>NC_140412.1:9685000-19685000 GCF_965140295.1 Lepidochelys olivacea
ATAAGAGTGCTTTATTTAAAAAATGTAAAAACACGTTGGGGTGGGGGGTCTGGCGAGGAGCTAGGGTGAGGAAGGGGGCTCAGGGCTGGGGCAGGAGGTTGGGGTGTGGAGCGTTTACTTGGGGAAGCTCCTATGTGGTGCAAGGGGTGAGGTAGGAATTGGGGGGAGGAGTGCAGGGGCTCCCATTTGGTGCTCAGGGTGGGGTGGGAATGTGTGTGGGGGGGTGCAGGAGTCAGAGCATGGGGTGTGATGGGGGGGCTGGGTATGTGTGGGGGTGCAGGAGTCAGGGCTGCGGGTGTGTGCAGAGGTTGGGGCAGGGGGCTGGGTGTGTGTGTGGGGGGTGCAGGAGTCAGGGCAGGGGGCTGGGTGTGTGTGTGTGGGATTCAGGAGTCGGGCAGGGGGCTGGGAAGGTGTGAGGGGGTGCAGGGGGAAGGACAGGGGGCTGGAGAGGTGTGAGGGGGGTGCAGAGGTCAGGGCACGGGTCCGGGGGTGTGGGCTGAGGTCATGGGGGTGTTCACAGCATGGGACTGGAGGGGGTAGCCCTAATACCAGCCCCTTCCCCAAAGTCCCACCCCTGCCTCTTCTCCTCCTCCTGCCCGGAGCAGCAAGCATGCTGAGGCTCCGCTCTTCCCCCTCCCTCCTGCTGGCAAACAGCTGATCGGCGGCAGGGAGAGGGGGAGGGGTGGGAACGTAGCACCCTGGGGGAAGAGGCCGGGGAGGGGGGGAGCCTGGCTGCCGACGGAGCCTGCTCTGCTGCAGCAGGAGCCCCAGGAGCCGGCAGCATCAAGCTTCTGCCCCCACAGGAGGGAGCGGGGAGACGGAGAGGAGCGGGCCAGGCTGGGGCCCCTTTGGACTGTGGGCCTGGCGCCATGGCAAATCCGGTACTGCCCTCCGCTGCGTTCTCACTTCTCCAGGGCAACAGCAGCAGCACCAGTGCAGAGGAAGTGGCTGGAGCCAGTGAACGGGAAGCCTGTTAGTAATCACAGCCCAACCACAGGCAGAAAGGGACTAGCTGGGGCAAGACTAGGAGCACAAGAGCAAGGAGGGTGGGAGTTTTGGGGGCTGGGCCAGGCTGGGAATAAAGAAGCAGGGGCTTGGAGCACGGTGGAGTGGGGGTTTGGAGGGCTGAAAAGGAGAGGCAGAAGATAAGGGTAATGGTGGTATGATGCTGGCAGCCCAGCTGGTGCTTATAACATCTGTATCCCATATTGTAAGGTATTTGAGCAGCCGTATTGTGAGCCTCTGAGACTGTGTAAATCACCAGAAAGAAGAGAGACATTACTGTGAAGTGCTGATCTCTAACAGAAGGTGTTATGACCTTCCCAACAGCAAAGATCCATCGACACCAGATGGGCTATTGTGGGATGTTAAAGAGGATAAAAGACATTTGTTGTTCTGCTCTTCCTCCCGCACTCCATGAAGATGAGTTATGCAAGTAGATTCCTCCCATTAGTTGAGCTTGCAGCTCAGAGCACATGGCAGGAAGGTGATAAAAACCTCTAGCAAGAAGGAACTGGTTATTTCTACACAGCTTGGACTCCAGAGGGCAAGGGTTTTCTAGGTATAAGCAAGAGATTCCCAGCTACTTAGCCTGTGTTAGCCCGAAAAGACATATAGAGCTTGTTTATTATAGAAGCTATTACCTTTTGAAATTTAAGTTTGTAACTCATTTGTGTATATTTGATTACCTGCTTTAATCTTGTAAATAACTCTCTTGATTCCTTTTTCTACTTAATAAATCTACATATAGTTTACTATAAGATTGGCTACACACGTCATTTCTGCTGTGAGATCTAAGGTGCATTTGACCTGGTGTAAAATGATTGGTCCTTTGGGATTGGGAGTAACATGAATATTGTGATTCTTGGCATAAGGGACTATCTGTCACAAACGTGTGCTCACCAGAGTGGCAAGAAAGATCAGAGTACCCCAGGGTATGTCTGTGACTCCATGTTTAGGCTGTTATAAAGGTATAACTGCAAGGTACAGTTATCGTAGGTATTCTTTATTTTGCTTTGTTTAACAACAGCTATATTTCTTTTTAATTTGCTATTTGTGCCTCCTAGGGTAGCAGGATCAATGATGTATGTTCACTGCTGGCACTAGGCACCAGCTGGAGACAGACCACCAGCCACATGCAGGCTAGGTGTCTGTCCCTTTGTTCAGGCATCTGTTTATAGTTTTACAAAGAAAGAAAGAAAGAAAAGTGCACAAAAAGCAACACAAACCATCTGGTTAGGGGTTCACGCTGGGTTCCTCTGGTAGCTACCAGATAGGGCTATTTCCGATATTGAAGGTCTGCCTGCCTGCTTGCAGCCTCCTGCTCTGGTTCCCAGAGAGTATCCTCTCTCCTGGTTCCCATCTGCTCCACCTTCATGGAGCTGAGTTCTCCTTTCTTTGTCCAGCTGAAAGTGTGGGCCAATCACAATGTGCTGATTAGCTAATTCCCAGCACCTGTCTGCTGGGCTTCTCTTTGGGCAGGATCAGCTGCTTCCTGTCCCCACCCCCAGCCTATTAAAGGGGAAAATGGCTCTGTTAAAGTTTTATTCTACATCAAGCAGGTATACGTAAAAGATTATTCACTACAGATTTACATTTAGAATCATAGAATATCAGGGTTGGAAGGGACCTCAGGAGGTCATCTAGTCCAACCCCCTGCTCAAAGCAGGACCAATCCCCAACTAAATCATCCCAGCCAGGGCTTTGTCAAGCCTGACCTTAAAAACTTCTAAAGAAGGAGATTCCACCAGCTCCCTAGGTAACGCATTCCAGTGTTTCACCACACTCCTAATGAAAATGTTTTTCCTAATACCCAACGTAAACCTCCCCCACTGCAACTTGAGACCATTACTCCTCATTCTGTCATCTGCTACCACTGAGAACAGTCTAGATCCATCCTCTGGCACCCCCTTTCAGGTAGTTGAAAGCAGCTATCAAATCCCCCCTCAGTCTTCTCTTTCGCAGACTAAACAATACCAGTTCCCTCAGCCTCTCCTCATAAGTCATGTGTTACAGTCCCTAATCATTTTTGTTGCCCTCAGCTGGACTCTTACCAATTTTTCCACATCCTTCTTGTATTGTGGGGCCCAAAACCGGACACAGTACTCCAGATGAGGCCTCACCAATGTCAAATAGAGGGAAACGATCATGTCCTTCGATCTGCTGGCAATGCCCCTACTTATACATCCCAAAATGCCGTTAGCCTTCTTGGCAACAAGGGCACACTGTTGACTCATATCCAGCTTCTCGTCCACTGTAACCCCTAGGTCCTTTTCTACAGAACTGCTGCCTAGCCATTCGGTCCCTAGTCTGTAGCAGTGCATGGGATTCTTCCGTTCTAAGTGCAGGACTCTGCACTTGTCCTTGTTGAACCTCATCAGATTTCTTTTGGCCCAATCCCCTAATTTGTCTAGGGTCCTCTGTATCCTATCCCTACCCTCCAGTGTATCTACCTTTCCTCCCAGTTTAGTGTCATCTGCAAACTTGCTGAGGGTGCAATCCACACCATCCTCCAGATCATTAATGAAGATATTGAACAAAACCGGACGAGGACCGACCCTTGGGGCACTCCGCTTGATACCGGCTGCCAACTAGACATGGAGCCATTGATCACTACCCATTGAGCCCGACAATCTAGCCAGCTTGCTATCCACCTTATTGTCCATTCATCCAGCCCATACTTCTTTAACTTGCTGGCAAGAATACTGTGGGAGACCATGTCAAAAGCTTTGCTAAAGTCAAGGAACAACATGTCCACTGCTTTCCCCTCATCCACAGAGCCAGTTATCTCATCATAGAAGACAATTAGATTAGTCAGGCATGACTTGCCCTTGGTGAATCCATGCTGACTGTTCCTGATCACTTTCCTCTCCTCTAAGTGCTTCAGAATTGATTCCTTGAGGACCTGCTCCATGATTTTTCCAGGGACTGAGGTGAGGCTGACTGGCCTGTAGTTCCCTGGATCCTCCTTCTTCCCTTTTTAAAAGATGGGCACTACATTAGCCTTTTTCCAGTCGTCCAGGACCTCTCCCGATCGCCATGAGTTTTCAAAGATAATGGCCAATGGCTCTGCAATCACATCCGCCAACTCCTTTAGCACTCTCGGATGCAGCGCATCTGGCCTCATGGACTTGTGCTCATTCAGCTTTTCTAAATAGTCCTGAACCACTTCTTTCTTCACAGAGGGCTGGTCACCTCCTCCCCATGCTGTGCTGCCCAGTGCAGTAGGCTGGGACCTTGTTTGTGAAGACAGAGGCAAAAAAAGCATTGAGTACATTAGCTTTTTCCACATTCTCTGTCACTAGCTTGCCTCCCTCATTCAGTAAGGGGCCCACACTTTCTTTGACTTTCTTCTTGTTGCTAACATACCTCAAGAAACCCTTCTTGTTACTCTTTACACCTCTTGCTAGCTGCAACTCCAAGTGTTATTTGGCCTTCCCGATTTCACTCCTGCATGCCCGAGCAATATTTTTATACTCTTCCCTGGTCATTTGTCCAATCTTCCACTTCTTGTAAGCTTCTTTTTTGTGTTTAAGATCAGCAAGGATTTCACTGTTAAGCCAAGCTGGTCGCCTGCCATATTTACTATTCTTTCTACACATCGGGATGGTTTGTTCCTGTAACCTCAATAAGGATTCATTAATATACAGCCAGCTCTCCTGGACTCCTTTCCCCCTCATGTTATTCTCCCAAGGGATCCTGCCCATCAGTTCCCTGAAGGAGTCAAAGTCTGCTTTTCTGAAGTCCAGGGTCCGTATTCTGCTGCTCTCCTTTCTTCCCTGTGTCAGGAACTGAACTCGACCATCTCATGGTCACTGCCTCCCAGGTTCCCATCCACTTTTGCTTCCCCTGCTAATTCTTCCCGGTTTGTGAGCAGCAGGTCAAGAAGAGCTCTGCCCCTAGCTGGTTCCTCCAGCACTTGCACCAGGAAATTGTCCCCTACACTTTCCTGGATTGTCTGTGCACCACTGTATTGCTCTCCTAGCAGATATCAGGGTGATTGACTCCTCCCATGAGAACCAGGGCCTGCGATCTAGTAACTTCCGTTAGTTGCCGGAAGAAAGCCGCGTCCACCTCATCCCCCTGATTCAGTGGTCTGTAGCAGACTCCCACCACGACATCACCCTTGTTGCTCACGCTTCTAAACTTAATCCAGAGACACTCAGGTTTTTCTGCAGTTTCATACCGGAGTTCTGAGCAGTCATACTGCTCTCTTACATACATACATTTAACCCATCCTACAAAATATGGAGTTCCTTGTAATTTCTTTAGATGAAATTGAAGTCCAGTTTAAACTCTTATTACATTTTCTGCACTTCAAGAGAAACTACCCACGTTTCCTCTTCTCTAACAGCAGAAATCAGCTTGAAGCAGAATAAACGGCCTTAAGTGTAACTGTCTCTCTTAGCTTGAACAGCTTCCTACAGGTGTATATGTTTCTGGTAGGGATCCATTCTGTGGCCAGTGTTTTGGTCTTAAAATAAATTGTCATATAGCAAAGCCTTCTAATCTGAAGTCATAAATGGTTCCCGGACTGAAAAAGACATCCCCAGGTGATAGCAATATGTGCCTTGGAAGGATTCTCTTCTTCAAGGGCCACTAAATGTGGCTGAAAAATTGGTTGCAGAATATCTGCATACTGAAACCGCTTCTGAGAGAGTCTACAGTTGTCATAAATATAAAGGGAAGGGTAAACCCCTTTGAAATCCCTCCTAGCCAGGGGAAAGCTCCTCTCACCTGTAAAGGGTTAAGAAGCTAAAGGTAACCTCGCTGGCACCTGACCAAAATGACCAATGAGGAGACAAGATACTTTCAAAAGCTGGGAGGAGGGAGAGAAACAAAGGGTCTGTGTGTCTGTCTATATGCTGGTTTCTGCCGGGATAGACCAGGAATGGAGTCTTAGAACTTTTAGTAAGTAATCTAGCTAGGTATGTGTTAGATTATGATTTCTTTAAATGGCTGAGAAAAGAATTGTGCTGAATAGAATAACTATTTCTGTCTGTGTATCTTTTTTGTAACTTAAGGTTTTGCCTAGAGGGGTTCTCTATGTTTTTGAATCTAATTACCCTGTAAGATATCTACCATCCTGATTTTACAGGGGGGATTTCTTTATTTCTATTTACTTCTATTTTTTATTAGAAGTCTTCTTGTAAGAAAACTGAATGCTTTTTCATTGTTCTCAGATCCAAGGGTTTGGGTCTGTGGTCACCTATGCAAATTGGTGGGGCTTTTTATCCAACATTTCCCAGGAAAGGGGGGGTGCAAGCGTTGGGAGGATTGTTCATTGTTCTTCAGATCCAAGGGTCTGGGTCTGTAGTCAGCTAGGCAAATTGGTGAGGCTTTTTACCAAACCTTGTCCAGGAAGTGGGGTGCAAGGTTTTGGGAAGTATTTTGGGGGGGAAAGATGCGTCCAAACAGCTCTTTCCCAGTAACCAGTATTAGTTTGGTGGTGGTAGTGGCCAATCCAAGGACGACGGGTGGAATATTTTGTACCTTGGGGAAGTTTTGACCTAAGCTGGTAAAAGTAAGCTTAGGAGGTTTTTCATGCAGGTCCCCACATCTGTACCCTAGAGTTCAGAGTGGGGGAGGAACCTTGACAATAGTCATGTTTAATTTTGCAGTACTAGGGACTATGGATGATAAGATTAATGCATACCAGTAAAAATGAAACTAGAGATCATGTATGGCTAATAAACAGCCTGGGCTTTTCAAAGGCACCTAAAGGAGTTAACCACTCAAACCCAACATTCAATAGGAGCTGGGTGCCCCTTTAAAAATCCCAGCTATAAATGCCTAAATTTTCAGAAGTGTCCAGCTATTTTGGGTGCCCAACTGTAGATGAAGTGAAGGGTCTTGATTTTCAGAAGATGGGCACTCAGCAATTTCTGAAATTCAGGCCTCTTTAAGGAGTTCTAGACTGGGTACCCAAAAATTGAGGCCCCACTGAAGTGAAGGCACTATTCTTTTTTTAAAAAATTTAGGCCAAAAATCAGTAGCTGTCTTGGTGTCAGATTTTGCTTTTAAATATAAACTTAATTTTGATCATTAAAGAGGAAATAATTTTACTTTACTTGTCAATATTTGCGTTCCTGGTTTACTTTTTGTATTTCATGCAGCTTGGACAGTGAAATTAGACTGGCCTGTCTCTCTGTAATTTCTAGTCAGTTTCCTTTTCTGGTTATGATGCAGTAAAACAGTTCAGCTGTATTTACCTTCTAAACAGGTGATCTTATTTTCTATTGTCAAATCATGGAAACATTTCTTTTAGTATTAGGTTTTGAAAATTCTTTTTAATGAAACCTAAATGGTGGGGGGTACTCTACCTGCCTTGGTGCCCTTTCTTACACTGGTATATCACAACTCACACTATCCCAGTCCAAGAGAACACTGTTCATTGATCTGTAATGGAATAAATTTGAAAGTCAGAGCTTCAAATTATTTTTCCAGAGCGGTGCAAGGGGCACGAAGAGGCGGAGCACGGGCAGGGCACTGGGGGAGGAGGTGGAATGGAAGCGGGAAGAGGCTGAGTGAGGGTGGGGGCAGGGCCTCGGGGTGGAGTGGGGGTGGAGAAATGAAAGTAGGCGCTTGTGATCAGAATGATCGTTTCTGGCTTTAAAGTCGATGAGTGCAGACTACATTTGTCCAGCTAACATCAGCAGAGATGGAAGTCCTCTGTTCACCCGCGGAAAAGGTACTCTACTAGCTGCAGCAGTGCAAGCTTCTCTGCACAAGCCTGCCAACATGCCTCGATCGAAACCTGGTTGGAAGGGTAAGTTGTGGCCCATGTCCATTCAGTTTTTGGCAGTAATTGTGCTGGCGTGATCTGTGCTGTGGACGTCTGTGCCGAATTCAGCACTTGCAGGCCTCCCCCAGTTCAGAAACCCCTTTCAACCACTATGGGCTTTATTCAAATCACTGACAGTTAAATAGAAGGCTTCAAACCACACACCTTGTCATTGTCCATCCCCTTCTCCAGAATCAGTAGAGTATTTTTGTATAAGCCAATCATTACCCCTCTGTTTTGATCTGCAAGTGCCGGCAGAGAACAGGTTAACTATTATTACTCAGCCGGCATCTAGAATGTGCCAGCCACATTCTAAACGCATAAAATAATTGGGTACCATTCCATAGAGCTGGCAACTTGATTTAGATTAAAAACACTATAAGAACCACCACAGTGAGTAGGCTCGGTACCTGTAAAGAAGGGCGGACAGCGCTGGTCTTAAAAAGCATTGCTCCAAGGAGGGAAAATGTATAAGTCGCTAAGGATATTTCTTCCTTTTTTAATATAATTCATTTAAAATGCCATCTTTGGAAGCATTCACAGAAGCAGTGTGTTGTGCAATGTGCTCACTACGTTCTGATGATGATTAAGCTTAGCACAGTACTCAGATCTTTTCATGGTAAATTGTATCTAATTAATAGAGAGTACAATTCCTTCTAATTAGTAGAAGGAAAAGGATAATTTCACTGTAATCTAAAACCAGCAAAAATGGCATTTAATTCTCTCTTGATATGAAAGCAGCACGAAGGCCATTCTGGAAAAGGCATCTGATTTGCTTTTAGCTCTGTAATAAATAATAATTAGTGATGGGCCCAAGCTGCAAAGCTCTTATCTACATCTTTAGATGAATTTTCCTAAGGTGCAGGGTCATTCAGAGCTGGATTTTTGGTTCAGTTTAATCTCTATTAATATTATGAATATTTTGCATTCTAATCTCACCTTCAACCCAAAGTCAAACCACTTTATAGACATTAAAGCAAATTCACCCCTGTGCAGAGGGCCCACACAAAGTCTAAGCAACGGTTAACTCCCAATCAAGTAATCAGAATTGGTCTCAAGTTGGCCTTACATGAGTGTATAGGGCTTGTGCTGGTCCTCTACACAGGGCTGAATTTCCCCATTGATTAACTGAGCCCCACAACACCCTTGGGAGTTAAGGAGGTAGTATTATGCCCAGTGTACAGATGGGGAAACTGAGGCTCAGATTAAGTATCAAGGCAAAAACTGACTATAGTTAGGCACCTCAGCCTTTGTTTAGGCAGTTAAATACCTGCTTTACACATGGAAAATGCCCTATGATAAGCTAAAACTAGACAATTGTAACAAACCTTTCTCTGCCATATACATCTTGCCGTTCACAAGTAAAAGCCTCCAGTCCTTCACCTTTTACACACACACACACCCTTATGGCGCAGAAACAGTTAATATTATAGGCTACTATAAAATGGCATTTGGGAACCCAGCCTTCTGCTCACAAAGCTGATCCCTCCTGATAGCTGACATACTTCAGAGGTCAAATATATGCTAGGTGTAGAGGTGGGTGATACTACTTGCTTCATTAAGATATTATTTGCATACTTGTATATATTTCTAACTTATTACAGTGTTAAGAAACATGAGCATAGATTTGAGGATGTGACTCCATCCTTCAATAAAGAAACAAAAGAAAAATCAGTATCATTAAAAAAAACAATAAGAACGGCCACACTGGGTCAGACCAAAGGTCCATCCAGCCCAGGATCCTGTCCTCTGATAGTGGCCAATGGCAGGTGCCCCAAAGGGAATGAACAGACAGGTTATCATCAAGGGATCCATCCCGTCACCCAATCACAGCCTCTGGCAAACAGAGGTTAGGGACACCATCCCTGCCCATCCTGGCGAATAGCCATTGATGTACCTAACTTCCATGAATCTATCTAGCTCCCTTTTGAACCCCATTATAGTATTGACCTTCACAACAACCTCTGGCAAGGAGTTCAAGAGCTTGACAGTGCATCGCATGAAAAAAATACTTTCTTGTATTTGTTTTAAACCTGCTACCTATTAATTTCATTTGGGGGCCCCTTGTTCTTGTATTATGAGAAGGAGTAAATAACACTTCCTTATTTACTTTCTCCACACCAGTCATGATTTTATAGACCTCTATCACATCCCCCCTTAGTCACCTCTTTTCCAAGCTGAAAAGTCCCAGTCTTATTAATCACTCCTCATACGGAAGCTGTTCTATACCTCTAATTTTTGTTGCCCTTTTCTGAACCTTTTCCAGTTCCAATATATCTTTTTTGAGATGGGGCGACCACATCTGTACACAGGGTTCAAGGTGTGGGCATACCATGGATTTATATGGAGGCAATATGATATTTTCTATCTTATTATCTATCCATTTCTTGATGATTCCCAACATTCTGTTTGCTTTTTTGACTGCCACTGCACATTGAGTGGAAGTTTTCAGAGAACTATTCATAATGACTCCAAGATCTCTTTCTTGAGTGGTAACAGCTAATTTAGACCCCATCACTGTATATGTATAGTTAGGATTATGTTTTCCAATGTGCATTACTTTGCATTTATCAACATTAAATTTAATCTGCCATTTTCTTGCCAAGTCACCCAGTTTTGTAAGAACCTTTTGTAGCTCTTCACAGTCTGCCTGGGACTTAACTATCTTGAGTAGTTTTGTATCATCTGAAAATTTTGCTACCTCACTCTTTACCCCTTTTTCCAGATCGTTTATGAAAATGTTAAATAGGACTGGGCCCAGTACAGATATGCTAGAAATAAAATATAGAATGTTGAGAAAAAAAAAAGAGTGAATTGATTCTGTGTATGGGATACAAATAGCTAACTATCAGCTAGCTCTGAAATAACAGAAATATCAAATGTTACATGGACATTTATAGCAAGTATCTGTCCATAATAGTAAATGCAGTCAGACCCCTAAAGGCTGTGATCACATCATTTCTCACACACTAAAGACTGGGCTTAGTCAGTACTTGGACCTTCAAAGAAATAGTCAGGATGTCATAGGAAGCCTTGGTAATGATTCAGTCATTAACACTCTTTCCTCTGAAGGTAGGGCTAATTGCAGTGCATGTAGACAGACCTGAACTAGTTTTGATCTAGCTAGCTCGAACAACAACAGCAGTGAAGGCCCTAGTAACAGACTAGCAACACAGCTGGTAGCAGGGGCTAGCTGCTTGAGTAAATACCCAGGGTCCCCCAAGAGGTTTTACAGCCCATCCTGCTGCCCATGTCGTTGTGGCTACACTGCTATTTTTACTCAACCTAGTTAGATCAAAGCTAGCTCATATATGTCTACCTGTGCTGCACAGACACCTCTGATTGCGCTCTAGACATACCCTGACTTCACACTTAAGCAGTACCTCAGCACAGTGTCAGAGGTGCCTTATCTTTCAGATGAGAAGTTAAACTAAGATTCGGACCGGTATGGAGCCAGGACTTTTCACAAGCGTTGGGGTCTTAATGCTGGTATTGTGGTTACATTTCATCTTGGGTAATTACACTCCGCCTCCCAAAATTCCTCTTATTGCCATCCTACCTGGATGTGGGATTGCTTATATCCTGTCAATGGCACCATCACTCTTTACAGAGCAAGGTGTATGTGCTGATGAGTTCTTTGATGGCTGCTGAGTCCGATGTGTGAGTGACACTCCCGTCCCCGGTACGGCACGCCCACATACTAGCAATGCTACGAATCCAAGCAGCAGATTTCAGGGAAAACAGCTGTGTTGCGTAATGGGCTTGCATGTTTCAAAACTGACATTGCAGCTCTCAGACACAGGCGTCATAAGGGAGAAGGACACCACCATTTCCTGGCATGTCAAACCTGAAGGAGTAAGGAGAGAGTATGGTGTAGATTTTGCTATCAGAAATGAACTTATGCCGTTGTGTGAAGCTCCGATTGCAGTGTCCATACGTACCTACCCTCTAGTGGTAGAGTTCTACTGTGACAATGATTGTGGATGCAGAAGCTCTTGGACCAGCACAACCAGTCCTCCAGCAACACGCCCATGATGCAGTGGTTCCTGTAGCAGTTATAGCTCTGGTCAAATTTTTTAACTCTGCTTAGAGGTCACAGTGACTGGATGTCTTCCTCGCCCCCCCCCCCCCAATTTAAAATCTCCAGCATGTTCTGAAAATGCCTCTTTTCCTTCTAGCCCATATTTGCAAGCCCACCCATATAGTTATGGCTTCAACTGAACCTTGCCCTGGTGCTGCTGCACGATCTATGAGAGAACGCTAGATTTCCTTGACCTGTGGGGGAAGGAACACATGCAGGCTCAGCTGCAAAATTCCTACAGGACTAAAGACTGTACCAGCAAATTTCAAAGGGCATGGAGATACAGCAGGGAATGCCAGACAAAGGGGAAAGAGAAGTGACAGGCTTACCAGAAGACAAAGACTACAAAAGATGTAAATCAACAGGTCCAGATAACTTTCATCCTAGAGTTTTAAAAGAGCTGGCTGAGAAGCTTACTGGGCCATTAATGTTGATTTTCAATAAGCGTTGGAGGACTGTGGAAGTTCCAGAAGACTGGAACAAAGTGAATATTGTGCCAATTTTTAAAAAGGGTAAATGGGATGACCTGTGTAATTATAGGCCTTTCAGCCTGACATCGATCCTGGGCAAGATAATGGAGTGGCTGATAAAGGACTCAATGAATAAAGAACTAGAGAAGGGTAATGTGATTAATGCAAATCAACATACAGTTATGGAAAATAGATCCTGTCAAACTAACTTAGAATCATAGAATATAAGGGTTGGAAGGGACCTCAGGAGGTCATCTAGTCCAACCCCCTACTCAAAGCAGGACTAATCCCCAACTAAATCATCCCAGCCAGGGCTTTGTCCTTTTCTGCAGAACTGCTGCCTACCCATTCGGTCCTGAGTCTGTAGCAGTGCATGGGATTCTTCCGTCCTAAGTGCAAGACGCTGCACTTGTCCTTGTTGAACCTCATCAGATTTCTTTTGGCCCAATCCCCTAATTTGTCTAGGGCCCTCTGTATCCTATCCCTACCCTCCAGTGTATCTACCACTCCTCCCAGTTTAGTGTCCTCTGCAAACCTGCTGAAGATGCAATCCGCACCATCCTCCAGATCATTAATGAAGCTACCAAACAAAACCGGCCCCAGGACTGACCCTTGGGGCACTCCACTTGATACTGGCTGCCAACTAGACATGGAGCCATTGATCACTACCCGTTGAGCCCGACAATCTAGCCAGCTTTCTATCCACCTTATAGTCCATTCATCTAGCCCATACTTCTTTAACTTGCTGGCAAGAATACTTTGTGAGACCCTGTCAAAAGCTTTGCTAAAGTCAAGGAATAACACATCCACTGCTTTCCCCTCATCCACAGAGCCACTTATCCCATCATAGAAGGCAATTAGGTTAGTCGGCATGACTTGCCCTTGGTGAATCCATGCTGACTGTTCCTGATCACTTTCCTCTCCTCTAAGTGCTTCAAAATTGATTCCTTGAGGACCTGCTCCATTATTTTTCCAGGGACTGAGGTGAGGCTGACTGGTCTGTAATTCCCCAGATCCTCCTTCTTCCCTTTTTTAAAGGTGGGCATCACATTAGACTTTTTCCAGTCATCTGGGACCTCCCCCGATTGCCATGAGTTTTCAAAGATAATGGCCAATGGCTCTGCAATCACATCCACCAACTCCTTTAGCACCCTCGGATGCAGTGTATCCGGCATCATGGACTTGTGCTCATCCAGCTTTTCTAAATAGTCTTGAACCACTTCTTTCTCCACAGAGGGCTGGTCACCTCCTCCCCATGCTGTGCTGCCCAGTGCATTAGTCTGGGAGCTGACCTTGCTCATGAAGACAGAGGCAAAAAAACCATTGAGTACATTGAGTACACACTTTCCTTGACTTTCTTCTTGTTGCTAACATACCTATAGAAACCCTTCTTGTTATTCTTAACATCCCTTGCTAGCTACAACTCCAAGTGTGATTTAACCTTCCTGATTTCACTCCTGCATGCCTGAGTAATATCTTTATACTCCTCTCTGGCCATCTGTCAAATCTTCCACTTCTTGTAAACTTCTTTTTTGTGTTTTAGATTTCACTGTTAAGCCATGCTGGTCGCCTGCCATATTTACTATTCTTTCTACACATCGGGATGGTTTGTTCCTGCAACCTCAATAAGGATTCTTTAAAATACAGCCACTGCTTGTGAACTCCTTTCCCCCTCATGTTATTCTCCCAGGGCATCCTGCCCATCAGTTCCCTGAGGGAGTCAAAGTCTGCTTTTCTGAAGTCCAGGGTCCGTATTCTGCTGCTCTTCTTCCTTCCCTGTGTCAGGATCCTGAACTCGACCATCTCATGGTCACTGCCTCCCAGGTTCCCATTCACTGTTGCTTCCCCTACTAATTCTTCCCGGTTTGTGAGCAGCAAGTCAAGAAGAGCTCTGCCCCTAGTTGGTTCCTCCAGCACTTGCACTAGGAAATTGTCCCCTACCCTTTCCAAAAACTTCCTGGATTGTCTGTGCACTGCTGTATTGCTCTCCCAGCAGATATCAGGGTGATTGAAGTCTCCCATGAGAACCAGGGCCTGCGATCTAGTAACTTCCGTTAGTTGCCAGAAGAAAGCCTCATCCACCTCATCCCCTTGGTCCGGTGGTCTATAGCAGACTCCCACCACGACATCACCCTTGTTGCTCATGCTTCTAAACTTAATCCAGGGACTCTCAGGTTTTTCTGCAGTTTCATACTGGAGCTCTGAGCAGTCATACTGCTCTCTTATATACAATGCAACTCCCCAACCTTTTCTGCCCTGCCTGTCTTTCCTGAACAGTTTATATCCATCCATGACAGTACTCCAGTCATGTGAGTTATCCCACCAAGTCTCTGTTATTCCAATCTCATCATAATTCCTTGACTGTGCCACGGCTTCCAGTTCTCCCTGCTTGTTTCCCAGGCTTCTTGCATTTGTGTATAGGCACTTAAGATAACTCGCTGATCATCCTGCTTTCTCAGTATGAGGCAGGAGTCCTCTCTTCTTGCGCTCTCCTGTTCGTGCTTCCTCCTGGTATCCCACTTCCCCACTTACCTCAGGGCTTTAGTCTCCTTCCCCCAATGAACCTAGTTTAAAGCCCTCCTCACTAGGTTACCCAGCCTGTTACGAAGATGCTCTTCCCTCTCTTCATTAGGTGGAGCCCATCTCTGCCTAGCACTCCTTCTTCTTGAAACACCATCCTCATGTGTCCTCACAGCAACAGGTTGTAGTGGCAAAAGACCATTGTGTGTACCATTCCACTGTCTAATGTGCTACCTTATGGGAATTTTTTATAGTGTATGGTGGGGCTGCCTCTTTGTATTGTGGGATACCATCACTGCTCTCAGGTGAGTATGAGAGTTTGGGGTCAAATTCCCACAACTTCCTTTGTTCCATCCTGTAATCTACTCCTTTTCACACTGTTTTTCTTTCTCACCACCCTCCAGAAACATGGATGCCGTGCCAACACAGCTGAACTGTCTTGTCCATTTTACATTTGGGGCAAGGCATTCTTTTGTATTTGTTGTACCACAGCAACAGTACTGAGGATGACTGCAAGAGAGAGAATGAGCAACTAGAATACCTTCAGGTATTTGCTGACTAACTGTAGAGGATGGAGACGTGGTTTTGGGCCTGTACTATGAGCATGGAGTGGTGAGATTGGGTCAGGATGCAAACCTGCGATCACAGAATCATAGAATCACAGACTTTAAGGTCAGAAGGGACCGTTATGATCATCTAGTCTGACCTCCTGCACAACGCAGCCCACCCACCCCTGTAACAAACCCCTAACCTATGTCTGAGCTACTGAAGTCCTCAAATCATGGTTTAAAGACTTCAAGGTGCAGAGAATCCTCCAGCAAGTGACCCATGCCCCACGCTGTAAAGGAAGGCAAAAAACCCCCAGGGCCTCTGTCAAGCTGCCCTGGAGGAAAATTCCTTCCCAATCCCAAATATGGCAATCAGCTAAACCCTGAGCATGTGGGCAAGACTCATCAGCCAGACACCCAGGAAAGAATTCTCTGTAGTAACTCAGATCCCACGACACACCATTGGGCATATTTACCACTAATAGTTGAAGACCAATTAATTGCCAAAATTAGGCTATCCCATCATATCATCCCTTCCATAAACTTACCAAGCTTAGTCTTGAAGCCAGATATGTCTTCTGCCCCACTGCTTCCCTTGGAAGGCTGTTCCAGAATTTGACTCCTCTGATGGTTAGAAACCTTAGTCTAATTTCAACTTCCTTGATGGCCAGTTTATATCCATTTGTTCTTGTGTCCACATTGGTACTGAGCTTAAATAATCCCTCTCCCTCCCTGGTATTTATCCCTCTGATATATTTATAGAGAGCAATCATATCTCCCCTCAACCTTCTTTTTGTTAGGCTAAACAAGCCAAGCTCCTTGAGTCTCCTTTCATAAGACAAGTTTTCCTTTCCTCGGATCATCCTAGTAGCCCTTCTCTGTACCTGTTCCAGTTTGAATTCATCCTTCTTAAACATGGGAGACCAGAACTGCACACAGTATTCCAGGTGAGGTCTCACCAGTGCCTTGTATAACGGTACTAAAACCTCCTTATCTCTACTGGAAATACCTCACCTGATGCATCCCAAGACTGCATTCGCTTTTTTCATGGCGATATCACATTGGCGGCTCATAGTCATCCTGTGATCAACCAATACTCCGAGGTCCTTCTCCTCCTCCGTTACTTCCAACTGATGCGTCCCAAGTTTATAACAAAAACGCTTGTTATTAATCCCTAAATGCATGACCTTGCACTTTTCACTATTAAATTTCATCCTATTACTCTTACTCCAGTTTACAAGGTCATCCAGATCTTCCTGTATGATATCCCGGTCTCTCTCTCTAAATTGGCAATACCTCCCAGCTTTGTGTCATCTGCAAACTTTATTAGCACATTCCCGCTTTTTGTGCCAAGGTCAGCAATAAAAAGATTAAATAAGATTGGTCCCAAAACCAATCCCTGAGGAACTCCACTAGTAACCTCCTTTCAGCCTGACAGTTCACCTTTCAGTGTGACCCATTGTAGTCTCCCCTTTAACCTGTTTCTTATCCACCTTTCAATTTTCATATTGATCCCCAGCTTTTCCAATTTATCTAATAATTCCCCATGTGACACCATATCAAATGCCTTACTGAAATCAAGGTAAATTAGATCCACTGCATTCCCTTTATCTAAAAAATCTGTTACTTTCTCAAAGAAGGAGATCAGGTTGGTTTGGTAGGATCTACCTTTTGTAAAATCATGTTGTATTTTGTCCCATTTACCATTGACCTCAATGTCCTTAACTACTTTCTCCTTCAAAATTTTTTCCAAGACCTTGCATACTACAGATGTCAAACTAACAGGCCTGTAGTTACTCGGATCACTTTTTTTTCCTCTGTTAAAAATAGGAACTATGTTAGCAATTCTCCAGGCATATGGTACAACCCCTGAGTTTACAGATTCATTAAAAATTTTTGCTAATGGGCTTGCAATTTCATGTGCCAGTTCCTTCAATATTCTTGGATGAAGGTTATCTGGGCCCTCTGATTTAGTCCCTTTAAGCTGTTCAAGTTTGGCTTCTACCTTGGATGTAGTAATATCTACCACAGAATATCAGGGTTGGAAGGGACCTCAGGAGGTCATCTAGTCCAACCCCCTGCTCAAAGCAGGATCAATCCCCAATTTTTGCCCCAGATCCCAAATGGCCCCCTCAAGGATTGAGCTTACAACCCTGGGTTTAGCAGGCCAATGCTCAAACCACTGAGCTATCCCTCCCGCATATCCTCATTCCCATTTGTCATCCTACCATTATCCCTAAGCCCCGCATTAGTCTCATTAAAGACTGAGGCAAAGTATTTGTTTAGATATTGGGCCATGCCTAGATTATCCTTAACCTCCACTCCGTCCTCAGTGTTTAGCAGTCCCACTTCTTCTTTCTTTGTTTTCTTCTTATTTATATGGCTATAGAACCTTTTACTATTGGTTTAATTTCCTTTGCAAGGTCCAACTCTACATGGCTTTTGGCCTTTCTCACTTTATCCCTACATGTTCTGACCTCAATAAGGTAGCTTTCCTTGCTAATCCCTCCCATCTTCCACTCCCTGCATGCTTTCTGCTTTTTCTTAATCACCTCTCTGAGATGCTTGCTCATCCAGCTTGGTCTACAACTCCTGCCTCTGAATTTTTTCCCCTTTCTTGGGATGCAGGCTTCTGATAGTTTCTGCAACTTTGACTTGAAGTAATTCCAGGCCTCCTCCGCCTTTAGATCCACAAGTTCTTCAGTCCAATCAAATTCCCTAACTAATTTCCTTAAATTTTTAAAGTTAGGCTTTTTGAAATAAGAAAAGGAGTACTTGTGGCACCTCAGAGACTAACAAATTTATTTGAGCATAAGCTTTCATGAGCTACAGCTCACTTCATCGGATGCATTCAGTGGAAAATACAGTGGGAAGATTTATATACATACAGAACATGAAACAATGGGTGTTACCATACACACTGTAACCAGAGTGATCACTTAAGGTGAGCTATTACCAGCAGGAGAGCGGAGGAGGCGGGGGGGAAACCTTTTGTAGTGATAATCAAGGTGGGCCATTTCCAGCAGTTGACAAGAACGTCTGAGGAACAGTGGGGGGTGGGAGGTGGGGATAAATATGGGGAAATAGTTTTACTTTGTGTAATGACCCATCCACTACCAGTCTCTATTCAAGCTTAAGTTAATTGTATCCAGTTTGCAAATTAATTCCAATTCAGCAGTCTCTCGTTGGAGTCTGTTTTTGAAGGTTTTTTTGTTGAAGAATTGCCACTTTTAGGTCTGTAATTGAGTGACCAGAGAGATTGAAGTGTTCTCCGACTGGTTTTTGAATGTTATTCTTGATGTCTGATTTGTGTCCATTTATTCTTTTACGTAGAGACTGTCCAGTTTGACCAATGTACATGAAGGAGGGGCATTGCTGGCACATGATGGCATATATCACATTGGTAGATGTGCTGGTGACGAGCCTCTGATCATGTGGCTGATGTGATTCAGCCCTATGATGGTGTCCCCTGAATAGATATGTGGACACAGTTGGCAACCTGCTTTCTTGCAAGGATAGGTTCCTGGGCTAGTGGTTCTGTTGTGTGGTGTGTGGTTGCTGGTGAGTATTTGCTTCAGGTTGGCGGGTTGTTTGTAAGCAAGGACTGGCCTGTCTCCCAAGATCTGTGAGAGTGATGGGTCGTCTTCAGGATAGGTAGTAGATCCTTGATGATGCGTTGGAGAGGTTTTAGTTGGGGGCTGAAGGTGATGGCTAGTGGCGTTCTGTTATGTTCTTTGTTGGGCCTGTCCTGTAGTAGGTAACTTCTGGGTCCTCTTCTGGCTGTGTCAATCTGTTTCTTCACTTCAGCAGGTGGGTATTGTAGTTGTAAGAACGCTTGATAGAGATCTTGTAGGTGTTTGTCTCTGTCTGAGGGGTTGGAGCAAAGGCAGTTGTATCGTAGAGCTTTGCTGTAGACGATGGATCGTGTGGTGTGGTCTGGATGAAAGCTGGAGGCATGTAGATAGGCATAGCGGTCAGTAGGTTTCCGGTATAGGGTGGTGTTTATGTGATCATCGCTTATTAGCACCGTAGTGTCCAGGAAGTGGATCTCTTGTGTGGACAGTTCAGCAGAATGAACTGTTACAAGGGGAAGACAATCCACCCAATTCACAGTTTGTAAAATATTACTGAGAGTTTGGATTTTTTAATATGGTCTCGCATTGAATGACATGACTGAAAATGGAACAGCAGGGTAGTACAAAAAATAATATTTAGAGGTAAGTGATTTTCAGAAGTCTTAAGGGTTGTTGGCACTGCCTCTTTAACAAAACTGTATTTACTATATTTCCACTTGGTTTGAAATTAGATTGTTTTAGTCTATTCCATGGTTCAATGCAGATGACATATTTCCTGCTCTAGTATTTTAAAGGAGTCTAGATGTTTGGTTTCCATTATTTTAACAAATGTATCAGTGTTCCTGACCCTACTTGTGTAGTTTTTAACCTCCATCTGTGAAAACTGGAAGAGAAATGTCAGGTTATTCATTATGTTGTGTACTAATCATCCCCTGAAAAGAGTATTGGAAACTTCCATGGAGTCTTTTTTTAATCAGGGATACCAAATAATAGGTGCTGAGGTGGGAAGGGATTACAATTTACCTTTAATTTGTAGAAGGAAAAATGTCACACAAGCTGGTTTCATTTTATCTCATACTTTTTAATATCCTTCTCTGTTGGAGTCTACTCTGGCTTTTGATCTGGTGCTGGGTTCATTAGCACTGATTCAAGGTGAATGCCTTATTTGCTATGGGCCACTACAGGCTTTTTTTTTTTTTCTTTTCTACTACTTGCAATAATTACCGTACATAAAGTACATCTTTGTCTTTTCAACATTAGAATAATAATGCATGGTTTTATATCATGCTGAAGGGGTTTTGTTTACAGCCTATCTACTATTTTCAAATTCTTTGAGCAAGAAATTATTATACACTGCACTTTATGGTGGCATCTGTCTTTCAGGCTCTGGTCTGTTTAGATGCTTCCAGGTGGATATATTATGAATATGACCTGCAACATGCATTTCATGTTCATAACACTATAGCAACAGCTTTCGTTCTGGGTTGCCAGCATTTGTCTTGGAAATGACGAGCTTACTCCCATCCCATTCCTTGGGTCTGATTCTTCTGAAGTCAATGGAGCTACTCTGATGGAAAATGGTGTCAGTGAGAATCAGGCCCCTGTTCTCCAGCCTTCTGCTGAAATGGATCTATTCACCCACTTGAAACTGATCCTTCTGAAATGCCAGAATTACCTCACACACTAATCTGTCAAATTCTATGGCAGCCCTAACAAAGCTCTGTGAGAACTGAAGCAAAGGATTCAGGATCCCATCTGAGGAGAACAATGTAGGGAGGATGAATATAGGGTCACAGTATGAAAGAACATGAGACATCTTTGATTTTCCTATAACCAGTGGCTTTTATCATTTCCTTTTCCTTCCCTATGTTGCGTGAGGAAGGGAACTCTTCTGATCACTAGCTGAAACCCCACATATTCCTCCCTTTACTCTCTCTCAGCATTTCTAAAGCACCTTACAATTTAATATCAAGTCATTTGGCTCCCCTAAGATGCCCTAGGCTTTTGACTGGTTTTCTGGCCAACATAAGCATATTGGTTGCTGCTCACTTTCTGGACCCCATCAACCTCACTTTTGTACTTGTTCAATGTCTAGAGAGTCATTCTCTTCCACCAGGGAACATTAATATTATCATAATACCTGGCTCTAACATAGCACTTTATCAGTAGATCTCAAAGTGCCTTTACAAAGGAGGGCAGTGGCATCATACTGCTTTGCAGATGGGGAAACTGAGTTGCACAGGGGGAAGTGACTTGCCCAAGGTCACCCATATGACAATAGAACCCAGGTCTCCTAAGTCCCAGTCCTGTGCTCTAGCCACTAGGTCACACTGCCTCCCTAAGTATACTCTATTTCTCAGAACAAGTGACAAGGCTAGAATTTCAGCAGTGGTGTCACCTTTCTCAGCCACTAACTCTCCCAGTTGACCTCCTTTCTGAATTGTTTCCTTTTACATTAAAAAGCATCTGTTATTTTGACTCATGCTTCCCTTCCACTACAAATCGCTCCCCTTATTTCACTGTCATGCATAGTATTTTCATCAGCTCAGGCTGAGCGAAGTGAGATGTGAATGAGGGAAGCAGCCATCCAAAGGATTTGCTAAACAATAGAGGAAGTACACTGGTGTTGTTGCCAGTGATGTTGTAATGGGTGTAACAAAAATTAATTTGGCTCCATCCCAGAAACACTCACAGGGTTTTTTAAAGAAAGAATCAAATTGGAGAGCCCAGATTTGTAATTAAGCCATCAGCTGCCTGAACCCTATATTGTGAGGTTAAAATAAAGTCAACAGACACACTTTCTTCTTCAGCAGAGCATGACAATTCCAACTTTCCTCTGACCACAGGATATTCAGCTTTTGCTCATATACTACGCTCAGTGCAGCTCAGTTTTATGCTCCCTTTGTCTAAACATGCTCTGAGGCTTTGTCTTCAGTTTGAAAGACTTGAGAATTGGCCATTGTTTTTAATGATACTGCACTTCCTGCCAGGATACTCCTGTGTTCTCCTGTTGGTGCTATACATTCAGCATTGCTGCCAAGGTCTGGGAACATGTGTTTCACAAAGAATCATTCAACCTCTGCTGGACTTGGATTGAAACAATGGATTTATCCCGTGAACATTCAAGGGAAGTGCTCTGATATCTTGATTGCACTATGCAGTCCCTTTAACCAAGGTTTTGCACAGCTGGTGACACGCACTGTCTGTAGTCTTCTGGATCACTTATCATATTTAACATCTGCAACAGCCTCTTTGGATAGACACAGAATGCCGGCTAGCTCTCAGACTATCCAGATGAAATTTCATTGAAAGCTACCTATCTAGAAGTACTAGAATTAAAATAATGCCTCGGAGACCAACATCTTCAATAAAACCCTATGCCTCTGCTAGCACCATTCCAAGCCTTCAGAATGGATTCTCCCGCTGCTGAGCTAATTACCTTTCTGCTGGCTCCCACCTGTGTCCTGACACATTCATTTTACAGTGAAAAAGCAAAGTGATAGTTCCCACCATACTTCCCTTGCTGGCGTTAGTCCCCCGTACCAGTATGTGCCACTATGCTGAGTTTGCTGCCTGCTAAACACAATGCTTTATCATCCACAAACACTGCACATGGCCAGCAGTAGGCTTATAACACTAGTGGCATCCTGAACAGCAGCTTTTCATAGATTTTAAGGCCAGGACCAACCATTAGATTATCTAGTTTGACTTTCTGTATAACCCAGATTAAAGAATGTCACTCAATTACCCCTGTATTGAGCCCAATATTTGTGGTTGTCTAAAGCATATTTTCCATAAAGGCATATTTGATTTGAAGATATAAAAATGCACAATCCACTACTTACCATGGTAGTTTGTTCCCGTGGTTAATCACCCTCACCATTAAAACGTTGTACTTTATTTCTAAGGTGAATTTGTTAGGTTTTAACTTCCAGCCATTTGTTTTTTATGATGTTCTCTGCTTGATTAAAAAGCCCTTTCATACCCGCTATTTTTTCACCAGGTAGGTACTCACTCATCATAATGATGTCACCTGTCAATCTTTTTGATCAACTAAACAGATTGAGCTTCTTAAGTCTCTCACTATAAAGCTTCTCCCTCTCCCCAGCCCTCAGATCATTTTTGTGGCTCTTTTCTTCACCCTCTCCAAATTTTCAATACCCTTCTTAAAATGTGAACCCCAGAACTATACATAGTATTCTTCTATCAGTAAAAATCGCCTCCCTACTCCCCTATATATACATCCAAGGATTGCAATAGCACATTTTGCCACAGCATTACACTGGAAGCTCACATTCAGTTGTTTCTCCACTATGATCCCTAAATTTTCTTCAGAGTCACTAGTTTCCTGGATACTGTCCCTCATTTGGTACATACAGCCAGCATGTTGTGTTCCTAGATATAGGACTTTGTATTTGGTTGTATTAAAATGCATTTTGCTTGAATAGGCCCAGCTTACCAAGCTCTCCAGAGTGCAGTTTATGGCTGCCCTGTCCTCACCATTATGCACCACTCCACCAATCTTTGTGTCATCCACAAATATTATCAGCAATGATTTTATATGTACTTCCATATATCTTTGGTCAAAATATTGCATATTGTCAGGCATGGTACCAATCTCCATGGAACTCTACTAGAAACACCTCTATTCGAAGACGATTCTCCATCGACAACTGTCAGCCAGTTCAGACTCCATTTAGCATGCTTTATTGATATTGTATAGTGCTAACTTTTAATCGGAATGTCTTGCACCACTAAGTCAAACATCTCACAAAAGTCTAAGTATATTACATCTATACAGTTTCCTTTATCCACCAGACTTGTAATCTCAGCAAAAAATGAAATCAGGTTTGTTTTAAAAGACCTATGTCCCATAAAACTATGTTGACTGGCATTATTCCTGTCCTTTAATTTTTTATTGTTTGAATGTCATATTAGCTTTCCCATTATTTTGTCTGGGATTGATGTCAAACTAACCAACCTACAATTGCCTAGGTCACCCACCTTGCCCTTTCTGAATGTTAGCTTGACTTTAGTATACTTCCAATCTTCTGGACTTTCCCCCATATTCCAAGATTTATTAAAAATTAACAACTGTGGGCCGGAGTTCTCCTCAGTCAACTCTTTTATGGCTCTTGGGTGCAAGTTATCCAGGCCTGCTGATTTTTAAATGGTTAGCCTTAGTAGATGCTGTTAAATATCCTCCATAGTATGAATGTACTGGAAAGTAGTTCATCATCCTTGTGTGATAAGTGCATCAATCTGTTTCTTTCCAAATACAAAACAGAAATATTAAACACTTCTGCCTTTTCTGAATTATGATGATGAATTTTACCCTCTCCGTCTAGTAGTGAACCTACACTACTGTTAGGATTTCTTTTGTTCCTGATTTACCTTAAAAACTCTTCCTTGGTGTCCTAGGCCCTGCCAGACATGATTTTTTCCCCTGCTGTCTTTCACTTACCTTATCAATTTTCTACATTTAATTACTTCTAATTTATACATTTTTCTCTTTCACCTTTTTTTACATTTGCTATACATGAATTTTTATTTCTAATTGCTGCTTTGATTTCCTCTTTTAACGAGCATGGGCTTTTAACAAAGTTGTCCTCTTTCAGAATTGTGGCATTTTTGGCCACCTAGTAAATGCTTTTTAAACATCTCCCAATTTCCATTCATGATGTTCTGTCTAAATTTTTCTGCTCAATGAATGTCATTCATAATTTTCCTCAGCTTTAGGAGACTATCCCTTTTAAAGTATTACATGTATATACTACTACTTGGAACTGTCCACTGTCTGCCTATATTGAATGTAATCAGGTATTATTATTTATTTATCACAAAGAAACCTAAAATAAAGTAACCTCATGTTGGCTGCAATATCTTGTGAGTTAAAAAGTTATCTGTCATTTTTTAAAACTCCAGTGAGGTTTTACTCCTGGCTGCATGAGGCTTCCAGCATGTCTTCTAGATTGAAGTCTCCAGTATAAACACAAATTTTCTTTCCACATATTACAAATAGATGCTTAAGGAACAGGTTGTCCTGCTCTCTGGTTTGATTTGGTGGTCTGTAACAGACCCCCATAATACCCCCTCCTGAACATTGTTAGCTAGCACCTGAATCCATATACATTCTAGAGCCTGCTGTTCTCAGTTATCAATGTCTAAAACAAGTAATGGTGTCTAATGCAGAGTGCTACCCTTTACCCCCATCTATTTTAGCCAACCTATCCTTCATAAACAGATTGTATTCAGTGATTTTAACACCTTTTATGGAAATTGTCTCCAACAGGTTTCAGTAACGCCAATTACATCAAGTTGCTTTTTCACCAGTGAGAATTTCCAATTCCTCTTACTTATTACCTAGACTCCTAGATCCAGATTCTTAACACTCCTAGAATTTCAAGTCATGGAAATGGAATTTAGTCATTTTATTTACCATAATTCAGTGTCCTCTGCCTTAATGGGGTAAAAGAAACTCTCCCCTAAGCTTTGGTACGGGTAGGTTTATGATCTCACTAACAGTCAACCACCCGTATCCACTGTAAACCAGGCTGGTGTTTCTTTAGGAATGCTGATGAGTGTCACTGCCAGCAGACCGTCGGAGGAGGCATCACAATAAGGGGAAAGAGAGTGGAACTGAGACAACAGTAGGTTTTTGCTTCCTCTATGGAAGTTGGTTGAAGCACTCTTACTCAGGAAAGCCCTTTTCTCTTTGTTTGGGCCCAAACAGGACAGGATATTTACTGCTTTTGATTTTCTTTTTAAGTACAGGTTTCAGAGTAGCAGCTGTGTTAGCCTGTATCCGCAAAAAGAAAAAGGAGGACTTGTGGCACCTTAGAGACTAACACATTTATTTGAGCATAAGCTTTCGTGAGCTACAGCTCACTTCATTGGATGCATGCAGTGGAAATTACAGTGGGGAGATTTATATACACAGAGAACATGAAACAATGGGTG
Organism: Lepidochelys olivacea; assembly: GCF_965140295.1. NCBI lineage: Eukaryota > Metazoa > Chordata > Testudines > Cheloniidae > Lepidochelys > Lepidochelys olivacea. Next base: position 9,710,938 of record NC_140412.1, read on the forward strand.
TTACCATACACACTGTAACCAGGCTGATCAGGTAAGGTGAGCTATTACCAGCAGGAGAGCGGGGTGTGGGGGGGAACCTTTTGTAGTGATAATCAAGGTGGACCATTCCCAGCAGTTGACAAGAACATCTGAGGAACAGTGTGTGTGGGGGGGGGGCGGGGGAAATAAACTTGGGGAAATAGTTTTACTTTGTGTAATGACACATCCACTCCCAGTCTTTATTCAAGCCTAAATTAATTGTATCCAGTTTGCAAATTAATTCCAATTCAGCAGTCTCTCGTTGGAGTCTGTTTTTGAAGCTTTTTGTTGAAGAATTGCCACTTTTAGGTCTGTAATTGAGTAACCAAAGAGATTGAAGTGTTCTCCAACTGGTTTTTGAATGTTATTAATTTGCAAACTGGATACAATTAACTTAGGCTTGAATAAAGACTGGGAGTGGATGTGTCATTACACAAATTAAAACTATTTTCCCATGTTTATTTCCCACCCCACTACTGTTCCTCACACGTTCTTGTCACCTGTTGGAAATGGCCCACCTTGATTATCACTACAAAAAGTTTTTCCCCCCCACCGCTCTCCTGCTGGTAATAGCTCACCTTACCTGATCACTCTTTTTACACTGTGTATGGTAACACCCTGTCATAAATGTAAAGGGAAGGGTAAACACCTTTAAATCCCTCCTGGCCAGAGGAAAAACCCTTTCACCTGTAAAGGGTTAAGAAGCTAAGACAACCTTGCTGGCACCTGACCAAAATGACCAATGAGGAAACAAGATACTTTCAAAGCTGGAGGGGGCGGGAAACAAAGGGTTCTCTCTGTCTGTGTGTTGTCTTTTGCTAGGACCAGACCAGGAATGCAGGTCAGAACTCCTGTAAAGAGTTAATAAGCAATCTAGTTAGATACGTGTTAGATTCTGTTTTGTTTAAATGGCTGATAAAATAAGTTGTGCTGGATGGAATGCATATTGCTGGTTTTGTGTCTTTTTGTAACTTAAGGTTTTGCCTAGAGGGATTCTCTATGTTTTGAATCTGATTACCCTGTAAGGTATTTACCATCCTGATTTTACAGAGGTGATTCTTTTACTTTTTCTTTAATTAAAATTCTTCTTTTAAGAACCTGATTGCGTTTTCATTGTTCTTAAGATCCAAGGGTTTGGGTCTGTGTTCACCTATGCAAATTGGTGAGGATTTTTACCAAGCCTTCCCCAGGAAAGAAGGGGAAAGACATTTCCAAGTGGGCTCTTTCCCTGTTATATTTGTTAGACACTTGGTGGTGGCAGCAACAAGGTCCAGGGACAAAAGGTAAAATAGTTTGTACCTTGGGGAAGTTTTAACCTAAGCTGGTAAAAATAAGCTTAGGGGGTTTTTCATGCAGGTCCCCACATCTGTACCCTAGAGTTCAGAGTGGGGAAGGAACCTTGACACACCCATTGTTGCATGTTCTCTGTGTATATAAATCTCCCCACTGTAATTTCCACTGCATACATCTGATGAAGTGAGCTGTAGCTAACGAAAGCTTATGCTCAAATAAATTTGTTAGTCTCTAAGGTGCCACAAGTACTCCTTTTCTTTAAGTACATTGAAACTTGCAGATTCTGAATCAGAGAGCATGTTTATACTGGGATATTTGTTTACACCCGTGCCATTATTTTTATTATTATTATCCGCATATCATTTGCGGATGATACTAAACTGGGAGGAGTGGTAGATACGCTGGAGGGGAGGGATAGGATACAGAAAGACCTAGACAAATTGGAGGATTGGGCCAAAAGAAATCTGATGAGGTTCAATAAGGATAAGTGCAGGGTCCTGCACTTAGGACGGAAGAACCCAATGCACAGCTACAGATTAGGGACCGAATGGCTAGGCAGCAGTTCTGCGGAAAAGGACCTAGGGGTGACAGTGGACGAGAAGCTGGATATGAGTCAGCAGTGTGCCCTTGTTGCCAAGAAGGCCAATGGCATTTTGGGATGTATAAGTAGGGGCATAGCGAGCAGATCGAGGGACGTGATCATTCTCCTCTATTCGACATTGGTGAGGCCTCATCTGGAGTACTGTGTCCAGTTTTGGGCCCCACACTTCAAGAAGGATGTGGATAAATTGGAGAGAGTCCAGCGAAGGGCAACAAAAATGATTAGGGGACTGGAACACATGAGTTATGAGGAGAGGCTGAGGGAGCTGGGATTGTTTAGCCTGCAGAAGAGAAGAATGAGGGGGGATCTGATAGCTGCTTTCAACTACCTGAAAGGGGGTTCCAAAGAGGATGGCTCTAGACTGTTCTCAATGGTAGCAGATGACAGAACGAGGAGTAATGGTCTCAAGTTGCAGTGGGGGAGGTTTAGATTGGATATTAGGAAAAACTTTTTCACTAAGAGGGTGGTGAAACACTGGAATGCGTTACCTAGGGAGGTGGTAGAATCTCCTTCCTTAGAGGTTTTTAAGGTCAGGCTTGACAAAGCCCTGGCTGGGATGATTTAACTGGGAATTGGTCCTGCTTCGAGCAGGGGGTTGGACTAGAGGACCTTCTGGGGTCCCTTCCAACCCTGATATTCTATGATTCTATGATTCAAACCCTTGTATAGACTCATTGCACCAGAGTAAAAATTGACTTTTGCTCCTACAAGATGTGTTATTTATCTATCATCACTAAGGCATCCAGGTGTATTAAATAAAAAATTCAAACAAATTAAGTAAGTCATAGCAAAGTGTTAGAACCAAGTATTCCATACACCTTAATACCTTAGGTAGAGCAAGGATGAGAGTCCGTGATGCACCTCGATCAGGTGCAGTGCAGATTCTACAACAAAGGGATGGCTAAAATGGCTTTAAACCACCTCTTCTCCCTGCAGATTGGAGGCAGCTCTGAGGGCCAGACAGAGAGAGGCCCCAAGCGAAATTTAGAAAGCCTTGGAGGCCTATATCACAGCGCTCTCTCTGGACTGATCTATGGACAGCAACATTGCTCCAAATCACCAAAGTGCTGTGTGCTGGGGCCCCCACCCCTTACACCAAGGCTTGCACAGGGGTCTTGGAAGGGAGTCTGCAGATGTCTTCCACATTTCCTGCACCAGTGGAATTCTCCATTGAGCAGATCCGGGGCTGTTAGAGCCCTTACACCACTCTGGCCCTTTTACCCAGCATGAAGGGGCTGGGGGCTGGTGTTGGAATTTCACCCCTAACATTTAACCAAGTGCTAAATAAAATAAATTCTCTTGTGTCAAGCTCTAAAACTTCCCAAAGTCAAGCTGTCGTGGACAAGTGGAGCATTCTCCAATTGCCAAAGTGGGCTGTAAGTCAAAAGTAGTTCCAGATAATCAGGTCCCAGTCCATTCTGGGCTTTCAGGTTCATTACTGTACTATTTGCAGGACTGGGACAGGCAAGTCCAGGCCTGCCCCCTAAACTAAGGGGTATGAACCACTAAGAAAAGAAATCATAATCTAACACTTACCTAGCTAGATTACTTACTAAAAGTTCTAAGACTCCATTCCTGGTCTATCCCTGACAAAAGCAGCATATAGACAGACAGAGACCCTTTGTTTCTCTCCCTCCTCCCAGCTTTTGAAAGTATCTTGTCTCCTCATTGGTCATTTTGGTCAGGTGCCAGCAAGGTTACCTTTAGCTTCTTAACCCTTTACAGGTGAGAGGAGTTTTCCTCTGGCCAGGAGGGATTTCAAAGGGGTTTACCCTTCCCTTTATATTTATGACAGGTGTAGATTAATTAAATCAGTGGGAGAGCTCTCTCCTGTTGTCTAGTGGCTACACTAGAGGTCTTAGAGAGGTGCAGCTGCGCCCGTATAATCTCTTTAGTATAGTCATAGCCAGTGTTTCTTTCCTACATTGTTGCAGCCTGAACTCACCATAGTGGATCTCTATGGGCTCTGTGTTTTCAGGCCTCTTCTCTGGCTGTCCAGCTAGCTCCACCAGCTGGGCTAGAGGCCTGTCTTGTCTGCTTTCCTTTTCCTGTGATCCCTTGGATCCTTGTTAATCCCATTCTGACACCAGGCAGAGATTACAAGTATCCAATGCACCATGGGGCAGGTGAATGAAAAACTGACTTTACTTCCCATTTACACAGACTCTTACCTCTGTTCCATACCCCCTACTGGTCACTCTAAACCTTCAAAACACATACCACAATTACCCACCCCTTGAACTGTACCCGGATACAAACAGGAAGAATCTCTCCCCCCCCCACCCCCTTTGTCTGTCTTGTATAGTCTACTAAGATTATAAAAACCTATGTTTGTATAGCAGCTACCACAATGGCACCCGTTCCCATCCAATCAGACAAGATAGATGTGGGTCAAACTCCAGAGAAGCTGGTCACAGCTTTTTAAGTACACAGGAATTATAAATCACTGAAGCCAAACCATTACTACCCATGTATGAAACACAGGTGAAAGGGCAACAGAAGTAGGTGAAATGGTTTGGGTAAAATAAAAACAGTCTCAAAATTCTAACCAAAATTAGTTTGTACTTTTGAAAAGTAATTGGCTCTTTTGGGTTATTTCTTTGGGGCGTGGTTATAAACACACCTCTAAATATACAAGTTCCAGAGAGGACCAGAAGTGAAAATGCCAAAAGCCTTAAGGGGAAAAGTTGTGCTTGAGTATTTCTGAGCCAGGAAGAGGCAGGAAGTGGTGGAAATCTCACAAGGAAATCTGTTTGCATATGATTTCCAGGCCCGTATTGCACACTCAGGAAGTTTGGTTGATTTGGCTAAGCATCTGAACCAAATCTGTTAAGGTCTGCAATTGCTAGTAAGCAAGGTGTGCTTTTGTTAGTAATAGCAATAGTTCTGGAAATTAGGCACAGTAGGTACAGATATCAGAAGTTATTGGGGGTCTCGCTTATTTTTAAAATCTTTAGAATAAGGAACTGAAATTGTAACCTCAATGAGCCCTCTTAGCAAACAAGCATACACTCTCTTAAGTGAATCACTCAAACAGGGTAGAGAGTTATTTTTGCATATAGAATTTTTTAATTCAGTTAGTTTAAAATTAAAATGAATAGTCTCCTTCACAGCACACAAAATATAATGCGGTCCTATTAGAACAAATGTTTTGTCTTGGCTTTGATGGTCCTCATTTCAGAAATACTGGGTTTAAGTCAACACCAGTCTTTCCAGTGATTTCACTCAGGTTGCATCCATTTACATGCACAGTGCATCTGGCCTGTTATCATTAACTGTGTTCCCCAGCCAGGCCGTTGGAAGGACTATCTTTCTACATATAATCTATTAAACTGTTTTGGTTGATTTTGCCTTTTAAGCAAAAGAAGGGAAGGTGTTGGAGTCCAGTTGTTCCTCAGTTGCAAGGACAGAGTCAGCACACTTAGCCCAGGAATAGCAGAGAACACCTCACATTTCTCCAAATCAAACCCCTCTAGCTGGTGTCCTTCAGCACAGGTCAGCTTGCTGTGACACATGTCTGAGGGAAGGAGTAGTAAATGTGGCGATCCTTGTGCTTGAAAAACCCTGGTGAGGTGAAGAAATAGGGCACTTCATATTATATGCTATATTCCCCTTCCTCACCCTTTTCCATCTTGTCTAGTCTATTAGATTGTAAAACCTATGTTTGTACAGTGACTAGCACAACAGCACCCCATTCTCATTTGGGTGTTAAGCAGATCTATTTAGGATGGCAGTGCCTTTCTGCAAATATATTTTAAAGGAATGGCCCAGTTAATTATGAATAACAATGTTTTATTTATAGAACACCTTTCATCATGAAGTACTGTGCAAACTATAAATACATACCACCCCATCACACAGAGCAGACAAAATTCTGAGCTTCAAGGTTTCATCTGAAAAAAATCCAGATGCAATAAAGTACATGGAACAACACCTTCCATACCTCAAAAGGTTAAAAGGCTGAGCAGATCCCACTGGGACTGGAACATTTTGTTTGAGAGAGTCAAGGCATTTCAAACCCACAGTTTAGATCATTCAATTACCTTTCTCCTTGGTGAAAATTCTTTGATGCTCATATGTTGACCACATTAAAACAAATGTAGTTCAATCATATTTAAGGGGCCATGGACACCGAGACCGCCCACTTTTTATTGTGCTTCCATGTGTTTGCAATGTCTATATAATTCTTTGTGTGTTTAGTTTAGCTGAAAACAATATAAATCCACACTAGCCACCTAGCAGTTGGGATGAGCAATCTTGCAATAGCAAACTAGTGTTAACGTGGAAAGAGAAACAAGTTCAGAAGCAAAAATAATTTGAGTTTCAGGATTTCAAGATGCGTGTATAAAACTGATTTTTAAACAATTCCCAAACAAAAATATTGTTCAAGAGTTATGATTGAAAGTGTGTTTCAGGGAAGCTGATACTCAGACACTTACTATACAAAACTTATACAATGTTTAAAAAATTCACATTAAAAAGTCGGAAAATATATTGTTAAGTGATCCAGCCAGTTCCCTGTTGCCATATAATCCCTCATCACTCATGGCCATCCCACCCAACTTCACCTTCGCCTCCTTGTTTTGTTCTGTAATAGAAATGTGCTTTTGGATTTATTCTGTTGATTTCATATTTTGGGTCTGATTCTCATATACATCAAGGACATTTTACTCTAAGTATTGAGGCTGCTTCACAATGGAGTACACCAAACTCCTAAGAGTGCCAGGAGCATGTAAGGTATATTGAGACTAAAGAGGCAAGAACCATAGGTGCTGCAGCAGATAGGTGCTAGCCCTGGTGGGTCCAATAATCACTCAGACAGAAGGCTAACAGAAAGGGTATTTTACGAGGGCTGACAGGAAAGGGGAAGGCTGCAAACACTCTAGGTACAGAGGCTTAACAGTTACACTTTAAAGTGAGCAATATCAGTAAATGTTTGGGTCCCTGAGACAATCCACTCAAGAGCCAGGGCTCTTCAGGCCTAAGGTGCCTTCTCCAGTCTAGTCTATTCTAGTAAATAGGAGCTTTGTGGATTTCCAAGCCAGGCTCACTTAGTGTCTCTCACTGGCTCCCTGCCCAGCCACTGCTGCTCCCCCATAAATCCCACAGACATGAACCCAGCTGTAATGTCTGATGGTCACAGCCTACTCCACATGCAGCTCTGCAGACAGTTCTTTTCTTGGGGAAATCTTTCTGCTTCTAGCTTCTATTCAGCTCCTTGGTTGCCATGCAGCTTCTGCATTCAGCTTTTTTGTAGCTCCTAGCTAGCCATGTGGCTGCTGCTCCCACTCCCAAACAGAGCCCAGCCACCTCCTGGTTCAGGACCTTTCCCCTTACCTGGAGAAGGGATGTGTAGCAGGGATTTGTAGTCCCCTGATTAGCAGATCCATCACACTATATACATTTGAGGCAATATAAAGTGGTCACAAATTAGGTTTATATTTAAAGGCAACATTGTACTGCCAAATTGCCTTAATGCAAATGAGAATCAGGCTTGTTGTTTATTAAATGTGTAGTAAAGCTTTCAAGGGAATACTCCCAAATACATTAAATTGTTAACTGTCCTATAGGCTCTCAAAGTGTGACTTCAGTGGGAGCTGGGGTTGTTCAACACCACTAATTAGCAAATCACTTCTATTTAGATGCCTGAATATGGATTTAGAATCCTAACACTAGGCTCCTAGGTTTGTAAATTTTGGTCTGTTTATACAAATTATAGTCATGCTACTTAAAGAGGTGACCACAGAGAAAAATGTCTGGACTCTATGAATGGAAAAGAAGCCCCTAAAGTACAGAAGCTTTACCTATGAGATCTGTATTACAGTCATCTGAAGGGAAATTGTTTAAAGTGGTCTAAGAGAAATAAGTAAAAGTAATGGGATGAAATTAAGTAAAGGAACACTCAGGCTGTAAGTCAGAAAAACCTTCCAAACAGTGAGATCCAGGTGACTAAAATAACCTCTCAAAGTAAGCGCTGGAAGCCCCAAAACTTGAGACATTTAAACCAGATTGGACATTGCAGTGGAGAATCTACTGTGCAGAACAATACTGCATGGCAGTAAGATGGGCTAAATAGTTTAATAAATCCTTTCAATCTCTAATTTCACTAATGTTATGATTGCTCAATTAGTTCCACAAGGCCAACTTTGCTCTCTGTTTGATTAACTATTAGCAGCAATAACACATTTTATCCCTTTTGCAGATCAAGGGATGAAAAACTGCAGAGCAGACAGAATTTTCATACTTCCTGATTACAGCAGATCTGAAGTTGCCAAACTCTAGGGTAACCCACAGGTAGTGATGGAGTTGCTGCTGCCTACCAAGATTCACAGGAGAGCATTAGTGCTTAATAATAATTGACTTACCCACTCTTACTTTTAAAACAGATGTTCTTTTTCTTACTTGTGCTCATTAATTCCACCCCACATAGTTTAGTCTGTTAGCCTGTATGACAATAATATTAACTAGCATGTGCAAAGTGGCTGACCCTGCTGGACTGAAATTTGCATATAATCAAGTATGTAGTCCAGCAAATCAAATAGCTACCATAATTTCATTCTAGTGCATATTAGCATGAATAAACTCTGGTTTCAGAGATCTTAGCCTTTCTATTTTGTTCTTTTAATGGTTTTTGTTCTGGCTGTTGCTGCTGAATAATCAATCCCTTCTTTGGCAACAAAACTGAACCTCAGAACATCATTGGACTGCTTAGCAGACCGGCCCAGTTTAGACAGTAGATCTAGTTTCCCATGTAACAGCATTGGCCACTATAAGTTAAACAAGAAACACTGGGGTTAGGGGAGGTTCTCTCAGTTGCCTTTATGTTGAAATTACTCATTAGCATTCACATGAAATTTATGTACACCAAGGAACGTTACAGTTAAAAACAATCTAAGCATTTTAAATGTTTGGAAATGAGCAACCATGGAAAGTAGAGAAATATCCTCAATGATCATACAGTCCAAAATACACAAGTATAAAATATCTCATTACATATTCTCATGCCAGGGAGCAGGCCCATATTCTCCTTAGACAACATTACTTAATTAGCATCCTATCCACTTCTGAATCCAAATCCAAGTTGCACAGACACAAAATTAAACTGATGGTAATATATTTTACCTTATTAGCCTGGAAATAAAGAGGCTCCTGTAGGAGGTGAGTTTCTTAGACAAATTAGTGGGGTGCCTAAGCTTTGGAAGAGACAAGATCTCTGAGGTAACTATTACAGATTCCATAACTTTTTTTTTTAATGCAGGTTAGTGCATTCCACAGTTCCCTTCTCCAAGTTCAACAGATGTTTGAAATAAACAGCTCTTTGAAATGTCTCACATGCACCATGCAAATTAGGAGAACTTATTTGGACTGTAAGACTACATTTAGTCAAATACAATTATAATGTATTTATCTTTACATACAATGAATCTCTACACAAGGACAAAAAAAAGTGTCCTTGGAAATAAATTTAGGTACCTATAAATCGTTTAAAATACATCATAAAAAAGTTAATGTAACAGAAAGCCAGTCCAGTTAGCCCAACCTCATGACACAGGGACCAGAGCTTGAGTGGCCAGATCCAGGGTCAGAAGCCAGGAAACAAAGCTAGAGTCAGGATTGTGCCAAATGTCAGGGCTGGAGGCACAGCAAAGGTTGAGCTGGAATCAGTATCAGAAGTCACATGGTTGAGAACGGAGTAGAAATCAGGCAGCCATGCCCACAGCAGAGCCACAGTCAGGAAACAGTGCCAGGGGTCAAGCCACAGTCAGCAGTGCCAAAAGTCAAATTAGAGTCAGCAATCAGTGCCAGGGTCAAGCTGGAGTCAGTCAGAGTCAGATAGCAATATCAAGAGTCAAACCAGAGTCAGTCCAATACAGCAGCAGATTAGGCATTCACTCAGTTGCTCAGACAATTTGCTGTTCCTCCCTCTGACGTAAGTAGTACATCCAGGCCAATCGGTAGGGTCAGATGTCTGCTCCAATCAGGGGCTTCATAGGCAGAGCCTCTGATGGGCCAGAGTTCTGTTAACATCCTTCCCTGCTGGTTGCTGGTTCAAGAGAGCTGTCAGGTGGTGGTCATGGTCTGGGCACTGGTATGAGACCCACCATCCCTCACACATCAACAGAACACACATTTCTTCCCTTCTGCCTCAAAGAATAAGTCTACCCCACCTCTCCTTCCAAATATCTGAGAAGTCAGACAGACTTTTGAAGTATATTGAAGACTGAGGTTATGTCCAGCATTCTAATGACCTTTTAAAAACTCCTTAAGCTGATAAAGCCTTCAGAGAATTATAAAGAAGGGAATCTCTGGTTACCCTGGGTGATACTAGTCATGGGGAAGAGACTCTGCTCCAGGACTTAGCTTGGTAGATCATATAACAGACTCCGAGAAAAAGAGGGAGATGTTAAAACACAAAGAGCATTTATTCTACAGTTTAAAGTTTTCACCTTGCTTTGGCAACAGATTGTGACTAAGAATTCAGGCTTGTCTAGCTATGGTTTTATTTTGCTTAATTTTTGTTTGTAGATTTCCTCTTTATTTTGATCCCCATGCCAAATAAATGTTGCTTTAAGATACTTGAAACTGGTGGCATAAGTCTGTTTGGTTTGGGACTAGCACTGTCAAAAGCTCCAAAGGAGAAGGACTCTGATCTCTGACTTCAAAGGAGGCTGAATCAAGGGATGAGGTAACAGTCAGAAGCAAGAGAACTGCAGAGACCTTCCGCAAAAAGGGTAACAGTAGGAACCTGGCATTGGCCAGTTTGAGTGAGGGGAGAACTGAATGAACTGAAGTGTGGTAGGTATAGACACACTTTGGAATGCCTTATGACAGAGACTCTGTAATGAGAAATGAATATTTACCTATAATCCAGTTGATTCTAGTTAGTGTTTGTTTCTATGGAGCTTCTTGACACTTCCGTTTGACGGATAGTGGCCAAACATCATGGTTAATCAAAGGTCAAATATGGCTGGCTGACAGACTGAAATGAATATATTTGGCTTCAGATACAGTATTTAATGCTACCCCTCTTATTTCTTTGTTTTGTTTTCTGAATCTTCTGGAAGAGAGTTGGAAGCAAACACAGCAGGGGTGGGGGTGGAACGGTGAATAAACATAAGGAACAATTTGTTCTTGGATTCAGGGTTCTGCATGGACAGCATATAAGCAGAAACATTAGACTAACCTTACCTGCCAAAAGTAAGGAACAAGTAATCCACAGCGGCAATGGCTGGGGCTGGGGTCTCTTGCTCTTCCCCTCAATCAAAGGGTCAGACAGAGGGAACTGGACAGGGGTCACTGAGCAGAGAACCTCGGACAGCGCCCACTGCTCCTCGAAGGCATCAAGGGAGTCGGTGGATGCCGCCCAGAGGAACTCCGCCCGGATACGTGAATGTACTGAGGATCGGAAAACGGCCCTACAGTCGCAGGAAGCTTCATCGGCCAACCTCCTCTCTCTGGTTTTATAGATGGCTGTTTTAGCTAGGGCTAGGAGGAGGTTAACCAGGAGATCCTGTGACTTTGTGGGGCCACAGATGGGGAGTATGTAAATAAAAAGGTGAGGGGAAAACTGCAGCCAAAAGCGTAATAAAATATTCGTGAGGAGCCGGAAAAGGGGCTGCAGTCTGGTACACTCTAAATATATGTGTGCCAGGGTTTCCCTCACGTTGCAAAAAGGGCAAGTATCTGGGATGGGGGTGAACTGCGTCAAAAACACGCCCGTGCTCACAGGTCCGTGAAGGAGCCACCAACTGATGTCCCCGACGGGCCTCGGGACCAAGGTGGAATACAGGCTGGCCCAGCAGGGCTGCTCACCCTCCAAAGGTGGCAGGAGGTCCCGCCACTTTGTATAGGTGTGGGCGTGAAGGGTGTGAAGCGTGAGTGTGTATAGATGTTTCCGTGGCGCAATTTGGAAGCTGACCAGCTGCAGTTCATGCAGCCGGCTCGCAGTGAAAGGGTGAGGGGTTTGTTGGGATCTATGGGGTAGGGGCCCAATTGAAAGGTCTGGCGGGCCTGGGGTAGATGGTGGGCGGGGTGCACCCTCACGCAGGGCTCGGTTGAGATAAGCCCGAGCAGCGGGCGTCAAGGTGGCCTTCACCTCCTGAAGTATGCGCTGGGGGGTACGAGGTCTGGAGAGCCCCATGCGCTGACCGAGCGTCAGGGGATCCAGCCAGTCTCCCCGGTCGTAGTCCAGGAGGTCTCCGACTCTCGTGACTTCTGCCAGGACCAAACTCTGGCACATTGAGTGGGACTCCGCCGCCTGCACACGGAGCTGGGGGTTGTGTAGCAGGGGCTCCGCGAGGAGATCCGCTCCCACGGTGGCCGCCACGGACCTGGTCGTTGAAAATAGTTTCCAGGTCCGGAGGAGGTCCTGGTAGAAGACCGGCAGCCCGGAGAGGTCTCGCAGAAAACCTCTCGGACAGAGATAAAAGAGCTGCCGGTCATATCGGAGCCCTTGGAAGCGGTGCAGGAAGGCGTGCGCCAGTGTGCTCCACGTCGAACTACCTGCACTGTAAAGGAGCCTCTGCAGGGCCTGGAGGCGGAAGACATGGACCTGAGTGTGCAGACACTTCAGGCCCTGCCCTCCTTCCTTCAGGGGTAGATGAAGAACCCCAACAGGGGCCCAGTGCATTCCTGACCAAAAGAACTCTAGAATCGATGTCCAGAGGTTGGTCAGGAAACCCGGGGCCGGGGCCAGGGTGTTGAGCCGGTACCAGAGCGTGGACAGGACTAGCTGGTTAAGCATCAGTGCTCTCCTTCGGAGGGAGAGACATCGGAGTAGCCTCGTCCATTTCCGGAGCTGCTCTATCACCCCGCCTTCTAAATTTTGCCAGTTCTCCGGCGGAGAAGGGTGCGTGGCAGAAAGGTAAACGCCTAGGTAGAGCAGTGGACCTGCGCTCCACCGGATGGTCTGAAGTGCGGGTGGGAGGGAGCTCACCTGCCGCCAGTCCCCCACCGCCAAGCCAGAGCTCTTGACCCAGTTGACTCAGGTGGAGGAGGCTGCCAAATAGATGGCCTGGCAAGCCTCCACCCGCGCCAAGTCGCCCGGGTCCTGGACCACGAGGAGCATGTCATCAGTGTACGCCGACAGGACCAGCCGCAGCTCCGGCTCCCGCAGCACCAACCCTGTCAACCTCCTTCGGAGGAGACAGAGGAAGGGCTCGATCGCCAGAGTGTACAGCTGGCCTGAGAGGGGGCACCCCTGCCGTACTCCTCGCCTGAAGCTGACCGGTTCGGTCAGGGTCCAGTTGAGGAAACCAGACACTCTGCGGAAGCGTACAGCACCCGGAGAAAACTCACAAACTGAGGTCTGAATCCAAACGCCTGCAGAGTGCCCAGGAGGTACCCATGGTCCACTCTATCGAACGCCTTCTCCTGATCAAGAGACAGGAGGGCGAACGACAGACCGTCTCTACGCCCGACTTCCAAAAGGTCTCGGACTAGAAATAGGTTGTCAAAAATGCTGCGGCCCGGGACAGTGTAGGTCTGGTCTGGGTGGATCACGTCCGCCAGCACGGACCCTAGCCACAGCGAGATTGCTTTCACTACGATTTTGTAGTCCGTGCTAAGGAGCGAGACGGGAGGCCAGTTTCGTAAATCGCAGCGGTCCCCCTTCTTCGGCAACAAGGCAAGCACCACTCGCCTGCACAAAAGAGGGAGGACCCCGCCCTGCAAAGACTCGGCCCAAACAGTGGCTAGGTCTGGGCCAAGGATGTCCCAGAACGTGCGGTAAAACTCCACAGTCAGCCCGTCCATGCCCGGAGATTTATTGGTGGGCATGAGACGGAGGGTTTCTGAGAACTCGGCCAGGGTGAGAGGCAGCTCTAGTCGGTCTCAGTCGCCCACGCTGACCGTGGGGCGTTCCTCCCAGAGCACCCTGCAAGCACCAGGATTGGTCGGATCTGGGGAGAAAGGGCTTGTGTAGAAGTCACGGGCCCTCCCACACATCTCCACCGGATCTGTGAGAGGGGTGCTGTCTTCTGCTAGAAGGCAGGTGACGCGTTTCTTGGCCCCCCTCGTTTTCTCCAGGGCGTAGAAGAAACGGGAGCCGCGATCCATCTCCTGAAGGAGGCGGATGCGGGATCGAACAAAGGCACCTCGGGCCCGATGGTCCTCGAGGGCCCGGAGCTCCTCCCGCTTCTCCCGGCACGCTCCGCAGAGGAACGGGTCCTCGGGGCTGGCAGCCAGACGCCTCTCCATCTCTAAGACCTCCCGGTCCAACTGCTCTATCGCTGCATTTCTCCGTCAGCTGGTGCCCCGGGTGTAGTCACGGCAGAAGAGCCTGGCGCGCACCTTCCCTAGATCCCACCATCGCCGCGCCGAGGGAAAGGCACGCCGCTGCTCTCGCCAGGCCAGCCAGAACTCCCAGAAGGACGTCACGAAGCCCTCATCCTCCAACAGGCTGTTGTTAAAGTGCCAATAGGCCGGCCCCGGCCTCTCTGCACGGAGGGAGGCTGTTATGGTAGCTAGATGGTGGTCGGAGAAAGGGGCCGGCCGAATGTTGGAGGAGTGGGCTCGTGAAAGATGGAAACGGGATAAATAAATACGGTCCAACCAAGAGTGGTGTGACCGATGGGCCTCCACCCGGACAAAGGTGAACGTGGAAGTGTCATTTGGGTGGTGGTCACGCCAGACGTCCACTAGGGAGTGATGTTCGACTATTCCTCGGAGAATGTTCATGGCGGCCGGGCTCAGCTCGGCCCCTGAGCGGTCCTGCTCCTTGAGGGTGGTGTTAAAGTCCCCTCCCAGGACTAGGCACTCGTGAGAATCTAGGGTGCTGAGGAAGTCGGACACCCACTGATAGAATTGTGGCGCTTTGGGCTCATTGTCGGGGCATAGATGTTAATGATGTTGACCACGATCCCCTCCATACGGACTCGGAGATGCAGCAAGTGGCCCGGCACGGCCTCACTGACCCCTAGCACCTCGGGCCGTAGGTTGGGGGAGAACAGGGTCGCCAGCTTGTCGAATCGTGAACTGGCTAAAGTAGACCCCGTCCCCCCACTCCAACCGCCAGCTGTCCTTGGTGGTCGAATCCGTATGGGTCTCCTGCAGGAAAACCACAGAGTGCCCCCCTTCCCGAAGGTAAGAGAGCACCTGGGACCTGCGGAGAGCCATCCTACAGCCCCTGGTTTTCAAAGTTGTGATAACGAGAGGCATCATGCGGAGGGATGGGGGGATGAGGGTTCCTTGTCGGCGGGGGTGTTCGCAGCACCCGGCGGGTCGCGCAACAATCCGTGACCCATCCCGTAAGTGAGTAAATCGTCACGGAAGCTGCGGGCCCGCCCGTAGGCCGTGGCACCGTGCCTTCCTTTCCCTCTACCCTCCTTTATAAGGGCCCTTGTGGCCTGGAGGATTTGATCAAAGTCCCCCCATAGCTGGAGAGCTAGCTGTACCCTGTTGCGGGAGCCACGGATGTCTTCTAAAAAACTCCAGCAACGCTTTTCGCAGTTCATGGGGCGGGGGTTGTGATTTCCCGGTTATTCCCTGGTGGGGCTCTTGGTGCAGCCTCGTGGTCTGCTGAGGCGGGCAGGCAGGGTGCGGACCACCGACGGGGCGTCTGACAGGCTAAAGTTATTAGGTCCGTCTCAAGCCTTGGGGTAGAAGGGGATGGCGGAGGGAAAATTGCAGCTCCTAATGGTTCGCGGCAGGAAAATGCAAAGGCTGCTCCTTGGGGGGAATCTGCAAAAAACGGAAAATAAATAACCCCAGGGGCGGCAATAGCATTGCAGGAGGAGGTGGATTGGGCAGGGACAGAGGTGGGGGCAGGGACAGAAGCGAGGCTCTGGGCTTCGGGAGGCAAGCAGCTGAGAGGTGGCACCTCCCGAGCAGATTCGAGGCGGGGAAGGGGGCTCCCAGTGATGCTAGGAGCAGGCTCTGAGGTGGATTTGGCAACCACGGCATCAGGTGGTGGACCACCTTCTGTAGGGTGCCCACCCGGGAAGGCGGTTAGGGGGAGCAAGCATGGGGAAAGGGGGACTGAGGTGAGGTTGCCCAGATCGAGGCCAGCCGGCA
Organism: Lepidochelys olivacea; assembly: GCF_965140295.1. Classification (NCBI taxonomy): domain Eukaryota; kingdom Metazoa; phylum Chordata; order Testudines; family Cheloniidae; genus Lepidochelys; species Lepidochelys olivacea. The sequence continues at coordinate 9,726,863 of NC_140412.1, forward strand.
GTAGGTCATCCTCTCCCTGGGTGACCGGGGTCAAACCTAGGGCCTCGATCTCCTCATACATGGAGGAGAGGAGAGGTCATCTTCTGCCACCCCGGGGGTCTCCCCGCTGGTGCCCGCTTCGACGGGCACTTCGGGGTTCACAGGGGGTTCGGGTAATATTCGGGCAGAAGGGGCTTCCTGAGGGGTCTCGGAGGGGAGGGTCTCCCGTGGAGGGGAGATCCTACCTTCCAGTGCTATTTTGTCTTCCCCCCCACCCCCCGACACCAGCGGATGGATCTCACTCGTGGGCATGGCAGAAGGCTCAGTGTCAGTGCCTCCCTTCCTGGTCTTCCGGGGAGCCTCCGCATCGGATGGGTGCAGCAGAGCTCGAGCCTTCCGCTTGCCTCGCTTCCCCTGGACGAGGGTCCAGCATCCATAGCAGTCTGGGGGCTGGTTAGCAGGGGTTGTGTCGGGGGGCAGAGGCGATAATTTAGGGGCTCGGGGGGGCGGGGAACGGTGAGGCAGCATGGGGGGGTTCTCCTTGGGGCGGGCCTCTCCTATGCCCGGTAATATCTTTGCTGCACCCTCCTCCATAGGCTCTGCCGGATTGTTAACAGCAAGGGCGGGGCTCCCTCGCTCGTCTGGGCGTTGTAGGAGAGGTGTCTCTTCAGCCCGGGCAGGAGCAGCGGTGGCTCGAGCAGGAGGAGAGGTGATTTCAGGTGCCGGGCGGCCAGGGGTGTCGGCAACGATGGAGCCGATGTCCTGCTGGGTCTTGGGGGTCTCGGGTGCCCCTCCCCGCCGGGCCAAGGGGCAGTCTCTTCGGACATGCTCCGTTGATCGGCAGAAGTAGCACCGGGCCTCTCCCGTGGAGTAGTAGACCCGATAGCGGGCTCCCTCGTAGGGGACTTGGAAGGACCCCTCGAGCGCCTCTCCGTCACGCGCCGCCGACGGTGGTAGAAGCTGCACTTGCCGGCGGAATGAGAGGACATGACGGAGGGTGGAGTCCTTGCAGCCCAATGGGAGAGGGCTGATGACAGAGACGGGTTTCCCCAGGGTGAAGAGAGTGGGTAACAGGGCGGCATTGGGTAGAAAAGGAGGGATGGAGGTCAGGACTAGGCGGATGCCCAGGTCCCCTAGCGGCTACAGGGGGACGAACACCCCCCCCCCACCGCCAGGCCCTTCTCCACCACCTCCTGGGCGGCAGCCTCCAATGCTAAGAAAAAGACGACCTTCCCGTACATTTTGGAGGCCGCCACAATAACCGTGGGTCCTACCACCCTCGCCAACTCCTGCACGTATGTCTCCACGTGGGGCGAGGCGGGCACCAGGAGGCAACGGACACCATGCTTCCTGGTCATGGTGGGAAAGGGGCCCTGGCCGCTATTGATGGTAGCGGAGGCGGTGGGTGGTCGAGATGACGAGGAGGCAGGCGGGGGGGGGGGCTGCCACCGCCCGGGCATACACCCTGGGGGCCGGGGGAGGGACGCTCGCAGAGCTGGTGGAGGGAATAGCAGGGAGGGACGCCATGGTCGATGACGAGGCCACAGCGGTGGGGGCAGCCCCTACCATGAAGGACCTGGTGGTTGTAGCGGGGCCCTTTCCCTTCTTCACACCCTCGCCTTTCCGGCTAACCGAGGGGGGCTCTCCTAGAATCTGGGGGGGCGGTGGGTGCAGCAGTGGCAGTAGTCGCCCTGGTGCCTCCAGCTGCCGATGCCCCAGCAGGGGCAGTGGCAGGTGTTTTGGCAGCAGTGGTGGGGGGGAGGTTTGGGGGTTGGGCAGGGGGGTAGGTGGGGAAGGGGCAGTTGAGGTTGTTAGAGGGGCCTCACCCCTTTCATTCCCCGCCATCGTGAGCAGGGAGAGACGGGGAGACACCAGAAGGAGGAGGGGGGAGGGGGAAGTAGATTAACCACTTCTCCCTGTTGGGCTGCAGGCGGGGGGGGGGGAAACAGGAGTTGGGGTCAGGTAGTAGGGGCAAACTGTGGGGTGGACAGTCCGGGGGGCGGGGGGGAACGTAGACCCATGCGCGTTTGTCCAAAGAGTCTCGTTTGGTCGGCTGTCGTTTCCAGTCAGGACGGTGGAATCAGAGCAAACAGCTGAATCCAGAGGCAGATGGCAAGTTGCCAGCAGGGACGGACGGCGGGGGGGCCATGACGGTTGTCATAGTGTTGGGGGGGGGACCGATGGATCGGGGGGCAGCTCCGTGCCACACCCCCTCTGCCCCTACAAACACAGTTAAGACACAGTCAAACTCCCCCCACACGAGAGTAGAGTTCAAAAGTTACTCAGTCTTATGGCCCCCTCCACGATGATTTGTAGCTTCCCTGGGTGATTCCTCTGTTGGCTGTCTTCTCTCCCGGGCTTTGTGGAGCATTCCAAAAAATGCCAAGCAGATAAGAAGAAAAAAATAACCTGTCGGTTAATTACGGGTCCACAAACGAACAGCAAACGGCTGGGTCTGGGGGCTTCCACTCCCCTCCTCCTGGGAGTGGGTCGGCAGTCCCCCCCCCCCGGGGGTTTCAGCTGGAGCAGTAGCAGCGTCCGAGGGCAGGCGTGGGGGGGCTGGCAGCTAGCTAGCAGCCGACCAGCACTCGAACGGCAGCAGAAAAACTGCAAAAAAAAAAAAAAAACGAAGAAAAAGCATCTGGCCTGGTTGGGCAGGGAGCTGAAGCAGGGTCAAAAAGTAAGAAAATCCCAGGCCAGGGGGCTATAGGAGAGGAATAGAAAGCAGACAGCTTAGCCCCAGGCTAAGGAGGTCCCTTTTCCCTGGGTAAGGGAGCAAAGAAGGTTCCAGAACAATCAGGAACCTTAGGGAGACAATTAAGACAGGCTGATTAGAACACCTGCAGACAATCAAGAAGCTGCTAGAATCAATTAAGGCTGGCTAATCAGGGCACCTGGGTTTAAAAAGGAGCTCACTTCAGTTTGTGGTGTGCGTTTGAGGAGCTGGGAGCAAGAGGCGCTAGGAGCTGAGAGTGAGAACGTGGACTGTTGGAGGACTGAGGTGTACAAGCATTATAAGACACCAGGAGGAAGCTCTTATGGTGAGGATAAAGCAGGTGTTGGGAGGAGGCCATGGGGAAGTAGCCCAGGGAGTTGTAGCTGTCGCACAGCTGTTCCAGGAGGCACTCTAGACAGCTGCATTCCACAGGGCCCTGGGCCTGGGCCATAGTAGAGGGCGGGCCCAGGTTCCCCCCAAATCCTCCCCAATTCCTGGTCAGACACAGGAGGAGTCGACCTGGACTGTGAATTCAGAAAAACGGCCAAGCTGAGGGCTGCCGTGAAGCTCCAAGGCGAGCAAATCCGCCAATAAGCGCAAGACCACCAAGGTAGAGCAAGAACTTTGTCACACTACATACTGACGAGTAAACAAGTACTATTTTGTATAAACCTTTTAACATACTGTTGCTACCTTGGGTTCATCCTAACATTTAGTCAATGAAACTACTTGAACTTTTTACTACTGATCTCTTGAAGCCAAGAGGTAGATATGACCCTGACCTTTGTGTCCTTGTTAGTTATAAATACCACACGGTTGAATTTTACAAAATTCCTTAAAATATAAAGGGACAAAATCTGAATAAAGTCGTACTGTTTATTTTGTCTTCTAAGAGAACTAAGGCTTTACTCACCTTCAAAGTCCTGCTGAAATTAATTCATCATTACAATAGTAAAACAAGTAGTTGTATTCCTTTTAATAGCACTTTAAGCCATGCACACATTTTGTTCCCTTTTACTATAACATTTGCGGGTGGCAGTTCGTATGACAGGAGATTCTTGGCATAAATTCAAAACCCTACTCCAATATACGTAATAGTGACCAGCTATTAATTTTATGGTTGCTCTTGTATCTTGTATAGTCTCCACTTCCTCTTTGAAAATGGATGTGAAATTAAAAACAGCGGTACATCACATAGAGTAGAACAAGCACATGATAGCTTTATACATTACAAGGCCTTCTCTAAAATATCAGTGGAGAGAAAGTAAATGAGAGTAACCTAACATTCTGTGCTAAAAGAGTCAGTGGGGCATCTGCCCATGAAGCATGGGAACTCATCTCTATCAGTTTATCTGTGTTAATTGTTGGGAACATATAATTATAGGAAGATTCGACTGACATCTGTCATAAATATAAACGGAAGGGTAAACACCTTTAAATCCCTCCTGGCCAGAGGAAAAACCCTTTCACCTGTAAAGGGTTAAGAAGCTAAGACAACCTCGCTGGCACCTGACCAAAATGACCAATGAGGAGACAAGATACTTTCAAAGCTGGAGGGGGGAGAACAAAGGGTTCTCTCTGTCTGTGTTGCTTTTGCCAGGACCAGAGCAGGAATGCAGGTCAGAACTCCTGTAAAGAGTTAATAAGCAATCTAGTTAGATACACGTTAGATTCTGTTTTGTTTAAACGGCTGATAAAATAAGTTGTGCTGGATGGAATGCATATTGCTGGTTTTGTGTCTTTTTGTAACTTAAGGTTTTGCCTAGAGGGATTCTCTATGTTTTGAATCTGATTACCCTGTAAGGTATTTACCATCCTGATTTTACAGAGGTGATTCTTTTACTTTTTCTTTAATTAAAATTCTTCTTTTAAGAACCCGATTGCTTTTTCATTGTTCTTAAGATCCAAGGGTTTGGGTCTGTGTTCACCTATGCAAATTGGTAAGGATTTTTATCAAGACTTCCCCAGGAAAGGGGATGTAGGGCTTGGGGGGATTTTGGGGGGAAAGATGTTTCCAAGTGGGCTCTTTCTCTGTTATATTTGTTAGACACTTGGTGGTAGCAGCAATAAGGTCCAGGGACAAAAGGTAAAATAGTTTGTACCTTGGGGAAGTTTTAACCTAAGCTGGTAAAAATAAGCTTAGGGGGTTTTTCATGCAGGTCCCCACATCCATACCCTAGAATTCAGAGTGGGGAAGGGACCTTGACAACATCCTCTAACTATACCTACAAAATAGCTCAATGGGATAAAACATAACTTTCTAAGCCGGGGAAGATGGAGATATAGGTTTTAGTTTTACAAATCAGAGCCATTGAGCCTGGTATTCTACATCTGACCGTGGCTGGTACCTTATGCTTCAGAGGAAGATGAATCCCCTCCCCATCATATACACAAAGCACTAAGGCCAAATTTTCAAAAGTGTCCTGGATGCCCAACTTAAGGCACCTTGGGTACCTAAAATCAGTGGCCACGCAAAAAAGTTAGCTCTCAGCTATTGTGGAATCCTGTCAGATTCAGGGAATATCTCCCTGATCCCTATGGCAATCAGATTAGGGCCTAGAGGTATGAGATTTAATTACCCTTACTTTTAACATACATAACTTCAACCATTATTGGCCACAAAAAATTATTCAAACCTGCATAAAGAATAATACAGCTATAGTATCTGAGTGATCTCCCAAAGCAGTGAATGCAACAGGCAGACAGACTATTTCTATGAAACTGCCATTGATTTAATCTCATATTCCCTTGTTCTCATATAATGGAGCGGAATATCAAGAAGGGATTGATCCCTTTTCACTACCATTCATAACAATAATTGCTCCATTCAAGTTTCTCTTTGCAATCAGTTGCTGAATAGAAGTCCTGTTGTACTTCTAACAAGATCCCTAAATATCATCCCCCAGAGAAAAGTGTCTAATTCTTCAGGAGAATGATCTGTCTTAAAACTGAGGGCCCTGTCATGGGTTTGATAGGCTGCTGCGTGCTGTGGAAGACGGCGACTGACAGCATTTCTGCAGAGTGCTGAGGCAGGCAAAATGTTGGTCGATGGTACTGGAGGATGAATGCTTAGGAGAGGCTCCTACACCTGGTTTTACGTGGCACTGCTTGCACTTTTGTCTTCCTCAATGCCCGCCTCAGTTTTCTAGCTAGTAGTTGAGATAGCAAGATTCTGGCATTGTGTCCACCTCACCCAGACACGTGGTTGGGTATGTCTATACTGCACACTAAGCCTGAGCTCTGACTCAGGTTTGAACCCAAGCCTTTCCTCCATCCACACACAGATCAGTCTGACTTGGGTCAGCAAACACTCGGGACCAGGTCCTACGACCCTGCAGGGCATGTGTCAGAGTCAGAGTACCGCTGTGACTGGGGTCCAAGCTCTGTCATTGTGCAGTGTGGATGCAGGTCAAGCTATAAACCCAAGTCAGAAGGTCTGCAGAGTGCAGAATGGATGCATTAACATGGCTCTGAGAACCAGATCCGGCAATTGTAAATCCAAATTTACCATGAAGTATGGATGCTCAAGCATGGGCTTGGAAAACATCAAGTCTACAAACCCACATCCCACACATCCAGGATTAGTGTGTAGTGTGGACATACTCTTGGGGTCTGCAATAAAAGACCTGTGGCAAAGCTTACATTCAATAAAACCCCACAGCACGAAGTCTCAGAGACTAGGTCAGCAGACTCAGGCTCACAGGGCTTGGGCTATAAAATTGCAGGGCCATACATCACCCTGTTCAGGCTTGAGCTGGAGCCCAAGCTTTCAGACCCTGTGAGAAGGGTGGGTCTCAGAGCCTGGGATCCAGTCTAAGCATCTTAACTGCAGTTTCATGGCCCCGTGCCCTGTGAGCTCAAGTCTGCTCAAGTCTGACCAGGCTCTGAGACTTGGTGCTGTGGGGTTTTATTGCAGTGTATACAGACCTGAAGAGACCAGGATTCTGGTGATGACCTGCAAAGGGCAGGAGCACTTTCTCCCCAGCCTTTCACACAGGGAACCAGAATTTGTCCTAGTTTTTGTACATGGAGTTCATCTCATCCAGCATTTTTTTATTCAGGGGCATTAACCCACAATATAATACCTATGTTGTATATTCTCCTGAATTTTTAATTAGTTACAAGCACTTAAGCACAAATGGTTTCTTCTTCCCTTGATACATATGTATAACTCCCCTCAGTGTTAGAGGGATTTACATGTGTTTATTATGGGCAATCTAAACTTCAGCTGCTGCTAACATTTTCAGATACCCTCACAACATACAACATTGTCCAAACTAAAAGCAAATAAATCTTTGAGGTGAGTGTGCAGATTTATTAATGTAGTTGTTTGAACCATGTTACAGTCAGACATATTTCATGTTTCTAAAGTAATGTGACAAATCACTTACTTTCAACTTAATTTGGTCTGTGGTATCGTCAAAACCATGGCCTATCATGCCACCTAGATCCATGCATGGAGGATCCCCTCCATGCATGGACCTCTTCTCTCCTGAAGGTAAAAGGGGCTCAGTTGCCTCCGTGGCACCTTCCCTTCAACCACTGGATGTTGCAGTGGTCTCTCTAGAAGTTCAGAGATCTGAATGCGGTGAGGTTGTGGAGGCTGAGTAGGCCAGCAGTGGAGGAATGGGCAGGGCCACACATCACCCTGTGCAGCCCAAGAGGAATCTCTGAACAAGGTAACTAACTCCAGCTGGGATGGTAGTATCTTTTCAGTTGAGCCTCCAATCCTCCCTCTCCCTCCCAGTCCCACCCACCCCACCCTACAGGTCATAGATTCATAGCTTCCAAGTCCAGAAGGGACTATTGTAATTATCTACTCTGACCTCCTGTGTAACACAGGCCATAGAACTTCCCCAAAATAATTCCTACAGCCGATCTTATAGAAAAACATTCAATCTTGATTAAAAATTTGTCAGCGATGAAGAGTCCACCATGACCCTGGGTAAATTGTTCCAATGGCTAATTACTCCCACTATCCCACCTTATTTCTAGTCCGATTTGCCTAGCTTCAACTTCCTACCCCTGGATCATATTGTACCTTTCACTGCTAGATTGAAGAGCTCATAAAATATTTATTGACTGTAATCAAGTCACCCCTTAACCTTTTCTTAGTTAAGCTAAACAGTGAGCTCTTTGAATCTATCACTATAAAGGATGTTTTCTAATCGTTTAATCAGTCTCGTGGTTCTTCTCTGAACCCTCTCCAATTTACCAACATTCTTCTTGAATTATGGGCACCAGAACTAGATACAGCTTTCCAGCAGCAGACACACCAGTGCCAAACACAGAGGTAAAAATCTCTCTACTCCTACCCAAGATTCCCCTGTTTATGCATCCTAGGATCACATTAGGTCTTTTGGCCACAGTGTCACATTGGGAGTTCATGTTCATATCCACCACCACCACGCTGAAATCTTTTTCAGAGTCTATGCTTCCCAGGATAGAGTACCCCATTGCATAAGTATGGCCTACATTATTTTGTTCCTAGATGGACATATTTACATTTAGCTGTATTAAGAATACATTAAAAAGAAAAGGAATACTAGTGGCACCTTAGAGACTAACCAATTTATTTGAGCATAAGCTTTCGTGAGCTACAGCTCACTTCATCAGATGCATCCGATGAAGTGAGCTGTAGCCCACGAAAGCTTATGCTCAAATAAATTGGTTAGTCTCTAAGGTGCCACTAGTACTCCTTTTCTTTTTGTGAATACAGACTAACACGGCTGTTACTCTGAAACCTAAAAATATATTGTTTGCTTGCATCCAGTTTACCAAACAATCCAGATTGTTCCGAATCAATGACCTGTCCTCTTCATTATTTATCATTCCCGCAATTTGTGTCATCTGCAAACTTTATCAGTGATGATTTTGTATTTTCTTCCAGCTCTCTGATAAAAATGTTAAATAGCATAGGGCCAAGAACCCATCCCTGTGGGACTGGAAACACAGCCATTTGATCACAATTTCCCATTTATAATTTGAGACCTATCAGTTTGTCAGTTTTTAATGCATGTAATGTGTGTCATGTTAATTTTACATCATTCTAGTTTTTTTTAATTAAAATGTTGTGTGGTACCAAGTGAAACCCCTTACTGAAGTACATTACATCTACACTATTGCCTGTATCAACCAAACTTGTAATCTCATTAAAAAAAAAGATATCAAGTTAGTTTGACAGAATCTATTTTCCATAAACCCACGTTGATTGGCATTAATAAAGAATTAGAGGAGGGTAATATAGTTAATCAAGTCCCATATCAGCTGCTCTGTTATCTTGCTCAGGATCACTGTCAGGCTGACAGACAGCCATGGCAGGAGGAGTCCTTAGTAATGTGATTTCAATGGATCCCTACTCCGTGGGAGCTGTGGATCTCGTAGGGGCCAGAGCACCAGTGTAGAGGTACAAGGCCACTGTGCAGATGGCTCTTGTTCCTCATAGATCCACCAGGTTTAGGGTCTGTGTCCTGCAGCCTTTTCCAGGGGCTGAAGAACCACCTCACCCTCTGAAGGGATAATGGGAGGAGGAATCTGAGGGGATTCTTATGGTGCTGTTTGCACTCTCAGTCCCCTTCCATGCATTTTACTGTGGAAGGCCTGTGTTTTAAACAAAACTCCTAACACCTTAGATTTAAAGTGAAAAACTTCAAAAATCTAGTTCAAGGAACCCTTAATTTTGGCATTTTCTAATCTTTGAATGCTGAAGTTTGCTTCCTTAACAACTGACTTTTAAAGTACTTTTAAAATGTAATACACACTAGATTTTCAATGGAACATATAGATGTAATTATTGATTCATTTTTTGTCTGTCATGGTAGAAGCAGTTCTTAAAAAGGGAACTCAAGGAGAAGGTAGACAACTTTAACATCTGTTGGGCTAAACACTCCACCTCTAATAAAGATTCCAGTCACATGTCTAACTTTCTGACCCAGAGAAAAATTAACAATGATGCCATACAGAGCCCAATTTAAATGTAAAACTAGATGAAGCAGAAGAAAGGTAACATTCTCTCAGATAGGAAAACTTAAAAAATGGTATAGAATTGCTCCAGAAATACAACTATGCTTAACAGGAGAAGTGAAACTGTCATACTGGACCAATAGGGACACTTAATTGCAGCAAACAGAGCTTCTGTTAAATAGAAAGAGCAGGGAACTGACCACCCCCACTAAATCTTAGCTGTGGTAGTTACCATGTTTCTATTATAGCACAGTAAAGCCAAAAACCTGGTGAGATACTCATGTGCTTTGCTTCCTTTTACATAGTGACTGAAATAATAAAATAGCAGAGATATATTTTTTAAAAGCTTCTATAGTTGAGAACTTGCCTATGTGCAGAGAAATGTCGTGCAATCTCAAGTGCATGCCAGCATTGTCAGAGGAACCCACACACATTCCAGCATATACATAGGAACCATACAAGATATGCAGATATCCTTGAAATCCTAAATAAATATCTAGAAAATCAATTGGGCTCCAGTGGGAAACAGGGGGCCCACCCATGCTAAGGCAGTTGCAGGATTACAGATTTAGTTACTATTTAAATATCTCTTTGCAGTTTTTGCAACCCAAACACTCCAGCTAGGAGGGCAGAACCAATAAGGGCAACTTAGTGTAAACAAGAATGAGACAGACTCGTCTTTTTAAATTTCCAAGACGAATGAAATGCAAAAAATAAAGAGCTTAAACAGCATAAGTTAATTAGATTTCTTTTTTAATTTCCAGTTTTCATAAACTAAGGTGTAACTAATTACAGAGGGAAGGAAATGTAAACACTAGATTACTTTTAACCCAAGAGTGTCCTTTTAATATTGAAGAGTCTCTGCTGGGTAGGTAGAACCATTTGACCTCCTCTGGGAAAAGAGGCAAGAAACTTAAGGTATCTTAAGATCAAACTATAAGATCAGGTGTCAGCTGCAAGGATAGTAGGTTTTAAAATGTCACCAGACTGGTAGGTAATAAAGTCGCTACATGTCTGGGGCAGAAACTGAGTAAGATTTTGGTTTTAAGATATGTAAAGTTCTTAACATATTGGATGTCATCGGCATCTAGCTACCACAGTGATGGATGCATTAGAAATGTCTCAGATACCTCACTGAGCTTCTTACACTTTCAACACTATTCTTATTGTGCTGGTTCATATTTTTGTCTGTGTAGCTTGGGCCTTCTTTTTGGAAAGGCCATTGAATTCTTCCCTTTTAATTAGCATGCAAAATAGTTTTCATGTAGCCTTCAGTAGGGCACAGCAATTTTATTTTAAATGTTAAGCCTATTTTTTCCTCTTTTTCCTTGTTAGAATTGAGCTTTAAGCTGTGTTTGTGTTATTACGAAGTATCTAGAATACCAAAGCCAGATAGGCACTCACAATGTAATCAAAATAAAGCATGGGTGTGGGGAATGCCCCCAAAAGAAGTCTCCTGGGACCTGCAGCTACATGCACTGCACTAAGATAAGGCATTGGCAAATAACTCTGTATGTGACCAAAGCTTTACTGGGAGTGTCTACCAAGGATCCAAGAAGAGCATCACCACTTTGTTGCTTAGTAATTACTGCCTGCATTACAGTTGTGACAGCCTAACATTATAGAGTCCATTTCTCTTAACTGAGAAATGGTTTGGTTGTATGTGACATCTAGAGAAGTTCACTTGCATTAACAAGCATAAGATCAATGTTTCTAGAACACAGCTGCAGCTGGACAGCTGGCTGCTGTCAAAATTTACCTCATGTGGCAATATAGGAAGGAGCAGTTCTGTTCCTGGTTCTAATACTGACTCACTGTGTGACCTCAAGCAAAACGCTTCACTTCTTTATATATTACGTCAGTCACCTGCAAGTCGGTATAATTTCTTATCTCCCAGAGGTGCTGTAAAGCTGAGTTAATGTTTTTAAAGTGCTTTGCAATCTTCAGATGAAACACCACATACGGCCATGTATTATTGTAAACTATATGTGGATGCTGTGTAGAATCAAGCCTAAATACAGAATATGTGCCCTAGATATATATTAGATACAAATGTCTGTTTTTGCTGATCCAACATACCATAGGTAAAAGATACAATAATGGGAAAGTTTTAAAATGTTTCAATTTTAACAATTAGAAAATTGGCATTTGTATGTATTGCAGGCAGGTCACTTTGATTAAGAGAAAAAAACAAGACACAACATGTGTTCATGACAGGACGATAGCCTGTACTGTAGTACAATCTCTTTATCATGCAAGGGAAACTTACAAATGTAGAATTTTTTTTTAACATAACTGGCACGTAAATACCTTGCAACACTGGCTACAACAGTGCCATGCGAACACCTGTTCTCACTTTCAGATGACATTATAAATAAGAAGTGGGCAGTATTACCTCCCGTAAATGTAAACAAACTTCTTTTTCTTAGCAATTGGCTGAACAAGAAATAGGACATAGTGGACTTGTATGAGGTGAATTGAAAAATGCTATTTTTTTTGTTTCTTTTTTACTGTGCAAATGTTTGTAATCAAAAATAAAGTGAGCACTGTACACTTTGTATACTGTGTTGTAATTGAAATCAATATATTTGAAAATGTAGAAAACATCCAAAAATATATATAATAAATTCAAGTTGGCATTCTATTATTGTTTAACAGAGCAATTAAAACTGCAATTAATCGCGGCTTTTTAAATCTAGTTAATTTGTTTTGTATTAATTGCAGGCATTAACTGAGATTAATTGACAGCCCTAGAGTTTTGTATAGTAACCAGCATAATAATGGTCCAGTCTTGATTGAAGCCTCTGGCTACTATTGTAATATTGTTATTAATAGTAATCACACCACATTGTGAATGCTTGAATTTGTAGGTCACTAATGAGATCTAAATGAGTCTCTCAACAAATGCAAACATATCTCAGATTTTCTTCTCCTCACTTGTTTTCCTGGGATTTTTTCTTTTTGCCAACAGTGATTTTTTTTTAATTGTTATAACGAATCATAAAGTTGTGCAATAGACAACTTAGGAGACTACAAAATCTTAGGCCTCTATTCAGTAAAGTACTGAATCCGGGATCCATCACACTCACAGATCTTGGGAGACAGGCCAGTCCTTGCTTACAGACAGCTCCCCAACCTGAAGCAAATACTCACCAGCAACCACACACCACACAACAAAACTTCTAACCCGGGAACCTGTCCTTGCAACAAAGCCTGTTGCCAACTGTGTCCACATATCTATTCAGGGAACACCATCATAGGGCCTAATCACATCAGCTACAATGTCAGAGGCTCGTTCACCTGCACATCTACCAATGTGATATATGCCATCATGTGCCAGCAATGCCCCTCTGCCATGTACATTGGCCAAACTGGACAGTCTCTACGTAAAAGAATAAATGGACACAAATCAGACGTCAAGAATTATAACATTCAAAAACCAGCCGGAGAACACTTCAATCTCTTTGGTCACTCGATTACAGACCTAAAAGTGGCAATTCTTCAACAAAAAAACTTCAAAAACAGACTCCAACGAGAGACTGCTGAATTGGAATTAATTTGCAAACTGGATATAATTAACTTAGGCTTGAATAAAGATTGGGAGTGGATGGGTCATTATACAAAGTAAAACTATTTCCCCATGTGAATCCTGAGGAAAGCAAAAAAAGTGATAAAAGATTTAGAAAACTTGACCTATGAGGTTAAAAAATTGGGCATATTTAGTCTTGAGAAAAGAAGATGGAGGTGGGGACCTGATAACAGTCACTCTTCAAATAGGTTAGGGTGTGACATCCTGGCACCCCTTTATTCACCACTGTCATGTAATTAGGATATGTTTTGTACAAAATGTGCCTTGTGAGGTTTCATTCTAAAGTCTTGATCTGCTAGACACTAATATCTCATTGGATTGTATGTGCTATTGTCGTATGTAAAAGTTACAAAGTTTGGCTATGATGTGTTACTGAAACATTTTGTGAGGTTGAAAACACGCACAAGCAGCCTTTCAGGTATAACAGTAAAAAGGCCAAACAAGGTTAATGACTAATGGAGGAAATGCACACAAGCACAAGGATTACCCCAGGAACTGTGTACAACAGAAACCTCTCAGGAGATAGCACTACACAATGGGAACTGTTTGACCCAGGTCACAGCAAAAGAGCTTTCCAACAAGTGGGAAGAAGATATAAAAGGGGGAAATGACATCACGATGGTATCTCACTCTCCCTACAACACACCTGGAAACACCTGAGGAACAAAGACTGAACTGGGGAAAGTGATGGTCCCAGGCGAAAGGCTATGTATGTAAAACTGGGAAACCCAAGCTGCAAAGCCAAGGCAGCTTGTGCCTTAAGAATCTGCCAGCCTGTTTATCACTCGGGGTGAGAATTTGCCAATTCATATCCTACCTATCTAGTACGTTAAGCTCAGTTTGTGTTTTTGTTTATTTACTAGGTAATCTGCTTTGATCTGTTTGCTATCACTTAAAATCTATCTTTTTGTAGTTAATAAACTTATTTTATGCTTTAATCCAAACCAGTGTGCGTTTGACTATAGTGCCTGGGAAAAATCTCAGCTGGGTTGTTACAAGTGTGCATGGGTGGTTAGAGAGCCTGAATGTAACTGCAGCTGGATGTGTCTCTACCTGTGTGAATGTCTCTACCTGTGTGAAAGTGCAAGCTTGGAGGGCTTTGCAGCTTGTCAGAGCAGCACAGTGTGAAAGGAAGCCCAGGCTGGTGGGTCAGAGGGCTCAGTGGTACCCCAGTTCCAGGTGGCACCCGGGGTGCGGGGGAACCCATCACAAAGGGCTCCTATACAGAGGATGGTGATCAATTGTTCACTATGTCCACTGAAAATAGGACAAGAAGTAAAGGGGTTTAGTTTGCAGCAAGGGTGATTTAGGTTAAATATTACGGAAAACTTTATAGTTTAATTCTGGATTAGGTACTAAGGAGTTGTGGAAGCCCCATCACTGGAGGTTTTTAAGAACAGATTAGACAAACATCTGTCAGAGACAGTCTAGATCAATGGTTCTCAACCTATTTACCATTGTGGGCCACATATGCAGCTCTGTGTTATGTGGGCTGCATCCACATAGTGGATTGATGTATACTACCTGTATAGCTCTGAGGATGTCACATGGTCTCCAGCTGTGAGCTGATTGGGCCACAGGTTGAGAACCACTGGTCTAGATAGACCTGGTCCTGCCTCAGCACAGGGGGCTAAACTAGATGTCCTCTCAAGGTTCTTTCAGCCCTAAATTTATATGATTCTATTATTCTTCCTTTAGGGGCTTGCATTGGTTTACTTTAGCGCCAATTATGTCCCTTGTAACTAAAGAAACCAATACTTGAATTTAGAATGAGGAGACAAAATAAGGAGACATTTTTGCTATATTCCTAAATAAAAATATAAAAAATGGTAAAAGTTGTCGTACTTCAGATATTTTACAAAATACAAAATGACTTTCAAGTGATTACAAATATTTGACTCTAAAGCTGGAGTGTAAGAGACACAAATGTCTACTCTACTTGCGCTACATTGATGACATCTTCATCATCTGGACCCAGGGAAAAGAAAGCCCTTGAGGAATTCCACCATGATTTCAAAAATTTCTATCCCACCATCAACCTCAGCCTGGACCAGTCCACACAAGACATCCACTTCCTGGACTCACTACAACCTGGATTTGGGCTGGAAATGGCCCAACTTGATTATCATTCACATTGTAAGGAGAGTGATCACTTTAGATAAGCTATTGCCAGCAGGAGAGTGGGGTGGGGGAGGTATTTTTTCATGCTTTGTGTGTATAAAAGATCTTCTACACTTTCCACAGTATGCATCCGATGAAGTGAGCTGTAGCTCACGAAAGTTTATGCTCAAATAAATTGGTTAGTCTCTAAGGTGCCACAAGTACGCCTTTTCTTTTTGCGGATACAGACTAACACGGCTGCTACTCTGACAAATGTTAGCGAGACACCAGAAGACTAATGGACTCCACTTCAGTCCTTATTTATTATAGTAGGTAGTATAGTACTTGCCATATTTTAATTGAAATAACGCTGTCAAGTACAGTAGCTTGAAAACAACACTATTACTGCTACTGGATTTCCCCTTTTTATTTTAGTTTCCTGTGGAGCAAACAGAGGCAGCCTGAGGTTATATGGGGACTGGAGGCAGACACGACCCCAATCCTGCTCTCTTCTTTTTCTCTACATGCAAATAAAAATAAGCTAGTCAAACAGGAAAACTAGGGGGGAATTTTTTGTAAAAATCTCTCAACCTATCACTGCAAAAAAATCATATATTCACTCAAAATTCCAGACAGGACATTTGCAAAACTTATAGAATATTTTCTCTCTACTGGAGCACTTTCCCCCTTATCTCATACACCAGAATGCTGGTCTACCATATTTTAATGGTTAAAGGCACTCAGATACCACATAACAAAAAAAAAATCTAATAATTCCATGTAGCGTGCAGGATTTAGCTCTTTTTGTCACAAAACTAAATTCAGGAGAAATTAAATAGATGGTGGATTGTGAAATTTTAACTTAAAAGAATTAAAAATGTAAGAAGACTAAACACACCTGACAAAATCAAAGCAACAGTTTACAAAACCCAATAGATGGGCTTGTTAAAAGTCAACATGAAATTTTTAAACAAAGAGTAATATACCATGATCCTGGAGTATTTGTAAGAATTTAAGATGGTACATTCTAGTATGCTACATCCAAGTTAAGACGGAATTAAGTGTAGTGTAAAATAGTTCAACTTTAATACAATTAAAGAATTTACAAGAAGTCCAAGATTTTCACTACACAATCTGTGGTTTCTGTCCTCAGATACATACGTGGTCTAGAGAAAGAACTCTTCCTATTGAACTGGTCCCTGGGGCGAAAGTGATTTAAAGGGGACTTACCGGTACGGAGGGCAGCCAGGGTCCTGGGCAAGGTCGGGGGTGGGGGCGGGGGGAAGAAGCGTTCTGGGCGGGCGGAAGGGGCGGGGCTTGGGCCGAGGCCAGGCTCCCCTTGCCCGCCCGGGGCTCTGGTGGCAATTTAAAGGGCCTGGGACTCCTGCTGCTGGTGCAGAACAGCAACGGCAGCCAGGAGCTCCGGGCCCTTTAAATTCCTGCTGGGGCTCTGGGGTAGCGGTGGCAATTTAAAGGGTCCGGGGCTCCAGCTGCTGCCAGGAGCTCCAGGTCCTTTTAAATCGCTGGGCTCTGGGGCAGCTGCCCCTTTTGCCTCTCCCCCCAACAGCAGCGGCCCTGCCGGTATGGTCGGCTGTGTACCGGCAGCCACTTTCTTACCAGTACACCGTACCAGACAGTACTGGCTTACTTTCACCTCTGATTGGTCCTGAACCAGTCTTCCATCATGATATTGCAATTCACTTTTATGTTGGAGGTGTCATGTTTCAGATGTGTTGTAACATTGAGGTCCTGGCCCCTGGTCATCATTAAAGATCCTATCAGTTATTAATTGGAAAGGTTATTTTTATACGTCAGGTATTATCCAAAGGCAAACTAGAGTTTTATGTTTACAAATCTATCAAATGATTTTTTTCTTTAGCATCTTGCAAATCTTTTAAACTCAAAATTTCTTTAAAATATAGTAGAATTAGAACAATGCAGTTGCTGACGAATTTTAAAACAATGAAGTTGCTGAAGCTCAGTAGAATAATATCCTGCATTAAACATTATACCCCAGTTTGCAAGCTGTCTCTCCTCTTCCCAAGTGTACTACCTACCAAGTATGGTTTTCCTCCCTCCTAATATCTTGGTAAAAAAAATTACAATAGTATATATATATATATGATTGTAATTTTATATATATATTTGTTTTTGCATAGGCTAAGGACAATCTCACCTTTAATAAAGAATTATTTTAAAGACATGTTAGACCGAATCAAATTAGACAGAATCAAATTATTTTGTAATGTAGACTTTTGAAACATTACAAAGATTAAGATTGATACTCTATAGAATATATAAGTAAAATAAAAATAAAGGATTCAAAAGCCTTCCGTTTACAACTGGCCCAGATGCTAATTTCTGGAGGATGTTTTTTGGAGTAGCATATGGCGCTTTGTTAACCTACGCAGACATTTCAACTGGTGGCCCTGCAGCTGCCTTTGAGGTTGTGAGATGGTTGCTGTCAGACCTTGCTATGTTGAATACGATTTTTCTTCATATTAACCTATAATATGGAAGAAATATTTAAATGTTTCCAAATAAATCCCTATGCTTATTTCCTGTGAAATTGTAATGTGATGCTCAATATGAACTTGAAAACAGTATTTTCAGCAAACCTACAGATTATATTTACCACCCAGACAGAAGGGTAGATTTTTTTTCAGTCACAAAATAAGTTTCTGTAGACATCTGCTCTCAGATGAATTTGCCAGTCTCCTCCCACTACAGTCTACGGGAGCACTGCATGTACCTCCAGGGACAGAATTTGTCTCTTAAATATAAAACTATTTATAATTCTTGATGTTAATTACCTTTTATTTTTACTGTTTTGGTTGTACCAACATCTCGTCCTTGCTGATCTTCTTTCAAGTCACAGTAAAGGACATTGGTGGGGAGAACCTTGAACAGCCATTGCATATGCTATGCCAGTTCTGTTGGTAAACAAAGGAGTTCAGTTTGCAATGGCACCTTCCAGGAGAATGGACTTCACACACACCAATAAGAAATAAAAGGTGCTGCAGAAGCTGATTTAGTAGGGGCAAAGTAATAATGAATCATTCACCACCCTACTTGGCACAAGCCCAAAAGTTACTTGACATTTTTAAAAAGTGGGCTTTTTTTAAAAGGTAGATGTTATTGGCTTCACTCAGCACTAGTGGTGCCTCCACCTGGTGGCTCTGGGGATTAGCTCTTGCCAGGCACTGCCCTCCTTTGGCGGGGTCTCTACTAGTCATCTCATTCCCCCTGCAGCCCCTCTCACTCCCAGAGCTGCAGCTTCCTGTTTGTGGCTTGGCCCTCCAGCCAGGTCACTAAGGTCCTCCCCTTTCGGGGAAATCAAAGTCCTTCCAGACCAGATGTCCAGCTGGTGTCACCAATGCCCTGCACCATTTCCCAGGCCTGCTCTCTACACTGGGTTCTTGCCTGGGGACCCTATAAAAGCAGCCATGGTCTGTACAGTCCTACTCCTTGCTACTGTTTCCCACTTATCTGGCTTCCCCCTCTTTCTGGGTTTGCCAGCCCAAGCTCCCTCCTCTCAGAGGGAAGCGTGACCAGACATCCTGACATTAGGGACTTTGTTTTATACATGCAAGTAACCCCCCCCCAAAACTTCCAATTTTTCACATTTGCTATGTGGTCACCCTAACAGGGAGTGACTATAGACTAGTTCCTTGCAGTCCCCTTGCCGCTTACAGCTCCAGGGCTTTATACAGGCCCATCTGGATCCTGCCCAGCTGAGCCTATTTTCAGTTAGTGGCCTGATCCTTTTCTTCTTCTTCAGGTGCAGTCTGAGCAGTTAATTGGCCTGCCTCGCCACTTTAAACCCTCAAGGCCTCGTGTGGGGTGGGCACCTCATCACAGTATAGATAAGAGGGTTGGGGAGAGGAAGGATGAAAGAATAGAGAAAGAGAAATAGGACATATGGAGGAAATTCTTTAAAAAATTAAAAATTAAAAAAATTCTTGTAAGTCACAGATGGGAAATGGTCATTCTAGAAGATCTCGATGAGGTCCAGGAAGTGTCAGCAACAGTAACAAAGGCCCAACACACCTGACCTATTGATAGAGATGGTGGGACCAAACTCTGCTCTCAGTTACATTTGTGTAAATCTAGATCAACTCCATTGAAGTCAATGGACCTATTTTATCACTCATGTCAGTGGAGTTACTCCAGATTTATAATGGTGAAATTAAAAATAGAATTTGGCTCACAGTTGTAAGCTGTTTGGCTGCTGTCCTATAAATTGCCAGTAAAGTATCATGTACATCCATGCTACTTATGTATAATACACTAATAAAGTTAAACTGGGATATGAAAAAATATGCTTACAAACAAGGAGAAATAATCTACAGCTGATTTACAATGCTATTTTTCTTAAACAGGTACCCAAATGGCTACATAACTTTCTAAGGAGACAGATGTTCATAAGAAGGAAATGCTTTAGTATTAGAAAAGTTACATGTGTTAGCACACATTCAAGTAAAGAACAAAGCCTTAATTTAACAAGTTGTGATCTTTTGATCTTGGAGGCAGCAAGGACCCTAATAAGATAAGATAGTTCTATCGTTATCATAAAGGTGGAAAGTCATATGAGTTCTTTTACGGCTTCAATAAAAATGAAGTGTATGCAAGTGTCTCTCATTTTTAATCATCATGAAATTTTGGGGGAGCTTACATGTCTATATATAAAGTTTTGCAATAACTGTTCTGGTTCCTGTAAAATACACACTGCTGCACCTAATGGTGGTTTTAGTGGTTTTAGACTTGTACAAAGAGCAAGAATTTCTGCATAATGAACTACAGCTGTGTGCAATATTCCTCTATCATAACAACAGTTTAATAGAAAAGAGGAGTAAAGGTGCCTAGAGGACCATGTGACTTGTGCAGTGCTCATTATGCAAAAGGCTGAAGCTTTGGACAACCTGATTGTTAAAGTAATTGCAAGTAAAGTTATGCGTTAAAAGGTCTATTCCTCAGGGATTATTTTAAAGTAAATATCTCCTAGATATACCATAATCAACTGATTTAGTTCTCCAAAGCAAAGACAAGGTCATTGTAAACCAGAGGCTTTCTCCCTTCCTTCTCTAGTGCAGCAGCTCTCCAGTGAAGTAAAAGGGTGCAGTGTGGTATTGTGATGGTCAGCTGAGAGGACTGTTCAAATACAGCATTGCACATTAGCATTATTGCTGCGCTATTACAGAAATACTAGGCATCCAGAGTGCTAAAGACACTTCACAGAGCACCCCTGAAAGAGACAAAAAGGCTGTGTTTGCACTGTGAAAACTGCTATGTTTGACACTGGGAAGGTCAAATGTGGGTGTCCCACTGCCCCTGGCTCTCCTATGAGCTACTGTTGAAAATATTTGTCTAGCTAATGTAACTGTATTCAAAACCAGTTGTGAGAAAGTGTGGTTGTCCTCCCAGTACAACACTGGGTCTCTCTCACAGTACACTAAAATTGGTGTTCTTTGTTTTTAATGAAGAAACGTATGCTTCAAAGGATTTAGTTAACAACAGCACCTCTTTTGGGAATGGCCCTATTATTTTATTAATATGCACCCGTATGGCACTGTAATCAAATGAGTAGCCACTTTTCAATCCCTGGAATCACAGTGCAAATGCAGCCCCTTTCCCCCCTGGAATCAGATCTGTCAAGTCTCCCCAGTCGGATAAGGAGAATCTTTCATTTGGGATTAATTTAAGTCACTTTTTAAAATGTCTTTCCCTGTAGTAATGAAGAATTTTAAAAATCCTTCTGATTTTAGTTGTCACAGCTTGAAATAGCCCTGCAGTTCAGAGCTCTCTCTCTCTCATAAGCCTGATCATTGTGGTTGTTTTAATGAATATTTACCATTCTGCAGTACAGTCGTAGATGCCTGATTGCTGCTAAGCTCCAAAACACTGAAAAGAACTAGAGTTTTTTTAAGCTATTCCCTCCAGCCCTATCATTCAATAACCAAAAGATAACAAACGCTATGCTATAACGAAGTTTGCTATTTTATTGTTTATAACAATGCAGCACAATGTTTCACAGGTTTAATAACTGCTACAGAGTTAAATTAGATAACATGGATAAGACAAATAATATTAGTGTTCAGTTGAATAAGTTACTCCAGTATTTGCTGAATTCTAGGGAGCAGTGTGTCCTGTATTTCCACTCCACTTCTGGGGTGGCAGGAATTCAATTCCAAGTTTCCCTCCTCTTTGAACCATGTGAAAGAGACCTGTCACCACAGATCGCATCTTTCCCGCCCTAGCAGGACTCAGGCTCCCCCTCTGCTTAGCTGGTTCAGAAAGGCCAAGCACTTTGAGAAGTAAATACTAAGGAAGCGCACAGAGCATTAGAAGGGTGAATGGAACTGCAGTGGCTGCACTCAGCACAAGGATTCCTGTGGCCTGCTCCTACTAACGTAAGGGAAGACTGGAGCACCATATCCCTTCTCCAACGTCATAGATGGCATAGGAAAAGAATGCAGGGTCTGAAACTAACATTAAAATCTCAGAGATTGAAAGAAGGATATTGGGCCTGATCCAGATCCCATTGGAATCAATGGGGAAACTCCCAGTGACTTCAAGGAGAATATAATTGGGCCACACGAAGAGGCATTGCTGTGTAGCTTTGAGTAAGTCACTTAATTATCCAGTCAGCATTTCCCCATCTGTAAAATTGAGTTAATAATACACACTTAGCTGTGATACATCCCAGTGGATGTAGGGAGGATAAAGTTGTAAATGTTTGTGAATTGCCTGTATTTGCTCAAGTCAGAGTATCTGAAAATAGATATTGTATATAAAAAGAATTTATAGATAATAAAAATAATAAATAGTATATAGTATGCACAGCCTTACATTAAGAATTGGTACTGTATGGTTAAAGCAGGGGACTGGCAGAGAGAACCCATTACTTCTAGTCCTGGCTCTGTCACTGACAAATCGTGTGATTCTGGCAAATTAAGTTAAGCTCTTTGGCCCAGATCCACAAAGAGTCCCCTTTGTGGGAGGTCCCTGCTCAAATCCTTTCTCCACCTTGCCTAAGGGAGGAACTGAACACATCCCAGATGAGTGCACTAACCACTGGACTAAAAGCTAAGCAGTACTTCTATCTGCCCCAGGACAGATTTTGAATGGGACCTAGAGTTGCCAACTTTCTAATTGCAGAAAACCGAACATCCTTGCCCCACCCTCTGCCACTTCTCTGAGGCCCAGCCCCAGCTCACTCCATCCCCGCTCCCTTTGTCGCTTGCTCTCTCTTACCCTTGCTCACTCGTTCATTTTCACCAGGCTGGGGCAGGGCGTTGGGGTGTGGGAAGGATTGAGGGCTCCAGCTGGGGGTGTGGGCTCTAGGGTGGGGCTGGGGATGAGAGGTTCAGGGTGTGGGAGGGGGCTCCAGGCAGGGGCAGGGAGTTGAGGTGTGGGCTCTGGGAGGGAGTTTGGGTTCAGGAGGGGGCTCAGGGCTGGGGCAGGGGGTTGGGTGTGGGAGGAGGTGAGGGGCTCTAGGTGGTGCTTACCTCAGGCAGCTCCCGGGAAGCAGTGATATGTCCTTCTGGTTTCTAGGCGGAGGGGCGGCCCGGGGTCTCTGTGCGTTGCCCCTGCCTGCAGGCACCACCCCTGCAGCTTCCATTGGCTGCGGTTTCTGGCCAATGGGAGCTGTAGAGCCGGTGCTCAGGGCAGGGGCAGCACACGGAGCCCCCATGGCTGCCCCTCTGCCTAGGAGCTGGAGAGACATGCTGGCCACTTACCTGGAGCTATGTGGAGCTGGGCAGGGAGTCTGCCTGCCCCACTGTGCTGCCAACCAGAGTTATAATGGCCCGGTCAGCATTGCTGACTGTAGCCCTCAGGGTCCCTTTTCGACCAGGTGTTCCAACTGAAAACCGGACACCTGGTAACCCTAAATTCGGACCCAAGCCACAAAGCAGCCTCTCAGCACACCTGTTGGATTGGCGGCTGCCCCTGCTCAAGTTAGGTGGATAAATCTTCCCCCAGTTCGTGGATTGCTCTGGGGCATAGTCAAGACATAGGCATCTGGATGCCTAGACTGAGGCTGCAGTGCACATGCCTAGAGGCAGAAATTTAGGCACAGAGGGGACTTTTACTCTGAAAAATTAAGCGCTGAGTGAGTTTAAGTGCCTGCAGGGTTTGCTGGGAGTTTTGTGGATAGCAGTTGACCCTAAAACTAGGTGTATGCACCTAAACTCCAGACTTGGGTGCCTAAGTACCACTGTGGACAGGTTCTTTTGGGCCTTAGCTTTGCTGCCTATAAAATGTGAACAATATCTACCTCACAAGCCTGTTCTGAGGCTTCATTAATAGTGCTTTGACATCCTTGGCTGAAAGGTCAGACATAGTTGCACATATCAATACAGTAGAACTGGAATTTTATGAAAACCAACCTTATGAATGACCAGTCATACAAACCATTTTTCCCTCATGGGAAAAAAATCATGTAACAAAAGTGATATTGATGAAGAACAAGTTGACATCCCTTCACATTCCAAAACCTTCAGTGGATTGGAAACTAT
This sequence comes from Lepidochelys olivacea, assembly GCF_965140295.1. Taxonomy (NCBI): domain Eukaryota; kingdom Metazoa; phylum Chordata; order Testudines; family Cheloniidae; genus Lepidochelys; species Lepidochelys olivacea. The sequence continues at coordinate 9,750,729 of NC_140412.1, forward strand.
TTTGGAGTGGTTTAAAGGAGAAGAAGAAAGTAATACAGTGCACCATAATGCAACTTATGCACTGTACCTACTATAATTTCTAGATATTAAATGTTATGAACTCCTCAATCCCCAATTAGTTTGTCACATAGGCATTCTACTGTAATTACAGAATAACAGACATTACAGAGTTGTAAAAGTCTCTCCTTAAGAGAAAGGATTTTATGTGTGAGAGAGTTTTGAAATCACCCTTACATCTTTTTTAAAAACCCTCCATTGTTCAAATTGTCCCATCGGTGATTTATTAGTAAAAATTCCCAAGAATAAGACACATAGCTAACTTTAAGCTGCAGAGAGAGATACATAGCATGATGGAAGTAGTGGTGGGAGAACCTTTATGAAGTTCTCAAAACTCTTCACTGAGGTAAATGGTACATTATTGCATATGACCAAGAAACTACATGAAACTGTAGAAGTTGGTGAGCAAGATGTTTTGGAGGTGTGAAGAGCTCAGCAACAATCTTATATAGGATGATGATCTGTCCTATATTTTAAGGAACATTCTAGCCACCTTTTTGCCACCTTTGACTCACTCCTCAAACCCTTCACTCCTCCTGCCTTCATACAGAATCTCACTGATTTCTTCTGAGAGAAAATTGATAAAATATGATGTGACCTTGCCCCTCTCCTTTCTTTCCCCCTTCCCCTACTATTTTCTCCTCCTTCTCCTCTGTCAGACACAGAAGTTTCTTATCTACTCTCTTCCTCAAACACTTCCATTTGCCACAGTAACCCCATCCCATCTCCCAATCTCACTTGTGTCCACTCTCTTCCTCTTCCATAACTTCTCCTAACCTTTCATTCTTCTCTGGCTTTCCCTCCTCACAATACAAGTATGTATTGTGTGAATGTCTCCCATTTTACAAGAAAACACCCTTGACCCCAACTGCCACTCCAATTACTGCCCCATCTCCCTTCTCCGTTTCATCTCTGAGCTCACTGACTACATTGTCTATTATTGCTGTCTGGAATTTCTCTCCTCCAATTCCATTCTAGACCATCTCCAATCCAGTATCCTCCCATTGCACTCCACTGAAACCGCTCACCAATGTCTCTTAACGACCTCTTCCTAGACAACACTTGTAACCAGTACTCTAGTCATACCCTTTTTGACCTTGACCTGTCAGACACCTTAGAATCATAGAATATTAGGGTTGGAAGGGACCTCAGGAGGTCATCTAGTCCAACCCCCTGCTCAAAGCAGGACCAATCCCCAAATAAATCATCCCAGCCAGGGCTTTGTCAAGCCTGACCTTAAAAACCTCAAAGGAAGGAGATTCCACCACCTCCCTAAGTAACGCATTCCAGTGCTTCACCACCCTCCTAGTGAAAAAGTTTTTCTTAATATCCAACCTAAACCTCCCCCACTGCAACTTGAGACCATTACTCCTCGTTCTGTCATCTGCTACCACTGAGAACAGTCTAGAGCCGTCCTCTTTGCAACCGCCTTTCAGGTAGTTGAAAGCAGCTATCAAATCCCCCCTTCTTCTGCAGGGGGGGATTTGATAGATCTTCTGCAGACTAAACAATCCCAGTTCCCTCATAAGTCATGTGTTCCAGTCCCCAAATCATTTTTGTTGCCCTCTGCTGGACGCTTTCCAATTTTTCCACATCCTTCTTGTAGTGTGGGGCCCAAAACAGGACACAGTACTCCAGATGAGGCCTCACCAATGTCAAATAGAGGGAAACGATCACGTCCCTCGATCTGCTGGCAATGCCCCTACTTATACACCCCAAAATGCCGTTAGCCTTCTTGGCAACAAGGGCACACTGTTGACTCCTATCCAGCTTCTCGTCCACTGTAACCCCTAGGTCCTTTTCTGCAGAACTGCTGCCTAAGCATTTGGTCCTTAGTCTGTATCAGTGCATGGGATTCTTCCGTCCTAAGTGCAGGACTCTGCACTTGTCCTTGTTGAACCTCATCAGATTTTTTTTGGCCCAATCCTCTAATTTGTCTAGATTCCTCTGTATCCTATCTCTACCCTCCAGTGTAACTACCACTCCTCCCAGTTTAGTGTCCTCTGCAAACTTGCTGAGGGTGCAATCCACACCATCCTCCAGATCATTAATGAAGATATTGAACAAAATCGGCGCCAGGACTGACCTTTGGGGCACTTGCCTTGATATCGGCTGCCAACTAGTCATGGAGCCATTGATCATTACCTGTTGAACCCGACGATCTAGCCAGCTTTCTATCCACCTTATAGTCCATTCATCCAGCCCATACTTTAACTTGATGGCAAGAATACTGTGGGAGACTGTATCAAAAGCTTTGCTAAAGTCAAGGAATAACATGTCCAGTGTTTTCCCCTCATCCACAGAGCCTGTTATCTCGTCATAGAAGGCAATTAGATTAGTCAGGCATGACTTGCCCTTGGTGAATCCATGCTGACTGTTCCTGATCACTTTCCTCTCCTCTAAGTGCTTCAAAATTGATTCCTTGAGGACCTGCTCCATGATTTTTCCAGGGACTGAGGTGAGGCTCACTGGCTTGTAGTTCTCTGGATCCTCCTTCTTCCCTTTTTTAAAGATGGGCACTACATTAGCCTTTTTCCAGTCGTCGGGGACCTCCCCTGATCGTCATGAGATTTCAAAGATAATGGCCAATGGCTCTGCAATCACATCCACCAACTCCTTTAGCACTCTCGGATGCAGCGCATCCGGCCCCATGGACTTGTGCTTGTCCAGCTTTTCTAAATAGTCCTGAACCACTTTTTTTTCCACAGAGGGCTGGTCACCTCCTCCCCATGCTGTGCTGCCCAGTGCAGCAGTCTGGGAGCTGACCTTGTTCGTGAAGACAGAGGCAAAAAAAGCATTTAATACATTAGCTTTTTCCACATCCTCTGTCACTAGGTTGCCTCCCTCATTCAGTAAAGGGCCCACACTTTCCTTGACTTTCTTCTTGTTGCTAACATACCTCAAGAAACCCTTCTTGTTACTCTTAATATCTCTTGCTAGCTGCAACTCCAAGTGCGATTTGGCCTTTCTGATTTCACTCCTGCATTCCTGAGCAATATTCTTATACTCCTCCCTGGTCATTTGTCCAATCTTCCACTTCTTGTAAGCTTCTTTTTTGTATTTAAGATCAGCAAGGATTTCACTGTTAAGCCAAGCTGGTCGCCTGCCATATTTACTATTCTTTCTACACATCGGGATGGTTTGTTCCTGTAACATCAGTAAAGATTCTTTAAAATACAGCCACCGCTCGTGGACTTCTTTCCCCCTCATGTTATTCTCCCAGGGTATCCTGCCCATCAGTTCCCTGAGGGAGTCAAAGTCTGCTTTTCTGAAGTCCAGGGTCCGTATTCTGCTGCTCTTCTTCCTTCCCTGTGTCAGGATCCTGAACTCGACCATCTCATGGTCACTGCCTCCCAGGTTCCCATCCACTTTTGCTTCCCCTACTAATTCTTCCCGGTATGTGAGCAGCAGGTCAAGAAGAGCTCTGCCTCTAGTTGGTTCCTCCAGCACTTGCACCAGGAAATTGTCCCCTACACTTTCCAAAAACTTCTTGAATTGTCTGTGCACCGCTGTATTGCTCTCCCAGCAGGTATCAGGGTGATTGAAGTCTCCCATGAGAACTAGGACCTGCGATCTAGTAACTTCCGTTAGTTGCCGGAAGAAAGCCTGATCCACCTCATCCCCCTGATCTGTTGGTCTAGAGCAGACTCCCACCACGACATCACCCTTGTTGCTCACACTTCTAAACTTAATTCAGAGACTCTCAGGTTTTTCTGCAGTTTCATACCAGAGCTCTGAGCAGTCATACCTTCAACACCATCTACCATGTTCTTCTTTCTGAAATCTTGTCCCTCATTGGCTTCTATGACTCTGTCCTTTCCTGGTTCTCCTCCTACCACTCAAATTGCTTTTTCAGAGTGTCCTCAAAGAATCCTTCTCACCCCCTTCCAACTTTCTGTGGGAGTTCCTCAAGACTCTGTCCTTGGTCCCCTTCTCTTCTCCCTCTGTACCTTATCTCTGGATAATCTCATTTGCAAACATAAATTCAGCTATCTCTACACTGACAACTCACAGATCTGCCTCTCTACCCCAGAACTGTCTCCTTCTATCCAAACAGAAAATCTCAGCCAGTTTCTCTGACATCTCCTGGTGGATGTCTTTCTGTCATCTCAGACTCAAATTGACTAAAACTAAGAGCTCTTAATTGTCCCTGCAAAAACCCTCCAGACTACCTCATTTCTTGATAACTGTGGACAACACCACCATCCTGCTTGTCACTCAAGCCCATAACGTAGGTGTCAAATTTAACTCCGACCTCTCTCTAGGTCTACACATCCAAGCTATTTCTAAATCTTGCTGATTCTTTTTAGATAACATCTATGAGATATGGCTTTTCCTATCCAGCTACATATCTCATTGACAGGTTTCCGAGTAGCAGCCGTGTTAGTCTGTATTCGCAAAAAGAAAAGGAGTACTTGTGGCACCTTAGAGATGAACCAATTTATCTGAGCATAAGCTTTCGTGAGATACAGCTCACTTCATCGGATGCATACTGTGGAAAATACAGACGATGTTTTTATACACACAGACCATGAAAAATGGGTGTTTATCACTACAAAAGGTTTTCTCTCCCCCCACCCCACTCTCCTGCTGGTAATAGCTTATCTAAAGTGATCACTCTCCTTACTTGTACAGATACAGACAGACATCATCTTCCTTTCCAAATGCAAACAGATGGACATCGTACCAAAAAGACTGAAGGTAAAAAATCCATTACAATCTACATACCACACAGACTATGCTGACAGCTTGTGCCACACGCTCTCAAAGAAACTGCGGAATCACCTGATCAACATCCTCTACAGCAAACAGGGAAAGATTAAGAATGAGCTCTCAGAACTGGATACTCTCATAAAAAACCAACCTTCCACACAAACTTCCTCGTGGCTGGAATTACTAAAACTAGACAAGCCATTTACAATGCACACTTTGCTTCTCTACAAAAGAAAAAGGACACTAAACTTTCTAAACTACTACATGCTACAAGGGGCCACAGCAATGGTTCCCTCAACCCACCCAGCAATATTGTTAACCTATCCAACTATACTCTCAGCCCAGCAGAAGAAGCTGTCCTATCTCGGGGCCTCTCCTTCTGCCCCTCCACCCCCACGAACATGATACAGTTCTGTGGTGACCCAGAATCCTATTTTCGACGTCTCCGACTCAAGGAATATTTCCAAAATACCTCTGAACAACATACTAATCCACAGAGGCCTCCCTACCAACACTACAAAAAGAAGGATTCTAGGTGGACTCCTCCTGAAGGTCGAAACAGCAGACTGGACTTCTACATAGAGTGCTTCCGCCAACGTGCACGGGCTGAAATTGTGGAAAAGCAGCATCACTTGCCCCATAACCTCAGCCGTGCAGAACACAATGCCATCCACAGCCTCAGAAACAACTCTGACATCATAATCAAAAAGGCTGACAAAGGAGGTGCTGTTGTCATAATGAATAGGTCGGAATATGAACAAGAGGCTGCTCGGCAGCTCTCCAACACCACTTTCTACAAGCCATTACCCTCTGATCCCACTGAGAGTTACCAAAAGCAACTACAGCATTTGCTCAAGAAACTTCCTGAAAAAGCACAAGATCAAATCCGCACAGACACACCCCTGGAACCCCGACCTGGGATATTCTATCTGCTACCTAAGATCCATAAACCTGGAAATCCTGGGCGCCCCATCATCTCAGGCATTGGCACCCTGACAGCAGGATTGTCTGGCTATGTAGACTCCCTCCTCAGGCCCTACGCTATCAGCACTCCCAGCTACCTTCGAGACACCACTGACTTCCTGAGGAAACTACAATCCATCGGTGATCTTCCTGATAACACCATCCTGGCCACTATGGATGTAGAAGCCCTCTACACCAACATTCCACACGAAGATGGACTACAAGCCGTCAAGAACACTATCCCCGATAATGTCACGGCTAACCTGGTGGCTGAACTTTGTGACTTTGTCCTTACCCATAACTATTTTACATTTGGGGACAACGTATACCTTCAGATCAGCGGCACTGCTATGGGTACCTCCATGGCCCCACAGCATGCCAACATTTTTATGGCTGATTTAGAACGCTTCCTCAGCTCTTGTCCCGTAACGCCCCTACTATACTTGCGCTATATTGATGACATCTTCATCATCTGGACCCATGGAAAAGAAGCCCTTGAGGAATTCCACCATGATTTCAACAATCTCCATCCCACCGTCAACCTCAGCCTGGTCCAGTCCACACAAGACATCCACTTCCTGGACACTAAGGTGCTAATAAACAATGGTCACATAAACACCACCCTATACCGGAAACCTACTGACCGCTATTCCTACCTACATGCCTACAGCTTTCACCCTGACCACACCACATGATCCATCGTCTACAGCCAAGCTCTGCGATACAACCGCATTTGCTCCAACCTCTCAGACAGAGACAAACACCTACAAGATCTCTATCAAGCATTCTTACAACTACAATACCCACCTGCGGAAGTGAAGAAACAGATTGATAGAGCCAGAAGAGTTCCCAGAAGTCACCTACTACAGGACAGGCCTAACAAAGAAAATAACAGAACACCACTAGCCGTCACCTTCAGCCCCCAACTAAAACCCCTCCAACGCATTATTAAGGATCTACAACCTATCCTGAAGGATGACCCAATACTCTCACAAATCTTGGGAGACAGGCCAGTCCTTGCCTACAGACAGCCCCCCAACCTGAAGCAAATACTCACCAGCAACCACATACCACACAACAGAACCACTAACCCAGGAACCTATCCTTGCAACAAAGCCCGTTGCCAACTGTGCCCACATATCTATTCAGGGGACACCATCACAGGGCCTAATAACATCAGCCACACTATCAGAGGCTCGTTCACCTGCACATCCACCAATGTGATATATGCCATCATGTGCCAGCAATGCCCCTCTGCCATGTACATTGGTCAAACTGGACAGTCTCTACGTAAAAGAATAAATGGACACGATCAGATATCAAGAATTATAACATTCATAAACCAGTCGGAGAACACTTCAATCTCTCTGGTCATGCAATTACAGACATGAAGGTCGCTATCTTAAAACAAAAAAACTTCAAATCCAGACTCCAGCGAGAAACTGCTGAATTGGAATTCATTTGCAAATTGGATACTATTAATTTAGGCTTAAATAGAGACTGGGAGTGGCTAAGTCATTATGCAAGGTAGCCTATTTCCCCTTGTTTTTTCCTACCCCCCCCCCCCCAGATGTTCTGGTTTAACTTGGATTTAAACTTGGAGAGTGGTCACTTTGGATGAACGATTACCAGCAGGAGAGTGAGTTTGTGTGTGTATGGGGGTGGGGGGTGAGAAAACCTGGATTTGTGCTGGAAATGGCCCAGCTTGATTATCAGACACATTGTAAGGAGAGTGATCACTTTAGATAAGCTATTACCAGCAGGAGAGTGAGATTGTGTGTGTGTGTTTTGGGGGTAGGGTGGGGTGAGAAAACCTGGATTTGTGCTGGAAATGGCCCACCTTGATTTTCATACACATTGTAAGGAGAGTGGTCGTTTTGGATAAGCTATTACCAGCAGGAGAGTGAGTTTGTGTGTGTGGTTTTTGGAAAAAAGTGGGGTGGGGGGAGAAAACCTGGATTTGTGCTGGAAATGGCCCAACTTGATTATCAGACACATTGTAAGGAGAGTGATCACTTTAGATAAGCTATTACCAGCAGGAGAGTGGGGTGGGAGGAGGTATTGTTTCATGGTCTCTGTGTATATAATGTCTTCTGCAGTTTCCACAGTATGCATCCGATGAAGTGAGCTGTAGCTCACGAAAGCTTATGCTCAAATAAATTGGTTAGTCTCTAAGGTGCCACAAGTACTCCTTTTCTTTCTCCTTACAATGTGTATCTCATTGAGGTTCTCATTATTTAGCACCTTGATTGCTACAACATCCTTTTCTTTGGCCTTGACAAATATAATCTTGCCCCACTCAAATCCATTCCAGATGCTGCTGCAGAGAACATTCTCCTAACCTATCACTTTGATTGTGTCATCCCTTTGCAGCCATCTGCTGGCTCCCCCTTTTCTATTGCATCAAGCATAAGCTAGCTGTTTTTATTTTCAAAGCCTTTTGAAGTTTATCCTCACCCCGCCTACCATCTCTAATCACTATTGAGCTATTGACTCTTACCTCTGATTGGCACATGATGCCAGCCTCCATCACCCACTTATTAAAAATTTTCAAACAAGCACCTTTGTGCTTTCTCCTGTGCTGCCCCTCATGCTTGGTAGGAGTTCCCTGTAAATTTTCACAAAGCCCCTTAATTTTTCTCTTTCAAATCCCTCCTTAAAACCCTTTGCCATGATGCCTACAAAAACCATAACCATAGTTAGGCTGCTGGTATGCTGAAACCACTGCCTATTATGCTGACCAATATTGTCTCATTGTTTCTTTGTACTCCCCATCTGTCTGTATCTATCTGCTATCTCTTGTTTTATACTTAGGTTGCAGGCTTTTTGGGGTAAAGAGCATGTTTTTGTTCTGTGTTTGTACACTGCCTAGCAAAATAGGATCCTGCTCCATGACTTGGGCTTCTAGGTACTACAATGACACAAATAAATTATAACACTTGGTGCCTAATTATTCCACATCCAGTTAAGCCTACATGGATTATATTGTGTCTTATAGTTTCTCAATAATCATGCAAAACATCTCTATTTGTCTAGGATTTTATACCAATCCTCTCACAATGGTACTTGACCAAAAGGTATGAGGAGTTTGTACCACAAATAAAATTTTGTGAGGTGCAGCTGTTTATACATAAGGCCTGTCCTTACCGTATTGTACAGCTGTCCATTAGCTGGTGTGGACGGGAAAAACGATCCAAAAGAAAGGACATTGGACTGGTATCCATGAAATGGGAGTTAAATTCTCTGCTCTGTCACAGACTTTCAGTTCCCCACACCTAAAGTGGGGATGATAGTACTTCTATACTTCACACGGATGTTGTGAGAATAAGTACATTAAACAGTGTGAGGCACTCAGGTACTATGGTACTGGTACTACTGGGGTCCATATAATAACTAAGTTAGATAGATTTTTTTAAGGTGGGTATCCTAGTCTTGAAAGTGCAGAGAGAGGTAAAGAGTGCCACCTTGGAGATGTGCAGGGGTGAAAGAAATCTCAGGAAAGCTGCAAAGTGAGTTAAATGTGTGGTGTGTACTACATTTAAGTGACCACTACAGAAACCCTCAGACCAACAGAAAGAGAGAAAAGGCTGTGAATGTGTGGAGATGGAATACACTCCCTGCAGTTGAGATTTACTTGGGGAGGACAGAGTCTGGGGAACAATGGGTTAAATTTCCCTTTTCTCCTAATAAATTCCATCTTCTACCAGCCCTGATTCCCTCTCAGTGAGGGAGGGAAGACTGGTTGCTCCAAATGAAGTTTGAGAGGGAGGGAGAGGAGGTTGGCTGCCTACTCCCCTTCAGCAAATGAGCTAGGAATGGGAATGGTCTACCTGAGGGTTGGTGCTGGCAGTGGTTTGCTCTCTGAGCCTGGGCCAGACCCCTTTTTGGTTAAGAATGGGGTTGCCTGGTTTGATCCCCAGACCCGTGGGGTATCTGAGAAGGCAGTTCACCTGAGGCTGGAAGGACTGGCCATGAGGAGGATCTGAGGAGTGTGGCCTGCTGAAGCTGGGAGGGCTGGGCCCCCTGAGGCTGGGGGGGGGCTGGGCCCCCTGCGGATCTGAGGAGTGTGGCCCCCCTGAGGCTGGGGGGGGCTGGGCCCCCTGCGGATCTGAGGAGTGTGGCCCCCCTGAGGCTGGGGGGGCGGGGCCCCCTGAGGCTGGGGGGGGGCTGGGCCCCCTGCGGATCTGAGGGGGGTGGCCAACTGAGGCTGGGGGGGGGCTGGGCCCCCTGCGGATCTGAGGGGGGTGGCCCCGAGGCTGGGGGGGGGCTAGGCCCCCTGCGGATCTGAGGGGGTGGCCCCGAGGCTGGGGGGGGGCTAGGCCCCCTGCGGATCTGAGGGGGGTGGCCCCCTGAGGCTGGGGGGGGGCTGGGCCCCCTGCGGATCTGAGGGGGTGGCCCCGAGGCTGGGGGGGGCTAGGCCCCCTGCGGATCTGAGGGGGGTGGCCCCCTGAGGCTGGGGGGGGGCTGGGCCCCCTGCGGATCTGAGGGGGTGGCCCCGAGGCTGGGGGGGGGGCTAGGCCCCCTGCGGATCTGAGGGGGGTGGCCCCCTGAGGCTGGGGGGGGGCTAGGCCCCCTGCGGATCTGAGGGGGTGGCCCCCTGAGGCTGGGGGGGGCTAGGCCCCCTGCGGATCTGAGGGGGGTGGCCCCCTGAGGCTGGGGGGGGGCTGGGCCCCCTGCGGATCTGAGGGGGGTGGCCCCCTGAGGCTGGGGGGGGGCTGGGCCCCCTGCGGATCTGAGGGGGTGGCCCCGAGGCTGGGGGGGGGGCTAGGCCCCCTGCGGATCTGAGGGGGTGGCCCCGAGGCTGGGGGGGGGGCTAGGCCCCCTGCGGATCTGAGGGGGTGGCCCCCTGAGGCTGGGGGGGGCTAGGCCCCCTGCGGATCTGAGGGGGGTGGCCCCCTGAGGCTGGGGGGGGGCTAGGCCCCCTGCGGATCTGAGGGGGGTGGCCCCCTGAGGCTGGTCCCCGCGTGGGGGGGCTGTCCCCGTGTGGGTCAGAGGGGACACTCCGCCCCCGAGGCCGGGCGGGCACACACCGGTCCCTTCCCCTCGCAGCCAGCCGTGCGGGGAGCGAGGCAGGCTGGCACGGAGAGGGGGCAGCGGCGTATCCCATGGTGCAGCGCGCCGGGAGGGAGGGGGAGCGGCCTGGAGTGGCCGGGACAGACACACGCAGCGGGGAGGGACGGGAGCCGGTCGGGGCCCTCGGCAGAAGCGGCGGACGGAGGCGATTCAACTTCGCGGCGTCTCCCTACGAGAGCTCGCGCTCCGCCGGGCGGAGACCCGCTCAGCTCAGGCCGGTGAGTGCCAGCGGCCGGGGCTGGCCCGGGCGCGGCGGCGGCGGCGGGGGGGGCAGGCAGGCAGGGAAAGTGAGGCAGAATGGCCCCAACTTATGTAATGGGGAAGGGGGTGTCTCCCCTGGCGACAGGCGCCGCCGTGTCCGCCTCCTTTCCCCGCCCCCCGGGGAGGTGAGGCACCCCCGCCCCTCTGGAGGGGGAGAAGCCCGACGGCGGCTGGCTCCCCTTCCCCGCGGGTCTGCGGGGGGGCCTCTAGCTCTGGGCACGCGGGCTGGGTGGGGGCGGCCTGAGGGGGCAGTTAATGGCCTTTACTGAGGGGAGGGGCGTCGTCGAGCGGGTGGGGCCCCCTCCCCCCCAGTTGCGGGTGGGCACGAGGAGGCGAGGTTGCCTTTCAGATCCCTGCCTAGCCGCCCCCCCCCCCGCCGGCCCCCCTCCTTCGTGGGGAGAGGGGCAGACCGCGCCCGCCCCCTCTTGCGAGCCGCGGCCGTTCGTGCGCGGCGGCGAGGTGGGATTCGTCGCCCCACCGGATGTGGTGGGACGGGGCTCGGTGCTGGCGCGTTCACATGGGGGTGACTAGCCCGCAGAGTAAACAAAGGGAAATGGGGGGGGGGGCCGCGGCTAGAGCGGGGCGGCCCCTTCCGCAGGGCCGATGGGTTTAAATCTGCGGTTTTCTCATCCAGCTTGGGGGCCCGGGGAAGTGGTTGAGATTTCTTTTTTGTGTGGTGCTCGCTGCGGAGCCGGGCGTTTGATCGGAGAGGAAGGAGAAGAGAGGCTCGTTGCTTTCGCGCTCACACTAGTCGATTATTAAGCAAAGGGTGAAGAAGGGGAATTGTGCATCGATGAGGATGCCCTTTAGCCACCTAGTACCAGAGCAATTGGAGTAGTTGCCATGAAGGGTTCTCTTAAGCTTCCCAGGATTTTTGCTTTTAAATCTGATACAGACCTGAAGTCAGGATATAGTCAGAAATGCACAATTACACAATTGTAACAATACCCATTTTTTCTTCCAATCCCAGGGGACTCATTTTATAGTACAATACTTTGTACATAGCCGATGCTTGCCTCCTTTCTGTTTTCCTAACTTTGCAATATTGGACTACATAATTTTCTTTGCTTTAGTCCTTTTTTAGCTTCTTCTGTTCTCTCCTAACTGAAAGACTATGTGGCTCCATAACTGTGTAGCTTTATGCTTTAACTAGTTGTAGTGTTTCTTATTTAAATGTTCTGAAAGCAGAATATGTCCTGTGGGCCTTAACACCAATGTCAAAGGCTTGCAGAGTCAGCTTGTAGCTGCGTTTTTGGCAGTGTGAACAGGATAATGGCAGTGCTATAGTAAATGAGTTGAAATAAAAAGTTCAACAGAAGGCAGAGTGTTTGGGGCTTCATATTTTTCATCAATGGGACTAATATGTTTAATTACAATATTCACTTAATTTAAAAGTAAACTTGCACTATGGTGTCGCTTAATTTGCATTCTTTCACCATTTTGTTGCTTGTACAGTGTTCTCGGTGTACAGGATACTAAACAATAAAGTTCTTGATCCAGCAAATCTGAACCACCTTGGGGCTCTGTGCTGTGACTGCATGGAGCCTCATTGAGATCAAGGTGCACTTGTGTGAATCATTTTGTAGAAGCAGTTTATTAAGTATTAAACCTAACATGGTTTAATGAATAACTTTAATCATATTGATGTTGCTTACCCCGTCCATCCTTCTCCGTATCCCTTCTTACGTCTTTGTTATCTCTCTACCCTTTGCTTCATGTCTGAAATTAAGCCCAGATTCTGCATTGGATCTGTGGGGTTGAAGTCTTGTCCCCTCATGGATCCAGGTGCAGGACTATGGGTACAGCTTTTAAACTTTTTGCAGCCAGGATTATGACTCTGATCCTCCACTCTTGTTTTCCAGTTCTATTCTTAAAAAAAAGATAACGTTCAGAATAAAACAGCTACTCGGTAGAAATCAATAATCAGGAAGTGTTGTATTTCAGTTCCTAAGTATTGGAGTAGCAGCCATGTTAGTCTGTATCCGCAAAAAGAAAAGGAGTACTTGTGGCACCTTAGAAACTAACCAATTTATTTGAGCATAAGCTTTTGTGAGCTACAGCTCACTTCATCGGACGAAAGCTTATGCTCAGATAAATTTGTTAGTCTCTAAGGTGCCACAAGTACTCCTTTATGCTTTGTGAATAGTCCCACTGAAGTTGCAGAATTGGGGCCAGTATCACTTTCTATATTGTGAGGTGTCTGGCAAATATACAACAATACAGAAACTATTTTCTCTAATTTACATGGTTGTAAATGGTATCGGTCATCTAAAGAGTGAAAATGTGAAGAGCTAGGAAAACTGGTGTGTTTTTTAAAATAAGTTTGCTTTCATTTAAGGATTTATCTTACATGTATTTTAAATCTAATCTTGGTAGAACATGGCTTTGGATTGTTATTCTTTCTTCAGACTTTTTGGAAAAGATAAAAATGCACACAAAGAATTGCGAATAAAACAGCATAGTACTTCTTTTTAAAAGCTGTGAGCTTTATTAAGCCCTAGGTATCTTTAAAAGTACTGAACATGTGTGGTTGATTGTATCAGTCTGTAAACTAACTGTATCTGAAATATACACTATTTCAGAATAAAAGATTCTTATAAGCAGTAATATAACATTTTTAATATATACTATAAGTGTTTAAGGTAGTTGTAATAAGTCTGTTTCAACGTATTTGTCAAATAGTATTAAAACCTCTTTCTGTGGTAAACCATTATATTTCCAACATCTGATGACTAATACCCGAACAGTTGACTTTCTTGGTATTGCAATTTCTACCACGCTAAGAGATTTGTTGAGGCAACAGTGTTTTTGGATACTATGCAGAAATTACGCTTCTGGAACTAGTAATGGACTGGGGTTGGACAGCTTCTATTTGATTTGAAGCTTTTTTTGTTCTTTGTGACTATCTCTAGCAATTGTGCATCTCGGCAAAACGAATAAAACATATTTTATATCGTTGCGAAAACAACATAAAAAACTCAATACCTTTTTCCTAGTTTTCCAGTTGCTGCTTTGCATTGCAGCACTATATTTGGTATAGTGTAGTATACAGTTTGGAGATATAGGATGTTCTAACTCCTTTCACATTCCTTTAGAATCATGGAAACACCTTTTTCCAATAACTGCAAACATTCTATGTCCTCCAAATATTTATAAAAGTACATTGTTTATTTTCATTAAGAGCTCTTGGCAGTTAGTCTTTAAACATTAAAATTATCAGATAATATTTCAGTGTATTATTTGCTGTAAATAGGTTAATATTTTGCTCTCAAAACTGAATATTCAAATCTTGTAAATGTGTAACTCTCCAGTCAGAATATCTCTTGTCTCAAACTTAGGAAAACTTTGACCCTTAAAAAGACATTGAGTATTTCTTATAGAAGCTCCGTATCATCATATTCCAAAAGATACCCAGAATGTGAAAAGAAGAAAAAGATATTGCAGAATCTTTAAAAATATCAAACATCAGGTTAGAAATCACACTTAAAAAATCTTTATCTTTATTACAAATAACACTCTTCAATATTAAAAGTGAAAACTTAAACATTTGAATTTTTCTCATAATTTAAGCTGGTTGTTTACTTCTTGCATTTCACATAGCAAGGACGATGAAAATCAAACAGTTTCACTTTTGTCTGTAGGCAGTTTCTAGTCCATATCACTTTTTAGTTATTTTGCACTAGCATGAGGTTGATGTTTGCAATTCAAATGCTGTAGGGGGATACTATCAAGCCAGTTTCATACTGACTCTTAATTTCATGAAAATGTTTTAGTAATTTTAAGGTTTTTTTAAACCTCAGCAAACCAAAAACATACACATGTGATAATTTTGTTTTAATGTGATCATTCTGACAGGCAGTTCTTCTATGGAATGGTTGCTAAACACTTTAAAATGAGAACAACCCAATAGTTTTTAATGCCAGATATGACTGTTAAGTACTACTTGTAGCTCACAAAAGCTTATGCTGAAATAAATTGGTTAGTCTCTAAGGTGCCACAAGTCCTCCTTTTCTTTTTGCGGCTACAGACTAACAGGCTGCTATTCTGATACTTAGGAACTGAAATACAACACTTCCTGATTATTGATTTCTACTGAGTAGCTGTTTTATTCTGAACGTTATCCTTTTTTTAAGAATAGAACTGGAAAACAGGAGTGGATTCAAACATTTTAACTGGGTTCTGCAACGTTAAATGTTGTAAAAATGCTGGTGGCTTCTGGTTAGTGTTTTTGGGTGCACCTATGGTTGAAAGCTAGCATAGCATGGTGGATTTGATAAACTCCAGAAATTTTCAGAGAACACAGATTACCATTTATTAGTTAGAAATACAGACATTAGAGGGCTGAGGAAGGGAAATGGAGTTGATAGGGTGGAAAAACCTACCTGATGAGTTGTGTAGGTTGGTGTTTTATTTTACTTCATTTTATTTTTTGAGGGCGGAAGGCTTTTGTTGTTTTTCCAGTCAAATTCAACTAAAGTTACAGCTGTTGTGTAAATGACTTATTCCAGTACCATTTCTGCCACATGTACTCCAAGAAATCAGGCAATGTTTAATAGCTAGCAAATGGGATGAAAGTTCATAATTACTTACTTAAGAAACTAAAAATATCTTCAAAAAACCACAGTGTATATAAATTTGTATATTATTTGATTTTCTCCCTTTCCTATTCTTTGTATGTTTCTCTTCTTCCTAGATTGTGAACTTGTTGGGATAGGAACAGTCTGTCTTTGTTTGTACAGCACCTATCACAACTGGGACAGTGATGCAGATACTCAAAAATACCAGGCTCTCTATTCAGTAAAATTTCTCTTTGATCTTCTGTGGTGCAGATCTGAGGCAATTTGAATTCTAAAGTATTCCTGAAGTTGGCTCCCTGTTGTTTGTGTTATGGTAGGACCAAAAGGCCAAGATCTGGATTCCCCCCCATGCCTTGCACTAGAAGCTGTATAAATTCAATTTAAATTGACAATGAGTAAGACGCTACTTAATTCACGATATTGCGGATTCTGCAGCATTAGGCTTCCACCACAGTTCTGTCAGCCTGGGGGTTGCCAGTGGGAGCCCTGCCGTGCATGGTGCTGACAGCATGAGCCCTGGCTGACAGCCCTGGGCCACTGGTGGCCGGGAGTCCCGCTGGCAGCTCCAGGTTTTGATGACTGTAATACAGTTGCAGCAAAATGTCTGGTTTTCAGAAAAAAATTAGCAGGCATAACATAATACTTGAGTGTTTGTTTTGTTCCAGCAAATTTTTCTTAAACAAATAAGTCTTCTCTGGCTTTTCCAAATTACTGCAATTAATAAAGGTCCATTATTACTTTTCTGCAATTTTCCATGTCTTGTCTGGAACTCAGCTGCAATTATTTGACAATCACCCCATGATTCAAGTAGGTCCTTAACAATAAGATTCTGGAGGTGATGTCAAAGAGACTGGCTGGGATTGGGGATTGGCTGGAGGGAGACAGGTCAGAGAGCTCATAGTTGGAGTCATGTGGATGGAGGAGATGTTGTCTTGAGAGAGAGAGAGGCGCATGGTCCTTCAAAAGAGAGAATAAGAAGGATCCACCAAAAGAGCTTCTTCAGGCATGACCAGAGAAGTAGTAGGAGAGCCAAGTGAAGGAATTGTTCTCCCTTGGCTTTCACAAGCCTTCTGGTTGGAGGGATTGATCAGAGGAGTGTAAGGCAGCTGAGAGATTGAGAACAATGAGGATGGAACATAGGCTCTTAAAATTTGATCATAAGTGGTTGCTAAGAGCAGTTTCAGTCAGGTGCAGAGAAAAGATTCCAGATGTGTGTGTGGGGTGGGAATCAAGTATAGAGATGGAAGAGAGGAATTTGAGCCCATGTTGTAGATAAGAGCATTAAAGAACTTAGAGCTGAAGGCTCTGTATAGTAAGTGATTATCACTTTTTCTTTTTGCTTATAGGTTAACATTAAATATTGTGTATATCTGAATTTTCTCAAATCTAACAGCAGTCCAAGGGTGGAAATGAGGAGGCTCTACCAGACCCAGAACTTCCAGCACACTCTGTCCCTCATTATTTTTTCTGTCTTTTCTATACCTGTCTTCATTCTGTTTTATTCCGTTTTTATTTATTTGCCCTTTTTTCCTTTTGCCCCTGTATCTTCCTTCTATGCCTCTCTCCTTTTTACCAGTTTTGGCATTAAAAGAGCTTGCAGAGGGAACCTGAACAGAAACTATTCAGTTTCCTTTGGCATCAAACTATTTCCTCATCCTTTGGCTAGAAGGGGGGAATGAGTAGTACTCTAGCTAATTTCCTTTTGCAGCACGGCTCCGCTTTTATACAGATGTAAGTCCATTTAAAGTTTTAACTCTTTCCCCACCCCTCCCCGTTCCACACACACAGACACACAATTAAACTGTAATTCTTCTAATTTTGGGACCTGTCCCCAGGCTAACTTTTTTCCTTCAAACTGTACCAGCGCCTATAGGCATTTGGTGCCCTGGGTATAGCAGGAGGAAAGCACATGTGCTTTCCCACTTCCACCATCCTAAATATTAAGTTGATGAAGCAACTTGGCACTTGGGTTGGAGTCAGTGAATAGACAATGAAGCTGCCTGCTCAAACATTGAGCCATGTCCTGCTGCTCCTGCAGAGATCATAGTAGGTTGCCTTAAAGCTTTTTTCCAAAGTTTTTTTTGAATTGCTGGTAGAAGAGATCATCAACCTTTTTTCTGACCCCCTCGCACTACCATGGTCCTCTATCAGGAAAATGGTTTTGTCCCTGCACTCTGTGGATGAAGAAGTGATCCTTTGTGGCAACAAATCAGAGGCTTACAGGGGGGAGATAAAGGGTGACTGCCAGGCCAGCTGATACTGGCTGGGGCAGCAGGAAAGAACTGAGTTTGCTTCACTGTCTGTAATATGCACTTCCCGCTCCATATCTAATTTCTTTTTGTTTATCTCACACACCTACCCCAAGCCAATTCCTGTATGCAACCCCACCTTCCATTTATTTTTTGTGGGGAGCAGAGGAGATCAGGCTACCAAATACTTTCTCTCCCTCCTGGAACAGTTTGAAATGGCAGGAGCCTCTTCTGTGTTTAGTAGGAGCTGCTGCTGCCTCCCCCTTGCCTGATAATGGGTATTAAGCTATGTGGACTACGACAAGGAAGGAAAAAATTAAATTAGCCAAGCCTCCAAATAAACTAAATGACAAGATCTTTGGGGCTGGTTGTGTTTTAATTTTTTTAACTAAGTAGTGGATATTTCTTGGTTTTCTGAAACAGAGCATATGGGGGTGAGGGGGAAGAGTACAGCAGTGTTTTAACCCAGAGACATGGATGCTCAGCTCTTCCACATTCCTCCTTTCCCAGCCCTTTTCTCTGATGCAGTGAATGGCAATAAATGATGTGCAAGCAGCTGAAAATAGGAGCACAGGATTTGCCATACCAGGTAAGACCTCTGGTTCACCTGTTATGACAGTGGTTCTCAAACTTTTGTACTAGTGACCCCTTTTACACAGCAAGCCTCAGTGCAACCCCTCTTATAAATTAAAACCACTTTTTTATATATTTAATTCCATTATAAATGCTGGAGGCAAAGCGGGGTTTGGGGTTGAGGCTGACAGCTTGTGAAATCCTATGTAATAACCTCTTGACTCCCTGAGGGTTCCCGACCCTCAGTTTGAGAACCTTGTGCTATGATATCCTGTTTCCTACAGGTTTCAGAGTAACAGCCGTGTTAGTCTGTATTCGCAAAAAGAAAAGGAGTACTTGTGGCACCTTAGAGACTAACCAATTTATTTGAGCATGAGCTTTCGTGAGCTACAGCTCACTTCATCAGATGCATACCATGGAAACTGCAGCAGACTTTATATATACACAGAGAATATGAAAAAATACCTCCTCCCACCCCACTGTCCTGCTGGTAATAGCTTATCTAAAGTGATCATCAGGTGGGCCATTTCCAGCACAAATCCAGGTTTTCTCACCCTCCACCCCCCCCCCCCCCACAAATTCACTCTCCTGCTGGTGATAGCCCATCCAAAGTGACAACTCTTTACACAATGTGCATGATAATAAAGTTGGGCCATTTCCTGCACAAATCCAGGTTCTCTCACCCCCCTCCCAAAAACCACACACACAAACTCACTAACCTGCTGGTAATAGCTCAGAAAACCTGGATTTGTGCTGGAAATGGCCCATCTTAATTATGCACGTTGTAGGGAGAATGGTCACTTTGGATGAGCTATTACCAGCAGAATAGTGAGTTTGTGTGTGTGGTTTTTGGGAGGGGGGTGAGAGAACCTGGATTTGTGCAGGAAATGGCCCAACTTTCTTATCATGCACATTGTGTAAAGAGTTGTCACTTTGGATGGGCTATCACCAGCAGGAGAGTGAATTTGTGTGGGGGGGTGGAGGGTGAGAAAACCTGGATTTGTGCTGGAAATGGCCCACCTGATGATCACTTTAGATAAGCTATTACCTGCTGGACAATGGGGTGGGAGGAGGTATTTTTTCATATTCTCTGTGTATATATAAAGTCTGCTGCAGTTTCCACGGCATGCATCTGATGAAGTGAGCTGTAGCTCATGAAAGCTCATGCTCAAATAAATTGGTTAGTCTCTAAGGTGCCACAAGTACTCCTTTTCTTTCTGTTTCCTACAGATGCTCCAGAGGAAGATCAAGGAACACCTGTAATGAGTTACTTTAAAATAACTTACCTTAAGTTTGCTGTTCTTCAGTAATGCCCAATATGCCTTCTTAACACATATACCTTAACTCTAACAATACAACAGTTGCTGAAATATACAAGCTCTTCACCTCCTTTTTACAACCCATTCGCTCTCACCTACAGGATTCCATCTAACACTATTAAAGAACAAAAAGGGGGGGAAGATACATTATACCTCTGTTTAACATTACAAGGTGGCAGAAGAAAACCAGTGTTTTTTAGGGTGGGCCCTGCAACTTGGGAACCCCTCAGTCAAAGTATCTCAAATTTGGATCACTAACACTATCCCATGCCTCCATGAGGCACACGTAATTTCAGAGCAATCTGATTAACTGTTTGGATTTTAGAGCACTTTCAATAGTTGAGGCTGCATACAAATTAGAGGGTGAACAAGAAGTGATGAAAGCAACAAGAAGTGTAGTATGTACCTTGGTAGTTCATTTACTTCGGTTTGGATTTTTTTGTAAAGAGTAAAGATTCCTTGGTATGAGTCCTTACCCCTAGTGCTGTTACATTTATTTACTGATAGTCTAGTAGTGGTACTAGTGTCCAATATCTAATAACACTTCCTGCATCTAAGGTCTATAGGTTTACTACCAATCACTTATAGATAAAGGTAGGAATGATGGACTTAAACCAAGGACAGGAATTCAGGAGACTGGAGTTCTATTTCTGCCTCTTCTGAAGACTTGAATTATCTTGGGCAAGTCAGTTTAATCACTCTGCCTCAATTCTTCTATCTGTAAAATGATGGCCATAACACCTAGCTCAGGCTTAATTCACTAGTGTCTAAAGCACTTTGAGATCCTCTAATGAACGGTACAAAAACTGCTGTTAAACTATTTATCCCCCAAGGCATGTTGGGTCAGAATTGCTCACTCAAGGTGCTTTCGATGCATCTTGCAGCAGCAGTCTTAAATGATTCACGCTTGCCAGTGTCCTTGTTAACCTTTCATAGTGTCTGACTTAGGATTTACATTTGAATGTACTAAATAAAATCGAAGTAGATAAGGGGAATTACATCTCAGAAAATGAATCTATTCCTCTGGGGTAACATGCAACTTGTCGGGGTCTAAAATTGTGCCTTTTGTTTTTTATTATATAAACAATGGTTTAATTTCTGCACCTCACTTCAATAGGCCTGAGTTGGTGAGATCCATCAAGGGAAATGTAACATTTTGCTGGTCTGAGAGTTTAAGGTTCTGTCCTGTTTGCTCTATGGTTCTTCGCTGTGGATTTTGGAAAGAGTTAGCTATGGCTCCTGCTCCTCTCTTTACAGTGCCATTGTGCAAATGCTGTAGCTTCTTAGCACATTTTGGTCATTTCATCATCTTCCATATCAGATTTAAGCTCCTTATCTGAGGCTTCAAGACCCTACCCAGTTTAGTATGTACCTTGTCTACTGTTTGCCTTTGCCTTTTAATTTCTGCTTCACCCAAACTGTAGAGCTGACCACACTCTTCTCACTTGCACTTCTGTGTCTTCTTCCCTGCAGCCCCTTTTCTGATCCTGCCTACCATGCTTCTACGCATGCCATTTTCAAGTCTATCCACAAAATATGCTTCTCAAAGGCATACAAACCCTTTTAGTAACTTCATCTGTAAGCTGTGGTATGCACATCCATGCACGTGCATGTTGTAGGAAGATGACGTACACTTTTAAAAATCATGTTAATACTCATGATGCAGTTATCAATAACAGCAACTGCATAATATCTCTTAGCACTTGTCTTCCCATCCCTGTTGCCTAGCCAACTCTGTTACCTGTCGTTTGACATCATTTCTACACTCATTGAGGCAGGGACATCTTTTATTCACATTTGTGGCTGTAGAGACCAAATAGGGGAGGATTTCTCCTCAAATTATATCATATTCTTTGTCTGAAGGTATTCTGTGGATTTGAATGCTTGTAGCCCTTAATATCATGATTTTAAAGATGGCGTTAATGCTCATATTTCTGCGAACAACTAGGTTAGCCACCATTTTGTAGTCTCATACATTTCTCTCCATGAAGAAGGAAAGTTAGCAATTGTCTACTGATGCAATTCTGATGTCATGAATATTGTTTTTTATGCAATTGTTAGCTTTGCTGCTTTCAAAATAACAGGTTGGTTGGAACTCTTGATGAGAATGTCCTTCCTTGATGTGCACTGATTTTTACCACTACTTTTCACTCTTAAAATATGCCAGCTCTCACTTTTGATGTAATGTCGGAGGCTCCCTCTCAAATGTACTTGAAAGTGAGTCTATTTTACTGCTGTTCCAATATTAAGTCATTTGAGGGACTGAACTCACTGCTGAGATTATGCAAAAAGAAAAGGAGTACTTGTGGCACCTTAGAGACTAACCAATTTATTTGAGCATAAGCTTTCGTGAGCTACAGCTCACTTCATCCGATGCATACTTGCATAATGACTTAGCCACTCCCAGTCTCTATTTAAGCCTAAGTTAATTGTATCCAATTTGCAAATAAATTCCAATTCAACAGTTTCTTGCTGGAGTCTGGATTTGAAGTTTTTTTGTTGTAATATAGCAACTTTCATGTCTGTAATCGCGTGACCAGAGATTGAAGTGTTCTCCAACTGGTTTATGAATGTTATAATTCTTGACATCTGATTTGTGTCCATTTATTCTTTTATGTAGAGACTGTCCAGTTTGACCAATGTACATGGCAGAGGGGCATTGCTGGCACATGACGGCATATATCACATTGGTGGATGTGCACGTGAACGAGCCTCTGATAGTGTGGCTGATGTTATTAGGCCCTGTGATGGTGTCCCCTGAATAGATATGTGGGCACAGTTGGCAACGGGCTTTGTTGCAAGGATAGGTTCCTGGGTTAGTGGTTCTGTTGTGTGGTATGTGGTTGCTGGTGAGTATTTGCTTCAGGCTGGGGGGGCTGTCTGTAGGCAAGGACTGGCCTGTCTCCCAAGATTTGTGAGAGTGTTGGGTCATCCTTCAGGATAGGTTGTAGATCCTTAGTAATGCGTTGGAGGGGTTTTAGTTGGGGGCTGAAGGTGACGGCTAGTGGCGTTCTGTTATTTTCTTTGTTAGGCCTGTCCTGTACTAGGTGACTTCTGGGAACTCTTCTGGCTCTATCAATCTGTTTCTTCACTTCCGCAGGTGGGTATTGTAGTTGTAAGAACGCTTGATAGAGATCTTGTAGGTGTTTGTCTCTGTCTGAGGGGTTGGAGCAAATGCGGTTGTATCGCAGAGCTTGGCTGTAGACGATGGATCGTGTGGTGTGATCAGGGTGAAAGCTGTAGGCATGTAGGTAGGAATAGCGGTCAGGAGGTTTCCGGTATAGGGTGGTGTTTTTGTGACCATTGTTTATTAGCACCTTAGTGTCCAGGAAGTGGATGTCTTGTGTGGACTGGACCAGGCTGAGGTTGATGAAATCATGGTGGAATTCCTCAAGGGCTTCTTTTCCATGGGTCCAGATGATGAAGATGTCATCAGTATAGCGCAAGTAGAGTAGGGGCGTTAGGGGACGAGAGCTGAGGAAGCGTTGTTCTAAATCAGCCATAAAAATGTTGGCATACTGTGGGGCCATGGAGGTACCCATAGCAGTGCCACTGATCTGAAGGTATACATTGTTCCCAAATGTAAAATAGTTATGGGTAAGGACAAAGTCACAAAGTTCAGCCACCAGGTTAGCGTGACATTATCGGGGATAGTGTTCTTGACGGCTTGTAGTCCATCTTTGTGTGGAATGTTGGTGTAGAAGGCTTCTACATCCATAGTGGCCAGGATGGTGTTATCAGGAAGATCACCGATGTAGTGAAGTGAGGTGTAGCTCACGAAAGCTTATGCTCAAATAAATTGGTTAGTCTCTAAGGTGCCACAAGTACTCCTTTTCTTTTTGCGAATACAGACTAACACGGCTGTTAATCTGAAACCTGCTGAGATTACATAATTCAGTTTTTCAGTGTCTTGGTAAATATGAGTCTAGACCCAGTTTAAAATCTGGACTATGACTTTTTTTACTTTTGTGAAGTTTATCTCATTGTGGCCTGTACTGCAAACTAATAATGATGCATCTTCTATTTGAGAGAATTCCTCCTGAAGTTACAGGGGAACAGACTCATTGATCTAATAGGTCTTTTCTTTAATTCCTATGATTTACCAAATTTCAAACTTTTAAGGGCACCATTGAACTAGAGAGTTTACGGTTATGTCACCGTCCCCCAAGCAACATAAATTATGCTGACATAACATGTAGTGTAGACATAACCTAAATCTCAGTAGAGGCAGAAGTCTCTTGAGTTAACGTCCTTGGGTATGTCTACACAACAGCTGGGAGGGCGCTTTCCAGTGTGGGTAGAGGCAGACATGCACAAGCTAGTGCAGTAAAAATAGCAGTGTGGCTGTGGTGACATGGACTGTGCTCGGGCTAGCAGCCTGAGTACAAAGCCCATGGGGTTGGGCAGGATTGTATTCAGGTGGCTATCCTGAACCACTGCTCATGCCATCATGGCCACGCTGAATTATTTTTAGCACAGTAGCTTGAGCAGAGCTAAAGTGCATCTGTCTACCCATGCTAGGAAGCACAGTTCCAGCAGCTGTAGACTTAGAAGAGGGATATTTAAAAGTAACTGCAGGGTATACAGAGCTGCCTTCAAGCCAAAAGGTTGAGCTATGAGGAAAGTTTATGAAATTCATGTAAGCTTTCAAGGTCTGAGAAATTGCATATTGCTTTAAAAAAAAAAACCCCACAACATATCTTCCATGTGGTTTGTTTTATCTGGCAACTTCTGTTCAATCAATGCTAAACGTGTCTTCTCAAACTAGCTAGCAAATCTTAAATTTCAGTGTGATTAATAAATACAGTATTGTATTTATTTCTTATGCACCTTTGAAATTCTGAATTTTAACTAAATATTTCTGAGTTTTTTAAATGTAATTTGATTAAGCAAAAAGGAAGGCTGATTACTAAATATATTTCTTGATACTATTTTTAAAGCGTGTGTGTACACACAAGCATACATATAAATGAACTGGCTGCCACCTGAGCACCCATTCTGGCATCAGATCCTGCTGCACTGGTCCTGCCTCAGTTTCCCCACTTTTCAGGGCTCTCTTGATCAAATTACCAAAACTAAACTTTTAAATTCAGCAACCCCTCCCTGGGGCTGGATTTATTAACATAACCACTCTCATTCCACTGATGATAGGACATTGATTAATTGCAGTTAACTCACACGATTAACTCAAAAAAATTAACTGTGATAAAAAAAATCATGATTAATCACACTGTTAAACAATTGAATACCAATTGAAATATATTAAATATTTTTGGATGTTTTTCTACATTTTCAAATATATTTATTTCTGTTACAACACAGAATATAAAGTGTACAGTACTCACTTTATATTATTTTTTACAAATATTTGCACTGTAAAAATGATAAAAGAAATTGTATTTTTCAATTCACCTCATACAATTACTGTAGTGCAATCTCTTTATCGTGAAAGTGTAACTTAAACGTGTACTTTTTTTGTTACATAGCTGCACTCAAAAACAAAATAATGAACAACTTTAGAGCCTAGAAGTTCACTCAGTCGTACTTCTTGTTCAGCCAATCGCGAAGACAAAACAAGTTTGTTTACATTTACGGTCAGCATTGCTGACTGCTTCTTTTTTACAATGTCACCTGAAAGTGAGTACAGGCGTTCTCGTGGCACTTTTGTAGCCGGTGTTGCAAGGTATTTACGTGCCAGCTATGCTAAACATTCATGTGTCCCTTCATGCTTTGGGCACCATTCCAGAGGACATGCTTCCATGCTGATGATGCTCATTAGAAAAATAATGTGTTAATTAAAGTTGTGACTGAACACCTTGGGGGAGAATTGTATGCCTCCTGTTCTGTTTTACCCACATTCTGCCATATATTTCATGTTATAGCAGTTCGGATGATGACCCAGCATATTTTCGTTTTAAGAATACTTTCGCAGCAGGTTAGACAAAACGCAAAGAAGATACCAATGTGAGATTTCTAAGGATAGATACAGCACTCCAGCCCTGGTTTAAGAGTCTGAAGTGCCATCCAATATCTGAGAAGGTCGAGGTGTGGAGAATGCTTTCAGATGTCTTAAACACCACTCTGATGCAGATGTCTTAGAGCAACACTCTGATGCAGAAACTACAGAACCCAAACCACCAAAAAAGAAAATCAGCCTTCTGCTGGTGGCATCTGACTCAGATGATGAAAATGAACATGCGTCGGTCTGCTTTGCTTTGGATTGTTCTTGAGCAGAACCCATCATCAGCATGGATGCATATCTTCTGGAATGGTGGTTGAAGCCTGAAGGGACATATGAATCTTTAGCACATCTGGCACACAAATATCTTGTGATACCAGCTACAACAGTGCCATGTGAACGCCTGTTCTCACTCTCAGGTGACATTGTAAACAAGACGTGTGCAGCATTATCTCCTGCAAATTGTAAGCAAACTTGTTTGTCTGAGCAATAGGCTGAAATAAGACTGAATGAACTTGTAGGTTCTAAAGTTTTACATTGTTTTATTTTTGAATGCAGTTATTTTTTGTACATAGTTCTACATTTGTAAGTTCAACGTTCATTATAAAGAGATTGCACTACAGTACTTGTATTAGGTGAATTGAAATACACTATTTCTTTTTTACAGTGCAAATATTTGTAATAAATATAAATTGAGCTCTGTACACTTTGTTGTTGTTCTGTGTTATTGAAATTAATACATTTGAAAATGTAGAAAGCATCTAAAAATATCTAAATAAATGGTATTCTGTTGTTTAACAGTGTGATTAATTGTGCGATTAATTTTTTTACTTGCTTAACAGCACTAGAGGACTGTCGCAATAAAAGTGAGAGACATAGTGGAAAGTGTGGTGTATGTGTGCATATAGTATGAATACCATCTACAGAACAATCATTTAAAATAACAGTTACTTGTATTACTGTTTAAGTCTTACATTTTTAAAGACTTAATTTAAATATGATTATGGTCAAAGAATGAGAATTTGATTAAGAAGTTTCTAAGAAATTAAAAATTAGTTTGGATTTATATCTGATCCACTGGTTTTGTCACATAACTCTCATGAGCTCAGGGTGATGGTGAACATCAGTCCTTTGGTTTTTGGCGTTTAATACAACGTTTTGACTGTGAAGGATTTACGTGTGTCATGAAGACTTGGCTGGATGCTGCTTCAGAGCCATTGCTCGCACAATTGACTCCATACAGGCATCCAGCAGGGGATTATGGCGGAGAGATGTTTGGGTATTTTTTTGGTATCCAATTTCAGGTGCAATAGGTCTCTTGCTCTGAAATTAGATCTGATGGACTCTGTCCATCTGGTGATTGAGTTCTGGAGCGGCGTTAAGGAGGAGCTAGTATTGGTGCACCAATTTCCCTGAGGTGCCTAGTTCCCGGCAATTTAAATGTCCTTGCAAAGCAAGGTGGATAAAAATAGAAAGAAAATTATTTTTTTATTTTAAATTGGATTTTTTTCTTTAAATACTAGTTTAACTCGTTAAAAAAATAAATTTGAAACTGACACCCTGTGTTAGGGCCTAAACTACTTATAATCGATTGACATTTAAATACAAAAATAAATGTAAGTGGTTCATGTTTGATGACAAGTTTTAAAGAAAGTTACACAGTTGAACTGGTGGAAATCATTGGCTAAGCTCTTGGATCCAGAGTTTGTTGAAGTGTTGAACCAGCTTTTAGAGGTGCAGAGAAAATATTTTCTTGGTTTCAGTTTATTCAGCTAGTTCAGTTCAATGACTTGTTAATTCAAAGTTAAGAAACCAGTTGGGAGTTGAAAAGCTTGTTTTCCTCTTTTAATCAATATTTAAAAACTAGGTGTGAGAGGATGAGATCTACTTATTCTAAGACCTTGAAGGACAAATTGACCAGAAACAATCATTCAGTTCACTAACTGCGGAATTCTTCCTTTGTTTAATAAATCAGTTCATTTTTTAAATGCAAAACAGATTTTGATAAACTTTTTTTAATGTATCCAGCACATTTAAGGCAGTTGTATTTAATTTTTTTTAAAAATGCTGGTTTTGTGCATTTTAAATTGAATTTGAATTTCTGTCCAGCTAGAGCTTCACACAAATTAGCCAGGATGGGCAGGGATGCTGTCCCTCGTCTCTGTTTGCGAGAACCTGGGAATGAGCTACAGGGACTGGATCACTTGATGATTACCTGTTCTGTTCATTCCCTCTGGGGCACCTGGCATTGGCCACATCAGAAGACAGGATACTGGGCTAGATGGCCTTTGGTCTGACCCAGTATGGCCGTTCGTATGCTCTTAAGTGTTTTGAGGCCTAAGCAGTTTGATTTAAATGGAGTATTGTTTTAAATTTTTCTGTCTGGTGTTACATGTTGAGTTGCATGTTGAGTCTGCACAGAATGTTTTTTACAGAAGGCTTAGATATAGTAGTGGCATAATTTCTCAGAGTGAGAGCACATCATTTTCAGATTTGGAACTTTATAGCATTTTATATCTTCAAAGAGCTTTACCAACACAAGCTAGTTAATGCATATGTTTCTCTGTCTGAGTGACTGGCTGCTAAGGGATCTCTCTTTGTAAAGGATACAGAAATCTTTGTGTTATGCAAATCCAAGTGTAAGTTCCTATTTTCATTAATTAACTATAGTCTTGATAGTTTTTCTAGAAATAAGTGTAGTAGATAGAGCTCGGGTGAAAGCTGCCATTGCTACTCAGTAGGCAAGGTGAGGTGATAAAATAGAGCCAGCAGGGGTTGACAAGAACCAGGCTGAAGATGTGTGGAGTAGTGACCTTGACAGTTTTTGTTATTCTGATGGTGTACCACCATAGGAGGCATCGGAGATTTAGGACAGGGATAAAGTGAGGGATTTCCCTTAAGAGTTGTCTTATCTTAATTTTTTAAAATCAGTTAGTAAGGATAAACGAATAGTTCACTAGACTGTCATAATAAAACTATTAAATTTATATTCATGGTTCAGCTCTAAACTTAGGTGTCTCCCAATTCCCAAGAATATGTGATTGTCACTCTTTATTTCTTCCCATCCTTCTTTCTATCTCTGTGCTCACTCTGACTATTCTTCATCCCAGTTGTAAGCAGTTGATAAGAATGGCCATGCTGGGTCAGACCAGTGGTCCACCTAGCCCAGTATTCTGTGTCTGACAGTGGCCAGTGCCAAGTGCTTCAGAGGGAATGAATAGAACAGGGCAATTATTGAGTAGTCCATCCCTTGTTGTCCAGGTCCAGCTTCTGGCAGTTAGAGGTTTAGGGATGCCTGCAGCATGGGGGTGTGTTCCTGACCATCTTGGACAGTAGCCGCTGATGGACGTATCCTCTATGAATTCTTGTTTGAACCCAGTTATACTTTTGGCCTTCACAGCTTCCCCTGGCAACGAGTCCCACAGGTTGACTGTTTTTTGTGTAAAGTACTTCCTTATGTTTGTTTTAAACCTGCTGCCTATTAATTTCATTGGGTGACCCCTAGTTCTGGTGTTACGTGAAGGGATAAATAATACTTCCCTATTCACTTTTTCCATACCATTCATGATTTTATAGACCTCTATCATGTGTCCTCTTAGTTTCTTTTCTAAAATGAATAATTCCAGTCTGTTTAATCTCTCCTCATGTGGAACTGTTCCATACTCCTGATCATTTTCATTGCCCTTTTCTGCACCTTTCCAGTTGTAAGACATCTTTTTTGAGATGAGGTAAACACAACAAGAAGCTGTTTTCAATGTGTGGGGGTACCATTGATTTATATAGTGGCATTATGATATTTCTGTTTTATTATCTATCCCTTTCTTAATGGTTCCTAACGTTCTGTTAACTTTTTTGACTGCTGCTGAACAGTGAGCTGATGTTTTCAGAGAACTGTCCATGATGAAGCCAAGCTCTTTCTTGAATGGGAACAGCTAATTTAGACCCAATCATTTGTTATGTATAGTTGGGATTATTTTTTCCAATGTACATTACTTTGTACTTATCAGCATTGGATTTCATGTGCCAATTCATTGCCCAGTTACCCAGTCAGTTTCCCTTCTCAGCCTTCACTGTGAATACAACTTTGGCAGCTGCTAGCTAATGACTCTTTGTTGATGGTGCATACAGGCAGGTGTCAGTAAAAGCCACCAGAAGGCATGGTAGGTGGCCAACACTCTGTGGAGGACTTGCCACATACGTATTGGGGGAAACACTGAGATATGCTCAAAGAACTCCTGAGATCTCTGTAGTCATGCAGAGAGAAACATTCCTTTTTGTGACAGTGTTTTTAAAAGGAGAGTAGTATTTTGTTAAGTTAAAAATTCAGGACATGTACTCAGTGCAGAATATTTTTCAAATATGCTTATAACTTGGTATGAGGGGAAGAGAGGACATACATGTATTATTTTTTATGACCTCAAAGATGAATTTTCAAGCTGTTTAGCTTTGGTAGACATTTCATGTACGGACTGTGAATATGTGTGTGGTTTTCTCTTTCAGTCCCTTTTGATCCTTTTTATAGCTTTTATGAATCTTTGCAGTAGAATGTAGTGCTCTGTTATTCATACGATATTTTCTCATTATTTTATTTTTAAATCTTGTCTCTGCATTTTTTCACTGTCCTTTCTTCTGTAGACATACACAACAGGAGAGGAAAGAAAATGTATCTCCTTTCCCTTCCATTCCTCAGGTTTTCTCTCCTGCTGTTCTCTTTTCTGCCCTTTTGTGAATTCTCCCACTAGTTTCCTTTCTCCTTTTTTTTTTTTTTTTGGTATTCCCCACTTCAAATATTTACCATCACACACACATTCTCTTGAGGATTAAGTGCTATCCCTGCAAGCTCTGGTGCGAAGTCCTTGCCTTAACTGTTGTCCCCCTACCTGATAAAGTTTCAGAGTAGCAGCCGTGTTAGTCTGTATTCGCAAAAAGAAAAGGAGTACTAGTGGCACCTTAGAGACTAACTAATTTATTTGAGCATAAGCTTTCGTGAACTACAGCTCACTTCATTGGATGCATCCGATGAAGTGAGCTGTAGCTCACGAAAGCTTATGCTCAAATAAATTGGTTAGTCTCTAAGGTGCCACTAGTACTCCTTTTCTTTCTACCTGACAAAACTCTCTGTGTAGGACTGCCTGGCAACCACAGACAGCACTTGACAGAGTATACTGTAGAACACAAGAGCACTCTGAGTTTAGCAGTGTGAATTCCAAGAGGTAGGAGGGGTTCACTGCTGATGTCATGTGACCAAAGAGGACTACCTAGCCATGGCTGCCTCTCTTCTGAAGAACTAAACAAGGCTGGGCTCTGTGTTCCTTGTTCAGCATATTACAGTCCTTTTACCTTCACTCCTGTCCTGCTTCATGAATAATAATTAAATTAGCAGATTTGGTCTAATGAGAATGGGCATTTGTGGTCTCAAGCCATTCACTCTCACAGCCTTGCATTAGGTTAGCTGACTGGCCAAAGAACTGAAGTCAGCATAAAACGGGTCAAGCAGTGTTTGTGCTGTTCAGGGCTGACCTGCTTAAGGTGAATAAAAGATCATTGGGCAGTTTTGAAAAGTTCATGATTTCTTTTGCTCTCACTCCCACAATTGTGTACTGAATCAAATTCTAAAACACTGTATTACTAAATGGAGTTTTACTAACTTGTTATGCAGGGTTGTGCTACCTTCAGTAATGATGGACAATGTGGTGCAGCACAGAAAAAAAATCTTCAGTTTGTTTTTAAAGGTGAAGTATAGTCATGCCACGCTAATTACCATGTGGCTTATGGATGATAAGGCACTTACATTTTAAAGTGCTACAGTCATTTCCTGAAAAAAGAACTATCCTTTTGACTAAAATCTCTCATGCTTATTCTGAGTTTTATTTGTACGTGTTTGTAAAATTAGCTAAAATGTGGCCTGGCTTTTCTGCTTATACATGTACCTTGAGGAAACAAACGCTTATTCTTTGAGTAATGTCCCTATAGGTGTGACATACGAGGGTACAATCCAGACTAATGAGTAGCTGTGTCACTGCTGCCCTCTAACCTGGGATATCCTTTACAATGCTTTGTTAATGTTTCTCTATCGAAAGTGTAACTTAAACATATACTTTTTTTGTTTGTTTGTTACATAACTGCACTCAAAAACAAAACAATGTAAAACTTTAGAGCCTACAAGTCTGCTCAGTCCTACTTCTCGTGCAGCCAATCGTTAAGACAAGTTTGTTCACATTTATGGGAGATACTGCTGCCTGCTTCTTATTTATTACAGTGTCACCTGACAGTGAGAACAGGCATTCGCTTGGCACTTTTGTAGCTGGTGTTGCAAGGTATTTACACGTCAGATATGCTAAACATTCAAATGTCTCCTCATGCTTTAGCCATCATTCCGGAGGACATGCTTCCATGCTGATGATGTTCGTTTAAAAAATAGTGCGTTATTTAAATTTTGACTGAACTCCTTGAGGGAGAATTGTGTGTCCCCTGCTCTGTTTTACCCACATTCTGCCATATATTTCATGTTATAGCAGTTTCGGATGATGTCCCAGCACACGTTGTTTGATTTGCGAACACTGTCACTGCAGATTTGATGAAACTCAAAGAAGGTACCAATGTGAGATTTCTAAAAACAGCTACAGCATTTGACCTAAGGTTTAATAATCTGAAGTGCCGTCCAAAATCTGAGAGAGACGAGGTGTGGAGCACGCTTTCAGAAATCTTAAAAGAGCAACACTCTGATGCGGAAACTACAGAACCCAAACCACCAAAAAAGAAAATCCAACCTTCTGCTGGTAGCATCTGACTCATGAAGATGAAAATGAACATGCGTTGATCCGCTTTGCTTTGGATTGTTGTTGAGCAGAACCCGTCATCAGCATGGATGCATATCCTCTGGAATGGTGGTTGAAGCATGAAGGGACATACGAATGTTTATCATATCTGGCACGTAAATATCTTACGACACTGGTTACAAAAGTGCCATACGAACGCCTGTTCTCACTTTCAGGTGACATTCTAAACAAGAAGCAGGCAGCAGTATCTCCTGGAAATGTAACCACAATTGTTTGTCTGAGCGATTGGCTGAAGTAGGACTGAGTGGATTTGTCGGCTCTAAAAGTTTTACATTGTTTTATTTTTGAATGCAGGTTTTTTTGTACATAATTCGACATTTTTAAGTTCAACTTTCATTATAAAGAGCTTGCACTACAGTACTTGTATTAGATGAATTGAAAAATACGATTTATTTTTTACAGTGCAAATATTTGTATTAAATATAAATATAAAGTGAGCACTGTACATTTTGTATTCTGTGTTGTAATTGAAATCAATATGTTTGAAAATGTAGACAACATCCAAAAATATTTAAATAAATGGTATTCTATTATTGTTTAACAGGGTGATTAATCACAATTAATTTTTTTAATAACTTGAAAGCCCTAATTGGCATATGATATTGTACTTACATTTCAGTGTATAGTATATAGAGCAGTATAAACAAGTCATTGTCTGCATGAAATTTTTGTTTGTATTGAGTTCGCTAGTGCTTTTTATGTAGCCTGTTGTAAAACTAGGCAGATATCTAGATGAGTTGACGTACCCCCTGGAAAACCTCTGCATACCCCCAGGGGTACATGTACCCCTGGTTGAGAACCACTGCCTTACAAGACCACTATTTGAACTGATGGCTACCTGCTCGCTGCTCCATTTATCCATGAAAATGGCATTCCCGATAGCTATCACATCGGCGTGATGGATTGGAGAAAAAAGGGGCCCCTATGTCATGACCCCCTTCTCACAGTATTTTTTTTAAGGACAAGGTCACATTGCAACCTCACCTCAAATTTTTACCTAAAGTGTTCTCCAAGTTCCATATTAACCAACCTATTCACCTGCCAGTCTTCCACCCTGAACCTCACCTAGCTAAACAAGAGGCACTACTGAACACCATTGACATTAGGAGAGCACTTCTATCTGAATTAGGACTAAACTCTTCAGAAAGACCCCCAAATTGTTTGTCTTGCTCACAGATAGATTGAAAGGGTCTGCAATCTCTAATCAAAGACTTTCCCAGCGGATATCTGATTGCATTAATTCTTGCTATGAATTTTGTAATATTCAAGCACCTTTGGACATACAAACTCACTATATGAGGTCCATTTCTACCTCTACGGCATTTCTTGAAAACATGCCCATTATTGAAATAAGTGAGGCCACTACCTGGGCTTCTATGAATATGTTCACTGAATGCTACTCACAACTCTGCTTCTGATACTGGGTTGGGCTTGGCTTTATTTTCTTCCATACTGGACTCAACTCTGAAGCTCCCTTTGTCTTATGGGGAACTGCTCAGTAGTCACCTAAAGTGGCGCACCTATAGGGACACTACTCAAAGAAGAAGGAATGGTTACTCACCCTTTTCAGTCACTGTAGTTCTTTGAGATGTCTGTATCTATGGGAGCTACAGTATTTTCCCTCCTTCCCCTTTGCTTCGGAGTTCTCTGCTATGAGGATTTGCGGTTGAGAAGGAATGGAGGGCAGTTCGCCTGCACAATGTTATATGATGATGATATGGGGCATGAGACTGACTAGCGTATATGCACAGGCCAAACAGAAACTGCTATGTCAGTCTCTGCTCAAAGGTGTAGGGATGGCAAACACATCTAGAGTGACACACACCTCGAAGAACTATAGTTACTGCACAGGATGAGTAACCAGTTCTCACCAGATACTGTTTTCAGATTTTCTTCAAGGAGACTTTATTTATTTATTTTTTAATATTTGTAGAGTTGTAGCACCTAGAATCCTCATTCAGGAATTGGGGCTTCTTTTGTGGTGTACACACACACACACACACACACACACACACGTACACACACACACACACGTACACACACACACACACACACGTACACACACACACACTTCAAGATACATTTAGACCCGTGGTTCTCAACCAGGGGTCTGAGGCCCCTTGTGGGGGCCGCATGCAGGTTTCGGAGGGCCTCCAAGCAGGGCCAGGATTAGATACGCTGGGGCCCAGGGCAGAAAGCCAAAACCCCATCATATGGGGCTAAATCCTGGGGCCCTGAGTCCTGCCATCTGGGGCTGAAGCCTGAGCAACTTAGCTTCGTGGGGCTGCCTGTACTGTGGGGCCCTGGGCAGTTGCCCTGCTTGCTACCCCCTAACACTGGCCTTGGCTTTTATATACATAAAAACAGTTGTTGTGGCACAGGTGGGCCGTGGAGTTCTATAGCAAGCTGGGGAGGGCTCAGGAAGAAAAAGGTTGAGAACCCCTGATTTTAGACTGTTAAGGTTCCATCAGGACGCATCCATCCAAAACCTTGAAATCATGAAAATAATAAGGGAAAAGTCTCCAGCATTTTTTTTTTTTTAACCACCTGTTGGATCATATTAAAGAAGTTCTGTATTAAAATCACAAATGAGTTTGATTCCCCAGAGTTTAAATTCCAGGGTATTACTAATTAAGAGGTCTCTTGGTTTTTGGTACTGTTTCTCTCCCTCTATGTGTGAAACTTGCAAGCTGCTAACTGTGTTAGTACATTCTAAGACAGAGTCTGTTCTCAAAGCAGTTCACAGAGAGAGAGACTCAAAGCAATACTCTAACAACAGAAACAGCACCCAGAGACTCCCCGCCCTTATGTTGTATTAACCATTGTGATTAAAATAGAGATAGAGGATGTATGTGGATGGATGCTTGGTGTGGATAATAACTGAATGATCAGGGAGGTGCCAGCCTAAGAATCCAGTGTCCATCGGCTGAAGAAGGCGTCAAGTGGAAATAACCAGAGGACCCCCCCACCCCAGGGCAGACTGGAATCCACCCAACAGCCTCAAGAATGGGAGAACCAAAGAACAAGATAACATCTTGGAGCCGTCAGGAATGTGCTATCTGCTGATTGATTCAGCAACAGCATGATGAAGCAATTCCCATAGACTGGCATAGGAAGAAATTCCTATAAAAATAGACTCTAAAAAGTGAGAACTTTGGGGTCTGATTCTGCAAACCAACTTCCAGGAGCATCAGATGAGCATCTGACAAGGCCCTGCTCCCTCCTCATGTCCAGGCCACCTGGCCAGTGGCTTGGCATGAGCAACTCTAAGGCTGGTAACTATGATAACAACCTTGCAGAACCTGTGTGTGTGTGTATGTTTGTATGAATGAATGTGAGAATAAATTTGAGACTGAATGGAATGTTATAACTATAACTAACTGCTTACTATGATTCTTTCTGTATTCACAATAAATGTGGTATTTTGCCTTTTTCCCTTTAATAAGATCCTGCTGGTTTTTATTTTATTGGTACAACACACCTTCACATCACCTACAGTACTGTCAACTACACACACTAACACTCTATAAGGCATTCACTTCCCTCTCCAGTAGATATCATAACAGAAGATGTACCCCAACTGACTGCCACATAGTCCATTTATTTGGAAAATTATTTTGACTTAATATTGCTGGGGTCACTGTTAAACTATTTGCATTCAACGTGTGTCAAGTATGTGACTAATCTGAATTTTCCTATGTCAAGAAAGAATCCTGATCAATTATCCTGATCAATTCTAAATTATCATTTCAGACTTCCATCTCAGTCATAGCAAGTACCTACCACTGAGAGCTGGAAAATCTACTTAAGGTATGTGGAATTTCCAGTGAACTAATTTTTCACTGGGTTTTATTAATGTTGGGTAAAACTGTTTAGGCTGAGATATTCTAAAGCACCCAAGGACCTTAAGAAGGCACAAATCCCATTGATTTTTCAATCAGACTTGCGTTGCTTAACTCTGTTAGGTGCTTTTGAAGATTCCACTGGTAAGCAATTGATGTTAAACTGTAACAAGAATCATCCCAGATTCCTAAATTTAACTGTCTAATTCACGACCCTTCTGTTCATTCACTCACTTCTTTGAAAGTGGGGTGGGTGGGAAATCTTATTTTGGATTGTTATCCATGTTCGAACTTAGTCGAAAAGTAATTTTTTTTTTTAATTTGAGAAAAATTCATTAAGCCGTTTTTGAGTTATACAAAACACTCAAAAATATATTTCTCTTAAGTATAAGGGATGCAGTGTTTCCTAGTGGATAGGCCACTGGTCTGGGACTTAGGAGGCCTGGATTTTATTCCTGGTTCGGTCACTGGTCTGCTGGGTGACCTTGGGAAAGTCATTTCACCTCCTGGTGGCTATATTTCTCCATCTCTAAAATGGAGATAATGATGCTAGCCTCTTTTGTAAAGCACTTTGAGATCTTCTTTGAGATCTATTGACGAAAAGCGCGATGAGTGCTAAAATGTTTTAATAATTAGTAGTAGTACTGATGCTATAGGGAAGTTGGTCACACTTGCTGAGCTCTTAACAGATATGGAAATAGTGTCCATTGAGGCTATTTTTCTTCAGAGGAGTGTCTGTGTATGTTGCTTACACCAGTGCTACTCAAAGTGGTGGTCCGTGGTCCGTGGTCTGCTAGCCATTGGCTGCCGGTCTGCGCCTACATTGGAAAAAAAAAATTGCCAGTCCCCCACATCAGATAGCTTGAGAAGCACTGGCTTACACTATGCCCTAAAGCTGTAAATGATATCTGCTGAAGTTTTTTATTTTTTATCAGGACCCTGTAAAGACATAGCATCTTTGTGACATCACTATTGCAGTCTTCCTGCCAGTCTGATGGGCACAGGGGTTGCTAAGCTCAATGTCATGTGGACAGCTTGTGTGAGGGGCATTTGAAAGACCCTATCTTACCTACAAAAGCTTTGGAGCTGCTTCATACCAAAGCTGATCAGCTGAACGCTGTAGAATCAGGATGACACTATGGTAATGGAGAAGAATTTTAACAATCCTCTAGTTCCATATTAAGAAAAGGAGGACTTGTGGCACCTTAGAGACTAACAAATTTATTTGAGCATAAGCTTTCATGAGCTACAGCTCACTTCATCGGATGCATTCAGTGGAAAATACAGTGGGGAGATTTATATACACAGAGAACATGAAACAATGGGTGTTACCATACACACTGTAACGAGAGTGATCAGGTAAGATGAGCTATTACTAGCAGGAGAGTGAGAGGGGACGGACCTTTTGTAGTGATAATCAAGGTGGGCCATTTCCAGCAGTTGACAAGAACATCTGAGGAACGGTGGGCGGGGGGTGGGGGGGAGAAACATGTGGAAATAGTTCTACTTTGTGTAATGACCCATCCACTCCCAGTCTTTATTCAAGCCTAAGTTAATTGTATCCAGTTTGCAAATTAATTCCAATTCAGCAGTGTCTCATTGGAGTCTGTTTTTGAAGGTTTTTTTGTTGAAGAATTGCCACTTTTAGGTCTGTAATCGAGTGACCAGAGAAATTGAAGTGTTCTCCGACTGGTTTTTGAATGTTATAATTCTTGACGTCTGATTTATGTCCATTTATTCTTTTCCATAGAGACTGTCCAGTTTGCCCAATGTACATGGCAGAGGGGCATTGCTGGCACATATCACATTGGTAGATGTGCAGGTGAACGAGCCTCTGATATTGTGGCTGATGTGATTAGGCCCTATGATGGTGTCCCCTGAATAGATATGTGGACGCAGTTGACAACGGGCTTTGTTGCAAGGATAGGTTCTTGGGCTAGTGGTTCTGTTGTGTGGTGTGTGGTTGCCTGTGAGTGTTTGCTTCAGGTTGGGGGCTGTCTGTAAGCAAGGACTGGCCTGTCTCCCAAGATCTGTGAGAGTGATGGGTCGTCCTTCAGGATAGGTAGTAGATCCTTGATGATGCGTTGGAGGGGTTTTAGTTGGGGGCTGAAGGTGATGGCTAGTGGCGTTCTGTTATTTTCTTTATTGGGTCTGTCCTGTCGTAGGTAACTTCTGGGTCCTCTTCTGGCTGTGTCAGTCCGTTTCTTCACTTCAGCAGGTGGGTATTGTAGTTGTAAGAACGCTTGATAGAGATCTTGTAGGTGTTTGTCTCTGTCTGAGGGGTTGGAGCAAATGCGGTTGTATCGTAGAGCTTGGCTGTAAACAATGGATCGTGTGGTGTGGTCTGGATGAAAGCTGGAAGCATGTAGGCAGGCATAGCGGTCAGTAGGTTTCCGGTATAGGGTGGTGTTTTTGTGACCATCGCTTCTTAGCACCGTAGTGTCCAGGAAGTGGATCTCTTGTATGGACTGGTCGAGGCTGAGGCTGATGGTGGGATGGAAATTGTTGAAATCATGGTGGAATTCCTCAAGGGCTTCTTTTCCATGGGTCCAGATGATAAAGATGTCATCAGTGTAGCGCAAGTAGAGTAGGGGCATTAGGGGACGAGAGCGGAGGAAGCATTGTTCTAAGTCATCCATAAATATGTTGGTATACTATGGGGCCATGCGGGTACCCATAGCAGTGCCACTGATTTGAAGGTATACATAGTCCCCAAATGTGAAATAGTTATGGGCTATGGTCTCAAGTAGAAACTGTGTTTGCTGTACATTCACTCTGCCAAATCACAAACATTCAATATGTCTGTAGCCTGCGGTGTTCAACCCTTTTACTTCTGTTCTTTATGCCATGAGTCCTGTTTGGTCCCCTTTTTAATTCATCTGTGCTTTCCCTAAGTGCTTTAATCCGTCATTGCAGGGTTATATTTTATCTGCATTGAGACTGATATTTTTCTGACTTCTGTTTCCCTTACTGATTGTAGTCTTTATTTTTATTTAAAGTTAATTTTAGTGATGTTATATTACACCAGCATGGGTTTGGCTGTTGTGGCTACAGTTTCAAGCTCAATAGAGTGAAAGTCACCTCTGTTACTTGCTTCAGATTTAGACTCTCTAGGAACTCATAATGACCAAGGATAGTGATTATACATGCAAGTACAGGATCTAGTCTGTTTCACAAGTTTTATTAAAGAGAAATTCTATAAAGATCTATGCACAAATTATAAATATAGTTATACTCACATCCTTAAGGATATTCTTAAGGTCTGATTGCTGCCTTGCCAATTGATTATCAGGAGAGGGATGGTTCCTGCTGGAGTTTCACATAAGGAGCTCAATTTTTCCACTCTGGGCGTCCTCTTTTTATAATGTGATTCTGACTGTATTCATACCCTGCAGTTAGGGCACGCAGAATAATGTGACTACCAGGTATCTTGTAAAGGGAAAAAAAATTACTCTTACTTTTAATTTTTCACAATATTATCCATTGGTAAATCTTTTCCTGTAATCTTGTGGCACAGTTACTTACATCAAGCATTTCTTAAGCCTGTAGTCTAGTATGGCTAAACTAAAGTCTTACAGGCCTCAGTATTGTAGGCCTTGCGTTTCATCCCTCCTTACTTAGATATCTAATGTATACTTATCCCTTCTGACTACTGATCAATCTTATACGTCTATCATTCTATAACTTAATTCTATTTAGTATACAATGATTATATATGACATAACATGTTAGTTAATGATAACTAAGGCTATGAATTTGTCACAGAGGTCATTGATTCTGAGACTTCTGAAGACCTCAGTGACTTCAGCCTGCGGTGGCTGGGAGCTGCCAGGTCCTGTTTTTTCTCATGGGGGCAGGGAGCTGCGGGGCACCCATGCAGCTTCCAGCCTCAGTGGTTGGCAGGGGGATCCCTGCAGCCTCGGGCCCCTGTGAGCGGCAGAGGGACCCCTGCAGCTCCAAGCTAGGGTGGAGGGGGACCCCTCAAGCTCCAAGCCTGTCCCGCAGTTGCCCAGAAGCTTCCCATTTTGTCATGGATATTTTTAGTGAAAGTCTGGGACAGGTCACAGACTTCCGCGAATTTTTCTTTATTGTCCATGACTTTTACTAAAAATATCCTTGACAAAATCTTAGCCTTAGTCTTAACATCACACAATGAATGAGCAATAAACTAAAATAATTGGCTACATGATGTTATACTTCCATGTCTGGGGGTTTTGTACAATTGGTTATAGTAAAAGCAGAATTGTGGAAACTAGTTACTCACTCTTGTCCACGTCTTAATGCTTTTTGTTGCTACATTCTCTTTTGTGGTGAGCAGCGTGGGTGACAAGAGTCCAGCAAGATTTGCATCACTCATGTTTTGAACTGTAACAAAATCTTTCTGCCGACAGTTCAGGAATGCCAGTGCACCTCCTCACCTCAGTTGCTGATGCAGTTCATGCCGTTATTTTTGCCCGTTTAGACTATTGTAATGGCTTTCTTGCTGCAATCATGATTAATACATGACAGCAGGTACAAAATGTTTCTGCTAGCATTCTGGATGAAGCAATAATGTAACTGCATCTCTGGCTCTGTTACACTGCAAACTGCTTTTCAGATTAACTTCAAGGTACTCTCTTTCACCTGCTAAAGCCCTTCAAATTCTGTCTGATATAGTTGGTCTGTACACCTTCCGTCACCAGTAAATGTCACCTAATGCTGGTTCACTTGTCTCATCGCTACCCAGATGTGCTGCACTGTGTGACGGTCTTCTCTTGTACAGTAATACTTTCTTGAATTTCTTGCTCAGGGATTTCATGGATGCTAATTAGTCTTTTTTTGCTCTTAAAATTCTCTGTGAATAATTACTTCTCTTCCCCTTGTTTCTAAAGTGCCATGTCTATTTGTACTAAACTGTTGCATAGCTATGAATAGATTAATGCCTTGGTATGGTTAAAGTTGGTTTTCCTGTTTTTTTTCCCATGCAAGTTAAAGATAGTGAAGTTCAAGTTTTTAGTAGTCTTCAGTTTTATCGCTTCATTTAAAAACCTGAAGATTTGTAGTTAGATCAAACAAGAAAGCCCTAAAGTGCCAGGATGCTGCATATAAGACCTGGATTAAGCAGCCTGGACCTCAGGGTTACATGAGATGGCCTCCACTATCCTCTTTGCCCTTTACTGTCCTTACTTCTCTCCTTAGGTCAGGTCTAATCAATATAATGTTTAAGTATTATTATTTGTATTATGGACCAGGGTCATACTGTGTTTACATTTTTTATAGTAAACTTAGTTTTTTTACCATGTCCCAGATTTTCAGTCTGTCTTAAATTTTTATATTGACAGTGAGTAGAAATTGTTGGGAGGGAGTATATTAAAGATTTTGTTAGCTGGATAAAAGATAGCTGGGCCATTGGCAGCTGGTAAGGCATGGGGAATTGTTCGAATTTTGGTTTCGAGGCAGTAATTGAGACTTATGGTAACGGGCAGTGGAGGCATGATCAATTTTTCTGAAACGTTTTACACTGTTTATAACACCAGCGATTAAAGGGTAATATGGGGCCCTTACCTGCTAATACCTAAGTTCAAGTCCATGTGTTTCATGTAGCAGTTGATATCCCTGACATCTACAATAATGAAGGCAATG
Source organism: Lepidochelys olivacea (assembly GCF_965140295.1). Classification (NCBI taxonomy): domain Eukaryota; kingdom Metazoa; phylum Chordata; order Testudines; family Cheloniidae; genus Lepidochelys; species Lepidochelys olivacea. The sequence goes on from NC_140412.1 coordinate 9,792,776, forward strand.
CAATTCCTGCTCTGTTTTAGGGATTAGCAGTGTCTTCAACAGTAGCATGAATAACCCAGAAAAGTCAGAGCCTGAAATTGTCTGTCTGCAGGTAAAAAGACTTCCAGTTCATCTCAAAATGTATTTATCATGTGTAAAAAGCCTAGATGGGAACTATCCGGATTTAGAATCTTTTTTTGATTGTTTCCTTTCATTTCAGTTGACCTTTTAAAATGAACAGCTGTTAATGTCATGATGTCATGTACAAGTGTGCTTTTTGGTCTGCAGCCATTTGTACTTTGGAATACACAGTGTGTAAAAGACTGAAGTGAGTCATGTCCTGGTAAAACCATGACAACCCTGTATTTATTAGTTTGTTAGGTAAATATCTTGCAGTAGAGTGCACCTTCTTGAATAAGACTTTGTTATAAAGTTTTCACTCAGCTCCATGAATCACCGTATTGTAAAATATAGCGCCATGACAAGTAAGCAAAGATAGATTCTTAGATTCCTAGGCCAGAAGGGACCATTGTGGTCATCTGGTCTGACTTCCTGTAAAAAACAGGCCAGAACTTGCTCAAAATAATTCTTAGCAAGACACATTACATTTAACATAGCATTTTTCTGGTATGTTTTTGGGGAGGGATTTGTTTGGTCAGCAGTTTGGGGGAATGGAGGAGGCTGGGATTATCTCAGTTTAATTATTGGCCATTTTTTTGCACCATCCCTTTTTTATATGTGTTATGTACCCAGATACCTATGTGATGGATACAATATACGCTATGAATTTAATGTGCTGTACTTCTTTATTACACACACAAAACTACATTAAAAGAACATCATTAAGGTTGCAAAATTAAGCTCTCAAAAGTTAGGAAATGCCAGAATTAAGGTTGCCTGTTGCAGCCTTAATTTACGTCCTTGTGCATAAGCATTATGAGACAGTCTTTAATTACATGATCACATGGTATCTTTTTCCCCAGGACCCCGGTCAATTCTGTGCACAGGGCAAACAGACTTGCTTGGGGGATAAATCAGGATTGTGTCGTGAATGAGCATGTCTGTAGGACCCCTATTTCATTTGTTGCAGAAGTTGGAAGGTGTGTAATGAACAAGGCAGGGGATTGTAGGAAGAGAGTGGATGATCTCAGGGGTAAGAGAGATGAATACTTCCCTGGAGAACTGGATTCCATCTCTTCCTCTGCCACAGAGTTCCTATATGATGTTAGGCAAGTCACTTAAACAAGTGGCACCCAACCTTATTACGCGGGAGCCACATAAACTGAGGCATAACCTTGTGTGGGCCAAACAGATTCTATATATTTTAATAAGATATGAAGTCTCCTGTATTGACTTATATTTTAAGTTCAGTATGTATTTAGATATGTTGTTTGTATAGTATTGTCTATTTACACACTTACTGTGTTGAAGCTGGCTGTGGACCTTATGAAATGCTCTGGTGGGCTGAAGTTTGGGCACCCTGATTTAAACCAGACTTCTCACAGATGGTCACTAATCGTGTGTTCCTCATTTTGAGTGCCTGACTTCGAGACCTTTGTTGCTTATTTACAGAAGTGCTGAACACTCACAGCTGCAACTTTTGTCAATGGGAACTGTACTCTGAACATATAAAGCACTATATAATGCTAAATATGCTGACAATCCGGTCCCTAGGCATCTCAAATTGAGTACCCATATTGGATATTTTTGACCTTACTTTCTTTGTCTTGGTTTGCGATCTGTAAAAGGGGGGTATCACCACCTCTCACTTCACAGGGGTGTTATGAAAATAAATTATCCTTTGTGAAACACTCATATACTAGAGTGACAAGAAAAAAGCTTATGAGGAACTTAATTCTGTTTTCAGACCACGCTTTGAATAGCGTGCTGTAAATAAAGCATGGAGCCATGTATTTAACAATGAAGAGAAAACAAAATATTGAGTAGCTGCTCGTTAGCTGAGCACCATACATTCTGGGCACTGAATAAGGCTGAGGTCCGGGGGGAAAAATGACATGGAAAATTTCAGCCCAGGCTGTTAAATTTTGATAATGTAATAAGCAACTGAAAACAGGGAAATGTCGGGCAACCTTCAGTAATAGGTGGTGCTATCAGCTCCACCTATAAGAAGCAAGCCACCCAAAGGTGCTCTGATGTTATTGTGATGAATGTTATATCGATATTTAGATGTATTGGATTTTAAAATAGTAATGACTATTTGTCAAGCAACCTTGCCTCAACCAGTACAATGTGTTTTAAAAATTGCTGGGAAACCAGTGGACTTGTATATCCTAATAGCTTCAAAAGTGAGGGGAGCTAATATTATTGGCTGAGCTTGCAAAGACCTTGCATGCAACTCAACAGCATTTTTTCATTTCTTTATCTGTAACACAGTAACTTTTGAAGGCTGCATCTGATCAATTCCATAATTTCAGGGAATGTTCTAGGCATCAGTGGCCAGAACCCTATTGACTTCTGGGGAAAAATCAGGGGAGACACATGAAGCCCCTTTCGGCACAGCCTCAAGCAGCTCTGCAATTGTCTATAGATCAGACAAGTGGTTGATGTCACCCATTAATGCCTTTCACATAACAGTACTCTTCTTTGCTCATCCCAATGGAGTTTATCTCCCAGGCAGAAAGAAAAATAATGATGGAGGGCGTGGCAGTGTGCACACAGCCCTTGGCATTGGGGAAAAAATGGGATATCCTGGTATGGGGGAAGAAGGGAATGTGACTTGCTGGTAAGAGAGTGAAATAGAGGGGGATGGGAGTGTGTACACAGAATTTGTGAGGTGAAATGGAGGAATGCAAGGAGCCACTGGTGTGTTTAATAAGCTCAGCCTACAGAAGCTACGAAGTGTGAAACTATCTCTTTTTAAAACAGTAATCGCCTAGAAGTGCTTACAGCTCTACCTGACTTCTGGAAGTGGTGTCTTGCTGGTCCTCTTATCTGGTTGGCTATCTCGAGTTTTTCAGGGCAAAAGAAGACAGTCTTATGTTGGAGGAAAAGATTTATGATAAATAAAGGAGTATATGTTCCCCAGTGGTTCAGGTTTGAACAAAAAGGGGTTGGGACAGGTATCCTCAGTCAAGAGGCTGCAGACCGTAATCAAGGGTCCTTCCTAGATGGGTTTAAAAAAAAAAATTCTGCAGAAAAGGACCTAGGGGTTACAGTGGACGAGAAGCTGGATATGAGTCAACAGTGTGCCCTTGTTGCCAAGAAGCCCAATGGCATTTTGGGTTGTATAAGTAAGGGCATTGCCAGAAGATCGAGGGATGTGATCATTCCCCTCTGTTCAACATTCGTGAGGCCTCATCTGGAGTACTGTGTCCAGTTTTGGGCCCCACACTGCAAGAAGGATGTGGAAAAATCGGAAAGCGTCCAGCGGAGGGCAACAAAAGTGATTTGGGGACTGGAACACATGACTTATGAGGAACAGCTGAGGGAACTGGAATTGTTTAGTCTGCAGAAGAGAAGAGTGAGGGGGGATTTGATAGCTGCTTTCAACTACCTGAAAGGAGGTTCCAAAGAGGATGGCTCTAGACTGTTCTCAGTGGTAGCAGATGACAGAACGAGGAGTAGTGGTCTCAAGTTGCAGTGGGGGAGGTTTAGGTTGGATATTAGGAAAAACTTTTTCACAAGGAGGGTGGTGAAGCACTGGAATGGGTTACCTAGGGAGGTGGTGGAATCTCCTTCCTTTGAGGTTTTTAAGGTCAGGCTTGACAAAGCCCTGGCTGGGATGATTTAGTTGGGGATTGGTCCTGTTTTGAGCAGGGGGTTGGATTAGATAACCTCCTGAGGTCCCTTCCAACCCTGATATTCTATGACAAGATCTCATTCTCAGGGTGGTTTTTTTTGGCAGGGCTTCTGGTTTAACCCAAATCGACACTAGCTTGGCAGAAATCTCTGGCTGCCTTCTTTCTATGTAATTTTGCAACCAGTAAACTGAAACACAAATAGTATAAACTATACCAGATAACTCCTTTTTTCCCCAGAGCTTCCTGCCCTGGCTTCCGGTCCACATAACGCCTTTGTATCTCTCCTCTGCAGCTGAACTTAAGGAGTGCCTAGCTAATAATGCCTTCTTTAAATGCCTCTGAGGTGTGGCTAGGAAGTAACCCCTAAGACCCCAGGCTATAGTTTGGCTCATCAGGGCTTCCTCCTAGGGATGCATGCCCAAAGCAGGATTCAGCAGTGTTTTAGGGTTCCTTCCAGAGTTGCCAAAAGACCTGCATACCTTGGTGTAGGGAACTTCTCTTGTCTCTTTCCCTCCCAGGTGAGTATGAAAAGAGAAACCCCAGGACAAGAGATACTACAGGAAGTGGTGTTGGTCATTCATTAGATGTCACTGCTCATTGTGACAGAACTGGAGTAATGCATCCTCGTAATGCTAGGGGCATCCTGCTTCTGGAGGTGCTGTCTTTCTGAATAAGTTTAAATCATAGGGTTGGCTTCATTAAATATTCCATGACACTTTATTATTTTTGCAAGTGTCATGATGTTAACCTCTGCTCTGTGGCCTTATTCGAACTTGGAAAAGTATGGTCTGCCCACCAAAAGATGAAAATATTGCCATTGTAGCTGAACTGAAGTTTTTTCCTTCTTTGTCTCCAATCCTATAAACATGTAGGCACATGCTTACTTATATCATTGTGATAGGCTCTATAGAGAAACAGAAGACTCACTTCCACCAATGTTTTTTTTAAAAAAAGTGTAGCATTACTTGTGCAGAATGGCTATTGCATTCCCTCCATTGGTGGATGAGTTATCTCTATATACATAGTCTTTAAAGCTCTTTGGGATACAAGGGGCCATATAAATCTAAGCTGATGGTGGTAGTGCAATATTATCATGAGAACACTATTATCTTTATAGTTAGCAATTTATAATTACCTATCCATTGTTCTTTGTTGTGGTTAATATGTTAAAGTGCTTAATGATTGTAATTAGCTGAAATTTAAAAAGAGAACTAACTGCAGAATATAGGTTACCAATAATGCAGTTAGCATCGTCGCTTAGAAAAGATTTGGCAAACAGGATACTTTAATTCAGACAACCAGACCATTCTTAGGCCATGTCTGCACAGTGCTGTTAACAGCGATGTAGTTTGGCTCTAAAATGAGTGATTTTTAACTGTGGCAATTGGTAGTATGTTCATGCCTTATTATGGTATTTTCATTGTTAATCATTGCATTCAAACAGCTCAGTGTTAGTTTGAACTGACCTCTCGGTATTTGGGGCAGATATCCCATGGTGTAGTGTTTTGCTGCTCTGCTCTGTGCGCGCGCTCTCTCTCTCTCTCCTTTTTTTTTTCTTTTTTCTTTCCACCCTGCACTCCATTCTGGGACATGGGATCAAGCTAACAACTTCCTATGATAGCTCTCCTAGCGTTCATTCATTTTGTCTGCATCATTTTCAAACTGATGTCAGGCAGCATGGAGGACCCTGTGCTGAGCATTATGAGTATGGCAGTTGTTCATATGCATGTGCATTTTGAGTCACACAGGCAGATGGATTTGGCCTTGCAGTTTCATAGGCCTGTTGATACTGCAGCAATCCAGCTAGCAAATGAGGAGCAGGAGGATGAAATCAAGTAGTTATTTCTGCAGAGACTGTCCGTGGAGTACCTGAGCACAGTGGAGTTCTGATTTTGGGCTCGGCCAGCTAGCGGTGACGAGTGGGGTAGGGTAGCGCTGAAGACCTGGGATGACCAGCAGTGGTGGCAAAACTGTAGAATGGCAAAGGCAACTTTCCTAGAAATCTGTGGAGCAGCAGTGGGAGAAGACTAACATGAGACTTCCCCTGTGCTTGAAGAAGTGTGGTATCATTGACATCTGGAAACTCGCCACACCCAGTGGCTACCAATCAGTAGTTAATCAGGAGACTGCTGTTGTGCTGTGTCATACAGCTTGGCAGTGCACAGAATGTTATTGATGGCTTTGCATGGATGGGGTTCCCAAGCTGTATAGAGGCCATTGATGAGACACTTGTGCCTTTTCTCTATGTGTGTGTGTGCACACACACACTCTGATTCAAAGACGTTATTAACAGAAAAGAGTTTTTTTTCCCATCCTGCTGTGAGGCCTGGTTGATCACAGTGGAAGATTCATCAGTATTAATGTGGGGTGGTCTGGTAGGGTCCATGATGCCAGGATAGTTAGAAATCCATGCCTGTTTGTTGGAATGAGCAAGGGAACTTTTGCTCCTCAGCACATTGTGGATGTTAATGGAGTTATGATTCCTTCACTCAGTCTGGAAGACCCATATTACCCTCTGCTTCTCTAGCTTATGAAGTCTTTCACTGGACAGTTGAACATGAAAAGGAGAGATTTAACTTTGCCCTGAGGAGCTGTAGAATGTCAGTGGAGAGTGTGTTCAGGTGGCTGAAAAGAAAATGGTGGTGCCTTATGAGAAGACTGGGTGTTTCTCATCATTGTGCCACGTGTGATAAGTGCCTACTATATTTTGCACAATATATATGAAACCAAGGGAGAAATCCTGGAGGATGGATGGGAACAGGAGCTGCAGAGATTTTTTCGAAATTATGGTCATCCAGAGAGGGTACCCCTTCAGAATAGCCCAAGTGGTCAAGGGAACAGCGTGCAGGATACCTTATGTTTCTACTTTGAGGCCAGTGAGTAGTTGTGGCTAATAAATGCTTTGTAAGCAAAGAAATAAGTTTTTTGGTTTGATTTTTATTATGAATTAAAGGCAGGGGGTGGTGTGTGTGGTGCCAATGAGAGTTTGAGTTGTATCTGAATTAAGTTTTCAAGACTGGCTTTTAGAAATTGCATTTATTGAGTATGAAAAAAGTGACAATGCTGCTTCAATAAAAAATAAACAATTGATCAGGGAATGTAGTCGTCATCATCTTAGCATATGTGCAACGTGCCTCAGGTGGCATGTGACCAGGATTCATCACCAAATTTGGTTCACTACTTGGATTGTTAGCTTCCCCGGCTTGGGCCTGGTACTGATGGAGAGTGCAATTTGAATGCTGATCCATGCCCCACAGGGAATGTAGTGCAAAGTTAAGAATGGTGGTATTGAGGGATGGCTACACTGAGGAATGGCTACAATCCTGAACTCCAGAAAATAATGCGCATTCCATCTTCTGTGGGACTAAAGGTAGTGAGAGGCAGATGTAAACCGTTTGATTGAAAAAGTGGTCCCAGTATGGTGTATTTCTACATTTTGCAGGAGATTGGAATTCTGGGGCACAGTGTTTGACCTTTGCAGCAAAAAGTGCTCCATCACAGCTGTTTGCCTCTGAAGTATCTGCATCATGTCCCTCTCAATGGTCACTTGCTCCCTATCAGTGGTCACACGCTCCATTTCAACCTTTTGAGAATGCTTCAGGAAATCTTTCCCCCCACAACTCTGTCTTCATGGGCCTCTGTTGTTGGGAATTAAAGACTTAATGGAACAGATTGGAGTTCTTTGTCTTTGTTTTCCCTGAAATTTGAAAGCCTTTGTGGCGGCAGCCACTCTTCCCTTTTGCGCCATTGCAGGTGCTAAGGAAAATAAGAAAAAAAAATTAACTTATTGTCAAACTCCTCATAGTCTTTGTCATAATAATGATAAAATGTTTCTTTTCCCATAATTTTGGAATCTCATTCTCATCTTCTCTTCCTACGGCTGTGGTTCACTTTGAGTTGATAAGATGTTTCCCAACTTACTTCCCCATACTACAGGCTCCTTGTACTTTATTTAGGAGATGGGTAGGTGTGGGGGTAGGGGTTACAGACACGTAAGATGTTTTTTTAAAGTACATTTGGTTTGGAGCTGGGAGGTGGATGGATAGAGGCTTCTTTTCATTTTTTATGTGGGTGCAGTGAACAGGTTAATATTCTATGTACACCTCTGCAGGCTGCCCTGACAAGGAAGAATCTAACATGGAGGCAGGTCACCAGGAAACAGAGAACAGTGCTGTTTTTAAAAAAGCAAAGGGGAAACTGGATAGTTTCCCCCCAGCTGGTGCAGGAGTGGAAAGGAAACACTTATTGTGTTGGCAGAACTGAGAGAACAGTGTCCCTGTTGTTAGGAAGAGACAGGTAGTAGTAATGGGGGATTCAATTATTAGAAATATAGATAGTTGGGTTTGTGATTATAAGGAGAACCACATGTTGAATCGCTTGTCGGGTGCGAAGGTTGCAGACCACTCGTGATATCTAGATAGACATATGTGCAGTGCTAGGAAGGAGCCGGTGGTCGTGGTATATGTAGGTACCAATGACATAGGGAAAGGTAGGAGACCAAATTCAGACTGCAAGGTAAGAGATTAAAGTTTAATATCTCCATGGCAGCATTCTCTGAAAAGCTTCCAGTTCCATGCACAAGGCCAGTTAGGTAGAACTTCAGGGTCTCAAGATGTGGATGAGATGATGGTGTTTGGAGGAGGGATTTAGATTTATTAGGAAATGGAGAATTTTTTGGGAAAGGAGGAGCCTGAACAGGAAGGATGGGGTTCACCTAAACCAAAACAGAACCAGATTGCTGGCATATAAAATTAAAAAGGTCGGAGTGGAATTTTTAAACTAAGGGCTGGAGGAAAGCCAACAGGGGTGAAGGAGCACACAGTTTTGACAGGCACATCTCTTAGGGGAGGAGTTATTAAAGGGGATACTCAATATCTTAGGAAAGAGGAGAGATTTGAAGTTGATAAAGTACAGGTGGGAACTGAAGAGAGTCCCAATGAAAGAGCCCCATTCAGTTACATCACATGAAGGCAGAAGAATATTGACGAATTTTGAAAGTACTTTTATACAAATGCAAGTAGTCTAAATACTAATATGAGCGAACTTGAGTGCCTGGTATTAAATGAGGTTATTGATATAATAGGCATCATAGAAACCTAGTGGAATGATGATAATGTGACACAGTGTTGCCACGCTACAGAATGACAGAGTAGGTCACAATGGTGTGGGGAGTTGCACTATATGTGAAAGAAAACATAGTGTCAAATACAGTAAAAATCTTAAATGAATCAAAACATACTGTAGAATATGTATGGATAGTTAGAAATTCCATGCTTGAACAATAAGAGTAAAGCAGTAGGAGTATACTACCGACTACCTGATTAGGATGGTGTGATGGTGATTGTCAAATGCTCAGGGAAATTAGAGAGGCTACAAAAACAGAAAACCCAATAATAATGGGGGATTTCAACTATCCACATATTGACTGGGTACATGTCATCCAAGATGGGATGCAGGGATAAAATTTCTAGACACCATTACTGACTGCTTCTTGGAGCAGCTAGTCCTGGACCCCACAAGGGGGAGGCAATTCTGGATTTAGTCCTAAACGGTGCACAGGATCTGATCCAAGAGTTGAATAGAGCTGAACCACTCAGTAATAGAGACCATAATGTAGTTAAATTTAACATTCTTGGGGGGGGGGGAAGTACCAAAGAAACTCACCACAGTAGCATTTAATTTAAAAAAGGGGAACTATACAAAAATGAGGAGGCTAGTTAAATGGAAATGAAAAGGAAGTCCCAAGAGTGAACTGCCTGCAAGCTGCATGGAAAATTTTAAAAATCATCCTAATAGAGGCTTAAGCAATATGTATACCGCAAATAAATATAAAACCAGCAAGTGAACCAAAAAATGCCACCATGGCCAAACAACAAAGTAAAAGAGGTGGTTAGATGCAAAAAGTATCCTTCAAAAATTGGATGTCAGATCTCACTGAGGAAAATAGAAAGGAGCATAAACTCTGGTAAGTCAAGTATAAAAGTATAATTAGGCAGGCCAAAAAAGAATTTGAAGAGCAACTAGCAAAAGACACAAGCTAACAGTAATTTGTTTTTAAGTACATCAGAAGCAGGAAATCTTCCAAAAAATCAGTGGGCCACTAGATGTTTGAGGTGCTAAAGGAGCACTCGAGAAAGACCAGGCTGTTGCTGTAAACCTAAATGGATTCTCTGTACTGGTCTTCATTGCAGAAGGTGTGAAGGAGATTCCCACACTCGAGCCATTCTTTTTAGGGGACAAATCTGAATATCTGTCCCAGATTGAGGTGTCAATAGAGGAGGTTTTGGAACAAATTGACCAATTAAAGATTAATAAGTCACCAGGACCAGATAGTATTCACTCAAGAGTTCTAAAGGAATTCAAATATGAAATTCCAGAACTACTAACTTTGGTATGTAACTTACCACTTCAATCAGCCTGTGACAGGTAACTTGGAGCAGCTCCCTGATCAATGACATTACTGCAGCCTGAAGAGGGCTGCAGGCCCAGCTGGAGGCAGTTAATCTTTCCATTGGAGGATGATGAGCACCTGGATGGTAATCGCTGGGCCAGTGATGTAATTGGGAGGATACAAGTGGAATGAACAGGAAGCCTGGGGATCTCGAGGGTGAGATGGGGCTGAAGAGTGAAGGCTGTGGGGAAACCGCCTCTGTCTGTAAGCCTGCAGTAAACTTGGTAATGAAATAATAAATACACACATGATGAAAGTAACAACGTGGTGTGTATTTGTGACTGTGGAATCAAATGAACTGGCCAGGCAGTGAAGTACTGGGTAGTGGCAGAGGCGCTCTGTGCTACAGCCTCTGTACCAGATGACTGGAGGATAGCTAATGTGGTGGTCTTAAAAAAAAAACAAAAAACCCCAAACCAACCTCTTGTGATAATCCTGGCAATTACAGGCTGGTAAACCTAACTTCATAACCAGGCAAAGTGGTTGAAACTATAGTAGAGAACAGAAGTATCAGACACAGAAGAACTGGATATGTTGGGGAAGAGTAAACATGGCTTTTATAAAGGGAAATCATGCCTCACCAATCTATTAGAATTGTTTGAGGGTGTCCTCAAACATGTAGACATGGGTAATCCAGTGGATATAGTGTACTTGGACTTTCAGAAAGCCTTTGACAAGGTCCCTCACCAAAGGTTCTTAAACAAAGTACGCAGTCAAGGGATAAGTGGGGAGATCCTTTCGTGGATCAGTAAGTGGTTAAAAGATGGAAAACAAAGGATAGGCATAAATGATCAGTTTTCACAGTGGAGAGAGGTAAATAGTGGTGTCCTCCAAGGCTCTGTACAGGGACCAGTGTTGTTCAGCATATTCATGAATGATCTTAAAAAAAGAGTAAACAGTGAGGTGGCAAAGTTTTCAGACAATACAAATCTACTCAAGGTAGTTAAGTCCAAAGCTGACTGTGAAGAGTTACAAAGGGATCTCACAAAACTGGGTGACTGGACAACAACATGACAGATGAAATTCAGTGTTGACAAATGCAAAGCTGTGTGGATTAGAAAACATAATCCCAACTATACATAAAAAATGATGGAGTCTAAATTAGCTGCTACCACTCATGAAAGAGATCTTGGAGTCATTGTGGATAGTTCTCTGAAAACATATGTTCAATGATCCGTGGCAGTCAAAAAAGCTAACAGTGTTAGGAACCATTATGAAATGGATAGATAGTAAGACACAAAATATCTCATGCCACTATATAAATCTGTGGAACTCCCACACCTTGAATACTGTGTGCCATTCTGGTCATCCTGTTTCAGAAGAACTTCTATTAGAATTAGAAAAGGTACAGAGAAGGGCAGCAAAGTGATTAGGGGTATGGAACAGCTTTCATTAAAAAGACTTTTCATCTTAGAAAAGAGATGACCGAAGGGGATTGTGATAGAGGTCTATTCAGATCATGAATGGTAAACTCTGTGTAGTCTTGAAAGTTTCTCTCTCTCACCAGTTTGGTTAGTTAGTCCAAAAAGATATTACCTCATCCACCTTGTCTCTCTGATATCCTGGGCCCAACATGACTACAACATCACTGCATAAACTGAATTTAGTCACAGGTATATTATATATTAATACATTAAAATTTTTTATGAAGTCGTTAGGGTTGCTACACCAACATGCCTGATACAAACTCAAAAAATTAAGGAAATGAAAAGTTAAGCCATCTCACAATACGCACCCTCTGCTCCTCTACTCACAAGCATATATCTTAGCATTACTGTAAGTACTGTATACGGACTATGCATTTCAACCTTAATTCTGTTTTATTTTCACCCACTCGGTAGACTTTTCCCCCCTCAAACCCTAACAGTAGTAGTTGGGTGTGTTAGGAGATGGTAGTTCAACCATCCTGCTGCACAACACCCTTTATTAAGTAGGGTAATGGAAGGCTAGCATTCCTAGGGGGAAAAGAAGAGGGCAGAGTTAGTGTTGCTCTGTATGATATATCGTAGATGTAGTAAAGTAAGATATGCACTGGGTGGCTTAAGTTTTCATTTCTTTCCTTTTGTGGGTTTGTGTCACGTGTGTGTGTCTCTCAACCCAAACTCCTTCACAACTAACCCGTTTGTGTATTAATTACCTAGGTTTCTGTAATGTCCTTTTGGGATCAGGCAATGGAGGGGGTGGCACTGGGGGTAGAAGTGCCATGGGGAAATACTTTATCCATCAGTAGCTGCACATAAACCCTTCTCTGGCAGAAGAAAATGTGACACTTTATGTGAACCTGGCCCCACCAATCAGCATGAGTGTACCACCTCCTCATTGCCCTACCAATCAGGCTTGTGTGTATCCAGCCTGTATCAACCAATTGGGCTTAGTTGTGCATGTTCTCAATCTCCCTGGTCTCCAATATCAACATAATTAGGCTTTTGTGTCCCACCCTCACACCAAAACAGCTAATCAGGCGTGTATGTACCTTGCTCCCATCAATCAATTTTGTATGCACAGCACATACATTTCCAGCTATATCTTGCATAATGACCAGAAATGATCCTAAACCTGGGCAGGAGTTGTAGACCAAGCTGGATGAGCAAGTGTCTCAGAGAGGTGATTAAGAAAAAGCAGAAAGCCTACAAGGAGTGGAAGATAGGAGGGATTATTAAGGAAAGCTACCTTATTGAGGTCAGAACATGTAGGGATAAAGTGAGAGAGGCCAAAAGCCAGGTAGAGTTGGACCTTGCAAAGGGAATTAAAACCAATAGTAAAAGGTTCTATAGCCATATAAATAAGAAGAAAAGAAAGAAAGAAGAAGTGGGACCACTAAACACTGAGGATGGAGTGGAGGTTAAGGATAATCTATGCATGACCCAATATCTAAATAAATACTTTGCCTCAGTCTTTAATGAGGCTGAGGAGGAGCTTAGGGATAATGATAGGATGATAAATGGGAATGAGGATATGGAGGTAGATACTACCGCATCCGAGGAGGAAGCCAAACTTGAACAGCTTAATGGGACTAAATTGGGGGTCCCAGATAATCTTCATCCAAGAATATTAAAGGAACTGATACATAAAATTGCAAGCCCATTAACAAGAATTTTTAATGAATCTGTAAACTCAAGGGTTGTACCATATGACTGGAGAATTGCTAAAATAGTTCCTGTTTTTAAGAAAGGGAAAAAAGTGATCCGAGTAACTACAAGCCTGTTAGTTTGACATCTGTAGTATGCAAGATCTTGGAAAAAATTTTGAAGGAGAAAGTAGTTAAGGACATTGAGGTCAATGGTAACTGGGACAAAATACAACATGGTTTTACAAAAGGAAGATCATGCCAAACCAACCTGATCTCCTTCTTTGAGAAGGTAACAGATTTTTTAGACAAAGGAAACTCAGTGGATCTAATTTACCTTGATTTCAGTAAGGCATTTGATACGGTTCTACATGGGGAATATTAATTAAATTGGAAAAGATGGGGATCAGTATGAAAATTGAAAGGTGGATAGGGAACTGGTTAAAGGGGAGACTTCAATGGGTCACACTGAAAGGTGAACTGTCAGGCTGGAAGGAGGTTACTAGTGGATTCCTCAGTGATCGGTTTTGGGACCAATCTTATTTAATCTTTTTATTACTGACCTTGGCACAAAAAGTGGGAGTGTGCTAATAAAGTCTGCGGATGACACAAAGCTGGGAGGTATTGCCAATACAGAGAAGGACCGGGATATCATACAGGAAGATCTGGATGACCTTGTAAACTGGACTAATAGTAATAGGATGAAATTTAATAGTGAAAAGTGCAAGGTCATGCATTTAGGGATTAATAACAAGAATTTTTGTTATAAGTTGGGGACACAGTTGGAAGTAACAGAGGAGGAGAAGGACCTCGGAGTATTGGTTGATCACAGGATGACTATGAGCCACCAATGTGATCTCACCATGAAAAAAGCTAATGCGGTCTTGGGATGCATCAGGCGAGGTATTTCCAGAAGAGATAAGGAGCTGTTAGTACCATTATACAAGGCACTGGTAAGACCTCATCTGGAATCTTGTGTGCAGTTCTGGTCTCCCATGTTTAAGAAGGATGAATTCAAACTGGAACAGGTACAGAGAAAGGGCTACTAGAATGATCCAAGGAATGGAAAACTTGTCTTATGAAAGGAGACTCAAAGAACTTGGCTTGTTTAGCCTAACCAAAAGAAGGCTGAGGGGAGATATGATGGCTCTCTATAAATATATCAGAGGGATAAATACCATGGAGGTAGAGGAATTATTTAAGCTCAGTACCAATGTGGACACAAGAACAAATGGTTATAAACTGGCCATCGGGAAGTTTAGACTTGAAATTAGATGAAGGTTTCTAACCATTGGAGGAGTGAAGTTCTGGAATAGCCTTCCAAGGGGAGCAGTAGGGGCAAAAGACCTATCTGGCTTCAAGACTAAGCTTGATAAGTTTATGGAGGGGATGGTGTGATGGGATAGCCTAATTTTGGCAATTAATTGATCTTTGACTATTAGCAGTAAATATGCCCAATGGCCTGTGATGGGATGTTAGATGGGGTGGGATCTGAGTTACTAAAGAGAATTCTTTCCTGGGTTTCTGGCTGGTGAGTCTTGCCCACATGCTCAGGGTTTAGCTGATTGCCATATTTGGGGTCGGGAGGGAATTTTTCTCCAGGGCAGATTGGCAGAGGCCCTGGGAGTTTTTCGCCTTCCTCTGCAGCGTGGGGCATGGGTCACTTGCTGGAGAATTCTCTGCACCTTGAGGTCTTTAAACCATGATTTGAGGACTTCAGTAGCTCAGACATAGGTTAGGGGTTTATTACAGGAGTGGGTGGGTGAGATTCTATGGCCTGTGTTGAGCAGGAGGTCAGACTAGATGATCATAATGGTCCCTTCTGACCTTAAAGTCTATGATTCTATGAACTCCCCATTGCACCAGTGTGACAGTTCTTGGGGTATCCAGGGCTGTGAGTCACCTTGTTTCCACCTGCCTCCAGTGTGAGGGAGCCTTGTCTTTACTAGCTGGGTACTAGCTCCCTCACACAGCCAGCATGTCATCCACTCAAGCACTCTTCTCTGAGCTACAGTAGTCCTGTTTTTGCCTTGCAGGTTGACAACAAATACAACCCTGTCATCGAGTCCCTTCAAAGTGCCTCCTGTGGTATCTAGCCCCAAATCACTGGATACCTACAGAGATCCCATATCCTCTGTTCCCAGAGGAATAATGTACTGCAGTTAACCTGTTGCTTCTTAGACCACTGCTACAGTGTTGTGCACAGCATTTCAGTTCCATTACAAAACAAAAGGAAATTTATTTAAGAAAGAATAGAGATTCAAATAAAAAAAGAAGTGTGAGAGATGAGAACAAGTGGCTACATATGAAACAACATTGTAACACACATTCTAAAGCCTAAACTTAACTAACAAGTTATCCTCCTGTCTAAAGATTACCTTACCCAAAGTTCTCGTCAGGATTTTCAACCAAGCCTGGCTGAGATCCTTTTTTCATGAAGGAAGCTCTGTCAGTTTACTTCCTACGTGAAGGAGGAGAGGGTGTCTCTTGGCATCCCCAAATATACCAGAACAGACCTTTGATGTTCAAGATAGGGTTTCCCTTACCTGCTGTTTACTTCTTCCTGTTAATTGTCTTCTGAAGTCTCTGCCAGCTCTTGGCTTAGAATGCTTATAAGGCTTAAAATGCTAATAGACTCCTATTATGTGACATAAAATACACAATTATCTTCCCCAGAGAAAAGTGTCTCCCAATCCCTGTCATGAGGAGTTGGTCTCAAGACATACTGCCTTTGAATTACCTGTTTTTAACTACAGACGTAGAGAACAAATTTTTTTGTATGTATACATAACTCCTCACACGTTCCCCGTACGTACATTTTGGAATGGTTATGATGACCAGTGACACACAAGCTTTCATTCAATAATAAATTACATTACATTCTTTTGCTGAATCCAGGGGATTCCTCTACTCTTAAATACCTCAGTGCGCTCTACCAGTTGGCATCTGGTTCTTGGGTCACAACCATTTCTCTTCTAGGTCCACCTCTCTATTAAGTTTTATGTAGATGTCAGCCAACAATGGAAAAGTAGGACTGCCAAGGAAAATTTCAATCTGAGCTCAAGTTCAGAGGTTTCCTATTATTAACTAATGAAGAGAAATGAAACAAAAATTACACAGCAAATTCAAAGGGCGTAAAAATGTTCGCTGTGAAATTTCACACCAATTAACCACCTACTTTTAGAGGAAAAAGAGGAATTTATACTCCACTTTTGGGTCATTTTAGAACACAATCCATACTATGGAATTTCATGACTCAAATGTCACTACTTTTCAATTCCAATACAAGGAAAGCACAATTCTTTGACCTTGCTTTCAATAACAAACAAACATAGCATAGCAGGCCATAAATAAATAAATAAATAAATGCAATTTTAAAATCCCCCAAATCCTCTCTCAACACATTCAAAAAGCAGCACGGAAATGGAAATATGCAAAATGGCCAAGTTTTGGTTACTGTGTGTGTGTTGTTGTTTTTTTCTTGACTTCCAGTCTTAATGTTTTGTTAATGCAAGCTTTGTATGTGTGGTGTTTTTTTAAGTAATGGGGAAAATACAGAAGAGTTAGGTTGAGTTTTACAATTAATGCCAAGGAGAATGCCCTTAGTAAGGAGTAAGGACTAGCTAAGGGTATGTCTACACTGGAAAGTTATTAACAAAACTTTTGTCTTTCACAGGTATTTTAAAAAGCCCTCCACCCACAAAAGACAAAAGTTTTGCCGACGCAAGTGGCAGTGTGAATGCGGCTTTGTCGGCAGGAATGCTCTGCTGCCGACAAAGCTAATGCCGCTCGCGGGGCTGGAAGTATTTTGTTGGCAAAAGTGCTGACAGAGTGCCGACAAAGAGTGTTTACATGGTGACTTTTAGCAACAAGGCTGTGTTGACACTGCCTTGTCGCTAAAAGCTGCGTGGTGTAAACAAAAGTGTCACAGCACACTATTACTTTAAAAATGTCTGTATGAAATTTTAGTTTGTACTGACTTCGCTAGTGCTTTTTATGTAGCCTGTTGTAAATCTTGGCAAATATCTAGATGAGTTGATGTACCCCCTGGAAGACCTCTGCATAACCCCATTTGTTGCTTCCACAAATGATATAAAACCTCATTTTTACCAGAAAGAAAAGGAGTACTTATGGGACCGTAGAGACAAACCAATTTATTTGAGCATAAGCTTTCGTGAGCTACAGCTCACTTCAGGTATGCATCCGATGAAGTGAGCTGTAGCTCACGAAAGCTTATGCTCAAATAAATTGGTTAGTCTCTAAGGTGCCACAAGTACTCCTTTTCTTTTTGCGAATACAGACTAACACGGCTGTTACTCTGAAACCTAACACGGCTGTTACTCTGAAACCTGTCATTTTTACCAGAGTGACCCTTGTCTGAAATGCAGTGATGCAGGAATCTAACAAACTTCAACTTTTCAATTATTTTATTTATTTATTTATTTATTTTTTAAACTCCTGGGCAGCTAATACCTGAATGGGTGGTTTGGTCTCTTGAGAATAAGGAGGCTGTTAAGGAAAGCTTAAAACAGTTCCGTTAGTAACTTTAAAAAAAAAAAAATCATCCTATTGCCTCTTATCATTAAAGTTGCGTAAAATGTTTTTTGGAGTGAGGACATGTTTTGATTTGCATGGTAAGAAATTTGAGAGCTCTCTAGTGTTTAGAGAATTGAGGGAGGGAGGCAGAGACAGATGTGAGCAGCCCAGGGACAAGGAAACCATTCCAAACATACTTTCCTTTCAGGGCTGCCTTTTTTCACAGTGCAAAAATGCTGGTTTTTGGATTTTTGAATTGTGCAAATAGTGGTACGTATTAGTATGTATATTGAACATATTCCTTCTTTACATATTTAATTAAATGTAAATATGGAGGGGGAGGGATAGCTCAGTGGTTTGAGCATTGGCCTGCTAAACCCAGGGTTGTGAGTTCAATCCTTGAGGGGGCCATTGAGGGTTCTGGGGCAAAAATTGGAGATTGGTCCTGCTTTGAGCAGGGGGTTGAACTAGATGACCTCCTGAGGTCCCTTCCAACCCAGATATTCTATAATTCTATGATTCTATGAAAAGGATTTATGTAAAAATACCTTTATAATACAAGTGTGTTCATAGCCCATGAATACTAAAAGATTTCTGGGGGAATACATTTGTGTAACTGGCAATAAATCTTTGACTCAGTGGTTTTGCTGTAGTGTAGTTCACTTTACAAAATATTTCTATTAAATCTCTAATAACCCTCTGCCTCAGGTTTAGCAGACTATATTGACTGTAAATTAGATATTGATTTGTGTATTGCTGATTTTTTTAAACTTGCTGTTTTGAAGTCTGAAGCTAATGTAGACATTTACAAGGTAAATTGCTTTCCTAGTTTGAACTTGAAAATCTACTGGTTTCAGTGACAGAGAATGAGGTTTGGTTTTTGAATTAATGTTTCATTTTTTTGTTTTAATTATCCATATATACTGGTCTCTACGTTAACTAACTTCACAAATTGAAAACAAGCTCATAGCATAGATGCCTAAAATCTTTCACTTTTACTATCTTTTACTATTACTTTTTCTGTGCTAATATGATGGGAAAATAAGAACAAGCTGGTGCCTCTAACACTGGGAACAAGTTGATGACATGAGAGCAGTGAGAATGAATTTGTTCACATTTACATTTAAAAATGTTATTAAGAAATTCTACACTGAGTCTGTCAACAACTGTGGCACTCTCCCAATAACACCAATGATTGGACTTCAGTTTATTGAAGCAATTCACCAAAAGCATCACTGCACCTCTGTTAGTCAGTGCTGTTGTCCATTCAGAAGTAAGAACTATTTCTTAGCTGGAAATTTTGTCGTTTACTTAGATCAGCTGATTGGCATGATCACATTTTGTTGACTTTAAGTTCTCTGCAGTGTAGAATGGAGATTACTTGTCTGTTCTCTTTTTATCTGGGAAATGTCATCTGAGAAAGAGTCATGTTGGCCTAAGGGTTTCAAAATAGTCTGTTGGCTCCATTGTGCCTGACCAAATAAGTTATAAGCAGATAAGATGTACACCATCAGTCTGTACCAAATGGAATCTGAGTCACAGAAACCAGTTTTTACTTACGAAATAATATTTGCTTTGTTTGTAGTTGGTCTATAATACACATACTTTCTTTAGAAGCAGAGTAGGTGGGAGCAGTAGCTCCTGCAGAGGTTAAATCTTGAAAGCCTGAATACAGCAAAGAGAAATGAATTGATACCATAAAGGCCATTTATATTTTGTTTATTTTTTTACCTGTCTTACTATGCACTACTTTCATTAAATAGCGAAAAATGGTAATATATTTCTACAAGCATTTCAGAAATAGATCTGCTTGGTGGTGTTCAGGTTATAGAAAGTTAAAACTTAGGAGTTCTGGCATATTACTCTTTTGAAAAGGTGCCTTAGTGAATGAGTCATATTGCCATGAGAGTACCATATGCATAATTTCAGAATTGTAGTTTGTAATGAATTTTGAACATTGTGTAATTACTGTGCAGACTTTAGAGTTTCAGAGCCGTATGTTCAGAAGTGACATGTAACTATGGATAGTGGGGGAGAGCCCAAGGTTCTGTGGGGGCACATGACCCCTGCACGTGTTGCCTCTGCTCTGCCCCCTGAAACTTGGTATGTATGTAGACAACATACATTAGCAACTACCTCCTCCTCCTCCTCCTCCTCCTCCTGCTCTCTGTCCTGTGACTGCACAGCCCCTTGCAGAACTTCCAGGTCTCATTCCAGATCTGGGATCTAAAAAGGAGTAACATTATCTATTTTGATCATTCTGTGGTATGAGATCTGAAGTTGCTGTGATATAATAGAATGGGTGAGAATGGGAATATGTTCCTTACCTCAAAGGGCATCTCCTGAACACTGCCAGAGGACATGCCTCTTTGGCCATGCAAGGAGGGAGATATGGTCTGGCAGGCAGTCAATTCTGGAAAGTGGTAGAAGTGTCTCCTGACATCTGGTAATGAGTTGTCTTTTTCCTCCCCATCCCTCTAACATGGGCAGCTACAGGATTTCTTTATTAACCCCTTTCATGGCTGTGGAGAGGGGAGAAAGAACCAGGCCATAGATACCCATTAGTCTTATGGACTATTGCGAGCCCCAGCAGAGGTATGACTCAGAGGCTGAGGGAAAGGAGATGAACTGGCACCCTAGCAAAAGCTTGCTCTTTGGTGAAGAACGATAGGAAAGGGAAGTCACTGTCTCTTACAGAACTGTACATATTTCACCATAGCAGCCGTGTTAGTCTGTATCCGCAAACAGAAAAGGAGTACTTGTGGCACCTTAGAGACTAACAAATTTATTTCAGCATAAGCTTTCGTGAGCTACAGTCACTTGAGCCATAGCTCACGAAAGCTTATGGTCAAATAAATTTGTTAGTCTCTAAGGTGCCACAAGTTCTCCTTTTCTTAGAACTGTACATACTTATTGTTTGTTCCCTGAGCTTCCTCCCGTTCGTATATATTTCTAATGACTAAGTGGCTAAAATTCGGTGTATTTTCCCAGGTGGTGTTGGAGCAGACCAGTATAGAGAAGAACTGCTTAACTTTATTATTTAACACCAATTCCATGATGTGATGTCTTTAGCATATGCAATCTGAAATTGCATTGGCTTCATACTGTCGAGAACTCACCCTGCAGACTGAAAAATAGATTTTAACAGCACCAATGGAATATGTATAGAAACCGTTTAAATGAAAGAACAGTGCAATATATATCCTGTGCTGCATATTAACAGTAAGTGTATGTACTAAAAAGCACCTGAAGTATTACTGTGCTTATGCAATAGCTAGATTTTATGCCTCAGTATCTTAACTGTTTCAAGTATTTTTAACTTCACACACAATTTTGAATATATTTGAACCGCCTTGCACTGAAAAGTGTGTATTTAAAATCTTTTTGCATTAATAATCCAAAACCAATCTAATTAAAGCTAAAATGTGATTCAGATTACTTTGTTTTACAGTTGAACTTAATTTTTTTTTAAAAAAGTCCCCACCCCCCAATTTATGCTTTAC
Source organism: Lepidochelys olivacea (assembly GCF_965140295.1). NCBI lineage: Eukaryota > Metazoa > Chordata > Testudines > Cheloniidae > Lepidochelys > Lepidochelys olivacea. The sequence continues at coordinate 9,814,073 of NC_140412.1, forward strand.
ACTAAGCTTAATCTGAATGAATTTTTATGATGGTGTATAGTGATGAAACTTCGGAAAGGATATTACGATACCGCTAACTACAGAAGGGTAAAAAAACCTGAAAAACTACTGGCACATTATTTAATGAGCACGATCAATGTATTTTGGTTGTCAAAAAGAGTGGAGAAAGACGTCGCTGTCTTGAGTAGTTTAGTCTTTCAGATGGCAACCATCCAGCTCAAAAGACGACTGTGTAAGCACCAAAGCAGTTCAGTTACTGCGTGTCATTCTTGCAGTATCATGAATGCTAAAAAGTCCAGTTCTTGAGGGACAGTCATTGCCACAGATCATGCAGGCATAAGGCACAGGGCCAGAAGATGAAGCCAACACACTACCAGTGCTTGAGGCCTGTAACACTTTCCTTTTCGCTCTCTTCGTTTTCCTCTCTCTCAAGCACTTCTTTAGTCTCCATAGCTCCCTGGTGCAGTGCAGCCTTTTCTTATCTGCATCTTCCCAGCTTGCAATGTCAAAATTTTGAAAGTTTTCATGTCCCTCTTGCAAACATCCTTGAGCCTAGGTTGGCTCAGTGACTTTGAAGCATCTTCAGGTTGTCCATACAGAGATTCTCTGGCATGCCTCCATCACCAGTCTGATGCAGATGACCAAGCTAACAGTCTGTGTTTCAGAGTAACAGCCGTGTTAGTCTGTATTCGCAAAAAGAAAAGGAGTACTTGTGGCACCTTGGAGACTAACCAATTTATTTGAGCATGAGCTTTCATGAGCTACAGCTCACTTCATCGGATGCATACCGTGGAAACTGCAGCAGACTTTATATACACACAGAGAATATGAAACAATACCTCCTCCCACCCCACTGTCCTGCTGGTAATAGCTTATCTAAAGTGATCATCAGGTTGGGCCATTTCCAGCACAAATCCAGATTTTCTCACCCTCCACCCCCCCACACAAATTCACTCTCCTGCTGGTGATAGCCCATCCAAAGTGACAACTCTTTACACAATGTGCATGATAATCAAGTTGAGCCATTTCCTGCACAAATCCAGGTTCCCTCACCCCCTTCCCAAAAACCCCACACACAAACTCACTATCCTGCTGGTAATAGCTCATCCAAAGTGACCACTCTCCCTACAATGTGCATGATAATCAAGGTGGGCCATTTCCAGCACAAATCCAGGTTTTCTCACACCCCTCCCACCCCCATACACACACAAACTCACTCTCCTGCTGGTAATAGCTCATCCAAACTGACCACTCTCCAAGTTTAAATCCAAGTCTGTGTTTGAGAACAGTGATGAGACTTTGTAGTTTTGCTCTCTCAAGTACTTTGGTTTCAGGAATTTTGATTTCTCACTTGATACTAAAAATACAACAAAGGGTATAGAAGGTGTTTAGTCTTGTCTCATGCCTTCTGTAGGTGATCCAGATCTTGCCACCATATACAGCAGCCTGCTCAAAATGAACATCTGGTAGACCCATATCTTGGTGTTCAGTGTCAGTTTCCTCTTATCCTACATGTGGTTAGTCTGTTGACAGAAAGTGGAGGCAGCCTTTCCAATGGGAGAGTTAAACTATAGATAAAGTAGCCAATATAATTGATTCTAGATAGTAATATTTGTGCACAATTTCTAGCATGGTGCTAACTATTAAAACTTCTGGTGCAATCAACACAATATACATTTTATCATAATTGGATCTTAAAACAGGGTATTTATTGCTTCTTTTTTTAAGTTGCTTTACATACCTTCATTGTCAGTGGCTTATCATAGGTGTACTTCAGTTCTAAATTGTTAGTGTGGTGGTGTTGTCCATTATCAAGGGGGCTCACATTTATTTTTCTTTTTTCTTTTGCTTTGTTTTTCACATTGTGAGATTCAGTAATTTCTTAATTTAAGTTAGTTGGATAAGGAATGGAGATTGCCTTTCTCTTAAGAAAATTAGATTTCTTATATGTCACTTCCTTCCCCCCATGCCCCAGAAATGAAAAGGGAAGGAAAAGCTGCATTGGGGGTACTTGCTATACACTCTATCTTGATTAAATAGTGAATGAAAGGAGTTGGTGTTTCAAGCAAATAGAATGGTGAGATAACCTGCACGCTAAAACATTAGAGTAAGCAATTCAAAAAGCAGATCACTATGGCTGTTCTTCTTTTACGATTTATTGTGGCTACTGCCAGATTTAGCAAAATACGTTTGCCCATCTGGCAGCCTAGAGTTGTCTTGTCAGCTGAAGCTAATAGACTTAATGATGGATGCCTTTTGTTTGCTCTGCCTGACTTTGAGTGAAAGGAGACAAAAGAGACTCCCCTGGCTTAAGTGTAGATCATGACGAGCTCAAGAGGAAAGGATACCACACTATTTACTTTATAAATCGGGGGAAAATATTCAACACCAACTAAGCATTTGGATGTTGAGGATTATAAAACCTTATTAAATTCCAGAGGAAATAATTAAGTGCTAGAGAATCTATATGGAAAGCTTATACTGTGGTAAGTAAGGTTTATGGTAACGTTGCCATTCAGCAGTTCAGTGCTGAGGGTGGGAGATTATTTGTTTTCTTATTTTAAACTAATTTAAATGTATTACAAGTCTTTATGTTTGTGCAAAAGATATATCTGTTTCCTGCATTTAAACTAAAATGGTTCTATCAAATATGATAATATTAGAACCTTTGTTGTGGTTCTTCTATATTAATCATTATGATAGTCCTGGCTGGGCTATTTCTTGTTTATTCCTGTGCTGTTATGGCTGTTTTGAATCTAATATGGAGTAAATATATGGACATAGTAATATTGGGCATGTATTCTGCTACAGCATTTTATATATCAATAGGGCTGATTCAAACAACATTCAACTGTACAGACTTGAAAAATCTATATTTACAAGTTACTTCCATCTAGACACTAAAACAACGCTAGTCCTGAAATACTTAACTTTCCAAAGTTTCCCACATAATACTTCATCCAGAATATGTTTCTAAAACGTTGCCAGGGAAGAAATAGCACAAATCTCAGTTTAATTTTCAAATGAGGAAATGCGGAGAGATATTGTCGTATGTAAAATCGATAGTTATTTTTACTATAAATCTGGTGTCATCACAAGATTACAGTAGAATTTAAAAATTCATTTAGGAAAAATGGGCTAGATAATAGATTCTGATCTTTGTTATACTGGTGTAAATCATGAAGTCAGTGGAATTACTGAAGGATTTATTGTGGTGTAACAGATAAAACTCTGGCCCTTTTTCTCAGGTGATAGTATTATTCAGAAATCACCACTGATCTGAAAAATGTTTGTGTTTTTGTTTGTGAACTTGTTTGTGACAACCCTGGAGGCTGAAATCTTCTATTTATCCCGATGACACAGGTACAGGACAGGAAGCAGCAGTTTGTTTTCCCCCAAACACTGTGCCAGAGCCCTGTGGGGGAGGGGACCCACTGATTGCAGTGAAAAGGGAGGTCCAGGGCTATTCAGAACTCTGCCTCTATGCTGCAATTGCCAGTTTGCATCAATTATGGTGTTAGTGGCTTTCATGATATGTTTACCTGCCCTCCAGGAACTGCACTGACATCACCAAACGTGTTTCACATAGGCCACCAGACAGCCATTGGGTGGCAACTTTTGCTCATTACCTTCTGCTGACTTCAGACCTGCAACCTAGAAGTATAAATTTTGCATATCCTATTGACAGTCTCCTGACCCATTCAATCCCTTGTCTTGCTTTCCCCATCCCTTCTGCCAGTGCTCATAAAATCTGTTCGTGTTCTGTGTCATGATATAATAAAAGTTATTAGCTGAAACTTTTCTTATTAAAAAGAAAAATCAGTCTGGACATACTGGGATACATACATGCGACCGAGAGAGAGATCTTGTGTAGGCAATTGGGCAGGTATGTACAATTCAAATGTTAATTTACAGCAACCAACTTTTGTATATTCTGTATTGAAGATACATATTATATATGTGATGTTACCTAAAATGCACAAATCTTCCTATATAAATCTTTCTGCAAGTATTTGCCATGGTTTTAAACTGTTTTATGCTAGAGGCAGACAGAAATAATTAATTCACATCTGTCAAATTAAGTTTTTACTGTGTATAAATTGATTAAACACTACAGCAGATTAAGGAAAAAATACTGTCTTAAATAACATTTTAAGACTGTTAGTCTTGATGTCAGACCAAAATTTTGTATTTGATCTATGGACATGAGAAACCATTATTTATGTATATTAAATTTCTGATACGGCCGTACTAGTGTACGGAAGTCATATATATATTACATTAATATGCAAGATGGACATGTTTGGAATATGCAAGTTGCATATACGTTCTGACCTGCCACTTGGATCGTCTGTTTGATCATAGACTTTCAGAGAATAGTAATTTGGGGACTCCTTCTTTTATATGAAAAGAGAGGAGTACATGTTGAAAGGTGCCAGCAGATATATGACAACACCAATTAGGAGAATAAAGTATTTTCCATGTTAGTATTGCATACTGAAAATTCTTTTTCTGCATCCTCTAATTTCCTCTCCTCTTACTTCCCTTATCTTAGGTTTTAAGTTTGTTGTTTTTTGTCACTGGCTTTACATTACTGGAGTTCCCATCTGCAGCCTCTTTGCCTGCTTCACTGTCCTATCACAATTTTCCCCTTTCCCACTGTGTCTAGCATCCTCCTTGCCCCCACCTCAATCTTTTCTTTCCAATTTTGCTCCCCTGTCACCACGTCTTGTGCAATCATTTCTTGTCCCGTCCCCCCCCCCCCCCACAGCACCTGTGTCTCCATCAACCATCAACTTTCCCTTAGGAAATAATCCCACATGCTGCAACTTGAAATACAAATAATAAACACATTAAACTGCTCGGTTAAGATGCATTTAATTAATCAAAGCAATCACATGATCTTTTCTTGTAGCCCTCTTACTGTCCACGAATTTCTGTTTTATTCACTTTGTGACAGAGTGGGGCCAGGTGGCGACAGGAGAGTGTTGTGTTTTGTTTGTTTGTTTGTTTGTTTTTAAGTTGTGGAAAACTGATCTTTATTTTCCAGAAATATACAAACTTATTCTCTCACTTCTCCATCTTCTTCTTCTACTCCTCTGATGTAGAGGACATTGTTATATCTTATCAAAACTTCCACCAAGGTGTCCTGACAATGCACCATCTATGTATTCTTCTGTGTTCGCAAGCTGCATGTTCATGTAGCTGTCAACAGACACCAGGTAGCCCTTGTACTCCATCCCCCACTTCAGCTTCACCATCACCGGCTTCCCTGTCACCCCGTTCAGGAAGGGCTTGGGGTTCAGGGGCAAGCTCATGGTAACGTGGCCTGGCACAAGGCAGCGGTAAAAAGAAAAATTGCTCGCAGGGCCGCACGTGCACCCGCTGGAGTCTAAGAGAAAGGCAGGAAGAGTGTTGGAAGGCAGATATATTAGTCCCAGATTAAGCAGGTCCATTTTCCCTGGGTAAGGTAACAGGGGCAGTTCCAGAACAAGAAGGACTTGCTGGAAAAAATTCAGGCAGGCAGGCTAATTAGGACACCTGGAGCCAATTAAGAGGCTGCTGGAATCAGTTAGGACAGGCTGGCTAATCAGGGCACCTGAGTTTAAAAAGGACCTCCCTTCAGTTTGTGGTGTGCGTTCGAGGAGCTGGGTGCAAGACGCACTAGGAGCTGAGAGTGAGAAGGCGTATTGCTGGAGGATTGAGGAGTGTAAGCATTATCAGACACCAGGAGGAAGATCCTGTGGTGAGGATAAAAAAGGTGTAGGGAGGAGGAGGCCATGGAGAAGTAGCCCAGGGAGTTGTAGCTGTCGCACAGCTGTTCCAGGAGGCACTCTAGACAGCTGCAGTCCACAGGGCCCTGGGCTGGAACCCGGAGTAGATGGCAGGCCCGGGTTCCCCCGAAACCTCCCAACTCCTGATCAGACACAGGAGGAGTTGACCTGGACTGTGAGTTCCACCAGAGGGGAAGATCTCTGGGCTGTTCCCCGACCCACATGGTGGATCAGCATAGACTGCGGGGATTGTTCTCCTTCCTTTTTCCCATACTGGCCAGTGATGAGGTTAGCTGAGTGAACGGCAGGTTTGAGCCACTAGCAGAAGTGGCTAAACTGAGGGCTGCCATGAATCCCTGAGGCAAGCAAATCCGCCAATAAGCGCAGGACCCATCAAGGCAGAGGAGGAACTTTGTCACAACTTATATTACATCTAAATTATCATTCAAGTTCTGCAGGTAGGATCCATGTATTTTGGCTGTAAAATCCCTGTGGTGCAATATACATAACAATATTCTCCTTTTGTTATCTCCCTCATTTTCCTGTTTTCTTCTTTTCTCGGTGTATCACCTGTACTAATTAGAACATTCTTAAACAACTTTTTTTTTAAAAGGGGGTTTAGTGATGAGACTACATGTGCTATTTAATCGTTCCTTCCTCCACCCTTTCCTTTGGGAATGCTGCAGGTGGTGCCTTTTACCAAGGGCGTAGGTACTTAAAATGCTAGATTGTATTAGAGTCTGACTTACATTTATAAAAGCAAAGGCATTGAAAGTTATGGCTACTGGACTGTCCTTCACTCGTTGTGTCTCTTATAGCTCTTATCATGAGGATCCAGAACTGTAATCTGTTTGCTGTGAGGCGATCTAAGGACTTTGTCAGCTTCCACTGTGTTTTGTGTCCTTGTTTTGGTTTTGCGGGTTTAAGTTAGATGCCCATAACGCTGCAAGCTCCCTGTTGACTACACTGGGATTTCATGTTCTGAAAATAAATTATAACAGCAGCCATATCTTTCTGTGTATCCATCTAATATTTATCTGTATGTATTCATACTCAGTAAAATCTAATAGAAATCTCTAGTGCATGAGTGTTTACTGCCTACTGATTTCTGTGTAGTGAAGAAGTGTAGGCTCAATAGTTAGCAAAAAATGCTAACAACGTGTAGCACAGGGGTCGGCAACCTTTCAGAAGTGGTGTGCCGAGTCTTCATTTATTCACTTTAAATTAAAGGTTTTGCATGCCAGTAATACATTTTAACTTTTTTTAGAAGGTCTCTCTCTATAAGTCTATATATTATATAACTAAAGTATTGTCATATGTAAAGTAAACAAGGTTTTCAAAATGTTTAAGAAGCTTCATTTAAAATTAAATTAAAATGCTAATCTTACGTCACCGGCCCACTCAGCCTGCTGGCAGCCTGGGGTTCCGTTCACCTAGGCCGGCAGCAGGCTGAGCAGGGCCTGCGGCCGGGACCCTGGCTGTCAAGGGGCTGGCAGCCAGAACCTCAGACTGGCAGTGGGCTGAGCGGGGCTGGCGGCTGGGACCCTAGACTGGCAGTGGGCTGAGCGGCTCAGCCCGCTGCCGGTCTGCGGTTCCATCCACTGGCTCCCACCAGCCAGGGTCCTGCCTGCTGACCCTGCTCAGCCCGCTGCTGGTCTGGGATCCCGGCCCTGCCCACATAGAGTGGGTACCTAACTTTTCCCTGGTTCTAGCCCATTCTCTTCCCCTCTCTCTGCACTGAGCTGAGGGTGGGAGTGCACTGAGCACAGGGCTGGGGGTGAAGGAGCAGGCTGGTGGTTGGGGTGCAGGATCTGGCCAGGAGCTAGAATGAGGGAGGGGGCTCAGGGTTGGGGCAGGAGGTTTGGGTGTGGAGTGCTTACCTGGGCAGCTCCCATTTGGTGCGAGGGGTGCAGGTGGGAATGTGTGTGTGTGGGGGGGGAAGGGGTGCAGGAGCTTCCGTTTGGTGCTCAGAGTGGGGTGGGAATGTGGGGTGCGCAGGAGTCAGGACATGGGGTCTGGGGGGGCTGGGTATGTGGGAGGGGCTGGAGTCAGGGCTGGGGTCGTGGGGTGGTTCAGGGGTCAGGACAGGAGGCTGGGGTGTGTGGGGGGTGCAGAGGTCAGGGCAGAGTGCTGGGTGTGTGAGGGGGGCTGCAGGGGTCAGGGCAAAGGGCTGGGGGCATGTGAGGGGGTTCAGAAGTCAGGGCAGAGGTCATGGAGGGGTGTGGGAGGGTGCAGGGGTCAGGACAGAGGGCTGGGGAGGTGTGAGTGGGGAGCAGGAATCGGGGCAGAGGGCTGGGGAGGTGTGAGGGGGGAGCAGGAATCGGGGCAGAGGGCTGGAGGGTGGAGGAGTCAGGGCAGAGGGCTGGGTGTGTGTGAAGGGGGTACAGGGGTCAGGGCTGGGGATGTGGACTAGGGTCGTGGGGATGCTCCCGGCCCCCTGCCCTGAGCGGCTCCCGGCCCCCTGCCCTGAGCGGCTCCCGGCCCCCTGCCCTGAGCGGCTCCCAGCAGAGGGTTGGAGGAGATATGCCCCGTCCCCGTCCCCACCTCTTCTCCGCCTCCTCCCTGGAGCAGCGAACGTGCTGTGGTTCTGCTTCTCCCCCTCCCTTGCAAGGGCTATCAGCTGCTGGGAGGCGGGGAGGGGGAGGGGCAGGACCCCCGTATGCTGGGGGAAGAGGTGGGGGAGGCAGGAGCTTGCCTGCCCTGCAGCAGCAGCCGGCAGGACCAAACTTCTTCACCCTGCCCCCGCGGGGGGTGGAGAAGAGCGGGCAGGAATTTTAATGGCACACTGCTGCCTGCTGGGGTCGCGGTCGCCAGTCCCGCTCAGCCTGCTGCTGGCCTGGGTTCAGCTGCGGGCTGAGCGGGGCCAGTGGGCAGCAGCGTGCCACTAAAAATTGGCTCGTGTGCCACACGTGCCATCAGTTTCCGACCTTTGGTGTAGCACATTACATTTTGCCCACACCAATTCCCACTGAAGTCAAGAGGAATCTTTCTATTCGCTTCTGTGAGAGCTGGATCAGGCCCATAGTATCTTTCATCAAAGGAACTCCAAGTGCTTTACTAACTAAGCCTCTCAAGCCCCTTGTGACAGAGGTAAATATATGAGCAGAGATGGTAGGAATTAAGTAGTTGAAACTTCCCCCCCCAAAGATTTTTTTGAACCAAAAAATTAATGGAAAGCTTTTAGGGTGTTTTGTTTTGTTTTTTTTTTTTTTTTTTTTAATTTTCTGGTTTTTCATCAAAACCAAAATTTTGATTTTTTAAAAAATTTGTTCTTAATTTTGAATTCCTGTCATATCTCACCTCTGTTGCCTTTATTCCTTTTTTGTCACTGAATGCAATAGTATGAATGATGTACAACTTCAGTTTAAAAAAAGAAATCAGCAATCTACACACTTTTTTTTCCCCCTGTCTCTGCGGTTGACTGGTACGTTACTCAAGTCATTCTAAATTAAGATCATTCCCGTTAATCCTAGCTAAAAAACTCCAGATTGTCTCATTGATCAGTTTAATAGCTCTTTTATGGATTGTCTCAAAAAATCGTACATCTGTGCAGAGGTAGGATACCCAATACATAGCAGTCATGGGAGGTTTCATGTAAGGAACAAAGGCTACAGGGCTATCCATTCATCCATCTTCAAGACCCACAAGGCAGAAAGAGTGGTGTGCTACGTATCGGAATACATTTGGACAGGAAAATGGTTTCTTGAGCAGAACCGGGGCTTCTTGACACAGGGACACTCAGGAAAGTTGATCCAAATTAACTAACGGTATGAATTAAAAATGGATCAGTTAAACTTCATTAAATCTCTATGTGAACATTCTTATTCAGAATTCAAGTGGCCTTAACTCAGCGTAGTTTAATTCACTGGATTGGGACTGAGGAGATCTAGGTTTGGTTCCACACTTTGCCATGTACTTCGTATGTGACCCTGAGCAAATCACTTAATCTCTCCGTGCTTCAGTTTCCCATTTGTTAAATAGAAGTAATACATTCCTACCTTTTAGGATTTGTTGAGGATACATCCATTAATGCTTGTGGGGTGCTCAGATACTATGATATTGGGGACCATATACATACCTCAATTTAGCTCACGAAAGCTTATGCTCAAATAAATTGGTTAGTCTCTAAGGTGCCACAAGTACTCCTTTTCTTTTTGCGAATACAGACTAACACAGCTGTTACTCTGATACCTCAATTAGTATCCTCTAAATATGTTTCCTATACCCATTCTCACCCCCATGAATCACATGGTAGCTTCCTATCAGTTGTCTTTTTCATCTTTCATTGGTAAGAATGCTTCCCTTACAATTTGTCTAGTAGTAATTGTTATACCAATAAAATAAAAACCAGCAGGATCTTATTAAAGAGGAAAAGGCAAAATACCACATTTATTGTGAATACAGAAAGAATCATAGTAAGCAGTTAGTTATAACATTCTATTCAATCTCATATTTATTCACACATTCATTCGTACACGCACGCACGCACAGAGGTTCTGCAAGGTTGTTATCATAGTTACCAGCCTTAGAGTTGCTCATGCCAAGCCACTGGCCAGGTAGCCTGGACACGAGGAGGGAGCAGGGCCTTGTCAGATGCTCATCTGATGCTCCTGGAAGTTGGTTTGCAGAATCAGACCCCAAAGTTCTCACTTTTTAGAGTCTATTTTTATAGGAATTTCTTCCTATGCCAGTCTATGGGAATTGCTTCATCATGCTGTTGCTGAATCAATCAGCAGATAGCACATTCCTGACGGCTCCGTGCTGCCAGATGTTATCTTGTTCTTTGGTTCTCCCATTCTTGAGGCTGTTGGGTGGATTCAAGTCTGCCCTCTGGGGGTCCTCTGGTTATTTCCACTTGACGCCTTCTTCAGCTGATGGACACTGGATTCTTAGGCTGGCACCTCCCTGATCATTCAGTTATTATCCACACCAAGCATCCATCCACATATATCCTCTATCTCTCTTTTAATCACAATTGTTAATACAACAAAAGGGCGGGGAGTCTCTGGGTGCTGTTTCTGTTGTTAGAGTATTGCTTTGAGTCTCTCTCTCTGTGAATTGCTTTGAGAACAGACTCTGTCTTAGAATGTACTAACGCAATTAGCAGCTTGCAAGTTTCACACATAGAGGGAGAGAAACAGTACCAAAAACCAAGAGACCTCTTAATTAGTAATACCCTGGAATTTAAACTATGGGGAATCAAACTCATTTGTGATTTTAATACAGAACTTCTTTAATATGATCCAACATAATTAGATGAATTACAGTGGATGTGTTCAGGAAGGTTAGAGTGTGAAGAGGTCTATGATTGCTTCTCTCTTATTTTGGGTGGACTTGCCTTTGGGATGAGTCCAGGTGAGACCAAGACCAGGAACTGAACCTAGGTTTCACCTAAATGCAGTTCAAGAAAGAATATCATTAGGCTAGAGGCATTCAGTTGCTACCACAAGAGAAGTGAGCTAAATTTCTTGCAGTCTGAGACTTACCCTTATTCTAGAAGGGAGTCACTCTTGCAAACAGTCTAAAGATCCAGGTGCCTGTGTGCTGATTTCATGGGTAGACTTGTTCTCTGCTTACCTCCAGTTATGAATATCACTCACATAATGTTCCTATTTTGGTGTTATAAATATTACTCCTGTAAAGAAATATGTCTGAAATCACTGATCCATTTCCAAGATAACATTTGAAAAAGAGGTACAATGAAAAAAGCATAATTTTGTAAAAATATCAAGGGTTATGGATTTTGTCTTCAAGTATTGTGCATCATAGAAACAGATATCGTGGATGGAAAGAACTGTAGGTCTACTAAGTCCATTGCTTACTTTTTTGGCAGTACGTTCTGTATCTCAGCAGGTATAGAAGAGGAAATATTATTCTATCCCCCAAAAGATGTCCATTCTGTTCTTAAATTAATTTATACTGGTCATTTCCAGTGTTTCAGTTGGCAGTTGTCTTTTTGGCTCTGTTTTGTTTCGTATCTCTTTCTTACTCACAACTTGTCTGTCCTTTATATGTCAGATCAAAACAATGATGTCTGAAAAGTAGGAGAACGTGTCCACTAGAAAGATTGACAGTACTGTAAGGAATGTGGCCGAAGAACCTTATTCCTTTTTGTCCTGTTTAGAAATTGACAGTCTCTCTCATCCTTAACAGTCATTGCTTGGAGCTGATAGTAAAATGTGTTGGAATCTATGTGTGGAATCTGTATGATTCCTTCAAGGTTACATCAGTTAGAACAAGAAGTGCCTGAAATGGAAAAGCCAGACTGGCAATTTTTGACATTTTTCTGAGGCGCTGTTCAGAAGCTTTGGATCAGGTTGTCAGAATATTTAAAAGATGAGTTAAACAGCTATAAAGTTGTTCAGCTACAGATATGTCCGTTATATGACAAAGGAATTATGAGGGAACTTTTCGTAGGGGAGTAGCTAGTTCCTGACCTCCAGTGGGTTAGAGAACCACTACCTGAGCAGGAGAGCAGATAAGGCACTTTTTCCCCTCTATCTTCATCCACTCTTCCAGGTGGCCAAGGAACAGCCTGGGGAGGTAAACTGTTACCTCATTGCTAAGGATTGGATTGGGATCATACTCCCCAGTGCCACACTACCATGGACTGAACTAGTCACTGGCTCTCCAGCAAGCAAAGGTGGGCTGAAAAAAAGGAAGTCTCTCCAGCCTCTTCATGTTGCCAGGGAGTGACTGAACTTCTGTGGCAGGTTCTTTCCCAACCCATCGTTGTGTGTGAGTGAAACTATGCATTAAAAAAAGTCTATTGCAGAGAAGCTAAATGAATTCTTTGCATCAGTCTTCACATTCCCACACCTGAGTCATTCTTTTTAGGTGACAAATCTGAGGAACTGTCCCAGATTGAGGGATCAGAAGAAGAGGTTTTGGAACAAATTGATAAATTAAACAGTAATAAGTCATCAGGACCAGATGGTATTCACCCAAGAGTTTGAGTTCCTTCAGAATATGAAATTGCAGAACGACTAAGTGTGGTATGTAACCTATCACTTAAATCAGCTTCTCTACTAGATGACTGGAGGATAGCTAATGTGACACCAATTTTTAAAAAAGGCTCCAGAGGCGATCCTGGCAATTAGAGGCCAGTAAGCCTAACTTCAGTACCAGGCAAATTGGTTGAAACTATAATAAAGAACAGAATTATTAGACACATAGATGAACACGATTTGTTGGGGAAGAGTCAACATGGTTTTTGTAAAAGGAAATCATGTGTCCCAAATCTATTAGAATTCTTTGAGGAGTCAACAGATATGTGGACAAGGGTGATCCAGTGGCTATAGTATACTTGGATTTTCAGAAAGCCCTTGACAAGGTCCCTCACCAAAGGCTCTTAAGCAAAATAAGCAGTCATGGCGTAAGAGAGAAGGTCCTCTCATGGATCAGTAATTGGTTAAAAGGAAACAAAGGGTAGGAATTAAATGGTCAGTTCTCAGAATGCAGAGAGGTAAATGCGGGGTGGGGGGAACACAAGCAACTTCACTCATTGGGATTTTGAAGCTTGGCTAGTTTGCAAAATATTGGCAAATTTGTGTGTAATGAACTCGATGAACTGGAATTACTTGACTGACCACACACCTGCCTTGAGAGGCTTACTCTTCTGTGCACCTTAAAACACCTGTTTTGTTAGATTTCTTTCAGATGATCTTTTTAAAAAAATACACATCATTTGATTTAAGAATAAGAATACAATTTTTTAAGCCAAAATAAGGCTTTGCGGGTGGGGTGGGGGGACACTAACAAGGGATCAAAAATAAGATAGAGGGCAGAAAAATTATTTCACTTTTGAGCTTTGGAGTGGAGTCCCTGCTGTGATGCCATAATTAATAAATTGCATGAAACAAATGAACATTGATCCTATGTGGTACTGATACAGCAGTGGTGAGCAGATCGTAAATGCATAACAGATTGTGCTTTTTCTTTTTGACATCATAATGCAGCATTTTCACGTTTCATTGATGCTGTCATGAACCCATATTCCCACAATGGTTTATATTTTCTGGAGCTAGACGCATTGGCCTTTAAAAGACCTGCTTGTGTTTACTGAAAACCTTTGAAAAATGTTGCACAAGCAACTTTCTGAGTGCTTTTGGTACCATTTTGAATAGCCAGATCTGAACCTCATGCTGTGTGCTTTACTTTCCCTGAACTGTTAGTTTTAAATCTTAGAAATACATTACATGTAAATATTTAATTGTTTTGGAAAAATGTGTTCTCACAGGGAACTGCGGCCTTAAGTGGAATTGTCGCACATGTGTAGTGCCTCTTCAATTTATCCATTTGTGAAATTAGTTGGGAGTAGACATGGATCTAACTGCTTGCTATTATTGTTTCAGTAGGTATACATTCAAAGGCCCTGATCTTGCAATGGGCCCCACCTGAGCAAATCCAAGTTTCATCATTGAGGCCTGTGTGAATGCAAGGATCTGCCTGTGTGGAGCCCATTACAGGATTAGGGCCCAAAGTGCTAAAAAAAAGCTCTATTATTTCAACGGTTGTGCTGTCCTTAAGTAAACACCACTCTGTGTTTTCAAAGTTGCATGTATTTTAGCCATGCAATATTTATATTAAAATGTTAATAGGTATTATATGGCTGAATCCCAAGTTCAGGATTGGAAAATTTAGGATTTAATTTTATCGTAGCATCTGTGTACTTATTATAATGATTGCCAGATATAGACTTCGGGTTTGTCTACATTTTTTTCTTAAAATGTATCTCCTGGACATGATGGGTGAAAATTAATCTCCTTTTAAGAAAAAAACATTGAGGTGTAAACATTTATTCCGTTGTATCAAGAATAGTTTACTGAATTTCAAGAATAATATACTGTTGCTTGTGTCTGTACTGTAATTATAGATTCTTCCAAGTTAAGTACTTTTTTTGTTGAAGTAGAAATTCAATTTAGAGGTTAATTTGCATCATGGCAGGTGAAATATAATAATACACTTATTGTCTCTTAGCTAAATTTTGAAATAAAATTTCAATCTTGAAACTTAATTGGTAATTTTAACTAAGTGGATTGAGCCATTATGGGGGATACACTTATTTCTAGGAGATCTTTCTGATAATGACCTTGCAAAAACAATTTGGGTAATTGGTACAATATAGTATTTTGAATAAATAGACGAACAGTGCGACAGTTTTCCTAAACTTAAATGACTCAACAGGAATCTGAAGCTTCACTAAAACTTGAATTTTTTTTTTTTTAAACCAGTATAAGAATTCATTCCATATACACTGATGTATATTCCATGCGGAAACTATTGCCGGAGGCAACGTGAGGCTTTTCCTTCCTGAAGTTTATGTAGCTCCTTCCTGCTTGTTTTTTGTTTTCTCCTGTTTGAGGGGATATTTTATTACCTCAGCCCAGTGTTTCTTGTAAGCAAATGACTTGGTGAGCTTATCTTTATAAATGTACTTTGTTACCTCTCAAAACTTGCTGTTCTTTTTCCAGAATAAAATGTGCAGGGTTTTCCCTAATAGTATTAATGTCCTGTAACTGTTCTCATTTTGCATTTTAAGAGTGTTTTAATTTTGGCATGTTTTGCCACTAAAGCAATAAACATGTCTTCAGAGACAGCTCTGAAGTTCAGTTTTGAAATATGCAGTTAGTTGGTTTTAGAGATCTGTATTTGTTTTAGATGTTTTTCACCAGTATTAAAGTTTTGTCAGTTTTTACCACAGCAGCAGCATTGATTATAATAAGCCTAACTAAACACAATATTAGGATTACTCACTGATATCACTGTATTTACTGGTGCTATGTTGATTAACCTAAGATAGTCTCATTGGTTTGCTGCATATTAGAAAAATATCTGCTCTGGCGCTCTGTCAGTCTGTTCCTGTTCTTGCTACTCTGGAGGAAGTCCAAAGTTCACATGGACTTCATCCATGATAAATTTGCTCACACTTCGTTGATCTTTGCCATCTTCCTTGCTAACTAACTCTGCTTCTCCTCTTTGATTGAGGTCTGTTCAGTCCCCACCACCAGAGACAGATTAAGCTTTTGTGGGGCCCTGGGCCAGAGCAAATGGGGGCCCCTCCCCTCCCCACCACTTCTGCTTGCAGTCTGCCCCCCACCCTCTTGCCGGGGAAATGGGGTTGGGGTATTGGGGCTTGTCTTGTCCTGCCCCTCCCCACCCAGCACTCCTTCCAGGACGTGGGGGCTTCCCCCGCCTGCCTGGTGCTCCTGCCAGGGAGCGGGGGAAGCCCCCACACCCCAACTCTGCTCCCCAACAGGAGCGCCGGGCGGGGTGGGTCAGGGAGCAGGAGTGCCCAATTGGCTGGGGCCCCTGGGCACAGGACCCGTTGGCCCAGTGGCTAATCCACCACTGCCCATCCACCACCTCTTTCTTACTTTTTGCTCTTTCTCCATAACTGCCCCACAGTGCACTTTCCTACTTCCCAACTAGCAGTGTCTCCTGTTCTCTTCAGATCACCCATTCCCTTGTGCCATCAGTCCCATCTCCTCTCACTCCTGAAATCTCTTGCTTCTCCCATCCTTACTTTTCGTGTCCCATTCCCTTCTCTCTGCTTGCTTCTCCTCTCCTCAAAACTCTCTTGATCCTTGAGGCCCCGGTCAGGATCAGGGTTCTGACGAGTTTACAAATTAAGATTACATGTGATATATGAAAGGCTGGGGACAGAAATACAGCAAGATACAGTTTTGCATGCTATAATGGCTTTATGATCTTAGCGGTCTGTAAAGCAACCAGCATACCATTGTTAGTAATAGTAATAGATATACCTTCTTTCTACCTTTGACTGAGGTTCAAGACTCTTCACTGTCTTTGAATATAATTTTATTTCTACTCCCATTTGATCTTTTTTTAGTTGGTTATATTTAAACAAAATTTTGAATAGTTTGTGTCTAAGCTTTAAAAACAAACCATCAAACAAAACCCTTTTCTTTAAAGATCAAACCTGAAAATTTCATCCCAGATAAGGTGAATGGTTGAGAAAAATGAGTGAGTAAAAACACTAATGGTTCTAATGGCATCAGTAGAGTGCTTTGTGACTAGCACCCTGGTGGAATAATTATGCTCGTCACCTAATAGCGTAACATCTTCACTGTAAATTAGTTGGTATAATCTTTGTTCTTCACTCACGTATTTGAAGGATAATCTTGTGAATGAACTGTGGGGAATAAAGGATGGTGATTTTGCTTTGCATGCAGCATGTCTGGCAGCTAGAGGGCTGTTTTAGATAACGTGTGGTTAAGCTAATTTGACTGTTGAAGTAATATTAAAGAATTTTATTTATGCTAATAAATCTTCTTCTTTCAGATATTTCAAGACTTTCCTTTCCAACAGGTAAGCGCTATTTTCTCATTTATTTTTTAATGTGATATAGAGTAGCTTTTATAGTTTGCTTTCAATACCATAGTATTCTGATATATAATCAGAGTTTTTTATTTGTATTGTCTTAGAATCCAGAAGTTTCAGTTGGGATTGGAGTCCAAAGCAGTGCTAGAACACTGAGCAGGACTGAACAAACACAAGGGAGACTTAGGGAGTTCACAGCCTCATAAATGATATTTTGACAAATGAGTAGGGGAATTGAGATGAGTTGTTTACAATTTTTATATATCCATATGTTTTATTTACTCTTTTAAAATGATGCATTAGAACAACATAGAAAAAGACGCAGAGAGAACCGTGGAGAAGTGGACTAGTGGGCAGTCAGGGCTAGCATCACTGGCAAGGTAGAGGGGCAGTGTGAAACAAAACAAGTGGTTAAATAATGGAAGGTTAGACCTGTGAAGAGTCTGCACAGATGAGAATGCCGGAAGTGAGGGGCAGACAAGTTAATTTGTCCTAAATTACAAGGTGAATCAGTGGGGCAGCTGAGAATAAAACTCTTGTCTCCTTACTCTTAATCCAGCATCCCCTGTCATCCAGGGGCCTTATAAATTATTCCTATTTTTAAAAACAGTAGTGTGTTCTGTTATGTTCCTAGATTATGGTTGTAACCTGTTTGAAACCTTTACGTCTAAACTTTGGTGTTAATCTTATTAACAATTGTCAGTAAACTTTACAATAAAACTTCATGAATGTGCCTACGATATAATGGCTACTCTATGTGTGCAAAATGAAGCTACGCTCTTTTTGCTCTTGCAGCATTTTAAAAGTCCATACACTGAGCATAATGTGTAACTCTATACAAGCTGTGACTTTCTTTTTGTCAATTAACAACACTGGCATTTCTGATACTAAGGAGGGACTCAAGTCATGAGCTCACACTGAATTTACTGTAAGTTCAGTGGGGTTTCAGATTGGATGTTTCATGTCAGGACCGTTGGCATGGATAGGGGACCCACTTTGGCTCTTTTGCTGTTTTCTGATATAACACTAAAAGATGGCTGCCGTTCCCTCTAGAATCAAATGCCAGTTTCAGTTTAAAAATTGTGTACTGCAAATTACTCATTTGTACATGATGTTTTAAAATAGCCGTCTTGAGAAAATGCATGTTTTCTTCAAACACAGTGCAACGAACACATGGCATCTTTAATTTAAAAGTAAAGGTTTTTTTAAGGAAGAAGTTCACATATTGGATTTTTAGGATGCTTAAAAACATGCTGACAAGAAGGCAGGTACACAAGGAGATAACAAAATTGAAAAATGAATAAATAAATACCATACAGTTAATTCAAAACATGAAAAAAAGTAACCATTCTAGATAGTGTCATTTTTTCTGCAGCTGTTGTAATGTGGACAGATGAAAAAACATCTAGCCTCCTATTTGGGGCTCTGAGGTTTTATGTCCACTGCAATGCATCTATGAGTCATGATGAGCATCTCTAGACAAGACTTCTTTCCTGCTTTACCTAGTGAGTGTTCTTCCATCTTCAAGGGACATTGTCAGGCTGATTTAGGCCTCATAGTTAGATTTTATCTGAAAAGCAATTTTTTGCTGTGTATATGGAAGTTCAAATGGAAAGGGGATTTTTAGCAACTTGAGAAGAGGGATGGATGTATTTGGCAGCATCTAAGCATGGTGCGATTTTATAGATGGATTAGAGACCAGAGCAATTGCGTTTTTTGTCTGTTTATACTTTTTCTCTATCTCCCCTGCCCTCGCACCCATTCCCCTGGTTTGCAGAGCTGTGTGAATTTTATGTTCAGGACTTTTTGGGGACTAGTGGTCAAACCCAATGCATAGTGACAAGATGGACTTGATATTGTGGATGTTCGGGGTAAATTATGCTGTTTTAGAGGCATTGGTAAGGGGTGGGGGGAGGGGTAAAACAAGGCCCGAAGTTACTAGCTGGGGTTATGGTAAAAGGAACATTGAAAATTGTGGGGAGCGGGGGATTCAAACCACACCAAACAAATGTCTGTGGTTGGTGGAAGAAGTCAGAAAAGTACTGTATCCATTTCATAACAAATAAGTTTCAGAGTAGCAGCCGTGTTAGTCTGTATTCGCAAAAAGAAAAGGAGGACTTGTGGCACCTTAGAGACTAACCAATTTATTAGAGCATAAGCTTTCGTGAGCTACAGCTCACTTCCTCAGATGCATATCGTGGAAACTGCAGCAGGCTTTATATATACACAGAGAATATGAAACAATACCTATTCCCACCCCACTGTCCTGCTGGTAATAGCTTATCTAAAGTGATTTCCAGCACAAATCCAGGTTTTCTCACCCTCCACCCCCCCACACAAATTCACTCTCCTGCTGGTGATAGCCCATCCAAAGTGACAACTCTTTACACAATGTGCATGACAATCAAGCTGGGCTATTTCCTGCATAAATCCAGGTTCTCACATCCCCCCACCCCCATACACACAGAAACTCACTCTCCTGCTGGTAATAGCTCATCCAAACTGACCACTCTTCAAGTTAAAATCCAAGTTAAACCAGAACATCTGGGGGGGGGGGTAGGAAAAAACAAGAGGAAACAGGCTACCTTGCATAATGACTTAGCCACTCCAAGTCTCTATTTAAGCCTAAATTAATAGTATCCAATTTGCAAATGAATTCCAATTCAGCAGTTTCTCGCTGGAGTCTGGATTTGAAGTTTTTTTGTTTTAAGATAGCGACCTTCATGTCTGTGATCGCGTGACCAGAGAGATTGAAGTGTTCTCCGACTGGTTTATGAATGTTACAATTCTTGACATCTGATTTGTGTCCATTTATTCTTTTACGTAGAGACTGTCCAGTTTGACCAATGTACATGGCAGAGGGGCATTGCTGGCACATGATGGCATATATCACATTGGTGGATGTGCAGGTGAACGAGCCTCTGATAGTGTGGCTGATGTTATTAGGCCCTGTGATGGTGTCCCCTGAATAGATATGTGGGCACAGTTGGCAACGGGCTTTGTTGCAAGGATAAGTTCCTGGGTTAGTGGTTCTGTTGTGTGGTATGTGGTTGTTGGTGAGTATTTGCTTCAGGTTGCGGGGCTGTCTGTAGGCAAGGACTGGCCTGTCTCCCAAGATTTGTGAGAGTGTTGGGTCATCCTTTAGGATAGGTTGTAGATCCTTAATAATGCGTTGGAGGGGTTTTAGTTGGGGGCTGAAGGTGACGGCTAGTGGCGTTCTGTTATTTTCTTTGTTAGGCCTGTCCTGTAGTAGGTAACTTCTGGGAACTCTTCTGGCTCTATCAATCTGTTTCTTTACTTCTGCAGGTGGGTATTGTAGTTGTAAGAAAGCTTGACAGAGATCTTGTAGGTGTTTGTCTCTGTCTGAGGGGTTGGAGCAAATGCGGTTGTATCGCAGAGCTTGGCTGTAGACGATGGATCGTGTGGTGTGGTCAGGGTGAAAGCTGGAGGCATGCAGGTAGGAATAGCGGTCAGTAGGTTTCCGGTATAGGGTGGTGTTTATGTGACCATTGTTTATTAGCACTGTAGTGTCCAGGAAGTGGATCTCTTGTGTGGACTGGACCAGGCTGAGGTTGGTGGTGGGATGGAAATTGTTGAAATCATGGTGGAATTCCTCAAGGGCTTCTTTTCCATGGGTCCAGATGATGAAGATGTCATCAATATAGCGCAAGTAGAGTAGGGGCTTTAGGGGACGAGAGCTGAGGAAGCGTTGTTCTAAATCAGCCATAAAAATGTTGGCATACTGTGGGGCCATGCGGGTACCCATAGCAGTGCCGCTGATCTGAAGGTATACATTGTCCCCAAATGTGAAGTAGTTATGGGTAAGGACAAAGTCACAAAGTTCAGCCACCAGGTTAGCCGTGACATTATCGGGGATAGTGTTCTTGACGGCTTGTAGTCCATCTTTGTGTGGAATGTTGGTGTAGAGGGCTTCTACATCCATAGTGGCCAGGATGGTGTTATCAGGAAGATCACCGATGGATTGTAGTTTCCTCAGGAAGTCAGTGGTGTCTCGAAGGTAGCTGGGAGTGCTGGTAGCGTAGGGCCTGAGGAGGGAGTCTACATAGCCAGACAATCCTGCTGTCAGGGTGCCAATGCCTGAGATGATGGGGCGCCCAGGATTTCCAGGTTTATGGATCTTGGGTAGTAGATAGAATATCCCAGGTCGGGGTTCCAGGGGTGTGTCTGTGCGGATTTGATCTTGTGCTTTTTCAGGAAGTTTCTTGAGCAAATGCTGTAGTTGCTTTTGGTAACTCTCAGTGGGATCAGAGGGTAATGGCTTGTAGAAACTCGTGTTGGAGAGCTGCCGAGCAGCCTCTTGTTCATATTCCGACCTATTCATGACGACAACAGCACCTCCTTTGTCAGCCTTTTTGATTGTGATGTCAGAGTTGTTTCTGAGGCTGTGGATGGCATTGCGTTCCGCATGGCTGAGGTTATGGGGCAAGTGATGCTGCTTTTCCACAATTTCAGCCCGTGCACGTTGGCGGAAGCACTCTATGTAGAAGTCCAGTCTGCTGTTTCGACCTTCAGGAGGAGTCCACCTAGAATCCCTCTTTCTGTAGTGTTGGTAGGGAGACCTCTGTGGATTAGTATGCTGTTCAGAGGTATTTTGGAAATATTCCTTGAGTCGGAGACGTCGAAAATAGGATTCTAGGTCACCACAGAACTGTATCATGTTCGTGGGGGTGGAGGGGCAGAAGGAGAGGCCCCGAGATAGAACAGCTGCTTCTGCTGGGCTGAGAGTATAGTTGGATAGGTTAACAATATTGCTAGGTGGGTTGAGGGAACCATTGCTGTGGCCCCTTGTAGCATGTAGTAGTTTAGAAAGTTTAGTGTCCTTTTTCTTTTGTAGAGAAGCAAAATGTGCGTTGTAAATGGCTTGTCTAGTTTTAGTAAAATCCAGCCACGAGGAAGTTTGTGTGGAAGGTTGGTTTTTTATGAGAGTATCCATTTTTGAGAGCTCATTCTTAATCTTTCCCTGTTTGCTGTAGAGGATGTTGATCAGGTGATTCCGCAGTTTCTTTGAGAGCGTGTGGCACAAGCTGTCAGCATAGTCTGTGTGGTATGTAGATTGTAATGGATTTTTTACCTTCAGTCCTTTTGCCACAAGTCCTCCATAACAAATAAGATGTATGAAATTATATTTCTGATGACTTAACAGCAGTTCTGCTGTATTGCACTGACTGGATGAAAGAGATTTCCGATGGGCTTCCTGAGTAGGATGATGCTCTCATGCTAGTGTGGTGAAAACCAAGAAACAAAAAATTCAGTTAAAATTCTCTATTTCCATAAAATTCAGTGTAAATTGAGCCTCAGAAATACTGCAAAGCTGGAGTCAGGCGACGTTGATCTGAAAATAGATTTCAGTTTTAGGTTTGCAAGGAGGGTGGAATGTACAAAAAACAAACAAACGAATGAAAGGTTTTTAGAAATCTTTTTTAACTTGACAAATGTCCCTTTTTAACAATAGATCACTATGGCCACTGGAAATGCTCTGGCTTCTGCAGCATGTTTCCCTCAGTGCTGCAAATTTGCATCACAATGCATTATCTTCCTGCAGGATCTGAAGACTTAACAGTAGCAACAGGGATATTTCCAGTGGACTTCCTTGTAATGTGTAGTTTAAGATTGGATTAAATATAGATTCTGTGGTTCCTCTTGTAGTCAGTGGCATATAAAGGTCATCCAGAACATTTCTTTTTGACTTTGATTTCACAGTAAAACCTTTTTGTAAGAATGAATGTACGATGTTGAATGCGTTATTTGATTAGGTATTTTGTTAAACCATCACACAAGGGAGTTATCCTACATTTCTCTAATCTGTATCACTGCTTTGAAGTCTCTGTGCAGCTTACTTTTCTCTTGCTTTTAATTGAGGCCAAGACTATGAGTATTGCAGATTTTGGAGTGCAAATCATTGGAGGCTTTGAGAGCAACTTGCTAAATTTTTATAATTTCAAAGCCGAATAGAAGACAGCATCCAATGGCTGTATCCATATGTAAAATTGTTTTAGCAAAGGAGTTTGCTCATATCATGCCTAGAGGAATGAAGGACTCGTTTTTGTTGCGCATACACTTCAATTTTGTACTGGAATTCAAAGTTACAACTGAATTAAAAATGATTCCTCCTGGATGAAGAGTGTGGCTTGCCTGCCTCCTCCTGTCCTTAAAACAAACTTTACTTGTTAAAAAAAAAAATTAGTTCTTTGCATGTAGTTAACCACTTTTTATACAGCACTTCACACAATAGGACCCTTGATCTTGATATTGTAGTATAAAATGTTGAAATCAAGAAGAAATTGTAAAATAAGTGTGCGTCAGGTGTGCACATGCAATAACTGGACAACTAGAGGGAAGGAAAGGCATGTGAGAAACGTTTAACCTAGTATATTCTGGCCTCAGCCAGAAATACAAGCACTTTTAACAGAATGAGACCTTAAAGATAGCCACCAATGATGAAGGGGAGAAGCGCTCTTACTGGTAGGTAGTATTTCTCTTGGTGAGAAAATGAAAAAAACAACCCATAGAAAATAAGTATTTATTCTGTGTGTACGTGGGTGCGCCCTCCTGGCTTTGATGGAATACAACGTAATACATTTTAAGAGATGCAGCCGTTAGTGTACAGCACATATGTTAGCCAAACAGCATGGTTAGAATTCTTATTATAACCTTTCTTTCAATGATTTTGAAATATTAAACAAAATTTGGAATTAGTTCAGGTTTTCTTGGCTTAATTAGAACCAAAATATCAGAAGTGACACCTTCAGCTCAGCCTGAGGAAGTTTTGCTTCCTGCATTATAAATGCATCCTCAGTCAGTACTCCTGTAAGGTCTACTTCAGCCTTGACAATTACAGGAAGTCAGCCAACTGAAGACATACATTAACTTAAAACTACTAGTGCCCTTCCACAAAAAACAGCCCTCCCTGTCTTACCTACAATATGCCATATGCTAGCGCTCACTGAGAAGCTGCATAATGTTATTGATGCAACCACATCTTCCCTCCCGTAGCTGCAACTCATTGCCTGATTACCCTAAATGTAGCATAACGAACATGAAGGTTTCTGATTGCTGACCAAAGGTTTCTAGACTAGACACGGGCATGTTCAATGAAATTGAAAGTTGACAAATTCAAAACTGTTAAAAGGAAATACTTTTTCACACAACTCCTAATTAGTCTATGAAACTCATTGCCACAGAAAGTTGTTGAGGCCAAGAATTTAGTAAGTTTCAAAAAAAAAAAAAAAAATTGAACATTTTATGTGGTTATTCAGAGTTGTCATAATTAACTATAATATACATTTTGGAAGTGATATTAAACCTCATGCTTCAGGGCTTAGGCCAGTCTCTAACTCGAGACCAGGATGAGACCTAAGGAATGTGGGGAGGGATGGGCAGATTATCCCACATTTGCCTGCTGCATGGTTCCTATACTTCTCTTTGAAGCAAGTCATATTGGCCCCTGTCAATGACTGGATACTGGCCTAGATGAACCTGTGTCTAAGCCAACATGGCAATTCATATGTTCCTTACTATGGTCATTCTGTAGTTTTTCACTGAAATGTAAAGATTGTTCGTATTTATGAAATTACCTGGTTTATACTATTTATACTAAGCTCAGTAGTATATTTGGAAATCTGTATCCTAGCTAACCACTCTGTTTAAAGTGCTACAGTCAAAATGAAATATAGCCAAATGTAAAAGGAAAAAAACACCGAGCCATTTCAAGTATTCCCCGTGCCCCTAGGTCCTTCCGTCACTTCTGGTTTTCCAGTCACATTTTCCTATATAAACATTTACTTTCTCTCTTTTGTTGCTGTATCTAAGGTCCCTCTATGCAGTGTGGTAACTGGCAGCCCAGGAAGATGATTTCACACACATGGTAAAATTTTCAAAAGTGCTTGGAGTCCTACTTAAGTGCCTTTCAAAATTTTACCAAAAGTACTGGCCAGTGCACATAGTAAACTGTTGCTCGTAAAACAGCAAACAGAACATTTTCTCCATTTTTTAAACTATTGTTTTAATTGTAATTCTAAAGTTCTACAACCTTCATTCCATGAGCTTTTCTCATATTTTTGAGTAACAGTGATTAGTGGCTATAAATGGGAGAGGACCGGATTAAAGATTTCCCAGCATGAGTAAGATTAAAGTTACCCGATTGGAGTGACAGTCTGTGTACCTTTCACCCTTCAAAAGTTTCCAGAGGATTTTCCCTGTAATGTGAATGTGTTTTTATAGTTTCATTTCTTTTCATTAGCTGATAGTAATGACAGAGTCTAGAGACAGAAGAGGCCCAGTATGTCATGCCATCTCTTCTTCTGTCAGTACAAGATTATTGCCATTACTTTTGTCTGTCTAATTCTAAAAGTGTCAGGTAATGGAGATTCCACCAATTCCAGTGGAAAGTTCCTTAGGCTGGTAGATTTTGCCATGACAAAGCTTTCCTTGATGTTTGTGCTAGATTTTCCCATTCTAAACTTCATCCCATTACTCCTAGCAGTACCCCTTTATCATGCTAAATTTCTCTCCTACCTTAGTATTTTTACACACCTCAAATATTTGTAGGATGTTTTCTAGCCTTTCTAACTCAGTGCTGTTGGTTGGTTGAATTATAATAGTGCCTAGAGGCTCCAACTGAGTTCTTGGCTCTGTTGTGAGAAGTGCAATACAAACAGAGAAAGGGACAATCTGTGCCCCGAAGACTTCGCAATCTAGATAAACAAGACAGATAAAAAGATAGGAGGCACAAAGAGAGATTGCGGGTATGTCCTCACTGAAATAAAACTCCCCCAGCTACCCTGTTTCAGCTGACTTGGGCTTCCAGAGCTCAGACTGTAAGGCTATAAAATTGCAGTGTAGACATTCAGGCTCAGGCTCTGGGACTCTGCAAATGAGGTACCAGGTAGGTTAAATGTAATTATCCAAGTTGAAATTTGTGCTAGGACACAGTCATTTACAACCTTTTGTTTGCAAAAAGTTTCATGGGATTTTCAATAAGTAGTACATAGTTAAGTCCATAGTGTTTTTTGTCTCATCCTTGGCACCATGCTGGGGGCATTTAGTCTCATGCTGATGTTTAGAGGCAAGTGTGCCAGTTATAATACTACTGTGTAAATACTACCAAGGGTTGACCCTGCTTAGTTTGAGATCTGATGAGATCATAACTCAATATGTTTTAGCTTAGAAGACGTAATATTAAATTCACTGGTGGTTTGAAACAAACAAGTGAGAGAAAAGCTTTCCTGCTGATGTAACCAGTTTTCTTTCTATGTTATGAAATGTGGCAGCAGTAAAAATACTCAAATTTATTCTACCAAGTACTGCACTGCATTTACCCTGCTGCTTGTTTTCAGTTAAGAGGTTGACTGGACAGAAGTGCATCACATGGGTGGGTGTGGGATGAAGCTATGAAGAAGCATGTGTGTGAACAGAGCGTACAAATTTGGTTATAAGTGTTTGGCGGTAGGATCCCATGTTTGTATAGTGCCTAGCATAATGTGGCCTCTGATTTTGATTGAGGCCTTTTAGGCATTATCACAGTACAGTAGAACCCTGTTTATCTGATCTAATAGGGACTGGGACCAGATGGGATAATAAAGAATTCAGATAATCAGGAGAATGGGTGGGGCTCAGGTTGTGGGTTAATATGGAGAGACAGCTAATGGAGGCTTGGATAAGCAGGGTTCTACTGTACTGCTAATAGTAATTGTGCATATATAATAAGATACATTGTATTGTGGTGTAATGGTTTTATCAACGTATGTTTACTCCAGGGCAGAAAGTGATGAATTCCCAAATAAGTGCTATTAAAATTAGTACCTATATTATAGCAACAGTCAAATAAAGGGGCCAACTGCATAGTTGTTGTTTTGTGCTGTAATAAGATAACTTATTTTTCTAATGCAGATATGTACTCTGAATATGCCACATTTTGAAGAAGAATTGTTTTAGAAATATGTTAGTTTAAAAAAAAATTGGGATTATTTCTTATCTCCTCTAAAAACACATGCCCTAGTTACTGGAATCTGTCTGTGTATCTCTGACACCTTGTAGTGGACTCTCCATTACAGGATTAAAACATGCTGATAGAACCAATGTGGGGAGAAGCTTACACAATTGCTGTCTATTTTATACCTGCAGTATATGTAAACATTGAACTGCAGTTTCTAGGACTATCAACACACACTAACTTATGCAAAGGACGGTGGTTAACAAATTGGGTACGTTCCCTAGAACACTTGAGAAATCCTGTAACCCCTCTGGCATAAGTCCATAAGAGATATCTGGCTGCAAATGATTGTAGCAAAGGATTTGGTGGCAGAAACTATGAAAGAAAGGAAGGATGGGGGTGGGAAGAAAGAAAAGTGAAAGGAGGACTTTTGAAATCACATTGGATCTTGTATAGTTACATAAAATGTTAATTTGTAGAGAGTTTTGTGGTTCTCAGGGCTTGAATCAGGAGTGGCTTGGAATTTCCTACCAAAATATAAACTACAATTGATGGGCTACCATCAACCAAAAGAAAAAAAAATCACCTGCATGTCTGTTTTTTTCTTCAAACTTACTGTTGCACATAAGATGACTATAACTGAAAGATGGAATGAGAAAAAATACGTATTTCTTCAGGTAGCTTTCGTGTACGTGATGCGTTTGGCAGTCCTTTGTGTATAGATAGTTTCGCTGCTTTACTGGCATAGCAAGTCAGTTTCCTTTTTAATTCATACAGATTTTTCACAGAGCTGCAGGAAAAAGAGAGTCAATTAAAAAAAAGTGATTGTAAAATCATAAACGTTGGCATGGGAAGTTGAAGATGCATGTAGTACCTGCAACTACTAATTTTTTTAAGTGCATTGGTTGTCCCATTGACAGTGGCCCTTTAAGTCCAAGTGTTAAAAATATATTAAAGCACTGAATACATTGTTTAAAGGCAAGTCTCTTTGTTTATGACCCACGTTCAGTTTGCTTCAGTCCTTGCCACTGTTTTTGGGGCGTAAAGGTTTACGGAATTTGAAATGCTTTAGACAGTTATTTTGCAAGGCCTGAAACTGGTGCTCTTGAAGATTTCATAAGGGAGAGTCAAATGCATTCTATACCATCTGTTAACGATATTGCTTGCTGAACAGATTTTTTTCCTCGGGACCTGACTCCTGAGGACTGGCCACAACATCTGTATAATGCCATAAGGTGCCTACTCTTCCCCCCCCAGTGAACTCGTTTGGGAACCATGCTTAATAGAGATGTGAGGAATAGTGACCCTACCTTTGTTCCTGTTTCCTGCTCTTCTCATCCAAGATCTTCAACTGAGGTTGACCTTGGAAGCAAAGATTACTATCAGGTAATCATTTAGTGTTTTCTATATACAACATTTAAACCTGCTCTCAGGGGTCCATGTTGTAAGCCATTCTGGAGGTACTGTACTTCTGGCATAAAAATCTAGATACCATATAGCTCAAAGGAGAAGCAGAATAATTTCTTGTACCCTGATTCAGCTTTGTTGGGAGCTGTTACATCCTGGTACAAAGGATGATCTAGATAATTCTTAGTCCTGCCATGAGTGCAGGGGACTGGACTAGATGACCTCTAGTCATCTAGCCCTTCCAGTCCTATGGTTCTGTGTTTTCCAGATACTAGTTCCACACTGTGTAGTTCTTCTTAAAGATAGAAGAGACTTATTAGCTCATCTAGTTAATCTCTGTGAAAATAAAGGATTGCTCCCTGTGGTATTCTTTCTGAGGTTTCATCATTCAGCTAACTCTTCCTCCTATGTTATAGGACTAAGGTAAGACTCATCATAGGGAAGATATTGCAGCTGTGTTTCCATTGTTGAAATATAATTTTCACTATGATTTAAGCTTATCTGCTGACTTGGAGTCAATCTATAAAAGCTAGTTAGGCCTTTGCTGTGGTTAAGTTTTTCCATCATCCTTAGTTCATCCGTTTGCTGGGTCCAAGTAGATCCACTCAAGTTGATCTAGGAGGCATCTTGCCGGAGCTTTTTCACATTCTCATCTCAACAATGCAATATCAATTAGTGCTGAAGTTACTGCTAATTGTCACTCCGTGATACTAGTTAGATTCCAACCATCCATTCCCCAAGAAGAAAAGTGAAATGTATAATAGTTACAAAGCTTTGGATCTGAAAGCAGTTTCAAAAACCAGTGGAACTTGTAGACCATGGGCATTTGACATGTACCTATTTAGTTTGCAAAAAGAAAAGGAGTACTTGTGGTACCTCAGAGACTAACCAATTTATTTGAGCATAAGCTTTCGTGAGCTACAGCTCACTTCATCGGATGCATTGGAGCTGTAGCTCGCGAAAACTTATACTCACATGAATGTGTTAGTCTCTAAGGTGCCACAAGTACTCCTTTTCTTTTTGCGGATACAGACTAACACAGCTGCTACTCTGAAACCTATTTAGTTTGATTATTGTTGGCTGTATTATCTAAGATGCTTGTATTTATTGGATAACTGAACTTTTGGCAATTTAGGGCAGTGAACGTGCTGACTACGTCACTGCTGATCTATGTTGTTTGAGAATTTAATCTGTTGATGTGGTTAGCAAAGAGGCATGCAGTTAAAATTTTTGATGTACATTCTGAAATATCAGCTGCTGGTGTTTAATGTCAGTCCCCTTAGGCAGCATTCTTGGACACGTAGGTTATGATTCAGCAAAGCACGTCAGCGCGTATTTGCGTCCCATTGAAGTAAAAGTTTAAAGTTAAGTACATGCTTAGTGTTTTGCTGAATCATAGCTATAGTGAAGAAGGTGGTCTTTTCATACCACCTGGACTTTACAAAAGAATTCAAACTAGGGATATTTGATAACTGATTGGTAACTTTTTATCCAGTTTCTTAGGTTGGTTATCTAAACTTCCTTTCGGCAGTCTCCTTACTTGGTTTTAACAGTACTAATATTCCATGTACTGTAAGATTTTTGTTAAGAAGGTTTAATATTATAGGCTTGGTTATAGTGAGTCTTGAAATATCAATCACTAGACATTTTATAGGTAAGTGTAACCCATAAAGAATACTAAAGTATTCTGTTTTCTTATTGTAAGCATAAAAAAAGGGGCTGTTAATGAAGACGATTTTGTATAGAATGGAGACAGTTTAGATCAGGTGAAGATAGGTTTTGATACCTGTAACACAGCAGTGAGTCACTATCTCAGGAATGGATGCCTGAAGGCACGTTGTGTTGGTATTGTAGGGCAGTAAGAAATGCAGGTGAACTGCTCTGTTGTGCTTGTGTGGTGATTTGGAAACCATTCTTGAGAGTATTGTGTGGACTCTTTATTTCTCCAGATGAGTCCCTGATAAAGGAAACGTGAGGAGAAGTGGAATTGGTTTGCCCACAAGTAAATCTGTAACGATTTATACTACCAAAAGTTTATGCAGCCCTCATGTCAGGTTAAATGAATAGCAAATCTTTATTTAAAGAATAATACAATAAAAATGAAGCTACCTTAGGAGTTGTTCATATGGACACATATGTTCATGTGGAGCTGCCTGCACATCTTATGCTAGAGCCACGCATGCATAGTCAGACTCCCTGTTGCTCATTGTGACAAGGTGGGTGCAGTAATATCTTTTATTGGACCAACTTCTGTTGGTGAGAGAGACCAGCTTTCTAGCTACAAAGAGCTGCTCTTCACGTCTGGGAAAGGTACTTCCAGCGTCATAGCAAAGTGCAAGGTGGAACAGATTGTTTAGCATAAGTTGTTTGCACATGTTGTAAGGGACCATTCAAGATAGAGCGGCCCATTAATACCTCTGCAATCATAGGGCAAAAAGAGGGGGTTAGTGGATTACAGATTGTTGTAATTAACCATTATCCAGTGTGTCTGGTCAGTCCATGATTTTGAGTGTCTAGCCGAGTAATGAAATTAAGCTCCCAGGCTCATCTTTGGAAAGTGTTGGGCAGGTTTCCTTTGAGGATGAAGACTGATACAGAGTGATCGCTTTCTGAAAAGTGTTCACCAACAGGTGTAGGATGTTTTTGTCTTTTATCATTTTCCTGTGAGAGTTCATTTGGAGGATAGTGATTGTCTGGTTTCACTCACATAGTTGTTATTGGGGCATGTAATGCACTGGATGAGGTATACCACATGTTGTGATAGGCATGTGTAAGATCCATGAATCTTGAAAGGTGTGTTGTGGGGGGTTGTAGATCATCATAGCAGTGAAGATATGTCTGCAGGTTTTCCATTTGTTGTTCTGGCAGGGTCTGGTGCCGCTTTGAGTTGGGGTTTCCTGGTCTGCGGGGAGCTGTCTTCTGATGATGAGCATTGAGAGGTTGGCAGGTTTTTTGAAGGCCAGAAGTGGGGGTTCAGGAAAGATTTCCTTCAGGATGGGGTCTCCATTGAGTATGGCTTGATCAACATACATTTCAAGAGATGAGCCTAGGACCTTAAATTCATTAAACGGTAACCCTCTAACCTCCTTGTCTGATCCTAAGACTGCAGAGGTGTTAATGGGCTGCTCTATCTTGACTAGTTCCTTACAATATGTACTAATTACTTATGCTAAACATTCTGTTCCACCTTGCATTTTGTTATGATGCTGGGAATAACTTCCCCAGACCTGAAGAAGAGCTCTTTGTGGCTCAAAAGCTTGTCTCTCTCACCAGTAGAAGTTGGTCCATTAAAAGATATTCCCTCACCCACCTTGTCTCTCTAATATTCTGGGACCTGCATGTCTACAGCTACACTGCATATTGCTCACAGTGTCATTTGACATCAGAAGATTCTCTGGACTGGGAGCCTTCTTTTAGAAAGTTTCCTTTAGCAGTAGCTTTTGTGGGAGCTTGCACCACCTTTCCCCGCAATGAGCTTTAACTATGTCACAGTGCAGCTGCTGGAGGGAGATGATTTAAAACAACACACTTGTGCCATAATAGTAGAATGGCCGCAATTTGTAAGCTGAACTCTGATGGACAACAATCAAAGCTCATTGCCACAGTCTCTTCCAAACAAGTTTCTCACCAACTCATCCTAAATATAAACCAGTCCTCAAAGCAAAGGGCAGAATGAAACAAATCAAGCAGGAACTTCAGTTAGTCCTCAGAGACAGCAAAATCCACAGTGAGCAACTCAAAACTGAGGCACTAACACTAGTCATGAAACCCTTGCAATGTGGAAAGGCAGATGGATTCAATGGTATATCTGATGAATTATTGCTACACTTCTGGATGAGACCACAGAAGTGGCTGTTTGACTTCTTTTTAATTCCTGCATGCAGACAATGCATGTATTCAGGCTGTGGAGAAAAGCCAAAGTGTTGGCTCTACCCAAACCACCTAGACACTAATTCTGCAAATAGTTATCACCCAGTATTCTTATTTTGCTAGACCCACAAGTTAAATGAGTGGATGATTATAGGTAGAATAGCGCTGATAGTGGAAGGGTGACTGACTGACTAAACCGATTTCCTCCCAGAACATTTATGCTGTGACCAAGTCGTAATCCTAACTCAGTACATTGAAGATGGCTTCAAAACCTGTAAAATTATAGGGGCTGTGTTTGTTGCTTTGTTGGCTGTTTGTCGCTGTGAATGATCATGACTTCTACTGAAATTGGCAAGAATTTTGAGAAATACCAAAATGGACCAGGTCATCTCCTCCTTCCTGATTGAGACTCGACAGGTTCTTTCTTGAGATCCATGGTCAGAAAAGTTGATGGCAGAGTTGACAGAATGGACTGCCCTAAAGTTTGGTGCCATCACCCTTGCTATTTAATATCTTCATGAATTACCAACCAGAATTCCCTGATGTGCAAAGATTCATTTATGCAGATGATCCTTACATGGCTACCCAGTCAGAAAGATTTGAGGACAATGAACACATTCTAAGCGGTTCACTGAGTATACCTGGAAAATAGTATTGCACATGCTTCCTCACATGTTAATGCTGATCCCCTAACAAAACTCATATGCGCCTTCCACCTGAAACACCATTAGGCCAAGCAAAAGCTGCAAATATCGTGGGATGGTATAAGCCTTGAGCACTATGAACATCCAGTGTACCTAGGGGTTACATTAGACTGAACACTCACATTCAAGAGCACATCAAGAAGCTGAAAAAGAAAGTAAACTCCAGAAATTGTGTACTTCAATAACAGGCTAGCACAAAAAATGGGGAACTCACCCCAAAACGCTCTGAACAACCAGTCTTGCACTTGTGTTACTCAACTGCAGAGTACTATGGCCTAGTATGGTATTGCTCGGCCCATTGCGCATAAAATTGATATTGAACTCAGTCAGTCCTGTAGGATAAACACAGGAACTTTGAAACCGACCCTCACTCTGTTACCATACTGTCCTGTGGGGATTGCATCACCATCAATGGGTGGGATGCCTTCAGTAAAAAGGGGAGGAAAAAACAGGTGCATAATCCAAGACATCTGCTGCATGGATACATTTTACCACCTAAGCTGCAGAAGTCCAGAAAAAGCTTTACCTCTGAAAATCCCTTAACCCAAAATACCACTGTTTACAGAGAACAACATGACAGGAAATGTGGATGGTCTTAGAGAACCTCGTTCCTTCAAAACAAATCCCTTCAGGGACTGAACTTAAATGAAAGCACTGGTGTACTCTGACTCGATCGAGAGCTGAGTTGGCAAAGACTGGTAACAATACCGCCAAGTGGAATCTGAGGAACCGCTCCAAATGTGAATGGAGAGAACCTACGCAAACACATGAATGCTGCCTGATGCAGTGCCCCCGTCAACAGCTTCAGGTAAAGTTACTGGTACTGAAAAGTCATGTGTGAAATGGGTGGGAAATGTGTGGCCCTGTAGCTATTGCTGTTTCTCTTCTGGTTTTCCCTGCCTCTAAGGTATTAAAAGCGTATTCTGGGTCACGCATTTGAGTCAGGTCTATACTGAGAAAACAGTGGTGTGATTTTTAAGGTAGGATGCTGCTGCCCCGGCTTCTTTTTGAGTTGTGTTCTACAGTAATGTTTTTGTTACAAAGGCAGATGAAAACACACAAGCAGGTTTGGTTAGTTTAAATTTTTGCACTGTAGGACCATTTGGTCTATTTTGTAAATTACTATTTACAGATTTTAAAAAATATGTTTATAATCAATATGTATAGAACTATTGAGCAGATATTAAAAATTGTATTACTGGTTTGGTGCAAAGCTTTGGTTTTCAACTTTCCCCGTACTGTAACATGGTATAACAGGAAAAAGTCCTGGGAAGAGGGTGGTCAGGACCCTCTGAAATCCATTTGTTCAGAGTGTCACTACTTCTTTATTAACGTCCATATAAGCGTTAAAAAATATGATCTAGTGCATTCTCTTAATTCAGATCTTTCTTGATAACCCACTTCTCCGCAAACTTACCCAATAGGAGTTTTTATTCTATTAAAATAAGAATTAAATAAAAAGTCCAAAACCAATCTGACCTCCTGGATTTACTAGAACATCCTTTTAAGTGCTGTCTTCTGTATGTGTCTCTTTTGGACTGTAAACTCTTCAGGGTAGGCGAGATATTATTTATTTGTATTCCAGTGGCAACTAGAAGCCCGAACCAATATCACAGCTCTGTTTTGCTTGAGGCTGCACCTACACATAGTAAGAAAGTTCCTGTCCTGGGAAACTTACACTCTAAATAGACAAACAGGAAAAGGGTGGGAGAAAGGAAATATTGTCCTTTAATTTACAGATGGGGAGCTAAGGTAAAAAAAAGACTGACTTCCTCATGGTCATAAAGGAGGTCGGTAACAG
Organism: Lepidochelys olivacea; assembly: GCF_965140295.1. Classification (NCBI taxonomy): domain Eukaryota; kingdom Metazoa; phylum Chordata; order Testudines; family Cheloniidae; genus Lepidochelys; species Lepidochelys olivacea. The sequence goes on from NC_140412.1 coordinate 9,848,924, forward strand.
AACTGGATATTAAAATCAGCTTTCTTGAGCCCCTGGCCAGAGTCTTAATTACAAGACCATCCTTCTTCTGCCTCTTACATTTGCCTATTGCACAGAACCAAGCACATTATCAGCCCTGAACAAGTAACAGTAGCAATAACAATAATTACCTTGTACCAGATATATCGTTGAAATGAATAAGAACTGTTACCTCTACTATTGCTTGTGCTGTTATGTCCTTAAAGGTGAACATATAAGAACCCACAGCTGACAGGATTTGACTGCTTCTGCAGTATTCTATAGTTTCAAAAACTTTAAGGGGAGGAGACACCCTGCATATCCCTAAGTCTCTTTGGCTCTCTTCAGCCCCAGAAAGAGCTTTGGTCATTGTGCCTGGGCACTGATGCAGAACATCTGTGGCTTGGTTGTGCTCTAATCTCTATTTTTGCAGTGGATAACTTTTCTTTTAAATTGAAAAAAAATTGTACTTTTGGAAGGAAGCAACAGTATTTGTTACCCAGAGACTCTAAATGGACCTTTCTGGTTGTCTGCATCAAACTGCTTTGAGAAACCAAAATGGCAGGGATATAATCTGTAGACACATAAATTTAATGAAATATGTAATGGAGATTATTGTTTGTGCTGTTACACCTAGGCAAATGGGTCAGTTTAGTGATTGTGTTAACGTAAAACTAGCTCTCTTTTGGTAACAGTCTTAGTTATTTAAGCTCTATGTCTTACTGTTGAGGATGGTGGTGGTGTAGTGGTTGTAGAGGATGATGTGGTGGTGGTGTAGCCATGCAGGTGCCGGGATACTAGAGAGACCAGATGGGTGAGGTAATACCTTTTATTGGACCAATTTCTGTCAGTGAGAGAGACCAGCTTATGAGCTAACACAGAGCTTGTTTCTCTGACCACAAGAAGTTGGTCCGATAAAAGATATTACCTCACTCACCTTGTCTCTCTCTTGAGGACTGTACATTAGAGATGGCTAATATGGAATTTATGAATAGTTTAATGATAGGGACAAAATATACCACTCTTAAGGGTTTATAGTAATTATTTAGGCTGAATCTACTTTTTTGTTATGTTCTGTAATGAAACATATGTTTATAATGTGTACTGTGGAACCTTCTACTAGAAGAGAGAAGATGGGAGTTTTGTAATTTTTGTTTGTCTACATACGTGCTATACACGTACACAGGCACACGCCCCCAATAGTGCACACAGCTTGTTATAGAAAAAGGATTCTTCAACATGGTTAATAAACATTTCATTTCAGTATATAACATGAACAGGTGATTCGGCAGAAATGAATTCTATATGGTATTATTGCATGTGCATAAATGTATATTAAACATAATGTAAAATATCATTTTTATTCCTGGTGCACAGATATTGAAAGGAAATCAAATCTATCTTCAGTTAACCTTTTATACATGAAGTGTAATATGTGTGGATAGGTAAGTATATGTGATGACCTATGCCTTCTCTCAGCTGCAAGAGAATAAAGCAGTGGTCATATTTTTAGAGGGGAGCTAGCTATGGTACTGATTACAGTAGACACTGTGGTGTCCTATTTCCTTAGTGTTAACCTTTCACCAATGTTTTGATCTGTAATTGTTTCTCCTCTAGTTTAATTCTAAAAAATGCGATTAAGTTAGGTTCCTGATCTAGAGCTCAGTCCTGCTTCCATTGAAGTTTAGGGACATTTGAATCCGCTCTTGCTGTATGTTTTATAAAGCTAAATTTACTGTAAAATAATCTCTAAATCTGATGGAAAATATCAAGTGAGTAAGCTTTTTTATTATTTTTTGTATTATTTTGTTTTTACTAAAACATTTTTGTTCTGCTGGATACTTCAGGATGCTCTACATTTTCAAGTTATTCATTGTTCAGTTTTTCATTGTTCTTATCTTATTAGGGAAGTTATTGAAAATCAAATGTCAAGATAGGTTGGTAAAATACCAGAGGCATGAATTTAAAACAAAAATGGTTGGGGGAGCACCTCTATAGACATGACCTGGGTCAGGCTTGATTTGCAGCTTAGTCAATTTTAGAATCTGCTGTCAGTTTTGTAAACAGGAGTCTGCTGTGTGAATTGAACAGAAGGGTGAGATTAGCATATTAATAAGGTGCTTGCTAATCGCCTTCCCTCCTGCTCCTCCTTCCCTCCCTCCTCCCTCCTGAATGAATCTAGGAATACAGACACACACACACACAGTCACATTACTGGCTGGTAGCATTCTGTTCAGTAGCTCACCGTGGAAAAGGATGGTCTGTGCTTGAAATTGTTGAGGCATGAGACGATTCTGTAACTGAAAGGCATTCTTCATGCTGCTGGAATATATTACCAGAGGAATACCACAGTATTTTGCTTCTACCTCTCCTGCAAACTAGATGAAAAGAGACCAAATGTAGGCAAGGTTAATAGTTTTCTCCTTGCTTGTGGATTGAATACATTCAAGTGGCTGGCTTCCCAGCCCCCCTGCAGGAGCAAATACTATTGGAGCACTGAATTGGGACATTGTATGCTGAAGCCTGGCTTGATCTCTATACGATTGTGTGTATGTTGTTGTTGGAATTGGCAGGCCAACAGGCCCGGAAACAAGCAGGTGCTATCTATATGGAGAAAAGCGGCTGTAGTCCATTCCCAATATGCTGGGCTAAAGGTACACATGACTTAATTATGGGGTTTTTTTCTGTGTTAAATTAACGTTTTACCACTGGTGAGGAATACTGAAAGAAAAAAAATGAACACAAAATACAAAGTAAAATTGATGTATTCTGGTCATGCAATTCTAAGATGAAACAATCAGCTGAATCCTCTTTCCCCTGACAGCTGTAATGCTTTTTGTTAAAAATGTTTTGAAATCAGTGAATGGCCTTTAGTTTAGCTATTTTGTTTTTAGTTTCACTGATCTTAATTTAGAGATTATTTTGTTTTAATATTTGCGCAATTTATAAAAACTCCTTATGAATATATTCCTGCCTTTCACTTTTCTTTGGGGAGAAGTTTTCAATTTATTTTCTTTAAAAGTGCTCGATTTCAGTTAAACAAATCATACAGGATAAAAGACTGACACCTATTATTTGTTTTCTTGATGGCTGAGAAGTTGATATCCACATTTATTAGCTGTAATAAAAATAACAGATGTGTACTTTAACTAATGTAATGGTAGGAGCTGACTTAAAATTGAGCAATAATGAGGCATAAGGACAAAACTTACATGGTTGGTGTATTTCAACTGAATGTCAAGGTATTAATATTTACACTGTAGTTCAGAAGACGTTTGTGTACTTCCTACATGGATGGTGGTAATAGAAACCACCACGTACGTAAATACGGGTGGGTCAAACACAATTGCACGCTAGCAAAATATAGCTAATAGCAAGAAAACTGAGTCTTCTGTTTGGAAAAGAAGCAGCCTGTAAAGCATGTAACGTAACTGACAATAAGTATAGATTTGGGGTTTATTTTCATATTCACATTCATCTCAATGTGGATATTTAAAAGAGTAACTGGACATGAAATATTGCAGTATTGTTAGCTAGATCATAGAGTGATACATTTTAGTTCAGAAGCTGCAGGGGGAAATAAATATATGTAAAATAAGCAGATGGTAATTCAGAAGCAAAACCTACAGAATATCTAGTAGCTAATACCATGTTCATTGGCCTAGATTAAATTAATGGTAAATATATTTATTTTTATGTTAAAAAAATAAATCCGTAAACATGGACATACTGCATCACTGCCACTGGCTTCATGTGTGACCTATACGCCTTTGCCCTTTTGTGCCTCTGTTTCCCTGTCTGTGAAATGGCAATAATACTTCTCTGCATCATAGGTCTGTTGTAGGTAAATTCATTGTTTACTAAATGCTCAAAATACTATTGCGATATGCATCAGAGAAAAAAAAATTATAAGCAAGAAACAGCCTGTGTGAGAACTTGAGTACCACACGCTGATGGAATCTGAGAATATACAGAGTATGCCATTTCACTGTGGAGTAATATTTGACAAAAGCAATTAATTGCTTTTGTTTTCAGTTAATCTGTACTTTACTGTTGTTAGAAAACTGATGGTTGGTGATATAAGGATGACTTCTATTTATACATCAAAAACTACATAGGTATGACACAGTTCAGCATTAGGATTCAGTCCCTGTTCAGTGACCCAGGGGGTCTAAGCTCAGATGCTTTTGCAAGGAATAACTTTCAAAGCTCCTGTCCATATTAGAAATGGTTGTAGTCAGTTTTATCTATTGATTTTTTTGCCACTAAGATGCACCAAATATGTGTACAACTTTAAAAGAATAGAACTCTTTTTCTTATACTATTTTATAATTGAAGCTCTTGAATACAAGTGGAAAAGTCCAGAGAAAACTTTCCAAAAGCAAATAATTAATTTTGTTAATTATTAGTGGAACTAGAATTAGAATATTTTGTTGACATGGCATGTTTGGTTTTGATTTTTTTTTTCCCTTTTGCTCTACTACCTTAAAGGCACCACAGCAGGCTAACCTGTCCTTCCAGCTGAGGATTGCTGGTTGCAGCTCTCACTGGAGTAAGTCAGTGTTGCTCATTGAGCTGCTAAACAAATGAAAAGCTGTCCCTCCCGCATACACTTTCCAATGGCTGAACACACTTCCTGTATCTAATGAGATCCTGCAATATAATTTCTTTAAAAACTTCCTTATGCAGCCTTCTCTTTCCTGAAATAAATTAAGAACAGTCTTACACAATTCCCTTTTTTGTTTTGATTCAATATACATGGGAATTAAAGGTTATGACATATGAATCTGGGAATATCAGTCGTTTCTAGAATACACTATACCACATCCATACCAAAGAAAATAGGACAGAAGAGAAATTGCTTGCACTGTTTTTGCAATTGGATGATGACCATTCCTCAGCTGACGAATACTCCGTGTACTGTTCATCAGCTTAACCTTAGGGAAATGAAACAGATCTGGCCTACTTTGATAAGAGCTGTGAAATATCTATAGTCAAGGAAAAGTAATCTGTTAAAGAAATAAACATTTAGATGGATGTCTTTATTTTGGACCATTGATTAATCTATTACATTGCTTGTATAGCTCACTTCACTACTTCCAATATAAATACTATGTAATTTAACATCTAACATTTCATCAGATATTTGGTAATGTGCCCCAATGTCTTAATTCACGTTCTTAATTTTCTCCAAAAGTCCCTACTTCATTGGTTGACAACCTGTGACCTGTCAGGGTAATCCACTAGAGGGCCGCCAGACGGTTTATTTACATTTGCATGGCCGCCTGCAGCTCCCAGTCACTGCGGTTTGCTGTTCCCAGCAAATGGGAGCTGCGGGAAGCAGAGCGGGCGGCTGTGCAAATGTAAACAAACTGTCTGGCAGCCCGCCAGTGGATTACCCCGACAGGTTGTAGGTTGCCCACCATTGCCCTACTTTCTAATAGTTCTGTTGGTAATTATTTGTTTGAATTTGACTGATAAAGCTTTAAGTGTACTATACATAACCCAGTAGCAAGCACTGATTCTTTAAATGCTTCACAATGTTTCTCTAAATCCCTATTCATATTCAGTGTGGTTGTTCAGAACAGTAGCTCCTTTCTCTTTCGTTATTGTTTTAAAACTTTAAAATCTCCTTCCTACCTACTCGCTGATACTGAGTGCTGACCTAATTGCAATTACTTCTCTCTGCTGGCAGATATATGGCACTGCTCTATAGTTCATGTAGCTGTTGCCCTTTCCCTGTAATTAGCTATTCAGTACTTAGTTTCTGTACAAAGTATCCATGATGAATAGCACTGTTGTCAAATTCTGCTGTGTTACAGCAGCGTAATTTCCAAGGAGCTTAACTGCTGTTCATTGTTTCTCCAGATTCATGCCAATCAGAGCAGCATTTTGATTGACAGGTTCATAAATAGGGCCCTACCAAATTCACAGTCCGTTTTTGGTAAATTTCACGGTCATAGGATTTAAAAAATAGTTAATTTCATGATCTCAGCTATTTGAATCTGAAATTTCAAGGTGTTGTAATTGTAGGGGTCCTGACACAAAAAGGAGTTGTAGTGGTGGTGGGGTTCCAAGGTTATTGTAGGGGGGAGTTTTGGTACTGCTACCCTTACTTCTGCCCTGCTGCTGGTAGCCGCGCTGCCTTCAGAGCTGGGCAGCTGGAGTGCTGTGGCTGCTGGCTGGGATCCCAGCTCTGAAGACAGCTGCTGCCAGCAGCAGCGCAGGAGTAAGGCTAGCATGGTATGGTATTGTCACCCTTACTTCAGCACTGCTGCTGGCTGGTTGCTGCCTTCAGAGCTGGGCGCCCGGCCAACAGCTAACACTCTTCAGCCTCCCAGCTCTGAAGGCAGTGCAGGAGAAAGGGTGGCAATACTGCAATCCCCTTCGTAAAATAACCTTGCAACCCCCCTACAACTCCCTTTTGGGTCAGGACCCCCAATTTGACAAATGCTGGTCTCCTCAGTGAAATGTGCACAGTATAGGTTAAAAGCACACAAAAGACCAGATTTCACCGGGGGGGTGGAGACCAGATTTCACGGTCCATGACATGTTTTTCATGGCCTTGAATTTGGTAGGGTCCTATTCATAAAACATATATTTGTGAGAGCTGGAATCTCTGTCATCTCACAATGCTAATCTGAGTTACTTTACTGATTAGGTTTGTTTTTTGATTTGTTTGTACTGAGGGGTTTTGTTTTTGCTTGAACTTGTTTCCCTTACAGTTGCTGTTAAATCTCTGATCTTGCAAACTAAGCAGACTTAGGCTTGGTTAGTACTTGGATGAAAGACCTTAAAGGAACACTTGGTGAATAATGGTGAATACTATTAGTCATTCAGTGGATAATGCTTTTCCTTCTGAATCCGTACTAAATCTAGGTCCCAGCCTGGTGTAAGGGGTGCTGCTATAGGTACCATCTTTTTGATTTAATTGTAACAGTAGTCTAGGTAGTAAAACTGATTGACAGTTCAAGCACCAAGTCATTTTATAGGATAATCAACAATCTTAGCAAAAAGAAAAGGAGTACTTGTGGCACCTTAGAGACTAACAAATTTATTTGAGCATAAGCATTCCACTGAATGCATCCGATGAAGTGAGCTGTAGCTCACAAAAGCTTATGCTCAAATAAATTGGTTAGTCTCTAAGGTGCCACAAGTACTCCTTTTTGCGAATACAGACTAACACGACTGCTACTCTGAAACCTGTCAATCTTAGCAAAGTTGTTAGAGGCTACTTATCCGGAGATGTGTGAACTATGAACTTCTGTATCATCATCCTTCACTCCCTACCCTTTTACTCTGAGTTTTGGATTATATACCCATTTTAAGGTTACAAAAAAAAGTTTTAGCACATCTGATGTAATTTTAACACCTAGAAGTGAGTGTTCACTTCAGGAAACAATAGCATTTTAGAAAAATGACAGCTCATGGCCCTTGTTACCATGAACAATTCTTTATTTCTTAAGTTTCTTGGTATTTTATTCTAAATAAAACACAGTTATTATACAACAGAACTATTTTTGAGACCCTAATTCAATATTATTAAATAAAGAGGATATATTTATTTTTGCATAGAATACATACGTTTGATATATAAAACTTATTTTAAACTGTTCCCTAATAATTTTAATAGCTTGCTATCTGTAAATTGGCTTCTCATCACTGGACTTGATTTAACCATCTCTTATTATTTTAGTAAAGATGTTAACTGTTAACATTAATAACTGGTTTAAATTAATTAATGAAAACTCCATTCTTATCCCCACATAGTCAAACACTCTTTCTGAAATCTTAACCAAAAAACATAATGTGAGGTAGGATTTTTTTTTCCAGGAAGGATTTTCACTCCTACTTACTGCAGTCTGTTACCATTGCTGGGGTTTAAAGTAACCTCCAAACAATGTAAGTGCGTTGATTTAAAGAGTTAGTTATTTTTCTTTTCAAAGTCCTCTTTTTGAGTTGTTATTCAAATAGTAATTAAAGGTCACCTAGCAAATAGAAACACAAGTGTTAGGTACACAAAATAAAAGCTTATAAATATATTGTGTGTCAGCTGTTTCTAGTTGATGATTCTCAGTTTATCAGCATCTCAGAAGGAGGTGACTTAAATGAAGTCTATCTTTTACTCACAAAACAGTCACCGGGATCTTTTGAACTCAATAATCCCACCAAAGGGACCTGAATGCTTCTGTAAAGTGGTCAGCTAAGGAAGAACCTTGACACAAGACTTGTTTCAGTCTTCAAGTAAACTAATTGGTCTACTCCTGAGCAACATGGGGTTATTTAAGAAAAAAGAAGCTGTACCCTTAGGAGTACTGTGATCCCTAAATGTTCTCCCAGTTCAACCCTACTTAGTACTGGCTTAGCTTCCAATTGGGATTCAGTGGAAGTAGCATCTGATGAAATTAACAAATGCTGCTCCTGAGTTGGCAGGAGGGATAACTAGAGAATGATGTGGAACACTTCTTCCTCAGTTTCTGAGGGCCTGAGAACCAGGGGAAGAGAAGTCTATGTATGATAGTTAATTGCTCGTTTACCAGACTACAAGGCACTCTCATACCACACACTCCATAATTTAACCTAAACTTGTAACTGTTTTTAAGGGAAGAAATTTACGAACTGTTAAAGCATCTTCACCTTAGAGCATCTGAGCGTGGTTTGTTATTGGAAATGTTTCACAAACTGCAAGAGGAAGGTGTGCAAAGCTAGCGAAACATAAGTACCAGTTGGAAATATGGTGCAAAACAGAATAATTTGAGCTGGAATGTGGGTTGTTTTTTTTAAACTAGCTGGAATAGATGTGTTTTGATGCAGTAATATGGTAAATCATATGGTAGGTCTGATGTTCTGCAAAGGAGGCATATGGCTTTGATAATACTGATGCATTTCCATTAGGATGATGGTTTCATTCACAGAAAGAAATGGAGCGGAGCAGAGAATAGAATTTGAAATAAGGTACAAATAGTAGAAATGAGTATTTTGAGCAGTCTCTGAGAACTGAATGTTAGCTATGAATAAGGCTGCAATTTTGTCATGGAGGTCGTGGAAGTCACGGAATCCCCAAAGACCTCCATGACTTGAACCCCGGCGTTCGGGAGCTGCAGGCTGTAAAGTATCCCACTGCTGGAGGCAGTGGGCCTCCAAGCTCCCAGCCGCCGCAGGCGGGAGGGTACCCTGCAACTCCTGGCCTCTCTGTGGGACGGGATACCCCCAAAACTACCTGCCAGCTGCAGCAGCAGGGGTACCCCTGCAGCTACCCACTGCGGGCGGGACCGGGGTTCCCCGGGAGCTCCCCAGCTGCCACAGCTGTGGGGTAGGACGACACCGGGAGCTCCCCAGCTGCCACCACTGCGGGGCAGGGGGACCCCGGCAGCTCCCTACTGTGGGGGCAGCAGGGGGATTCCCACAGCTCCCCACTGCAGGGGAGGGGGCAGGGGGAGTCTGGAGCGCTGAGTCCCCACAGGTGGTGGGGGCCCCAGAGCTCCCAGCCACCCTGCAGCTGCCCAGTCCCGTCCCATTTTAACATGGATATTTTTAGTAAAAGTCAGAGACAGGTTACAGGCTTCTGTGAATTTTTCTTTATTGCCTGTCCATAACTTTTACTAAAAATATTCATGACAAAATCTTAGCCTTACCTATGAGCTATTCGGGTGGTCTCCTCGTATGGGTCTCGTTTCTTGCTGTTGTTTTCTTGCACCTTCCTCTGAAACATCAGATTGGGCACAACTGGAGAAGGGACACCGGAAAGAGTGGACCAAATGCTCTGACGTGGTCCAGAGAATTCTGTCTTGGATGCTTAGCTAGTGGGTCTTGCTCAGATGCTGAGGGTCAAACTGCTCATCAGATTTGGTGTCAGGATGGACTATTCCCCGATGTCAGATTGGCTTGGACCTTTTACCACCTTCTGCAGCATGGACCATAGTTCACCTGCTGGAATCATGAACTAGTTAATTCCCTGTCATTGCAGGGGCCTTGGTCATTGGTGGCACCTTGGCACACAGCTTAGTCTCCTGAGGACTGAACTTCTTTTGTCTAAATAAAGTCTTTGGACTTAACATAGAGGAGTGTGGGGGACAATGTCTGATGATATATAGGAGGTCAGACTAGATCTTCTAATGGTACCTTCTGGCCTTAAACTGTGAAACTCTGTGAGTTTAGTGATTAAACGAGTGAAGACCTGCTGAACAAATTCAAAGCTGCCTTTGAAAGACCAAATTATATAAAGGGGGACTACACAAAAATGAGGACACTAGGTAAAAGGAAATTAAGGTACAGTCATAACAGTAAAATGCCAGCAAGCTGCATGGAAACTTTTTAAAATCTCCATAATAGAGGCTCAAATTAAATGTATATACCAAATTAAAAAAACATAGTAAGAGGACCAAAAAAAGTGCCACCATGGCTAAAGAACGAAATAAAAGATGCAGTTAGAGGCAAAAAGGCATCCTTTTAAAATTGGTAGTTAAATCCTACTGAGGAAAATAGGAAGGAGCATAAACTCTGGCAAGTCAAATGTAAAGATATAATTAGGGAGGTCAGAAAAGAATGTGAAGAGCAACTAGCCAAAGACTCAGAAACTAACAGCAAACATTTAGCAAAGCTTTTGACACGGTCTCCCACAGTATTCTTGTCAGCAAGTTAAAGAAGTATGGGCTGGATGAATGCACTATAAGGTGGGTAGAAAGTTGGCTAGATTGTCGGGCTCAACGGGTAGTGATCAATGGCTCCATGTCTAGTTGGCAGCCGGTGTCAAGTGGAGTGCCCCAGGGGTCGGTCCTGGGGCCGGTTTTGTTCAATATCTTCATAAATGATCTGGAGGACGGTGTGGATTGCACTCTCAGCAAATTTGCGGATGATACTAAACTGGGAGGAGTAATAGATACGCTGGAGGGCAGGGATAGGATACAGAGGGACCTAGACAAATTGGAGGATTGCTGCTTTCAACTACCTGAGAGGTAGTTCCAGAGAGGATGGTTCTAGACTATTCTCAGTGGTGGAAGAGGACAGGACAAGGAGTAATGGTCTCAAGTTGCAGTGGGGGAGGTTTAGGTTGGATATTAGGAAAAACTTTTTCACTAGGAGGGTGGTGAAACACTGGAATGCGTTGCCTAGGGATGTGGTGGAATCTCCTCCCTTAGAAGTTTTTAAGGTCAGGCTTGACAAAGCCCTGGCTGGGATGATTTAATTGGGGATGGGTCCTGCTTTTGAGCAGGGGGTTGGACTAGATGACCTCCTGAGGTCCCTTCCAACCCTGATATTCTATGATTCTAAGTACATCAGACACAGGAAGCTTGCCAACAATGAGTGGGGCCACTGGACGATTGAGGTGCTAAAGGAGCACTCAAGGATGATTAGGCCATCATGGAGGAATTAAATTAATTCTTTGCATCAGTCTTCACTCTAGAGGATGTGTGGGAGAATCCCACATCTGAGCCATTCTTTTTAGGTGACAAATCCGAGGAACTGTCCCAGATTGAGGGATAAGAAGAAGAGGTTTTGGAACAAATTGATAAACAATAATAAGTCATCAGGACCAGATGGTATTCACCCAAGAGTTTGAGTTCCTTCAGAATATGAAATTGCAGAACGACTAAGTGTGGTATGTAACCTATCACTTAAATCAGCTTCTCTACCAGATGTCTGGAGGATAGCTAATGTGACACCAATATTTAAAAAAGGCTCCAGAGGCGATCCTGGCAATTAGAGGCCAGTAAGTACCAAGCAAATTGGTTGAAACTACAATAAAGAACAGAAATATCAGACGCATTGATGAACGCAGTGTGTTGGGGAAGAGTCAATTTGGCTTTGGTAAAGGAAAATCATGCCTCATCAATCTGTTAGAAGTAGGGCTGTCAAGAGATTAAAAAAATTAATTGAGCGATTAATCGCACTGTTAAACAATAATAGAATACCATTTATTTAAATATTTTTTGGGTTTTCTACATTTTCAAATATATTGATTTCAATTACAACACAAGATTCAAAGTGTACAGTGCTCACTTTATATTTATTTTTATAACAAATATTTGCACCGTAAAAAACAAAAGAAATAATATTTTCAATTCACCTAATATAAGTTCTGTAGTGCAATCTCTTTATCATGAAAGTTGAACTTTACAAACTCTTTTAAGACGTCTGAAATAATGCGCCACACCTTGTCCCTCTCAGATTTTGGATGGCACTTCAGATTCTTAAACCTTGGGCCAAATGCTGTAGCTATTTTTAGAAATCTCACATTGATACCTTCTTTGGATTTTGTCAGATCTGCAGTGACAGTGTTAGTAAATCAAACAACATGTGCTGGGTTATCATCCAAGCCTGCTATAACATGAAATATATGGCAGAATGTGGGTAAAACAGAGCAGGGGACATATAATTCTCCCCCAAGGAGTTCAGTCACAAATTTAATTAATGCACTATTTTTTTTAACAAACATCATTGGCATGGAAGTGTGTCCTCTGGAAAGGTAGCTGAAGCATGAAGGGGCATACGAATGTTTAGCATATCTGGCACATAAATACCTTGCAATGCCGGCTACAAAAGTGCCATGCGAAAGCCAGTTCTCACTTTCAGGTGGCATTGTAAATAAGAAGCAGGCAGCAGTATCACCTGTAAATGTAAACAAACTTGTTTGTCTTAGTGATTGGATGAACAAGAAATAGGACTGAGTGGACTTGTAGGCTCTAAAGTTTTACATTGTTTACTTTTTGAGTGCAGTTATGTAACAAAAAAAAAATCTACATTTGTAGGTTATACTTTCATGATGGAGATTGCACTATGGTACTTGTATGAGGTGAATTGAAAAATAGTTTCTTTTGTTTATCATTTTTACAGTGCAAATATTTGTAATAAAAATAATATAAAGTGAGCACTGTACACTTTGTATTCTGTGTTGTAATAGAAATCAATATATTTGAAAATGAAGAAAAACATCCAAAAATAGTTAATAAATTTTAATTGGTATTCTGTTGTTTAACAGTGCAATTAATCGCGATTAATTTTTTTAATTACAGTTAATTTATTTTAGTTCATCGCGTGACTTAACTGCAATTAATCGACAGCCCTAATTAGAATTCTTTGAGGAGTCATCAACATGTAGACAAAGGTGATCCCGTGGATACACTGTACTTGGACTTTCAGAAAGCCTTTGACAAGATCCTTAACCAAAGGCTCTTAAGGAAAGTAAGCAGTCATAAATTAGAAGGAAGGTCCTATCATGGATTAGTAACTGGTTAAAAGACAGAAAACACAGGGTAGGAATGAATGGTCAGTTCTGAGAATGGAGAAGGCAAATGGTGGTGTCCCGCAGCGATCTGTACTGAGAGCAGTCCTGTTCAACATATTCATAAATGATCTGGAAAAAGGGGTAAATGGTGAGGTGGCAAAAATTGCAAATGATGCAGAATTACTCAAGATAGAACTCTACAGCAGACTGGTGAAGAATTACAAAGGGATCTCAAAAAAACTGGGTGACTGGGCAACAAAATGAAAGATGAAATTCCATGTTGATAAATGCAAAGTAGTGCACATTGGAAAACATAATCCCAACTATACATATAAAATGATGGGGTCTAAATTAGTTGTTACCGGTCAAGAAAAAGATCTTAGAGTCATTGTGGCTAGTACTCTGAAAACATCCACTCAATGTGCAGTAACAGTCAAAAAAGCTACCAATGATAGCAAACATTAGGAAAGGGAATAGATAATAGAGAAAATATCATACTGCCTCTATATATATTCATGATACATCCACACTTGGAACACTATTTTTAGTTCTGGTCACCCCATCTAAGAAAAGATACGTTAGAATTGGAAAAGGTACAGAGAAGGACAACCATAATGATTAAGGATATTGAACAGCTTCCATGTGAGGAGAGATTAAAAAGACTTGGACTGAAAACAGCTTGGAAAATTGATGAGTAAGAGGCGATATGATAGAGGTCTATAAAATCATGACTGGAGTGGAGAAAGTGAATAAGGAAGTGTTTACTCCTTCACATAACATGAGAACCAGGGGTCACCCAATGAAATTTATTGGCAACAAAATTAAACAGAAGGAAGTATTTCTTCACACAGCACCAGTCAATCTGTGGAACTCATTGCCAGGGGATGTTGTGAAGGCCAAAATTATAATGTGGTAAAAAAACCAAACAGATATGTTCATGGAGGATAGGGATGCACACCCCCCCCCCCCCCCCGGCTCTGAGTGTCCCTAGCCTCTGAGTACCAGAAGGTGGGAGTGGACAACAGGGAACGGATCACTCGTTGATTGCCTGTTCTGTGCATTCCCTCTGAAGCATAAGCAACTGGTAACTGCTGGTAGTGGGGGAACAATGGCAGCCCCCCCCCCCAGCTACGGCCAACTTCCTGCTGACTGCCGAGGCATCCTCCAGCTACACTCTCTTGACCACAGTGCCCCCTGACCACGACACCTTGGGTGGTCACCACCCTTAAGGCTGTCCCTTCCAGGGTTGGCCTTAGGGAAAATGGCACCCTGGGCAAACTTTTTTTGGCCCCCTTGCGTTCCCTGGCCCCCCACCTATCGCCCCTGGTCTCTGATGCCTCCCTTAGACCCCCACCCCCTCCCCATCACCTGTGGCCCTTGCTGCCTCTCCCCCACACCTCTGGCCCCTACACTGCTGCCCCGAACTCCCCACCCCCATCGTCCCTGAGCCCTGCTGCCTCACTGGGCTCCCCACTCCCAGCTCTTTCCAGGACCTGTGGGTTTCCCCCCATTGCACCAGTTGGATCCCCTAGCTATAGGCAGGCTAGTCCAGACACATACTCAAACAGGTAACTGTGGCTACGGGTCACAAGAAAGGGATGCAACTCAGCAGGCCTCCCTGTGCCTCCTCTGGCAGAGAGTTGTACAGCCATCCTGATCTGGCTTCCCTGCTCTTGGTGCCACCTAGTGGGGCTCAGTGGAAACGGTCTCTGCTCGTGTCTTTCCCAGGCACATCCCTAGCTATGCTCAGCTTGACTCCCACCCTGGCAGAAACCTGGGGGGGCATCTGAAAATGTTTGGTACATTAATTATGGCAATTATACTGTAGTTTTATTTCGTATGATAGTAGGTCATAGTATACTAATAAAAGTATTGTAGAATATTTCATAAAAATAACAAAATCTTAGCATAATGAGACATCACTCCAACATCTGCTGTTAAATCTTGATAAGAAGTGAGGCCAGGGTGCCAATTTTTTTAGCAGATTATGAAGCATGGAGATGAATGAAGTTCTGAAATATTTGCGATATAGCTAACATTTGAGGTCATTTGCTGTCTTTACTAGATTATAAAGAAAGAAGCTGCCTGGTACTAAATGAGGGTGTAGGTTTTGTCTTTTATATCCTAGATTCGATTTGGCAAACAAATAAAATGACTAAGAATCTGTTTAAAAATTGGTAAAATATGTTTCATTCAATGGTAATGGGACTCTGAGAAGCTTTTTACTTGCCAAGATAATTTAGGTTGGCTTCTACTGCTGTGACTTCACTAACATCTAAAACAAAGCTCTTTAGTGTTCTTTTTAAATTGGACCCAGGATTTTTATAAACATTTGACAGTCTCTCTTCTTTCAGGAAGTTTCAAGGAAAGTGGATCTTATCCATATGAGGTCTCCACATATTCTTTTGTATAACAATAAGATTGCAGAACTGGAGTCTAAGAAAGACATCAAAGATCTATGCACATGGTTAACTTTACCCAGGGAGTCTGAAATTTTCAGTACTTGTGGCACCTTAGAGACTAACACATTTATTTTGGCATAAGCTTTCGTTAGCTACAGCTCACTTCATCGGATGCATGCAGTGGAAAATACAGTAGGAAGATATATATATACACACATAGAGAACATGAAAAAATGGGTGTTGCCATGCCAACTATAACGAGACTAATCAATTAAGGTGGGCTATTAGCAGGAGAAAAAAAACTTTTGTAGTGATAATCAGGACGGCGCATTTCCAGCAGTTGACAAGAAGGTGTGAGTAACAGTAGGGGAAAAATTAGCATGGGGAAATAGTTTTTAGTTTGTGTAATGACCCATCCACTCCCAGTTTTTATTCAAGCCTAATTTAATGGTGTCCAGTTTGCAAATTAATTCCAATTCTGCAGTTTTTTGTTGGAGTCAGTTTTTGAAGTTTTTTTGTTGGAGTATTGCAACTTTTAGGTCTGTAATTGAGTGACCAGGGAGGTTGAAGTGTTCTCCGACCTGTTTTTGAAAGTTATAATTCTTGACGTCTGATTTGTGTCCATTTATTCTTTTATGTAGAGGCTGTCCCATTTGGCCAATATACATGGCAAAGGGGCATTGCTGGCATATGATGGCATATATCACATTGGTAGATGTGCAGGTGAATGAGCCTCTGATGGTGTGACTGATGTGATTAGGTCCTATGATGGTGTCCCTTGAATAGATATGTGGACAGAGTTGGCAATGGGCTTTGTTGCAAGGATAGGTTCCTGGGTTCGTGTTTTTGTTGTATGGTGTGTGGTTGCTGGTGAGTATTTGCTTCAGGTTGTGGGGCTGTCTGTAAGCAAGGACTGGCCTGTCTCCCAAGATCTGTGAGAGTGATGGGTCGTCTTTCAGGATAGGTTGTAGATCTTCGATGATGCACTGGAGAGGTTTTAGTTGGGGGCTCAAGGTGATGGCTAGTGGCGTTCTGTTATGTTCTTTGTTGGGCCTGTCCTATAGTAAGTGACTTCTGGGTACTCTTCTGGCTCTGACAGTTTGTTTCTTCACTTCAGCAGGTGGGTATTGTAGTTGTAAGAATGCTTGATAGAGATCTTGTAGGTGTTTGTCTCTGTCTGAGGGATTGGAGTAAATGCAGATGTATCTTAGAGCTTGGCTGTAGACAATGGATCGTGTGATGTGGTCTGGATGAAAGCTGGAGGCATGTAGGTAAGTCTCTGAAACCTGAAATTTTCAGGTAGAAGCTAGCAAAGAGGAGTCTGGGGGAGGGCATGACATGAACAGAAGGAGAGGGTAATCAGTTCAGCTGTAGCATTTTGGACATACTGGAATAATAAACATTGACAGGAAGAGACTGTTTCTTTCAGATCTGAAGTACGATTTCAAGTTAAATCAAAGGGAATTCTTGCTCATCATAAAACTGCCCCACACCTACTCCACTTGACTTTCCATGAAAGAGCCAAAAATGCCCCAAGGTATTAGAGCAATTCCTTTTTAGGATCAGAAATAAAAGGAAACTGAGGGATATGTTTCAGTCTGTCCCAAATGTTTGGTGACTACTTCTGGTTCCTTACCCAGACAGACCTTATTTACCATCATGATTTTACATACTCAGTGCAAGATAAGCTATTTTGTGTACCTTCAGCCAATAGATTAAAGAATGAGACCCTTCTTGTCAATCTGGTTTTTTGGATTCTGTGAGGAATAATTGCACTCAGTTGGTTTTATTTACAGTGGTGTTAGGAGAGCCAGACAGGCTGTACCATGTAAATGAACAAGACTTGAGCTACTTCTTTATACACCTAGCCCAGTTGTTGTTTTTCTGCTGTTAATAGTAGATCATAGATTCCTAGGTCTGTTGATTGTCATCCTTAAAATAATTTATCTAGGAAACAAGATCATCATGACAGAGAATTTATTACTGCTGAAAACTTGACATATGGGTGATTTAAAGTCATGGTATGGTTTATACCAGTGGTCTCCAAGCTTTTTGGTTCGCGCACCCCAAAGGTGAAGACTGGAAGACCAGCTGCAGGCGCGCCACTGACGGAAGAAGACTGGAAGACCAGCTGCAGGCGCGCCACTGACGGAAGAAGACTGGAAGACCAGCTGCAGGCGGGCCCCCGGAGGGGAACACCAGCCGTGGACGTGCAGAGCTGCCGCCAAAGAAAAAAAACGCCGAAGAGCCGTCTGGCGGCACTCCTGGTGCCGCGCACCCCCGGGATCATCTTGCGCACCCCAGTTTGGAAACCACTGGTTTATACTACAGATGGTTAAGAAGCTCTCTGACACTTAAGCTCTTAGAGGTGTAGGGCAAGGAGGTTTGGAATATATGGTACATTTATTCTTTACAGGGAGTCTTTGATGTGTGTGGCACAGCAACAGTCTGCTGCCTTTGCGGTTATTAGGAGGTACTTTTGGCTAAATAATTCTAATCTTGCTCTTGAAGTTCAACACACAGTATGCCATCTGAAGGACCAAAGTTCTATTCCATGCCATAACATCGGACCTCTTGACTAAACAAAAGTGGATGAGATCCATGACTATACCTCTTGGCTTGGTCTTCTTATAAGAAGTAACAGACTTATCAAATGTACTTAAACTGCAGCCACAGCTTTTTCCCTCTGGTCGGAATCGCTGGTTAAGACATTCCAGTGGTGTGCCACCAGCCCCCTTAATGTGCCCTCTGAAACGGCAACTTTTTGTCCATTTTCAACTTTTTTTTTTTTTTTTTTTTACAGCTTCCTTGAATCAAACTGGCACAACTTTCCTGTGCTTAAAAGAGAGTTAGACTCGTTGCATGTGCTCTCCTTCCGTATCCCACCACAAAAGTTAATGTGGAAATAAAAGCATTACCTTACTTCCTTGCCACTGTGTCTTTACCAGCAGATTCTGCATCTGTGGTGTTCTGATCTCCAGTAAGAACTTCACAAGAAGATATTTTTGGAAGCTTAATACAACCATAGGAATTTTTTTCCCCCTGTGCAAGTATTGGGCTATTTCATACATAAATCAGAATGGACTGTTGAATTGTCATCAATGCACTGAAAAGACAGCCCTGCCAATGCCTCTAATTGGTTTCATGGATAATTTTGTGAATAGCCTTGTGTATTGCTTTCATTAGCACTGTCAATGTGCGTGGGTTCCTTTTCCCATTATAAAAATTATAAGCTTAGCAACACTAGAATTAAAGCTCTGCTAAGTCAGGTAGGATTCTATGAACTGGTCTTTTAATTCTTAGTGTTATAAAGTTGCCTTTTAATATTTGAACAGTAGTTTCCGGTTTTAAAACAAAACTTAAGTTTAGTGATAAAATCAGGGGTTAATTAAAGGTATTTCTTCATTGTTTCCTTTTACTGCTGTAGGGGGAATTCCATTTTTTGCCTTTCTAAGTCAAAGACTTGCTTGAAAAGACAACTCTTGTGAAAATAATGTGCCTTTAGCCAAACTGACTCGGATATTTTATCTCATCAGATCTAAACTAAGCAGTGTTGGGCATGATCTGTGCTGGGATGGAAGGCTCACAGAAAAGCTCAACTGGTACATAAAGTGATATTGGAGATTCAGTAGGTGGTTCTGTTCTCTTTAGTACCAGCGACCCATCATTGTGTTGGGGAGCATCACCAGCATATTTCCACTGACAGTTAAAATATAGATCATCATCCACGACAGTCAGTAAAAATTCCATGGCTCATTTTACAAGAGTCAAGTTTGCATGGGTAAATTTCACTTCAGATAATTATGCTCTCTCTATGTAAAAGTGCAGGAGGAATTTAAATGGTGAAGATATTTTTGTTCTGAGTGTTCATGTGATGTTGCTGTTGCATGTTTGAAGTCTGTAGTTCTCCTTTAGTTTCTGTATTTCTTTGAGGGGTGTGTGTGTGTGAGAAAATAACAATCTTTTGACGTGTTTTTAAAGTTTGTCAAATACTTTGTCATATTTTGGTGAAACAACTATACTATAATAGCAGCACCAACAACTATGATTTAGGTTACATAACTGTTTCTATTCTGATCTCACTGCAGACTTGATCTCTGCCAAAAAGTTAATCCTTCTGGAAAGTTTTGGTAGAAAATTGTTATACCATTTCTCAGTCAAAGCAGAGAGTTCCATAAAGGAGCAGTGCCTTTTGGAAATATTGATACAGATAAGCTGTTGGCAGGACAGCTGAGGGACAGCCACACCCCATTTAACACTCAGAGAAATTGACAGAGGAGGAGGAATGTGCAATGCTATACATTTAGTCCCATTTTACGCATCAGGAAACCGAGGCATAGAGTGGTTAATTTGCCCAGGACGTCACATCAAATCAGTGGCACGGATAGGACTATAACCAATGGCTGTAGACTTTCAGCTCATTGTCCACAGGACCACAGTTAGAAATGTTGAGCTGTGATTTTGTTTCTCCTTGCTTTTGTGGAGTTATATTAAACAGTTAGTACCCACTCTTTTTCTATCCGGGAAGAAAAAATGTGTTCATCCATCCATCTATCAGTAGTGTGTGTATATATCGGTGGTGGGCAGCCTCTGGGCTGCATGCGGCCCATTAGGGTAATCTGATTGCAGGCTGTTAGCCATTTTGCTGACATTGACTGTCCACAGGCACGGCCCCCCACAGCTCCCAGTGGCTGTGATTCTCTGTTCCAGGCGAAAGGGAGCTGCGGGAAGCGGCAGCCAGCATGTCCCTGTGGCCCGCAGCTCCAATTATCCGGGAACAGCAAACCGTGGCCACTGGATGCTGTGGGGGGCCGTGCTTGTGGATGATCAAGGTCAGCAAAATGTCTCGCGGCCTCGTAGTCAAATTACCCCGATGTGCCCCATGCGGTTGCCCACCACTGATATATACACTACATAATATACATAAAATGCACCAATTTCGAACATGTTTTACTTTTGCAACTGTTACCCAATATTTTCCGTTATATTGCTTCTGAACTTTATTTTCTGCTGTCTTGAATTCAAGGTTTAGGCTAACTGTAATCATCTTGTGCTCTAGTTAACAATTGCATAGTTCATTGAGCACATTCCTTATTCCTACCTCTAAAGTTAATACTAATGTAAATATTTGGTCTGGTTTGGCCTTCTAAGCTGCATCATCATTTATTTAGCCCTGGTCTACACTGGGGGGGTGGTTGGGAGGGAATCAGTCTAAGTTTTATGCAACTATTGCTACTGTTTCTCCCAACAATACCCTCTTCACGTGGATCTTTTTGTTTCTGCTGCAGAATATGCAAAATACACAGGCTGTTAAAATACATGCACTGAGTATCTTTTCTCCCTCGCTACAGCTATTAGAAAGTTTACAAGAGAAGAGGACTAAAGAGTTCAATTTTTTTTTTCAGCTTGGAAAAGAGACAATGGGGGGGTATGATAGAGGTCTATAAAATCATGACTGGGGTGGAGAAAGTAAATAGGAAATGTTGTTTTCTCCTTCTCATAATACAAGAACTAGAGGTCACCAAATGAAATTATTAAGCAGCAGGTTAAAAACTAACAAAAGGAAGTACTACTTCACCCAACATTCAGTCAACCTGTGGAACTCAGTGCCAGAGGATGTTGTGAAGGCCAAGATTATAACAGGATTCAAAAAAGAACTGGATAAATTCATGGAGGATAGGTTCATCAATGGCTATTAGCCAGGATGGGCAGAGATGGTGTCCCTAGTCTGTTCGCCAGAACCTGGGACTGAGCAACAGGGAATTGATCACTAGGTAATTACCTGTTCTGTTCATTTCCTCCAAAGCACCTGGTATTGGCCACTGTCAGAAGACAGGATACTGGGCTAGATGGACCATTGGTTGGACCCAGTATGGCCATTCTTATGTTTTTATTATCTGCCAACTTAGATGGGAAATTACAGTTTAACAGATTGATGTATGAGTTTACTGGTTCTTCTCAAAAGCTTCTGAATGCACAGGCACTGTGTAAGTGAAAGATTATTTAAGAGCTGTTTTTCACACAGAGGATATAGCAGGCCAGAAGATCTAAATATTTACTCAAGATCTCGACATGGTGATATGTATTCTTTTTTATACTACTGTAGCACTCTTCTGTTGAGTTTTTCACCTGGGAAAATTCAGTTCCTTCCGGTGGTGTAAAAATCTGCGTCTTATTTACTCAGATTCAATCCAATGGGGTGGCTGTTACTTTAGGATCTGATTCAAACCAATGCTGAGAATCCCTCCTGTATCTGTGTCAAGAGCCTGAAAGCGGTTGCTTCTTCTATCGGTGTTGGGGATGTACTGGTCGTCGTCCTCCTCCTCCTCCTGGAGGTCACACACTGCCATTTTTCTTCCCTGTTCTACAGCCCCCACTGCACTGCTCTTTCCGATTCTTTGGCATGCTGTGCCCTCAGTACCAAATCCCGACTACTGTCCCGGAAGTCTTCATTTTCTGTTGCAATGCAGAGTCAATACTTGGGCCTCCAGTCCTTTAAACTTTTCTTCCAGTATGGAGACTAGCTTGTACTTGGTACAGACAAAGTTGCTTCTGTCCTCTGGGACAAAGACAAACATAGCACATTCTGTGCAGGTCACAACAACTGATCCCTCACTATCTATGTTGTCTTCCTTGTAATGTATCAAGAGCCTTTTCAGAGGATGTATTGTATCATACATTTTGTAGGAACATAGTTGCACTGAGTGAAATTCTTTTGTGTTGTGTGCTGCAGCTCCACCCCCATGCATCCCTCTTTCCCCCAGTACACCGCCTGTGCCAGGGCCTTCCAGGGGGTCTGTGATGTTGGCAAACAAGGTGCCAGCTCTTGTTGAGGCTTTAGGCTTCAGCTGAGCACTGACAATTTCATTGCTGGAAACCAGTCCAGCTCACCCTGTGTATATCTTTATCACATGCTATAAGATATTTAAGTTTTTTCTGTATAACAGTAAAAAGTGTTTGCCACTGAAACTGTCAAATCTGTCAGAAGGGATTGTCTCCTGCTCATTAAGAAGGCTATCAAAACTAAATGGGTCATTGTGGGACATCACAATACAAATACTGTTAATTGTCCCTTCAAACCCATGAAGAGGCTAGGTGGCAAAGGGCTTATCCCATCTGCTTGAATTCTGGAATAAAGAAATAAAGATAGTGAACTAGAAAATCTTTAATCTCTTTTGCTGTTTGGACTTTCACAGGGCCAGAGCTACCAAACAGAACCAGAGATCCCCACGGTCAATCTAGGTTAGCCCTAAAAGACATTTGGTGCTGACAGATTATTACAACTCTATCACCTTTTGGAACCATAGACTGTAAATCGTTTGTTTATATAGGTTTGCCTTCCTTAACCTGGAAATAACTCTCTCATTTTCTTAGTTATTAAATCCTTTGTTAGTTTAGTATAGGATTGCCTACAAGTGTTCTCTTAGGTGTGAGATCTGAGGTACTAATTGATGCTGGGGTAAGTGATTGATTGGTCTCTTGGGACTGGAAGCAACCTGAATCTTTTATGATCTTTGGTGTATAGCAACCAACTATCAGTAAGGCCAGGTTTGTATCGGTATAACTATGTCATCCAGGGGTGTGAAAAATTCACACCCCTGAGTGACATCGTTATACTGACCTAACCTTTCATGTAGACAGCAGAATGTTGACGACCTCCTCCTATCGATACACCTACCTCTTGGAGAGGTGGGTTAATACTCCGACGGGAGAAGTTCTCCTGTCGGTGTAGAGCATCTTCACTTGAGCGCTACACCAGCACAGCTGCAGCATTTAAATGTAGACTTCCTGACCAGCTTGCCTTGATGGCAAGGTAGACTGGAGTGCCGAAGAGGACTGTTTGTGACTCCATGGTAAGACTGTTGTAGTGCTGCCGGAGTTCACATTTGTTACTGGGTTACTATAATCTAATTATAGATCATACCACTCCTTCGAGATCTCGGCCCTGCCTTTTTTGACAGTCTGCCCTGAGGTTGGCACTCATGGTAGCGAACCACTCCAGAGAGTGTGACAGGGTCCTCTGAAGTAGCCTCATATATGTGTTCTCCAGTGTCTGCATTAAAGGAAATCTCATCCAGTTCTGTCCAGTGCTTGTAGGGCCCTTAATGCTGCTCTGTCCCTTTTTAGTTGGTGTAAAAAGGGCAAAGTGAATGGTGAGCATCTCTCCTACCATGTTTAGCTATTGGAACATTGGTAGTGGAAATAGACCGGATTTCAATTAGATAAAGGGCCACTCACCCTTGTGAATGCAGAGGAGTGTAAATGGCATCTTCATATACCTGCAAGGGCTGCGGTGCTATAGTTGTGGAATCACACCCAGGGGAAGATCAAGCAGTGTTTCCACCAGAGGGCTGGAAGCAGACTCTGAGCCTGTTACTGAAGGCTGCAGCAGTCAGGTTAATCCCAACTGTTTTAGCACTGCCGTCTGTTCATCAGCACTGTCCTTTCTGTGGGCTGTTGGCTGGCTACATGCTCCCTGACAGAGGGGATGCTACAGGCACACTGCACTGTTCCAAAACCATCCTAGGTAGACTTTCTGTTGCCAAAAGGCCATGTTCAGTGGAAGCTAGCCCAGAGGCTGTCATGAATCCGGCCCAGTAGGTTGTATTCAAATCATAGATTGCATTATTTCTATGATTCTGTTTAATTTCTATGATTCTATTTAATTGGGGATTGGTCCTGCTTTGAGCAGGGGGTTGGACTAGATGACCTCCTGAGGTCCCTTCCAACCCTGATATTCTATGATTCTATGATTAAACAGTTGTGTAATTTTGGTGGGGGGAACATACCACACACCTTTTAGGCAAAGTAAAATATCCATCCTTTAGTAGGAATATATTGGAGCCAGGACTCCTGGGTTCTGTTCTCAACTTAGCTGATAACCAATTTAATTCCAATTCACATGTGTACAAAATCTCACTTGCACTGCTTGGATTCTGATGACAGACTATGATTTAGTTTTAGTTTTTAATTTCATTTTGTCTAAAGGAAGGACATTAAATCTAAAAATAATGTAACATAGTTGAAAACTTAAAGGGGGATGCAAGTTAAAATTGATATTGTAAACCAATTTCTTTGTTACCAATAATACCTTACGTTATTAAACCTGAAAAAGTAGCAGTTACTTTTCATTATTGTTCCCTTTTATCCCTTTCTCTGAGCTTGGGCACTGAAAACCAATGAAAACCACTTTTGTCAATTTCAGATTTTTAGTGGTGCGCTATTTGGGTTGCAAATTGTACATGAAATTTGTTTTGTGAAATTAGCTGCTGTTTCCATGAGACTTGTAAAAAAAAAAAAAAAGAGAGAGAAGAAATCACAAGCATTATTAGTCTTTTGGGGGAGATTTGAGACTTGCAAAGAGCAGTTAGACACCCAACTCATATTCAGTGTCAATGGGAGGTGAGTACCCTTTATTTCTTTGAAAATCTCTTTCTCTCTAGTTTTGTACCAGTTCACCCTTTAGAAAATTAAATTTGACCCAAAATTTATATTGTTCTGTTTTTAATAATGCAAGTCTGAAAACACAAGTTCAAACTATATTTAAGGTAAATATTTAACTGCATAAACTTAATTTAAAAAATTCTATATGTAGGCAATGGGACATCAAATTTTTTGAATTTTGTCATGTTCGTTTAAATTCTCAACCTTGATGTTGTATTAATGTAGACATTTGCATTTATATAGATTTTTGTTGATGCTTTCAGTCAGTGGGGCTGTGTTTTCTAGCATCTTTACTTAAGCCTCTCGAGTTTATAGTTGCAGGGAAAGCTACCAAGGCTGTTAACTGTTCTTGCTTTGGATGCTGGGATTGGAATTTTTCAGGGCAGGAGAGTGGAATCTTTCTAGAACCTATTTCATTCCCTGAATGAAGACCCAATGTATTCCTATGTGTGAAGCCTAATAGTAATAATACATAACAGTTTTCAAAGAAGAAATTGTTCATTGTTTGCTTGAACCCTGTTTTCCATGCAGATATGTTGTCAATCATCTTGAAATTAGAGAATAGTAAAAGTATAAGGAAAAATGTCTGATTATTGAAAGTCAGGTGCCCTGCTTTCAAGAGAGTAACTGTGCTTTGAAAAAACTCTTTACAGAAATGTGAATGTTTTCCATTGTTCATTACAATAATGTTGTTGGGTAAATCTTTTACTTAAAATGTTTTGGAACTACTTTAAAAGTTTTAACCGTAACATAATTTTGGGTCAGACTGTTTTATCAGCTGTTGAATGCTACATCAAAAGTAGATTTTTTCCCCAAAATATTTAACTCCAAGGTATCCATATAATACACGCAATTATTTGAGAAGGTTTTTGTATCCATTAGAAGATAATTTCTTACCCCAACTCAGCAGCATTATTTCCATGCAAATAGGAAGAATGTAATTAATTAAATGCAGTATATCTAAGATCAGATCTTGTATGCCCTTTGGTTCTTTACCTCTCATTGACATGAAGTCAGAGTCTTTCCATTGCACATGTTGAAGACTGGAATTTCTATGCTTCCTCTAGCAATAGTTGACTATACAATAAAGTTATAAAAAAAAAAACCCAGGCATAAGAGGGTTTCTGGAGATTGCATGGTCAGTTGATTTGAATTTTTGGCTAAGAAAAGTTGACTATACTTCAATTTAATACTAGGAGCAAAATCACAGTAGTTTAATGTATGCATTGTTTTTGTAGTCATATTGGTTGTAGTTGACCCTCTAGCTTCTGGAGCAGGGTCACAAGCACAGACTGGTGGGATCACATCATCATGCAGTCCTGAGGTAACCAGCAGTGGATCCAGAATTTTAACATGAAGAAAGCTACATTTCTGAAGCTTTGTGAGCCACTTGTCCTGACCCCGCAGCATAAAGACACATGCATGAAGCCACATCTGCCGGTCCAGAAGTGGTTTGCTATAGCTGTGTGGAAGCTGGCTACTCCAGACCTACAGGTCCATTGCAAACTAGTTTGGTGTTGGAAAGTCAACAATGGGTAAAGGGGTGGTAGAGATTTCTGAGGCACTCTGGGCATATGGTTTACCACAAAGTGGCTGGTGTAAAAGATATTCCTGAAGTAATTGCTGGCTCTGCGACAATGGTGGTGGTGGCGGGAGGGGGGGCGTTTCCTGTTTGCCATTCAGATAGCACTGTGGGAGGGAGGTGGAAGCATCCATATGGATTGCCCTGTCCAGCTGCTTATGGGGCCCAATTGCACAAGCCATGCAGCCATGGAGTCCTCTGAACTGCAGCACATGGTACCGTGCAGGGGACTCAGGCCATGGTGTGAGTAATACAGCAGAAGCTGCTACTCTTGTCATTAGTGATATGAGCCACTCAGATAGCTCTTTCTGCTGAGCTCTGTCCTCCACCACCTCCAGGTAGTGCTAGAAAATACACCCTTTCCTGGAATTTGACTCTCTATCTGGATTTCCTGTGTCACAAAACGTTTGCAGCTATTAGCACCCAGGATTGGGTCAAAATTCATGAGGGAATCAACAGGATGCTGCATTAGCTTCCACATGGCTTAGCCTGTTATGACTGCAAATACTCACACATCCACAGCCTTCCTCCTCCCCACCCCGACATGTTTCTGGACAAAATTCAAACCGCAGTCATATTTGTTGGGGACATATGATTGTCACTTATGGATTGCATGGATACCTCTAACTGAAATGTACTAGATTTGTGAATGGAACACTGTTTCCAGGCAGCTCAATAGAATATAGAATGTATTCAGAGCAGCATACTTACAGGCATGGCAATGTAAGGTTATTATTTTTAAGAAATAGGAATGAATGACCTTAGCAAAAAATCTGTGTCTTTCCAGTAAAAATACACTTTAAATGTGGTGTTTATTGTTTGCATGTCCCGGTTGCCTTAATGCAACTCTGTATGCTGGTGGGGTGGAGTGGGGAGTACCATGCCACTGGCATACAATCCGCCATTAGCAGCTACACGCTGCTAGCTGGGGCTTCTCATAACTTTTGCATTGGTTCATAGAGTGGAAATCCCTCCCATTCCTGTATTAATAAACCTTAAAATGGAGCCAGAAACTTACCAGGCTTAGGGTGGCTTCTATCCCATCTGTGTCTGCTGCAGGGTCCACAGCAGGCTATTTGTCAGGGGTTGCATCAGCTACAGTGCGTCTGGACCCAGAATGTGGTGTTGCTGCTGCTCCTTTTCCAAAGCCTACTCTGGAACTAGTGTCAGTAACAGAGTGACTTAATTGTCCCTACTTGGTGCCTGCTGCTGGCTCCCATCAATCCCCATGTTGGATTCCGGGGCCAGCAGGGCACCATCTCAGCTGACCAGGTCATCGTGCCAACCACCCAGTCAAGCTCCTCATAAAACGGGCATGATTTTGGCCAGTTGCCCAAGGTGCGGTTCTTGTCCCTGGTTTTCCAGTACTCACTGTTGAGCTGCTTAATCCACACCCTGCACTGGTCACTGGTCTGGTAAATTTGCAAAGCTGCCAGCTTCTTTTCTGTTTGCTAGGTTGCATGGTCATTCCTGGTGCTCTTACTAAAGTCCACAGTTTTACAGTTTCACAGGAAGCTGTGTTCCTGTGATCATGAAGCAGCATGCTTTGCAAAATGCTTATTCTGTTCAGTCTCCACTGCAAACATAGAAGGCTCTCTGGTGTGTTTACAGATCAGTGGTATGTAACAAAGTCTTTCCCAGAACAAATCATCCCAGGCAGTCACTATCCTCTGCCTGGTCTGTGCCATGTCCCCATTGGCTGGTAGGGGAACCCAGGCCCACCCTCTACTCTGGGTTGCAGCTCAGGGGCCCCCTGGTCAGAGCCAAGCCCTGCACTGTCCCACCTTGCTGCTTTCACCCTGTACTTTTTCCGACCTTCCTAGCTTCCCACTCCTCTGGGTTTGCCAGCCTCCGACCTCTCTCCTCTCAGGAAGTAACTGTGGACTACTCTCTAGCCCAGGGATCAGCAACCTTTGGCCCACGGCCCGCCAGGGTAAGCCCCCTGGTGGTCCGGGCCTGTTTGTTTACCTGCTGCATCCACGGTTCACTGCACCAGGCCAATGGGGGCTGCGGGAAGTGGCCCGGGTCAAGGGATGTCCTGGCCGCTGACTCCCGCAGCCCCCATTGGCCTGGAGCAGCGAACCGCGGCCAGTGGGAGCTGCGATCGGCCGAACCTGCAGATGTGGCAGGTAAACAAACCAGCCCGCCAGGGGGCTTACCCTGGCAGGCAGCATACCAAAGGTTGCCGATCCCCGCTCTAGACCCTAACACACCTCCTTTCTCTCAGGGAGTGATTGCAACCTACTTCCCTACAGCCCCTTCTGTTGCCAGCTTTCTGGCTTATATAGGTCCCTCCAGCTGAGCCTGCTTTCAATCAATTCCTGCTCCCTGGCTCCTCCTCCAGGTGTTGCCTGTGGGCTTAATTGGCCCACCTGGCCCCCTTAATGCCTTCAGTCCTGTGTGGACACCCCATCACAGGGGGTTAAGTGGGCTACAGATTGTTGTAATAAGCCATAAATCCAGTATCTCTATTTAGTTCATGATTTTTAGTATCTAGCAAAGTTATGAATTTAAGCTCCAAGACTCATCTTTTGAAGGTGTTGCACAGGATGAGGACTGAGAGGTCAGATACAGAGTGATCACTTTGTGAAAATTGTTCACCTATACAGGTGATATGGTGTTTTTTATCTTCTATCATTTTTCTGTGTGAGTTCGAGAGTGTAGTGATTGTCTGGTTTCATCTGCATTTAGTGCATGAGGTATACCACATGTTGTGATAGGCACACATATGACCTGCGGATCTTGAAAGGTGTGTTGATCATTGTAGCAGTGGGAGTATGTCTACAGATTTTGCATCTGTTATTCTGGCAGGGTCTGGTGCTGCTTTGAGTTGGAGTGACCTGGTGTGTGTGGAGCTTTCTTCTGGTTATGAGCTTAGAGAGGTTGGCAGGTTGTTTGAAGGCCAGAAGTGGGGGTTCAAGAAAGATTTATTTCAGGATGTGGTTCCCTAATTGTATGCAGGATTGAAAGAAAGATTATGTGAGAATAGAGACAGGTCCAAGTTGTGAAGTAGGAATCTCTCTAAGAAATGTGATTTGGCTTTGGCAGGAAGAAGCATGAGTGCTATGCTCCAGCTTAGCAGTCTGTTCTACTCTTGAGTAGAGAAAATAGTCTCATAACCCATCATTAAAACTGGGTTCAGTAAATACTCAGCATATTAAGAAGAGAAATCCTCTATGTCCCTATTCTCTTTAGCTGTATGATTTCTTCTAGCTAACAATAGATTAACATCTTTTAACAAGTATTAATTTGAAGCTGTTAAAATTCTTGTTGCTTACTAAAATACATGTGTTTTGCTCTTTGATTATTGGGCTTTGTTGTAGCAGTCTGATATAAAGCTCCAAGGATTGTTTGTTTTCATTAAAAGTGGGATTTTACATTTTAAAAGGGGGAAAAACAGAATGTTGTTTATTTCTGCACTTTCTAAAAGGGATTGAAAGGTAATGGGGTAGGCCGGTGTGGGTAGAAATGAGTTATAATAGTTTATGGAGGTGCTTTGTTTAGATCAAGCCTTTTTAATTGATTACCATCTGCTGCCTCTGCAAATGCGTAGATGATAGTGCACAATTATGTGGTCCGTCGTCATGACATGGAAGGAGAATTAGTTTTTATTTCTGTAGAGAGAATTAAATAGAAAAAATAGCAGGCTTAATGTGGCAGCTTTATCTTCTTGAAAACGTGTGTGTGTGTAAGTTGCAAACTCTTCGGGGCAGAGACCATAGTTTATTTGTGAGTATATAATAGTGTATAGCACAATGCAGCTCCAATCAGGGCTGGTGCTGGTAGGGATCATCCTGACACAAATAGATGATGCTATAAGTGAGCATGTGTATCTGTCTGTCTAGGTATAATATCATCGCCCTGTTTATACTTGTTGAAGTGATCCTGACAGCATTCCTATGAGATAGGGAAGTATTATCCTCATTTTATGCTAGGAAACTGAGATCATGTGATCTACCCAAAGTCACATGAAGTCTGTCACAGAGTTGGGTATTGTACCCAGGTATTGTGAGTTCTAGTCCAGTATCTCTAACCACAAGACCAATCCTTGGCCTCTTAATAAATGTTTCTGATATTGGGTTGCTTTTCTGGAGGTTTGCACTAAAACCATAAACTGGTTTTAAAATTTAAATTGAAAAACTGGTTAGTTAACAAATTGGTTAAAAGTTTTTGTCTTTTCTTAAGGGTTAGTTTTATGGTTTATTCATTCAGTCAGAAGTCTGAGGTTATCTTGATTTATTTTGTTATATTTTTTGGCTCAGAAGTCTTAACTCTTTCCTATCACAGTCATTCGTCCCCTCTTTCTTCTCACTGTGCAGAAATCAGTTAAATTTTTAACTGACTATATTACAGCTTGTTTTATGAAACCATATTAAATACAGGCAAGACCAAATATGAAATAGTTTGAGTAAAATACATTGACTGCTATGAGAGATTCATGTTTCCTTTTAATTCCCTTTTTCTTTCTTCTCCCCTCTCCCACAACCACACATATGAGGCACATATTTCAAAGTAATGTCCTTATGAGTCAGTTCAGTGAAAGTTTTCCTAATTTAGATATGTATTTAGTATTTTTCACTGCTCTGCAAAATTAGGGTTGTAAAACCTCTAGAAGGTAAACAGAAACAAATACTTGACCCATTGCTGTTGCTGTCTTTCAAAGTGAAATTTGAAACTATTACTATATTAGGATTACAGTATTGCCTACAACGTGTTAAGTTCTTCTTAATATTTATTTGCTGCCAACGAATTCACAAATCTAAAATAAGTCCCAGGTGGGTGTAATAGAAAAGATAGGAGATGAGGGTTGAGGAAATAGTGATAGGAACAGGAATTGCATATACTAGCTATAAAATTATGTTCACACCATACACACAGAGAAGTTAAATAAAAACATAAAGTAGTCCCTGCTCGAAGCTGCAGTGTTACATTGTTTTATTTCTTAGAGTTCAGAATGATAACACACAAGAACCCAAAACCAGAGAGAGAGCGAGAGCAGACTTCTCCCTAAAACTGAGGCACAATTCAATTCACTTTACTCTAGGGTGACTTTCTCCATACTGACTCTGATTGCATAGTTCTACACAGCACCTCTTAACCTGGAAGCAGGATCCAGAACCATCTCCTCTGTGCATACACACTCTTAAAGCAATAGTTTGCAATTCCAGCACATTCCTCAATACGACAAAATAATTTGCATGTTTGAAATGAAAAGAAAATTTGTTTTGTTTTTTTAAATATTTATAAATCAGGTGTATGTGTTTGTGGGAGAATCAGGCAGACCGAGGATGGAGGCTGGCATTGTTGGAGCCAAGAGGTCAGTGAGTTAGTGTACAATAGCAATGTGCAGTCCCTACTCCAAAGTGGTTTTGTGAAAATAAAGAAATATGGATTATAACGGAAACCTGGTTGTGGTTTTAACTATAATCTAGCCACCATCCTATTTTCTGTATCTTTGATACATCCAAACTGTAGACATCAAAGCAGAAAATGCAAAATGTGTTATGTAGTGGAAGTGGGAAAATCTGTCTTTGTCAAACATACTTTCTTGTCATTATCTAATTCTTCTGGAAGAAATAGCTGGGGAGTCAGATCCATGAAAAATTATGCTGTTTGTTGAGTATGTGTCAGTATGGTTCACACTGCAGGTGCACATGTGCCTCAAGTGTGAGAGACTGAAGTATTTTGAATTGCCATGTCTGTCAGGGCCGCACAATATACTCTCTGCCTCCTTGAGCTCCCGTAGGAGGACGTAAAGGATGGGGGGGCACAACCATCCCTTGGTTTCTTCTTACCATCCGTGACTGCAAGATGGAACCTAGCAAGTCTCCAACCCCTCCATCCTTTAACTCCAGCTTAACTCTCCAGAACTCTCACCACTTGCTGTAGGAAAGTACACCAAATACACTTCACCCATCTGGACTAATTTCTTATTTTCAGACCATTGTACATACCTCCCCCAGTACAGGTTCTCATATACAGGGCAGCTCAACCAGTTTTGTCTCATGGTAGACTCTGAGTCTTTGGGCTTCAAGCCCAGCCCTTCCTGTGAAAGGATAATCCCACTAACAAATAGGCATAGCAAATGCTTCTTGTGCTCAAGCACGAGTCAGATGTCAGATAGATGCTCAGTATGCGAGTCATTCTCTTTGAGGACTCACAAGTCGTGGGACACTATTGAAGCTCCACTTACTGGAGTAGTCAATGAAACTCTGTTTGGATCTGCAGGAGTCAGATACCAGATTAAACAGTGTTCATGAATGCCCTTTCCAGTAGCCATGCAGTGATCAAGGCTAACATGGAGAGAATCTCAGCACCATAAAAGAGATCAAACACCAAAAACAACTTTGTCAGTAAGGACGCCAATACCATTGGCACCAATGTCAGAGCCAAGTCTACCAGTACTGAAGCCCAGCACCAAGTGAGGCCATTCCAAATGTAAGGACAAAGATTCTAGATGGATTTTAATGTTTTTCTGTAGAAACTGTATAAAGAAATGACTAAGCCCCACACCAAATCCAGGGCTAGTGACAAGGAGCTGACCTATTATGGCATTGACAAAACCTACATTGGGACCAACCCCATTGCAACTGATGATTGTGCAGCCAAAAACTCCAGCAAAGTCCTTCACAGTACCAATATATATATATTCTTGGAGATTTCCAGTCCTATATTGTAAGCAACCTTGGTACCAAGACTACCTCCAGCACCAGTGTGGACCCCTGTACCGAAAGCACCATATGTTACGGTACCTCCTTTAAATGACATCTGTTCCTCATCTCCCTCACCAGGATATGACTTCTCAACTCCCTCAAGCATGGAACCCTCTCTCTGACTGTGGACTGAACATGCACTTCTCCTTATAGGATCTTGACTCGCCAACAGAAGGAGTGGCTTTGACTGGCCATCATCAGACAAGTTAGCCATATCCTAATGGAATATTTACCATGGTCGTCCTTCAAGGAGCAGACCCCTTCCATTCTAGAAAAAGGATATCAGACTACCCAGTGGCATCGTTGAGCAGGCCACTGACATTGGGCCAAGAGGAATGTCAGGAACTATGGCAGGATATGGGCCCAGAGGAGCAAAACATTTCTACTTTGCCTCCTAAAGACTTTTTGTCATTGTCACCAGGCAAAGTGGTAGACCGAGTACCAGGACTGGAGGATTTTAATAAATTTCAAGATCTGATTATAGATTCTAATGCCAGAAGGGACCATTGTGATCATCTAGTCGGACCACCCGTGTAGCACAGGCCATAGAAATTCCCCAAAAGAATTCCTAGAGCATATCTTTTAGAAAAACATTCAATCTCGATTTAAAAATTGTCAGTGATGGAGAATCCACCATAACCATTGCTTAAGTGTTTCAATGGTTAATTACTCTCACCATTAAAAAAATGTATGCCTTATTTCCCATCTGAATTTGTGTACTTTCAGCTTCAGCCATTGGATCATAATATCCCTTTCTCTGCTACATTGAAGAGCCCATTATTAAACAGTTGTTTCCCAAGTAGGTACTTATAGACTGTAATTAAGTCATCCCATAACCTTTTCTTTGTTAAGATACATAGATTGAGCTCTTTCAGAGTATCACTATCAGGCATGTTTTCTAATCCTTTAATCAGTGTCATGTCTATTCCCTGAACCGTCTCCAGTTTATCAACATTTTTCTGGAATTGTGGACACATGAATTTGACACAGAATTCCAACAGCAGTTGCTTCAGTGCCAAGTACAGAGGTAAAATAACAGCTCTACTCCTATTTGATATTCCCCTGGTTATGCATCCCAGGATTGCATTAGTACTTTTGGCCTAATCATCACACTGGGAGCAGGTGTTCAGCTGATTATCCTCCATGGCCCCCAAATCTCTTTCAGTCATTTCTTCCTAGAATAAAGCCCCTTATCCTGTAAGTATGGCCTAAACTTTGTTTATGATAATAGCAGACATTTTAGAGGTAGAGAAATCAGTTAGCCAAGGAAAAATCTCATAAATTGTTCAATATACTGATGATTTTGGGTCCAGGCAGAATTGCGCTTCCAATAAAGGCTGGTCCCAGTGGGAGACACCCTCTCATTGTTTGTTTGTTCAGATAAGCCTCCTTGTGAACTATGAGAAGTCCTCTCTCTTCCCGTCTCAGATGATAGAGTTGATAGGGGGTAGGATTGCCTCTCAGTGAGCAAAAGCCTACCTCCCAGAGGGCAGGTTGCAATCTCTCCAAATATACACTACCTAAAGTCAGGTCCCACAATGGTGTGTACTTGTTTAGGCCTTTTATGTCACGTGTTGGCATGTCAGTATGTGACACTGTTTAAGAGACTTTGCCTTTGGCTGAGGTCTGTGTACTTCCCATCCAAACATCAGAGTCTCATTTTCAGTCCTCCAGGAGCTGTGGCTAGACCCTAAGGATGCACGAAAAGGGGTTTCCTTGGTTGTCCCCTGTGACCATGACAGTCATCACAGACACATCAGGAACAGGTTGGTGAGCCCGTCTAAACCATCTGCAGATGCAGAAGACCTGGCCCCAGGACCACTTGAATTTCCATGCAAACACCCTGGAGCTCAGAACCATAAGACTGGCCTGTATAGTATTCCTGCCCATCCTATAGAACTCTACAGTGCAGATTTAGACAGATAATACATCTGCAAAGCACTATATAAATAAGCAGGAAGGAGTTTGGTCATCATCCCTCTACCAGGAAGCTATCAAGCTATGGGCTTCATATTATCTATACAAATAATCCCACTGGCTCAGCATCTTCCTGGAATGCAGACTTCTTGAGCAGACATGCCGTAACCAACCATCTGGGCCCACTGCAGAAATCCATCATAGAGCCAGTATTTGATCAGTGGGAGATTCCCACAATAGACCTTTTTTCTACCAAAGACAACAGCAAATGCCCCAACTTCTGCTTCAGAGAAGGAATGAGTGTAGGCTCATTGTCAGATGCCTTCCTGCTACAATGGACTAACGGCTTCCTATATGCTTTTCCACCAATCTCCAGGTTGATATCCAAGGTTAGACAGGATAAGGCCAGAATGATCCTTATAGTTTCTTATTGGCCGCTGATCTTTGTCAAACATTGTGCCCTTGACCTAACAGCTAGATGAGATACCAAGTTTGGGAGAGCAGTGCAGCAGTTGTTGTTTGAATAAAACAGTTGAAGCACCTTATTCCTATCATTCAGGGAGGATACTGCTTGACAGTACCTTACTGTGGGATCCATGCTGACGCATACTCAGAGAAGAAAGAATGGTTGCTAACTGTGGTTCTTCAAGATATAGTGGTCAGTGCGGAAACCATGATATTCTCTCCATCCCTATATTTTGGAGTCCTCAGCAACATGGGCTTTGATTCAAAGCCTTTGAATCGTTAGGGAACTGACAGACAGTCACACTGTCCAATCCTTTATGCCCTCATATGGGAGCCCGTGGACACACAGGATACATGTGTGGCCCCAACAGACATGGCTATTCAAAAGACTCCAGTCTCACACACGAGGTACATGTGCATCTACAGTAGGACCTGTACTGACAACATTTTGAAGAACCACATTTTTGTAAGGTAAGTAATTGTTCTTTCTCAACTCTGCCACTGTGTGATGTTGGGCTAGCCACCGCTCTGTGCCTGGTTTCCTCAGCTATAGAATAGGGTTAATTATATTTACCCATTTTTGAAAAGCAATTTGAGCTCTTTGGTTGAAAAGAGCTATATGAGTGCTAAATATTAAAATGATTAATCATTTGTCTAACATTATTATTTATTTCCATTAATGCCCTGTGTGTGCTACATACTGTACAAACATATAAGAAGGCACAGTCCCTGTCCTGAAGAGCGTACAGTCTTAACAAAGAAATGCATTAGAAATTTGTATTTTGATTTCCTTTGACTTGTGCTAACTAAGGGGTTGATAGCAATGGACTAAGGGCCCCCTATTGTATTCTGTGTCTGCAAATGTCAAACGGATTGACCTGACAGCCATTAGGACCTTGCTCTTGTTAATAACCTGAGCCTCGGAAGTGCCTTTTAAACATGTTGCCCAAAGGGAGCTAAGAGTTAAACATGCTGTTCTGTTTTTCACTTGGAAATGGTACGCCCAATTTTCAGTGTCTGGGCCGCCATTGAAGTATCATAGAATCTGGATATAGAAAGACCTGTTGATCACCCTTTTCATTAAAAAAAAAAAAAAGAAAAAAGAATGTGTGTTGTTAATTTGAATACTTCAAGGAAACCCGAGTTTTTTCAGTATGAGCTGTTAGATGCACAAGGAAGGAATGATTACCAATACAATAGTATTCTATGTATGGTGGTATGTGACACTATTGCTATAGTAAAAAAAAGTAAATTTTTTTTACACTAGAAATTCCTGCTCTTTGGAGAACTAGTAACTCAGCAATGTTAGTTTGCATCAGGCTTAAAACCTAGTGTAATTTAGTTTAGCCAGGTTTTATTAGGAGATCTGGAAAAATAATTTTGTTTTAATAGCTTTCTTTTTTTTTGCTTGAACTAAAATAGAATCAACTCTGAAAACATAACAGGTTATTAGTTTATAATAGGCTGTTTTCATTCTACATGAATAATAGCTGCTATTGTGTATTTTTAGGACAGACTACTCAGTGTTTATATTGCATGCGTACATGTTTATAAAATTCTCAGGAGACCACTGATTTCTATGAAAAATTGACTAAGGTTAATAACATAAATCATAGACAAAAACTGTGTGTTAAGAGTTAAAGTTGAGCGCGAACATCAGTAATATAGAATAAAACACATAACAGGGTTGGTATAATTATCTCAGAACCAAGCCTTATAAATCTAGTAAAGTCAGAGTTGATGTTAAATGTAAAAGAGATCCAAACATGTTAAGAAATGGAAATGCATCATTATGGTACCTGGTTTCTTTTTTCTACAGATTCCTCTAGGGAATGTACTTGCTCTTGTCTCTGTGAAGATGATTTGGATTACCTGCCACCATTTTGCACTAATTTACTCTTTATATTTTGAGTGTTTATGGTACTTTCAGAGCACAGTTCTTCAATTTGTTCCACATAGTGCTGCTTAGACGACTGTCCTGAGCTGCTTAGGGAATTTATAGAACAAGGCCAATACGTGTTGTAAAGAAAACTGACTTCAGGTTCAGATGGTTTAGATTGTCAGCTTATTTTGTCACCTTCGTGGTTGGGGATGTTGCTAGGATATGATGTGACTTGAAAGCATATAATACATTTATGTGTAACTAGATTCTGTAGAAAATTTAAACCTCTGCTGCTTATTTCCTTGTGATTTATTTAAGAAATGTATATTCTCACTATTCTCAATGTCTTGTGCATTCTGTAAAAGTGGACAACAAGAGATGCAAAAATGAGATTATTATTTGTATTTTATTACAGTGATGTCTGGGCACCTCAGTGAAGGTTCAGGGCCTCACAGTGCCAGCTGCTGTGCAGACAGATAAAGACAGTCCCCGGCGCAGAGAATTTACAGTCTAGGTGTCCAACGGGATGTGACAGCCAGACAAAATACACAGGATGGGAGTGGGTTGGAGGATGAAATAACAAATAGTACAGAGTTTAGAAGGAAAATGGAAGTTTAAGCTTGCCAGTAGCCTAACTAGTGCCAGACACACTGCTACTTCAACAGATACGATCAGATAAGTCATAATTAGATTAAAATAGGATTCATCTGACTGGGTTAAGAATTTTTTCTTTAAAAGAGAAATTTCGAGGGGACTATGGGCAAAGTTATTATATTTGCCTAAACTCCATGGAGATATGAAAGCAAACTAAGTAGTGAGAATTAACGATTCAGGTCCTTCCTTTTTTGCAGAGAAAAATGAAATCTGAGTCTAACTGGGTACCTTGTACTAATTAAAATTAATTGACATTGGTTTCCTTGTGTTCTCTGCTCAGTGGATTACTTAAATCATTGGTGCAACTCCGTAGTATGGTACTTAGAATGGAAATTGGTGCCAACTCCAGAGGGAGTTGCCGAGTAGTGTAGAGCAAGAAATCAGAGGACAGTAAAACTGGGTTAAACTAAATGTTTAAGAAATGTCAGTAGTTAGTCCTGTGGGATTATTCTGCCAGGGGAGGGTGACATTTTGAGAGTCAGGAGATATTTAACACTTCTTTACATAAAATTGTTAGTAAATATATTGACATGTTAATCCATAGTACAAAACCTTTTGGCCAGTTGTGTCAACACTATTTAAATATTCATTTCTCAAGATCTATTTTAGTCCCAAAAATACAATGTTCAATACGCATATTCAGTGAATAATCAATCGGTGACAGCTAATCCTTCAGTAACACTTAGCAAAGGTGGCATACTATCCATTGAAACAGCCTGGCTAAGCAACAAAAATATATAAATGAATGTGTCTGGTTTAATAAAGATTTAAATT
Organism: Lepidochelys olivacea; assembly: GCF_965140295.1. Lineage (NCBI taxonomy): Eukaryota > Metazoa > Chordata > Testudines > Cheloniidae > Lepidochelys > Lepidochelys olivacea. The sequence goes on from NC_140412.1 coordinate 9,887,979, forward strand.
AGTTTAGGGGTTGTACAAACTTATGAATAGATTTTTTGACACGATGGACTTGTTAAATTTAGGACAAATGCATGACTAACATGTTCATTGTGTAGTGATCATAGTGCTTCATAGCTGCCTACTCTGAATAGCTGTCTCGTAGTCCCCCAGAATATTAAATCACCCAAAGTATTCATACAAAGGAAATGCAGAAATCTTTATCATGAGGTTTTGGTAGGTAACTTGTACTGCTAAATCTCCGTTGATACTGTGACTAATTATTTGTAGTATCTGTAAAAGTCTGCTTCTTAAAATTTGCAAAATATTTAACTGAAAAAGTGAAGAGAGTGAATCATTTGTCTGAATCATTGTCAGGTAAAATGAATTTGAAGATACAATCTGTATGTAGGCAATAGTCTCTGAACACAATGGGCAGCTGAATTCTGACTAACTGTGCTATTCTTTAATTCATTTAAAAATGCCATGCAGTGAATCATTCAGTGAGTCATTCAGGTGAAGTTTAAATTAATACTTTAAAGAAATTATAAAATGCAAGCAAACTCTTTTTTGGTGTGGTGCTGTTGGGAAAGCTATGCATTTCTGGATAGACATATGAATGAAAGGTGCTATTATACCTTGCTGTGGTACAGATATCTCTGTTTTTTAAGACCATTGGCTACTAGCATTGGCTGCAGAAAAAATATGGTAGATTACTTTTTTTCAAAAGCCCACTTAAGAATAATGGGGACATGAGTTTTCAAGTACATAAAAGGCGGTTACAAGGAGAAGGGAAAAAAGTTGTTGTTCTTAACATCTGAGGATAGGACAAGAAGCAATGGGCTTAAATTGCAGCAAGGGCAGTTTAGGTTGGACATTAGGAAAAACTTCCCAGCTGTCAGGGTAGTTAAGCGCTGAAATAAATTGCCTTAGGGAGGTTGTGGAATCTCTGCTTAATCTGCTCTTAAAAATCTCCAATGACGTACTCTGGTCAGGAATGATCGAGATAATACTTAGTCCTGCCTTGAGTGCAGGGGACTGGACTAGAAGACCTCTCGAGGTCCCTTCCTGTCCTACGATCCTATGATTCTAAGTTGTCTGTTATCACAGACCGGGATGTGTTGAAGTAAAGTTACTGAACTCATGCTGATACACTGCTTATGGTAACTGCTCTAAGGGCAATAAGAGAGCATGAAGGAACAGTCATTTTTTTTCTCTGTCTTTCCCTGTCTTTATTCCTAACTTAAAAAAATAAATAAAAATAAATAAACCAGATCCTTTAGAAGTGCCTCATCCTCAAGTCTTGACCAAGGTATTGGGAAAACTTTTTATATTGCCTTGATGCTATCAGGTCTGCTTCTGTACTTTTTTCTGCTTACTGCTCATCTTTGTCCTATATTAAATATACATTCAAAATGAAACCCTTACCTTTTCACCAAGTATGTGAACTCTTACCTCTATGATTCACTCCCTTCTCTGTCCAGCCAGATGGCTCAAAACACCTTAAACCAAGCCCACAGTAGAGTCACACTCTGACCAAAACCAGCCACACCACCCTTCCACTCTTGCCTCAAGACCATCAATGCTCCCTGTCTCCCGCTCTCCCTCCCTCCCTCCCCCAAGTCCTAGACCATTAAATTCACCATTTGGAGCCCAGGCTTCAAAACAAAACTTCACTTCTTCCCTTCAGATGACCGGCTTGCAGGCTACGCAATAGCTAGACAACTTCCTGATAATCTGTCCGTGCCTCTGCCACGGTACCAAAAAGAGCTCTTCTAAGAGCTTCCTGAGTGACAAATCTTCCACAGTAGCAGCAGAGATGCTTAGAATTTAATGTCCATCAAGACCAAATTATATCCTAGTGTTTTTTCCTCTCGGGCAAATTTGAGGAAACTTGGCTGGGCAGTGTGGGGAAGTTTTCAAGTATGCATTGTCTTCCTCTGTTGTACTACCTACACGGGCAGCCTGAATCTTTCATTCCTCGGTACTTCATACCAGTACTAAAATGCACATAACACACCCCAACACAAGTGCAACTTGCTACTATTTATTTAATGCTATAAATGGCTGAGCTTACAGGGACGTTGTCCCTTGATGGATGCCAATCACTGAATCCTAGGGTTGCCAGGTATCTGGTTTTCAACTGGAAAGTCCGGTTGAAAAGGGGACCTGGCAGTGCCCAGTCACCGGAGTAACCATGATCAGCCTCCCTACCAAGAGGTGGGAAGAGCAGCAGCTGCTTGCAGAGAACTAGTTGGCTTCCAGACCTGGCTGCAGCCTCTATAGCAGAGAGGTAGGTACTTGCACTGCTGCCTAGGATTGCCAACTTTTTATTTGCAGAAAACCGAACACCCTTGCCCCACCCCTTCCCCGAGGCCCCGCCCCCACTCATTCCATCCCCCCTCCCTCTGTCACTCACTGTCCCCCACCCTCGCTCACTCGCTCATTTTCACTGGGCTGGGAGTGCAGGAGGGGGTGAGGGCTCTGGGGTGGGGCTGGGGATGAGGGGTTTGGGGTCCAGGAGGGGGTTCAGGGCTGGGGCAGAGGGTTGGAGTGTGGGAAGGAGTTCAGGGTGCGGGCTGCGGGTGGTGCTTACCTCAGGCGGTTCCCAGATATGGCCGGCATATGTCTCTGGTTTCTAGGCACAGGGGCAGCCAGGTGGCTCCCCCGCCTACAGGCACCACCCCTGCAGCTCCCACTGGCCGGTGCTCGGGGTGGGGCAACACGCAGATTCCCCGTGGCCATCCCTGCGCGTAGGAGCCAAGGGGATAGCCACTTCTGATAGCCACACAGAGTCTGCCTTAGCCCCACTGCAGGTGGCCAACTGAACTTTTAACAGCTTGGTCAACGGTGCTGACCAGAACTGCCAGGGTCCCTTTTGGTATCTAATAACACATAGAGAACATAACAACACATAGAAAAGAGTGGGGATGGGCCTTTAACCAAATTAGAGTTAAAGTTTTTTTTAATATTAGTGACTGTGGTACTTCTCATAATCTGTTTAGCCCTCACTTAAATCAGTTTAGTTTAATTTAGTAATTTACTAGTACATGCTAAACAAGGGTTAAATGGGTTTAAGTGCATGTACATTAGGGATGATCTGTTTAACTACACAGACTTCAAATTAATTTAGTTAAGATTGTACAACTTTTCTTATATAGACAAGCCCGAAGTATTAGAATACAATTGCAAATAGATGCACATTGGTAAATGTCAGTATGTATTTGTATAATACCACACTGAATCTGCTCATTAGGTTTGCTTCATTGGAGTGTGCAATCAGTTTTCTCTTTAAAAAAAAAACAAAGTCTCCAAGAAGATATGTGGGGAAAATCTACCTATAGAACAGGTGGGACATTTAATGAACGCTCCTAAGGCTAGGGGGTTTTTTTACATAATTTTTCTGTGGAGAATTTTGTTGTAGAAAGTAATCAAGTATGAGAAAAAAGTTTTCCAAAAGGCAAAGAACAAATATTTCTTTTAAACCTCTCATGATGAGCTAAAAGAAAAGGAGTACTTGTGGCACCTTAGAGACTAACAAATTTATCTGAGCTACAGCTCACTTCATCGGATGCATGTCTCATGAATCAGCACTATCTTGCTCAATCACACCAGCTTCCTGGGACGGGGGAGTGAGCGATGGGGGTGGGGCAGAACGAGCGAACAGGGGGTGTGGCCTCAGGGGAAGATGTGGGCCAGGGGCAGGGCCCCTGGGGAAGAGGTGGGGCAGGGTGTCTGGTTTTCAGCAATTAGAAAGGTGGCAGCCCTACTGAATCCTACTGGGGCCCTCAGTGGCTCCCAGATCTCCATCCAGGATTTGTATTTTCCAGGCAAGACATTTTCCAGACAAATAACATTCATAGTGGAAGCAGTTTAAAACATATACTATTCGTGGGTCTAGCAATAGAAATCCACAGATAGCATTATACTCCCAGCCAATGAGGCAAGGAGGTAAAAGGAATAGGCAAGCAAAACCAGAATAAAAGCAGCAGCCTCTCCACTTTCTGGTCTGTCTGTAAAATTCTTTGCATAATGTAGCATAACAAAAAATATAGGATACCTGCCACATTCTTGAGAGGATGAGGGAAAAGAAGAAGAATAACAAAAGCAGTTATGAGAAGGTAATTACTTGTTTTCAGCTGGTTACTTTTTCTCCCATCCTACGTCTTGAATTTCTGACAGGAAAGTGGATGTAGCAAGATTTGTGATTGAAGAAAGAGGGACACTGTGACAAAAGCAATTGTACATTTACTTCCCCAATGGTAGATGAATGCATGGTTAGTGACTGTCAATAGAGAAGCAATTCATAGTACCTCTGTGTAACACTGCTCGTTAAATGGTCATTAAAACTGTTCAGGAACCTTCTTAGCTTGGGCCCAAATCTGGCAAAGGAGAACTTGCATTCAAATAGATGGGTGCTGGAAGGAGTCGTCTGTGGGTGAAATCATATGCGGACTGTTCAGAGTTTTGGTTTTCTAGCCTAGAATACTATTATTAAATATGTCTCTAAATTCCAATTAAGATTTCACACTCATCTTCAGGGCTTAGACACACAACTTCATATATTTGGGCTAAACTATTGTAGGGTTTAATGCTGCATATGAAAAAATTGGAGAGCTTTTGTTTTTCATGAAATTACACGTTTTCTTTCGGATACAGGTGACACATAACACAATTTTTTGATCACTTAGAGGAACCAAGATCTTTACTCAGGATGGGAAATTTAGGGTATGACTAAAACTGTATGTAACAAGCAACCTGATACATTTTCATGTCAGTACTCCTAAGGGGAAGCAGTGCAAAAGGAAGCTTGATAAAGTTGAGTGAAACAACTTTACATTATCTGTCTGAAGTGAAACTACTGTGTTTTTTAGGATGTACTACATTATTTCTGGTCAATATTTCATTTTTTTTCTCATTTTGAATATAACATCTTAGACTGTGTTGCTGGTACAGCAGCAACACATTTCTACAAGACCTTCATTTGTCTCTCTTGCATTAGCTACACAGATAATCTAAAGTTTAGTTTCCTCTCAGTAACTTAAAAAATTGTCATCTAAAAGTAACTCAGAGGGCTTTGTAAAAGACTTTGAACATGGCAACATAAATAAATGAAGTCTGAATCTTGATTGTAGCTGTGAAGAGGCAGGTAATTAGATTTTTAAGGGAGAAATGAATTTCATAGTTTTGAAGTGAAATGGCTGTCATTTATCTGAAATTTGACCTAGCAGGGGTATAAACTCATATATCTGAACATCTTCAAGCGTGAGGTGGGAATGAGAGGATAGAAATAATTTTTATTATAATCTATATAGATCTTTGTGAGACATTCAAGCGTTAATATGCAGTTGCAGTGTGAAGAATGACAAAAAGGTGGTTCAAATAGTATTTGAACGTACAAACAGGACATTCTGGGCCATCTGCCCTTCTTTGTACAACAGATATTAAACCAAAATAGTCCCAGTTTCATGCATCTTCTGATTATTATCGAATTGACTCAAATTCATCAATATGGTTATTGGAAAAGAAAAGATTTCTCTGAAAGAAAGCCCATTAAATGACCACTGTACCTACTCTATTTGTATTAATCATTTTTAAATCAATTGAAATGATTGATTTAATAATTTTTAAAATTGTCTTAACTCTGTGACCCATATTGCTGGGAAATCCTTAAATCAAAGCACTAAGTACTGATAGGTTTCAGAGTAACAGCCGTGTTAGTCTGTATTCGCAAAAAGAAAAGGAGTACTTGTGGCACCTTAGAGACTAACCAATTTATTTGAGCATGAGCTTTCTTGAGCTACAGCTCACTTCATCGGATGCTCATGCTCAAATAAATTGGTTAGTCTCTAAGGTGCCACAAGTACTCCTTTTCTTTTTAAGTACTCATAGTGAGTTACATAACACTGAGCTTTATTGATCATGTCTGCACTGTGTGATGATTATTCACAAACACCGACTCTGTCCATGACCCACTCCTCTGGGAATAAGCAGTTCACAAAAGCTAGGATGAAGTGCGTAAGAGGGAGATTGTGTTCTTGGTTGAGGCAGAAACAGTCTCTGGAAATGAGGTTCCAGAAGGGATTAGACTAATTCAGTCTTATCGCTTTTAGGGCATGCAGAAAGATGTCCTGTTGGAAAATATCCTCCAAATGTAACCAGGATGATGATGATTTGCTTTGTTGCTGTTTTTATTAATCCTATAAGCAGGGAAAGTAAGAGGAAAAGAAGAATCCAGATAGTCCACTAGGCACCTAAGTGTATCCTGATTTACCTGGGAAGGGCTTAGATGCTACATTCTGGGCACTCTGGAAAATATGAAGACAGCTATAATAGAATTTAGTCATCCTCTATTCCCCTCCATACCCATGTGACACCCACCCACCCACCCCCTCCTCCACCCTCCCAGCCATGCACACACTTTGAGCACTGTGGCAGAGTTGGATAAATCACCTGTCAATGACCTGCTGCATGATTTGATAAAAATCGGTGCCAACAGTCCAGGGACTCTGCTTCTTGAGGATCCATTCTTCTACTCTCTCTGCTCCGTTCTAGCATGTTGGTAGGATATTGAGAAATATTAGTGTTGCTGTCTAAAAAGCTAGGAATTTGTAGAATAGGACTTTTACCTAAAACATTGCAGACATTGGACAAGAGGACAGGGTAGCTAGACACACAACTTCAAATCCAAACGAGAGTGACTAGCATAGTTGTAAAAAGAAAAGGAGTACTTGTGGCACCTTAGAGACTAACCAATTTATTTGAGCATGAGCTTTCGTGAGCTACAGCTCACTTCATCGGATGCAGTGAAGTGAGCTGTAGCTCACGAAAGCTCATGCTCAAATAAATTGGTTAGTCTCTAAGGTGCCACAAGTACTCCTTTTCTTTTTGCGAATACAGACTAACACGGCTGTTACTCTGAAACCTAGCATAGTTGTAGCCGCATCAGCCTTGATATTGTCCCATTCTAAAATATGGATACATTCGTTAATAAAATACTTTGTAAATATGTCTCCATATGTGCTTCAGATAATTTCTCATCCTTAGTAACTTAGTAGTTTTTCTATTGAATACAAAGAGGGCTGAATTCGCACTGTAAAGCAAAGATCTGTCAGGGGAGTGCAAAAACCAAGGCTGTTTTGAGTTTCTATGAGTACAAATAAGTATATAACACTGGTAATCTTATCTTTCTTTATAACTTAAAATAGCCAAACAAATGTTTTATAAACATTTTAACTGTTTTTTGTTGCATCCAACAGCACACTACCAGACTTTACCTTAGAGCAAAGTCTTACAGCCACATTATAAGCTCTTGAAAATAGGGGGCTGGTTTAATGGAAATGTTAATAGACCCATAATAAGAAATGTAACATGTGTTGCTATAATTTAAAACCTATCAGAATTGTTGCCCTTCTGGGACCTAATAAAAGAGGAACTTTTAGGTTTTTAAACAAAATTACAGTGAATCATAAAATGATTGAATTGTTATTAAAAAACTGCTCTTCTTATTTTTGGAATACTTTCTGTCAGTCTTGGTTAACTCTCCAAAACATAGCCTTATATTGTGCTTATACTGAGCTTTCGATATTCCATGTAGTTGAAAGGCAAAGTTAATGGCAAGATTCAGATTCTCTTACATTTGGTAGCACCTGGCTGCTCAGTGTAAGTAAAGGTATCAGAATTTGGCTTTACATTACTTGACCAAGGTCTGTCAGCTAAGAATAGAACCCAGCTGTCCTTACTCTCCGTCCTTTTGGCCAGTAGACTTAAGAATATAGGTTTTCCTGAGATACCAGTTTAGCAGCGTCTTCTAGGGTATATTTTCTTTTGATTTTCATCCCTTCTTTTACTAGTGATCTTCCTCAAAACAAATATGTGCAATATAACCAGAAGACAAGCAAGTAAAATATCTTGCATATTTGCCCACAGTTCAGTCACTTGTCCTTCAGAAGAGTGTTCTGAAATGCTTTCAAAGCTCTCATGAATTTCCCTAAATCCCATCCTTGTATGAAACAGTAGTGGCTATGGTGCCCATCATTATTTCGCATTCTCTGGGACTGAAAACTCATCAGCATTTAATGATGAGGTACAGAGTATTTGGAGGGCTGTATCCTCAGATTTCTTTGCAGTCTTCAGGAGACACAGTTCAACAAGCTATGTTCATGTGGGGTTGGATAAACAGGAAGAAGTGGTTGGAATTGTAGCAGCTTTCTTGATGGAGGGCATATGTCTACCATTTGTTCCTCCAGCTGGTTTTCAAGCTGGAAATCACGTCTGAGCCGCATCTGCTCATGGTTGACTCATTAGCAGCAGCGACCTTTTTCCTTTTCAGAAGCAGACCTTGCCACAACGATCCGCGCCTTCCACCACCGGGCAGAGTTATTCTCACGTGCTGTATGTGGGCCTGTGCTTAAAGACCCCTTGGAAACTTCAGCTGTTACAAAGTGCACTTCCATGCCTCTTACCATGCAGTGTTTCATGTAGCGGGCACATTATACCTTTTCTCCGTAGTCAGTAGTGACTTCCTTTGGTTTCTGGATGAAGAACATGGTGTTGGGTTTGACTTATACAGTTCTAAATGGTTTGGGTCCTGACTATCTCATTTTTTCCTCATGCAATAATGTAACACTCACAGTTAGCACATAGTTTTGATCTGATAGAGCCTTAGTCTAAACAGGAGGGCCTGGTGACTGGACACTTCCGGTACAAAGCATTCAGTTGTGGGACATATCCAAATTGTTGACCTTCACAGAGTGGTGCAAGGCTTATATAGAGGGCACTTCAGAATGTAGCCTTCCAGTTTTGACAGGCATTATAGCCCTCCCACAGGTCTACAATCACAGTAATACTAGAACATGAGCTAATTCTTTATAATTTAGATACAAAATGTCTGGTCTCACAGAGCTCTTTAAGAGGGTTGGGATATGAGGTATGAGAGAGAGAGATGAGGAAGTTGAGGGGAAATGATCTTGTTAATGGCAGAAGGAAAAGCTTTTGTGGATATTGAATGGTTTGAAGGAAGATAATTTTGTTTAGGGACGAGTCAGAGAGTTTTCTTGAATATTAATCCGCTTGGATTTTTGTAAACATGTTTTAGAAAATATGTATAATGGTTTCAGCTTTGGGTAGCAGCAAATTAAAATAAATAACTAATCCTTGAAGAGTCCGAGTTAAAGATCTGAAAAACATCCCCTTTCTTTAGGATTTGCCATAAAGATTTTTACGTATATATTAATCAGTGTCAGGCTGAGGTGCAACCAAAATAATTTATTTTCTCTTTTTCCCCTTTCCCAGAATATGACAGATACCTAGCATCTAGCAAAACGATGGCAGCAGCTTACCTTGATCCAAACTTGAATCATACACCAAGTTCAAGTGCAAAGACACACCTCAGTACTGGGGTGGAGCGTTCCCCAGGGGCCATGGAACGAGTCTTAAAGGTCTTCCATTACTTTGAAAGTAGCAGTGAGCCAACAACGTGGGCCAGTATTATCCGGCACGGAGATGCTACTGATGTCCGGGTAAGTCTGTTTCCAGAATTCTTATTCTCTAAAGGCTTGTGTATGTTAATATTAAGAAAGTGTGGCACAGGCAACTCTAAAGGCTAAGGAACACAGATGTTCTGCAGTTTATTTTAAATCTTTATCTGACACATGCTGTGAATCATTTCAGGCAAAGCTTTAATTTCTAACAATTTTCTCAGAGAAAAGGCAGACGTGCAAATTGTACCTTAACTTGACAGGGCTGCTGACATTAATTTAGTTCTCATTTTCTCTGGCATAAAGACTTCAATATGGAAGAACAGCAGCTGAGCTTGATCACACCTGCTTAGATTATTTTACCAGTGCGTTTCCAAAAAGGCAAATGTGTGACTTAAGTGAGTAACAGAAAAAAGCTGTGAGAAGCAGAGCCTTAAATTATTTATTCTGGAGTGGATGGTAGAATAGTACGAGCAGGCCTATGAGGAAGGCACAAGTAGCAATCGGATATTAAGAGACCGTTATTTTAAGATTTCCTGGAAGAGGATTCTCTCTTTGAGGTCTCAGTGCTGTTTATTAAATTAAAGAAAGGAGCCAGAGAACATCTGAAAATGCAAGGATCAATTTCTTTACTTGCTTGATGTCTTTGTTTTCTCCAAAATTCAGATTTTTCTGCGTGCGCCCCCTCCCACCCCGCTTTTTTTTTTTTTTTTTTTTTTTAATAATCCCTCTTCAAGTGACCTATAATCAGGATCTGCTGAAGACAGGTAATGCGTAGAGCAGAAGACAAGGTTCAGAAGACCTGGGTTCTATTTGTAACTGCTACTGACATTTCTGTAAGAGAACACTCTTTTTAAAAAAAAACAATCAAAATGTAAAGAGTCTAGAATGCCCTCCCCTCTTCCCATTGTTTCTCTTAGCACTGCTGTGTATGGAAAGAATTAACAGCATTGTGAATCGAGAGTAAATTTTATGGCAGTAGTTGTAGACTTGCGAAATGCAGCGTTCCAGTGGAAGTTACCCAGAAAATTTCTGAATCTTGTCAATTTAATAAATTAGCACCTAGTGTTCAGAGGGATCTAGGGAAGCAGGCAAGTTATAGGAGCAGAAATCAGAGCCAGCCTTAGCATTTTTGCACGTGGAACAATTTTTTGAGCCCCTTCCCCGCTTTAAAATGTCACCAATTCCTGTCCATGATTATCTTCCCACTTAAGGGTCAACCTAAGTGTGAGTTTGGTTAGTGAAATTATTTGTTTAAACCCCAAAGTAGCTCATTTTATATAAAATGTGTGTGTGGTGGGGGCATAAGGGGAGGGGAAGGCAAGTGCTTCCTACTGCAGAAGTGGATACCAGCTGCTTATTCCTTTCGATACCAGCAGTCTGTTTACAATGCTTTAATTTTTCAAGGCTATTTTTGAATGGGGAGAGGGGCTAAAAACTGTTTTTCCCCCCAAAAGAAAGCTAACATTCTTGTGTACCTTTATCATTCCCCAAATCAAAAGTGCCTTTAGTTGTGGGATATGTAGGATCCCAAGCACTAACTTGAATATTAGTAAATTCAAGAGTAAGCCCATATTCAGAATTACATGTGGCCATTTAAAGTGTAACAATCAAAGTCTCAATTTTATAAAGGCTGAACAAATCAAAAAGTATGTTTTTAAAAAAAAAAAAAGAAAGAAAATTGTAATTGTATGCTTATGCTTACTTTAATTTTCAGGTTTTACATATGACCAGTTGTAACTGATTTCTTTGCACACTTGTTTCTGAGAACAGTATTCAAATATTTCCCCCTGTGTTTATCTTCTTTCTAGCTAAGACGGGAGAGTGTTTTTTGGACACAGGACAGGTTACTGAAACACTTCATTCTTGTAATGAACAATGAACATGAAATTTTGAATCTTTACAAAAATTGGGACAAACTTTCTTTAAGCGACAGTGTTTTTGGAAGGAGTGCATGATCTACGCTAATAATGTAGTGCCACCTTGTTGCCATGCCTTGACGTTTATTATAGAAGCAGTAAACAATTATTGGAGCACATGCTCGCATTCCATTAACATTACTGCTGTTATACCAAGCAGAATAACTTAAAATAAAAATAACGCCTTTAAGGCTTCTACAGCAGCTGTCTGGATTTTCCCACCTTGTTATGAAGGAGGTAGATCCCACAATAGGGCCCACATGGCTCAATTAGAAGTTCTTTTTTGTTTGCTTCAGAATGACTTCTTGAGCATATCCAAAGCTTCAAGGCTTTTTTAGATGGTTGTGCAATGTTTTTTTAAAAAAGTTTTCAAGTCTTTTAACCTGTCAGTCTATTTTATGGGATCTTAGCAGGGAACTTTCCAGTTTTCAAAGGAAGTCTGTGTGCTCTCCTGGAAACCCCAAATCCTTCTATTAGAGGTGTTTCTGCAGTTAAAGTGGTAGATGTTTGTGGCATGCACTAATGTCAAAGTGATGGCATTTCCTTTCCCACTTCCTGGTACGTCCGATTCCCTAATCATTTTGGACTACCTTTATTTTTAACCAAATCAGGTTTGCCTTTATCCATGGTAAGGATGCATTTGACACTGGACACAAATCAGACGTCAAGAATTATAACATTCAAAAACCAGTCAGAGAACATTCAGTCTCTCTGGTCACTTGATTACAGACCTAAAAGTCACAACATTACAACAAAAAAAACTTCAAAAACAGACTCCAACGAGAGACTGCTGAATTGGAATTAATTTTCAAACTGGACACCATTAAATTAGGCTTGAATAAAGACTGGGAGTGCATGTGTCATTACACAAAGTAAAACTATTTCCCTATATTTATTTTTCCCCCCTACTGTTCCTTACACGTTCTTGTCTACTGCTGGAAATGGCCCATCTTGATTATCACTACAAAAGGTTTTTGTTTTTTTTCCTCTCCTGCTGTTAATAGCTCACCTTAACTTGTTAAGTGTTACAGTGTGTATGGTAACACCCATTGTTTCAAGTTCTCTCTGTATATAAAATCATCCTACTGTATTTTCTACTGCATGCATCCGATGAAGTGGGCTGTAACCCACGAAAGCTTATGCTCAAATAAATTTGTTAGTTTCTAAGGTGCCACAAGTACTCCTGTTTTTTTTGACACTACTGCAGCCTCCTGTATTCCTGGCAGGAACTTGGGTTTTCTCTCAACCTTCTAATACTTTTTCATAAGGAATTGTTGCACGGATTTGTAAACCTCTTAGATTTTAATTCAGTCTTTACCCGCTCAGGAACAATCTCTTTGAACCGGTTAAGGTACGTCCTTATCATAATCTGATTTTGAAGATGGCTTTTCTACTAGCCATCACATCAGATAGAGATTCAGGCTCTCAGAGCTGATTCCCATACACCCATGCACTATTTTTCACAAGGATAAAATGTTCTTTCTCCTAAAACCAGTGGTGTGGTTAATAGTTTTTACTAGATATCCTTTTAATTTCAGTGAATCTATCTATTTAATTCCCCATTATCTTTCCTAGGCCTGATTACTTAATGGGACTGGCTGTGTTGCACAGGCCTGGTGTGAAATGAGCCATTAGTATTTATTTGGACAGAACCAAACCATGACACAGACGACTTCCAGTTATGTGTGCCCTTTAGAGAAAAATTAAATGCCAAGCTATTTCTGTTCAAAGACAGCCAGAGTGGGTCAAAGCTGAGTGCCCTAGCCCAGAATGACTAGGCTGAAGACCTACCACAAGACAACCTAACAAGCAAATGGAAATAATTGGCACTTACTTTATCAATTTATTATAATAATCAAAAGCCAATGTATATATGTGTATAAAAATGGTATCCATTTCCTATTCCTTTCACTCCATACTCGTTAATTCAATTGTCTTGTTAGACTGTTAGCTCTTCAGAGACTTTGTCTTCAGCATCTAGCATGATAAGGGCTCCTTCTGCAACAGAGGGGTAGCTGCTTTACAGGGTTGTCTCAGGAATGTGTCTGTTGCTGAAATTTTTAAGGCTGGTGCTTGGAGTTTCATTCACACTTCTACAATTCAGTCTCTTTCATTACTCCTTCCCTGTTCTCTCCCTGTGGCTTTCTAGTGCTTACTAGTATACAGTGGGCATCTCCAGGGCCAGTTAAGAAGGTTGTTCCGCAATACTCATGAGTGTGCTATCTGTCCTGCTGGGTATGTTTGAAGGCAGTTGAGAAATGTTATTCAGGAGGCTCCAGAATTCCACCCTGTAGGCGCATGCTCCTGGAACCGAAATAGTTTTAATTTTTCTGATTTATTAGTTAATTTTAACAGAGACATTTCCTGAATCATTTGGTTGCCAGTGGTGTTTTGGGGACTTTGAGATTATTGGCCTGCGGTTTGCTGTAAGCATTAAAGATTTTGTACAAAAGCCTTTTCCTGGTCCTTTGTTTTAGCGGACTGGGGTGAAGAGGAGGAAACCCAAGAAGAAGCATAGTATATGCAGGGAAGCCCTGTAGCAGCAGGGAGAAACCACGCTGGGTAAAAAGTGAGGTGGCAAAATTTACAGATGATACAAAATTACTAAAGATAGTTAGGACCCAGGCAGACTGTGAAGAGCTACAAAAGGATCACTCAAAACTGGGTGACTGGGCAACAAAATGACAGATGAAATTTAATGTTGATAAATGCAAAGTAATGCACATTGGAAAGTATAATCCCAACAATATATATAAAATGATGGGGTCTAAATTAGCTGTTACCACTCAAGAAAGAGATCTTGGAGTCATTGTGGATAGTTCTCTGAAAAAAACCACTCAATGTACAGCGGCAGTCAAAAAAGTGAACAGAATGCTGGGAATAATTAAGAAAGGGATAGATAATAGGACAGAAAATATCATGTTGCCTCTATATAAATCCATGGTACGCCCACATCTTCAATACTGCCTGCAGATGTGGTCTCCCCATCTCAAAAAAGATAGATTGGAATTGGGAAAGGTTCAGAAAAGGGCAATAAAAATGACTAGGAGTATGGAACGGCTTCCATATGAGAAGAGATTAATAAGACTGGGACTTTTCAGCTTGGAAAAGAGATGACTACGGTGGGCATATGATTGAAGTCTATAAAATCATGACTGGTGTAGAGAAAGTAGATAAGGAACTGTTGTTTACTGCTTCTCACAACACAAGAGCTAGGGGTCACCAAATGAAATTAATAGGCAGCAGGTTTAAAACAAACAAAAGGAAGTATTTCTTCACACAACGCACAGTCAACCTGTGGAGCTCCTTGCCAGAGGATGTTGTGGTGGCCAAGGCCATAACAGGGTTCAAAATAGAAATAGATAAATTCATGGAGGATAGGTCCATCAACGGCTATTAGCCAGTGTGGGAAGGAATGGTGTCCCTAGCCTCTGATTGCCAGAAGCTGGGAATGAGTGACAGGGGATGGATCACTTGTTGATTACCTGCTCTGTTCATTCCCTCTGGGGCACCTGGCACTGGCCACTGTCGGAAGATAGGATACTGGGCTAGATGGACCTTTGGTCTGACCCGTAGGGCCATTCTTATGTTCCCAGACTGTCAACAAGACTCTCACTTGCAAATGCTATTGCCACAAAGTCAAAGGCAGCAGCTGAATTTCTCCACTTCTTGACAGGAGTGATTGTGTCTCAACAGACAGCTGTGGGAATACCAGCTGCAGAATCAGGCACTATAGAGTATGCTGGACTGGTAAGACTCTCTCAGGCCCACTCCCTGCACTTGACTCAGGATTGCAGCAGTAGCCCTCTAGGTCGTTAAGATGTGTTTTTTGGGCTATGAGTGGCGAGACTGGTATTCCACCTCAGACCAGCACAGACCCAGTGCAGTTGGTCTCAAAGGGAGCCTTGGTAATATCACAGCCCCTGCCATATACCTGACCTGGAAGGTCAGTCTGCTATGTTTCTTCGTGGGGTCCACTCCTTATATGGGATGTATGATGGAACAGGATGGTGATGTTACTAGACCCTCCCCTTTAGTCAGAAGAGGGGAACATGCTCAAATTAGAAGAGAGCGAGTCCTATACTGATTTCTCCTCCCTTTCATCATCTCTCTGAATTAAAACTAATGAAATATTTGGAAACCAGAGGGGAAAGGCACTGCCCAAATGGTAGAGAAGTCCATCCCTTGGATCCTGAGGTGGTATCCCAGGGAGATTGAGAACTGTCGGATTCAACAAAGTCATATACTTGAGAGGTTATTTCCCCAGGAGTGTTCTTGAGCAAGTGTTCTTAAAGGTAATTGCTCTAGACCCAAAAGAGAGTTTCTTCTTCAAGTGCTTGCGCATATCAATTCCATTCTAGGTGGAGCTTCCCATCAAAGATTGCCATGGCGCAAGTCACCCTCGCCTAGATGGTCTCCCAGATGTTGGTCCTCACCGGGGTGGGATCGCTCCCAGTCACGGCAACAGTCTCCATCCTCCCGGTACTGCTTGTCGGGCAGGCACCAATCCTTGCCTCTCAGGTCGCCGACCAGGGTCAGTTGGCAGACTCGGACCTTGACAACTCCGCCCTGGTCGCTGGAAGGGCACTTGTTTTACTTGGACTGGGAGTTCAGCCCCTGGCAAAGGAGGGGTGGTTCTCCGCCAACCCAGCACGGCACCTGCAGCGACGACATGACAGCAGCAAGAGTGGCCTGCTCAATGTCTGTACAGGAACCCGTGGGGCGTGCCCATAATGCCAGGCCTGTATTCCCACCAGTCCTCCCTGGCTGCTTCGGACAAACCGCCTCCGGCACTGGAGTCAGAACACAGTACCGAATCTGATGTGGGGGCAGCGCATCGGACTCTAGCAACTAAGGAGCCATCCCCAGAGAAAGAAGGGGAGCCCGCTCCTCCCCCGGCGGTGCACTCGTCATCGTTGGCTTCAGAGCTTCAGGTGGTGGGTCCCTCCCAAATGGGCAGCCCTCTGTCCCCCAACAACTTCAAGGAGCCACAGGCCCTCCTTAAGAGTGTGACTACCAACTAGAACTTGAAAATTGAGGATGTCGCGGAGGAGTCCAACAACCTCTTTAACATTATATCCTCCTCCATGTAACGGGTCGCACTGCCCATCCACCCCAGGGTCCTTCAGATTGGCAAATCGCTGTGGCAGACCCCTGTTTGATTCTGCCTACTTCTAAGAAGGCAGAAAAGAAGTATTATGTCCCTGCAAAACAGTTTGAATATCTGTATACACACCCTCCAGCAGCATCACTGGTTGTGTCCGCTGTTAATGAAAGGGACGGGCAGGGCCAAGTCAGTGGCATGTTAAAAACAGAGACGCCGTGACTGGACTTATTTGGCAGAAAGATTTATTTGACGGCAAGCCTGCAATTTTGAGCGTCTAATCACCAGGCCCTGTTAGGCAGGTACAATGTTAACCTGTGGGCTTCCCTTAACAAATTCAAGGAGGCCCTCCTGCAGGACCAAGCCCAGGAATTCGCCACTTTAGTCGACGAAGGCACAGTGGTGGCAAGGGGGGGCCTTCAGATGGCCTGGGACACTACTGACTCAGCAGCCAGGTTGGTCGCCTCCGTGGTGGCCGTGAGGTGCAGCTCCTGGTTGTAGTCCTCTTGGTTATCCTAGGAAATGGAGGCCACTGTACAGGACCTCCCATTTGAGGAGACGGGGTTTTTCTCTGAGCTCACGGACTTGAGACTCCATGACCTTAAAGACTCCCGTGCCACCCTCCACTCTTTGGGCCTCCATACTCCCCAGCCGTTTCGCCCTCCGCCACTGCAGTCTAGGTCCTGGGGAACTCCCTGGCTGGGCACCTACAGGAGAAAGGATAGTGACAAGGGGTCTGAGCAGCAACACCTGCCGTCTTCCCGTTTGTCTGCTCAGCCTGGCCCTTCCAGAAACGAAGGAGGCCAGAAGCAGTCATTTTGAGGATGCACTTGAGAACGATGCCCCACTCTCCTCCCTAGATCCACACTCCCACTCTTTCCTCGACTGCCTCCGCCCCTTCTGGTCACCCTGGTCTCGGCTAACCTCGGACTGTTGGGTGCTCAAAATAATATCCTGAGGTTACACCCTGCAGTTCGTGGCCCACCCTCCCTCTCACCCCCCCTTCCTCATCTCTTTTCAGGGACCCTTCTCATGAGCTGCTCCTCATCCAAGAGGTTGAGAGCCTCCTGCATTTGGGGGCGGTGGAGGAGCTCCCTCGAGACATGAAAGGAAAGGGGTTCTACTTCTGCTACTTCCTGATCTCGAAAGCAAAAAAGAGCCTCAGAACCATTTTGGACCTGCATCATCTCAACAAGTCTTTCAAAAAGTTAAAGTTTCACATGGTCTCCCTGGCCTCCATCATCCCCTCCCTGGATCTGGGAGATTGGTACTCCGTCCTCTGTTTGAAGGACGTGTATTTCCATTTTCCCAGGACACAGGCGCTTTCTTCGTTTTACGCTGGGCCAGTGCCATTTCCAATTCACAGCATTGCTATTCGGTCTCTCGTCAGCTCCGACAGTGTTCACAAAGTGCATAGCACCAGTGGCCACTTACCTGAGGTGCCGGGGTGTTCAAATTTACCTGTACCTCGACGACTGGCAAATAAAGTGTCGGACGTGGGATCAGGTGCAGCAGCATCTTGGTGTGATTTTTTTCCATCTGTCGCAATCTGGGGCTGTTAATAAATGAGAAAAAGTCGACCTTAAATCCAGTGCAATGCATAGAATTCACTGGACCAGTCCTCGATTTGACTCAGGCCTGAGCCTTCCTCTCCGAGGCTTGGTTCCAAGCCATGGAGGACCTCATCTCGTGCATGCAAGCCCACCGTCTCACCATCACTCACACGTGCCTGCGATTGTTGGGCCACATGGTCTGACACACATGGCTCTGTCTCAGGACCCTGCAGGCATGGCTGGCATCAGTCTATGTCCCCAACAGACACAGCATGACTGGGTTGTCAGGGTCCCGGACCACGTACAGTCATCACTCACCTAATGGCAGAATCCTGCATTGGAGACCCTCGTCTCCAATGCCTTGGACCTGGGGTGGAGAGCCCACTTGGATGATCTCAGCACGCAAGGCCATTGGTCGAGTCACGATTGCTCCCTACACATCAACGTAAGGGAGCTCAGAGTGATTCACCTGACCTGCCAAGCCTTCCTAATTCACATAAAAAGCAGGGTGGTCCAGATCCTGATGGACAATACAGTGGCCATGATCTATATCAACAAGCAAGGCAGAGCCAGATCGTCTGCCCTTTGCCAAAAAGCTCTCAGGCTCTGGGACTTCTGTGTACAGCATGGCATCCATCTCGTAGCTGCACATCTCCCCGGGCCAGGAACGCTTTGGCAGATCGCTTCAGCGGGACCTTCTCGTCTTATGACGAGTGGTCCCTCCATCCGGAAGTGGTCAGCATCATCTTCCAGAGGTTGGGGACTCCCCAGGTGGACCTGTTCGCATCCAGGCAGAACAGGAAATGCCCCGTTTTTTGCTCGATTTGGGGGATTGATAGAGGCTCACTGTCAGATGATTTTCTACTCCCGTCGTCGGGGGAATCTGTTGTGCACCTTCCCCCAGTGCTGTTAATTCACAGGATCTTCATGAAGATCAAGCTGTACCGAGTGAACGTGATCCTCGTAGCCACAGCTTGGCTGCACCAGCACTGGTTCGGCACACTTCTGGACCTCTCAGTGGCTGCTCTGTTACAGCTACTGCTCAGGCGAGACCTCCTGTCCCAAAACCATGACAGTCTTCTGCTTCCAAACCTGGAGGCACTGCACCTGATGGTTTGGCTGCTGCATGGTTAAATGCGGAGGAGCGGGCGTGCTTGGCCAGTGTACAATAGGTCCTGTTGGGCAGCAGAAAGCCCTCCACCAGAGCAACCTCCCTGGCCAAATGGAAGCGGTTTGCTTGTTGGACCTCGGATAAAGGCATTCAGCCCAAGTGGGCCTCACTGTGGTTAATCCTGGGCTGCCTTCTGCTTCTAAAGCTCCAAGGCCTGTCCCTTTCATCTATCAAAGTCCACTTGGCTGCTATCTCGGGCTTTCATCCGCTGCTCAAGGGTAGATTGTTTTTTGCCCAGGACATGATTGCCAGGTTCCTCAAGGGCGTCGAGCGCCTCTACCTGCAAGTCAGGAATCCAGGTCCCTTTCCATTAGATGTGTTGCCTGTGCAGGGATAAAAGGTGAAGGAATCAAATAATGTTTTACTCAAGTCAACAGATAAGACTGAATACACAGAAAAAAGATCTGTTGAGGAAAAGACCCCACACTTTAGAGTCATTGGAAGTCTTCCATGTAGGCCAGATGGGAGGAAGAAGTAACCTATTTTATTGAATATCTTTCTGTAAATACTTTGAGGCAGGGACCATCTTTTTGTTATGTATGTTTACCATGACGGGCATAAAGAGGCGTGATCCCTGATGGGGGCCTCTAGAGACTACCACAATACAAATAATGAATAATGATGATGATTAATGATGATTATAATAAAAGGATCAGAAGTGAATGGAACTAACTTGAATTACACTGGCTGAGGATCTGGCCCTAAGTTTTCAGTTTTTTTAAGCAATCACAGCAACAGCTCAGATTGTTTACAAAATTGATTTGGGGTTTCTTTAGCTCTGTGCCTCTGTCATGTGTGCACTTCCTAAATAAGCTGTTCTTTGTGTTGCTGAGCTAGAAAGTTTTATAGAACAAACCCATAGAAACAAACATACAGGCTACAGAAGAGGTATCTAAACCTTGCAACACAGAGGGCTATGGTGGCAATTTGCCAGGAGCCTGAAGTAATTTGCATATGTGTGTACATAAATGTTTTTGTCCATTAAATATGTGTAGCCATATATTCTTGTATCTTTCTTGCAATAAAACTGATAGTTGATTTGCATTGTCCTCATCCTGTAGTTACAGGGAAAGGCAATGCTCAAATTAGAAAATTTAGGAGTTGCTGTGTCCCTGGCGCTCAGCCACAATCATCCTGAAAATATCTTTTCCTCCCTCCACATGCTACCATGGTCCAAGTTAAAGTGGATCCTCCTCCTTCCTTTCAACTCCCCAGTCCTTGACCAAGAAATATAGTAAAATGTGGGGACATAAATAATTAAGGCAGTTTTCTAAGCTGTGCCTTGCCTTGTTTTTCTCCTCCTACAATTCATTTTAATCTTTCTATTGCTTTTTCTTTCTTCCTTGTGTTTTTCTCTTTCTCTCTCTGATCTTTCTATTCTCCAAACTCTGTCCTTCCATGGCGGTTCCCATTCTCTCTCCACTTCCATTGCTTGGTTCTTTCCCACAAAGTCTGTGTTCTTCCATTCCTGTCTTGGCTGGCTTTCTTAACAATATCTACTCCTTCCCCAGCGCCCCAACGTCTCCCTCTGAATTTGGTCCTTGGACCATTCTTTGGATATTCCTATGCCATGGCTTGTGGTTTTGGGTGAATGCAACAGTTAACAAGAGACCTGAGAATGTGATCTGGTAGCACAATTTACAGAGGAGGAAAGTAAGGTGGCTTCAGTGCATTGAGAGCTAACTATCAGGGACAGTAGGGCAAGATTAATACAATAATACATAGAAACTGGTGGTCTTCCTGTCATGTTGTGAAAGAATCTGGGCAAAAATGTACTTAGAAGAGGGCTTGGACACAGAGGAGACTTCCTGCACATCTGATGAGAATGGCTCAGATATCATGGACTTGGGCCTTTCATCATTTGGTAGTGCCAAAATGCAGACCAAACTTAAAATCAACCCTGAGGTGGCTTTATTGGGCAATAGAGAGAACCAGTCCATCTCCTGCACAGGACAGATCTGTCTAGAAATTGCTTCTGCACATTACTAGTGACACGTATACTGTGGAGCTGTGTTTGAGTGATAAGAACAGCCCAAATGACAGAAGAATTTGTCAGACTAACTACATATTAAGAAATCTGAGTCTCATTCTTGAGCATTATTGGTAAATGAGCTAGAAAGTAGGTACCCTCTGCTGTTGCATAAGTATCTCATTTTTCTTGTTTTGTATTTAATACATGCCCACATTATGGATGGGTACCTGAGCCAGGTGACAGGACATAACTCTGCTCCTTCCAAGTGAAATATACACTTATCTGATAAAGATCTATAGAAATAGCACTATGGACATAAATCTATAGTCCTGTGTCCAGAAGCAACTATGAATGGTCCCCTTTTGTACCACAATAATGAGGCTAATTACTATTACTACTACTGAAAAAAAATATCTTTGGTGTATAAATTGCATATTGTTACATTTCTTACATTGATGGAAAGCACTCTGAGATCCTTGGATGACAGGCAAAAGGCAAAATATATTGATTAAAACAATATAATTATTTTTCAGTAAAATGTCAGTAAGTTTCAGTAAGTCCTGGAACACTGGGGGGAAGTTCCAGAAGACTAGAAGAAAGTTAATGTTGTGCAAATATTTTAAAAGGGTGGAAAGGATGACCCAGGTATTTATAGTCTATCAGTCTGACATAATTTCCAGGCAAGATTATGGAGTGGCTGATACGGGATTCAATTAATAAAGCATTAAAGGAGGGTAGTATAATTAATACTAATCAACATGGGTTTATGGAAAAAAGATCCTGGCAAACTAACTTAATATCTTTTTTAATGAGATGACAAGTTTGGTTGATAAAGGTAATAGTGTTGATGTAATAGACTTCTATAAGCATTCTCTTGGTTCCGCATGTCATTTTGATTAAAAAACCTGGAAGATATAAAATTAACATGGCACACATTAAGTGGATTGAAAGATGGCTAACTGAGAGATCTCAAAATGTAATTGTAAATATGGAATCATCAAGCACGATCCTGCAGGGATCAGTTCTTGGCCGAAGCTATTTTTTATTTTTTATCAGTGACCTGGAAGAAAATATAAAATCATTACTGATAAAGTTTGCAGATGACCCCAAAATTGGGGGAGTGATAAATAATGAAGGGGAGAGGTCTGTAAGCCTGAGTGATCTGGATTGCTTGGTAAACTGCATGCAAGCAAACAATACATGTTTTAGTGTAGTTAAATGTCTATGAACAAAGAATGTAGGCCATACTTACACAGTGGGGGACTCTCTCTTAGGAAGCGGGGACTCTAAAAAAATGATTTGGAGTTGTGTTGGATAACCAGCTGAACCTGAGCTCCCAGTGTGACGCTGCAACCAAAATGGCTAATGTGATCCTTGGATCCATAAACAGGGAAATCTCAAGTAGGAGTAGTGAGGTTATTTTACCTGTGTATTTAGCACTGGTCCGACCACTGCAGGAATACTGTGTCCAGTTCTAGTATCCACAATTCAAGAAGGATGTTGATAAATTGGAGATGGTTCAGAGAAGAGCCACAAAAATGATTAGTGATAGACTCAAAGAGCTCAAGCTATTTAGCTTAACAAAGAGCAGTTTAAGGGATGACTTGATTACAGTTGATAAGCACTTACATGGGGAACAAATATTTATTAATAGGCTCTTCAATCTAGCCGAGAAAAATATAACACAGTCTAATGTTTGGACTTTGAAGCTACACAAATTCAGACTGCAAATATGGCATAAATTTTTGACTGAGAATACTTAACCATTGGAACAGTTTACCAAGGGTTATGGTGGTTCTCCATCACTGACAATTTTTTAATCAAGATTGGATGTTTTTCTAAAAGATATGCTATAGGAATTAATTTGGGGAAGTTCTATATCTTGTACGGGAGGCTAAACTAGATCAGCGGTTCTCAAACTGTGGATCAGGACCGCAAAGTGGGTCACAACCCCATTTTAAGGGGGTCTCCAGGGCTCATGATAGACTTGCTGGGCCCCGGGGCCAAAGTTAAGAGGCCAACCCCCACTGCCCAGGGCTGAAGGCGAAGCTTGAGGGCTTCAGCCCTGGATGACAGGGTTCAGGTTACAGGTCCCCCAACTGGGGATGAAGCCCTTGGGCTTCAGCTTTGGCCCCCGTCACCTGGAGTGGCGGGGCTCATGCTTTGGTCCCCCATCCTGGGGTCGTGTAGTAATTTTTGTTGTCAGAAGGGAGTCGTGGTGCAACGAAGTTTGAGAACCCCTGAACTAGATGATCATAATTGTCCCTTTTGGCTTTGGATTTTAAGAATAGATGTTGTATGGCTAAATCCTACTGCAGTAAGCATGAATGTAGGTATTCCATAGTTGTGTTTTTTCTATGGAAATTTTAAATCCAACTTACTTGAAGCTTTGAAGTCCAGTACAGTTCAATTCATAACTTAAACTTCCTGCATGAAACTTTAGCAGTCTTATAGCACTTTGAGTGTGTAAAGTGCTACATTAACATGAACTCTTATAGTGTACCTGTGTGGGAGATAAATGTATTCCTTAACTGGGAAACTGATCAGTTGGAATGTACTCAAGGCCACACAATGGTCATTGATAGTCAGGATTGGAACTCAGGTGTTCCTTCCCTACAATCCTGGTCCTAGAACACACTGTACTATTCCATGAGCTAGAAAAGATTAGTCATACTTAAGCCTGTGAAATTTTTAAATATCACTGTGGTTAGAGCGTCAAGCATTTAGTCATGGCTTACTTCAGGGTGTTTTAGTTCCTACTGTACAGTTGTTAAGCAGTTAAACTGTTAGTCTGAAAACCTCTGATTAAACATTCTAGTCACTATTATAAAGCGCATCAGGCATGCTTGTGGCAAGGTTTCCCAACTTGTGAAGTCTCTTGTTAGCATGAAAGACAGAGAAGCTGTCATCCATGCGCAAGTTATGGCAATTGCTTTGTCTGGTGTTGGAAGTGTCCCTAGACAGTCTGGGGAGGCTTTCCAGAACTCCGAGACTTTCCCTGCATTATTTAACAAGGGTCAGAGTTGAGTACACTGGCCCAAATTATGGCTGCCCTGCCAGTAAAGCTCTTGGAGATTTAATCTTTTGCTGCTTTGTAACACTAGCAGGCTAAAACAAAACCCTGCTGTACTCTGAGGGAATTTACTAGATTATATGTATGTAGCTGTTTCACACACACGGACAGATCCTCACTTAGTGTAAATTGTTGCTCAATGGAGCTATCCTGATTTATTCAAGGTGAGGATCTGGCCCCAAGTAGTTGAAATTAAGCTTCTTTAATGTTTTTTGTGTAAAATGAATGAACTCTCTATATTAAAAGCTTGAACGTTTCAATTACATTATTTTCTTATTTTCCCATTTTGGGGTCAAGCTGTAGTATTGGAATAGTCTAAGGAAGCCTGATAGCAAAATGCAATATTTATTTTGATTTGCAGTATGCACCAGTTCTTGCGCTCTGCGTAAATGTACAAGTTTGTAAAATAATAATGAAATTAAAGGTTGTCTTAATTCATTCTTCAGCATATTTAATTTTTTATAAATGTATTTAAGTTAATTGATTAGATTGTAAAAAGTACTTCTCATTGGTTTACTAAACTTGAGAAGAGAGGTGAATCCATTTTACTTTATCCATCTATTAAGTTGTATTTACCTTTCATCTCCGTTCTCTAAATGTTTTCTAAATTTCTCACTGAATGGCCTACCTCTGCTTGTTTACTTTTCTGTTTAATATTCTAGATAAAATTTGTTCTCGCTTTATAGGATAATACAAAAGCAAAAAATCATAATATGTATATAGCGTTTAAGCTCTCAGGCTGGGACATGTTATTTAACACAGCTAACCTGCTGCATGTCGGTGTAGTGCAGTACCATGTATGCCAACTGTGGTATCTATGTACTCAACTTGTGTGTGTATTGACCATTTTTTTAATTCAAAAGAATACGGTCTTGCTATTTACTTGATTTTGATGTGATTAGTTACGTGAACAGAAGAGCTATTGCACTCTTCTGGAGTAAGGTGGAGAAATATTTTGTGTTTTTAAATTGAGGCTGGGATTTCAAAGGGATTTAGGCACCCAGCTCCCACTGGCGAGAATTAGGCACTTGATTTCCTGGGCCCCATTAGAAAATACCAGGCTGATAGTTCGGGAAGCTCTTGAATCTCCTCATTTCTTTTCTGGACACACACTTGATTATCTACTGTAGCAGTTTCTGACTGTGGCTTATCTGTCAATATTTTTAATGGTTTGTTGGTGTAGAAAATATACAATTTTACCTTTACTCCATTTCCCAAACTCATCTTTGTCCTATTTTGGTTTGAGAACAACTACCTTTTCAGAACATTATCCTCTATTTTCATTATTGACGAGGCGCTGTCCTTCATGGGCAGATTTCTGAAATGAGCTCTGCATGTTTTACACTTTGTATGACCTTCAGAAAAAAGTATGCTTGCCAAAATGTCAGGCTTTACTTAAGCAAAAATTGCCCTTAGTGTAAGGAGGGGGTTAAATATTTGCCTTTGTACATCTAAGTACTCTTGGAAGTAGCGCTGCTCTTTGTAATCCTGGATATGGGCAACTGTACTCTGCAGTATTTGGTAAAATATACAAACAGCAGTACATAAAAAGCAGGCTTCTGTTAAATGTGAAAAAACAAACTTCACCAGCTTTAGCACCCTTTTGGTCAGTACGTCACTAGCAAAGCTAAGTGGGACATGACCGTATTATTTAATTTGTCTTGCCTTTCCTGTTTGTAGGCCCCACATCATCTTCACCCCTCTTGCACCTCAGCATACACACTATACTAGTGATGGCTCATCAACCAAAGATCCTGCTGGACTAGAGACGCCCATAAGGGTCAGGTTTTTATAGTATTGCACAGTTTCAAAAGTTGTTTTTCAACCATTTAAACCCTTTGGGATATAAAATAATGAACTTTGCAGAACTGCCCTACATTGCACAAACTGTTACTTACGTAGCCCCTGTAGTCCTGCTCCCACTCTTGTGGGACTCTATGGCACATACTTGTGGACTTTTCTTGGACTCTGACTATTCCTTGCCTGGAGATAGTCTAAACTATAATTTATCAAAGGACAAGCCAGGGGTAAAATTCTTCTGTTAGAAAAAATCTACCTGAGTAGATGCCTCTTGTGTAGGGAATATTTCTGCCTTTG
Source organism: Lepidochelys olivacea (assembly GCF_965140295.1). Lineage (NCBI taxonomy): Eukaryota > Metazoa > Chordata > Testudines > Cheloniidae > Lepidochelys > Lepidochelys olivacea. Next base: position 9,914,323 of record NC_140412.1, read on the forward strand.
TAGAGATTAATGTTGACCCTCAAGGACAAGTTAGATGGAAAAATCAAGGTTCATGAGTGATTAACCTTTTACTAAATCCTGTCTTTTCAGGCACAAAAAAAGAGGAAAGCTTATGACTGATTTCCTAATATAGGTGTGGAGTGACTGTCAAGATTTGCAGAAGAGTTAGAAATATTTAACAAGTACATGTTCTTTTTTTTTTTTTAATCTGAAAATCTGCCCTTTTTGCTCCCCAGCATTTTCCCTGTGTAGAGCATATGGTGGCTCAGTTTTGGTAAGATACATGACTGGTACAGATTCATGTAAATCATATAACTAAAAATCCAGAACTGGAATTATGGTTTAAAAATGAGTAACTTCTTTTCTTGCATTCCTAATAAATGTAGCTATGTCGGATTCATTGATTAGCCTTATGTATAAAGTATGATATGATTACCCTTTACAGGCATGAACAAAAAGATGTATAACAAATGTGCATTTTTATGTGTTTTAGGGCATAATTCAGAAGATAGTGGACAGTCACAAAGTAAAGAATGTGGCCTGTTATGGATTACGGCTCAGTCACCTGCAATCTGAGGAGGTCCACTGGCTACATCTGGACATGGGTGTATCCAATGTGAGGGAGAGGTTTGAATTAGCCCACCCTCCAGAGGAATGGAAGTAAGATTATAAACCTGTTCAGTTTCAAAATCAAATAATTTTGTTCTGTGTGCCATAAACTTTGTATAATCTTCTATTTTATAAAGAAAAGCCTATTGCAGAACTCCTGAGAATAGGGCTCGTAGAAAGGGAGACAGCTGCCTATAATTACCCAGCAAAAAGCTAGAAGAAATGAGAACACGCCCTGGTATTCCAGAGGAAAGGCTCATTAGCTAGGAGGGAATTCTGCCAACAGTGAAGAGCTGATAAATCTAACTTGAGCCTGCAAACCTTGGAGTGGGATAAGAGTAGGATGAGACTTGCTAAATATGTAGTTAGGTCCAGTGAATCATAACATTTAATTGTATCCCTGTTTAAGCATAAAAATGCTGTGATGCATTTAAAAGATACTTCTAAAAAGGCATTTTATATTCTCTTTCAAAGAAATTAGGGAAGTGTTGCTAAGCTTCATATAATACAGCCATCGTTTAACTATGACAAATGTTAATTAGTCCTGTTTAGAAATGTACAGATTTAAAATGGGTTAAGATTCTCCAGGTGAGATTTAATTGCCAAATCTGTTGTTAATATAGAAACCACAGAAGAATGTAGCTCAGTCTGTCTTAGAGTCTGTCTTAAATGGTTTGCTTCTGCAGTGCTAATAGAAGTAAAGAGCAGTAGAAAAACTTGGTCAGAAAAGTGAAGAGATATATATCTGAATAAATTCATGGAGCAGATGTACTGAGTAAGAAATTTTCATAGTTAATTCAGGAAAATCCTATGGCCTGTGTTATGCAGGAGGTCAAACTGGATGATCACAGTGATCCCTTCTGGCCATACAATCTATGATTATAATCAGTTTTCTGACCATAACACACTTTACGCAGAATTGCTAGTCATTTTAAAATCCACAGATATGTTCTTCTGAAGAACTGTAGTAGAGTTAACAGTCTGCACGTAATTTCTTGAAACTTAAATTGCTAGATAATTTACTAGTAAATGCTTACCACATTTAGCAAATCTGATCCTGTGAGTTTATTAATTAACTTTTAGGGAGTAGCCTGGATTAGCCTGTCACACTAAATGAGAAAGTTTAAAACATTGGTGTCAGAAATATTGCACATTTTCTTCTGTGTACATGACATTTCATGGCTTCCTGAAGGCTTTAACGATGCAGATTGATTTTTTTTTCAATCAAATTTATCATAAATAATAATTTGAAGTATCTTTTGCGGGGTGAATATTCTGTTCATATAATATGACCAGAATCAAATATGAGATGTGAATAATTTATGCAGTGGAAATTTCTTACCTAGTGTCAAAGTGTCAATTTCATTTGTATTATGTGATGCAACCCATATGTTACACATTACAAAACAAAGTTAATCAGTTTTAAAAGGAAAGTTAGATAATTGTTTTGACGTTTGGATAAAGGGATTGTGCAAAAACCTCAGACAAGTGTCATGATAAGATATAAATTATTCAGTAGATCTCCAGAGTGTCATTTTATGCTTTATCGAATGCAAGCAGCCTGACATACCTTTTAAACCCATAGAGATTTGCTTTGAATAATCAAAATGTTGCTGTCATATTTGTAATACTATAAAACAGAGTATTTAGGATCAGATGACAGTACTTGTTAAAATATTTAGATTAGTAGAGTAGGAGAGATGTCCTGGAATAGTGCTTGAATTAATATATCTTCCTATAAAATAATAATCCAGTAACTGTTGCTCATCTGGGAATTTTTTAATGATTTTAATTTAAGACTGTGTATTCAATATACACGGGAAATGTATTCTCTAATGTTCTTTTAGATCAGTCCAGATGCTTAGATTATACTTCCTGTCAGCAGGAGGAGATAGAAAATAATAATAATTCTTGGAACAAATTCTGTCCCTAACATAAGTGATTTTTGTGATGCTATTGGATACTATTTCCAGTCCTGAGGAGAAAACCTAGCAGAGCAGAATAACAGTAAGGGAGGTGACTCTGTATTCACACCGCACTGCAGTAGACTCCTATGGCTGTGGTTAAGGCTCAGGATGAGTAATAAGTTCAGACATACAAGGTCAGCCACAGTTTAAGCCAGACATCTCTTCTCTCTTCCCATGGCATTCAGTTCAGCTTTAAGAGCACATGTAGCCCAATTTTACAGCAGTGCCAATGGGTAACCATCCTAATGAAAATTAGCAGAATGCAATTCTATAGCGAGTGAAGGAGCAAGAAGTAGCTGGCTGTAAGAAGTACATTGCCCAAGCCTTAAGCTTGCTTTAAGATACCACTATGGCCTTGTCTTCACTGCTGAAAAAGGTACGTTTTTTACTCTTTGGCAACTCACACACATGAACTATCCCAAGGTAAAAACACAGTGAAAACAGGACACTTCAGTGTTACTGTGAGGTAAACTAGGTGAGGTCATCTCAAGGCAGCGGGATAGTGCTGATCTTGCCTAGTTTACCGGATGGTAAAACAAAAGTGCCATGTCTTCACCATGTTTTTACCATGAGATAGGTCATGCACATGAGTTATCTGAAGGTAAAAACACACACACCTATTTTAGCAGTGTAGACAAGGTCTTCAACTCTCACAGACCCCCAGATAGGTTCAAAAAGATGTCAGTGAGCACTGGAGACTTTATCAGTGGAACCAAGTGCTTATTTGTTCATTGATAACATTCATTCTATTCAGGAAACGAATGTTGAGGAACACAGCTGTATGTATACTACAATGACCATTGGCTCTCTCTCTTTTCCTCGACATGCAAGATCAAGCATTGCAAACAGAGGTGTGTTATACCAAATTTATGTGCAGATTATACTTTTAATTATTGTAAAACACTTAGTCTCAATTTAATTTGGAAGATTTGTTAATCCAGTAATAAGACAGTTACCATTAGATGCATCCCATTGTTATGTATATTGGTTTTTTAACATTGGTGATGAATCTGCTTTGTTAAAAATTCTTTGTAGAAATAACTGATTAGTGCAGTTAAGGAAAAATACAACTTAAAAGATCAAGATTTCAGAAACTTGGCAACTTGTCCAGAAGGCAAAGATCAAAAGCTATTTTGTACTGGTGCCTATATTTAGTACAGTAGATTCTCAAATGCACAAAGCCTTGGTAACAAGCAGGGAGAACTGGAGGTCCTGGTGATGTCAAGGAATTATGACGTGATTGGAATAACAGAGACTTGGTGGGATAACTCACATGACTGGAGTACTGTCATGGATGGTTATAAACTGTTCAGGAAGGACAGGCAGGGCAGAAAAGGTGGGGGAGTAGCACTGTATGTAAGGGAGCAGTATGACTGCTCAGAGCTCCGGTACGAAACTGCAGAAAAACCTGAGTGTTTCTGGATTAAGTTTAGAAGCATGAGCAACAAGAGTGATGTAGTGGTGGGAGTCTGCTATAGACCACCGGACCAGGGGGATGAGGTGGATGAGGCTTTCTTCCGGCAATTCGCAGAAGCTACTAGATCGCACGTCCTGTTTCTCATGGGCGACTTTAATCATCCTCATATCTGCTGGGAGAGCACTACTACGGTGCATAGACAATCCACGAAGTTTTTGGAAAGCGTAGGGGACAATTTCCTGGTGCAAGTGCTGGAGGAGCCAACTAGGGGGAGAGCTTTTCTTGACCTGCTGCTCACAAACTGGGAAGAATTAGTAGGGGAAGCAAAAGTGGATGGGAATCTGGGAGGCAGTGACCATGAGTTGGTTGAGTTCAGGATCCTGATACAGGGAAGAAAGGTAAGCAGCAGAATACGGACCCTGGACTTCAGGAAAGCAGACTTCGACTCCCTCAGGAAACTGATGGGTAGGATCCCCTAGGGGGATAACATGAGGGGGAAAGGAGTCCAGGAGAGCTGACTGTATTTCAAGGAATCCCTGTTGAGGTTACAGGGACAAACCATCCCAATGTGTCAAAAGAAAAGTAAATATGGCAGGCGACCAGCTTGGCTTAATGGTGAAATCCTTGCGGATCTTAAACATAAAAAAGAAGCTTACAAGAAGTGGAAGATTGGACAAATGACCAGGAAAGAGTATATAAATATTGCTCGGGCATGTAGGAATGAAATCAGAAGGGCCAAATAGCACCTGGAGCTGCAGCTAGCAAGAGATGTTAAGAGTAACAAGAAGGGTTTCTTCAGGTATGTTGGCAACAAGAAGAAAGCCAAGGAAAGTGTGGGCCCCTTACTGAATGAGGGAGGCAAGCTAGTGACAGAGGATGTGGAAAAAGCTAATGTATTCAATGCTTTTTTTGCCTCTGTCTTCACTAACAAAGTCAGCTCCCAGACTTCTGCGCTGGGCATCACAAAATGGGGAAGAGATGGCCAGCCCTCTGTGGAGATAGAGGTGGTTAGGGACTATTTAGAAAAGCTGGACGTGAACAAGTCCATGGGGCCGGACGAGTTGCATCCGAGAGTGCTGAAGGAATTGGCGGCTGTGATTGCAGAGCCATTGGCCATTATCTTCGAAAACTCGTGGCGATTGGGGGGAGTCCCGGATGACTGGAAAAAGGCTAATGTAGTGCCAATCTTTAAAAAAGGGAAGGAGGAGGATCCTGGGAACTACAGGCCAGTCAGCCTCACCTCAGTCCCTGGAAAAATCATGGAGCAGGTCCTCAAGGAATCAATCCTGAAGCACTTACATGAGAGGAAAGTGATCAGGAACAGTCAGCATGGATTCACCAAGGGAAGGTCATGCCTGACTAATCTAATCGCCTTTTATGATGAGATTACTGGTTCTGTGGATGAAGGGAAAGCAGTGGATGTATTGTTTCTTGACTTTAGCAAAGCTTTTGACACGGTCTCCCACAGTATTCTTGTCAGCAAGTTAAAGAAGTATGGGCTGGATGAATGCACTATAAGGTGGGTAGAAAGCTGGCTAGATTGTTGGGCTCAACGGGTAGTGATCAGTGGCTCCATGTCTAGTTGGCAGCCGGTATCAAGTGGAATGCCCCAAGGTTTGGTCCTGGGGCCGGTTTTGTTCAATATCTTCATAAATGATCTGGAGGATGGTGTGGATTGCACTCTCAGCAAATTTGCGGATGATACTAAACTAGGAGGAGTGGTAGATACGGTGGCAGGTAGGGATAGGATACAGAGGGCCCTAGACAAATTGAAGGATTGGGCCAAAAGAAATCTGATGAGGTTCAACAAGGATGAGTGCCATCACCTTGCCAGTTATTCCTTGTTTTGTAGTTGTGTATTTTATTTTTCCTTCCTACATAAAATATTTTGCACTTGTCTTTATTAAATTTCATTGTGTTGAATTCAGACCATTCTCCAATTTGTCAACGTTGTTTTGAATTCTCATCCTATTCTCCAAAGTGCTTGCAACACTTCCCAACTTGGTGTCATCTGCAGATTTTATAAGCATGCTCTCCATTCCATTATCCAAGTCATTAATGAAAATATTGAATAATACCGAACCCAGGATGATCCTTGCATGACCCCTATAGATATGTCCTTCCACTTAGCGAACTATTGATAACTCCTGTTTGAGTATATTCTTCCAAAAAGTTTTGCACCCACCTTATAGTAATATCATCTAGATTGCATTTCCCTCACTTGTTTACGGGAATGTCATGTGGGACTCGATCAAAATTCTTCCTAAAATCAAGGTATATCACATCTACTGCTTCCCCCCCATCCACTAGGCCAGTAAACCTGAAGGAAATTAGGTTTGTTTGGCCTGATTTCTTCTTGACAAGTTCATGCTAGCTATTTCTTATAACCCTGTCATTCTCTAGATGCTTACAGACTAATTGTTGAATAATTTGTTCCAGTCTCTTTCCAGGTTAGGCTGACTGGTCTGTAGTTATCCAGGTCCTCTTTGTTCCACTTTTTAAAGATAGTATTATGCTTGCCCTTCTCCAGTCCTCTGGGACCATCCATCCTTCATGAGTTCTCAAAGATAGTTGTTAATGGTTCTGAGATGGCTTCAGCTAGTTCCTTAAGTGACCTAGAATGAATTGCATCAAGCCCTACCATCTTGAATTCATATAACTTATTTAAATATTCTTTAACCTGTTCTTTCCCAATTTTGGCTTGCATTCCTTCTGCCTTGTTATTACCTATTGTGTTGAATATCTGGTCATCATCAACCTTTTTAGTAAAGACTGAAGCAAAATAGGCATTAAACACCTCAACATACCTGATGTTGTTAGTTATTAGTTCTTGTCAAGGTTCCTTCCCCACTCTGAACTCTAGGGTACAGATGTGGGGACCTGCATGAAAGACTCCCTAAGCTTATTCTTACCAGCTTAGGTTAAAAACTTCCTCAAGGTACAAACTTTGCCTTGTCCTTGAACCCTATGCTGCCACCACCAAGCGTATTAAACAAAGAACAGGGAAAGAGCCCACTTGGAAACGTCTCCCCCCTCCCCCCAAAAAAATATTCCCCTAAGCCCTACACCCCCTTTCCTGGGGAAGGCTTGATAAAAATCCTTACCAATTTGCATAGGTGAACACAGACCCAAACCCTTGGATCTTAAGAACAATGAAAACGCAATCAGGTTCTTAAAAGAAGAATTTTAATTAAAGAAAAAGTAAAAGAATCACCTCTGTAAAATCAGGATGGTAAATACCTTACAGAGTAATCGGATTCAAAACATAGAGAATCCCTCTAGGCAAAACATTAAGTTACAAAAAGACACAAAAACAGGAATATACATTTCATTCAGCACAACTATTTTTACCAGCCATTAAACAAAAGAAAATCTAAGGCATTTCTAGCTAGATTGCTTTTTTACAGGATTTCTGAAGAGCATTCCTGGTCTGGTCCCAGCAAAAGCATTACACAGGCAGACTGACTCTTTGTGTCGCCCCTCCCCGTCCCGTCCCCCCCCCCCAATCAGCTTTGAAAGTATCTTGTCTCCTCATTGGTCATATTGGTCAGGTGGCAGCGAGGTTATCTTAGCTTCTTAACCCTTTACAGGTGAAAGGGTTTTGCCTCTGGCCAGGAGGGATTTTATAGTTCCGTATACAGAAGGGTGGTTACCCTTCCCTTTATATTTATGACAGTTCTCTTTCCCTGTTATGACAGGTTTCAGAGTAACAGCCGTGTTAGTCTGTATTCGCAAAAAGAAAAGGAGTACTTGTGGCACCTTAGAGACTAACCAATTTATTAGAGCATAAGCTACTCCTTTTCTTTTTCCCTGTTATGTGGCAGACCTACACTTTCCTTCACCTTTCTCTTGCTCCTAATGTATTTAACGAACCTCCTCTGACTGCCTTTTATGTCATTTGCGAAGTGTAACTCATTTTTACCTTAGCCTTTCTGTATTTGTCTCTACACATTTGTGCTGTTTTTTTGTACACCTTCTTATTAGTTTGTCCGTGTTTCCATTTTTATAGGATTCCATTTGGATTTCCAAATCATTAAAGAGTTCCTGATAGAACATATTGGCCTCTATTCATTCTTCCGATCTTTCCTTCACACAGGGACAGTTTACAGTTGTGCTTTTAATATTGTTGTCTTGAGAAACTGCCAGCTCTCCTGAACTCCTTTTTCCTTTAGATTTTCTTCCTATGGAACCTTACCTACCAGTTCTCTGAGTTTAAAGTTTCAAAGTCCGTTGTTCTTTTTCTGCTGCTCTCATGCCGCCTTTTGTTAGAATAATTAAATCTGTCATGAAGCATGATCACTTTAATCCAAATTGCCTTCCACCTTCAGATTTGCTACTGACTCAACCCTGATGATCAGAATCAAATCGAAAATGGCTGTCCACCCTCCGCTTTCTGAAACAAAAAGTTGTCACCAGTACATTTTAATAACTTATTGGAAATTTTGTGTTTTGCCATATTAGTCTTCCAACAGTCTGGATAGTTAAAATTGCCCGTTACTGGTAGGTACTGTGTTCTGGATATTTCTTATTCCAAAAAAATAAAAATTCCTTGCACAGTATTTTAAAATTCTGCATATTTTATTTATCAAAATGAGGCTATATAATCATACCAGTTTCAATTATTTTGGTAATTTATTTCAAAATACCTGTCAGGATATCTGTAACAATTCAAAGACATACAAAAATTCTCCCAGGAGTAGAGAGTTAAAGAAACCCCTACAACAACCCAAGGAGTACTTGTGGCACCTTAGAGACTAACCAATTTATTTGAGCATGAGCTTTCGTCAGCTACAGCTCACTTCATCGGATGCATACCGTGGAAACTGCAGAAGACATTATATACACACAGAGACCATGAAACAATACCCCCTCCCACCCCACTGTCCTGCTGGTAATAGCTTTGGATAATTATTTGGATATTATTATTGTCACTTTGGATAAGCTATTACCAGCAGGAGATTGAGTTTGTGTGTGTGGTTTTTGGAGGGGGATGAGGGGGTGAGAGAACCTGGATTTGTGCAGGAAATGGCCCACCTTGATTATCATACACATTGTGAAGAGTGTGGTCACTTTGGATGGGCTATTAGCAGCAGGAGAGTGAGTTTCCGGGGCGGGGGGGAGTGGAGGGTGAGAAAACCTGGATTTGTGCTGGAGATGGGCCAACTTAATGATCACTTTAGATAAGCTATTACCAGCAGGAGATTGAGTTTGTGTGTGTATGGGGGTGAGGGGGTGAGAGAACCTGGATTTGTGCTGGAAATGGCCCACCTTGATTATCATGCACATTGTAGGGAGAGTGGTCACTTTTGATAAGCTATTACCAGCAGGAGAGTGAGTTTGTGTGTGTGGTTTTTGGAGGGGGGTGAGAGAACCTGGATTTGTGCTGGAAATGACCCACCTTGATTATCATACACACTGTGAAGAGAGTGTTCACTTTGGATGGGCTGTTACCAGCAGGAGAGTGAGTTTGTGGGGGGTGGGGAGGGTGAGAAAACCTGGATTTGTGCTGGTAATGGCCCAACTTGTTGATCACTTTAGATAAGCTATTACCAGCAGGAGAGTGGGATGGGAGGAGGTATTGTTTCATGGTCTCTGTGTATATAATGTCTTCTGCAGTTTCCACGGTATGCATCCGATGAAGTGAGCTGTAGCTCACGAAAGCTCATGCTCAAATAAATTGGTTAGTCTCTAAGGTGCCACAAGTACTCCTTTTCTTTTTGCAAAGACAGACTAACACGGCTGTTACTCTGAAACCTACAACAACCCAGTTCCTGTTTCTCTGCCCCATACCCTGTCAGAGCCCCGCTGGGGGGAGGGGGGGGCAACACTCAGACTTCCCCTTTTAGGGCCCAGCTATGGGGCACCTCCAGCTCAGACACTCGCATCCCCTCCTCCACCTTCCCCCATAGCCCAGCCAAGGGGGGCCCCCCAGAGCCCAGGGAGAGAAACAGCTTGATACTGGATCCTGGGCTTGTGTGGAGTTTCCTGCATGCTGCCTCCTTCATTCAGGGTGTGCCGGGAACTGCAGATGCCCCAAACCCTCCACTTCTGTCCCTTTGTCCCTCTGTGAGCTGGGCTCTGCTGGGTCCTGTGTCCCCTAGTGGTGGCCAGCAGCTCTACAGCCCGTTTCTGTGAGGGGAAAAGGAAATTCTGTGTACACATTCTATATTGTGCATTGGCACAGAATTCCCCCAGGACTAACTTCTGTTGTTTGTTCTAGAAAAGCCTCATCTATCTCCTCTTCCTGATTTGGTGGTCTACAGTAGACTCTTTCCATGACATCACCCCTATTTTTTACCCTTTCTGTCTTTACTTAGAGACTTGCAATTTGTCTGCTTCTCACATCCTTCTGGACTACCCAATAAGTGCATATATTCTTGATGTATAATGCAGCACCTCCTCCTTTTTTTATCATATCTGTCCTTCCTCAACAACCTATACCCCATCTGTACCATAATCCAGTCATGAGACTCATCCCACCAAGTCTCTGCTGCTAATTAAGTCAGAATTTAGTTTATGTACTAATACTTCCAGATCTTCCAGTTTGTTTCCCATACTCCTTGCATTTGTTTATAGGCATCTAAGATATTGAGCAGATTCCTCCACTGATTTCCCTCTGTTGCTCCCATAACTCTATAATTTTCCATGTCCCCCCTAACATCTAGCCCTGTGTTAAAGTTGCCTTTTTTAAGATTATTTGTGGGCTTTTGTCACCTGCCACCTTTAAATCTAGTTTAAGTCCTCCTCACTAGGTTGCCATGTTAGGGCACAAAGATGCTCTTCCCCTTCTTAGTCAGGTGGACCCCCATGTCTTCCCAGCAGGCCTTCTTCTCAGAACAGCATCCTGTGGTTGAGGAAGCTGAAGCCCTCCCTTTGGCATATCTTTGCAGACATACATTCATCTTCAAGATGCACATGTCCCTACCTGGGCCCTTACCCTCAACTGGGATGATGAACAAGAATACAAACTATGCCCCTGATTTCTTGACCTCACTCCCAGAGCCCTGTAGTCACTGCTGATCTGCTCAGGGTCATATCTGATAATACCATTAGTGCCCACATGCATGAGCATTCTGGGGTAGTGGTCAGAGGGATGGATGAGCCTCAGCAGCCTTTCTGTAACTTCTCTGATGTGCAACATCTCCAGGCAGGAAGCACACGTCCCTGGGACATCATGTCAGGTCAGGAGATGGTTGCCTCCACCCACCTGGGGGGAGTACTAAAACACTAGCACCTTATGTTCCCCCTTGGGTGAGATGGCCATGAGCTTCCCAGCTTTTGGGGCAAGGGGCTCCTCCTCAGCCGCTGGGATCTGTCTGTCACCTCCTGTTGCTGGTATAGCATACCAGTTCTTCACATGGATGATTGGGGGACCTGGGTAGGGGGTGGAACACTGTCTACTGCGCAAGATGGCCAGCAGCCAGTGTCCTCCCCATGGAGCAGCTGGTTTGCTTTCCTCCTCTGGTGCTTCTGTGGTCGCCTAATATCCTCCTTCCCAGATGTTTCCAGGTGTGTCCTGTCAATGAAGTCCCTCACACTCCTGGATGCTACACAGTTGAGCCACCTCCTCCTGCAGCTTTCTAACCTGTTTCCTGTGGGACTCCACCAACCAACAGCTCTTACACCCAGGTTATTCCCCCTGCCTGGCTTTCATCAGCGGGAACATACAAGCTGCATTCCCAGCAAGTCAAGACCAGGGCCTGGGTGGAAGTCTCCAGGGTCAGGATGGCTGACTGGCAGTGTGGGGGCACAGGTGCAAGCAGAGGAAGAGCTATCAGTGATGTTGGCAACATGCCGTTTTCCTCCATTGACGGTTCTTCCTTGTAGAATTCTTGCAAATTAAGGAAGGGGAGTGGGGAACACACAACCATGCTTCCCTGTCTTCCTTTGCTGGCAAGCTCAGCTCGCTGACTCCCTTAGCCTCCCATCTGCCTTCGTCTCGCCAGCCATGTGTCTTAAAACGTCAAACACTTTGGAATGACAGAATCTGTATAAATGTAAGATGAATGGTCAACCAGCCAATATATTTTAAGTTAATTGTCTTGTGAGTGACTCTACCATATTTTATTCTTAGAGGTGGTTTAGAATGAATCTCACAGTATTCAGTAAATGTTTACTCTTATGTTGAGATGTGGAAAGAAGAAGAGGTATTTTTTTTTATTAGAGGACTATTCACATTAAATTGATGGCATTAAAGAAGATATGTGATGGTTTCCTAAGGTTACAAAAGTACAATAAAGAATAGATTAAATTGTATGATTTACAGAGAGATATGAAGTGTGTAACCCACTTGAATTTTCAGTTCCCATTCAAACAAGGGAAGAAGAAACCGGCTTTGGTTGTAAATAGGTGGGGTTTCTGTGCTACCATAGTGGGGTTTTGAGTTAAATGGGGATTAAAATTGAAAAACTTTCTTTGTCCGAAGAAAAAGAAATAATCTGTTCTGTTTTTTTCCTCAATGTGTGGGATTACTCAACCAGGCAAAAAGGCAGCCATTAATCCCATTATAACTGACATCCCAAGATTAATGATGAGAATTTCTAAAGAAGTTCTGAGCATCTCATTAGCAGAAAGATACTTGAAGGGAGTTGAGAGAACAGCAATAAAAATTATTATGGGGTTGTAGAGAATGATTTATTAGGAAAGATTAAAAGAACTAAATATCTGTATCTTGCTTAGTACATGCTCATGGGGTGACATAGCAGTTTACAAACATGTGAAGGGTAGTAGCGTCAGGGAAGGAGAGGTGTTATGTACGATAGTTCAAAGACATGTATGAAGTTAAGAGAAAGAACATGTAAAATGTAGATCACCACAAACTTCTGGACCATGAGTAATTATTATACTGCAGAATAGTCTACCATGGGAAATGGTGGAAGTGCCATTGACACTAGTATGTTGGGTATGGTTGGGGAACAATTCTCATTGAAAGGGACAGAGACTGTCACCCAACAGGACTGTCTCATCTCTTGTTTGTACCTTATGCTTCTGTAATTCAGTCCTGTCTTGGCTAATTAATCTTCTGTTGTATGGTAGAGATGGGTTTCTTAAGTCTATATCAAGATACAGATATATGCAGAGTTCAGTAGCTCAAGTTATCTTGTTTTATTTATTTTTTTTAAATCTGTCCTTCTAATTCTGTTTTAGCCACAGTATATTACATGTTGTAATAAAAGGCAAAGTAAAATGGAAACTAAATATCGTACTAGTCTACCTGAAGCTTTTAGGCTTTGCATTAGAGTTACTTTTAAAATTAAATTGTATGTTAAATAATGAGTGTTTCAATTTTCTCTGATGCAGTTGGTGACATACATGATGAAAAACTATAGTACGTGCTCCTTTGCCTTTATATTATGCTTCTTGGTATATTTTATAGTTCGATTTAACCTCAACCTCCTCCTTAAGGTTGTATTTAATCACTAGGATGCTGAAATCACATGAGATGGATAACAATTCCCTTCTTGTACAAAAGAGGGGGTAATAAAAGATTGCGTAAAAAGCAGTTTTTAGAGATACAAAAACTTCTAAAAAATTTAAAATCTAGAAAGCTAGTATGTGGATGAAGACTGAAGATCCATCAAGCAATAGAAGGGAAAAATAAGACAAGGAGAGAGAAAAGGGGGAAAATAGTTGCTTTTTGAACAGGAAATTTGCTTTGTTCTACATTTGACTCCACAGTGTAGCGTAGTGGTGATTTGGCTTTTTCCAATGGAGAAATAAACTTCCTTCAGTTTTTCTGGTTTTGGACAAGGTATGGATGACACTACCTTGCCTCTCCAGACATGAGCCCACACATGCTACAGGGTGGCCTAAGTTTTTGGTTGGGGGAAAAAAAAGGACTATTTTTGTTTATATTTTGCTGTACATCATGCAGCTGTCTTTTTATATCTCTGAATCTGAAGATTCATTGGTTTTTTTTTAAATGTTTGTTTCATTTTAGCAAAAGACTGAGCATGCACTTTGTGTTTTTGAAGAGAACCTCAAAATATCAAGAAAAATTAACTGAATATTGTAAATCCGAAGTTTTATATATATAATAAAATGTTTATATATATTATTCACCATAGATTGAGTATTCAACACTAGAAATAGGCAACACAGCAAATCAAAATTCTGTATCTGTTCGTCATTTTTGTGGGGCTCGGATTCATTACTTATTCAAACAAGTTAATGTGATTTTAATCAATAACTTTGTCTTGTCAGGTATGTGTGCCTTAACTTGTAATCCTTAACATTATTTTCTATAAATTGCTAAGCAGCCTTTCCTATCCTGCTGAAACCAGCAATATGAAATTTCACAACAAAAGCTTGTCACTGTGCAAAAACCATTAAATATATGGTTTCAAAATGTTTCTAATTACAATAAAGATTATGTAGCTGGCCATCTTGCTAAAATGCTATTGTGTTTGTGATAATGCTAGTTTTACACTGAATGAGACTATTACTTAGATTCTAAGATCTTCAGGGTAGGAACCACCTGATAGGAGTCTTTAGGTGCCACTGCAGTACCAATAATTTAATATCCAATCAGTTTCCAAACAGTTTTACTATTTATAAACAAAAACTTTAGGGAGATCTAAAACTCTGGCATAGCCAGTAAATCAAAGTGACCCATAGTCCTGCCTCTCTGGACCTCCTGCTGTAATTGAATGGTGTGGCAATGTCATGGTGGGATTTAGATTTTTGAGTTACTAAATGCACCTCAGTACCCTAATATGGGATACGCCTATCTGTTATGAAATCCTCCTATAGGTAAATCCCAACAATTCCATTGAGGTAGTCCCAGGAATAGATATTGCAGCACCTTTATTTGATAAGAGACTGAGCCTTTTCCAGCTGAAAATGAGCCTTTGGCTAATGCACAGGTTGTGGCTCCCTGATGGGCTATATCGGTTGCCATTTTCACTTGGAATAGCACCTGTGTACTCACTTTTGCCAGCTGTGCATTAAACATTCATGCTTGTGCTAACCAAGAAACCTAGTAATTGTTACTTGCTCAGACCAGTAGTCCATCATCTTAGCTTCAGCTGCTACCACCACCTATAGCGGGGCCTGGCAGCCCATCCAAGTACTGTGAAGTCAATGCCTCAGTCCTTATAACAGCCTCTTTGAACTAGTATAGACCTGCAAGCTCATCAGGAAAACATAATAATCTGTTCCAGCAACAGGTTCAAACCTACTACTCACCTCCCCATGCTTCCTACCCATAAGACCTGCCAAAGCTCAGTCCTTCGAAATCACCCCAATGAGAAGAGGGTTCCCAGTAAACAAAGGGAACCAGGTATACTTTTTCCTCTGAACTTCAGTATAACTGGGCTGTCAAAATGGTTTCCCATTTAATTAATTAAATTTAAACTGAAATTGCTTTTTAATGAAATTTTAAAAGCACTTGCAAATTATACAGAGGTTTGGGGTGTGTGGGGTTTTTTTGTTTTTTGTTTTTGTTTTTTTTTTAAACATCCTAATCATAGAATCATATGTAGGGCTGGAAGGGCCCTTGAGAGGTCATCAAGTCCAGACGCCTGTGCTGAGCCAGGACCAAGTATACGTAGACCATCCAGGACAGGTTCTTGTCGAACCTGTTCTTTAAAAGCTACAGTGATGAAGATTTATTCTCCTTGCATTATGGATGTAATCCTGTTTTCCTTCTTTTTAGATATGAACTGCGAATCCGATATTTACCAAAAGGATTTCTGAATCAGTTTACTGAGGACAAGCCAACACTAAATTTTTTCTATCAGCAGGTAAATTTATTTTGACTATTGTTTATTTTCTCATCTGCAATCCTGAAAGTTTGTTTTGCTTATACAGGAACAAGTTACTGCAGGAACAGAAAATTACAAAAATCATATTATGTGTATAAAACAGATATGGAAGAGACAGTCGCTTCTTTCTCACTGGGAAGTGATGAGAAATACCTTCTCCGGGGCGGGGTTTTGGCAGATGTTTTCACAACTTGGATGCAATTTACAATTCACTTGGCTGTTTGTTATTCATGTTTCTCATTTTATTAAATTATTTGTTTCCATTATATTTGAAAGTATAAATAAATGACCTGTTTTATGTATATTAATGTGTTCATGAACATGTATTAATTGCTCAACCTAAATACAAAATGGTATTTTCTGGATTTTCAAGCATTCTGCAGCTAGACTCTCCACCAGTGATCACAAAAATGTGCACTGAAAGACTAAGCCTCACAACAGTCCTTAAGGGCTCAAGTTCATTGTCAGATTTGGGCTGTTGTCTGTCTCAGTGTTATCTAGGGCCCAATTTTCAGATATGAATGTTTGAAATTAAGCATCTGAATCCGTACTTTGATGTCTGAATTAACAGGTAGTTGTTTAAGATGGTTATTTAAGTGCCAAAGTACAGATTTAGGTACGTAACTTTAGACAGACAAGATTTAAGTGAAAACATGTCCCTCTACCGTAGAAAGAATAGTTTCCTCCAGTTGCAGGAGTTAGCGGATGAAATTCTGGCCTGTGTTTTGCAGGAGTTCAGACTAGAAGATCATAATATTCCCTTCTGGCCCTACAGTGTATGAAAACTCAGCCCCTAAAAATATTGATGCTGTCTACTTATCATACAGGATTGTTGCAGTGTGTTTGATTGCTGTGATGTTGATAATGCACATTACTGAAGTACTGTCAGTGTTTAACAAATAACTTAATTGATACTGATTGTTGTTTTTCTCAGCTATGTATTACACAAAATTCCTATATTATGCATGTAACAAGTTACAGTGCCCCTCACCTCTTCATGTGTTTCAATAGCTGCAACCACTAAAAAGAACTACTTAATTCAGGTAATTAGTTTAAAGGTGACCTGTAAAAAGGGAAAATGCATTTGTGCCCCTTTTGAATCTTTATGGAGCATTGAAAGGGGAACAGATTTTTATCCATGGTGTTTAGAAGGTTTTTTTTTCAACTCCAATGACGAATAAATGTGTTGAGGAAAGATTCCACGCTTCCACTCCTCCAGCAAAGGTACAAGCTCACAATACACCCTGCTTGGAGACCCCCTCCCCAGAAGATCTCCGCCAAAAGCAGGAAGGCCAGATTTGACATGTCTTGTATTTCCAAGATTTACTAAAAGGCAATAAAAGAACCCATAAAAATGCCTCAGGCTTTTTTTCCACATTAGAAAGCAAAAAAAAGCACAACCTCACTCCCTTTAAAGAAATAAAACAAAAGTTTGCCTGCCTTTGTGATAGATGGTCCCTTGCACCAAAAATCATATCAATATTCAGGTTACTCCCAGTCCCAAAGGACCAGTTACTTATCTCAGGTCAAGTGCATCCTAGGTCTTGCACTGAAGACAATGCTTGTAGACAATCCTATAGTAAACTCACTAAAGGCTTATTAACTAGGAAAGAGAAATGAAAGTCATATACAAGGTTAAAACAGGTAAACATACACGCACACACAAATGAGTATAGTCTTAGGTTTCAAAAGATGATAGTAGCTGCTGTAATATGCAAGTTTTATATGTCCTTTAAGGCTAAACCAAGATAAACAGCTGGGGACCCCTTGCTTATGTTTAGAAATCTTAGGCTCAGAGTTCAAGCAGCTTAGGAATACAATTTCTTATTAACAGGGATTTGTATTCTTTCCCCCCAGCATTCAAACTGGAGACAAAGCGTTTCTGTAGGTCTCCTCTTAGAATCATAGAATATCAGGGTTGGAAGGGACCTCAGGAGGTCATCTAGTCCAACCCCCTGCTCAAAAGCAGGACCAATCCCCAATTAAATCATCCCAGCCAGGGCTTTGTCAAGCCTGACCTTAAAAACTTCTAAGGAAGGAGATTCCACCACCTCTCTAGGCAACGCATTCCAGTGTTTCACCACCCTCCTAGTGAAAAAGTTTTTCCTAATATCCAACCTAAACCTCCCCCACTGCAACTTGAGACCATTACTCCTTGTCCTGTCCTCTTCCACCACTGAGAATAGTCTAGAACCATCCTCTCTGGAACCACCTCTCAGGTAGTTGAAAGCAGCTATCAAATCCCCCCCGCCCCTCATTCTTCTCCTCTGCAGACTAAACAATCCCAGTTCCCTCAGCCTCTCCTCATAAGTCATGTGTTCCAGACCCCTAATCATTTTTGTTGCCCTTCGCTGGACTCTTTCCAATTTATCCACATCCTTCTTGTAGTGTGGGGCCCAAAACTGGACACAGTACTCCAGATGAGGCCTCACCAATGTTGAATAGAGGGGGACGATCACGTCCCTCAATCTGCTCGCTATGCCCCTACTTATACATCCCAAAATGCCATTGGCCTTCTTGGCAACAAGGGCACACTGCTGACTCATATCCAGCTTCTCGTCCACTGTCACCCCTAGGTCCTTTTCCGCAGAACTGCTGCCGAGCCATTCGGTCCCTAGTCTGTAGCTGTGCATTGGGTTCTTCCGTCCTAGGTGCAGGACTCTGCACTTATCCTTATTGAACCTCATCAGATTTCTTTTGGCCCAATCCTCCAATTTGTCTAGGGCCCTCTGTATCCTATCCCTACCTGCCACCGTATCTACCACTCCTCCTAGTTTAGTATCATCCGCAAATTTGCTGAGAGTGCAATCCACACCATCCTCCAGATCATTTATGAAGATATTGAACAAAACCGGCCCCAGGACCGACCCCTGGGGCACTCCACTTGACACCGGCTGCCAACTAGACATGGAGTCATTGATCACTACCCGTTGAGCCCGACAATCTAGCCAACTTTCTTCCCACCTTATAGTGCATTCATCCAGCCCATACTTCTTTAACTTGCTGACAAGAATACTGTGGGAGACCGTGTCAAAAGCTTTGCTAAAGTCAAGAAACAATACATCCACTGCTTTCCCTTCATCCACAGAACCAGTAATCTCATCATAGAAGGCGATTAGATTAGTCAGGCATGACCTTCCCTTGGTGAATCCATGCTGACTGTTCCTGATCACTTTCCTCTCATGTAAGTGCTTCAGGATTGATTCTGTGAGGACCTGCTCCATGATTTTTCCAGGGACTGAAGTGAGGCTGACTGGCCTGTAGTTCCCAGGATCCTCCTCCTTCCCTTTTTTAAAGATTGGCACTACATTAGCCTTTTTCCAGTCATCTGGGACTTTCCCCGTTCGCCACGAATTTTCAAAGATAATGGCCAATGGCTCTGCAATCACAGCCGCCAGTTCCTTTAGCACTCTCGGATGCAACTCGTCCGGCCCCATGGACTTGTGCACGTCCAGCTTTTCTAAATAGTCCCTAACCACATCTTTCTCCACAGAGGGCTGGCCATCTATTCCCCATGTTGTGATGCCCAGCGCAGGAGTCTGGGAGCTGACCTTGTTAGTGAAGACAGAGGCAAAAAAAGCATTGAGTACATTAGCTTTTTCCACATCCTCTGTCACTAGCTTGCCTCCCTCATTCAGTAAGGGGCCCACACTTTCCTTGACTTTCTTCTTGTTGCCAACATACCTGAAGAAACCCTTCTTGTTACTCTTAACATCTCTTGCTAGCTGCAGCTCCAGGTGCTATTTGGCCCTTCTGATTTCATTCCTACATGCCCGAGCAATATTTTTATACTCTTTCCTGGTCATTTGTCCAATCTTCCACTTCTTGTAAGCTTCTTCTTTATGTTTTAAGATCCACAAGGATTTCATCATTAAGCCAAGCTGGTCACCTGCCATATTTACTATTCTTTCGACACATATGGATGGTTTGTCCCTGTAACCTCAACAGGGATTCCTTGAAATACAGCCAGCTCTCCTGGACTCCTTTCCCCTTCATGTTAGTCCCCCAGGGGATCCTACCCATCCGTTCTCTGAGGGAGTCGAAGTCTGATTTCCTGAAGTCCAGGGTCCGTATCCTGCTGCTTACCTTTCTTCCCTGTGTCAGGATCCTGAACTCAACCAACTCATGGTCACTGCCTCCCAGATGCCCATCCACTTTTGCTTCCCCTACTAATTCTTCCCAGTTTGTGAGCAGCAGGTCAAGAAAAACTCCCCCCCTAGTTGGCTCCTCTAGCACTTGCACCAGGAAATTGACCCTATGCTTTCCAAAAACCTGGATTGTCTATGCACTGCTGTATTGCTCTCCCAGCAGATATCAGGAAAATTAAAGTCACACATGAGAACCAGGGCGTGCGATCTAGTAGCTTCCGCGAGCTGCCGGAAGAAAGCCTCATCCACCTCATCCCCCTGGTCCGGTGGTCTATAGCAGACTCCCACCACTACATCACTCTTGTTGCTCACGCTTCTAAACTTAATCCAGAAACACTCAGATTTTTCTGCAGTTTCGTACCGGAGCTCTGAGCAGTCATACTGCTCCCTTACATACAGTGCTACTCCCCCACCTTTTCTGCCCTGCCTGTCCTTCCTGAACAGTTTATAACCATCCATGACAGTACTCCAGTCATGTGAGTTATCCCACCAAGTCTCTGTTATTCCAATCACGTCATAATTCCTTGACATCACCAGGACCTTCAGTTCTCCCTGCTTGTTTCCAAGGCTTTGTGCATTCGTATATAAGCACTTGAGATAACCACTTCATAGGTGGAGGGTGCAATCAACAAATTTTTTTGTCCACTGATGTTCCAGAATGGCTTGTTTGATGTCTGTAGAACTTTTTTTTCTGTTGAGGAGGAGATAACACCTTTTGTGGTAAACTAATATTTCACACTTGGTAATGCTTCTCCCCTGACTGTGGGAGTTTGCAGTCTTAGCAAACATTTTTATGGTTAGAGAGCAACCATTTAAGCATTGCCTTATAACCTAGGATACAGATATTATAAGTAGGATTAATATATGCAGCATCCTACAAGCATTCTATAAAAGTAACACATTCTTAATATCTGTTTTAACAATGCTAACACACAGGCGAGCCAGACTGGTTTCAAGCTAGGCATTTGTCAGTGTTCAGTGAGGCCCAGTGTCAATGGCATAAGCAGGCACCTGCTCTGCCAGCATCACACCTGTTTGCTTACCAAGCTGTATTTTCTTGGAATTATCACCTGTCACCTCCAGGAGTATGGTTAGTGGGGAAAAAATTAAATCTGTACATGAACTGGTTTTAATTTGTTGAGACAACAGGGATGTGTTTTGTTGTACCAAAAGACACCCTTGTGAACAGCTCAGAGGGAGCCTGCACTTTGTCTTACACTGTGCCAGTAATAATCTGACTCCACTGATTTCTTCAGAAGCTAAACTTTTCTTTTAGGATCCTTTTACAATGCAGGTATAACTGTTCTCGTGTACCATTGTCTGTCTTTTTCTGCCAGGACTATAGACATCCTTATTGTAGTCAGCTCTTCTGGGCTGCAAAAACCTAGTGTACACCCTGTAAAAATTAGGGAGTAACTGTTGGGCAAGTGCAGAGCAAGTTACTCTTTTACCTTCATGGGAAGATGTAAACCTACTAAAATTTTATATTTTACTGTAGCAGAGTGTGGCAGGGCCCCCTTGGCTTTTGCCTCTGCAAGGTTTACAAAGGCACTCGGAGACCCTAGGTTTAGTAACCACTTGTGCACTTTATTCTCAGGCTTGTTCCCACCACTGTTGCACCATGTACAAGCTACCCTTCACCATCTGCAGGCAGGAGGGAGGGGAAAGCTATCTTCCTGCTTCCGTTCCCTTCCTTTTTTCCTGCTCTCCCCTGGCTTCCTTCCCCTGAGGCTTTTATGCAGCCCCAGGCTAATTAGGTAGCAGCTGTCTCCGCCTCCCCAATTAGGGCCAGGTTACCTGCAGCCTGCTCTAATTTTTTTCCCCTAACGAGGAGCAGACATGACAGAGAGCTGAATCTGCAACCCTTTGCCCAGCCCTGTCACATCACATATAAGAAAATTTAATAAGATCAGTGCCCTTTTAATAGAAAAAATGAGAATTCTCTTTCACCTTAATCTTTCACCTCAAATTAGGGTTTGACATGAACATACTAATCCTGGTCACTACAGCTCCCATGTTAAAGATGGCAAACCTTGTGTTCTCCTGGTGCAATTCTGTTAAGTAACTGAATTGTAAAAAGAAAAGGAGTACTTGTGGCACCTTAGAGACGAACAAATTTATTAGAGCATAAGCTTTTGTGAGTTACAGCTCACTTCATCGGATGCATACAGTGGAAAATATAGTGGGGAGATTTTATATACACAGAGAACATGAAACAATGGGTGTTACCATACAGACTGTTACAAGAGTGATCAGGAAAGGTGAGCTATTACCGGCGGGGGGGACGGGGGACCTTTTGTAGTGATAATCAAGGTGGGCCATTTCCAGCAGTTGACAAGAACAGTAGGTGGGGAAATAAACAAGGGGAAATAGTTTTACTTTGTGTAATGACACATCCACTCCCAGTCTTTATTCAAGCCTAACTTAATTGTATCCAGTTTGCAAATTAATTCCAATTCATCAGTCTCTCGTTGGAGTCTGTTTTTGAAGTTTTTTTTGTTGAAGAATTGCCACTTCTAGGTCTGCAATCGAGTGACCAAAGAGATTGAAGTGTTCTCCGACTGGTTTTTGAATGTTATAATTCTTGACGTCGTTTTCTTAAAATGCAGTTTAATGAAATGAATGTATTGCCACGTTTTATCAGTAATGATCTTGAGTTCCCAAAGTGCAGTTCAAACATCTCTCTTCTCAGAATGAACCTGGTATTTGAATCTATGATGGTAGAAAAGCACTCTTTGGCTGTATCTTTCCATGCTTATTCTCAGCCTGAAGGTGACCGTATTTGGACAACTGTGGTTTGATTTTGCTGTGTAGGATTGTTTCTGGGACAATAAAACCTGGGTCCCCTTTGGTTTTAGTTTCCAGCAAAAGGTGTCCTTTCATAGATATTTATGTTCAAACTCTTTGTACTTATTCCATACATAGACAGAAGTTTTAGATGCCAAGCTGCCTTTTCCCATTAGACAATCAAGTGTATATCTAATTCCAAAATACTAAATGAATTCTAGTCAGCCATCTAGTTGACCAGCCTTTGGGAGATACCCAGGGAAGACTTTCTTCCCAGCAACTTTCCCTTCCCTTTTCTTTCTTTCTGGGGGGGAGCACTTTTATTAGAATAATGGAACCACCTACTCTCACAGACAGAGTCCTGATAAGAACACAGCTGTCTTCTTTTATCCCACAATTAGAGTCAAGGGAAGGAAGCAGCTGTTTTTTTAATCCCTTCTGGTGGCCTTATATTTCTGACACCTGTGAGGTTTTGGTTATTTTGGTTTGTGAAATTGGCAAGCTGCTACTGGCTTCTGAGGATGTGCACTACACAGCTCAAAGGGCCTGAGCACCCCTCTATGGTGTTATTTCTTAGCTATACAAGTGAGGGATTTGTGACACTTCACATCTGGCATTTATGTAGCATCTTCTGATGAATGCATACTCTGCTAAGTTCGGGGGAAAGTTGAGGAACAGATTACAAATGATTAAAGATGGCATGATGGTACTTGCTGACCTCCAGAAGTTTACTCACACACATGCAAGCAGATGCATTTATCTGCAGCATCAAACATTCAAATACACTATATGCTGTATATCTTCAAGAACAGGGAAATATAAATCACATGCCAGCATGTATGTATCTTGAGCTCCCTACTCATGAATCCGACCGTGGACATTCCAGTACAGTTCTACTTAGAAAATTGACTCTACAAAGATGGCCTCCTGGGACTCCATGTTTATTTTATGTACCTTACCTGCATATCATATTTGCTCAGTTTAGAAGTTAAAAAAAAAAATTAATTACCAGCTCTGCAAATGCCAACTTGACTCTGAAAGTCAAGATGTAGTGTTTCTCACATGCATTATAAAGTAGTATAGATTCAGAAGACCAGTTTTCTGCCCGTAATTACACTGACATATTTTCGGATGAGTCAGATCTGACCTGTACAGACGGAACTGCACTGAGTTCCCTCTTAAAAACTTATGAGGGAGGCTCTGCCACTATTGACTTTGAAACAAACTGCTTTTCTGCTGACCATAAAGGTGCGCACTAAGGGGACTTCAGTGAGAGAATCTCCTCATCATGTTCTCTTTTCCCTTTGCTAACAATAGAG
Source organism: Lepidochelys olivacea (assembly GCF_965140295.1). NCBI lineage: Eukaryota > Metazoa > Chordata > Testudines > Cheloniidae > Lepidochelys > Lepidochelys olivacea. Next base: position 9,938,335 of record NC_140412.1, read on the forward strand.
GAATGGGGAAATTCAGGAATCTTGAATGCCATTCCAGGCTTTTGTTGTCCCAGGCTCTTCTGCACGTTCACCTCAAGCATGACCCCTTCTGCTGCGGCCCCTCCAAATATCCCAGTCAAGTCTTTACCCACTCTTGGTCCCTTGTCCCAGTTTCCACCTTTCAGGCTTCTCATCCCAAACCCAGTCTCACACCTTTAGACTCTCCATCCCAGTCTCCTATTCACTCCTAGTCCCAGCTTCCGTGCATTACTTTATCCTGCTATGGATAGAGGCTACGTGATTGAATCCAAAGTTATAACTGATATATCTGTCCCTCCTGTCCCACAGTCAGAATAAAAAGGGTCACTCAGCAAAATCCATGGAGAACCAATAATAAGAGGAAATATTATTCCCAGACAGTTTAGCGTTCATACGGTGAGTTCACTGTCCCAAATGTGGAGTCAGAAACCAACTGGTTTAAAAAAAACGTAATTTTACAATCAAACTTCTTCTAATGTAATCTAAAGTCGTGGTGGTTCTTCGAGTGCTTGCTCATGTCCATTCAGCTTAGGTGTGTGTGCTCGCCACATGCACCGGTGCTGGAAGTTTTTTCCCTCAGCAGTATCCATAGGGGACCGGCTGGAGTGGCATGCACATGCCGTGGTATATAGGGCACTGCTGGCTCCCCCTACCCTCAGTTCCTTCTTGCCGCCAGTGACGGTGCTGGAACTGTTGCTGTTTCAGCTAGTGCTGCTGCTGCTCGTTTGTACGAGCTAGTTAATTCTTGTATTATAGTGAATATAGTTTTCTGTTAGTGTTTGTAAATCCTTTAGCTATAGTTAGAGACTTCGTAGGTCCTGAACAGGACTTTGCCTCGGGACAGGGCATGCCCCAGTCCCCAGGCTTTAAGCCCTGTGATCGCTGCAAGAGGCCCATGCCCATTAGTGATCCACACAGCATTTGTCTGTGTTGCTTGGACGAAGGGCACGCTAGTGAAAAGTGCAAAATTTGCAAGTCCTTCAAGCCAGGGACTAAGAAGGAGCACAATATTTGTTTAAGAGTGCTCCTTATGGAGTCAGCTCTCACCCCGGCACCAGAGCAACACTCCGACTTGGCACCGAGCACCGGGACCTTGGTACACAGTGCCCCACAGGGACTGTCCGCCATCTGGCACCAGTCCCCATCTGTGGCTCCGACCCAGAAGCTCAAGAAGATGATGAGAGCAAGGTCCCATGCCAGCCAACTCTTCACCCCCATCAGGATCTTGGGCCCAAGCTCCGGTGGAGCCCAGCCCACTCCCTGCCGGCTACCCCAGATAGTGGCAGAGGCCTCCATCAGCTCCAGATACTGGCCACGCCAGAGGCCCTGCAGGCAGTGCAGGAGATCATGTCCCTCCCAATGCCACCCACACCTGCTCCTGCTTTTCCCCCAGTAATGGGGTAAACCCACTTTCAGACCACGTTGGTCCCCACTTCAGCGGCACCATTTCCTGTTGCTTGCCCCCCTCAAAGCCACCATGCATCTGACCACGAAAGGCAGATGCAGCGCAGCCCCATTCGGTCCCCGGACCTTGGGCACAGGCAGAGAGGCTCGAGATGCAGCTCACCAGCTACTGGGCGCAGACCTTTGGAGGCATGTGTCCCCCGGCAGGAGTACCAGTCCTGGCACCTGGTATCTCGGAGACCACGGTACCGCTCCAGGGACCCGTAGAGGGATAGACGTTGCCCTTCCTCAGACCGTCACCGATCCTCTAGGAGGGCATCACTGTGTGCGGGCGCTTCCCGGCACTGGACCCGTTCCGACTCCCGGTCCCACTCCTCATCGTGGTACTGTTCATCAAGCGTGAGATATAGATCGCTGGCTCCAAGTCGTCGCGGATCCGTTGAGCGCCGCCAGTCCCTAAGACTCCACACCAGATCGGACTCCAGGCAGAGTGACTGGCACTGGTCAGGAATCTTAGAATATCAGGGTTGGAAGGGACCTCAGGAGGTCATCTAGTCCAACCCCCTGCTCAAAGCAGGACCAATCTCCAAATTTTTTGCCCCAGATCCCTAAATGCTCATGCTAAATCCCCTCAAGGATTGAACTCACAAACCTGGGTTTAGCAGGCCAATGCACAGACCACTGAGCTATCCCTCCACCGTTCTGCTCTGTCCTGGTTACCTGGGAGCAACCGCTCAGGATCCAGCCCTGGTTTGGAGCAAGGTTCCCTGATGGCGGAATAAGCTCCGGTACCAGCGATACCAGCTACACTGTTAGCAACGAAACTGGTCCCGTGGTCTCAGGCACCGTGGCCGGGACCGTGGTACACATGGAACCCTTGGGGGTTCATCAAGCCCTCTCAGGCTGCCTGCTCAGTGTCTGGAGCCTTGTAGACGGCAGCTGCCTCTCTCTCCTTCCCTCCTAAGATGCGAGGACCCCACAAGTCCAAGAGGGAGCAGAGGAGCAAACCACTGGGCCACCAGTGGTTGTGGAGGACCCTACGGCATCGGCATCTTCCTCGTTGTCGCCAGATGAGGCTATAATGGGGCCTTCTCCTCTGGTTCCTCCGGATGACGCCAAAGCTCCCCAGGAACTACTGAAGAGGGTCGCTGCCAACCTGAGTCTTCTGGCAGAGGAGTTAAAGGAGCCCTCAGACTCTCTCTTCGATGTCCTCTACTCCACAGCATCAGCCAGGGTGGCTTTGCCCCTTCACGAAGAGTTCTCTAAGATCATTAATGCCCTGTGGCAAACTCCCTCCTCCCTACCACAAATCTCCAAGAGGGCTGAGAGCAAGTACTTTGTGCTATCCAAAGGCCGCGAGTACCTGTACACCCACCCTGCTCCCAACTCCCTAGTGCTAGAAGCGGTTAACCACAGGGAGTGACAGGGTCAACGAACAAAGACTCCAAGAGACAAGACTTGTTTGGGCATAAGGTTTGTTCGTCCTCTAATCTCCAATTGAGGTTGGCCAACCATCAATCCCGCATGGGACGCTATGAATTTAACATGTGGCAGGCCATGGCCAAGTTCAGGAGCTTCCTTCCTGAGGCTTCTAGGAAGGAATTCCGAGCTATTATAGAGGAGGGCATGACTGCGGCAGGGCGATGCTCCAGGCATCTTCGGATACGGCGGACACTACCGCCCAAAGCATGGCCTCAGCCGTCGCCTGCTGCTCCTCTCTGGCTTGTCCATGGAGGCTCAGCAGTTGAGGCAAGACCTTCCCTTTGACGGGCAATCCCTGTTTGCGGAACAGACGGACAGTAAGCTTCATGGCCTCTCATACTCTCACAGAACCCTGAAAACGTTGAGCCTGTATGTTCCTGGCCCTGCCCACAAGTGGTTCAAGCCACAGCAGCCTCAGGGCCAGGGGAGCCACCTTTGCCAGGAGCCTTCCCATAAGAAATCTAGAGGTTACAAGTGACATCCTAACCAACAGGCTTCTCAGCCAAGCTTGACCGGCAATAAGCAGGCGGGTTTCTGAGTAGCAGCCGTGTTAGTCTGTATTCGCAAAAAGAAAAGGAGTACTTGTGGCACCTTAGAGACTAACCAATTTATTTAAGCATAAGCTTTCGTGAGCTACAGCTCACTTCATCGGATGCATTCAGTGGAAAATACAGTGAGGAGATTTATATACACACAGAACATGAAAAAATGGGTGTTACCATACACACTGTACGGAGAGTGATCACTTAAGATGAGCTATTACCAGCAGGAGAGCGGGGGAGAAAAAACCTTTTGTAGTGATAATCAAGGTGGGCCATTTCCAGCAGTTAACAGGAACGTCTGAGGAATGGTGGGGGAAGAAACATGGGGAAATAGTTTTACTTTGTGTAATGACCCATCCACTCCCAGTCTCTATTCAAGCCTAATTTAATGGTGTTCAGTTTGAAAATTAATTCCAATTCAGCAGTTTCTTGTTGGAGTCTGTTTTTGAAGTCTTTTTGTTGTAATATTGCGACTTTTAGGTCTGTAATCGAGTGACGAGAGATTGAAGTGTTCTCTGACTGGTTTATGAATGTTATAATTCTTGACATCTGATTTGTGTCCATTTATTCTTTTATGTAGAGACTGTCCAGTTTGGCCAGTGTACATGGCAGAGGGGCATTGCTGGCACATGATGGCATATATCACATTGGTAGATGTGCAGGTGAACGAGCTTCTGATCGTGTGGCTGATGTGATTAGGCCCTATGATGGTGTCCCCTGAATAGATATGTGGACACAGTTGGCAACAGGCTTTGTTGCAAGGACAGGTTCCTGGGTTCGTGGTTGTGGTGTGTGGTTGCTGGTGAGTATTTGCTTCAGGTTGGGGTGCTGTCTGTAAGCAAGGAGTGGCCTGTCTCCCAAAATCTGTGAGAGTGATGGGTCATCCTTCAGGATAGGTTGTAGATCCTTGATGATGCGTTGGAGAGGTTTTAGTTGGGGGCTCAAGGTGATGGCTAGTGGCGTTCTGTTATGTTCTTTGTTGGGCCTGTCCTGTAGTAAGTGACTTCTGGGTACTCTTCTGGCTCTGACAGTTTGTTTCTTCACTTCAGCAGGTGGGTATTGTAGTTGTAAGAATGCTTGATAGAGATCTTGTAGGTGTTTGTCTCTGTCTGAGGGGTTGAAGCAAATGCGGTTGTATCATAGAGCTTGGCTGTAGACGATGGATCGTGTGGTGTGGTCTGGGTGAAAGCTGGAGGCATGTAGGTAGGCACAGCGGTCAGTAGGTTTCCGGTATAGGGTGGTGGTTATGTGACCATCGCTTCTTAGCACCGTAGTGTCCAGGAAGTGGATCTCTTGTGTGGACTGGTCGAGGCTGAGGTTGATGGTGGGATGGAAATTGTTGAAATCATGGTGGAATTCCTCAAGGGCTTCTTTTCCATGGGTCCAGATGATGATGATGTCATCAATGTAGCGCAAGTAGAGTAGTCCATCTTTGTGTGGAATGTTGGTGTAGAGGGCTTCTACGTCCATAGTGGCCAGGATGGTGTTTTCAAGAAGATCACCGATGGATTGTAGTTTCCTCAGGAAGTCAGTGGTGTCTCGAAGGTAGCTGGGAGTGCTGGTAGCATAGGGTCTGAGGAGGGAGTCTACATAGCCAGACAATCCTGCTGTCAGGGTGCCAATGCCTGAGATGATGGGGCGTCCAGGATTTCCAGGTTTATGGATCTTGGGTAGCAGATAGAATACCCGAGGTCGGGGTTCCAGGGGTGTGTCTGTGTGGATTTGTTCTTGTGCCTTTTCAGGGAGTTTCTTGAGCAAATGGTGTAGTTTCTTTTGGTAACCCTCGGTGGGATCAGAGGGTAATGGCTTGTAGAAAGTGGTGTTGGAGAGATGTCTAGCAGCCTCTTGTTCATATTCCGACCTATTTATGATGACGGCAGCACCTCCTTTGTCAGCCTTTTTGATTATGATGTCAGAGTTGCTTCTGAGGCTGTGGATGGCATTGTGTTCTGCACAGCTGAGGTTATGGGGCAAGTGATGCTGCTTTTCCACAATTTCAGCCCGTGCACATCAGCGGAAGCACTCTATGTAGAAGTCCAGTCTGTTGTTTCGACCTTCAGGAGGAGTCCACCTAGAATCCTTCTTTTTGTAGTGTTGGTAAGGAAGGTCTCTATGGATTAGTATGTTGTTCAGAGATGTGTTGGAAATATTCCTTGAGTTGGAGATGTCGAAAATAGGATTCTAGGTCACCACAGAACTGTATCATGTTCGTGGAGGTGGAGGGGCAGGAGAGGCCCCGAGATAGGACAGATTCTTCTGCTGGGCTAAGAGTATAGTTGGATAGATAGACAATATTGCTGGGTGGGTTAAGGGAACCATTGCTGTGGCCTCTTGTGGCATGTAGTAGTTTAGATAGTTTAGTGTCCTTTGGGAAAGCGCTCATTTTGAGGGTTACGCCCGGGGGCGACCTACCGGACTGTTCCAAGGATCCTCCCTCCCCTATTTTTGCCAACCCTCTTTCTCCTTTCCTCCCTGAGTGGGCATCTATAACATCAGACCGATGGGTCCTCAGTATGTGGCGCAGGATTACACCCTTCAGTTGCAGGATGAGTATACTTCATTGTTTTGTTCAATAGGCAGTGAATTATCCCACTATTCCTTCATGAAATTCATGAGGTGGTATACCTCAGTTTCCCCTCTTGTACAACAGACAAAGTTTACAAGCAGTGAGTAACCCATTATTACAGGGTTACTCACTGCATTTATCCCAAGGTTTAACATTATGACAGTTTGATTACTCAGAGCCACCTCAAAACACCACTTAAACACTTCAGTGTTTCTGACATTGCTTTTTTGTACATTTCACCCCTGCCTTTGCTTCAGATGTACACAGATGTACACGGTCATTTAATGTTTGGTTCCCCTCCTGCAGTTCTTAGCTGCTGTTTATTACTAAAAAAAGGATCCAGAATCTCTCCCCATTCTCCCATTTCTGGCTGCCCCAGCCAGGGTCACATTTTCTGATCCTATTTAAAAAGATAGTAAACTTTATAAAAACATGGAAGTACCCGAAGAGTTAACTGCTAAATACCAAAGCCTCATAGAATATCAGGGTTGGAAGGGACCTCAGAAGGTCATCTAGTCCAACCCCCTGCTCAAAGCAGGACCAATCCCCAACTAAATCAATCTAGCTTCCCGTGTCTGGCACAAGGGTCTGTCAGAGTTGCAAGTTTGAATGAGAGATTCAAATGGAGTTTTAGTGGCATTGTGGTTTTTTTAATTTAAGAAACAAAACAAAACCAGTTTATCTTAAACCTACAAACAGGATTTTACAAACCATGAGTGTTGGTTTATGTCCTTAAAACCTTACATAATCACACACACGTTTTTTTTTCCCAACACCCCTTGCACCACTTTCATTATTTTTATACAACTGTATCCAAATTACACTCCCATCTTGTACAATCTGAGGCAGTCAAGTTAAGTTCCAATAGAAACCCCCCTTATATTTCTTTAGTGATTTTGATTAAATCATATTTACAAATAATTCCTGTAGGAAAAGGGCCCATTTTCCTTCAGAATAGCTGTAAAGGCTCCTGGGGACAAAAATATAGTGGTGGTAGTAGCCACCTGACCCCCTTGTATAATTTATTTAACTACAAGGATTCCACCCAACGTGACTGTACTGAGTTGCACGTATAATTACATTTACATAACTGGGTTTTATTATCAGACCAAAATCTTCCTCCTTATAACACCACAACTGTTAGTCTTTAACATCTTCACAACTGTTACCTTTTAACATTTCCACAATTCTTAACCGTTTACTTCCCTTCAAACTCCCTCCAAACTCTGTAGTATTAATTTCTGCAAAACCTGCTTGTAACTCTTCACTCACTTCTGCATTCAGTTCTTTAAGGTGGTGCATTTTTTTGCCTGTAATGACTTAGCCACCTGCAACACAGCTGCCTCACCCTGTGCTTCCTTTAGTTTTGAGAAAAGAAGGCTGAGGGAAGACCTGATAAGTCTTCAAATATGTTAAGGGCCGTGACTGATTATTCTGCATGTCCACTGGAGGTAGGATAAGAAGTAATGTCTTAATCTGTAGCAAAGGAGATTTAGGTTGTATATTAGGAAAAACTTTCTAACCCTAAAGATAGGTGAGCTCTGGAACTGGCTTCCAAGGGAGGTTGCAGAATCCCCATCATTGGAGGTTTTTAAGAACAGGTTGGGAAAGGACCTGTATTGGATGTCTAGGTTTACTTGGTCCTGTGTCAGTGAGGGCATTTGGGCTGGATGCCCTCTCAAGGTCCCTTCCAGCCCTACATTGCAATGATCCTATGATTCAAGAGTTTGGGACGCTAGATTCAAGAGGGGCACTAGAGTTTGGATGGTTTTGCGTCTTTATTCAGCTGCATATCGTTGATTTATATAATCTGATCTGGATTTTTAAAAACTATACTTTGCCAGAAAATATGGATTTTTGACATGTTTGGACATGCCTAAGATTTTAGTGAGAAGAATGAGTATGTTTCAAACTGCATAGTTGTGCAATGTTTGGTTGAATCTCTGATAACACCAGACACATTTCATTTTCCAAGTTTAAAAGATTTCCGTATTTAGTTTTCACAGAAATCGTTGTTGAAAACCCTGACACTGAGATAACTGGGAGTGAATAGAAGCAACACTTTCTTAGTTTCATCACTGAGAATTTCATCCTCTCCTTCAACAGAGATCCAGAATTCCTTGTTTGTTAGGTTTGAAAACTTCAGCGTTTTCTTGATCTGAGATGCTTAAGGTTAAAGTGGAGTCCATAGTTTCTGAGAACAGGTTTTGAATCCAGTTGGTATGTGGTGACTGATGTTCAACTCCAGAAAAATATTCACCAAAAGGGGAATACAATCCAGACAAATAAATTCAAATATTTGGTCTGTAACAATGTTTTGATCAATAGCATGCTGTTCTTTTAAAAAGTCTGATAACCCTAGAAACAGCTCGGTAACTCCCTTTTCAGTGTGGGGTCTCCACAGACAAAGCTTCATCATGAATCTTCTGATTTTCTCTTTCATATCTAGTATATTTGCATTCTTCCCTTGAAGTGTTAGATTCAATGCAGTCAATTTGCCAAGTACATCTATCATGTAAGATAACGTAGTCAAGAACTCCACATTACACACGTAATCTGTACGGTCTGTTTTCCCAAGGAGGAAAATTCTGCATTCATCACGCAGTTCAAAGACTGATTGTAACACTTCTCACATGACATCCACCTGTCTTCACTGTGAAATGGAAGCTGAGTGTGGTAAGAGCCTATCTCTTCACACAGCATGCTAAAACAACATGACTTCATTGTCTGGGATTTTATAAAACAATTTAAATAATAATGTTGAGGGCTTCATGTAGTTCAGATTGTAACTTTTTTGATACCAGTGTTTGGCGATGAGTCATGCTGTCATGTCCAGATCGGTGCTGGTACCACTTTATTTATTCATGCTCAATGCTACTGTTCTTTCTGGTCATGAGTGCTGTCCCAACTTTGCACAGCCCCCCACACACATCCTGGTTAAAATGTTCATCCACTGTGAATATATTGATGATCTTGAGTATTTCCTTACCGGTTGTTTGGGTTGGGATTCCTTTGCAAAATAAAAGTCTTCCAGCTATTGTACTTGCTTTGACAAATCTCACATAACACAGAAGCTGAGCCATGTTGCCTGTGTCTGGATTCATTAAGCTGCAATGCAAAATACTAACTCTTTAACTTGTTCTGTCAGCTGGTCCTGGATGTTTTCTGCCTGGTCATCAGTGCATTGATGGATGGTATTGTTTGGCATAGGAATGCTTTTCAGTGCCCATGTTCTTTTGTACACATCTATTGCTGCTGGAAGTAGTAGGGTCTCACCAATGTTAGGTGTTTGTTTGTGTTTTGCAATTCACATAGCCACAGCATAAGATGCTTCTAAGACTTTTTGAGGGACAGTTGCTTCTTTAGAAATTATGTTTTTTGCCGCTTTAATTCTTCTTGTTTCCAAAGGAAAAAGTTATAGCCCCCCTTTAATTATTCCAGGTGTTTCTTTTCTAACTGTCTCTTGAATTTTCCTGGTCTCATACTTTTATATACTAACACTTGAAAACAAATGACACCTTGTGGTTGGGGACTTTCCATGGTAATATCCAGACCAAAAAAAAAAAAAAAATTCAAACATAATGTAACTATTCTTGTACTCTCTACTTTTCTTCAGTTTCTGTTTAACTTCATTAAAATTGTCTTTTTCAGCCAAATATTGGATACATGTAGGCTTTGCCCTTGGTAAAAATCATTCCATTATAAAGATAAGATGCACCTGTCGCTCCCTCAGCCCCATTTCCTTATCTACCAGCAGGGAGATCCTCTTTTTGCCCTCTGCTCCAGCAGGGATCTTTCAACTGAAAGACTCCCTGCTGAATGCTTGCCCCAGCAGGAAGTCTCTCTGCTGAAAGCCCCCTGCTGGAGTGGAGATCACAGAGAGGTGCCCAGCTACAGCAGCCTTAGCATAAAACACAGACACACAGATAAGACACAGATGATTTTTAAGCCTAGTTTAATAATCTATCCATCTGTTTCTATATCTGTATAATGGGGATTGTACTACTTACCTGTCTTTCCTTCTGTAGGTTATTTTGCACTATATTTTAGTTATGTAGGGTTACATTTGTACCTGAATCCCAGAGGGGCTTTGTCCCTGTCTTTCTGTAGGGGAAGGTAGCAATAGTTAATTGCTGAAACACCATGCATGATTCAGCTTATCTCTCAGGCCTTCTCAGAGAGCAGCTGGTACACCCCTTTTGGCTCCAGGTCCTGGCAGAGTATGAGTTGTGGGTGTCTTTGAATCATCGTGGATCAATCCAGGCAGATAATTTGCTGCCAGTGGCTCAGTGCCTTGGGATATGTAGAGAAAACCGAAGTATCTCTAGACTGAATCAAACCTATAAAGTTCTACATTAGTGCGAAGAATTTTAATCAGTTTGTGCAGTTATTCTAGCTGTGATGAGAATAATCAAATATCAGTCTTTCATGGTAAGATATTGCTTATAGTGGTCAGGAAGACACCCCCATCCCCCCTTATTCACCATTGCATGTTTGGCTTAGGTACATTATGCTCATGAAGGTATAGAGAGTTGCCTTTGAACCATCAGGTTATTGGCCATGGCCAGTGGCTGAACTTGTCAAACCAGTGGTCTGATTCAGAATAGCAAACACTGTTTCATTTGCTGTTCAGTGTAACACTATCCATGGCTGCTTTCAAATAATACCAAGCATGAGACCAGGTTCACAGTGCACACTGAAACAGCTGCATTTGATTGTCAGAAAGTTTTTCTTTACCTCCTAGAAGCAGTTTCAGCATCTGCCTTTAAATGCTGTGCAGTTTGACTGTTTACCCCATGAGTGACTTAGTTTGTTATTCAAATACACACATGCTAGCACAAAGTGCTCTGATGAGTAACAGAGTAAGCAGTGCTATTTTGCATGCTTCTCTCTAAAAAAATTTCTTCGTAATCTTTCTACTCCTTGGCTTCCTGGCTGTGTAAAATGTTGACATGAGTTGTGGAGTTTAACGAATGACTACATTTCAGTCTTGATCTAAAGTTAGGTTTCCTGCTCTTTCTATCCTTACAATTTTAAACTATATTTTACTAAAATTACCCATCTAGGTTAGTGTCCTACTTGAAGTTAGTAATTTAACCGAAAAATATTTTTCTCCATATAAACTGTATTGAAAAATATCCAGATCCACTCGTTCTATTCTATAGCCAATACAGATCAGCAAAGAGGTTACAGTTCAATAGGCAGAAGGAAGGTTGAGCAACAGTTGCTTATAGCTGGGCTGATGGTTATCTTTCAGTAAAACTCAGAGCTGAGGTAGAAATATTTGATTGTGCCACTTGTTCTCTCTCACTGTTTATTTCTAGATGTCCTTTATAGCACATAGAAGCAGCAATTAAAACCATTTTGAACCGACTGTCCCACAGGAAATGGCAAAATAAAAACATAAGAGCAACCTTTCTGGCTCTCTGTCTAGCTTCCCTGACTGCCTGCTGGGCTTCCTGTGGCTCTGCCCCACCTTTACTTCCTGCTGGCCTGTGGCTTTCCTATGCTGGCAAAAGAGTCTAAAATCTCTTTCAACTGGGGTTTGGGCTTTGTCCTCCAGTGTGCAGGAAAAAGTAATCCCTTTATAGCTTTCCTTCCTCCAAGGTATCTCCCTAATAGGGAACTGCTGTATATCACCCTTTTCCCCAGCAGGCATTACTAGCCTTTTCTGTTTAGGTTCTTACATTGTTCATCACCTTTATGTTGCTTCCTACTGCTTTTGACTCAGGGAAGGGCCTTGTGCAGTGGAAAATTTTTACCTTGTTCCATACTTTTGTACAAAAGTCTGTTAATGATGGTCAGTCCTGGGTATATTTGCTCCATATGGAGAAGAATGCTTTGAATTCCTAGGGAGTTCTTTGAATTATTAATGTTTAAAATGTATTAGATATTTGGGACCATCTTTTTGTTCTGTGTTTGTACAGCCCCTAGCACAGTGGGGCCCTGGTCCGTGACAGGGGCTTGTAGGTGATACTGCAAGATAACTCCATTAAATAATAGTTGAGTAGCACCCAAAGGTTGCAGTAGTCAAGATGTGAGATAAGGCCCTCAGAAAAAGTTTTAGTAGTTTGGACACAAAGGAGAGGCTGGATCTGTATCCTGTCACATAGGAAAAAGTGGCAGGATTCAGATGCTCCCTGGATGTGATGTCTAGAAAGAGGCACGAGTGAAAGGTAACCCATAGGTATGGGCCTGACTGATGAGAGGGATGTTAGTGCTCTTTCCCCAAGCCTCCCACTTCTCCCATCACCTTTGATATCAAGAGTTCTGTTCTGGTCATGTTAAATTTAGGGTGTCGGCTAGACGTCCATTAGATGTTGGAAACAGTGAGATGGAGGCTTGGTCTGGGGGAGACGTAGATTTGGGAGTTATCATTGTAAAGATGATAGTCAAAGCTATGCATGTAGAGGAATGTCGGATTGTGAATCTTTGAGGATAATTTGTCATTTTTAAGATAATTTGTAATGCACCTCATTACGCACCAGTTATGCCTTAACACAGTGTTGGCCATGTATTTCCCTCTTAAAATATTCCTAGTCTAGTCCTAGTCATTGGGGGTTAAATTAGCATTTCAGATCATTTTTTCCCAAATATGTCCTTGCTCATACCTTTCAAATGTAGACTTTTGAGGGATCAAGCAATATACTATCCAGCATGGTGACATGTGATTTGGTTTTGAGATTGAGCAGTGGTGTTTAATTTGAAAAATACATATCTTGATGATTTTTTAAAAACAAATAATTCTTGGAAACAACATTATGGAACTGTATGAAGAAGTGAAGTTTCTAACAGTTGCAGAGCCTCATTTGAACTTTTAGCTGTTCAGTTACAACAGTCTATATCAGGAACGAATATAATTTTAAAGCTCTTAAAATATTTATAATTCTATTTCTGAAATGAAAATCATCATCTTTTTCACTGTGATGTAGAAATGTATCATCTAAAGTAAACAGTTTGTAAACATTTACAATATTTATTTCTCCGTGTTAAAGTAATTTCAGATTAGATTTAACATTACTTCTTTGTTAAAGCTTTTTATAAAGCTTAGTTGTAAAAGCTGTAGGCTATTGAAAAATAGCAGCGCTGGCAGGAATAGGACTGCTTAACCTAATTAAGTATTAACATCTCTTAACTTTGGTGATGATAAAAATAGAAGGCCTGGACCAAATGACTTACTTTGATGACAATAAAAGCTATGAGAAAAATCAAGGCCAATCAAAGACATCTGCAGATCAGCACTGATACCCCATAAAAGAGATGTGCATAAAGGGCTGATGGCTGACACACAAAGTATGCCCTAAAGGGAAGTGTTCGTAAATATGAGGCTTGCAGCTGCTTAAAAACGAAAAAGATAAATCAAACTAAACATCACCTTTCTGCTGCTAACAGCTTATAAGGATAATTATAAGTGAAATACCTTTTTGAAGAGGTTAAAGCGTATAAATTAATCATTATATTTGGAAAATAAACATTACGGTAGGAATTTTGCAATTCAGCAATCTCAAAACCCCATCTGCCTTCCCCCACCAAAATAGGTTTGATTTATATAATAATATAAGCTATTCTATACCTCTTTTATGTCTTGTATAAAACATCTCTGCTTTCCAATAACACAGTGTTTGTGCAATATACTAGCAGTCTGACTAATGTGCATCTATCTGCTGTTTACTAGGTTCCTAGCCAAATTCAATCCTGGGGCAAATGCATGCTTTGATTTTAAAGTTGTGCCTATTTACACCAGGTCAGAAGTTGTTCTAGTGGCTTGAGTTGTCAGAATTTACACAAAGTGTATCACACTAGGCTTTTTCACTGATTGAGAAAGATATACATGACAGTAGCACAAAGTTAATTCCAATTAATATGGGACTTTGTCAAGTCTAGCTTGCATCAGCTTTTAAAGATTACCTGTTTTTTCCCCAATTTCATGTTTTTAAAGGTCCTAGATACAACATATTTGGAAACATAATTGTGTCTGTATGGACATTCATGTTGTATAGACAATATCCTTCATTTGTATGAAAGATCTTCAGCAAGATGAGTATTGTGTTATTCTGGATACTAGATTAACTATATGAAAGGTGTGTCAGGCAAGAAATTGAGCGATACTGAGTCACACTGGTCTTGATGCTTATTTGAACTAGAAAAGATAACTTCAATATGGGGGAGGGGAACAGTATAAAATTAGCAGTTAGCAGAGCATGTCCCATAGGTTCAGTGCTATATGGTTCCCAAGTGTACAGTCCTACTTTATCAAAGATTTGAGAAGCAGCAGCATATATTACAGTGACATCTGGAGATCTGCCCACCCTGACAGAAGGGATAATTTTTAGCCATTCTGTCTCAAACAATACCTTGTCAAGAATTGATTTTTTCCTAATCTCTAATGTCCTTATTATTAACATAGGGGTTTGTGAAATAAGTGAGGGATGTCAAAGATCAACTCCTGTTAATATAGAGACTTCGACCTTAGAGGAGGAGGAGGAGCAGCAGCAGCTGAGGGCAGATGGCAGATGAATGTTATCCTAATACAGAATCTGTGCTTTTAACTCTCCTAGAAAAGACTGAGGCTTAAATTTTCCCTAATGTAGACTTGCCACGTGTAGTGCATCTTGTATTATCAGATGGGCACAGTGGGAGGAGGCACATACATGTAGTGGAGAGGTAAAGACATCACATTTTAGAAGTTGTTGGTGTAATACTTAAACAGCTCATTAAAGTGGCTCCTGAAAAGTAAAGTATTCATGACATTAGCAGCAATCTATTTTTTAAGAAGAATGGACAAAATTAAGACTAAAACCATAGATTTTTGCCTAAGATTTCTGCAGCCCAAATGCATTAGGCTGGAATCTTGAGATACCAGCCATGCAGGATTTGAATGGGAGGCTACTGAGGAAAACTCAAGGGACTACACTAGTGACTACCGATGAATTGGTGTCTGTGGTCATGAAAAGGTAATGACCCCTTGGCCTGTGACATTTGTGTGGTATAAATGTAAATAATTCTATTACGGTGACTGCCTTACTATACATTCATTTAGCGCTTTCAACATTTTGTGAAATGTGGCAACTGTCCAACAGTTGCCAGTAATACTACACAACAGATTAGGACAGAAAGCACAGCACATTTTCCAACTGAAACTACTATTGTTATTTATTTGTATTACCGTAGTACTGGGAGCCCTAGTCTTGAATCAGGACCTAGTTGTGCTAGGCCCTGTACCCATATAGAACAAAAGTACAGCAAAAATTTTAGGGCACAGGGTGTAACTTTCCTACATTGGGGTAAAATGGGGAGGAGAGGAGGAAAAGTACTTACAGTAGAACCTCAGAGTTATGAACACAACAGGAATGGAGGCTGTTCGTAACTCTGAACAAAAATTACGGTGGCTCTTTCAAAAGTTTACAACTGAACATTGACTTAATGCAGCTTTGAAACTTTACTGTGCAGAAGAAAACTCTGCTTTTAACCATCTTAATGTAAATGAAACAAGAACAGAAACAGTTTCCTTACCTTGTCAAATCTTTTTTTAAACTTTCATTTATATTTTTAATAGTTTACGTTTAACACAGTAATGTACTATATTTACTTTTTTTTTTTTTTTTTTTGGGTGTCTGCTGCTGCTTGATTGCATATTTCCAGTCCTGAATGAGGTGTGTGGTTGACCTGTCAGTTTGTAACTCTCTGGTCTTCGTAACTGTGAGGTTCTGCTGGATGTCTCCTTGCAGTTAACTTGTTCTGTTAGCGCAGGGGTTCTCAAACTGGGGGTCAGGACCCCTCAGGGGGTCGCAAGGTTATTACATGTGGGGGTCATGAGCTGTCAGCCTCCACCCCAAACCCCGCTTTGCATCCAGTATTTATAATGGTGTTAAACACTCTCACGCTGACAAAGTGCTGTGCATGCTACCACTTAACACTGGCAAAACGTATGTCGCTCAGGGGTCGGTTTTTTCACACCCTGAGTGACATAATTTTTGCCTACATAAGTGATAGTGTAGACAGTAGGTGAAAATGAGGTCAGCTGTTCAGACTGATATTAAAGTATCTGTAATTATACTCTGGAATCCCCTGCTATAAAATCAGAAATTTTAAGAATCAGTCAAACATACAAGGAAATTCACTGGGATTCTTAGGAATGTCATGCTGTCTGGAGTGGCTCGTGACCATGAGTGCCAAGCTCAGGGCAAAAACCCCAAACTGGCTGTATGTTCTATAATTAGATTTCACCCATCCAGTAAAAAGTGTGAACTCCTAAAGCACTATAGCAGTCTTACCATGGAGTCACAGGCCATCCCCTTGGACATTCCAGTCTATCTTGGCATCCAGGCAGGATGGACTGTGTGATAGACGCTAACTTTACACCAAAAATCACAATATTCAGGTTACTACCAGTCTCAAAGAACCAGTCACTTATCCCAGGTCAGTTGTACTCAGATTTCAAATCAAAGACAACTCTTGTAGCCAGTCCTGTAATAAACTAAGGATTTATTAACTAGGGAAAAGAAATGAGTTATTTACAAGGTGAAAACAGGAAATATACAAACACAAATGAGTTATAGTCTTAGATTTAAAAAGGTAATATAAGCTTTTATAATCAGTTTTCTATGTCCTCTAGAAATGACCCATGCCAAGCAGCATGGGGATCTCTTGCTTATGTTTAGGAATCTTTTTACCTCAGAGTCCAGATGGCGTAAAAGATCTAGTTTCTCCTTGTCAGGGATTTTTATCCCCTGTCACCCCATAATCAAGGATCATTGAACAAGCACTCCTGCATGTGGCCTCTTCATGTGGGAGGAAAGCAATCAACAGAGTCATTCATAGAATCATAGAATATCAGGGTTGGAAGGGACCTCAGGAGGTCATCCAGTCCAACCCCCTGCTCAAAGCAGGACCAATCCCCAATTAAATCATCCCAGTCAGGGCTTTGTCAAGCCTGATCTTAAAAACTTCTAAGGAAGGAGATTCCACCACCTCCCTAGGTAACGCATTCCAGTGTTTCACCACCTTCCTCGTGAAAAAGTTTTTCCTAATATCCAACCTAAATCTCCCCCACTGCAACTTGAGACCATTACTCCTTGTTCTGTCATCTGCTACCACTGAGAACAGTCTAGAGCCATCCTCTTTGGAACCCCCTTTCAGGTAGTTGAAAGCAGCTATCAATTCCTCGCTCATTTGTCTCTTCCGTGGACTAAACATCCCCAGTTCCCTCAGCCTCTCCTCATAAGTCATGTGTTCCAGACCCCTAATCATTTTTGTTGCCCTCCGCTGGACTCTTTCCAATTTTTCCACATCCTTCTTGTAGTGTGGGGCCCAAAACTGGACACAGTACTCCAGATGAGGCCTCACCAATATCGAATAGAGGGAAACGATCATGTCCCTCGATCTGCTGGCAATGCCCCTACTTATACATCCCAAAATGCCATTGGCCTTCTTGGCAACAAGGGCACACTGTTGACTCATATCCAGCTTCTCGTCCACTGTAACCCCTAGGTCCTTTTCTGCAGAACTGCTGCCTTGCCATTCAGTCCCTAGTCTGTAGCGGTGCATTGGATTCTTCCGTCCTAAGTGCAGGACTCTGCACTTGTCCTTCTTGAACCTCATGAGATTTCTTTTGGCCCAATCCTCCAATTTGTCTAGGGCCCTCTGTATCCTATCCCTACCCTCCAGCATATCTACCTCTCCTCCCAGTTTAGTGTCCTCTGCAAACTTGCTGAGGATGCAATCCACACCATCCTCCAGATCATTTATGAAGATATTGAACAAAACCGGCCTGACGACCGACCCTTGGGGCACTCCACTTGATACCGGCTGCCAACTAGACATGGAGCCATTGATCACTACCCGTTGAGCCCGACAATCTAGCCAGCTTTCTATCCACCTTATTGTTCATTCATCCAGCCCATACTTCTTTAACTTGCTGGCA
Organism: Lepidochelys olivacea; assembly: GCF_965140295.1. NCBI lineage: Eukaryota > Metazoa > Chordata > Testudines > Cheloniidae > Lepidochelys > Lepidochelys olivacea. Next base: position 9,956,270 of record NC_140412.1, read on the forward strand.
AGAATACTGTGGGAGACCATGTCAAAAGCTTAGCTAAACTCAAGGAACAACATGTCCACTGCTTTCCCTTCAACCACAGAACCAGTTATCTCGTCATAGAAGGCAATTAGATTAGTCAGGCATGACTTGCCCTTGGTGAATCCATGCTGACTGTTCCTGATCACTTTCCTCTCCTCTAAGTGCTTCAGAATTGATTCCTTGAGGACCTGCTCTATGATTTTTCCAGGGACTGAGGTGAGGCTGACTGGCCTGTAGTTCCCAGGATCCTCCTTCCCTTTTTTAAAGATTGGCACTACATTAGCCTTTTTCCAGTCGTCCGGGACTTCCCCTGATCGCCATGAGTTTTCAAAGATAATGGCCAATGGTTCTGCAATCACATCCATGAACTCCTTGAGCACTCTCGGATGCAACGCATCTGGCTCTGTGGACTTGTGCACGTCCAGCTTTTCTAAATAGTCCCGAACCACTTCTTTCTCCACAGAGGGCTGATCATCTCCTCCCCATGCTGTGCTGCCCAGTGCAGCAGTCTGGGAGCTGACCTTGTTCGTGAAGACAGAGGCAAAAAAAGCATGGAGTACAGTAGCTTTTTCCACATCCTCTGTCACTAGGTTGCCTCCCTCATTCAGTAAGGGGCCCACACTTCCTTGACTGACTTCTTGTTGCTAACATACCTCAAGAAGCCCTTCTTGTTACTCTTAACATCTCTTGCTAGCTGCAACTCCAAGTGTGATTTGGCCTTCCTGATTTCACTCCTGCATGCCCAAGCAATATTTTTACACTCATCCCTGGTCATTTGTCCAGTCTTCCACTTCTTGTAAGCTTCTTTTTTGTATTTAAGAGCAGCAAGGATTTCACTGTTAAGCCAAGCTGGTCACCTGCCATATTTACTATTCTTTCTACACATCGGGATGGTTTGTCCCTGTAACCTCAATAAGGATTCTTTAAAATACAGCCAGCTCTCCTGGACTCCTTTCCCCCTCATGTTATTCTCCCAGGGAATCTTGCCCATCAGTTCCCTGAGGGAGTCGAAGTCTGCTTTTCTGAAGTCCAGGGTCCGTATTCTGCTGCTTTCCTTTCTTCCTTGTGTCAGGATCCTGAACTCGACTATCTCATGGTCACTGCTTCCCAGGTTCCCATCCACTTTTGCTTCCCCTACTAATTCTTCCCGGTTTGTGAGCAGCAGGTCAAGAGCAGCTCTGCCCATTGTTCCACAGGAGCCCATTTGGATTCAGTAGTCCTTCCTGATGGACAGGAGATAATATGTTATAGGATAAACTAATATTTCACACTTGGTAATAAGAAAAGGAGTACTTGTGGCACGCTAGAGACTAACCAATTTATTTGAGCATAAGCTTTCTTGAGCTACAGCTCACTTCATCGGATGCATACTGTGGAAAATACAGAAGATGTTTTTATACACACAAACCATGAAAAAATGGGTGTTTATCACTACAAAAGGTTTTCTCTCCCCCCACCCTACTCTCCTGCTGGCAACAGCTTATCTAAAGTGATCACTCTCCTTACAATGTGTATGATAATCAAGATGGGCCATTTCCAGCACAAATCCAGGGGAGGAAACCTTGATTTGTGCTGGAAATGGCCCATCTTGATTATCATACACATTGTAAGGAGAGTGATCGCTTTAGATAAGCTGTTGCCAGCAGGAGAGTAGGGTGGGGAGAGAGAAAACCTTTTGTAGTGATAAACACCCATTTTTTCATGGTTTGTGTGTATAAAAACATCTTCTGTATTTTCCACAGTATGCATCCGATGAAGTGAGCTGTAGCTCAAGAAAGCTTATGCTCAAATAAATTGGTTAGTCTCTAATGTGCCACAAGTACTCCTTTTCTTTTTGTGAATACAGACTAACACGGCTGTTACTCTGACACTTGGTAATGCTTCTCTCCTGACTGTAGGAGTTTACAGCCTTAGCAAACATTTTTATGGTTACAGAGCAAACATTTAAGCATTACCTTATAACACGGGATACAGATATTATAAGGATTAATATATGCAGCATTCTTCAAGTATTCCAGAAAGTCTAAATGCATTCTTTTAGCTCTAATATCTATTTTAACAACGCTAACACACAGGCAAGCCAGACTAGTTTCCAATTATACATTTGTCAGTGTTCAGTGAAGCCTAAGGATCTTGACATAAACTGGCACCTGGTCTGCCAGAGTCACAGATGGCATCTACGGAGTTGTGGGAAAGTATAATGTATATAAATAAAGGAAATTACTTTCTAAAAACAAAAGAGCATACAACCCCAAAACTCCCTTACTTGCTTCCAATCTTTCATGGCAAGGTACACTATTAAAAAGTTAATGCTCTTAGTTCCTTTATACAAATATTAAATTTTCCAGAATTAGTTGCACCATTTACTTACCATATGTTTATATTCCAGATTAAGATCTAAAACTATAATCAAAGAAACCCTGTATTTTGCTAGCTTGTTACTGATATACTCTGAAGCTGAATAGACCACTTCGGTACATTTGATCTGGATGCAAGAGAATGCTGGGCAGCCTCAGCAACAGTTTAGCTGTTTTTGTCTGGGCTTTAGTAGTCATAATGTGTATCAACCGTTATTGGGAATGGATCACAGTTGCTAAAGAGCTGTGATTTTTCACACTGATTTCACTTTAGCCAGGAATCTGCAGTCTACCTTTATAAAATACCTTGACATCTCTGGATGAAAGACATTTTATAAAGACGAAGTGTAGCCATCTTCTCCTCTCACCCCTGCTTCTTTAAACTAATTTAGTTCTGATTTCTAGATTGCTTTGTATTTGTGGTGCAGAGAGATACTATTGTTATTTGTGTATGTTTTTTTAAATGCTGTAGTGTTGACTATTACAGCTGGATTTTAAACTTTCTGTATACTCACTCAGGTATTCCTCTGCACGAAAAGCAGTTTCTCAAAACCGTGCTTGTAAGAAAGCAGTCTGGTATAAGTGGGTTGTAGACACAGAAGTAAAGTGAGAAATGGATCACTTCTTATCTTTAAATCATCCCCCTGGAAAAATGGAGGATATTTCCTGTGAGAAATTTCTTGCTGACTTGAAACGTGGTTGGAAAGCCAGCGTAAGTGGCTGATCTAGATACTGATCTATAGCACAGTTTGAGACAAAGTACTTGATTCTAGACACCATCAAAGAATTTCTATAGCAATTTAGTTTGGAAACAGATAAAATCCAGTCAAACATATTTGATCTTTTTATTAAACATTTGTTTTCTGTATTATATATGCAAGAGTGAAATCAGAATAATAATGGTGGAATAGGAAGAATTTGTTTTCTCAAATTTTTTTTATCCATAGATGGAATGGAGAAAAATTTCATTACCTAAAGTGAAAATTATTTCACTTTTATGAAATTCTCACTCCACTTGCAAAACAATTTTGTAAAGAGGATGATGTTTGTAGCCTGTCTGCCTGGAGTGAATATTTTCCCAAAGTAGTGTAGCTATGTAAAAATTGTATGTGGGTGAATAAAGCAGATGGCTTTTCAAAGTAGCAGCTGGTAGGTAAAATGTAATGCCTGTGTTAGATTTCTTCTTCTTAGATCATGTGTCATAGAGTGAGGCAACTCACTAATTTCTCAGTGTTCATGAACACAGACACGCCTCACCCTTCCAATCATGATAACAAGCTTTGCCATTTGGAATTTGCTAACCAGTTATAGTATGAAAAATTTGACCATTATTTGATAATAACTAAAGTTTCAAAAGTGCCGAGTCCGCAACTTATTTGTGAAAGTAAAGAAAAGATGCTTGGAAAGTGTCTGTCACCAAAAATAAGAGTGGTCCTAAAAAAAACTTTTCTGTGCATGTGCCTGGTTCCTGCTGGCCTGCAGTATGTGAAAAGATGCTACCTCATGGATCCCAGTTTGTCCACACTCTTATATTCCTCTCTGCTTTAAGAGCATATTTGATCACTTCTATTGCTCAAAAAAGGCTCTAAAGTCTTAAAGGATAAAGAATGCATCTGATGAAGTGAGCTGTAGCTCATGAAAGCTTATGCTCAAATAAATTTGTTAGTCTCTAAGGTGCCACAAGTCCTCCTTTTCTTTTTGTGAATACAGACTAACACAGCTGCTACTCTGAAACTTGTCATTAAAGGATACTGTTACCCCAACTCACCCAGTACAGCTTTTCAATTACTTGCTTTGACTTCCAGTAAAACTACAGATAGGTGATCTTGTAAATATTTTCAAGTTACTATATTCTTTTACTCACCTCTGCCTCTGTATCCTGCTTGAAGCAGGGATGGGAGTAATTCTACTGAGAAGATGGGAAGCAGTAAAATAGAGTAATTGTTAGACATTTGCAAATCTGAGACAATGCATCAGGGAAGATATTTCTCCTTCTTGGCTTTTTAGAGATCTAGTTTGGGGAGACAGTAAAGTTCCATGGCTGACCTGTGAGGTTGCTGCAAGTCCCGGGTGCTGGAAGGGTTGTGAGTGACCAGGGGATATGGATGTCTAGGGTGGTATGTTGTATTCTAGCAGTGGGAAACAGGTGGAGGGGAAATGGCAAAGGAGAGAGAGAAGCCCTTGTAGGAGCTGGCTCCTTCATTCAGCAAAGTTGCATCATGTTTCCCAAAAAAGCTTCTCTCCTACCAGCAGGAGACCTCTGGTTGATATAAGAGGAGCAGATGAGTGGAACTTAAGAGTAGGAGGCAAGTGAAGGAAATTCTAAGCAAATAGTAGGACATGGCAATGGTAAATCTTTTAGAAATACTAGTGGCACAGGATAATATTGGATTTTGCAGGTTGTATTTTGTTTGAGAGAGAGAAAAAGTAGTCGTTTTATCACGTCCTTGGTATAGACAGGCCATCTTTTTGCCATCTTTTTGCCTCCTAGGCAAGTGAAAGGTTTTTCTTTTAATTTACTGTCCTTGAAAAGGAGTCACATTAATACTAGGCATCTGGCTTTTCACATCGTGTATCCCTTCATTGGCAATAGGCTACACATAGACTTGCAGCACTAGAGGGTTAACTGCTGTTGAACCATGGACTTCAGCTGTATTCTTGCTTGCCGCCCTGACAGTGAGCAAACAGAACTACAGTTATTATTGTTTAAATTTATACTGTTACTATATGCCTCGAAGACTGAACCAATTTGGGGCTCTATTGTGCTAGGCACTATAGAAACATCCTAAGTGACTGTCCCTTTCCCAAAGAGCTGACATCTTTTAGATTATAAAACTGAATACAAAATATAAGCACAGTTCAAATACAATTTTGAGGGAGGAATACTTAGTTTTAACATTGTTTGCAGATAGAAATGTCATTTCTTGCTTACTTCTGTCTTTAATCTTTTTTCAATGTTTTTTTTCTCTGCAAGATCAGATAAGCATGTGCTGGTACAGTAGAATGCAGGTAGAGAAATGTGAAGAAAAAGGAACAGTTTACTAGTGAAGTAGATTAATTCGATTCATTCAAATAAGATGTAACATATTTACAGTTCCTGTGCGTATGTATTACTAGAAAATTGTATTATAGATTTGTGGTGTTATAAACTTCGACTTCACAGTCCTTCAGTAAATGCAGAATGTGTTGATGTTGATCTTTATATGCTTGATTGCTAAGACCAGAGGCTCTGGAGCTTTTAAGGTGACTGCAAATTTCATTAATCTTATCCTTGCCAGAGCATCGTGTTTCAGAAGCATGGTATAAATAAGTTAAGGTCATGTGGGTTTTGTGGGAGTGCTTTTAAGGTTACTTTTAATTAATGGGAATGTGTTAGAGCTGCTGTTTTGTTTTTGTTTTTTACAAAATTAGATGTATTTCATGAATTTACATGAGTTAGGTGGAAAGATTCTGGTACCTTAAGAAAATAGGACCACTTAAATTTTATAAAAGTTACACCAGAAAATGTAGTAAAGAAAAACAGCATAATGATAGCATTTTATATTTTAATGGGTTACTCTTCTGCCTTTCCTCCACTGGGCTGGTTACCTTAGGTGATATCCCAGAGCTGAGGAGGGGGGTCTGAAGAGACTATTCTTGACTGGGGTGGAGGGCGGTGAGGAAAGTTACTTGGTTGTAACTTAATAATGTTTTTGCAAATCAACATTTGCCTTCTCTCCTAACCTGCTTCTTTGGATTCTCTGATAATTATAGTTTCACATGGCTTTGTGTAATGGCATTTTTAATAGTGTCAGTACCTAGGAGAGGAATGGTTGAGGGTAAAAATCAAAGTAAGTGGGTAAAATTAAGAGAAATCAAATAAATGCTAGATATGAGGAAGAAAGTTATTGACAGGTGATTTAGTCTGTAGAATAGTCTCTGAAAGGAAGTGGTGGAAACCATTGAGAGCTAAAACTATCACGACACCCATAAACTGTCTCTTCATAATAATGATAACCATCGTATAAAAATCCTTATGTTGTTTTCTCCTCCTAAATTTGCCAATGCACCTTGACTTATGTATACGTGTCTTTTAACCTGCAAGTTTTTCAGGGCAGGGGACTGTCTTCATCTTTGACTTGTGTTGCACTGAGCACATTGTCAACACTAAAAATATAATGAACAATAATAAGTGGACAAAGCATGAAAATATACTGTAGGAAAAAATATTCCACTGGCCCCTGGAGTTTGCATTAAATGACCTGAAAAGTCTCTTCCATTTAACTTTTGTTTCTTTGTTAAACTGTATTGTGCAATACACAGCAGATCTTTTGTTAGGTTATTAGCTAGAGGTTTTTATAGACTTTGAGCATGTTTCCTGTCTTCGTCTTCTACGATCCCAAAGAAAGGAATCCATCAAAAAACAAAAAGAAAAGGAGTACTTGTGGCACCTTAGAGACTAACCAATTTATTTGAGCATGAGCTTTCGTGAGCTACAGCTCACTTCATCGGATGCATGCCGTGGAAACTGCAGCAGGAGTGCCAACAGGAGTATCATCATCTTCTGATGAGGCAGTTGCCTCATCCTCACTGTATCTGTCAAATGACCACAAATAAGTTTCAGGAACTATTAAATAGTGTTGCAAACCCTCCAGATTCTTCTGGAGGAAATCCAAGAGACGCCTCATAGACTCTTTGATGTCTTACAGAGTTAGAGTGGCACTCCCCATAAATGAGGCCATCCTAAAGCCTGCCAAAGTCATGTGGCATACTCAAGCAACCTGTGTACTTATTCCCAAGAGGGCAGAAAGGGTATTTTGTCCCAGTCGAGGAAGCAGAATTTTTGTTCACGCATCCTGCCCCAAACTCTTCAGTAGTTCAAGCTGATAACTGAAGGTAGTAGGCAACAGCACACAGGGTCTACATCTTCAGATAAAGAGGCTAAATGTTTGGACCTTCTCAGAAGGAAGGTATTTACATCAACCAGCCTCAATTCCAAATAGCCGATTATGAGAACTTGCTTTCAAAGTATGATTATGTCAACTACTCTAAATATTCAGGATTCAGAAACAAGCTTCCTCAGGATAGTGCACAATTTCAGGTCCTTACTGAGGAGGATAGATTGGTGGCTAGACCATCCCTGCAGTAGATGCAGCTGACACAGCCTCAGGGTCAGTGATGGTTGCTATCATTATGCTTCACAAATTCTGGCTTTTCTCCTTGGGATTCCCCAAGGAAGTTCAACCCACTGTGGAGGATTTGCCCGTTGATGGGAATAACTTATTTAACGAAAAGATTGATGTCTCATTACACTCACTGAAAAACTCAAGGGCAGCTTTCCACTCCTTTAGGATATGTACGCCAGCACCAAAGAGGAATTATCATAGGCACCCTTATAAGTCTAGACCATCACCACAACTCCTCCTACAACCAAAGAGGATATGAAAGCACCGTGAAAGTTACAGGATTCAGAGAAACAAAGAACGCTCCTCCTTCCAACCACAACCGCCTGTCAAGAAATACTTCTGATGGAACCTCGAAATGCTGCAAACTAACCTAAATACCATGTCTTTCCACCTCTGAAATTCAATTTGGTGGCTGCCTAGCCCATTTTTTCTATATATGAAAAATGATAACAGACAAATGGGTTCTCAATATAATTTGTTTTTGCTACACCACAGAGTTCTCCTCCCCCTACAAAGCTCCCTTTCCTGTCCTTTTTCAGGAACCACTCCCATGTGTGGATACACGTTCAGGAGATAGAATCCCTACTTCTGTGGGGAGCCATAGAGCAGAGAAAGAGATTCTATACCAAATATTTCCTCATCCCCAATACAAAGGCATGATGGAGACGCATCTTAGACTTCCAGCAACTGAACACCTATGTCCACAGATTGAGATTCAGGATGGTCGCTCTTGTATCCATAATTCTGTCTCTAAACAGAGATGACTGGTTCATGGCTCTCTACATGAAAGAAGCCTGTTTTCATATGGACATCCACCCCATCACAGGAGATTTCTGAGGTTCACTATAAGTCCAAACCATTATCGATACAGGGGCTCCTCTTTGGACTAGCAACAGTACCTCTGGTGGCAGCACGCTTTCAATGCCATGGCTCAACAGTCTTTCATTACCTAGACAAATGGCTGTTGACGGAAATTTAGTTAGGAGGGACTGACTTCAACCTCATCTTTGCTCAGTCTTTAGTGTCATTGGGTTCTGTGCAAACACAGAGAAGTCCATTTTAGCTGAAAAGAAGAGCATTGAATTTATTGGAGCAATTCTGGACATTCTGGAATTTATTGGAGCAATTCTTACCTCTCTCTGGACAGATTCTAATAAATGAACAGTTTATTCAGTCAACTCTGAAAGACCACACAGGTGTCAGTTCATTCATGCTTTATCCTCCTGGCTCACATGGCGTCCTGTACCTATGTCTCACCTTTCACGAGAGTTCAGCTTCACCGTCTACAGGTTTAGCTTCGGACAGCATAAGTGCCAACCATACACAATACGCTCTCACCCCCACCCCAGAATGTGGGGCTCTCTAGCTTGATGGAAGAGCAGGGAACATGTATGCATGTCAGTTCCTTTCTCTTAGCGCCCCTCCCCCCGCCTCCCCAAAAAAACTTTGATTACAGATGTCTCCCTTTTAGGATGGAGTACCCATCTGTATAAATACACAACATGAGGAACGTGAACTTCTTGCAAGTCCAGGTTGAACATAAACCTCCTGGAGCTAAAAGTTATCCAAGAGGCCTGCAAACAATTCTTACTACTCAAACAAGTCCTTGGTTCAGACAACATGACAACAGTATTTTACATCAACAAACAAGGGGGAGCAAGATCCACCCTGCCTGTGCATAGAGATGATGGAACTGGTGTATTCATCATCACATTACCCTATCAGCAATACACCTCCAGGGAATACACAATATATTAGCGGATGACCTCAGTAGACACTTCTCGATGGATCATGATTGGGAGCTACAGGATTCCATGGTAAAGAGCACATTTGGATAATGGGGATCCCTGTCCTGGGATCTGTTTGTGTCACAAGAAAACATGAAATGCAAGATACGCTGCTCCAGCGGATTGCAAGGTCAGGATTCCAGGGGAGAGGCCCTTCTAATCTCAGGGGCAGGACACTTCAGGTATACCTTTTCCCCATCCCATTTTACCTAGAGTTCTCAGGAAGATTCAGCAGAACTGGGCGGTAATCATACTTATTGCTCCTAGATGACCCAGGCAATCCTGGTTCCCCAGCTTTCATCAGCTGTCAACCCGTGTACCCATCAGCATCCAATTTTTCCCAGACCTCTTGACACAGGACAAAGGCAAGATCAGACATCCCCGTCTGGATTCCCTCCATCTCATGCCTTCGTATTTGGATGGGCATTCAATCTAGAGCAGACATGTTTGGTAGCCATTCAAGCTGTCTTTTTTTATCAATAGCAGGAAGGAATCCACCAAAAAGAGCTACTTAGCTAAGAGGAAGAGATTTACTATTTGGGCTCAACATTGCCAGATGTCCCCAGAAGAATCAGACATTCCCACTATTTTAGACTGTCTGTTCACCCTTAAGACTTCAGGTCTTTTTCCTAATTCCCTACAAATACACTTGACATTAACATTTACCACCCTCCAATTGACAACCATTCCATTTTCACCCATCCAGTGATTGTATGTTCCCTGAAGGGTCTAGTTAGAACCTTCCCTCTGGTGACTAAACCTGCTCCAGCGAGGGATCTTAATTTGATCCTCTTGACATTAACTGAGTCACCATTTGAAACTGTTGGTGACGTGCTCACTATCCAATTTTTCTATGAAGGTTACCTTTCTAATGGCCATCTCTTTGGTTGGAAGAGTAGGAGACCTAGGCACACTTATGGCAGATCCACCATATAGAATAATCCATAAGGATAAGGTTTCACTGACACTACACCCTAAATTCACCCCCAAAGTAATTACTGACCACCTAAACCAGACAATACACTTACCTGTCTTCTTTGCAAAGTTCACATGCCACCAGAGAGAATAGGAGACTCCCATTCCTTGGATGTATGCTGGGAATTGGCATTCTACTTACAGAGAATAAAATTATTTAGAAACTCAACTAAATTGTTCATTTCATTGGTAGAATGAATGAAGGAGAAAGCAATCTCTTCTCAGAGACTTTCTAGGTGGATTTTAGGCTATCTCCTGTTCTGTTTCAAAGTTGCTGATACCCCTTCTCCTCAAGGTGTGAGGGCCTACTCTGCCAGAGCCAAGGCAGCTTTGGTAGCCTTGCTTCATGACATACTACTCATTGACATCTGTAAAGTGGCAACGTTGAGCTCCATACATACCTTCACAAATATGGTGTAGTGAAACAAGGTGGGTGAGGTAATATCTTTTATTGGACCAATTTCTGTTGGTAAGAGAGACAAGCTTTCAAGCCACATGTAGTAAGATGAGGCCCTGAAACATAAACCCTTGTATCAGAGGCCCGATATGAGACCTAAGGTGTGAACTAAAGTAACGGTCAAGACTTTGTTAACATAAAGCAAAGTTAAACTGTGAGCCAGAGGCAGGCCCTGTTCACAGAAGCTGGCAAGGAAAGGGCTGATACAAAAATACACATACCTAAAAGGTACCAGAACACTCCAATACTTGCACATTCCACACGGATAACAAGGAACAGGCTGACCCTGTTGTTTTGTTTGAACCAACATGTACAAGGTGAGAGGTGGCACCTTACTACGTAGAGGGGTTGCACCTCAATATGTCAGGAGTGATGTGTAACTTGTTTGTACCTGTAAATAAGAATTTACCCCGAGGAGTTGTCTTGTTCTGGCCTCGGGGGCAGTGGAAAATCCTACCACTGACTGAGCCAGTCCATTGTCAGGGAGCATATATGTACTAACAGAACTGTGGACATCTGATCTGGGGAGCTAGAGGCTGTGTTTTGTTTGACAATAAACCTGGCCGGGTGCCTTCTTAGCCTATTGGAGTCTGAGGTCATTGGGCGGTTCGCTTGAGATCTGCTGTGCCAGCTATCTGTGCAGAGCTGGGACAGCACACAGGGAGAATACACACGCACGCAGCCGACTGTTATCAACATTGAACAGAGCAGAGCACCACACTGGTGACGTCTGATGACAACACATAGAGCTCTTCCTCAGGTCTGGGAAATGTACTTCTAGCATCACAGCAAAATGCAAGGTGAAACAGATAGTTTAACATAAATTGTTAGCACATGTTGTAAGGGACCGTTCAAGGTAGAGCGGCCCGTTAACACCTCTGCAGTCATAGGACAAAAGGGGGGGGGGGTTAGTGGGTTACAGATTGTTGTAATAAACCATAAATCCAGTGTCTCTTTTCAGTCCATGATTTTTAGTGTCTAGCATAGTATTGAATTTAAGCTCCTAGGCTCCTCTTTTGAAAGTATCGGGTAGGTTTTCTTTTGAGGATGAGGACTGACAGGTCAACCATAGAGTGATCAATTCGTGAAAAGTGTTCACCCACATGTGATATAGTGTTTTTGTCTCTTATCATTTTCCTGTGTGAGTTCATTCAAGAGCATAGTGATTGTCTGGTTCACAACATAGTGGGGTATTTAGTGCACTGGATGAGCTATACCACATGTTGTGATAGGCATGTGTAGGACTCAAGGATCTTGAAATGTGTATTGATCATTGTAGCAGTGGAGATATGTCTGTAAATTTTCCATCTGTTGTTCTGTCAAGGTCTGGTGCTGCTTTGAGTTGGTATTGTTCTGATCTGTGGAGTGCTTGCTTCTGATGAAGATGAGTTTGGAAAGGTTGGAGGGTTATTTGAAGGGCAGAAGTGGGGGTTCAGGAAGATTTCTTTCAGGATGGAATCCCCATGCAGTATGTGATATAGCTGTTTTTATGGGTACAGGTTCCAGAGTGGGGCATTAGATGTAAGCTTCTGCATCTGATACATCCTTTGGCTTGGCGATACTTCAGTTTAATATCATGTAGGTCCTCGTACTCTCCTGCTTAATGAGTACTGCTTATCAATCACCCACAGTGGAATACACATAGGGACACATAGGCACTCGAAGAAAGAAAGGACTTACTTACCTGTATAGTAACCAGAACTCTTCAAGGCATGTGGTCGCTATCTGTATTCCATTACCCGTCAGTCTGCACTACCCCTTATACACTTGGCTCAGAGTATGAGGAGAAAAAGAGACAGGTGTGGACCAATAGACATTGCTAGCAAAAAAAATTGTGGTTTCAGACACATGGAGCTCAAGCACACCCCACAGTGGAATACAGACAGGGATCATGCAACTTGAAAAATTCATATTACTACACAGGTAAGTAAACATCTCTGTTTTACTACCTTGTTCATTTCACAAAACCTGTTGGTAGATTTCCTTCACCTTGTGTATTTTCTTTTTCTGAAAAAGCAAGCTAAAACAAATTCCTTATATCAATTTACTACCTTTACATCCATTTGATCTAAATAAAGTAGCCAGTGAAATTTAATTTGGCTAAGAGTAAGGCATGATAATAGACTTCATGAACTGGTATGTCAACTTTTCAGGAAGTAACTCACGGCATGTCTTATATTAATTTAGATGGACTATCTGGGCCGAACGAGTCAAAGATATTAACATAACTCAATAACTGTCCAATATTAAACAGGACTCCAGATTTGATATACAGAGACCTGAGCAGCATGGCAAACACTGTTAAAAATCATTTAAGCCATTTATTAAAGATGCAGAAAATAAAGGAAAAATCCACTAAAGCATTTGAAAGGTGAAGTATTAAGAAAGGCTTTCCTTTTAACAACATTCCTCATTCTCTTTCCTGTTAGCTAGAGAAAGTTTTTAAAAAGAACCCCCCCCTTGTTTGACATTCTGTTAGATGGTATTAAAGATGGTAATAACCATCCTTTTGAGGAAAAGAGACGAAGTTAGTTGAGGTGGGCTAAAGCTGTCATTGCTGCTGTTAAAGTCTGATCATGTTTCTTAGAAAACAAAACAAGACAAACACACAAAACAGGAGAGAAAAGAACAGCAAAGATAGAAAATGCAGTTTCTGTCTCTGTTGTTGACTTTCATGTGCAATCTCACTGCTGCAAAAACACAGGCACCACACACAATCTTATCAGCCACTCTGAAATTTGGCAAACTTGCACCAACATCAAGCTGTTTAGGGCATTTCATTTAGTTACCTCTTTCTGGTCACAGCAATGTAGCAAAATATAGTCTTGGCTGACTAAGCCAGACTCTTATTAGATAGAAGGAAAAAGGAGAGGGATAGGAAAGAAAAGAAATAATGTGGGGAAGGAAGAGAACACACAAGTGTGTGTGTGTGTGTGTGTTGGAGAGAGGGGTATGTGACAAAGTTTCATGTCCTATGTGCAGGCTGATACTTAGCAGGTGGAGGTGTCATCTGGGTCCCTTTCTCTGGGATGGTCTGGTTAGCACAATCCTTAAGATCAGGATGCAGAAAGGCCAGGGTCCCAGGAGACAGTAGGGGTGTCAGCCACAATGATGAAGCTCTCTCCTTTCTCTTCTTTCAAGGAGGCAGTACTGCAGTAGCCTCTGTCTGTTTGTATTTTTCCCCCAATGTCTCTCTTTTTTTCTTTTCTGTTTAAGAACCCCAAAAGGGCATGTTGGGCAGACTAGCCCCATTCTCTCATTATTTTGTATACGTAATTTCCAAAACACCAACTTTTATTCATTGATTTTTCAGTCTCACACTGTCTTGTTTACTAGGCAAGATCTTAAGAGTCCTTGAAAATTATATCAGTAGGCCTTTTTGTTTGCATTAATTCAGTCTTTTTGTCTCCTTCTTATAACTTTTTCCATCAGCATTTATTATTATAGGTTATTGTGACACTTTATGAACTTTCTCTCAATTTTTACGGTTGAACTCACAATTAGGGTAGATTTGTAAGCCTTATCACAACAGTCTACATGGGGTCACTCAAAAAAGTTAAGCCACATTAACTCAAGGTTTGACTTTAAAGTACATTAGATAAAGCACATTACTTTTGAATAAATGTCCCTACAGAGTTAAAAGTGGCCTTAGTTTGCTTTAGCTTAACTCACTTCCTGATGAGAGCATTCACACAAAGGTTTAATGCATTTTAACTAATGCATTTTAAATTCACACCTTCAGTTAATTTGCTTACCTTTCGTGAGTGTCCCCAAGTAGACATGCCCTCAGAGAACAGCAGGCATCATTCAGTTCTGTCCCTTTCTTATCTGTAGATGCTGCAGAGACCACCTGTGGTAATAATGTGGGTAGTTGTGTTTAAGATCCTGGTTTAAATGAAACAGGGGTGGTGCTGAAGTTTTCAGTGATAAGTGCTTAACTTTAACATTCACATCCCTGTTGGTTTACCAGAGTCCAAATCTAACTTTCTGTTTAGGTTCTTTTACTGTGCCCATCACCATGGCATGCAGTAACACTCCAGGTTTACAAATAAACAAGGGCCTCATCTATGCTAGGCTTTCTTTCTGAAAAATATCCTACCACTGCTAATACAGGAGCAGCTCCACCTGTAGTAAAAAAAAAAAAAAAGTGGAAGTGTTAGTGTAGACAAAGGGCCGCCAGCCAGTGTATTACCACCATGTCATATAGACTAGCTGTGAGCAGTTCTAAATGACACAGTGTTTAACTCCAAGAGCTGTCTTGTCCACCCACCACTGCTACTGCTAGTGGGACTACAGTGGTGTGAAAAATTTCAGGAAATGCTTAGTGTATACACAGCCTGTGAAACTAGCACCTGTTGTGCGGTTTTCTTCTCCATTCCTCCCCAGAGAGTAAAGAGGTAGAAGGTGTGTGTGCGCTTATCTATTTGAAAGCTAATGTGCTCCATGTTGCTTAGTAGAAAAGCAAGATTGAAGGAACGAGCCACATTTGAACTGGAAAATAGTGAAGTTTATTGTTTGAATTTCCTGAGAGAGAGAATTCCACAGTCCAGGCCCAACCTAGAGGTTACCATATGTCCGGATTTAACGGGACATTGCCTCTTTTTTTGAGACTCCGTCCTCTGTCCTGACAGATTTTTCAAATAACAGGAAATGTCCGGGATTTTTGAAGAGCAGACATTACAGCTCAGAAAGAGCCCTGATTGGTCCACTTCCTGACTGGTCCCTCCCCTGCCTCCACAGCTGATCAGTCAATTCCCCTGCAGCCACAGCTGCCGATCCTGTCCACCCAGGCACCAGTTCCCAGCCCTGGGGCGGGGGGGTCCTGCAGAGAGGCACTGACTAATAGCTGTCACTGCATCCTGGGCTTACGCCTGCCACCGTAACAGGGAGCGACCAGTGAGTACCCCCACCACAGGGTACCCCCTCCAGCAGAATTGTGTCCCCCCTCCAACTCCTCCTCCCCCACCCTGGCAGTGTCCTCTTTTTTGTGAACCTGAAATATGGTAACCCTAGGCTCACTCCCACCACTCACCTGAGGAAAGTGTCTCCTGTACACACGTTTGTCTCTTGGTGTAGACAGCTTCATTTTTCCTTAGTTGTTTTGGAGCTGTTAAGAGTAGGTGAGGGAGTTTTATAGTTAATCTGGACCCAGACTTAGAGGCTTGAACAAGGATCAAGACTTCAAAACTTGACACAGAGCTCTACAGAGGGTCGGCCAGTGAGGTGAGGGGAACACAATTGTGCTGTTTTGTAACCAGTGTTGCTGAGAAGTCATGTGGCTGCATTTAGCAGGAGTTGCAAAAATCTTCAGGGCTGATGCTTTCAAGCCTAAACAAATTGCAGTGCCACAGTCTCCACATAAGCTGACAGTGCTCTATCAAAGTCTATGCATCCTGTCCCTGCTGAGGATAACACTTAGCCTATCTGAGGTGGTCAGTCAAGTTTCCTCAGAATGCAGCTATGTGAGAGCTTTCTGATACTGAGATGAGAAGCACCCCAGAACTCAGACAGTGTAATTCATGAGTATGTCAGCCTCACCTCAGTCCCTGGAAAAATCATGGAGCAGGTCCTCAAGGAATCAATTCTGAAGCACTTAGATGAAAGGAAAGTGATCAGGAACAGTCAGCATGGATTCACCAAGGGCAAGTCATGCCTGACTAATCTAATTGCCTTCTATGACGAGATAACTGGCTCTGTGGATGAAGGGAAAGCGGTGGACGTGTTGTTCCTTGACCTTAGCAAAGGTTTTGACACGGTCTCCCATAGTATTCTTGTCAGCAAGTTAAAGAAGTATGGGCTGGATGAATGGACTATAAGGTGGATAGAAAGCTGGCTAGATTGTCGGGCTCAACGGGTAGTGATCAATGGCTCCATGTCTAGTTGGCAGCCGGTATCAAGTGGAGTGCCCCAGGGGTCGGTCCTGGGGCCGTTTTTGTTCAATATCTTCATAAATGATCTGGAGGATGGTGTGGATTGCACCCTCAGCAAGTTTGCAGAGGACACTAAACTGGGAGGAGTGGTAGATACGCTGGAGGGTAGGGATAGGATACAGAGGGCCCTAAACAAATTGGAGGATTGGGCCAAAAGAAATCTCATGAGGTTCAACAACGACAAGTGCAGTCCTGCACTTAGGACAGAAGAATCCAATGCACCGCTACAGACTAGGGACCGAATGGCTCGGCAGCAGTTCTGCAGAAAAGGACCTAGTGGACGAGAAGTTGGATATGAGTCAACAGTGTGCCCTTGTTGCCAAGAAGGCCAATGACATTTTGGGATGTATAAGTAGGGGCATTGCCAGCAGATCGAGGGACGTGATCGTTTCCCTCTATTCGATATTGGTGAGGCCTCATCTGGAGTACTGTGTCCAGTTTTGGGCCCCACACTACAAGAAGGATGTGGAAAAATTGGTAAGAGTCCAGCGGAGGGCAACAAAAATGATTAGGGGACTGAAACACATGACTTATGAGGAGAGGCTGAGGGAACTGGGGATGTTTAGTCTTCAGAAGAGAAGAATGAGGGGGGATTTGATAGCTGCTTTCAACTCCCTGAAAGGGGGTTTCAAAGAGGATGGCTCTAGACCGTTCTCAGTGGTAGCAGATGACAGAACAAGGAGTAATGGTCTCAAGTTGCAGTGGGGGAGATTTAGGTTGGATATTAGGAAAAACTTTTTCACGAGGAAGGTGGTGAAACACTGGAATGCGTTACCTAGGGAGGTGGTGGAATCTCCTTCCCTAGAAGTTTTTAAGGTCAGGCTTGACAAAGGGGTTAGACTAGATGACCTCCTGAGGTCCCTGCGAACCCAGATATTCTATGATTCTATGTCTCTGACTGGTGGAGAACGCCCTGTTGCAGCAATCTCTTTATAGTATTTTTCTTTACCTACTAGCATACTCTGTCTTGTTAAGGTTGAACTTCAGCCACTGATAAATTTTGAATGGGTGCTTTTTAATCAAACAAAAATTATACATAAGTATTTCTTAAGGTTCAACCGCTAAGGAGCTCTCTTTCTCATAATTACGTCCATGATATTGAAGTCCTCTTTGTGGGAAATCTGCTTCCCAGTTACATTAATAGTTTTATCATGCAAATGAATGGAATAATACATCTGCCACACCTTAATGATATGTACAAATATGTCACCACTTCATACTGCAGAAGAGAACTTGTATTACATCAGTGATGTGACAGACAGTTGGTAGCTTTGAATAAGGGGATAAAACAGTGAGAGAGAATTCCATAAAGTATTTAAAAGGAAACATAATTGTATAATTATGGCAAATGTATAGATTATATTAATTTTATAATGTTGCTTCAGCTGATATGTGCTTTCACAGAAGAGTAGAATGTCAAACTCCATGAGTTTCACCATTTGTCATCTTCAAATGAGTTAAATTACAGTATTTAATCTTGAAGAAAATACTGTAACAGACAATTATCTTTGACTCATGTATGATTATTTTTGTATTGAAACATCAGCATGTAAAAGATGGGATATTCTTCACTTAGAGCAATACATGTTTATCTGGTTAATGCAATATGATGTGTTTTACAGTAGCTTAATGGATTTTCTTGAGCTTTTTAATTAGTAGCATATTAAATTCTGACTTCCTGGGAAATGCATCATTGAAAGATGGTATCATTTTTACAACCTTTGTAATGACCAGATAACTTTTAAGTCCATATTTCTTTACAGGAATCAGGTAAACTTTTACAAATTATAGTTCAGAAGAACTTGATAGCCTTCACATTTTTCTACAAATCTAAGATTTTGTCTCTCAAAAATGTAAGCATTTTGAAGATGTAAAGCACTATCAATTCTAAAATTAATAATTCATTCTTCATATAAACATCTCAGTTTGTGCTATAATTCATTGTGTGTGCATGCACAAGTAAATAAGTTTATATTGACAAATCATCCTTCAGGGTAACACAGCTATTTACACTTTTGACGTTAAAATCTCTTCCTGATATTATGTGGTTAGTATTTGTTAGCGTTATACTGAGAAGGATTAAGAGTTTTTTGTTTTGTCAAAATATTGAGCAGTCCAGACCTAAAAGGCTTTTCTCTGACATTGCTGAAACTATCACAGTAATTCACATTCTCATCTTACAAAGTCCATAAAGATGTCTGTTTTTCCAGAGCTGCTTTCAGTGATCAAGTTGCTGCTTCTTTCCTTGTTGGAATTTTTTAAAAAGAGAATTTCATAGTACAATTTTCAAGTACTTTTTTTCTCACCATACCTTGTGACTACCCAGTTCTTTTTGAAAGGTTTGGCTCCTCACACTGCATAGTGTCTTCATGTTTGATCTGCAGTGGGTACTGATTTTGTGAGATGACAGTTTTTGCATGTCAACAGACCACGGCATCACAGTAATAGGATTCTGAACGCATTACAAGATTAAACACAATAAGCTGTGAAAATAAAAGTTCATATTCACTTTTATTTAAAATGTGTCTCTCTAAAGAATACCTTTCACACTGGAATAAGCCAAAACATCAGTTACACACACAAATCTTGGGCAGTAATTTTTTGTGTTCTATTCTTTTCTGTGGAAAATGTGTATTTGTTTGTGTGAATGGTGTTTGTATATAGTTGGTATATTCCAGTATAAAAGGCATTCTTTAAAAATTAGACTTGGCTGAAGGTGTGCTGAGTGTATTGTGATCACATACTGACTCTACTTATTATTTCAAATGCTTCTTTACATTGATGTTGTGGGTCAAATTTTCACAACTCTCTACATGTTTATTGCCCATAATAAGCAGGCATATGTGTCTAGTGTATATGCATAGTTACTGTAATTACACATGCAAAATTACAAGGCATGCATATGTATCACAATTGAACATGCAAGTCACATTAATTGTGAGTGCAAATGTCACAGCTATGACATCCAGGCTCCCTGTGACTATTTAGATTCAAATTAGTAAAGTCTAATGTAAGTAACAGAGACAGAGATGTGGCAAATTGCATCAAAATTGCTGTTGAAAGAGATTGCCTACAGGCATTCAGCCATATATGCAGATGAGAAACATAATAGGTTTTTCTTTGTTTATACGCTATGATAGGCTGATACCCCCTGAAATTATTTACACCTAAGGTACACATATCCAAAGTTGCTTGAACAATATTCAAGTGTATAATTAATATGATGGACAAATGAAGCAACTTTAAGTAGCATTGACATTATCCTTCTATGACACAAAACTACTTATTTTACCGTAGGTGAAAAATGATTATATGTTAGAAATAGCAGATCAAGTGGACCAGGAAATTGCTTTGAAGCTAGGTTGCCTTGAAATCCGGTAAGTTGAAAACTGCATATTTTGTTTCTGATATACTGAATACATTAATTTTGAAGCTGTTTTTAATTCTCATTTTTCCTGATTCTCTTACCTCTATAAATTAGTAAAATATTGTTAGGAATTATGAAAACTAATGTATCATTTCAAAGAAAAAATGATCAGAATATATTGTAACTAATTCCTAATGGTTTGTAAATTACAGATTAATTTTACAGATCAATTAACTATCTTCTTATATTGATTTTATTTGGTGCATATTAGCAACTAAACAGTTCGAAGGCCTAAAGACTAAACTGGAATATTCAAAAGAAAATAAGTCTGAAGTGCATTTGCTAACAGATAGTGTCACGTCCTCATTCTTCTATTAATAATACAGATGAAGAATTTAATTAAAAATAAAACACTGCCACTTTTTCTTTCTCAACTTGGTGTTGAAGATTTTTAACATGCTAATTTAAGAATGCAAAATATTTTTTCAGAACAAAGTTTCTGAAAGGGCAAATGAACTGATCTTGTGAGCTGCACTGATATTTTGTGTAGCTTTTCCATTTCAAACTGATAAACATAAAGACCTGAGATACTCAGTGTATGTTTACCACATTGAGAATCTTGAAACAGTCACCCCTTTAAACCTTTTGAAATGTATTTTCGCTATTTTATGGTAGGGTGACCAGATAGCAACTGTGGAAAAAATGGGATGGGGGTGGGGGGTAATAGGCACCTATATTGGGGAAAAAAGTCCCAAAAAACGGGACTGTCCCTATAAAAACGTGACATCTGATCACCGTATTTTATGAAGAATCTGAGGGCTGAGATAATTACTTTAGTTCTGCTATTGTCTTGCAGAGCAAGACTAGGACAGTAACAAGATCATTAAGAAATGAATGGCAAATCAAGTGATATAGAGCAAAGGAAAAAAGTGCAGGTTGAACAGTAATTTTCAGAGATAAAACAGGATTAGGACTACCACTAGGAACAGGAATACCAATAACGAGGATGTGGCACTTGGGTATTGTGGGTAAGGGCTTGGAGTGTTTTCTCTAGCCTTCGTGGCAGTCTTGGAAGAAGTGAAAATTCTATTAACCTTTTTTTTTAGAAAATTTAACGGATATAACAACCCACTATCCTGGGCACTTTTCTCTCAGACAGATTCCACTCTCCGATATTTTTGCCAAGCACATTGTGGCTGTCTGATTTGTCTTCATACTCATCATGGTGCTACTAGTATTATGTTATTAGTATATCATTCTGGGATGTCTTGTGCATGAAAAATACTTTAATCAACTAAAGTCTACTCGGTTGTAGTAGTGTAATAGTATGTCAGTGAACTCATATTTGAAGTCAGTCTGCAAATGGCTTTTAGTGGTAGATCTCTGAAAGCTCTGAATGCACTTATTGTAGGTTTAAGCTGGTTCATCCAATAATTATTGCTTGCAAATATTTTTTCCCTGACTTTAGGAGATCCTACTGGGAGATGAGGGGCAATGCACTAGAAAAGAAGTCCAACTATGAAGTTTTAGAGTAAGTATTGCATTTCAGTTTGAGGCTTGGGCTGTTGCTTGTACAGGAACATGAAGACCAGTTTAGTGAGAACGCAGCACTGCTGCCATTTTTCGTAGCAAGGTCACGACAGTAGGACTGTTATTTTTATCTAACATTAACATAACATTTTATCTAAAATAAAGTGTGAAATCTTAAAACCTGATAAATTTCAGACCTTTCAATCTATAGAGGTGGTGAGAGCTCATTTACCACTGTATGACTAAGACAAATTGGGTTGTTAACAGTTTAAACTTGCTGATATGCAGTACCATTGGTTTGAGTCATCTGTATTCTGTTAGTGCTTGTGGGATAAGCTAGTCTAGTCCTACAAATTTAACAATGCGTTGTACAAAAATGGATTTTCCGTGTACAATTAATCAGTCACAGGACTAATTTACACAGAGTTCTTTAATTACTTACCAGCTACTTGAAATTTAAAATCTGAGGTTTTATTTTACCTTGACTTCTGCTAAGTGTGTTGTTATGATCTTGCAGTCAATAAACATATAGTGTGTCCTCCACATATTCCTAAACTTAAAACATCCAAGAAGCATCCTGGTAGCAAATCTAATTTGTTGACTTAATCATGCTGTATAGGAGATGGCTTTAATCCAAATTTGAACAGAGTGCTTGAGAAGCTTTGCAAAAAGAAAAGGAGTACATGTGGCACCTTAGAGACTAACAAATTTATTAGAGCATAAGCTTTTGCTCTAATAAATTTGTTAGTCTCTAAGGTGCCACAAGTACTCCTTTTCTTTTTGCGGATACAGACTAACATGGCTGCTACTCTGAAACCTGAGAAGCTTTGCATTCAATTCCAAAGGAGACAATTAATGTTGTTACAACCCTGTTAAAGGTCAATTGTGTTTTCATTAGCTTCAGTGGAATAATGTATCAACAAATGCTCTAACTAGTTATTATGCTTTGCTGCTAAAACCCTTGTGGGATAGAGAAGACAAGGTGTATGGCATAATACAAAATTAGGTTAACAGCTCAGGGCAGCAAGAAAAGTTTCAGCTTTCCGGTTTTTATTTTAAAATAAAATAAAGTGAGGTAATTCAGATTAAGGTTTGGTACTGGATCATTTGAAGGTAGGGTAGAAGATTCTTTTAAGGGCAATGAAATTGTTGTTTAGGACTCATGAGGAAAGATACTTTTTTTGTTTGCTCGTTTTTAAACAGGTTAAAAAATTACTTCCAGCAATTATATCCAATTGATATGAGAATAGATGCTCCACTGTTAAGTAACCCTCTTTCAAAGCACATATGCCAGGGAAAGCAGGCTATGCTGTGAGCAAGACTGCAAGGACGTTAGTTCCAATAATGCAGTGGCAGAGATCAACTATACTGAGCACATAGTTTGGAGTCAAGAATTCCTGGGTTCCAATCTCAGCTCTGCCTGAATATTATGATAATTTATTATTAAAATATGTGTCTCATTATTTTCAAGGACTTTGTTCTTTTTGTGTAGAAAATGTTATACTAATACATATCAAACATACTTTAAAAAATATATAACAGTAGTATGTGTGCAGTATGTACTTATTAAATGTAATATCTAGGGCTGTCAAATGATTAAAAATTAAACATGATTAATTGGAAGATTTAAAAAGTTGCAAGATTAAAAAAAATTGTGATTAATCAGTTTTAATTACACTATTAATAATAGAATACCACTTATTTAAATATTTTTGTTTTTTACATTTTCAAATATATTGATTTCAATTACAACACAGAATACAGAGTATACAGTGCTCACTTTATGTTATTATTTTGATTACAAATGTTTGCATTGTAAAAAAGATAAAAGAAACAGTATTTTTCAATTTATCTCATACAAGTACTGTAGTGCAATCTCTTAATCGTGAAAGTGCAGATTACAAATATAGTTTGTTTACGTTTACAGGAAATAATGTCGCCCGCTTCTTATTTACAATGTCACCTGAAAGTGAGAACAGGCGTTCTCATACCACTGTTGTAGCTGGCATTGCAAGGTATTTGTGTCGTATATGTTAAACATTTGTATGCCACTTTATGCTTTGACCACCATTCCAGAGGACATGCTTCCATGCTGATAACAGATTCTGCTCGATAACGATCCAAAATAGTACGGACTAATGCATGTTCATTTTCATCATCTGTCAGATGCCATCAGCAGAAGATGGATTTTCTTTTTTGGTGGTTTGGGTTCTGTAGTTTCTGTATTAGTGTTGCTCCTTTAAGACTTCTGAAAGCATGTTCCTCACCTCGTCCCTCTCAGATTTTGGAAGGCACTTCAGATTCTTTTGGGTCGAGTGCTGTGCCTATTTTTAGACATCTCATCTCATACCTTTTTGAGTCTGTCAAATCTTCAGTGAAAGTGTTCTTAAATCAAACATTTGCTGGGTCATCGCCCAAGACTGCCAAAACACGGCAGAATGTGGATAAAACCATGGAGCAGGAGGCATACAATTCTCCCCCAAGGAGTTCAATCACAAATTTTATTAATGCATTATTTTTTGTAACAAGTGTCATCATCATGGAAGCATGTCCTCTAGCGTGGTGGTCGAAGCATGAAGGGCATACAAATGTTTAACATATCTGGCACGTAAATACCTTGCAACACTGGCTACAACAGTGCCATGTGAATGCCTGTTCTCACTTTCAGGTGACATTGTAAATAAGAAACGGGCATTATTATTTCCCGTAAATGTGAACAAATTTGTTTGTCTTAGTGTTTGGCTGCACAAGAAGTAGGACTGAGTGGACTTTTAGTCTCTGAAGTTTTACATTGTTTTATTTTTTAGTGCAGTTATGTAACAAAAAAGTACATTTGTAAGTGGCACTTTCATGATAAAGAGATTGCACTACAGTACTTGTCTGAGATGAATTGAAAAATACTGTTTGTGTTTGTTTTTTACAGTGAAAGTATTTGTAATGAAAAATCATATAAAATGAGCGCTGTACACTTTTTATTCTGTGTTGTAATTGAAATCATTATATTTGAAAATGTAGAAAAATATCCAAAAATATTTATAAATTTAAATTCGTATTCTATTAGAATCATAGAATCATAGAATATCAGGCTTGGAAGGGACCTCAGGAGGTCATCTAGTCCAACCCCCTGCTCAAAGCAGGACCAATCCCCAATTAAATCATCCCAGCCAGGGCTTTGTCAAGCCTGACCTTAAAAACTTCTAAGTAAGGAGATTCTACCACCTCCCTAGGTAACGCATTCCAGCGTTTCACCACCCTTCTAGTGAAAAAGTTTTTCCTAATATCCAACCTAAACCTCCCCCACTGCAACTTGAGACCATTACTCCTTGTCCTGTCCTTTTCTACCACTGAGAATAGTCTAGAACCATCGTCTCTGGAACCACCTCTCAAGTAGTTGAAGCAGCTATTAAATCCCCCCTCATTCTTCTCTTCTGCAGACTAAACAATCCCAGTTCCCTCAGCCTCTCCTCATAAGTCATGTGTTCCAGACCCCTAATCATTTTTGTTGCCCTTCGCTGGCCTCTCTCCAATTTATCCACATCCTTCTTGTAGTGTGGGGCCCAAAACCAGACACAGTACTCCGATGAGGCCTGTGTCCAGTTTTGGGCCCCACACTACAAGAAGGATGTGGATAAATCCTTTTATTATAAATCTCCTATTATTGTTTAACAGTGTGATTAAAACTGCGATTACTCACGATTAATGTTTTTAATTGAGTTAATCTGTTTTGAGTTAATCGTGTGAGTTAACTGCGATTAATTGACAGCCCTAGTAATAGAACATTTCATGTGGAAAGTTGGAAGTGAAGGAAAGAACAGGGCAGAGCAAAGAGGCAGTTGGGTTAGTTCAAGGTCAGTGATCATCAGGAGAAATCCCATTTAGGATACATACAAAGAGGAAGGAATAGAGAGATGCCGTAGGAAATATTAAGAGAGAGAAAATACTTTAGAATTTTGTTAATATAAAGGAAGTGACTGTATGGGTGACCTGGAGGAAGGCTAATACAGTGTCACTTTCTTAAAAGGAAGATAAATGGTGAGATTAATGACTACAAATGAGTTATTGGCGGTTCGGCAGGAAGAGTGAAAGGCAAATTTGATAGATTTGTGAGAAAGTGAGCAAGAAAGACCTAAGGAAAGGCAGTGGGTGCAGTTTGTTTATATTTCAGCATGACCATCAATAAGATGTTCCAAAGTCAGTTATTGGACATACTAGAAAGTATAAGCATTAGTATTTAGGTTAATAACCTTGATTGAAAACTAGCAGGGGGACATCTTGGTGCCAGTGAGATCTCGGTGCTATCCATCCCGGAGGCCTTTGCAGCAGCTAGGGATCTGATAATCCTCCCGGTACTCCTGATCCCAGCAGGACAACTTCCAGCACCAGTGAGTTCATTGAGCAGAAGGGAGCAGCTAGCCCCAAGCTCCTGTCTGGCACCAGGTCCTCCAGTACCAACCAGAGGGCAACTGGCCCTGCTGATGTTGGCAAAGACTTCCCCACTCTGGCACTGATCACTGGACCTCGGGACCAGCTGGCAGAAGCGAGGGGTACTGCCCCCCCATGGTCTCCCCAAGCACACTCGTAGTCGGAGGTGGAGTCCTGCACCCAATCCAGGGGCCGTTACGAGTACCCAGTATACATCCCACCAGATGCCAGTGCGGGTGCCCCCCGGTCACCTGGCCCAGAGAACAGTGGCCTGTGCAGGTCCAATGGCCATTTTGGAATCCATGGGATTTTTTCCCAGTAGCAGGATTGCCTTCCAGCTGTTTGTACTCGGTGGTGTTTGAGAGAAGGGCATCACCACCACACCATCCGGCACCCGACCTGGACTCTGGTACCAAGCCCACTACCGACTCTCAGGACTTAGGCCTGTGTGATGTGGTCAGTGCAGATGCAGAGGAGGAAGGTCCCCTGCCAGTGCAGGCTGCCTCCGCCTCCTCAGACGAAGCTGTCAGGATCGAGCAGCTCGGCACCACAGGACGACTTTAGAGCTCACCAGGAGCTATTGAAAATGGTGATTTTGAATCTTAGAGTCCTCACACAGCCTGATCAACATCTTGGCTGCGGTGGCCCCAGCAAAGGTGGCCCTACCCCTCAATGAGGCCGTTATGTGTCCAGTCAGGTCCCTCTGGCAGTCCCCATCTTCTCTGCCCCCCACTTCAAAAAGAACAGAGAAGAAATACTATGTTCCTGCCAACTGGTGGGTTACAGTTCCACATCTCCAACCACTAGGCTTTATTTGGAAGGTATGACTATAATGTTTGGGACTCCATGGCAAAGTTTAAAGACTCGGTGCCCCAGGAATCCAGGCAAGAGTTCTCTGTTCTAATAGAGGAAGGAAAGACCATAGCCAGGCAGCCCTAGACACAGCTGACATGGCAGCCAGAACAATGGCATCAGCTGTGGTCATGGGAAGCTCTCCTGGCTGCCACCAGAGGTTCTGCAGTCCATTCAGAATCTTCTGTTTCAGGGAATCTCACTCGTCTCTGACAGACGGATACAAAACTCCATGGCCTGAAAGATTCCAGGGCTACCCTCAGATCCCTGGGCCTCTACTCCCTGGCACCTTCAAGGAAGCATTTCAGACCTCAGCAACCTGTCCGTCTCTCTGCTCCACCATCTCACCAAGACCTGTTTAAAAAACAGAGCAGGGGTTATAAGTACAGGCAACTGCCCCCTTCCACCTCAGCCTTGCTACCAGGCATGCACAAATGTCCGGGAGGCCCAAAGCAGAATTTTTGAAGGGGTTCCCGAAGGCATTATATCCACCAGATCCTGCTCCCCCCTTGTTTTCAGTCCTACTTCAGCCCAGCACTGTCCCTCATCAAATCCAACTGTTGGGTGCTGAATATGTTGGAGGAAGGTTGCGTCCTTCAGTTTTCTTCCACCCTCTCCCTCCCACCCACCCCCATCTCTCTTCAGGGATCCTTTCTTCTGAGCAACTTCTAGTCCAGAAGGTGCAAACCCTCCTGATGGTAGGGGCTGTAGAGGAGTTGCCTCAGAACTTGAAGGAGAAAGCATTTCACTCCTGCTATTTCCTAATCCCGAAGGCCAAATGGGGTCTTTGACTCATCCTAGACCTGCGTCACCTCAATGGTTATCTCAAGAAGCTGATGTTCCACGTGCTCTCCCTGGCTTCCATTATTCCCTCCCTGGATACAGGGGACAGGCATGCCGCCCTTGACTTAAAAGATGCCTATTTCCACATCTCCATCTTCCAGGGCCAAAGAAGATTCCTCAGATTTATCGTAAACCAGACCCACTACCAATTCACTGTCCTCCCCTTTTGGCCTGTTGGCAACCCCCCCCCCCGGGTTTTCAGTAAATGGATGGTAGTGGTGGCAGCTTTCCTAAGAAGGCAAGGAGGCATTCAAGTCTACCTTTATCTCGACTCTTGGCTGATCAAGGGCCAGTGCAAGCCCAGATCAAAGCCAGCATCAGTCTGGTCCAAACTACCTTCCGTACCCTGGGCCTATTGATAAATGAGCAAAATTCAACTCTCATCTCCATCCAGAGGACAGAATCTATCAGTGCAGTGCTCAATTCTGCCGGGGCCAGAGGCTTGCTTCCAGGCAATGTTGGCTCTAATATCCAAGGTCCAGGCTCACCCCATAACAACAGTCCATTTTTTTCCTCACACTTTTAGGTCACATGGCCATTTGCACTTAGTGGTTCAGCACGCAAGACTGCACCTCAGACCCCTTCAAGCTTGGCTGGCCTCGGTATGCTCACCAAGCTGTCACCACTTAAACTCGGTGCTCGCTGTTCTTGTCCTGGTCCTCGCCTCCCTTGATTTGTGCGTGCAATCCCTTTCTCACCCCTCAGTCATCAGCATCCCTAATTTTGAACGCATCCGATCCAAGTTGGGGGGGGATCACCTCAAGCACGTCAGGACTCAGTGCCTGTGGTCCCAGGAGGAGCTCTCTTTGCTATGAGTTTGCTGATGTTTACGTGCAATCTGCTTAGTGTGCCAGTCATACCCCAGATCACAGGCAAAGTTGTACAAGGGCACATGGACAACATGGTAGCCATGGTTTAATCTACAGACAAGGAGGAGCACGCTCATCTACCCTGTGTCAAGAGGCCATTCACCTGTGGGACTTCTGGCTGAAACACTCCATTCACCTCAAAGCTTCCCACCTTCCAGGAGCCTGGAACACTGGCAGGTCTTTTTCTTCTCACCAGAAGTGGTCTCTTCACCTAGAGATAACCAGATCCATCCCACAGAGGTCGAAGTTTCCCCATATAGACTTGTTTGTAACCAAGCAAAACAGGAAATGTCAGCAGTTCTGTTCACTGCGTGGGAACAGCCCAGGCTCTCTGTCAAATGTCTTCCTACTCCCATGAACAAAGCTCCTGTTCTATGTATTTCCCCCCCATTTCTCTGGTACACAAAGTCCTTCTGAAAAGTAAGTGAGACAAAGCAAAGGTGATTCTTATAGCCCCTGCAAAACCAATACTGGTTTGCCACGCTACTGGATCTGTCAATAGCAATTCCACTGCTACTCCAGCCTCTCCTGGACCTGTTCTCACCAGATGACAGCCATTTGCTCCACCCAAACCTCAAGGCCCTCCAGCTGACCATGTAGAGGCTCCATGGTTTAACCTAGTGGAGTTGGCCCGTTCAGAACAAGACTGCCACGTCTTGCTAGCTAATAGAAAACCATTTAATAGAGCGACTTACCCAGCCAAGTAGAAGCGTTTCTCGGTGTGGTCTTCCCAAAGAGGCTTCTCACCAACTCAGTCACCTCTCCAGTCCGTGCTGGAATACCTGCTTTATCTGAAACAACACGGCCTAGCCACTTCATTGATCAAAGTGCGTCTAGCAGCAATCTCAGCCTTCCACCCTCTAGTGGATGATAGGTCGATCTTCTCACATGAAATGTCCATTTGCTTCCTTCTTGGGGTCTAAAGAGGCTTTACCCTCAAATTTGCGAACCTGTCCCTCCATTGGACCTAAACCTAGTCCTGTCGAGACTCATGGGTTCTTTTTAGCCCCTGGCATCATGCCCTATGTCATATCTCTCCTGGATGGTCACCTTCCTGGTAGTGATTACCTCGGCCAGGAGGGTCTCAGAAATCAGGGCATTACATCAGAACCCCTATAATATGGTATTCTTTAAGGACAAGGTTCGACTCCACCCCCAACTAGTGTTCCTTCCAAAGGTGATCTTGCAGTTTCATAGTAATCAGGCTATTTTCCTGCCCATTTTCTTCCCAAAACTGAACAAGAAAACAGAGGAGCAGCGTCTCCACACACTGGATGTTAGATGCGACCTGGCTTTCTACACTGAAAAAAACAAGCTGTTCCATAAATCCACACAGCTCTTTGTGGCAGTAACAGATAGGATGAAAGCCCTACCGGTTTTAGCCCAGAGAATTTCATCCTGAATCACTTCCTGAATTCGTATGTGCTATGAGCAATCGGGCACCCTACCTCCTGCCATCTTGACAGCCCATTCAACGAGAGTTCAGGCTTCATCAGCGCCATTTCTGTCCCAGGTCCCTATTCAGAACATTGGCAAGGCAGCGACCTGGTCATGAGTACGTACTGTGACAAAGTTACTCCTCTACCTTGGTGGGTCTTGCGCTTTTTGGCGGATTTGCTCGCCTTGAAGCTTCATGGCAGCCCCCAGCTTGGCTGTTTTTCTGAACCCACAGTCCAGGTCGACTCTTCCTATGTCTGACCAGGAGTTGGGAGGTTTGGGGGGAACCCGAGCCCACCCTCTACTCTGGGTTCCAGCCCAGGGCCCTGTGGAATGCAGCTGTCTAGAGTCCCTCCTGGAACAGCTGTGCGACAGCTACAACTCCCTGGGCTACTTCCCCATGGCCTCCTCTCAACACCTGTATTCTCACCATAGGACCTTCCTCCTTGTGTCTGATAATGCTTGTACTCCTCAGTCCTCCAACAGTCCGCGTTCTCACTCTCAGCTTCTAGTGCCTCTTGCTCCCAGCTCCTCACATGCACACCACAAACTGAAGTGAGCTCCTTTTTAAACCCAGGTGCCCTGATTAGCCTGCCTTAATTGAATCTAACAGCTTCTTGATTGGCTGCAGATGTTCTAATCAGCCTGTCTGTCTTAATTGTCTCCCAAAGGTTCTGGAACCTTCCCTGTTACCTTACCCAGGGAAAAGGGACCTACTTAACCTGGGACTAATATATCTGCCTTCTATTACTCTCCTGTAGCCATCTGGCCCGACCTTGTCACAATACTTTATCCTCCCATTGTGCCATCACCCAGCAGGCAAAAGGTGATGCCAAGTTTGGCAGAGCAGTGTTACAATCCACATATCCATGAACTCTGAGCCCACCTCCTCAGGTACTGCTTGTGAGTCACCTAACTTGGAATGGACGTGAGCAAGCACTCGAAGAAGAAAAAACGGTTACTATCTTTCCTGTAACTGTTGTTGTTCAAGATGTGTTGCTCGTGTCTATTCCACAACCCACCCTGCCATTCCTCTGTTGGAGTTAGCTGGTGAGCAGGAACTGAGAGGGTGAGGGGCCAGCTGGGGCCCGTATACTGGCGCATGAGTACGTGGCCCCAGACGGAGCTAGAGCTGGCCCAACGGCCTCCACTGAGGGTAAAATCTCGGTGTCTGTGCACACACCACATGCACACCTAATGTGGAATGGATATGAGAAACATATCTTGAACAACAACAGTTACGGAAAGATTAGTAGTTGTTTTATTCTCAAACTGTGCTTCATGGACCATCCCTTCCAGGTGGACTATGGAACTGTTTTTTATCACAGCAGTGAACGTCGCTTTTCAAGCAGAGTTGTTTTTTGCTACTCAGGCACTTGTAGTACATGAAGACTTTTTTGACTGACTGAACATAAACAAACACCCCTCTGCACCTGATATGGCTGCTTATTGCCTATCATTGTCAGGTGTGTTCAATGTAAATTCGCTGTTGATCAGATTTTCAAATGAAACCAAAGCTGGAGGGAGGTAGACCAAAGAGGCAGACAGAGTCAAACTTCAGAGTGACCTGTAGTAGGGACCGCAATGAAGGGAGACTTGGTCCTAACAAATATACATTCCTACACCCAGGAGAAGGAATTAAGCTGCACAGACGCAAAACTGTGAGATAGAAAGAAGCATCTGCACCTACTGCATTAAAAAAAACTTTAAGAAGCACATCCCCCTTCATGCTGTCCTAATATTACTTTTCTTTTTTTTTGTATCAACTTCTTTATTGAAGTGTTCAGGAAAAAAATAGAAATACAAAACTAACAGAAGAAAATGATATATTTTCTACAACTAATAAGCACCATGGTAGCAAACCCAGAGAGCTCGCTGCAGTTGGTATTGGATGGGTTAATCCTAATGAAGTTTACACTGAAAAGAAAATGCAGTGTTTATATCCAAATCATTCCCACTGGTAGTAGAGTGGGATTATGGTAAATATAAAGCTGTTAGCATAACCATATAAACTAGGGGTGTCAATTAATCACAGTTAACTCATGCGATTAACTCAAAAAAATTAATTGCGATTAAAAAATTAATCACAATTCATCACAGTTTTAATCACACTGTTAAACAATAGAATACCAGTTGAAATTTATTAAATATTTTTGGATGTTTTTCTACATTTTCAAATATATTGATCTAAATTACAACACAATACAAAGTATACAGTGCTCACTTTATATTATTATTTTTATTACAAATATTTGCACTGTAAAAATGATAAATAAAAGAAATAGTATATTTCAGTTCATCTCATACAAGTACCATAATGCAATCTCTTTATCGTGAAAGTGCAACTTACAAATGTAGATTTTTTTTCTTACATACCTGCACTCAAAACAAAATAATGTAAAACTTTACAGCCTACAATTCCATTCAGTTCTACTTCTAATTCAGCCAATCGCTAAGACAGACATGTTTGTTTACATTTATGGGAGATAATGCTGCCAGCTTCTTAGTTACAGTGTCACCTGAAAGTGAGAACAGGCGTTGCAATGACACTTTTGTAGCCAGCATTGCAAGGTATTTTTGTGTCAGATGTGCTAAACATTTGTATGCCCCTTCGTGCTTCAGCTACCATTCCAGAGGACATGCTTCCATGCTGGTGATGCTAGTTACAAAAATAATGCGATAATTAAATTTTGACTGAACTCCTTGTGGGAGACTAGTATGTCTCCTGCTCTGTTTTACCCAAATTATGCCATGTATTTCATATTATAGCAGTCTCGGATGATGACCCAGCACATGTTGTTCGTTTTAAGAACACTTCCACTGCAGCTTTGACAAAACGCAAAGAAGGTACCAATGTAAGATTTCTAAAAATAGCTATAGCACTCAACCCAAGGTTTAAGAAACTGAATTGCCTTCCAAAATCTGAGAGGGTCGAGGTGTCGAGCATGCTTTTAGAAGTCTTAAAAGAGCAACGCTCTGATATGGAAACTACAGAACCCGAACCACCAAAAAAGAAAATCAGCCTTCTGCTAGTGGCATCTGACTCAGATGATGAAAGTGAACATGCGTTGGTCTGTACTGCTTTGGATCATTATCAAGCAGAACCTGTCATCAGCGTGGATGCATGTCCTCTGGAATGGTGGTTGAAGCCTGAAGGGACATCTGAATCTTTAGTGCATCTGGCACATAATCTTGCGACACCCGCTATAACAGTGCCATGCGAACGCCTGTTCTCACTTTCAGGTGACATTGTAAACAAGAAGCAGGCAGCATTATCTCCTGCAAATGTAAACAACTTGTTTGTCTGAGTGACTGGCTGAACAAAAAGGAGGACTGCATGGACTTGTAGGCTCTCAAGATGTACATTGTTTTATTTTTGAATACAGTTATTTTTTCATACATTATTCTACATTTGTAAGTTCACCTTCCATGATAAAGAGATTGTACTGCTGTACTTGTATGAGGTGAATTGAAAAATACCATTTCTTTTGTTTTTTACAGGACAAGTATTTGTAATCAAAAATAAATAAGATCATAAGAATGGCCATACTGGGTCAGACCAAAGGTCCATCCAGCCCAGGATCCTGTCCTCTGACAGTGGCCAGTGGCAGGTTCCCCAAAGGGAATGAACAGACAGGTTATCATCAAGTGATCCATGCCCTGTCACCCAATCACAGCTTCTAGCAAACAGAGGTTAGGGACACCATTCCTGCCCATCCTGGCTAATAGCCATTGATGGACCTATCTTCCATGAATCTAACTAGCTCCCTTTTGAATCCCATCATAGTATTGGCCTTCACAACACCTTCTGGCAGGGAGTTCAAGAGACTGACAGTGCATTGCTTGAAAAAATACTTCTTTGTGTTTGTTTTAAACCTGCTACCTATTAATTTCATTTGGTGGCCCCTTGTTCTTGTATTATGAGAAGGAGTAAAGAACACTTCCTTATTTACTTTCTCCACACCAGTCATGATTTTATAGACCTCTATCATATCCCCCCTTAGTCGCCTCTTTTCCAAGCTGAAAAGTCCCAGTCTTATTAATCTCTCCTCATACGGAAGCCATTCTATACCCCTAATAATTTTTTCTGCCTTTTCTGTACCTTTTCCAATTCCAATATATCTTTTTTTGAGATGGGGCAACCACATCTGCACGCAGTATTCAAGATGTGAGTGTACCATGGATTTATATCGAGGCAACATATTTTCTGTTTTATTATCTATCCCTTCCTTGATGATTCCTAACATTCTTTTCGCTTTTTTGACTGCCGCTGTACATTGAGTGGATGATTTCAGAGAACTATTCACAATGACTCCAAGATCTCTTTCTTGAGTAATAGCAGCTAATTTAGACCCCATCATTGTATATATGATTAGGATTATATTTTCCAATGGGCATGACTTTGCATTTATCAACATTAAATTTCATCTGCCATTTTGTTGCCCAGTCACCCAGTTTTGTGAGATCCTTTTGTAGCTAAGACTGAAGCTTCGCAGTCTGTCTGGGACTTAACTATCTTGAGTAGTTTTGTATCATCTGAAAATTTTTCCACCTCACTGTTTACCCCTTTTTCCAGATCGTTAAATATATAGTGAGCACTGTACACTTTGTATTCTGTGTTGTAATTGAAATCAATATATTTGAAAATGTAGAAAACATCAAAAAATATTAAAATAAATGGTATTCTATTATTGTTTAACCGTGCGATTAATCATGCTATTAGTCATGATTAATTTTTTAATTGCACGATTAATCGCAATTAATTTTTTTTAATTGCTTGACAGCCCTAATATAAACCAGTAACTGCTATTAACTGTTCCTAACTGCCAATGAGAGTAAGGCTGTGAGGTTTTAGTCTGGTATTGTGGGTTGATCTCTCTTCTCCACAACCATGAAATGCAGCCGTCTGGAGTTTGCACATGGTATTTTATGTTACGGCTGTGGGTACATTTCAATTTATAATGCTTATTTGTTCTTGTTTATAAAAGTGTTGCATATTGCAGTCTCAGACCGCTGCTGGAACTCTGTATACTTTTATGTTAAATTCTGCTAAATTAAGAAAATTTGATTTACAATCTAATTTTAAAAATAGGATATGTTGTATTAGCAAATGTGACTAAGAGTTGCTATTTGTTAAATTCTGCGTGGTGATTTGTGTGGCGTTTGCGGCAAACTCAGATCTGTAACCAAAAGCTGTTATGGGATTCAGTTTAGAAACGAATTATTGTAGCAGAATGTGGGAACCATGTGCTGTAATAGTGTTAAGATGGTGGCAACACTGCATTAATTTAGAGAACTTAATTTTTGCAGAATTCTTCTGCTCGCTAAAATGTTTAATGTTAATTAATGTATTCCTTGTCAAAATGTCTTTGCATATTATTTAGACTGTAATGGTGTGTCAGGTTTATCTAATTCTACATAGAATGATAAAACTGCACATAATTTGCATTTGAGATGAAATACATCAAAGTACTTAATGTTTATGAAATTTTATAATCTTTTCCAGCTTAGTGTCATTGCACAGACTCCAGGGTTCACTGCTGTGAATGAGTATTCTGCTACTTTCAATTTATAATGTTTTTAAATGCCTTTTATGAAATTATTATATAACATCCTGAGTGCCCAGAGAAAGTGCTTCAAAAGATCATTTTTTATTTTTATTCCATAAGTAAGACTTACAGTTCCGTGTATGTTGTTTCCCTCTTAGCCCATTGGAAGGCAGCTGGTTGTATATACTTCACAGGTTGACTAACAGCAATTTTCTGACGTAGGCTGGAGATCTGTGCAATCTCCCTCAGACAACAAATGAAACTTGCATGCAAATTAGCTGCAGAGTAAGGTGGTGATTGAGTTACCTCTGATATCTGAGGTCTAGGAGTCTTGTTATGACATAGATACATGCTTTACTGTAGCCATATACTGCACAGGTGTAATTTGTAAAGTCAAAATGTCTTAGAATTTAAAAATGGGATTGTAGCAGACCAGCAGTCCCAGTGATGATTGAACCTGGTGCTATTCTAACGAAAAAAGCTTTCATCCATGTTTGTAACTGCTTCCTTTGCTTCACTCTGACTCAACAGAAATTCTAGGCTTCAGGATGACACACACCGTGACAATCCTGGTATCTTAATATATAGATTGGGGTGGCCAACAGTTAAAGTATGGCTCTCGGAGCCCCCACCATTCTCCACCTACCAGACTGTTTGGGGGAGCTCGGGGCTTCTGCCCGGTGGTGGGGCTAGGAGCTTCTACCCAGCAGGAAGGGGGGTCTTGGGGCTTCAGCCCTGTGGGAGGCACCTTCCGGGACTGACGACTTCAGCAGAAGCAGGGCTGAAGTCTCGTGCCCTGGCAGGCGTGCCCCAAGGGGCAGGAGCCCCAAGCCCATCCTGACCTTGCAGATCAGAAGCCCCGAGGCTCCCCACCTCTCTGCAGGGCAGAAGCCCCGAGCCCCGGCAGGTGGCCCCACTCTTGAAAATCTGAAGATTGTCATATGCAGCTCAGAGGGTCAGTAAGTTTGGCCATATCTGATGTACATGTTTGAGGTACATTACTATCTTCTCCTCCCGTTCAGAATATGTCAGTATGGAAGGCTTTCCTTAATGTTCATTGAAGAGGTAATGGTCCCTTCTATGAAGAGTTCACAAACTCACCCAAATTTAATTTTTTATTATTATTATTTTATTTTTAGTATAGTTTGTATGACCCATTGAGAAGATGAGGGCAGAAATACTTTTTCAATACAGATTTTTTTTCCAGTTTTGAACCTTGTTTTCTTATGTTCGTGCAGATTGTGGCGTTTGACACAGTCTGGTAGATGCTGCTCAGATGCGCCAGCATGATGGTATCTTCGTGCTCTGACACACCTCTGGAAATTCTCCAGCTCTTCCCTTTCAGTCTTACCTGCTCTAGAAATTGGCTGCTAGGGAGAAAATAGGGGCAGCCAACTACTCCATAAAAGCAACAGAATTCAAAGTTGAGGGTATATTTATAAGCCAGGCTAAGCACTATTTTGAATACTATATAGTCATCCAAATTAGACATTGAGCCAAACTAAAATTCCAGATCAACACCCAGAGGCTGGGATATTCTGAACCTGGATCCTAACTTTTTAGATTGGGTCCATGTGACAAATCTCCAGCCTTGTCTCAGTGGGTCCCGCACTTCCAGGCAGATTACGCTAGCCTCAGAGGGTCACTGTGACCTTCCACGTAGCCCTTCTCTCTCTAGAGGCAAGGATCACAGCCTACTGAGCCATTTTCATCATAAGTCAGCAAGGGAGGTGGGAAGAAGCAACCCTCCCTCACACAGTCTCTGTTGTCTCACAGTCTCTGTGATTAACTGGGAAGAGTGTGGTGGGGGGGAGCCTGGGCCCGCACTCTATTCCAGGCTCCAACCCAGGGACCCTAATAGTAGCAGCTATTGGTAGCTGACTTTTTGAAACAGGACGAGTACAATTCCCTGGGCCACTTCCCCACAGCAGCCCCCACTTCCTCAACATCTACTTCACCCTTACTTCAGGGCCTCCTTCCATGTGCCTGATAGGATTTGTCCTGCCCAGTTTCTCTAGCAACGCGGCTTCCTCCTACAGCTCCTGACATGTACCACTAACTGGGAGGCTTTTAATTAGTTCCAGCAAGCCCTTGATTGGCTTCAGGTGTCCCAATCAACCTAGCTGTCTCCACTGCTTTCTAGAAAGATCTTAATTGGCCCCAGGTGTCTTGATTAACCTGGAGCAACTGCCATTTGGTTACCATGTTAACAGGGATTTGTTTACCCTGGGGCTAACATACCTGTTTCTCACTACTTTCCCATAGTCATCTGGCCTTGCCCTGTCACAGTCCACCGTTTATGTTTGGGTTTTTTGATCCTTTCTGTCTGTACTTCTAGGGTGTGCGTGTGTGTCTGAAATATGGAGTGTATGGGTGTGATGGTAACATTTTGTTAGCATTAGTGTGGGATGGTCACATTTTTCAGAGATGTAGACTAGTTAAGAAAAAAAAAACTAGTGGCTGTATGATGCCTAGGGGATTGGGACATTAAAATAAATTCTATGAAAATAATTAGAAGGCAGAGGATAGGTGAGGTGGTCAAGGGTATATGATAAATATATCACATGGTTTTGCAATTGCACCTGTGTACCAACACTGACACTTAGAAATGTAGCTATGTATGGTGGAAGGAAGTAGTTGAGATTGAGGAGGGCAACTTGTCACTTGAGTGTTGAATGTTTCAGTGCATATTTCATTGCTTTTTTACAATTTGTGTTGGTGGCATATGTAGTCTTGCAATCTGAAATCAAAGTAAAAAAGGTTTTTGGGGATATAGATAACATATCAGGCTTACACTGGGTACATCTTGTTTCAACCAAGAAGATATTTTAATCCTAAAGTTTTAAGTTTAAGAAAAAAAATTATAGTAGAAATCCATGCAAGGAACTTAATTATAATAATTATAATGCTAGAAGTAACATAGCAATACAAATTTATTTGGATGCCCATAAGAGGGAGAAATCCAGTCTGGTAACAGACTTAGTGGTCCTTCGAACTCCTCATTTATGGTAAATTCTACAAGTCAGAGGACTGTTGCAGGTGCAAAAGTATGATTGGGTGTTCCAGTTTTCATGCCCGTCCTTTCTCAGTATACTGTGCAGTGAGTGTGTTTTTAGTGTTTCTTGAAACAATAAAATATGTACTGCAAGCAATTCATTCGCAGCACTTCTCTGTGATTGCATGCGGACACCATTAAACGCAATACACTCTCCATCCCAGGGGCCTATTATAAAGATGGTATCTTTCTATATTTAAAAATAGAATATTTTACAGTACAGCAATTGCTATGGAGTGGCTAATGTTAATGTTTTAATGACACTGAATTTGCATTCTAATATTGAACTTTACTGAGGATTATATTTGCATGCAGTATTGTTGTAACCATATGATGATGTGAATTGAAGAAGAGTTGTGTAAAAGCTTGAATGCTTGTCTTTCTCACCAGCAGAAATTGGTCCAATAAAAGATATTAATTACCTCAACCACCTTGTCTCTCTAGTATATTTGCATGCATTTCTAAAGACCCCCATCACCATGGTATCTCATAAGATTTCTTATCAACAGTATATGTGTGTTTGTTTATTTCAGGAAAGACGTTGGTTTAAAAAGATTTTTTCCGAAGAGTTTGCTGGATTCTGTAAAGGTAATTATACTTCCCCTTGATCATGAGCCTCAAATCCATGAACAGCATATTTTTCAAATATTGGAGAAAATGAAAATGGCTTTGGATTCCATTAGTCTGCTTCAGAGACCTGAAAATTGGGTGATGATTTTGCTTTTATAGTAGTAACTGGGCTGCTATGGAAACATTTTTCTCTCAATGAGAAAAGTATTAATCACTGGTGTTCTCGCATATTGGTAGCATGTAATGCTAGGGTGACCATATTTCCCTACGCTGAATATGGGACACCTAGTAAACTTACTCGTATTCAAGTGAGTTCAACGGCAATCCATCAGAACAATGCAGTACAAACATCAAATTAACATCAAATTGGCCGAGCCCCTGTTAAAAAAGAAATACTGCTAGTTGGATTCTTTTTATTTACCCTCTTATTTTTAAGGCTTTAGGGTTCACAGGGGGAGGGTGACAAACACACCCCTACCTCCCTTCCCCCCCCCCACCCCCCCACAGACACTCCCATACATACTGACCGACATGTCCCTCCCTTCCCAGGGCTCTCCACCCTCCATGCTTGGCTGTCTCCCCAGGATGGATCTGCCTCCCCTGGCACCACATCTCCCTGAGGCAACTCGTGGGGGGGCACACAGGGTCACATCCCCTCTCACCCCCCCGATTTCTGCCAGGGTTCATGCCAGAATGTGGCCAGCAACATCATTTTGGCACTGTGCGGGAGGGAAGGGATGGGAGCTGCTTCCAGCCACAGGGGAGGAAGAGGTGGGGAAGAGATGACCTGGCTCGTGTCTTTGCACAGTCATCTCTTCTCTCTCTCCCTGCCTCCGACTTGTCCTTTCCTGGCCACACAGTGCCGAAAGGCAGCTAACTCCTCCAGGCCGTTGCTGGCCACGGACATAACCCAGCCGTCTCTGGCTACAGCATGGGCAGGAAGGAGTTAAGCCCTAAGGATGCATTGTGCACCAAAGCCCAGGGAACCTGATTGCAGGGACTTCAGCGAACCCAGCCAGAGGGGTGACTTCACATGAGAGGGTGCCTAGGGGATGGAACAGCCCCTCCCTCTCCCCCTGCCACCACTTAGCTGATGGGAGGAGAGGATTCTCCATGCCAGTGCTGTGCAGGGTTTTGGCAAATGCAGGGCTCAGCTCCTCCTGGCAAGCGCCACAGGATGGAGGGTCTTGGGCTTTCCCGGGGCACCAGCCCAGTCAGAGGCAATGGGGGAAGGAAAGAGGCTGCCGGCCAGGCTGTTGGTGAACTGAGAGCTCTGACCAGGGGCTGGTTCTCCGCACAGCGCTGGGAGTGGGACGCACTCCGCTGGGGGCGGGCGGGGGGGAGGAGGAAGAATATGGAGGACCAGTGGGTCGGGGGGGCAAAGCAGGGAGAGGACAGCGAGAAGGGGAGAACCTAAAGGGCCAATGGGTGGCAGCAGAAGTAACATGTAACCATCCGCCACCTGGCACCTGCCTTCATTCATTGGCTGCTGCAGCGCACAGCCAGTGCTGGCCAGAAGTGGGGCAGGGCCCTGCTGGCTGAAAGCCGGCACGCAGCGGGGGCTGCACTGGCGGACCAGCAGAGGAAGTGGCTGGCCCCATGCACTGCATCTTCGCCCCGCCACCAGCCTTGCACACCCACCCCAATCGTTGGACTCCACTTACCGCTGGTGGGTGGGCAGCTGGTGAGCTGGGTTCCAGTCAGCAGCAGGACCCGCCAGTACTGATGCGGGGGGAGACAGAAAATATGGGACAATTTGTCTGTTTTTAAGAAAAAGTCGGGACACCTGCAGGAGGGCTTAAATCCTGGACTGTCCCTTTAAAAATGGTCACCCTATGTAATGCAATGTAGTTAAATAGCAGATATGTGAACTGATGAAGTTTGAGCTCATCGCAGAGGTGATTCACATGACCTTGGAGATTTAATATTTAGCTAATAGGGTTACACTTCTGTCTTCCTTACCCAGTGTAGTAGTGCTAGAGACTGCTCCCAAAGTAATCTCTCTGTTGTGATGTTGCTTAGAATGTAATGTCTGAAGCAGAAGGGGAAATTTGGAGAGAGGAAAAGAGGAAGAGACATGATTAAGAAGTCACCAAAAGCATGCACTCCTGATAAACCAAATTCTGTACTCCTTGCTGAAGGCCCTGTCCAACTCCCATTGCAATCAAAGAAAAGATTCCCATTGACTTCAGTGAAGCTGGACTGAGCCCTCAGTCTTTACTCAAGCCTCACTCTCAATGAAGTCAGTGGAATGCTGCATGATTTGCTCTAATGCTGGTATTGGAGAGAGGATAAGACAATTGTCACTAAGTAATCTACAATCCTCAACACTGTTTTATAGGAGTCTTGAAATGAATGGGATGACTATGTATACTGTTCATATTCAGTAGTTTATATGCATACATTTAGAGACTAAATTGTAGTATGGCAATGGAGGGCAACTCGTATGGTGTTGAAAGGTGTATTTTCATGTGTACAATATACTATTTTCAGTTAATAACTCTTACCCATTATGAAAAAGAAGAGAATGCTTAAAGGGCTTAATTCTCATTTTAGTTTAAGTCTAAAAAAATACAGTAGAACAGGGAGAAGAACTTCAAAAATGAATTGAACTTATTTAAAATTATAGAAGATGTGTATCCCAAATTCTACCTGAATGCAAATTGTGACAGTTTGTTGTGAACAACTCAGAATCAGGAATCATAATGAAAATACTAAAGGACCTATATCTGTGTCACTTCTCCTGTGTATCATTATAATATATGAATAAAATAATGAAATATTTTATATTTATCCTCTCTAATAAGATCTATTTAGTCTTGAATAGCAAGCATCTAAAGAGAACACTTACCTTTACAGAAAAGATTGTTACAAGGAGGAGGGAGAAAAATTGTTCTCCTTAATCTCTAAGGATAAGACAAGAAGCAAAGGGCTTAAATTGCAGCAAGGGCAGTTTAGGTTGCACATTAGGATGGTTAAGTACTCAGGGTGGTTAAGTACTGGTATATATTTCCTATGAAGGTTGTGGAATCTCAATCATTGGAGATTTTTAAGAGCAGGTTAGACAAACACCTGTCACTGATGGTCTAGATCAGAGGTGGGCAAACTAAGGCTGGGACCATCCTGCCCTGCCCTTGAGCTCCTGGCCAGGGAGGCTAGCCCCTGGCCCTTCCGCCACAGCTATGCCACCGTGCGGCTTGCGCCTGCCTACCTCCCAATAAGCCAGTCCTGCCACTCTGAGTGGCACGGTAAGGGGGTGGGGAGCGGGGTGGGGTTGGATAAGGGGCAGGAGGTCCCGGGGGGCAGTCAGGGAGCAGGGGCTGTTGGATGGGGCGGAGGTTCTGGGTGGGGGGTAGTTGGATGGGACAGAGGTTCTTGGGGGTACAGACAGGGGATGGGGAACAGGGGGGGTTGGATAGGTGTGGGAGTCCCGGGGGGCCTGTCGGGGTGGGGGTGTGGCTAGTGGTCAGGGCAGTCTGGGGACAGGGAGCTGGGGGGTTGGATGGGGGTGGGGTCCCAGGGGGCAGTTAGGGGGAGGGGATGGTCAGGGAACAA
Organism: Lepidochelys olivacea; assembly: GCF_965140295.1. NCBI lineage: Eukaryota > Metazoa > Chordata > Testudines > Cheloniidae > Lepidochelys > Lepidochelys olivacea. Next base: position 9,999,008 of record NC_140412.1, read on the forward strand.
GGAGCAGGAGGGGTTGGATGGGTAAGGTTTTGAGGGGGGCTCTCAGGGTGCAGGAAGTGGGAGGGGCGGATAGGGGGCAGGGGCCAGGCTGTTTGGGGAGGCACAGCGTTCCCTACCCGGCCCTCCTTACAGTTTCGCAACTCCGATGTGTCCCTTGGGCCAAAAAGTTTGCCCACCCCTGGTCTAGATAGTACTTAGTACTGTCATGAGTGCAGGGCACTAGACTAGATGACCTCTTAAGGCCCCTTCCAGCACTGTGATTCTATATTGCTGACCTGAAATTGAACAATATGTATCAGTGATGTATTGATGGACCTACAAGAGCCAAATAATGCTTTCCAGTATAAAGAGGAGGCAAGTTGGTATTGCTGAATGCAGTTTGCACTGAGTAGCAAGAAAATATCCTCTGATAATGAGGTAATTTAAGACACATAGGACCATTTAACCTAGGGTTTTTTTAATTTAATACTTCTTAAAATTTCCATAGTATCCTCCTTCTACCTTTTAATAGATGTTGAGTTAAGCCTAACATCCCTTTCTCCCCTTATCCTGTGAGGGAGGAAATTATCCCCATTTTAGAGGTGAGGAAGCTGAGGCCCAAAGTCATACATGGAGTCTATGACAACACTGGGGATAATACCTAGGTCTGACCCTCAGTCCTCTTCTTTAGACAACAGGTTATCCGTTCTCTGTTATAATGACCTGCATGGTGATTGGTAAAGAGTGCTATCAGACTGAGCCAGACAAAGAGCAGTTTACAAAATAAAAAATCGGCAAAGCCTCTTTAACGAGTAACCCATTAAACATAAAATATTACTGAAAATACAATTCATTGACTTATCTTGACAGGATGCTGAGCTGATGCTGCTTGTTCCAGTTTGCTCTTACCATTCTTCCTGCATTCACACTTCCTATGTGACTCCACTTCTTCCCAATAGAAACTATAGTTCTTGACACTGCTTGAGCCTTTCGAGCTCTCTTAGAGCTTGATTCATTTGCTAACCAAAGTCAGTGAAAGAAATAGAACTCAGTAGTCGTTGGAATGGGCTAGAAGCAAAGTGCCCCAAACTAATTGTTCTCTTTATTTGTGTATTAATATCTTGATGCCCTGGTGTCACTCACTGCCCTCAGAATAATCCTCCCTTTTCTAAATATCTTGAATCATTCTAAATGTTCTGTAAAGGCTTATTTATCTAAGGAGTATATAAAGGGGTTCACCCACCCCAAGATCGCCTCTTTGTGTCCAGGTATGGCATAGAGGCTGTCTTCCCTGTATGCTGCCCCCACCAATGGTTGCTCTGTTGCTGCGGTGGTCTCTCTTCCCACAACTTGTCTGGGTTGACTTTTCTTTCAGGGCTAGGATCCTAGGGGTTATTCTGACGCCTCCTGCTCCGCACCCCTGCCACCCAGTTTCCTCCTCACCACCTCTCTGTTCCCAGAGAATCACTGTAGACTCCCTTCCTGCAGCCCCTTTCTTCTTTGTTTTTTTGGCATAACAGACTTGTTTCCTGACTGCCATGCACTGTACTTTATATCTTTTTCATGATTCTTCCACCTTTCCTGGTTTTCTTAAAGAACTGTAGAATAACTTTTTTTTATTGGGCCCCATTTTCCTTGTATACTTGATAGATGTTGCAAGGAAAATGTTGTTACCTTAAGACCCCTGAGTTTTCTGTATAAACGCCTCCATTCACTGGTACAGTCTTTACAATCACAAAGGATATAATCTTGCATTTTCTGGATTTATAGGTTATGGATAATCCATCTTTATGCTGTTAATTATAAATAAATTACTGTTTAATCCACGCTGCCCTGTTAGAATTCTAACTAAAGGCACTTCACTCTTCCTCTCAGAGCCTTGCATTGTATCAGCGTTCTCAGCTGTTGGACATACTTCTCGGAATTTTTTCCCTTTTTGTTTCGTTTGCCCATAGTTCTTCCTGTTCCTCCCTTAGCTCATTTTTTATTAGGTGTTCAAATTCCATTTTGCTTAAAGGGATTCCTAGGTCATCGCGTTCATGATTAATAGTATTTTCTGCCAGTTTGTTGCCTTCTATCCCCATGTATGCTGAGATTTTACTATGGTTATAACCAGTTGTGCCAGTTTGGTTGTTAACATAACTTTTCAATATAGAATATCATTTCTGCTTTCAGACTTACCACTGTAAATTGCCTGCAGCCCTGTTAAGGAGTCAGACGGTTCTGCAGAAAAGGACCTAGGGGTTACAGTGGACGAGAAGCTGGATATGAGTCAATAATGTGCCCTTGTTGCCAAGAAGGCCAATGGCATTTTGGGCTGTATAAGTAGGGGCATTGCCAGCAGATTGAGGGACGCGATCATTCCCCTCTATTCGACATTGGTGAGGCGTCATCTGGAGTACTGTGTCCAGTTTTGGGCTCCACACTAGAAGAAGGATGTGAAAAAATTTGGAAAGCGTCCAGTGGAGGGCAGCAAAAATGATTAGGGGACTGGAATACATGACTTATGAAGAGAGGCTGAGGGAACTGGGATTGTTTAGTCTGCGGAAAAGAAGAATGAGGGGAGATTTGTTAGCTGCTTTCAACTACCTGAAAGGGGGTTCCAAAGAGGATGGCTCTAGACTGTTCTCAGTGGTAGCAGATGACAGAAGGAGGAGTAATGGTCTCAAGTTGCAGTGGGGGAGGTTTAGGCTGGATATTAGGAAAAAAAATTTCACTAGGAGGGTGGTGAAGCACTGGAATGCGTTAGCTAGGGAGGCGGTGGAATCTACTTCCTTTGAAGTTTTTAAGATCAGGTTTGACAAAGCCCTGGCTGGGATGATTTAGTTGGGGATTGGTCCTGCTTTGAGCAGGGGATTGCACTAGATGACCTCCTGACGTCCCTTCCAACCCGATATTCTATGATTCTAAGACAGGATTGCCATGGCAGCTGGCCACACATCTAAAGTCCAGTTGAGTGCTAGCATAATCTCTGTTAGCTCAGCTGTAAAGATGGATACAAAGTTAGTTAGCCTTATAGCTTTCTTGAATCTGAGGGAGGGCACACAGGAAACTGTTCCTACTCTTCTTGTTCCTTCCTGTTTGGAGCCGTCTGTATATTTTTGGCAATAGTGTCCCCACTTATCACTAATATATTGATTTGCTATATCTTGTATATTTTTCAGTCTTCTTCTTTTTTTATTTATTTACATAATTCCATGTCTGTCTCAGGAGGGATGGTTTTTCAATGGTTTTTCCATAGCTATAGATTTTGGTCTTTTCAATCCTTTCTTTTCACTGAGATCCTTTATCCACTTCTGTACCCTACTTACATGGAGAATTGTGATGATTTTTTTTTTTTTTTTTGGCCCTATCCAGCCTATTAGCTGCATGTTGTCATCTTCACTATTACCTAGTGATTTGACCCAAAACATTAAATCCAGGAGCTTCATTCTAGGAGTGAAAGCAGCTGGTGAAATGCTTATCTGTAGTACACACAGAGGCACAGTAATAAAGGCGCCACACGCAGTACGCATTGCCTGTGTTTGGATATAGTATGGTTTTCTCAGATTTCTGTTCGGTGCTGATCTAAGGGCCTGACTCCGTATTCAATAATTGGTCTAATTAGCATTCCGGATGCACTACCACTGTTTTCTTATCTGTTCCCCAGAACATTCCAGAGATACTTTTAAGAAAGTTAATTCTAACTTTGCACTTACCTTTAATATTTTCAATATGATCCCTCCAAGTGAGCTTGTTATCAAATATCACGCCCAAGAATTTATAATTTTTCACTATATTTATCTGTTGGTCATATAGGTATAACTTTACATCTTTTTGGACTTTCCCTGTGAAGATCATTCCCTTAGTTTTGTCTAAGGAGAATTTGAAGCCCCACTTATTACCTAGTCTGCACTTCTCTTAAGTGTATCATTGATTCTTTTGGTGGTGCTTTCAAGGGTTCTGCTTTTGGTCCATATGGCACAGTCTTAAGCAAATGATGTGATCCCTGTTCCTGAACTCATCTCTTTACAGAGGTCATTTTTCAAGAGGGTTGAGCTAATTACACTTCCCTGTGGTGTTCCATTCACAGTTGAATGTATGTTGGAAAAAGCTTTTCCTATTCGGACTTGTGTAGTTCTTTTGCTTAAGAAGTCCCTTACCTGTCTGTCCATTTTTCTTATACTACCCATGAAGACCATTTTATAAAGTTGTCCCTCTTACCATAATGCATCATAGGTTTTGTCTATGTCCAGGAAGGTTACTATCGTGAATTCTTTAGTTCTCATGCTTTTTTGTGCTTCTGTGTCTATCCTTACAATATGGTTAATAGCACTCCTACCTGTTCTGAACCCATTTTGCGTTCCATCTATGAACCCATTTCTTTCTAGGTGTGTTCGTTATCTCTCCATTACCATTCTTTCTATGGTTTTACCTAAACAAGTTGGGAGGGCAGTTGGTCTGGATGCCACAGGTCTTGAGTGCAACTTACTTGGCTTTCTCAGTGGGACAATAATTGAATATTTCCAGTCCTTAGGTATTTCACTTTTTTGGCATATGTTGTTATATAATTTTGTTATGATATTATGATGTATCATCCTCAAGCTTCGTTCACTTAGGTGTTTAAGCATTTCAAAGCTTATTTGGTCCTTCCCTGGTGCGATGCTTTTGTTCCTTTTTATTGCTTTTTGGAATTCCCTCATGCTAATGTTTTAATTTAAAATACTATCCACATCCTCCTTCCCACTCTTCATCATCTCATAATTATCCTTAATGAATATTTTTCCTTTCCCTAATTTATATCCTCTAATCCTCATCATTACTGACCTTTTTGAAACATATTGGCCAGAATTTCTGCTTTTTCTTTGTTGGAGCTTATTACTCTTCAAGGTTTGGTATTTATTATATGTCTCTAACTCTTTATTCCATTAATTTTCCTAATTTGCTTGTATATATCTGCTGTCTTGGTATCTTTATTTACTGACCTGCATTCTGTCCTCCAGGTTTCTCTTTTTGCCCTTTTTATAGCCCTTTGTACAACTACCTCACTTTTTTTTTTATATTTCATTTAATTCTCACTATTTAAACCTCTTTCAGCTACAAACTTCCTGACTTTATAATCTCCACCCAGGCCCTCCGCAGCTGGGCTCCATCATCAATGAAGCCTGTTGCTCTCACAGGTGCTGCCAGTTATGTTAATTAGCCTCACAGGCCCACATTAACCCCTTCAGAGCCTGTGTAGGGTCCATACCCCGTCATAAAGTGTTAGCCAGATTTTCTAGGGAGTAGAGCAAAAGAGGAAGTTCTGTTTTTGTGTGCAATGTCTTGCCCTATTCCTTGGTCAAGTAGAAGAGTGAAGTGCTTTTAAGGCAGATGTAGTAGTTAATACAATGGGGTATCCCAAGAGGGAGCCATTGGTAATTCCTGTTCATCTTAACTTTGACATAACAGAAAAATGGATTTGGTAGTATCGCTTGCACAATTCCTGTTGCCAGTTCCTAAAAATTAGCTGGCATTAAAGGAAACTACTTTTTAACATTAAGTAGTTGTTGTATCTAATAACATACGGTTATTTTAGATTAAAATCTACTATCTGTGTGGAAAAAAATATAGAGGCAAAATATAGATATTGTTGACATTTTGACATTGGTGCTAACAACTGAGAGAGACAATAATCAAGCTGGCTCTAAAGCACCCACACACAATATATGTTTCTTGCTCTGATGGTTAGGGCTTACAGTATCCATAAATTAAGTATCTTATGGGTGGGTATATCGCCTATTGACTTCAAAGATAGAAGAATTAGGCCAACACTGAATTTTTGAAAAGCCTGCTCTTTTTTCTTAATATCCTAAAGTAGCAAGTACTGTCCTAAAGTAGTAAATTCCATGCTACTTGTGCTACATTGACTTTTGTTTTAAAAGATTCTAAAAACAATTAATTGTCTTGGTATTACTCTATAACGGTCTGTGAGGTCTGTTTCCTGCCTGTCTGAGAAACCATCTTTCCATATGTATCCTCCCAGCAGGTGGGGAGAAACTAGTACTAACGGTGTCCAGATAAATTCTGAGGGCAGAGCATTTTCTTTAGGGGGTCCTTGGTTTCGGAATTGTTCCCCTGGCCAGTTGGCCAGATCATGGCATAAGGTCCCTTCATTTGATCCACTGCCAAGGGGTTACTGATTATGGGATTGGTTGAGCATATTGGGGATGTTGCTTCTGAGTTTGTTGCTCTTTATCATAACACACGGAGGCAAAAAGTCCAGGGATTTCCTCTCTGTGCAGCCAGGTATTGGTACTGTACTTAATATTTTGTGCAGATGTGTGTATCTTTATATATGATTATAGGTATATATATTTAGTTCATCCTATGAGTACTTTTTTATGAAAGTACATATCTATAGTTAATGATAAAAAAGTGACGCCTACACAAGTCCTGAACATTTACTCACCAAAACACACATTTCAAGTCTCAAGGATACATAATCAGGTTCCTGTGTTTACTGGAAGTGACGTTATCTGTTTGGGCAGAAGGATGACCTTAGCTACTTGTGCTTTGTTCATTTTTAGCAGGGGAAACTTTTAGTAAAAATGGTATAAAATTCATTTATTTTCACTAAATTGTACATCTTCTCAGACTTTAATAACCCCGAAGTTGAAGGTTATTAAACCTTGAACCAATGAATCACCACACGAGGACACGTTTAATTTTACTCATGCACGTAGTCCCGTTGATTTCAATGGGATTACTCACATGCTTGATCAGCACTTATAAGAAGGGGACAGAATTCTCTATGTACAAATTAGTCAAACTTTGCCGTAAAAATAATAATTGTATTCAAGGCTTTTTTAGTACTTGATCGTATAGACTATGCAACAGTATCGGTTACAAAGCAAACAGATTCATGTGTACGCTTTCGGTTCATCAGTTAAATCCTTCAAGAAGAGTGGTTGTGGTATCTTCATCCTGTGGCTTAATGGAGAGAGTACAAGAAAGAGCATTAGTTCAGGATATATCTACTCTAATTATACGGTTGAACTGAAAACTCTTCTCACAAGAAATAGAAATAGAGCACAAATAGAGGTGGGTGCTGTGATGTTTGTTTGACTCACAGACAGTGTTCCTTTATAAGAAACGAGAACGCAATCAACAGATTGCTGAAAATAACAACTTTAACATTGTGTCTGAATAAAAGAGGATCTGTGGAGAGGACTTTATTCTGAAAAATATATATTTACTTATCAGTAGGAGGTTGCAAAAGGTTTTGGGACAAATTTTCAAAACTGACCATGTGTTTCTGATACGTGTGAACTGCAGAAGGGCTATCTGCAAATTGTGTGCACCAGTGATCAGTTAGGTGCCTAGCCTAGAGTATATGAACAAATAAATGAGCAAGTACAAATTAGAAGATGAAGTGTTTTAGTAGAATTTTTCATAATTTATTGAAAGCATAGGTTGCTGATATTTTTTACACTGGTAAGAGGTTCAGAAAGTACAGGTAAACAAGGAACTTAGAAAAATTAGTTCATGCAGAGGATAATAATCATGTTGTCTTGTCCTGTTTTGTTTAGAAAAGAGATGACTGAGGGGGGATATGATAAGAGATCTATAAAACCATGAATGGTGTGGAGAAAGTGAATAAGGAACTGTTGTTTACCCCATTTCATAACACAAGAATCAGAGGTCAACCCAGGTTTAAAGCAAACACAGGAAAGTACTTCTTGACACAATGCAGAGTCAACCTGTGGAACTCATTGCCACAGGATGTTGTGAAGGCCAAAAGTATAACTGCATTCAAACGAGAATTAGATAAGTTCATGGAGGGGAGGTCCATCAGTGGCTATTAACTAAAATGGTCAGGGATGCAACCCCATGCTCTGGGTGTCCCTAAACCTCTGACTGCCAGAAACTGGGACTGGATGACAGGATGAATCACTCGGTAATTGCTCTGTTCTGTTCATTCCCTCTGAAGCATCTGGCACTTGCCACTGTTGGAAAACAGAATACTGGGCTAGATGGACAATTGATGTGACCCAGTAATACCATTCTTATGTTTTTAATTAAAATTGTTAGCTTGATTTTACACAGAAAGCATCTATCAGTAAATATGGAGGGATTTTGTTGTGTGCAGTAAAATTGGAAGATAGAACAGTGCATTATTAATGTTTGGCTACATCCTTTTCTGATTAAGAATCACATCTTTTATGTTTCAGTGGTAAATTGAGTAACTGATATTGAATAATAGATGTGTTTAATATTCACCATCACTGGCACAGCTTTAGATGCACAGACACTAAGTGATCTTTAAATATTTCATTACACAGGCCAAAACACTAAGAAAACTGATTCAACAAACGTTTCGACAGTTTGCCATCCTCAATAGAGAAGAAAGTATTCTGAAATTCTTTGAGATCCTGTCTCCAGTATACAGATTTGACAAAGAATGCTTCAAATGTGCTCTGGGTGTAAGTATAGGGAGCACAGTAGTCTTCAGATCCCATTGTGGAATAATGGGTATAATTGTCATTGTTTAGATCTGCAGTTAATTGCCTGTGCATAGTACACGTTTTGATTAAAAGGATTCTCTTTTTAAGTTTTCATTAACCACAAAAGATATTGATTACATACATATCTCTCTAAATGAGTATCTCAGACGCATGAGAGTTTGGAATAAGTGTGGTAGTTAGATGTCAGTAGGTGTAAAAATTTATTGTATTTAATATACATCGGTGCTTAACTTCTGAAAGCCATTGAAAGGAATAAAGTTATATATTAATCTGTTTGATTTGTTTTGAAGAGTTTAAAAGTTTGTAAAGATTGTTCACTGAAGAGTGTAATGAATGATGCTGAGAGCCTTTGTCCACAATTTTGTTCTTTTTCCCTTTAAATGTCACCGTCTCCACCTCCTTCTACATAAAAAGTCAAGCTGGATTATTTCAGTGGAGCTGGCAATTGGCCCAGAAGAAGGAATCAGTTACCTTACAGACAAGGGCTCTAATGTAAGTCTGCTTCTGTTTTCCTGTCTCAATGATTGTCTTAAAGGCTATGGAGTGAGGCACAGCTTGTTGTGAATGGGACTTCAGACAAAGATGAATGAAAAGTCTAATCTTTGAGCCAAACTAAGAAAAGGCAGAAAATTCAAAGTAAAAGCTGTTACTCGAGCATTAACTCATGCTGTGCGGTGGGGAGAAAGCACAATGGTGTGAAATAGAGCCACGACTGACCTTAACTCTGGATTTGCTGGCTTTTGGTACCCATTGAGGCACACATTTAAGGAATCTAAAATATTGGTGGTGACATCTGAAAAACAAAAATAATAATTTAGGTATTTCACATCTGTAACGCTTTTTTTAAGCAGAATATTTACTTGGCTAAATAAATCCTTCAGCACTTTTATCTGTCATTTAAAAGCTGTTGTAGTGCAACAATTTCTGTAGTATCTCGATACCAGAAAGTGTAGCATATCTGTTTTTGTTTTGATATTTAGTTCATTTATTTTGTAGTGCATCATTTTACTTTTGTCTGAAGTAAATTCATTTGACTAAGTTATAGCACCCAGACACCCATCCCCTCCTGCCTCGAGAAAACACACAGGAATAACCACCACACATCTGGCAGCTTTTACTGTTGTGCTTTGTGTTACGCTGTGTATTAACTTTCACTATATTTAATTCAGAGATTACAGAAATGTTTGGAAATCAGTGGTGTGTTCAGTTGAGAACATTCCACTTAGAGCACTCCAAAGAATGTTTTCCTTTGAGTATGCTATGAATGTGGACACAGTCTGATTGACCTACTGATTGTGGTGTGTTTTGCACTGACTCGCGAAAAGATAACTATCCTTATTTAACAGTGACCCCTTCAGGCAAATAAGGAGTGGTATTGACTGGCTTCAGTCCACCCCTCCTCACTTACAAACATGATTACCATGATGAGGGTGTAAAATCCATAGAAATTGGAGGAGGGAGTGTTGAGGGTTATGACACAATGAGACCGGAATTGATATCTGGTAGATATGAATTCAAGCTTGCTCAATGTAATGTAGCGGTTCAATGCTATACATCTGTGAGATACTGGGAATGTAGAGGAGAGTCAAGGTATTATGCAATTCTTACGCATATCTCATTTTTTATATATGCTTTTCTGCAGCCTACCCACCTGGCCGATTTCAATCAAGTGCAGACTATTCAGTATTCAAACAGTGAAGACAAGGATAGAAAAGGGATGTTACAGCTCAAAATAGCAGGAGCACCTGAGGTAAGATATTGACTGCTGTGGTAACCTTAAAGTTATTGATAAAATTTATGTATAATTTGTTTCTCTATCCTATAAGAAAATTACATTGAAATGGTTTCCAACAGTTACACAGGTGTGTGTGTGTGTGTATATATATATACTAATACCAATAATGGAGCTTGAGGAAATTATTCTGTGTGTAGTAATGCTTTTTAAGTCTCTCTTTTGCAATCTAATTATAATAAAACAGAATAAATTTGTTTACTGAAAATATTTAAGTGGCTGCCTGTTTGAGGTCTTTTTTTCCCTTAAATTATCACCAAGCTGAGTCTCTGACATTTTTATTTACCTGTTAATATTATAGATTGGAAAATTTAAATTAGAGCAAAGAGCATTTTACACCATGTCAACATTAACCAAAGCTCAGAGAAGAGTAGTTCATGTCCTATAGGGAGGAAAAATAGTCCTAACAATTGGTTGTTCAGAGTACCAAATACATTACAAGAATTTGTAATAATACTGGATTGAACGTTATAGGTTTGTTACTTTGAATTTTAAATGTATGTATATTTTTAACTTAGAAAAATAAAGGGCCTGGGGTTTGTTCCGCTGGCTTTTCCCTTCTGGAATTCTTGGATTTCAGTACTTGGCTTGGTTTTATATTAGTTCTATAGGCACATTATGATGCACTTATTCAGCACAAATATTAGAGATTAGCAAGAGCTGTCTGAAATCAGTACTAGATTTTATGAAAAGTTGAGAATAAAGTGGATAGGATTATTATGAATAATAATTTCACAGCAGCCAAAAATTTGCTACCACAAATAAATAGGACAGGTTTCCTGCACCAAAGCTCTTACAATCTAAATGACATGGCCCTGTGCAGTTGTATTGAAGGAGGGGAGACAGTGGACACAGTAACAAAATTCTGTGGTTACACAAGAAAGATGTGTGCACAGCATGGGGGAAATATTATTAGGGATTTTTTGTATTAAAAATATGTAAAGTAAGTAAATATGTGAAATAAGACAAAAGGTTTTGGTGGACCTTTTTTTGCCTCAAGAAAGGATTTGAAATAGGGGGAAAGAGGTAGCTTGGTGAACTTGGTCATGGAGGGCATTCCATGCATGGGGGCAACATGGAAAAAGTCACGGAGACCACTGTGGAAAAAACCTACAAACAGAGCATAGAGGCTGGCAGAATTGATGGAGACTAGGGGGGTGAACAGGCAAGCAGTGTGATAAGGGGACTAGGTCAGATAAATAATCTGGAGTACAGTAAGGCAAAGCAATGGAAGAGAGAGAAGCTTGAATTTGGTGTAATGGAGAAGAGGGGGCTAATGGAAGAATTTAAAGATGGGTGTATGTGATGTGGTCAGAATCATAGAATATCGGGTTGGAAGGGACCTCATGAGGTCATCTAGTCCAACCCCCTGCTCAAAGCAGGACCAATCTCCAACTAAATCATCCCAGCCAGGGCTTTGTCAAGCCTGACCTTAAAAACTTCTAAGGAAGCAGATTCCACCACCTCCCTAGGTAACGCATTCCAGCATTTCACCTCCCTCCTAGTGAAAAAGTTTTTCCTAATATCCAACCTAAACCTCCCCCACTGCAACTTGAGACAATTACTCCTTGCTCTGTCATCAGCTACCACTGAGAACAGTCTAGATCCATCCTCTTTGGAACCCCCTTTCAGGTAGTTGGAAGCAGCTATCAAATCCCCCCTCATTCTTCTCTTCCGCAGACTAAACAATCCCAGTTCCCTCATCCTCTCCTCATAAGTTATGTGTTCCAGTCCCCTAATCATTTTTGTTGCCCTCCGCTGGACGTTTTCCAATTTTTCCACATCCTTGTTGTAGTGTGGGGCCCAAAACTGGACACAGTACTCCAGATGAGGCCTCACCAATGTCGAATAGAGGGGAATGATCACGTCCCTCGATCTGCTGGCAATGCCCCTACTTATACATCCCAAAATGCCATTGGCCTTCTGCACTTGTTGAACCTCATCAGATTTCTTTTGGCCCAATCCTCCAATTTGTCTAGGTCCCTCTGTATCCTATCCCTGTCCTCCAGTGTATCTACCTCTCCTCCCAGTTTAGTGTCATCTGCAAACTTGCTGCGGGTGCAATCCACACTATCCTCCAGATCATTTATGAAGATATTGAACAAAACCGGCCCGAGGACCGACCCTTGGGGCACTCAGCTTGATACCGGCTGCCAACTAGACATGGAGCCATTGATCACTACCTGTTGAACCAACGATCTAGCCAGCTTTCTATCCACCTTATCGTCCATTCATCCAGCCCATACTTCTTTAAGTTGCTGGCAAGAATACTGTGGGAGACCATGTCAAAAGCTTTGCTAAAGTCAAGGAACAACACGTCCACCACTTTTCCCTCATCCACAAAGCCAGTTACTCGTCGTAGAAGGCAATTAAATTAGTCAGGCATGACTTGCCCTTGGTGAATCCATGCTGACTGTTCCTGATCACTTTCCTCTCCTCTAAGTGCTTCAGAATTGATTCCTTGAGGACCTGCTCCATGATTTTTCCAGGGACTGAGGTGAGGCTGACTGGCCTGTAGTTCCCAGGATCCTCCTCCTTCCCTTTTTTAAAGAATAATGAATGAGGAAGACGATCTTTATCTGTGAGAGCTGGAGGTTACTGTGGTCTAGTGGGGTCTATTCCTGCCTATGCCATTGACCATTTGTATGACCTGGGAAAGTCACTTGACCTTTCTGTACTTCTGTTTCTCCTCCTCCCTTTGTCTTGTCTATTTAGATGGTAAGTTCTTTGAGACAGGGGACTGCCTTACAATGTGTTTTTACAGTTAATTGCAGAGTGGGACCCCCGGTGTCTGTTGGAGTCTCTAAGCCTTACATAACACAAATAAATTATAACAGCTGCATTCATTACTTTCCAGGCATTCTGCAAAACTCTTCTTTTTTTTCTTGGGTCTTTGGGGGAGAGGGTGAGTTAATAGAAAGAGTGGTCAGGTTATTATGATTATTGTTGCCAGTTATTTTAACATCGTGTTTGCAGTTCACCATATTCTCTGTGATTCTATTTTCAGTTTTGTTTATTTTAATTTTTGTAAAAGAGTGTAGATTAAAAAGATGTAAGCCTTAAAGAAGCACAAATAAATAAACTAAGTGTCCTGCTGCTCTAGCATTAATAAGAATTGGAGTGTGCATCACATTTTTCATTCATAGATCTCCAAATGGTGATTAAGTAGTATTGTCACCATTTTATAGATGGGGAAACTAAAGCACCAAGGGGTGGCTTCCCCAAGGTCATTTTGTGAGCTAGTGACAGAGCTGGGAATAGAAATCACATCTCCTGTCCTTGTGTCCTATCCACTGGACAATGCAGCCTCTGAGGATTTGAAAAAGAGAGAGGACAAGCTGTCTGTGTCCACATGGAGGAGAAAGAATAAAATGTTGGAATGAACAGTTAATGCCAAAACAGTCTTTAAGCTTGGACTTTTTAAAGTTGTAGGAGACTTACTATTAGGGCAGGGAATGTGTTGCTGTAGGAGCGTAAAAAAGGAAACCATGGTGGAGATATCATCACCTTTAAGAGTTCTGAGGAATAAACAGCTTCCACAGCAGAAGAAAATTATGTGAAGATTAAAAGAAAAGGAGTACTTGTGGCACCTTAGAGACTAACAAATTTATTTGAGCATAAGCTTTCTTGAGCTACAGCTCACATCATCGGAATGCATCCGATGAAGTGAGCTGTAGCTCATGAAAGCTTGTGCTCAGATAAATTTGTAAGCCTCTAAGGTGCCACAAGTACTCCTTTTCTTTTTGCGAATACAGACTAACACGGCTGCTACTCTGAAATATGTCAAGATTGTGACTTCAGTGTTGATTTTTTTGGTGTGGACAATTGGCCACTAGAGGCTAGCCTGAGAAACCACTAAAATAAGACCAGGTTAGTTTTCCATTTAGGAACAAAGTTTTAATTTGCTGCCCCTTCAGACCTTATTCTTTAGGGGTATTAATTGGGACTGATATTCCTCTGCAAAAATATTTTAATGTATGTTGTATTACCGTGTCCTGCTGTGGATGCGGATGGCACTTAGTATATTGTTGATGCTACCAGAGTGCAAATAATCACTGCTAATAATCTTTTAATTTAATTTTGTATTTAATTTTACTCTTGCCCACATCATTGTTTAATGTTTTCAAGTATGTACAAATCTCTGATACAGTGGCACAGCTGTTCTGCTCAATGCTTGCGACCAAAATAATGCCTCTCTTGTTGGTGCCTTGTTTTTTTTTTTGTTGTTTTTTTTTCTTAGCCTCTGACAGTGACAGCACCATCCTTAACCATTGCAGAGAATATGGCTGACCTGATAGACGGATACTGCAGACTGGTGAATGGAGCCACGCAGTCTTTTATTATCAGGCCTCAGAAAGGTAAGTTGTTGTTTCATTCAGGAAAGAATTTACTTTGTGATAGTCCAATTCGTGATATACTACTTGAAAATTAAACTGTAGATGCAAGGTAACAACAAAATCTTACTCGCGGGGGGCGGCTGCTCTCTTTTTATCAGGAAATATGGGAGATGGTTATTGTTAAAAAAACTGTTAGTAGATATCTTCATGTGAAAGGTCACTTAATGATGGATAATTTAGATAGGTTTCCACCAGTAATTTCTTTACACTGTTATAAAGGTAGCTGCAAATGATAGAAAATAAATTGTAATTTATAAATTGTAAATTATAAATTGTAATTACAGGCACATCTAATGAGGAACTATTTCTTGAAAATCAATCTGGGCCAGTTAGAATGGGTTTCTGACTCATGATACGATGAAACTAAAAATTCTCTTCCTCCCAAATATTCTTAAACTGCTCCATTTTCATTTATTAGCCTTGGTGTATTGTGGTCCTTTCTCACAAAATATAGTTAAAGCAGAGCAAGTGTTCTATAGTATTTTGATACCAAATTGAATCAGTTGTTTTAATACAAAATGGGAGTGGGGAGGGACTGTAAGCAGTCACAGCTACATTCAAGGGAAGCGTATGGCTTTTAGTCATTTTAGTCATTTCTCCTTGACAGAAACTTGATTTTTTTTAAGAAAGTGTGAATTTATTATCAAATATCCTGGGAAAGTCTCTTAAGGATTAAATAAAGGAGACTTTTGCTCAATTTATTTACTTTCATCTGAGTAAATATACCAGGCAGATTTACAAATGTGAGGTATACCATATACTGATACACTGAGATGCTAAAAACACTTGCACTTGTTGACATCCTTATTAGTGAATCTGCCCGCTTGAACCCTTCCTCCTGTCCAAACAGCTTTGTTATCTTGTCTGTCAGATCAGCTTGGATTCTGTCAGGATGAAAATTACATTTTAAGAAACCACACACTTTCCTGTGTTTTGTTACTAAGATGTGGTTCTAGAACCTGCAGACTGAGTCCCCTTTCAACTGGGGTCTCTTCAATGTTTTTTCTTTGAGGTTTGTTTGGTTTTTTTTTTTAATCTCATGGCAATATTCAGCCTCATCAAATACTAATTAAAACTTTCTACAGGGAAAGCTCTTCCCCAACCCGGATCCAGAATTCCAAGAGCCTTCTCCTGAAATGAGCTTTGATTATATAAGCTATGCCAGAAAAAAATCTTTATAGCAGCTCTGGCTCCAAACTCAATAGGTCTTTTCTCTTGTTTGAACATTTTTTTCCTTTTGGCTCATTATGGCAAGGGTCCTTACAAATTATCACTCTGGATCACTGAAGAAAGCCATGTCTTTGGGATATTAACACTATACATAAATTATTGAGATGCTGTAAATTTGTATTTGTTGAGAGAGCACTATTAGTAGTTTTGTTTAAAGCCTGAAAATTTAGAGTTCTACTTTTTATTTGTCCTGTTATTTCATAAATATTTTGCTAAATCAAGTGAAATTAGGCTAACCTAATAATTGATGGAAGAAGAGTATTAATCAAATGACTTTTATAAAGACTTGAAGACTGGAACTAAGTTGTTAGCATCTTCATGATCTGGTACACTAAATGGTTACAGCAGTCCAGTGCCTTTCCTAAAATCTAAATCTTGTGACTGAATTTTTGAGCTACTGTATCAGTTTGGCAATTTTGCATTGATTAACAAACTGCTCAAAGACTCTTTCTGAAATGCTATGGAGAAATACATGAATAGATGAAGCATGTAGCTGGTTATGCCTATATACCAAAACCAATCTTTATAGTCAAACATTATTTCCTCTTTGTCTCCTTTCTGAAGAGATCATAATCAAATCAAAATCAATCTTAAATACTTAAAATCAAAATTAAATAAGATGGAAAGTTGTCTAAATAATTGTGTTCATTATTCAGTCATTTGAAATGTTTCATTTTCAAGTACTAATTGAATTTTTTCATCCTACTGTCAGAATAGCAAAATATCTTCTCACTAGATATTGTATCACACTAATTGTTTGGAAAACATAATTGCAACTATATATATGAAGTGATGGGTCTAAATTAGCTGTTACCACTCAAGAAAGAGATCTTGGAGTCATTGTGGATAGTTCTCTGAAAACATCCACTCCGTGTGCAGTGGCAGTCAAAGAAGCTAACAGAATGTTAGGAGTCGTTAGGAAAGGGATAGATAATGAGACAGAAAATATCATATTGCCTCTATATAAATCCATGGTACACCCACATCTTGAATACTGCTTGCAGATGTGGTTGCCCCATCTCAAAAAAATATATATTGGAATTGGAAAAGGTACAGAAAAAGGGCAGAAAAAATTATTAGGGGTATGGAACAGCTTCTATATGAGGAGAGATTAATAAGACTGGGACTTTTCAGTTTGGAAAAGGGAAACTAAGGGGGGGATATGATAGAGGTCTATGAAATCATGACTGGTGTGGAGGAAATAAATAAGGAAGTGTTATTAACTCCTTATAACACAAGAACTAGGAGTCACCAAATGAAATTGATAGGCAGCAGGTTTAAAACAAACAAAAGGAAATATTTCTTCACATAACGGATAGTCAACTTGTTGAACTCTTCTTGCCAGAGGATGTTGTGAAGTCCAAGACTATCACAGGGTTCAAAAAAAGAACTAAACAAGTTCATGGAGGATAGGTCATAGAATCATAGAATATCAGGGTTGGAAGGGATCTTAGGAGGTCATCCAGTCCAAACCCCTGCTCAGAGCAGGACCAACTAAATCATCCCAGCCGGGGCTTTGTCAAGCCTGACCTTAAAAACCTCGAAGGAAGGAGATTCCACCACCTTCCTAGGTAACCCATTCCAGTGCTTCACCACCCTTCTAGTGAAAAAGTTTTTCCTAATATCCAACCTAAACTTCCCCCACTGCAACTTGAGACCATTACTCCTTGTTCTGTCATCCGTTACCACTGAGAACAGTCTAGATCCATCCTCTTTGGAACCCCCTTTCAGGGAGTTGAAAGCAGTTATCAAATCCCCCCTCATTCTTGTCAATGTCTATTAGTCAGGATGGGCAGGGATACAAAACCATGCTCTGAAGTGTCCCTAGCCTAGAGTCTGTTGGCCAGAAGCTGGGAATGGGTGATGGGATAGGTCACTTGACAATTACATGTTCTGTTCATTCCCTCTGACGCACCTGGCATTGGTCGCTGTTGGAAGACAAGATATTGGGCTAAACAGACCATTGGTCTGACCCAGTATGGCTGTTCTTATGGAATGCTTTTGACAAGCATTTTATTAGAGCATTTGTTTGCTTTGAAAATTATTTCATTTCTGATGTAAATGAAGTTTAAATTGTGGTAAATCCAAATATATCTGAAAGACCTTTTAATATGTCTTTGCTGTGCACACCTGGCTTTTAAACTGAATATTGGAAGAGGATGGTAGAATACAGTTGTTTCTCAGCTCTTGAAATGAAAAATGAATGCCTCTGCAATGGACCGGTCTTAGTGATATGTTTCAGATCTCAGAGCTGTACAAGTACTTATGATCTTACAATTGTGACAGGAATGCTTTTGTCTCATATTGTAAAGGCCAGCCTTCCTGGGCTTACCTGGAGTGATCAATTCATGTTTAAAGAAATGCAATTTTAACAGCATTGCAATGCAGTTCAATCTTTTCTATACTGTAAACAGTGATGTTGCCTCTGATACTTGATAGTGTAGACATTCGGGGGCATATCATTCAAGATCCTCCTCTTTTTCCCCTTTTTGTCTCTCCTCTTGTTGGTGATCCTCCAGCAGCAAAGGTCTGTGCATACAGGGAGTGCTAATTTGTGCACAAATTAGGAGGTTGCTTTAGAGAGGTACAGTGTGCTCCTTCTTTTTCCCCAAGGTTGAGCATGCAGTCTCCATTGCGCTTCCATCCCCAACCAGCCCGGAGATAAGAGCACAAGTTCTGTTCAGTGTTACTCTGGTACTAAAGAGAGTTCTTAAAACTATTATATTTTATTACCATTACTCTTTAGAGTTTGGAAATGGAAACCTTGTTTAAAAAAACAAAACAAAAAGGGGGGGTGAATTGAGGTCGAAAGAGGAGTCCAACTCTGACTGATCTTATGAGGCCTCTCAAAGCAAGGTACCCATCCTATACACTTTAGCAAATGTAGGAGAGGCAGTGGGCAGAAGGTTATGGTTTGGGTGCAATGTGAGGGTAGAGGAGAGTGGAGTGAAAAAGATGGGCATAGGCAGGTTTTTATCCACAATGAAAATTTTAAGTGTTTACAAGTTTAAAGATATATAAAATGTTGAGTTGAACATGACTAAGAATCTCTATCTTTCCCTGTCTCTCACCATCATTCCCTTGCACCTTCATACAAGCCACCTTCAAAACCCAGCACTTTTATTGTGCTCTGCCAAAGTCCTGTCGCGCCTCCAGACACTGCCTTTCCCAGATCCCCCTCCCCAGCCCCAATTCCAAGACTGGCAGCCCAGCTTCCATGCCGTCCAGTTCTCAAGCCCCAATCTCTGGCCCTCTCAGACCACTGACCCCACACCATGCCCACTCCCAAACTCCTGCCCCTTTGTGTTCCCTCCCATATTCTACTCTATCTAATCTATCCCTGGAGTCAGTTGCAGAAGATATATTTCTGTTTATAAACATTAAAAATAATGTAAAATTTCCTGTTTATACACCAATACAGAGCTGTTTTCATGTGTAGCCAAAGCCATAGCTACAGGTACTATAATTGTGTGTAGGCCAAGGAGACATAAAATATTTCAGCCTGACATTTTAGAGCACATATATCTGTGTGCAGTGTTTCTCCATCCCATCCTAAGGTACCTGGAGGCAAAACTGGAGCTTTCTTTCATCTGGTCAAAGCTTACATTTGCTCAGCCAGGGAAAAACAAACAGTCCTGAACTTACAGAGTCTCTTATATACAGTAGATAGCCCGTTCCCACATCCTCCTTGTTTCCTGAACCTGTGGCACTTTCCTCTTCTTTTTCCCCCTCAGGAAAAGTATTCCTCAGTATTCCAATGGCTCCTTTTTATAGTTCTGTTTTAACAACCATTAATAATCTCCTTCCCTGCCTACTTTAGGGTGCAGTATCACAGATTGTTTTTGTTCTTTGTAACTTCCCTACTAACCTCCCACAAAGGTACTGCGATAAAAGACACTTCTCATCACAGTCAGCCAAAAAAAAAAAAAAATTGAGTTTATCTAGGCCCAAGCATTTTAGTGATATTATTAGCTAAAAAAAAAAAAAAGCAGAATTCTTTTCAGGAAGTACATTTTCTTTTTGGAGAGGTTGGGAGGAGAGTTTGAAAATTGGACTTATAATGAGAATCTAATTTATCTTTCGCTATTGAGCAGGTGGTGTCCCTTTATTATAGAGTCCAAATAATAAATCATATTACAAAATGCTGTATTAGCTAGTGTAATGCTTCATACAGTGTCTCTTATGTACTGATTAGGATGGTTCAGATTAGTTTTGAATAGCTTCTTCATCTATAGTTATGTATTAGGTGTATCTTATAAAATGTTCATTAATAGAGGAAGGAATTACAGTACTGTCATTTTCTGCAGTGATCTGACTAAGTTAAATTCTGTTCTGAATAATGAAAAAAAGGCTAAAGATCTGAGGAAAAACTGAAAAGCATATGGATGAGATTCAATGAGAAGTTCTGTATAGCCTGTTAACAAGATTATAATATTGTGTGATATGCTGCTGTAATAAGAATATAGAATGATCTTTCGATTCTATAGGTGATTTCCCTGAGAGGCTATTGTGATGAGACAGGACTTTATGTGTATAAATATTGTACAGGGAATTTAATCAATAACATGTAAATAAAATATTAAACTTGTTCTTTTCTCTTTATGCAGAAGGTGAAAGAGCTTTACCATCAATACCAAAGTAAGTTTTGCCTGTAATTTGTCATTAAGAAACATCAGTTTTGAGTTCTAAAAAGTTTTGTTGAGATTCATGTAAATGACACCCTAGGTTTTTAAAATATATATTTCATTTTTATTGTTGCTTTAGGCAAATACAAGAATAATGTGTAATCATATGAGACCACGTAATTTAGATAAGTGACAGGTGATGTAAAGGATACAAATGGTATTCAAGAAAAGATCTGAGGAAAAAGTGTTAACCACCATGAATGAGATTTGACTAGGAGAAAGGGCAATCCTTTGTTTAAAGCACTGGAATAGGATTCAGGAAATCAGGTATTCTAAACATGTGCATAAATTTAAGCACATGAGTAGTTAAGTCTTTGAGTACCTTGCTGAATTGGGGGCTAAATCTCTCTCTGTCTCAATGCTGGATCTGTGAAATGGAAGTAATGTTTCCATTCTCCAACCATTGGTCATCCTATCTATTTAGATTGTAAGCTCTGTGGGACTGGGACTGTCTCTTCCTGTTTGTACAGTACTTATCACAATGGGGCTTACTCTCAGCTGGGTCCTTGAGGCACTATTGTAAGACAAATAATAAATAATATCAGTAATATTAAAATGCACCTTAATTTTGTAGCCTGTTAAATTACCAAAAAAAAAAAATGCCTAAGCGGGTTGCTAAATACTGTTCCAGCCATGACTATGGAGCTGTAGAGAATGCCAATGTGTGTCAGACAAATAGATGCTAATATCTCCGACCAATGCTAGGCAGCCATCCTGTGTCCAAGACATGGTGGGGCACTCTGCCACCAGAACCTAGAAATTCTTAATGAAATGGTGTCAAGACTCACTTTCCTTCCACTTCCACCCAATGCCAGACAAGTGTTTTAACATCTCCTGTTTCCAGTACCGCTTGACCTTGGAATGCTTATTTTGTCCTTGGGGCTGCATTTCATAACACACCAATTGTAGCATGGGGGAAACTCTGCTATAGCAACTTCAAGACCCACTTGACCTGTACTGACAAACCCGCTCCATTCACTAGGTCATTCTCTCCCAGGTTAGCAATCAGGATCAGAGGTATTTTTAGCCACACACTCATCAGGCTCAAGCCTGGCAATAGGTTAAACCACTAATTATGTGCCAAAATGAGAGGGGAAGGTCCACCCCAAAGCCTGTGTGCAGTCTCATCCTGAATTTGGTTGCCCATCTTTGCAGGGGAGCTACAATTTACACAAGACAAGGAAAAACATGAAGAAAAAAGTGGGCAAAGCCCCATTACCACCTGCCAACCTTATGCTTGTTGACCCTTATACTTAAGCCACTCTAACATATGAATTGTTTGGTCACCTGTCTGCCTGTCTGAAGCATGAAAAGCTTAGGCACCAAAATCCACTTTTAGGACAGCTCAAGTTTAGAGTGAATTGAGTTATGTACAACCAGAGAGTCACTTTTTTTCAGCATTAAACTGAAACGTGAAGGAACTATCCATCATCATGCAGGAGCAGGGACTCTGGTCCTGCCCCAGACACAGTTAGATAGGATTTTAGGCACTGATCCAAAGCCCTTTGAATGCAGCAGAAAGACTCATAGGCTTTGTATCAAGCCCTAATGTCTTCACTGGGAAACCTTCCACAACCCCTATGTTGTGATGTTGGACACCGTGCTGGGCTGCTCATTCTGGAAAAATCCAGTTGTCAGCATCCCATTCCAATGAACCTATTGAAAGTTGTCTCCGGCCAAGGCACAGCACAGACCATTGTAGGCAGAACCAGGTACCAGCTCTTGAATCTGGAAATTTCGAAAAAAAGGATACCTAAAAATGATGTTTTTAGCAAACTATAACTGTTCACCTAGGGAGCCCGTTAGAATAAAAATAGCTATTTTTGTCCTTGCCTGTGTTCTAACACTACCTTTGATAATTAAAAATCCTGTCAACATTTCACTCATCTTGGAGAGTGAAACTACTCTAAGGCTACATCGGTACTACACGTCACTAATGGCGGCAAGTAGGAGGCATGTAGCTACATGTGTAAGTGAAAGGCTCTGGCAGGAGAGGGGAAAGGCTCTTGCAGTTTCCTGCTGCTGGAGCCTTTCACTGTGGTGAGTAAAGGCTCTGGTGTGGGGAAACAGTGGGGAAAGGTTCTGTCAGCTCCCTGAGGTGGGGAAAGCCTCCAGCAGCAGGGAAACAGCTTCCTTTTAGCAGTGCAAATGGAAGATGCACGGCTTGGGCGAGCAGAGAGCCATGTAGGGTACGTACCCACAGGGTTCAGGCATGTCTTTACGCTACTTGTGTAAGCGGTGCCTCACCATCTACGTTGCTGTTTATATCTGTGCTAGGTGGGATGTGGTACCCATACACTACCCATTGCTGAAAGGAGTGTGAAGTGTAGACAAACCTTAAGTCAGTTTCACTTTCTGATTCTCAGGTATAAACAGAGTGTTGCAGAATATGGGTTACAAACATCACAAGCAAATACTTAAATCCCAACAAAAAATAATTTTCATAGGGATTCTGTTCATAGATTCATAGATCTTAAGGTCAGAAGGGACCATTATAATCATCTAGTCTAACCTCCTGCACAACGCAGGCCACAGAATCTCACCCACCCACTCCTGCGAAAAACCTCTCACCTATGTCTGCGCTATTGAAGTCCTCAAATCGTGGTTTAAAGACTTCAAGGAGCAGAGAATCCTCCAGCAAGTGACCCGTGCCCCATGCTACATTTCTATTCTTATTGGATTCCATACAACGTTTTTTCTTTAACAATACTTAAAATCACAACCTAAATTACATCAGTTTCCACAGATGTATAAAGTGTGTGGTTGCATATCTGATCCCTGGCACTAGGAGAAAATCAGTGATTCTCCAAAAGCAAGCCTGACATTTTAAAGCAGACTGTAGGTTAGAAATACTATTATTTACAGGTTTTTTTTATTGGATTAATTTCTGTTGGTGAGAGAGACAAGCTTTAGAGTCTCTCTCACAACCAAAGTTGTGCCCCGGCACCTCTGGGCTTGCCACATCAGTTATGAAAGTAAAAAAAATTGCTTGAGCCCTGGTGCCTTTTTCATTACAAATTAAGCACTGCAATGCTGCATACATTATTTACAGTTTAAGGCACCAGTTTATAAAAGCATCCCTGTTCATGACAGCACATAAGCACATGCTTCAGTGCTCTCCTGAACCAGAGTATCTATGAAGTAATACCTTCAGAAAAAATTGCTCTTGTCTGTACGTTTCAGTTGTAATTTATTAAGCTGACCATATGGGCAAAACAAAGTGATCGCTTTCCTATAAGAGAAAAAGGTGTCTTCCTGCATGGAAATGAAGCACAGCAATTAATCGGTATGATCTATTCATGGTAAAGACCCATTGGTTTTACTGGATCTCCACATGAGTAGGGGGGCCACCTCTGAGGAGCAGCTTGCCTAATATTAGGCATGCCGCAACAAAGGGGGCAACAAGATTGCAGGAAAGGAAGGGCAACAGTAAAATCAATCGGACTATGTGGTTGTTCAGAGGGGCTAATGCATGAGATGCTAGAATAAAAATATTTTTACATAAAATGGATACAGGGGATAAGTAGGAAATAATTAATTTTTAAATGCATTAGATTTGTATTGAAAGTTTTTTCAGCTGCTAAGCTTTCTGTGATGAAATAACAGTTTTCTAGAAGAGCTTCTATTAGTAACAGTGAGTTAAAATGTAATTTTTCACATTCCATACTGTTGAATTACAGGTACTATATAAAAAGAAAAGGAGTACTTGTGGCACCTTAGAGACTAACCAATTTATTTGAGCATGAGCTTTCGTGAGCTACAGCTTGAGCTCACGAAAGCTCATGCTCAAATAAATTGGTTAGTCTCTAAGGTGCCACAAGTACTCCTTTTCTTTTTGCAAAGACAGACTAACACGGCTGTTACTCTGAAACAGGTACTATATATGCTCTTCTTGTGACAGTAGCAGACTGTTCTTGGGTCAAATATTCATAAGTTTTAGGCAACACATCTTGCATCTGGAAAGGCTTTCCTTTGGCAGATCAGATTTCTGTTTCATAAATGAAGAGTGCATGGTTCTTTTCTTCTATTGTAAAAAGAAAATATAATAATTTACTGAAACGGCTAACCAGAGTGTTTCTTTTACTGTTGATGTTTAGTAGACTGATAAATGTAATATTAGTCACAGTTATTTACCTGACAGAAAATCATTGAAAACTGTTTATTCAATTGTACATAAATAAATCACATTTTAGACAAAAAGCCAATTCACTCTGCCAGAAGGATACACAAAAAATTGCAGAATAAACCAAGGTAACCCATCACTCTGCTTTAAATTATATTTTGGCCTCCAGTAGTTACCTAGGTTTCAGAATAACAGCCGTGTTAGTCTGTATTCGCAAAAAGAAAAGGAGTACTTTTAGTCTCTAAGGTGCCACAAGTACTCCTTTTCTTTTTGCGAATACAGACTAACATGGCTGCTACTCTGAAACCTGTTTTCATTTTAAGTTTCCAATATGTAATTTAAAAAGTGGACATACTATTGAATTGGGTAAATAAACTGATGCTGCTTAGAAATGTATTTTTAAAATTTGTTTGGTCAAATTTGTTAAAAACAAGCTTTTCTTGAACTATGCTTATGTCATAATGAATTTCTGTGCTTTTTAAAATGGACTTCTTAAAGCATTCCCTTCACTCTTACTCCCCCAGGTGGACTTAAGATGGTACATTCCTCTTTTAATTTTCTCCCCCTCAAAATTTGTCTCTGTGGGAATGGATTGGCTCTACTAATTACAGTAGGTGCCCTGTTAGAATGAATTCACAGTGTATTCAACCGTGAAGAATGTACAGCATTCACCGATTTAAACCTTTATTTTACAGGCTGGCCAACAATGAGAAGCAAGGAGTAAGGTCGCATACAGTCTCTGTATCAGGTAAGGCCCATTAAAAGTATACATTTGTTCATAAAGCTAGCAAATATTTGGATGGTGTTTTACACTCGTGTAAATATAGCTCACTTCTTATTGCATTGCTACTAATTTTCCTAAGACCTTAGCTTTGCTTCCTTCCTTGTGGAGTTTCTAAAGAAAAACAACTTTTTGTAGCTTTCCTACATACTGTTGTTTATAAGACCTACCAGTTGTAACTATATCCTTATTTTTAAGTATACAATATAAAGTCAGAAAACTTCAAAGCAAAGCTAATTTTAAGTACTAAAATTTGCAGTGGCTTAGAAATATGCTAGATTGTAATGGCTTTTAATTAACTGTGTTTATTTACAAATTACTACTCATAATTGAAATTTGTAATAGCTGTAATGAAAGGAAAATAGGCAATATAAAAACTCCACAGTCATTTTTTTTTGTTTTCTGAGAGAAGTGGAGATCATTACTAGCTTGCTTTTTGTTGCTGCTGTTTTGTGCAAACCACTATTTATATTTTAGATATTGAAAAGTCACTGAGGTTAGTCTGAGCTTTGGGGGATGAGAGGATGTGAGGAAAAACATAAATACATATTCGCTATTTTATAGTAGTATGGAAATAATAGATTTGTTATTTTAATAGTTAATTAATTAATTCAGCATGTAGCAGTTTCACGGTTTCGATAGAGCTGCTGTATTTATGTAAAGCTTTTCAAGATGACATTGGCTCTCTTTGAAGGGATGGCCATTTCCTCAGAGGAAAATGTAAAAGTAGTTGAGAGTCCCTCTGCAGGATACATCATCTTCTTGATGCACAGGGATTTGGATGTGTATTGCCTAGTAATGGTTATATACCCATGTATAGAGAAGCTTTACAACACAAGAGAATATGATTATTATGCCGCACTACTGTAGAGCTATATTGGTTGGCCACAGGCCTTAGGTACCAATTTTGGGACCAAGTGGGGTTTACAATGGACATTGAGCTGCAGTCTTAATTATAGAGAGGCTACAACTTTGCCATAATATTTTTCAACTTGTCACAAATTGGTGGCATGCACAGAAGAAGCTATGGAGTTCGTAGCTCTAGTTGATGGTCCATCATGCTATGTAGAAAGGGCACAATGGTATTTGGTTAGTGTGTCTCTGATTAAAGCTTTTTTGAGACTTTAGCCTTTTTAAAGAACATTATATTAACTCTGCTTCTGCCTGATATTACTCCTTCTAGGTGAAATAAACCCCTCTCTGCATAAAACCCAATTAGACAGACTTTTGTGCAGGGAAATAAGCATGGAAAAGGAGATGGAATTCATACACATACCAAAATGGCGGGCTGCCACACAGCATCACCAGGGCTACTGTTCCAGCCCATTCCCTTGAATAATAACAGCATCTGATCCTTCAGTGCCGACTAAGCAGGGTTTGGTGGCACTAGATCCATATAAGCCTGTATCCTGCAGCTCCTTCCCCAACCAACTAAACAACCCTCTAAACTAAAGTGAGACACCCCACGTGACTCCTCCACCTAAACTCCCTCAACACAGCCCCATTGCAAGTAAAAGTGTGGTAGGTCCTTGGGATATCTGAGTATTTCACTCTCAATTCTTAATATATTTTTATAAAAACATGAAAAACCCTATATATATATATATATATATATATAAAAATAAAATTAACAAGTGCACATATCTTATGATGAAGCCTTCGAGTCTGTCATGGAGGTCATGGAAATCACGGATTCTGTGACTTTCCATGATCTCTGTCACTTCTGCAGCGGCCAATGCTGGCTCAGGGGCTGCCTGAGCCGGGCAGCCCCTGGGCCAGCAGCAGCAGTTTGGGTGTATGGGAGGGGGCTCAGGGATAGGGGCTGGGGAGTGCCGGGGGTGGGGGCGGCGGCACTTACCTTGGAGTGGAGGGCTCCTTGGCTCCCACTGGCATGGCCCTGCAACTCATAGGTGGAAGAGGGGCCAGGGGGTACTGTGCACTGCCTGCGCCCACAGGCCTCACCTGTGCAGCTCCCATTGGCTGCCGTTCCCGGCCAATGGGAGCTGTGCAGCTGCCGCTTGTGGCAGAACTGGGAGTAGTGCACAGAGCCCCCTGGCCCCTCTGCCGCCTAAGAGCTTCAGGAACACGTGGAGTCAGGTAGGGAGCCCCTTCCAGCCCTATCAAACCCCACCCCCGAGCACCAGCAAGTGTCCTGGGCCACGTGCTGCTGCCCCTGCCCTCAGCAGAAGTGTGGTCCCAGACCACCTTCCCCACCACCCACAGCACCCCTGGACCATCGTCCCCAGAGCACTCGCACCCCCCCCCCAAGTTTTAGTTAGGGGTATATACTAAAAGTCATGGACAAGTCACAGGTTGTGAACCCGTGACCTGTCTGACTTTTATTAAAAATACCCGTGACTAAATGTAGTCTTACTTATGATCTGTATGACAGGGTGACGTCAGGGTCCTGCCATACCCCATCCCAGATAGAAGCAGAAGAGAAGTTCTCCAAGCGGCCTAGATTGTCTTCCCCTGCAGCCAATCAGGGCCAGGGGGGCCGTATAAGAGGGAGCAGCAGAGACAAGAGTCAATCAGTTGCTGCCTGGAGCTGGAAGAGTAAGAACTGTTCCTGGCTGGCTGGAAGAGCAGCAGGACCACGGACAGCTCAGTGTGGGTAGGGACCAGGGGAACTAGGAAGGATCTCCTGCCTCCGGATGCAGAGACTGAGCAAGGACAGCCCAGGGAAGGCTCCAGGAAGACAGTGTCTCCAGGGAGGAAGCCCTGGGGGTGAAGGGCATCGGAGTTTTCCCAAAAGTGGTGGGAGTGGGGGCCTGGCCCCTGCCTTCCTACTTCCCCCGGAGACCCCTCCCCTTCACACCAGGGGCCCACCCTTGCCCCTCCTCTTCTGCCGGAGGCCCTGCCCCTGACCAAGCCGGAGGAGGGCCAGGGATTCCCACCCACCTGTGGAGAGGGGAGCTGAAAGCATCCCCCTACCCATGTCCCTGGGTGCCCCACGCAGGGCAGGTGGAGGGACCCAGGCTCCCCACAGCTGTGGGTGTGGCTCTTACCATGGCCAGGCTGTGGCTCTGAGGACCCTCATCCCCTCCTGGACAGAGCTGGGTCAGGGAGAGCCATGTGGGCAGCTGTGGTAAGCTGATGCAGCGTCGTGGACCCTCCACCTCCACCTGCCCTGGGCCGGGCGGGACTCGGGTTGGGGGCTGCTGTCAGTCTTCCCACACCATGGGCAGGTTGAGGGTCTGCATAACTCCCACAACAGACGGGGCTCCACGCTGGCCTGGCCAGGGGGTGTGGCATCAAGCGGAGGAGGAGCGAGGAAGGAGGCAGCCCCCTTGGCCTCCCCCAGTTCCGGCGCTACTGCTGGGGGTATGGCCCCATTCCAGGGCTGGAAGAGGGTAAAGATTGTATACCCCGGAAGGAGTTCATTCTGTTCCACTTGCAGACATTGTGTGACTCGGTTGGAGGGCTGAGTCACTGAAGCCCCACCAAAGAAACCATCGACCAAGGGGGGGACGCTCACAAGAGGTGGGTGCCACGCTGATACAGCACCACAAACTGAGACTGCAGGCACTCGACCAGGGGGTGCTTGTGAGAGGCAGGTGCCGGCCCATTTATAACCTGTTGTTCTAACCCTTGTACTCACATGCCTCTCCATCCCCAGTTACATTATATCTGAATTAGTGTGAATGTCTCTGGGCAGAAACTTGCCTTTGATTTGTTCTCTAAAGCACCATGCACACTTATGGAACTATATAGATAGGTGGTTGTAATGTGATCAGATGTTTTGGTATGATGATGTTATGGTCTTCTAACCCCATAAGTCTGGTGTTTAGGGTCAAAGTAGATATGAACGGGAGACAGACAAGCAGTGCTCTGAGACCAACGGCAGAGCATTGCACACTTGTGCACACACAAACAGAAGTAGTGTGTGGACCTGTTGTTGGGAATCACTTCTCTAAGTGATTGGCCTGTAAACTTGAAGAAACGACGGTGGGCCTAAGTAGTAGAAAACAAAACAATTTAAACCAGCAAATCTCTTCCCCCCCACCCCGCTAAGAAAGCCAAACAAATTTTGTATTTTTATACTATTTTGTTTTTATTTTATAGTGTTTCAGGTCATCTCATACTAAAACATTGTGCCTTTGTGTTTCATATTGAGTTATAAACCACCGGAAACAATGACACTGCACAAAGATGATTCATGCAATCCTGCTTATTACCGATTTGGAGGTTGAGGGGGAGGTACTCTTTCCTGTGAGGTGACATGAAAGACTATCCAATACTTTCTGACCTTTGTTTACCCAAAATAAAGTCATGTTACATGTCCTCTGTCAAGCTTGGCACAGATATCTTAACACTGAATTTATACCATAGACACAGATTGTTAGCATGTAAGTATGTGGTATTTTGGACATATTTTTCCTCAGGAGATGTTCTCTTTGAGAGCCTCTTGTGCTCCCTGAATGTATCAATTTGTTTCAGATGAAGTAATGTTTCATGTTGACACATACAAGTGGCACTCTTGTTGAAATCTGTATCTGATATATGGTACTGAACAATGAAAGCAACAGATGTGCATAATGCTCAGTTAACACCAGAGTTGCAGATCAGCAGAGGCTGACAGCTGACAGCATCCAGTGCAAAACCATCTGTGGATGATGCCATAGTGAGCTGCAGAAAAAGAGCTTTTCTCTGATGACATTTTAATGCTTACATCCAGAGGTTTCAAATAAGACAGGCCTTTATAGCTATCTGACAGCTGTACCCTCCTTCATGCACTAAATAGCTTGAAAGCATAAATTCAGAATTTTGCTGCTTGTTTTCATTGACATTGCTGTTCTTTGTTTAGTATTTCCCCAATATTAGAACCTCAGTAGCAAAATTTGAACTGGAGATGCAACAAAAAATAGTTATATCAAAGTTTGCCAACCAGCCATATTTGTAGTTTTAACACTCTTAGCTGCGAAGGACAGTTTCAAAATGATTTCTCTACCAAGCTAATGAGGTACTGATTATAGCTAAAGACCAGACACTGCCATTATTTGGTTTGGGGATGCACTACATGTTCAAATGGATATGTTAAGCCAGGGGTGGGCAAACTTTTTGGTCCAAGGGCCACATCTGGATATGGAAATTTCATGCTTGGCCATGAATGCTCACGAAATTGGGGTTTGGGGTGTGGGAGAGGTGAGGGCTCTGGCTGAGGGTGTGGGCTCTGGGGTAGGGCCAGAAATGAGGAGTTGAGGATGCAGGAGGGGGCTCCGGGCAGGGGGTTGGGGTGCGAGGGAGGGTGAGGGCTCTGGCTGGAGTGCGGGCTCTGGGGTGAGGATGAGGGGTTGGGGGTGCAAGAGAGTGCTCTGGGCTGGGACCAAGGGGGATCAGGGATGATGCAGGGGGTTGGGGCATGGGAGGGGGCCAGGGGTGCAGGTTCCGTGGGGCACTTACCTCAAGCAGCGGTATGTCCCCCCTCTGGGTCCTATGTGGAGGCACAGCCAGGTGGCTCTGCATGCTGCCCTGTCCGCAGGCACCACTCCTGCAGCTCCCATTGGCCGTGATTCTCGGCCAATGGAAGCTGCGGGGGCAGCGCTTGAGGCGGGGGCAGCGTGTGTAGGAGCAGGAAGGGGGACATGTTTCTGCTGCTTCTGGGAGCCGCGTGGAGTGGGGCAAGGCCCCAATCCCACTCCCCAGCTGGAGCGGGGCAAGCCCCGAAAGCCGCTCCCCAGCGGGAGCTCGAGGGCTGGATTAAAATGTCTGTAGGGCCAGATGCGGCCCCCGGGTCGTAGTTTGCCCACCCCTGTGTTAAGCCATTGGCTATACAATGTTAAACTGTTTCTGCAAGATTTCTAGCTTTTTCCATGAAATATCTGGCACTCCCTAAAGTGTGTTTGGCCCAAGTGAAAGCAATCACCACCTTTTCCATGGTATTTTGGCATTCCAAGGTCTTCAGAGGCATAGAGTACATGAAAATGAAAAACAACAAGCCGGAAAGTTACCTGATGTTTTTCTAGCCATAAGCAACAAGCTTCCTTTCATACTAAGGTGAATGAGCAGGTTGGTTCCAGAAACCTCTCACCCATAGTTGGAAGCAGCATGGTCTGGTAGATGGCAGGGCTGGGAGTCAAAAAATGTGTGACCTTGGGCACATCACTTCACATTTTTGTGCTTCAGTTTCCCCACTGTCTTGCCTGTTTAGATCCAATGCTGTTTGCAGCAGGCACTGTCTCTCGCTGTGTGTTTGTACAGTGCCTAGCACAATTGGGCCCAGTCTCAGTTGGGCCTCTAGGCATTACTGTAATACAAATAATGAATACTAAATCTTTTTCAGTCACAACTCACTAAATTTATCTATACATAGGCGTATTTTACTTAATGTACTTTCTTCAACCGGATTACAGATTTGTTGTGACCATGTTGTTGTTTTGGTTTTAGTTATTATGGAGCCACAGAAGTGACTCTGCATCATAATCCCAATTTTCATCCCCCTTGTGTGTTTCATGCTGTGCTGCTGGCAAACTGATGCTGTATGTATGGTATCAAGATAAATACACCTAATTTAAAAGAAGTAACACATGAGTTCACTAAAGTCTTGTTGACTATACTGCAGGCTGTTCTGCTTGGAGTCTTCCTTAGCAAATGGTCTAGTCTAGTCTACAGGAATTTGTCTTGGCCAGCAATTTGTTTCTGAACAGCAAATATTAGCTTTAGAAAAGACATACACTACTTCCAAAAATAATAATTTATTCACTCAGTTATACTTATTATATAACTCCCTTCACAGAAATTAAATTAATGCATCTTCAGTTTACTTATGCCTGTTTTAAATATATTTCTTCTAAATCTATGTATCTTATTCACCCTTTATATGAGTATGACTAGGAATATTAATTACCATGCTTTTATCTCCTTGTGGTCAACCTCTGGCCATTTTTTGTGCCTTGTTAATGCTAGGAAATCCATAGGCAGGGATTCTCCTAATCCTAGCTGTCCAAATCTCTCATAGGGATTATTCCACAGGCACAATGTAAGTGGAGCTAGAGACCATGGCATCCCCGGATTGGTGCTTTGGGCCCATTGAGCATGGTCCATGCTTTTTAGTGTGGAAACTTCTTGATCAAGAATGGCCACTCACACCCACATCCCATACACTATTCCTGGGTAGAAAAATATGTATGCAGGGAGGGAATGTTGCATGGAGCTGTAACTGGCTGGAAGGTAGACTTGTAAGAGGAAATTCATTAAAGATCTCATTTAAACCCTCAAAATAGGACTCTGTGGTAAAATTTAAGTGGTTGAGCAGCTGGCCATATGCTGTAGTGGTGAACTTCTTCCGTAATGAAATACAGCTTTTGCAGCGTTCATAGATTCACAGATTCCAAGGCCAGAAGGAACCATTGTGATCATCTAGTCTGACCTCCTGTATAACACAGGCCATAGAACTTCCCCAAAATAATTCATAGAGTCTAACTTTTAGTATTATTATGTGCCTATTTAGAGGGGGAATTGAAGTGTGACCGAATCCAGGATTTTATGTTTTAGTCAAGAATGAAGTACAAAACGCAAGCAGATTAAACCATATTGGTATAAAGTAGTTTAATTTCTGAAATCATAGAGCATTTCCCTTTAATGGTGAGATGAGTGGCTTTCTTTGAGAAATATACTGTGATCTATGGAAATTGAAGGTGCTTATCACCTGCTGTAGTGACCCCCAAGATAACTTACTAATTTTTGCTATAAAGTCATAGTTAGATTTATAGTAGTATAATTTTAGTCTCTTAAAGTACATATTGTGACTGAACTCTCAGTAACTCAGTATATACTAAGTTACTGCGGTTCTGTCCTAGTGTGCTAATTAAGGGGTGGAGCCTCAGCTGGTGTAAATTATGAAGTCCATGGAGCTATGATAGTTCACACCAGCTGAGGATCTGCCCCTAAAACTTCAGCAATGTTATTCAGAACTTTGAATTTCTTTTCTACATCTTAAGGAAAGAAGGGATGTAGAAAGAAAATTCACTCTTTATGTGAGGGGTTTGAATCATTTTAGTTCAAAAGATTTAGTATGTGTTAAAACAAATATGATTTAATTTGTATAAAAGAAACAAACTATGGATGTTTTCAGTTGCTTACTGTAGATCAAAATGAAGCCAATCAAATGTTCATATTTTGATACATAGTGTAGGCAAAGATGTCACAAGCTAAGTTAATTTCAGTATTATAGCACCTAAAATAAAAAACTGCTTTTAATGATGATGCAGATATGGCCTGCAAAAGTGTGGGAGTGGGGGGAGACCAGGCTAATTACGAGCAATGTTAAGAGCTCAGGGTGAAGGGCAAACAAGATTTTATTTAAATTTAACGTTTGCTGGCAAAGCACAGTGCATTCTCTGTTTTGTGACCCCTGTGCCCAAAATGAAAGTCTGTCTTCTGCTCAAGTCTGAAAGACTTTCTTGTGTAAAACTTACATTCCCACAGAATTATTAAACTGTAATTGGGGGAAAAGGTGATTTTTGCCCACAGCTTAAAAAGCTTGACTTTCTGACATATGCATTTTATCAGGTCACTTCAAAATGAATGTGCTGTTTGGTAACAGAATTATTTCAGTGGAGAATTTTGAAGCCTTAAGTGTTTCTTCTTTGCACTTGTAGCTATATTTGGTAAAACAATTCATATTATTTTTTTTTTTTTTAGTTTCAGAATTACCTGAAAATACCATGCTTAATAACCTAATGAAACACTCCTGTGATTGAAAAAAGAACCTAATCCTTGTTCTGATGCTGGCTACCTCTGTGGCCTTCAACAAGTCACTAGACTCTGTGCTTGCAGTTGATATCTCTTGAGAAGTGTGAGATGAGTTAGATAGGCATCAACTATGAAAAGCAAACTTCCTTGGCTTTGTTGATTTGTGTCATAACCTTAATATTATATTTTAAAACCAGGGCCTGATTTACCACTGTGTTATTCTATTGAAGTTACACTAGCATAAAACTGGAGCGAGGTGGTGGCAAATTATCCTGGTTTCTTCCAGTTGGTCAAATTCTTCCCATAAGTACATGGACATAATTTCCTTTGACTTGACCAGGATGGACTTTTGTATATGAGACTGATTGTTAGATTGTGTTGGGGATTCCTATCCTTTTTCCTTTGTTGCCTGTCCTTTTATTTTCCTGCTTTATGATATTTTTTCTACCAAAAACCTGTCCAACTTGGGTGTGTAGGTGTGTACATGTCATGTGTATGGGTGTATTTATATACACACACTGAGGAGTTACTATTGATTTACAAGTATGGCATTCATTCAGTACAAATATATAAATATTTATAGGCACCTTGAAATTCAGTCTATTGCCCCACTAGGTTGCAGTTTGTATTATTATGATCTGTTGTGGCGTTAACTTGCTCTGTTTACAAAGCTGGGGGGCGGGGAAGAGGGTTTTACTAAAAAAAAACCCAACACTTTATGAATTTATGAACATATATGTGATCTAGTTGGTATTACTGAAAGGTGGTGGTACTGTTCACATTTGTAGAATGTTAAAATCAATTATTATAACCTATTTAAGAAGGACCAAATGGGTAAAAGGGGAGGGAGAGAGTAGCACTCTGTCAAAAATGGCATTGCCTGTTTCCAAGTCACTGACAACTCTGAAGAAAATGATTTTGGATGCTTATGGGTCAATGTCCTAATAGAAAAAGTACAGGATGAGGTATTAGTTGGTGTCTGCTACAGACCACTAAATCACACTAAGGAACAGGATGACCAGCTCCTTACGCACCTATCTATAATTTTTACGGTGGGGAAACTGTGTGATTATGAGAGACTTCAATTGGAATGACATATGTTGGATATCTCATGCTGCAAGTACTAAAACATCCTCAGAATTTATTATTATAGATGACGGTTTCCTAACTCAAAAAGCACTGCATCCAGCACCACGGGAGAATCCTGTGTTATACCTAGTCTTGAGAGAGAAAGAGGATCACAGAACTAAAAATTAATTGTAGCTTAGGCAGTGATCATGACTTGATTGCATTTGTAATGTGTAAGTAGAGTAAAGTCCATACCAGTAATATATATACATGGAGCTTTAAAGGGATCAGTTTCACAAAGTTGAAACAATCGGCTGCAAAGAAGAGTTTCATCAGAAAAATGAAAAGGAGTACTCGTGGCACCTTAGAGACTAACCAATTTATTTGAGCATGAGCTTTTTGTGAATGATAATTGGGAATCATTTAAGAACCACTTAGTAGATGTCCAAAAAGCCACAATCCTTCAATCAAGGAAGAAGGCTGTACTGGTTAAAAAAACAACTTGGAAGAAAGGGGAAGCTAGTAATCTATATAAATCAGAAGCTAGGAATTTTAGAAAATTGATAAGAGAAGTAGAGATGCACGAAGAGAAACCTATGGTCAGCAGAGGTAAGGACAATAATAACATTTAAGTATATTAGGAACAGAAAGAATTATAATAGTGGTATTGGTCCATTGCTAGATGGAAATGGTAGAATTATCAATAATAATGCGGAAAAGTCAGAAGTGTTCAGTAAATATGTCTGTTCTGTATTGGGAGGGGGGGACGACAATGATGTAGTCATATTGATGATGATGACATTCTTTCTGTTCCGCTAGTATCTCAGTAGAATGTTAAACAGCAGCTACTAAATGTTAGACAGCAGGTGCACATAACTTGCATCCAAGAGTTTTAAAAGGGCTGTCTGCGGAGCTTGCAGGATCGTTAAATGTTCATTTTTCAATAAATCTTGGAACACTGGGTAAGTTTTTCAGAAGACTGGAAGAAAGCTAATTTAAAAAAGTATTTTAAATTTTTTTATTTTAACAAGGTAACTGTTACTCTGAAACCTGGAATGATGTGGGTCATTATAGGCCTGTCAGTCTGACTTTGATCCCAGGCAAGATAACAGTGTGTCTGATGTGCCATTCAGTTAATAAAGAATTAAAGGAGGGTAATAATGCGTATCAACATGGGTTTATAATAGATTTTGTCAAACTAAATTGATATCTTTTTTTGATGAGATCACAAGTTTGGTTGATGAAGATAATAGTGTTGATGTACTAGACTTCTGTAAGGCTGTGGTACCATTGTTGTGCTGTGGTACCCCACAACATTTTAGTTAAAAATCTCTAACAGTATAAAATGAACATGGCACACGTTAAATGGATTAAAAGCTGGGTAACTGATCGTTCCCAAATGTAATTGTTTTTCAAAACATTCTGTTAATGCAAAGGTACAATAAAAAGTCAGCATACTACACGTATATTACTTATTCAGGATCAGGCTAATATTCAGAGAACCGAGTTAAAGATTCTGGTATGCTGGCTGGGGAGCCCTCCTCCTCTGAGTACACTAAGAAGGGTGACCAACTTTCTAAATACCTATCCTTTTTGGCAATTCTCTTGTGCACATACTGAATGTGAAAGCTTTTTTGTTACAAGAACAGTCTATATTTTACTATGCCACAATTCCATAAAAGGAAGTCATATTTTTCTAATAATATGAAATACAAAGTTTTGCTGCTAACTATAAAAAAAAAATTGTCATTCTGTTTAAAATATAGATCCTATACTGGCACATTAAGTAAGCAGGTCAAGGGATCACTTGGAAGCTGACATAAAATAAATCAGTAATTTATAAAAATTTTCTTTACTGGTTTATATGCAAATTGCAGATATATATATATAGAGAGAGAGATATGTAGAGAGATATATAGATATAGATATATTCCCTTTCCCATGTAGAGATCCACTCTTCCAGATCAATTTCTTTGTCCAAATCCCTCTCCCACCTTTTCATCTGGGTTGTTTTCTTATAATCATCTTTTTCAATTAAAATTATATGTATCTTAGAAATTAAACCTTTTGTTCCAACTTGCTCCTGGATCAGCTTCTCAAATGTGGTTAGTGTCTAAATAGACATCCTTGTACCCAGATTTCACAATAAAACATATTACTTATGCATGTTTAAAATATGGGATGTTTATATTATTTATATGGTCACATAACTCTTGGTATTACTTAAAATCAGGACCCAAGAACACCTGTCCAACCAAATTGATAAATATCAGCTCTTACCCACAATGAATAGTCATTTTGGTATTTGCTAGAGATAAATTCCTGATTATTAATGAAAGTAACTAATGGAGAGGGCCTTGGTGACAGGAATTTTCAAAGCTGCTTGGTGATCTGGATGAATGGGTTATTTTTTATTTTTGGTGTCGTACCTTTATTTTTAACCGAACTATCATGATGAATAGCTGTATTTTGGCTCCATTCTTGTTCAAGGTTTACCCAGTGTTTGGTCTAATCTGAACCTAGCTGATCACATCTTTTAACTGTGATGCATAATAGTAGTAATAGTTAATAAATAATAAACTAGATTATGGAAAGCTAGTCCACTCCATTTTTTAGACTTATACAGAACATTAGAATTCACCCTTTGTCTTTTATGTTTCCAAATGAATTTTAATAGCGCATCCTGCCATGTTTTTAATGTCATATCAGGGATACCAATAGGGATACACTGAAACAAAAACAACTTTGGGAGGAAATTCATCTTTACAAAGGCTGTACGTGTTAGCCAAGAAATTTAATATTTGTTCCGTTCCTCAAAGTGTATTATTATTTTATTCCACAGTGGAGGGTAATTTTCTTTAAAAAGTGTTTTATTTTTCTCCACAATATTTGTTCCAAAATATTTTAAAGATTCCTTTACCCATTTAAATGTATGTAGCTGACAACTGTTTGATCCTTTCAGGAATGTTAATTCTTAAAATGTCAGGTTTATCGTAATTTATTTTGAATCCCGATACCTCTCCTGATTCCAAAGTCAGTTGTTCTGTAATTTTTAATGAGGCTCTTGATCCTGCAAATATAACATGATGTCAATGTACAAATGTATTTTGTGTTCTAATCCAGAAAACGTTTTGATGCCCATAACCAAGGGGCTGTTTCTCATGCTTATTGCAAATGGCACCATTGCCAAAGCAAACCCTAACTCATACTCCTAGAAAAATTAAAAGAAGGAGATTTATGACTAAAGCAGATCTCAGAGATGATTGTATGGAGTCAATATGCCCATAGAAAACTAATTTCCAAAACCAAATCTTACCCAGATTTGTCTGAGGTACTCCCAACTTCAGCCTGTTAAAAGCTTTCTCAGCATCCAAACAAAGCAGCACACAGGAAGAATTGCTAGAATTAATATCATAGAACAAATGCACACTTCTTCTGATATTTATCAGCTAGATGCCTGCCACCAACGAATCCATATTGATCAGGGTGAAAATATTTCGGCAAGATGAAACTCAATCTGTTTTGTTAGCACCTTGGCATAAATTTTAGTATTCACATTAATTAAAGAAATAGGTTTGTACAATTGGTAAGATCTTTTCCTTCTTTAGGAAAGAACTTTTGAATCTTTACATGAATCCAGAGTCTCATTTCCCTGTTTTATGCCATTAAACAAGTCAGTTAAAGTAGGGACCAGCTCCTGCTTGAGATCTCTATAATACTTCCCAGAAAACCCATTGGGACCAGGAGCCTGATTAGATTTTAAATTCTTAATTATAACTTTAACTTCCTCTACAGCAATTTGCCTATCAAGAGCTGCCACATCATCCTCTGAGAACTGAGGTGGTTTCACTCTTCTTAAAAATCTATTTATAAGTTCAGGATTTGGTTGCTCTGAAGCATACAAAGTAAGGAAAAGGTTAGCAAATATTTCAGAGATCTGTTTGATGGCAGTTACTAAATCTCCCTATTTATTTCTAATCAAATCCTTTTTCTTTTGTAACTTTCTGGCTAAAAACCTACTAGCTTTATTGCCTGTATCATAATATTTTTGTTTAATATATCTAAATATTTGTTCCACTTTACCAGTTTGTAACAGGTTAATCCTCCCTCTTTTCTCAGTTATTTTCCTATACACTGTTTTAGATTCTGTAGATTTATGTCTGCCTTCCAAAACAGAAAGTTATTTAACCAAACTATTCTTTAAGAGCTCAATTATTATAAAGGCTAATGCACAAAATGAGTTACACCTAGCAGGGGACATAAAAGGCAATAAGAAGAGGTTCTTTAAATACATTAGAAGCAAGAGAAAGACAAAGGAAAATGTAGGTATTCTACTTAGAGGGGAAGGAGAGCTAATAACTGATTACAGCAAGAATAATGAGGTGTTTTAATCCTTCTCTTGCTTCAGTTTTCACTAAAAGGATTAATTGTGACCAGCTGCTTAACATAATTAATATTAACAACAAGGGGGAAGGAGCCAAGCCAAAATAGGGGAAGAAACAAGTTAAAGAAAAAATTAGATAAGTTAGATGTAATCAAGTTGGCAGGGCTTGATGAAATTCATCCTAAGGTACTTAAAGAGCCAGCAACAATCAATCTTGGAAACATTATGTATTATCTTAGACAACTCATGGAGGACAGGTGAGGTCCCAGAGGACTGGAAAAGGGCAAACATAGTAAGTATCTTTAAAAGGGGGAACAAAAAGGACCTGGGGAATTAGACCAGTCAGCCTAACTTCGATATCTGGAAAGATACTCGAATAAAATATTACGCAATCAGTTTGTAAGCAGCTAGATGATAATAAGGTTATAAGGAATAGCTAGCATGGATTTGTCAAAACAAATTCATACCACACCAGCGTAATTTCTTTCTTTGACAGGGTTATTAGCCTAGTGGGTAGAGGAGAAGGTGTGATATATCTTGATTTCAGAAAGGCTTTTGACACAGTCCCACATGACATTCTCATAAGCAAACTAGGGAAATGTTCTCTAGATGAAATTACTGTAAATTAGGTCCACAAGTGGTAGAAATACTGTTCTCAGGGAGGAGTTATCAGTGGTTTGCTATCAGACTGGGAGGACATATCTAGTGGAGTCTTGCAGGGTCAGTCCTGGGTCCAGTACTAGTCAATATTTGTATTAATGACATGGATAATGAAATGGAGAGTATGATTATAAAATTTGCAGATAACACCAAGAAGGGAGGAGTTGTAAACACTTTGGAGGACAGGATTAGAATTCACAAATTGGAGAATTGCTTTGAAATCAATAAGATAAAAGTCAATAAACACAGGTTCGAAGTACTTCACTTAGGAAAGAAAAATCATATGCACAACTACAAAATGAGGAATAATTGGCTAGGTGGTAGTATTGCTGAAAAGGATGAGGGGTTATAGTAGATCACAAACTGAGTATGAGCCATGTGATGCAGTTGTAAAAAAGGCTAATATTCTGGACTGTATTAACAGGAGTTTCCTGTTATACATTGAAGGTAACTGTGCTGCTCTACTTGGCATCAGTGAGGCCTCAGCTGGAGTTCTGGGTGGCACACTTTAGGAAAGATGTAGACAAATTGGAAGGAGTCCAGAGGAGAGCAACAAAAATAATAAAATGTTTAGAAAACCCGACCTGTGAGGAAAGGTTAAAAAACTGGGCATGTTTAGTCTTGAGAAAAGAAGTCTGAGGAGGGAATCTGATAGTCTTCAAGTATGGTAAGGGCTGTTGCAAAGAGGCATGTGATCACTTGTTCTCTATGTCCACTGGAGTTAGGAGAAATAATAGACTTAATCTTCAGTAAGGGAGATTTTGGTTAGATATTCAGAAAAACTACTTTTGCCCCAAAACCCTATGGGAGTAATATGCATTGTCAGCTAATGTTACATGGAATTTCATTATTAGAAAACAAAGGTTTTTTAATATTCTTTATTTCACAGTAAAAAGAGTGCTTATCCAAAAGTTTTGGAATGATGGAAATAGAGAAGTTACATAGACTAGACAAATGCATTAATAGTATGTGTATATCAGGCAATGTTTACTAAATTGTAGGTAAAGTAATGTGAAGTATACTGGCTCTACAGAACTGTAATTACTATTGAATAGTAAAGACATAACAAAAGTCTTTGCAAGTGAGTGCCATATAAATGTTGAAAACTAAGGGTCTTATAAAAAAAAAGTGAAGAAAATCCCTAAAGCTCCTTATGGGTTGTCCCCAAAACTTAGCTCCAGCCTTTCATGTAGACAAGAATAATAGGTGGACACTGAAAAGAAACAACTTTGTATTTGGAAGCATTACAAACATATCCCACCATCCTTTTTTTCTAGAAAGGAAAAATGATAGATTTCTATTCAAACGGAAACATTAGCACAGGCATAACTATTTAATCACAAGCAGCGTTTCAACATGTATATTGTTAAACACATCTATCCATCTACATGAGAGGAGAAATGATCAGATAGGAAATTCGAACAAAATACACTAAGAGCTTTAGTCTGGTCTTACTCAAATTGAGAGG
Organism: Lepidochelys olivacea; assembly: GCF_965140295.1. NCBI lineage: Eukaryota > Metazoa > Chordata > Testudines > Cheloniidae > Lepidochelys > Lepidochelys olivacea. The sequence goes on from NC_140412.1 coordinate 10,040,755, forward strand.
GAAACGTTAGACAAAAACATTCTTAACTACTGGTATTTTCGGTTGCTTGTCTCCATTAGGATCTTTTGCCAAGAGGATTTAGACACCAACGCTTTAAGATTTTCTGTCTGCTGCTAATGTGCGATATCTTACTACCTCATATTAAAAAGGTTATATTAGCCTTCTTGCACACAAACTATGTCGCAGTGCAGTGAATTCTCTAAGTCTACTAGTAGGCATCATTCTTGATTTTTAAATGCTCTCCGTTGTATACGAATCCAGCTGGCTCACTGTTAGCACTAGACATTGTAACTGCCTGAAGAACCATGCGTGCATGTTTGTCTGTAGGAGTGGCAAAGAGGAGAATGGCAAGTAGGGTGAATTGAGAAGGAAGGGAGGACACGAGCAAGAGAGAGAACAGGGAGATCTGAGAAGTAACTAGAGGAAGAGAAACAGGAAAAGTAGATAGGCAAGAAGACTGATAGCATCTTTATCACAGATGAAGTTGTACCATAGTCCTGTAAATCAGGAATATCCTCTTCCTTCTTGGTTCTTTTTAGGGTCCTTTGGAATAGTTAGCTGTGGAATATAACATTTTCTTGAAGTCGTGGTGAACTTTCAGTGGTTTGTGTAATTTGCAGAAACCTGTGATGAAATTATAGCATTTTAATGCTAAATTTGACTTTTTAGTAGTATTGCATAAATTTTGTGATCCAAATTACTTCTGAAGGAATCCTTTCTTCCTGCTCTTGTCTCTCCCCTCTGCTCCTCCCTATTCCATCACTCTCTTTGTTGCAGTGGGCTTACATCACTCATTTGAATGGTCACTTTTTGCACTGCTTGTAGTAATGTTGCAGTTTATGCCTAGAAGTGTTTGGATTTTTCGTTTAGGGTGCAGACCTTTATTAAATACATTGCTTATATAAATTTCATATTGCTGAAAAAGTTTAAAAATAAATAAAATGGTTTATTCCATGATAATTTGTTGAAAGTATATGGCATTTAATTTTAGTGAGCTGCTCTTATCTAAACTCAACTCTGCTTTTATCCAGACTTAGAAGCTTTATGTGCACTCAGTTAAAAGCTAAGAATGCATAGGAGTGTCAGTTTAAATGGCTGGAAGTTGATGTGGAATACTTGAAATAGCTCCAGGTGTTGTGTAAGCTCCTGAAAGTAGTTAGAACATAAAAAACAAAATGACCAAATGAAAACCCACAAAATAAACCTTTAATCTTTCACCAGATTTAATTTGATACCTGATCATAAAGGCAAAGTTTTAAATTGCAGTAATTTATATACAGTAAACAAGTAATGGATTGAGTTTTTCTTCCCAAATCACCAGTTTAAATCCAGACCAGGGTGGTGGTAATTGAAAGCCCTTTCCATCTGATTGCTGTTTCATAGTTTATGTAAAATAGAATGATGGTTTCAGTCAGGGTCCTAGGGAACAGATGTTCATATAACAAAACCACCATCACAAGTAGCTGAATTGTCTACAATCTCAGCAGAGAGGCCAAGGATTGAACTCTCTCTCCACGTCCTACATATCTTGCATTGCCTCTGGCCACTACATATCTGTTCTTCAGTTTCAGCCACAGGCCTTTGCATTCCTCTACCTTTTTATGATTCACTTAAAAAGAAAAACTAGTAGGATTACTTTTCCTTTAGCACATTTAATATTTTATAATGAATGTTAGTTAATTCTGATTGTTCATATTGATGACTTAGATGCAAACTCCTCTAGACTGTTGTAATAGTTGAAAATTGTGTTGTATGTTTTTAAAAAGGTGATTTCCCCTTCATCTCTAATATCTTGTATGCCATATATAATACTGATGTCATACTATTTTAGTCCATAATCTACCCTTTCCTTGAATCTCCATGAGTCTAAAATATTGAATATGATTGTTTTGCCTGATTTTATTGAAAGGTATATGTGAGAAGATGACGAAGTATTTGCATTTGTTTGTAATTACCCTTTCAGGCTTGTTATAGTGGTATTTTTGTTATTCTTCAGGGTGCAGTATAAGGCTTACCCCCTTGTTCCGTTTTTTAATTAATTACCATCTCAGCAAAAAACAGTTTGTGTATAATTTTGAGTCACCCATTCAATTTGTGGGTTTAAAATTGAGCATGAGGCATCCAGATGCCAGTGATGAACATTATACAACAAATAATTTTGCACCCTATATGCCTGCCAACATCATGTGACCAAAAATTTGCATAAAATCGCACAAATTTGCATAAAGTATTTCTGATAGTGTGGGAGCTCGCTGACGAAACCACAATCTCCAGTTAATTAATTCTATGCCTTCCCATTTCGGCCTAGCCCCATATCTGCCTCATCAATTAATGCTGTGCTCCTCAGCTCCACATCATTTTTGTACTTCTGGCCCCCCATTATCTGCCCTGTGACTGGCACACTTCTGATGTTCCTCCACCTCTCTAGGTTCTTTTTTCCTCACAGCTCCAGGGGTGATACTGCACCTCCGTCCCCAAGTCTGGCGGATATAGCTCTAGCACGTGTTCTTGATCTTCCCATCTTGTTTCCCAGGCTTAGAGTTGCTGAGGGAGAGGCAAGGGGAAGCATGGAGGGAGCAGCTGAGAGGAACCAACTCATTACAAGAAGAGAGGGGGGAGGAGGGAGCAGAGCAACCCCGAGCTGCTGGGATTCCTCCTCCTTTTTTGAGTTCCCCTTTGTGATAATGGTATTGGTGCCTCCCTCTTCCCATCCGCCCCTCAAAACTTCTAACAACTCCTGAGGAGAGGAAAAGAGCTCTTCTAGCCATATGCAGCAGATCTGATTGGTTGCTCCTCCTAGGGAGATGGGAGAATGAGTAGGGGCAATAAGGGGGGGTTTCTTCAAAGACTCTAGATATGCTGGGTCTGACTTCATAGAGGGGGATCACTCCAATAACTGATGTCACAGGAAAATACATTCCAGTGTTGTTTTGGGGTGAGTGTTTTTCATGTTCATGTTACCTGTATTGTGTGAAATGTTTGTTTTTGTTTTATCATCTTCTTGTAAGATTCCAAGAAATTGATTGTGTCCTTATTAGAAGAGTGGCTGCCATTAAAAAGATAGAATTTGCCAACAGTTACCACATAATAGCAGAGCTTAGGAAGGGGATTTAATAAATTTAATTAAATATCAGAGAACCAGTTCTTCATGTGCTTGATAATGGTTGGCATATGTTGAGTTCTTAATAGATTCTGCCATAAAGCACTTTTTCTAAAGTGAAACAAAAAGAAAAATAATTTATTTCTAAGGTGAGGAATCCACTGTAACATAGTAAATATAGTTTATCATTTTAGAAAATTCAAATATACATCATGCAGATGTAGAATTGTAATATAAATCTTTTGCTTTTACATTCACGCTTGCAGAAGTGCTCTCAAGTTTGTTTTCTTTTGTTTCCAAATAATTTGTTTCTGTTTTTCTCTTTCCTTTTCTTGCCTCTTTGTAAAGGAGTCAGTCACTGTCAGCATAAAGTAAAGAAAGCTAGGCGCTTTCTCCCTTTCGTCTTCTGTTCCCATGAGCCACCGCCTAAGGGTACTGCACTGCTCTTTGTACAGGCTGCCTTATTAACCCAAAACGGAATATACTAACTCTGTTACTGTTTGTTTACAATTTTACTCCAGCCTCAGGTAAACAGAGTTCCAAGAATAATCACGTTAAATTTCTGCTGTCCCCTACAATTGGATCTTCAGTGAGATGTGTCATATACTTGATACTATTGTTATAGGAGAGTTTGTTCTGTCGTATGTGACGTGGCAAATGATTTAGTAATTTTAATTGTACAGTTGCTCAGCCACAAAATCCCTCAGCTTCCTTCTTTCAGTGGTAAACTTGGATTGCATTCTTGGACCCCTGATACAGCATGCAAATGAATGAAATAGGATAGCAGCAATAAATGTAATTTAAGATTACATATTGAATTAAAGAGTGAACACAGTGATGCTGGCTGCTGTGTACTCATCCAGTGTTGTCTGGACAGTTTGGGCTGTGTGGGGAAAGGGAAAATGGATGTCATAAAATGTGCATTCATTTTACAATAGAAATGTGCATTTTTAATTTTATTTGTAATTAACGCTTAAAATGCATCACATTCTGGTGTGGATATTTGGGATGGCATAAGGCCTATAGACTAAATCCAGAATATCAGTGTTAATTTGAATAAGTGCCCTATGGACTTGTTCCATTTGTCATTATTTAAAACACAGTTTCATATAACTATAGTTTGTTCAATAAAATGAATATTAAGTTGTTCCGTATCTTGTCAGTGTCTAAGCAATAGCATAATAATACATCCAATGTGAAAGCAGTAGCACCAATTCTAAGTATCTGAAGGTATAACTCTATGTACAAAGCTTTAGTGGCCACATCCTCAGCTGGTGTAAATCAGTTTTGTTCATCTGGCCTAGGAGCTTTATCTTGGTAATGGAAGCGTCATATAAAATAAAAAATCAACACTTTGTAACAAAATGAATTAACTGGTTCCCCTCCTAAATTCGATTGTTGTACGTCATGCAACAGTCACTAGCCTATATTTAATTGTATGCACTGAAAAGTTTAAATACTCCTCCGTATCTTGAGTTTTAGGGGAAATGTCTTAAATTCCACTACCTTTCTGGTTTCTCTTGAGCTAAGTGTATAAGATAACTGCAGTTTTGCTATATTCTTGGTTTATTCATGATTTTAATAGTGTATATCCTCCCCCCTCCCCCTTCTCTCTCTGTCCCTTCTCTCTCCCCTTTGTTTTTCTCTCTCCTTGCATGCTACCTGGATCTGCAGATGAAATTAGTGGGGACGGTAATATGTGTTTTCTAGTCTATGTCTTACTAACATGCAATATGCGGCCTTTATATCCATATATAACTAATATGCATTTCAGTGATCAATTTTTATACAGATCATAGTATGAAAAAACTCCAACATGCATTAGAGATCAGCTGGTATAGTCAAATATTGCACCTTATGAAACAGCGCTACTGGTATTATCTGCTAGGCTGGGACTGAATAAGGAAAACATTCTCAAATACTGTATGCAGTGGGTTTTGTACCATTTTATCAATCATGTTATCAAGTATGAATTGCATGCGTTTGCAGTGAGACTTTTGGCATGGAGCAGAGGAAGTGTGGGCTTTTCAAGAGTTTTGGTTCATTTTGATGAAGATAACCGACATAATGTAGACAAAATGAATTAAGTAACTTTTCTTCAATGAGTAACATCAATAGACATGACACAAACTGGTAAATGATTCCATCAGGTGATGCTTTCACTTCAAAGGCATGCTAACATCAAAGTCCTCTGCTGCCCATTGGTCATATGCCTGGAGTGAAGAGAAGTTGTGCAACACAGAGAAGTTTAGTTTCAGCATATGGAATGTTTGGCAGGTTTTAGGCGTGAAACCACTAAGTTAATGGCAGAATCTTTACAGTTATTCTTAAGATGGTGGAAATAGTAATAATAACGTTATACCTAAAATACACTTTGTCCTGTATTTTCAAAAATGAGTAGTGATTTTGGGTGCCTCACTGTATGGATGTCCCCCTTGACACACTATTAAAGAAGCCTAATTTTCCATAAAGTGTTGAGCAGCCACACTCTGAAAATAAGTCCCCTTTAAGCAGTCTCAGATTGGACATCCAAAATCACTATTCATTTTTGAAAATCTAGGGTCACTTACATAATACTATTGAGAAATCAGACTTCCATCAGTGAGTCAATAGTTCATATAACATAATTAGGAAATGAATAACTCCCTGACCTCAAACAAGTATCAATAAGAGTATGAAAAGTGAAAAAAATTAGAAATAAAAGGTAATGACGCTCTGCTGTCCCCTCATTAAAATGTTCAGGAAGTGTTAACCAACTTTTGCTTAGTTCTTTTGGATATAAATCATAGTAAGGTAGCACCACGTAAGTTTTCTCTCTGCCCTTAGAAATCTGTTAGCTTAGTGAGGGCTATTGACCTAACAACATTTGGTCATATTTCTCTTATAAACTCAGATGTTACACAGCTGTTCTTCCCTTATGTGCTAACCTTACTAATCTTTTACTGTGGGTTATATGTATGTTTCATTTCATGTTATACATTAAAGACAATAATAAATACTTGAAAATGCTCTGAAAGGGGACAGTCTCGCAGAACATTTCAGAGAGAACATGAATCTAGTGTATGGAACAGCCGTGATGAACACAGTTTGCTGAGTTGGCTTTTTCTAGAGCCTAATTTAAAAAAAAAATCTGGATTAGCAAGTAAAACTCTACATAGATATCCCTATTTTAACTACCTTACATTTTTCTGAAAGAGACTTGTATGCATTATGCAATCTGAATGACTCCTGGGTTGGCTGTGTGTATTTCTTCTATAGAGGTGAGAAAGTGCAGAGCTGTTTTTGAGGTTGAGCTGTTTTTGAGGCACTAGCCCTGTTTAATCCCTTATTTCTGTACATTGTCAGGGGCATCAAAAATTGTGTGGTAGGAAATTCTATCTATGAGGACAATGTTACTATCGTAGATTTTAAGGGCTGAAGTGAGCATTAGAATCAGATAGTCTGAGCACCTTTATAACAGAGTGCAAGGAACCCCACCCAGTAACTCCTGCAGCAAGCCCATAGCTTTGTTTGAGCTATAACTTGTCTTTTAGAAAGATGTCCTGTCTTGACTTAAAGACTGCAAGTGATATCTTGGTCTGAGCCATTTGAAGACTGATGGCCACCAATACCCCTGGACCAGATTTTAACAAGAATGGTGGAGGTTCCCGCTGACTTCCAAAAGAAGTGCTGAAGACTTGGACAAACCTTTTACTATACCTGTATTTTCTGTACCGTCTAAACTCTGTCAGTTGTGTAGCAAGAAATTTGGTCAAACTCCTGAAGACTAATTTTGCTTAATTATTTACGTACATTTAGTGCACGTTGGACTCGTTGAGACTCTATTTCCAGTTCAACTTAGACAATGTATCGGAATCCTGTAAAGTGACCTTCCGCAGCATCCTGGCTAATATGTCTTCATTACACACTTCCTGATTGAACCTTGATTGTTAGTCTGTAGCAAGAAAGGAACTGATGTTGAGCACAGTTGGGATCCTCAACTGCTCCCAACTTCTATTGTTGTCTTTTATTCTATTAAAAGAAAGCGGCTATTCTTGCTTTTTGAACCCTTTATCACATTTTATAAGTATCACTCCGTATTTTAATGTGGTGATGCATTTCCAACTATCAGTGGGACACCGGACTCAAAGCACAGGATTTATTTGATTCCTCTTGAAGAAATTTTTAAAACCACAGTAAACTCAAGTCATTCTTCTTGTCCCTTATCCATTCTATGGTATCTCCTCAAGTAACAGCAGATAGAGTAGCTGTCATCAATCAGAAATATTTATCCTGACAAGCTAAAATGATCTCGCCATGTTATTGCAGGAAAACAGAATGCCATATCTCAATACATCAACATTATAGGAAGTTAAATGTTTCTTTTCCAATGGATGCTAATTCTTTAGATTTGCATTTCTCAAACCAAGGCTGGTATCCTGGAGAAGCATCATATCGGTAGCGAGAGAGAAGTAAATGAGCCAAGAGAAAATGGATAAATTAATTTTTCTTTCCTCTGGTGCATGTTTTCAGTTTACACTCAGCAAACTCTTTTACCATCCATCAAATATTCAACACATGATGCTGTTTTGTGGAGTCCTGAGTGGAAGTGACCCATCAAGAAAAAATAATTAATGGAATTCCCCTGCCAATGTGCTTTATTTTTCTAGAACACAATATATTTCAAGAGGAAAATCTCTCTCTTACAAATGCCTTCATCTGGTAATACCTGAGCTAAGGTTTGGGCACCTAAGGAAGTGGGCCTGATTTTCAAAGGTGCTGAGCATGCAGCAGCTCCCATTAATATCATTAGAAGTTGCTGGATGCTTAGTACCTTTGAAAATCAGGCCATTTATTTAGGTGCCTAAATAAGAATTCAGGAGACTAACTTGAGACTCCTTACTTTCAAAAATCTGGACCCTTTTGTGTATATTTAGGCAAGGGCCATTATGGCAGAGCTTTCGAAATTTTACAAGCATACTTGACCTGCTTTTGTGGGTTAAATTTATGCTCTGTGGGAGAATTAAGTGTCCGGTTGTCAGGGAAATGAGCACTTGAGTAGCTACTTTCTCACTGAAGGTGCTTTGGGGCAGGGAATGTATCTCCTTGTATAACTTTGTCACCTAGATTAGAACATTTTGGGAGTTACTGTTACATAAACAGGCTTACCAGAATTAAATGTTTATTTGTTATAATTTTAACAGATAATGTCAATGTTTATTTAAATATTTTTTCTGTTTTTATAGATTTAAATTTTTACAATTGCACAAAATTATGGGTTGCAAGCATTTTTTTATTTTTATAGATTTAAATTTTCAGAGTTGCAGGAAATTGGAAGGACGATAATTATTTAATGACAGTAGATGCTGACATTCAAAAAGTTAAAGCTTTATAAATGTTAAAACACAAAATTGTCAACATCACAGCCTTCACAGGTCAAAATATACAAAGTAAATATCCTTAAATCAAATTTTAATAAGTTCTTAAGTGGCATTTTTCTTACTTTGCCTATCTGTAAATTTTAGTTATTATCAATGGAAATAATTTTACCCTGGTTGGAGAATGTATGGTGAAATCAGTGTTTACCAACATTTATTATAAAAATTTAATACGTCCAAGCCCATATATAAACAAGTGCTTAAACAGGGAAAGAAAAGTACTGTCAATTTTCTTAAACTGTCAGCTTTCTAAGAACTGACACTTTGTTAGAAATTTTCTATTCATGAGGTATTGTTTCTCACCAACAAACTTGGAAAATAACATCTGGCTAGTTGTCAAAGTGAATTTCCAGGAAACTATGTAAACTTAGATTAACAGGGAAATAACCATTCCAAAGAGAGAGTACCAGCTCCAGGGATTTTTCTGCCCTACACAAACTGGAAAATCTACACACCTCATGACCTACAGACAATCACATAGTAAACAGTGTGTATTTTGCTGTCCTTGGACACAGTCTGCTCTGCCTGTGTGACACAGCAAGAACTGCAAAAGCCTATCTGATTTGCACTTCACCAAAGAGAAAGGAGTTTAATCTCTTGATATGGGCAGTCTCTGTCCATTGTTAACATTGTTTTTTTATTGAGGAAAATCTCTATAAATGATATTCAGAGGAATTATTTATTAAAAAGTCATGAGTTTAAACTAGTCGATCTGAATTATAGAGTTAATACATTAAAAAATGCATTCTCCTTTTATTCCCTCAGAAACAAGGATGTGTACTGAAACATAGTGGATAGTGAGGTCATCGTAATTTCTGTGCATGTGCAGATTTTAGTCATGCTATCTTAAATGCATTTCCACAGTGGTATAAAGTGGGTTGTTAAGTACATAGCAGCTTTTATTTGTGGGAGGTGGGATAAAGATTTTTTAAAATTGTTAGCTTGTCTTTTTCCCGAAATTCTCCAATTCCTCCTTTACAGAAACAGATGACTATGCAGAGATTATAGATGAAGAAGATACTTACACAATGCCCTCAAGTAAGTACACTAGTTAATTTTGGAATATTCTTACTTGACTGAAAAGCTTCTTAGATTGCGGAAGCACTAAATTGCATTTCAAAGCCTCACAAAGAAAATGTTCTTTATGTGAGATTATGTTCTGAGGCCTCAGGAATTCTGCAGCCCTTCAAGCTCAGTCTCTAAAGCAAAGGTAAACAAATTCTATGATATATTTTACTGTACTCAATTGTATTACAGTAAAATCCCATCTCATACCAAAACACAGCATTTTCAATTGTGTTGATGACATGGAGGAAAACACATAGCTCTTGTGAATTGATGTCTTCAAAGGCAAAAGGCTAATACACCATCTGCTGAAATTATTTTGTGCCATTGTCGGAAATTGGAAGGCTAGTGTTAACTACCCTAAAATGAAAATCTGGTGTTAAAAGTTCTGGAAGCAATTTATGTTGGGATTGGCTGTGTAATTTTTTATTGCTAACCTGTAATAGAATAGTAACAGGTACATGGATTTGCAGAAAACTCTCACTTCAATCATACCTGTAGCTAAGGAGTGGGATGATGGGGGGAAAACCCAGTGACATAGTTAAATTCATACCCATGTTTTAAACTCAGGAATGTTCAAGGGTATGATTTACTTAAGTCTTCTGCAGTCCTGGTTTCTTGTCACAGCGGAGGGACATTTCATTCACCACTTAGGCATTCAGAATAGAGCATTGGTTTGTTGCTGAGGAATTGTATGGCAACAAGAAAACATACGTTTATTGAAAGTGAATAATACATTTTGAGTAGTGTACAGAAAATCACTGCATTAATCTACTTTAAAGTAATACCCAGGATCACAGAGAAATATGACAAATGGGATAGTTTATTCATTGTAAAAATGGATATTGCATATGAATAATCATGCAGTCCTTACTAGGATGAGAACTTTAACCTGTGGGCTCCTGCAAGGTGCTAAGCACTTTGATCTGATGAAGCAAAACACTAAAACATGCCTTTAACCCTGGTCATGAGAGAAGTCCAATTCAAGTCATGTGCTTACATGCATCTTGCAAGTTTGAGCCCTGCTTCAATAAAGATTGCAGGATCAGGCCCATGATTTGTGTTAGTACAAACATAAAATCACTTGGGTAAGTTATCATTTTGGCAAAGCTAACATTTTTCATCTTTTTAAATATTATGAAATATTTGTCCAAATGTCTCGTTAATTTTAAGAAGATATTTCTAAGTGAGTGTTTGATTTTTCTCTTAAATGCACTGCAGAAAGCTATGGAATAGATGAAGGTAACAGGAGCTCCTTTAACCATCTCTGTGTGCTTGCAATTTTGGAAATGTTGTGGAGTTTTTCAGTTTAAAGTTGTTTACTTTCATTTAATAATCATTGTGTTAATTGGTTTAATTGTGTTTCTATAGTTAAACCAATTCTTTGGTTAGCTTTGGAATTTTAAAGAGGAAAATGCAATATTTTGAAAATACATGAAAAAGGCATTTATTGCTTTAGTTTCCAGCTAGCTGATGTCATTTCTGTAGCGCTAATAATGCCATAAAATTATCAGGCATGAGGCCTATGCTGGATGAGAATCAATTTTTTTCCCCTGGAGATGATGACATCAGTAGAAATTCACACTATATGTGTTTCCACTGTTCCCAAAATAGTATTTTTTTCAGTGCTTGCCAGAAATTAAATTGCCAACTAAATAATTCACCTGGAACTGAATAAATCTGATTGCTGAACTAGTGAGCCATTTCTTGTCTTGGGTGTACCTAGTCTACTAAAGAACAAAGCTAATAAAATTGTATAAATCACTGAACGTTTTATGTCAATTTTGTACCAGTTATACACAGCTAGAAAAGTGTGATACAGTCAGAGTTTTACACTTTTTCATTTTACTTTTTACAGTCATCTGCTTCCATTTTTTTCCCCTGCAGCCACCTCTTTAAAAATACTTTTGACTCATTTGATGGTTCAGAGATCTAAACTATCATATAGTGGAATCCTCTTAAACATATGGCTTTAGGTTGTAGTTAATTAATTCCATATTACCCTAGGCTATTTGTGTTCCTTTCCTTATTCCTTTAAAAGCCATAATTAAGAAGGATTTAATTATATTTATTGCATTGAAATTAATATTGCATAGTAATTAATTGAGTACGTCAGATTTCACTGTCTTATTCAGGGCTTTCATTCAAACAATTGTTTAAGAGGATTCCACTGTGTATATAGTTTTTGTCTAGGTTGGCTTTCAGCAAATTTAAATCTTAGTTATTCAAATGTTAGGCATTGGAGTGGGTTACTTTGAGTTTGGCGTCTTGTGGATTATTTCATTTGAATGCTTTTCATCAGTAGTTTGAGGTTTAAATCCATTGTATTATTACAGCCAGAGATTATGAGATTCAGAGAGAGAGAATTGAACTGGGACGCTGTATCGGAGAAGGACAGTTTGGAGATGTACATCAAGGAGTTTACATGAGTCCAGTAAGTATCTTTTTTAATATGAACATATATTTTCAGAAAATCTACTAGAAACCTGATGTGTCTTATCTGTGGTCCACCTGAGTGAACTAATGCTGATTGATAGTGGCTTGATGTAATAGTATTTATAAAAAGTATAGCATTTATATAGTGCTTTAATATGTTAAAAAATTGCTGTAAAACATTAATCCCCATAGTGCCCCTGTGAAGTAGCTACTCTAGGTACTATTATTCCCATTTTACAGATGGGAATACTGAGGCAAAGTAAACTTGCCCAGGCCCACACACAAATCATTGATTGAGCCAGGATTAGAACTGATGATTTTTTACTCTACCTTGTGCTATTTCTTCTTCATCTGGATAATATCTCAGCATGCTTAGGTTATCTGTCTTGGGAACAGAACAATGTGACTTGCCCCACTTGCTGGGGGCCACATTTTCAAAAGAGCTCATCATCTAGTCTGGCCACTTGTTCAGTGTCTTAATGGAAACTGAGCTCTCTTGAAGACTGAGTTTCAGTTGTGGGTGCTGAGCTCTCTTGAAATATCTGACTCTAGTCTGTGATATTACTCTTTTACTAGTGAAGATACTTAACTACGTAGTGAGATTTTCTGGTGATAATGTTAGATGGTCTCACACCCAAGTTTTAACTGTCTAATTGCCTATGTGAAACAAGCTGTTGGTCTGCCTCAATCTTGGTAAACAAGTATCCACTATACGCAACCACTCTCATAGCTGATTTTAATTGCCCCTCTCTCCCCCCACCCCTTTCCCAAACTCAGCAAAGAGGCTAAAGATTAAGGCCCCAATCCTGGAATTTACAATGCATCGGCAGATTGTTGTGCCCACATGGAGCTCCATTGAAGTCAGTGGGGCTCTGCATTGGCAAAGCAGTTGGCCTACACATTGTAAATTGCTGGCTTTGATCAGCACTAAACATACACTTGCACAAATGAATGCCTTAATCAAATTATTACTTGTCGCTTTCTTTTCAGAAGATATATAGTAATTTTGTCCCAGATCCAGCAATGCACTTTTAAGCATGTGAGTAGTCCAGCTGATGTCAGTGAGACTAATGTACTTAAAGTTAAGCATGTGCTTAAGTGTTTTGCTAGTTTAGGGTCATCAAGACTAAAAGGACGCATTTTTGAGGATCTGAAAATAAGTGAAAAATTAATTTAATGGAAGTAAGTGAGAGAGATTTCTAAAAAGTCTTTTTTTCTGATTGATAACAAAATTTATAGAAAAGGCTCCTGTAGCTGGTTAAAATGTCTTATGATCTGATTCTGCACCCATTTAAGTCAGTGAAAGTTTTGTTTTCTACAAATTCGATGAAAGATTAGTCTGAAAAATTACTGTTAAAAGTGATATTGTTAAAGTGCTGTATCTTGGAATCTAAAAAAAAAGCTGATTTATTCCCAGTAGTTACTAAATTGCATTCAAAGAATCTTTAACTCTGTTAATTGTGCACAAGTTATAAAAGAATCCAGCCCACCATTCACTCTTACAGAATGTCACTTTTACATTAAACATTCATAAGATAGGTAACAGCTGGTAATCACTAGCAGCCTTTGATGCTAAAGTCTGAATGGAAAATGCATGTATAGGACCTTACATCTTAGGGGTAGGAATTGAGGCAAATCAGAACAAACTTGAAGGACTTACATCATAGAATCATAGGGTTGGAAGGGACCTCAGGAGGTCATCTAGTCCAACCCCCTGCTCAAAGCAGGACCAATCCCCAGTTTTTGCCCCAGTTCCCTAAATGGCCCCCTCAAGGATTGAACTCTCAACCCTGGGTTTAGCAGGCCACTGCTCTAACCACTGAGCTATCCCTATCATATCATGTATAAAAAGCTATTTGTTTTTCATTACTCAGGATCATTATCCTTGTATTATAATGGCAGATTTAGCACAGTCATCCATATCCTTAATATTATCTCTCCCTCCACCCCACCCAAAATCTTTTCCTAACCAATTTAATATTTTTTTCTCTTTATTTACCTCATCCTGTGACTGTCCCTCTACATTTATCTTGCACATTGCCAGGAAATTCTTGCTAGTTACAAAGACTTAACCTATTTCACTCAACAATAAAACTGATTACTATAAAATGTACAACAGTAGAAATCTCCAAAATACCCTCTGTAGAAACCATACTGCATACTTATGTCAGAATAGAATAAAATCATCTAGATTTACAATTATATCCTAAAATATTATAGGTTACTTAGATAAGGCCTTCAGTTATTCAGAGTACTGTTTGAGTGTGAGAAAAATAGATCCACAAAATCAACTTTAAAATGACATGGGGTATTTTTGTGTTTAAAATGTATTTGTTTCTCTCTCAGGGTCCTTCTTAGAATTGTAATATAGTTTCATCCCTGGGATTGAAAGGGAGCAAGATTAAGAAACAGATGCTGTGAGTGACCCAGAAAATAGATATTAAAATTATTTAAACCCAAGAAGTATAATCTTTCCTTTATCCCAGTAACATTTGTATGTAAAAATAGAAATAATAATAGGAACAGAATGAACACACGCCAGGATTAATTATCCTGTGAGGTGCCCAGCATCCTCAACTCAATTTAGCTCAGAGAGAGGTAAGGGGGTCAACTCCATAAGCAAGAAGATGATGTTCCCTGGCTATCTAAGTAGCATTTTTGAGCAGAAAAGAATTTTTAATCTCATCTCTGCAAATAGTGCATAGTTCTGTCATTTAGGCCCTGGTCATTGCACACTTAATACAGATAGTAAAGTTAAGGCATGTCAGTTGTCAGTGAACTCAATGGGACAACTCATGTGAGTTGCATGTTCGCAGGATCGGGATTTTTGTATTGGGACATGCGAAATTAATTGTATTGGCTCAGATATCATCACCAAGATATGCTTCCATTGGAGCAGTTGTTATGGTGACTTGAAAGAGCTGTTGTTTTGAGAATGCTTCAAAACCACAAGTAAATGAATGTTGTTATCTTGTTTTGAAGATTACCTATTCAGTTAATTTGGATTTAAAATGAATATTTCAAAATAACATTTTTCAGTAGAAGTGAAGCTTGAACATCCTAAAGCTTTTTACAAAAGAAAAACTGATGCTGCTTCTGTGTGCTGTCTGCAACCTGTAAAAAAAGTATTTATAAAACATACCATAGAAAAAGAAAATTAAAGATGATGTCTTAGCCCAGGAGGCCTCCTTCAGGCTGTATCAACAATATTCTCATTTTTCTACACCCAGAGGAGAAACGATTGGCTGCTATATTTTGTTTATTTCTGATTTTGAATATAGATGAAGTACAAAAACAATCTTTTAAATCCTTCTTTTAACTGGTGGGCAGGCTATTTCATAAAATATTTACTGAACATTCTTTCTCAGCTTATGCGTTAAATAGAAACATTTAATTACTGTGCATCCTATTAATGATGTGGTTATTATTAAAGGCTTGAGTCAGTCAAAATTACATTCAGCTTCCCCAGTGCGGAAGCCTACAAAAGAGTGTGAAACCCTGAGAAAATCCTTTGTGTGGCTTTTCATAGGTTTCTTTGTTGCACAAGCCAAATACATTTTTAAAGCTGGAAGCAATTTGTTTCCTCTGCATCACTTAACATTGTGTCCATAGTGTGCCACCTTTTCAGCAATGTTAGAAAATGCATACCAAGGTTCAGATTAGCTGGTCATCTGTTTTTATAATTATCTATTATTGTAAATTAGAGTAATACTTTCAGACTGATCAAGTTTAACTTGATGTTCTAGATGTAAACGTAATGTAAAATATGTTGGTTATAAATATTTAATCTTTTATATTTTTATTAATTCATGAACACTTTCATGTTCCCAGTGGTTTTTTAACTAAATATTGTGCTTAGCTAAGCATCTGTTACTGTCTCTTAAAACACATACTGTAGTTTAAGAAGTGTATTTGTGATTGGTTTCATTTTTATTATTTGAGATTTCGCTCTTGCAGGAAAATCCAGCTATGGCTGTTGCAATCAAAACATGTAAAAACTGCACTTCAGACAGCGTGAGAGAGAAATTCTTACAAGAAGCCTGTAAGTTACGAAACATTTCCTTTGGTCTAACTTTTGGAAACAGTCCTTTAAAACACTTTATTTCTTTGCAGGTTTCTCTTTCTTGAGGTCCGTTTAGCTTTTTGTGCCACATACTATTGATACATTTTTAAACATTTTATTAATACGCATGAGCTTGGTCCTGTCCTTTGATATGTGGCATACAGCTCTGCTTAAATCTTAAAAATCAGCCATTTTGCTTATCTGATTTTCCAAATTAAATGGTGCTGCGTGACACATTTAAGACTTCAGGAAAGAGACCTTTTTGGAAAGTTAAGTGAGACTTAATACCCCATATCCTCCTTTCCCCATTAGATATTACAAACCCTAACCCATTGCAATGCATCATAACAAACTCCAGAGGGACAGGTCTTTCTGTTTGATAGTAAGATTGCAAAGACTTTATGCCACGAGAAGGGATTTGTTAAATTGTTTGGGAGACCATAGGGGCCTACATTTTGAATATTTGGAGCAAAAATTTCATCATAACCTGAACTCACCATGTTAACAACATCAGCATTTATGCATTCAGAGGAAGGCTTTGCAGATCTTTGTGAGTGTGTTAGCCCTGGTCTACACTAGGACTTTAGGTCGAATTTAGCAGCATTAAATCGATGTAAACCTGCACCCGTCCACATGATGAAGCCCTTTATTTCGACTTAAAGGGCTCTTAAAATCGATTTCCTTACTCCACCCCTGATAAGTAGATTAGCGCTTAAATCGGCTTTGCTGGCTCGAATTTGGGGTACTGTGGACACAATTCAACGGTATTGGCCTCCAGGAGCTATCCCAGAGTGCTCCATTGTGACCGCTCTGGACAGCACTCTCAACTCAGATGCACGATTGTTTGCTGTTGCTCTGACGCAGGGAGGGGCGACTGAGGACACGGCTTACAGAGTTGGCTTCAGGGAGCTAAAATCAACAAAGGGGGTGGCTTTACATCAAGGAGTATTTCAGGCAGGACTTCACGGAGGGTTCCAATAAGAAATGGTGCACCTAAGTTATTGTTCTTATTGGAACAAGGAGGTTAGCCTGGCCTCTAATTGATACATGGCTAGATTTACCTCGCTGCACCTTCTCTGTGAGTGACTGCAGTGTGACCTAGAGGAATGAGTCACCTAGATGGGGAGCGGGGGGGAAGCAAATGAGTACAAAACAAGTCTGGTCTATTTCTTGTTTTGATCCACTCCATCTATCTTTTACATCTTTGGCTGGCAGCAGACGGTGCAGAAGGACTGCATACCATCCACATCTCATGGCTGCTCGGCAGAAGATGGTACAGTACGACTGCTAGCCATCCTTATCTCTTGCCTGCCCGGCAGAAGATGGTACAGTACGACTGCTAGCCATCCTTATCTCTTGCCTGCCCGGCAGAAGATGGTACAGTACGACTGCTAGCAATCCGTATCGCCTGTCTGCTCACCATAAGACGGTTCAGTAGGACTGACTGCAGGACTAAAGAGAATGACCTGGTCAAGTCACTCCAAATTTAGTCCCTGCGCCCATGTCTGCCCAGGCGCTCCCAGCCGACGTGGCCAGGAGCACCTTGGACACAACGAGGACGGCTACCAGTCGTATTGCACCGTCTGCTGCCAGAAGGCAATGGGTTGCTGCTACTGTGTAGCAATGCCGTACCGCGTCTGCCAGCACCCAGGAGACATACGGTGACGGTTATCTGAGCAGGCTCCATGCTTGCCGTGGTATGGCGTCTGCACAGGTAATTCAGGAAAAAAGGCTCAAAACGATTGTCTGCCCTTCCTTTCACGGAGGGAGGGAGGGAGGGAAGGGGGGCCTGGCGATATGTACCCAGAACCACCCGCGACAATGTTTTAGCCCCATCAGGCATTGGGATCTCAACCCAGAATTCCAATGGGCAGCGGAGACTGCGGGAACTGTGGGATAGCTATCCACAGTGCAACGCTCCGGAAGTCGACTCTAGCCTCGGTACTGTGGAAGGATTCCGCTGAGTTAATGCACTTAGAGCATTTTCTGTGGGGGGACACACACTCGAATATATAAAACCGATTTCTAAAAAACGACTTCTATAAATTCGACCTTATTCCGTAGTGTAGACATACCCTTAGAAAATGTATCCATAAAAGTTCAACTGAATATTCATAATTGGGTGGGATGGGGCTGGTGGGGTTAACCTCCAAAAAGAATTCCTAAGAGATTTTCTTTCCTTAACATCCTGTTTTGTAAAATAAATTGATATTACAGGACATAGAACTGTCTTATTTCACATTCTTCTTGTTCATTGCTATTGTACGCCTATGAGATCATGTAAAATCACTGTATTGCATCAATATATTGATTGTTTAAGGCCAAAGGTAAGAAGACATTCCTATTCCATGTCAATCACCTTTTTAAAATTCTCTGTACAAAATTGCTATGTTCAATGCTAAAGGTTTATTCTTTTTTGAGTGCAAGATTTTTAATTAAAAACATGGTATGTATCTAGCTGTGTGCTCCTTTTTAGTCACTGTAGGAAACTCAGGTATTGTTCACAGTACTTACTAAGCAAACAAAGAGAAGGTTGTTGAAACATGGTAGGTTGATGCTTCCTAACAATACAGAAAAGAATGATTTATGTATGAGAGAGCTTCTGTTTGCATCTTGAACATGGCAAATCAGAAAAGGCCAAATAGTAAACAGATGAGCATTGGTTTTTTAGTAGAAACCTAGAAAAGATTCTTTCCTGAAAGAAGAAGATCAGTCTGTGTTAGGTCATTTTGTCCATCCCTAGGCCCATGCAGCATGGCTCCCACAGTACATGCTTGACACAATCTAGTTCTAAGTGATTTGCTTTCCATCACTTTCCCTAGTTGACTATTTCACAGTGACCTCATCCTTCTTTCATTTTCTATTCTTATGTTCTAACTTTCCTTGCCCTGTCCCTTCTTCTCAGCCTCTCACTCTCATCAGGTTAAGAACATAACATAAGAATGGCCATACTAGGTCAGAACAAAGGTCCATCTATCCCAGTATCCTGTCTTCCGACAGTGGCCAATGCCAGGTGCCCAAGGGAATGAACAGAACAGGTAATCATCAAGTGATCCATCCCCTGTAGCCCATTCCCAGCTTCTGGCAAACAGAGGCTAGAGACACCATCCCTCCCCATCCTGGCTAATAGTTACTTCCTTTCCCATGACAAGAATCCTTTGGGTCTCCCCTATCATTTAAAAAAAAGAAAGAAAGAAAGAAAAACACCCTTGGCACCATCTCCTGCTCAAACTATCTCCCAATCTCCTTTCTTTCTCTGCCTTGTCTCCAGATTCATTAAACGTGCTGTCTACAATAGACCTTTGGAGTTCCTTTCCTTCAATTCTCTTCTTGACCCTTTTCAATCTGGCTTCCATCTTCTGCACCCCACTAAACTGTTTTTCCTAAAGTCTCTAACAATTTCTTGTTGGTCAGATATTGGACCTGTACTCCATCCTTATCCTCTGTGACCTTTCAGAAGCTTTTTTGTATTGTTGTCCTTTCCTACATCTTGATATTTTGTCCTCCGTTGGCTTCTGTAGTTCTGTTCTCTCATGATTCTCTTTTGAGCTCTGTGAACCATCTTTTAGTGTCTTGTTTGGTGAGTCATCCTCCTTCCCTCTCCCCTTTTCTGTGTGTGTCTTTCAAGGCTCCATTCTTTGCCTCTGTTCTTCTCCCTGTACAGTGGCTTTGACTACTGTTTTTGTGCTGACTCATAATTCTACCTTTCTACTGATGAGCTAGCTTACTCCCTCCTTTCAATCTAGTATTTCACCCTGTCTTTCTGACTTTTCATTGTGGATGTCCAGTCATCTTAAACTCAACATTTCCAAAACTGAGCTCTTGATTTTTTCCCCTCAAGGCTTTTCTTCTTCCCTTTTCTCCCTCACCATTGATTATATCTTCCCAATCATACAATACCAACCATAATTTGGATGTCATCTTTGACCCTGTCCTCTGTCTGGACCCACGTATTCAGACCCTTTCAACATCTTTCCACTTTTTCCTACACAACAGCTCTAAAATCCAGTCTTTTTCCTTTCTGTCCAGACAGTCAAAATTCTCATCAAAGCCCTCATCGTTTCATGTCTTGGCTACTGTAATGTCCTCCTTTCTGACCTTGACTTCTGCAACCTTGGCCCTGGAACGTCTATTCAGATTACTGCTGCCAAGATAATCTTCTTGGTTTACTGCTCTGACCACATCAGCTCCCTCTTGAATCCCTTCACCAGCTCCCCCTTCACCTCCACATAAATACAAGCTTCTTGTCTTTACTTTTAAGGCCCTTCACAGTGTAGGCACTCCCTACCTGGCTTATCTGTTAACCCATTGCAAAGTTGACCTGCACTGTGTCTCTGCCAGCATTCCCAGCCTTAAACATACTATCCCATCTGCATAGGAAAATGTTCTCGGTAAATATCCACACAGACTCTTCCTTATCCTTCCTCCGATCCTTTCTTAAGACACTCTTCTTCTGTGAGGTGATGCATATAAACCCAAGTTGTTGATCATGGATGGGCTGGTGACAAGCTATTGTTGTTCCTTTTCCCCTTCCGTTCTTTTTCTGTTTCCTTATTTCCTTAAAAAAACAACTTACAATCTCCATGTAACTAACACAGCTGGGCCAATTCCTCACCATACTAATTTGTTTGTGGGTATGCTTGTATCCCCATTCATTCCCTTTCACTTGTGTGTGTCTTCAGATCGTTAGCTCTCTGGGGTAGGGATTGACTCCTTTCCATATTACTACAGTGTCCAGCACAGTGGATCCCAACCTCGACTGGACCCACTGGACACTACCATAATTTTAATACTTACAGTAATAATAATTTACAGGTGACAGAGCTGACTCTGGTTTATGTTGCTTCAAATGTTTCTGATTTCGATTCATAACCTGTGGGGTTTGGGTTTTGTTTTTTGAGGGGAGAGGGAGGCTTGTTTGGGTTTTTTATGCTGATACAAAAGTGATAGTGCAGGTCCTTTAACATGAAAAATGACCCAATGAAAAATTATTGGAGGTGAGAAAATGTTTAAGATCTACATCTCTATCTTCAATAGCTTTTTTGTTGATGTCTTAAACTCATCTCTTTATTTCACAAAGCTGCATGTTAACATTAACACCTCTGTATATAATTAAATTGCATATTGCCACTTCAGCTGCTAGTTTTTCAGAGGGCTTTTTCCATCTTCCACTTGCTATAATGAATAGCTTCTTCCTCCAAAATATTCATTCTTTTCAGATGCTAGTGATGAGGGAATCTTGTCTTTAGAAAATCATCCCCAGGACAGAAAATTGGATAAAAAATATACTAATGTGAGAACTAGGTAGTACACTGATAACAGTAACTTTGCTTCTCTGGAACTGGGAGATTCAAGCAAGCAAAATCAATTTGATTTAATTCGTAGAGTACACCAGAAAAAAAGTCTGTAGTATTGAAAACTACCAAGATCCTATCAGACAAAATAATGAATTATTATTTTTAGCAGTAACTTCGTTTTAAGGAAACCTCTCTGGTCAATTTAAGCTGCTTTCCTGCTTCATAATCAAATCAGTACAATGTATTCCACATTAATAAATCTGATCTTTTTTTAAAAACTGCTTTGGGTGTGATTATCACAAGAGCACTCGGAAGCTTTCAAGATCATGGTGTAATCTGTTCCTAAAGAAATAAATTGTATTTACAAAAAGTTAAGACTGGAAGTGAATTTCAGTGGAGTCCAAGTAGCTTTGCCCCCTCCTCTGACCTTCAAAAGAGACACTTAATTTGCAAAAATTGTCTATTTCAAAAAAGCCTGGAAGTGAATGGTTAAGGGAAGGGATCCAGCCACAAATGCAATGTAATCCGTTATCCATTATCACCCAACTCGACTTACCCCACTAAACCTACCTCTACTTACACCTTTGTTTTGTTCTGTGAGAGAAGTATGCTGCTGTATGTATACTGTTAATTTCCTATATTGTTTAATAAATGTATTGTAAAAGCTTCAAAGGGAATATAATCACAGGGCACCTCGTTATATCTAAGTTCTATAAGTTTTCTCATAGAGGGGTGCAATATTGAATTATTAACTAGACCATACTTATTAATATAATAGGGATGATTATTATAAAATGTGTTGATTATGTGACAGCTGTGTGGAGGCTGAGAGGACACCCCTGGACTAACCAGACTATGGTACAAAAATCCTTAATTTTTGCAGCATTAATCTGCTGTTTAGCAGCCAAAAGTATACAAAGTTTTTTTATTTTTGGCACATATTATGTAAACTAAAGTAGACCATTTAATTTGAGGGACGAATATACATATCTGTTGAGCCACCACAACAGTGTGAGCTGCAAAGATAAAGGAAATATAATTTTAAGATATATATTTTAGGAAACTTGCTGTGTGTCATAAGATCAAACCTAATCAAAAGGCTGATGTTTTTTCTTCATCTAGCAAATATTATCTCCCCCATAGCATTAGTAACTAAGGTGTATAACTATGACATGAAAGGTGTTGTTATTGCACTGCTGGGAGTAAAAATAAGTTAATTATGCCCTCGCAAATAAAATCTGATGTAAATCAAATCATTACATGAGATTTTCCATGGGTATCATAGCACTGAAATGCATTTTTATGTGGTTATTGAGTTACACATTTTACTTTTCCCTTTACCTTCTAACAAATAAGAAATTGAACTATTCATAAATTATGTTCTTCAACGAGTAATGTCCCTGTTGGTGCTTCATGTTAGGTGCACATGCACCCCTATGCTTCTGATCAGAGATTTTTGATAGCAGTGCCTGTTCTGCCCATGCATGCGCCCTACATGTCCTTGTGCCCTATAGCAAGGCTATATAGGGCTGCATGGGCAAACCACTGTCACATCATTCTCAACCACCTTTGGCAGAGATGAAGTCTAGCATGTGCCTGTTTGCTGTGTACCTGTTTCCCCATTTTATTAGTGTTTAACTGTATAGTTAGTTCTTATTAGTCGTAGGTTTAGTATTTCATAGTTGGAACCTTTGTTCCCCTTTTATTAAAAGAAATAAATTTTTGTTTTTCTGTTTCCCCTATTGAGGGGTTTGAACAACTTTTCTTCTGTTGGGGATGCCAGGCTCCTTGAGATTTAAAAGGTGCCTTTCTTGTCAAGAATCAGTCTCTGTTAGTGATGGACACTCCCACAGCATTCATTGCTTGAGAGACTCACATTCCCTGCTAGTGTAAAATCTGCTCTTCTTTTAAATGGATATCCACTTAAAAATAAGGAAATTAAGTATAGACTATTAAGGATGAAAGAAGCCTAAAGACTGGCTTCGGATCTGGGTACAGGGAACCCCCCTGTACAGAGACCCTCCACATCTGCCAGTGCCCCATTGTCTTCGAGATCAAGGCCACTGAGAGCGTCCAAGAGGAAGACAGCACCGAAATCCTGGTCTCAAGCGCTCTCCTGTAGGAATTCCAATACCCAAAAGACGTGAACATAAGAATGGCCATACAATGTCAGAATAAAGGTCCATCTAGCCCAGTATCTTGTCTTCTGAGAGTGGCCAATGCCAGGTGCCCAAGAGGGAATGAACAGAACAGGTAATCATCAAGTGATCCATCCTCTGTCACCCATTCCCAACTTCTGGCAAACAGGCTAGGAACAGCATCCCTGCCCATCCTGGCTAATAGCCATTGATGGGCCTATCCTCCATGAACCAAATGAGCCTGAGTCTCTGCTCCTTGCAACTTCTGGATGCCTATTGGTACTGAGATCAGCTTGGTCACTGACTGCTTATGTTTCTGGGAGACCTACCTCTTCTCCACCTTCAACTATCCATGAGGATGGGTTGTCACCTCTGATACAACATGTGGAAGAGCATTCTGACTCGGACTCTGAACTTTGTGTTCAAGGATCTCCAATTTATTCCAGGAGGCGTTATTCCCTGTTGCAGATGCAAGGCACCAGACCTCTACCTTCCAACAATTGGGATGACCAGCATTGGATTCCTTCCCCATGTCTTGTCTTATCTCCTTCACTGGCCTTACTGGGATCCATGGGCAATGTATTGCCAGCAATTTCAAGGGACCTCAACTCAGTCTCACTGAAAACATAGAAGACCTTGTTCCTCGTTACTATCCATCCCTCTTCCCCATTCTGAGCCTGAGAAGACCTTTGAGGAGCAAGAGGACAAGAGCGGACAAAAAGATTACCCCCCTCACAAACATCTCTTTGTCATCACTGGATGAGGCAGTCATGCCACCACTGCCATCGTTAGCTGACGACTTTTGGCAATTCCAGGACCTGATGAAGTGGATTGCTGACAACCTGCAAGTATCCTTGGAAGGAGTCCAGAATTCCCATCACAAGCTCCTGGACATCTTACACACCTCTGCCTCAGCATGGGTGGCACTGCCAATTAATGAAGCCCTGCTGAGCCTGCCAGTTTCATCTAGCAAACTCCAGTAATGGCCCACCCCTACATGCAAGTTGGCTGACACACACACACACACACTACCCAGAAAACCCATTCTCAGCAAGCAGGTATTGGTACAGGTCCTACACTCACTCACCTGGTGGATGAATCCATCCAAAGTTTGTTCAGGAATCCCGTTCAGCCAGAATCCCCCTACAATTGTATTAACATCGGAGGCTTCTCTTTTGGGATGAGGAGCACATTTTGGTCCTCAGACAATCCAAGGCAGATGGTCACAACAGGAACAGCACTTACACATCAATCTATTGAAGTTAAGGGCAGTCAGAAATGCTTGCCTCCACTTTCTTCCCCAGCTCAAAAACAAGTCCACCAAGATCATGACAGGCAACACAGTGTACATGTATTATATTGATTGTCAGGACGGAGCATGTTCCTCCTCACTCTGCACCGAAGCAGTAAAGCTTTGGAACTGGTGCATAGCCAGTTGGATAGTCATCTCAGATTCTTATCTCCCAGATGTACAAAACCCCATGGTGGATGACCTGAGCAGACGTTTCTCCCTAAATTACGAATGGGAGTTGGACTCTTAGTCCTCAAAAAAAAATCTGTAGCTTGGGGTTTTCCAGAAATCAACCTTTTTGCCAGAGCAGCCAACACAAAGTGAAGGAAATTCTGTTCCAGAGTCGGGGCTCGATCCCCAATCTCTAGGAGATGTTTTCCTCATTACATGGACAAAGGGTCTTTTCTGTGCATATCCTCAACTCCATTGCTCTTGAAGGTCCTTATCAAGATCAGACTGGACCAAGCCAAAGTCACTGTCATTGCACCAACTTGGCCAAGACAAGTTTGGCTTCCTTACCTGATCAAACTCACCTCTTGCCCTCTGTGTCCCCTCTAATTTTTTCCATCCATGTGCAGAATGAATTTTATTATGTGCACCATATCTAGGTAATGTGTGGATGTGCGCCAATAGTAGAAACAAAAAACCTAGATATATATATTTTTTTTTAAAACTTGTCATAGGGATAATTACTCTAGCCAGGACAGGTTAGGCATTTTAGAACTCACTACTTAAAGAATTAAATTTAAGCATAAGAGAAAAATAAAAATTATGAAATGAATAGACCA
Source organism: Lepidochelys olivacea (assembly GCF_965140295.1). Classification (NCBI taxonomy): domain Eukaryota; kingdom Metazoa; phylum Chordata; order Testudines; family Cheloniidae; genus Lepidochelys; species Lepidochelys olivacea. The sequence goes on from NC_140412.1 coordinate 10,066,350, forward strand.
GTCAAAACACTAAAACGCACTTTGAAAGAAGTATCAGGTAACAACAACAATAATAATACAAGTATGTGTTGGGAGGTGAGTGTGAAAAACGGTGTGTGTGTGTGTGTGTGTGACAGAGAGAGACATGCACTGCCACTTTAAGTACGCTGCCCTTTTAAGTAGATTGGCACTTAGCAATCTGAAGCCTGCTTGTTTAGACACAGCAACAGCTGCCAGCAAGCTCCCTCCGTCCTGAGCCCTGTCATGTGTCCCCCCGGTCTGCAAAGATGGGGTACACGGGAGGGAGGATGGGGACACCCTGACATTAGCGCCCCCTCCCCCTGCTCTGCACAGCAAGCAGGAGGCTCCCAGGAGCAGCTGGCCAGGGGCTCCAAGGCAGAGGGCAGGAGCAGCGCAGCAGTGGAGGGAGGGACACCTGAAGTGCCTGGCACTTGATAGCCTGCTGGGCAGCCACCCAGCTGCGCAGCTTAGAAGGAATTTAACTAGTCCTCCATTGTGGCTCCTAATCAAACCTTGACTGTTGTCTCATGATGTGGGTTAGACCCTTCATGCCAATTTGAACGTTCTGCAATTACAAGCTTAGTTCCACAGTGGTTCTCATGACTAGAGACCACATGTTCATTGGAAGTACAAAAGATATCCTATTAAATAACAAAAAGGAATCTACTATAGCCTTTGGTTTAACTGGCATCATCTTTCTCCTATCCAGTCTTATCTTTTCTTGATCTTGGATTACCTGTTGGAACTGAAAAATTCAGGCCTTTCTGTAAGTTCCATCAAGGTTCATTAAGCAGCAATAACAGCTTTCCATGTGCCAGTAGAAGTTTTCTAAGTATTTGCTTATCTGAGTACATTGAGATTCCTAAATCTTTTCCTGCAGAGTAAAACCCCTACACTGTTTTGGGATCTCAACCTGATTATTAACCATCTTATGAGACAGCCCTTTGAACCATTAGCTATGTGCTTTTTGCTACAATTGTCTATGAAGACAGCCGCATTGGTGCCCATCACTTCTGCTTGAAGGTTTGGGAAAATGGGAACTCTAATGGCAGATCCTCCCTTTACCTTCTCCTTGGAGAACAAAGTATCTTTAAGACCTCATTCAAAGTTCTTATCTGAGGTGTCCTCTGAATTTCACATCAAGCAAACTATTCACCTTCCTTCCCCCACCCTCTACCCTAAGCCTCATCAGTTTACATAGCAGTCTAATTTTCATACACTAGATGTTAAGAGGAAATTAGCATTTTACTTGGACAGGATTAGGCCATTCCGGAAGACCCCTAGACCAGTGGTTCTCAACCAGGGGTCCAGGGCCCTGTACGGGGCCATGAGCAAGTTTCAAGGGGTCCACTGAGCAGGAGCAGTTTTAGACTTGCTGGGGCCCAGGGCAGAAAGCCTAAGCCCTGCCATGCAGGACTGAAGCCCAGGGCAAAAGCAGAAGCCTGAGCAACTTAGCTTCATGGGGGCCCCTGTGGCTTGGGGCCCCAGGCAACTGCCCTGGTTGCTACCCCTTAATGCTGGCCCTAGCTTTTATATATAGAAAACAGTTGTTGTGGCACAGGTGGGCCATGGAGTTTTTATAGCATGTTGGGAGGGGCGGGCTCAGAAGGAAAAAGGTTGAGAACCCTCTCCTTAGACTCTTCATTTCTACTGCAGACCTAAGGGAGCCCTATCTCCACTTGGAGACTTTTTAAATGGATCTCTGGATGTATTATTGCCTATTATGGTTTTGCTGAGGTTACACCTCCCCTAAGAGTGACTGCATGCTCTACTAGATCACACTCTACATCCGTAGCTCTACTCAATACATTCTGGTTGCTGAAATCTGCAGGGCTGCAACATGGTCCTCGGTGCACACATTTTCTGACCACTTCATCCTAATTGACTCTGCAAAATCAGATGGGGCAGTAGGCACATTCAGTAATGGACTCTGTTCTGAAACTCCCATCTCCTTAACGGGCTACTGCTACGGAGTCACCTAAATTGGAGCACCCCCAGGGACACTACTTGAAGAAGATGATGGAGAGATTACTCACCTTTGCGGTCACTGGAGTTCTTCAAGATATGGTCCCTGTGGGTGCTTCGCTACCCACCCTTCTCCCCTCTGCTTCAGAGCTGCCTCTGTGGGCTTTGCCGTAGAGAAGGAACTGAGAACGATTTGTGTGCACACCCCAATATAGCCTAGGTATAGGGCACGAGGATGTGTAGGGTTCATGCCTGGGCAGAAAGGGTACTGCTACCAAAAATCTCCGATCAGAGGTGCAGGGGCACATACACACCTGAAGTGGAGCACCCACAGGGAGACACATCCGGAAAAACTCCAGTTGCTGCAGAAGGTGAGTAACCTACCATCATACGCCATTTAAAAATAACGAATACTCTGTGGTTGGTCAAGATATACATTATACCTTGTAGTTATTTACATCAATGTAAAGAGAGTATTCTGATCAGATAGCGTTTTAGACTCACTCTGCATAGGTGCAAAAGAGTAGACAATATTCAAGGCAGTGGAGAATCACACCCAAAACAATCTGGTTATATGTCCTTACATGACAGTTGGTTCAGACCTACAGTAAAAGCTAGTTAAATGAATCCTCTTTTATTACAAAAACATTTTTCATTTAACAGCTATTGTTTTAACAGGCAGATTTTGTATTTAATGAGTAAATCTGCTTCCTCCTTTCTAGTAACAATGCGTCAGTTTGATCATCCCCACATTGTGAAGTTGATTGGAGTTATTACGGAAAACCCAGTCTGGATAATCATGGAGCTCTGTACACTAGGGGAGGTATGATAAATTCCCAAGTATCTTCTTTCTTCTTCCCTCTTATCCCACAGACACTTTCATATGGGATTGGGGAACTGCTTATTCAGTCTAATGGATTGGGTTCTAAATATTACACTCTAAGGCAAATTCATCAAACAAGTGAAGTCCGGGATCAAATCCAGCCATGGTGGAATTGGGCATAACTCCACTGAAGTCAAGGGAATTAGCCTGTTTACATCAGGGTTGATTTAGGCCATGGTTCTCAGAGATACTTTGAATTGCTTCTATAGTGTGAGAACTAATGTCTGTGTCAAGTAAGAGGTGCACATGGTGATATAGAATAGAAAGAATGTTACTGTGAATTATTTAAAATGTATGTGCTTCAGACCGTGACATCTGGACACAAATGGTTCAGTTTAAAATATTGCGTAGAAGAGGTTTCACAGCTCCATTTCCTTAAATGATTATGGAGTATAGTTTAAAAAATAAGATTAAGAATATCCACTTTTTTGTTGTCTTTGTTGAGAGATATGGGAAAGCATATTATGCCCTTTTTGCTTTTTATTCCAAGAAAACTGAGTTCATTTGACTTGTCATGCAGTTACAGCACTAATAGTCATTGCTAAAGGCACCTGCCTTTCAGCTGATTTATTAATATTTAGCACTGCCTAGGTAGGACCCTCATTGGTAGCAGCCTCCTACAATAACACTTATGTGCACAGTTAATGTCATCGCAGTAATCGTAGTTTTGAATTTGTGATTATATTAGAATTTATTTAGCAAGGTTCTGTAAAGCCTTAATATGTTAGTGTGTCTGGAGGGTGACATTTTAAATAAGCTTTATAAACAACATTTGCAAAAATATGTATACCATGCTGTTTGACACTAAAGAATGCTGGAGTAGCTTGCATTATGTGACAGGTTTCAGAGTAGCAGCCATGTTAGTCTGTATTCGCAAAAAGAAAAGGAGTACTAGTGGCACCTTAGAGACTAACCAATTTATTTGAGCATAAGCTCAAATCTGATGAAGTGAGCTGTAGCTCACGAAAGCTTATGCTCAGATAAATTGGTTAGTCTCTAAGGTGCTACTCGTACTCCTTTTCTTTTTGCATTATGTGAGTGTCTCATAAGGAAAACCATAGCAGAAAGATATCACAGTGGAATCATCCACATTTCTTAGCTAATCCTGAATGGCCTTTGTTGAGGTTTGCTTGGTGCTATTGTAAGTGAGGCCATTGAGCAGGTTCAGACCTATGCAGCATTTTCATTAATACAGCACAACTATAGGTGATCTCTGCTACTTCATGAAGTTTCACCTACTGTAAGCAGTTTCTATCTGCAATTGTTTCACCTCCGGTAATGCAGTTGATAGCATCTTCAGGAGTAGGGATCTTTTCACAGTACATAGTCAATGCGCCTACATTTCTTTTTCTGAATGTCCCTTTGTTTTTAATTCTAACTAATTTTCTCTGAATCAGACATTTCTGAAAGACTTCAGAGGTGAAGTAATTACATGGTTTATAATACAATATGAAAATACCTGAATAAAATAGATTAAACTATAGTTTGTTAGATTTGTCCAAAATGGGTATCGCAATTTATTTCCATTCCTTTATTCAGAGATTCCACTTCTTCCCTTTAGTTCCCAAATCCTCCTTCTCAGCATACAACTTTCTTCTCAATCTTTATTTTAATCCTCTAAACAAAAGCCAGTGCTACACTGTTGTGGTATAATTGCCTTTCACTAGACTTATTTTTCTAGACAATTTATGTCGTGTTTTAGTTCCTCTGAGCTAAATCCAGGCCTCTAGTAAAATCTGTGCAATTATAGGCATAAAGTAATGCTGCCCAAGAAATATTGATTTGCCCTGTGTTCAGGCTGGCCCAGGTGTGGGTACAAACCCCATGCAGTTACCTGCTGAGACGGTTCATGCCAGCAATATGAGCAGTTCCCAAGGAGTGAACATGTGGAGAGGTTCAGAAGCACCTGACCCAAGTGGGCCCAGCAGTGTTTGAGCTCTTTGGCTTCAAGAGAAGACAGAAGTGGGGTGCAAAAATTGTATCCCACTTGACTACCTCTTGTCATACATTAAAGACAGCCTGAATTTAGCCCAAAGAGTGTGTGTTCTGTATGACAACTGCCTTTCTTTTCTATTCTAGTTTAAAGGGGAGGATTGTTTACTGTTAAATGTGTAAACCTCATTAGAGATTTCTCTCTCCTTTGGATTCATTTTTAATTTGTCATGACATCTCTCTCTTTTCTTCTTTTTTCCAAAAGCTGAGATCATTTTTGCAAGTAAGAAAATACAGTTTGGATCTGGCCTCTCTGATACTATATGCTTATCAGCTTAGCACAGCACTTGCCTACTTAGAGAGCAAAAGATTTGTACATAGGTAAGATTATATCTATATGAAAACTTTCAATTTAAGGAAAAGGATTAACAGATTATTAGACAAATATCTGGGCTGGCAGAGTTGCTGGATATTAGATATGTTCACTAGAGGGAAATGTTTACAGCACAGATCAACGTTCTCTAATGGTTTCAACTATTTTCTTGATTTCCCCAATAAGAAAAGTGTGTCACATGTAGAACAGTATTTTGAGACTTTTAAAAAGCCACCTGTATGTGTGTTTACATCAGCTTCATGTTAGAACTTCATGAATTTTAGAGAATCCACGACAAAACCACATTTCTGACATAGACTACCAAGGGTGACACCTGCTGGGCCTCAGCTATATTGACTTGAAGTAAGTGCCTGGTTTTAGGAAGAAGACTGTGGGTTACCAGCTGCTCTTTTGCTTTGCAATGCCGACATTTTTCAAAGCTGCAAGTCAGCTGTAATCTTCAAAATATGAAAAATCATATCTGCGAGAGCAACAGGCTCATCCTGAATTAAAGAACAGGGAAAACAGAAATGTTTCTGTAATGGAAATACCTATGTTTAACAAACAAGTGAATTTTAAAAACACATACAAGAGAGGGGAATTTTAGTTTAAGTAAGTTAGTTGTGTAGGACAAGAAACAGACCATAAGTCCTTCATCTCTGGCACTGTTAAATACTGCCAACAATTTTCTACATGCAAATTCCATGTATGCCAATTTGGACTTAAGCGTTTTATTTGTATAAGTGTATAAATTGTGTATGTTTAAGTGGCATATTATCTTGTAAATGGCCGAGGCCAGTGAGGACACAGATAGGCACTAGAATTTTGACCAAGTGGCTGTGACTTTATTAAAATCTCTATCAGCAAAAAATATGTCAAGGCAGCTGTCCTGGAAGCTGTGATTTTAATGGAAGAAAGCAGCTACCCCAAGCTGCCATTGGTTTTCACTCACCTGCTTCAGTGCTGAAAGCCAAAGCTCCTAACGTGCCCGAGGCATAACTAGCCCACTTGAATCCAAGGCCTGCAGTCCCATATAGGTAACTGAATGAGAAAACCTCCAGGCCTTGCCATGAGAACAATAGCCTCCCTGCAAATCCAAGCCCTTCCTGCAAAGAGCATGAGTTGATGCCTGCTTTACACGAAAGACATTACTCCAATTCCCGACCTCTGCGATATCAAAGATTTTCCCTTCCCCCTGCTTCCCCAACTAATTCTATTCTAGCTACTAAGACCTACCACCTAAATTTTTGATCCAGTGACTGTAAATACATGGACTCTGAAACCTGCATTTATTCAACAAATATTGTGTGCCCATGCAATGTGATAATTGCTTGTGCAAATTGCTGGTTAACAAAAGCTAGAAATAATGCTGGTCCTGAAAGTGTCTCCACCCCTTTTCCCAGAGTGATGGTGAATGCAATAATAACTTTATCACATAAAAATGTAATTACTCATAAGGGCCATATTGTGACCTCAGTCTTTCTGTAAACTTTTCACTGTCATCAGTAGGCAATCCTGTTGGGTGTCATTGGTTGTGTACAACTCTAACTTTATATTCTTGGCCCAAACACCATCATAAAAAATTTAGTTTGGTTCACTCCACTGTGTTAGTTGATACCTCTGGTCTGTAACAAAGGTTCTGTGTTTTTAAGAAAACCTGAATCTAAAAAACAGGTGACTACAAACGATAAATTTCTGGTTTGTTTGGCAGGGATATTGCTGCTAGAAATGTGCTGGTATCCTCCACAGACTGCGTGAAATTAGGAGACTTTGGTTTGTCCCGATATATGGAAGACAGTACTTACTATAAAGGTAAGGAGCCTGTACTTAGTGGACCTAAACTACAGAGGCAGGTCAGTGAGCTGATTTGCCAGTCACAGGAATTGAGTGTGTGCTAAGGAGTTGAAAGGATCAAAACAATTAGTTTAAGGAAATCTGGTTAATTACATAAAAATACAAAGTAAAACAGTTTAACAGATGCCAATAAATTCACATACACAGCTGTTTAAAAAAAATCACATGGTTAAGTTAAATAGGTGAAAGACAGGAAATTCATTTATGGGTATAATTCCAGTTTGGGGGCGGCATTATACTGCTTTCTTTGCAACTCTTAGGACTTGTCTGCATGACCATTTAGTTCACAGCAAGCTGGAGTGTGAATCTGCCCCTCACTAGCCTGCCAACATTAACTGCCCATGTGGACCCTGCTGATGCACACTAAGAGTTTGTTAATATGCTTTAATCTGCTCCCATTTCAAAGCAGAGTAGATGAAAGCCCACTAACGAACTATTAGGGTGCATCAGCAGAGTCCACCCAGATGGTTGGGTCCACAGGGACAGTTAGTGCGCAGCCAGTGCAGGGTAGATTCACACCCCAGTTTGCAGCAAACTAAATGTTCATGTAGACAAGCCCTTAAAGTATCAAATATTATCTATGGTTTTGAAACTCATTTAACAAATACCCATATTCACGCCACAGCCCAAGTACCTGAGGGTGAGTTCATGGGGACCTGCAAATTGTTTTCAGTGAGTTTGAGATAGGGACATTCATTACACACAAGGTTTGAAATATACATTTTTTTCCCTTTGGGGTTTCCAAGACTGAAGATGACTGGCTTGAACTCTGATGTGATGCCCCACAATGCATGATATATAGCAGGGGTTTTCAAACTTCAGTGCACCGCGACCCACTTATGACAACAAAAATTACTTCATGACCCCACCTGAGCTACACTGCCCCGGGTGGGGGAGGGAGCCAAAGCCCAAGCCCCACCGCTCTGGGCAGGGGGGCCAAAGCCGAAGCTCAAGAGCTTCAGCCCCAGGCAGGGGGCCTGGAACCTGAGCCGCGCCACCCAGGGCTGAAGCCCTCGGGCTCTGGCTTCAGCCCTGGGCAGTGGGACTCGGGCTTCAGCCCCAGGCCCCAGCAAGTCTAAGCCAGCCCTGGGTCCTTTGGGGTCCCGATCCACAGTTTGAGAACCGCTGATGTGTAGGGACCCTGACAGGAAAATACAATTTGTTTATAGAGGGTCAAGTAAGTAGCATTTTTAGTGATAGGGTGCACATTTAGGAACAATGTTTATAATTTTTTTTCTCTCTCAATATGTAAAAATATTTTAAATGTTTCTAAATTTGCAGCATACTTTAAAAGCTCCTTACCTGGCCCCTCCCCCCATTCTCCAGTAGGGCTTCTGGTGTCTGTGATGTCCATAATAATGTGAACAAAATACCTTCATCTACTTTCTCACAAAGGTGAAAGGAGAAATTTACGTGAAACCATCAAATATTTGTTGCATTCTTTTAAATTGAACAAACAAGCAAACTTTTTCCTGGTTCAGTTAAAAAACAGTTGCTCCGTATGTGAGATTGTATATGGCAGCTTCAAGCTTGGTACAAATAATTGCTAATTGTAGGAGTTTAAATACCTTCAGATAAAAAGCATTAACTTGAAACAGGAATGGAAAAGCTCATCCAATGTATGTACGTTTAGGGTATATCTGTGCAGCCTGTGGCAATGAGTCTGAGTCGAGGATGACAGACTCAGCCTTCTGAGGCTCATGCTACAGTTCTAAAAATAGCCATGTAGACATTGTGGCTGGGGATGGAGCTCAGGTTCTAAAGCCCATCCCTCCCTAAGCTTCAAAGCCCAAGCCACAACATCTACACCACTGTTTTTAGCACTATAATGTTGATCGCTGTGTAGCTGTAGCCTTAGCAGCAAATCCTGCTCTTCCTTTCCAATAACAGGCGGCCCTGCCTCCAGTAAAACTACGGTGGTTCTGTTGCAATTGAGATTGCAGATTTCCATGACTCCTGTAGGCTGAGTGAGGAACCCTCTGAAATGGTGCTGGAGGAGTCTGTTCACAACACTGCAGGTCTACTAGCCATTATTTCTTCCTCACCTAGTCACTCTTACAGGAAAGAATGTGCAGGAGCCAAAGGGCAAGCACAGAGGTTTCTTACACAAAGCCTGACCGAGTTGTTTGCTGGAGCTAGGACTTGGTCCTAAATTATTTTATCGAAGAACATCTACATTGAGAGCTTATTAGCTAAAATAATGGCCTTTTCCTCTCATCTCCCCATAGCTTCCAAAGGAAAATTACCTATCAAATGGATGGCTCCAGAGTCAATCAACTTCCGACGTTTTACCTCAGCTAGTGATGTGTGGATGTTTGGTAAGTGAATATGGATGGTGGTTTTCTCAGATTCACTGTTGAGGAGAAGATAATTAATGGTTCCATTTTTATTAATGGAAACTGAACAATTTCCAGTTCCTCTCCATTGTTTGTTTAACATATCCCAAAATCAGACTTCTTACTGGGTACTTTATATCTCTCCATGCTTTTTCATTCTGTACACCATGGGCCTGATTCTCATTTATCGTAAGGCCCCTTTTCACCACTCCTAACAGCTGCTCTTAAGGTAAATGAAAATGAGACCCATAGTCATAACAGGAATTTTTTTATCTTATTTTGTTTCTTTTTTGTCTTCTAGTATAATTGTGCTGGTGTTCCTTTATCCAGCCGTTATTTGCACTTTCTGCTTTCCTATTTTCACAACTTTTTCCTGTGCTGTGGGCTCCCTTGGTGAATGTCCTTGCTTTTGTCTCCTTCCTTTCCTAGTGTTCAGTTCACCCTTGCTCTGGGTATTTTTCCTCTGTTGTCTTACGCTGTTTCTAGCATTTAACATTAACTATGAAAGAGGAATTAGCAGGATATTTAAAGTGTTTTTGAATGTTTAAAAAAAGCCTGAAATTGAATTAAGGCCAGTCACCTCACAAGATTGGGCTGAGATCCAAATCTTGTCCTGGCTTTCTCTCCCTCCCACTCTTCACTCACTCCGACCGTGGTTTCAACCGCTTTTGGTGCATATAAGCTCTCCTCATCCCTTTGTCTCCTGTCATCTTAGAATAGACAAGAGGTTGAGTGAAAAGAGGAATTATAGGAATGCGTGCCATCTTCCATGATCCTGTCCCCTTCACTATGCAAACCATTCCTGTTTTTGCAGTAGTCTGATCTCCCAGTCTTGAATACTCAGCTCCGCAGACCAGACAAGCTGTGACAGGCAGAGAAAAGGCAAGCAGGGTATGAATAGCAGAAAGTTACAGGGAAAAAAATCAGCTTGTTCTCTTTAAAACAAAAGAGTTCTAAGTAATATAAAGCAAAACTGTATGTGATTTATCAAGATTAATGACTGTTTAGTTGAAAAAAGGAATCTCTAATTGCAAAATAAAGTATCTTTTCCATCTGGCGTAGAACAGCAGTGCAGGTGGAGTACCCCAGCTGCTCATAGGCCCACAGGCTATCTCTTTCTCATTACACATGTAACATAGTTTCAACAGAAACTACATTTTGATACATAGTTTCGACAGAAAAAAGTTGAACAAACGCCGATAATAAAACACTGTCAAAGTATAAACATACCACACACAAGTCAAAACAAGGCAATGGAAAATAGACACTGGGACAAGCATTATGAAAAAATGTAGATTTGAATATGAGCAACCAGTCTGACTTAGAAGAGATAAAAAGTAGTTAAATCTGAAGCCTTTCAAAGTTGTCTGCTTGCGATGAGCTAGATGCAAGTCATACTTCCCCATACTTAGACCTGATTAGTAATGCATGTAATTTTATAGACGCTACCTACTTAGAGATAGAGTTAACATAGCTCAGTATTCTTTTCTGTGGTCAGTACGTAGGTAATGTGATGATAGGTCCTATATAAAAAAGATAGATTAGCCAGCTATATTTCTCAGCCAAGAGTGGGTTCTTTTGGTGGTTGTGTGTACTGGACAAAGTGCATTGGAAACTTTGTTAAACTTCTAATACATGGTAATTACTAAACATGGCTATTCTGGAGAAAGGACTGTTCATTTTGCCCCCAGCGCTGCACTTCAGTAGCAACTCCATTATCTTAAGCTTTAACGTGGAGTTTTTTGTTCAAGAACACAGATTTTGGTTGTTCACTCACTTTAGGAAGTTTCTTGCTTTTTGTTTCCAGGTGTGTGTATGTGGGAAATTTTAATGCATGGAGTAAAGCCCTTCCAAGGAGTGAAGAACAATGATGTGATTGGTCGAATTGAGAATGGTGAACGGTTACCAATGCCTCCAAACTGCCCTCCTACTCTCTACAGCCTTATGACCAAGTGCTGGGCATATGACCCCAGCAGACGACCCAGGTTTACTGAACTTAAAGCACAGCTCAGGTAGGGTGGCTTTTTTTAATTATTATTTCTTTGATTAGAAATGTGATTTGATTGTGTCTTTCATACAATCGTTTTCTTTCCAAGGAAAGTACAATGCCTAGTGTGCTAGGCTAGTGCCTTGAAAGGACTGAGTTGCTGTTACAATGTTGTAAATCTAGACTGTCTCCACTTAAATCAGATGAATTACACTTGACACTAAATCCAGTGTAATTGAGATCCAAACCCAGCCCCCCAAAGGCTGTATTAAGAGTGTGTTTATAGGCATAGGTAGGTATGTTAGGGGTCCTCAGAGTTAGAGGTGGAAAGAACTTGCTAGATCATATAATCCGTCTCTCTTAAGGCAGTACAGAAATTTCATGTTTCTTTTAATTACCCTGCTCACAGTTTTCAGACTTGAGTGCCTTGAGTTTGGCATCTAGGGGGGAAATTTTCAAAACTACCTAAGGAATTTTGAAGCGCAAGTTGCCCTGAAAGTCACTGGGATTTGTGCTCCTAAACCCCGAGGACCTTGAAGGTGTCCACCCTCAATACATAGGTAGGCTCCTAAATAAAAGTGGCCTGATTGTCAGAGGCACAGAAGGCCCACAGTTCAACCTGTTGAAGTCAATGGGAGCTGCTGGTGCTCAGCCCCTCTGAAAATAGGTATCTGTTATTTAGGAATTTGCGGGGGGAAAATGTAATTATATGCCTAATTTTAAGGCACCCAAGTTTGAAAATTTTGGCTCCAGTTTATTAAAGATTGATATCTGCAGCTACATAACATCAGTAAGTAAAATATCCTTGAAATTAGAAGTAGACTGGAATTCTGATATGAAATCCTAGAATCTCCTCATAAGGTAGACCACTGTAGCAATCCATTATTAATGATTCTGTTATCAATAAAGCATCCAGATCTGAATGCACCAGTGTTGGTGACTCTGTGGTCTTCCACAGAGTTAAACAGAAATTAGGCACAATACCAAGGAAAAACAGGTATTCCTTATGAAAAATGGGGGCAAAAAAAAGAGAGTCCAAAAAGGAATAGCTGGTGAAAAGAGGGGTAAACAGCCAATTACATACCTTCCTGAGTATGTAAGTCTTGCAGTGACTGGAAGACATTCCCAAGAGGCTTGTGTAGACATCCTCAGCTGTATCCCAGCATTTATCCCTTACATTCTCATTTAGTTCTGTCTGTATTTTTATTTGGTGTATATGTGGCGCTTGTTGGGGGCACCCAGAGTTGAGACACTTCGCTACCACCTGCCCTGAGTCTGAGGAAGCCTGATCTGTGCCTCTTCGGGGTCAGCTGTCCAACATCCATGTTATGGATTTACAGTTAATGCAAATGAACATGGGTTTATGGAAAACAGAGCCTGTCAAACTAACTTGATATTTTTTTATGAGATTACTAATTGGGTTGATACAGGTGATAATGTGGATGTGTAATATACTTAAATTTTTGTATGCAGTTTGATTTGATACCACATGACCTTTTGATTTAAAAAATTAAAATGGTATAAAATTAGCATGGCCCATGTTAAATGGATTAGAAACTGGCTAACTGATAGGTCTCAAAATGTAATTGTAAACAAGGAATTGTCAGCAAGCAGGTGTTTCCAGTGAGAACCCTTAGGGATCAGGTTTTTGGCCTTACACTACTTAACATTTTTATCAGTGACCTGGAAGAAAACATAAAATTATCACTGATTAACCTTTGTAGATTACACAAAAATTGGAGGAGGCAAACAGTATGTGTGTTAATATGGCTAAATGTAAATGTATCATTTAGGAACAAAGAATGTAGGCCATGCATACAGAATGGAGGACTCTGTCCTGGAGAGCAATGACTCTGAAAAAAATTTGGGGGTCATGGTTGATAATCAACTGAACATGAGCTCCCCAGGTGATGCTGTGGCCAAAAGAGCTAATGTGATCCTGGGGTGCATAAATAGGAGACCCTCTAGTAGAAGTAGAGGAATTATTTTACTTCTATGTTTGCTGCTGGTGTGACCGCTGCTGGAATATTGTGTCCCATTCTGGTGTGCACAGTTCAAGAATGATGTTCATAAATTGGAGAAGGTTCAGAGAAGCGCCAAGAGAATGATTAAAGGATTTGAAAACATGCCTTATAGCAATAGACTTAAAGAGCTCAATCTATTTAGCTTAACAGAGAAGGTTAGGGGTGACTTGATTCCAGTCTATAAATATCTACATGGGGAACAAATATTTAATAATAGGGCCTTCAATCTAGCATAGAAAGGAATAAAACAATCCAGTGGCTGGAAGTTGAAGCTAGACAAATTCAAACTGGAAATAAGGTGTATATTTTTGGCGGTGCGAGTAATTAACCCTCAGACTGGAGGACAAGTGCTAGTAATAATAATAGGGCTCAGATTTTCCTAGATGCGATAGCTGATGGATTCCTTCACCAAGTAGTTGCTGAACCAACAAGAGGGGATGCCGTTTTAGCTTTGGTTTTGGTGAGTAGTGAGGACCTCAAAGAAGAAATGGTTGTAGGGGACAACCTTGGTTCAAGTGATCATGAGCTAATTCAGTTCAAACTGAATGGAAGGATAAACAAAAATAAACCTTCGACTAGGGTTTCTGATTTCAAAAGGGCTGACTTTCAAAAATTAAGAAAATTAGTTAGGGAAGTAGATTGGACTGAAGAATTTATGGATCTAAAGGCAGAGGAGGCCTGGGATTACTTCAAGTCAAAGCTGCAGAAGCTATCGGAAGCCTGCATCCAAAGAAAGGGGAAAAAATTCATAGGCAGGAGTTGTAGACCAAGCTGGATGAGCAAGCATCTCAGAGAGGTGGTTAAGAAAAAGCAGAAAGCCTACAAGGAGTAGAAGATGGGAGGGATCAGCAAGGAAAGCTAGGACCTTACTGAGGTCAGAACATGTAGGGATAAAGTGAGAAAGGATAAAAGTCAAGTAGAGTTGGACCTTGCAAAGGGAATTAAAACCAATAGTAAAAGGTTCTATAGCCATATAAATAAGAAGAAAAAAAAAAAGAAGTGGGACCACTAAACACTGAGGATGGAGTAGAGGTTAAGGATAATCTAGGTATGGCCCAATATCTAAACAAATACTTTGCCTCAGTCTTTAATGAGGCTAATGAGGATCTTAGAGATAATGGTAACATGGCAAATGGGAATGAGGATATGGAAGTAGATATTACCATATCCGAGGTAGAAGCAAAACTCGAACAGCTTAATGGGACTAAATCGGGGAGGGGCCCAGATAATCTTCATCCAAGAATATTAAAGGAACTGGCACATGAAATTGCAAGCCCATTAACAAGTGTTTTTAATGAATCTGTAAACTCGGGTTGTACCGTATGACTGGAGAATTGCTAACATAGTTCCTATTTTTAAGAAAGGAAAAAAAAGTGATCCGGGTAACTACAGGCCTGTTAGTTTGACATTTGTAGTATGCAAGGTCTTGGAAAAAATTTTGAAGGAGAAAGTAGTTAAGGACATTGAGGTCAATGGTAATTGGGACAAAATACAACATGGTTTTACAAAAGGTAGATCGTGCCAAACCAACCTGATCTCCTCCTTTGAGAAAGTAACAGATTTTTTAGACAAAGGAAACGCAGTGGATCTAATTTACCTAGATTTCAGTAAGGCGTTTGATACGGTGCCACATGGGGAATTATTGGAAAATAATTGGAAAATTGAAAGGTTAAATTGGAAAAGCTGGGGATCAATATGAAAATTGAAAGGTGGATAAGGAATTGGTTAAAGGGGAGACTACAGTGGGTCATACTGAAAGGTGAACTGTCAGGCTGGAGGGAGATTACCAGTGGAGTTCCTCAGGGATTGGTTTTGGGACCAATCTTATTTAATCTTTTTATTACTGACCTCGGCACAAAAAGTGGATGTTTGCGCACATGACACGAAGCTGTGTGGTATTACCAATTCAGAAAAGGACCGGGATATCATACAGGAGGATCTGGATGACCTTGTAATCTGGAGTAATAGTAATAGGATGAAATTTAATAGTGAGAAATGTAAGGTCATGCATTTAGAGATAAATAACAAGAATTTTAGTTATAAGCTGGGGATGCATCAATTGGAAGTAACAGAGGAGGAGAAGGACCTTGGAATATTGGTTGACCACAGGATGACTATGAGCCACCAGTGTGATCTCGCCATGAAAAAAGCTAATGCGGTCTTGGGATGCATCAGGTGAGGTATTTCCAGTAGAGATAAAGAGGTGTTAGTACCATTATACAAGTCACTGGTGAGACCTCATCTGGAATACTGTGTGCAGTTGTGGTCTCCCATGTTTAAGAAGGATGAATTCAAACTGGAACGGGTACAGAGAAGGGCTACTAGGATGATCCGAGGAATGGAAAACCTGTCTTATGAAAGGAGACTCAAAGAACTTGGGTTGTTTAGCCTAACCAAAAGAAGGCTGAGGGGAGATATGATTGCTCTCTATAAATATATCAGAGGGATAAATACCATGGAGGGAGAGGAATTATTTAAGCTCAGTACCAATGTGGACACAAGAACAAATGGATATAAACTGGCCATCAGGAAGTTTAGACTTGAAATTAGATGAAGGTTTCTGACCATCAGAGGAGTGAAGTTCTGAAACAGCCTTCCAAGGGAAGCAGTGGGGGCAAAAGACCTGTCTGGCTTCAAGATTAAGCTCGATAAGTTTATGGAGGAGATGGTATGATCAGATAACATGATTTTGTCAATTAATTGATCTTTAACTATTTATGTTCAATAGGCCCAATGGCCTGTGATGGGATGTTAGATGTGGTGGGTTCTGAGTTACTGCAGAGAATTCTTTCCTGGGTAACTGGCTGGTGAATCTTGCCCACATGCTCAGGGTCCAGCTGATTACCATATTTGGGGTCGGGAAGGAATTTTCCTCCAGGGCAGATTGGAAGAGGCCCTGGGGGTTTTTCGCCTTCCTCTGTAGCATGGGGCAGAGGTCACTTGCTGGAGGATTCTCTGCACCTTGAAGTCTTTAAACCATGATTTGAGGACTTCAATAGCTCAGACATAGGTGAGAGGTTTATTGCAGGAGTGGGTGGGTGAGATTCTATGGCCTGCATTGTGCAGGAGGTCAGACTACATGATCATAATGGTCCCTTCTGACCTTCATGTCTATGAGAACAATTTATGAAGGGTCATCGTGGATTCTCCATCACTGACAATTTTTAAATCAGGAATGGATGTTTTTCTTTAAAATATGCTCTAGGAATTATTTTGGTGAAGTTCTCTGGCCGGTGTTGTGGACACAAGAGGTTGGACTAAATGATTGCAATTGTCCCTTCTGGCCTTGGAATATTTAAATTTATGAATTCCACTGTCCACAGGAAACACAAGTACTCCCCTCTAGGCCTCGCAGGCCCCACTGTCTCTCTAGAGGTTAGTGACAGGCAAACTCCAATCCTCGAGCCCCTCCCTCCCTGGAGTGTCTAGCCCCTGGTCCACTGGATGCTTGCAATATTTATAGATTCGCTGCTTCCAAAGAAACACTAAACCCCAGCTTGCCAATTCCACCTCAGATCACCTCTCTGCTGAATGCACAGCACTTAGTTACGTTTATAGTGAAATCAAGTATACGTTTATTTAATGAAGCGAAGAGAGTTAAGTGACAGCAAGTAGAAGTATTGGAAACAAATGGTTACAAATAAAATCATAGTATGCATTCTAGAGCCTAGACTTAGTTAACTAGATAGTCTCATCTCTTGTAGAGTTTGGCTCGCCCAAAATCCTTGCAGCACTTTACAACCTCGTTTGGCTGTAGCCCTCCTTTCATGAGACAGACTTTAAGTAGCAGTCTTAAAGCCATCCTTTGGAGAACTATTATGCATATATCTGACCCAGGGGATCCCTGTAACATCCTCTGCATCCCCTCTGCCAATTGGCACCAACAGGTGCTTGGGTCACATATACTCTCTTGAGTTTGATAAAGCCGTAATAATTATTTTCCCTCAGATACAAGCTGTGCTTATAATTCCAGCTACAAAGTTAACTGTCTGTGGCCTTTGGCTAATCACTTAACCACCCTGTATTTCACTTTCTCCATCTGTCAAATGGGGATGATACTTCTGGTATATTACTGGGATTTTGTAAGGATAAATTTTATGTTTGTAAAGCTCTTTGTGATTCTCTGATGCATCATGAGAGTGGTGTTTATTTGTATAATAAGAAAATTAATTATCCTATTTATGATACATACTGAGAACCCATTTACAGTGTAGTCTGCTTTGTTTTCCTGAGTCAAGATAAGCTTGGAAACCAAATTTGATTTTTCAAGAACTTTATTTCATTTATCTTTACGATATTTTTACTTCTAAAACCTTTCACTAATATACCACTGCATGCAAAAGAATAAGTATGTGGCAGAGTGATACTTATATATATGTAAATCTTGCCAAAATGTTTGCAAAGATTCTATTAAATTGATCCAAAACATCCTGTCTAAAACTTTATATATTCAAATTAGCTCTACAAATCTGAGAACTTCTGGTGAATAATTCAATGCTGGATAATTTAATGTTGCTTTTCTTCTCAACTCCAAGTTCTGTTTTGTGGTGTATTTTATTTTCATAATCCAGCTTTTGCAAGCACTGAAAAGTTAAAAGAAAAGGGGGACTTGTGGCACCTTAGAGACTAACAAATTTATTTGAGCATAAGCTTTCGTGAGCTACAGGTCACTTCATCGGATGAAAAGTTAGGAAAGCATAGATCGGGGTGAAACATTAGCAATTAAAATATAAGCTATGCTGAATTCTAATATAAATTATGAATCCCTCCCCTTAGCTAAATGGAGAACTTTTGTCCTGATCTCTGTAATATTTTAATAGCACAGAATAGTATGGGTTTCTCTTCTACTCTGTTTTTGTATAAAGACATTGTCTGTGTTTAAGTAACCACTTTTTTCTTGAAATATCCCACTATTGCCCTACTGCTGGTGCAGCTCCATTAGTGGAAGACCTGTGTAAACTAGCTGCCAGTGCTTGAACCGTTGTATTGTCAAATCCTGCTTACAGCAGATCAAGACAAATAAAAATACCAGCAGCTGCCAGTTACTCCTTTGAGGGAATTCTGTGCCACTGCGCAATGCAGAATTTTGCAGAAATTAATGTTTTTTTCACATAATTTCCTTTCCTCCACAAAAATGGGCTGCAGTGCTGCTTGCCGCCACTAGGGGCCACTGGACCAGGCAGAGCCCAGCTCACACACAGAAGACACTGTGGCGGGGAGGAAAGAGTTCCTAGCAGCTGCAGTTCCCTAGGCTCCAGACGGTGGCGTGCAGGAAACGCCACATAAGCCTGGGACCCAGAAGCAGGCTGTTTCTCCTTCTGGATCCCTGGGCAGTAGGGGGACGGGTATCTGGGCTGGTGGGGGAGGCCACGGCTGGGTTCCGGAAGGGAGGAGGTGGACGTCTGGTCTCTGGGGAGCCACAGCTGGACTCTGGGGTAGGGTTGCCAACTTTCTAATCACACAAAACCGAACACCTCGGCCTCACCCCTTCTCTGAGGCCCCACCCCTGCTTGCTCCATCCCCTTTCCCTCCATTGCTTGCTCTCCCCCACCCTCACTCATTTTCGCCATGCTGGGGGGGGGGTTGGTGTGCAGGAGGTGGCTGAGGGCTCTGACTGGGGGTGCAGGCTCTGGGGTGGGGCCAGCGATGAGGGGTTTGGGGTGTGGGAGAGGGCTCCGGGCTGGGACAGGGTGTTGGGGGGACTCTAGCTGGGGAGGTAGGCTCTGGGGTGGGGCTGGTGATGAGGGGCTTGGGTTGAAGGAGTGGGGTCTGGGCTGGGGCTGAGGGGTTCTGCGTGCGGGAGGGGGTACGGGCTCCAGCTGGGGGTGTGGACTCTGGGGTGGGGCTGGGGATGAGGGATTTGGGGTGAAGGATGGGGTTCTGGACTGGGGCAGGTGGTTGGGGTGCAGGGCGGGTGAGGGCTTCGGCTGGGCGTGTGGACTCTGGGGCTGAAAATGAGAGGTTTGGAGTGCAGGAGGGGGCCTGAGGCAGGGGGGTTGCTGTTGGGGAGTGGGGTGCGGGAGGGAGTTTGGAGGTGGGAGAGGACGTGAGGTTGTGGTGTGGGAGAGGGTTTGAGGTGTGGGGTCCCAGTGGCACTTACCGTGGCTCCCAGTAAGTGGCTTCCAGGTCCCTGCAGCCCCTAGATGCATGGGCAGTAAGGGAGGAGCCACGTGCTGCCCTCACACCCGCAGGCGTCACCCCCGCAGCTCCCATTGGTCACAGTTCCCAGTCAGTGAGAGCTGCGGAGCTGGCACAAGGGGGCAGCACACAGAGCCTCCCTGGCCTCCCATGCATCTAAGGGTTGCAGGAACCTGGCAGCCACTTCCAGGAGCCACACACACCTAGAGCAGACAGGGAGCCTGCTGCACTGCCGACTGGACTTTTAATGGCCCCCGAACATTAAAGCCACCAGGGTCCCTTTTCAACCGAGGGTTCCGGTCAAAAACCAGACACCTCACGACCCTACTCGGGGAGGGGTGTGTGTGACGGCATGTCTGGGATGTGGGGGCCACGGTGGGCTCTGCGGGGGAGGTGGTGCGGTATCTGGGCTGCGGGGGGCCCTCATGTCTGGGCTCAGGGAGGGAGGGGGTTTCTAGTGTATTGGCTGCAGGGGCCTCGCATCTGGACTTGGAGGAGGGGCTGTGGGTGTCTGGCCCCCCAGCTGGGCTCCTGGGGGTGGGGGCAGCGGAGAAACAGGAACTGGTTTGTCATAGGGGTTTCTTTAATGCCCTACTCCTGGGGGAATTTTGTGTGTCTGTATTGTTACAGACATATTTTCTGACAGATATTTGGAAATAAATTACCAAAATAATTGAAACTGGGGTGATTATGTAGTGTTATTTTGACAAATAAAATTTGCAGAATTTTAAAATATTGTGTGCAGAATTCCCCCAGGGGTAGCCAGTGGACTAACTACAGTAGCACTCCTGTTGTTACTACTACAGTGCACAAAAGTGCACCACTGGTTTTATATAACTGGTAGACAAATATAGCCGTTGCCCCAAGGAGCTTACAGTCATAATATTATTTGAGTGGGCATTCACAGCAGAGAAAGGAGGGGATGTGGTGCTGATAATACTGATGAACCAGAATTACAGCAAGGAGATAACACAAGAAGATAACATGGTTACACAGTTTAGGTATATGTATTAAATTGTATTGTTGACAACTTCTTGTCAATGTGAATGAGACCTGAGTCTTAAATGATGTGAACAAAGAGAAGGCAATGGTCTGGTAGACCAGAATTGAGAGAGTATCCCTTGGGTAAGGGGAGAAGTGAAGCTGGCCAAGACTAAGGGTATGTCTACACTATGGAATAAGGTCGAATTTATAGAAGTCGTTTTTTTAGAAATCTGTTTTATATATTCGAGTGTGTGTCCCCCCACAGAAAATGCTCTAAGTGCATTAACTCGGTGGAGTGCTTCCACAGTACCGAGGCTAGAGTCGACTTCCGGAGCGTCGCACTGTGGATGGCTATCTCACAGTTCCCGCAGTCTCCGCTGCCCATTGGAATTCTGGGTTGAGATCCCAATGCCTGATGGGGCTAAAACATTGTCGCGGGTGGTTCTGAGTACATATCGTCAGGCCCCCCTTCCCTCCCTCCCTCCGTGAAAGCAAGGGCAGACAATCGTTTCGCGCCTTTTTTCCTGAGTTACCTGTGCAGACGCCATACCACAGCAAGCCTGGAGCCCACTCAGATAACCGTCACCGTATGTCTCCTGGGTGCTGGCAGACGCGGTACGGCATTGCTACACAGTAGCAGCAACCCATTGCCTTCTGGCAGCAGACAGTGCAGTACGACTGGTAGCCGTCCTCGTCGTGTCCGAGGTGCTCCTGGCCACGTCGGCTGGGAGCGCCTGGGCAGACATGGGCGCAGGGACTAAATTTGGAGTGACTTGACCAGGTCATTCTCTTTAGTCCTGCAGTCAGTCCTACTGAACCGTCTTATGGTGAGCAGGCAGGCGATACGGATTGCTAGCAGTCGTACTGTACCATCTTTGCCGGGCAGGCAAGAGATGAGGATGGCTAGCAGTCGTATTGTACCATCTTCTGCCGGGCAGGCAAGAGATGAGGATGGCTAGCAGTCGTACTGTACCATCTTCTGCCGAGCAGCCATGAGATGTGGATGGCATGCAGTCCTTCTGCACCGTCTGCTGCCAGCCAAAGATGTAAAAGATAGATGGAGTGGATCAAAACAAGAAATAGACCAGATTTGTTTTGTACTCATTTGCTTCCCCCCCTCCCCTGTCTAGGGGACTCATTCCTCTAGATCACACTGCAGTCACTCACAGAGAAGGTGCAGCGAGGTAAATCTAGCCATGTGTCAATCAGAGGCCAGGCTAACCTCCTTGTTCCAATAAGAACAATAACTTAGGTGCACCATTTCTTATTGGAACCCTCCGTGAAGTCCTGCCTGAAATACTCCTTTATGTAAAGCCACCCCCTTTGTTGATTTTAGCTCTCTGAAGCCAACCCTGTAAGCCGTGTCGTCAGTCGCCCCTCCCTCCGTCAGAGCAACGGCAGACAATCGTTCCGCGCCTTTTTTCTGTGCGGACGCCATACCAAGGCAAGCATGGAGGCTGCCCAGCTCACTTTGGCAATTAGGAGCACATTAAACACCACACGCATTATCCAGCAGTATATGCAGCACCAGAACCTGGCAAAGTGATACCGGGCGAGGAGGCGACGTCAGCGCGGTCACATGAGTGATCAGGACATGGACACAGATTTCTCTGAAAGCATGGGCCCTGCCAATGCATGCATCATGGTGCTAATGGGGCAGGTTCATGCTGTGGAACGCCGATTCTGGGCTCGGGAAACAAACACAGACTGGTGGGACTGCATAGTGTTGCAGATCTGGGACGATTCCCAGTGGCTGCGAAACTTTCGCATGCGTAAGGGCACTTTCATGGAACTTCGTGACTTGCTTTCCCCTGCCCTGAGGTGCATGAATACCAAGATGAGAGCAGACCTCACAGTTGAGAAGCGAGTGCCGATAGCCCTGTGGAAGCTTGAAAAGCCAGACGGATACTGGTCAGTTGGGAATCAATTTGGAGTGGGCAAATCTACTGTTGGGGCTGCTGTGATGCAAGTAGCCCACGCAATCAAAGATCTGCTGATTTCAAGGGTAGTGACCCTGGGAAATGTGCAGGTCATAGTGGATGGCTTTGCTGCAATGGGATTCCCTAACTGTGGTGGGGCCATAGACGGAACCCATATCCCTATCTTGGCACCGGAGCACCAAGCACTTGCGCCGAGTACATAAACCGCAAGGGGTACTTTTCGATAGTGCTGCAAGCTCTGGTGGATCACAAGGGACGTTTCACCAACATCAACATGGGATGGCCGGGAAAGGTACATGACGCTCGCATTTTCAGGAACTCTGGTCTGTTTCAAAAGCTGCAGGAAGGGACTTTATTCCCAGACCAGAAAATAACTGTTGGGGATGTTGAAATGCCTATATGTATCCTTGGGGACCCAGCCTACCCCTTAATCCCATGGCTCATGAAGCCGTACACAGGCAGCCTGGACAGTAGTCAGGAGCTGTTCAACTACAGGATGAGCAAGTGCAGAATGGTAGTAGAATGTGCATTTGGATGTTTAAAGGCGTGCTGGCGCAGTTTACTGACTCGCTTAGACCTCAACGAAACCAATATTCCCACTGTTATTACTGCTTGCTGTGTTCTCCACAATGTCTGTGAGAGTAAGGGGGAGACGTTTATGGCAGGGTGGGAGGTTGAGGCAAATCGCCTGGCTCCTGGTTACGCGCAGCCAGACACCAGGGCGGTTAGAAGAGCACAGGAGGGCGCGGTACGCATAAGAGAAGCTTTGAAAACCAGTTCCATGACTGGCCAGGCTACGGTGTGAAAGTTCTGTTTGTTTCTCCTTGATGAACCCCCCCCCCCCCTTGGTTCACTCTACTTCCCTGTAAGCTAACCACCCTCGCCTCCTCCCTTTGATCACCGCTTGCAGAGGCAATAAAGTCATTGCTGCTTCACATTCATGCATTCTTTATTCATTCATCACACAAATAGGGGGATGACTACCAAGATAGCCCAGGAGGGGTGGTGGAGGAGGGAAGGAAAATGCCACACAGCACTTTAAAAGTTTACAACTTTAAAATTTATTGAATGCCAGCCTTCTTTTTTTTGGGCAATCCTCTGTGGCGGAGTGGCTGGTTGGCCGGTGGCCCCCCCACCGCGTTCTTGGGCGTCTGGGTGTGGAGGCTATGGAACTTGGGGAGGAGGGCGGTTGATTACACAGGGGCTGTAGTGACAGTCTGTGCTCCAGCTGCCTTTGTTGCAGCTCAACCATACACTGGAGCATACTGGTTTGGTCCTCCAGCAGCCTCAGCATTGAATCCTGCCTCCTCTCCTCATGCTGCCGCCACATTTGAGCTTCAGCCCGCCACTTACTCTCTTCAGCCCTCCACCTCTCCTCTCGGTCATTTTGTGCTTTCCTGCACTCTGACATTATTTGCCTCCACGCATTCGTCTGTGCTCTGTCAGTATGGGAGGACAGCATGAGCTCGGAGAACATTTCATCGCGAGTGCGTTTTTTTTTCTTTCTAAGCTTCACTAGCCTCTGGGAAGGAGAAGATCCTGTGATCATTGAAACACATGCAGCTGGTGGAGAAAAAAAAAGGGACAGCGGTATTTAAAAAGACACATTTTATAAAACAGTGACTACACTCTTTCAGGGTAAACCTTGCTGTTAACATTACATACATAGCACATGTGCTTTCATTAAAAGGTCGCATTTTGCCTCCCCCCACCGCGTGGCTACCCCCTCAACCCTCCCCCCTCCCTGTGGCTAACAGCGGGGAACATTTCTGTTTAGCCACAGGCAAACAGCCCAGCAGGAATGGGCTCCTCTGAGTGTCCCCTGAAGAAAGCACTCTATTTCAACCAGATGACCATGAATTATATCTCACTCTCCTGAGGATAACACAGAGAGATAAAGAACGGATGTTGTTTGAACGCCAGCAAACATACACTGCAATGCTTTGTTGTACAATGATTCCCGAGTACGTGTTACTGGCCTGGAGTGGTAAAGTGTCCTACCATGAAGGACGCAATAAGGCTGCCCTCCCTAGAAACCTTTTGCAAAGGTTTGGGAGAACATCCAGGAGAGCCGCGAATGCCAGGGCAAAGTAATCCTTTCACATGCTTGCTTTTAAACCATGTATAGTATTTTAAAAGGTACACTCACCGGAGGTCCCTTCTCTGCCTGCTGGGTCCAGGAGGCAGCCTTGGGTGGGTTCGGGGGGTACTGGCTCCAGGTCCAGGGTGAGAAACAGTTCCTGGCTGTCGGGAAAACCGGTTTCTCCGCTTGCTTGCTGTGAGCTATCTACAACCTCATCATCATCATCATCTTCTTCTTCTTCGTCCCCAAAACCTGCTTCCGTATTGCCTCCATCTCCATTGAAGGAGTCAGACAACACGGCTGGGGTAGTGGTGGCTGAACCCCCTAAAATGGCATGCAGCTCATCATAGAAGCGGCATGTTTGGGGCTCTGACCCGGAGCGGCCGTTCGCCTCTATGGTTTTCTGGTAGGCTTGTCTCAGCTCCTTCAGTTTCACACGGCACTGCTTCGGGTCCCTGTTATGGCCTCTGTCCTTCATGTCCTGGGAGATTTTGACAAAGGTTTTGGCATTTCGAAAACTGGAACGGAGTTCTGATAGCACGGATTCCTCTCCCCATACATAATGACAGGTTTCAGAGTAACAGCCGTGTTAGTCTGTATTCGCAAAAAGAAAAGGAGTACTTGTGGCACCTTAGAGACTAACCAATTTATTAGAGCATAAGCTTTCGTGAGCTACAGCTCACTTCATCAGATGCATATCGTGGAAACTGCAGCAGACTTTATATATACACAGAGAATATGAAACAATACCTTCTCCCACCCCACTGTCCTGCTGGTAATAGCTTATCTAAAGTGATTATCAGGTGGGCCATTTCCAGCACAAATCCAGGTTTTCTCACCCTCCACCCCCCCACACAAATTCACTCTCCTGCTGGTGATAGCCCATCCAAAATGACAACTCTTTACACAATGTGCATGACAATCAAGTTGGGCTATTTCCTGCACAAATCCAGGTTTTCTCACATCCCCCCCACCCCCATACACACACAAACTCACTCTCCTGCTGGTAATAGCTCATCCAAACTGACCACTCTTCAAGTTTAAATCCAAGTTAAACCAGAACATCTGGGCGGGGGGGGAGGGTAGGAAAAAACAAGAGGAAACAGGCTACCTTGCATAATGACTTAGCCACTCCCAGTCTCTATTTAAGCCTAAATTAATAGTATCCAATTTGCAAATGAATTCCAATTCAGCAGTTTCTCGCTGGAGTCTGGATTTGAAGTTTTTTTGTTTTAAGATAGCGACCTTCATGTCTGTAATCGCGTGACCAGAGAGATTGAAGTGTTCTCCGACTGGTTTATGAATGTTATAATTCTTGACATCTGATTTGTGTCCATTTATTCTTTTACGTAGAGACTGTCCAGTTTGACCAATGTACATGGCAGAGGGGCATTGCTGGCACATGATGGCATATATCACATTGGTGGATGTGCAGGTGAACGAGCCTCTGATAGTGTGGCTGATGTTATTAGGCCCTGTGATGGTGTCCCCTGAATAGATATGTGGGCACAGTTGGCAACGGGCTTTGTTGCAAGGATAAGTTCCTGGGTTAGTGGTTCTGTTGTGTGGTATGTGGTTGTTGGTGAGTATTTGCTTCAGGTTGCGGGGCTGTCTGTAGGCAAGGACTGGCCTGTCTCCCAAGATTTGTGAGAGTGTTGGGTCATCCTTTAGGATAGGTTGTAGATCCTTAATAATGCGTTGGAGGGGTTTTAGTTGGGGGCTGAAGGTGACGGCTAGTGGCGTTCTGTTATTTTCTTTGTTAGGCCTGTCCTGTAGTAGGTAACTTCTGGGAACTCTTCTGGCTCTATCAATCTGTTTCTTTACTTCTGCAGGTGGGTATTGTAGTTGTAAGAAAGCTTGACAGAGATCTTGTAGGTGTTTGTCTCTGTCTGAGGGGTTGGAGCAAATGCGGTTGTATCGCAGAGCTTGGCTGTAGACGATGGATCGTGTGGTGTGGTCAGGGTGAAAGCTGGAGGCATGCAGGTAGGAATAGCGGTCAGTAGGTTTCCGGTATAGGGTGGTGTTTATGTGACCATTGTTTATTAGCACTGTAGTGTCCAGGAAGTGGATTTCTTGTGTGGACTGGACCAGGCTGAGGTTGGTGGTGGGATGGAAATTGTTGAAATCATGGTGGAATTCCTCAAGGGCTTCTTTTCCATGGGTCCAGATGATGAAGATGTCATCAATATAGCGCAAGTAGAGTAGGGGCTTTAGGGGACGAGAGCTGAGGAAGCGTTGTTCTAAATCAGTCATAAAAATGTTGGCATACTGTGGGGCCATGCGGGTACCCATAGCAGTGCCGCTGATCTGAAGGTATACATTGTCCCCAAATGTGAAGTAGTTATGGGTAAGGACAAAGTCACAAAGTTCAGCCACCACGTTAGCCGTGACATTATCGGGGATAGTGTTCTTGACGGCTTGTAGTCCATCTTTGTGTGGAATGTTGGTGTAGAGGGCTTCTACATCCATAGTGGCCAGGATGGTGTTATCAGGAAGATCACCGATGGATTGAAGTTTCCTCAGGAAGTCAAAATGGAAAATCTGCATCACTTGCCCCATAACCTCAGCCATGCGGAACGCAATGCCATCCACAGCCTCAGAAACAACTCTGACATCATAATCAAAAAGGCTGACAAAGGAGGTGCTGTTGTCATCATGAATAGGTCGGAATATGAACAAGAGGCTGCTCGGCAGCTCTCCAACACGAGTTTCTACAAGCCATTACCCTCTGATCCCACTGAGAGTTACGAAAAGCAACTACAGCATTTGCTCAAGAAACTTCCTGAAAAGCACAAGATCAAATCCGCACAGACACACCCCTGGAACCCCGACCTGGGATATTCTATCTACTACCCAAGATCCATAAACCTGGAAATCCTGGGCGCCCCATCATCTCAGGCATTGGCACCCTGACAGCAGGATTGTCTGGCTATGTAGACTCCCTCCTCAGGCCCTACGCTACCAGCACTCCCAGCTACCTTCGAGACACCACTGACTTCCTGAGGAAACTTCAATCCATCGGTGATCTTCCTGATAACACCATCCTGGCCACTATGGATGTAGAAGCCCTCTACACCAACATTCCACACAAAGATGGACTACAAGCCGTCAAGAACACTATCCCCGATAATGTCACGGCTAACGTGGTGGCTGAACTTTGTGACTTTGTCCTTACCCATAACTACTTCACATTTGGGGACAATGTATACCTTCAGATCAGCGGCACTGCTATGGGTACCCGCATGGCCCCACAGTATGCCAACATTTTTATGACTGATTTAGAACAACGCTTCCTCAGCTCTCGTCCCCTAAAGCCCCTACTCTACTTGCGCTATACTGATGACATCTTCATCATCTGGACCCATGGAAAAGAAGCCCTTGAGGAATTCCACCATGATTTCAACAATTTCCATCCCACCACCAACCTCAGCCTGGTCCAGTCCACACAAGAGATCCACTTCCTGGACACTACAGTGCTAATAAACAATGGTCACATAAACACCACCCTATACCGGAAACCTACTGACCGCTATTCCTACCTGCATGCCTCCAGCTTTCACCCTGACCACACCACACGATCCATCGTCTACAGCCAAGCTCTGCGATACAACCGCATTTGCTCCAACCCCTCAGACAGAGACAAACACCTACAAGATCTCTGTCAAGCTTTCTTACAACTACAATACCCACCTGCAGAAGTAAAGAAACAGATTGATAGAGCCAGAAGAGTTCCCAGAAGTTACCTACTACAGGACAGGCCTAACAAAGAAAATAACAGAACGCCACTAGCCGTCACCTTCAGCCCCCAACTAAAACCCCTCCAACGCATTATTAAGGATCTACAACCTATCCTAAAGGATGACCCAACACTCTCACAAATCTTGGGAGACAGGCCAGTCCTTGCCTACAGACAGCCCCGCAACCTGAAGCAAATACTCACCAACAACCACATACCACACAACAGAACCACTAACCCAGGAACTTATCCTTGCAACAAAGCCCGTTGCCAATTGTGCCCACATATCTATTCAGGGGACACCATCACAGGGCCTAATAACATCAGCCACACTATCAGAGGCTCGTTCACCTGCACATCCACCAATGTGATATATGCCATCATGTGCCAGCAATGCCCCTCTGCCATGTACATTGGTCAAACTGGACAGTCTCTACGTAAAAGAATAAATGGACACAAATCAGATGTCAAGAATTATAACATTCATAAACCAGTCGGAGAACACTTCAATCTCTCTGGTCACGCGATTACAGACATGAAGGTCGCTATCTTAAAACAAAAAAACTTCAAATCCAGACTCCAGCGAGAAACCGCTGAATTGGAATTCATTTGCAAATTGGATACTATTAATTTAGGCTTAAATAGAGACTGGGAGTGGCTAAGTCATTATGCAAGGTAGCCTGTTTCCTCTTGTTTTTTCCTACCCTCCCCCCCCCCGCCCAGATGTTCTGGTTTAACTTGGATTTAAACTTGAAGAGTGGTCAGTTTGGATGAGCTATTACCAGCAGGAGAGTGAGTTTGTGTGTGTATGGGGGTGGGGGGGATGTGAGAAAACCTGGATTTGTGCAGGAAATAGCCCAACTTGATTGTCATGCACATTGTGTAAAGAGTTGTCATTTTGGATGGGCTATCACCAGCAGGAGAGTGAATTTGTGTGGGGGGGTGGAGGGTGAGAAAACCTGGATTTGTGCTGGAAATGGCCCACCTGATAATCACTTTAGATAAGCTATTACCAGCAGGACAGTGGGGTGGGAGGAGGTATTGTTTCATATTCTCTGTGTATATATAAAGTCTGCTGCAGTTTCCACGATATGCATCTGATGAAGTGAGCTGTAGCTCACGAAAGCTTATGCTCTAATAAATTGGTTAGTCTCTAAGGTGCCACAAGTACTCCTTTTCTTTCTCCCCATACAGGGATCAAATCCCGTACCTCCCGTTCGGTCCATGCTGGAGCTCTTTTGCGATTCTGGGACTCCATCATGGTCACCTCTGCTGATGAGCTCTGCATGGTCACCTGCAGCTTGCCACGCTGGCCAAAGAGGAAATGAGATTCAAAAGTTCGTGGTTCTTTTCCTGTCTACCTGGCCAGTGCATCTGAGTTGAGAGCGCTGTCCAGAGCGGTCACAATGGAGCACTCTGGGATAGCTCCCGGAGGCCAATACCGTCCAATTGTGTCCACAGTACCCCAAATTCTAGCCGGCAAGGCCGATTTAAGCGCTAATCCACTTGTCAGGGGTGGAGTAAGGAAATCGATTTTAAGAGCCCTTAAAGTCTAAATAAAAGGCTTCATCGTGTGGACGGGTGCAGGTTTACATCGATTTAATGCTGCTAAATTCGACCTAAAGTCCTAGTGTAGACCAGGGCTAAGAGGAACTGTGAAAGTGGGGATTTAGGAAGTGACACTGAACTACAGGAAGTGAGAAGTCAGTAGAGCTCATGAAAACATGGGGAAAGGAGGAGAAATTAAGGACCAGGGCAGAGGAAAGGTGCCAGAGGATAAACTGCAGCTACGATGGAGATTAAATTGAGAGGAGAGAGTTGTGGAGTTGAAGTCTGCTGCTCTGCCAGGGCTGAGCAATGTGAAGCAGCCAGTAGGGGGAAAGATCTCTCTTGCAGCTCCAGAATTGATAACCTTTGGCTGCTGGCAGATCAGCAATTGACTGAGGAGTCGCCCTTCAGCTGCACAAGGGTCCCTAGAGCTGCTTTGCACTCCACAAAGACAATGCCAGCCAGCCAATGCCAGTCATTAAGGTTGCTGATTTCCTTACAGTGACACAATCTCGGCCAATTAGAGAAGATCATGTTTCAAAACTCATTCCCATGAACTTGCAAAAACAAGCCATTTCCCTGTTGGCTCTTTGTGTGTGTGCTGTTGCTGCTCTCTTCTGGATACCTTCCAGATTAGCTTTTGAAGCTGAGGGCCATGTTAGTTCTATACTCTGGAGCCAATGTTATAGTGACACCGTGTTCCACTTTATTTTGATGAAGTCTACTGCTTTGTGAAGAAAATACTTTTCTTCTCTTGCATCTGAAATAGCACTGATTATAAGCTACACGTGCACACCACGTGCCCGAAGCCAGAGAATTTGAAAGTAGTCTGTCTGTCCACACATGCACCCTGGCTCACCTCATGCCTTCAACCAAGGAGGTAAAAGTCAGGGCGGACCAACAATCTCTCCAGTTCCTTCTCACCGCCACATGATCTGGGTTGGAACCTTTAGTGTCTGCAGCTTTGGCTTCATTCTAAAAAATAAGAATCATCTAGTTTGTAAATAATTTAACAATTTTAATAGTTTGTACCATTTAGCATTAGATCAGTGGTTCTCAACGCCAATCCGCCGCTTGTTCAGGGAAAGCCCCAGCACCCCGGACTGGTTTGTTTACCTGCCGTGTCCGTAGGTTCATCCGATTGCGGCTCCCACTGGCCGCGGTTCGCTGCTCCAGGCCAATGGGGGCTGCGGGAAGCGGCAAGGGCCAAGGGATGTACTGGCTGCCCTTCCCGCAGCCCCCATTGGCCTGGAGCGGCAAACCACGGCCAGTGGGAGCTGCAATCAGCCGAACCTGCGGATGCGGCAGGTAAACAAACCAGTCTGGTGCGCCGGGACTTTCCCTGAACAAGCGGTGGACCGGCTTTAAGAACCACTGTATTAGATTATTCTCCCGAGGGGACCCTCTCTTCCCCCCATACCCTGTTTAGGTAGCAAGCTACACCCTGGACTTTGAGCTTCAAATTCTGTGCTTCCTGCCTGCAATCCTTCTCAGTCAATGATGACCACCAGCGCTGCCTGTACTGCCTTGGGGAATCTCACATTGCGGCAAGATGCAGTATCTGCCCATCGTTCCCCAGCCATACTGAAGAAGGGCAGGAATTTCATCTCTGCAAATACTTAATGGAGAAGACCATAAGGCCCCAGTCAGACCCAGGCCAGGGAACCCCTCTGTGTGTCAGCCTGATTCAGCAAGGAATGTACCTCCTGTTGTAACATCTGACTCTGGTGTGGGGAATCTGCCCGCACAAACCTCATGGTGGAGTGTTGTCAGGAAGGTAAGATGCACTGTCATAAGCATGAGACTAAGTGTTCCTCAAAGTCCACTTCAGAGAAATCAAACTAATCCAGCCAATGCGTATCTAGGCTTAAGTACCGAAGACAAGGGGAAGCAGCGAATTTCTGGAGAAGGATCTAGAAATCACAATGGCATTAAAAAGGCAAAAAGAAAAACAACAGGGCAGTCTGCAAAATATCTTCGATTTCTATATACAACTGTAAGGAGTATGAACTGGAAGTCGTGAAATTATGAAGAAAATTATGACTTAATTGGCATAACAGAGACTTGGTGGGACAACTCCCAGGATTGGCGTACCAGCATTGAAGGATCTAACTTCTTCCGAAAGGATAGGTATGGGGAAAAAGGAGGAGGTGTTGCGCTGGACGTCAAGAATGTATACACTTTTTCCGAGGTCCGAGGGGAAGTGAGCGACAGACCTATTGGGAGTCTCTGAGGGAGAATAACAAGGGAAAAAAACTATAGAGATGTTACAATGGGGGGGTCTATTAAAGACCACCAAATCAGAAAGAAGAAGTGGATGAGTCATTCTACAAGCATTTAACAAGATTAGTTATCACGCGTGAGCTAGTATTAGTGCGGGGTTTTAACTTCCCTGATATCTGCTGGAAGACTGTAGCAGCAAAACATAATATGTCCTGTAAATTCTTAGCATGTGTAGGGGAGAGCTTTCTGTTTCAACAACTAGCAGGTCCTCCATTTTGGATCTGGTTTTGACCAACAGGGATGAATTAGTTGTGAACGTAAAGGTGGTTGGAAACTTGGGAGGAAGTGATTGTGATCTGATAGAATTCAAGATCCTTTGGAAAGGAGGACATGAGGACAGCAAAACCAGGACACTGGACTTCAGAAAGGTAGATGTCAGTGGACTCAGAGAAATAGTAGGCAAGGTCCAATGGAAAAACCAATGAGGAAGAAAAGGAGTCAAAGGGAACTGGCAGTTCTTAAAAGATGTAATAGTAGAGCTATTCCGACACAGAGGTAAGATGAGAAAAGCTACAGGAGGCCAATGTGGCTGCACAAGTTGCTTTTTAGCTATCTAAAAACCAAAAGGGATACACTCAGGAAGTGGAAGGAGGGACATGTCACCAAAGAAGTATACATGGGAATAGCATGAGCGTGTACCGATCAAATCAGGAAGGCCAAGGCAAAGAATGAGTTACAGCTGGCAAGAAATGTTAGAGACAACAAGAAGGGGTTCTTCAAATGTGTCAGACAAAAAAGAAGGATCAAGGACGGTATGGGTCCGCTGCTCAGTAGAGAAGGTGAGCTGGTAACCGAAGATGATACGAAGGCACAGCTGCTCAATACCTACTTTGCTTCAGTCTTGTCAGAAAAAATAACGTGATCAGATGACTAGCAAAGTTACCATAGACAATAAAGGGGAAGTGATGCAGATAAGTAAAGAACACTTCAGAAATCTTTGGACTAATTTGAATGTATTAAATCAGCGGGCCCTGATGCTAT
This sequence comes from Lepidochelys olivacea, assembly GCF_965140295.1. Lineage (NCBI taxonomy): Eukaryota > Metazoa > Chordata > Testudines > Cheloniidae > Lepidochelys > Lepidochelys olivacea. The sequence goes on from NC_140412.1 coordinate 10,099,397, forward strand.
TCACCTGACGGTACTGAAGGAATTAGCTGAAGAAATCTCAGAGCCACTGGCAATAATATTTACAAACTTATGGATGAGAGGAGAGGTCCTAGAAGACTGGAGAAGGGCTAATGCAGTGCCCGTCTTTGAAAAGGGGGAAAAGGAGGAGTTGAGGAATTATAGACCAGTCAGCCTGACTTCAATACCTGGGAAGCTAGTAGAGCAATGTATAAAACATTCAGCTGGAGAATACCTGGAGGATGAAGGGGTGATCACTAGCAGCGAGCATGGATTTACTAAGACCAAATCACACTAAACCAGCTTGATTCCTTCTTTGACAGGGTAACTGATTTGTTGGATAGCGGGAATGCAGTGGACATAATATTCCTGCAAAAAGAACAGGAGTACTTGTGGCACCTTAGAGACTAACAGATTTATTTGAGCATAAGCTTTCGTGGACTACAGTTCACTTCATAGGATGCATGCAGTGGAAAATACAGTAGGACGATTTTATATGCACAGAGAACATGAAACAATATGTGTTACCATACACACTATAACGAGAGTGATCAGTTAAGGTGAGCTATTACCAGCAGGAGAGAAAAAAAACCTTTTGTAGTGATAATCAAGATGGGCCATTTCCAGCAGTTGACAAGAACGTGTGAGGAACAGTGTGGGGGGGGGGAAATAAACATGGGGAAATAGTTTTACTTTGTGTAATGACACATCCACTCCCAGTCTTTATTCAAGCCTAATTTAATGGTGTCCAGTTTGCAAATTAATTCCAATTCAGCAGTCTCTCATTGGAGTCTGTTTTTGAAGTTTTTTTGTTGTAATATTGTGACTTTTAGGTCTGTAATCTAGTGACCAGAGAGATTGAAGTGTTCTCCGGCTGGTTTTTGAATGTTATAATTCTTGACGTCTGATTTGTGTCCATTTATTCTTTTACGTAAAGACTGTCCGGTTTGGCCAATGTACAGGGCAGAGGGGCATTGCTGGCACATGATGGCATATGTCACATCAGCCACACTATCAGAGACTCATTCACCTGAACATCTACCAATGTGATATATGCCATCATGTGCCGTCAGTGCCCCTCTGCCATGTACATTGGCCAAACCGGACAGTCTCTACGTAAAAGAATAAATGGACTCAAATCAGACGTCAAGAATTATAACATGTACATACCAGCAAGATTGCCGCCATCATCCCCAGCTGAAGCAGTGACTTCTACATCCCCCGCCCCCCAACCTCCCAATGACTAGAGCCCTGCATGGATACAAAATTTATATCCACATCTGCAGATATAAATTTGGTATCCACACAGGGCTCTACCAATAACTTCAGGTAGTTCCAGAACTGTCTCTGCAGAGTTGTTGGAGAGCTTGAGATCCTAGCACAAACTTGTAGACATCTTGCACACTTCCGGATCCAAAAGAATAGCTTTCCCCATTAATGAAGCCACACTGGAGCCAGCTAGGACAATTGCCACCTGCACTCCTACCCCCAAAGGGGTGAGGAAGCTTTATTATGTGCGGGCTAAGGGTGTGGAATTTTTGTTTTTTCACTCTGCTCCCACTTCACTGGTGGTCCATGCCATTTCTGAAAGAGCTAGACGACGACATCCCTGGTCTTCTCCTGCTGACAAAGAGGGCAAACACTTGGATCTGCTGGGAAGAGAAATCTTCTCCATCATCCAGCCTCCAGTTCAGGATAGCCAGTTACCAGGTGCTACTGTCTAAATACCATTTCCTAAACTATACCAAGTTTTCAGAGTTTACTGACAGCCTTCCGCAACAAGACAGCACATTTTGAAACTCTGATAGACGAGGGCAAACTGATAGTGAGGACTGACCTCCAATCTGCAGTTGTTACATAGGCTTTCTCTTTCTCCCTGGACAGGACCATCATTCTGGATGCATCCCTATTAGGTGGGTCAGCCCACATGAACAGTCACACAGCACAGGGTGTTTGGACATCTTGAGAGGCCAGGATGCGTATCAATATCGTGGAGTTGTGAGCAGTACAGAAAGCATATGAGTCCTTTCTTCAATTCATCCATTCTCACCATGTCCTTACAATGTCCGACAATGTTACACAACTGTCTCCAATAGTAGAAAGGACTCTATTAGAAAATGTTATCTAGCTAAATGGAAGCACTTCTCTTCTTGGGCACAACAAAGAGGCATTCTTCCTGAGACTACAGATATTCCTCTCATCTTGGACTATATCCTATCTTTGAAGACATCAGGTTTGTCCATCAGCTCCTTGAGAGTCCACTTGGCAGTGATCAGCACATACCATCCACCTTCTCAGGGCTACTCAGTCTTCACACATCCACTGACTGATAGATTCTGGAAAGGCCTAATCAAACTTTCCCTCCTACACAGAAGCCTACTCCCCAGTGGGACCTGAACCTTGTTCTCTCAATACTCAGAAGACCTTTAGCTACTTGCTCCATGTCCCTCCTTTCTATTAAGGTTGTTTTTCTTGTAGCCATCACCTCAGCGAGAAGGGTCTGTTAACTTGGAGTGATAGTGACAGATCCTCCGTACATTGTATTCCGTAAGGATAAGGTTTCTTTACATCTACACCCCAAATTCACCCCTAAAGTAGTTTCAGAATTTCACCTTAACCAATCCATTGCTTACCTATGTTCTTCCCAAAACCCCACGTTTCCACAGAGGAACCAAGACTTCACTCCCTCGATGTTCGGCAGGCCTTGGTTTTCTACCTACAGAGAACAAAACCAAGGCTGTTTGTCACCGTAGCAGAAAGAGTCAGGGCACACCATCGCCACCCAGAGAATCTCCAAATGGTTCTCTGGCTGTATTCTACTCTATCAGCTTTCGAACCTCCCCCCACATCCTCCATATGGGATAAGAGCTCATTACACCAGGAGGATACAGTATATCTGTACACATTTATTTAAGAAAGTATGTACTTTACCATACATTTATTCAGATTCTTAATTTTTCCATTTTTTATTATGTCAGAAATTGGTGAATGATGTATTTCTTATTTACGAGAGGATTATTTAGTTACTCCGGATTTCTGTCATGCTCTATTTGGATAGAAATTGGAATTCAATTAGAATGCAAAGAGCAGCATTTTTTAAAATGGTTTAAAACTACCTTAAATGCAGGATGTATAAGAAAAATGTTTTTTATGAAAACATGATTTGCATTTAAAAATGACTTATTAAACAAAGGAAGTATTATCTGTAGTTAGTGAATTTAACTCATTGTTTCTGGTCGCCGTGGCCAGGATCCTCAAACTAATTAAATAAACTGAAGAAAATAGTCTTTCTGGACCTGCAGAGGAGGCTACTGCTGTCAAAAAACTGGATTAGCCCTTCAAAAAACGATGGGTCCAGGTGCTTAGCAAGTCAGTGGTTTGACTTCTGTTAAAAACTTTGGCAGCAAACATGTACTTTTTGAATATTATTTTTATTTAATTTAAATCATTTCAGTAGATTATAATAACTTTAGGGCATTGGTTGTCATAATTTCAAATGTAATTTGAAATGTTTAGTTTTTGAAGTATTTAATTCAAATTTCAAAAATCAGATTTAAATACAAATCTGAGTTTTAAAAAAAAATTTTAAATCATTGATTTTTATCTACCCCACTAAACTGTGTTTTCCTTTAAAGACCTCCATTAGGAATGATCCCCTTGGGAAACAGGAATAAAATGAGGGCAGGGTAGAGAATATGGTGACATACATTTGAGAAAGTGCTTCTTGTATTTGTTGAGTTTGTCATCTAGATGCTACACTGACAAATTTCTTAGAAAGAGAGAAGTTGCCATTAAAATGTCAGCATTTATCATCAGTTTCCACACAGTGATATCTGAGATACTAGAATTACTTTTTTTTCTTAAGTAAAAGAAAACCGTGCAGGATCTCAGATAACTCTTGTGTGGAAACTATTGGTAACTGTTTTCTTTTTAGTGAGATGTTCCAGAAACGGGCTCTTTGTAAGTAAAGTTAAATTTATTTCTCAAGTTAAGTAAACCATTTAATAAATGTAAATCACGCATCTAAACCTTCCTAGAAAAATGTTAAGTTTGATGGCATTGCCTTAAGAAATGGCTGGGAAATTATATGAATAGAAATGCATCTGTCCTTACTGTGGCTAAAAATATGTGTAGTTTGGGAAAATATGCCTAGATCTGACTTTCCTGACCTTCTCTGACGTCTAACTAACTGCTCAGAGTACTCAAGCAGCTGTACTGAGAGAAGGTCAAAAATATCTCTTGATTTACTCCATCTATGGGTTGGTCTTCCCATTGTAAAAACAAAGACGTTTTTGTGAGTTATTTATACTCTCTGCTTTCAGCAGTTTAAAACTTCCCAGTGGCATTTCCATTTTATATTCATTTTTTCTAGTGGGGAGTCCAGGCATCCAAGTGCGAGCTCTATTTCATGTGATCAGTCTTTAGCTAGAATGGTCCCAGGATGTTTTGGTAAGGGGGTCGACGCCTCTTTATGACAAGGACTAAGAAATATCTCACTGGACTGAGTTGGGGTCGTGAGGCAAGAGGCTTAGCCTATGTTATGAAAAACACGTCATTTATGTCTATGTGTGGCATTCCCACTCCATCTTTTTGGACTTAGTAAATGTCCGTTACTCAGATAGCAAGATGATGAACGTGACACATAGCTAGACAGGCAGACAAGATGAGAATGTTAGATTCCCTTTTTGGAGTTAGGAGCTGGGTGTTCCACAACATTAAACCTGTGGCACAAATTTTTGACATCATCCATGTCTAAATGTCTGATATGTCTCCATTCCATTTGCTAGTATTAGAGAATCAGCCCACTGACTCAAAGGCTCTGTTACAAACCTCTTCAAGTATATTACACACAAAGCATTCACTTTTTTAACTTGGAGACATGGCACGTGTCTTGAAAAATCATCATCTGCTATTCATGGTTATGGGTGCATAGAGACTGATTTCTCAAGCTGCTCAGCGGTGTATCCAGCATCTGAAATATGAACCTGGCCCTAAACACAAAGCTACTGGTGGTTTTTGATAGTTTCAGGAAAGGATTTTTTTTTTTTTTACGTTGTGATGTCCTTGTGCTTCATGAAGGAAGAAGGGAATAGGAGGATTGTCTCGCTACATTCCATCTGTTGGGCTACCCTAGCTTGAGTTTTCCTTCTGCAACAGTTGTATCAGAATTGCTATTAACAAGTTCTTTATCAGATTTTCCAAAGTATATTTTGTTCTGACATTTGTGTGTTTTATTTCAGCAGCGATGGATTGAAATAGCAGCAGCATATTTTAAATCCACTTCTGTTGCTGTTAGACTAGATTAGGTATTTTCTGTTTTTGGCTGAAAGAGAAAAGGCAGAGTTTTAGTGTCCAGTCAAGCAGAATTTATTTTTGAAATGAGCAAGAAAGTTCCCAAATTAGAATGGACTACTGCAACTGATCTCATCCTCTGCATGTGTAATTCTGAGTGGTTTTTAGTGGACTAAACCAGGAGATTAAAAACTTTGAATGAGCTTCCTTATTAGAAACTGAACAGTGGTAAACACAGGGGAATTGCTCCTTTACAAGATTGATTAGTTTGTCATTCTGGAGAGGTTGATACGAAAACAGTCAGACCTACTCAGAACCCTGAAGAATCTATGTAGCATGCAGCTCTAGCAAATTTTTAACTCCTATATGAAAGCTGCATTCTAAGTATTTTTAAAATGGCAAATATCCAAGATTAATAATCCACATAGCAGAACGGGGAGGAGGCTACTGTGGAGGCAGCAGTATTATGTTGAACTTCAAATAGTCTGTGATAGTCAGAACAGTGGTAAGTAGCAAGCTAGTTTTACAAGTGTTTTGTATTTTGATGAAATTGTATCTTTTGGCCTGAATAGTAAGAGTCTGAGTAAATGCCATCACATTTCTGTTTGGCTGAATTAGTCTGTTAAATGTGTTCCTAGTTAAGTTGAAATGTAATAAGTCATAGTATTTAAGATTTTCTTTTTTTAATTTGTTAATAGAACTGAAAGATTTTCATGCTTCCATAAAGATTATATCTGCAGTTTGTTTTATACCTTTGCAGAGATGCAATAGAATATTTCCATATGAAAAATAAATGTTTGCAAGTATGTGCTTGATTAATTGCCTCTTGGGATTTCTCAGTATAATTATGCCTTGTGCCACTAGATCAAAAGAAATGTTCACATGTGAAAAACTCTTCTACAGGATCACCCATAATTTTCTAAAAATGTCTTTCGTTACCATATGTCTTTGCAGATCAAGATTGTTGTGTTTCAGTTGCTAATTTTGCAAAGGTATTTTCCCCTAGTATTAGTTTTATGAAACCATACCAGCCCTCTCCCTATTTAAAAGCAGCCTTATTTGTCTTGTATATTCCTGTCAGTCTGTGGGCTAGGATCTATTAATCTGGGAGTTTGAAAGAAATTTGGAGATAGCGTCTATTAGACACTGAACCAGAATATTACTTATCTTCAGTGTAACTTTTATTTTCTCCTTAGTACAATACTGGAGGAAGAGAAGCTGCAGCAAGAAGAACGAATGAGAATGGAATCAAGGCGACAAGTCACAGTGTCCTGGGATTCAGGAGGATCAGATGAAGCCCCTCCCAAGGTAGCCAACTTTTTTTTAACACATACTTTACATTCAACAATATTATGATTTTAGTTCATTAACCTGTTAAATATTGTTCAATGATGAGAGAAGCCAGATGGCTCCCTTCTCATACCCTGTTTGGTGATCTGTTGCTAATGATGACACTTAACTAATTTTACGCTATTTTAGATGGATTTCACTTTAAGGACCCAGCTTTCCATAGGCTGAGTTAGTACAGCTGATTTGTATTGCAGTTTTGTGGTGTTGGGTCAGACTGTTAGCCAATATTGTACAAACCTTTCTCTTGTTTCTCTCTTTTCTCATGGTCATGTAACTTGAAAAAGACTAGAATGGTTTGCCATTAAATTGTTTCGCCTAGGGCTAAACATTTTCCCCCTTTCTTTCTGTCTATGTTATTTCTTGTAAATTAATAGCTAGTAAGATCCCTGACAATCATAAAGTAAAGTTTATACCATAATAGTGAGTGGATAGAAATGAGTTCATTACATTTTTACCTTATTCTGAAGAGACTGTTACGATTTCTCTCTGAAGGTTTCCCTTTTATAGTTTAAAGGATCCTTAAGTATTATTATTTTTTTTTTTTTTGTATTTTCATTGGTTGGTCTATCTGTTATCCATCTGGACACCACTGCCGTGCAGTCTTGAAGTCAAATCCTGCAAGGTGCTGAGTAGCCCCAAAGTCCACTATCGTCCGTGTCTCCTCATTGGAGCCATTGAGCACAAATGTTTTGACTAGCTTCTCCTTGAGTTCAGACTTTCATCATCATCCCAGTGCCAAATATTGGCTGTGTCTTAACCAGCTACTTGACCATGAAAACCTGAAGCCAGCAGCTGCTGTTTCTGCCACATGCATCCATAAACAGTCCTGGCAAAAGATGGGGTCTTTTTTTTTTTTTAAACCATCTTCAGCTTGTTGGCTGAGAGAGTTGTGAGCCCCACTTCTGCACTTTAATAGGGTCAACAGGACAAGAAACATAGCCCATGGAAAAATGATTTGAACTTTTTGTTCTAAAATTAATTCAAAATACCCCATTGACCTATTTAATCAACTAAGATTGGGGGAAGGTCTACAGTTAAAACACTGCTGCAGCTCTTAAGTGAAGATGTTCCTATGAGAGCTCTCCCATTGGCATAGTTAATCCACCTCCCCAAAAGATGGTAGTTGTGTTGACAGTAGAAGCCCTCCTGTTGACGTACTGCTATCTACACAGGGGGTTACAGTCAGGGGTGTGGATTTTTTACCCCTCTGAGTGACATAGTTATACTGACATAGGTCTGTAATGTAGACCTGGCCTAACTGTCATGATTTAGTGCTTAAATAGTCAGTAATATATACATTGGCAAAGGAAATAAATTGCATGACCCATAATAACAATGGTGGTTAATAATTTAAAAGATTGTTTGATGAAGAGATTAAATTTTGCCTTCTAAGGCTTAATCTGAGTGGACTAAATGCTTTTTTTTAATGTAATGAATGAAGAATTACAACTGTTAGAAAAGCACATCATTAACGCCTTTGAGAACAGTGATTTTATGAGCTTTGGGACCTGATCAAGTATGCTGATTTTGAAATCTGATACCCACGGTATTGTGCATCATTTTCTATTTGAGGGGTTTAGATCATTTTTGTTCCTGTTCAAGTTATTCTCTTTATATATGTGGCATTATATATGTCGCTCTAGCAATATCTCCACCATTTGGTGGCCACAGATAAACAGATTCCAGCAAAATCATACACTCTTAGATGCCAATAAAGAATAGCAAGCTTCTTTTCACGTTACAGTGTATAATATTACCCTCTGAAATCTTTCACTTTTTCATGATTGACCAGACGATGTACAGTTACAGGAAGTGTTGCAACTAATCCTAAAGAGGAAAGGGATCAGTTATCTAATAGCCAGCCAAGGGGTTTTGTGGCCACTTGCTAGGTGCCAGCTATAGTTAATGCTGCTGTCCGTTCTAATGGGAGACATTTCTAGCTGCTTCGCTGGATTGGACATTAACAATTAGAGCTCAGGGAGTCTCTCAGGATAATTTCTGTGAATATTCATTCCAATAAATAATTCAGTTTGCTTTACCTGTGTTTAGACTTTTCTGTGCTTTACCTGTACTTTAGACCACTATCCTAGCAAAGGAGTTAACTGTCAGGAGCATTCGCCAAAATACATGGGAAGTGTTGGCAAATACTGGCAGGAAGCCGATTGTGAACTTGGAAACGTGAGCATTCACATCTGAGACCTGATTTTAATTATTATGCTTTAATAGTGTGTCCTCTCAGAACCAACCCATAGTTCGGGTTATTGGATATTCACAATCAGCTACTCTCAAAGAACCTACAGAACAAGAGTTATTAATAGAAATTGTTCAGCAAATAATTTTGAATATTAAATGTGAGACTAGCCTAAACTGTTTGCGAACAGAAAAAGAGGCAAAATTCATTGAATGAATTATTCACTCAACTCTGTTATGTTTCCTACAATCCTTTTTGCTTACATTTTGAAGCTTGCTTTCATGAAGCATCTCGTGTAAGTTTAGCAGTATGAGAAAATTTGCCTTTCCTGAAAATAAATTACTTTGATTGTTGTATTTTATTTATATGATTGTTCTCTTTAAAAAGTGCACTCTTTTATATTTATAGCCCAGCAGACCTGGTTATCCCAGTCCAAGATCCAGTGAAGGGTTTTATCCTAGTCCACAGCATATGGTACCGCCCAATCATTACCAGGTAAAATATTATCTTTGTGCCTGCTGTTTTAAAATAGTTTATCATCCACTTGCATGTAGTGGGTGTCTTTCTCATGTGTGCACCAGTTTGAGTTCATTGAGTTCAATAGACTCCACTGAGTTCAATAGACATACTTCTGATTTACACCAGTGTAAGACCAGAATTGAGTCTGGTAGGTTGATTCCAAATGGCAAGCAAGTCAACTGTTTGTCTGACTCTCCAGTCAATTAAAACTACAGTAATAAACTTTTTCTCATATTTATCAAGGAAGTTCAGTGTTCATGTAACATGCATGTGACAATTTACACTTGGCTAACAAAGTCACTTGCATGTCAAAATAGGATTAAGTGGTCTGATTACCTTGGCCTTGTTCATGCTGTGTTCTCCAGTGAGTTCTTAGAAGCATTTCAAGTTCTCTCAAGTTGATAGCCCTCTCCAAATGTTAACGCATAGTATACTTGCCTGTTTAACTTTGGTCTTGTACCATCAAAGTAAATTTAAAGCATCTTCTGCCATGGAGCTGTTTCAGAATTTTTAGATTTGCTCAAAGCTGCAGAGCACCCTGACTGAAGCAGCATTTTTTAAAATGAGCACACTTCAGTCTCATTAAAATTTCTTTGATTTTTCTATAGAGAAGGAATTTTGTCAGGCCATCCTGCAGCTATGATAATTACGTGCTGTCACTCAGGATTTAAGCTTGTAACATACACTAGGGGGTACATTTTTAGCATAGTTTATAGGGAGATATGTGCACAATTCCTGTTAACATTAATGAGAGCTGTGTGTGTAATTCCTTATGTTGAAAATGTACTGATGGATATGTTTTTGTTCATTAAGGGATTTTGATGTCCTCTGCTACTAGGATTAAAACATAACTTTTAACACTAGTTGTGGACACTAGTTCTAACCCAATAAACGTGGTTTGTTAAAGCAGTATTTGAGAGTACGTCATATTTTAGCTTGAATTGCTGACTCTTCTTCTGGTTCTCTACATTTTCTTTTTTTCTTTTTCTTTTTTTTTTTTTCATTGACTTAATATCCTGCCATGAGGCATTTATTATGCTCTCTGTTTTGGATACATGAGGGAGAATCATCAAACATAGAGGAGCTTAACTGGGGGCCTTAATACGATTATCAAGCATTTTCTTTTTATAGGTCTCTGGCTATCCTGGTTCTCATGGGATACCAGCCATGGCAGGCAGCATTTATCCTGGCCAGGCATCTCTTTTGGATCAAGCAGATTCCTGGAACCATCGGCCTCAGGAAATATCAATGTGGCCCCCCACCATGGAGGTAATGTGAATTTTCACAAAGTTTATTGCACATTGTACAGTACTTGCATTATAAAGCTTTTTTTAAAAATTGCAACTGCAACTCTGGAGTTTAATCTAGGGAAACTAAGTCAATTTTCCTGGGAGTTTTAAAATGGTTTGATTAATGAAGGAAGGGAATGTTATTTATCAATAAAAACAGCGGAGTGGGAATCATGACTGGAGTCTATTCATGGTTCTACCACTGGTTTCTTACATGAGCTTAGACAAGCTGTGGTGCACTTATACCTGAGTTCACCCATTGTTAAAATGGGGGTATTAGTACTTACCCTCCTTTTTGGGGGTGTTGAGACTAAATTAATGGTTATAAAATTCTTTGAGTTCCTCAGACAAAGTGCACCACAAAAGAGCAAAGTTGTTATTACTTATTATTAAAGGAGAAAAGTTCATGCTAAATAAAATACATATTAATTCATCATCCATTAAAAAAATATATAGTGCCTGGGATACCTAGTGCACTTTATGAATCCAAGGTTTCTCCATGATCACAGCATACCTCTCAGCATCCCAACGCCACTAAGTGCCACACAGATTGCCAAACTCTTTCCCGAACCCTTCCCTCCCCTTCATCCTTTTAATTCTTTTTCATTCCCCTTCCAACATTCCATCCTTTTCCCTTCCTTTCTCCCTGCAGTCCCTTCATCTCTCCTTCTTTTCCCTATCTCTTCATGGTAGTGATCCTCATGCAGCTTCCATCTTACTAAGTCTGTTTGCTCCTTGTGGTGGTGCTTTTCTCTCTCTACCTGTAATGCATGAGCAGAACTGAGAAGTGGGATATGCTGCTAAATACAGGACAGCAGAGACGTGTCATGCAAAGAAACCCATATTTGTTCTTTTCTTTGCCCAAGAGAGCACTAGGTCGACTTGATCATGTGTTCTGCCTATACTGTACTGGTTGTTACCTTCACGATATATAGTTGGTGTTGTAGGATTCCTCTATGAGGTTGGAATGGCTAGTTAATGATGAAAATGTTTCTTCCATTCTTACACAGGTAGAGTAATACCCTAAATCCCCCAACTAGTCAATAAGAACAATAGAATCGGGCCCTATATGTGCTAAGGTAGGGGTGAAGGAGAAGGCAGTATAAGAACATGATGTGTTTTGTGCATATTCATCACTAATACATTACAGCTGAGTTTTTCTCAGGAATGTATGGGGGTTGGGTGACCAAATCCCATTGAATTTCAATTGGAGTTGGGCACCTAACTCCCTTTGGCTCCTATGAAGACCCCTCCCTACGTTTCTTGTGGTTAGTGCTTTAAAGAACCACTTTAAGGGGACAGTGTCAGGTCCGTTAGGCCCAAAATTTAGATTCTGTAGAACAAGAAGTTTACAAAATCTATTAGAAATATTCCCATGATATTTTTAAAAAGTGTCAGTAAAAACAGGTGAGGAGGAGGGTTTGTTTGGATAGAAACATTGTCCTACAGTGCTAGCAACCCAGACGTTGTGCTAGTGCCCAAGACCCAGAGAGTAATACTGAGAAATCTGTTTTCATCATGCAAGCTTAGTGAAAAGAGAAAAAAAAAGCACATCAAAATTCTTGAAAAGTAAAATAGATTTCAAAAATTCATTCCGTTCCAATAATAGTAAGCAGGGCAAACTAAATGTTTACAACTGGAATGTGTCCTTTTTGATGTGCTACTTTAATACTTTAGTAGAGCTGAGAACCATGCTTGACTCGGACTATAGGTTTTGGGTTTTCTAAATCCCTTCTCTTATAATACAAGAGTTTTCACAACTGTGTATAAAAACTATTGAGTCCCATGACATTCTGCCATGGTAGGCAAATGGCAACCCTTGAGCTTTCCCTCTTAGGATTCTGGCACTTTGGACATGCGAGGAATGGGACAGGTCCTACCAACACATCTAATGGAGGAGAGATTGATACGACAGCAACAAGAAATGGAGGAAGATCAGCGCTGGCTTGAAAAAGAGGAGAGATTCCTGGTAATACATTGCAGAGTACCACTAATCTCAGTAGCAGTCAACAATTAAAGCTTATTAAAATTAATAGTTTCTGTGTAACAGGAATATTAATTGAACAGATAAGTTACTACTGAAACTTAACTGGCATTTATTTGAGCCATCCTAGTCCTCAATTAATACCACAATATATGCGTCTCAACTGTCTATTTTAAATACAAACTTCTGTCTGTTCCACACAAACATGATGTGATTCATTACCATCAGTTATTGACATCTGAAATATTGACTTTTTAAACTGATAACTGAAATGAAAAGTTTTGCTAGGCAAACAAATCCAGTTTTTAAAACTTCTTGAGCAGCTGTTTTTCTTGTGGTCCATATCTGGATCTTCATCACACATTTGTTTTCCACAGTCAGGCCTCTATAGATTATGAAGGGTGGTGCAAAATGATACTGTGTGGGCATCCAGATTTGCTTCTGAGCAAGTAGAGCAGAGAGATTTCTAAATCTTTTCCAATCCCTAGGAAAAGAGACAATCTCACATTTATCAGGCAACCCTGTCTCTTGAAAGAATTGTCCAATTTTCTGCTCAAGGAAATTGATGGGAGGGCGTAATTTAAAAAAAAAAAAAAAAAAAAAGGCAGGAATTGGGGAGAGTAATTTCTTTGATTTCCTAATCTCTGCAGATGAATCATCCCTTTTCTCTTCTTGCCAAGGTCATAGTCTTGCTTTCTGGGGTGGAACCAAGGTCTTCAGGGAGAATCAAAATTCTAGTTTCCCAAACATCTATATTAGCAGCAAAACACAGACTCAGAGTTCAAGTTCTGTGTTCAGATGCTTACTCTTCAGACCAACAGCTACTGGGAGTGTTACAAAGACAGCACAGTCAGACCACAGGATGAGGAACAGTGCTCTGTTCTGTTCTATATGGGTTTTTATGCCATGCTTACCGCTTGCCATGATCACCTTTCATTAGTGCATTAAGCATCATGACTAATATCAGTCATGTGTTTTTTCATTCTTTCCCCAGGGGGAGAAGTGTGCACAGTGGAATGTTTTGTTTTAGAATTTTTTTAGTGTACACATGTTGCTGTATGTTTGTCACAAAAGGCAAAGGCAAAGAAGTGCAAGTTGCACTTAGAGTGGAAGGCAGTGAGGTTTATGATAGCCCTTAGTTCCTGTGGGAGTCTGTTGTACTGTCCTGAACTGGCCCTCAAGAAAACTGGCCCTTGCACAGATGAGCTTTACCCTCATTGCAGAAAGTTCCATTGTGCCAAAGGGACAAATTTATCGACCACAATTGTCTTCGTGGAGCTTTAGGTGATCTTGTAGTTTCTCTGGGCCCAGGCCACTGAGTGCTTTGAAGAAAACAACTGAGACCTTGAATTTGGCTCAGTATTCTATGAGAAGCAAGTATAGGGGAATGGAATACAGGTTTGATGTGTTCAGTGTTGCTGAGGAGACATGGTACAGCTTCTGTACCAGTTAGTTTCCTAATTGCTGAAGATTTAGAATCATAGCATATTAGGGTTGGAAGAGACCTCAGGAGGTCATCTAGTCCAATCGCCTGCTCAAAGCAGGACCAACATCAACTAAATCATCCCAGCCAGGGCTTTGTCAAGCTGGGCCTCAAAAACCTCTAAGGCTGGAGATTCCATCACCTCTCTAGGTAACCAATTCCAGTGCTTCAACACCCTCCTAGTGAAATAGTGTTTCCAACCTAGACCTCCCTCACTCTAACTTGAGACCACTGCTTCTTGTTCTGTCATCTGCCACCACTGAGAACAGCCAAGCTCCATCCTCTTTGAAACCCCCCTTCAGGTAATTGAAGGCTGCTATCAAATCCCCCCTCGCTCTTCCCTTCTGCAGACTAAATAACCCCAGTTCCCTCAGCCTCTCCTCATAAGTCATGTGCCCCAGCCCCCTAATCATGTTCCTTGCCCTCCGCTGGACTCTCTCCAATTTGTCCACATCCCTTCTGTAGTGGGGGGACAAAAACTGGACGCAATACTCCAGGTGTGGCCTCACCAGTGCTGAATAGAGGGGAATAATCACTTCCCTCGATCTGCTGGCAATGCTCCTACTAATACAGCACAATATGCCATTGGCCTTCTTGGCAATGAGGGCACACTGTTGACTCATATCCAGCCTCTCATCCACTATAATCCCCAGGTCCTTTTCTGCAACTGCTGCTTAGCCAGTCGGTTCCCAGCCTGTAGGAATGCATGGGATTCTTCCTTCCTAAGTGCAGGACTCTGCACTTGTCCTTGTTGAACCTCATCAGATTTCTTTTGGCCCAATCCTCCAATTTGTGTAGGTCACTCTGGACCCTATCCCTACCCTCCATCGTATCTACCTCTCCCCCCAGCTTAGTGTCATCTGCGAACTTGCTGAGGGTGCAATTAATCCCATCATCCAGATCATTAATAAAGATGTTGAACAAAACCGGCCGCAGGACTGACCCCGGGGCACTCAGCTTGATACCAGCTGCCAAGTAGACATCGACCTGTTGATCACTACCTGTTGAGCCCAGCAATCTAGACAGCTTTCTATCCATCTTATAGTCCATTCATCCAATCCATACTTTTTTAACTTACTGGCAAGAATACTGTGGGAGACCATATCAAAAGCTTTGGTAAACTCAAGATATATCACATCCACTGCTTTCCCCATATCCACAGAGCCAGTTACCTCATCATAGAAGGCAATCAGGTTGATCAGGCATGACTTGTCCTTGGTGAATCCATGTTGACTGTTCCTGATCACCTTCCTCTCCAAGTGCTTCAAAATGGATTCCTTGAGGACCTGCTCCATGATTTTGCTGGGGACTGAAGTGAGGCTGACTGATCTGTAGTTCCCGGGTTCTCTTTTTTCCCTTTTTTAAATATGGGCATTATATTTGCCTTTTTCCAATCATCCGGGACCTCCCATGATCGCCACGAATTTTCAGAGATAATGGTCAATGGCTCTGCAATAACATCAGCCAACTCCCTCAGCACCCTTGGATGCATTAGATCTGGACCCATGAACAGCTTTTCTAAATAGTCCTTAACCTGTTCTTTAACCACTGAGGGCTGCTCACCTACTCCCCATGCTGTGTTGCCCGGTGCAGCAGTCTGGGAGCTGCCCTTGTCTGTGAAGACCGAGGCAAAAAAGCATTGAGTACTTCATCTTTTTCCACATCATCTGTCACTATGTTGCCTCCCCGATTCAGTAAGGGTCCCACACTTGCTCTGACCACCTTCTTGTTGCTAACATACCTGTAGAAACCCTTCTTGTTACCCTTCACATCCCTTGCTAGCTGCAACTCCAGTTGTCCCTTAGCCTTCTTGATTACACCCCTGCATGCTCTAGCAATATTTTTGTATTCCTCCCTAGTCATCTGTCCAAATTTCCACTTCTTATAAGCTTCCTTTTTGAGTTTAAACTCACCGAAGCTTTCATTGTTAAGCCAGGCTGGTTGCCTGCCATGTTTGCTATTCTTTCTGCACTTCGGGATAGTTGTTCCTGCATCCTCAATAAGGCTTCTTTAAAATACAGTCAGCTCTCCTGGACTCCTTGCCCCCTTATATTAGCCTCCCATGGGATCCTGCCCATCAGTTCCTCAAGGGAGTCTAAGTCTGCTTTTCTGAAGTCCAGGGTCCGTATTTTGCTACTCTCCTTTCTTCCTTTTTTCGAAATCCTGAACTCAACCATCTCATACCCAGCTGTATCACCTTGCTGTAATGCAGCTCAGAACTGACAAAGGCATGAATAACTGAGGCCAGGTCATCATTTGCCAAGCTGGCATGGAGTCTCCTAGCCAACTGGATATGGTAGAAAGCATTGCTTACCAATGTTGCTATATGAGAGTTTAGCATCAGGGAAGAAAGTGAGAATTTAGCTACAGACTGATGGACCAATTGCAGATTTGGACCCGCTACCAAAGGAGATTGCACAGTGGCTGCGAACACTTCAGAATGCTTTCCTCAGCATACCATCATCACCTCTGTCTTGCCTAGATTCAGTTTCAACCAGCTGTTGTTCATCCATGAGCTGATCTCATCCAATTACTGGTGATAGCACTATGGTTGTATGTGGTGAAGAACAGGTAGAGCGGTGTGTCATGTTCATATTACAGGCACTTGAATCCATGTCATCTGACCAGTTCAACTAGTGGCTGCATGCAGATTTTGAATAGGGTTGGAGAGACAAGTGAAACTTGTGGGCCTCCTCGTGAAGCAACGCAGTAGATGTGCAGTGTCCCATCACTACTCTTTGGGTTCATCTCTCCAAGAAGGACTTAAATCATTTTAGTGTATTATCTTCGACCCTTGCGACCTCTTTCAGGCAAGACAGCTGTCTTATTGTAAACTGGATCAGATACTGCAGAGAAGTCCAGAAGAATAAGAATGGATGTCTGCCTTCTGTCTATTGGCAGCAGATCATCCATCGGTGCCACTAAATCAATACAGTTTCATGTCCTGGCCTGAATCCAGATTGTGCCAGCCCCAGGATATTAGTTTTGGTTAGATAAGATTGAAGATGGCTTTTGACTAACTTCTCTTACCAGCTTACTCAGGAAAAGAAGGTTTGATACTGAAGTATTTGGCTAGAATTTATGTATCCAGGGTGGGTTTCTTTAGTGTTGGTTGGACTTTTGCATGTTTGAAGGAGGAAGAGAAGGGTCCTTCCCTGAATGAGGTGTTGGCTGTTTTGGTCATGAGTGGCACCAGTTGCTCATGACTATCTCTTTCAAGCCAGGAAGGGTTTGGATAGGATTCACAAGTCTTGGGTCAAGACTTCTTTAGAGTATTCAGAACTTCTTGATGAGTGAATGTACTGAACTTGAGGAATTCAAGCAAACTATGGGCTGCAGACAGGGCAGATTGAGTTTTTTGGGAAGCCTTCCCAAATGTGCATGATCTTTTCAGTGAAGTAGGATGATAGTTCTTTATAGCTCTAGATACTCAATTCAAATACAGGATCTGGATACTCAGACTGGATACTCAGAGTGTACCACTCTGGATAATTCCATGGGATGGGATTTGGCAGCATCAATGAAGACTGATAGGAAGGTTCTCTTAGCCTGTAATATAGCTTCAGCATCAGCTTGGAGGAAATTGTTATTTTTCAGTCTGCCTTTGTCAGCCTTTGTTTTCCACCATTGGCACTCAGGTGACACTCCAGCAAAATTAGAAGTCGTGTTGACAGGCTCTGGGAGCAGCTACGTTGTACATTCCTCAGATTGGCCAGATGTGAACTCTTCGATGGATACAAAGGGGGGAAATGGAGAGTCACACACAAAATTCCAAAATCTCATCTTGGATGATTATTTTTGTTTTTCTTGAGCAAATGATGGGGGAAAGGATGCTTCCCTCACCTTTGGCTCTTCTCCTGCTTATATTTTCTTTGTATGTATTCTGATCAGAGACTTCAAGGCGTATTTTTGGATGCCAGTTACAGATTTGATGGAGATTTATATATTGCTAGGTATTACAAGCTAACATTTTATTAGCATAATGTATTCAAATCCGTAGTATGTTGTCAAAGGAAATGGTTTACTTAACAACCAGGCACTTCTTGAAAATGAGATTTCATTCTCCAGGTTTATTCCTGGGGAAATTATGGTGGAGGACAGGTTACTAGCACATGTCTCTATTGGACCATAGTCATAGATATGAAAAGGTTAAAAGCTTCTTTGTATCTACATTTTTTTTTATGAACTTCCCTGTTAAATCCAGACTGCCTCACATCCATCAGGAGAAATTTGTTTTTAGATGCTCTCACCTTTCCTTTGAATTCTGTCTCGCTGGCCAAGAAGATTGCTTTTGGTGTGTCTTATATGATGTCTTCAGCTGTCCTCACAATAGGCCCAATCTGCAGAGCTTATAGGTGCATATTTCCTGAAGATGTCACAAGAGTCTTGCATGTGTAAGGATGCAAGATCAGATTCAATGTGAGGTTTGTTCTGAACATCCTTCATGGTCTGGTGAGAAATCACTTGTCTCTTCACCAGCATTTCCCATCTGTGCTCCTGTTGCTTCTCATAAAGAAGAGCAGAGTTCATTATTTTCTCAAATCTATTGCTGAGTCCCACATATGCTCTGGTAAAAATACTTTTCCATCGAGAAAACGTTAGGACTATGAGTTGGGAGAAAATCTCTACAGAAACATGATTCTCCTCCTGCATGATGCACCTAAAATTAGGAAACTTTCAGGGGATTATTCTGTGGGTAGAGGATAGATGTGTCAGAGCCTGATTTCAGTCTCCACTTAGACTGGTTTTGAACGAGTGTAACTCAGTTGACTTTAATGAAGTTATTCCCAATTTGCACTGGTGTGAGGTCAGAATCAGGTCTGTTTACAGAGGCAGTCAGCATACCCCAGGCTCCTAAAACATGCATTGCTTCTGCCACAGAGAATCAAGTTTCTCAGGAAAACGGAAATTTACCAATTGCCTATTATAATCTATTGAGCATTAAGAAGAGAGGCCATACTGAGGATGGCACTAGTGCAACCACTGCTTACCAGGAAGAACACTGATTTGCTCATAGACTCAGAATTTTCTGTTCTTTCTGCAACAGGAGACTGTAGCTCCAAACACAACAGCACAAAAATCCTTAACACTGAATATATTATGCTATGATTATTGTTAACAAGAACAGTGCAAACAAGGAATGAAATTGGAATGGCATCGAAATGTAAGTTACTGCATGGGCAGAGGAGAAATTATCTGTGAAAGTAGCTTTCATAAAACTGATTTACTATGCAAAGCTAGTTAATACTGACAGACTGAAATTCTGTTTGCGTGTGTCAGTATTAACTGGTTGGTATTAACTGAATTCAGTATTCTGAAATCCTGCTTATAAAAAAGAAAATAATAAACAAATCTCCCAAGGAAAGCCATCAGCTAAAACTGCTTCAGTCAGTATAGAAGCAAGGTTAGATAGGATAAAGAACTGTTAGAAACTTCAAGCTCAGAGACACAGAAAACTCTACCTGCTGGTAGACAGGAAGTGAATTAGGAAGTCACGTATTTGGCTAGGACACCTCCTTAGTACAGGCCTGACATCAGGGGTTTTTTTCCTGTCTGCATCTGCTGGTAGGTAGATCATATTACACACTGTCTGGGCTGGCATCTTTATTGCACTATGAGGAATTAAATTAGCAGTAAGACATTTTCTTTCAGATTGTCTTGGCAAAAGTGAGTAAAATGTAAATGTTTGGAGATCAGTGTCTCACAGTGCTGTGGAACTGAAAGACAATGGACAAAAATTTACAGTCCTTTGTATTACAGAATTGTGTGGAGCACCAATCAAGGAACAGCTTGCTATTGTATTAAGTATAGTACAGACAAGTAAAAAAAGAGTCTCTAAACCTGTCAGCTAGCAATCTAGAGATGGGATAATAGTATGTTATGCATAACAAGCAGAAGTCTATCATTTACTTATTTCATCCTTCAGATGTTCTATTAGACAGAACAAGAGTCTGCCAGGTAGGAGTTCTGGATTCTAGTCTCTCACTGATTGTGATTTTTACCTAGGGTGACCAGATGTCCCAATATTAGGGGCTTTGTCTTATATAGGCAACTTATAACTGCCACTAACACCCCCATCCCGATTTTTCCACAATTGCTATCTGGTCACCCGATTTTTACCATATCACTTAACTTTAATTTCCCCATCTCTAATAAAAGGATATTGACCTAACTCTCATTGGGGTTGTGAGGCCTTCTTGAAGTTTGTAAAGCCCCATGAGATCATCAAATTAAAATGATTATAAAAGTGAAGAGTCATTACTTATCAAGGTCTGTCTAAACATACTTGGGTAGCAGCACCATCAGCCAGGACATCCGAAACAAAATCAGTAAAGCCAGGAACACTTTCAGGAGCTTAAATACAGTCTGGATATATATTTTGATATCATCAAAATACAACACCAAAACCAAACTCAAGATTTATCAGAGCTGTGTACTTTCAACACTACTTTATAGTGCAGAATGCTGGGGAATGAGAAAGTATGACATGTCCAAACTGTCTTCCTTCCATACAACCTGCCTCAGAAAAATCCTCCATATCTTCTGGCCCAGAACAATTTCAAACGAAGAACTACTGACACAGTGCAGCCAAGAGGATCTGAGCACCATCATTGCTTGGAGGCATTGGAGATGGATTGGCTATGTGCTTCGGATGGAAACTGATTCCATCACCAGAGGAGCAATAAGATGGACACCGGAAGGGAAGCGAAAACAAGGCCATCCGAAAACAACATAGCAAAGAGCTGCAGAAGCCGAGCTGAAAAACATG
The DNA here is from genome assembly GCF_965140295.1 of Lepidochelys olivacea. Lineage (NCBI taxonomy): Eukaryota > Metazoa > Chordata > Testudines > Cheloniidae > Lepidochelys > Lepidochelys olivacea. Next base: position 10,120,271 of record NC_140412.1, read on the forward strand.
GGGCACAGCTGGGGAACCATTGAAAGACCTGCCAGAAACAGACAGGAGTGGAGAGGCTTCGTCACTGCCCTAAATGCCAGAGGCATAGTAGGAACATCATGATGATGATGTCTAAACATCAAAGTTGCACCAGTGCAAATATAATTTGTTTTTTGATTAATTTAAAACCCTTTTGTGGACCCACTTAAATCAGATTGCTGCTGGTTTATATAGCTATAACTTAACTCAGTAACCAAATTGAGACAATGCCTAAAATAGTCCAAGAAATAAATTAAGATCTCACTCTGAACTGCAGCCTACCTCACCTTTTTCACATGTGTTGGTTTGCATGCATTTATTTACACACAAAATCTTAGTTACGCTTGTTCATGTGTATTTTTCTCTCAGCAACACAAGCACAAAACAAGGAAATCCAAAGTTAAGGCAACATTCACATCAACACAATACCAATTTCCAAGCATTACCTCACTACTGTCACAATACTTTACCACACCAAACCACCCTTTCTGCCACACTCAATTTCAGCTCTACAGCACTGACGAAAAGAACATGGGCCACAGTTCTGCTCTCTGATCTGTGTAGGTTGGTACTTGTGCCCTTACGGAGCCCTGTTGATTCACAGGGAATCCATGTTGGCAGAGGTCTGTTATATGGATGGGATTATAGGATTAGAGTCAGTGTGTGTGTGTGTGTGTGTATAACCCAAATTTACGTCATTTACTCTCTGAGTACAGAATGAATTTTCAAGTAAATCTGTTAATTCATTTGTTATAATAATTTTTAATCATTCTTTTAAGACTTGTATTGCTGATTTCTGATTATTTTGGATCTGACTATCAAATATATTCCTGATTTTTGAAAATTGAATATTGACATTTCTAGATTATAGAATGTATGTGTGTGTGATTGTATAATTTAACCCAAAAGGAGAGCCTTCTACAACTGAAGAAAGGAGACAAACAGAAGCCCCCATGAAGTACAAAACCATGTAGATATAATTTACCTTAGTAGTGCGTAAATATCATGGTGACGGGTGCCCTATACAAAAACCCTGATGAGGAAATATACTGTATATGCATAGATGTGTGTGTTTCAGGTTAAACATCATAGTTTTGCCAGTTAAATTCCAAATAATTGCAGACACATTTTCGAGATTCTGAACCTCTGGTTGGCTAAATGTGCAATGTTGGTCTTCTGTAAAATGTTTTCTTACAGCATTTTAATGATCTGTTCACCCAATTGTATTTTATTCCCTCTTTGGATCCTTCTCTGGTTTTGTGTTGATAGTGCCTAATTGTTCATTATGCACATATGCAGTCTGTTTAGCAATTTCTCAGCACTTGTGGCATCAGAGACAGAGTGCTACATTAAGAACTTTATATTCCCTTCTCTCAATAGCTGTGGATGAAATAACTTGCATAGTTTCCTTATCTTGTTGGTTGTTTTTGTGTATATAAAAGTTCCCACATGCATATGGTTTAATACTTGTCCAACTTTGACTCTGAGAACGGTAACTCAAGAGTAATTGATGTAACTTGCTACTAAAATAGGGTTTTAATTTTTAACATGAGAAAATCCTACCGAGATATTATAGCTTGGCATGTCCTGAAAATACCAATATGTTTTTATTAATGAGTAACAGTAATGTAAGTACAGTAGGTTATATTCCAATTCTTCATCATATGCATCCATTCTGAAAACTCCGTGTTGATATTTCCAAAAGAATTCAGATATGTGAGACCACACTTTATTAGACGTAGACAAGAAATCCCCTTTCTTTTGGAGGGTTTTGATTTACTATGAATTGATGATCAGAAGGATATAATTTCTTCCTGCTCTAAAGAAATCTGTAGAAATAGCAAGCACAAAGTATTTTCCTTACACTTCCATTTTTGCTTAGTACATTCAGTAATTCTTCCATTGAAATAAACCTTTGCTCAGCCCCACAGTCTGAAAGGTCAAGAGAGAGACTTCACATTATGGAAATACATGAAATGTATTTGAAGGTGGTTTTATTGCTAGTCAGTATTAAGGGTCATGAGGAGAATCAGGGCTTGAAAAACGCACTCGCCAGTGGCAAATGATAAACTTTCCCAGGTAAATGTGGGATCCTAAACCATGAATTTCTCCAACATCTTCAGAATTCATTTTTTATAAATTGTTTCTGACCCTTACCATGGTGTTAACTAGATCTGCAGGACACACCAGCATGGCTGGATGGGTTAATTTCATGCGGCTCAGCAACCTACTGGTTTCCTTGGGAACTTTTGCTCCCCTTTACCTCCCAACTCCATATGCAGTGAAACTCCCCCAACTCCTTCCCCGATAAGCACTGGAAAACTCCCTCCACTGCGCACTCAAGAACCAAAGGGGACATATTTTACAGACCAACTAATCATCAGAGGGGATCAGCCCCCCATCCAACCAGCCACACAATGCCTGTCAGCTGCCACTGTCAAGTAGGGAAGTCTCCATAAGGTTCTAGGGAAGGGGAGCATGGTGAGTCAAAAGGTACTGTGAATGGGGTAGGGAATGGAAAGGATGAGGGATTTGGTTTGGCAGTACAGAATGATGGATAGAGTATGAAACTGGTAGATTTTTGTGTGTGATGGATGGCAAGTATTTTATTCAGGGAGTGTCACATGCATTGTTGCTAACTGAGGTGGGGTTTTTTTTGTTTGTTTTTTTGCTCCTTGTTAAAATTCTGGCACCATATCATTGTTCCAGTGCTAGCACCCAGGGGCTAAAAAGGGTCGGTGAAATCTTGTCACTTAGAAAGATCAAAGCTGCAATAGGATTGCCTTTAGAACTCTCGCTTTGCTGAACTGATAACCCACAGCTATACACATGAATAACTGAGAATGGGAATTATCTCAAGGGATTTAGAAAGCCATACCGGTGCCTGTTATCAGTCATTGAGCACTGTATTCTTAGACTGAGGCTGAAAGTGTTTATATTGTTGTGTATGTACTTAAGTTTCTGAAGTACTCACATGTGCTGCAGGCCAGTACCAGCTAGCCCCTGGGAAATATGCTCCTTTGCAAAGGGCTATCCATATTGTTGATTTTATATAGATAAGTATTAAAGGCCCTGATATCCCATAGTGGTAGTTATTGTAAGAACATACAGTAAAAGACAGACCCTGCATCAAAAAAAACTTTTGAGCTAATTTAAGACCAGATAAAATAAAAGAATGTAATAGACAACCAGAAAGAGCCAGGGATTGGAGAATAATGGTAACAATTGTAAGTACATGTGTTTACATAGGCTGGCTGTGTGCACAGCGTTAAGTCCATTATATTTTTAATAAGATACATATAAATTAAATGGATATTAAATGGCCCTCTACCTAGCCATCATCAGTTGGTAGTTACCTGTAGGCATCGTTGTCTTTAAATCATGTCCTCAGTGATTCCCTGTGCAACATCATTGCTTTCAATGAGTTTGCATAGGTCTAACCAACTGGACCTTAGTAAACAATTCTGTTGATGCTGCATGAGACAAGTCTGTTGAGCAGGTTGCTATTTTTACATAGTCACTTTTCAGGGTAGAGTTGCATTTTAATATTTTCCTATTTTTTTAAGTTTATATATAATATATATACACACAAACACACCCTAGAGGGTAGAAAGGGTTGTTTGCTCTCTGCAGAGGCTCAGGGATACGGGTGTGAATGGCTCATGGCTGTCTGGACCTTAGGTGGAGCATCTGAGAAGACAGTGACAAATCTAATCACGAGAACTTTGATACCTAGCAATTAACAACCATGGATGGCCCACTTCTCAGCACAAAGCCAAGCAGAGTTTGCCCAGCTGGGGAGGTGCTAGGGTAGTAGCTGAGTGTTGGTTGTACGAAGCAGTGGAGGTGCACTCCTGAGCTGGGACAAAGAGAGGTCAGCATGACAGAGCTTTGGGATTCTGTGCTGACCAGGATGGACTCTGCTGTAACTTGCTTTTCTCTGTGCTAATCAAGGACTTCCAATGCTGTGTTCCAGACTACTGATAAACTCCTCTGTTTTGCAACACTGGCTGTGTGTCACTGCAAATCCTGACAGAGGAGGTGCATTGCTCCTAAAATTGTACAAGTCTCCCTCAGGGGGTCTGTCCCAGGTGGGCTTGCTGAACAGAGCTCTGAGTGTGAAGCGGGGTGCTGAAGGCCCAGAGGTCCAGTGAATCCATGTGGCTTTCCCTGGAGGAAGATTGAGACCCCCCCCTAGGGGGTCTGGCACCCTGCAGGGGTCCTCCCAGAGACTCTTCCAAAGCTGGGGCCATAGGACTGGTCTTGTGGATCTGTGACACTTCCCTATCTCACATAGATGTTGCAAGGATTAATTCTTTGGTCTTCATTAGCCACTAAGATACTACTGTTACGGGGGCGGCCACAGATGCACCAAGATAGGCAAAAGTGGAGAAGGGAGTAAATATAGAAGGAACTGCAGCAATATGGATTTTGGCAAAGCCCAAAAGGAAGAGAATCCCTAAAGATGATTAAAATTGAAATGTTTTTACAACATAAGTGAATTGCTCATTAAAGGTCTGATCCAAAGCCCATTCAGTCATGGGAGTCTTTATTTTGATTTCAGTGGGCACTGAATGTGTGAAAAGTCTAGATTTATGTTGGGACATGTGGAGACTTTCTTTTCCTCAGGCAGTTTTCTACAGTTTCTTTTTAACTGTCTAGAGTACCTGTGTTAAATGATTTCTGTTCTTTATATAGTAGTCAGACAGCACTGTTGTGTGATCCTGGCATTTAAAGGGCAAAGTTACAGAATATTAAAAACCAGGCACAATCAAAAAATACAGGTTTCAGAGTAGCAGCCGTGTTAGTCTGTATTCGCAAAAAGAAAAGGAGTACTTGTGGCACCTTAGAGACTAACAAATTTATTTGAGCATAAGCTTTCGTGAGCATAAGCTTTCCGATGAAGTGAGCTGTAGCTCACGAAAGCTTATGCTCAAATAAATTTGTTAGTCTCTAAGGTGCCACAAGTCCTCCTGTTCTTTTTAATCAAAAAAGAGTGATTTTTTTCCCTGCCTGTATTTTGAAGCTGAGAAAATAGAAGTACTATCGTTCCATCAGTTTTCCCTTTCTCTGTATCTATTTAATGCCACCAAAAGTTGTATTTTATTCTATCAGGTGTAGTGTATGTAATTATGCTTCTGCCTTTGCTTCAAAAACACAGAATATTTCACCATTATCTGAGAGAATGCTACTATTAGGCACTTTCCTGGAAGAATAAGTAAATTCACAGAAACTTAAAAATCATTGCCCAATCCAGTGTTTTAGTGACTGAGATTTTTTTTCGCTTTGCCCAAGAGCATTTGCAATGTAAATATATATGAAACAAAGACAATTTCTGAACACTAGCTCCAAATCCAATAGTAATGTAAAGCTCTTTGGTTACATTCATTTACTAAGATAGAGAAGATAATTTTTGTGTTGTTTAGTTTAAAATATAATGAAAAACATTACATGGTTTATGTAAGATGCATATTTATATGTATACTGGACACCTACATAGCTAGCAAAAAAAGAATCTTTTGTCAGAAAGGATGTGTGCTCTTGTGGTTAAGGCAATGGCTTGAGATTCAAGAGATCTAGGTTCAGTTGCAAGCTTTTCCACAGACTCCCACGGTGACCTTGAGCAAGTCACACAATCTCTCTCTGCCTCAGTTTTCCATCTGTAAAATAAGAATAATAATACTGCCTTTCTCCCACCTTTTGTCTGTCTTGTCTATTTAAAATGTAAGATCTCGCTGAGGCAGGGACTGTCTCTTTCTATGTAGTCGTACAGTGCCTAGCACAAAGGGGTCTTGGTCTCAGCTGTGGCCTTTAAGCGCTACCTTAATACAAATAGTCTGTGAAAGCCTGAGTGAATGCTGACAGTATGACTGTACCACAGCTCAGGCTCTTCTTACTGGCTGCCAACAAATGGTGACTATTCCTAAAGACTGATACTAGGTGTGTTTTTGTAGTATAGCACAAATTTTTTTCAATTTTTTCAATTTTTTTCTGGAACATTTAGCAAGATATACCTAACCATGAGTAATCCAGGGCACAGCACTCCCATATTTTCATTCATAAGCAGAGAATAGAGACTGGGTAGTTTTAAATGAAAATCACAGAATTTTTGTCCTCTAAAAAGTTTGACCCCAAAACGATTTACAGCCCTACATGACATAACTTTAGTGGAAATCCAGCATTTTGTAGTCTGCATTTATTTAAATAAGAAAAGTCTCCACTGTATTTCCATGTAATTTTCACTGGAGTTAGTAGGCATTATGTGCAGTGGAAAATGGACTCCTCCATACACATTCCTAGCTGAGGGAGGTAGAAGACAGATCTTCTTTCATTCTTTGTTGGTCTATCCATGACATCAGAGGAATTTCCTAACGGAGCTGACCTTGTGGTCTTGGGATCAACCATAGCCATTGTTTCAGGACTGCCTATCTGTTGGTCTTTCTAAATGTTTATTTGTCTCAGAAGTATAAGTACAGTGGATACCTGGGTGTGTGAGGAAGGGAGTGATAAATTAAGTTTAAAAAAAAAGTCTTTTCCCTAAAGCTTTTGTACCATTTAAAAAGAGCCCTCCATGTACTGTTTTTAACTCTAATAAAAGGTAAATTTGTTTATTGCTTCTTCTATCAGCAGAAGGGTATCGAAACCAGTCTTCTTTATTAGCTTTCTGTATCTTAAATGCAGTGTTTAAGGAGCTCCAGTAATTGGCCCCATTTGCAGGCTTGGAGATGGAGCCAAGTACATATAAGCCTTTCTCAAGCAGGAAACAGGAATTAATGCGCAGCATTTCTCATCCTGTGGTTGAAATTTTTGCTGTTAGGAAGAAAATACAATAACAAACGACTTTGCTGCCTCTGAGAGAATTAAAATGCAGGTTTTCCAATGTTGTGTTGGGGAAATGGTACTATCAATATTTATATAAAGCATTTTTATGTGCTAGCAGAAAACGGGTAGCTGAAAAACAGTTCTTTAGAAGCTACTGATAGTTTCAGTATCTGTACTTGCAAGAGCATGTTACAGGAACTGGGGATGTGAAGAATGGAATGGAATGAAATCACATCTCTATTTGTCAAAGTGTAAATTTTTTGATGGTACTTTCTTGCCTTTAGGATGAATTGAATCCTAGGCTGTTTGAATTTATAATGCTCTTATAAACAAAATACAAAACCACATTGTTCATTCCTCTAGAAACCTGATGTGCGGCTCTCCAGAGGCAGCATAGACCGAGAGGACGGGAGCCTCCAGGGCCCGGTAAGTATGTATGTGTGGTATCTTTTCAGCTATCAACTCTTTCTCTAGGTCTCTGTAGAACACACTGCACATTGCCCTGATTATGGGAGGGGAGTTAAAGTTTGCTAAATGTTTCCATTATTATTACGTGGGTCTAAAAGTTTCCAGAGGCTTAGCTTCTACGGGAATGGCAGCAACAGCAAATTTGTTCACACAACTGTTTGGGGTTCTTTTTCTTGGTGCTGCTGTTGAAACAAATGCCTGAATGTTTTAGCAAATACACTCTGATTATTTTACAGTGTACATGGGATGATTAGCCAAGGCTTTTATTTAAAAATAGGGATAGTTTTGCTTAGATTTCTGTCAACAGGAAGCAAGATTAAATTACCTATGCGGATGTTTAAGTAACTGAAGAGCTTTCTCATAAGTAATATAAGTCTTGAGTAATGCAACAACAACAATCTCTCTGGGGGTAAATGAGCTACTAGAAAACAAATGGGGCAGATCCAATATTCATTCATTTACTGCCAGACAACAGCTGCAGCTATGATATATTCTCACTCACTGACTTAAGTCATGTCTTTTGTGTTTAAAAAAAAAAAAAAAGGGTCTCAAATAGTTTCACTTCCTTTGTCGTCTCTGTACCACAGAAATTGAAAGTAGGTGGTTGTGCAGTGTGTGTATGTGTGTGTGTTAATGGTTTCATTGGACTGGTTGACGTAACTTTTCTCTAGTGATTGCCTTCATCAGTGTTTCTCTAAATTCATATTTTTTTAATTCGCCTTTCTCATTAGTTTGAGCTGCTCTTGTAAAATCCAAATTGTTAAATACAGTAGAATCTCAGAGTTACAAACACCTTGGATATGGAGGTGGTTGATAACTGAACAAAATATTGCAGTGGTTCTTTCAAAAGTTTATAACTTTTGAACATTGACTTAATACAGGTTTGAAACTTTACTATTCAGGGGGAAAAAATGCTGCTTTTAACCATTTTAATTTCAATGAAACAAGCACAGAAACAGTTTCCTTACCTTGTCAAAAAAATTTTAACTTTCCCTTTATTTTTTTTAGTTTACATTTAACACAGTAATGTAATTACTGTACAGTATTTGCTTTTTTTTTTTTTTGGTGTGTCTGCTGCTGCCTGATTCCAGTTCCAAATGAAGTGTGTGGTTCAAAACTCTGAGATTTTATTGTGCTCATTCATAACTTAAATATTATAGGGGAGAGGGACTTTGAGACAGATCCACAAAGGGATTAAGACACCTAACTGCCACTTCAGGTACCTAAATCCAAAATTTAGATCCTCAAAACCCCTGCCCAGCTGCTGCCTATCTCTGTAGACACCTAAATTTCTGCTGGTAAAGTGCCCATTGCATCTAAAGATCTGCCACTTGACATGTGCACAGCAGCCTCAGTTTAGGCACCAGGTCACCTAGCACACACTTAAGCCCCAGTGGGAGGTGGTGGGAGAGATGGTTCCTTGTAATTTTTAGCCTAGTGGTTAGAGCACTCACCCACAATGTGTGGACACCGAAGTTCAGTTCCCCCATCCCCTTTAATAAATTTTGCTTCCCATGGCTGCTTGATCCCAGGATGTCTGCTTGTGCCCTAAATGAGAAATGCACTATATGTAAAACTCAAACTACACAGCCCTGCATTCCCAGATGAGATGAGGTGGGGAAATTATCCCCATTTTACAGCAGGGGGAGCTGAAGCACAAAATGATAAAAGCTAAAAGTGTCTACTAATTTTTGGTGCTCAGCTTGAGACGGCTAGAGCTTGATTTTTCAGAATACTTAGAACGCAACTCCAGTGGGCTTCACTTGCAGTTATGAATGTTCGGTACTTCTGCAAATATGAGGCAGAGACCCAGCATGGAAATTTTCAGACCACATGGTTAAAATCTGGCCAAGTTTTAAGCAGCTGGAAACAGGGTCTTATAATGGAAAGTGTTAGACAACTTTAACTATAGCTGTCACTGCCATCTCTGCCTTTAATTTTAATACCATAAAATTCATTTCTGCGAATGTTGCAACCTCTGATTTGGTTAAATTGAGCTTTTATAAGGCAGCTGGTATAAGGCAGACCTGACAAAACTTCTTTTGGATAAATACTGCATTGCTGTCTCTAGAGCTGCTTATCCTGTTAGCTTTGCTAATGGAAGGATGATCCATTCGCTGGGGCACTAGCCTGGAACTCGGGAATCCCAGGTTCAATTCTCTGCTCTGCCACAGACTTCCTGTGCAACCCTAGGCAAGTCCTTTAATGTCTCTGTTCCTCAGTCCCCGTCTCCAAAATGGGGGTAATAGTTCCCTACCTCACCAGGGTGATGAAAGTATAAATACTTTAAAGATTCTGAGGTGCTCAGTTACTACAGTAATGTGGGCCATGTGAGTACCTAAGAGAGAGATTTGCAAGCACAAATGTTCTCTAACACACACCCCAAAATCAAGTTTGATTGCTGAGGTTACACTAGTAACAGCTAATTTGGGCATGTGAATTAATTAGCACTCTATGCAGTGATTTATACTGGATTCATCCATAGCTAATGGTGAGTTTGTGCAAGAACTCACGTGTCTTTGCACAAGTTTAGGTGAACCCTCAGTTCTCAGAATTAGTTCTTTTTAAAGTGTTGAAAATGCAGCTCCCTTAGATTTAATGCAATTGAGACTTTAAATCTCTTTCCAGTCTTTTTACCGTATAGATATACAGCCTGTTTCAGAATAGTTTTCACTTAATAAATAAATGTCCTGTTGAGATGTTTTATTGCTGTGCTTACTGAGAACTGTAGCTATGTCAACATTTTTAATTTGCAAAAGAAACCCCAATCTGCAGAAGCTCTTTCATAAAACATGAGTGTATTTAGATTGTTGTTTTTCAAGAAGGCAAATGCAAGTCTCATATACAGCATTTGTTCTGTTCTGACTAAACAGATTTCCCTCTGACTTGACAGTAAGCTGTGTAAATATAATTAGCAAGGCAACTCATTTCAATCCAATATAAAGAATTTCCAAATTAATAAGTAGACTATCTTTTATTTATTCTGTTTTTACTGTGAATTTCTAAAAGTCTGCTTAATCTGATTTAAACTATAGCAATAGAAAAGACCCTAGGCATGCAGTCTTCTAATTGTTCTGCTACAATTTTTTCTCTTAACAGCCACAACTTATTTAAAAATTATCTTTGGATAGAGAACTAAATATGGTAAATGTGCCATCCTATTTGACTAATGCCAGTATCAGCCTTGCAAGGACAAACTATTAGTAATACAGATAAAGGCCAGTGTGGTTGTGAGCAGCAGAACACAAGATGAATGAACGTTTTTATCCTAAGTAATGTTATCTGAAATTGTAGTTGGAAGCAATATGTGTCTCGTGATACCTTAAAGTAATGCGGGGGGAGCAGGGGAAATACTTTTGGAATGTCTGTGACTGGAAATCTTAAAGAAATTGGATAACTCTAATGGCTAAGCTTACAACAACAAATCTTTCAGATGAGGATCCTGAGTTATAAACACCGTAATTGTAATAACTAGAATACTAAACTTAAATTTTCTTTTACAGGCTGGTAACCAACACATATATCAGCCTGTGGGTAAACCAGGTGAGCCATACATTTACTATATAATCAGCATGAACACTCAAGTTCCTGATCTTTGATGCATTTCTTCTCATCTCAGAAATTGCATTAATTGCCACAGTAGTAAATAATAATCTAGGCCAGTATTGGATACCCTGAGGTTAGGCATCTAAATACAGTTTGGCATGATTTTCAGAAGTGGTAAGCACTCACAACATCTATTGATTGTTTTGGGAGGAGTCCTGGCTGATTTAATTTAAATGCCAAACTTTTGGCCACAGAATTTTCAAATTTGTGGCTGAGATTTTTGAGCTTTATTAAAATGTTCATGTTGTTATCTTCATTGTTTCAAGGCTTGAAAAAAGACTGTGGGATCTTTTAGTCTCTGACTTCCTTTAGCTGAAATAAAGATAAGAAGCATAGTTTGGCAGATGGAGTTTTCATAAATGGAAATAGAACAAGCTTATTCAATGTGCTGAATACCTTCCCAAAATGTTATAAAGTCAATATAATAAATTTAGTCCTTTTGTAAGGTGTGCAAAATATGTTGTTAACTAGATCATGCAGCTCCGCCAAAGAAACCACCTCGTCCTGGAGCCCCCAGCCATTTGGGTAGTCTTGCCAGTCTCAACAGCCCTGTGGACAGCTACAATGAAGGAGTGAAGGTACATTGCTCAGTGTCAAATGAAGTATGTTTTAGCTAATTGCTCATTATGCACCAAAAAAAGAACCATCAGCAGTTACTAATGTGTGAGCTGATGCTGAAAGTGAAAACAAAATTGAAGCTTGTAACTGAATACGTTGTCATGGGACATATTCACACTCGCTGTTTGCTACTGTGGTTTTGCATCTCCTTCCAGTCGGACCTTGTTTGGAACAAGAATTCCTGAAAATAATACTCTCCCTCCCCCATCCATCTCCCTTCACCTGCCGTTGTGCTTAGTTGGAATTTCATTTGGCCGTTACTTCCAGCTTGAAGAGCAACTGATATGTGGGGTACAAGAGACCATTCTCACTGCCCATTCTCCCAGCTTATCAGAGTGATGTTAATTGGTGGAAAGCAAATAGCATAACCACAATTCTACTTATTTCAGTAATCATATGATTATTTACATAGTGGTTAGGTGTCCTAGGCACTGTGGTGCATGTCTCTGCTCATTAGGATGCGTGGGACACTCGACTTCTTTTCTTGTCCCCCTCTCTGCTGTGATGTTCCAGCATGCTTCTTGCTGCAATGTCACAGCTGCCCTAGAGCAGTGGTTCTCAATCCGGTCCGCCGCTTGTTCAGGGAAAGCCCCTGGTGGGCCACTCCGCTTTGTTTACCTGCCGTGTCCGCAGGTTCGGCCGATCGCAGCTCCCACAGCCCATCCCTCGGCCCACGCCACTTCCCATTGCAGCCCCCATTGCCCTGAGGTGGCGAACCGTGGCCAGTGGGAGCCGCGATCGACCGAACCTGCGGACGCGGCAGGTAACCAAACCGGCCTGGCCCGCCAGGGGCTTTCCCTGAAAAAAGCGGCAGACCAGCTTTGAGAACCACTGCCCTAGAGCCCTGATAGGGGGCTGTGGGGAAGGGCCCAGTAAATGGTGCATTTAAGTATATTATGTGTTTTTTAGAAGATTTTCTTGTTCACTGTTTCATCTCTAATAGAGATGAAATAGCAACATAAGAAACTACAGAACTGCTCCATATACTAAACAATCACCTGATCCCTTCATCCCCCAAGCGGGATTCCATGGTGGCTGTCACACCGCAAAACTCTGCGCTCTGGAGCATCCCAGTGGAGTGGATGCTGCAGTTTGGCCTAAAGCACAAAAAAGCTGCATGTGCTAAGTGCCCCTTTTCCAGGGGCTGACGTAAATGGGATTTGTTTCTTAACATACAGGTCACCTTTAAACATGTCTGTTCACTGCTTTTGGGGATTTGTTTGCCTTGCAAATTATCAGGAAGTTGAAACTCAAGTGGCCTCTTTGCCTCCTGAAGTGGAAGAGGCTGGAGCTGTTCTCAGTGGGAGCAGTTTTTCAGGGGCAATATATGATGCTGCCTGAGAACTCTGGGTCGGTGATACTGTAACAGTGAAACAAACTTTATGCAGTGCGGTGTTTTATTCCTGACATCCTTTCATTTCATCTCTGGAGTAAAATATGGCACCATGAAAATTCGATTTCTCCTGTTGTAATATTACTGACCCAGAATCCTTAGGCAACAGCATTCCCTCCCCTGCCTCCACTTTCTCAGCTGATGCCATCAAGAGTGGCCACAGAGGTGATTTTTTTGTGCTCCAACAATATCCTGAGAGGAAAAAGGTGAAGAAGATATTATAGCACTGCTAAACTTGCACTGTCCAACATAAGCTCCCACAAAGCCATATAAGTTATGTGCTGCCATAATACAAATAAATGATGATATAAAGCAAGGACAACTGAAGTGAAGTTTTACAAACATGCCTCAAGGGAAAAGAGAAACTCTCAGTTATCCAATCCTAGCCTTCCCAAGTCTGCAATGAAGACCTGGATTCCCTTGCAGAGGTGGACATCGCTGGTATGGTTAGTGATATCTGTTTTATAGTTTTAAAAAAAATATGGAAACCCAGTTCATCCCCAGCTGGGAAATACAAAACAAACCATCGAAGTCGTACGCTTAGCAAAAATGGACTATTTCCACAAGGTTCTTTCTCTCTGTTTTTTGTTCTGAGATTATCTGAATGCTTCAGAATCAGCATAAATGAACAGAACTGGCCACTTAGAGCTAGATTGTTTATTATAAAATGATGCCAGTGCTTTTCAAGTTGCCAAACCTCAGAAAATGTAAAAAGCAATAACAGATGTGTTACTAAATTCGGCTTTTCTGTCTAAAATTCCCTTATAAATACTAACATTTGATGCACGTTAAAAACATTTGCAGAAAAAATATGCCTTTGACACCTGGGCCAGACAAAAACTACAATGCAAAGGTAATTGGCGACGTTAGATTTAATAAAAGATGCACAGACTCTCAGTGGCTAGAGTTATGGGTTTCTTTTCAGAAGAAAAATAGTTTCGTGTTAATTTTCTGCATTGAGAGTCTGTTTTTCCTGAAACTGGTTTCTCTTACCTTCTTTTGGGAGGCTTGTATTTGAATACAACATGGCTTTGTCAAAGTCTTCCAAGTTAAAAAGATGATTTTCCTGGGGTCATTAGTGCATAAAAATATGATAAAGAAGTGAGTCTCTTGCAAATTGTGCTGGTTGAACTTTTAAATTCCTAACTCCCTTTTCCATAATGCCAGAATACAAGTAAAAATGACAAGACTTGAGGTTCTTAATCCCTGGAGCCTGTGGAAAGAGAGGCATCAAAAAAATGTACAGTATACAGTTACTTGTTCAGGGGAAGTCAGCCAACCATGTGAAGATAACCCTGGCTGTTTAGTTTGCGGTGGAACAGTGTTGGTGTTGGCTATAGAAACAGCAAAGAGAAAAAAATTAAGTATCAAGAATTACAGATACCCTTATTCTGTGATTCCAAGACCCAGCCAAAGGAATCAAATGGGTTGTGTGTAATCAGTCCAAAATGGTCTCTCAGTAGTTTGTAACCACAGTCTTAACCAAGAATCTTCATGAACAAGAGCAGTACAGTTAGATGACTAAATATTTCCCACTATGAGGACTTCAAAAACAAATCTTCAAGCAAGAATTATGCAACCTCTGCCTGAGCTATCAAGCAATGGATTATTAGCCATGTTAAAAAATACCAGCACTTCACCTGGTACGCTTTCCTACTATGAAAAAGACCCCTAACTCCATTTACCACTTTGCTATTTGCCAGATTGGTTTGTTCCTGTCAAGCTTTGCATGTCCTCTTCCCCATTTATTTTGTAAAATGTAAGCATGAGTGCATGGCAAATAACTTCATTTCCTGTGCTGGGGTGCTAAGAAGATTGCTCAGACATTATGCTTCCATAACAAATGGACCAATAGCTAACATGAGCCAGCCAAAATTGTTATGAATGCATTTTTGTTGCAGGCTTTTTTTTAACTGATCTCTAGTTACTGCACTTGTTTTGTTGGGGTTTTTCCTGCTGCATTTTATTAATATTGTTTTTCTTTTTTTCCCTTCCTTTGGTAAATTTCTTTAACCTTCCCACATATTCTGCTCAACAATAGCCATGGAGGGTAAGCACAGAGTGTGTGTGTTCGTGGCGTGTGCGTGCTATTCACAAATGGTTTTGCATGTGACTTGACAATAGAGATGATTTAAGTGTTTAATTTCTACTACAGTGTCACTGAAATGTATTAGAATCCACACAGCCTTGCACCACCAGCATAACCAATAACAATATTGATTTTCCCATCAATGTAAGAGATGGATGCTTTATCCTTGTATTTTCTATCAGCACCTACATAGCGGAATGCAACAAAACTGGATTACTCTGTGCTAAATCCTGGATTCCTTACTCAGGCAAAGTGCCTAGGCATTTCTATGGCCTCATCACTGTAGTATGTGAGTGCTTCCCAGGTATTTAAAAATACAAATTAGGGTTTGTTTTTTTTTCTTTCCACTCTGTAGACTTAAGCTTAAATAGCTTTTTGTTTGCTTTTTTACATTTGTGTGTGAATGGGCATGAGAATTATTGAGGGAAAGCTAAGCAAGGAAATGAGTTTTGCATTTTACTTTGGAAGTGGTGAGGGCCATAGTCGTTTTTCTTTTCAGGGACTAAGGTCCCTAGTGTGAGCCGAGCTCCTATGAACAGTCCTCCTCCACCTACTGTCATGAGCCTCGTGCTTCCTGTGGAATCAAGCTGCCATGGTTACAGAAGGAGTGGCAATCTAGGTAGCTGGGGTCAGTTTCATGGAGGGCTTTGAATAGCAGGATAGAACCATTGAACTGCACTCTATTCCCTGGAGAGCCTGTGTAGAGAGCAGAGCTCTGGGGTAATGTGTCTCCTCAATGAGCTGTGTTGATACACTTGATGGAGTGCTCTGTTTTATACCAGTTAGAGCTTTTTCAGGGTCTGTGGCTTCATTCCTAGATATAGTGGGTTGTCATAATCAAACCTGGAAGTCTCAAATGCTTGGATCCCTGTGACCAGGTCTCTGTCCAACAGAGCAGAATACTACTCAGTTGCAGATGGAAGTGGACGTTTTTTGCTACAAAATGGTACTGGTCATCCAGTACCATTGAGGTATCTAAAAAAACTTCAAGGTTGTGGACTAGCTTTACAATCTAAGGGCAGATGCTGTTGAGAGTGGGGGTTTTTACAGAGGTGCCAAGTATTTCGAAGTCTGTTCCTCTTCCTATCAGGATCACCTCAGTCTTGCTTAGATTCTGCTTTAGCCTAGCTGGGGATCTATGGGAGTTTTGCTTGAGTTAAGGATTGCAGGATATAGCCTGGTATTTCTCTGATCTACCAGAGAGAAAATATTTTAAAAGGTTGAGTCTTAGCTGCATTGGCAGTGCTTTAATCCTGAGCATGTAAAATAAATACATTTTCATTTTCCTTCATGTTCCATGTGGATTCCACTAACAAAATGTTTGGTAATATACACTGCAGTACTCTTCCTCTTTGCTGCTGCATATGTTGCTAACAACTTATCCTTGACATGGGGATCGAAACAGTTGTCTGAAAATTTGGGCTCTGATACTCCATTGTCTTGAGCTTTGTGTTATTATTTGCACCCAGGCAGACTAAGTAAAAAGTGGGTGTAAAGCAAAGAATTATGATTTGGCAGTGTGCCCCATCTATTTGCACAGGTGTAAATGACTTCATGAGGTGCAAGGCAGTGAAGAGTCAAGTTCTTTATCTTTCAGGAAAAACTGTATTTTTGACCATGCAGGTAAATGTGTGAATTACCAGTTCCTGTATCAAAATAAATATGATCTAAGTTTTTGCTGAGAAAATGAGGGGTCTGAAAACCAAGTGGTCAGGTTGAACAATTTGCTCCCTAAAACTTGCACCATGAAATTCATTCCTGCCTTGAAGGTGAATTCTTGCAAAATTTCAGAGGGAACAATCTCTGCAGTTGAGAACCTCTAAGGAATTTTAAACATGCTGTAAATATTTTTCGGTACTTCTCATTCCCAGATTCTCTCAATGCTGCTTGTTCTGTTTAGCGAGTCATAAGGGGAGCTCTTCAAAGAATTCATGGTGTAAAATTCCTTCAACTTCATTTCACTAACCAAACTCAGTCGAAAAATAATTAGACTTAAATACCTTCAGATTTGACAGCAATGCTTAATCAAAAAGAACCTTGGGTACATTTTCAGGGGGTGTGGAGGGAAGGATCTTTCTTAAATCAGCAAATGACATCCTGGAGTTCTATTGAGTTTGTGAAGTAATCTAGCACCATCTCTTGGGGAAAGAGAGGAAAAACAGCATCTTTTTTTGCTCTTAGCTTCAGCCACAGGAAATCAGCCCTCCCCCCACTGCCAACTTGGATCGTTCCAATGACAAGGTGTATGAGAATGTAACTGGACTGGTGAAAGCTGTAATAGAAATGTCCAGTAAAATCCAGCCTGCCCCTCCAGAGGAGTATGTGCCCATGGTGAAGGTAAGAAGATGCCATTTTCTTCAATCATTCTTTTATTTCTGTCCTGACTGGCACCGTAGTTGTCAGTGCAAAAAATAGAACAACTGCGTAACACTGGAAAGCTTGTGAGCAGAAACATACCTGTCTGAGTCTGTGCATGCATTATTTACATTATCAGGACAGGGGTGCTTCGAAGGATATTGAAAAATCATTACCATCAGTAATCGACGCAAGACTGTCTATGATCATGAAGAATTGAATGTGGTCTGCAGCAATTTCTTTACTTTTTACAAAGAAAAAGTGGATTTTTTTTAAATCGACCTTTTGACAAACTTCAGCCACTGTCAGTTTGCTGTGTATATGTGTTTTCTCTGGTTAAGCCATTTTTCCATTTTATGGAAGCAAAAAATTCAGGGTGGAATTTTCAAAACTGCTTAGCAGCATTGCTCTCCTCTCATTTTGGTCAGTGGTCAAAGCAGTTAGGTCAATACTGAGAGCTTTTGAAATTCTCGACCGAAATCCTTTGACATCCACAATAATTTTTAAAGATGTAATAGGTGTTTGGTTAAGAGATGTAAGGACATAAATGATGTACCTAAGATGAAGGAAATAAAATAGTGCTGAAAGGGCATAATCGAATCGGAAAGTATTGGAACATTGTTGTGCTGCACTCTGTCCTGTTACAATGTCACTTCGATTTTTTTATTTTTGTTTTTAATTTATTAGGAAGTTGGTTTGGCACTACGAACTTTACTGGCAACAGTAGATGAGACCATTCCAGTGCTCCCTGCAAGCACTCACCGAGAGGTATGTAAGGATTTGCTCATATACGATTCAGTACATTAAGTGTCAAGTCATTTTCAACTAGGATAATTATTGGGACATGTATTGTATCATGAGCTTTTATAAATATTAAAATACTAGATCCTTTTAATTTATTCACATACTGACACATTTCTTCTTCAAGTAATGTTCTCATGAGTGCTCCATTTCAGATGCACATGTGCCTTGAGCCCTAAATTGGAAATTTTTCTGCTAACAGTGCCTGTTTGGCCTCCACTTGTGCCCTATGCCTCCTCGTGCAGGACACCAAGGCTATATAGGGATGTGCAGGCAAACCACCCTCAGCTCTGTCTCTGCTGCCTTGGCCGGAGACAGAGCTCGAATGTGCTCACCTTGAGCGTGCCTCGGTTATTTCATATTCTTCTTATAGATGTTCGTTAAGTTTTGTTAGTATGGTTGTTAATAGTAGTTATAATTACTTAGTAGGTGTTAGTAGTGAGAGAATACTTTGTTTTTTCTTCTCCTCTCTTTTTTCCTTGGAGAGCCTTGTCATCTTGGCAGGGAATGACTGGGTTGCTAGGCTTCAGACGGTCCCTCTCATGCCAAGAGGCCATATCTGTGAGCTATGGTTGATTGGGGGAGTCCCATGTCTCCCAAAAGTGCAATTTCTGCCAGCTCTCAAGTCAAGGACAAGGAAGAACAGGGAGATTAAGCTCAGATTGTTATTGATGGAGCACTCACTTTGATCAGCATCTGAATCAGGTTAGGGGACCTGCCCCGTGTACATCTGTCTCTGCACAGATCCAGTGACCTTGGCACAGGCTTCTCCTAAGAACACGAGGTCATTGGGGGCTTCTTAGATGGCTTCCAAAAAGAGACGTATGGACTCTCATCTCAAGGAGCCTACTCCAAAAAAGCCCAAATCCCATGTAAAATCTATAGCCTTCAAAGCTTCGACCTCTCAGCTTGGTACTGTTGACTTGAAGAACTCCTCCTCCGAGGCCAGCAGAGCTGGAAAGCCCTGGAGCTTGAGAGAGAGACATGGCTCCAAAAGGGCTTCTGTACCCTCTATCCAGGGTCAAGGAGGGCAAGCATAAACACCCTGATCTGGTACTGTCAGACTCAGTCCCACTGTTGGCACCTGTCCATTCACCACCATCGGTACTGAGCAAGCAACACTGCCAAACTCCATTGACACCTACATCAGTACACCTGCCATTCATGGTACCATCATCTTTGGCTACCATGTCAGTACCAAGTCCCTACTCAATACTGCAAGAGTGCAGATATGTGAGAGACCTGTCCATAATGGATGTGCCAGAATCCCCACTCCACATGGGTATCGAGCATCTTTTGGTACCAAGACCACAGTCTCAAGACTGATACCATCCCTCAGAACTGCAGGACTGTCCACTCCTTTCTACGTGGGCTCCTCCACTGAACGATGTTGAGGAGCATTAAGGGGACTTCCAGTTGGTTTCTTCTTTCAATCTAGTGTTCCCCAACATATCCTGTCAAGAACTCATTCTTTGACAGTCACAGGGAAGATCGCAACTGCCATCAAAGGTGATGGAACCAACTCTGCATGCCACCCCCACTCCTGTATGGGCTCCCTCTCTGGTGGCGATACTGGGATCCCTGGACTTCTTACCAACAACAATTCTCCAGACCACCAGTACCGTCTCAAAGGGAGGCTAGGGTTGCTCAGTCTTCTCCTCCCCAACCACACAGGAGGAGACATTTGAGGAACAGGAGGCCAGGGTGGATAAAGAGGCCACCTATCAAATGCCGATCTCATCCTTGTCTCCAGATGAAGCTGTTGTGCCTACACCACCTTCCATGGCTGGTGATTTTCAGCAAGTTCAAGATCTTATAAAGAGGATAGTTGACATTCTTCAAATTCCACTCGAAGAGGTCAGGGATTCACTACTCAAGCTGTTGGATATACCACAGTCAGGAGCACACTCCAGGGCGGCATTACCCATCAGCAAAGCTCTTTTGGATCCAGCAAAGGCTGTGTAGCAAACAACTGCTACTATTCCACCAACGTGTAAAAGGGCAGATAAGTATTATATTCCCCCTAAGGACTCTGATTTCTTATTCTCCCACCCTCCACATAACTCTATAGTAGTGGATGCAGTAAACAAGCAGGGCAGGCAACGCTTCTCCAGGTCTGCTCCACATGACAAGGACCGAAAGAGACTGGATTTATTTGGACGGAAGTCCTGTTCATCAGCAACCCTGCAATTCAGGATCGCAAACTATCAGATGCCAAATAGTTTCACAGACTAGAATAGATTGATGGTCTTTATTGAACACCTGACATAGGCACATAGAGAGCAATTCCAGTCCTTCATTTCAGATGGCCAATTATTGGCCAGGACCTTTCTTCAAGCATACCTGGATGTTTTGGACACTGCTGCCAGATCCATCTCCACAACAGTAGTTATGCACAAGCCATCATGGCTCCAGCTTTTGGGATTTCAGGAAGAAGTACAGAACACCATTGAAGACTTCCCCTTCGTTGGTCATAAGCTTTTCTTGGAGACCACAGATGAGTCCTTCCATACACTGCAGGACGCTAGAGCCACTTTACGTTCCTTGGGCATATATACACCTACAAATATGGGACCATTTAGGTCACGAACTGCCCAGAGGCTGCATCCTGCTCAGTTCTCTGGATTCCATAGATCCACCAAATCCCACAGGAAAATACATAAGTTTCAGAGGAAGAGGGATGCCCACCGACCCTCCACAACCACACAACAATGTTCGAAGCAGCAATTTTGATGGGCCAGTCGAGGGTTCAGATGAGTCTGGTTCTACAGCTGCACCAATTTGCCCACCACGCTCCCTTTAGGGACCACATTTCCTATTTCCAGCATTCCTGGAGATGGGCTACTACAGATAGGTGGGTCACAGAAGTCATAACATCGAGCTATACTGTCCATTTTACAGCACTGCCTCTCTTCAATTCCTCATGGGGTTTATATTAAGACAGGAGATGAACTGTCTTCTCCTGTTAGTAGCAATAGAGCCAGTCCCTCCCCCTCACAGGGTCAAGAGGTTTTACTTGAAGTATTTCCTCAGACCAAAGAAGGATGGAGGGTGGAAGCTGATCTTAAATCTAAGACATCCAAACAAGTTTGTAAAGCCTCAGAAGTTCAGTATGGTGACTCTGGCAGCGATATTTCCTTCACTGGAGAAGGGGGATTGGTTTTCGGCCCTCGACCTACAAGATGCCTATTTCCATATAACGATACGCGCCGTTCCCACAGGAAATATCTACAATTCACTGTAGGTGAGGATCATTTCCAATACAGAGTATTTCATTTCAGTTTATCCTGTGCCCCAAGGTTGTTCTCCAAAGCCCTGGCAATAGCGGCTGCTTACCTCCAACAGGAGGACATCCTAGTCTTCCTGTACCTTGACGACTGGCTACTCAAGAGCCATTCTTACAAAGCAGTTCTGTCTTCTACCCAGACAGCCCTTGCTCTTTTCCAAGAGTCGGGTCTTCAGCTCAATATAAGGAAATCCATGTTAACCCCCTGAAGAAGATTCAGTTTATAGGGGCTTCTTTGGAATCATTGACTGAGGGTTTTTAGTCTCTTAGATATGTTCGTAACTTTGTCAGATTTGGTATGGACAATTCAGGGGAGTCCTTGGACTGCTATAAGGAACGGGCTTCAGCTTCTGGGACACACGGCAGCTTGCACTTAGATGACCGACCACACAACGCTATGCCTTCGCTGCATTCAAGGTTGGCTCAGAACAACCTATTCTTCAGTCAGACACACCTTGGACAGGCAGGTGACAAGCTAATGTGGTCTTGGGATGCATCAGGTGAGGTATTTCCAGTAGAGATAAGGAGGTGTTAGTACCGTTATACAAGGCACTGGTGAGACCTCACCTGGAATACTGTGTGCAGTTCTGGTCTCCCATGTTTAAGAAGGATGAATTCAAACTGGAACAGGTACAGAGAAGGGCTACTAGGATGATCCGAGGAATGGAAAACCTGTCTTATGAAAGGAGACTCAAGGAGCTTGGCTTGTTTAGCCTAACCAAAAGAAGGTTGAGGGGAGATATGATTTCTCTCTATAAATATATCAGAGGGATAAATACCATGGAGGGAGAGGAATTATTTAAGCTCAGTACCAATGTGGACCCAAGAACAAATGGCAATAAACTGGTCATCGGGAAGTTTAGACTTGAAATTAGATGAAGGTTTCTAACCATCAGAGGAGTGAAGTTTTGGAATAGCCTTCCAAGGGAAGCAGTGGGGGCAAAAGACCTATCTGGCTTTAAGATTAGACTTGATAAGTTTATGGAGGAGATGGTATGATGGGATAACATGATTTTGGCAATTAATTGATCTTTAAATATTCATGGTAAATAGGCCCAATGGCCTATGATAAGATGTTAGGTGGGGTGGGATCTGAGTTACTACAGAAAATTCTTTTCCTGGGTATCTGGCTGGTGAATCTTGCCCATATGCTCAGGGTTTAGCTGATCACCATATTTGGGGTCGGGAAGGAATTTTCCTCCAGAGCAGATTGGAAGAGGCCCTGGAGGTTTTTCACCTTCCTCTGTAGCATGGGGCATGGGTCACTTGCTGGAGGATTCTCTGCTCCTTGAAGTCTTTAAACCACGATTTGAGGACTTCAGTAGCTCAGACATAGGTGAGAGGTTTTTCGGAGGAGTGGGTGGGTGAGATTCTGTGGCCTGCGTTGTGCAGGAGATCGGACTAGATGATCATAATGATCCCTTCTGACCTTAATATCTATGAATCTATTATGCTCTCCTTCTTAAATGAGTCATTCTCATCACCCCCAACTTACCCAGACAGTTCTAGTTTCTGAGTCCCCTACACATGTCCTCTCAGTCGCCGATCAAAATTCAGTCCTTTTCCGATCTCCTGACACAGGAGAAAGGCAGAATCCATGTCTCTTCTATCCTTGAAAGTTCTGTTCCTGGTAGCCATCACCTCAGCCAGGAAGGTGTCTCAGAGTACTGATGACAATCCACCTTACACCATATTCCATAGAAACAAAGTCATAGCATTTACATCCTAAGTTCATCCACAAAGTAGTTTCAAAATTTCACACGAACAGTCAATTCACTTACCTGTGTTTTTTTCCAAAACCACATGCATCTGAAAAAGAAAGTGGATGTCATTCCCCCAACACGCGACAAGCCTTAGCCTTTTGCCTGCAAAGGACAAAAACAATCAGAAAATCTCCCAGATTGTTTATAGCTGTAGTGGAAAGAGTTCAAAGTCAAGATATATCTTCTCAGAGAATCTCTAAATAGATCTCGCACTGTATCTTACTCTGCTATAAGCTAACATTCTTCCCCCTCATGGAGTGAGGGCTCATTCTACAAGAGCACAAGTGAGTCAGGGTTAAATTTTTTCCCAGGTCATTGTGTCTGTGCCTGCAAAATCTGAATGAACAGGGGTCAATGAGAATGGTAGAAGAATATGATTCTTAGAGTATGAGAGATGCTTAGTGACTCTCCCCTTCCAAATGTTTACTTCACCTGCTGTGTGGTTTGTTAAAATATCTGTAGC
This sequence comes from Lepidochelys olivacea, assembly GCF_965140295.1. Taxonomy (NCBI): domain Eukaryota; kingdom Metazoa; phylum Chordata; order Testudines; family Cheloniidae; genus Lepidochelys; species Lepidochelys olivacea. The sequence goes on from NC_140412.1 coordinate 10,143,953, forward strand.
TTACACCTTCGTATTTATTGTATTTTATTATTGCTTAGATAATCAGTGTTAAGATAATTTTAAGAAAAAGGCCTGAGAGAGGATGATTTAGGAACCTGGAAACAGATTTAGGAATCTGATCTATGTGACCATAGGTGCTGGAACTAGGGGTGTTGCTGCAGCTCATGGCTTGAAGTAGTAATAACGACCCAAATACGTGGTTTCCATCTTCAGCATCAGCACTATAAAAATTGTTCCAGCACCACTGTCTAGGACAGAGGTTCAAATTCAGCACTGGTGAATAGTGTCCTCTAGTTATTAACACTAGATGGCTGTTCAGTGGCCTGGAAGAGCGAATTCTTGGTCTAGTTTGTCGTGGACAAAGCCACGGTTAGGAATTCCATCGTGAGTGTGATACCCCAGTTTTATTTGCCTCCTCTGAAAATGCTGCCTGCAGGGCCTGACTGAATCTTGTATCTTTCCAGATTGAGATGGCACAGAAGCTGTTGAACTCTGACTTGGCTGAACTGATTAACAAGATGAAATTGGCACAGCAATACGTCATGACTAGCCTGCAGCAGGAATACAAAAAGCAAATGCTCACAGCTGCTCATGCTCTGGCTGTGGATGCCAAAAACTTGCTGGATGTTATTGATCAAGCCAGACTGAAAATGATTGGTCAGTCCAGACCCCATTAAACACTGAGGAAGAATTTTTTGTCATTCTTTTTAGGAATATTGCTCATGTAAGGATGTTATCTAGCCTTCCACCAGCGGTGAGGATTAACCCTGCATAGTCCTGGATTTCCAGTGACTCCTGCTTCATCAGACCTGATTGACAGCTGTTGGTTTTCTCTCTCTCTCATTATAAAAGTTTAACCAAGTTTTTACCATAAAGCCAAGATGGTCTGGGATTCAAAATGTGGCATTATCGCAGAATGAAGTTTGTACAGAAGCCCTTGGGAATCGTGACTGGGGAAGACAATTACATTTTACATCATCACATAGGATGTGTGTTACCTAAAATTGCCAAGGGGTTACAATCTCAGAGCCAGGACTGTCCGAGCTGCAGATTGGAGAAAAATATTGTGAGGTGAAGAATTCTGGGAAACCTCAGGGCTGAGAATTCTTGCCCACAGTATGCAAGCTATCCAGACTGGAATTTTTTATTAGAACACTTACGTCGCAATATGCTAATCACGATTTACAGAGAAAGAAAATAAAAAAAGCTATATTTTCAAGCCTTCAGTCATTTCAAAGGAAACTAAAGCCCTCTTCATCTTTCTGCCTTTTACTTTTATGTGGATGTGTGAAACGTTTGTTTGGAAACTAGCTGTAGAACACAACTGAAAACTCTTGTGTGTCTTTTCACCAGAATAACTTGCCAGTTTTTTGTAGCAATGTTATTTTCCTTGGAAGCAAAAAGCTGCTTTGTACCAGAGCAACTCAGAGCCGCATTTAGAAGAGAAGTTCTGTAACCATATGTGTTCCCCATTTTTATATAATTTATACAGAAAGATTAAAGCCATGTTGAATATTTTAAATCCACTGTAGTTAACTAACCCATCTTTGAGTCTATCTTGCCTGGGAGGAGTTACAGCAGAGCAGTGTGAATGTTTTCTTTGATTTTTTTTTCCAGTTACACCATCTGTTCTGTTAAATAAAAACCACCATGCTCCCTTTTGTTTGATGGGGGTTATAAATTATTCTCAGGAAGAATATAATGAACTGTACAGTTACTTTGACCTATTAAAAAGGTGTTACCAGTGAAGTCCTGGCTGTAACATTTCTTCCTATGCTGCAGAGCACAAAGCGTTTTGGAGGAGTTTTCTGACCTTGCTTTTTTCATCAATCGTAAATTTCAGCAGTTTATGTAGACTTAAAAAAACAGAAGGGCACTGTTGGGAGGAAGGCCAAAAAATTGACCTTATGATAAATCCTTTCACGTTAAGGTACACACAACTCTGCAGAGCATTTCTCCACCCAAACCTAATGTTCAGGGAGGAAAAAATTCATTCCCACAACCTAGTTCCCCCAAAAAAGCAACAGATAGCTTAAACAAAGGCAAATAAAGTTTTTCAGCAATATATAAACCTTCACTTTCCCAGTTCTTCACAGGTTCCTGTCCTGGTAGCATGGATGAGCAGCCATTTTCTCCCCTCAGAGCCCATTCCTCAGCATTCCCATCTTTTGATATGCTGGCTTTAAGGAACCCCTAGTTGTTTTATATATGCTAAAATCTTCCCACTAACACCACAAAAACAAAAAACACCCTAAGGCACATCTCAGCAAGTGAAATTATGTGGAGTTTCTAGGCCAACCCATTTAGGACTTGAACCCTACAAAATCGTTAAAAACAAGTGAACTTAATGTAAATTATCAAAATACTATGCATTTCTAACTTTGTGTAACCAAAACTTATCAGAACTGAAATGTCAGGAAGATAAAGTTGAAAATTGGGCTATTTCTGAAAATTTCAGCTTCCTCCTTAACTAGGGATGGGTTGATTGCTTTTCCATTCAAATACATTTTAAAATAGGATATACTTTCTTCAATTGTCAACTTATTTATAACTGTGGCTGTTGCTTAACATAGTCCATGAAAGTTACCATTCTCCTGCTATATAGACATGAATTCAGTCAAGAAAAAAAGAATTGAGCCTGCATTGAGGAAAGCAACAGATTTTGAACACCAAAATACCATGGAAACGTAGGTTTGTTTTAACTTCTCTGCCTATTTCATTGACAGATGGCGTGCGGGAGCATTTCATGACTCCTCTGATCTTTGTCCAACTTCTTTGCTGCTTCAAGCTAATATGCTCAGGCAGCTCAGCACTTAACGCAAGACAAATTGAAATCCAGTACTGTGAGAGTGGTGGGATTGAGTGCAGAGCATAAACTGAAAGATGGGCTGACAACTCAGGACTAGTCAAGAGATACATTGTGGTTTCATCTGAAACTCCTGCACACAGACAATAAGACAAGTTAAAAAAACACAGAATCTCACCTAAAATTGGTATTTCAGAATTCAGTGTTTTTAAAACAAGGTAACTTCCTGGCCCAGGTTACCCCCCAGGGGGTAGTCACAGATGTATCTACTTACACAAGTAGAACATGGGATGTGCTGTGGATAAATGAGCTGTCTTTCAATTTTAACAGTTGTGCTATTGCTTTACCTTGTTAATTACTTTATTTTAAAAATATCTTTTGCTTTTCATACAATTGAATTTCTGAGTGAAAGATTTAGGAATTACAGATGGGTTCCTGTGAAAAATGAGCCAGTTTTTTTGAGCTACTTTCCGTTGTTTGTTTTTAAAAAAGCAGATACTGAAGAAAAACAGAAGGGGGACCCTATGACCGAGAGCTCTTTAGGATTTCTGGAAGTTAACCTGAAAAGATTCATTATAGAACTGCAACTTGAAAGTTTTGGTTCAGTTTGTGGCCATTTATTTGAACCTTTCCTTGTATTCAGAGCAATTGCTTGGTGTTGTAAGGAAGGATTTTGGCTTTCTTCCTACATGTTCTAATCTAGGGATTCTCAAACTGGGGTCATGAGGTTATTACATAGGGGGTTGCGAACCCTGCTTTGCCACCAGCATTTATAATATTTTTTTAAAGTTTTAAATTTATACTGGGGGTTGCACTCAAATTTTCTGTGTGAAAGGTGTCATCAGTACAAAAGTTTGAGAACCACTGATCTATAGATTTCTTAAAGAATTGAGGTTGCAAAGTGAAATTCAAGTCAGTTGAACAGGGGTTCTTCCCCACTCATTCAACAGGTGAACATTTTAAGGGGGTTGGATGTTCACAAAATTGCATTAATTACAGAATAACTTTGTATAAAAGTTCAAGTTGCTCTCTGTGATACAGAAAACCATTGTAGCTACCTGACCCTCTGCAAGAGGAAGCAGAGTTTTGTACAGAAATTTGAATTGGTCTAAAAAATGCTCTTAGCTTTAAGTATTGTATACTAACTCTGATAAATTCCTTTTCAGAGAATTTAACCAACTTGCCAGCTTTAATGAAAGGGGGAAGGAGGCACAATACAACTTCATCTTAACTGAGAGAAGTGTGGGTCACATTTATTAGTTCAAAGTTACGGTTTAACTTAAAACATTGAATAAAACAGAAGCTTCTTAGGGGATAGTAGGCCCTCAGTGTTTTGTCCTAAGCTCCAGCCTTTGACATCTATCTATGATGGAAAAATAAAAACACTGGTGTAGATGTGAGTTGAATATAGCCCTTGTATGTGGGTGTAGTGTCATGGAAGGGGACTACAGGGTGATGTATACAGTAGCCTTCTCTTCATTCATACATATGGTGAAAGTTCACATGGGCTCTGTCCAGGACCTGATTAAGGTATAAGGAGATTGGCTTTTTTTGGTCCAATGACAACTATTTTATCATTCACCCGCTATTGACCAAAGTCTTAGTTTCAATCACTTTCAAAAAAGGAGGCAGCAGCCCTTCATCACACATAAACTAAATTTCTACACAAGGCCAGGTGCAGTACTATTATCAAAAAAGCAAGATTAAAATTTTTTTTCCTGCTGCTTGAAAATGCCTTGGCTGAATGATTAAACATCTGAGTGCAGTTCTACTGAAAAAAGGGGGTGATTAGATCAAAGATGAGAACCATCAATAGTCCTACTCATCCTCCTTAATTTAGCACCTCTAGTATCATGTATATTTTAAAGAGTAATGCTACTGGACAGGTTGAAGTGTCATTTTACTAGGACAGTGACCACTACAACTTCCCCTGCACAAACTGGACCTGAATGTGGTAGCAATTTCAGCTAATGTCTTTAAACTGCCACAGCACTTAATACAAGAACAGTTTTATGCTGTCCTTACAATGGGTCTTAATGTGAGTAAAAAGTTTTCAGAGAAAATCAAGTTGTGTACAATACAGTAGTGACTTTTGGGACATGGGAGGATATAGGACCAGTCTGATGACTTGTGTTTCCTAATCCCCTCTCCACTTTTAAGAGTTCAAAAAAAAAAAACACACCCTCCTCACATTCTTTAAAGACCAGATTAAAGAGTGTTTTGTTTTATTACAGATAGTACAAAAAGTCAGTTTAGTCAAAGAGACCAAAACCCATGTCATCATCAGATTCCTCAGATTCTTCTTTCTTTTCTTCCTCTTTCTTCTCCTCAGCTGAAAAGGAAGAAAATGGTTAGCATCTTATCCTGAAAATTTGATATTACTGAAAAGTGATGTAGGGAGACCTAACTAACTAAACTCCACAAAGTTTGAGATACAAGAATCAAATTACATTGGAAAGGTAAAGTTACAATTGTGGTGATTTAGGAGCATGCTAGTACACCACCCACAGATAATCTAATCCACATCATCATCAATGCCCTTACTCCATGCAGTGCTTTTGATGACCAACATTGGAAGAAAGGGAGCTAAGGCACGGCTATTAGCATTATAGTAACAAGCCCCCCTCAATCCAAAAGATGTAAGTTTACAAGCTAGAAATATTCTCCTTTTCCAATTATGAAAAAAGTTCTGCCCTTTAACCTAGTCAGATAACAGTATAGTATTGCAGGTTGAGTCCATACATAGACCTTGGAGACAAAAGAATTTAAAAGTTTACTGTAGCAAGCCACACAAATTTCCATTTGCAATCAACAGTATTTCCTAAAGTTAAACTCCTTTCCTCTCACAAGTTCACCCATATTAAGATGTTTAAGAGCACAAAGCAGTAGTAAGTATTCAGAAAAGGTACAGCAGTGAGATACTTGACACTGTTTGTACAGTAACAGCATTTTGTACACCCATTTCGTCCACACCCATCCAAGAGCTCACTTACCAGGGGCAGCACCACCAGCAGGAGCAGCACCCCCTGCAGGAGCAGCAGCAGCTGGAGCACCACCAGCTCCTACATTACAGATCAGGCTTCCAATGTCAATGTTAGCTAGAGCCTAAGAATAGTAAACATTTTAGTACATTTTACAAAAGTTGCACAATTTACAGCTGTCCCATTATTGTAAGGAAATTTAAAATTGGCATAATTCAGCTCTTTATCCTTACCAGTTCCCAAGTTAGATTTAATCAGGCATTTACTTACTAATGTGCATGGGATGCTATCAGTCTGGTACTGAATTACAGTTGCTCTATCTTCCATGTCAATTTACAAAACAAGTTTATCAAAACAATTCAGCAGACACTTGAGACAGCTACTGAATTTTGATCAAACCAAGTTGTTAACTGAACATCTGTCATGCCATCTTTAACATTAACTGTTCTAAGCAATTTTCTTCTCCCAGCTTGATCAAAATTTGGCTAAAAGATTCAGTGCACAATAAAGGAATGAAGCTGCACACGTCAGAATGCATAATTTGGCTTGAAGTACTTTTGACAAGCGAAGAGGCAGGAGAAAGAACAAACCATCCTGAGTCCCAGATCCTTGATTAAGTTTTCAGGGTAGTATTTAGAAAAGTTATCCTTTCACTTGTAGGCCTAGTATACACATTGGTAAGTCAGTTTGTGTCTCTATAAACTCCATGTCAGTTCCTTTTCAGACTGAATCTGAAAATAAAGATGACCAATCCTAACCTTCAAGGACATTGAAGTTTTTTCTATTAGAGGTGTACACTGCAGTCAGTGTCTCTATTTTGCTAATATTTGCCTCCACCAACAGTACTCAATGCTGATAAATGCTTAATTTGCTAATTGGGTTATCTGTTTGCTGCCAGTTTGGTATTTCATCAAAGGAAGAGTATTCTCAAAACATTAACCCCAATTGAATTATTCACAGTAATTTTATAGATATCTTGAGATCCATCTTAGTGACCCATGTCAGAACCACCTAGCTTTTGTTTTGTGATCTGCAGACTACTCACAAGGCATGTTATAGCTGTGTCCAGGCTGCAGGCATCTGTGGCATGTGCTATGCTTGGATCAGACTTAAATACTTCGTTTAACCACCTCTGTTATTTCTTACCTTTGCAAACAGGCCCGGCCAGAAAGGTTCAACATTTACTCCAGCTGCTTTAATAAGTGCATTAATTTTGTCCTCCTGAAAAAATTCATTAAGAACATTGTTAGAACAGAAACTGAAGAGTCATGCACAATGCATATACTTCATGTCACTGTAGCCCAGTCTCACAATTGCAAATAATGTCAATTCCTCAAAACTTTTGCAAACTATGATCAACTCCCTTGAATAGAATAATGTGGACAGAGACCAGTCTTGAGTGCCGAGATTCTGCTCAGTCCTAGAAACTGTGAAGTGCGTGGACAGCTGACAGCATGACCAGAGCCACTCACACCACCTCAGTTTCCCTATCTGTAACATGGGCAGAGCGACACTGATCTCCTTTGCCCACCCCTGCGAGGGCTGCTGCCCAAGAGCCCTACCTAGGAGCCAGGCGCGGCGTGAGCCTGGAACGCCAGCCTAAGGAACACCCGGACCCGGGCCCGGCTGGTCCCTGCCCCTTCGGGCTCGGGGTCAGGCCGCGGCTGCCGGTGCCCTGGCCTCTCCCCCACCCCCGCCTTCCTGACCCGCCCTGGCACAGCGGGGGGGGCCCCCGGGCTCGGGACCATGGGGGGAGGGACGCGCGGCGGCACTCCGGCCCCCCTCGCGCCCCGGGCGGGCATCTTTCCACGGAAGCCCGCCCCGCCCTCGCGGCGCAACGCGGACCCCGGGCGGCCGAGGAAGGAGCCGCGTCGCTGGGCCCCGCCCCCCCCCGTCAGGCTGAGGGGGCACCGACCCCTCCCCCCGGGAGGACGCGGCGGGACTCCCCACCTCCCCCTCCGGCGGGGCGGGCGCCCCCGTCCCACCCAGGCCGAGGAGCTGCCCCATCCCCGCGCCGCCGCCATCTTGGGGCGCGTGGGGCCGGCCTCGCTCACCGTGACGGTGACCTCGTCGTCGTGCAGGATGAGCGCGGCGTAGATGCAGGCGAGCTCGGAGCTGGAGGCCATGGCTGAACGGGCGGGTGGCGGTGGGGCGCGGTGCTAGTCGCCGGGATGTAACGGCCTTAGCTTCAGCTGAAGGACACAGCACCTTGGGCCGCCAGAGAGACGAGAGAAAGGGGGCGCTTTGGGGAAGTGTTTATATATCCAGCCTTAGCCAATCACAGCCCAGAATGAGATCTCTCCGCCAGTCGAAAGCTCGATATTCTTGCCCAATCACAGAATGCATCGTCCTAGCCAATCAGTGCTCGGCCCCGCCTCTCGCGGGAGTGACGGACACTCACGGAAGTACCCGAGGACAGCCGAGCAGGGAAACGTGTGTGCAGAGCGACCCCACCGCAGCCGCTAGGGGGAGCAGGAGCGAAGTGGAGGGATTTCTTCCCGGCGCGCCTTGCAAGAGAGTGTCTCCCGCTCTCGGGCACAGGCCCGCTGGAGTCATCGTGCCGCTTCCCGCGCCCTGCTTCCCGAACCCGAGGCAGAGGCGTGCATCCCCGCATCCCCGCAGAAAGGTCAAAGCACAGCGGAGCGAGCCTTGCGTACACGCAACCTGCTGGCAAATGAGAACCACCACCAGACAAAAATCACATCCACGCTAAAATAAATTGGTTTCAGAGTAGCAGCCGTGTTAGTCTGTATTCGCAAAAAGAAAAGGAGGACTTGTGGCACCTTAGAGACTAACCAATTTATTAGAGCATAAGCTTTCGTGAGCTACAGCTCACTTCATCGGATGCATATCGTGGAAACTGCAGCAGGCTTTATATATACACAGAGAATATGAAACAATAGGTGGGAATAGGTATTGTTTCATATTCTCTGTGTATATATAAAGCCTGCTGCAGTTTTCACGATATGCATCTGAGGAAGTGAGCTGTAGCTCACGAAAGCTTATGCTCTAATAAATTGGTTAGTCTCTAAGGTGCCACAAGTCCTCCTGCTCTTTCTAGCCACGCTGTGCTAAATAGCAGCTGCTGGCGTAATGCTAGGAAATAGCGTCATCTCCTTCCCAGCATTCCTGTGAGTCACGTATTTATTACGTTATTAAATGCCCCAAAATTGTGTGAGCACAAGGGCTGTCAATTTTGCAATCCCTGAAAACCAACCCCCCCCAGCCCCCGAGGCCCCGCCCCGTTTTTTCCTGCAAGGCCCTTCCCTCTGCCATCCCCTCCCCTCCATCACTTCCTCTCCCATCCCCCAGGACTCACCTGCCTCCTGCAGAGCTGAGCTGGGAGGAGCTGAAGTGGAGCCTTCCCACCTGCCCAATCGGGCACAGCAGGGGGTCAGTCCCCGGACTCCCAGGGCGAGGGACTGGGGTGGGGAAATCAGGGCACAGTGGGGCTTCCCGGAGCGAGGGGCCAGGGTGGGGAAATCGGGGCACAGGGGGCAGACAGGTTACACCGGTACCTACTTTGGAGCCGGGAGCCAGTCAGTTCTCTCTAAAAAGAACAGGAGGACTTGTGGCACCTTAGGGACTAACAAATTTATTTGAGTATAAGCTTTCGTGAGCTACAGCTCACTTCATCGGATGCGTTCAGTTCTCTCTGTCAGGCTGGGGGGACGGGAAGGGCAGTAGCTGCTAAGCAAAGCCCCTCCAGCAGCAGCAGCTGCTCTTCCCGCCCAAGGTGGCGGAGGCCAGTTATTGCAGGCAACCAGAATTTTAGCGTCTGGTCAGCTGTGCTGACCAATCGCGGCCAATTTCCTTTTCGACCAGACCTTTCGGTTTTGGACACCTGGCCACTGTAGTTAACACAGACTTGAGATTGCCCAAGGTGCCTCCTACCCTTCTAGAATGAGGAGATTAGCTAAATTTAAACCTCTGAAAACCAGGAAATTGTTGTAACAACCAGACAAGGTACTAACAAACTTCAACAGGACTTTATTTTTAAAGTGGAAAGCTCTTTACCAAGCTGCTGCTGCACCCTTGGTAGCTCTCACTCAGCTTCCTCAATGCCCCACCCCTTCCAGTTTCCTGTCCTTTCAGACTCCCAACAGCCCGTGCTTCCAGTTCTAATACTTACAAGCAGCATCTAAACACCACAGAAATGAAGGGTAATGGTCAGAGGTGAAAGTAACTTAAAAGACTCACCGGTACCCAAGTCCTGAGCAGGGGCATGGTCTCAACCAGAAGAGGCGGGGCCTTTAAATAAAGATTTAAAGGCCCTGGGGCTCCGGCTGCTGCTTCTGGGGCTTCTCAATGGTTCTGCAAGCACTGGTGGATCATAAGGGACATTTCACCGACATCAGCGTGGGATGGCTGGGAAAGGTGCATGACGCTCACATCTTTAGGAACTCCGGGCTGTTTGAGCAGCTGCAAGAAGGGACTTACTTCCCAGACCAGAAATTACCACTGGGGATGTTGAAATGCCAATAGTTATCCAGCCTACCCCTTGCTCCCAGGGCTTATGAAGCCATACACTGGCATCCTGGACAGTAGTAAGGAGCAGTTCAACTATAGGCTGAGCAAGTGCAGAATGGTGGTAGAATGTGCCTTTGGTTGTTTAAAAGCTCGTTGGCACTGTTTGCTGACTAGGTCAGACCTCAGCGCAACCAACGTTTCCATTGGAGCATAAGCTTTTGTGGGTGAATACCCACTTCGTTGGACGCAACGAATCACATGTGTTGCCACCAGTTTGTGCTTGTTTGCCGGGCCCAGAATCGGCATTCCACTGTATCAACCAGCCCCACTGCCACCATGATGTCCCAATTGCCACAGCCCATGCTTTCAGAAATGTCTGTGTCCATGTCCTCATCAAAATTGTTTGTCGTGCTGGCATCTCTTAGCCTGGTTCTGCATATACTCCAGGATAATGCGCGAGGTGTTTACAGTGCTCACAACAGCAGCAGTGAGCTGAGCGGGCTCCATGCTTGCCGTGGTATGGCATCTGCAGGAGAGCAGAGTTGCAGCAGAAGCAGTGGATGATGACGGATGCCACAAGATTAGATATTTGTACAGAATGATGAGAGGACCTGTGAGGTGGATTCATGGCACCAGGAGAGCAGAGTTGCAGCGGAAGCGGTGGATGACGACAACATGGAGAAATTTGCTATTGAGACTGAGCTCATTTACAAGAGCAGGAGAGCAGAGTTGCAGTAGACACGATGGATGATGACAGTTAGCAGTCATACTGCACCGTCTGCTGACAGCAGCACCCAGGACACAACAGCAGCGGTGACGCTGAGCTGAGCTGAGCGGGCTCCATGCTTGCCATGGTATGGCATCTGCACGGAAAAAAGGCGCGACATGACTGTCTGCCGTTGCTTTCATGGAGGGAGGGGTGACTGACGACATACCCAAAACCACCCGTGACAATGTTTTTGCCCCATAAGGCATTGGGAGCTTAACCCAGAATTCCAATGGGCAGTGGAGACTGCGGGAACTGTGGGATAGCTACCCACAGTGCACCACTCCGTAAGTCAATGCTAGCCGTGGTAGTGAGGACGCACTCTGCCGACTTAATGCACTTAGTGTGGACATACACAATCGACTGTATAAAATCAATTTCTAAAAATCAACTTCTATAAAATCGACCTAATTTCATAGTGTAGACATACCCTTAGTTACTCTCCTCTGCCTGAATTAACTGATAACTATTGAACACATCAAGAGCTCCAGAACCAGTCAAAAATAAGATATCTGACTGTCTTCCTTTTTAATGGCCACCATTGTTTGCAGATACAGAGGGAAGCACTGTTTGAACTTCCTCCATTTATCATCCACATTTCCAGAGGTTTTCAGCCCTTGTGGAGCTTTTTACTGCTCAGGATATTTTCTTAATTTCTTTGTACTCCTGGTACCATGTGGTGTGCAGTTCCAACTATGGAACAGTACAGTTCTCCACATAATCTGGGTGGCATACATGCCAGTGGTCTTTAGGGCTTAGTGAGGAGTGAGTGAAGGCAATGTGCAGAAGGAATGCTCACGCCCAGGGTGAAAGGGCTGTAACATTTTGCAAGTCTGGAGTGGTTTGCTTGGGGTAGGCTCAGTATGTGCGTGTAGGGGCGGTGTAGGTAGTTCCTGTTTGCTACACCTGACCTCAGCTCAAGTTTTGTCTTGGTAAGGAGAAGGTATTAGACTTTATACTACAGTTCTCATGTGCTCTGTTCCCAACGTGTTGTGTACCTCTGGAGAGGACAGAATACTAATCTATGTGTTATTGACATGTCTGGGCATCACTCAAGGAGGGCATAGTTAAGGTTGCATTGTGAGGCTGATGTGTACCTTAACTTTGTATTTCCTGGTTTTCAGATGTTTACGTTTGCATTACTTTAGTTCTTTATTTCCTTGTCAGAGGTTTAATTTAGCCACTCTCCACACTGTGAAAGGGCAAGAGACATCACTGTGTAATCTTAATTCTGCATTAACATTTTGCGGCATTTACTTTCCTTGTTTTGGGGGGAAATTTTAAAAAAATTCTTAGCACCCCCATCTATCACAACCCAGCTTTCCCCCTCCACTCCTGGCTCCTTGGCAGTAATTACCACAGCATGCACTGGCTGAATGTTAGTCACTTCATTGTCCCTGCATCTTCGCTCCCCCTGTTTCTCTGTCTTTCCAGCAAAGCCTGGTTTTCCCTCTTCACCTCTCCTCCCCACAAACAGACAGATATTTGCACAGGGCCTACAGATTGAGGGACTGGAGACAGGATACAGAAAAAGCGCTGGAACTAGTTGGAATTAGTAGGGATTTTTTGAAACGGGGTGGCAGAGATGAGGGAGCATGGATGTGGCGGGTTTTGAGGAAGAAACACACACTCAGTTGCGCCCCACTCACCCCCTGCCAGCCACTAGATGTACACACACAAAAGTGTACTGCTTCATAGCTGGTCTTTCCATGCACACACAGCTGGAGTTATCTCACTGCAACCATTAGGGAGATACACTCAAAAACAAGAGTATTGCCTCATACTAGATCTGGAACACAGATAAAAGATCAGTTCATTTCAGTTATACTTCTTTATTGGCAGAGTGTCCTTCACCAAAGTGTTAAAGCATCAGAACATTAGGTTTCTGCCAGAGACCTATATGGTAGGCCCAGTTCTCCACTGCCCTGCACCTTCTATAGTCATTTGCTTCTGTGCACACCGAATGGAAATAGATATAAAATGCTACCAATCTGATTTGAGAACAATTTATTTTCACTTTGCACAAGGGCAAATGACTCCAGAAGGTGAAAGGCAGTGGATAATCCAGCCTAATATGTCAAACATCTCCAGGATAGGGGTGTGATGTTTCATTCCATATTCTTTATGAAAATATGCTTATGATATGGATATGACATAACTGAGATATACTTCATGCAAGATGGGTCTTGTAAGATATCATTGGAAAGGTTGTGATTTATTGAATGTGATTATCCAATTTCTATGCATGTATCATTTCTGTATCTAAAGTGAGGAATATGGACTATGTAAGAATTACAACTTGATGTGTATTGGGAAGACACCCAACAGATGACAGGCCATCAGACTTGATGGGCCATCAGGAAGGAACAAGACCATGAAGATACTAATCTCTCTCCCTCCTGGGAGGCGTCAGGGGACCTAACTGTGACACTACTAGGTCAGGTGGTCTTGTCACCTGATACTAGACATTACCTTGGACTTCTTGTAACTTTCCATTGGAAGGGGAGGGAGGTGTCAAGTTTGTGAAACAAAGGATTTCCGCCTTATGTAAATCCTATTTAAGGGTGGGAAGGAAGGCAAATGGAACTCCTCCTCTCCATGGCCTGTCTGTCCAAGAAGAAAGACTGCTAAAGCCACCTGAAGGGAAGGCAGCGGAGGAGTTCAGACTGAGACGGGGTCCAGTCTGAAAAGAAATATAACTGGAACTCTGAACCACAGAAACTTTGCAACCTGCCTAAAATAACATTTAGGGTAAGAAATTACATTTTGTAACCTGTTTCTTAAGCATATTGAGCTTAGCTTGCATACTTTTTTTATTTGCTCAGTAATCTGCTTTGTTCTGTCTGTTATCTCTTATATTCACTTAAAATTCACCTTTTGTAGTTAATAAACTTATTTCTTGTTTATAATGTAACCCAGTTTATGTAATTTCTAACTGGAGGGACAAGAAGTTGTGTATCTCTCCCTTCACATTGAGGGAGGGGGCGAATGTCATAAAACCTTTGGGTCTGTACCCCATAAAGGGAATGGACACAAGAGTGTTGGAGCAAGCCCCTAAGGCTGAATCTTTCCAGAGCAGATCTCTGTCTCTCTGTGCAGCTGGGTATGGCCATCACTATGCCATTCCAGGAGCCCACTAAAAAAAAATGAAATGGCCACTGCACGGCTCTGGAAGGGTGTTCTGGAGTTCCAGAGCAGGCACTTGGTTACTGTAAAAATAATAACCTTCTGACTCACACTTCCAATAAAAACATTCCCTACCATAAAAAAAAAAAACATGAAGGAGAGATACCGAAGCTAACCTTAAACAAGGCTGGAGGTGTCTTTTCTGTGACCACCAAGCAGCTGGTCACTAACCACTCTGTTTGGGGTACCACAGAAATTAGGATCGGACTCCGGATCCAGTCGCCCCAATAGCTGCTGCAGGATTTTAAAAGGCCTTTCGAGTGGAATTGGAGAAAAGCAGTTATTCTGACCCACTACCAGTTCTCCACCCAGAACTAAATTAAGGACACTGTGTCCAGGCCATACAATCCTTTTCCGTAGCGGGAACCTGACATACCCAAGGTCAGACCGACCTTTCCAATATCCACCCTGAGCTAATGGGCTAATCAGTCACTGTATTGCAAATTAAAACAAAACACAGGACTTCTCAGGGAAAAGAAAACCTAAAGAGAGATCCTGATGCGGTTGCCAATGGGTAGAAAGGGTGGAAAGGCAAAGAAATATATGTGGGATAAGGCAAGAGATTCCTATGCTTCCTGTTTCCTTAGATTCAACCCTCCCTATCCAGCATCTGTCATCTGGTAGGTTTGATCTTCCCATAAAGGGTCCCTGCCACCTTGAATAACGAGGAGTCAGTCGTGATAAGGTGAAAAACAAATGAAGTGTATTGAGGGATTGGTGTTCAACAAATGGGTCAAAGAAAAGGAAGCAGTAAACAGTAAAATTATGCAATACAGTGATTTTCCCAAAATGAACCCTATAAACAGGTAAGTAAACTCCTTAATAGAAATCTCCTTCTATAGATCAAGCGTTTATTGTTGCCTGGGACCTCTATCCTCCAGCTAGTTGAAAGCCATTGGAGAGGAACTCCAGGGAGTCCCTTGATTTTCCTCTGGGTCTGTAGAAGAGTAGAAGGTACTTTGGGGGACAGCAGCTGATGGTAAGTGGAATGTGGCTGTCTGTCCTTCTCTTCTCCTTGCAGGTGCTGACAAAGTAGAAGCACAGTTGTGGAAGGAAAAGCCTAGCCCCCTCTACCACTAGGATGGTTAGGTGAATACAAGTCAGACCCTTACGGTCACTCAGATGGACAGCAGCTGAGCAGTGCTTGGGGCAGACTTACATAATCTGACCCGGGAAACCCCACAGAAGGAGCAGAAAACCCCTTCTGGGAAACCCTGTGAAAAGGGTGGTAAAAACCAGTTTTATCCAGAAGTTGTTTACCACTTCTGAGGAGAAACAAAAGGCGGGAAAACTGTGATCAGCTGGATCACATGGGCACAAACTCCATTTTGAAAATCAGTATGGGATCCTGAAATTATACAAAACATGCAAAATGGACATAAGCCAAATATACAAAATAGACATAACCCAACACCTGAAATATAGTCCCAACACCTGAGTTAATATTAAATCTCTGCTTCCTTGCCCCAGTGGACCAATTTATGATGGAGACATATGTATATCTATATAGACGTAGATATAGAGTAGATAAACACACCTATCCTCCTAAGCACTCATTTGACTCACAGTGTAGAAAATGTACTATTCCAAGAGGAATAAGCATAAATGATGGCATGCTGAAGGGAAATGTTTGCCACTTAATTGTACTATGACCAGGAACTGGTGGACAAAACACACACGAATATCCCATAGAGACAATCCTATACTAGTTGAAAAGAGGTGGAATTCTGTCTCTGTTTTCCATGGTTGTAAGTACCTGGTTCTTTAGGGCTATCACAGTTACAAATGAGAATAAGTCTCATTATCCATATTGGAGCAGAGTAATTCATTTTCTAAATAATTTTTAAATGGTTTTCTTACAGGGTGCTTTTTGTATTACAGATGGTCCCAATTAAGTGTATTTTTCTGACTTGGAACAATGATTGTCCTGAACAAAGGAAAAGAAGAAAAGAAATACTCAGTAATGGGCATTAGATATTACACTGCTTATCTAAGGACTGACCCATAAGAGCTGCTACAAATCGAAATGAAAGGACTTGGATTTACTTGGAATCCTGTGATGAGGTGTGTACCCTACACAGGCACTGAAAGGGCTAATGCGGACCTGAGAAGCCATTTGGCTACCTGGCTGCACCTGGAGGATGGGCGAGGTTTAATTTGAGATGAAGCCTAGTTGAGACGGGGGTGGGAGAGGACTATAAACAGAGGAAGTTGACCCTGGGACTTAGGGTGGAGGACTAACGGGACTGATTGAAAATGGTGGATTTTCTGATCCTAAATGAAGTCACTCAGGAAACTGAAGAAGAGTCTGTTAGAGAGGGATAATGGCTACAAAGTAGGGGGGAGGGAAGAGTAGAAGCAAAATCAGATGATGTTGATATCAGTAAAACAAGTGATAAAAATGGTGCATGCTTAGAAAAGTTAATTGATTAAAACAATTCAGTGGTTTTAAATGATGACACTCCAACTAGATTTAATGCAGCAGATAATAGTTTTTCCTGCTTAGACCTGGGAATTATAATGGCAGATACTGCAAGTAAATGCAACTTGGAAATATATAAGGAAGAAGGAATGGGATGTGATAATTTCCCTGTACTTCTTACTTTTCAAGGGTAAGGTAAGTTTGAAGGTATCCACCAAGAATTTTAAGAAGGATAACTGGGAGACATTTACAAGTAAACGTACAGAATTTATGAATAATCATTGTGTGACTGATGACCTAGAGAATTTCAATGATAATGTAATAATGGGATTAATAAAAGCAGTTACTATAGCTATATCTAGGATATTGAAGTATCCCAAAACTAAAAATTCACTTCTGTGGTAAAATGAGGAGTCCAAAACGTGAGTTAAAGAAAAGAACAAAGCCTACAGAAAAGCTAAATATACAATGAATAGCAAATATCTAATGAACTATAAAAGCAGTCATTAGGACAAGGAATTATAAAAAAAAAATCAGAGTTGGAGAAAGTACTGTGGGCAGATAAACAAAGACAAGACATCAGAAATATACAGGCAAATCAGAAGACCAAATGGAATTTGGACTGAAAATAGCCACATGCCAGGTCTTATTGGCATTGACAACATAGTTAAAAGCTCTGGTAATGAGAAAACAGAAGTTTTAGCAGAAACTTTCTAAGGGTGAGTAATGGTGGAAATGAAAGTGATGTTTTCCTCCAGATTAAAAGACAATTCATTGAAAAGAGTCATAGTCTTATTATGTAGTTGGGGTAAACATGAAGATACTATGCTGAATGAATAGCTTTGTATGTGAGAACTTGAGAAAGCTGTTGATATAAGAAAGATTACATCCCCAGGTAAAGATAATATATGTAACATAATGCTTAATCCTCAAACTACTTTCAGAGAAGTATTATCTTGAAATTATTTAACACTATATGGGAGAAAAGGAGTGATACTGGTAAAGTAGAAATATGCAGCAGTAATTCCCATACAAAAAACAGACAAACTATCCCCAAAACTCAATACCTATAACCCAATTGCCTTTGGTACAACTATGGAGAGAATGGTGACTGAAAGATTGGTTCCTATTTGGAAAACAATGGTACTATAGATGAGGTGTAAAGTGGTTTTAGGAGAGGAAGAAGTACTATTGATTGCATTGCTAAATTAGAAACAAATACAAAAATTTGAGGTACAAGGGTTTCATAATAGCTGTCTTTCTAGATATTGAAAAGGTATATAACATGCTGTGGAGGGAAGTCCTATTGCACAAAGTAAGTGCACTAGAGAGAGAGGGGAAGAATGTAGGGTAGATCAGAATTTGAGTAAAAGGATCATTCAGATCAAAGTTGGGAAAGTTATATCAAATATATACAATATTAAAAATGGTACACCACAGGATAGTGTTCATAAAATTGTAGGACTGGAAGGAACCTTGAGAGAGCACCTAATCTAGTCACCTGAACTCATGGCAGGACTAAGTATCTAGACCAGGGGTTTTCAAACTTGATTGCACCCCAACCCTTTTCTGACAACAAAAATTACTACATGACCTTACGAGGGGAGACCAAAGCCTGAGCCACACTATCCCAGGTGGTGGGGCCCAAGTCCCACCGTCCCAGGCAGGGGTGCCCAAGCCCCACCACCCTCGGTGGGGGGTCGAAGCTCCAGGGCTTCAGCCCCAGGCAGGGGGCCTGTAACCTGAGCCCTGCCACCCAGGGTCAAAGTTTTGCCTTTGGCCTCAGGCGGTGGGGCTCAGGCTCAGGCTTTGGCCCTGGGCCCCAGCAAGTCTAAGCCAGCCCTGGCAATCCCGTTCAAATGAGGTCCCAACCCACTTTGGGGTCTCAACCCACGGTTTGAGAACCACTGATCTAGACCATCCCTGGCAGGTGTTTGTCTAACCTAATCTTAAAAATCCCCAATGATGGAGATTCCACAACATCCCTAGGCAATTTATTCCAGTACTTAACTACCCTGACAGTTAGGAAGCTTTTCCTAATGTCCAACCTAAACCACCTTTGCTGCAATTTAAGCTCATTGCTTCTTGTCCTATCTTCAGAGGTTAAGGAGAACTTATTTTCTCCCTCCTCTTTGTAACTACCTTTTATGTACTTAAACTGTTATGTCCCTTCTTAGTCTTCTCTTCTCCAGACTAAACAAACCCAATTTTTTACAATCTTCCCTCATAGGTCCTGTAATTTTGAGACCTTTGAATCATTTTTGTTGCTCCGGACACCTCCCATGAGGCTGAAGCCTTGAGCCCTGGCACTTCCCACGGATTTGAAAATATTTACTGGAGCTCTGCTCTGGTGGGCTCCTGCTGAATTTAAGCCCAGCTGACTGTTACTTATCACCTTATTATCTTGTAGG
Organism: Lepidochelys olivacea; assembly: GCF_965140295.1. Classification (NCBI taxonomy): domain Eukaryota; kingdom Metazoa; phylum Chordata; order Testudines; family Cheloniidae; genus Lepidochelys; species Lepidochelys olivacea. The sequence continues at coordinate 10,162,995 of NC_140412.1, forward strand.
TGTTTGCAAATTGATTGCTTAATTATTTGCTCCATTATCTTTCTGGGTACTGAAGTTCAGCCCAACCTTATTTAATATGATAAATGATCTCCCAAAACAAGTAGTGCAATAGGTATCACTATATTTGCAGATAATTGTGCTCTGTGGGTTAGGAACAGGAATACTGAGGTGGCAGAAAAGAGAATCAACAAAGCATTATGAGAGACCTCTGAGGAAATGCATGGGGTTTCAAGATCTCCATTGCTAACTCCAAAGGATTGATCTTTACAAAAAGGAAAGTTACAAAAGAACATAAACTGTGTCTCTATGGAGAACAAATAGATATAATTAAGAGTTCAAATTCTAAGGGGTAATTAGTACTAAATTATGTTGAAAAGATCATATTAACTAGGCTAAAGATAAATGTACAAGAAGGATTAATCTGCTTAAAAGTCTTGCTGGGCCTGGGACTAATGGGGGGGAGGGAGAGATGGATAAGAAAACACTGCTGATGCTATACAGAGTCTTAATCAGACTAGCTTTTGACTATGGCTTTCTGTCAGCATCAGAATTTAACAAATTAGATTTAATACAAGCCCAGGCACTACAAATTGTGTGCTCTAGATTTATTACAATACTATATGAGAACTACAGATAGCTTCTAGTGAAATACCTGTTACAGTATGAATGAAACCACTGGACCTAACTTTCTGGGCTAAAGTTAATGGAATCTGCAATGATGAAAGTACCAAACATATGAGGATTGTTGAGAATTCAATACGTGAACTATAGCACATGATGTTAGAACTCCATATGCCGTTTGAGTTTAAGAGTGGATGCAGGAGAAACAAGGAAAAACTGAATGAAGTCAAAACTTTTAGTCAATGGAGAATTAGTTATGGATGGCAAGTCGTATGTCCAAATGTGGTATTAGATTTATTTGATAAACTTAAGGGTAAAAAAGATACTAAATATTTAAAATGAAGTGCATCAGTATATAGATGAAAAGTACAGTAGGTTTCCTCAAATATATATACAGATGGGTCCAAAAAAGAGAGAAACAAAGTAGGGGCAGCACATTGTATACCAAAACTTGGAATTAGCTAATAGTGCATATGTCTGACAGCTGAGGTAGTAGCAATAATGCTAATATTAAATTGGATCTGGGATGTATCCCCAGCAGCAGCAGTCCCTTTTTCTGATTCCACCTCAGGCTTTATGGTGGTGTTTGTTGTTGTTTGTTTTTGTTTTGTTTTGTTTTTTAAAAGGGTGCTTCAATATGTAGAAGTGACTTAATCAGTGAAATTATATTTCTATTAACTGAGTTAGTTCAGATGGGGATACATGGAGCATTACCTTGGATCCCGTCACACATTTGTGGGGGGGAAAACAGGGAACAAAATGGCAGACAAAGCAGCTAAAAATGCTGTAAGAAATGGAAGGATTGACACAGAAATACCATTGAGTAAACAGGAATTAATGTAAAAGAAATGGCAAAAGATTTGGATGAATGGAAAAAGAGGAAGTTTTTTTTAATTGTGCCCTTGAGTAGAGGACTATGACATACTTCAGAGCCTGAATAGAATTAATGGAGTGCTTTTGTTTAGAGTACTAATTGGCCACTGTGGCTTAAACAAAAATATTTGTCAAATAATTAGACACAGATGGACGATGTGCAGTTAGGTGGAAGAAACATTTACTCACCTTTTTATAGATATGTAAGGGTTCTGATCTTAAAAAAAGGAGAATTTTTTGAGGAATTCAAATGTATTGTAAATGTAAAAAAGTTACATTGTTGTTTAGTAAAAACATTGGGAAAATGGAGTATTATTAAAAAAGGTGCTCTTACATTACCTAAAAGATACATGACAGACCAAGACAATGTAAACCACTAAGTACTGAAGGTTTATAGTTGGTGGTGGCTATAGAATATCCAGTCAAGTCTGCTTCGCTATTAAAAAAGAGGGAAAATGAATGGATGGGGCTGCAGGGAGGAGAGGAAGCTTGCAATCGTTGTCTTAGCATATGTGCAACATGCCTCAGGTGGCACATGACCAGGATTCATCACTGAATTTGGTCCGCTGGTTGGATAACTCTCTGGGATTAGCCTGTGGGGAGATAGTCAAGGAAAATTCCCTGAAGATGAAGAAGCCCCTGGGGTCCTCTCCTGAGTAGAGAAGTATGGTATCAAGCAGAGTGGCCCAGGGGTTGGTCCTGGGGCTGGTTTTGTTCAAATCTTTATTAATGATCTTCACGATGGGATTATTTGCACCCTCACAAGTTTGCAGATGAAACTAAGCTGTGGGGGAGAGGTAGATATGATGGAGGGTAAGGATAGGGTCCAGAGTGACCTAGACAAATTGGAGGATTGGGCCAAAAGAAATCTGAGGTTCAACAAGGACAAGTGCAGAGTCCTGCACTTAGGAAGGAAGAATCCCATGCATCGCTACAGGCTGAGGACCGACTGGCTAAGCAACAGTTGCAGAAAAGGACCTGGGGATTATAGTGGATGAGAGGTTGGATATGAGTCAACAGTGTGCCCTCATTGCCAAGAAGGCCAATGGCATATTGGGCTGTATTAGTAGGATCATTGCCAGCAGATCAAGGGAAGTGATTATTCCCCTCTATTCAGCACTGGTGAGGCCACACCTGGAGTTTTGCATCCAGTTTTGGTCCCCCCCCCACTGCAGAAGGGATGTAGACAAATTGGAGAGAGTCCAGCGGAGGGCAACGAACATGATTGGGGGCTGGGGCATGTGACTTATGAGGAGAGGCTGAGGGAACTGAGGGTTATTTAGTCTGCAGAAGAGAAGAGTGAGGGGGGATTTGATAGCAGCCTTCAACTACCTGAAAGGGGGGGGTTTCAAAGAGGATGGAGCTCAGCTGTTCTCAAGGGTGGCAGATGACAGAACAAGAAGCAGTGGTCTCAAGTTGGAGTGGGGGAGGTGTAGGTTGGATATTAGGAAACACTATTTCACTAGGAGGGTGTTGAAGCACTGGAATGCGTTACCTAAGGAGGTGGTGGAATCTCTATCCTTAGAGGTTTTTAAGGCCCAGCTTGACAAAGCCCTGGCTAGGATGATTTAGTTGGGGTTGGTTCTGCTTTGAGGAGGGGATTGGAGTAGATGATCTCCTGAGGTCTCTTCCAACTCTAATATTCTATGATAAGAGGCCAGAGGAGACATGAAACAGCCCCTGGAGTGAAGCTGTCTCTGGTGGGAAGCTCTGACAGAGGAGTAGGATCTGGTCTTCCAGGAAGTGTTCTTTTAAGGACCAAGGCAGGGAAAATGAAGAAGAGGGGTTAAAAAAATCAAGCCTGGTGAGGGCAGAAGTTGGCTTAAGTTGGTACTTTCTGTTTGGGATTTTGTTGCGGGATTCTAGGGCAGAATCCTATGAGTCCCGATCCTGAAAGAAGGGGGATCATAGAGGGGCTATGGAGAGGCCCTGCTGATAGGCTCATGTAGAAGCCCAGGGATATAGCAGGGGTGGGTCTGATACAGACAGATACTGCCTCCTAGCTACAGAGACCCTGGACTGGAACCCAGAGAAGTGGGCATGAAGCCTCCCTGATATAAGGGGATAAGGACAGAGCCCAGAGTTAACCTTCTGTGATGATATTTGGACTTCTGTTTATTGAGATCTGTTCCATCCCTTTTGGGTGTACTTAAATTGTGACCTGAATGGAGGTCTGAGTCACAGGAAGAGATGGGTAACCAGAGTGCTGTTGGCAGGGTATGCCAGTTGGGGAGGGAGGTTCTACACCTCACCCGGTCACAAAGAGGTGCTCCAGCAGAGGGTCTATTCTTCCATAGAACCAGGACATGCACCAAGCTAAGAACTCATGCAATTACATGTCAGAGTAGTTAACCGCTTGAATTTAATTATTGCTTCTATGCAGTATATATTGTATCCTGTTCTTCTTAATGTTCTATTTTAGGATTTTGTTCCTTTATTAAATGTATAAGTTTATATATAGAAAGAAATATACTGCAGAAAGTGACCATTAGGAAGATTGACATGATTGATTAATACTGATAATCTGCAATATGACTATTTATAATTCTCTCATGTTACCAAAAACAATGTATCACTCTCCTCTTTTATAACAGCTTTTTATGTATTTGAAGACTGTTATTCTGTCTTCTTCTCGCCTCTTCCCCCCCCCTCCCCCCGCCCCGGCTCTTCTCCTCTCCACGGTAAACAAATACGGGGATTGGGTCTGCCTGGTTTATATGTGGGGTCTGAGGAAGTCTAATCCCCGGGGGTGAGATTTCCTCTGAGGAATCCCCAAAATAGGCAGGGGTGAACTGTGTCCTGGCCTTATCCCTATTGGCCATGGGTTTCCTACAACTGCGCTTACCTCAGCAGAGGGAATTCCCACTCAGCTGGGGAAGGAGCTTCCTCCAATCCTGCCCTAAAGGCAAGAGTATCAGTCAACCATTTTAGAGTGACCTAGCAGAAGTAGGGACAGAGGCCCCTAAGAACAGCTGCCAAGTAGGCAGGACAATACTCCACCCTTTGACCCTTCTCCTGTTCTTTTTCGCTTCGCACACAGTGATTTATTTTCTTAAGGACTGAAATACTTTCTGCTAATGAAAATCTTTGGGCTCAGACTACATGATCTGATGAGGCCCCTTTGATGTTAAAGTCTATGAAATGGGCTGATGGCTTCTGGTCGCCCCCAAAACTAGTAGCTAGGAAGGCAGGAAAGGCCCCTATTGTCTGCACATAGAAAACATGAAGTGTGTGTGGGGGGTGGGGGGAAGAACTGGAGCCAGTGGGGGCAAATGAGAGCATGAGCTAGGGCAAAGGTGGGACAGGAGCTGCAGGCATGCTGAGAACAGATGCAACAGGATTTTGGGATGGGGGGGGGGGAAACTACAAGGATCAGCATTGGGAGTGCCTGGGGTAGGAGCAGTTGGGGTGGGCTTGGGTGCTGGAACTAGGGGAGTGGGGTTAGAGTGACCAAATAGCAAGTGTGAAAAATCGGGATGGCAGTGGGGGTAATTGGCCCCTCTATAAGAAAAAGCCCCAAATAGCCGGACATGGGGTCAGCTGGTGCTAGTGTACCCCTTAGCCTGAAGGAGTTTCAGTCCTGTTCAGTCGTTTACAGTTTGATTCAATGGCTCTCAGCATCCCGCTTCCCCACTATAAAATTATTCCAGCGCCCCTGGGTCCGGCAGCTATGGTAGTGGGGAAGGAGGATGCCAGTGTCAGCGGGGATGTGTCATTGGCCCGCCCGGCCAGAGGGAAGGATGGGGTGGGCCGCCGCCTCGGGGAGGCGCGGAAGGTCGGCCAGTCGCTCTGCTCTGGGGGGCGGTAGATCCGGGACGCTGAGGTGGCTGTCCCCGCTTCCCGCCAGTAGAGGGAGGGACGAGAAGGAAGCCGGAGGGAGGAGCGTCCGCCTCCCCCGTGACCACCCGGCTCCTCCTCGCCCAGTGCCGCTGAGTAACCTGGTTTCCCGGCTCGGAGTCGGCCCTCCTCCTCCCTTCCCTGAGCGTCAGTGCAGCCGGGGCTCGGGCTAGCTCCCCAGAGCCGCTGCTGAAGTAGGAACCGCCTGCCCTGGAGAGAGGCGCCGCCGCCGCCTCCTCACACGGAGACATGTATCCGGGAGCTGCCGCCGCCGCCTCCCCCGGACCCGGTGAGTCCCCAGCCACCCGCTGCTCCCCGGCTCGAGCTGGGTTTGAACGCGTGGGACCGTTGGTGCGTGAGCCACTCCGGCAGCGCGAGACGCAGCGCGAGTCCCCCCCGCGAGACGGGGCTGGGGGTGGGGGGACTGTCTGGGGAGAGTGCGCGAGGTGCCAACCGCCCAGCCCTGGGGGAAGGGGGGCGTGAAGCACTCGCGAGCCTCAGCGCGCGCGTCGGCTCCCCACCCCCGGCCGGGCCTTATGGAGTCTCTCGGAATGGCCGCGCGGCCCGGCTGTGCGCTGTAGAAGCGGGCGGGGAAGGAGGGGTCAGGCCGCTGCCGTCCCCTCCTCCTCAGGGAGGGATCGAGCGAGCGTGCGTATCCTGAGGCCTCTTTGTGGGCAGGGGTCCCTTCCTCTCTTTGCCGCGGTGGGGGCTGTCCCCGGAGGTAGGGAAGGCTTCGGGTGTAGGCCCCGCGGGAAGCCTGCGGACGCGGGGAGGGGCTGCCCGGCTGCAAAGCAGCCGCAGGAACTCGGGGGGCCTGCTCGCCTCCTTCACCCGAGAGCCTCGCACGCAGACACTGGCACAGTGCCCCGTTGCTGCCCCTGCTCAGGACCTCTCACGCCAGCCGGAGAGGCCACTGGACGTGCTGGGGGCACAGTGCATGGCAACAGCGGGGCCGTTGTAACCACCGCGGTCCTCATTGCATGCACTGGGATGGCCTGTTGCTACCCGCGCTGTGTACTGGTGTCGCCAGTCAGGACCCAGCTGCTAATTCCAGTATACCCTGCTGCTGCTTCTGCCAGTACTATATGTGCTGGGGTCGCTGCCCAGGAGCATGCCCTGGCTGTCCTATGGACCATCAGGATCATTGTTGCACACACTCGCTACTTGTGGCTGCACTGCTGCCAATATTGGACATGCTGTGATCACCACTGAGGGCACGACCATTAGACGTGCTGGTATTGCCATTCAGGGTTTTGCAGCGCCGATTGGGTTTATAACATTAGTGTGAAGCCCTGCCACCACTGCTGTGGCAGTTGGGTTTGTTCTGGAGTGGTGAAAGTGAGGAGGAATTCACCAGTTCTGGTGGGTGTTGTCATACTAGATCATGTGGTGACAGATAATCTTTCTGGAGAGCTGGAACTCATCAAGGAGAAGACTTAGGGACTAGAGAAGAAATTTATCCAAAACAAGTTCATGTCCCCAAACAAGCTTGTAACTAGCAAGTGAAAGTGTGAGTTTGTGTACCCGGATCATAAAAACAATGAAGAGTAAATATTGATCGGAGCAGGGACTGGAGCCCATGTGTTCTCCTTCCCAAATGTGTGCCCTCACCACCAGGCTATAAGGTCAAGCTCGCACTCTCTCTGGGCCAGTGAATATTTAGTTACTAATACAGAATGGAACAGTTTCAGCAGGAGAGATTGAAAAAGATCCACCTCAGAATAGCTAATAACCTGGTGGTTGGGGCACTCCCTTGGGAAGGGGGAGACCTGAGTTGATGTCCCTGTTCCAGAGTGAGAATTCAAACCTGGGTCTCCCACATCCTAGATGAATGCCCGAAGCACTAGGCTATTCGGTGTAAGGGGGGCACCTTCACTTCGGTTTTGTGACTGGCTCCTAAGTCCCCTTATGAATCTCGTCTAAAAAAGCAAAATGTTCTGTTGTGACACTTCTGAAACTTTTTTCCTTTTTTTGGACAAACAGTATGGCAGAATGGATATAAATTCACTAAATGTTTCAGTCAACTCAGATCTGCATTTGTGGTAGGGAGGTGGGGGGACGTTTAGCAAAATAAATTGCACCTAGCTCTAAATTTCATCTCCTAGCAGAGGAGGAGAGTGAAGATCTAGGGGGCAGGGCTTTCCCAATCAGTGAGATGAAACGAAGCTCTCTTTTAGCAAGGGAATGGGAGCTGTGCTTTTCTTTCTTTTAACCCCTGGAGCTCAGGCCTGCTGCTAGACATACTGGGGAAATTGATTATGCTGTGTAGCAGCAGCATCAAACTCAGATTCTGCTATTGCTATGCACCTGTGCTCGTGCCCTGCTAGTGCAGACACTAGTGCTATTATTTTCATCCTCCCACTTACGCACACTGGGGCCTCTGCGTGCATCCCACTACTGCTGCCAGGTTCATCTCATTCACCCTCAATAAACGTTCAAGGGTCATGGCTCAGAATCTGCCATTGCTGCCAGGACTACGCTATCCACTTCCTATTTGACACACCTCCATCACAGTTCTCTACGCTATCTTGCTATTTTTTTAAATGAATGTATGCTGGTGTTACATTCACCCCTTTGAGTTAGTTAGTATATGGTTTGAGTACTCACTACACATACAGCTGGATCAGAGTTGATAGGTGTCCGTAGAACTGCCCGTATACATGTCTATCACCACTTAAATACTGTGCACTTAAACCTCACTGCCGTCAGAGTTATCAAACAGTGCTGCTGCAGTATACACACGCAAGTAGCCACCTCCTTATTCAGATTCCATCACCAAACTGGTCTCCACAGTCCACTCAGATCTTGCCATTAGGGTCTCTTGTCCCTTTTGCCAATCCAGTCATTCATTTGCCATAGCATTTGGTGTTAAATCTCCAGTCCCCTCCTGGACTGAGCATTTAAAAAAAAAAAAAAATTGACTCCTGTGTTGCTGCTTCTTTTATTGGTACTAAATATGGCAACTTAATTCTAACAGGCTGTTGTGTGAGGGGGATTGTGCTTAAAAGGGATTTTGGAAGAGAGAAAATTTGTTTGCACCAATCCTAGCTTTCATCTAAATGTTCTTTGAAAAGGGGATTAGAGAAGGTGCCGTGATGAGGGGCTTCTCCTTCTGTCCTCTTTCCCAAAGTGTTTGTTTTGGATTCACAACTTGGCTGTGACACTTCATGTGAGGATACAAAGCCTGGTGCTTTACTACTTAGTTTTCTCACAAAAACATTATTCAAAAATGAGTTTCTAGAACACCATAGGAAAACCCTGTCTTTAAAAAAAAAAAAAAAAAGCGGGGGGGGGGGGGGGGAGTTTGATTGCACGATCTTTAAATTCTGCATTCTAGAAGGCCAGGGCAAGTCAAGAGAATATAGTACTATTCATTAAACTAATGAATCTTTATATTTTGAGTAACTAGTAATAAAAGAAGTAGTAAATTTAATCTCTAAACTTTTAAATTACAATATTTAGGGTGTCCTGATACCTCCTAGAATACTTCAAAGAAAATTCTGTACAGAAACAATTTCTGTAAAGTTTACATCTTAAATATATTTTTTTCTCTCGCGCACTTTTTTTTTTTTTTTTTTAAAAGGACACTTGCTTTTGCTTAAATCTGATGTTTGGAGTAGATTTCATAAACATGAGTATTGCTTCACATTTAGAATAAGAAAAAACAGATATATTTGAAAATACATTCTAAAAGTTTGAGAAACAAGTTTTCTAAGTTCTCTTTAATGTGTCATTGGTTCTCTAAGTCTATCAACAAAGACAAAGTTGTGGCTTTTCATTTGATAAATAACACCACTATAGTAATACTTGGGAGGGTTGTGTTACTTTAAGTTTGTTTTCCTCTGTCAACATCGAAATTAACTTTGAGATCTTCCTTGTATGGTTTCTACTCATGTAAATTGCTTTTAAAACTGCTTGTCTGTTTGTGTCATTGGTCAGAAGCTATTCTTGTACTCTAATTTAGAAGGTTTTATTTTAAAAGCTGGCAAATGTAATCTTGACAGGTTTGAAATAATTTTGTTGAGAAATTGAGTGAAAATAGCATGCATTGATTTTTTTTTTCTTTTTTTCATATCCGTTTTAGTGTAACAGGACTCCAAATATGCTTAAAAATCAGGAGCTCATGTCTGTTTTGGTGGAGTTGCCACTAATGGATTCTGTAGCCTCTAAAACTAAGTGTTTTTGGGGGGGGGCGAGGAGGGGGGAAGAGATTGTATGTAGAAATGTACAAATGCTTTACCTGGTTTTTGGAATTTGAGGCGATTAGGATGTCTATTTTGCCATTGTGTGACATTTTTTATACTTGGGTTTTTTGTCTTGATGATCTACTATGGGAAGATGCTGGTTGTTGTCTGTTCTGAAAGACCATTAGGGACACGTACTTGAGTTGGCATTGGACCATGCTATGAGGATCAGTATTGTACTTTAAACTAAGTGACTTCAACTGTCTTGTCCTTGGTTTAATTCTACAAAACAAAAATAATACAAAGAAAAAACCCAAAACCTGTGTTGAGAAATTTAGTATTGCAAGGTTAAGTGCACAGATAACAAAACGTGCATTAAACTTAACTTTACTCTGTCCGTTTGTGTGAATACACTGATTGTTGTTTCTCCAACTTAAATTTCTTTCTACAGTCTTAGTTACATGCACAGCACATTGTAATTGTTTATACTCTAAGCTCACAGCCATCATGGTTAATACACCTTTGATTTAGATTTCTCAAACTTTTAAGGTGTATATTTTAATAATTGTCAGCACTAATAGTATGGCTTATCAACCAGCTGTACAGCCTGAAGAGATGAGGTAATTACGGCAGTGCAAATTAAGGTGGCCTATATATGCAAAAACACTGTATTCTTGTAAACTTCAAAGGTAGTATGTTACTACTTCATTTTTCATATAAATGACATGTAGCTTCTGGCGTACAGTACACTTAATATACAGTCAGAGATTATTGTAATGTATACATGAAGGAAGGAAGGAAGAGTTAAGGTTGAACTTTCCTGACTTGTGAATGCTTAACTGTGCAACCTTAATGTTCTTTTAGAACAGCTTTTATGTGGAATTCCGTAGGACTTTTTGAGCAAGAGGATAGAAAAAAAGGAAAGCAAGAGAAACGTAACTATTCAGGATTTTGAAGCTCTGCTGGCTTGCAAAAAAATTGACAATGTGTATAAATTCCGTTATAGAGAACTAGTTAGTTGAACATCACAGGCAGCTTTGTCCCACACAACTTAGGACTGCAGAAGGGAACCTTTGCCTCCACAGGTTCTGCAGGTGCATATGAGCACAGCTCCCTCCCAGGCACTTTAAGTATATACTAGCTCTTCCTAATCCTGTTGCTCCTTACAAGTTTTGCAGGGACTGAGTCCATATGTGTGTTCAGTGCATTTTAAATTAGTCATGCACACATGCAGCCCTCCTTATCTGTGCATTTCCTATGCTTGGTGAAAAATTTGTTCAGATGACCTGAACATGTACAGTAAGCGATGTTTCAAAAGTTCATGACTAGTCCAAAATAAATAAAAAAATTTTTTTCTACAGCACTCAAAGATAACTGACAATGAAAGCTCTCTGCATTCCAAGTTTCAACCTCTATCCAGTAAACTGTAGAACTTGAGCACATTCTCCTTTTTTTAGTACTAGGAAGCATTTCTTCTTCTCTTCATTCAAAAATAGCTGAAGATTTTCTGCTTAAATTTTCAAATTAATTTTCTTGGACTAGAAGCCAGACCTAGAAAATGTCAGCCTGAAAAGTGAAAAGTTTTAGAAAGTTATGAACCCCTCAGAACAAAAAGGGTTGGAGTTAGAAACCTTTTTGCGGCTTTTACTCTGGATTCATCACAGGAATACTGTAGTTGCTATACTGGTCTCTCTAGTCTGGTATCCTGATTCCAGTAGGGGTCACTAACTGGTGCTTCAAAGGAAGATGTAAATTTCCCATAAGTTTCTCTAACCAGGGGCATGTAATTGTTGGCTTATATCCTGAAGCAAGAGGGATAATACTGACTGTGGTTTTAATCTACCTAGTGTAATTTTGAATGTTCATATAAATGGCTGTTTTCAACCCAGTAGTCTGTTTCTCTCAACATCTTTGTTAGTGAGCATCACAGGTTATACTTTGTGTAAAACACACTTTTTTCATTTGAATTTAACATCTGTTGTATTTTTCCTCTTTGATAGTTGTGCAATCAGTAAAATTATCAGACTGAGCTTCTCTATACCATTCATTATTTTATATACCTCTATCTTGTCTCTTAGTTGTCACCTCTCAATATTTCTAATAGTCATCTTGGACATAACTGAAATACTAGACATTCGTATTAAACCTGTCCAGTTACCTTTCTTCACCATAGCCCAAAGAGAATAATTAATCAGAACATCAACAAAACAAAAAATACCTATCAGCCCCAAATACCAGCCCTCTCCCTTCTCCCCATATACTTGGCAGTGAGAAAAACACATGCTTTCCAACAGGCAGTCTTTCTAGTATTTCCTCAGAGGGAAGTAGTTTCATGCCTCTAATTTTTCTTTTCTATTTTTGCTGTATCCCTTTTGAAATGGAGTGATCAAATCTGAGCACAGTAATCAAGGTGAAAGTAAACAATTGATTTAGACAGTATCAGTATAACATCAGAAGTGCTGTCCTCCTAATACAGTCCAACATCTTTGCTTTTTTCACTGCTGCTACATTTTGAGCAGCTGTTTTTCATTGAGCTGTCCACAGTGCTGCCTAGGTCTCTTTCCTGAGTCAGTATAATTAGTTTAGAAAGAATAACCTGAAGTATGCAAATAATGATGGATTCTAATGTGCATTCGCTTGCACTTGGATACATCAAATTTAATCTGTCATAGCACTGCTCAGTTATTTTTGAAGTTCCTCAGTCTTTTGTAGACTTGACTAAACTAGGGCTTGAAATATTTAAAATGACTCAACCTAGCTAGAGGCAGATATGAAAAATGGATGGGACTCCTACTAGTGAGGTCTATGGTTAGCAGGTTCCAGGGGAAGAGCCCAACAGCCCCTGTCCCTAGATGATGGGAATGAGAAAGATGGTAGAGTATGTCACTTCTTCTCACAGGTGAAATGAGTATACAAAATGCAGAATAGTACATAATTAGGTGTTTCACTTTCTTGACAGTAATACTGGTAACAACTTGGTTGCCCTTAATTAAACTTACCCTCATCTTTTGTTCCTCAGGTTCTTACACATGATAACTTATGTACTTATAAGTATATGTGGTGGTGGTTGTTTTTTATCCTCTAACTTTGACCATTGTGAAGGCCCTGTGATTTTTGTGTTTTTTTTTGTTTGTTTGTTTGTTGTTTTTTTGCAGGTACATAATTTTGCCATAGAATCCACCCCTTGCTCCAGAGTCTAAGCTTTGATTTAAAACAAAACATAGGTTGGTCTACACTGAAAAGTTACGTCTGCATAGTTGTCTCTCTTAGGAGTGTGAAAAATCCACACCCTGAGCAGAGGTAATGCGGAGTCACTTGCCCCTACCCCTCCAGATTTCTGCGAGCACTGAGCTGCCCTTATAGGGTCAGTTCACTCTGAGCCCTGCAGCCCCACGAATAGCCCATGGCTGCAATGGCTGGATGATACATGAAACGCTACAGGGGCCAGATGTTGACCAATACTTGTGATTGAGCTTTGATTTAGTAATTAACTAAGGACATTTTTGTGCCAAAAGTACAGTATTGTAAATAGAAACTTGATTGGTCTCTGGCTTCAATAACTTTTATCTGCTTTGTACAGCAGGAAGTTCTTTGACTAAATTTATGTCAGACATGTAATCTCTGCAAACATAGTGGTGAAATAATTAACAGGAGCCTTTTCAATATGCATCTAAAACAAATACAAGGACATATGCTTTTGTGTGCTAGATATGCTATAAAAGGAATAAAACAATGTTTTAGTTTGTAGATAATTTGTCCTGTCCTCCACATTGTGATAGGTGGGATGGGTTTGGAAGGAAGAATGAAAGTAAAATTATTTCGAAGGTACATTCATGCAGTGGGGGTGGATTAGTACAAGTACCTGTCTTCTATATTTACAAATTTCAGTGTCACGTAGCTGAAACTACACATGCGTGGTATCTACCAATATTGTTTTTAACAGAAATAGTAGTTCCTGCTGTTGCCGGGTAGAGCCATGTTTAAAAGTGTTATACTTGAGAAGATGGCTATGAGACCAGTGTAAACTTCTACAGCTTTATATTGGTGTAGAACACGGTTTTGGCTGCCTGATTTGGACAGGGCCAAAATCTTAAATTTGTCTCTGAGGGCTTGTCTAAATTACCTGCTGGCTCGATGGGCAGCGATCAATCCAGCGGGGGTCGATTTATCGCATCTAGTCTAGACGCAATAAATCGACTGCCGAGCACTCTTCCGTCGGCTCCGGTACTCCTCCGGGGTGCGAGGCGCAGGCGGAGTCAATGGGAGAGTGTCAGCCATCGACTTACTGCGGTGAAGACACTGTGGTAAGTAGATCTAAGTACATCAACTTCAGCTACGTTAAAAGAAAAGGAGTACTTGTGGCACCTTAGAGACTAACCAATTTATTTGAGCATGAGCTTTCGTGAGCTACAGCTCACTTCATCGGATGTTATTCATGTAGCTGAAGTTGCGTAACTTAGATCTATTTCTTTTCCCCCTCTTCTCCCCCCAGTGTAGACCAGACCTAAGCCATGTACTTAGACTAGAGCAAGAGTCACAAACTAGAATGCCACATGTGTTTATAAACTGGTTTATAAGGATGCAGTGCTTAGTGTTGTGAGGTGAGAGCAAGAAGTGCCATTATAGCTGGTAATGTCACAGATAGGATATTAGTTAGGGTATGTCTACGCTTAACTGGGTGATTAAGACCTAGGTCTGAGCACTTGGATTCATCCAGCCTGAGTACGAGTGTTCCCGCAGCAAAGCCCTTCCCCATTTATTTGCCTTCACTGTGTCTACCCTCACCAGTGTGTGCCGTTCTTTGTGTTGAGATGCTCTGGGATTTTTTTCCCAGTCAGTTATGTCAATTTCTGGAGAGCTTGTCTGCCCCTTGTGGGGGGTGGGTGACAGAGGAGGGAGAAGGAATTGTGGAAAGGACATTGGAATACTATGAGCACTTGAGTGATCTTGCCTGTATCCTCGCCGCAAATGGGTTGCAGCCTGAACTAAGGCACAGCTTGAGCTTTAACCCATGCCTCTAGCCACGCAAGCAAGCATGGGTTCAAATAGAAAACAAACATAAACTTGAAGGAATCTGATTAAGCTAAACTGAAATAAGAGTTTACATAGGGTTCCATGTCTTAACTAAATCAGTTTAAAAAACAATTTAAATTAAACTGATGCAACTTTATCACGTAGATAAATAAGGTCTTAAGAATGTAGGAATTGCTATACTGGTCAATATTCTCTCTCTAACAATGACCAGCAGCAGAAGACTCAGGGGAAGGTGCAAGAAACTGTGCTGTAGGTGGATGTGGGATAACTTGTCCTTGTATCCCTTCAAAAACTTGTTTTGGTGTTAGCAGTTACTATTATAACCTTAAGTGATCACTCTGGTTACAGAGTGTATGGTAACACCCATTGTTTCATGTTCTCTGTGTATATAAATCTCCCCACTGTATTTTCCACTGAATGCATCCGATGAAGTGAGCTGTAGCTCACAAAAGCTTATGCTCGAATAAATTGGTTAGTCTCTAAGATGCCACAAGTACTCCTTTTCTTTTTGCGAATACAGACTAACATGGCTGCCACTCTGAAATCTATTATAACTCTGGGTATTTTTGTTACCTGTATCAATGCTCAATCTCTGTATGAATCTTGCTAAATTTTTGGCCTCACTGATATCCTCTGGTATTGAATTCCACAGTCTCATTATGTGTTGTGTGAAAATAAATTTTTGTTTCTCAATTCTGAATTTGTTGCTTTTCAGTTCTGGTGAATGCTCCCTTGTTCTTCTATCATGAGACAGGATATAGAAGCTAATATTTACCACTTATTGTTATGTATACGTTTAAACTCTTGGAGGTTGATGAAACATGAGTTTCCAGACAACTCGGAGGAAGACCATTGAGCTGTTGGAACAGTCGATTAGTGGTTTGGGAGGATTGTGTTAACATTATTTTGATCTCCTCTGATTATAGTGGCTTCAAAGCAGCCTCTCTGCTGGCTTTGTTCCCATAGTTTACCATGGTTTACAGGTGGGTGGTGACTGAGTGAGAGGCAGAATGGCTAAAATGGTTTGCATTCAACTTAAACTTAACATGGTCAAAACTGGGCTCTTCTTTTTCCTTCACAAGCTTCTCCCTCACCATCGATGGCACCACCATCTTCTAAAGTGTTAATATACACAACCTCGGTGTCCTGTTTGATTCTGCTCTCTTTCTAGACTCTCGCATCCAGGCCATGTTCAAGTCTTGCCACTTCCTCTGGCATAACACTTCTAAGATCATACCTTTTTATCTTGGACAACAAAATTAAAAGGTAATCCAGACCCTGATCTCTCATTTTGATTACTGCAACTTCTTCTCTAGCAATGTAAACAACCACTTAGCTTCCTTAGTTTCCATTCAGAATGCTGCAGCAATCATCTTGTAGGCTATTGCTCTTACCATTTCACCCTCCTCGAAATCCCTCCATTGACTACGCTGAATACAAGCTCCTTGTCCAGTCTCTCTTTTTTTTTTTTTTTTTTGGTAAGGGAATTCATAACCTCTCCACCCTATCCCCAACCCATCTATTCTCTTAACTTATTGCATCAGCTGCCCCTCTCATTCTGCCGATTGTGCCAGGGCTTTTCTCTTGTTTGCTTGCTTTTCCTGCAAGCAATTTATTCTTTCTTCCATGCTGCTACTCACATGTGGGTTGCCTTCCCCATACTAGTCCCTAAAGCTACTACCCTGTCCTTCCCTTTTCCCTATTGTTTCTTCTAGCCATCATTGTTTCCTGTGGTAAATTAAATTGCAGAAAATACTGTCCTATTTAGTCTGTGCATTGTCTAGTATAATGGGGACCAGTCCTGATCAGGGCCTTCAGTTGCTACATTGATATAAAAAAAAGTAATAGTAAAACTGGTGATGGAATCTTGAGCGGAATCTCGTCGATGTCTGCATACTGAAGTTTTCAAGTGCTGTATCTTGGGGCTATACAGGAAGTGACTTGCACGCCTGGCCTGCGGTGTATTCAGTATGTTGATGAAACCCAGCTCCACACTTGGGTTACAACAGACCTGGATGGTAAAGAGGAACAAGTATTCCAGTGTTTTATGAAATTGGAGTGTGGATGATGGTGAGCTGTCTGAGGCTAAATCCAGATAAGACTGAAGTGATGTCGGGGGCACCAACTGCAGGAGCTTGAAAGTGTAGCAAATGGACAACCAACCTAATTCTCAATTACTGAGAGACAGTCTCCATTCATTGCTTTCCACAACCAAATCGCTGTACAACTTTTCATGAGTGATGTACCCGAGTATTTGGATTCTAATATATAAACTCTACTGTTAAATCTATTCACCTAAATTTGGGTTATTACTGATTATGTACTCTGTGTATCATGACTTTTAAAAACAAACTTTGTATTTGTGGATAATCTAAGCACTATACTCAGATGTACAGACACTCTTTTCTCAACCTATGTATTATATAATTTTTTGTACATTAGCTTTAATTTTTTTTAAATCTGTAGCTGAGGGAGCACATCCACCATTTCTGACTCAGATTTACAATCTTGGAGTTTTGCTTGACTCGTGGCTACTTTTTAGGAGATTAGATAGCAGCTGTGACCATATCTGGCCATGTTCTCCTATGTGTGGCTCTATGAGTGGCCAATTTAAATCTTTCATGTGTTCATCTCGAGATTAGGTTTCTGTAATATGTTGTATGAGGGGGCTACATACTGGGACAATTCAGAAGATCAGACTAATGCAGCTGCTTGCTTGCTGAGTAGTATGTCCTGTAAGGAGTTCACACTACCAGTGCTCAGAGTTGTGCTGACTTCTGTTAAGTTTAAGGGTGGACTTCAAGGTGCTGGTCTTTAGCCCATAAAGCCCTAAATGATTTGGCCACTTGAGTCCTCTTGCTATATTGTCACAATTGAGATCAGTGGAGATGCATGAACTGGAGCTCACTTGATACCAAATAGTATTATTGTAGTGCCTAGAGCTCTGGCTAGGTCCCAGAGAAATTCAGGAGGTAGAGAACAAGAAAATAAATCATAGTGAAAAAAGGGGAAAATTTATTATAAAATTATCACAATAAAGAATACAATTTTATCCTGTACTGAAAATATTCTATTATAGAAGGTTCTTTTTTACTGCCTCTATATACTGATGTAGAAAACCACAACATTATCTCTTGAAAACAGGGTTACACATGAGTGGGTTTCCTGTAAACTAAAGACATGCCCACATCTGCTTTCACTATCTAAATAGATTAAATACAACATATTAAAATTGTAGAGCTTTATTTGAAGTTAGGAAATTCAGAGTTAAAAACTGAGTATATTTTAGCTATAAGTCACCTTGCCCTTGCACAAGGCTTTTTCAATTAGGAAGGCAGGTATTACTTTTGATGCATCTCTTATAAAGGGATCCTTTCGTGGATTGAATCACCACCTAAAGTAATTTTAAGTGTTTGACATTATGTGAGTGGGGAAGACCTAGAAACTCAGCATTCTTCTGGACCCTATTTTTCTATAATGTAGAAAAGGCAGTCACAGAGAGTGGAAACTAAGCTTAAAAACTCTGAAAAGCCTGCTCTCCTGGTCTTATTCCATAGGAAGGTGCAATAATTTGTTGTTTGGGGCAGGGCCTTATTGTGTTTGTACAGTGCTTAGCACAATAGGGTTCTGATCTTGGTTGGCGTTTATAGGTTAGGAAAGATGTCCTAGTGGACAGGGCACCATACAGGGACTCTCCTATAGAACCTTGATCAAGTCACTTACTCTATCCCAGAGGTTCTCAACCTTTCCAGACAACTGTACCCCTTTCAGGAGTCTGATTTGTCTTGCGTACCCCTATGTTACACCTCACTTTAAAAACTACTTGCTTATAAAATCAGACATAAAAATGCAAAAGTGTCACAGCATGCTATTACTGGAAAAATTACTTACAAAATCAATTGGAATATATAAATATTGTACGTACTTTTCAGTGTATGGTATATAGACGAGTATAAACAAATCATTGTATGAAATTTAGTTTGTAGTGACTTTTTATGTTGCCTGTTGTAAAAATAGGCAAATATCTAGATGAGTTGATGAGGGGAACCCTGGAAGGCCTCTGTGTACCCCCAGGGGTACATGTACCCCTGGTTGAGAACCACTGATTTATCCTGTCTCGGTTCATAACCTGTAAGATGAAGATAGACTTTTACCTCAGAGGAGTGTTGAGGGTAAAATCTCTTAATGACTGTAAGGGCTCAGGTACTATAGTGACATATAAGTACTAACGAATGATAAACTCAGAATAGAAATTTAGTGTTGTCAGTGGCCCTTTTCACATAGAGAGGGCATAAGAAAAACAGAGCTCAACTTGAGGAGTCTTAGGGCTTGGCTACACTTATTTTATAGCGCTCTAACTTGTTGGCTCAGTGGGGTGAAAAATCACCCCCCTGAGTGCAGCAAGTCGGAGCACTTTAAAGCACTAGTGTAAACAGGTTCCCAGCGCTGGGAGCTAATCTCCTCGTGGAGGTGGATTACCAGGAATGCTGGGAGAGCTCTCTCCCCCGCGTGCTCATGCGACCACACTCGCACTTCAAAGTGTTGCCGTGGGAGTGCTCCCATGACAGCGCTTTTTGAAGTTTCCAGTGTAGCCATGCCCTTAGACCATTGCCAGGAATGGCCTTCCCTTCTGTACTGAGCTCAAGATTGGGGGTGTCCTCCTCTTACTCAAGGCTTCCTTAGGAGCGATGATGACATAGACTATAGTTCTCCCCAGGACCCCTTACTATTCATCATGTTCCTGAAGTGGAGCAAAAAGCCCTGAAGGAGAAGTTAACAATCCTGTAAACAGCCATGTGTGAATTTCTCAGTAGTGATTCACAAGATTAAGAAAAGTTACACCTATGTAATCCTCTCTAGGTTTTCACATTGTGCTTATTGCCATAGTTGTTGAGCGTTTAGTCCTCAGTGCCAAGAATAGAAGTTTTAAGAACTCAAATGCAGAGGAAGATTTTTTGGTGGGAATATTTTTCTCTTCTGCCATAATGCCAGCATTTCAGTAAACAAAACAAACCCATCAGAGGCCCTGTCCCTCCCATTGATGAGGAAAAAGGTCTTGAGGAGGCAGAAATTGGGATTTTATTCTAGAAAAACTAACATAATATACCTGATTCTTCTGTTTTTATAGAATGGTGGAGTAGCAGATTCTGAACAGAGAAGGAAACAGTTAGTCCTTTATAGATATAGAAAATTCTGCTTTAATCTTGATTTTTTTAGTTTTTTTTTATGTATTTATTGGTTCCCACAAAATCAAATCTGTCACAGGTGGCTAATTTGCTGCTTGTTTTAGGCCTAGTTTCAGGTTTTTGGGCACTCCTGCACTCAGCGTTGCAGTGCTTAAGTCTCATTTTCAGAAGTGATTTAGGCTCCAAAGTCAGCTAAGCATTGCTACATTGAGTGCACCAACACTTATACCTTTAAAAAACTGGGCCTTAACCCCCCAAAAAGCATTATTTTTAAGATATAGAAAAAAGTATCATGGCCAGAGATGATAAACAAGCTAAAGAACATTTTCTTCCCCTTCTCAAACAAAGTAGCAGATGAATAAAGAGTGTATGGGGGATCTAATAAGCACCCACCTCTTGTTTTGGTGAGATTTGGAACTTTAATCAAGTGATTCAATTTAATCTAGCAATGTAGTAATTTCATAATTAAGGTGGCATTGAGAATTGCATTTAAAACAAGATTAAAATTCCTTTTATTTCTCACTTCCATGATTGAATTAATCTCTCTATATTTTAACACAATAACCCCTTCTTTAGCTAACTTTTGAAAGTAGGGAAATAAGTTCTCCCCCTACCACCTCTTCCTGTACTGCAGTGCCGTTCTTTAGCCAATCTACCCCCCCTTTAGCAGCACTGGCAGGGAGATAAGCACGTAAGTGACATGCCTACCCAGGGTGAACGGATCAGTGTGCTGGGAGCAGAGTGTTCATGTGGGGTGTTGAGGAAGAGATCAAACTTTCGGGAGGGAAGGGCATGGGGAAGCACTGGTATTTTGCTACTTGCCATAGCTCTGAAGTCTGCTCTACACCTAAAACATAGGTCAATCTAGCTACAGGCCCGTGAACATTATCATGCTTTGTGCAATGTAGTTAAGTCAACCTAACCCCCATTATACATGCAGCTAGGCTGTCAGAGTTCTTATTTTGCCCTAGCTACTGCCTATCAAAGGGGTTTATTTACAACAGCAATGGAAGAAACCCTTCTGTCACTGTAGAGTGTTTATGCCACAACGGCTTAGCTGCAATGCTGTAGCTGTGCCACTGTAGCCCTTGTAGTGTAGACGTACCTTCTAACAAGCCACAAAAGATTTGTAGGCTGGGAATGGCAAAGGATTGCTAATTTTTCTACTTTCTCCTGAAACAGTGATCTCTGTCTGTCTCCTAGACTCTCTGCCTGGCCTCCTCTTCTCCTTACAGCCTATCGTACTTCCTTGCTCCCTACTATGATCCTAGCCCCGTCCTCCTCATCAGTTCCCCTCTCTGGCCATCCTTATGTCCTCCAGCTACAATCCATCATGATCTCTATTGCCAATCAAATCCTGCTTTCCATTCCCTGCCTGCAAAGCTAATATTTAAAAAGGGCAAGTAAATGACCTAGATAACTATAGTCTAGTCAGCCTGCAATCAATCTATCCTGGATAAAATAATGGAACTACTGATACAGGACTTATTCAATAAGGAATTAAAGGACGGTAATTAATGCCAATCAACATGGGTTTATGGAAAATAGCTTTTGTCTAATTTTATCTTTTTTGGTGAGACTACAAGTTTGGTTGATAAAGGTAATAGTGTTGATGTTCTATATTTACAGCTCTGGAAGGCATTTGACTGAGTACTGCATGACATTTGGATTCAGAAACCAAAGTGATACAAATGGTACACATTACGTGGATTAAAAACTGACAGGTCTAAAAATATTATTGTAAATAGGGGACCATAGAAATGATGCACAAACTATGACAGTGGTAAATCATGAAGAGAACAGGTCACTACTACGGCGCAATCTGGATCACTTGATAAGCTGGGCACAAGCAAACTGCATTGTCATACAGCTACATATAAATGAATTAATCTAGGAATAAAGAGTGTAGGCTATACGTACAAGATGGCAGACTCTATTCTGGTCTCAAGGCTGATTCCCCACTCTGGCACTTTGAGTGCAGAAGGTTGGGGCCCTCAAGGATTCTAAAAATTAATACTGGCCACTTCAGGATTATATTAAACTCCCAAGATTACAGCTTTTCTCTGACCTTGGATG
This sequence comes from Lepidochelys olivacea, assembly GCF_965140295.1. NCBI lineage: Eukaryota > Metazoa > Chordata > Testudines > Cheloniidae > Lepidochelys > Lepidochelys olivacea. The sequence goes on from NC_140412.1 coordinate 10,184,806, forward strand.
GGTAGATGCTGCTGCCACCCAAGTGCAAAAACCACTTTTGGAACCCAGGAAGGCGCACTTGGGAATTCCTTCCTATAGGGGACGTGAAAGGGCTTGAGGGTACCCTTTGGGGAAGAGCTTAGAAAGAAAACAAAACCAGCTGTTGCCACCAACTGATTAAACAACTTATGCACAAACCTTGTAGGAACACACAAATCCAGTCCTGTTCTTAAAAAAAGGTAAATTTTATTAAGAACAAAAAGAAAATACATCTGGAATTCAGGCTTTTTGCTAGGTTTTAAAAAAACAATTACAAGGATTTAGCATCAAGATAGCTTCTTGAGATCCAGGTTAAAGGTTACAATCAAAACAAAAGCACCTGGAGTTAACACAGAGGAGGGCACAAGCCATAAAGAAATAAGAGAGAGAAACCTAATCGCATCTTCCTAGACATTTCCTGATCTACTTACATATCTGGAGTTTCAAATGAGTAGTTTCTAGGTATCATCTGATGATTTTCATACCTGGCCCAATCATTTACAGCGTAGTTTCAGCCCTGACTTTGCTCTGTCCCCTCTCTCCGGACAACAACACAGACAAAGGGAAAGTCGTCTCTCTTCCCCCCCCCCCCCCCGCCCATTTAAAAAAGTTCTAGCCTTCCCATTGGCTCTTTTGGTCAGGTGCCCACTCCCTTCCTTTTACCTATGGACTTTTTAAACCCTTTACAGGTAAAGCAAGTGGAGAACAGCTACTAAGAGGATTTTATAGCTAACTGGCTGGCTGGGTGCCCATAAAAGGGAGCCTCCCTCCCCCTTTCATTTCTCACATCTGGAAAGCAGATTTGGAAGTCATGTTGGATAATCAGCTGAACATGAACTCCCAGTTTGATGCTGTACCAAAAGGGCTAATGTAGTATTGGGCTTTATAAACAGGGCAATCTCGAGTAGGAGTAGAGAAGTTATTTTACCTCTGTATTTCATGCTGGCGTGACTTCTGCTGGAATACTGTGTCCAGTTCTGATGTCCACTATTCACGAATGATGTTGATAAATTGGAGATGGTTCAGAGAAAAGCCACAAGAATGATTAAAGGGTAGAAAACCTGCCATATAGTATAGAATCAAGGAGTTCAATCTATTTAGCTTAACATAGAAAAGGTTAAGGAGTGACTTGATCTTAACTACATGGGGAGCAAATATTTGATGATTGGCTCTTAAGTCTAGCAGAGAAAGGTATTAATGTGATCGAACGGCTGGAAGTTGAAAATAGACAAATTCAAACAAAATGAGGCATATTTTTTTAACCATGCGAGTAATTAACCATTGGAACAATTTACCAGTGGATGGATTCTCCATCACTGGTGTGATAGGGTCGGGCCAGATGGCTACAGGAGAATGATAGAAGGCAGATATATTAGCCCCGGGTTGAGTAGGTCCCTTTTCCCTGGGTAAGGCAACAGGGAAGGTTTTTTTTTTTTTTTTTTTTTTTTTTTGAAACAGAAAGGAAATTTATTTGTAACAGTTACAAAGAATACAAAGGGATAAAAAAAAAACTTAGCAACAAAGCAACGCAATCAAAAGGTATAACACAACAGCTTTCAGGAGGGAGAGGTGTTCAGGTTAGCCCAGGCCCAGAGCGGGGGGGCTTCCTCGACACTCGTGGTCTTCCACCCTCCTGAGTTACCTGGTGGCCTAGAGCGGGGGGGCTTCCTCGACACTCGTGGTCTTCCACCCTCTCGAGTTACCTAGTGCCGCGCCCAGGGTCACCGACCCTCCCTCTCCTGAGAGTGCCCGACAAGATGGGCACGGCTGCGGGGTGGGTGGTTGGGAGGGAGGGGGGTACACCCATGTATTATAGGACCCCTCCTAGAAGACAGTAATGATGGTATTCACAGCAACTAACGGCTGTGACTGGCGGCTCTCGCTCTTTCCCTCAATCAGAGGGTCAGACGGAGGGAACCGGACGGGGTCACCGAGCAGAGAACCCCGGACAGCGCCCACCGCTCCTCGAAGGTGTCAAGGGAGTCGGTGGACGCTGCCCAGAGGAACTCCGCCCGGATACGTGAATGTACTGAGAGTCGGAAAACGGCCTCACAATCGCAGGACGCCTCATGAGCCAACCTCCGCTCTCTGGTCTTATAAATGGCTGTTTTAGCCAAGGCTAGGAGGAGGCTAACCAGGAGATCCCGCGACTTGGTGGGGCCACGGATGGGGAGTGTATAAATAAAGAGGTGGGGAGAAAAATGAAGCCAAAAGCGCAAAAGAATATTTGTGAGGAGCCGAAAAAGAGGCTGCAATCTGGCACACTCTAAATAGAGGTGCGCCAGGGTTTCCCTCACGTTGCAAAAAGGGCAAGTCTCCGGAAGGGAGGTAAAACGTGTCAAAAACACGCCCGTGCTCACAGCCCCGTGAAGGAGCCGCCAACTGATGTCCCCGACGGGCCTCGGGACCAAGGTGGAGTACAGGCTGGCCCACCGAGGTTGCTCACCCTCCAAAGGTGGTAAGAGATCTCGCCACTTTGTATCGGGGCGGGACACCAGGGTGCGGGCATGAAGGGTATGGAGCGTGAGTGTATATAGATATTTCCGTGATGCAACTTGAAAACCGACCGGTTGCAGTTCATGCAGCCGGCTCGCAGTGAAAGGATGAGGGGTGTGTTGGGATCGACAGAGTAGGGGCCCGATGGAAAGGTCCGGCGGGCCTGGGGTAAGGGATGGGCGGGGCGCGCCCTCGCACAAGGCTCGGCTAACATAAGCCCGAGCGGCGGGGGTCAGAGCGGCCTCCACCTCCTGAAGCACGCGCCGGGGGGTGCGAAGGCTGGAGAGCCCCATGCGTCGAGCGAGCGTCAGGGGATCCAGCCAGTCCCCCCGGTCGTAGTCCAGGAGGTCCCCGACCCTCGTAACTCCCGCTAGGACCAACCTCTGGCGCACCGTGCGGGACTCCGCCGCCTGCACACAAAGTTGGGGGTTGTGTAGCAGGGGCTCCGTGAGGAGATCTGCCCCCACGATGGCCGCCACGGACCTGGTCGTTGAAAACAATTTCCAGGCCCGGAGGAGGTCCTGGTAGAAATCCGGTAGCCCGGAGAGGTCTCGCGGAAAACCTCTCGGACAAAGATAAAAGAGCTGTCGGTCATAGCGGAGCCCATGGAAGCGGCGTAAAAAGGCATGCGCCAATATGCTCCACGGCGAACTACCTGCACTATAAAGGAGCCTCTGCAGGGCCTGGAGGCGGAAAACGCGGACCTGAGTGTACAGACACTTCAGGCCCTGCCCTCCTTCCTTCAGGGGCAAGTGGAGAACCCCGACAGGGGCCCAGTGCAATCCTGACCAAAAGAACTCCAGAATCAATCTCCGGAGGTGGGACAGGAAACCCGGGGCCGGGGCTAGGGTGTTGAGCCGGTACCAGAGCGTGGACAGGACTAGTTGGTTAAGCACCAGTGCTCTCCCCCGAAGGGAGAGACATCGGAGTAGCCTCGTCCATTTCCTGATCCGCTCAATCACGCCGCCTTCCAAATTTTGCCAGTTCTCCGGCGGAGAAGGGTGCGTGGCAGAAAGGTAAACGCCGAGATAGAGCAGAGGGCCGGCACTCCACCGGATGGTCTGAAGCGCGGGTGGGAGGGGGCTTACCTGCCGCCAGCCCCCCACCGCCAAGCCAGAGCTCTTGACCCAGTTGACTCGGGCGGAGGAGGCTGCCGAAAAGATGGCTTGGCATGCCTCCACTCGCGCCAAGTCGCCCGGGTCCTGGACCACGAGGAGGACGTCATCGGCGTACGCCGACAGGACCAGCCGCAGCTCCGGCTCCCGCAGCACCAACCCCGTCAACCTCCTGCGGAGGAGACAGAGGAAAGGCTCGATCGCCAGAGCGTACAGCTGGCCTGAGAGGGGACACCCCTGCCGCACCCCTCGCCCGAAGCTGACCGGTTCGGTCAGGGTCCAGTTGAGCCTAACCAGACACTCCGCGGAGGCGTACAGCACCCGGAGAAAACTCACAAACTGAGGTCCGAATCCAAACGCTCGCAGGGTGCTCAGGAGGTACCCATGATCTACCCTATCGAACGCCTTCTCCTGATCGAGAGACAGGAGGGCGAACGACAGACCGTCTCTCCGCCCGAGTTCCAAAAGGTCTCGGACTAAAAAGAGGTTGTCAAAAATGCTGCGACCCGGGACAGTATAGGTCTGGTCTGGGTGAATCACGTCCGCCATCACGGACCCTAGCCGCAGCGAGATTGCTTTCGCTACGATTTTATAATCCGTGCTAAGGAGTGAGAGGGGACGCCAGTTTCGTAAGTCGCGGAGGTCCCCCTTCTTCGGCAGCAAGGCGAGCACCGCTCGTCTGCACGAGAGAGGGAGGACCCCGCCCTGCAAGGACTCAGCCCAGACAGTGACTAGGTCTGGGCCAAGGATGTCCCAGAACGCGCGGTAAAACTCCACGGTCAGCCCGTCCATGCCCGGAGATTTATTGGTGGGCATGCGACGGAGGGCTTCCGAGAACTCGGGCAGGGTGAGAGGCAGCTCTAGCCGGTCTCGGTCGCCCACGCTGACCGTGGGGAGTTCCTCCCAGAGCACCCCGCAAGCGCCAGGATCGGTCGGATCCGGGGAGAAAAGGTTTGCGTAGAAGTCACGGGCCCTCCCACACATCTCCTCCGGATCCGTGAGGGGGGTGCCGTCTTCCGCTAGAAGGCAGGTGACGTGTTTTTTGGCCCCCCTCGTTTTCTCCAGGGCGTAGAAGAAGCGGGAGCCGCGATCCATCTCCTGAAGGAGGCGGATGCGGGACCGGACAAAGGCACCTCGGGCCCGGTGGTCCTCGAGGGCTCGAAGTTCCTCCCGCTTCTCCCGGCACGCTCCGCAGAGGGACGGGTCCCCGGGGCTGGCGGCCAGGCGCCTCTCCAGCTCTAAGACCTCCCGTTCCAACTGCTCCATCGCCGCATTTCTCCGTCGGCTGGTGCCCCGAGTGTAGTTGCGGCAGAAGAGCTTGGCGCGCACCTTCCCTAAATCCCACCATCGCCGCACCGAGGGAAAGGCACGCCACTGCTCCCGCCAGGCCAGCCAAAACTCCCGGAAGGACATCACAAAGCTCTCGTCCTCCAACAGGCTGTTATTAAAGTGCCAGTAAGCCGGCCCCGGTCCCTCAGCACGGAGGGAGACCGTGACGGCAACCAAATGATGGTCGGAAAAAGGGGCCGGCCGAATGGTGGAGGAGTGGGCCTGTGAAAGATGGAGACGGGATAGATAAATACGGTCTAACCGAGAGCGGTGCGACCGACGGGCCTCCACCCGAACGAAGGTAAACGTGGAAGTATCATCTGGGTGATGGTCACGCCAGACGTCCACTAGGGAGTGATAGTCGACTATGTCTCGAAGAATGGTCGCGGCGGCCGGGCTCGGCTCGGCCCCCGAGCGGTCCCGTTCCTCGAGGGTGGTGTTAAAGTCCCCTCCCAGGATCAGGCACTCGTGTGAATCCAGGGTGTCGAGAAATTCGGACACCTGCTGGTAAAATTGCGGCCGCTGTGAGCTCACTTGCGGGGCATAGATATTAACAAAATTGACCACGAGCCCCTCCAAACGAACTCGGAGGTGCAACAAGTGGCCCGGCACGGCCTCAGTGACTCCGAGCACCTCGGGCCGCAGGGTGGGGGAGAACAGGGTCGCCACTCCAGCTTGCCAAGCCGTGCAGTGGCTAAAGTATACCCCGTCCCCCCATTCCAGCCGCCACCTATCCTCGGCGGTTGGGTCCGTGTGGGTCTCCTGCAGGAAAACCACAGAGTACCTCCCCTCCCGAAGGTAGGAGAGCACCTGGGACCTGCGGAGAGCCATCCTACAGCCCCTGGTGTTCAGGGTTACAATGATGAGAGGTGTCATGCGGAGGGCTGGGGGGGTGGGGGGTTCTCAGGGGTGGGGGTACTCATGGCCCCCGGCGGGTCGCGTAGCAACCCGTGTCCCATCCCGTGAGTAAGTAACTCTTTCCGGAAGCTGCGGGCCCGCTCGTAGGCCGCGGCACCGCCCTTCCCTTGCCCTCTACCCTCCCTCATAAGGGCTCTCGCGGCCCGAAGGAGTCGATCAAAGTCCCCCCATTGCTGGAGAGCCAGCTGTGCCCTATCGCGGGCACCACGGCATTGTTTCAAGAACTCCCGTAATGCATGCTGCAGCTCATGGGGGGGTAGGGTTACAACTCCCAGAGCAGTCCCTGGTGGGGCTTTTGATGCAGCTTCGTGGTCCGCTAAGGCGGGTAGGCAGGGTGCGGACCGCCGACGGGGTGTCTGACAGGCTGGGGTTATTAACTCCATCTCGTGCCTTGGGGCGGACGGGGATGGCTGGGGGAAAGGTGTAACTCCTGGGGAGTCGCAACTAGAAAACATAAAGACTGCTCCCTGGGGGGAATCTGCAAAAGGCGGAAAAGAAATAACCCCAGGGGCGGCGGTAGCCTTGCAGGAGGAGGGAGACTGAACCGGAATAGGGGTGGGGGCAGGGGCAGAGGTAAGGCCCTGGGCTTCAGGAGGCGCACAGCGAAAGGAAGGCGCCTCCCGAGCAGGGTCGGGGGTGAAGGGGCAAGGGAGGGGGCTCCGAGGAATGCTAGGTACTGGCTCCGGGGTGGTCGTGGCAGCCATGGCCCCAGGCGGTAAACCACTTTCCGTGGGGTGCTCACCCGGAAAGGCAGTCAGGGGGAAAGGGCATGGGGAGAGGGGGCCTGGGGTGAGATTGCCCAAATCGAGGCCGGCCGGCAGTAAATCATCCCCTCCCTGGGTGACCGGGGTCAAATCCAGGGCTTCAATCTCTGCGTACACAGAGGAGAGGCCAACTCCCACCACCCCAGGGGCCTCTCCGCTAGGGCCCGCCTCGGCGGTCACGTCGGGGTTCGTTGGGAGGTCAGGTGGTATCTGGTTAGAAGGGGCTTCCCCCGGGGCTTCGGAGGGGAGGGTCCCCCGCGGAGGGGGGATTCCACCCTCCAATGCTGGTCTATCTTCACCTCCCGACACTAGCGAATGGATCTCACTCGTGGCCGAGGCGGGAGGCTCAGGGTCGGTACCTCCCTTCCTGGTCTTCCGGGGGGCTTCCGCGTCAGATGAATGCAGCGGAGCTCGAGCCCTCCGCTTGCCTCGCTTCCCCTGGACTACAGTCCAGCCCTCCATGGCGTCGTCCGGGGGTGGAGTAGCAGGGGACGGAGCGGGGCGCGGAGGCAGAGGTTCAGGGGTTTGGGGGGGTAGCGGTAAGGCGGCATTAGGGGCGGGGGGTTCTCCTTGGGGCGAGCCCTCTCCTGCACCCGGTAAAAGCTTTGCCACACCCCCCTCCATAGGCTCTGCCGAGGTGGTTACGGCAAGAGTGGGACTCCCGTGGTCGCCCGGGCGTTGTTGGAGGGGTGCCTCTTGGGCCCGGACGGGGGCAGCGGTGGATCGGGTGGGAGGGGGGGGGGTGTCGGGTGCCGGGTGGCCAGGGGTGTCGGCAACAACAGGGCCGATATCCCGCCGGGTCTCGGGGGTCTCAGGTGCCCCTCTCCCCCGGGCCAAAGGGCAGTCCCTGCGGACATGCCCTGCCGAGCGGCAGAGGTAGCACCGGGCCTCTCCGGTGGAATAAAAGACCCTATAGCGGGCTCCCTGGTAGGGAACTAGGAAGGACCCCTCGAGCGCCTCTCCGTCACGCACCCCCGCCGGCAGTAAAATCTGCACTTGCCGGCGGAACGATAGGACGTGACGGAGGGCGGGGTCCTTGCAGCCTAACGGGAGAGGGCTAATAACAGAAACAAGCTTCCCCAGGGCAGAAAGAGCAGGTAACAGGGCAACATTAGGTAAAAAGGGAGGAACGGAGGTGAGGACGAAGCGAACGCCCAGATCTTCTAGCGGTTCCAGGGGGAGAAACACCCCCCCCACCACTAGGCCCTTCTCCACCGCCTCCTGGGCGGCAGTCTCCGAGGCCAGAAAGAGAACGACCTTCCCATACATCTTGGAGGCCGCCACAATGGCCATGGGTCCTACCACCTTCGCCAACGCCTGCACGTATGCCTCCACGTGGGGCGAGGCGGGTACTAGGAGGCAACGAACACCGTGCTTCCTGGTCAGGGCGGGAAGAGGGCCCCGACTACTAGTAATGGCAGCGGAGGCAGTGGGAGGGCGAGATGAGGAGGCGGCAGGTGAGGGGGGGCCTGTCGCCACCCGGGCATACGTCCTGGGGGCCGGGGGAGGGATGGTCGCAGAGCTGGTGGAGGGAACAGCTGGGAGGGGTGCCGCGATCGATGACGAGGCCACTGTGGTGGGGGCGGCCTCTGCCACGGAGGGTCCAGCGGCATTAGCGGGGCCCTTCCCTTTTGGCCCGCTTCGATTTTTCCGTCTAACTGGGGGGGGGTTCCTAAAATCTAGTGGGGCAGGAACCAGAGCAGCAGTAGTAATCGCCCCGGTGCCTCCCACTGCCGATGCCCCAGCGGGGGCGGTGGCAGGGGTTCTAACAATGGAGGCGGTGGGGAAATCTTGAGGGGTGGGCAGGAGGGTAGATGGGGAAGGGGCAACCAATTTCGGTGGAGGGGCCTTGCGTCCCTCCTTCTCTGCCATTGTAAGCAGGGAGAGACAGGGAAACACTGGGAGGGGGGGGGGCAAAAATCGGGGTCCGGTAGTAGGGGTAGGCTATGGGGTAAACAATCCGGGGGGGGGGGGGAGGACAACCCACCACAAGTGTCCAAAGAGTCTCGCTTGGTTGGTTGTTATGCCTGGTCCAAAAGGCAAAGTCCAAAGCAAACAGCTGGATCCGAAGGCAGATGGCAGATTGCCAGCAGGGACGAAGCAGCGGGGGCCGTGATAGTTGTAATAGTGGTGGGGGGGGTTGGGGGCACCGATGGATCTGGGGGTAGCTCCCTGCTACACCCCTGTGCCGCCGCAGGCGCAGCTGAAATGCAGTCAACTCCCCCCCCCGAGGGTAGAAATTCAAAAGAAATCCCTCAGTCTTACGGCCTCTCTCCACGATGATTCATAGCTGCTCGGGAGTTCTCCGGCCTCTGGCGTCTGCTACAGCTGTTGGCTCTGTCCCAAGGCTCTCGGAAAAAGTCCAGGCAAAAAGCAAAACAGCTGGGTCTGGGGGGGTCCACTCCCCTCTCCGGACAGCAGGTTGGCAGTCCTCCCCCCCTCCTCCGGGGGTTTCAAGTAAGCAAGGAGCAAAGTCCAAAAGCAGGCATCGGGGGGGGGGGTGCTGGCGACCGGCCAGCACACTGACGCAGCTCAAAAGAACGAAAAAAAACGAAACCAAAAAAACAAAGCGTCCGGCCCAAACGCGGGGGGGGAAAACTAAGCAAAAGGAAAAGTGTGAAAAATCCGGGCCGGGGGGCTTTAGGAAAGAAAGGAAAGCAAATAGCTCAGGAGCGAGTGAAGAACGATTCCGGCTCCTTAACAGGGAAGGGTCCAGAACAATCAGGAACTTTCTGGAAACAATTAAGACAATCAAGAAGCTGCTAGAATCAATTAAGGCTGGCTAATCAGGGCACCTGAGTTTAAAAAGGACCTCACTTCAGTGTGTGGCGTGCGTGTGAGGAGCTGGGAGCAAAAGGCACTAGGAGCTGAGAGTGAGAATGCGGACTGTTGGAGGACTGAGGTGTACAAGCATTATCAGACACCAGGAGGAAGGTCCTATGGTGAGGATAAAGAAGGTGTTGGGAGGAGGCCATGGGGAAGTAGCCCAGGGAGTTGTAGCTGTCGCACAGCTGTTCCAGGAGGCACTCTAGACAGCTGCATTCCACAGGACCCTGCGCTGGAACCCAGAGTAGAGGACAGGCCCAGGTTCCCCCCCAAACGTCCCAACTCCTGGTCAGACACAGAAGGTGTTGACCTGGACTGTGGGTTCATGAAAACAGCCAAACTGAGGGCTGCCGTGAATCTCCGAGGCGAGCAGATCTGCCAATAAGTGCAAGACCCACCAAGATAGAGGAGGAACTTTGTCACACTGGCAATTTTTAGATCAAGATTGGAAATTATTTTAAGAGACCTGCTGTGATCATTTTTGGGGGGAAGGTCCATCTTGCCCAGTATCCTCTCTTCTGACAGTAGCCAATGCCAGATGCTTCAGTTGGAATGATCAGAGGGTAGTTGGAAAGTAACTGAAATACTTTTCTCATGGATTGTATTTTCCGAATGGACAGTCTACTGAGGGACAATCTACACTCATTCCTGTATTTGCTTTCTACAACCAACTCTCTGAATAACTTTTCATGAGTGATGTACCCGAGTATTCAGATTCTAATATCTAAACTGTATTGTTAAATTTATTCACCTGAATTTTTCGGTTATTGCTGATTATGCACTATATGTATCTTATGACTTCTTAAAAATTTGTATTGTGGATAATCTAAGCACTACACCCAGATGTACAGACACTCTTTTCTTAACCTGTGTATTATATACTCTTTAACATTAGCTTTAATAAAAATTTTAAATTGAGTGATCCATCCTCTGTCATCCAGTCCCAGCATCTGGAAGTCAGAGGCTTAGGGACATCCAGAGCATGGGTTTACATCCCTGACTATTTTGGCTAATAGCCTATGTTGCATCCCTGACTATTTTGGCTAATAGACTATCCTTCATGAACTTATCTGATTCTTTTATAAAACAATTTATACTTTTGGCCTTCACAGCAGCCTCTGGCAATGAGTTCCACAGGTTGACTGTATTGTGTGAAGAAGTACTTTGTTTTAAACCTGCTGCCTATTAATTTCATTGGGTGACCTCTGGTTCCTGTGTTATGTGAAGGGGTAAATATCACTTCCTTTTTAACTTTCTCCCCATATTTCATGATTTTATAGACCTCTTCTGTTGTATGTACTGGAACTACAGGAGGGAACAGTTTCCCAAATTAAAATAATCTACTGGTTAATGAAGCAACAATTTACAGTTTATTATATGAAAGACTTCTGAGAGGTCCAAAATGGCCAACTGATGCAAATTTAAAAAACAGCAGAATGCTCTTTACCCTGTGCAATGCATTCTGGACTCTAGAGGAAGACTGAAAATTACCCAGAATGTTCTGGGTGTCAGAACAGCTGCTGCCTTCTCAACATTCCTCCAAACTCCATTTTTTTTAGGAATGAGGATGTGTGCTAATGAAATGTTAGAGAAATTTTTACCAAGTGATAGAAGAGAGCTTAGTTTATCTAACTTCAGTTTATAAAATTGGGTATATGCTACCAAACAACACCATTGCAATGGGTGAAATACTGGAATCCTGCAAAGTAATGAATTTCTCATATGGAGATGGAAAAATTAAGATAGCTCAAAAGTGAGAAACTTGAAAGGGTTTATTTTCCTCTTTCAGTTCTATCCCATGGGTGGATGCAAGCATAGGTAGATGTGGAGAGTTGATTGATCTTTCTGGCACCATTAAGGGGAAATTATAAGATTTAAAATGTAAAAGTTCACTTCAGAAAGAGAAATTCACACGAAAAACAGTGGAAAGCTCTCTCTTAACTACTTTGAAAACAGGAATATAATAAGTCTTCTTAGTTAGTCAAATACTGCTTGTATAAAAAGTCAGTCAAATATTTTTCACAAGAAAATGGCATTTAACAAAACCCTTTTCTTTATTAGAAATAGTCTTCAAGAGCCTGGGTATTTTAAAACTGTTCTCTAAGAAGTACAGCCTGGTGTTTTGTAGCATTGGTCTTCTGTTAAGGACTGTTAGAGAAAGATAGGAAAAAAGACCTGCAACATTTTATTAAAGATAAGGAGAGCTCTGCTAAGCAGCAGCTACTAAGACTCGCAGTGCTGTGTAAGACAGACATCAATTTGAACCTGTCTTAATGTATACATCTTTATCTTGTGTTCACTTATGCACATTCTGTGGGATTGTGGAGTTACCCAGACACGTTTTTTTTTTTGTTGTTTTTGTTTTGTATTAGCATTCAAAGGCCCCAATCAAAATTGATGCTCCTTTAGGCTAGGCGCTGTACAAAGTAAGGGACACTCCCTGTCCCAAAAGAGTTTACCATTGGGCTTGAAACAAGATCCAGCAAGCAAACCAATAGGAGAGAAGTGCTGGGTAAAAGGAAAAAAGACAACATTAAAAATAATTGTTTTACATAGAATCACTATGTTCATAACTTGATGGTCTGAATCATTTAACATTTAAATGATCTCTGTATAAATGTCAGTAATTCCCACTGGCTCTTTGTCTATTGTATGATTTCCTGTAGGTATCATGGTAGAAATGAGGAAAGTTTTGAAGGAGGAGGGTATAGTAGCTTTATGGGAAAGGTGTTCCATGCATGAAGGGCAAGGTGGAAGAATGCACAGACACTCTTGTGGGAGATGTGAACAAGTGGTGGTTGTAGCTTGCATCACTGGTGCAGTGAAGGGGTGAAATTTAAGACGCAAGAGCAGATAACTAGAGAAGACCAAAATTGTAAGATGTCTTAAAGGGGAGGTTAAGCTTAAACTTGATGGGTGGAAAATGAGAAGCCAATGGAGAGATTAAACCAGTGAGAAAAATGAGCAGGAGGATGACTTTTTAGCAACTATGTTTTTTTAATGGTCTTGGAGGTGTTGATATCAAAAATCACTGTCGGATGTCTGGTGGTGTTACTGAGTTGGCCAATGAATCTTAAAAAAGGTCCATCATGGAGCCTTTCCTTTTAGTTAATGAAACATTTTTGAGAACGAGTCTGTGAAGGGGTGAGGTGCTGAGAGGAGAGATGAACATGCAGTCTCACAGACCCTTATGAAGCATTCCACAGAATGAGAGCTAGAGAACTGCTGTGCTAGACTCATCTGTTTTCGACAAACTAGTTCAGTTTTAATTGGAGTGCATTTTCCATATATTACTTCAAGTGATCACTGGTTTCTCACCACTGGAGAACATTGGTATGTTGTCCACATCTGTCACTCAAGCAGGTAGTGACCAATCCAGGGTGTCTGCCCAGGTTTCATCACACCACAGAGCACAATTAATAGATAAGAGGACTCTTTTTGTTGTGTGGCTCACCACTGCACAGAAATGGTCGTCTAGCAGTGACCCAACCCAACACAGCAAATGAACTGACAAGGTTTGGACAGCATTGGCGGTTAGGAAGGAGAGTGGGTATGGGTGGGGAGAAAACTGATCAATCTGAACAATAAAAGAGGTAGAACAATTCTCTCTATTCTTCTGCTCAGACAAAATAGACCTAAGACTGCACAGAAAGAACTCCCTTAAGCACTTGCCATCTGAAAGCTTATCTTATGCAGTCCTGTCCGGATAGTACGCTCAGGGTGTGACTGGAATGAGCCAGTTGACTGCTTTGCACAGTTTGCCCTCTAAGTCTTGCTCTCCTCCCACTTTAGTCCAGAAGGAGGTGATTGCGCTAGTGGAGTGGACAGGAAATTTTGCTAGGCAGGGGAAGACAGCTAAGGAGGAAGGAAGACTGTGAAGAGAGAAAAGGGAGAACCTCACTGGCTGAAGGTGCTAAAATAAGATTCTTGTTGGCTGTCATCCTGCCTTGATTAGCAAATGAGAGGATGTACTATGAGTCTTATCTGGCAGCAAGTTGGGAGTAAGGAAACATCTGTTTCAAATATTCTAGAAAGGTTAGCAAGATAAAGATGCACTTACTGGAATGAAATTGGGACTGTCTTTGTTACCTACATCTTCTTCTTATTCTAGACTGGACATGCCCTTAGCTTGGTTTCTGTAAGTTCTCCTATAGCAACACAGGCAACTTGTTCAGTTCACTTTTATGATCTCAGATAATCAAAAATTAAACTACAGAATTAAATATGAAAAGAACACTGCTAGAGAAATTTTGCAGCTGCAGCAGCTTAAAAGACTCCTTTGTTGAAATGACACTAAAGGTAGTTGCCACACCCCAGATATTGCTGCATGCATATGGAGACATCTGCACTGCTCCTCCAGAGGAGATGTCTGCTCTGTTGGCTGAGAGAATTAATACAGTCCAGCTATCAAGATCTCTCACTGCATAAAGAAAGTTTATTTTGAAGGTTCCTAAAATTTTCTTCCCTTGATAGAAAATTTGGACATTAAAATATTAAAAACAAGGTCACTAAGTAACCCAGCCTACTCACCCGGATCTTGCTAACCAAACTCTAAAATTTCCTTTACACGCTAAGAAAACATCTGACTATTAAATACAAGTTAGGGCATGTCTATACTTGGAAATTTACAGGCATAATTATCCTGGTAAAACTTTGACAGTTGAAGGCAACTGCATCTGTATTTTCCCCCTGAGGGGAAAGGCACGCTCAGCAGCAAGGGCACCCACTCTTAATTTTCTGGCTCCCTAGCCATCACCTCTCTTGTGTGGAGACGTGCACCCTCTCTCCTTCCTGACCTGTATTCCCAGATTGCACAGTTCCCTGTCTTCACTGTGAATTCCCCAGCAAAGTCAGTCTGCCTAAACAGGCCAGCTCCCCTGCTTTACTTTCTCTTCAAGGGTAAATGCCACAGCTATGAGTTACCACACAACTCTTTCTAAGCCAGCACATGAATCATTGCTTGCCTTGTGGGCCAGTGGCATATGTGTGCATTTGGTGCAAGCAGCTCATGGCCCTCAGAGTCTAAATACCGGCTCTTGAGACCAGAGTGGCTGAACTGGAGGAAGTAAGGGAGACAGGGAGGTACATAACCGAGACTTTCCAGGACATAGTACAGCGGTCCTATCCTCAGTCTGACAGCGTCTGTGCTGTTGAGGAGGATGGAAGTCTCGAGGAAGGAGAGCACCAAGCTGCAGTGGAGGGAAACAATTCCATAGTTGGACCCTCCTTCCAGATGATGTCATGGTGTCCTCTCACACTGAGGATACCTATCCAGGGGAGGGGACCCCTGTTATTAGGAAGAGACAAGTAATAGTAATGTGAGAGTCAATTATTAGAAATGTAGATAGCTGGGTTTGTGATGACCGGGAGAACCACATGGTGAATTGGCTGCGGGTGTGAAGGTTGTAGACCTCTCATGACATCTAGACAGATTTGGGTGAGGTGCTGGGGAGGAGCCGGTAATAGTGACCATAATGTAATTAAATTTAACATCCTTATTGGGGTGTGGGGAACGCCAAGGACATCCACCGCAGGAGCATTAACTTAAAAAAGGGGAGCTACACAAAAATGAGGAGACTAGTTAAATGGAAATGAAAAGGAACAGTTACAAGAGTGAACTGCCTGCAAGTTGCATGGAAACTTTTTAAAATCCTAATAGAGCAGTGGTTCCCAAACTTTTAGCAACCTGTGAACCCCTTTCGCTAAAATGTCAAGTCTCACGAACCCACTCCTAAAAATGAATATTTACAGGGATTTTCTCCTTTACCTGAGTATAAATTTTATAAAAACAGTGATCTTGGAACTGTAAAATTTGTTTTTATGACAGGTTTATTACACACTATTTATCATTATAGTATTTTTATTACATTATGAAAACTGCAACACTCTTCCAAGATCTCACTTTTGTAGCTTGTATCACTTTGAATAAGCCTGTTATAACACAAGGCTCCTAGGTTTCATCAAGGAGTATCAGATGTGAAACAGCATGAAGGTATTTAAGAAGCCAATTCAGAGTTTCTCTTACACAAGCATTCAGGTCTTGAGCAGTCCAGGCAAACAACGCACATTACAACAAAGCTTAAACTTGTTCATAATAATTTTAAAAACAATGCTAGCTGCCTGTTTAATTTTAAAAACAGCAAAAAATATCCACCTCCCTTTCCACTTCTTATAAGGAGTTTTGAAGTTTAAATCTCCTCAGTGCGATAGATATGCTTGCTTTGATCTGCTTAGCTCTTGGAAGTCCAGGGGCTCCATGCTGCTGGCCCCATGCTGCCCGGGGCCTGTAGGGACAGCTCTGTCCGCCATTAGGGAATTTTTTCCCGAGAACCCGCTGTAACATTTCGCGAACTCCCAGGGGTTGACTCCAGTTTGGGAACCACTTTAATACCGCTAAACCTTAAGCTATATGTATACAATAAACAAAATAAACGCAGTATGAGAACCAAAAAATGCCATCATGGCTAAACAACAAAGTAAAAGGCAGTTAAAGGCAAAACAACATTTTAAAAATTGGAAGTTAAATCCTAGTGGGGAAAATTGAAAGGAATTTAAATTCTGGCAAGTCAAGTGTGTAAGTGCAGTTAAGCAGGCCCAAAAGAATTTGAAGAGTAGCTAGCAAAAGACTTAATTTAACAGCGGGGGTTTTTTTGTTTGTTTGTTTTTTTGCTTTTATTTTTTTTAAAGTACATCAGAAGCAGGAAGCCTGCGAAACAGCCACTAGTGAATTGAGATACTCAAGGAAGACAAGGCTGTTGTGAAGAAGCTAAATTAATTCTTTGCGTGCATCTTCACTGCAATGGATGTGAGGGAGATTCCCACACCTGAGCCGTTCTTTTTAGGTGACAGATATGAGGAACTGTCCCAGACTGAGTTGTCTATAGAGGAGCCGATAGAACAAATTGATAAATTAAACCATGACAAGTCACCAGGGCCAGATGGTATTCACCCATCAGTTTTGAAAGAAGTGTGGTATGTGACCTATCACTTAAAATAAGTGTCTTTACCAGATGACTGTCAGATAGCTAATATGCCAATTTTTAAAAAAGGCTTCAGAGGCAAACTTGGCAAATCATAGGCTGCTAAGCCTACCTTCAGTACTAGGCTAATTGGCTGAAACTATAGTAAAGAATTATCAGCTTCATAGATGGACATGGTACGTTGGGAAAGAGTCAACACAGCTTTGAGGCATGTCTTCCTTTTACAAATCTCTGAGAATTCTTTAAGGAGGTCAGCAAACTTTAGACAAGAGTGATCCAGTGGATAGTGTACTGGACTCAAGAAAGCTTTTGACAATGTCCCCCATCGAAGGCAGGCAATTGGGATAAGTTTAGGACTAACAGCCATGTTAGTCTGTATTCACAAAAAGAAAAGGAGTACTTGTGGCACCTTAGAGACTAACCAATTTATTTGAGCATAAGCTTTCATGAGCTACAGCTCACTTCATTGGATGCATACTGTGGAAAGTGTAGAAGATCTTTTTATACACACAAAGCATGAAAAAATACCTCCCCCCACCCCACTCTCCTGCTGGTAATAGCTTATCTAAAGTGACCACTCTCCTTACAATGTGTATAATAATCAAGGCGGACCATTTCCAGCACAAATCCAGAGGGGGGTAGGTTACCTTGCATAATGACTTAGCCACTCCCAGTCTCTATTCAAGCCTAAGTTAATTGTATCCAATTTGCAAATGAATTCCAATTCAGCAGTCTCTCGCTGGAGTCTGGATTTGAAGTTTTTTTGTTGTAATATCGCAACTTTCATGTCTGTAATCGCGTGACC
Organism: Lepidochelys olivacea; assembly: GCF_965140295.1. Classification (NCBI taxonomy): domain Eukaryota; kingdom Metazoa; phylum Chordata; order Testudines; family Cheloniidae; genus Lepidochelys; species Lepidochelys olivacea. The sequence continues at coordinate 10,202,057 of NC_140412.1, forward strand.
AGAGAGATTGACGTGTTCTCCGACTGGTTTATGAATGTTATAATTCTTGACATCTGATTTGTGTCCATTTATTCTTTTACGTAGAGACTGTCCAGTTTGACCAATGTACATGGCAGAGGGGCATTGCTGGCACATGATGGCATATATCACATTGGTGGATGTGCAGGTGAACGAGCCTCTGATAGTGTGGCTGATGTTGTTAGGCCCTGTGATGGTGTCCCCTGAATAGATATGTGGGCACAGTTGGCAACGGGCTTTGTTGCAAGGATAGGTTCCTGGGTTAGTGGTTCTGTTGTGTGGTGTGTGGTTGCTGGTGAGTATTTGCTTCAGGTTGGGGGGCTGTCTGTAAGCAAGGACTGGCCTGTCTCCCAAGATTTGTGAGAGTGTTGGGTCATCCTTCAGGATAGGTTGTAGATCCTTAATAATGCGTTGGAGGGGTTTTAGTTGGGGGCTGAAGGTGACTGCTAGTGGTGTTCTGTTATTTTCTTTGTTAGGCCTGTCCTGTAGTAGGTGACTTCTGGGAACTCTTCTGGCTCTATCAGTCTGTTTCTTCACTTCTGCAGGTGAGTATTGTAGTTGTAAGAATGCTTGATAGAGATCTTGTAGGTGTTTGTCTCTGTCTGAGGGGTTGGAGCAAATGCAGTTGTATCGCAGAGCTTGGCTGTAGACGATGGATCGTGTGGTGTGGTCAGGGTGAAAGCTGGAGGCATGTAGGTAGGAATAGCGGTCAGTAGGTTTCCGGTATAGGGTGGTGGTTATGTGACCATCGTTATTAGCACTGTAGTGTCCAGGAAGTGGATCTCTTGTGTGGACTGGACCAGGCTGAGGTTGATGGTGGGATGGAAATTGTTGAAATCATGGTGGAATTCCTCAAGGGCTTCTTTTCTATGGGTCCAGATGATGAAGATGTCATCAATATAGCGCAAGTAGAGTAGGGGCGTTAGAACAACGCTTCCTCAGCTCTCGTCCCCTAAGTCGGCCATAAAAATGTTGGCATACTGTGGGGCCATGCGGGTACCCATAGCAGTGCCGCTGATTTGAAGGTATACATTGTCCCCAAATGTAAAATAGTTATGGGTAAGGACAAAGTCAAAAAGTTCAGCCACCAGGTTAGCCGTGACATTATCGGGGATAGTGTTCTTGACAGCTTGTAGTCCATCTTTGTGTGGAATGTTGGTGTAGAGGGCTTCTACATCCATAGTGGCCAGGATGGTCTTTTATCAGGAAGATCACCGGTGGATTGTAGTTTCCTACAACAAAAAAAACTTCAAATCCAGACTCCAGCGAGAGACTACTGAATTGGAATTCATTTGCAAAATGGATACAATTAACTTAGGCTTGAATAGAGACTGGGAGTGGCTAAGTCATTATGCAAGGTAACCTATTTCCCCTTGTTTTTTCCTCCTCCCCCTTCCCCCCCAGAGGTTCTTGTTAAACCCTGGATTTGTGCTGGAAATGGCCCACCTTGATTATCATACACATTGTAAGGAGAGTGGTCACTTTAGATAAGCTATTACCAGCAGGAGAGTGGGGTGGGGGGAGGTATTTTTTCATGCTTTGTGTGTATAAAAAGATCTTCTACACTTTCCACAGTATGTATCCGATGAAGTGAGCTGTAGCTCACGAACGCTTACGCTCAAATAAATTGGTTAGTCTTTAAGGTGCCACAAGTATTCCTTTTCTAATTGGGATAAGAGGGAAGTTCCTCTTATGGATCAGTAACTGCTTAAAAGATAAAAAAGAGTAGGAAAAAATGGTCAGTTGTCACAGTGAAGAGTGATAAATAGTGGGCGCTCTCAAGGATTTGTACTGGGACCAGTGCTGTTCAACATATTCATGAATAATCTGGAAAAAGGGTAAATATTGAGGTGGTAAAGTTCGCAGACAATACAAAATTACCCAAGATAGTTAGTCCAAAGCTGCCTGCGAAGTTACAAAGGAATCTTAAACTGAGCGACTGGGCATCAAAAATGGCACATGAAAATTAGTGTTGATAAAGGCAAAGTAATGCACATTGGAAAACTTAATCCCAACTATATATACACAAAATGATGGGGTCTAAATTAGCTGTTATCACTCAAGAAAGAAGGGTTAGAGTCATGGATGGCTTTCCGAAAACATCTGCTCCATGTGCAGCAGCAGTCAAAAAAGCTAACACTGTTAGGAACAATTAGGAAGGGGCTAGATAATAAAACAGAAAATATAATACCACTATATATGTCCACACCCTGAATATTGTATGTAGTTCTGGTCATTCCATCTAAAAATGATATATTAGAATTGGAAAAGGTACAGAGAATGGCAACAAAAATGATTAGGGATGTGGAACAGCCTCCATATGAGGAGAGATTAAAAAGACTGCGAATATTCAGCTTGGAAAAGAGATGACTAAGAGGGGATATGATAGAGGTCTATACAATCATGAATAGTGTGGAGAAACTGAATAAGGTTGTGTTGTTTGCCTCTTCACATAACACAAGAACCAGAGGTCACCCTATGAAATTAATAGGCAGCAGGTTTAAAACAAATAGAACGCAGAGAGTCAACCTGTGGAACATGTTGCCAGGGTATGTTGTGAAGGCCAAGAGTGTGAGTGGGTTCAAAAACTAATTAGACCAGTTCACAGAGGATAGGTCAATCAATGGCTGGTCAATCAAGATGGTCAGGATGCCACCTATGCTTTGGGTGTTCCTTAACCTCTGACTGCCAGAAGATGGGACTGGATGACAAGGGATGGATCACTTGATAACTGACCTGTTATGTTCATTCTCTCTGGAGCACTAGATACTGGGCTAGGGGGATCCTTGACACAGTGTGGCCATTCTTATAGATTCATAGATATGAAGGTCAGAAGGGACCATTATGATCGTCTAGTCTGACCTGCTGCACGATGCAGACCACAGAATCTCACCCACCCACTCCTGCGATAAACCTCTCACCTACGTCTGAGCTATTGAAGTCCTCAAATCATGGTTTAAAGACTTCAAGGTGCAGAGAATCCTCCAGCAAGTGACCCACGCCCCATGCTGCAAAGGAAGGGGAAAAAAAAACAAAAACCCAGGGCCTCTTCCAATGTGCCCTGGAGGAAAATTCCTTCCAAACCCCAAATATGGCTAAGACTCCTTAGCCAGACACCCAGGAAAGAATTCTCTGTAGTAACTCAGATCCCACCCCATCTAACATCCCATCACAGGCCATTGGGCCTATTTATCATGAATAGTTAAAGATCAATTAATTGCCAAAATCATGTTATCCCATCATACTATCTTCTCCATAAATTATATTACATATTCTTAAGGTAAAAGCATTAGAGAAAACATGTTAAAAACAATAAAAGAATCTACACACACTTTTAATAAGGTTACCAGATATCACTCCCTGACTCCAGTAAGGGCTCTGGCTGGTGAAAAGTCCTTCAGACCCCACCTAGGGGGTTTTCTGTTGTCACAAATTCGGAATAGCTGTTAGCTCAGAACAAGTATGCCCATGAATCTGAGATTTCCTTCTGTTTCTCATTCAAGTCTTGGGGCTTGTCTGCACATAAACTGCTACGGCAGTACAGCTGCATAGCTACAGTGAAGACACTATCTATGTTGACAGGAGGGTTTCTCCCATCAGTGTAGGTACTCAGCCTCTCCAAGAGGTGGCAGCTAGGTCAACAGGAGAATTCTCCCATCATCCTAGCACTGTCTACACCTGGGGTTAGGCTGGTTTAACTGCATCGCTCAGGGGTGTGGATTTTTCACATGCCCGAGCAACATAGTTATATTGACCTAATTTCCTAATGTAGATCAGGCCTTTGATCTTTTCTCGCCTAACAGATGCTAGCAGACAATGGGTTTTTCCGCAGGGCACTTCCTTCAGCTTCAAAAGGATGGGTCCAGAGATGGGAGGAAGGGAATGCAAATTACCCAAGTATTTCCTAGTAAACTTACTCAACTGAAAATTTGATCTTGCCTTAAGAGAGTTCTCTGAAACTCATAACACTTGCCAGGGTTTACATTAGTCCTGCATATGAAGAAGTTGCATATGATTCCACCATAATACATCAGCATTTGCATTTTTAATATATTGAACTAAAATACTTATAATTAATAGAATAATGCTTAATTTAATAAGATTTGCCCAGGATGTTAGAGGAAATTGCCATATCTGACACAATAACTATTCAGATAAATTTCATTGTGTAGACAAGCCCTTAGGCATAACTAGTTTGGAACCTTTCTAATTGAACTAAGGTCATGTCTAAACACAGAAATTGGAGTAATTTATTGCCAAAAACCACATTTAATGCAGAGTTATGGTTGACCAGCAGTTCCTCAGACCTCGAAGGCACCAGTATTTAAACATCTGGAAACCAGGAAATAACTAATTAAGGTGAAATAACTCTGTACTTCCTGGGTTTAAAGACACAAATTTAAGGTACGAGATTATCTTGAAAATGAGTATTCAACACCAGGGACTAAGGTAGACTTTTTGGAATGGGGAGGAGAACACCTTATAAGATGAATGGATGAGTTCACACCTCTGAAAACTGTTGTCAGGATGTACTAATCTCCGTACACCTGTGGATTTTAGAGCATTTTGAATATGTAAAAGCAGCTCATGTCGTGGGGCACTGTATACTGGGAACCTCTTGGCCAACACATGAGTCCAGTGTGTTCCCCTAACTCTACTCCTGGCTCTCGTGTTGTGCAGCAAGATTCTGATGGAGTGGTGGTGCCACCACAGTTAGGGTTGCACCAGGGTTTCCATTTTAATTGGGGTGGAAGAAAATCGACCTCAAGTCTGTCTTTTGGGTTAGAGTAGGATTCCTAAATGTTGATTGTAATTTGTGTGCTGCTCAATTTTATTATAGCAGTTTTTTGTGGAATAATGTAATCTGAAGTTTCCTATGGCTTTTAAAATGGGCCATGTAGCTAACACTATTCTAGTGTCTGTCGCTTCCCTTTTCCACAGAAACTACAGCACTTAGACATTGATAGGTGTGAATCTTTTGGTTTCCAGAGACTAGATGAACTATTGTAGAAAGGTCAAATTTGTTTTCTGTGTTTTTTCATAATAAACTCCTCTTTTTACTGGGGACAATATACTAGCACCTTATTAATCAAAGTTGGCTTACTTTAGTATTTAAATTAGGGCTCTTTTATGGCTGGATTTCCTGTCAGCTCCAGACTGGATTATTGTAGTGCATTTTGCACAGGATATCTTGGTTTTAAATTCTTCATTTAAAGCAGTAATCTAAAAAATTTCTTTAAATCACTGTTTTCAATCTTTTTTCCCCAAAAGAAAAGTCAATTCACATCTGGTGGTGGTAAAGCTAAACCATGTGTATCTATTTTCATATAGGTTAGCTGCTTCCCAGGCTAAAACTGCTGTTTAATAAACATTACTTATCTCCTTTGAGCAATGACCTGTCTTATTTTTTCTTCAGTCTTCATTTTTATGCTACAGTAAAAAGGGAAGCCATTTCTAATTCATTAAACAATAATTTATAAAAATGAAGGGTGAGCGATTATGTTCTCTGTGCCTGGGTAACCTTAATTATGCCCCCTCATATATATTAATTATAACACTTTGATTACACAACCACATATCTTTTTCACAGGAACCTCTGCTTCATTCACTGCAACAGGCATCTATTCAATATTTCTTCTTATCCTCATCACTGAATATGTGGCCTCAAAAGCTGCACCTGAATACATTTTAAAAAAAAAATCCTCTTGTACTTTTGTATTGTGCTCATCACCATAGTATCTGGTGTCTCAAACATTAATTAATTAATCTTCATAACACTCCTGTGAAGTAGGAAGTTATTCCCCTTTTACAACTGAGGAGCTGAGAGACAGATTAAGGCCAAAATTTGCTAATGTTGGGTCCTCAGTGACAGCGACACCTGTGGCCTAATTGTTTCTCAGAGGTGCTGAGTAACCTCAGTTTACACTAACTCCCAGTAAGAGTAGGAGTTGTGTTCTATGCTTCTGAAAATTAGGTCTTTTGAGTCTCAAATCCTCATCCAGAAAATGAGGCGCACACAGTGGCTACCTCCAGAAACTTTTGCTTTAAAAATCTGGGCCTTAAAGGTATTTAGGCATTGCTGCGCTCAGCACTCTGCCTGATTTAGGTGCCTAAATCTTCTTTTAAAGGTTTAGGTTTAAGTGACTTGTCCAATGTCACATTAGAAGTCTGTACAGAAAACCTGAATTCTGGCATTTTTTAACCCTTAGGTTTGCAACCTTAACTACTATTTTTAATGTAGTTTAGAATGCGAGGTCTTTGTGCTTGGCTTGAGTATTTGGGCGTAGCTCCGTTTAGCAAATACTGAAGCCAAGCACAAAAGATTTAGCATACTAATTTTGTGAGGAGCATTGTGGCTAAGTAATGAGCTTTAGGTTCTCCATATTAGACAACTGGGTCCTAGTTCCAGCCCTTAAAGAAGTTCTTGTTTAGCTTCCCAGGTGCTCCGTTAACTCACCTGTAAAAGGACAGAATGCTAACCTACCTCCTGTGGCCTTGTTCAGTAAAAAGGGTTGTGAAATATACAGAGTAGTTAACATCAGTTGGGGAACAGGTGAGTCCAGGTTTGCTGGCTTCCAGCCCAGGATACAGGTTTTCATCTGTTAATTCACTATTTTAAAAAAAGCAAGGGATGAAGACTAGGTTTAAAAATGCATTTTTAAAATGGCATTGAACTTTGTGTGTGTGTGTGTTACTCTTCTCACTGCATGTACCTAATGTGAATAATTTTTGTGATGAATATTTTAATTTGTGCTTTTTTCCCCCCCCCCTCTTTCAGTGCTTGCACCTCCTCCACCATTGCCACCACCAATACAGGGATATGCCTTTAAACCTCCTCCTCGACCAGATTTTGGTACTTCTGGAAGAACAATCAAACTACAGGCCAACTTCTTTGAAATGGACATTCCTAAAATTGATATCTACCATTATGAATTGGATATAAAGCCAGAGAAATGCCCAAGAAGAGTTAACCGGTAATATCGTTATACTTTGCATTCCCCCAGTTTTATTTATGTTTTCCCTCCATTTACACTTTTAAAAAAGAGGAACTTTTAAGAAGCTAGGGTCCTGTACAAGCTTTCACTTAGGGCACCTGGGGACATGGATATCCTTGTTGTTCATCAGATGTGGTAGTATCTTCCCATTTGAATACATCCTGCTTTGTGATATCTATCAGCAAGCATTATTTCTGTTAGTTTGGTTTCTCCAAGTCTTCCTGTACCAACCTAGAAATCCCACCTGACTTTGGTGGTGGTTGTAGCTTATTTTGAGTGAAGTTTTCAGCTTTTGATCCAAAATTACTGGTGGCATAGGCAGGCAAAACTCCATTAGCTTGAGTGGAGTTATTCCAGTTTGTACAAGCTGTGAATTTGACCATTGTTGTTTACTGCTTAGTTCATAACTAAGTGGAGTCAGCTAGCAAGCCCCTTAAAAGGGGAGGTGATATTACCAACAACTTGTTTTCCTGTCTTCACCTACTGACAGGGGGAAGTAAACCCATTTGTCTGTGCTGGTATAAGAGGACTTTGGAGAAACTAAATTATAACAGGTAAGAAATTACCCTCCATCTTCTGTATTAATGGAAGATATGCAAGTGAATACAGGTAGCGAGGCCAAAAAGGTATGGATCAATTCTGCAAATTACTGATGGCCAGGGAAGCAAAAAAAATTTGTATTTTTCAATTCACCTGTTAAAAGTATTGTAGTGCAATCTCTTTGTTATGAAAGTGCAATTTACAAATGTAGAATTTTTTTAACCTAACTGCACTCTTATTAGACAATATTTAACATGCATGGAATACAAATAGCTGTTCTATACTGCATCTTCCTGCTCTGTTGGATTATTTTTAAATGTAATATTTTAAAAACCATTTAAAAATTGTATTTAACTTAAAAACAAACATAATGGGCTAAGATCTACATTGTGTAGTAACTCCATTGGACCAATTTCTCTTCTTCCACCAGTGCAACTCTATTGATTTCAGTGGAGTTGCATCAGTGTAAGAGAGTACTTGAAAAAAAATCTAAGTGGAGGTTGTTTAAAAATTATTAAGAATCTTGGCAACTGACGTAATAGTGACCATGTCAGTGCAGATCAGGGAAAATCCATGTTCACAACAGGTAGTTGCTTACCAGTATAATGTTGAATACATATAACTGTTTGCTCAGATCTGCCTTTACTCATCAGTAGCCATCATGATACGGTGATGAAGGCCATTGTAAGAACCTGGATGAAGAGACACCGTTTACTGGAAATGAAGATCCTATTTGCACTTTTCATAATTCCACGCTATGTCTGTTTTCCCAATGCAGCGTGGGAAGAAAAAAGAATTTATTTACAAACCTAGTGAAGTCTGAATTTTTTGCTTCAGACTCAAACAGAAAACTTAATTTGCTTACAGTTAATATTGCTCAACCCCAAATCCCATGGACACCACTACGAAAGATGGTTGGAAGACAAAGTTGGAGAAATTCATAAGGCATAAAATTGTAATAGTGAGTGTTATTAACCATCAGAACAATTTACCTAGTAATGTAGTGGATTCTCTATTGAAGTATTTAAATCTAAGAGGATCTCTTTGGAGGAGATAAGAGGAATCAAAGTGGTTATCTTTCTAAAACAGTATGTCATAGCAAAATCAGAAGTTACAGGTTTGATGCTGAAATTACTGAGTGCAGTTTTATTGTCTATGTTATGGAGGGCAGACTTGATGATAAAAATGGTCCCTTCTTGCCTTAAAAAAAATCTAAATTTATGAAATGTCAAGGAAATCACCAATTAAGGCAATATTCATTCTTCACACTACTTAAACGCACTCAGACTTCTGTCTTAGGGTTTTGTACTGGCACATACCACTCTACTGTGTACCTCCCATGTTAACTAGATTTTCAAGATGAAATGCCTCATGGATTTCAACTTAAATGTACTTATAGTCTCAGTGATGTCCTTCAAGAGATTTAAACCCAGATGTCTGGAAGAAAATAATTCCAATAGACTACAAATTCCACTACAAACTCATTTGCATATCTGACATATAACCAGCTACAATACACATTCCAAATTCCTCTGCATCATACTCTAATGCACAACCTATAATTCCAATCACACTTTTTAATTTGTAGTCTTAATAGTTATATGTACTGGTAAATGCTGTTGTTGTTACATGAAAAAGTACGAGCTCACCTACTCCTGAGGGCATTCTGTGCCAAAAAATTCTGTGCAAAATATTTTAAAATTCTGCAAATTTTATTTGTCAAATAAATGTGGAGGCTCCATCATGGTATTGGGGAGCACAGCCCACTGACTGCACAGAGGTGGGAGATCTCTGTGCAGCTTCCCCCAGGACGTGGACCCAGCGGTGATGCTGCACCCAACCCTGACACCGCACAAGGTCCGGCTTGCCCCAGAGCCATGCCCTTCTGTGCCAAGTGTAGCAGGTGTGGGCAGGCAGGCTCAGCAAGGCAGGATCCAAATGTGGAGAGGCTTAGTGTGGGGGGATCCAGGTGTAGATTGAGAAGGTTATGTGTGGGGCAGTCTGGGTGCGGGTGGCTCAGTGAGGGATCCAGGTGTATGTGGGGGATCTGGATGCATAGGGGCTTGTTGGGGTGGGGGGGTTCTGGGTGCAGTGGTAATGGGACTCTGCAGGGGGGTCCAGGTGAAGGTGGTTAGAGCTCAGCAGGGGGCGTGGGGTGTCTGGGTGTTGCAGGGAGGCTCATCGGGAGGGTCTGGGTATGAGGGGATCCGGATGCTTGGGGGTTGGGCGGATGGGAGAGCAGCTCCCTGTACAGTGATCCCTCCCCCTGCAGCTGAGGAGCGATTGGGTGCAGGGAAGGAGGGGGAAGAGTTTGCAGAGCTTCCTACAGCTGGGGGAGAAATCTAGGGGTGGGTCTAACACAGCCCCAGATGCCGTGCAGGGGAAGAGGAAGTCCCGTCCTCCCCAGCCCAGCAGAGACTAGCAGCTAAGCCCGGCACAGGCTAGGAGCCACCAGCTGGGTCTTCCCCAGTCCTGCCCTCTGCCCCACAGTGATTTACCTCTCTGCCGGCTGCCCTGGGCACCCAATATATATTGCTGAGGAGGGTTGCATGACCGCTTTTGTGACTTCCCTTTGCTTTCCCATCAGAAAGTTTATTTTTTCTGTGGGGAAGCAAAAAAATCTACGGGGGACATAAATTCTCCGCATGCTCAGTGGTGCAGAATTCCACCAGGAGTAGAGGTCAGAGTCAAGATTGTTATTTGAGTGTGATGCAGAGGAATTTGGTGTATACATTGTGCACAGACCCAAATCATTCCCTCGCCTTAATTCTTCCTTTCCCAATGCTGTCCTGCTGCCTAGCCCATCAGTTGTGTTCTGCAGATGAGAGCCATGGAGAAGAGCAGCTTATATTACGTACGTGTTCTGTCTCCTAGAATAAACAGTAGGTAAAACACTGGGGCTATAAACTTTCCAATGAGAAATCAGGATCAAATTTAGTAGTCCCAAGAAACAGTTTATGCAAAGAAAATTTCATAGAACAAAATCAACTTCCGTTGTCTCTTCAGATGAATAAAATGAATATGATCTTTCATGCTGAGTTGTTGATAACCCTTCATGTAACAGCCATTGTTTTTTGTTTCCTCTTGATCACATAAACATATTGGGGTTCTTTTGGTACTCTGTTCAAATTGTGATAACTTAATTTTCTTTATATTTTCAGAGAAATAGTTGAGCATATGGTCCAGCACTTTAAAACACAGATCTTTGGGGATCGTAAACCAGTATTTGATGGAAGAAAAAACCTTTATACAGCTATGCCACTTCCTATTGGGAGGGATAAAGTAAGTTTTAAAAATAAATTTCTAGCCAGAGGTTTTAATATAATGGCTTCTCACATTGTGACTTCAAGCCTTTTAGGTACCAGGTGATTTTATACTTAGAGTAAATCCCTAGACAAAGACCAGTCTTATTAGGGCATTCTGACACAAATTCCAGATAAAATAACTCACACCGTGTCTGTGGTCTGAGTTCATATTATAATACTTGTCCATTTAGAATGCAAGCTCTTTAGGGTAGTGACAAGTTTATTATTAATGACTTGCATTATAGTAGTGCTCAGAGGCTCAAACTAATATTAGGGCTTCATTGTGCTAGATACTGTACAAATTCTCAGTGAGAGACCCTTAAGAGGTTTCTTACAGTTTAAATAGACAAGATAGACAAAGGGTGAACAGATTTGGAGAGATGAAATGAGTTGCTCAAGGTCACACAGCAGATCAGTGGCAGAGTTAGGAATAGACCTTGGGGCTTCCTAAGCACCAGTCCAGTGTTCCATATGCTAAACCACGCTGTCTCCAACTGTCTCTTACAATGTGTTTGTACAGTACCTAACTCAACCAGACCTCTAGTCATTACGATTATACAAATGTCTACTATTTTATGATATCAAATAGGTGTGCTACAGAAAAAATTGGATTATGCCCCATTTTATCGAACAATTATTACTTAAGCACAAACTAATATCTAAGAAAACTATGAATTGAGGATTTAAGATTCTTAGCGACCAAAAGACTCTTTATCAAATTCTTCGCTTAAAATTTATATCTGTTTACTTCTTAGAAGATTTCTTCTTCTGTGTTGCTACAGAATTTAACTCAAGCAAGAATCTCTAATCTAAAGTATTCTCAGCAAATGTACTTCTAACTTCTAAAGCTGTCTTCATGAGTTTGGCAAGTCCTATTGAAGCCCATACTGCAAAAGTTAATTGGCAACAGCGGTATTGCCCAGCTTGTGTATTTTCTAGTGTCCATTCTATGACAAATAGAAATATTTTAAACTATGCATTTAACCAGAAAAACAAATAGAAAATACCATATATATGTCTGGTGGATAAGCTAATGCTGGTGTTGAATCTCTGAGTTCCTTGCTTTTTGTTTTACTGTAACCTCAGTATTGAATTAACCTTGATGTGTTGCATTTAGCTTAGTGTTTGTGTGTGTGTGTGTGTGTGTTTTTGTTTTTTTTTTTAAGAGAAATTGCTTGTGCTTAATGGTAGCATTTAAATGGTCCTAATTACATTTTATATCTTGAGTAAGCTCTTCAGGGCAGGGACTGTCATCAAACATGTTTGTGAAAGGGCGCCCTACTCTTGATGCTTTAAATTAAAAAGTCTGTCTGTATTAAATGATATGTGGAGGGAATTAAGTGTGGCAACAACTTCTCAGCAGGAAACATATTTATCTCTCATCTAGATTTGCCATTCCTATGGGTTTCCTTCTGTCAACTGTATGGAGTTGAGGTCAGACCTGGCATTCTGGGTAGAGATGATATTCCTCTCAAAATGGGGAAAGCCTCAATTGCAGCTGGCAGGGGAAGACACAACAGGCAGATCCTCAGAATTCTTGCTCTACCTTTCCCCAGAGCACACATTTGCAAAAACTGACCTCAAATTCCTGCACTCAAAAACTTTGGTTTTAGTTAAAAAATTAAAAATGCCTCAAAAGTTGTGAGAATGAAAATGGGGGGTATAGAGGAAATAGTTTTGGAACTGTAATTCCAGTGTTTTGCTTCAAAGTGAATACTGTAATTATAATTTGGAAGAAGTATTCAGGTGTGTGGGGTGTACCTGGCCCTTTGTGGTCCTCTATTGGAGGCCCATCAATCCTACTATATCCTCCTCTTCCCCCCAGGAAGGAGCAGCAAAGGTGGGTCCTCCAGGCCTACCTAGAAAGGCTGCACGGAAGCATAAAAGCAGAGATATGCTGAGATAAAAGGAGCTGCAGGGCCTGAGGTGATCAGTTCCTGGCTGGGACAAGAAGGGTGAGGAAGGGTGTGCTGCTCTGGCCACAGGAGCTTGACTGGCTGCCTTTACTGGACCTAAAAGAGAGAGGACCTGAAATTTCTACCTCCCTTAGGATTAAAGGGACTAGATGGGAAGAGGCCCAAAGAAGGCAGCAGCAGCTCATTGATGGGCTTAAAGGAAGCAATACTGCACATGGCTGCTGTTTATAGGGTCCCTGGGTTGGGAACTGTAATAGTGGGTGGGCCTGGGTTCCTCCACCAGTCACTGGGGAAGTGACCTAAGCCCTGAAAAGGGGACAAGGCTTGTTTAGAAGCCTGAGTGAAGGGTGGGATTTAAAGAGCCCAGAGATGGGGCTGAAGACTCTGGTGAGGACCAGCAGTTTGTTGAACTCTTGGCTACACCGGAATGGGTTCATTCATTTTGACTCTGAGTTGGCTGGAGGGAAAAGACACTGAAGAGCTGAGGAGCTCCTGGGGATCCCCCGCAGCTCCCCAGCCACCACAGGCGGGTGTCCCTCCCAACCACAGGGCAGGAGCCACAGCTCCCAGCCACAGTAGGGCAGGGTGCTCAACCCTCCTCCCTCCCCGTTTTGTCATGGACATTTTTAATAATTGCCCGTGACGTGTCCATGACTTTTACTAAAAATGTCTGAGAAAATTGTAGCTTTAGCTATCAGTTGCTGAGGTTAAACTAACTCCAGCTGTTCGATTTACAGAAATAACTCCCTCTGTGTTATCTAACAAAACTTTTAAATAAGTTAGCTGTTGGGTAGAACCCTGGTATAACGGGGGACACTCACCTCTTGTAAGTGCCTCTTAGAGGCTGGGTGTGATATTACAGGACAGCGGTGGCAGTTGAGGAGCTGCTGGGGATCCCCTGCCACCCATGGGGACTGGAGAGCTCTGGGGATCCCTGCCACTTTTGGCAGCAGGAGTACCCCGCAGCTCCCGGCCACCAGGGGAGATGGGGGTACCCTGAAGCTCCCAGCCACTGTGGACTGAAGTCCATGGAGGTCTGCAGAAGTCACGGGTTCCGTGACTTCTGCGACCTCTGTGACCAAATCGTAGCCTTACTGATAGTTTACAAAGGGCTAATGGCAGAATGTTTTAATCTCATGCAGCGTGTGTGTTCTGAGCATAGTTTTTATGTGTATATAATTGGCTCACAATTAGACAAAAACCTTAAATTAACTTTCCTCTTCTTCCCAATAAAAACAAAGGTGTGGACCAAGACAGAGTTTAGGGACTTTTTTCCTTAATGTTTCTTCTAACATATGTAAAATTTTGTCTGTAAAATAAAATTGCACGGAGGTTAATAAATTGATTTAATTACCCTGGAAGAAACATCTAATATAAACAAACATACGCCAGTTTAAATCATGCGTAAACAGATTTAGTCTGAAGTAAATTATCACATGAAGCTAATTTGATCCAAGTTCAGTTGAAACCTGTTGGTATATATATTAAGTGTTTTCTGCTTCAGGATAATTAGATAGTGTGTGTGGGGCGGGGGGGTGGAAAGGTTAAGGACTGGAGGCTTTTACTGTAGTATGGCAAGACATGTATGACAGAGAGGTTTGTTACCATTTTCTAGTTTTAGCTTCTCATAGGGCATTTTCCACCAACCATGTCAATGCAATGAACGCCCCCTTACCGCTCATCCTAGGTTATGTTTTACATCTTAAAGGATTGGGATTATCCACCCGCTCCCTTCATGTACACTTAGCCACCATCATGGCCTTTCACCCTGGTATGGACAGCCACTCTGTTTTCACCCACCCATTCATGAAAAGAGTCCTGAAAGGCCTCCAAAATCTTTACCCTCACATACGGGATCCCACTCCAGCTTGGGACCCCCAGCTTGGGACCCCAGCCTGGTACTTCGCTCCCTTACTAGACTGCCATTGGTTCAAATGGCAATGTGCTCTGGTATTCATTTATCCATGAAAACAGCATTTCTTGTCATTATTACCTCTGCTCAATGGGTAAGAGAAATTGGCGTGCTCATGGCATAACTCTTGTACACAATTTTTAATAAAGATAAGGTTACCTTATGTCCACACCCAAAATACCATCTTCCTTCCATCTAAATCAATCAATCCACCTTCCCTGCTTCTTTCAAAACCAAACAGCAACCAGCAGGAGGTGGCATTGCATTTTATCAGGACAGAACTAAACCTTTCAGACAGTCACCACTCTTATTCCTGTCAACGGTGGAAAGATTGAAAGGCACGGCTGTTTGTAAACAATGTCTTTCCAAGTGGATGTTGCAGTGTATACACCTCTCCCACCACCTACACAATAGACAGCCTCCTCTTGGAACTCAAGCACATTCCACTTGGTCTCTTGCCACGTCGATTGCCTTTCTCAACGTTTTCAAAGCAGCCACATGGGCATCTGCAGACACTTTTAGCCATCTCTGTGTGATTAGTCATGACATAGCATCAGATGCCCTACTAAGACACACTGTTCTATCATCTGTATTAATTAAGCCACAGCCCTCCAATTAGGGGCTGCTTTATAGTCACCTACAGTGAAGCACCCATAGACACCTCACTAGAAGAAGAAGAAGAAGAGGTTACTCACCCTGTGCAGTAACTGAGGTTCTTTGAGATGTGTGTCCCTATGGGTGCACTACCTGCCCTCATCTTTTCTGCTTTGGAGCTGAAAGATAAGCTCTCCAGCAGAGAAGGAACTGTGTGGGCGGTTGAACCACACACCGATATATATAGATGCTGCTTATGGCGCAAGACGGAGAGGTGTGTACGTGCTGTCCAATAGGCTCTGCTACCAAAGATCTCCAATCCCAGGGACAGGGGGCACTTCCGCACCCACAGTGGAAAACCCACAGGGACACATCTCGAAGAACCTCAGTTACTGCACAGGGTTAGTAACCTTCTCTTCTGTTAATGCCACAAATGCCAAGTTACTTAACCTTTCCCTGCCTCACTTTTTTCATCTCTAAAAATTAGAATAACAATACCGACTACAATGGGGCACCATGAGGCTTATTTCATTAATGTCTAACGCTTGGCCTACTCTTAAAATTTAAGTCAGCATAGGTATGGCACTCGGGTGTGAACAGTGCACACCCATGAGCACCATAGGTATGCTGACCTAGCCCCTGATGTAAATGTAGGTAGCCAGATAGAAGAATGCTTCTGTTGCCCTCGCTACCGTTGCTCAGGGAGGTGGTGTTTGTATAGTGATGGAAAAACCGCTTTTCGTTGCTGCAGACTGTGTCTCCGCTAAGGGATTATGCCAGCACAGCTATGGTGCTGTAGCTATGCTGCTATAGTCCCCACAGTGTTGACATGGCCTGCTGTTGTGATTTTCAAAGGAACTTAAGGGAGTTAGGTGCTCTACTTCCATTGAGCTTTGAGTGCCTATCTCCCTAAGGCTTGTTTGAAAATCCAACCTGAAGCATTTTAGGTTCTTGAATGAAAGGACCTATATATGGTCAAATTATTCTTATTACTCCATTCTTATTTAATATGTATTTTGTAAATGGAGAAACCAAGCCACAGAGAAAGCAACTTCCCTGGAATCTTACACTGAGTCATTGGTAGAGCTGGGATCAGAAGTCAGGAGTTCCTGTCTCCGGCTACTGTTCTCTAACACTTGATATACTGCCTTTCATTATTACTCCAAAGGGAATTCTGCACCAAAAAATTTAAAATTCTACGCAAAAAAAAAAAAAAAAAATTATGCACACAATATTTTAAAATTCTGAAAATTTTATTTGTCAATAAATAAATTTGGCTCCACAATGGCAGTGGGGAGTACAGGCCACTGACTGCATTGAGGTGGGAGATCACCCTGAAGTCCCCTCCTCCCCCTGTACAGGGACTCGGCAGTGAGGCTGCACCTGACCCTGACACAGTGCAAAGGCTGGGCCTGCCCCAGAAACACCCCGGGGCTCTGCACCAGGTACACCAGGTATGAGTGGGCAGGCTCAGCCCAGCAGGATCCCAGTGTGGAGGGGCTTGGTGTGGGGTGAGAGGTTTCTGTGTTGCGCAATCTGGATGTGGGCTGCTCGGTGGGGGATCTGGATGCACAGAGGCTCATTGGGTGGTTCCAGGTGCGGGGGCAATAGGACTCTGCAGAGGATCCAGGTGAAGGTGGGTGAGGGAGGAGGCTCGGGGGGGGGGCTGGGTGCTGGGGAAGTGGGGCTTTATGGGGTAGGGGTGCAGATGCAGCTGGTTGGGGATTACTGGGGTGGGGGTCTGGATGTGGAAGGCTCATTGGAGGGGCCCAGGTGTAGGGGGGTAGAGTCTGTGAGGTTGACAGTTGGATGGGCCAGCTTACCGGGGGGAGCCCCAGCTGCTGCCAAGTGGACGCTACATGCCGGGCTCCTGCTTCTTCCTGTGATTCCCCTATTCCCTTTTCTTCTCCAACCCTTCCCCTCACTCCCACATTCCCATCCCCCACCCTATTGCACTCCCCCTTCCCCTCCACCCTCTCACTCCCCCTTCCCTCATTTCCCCCACCCTCTCCTTACCCAGCCCCACCGTGGGCACTCACTGTTGCACAGAATAGAAAAACAGGAAGGCTCCCAGCACACAGAGGGGGAGCAAGACTGGCACTAGGATCCAGGAGGCAGCATTTGGCTGCAGAGTCATCAGAGCCGAGACACAGCTTCCTTCAGCTGGGCGCTTGCAGAATGAGGGAGGGCAGTGCCATGTAATCCGTGTCCGCCCCGATGCCTCACCTCTGTTTGGAGGAGGGCAGTCCCCCCCCCAAAAAACTGCACCCATGGTTCCCCCCACCTTTCCCCCTCCCCTCTGTGCAGCTTCCCTTTGCTTCCCTGCTGGTTTGTTGTTTTTTTTCCCCCAGGGAAACAGGAATTCTGTGGGGGGCGTTTTCTGTGGGTGTGAGGTCACGCAGAATGCCCCCAGGAGTACATTATAGAGGTTAATATGCTGGACTGGGTTTCAGAAGAACAAAGTTCAATTCTCCCATTGGCTTCCTGTATAACCTTTGGCAACACACGTAATATTCCTGTGTTCCTCAGTTTATCTGTATAGTGGGCGTAATTGCACTTCAGACTCTGGTGATGGATCAGTAGAGAGACGGTACTGGCCAAGACTAAACTTTTTTCTTTGGGCCAATTAATCCCTGGTACAATTCCAGTGAAGTCAGTAGAGTTATACCAGGGATGAATTTGGCCCTCCGTAGTTCTCTTATTCCTGCTAGCATAACATATGGAAAAAGTCTCACTGAAATCTCTTACTTCATCATATTCTGCTTATTCTGTCAAACTAGAATGTGTAAATGAGATCTTTAAAAATGTTTATTACCAAATTAAAATTGTGATTTGCAGCTCTTACTTTAAAAGTTTATAAGAGCTTCTTACAGCCATGGATTATGGGCTACCCTTTGGACCAAGTGCATTTTTATAAAGAACTCTGTAAAACATAAAACTTTTTGTAACATCTGATTCAGACAAGACCATCTGTGAAGAAAATAACCTGAGAATGTTGGATTTAAAACCCTACATATTTTAGGGATGACTGTGCTTTGATCTTTTTCAAATGGGTCTGGATTCAGTAGTAAAAACTTTGATCCAAATCTGGTTTAAATCAGCAACTCATTGCACCTGTGCTTACTTATATTAGGTATGAGTTTGGCCCTTTAACTTCTATTCATCCATCACATCCTCTCTTACAAGGCTTACCTTTATAGTAGTCTTTTTAAAATAGGTGTTTCTGTACATGTTAGGATTTTGGGGTTCATGTTTTTTAATAACATACAGAATTAATCAAATACGTGACCTAAAGAAATAAAGGCTGTAAGGTAGCTACCTAAATTAGGCTGTATCATGGAATGGGTTAAGCAAAAGTTCACTTTGTGGTTATTGGAATACAAACACTTGAATCACGTGTCTTTTTATTTCCATCAGGGATGCAAAGTTACTGCCAGACAAGTAGTCGAGTTGGTTCTTTATCTTTTTACAAATCACAAATGAGGGGCTTTGTAAATTGAAAACTGATAAAAAGAAATGGACATAACTTATCTGACCATGGATTATTTTTATACTATTCTTTTAACAGAAGATTTGTTATGTTTGTCATTTTCATTGTTTCTGGTATCCGTTAAGTCAAGGTTACAGTAAAAGGGTGAAAAAAGTGTGGAAATGTACAGTTAGGGTCAGCTACACAACACTAGGGGTATGCTACACTGCAAATTAAACACCCATAGCTGCCCAGTGTCAGATGACTTGAGCTTGTGGGACTTAAGCTTGCTGTTTAAGTGTGGTGTAGATGTTCGGGCTTGGACTGGAGCCCATGTTCTGGGATCCTTACCACTTGTGGGCTCCAGAAGCCTGGGGTCTAGCCCAAGTCCAAACATCTACACTGCAATTAAACAACCCTGTAGCTGAGTCCTGTGAGTTTGAGTCAGCTGATGTGGGCCAGCTGCAGGTGTTTAATTTGCAGTGTAGACATACTCTAACTCTCTTCCCCTTTAAGCCTTTGTACTTTGCATGTAAGGAGGAGACATTCTGATGGAAGTTTAAAGTGGGAAAAAAAAAACTCATAAACTCTCAGCCTATGGCTGTTGGAAACCTAAATTTTTATGTGCATATTTTATCAGTAGAGAATTCCCAGTCTGGGTTTGATTCAAACTGGTGACCTAGAGATGAAAGGCTCCGTTTCCTATTGTCCTCTTCTGAGTAGTACAATTCGCTCCACAAGACACATTATCTAATGTATAATGTTATTCTGGGAGGAGTGCAGAGGCAGTAGATAGTATAGTTTCAAATTGCCTGTTGTACATTCGCAACTGATAATGGCTAGGGAGCTGTCCAGTAAGAATTACTGACATTTCTGCTTTATTTTTACTTACAATTTTTTGACTGAAACAAGCTAATCGTCACAGCTAATATAAAAAGAAAAAGAGGTCTTGTGGCACCTTAGAGACTAACAAATTTATTTATGCAACCATCTGGTTCTATCACTGTTAACCTTATCTTCTCTTTGCCATTCCTTCCAGTTGTCTGTTAGATCCACTGGATGCCTTTTGTTTATGTTAAAATTGTAAGCTCCTAAAGGCAGGGTCCATCTTCTAATGTTTTTTGTTTAGCATCCCACCACAGTGGGAACTTAATTGGGACTTCTGGGAGCTACTAAAATGGAAACAAAAGCGCATTTTCAAGAAGCCCTAATTATAGTTATAAAGGTTAAGAACCTCTCTCTCCTCAGATGTCTTTGCAATGTATAATAAAGAATAGAAAAATAAAGAACAATCCTGACTCTTAAATTTAGTTAGGAAAAAATTGTGTGGGGGTGTGACAAAACATCCTCACATTCCTTTTTTAAACTTGACATGGGAGTGGCAGGCTCTAAACAGGTTTCAGAGTAGCAGCCGTGTTAGTCTGTATTTGCAAAAAGAAAAGGAGTACTTGTGACACCTTAGCGACTAACACATTTATTTGGGCATAAGCTTTTGTGAGCTACAGCTCACTTCATGAGTCCAAAGTTAATCATAATATGTGAAAGAAATATCCTTTCCCCCTCTTTGTAGATATTAATTTCCCTAGCACTCAAGTTGGCTTTATCCTTTACTAATTTACAAATCTTATTAAGAATAATGTTCTGGAAGACTGTTTCTGAATTCTTTTTCACATCATTTACAATGGATTAGCAGTAACAATATAAGCAGTACGTTGGAAGGGAAAGTCTGAACGGAGAGTCATGAATCCTAAGCAGACGATGACAACAGACCAGGCTCAATTCTGCTTATACAATAGCTGACTCCTGCATGTATTACATCAATATGTGTCTTTATATCTGCAATCAGACCATCATATTCCCAGTGGGACTGTCCACTTAATATAAGAGCACTGCCAATCTATAGTATTGCCTTAAAGGGGTGGGAGGTGGAAAGCACATTCATGGAAATAATAATTGTAGTAAGAAGATCTAAACTAATAGATGGTGTTTCTCCACACTTCCCCCTTACATCTTTTTCTTTTTGTGCTCTCTTCAAAGTGTTAGATTGCTACGCAAAGCAACTCTATGCCCCTTCCATCTCCCCTGCTTTTTTGTGTCTTTAAATGGAAAGAATCATCTTGTTTTGTTTTCCAATTGTTGCAGGTGGAGTTGGAGGTCACGCTTCCAGGAGAAGGAAAGGACAGAATATTTAAGGTGGCTATAAAATGGATGTCCTGTGTGAGTCTGCAGGCTTTACATGATGCTCTTTCTGGTCGGCTGCCAAGTGTTCCTTTTGAAACTATCCAGGCTCTGGATGTAGTGATGAGGCATTTGCCTTCCATGAGGTGAGGGAAACACCTTGAAGGTCTTTATAAAATTATTTGAATTGTTTAAATGGTCATTCTAATTTAATGTGTATTTTCATGACAGCAGCAACTCTGTTTCTGTTGCAGCAGGTCTCTTCATGTGCAGGGAGCTAACTGGGAAAGTAGCAGTACCGCTGCTTTTGGACTGGCCTGGTCAACTTCTAGTCCCCAGTACCTAAGACTACAAGCCTGCTTCCCCATATTCTGTACAGAGAATATTCCCTCCCCCCCCTTTCCTTGCATTTTTATATGTTGCTTTGGCTTGTGCAAAATTTAAAACTTCCCTTCCAGCAAGCTTTGAACCCAGAGCATTTGCAGTCATAGCAATGCTATAAAGTCTTTTACCACACCACTGTCTGAATGTTCTTGCCCTATCACAGGTCCTTGGCCTGGAGGGGGCAGGAAAGGGATTGTGGAATGAGGAGTGGTCCAGGTCTGCCAGCACAATGGCACTGCTGATTTTTTGGCAGTCTCCCTATATGTGTATGTTGCCAGGGGGGTTTTATTATTTATTTATTTTATTTTATTTTATTTTGTGTTACCATAACACCTAGCAGCCCTAGTCATGGACCAGGGTCCCATTCTGCTAGGTGCTATACAAACAGAGAACAAAAAGATGGTCCCTTCCCTAAACAGCTTACAGCTAAGTATCAGATGAGATAATGGATGCAGACTGAGGGAGTACAGTGAAATGATATGGGTCAGTGTGATAGGCAGTGGTATCAGTGCACCAGCAGCCCAACTGTTGTCAAGTATTTTTTTTTATGGGTATCATGGCAAAGGAGAGTTTTAAGGAGGATAATGAGGTAGCTTTGTGGATATTTACGAGGTGCTCCGCCCCAGCTTGAAGAGCAGTATGAAAGGAAGCACAAAGGTGCTTGTTTGAAAATATAACAAGTGTGGGGTGGAAGCTGGCAGGGATGGGGTGGAGCCATTGGGGCAAGTGGCTGGATTAGAGGATGAGAAACTTCTTTTTTCTTCTTCAAGTAGTGTCCCTGTGAGTACTGCACTGGAGGTAAGTCTGTGCCTTTGATTGGAGATTTTTGGTAGTGGTGCCTATTCAGCTTGCGCATGTACCTCGCACATCCTCATGCCCCGTGCCAAGGCTATACGGGACTGCATGGGTGAACCACCCTTAGTTACCTTCTAGCATTTATTGTTGTTGAAACGGTTGTTCCCTTTTAAAAAAATCATAAAATACAATTTTTTTTCATAGATCTAGTTAGTTAATAGTTTCCCCTTTTAGGAGTTACTTTTCAATATTTTACTTGGTAATGCCAGGCTCCCCGGGATTCAAGAGGTGCCTCTCCTACCATGAGACTATTCTGATCAGTGATCGACATTCCCAGTGCATCCACTGTTTGGGTGTTACTCGTATCCGCTGTAAGTGCAAGGTCTGCACTTCCTTCAAGGGTAGCTCTCAGGGGGTGGGAAATAGGGATATCAAGTTCAAACTAATGATTATGACCAGCTTTCGATACTGCCTGTACATAGACCTCCCAGTACCACTAGTGCCCTATCAAAATCAATATTTCTGTCACCAAAAACCATTAGAGATATAGATGGTACTGCGGCACCGAGTACATCTATGCTACCAAAGTCCTCATTGACCCCTGCTAAGCAGAAGGAGATAAGGAGTACACCTTCAAATCTTGGTCACCAATGCACGAGAAGGGTATAGAGATCTCGGATCCTAAGGGGAGTTCCATATGGGCTCTAAGTGATGCTGGTACCACAGAGGTGTAGAGGAGTTTGTCATCTAAGACAGGCTTGGTACCAAGTTTGGATACTCCTTCCCAGAATGGCAGAAAGAAAAGGAGTACTTGTGGCACCTTAGAGACTAACCAATTTATTTGAGCATAGGCTTTCGTGAGCTACAGCTCACTTCATCGGATGCATACTGTGGAAAGTGTAGATCTTTTTATACACACAAAGCATAAAAAAATACCTCCCCCCCCCCCCCCCACACACACAGCTGTTACTCTGAAACCTGTCAGAATGTCAGAAATGCTGTTGAGAAGAGTTCTAAGCCTGCTGCGGAACAACACTTGATACCGGTAACATGCAAACACCAAAACTGCTCAGCTACCTACAGTACTGATGAAATCTGAGCCGACTTACTTTCATGCCAAGCGCTTGGTACTAACTGCATTGGGACCAAAGCCGTCTTCCACAGGTTCTCACTTGCTCCCATTTTTGATACCATTGGTACCACAAGAATTAAGGTACCCCAAGGAGAGTATTTTAGATAAAAATTTTGGACTAGCCTATAGCAACACTTTCTCTCTGGTGAATACTGTAAAAGTCGGGGTTTGCCATTAAAGCCCCAAATTCTCCAACCCTTTGGGCAGAAATTATGGCTACCAGAAAGGCTGTCTCATTTATGAATCCAATAAAGAACACCTAGCTAGAGTCTCAAAAGGATGTTTCAAAGGGTTGGAGAATTTGGGGCTTTAATGGCAAACCCCGACTTTTACAGTATTCACCAGAGAGAAAGTGTTGCTATAGGCTCGTCCAAAATTTTTATCTAAAATGCTCTCAGAATTTCATATTAATCAAACCATTAATGTCCTGGTTTTTTTCCTGAGAACCGCAATAGGCTAGTCAAGAAGCCATATTCCATAGATGTCAGGAGGGTATTAGCCTTTTACCTAGATAGAAAGAAACAAACCATTTAGAAAATCTCCCAGACCATTGGTATCTCTTGCAGACAGAAAGAAGTGTTCAGTAAATTTGAAACAGAGTTTTTATCTAAGTGGATCTCCAGTTGTAGTAAGATCTGATGTTCAGTCCCCTTTGAGTGATCGCACATTCCACACAAGCACTATATACTTCTATAGCATTACTTAAGGATATGCCGGTTGCAGATGTCTGTAGAGTGGCACCTTGGTCCTCTGTTCATACTTCTTGTAATCATTAAGCCTTGGTGCTGTTTGCTCTGTAACCACATAAAAATGTTTGCTCTAAAATGTAGACCCTCCCCCAGTCAGGAAGGAAGCATTGCCAAGTGTGAAATACTAGTTTACCCCAAGAGATGTCGTCTCCTTTCCAATAAAAGGCCGATAGACACCAGACAAGCCATTGTGGAATATCAGTGGACAGACAATTTGTTGTTTGCTCCCTCCATACCCAAGTAGAGGAGATGTACAGAAAGATTTGTCCCATCAGCTTGAGCTCTGGCGGAAGGGAATAAAAATCCCCATCAAGAAGAAGTGGTTATCCCTGTGCTGTGTGGACTTCAAGGAGGGGGCAAGACTTCTAAGCATAAGTGAGGGATCCCCAGCTGTGTAGCTTGGGTTAGCTCTAAAGGACCTATGGAACTTGCACATTACAACAGCTATTACTTTTTGAAACCTAAGACGATAACTCGTTTGTTTGTATGTTTACCTGCTTTAATCTTGTAAATAACTCCTCATTTCTTTTCTTAGTCAATAAATCTTTAGATCATTTATTATAGGATTGGCTTCAAGCGTTGTTTTTGGTGAGAGATCTCAGATACAACTGACCTGGAGTAAATGACTGGTTCTTTGGGATAACCTGAATATTGTTGTGATTTTTTTGGTCTAAGGGACCATCTGTCACAAAGGCAGGTTTGCTTGGGTGGCAAGATAGATCAGAGGACCTAGGGGACTGTCCAGGACTCCATGTTAAGGTAGTTAAAGTGCTTTAGGAGTTTACACTTGATACTTTATTTGTGAATTCTACACTTAGATTTCACCATCAGTTTGGGGTTTGTGGTGGTGTTTGTAATAGTCTGCCCTGAGGCTGGTACTCATGTTCATGTTCCACTTCAGACAGCATGACAAGTGAAATGAACGGCTCTTTTGGTGAGTGGAGAATTGAAGAAGAGGTGAAGGCAACGAAACTAGAGCTAAGGGGTTGGATGGGTCATCAGCCTGGAAAATGAAGTCACTGAGGATGAGTGTGGGATAGTGTGAAGACAGGAAGAGAGAGAGTTAAGAGACTAAATCAGAGAGGATGACTACTTATGGATGATTATCAGCAAACAGTTTATTTTAGTTATCTTCATGGGCCTTTTTCAAATTTTAATCTAATTTACTTAAATGTTTTTATCACCTAGGATTTATTTAAATAACCTGTTCCTTTGTGTTGACATTTGCTAATGAATAAAATGGCAGCTCTAAGGCCAGATTCTGATCTCCGTTACACTGGTGTAAATTCAGAGTAAGCTATTTGATTTTCAAAAAGGAAATTGCAAACAGAGATCAGGAATGAGCTACTATCTTTAATTTATGTGACCGAAGGAATTCTTTAGGTGCTCAAATAAACAGATACTTAAATTACAAAAGCAGCAGAATAGCAGTTTTTCCTGACCTGAGCCCTTCAGTATAGGCCTGCAGGAGGGAACCGGAAGGACCTAAATAACCCTGTCAGTGAAAATATGGAAATTGGAATCTTGTACCCAAATTCTATGTGACTTTTTTTTAAAACGCCAAAGACTAATTTTTCTGAGCAATGACATTTACTTGATTTAGTAAAAATATCGGCGTCGAAAATACAGATGCTAATTGGGACACTGATATGTGTGAATATTTTATGGCTGCTATTCAAAACTAGAATAGAAACCAAAACTGATTAGGAAGCAGGGAATAACATTTATTAGAATGGCTGAACTTTGCAGTTTTAAAGCCCTAAGTAATCAAATGTAGAAAAAATCTACATTTGATTACTTAGCTCTTTAAAACTGAAAAGTTCAGCCATATGTATATATAAAGAATAACAAAAGATACATAAACATAATCTTCTCATAATATATTAACCACTTGCTGCCTAATCTTAGCTATGGTTGAAACATTTAATTATATATAATATGAATGGTTACAATATAAATAAATTACTTGTATTACACAATTTATAAACACATTTTGCGTATAAAAATCCAGCTAGTTAAGGAAAAATTATTAAGATAAGGTAATAGAAGCAAAATCCAGAGCAGGGGATAGAGACAGAAGGGGAAGGAACTGAGCTGAGAGGAGCAGGAGGTGGTGGGGAGTGTGTTTAATAGGATCCTTCAGATACTTCCAGAAAAGCATCCAATATCACTGAGAATTTTTCAAGGGTATTTCTGTTACGGAATACAATTCTTTCCATGGTGGCCAAGCTTACAATATCTATGCTCTGGTCTTCAATTGTTGGTCGCTTTTTGGATTTCCAATTAGTGCTCTGGTTAGCCCAAGTTTTTCAGATTTATTGAGCTTCCCATTAACATCCATTAGCTGTTAAATTACATATTTAGCTTGTAACACAATTTTATCTGATAAGAGAAAATTAACTGCAATTCAGTTCTGCCCAAAACCTACGAGTATAGGAGCCTTCCCACAGCATATGGGTTAAGTTAGTACCCGCTGAATCACAGTGCCAGCATTTGACTGACTTAGTGGCACCTGTTTTGAATAGTCGGAGAGAGGTACACTGCATCCTCCATATGATTTTCTGCTGGATTAATTTTAAATTGAGGTCCAAAGAGCAGTTGAGAGCACTGGCTAAAATTTGTTTCCATCGGTTAGCAGAAAATAATTGGCCTAGTTCCTCTTCGCATTTCTTTTTTAGGGAATCTGTGTTTAGTTCAGATTTGCTGGTCAAGTATGAATATAGTGTTGCCATAGGTCTTGGTAATCTGGGTATTCTTTGGAGAAATGCAAGTTCAGGTGGGTCAGGAGAAGCAAAGGAATCGTGGCCAAACAGATGGGAGACAGCACGTTTAAGTTGGATATATTGCCACTGCTTCTTACTCTCTATATTGAACCTTTTCTTTTAATTTTATAAAAGGAAGGAAAGTATTGTTTTCAATAAATTGACTGATGGTCAAAATCCTTTTTCTAATCCAGTCTGGCTAAATGATGGAGTTGCCTGCTATACAGAGTTTCGAGTTACCCCAGATAGAGGCCTTGGTATGCAGAAAGGATGGGTTTTAAATTTAGTAGACCTACTGTGCCAAGTATTTGTGGCTGCCACAATAGTTGGTAATTGTTCTGGAGGGAATTGGTAGTAATCCGAGTGCAGTGCATTGGAAAGGGGTAAAGGGCAGAGCCCTGCGTGGATACAAAATCCAATCCAAGATCAGCGAACACAGTCCACGGATATCCTCATCCACAGATTTGTGGGGCTCTAAACCTAAAATTTCTGCATCCATATGTGATCTGCAAACATGATCCACGGATATGAAGTGGATATCTGCAGATTTTCAGGGCTTTAGTAAAGGGGCAACCAATTCTGCGTCCAGCTGGAGCCCATCTGGGGCTCCAAAGCACAAGGGAATGAGCCACAGTGCTGCTTGGCTAAGAATTATTGGCTGATAAAGTTTAAAGTTGGGAGATCTAAAACTACTTGTTTCGATAGGGAGCTGTAATCTTTGTAAGGAGATTCTGGGTTTTTTACCAGAACATCAGAAGAAGGACCTGAACATGTTAGCAATTTTAGTAAAATAAAGTGGATATGGACAGGGAGGAAATTCAGAATAAAAAAGATTCTGGGAAGGACATTCATTTTAATTGTTTGTTTTTTCCCCAGAGGAAGAAAGGTAGTGCTTGCCATTTATTTAAATCATTTGCTAACAGCATGATTAATGGGTCTGAGTTAACCTTGACTGTTTTTAATTTCCTTCAGGAACAGGATGCCAAGATATTGGAAGTTTGTTGCCATCTAAATGTCCCTATAGGAGAGCCACTTCTTACTAAATCCCATGAGATTTTTGTTGCTTTCAATTTATCCCAAATTATTTTGTAGCCAGAGGATTTACCAAAGTTATGTATTGTTTGTAGAATAGATTGATCCAGATTTTTAATAAATAGGAGGATGACGTCTGTGTATACAAGAATTTTTGTCTCCAGAGACCCTGACTCAATCTCTTGAATTACCCTGGTGTTCCCCAATTAGTACTGCAAGTTGTTCTAATGCTAGATTGAACAGGAGGGGGGAGGAGGGGCATCCCTGTCTAATTCCTCAAAACGGATCAAAGGAGGGGGATATTGTGCTGTTAGTTAGGATATGAGAGTTAGGATTGGAATATAACAGCTTTATCCATGAAATAAAGGATTTCTCCACCCAAATTTATCCAGGGTACCAAACAATTATTGCTGTCATAGACTTTCTCTGCATTGAGTGAAATGATTCCATGGGAATTTCTAGAATGTTGATGGAATGCCATAACATTAATCAACTGCTGTGTTTTCTGAACCATGCCTTTTTTTAAAAAATCCCACCTGATTAGGATGAACCATATCACTCATTACCTTTTCAAGCCTCATAGCCAAAATTTTTGAAAATATTTTTATATCCGTATTTATTAAAGAGATGGGTCTATAACTGTTAGATTTTTGCACATCCTTACCCAGTTTTAGTAGTACAGTAATTAGGGCTTCCCTCATAGTAGGAGGTAAGCTATCTTTCTTCAAGACATCTTTCTTTGTAAATGCATAATATCTTAGGGGACATAATTTCTTTGAAACTTTGATAGAATTCTATCGATAAGCCATCAGGGCTGGGGGTCTTTCCTGGACTCCTTTCCTCCATGGCCTTGATTATTTCCTCTGAATACAAGGGAGAGGCTACTCTGGCCTGTTGCTCTGCTGGGATTTGTGAGAGGTTAAGAGTTCTAATGAAATTATTCAGTTCTTCTGGGTCAGGTGGTGAATCATTATTTTAAAGAACGTGGTAACATTTCAAAAAATGATCACTGATCTCTTTTTGATCAGTAGTAAACTGCCTTGTTCTGATTTGAGTGATACTATTCAGGACCTCTCACTTTTAATCTATATGCAATAATTTTCCCTGCTCTCTCCCCTGACTCCCTGTATGTAAGTTTGAGTCTAAAAAGAGAAAATTCAGTTTTTTGCTAAAGTTAGTCTAGTTACTTCAGACCAAAGGTGGATTAATTTTTTAAGATTTTCTTAGGAGGGGTAATTTGTGCATTCTAAATCCATAGCTTTAAATTCACTTAATTTCAGGAGTTCAGCCTGGCTACCTCTCTTTCTACCTGATGGGTAGGAAATGATCATGCCCCTAATAATAGCTTTTAGTGTATCCCACAGGGTGGAATGGGGGTGTCTCTGGTCTCATTAGTATAGAAGAAAAATCAAATTTTTTGACATGGTTCTGAAAAATTGTATCTTATAAAAGATGCAGACTCTCTTTTGAAAGTCCAGACTGTCTTGGGAGGAAAAAATTGTCGTATCACTGGTCCATGATCAAAGATCATGATAGACTCGATTTCATTATTAAGTATAGATTCCACCAGACTGGTAGAAATCAGGAAGAAATCTGTGCATGAATACGTGGGGAGGAGAAAAAAGTAAAATCCTTCACTGTAGAGCTGTGCAAGTGCCATACATCTTTTAATCCCAATTCTTTCACAAAGTCTTTTATAATGTTTCTAGCATGTGATTGTGTATGCTTGGGCCAGCCTGACTTATCTAAAAGAGGGTCCAGTGCCTCATTAAAATATCCTGCAATGACGATTGATTCTTTTGGGATAAAAAAAATTTATATTGGAATTGGAAAAGCTTCAGAAAAGGGCAACAAAAATGATTAGGGGTATGGAACAGCTTCCATATGAGAAAAGATTAATAAGACTGGGACTTTTCAATTTGCAAAAGAAACAGCTAAGTGGGGATATGACTGAGGTCTATAAAATCATGACTGGTGTGGAAAAAGTAAATAAGGAAGTGTTATTTACTCCTACTCATAACACAAGAACTAGGGATCACCAAATGAAATTAATAGGCAACAGGTTTAAAACAAACAAAAGGAAGTATTTTTTCACACAGCACACAGTCAGTCTGTGGAACTCTTTGCCAGAGGATGTTGTGAAGGCCAAGACTGTAACAGTTAAAAAAAGAACTAGATAAGTTCATGGAGGATAGGTCCATCAATGGCTATTAGCCAGGACGGGCATGGATGTTTTCCAGAAACTGGGAATGGGCAACAGAGGATTGATGATTCAACACTTGATGATTACTTGTTCTGTTCATTCCCTCTGAAGCACCTGGCATAGGACACTGGGCTAGATGGACCTTTGGTCTGACCCAGTATGGCCTTTCTTATGTTTTTATTAATTTTTGGAAAAAAAAAAATCAAAAACCTTGGATAGTCTTTATTAGGTCCATATATATTAATTAGGATATATAGAGAGTTAGAAATCTTAGCCTTCACCAGCAAAAATCTACCTTCCTCATATTTACTTACATCTAAAATTTGTAAATTGAGTTTTTTGTGAGACAACATTGCTGCACCTTGGGCTGCAGAGAAATAGTTAAACGTCCCTCCTAAATTTCTCTGCATCCAAGCCATTAAGGTGGGTTCACTGTGAGAAGATAACTGCTTTCAGTGTTTTAGATGAATGATCATTCTTTTTCTTTTTATTGGGTGATTTATCCCTTTGATGTTCCAAGAAACAAGATTTATAACATTAGCCATAAGGAGTGTGTAGCTCAAATATTTCTTTATCGGGCACCTGAATAGTGTCATTGCTTGGGCCATTGTTAGTTTCATATCTAGGAAAAGTATATCTGAGTTCCCTAAGGGGACATGAGGGGGAGGCAAAAGGGTAAACTGAAGACCAGGAAAGCTAAAAAGATAGGTATAATATGGGAAATGGACAGAAAAATAAATTAAGTGATCAAAGTTGACCAAGGATCACTTAAAATATATAATTCTTATTAAAAAGAAATTGGACCTAAGTCCAGGAGGTTTGCAAGGGGGTGACCTCTTCACTCACTTCCCCAGCCTCTCTAAAACACCCAACTAGGGTTTAACAGGATTCCCTTTAGCCTTATAAAGAAGAAATACTCTCATCTCAAGGGAGGTCCTGGTTTCTGCACTGTTCACCATCATCCAAAGCTGGGGGGGGGGTGTGTGTGCAGAGGAGAAGGCTAGCATCTAAACTTAAGAACAAGACTATAGTAAATATATAAGAAAGTTATGCAAATTGTTTAAATAACCTTATTCTAACATAACTGGATCATCTGCAGATAAGGGTTCATTAGCAGAACAGTTCTGCCTAAATTTTGCCCCTTAGAGCCTTGTCCACATTGGAATATAGGGGGAATGTCATTGCCCTATAGTGTTATCAGCAATATAAATCAACACAATATTTATTACAGCTCATTTAACAAAAATAAAAACTAAACAGAAGAACAAACTAATATTACTGAAAAAACAACTGACTGTCTCATACTAACACTTTCTCAGTAATTTAAGTGAATCATAACCAGCAAAATAATTGGATAAGATTTTAGGAGATCAGATTTCTTGACAGTTGGGGAAATTAAACAATTCAGCATTAAACTGAAATCTTCATTACATTTTTTAGATCTGGTATCTCTTATAAGTGTAAATTTAAGGCAAATGGATTGAATATTTCCAGATTTACTATAAACCCAGAATCTAGGAAATGAGATGGGGATGAAACGAAGTAAAATCATTAGGGGAGAAGGAGAGGATTTAAAATAGAGAGGAGGGAAGGGGTCAGAAAAGGTACCACTGCAGATATAGAAAACGATCACACTGCTCTGTTGAGCCTTGCTGATCCACAGATATAAGGAGTCCCCAGGTCCACTGAAGCAATTTTCTTGGAGTTAAGATTTCAAAGGTGGGTATGCTACCTGTGCACTGGAATCATGAGGTACACAGGGGTAGATGAGGCAAAGCAGGCTGTCCATGTTGTAACACTGCCTGCCAACAGCGGCAGCCAGAGCCAATAGCAGCTTCCTGGGTCTGGATGGAGGGTCAGGAGAGTCAAAATTCAGTCAGAGATGAGAGCCTTCTCCCCACCAACTCGCTCCCCAGTTTGCTTCCCCTGCTAGTGAAACTGTGGAAGTCCGGAGAAATAAAACTAAAGGGAAGGGAGGAGAGGAAGTGGTGGATTTGCCCTGTGCAGTTTGTTGTTAGACTGAGAAGTGAATTCCCACATTGCAGTGACAAATCTGGTAGAGTTGTTTTAATGCATCCTGTCTGTATCTTTGAGAAGTCTTTTGCTGTTATGAGCTTGGATACCTTTCAGCTTCTTCTGCTGTCATGAAACGAATCATCTTACCTTCCTTTTTAACTTTGAAAGTATCAGGGAAGGAAATTAAGTAGTCCACACCTACTCTTTGGCTAGGGCTCTTGACCTATTGATTTTAGCCTTCTTTTCTACAATGTCCTTGGTATAATCCAGGAAAATCATCAGTCTGTGTTGTTTCTGTGTTAGATTATTAAGTTCATGGGCTTTTCTAAGAATGAGTTCCTTAATATTGTATTTTTAAAATCTTAAAATTATGGCCAGAGGCTTCGCATTTGGAGAGGGTTTGCTGCAAGGGAGTAATGGATTCTCAATATCTAAGTTCTGATCAGGGGGCAGAGGTAAAAGTGCTGTCAGCATGGCGGATAAAATTCAACAGTCCTGCCTTTTTCCAGCCCGTATCTGGGAGTCCCACATCTCTCACATTAAGAAAAGGAGTACTTGTTTCTCCTTGATCTTCCCTTGAGATCATTAACCATCTCCTGAAGTGCTTTAATAAAAAGAAAAGGAGTACTCTCTTTCTTTTTATGGATACTGACTAACACGGCTGCTACTCTGAAACCTGAAGTGCTTTCAATAGTTCTTTCCTGTTGGTCTGCAGTTATATTCATAGTAATCACTGTGTCTTCTAGTGAGGCGATTCTGTTCTCAGCTTCCTCTAGTTTAGATGCCAAACCTTGTAAATAGTTTGAAATATACTTATAATATTTTCGATCTCAGTTGTCTTCAGATATTTTTCTCAAGAATGTCTAGTCACTTGAGATGTGTGTTAACCAGTCCATAATTTCATCTAGTCTCAGAGGGGCAGCCTGTCCCTGGTCAGGCTGAAAGAGGGTTGTCTGACAACTTCTGTTTTTTGGGATTTTTGTGGAGAGTCTGGAGATGAAGCAGCATTCACAAGAGTATTAAATTGAAAGACAAGAGTTGTAAAATAATATCTGATAAAAATTAGATGGGGAGGGGGGAATGGTTAAATTGCTGATGGTTGGGATTTTAGGAGGGAGGGAAAGGAGCTGTAAAGCTATGCAGCCATCATCCCCCTAATGGCTCCTGGCAGTCAATCAGATGTAGATTTAAAAACCACCTGAAGATCCTATTTTGATATTCATCACATCTCATGAAGTGAGCTGTAGCTCACGAAAGCTTATATTCAAATAAATTGGTTAGTCTCTAAGGTGCCACTAGTACTCCTTTTCTTTTTGCGAATATAGACTAACAGGGCTGCTACTCTGAAACCAATTAAATCTCTGTAAATCATGTGATAATCAGGGTCCAGACACCCCAAAGGGAGGATGGGGGGTTGAACCCCAAAGAATAAGCAGTTGAATCAACTGACTGTACACAGTGTTATTGTGCTATCAAAATATGTTGTTGAGTAAGATCTTTTATGAAAGCTTGAATGTTCTAAACTTAATTATGTGATTTCTATACAAGCTATGATTATGAGATTATGCGGTTGTGTGTATAGAGAACTGTGCTCATAAACTTCAGCTCCACCTTATAGCAGGACAATGAACAATCAGACAGAGAGAGAGACACCTCCCAAGACACAAAACCAGACTTAGGTAACAATCCATTGTGCAACCCAAGAAAAGACAAAGATGGGCTGTTAAAGTTATTAGAAACACATTTGGGGAAATCCCCAGTTGTCTCACTTTAAATATCTATGGTGATTTGAAGGGAAAAAAAACTGCAAATCCTTTGAAGTGGAAGGGTTTTCAAGTGAAAGGCATCCAGAAACCGAGCAACAGCCTCTGGGCAGAAACCTGCCAAGGAAATGGGGAATCCCCACTATAGTTAGGGATAGGCAGGAAAACTGTTCAAGGGCAATGGGTAACTTGTATTAGAAAAGTTTCAGAGTAGCAGCCGTGTTATCTATATTCGCAAAAAGAAAAGGAGTACTTGCGGCACCTTAGAGACTAACCAATTTATTTGAGCATAAGGTTTCGTGAGCTACAGCTCACTTCATCGGATGCATCTGATGAAGTGAGCTGTAGCTCACAAAACCTTATGCTCAAATAAATTGGTTAGTCTCTAAGGTGCCGCAAGTACTCCTTTTCTTTTTGTATTAGAAAAGGGATTTTATCTAAATGGAAGTGTAAAGCCTGAGGCTGCTTCTTTCTTTCTTTCTGAAACGTTTATATATTAGCTCCTCCTTACTATTTCATCTTTGTGTCTGTGGTTTTTCTGTTAAATAAACATTTTGATTATTTTCACATGAAGCAGGTGTCTGTTGTGCAAACTTTGGGGAGTGTGTGTGTGCGCCAAAGTGAACTGATAACTGGGTGGGAGCAGGTTTCACTCCTGAAGAGGTGATGATGAACCAGAGGGAAACAATCCAAGTGTCTGGTACTTAAGAACTTGGGGAGGATGGATTTGGGGAGACTTAAGACTGGAAGGGATGTTGGTGTCATCCTGCGAGGAGTGACTAGGCTGGTGAGAACCAGGGTGAGACATTCTGCTTGTGGGTTTGATACTGGTGTCAAGGATCTTAGCCATAGCAGCGCAGCATGAAGACATTCCACCATTCAAGGCAAGCAGTGATAGAATCCCTTACTGGTCTGTGTGATCCCCAAAATGTAACAGGTCGCGTTATATGTTAAAAGTGCAAGTATCATTGCCAAATCCTGACATTAAGGGGGAAAACTCACTTTCACGAAAGCTCATGCTCAAATAAATTGGTTAGTCTCTAAGGTGCCACAAGTACTCCTTTTCTTTTCACTTTCGTTAGTTTGTCACAACACGCAAAATTCCCTCCCTTGCATAATTACATTCATACCTCTTTTCATGGGATAATGGAAAAGATTAACCTGATTTTTGTTAGACTCTGATTTCGTATTGTGCTGAGATACCAATCTGATTGACACCTTAAAAATATCTCAGCTGGACCTCACTCAGACCAAGCTTCCATTGGTTTCACTGGAAGTTTTCTTGAGCAAGGACTTCAAGATTTGACCCATTACTACATATTTTGGAAAGGAAACAAAGTGATAAATCCATAGTTTCTCTTTTATGGTGGTCATGCATTTATACTATGAAAAATAATGATTATTTAGAAAATATTAAGTGGGGTCAATTGTTATACTGCAAGATTTAAATAAAAATTGTTTAGGTTTTTTCCCTTACTGAATTGTGGCTGCACTGGCATACTGAACTATGTTAAAGTTCTTTGGCTTATATTTTCTGTAAGGTCAACAGTTAACAGTATAACATATAAAACATGAAGAATAGCAAATCTCTTAAAATGATTCATTAAAAGTTAAAAGATACATAGACTTAGTCCTGACATTGTAAATTGTGTGTGTGTGTGTGGGTAGGGTTTTTATTTGATGTGTGTACACACACACACACGTACACACACACACACACACACAAACTTGAAGCATTGAAAGGAATGTAAATGATTTTTGTATTTGTTGCAGCTTTATTAATATAGGATTTTTTCCTATTTTAATTATAAGATCTGATTCAGTAGTTAATGGGTTTATTTTCTTGATTGCAGGTATACTCCTGTTGGCCGTTCTTTTTTTACTGCATCTGAAGGGTGCTCAAACCCTCTGGGTGGTGGCAGAGAAGTTTGGTTTGGGTTCCATCAATCAGTCAGACCTTCACTCTGGAAAATGATGCTTAATATTGATGGTATGTACTGTGCTGCTCTCCATTTGTGTTCCATCCTGTTCATTTGAAATGATTCAAATTAATCCCATTTGCTGGACTTCTCAAGAATTTCTTCAGAGCTGTAAAGTCTCCAGTAATGTAATTAATTGCACAGGTGTGTTTCTCTTTGTCTGCAGTGTCTGCAACAGCATTTTATAAGGCACAGCCAGTAATTGAGTTTGTATGTGAAGTTTTGGATTTCAAGAGTATTGAAGAGCAACAGAAACCTCTCACAGATTCCCAAAGGGTAAAGTTTACCAAAGAAATAAAAGGTATGAATTACATAATTGGAGCAAAACTTCTTAATTCTTTGTGATGTGAACTTCCAAGTGCCAAGGTAAGTTTGGGTGCCAGGGGGAGATTTATTTCTGATAGAAATTGACAGACGTAGAATCCTATATGTATGCTTTTGAACAGAGATTGGATAACAAAAGTGTCTTATTCTAAGCAGAAGCATCTTATAACTCAGGCCTTGTCTACACTACACAGTTTTGTCGGCAAAAGGTAGCTTTTGTCAACAAAACAGTGGAGGTGTACACACTACAATGCTCCTCCCACTGACTAAATTCTCCTGCTTTGCTGACAAAATAAAACCACCTCAATGGGAGGTGTAGAGCTTTTTGTGACAAAGTTAGATCGACAAAGTGTCAGTGTAGACACTGCGTTTGTTACGTTGCCGTAACTGGCCTACAGAAGGTATCCCACAGTGCCCGCTGTAACTGCTCTGCTCTCTGTTTTGAACTCCGCTGCCTTGCATCCAGCTAAACAGACATTCACCCCACCCCTTTCAAAGCCCCAAAAAGTTTTTGAAATTCCTTAGTGTGGAGAGCTACTGCCCAGCTGAGCAGGCTGGCTCTGAGCAGCAAAAGCACTCCTGCCTGGACTACAGGGGAGGGGGTAAATCTCTTTGGTCTTTGGGGAGAGGAGGCTGTGGGAGAACTCGGAGGGAATCGTGGAATCAAAACACTAACATGGAATTCTGCTCTTATCTGCACTAGGCACACTGCGGCAGGCAGGCAAGGTGGGATGCTGCTGGGAGTGGGAGGGTGGGGGGGGGGAAAGAGACTCATGCTGTGCAGAGCCAGGGAGGGAGGTGGAGGCTGAGGCTGAGGCTGATGTTCAGGTGTCCCCTTCTCTTGCTGGTGTACCAATCTCCGCTGAGCTGAGGGGGGGCCAGGGGACACCAGCTGTCTGCCTCAGGATTGGTTGCTTCTGGCTGCTGTCTTAATGTAGAGAAGAGACAGCATGCTGACACACTCACTCTCCCCCAACACTCTGTGTGTGTGTATGTCTCTCTCTCTCTTCTCCCCTGCCCTGCCCCGCCACATACTTCTGTGGGCTTCTTGTGTTAGTGTTCAGCAGTGTCAGTTTTGTCATATTACTGAGAGCTGATTTAAAATGTGTTACTTTTTGGGCACACATAGCAATCATTACAAGGTTCATAGCACGGTGCAAAAAACCATGTCAGGTTCAGCACATTACAACAACACACAGTACTGTGGCTCAGTGTTAATATGTTCCTTCAAGCATCCCCCAGCTGAATAATCCCATCCCCCTTTTCCCCCCCTTGGGCTCCTCTTCTATAGCCTTCTGTTCATAATGCACAGCACAATACTGAACAGCAGTGCAGGATCCATGCTGACAGTGATGGTTGAGTGGCAGGTTACCAGGACAGTTGAAAAGCATCTGGCAATCCAGTAGGATGCCCATGGAACAATGGGATTGAGAAACCTTCATCTTGTGATGCTGTACCTGCCCCCGTGAGCCATTGCAACCTCCCCAAAGCACTCTGTGGCCGATTGCACAGTGGGCTAGCTACCCACAATACTCTGCTGTCTGTGTCAATGCAAGAACCGCTATTGTGGATGCGCTCCACCGACACAAGCATAGTGTGGACATGCAACAGTGGTTTAATTACAGCAGTGGCTATATGCGTAACTTGCATCGATAAAATTCTGTAGTGTAGATAAGGCCTAAAGCTATGGCTAAGCTAGAGAATTTACAGCAGTGCAGCTGCACCCATGCAGCTCTCTACTGTAGCTGTTCCAAACCGACAGGAGAGAGTTCTCCTGTCAGCTTAATTACTCCAGCCCCTACAAGCGGCGGTAGCTATGTCGGCAGAAGAAGCTGACAGTGCTGTCCACACCAACGCTTAAATCAGCATAAGTTGTCACTCAGGGGTGTGAATTAGCCACACACCCCTGAGTGACATAACTTATGTTGACTTAAGCTATAGTGTAGCCATAACCTAAAATATTTAACAAGACTTTAAGAATTGCAGCAGTCAGGTCTATACTTCAGTCCTCAACCATCCTGTTTTTCCTCCTACTGTAGGAGTGTGTGCCCATATTTATCCTTAATATAATTTTAGTGAAGTCAATGAGAACTTGTCTACAGACAACATTGCATGAGTTTTTAACTAAAATGTGTGCTTTTAAACTGATTTACTTAAACCAGTGCAAAAAGCTTTATGGGCACTCTCTTCTTTTGGTTTAAACCAGGCTTATTTGGTTTAGCAAAAGTTAATTAGGAACAGATTAAAGCTACATTGAAATGAGAATCCACACAGGGGTTTACTCCAGTTCAACTAAACTAATTGGACTAAACCAGTTTAATGCAATGCAAGTTTGTGTGTAAACAGGGCCTCTTCTGGTATGCCTGCTGACATTCTTTGATTTTTCAAGCAGCACTGCTTCATGTCCCTGGTGTAGCTCTTCTGCCCCGTGCAGTCTTTTCATAGATGTCTGTTTCTTTGGCTGGATCAGAGCTGTGCCTGCACAGACTCTTCCCCCCCTCCCACCGACCAATAAGATCCACCACCTCCTGTGTACTCCAGGCTGGAGCGTGTTTGAGATGTTGAGTCACCAGAAGCTCTCCGCATGGTCAAACAGAAAATAGGAATTGCCCAGGAGGCCAATTCAGTTGCCTTACACAATGGTGTGCCTATACTACCTCTCTGACGACCCATCAGCATTGAGTTAAGCACTGTGCCTCTCATAGAGGTGGAGTAATTAAGTTGACGTTGCAGGTGAGTTAGGTTGGTGGAAGGGAGCTAGTAGTTGAGATGCATGCATTATTAGGTTGATGTAGGGCAGCTTCCATTGACCCAAGTTTGTAGTTAAATGGGGAAAGTTCAGGTTAATTAGCTGGCTTCTTCCGTGTGGTAGAAGGCTTTTGAATTTATTTTTTTTCCTGATATTTTTGTCTTAATTAAAAACACAATCCAATTGCCTTGTATCCAAGGGTGCTAGAGTCTGGGATAGATTATTTTGAAAAAATAATTTGAAATAAAAAATGAGTGTGTTCCTTTCTGTGCACAGGGTATGGCTGTGTAAAGGCTGGAGTTTGCACAGCCACTGTCTGATTAAGGGTATATTTGTAGATTCTAAGGCTAGAAGGGACCATTGTGATCATCTAGTTTGACCTCCTGTAAAGCATTTGTTTGTATTTGTAGTGATGGTTGACGTAAAACTTTTATGAATAATGAGGTGGTCTGCCTCAGCCGCCTTCCATCTGTGTCCTAGACACTTGCGTGGTGGTAGTTACAGTCCTTAACTGTGCATTTTCATACATTCAAGTGTTTGGGCTTTTAAGTTTCTTACCTCTGAATTTCCTGGATTTGTAATGCTTGTTCTTTAACTCTAGACAAACAAAGTTTTGTTCTGTTTTTTGTGGTTTGGGATATCCTTCAGGATTCTTACCAAGCAAAACTTTTATGAATCTTTAACCAGTGTTATTTAGTAACAGGTTTTAGAGTGGTAGCCGTGTTAATCTGTGTCAGCAAAAATAACAAGGAGTCCTTGTGGCACCTTAGAGACTAACAAATTTATTTGGGCATAAGCTTTTGTGGGTTCTTGTGCCCAAGTAAATTTGTTAGTCTCTAAGGTGCCACAAGGACTACTCGTTGTTTTTGTTATTTAGTAGTTAGTTTTTTATTGCTGCAAGTTTGACTGATCTTGTTTAGTAACTGGTTGAGTGGGTTAACATATTGATTTATATGTGGAAAAATGTTGATTACTTGAGTGAAATTGTATGTATGCCCGAACATGTGGCACATATTAAATAATTTCTCTATAAGAGCTAACACTTTTCCAACATCTCCATGAACACTGACAAGACATTAAAATCCTTGAGGTAACTGACATTTTACAGCTCGTTTCCTTAGCCAGTCTGGTCTTCAGTGTTTCATTAACAGTTGAACTGAAAATATATTTTGCTCCTTTATAGTAATTTTATTTCCGTGTGTGGGAAATTAGAGAAAATGAATGGATGCTAATTCTAGAATTGCAGTGCAACAGTCAAGCCATTTATATCAACTGGTTTTGTACATTTTGTAGCCAAGACACCCCCCTCCCCCCCATCTCTACTAGCAAATGCACGTATCCGTAAGTGGGAGAAACCTGTAAAAAGAGGAAAGGAAAGTTAAAAGGACAACTTGCTGCATTACCCACCTTTTTTGGTTTTTTATTTAAGGTTTGAGAAGGATTTTAACTTTTGTGTTTATTGAGCATGCATAGTATAGTACTTGAATAGTCCAAAAAATAAAGAATTCCTAATTACTTACAAATTATAACAAGACTGTAATAGGAGAACAAAAGTAACCAAAGATTTAAATGATTGAAAATGGTTTTGAAGAAATGAAGTAGTGATACATGTTTTCATATTGTTAGGTCTAAAGGTGGAGATAACACACTGTGGGCAAATGAAGAGAAAATACCGAGTGTGCAATGTCACCAGACGACCAGCAAGTCACCAAACGTAAAATATGGTTTTTTGTTGTTTTTTTTCCTTTTGCTCCTATAGTATTTTAAAATGGTAGTACAGTGAATATCTTCAAATGTGTGGATATCCGGTCCAGTTCTTGTCATGGAAAGCTATCAACCTGCCTTACTGACGTATACCAACATAGGAAGCTGTCACAGTATAATGATACTTTCAGTTGTCACGTCTCAAGCACTTAGAATCATAGAATATCAGGGTTGGAAGGGACCTCAGGAGGTCATCTAGTCCAACCCCCTGCTCAAAGCAGGACCAATCCCCAACTAAATCATCCCAGCCAGGGCTTTGTCAAGCCTGACCTTAAAAACCTCTATGAAAGGAGATTCCACCACCTCCCTAGGTAACACATTCCAGTGTTTCACCACCCTCCCAGTGAAAAAGTTTTTCCTAATATCCAACCTAAACCTCCCCTACTGCAACTTGAGACCATTACTCCTTGTTCTGTCATCTGCTACCACTGAGAACAGTCTAGATCCCTCCTCTTTGGAATGCCCCTTCAGGTTGAAAGCAGCTATCAAATCCCCCTTCATTCTTCTCTTCTGCAGACTAAACAATCCCAGTTCTCTCAGCCTCTCCTCATAAGTCATGTGTTCCGGTCCCCTAATCATTTTTGTTGCCCTCCGCCGGACTCTTTCCAATTTTTCCACATCCTTCTTGTAGTGTGGGGCCCAAAACTGGACACAGTACTCCAGATGAGGCCTCACCAGTGTCGAATAGAGGGGAATGATCACATCCCTCGATCTGCTGGCAATGCCCCTACTTATACATCCCAAAATGCTGTTAGCCTTCTTGGCAGGAAGGGCACACTGTTGACTCCTATCCAGCTTCTCGTCCACTGTAACCCCTAGGTCCTTTTCTGCAGAACTGCTGCCGAGCCATTCGGTCCCTCGTCTGTAGCGGTGCATGGGATTCTTCCATCCTAAGTGCAGGACTCTGCATTTGTCCTTGTTGAACCTCATCAGATTTCTTTTGGCCCAATCCTCTAATTTGTCTAGGGCCCTCTGTATCACTTAAAAATAAACTATACTAAAAATAGACAAACTAATCTCTCCCTTTTCTATGTTTTAATTATATTTTTACTAATAAGATGGACTTTTGTGACAGCTCAGTTACCCTCTTCAATCTGGCCCCACCAGCTGTTCACACCTGAATTTTTTCTTTTCCCCCCTTTGGATTTCCCCACTTGCTGCAGGAATAGAAAGCCCATTGATGACATTGGCCATTTTAATAATTGGCTAGTAAGAAAGTGATACCTTTTTTAGGTAGGCTGAATGTTACCTCTGCAACATATAGACCCGATTCTCTTTTCATTTACACTGGTATAATTACAGCTGATTTACATACTTAAAAATGAGTATTACACTCCATTGTCTCTAACAGCCAAAACTTTTGCCAGCTGTTCTCCTAAACTTTGGTGCTTCTTGTGGCACTAATGTTTATCAATTTTCTCCTTTTATTTTTGGAATTCTTTATTTAAAAGTCTTGTGAGTAACTTCAAAATATGCATATATATTGCAGCTGAGTGGTATTAAAAGAAATGCAAAGAATGAGGCTGCAATCAGCATATTTTTTTTACTATAAGACACCTGAACAATATTAGCAACTACTGGTAGTTAACTGTTCTGTTGCTGGGCTTCTTTGTATTTTTTCAGTG
The DNA here is from genome assembly GCF_965140295.1 of Lepidochelys olivacea. Classification (NCBI taxonomy): domain Eukaryota; kingdom Metazoa; phylum Chordata; order Testudines; family Cheloniidae; genus Lepidochelys; species Lepidochelys olivacea. The sequence goes on from NC_140412.1 coordinate 10,244,261, forward strand.
GTAATAAAACGTGATAAGTTTTTTATATATATACATACATACATACATACACTTTTTTTTTTTCTTTCTTTTTTCATTTTAAAGCAACATGGGCCTTAAAGCTTTGTCAGGATTCCACTAATTTATATTAATATCTTAAATTAGTGAAGTAGAATTAAGTTGCATTTGGTACATTTATATCTCAACGCTAAAATGCCTATAATATTTTACTTCTGACAGACCCTCACTTAAACTGTTTTTAGGAGATGTAGTTCAATCTCTTGGTGTTGGGCAGGTTACATGTGAAACGTTTAACAGATGTGAGAGACTTACACCACCATTTTGTTTAACAGTATATAGGTTTATGAAGAGCTGTTTATTCTGACTGACTTGCCGTTAACTCCTCCGGTACTACATCTTATAGCAGATCTGTTATTTCCCATGGCATGGGAATGGAGATACATACCATTACAGTGATTGTCAGTCAGGCCATTTGGATGCCCATTTTCTGGATATTTGCTCTAGATCTTAAGGGATTCAGGCAGCAAAAACAATACACTCTGTTTTGGTTCCAAGAAAAGGGGGATGAAGATTGTAGATGTAGACCATTCCCTAAGATGCACTGTTTTTTTTTTTTATAGATCAGCGGTTCTCAAACTGTGGGTTCGAATCCCGAAGTGGGTCACGACCCCAACTTAATGGGGTTGCCGGAGTTGGCTTAGACTTGCTGGAGCTCAGGGCCAAAGCACGAGCTCCACCACCTGGGACCAAAGCCAGAGGGATTCAGCCCTGGGCAGTGCGGCTCAGGTTACAAGCCCCCTGGCTGGGGCTGAATTCCTTGGGCTTTGGCTTCGACCCCTTTCCCACCAGAGGCAGTGGGGCTCAGGCTTTGGCCCTGGTCCCTCTACACCCGGGGCAGTGGGACTCGGGCGGGCTCAGGCTTCAGTCCCCCTCCTGGGGTCGTGTAGTAACTTTTATTGTCAGAAGAGGGTCACAGTGCAATGAAGTCTGAGAACCCCTGTGATAGGTGTTTAACCCTCTGTAGACTTCTCTCTCCTGAAAAGTGAAAATGTAGGAAGGCTCGCTCCACTCCATTACAGAGAATAATGTATTTCTCTCACACTCTCTCTCTCTCTGTCATAGGGTCTTTCATTGTGCTAAAATACATTATGAGAAAGTTTGGGAAAGTATTGTTGGTAAAATGGTTGGTTTTCACATTTGGTTTCCTATAGATTCCCACTTCAGCAGGAGAGTGGACAAACAGTTGAATGCACTGTAGCTCAATATTTTAAGGACAGACACAAGTTGGTTCTACGTTATCCTCACCTTCCATGTTTACAAGTTGGACAGGAGCAGAAACATACATACCTTCCTCTTGAGGCAAGTAAACTAATCAAAATACTGTATTCTTGGAAAGAAGAAAGGGAAAAAAAGCACAAGCTAAAAATGTTTCTTTTCTCTTACAGCTATCTTACTGCTTAGGGAATTGTTGCAGGAATAAATATAGAAAAGTATAACAGATATTTTCTGAATTTTTAACTCAATTTGTATGGGGTTACCTTAGGTGTGCAACATAGTGGCAGGACAAAGGTGTATAAAGAAGCTAACTGACAATCAAACTTCCACTATGATACGGGCAACTGCCAGATCAGCACCTGACCGTCAAGAAGAGATTAGCAAATTGGTGAGTGCTGTGTTTGTCTGTGGAGGGAACAGAGGTACAGTATGGAACAAAGCTTTTCTCTTGAAGTTAATGAACTACTATCTAGTGCTTATTACAGGTAATAAACACAGTTTGTAATAAACTGTAAAACACTTTCTCATGTCATCAGTTAATGAGATGCTTAAAAATATTTATAACCTCCTCAATTTTCAAGAGTCATCTAATTTTAGGTGCCCTGTTCCAGACACCCAGAACCAAATTTTAAGTAGTACTGAGCACCATACCTACAAGTGGAGTTATAATGGGAGCTGTGAATTCTTGGCATCACCAAAATTCAGGTCCCAGGTGACCAAGGTGGGCACTAAAATTAGAAAATACTTTTGAAAATTTGGGTCACTTATGCAAAAAGGACTTTGTTTTGCCACTAGAAATATTCATTTGTTTTCTCTTTTTAGATGCGAAGTGCAAGTTTTAATACTGATCCTTATGTTCGTGAATTTGGAATAATGGTCAAAGATGAAATGACTGATGTGACTGGGAGAGTCCTACAACCTCCCTCAATCCTGTATGGAGGCAGAGTATGTAAACAGAGATGCTGCAGTGTCTGGGATGATTCCTTTGTAGTAGTTGACAACTTCTTTAATATGAGTGCTTCAGTTCAGTCCTGGGTGTAACTCCATTGGGAACCCCCATAATACTTAGATAACTTTTATCATTGTCAAGTCACTTTACGTACATGAACTAATTTAATCCTTTATAACACTCCTGTGAGGTAGATGTGGAAATACTATCCCCATAGTACAGATGTGGAAACTGAGACAAGAAAGCTAAGGCCCAACTTTTTTAGAAGTGGCCTCTAATTTTGGGTTCTTCTGTTCTTGGGTACCTAACTTAGGACACCTAAGGTCTCCATTTTCAGATGTGCTAAACACCCAAAGCTCTGTTTGACTTGAGGAAAACTCTATCTGGAGTTGTGAATGTTCAACAGCTCTGAAATTTATTATATTGTAGTAGCACCAAAAAGGTACCAATCAGTAATCTGTGGCCCTTGATCTTGTTCTTCCAGCCCTGCCCCCTACTACTTCAGCCGCAGCTAGCTGGAGGGGCCCGGGGTGGGGAGAAAGGGGTTGGAGAGGGAACCCACCCCACGTTCACCCAACAGCAGCAGCTCCTGTCCCCCCATTTCAGGCATTGCAACCTGGCACATTGAATCGCAGCACCACTTGGATTTGGCCCAGCAATCCCTCCACACAACAAAATTTGAGTGAGTGGCACTGCAACTCTGTGTACCATGTTGCAACATCACTTGGTTTGGGCATCTGGGGCAAACTTCCCCTTATGCCTAACTCTTCCCCCATCCCCTAAATGCCGGACAGCCCTGATGGTGGAATTCTTTGAGGGTATGTGTAAGGCAAGGGGTGATATGGGAGGCAGTGACAGGTGACCAAGCTAGATCCTTCCTTCGACCCACTGGTGGGCAGGACCCACAATTTGGGAAAGACTGCTATAGAGGGTGGTCTCTAATGTCACAAAGGGTAATGAAGATACTCAAATACCATGCTGGTGGGTGCAGTATAAAAACCTAAATAAAACAGAGTAAAAGCTAGAGTTTGGGGCTTTGAGTGGTCTGGAGTGGATGTATAGGTTGCTCCTTTGCTCACACTGTTCCTGCTACTGCCTCTGTGTCTACCCTTGTTGTTGAAATGTTTGCCCTACAATTTCAGTGAGGGTCGTAATTTAAGGACATATCTTGATCTTTCAGTTTATCCTGGATTTTCATGAAACCTTGCAGTACAATTTAAAATTAAAACAAAACATCATGAAGAATGCATTTTCAGTCAAAGATATGAGGAAAAGCTGCACACTTTGATATCCATACCAATTAAGATAATTCCCATCCTGAGATTTACTTCAGTCTTCATCTTCTGTTGCCTATATAACTCGTGATCTTGTAGCGAATTCCTCAGAGTAGTGTCTACTAGATAGGGGAAAAGACTTAGTTCTATATGACTGTGAGTTCAGAAACCAGGATCCTGTTCTCGGATCTTCCACATATCTTTTCTCTGTGACCATGTGTGAATCCCTGGTCCTTTATGTGCCTTAGTTTACAGATCTATAAAATATAGGTAATGATGCTTACCTATCTTACTGGACTGTTGTGAGGCTAAATTAATTCCTGCAAACTGTATTGAACTCCTGGAAAGTAGCTATAGAACTGCAAGCTTGTATGTATGTATTAATTATCAGCCATTCATTACTCTTCCCATTTACTACCCATATATATTCTGCTGATTTTTATTGTAACAAATATAGGGTTTTGTATTTTTTTTAAAAAGCATTCAAAAATTGAATAAACTGTATTATCTCTTCCTAAATTTCGCAAATTATCAGATTCACGTACTTGAACATATGTTGCTGTAATGATAGGAAGGATAGTGATCTGTGTAATAACTGGATTAATATTTAGGCACAGACTTGAGACTATAGAATAGACCAATACTTATAGCAAAGCAGGGGTTTGGGGATTTTTTTTGGAAGTATTACCCATTTACCACTTCCTTCTTTTTCTAGAATAAAGCAATTGCTACACCAGTTCAAGGGGTTTGGGATATGAGGAATAAACAGTTTCACACTGGAATTGAAATTAAGGTCTGGGCAATTGCCTGCTTTGCTCCCCAGCGACAGTGCACTGAAGTTCATCTTAAGTAAGTGTGTTTTTTTCTTTTTTCTTAGAAAGATTTTTGGTTCCTTACTGGTTTTGAAAGAAGTGGATTGTGTAGCACTACTGTACCTTGTGCTTTTTTGCAGTAATATTCTAAATGCTGTATTTAAAAAAAAAAAAATCTTTTCCCTTTGTTATATCTCTACTTGACTTTAGAAGCTGTAAACTATTTATTGTATTTTCCCTGTCACAAACATAGAATTCTATGTTTTGAATGGTGTACAAGCCAGTATGTCTCTCTTGTTTGTTTTTTTCTGTGTGCTAGTATCATAAAATCCTTAATATCAAAAGCAATGTGCACAGCACTGGATAAGGCAAGGTGCCTGCCATCGATAGGGGTTTCCAAGAAATGGAGATGAGCAAGGAAGAAAGAAGGCAATCGAAGCAAAGAAAAATGTCTACTACTGAACACTTTTCATCACTGAAATGTCGAATGTACATGTGTCTCTATATTATGTCTCTCTAAATTGTTTTAATCTGAAAAAATCTATATCTGCATTGGACCTATTTAAAGGGACATTGTCAACTTACAAATCAAATTTATTCATAAAGCTTTCTACCCACTGTTGTTACAATACCCAAAATTACTGTAGTTGAAAGATTAAGGGAAATATTTTTTCAGTTAGTAAACTTTTCAGTAAACTGCAAAGAAGAGCTTGAATGTCACCTCCTGCAAAACAAACTTAGGCACGAGGATTTCCTAAAAGATCTCCGAGTGGTGCTGGATCAGTGGTATGTGAGGCAACTACACCTGACGGAGAATGCTGCCAAAATAAAGACTAGGAACAATATAATCCACAAATGCTTGGACCTTATAGACAGCCACTTTTTCCCTTGTCTTCTCAGCTGCTGAATATTGCCTGTCTGTATGGTAGTGTACATATGAAACTTGTCAGTGTGCAGTTGAACACTGTGAGAATTGTCACAGGAGTGCTGAAGTCAACAGCAGCTGTCTGGCTCTCTGCCCTCATGCATATCTTACCACTATCCCCACAAAGAGAAGCTGCAGTAATACGTGAATATGACTGCACAATAACGAATCCAGACTTGCCCATCTACAAAGATCTCCAGTGTACCCCAAGATGATTTAGTTGGGGATTGGTCCTGCTTTGAGCAGGGGGTTGGACTAGATGACCTCCTGAGGTCCCTTCCAACCCTGATGTTCTATGATTCTATGCTGCCTTAAGTCCAGGAACCCCTTCTGGTTAGCTGCCAAAGCTCTCAAAACCTCGGGACTGTCATCAAAAGACAAGTGGCGAAGGCTGTGAGTAAACATAAGGGTCATGAATCAAAACCTGAACATGGATCCTGCAGACCAACCACCTCGTTTCAGTATCCCACGTAAGATGGATCACAGTGAACTGTACCAGAAGCTCATATGGGTGTTGCAGTTATCTCCTACACACTTGGAAAATGAAGGACAATCCATACCTGAATGTGAAGAAGCCATCCAAACAATGGAATATACGGTGAACTGCCCCCCTCTTAAGATCCTTCTCTGTGAGATCAGCCTTGATTCATTCTGCATCACTGGAAGCTGTACAGTAGATGACAAACGTGAACATCAACTTTTTAATGTTACTATTTTAAGTTACCAAATGAAAAACATTAGTTAGTTTGTGCATTTGAGTGCTATGTATATAGTCAGTTTCCTTTTTTGTATATATGTGTCTTGCACAGCAACTAGGAAGAAAAATTGTTACCTAAGATTACTAGCCCAGAAAAACTATTTAAAAAAAAAATTCTCTTTTAGTTTTGCTTCCTTTGTAGCAAAACTTTCCTCTGAAACTGACAATACACCTTCCTTAGCTGGTGGGCAGGTGTAGCCCTCTCATGTGCTGCTCTGTTGGAGGAGCTTGCTGGAATGCACTTTGGCAGATCCTGTAAGAAGTTAGTTACCAGCAGCGCAGCCGCAGAGCTGCTGCTGTTTTTGACTTTTGAGTCAGGAAGACATCTCCTTTTGTTTGGGGCCCTGTTCTGAGCTGGCGAGCAGCTGTTGTCAGGGATGATCATGAAATTTTCTTTTAAGACTCCCCAAACCCCTGCACAGGGCTGGGGGGCAGAAGGAAGGGGCTCTTCGCTCCCAGATATCCTCTGTTGGTTCTCTCTGGAATTCAGATGTTGGGAGTGCAGGGAGAAGGGATGGCGTTCCCTCAGTGCTACTGTTTCTTTTGAGGAGGGAGGCTGGCTGGTAGAAGTGTAGCTAGTTTTTGGGTGTAACAAGCATTAGGCTGGAGTCTTCAAGGTCTTGAACTTGACTAATTTCAACTAAATCTGTTTGAAGAGTTTTCCTTTAAGATAAGGGAAACTTTGATCCTAGGAATTTAGCATTAGTTCTGGAGACTTGTTTTTGGAGGATGATAGCATTAATAAAAATAAGTTGGCGTTTATCTATTCTACTACATATAATAACTGAAGTCCATATAAAACCACTGTGGAGTCAAAGGGTATCTTATTTCCACTTTATAGATAAGGAAATTGAAGTAGAGAGGTTGTAACTTGGTAGAAGCCAAAAGTGGGGAGCCAGTTTCAGAACTAGGATTAGAACCAGGCTTTCAGACCTGTGCTTAGACCACTGCACCAGGACTTCTGGGTTTAGGTCAGAAGATTAAAAATAGGGGTTCTATAAGTAAACCAACGCTGAAATTGACTTTGCTTACCTGTGTAAAATTAATTAATTAAGCTCAGTCCAATAGGAAATGCCCTCCAGACACTGTTGTCACAAAGAAGTTAAAAAGAAATAATATCTGCCATTATGGTGTGATTTTATATACATGTACCTTGATACCCACTGTATTGTTGTAGTGAATGAGAGTGCTGGTGCATATTGAAGCTTCCGATATTAGGGAGTATTGACAGAGTTTCTCTCCCTGTTCCTTCTCCCCTTTGTCCCTTCATTAAAAGCTAAATGATATTTGGTTGATATGAAAAAATGTACACATACTGGGTCCGATTCTGTTCTTATGCCAATGCAACCTCGTCAAAGTCAACAGCATTGTACCAGTATAACTGAGAACAGAATGTTTCATTCTCTCTTCATAGTAATCTAATGTATCTGCATTCTTTAGGTCCTTCACAGAACAACTGAGGAAGATATCAAGAGATGCAGGAATGCCAATCCAGGGGCAGCCATGTTTCTGTAAATACGCCCAGGGTGCAGATAGTGTGGAACCTATGTTCAGACATCTAAAGAACACCTATGCTGGGCTACAGCTTGTGGTAGTCATTCTGCCAGGGAAGACTCCAGTTTATGGTCAGTGCATATGGATCACATATATGGGAGATGGAGGGTGTTTGAGTCACCAGTATGTAAGTTGTATGAAGAATACCATCACCAAAAACGTATTTCAAAGTAATTAGATAAAATTCCACAAAGAAAATAGTAGGGGCCTTACATTTTCTTTCCTTCCTTCAAGGGTGCTCCAGACCTTTGAAACTGTCCACTTCTTAATTCTCAACCAGCTCTTTTTATTTATTTTTAATTCCCTCTTCTCCTCCTATCCTTTTTCTCCTGGGCTACCAATGAGGCACATAATATAAGCTGGAAACTTGAGCTCATGGTCACCTCTGAAGGCCAAGTTTTCGCTACTTTTTTAAATTTAATTAAAGGTACAACCATCGTAATCTCTGGGTCCACCTGCAATCAGTGGAAAGTCACAAGTAACAAAGAAAACCTGACAATCAACTCCCCCAAAAAACTCCATCTACTCCAGCCACCAACCTCTGGGAAAAACCTAAAAATGATCCTAAAAATTTCTCTTAAACAATCTTTTGTACTTTATTTGCTCAAGATTCACCTGTATCAGTTTCTGTATAGATGTACAACATTGTTTTAAAGGTATGTTGATAATAAAATATTAAAAGCTCTGAAAGATTTCAGCCAGAGCTTAATTTCAAACACTTCATAGTAAATTATTAGAGTGAAATAAAAAGGCTGCATAAAAAATTCAAAGGTCTAATAAATTAATGTTCTGAAATTTCACTGGAAAATTGAGTTACCTACATGTGGAACAAAATAGAAATTTATACCCTTAAGTCCATTTCAAAACTTGGCCTTAGCCAGGGAGTTGCAACCAGTGCCTCCGTAAACTGTTTTAAAATGTATGTAACGGTATTTTAAAAAAAAGGGGGGAGGGAGCAATTGAAATGATAAATCTGCAATTATCATTGTACATTTAGACTCCAATAAAACTTGTATCTTTTCAGTAGAAGGATGGTAGTATAAATTCAGTAGCAGTGAGGAGAAAATAAGTTTAAACAAATGAACCAATAACATTCTGGGAGAAAGTGATCATAGCTAAATGAATGCCATTTTTTTTATTTCTTATTTAAGAATATCTGAATAGTTTTTATTTTTCTTTGTGTCTTGGCAGCGGAAGTAAAGCGTGTTGGTGACACTGTGCTGGGGATGGCTACGCAGTGTGTTCAGATGAAAAATGTGCAAAGAACAACACCACAAACTCTGTCCAATCTTTGTTTAAAGATCAATGTCAAATTAGGAGGAGTAAATAACATTTTGCTGCCTCAAGGGAGGTAAGTTGATTTTGAAGTTTTTTTTATTTTATTTCCATATGTTAAGGGACCCATGAAATAGTTTACTTTTTTTAACCTGTTACTAATATAACCTTAAAACTATTAAAAATGAATTTACTTTTTGTTAATTATGATGCTTCACTCTGGTTTTATAATCAGTTTCTAGTCCATTTCACTTTTGGATTTTAATGTAATTAGCACTCTGCTGCAATATTTGGATACTGCAAAGAAATACTTACTTTTTAAAAAAATCATTCCCATTGGAATCTGTCAGTTTATAAAGAAAAAACATTGCTGCTTTATTTGAAAATTGGAGCTTGCAATACTGTTTCAGAGTTTCTACTTGAAATAACTCTTACCCAATCTGTTTACTTATTGTATCTAATGACAAATAGACGTCATCTTGAAAATTAATATTCCCTTATTGACAGGCTGATTGTAATCTATGGAGTAAACAACCATGATTATAAAGCCAGAAGGATCCATTGTAATTATCTCTAGTCTGACCTGTATAAAATAGGCCACAGCTCTTCCCTGAATTAATTTCTGTTTGAACTAGAACATCTCTTTCAGGGCATAGGCGGCAAGGGATCTGGATTCTATTTCCTGCTCCCCCACTGACTCTACATGTGATTACATGCATGATTTCACTTAATCATAGCAGAAGCCATTACCCATACTCCAGTTAGAAGGTTCACAGGGAAGTCCATTAAGTGTAGATAGGAGTCTTCCATTGTGAGTTAAGTGTTATTTGATGGGCCATTTAATTTGAATAGTTCCTTCACAATGTGCTGGCTAAGTGCCCCAGGAGCAAACTTTTGAAATACAGATACATAGTTAATATTCATAACTTCAGATACAAAAATGGTAAGTGCATGCAAATAGCATAATCAGATTCAGCAAATCATAACCTTTCCATAGACACCTTACTTGACATACTTTGTACAAGATTCTTTGCAATTATATAACAGTGGTAGCAACAATGATCTACATGGTTATATTTTAATCAGATAACATCACAGAAGGGTCTCCCCTTCTCTACTCAGAGAATTTTGTCCTGGATCACATCATGTATTCATGTGTTATGGTCAGGAGGGTGTTCCGCCACGAGCTAACCTGACTGCACATTCCACAAGGTCACAACCTTTAGTAGTGGCATTCCTAGTGCAGATCCCTATTCAGGACATTTTCAGAGCAGCAACTCTGTCATTGGTGCACATGTTTGCTTCCCTTTACGCCATAATGCAACAGACCAGGGATGATGCCAAATTTGGTCAAGCTGTTTTGCAGTCAGTGTGTCCATGATCTCCGATCCCACCACCTATGCAACTGCTTGGGAGTCACCTACGGTGGAATGCACATGTACAATCACTCAAAGGGAAAACGGTTACCGACCTTCCTTAACTGTTGTTCTTTTGAGATGTGTTGCACGTGTCCATTTCATGGTGCTGGGGCACGCGCGCTCTCTCTCTCGAGAGAGAGAGAATGCCACTGCTAAAATACAGTAAGAAGATAGATACATATATATATAAAATATCTTCCTACTGTACTTTCATATATATGCATATATATACCTACTGTATTTTCCATTCCATGCATCTGATGAAGTGGGTTTTAGTCCACACAAGCTTGTGCCCAGATAAATTTGTTAGCCTCTAAGGTGCCGCTGGTGGTACTTGTTGTTTCTCCTACCTCTCTCTGTCGGAGCTGGCCAGAAAGAAGGAACTGAGAGGGAGTGGGATCAGCTGGATGCTTTATACCAGCGTTATAAGCACGTGAGCCACCCCGACAGGTACCACTGAGGGGAAAAATTCCCGGCGACTGTGCTTGAGGCACAGACACACGTATAGTAGAATGGTCATGTGCAACACATCTTGAAGAACAACAGTTATGGAAAGTTAGCAACTATTCGTTTCTCCCTCTGGGACAGTGTTTTACAATTTACAGGCAAGTTGCCAAAGGAGGTGAGACAAGAGTTTCTCACAGAATTGGATACGCGAAGGTTGGTAGCCAGGGCCTTGGTTCAGGCTGCACTGGATGCTGCCAGAGCCACAGCATTATCCATTGCAATACATAGATGTTCATGGTTCCAGTCATCAGGGCATCCTTGAGGTCCAGCACAGCATTTAAGATCTTCCTTTTGAGGGACCGACATGTTTTTTCACAGCAGACCAATGACCAATGTCATAGCCTGAAGATTCTAGTCATTGGATGTTTACTCTCCTCTCCCAAAGACGAAGCAGTTCTGTCCACTGCAGTACCACTGTTATAATTCTTTTTATGACTTGACACCAGGACCAATCTAGAAGGGAAGGGAAGAGCTAGAACAGAGTACGCCCGTTACTCAATGACAGGTGGGATATTTGTGGGAGAGGAATTCACATTGCAATTTCTTCTTGGCTGCTACTCCAGCCCCGGAGTTGGGAATGGGCTGTAATCTCAGTCCACCTCCTACATCGGGGTTTGCAGAAAATTCACACCAAAACATGACTGGTGTTGGATATTGACATTCTAAACAAGTGGATTTTTTTTGTTGATCATAGAATTGTTTTAATTGATTGTAATTTACTCTTTCAGCCAGGAAAAGAAAAAATTATTCTGAAATATTAGTTTTAAAATGACATTGTCCAAGCATTTCTTCTGAAAGATGGACACAAAGTGCTCTTCGCCTTTGAAATACTGAGAAACTTAATTTTTAAAATTAGCTGCCGAGTCTACATAGTGACTCTCCTCTGCGCCCCCTCCTCCGCCCACCACCCTTCTGATAAAAAAACAAAAACTCCCTTTAAAATAAAGTGTCTTGTTGGGAGAGGGGAGTTGAAATTTACAACATCTAGCCTGGTGTTTCAGTGTACTTCCTCTGTCGCTTCTTAGAATGTCAGCTTTCAGACTGACCAGATTTAGCCAAAAACTCACAACACAATTGATGGAGAGGTACTTCAATAAAAGTTACTTTGAAGCATCCCTGAGAAATAGCTAAAGCTCTGGGACTTTGTTGTCTTTTTATAAAACAGACAGAAAACTCAGATTTTTTTAAAAAAAATATTTTGGTATACTTAAGGTATGCATTGTGGAATTGGGCACGTTTTTTTCAGATGCTATACATTGTGAGAAATACAATTTACAACTTTCTGTGTTTCCCCATTAAAGTAGATTGCAAGCTCTTTGTGTCTTCCTCAGTATGTGTAAAAAGAAAAGGAGTACTTGTGGCACCTTAGAGACTAACCAATTTATTTGAGCATAAGCTTTCGTGAGCTACAGCTCACTTCACCGGATGCATACTGTGGAAAATACAGATGATGTTTTTTATACACACAAACCATGAAAAAATGGGTGTTTATCACTACAAAAGGTTTTCTCTCCCCCCACCCCACTCTCCTGCTGGTAATAGCTTATATATAAAAAAACATCTTCTGTATTTTCCACAGTATGCATCCGGTGAAGTGAGCTGTAGCTCACAAAATCTTATACTCAAATAAATTGGTTAGTCTCTAAGGTGCCACAAGTCCTCCTTTTCTTTTTGCGAATACAGACTAACACGGCTGTTACTCTGAAACCTGTCAGCATGTGTGTTCCTCACCTAGGACAATGGAACTCTGATCAGGACCTTTGCTGCTGCTGCAATACAAATACTTCACAATTAGGTGTGAAAGAGGATAGTACTTGTCTATGTCACAGGTGTATTGAGGATTAATTAGTTAATATTGGAAAAGCATTCTATAAATGCTAGCTATCACTTTCACTTTGTTTTCATTAGGCCTCCGGTATTTCAGCAGCCTGTCATATTCCTGGGTGCAGATGTAACTCATCCACCAGCTGGAGACGGAAAAAAGCCTTCCATTGCTGCAGTGAGTAAACAGTGGTAATCGTTCAGCGGAGGTTGCTGTTTAAATTTAGTTGTTTGTTTTTGTTTTTTTTACAGAGGTTGTGAAGGATACTGTTTATCCTACACTATGGTATTAAATAGTATTTTACTACATAGTCTAATGAAACTTCTTTTGGAGAGTTTATTGTGGTAATAATTACTCAGATATTTGTGAGGGAACACTAATTTATACAATAACTCAAACATTGCACAAAAATGGAGTTTTGACTGTAATGTCATAAAACATGGGTAGCAACCCCCCATATCTACATAATATAATACATATATTAGAAATACGTATATTATAATAGTACTGAGACACTCTACACAGTGTATTTTGGAGACCTTGTACTTTTTGTGGTTCGTTACGAGGCTGTGGTGAACTCTCTTATAATGAACACAAACTATGCAGTAATCCCCAGAAATGCACTGGTAGTCCCATGCTGAATAAAGTCTATAGAATGTTGGTGTAGTGAGCTCTCGATCATTCTGATGCACTCGGACAAGCTGCTGCATTAAGTGCTATCGGAACCTTGCAAGTGGTTTTATGGAGAGTTAATATACTGGATTAATCCAGTTTATAAGTGACAAAGACGTGGATAACAGTGAAGTCTGTATCCAAGAGGAATGATTGTTATTGGTCAGCTAAGTGCAGATGGGGTGGGATGGCAGCATTCCTTGCCACAAAGGCCACCAGGGACTCTAGGATCAGTTGGGAATCCAGGGCACCCCTATGTTTTGAACCAGTTGTGAAAACATATTTTTCTAGTTAAAGTCTATGTTAAGATTGTGCTTTAAAAATTCCTTCAGTTTTTCAGAACACAAGTTCATAGATTTGTTTCACTAATAAAATATTAATTCTTCAGTTTTAGTATTATATATAGTCACAGGTAGCCCAGAGCTCAATACTGAAAACTTTTCCCATGCACACGATAATTTTGACTGCATTTTCTCTTTTCTTTATGAACTGTATAGATTATAGCATTTTTAGTGAGGTAATGAATCATTAGTCTTTGTTTTTAAATGTGTTCTTTTAAAAAATAACCTTAAAGACGATCCTTTGTATTGGCTTGGTATTAAGCATGGGTCGTGTGTGTGTGTATGTGTGTTTGTTTTAAACAGGTTGTAGGAAGCATGGATGCTCACCCTAATCGATACTGCGCCACTGTGCGTGTCCAGCAGCATCGTCAAGAAATCATCCAAGACTTGGCTGCCATGGTCAGGGAGCTGCTTATTCAGTTCTACAAATCAACCAGATTTAAACCAACTCGCATTATTTTCTACAGAGATGGTGTTTCTGAGGGGCAATTTCAACAGGTTAGATTCTTCACACTTATGAGTTGTTGTATAATCAAAAGTCATGCAGTATGCAAAATTAGAATTATGAAAAGAAGTAAACCTGGTTTCCCCTCTGTAAAGGTCTCAGGCAGTGGCCAAGCAGTGTAGAAAAAGTATCATCACAGCTTTCAGGATCTTACTACTTCCCCTTTTACAAAAGGATTGCACATTCTTTCACAACAAAAGAAAATGTTTTAATGTCATTCAGTTTTGAAAATTGGGTGTGTATTTGATATCTGGGACCAAATCAAGGGTTTACCGTTGAAGTTTGAGTGCACAGTCTAATAACAATGATTTTTAAAAAATAAAAAAAAGTATGTAAGATTTCTGATTTTCTCCCATTTTTCTAAATCCTACTTTGATACATTACCTCTTTCCACTTGCCCCACACAAAATTGGCAAACATCTTTTTGTATTTATTTTTCTTAGAAGCCTCATGTTTTAATGAAGTATTTTAGTATATTTTTTCAGATATATACATAGTTTTTCTGCTTTAATTTTTTAAAAATATTTACTGAGTATTTTTAAAATAATTTCACACTTTATTGCGTTAAAAAGTTCATAAAATTTGGTAAGCTCCATGCTTGTTGTCTTCATTTGAATCAGTTCTTAGACTTTACCCCATTCTTTCCCCAGTCTTTGTATATATGCCAAATCCTCTTTCTAATACTCAACTTTGTATGAACTTCCATGTCTTTCTCCACAAGCCCTAAATAGCTAATGAGTAGCAGTATAATTATTTTTATAATCTGCTGGATGTTATTAACTTTGTATGCACCCTATTTATCACATTTTTCTGTCGGTTGTGTTTCTTTCTGACTTAGGTTCTCCACCATGAACTGCTGGCTATCAGAGAAGCATGCATTAAACTAGAGAAGGACTACCAGCCTGGAATTACATTTATTGTTGTGCAGAAAAGGCATCACACCAGGCTCTTCTGTACAGACAAAAATGAACGGGTATGTTCTAAATATTCACTCAAGTTTTGGCATATTGCCTGAATACCCCACACAACTGTATCAAAACTGCCTTCTATTTGAGTATTGGTAATTTTGAAAATATCTGTGGATTAATGAGTAAATTATATTTGTGTTTGAAGAAATTTGCATTTGTCTAACAGTTGATCTGCTTTGGGATGCATATTAGGGGTGTGGAGAGCAGCAAACTCATTTTTGCCCAACATCAATGGATATTCCCATCTCAATGTATTCCTGACACACACAAATTAGAATGCAAGGAGTTTTTTCTTAGATTGGAACACAGTTGAAAGGACTGTCAAATACATTTCAAAGACATTTTCTGTGGCATACTGAAAAATCATTATTCCAACTGTGTATATATAAATACATTTCAGTATTATGGAATTAGAGATGGAAGAGAGTTGTGTTAACTGTCAGTTCCTTTCCCAATCAGTGCAGAATTGTTCCCTTCGATGCATTTTTTTCTGGTGCTTTGTCCAGCTCAGTTTCAAATGTCCCACTCAATGATCTTTCCTTAGGAGACACTTCTACAGCCTAGTAGATCATTGTCAAGATTCCCTAATACTCAACTCCGTTTTGTTTTTTTCTTTAATTTCACTATTCCTAGTTGTGCAGCTCCTCCAAAATTCCTGGATTATACATGTACCTTACCTCTTGTAAAACTTGGGATCATTGTAATGGGGGAGGTCTGCATTAAGGTCATAATCCTACCCAAGTGAGCAACCATTACACAAATAGTCCTAATTCATTGCAGTGAGATTACCAGTATTAATCAGAATTGTTCATATCAGAAAGGGTTTTCAAGATCTGGTCCTAATTTACTATTCTGGGCTCAATTCAGCACTCCTTTCTGAGGCAAAACTCCCATTTGATATTGGTGGGAATCCTTTCTGCATAAGGAGCACTGAAAAGGGCTCTTAAGTACTAACAGCAGCCTTTTAAAGACAATCTGTTCTGAGCCACCAACATGGAACATAGGTTTTAAGTGTTAAAACATAGGTTTTGGTGTTTAAGAACTTCTCATTACTTATTCCATTTTCCTCCATTGAGATCTGATGGTGATTTTTATTCTTCAAACAATGAATTTTTAACAGTGAAAAGGCCAGTCCCTTAGTAAAATTTTTCTTTTTCAACTCTTTCTTGAGGCTGTTTTACCAGCATGGAGGGAAGACGAAATAGCTACTTTGTGTTCCAAGCTGTCGTTTCTGGGCTTGGCAGTAGCACAGCACTATTGGTAGTGGCCCTATGGCAGATCAGGTAATAGAACCCAGGTTTCCCACGTTCCAGTTCCGTGCCCTATCCATCACACTGCAGTTGCTGGGAACGTACTGAGTTGTATATTTTGTTTCTTCGTTTGTGTTGGTCTTCTACTATCTGTTTCTAGTAGGGCTGTCAAGCAATTAATTGCATAAAAATATGTAAAGGTGGGAAAAGCTTTCTATGTCAGTCTGTAGGCTGTTGTGCTAAAGTTTTATCTGTCCCTTGAATTGGACTGAGGTCAGTGTTTCCTTTATTTGGCTTTGTCACTTAAAGAAAAACAGTTCTCATTACAGCCTTCAAATGCAACATCTGTGTTGTTGTCCTCCTGATATTTTTTTTTAAATTGTTTGACTGCCCCTTGAAACTTACACTTCTGACATGCCTTTTATGCTCAATTCCTTGGGAGCCTTCATTTGCAAGGTAAAGTAATGTCACTAGTATATACACCTACCTAAACTGCAATCTGAGCTTCTGCTGTCCAGTGCAGTTTCCTTAACTTCCTTCCCTGCCTCCTGGAGTGGTACTAGAGGATAAAAGAAGGTAGAAAAGTAGAAAACCATCCTAGCTAGAGCCACCTTTTGATCACAACCTCTTCTCTTGGGCTCTCAGGAAAAGGGTACAGAGACACCCCCCCCCCCCTTCCAATACCCTAAAGCTGGGAATCTGAGCCTCTGTTGTGCCAGAGGAAAAAACAGTGGTTTTACCCTCAGCAGCTTGCTGAGTCTCCTCATTTATTCTGTGAAGAGAGGAGATGAGAGTCATGTTGAGGGTGTGCTCAGGTAAACAAAATCTTAGCATGGAACTAACCCAGTCACTGTCATTCCCAGCTGTTGCCTTACCACTGTCCGCTATCGACATGGTTGAGCTTCCCTCAGATTGTCAGAAGCCTGTGGGGCTCATGCAATATAACAAGTGCTGTGGAATGCCAATATCCAGTCACCCCAGGATTGGCCCACATAACATCTCAATAGAATATACCATTTCTCCCTAAACCAGCAAATTCAGCACCAGGATAGACATGCATCCCATTGAAAATTTTATAAGTTGTTGAACCAGGCATATTGGAAAGAAAAATGCCTATTATTATTTATATTACAGTAGTACCTAGAGGCTCTAACAAGACTGATGCCCTGTTGTACAAGTCACTGTATAAACACCTAGAAAGAGACAGTCCCTCCCCATAAACCTTACAGTCGAAATAGTGAAGACAAAGGATGGGAGGAGAAACAGTTACAAGAGAAGTAAGTTGTCCACAATCTCACAGCACGTCAGTGGCAGATCAGAGAGTAGAACCCAGGTTTCCCATGTTCCAATTCCATGCCCTATCCATCACACTGCAGTTGCTGGGAACGTACTGAGTTGTATATTTTGTTTCTTTGCTTGTGTTGGTCTTTTACTATCTGTTTCTAGTAGGGCTGTCAAGCAATTAATTGCATGATTAAAAAGATTAATTGCATATTTAAAAAATAATAAATACCATTTATTTGAATATTTTTGGGTGTTTTCTACATTTTCAAATATACTGATTTCAATTAAAACGCAGAATACAAAGTACAGTGCTCATTTTATATTAATTTTTATTACAACCTAATACAAGTACTGTAATGCAATCTCTTTATCATGAAAGTTGAACTTACAAATGTAGAATTATGTACAAAAAATAACTGCATTCAAAAATAAAACAATGTAAAACTTTAGAACCTACAAGTCCACTCAGTCCTACTTCAGCCAATCGCTCAGACAAACTAGTTTGGTTACAATTTGCAGGAGCTAATGCTGCCCGCTGCTTGTTTACAATCTCACCTGAAAGTGAGAACAGGCATTTGCATGGCACTGTTGTAGCCAGCATCGCAAGATATTTACATGCCAGATGCACATGTCAGAGTCATATCTCTCTTCATGTTTCAACCACCATTCCAGAAGATGTGTCCATGCTGCTGACAGGTTCTGCTCAATAATGATCAAAAGCAGAGCAGACCGATGCATGTTCATTTTCATCATCTGAGTCAGATCCCACCAGCAGAAGGTTGATTTTCTTTTTTGGTGGTTCAGGTTCTGTAGTTTCCGCATCGGTGTTGCTCTTCTAAGACATCTGAAAGCATTCTCCACATCTCATCCTTCTGAGATTTTGGAAGGCACTTCAGATTCTTAAACCTTGGATCGAGTGCTGTATCTATCCTTAGAAATCTGACATTGGTACCTTATTTGAGTTTTGTCAAATCTGCTGTGAAAATGTTCTTAAAACGAACATGTTCTGGGTCGTCATCAGAGATTGTTAAAACATGAAATACATGGCAGAATGTGGGTAAAACAGAACAGGAGCCATACAATTCTCCCCCAAGGAGTTCAGTCACAAATTTAATTAACACATTTTTTTTAACAAGCATCATCAGCATGGAAGCATGTCCTGAAGTATGAAGGGGCATACGAATGTTTTACATAGCTGGCACGTAAATACCGTGCAATGCTAGCTACAAAAGTGCCATGCGAACACCTGTTCTCACTTTCAGGTGACATTGTAAATAAGAAGCCGTTAGCAGTATCTCCCATAAATGTAAGCAAACTTGTTTGTCTTAGCAATTGGCTGAAGAAGAAGTAGGACTGAGTGGACTTGTAAGCTCTAAAGTTTTACATTGTTTAGTTTTTGAGTGCAGTTATGTAACAAAAAAAAATCTACATTTGTAAGTTACACTTTCACAATAAAAAGATTGCACCACAGTACTTTTATGAAGTGAATTGAAAAATATTATTTCTTTTTATCATTTTTACAGTGCAAATATTTGCAATCAAAAATAATATAAAGTAAGCACTGTACACTTTGTATTCTATGTTGTAATAGAAATCAATATATTTGAAAATGTAGGAAAACATCCAAAAAGAAAAGGAGTACTTGTGGCACCTTAGAGACTAACCAATTTATTTGAGCATAAGCTTTCGTGAGCTACAGCTCACTTCATCAGATGAATGCACGGCTGCTACTCTGAAACCTGTCATCCAAAAGTAGTTAATAAATTTCAGTTGGTATTCTGTTGTTTAACACTGCAATTAATCACAGTTCATTTTTTTTAATCGCAGTTAAATTTTTGAGTTAACTGCAATTAATCGATAGCCCTAGTTTCTAGTTGTGCTGGCATTGGGTATGGTTCTTTTCCCTCTCCTGATCTCCCTGTTGTTCACGTGCATGTTTTGGCACAGAGGGATGGTAGTGGCTCTCACTCAGGCTTTTTCTTCAGAAGGAAACCTTCATTTCTGTTTTTATTTAAAAAAAAAAAAAAGTGTGAGGTTTTTGAAAAAAAAATTAAACTGCAGCGGTAAGTGTCCATTAACCATGTGTCTACACATCTTTGTAAAGGTTATGTCTGTACTAGAGAGCTTATAGCAGTGCAGCTGTACCCATGCAGCTGCGCCACTGTAAAATCTCTAGTGTAGCCCCTCAATGCCAACAGGAAATACCTCTCCCATTGACATAACTAATCCACCTCCAACGAGCATCCGTAGCTACATCAACGGGAGAAGCTTTGCTGCCAAAATAGCGCTATCGGTGTAATTTATGTAGCTGGGGGGGGTGTTTTTTCACACCCATGAGCGACATAAGTTATACCGACATAAGTGGTAGTATAGATGTAGCCAAAGTCCCTACGCTCAAAATACCTTTGCAGCTTACCTTCAAGCTTTGTGTTAGCTTAAAACCTAAATATGGCCATTTTTATCACTTCTTACTGTTTTTCTTTAAATTGCTTGGAGGCCGAAATAGAGCTTCTAGAGCAAAGTAGTTGTCTACATGTAATAAGCTAAATTTCCCTTTGTAGTCCACTGTCATCAGAGAAATGGCACCTCTTTTAAGTCTATACATGACAGACCTGGAATTTCATTTACACGTACTCAAAGCGTCACAGCGTTCATGTTAATATCTCTTCTCTTCAAAATATTTTATAAATCTTAACTAACCCTGTCTACACCCCTATTAGATACGTATAAAAGTTCATTTCTGTGTAAGAACTTGTGTTGTCCTTTTCAGAGTGAAGAAATTAGAACAAAATTTCCCAAGGTCACAGAGGGAGTCAGTATTAGAAATTAGGACTTCCTGGCTCCTAAACCCATACTCAGGCCTCCAAATCAGTCCTCTCTATGTCTTAATATCAGCCTCTTTTTATGTATTATTGGAACTACGTTGCTTTGAAGTCTGTAGTGGGTTCAGATTAATGACTCCCAGAACTAATATATATGTGTACTTCTTTATAGATGACACAATCCCAGTTAAGGAATTGACAAAAAATTAAGGGTTGTTTGCATACGAATCTGAATATTACACCTTGAGTTTAGGGAAGGGGCCTGCCTCCAATCTTCCTCTCTCCTTCAAGTTTCAGAGTAGCAGCCGTGTTAGTCTGTATCTGCAAAAAGAAAAGGAGGACTTGTGGCACCTTAGAGACTAACAGATTTATTTGAGCATAAGCTTTTGTGAGCTACAGCTCACTTAGCTCACAAAAGCTTATGCTCAAATAAATTTATTAGTCTCTAAGGTGCCACAAGTACTCCTTTTCTCTCTTCTTCAGGCTCCATCAAGAGAGGCAACAGTGGAATAATCCCTCTTGGAATGTTAAAATGAGAATGGGAGGTGATCAGCCAGTGGCAGGAAATTTTCTCTAAATTTTATCAATTAGTATTGAAGTTTGACTGATCGAAGAAAGGAATGAGTAACTCCTGTTTTTTACTGGTGTATCTGAATTGCTGCAGCCCCACTTCAGGATTCCTGGTTGAATAAATTGTCACTTTTTCTAGTCCCTAGTGTTTGGGGTTTTTGGGTTTTTTTTTTTAAAAAAACTTATATTTTGGGATTCTTGTATATATTCTAGTTCTGGTGTTTGTTTCCTTGAATATACTTTTTATTGTCCAACGGAAGGAAAAAAATTAAGTAAACTGTCATATACCTTATGGTATTTTATGATTTATTTTGTTTACATAGGTTGGAAAAAGTGGAAACATTCCAGCAGGTACTACAGTGGACACAAAAATCACCCATCCATCAGAGTTTGACTTTTACCTTTGTAGCCATGCTGGTATTCAGGTATGCTTTTATTGCGTTAATCATGTCCTTTCACTCTTGTCGGTGCTATCTATTATGCCTTTCCATTTCTCTGAAGAATCTTAATAACTTAGCTCCAAAAAACAAACCACGCCCACCCCTAAATTCAATGGGACCAATAAGGCATATATTGTATTTCAAAGGTCATGCACTTATTGTGCTTCATACGTTTTGTTATCTGTTTAGATTTTGGGGGGCAGGTACCTTGTTCTCTTATTTGTCTGAAAAGCATCTCACTTTTACACCTGTACAAATAAACATTTTAAGGGAAAAAATTTCTCTTGCGTTGAATTCACTTGCAAGATGTATCAGACAGTGATTTTTTTTTTATCAAAGCCACAGTTTTGTAGATCCTCTTACTTACACACACGCGTGCGCGCACACACAAACTAGGGGCATGTCTACATTACAAAATTAGGTTTACTTAAGTCGACGTCCAGCCATCACTTTGGTGTTTCATCTCCACACTAGACTCTGTCGGTAGTTCACATCCTCACCAGGAGCACTTCCACTGACCCCACTGTGTGAGGCATTGTGGGGCACTGACAGCTGGAACCCTGTTGCCCAAGTACAACAGCTCTCACAGAGGTGGAGTTAAGTCAAGTCAAGGTAGTGGGTGACTGAATGAATATCTGCCGAAGAATGACTTGTATCATTAGCCTGTTGCCTTTCAAGATCTCTCTGTTGCTCCTTGCTTGAATAAATAGGCTTATCATGCAATTTATGTGGGACAAAAACAGCCTTGCTTGTCACACAAGATACTTTAAAAATCCTGGGCAATGGGAGGTAGGGGGTTGCCAGATTTGTATCTATATTATCTAGCATTCCAAATGCATCCTATTGTAAGGTGGTTCCTGTCCAGTAGTTCTGTATATACACTGGCCTGGTTTGAAATTGAAAAAAGCTTAGCTATGCCATTTGGTTTCCTCTTTCCTTTTAAATACCTTAAGAGCTACCCATGCACTTAAGAAAAATCCAGTCTTTGCATCTGCATGGGGCATCCTCCAACACGTTAAGATGATCACAGTATGCAATTTTACTAATTGTCTTCTCATGCCACAGTGAGATTGCCTTGATCCTGAGGCACAGGTTAACTCCATGCTTAAGACAATTTGCATAGAAAAAGGATTAACAAAAATTTAATGATATAATACAGAATAATAGACTGGCTTCTTTTAATTACGTGTGTAACAAATATCGGCTACCACTGTCTCACAGTTCTTTCTTTCAGCAGCTATGCTCAAGGTTTCATGCAGGATAGGCGACAATTGGTCTTTTTCAACTCTCTCACCTCTAGAACAACGTATTAAGAAATATGGAAACAAAAGTCACTTGGTAGGAATTATTTATAGGTGGCTTAATGCTTTGCATTACCCTCTCAATGTCATTCTCAAAGAAAATGGGGAAAAGAATTTAGCCTTCCTATCACAAGAGAAACCTGGAGGGATATCTGGCTTAATGTGAAAGATCCTTCAAGTTCTTTATCCTTGCGATTCTTCCAATGCAAGATATTAAATAGGTACTACTGTGCTCCAGAACCTTCGTTTAAAGGAGAGTGGCAACACACAGTGAATGTTGGAGATGCAAACAGCCACATGCCAACCTTTCACACATTCTCTACACCTGTCAAAAAATGCATGTGTTCAGCGTGTGACAGAACAAAGTTCACACTTCATATTACCGTTATCATTATCAGGTGGGCATGCATACGCAAATACATCAGATTTATGTTCCATTAAAGGGAATAACACCTAAATGAAACATGTCAGGAGGGATAGCTTAGTCCCCTAAGTGTCCTTAATTTATATTTTGAACCTGCCCCCCAGAACTTGGACTGTGGGGCATAGTCCTCTGTCCATCCAGCAGGGGGATGTTGGGTAAGAGAATCAAGTTTGATTGATAGCATGTGGTTTAGTAGAGGTAACATACTTAAAATATAGTGTTTTCATTTTCTTTTTCTACTAGATGTGGAAACTGAGAACTTCTGAAAAGCCTTTTTAATGACTTCTGTGATCTGCCCTTAGGGAACAAGCAGACCTTCTCATTACCATGTCCTCTGGGATGACAATCGTTTCTCGTCAGATGAACTGCAAATTCTTACCTACCAGCTGTGTCATACATATGTACGCTGTACTCGTTCCGTCTCAATCCCCGCACCAGCATACTATGCACACCTGGTTGCCTTCAGAGCCAGGTATCATCTGGTGGATAAAGAACATGATAGGTGAGTTAGTGTTATGAGGTGCTACAAAATTTAACAGGAAGAAGGTATGCGGCTTTTTAAATTTGGGTTCTGTGGCATTCTCTCTGAGCAGTTCATGGGTAAATTTGGTTTCTGCTGAATAACAGCATCTGAAGAAGAAGAATAAGGTTTATAATAAAACTCTGTGAGATAGAAGGAAGATGCTGCTTCTTTTTTCCTTTTTTTCCCCTTTTTTAGTGTTACCTGTATGTACTTTCAAAAATTAAAATATGCTTTAAGGGTTGTTAACTTCTGGAATGAAGCAATCTTGTACCCCTTTGGTGGTGGATTCTCTTTGACCCTAAACTCTCTGGAATGCTGCAAAAGTGGTCCTTACATTGGTCCTCTTACTCAGTGGCTCTGAACAGCAGCACCTTACCTCCATCAGGGAAAGCAAAACTGTATTCCCCTTTTCAAGTTCCTAGTCAATTTTGCTCCTCAAATGATCCATCTGTGGTGCTTAGAGGACGAGGCGATGTTCAGAAGAGTTGCTTTATTTGAAAATAAAATGTATTTTAGGAGAGGTAGATTAAATAGGACTTCTCTTTTCTTTTCCATGTCTTAGTGCTGAAGGAAGCCACACTTCTGGTCAAAGTAATGGCAGAGATCATCAAGCACTTGCTAAAGCAGTTCAAGTTCATCAGGACACGTTACGTACCATGTACTTTGCTTGACATGTTTTAATGTTTAGCGATTTAGTAGAGTTGGATTCACGTGAGACCAGCTGCACTTAGACCAACAGTTGCCCACGCTACAGTGACAGCCAGCAATGAGTGATGCATCTTTATTTTATTAGTTTTTCCATTTGCAAGAAAGCCTTCCGTCCGGAATTTCAGACTTGATTATGAACTGCAGACCCGTACAAAACCCCACAGTTGTTGGAAATGTGGTTTGCCAAAATCTCTAAGCTGCTTGTCAGAAAACAAACCCATATTTTGTAGTTAAATCAAAAGCTGTGATCTCAGGGCTAAAAACAAAACAAAACTTTTTCATGTAGTTTGCTATTCAATTTATTTGTGTGTTAATAATTTGGAAATACCTTATTCACGTCAAATTTGATGGGCTCAGATGCTGTGAGCTTGCTTTTAAAACAAAGAAAGAAAAGGAAAAGCACTACTTCAGTATTTATGAAGCCTTGATCATTCTGTATGCATTTACAAAAGTTTTATTTTCAAAGTGCAAAAAGATAATAATTCTGGTCCTCCACTGTCTTACAGGATCATTCTGTATGTCTAAGAGCAAATGTATTTTCTGAAATTTGTTCTTGAATGTCTTTTATTGTGCTGCATTTAAAGATTTTTTTCATAGACTTATGAAATAATTTCAGAAAAAAATTAACTTGTATCTGAACCTTTAAGTCCAGTGAGATTGGCAAAAAGAAAATGTGCCATTTAAATTTTTTTAAACTTTTTTTAAAATCATACTGACAGCTAATCATAGCATTTGTCCTATAGGACTCTGACACTTACTTTCCAAAGTTTCTAAAAGAATACGGGTCTGTGGTGATAAATACAGTACAATCCTTCACTGTTATGTTTGAATTTTTGTAAATTTTATATGTTTCACAGTATTAATGTGATAGACTAGTTGCTATTATTTATTTTATTTACTAAAGAGTGCTCATCATATTTCTGTTAACATATCAAGAAAGCTTTGGATTTTAGACATTAAAACCGTATCATGGAGACATTATTATTCAAATGCAGGAATATGCAATTGAGTTGGATATGACAGAGGTCAGAGATGCATACAGTATGTATTGTATAGCTTGTAATTTCTGGAAAGACTTTTTCAGCATGCATACAACATGGCAGGTTTCACCTGTGCATTCAGAGAGAAACACCGTGAGACCAACATTCTCCATCCATTCAAGCACAAAACAATTCTACTTTATTTATTTGTTGATTATTGGTGAAGCAGCAGTTCAAATTGAGGAGAATGGTTCACTCTTTATAGTTTAGCTAGCCAAATTTAATAGAATCTATGCAGTAAAAATAACTCTTAGGAAACTTTTGAAGTTTACTTGTGGAAGAAAATGAAACTCTTTGTTATACATAAGGTCAATAGTATGAGTGAGATTTTTGCCATTCTCTTAGGAGAAGCATTAATTGAAACTGATAATTATTAGACATATATGCTTCTGTTAGTTTGCACACTGGGTTCATATACATCATAATACATGTATAAACCATTGCACTAATTGTGACACCATAAACAATTTTAGAAGAGGATTGGGGGGGGGGGAAACAAAAGTTGTTTATGCTGACTTGATTTTGTTTAATGTTCTCGTATGCTAAATCAAGTACATATTAAGCATGGAGATTTTTTTAAAGTTGCATTCTCTTCCTTTGTTTCATTCAGCGCGCGTTCTCTCTTTCCCTTCCCCCGACAAGCATATTTACCTCTAGCCATCAAGGTGGGCAAACAGCCTCATCCAGAATTAGTGTCAGTGCCATATTTTGTATAGACTAGAACTGTTTGCTGTTGAGTAAGCCAGAAAATGCCCATCTTTGCTGCCTAAAAGGTTTAGGTGCATAATTTTGTGTACAAGTTCAGGTCTGCACCTTGTCGCACAGCATGCTGTTGCTCGTGTTGTTTGGCTGAAGCAACAAAGTAAATTCTGTTAATGGATGAGTCAGTCATATGTACGTCATGCTAGTTTATTATTCCTGTCTTGCTGTTGAAATCAGTGGGCCAGAATCTGTTGTCAGTTATAGTTGTGTAAATACAGTTACTCCTGATTACACTGGTAACTGAAAATAGAATTCAGCCCTTTGTAATTACTAAGCAGGTTATAAAAGCCACCACTAAAACAAATTTAGCTGATTTGCAGTAGCTTTTCTATGATGAGTGTGTTGCACTTTTCTCTGCAGTATTTTGAGCAGTGTAGAAATTCATTGCTGGCTTTAATTTTGGCACATTATCAGACAATTGTATGAGTTATTCTTTAAGAAGTTAAAATAATTAGTCAGCCATTTTTAAAATCCCATTGGTGGTTCTTGCTATTTGTTATGGTTAGGTGCTCAGGATGATATTCATCTTCTTCTCCTCTTTCTCTGCTGCACAAACCTGGAGTAAATTACTTTATATGGGCAACCAGAGACAGCAAGGATCCACCTCAATCCCACGTCCTGAATTCAAGGTCGATCAAAGGGCTATGGTGCCTCTTCCTGTGGCTTTTGTTCTAGTCTATGGGCTAGAATACCAGGTGCTTCTCCAGTGTGGGAGTTCCGGTCTACTGGCTCTGTGCAAAGATCCAGAAGCCCCCACTCCAAAGACCCCTAACATGCAGCCAAGATATCCAAAAGGCCTGGGTGCAGAGGATTGCTGTGGGGGCTCTGCAGACACTCCACCAAAGTGTCTGTTGCCCCTATGTCCTGTTAGCACGAATGGGAATTGTGTGTAGTTCCCTCAAATGTAATGAAGGATGCAAACCCCTGAGGAATGATTGTCAGTATGGTGGGACTGGGGAGTTTACAGTTTGTAGATATATATATTAGCTAGAGTACTCTAATTTTTAAAATGGCTTTGATTTTTTCCTAATGAAATATACAGTGAATTAGTCCATCATATAATTTAATTGATTTAAATATTTTTAGGAAAAGTTTTTTAATGGGCAATGCACTTTGAAAAGTAGGCACTCTGTTGCATAATAACTGCTTTTTGTAAAGATTAATATAAACAACATGCATAGACCAAAACAGCTCCAATCAAATAAACAATACACCTTTATCCTTTTCAGTTTACTCCAGCCTGCAAGGACAGCAATATCTCGGGTAAACGTGTATAAATTTACCCACAAAATATTCTCTCTAAGAACTAAGGAAAAGTGGTTGCAAAATATCGTGTATACGAAGTTTAGGATTGTGACACATGCCCACAGATGCTATTGAATTCATACGTAAGGCTGATAGTTTTAACCATTAAGTCACTGGTTCAAATTCAACTCAGGTCAGCACTAACCAAAAGTACTTACTATCTGCAATTCGTTGGCCTGTGCAAAAAGATATCTAACTCCAGTTGCTAGAGAACCATGAAGCAGACCCTCTTCTGTTACAGTGGTTCTGCTCTGAGCTACATTTGCACCAATTGCAGTATCTTGGTCTCATGATTGGTGCAAATTGGCCTTCTTGTTAGCAAAACCAGGTCAGGATTGAACAATGTGGAACAATTGTGCGTTCACAGTGTACCGTTTTGTGGAAAAACGGGATCCAGGCTCTACAACTGTCAATCTCAGATCCTTTATTAGCATTATATTTATATAAAAATGATCCTTATGAAAAAGGCTGATAAGTGATGGACACGTTAGAAATAGGTATGTGAGGCTTTACATTGTGGGGGTGTGTGTGTGTGCTGGAAGATGAAGGGTTAAACAATTACGAGTTAAGTGTCAGCTATATCTTTGAATTTCCTGCCTTATTTGTACTAAATATTAACACTACTGAAATATAGAGAGACTTCAGAGGCTAATAGAAATGCTGCTATTCAAAGGTGCAAAACAAAACCAGCAAAGATAAAATATTCAATGGAAGCCATTTTTTAAAAAAGTTAGCTACAAAACTACTATTGGGCTCTGTTGTGCCTTTTTAGGTACTTCTGGTGTTTGGGCTGATGGAGGGTTACACTGACCCAATGGGATTGCTCAGAGTCACAAAGCCTTCTGGAGCACCTGGAAAAACTGTTGAATCACCCTTTAAGAGGTTGTGCTCTGCTAGCAGTTGCTGGTGAGGGATGGAGTTATGCTTCTGTGTTCTCCCCTCTGCCCTCTTTGAGTTAACTGTTTGAGGTAGCCCTTGCAGTCCTTGCACCTTCCCTTCCCCTCCTGCTTTGCCCTAGCCCATGTGTAGGTGCATATTTGTCAGTTCGCATTAGTATGCATAATTTTGACTTGATTCAGACTAAAATACTTTCACGCCTGTAATTAAATATTTTATTGACTATTGCATAGGTCATTGGAATAGTTGGTAATCTATTTTCCAAAATCTTTTCATATTGACTTGCATATTTCTAGAACTGTCATGAGAAAAACCTTCAGGTGGCTTTTGTCAATTGCCCAAGTCACAAGGAGGTGTTGTGTGATAATCTGCTAGAGTCTGCTTGCAAATTTTACAGGTAATTATGCTGAAAGAAATTTCCATTGTGTAAGTGTGTGGTAGGTGTTCTTGACCCCATTCCCCTCTTTCTTGTACTCTCAAACATATCTTTCACAATTACTTAACCCAAAATTTGTCTAACATATGTTTAGTTTTTACGTTAGATTAACTTATTTCAGTAAATGTTGTGGCCTTTGTGTAGATTTAAATGAGTAAATTTAACAAACAATTATCAAACAAGACTTGATAAAAAATTATATATTTTAGTAAATCACTTTTTTATTATTAAGATTAAAGGTGAAATTTTCAAAAAGATTTAAATCACTTTTGAAAATGGCACTGAAACCCATATTTTTAAAGGTATTTAGGCATTGTGATGCTGAGCACAACAACATCTAAATATCTTTAAACATCAGGAACCTAGTCAGTTAGGCTCCAAAGTGCCTACATCATTTTTGAAAATGTAACTTAAGCTCTGACATCATTCCGGTTTTTTTGAAAATTTTATCCAAATTTTGTCTGGTTTGTATGTGCACTCAGGATCAAATTGTAATCACAAGTGCATTGCACTTTGCTGGATAACTCAGATTTTCTTTTGCACTTATGGATTGCAGCAGTAAATTCCTCGAGTTAAATGTGTACCACACATTAGTAAGTCATTAGCAAACATCTCATTGACCGCAATGAGCGTGCGAGCAGGAAAAGGCCCTTCATTAGAATCTGCCTTTTTGTCTTGAAAATTTCAGTTAGATGCTATAGGTTACAGTGCGTGTTTAATGGATTACCTTCTTTCTGACTAAGAATGCTGACGTTTTAAGACTAGAATAGGCCAGTCCTGCAGCTTTTACTCATGCAAAGCTCACACTAAAGTCCATCAGTTCTGCACAAATTATAAATGCAGAATTGGGACCTTTACTGGGGGATGTAGATGGAAATGTTGATGCATTTGATGTAATCCAGAGAACACTTCTGGTGGCATAGATAAGCCATAAGACTTTTTATAATGTATGAGATTTCTTACACATGAGAAAAGGAATGTAAATAAGTTCTCTCTCCAGGTTTTCACACTCAAAGCCAGTTGTAATCAGATTATAAATAGTCTTCTTAATTGTTTTTTCTATTTTGAAAATTTCTCCAAAAGTAACATCTCCTTTGCTTTAATCGTCACTGTGGTTGTTGGACCCAGTGTGACTTTCTCAGTTTCTAACACAGGACAGTATATTTTTGATTTTTATATTCTATTTAGTAACTTGCTTCTAAATGCATACCTACAATCTTTTCTAAGGAAAATTTCAATTTAAACAGAAAATAATTGCACTGATTTTTTGAAAACTTCCCTTTTACTGTAACAGACTTTTTTGCATCTGCTGTAGCTGGTTGAAAATACTGTAAATAGTAGTATGAATAGCAAAACATTGAAATGTTCTACATACCATTCATTGTTGTACTTGCATTTTTAGAGATACTGCCCACTTTACAGTATTAAGATATGAGCTGTATATTTTTTTTTAATTTTATTACACTCTCATTTTGCATGTGGTAGATACATTCATAAAGGGTACAGTTTCTCATTTGGTTTCTGTAATATGGAGTCACGTTTTTTCGTCTTTATTTACATAGCAATTCTTCCCTAACCGTCTCCCTTCAACCCATGTTTTCCGCACCACACTGCACAAAATGTAAAAACATTTTGAAGTTACCAAAATTCAGATTGTAAAGCATTTAAATGCCTCTCTTTAATATCACTGGTAGATAATTAATAGCACTAATATCTGTGCTAATAACCATAGCTCCTTCCAGCACTTGATTCTGGCATCAGATTCTAAAGGACTAGTCTGTGAGGCAGTGTTAATAGAATCATAGAAATTAGAGATGGAAAAGCCTAATGTAGCTTCTAGGCTATTCCTCTGCTGATGCAGAATTGTTCCCCATAGTATTTTTTAGAGCTGTGACTTAGGAAACAGGGCTACCAAGTTGCCTTCTTGGTCACCCACATTAGAAAGCTACCAGTCTAGTGATTTGCATTAATTGATTGTTTGCTTCTTAGAGGCTGGAGAGACCAAAACTACAGCACTGCTACTGTTTTATACACAGTACGTTGGTAAATCTCTCCTCTCAGCTCTAAGGCTTAATGGCTGTAGTGTATAGCACCTTGGAAAGTCTCAAAGTGAGTCATTTTTAATCCAAAAGTTTGTGTTTAATGGTGTAAAGTGTAATCCATGATATAACATTTAAAGTTCTTCAGCTGTTTTTCCCCCATGTTTCTTTGTCTGAAATGTTAAAGTAAATGTAATGGCTTGGCCAAATCACTACAGAAGGTGATTTCCTATTATTTTTTAGTTCGCAACCAGGTGCAGTTAAAAGCTACCTCCTATACTGTTCCACAGATTAATATTTGCTTTTGAAATGCAACTTTCGTTTGTTGTAAACAGCCAGAATATTCCCAAATGAGCTGAATTGTTTTCTTCTGGCTTGAGAACTTATGTGCCATACTGTGATTCTTGATATCTGCTTGCCACTTATTATTTTTATGTAGGGCAGGTTGGGATGGTGTTAATGGAATGCTGTCTGTCAAAGTTTTGGAAATAGGGAGGCAACTGATTTCACAAGTCTGGCATGTTCATTTTCATTCATGTTTACTTTTGTGAATAGGGATACCACCTTAAAATAGTCCGCTCTTGTAGTAGTTTTCACGCTGCTGTTTCCAGCAAAAATTGTTTTCATGTGTTAGCTCTATGATTTGCTGAAAAATATATCATGTTTTAATTGAAGGTGACATTTGAAGGTGCTTGAAACATATTTTGAAGCTGAGACAAAAATTATGTATTAGAATATTTTTTTAAAATACCTTTTAGGTAATTTTGAGATTGTAACCTTGAAGATACTATATTCCAAGTGATAAGGATATAAATTTTAAACACAGAAAATGTCTTGAATATGTTTGTATTGTGAATATGTTCTCTCAATAACGTGCAAGGCCTTGGCCACACCTCCGATCTTAAAATAAGTGCACATACACAAAAGGTGCTTTGAATGATCTGAAACTGAACTGTAGAAAACTCTGTTAATACATCATATTTTGTTTACAATGAATCCAGACAAGCTTCCTTATTTTGTATTTAACCACTTTGTTGTCAGAAATTTTATCAACTTATGCACAGTACATTAGCTCGGTATTATAGGAATTTTCTAAATTTAATGCTTAAAAATCATTTGGTTCTTTAAGCCACAGAAGTTGGTGAGTGAGAAGTAATAATTATATTTTTTTTGCTGTTTCTTCTCACTGAAATGCTTGGGCATGGCACCCATGGACACTAGTGTAAATTATGTGTATGAATGGGAGAGCTAGACTCATTGATGTTCCTATAATTAACAAACTTGTCTACAAATTAAAAATAGTCTAGTAAATTATAGACTGACTGACTGCTCATAGATTCACATCCCAAAAAGAAGGCTTGCCAAGTAGCAACTATTCATGGGCAGAATCCTTGAGACTGCTCAGTTTTTACTCTGCCCTTACTCAGGCAAAATGCCCAGTGAGTGTGGAGCACAGGATTTGGCCCCATGTACAATAGCTACTTTTTAGAAGACAGTTCACTACATCTGGTGTTACGGATTTTTGTGCCATCTCTATGCCATACTGGTTCTAGAAGAAGTGCCCCTGAGTGTTCCACGGTGTAGATTTATTAAGCATAACACACCATGAGCCCATCTTCATAACACAACAATAGCATTATGTGTTACCTTTTGGATAATTGGCTGTTGTTCCCAAACCCACGCCCAGATCCTCCTGGGAATCTGTGGAAAGAGGGAGCCTTTTACAGACTGATCTGTATGAGAGAGCATATGCAACCTCTACTGCATTATCTGCCCCATTCGCCAAGGACGATAGGTGCAGAGACTGGCTGTGGAGACTGTTCTCCAGAGCACTGCTTATCCTGCCTTTATTCAAATGAGAATGAACGTTGCTCCCTTTAGGTTCTCTTTGTGGCTTCTATTGACCAGCTGCAAGGTGCCAACCCAAAAGCAACACAGCTCTTGGGGTAGGTGGGCAATAAATCAGTCTGGAAGCAAAAATCAACATTCAAACTGCTCCTGCTGGCACAGATTACTGAGTTATCGACCCTATGAATTTCACAAGAAGGGGAGGCTTGGCAGGCAACTCCACAAGAATGTCGGAATTTTATCCATCTGGCTTCCTCCCAGACTGCCAAAGACTATTCTGATTGGCTTGGGATGGCTGCTATTGCAAGGTCATTGGCATGGGCACTGGCTTAAGTATAGGGATTTGGGGAGAACTGGACTTGAAGATTTATAAGGATATAAGAATCCTACCACCCCCCTCCCCCAAAAAATGGATCCATGACACAAGATGCAGACTTTTGTTAATATCTGTTCCCAGGATACATCTTAATATCTTCAAAGGAGGGATTACTCTTTAATTGGACCGCTTATTGTATTGATGGACCTTAAATTGAATGGCTATATTTAATTTTTTTTTAAAAAAGGTATTTTAAATTTTTGTTTTGCCTAATTAAATTAGACATATTAAAACAAAGTGGCATTCTTTGTACGCTTACGTTTTAAAAAAAAGTCTGTTTGTTTAAAAACATTTGATTTTCCTTACCACAGTTTTCCCCATTCCTTGCATGCACTCTGTTGTACTAGGCTCCAACTTGTTTCTTTTCCTTAAACCCTGCTGAAACACTTGGGGCCAAGTCATCAGTATAAGTTGCACACTTGATCAACATGACGATCAGGACGTTAAGTTTGTTTGTTTTTTAAATATATACTTACCTCACACTTTATTTTTTCTGAGAGCTTTGAAGCTTTAACTACTTAAACGTCCCAAAAGCCCAGCTCGGTACACAGAGGAAGGATTTGAGGCACAGAGTAAGATTAGGAACTTAGGAGATCCTGGTTCCCAGGCCCATATCTGTTCCATTAGGCTATGCTGCCACTCAAAAAGTGTATGTAATGTTTACTTGGACTTGGTTCGTTCTGTGCCTACCAACTTTTCCTCTCCCAAATTTAAAAGTTGAAATATTATACAGTACTTTGGCCTGGCACCCACACTGTCCCTAAATCTTGCAGCTGTGTGTAAAATTGCACATTAATGCTGGTCATGTCTGAATATCATTGGTCTGGGACTTTTTTTATTTATTTTATTTTATTATTTTTTTAAGGCTGCCATGTCTTCTCCATTCATTCTGGCTTATAGTAGCTTAATAACTTGTGAGTAGGTCTAACTACAAAGGGTCTGTTCCTACACTTCTTGTGCACCCAAAATTCCCATTTACTTAGTGGGAGTTTTGGGGTGTGCAAAAATGGCAGGATGAAGCCCCTAGTGTGAGAATATACCACACAATAAAGATATTCTTAACGTGTCCAGCTCCCATTGAAGTTGACAATATTCACATTTACTTCAGTTGTCACAGGGTCAAGCCCTTAATACTTTGTTAGGTTTTTTTTTTAAGCAAACATTGGCCCTATTTTTGAGACCCCATATTTACATTCAAACAATCATTAAACTATTTAGGACTACTCATGTACATTGAAAGATTGGGCTCTATTTTTTTTTTTTTTGCCCTTTTGGTATATTTTATTATTTTGTTTTTATTTGCAATAAAGTAAAATAACATGTCGCTAAACCACCTGACGAACTTAAGTCTTTTGATAGATCCAACTAACATACATTGTCTTGTCAGGAATGTTTAACCCCAGGAATGCCTCTATTAAAATCAGATTCAGTTAAATTAGCCCAACTTCTGCATTTCTTTTTGTGTGATAGAAATTGGGCAACTTCAAATAGTTTATGTATGTTTGATTTTTGCTTTTTTAGATACTGATTCCATGTTTTAAACTAATTGTAGGGAAGATAGTGTACACTTATACAGGCAAGAAAATATTTAACTCATTTTAAAAAGAATCTGTAATAAATATTTTTCCTTTACTAAATCAGGGCCTTTATTGTTAAAATGTAAACTAGTTATAATGAAGCACTATAGCTGGCAACTTTCTCCTGTGTTCTGTTCTGAAAAATGTTACCATTCATATTGGACAAATTGCTATCTTATTCTGATCCAAATATACTTTTTTGTTTGAGGTTTTTGTTGGTTTGTTTTTGGTTAAAAGAAGGGGCTGCCTCCATATAAGAGATTTAGGAACAAATTTTCTGCTGGGGCAAATAGACACAGCTGTATTGACTTCAGTGGAGTTTTATCAGTTGACACAAGCAGAATATTTGGCCTTTAGAATTTACGGTAAGTCAAGTTCACAAACTGAGACCAGTTGCAAATTTCTGTGCAACAAAGTGGTTAACTGATCATGAGGGAGGTGGTATGGAAAAGAGAATGTATTGTTTAAATCCAGATATTTCCTACCTTTGGTACACTTCAGATTTAACTGACACCTACTGAGGGTTTTAACCCTTAATTTTAAACCGTTTTTTTCTTATTTTTGTAAAATAACTGAAAAAGAACCAAAAAAGAACTCAAAAGTTTGATTGTACATGCTCCCTTTTTATTTCTTGATTATAAAAAAAATTGACATTTTGAATCAAAATGTTTTTATGACCATTTAAAGTTTACTATTTTTTTAAGAAGTTGAGCAGTTAAGGGCCTCGTTTCAAGCGGTACTAAATGTATATTAACCAGTTTATACCTGTGTATTGCATCTGTGTGAAGAAGTCTTGTGCTTGCAATATATATAAACCATCTGGTGCTGTTTTGTTAAAATTGGCACTTCTTGTAAAAACGTATTTATACACATTAGATGCATTGTATAATTTCCATTTACAACACTGATGTAAACTTCATTCTACACATTTATATATAAATTGAGGCTTCATGTAGATATTGTTTAGTTTAAATACACTGTATGTATCTTGAATACTTAATTAAATGCTTGCATGATGCTATGTGGTGATGCCACTTTAAGCCTTAACAAGTTGTTAAATTCGTTGATTGTCCGAGTATGCAAAAACATTAATTTAACAGGATAGGTTGTTCTGTAAAGGAGATGGTAAAGAAGAAAAAGGTTTCTCACCTAAGAAATAAAGGGAATCTTATAGTGATTGATATATACCGTGACTGACCTTTCAAGGCACTGGCTGTCACTGTTGCGCTACAGAAACTGGGTTATTGTGCATTTCTATGGCAGTATACAGAAAGCAAGTATCCTAAAATCTTGGCTTTTTTGTTTCTAAGATTCATATGACCATAATCTTTTTTCCCAATTTGAAATTTATTTATGTCGGAAAAAGGATTATTATTCAATATTTAAATTTATGTTTATAAACCTGCTCTCAAGTTCTGTGGTTTCTTCAGAGCATGCCATCATTTTTACTTCTTATGACTGACATTTAATCCTTACAACATTTTTAATTAGAGGCAAAAAAAAGTGTTGGGGACCCAGCTTTCTTTACAATTTGGATCTACCTCATTTAAACAGTTGGGTGCTATTTACTCAAATTGTCGATGAGATTGGGTAAAAAGTGACCAAACATTAAGTGATGACAAACCTCTTAAGAGGCAGTACTCTGCAAACCAAATCTTTGTGGTTTATTGTTTAGAAACAACAAATATTTGGATTTTATTCTTTGTGCCTTTTTGTGTTGAGTCCCAATGCATAACAATCAAACATCAGACTCCTAACTAAAAATAGCAAATTAAATAATTTTAACAGCAAATTAAAAAAAAACATGGAAAAGAGTTTTAAAAAGTGAAAATATATTTTTCAGTGTATCAAATCATAAAATGTACAGTGTCACAGCAGAATTCTTGTAATGTGAACAGAAATAAAAATCCAATAACTTGATGTTTTTCAAAATATATACATCCCAAACTCTCTTCTATGCATCCATCTCCATCTATATATGTATGTACATACTGTGCACAAGATTCTGTGTGTGTATATCTGTGTGTGAATATATATATAGAAAATGAAAGGGTGTGTGTGTGTGTGTGTATGATAGGTAAGGGAATAAAATGTCAAAGTGAGTTTTCCGCGCAGTTTTGTATCTTAACAGTTTACAATTATGTACACATTTTTTCTATTAGTAAACCTTTTTTACTTAAGAAAAATCCTTTTTGGAGAAATTTTAAGTTGTGATACGATCATTTTTGAAGTTTGAAGAATTAAACTTTAATACCAGTAACCAATACAGAGTGGGAATCTTTACTGTAAATTGTATTTAGTTTTAATATTGGGGGGGAAAAAAAAAAGTTCTATGTGGAAGTTGTAAGAGTACCAACATTCCTTAGTGGCAGGACTTCATAACTGTTTCCTAAGGCTTTTTGCTGCAGAGAGACTCAAACAATGGGAAAATGCCTCTGTTAAATGTTTTTATAAAATTGCTCCGTCAGGTCTACACTTAAGCTATATTTTATGAAGCGTAATCATCCTTTAATATGCTGCATATAAATTATCAGCATTGTTGCACTTTCTCAGTAATAATGTATGCCCTGCAATTGGCTCATGATAAAGACTTCAGTTTTTTAACAAAACAGTAGTACTTTGGGCAGAAGGTAAGATTTATATAGGTACCTCAAGAAAAAAAAAAAGCCTGAATATGCTGCATTTTGTTCCTTTAACTTTTTTCATGTAGTATTTTGTTTGCTTTTTATTATTTGTTTTGTATATTATTACTAGCTACCTGTTTTGCTTTTTGGGACCCCAATAGAGTTTAGAAAGTTGGTCTGTATTCATTTTGTAGGATGTAGTATCCTTTCTTGTTTCTAATGCAGTAGTTGATGTAAGGTTTCCCCTGCATTCAACAATAGAGGGTGTGGGGAAGTAGGCTTTACATAGTAGATTTCGGGGGAAAGATACTACATTTCTAAAACAGACAATATATGTTCTTAATCCTTTTTTTTTAATGTTTTTATTTTTTGGTTTTTTTTTTTTTTTGCTCGTGCTGCTTTCTTGACTCTTTTCTCAAACATGAATGAGAAGATGGGCAGCTTGTTAAGTGGGGAAAAAACCCTGCCCTTTTGGTCTTTAAATACAGGCCAATGAATAAACAGTATTACCTAATTAATAAGGCTGGGCCAAATTGTACTCTGTCACACAAATGCAAATCTCAGAGGGAATTGCACCCATGTGACTCAAAGCAAAATGTATCCTGACTTGAAATTGTAGGCTGTCTGATTATTCAGATTAATGAGTTTTCTAGTTCTTTTTCCAAGTAAATTAAAATATAAAATGTGCACAGATGGGAATTATCTTTGTTGAGAAAAGAAACTGTTGAAGGAAGCTTCTAACGCTGTGAAATTGAGCATTTATTGTCATGTTTTAAGTTTAGGTGGGTCCTTTCTCAAGTTTGTTTTGTAGCTTGCTAGGTAAAATAGTTTGCACTACTTTTGCAATAAACTCATGAAAAACTAACCGTTATTTTCTGTTTTGTTTTCTTACTGTGTATATA
Organism: Lepidochelys olivacea; assembly: GCF_965140295.1. Taxonomy (NCBI): domain Eukaryota; kingdom Metazoa; phylum Chordata; order Testudines; family Cheloniidae; genus Lepidochelys; species Lepidochelys olivacea. Next base: position 10,282,443 of record NC_140412.1, read on the forward strand.
TAAACTAATACTAAAGACTTAGTATAGTGTTTTTCACCTCCATAAGACTTGTAACAAGCGCAAAATGCTGTAAATCTTAACAAAATATGATGTGAATGATATTTTATAAAGTTATTTTGTATGGTGTCAATTTTGTTTTGCCTCATAGTATGTCAGCAAAAAAAAAAAAAAAACCATAAAATTCCTCATCTCTACAATTGTCTGTTCAGAGTCTTTTTTAATACAAACACATTTGTTGCACTTTATTAGCATAATAGGAGGTTCGGGTTTTGAGTTTCAGTTTATGAGAGATGAATAATAGTGGGACTTTTCAGCTTGGAAAAGAGACGAGTAAGGAGGGATATGATTGAGGTCTATAAAATCATGACTGGTGTGGAGAAAGTAAATATGGAAGTGTTATTTACGCCTCATAACACAAGAAGTAGGGGGTTCACCCAATGAAATTAATAGGCAGCAGGTTTAAAACAAACAAAAGGAAGTATTTCTTCACACAATGCAGTGTCAATCTGTGGAAGTCTTTGCCAGATGGTGTTATGAAGGCCAAGACTATAACAAGTTTCAAAAAAGAACTAGATAAATTCATGGAGGATAGGTCCATCAAAGACTATTAGCCAGGATGGGTAAGGATGGTGTCCCTCTCCTCTGTTTGCCAGAAGCTGGGAATGGGTGACTACCTGTTTGGTTCATTCTCCCTGAAGCACCTGGCATTGGCCACTGTCAGACGACAGGATTTTGGGCTAACCGAACCTTTGGTCTGACCCAGTATGGCCGTTCTTATGATTGCCTTCTTACAAAAATATACTTTGTCATTAAATCCAATCAAGGAATCAAAGTGCTTTACAAATACCAATTAATTAAACCTTAAACCATGTTATCTTGTGGGACAGGTACTATATTATTCTCATTGTCAGAGTTCAGAATTGAACCCAGAATAATTGACAGCCCATTCCTGTGCTTTACCATTAGGCCACCTTGTCTCTCTGAGATGTCAGCTTTAGTGCATTGTAGACTTGTCTTCATGTACAGCATCATAGAAAAGAAGCTGGGGAGGGGAACCAGTCACTAACAAAACTATGCTGGCTTCTGTCATGGACCCTGTACCCATAATCACCAGGTGCCCTCTCCAGGCAACTTCTGGCAGATGCAGGCGCAGATCTGAGCTGTAGGCTATTTCTGAACAGCACCGGCCATGGCTACACTACCGAGCTTACAGCAGCTCAGCTGGACCGCTGCTCGTGCAAACGCGCTAAGCTGACAGGAGAGCGCTCTCCTCTTGACTTCATTATAGCAGCTCCTGCAAGCAGCGGTAGCTATGTTGGTAGGAGAAGCTCCCCCACCGCCATAGCGCTGTCCACGCTGGCGCTTAGGTCGGTGTAATTTATGTTCCCTGGGGGGGCTTATTCACATCCCTGAGCAACATAACTTATACTGACATAAACTGTACTGTGTACATAGCCCTAATCTCTCCATATCTCCTCCTAGTGGGAGGAAGAAAAGGCAGTTTTGAGGACTATGTCCAGATGGAGGTAATCACCTTAAACTGCTACTCTCAGGGGCAGGAGCCCAGTGCTGATTTGCTAGGTTTTCCTTTTCTCCTCCTGGCTCCTGTTCCCACCACAGTCATGCCTTTAGCTCTTTTTCCTTGGCTTTGGGTACTTATAGTTAGACACATTCCATGGGAGCTGTGCTTTGACATGTAAAGCACTATATATTGCTAAGTACTCTGAAAAATCAAGTCCTAGACATCTAAAATTGGTCACTCAAAATAACTGTATGCTTTTTACTTTCATCGCTCTGTGCCTCAGTTCCCAATCTGTAAAATGAGGATAATAAGCCCGCATCTCACAGGGGTATATTATAGTGATAAATGCCATAGAAAAGCCCATGAGATTAATAATGGTCAGAGTCTGAATGTTGTGCAGTAAATAAAGCATAATAAAAATATAAAATCAAATACTGACTAGCTGCTTATTAAATGAGCACTGACCATCTTATGCACTGAATGAGGCAGTGGCCCTGTTGGAAAAAAAAACTTAAAAGCCAGTGTCAGCTCTAGGTACGGTATGAGAAGTCAGCTGTTCAGGATAACACACTCCAGAAGAATACCAAAATCGCATGCCTGTGCTACAATATTGTGCCACCATTAACTGTTTGTTCCCTCCTCAACACTCTTAACTGTTGGCTTGCCTCCTATCCCTCTTGAGCCGGCTGAGCAGGATCTCTTCTCCACCTGCTTCTCCTTCCGCATGACATTTTTTCTTTAACTGGGCAGATGGGGACCCTGTCTGAACTTTAGTAAAACCTCAGAACTGGGATTTAATTCACAATTAATGGTCACCTAGTTACTTGATTCCAGTGGCAGAGAATCAGGCCCCAAGTACCCAGCTCTAGGCATGTACAGTCACAACAGGAAAGAGGCATAGAAAGGAAACTTAGGAAAGTGGGTAGGAGGGTAATCCAAGGAAGGGAGGGAGCAAAACAGAGCAAGGAGAAAAGAAAGGAAAGGAGAGAGAGTTTTTTTAAAAGTGAAGAAAAGGGAGGGTGAAGTGGCTAGAGACCTCCTTTGAAGGAAAGTGAAGTGCAGGCCAGGGTGACATTCTGTGAAGAAGGGAAAGAAATGGGGGGGAAACAGCTGGATGAGAAAACTAGAAATAGATAGGCAAAGGAAAAGAAAATGAAGGAAATATTTGCAAGGTTAGCCTAGTAGGGTGGACAGAGAGGCCTGAAAGGAGAGTGCACTTTAAGCTTAAGAGCCCATGGATTCAGTGGAACACACTATGCCAATCCTGTTGAGTCTAAGACTATGCAGCATGTCTGTCTCTCCTCTCTTTCTTCCCGCCTACAGATAGTTCACTCAGGAGCCAAGCTGCCGTTGTGTCATCCTGTATAACTGGGTGCTTGTCGCCTCTTAGGGGCGGTCAGAAGTCTCTGAAAGGGAGCTATTGCTGCAAAGAGCACCATGAGCTTTGGCAGGGATATGCACCTGAAAAGCCCCGCTATTTTTATTGTTTAACAGTGGCTGCTTCCTGGCTTTATCACACCTGAGGCACATTTTGCTCACAGAGCAAAATCTGTGGCACGTAATCATATTCTCAAGTCCAATGTGTCAGAGGCAAGCAGGTTGTAGATATTCATGCAGATGTTTGGGGGGGGGCAGAGGGCAGAAAAAATAGACTCTCTCTCTTTTGTTGTTTTAGTCCTAGGGTGTATTGGCTACTATTCATTATCAGGGTTAGAGAATGAAACTAACATTAGTCCTATAAGAAATATTCTGCCTGTGTGGTTCATTTAATGGTTGAATGTTCCTAAATCATGCTGGGGTCAGATTAAGAAAATTCATTGTAACTGTCATGTTTTATTGTTTGAGCACTATAATAGACCCTGAATCTGAAGCGTGATTTAATTCAAAGAGTAAAGCTGACCTGGTCATGCACTGAGTGCTGGTGCTTTAAATCTTTTCATAAGAATGAAAATGAAGGTTACTTTTTTTTAACTGAGATGCTTCAGGATGGAGTCTACATGTTCACACTCTGGGGCTATGCACTGACTTGTGCTGCTGAACGGTGCAGTCTTCTGCTAGTAGTGCCTATTAAAAGCATTCACATGCCCTTTCCCACCCCTCTTCTCAACATTTGAGTGCGAGGGTGGGTCTATAAATGGGAGTATCGCAACAGTTGCTGCTCTGGTTTCTGCTGCACTAATGCAGAGCCACGAGTAGTCAGGTTTCAGAGTAGCAGCCGTGGTAGTCTGTCGCTGCAAAAAGAAAAGGAGGACTTGTGGCACCTTAGAGACTAACCAATTTATTTGAGCATGAGCTTTCGTGAGCTACAGCTCACTTCATCGGATGCATACAGAGTAGTTAGGGCTCTGCAGAAAAGGGGAAGGAAGGCAGGGAGTGTGAATATACAGAGTCCATCTCAAATTACTTTGATTACAAGCAGATAACCTTTGTTTCTTCTTCCAGCGTCAGCTGCATATTTCCACTCTTTGGACAGTTTAGTCGTCTATATGAAAAAAATAGAGGGCAGGTAATGAGTCCTAATTAAATAAGGACTGCAGGACCCACTCTACCAAACTGGGCATCCAATTTAGCTGTGATAGCTAATACATAGTGCTTAGTAAACATATATATTGAGCTCCATGTGGCTGTGTTACACATTTCAATTAGGGGAACATGCTTTAAACATGCTGTAGAAGCAGCCATCACGCTAGTGAGTGTAAGGTATTTTTATAACTTTCTATAGTATGATCCATCAAGATAACATTTGTGTGGTTCTATTTAAATAGAAAGATATAGTCTGTATGCTAAAAGCATATTGTAATTTTGACTCTGCCTTATTTGCATGTGGTCTGAGAAAAAACACTGGTGGCATAATGGATTGAGTGACATGGAAATCATATATTACTTTTGGTATAAATTTTGAGAGGCCAAAGAACTACTTTATCTTGATTAAAAATTTTAATGGATAGGCAGCCGTTAAGTCATGAAATTCACTAATCCTCCTGGCTGACATTGCTATAATAAACACAGTTTTAATTAACAGATGGAATAAGGAACAACATGATAAAGGGTTGAAGAATGGAGACCTAAGTTGTGATAATACAAAGTTTGAATTCTATGAGGGAAGAGGCTGTCTCACAGGGGGATAACGCTTTAGTAAATCTTTCAGCAATCACTTAACAATATCATGTAAGACTATAGATTTACCATCTATCGGTATTGTGAAAAGTCACAATTGCAGCTAAATGTATCTTGAGTGAGTGTGACATACCGGGGCACAATCCAGACTGGGGGGGGGGAAAATCACAAACAGCCTTCCACTATGCAAGCCACACCCTGAGTGTCTGTCTGTAATTGTAACCTGCCAGCTACACCCTGGCTCTCACCAACCTCGGTTATTCTGCAGGGTGACCCCTATGTAGTGGGGGATTTTTGCCTTGAATGTTCTGAACAGAGGTTTGCAGAAAAACCTCAGAAGGGGTTTCAAATTTGTAAAATTATATTTTTTAATTATGTATAAAAAGTGGTGATAGTATCAGGACACTTTAGTGTGCATAAAATAGTAATTAGTTTTAAAATTGAGACTTAAATAAGTAAAAATTAATAATAGTTTAAATTTTAAAAATCCAATATGGTGGACCCAAATGGTGGCTATAGGGGAGGATCACCTAGACCTTTCTGGGAACTCATAGAACCCAAGATTGGAGGGGGGGGGGGTGGAGGAGAGGCCGTCACATGTAGGTGCACAAGAGTTAGCCAATCAGCTGCCAGCCCATTGAAAGAGAAACCAATCAGAGACTGAGAACATGACACCCCCCCCAACTGAAAGGCGACCAATCAGAGATGAGTAGAGTAGGCTGAAAAGTGTATAGAAAGGTGACAGCCAACAGGTTGAACTCCTAGTGGTTCAAGATCTTCAAGAAGAACAGAAGCTGTAAGACTCCCACCTGGAAAGAAGAGGGTTCCTAGGCAGCTTTGGGTGGAGTCTTGTGAGGCTTTGGGTGGAGGTTGCTTTGCGGGTTCTGAAGAGCCACTGTCTACAAGAGGCAACAAGACTCAGCAAGCAAGACTAGCTATGTTTGGGGTGGAGGCTTGTGAGGCTTTGGCAGGGGGTTACTTCGGGGTTCCAGAAAGACACTGCCTGCAAAAAGCCTCAACGTGCATCAGCAAGAGAACCCTGAGGTTGCTCTGGAGGCGGTTGCTGTAGCAACCAAGGACCTCAGCTGCCCGCCAGAACCAGCTTTGGCATTGTGACCAGCTGAGAGGAACAGCAGTGAGACCGAGCAGAAGGACATTGAGGGTTCAAGAAATACTGAAGAAAAATAAAGTGTGGAACTCTCCACCTATTATTAAGGAATGTATGGGTGTGTCTGTCAAGAAAGCCAGCTGCAAATATTAATGTAAACAGTTAATGTTAGGTATTAAATGATCAATAAGTGTTAGTGTTACATGTTAAATGTTACTGTTAGTATTCTGTGAATGATTACATTGTTGTACATTATAAAGTCTGTGTCTTTTTTTGATGTGCTGTTTTATTTTAAACTGTAACTCCATTATATCTTATCATACTTGACTTCTTTTCTTCTTGCGTTTCTGTAACTACTTAATTCCTTTAATAAATGATTATTTCTGTTTTCGAAGAAATGCTGCTTGTGTGTGTCAATGTTATACCAATAAAAACAAAAACCAGCAGGATCTTATTAAAGGGAAAAAGGCAAAATACCACATTTATTGTGAATACAGAAAGAATCATAGTAAGCAGTTAGTTATAGCTATACCATTCCATTCAATCTCATATTTATTCACACATTCATTCATACACACACACAGGTTCTGCAAGGTTGTTATCATAGTTACCAGCCTTAGGGTTGCTCATGCCAAGCCACTGGCCAGGGGGCCTGGACATGAGGAGGGAGCAGGGCCTTGTCAGATGCTCATCTGATGCTCCTGGAAGTTGGTTTGCAGAATCAGACCCCAAAGTTCTCACTTTCTAGAATCCATTTTTATAGGAATTTCTTCCTATGCCAGTCTATGGGAATTGCTTCATCATGCTGTTGCTGAATCAATCAGCAGATGGCACATTCCTGATGGCTCCGTGCTGCTAGATGTTATCTTGTTCTTTGGTTCCTTGAGGCTGTTGGGTGGATTCCAGTCTGCCCTCTGGGGGTCCTCTGGTTATTTCCACTTGATGCCTTCTTCAGACGATGGACACTGGATTCTTAGGCTGGCACCTCCCTGATCATTCAGTTATTATCCACACCAAGCATCCATGCATATACATCCTCTATCTCTATTTTAATCACAATTGTTAACAAAGCCAGATGAATACAACAAAAGGGCGGGGAGTCTCTGGGTGCTGTTTCTGTTGTTACAGAGTATTGCTTTGAGTCTCTCTCTGTGTGAGTAGTTGTTATTACAAAGAATTGCTTTGAGAACAGACTCTGTCTTAGAATGTACTAACGCAATTAGCAGCTTGCAAGTTTAACACATAAAGGGCGAGAAACAGTACCAAAAACCAAGAGACCTCTTAATTAGTAATACCCTGGAATTTAAACTATGGGGAATCAAACTCATTCGTGATTTTAATACAGAACTTCTTTAATATGATCCAACATCAATCCTTGAGTGTAGGGTGGTATCTGTGTCCTTTCAGGGGTCAGCAAGACTAGCTTGCTCTAGGGAGCCCTCTGCAGCTCAGAGACAAGAACCCTGGGAAAACACTTCAGGGCTGACTACAACCTTGTTTACCCTTTGTCAGACAAATATGTAGGTAATTTAAATGGCATCTAAAATCTTAGGGTAACACCAACACACCCCTAGTTCTGGAACTTCCCCCAGAAATGTATGTCCGGTACTGCCTAGCCCTCTCCTGCACATTACAAGTATATTAAAGGAATCATATGACAGATTATTCTCAAGACGCTTCAATTTAAACATATTGGATTAGATAAAACAGTAAATCAAGTTTATTAACTGCAAAGAGAGAGATTTTCAAAGAGTATAAGTAATGAGGCATAAAAGTCAGAAATAGTTACCAGAAAAACATGTCATTGTATTATTTAGGGTGGTCTACAATACAAACTTAGTTTGATGGAAGCCGCCTTATGACTACACTACTGGGTCCCTTCCAAACTTGCCTGTAACATCGACTTAATTACTCCACCTCTGTGAGAGGCGTTGCACTTAATTTGAAGGTGATGGGTGGACAGAGAGGCAGTGTAGACGCAGCATTGTGTAAGTAGACTGAATTGGCCTCCAGGAGGTGTCCCACAATGCTCCGCTGCGACTGCGCTGGAGATGGTTTTCAACTCTGCCGCACAGCAGCGAGATATACAGGAAACAGCCCCTTCCCTCTGAAAGTCCTGGGAACTTTTGACTTTTCATTTCCTGCTTGAGCAGCATAGAAAGTTTGCCAGACCAGCTGATCACGGCACCTCAATGCCCCAAACGGGCTCCAGGCTGGAATACACAGGAAGTGGTGAAGCGCCGAAGAAACGTAGACATCTACGAAAAGATCATTAGGGCATGGGGGACAAGGGCTACCCCAGGGACACACAGCAGTGCCACATGAAACTTCGGCAAGCATACCAGAAGACAAGGGAGGCGAACACTTGCTCTGGTTCTGCAGCACAGATATGCTGCTTCTACAATCCAACTGCATGCGAGTCTAACTGGTAACCCAACCACTACCACTAAACACAGCAGGGATCCCTCACAGGAGTCTGAGTCCCGGGCCACCTCAGGCAACAGTGAGGAGGACATTGACCTCAACATCTGCAAGCCTAAGATGACTGCTACCAGCAGCTTTACGAGAAGGGGGTGGTGGGTTTCCTGTGTTCTCTCATGGTTGCAACCCTTCCCCTCACCCCCGTGAGCCACTTCAGACAAAAGCCACAATTTGGGAGGCTTAATGGTCCCTGGTCTCAAAGCAATGTCCATGTTGCTAGGCAGGAGGGGGCATTGGTCACCTGACCACCTATGCTCCCGACACAGGTTTCCCACAAGTTGCAGCACATTGCCTTTGCCTCCAGCACACCCTCCACACCGGTGGAGAAGCTTTTGCAGATTAGAAAGCAGAAAATCAGAACATGCGATGACATGTTCAGTGAGATAATGAATGCCTCTGTGACAGCAGATACAGAGCTCAGAGCCTGGAGTTCATACGTTGAAAAATTGGACATGGAGAGCATCTGAGGAGCATGAATGTGCCATGCAGGATGAGATGCTGCAGATTATGAAGGACCTGAGGTGTCTGGTTGCGCTTCAAGAAAAACAGCTTGATCTTAGATGCCCTCTGCAGCCCCTGCACAATGGCCTGCAAACATCAAACTGTTCCCAATCCCCCTACCCCAAAGGCTCCAGGAGGCAGCGGGTGGGAGTGCATTATCCCAGCCACTCAACACCCAGGGAGGGTAGTAAGAACAAAAGGCAGCCATTCAAAAATCTTTTGATGGACAATCGTTCCACGCTTTCACAAACAGCCTGACCTGGTTTCTCCCCTCCCAATTTTATCACACCATTTGCCCAAAGTTAAATTATTTCCTATTCTTTCAGTTTCTTTATGTTTGGGCAATAAAAGTCAATGTTTCAAGAATGAAATACTCTTTATTTATTCCAAGCATGGACCTCTGGTTGGGGGGCTGGGGGCGAAGGAGCAGCAGCACAGGGAAACTGATGCAACGGCAGGGATGGTATCTGAGGCACAACGCAGATAAGCAGTTGTCATAAATATAAAGGGAAGGGTAATCACCTTTAAAATCCCTCCTGGCCAGAGGAAAAACCCTCTCACCTGTAAAGGGTTCAGAAGCTAAAGGTAACCTCGCTGGCACCTGACCAAAATGACCAATGAGGCGACAAGCTACTTTCAAAAGCTGGGAGGAAGAGGGAGAAAAACAAAGGGTCTGTCTGTGTGATGCTTTTGCCGGGGACAGAACAGGAATGGCGTCTTAGAATTTAGTAAATAATCTAGCTAGGTATGAGTTAGATTATGATTTCTTTAAATGGCTGAGAAAATAGCTGTGCTGAATAGAATGAATATTCCTGTCTGTGTGTCTTTTTGTAACTTAAGGTTTTGCCTAGAGGGATTCTCTATGTTTTGAATCTAATTACCCTGTAAGGTATTCACCATCCTGATTTTACAGAGGTGATTCTTTTTTACTTCTATTAAAAGTCTTCTTGTAAGAAAACTGAATGCTTTTTCATTGTTCTTAAGATCCAAGGGTTTGGGTCTGTGGTCACCTATGCAAATTGGTGAGGATTTTTACCAAACCTTCCCCAGGAAGTGGGGTGCAAGGGTTGGGAGGATTTTGGGGGGAAAGACGTTTCCAAATGACGCTTTTCTAATAAAAATAAACCCAGATAAATGTTTGGTGGTGGCAGTGGAAGGCCAAGGCCAAAGGGTAAAATAGTTTGTACCCTGGGGAAGTTTTAACCTAAGCTGGTAAAAGTAAGCTTAGGAGGTTTTCATGCAGGTCCCCACATCTGTACCCTAGAGTTCAGAGTGGGGAAGGAACCTTGACAGCAGTGCATATTAGTGTGGCTCATTACTGAAACGGGTTTTCAAAGACTCCCAGAGATGCAGAGCTCCTCACTGGGCTCTTCTTATTGCCCTGGTATCTGGCTGCACAAAACTAACTGCCAACCTATTCACCTCTGCAACTCAACACTGCAGAAACTTCTCTCCCTGTGCCTCACAGATATTATGGAGCACACAGCGATAACAGTGGGGATGTTGCTTTCATTGAGGTCTAACCAAATAAGCAAACTGCACCAGCAACCATCCTAAGGCACATTCCACCACCATGTTGCACTTGCTCAGCCTATTGTTGAACCGAGCCTTACTGCTGTCCAGGTGGCTGTTGTATGGATTCATGAGCATTGGAGCAAGGGGTAGGCTGGGTCTCACAGAATCACTATTTGCATTTCAACATCATCAATGGTTATTTTGCAACCTGGAAAGAAAGTCCCCGCTTGCAGCTTTCTGAACAGACCTGTGTTCCTAAAGATGCGTGTGTCATGCACCTTTCCTGACTGTCTCACGTTGATGTCAGTGAAACACCCCATGTGATCCACCAGTGCTTGCAACATCATTGAAAAGTATCCCTCAACATTTATGTATTCTTTGGCAAGGTGGTCTGGTGCCAAGATAGGATTATGCATGCCATCTATCGTCCCACTGCAGTTAGGGAAACCCATTGTGGCAAAACCATCTACTATGTCCTGCACATTGCCCAAGGTCACTACCCTTCTAAGCAGGAATTGATTAATGGCGCTGCACACTTGGCTCACAACTGCTGCCATGGTGGCTTTATCAACTCCAAATTGATTCCCCAGACCAGTAGCAGTCTGGCAATGCAAGCTTCCACAGAGCAATCGCCACTTGCTTCTCCCCTGTCAGAACAGGTCTCATTTTAGTGTTGCTGCACTTCAGGGCTGGGGGAAGCTCTGCACAAAGTTTCTGGAAAGTGGCCTTTCACATGCAAAAGTTCTGCAGCCACTGCTTGTCATCCCATACAATGCAATCCCAGCAGTCAGTGCTGTTTCCCAGGACCAGAAATGGCGCTACACCATGTTCAGCAGCTGCACAACTGCCAGCAGCAATTGTTTCATTCTATGGCTTGCAGCAGGTCTGCTTGAATGATATTGCAATGATCCACCGGTGGCCCCTGTTTTGGGTCTGGAAATACTACAGGCTAAGGCATGAGGGGTTTGTAATGTTCAAAACAAGCATGCAGTTGAGGGGGGGTCCATGTTTCTTGGGCTATGGTGTACATGCTGCTAAGCCAGGCTTTGCCTTTGATATCTGGGGAATGATGCAGGGAGGAAACTGAATTATGGGAGATCAAAGCTATCTTCCCATTCCCCCCGCCAAGGTTCTGGTCCTACAAGGCATCGCAAGCCTGTCCCAAAAACCCCTCGGGGTTAATTCCATTGTGGGACAGCTACCCACAGTGCACTGCTCTATGCATCATGCAAGTGCTTCTAGTGAGGATGCACTCCACCAACACAATGAGTGGGGTGTAGATACTCTGCACCAACTTAATTACTGAGGCATCCAGCTGTCAACTTAACTATGAAGTGTAGATATGCCCTTACTGTATTTGTACTACTGATCTGTTACAAAACATACTTTATCATAAGACCTGGTGTTAATTACTTTTTGGAGATGAGTAAAGAAAGTTTTCATGGCTGTTGTATTGCTACATTTTAATTATATTTCCTGTAAAAGGAGAAAATCACAGATTAAACTCAAGCATCACTGTGGAAAGTAGAAAGGGGCACCTGGGGCAAGAATGTTGGGGACCCAAATATCTGAACTGAAAAAACTGATGACCGTTAACAAAAAGGTGCTGAATTAAGCAGCATCCATCCACCCATTCTTCTACATGCTCTTTTGAGTTTTTTTTAAAAACAGGTTGGAACTAACCCTCTGCTTGCACATTTTCCTTCATTCCTCTGAACTGATGCTAGGCAGGCCTCTAACATGTGCTGGCTCCCCCTCCCTCAGTCTCCTCCATCTCTCTCTCTCCTCTGTTACCCTTTCATCTCTGCAGGTGGAGCCGTCACCAATCAGGATTCTCCATTTGTTGCCTATGTGGGGGTCATGAGTGGCCTAACACCCTAATCTCTTTTCCTGAATAGAGATCTAAATCAATCTGATCTATTACTTGTGCAGTAGTTTGTGTAAACTGAAGAGACATCACCCACGCTGCTCTCAGAGCAGTTGTAAAGTAGCCTTCCAGTCTCTCAGATATATGTTACAGCTAATGTTCATGCAGAGACATCGTGACTAACACAGGCTCAATTTCCCCTGAACATACTAAAGTCAGCCCCCAGGGCAAATTGGGATTAGGGATCTGTCACATTTCACCGCTCATCCCCTATTTACTAGCTAGGATGATCCACACTTATAAATATATAGTGGGCACATCTGACCCAACAATACAGTAACCCTGTACAAAGCATAAGTTAAAAGCCTTTATAAAAAGAATGCTGTCAAGGGTCTGCATTAATTTCCACATTTTAAAAAGTTTATTGTAAAAAATGTTTTTTAAAAAATACACAGGACATTTTCCATTTTTATAGTAGTAAAAATATGCCAGCTCTACCACTCAAATGGTAAAACTGTTCATTTTCTTGCCATAGAGCAATCTATATTTAATAAACTTCAAACAACAAGTGTCGATAGGTAGAGTACTATAGACAAACTACAAACGTAGAATCCTCTGGGTGAAAAAAAAATCTAGATATACATATTTACATCATGAGCTAACGCTTCTACTTCTTAACACCAATGCAGCTGCAGAGCACCACCAGGGATTGCAAAAGGTCTATCCCTGTATCCAGATTCCTTGCAGACTTGGTTATTTAGACTGTATTACAACAGTAGCCACATTATAGTTTTTGTGGGGTTGGTCCATGGGTATCGCTCCAACAGAATGCTAGAAAACAGGTGGAGATTCTGTCTCAGGTGCTTGGTTCATTGGCTGCCACAGAGTAAGAACTGTATATAAAGTATGCACCACAGCCCTACTGGTTAAGCAGAAGCATTAGCTACAAGAGGAGTCCCATCTAGCCAGATGGAGCCAGGGCCTTTGGAATTGATGCTGAAAGTTGCCTACAAGCCTGCTTCTATTTGGATAATGATTGTCTGAAGATATTATTTTAAAATATTTTGAGCCAATTCTGTCTCAAGATCTGCATGTATAGTTCCCCTGGCTTTCCATTTCCAAGGGCAGAATTCCTTCCTTCAAGCAGGCTAATATCCAGTTGTTTCAATTTAAAGTAAACAAGATAGCAATTCTCAGACAGATGGGAATCCAGCTGCTGTATTCCCAAGTTACAACCCCTTTCCCCCTCCCCGCAAAAAACTCAGTGTGGGTTAGCTTGGAAAAAATCAGGGGGCCAATTCAATACATTATACTGCAGGAAAGACTAGCTATTTGACACCCTTAAGATTCAGCATCTTCCTCCTCACTCTCTTCCTCTTGGTCGTCATCGTCATCATCATCCTCCTCCACCTCTCCATCCCTCTTCTCTCTTTCAAGCATTTTCAGGTATTTGCTAGCGAGGATCTTCTTTGGTAAGATATCTGAAAGGCACAATTCCTTCTTTTGTAATCATTTTTGACAGTTACAAAAGAGATTTAGAATAATTTATTACTGTACCATCAAGATCATAGCAACTAACAGCCTCACAGTCTATGGGCTGCAATTTTTTAGGCTATGGAATAGTCAGGTTATTCTAATCTAACTGGTATCCGTGGAATAGGAATGTAGCCATTGTGATATTAGAGAGATTGTCAGATTAAGGGTATTAGTAATCCATGAGGGAATTTAAGTGATTATGCCGATATAATCATTTCTTAGTAATCCATGAGGGAATTTAAGTGATTATGCCGATATAATCATTTCTTAAGTCTTACTCATTTATGCTGCTTTGCTTTTTACTTACACTGATCAAGTACATCTTAAGTGTATTACTTAATTATATCTACTCTATTTATACTCCTTAGAAGCTATTTCCCTCTACTCAGTGTAGGCTGCCTGTTCAGGGTAATGCTATCACGATGAGTCCAAGAACAGTAAGGAAATATTGCTAAAAGGTGCCACAAGTGGGGCTGATGCGCTAGTTAAATCATATTAACAAGGAGATCTCACTCCTTAGACCAAAGAATTTATTTGAAGAGGGGCAAGCATTATTCTAAATGCCCAATCAATGTACAGGATTTAAGACAACAGGGATTGTGGCATAAACCAATGTCTGAAAGGACATTTGTAAATTTAAAAATCAATATAGAGTTCTGGGCACATATGATGTTTCATAAAATCCTTCTTCTGCTTCCCCAAACACTATAAAGATTTAAGGGAGTGTTGTCTATTGGTTAAAGCAGAAGATGGGAGTCACTTACCTCCCTGATTTTATTCCTAGATCTTAAAAACTGACTTTAAAGTTACTTTAATCAATCTGAACCTGAGCTTTCCCATTTTTAAATTAGGGACACTATCCACCACCCAGGGATACTATTAAAAGGCATTGGAAAGAAGTAGCTTGAAGTTATTGGAATGTCAAGTATGACTTACAATAATTGGAGGTGCAATTATTTTGTCCCATGACTTTGTGTACTTTGCATCAATAAAAAAAAGCAGCTCATTCATTCACACAGAATGCTTGTCAATTATTTGGACCATGAGTAAATTAAATGCAACAGAGGTTAACAGCCAAAAAGAGAATTTAATAATAATAGTGACTGCTACAGTAAGAGCTGCATCTTATTTTCCAGTTGCCCATATCCATTTGCCACAACTGCTATACCTACCAGCAAGGAACTGAAACGTTTCAGATTCCTCCGCTGTATGGGATAAGTCACTGTAGGTTAGGGCTCTCTTCTCTTTTCCACGGCCATGTTTGTAGGAGTAAGTGGCTAAATACTGGACAAAGAGCTCCTATAAAAAACAACCGACAAAAAGAAATCTGTCAAATTAATTCCTGTGTACACAGCTGATTGCAATGCTTCTTCAAGCCCTTGTTTAGGGCCCAGTCCTGCCATTAACTGCATGCAGCCACTGCCCTGCACCTACACAGAGTCCCACCAATTTCGATATGGCTCTGTGAGAGCAGATGTGTACCTCTGTGAGTAGCCAACTGCAAAACTGGGGTCTTAGACTAACCCTTAATTTGTGCCACTATCAAGTTAACCACTGCAGCAGGCTTTATGGGAACAGAAGACAGCAAGAAATTATTTCTGCAGGTATGTGATTAAATACTGCAAAAATAGCTTGCTGCTTTCTGCTACTTATGATAAATTTCAGAGTAGCAGCCATGTTAGTCTGTATTCACAAAAAGAAAAGGAGTACTTGTGGCACCTTAAAGACTAACCAATTTATTTGAGCATAAGCTTTCGTGAGCTACAGCTCACTTCATTGGATGCATACTGTGGAAAGTGTAGAAGATCTTTTTATACACACAAAGCATGAAAAAAATACCTCCCCCCACCCCACTCTCCTGCTGGTAATGTCTTATCTAAAGTGACCACTCTCCTTACAATGTGTATGATAATCAAGTTGGGCCATTTCCAGCACAAATCCAGGTTCCACCCCCCCCCCCACAAACCCACTCTCCTGCTGGTAATAGCCGTCACCTTCAGCCCCCAACTAAAACCCCTCCAACGCATTATGAAGGATCTACAACCTATCCTGAAAGATGACCCAACACTCTCACAAATCTTGGAGACAGGCCAGTCCTTGCCTACAGACAGCCCCCCCAACCAGAAGCAAATACTCACCAGCAACCACATACCACACAACAGAACCACTAACCCAGGAACCTATCCTTGCAACAAAGTCCATTGCCAACTGTGCCCACATATCTATTCAGGGGACACCATCACAGGGCCTAACAACATCAGCCACACTATCAGAGGCTCGTTCACCTGCACATCCACCAATGTGATATATGCCATCATGTGCCAGCAATGCCCCTCTGCCATTTACATTGGTTGAACTGGACAGTCTCTACGTAAAAGAATAAATGGACACAAATCAGATGTCAAGAATTATAACATTCATAAACCAGTCGGAGAACACTTCAATCTCTCTGGTCACGCAATCACAGACATGAAAGTTGCGATATTACAACAAAAAAACTTCAAATCCAGACTCCAGCGAGAGACTGCTGAATTGGAATTCATTTGCAAATTGGATACAACTAACTTAGGCTTGAATAGAGACTGGGAGTGGCTAAGTCATTATGCAAGGTAGCCTATTTCCCCTTGTTTTCCAGCCCCCCCAGACGTTCTTGTTAAACCCTGGATTTGTGCTGGAAATGGCCCACCTTGATTATCATACACATTGTAAGGAGAGTGGTCACTTTAGATAAGCTATTACCAGCAGGAGAGTGGGGCGGGGGGAGGTATTTCTTCATGCTTTGTGTGTATAAAAAGATCTTCTACACTTTCCACAGCATGCATCCGATGAAGTGAGCTGTAGCTCACGAAAGCTCATGCTCAAATAAATTGGTTAGTCTCTAAGGCGCCACAAGTCCTCCTTTTCTTTTTGCGTGTTTAATGGAAGCAGGCCAGAGGATGGCAGAGGCCCCCCCCTAACAGGCGGATTTTTGCCACGTGACAGGCTGCAACATACCAAAAAAAAAAAACAACAAAAACCCACAGCCTGAAGAGTCAGACCAAGTCACCTTTCTTTGGAGAACCGGTGTGAACTACTTCCTTCACGCCCTCCTCCTGCCCCCACCCTCCAGGGGCTGGCAAGCGGGCGAGGGCAGCTGCTTCCAAAGCCTTGTCTAAAGCAGGGTAGCCCCCCCCGCCCCGTGGCTCGGCTCAGGCCCCTGGCGTCCCGGCCACAGCCCCAGCCCCACGGGGCGGGGAGCCGCTCGGCCCTGGGCTGCTTCCCCCCCCCCCCACGCCCCGCACCAGGCGCCGGGGCAGGGACGGCGGGAGGCCCGGGCCGGGTACCGTGGCCTTGGCGGTGAGGAACAGCGCGTCCTGGTTGATGCTGGAGACCTCCGGCGAGCTCTTCATGATCACCCGGATCCGGGAGAGGGGCAGCGACACCAGACGGTTCTCGCCGCCGCAGCCGCCACCGCTCAGCCGCGCCGCCGCCGCCATTTTCCTACGCCGCCAGCCGCCGCTCCAAGCCCTGGCATCAATCCCGTCGTTAAAAGGCGCCCGGCCGGGGAGCAGAGCCCTTTGGGAGTGGTAGTTTTCTGCCGCAAGGCAGCTCGGGCACGCTGGGAGGAGGGCAGGCGGAGGACTACAACTCCCATGATGCACCTCTCCTCAGCTCGCCTCGCCCACCCTGCTCTCCTTGCGGCCGGGTGACAGAGGGCGGGCTACGACTCCCGTCATGCATCTGCCCACCTCTGTCGTCCGGCGCCTGGCGGAGGCCCCGCCCGTAGCGAGCCCACAGCGTGCTTTGAGTGCGCGCTAGTGGCAGGTGGCAGAGCCGCAGCCCGGTTCGTCTGTGTTCGCAAAAAGGAAAGGAGGACTTGTGGCGCCGGAGAGACTCACCAATCTAGTGGGGCATAAGCTTTCGTGAGCTACAGCTCACTTCCTCGGATGCGCTCAGGGGTAGTCCTAATTGCAGAGCAGATTAGAGCAGGACCTTTGTGCTTTCAGAGTGAATGTACAACAGGACGGATTGTGAGGAAGAAAACTCAAGAGCTCCCCGTCTTTCATTATTATATATTGCCTGTGTGCATATAATGTTTGTCTTATCTGTCTACCTACCCAGACAATCAGGTGAAATCCTGGTCCCATGCAAATCCGCGTGTGCTAAATGAGAGCCACAATTTTCCCTATAGTATTTGAGCACCTGTAAGTGCGCCCATTGTTATAGGCTGGCTTGCATTACAGCTCAGAATCACATTAGCTAAACTAATGTAACATTAGTTACATGTCATGATGGATACTTTGCATTTCTATAGCGCCTTCAGTCAGAAGTTCTCAAAGTATTCTACAAACAACAGGCTTTAGCACCCATGTGATGTAGGTAAGACACTGAAGGTGAGCCCTTAACTAACCTATCACTGCTCATATCTAGGGTGAAACATGGATCTTTCAACAGTATATAATAATGTTAAAATTATATAATACATAGGTTAAGGAAAGAGTGTCTGTACATCTGGGTGAAGTGCTTCGACTATCCAAAAGTACAAAATCTGGTTTAAAAGTCAGAAGATACTTTTAGTACATAATCTGCAATAACCCAAATTTAGGTGAATACATTTAATGGTACAGTTTAGATATGAGATTCTGAATACTCAGGTACATCACTCAGGAAAAGTTATACAGACAGTTGGTTGTAGTGAGCAAATATAGGAATAAATGTAGATTGTCCCTCAGCAATTGAGCATTTAGGATAGGTTGTCCCTTAGAAAATATAATCCACCAGAGAAGTATTTCTGTTACTTTCCGATTTTGTTTCTCATTGGCACTCCAGCTCATCTCTCCTGGTATTGCCGATGTTCAGTGATGTGTTCTAGATAGATGTCCCTCAACCACCTGATGGCGTCTGACACCATGAAGTGTTGCATCAGCCAAGCGTAGCATTCACCGATTCCGCATTCTCAACACTCGCTCCTTATCGGGGTCCTAGGCTCCCAGGGCTCCGACGATCAGAGTGTGAGTTAGAACCTGGTAACCCCTAGCTCTCAAGGTGTCGGCCTGAGGGGTGTATTTCTCCACCTTTCAACCTCGGGCTTTGTGGAAAGCCGGGGTCCTATTCTCAAAGGGCACTGTGACAACCAACATGATGATCTTTTGGTCCTCACTGATGATGATGATGTCCGGTCACAGTTGGCTGTCCGTTCCGGGGATGGCAGAGTTCATGGTCACCTTTCTCACAGGTGGCAGTATGGCTCTGACTAGTCAGTCTTGGATGGTGTTGTGGCACAGCTGCTAGGCTCTGGAATGGGGCTTGTAGCTACAAAGGACATGGGGTAGTGTCTCATTAGCATAGCCACGCTTCCTGCATTGCTTGTCCCAATTCCCGTGGCGGACAGCTCCGTTCAGCGGGACACAGTTGATGAACCTAGGACTGGAATGGAAGACAGACATATCCAATTGAAAATGCAGTTAGAAGTTTACTGGTAAACTAGGGATAATCTCTTGCAAAAGTGTCGCGGAATTGAACCCAAATAATTATCTAATCTGAAAGAAGGCATCTGCAGCACTACCCTACACCCTAACGCTGTGAGGGGGCACTGCTTAAGTCCTGCCTCACTAGCATCATCTCCAGTAGCATTATATTTGGAGGTCTCCTATGCAATTAGTAACCATGTGCAAACTAAAGCTCATGGGTTACAAATTCCATTTAGATTGTAACCTTTTTAGGACAGGGATTTGTTTTTTTACTTGGTATAAAATATTATGTTTGCTGTAAAACATCATTCATCATGGTCCTATATGTTAGTATTTAACCCTGTGTCTAACTATTCTTTGATCTTACCTTGTAATGACCTCTTGTGGTAGTAGTTAGTATTACTATCTCAGTGAAATAATTTATACTGTCAATCAACTGGAGCTAAGATCAAGTGTAGTACTTAGTATGTGAATCACTGGTTTTTCTGGGTGAAATCAGAACTACTCAACTGTCATTAACCCTCCTGGTCAATGGAAGGTGTACTAGGCTGGATTTGGTTAATACTCCTGGCATGTGGCAGGGGTATTAATTTTTTTGCAGCTCTCACCCATGTTTGGTGAGCGGTGACTGAAGCCAGGAAATAAGGGTTAGTCTCTTAGCAGCATTCATGTGTCACACTTTATCATAGAATCATAGACTTTAAGGTCAGAAGGGACCATTATGATCGTCTAGTCTGACCTCCTGCACAATGCAGGCCACAGAATCCCACCCACCCACTCCTGTAACAAACCCATAACCTATGTCTGAGTTGTTGAAGTCCTCAAATCGTGGTTGAAAGACTTCAAGGTGCAGAGAATCCTCCAGCAAGTGACCCGTGCCCCATGCTGCAGAGGAAGGTGAAAAACCCCCAGGGCCTCTGCCAATCTGCCATGGAGGAAAATTCCTTCCCGACCTCAAACGTGGTGATCAGCTGAACCCTGAGCATGTGGGCAAGACTCACCAGCCAGACACCCAGGAAAGAATTCTCTATAGTAACTCAGATCCCACCCCATCTAACATCCCATCACAGACCATTGGGCATATGTACCGCTAATAGTCAAAGATCAATTCATTGCCAAAATTAAGCTATCCCATCATACCATCCGCTCCATAAACTTATCAAGCTTATTCTTGAAGTGAGATATGTCCTTTGCCCCCACACTGCTCCCCTTGGAAGGCTGTTCCAGAACTTCACTCCTCTGATGGTTAGAAACCTTCATCTAATTTCAAGTCTAAACTTCCTGGTGGCCAATTTATAACCATTTGTTCTTGTGTCCACATTGGTACTGAGCTTAAATAATTCCTCTCCCTCCATGGTATTTATCTCTCTGATGTATTTATAGAGAGCAATCATATCTCCCCTCAACCTTCTTTTGGTTAGGTTATACAAGCCAAGCTCTTTGTGTCTCCTTTCATAAGACAGGTTTTCCATTCCTCGGATCATCCTAGTAGCCCTTCTCTGTGCCTGTTCCAGTTTGAATTCATCCTTCTTAAACATGGGAGACCAGAACTGTACACAATATTCCAGATCAGGTTTCACCAGTGCCTTGTATACCAGTACTAGCACCTCCTTATCTCTACTGGAAATACCTCACCTGATGCATCCCAAGACCGCATTAGCTTTTTTCACGGCCATATCACATTTGGCGGCTCACAGTCATCCTGTGATCAACCAATACTCCGAGGTCTTTCTCCTCCCCTGTTACTTCCAAGTGATGTGTCCCCAGCTTATAACCAAAATTCTTGTTATTAATCCCTAAATGCATGACCTTGCACTTTTCACTATTAAATTTCATCCTATTACTATTACGCCAGTTTACAAGGTCATCCAGATCTTCCTGTATGATATCCCGGTCCTTCTCTGTATTGGCAATACCTCCCAGCTTTGTGTCATCCGCAAACTTTATTAGCACACTCCCACTTTTTGTGCCAAGGTCAGTAATAAAAAGATTAAATAAGATTGGTCCCAAAACTGATCCCTGAGAAACTCCACTAGTAACCTCCTTCCAGCCTGACAGTTCACCTTTCAGTGTGACCCGTTGTAGTCTCCCCTTTAACCAGTTCCTTATCCACCTTTCAATTTCCATGTTGATCCCCATCTTTTCCAATTTAGCTAATAATTCTCCATGTGGAACCATATCAAATGCCTTACTGAAATCGACATAAATTAGATCAACTGCGTTTCCTCTGTCTAAAAAATCTGTTACCTTCTCAAAGAAGGAGATCAGGTTGGTTTGGCATGATCTACCCTTTGTAAAATCATGTTGTATTTTGTCCCATTTACCATTGACCTCAATGTCCTTAACTACTTTCTCCTTCAAAATTTTTTCCAAGACCTTGCATACTACAGATGTCACACTAACAGGCTTGTAGTTTCCCAGATCACTTTTTTTTCCTTTCTTAAAAATAGGAACTATGTTAGCAATTCTCCAGCCATACGGTACGACCCCTGAGTTTACAGATTCATTACAAATTCTTGCTAATGGGCTTGCAATTTCATGTGCCAGTTCCTTTAATATTCTTGGATGAAGAATATCTGGGCCCCCCAATTTAGTCCCATTAAACTGTTCGAGTTTGTCTTCTACCTCAGATATGGTAATATCTACAAAAAGAAAAAGAGTACTTGGACTCCTTTTCTTTTTGCGAATACAGACTAACATGGCTGTTACTCTGAAACCTGGTAATATCTACCTCCATATCCTCATTCCCATTTGTCATCCTACCATTATCCCTAAGCTCCTCATTAGCCTCATTAAAGACTGAGGCAAAGTATTTATTTAGATATTGGGTCATGCATAGATTATTCTTAACCTCCACTCCATCCTCAGTATTTAGCGGTCCCACTTCTTCTTTCTTTGTTTTCTTCTTATTTATATGGCTATAGAACCTTTTACTATTGGTTTTAATTCCCTTTGCAAGGTCCAACTCGACATGGCTTTTGGCCTTTCTCACTTTATCCCTACATGTTCTGACCTCAATAAGGTAGCTTTCCTTGCTGATCCCTCCCATCTTCCACTTCTTGTAGGCTTTCTGCTTTTTCTTAATCACCTCTCTGAGATGCTTGCTCATCCAGCTTGGTCTACAACTCCTGCCTATGATTTTTCCCCCTTTCTTTCTTATACACCTCTACCCCAATATAACAGAAATTCGGATATAATGCGGTAAAGCAACAATGGTTTTCTATCTCGTCTACAACATTGGTTCTTAAAATGGGGGTCGCAACCTGGTTATGTGAGGGGTCGCGAGCCCCGAGCCCAGTGCGCGGCTGCAAGTTGCAAGCCCCGACCCCTGCGCCGGGCTGTGAGCCCCGACCATGACGCATGACTGCGAGCCCCGACCCTGTTTGGAGCTGTGAGACTATGAGGCCCGACCCCAGCGTGCGGCTGTGAGTCCAGACCCCGATCCCTGTGCCGGGCTGTGAGCCCCGACCCCGATCCCTGTGCCGGGCTGTGAGCCCCGACCCCGACAGGGATGCGTGGTTGCAAGCCCCGACCCCGGTGCGTGGCTGTGAGCCCCGACTCCAGTGCACAGCTGCTAGCCCTGAACCCTGCGCCTGGCTGTGAGCCCCAAACCTGACAGGGACGCGTGGCTGCAAGCCATGACCCCGGTGCCGGGCTGTGAGCCCCGACCTCTGTGCCGGGCTGCGAGCCCCAACCCCGGGCTGTGAGCCCTGACCCTGACAGGGACGCGTAGCTGCAAGCCCTGACCCCGGTGCCAGGCTGTGAGCCCTGACCCTGGGCTGTGAGCCCTGACTCCAACAGGGACACGTGGCTGCAAGCCCTGACCCCGGTGCCCGGCTGTGAGTCCCGACCCCAGTGCTGGGCTGTGAGCCCCAACCCCTGCGCCAGGCTATGAGCCCCAACCCCGGCGCACAGCTGCAAGCCCCAACCCCGGGCTGTGAGCCCCGACCCCGACAAGGACCCATGGCTGCAAGCCCTGACCCCGGTGCGCAGCTGTGAGCCCCGACCCCAGTGCCGGGCTGTGAGCCCCAACCCCTGCGTTGGGCCGTGAACCCTGACCCTGTCGCGTGGCCGCGAGCCCTGACCCTGGGCTGTGACCCCCAACCCCGATAAGGACGTGTGGCTGCAAGCCCTGACCCCAGTGCGTGGCTGTGAGCCCCGACCCTAGTGACGGGCTGTGAGCCCCAACGCCCTAACCCAGCCTGTGAGCCCCAACCCCGACAGGGATGCATGGCTGCAAGCCCTGACCCCGGTGCGCAGCTGCGAGCCCCGACCCCGACAGGGACGCCTGGCTGCGAGCCATGACCCCGGTGTGCAGCTGCGAGCCCTGACCCCAGTGCTGGGCTGTGAGCCTCGACCCCTGCCCTAGGCTGTGAGCCCCGACCCCGACAGGGACGCTTGGCTGCAAGCCCCGACCCTGGCGCGCAGCTGCGAGCCCCGACCCTGGGCTTGATGGGAAGGACAACTTCAGATGCGCCCTTTCTAAAACAACACCAAGAATAAAACTTCTTGTGTCAAATACTGTATTAATAACGGAAATGCTCAAGGCCAAAGCAAGTTTGATATAATGTGGTTTCACCTATAACGCAGTAAGATTTTTTGGCTCCCGAGGACCCTGTTGTATCGGGGTAGAGGTGTATGTTATAAGAAGAAAATTTAATCTTTGAAATCCCCCAGTGTAGGAGGTAACTTGACAGAGAACTGGAGGAAACAGTTGCAGAATTTTCAGTATTTTCTGGAAGCAATTTGTATGGCAGAGAACTTAGGTGAAATCCTGCACTACAATGTATTCCAGAAGGAGACTGATGGTGACTGCAAACTGCAGCTAGACAAAGCCATTCAAAAATTTCAAGAATACATTTTTTGCTCATTAAACAAGCTGCCAGTTGAAACAACTGTTATGTTACAGACCTATATCTTAAAGCTAAATCTTGTGCATTTAAACAGCTAATAGATGGACTAATTAGAGGTTGAATTATTTGTGGTGTAACTGATAATTAGAACAAGTAAGGTTCTTACCAGAAAGTGACTTGACGCTATAAAAAACCATGGATATTTCCAGGGCAAGTGAACACTATGCTTCCTAAATTGCTTGTTAACAAGCAGTGAAAGAACTGAAGAGCATCTAATTAAAGATCCAGGCAAGGCATAAACAAATGGCAGAGACTAAATTTATTTGCAAGGGAATGCAAAGGTGTCATAAAAGTAATAAAACAGCACAAGAGGTACAGTGTCTTGGAAGTAATAAAACAGCTATTTTGTAATGGCATTCTCTAAACACAAACAAGATTCACAAAAGCAAAATCCATTCATGAATGTTCAGTTGGAGGACTACACAAGTTCATGATGAGAAACAGGGTTCTTGTTTCAGAGTGTGAATTATAAGGAGCCCAAGTGGCACAGCTCCACTTGTTTATAAAGACAGATACTTTTCAGTAGAGTTTGGGGTAGTGGAACAGGAAGTCCTACGTCTGCTTGAGTTGAATAGCAGTCTACAAATACAGATAATCAAAAAGGTGTATTCCTTATCTATTGGACAGGAGAGAAAAGCTATTCATATAGGATTTGATGAGTAGTTAATGGATTGGGATACATAAAGAATGTAAGACATTACTGTGACACATTGTACCCCCATAACACCCTGTATCCCATATTCAGCACTTTTATTCAATTATGTTGTATTTTGTGTAAAGTATGCCTTGAGGTATCATTTGAAAACTCATAATCTGCCGAACATCGTTGTACTGTTATAATGTGTGTACCAACATTGTACATGGAATTATAAGATTTTACTGTATGATTGTTACTGAAATGTATTGTAATTCTGGGTACACCCCCTAGCCAATTTCTCAGAGACAAAGGCACACTGGCTCACCAGCAAGGTGTTGGAGCCATTACCTTTTAATCGGACGTTCAATGGAAGGGGGGAAGGTATAAACAAAAGAATTTACAATTCATTTGAAGGACTGACTGCAGAACACATATGCCATGGACCTGCCTAACCCCATGACCAAGTTCCCTCTAATTTTTTAAATCCATGTGTGGAATTAATTTTGTTATGTGCACCAATATGGAGATGATGTGTGGTGGGGCCGGGGGTTCGGAGTGTGGGAAGGGGCTCCAGGCTGGGGCAGAGGGTTGGGGTTTAGGCCCTACCACTTGAATTCAAGTGGTTTGCTTGTGAAATGCTGAGTCGGCATACCTTGTTTTTGTAGAGCGGGATATTTTTCAAAAGCAGTCAGCATTGGCTTAACTCTGCTCCCACTGAAGTTATCCCATTGACTCCAGTGAAGGAGGGGTAAGCAAACAACAAGTGCTTCTGGAAATCCCATCAAGAAACTTTAGTCCTTACTTCCTCAAATGCAGTTTTATTAACACAAATGGGAGTAGTTATAATTTTAAAAGAACTTTGTCGTATCTTCCACACTGAAGCTGATTATTTAAAAAATAATAACCCACACAACAACACTGGTGTTTGCCTTTTATGTCTTTAAAGATATCTTTATAGAAGTTTATAATATTTGCTGTTATTTTAAACTAGCTAATCCTCCCAAATTTTTCTTCTTACCAGCAGAGGGCAACAAAAATGATCAGGGGGCTGGGGCACATGACTTATGAGGAGAGGCTGAGGGAACTGGGGTTATTTAGTCTGCAGAAGAGAAGAGTAAGGGGGATTTGATAGCAGCCTTCAACTACCTGAAGGGGGGTTCGAAAGAGGAAGGAGCTCGGCTGTTCTCAGTGGTGGCAGATGACAGAACAAGAAGCAATGGTCTCAAGTTTCAGTGGGGGAGGTCTAGGTTGGCTATTAGGAAACACTACTTCACTAGGAGGGTGGTGAAGCACTAGAATGGGTTACCTAGGAAGGTGGTGGAATCTCCATCCTTAGAGGTTTTTAAGACCCAGCTTGACAAAGCCCTGGCTGGGATGATTTAATTGGGGATTGGTCCTGCTTTGAGCAGGGGGTTGGACTAGATGACCTCCTGAGGTCTCTTCCAACCTCAATCATTTATGATTCCATTTGAAAGCACAGCTGTGTGCTATCACCTGCTCTTCCTAATGAAGCTACATTTTATCAACAGTTCTCTGTTAACAGCTTGCTTGATTGGGCATTGGTATTTTTGATGTCAGGATGTGCTCAGGGACAGAGCATTGCTGGCGTAAAACCAGCAGAGGGAGCTAAATTACTTTTCAGGGTAGCGTAAACATGGCAATAGGATTTTACTACAGATAGTAAAAAATGTTCACGCTTCAAAACCTGGAAAGCCTTTTTCCCTTGAAATTTTGACAAACAAGAATAAAATTGTACAGAAATTCTCAGTTTCTTCCCCCACCCCATGTTTTTTACTGGCTTGTGTTTATACCAGGCTTGCATGCATTCGGTCCGTGTTGGGATACGGAATTTTGCTTAATTATTTAATAGAAATCTTTAAGTCAGAGTGCATTCCCAACCAATTTTAAGGTAACACAGATTTTTGTGCTCATACTATTTGATGATATTGTTTGTTATAGTTGAAAACTTTGCATCCGTCATTTAAATTACACCTACGCTCTGTGCTGGTAAAAAATGGCAATAGTAGTTACAATTAAACTGCAGCTAGCTGTACAAAACCATATAAACCTTACTGTGTACACTCTTTTGCACTCCCAGTTCTTTTCTAGTCAATAGCAGAGATGTCTGCCTTTATAATTAGTGATCTTAAATAGGTTCTAATTTTATAACCATAGGTAACCCCAGCACCCTTTCCCAGGAGTGTGATAGTCTTAAGAGCCAAGTTTTACCCTGACTTACCTCCTGTGAAACTAGTTGAAGTAAACGCATTGCAGCCTGGAACTGCTGTGGCAGGGAAAGGTGCCTCTCCTCACCACAGCAGCTCTGGGGCTGGGGCTGCGAGAGAGGTGCCCTTCCCTACCGCAGCCCTGCATGCCCCAACTTGCTCCCCAACCACCATCTACCTTTAGGGCTGCGCACCTGTATGGCTCTTGGTAGCCTGCTGTGCGACCATGCCTCTTAGAGGGAACTTAGACTATGATCCAGCAAGGACTTTTCCAGCACAGGGGCTTGGAGTATAAGAAGGGAGAATACACAACACAAATTACCACTCTTCACCTTACATCTCTCTGCTCATAACATCAGTGAATACCTGAAGCACTGAACTAAGGGAAGTGGTCCCAGAGTGAAAGGAAATCCAGCCTGTGAAATAAGAACTCTGAATTGCCTTTAGCAGATGGTGGGGTGAGAAAACTGCGTGCTTCAAATCTGACTTAGCTTGGTAAAGCTTAGGAATTAGATTGTGTGTTTATCTTTTATTTCTTTTGTAACCAATTCTGATCTTTATGTCTTACCACTTGTAAATTGTTATCCAAAATTGGGCCAGCTGGTAAGCTTAGGGAGGACTAATGACGCACCAGAGTTTGGCAGAAAGCAGCACTTTTATTATATTGATAGCTAAGCTCAAAAGAAGTGGGGGGAGGTCACACTCACACTCGCATACTCACGCTCCCAGGACAGGCACAGCACTGGAGATATTAGGATCCTTCAAGGTAAGCATCCCACAGCACAGTGATGGAAGGTTCGATTAAGGTAAGTCTTCCCGAGGCACGATGGAGTGCAACGCGGCAAACCACTGGCCAGGCGGTCTGGGCGAAGGGCTTTCAGGGGAGTTACAAACTTGTGAGTGCATTTCCGAGCACATGGCCCCTTCCCCTTTTAAGGACCTGCTCCTCATGGCCTGTGACTAGAGATGACTTGGCCACATCTGGTTGGTCACACTCCACCTCGGGCAGTGTCCATGCAATGTCCATGCATTGGGTGTGTGAGTGCTGCCTAATTAGAGTCCCAGACACCTTGTCTGCTTGGGAGCTCTTCTGATCTTCCAGCTGTTCAACCAGCCCATTCATCCCACAAGCATTCCAGGAGCGGGGGGAGGGGGAAAGCCACTTCAGAATTCAAAGAGGAGAGGAGAGGGAGAGGAGACAAAAGGCGGGGTGGGGGGGGAAGTGGAACAGACCTTTTGAGCATACAGGTTATACATAGCATAGTCATACAGAGCATACAGATCACTGCTGCTCCTACAACATAAATCACTTCAACTCTATTTATTTCTAGTTAATAAACTTGTTTTACTGTTTTATCTAAACCAGTGTGTTTGATTGAAGTGTTTGGGAAATCTGTACTCATGTCAACAGGGCTGATGAATATCCATTACTCTTTGTTGGTGTGACAAACTAATTTATGATCTTCTCTAGTCCAGTGGGCTACTGAATGGTACAAGACACACATTTCTGGGTGGCAAGGCTGGGACTGAGTGGTATGCGGGTGTCACTCTGTTCCTATTCATGGATGACTGGGTGTAGCATTCATGTACTCAGGTGGGAGTGACTTTACATGCTGGTGGCTCTGAGTAATCAACACCTTCAGAGGTCTGTTGTTCACTACCAAAGCAGTATAAGAGGCACCCTGGGCTGGAGAGTTAAGGGGACATGGCAGTTCAGCAATCCAGCTTGCATCCTGGGGCATATCACAATTACATTTAAAAGCAGAAGCAGAACTTGACAGGCTGGTAAAATTAGGTGTTACTGAACAAATACACACAAAAAATGACTGATTTAATAGTGTGGTCACCTTAATAAAACCAAATAAGTTAAGGGTGTGTATAGCTCCAAAAGCTTTAAATAAGTCTATAAAATACAAGCGATACCTCATTAGAACAGCAGGTGAGGTCAGGAATTAAAAATTCAAGCGTTTTTGGATGGAAGCCAAGGGTTTTGGCAGAAGGTGAAAAACTCTACACTTTCAAACAGTCTGAATTGATGTAAATTAAAGCAATTTAAATCACAGATTTTAATCATGATTTAAATCAGTAAGCAGGAAGCCTTGATTTAAACTGTGATGCTGATAACCAAATGCCAGCTCTGCACAAGTTTGTAGGCATTAGCTAAGAACCGACAAACTCAAAGCTGGAAACCAAGGCAGCTCACCTGTTAGTTAGTTTTGTTAAAAATAGGTATTAGTCTTATCAGAGTGTATTTAGTTTTTATCAGCTTGTACATTGCTGCATTAATCTTATTTGTAATGTCTGTATTCTATGCTATAAATAGGGCCCTACCAAATTCATGGTCCATTATGGTCAATTTCACTGCCATAGGATTTGAAAATTCATAAAGTTCACATTTTCAGATGTTTAAATCTGAAATTTCACGCTGTTATAACTGTGGGGGTCCCAAACCAAAAGGGGATTGTGGGGTGGCTGGAGTTGAAACCTGTTGTAGGGGGGTCATGGGATTACCACCCTCACTTCTGTGCTGCCTTCAGAGCTAGACTCTGAAGGCAGCAACCGCAGGGCTTCCTGCAGCCGCAGGAGGTTCCTGGAGGTGGAGGTGGGTCTGATCTCCCCCGTGCTGCTGGGAATGCCCCAGCCAGGCACTTCTAGCTGCTAGTCCTGACCGGCTCGGGAGGGACAAGACTTGCTCTTCCTCTGCACGGCTGCTCTTGGGTACCTCTGCCAGCTTCACAAGGCTCCGCACCCCTACCCCCCACTCACTTCTTGCCCCCATCACTCCGCAGCTGCAGGGGGAGGGGTCACTGTACAGGGTGTGCCCCCCTTCCAGATGCAATTATTAGCTTGTTTCAATAAAATAAATAAATGTCATGTGAACTTGAGAGGATTTATTGATTGACACTTTACAGCAGCAAGTAACACTCAGGGCTCAACTCCCTGATTGGAGATACCGGCAACTGAGAGTTTTGTAGGGTAAGTGATCTCAATTGGAATGTCAGCATGGAGCATCCAGCAACCATATATTTCTTCATTCCCTGTCTCTGTGCTGAAAACACCTGTCCCTGTTTAGACACTGCTCTCTCTGCATCCATGGAGTTCATTGGCATTGTCAGACAGCGCTGAGCTAGCCTTGCAAGATGCAGGATTCTGCCTTCCACTGAGTTCCAAAACTGTCGCACAGGAAAACTACAATCTGCTTCTTTCGCAATATTTTGGTAAGCAGGTATCTTCAGCCTACAATTCTTATCAAAGCCAGGAATTGCATTAAGCGAGGTTAAATCCACCATCAACAGACATTTGTGTAGGGTCAAAAACATGCACTGCTTTTAGGAACATTGCTGCAAGTTTTTGAAACGTTTGAGCCGTTTTTGCTACATCGCTTGACTCTTCCCCATAGCAGTAGTATTGTCTGAGCTTCTTTGCCACGCAAGAAAACACCTGCTGAGCATTGGCATTTAACTCAGCATTGTCAGAATGATTTTTGACTGTCCTTCCATCCAGAACAGTACATCCATTACTTTGTTGTACGCTTGGTGGATTGTGACATGTTGAGATTCAAACCAAGTGATTAAGTCCTTGAGTCCTGTGGCATTCTTGGTAACAAACTGAACTTCCTCATTCATCTGAGCATGGTTTAGAAGAGTTGACAGTTCTGTTAAAACCTGCATTTTCAGTGTCAGTGTCTGCTCTTCTGAGACAAACTCAGAGTAGTACTTCAGCTGGGCTGCATGGTATTGTAGAGCCCCAAACCATGCTCTGGGGAAAGTGCAATTTTTTGTTTCCCAATTTTAGTCATTTTAGTAGTGTTTGCAATGTGCTGCCTGTTTCGAAGTTTGCGGCTAGGGCAGTGTTTAAAGATCTTTTTAATGTAGCTGACCAGTTTATCAACTTTACCAAACTCACATCTCCACAGTTCACTGACAAGAGAAATTATATGTGCATTACATGTAATATGGACAGCACTTGTGTCATAAATATAAAGGGAAGGGTAAACCCCTTTGAAATCCCTCCTGGCCAGGGGAAAGCTCCTCTCACCTGTAAAGGGTTAAGAAGCTAAAGGTAACCTCGCTGACACCTGACCAAAATGACCAATGAGGAGACAAGATACTTTCAAAAGCTGGGAGGAGGGAGAGAAACAAAGGGTCTGTGTCTGTCTGTAGTCGTCTTGGCCGGGGATAGACCAGGAATGGAGTCTTAGAACTTTTAGTAAGTAATCTAGCTAGGTATGTGTTAGATTATGATTTCTTTAAATGGCTGAGAAAAGAATTGTGCTGAATAGAATAACTACTTCTGTCTGTGTATCTTTTTTGTAACTTAAGGTTTTGCCTAGAGGGGTTCTCTATGTTTTTGAATCTAATTACCCTGTAAGATATCTACCATCCTGATTTTACAGGGGGGATTTCTTTATTTCTATTTACTTCTATTTTTTATTAAAAGTCTTCTTGTAAAACACTGAATGCTTTTTCATTGTTCTCAGATCCAAGGGTTTGGGTCTGTGGTCACCTATGCAAATTGGTAAGGCTTTTTATCCAACATTTCCCAGGAAAGGGGGGGTGCAAGTGTTGGGAGGATTGTTCAGTGTTCTTAAGATCCAAGGGTCTGGGTCTGTAGTCACCTAGGCAAATTGGTGAGGCTTTTTACCAAACCTTGTCCAGGAAGTGGGGTGCAAGGTTTTGGGAAGTATTTTGGGGGGAAGGACGCGTCCAAACAGCTCTTCCCCAGTAACCAGTATTAGTTTGGTGGTGGTAGCGGCCAGTCCAAGGTGTAATATTTTGTACCTTGGGGAAGTTTTGACCTAAGCTGGTAAAGATAAGCTTAGGAGGTTTTTCATGCAGGTCCCCACATCTGTACCCTAGAGTTCAGAGTGGGGGAGGAACCGTGACAACTTGGCATTAGACCTTAAAGAACCAATTTGAAAGATTTCGTCATGTAAGTTGCATTGTCACTAAAGAAAGCAGATACTTTGTCAAAGTTCGCACTGTATTTTGAAACAGTTTTAATTATCCCATGAGAAACTGTACTGTAGTTAACAGCATCCAAATAAATGCAGTCAGCGAGCATTGTTGTTAGCTTTCCTGTCTGTACATCTTCGGCCTTGCCAGAAATAAAATCAAACAGAACATGCAGTACCTAGTTGTCTTGCTCATTTGTGGATTCATCCAAACTAATTGCAAAAGACTCATATGAGTTAATTTCAGGGTGGATTTGATTTAAATCAATTTGATTTAAATCATGATTTAAATCACTAATTGGGAAGACTTGATTTAATCATGGATTTCTACATAAAAGTGCATTCTTGTTGGTTGTTATAACCTTAATATATATTCTTCACAACTCAGAGTTAGATGTAGGTTTCATTTTTAGAAGGTACACACTATATATTTTTAAGCGATTTATTTTGAAAACTTTTCAGATTAGTTTTACAGCTCTATCAGAAAGTGAATAATTGTTTGGTTATTTCATTTGCCAAAGGTAATTGAACTAGATATTTATGAAGTCATTGGGAGGTGAACTATCTCCAATTCAACAGGTTAATCACTAATATTTGGAGGATTTTCTTGCCATGCTGTATTAGGAGGAGAACATCACCAGACAGACATTTAAATTGTTTTATTTAACTAAAAAAACATTATGTATTCTGGATTTTTTTATTCAACAGCAAACATATAATATTTTAACAAAACAAACATATGAATTTTTGAATTTAGTGAAACATTCAAATTTTTTAAAACCAGGTTTGTTTTTGTTAAAATTGTTTTTAACTAAAATAGTTAAATTAAATATTTAAAAAAAAAACCCCAAAATTAAATCTACTATGTCAAATCAACATGAGAAACTTAAAATACTGGCTTCTGCAACTAACTCAGTCGTCTTCACCTTCATTTTTCTGATTGTTCATAATCTGGAAAAGAAAAACAAACTTTCCTGCTTTTTCAGGTCCCAAACGATTTCTCAATTTGGAATAAATTAGTCCAACGGAAGAAAATATTCTTTCTTCAGCAGCAGAAGAGGCTACTGCTGTTAAAAGTGAGATTATCACTTCAACAGTCTCTGAATCCAAATGCTTAAGTGACTTCCACCAGTTCACTGGTGTGACTTTCTTTAAAACATCCTCAGCAAACATACATTTCTTGAATGGTTCACCCTTAGCTCTGAAGTTTATTATAGTAGGCATTATGGAAGGATGATTGCTGGATGTCCATGTCATAGCGAGCTCCTCCTCTTCAGCAGTTAAGGTTTGACCTCAGGGAGGGATAGCTCAGTGGTTTGAGCATTGGCCTGCTAAACCCATGGTTGTGAGCTCAATCTTTGAGGGGACTATTTAGGCATCTGGGGCAAAAATTGGGGATTAGTCCTGTATTGAGCAGGGGCTTGGACTAGATGATCTCCTGAGGTCCCTTCCAAGCCTGATATTCTATGACCCTGGTACCAAGTATTTAGAAAATGAGCTGGAGATAGTGCTTGTCCCATTTGTTTTTTTAATGCTTGTAATTTAACTCTGTCATTGCATATTTCTCTTTTTAAGATCTCACTCAGTTCCTTCCAAATTTCAACAGCATCAGCAATAAAACAGCTATTTCCCTGCATTTTATTCAAGGCTACAGAAGTAGGCTTCAGGGTACTCAGCATGTGTTCAACATTTCTCTTAAGCCCAATGTTGAGAACTTTGGCTGTGACAGTGCCATCTATTTTTTCATGATTTTGTTCACAAACTGTCATCAGATTAGGCCAGTTCTTGATATAGTGCTCAAAACAGTCCACTACTGAGTTCCATTGCATGTTTTGTGGGAGAGTTAGCTTGGTTCCTCCCACTTTTTTCAGAGCAGCTTCTGCAAAGTGGTTGTTACGGAAGTATGTTGCAATTTCAACAACATTAGCCTTTATTTCTGGAACACTGAAGTCTTTGGCTCGGAGGTGCATCAAATGAGCACTGCAATCGTATGTTGTTAGCTTGGGACTCTCTTCACTCTCTTCTAAATTTCTTCTCATCTCATGGATACATTTGCAGCATTGTCTGTGATCAAGCTGTGCACTAGACATTAGAATTTTTTTTCACAGTTTGTTAAAGCTTTCACTGCTACTTCTTGCAAGTATTCTGCTGTGTGTGCATTTCCTCATGTATCAAAGGAAGACATTCCCTTCTTCTATTGTCACACAAGCACATACAACAGGACCATTGTGGACATTGCTCCCCCATCAAGACTCAGGTTAATAATTTCACCCTCTAGCCCTTTTGCACAATGCTCAATTTCTCTTTCATACACTTTATCCAGCAATTTGCCTGCGACATCTGCTCTGTTGGGTGGACTGTATCCTGGTCTTAATGACTAAACCATGTTCATGAAGTGTAGGCTCTCAATCTTACGGAAAGGAGAGTTTGTTGCATAAACAAACTGGGAAATTTTTTCATCAGTTACCTTTTTTGTAATCTGCTGGTTCTTATCACAAATTTATCTGTCGTTGTTTCTGGATGATAGAGATTTTTTTTTCTTTTTGCTACAGGTGATATATTGTGACTATGTGACATACATGATGTGACTGAAACACTATCATTGGCAGATAATTCTGAAACTATTGAAAATGATGGTGATCTTGAAGGTGGATAGTCTTCGGAATCCTGTATGTTGAGGATGGATTCTCCTAAACAAAATAAGTCAATGCAGTTATTTAATTATTATTACCATACAGCTCATTTAGTATTACTGATTGCCTTCACAGACACTCAGTACTACTTTAAAGGTGAAATTGTAAAAGGAAGATCTGCCTATTTCAGCTATTTATTTTTTATCACAACTGCATCTAAAATGATAGTACCATAGAGTAACAACTATATTTTTTGCTCAAACATGAGAATTCAAGAATAGTCCAGAAGGAAGACAGGCAGTCCTTAAGAAAGAAGTATGAAATAAAAAAGTTTACCAACCTGAAGATCCTGCATGTTCAGACATGTTCCTTTAACCATTTTCAACACAGCTTCCTCCTGAGAAGAACACTTCTCATGATGTTGTTTCATTCAGGCAACCAGGCCTTGCATTTCTTTGTTGCACTGTTTGCATTTTGCATGCATGCCTGTCTTACCCACAGGTTGAGGAACTTCATTAAAATATTCCCAAACTGGGTCTCTTTTACACCCTGCTGCCATGATAGATTTTCCCTTCTAGTGAGAGAATGGTATGGTAGATCTCAAATCAATGAAGGCTACACTCAGAAAGACCTCAAGACTTCTGGAATATGCTGCTCAAACCATTTCACTTTTGTTTCTACTGCCTGTCCCTTCCTTCTCACATTTATCTCCAGACTTCTCCTCCTCGTCCAGATCTATTCCACCACCAACAATCTTCTGAACTTTTTGAAACTTTTCACTTTTAGAGAGAGGTAAGGGGTTCACTCTGTGTACACAAATTGCAGAGGGACAGTAGGGTTGAGGCTGTTATTTCTCACCTCTCTATATTATTTATTTATTTAAAAACATTTTTGCTGTTAACAAGCATATCATCTCTGGAGACACAAATCCACAGTTTGAGAACTGCAAAACTAAGCATTTCTGATGGTATCTTCTAGACTGAGCACTGAGTCTCATTGTGTAGATAGAAAGATTAACCTAAATAATCTATACAGAAGCCCCTGGAACCCCATAAGATTGGGTCCCTAATCCATGGAACTCATTTACAAAACTTTTCTTAAACATTACATGACTATATTGTCTCATACTGTAGAATTAGAATTTATAATCCGTATTCCATGATGAGATATCTTTGCACTATAATGTATCTTAATTAAAACTATCTTTAGATATGTTTTTTGCTCAAAAAGCATGTAATCAAAAACATCCGATTTAAATAAAAAAATCAATTTTTAAAATTTTTTTTGAAAAAATAATTGATTTTTATCCACCCTGGTTAATTTGAGATTTCATCACCTCAAAATGTGTAGCAAAAACCTTTGGAAGGTAGTCTTGTCGTAGCTTATTCGGACTTGGTAAGCAACTGACATTTTGCACATTCCATTGCACAACTCATCGAGCTTTGGGTGATCAAGTTTTTCCAACGGCATATTAGCATTTGCAAATGCATCCACAATTCCATTCTAGCTGAATGACAGGTCTCAAGAGCTCTCTGTCGTCTTCTTAAAAAGAGAAGACATTGTTTTTTGCTTTTTTAACTTTTCATTTACCAACAGTGCACAATCTGCAGCCGTCTTTCTGCTTTGATGGGTTTCCAAGTCTAAGTGGCACTGAACCATTGTCCGACGTGTGTGAGCCAATGAAACATTGCAGTTTGTACAAAATGCTTTGTCACCATCAGCATGTAAAGTTTGGCTTCCAAATTCTTTCACATGATCCACTGCTGTAACCATTTTTGAGGTTTTTAATTTCCTTTGGACACTCATTTTACAATAATTGTATGTGTCTTCTGGTAGGCAGTCAATTGAGATCACAGCACAACAAAACCTCCCCAATGTCCATATCTACCAAGTGCTCAGAGTGTGATTTGCCACGTAAAGTGTCAATCAAAAATTTTTGTCAAGTGCATCACCTTTCTTTTCATTTTTAATTTAAATAAATTAATAATTGCATGTGGGAGGGTGAGGAGCAGTTCCCTGTACAATGTCCCCTCCCCAGGCAGCTGCAAAGGGAAGGGGACAGGAAGTGAGTGGGGAAGAAGGGTTGCACTGCTATTTGCAGCCGGGAAAGAAATCCAAGCAAGAGTAGCCCTGCAGCGAAAGAGCAATTCCTGTCCTGCCCCAGGCCCGCCTGGATTAGCAGGTAGGATCCCCCTGTTGGTGTGCTCCCAGCGACACAGGAAAAATCAGACACAACTCCATAAGTCTTCTCCAGCTGCAGGAACCTCTGGGCATCCTGCAGCAGGGGGAGGCACCCAGAGGTGGGTCTAGTCTCCCACACCCCCCCGAGCAGCTGTGCAGGAGATGGAGAAGTCCTGTCCCACCCCAGCCCAGCTGGAGCAAGGAGCCTCCTTGACTGGGGCACTCCTAGGAACAAGGGGACATTGGATTTCACGGGGAAGGGCTTATTTCACGGTCCGGGTCGCATTTTTCACGGCTGTGAAATTGGTAGGGCCCTAGCTATAAGGAATTATATAAGCTTTGCTTGAAAACTTTGAAACCGTTTGCTCTGAACCTGTGAACCCAGGCACAGGAATTGTTCCCCCACCATTGCCCATTAAGGAGGCCTCTCAAGATTAAACAGGCTATTAAGGAGCATCCTATGTATCCAGGAGGCGTGGCCTCCCTCACAGGCACGGAGGGAATGCCACAAGCCACCTGGTGGGCAGAGCCAAGAGGACCATGCCCCATATGCCGGAAGCAGAGGGGCAGGACAGGAAGAAGAAATATAAAAGGCTGACCCAGGACCTCTGTTGGGAGGAGCTGCTGAGGGAGACAGACGCGTCTTCCCTGCTGCTGGAGCAGGACACTGAGGAGAACTGTGGCTGCCCCGAGAGCCTGTACGAGCTTCTAGAGAGCCCTGCCACTCCCGACACTGAGGAGCTGCTACTCTTACCCTTGGAGGTATATCCTGGGGAGACTGAGGATGACCCCTGCACCCAGGTACACCCTACGCTAAAAGTAGGAAGTCAGTGTTTTCCCTAGGAACTGAAATTTGGGGGGTGTTGGAATATTCGGGGGGGAGGTGAGGGCCAATGAGGGTTGAGACCGTGAGGGCAAAGGTGAGCTGTATGGCACCATAGTAAAAACTGAAAAATGTTTCACGACCATTTTATTAGATTTAACTCATGTTTTAAAATCATCACAAACATTAAAATTGGCTACTCAAGCCTACTATGAAGCACTACATCTACATCCTTCTTGATTTCTTGTTGTAATTTTGCCCTCTTTGGTGCTTTCTTATGTTTCCGTTACTTCCAGTCCTTCATGATATACTCATGATCAGGCAGAAGATGACTTCTTTCAGAACACAAAATTCTATTCAATGAGGAAAAAGAATGCTCAACTGTAGCTGTTGTGATTGGGAGTATCAAGATATGAATTCCTACTTCTTTCATCCCAAGAAACATAGCACAAAGATTGGGTCGAACCACTAGTGATGATAAAGAAGTTGAAGTTAAATCTTAATTTGTTTGTCATATGATATTCCACTCTGTGTTCAAAATTTTCTATTCTGTCCTCATCACATAGCAGCCCCATTGCTGGTAGTGCCTCAGTCCCCTCAACTGTACGTGTTTTATAAGACAGGCATCTGTAAAAGCTATGAAGAGGTTGAGTAGAATCCAGAAATCACTATTGTAGATTTGTAAGAATCAAGTCTGTGTACTTTTCAGCGGTCTTAACAAACACTTCTTGTCCTCTTCACTTAAGGAGTCAATATAAGTACCTTCATTAGTCAGCTTCTGGACTGAAGTCTGTGCTTCTTCCAGTACGTTTTCAATGGATATCTCTGATTGATCCAAGGGTAGCTTCTATTGCTGGACAAAGATCTACTACTGTTGTAGCAGATGCCTGGATGACATTGTTTAATGACCCAAGTGATTTCAACAGTAGACTTACAAGAGGGAGAATGGTGATAGTCTTCTCTGAACTCAGTAATAAAAGTAGTCCACCAGCCTCACTACTTAGATCTTTCCTATCTTAGTGGATACTTTCCAAAGCCAGTAATAATGATTGCAGTAATTTTAAGACAACAGCCAAGAATCGCTCATGGAGAAGGCCAGCAGGTTTTCCCTGGTTGGACTAATTTGAACTTCAATCCCAATATATCTTCTATTTGTTTCCAAGACGTTCAGTCCTTTTGGACTTTTGCTGAAAAAAAAATATGAAAAAGCCATTACATTTATGGCTTTTAAATGTCTTTTGAAGGTTCTGCAGCTTACACTAACGCTAGCTGGAGTAGATGGCCTCTGCAGTGTGTATAGGAGAGATTAGGGTTACACTTTTCTCTGAGCAAAGCTTGTACTCCATTATGTCTTCCAGGGAAGTTTGTAGCTTCATCAAATATACAAGCAGCCATCTATTTGGGGTTCAATTTACAAGCATTTAACTCTTCTAAGATGTCACAGATGCAGCTGATGTGTCTTCTATAACCTGAACATCTAGAATGCATCTACTGGCCTACCATGGACATCAAGATAACATATGAAATGACTTAATACTTGATGCCTGTTTGCATTGGTGCATTCATCAGCCATGTATGCACATTTTTTTGAATATGGTGAGGGAGTTCTTCATTTTTGCAACTGCTGAGTCTTTCACTGTTGCACCCCATGCTTCTAGAGAGTCAGCTGAATTTTTTCAGAAAGATAGCAAGCATTTGCCAGTCTTGTTCGAAACCAGTGCCCAACTTCAGGATTAACAAATGACAATGCACTTAACATTGGTCTCCAGTTTGTAGTGTGTGGTATCTCTTGTTTAAATAGAAAGTATGATGCAACAGCCGTGTGGATTCACATAAACTGAGTTGTGTCTCCAGCATTCTTAACAGCCTCATTAAGTACTTCTAAAATTGGCTTTGACAGTCACTGGCTTATAAGGCTTTCTGCATGTTGTGCAGTCCAGAGGAGTTTTGCAGCCCTTTCATATAGGTTGTCAGTACTGGCTTAATTAATAAAATGTTCCCAGACCATTTAAAACTCAGAGCAATGGAGCTGACGCAATATAATACATAGAGTACTTATAAAAACATACAGACACACAAGTGAATTTCTCCCAGACTGAGAATATAGAGGCAGTTTTGCTTAACTGCATGTTGCCAAGTTTTGTACATGTGCCAAGCTGGTGCTAAGTGTGTTCTGCAAAGCAGATTGTATACAGAACCTTTATACTTCAGCATCTTTATTAACAAGCTTCTTGGTAACCTTGGCCCTGATCCTGCAAGGTGCTTAGCACCTCCTGCTAGATAGTTAGTGTCCTTGGTTCCCATTGAAACCAATGGTCTAACAATGTTCTGCAGGATCAGTCCTATTAGCAGCAGTATGATTCATAAGAGTTGTAGTAAACTGTAGAAAATAAGCTGTGTTTACATGAAAACCTATGTGAAATTTGTTTAATAGGCAACTGAATGGTTGTATAAGGTT
Organism: Lepidochelys olivacea; assembly: GCF_965140295.1. Classification (NCBI taxonomy): domain Eukaryota; kingdom Metazoa; phylum Chordata; order Testudines; family Cheloniidae; genus Lepidochelys; species Lepidochelys olivacea. Next base: position 10,322,364 of record NC_140412.1, read on the forward strand.
TTCTTTAGGTTATCAAAACTTATTGTAGTTTATAGACATCTCATTTTAGCATGTGGAACTTGATTACTTTTGTGATCTAAAACACAGTAATATTTTAACCTGTGAATGCAGTTTATGAACTATGGGTAAAGCCCCTGCCCCCACACACATTCTGAATGTATAAGAAATGGATTGAGTGGTAGATCCCCCCTCAAACTGGGAAGGGCTGTGTGGTGGCAGCATAACTTTTCATTGGCTGCAATTCCAGCCAATGAGATGGACTATTGTAGCTTATGTAACCCTTCTGCCAGTCAGAGTTGGCAACAACAAGGGCCAGGTTCAGTATCTAGGGGTTCCTTTTCAACAATACAACACAAAACTGACTTGAGCCCACACCCAGTGACCTGGGACAATTACACACCACTCCCTGGGTGCCTCTAAGAGGCAATGCTTCCCTTCTCGCAAGCACAGAGTCTCAGAGGAGTCAAAATTTTTTGATAAAAGGAGGGAAGTAACTTGTGGCATTAATTTTGGGGAAACACTGCAAACAGGGTTTATAAACATAAACCATGAGCAAAAGACCCACCCCCCAAGTAAGTTGGGCAGTGTCCTTTTCCCCTCAGGTTCTTAAGTACAGCAATCCAAAGACCCTTTAATGTGCATGTCCCTTCTCTGTGCCCCACTCACAGTTGCTGTCTTTGGACAGTACAGACCCAGAATTCAGAGATGCATCTGTAGAGTTCACTTCCCACCCTGGGTAAGGAAGCACCTTACTCACTCCACTGCTCAGGCAGTCATTTGCTGCCCCTCTTTGTGGGGCTCTGCTCTGATCCTCTCCATCAGCCACCCTCCTGGCCACTCACCAAGATGTCTTCAGGGCCCACCATTTAACACAGTTCTCAGTGTATTTCAGCTTTTAGTGGGAGAGCCTCGCTATGGGTGCACACTGGGCAGTCTCTTACATCAGAGATGCTGTCCCAAAGCAGGTCTAATACTTAAACCTAGATATCAGTGATTTCAGCAGCATGTAACAAGGCTCTCAATTGAATCTAAATTAGCTGTTATTACACAGTGGTGAAAGGAAGGGTCAAATGATGTCTGATACCCTCAAGCAGAACGCACACCACCAGGTCCTGGGTTTTTGGAACCCATGTTCCCTGCCTTGCAAGTGCTTGTGACGTTATTGACATGAACTTTGACCGTATAGCCCATTGTTGCAACCAAGGTTCTATAGTGGCACCAAATCTTGTACAAAGGAGGTCACGTAAGGTGTCCATGAAAAGGTTATCATTTGCTGGTTATGATTATGCTATCTGTATGCATGTATCATTTTTGTGTTTAAAGTTATAAGTATTGGCTCTATACGGTCTGTATTTCAAACTTGTGCTATGCTTAAGAACATAAGACCATAAGAATGACCATACTGGGTCAGACCAAAGGTCCATCCAGCCCAGTATCTTGTCTACCAACAGTGGCCAATGCCAGGTTCCCCAGAGGGAGTGAACCTAATAGGTAATGATCTAGTGATCTCTCTCCTGCCATTCATCTGCACCCTCTGACAAACAGAGGCTAGGGACACCATTCCTTACCCATCCTGGCTAATAGCCATTGATGGACTTAACCTCCATGAATTTATCCAGTTCTCTTTTAAACCCTGTTATAGTCCTAGCCTTCACAACCTCCTCAGGCAAGGAGTTCCACAGGTTGACTGTGCGCTGAGTGAAGAAGAACTTCCTTTTATTTGTTTTAAACCTGCTACCCATTAATTTCATTTGGTGGCCCCTAGTTCTTATATTATGGGAACAAGTAAATAACTTTTCCTTATTCACTTTCTCCACACCACTCATGATGGTATATACCTCTCATCATATCCCCCCTTAGTCTCCTCTTTTCCAAGATGAAAAGTCCTAGTCTCTTTAATCTCTCCTCATATGGGACCCATTCCAAACCTCTAATCATTTTAGTTGCCCTTTTCTGAACCTTTTCTAATGCCAGTAGATCTTTTTTGAGATGAGAAGACCACATCTGTATGCAGTATTCAAGATATGGGCATCCCATGGATTTATATAAGGGCAATAAGATATTCTCCGTCTTATTCTCTTTTTTAATGATTCCTAACATCCCATTTGCTTTTTTGACTGCCGCTGCACACTGCGTGGACGTCTTCAGAGAACTATCCACGATGACTCCAAGATGTTTCTCCTGATTAGTTGTAGCTAAATTAGCCCCCATCATATTGTATGTGTAGTTGGGGTTATTTTTTCCAATGTGAATTACTTTACATGTATCCACATTAAATTTCATTTGCCATTTTGTTGCCCAATCACTTAGTTTTGTGAGATCTTTTCGAAGTTCTTCACAGTCTGCTTTGGTCTTAACTATCTTGAGCAATTTAGTATCATCTGTAAACTTTGCCACCTCACTGTTTACCCCTTTCTCCAGATCATTTATGAATAAGTTGAATAGGATTGGTCTTAGGACTGACCCTTGGGGAACACCACTAGTTATCCCTCTCCATTCTGAAAATTTACCATTTATTCCTACCCTTTGTTCCTTGTCTTTTAACCAGTTCTCAGTCCATGAAAGGATCTTCCCTCTTATCCCACCACCAGGGGCGGGGAGTTATATCTCCACGTGGTGCCTTAGCACCAGCAATATTCAGAGCCCAGGGGCCCAGCTCCACCAATATTTGGGGCCAGGTGTCCCCCCTGGCCCCACCTGCCCCCGTGCCTCCCCTGAGTGTCCCCCGGCCCCATCTTGCTGCCCCTGGCCCCTGCCGCGTGCCTCCCCAGGCCCTGGAGCAGAGCATCCCTGCCTCTGCATCTTCCCTGCAGCTCCATGCTGCCTCCTTGCAGCAACTTCTGCCGCAGGGTCCTAGTGACCCCCATCCCCATGGCCAGGGCAGACTGACTTTGAGTCCGCCCTTCCACCTCAGACTCTTCCCTTTTCCGACGGGACCCTCCACCAGCACAGGGGGCCCCCCCACCCACAGTCACAGCTCCTGCCCCATTCTGTGAGGCTACAGTCAGGGGCAATAGCAGGGGAGGAGGTGCACGCAGCACCCCCCGGCACCCACCACACGGGAGATGAGGGAGATTCCTGGACCTGAGAGGGGCCCTAGGAGCACATGCAGTGACAGTGGTGGGGGTGAGTGTGCTGCTGGAGGGGGGTGGAAAGGGGGGCTCCTCCCCCAGAGCTAGTTGCTGCCAGCAGGGAAAGGGCTGGGGGGAGTCCTCCTCTCTGGCCTCTGTCCCGGAGCAACCTGCCTGCACCCCAAACTCATCCCCAGCCCTGCCCCACCCCACAGCCCACACCCCCAGCCAGAGCCCTAACCCCTCCTGCACCCCAACCCTCTGCCCTAGCCCTGAGCCTCTCCAACACCACAAACCCCTCATCTCCAGCCCCAGCCAGAGCCCTCATCCCCCGCACCCTAACCCTCTGCTACAGCCCTGAGCCTCTCTAACTCCTGAAGCCCTCCAGCCCCAGACAGAGCCCTCACCCCCCACACTCCTATTCTCACCCTGAGCCCCTCCCACACCCCAAACCCCTTATTCCCAGCCTCAGACAGAGCCCTCACCCCCTACACCTCTATTCTTGCCCTCAGTCCCTCCCATACCCCAAACCCCTCATCTGCAGCCACACCCCACCGCCCTCACCCCTGCACCCCCTCCCTCTGCACCCCCTCCCATCCTCAAACTCCCTCCCAGAACCTGAACCCCCTCCCTCCGCACCCCTTTCCATTCCCAAACTGCCTCCCAGAGCCTGCACCCTGCACCCCAATCCCCTGCCCCAGCCTAGGGCCTGCACCCCAGACCTCCTCCCACATCCAAACTCCCTCCCAGAGCCTTGGGTAGGTGGGGGGGCGGAGTTTGGAGGGGTGGAGTTTGGGCACCACCAAAATTTCTACAAACCTGCCACCCCTGCCCATGACAACTTAATTTACGTAAGAGGCCTTTGGTGAGGGACCTTGTCAAAGGCTTTCTGGAAATCTAAGTACACTATGTCCACTGGATCCCCCTTGTCCACAAGTTTGTTGACCTCCTCAAAGAACTCTAATAGATTAATAAGGCATGATCTCGCTTTACAGAAACCATGTTGACTTTTGCACAACAATTTATGTTCTTCTATGTGTCTGACAATTTTATTCTTTACTGTTGTTTCAACTAATTTGCCCGGTACTCACGTTAGACTTACCGGTCTGTAATTGCCAGGATCACCTCTAGAGCCCTTCTTAAATATTGGTGTTACATTCGCTATCTTCCAGTCGTTGGGTACACTAGGTGATTTAAAGGACAAGTTACAAACCATAGTTAATAGTTCTGCAATTTCACATTTGAGTTCTTTCAGAACTCTTGGGTGAATGCCATCTGGTCCCGGTGACTTGTTACTGTTAAATTTCTAAATTAATTCCAAAACCTCCTCTAGTGATACTTCAATTTGTGACAATTCCTCAGATTTGTCACCTACAAAAGACGGCTCAGGTTTGGAAATCTCCCTAACATCCTCAGTCGTGAAGACCGAAGCAAATAATTCATTTAGTTTCTCTATGATGACTTTATCGTCTTTAAGTGCTCCTTTTGTATCTCGATCGACCAGGGGCCCCACTGGTTGTTTAGCAGGCTTTCTGTTTCTGATTACTTAAAAAAATTTGTTATTACCTTTTGAGTTTTTGGCTAGCTGTTCTTCAAACTCCTTTTTGGCTTTTCTTATTACATTTAATTTGACAGTGTTTATGCTCCTTTCTATTTACTTCACTAGGATTTGACTTCCATTTTTTAAAAGATGCCTTTTAAAAAGGTGCTTCTGGGTGACACCCCATACAATTTGGCTTCGGCACTGCCTAGCCTGCTTGATGGCCCATTAAGGACCATCGGCTATACAACCTACCCATTGAGAGAAGGCAGATACACCTTGTGACTCAGCAACGCATGCAGGGACATGCCTATGGACAGAATTCTAAGGTTTTTCCATGCAATGTGCCGGGTAGCTTGTTTTTGGAACAAAGGAAGCACAGGCCACATGGCAAGAGGATATAAAAGGCCCTGGAAACCCCTCCATTTTGTCTTCAGTCCTGCTTCTTACCTCTGGAGGAACTTTGCTACAAACTGAAGCTCTGAAAAAAGGACTGAATGACCCAGCCAAGCTGTGGATGTACTCCAGAGACTTGATTTGAGCCTGCAGTTTATTCCATCACTGCTACAAGCCTGAACCAAGAACTTTGCCATTACTGTGTGTAATTGATTCCATTTAACCAATTCTAGCTCTCACCTATATTTATTTCTTTTTATGAATAAACCTTTAGATTTTAGATTCTAAAGGATTGGCAACAGCGTGATTTGTGGGTAAGATCTGACTTGAAATATTGATCTGGGTTTGGAGCTTGGTCCTTTAGGATCAGGAGAACCTTTTTTCTTTTACTGGGGTATCAGTTTTCAAAACCAGTCATCTCCATAAGGAGTAGTGCTGGTGGTGATACTGAGAAACTGGAGTATTAAAGGGCATTGCTTATGTGACTTATAGTTAGCCAGTGTGGTAAAACCAAAGTCTTCTCTGCTTGTCTGTTTTGGTGTGCCTTAGACATGGAGGAACCCCAGCCTTACGCTACAACTACCCTACTCTAAGCAATTTGTCATGAATTGATACTCTCAGTTGTGTCCCACCAGAGGCAGCATCGTTACAGTGCTATTTAGTTGAGAGCGAGTTCCTCCATAGGGCTCTGCCAAGTACAGTTCTGCTGCCCTTGATTCACACGAGGATAAGAACGCTTTATTACTCTTGTGCCAATAACAAGGAGACTGGGGATCCAACACCAGCCAAAAGTGATCATTTGGGCAAGCAATTCCATCATGCTGAGCCTATAGGCAGGGTGGGTGTGCCCATGCAAATGAATCAGCTCCTGAAGTCCTCTTCTACAGCTCATCACTAGATGTCAGTGTAGAGCTCATTCAGACTGCTTACTCTTATATGAGGTTTCTAGGACACCAAATATTAATGTGGATTTGCTAGCCCTCTGTTTGGTTCCTGCCAAGCAACCATATCTGCTCCAGCCTGTTCAGTGCAGTGTTGTTGTTGCTGTGTTGGCTCACCTTGTCTCTCTAATAACCAGCCTGTTAAGGTCTGACACAAAGTCCCTTTCCAGAATGCAGAGCGTACAGAAACCCCTTTGTGCTCCTAGCCACTTTGAGGGCTTAAATGGTGCAGAGTGCCCTGTAATGAATAGTTCTCTGCATTTACCTCCTATAACTTTAAAGAGCTAGGTAAATTTTTTTATCCTAAGTTATGGAAAATAAAAAACAAAAAATGTCTTGGATAAATAGGAGATGAAAAATTATGTTAATCATAAAATAGAGAACAGGATATTTAACAGAAGATTGCTGAGTGTACTTTAATATTTCTGTTTTCCTGATGTTTTAGAAATCGAGCCCGGGTTATGTTGGTGAAGCTGCTTAAATTATGGATTTTGGTAATCACTTTTCACTGCCAATGTTTTTGTAACTTTCTTTCACATATTTTGTTGTATTACTCAGCTTATTGAATACATAATACAACTTGCAGAGATTCTTGAATATTTACCCACAGAGTACATGTATCAATGTGGTTTGTTGGATAGTTTAAAACAAAGCAAATCAGAGGTAACCTGCTGTTTGTGTGTTGATTACATATATCAATTTATTAATTTTTATTATCCCTAAAGACTAAATCCCTAAATATTTGTGTAAATTCAGCATTTCTGAAGATTAAGTACTTTTGTCTCAAATCAACTTTAAATTTTCAAGGATACATACAACATTTTGAATTTGTCCATAATCCCACCTGCCGCTCCACACCTGGGGGTCTGCTGCCAGCCCGACTGGATCCATTATATGTAAGAAGAGTCTGGATGAGCTCTACCCTGACATTTAGTGGTGAGCTGTGGAAAAATACTTCAGAAGCTGATCTCATTTGCATGGAAACACCCACCCTGTCTAGGTGCCCAGCATGATGGGATTGCTTACCCAAATGATCACTTGTGGCTGGTGTTGGATCCCGAGTCTCCTTGTTATTGGGGCAGGAGTAATAAAGGGTTGTTATACTTGTTGTGTGAACCGAGGGCAGCAGAACTGTACCTGGAATACCTCAATGGACGGACTCACCCTCAACTAAACAGCACTCATTAGGCAGGGAATATGGGTTCCAATGCCCAGTGTGTTGAGAGGGTGAGGACAGGTGCTTGTAATGGATGATGTGGTCCTTGTTTAAGGGCCTAAACACCATTTGAGTCTTTCTCTCTCCATGATATAATAAAAAAGCTAATTTAGACTCAATTGAGAGTCTTGTTACATGCTCCAGAGCTAAAATCACTGACATCTAGACCTAAATATTAGACCTACTTTAGAACAGTGTCTCTATTGCAAGAGACTGCCCAATATGTGCCAGCAGTGAGGCTCCCCCACTAACAGGTGAAATCACTGAGAGCTGTGTTAAGTGTGTGGGGGTGAGTGGCCAGATGGGCAGCTGGCAGACAGGTGTGGCAAGTGGCCAGCAGGTTGTCTGGTGGAGAGGCGTGGCAAGCAGCCAGCAGGGAGGCTGGTGGAGAGGCATGGCCATCAGGGCAGCTGGTGGAGAGATGCAGAAAGTGGCCAGCAGAGAAGCTGGTGGAGAGGGCCAGAGCCTAGCCCCGCAGAGGCGTGGCAACTGGCCATTGGGGTGATGAGCGAGTCCCCGAGCAGTGTAGCATGTAAGGTACCTCCTTACACCCCCTACCCGCCTTCCACGCAGGGTGGGAGGTGAACTCTGTCGTTGAACCTCTGAACTCTGGGGCTGCATTGGCCAAGGACAGCAACTGTGACTGGGGTACAGAGAAGGGATGGGCACGTTAAATGGACTTTTGGGCTGCTGGACTTAAGACCCTGAGGGGAAAAGGACACTGCCCAACTTACTTGGGGGTGGGTCTTTTGCTCATGGTTTGTGTTTATGAACCCTAGTTGTGGTGTTTTCCCAAATTAATGCTGAGTTAATTCCCTCCCTTTATTAAAAATTTTTGCTCCGCTCAGACTCTGTGCTTGCAAGAGGGGAAGTATTGCCTCTTAGAGGCACCCAGGGGGTGGTGTGTAATTGTCCCAGGTCACTGGTTGGGGGTTCGAGCTGGTTTTGTGTTGTAGTGTTGAAAAGGAACCCCTAGATACTGAACCCGGCCCTTGTTGCTGCTGTCTCCACCTGGCAGAAGGGTTACATATATATTGTCAGTTCAGATATATTACTTATTGGTGAAGTTTATGGGACCCTATCTTGCAGCGTTTTTAGAGAAACTAAGAAGCACAAATGACCAGAGTCTTCATCTTGTAATGGAAGGAAACTGATCTTGTGATCTCTGGTTAATCTTCTTTTGGAAGGTGAAAATACTCCAAAGGTCCTACAGATATGGCCTTGTTTTCCTGACCCAAATACAGCAAGGAGTTAATACTATGGATGTGAGGAAGAATTACTGCAATTATACATCTAACCCTGTGCTCCCTTCCCCAGCTGTGGCCCCAGCCTCTCTTCCCCTACCCCTGTCCATGTCCCCCCCTCCCGGACACACGGCCCTGCTCTCAGCCTGAGCCCAGGGGGATGGACAGGGGTAAAGGGGCTGGCTTTCAGCACCTCCACTATTGAAAATGTTCCCGTGCCACTGGTTCACAATGAATCTACCACAGATATATATTACCTTTGTCAAGTGTCTTTATTAACAACAAAAATAGACAGTCTTATGTATAAAACCCACTTTTTTGTTTAACTTTTTACATAATATCCCTGAGCTGTCCAAAAACATAAAAAGTCCAATTAGAATTTCAACTCTACTGCTGATTTTTGTTAAGAAAAATTAACATGTTTTCATGCTCTGGTATCAGTCTTTTGCACAGCTGATTAATACTAAGCCCAGCATTGGAAAACACACGTTCTGCAGGCACAGATGTTTCTGGAATGCAAAGGTAACTCTGCCGGTTTTCCAAGCCTTGGAAAACGCTATGCATTGACCTTCCACCACTCAAATGGACTGCATTCCAATGAAGGACGAGGCTCCCTGAAGTAATTTTCCAGTTCATTTTCTACTGCATTCTCCTCATTCTCCTTTTTGGTGTAATCTTCACCTAAAAGCATCACTACAGTATCGCACTCTTCTCAGTTTAATGGATTTTTTTTGGCGCTGGCTCTATCTGCTCATCCGGTTCAGTATTGCTTGGTTCAGCCCTAGTACGTGGAGGTTCTTCTATTTCTAACATGGACGCAAGTTGCAGAAGCTTTGATTTAGCGGCGATCTGGACAACAGGCAAAAGAAACCGCATGTGTTTATGGCATGGATCTAACAAGGAGGCAATAAATGCAGGTTTGGCAGTTATGGCAGGATCGTTGGGTTTCATGCAATGCTCCAGAGAGCAATGAACAGCAGGCTTGAAATCAGCAACTTTTCCATTTTTGACAGGAGCTTCGCTTTTGAGGTGAGTTTGGAGAAGATGGTTGCAAATTGGATAAATATTTGAAATTGACACTGACTGTTCAGCAGACATGGCAGTTGTATGCATTTTAAAGTGGAAAGTAGTGGTAAGATATTCTCTATTAATTGCCAATGCTCATATTGCAGCTGAAGTGTTCGGGCATGAGATTGTTTTGTTACAGAGCTATCTGAAAGCACTGCTGTCATAGCCCACCTTTCTTCACTGAGTTTTTTGAACATGTCATATACTGAATTCCAGCGAGTTTTACATGACTGGATCACACGGTGTTGCTTAACCTAAAGCTGTGTTTGTTTTCTTTTGAGTGCTTTTGCAGCCACGGTGCTGTAGTGGAAGTGTGCAACTAGCCTACTTGCAGCTGCAACAGCACGATCCACACTATTTGAAGAAAACCCATCATTTATGGCTAGCTGAAAAGTATGGGCAAAACAATTGACAGATTTTCAGGTAACATACCTTGATGTGTTGGCGAGCTCAATGTTGCTTGCATTATCGTGTATGCACACCAAGATACGGTCTGCCAGACCCCATCTTTCCACTGTAGCTTAATTTTTCAGCAAGGTTTTCCACGGTATGTCATTCTGCCATACTTTCAGTTTGTACAACTGCGGATCGAAGTTCCCAATTTTCAATATAATGGCAAGTGACAGTCATGAAGCTTTCTGTAGTTAATGCTGTCCAGCATTCAGTGGTGAAAGCTACTTTAACGGTGTTTTCCAATTTTTCCCAAACAGACTTCACACAGTCTTCATAGCACTTCTCTAGTTGAGAGGTTATTTTCTGTCTCACAGGCACGCAGTATTAAGGTTCTACAAAACTCTTCAACTCATGTTGAAGAGCATCTTCGCAAGCAGGCTGGCTAACCTAGTGAGGAGGGCTTTAAACTAGGTTCACCGGAGGAAAGGAGACCAAAGCCCTGAGGTAAGTGGGGAAGTGGGATATTGGGAGGAAGCACGAGCAGGAGCGCGTGAGAGGGGAGGGCTCCTGCCTCATACTGAGAAAGAGGGGCGATCAGCGGGTTATCTCAAGTGCCTATACACAAATGCACGAAGCCTGGAAACAAGCAGGGAGAACTGGAAGTCCTGGCAAAGTCAAGGAATTATGATGTGATTGGAATAACAGAGACTTGGTGGGATAACTCACATGACTGGAGTACTGTCATGGATGGATATAAGCTGTTCAGGAAGGACAGGCAGGGCAGAAAAGGTGGGCGAGTTGCACTGTATGTAAGAGAGCAGTATGACTGCTCAGAGCTCAAGTATGAAACTGCAGAAAAACCTGAGAGTCTCTGGATTAAGTTTAGAAGTGTGAGCAACAAAGGTGATGTCGTGGTGGGAGTCTGCTATAGACCATCGGACCGGGGGATGAGGTGGACGAAGCTTTCTTCCGGCAACTCGCAGAAGTTACTAGATCGCAAGCCCTGGTTCTCATGGGAGACTTCAATCACCCTGATATCTGCTGGGAGAGCAATACAGCGGTGCACAGACAATCCAGGAAGTTTTTGAAAAATGTAGGGGACAATTTCCTGGTGCAAGTGCTGGAGGAACCAACTAGGGGCAGAGCTCTTCTTGACCTGCTGCTCACAAACTGGGAAGAATTAGTAGGGGAAGCAAAAGTGGATGGGAACCTGGGAGGCAGTGACCATGAGATGGTCGAGTTCAGGATCCTGACACAGGGAAGAAAGGAGAGCAGCAGAATACGGACCCTGGACTTCAGAAAAGCAGACTTTGACTCCCTCAGGGAACTGATGGGCAAGATCCCCTGGGAGAATAACATGAGTGGGAAAGGAGTCCAGGAGAGCTGGCTGTATTTTAAAGAATCCTTATTGAGGTTACAGGGACAAACCATCCCGCTGTGTAGAAAGAATAGTAAATATGGCAGGCGACCAGCTTGGCTTAACAGTGAAATCCTTGCTGATCTTAAATACAAAAAAGAAGCTTACAAGAAGTGGAAGACTGGACAAATGACCAGGGAAGAGTATAAAAATATTGTTCGGGCATGCAGGAGTGAAATCAGGAAGGCCAAATCACACCTGGAGTTGCAGCTAGCAAGAGATGTTAAGAGTAACAAGAAGGGTTTCTTGAGGTATGTTAGCAACAAGAAGAAAGTCAAGGAAAGTGTGGGCCCCTTACTGAATGAGGGAGGCAACCTAGTGACAGGGGATGTGGAAAAAGCTAACGTACTCAATGCTTTTTTTACCTCTGTCTTCACGAACAAGGTCAGCTCCCAGACTGCTGCACTGGGCAGCACAGCATTGGGAGGAGGTGGCCAGCCCTCTGTGGAGAAAGAAGTGGTTTGGGACTATTTAGAAAAGCTGGACGTGCACAAGTCCATGGGCCGGATGTGTTGCATCCGACAGTGCTAAAGGAGTTGGCAGATGTGATTGCAGAGCTATTGGCCATTATCTTTGAAAACTCATGGCGATCAGGGGAAGTCCCGGACAACTGGAAAAAGGCTAATGTAGTGCCCATCTTTAAAAAAGGGAAGGAGGAGGATCCTGGGAACTACAGGCCAGTCAGCCTCACCTCAGTCCCTGGAAAAATCATGGAGCAGGTCGTCAAGGAATCAATCCTGAAGCACTTACATGAGAGGAAAGTGATCAGGAACAGTCAGCATGGATTCACCAATGGCAAGTCATGCCTGACTAATCTAATTGCCTTCTATGACGAGATAACTGGTTCTGTGGATGAAGGGAAAGCAGTGGACGTGTTGTTCCTTGACTTTAGCAAAGCTTTTGACACTGTCTCCCACAGTATTCTTGCCAGCAAGTTTAAGAAGTATGGGCTGGACGAATGGACTATAAGGTGGATAGAAAGCTGGCTAGATTGTCGGGCTCAACGGGTAGTGATCAATGGCTCCATGTCTAGTTGGCAGCCGGTATCAAGTGCCCCAAGGGTCGGTCCTGGGGCCGGTTTTGTTCAATATCTTCATAAATGATCTGGAGGATGGTGTGGATTGCACCCTCAGCAAGTTTGCAGATGACACTAAACTGGGAGGAGAGGTAGATACGCTGGAGGGTAGGGATAGGATACAGAGGGACCTAGACAAATTGGAGGATTGGGCCAAAAGAAATCTGATGAGGTTCAAGAAGGACAAGTGCAGAGTCCTGCACTTAGGACGGAACAATCCAATGCACCGCTACAGACTAGGGACTGAATGGCTAGGCAGCAGTTCTGAAGAAAAGGACCTAGGGGTTACAGTGGACGAGAAGCTGGATATGAGTCAACAGTGTGGCCTTGTTGCCAAGAAGGCCAATGGCATTTTGGGATGGATAAATAGGGGCATTGCCAGCAGATCGAGGGACGTGATCATTCCCCTCTATTTGACACTGGTGAGGCCTCATCTGGAGTACTGTGTCCAGTTTTGGGCCCCACACTACAAGAAGAATGTGGAAAAATTGGAAAGAGTCCAGCGGATGGCAACAAAAATGATTAGGGGTCTGGAACACATGACTTATGAGGAGAGGCTGAGGGTACTGGGGATGTTTAGTCTTCAGAAGAGAAGAATGAGGGGGGATTTGATAGCTGCTTTCAACTACCTGAAAGGGGGTTCCAAAGAGGATGGCTCTAGACTGTTCTCAGTGGTAGCAGATGACAGAACAAGGAGTAATGGTCTCAAGTTGCAGTGGGGGAGATTTAGGTTGGATATTACGTGTAAGCAGTGTCAGGATGAGCTCCACCCTGACATCTGGTGGTGAGGTGTGGCAAGTTGTGGAAAAGAACTTTAGGGGCCAATCTCATTTGCATAGGCACAGCCACCACACCTAGAATGAGACCATAGCTGCCCAAATGGTCACTTTGGCTGCTGTGGGATCCCCAGTGTCTCTGTTATTGGGGAAGGAAGAATAAATTGTTATTACCCTGATTATGGGAACTGTGCTTGGAACTGTACGTGGCCTTTTGTTATGCTGGAGGGATTCACCATCAACTAAGTAGCACTCGCTAGGCAAGGGTCATGGGTTCCAAAACTGTGTGAATAGAGAGAGGCTGGGGACAAGTACTAATACTTGGTGGCATGGGCCCCTTGGTGAGGGCCTTACATGCTAATTGCACTTCCTCCTCTCTCCACTGTGGAATATCAGAGCTAATTTTGATTTCATTAGAAGTCTAGTTATAGGCTGCTGAGCTCATTTTGGGCTGACAGTGCACCAGCACTGGGGATCCCCTACTACAAGCTGAATTCACCTAAGAGCTGAAATCACTGAGTGTTGTGTTAAGTAGTGGGGGAGCCTGAAGATATATTGTGGAGCAGTTGGCGGGCTGGCTGGTGGAGCAGTTTGTGGATGGCAGGAGCTGCTTGTGGGCCGTGGAGCTGAGCGAAGGAGTTCGTGGGGCGGCTGGCGGAGCGGAGCGCAGCTGAGCGAAGGAGTTCGTGGGGCGGCTGGCGGAGCGGAGCGCAGCTGAGCAAAGGAGTTCGTGGGGCGGCTGGCGGAGCGGAGCGCAGCTATGGGGCGGTCAGCTTCAGATCATGTAAGGTGCCTCTTACCCCTGTCCCATTTCCACCCAGGTTGGGAGGTAAAGCTCCGCAGATAAACTTTCGAACTCTGGGGCTGCCCTGACCAGGGACAGAGACTTTGGGGCATTGGACTTTTGGGACTTTGGGTGATTTGGGGTTGCTGGACTCAAGAACCAAAGGGAAAAGGGCATGCCCCAATTTGCTTGTGGTGTGTTTTTTGCTCATGGGTTTTGTTATGAATCCTGTTGGTGGTGTTTCCCAAACATAATGCCACATTGTTTCTCTCTGTTATTAAAAGGCTTTTGCTACACTCAGACTATGTGCTTGCGAGAGGGGAAGTATTGCCTCTTGGAGGCGCCCAGCGGGGGTGGTATATATTTGTCCCAGGTCACTGGGTGGGGGCTCGAGCCGGTTTGCATTGTGTTATTGGAATGGATCCCCTAGATATTGAACCCGGCCCTTGTTGCTGCCAACTCTGACGGGCAGAAGGGTTACATATGAAAAACTTTTTCACGAGGAGGGTGGTGAAACACTGGAATGCGTTACCTAGAGAGGTGGTGGAATCTTCTTCTTTAGAAGTTTTTTAAGGTCAGGCTTGACAAAGCTCTGGCTGGGATGATTTAATTGGGGATCAGTCCTGCTTTGAGCAGGGGGTTGGACTAGATGACCTTGTTGGGAACACTGGGGCATGGCCACTAGGTAACTCGAGGGGATGGAAGACCACAAGTGTCGATGAAGCCCCCTCGCACTAGGCCCCGGTGTCCTTGGCCCCCCCCCTCCTGCCTGGAGGCACTCGCAGCAGCTCTGCGTGCTAGGCCCAAGTGTCCTTGGCCTCCCCGCCTGGAGGCACACACAGCAGTTATGCTGAGAATCTGCAACAGTATGTTGCAGAGTCAGACTGCCTGAAACTAAGCAAGGCCAAACAGGGGAGATATGGAAGAACAATGCTGAATAAAGCAGCTTTATGTATAGTTTAACAAATGATACAGAGAATCAGGGAACTAGCTGGGAACTGGATTGGCTGGCTATATGGATACTTGGAGCAGCTTGCTATTGGATAAGTATGCTGGGAAAAAGGATGTATAAAAGCCTGTGTAACTTCCTGCTCTGTTGTGCAGGATTTGAGATTTTATTCTCCCTGTACCTTTTTGCAGCTGCAAATAAACTTTTCTGCTTCTCCACCCCGTTGTGATTATTGGGTGTAGCACACCGGGTAACGAACCAACTCAAGCTGTTGTTCAGCCTCTCGGCACTGGGTGCCGGCAACAGCTTTTGGCGTCCCTGGGTGGGCGACGAGGCTGCAATTTAGCCTTGCCCGGACCCCTCCTGGAGGTCGAGGATTGCGGCGAGAACCGACACCCAGCGCGCACCGGTGAGTTCATCGGGGGCCTCGGAGGAGACGCGATTTGATCGACCCCAGAGGGCACAACGGTGCAACGCACTCATATAGTGGAGAAGCTGTTGTGGACGGCGGTGAAGAACCGGTCCCTTAGACATGGGGGAGGAGCAGCTGCAGGCCACGGTGAAGAACCGGTCCCTTGGATAAGGTAGGATCCTTTTAAAATCCGGATTATATGCTCTGTTGGAACCTGGGGACGCCCAGAGTTACCCTGTAGGTATGGGACAGAGCTCAGAGGTTAGGGCACGGTGTACGCCCCTAGAGTGCATTCTAGCAAACTGGAAGGTATTTGGTGCGGATCCGATGACTAAGAGCCAATTAAAACGATTCTGTACAGTTGACTGGCCTCAATATCAACTAGAGGACCAGGAGTGGTGGCCACCAGGAGGGTCAATTAATTACAACACGATCCTTCAGTTACTCCTGTTCTGTCAGAGAACAAGGAAATGGAATGAACATATGTATGCGCATTTGTTTCTGACTTTATGTACTCGACCAGATATTTTACAGCGCTGTAATCTGACTCCAACTGGTTTGGTAGCAGCTAATGTTAGTTCCCAGACCCCCACCCCCACTGTAATGGCAGAGCCGGTGTCCCCTTCGGCCCCCACACTCCCACCTTATAAGGGTAGGATGCCTTGGGTTACAGAGATTGCCCCCTCGGTGGGACTCTATCCTTTGCTTACCGAGACTGTTGTGGCTTGCCCAGGGGCAGATGGACGTCAGGCTACCACTATGCAAGTTTACACCCATGTGCCATTCAATCCAATAGACTTAGCAGCTTTTAAAACACAGGCTGGGGAATTCTCAACGAACCCAAGCAGGTTTATATCTGTCTTTAAGGGATGCCTCAGTAGTCACAAGCTGATTGAGACGACTGTAATATCCTCCTGAGAACCCTGTTGTCTGAGGTGGAGAGGGATCAGGTTACAGCTAAGGCAAGGGGAGCGTCAGCTGTCAACAAAAAGAAAGGAATCTATCTGTCAAGTTCCTACCCCAAGTAACCGTAAGCGGCTCAGGGCATTTCTGGGTATGGCAGGCTTTTGCAGGATATGGATCCCAGAGTTTGGACTGTGGGCTAAACCCCTGTACGACTGTGTAAAAGGAGCAGATCATGACCCCTTCTATTGGACCCCAGAGGCTGACAGGGCATTTAAAATCCTGAAAAGAAAATTGATGGAAGCCCCAGCTCTGGACCTGCCGGATCTCTCTAAGCCGTTTCAGTTGTATGTACATGAACGAAGGGGGATGGCCCTAGGAGTGCTCACACAGCTGTTAGGAGCATGGAAGCGTCCTGTGGCTTATTTTTCTAAGCAATTGGATCAGGTTGCAAAGGGTTGGCCGGCATGTTTACGGGCGGTCGCAGCTACTGCCCTATTGCTTGAGGAAGCCGAGAAGCTAACATTGGGAGGGGTTATGCAAATCTATACTCCCCATATGGTCCGAGCCTTATTGGATGCAAAGGGAGGACTTTGGCTCACCCAGGCTCGCTCAGTACCAGGCTAAGCTGTTAAAGAACTCTGAAGTCACCCTACAGCCTTGCCCCTCCCTTAACCCAGCCACTCTCTTGCCAGAAACAGAGGAACAGAAACGTGACTGTTTAGAGATCATAGATGTCCAGTACTCCAGCCGTCCGGATTTAAAGGATGTACCTCTCCCAAATGCAGATTATGAGTGGTACACTGATGGTAGCAGTACTGTAATAGATGGGCAAAGGAGGGCGGGTTATGCTGTTGTGACCCTCCATGACACTGTGGAAGCTGAAGGTTTGCCTGCTGGGACCTCTGCCCAGCTTGCCGAACTAATAGCCCTGACCCGTGCACTTGAACTGTCAAAAGGAAAGCGGGTCAACATTTTTACTGTATGCTTTTGGTGTGCTGCATGCTCATGCTGGCCTATGGAAGCAAAGGGGAATGCTGACAGCCCAAGGCTCCCCAGTCAAGTACGGGCCCCAAATCCTCCGGCTCCTAGAAGCTGTACAACTCCCCTCGGAAGTGGCGGTGGTACACTGTAAAGCCCATCAAAGGGAGGATCAAGATGTGGCCAGAGGTAACGCCCGGGCAGATAGAGAGGCTAAGCATGCTGCCACCCTGCCATCCCCTCAGACTGAGAACGCCCATATACATGCCCTTATCCCATCAGTAGGGGAGCTTCCAACCCCTCAGTACTCTGGGGAGGAGAGACAGCTAACTGACAAACTCAGTCTTCGGGAAAAGGAGGGATGGCTCCATTCCCCAGAAGGGAAGGTCCTCTTACCAAAGGGCCCAATCCGGCCAGTGCTGCAGAAACTACATCAAACCACTCATGCTGGCAGGGAAGCACTTATCCAGCTAATGGGGAAAATACTTTATCACTTCCGGACTCCGACCCCTGGCTGCCCAGGTACAAGCGGACTGCTTAGTCTGCCAAAAGAATAACCCCCGACCGGGACATCCTGTGCCACCAGCTGCCCTAGAACCCACTCCGGGCCCCGGACAAGTGTGGCAAATAGACTTTACTGAGTTTCCCCGGACTCAAGGGTTCAAATATCTCCTTGTTATAGTGGATCGGTTCAGCGGATGGCCAGAAGCCTTCCCATGCCGTAACTACACTGCCAGGACAGTGGCCCTCAAGTTTGTTAAGGAGATCATTCCTCGCTTTGGACTCCCCCTGTGGATGGAATCTGACAACGGGACACATTTCACGTCAAAAATCATTCAAAGCATCTCACATTCCTTACAGATCCCCTGGAAACTCCATACACCCTGGAGACCGCAAGCCAGTGGTGTAGTGGAGCGTACCAATCAGACCCTTAAACGGCATCTCTCAAAAGTGTGCCAAAAAGCCTCACTGCAATGGCCTGATGCTTTGCCCCTCGTCCTACTCCGTATCCGCGTTCTCCCAAAGGGTAGATTAGGGCTCAGTCCCT
This sequence comes from Lepidochelys olivacea, assembly GCF_965140295.1. Lineage (NCBI taxonomy): Eukaryota > Metazoa > Chordata > Testudines > Cheloniidae > Lepidochelys > Lepidochelys olivacea. Next base: position 10,340,578 of record NC_140412.1, read on the forward strand.
TTGAAATTATGTTTGGAAGGGCATGGCCCATGAATGGCACCCCGGTTCTGTCAGGGGAATGGGAGTTGGGTAATGTTTTTTTGTCACAGTATATGTGTTCCCTGTCTGCTGTTCTCTTGTCTCTTCACAGGTATACCAAGGATTCCCAGCCTCTCCCCTTGGACTCTCCCGTTCACTCCTTACAGCCCGGTGACTCTGTGCTTGTTCGCACCTGGAAAGACGAGCCTCTCCAGGAAAAGTGGAAAGGACCCTATACCGTCCTGCTGATCTCCCATACAGCGGCAAAGATCGAGGGACACAAGAACTGGATCCATCACTTTCGTCTAAAGGCAGTACCCGCTCCCTCGTCAGCAGAACAGTGGACCGTCCAACCTGCTGACTCCTCATCTAGTGACGATCTCAGGCTAAAGCTACTGTTTAAAAGGCACAAATAGCGGGCACCTTAATGCTAAAATGGGCCCACCCAGGTACTGGAGACCCTGGGTTGGGAAGACTCTGGTAATAATTAATTGGGTAACATTGTTATTCTTTGTATTGGTATTTCCAAATTGTGCATATCGGGAGCATTATGAGATCTATGAAAAGGAGGTACAGGCTAAGGCCCATGCCCGAGCCGGAGCACAGGTTGCCTATACTGCCCCAGAGAACGATTGGTTGCAAACCTTGTTTTCAGGCTGGGGTTTGTCATCTTGGCTTGGTGGTTTATTTAGCCTGCTATTGAAATTTCTCTTTCCTGTATTGCTTGTATTACTGGTATTGTGCTGTGCAGTATCATGTGTTAGGGCCCTTTTGCAAAAGTTAATAAGTCCTTCTCTTCAGGCTATCACAAAGTGCTTATGCAAAGTCATATTGTAAAAAATAAGTAGCCCAAGTGAGAAAACTCAGAGCCAAGGCTGTTGAGTGTTCTCAAAGGGGGGAGTTGTTGGGAACACTGGGCCATGGCCACTAGGTAACTCGAGGGGATGGAAGACCACAAGTGTCGATGAAGCCCCCTCGCACTAGGCCCCGGTGTCCTTGGCCCCCCCCCCCCCCCCTGCCTGGAGGCACTTGCAGCAGCTCTGCGTGCTAGGCCCAAGTGTCCTTGGCCCCCCCGCCTGGAGGCACACACAGCAGTTATGCTGAGAATCTGCAACAGTATGTTGCAGAGTCAGACTGCCTGAAACTAAGCAAGGCCAAACAGGGGAGATATGGAAGAACAATGCTGAATAAAGCAGCTTTATGTATAGTTTAACAAATGATACAGAGAATCAGGGAACTAGCTGGGAACTGGATTGGCTGGCTATATGGATACTTGGAGCAGCTTGCTATTGGATAAGTATGCTGGGAAAAAGGATGTATAAAAGCCTGTGTAACTTCCTGCTCTGTTGTGCAGGATTTGAGATTTTATTCTCCCTGTACCTTTTTGCAGCTGCAAATAAACTTTTCTGCTTCTCCACCCCGTTGTGATTATTGGGTGTAGCACACCGGGTAACGAACCAACTCAAGCTGTTGTTCAGCCTCTCGGCACTGGGTGCTGGCAACAACCTCCTGAGGTCCCTTCCAACCCTGATATTCTATGACTCTATGTATGAAAATGTGTACCCTCAACGACACTTACAGGCAGCATATCTGTAGTGATCATGGCGCACAACAACTCTGTTAGTTTTTCCTCACGTTGTGCGTTGCATTTTCTTGACCTGCCAGAAACAAACGCGGTTAGCATTGTTTGATTTTTGCCTTCTTTTTCACATGAAACAGAGCGATGTTTCGTCATCAAATGGTCCAGCATTGCTCTGGTGCTGTTTGCATACCTCAGCTCTGTATGACACGCTGTACATTTAATGGTGTCTTCTGCTATTTTTGTGAGGTAATTCCAGGCATAACTCCTTTTTGATCGCTCCGTCTTCACTAGACAGAACAGTAGTCACCAAAAATCGTGATAACTTACTAGACGCTACCACAGTGTGATGGGGGGACGGGCAGGGGACCGGACACAGACACGGGTAAGGGCGCGGGCCGGGGCCAGGAGCAGTCACAGAGCTTTTCCAGTGGCCCCAAGCGAGCTCTCAGCCTCCCCCGTGCCCTGGCTGGGGCCATGGCGGCGGGGGGGCGGCTGAGAGCAGCGAGCACGGGCACGGTCTTGCCCCGAAGACCAGGGGCTGGAGACTCGTTTCCCCATGGTAACGCCCTTGTAAGCTCTCTGAAGCAGGGACTTTGCTTTGTGTCTGTACAACACCAGGCACGGGGGGGGGGGGGGGTGTCCGGGTCTGTTTACCGGGGCTCAGGACACAAACGACAGCCACGCCTCAGCCGCTGGCTCCAGCCAAACCACCAGGTAACCCAGCAGCCTCGGCGTCCCCCCGCCCACCTCTCTCAGCCCCTGGGAGGGCTCTCACACCTCCTCCCCTCCCCCCGCCTTGCCGGTAGCCTCGTTCTCAGGAGCAACGGCAGGGGGAAGACCGCGAAAGAGTCGGGGCCGGCAGGCGCATGCGCCGTTTTGCCGCTCTCCTGGGCCGGGCGAGGCTCTGGGCTGCCGTTGGCGTCAGTTCCGCTCCTCCCCCATTTCTGGGAGCCGGGCCGGAGGAGGAGGCGGAGTCGGTTCCTGCTGGGGCTGTGAGTGTCCGCGGCCCGCGTCGCGTTACCCGCCCCCTCCCTCCCCATCCCGGGCGGGGGGATTTGAATTGACGCCCGGTCCCGCGGCGGAGCCTGCGCTGTGAGTGTGGACGGGACTGGTCGAGGGGGTGTGCGCCCGGGTGGGCTTCTGCTGGGGGCGCCAAGCGGCAGCTGCCCTCCGTTCATACCTAGGGAGTCCTGTCCCCCGAGATGCCCCCCAGCTGGGGCCTCCACCCTTTTCCTTGGGCTCCCCCTCCTCGGTGCCCTGTCCCCCGGGATTGCCCTTAACCGGGCCCCTGCCCTTTTCCTTGGGCCCCCTTTCCTTGGTGCATGGTCCCCTGGACCCCCCCCCCCCAACTGGGTTCTTTGCCCTTTTCCTGTTGCCCCCCCTTCCTTGGTGCCCTGTCCCATGCTCCCTTCTGCCCTTTTCCTGGTGCTCTCCCTTTCTCAGCGCCCTGTCCCCCGCCAGCTGTGATCCCTGCCCTTTCCCTGGTGCCCCCCACCCTTGGTGCCCTGTTCCCTGGGGTCGCTCCTAACCAGAACCCCTGCCCTTTCTTGGGTGCCCTCCTTCTCCCAACTTAAGCAGCCTGCCTTTTCCCTGGTGCCCTCCTCTCCAGGTGCCTGGGCCCTGCCATTTCCTGCACTGTACCCCTCTTCCCATTGCTCCTTCTTGCCCTGCCCTCAGTTGCTTCCTGTTGGACTTCCATCATCCCCCACTCCTCCCACCATAGTTTCCCTGGACAGCAGTGGTTCTGGTCCCCTGGGGTTTATCTGTTAGAGCGTTGTACAGTGGGAACAGCCTTTTCAGACAGCTGTAGTCCCTCCTGAATCTGAGCCACTGTGAAAAAGTGAAATTGGCTGGTCTATTTTGTTGCCCAAGCTGAAGGCAAATGTGACAAGTAAAGAGCATAAAGGGTGAAAACTAAACTACAGATGTAAACATTTCCCTGCCTGAATAACTCAAGGAAACCCCGCCCAGCTTGGCAGTTGTTTCAAACTTAGTTTGAGTACTGGTTTGTAGAATAAATAAACAAATCATCTTTCCCTACACCACTTGTACTTTTGAGCTGCATGTTGGTATCGGTTATTCGCTTGCCCTGGCCCCCCTTCTAAAAATTCACAGGTGGATGACAACTTCTGCTTGGTTTGAATTTAAAGCTCAGCAAGAATGGGGGGTGTCAATGTTAGACAGTTCAGCTGAGAGAGAAGTTGAAGTGTTTATGTAAAAAGGAAAAAGTAATAAGCTGTCTTGCCCACCTAACAAAATGTATAAACTATCATAAAGGTCAAATGGCTCCTGCGTCTAAAACACTGCTGTTCTGCACCTTGTGGAACCATTTATCACTGTGCAAAGTAGGTGTAAAATTCTGTCATTCTGATTTGGAAATGTTTTACACCCACTTTGCACAGTGATAAATGGTTCCACAAGAAGAAAAGGAGTACTTGTGGCACCTTAGAGACTAACCAATTTATTTGAGCATAAGCTTTCGTGAGCCAGAGCTCACTTCATCGGATGCATACTGTGGAAACTGCAGAAGACATTATATACACAGAGACCATGAAACAATACCTACTCCCACCCCACTCTCCTGCTGGTAATAGCCCATCCAAAATGACCACTCTCTTTACAATGTGTATGATAATCAAGGTGGGCCATTTCCAGCACAAATCCAGGTTTTCTCACCCCCCACCTTGATTATCATACACATTGTAAAGAGAGTGGTCACTTTGGATGGGCTATTACCAGCAGGAGAGTGAGTTTGTGTGTGAGGTCTCCCAACGCTCCTGGTAATCCACCTCTATGAGGGGATTAGCTCCGAGCACTGGGAGTGTGGCTCCCAGCGCTCAGAGCCTGTCTACGCTAGTGCTTTAAAGTGCTCAGGCTTTCTGCACTCGGGGGTGGTTTTTCACACCCCTGAGCCAGCAAGTTAGAGAACTATACAATGTAAGTGTAGACAAGCCCTTAGTTGTCAAGCAAGGAATACTATACCAGGGTCTTTGGCATGGTCTACACTAGGAAATTAGATTTATATAACTGTCTCTCAGGGGTATGAAAAAGCCACACCCCTGAACGATGAGGTTAAATCAACCTAACCACCACTGCAGACGGTGCTAGGTCCGTGGGAAAATTTTCCCATCAACCTAATTACTGCCTCTCGGGAAGGTGGATTATCTACATGGATGGTAGAAGCCCTCCCCGTCGACTCACTGAAGTGCTACAGTGGCACAGGTGTAGTGTTTTAAGTGCAGACAAGCCCTTAAAACTCTGCTCTGAATGGGGTATACTGTGATAAGGGACAGTATTAGTGCTGTCCAGTAACAGTTAACATAAACTGACCTCATAATGATATTTAACAGGGAGCCAGTATAACTTTCTCAAAATAGAATCACAGGGTTGGAAAGGACCTCAGGAGGTCATCTAGTCTAACCCCCTGCTCAAAGCAGGACCAATCCCCCATAGTTGCCTTAGATCCCTAAATGGCCCCCTCAAGGATTGAACTCACAACCCTGGGTTTAGCAGGCCAGTACTCAAACCACTGAGCTTTCCCTCCCCTCTAATAATTTGCTTGAGTACATAAACTTAACATTTGGGTGTTTTATTAGGTAATAATACAAAGATTTTTTTTTTTCTCGAGCGTATGTTGTGGTTGCAGCCCCAGGTCCTACCTGGATTTGGAATAAGAAAGAATAGCCATATTAGGTCAGACCAATGGGCCATCTAGCCCAGTATGTTGTCTTCAACAGTACTGGAACTTCATGGAGAGTGTACAGAACAGGGCAAATTTGGAGAGCTCCATCCCTATCTTTCCCTGCTGGCTTCTGGCAGTTAGAAGTTTAGGGTTGCTGTGAGCATCTGGTTGTATTTCTGACCACCTTGGCTAATAGCCATTGATGGACCTATCCTCCATGAACTTACCTAGTTCTTTTCTGAACCCAGTTAAACTTTTGGCCATCACATCACCCCATGGCAATGAGTTCCACCGGTTAATTGTGCATAGTATGAAAAAGTACTTTCTTTTGTTTGAATTAAATCTGCTGCCTATTAATTTAATGGGGGTGACCCCTGCTTTTTGTATTATAGGAAAGGGTAAATGACACTTCTCTATTCACTTTTTCAACACCATTCATGATTTTTATAGACCTCTAGGTCATATCATATATAATGATTGAAAATAATTGCTGTGGGCGCTACTTCATTCTCTGACATAATTTGTGAGCATGAGTCTCCCCTCCACTTGCCCCCTTTCCAAGTTTTTAGGGCATGAACTTGTGAGGTGCTTCAGATCATCATCCCCTCTTGTGGGTGCTTAGTATTTGTCAGGAGATGCTGAGCACCTTTCAGGATCAAGAATTGAGTTTAGTAGTGACCAAGTTAAATTCCCTTCCCCCCTGCAAAACAAAGAAACAAACCCAGAGTGTTGCAGAAGTAACTAGATTAAAGTTAGAAGGCAGTAATTTTCCACTTTTTCACCCGAATGAATTTTTAGGATAACATAACTGTAGTCTCTAAAGGCATAGCTCTCTAAACAATGTTATTGTTTATAAGATCTGTTGACTGGAAATTTTGTAATCTGTATGATAAATTTCAGGATTAGGCTTCAAAGTGAGAGTGGCAGAGTGTCTCTGAGTCCATGTGAAGCGATGGAAATGGCTACAAATATGGTTGAGAGCTCTTTTGGTTTAGAATATCACCAGGTTCAATCATCATTGGGATTCGTGGGCTTTTATTGTCCAATTTTTAAGTTCTCAGTCATTTTGAGAACTTGTGCACTGTACAGCTGCAGTGAGGTATGCATATATTCCAGGCCAAGTGTCATAGACAATTGTGATATCAGACCTAACTCCATCAATCATCACCCTTACTGTACAGCAAACTTTCATGCAACGACCTCATTGGTTGTCTGAGGGAGACTGCACATATGGTGGATTACTTGGCCTAATTGCTACCCTTGTGTCACAGCATGGGCTTTCAGTAGTTGAATAAAATATCAAAGCTAAAACGTAATGTTTGAGTTCTAGAATAGTCTTTGTCATGTACTTGGGTTCTCCTGCACACTGTTACAGTAGTGCACAACTTTTTAATTGTTCTATACATACATGATCGGTGCCTCTTTTTGCTTTTCTTTGGCACTTGTAAGCTCTTTAGGCCAGGCCTGTGTCTTTGTATGTGTTTCAATAGTACTTAGCCCAAGGGAGCTCTAATCCTGGTGGGGGAAAGTAATATGAATATAAAATCAGTATTTCTCTTTAATTATTGCAGTGTTTCAACATGTCTTAAGGATACAGTTACACAAATTAGATATTAACAATGTTATGTAGGGTTTGCTTTGTAAATAAATTTAAGGGGCATTTTAGCCCTCATAGCTCCAAAAAGGAAGGTCTTTTATTTAAACTTTATGAATTCTTGAATGGTTATTTTCTTCCTTCTCTGGTTTTCATCACCTTCTATCTTGCCTCTTAATTTCTACATTGCCTTGCTTTATTTGTGAGCTCTCCAAGTCTTGTTTTTTATTACGTTTTTTAAAACAGTGCAATGGCTGCGCCAGCATGTCAAAGATTACCCCTTTTGTGTGTTCAGTTTATTTTTGGCAATAGACAGCATAAGTTTGCTGCAGAATTAGTAGAAAGAGGAAAGTAAAGCAGAGTATGGTCCCTCCTATAGTGGTGGTTTAATTTGTAGTGATGTGGAGATAAAACAGCAGTATCTGGAATGACTTTGAGAGAGTTTGTAACATACATATGTGATCTGGAAGTGTTCAGCATTAAAGTTTGTATTGGAGTCAGCCAGCACTCAGATAACAGAAAATGTGTGTGGCATAAAATAGGGACAGAAAGAAATAAAATTGTCAGATGTCGAGTATTATTAGGGTTAGAGTTTGCATTATTAAACTATTTTGCAGGGATTAGTATCTTTACCATTTCAAATTACGTTGGAATGAAACTTGTAAAGGAGGTGCTCAGTCAGGATACCAACTTTTTTTTTATTGCCCTAGGTTAATTTATCTTGCTTTTACCTACATTGAAATGTCTAAACTCTAATTATATCTTGTTGTATAATAAACGGTAAGATTTTTTCTTTGGAAAGAAGGTTGACAGTACTGGATATGATTCTTTTTCAAACCCCTGGAGCCATTTGTAATACATGACAGATCCTTTACCCTTTTTTCCTTTACCTTTGTCCCTTTCTCTACAGTTCTTTCATTTATTTCCTTAGAAATATAAAACACTAATGGCAGGATGGGGGAATGCAAAACATGTTTAGGTAGCACCATTCTTTTGCAGCAGATACAGCATTTTAGGAAAATCTGCTTTTAGAAATATTTCTGTATGTATTTTTGTCATTCTTGAAGTTGAGTTAAAAATTTGTTTAATATTGTCCATAGCTGACCTCTACTAACTTCTTTCCAGTCTTTGCTCCCTCAAACAACTAGCACGGTAGCTTATGGAATGGAAAACGGTTTTGAATAATGCATGTAATTGTTGCCAGTGGCAGTACTTCCATAAATAACACTTATTAATTTAGGCCCAGAGCCTGCAATCATTAATGCAAATGCCTTGTTTTATGTGAGTAATCTCTGTGTAGTCAATGGAACTACTCATATGCTTAATGTTAAGCATGTGCATAAGTGTTTGCAAGATTAGGCTCTAAATTAAACATAACCCATTAAGGGATAACAAACCAGGCAAGTGAGGTATAGGAAGGACAAGGATAACAACGATAGGTTGTACTTTAACCTCGTCTTATTTATGGATTTTTATTTCGGAATGGGGGTTTTAGCTCTGCTTTCTGTGACAAAGGGTTTTAGGGTTGAGACCGCAGGGTGCAGACTCGTTAGGTGTCTGCACCCTGACTTTTTTTTCCAAGTGCCATCCACTCCTCTGAAAATAATTAATATTTTTTCTTTTTATTAGACTATAATTGATGCATAATGAGCGTTCCTGACTACATGCAGTGTGCTGAGGACCATCAAACTCTCCTGGTTGTGGTCCAGCCAGTTGGGATTGTCCCTGAAGAAAACTTTTTTAGGATCTACAAACGAATTTCAACCGTGAGTCAGATTAATGTTCGTGACTCCCAGCGTGTGCTATATATCCGCTATAGACATCACTACCCTCCGGAAAACAATGAATGGGGGGATTTTCAGACACATCGGAAGGTTGTGGGGCTCATAATCATAACAGACTGTTCCTCTGCAAAGGATTGGCCCCAAACTTTTGAAAAATTCCACCTTCAGAAGGAAATATATGGTTCTACACTCTATGATTCCCGATTGTTTGTCTTTGGGCTTCAAGGAGAAGTTGCAGAGCAGCCCCGCACAGATGTGGCATTTTACCCTAGTTATGATGAGTGTGAAACTGTGGAGAAGAGAATAGAAGATTTTATTGAATCTCTCTTCATTGTACTGGAATCTAAACGTCTTGACAGGGCCACTGATAAATCTGGTGACAAGATCCCACTTCTGTGTGTCCCTTTTGAAAAAAAGGACTTTGTAGGTCTGGATACTGATAGTAGGTAAGTAGCTTATTTACAACCTAACAGGGCTTGAAAAATTTACCTGATGCTAGCTCAAGGACTAAGCCTATTCGTCCGCATAAAGAAATGCCTGTGGCACCAGTAACACCGCTTCCTCAAGGCTGTATCTTCTGTAATGTAAGGGAACTTACTTTATTTACTAGTGGACTATGTTTAATTTTCTTACCTTGTTAATTAACTTTCTATTCATATTTTTAAATTTAATTTGTAGGGCTCATCAAATAGTTATTAAAAAAGTAATTGAATAGGTTTGACAGATTCTACCTCTAGTTATTTTTGCTGAATGGAATTTGACTAGCTATAGAACTGGATGAATATTATAAATTAATGTATTAAATTGATCAATAAACTGGAGTAAAATTAATTTTACATATTTTGCTGTGTACTATCTTACTAACCCTATTTACTACATTCCTTGCTTTTGTCTTCCTGTCCTTACTGTCTTCCCTCCACTTCTTTTGCATTCCTATAATAAAACTATGGTCTATCTTTGTGAATTGTCTTCAGTATTTGTTTCCTCCTTCTCTTTCCCTCCTCTCATTTCTTTCTCTTTCTTACTTTGTGTTCTTTTCCCTATTCTCATATTTTCTCACTATTCCTTTCTTCTTCCACCCCAACCCTGAAACCTTTCTCTATACTTTACGTTTCGAACATCCCATCAATATTTCCCAGCCATCTCTATCCATGCCTTCCAGCCATAGTGTTTGAAAGTTTTACCAGACACCTGTTAGCTAGAGAAATAAACCAGCTAGCCAGAGACAGGTGTGAAAGAGCTTGGGTGTTTCACTGCTCAGGGGCAAAACCCAAATGAGATGCTAACCCCCACTCCTTCCAGCTGCTGGGGAAGGGGAGAGTGCTGAAACTCTTAACAGGGTACTTTAGCTGTTTTAGGGACTCTGTCGGTTACATCAACATTGTGCAGTTAGGGGTCTGATTAAATTTGTAGGCCACCACTAAATCTACTCTGGTGTACATGCTACAGGTTGCTACCTAGGGGGTGTGTGTCTCTGCTGCTTAGTTACTCTGCATCTCCCTCAACTTTCTGTTTGGTCCTAGAAGGGTTTAACTGTCTCATACTGAATGTGATTTGTCATGGTCAATATTGTCATGTAACTCAATTCTTCATACTGTGTACAGGTAGTAAAATTCTGTAAAGTAGACAAACCCATGTAGGCGATGCATTACTCAGCTGTAGACTGTTGATCTAGCTAGTGGTTCCCAAACTGGGGTTTGTAAAATGTTACAGTGAGTTCTCGGGCGGGAGAGCTGCCCCAGGGACCCCGTGCAGAATGCGGCCAGCAGCACGGAGCCCCTGGACTTCCAAGAGCTAAGCAGATCAAAGCAAGCATATCTATCACACTGAGAAGACTCCTTCAAGACTCCTTATAAGAAATGGAAAGGGAGGTGGATTTTTTTTGTTGTTTTTTTAAAATTTAAATCAGCAGCTAGTATTGTTCTTCATAATAATTTTAAAAACAAGTTTAAGCTTTGTTGTAATGTGTGTTCTTTGCCTGGACTGCTCAAGACCTGAATGCTTGTGTAGGAGAAACTCTTTGCGTTGGCTTCTTAAATACCTTCATGCTGTTTCACATCTGATACTCCTCGATGAAACACAAGCTACGAAAGTGAGCTCTTGGAAGAGTGTTGCTGTTTTCATAATGTAATAACAATACTGTAATGATAAATAATAGTGTGTAATAAGCCTGTCATAAAAACTAATTTTATATTTCTAAGTTCACTGCTTTTATAATTTATACTCGGGTAAAGGAGAAAATCCCTGGAAATATTCATTTTTAGGAGGGGGTTCGTGAGACTTGACATTTTAGTGAGAGGGGTTCACAGGTTGTTAAAGTTTGGGAACCACTGGTCTAGGCTGAACATAGTGACAAGGTCAGGGCAATAGAATTCCTATTTTTGAATAAAATAAAACTTCTTTAGGAGTATTGTCTAAAAACTTTCAACAGTATTTGTGGCGTTAATCACTTTAGAATAAAGTGACATGAGATGAAAACACCAAGGAGTCTGGTGGTACCTCGAAGACTAGCAGATTTATTTGGTCATAAGCTTTCGTGGGTAAAAAAGCTTATGCCCAAATAAATCTGTTAGTCTTTAAGGTGCCATCGGACTCCTTGGTGTTTTTGTGGATACAGACTAACACGGCTACCCCGCTGATACTTGACGTTAAATGAGCCCCTTTACACTGTGTGTAATGTAACAGAATACTTGTTTCCAAAAGTTAAAGGTGTTATGCCAAAATGGTTATTTACTAGAGGTGATTATAGTGCAGTCCCAGGGCCAAATGTGACCCATGAAATTCTAAAACGGTAGGGAACTCAAACAGCAATCAGTGCACGTTCCTTTCATCATAGGAAAGTGTAGATCCAAGCAGACATGCATTGTTGCATTTAGTTTTCATTTGTTACATATGCTTAAAACCGAAATAGTTGTTCTTGGCAAGTTGCCAATGGGACCTTCCATCCCAGCTCTGGTGTAGTACATGCTTTGGACACATTGGCTTACAGTTTTAGTGGTATCTTAGGTGCTCATATCGCCATGCTGAACCTGATGTAATACAGTAACTCTGCACTTAAAAGTTGTCCTGGCTAACATTGTTTCATTTATTAGGTTTCTGATCTATTAGAGAACATACTCGTTTAAAGTCACGCAGTTTTCCATTATAAGGTTGTTTGGCTCGCTCTGCCGGGCGTACCAGTCGGGGAGCTCGGTCGGGGCGTGGGGGGCATTCCAGCTGGGGAGTGGGCAAGCCCCCGACCCGGCTCCCCAGCAGGAGCCCCGGGTGGATGGAATGGGGCAAGACCCCACTCCTGCTCCCCAGTTGGAACACCGGGCGCGGTGGGGCAATTCTCCCCCCCCCCCCACCAACCCCGCTGTCCGGCAGGAACACTGGGTGGGCAGAGCGGGGCAAGCTGCCGCTCTCCCACCCCACTACGCCCCTGCCTCAACCAAGCTTCTCAGTCATCATTAGTGAGTACAGTATTAAATAGTTTACAATTATTTAAAAATTATACTGTATATGTATATTATGTCTTTTGTGTGGCGAAAAAGATTTCCCTGGAATCTAATCCCCCCATTTACATTAATTCTTTTGGGGAAATTGGATTCGCTTAACATTATTTTGCTTAAAGTAGCATTTTTCAGGAACGTAACTACAACGTTAAGCGAGGAGTTACTGTAGAGAGTAGCTTTTAAATTGGTTCAAGCAATGGGTGCCTTTTTAACTACAGTGTTTCTGCAGTTAGCATCACCATGTCGTTAAGAAGACAGTAAGTATTCCAACTTCTATCGTAAATCTTCAATTTAAAAATTATACTAGAAAGACTTGATAAACCATAATTTCCAAATTTTTTTTGTTCAGCGTTATTTTGCGCTGGCGTTTTTGATTCTGTTGTAAAACATCTGGATTATATTTAAATTGCACATGAAAGGTGTTTAAAAGCTTCCATTCAAATTAGCATTTTGGGTAATATTTTAGCAAAATAAGATATACTGAATAGCTGGAACCTGTGGTCACTTTCTTAGCAAAATTTTTCAGTTTCTTAGTAGAGCTGAGAAAGTTATAGTCCCAGAAAAGTTCAGTTATACCCCTTCGCATTGGAACCCTCCCACGCCCAGCCTCATTAATTCTTGTTTATATTTAAGTAAGATAAAGGCATTTTGTGTCTTTTTATTCTTTCACTGCTTGTGAAAGTGAAAGACTGACAGCCCTGGCTTGATCCAGAAATGATGTAATAAGTATACCTTTTGTGGGCTTCTTTGCACAGATCTTCCAGAGCACTTTGAACCTACCTTGTAATATTGCAGCTCTTGTAGGCTACTGTACAGAAACTCCAGACTATCACCTATGTATGAACTGGACTGAAACCATAACATCAATTTACACTTTTGAGTCAGAGTATTTGAACATAAATCTTCAAAGGTGAAATGCTAGTCCAGTTTCTTCTCACTATTTAGCTCACAATAAAACGTGTCTATAATGTAGCATGTTATGTTGTATAGTGCCTATAATTCACTAGCCAAATGGGAATCATTGTTTAAAGCTGTACATTGCAACTTTATCTTTTTTTTTTTTAAACTATAGGGAAAGATTTTTTTTTCTTTTCTCAATTTTGAGGGTATGCACGTGTGATGGTAGAGATTATGAGTTTAAATGATGAAAGACCAGACTAACTTTATTTGGATGGTGGAACAAACCATGAGACACTCTTCAGTACTTCCAGCTACTACAAACTGATGAAAGGTGGGAGGCAAAGATGGCCTCTTTACAGTGGTTGGGGTTTCTCTTCCCCCAAGTTAGAACTCCTTTTCTCCACTCTCATCTCTTTCTGTGGAGACAATGAGGTGTTCTAGCTTCATATAGTTTATATACTGTTAACTGCTGCTAGGGCCTGAATATTGCCCTGGCTTGATGCAAATGACTGCATTAGAATATCACCAAATATTGCACAGAGGGATTTGATGCCTCAGTGCACCTCTGATCGTTTGGTTACAGATTGTTGTTTAATCTGTGGGAAGTATATCTTTCCCTGCAACTCTCAAATTTGCAATTACAGTTGATAAGCCCTCACAGACGCCAACTCATCTGAAGGCTAGAGATATACCCCATATCAAATGAGCCGGGTTAGTATGTCCATGTAGAAAATATCTCAACTGAAATTAGTGAGTTACACATCACCAAGATGAAACACGCCAGGGTAATTTTTGGTCATACCATAATACCTATGTACGTTCAACTGAGAGAATATTTTAAACCCCTCAATTCAATTAGAAAAGGAGTATTTGTGGCACCTTAGAGACTAACCAATTTATTTGAGCATGAGCTTTCGTGAGCTACAGCTCACTTCATCGGATGCATACTGTGGAAACTGCAGAAGACATTATATATACAGAGACCATGAAACAATACTTCCTCCCACCCCACTCTCCTGCTGGTAATAGCTTATCTAAAGTGATCATCAAGTTGGGCCATTTCCAGCACAAATCCAGGTTTTCTCACCCTCCGCGCCCCCCCCCCCCAACTCACTCTCCTGCTGGTAATAGCCCATCTAAAGTGACCACTCTCTTTAAAATGTGTATGATAATCAATTAATATCCTTTCAGGCTAGCGCACTTCCCGTCAAAGACTGTGCGTTATAAGCTTGGACCACATTAACCTGCTGACTAGGAATAGATGGCTAGGATCAGTGCAGTCATGTTTCACTCACATTCATTATCAAGAAGTAATATTCGCTGCTGAGGTGGATGATTATTGTAACCGAACTGGCTGCCTAAATGCAGCTCTTACAAACTAGGGCAAGAGTCATTTCATGCTTTGTAGTCCAGAGACACTAGATGCTGTTGAGAGGAAGGCAGAGTTGAGATCTGTTTCTTCTAGCAGCTTACTTGTGTACCTGGTAGATGATACTGTTTCCCAGGTTCTATACTGAGAGTGGTGATATCAAGGGAACATTACAAGTAGGCTTGGCAGAATTGAATTTTTTTTAAAATAATTTCAGTGGATAAAATATGTTCTAAAATAAAGGGCTAAAAACTATCAATTTAAAATCTTCATAGTTGGGAAATTGTGGGGGAGTCAAATTATTTGACAGACATTGAGATTCAGAAAATTAGCTTTATAGTTGTTAAAATACAAATTGTCAACATCATGTCAAAATATACAAAGTAAATATCCTTAAGTCATACTCTGATATTTCTCAAGCAGCCTTTTTCTTAGTTTGCCTATTTATAAATTTAGATGATCATTGATGGAAATATTTTTTCATAGGTTTATGTGTATGGTAAAATCGATGTTTAGTGACATTTACTGATAAAAATCTAATCCTTCTAAGCCTAATTACAGTATTTGTGTTGGAGAATTAGCTTAAATGGTAAAATGCTTGCTTAGCAGATGAGAAGTAGGAAGCGGTGTGTAGTACTCTGATTGTTTTCAAGTCCTTGTATGAGACCATTTCTGTTGAAGTCATTCCCTCCTTGACCATTTCAGCCACCGCTGTTTGATAACTTTTTCTAGGTTTCCCTGGTTTTCAATTAAAAAAAAAAAAGCTAGTGTTTCTAGTCTGTTGGGCCCAGATTATTTTAATGTTTGTTATTCACATCAACTCAGTGTGGGCACTATTACATTGTTGACTTTGAACTAGTAAGACATCTACTTAACATGGGTCTTGCTCTCTCATCACCCAATATCCTATATAGATGTATTGCTTTTCTAATGTTAACATATAGTAGGTGGGATTTGTTCACTGCTCTTTGTCAAACTGTGTGAAATCTGAGTACATGTATATGTGCCTATTTAATTTTTTTCTGTTCTTGTATATTTCTAATTTTTGTTTTGTTCCTTTCTTTCTTTTTCTTTTTTTCCTCTCATACTGCCCTGTGAGTTTGTTGTTGGGTCTGAAAAGGTAGGCTGTGATAGATTATATTTAAAATTAGTTAGCTTTCATGTGCTGCCTTTCCATTCTGTCTTCATTACATAGTTGAGTGTTGCTTGTGTATGTTTTTCCAGTACAACTAAGAATTACCGCTGGACCGTTATTATCATGAGTTCACTTCTTTTAGCATATGGCAATTCTATTTGATGGCAGTGCTGGAATTTTTTTTTGTAGAATACACACAATTTGCTGAGATGGCTGCTGACCTCTGGAAACTGCTTTATTTTGTAAACTTCAAAGCCATGAAGCTACTGCCTGTGTTTGTTTTCAAAATTCAAAAGTTCTGTCAGTGATGGAAATTAAATGCTGTAGCTGGATTTTTAAAGGCTCAATAATGTTATGAACAGTGATATTTGTTGTTATGCATGCTAACCGGAATTGGGAATCGATTGAATTTGGTGGGAATTTTTTTTTTGGCAGCATTTTGCATGAAAACTTTGCCAATTCATTTTGCATGGTTTTTGAATCTTCAGGTTTGTTTTCTGATGTTCTGAAGAATCAGAAACTCCTCCAAACTTTTGCTAAATGGTTTGTGGTGAAATTTACTTCTAGTTTGGAATTTAATGATTCAACACTTTTGCCCATTCTGAATTTTGCACATAATTATGGCAGTCACCTTGGGCAATTTTAGCTGGAGAAATAGTGAAATAGGGGAGGAACAGAGCAATGCGTATAAAGTCAAATGCATGGCTGCAATATATATGCACCAGATGTACATGGGATCAGGTGGGGACGGAAGTGGCCAGGACTCTGCCTTCTGGTTTTATCACCAGAAGTGGCACAGAAGTATGTATTGTGTCCTGCACATGCAAGTTGATGAGGTGCTTGACGTTAAACCAGAAATGTGGACACCCAGAATAAGGTAAGCAAGTTTGATGAAGGCACTACAGTGGCTGTTAGTGTTAACTGTTTTAGTGTGTAGCAGACAAGCGTTCTGTTTTCCACTGGCACTCCACAGTGCTCCCAAAACAATACTGATTCTTACTTCTTAAGAGGATTTTGTTTCTTAAAAACATAAGAGCTACTGCATAAAGATGGAACTATATTTGAAAGCACATTGTAAGCCAGCCTTGCAGTAGTCAACCACATGTAACTCTAGTGCGTGGGGAACCTTCAAAGATTCAGGTTTGGAATGGTTATGTGAAGCTGTGGGGTATCGCACAAGACCATGTAGTCCTGTAAGTGACAACACCCTTTATGATTTGGGATAGGATTAGTGGACTTGCTACCACTGGCCAGTATTTTTGGTGGATGGGGTGCTTTTTCATCTGGTGTTTTCAGCAGTCACTGTCCATCAAAAATCTTGGATTGCATTATGGGGGAAAAGGAAGAGCAAGCAAGTACGGTGGCTCTCTACTCATGCCACTCCCTCTGAGAGAACGTAGAAAATGACTTCTGACCCCTGTCACTATGTGGGAATTGGCTTAGACCACAGGGAACCAGAACACTGGTGACTCATGATTAACCAACCAATGCATCTCTTCTTCCCCCCCACCCCGAAAGAAAAAAAAGAAAAGGTATAACCTCCTTATTATATTGTAAGATTTTGCACTAATTTCTTCATTTCAGGCCACATAGCATCACTAGCTGGGACAAATAATTTATTTCATGATTTATTTACACTGGAGGAAATCACCAAAAAAGTGATTTTTATTTTTTAGCAATAAATATAATATTATACATTTGATTACAGACTAGCATTTTTTCAGTCTAGTTCTGAATTAATGTTTTTACTGACCCTTTTTGTAGCTGGGTGACTTTAAAAATAAAACCAAACAAAAACCTCAAGCATCTGGTGAATTAAGTTTTATCTGTGTGTTGAGGGTGGATTTTGTTTACATGAATGTTTACCTTTTCACTTGGCAGAGACATTTGTGTAGTATTCAAGCACAAGTTGGAAAAACTGCACATTGTTGTAACCACTATAAAAATTGTTCACTTGGATAACTTAGTTCTTCATAAACAACAATGAATTATAAAGTTATTTAAAAATGGGTGTTTTTAATGGAGATGTCAGTTATTTTATATGAGCAGCATTTATTGATACCTGGGCTTTGCTGCAGGAAATGAATGTATTTATGTGTTGAATATATAAAACCACATGTCCCCAATGTAAATAATTTCCTAACGCAGTATATCTTGGGGAGGGAGTGTGAACCAGTTGATAGGGCGCTGCACTGGGACTCTGCAGACCTGGTTCTACTCCTGCTGCTGTCAATGACTGGCTGGGTGACTTTGGGCAACTAACGTCACCTCTCTGCTTCAATTTCTCACTCTGTAAATTGGGGGTAATGATACTTCTTTTGTAAAGAACTTTGAGATATATTCATGAGAAGTGATATTTAGGAGCTAAATATCAATCTGGAAAATATTAGTTATTGTGACTGTCTTCTGATCTTTGGGGTCTAGTACATTTATTTAAAATACATTTTTTGGCAGCATTTATTATTTTAAAGGCAGAACTAATATAGCCGTACACTGAGTGAATCACTTGCTCTTTATTTAATTTCATGTATAATCTTTGAAATCAAAGAACAAAT
This sequence comes from Lepidochelys olivacea, assembly GCF_965140295.1. NCBI lineage: Eukaryota > Metazoa > Chordata > Testudines > Cheloniidae > Lepidochelys > Lepidochelys olivacea. The sequence goes on from NC_140412.1 coordinate 10,358,691, forward strand.
GAGCAAATGGTAATGTCCAATGGAGCAAAATTTTATTATTTTTTTGCATCAGACTTATAAAACAAGTGAAAATGAGTCTGCTTAGCATAGTCCAGACAGCAGTAACTAGAAGCAACTTACTTTACATTTTCTTTTTTCATAAAACTATGCATTGCAATTAGCTGCATTTTTTATTTCTACTTTGTGTCTTAAAATTCATACATCTTTATTTTTAAACCATTCCTGCTAAAGTATTGATTGCTAGCACTTTGCTTTAAACTGAGAATTTGCATCTTTTGTGAAGCGTAGCTTTAATATAGTTCTCTGTTAAAAGATATTTTGTCTATCCTTCAAATTCAGCAAAAGTTTGGATTCCTGGCTGTAACACCAACATTTGAAAAGCAACTATTGTCGAATTATTGGTCATGACAGCTTGATATATTGGTTAATATGGGAGAGAAGTACTCGGATGAAAATGAATTAAAAAGTAAACTTTCTAATTAAGAGAAACTACAGATCATAATTTGAAAGAAAAAGTAATGCCAAGTGTCCTTCATTCTAAGGAATGTGTTACTGAGGTAGAGATAGGTTGGAGATATTACAAACAAAACTAAAATAGCAATGATTAGATAGTCTTACGTTTTTATTCCAAAAATATGGGTACTAGCAAAATTCTTCTAATCTCTCCTCTCCTCTGCTCTCAGTCCCAATTATAATTTGTTTATATCACAGCAGACAATACTAAATATTAGAATGAGACATATTTCCACAGAATCTGAAAAATTCTGAACCTGTGCTGAAATCTGGTTAAAACTTGACATAGTCTTGCACCTCATAGTGAGAGGCAGCCTTAGCTTTCACTCAAAAATTTCTTCCTGTTTCCTTTTGTTTCAGCCATCTTTATAAAGTATACATTTAATGGAAATTTAAAAAGGGTAATGCAAGTGCTGCAGTTTCCTTGACAGCTGTGGGACAAAATGGGTAAGGTCTTTGGATTCAGTCCCACTACTTGTCCCTCTCATCACCCCAGTCATGGATCCGATGTGATGTGTATGAGGGGCTTTTAAGAAGATTGGATAGTGGGGAGAGGTCATTTCCAGTCTTTCTGGATGGGCAGTAGCAACAGAAGGCATATTTTCTTATCTCACTGTGTGATGTCCTCTGCTGCTACTTCTGCGACAGTAATATTAGCTTTGGTTGGTTACCTGTCTGGTTCTCCCATAGACATCTCTGCCACTTTCTTCCATATTACCCCTTAAAGTCCATTTCTTCCCAGATACTTGCTAAAAATGGCAAAATTCTGATGGTTAGGTTAAGGGGCTGTCCTTTATGTGCAATTGTCAAGGTTCCTTCCCCACTCTGAACTCTAGGGTACTGATATGGGGACCTGCATGAAAGACCCCCTAAGCTTATTCTTACCAGCTTAGGTTTAACACTGCCCCCACCAAAGTGTTACACAAAGAACAGGGGAAATGCTCACTTGGAAATGTCTCTCCTCCCCCCCTCCCCCCCAAATATCCCTCCAAGCACTACACCCCCTTTCCTGGGGAAGGCTTGATGATAAAATTCCTCACCAATTTGCATAGGTGAACACAGACCCAAACCCTTGGATCTTAAGAACAATGAAAAGCAATCGGGTTCTAAAAAGAAGAATTTTAATTAAAGAAAAAGTAAAAGAATCACCTCTGTAAAATCAGGATGGTAAATACCTTACAGGGTAATCAGATTCAAAACACGGAGAATCCCTCTAGGCAAAACCTTAAGTTACAAAAAGATACAAAAACAGGAATATACATTCCATTCAGCACAACTTATTTTATCAGCCATTTAAACGAAACAGAATCTAACGCATATCTAACTAGATGGCTTACTGACTTTTTACAGGAGTTCTGACCTGCATTCCTGCTCTGGTCCCGGCAAAAGCATCACACAGACCCTTTGTCCCGTGTCCGCCCCCCCCTCCCCCCAGCGAGGTTATCTTAGCTTAGGTGCTAGCGAGGTTATCTTAGCTTCTTAACCCTTTACAGGTGAAAGGGTTTTTCTTCTGGCCAGGAGGACTTTAAAGGTGTTTACCCTTTATATTTATGACAGCAATGTATATATATTTTTAAAGTATAGCAATATACATATTTTGATCCCCTCTCCCCCAACACTCAAATTTTCCTTAGGGCAAAAAAAAAAAGTTATTTCCATTTGTTTATCATTGCCCTAGCCACTTAGCTTGCATATCTTGTCCCACTCCCCTTCTCATTTATTTGTCACTTTAGATTGCATGCTCATTGTGGCAAGAAGACTGTTTGTGTAGTGCCTAGCGAAGTGGCACCCTGTACCTGATTAGGGGTTTCTGGGCGCTACTGCACTAGAAAAAATGATTACATTTCACTGTTTCAGCTGCTGCACCCAGCTACTGTTGCAGGGTTTGAGGCCTCTACCTACAGAAAAGGTCAGCATTAGAAAAATGTAATGTGAATACATTTTACTTTGATAAAATAATAAAAAAAAAAGTCAGTTCATGGGTTTAGATGTTAAGTTCTGTTTTTTAAAATGTTGTCATGAATTGAATTTAGTCACAACAAATGCAATTGCTGCTGTTAGAGGCATCAATCTCTGCTATTATCATGTTTCCACAGAATTTTACTTTGAGTTTTCCCATTTTTTCGTAAGGAGGTGTACCAGTTCATATGAAGTGCTCTGTAAATTTTCCTGAGGTCCCTATTACACTCTTTCAAATTCTTTAGGGCAGTGGTTCTCAAACTTTTTTTTTTCCTGCGGACCACTTGAAAATTGCTGAGGGTCTTGGTGGACAACTTAATGATCTTTCCAAATGTTGTTTGTACTGTTAGGTAACTATTGTATAGCACTTTGCATAAAAGCGCTATATAAAAAAACCTTAATTTATTTTTCTACAAATAAAAGTGCACAACTCATATTTTTAATATCCGTAGTCTTACCTTTCTAATGTGATTGATTGTGTCCTCTCGCTGGGGCTGGGGAGGAGTGAAGGGGGTCTCCCCCGCAGCTGCAGACCTGGAGCTGGGGAAGGTTGCCTTTTTCTCTGGCTGCCGCAGCCCTGCACATCCCAAATTTCCCCCCCCAACTCCTCTTCTCACCCCACTGCCTCCTGTTGCCTCTTATCTCAAGGCCACTACCTCACCTTACATGTGAGTCTCCTCCAGAGTCAAGGCACCTAATTAGTGAAGCCACACCTGTGTGGCTCCACTAATTAGGTGGGTGGCCCTTCATTCTCTCATGTGCGGCTGTCCAAGCATGCACCTTAGAGGGAACTATCTCCAGAGCACCTGAATGGAGCTGCGGACCACAGTTTGAGAATCTCTGCTTTAGGGTTAGTCCATATATACTCTGTAAATCTTAGCTGAAATTTATAGGATTCCTTCTAACTTAAATTGGATTCTGAAATGAAAACTTTGTTACTGTTTAATTTTTAGATGGTAAGGTTGGATTATTTATATGAAAGGAGATGCCACAAGTACACCTTTTCTTTTTGCAAATACAGACTAACACGGTTGTTACTCTGAAACCTGTTAACTGAACTTGGGGTTGATGGTTATTTCTTTTAGTTGTTAAGTAAAAGAGTGGTCTTCAGGGAAGAGAAGGCCAGACCTACAAATCAGATGTCTTTTGGGAAACATTTATATGGATCATCAAAGATTTCATAGTGCTGTATAAACAATAATTATTTCAACATGCCTATATGGTAGGTAAATGGTGTTATCCCTGTTTAATAGTTCAAAATACTCAGCCTCTCTACCTCAGTAACTTGCCCAAGTTCTCACAGCATGTCAGTGGCAGATCTGGGATTATTATTCAGGAGTTCCATTTTTGTACTCATCCGTGCTGCCTCTCAGTGATCCAGAAAGTAGTGAATCTAACTAGAGAATAAGCAACCCTGGATTTACTACTTACTCATTGATAGGAAGGGACTGAGAATATGAATAGTAGTTACAAGATGCTTGAATTAAAAATAATAAAGAATAACAGCCTTGGATTTTAAGAAAACAAATGTATGCATATTAAGAAAGATAATGGAGGAGGTGGCAATATAGAATGGGAAAATATATTAAATCCATCAGTGTGGAAGAAAATTGGAGCACTATGAAGGATATGACAAAGATTAACGGGTCTGAAAAATGGAAAGTATCAGGAACAGCTGATGAGCTTTCAAGAAAGGCTGTTCACAGATCAGAAAGTGTAAAATAAATCTCTGCTGGCACTGAACATGGAGAAGTGGGAGGCATCCAAAAAAAAAGCTGCTCTGCAGGGTAGATAAAAATCAATGATTTTTTTAAATTAAAAAAAATCAATTTTTTTAATAAAATGCTTTTTGAGGAAAAACTTATTTAAGATGTATCTTAATTAAAACTATTATAGCTCAAAGATATTTCATTGTGGATTATTAATTCTAATTCTACAGTATGAGAATAGATTTATGTAATGTTTAAGAAAAGTTTTGTAAATGAGTCCCAACAGTTCATGGATTAGGGATCAAATTTTATGGGGTTCCAGGGGCTTCTGTATAGATTAACCTACATAATCTTTCTATCCACCCAATGGAACGCAGTGCTCAGTCTAGAAGATACCATCAGAGATGCTTAGCTTTGCAATTCTCAGACTGTGGATTATCTCCCCAGAGATAACATGCTTGTTAACAGCAAAAATGTTTTTAAATAAATATGTAGAGGTGAGAAATAAGACTTCAACCCTGTTTTCCCTCTGCAAATTTGTGTACACAAAGTCAATCCCTTACCTCTCTAAAAGTGCAAAGTTTTAAAAAGTTCAGTGAATAGAAGATTGTTGAGGGCGAAATAGATCTGGACAAAGAGAAGAAGTCTGGAAATGTGAGAAGGGAGGGACAGGCAATAGAAACAAAAGTGAAACTGTTTGAGCAGCATATTCCAGAAGTCTTGAAGTCTTTCTGAGTGTAGCCTTCACTGATTTGAGGTCTACCATACAATTCTCTCACTAGAAGGGAAAACCTATCATGGCAGCAGGCCGTAAAAGAATCCCAGTTTGGGAATAAGAACCAGTCAAGAAATATGTTTGCTGATGTTCTGAACAAAGTCACATGAATGAACTGGTGGAAGTCACTTAAGCACTTGGATTCAGAGACTGTTGAAGTGATGATCTCACTTTTAACAGCAGTAGCTTCTTCTGCCAGTGTAGAAAGTTATTTTCTTCCTTTGGACTAATTCATTCCAAACTGAGAAATCGCTTAGGACCTGAAAAAGCAGGAAAGCTTGTTTTTCTTTTCCTGATTATGAACAAACAGGAAAATGAAGGTGAAGACAACTGAGTTTAGCTACAGAAGCCAATATTTTAAGTTTCTCATGTTGACCTGGCTGACATAGTCGATTGAATTTGTGTTTTTTAAAAAAAAAGTTAACTATTTTAGTTAAAAGCAGTTTTAACAAAAACCTGATTTTAAAAAACTTGAACGTTTAACTAAATTCAAAAATTCATATGCTTGTTTTGTTAAAATATATGTTTGCTGCTGAAGAAAAAAATCCAGAATATATAACGTTGTTTTAGTTAAATAAAACAATTTAAATGTCTGTCTGGTGGTGATCTCCTCCTAATACAGCATGGCAAGAAAATCCTCCAAATGTTAATGATTAACCTGTTGAATTGGATATTGGGATATAGCTGTAAAACTCGTCTGAAAAGTTTTCAAAATAAGTCACTTAAAAATGTACAGTGTGTACCTTCTAAAAATGAAACCTCCACCTATCTGAGTTGTGAAGATATATTAAGATAACAGCCAACAAGAATGCACTTTTGTCATAAATATAAAGGGAAGGGTAAACCCCTTTGAAACCCACTCTGAACTCTAGGGTACAGATGTGGGGACCTGCATGAAAAAAACCTCCTAAGCTTATCTTTACCAGCTTAGGTCAAAACTTCCCCAAGGTACAAAATATTCCCCCCGTTGTCCTTGGACTGGCCGTTACCACCACCAAACTAATACTGGTTACTGGGGAAGAGCTGTTTGGACGCGTCTTTCCCCCCAAAAATACTTCCCAAAACCCTGCACCCCACTTCCTGGACAAGGTTTGGTAAAAAGCCTCACCAATTTGCCGAGGTGACTACAGACCCAGACCCTTGGATCTTAAGAACAATGAACAATCCTCCCAACACTTGCACCCCCCCTTTCCTGGGAAATGTTGGATAAAAAGCCTCACCAATTTGCATAGGTGACCACAGACCCAAACCCTTGGATCTGAGAACAATGAAAAAGCATTCAGTTTTTTACAAGAAGACTTTTAATAAAAAATAGAAGTAAATAGAAATAAAGAAATCCCCCCTGTAAAATCAGGATGGTAGATATCTTACAGGGTAATTAGATTCAAAAACATAGAGAACCCCTCTAGGCAAAACCTTAAGTTACAAAAAAGATACACAGACAGAAATAGTTATTCTATTCAGCACAATTCTTTTCTCAGCCATTTAAAGAAATCATAATCTAACACATACCTAGCTAGATTACTTACTAAAAGTTCTAAGACTCCATTCCTGTTCTGTCCCTGGCAAGAGCAGCATACAGACAGACCCAGACCCTTTGTTTCTCTCCCTCCTCCCCGCTTTTGAAAGTATCTTGTCTCCTCATTGGTCATTTTGGTCAGGTGCCAGCGAGGTTACCTTTAGCTTCTTAACCCTTTACAGGTGAGAGGAGCTTTCCCCTGGCCAGGAGGGATTTCAAAGGGGTTTACCCTTCCCTTTATATTTATGACACGCCCCCCAAATCTCAGCTAGGGTGAAACACTGGCTGGGATTTCTTCCTGGAGCTCTAGGAAAAACAGAGTTAATAAGACACATGCATCTCTAAATATACTACCAAGTACATAAAGACTAACAATATTGTCCACATCTCAAGGACGATTTTAACCAGTTGATTCTGGGAAACTTTCACGGGAGAGTGCATCAGCCACTTTGTTAGAAGCTCCTGAGATGTGTTGGATGTCGAAATCAAAATCTTGGAGAGCTAAACTCCCCTGAAGAAGTTTTTTGTTAGTTTCTTTGACGGTGTGAAGCCACTTTAGTGCAGCATGGTCGGTTTGCAGGTGGAAACGCCGTCCCCAAACATATGGGCGTAGCTTTTCCAGAGCGTAGACAATGGCATAACATTCTTTTTCAGTGACTGACCAGTTGCTTTCCCTCTCAGACAGTTTTTTGCTGAGAAACACTACAGGGTGGAATTCTTGATCAGGTCCTTTCTGCATTAAAACTGCTCCCACACCACGCTCGGATGCCTCTGTGGTTACTAGGAACGGTTTGTCAAAGTCTGGGGCCCTTAGTACAGGGTCAGACATGAGTGTCGCTTTAAGCTTGTTAAAGGCCTTCTGACACTTTCCGGTCCACTGAACAGCATTTGGCTGTTTCTTTTTGGTTAGGTCTGTCAGTGGGGCAGCGATTTGGCTGTAGTGCGGTACAAATCGTCTGTAATAACCGGCCAAGCCTAAGAAGGATTGAACCTGTTTCTTTGACTTTGGGACAGGCCACTTTTGGATAGCATCCACTTTGGCCTGTAGGGGGCTGATAGTTCCTTGACCCACCTGGTGTCCAAGGTAAGTCACTCTGTTTAGGCCTATTTGAGACTTCTTAGCCTTAACAGTTAGTCCTGCCTCCCTTATGCGCTCAAGGACTTTTTATAGATGTTCCAGGTGGTCTGCCCAGGAATCCGAAAATATGGCCACGTCGTCAAGGTAGGCGACTGCATATTCTCCTAATCCCGCTAGGAGACCATCTACAAGTCTTTGGAAAGTGGCGGGTGCATTTCGCAGCCCGAAAGGGAGTACATTAAATTCATACAGCCCGAGATGTGTGATGAAGGCTGACCTTTCCTTGGCAGATTCATCTAGCGGTACCTGCCAGTACCCCTTGGTTAAGTCCAAGGTAGAGATGAACTGGGCCCGTCCCAGTTTCTCTAATAGTTCATCTGTGCGTGGCATTGGATAGTTGTCTGGGCGAGTTACAGCATTTAGCTTACGGTAGTCCACGCAAAAACGTATTTCCCCATCTGGTTTGGGAACTAGAACCACTGGAGATGCCCATGCACTTTCAGAGGGGCGGATTACACCCATCTGTAACATATCCTGGATCTCCCGTTCTATAGCAGTTTTAGCTTGAGGAGACACCCGGTAAGGTTGAACCCTAATTGGGTGAGCATTACCTGTGTCAATGGAGTGGTATGCCCGTTCAGTCAGTCCTGGGGTGGCTGAGAACGTTGGCGCGTAGCTAGTGCACAGCTCCTGGATCTGCTGTCGCTGCATACGCCCAAGGGTCATGGAGAGGTTCACCTCTTTCACACCACCACCACATTTCCCTTCACATTACCTTGGGGCCACTCAGCGTCGTCTCCTCCCTGGGCTTAAACTGACAAACCTTTAATTCTCTGGAATAAAAGGGCTTTAGAGAATTAATATGGTACACCTTAGGCTTCCGGTTGGAGGTGGGGAATGCTATGAGATAATTAACAGCTCCCAGGCACTCCTGGACCATGAATGGCCCTTCCCACGATGCTTCCATTTTATGGGCCTGGAGCGCCTTTAAGACCATGACCTGGTCTCCTACTTTGAAGGAACGCTCTCTGGCATGTTTATCATACCAGGCTTTTTGCTCTTTTTGAGCATCCTGTAAGTTTTCTTTAGCAAGGGCTAAAGAGGTTTGGAGGGTGTTTTGTAGGTTGGTTACAAAGTCCAGAATATTAGTTCCTGGAGAAGGTGTAAATCCCTCCCATTGCTGCTTTACCAACTGCAATGGCCCCTTAACCTCATGGCCATATACAAGTTCAAATGGGGGAAACCCTAAACTGGGATGTGGTACAGCTCTGTAGGCAAAGAGCAACTGCTGTAACACTAGGTCCCAATCATTGGAGTGCTCATTTACAAATTTACGTATCATGGCCCCCAAAGTTCCATTAAACTTCTCCACCATGCCATTTGTTTGATGGTGGTAAGGAGTGGCAACCAAGTGATTTACCCCATGAGCTTCCCAAAGGTTTTTCATAGTTCCTGCCAGGAAATTAGTCCCTGCATCTGTGAGGATGTCGGAGGGCCAACCTACCCTGGCAAAAATGTCTGCTAGTGCCTGGTGCACACTTTTAGCCCTGGTGTTGCTTAGAGCTACTGCTTCCGGCCATCGGGTGGCAAAATCCATGAAAGTCAGTATGTACTGCTTTCCTCTGGGTGTCTTTTTCGGAAAAGGACCCAGAATATCCACAGCTACTCGCTGAAATGGAACTTCAATGATGGGGAGTGGCTGGAGAGGGGTTTTGACCTGGTCTTGGGGTTTTCCCACTCTTTGGCACACCTCACAAGACTGGACATAGGTAGAAACATCCTTGCCCATTCCCTCCCAGTGGAATGACCCCCCCAAACGGTCTTTGGTCCTGTTCACCCCAGCATGGCCACTAGGGTGATCATGGGCTAAGCTCAAGAGCTTGGCCCGGTATTTAGTTGGAACTACCAACTGTCTCTGAGGATGCCAGTCTTCCTGGTGTCCACCAGAAAGAGTTTCCTTGTATAAAAGTTCTCTTTCTACAACAAACCTGGATCGATTAGAAGAGCTGAGAGGCGGTGGGTTGCTCCGTGCCGCCGTCCACGCTCTCTGGAGGCTTTCATCTGCTTTCTGTTCGGTCTGGAACTGTTCCCTTGATGCTGGAGACATCAGTCCCTCATTGGATTGGGGACCTAGGCTTGGTCCCTCTGGAAGCGATATAAGGGATGGAGCTGTTTCTGTTGACTGTGAACCGCTCTCCGCTGGTGCACTATGTTGGGATTCAGGCTCCGGCTGAGCCTCTTGTGTAGAGTTATCGGCTGTTGCCAGTTCAGGTTCGGTGGGGCCCTCTGGTGTTGAGGTTGCAAGTACTGGATTCAGTGCTGGCACGGGGTCTGGTGTTGGTTGTTCGGCTGGTTCCGGTTCTGGGACTGGTTCCGTCTGGGTGTCTGGGACTGGATCCACTACTGCTGTTGCAGACATTGGCCTGGGGTCCAGGTCCATCACCTCTGACTGGGTCCTGATAGAAGTTTCGGGAACAGAGCTAGGCCTCACGGCTTGTTTAGCCTGGCTGCGGGTGACCATTCCCACCCTCTTGGCCTGCTTCACATGATTGGCTAAGTCTTCCCCCAACAGCATGGGGATGGGATAATCATCATAGACTGCAAAAGTCCACATTCCTGACCAGCCCTTGTACTGGACAGGCAACTTGGCTGTAGGCAAATTGAAAGAGTTGGACTTGAAGGGTTGAATCGTCACTTGGATCTCTGGGTTGATTAAATTGGGGTCCACTAAGGAAGCATGGATAGCTGACACTTGTGCTCCGGTGTCCCTCCACGCGGTGACCACCTTCCCGCCCACACTCACAGTTTCCCTCCGCTCCAAGGGTATCTGGGAGGTATCTGGGCCTGTGGACCTCTGGTGTGATTCCGGTGCAATGAACTGTAATCTGTTGGGGTTCTTGGGGCAGTTGGCCTTTACATGCCCCAGCTCGTTACACTTAAAACATCGTCCAGCTGACGGGTCACTGGGGCGAGGAGGGTTGCTGGAGAATGGGGTGGTGGGACGATAAGGGGTCTGGAGGGTTCTTTGGGAGGTAGGTGGGGCTTTGGGCGGCCCCCGGGAATAGGGTGTGGTCTGGGGTGGTCCCTTCTGGTCTCCGCTCCAACTGCGACCAGTTTTCTTCTTCTCTGCCACCTCCACCCATCTGGCTCCAATCTCTCCTGCCTCAATTACAGTTTTGGGTTTCCCATCTAGGATGTATCTTTCTATTTCCTCAGGAACACCCTCTAAGAATTGTTCCATTTGCATTAGGAAGGGCAAATTTACTGGAGATTCAACACTTGCTCCTGATATCCAGGCATCCCAATGTTTCACAATGTGGTAGGCATGTTGGGTAAATGACATGTCTGGTTTCTACCTTAGGGCTCTGAACCTCCGACGAGACTGCTCGGGTGTTATCCCCATTCTGACTCTTGCCTTGGATTTAAACAGTTCATACTTGTTCATGTGTTCTTCAGGCATTTCAGCTGCCACCTCAGCTAAGGGTCCACTGAGCTGCGGCCTCAGCTCTACCATGTATTGGTCAGTAGAGATGTTGTACCCAAGGCAGGCCCTTTTGAAGTTTTCTAGGAAGGCCTCAGTATCATCGCCTGCCTTGTAGGTGGGGAACTTTCTGGGATGGGAAGTGGTACTTGGAGAAGGATTACTAGGGTTTGTTGGGATATTCTGCTGAGCCTTTATCTTCTCCATCTCCTCCACATACTTCCTCTCTTTTTCCTTCTCCTCCAGTTCTTTGTCCCTCGCTTCCATAGCTCTCCTGTGAGCAGCCGCTTGGTGTTGTTCTGCCTCCCTTTCTTGTTCCTTCTTCAGCTGCATGAGTTCTATCTGTCTTTCATGTTCCCTTTGTCTCTGCTTGGCCACAAAGCAGAGAAAAAACAATCTGCTTTCAGTTTCAACTGCTTTCTGGACTTCCGTTCCAAAGAAAAAAAAATTTCCTTTTTAAAATCTGTATTTCTAGTTCAAAAAATCTCAACTGGATCTCAAAATGATTTCAGGTTATTCCCACCACTGTGCCACCATGTCAAGGTTCCTTCCCCACTCTGAACTGTAGGGTACAGATGTGGGGACCTGCATGAAAAAAACCTCCTAAGCTTATCTTTACCAGCTTAGGTCAAAACTTCCCCAAGGTACAAAATATTCCCCCCGTTGTCCTTGGACTGGCCGCTACCACCACCAAACTAATACTGGTTACTGGGGAAGAGCTGTTTGGAAACGTCTTTCCCCCCAAAATACTTCCCAAAACCCTGCACCCCACTTCCTGGACAAGGTTTGGTAAAAAGCCTCACCAATTTGCCTAGGTGACTACAGACCCAGACCCTTGGATCTTAAGAACAATGAACAATCCTCCCAACACTTGCACCCCCCCTTTCCTGGGAAATGTTGGATAAAAAGCCTCACCAATTTGCATAGGTGACCACAGACCCAAACCCTTGGATCTGAGAACAATGAAAAAGCATTCAGTTTTTTACAAGAAGACTTTTAATAAAAAATAGAAGTAAATAGAAATAAAGAAATCCCCCCTGTAAAATCAGGATGGTAGATATCTTACAGGGTAATTAGATTAAAAAAACATAGAGAACCCCTCTAGGCAAAACCTTAAGTTACAAAAAAGATACACAGACAGAAATAGTTATTCTATTCAGCACAATTCTTTTCTCAGCCATTTAAAGAAATCATAATCTAACACATACCTAGCTAGATTACTTACTAAAAGTTCTAAGACTCCATTCCTGTTCTGTCCCTGGCAAGAGCAGCATACAGACAGACCCAGACCCTTTGTTTCTCTCCCTCCTCCCCGCTTTTGAAAGTATCTTGTCTCCTCATTGGTCATTTTGGTCAGGTGCCAGCGAGGTTACCTTTAGCTTCTTAACCCTTTACAGGTGAGAGGAGCTTTCCCCTGGCCAGGAGGGATTTCAAAGGGGTTTACCCTTCCCTTTATATTTATGACAACTTTTATGTAGAAATCCATGATTAAATCAAGTCTTCCTGACCAGTGATTTTAAATTATGATTTAAATCTATTTGATTTAAACCAAATCCACCTTGCTGCTCAGTAAGACATGGTCATGGAAGAAGAGTAAAGACTTAAATAACTTGAAGAAATTTAACCTTGGAGAGAAGATACTAGAAACACTGAGAATTGTGTCTGAATAATATATTCATATTGGAAGAATCTCTAATGTTAGAGCACTAGGATTTGTGTGTACTTACAAATTTAATGTAGATGAGTGACAGTTTTATTCAATCTTTCAAATGAAAAAAAGCTTAATTATTGGTGGTGCAAATATTTTCAGTCTATAGAATACCTAGGTGTGTGCTTGAAGGCAGAGCAGAATGTGTGGAGATTTGCTGAGGGGCTCTGAGGGTATGTCTACGCAGCAACTAGACACCTGTGGCTGGTCAGTGCCAATCAACTCAGGCTCACGGTTCTTGGGCTCTAAGGCTGTTTGTTTGAAGTGTAGACTTCAGGGCTTGGGCTGGAGCCCAAGCTCTGGGAAACCTCGAAGCTCGTAGGGTCCTAGAGCCTGGGTTCCAGCCTAAGCCTGCAAGTCTACACTGCAGTAAAACAGTCCCGCAGCCCAAGCCTCGTGAGTCAGAGTCTGCTGGCACAGGCCGGCCACGGGTTTTTATTGCAGTGTAGACGTACCTTGAGAGGAGAAGTCTCTTCTTGGAAAGTGAATGATTTGTCTCCTGTCTTGAAGCATGAGGAGTCTCATGGGGGAAGTATATATTTGTTACTTTGCATCTGTTCCATTCACCAACTTCTTTCTGAGAAGTTCTGGTTAAGGAAGGCTAGCATCAATACCAAGAATCCATTATCCAGATTAGTTACTTTTCTTGTAGCTGACTGTATTGAAGCATATATTTAGTTTAAAATTTTCAGCAAGGTGCCTTGTTCCTTGTAGCTTCCTTATTTGTGGCGGTTGGGGAGAGAGATGGGACTGAATGCCTTGTGTTGTTCGAAAGCTATTTTTCTAGCTGATCTTTTAGTTAGTGGTATAGGTGGTCTTTGAAGAGAATCCCATTCAGCTCTTGGCTGAAATGATGGTGGCAGTATCGGTCCTGGAGGCTGAAAGTGTGAGTGAAAGTGGGAAGAAGCTTAGATCTGCAACAAATCCATAGATAATCCGTCTCCTCACAGAAAAAAATAAGTTGTGTGCTATTTTAACAGGCTATTAGTTCTACAGAGCAAATATTTAATTACTAGAACATGAAAAGAATGATCTGTCTATTTCTATCAGCATTTTTCTCTTTCGTAATTTACAAGTAAAATTATTCTCTCTGAAAGGAAGGCTTTCTATATACAGTAGTGCTATATATTCAGAATATATGTTGTCTATATATCTCAATATTTCTTGAGGATGTTTGGTCTTTATTTTTCATGTTGCCCAGTACACTGGTTATAGTTGATGTTGGGCTGTTTGCTCAGTGTTAGAGGGTGGATTGCCATTGTGACGGGTTCGGTCACAGAGACCCCCTTGGGACTGTCGCCTGTTGTGCTGAGACTACCTCTGAGCCCATTTTCTCTGCCAATTTGGGCCTCCAGACTCCTGCCTTGTTGAGCAAGATATGCCAGTCTGCTCCAACATAGACCCAGGGTCTGAACCACCCTCCCAAAAGCTGCAGACTTAACTTTAAAACAGCTTGGCAAGTGCTCCTGTCTCTAGCACCCAGATACCCAGCTCCCAATGGGATCCAAACCCCCAAATAACTCTGTTTTACTCTGTATAAAGCGTATACAGGATAAACTCATAAATTGTCTGCCTTCTATAAAACTGATAGAGAGGTATGCACAGCTGTTTGCTCCCCCAAGTATTAATTACTTACTCTGGGTTAATTAATAAGCAAAAGTGATTTTATTAAGTATAAAAAGTAGTATTTAAGTGGTTCCAAGTAATAATGGACAGAACAAAGTAAGTTTATCAAGCAAAATAAAAAGAAACATGCAAGTCTAAGCCTAATAAAGTAGGAAACGGAATACAGGTAAATCTCACCCTCAAGATGTCCCAATAAGCTTCTTTCACAGACTAGACTCCTTCCTAATCTGGGCCCAATCCTTTTCAGACCAACATTGTGGTTTATGGCTGTGTCCAGCAATCACTCACACCCCCTTAGTTATAATTCTTTGTCCCAGTTTCTTTCGCATCTCTTTGGGGTGGAGAGGCCATCTCTTGAGCCAGCTGAAGACAAAATGGAGAGGCTTCCAGGGCATTTTATATTCTCTTGTGGGCAGAAACCCCTTCGTTCTTCTTTGCAAAGTCACAGCACCTAGATGGAGTTTGTAGCCACCTGGGCAATTCACATGTCCATGAATGATTCAGCTTTTTGCAGGCAGATGCCATTGTTTACATATTAGTTTGAACGTTCACAGGAAAGCGCAGATGTGGATTGGCATCTCCCAAAGTCCATTGTCAGTTAAGTGTTTCTTGATAGGATTATTCTCAGTAAGTGCCCATTCTCAAGAAGCTGACCAAATGCGTCACTGAGGGTGCTTAGAATCAAACACATTGAGATACAAGTACATAGCCAATATTCATAACTTCAAATACAAAAATGATAAACATACAGACAGCATAATCATAACCAGCAAATTACTATAGTCACCTTACTTTCTTTAGACACCTTACTTGACCTCCTTTGTACAAGATTTGGTGCTACTATAGGACCTTGGTTGCAACAGTAATTTACACGATCACAGTTCATGTCAATAACATCACAGCCATGTTTAATGTCTCAGTGATACGTAATTAGAGATGGAAGAATAAAAACAAGTAACTCAGTGCCTTCTCAGCTCATGGGATGGAGGTATTGTGTGAGTAATTATACACTATCTTTTATATTGCAGACATTATAAGAAACGTTGTCAAGGTCGGATGCGGAAACATGTTGGTGATCTGTGTCTACAAGCTGGGATGTTACAAGATTCCTTGGTACATTATCATATGGCTGTGGAATTTCTGCGGTCTGTAAATGACTTTTTGTGGCTTGGAGGTAGGCTTAATTGATGCTGATAAAACTCAAATGCTTTAAGATTCTGGTATGAAGCAAATGATGGTAGCTTTTTGTAGCCTTCCTGCTGCAATATAAAAAGGCAGCAATTAAATGCTCTTAAAAGACACTTAAAAAAATCCAATAAAATGTGACTTGAAAATCAAGCCAAAATAATTAGGATGTGACTAAGAATGCAAGGAAAATACTGTTTGTTATAGAAAGTGAGAATTTAGCATATTTGAAATATAAAATATGTGCTTCTGTAGCATAACTAAATTATGTATGACTTGTTTAATAGCTGTTTTTAAAAAGGTGATCTTAGTCCTCAGGTAAATAGGTGTGGGGAAAAATGTTTCAAATCGTACCTATATGAGGCATAGTAAAGATTGGATGAAAAAATGTATGCCCCTGTGGCTGCCAAATCCACATATATTTAACTTACATTGACCATACCTTCACCATACTTTCACCTCATGCAAATCAGTTTTGGCCCCTAGGCTTCACCTCTTTGAAGGCCTTTTTTTTTTGTTGTGGTGCTGTTGCCTTTTCTCCTAGGTGCACAAGTGGTCATTGGACTCTTAGCTGCTGATTCTCATTCCTCTGTAGAATCATAGAAGTGTAGGGACCTCAATCCATCATCTAGTCCAGTCCCCTGCTCTCAAGGCAGGACTATGTAATAACAAGACCATTCCTGACAGGTGTTTGTCTAACCTGTTCTTAAAAACCTCCAATGATGGAGATTCCATAACCTCCCTAGGCAATTTGTTCCCGTGTTTAACTACCCTGACAGTTAAGAAGTTTTTTCCTAATGTCCAACCTCCATTGCTGCAATTTAAGCCCATTGTTTCTTGTCTTATCCTCAAAGGTTAACAAGAACAATTTTTCACCCTCCTCCTTGTAACAACCTTTTATGTACTTGAAAACTTTTATCATGTACCCCCTCAGTCTTCTCTTCTCCAGACTAAACAAATCCAGTTTTTTTCAATCTTCCCTCCTAGGTCATGCTTTCTGGACCTTTACATCATCCATGTAGAGAAATCACTAGCAGCTCCTGCTGCTCTGCTCTTTGCTTCTCCTTCAGCTCCTCTAAGATACGTATACACTTTGAGCTGGAGGTGTAAATTCTGGTGCAATGCGACGTATCCACGCTAGATCTGATCAAGCGGTTGAGCTAAAAATAGCATAGCTGCAACAGTACAAGTGGCAAAAGGGGCTAGCTACTTCAAGTATTTAGCTATCCAAGATTCTAAGTATGTACTTAGGGTGGCTATCTGTTCACACTGCCATACCTACAATCTATTTTTAGTGCACTAGGTTGATTGGAGCTAGCATGCGGTATATATCCTTAAGCTGGAATTTGCACCTCCAGCTAAGTGTAGACATACCCCCACAGACACGTCTTTGGGTTATTTTACTTCATGGCTCCCCTCTTGCAAAAGATCTGTCAGCTTCAGCCACTCTACTTCCTGTCTTTTTCCTTCCTCTTTTGAGAAAGGAACAATGGTACTTAGAATGTTCTGTTCTGGCACGGGAAGGAGCCAGGCAACATTTTTACTCCTGAAGTAAAATGGGTGCAGTGGTATATGTGCAGCCATACGCCTGTTACACTTGGTGCGTATCATTGACCATGGCAAGGAGGAGCAGGGCTGGCGACCCCACTGCCCAGACAGGTGTGGCCCCTTCTTTATGTTAGAGGTTGCTGAAAGCATCATGATGGAGAGATCCATGGGGCCAAAATTGAGAGAGTTGCGTTGTAGCCCCTGTGCATTGACTTTCAGCACTACTGTGGTCCCTCCATCGTGATGAGGGGCTCGAGAGCCAAGCCTGGCTGAACACACTAAGCAGTGGGGTTGATAGCACTGATCCCCCTTGCCGCTGCTGTGGGGCTGGCTTCTGTACCAGGGCTCCCCTCTGGGGTCCTGCCTGGCTTTGATCCATTTCCAGCCGACCATGTTCCTTCTCAGGGATGGGGAATGAGATTGCACTTGGGCTGGACACGCTTGAAGGCAGAGGGACGGAGTGTGGTGTGACCTCGGTAGGCACAGCGGGGATGGTTTTGCAGGGATTTGCAATGGGAAAAATTTCTGTGGGTGCCCCTGGCAGAGTGAGGTTTTTGAGGCTCTGTTTATAGGATTATAAAGTATAATACTTCATGTCATGTAATGAATTGATTCTGTTAATTAAATATTTATTTATCTTTAATCTCCAGCTGCTCTTGAAGGTTTATGCTCCGCATCAGTTATCTATCACTACCCTGGTGGCACAGGAGGGAAAGCTGGGGTTCGTAGGGCACAAGGTACTTCTCTTCCTGCTGAGGCAGGCAACAGACACAGACCAGGTAAACGGGGCTTCTGTTCTGACTTTTTTTCCCAGATGCTTAGTAATGGCAACCTGTAATCTATAGTCTTTTACCCCATGTGTAATAAGAATTTCACACAAGAGTAAAAATGGTATTAAACTGAACTACATTTTTTTTGTTAGAAGATTTATTTTTTATTATAAAAATCCTATGGTTTTGTAATGATATTAAGAAATGAGCTTACCCAGAGATAGAGAGAGAATTTGTTCAAAATTTCTCTGGTTGTGTGTTAAGACCAGGATTCTACTTAAGATTTGGAAAAAATCATTCAGCATGGAAAAACACAGGCAATTTTCAGAAATTATATAAATGGTGCGAGAGGGATATATGTGTTGATAAGGATAAGAAGGGTATGTTCAGTATCCAAAGGCTTTTGGTGTTCTTTATTCAAAGACTTGTTTGGAAGACCCTATCACTTTGTTTAAAACCTTGCATATATACTCTGCCAATAATGCATGTTACTTGTATGAATTATAATATCAATTTTAAACAAAGCCCATTTAGTAGGTCTTTTATTAAAATGTTGGTTGTAAAATTAAACACCAGTCAGGAAACTGACAACTTGCCATTGTAAGACTTTTGTATGTTAGTTGTAAATATTTTAATTGTATAGCTTTTTATGAAATGGGTTACCTTCCTTGGAGAGAGTGCCTGCTTGCTATTTAGAGTTAAAAAAATAAAACAAAACAAAATCCCCATTCCCTTGTTTACATAAGAACGGCCATACTGGGTCAGACTGGGTCCATCAAGCTCAGTATCCTGTCCTCTGATAGTGGCTAATGGCAGGTGCCCCAAAGGGAATGAACAGACAGGTTTATCATCAAGTGATCCTTGCTCAGTCACCCAATCCGAGCTTCTGGCAAACAGAGGCTAGGGACACCATTCCTGCCCATCCTGTCTAATAGCTGATCATAAATTTGTTTTTAAATTGTGATCAGAACTAATTCCATCTTGTAAAAATAGCTTTACTTAATCGACATATCAAAAACTAGCAAACCTTTATTTTGCAGTTTCAAAGAATGAATTACAAATTATATGTATTGACATTTCAACTTTACAGTAAAAGAGCATGTTTCAAAAAATTACACCAGGTATTTGTCATTTAAGTAAATAAAGTTTTGTCCAGCTGGTCCCATAACCTGTTAAAATGAGTCTTACAAGTTGGACAAGATGATATCTCACTCACAAAGCACACAGTTGTGGCTCTCTTCGCTTCTCAACAAAGACTTAATAATAGATGTTGCAGTGAGGTCTCGTTACTAAAACTTATTTTTACAAAAGTATATTATCATAATTAAGTGATAGTTGTCAGAATAACTGAACAAAATACATTTTGTGATGTATTACTACTTCATTTGTTGTTTTGTAATTTAATAATTTGCAGTGTCTTCCAGTCACTTCTGCAAGTTGTATATTTAATACACTGTTAAATATAAAACTTCTTAAATTTCTTGTTTAAAAGCTTTTCAATAAGCTACTCTCTGCATCAAGTAAAAAACTTTTATTCATAGAGACAACTAGTATTTTAATTCAGTCTGTTCTCTTCACTCCATACCTTTCAGGAACACACATCTTAATCTAGAGCGGTTATTTTACAGTCCACAAGATATCGTTCACTAGCTCCAGTTATTATTGCTGTCATTTTGGGGCCTAAATAGTTGGATTCTAATCTTTGTCGGAACAGGTACTACATCCTGATCCCAAACCATCTCTCCAAAAATATATATAAAGGTCTGATTACAACACAAACTTTGTACCCATTTTTGTATCTATCTCCTGTAAGGTTTTCTGACCGTTGTTTCCTCTTTAATACATACTGTTTGTGCAACTCCTTTCTGTCTGAAGTTTCTTACTTTTTCAGTTGCATTTCTGTTTGATTTCTTGCATTTTTAAAGGTGACTAGTAAAATAGCCTTATAGAATTAGATATAGAAAATTAATTCCAGTTTTCTCGTAGCTTTTAAATCTCTAGTTTACCTGTCTGGTCTAGAGGCTGAGAATCAGTTTAAGGAAGTACAAGCTATTGGATAAAGAACACCAATAATTTGGGGCTATTAAGCCCTCATTTGACATTTCAATTACCTTCTCCAAGGTCGAGAGCAACAGGATGCTGTATTTATTTAAAAAAAAAATTATAGTCTATTCTCTCAAATGCTATCTCCTTTTACCATATATTTGACATAAATGGTTTGAGTTGTTTTGTGTAAGGCCTACCCAACATCTCATATTAGAATCTCATGGAGTTCTTGAGAGGTAGGGAGCGTTTCTTTCTGCTACCCAACCTTGACTGAAGTCTACCACCAACATGCATTCACAGTTTCTGAAGAGCCATGCTCTGTGATGGTAGAGTCCATTAAAAAATCTCAGAAAAATGGGATGATCTTTTTAAAGAAAGTAAGAAGACATGAAAAAAGTATAAGGGTCCTAATGGTAGTAATTGTGTGTTAAATACTCTACAATTATTTAAGTGTGCTCCTAGAAGAGCATTACATCTGATAATTTAATAGCCCAATTAGGAAAATATCATGCTGGCAGAGTAAAACAGGATTATTTATATTCAAGCACTTACAGGGAGACTGTTTTATGGAACCTTGCTAACAAAAAAAAAAAAAAAAGGTGGGGGGACTAAAAATTAAGATCTACTAGGAGATGACTCTAAAATATCAAGAAAAATTCAAGAAAAATATTAATTGCTTTTGGTTTGGTCTTAAAACTAATAACTGTTTTCTGAATTTTTTTTAAAAAAGAACATTTAATATAGGTACAGGATATGGTAAATATGTTGTAATGAAACGACAATTGATGTGCTATGACTTCATTCAAGTTTTAAACAGGAATGTCTGCTGGATTTTAATAATTTTCCTGTAATTCTGCTCATGACTGATAATAGTTGTAAAATATATTGCAATAGTGTACTTTATGTTGGCTATATTTTTAAGGCTGAAAAAAATCATTTTTTTTTCTCTCCTCCTAGGGGCACAAGAAGTTCTCATTGACCCAGGTACTTTGTCTTTTTGCTTGTTTTCTGACAGTAAGCTTTTTTTTTGGTTTGTTATTACTTGTTTTGCATCTGTGTGGATGGTTACAGCTAAATTTTCAAAATTGTTTCTGACTTTGTGCCTCAGTTTTTGGTATCAGTTTGATAAAGCGTGGGCCTGATTTGACTCTTAGTTTTGTGGATGCTCAGGACTTCTGAAAATCAGGCCCAAGATATATCAAGTCACTTATCCAAAACTTGATAGGCATTTTTAAAAATATGAACCTGTGACTTTGTCATGATCATATGGATTTTGGAGAACACTGTCTAAATAACATCAGAATGGCTAGAAATCTGGCCTAACTTTCTCTTTCCATGTACTTACAAGAACTCCTTGATTATTTCCCCCACCCCCCCCAGTTACATTTTTAGTAATGCTGTGAGGTAGCGGTTTAGTGCCGTTTTCTAGAGCAGTAATGTTGACTTTACTCTGTTCTCAAGACAGTGTCTTCCTAGCATTCTTAGTCCTGTGGGTTTTTTTCTGTTTCAGTAATTACTTTGCTCAAATTCTGAAGCAGCATTCGGTTTACCACCAAAAGGCTGTTGATGACAAAAGAGGATTTACAAATTGTAGCTTGTTTGTTAAACCAAAATTATGTGATTTGGGATTCGTTTATTTAGTCTATTCACAAGGTGTCACTTGAGACATCTGAGTATCAGACAATAAAAACCAAATAGAATGCATCAAGACATAAATACAGTACTCACCTGGACACTATCAAGGCATCTGGCACTATGACAAACCCAATAGCTGTGGTGCAAGCCACCCAACCCATTTCAGTGGGATCTATTCCCATTTAGCAATTGTCAAGGTTCCTCCCCCACTCTGAACTCTAGGGTACAGATGTGGGGACCTGCATGAAAAACCTCCTAAGCTTATCTTTACCAGCTTAGGTCAAAAACTTCCCCAAGGTACAAAATATTCCACCCGTTGTCCTTGGATTGGCCGCTACCACTACCAAACTAATACTGATTACTGGGGAAGAGCTGTTTGGAAACGTCTTTCCCCCCAAAATACTTCCCAAAACCCTGCACCCCACTTCCTGGACAAGGTTTGGTAAAAAGCCTCACCAATTTGCCTAGGTGACTACAGACCCAGACCCTTGGATCTTAAGAACAATGAACAATCCTCCCAACACTTGCACCCCCCCTTTCCTGGGAAATGTTGGATAAAAAGCCTCACCAATTTGCATAGGTGACCACAGACCCAAACCCTTGGATCTGAGAACAATGAAAAAGCATTCAGTTTTCTTACAAGAAGACTTTTAATAAAAATAGAAGTCAATAGAAATGAAGAAATCCCCCCTGTAAAATCAGGATGGTAGATATCTTACAGGGTAATTAGATTCAAAAACATAGAGAACCCTTCTAGGCAAAACCTTAAGTTACAAAAAAGATACACAGACAGAAATAGTTATTCTATTCAGCACAGTTCTTTTCTCAGCCATTTAAAGAAATCATAATCTAACACATACCTAGCTAGGTTACTTACTAAAAGTTCTAAGACTCCATTCCTGGTCTATCCCCGACAAAGACAGAATATAGACAGACCCACAGACCCTTTGTTTCTCTCCCTCCTCCCAGCTTTTGAAAGTATCTTGTCTCCTCATTGGTCATTTTGGTCAGGTGCCAGTGAGGTTACCTTTAGCTTCTTAACCCTTTACAGGTGAGAGGAGCTTTCCCCTGGCCAGGAGGGATTTCAAAGGGGTTTACCCTTTCCTTTATATTTATGACAGCAATATGAATAGAAGAAGAAAAAAGGAACAGGTACAAGAGTGGGTATGCGGTAAACATGGTTCAGAATAGGCCAGCTGAAGAAATGAGACTTGCAGCACAACCTAAAGGCGGCTTGTTACATAAGCACTAATGAAAAATACTTCTACCCTGGTGCTCTGTAGCAGGAGTGGTTGAGCACTTTGCAACAAAAAGTTCACTTTCTTCTTTTAAATATATTTAATTATAATTTCATAATTTTCCTTGCCCCCAGTTAATGTAATATGAAACACCTTACCAATGTATTTCAGTTTTTCATATGCAAATAAATTTTTTCTGGGAACAATTGTTTTAAAATGAAGATATCCAAAATAAGCTGAAAAAGGGCTGTTTTATATAGAAATGACAGTTGGAATGTTCCATTGTTTTAAAACTAGTACAGATTATAAAGACTGTCTGTTACTTTCTTTAAAAATAAACACATGATACAGTGAAACTGCCAAATGGGTCACCTTAAATTGAAACGACCATTTCAAATAGTTTCAGTCACTGTTTAAAGTTTTATTTTTAAGTGAAGATCACTCTTCTCTATTTTCTCGACAGCTGTTCATAGCTCAGTTGCTTAGAATTAAATGAAAAATTGTCCAGTAGTTTTCATATGAACAGTATCTTATTTGTTCCCATATGAGGTTAGTGCTGCTCTGTAGATGTCTAAACAGTATTCACTTTTTGGTTTAGGGATTCTTCAGTAGCTTTTATTACTAAATAAGCTTTCTCACAAAGGGAATTGATGTAAGAATGTAAGATCCCAATTTTCTCCTTCAATTCTGCAGTTGGAGGGGAGCCTGTGCCCATGGATTAAGCTTGGAGGCATAAAAGGGGAGAGTGCCACCACTGCTTTTTTTCCTCATGGCTTGTGGAAGCCGGGTTGTTTGCAGTAACTTAAGCTGTAGAACTTCTTATGGAGGATTCTACATGTTCAATTCCACCTCTGTTACTCTGTTTTGTGAAAGTGTAAATTTGACTGGAATGAAGGAAAGTAGTGTGTGATCTCTTTTGAGAGAAGAACATAAGAATGGCTATACTGGATCAGAACAAAGGTCCATCTAGCCCCGTATCTTGTCTTCCAACAGTGGCAAATGCCAGGTGCTTCAGAGGGAATGAACAGAACAGGTAATCGAGTGATCCATCCCCTGTTGCCCATTCCCAGTTTCTGGCAAAAAGAGGCTAGGGACACCATCCCTGCCCATACTGGCTAATAGCCTTTGATAGACCTGTCCTCCATGAATTATCTCGTTCTTTTTTGAACTCTGTTAGACTTGGGCTTCACAACATCTTCTGGCAAAGAGATCCACAGGTTGACTGTGCATTGTGTGAAGAAATACTTCCTTTTCTTTTGTTTTAAACTTGCTTCCTGTTAATTTCATTTGATGACCCCTAGTTCATGTGTTACGAGAAGGAGTAAATAACACTTCCTTATTTACTTTCTCCACACCAGTCATAATTTTATAGACCTCTATCATATCCCCCCCTTAGTAGTCTCTTTTCCAAGCTGAAAAGTCCAAGTCTTATTAATCTCTCCTCATATGGAAGCTGTTTCATACGCCTAATTATTTTTGTTGCCCTTTTCTGTATTTAAACCGAATAAAGGCAGGTAGAATCTCATTCTTGAAATGAATGACTTTGACTTAGGTAAAGTGGGTGCATTGTCAGGAACGTAAGAGATGCTGCAATGGATCAGACCAATTGTGGGTCTCGTATCCTGTCACTTCTAGTGATCAATGCTTTATTTATGATTTAGGGGAACGCAAAAATTCTCTATAATGCATCTAAATAGTTATATGTAGTGTTTACCCTTGTAGAACAAGATTTTATTATTCTTTCTTTATATACATATATAAAAATAGAGACAGAGAGAGGCAAGATAAAATTTAATATTACTTAAAACTCTAGTCCTTTAAAAATGTATCTAATTTTAGATTACTGGAAGAAAATGTGAAATTTTTCTTACAGTTCTGAATTTATTTCTTAATTTTGAACTAGGACATATAATCCCATCAAGATTGCCTTCTGTGTCTCAGGTTTTTTTTTGAAAGTGAGCTCCTGAATCTCCTTCAGTTCATCAACTTGAAGAAATTTCAGAGATCCTAGAGATTGTCAGCCATTCTGTTATAAACACTACTGTATTCTGGCAGTATTTTGTGTTGGTTCATTCTTTATATTACTAATCCTCTTCTGTTTTGATATCTCTATTGGCTTTAAGGCTTTATTATCTTCATAACTTCATTCATAACCATCTGCGGCTGCATCTAGTAAAAGGGCTTTATTTTTTATTTCAGGTAATTTGGAATCTTTATTTCCCTATTTTCTTATCAAAGCAGTCTTTTATTCAGAACATTATTCTCAGCTCATTCTTAACAGCACAAATTAAACCATTGAATACAAATTGTAGAATCACAGTTATAACACAAGGAGAGAAGAATCTGACCAAAAAGCTGAAGACGGAGCAGAGCTTTTAAAAAAAGTATTATTTTTGTGCTCCCCATGTGGTTTCTTTTAAATTTCGTGTCAGTTCAGGCTAGCCTGACAGTGACTTGAAATCTACTGCTCACTTTTTTTTCTCAGTTACTACCATAAAAGTCTGGATAAAGGCTGTTTTAGCTTTAACAGCTCTATTTTTACAATATTGATTTTCCCCAAGTATATAGAATCATAGAAATATAGGAACCTTAATAGGTCATCTAGTCCAGTCTCCTGGATTGATGCAGGACTAAGTATTATCTTCTAGACCATCCCTGACAGCTGTTTGTCTAACCAGTTCTTAAAAACCTCCAGTGACAGAGATTCTACAGGTAATTTGTTCCTCTGGTTAACTACCCGACAGTTAAGTTTTTCCTACTATCTAACCTAAATCTCCCTTGCTGAAATTTAAGCCCACTGCTTCTTGTCCTAGCCTCAGAAGTTAAGAAAAACAATTTTTCTTTCTCCTTCTTGTAACAACCTTTTACAAACTTGATAACTGTTATGTCCCCTCTGTCTTCTCTTTTCCCGACTAAACAAACCCAAATTTTTCAATCTTTCCTCATAGACCGTGTTTTCTAGACCGTTAATCATTTTTGTTGGTCTCCTCTAGACTTTCTCCAATTTGTCCTGAAGTGTGGTGCCCAGAACTGTACTCCAGTTGAGACCTTATCAGTGCAGAGTAGAGTGGAAGAATTACTTCTGGTGTCTTGCTTACAACACTCCTGCTAATACATCCCAGAATATTTGCTTTTTTGCAACAGTACTGTATTGTTGAATCATATTTAGTTTGTGATCCAGTATAACCCTCAGATCCTTTTCTGCAGTACTCCTTCCTAGGCAGTCATTTCTCATTTTGTATTTGTTTGATTGACAGTTGATTATTCCTTCCTAGGTTGTAATACTTTTGCATTTGTACTTTTTGAATTTCATCCTCTAAAGCGCTTGCAACCTCTCACAGCTTGGTACTGTCTGAAAACTTTATAAGTATACTCTGTATATCCTTATCCAAATCATTCATGAAGGTATTGAACAGAAACAGACCCAGGACAGATCCTTGTGGGACCCCATTCGATATGCACTTCCAGCTTGATTTTTGAGCCATTAATGACTACTCTCGCAATATGGTTTTCCAGCCGACTGTGCACCCACCTTATAATAGGTTCGTCTAGGCTATACTTCTCTAGTTGGTGTATCAAAAGCCTTACTTAAGTTGAGATATGACAGCTACTGCTCCTTATCTCTACTGGAAATAACTTGCCTAATGCATCCCAAGACTGCATTAGCTTTTTTCACGGCCACATCACATTGGCGGCTTGTAGTCATCCTGTGATCAGCCAATACTCCAAGGTCCTTCTCCTCCTGATACCTGATATCACCACTGTCTGATACTAAGATTCAAAAATTTAAGACCTCTACTGACTGGAGGACTAAACCAGTTAGTCAGAGGTAGATATGGTGGGCCTTCACCAGTGATGTCCCTGGTGAGAAGCCCATTGCCCCATCTCTCATTGTTGGCAAGGGATAGGGTGCTAGGAATTCTATTAATGGTGCCCTTGGGTTTTATTTTTTTGGAAGGGAGGAAGGAGTCTCTTCTAACACTCCAGGACCTTGAGACTATTCTCCATGTTAGTGCTGCAGAGTGTTGCTGGTGCTGCAGAATTGTTAGTGTTGTTCTTGAAGCCTCCAGTGTAAAGCAAGTCTACAGGCTCATTTGGTGGTAAAGATGCTTGGCCAAGTTTACTGTCAGCAAAGCACAGTACTAGTGCCCTGTCCAGTTGGTCACAGGGACACTAACAGAGGTTTTCCTATGACAGGGTAAAGGCTCAGTCGGCATAACAGGATGCTGTCCCCTCGGCTGATACAAAGGTGCCCCCTTTATACATTGATACAAACAAGTTAAGTGTTAACTAACAAAATCAGGCATGTACCGCCTTTATACCTTGTACCTTCTAGTTAGAACAAAACATCCTCATCCATTATCCTGTCATCACATTCTTATCTTATGAGGGGTCAATGTTTTCCTGTACAATCTCTTGGGAATTTGTTTACACAGTTGCTTGAGAACTGTAGGTGTTTCTGTACCATTCTCTCTGGTAAGGAACGTGCTTACTTAGTTAGCCAATACCTGGTGTGTTACTATACTGCCTAGGCCTACTCTGGTTCATACTCTTGGTTATGTCTAGGGCTCCAGCAAGACTGACATACACTCTACTCCTCCATCTTCTTGAGATTTGCAAAAATGGGGAGGGGAAGAAAAAGGTTTATCTTCTCATCTCTCTCCCAGCATCTATTCTGGGGAGGATCTGCTGTTTGAATAACTTTGGTATCTATTTTCTGGTAGCTTTCCTCAGTAGTGTTATGAAACCGACATGGTCCAAGGCTGCCTTGCTTTTTTTGTCCACCGGTATCTGAAGTGTTTTTAGTGAAAATGACCAGTCATCTTAATTTTACTCTGCTGCTGTGTGGGAAAACTTTTAGCAGCAGAGAAATATTGGAATTGTCTGCCTACAGATTCAGAAAGATGAAACTGTATCACTTATCTTTCAAATGTGAGTGAAATTTAATCTTTGCAACAGTAAGATAATTCTGCTAAAATTGATAGTTTAGGTCTTCTCCGTTCACTAGGGAAAAAGTCTTTCTCTCAACTAATGAGTGGATTTTTCGAACACTGATCAACTATATCAAAATAGTTCTCTCATGAAATATCCCTTCAGTATAATTTTGCACAATATTTTGATATTTTATTGGTAGAATAAGTTGGAGTATAGGCCTGTGAATATTAATATCTTATCCAAATGAATCATACTCTGAAAACTTGATGTACAATTTTAACTAATTCATCAGTTCTCACATGTTTATCTATGATTGTCCACTGGTTACTAATGGGGGATGCAAAGTAATCATTAGTCCTATCATTATTTGTAATGGATGGTTTTTCTGTCACCTCAAACTTTTGATTTCCATCTTTGGTCAAGTATGCAATAATATCCAGAGTGAAACATACATAGATCCAGTATTGACTCTTAATGGTGAAGGAGTTGTTACATGGAGGCCAGTAATTCATAAATGAAACATACATGGTGTGTAGAATGTGTAGCAATAAAATTATTATTTTACCTGGAAATGAAATACCATCGTTATATTAGATCTTCAGAATTCTGAACAACTTATTAAAAACTTAACACAATTTGTTTGATGTTCAGGATGGTTTCACATTGAGACTGTATACTGGATTTTGTGTGAGGGTCTGTTCCCCATTCCAGCTTGTTAACATTTTCTTCTGGTTTTAGGCTGTTACATAAACACAGTAATTGGAATATTTGACTTGAAAAATACTCGAATGTTTTTATATTATGCCAATAAACATCACTGGAACCAAAATTTAGTCCACTGCTAAATTTTAAGAGCGCTTACACCTGGATCACTATTGATTATTCAATGTTTATGTTGTATGTATGATATATCATGCAAATTTATATAAATAAGTTATAATTCTGTTTTCTAAACTGACAATTGTGAAGACATCCTGTTAAAAAGGACTTTACAGAAATTGTTGTTTCAGCTTTTAGATTTTCAAAATAGTAAATCTGTACCGCTTCTTATCACTGACTTCTGTATAAAATGATGTTTCTAATTGACTTGGAGCTGTAAAACATTTATAAAACTCTCCAGAGCTATATGTTCCTATTTAATAAATACATATAGTATCATATATACTAGTATCATGTTGCATGAAAAAAACAAAATGTTGTAAATACATGCTAAATGGATTTGTACAGTAAAATTCTGTTGTATTTAAAGATATAACTTCTAAAATACAAACTTTGAAAATTGCTCAATATTCCAGTTATAATAATGATAGTTTCATTATTAAGGTCCATAGTTTACTCTAAATAGGAAGAGCTTCTTTGAATTCTTAGCAAGGGCAATGGTTATTGTTTGTTAGTATTATTTGTATTGCGGGAGCCTCCAAAGAACCCAGTCAGGTTTCGGGCCCTATTGTGCTGGACTCTTAAACCCATGGGATATATGGTCCCTTTCCTTGAAGAGCTTGCAGCTTAAAAAGACAAAACACAAATGGACAAGGATAAACATACAAGCAAAGGAATTAGGGGGGTAATTAGGGTGGTATGGGCACAATATCTCATTGCTTAAATTTCCCCTTCTTTGACACAAACCCTTTATTTTAATTTTTGGGAAAGAGATGAAGCGAAGGGGAATAACAGGTGTTAATGATTAAATAGGCTTGGAGGGAGGCCAGAGAGTTGGAGGGGGCTGGTTGCAATATGTGCTTGGTTAGGGAGCCCTCAGGATGTGAGCTTGCTTCCTGTATCCCTGGTCTGACAGGCTCAGATCTGATGTCCTTTAGGAGGTGCTGCAAGGCTTATTTGTTTTCCTATGGTTTTCTGAGGTTGGGTATATGAAAGAGAGAAGTTCATTTTAAAGGCTTTCCAAGTGTTTTGATAGTGATTCCATCTGGTAGATTTTATGAAATTTGTTACGTAAAATTGTTTTGCACTAAACTTTTAAAAATATAAAATTTAAAATAAAACATAAACCATACAAATGGAAAGCTTCTCAAAGTTAAATTGTATCATTTTGAATGGGCTATGGTTATTTAATTCTTGAAGTAACCCCCCCCCCCCCTTTTTTAACAAAGTCTGAACATCCAGATAGGTATAGGAGACCATAAATTCATATATTGAATGTTCTTTCATAACCAGATAGCTATATCTCCTGTTTGCATTTTTTATGAGTGAATTAATTTTTTAGTTCATTTTAGTAAGGCATAATATTCTCCAGTCATTTGTCACTCAGCCAGGATATGGCTTCTTTATTTATTCATTATGTACACTTCACTGAAACCTATTTTGTATTTTAGCATATTAGATATGTTTAGTTTTAACTAGAAGCTTCCTGGTCATTCCTTACTCTGTTCTACTGTAGGTGCCCTCACTTCCAATGGTATAAATGCAGATACCAGTGCTGAAATAGGACGTGCCAAGAACTGTCTTGGCCCTGAAGACATCATAGATAAATATAAAGAGGCCATTTCTTACTACAGCAAGGTAATCTTATGTTCATTATGAAAAATTACCATACATGCATCAATTCCAGTATACTGTCAATGCATTTTTAGTTGGTGTTAAAGATCACCTGCCTTAAAGTACATATAAATGTTGGCACATTCTTTTCATTTGTGTAAGGGTACAATAATGTTGTAAGAAACATGAGTAACTTACAACAGTACAGCACACAGATGGAATACAGAGACTGCTTTCTGATAGAGGATCTGGCCATTTCAGAATTCTGGTTAAGCCTTCACACTATAAGGGACCAACCTCAAACTATGGGCATGGCTACACTAGAAACTTCAAAGCGCTGCTGCGGGAGTGCTTTGAAATGCAAGTGTGATCACGCGCGAATGCTGGGAGAGAGCTGGTAATCTGCCTCCACGAGGGGATTAGCTCAGAGCGCTGGGAGCCTCAGACTTGCTGCGCTCAAAGGGGTGATCTTTCACACCTCTGAGCCAGCAAGTTAGAGCGCTATAAAATATAAGTGTAGACAAGCCCTATGGTGTTCTGTTGAGTTGTACTATGTACTGTACCACTTGTGCCTTTAGACTGTAAGGTCTGTAGATTACGTTCATACACCCCTCTAAAAATAAATACTAATTAAAGTGCTTTTATTAATGCTAGTTATTTTGGGGAAATTTTCTGTTAATTGGTGGGCACAGTTACACTTTTGAATATTCATGCATATAGTTCTATCATTGACCTTGTCAAGGTTCCTTCCCCACTCTGAACTCTAGGGTACAGATGTGGGGATCTGCATGAAAAACCCCCTAAGCTTATTTTTACCAGCTTAGGTTAAAACTTCCCCAAGGTACAAACTATTTTACCTTTTGTCCCTGGACCTTATTGCTGCCACCACCAAGCGTCTAACAAATATAGCAGGGAAAGAGCCCACTTGGAAATGTCTTTCCTCCCAAAATCCCCCCAAGCCCTACACCCTCTTTCTTGCATAGGTGAACACAGACCCAAATCTTTGGATCTTAAGAACAATGAAAAAGCAATCAGGTTCTTAGAAGAAGAATTTTAATTAAAGAAAAAGTAAAAGAATTATCTCTGTAAAATCAGGATGGTAAATACCTTACAGGATAATCAGATTCAAAACACAGAGAATCCCTCTAGGCAAAACCTTAAGTTACAAAAAGATACAAAAACAGGAATATACATTCCATTCAGCACAGCTTATTTTATCAGCCATTTTTAACCAAACAGAATCTAATGCATATCTAACTAGATTGCTTACTGACTTTTTTTACAGGAGTTCTGACCTACATTCCTGCTCTGGTCCCGGCAAAAACAACACAGACACTGAGAGAACCCTTTGTCTCCTCTTCCCCCCCCCGTTTTGAAAGTATCTTGTCTCCTCATTGGTCATTTTGGTCAGGTGCCAGCGAGGTTGTCTTAGCTTCTTAACCCTTTACAGGTGAAAGGGTTTTTCCTCTGACCAGGAGGGATTTAAAGGTGTTTACCCTTCCTTTTATATTTATGACAGACATGTTACTGTGTAAGCTGACTGGTGCAATCTCTGAGAGGTGTCTTGAGTTTATTGAAGGGGTTGCAAGTAATGGTACCTTTCCTGGAATCAAATATTTAGAACATTAGTCTCAGGAGCGTGTGAAGGAGGAGGCGGGGAAGACCTGAAGAAATAGGAAAGGCAAATATTCTTTTGATTGATCATTAAATGGAGACTAAAAGGAAATTTTAAATCCATCAGCCATACTGGACTCTCTTTCCAGATTTCTGTGTCTAGGCTGCGTCCTCAGAGCATATCCTCTGCACTTCAGTTATTTTTGTTTCCTCTTTTAAAGTATAAAAATGCTGGTGTGATTGAGCTGGAAGCCTGTGTGAAGGCAGTGAGAGTCCTGGCAATACAGAAAAGAAGCATGGAAGCTTCAGAGTTTCTTCAGAATGCAGTTTATATCAACCTTCGTCAGGTGAGTGTATAAACTGTTGTGTGTGGTGTGTTTTTTTTATTTTATTAAACTGAGAATGAAAAAATCATTAAGGGGTGAAAAATCCTTGAATTTAGGAACCTTGTTTTGCTATTCTGTCATAAAACTAATGCTTTACGCCTCTTTAGTGGCTTACATCCCATGATTTCAAAACATGTTAGAAACACTAACAACTCCATCTAAAATGTGGATGCTTGGTGTATGAGATTGAAGACTATTGGTGATACTCTTCAAGTGAAGAATAAATGTGTCTTAGAAATGCCCAGGTGTCAAAGGTCTTATTGGAAAGCTATGCTAGAGAAAATTGGCCACATTATCATTTGTATCATACCTATTATTCCTCAGCTGTGTCTGTTATATGAGGTATGGACATTATATGTACAATACAGTATATTTTACTATTTTAAAAAAAAAATAAAACCACTGAAATCCAGACGTAAGGCCCAGCATGAAAATATCACATTACATGAATAAGTCTTTCATATGGTGAGGGTCTTGCAGTGATCCTCAATCGGACAAATTGTCCGCTCAGACAATGTGATCCTTGAAAGAGAAATTATTCTATGAATATATCCTGGAACTTGTGGAATATTTCACGCTTGGCACTTCCAGCCTGTAGTTATGTGTAGAAAACACATCCTTAACAGGTTGGTACAATGGCAATGATCACTTCATTCAACTGTCGCTTGCAGAAGGGATGCAGAGTCCTTCCCTGCAGGACAGCTGACTAGGTGAATCTCTATTACTGTACTAGTGGAGGGAGTATGTTCAGAGGTCAAAGCACGGAGTCATTTTTGCTTGTCAAGTGGGCAGAGGCCAATTTGTCGTCAGAATGCTCCACATTCTGAGTCCTGTCAACTACTAAACAAGTGGCTGAATAGAAAAAGTTCTTCTGGAGAATGATTTCCAGATTGTGTGCCCTGAAGACAAAGGACTGTCTTCCTCTGTGTTTAGAAAATGTATAACAAAGAACTAAAAGTATATGCTGGACTAAAGGTTTCT
Source organism: Lepidochelys olivacea (assembly GCF_965140295.1). Taxonomy (NCBI): domain Eukaryota; kingdom Metazoa; phylum Chordata; order Testudines; family Cheloniidae; genus Lepidochelys; species Lepidochelys olivacea. The sequence continues at coordinate 10,391,890 of NC_140412.1, forward strand.
ATTAGTGCAGAGCTCTTTAATCTAGCAAGGAAGGCATAAAAAGATCCAGTGACTGAAAGTTGAAACTAGAAACGTAGACTAAAATAAGGCAATTTTTTTAAACAGTGAGGTTTAAACAGAAGTTTGCACCACTTGCCATGGTAAGTTCTATCTCCATCACTTGAAGTCTTTTTAGATAAAGATGGATGTCTTACTAAAAAATATGCTCTAGTTCAATGAGAAGTTGTGGCATAAATCACTAGGTGAAATTCTTTGGCTTTGTGTTATATAAATCTTTTGCATTTTTTCACAAAGCTAGGAGCATCAATCTTGACTTCCTAGCCAAATTCTAATTTGGGCAACTACATTCTCTCTAGCTAAAATTCCCCTTTTATTTCAACCAGATCAGGGTATTTTTCATTGTCATTAACTTCTTAGAGTTCCTTTGAAATGACAAAACGCTACATAAAAATTTCACTTATAGTCTATTACTCCTGAAGTGCAACTTAAAATGTCATCTTTTAATATAAGTACTATGTCAGAGCTAGGTATTATTTTCATCCATCGGTCTCAAAGCTTTACAAAGGAGATGAGTATCATTATCTCCATTTTACAGATGGGGAAACTGAGGCATAGAGGGGCAAATGACTTGCAGAGCCAGGAATAAAGCCCATGTCTCCTGAGTCCCAGTCCAGTGGTCTAAACTATAGGTCACATAAAGTGCAGCTAATATAAAAACTAGAAAATGCAAGTCTGTGAAGTCTCAGTACAAAATTCAGAAAACAGGCATTAGAGCAGATGTAGAAACCTGCTAACGGGGCCAAGACCAGAGATTATTTGCTTGTTTGCTTATAATATGCACGATCGTTGGGGTCTACAATGCTGGCTCCTTCATTGTCTTTGATATATTTTCTAGGTATTTTTGTGTTACGTTTTTAACATTTTAGCAACATAAAAAGTTCTTTGCTCTTTTTTCTCCTTTTTTACATTTCAGCTTTCTGAAGAAGAAAAAATCCAGCGTTACAGCATTCTCTCTGAATTGTATGAACGCATTGGATTTCACCGAAAGTCTGCGTTCTTCAAGCGTGTAGCAGCAATGCAATGTGTGGCACCTAGCATATCAGAGCCGGGTTGGCGGGCCTGCTACAAACTGCTTTTGGAGACACTTCCTGGTTACAGTCTGTCTCTGGATCCAAAGGACTTCAGCAAAGGTAAGTTTCTGTGGCTCAGACTGCTGTTTTTTGCATTACTGTAACTAAGTTGCATTGAAAACAACTCCTGCACCCACTTCAGTCTGATGCCAGAAATTCTAGAAAGAAACATCTTTATCTTTGCTAAGACTGCTGCTGTTTGTTCAATAAATATGAAATTCTGATCATATCTAGGAATGACAGTAGCCTGTCAAACTATTCTTAAATCTCTTAAATAAAATGTATTAGAAATGAGGAATTAACTGAAGAAATCTTGGAGTCACTTGCAATATTATTTGCAAACTCATGGATGACAGGAGAGGTCCTGGAAGACTGGAGAAGGGCTAATGTAATCTTTAAAAAGAGGAAAAAGGAGGAGCCAGGGAACTATAGACCAGTCAGCCTGTTTTTGATACCTGGGAAGCTACTAGAGCAATGTATAAAATGTTCAGTTTGCAAATACCTGGAGGATGAAGGAGTGATCACTAGCAATCAGCATGGATTTACTGAGAACAAATGCCAAACCAGCTTGATTTCCTTCTTTAACAAGGTAACTGGTTTAGTGTATGGGTGAATGTAGTGGACATAATAATATACCAGGATTTTAGCAAGACTTTCGACAGTCCCACATGACATTCTCATAAGTAAGTTAGAGAAATGTGGGCTCGGTAGAACTACCATAAGTGGATACATAAACAAAGAGTAACTATTAATGGAATGATATTAGATGGGAAGGAGGTCTCCAGTGGGGTTCCACAGGGGTTTGTTCTGGTTTCTGTTATTTAACACCTTTATTAATTACCTGAATGTAGAAATAGAGAGCATACTGATCAAATTTGGAGATGAGACAAAGCTAGGGAGGGTTTCAAACGCTGTAGGATAAAGCTAAAATTCAAAGTGATCTTGATAAATTAGAGCACTTAGCTACGTACAAGAAAATGAAATTCAACAAAGACAAATGTCAGGTGCTACGCTTTGGGAAGAAAAACAAAATGCACAAGTACAGAACTGGGGAAAACTAGTTTGGCAAATAGCACTGCTGAGAAGGATCTGTGAACGGTGGTGGGTCTCAGCCTCAACATGAGTCAACAATGAGATACTGTTGCAAGAAAAGCAAATGCAGTTTTGGGTTGCATTAACAGAGGCATAGCGCACAAGACATGGGAGAAGATAATACTGCTCTATTCTGTGCTGGTTAGGCCTCAGCTAGGGTCCTGTGTCTAATTTTGTTCACTGATATATAGAAAGGATGTAGAGAAACTAGAAAGGCTCCAGAGGAGAGTGACAAAGATGATCAAAGGCTGAAGAACTGGGTATGTTTAGTTTGGAAAAGAAGCGATTGAGTGGGACATGATAGTAGTCTTCAAATACTTGAAAGGCTGCCATCAAAAAGATGGAGAAAAATTGTTCTGTCTTGCCACAGAGGACAGAACAAGAGACCATGCGTTCAAACTACATCATAACAGATTTAGATTAAATCTCAGATGGTTTTTTTAGACATTTCAGAAATAAAATAAAGTAAATACATTGAATGTATGATCTACATTTAGATCAGTAACACAAAAAGCGAGGGACGTACTTCTTATTTTATGAGTGCTTTTAATTACGGTTGTTTCTATCCTGGAAATGAACAATTGTGAATATTTCATGTGATGTTGATTCATTTAAATAAAGAATCATAGAACTGGAAGGGATCTCGAGAGGTCATCTGGTCCTGTCACCTGCACTCGTGGCAGGATTAAGTATTATCTAGACCATTCCTGACAGGTGTTTGTCTAACCTGCTCTTAAAAATCTCCAATGAGGGAGATTCCACAACCTCCCTAAGCAATTTATTCTAGTGTTTAACAACCCTGACTATTAAGAATTTTTTCCTAGTGTCCAACCTAAACCGCCCTTGCTGCAATTTAAGCCCATTGCTTCTTGTCCTAGCCTCAGAAGTTAAGAAAAACAATTTTTCTTCCTCCTTCTTGTAACCACCTCTTACAAACTTGATAACTGTTAGTCCACTCTGTCTTCTCTTTTCCCGACTAAACAAACCCAATTTTTTCAATTTTCCTTTATAGGTCATGTTTTCTAGACTCTTTAAGCATTTTTGTCACTCTTCTCTGGACTCTCTCCAATTTGTCCACATCATTCCTGAAATGTCGTCCCCAAAACTGAACACAATACTCTAGTCGAGGCCTAATCAGCACGGAATAGAGCATAGAATCATAGAATCATAGAATATCAGGGTTGGAAGGGACCCCAGAATGTCATCTAGTCCAACCCCCTGCTCAAAGCAGGACCAATTCCCAGTTAAATCATCCCAGCCAGGGCTTTGTCAAGCCTGACCTTAAAAACCTCTAAGGAAGGAGATTCTACCACCTCCCTAGGTAACGCATTCCAGTGTTTCACCACCCTCTTAGTGAAAAAGTTTTTCCTAATATCCAATCTAAACCTCCCCCACTGCAACTTGAGACCATTACTCCTCGTTCTGTCATCTGCTACCATTGAGAACAGTCTAGAGCCATCCTCTTTGGAACCCCCTTTCAGGTAGTTGAAAGCAGCTATCAAATCCCCCCTCATTCTTCTCTTCTGCAGGCTAAACAATCCCAGCTCCCTCAGCCTCTCCTCATAACTCATGTGTTCCAGTCCCCTAATCATTTTTGTTGCCCTTCGCTGGACTCTCTCCAATTTATCCACATCCTTCTTGAAGTGTGGGGCCCAAAACTGGACACAGTACTCCAGATGAGGCCTCACCAATGTCGAATAGAGGGGAACGATCACGTCCCTCGATCTGCTCGCTATGCCCCTACTTATACATCCCAAAATGCCATTGGCCTTCTTGGCAACAAGGGCACACTGCTGACTCATATCCAGCTTCTCGTCCACTGTCACCCCTAGGTCCTTTTCCGCAGAACTGCTGCCTAGCCATTCGGTCCCTAGTCTGTAGCTGTGCATTGGGTTCTTCCGTCCTAAGTGCAGGACCCTGCACTTATCCTTATTGAACCTCATCAGATTCCTTTTGGCCCAATCCTCCAATTTGTCTAGGTCCTTCTGTATCCTATCCCTCCCCTCCAGCGTATCTACCACTCCTCCCAGTTTAGGATCATCCGCAAATTTGCTGAGAGTGCAATCCACACCATCCTCCAGATCATTTATGAAGATATTGAATAAAACCGGCCCCAGGACCGACCCCTGGGCCACTCCACTTGATACCGGCTGCCAACTAGACATGGAGCCATTGATCACTACCCGTTGAGCCCGACAATTTAGCCAGCTTTCTACCCACCTTATAGTGCAATTACTTCTCATGTCTTGCTTAGAACACTCCTGCTAATACGTCCCAGAAGGATGTTCGCGCTTTTTTTGCAACAGCGTTATACTGTCAACTCATATTTAGCTTGTGGTCCACTATGACCCCCAGATTCCTTTCCTCAGTACTCCTTCCTGGGCAATCATTTCCCATTTCGTATGTGTGCAACTGATTGTTCCTTCCTAAGTGAAGTACTTTGCATTTGTCCTTATTGAATTTCATCCTATTTACTTCAGACCATTTCTTCAGTTTGTTCAGATAATTTTTGAATTTTCATCCTGTCCTCCAAAGTAATTGCAACCCCTTCCAGCTTGGTATTATCTGCAAACTTTATAAGTGTACTCTCTATGCATTATCTAAACCATTGATGAAGATATTGAACAGAACTAGACCCAGAACTGATCTCTGCGGGACCCCACTCATTATGCCCTTCCAGCTTGTCCGTGAACCATTGATAACTACTCTCTGGGAAGGGTTTTTCAACCAGTTTTGCAACCACCTTATAGTAGTTCCTTCTAGGTTGCAGTTCCCTAGTTTGTTTATGAGAAGGTCATGCGAGACATATCAAAAGCTTTACTAAAGTCAAGATATAGCACATCTGTTGCTTTCCCCCCAATCCACAAGGCTTGTTACCCTGTCAAAGAAAGTTATCAGTTTGGTTTTGACACAATTTGTTGTTGATAAATCTATGCTGATTGTTACTTATCACCTTATTATTCTTACAGGTGTAAGTTTTACATTAGCCTCGTCCATTTAGCACAACATCCTGTCTTCCGACAGTGGCCAATGCCAGTTGATTCAGAGAGAAATGAACAGAACAGGCAATCATCAAGTGATCCATCCTCTGTCCACTGCCAGCTTCTGGCAAGCAGAGGTTAGGAATGCTCAGAGCATGGTGTTGCATCCCTGCCCATCCTGGCCAATGGCTGTTGATGGACCTATTCTCCATTAACTTATCAAGTTTTTTTTTTGAACGTTGTTTATAGTTTTGGCCTTCACAACAGCCACTGGCAAAGAGGTCCACAGATTGACTGTGCATTGGGTGAAGCACTTCCTTTTTTTTTTTTTTAAACCTGCTGTCTATTAATTTCATTGGGTGACCCCTAGTACTTGTGTTATGTGAAAGAGTAAATAACATTTCCTCATTCACTTTCTCCACACCAATCAAGATTTTCTAGGCCTCTATCATATCCCTTGGGCCTAGATCCTTCTGTTCAGTGATGTATAGGTCTGACTGGTTTCTGATGAGGATGTTAGTTGCCTTAAAGCATCAAGGTGCTTCATATGCTCTGTATTTACTCTGAGGACAAGAAAAGAGGTAGAACAAATGTCAGGCATTTAGCAGGCAATTGAAGCAATAGACACATCTAAGTGGATGTCAATGGCCATTGTGATGTAGCCATGACTCACAGCACATGCTTTGGGATTACCCAGGAAAGTCCAGAACACCCTGGAGGGCTTGCCCTTTGATGAAGCCCACTGTGTCCATAAAAAGACAGATGAATCCTAACTTATTTGTGAAGGATTTCAGGGCCAACCTTGGCTCCTTCCCCAAAAAGGAAGTATTGCAGCCAGCCTTCCAAATATAGACTGGGAACTCAACAGTTTATTAAAAGTGGTCTGTATGTGGCCTTCATAAGAAGAGTACAGAAGTCTCGTTTCCCTGCACCTCCCACATCTACATCAAGAAGATATTTTTGACAGGCGTTTGAGAGCTACAACTATTTAATGATACAACAACTACCTGATCTGCATGTATCCTTTGGGGGGGTCATTTAGTACACTATTTCCACAACTGGAGTGCCGACATAATGGGCAAGTGGGTATTAGATATGGTCCAATCCAGCTAAGTGATTGAGTTTCCCTCCTCCAAAACCCTCATTCCTGTCCCTCTTCAAGGATCATTCTCTTGAGGGGATCCTCCAGCAAGGAGTAGTAGAGCAGTGGGTATTTCTTCAACACCAAGGAAAAGGCTGTTACTCTATGTGCTTCCTAGTCCTGCAGAAGAAGGGAGGGTGGAAACCTATCCTCAATCTCTGCAATCTCAACTGCTTCATTCGCAGACTGAAATTTCGCATGGTCACTCTAGTATCAATAATCCCATCCCTGGAAAAAGACATTTGGTTTACAGCTGTTGATATGAAGGACACTTACTTTCACTTGGATATTCACCACGCCCACAGACATTTTCTCAGATTCATAGTGTTTCCTGACCATTTCCAATACAGGGTTCTCCCATTCAGCTTTGTCACTGCCCCCAAGGTCTTTACCAGGGTCTTTGTGATAATAGCAGCTCATTGCAGATGCAATGGTTTCACCATCTTCCTCATCTCAATGATTTGGCTTCTCATTGCCAGGATGTGTCAAGAAGCCTATGAGATGACCTGAATAATGCTTCAAGTACTTTCTTCCCTAAATGTCAATATGGAACTTGGGAAAGTTTATTCTCACTCTGATGCAAACTGTAGACTTCTTAATGACCACCCTAGATTCAGTCACAGAGAGAGCTTACCTACCAAGGAACAGGCTTCTGATTTGTGAGCTACCTGATAGATCAGGTTATGCACAACTCCCAAACTCCAGTCAGAACTTGTCTTTTTCCCTCCTTGAGGCACATGGCTTCATGTGCTTATGTTACCCTGTGTGCCAGACTCCACCTACGTTGCCTTTATGCATGATGCCAATGTATTCACCAACCAAACACAGCATGAATACCTTCCAGAGTAACGTTTTCTCTAATGCGGTGGAAAGATCCCCATCGGGTATACGTGGGTATCCCCTTCCCACCCTCCTTGCCAGACAAGATGATCATTACAGACTCCTCTTTTATGCTGTGGAATACACATGGACAGCCATGTGGCTCAGGGCACTTTGACTCCCTTAGAGGCCAGGTTTCACAAACTTTTTGGAACTTCAGGCAGAAGCTTGCTTGGTTTTTCTGCAATTTATTCAATCCAGCCATGTCCTTGTAATATCAAACAATATGACAGCCTTCTTTTACATTAACTATCAAACAAGGAGGCCGGAGATCCATCCTCTGTGTGTAGAAGCGATTGCCATTAGGAGTTTGTGCATCAAGAATCGAACCACCTGGTCAGCAGGTCACTTTCAGGCAGTGTTGGTAGCACCCTCAGCAGGCATTTCACCATTGATCATGAGTGGAAATTGTGCAATTCAGTAATGAATAACATCTTTGGTCAATGGGGAATTCCCCAATTGGAGCCTATTTACCTCCCAAATGAACAAGAAATGCTACATATACTGTTCCACAAGAGCTCTACGACTATACTCTCAGGGCGATATTCTCCTTCTCCCCTGGAGAGAGCAGCAGAGCTGTGCCTTTCTTTCCTTCCTTCTTCTATTTCAGGTCTTTTGGAAAATTTGTTAGGACAAGGCATGTCATTCTTATTGCCCTCAGTTGGCCCAGACAGTTTTGGTTCCTGAATCTCTTACAAATGTCAGCTTGTTCTCCAATAAGCATCCAGTCCTTTCCTGATTTTTTGAAGGGCAGGATCAACCATCCAAACCCTGAAGCACTTCATCTCATGTTTTGGTATTTGATGGGTATCAACACTGGAACATTCCTGCTCTGAAGCTTTATAAACCATCTTTAATAGCAGAAAAATAATACTATTCAGCCGAGTGGAAGCATTTTTCCATTTGTGCACAGCAGCAGCACATCTCCTGAGTCAGCAGATATTCCCTTTATTTTGGACAGTCCTCTTTCTCTCAGAATTTCTGGGCTTTCCCTCAGTTCTATATAAGTCTACCTGGCAGCAATCATGTGATATCCACCATCAGATGGTTATTCAATTTTCACTCATGCATTGACTAATGGATATTTGAAGGACCTTATCAGAATCTTCCCACTAGTAAGGAAACCTGCTCCTCATTGGGACGTAAAACTTGTACTTTCGTCACTCATTAAGCCTCCCTTTGAACCATAGCTATATGTTCCATGTCTCATTTTTCACTTAAAGTTGCATTTCTTGCGGGCCATCACCTCAGCCAGGAGAGTAGGTGAGCTGGTACCCATGATGACAGATCTGGAATACTCTATATTCCATAGGGACATATGTTATGACTACATCTGAACTTCACCCCAAAAGTAGTTTTGGAGTTTCATTAAACCAACCAATCCACTTGTGGTTTTTTTCCAAAACTGCATACATCTAGGAGGAGGGGAGACTTCATTCTCTCAATGTTGTCACATTCCTACCTTCAACCTGCAAAGGAGAAAATCAGTAAATTTTTTTGCTATGGCAGAATGAGTGCGAGGTCAAGCTATATCTTCCAAGAGGATCTCTAAATGGACCTCAGGTTGTATCCTGCTCCACTACAAGTTGTTGAATCTTCCTCTCCTTCATTGGATGAGGTCTCATTTTACAAGAGCACAAGAAACTTCAGTGGCGTCACTTCTGGAAGTGCCTTTACTTGACATTTGCAGGGCAAGTACCTGAAGTTCCAGCCACGTGTTTGCGAGATGGTATGCTCTAGTGCAGAACTCCTCCGCTGACACATCCTTTGGGACAGTGATCCTCCAAATGGCTCTGCTGTCTGCATCCTTGCACCTTCCTTCTACTTGAGTACTGCTCATCATTCACCCATAGTGGAATACACATAGGGACCAGCACTTGCAGAAGAAGAGGAAGTTACTTACGTTGTGGTAGCTGGAGAGTCTTTGAGATATGTGGTCACTATCTGTATTCCACTATGCATTCTCCTTCCCCTCTGCTTTGAATCTTTATTAGATTTGTGGCAGAGAAGGAACTGGAGAGGCATTTAGTCTGCCCTTTATGCCCTCAGTTGGAAACACAAGGGAGGGCAAGGGTACGTGTGCAGACTGACGGAAACTACTTGCAAGAATTCTCCAACTCTAGTCACATGAGCGGATGTGCACACCAACAGTGCGATACAGATAGGGACTACACATCTTGAAGAAAGTCCAGTTATTACAAGACAAGTAACTTCCTCTTCCACTACACAGTACATTTATCTTTGCAATTTGGAAGAGGGTATGAAATGAAATTTTAATTTTTTAAATATTTGACATGTAAGTTTGTTCTGGTACAAAGAAAAAAACAAAACCACACTCCTCCATTATACCTAGCACTTTTTTAAAGTTAAAATCTGGGGTGTTTTTTAATCTTCAGCTTTTATATAAACACCAATAAATTGCTTATTTAGGGTCCGTAGAAGAACCAAATTTAATAATATTTTAAAGCTACTTTTAGGTTTTATTAAAAATGTAACAAGTGATTTCCTGTTTATTTTATAGGAACTCATAAAGGATGGGCTGCAGTGCAAATGCGTTTGCTTCATGAGTTAGTGTATGCTTCAAGAAGAATGGGAAACCCTGCTCTTTCTGTCCGACACTTGTCCTTCCTTCTCCAAACCATGCTGGATTTTCTCTCTGATCAAGGTAGGATTTTTTAAAATGTAAATTACATTTTTCTGTATGATAGTGAAGATGTGATGTGATATTAATGCTTTGAAATGTATTAAACAAGTTCTAGAGGGGATTGAGTGAAAACTTTGTCCCAGGAGCACAGAAGAAAGGTGAGATGCAATGGATGTGTTAATTAGGCTGTAACTTTATATGCTTAACATATCTGGGAATACTCAGCAATAAATTGAACAATACAGGTCACCATTTCTTCCTGAATTGTTTTCACCTATTTGGGAGGGCTGCTGAGAGCCCTTCCCACCCTGGTCCCAGTCCATTATAGAGACCCTGCTCCCCTCTCCTTGTATTAGGGTTCAGGAATGGGCTAAAAAATGGGTGTGATCACCACATTATACCTGGTGACAGGAGATTCAATCCCCTTTTCCCAGCTTCCTTATGGAATGCCTTCAGCTAAATCCATTTCCAACTCCTGTTAATCAGAGAACTGTCTCCCTTCTTTAACAATTACTGTACTGGACACAGAGAGGCATCAGCAATTAGTTTTGCTTCATCCCCTCAACCCCCATTTGAGTTCCTGGATAGTTAATAGTTCCCTTCCTAATGTCAGTTAAAAATATCTGCTCTCTGGTTGAAGAGGTGTATCCCATTGTCCCTGGATAACTCTGGTACCAGGTTTTATTTTATTTTATTCTTTTATTTTTATTTTGCTGTGTAATCCACCAAATTCACCAATCCTCTGAATTTCAGATGTTTCACACATCTTCTGGCCTTGTCAACCCATGGAGGCCTGGCATCAACCCAGCATTCCCTCTACTGCAGCATTTCAGTCACTCCCAGGAAAAGGTCCTAGATCTCATTTAAATCTCTCTGTGCCCTGATGATTTAATAAACCCAATAACAAAATCTAAATAGTTTTTACCCAGGTGTACTATAATACTTCCTCATGGCTTTTTTTCTGGCTGCTAGAGTATAAAAAGGGCATTAGCTGGTCCCAGAACATGCACCTTTTGCCACGCCAACTCAGATTCACCTAGTCCCTGAAACCCAGCTGTGAATCTCTGGGAAACTGGTTGCTTGGATGTTTTGGTTCAATGCCAGTAGGCTCAAACGTTGACTATGACTAAGGCTACATTTATGTCACGGAGGTCATGGAAGTCATGGAATCCGTGACTTTCAGAGACCTCCGTGACATTCTCTGCTTCAGCTCCAGGGACTGCGGGACTCTGGAGCTGGCAGCCAGCGGGGCCCTGGCAGTGTTCCAGGTACGGGTGACAGTCTCCTGAGGGGGCCCTCCTCAGGGTTCCAGTGATGGGCGACAGCCTCGTGGGGAGGGGGACCTCTCGGGTGAGTGGCTCGGGGTGTCCCATTTTCTCTTTGAGAAATATGGTCACCCTGCAGTTCCCAGCTGCCGTTGGTGGAGGGGGGCCCTGCTGCGCTTCCAGCTACCAAGGTGGTGGGGGAAACCATGAAGCTGCAGCAGCAAAAGTCAGACAAGTCACTGCTTCCGTGAATTTTTGTTTATTGCCTGTGACATGTCCATGACTTTTACTAAAAATACCCATGACAAAATCTTAGCCTTAACTGTGACCTGTTAACTTGCTCCCTGTAGAGCACCCCTCTGTTCAAAGTGACTCAGGGATGCCTCATTGCTGATATCCAGCAATGAGCTTCCAAGGGGAACTGGCCACCCTACCTGTTGGCCAGATGCACAATATTTTGCTGGCATGGCCAGTCACCAACTCCTGTGACCTGTTCACATGATCCTGAAGGAAGGGATAAACATGAAGAGTTTAGCACATACCCCTCATAGAATATCAGGGTTGGAAGAGACCTCAGGAGGTCATCTAGTCCAATCCCCTGCTCAAAGCAGGACCAATCCCCAACTAAATCATCCCAGCCCTAAACTATCCTTCCCAACAGGGGCTTCCTTTTATGTAATTGGATGCCACCACTGATCAGAATAACTGTCAGGCTGCTATTCTGAGCTGTTCTGTGGATGTAACTAATGCAATCTTGAATTAATGGGATGCCATATCACCAGGGGAATCCAAACAATACATGCTCTTGGACATTGCCATGAACTGAAGTTTCCTTTCATGAGGTAACTCCCTTCCCTGTGAAGAAAGTGGCACCTACACTAAGCAAGTCTGTCATACTTTGACTGGGCAAATCCCAGCCTCCCCCATGCTTTTGTAGTGTTATGACTCACCTTGATGTCCCTTAGGTGATTTTTGAGACTCTGAGAGTCCGTGTCAGATAAGTTAGATCTCTCTTGCAGATCCCTGAATTCCAAAGCCCTATCTAAATCCTTTCTTGCTGAACCCTTATTAGCCCTAACAGAGAACTAAATTCTTCCACATCCCCAATATATAGAATGTTCAAAGTGCTAGTTGCTTTGCATTAAGACAGAATTGTAAATTAAGAACCAACCTTCCAGAGATCTAGAAGCACCTGAATGGCCACTGCACTGGCACTAATTCTCAAATTCTGCCGATCCCATATTCTGAGTGACTTGAAGTGGCTGTTATCAACAAGGACCTCTGCCTGAATTGCCTCTCTCGTGCCTGACTTAAATTCTTGCAAGTAGTCACTTCCACTAGGATGGGAAAGACCTCTCATAGGGTTTATGTTCCATCCCTTTCCTGATCCAGTAAGCACCCCTTAACAATGTTCAGCTGGACTCTGGTATCTCATGTTCCCCTTCAAGACAATACTGTTGCACTGACTAAGGAATTGTCCAACCCAATGAAAAACCTTCATGTCTTAATTTTCTATCAGTGTATATATGGTCTGGTTTTGATTAGGGAGGCAGCTGACTGCCAAGTGTAAAATACCAAGGCCACTGCCTGGGGTGTGAAATTGAAGGTGTCCATGCTTTGTAGTTCATGAAAAGTAATCTTCCTGGATGCCCTGGTCCTCCTAGCCCATTTCTGCAATCCTACCAGTTTATTAATAGTGAATAGAGATACCTGCCTGTATCTAACTAAGGGCTACACTCGCAACTCTCTAGTGGAGAAATTGTAGGTAGCCCTCCGGTCCTGCTTACTTGCTGGAAGCACTCATACTAGCTGCCACACTGGATTGCCCCACAATCACACCTTCTTGCTCTGCAGTGGGAAGAGAGCCTAGCCAGCCACCCTGCCTCTACAGGAATCACTTTGCTGATTAGTGATTGATGAGAAGGTTCCTCCTGGTTGGCTGGTGTATAAATATAATTCCCCTCCACTCACCGGTGTCCATGGTGACTCAGTGCACCCACTTGGTCTGTCCTCCCTCTCTTCTCTTCCTCATATCTCAAATGCAGTAGGGCCCCTTAAAGGAGCCCCATTCCCTTTATTTCGGGACAGCCAGGCAAAGACGCACCATATTCAGTTACGGTGAGCACATTTGAGGGGGAAAAACAAGAACAAGTTATTTTGTTTTCCTCTAAAATAAAATAAAATATATTTTAAAAAAGAAATTAAGGAATACAGGTGAAGAACAATAATTGATTGCAAACTGTCATTAACTCTTAACATATTAGAAGAATAAAATTTTGCACAAGCAAAAGATAACTGAAATTAATGTAATCAAATTGATGTACCATTTCTTAGCTTCTGTTTTGTAGTCTACGCTTCATAGTGTAACATTGTAATGTGTAACATTACAATGAAATATCTTAAAACATTTTCCATCTGCAAATAGGATCGACTGCCTTATGCTGCAGTGTTTTCTTTCTCTGTACAAATTATGCATACATACAAACATAAAGGGATTGATATATGAGGGAGGATTAAAAAGTAAATTTGTGTGTTGATCAAACCATTACTAAGGATTTTTATAGCTGTATGCAAGTCTTAATAGAGGGAGAATGTCTTTTAGATGACATGACTGAAACTGAGTAATAGATGCAGTTAAGAAAACATATATTCCTAGACTGAATATATTGGGAACATCTGTTGACAAGCAGAATCTAATAGTTTGTTGAATAGCCTTCTAAGGCAATGGGGCAATGATGCCATCATTAAGTTTGACACATCAAACCTTAAGCAGCTGCACATAATAGATCACAACTCAACAAGGTTTAACTAAGAACTGATACTTGCTGGAAGTATTGGAGGTTGGATGCACTTCTCTGAATTTCCTTCCTTTTTCTTTTGGTATTTCAAATTACATTTCAGTGGAGTTTGTTTGCCGGGTTGGTCCCAGGATATTAGAGATGAAAGATGGGTGAGGAAGTATCTTTTTTATTGGATCAACTTTTGTTGATGAAAGAGACAAACTTTCAAGCTACCTAGAGCTGCTCTTTTTAGGTTTTGTCTCTTTCATCAACAAAAGTTGGTCCAGTAAAAGATTCTACCTCACCCACTTTCTCTCTGATTGGTACCTTTGTCATTAAACAGTGGTTAAAACACCAGTGATTGCCAGTGTGTTGTCAGCACATTTGATGTCAGTTGTAGAATTAATCTGATTTAACATTGGTAGGATTTTTTGGAGTGGAAAAAGGAAAATATAAACAAGGCCCAATAGGAAAACAAAAGGGGACAACTACTGTTACTCTCCTTTTGCTAGGTATATGGTTTTTTAAAAATAACACACTTTTTTTCAAAGACAAGTTCTTGGCTCCCCATAAATTAAATCGTTTTTTTCTTATTGCAATTGTTGCTTCTCTGTTTGAGATGTAGGAGAACTAGGGGAATTGAACGAAATAATTTGACATCAAGAATTGTTTTAAGAACGACTCTTTGGCAGCTCTCCAGCAAAGAGAGCAGCTGCTTTGCTCCAAATGGAGTCACTCTGTTTAGTGGTTTGAAAAAGTCATATAGAAAGGATAGCAAATAAAGACAATATTTATGTGCCCAACGGACAAATGAATTCTCTTGAACTCTTAGGTAACGCTTGATATGCTGTTTCAATGATAAATTTATTTAAACAAAGTAAAGAAATATAGCCTAGTCCACTTACATATGCAATTAAAAAAACAAATAACATCTGTAAATCTTTTTTTTCATGTCACCTTTCATCCTTTGACAAGTAATTGGATATGGACTGAACAGAGCAGTTAACTCCCAGCATGTCTACCAACAGTGATTTCTCTTTGGTTCATTTTGTCTTTATAGCAAATTACTTTATATCTGAAGTACCAAACAGAAAGAGGAAAAAATGAACATAAAAAGGGGAGTTGGGAAACATTAAAATCCATAAAAAAGTTCATAATAAAAATATTTTGGGAACATTTTGATATTTTTAAAACAAAAGGGATTGTCTCATCTATTTATTGCTTCATGATACTATTTTAGTGCCAGATTTTTAATAGAATTTAGGCGTATAACTCCTGTTGATTTCAATGGGAAGTAGGTGGTTAAATACCTTTAAAATTTGGCTCTCAGACATGAATCAATTCATCCTTACAACATCTCTGTTTTAAGAACAAAAGAAAGCACATAAACTATCATTCCAGTTTTACAGATGGGGAACAAAGGCACCAACAGATGAAGTGACCTGTCCAATATCCAACAGGAAGTCTGTGGCGGAGCTATGAACTGAACATAGATAACCACAGTCACATTTCTGTGCTTTAGCTACAAGACCAGCATTCCTTTCTAGGGATAGATGTCAAGGGGAAACAAGTTCCATATCCTGGGACCTGCTACAGCAAATACATGATTGTCTGCCAACCTAATTTGCAGTGGTGGGATCCCTACAGGCTTGTTTAATATTTAATGTGTGGTTCTATCAATTTAAAAAGCATCTCTGCTATTCACCATAAATTTAGCATATATTCATGATTGGTTATAGCTAATGAATACTAGTGCAAAGTGATATGTTCTGCAGTAACTGTTTAATTTAAACAAAATTAAAAGTTCCTCTGGCATAGCAAATTACTTAGCTTTTTTTTTTTAGTTCTTTCTGTCAAAGAACCAGAAAAATGTTTTCTGCGGTGTTGGTATATGCATTTTAGTAATGAAGTAGCTGGCTAGGTCTGAGAAGAATGAGAGAATCAGGAATATGAATGTGTAGTGCATAGTGTTCTCCTAGGAAAACCTTTTACTGTAAAGATGGATTAAGATGCTGCTTTGCATAGTTGATGCACGAAACTAAACTGCAAAATGGCAAGCTCTTGATTTTCATTTATTTGAAACAAAGCTGGAGCAGTTGATTATATCAGAGTACCAAACTAAGGCACTAATATTCAGCTTTTTATAATTTGAATGTACAGCATTATACCACTTATTAGTGCATTTGTTACTTTAGGAGCTGCTTATTGTTTCCTTTATGCTATAAGCTGTTTTCAGAACTTCTACCTGGTGTTTTTTGTCACTCATAACTTTCTAAAAAATTCACTTCTTAGGGTGAAATTTTCAGGGCCTGGTGACTGACTAAAGGTTAATTGTTTTGGAAAGTTTGAACCAAAATGATATAGCTGTTTTTGAGCATATGAATAAGAACTTTCTGCTTGCTAGAATTCTTGAAATATTTTTTTTCTTACAGTAGACAAAGCTGGGGATAGAAATTTGGAGGTTGGTAATGCTCACTGAAAAATGCTTTTGGATGTTCTGATTTAAATTGATTTCGATTTGGAAGAGTTAGGAGACTTTGAAAATAAGACCGCACAGTACATTTTTAATAATTGCACTTTTAGAACAATTTTGCAAGGAAGGTAATCTGTTGCACATAGTCACTTCTTATTTAGCTGTACAGTGAACAAGGAATTATTCAGGAACATCTGCTACTGAATAGCAACCATGTGTGAGCGCGCTCACATTCCAGAATAAGAGTGCCTTGTTCCTGTTTTGTTTAACATGTTTTCATGGGTTAAGCAAAACAGAAATAATCAGGAACAACTGTTGCTGAATAACTCCATGTGTAGACAAGTCCTTAATTATGGAGCCATACTATGACTCTGAGGCCCATTGGTGCCAACAGGTAATGGGATCATTGTTCTCTACAAGCAGCCCCTGTCTTAGATCTGACAAACTCACTACATCTAATACACCACTTTCTTGATGTTTATCCAGGAACGGTAGCATGTGAGGTCTACTGAAAACTTGTAACTTACCACTACTCATAATAATTGTCAGATGTGTGTATGGGTAATATTTATGGAATAATGTAACTATATAGAAAAGTATGCCTTATGGTTTTGGACTAAAAGTTTGTCACCAAGGAATCATATGCCTTGGTGATGGCCTATTGAAGTGGGAGTGATTTAATGCAAAGTTAAATTGTCTACCTTAGCTCCACCCCAGAACAGTCCATGGAAAACTGTCAAAGATAACTTCAACCAATTGAAATCCCTTTGAGGTAAAAAGGAAGATTGTGACACACATGGGGTCGCCCTGTCTGCAAATAAAGACAAAAGACTGATTCAGTATATTAGAGTGGAGAAAGATACTCTACATCCATTCACTGAGGAGACATCTTATTGAGTTGGGGTGTTTCATGAAAGTTTAGATCCTGGTTCCTGTCAAGCCATACAGTTCTGCAACAGACTGAACTTTGAGGGAAAAACCTACTTTATTTGACAGGAAAAGTAACTATTAGTGTAGGGTAGGGGTGGACAAACTACGGCTTGTAGGCCACATCCAGCCCACCAGCCGTTTTAATCCGGCCCTTGAGCTCCCGCTTGGCAGCGGGGTATGGGGCTTGCTCTGCTTTGGCGCTCCAACCAGGGAGCAGGGTCATGGGCCACTCTGCCCGGCTCCCAGAAGCAGCGGCATGTCCCCCGCCCCGCTCCTATGAACAGGGGCAGCAGGGGTCTCCACTCCACACGCTGGCCCCACAGCTCCCATTGGCCATGCGTAGGAGCAGGAGGGGGGACATGCCGGTGCTTCTGGGAGCTGCTTGAGGTAAGCGTCTCCCTGAGCCTGCACCCCTGAGCCATCCCCCCCCGCCCCCGAATCTCTTGGTCTCAGCCTGGAGCACTCTTCTGCACCCAAACCCCTCATCTTCAGCCCCACCCCAGAGCCTGCACCCCCAGTTGGAGCCCTCACCTCCCTGTACCCCTGCCAAGGCCCAGAACCCCCTCCCGCACCCCAACCCCAATTTCATGAGCATTCATGGCCCGCCATACAATTTTTATACCCTGATGTGGTCCTCAGGCTAAAAAGTTTGACTACCCCTGGTATAGTGCCTAGTTTATGTGGAATTGTTTTGTGTTGTAACTATTTGTTTCCATCATAGAATCATAGAATATCAGGGTTGGAAGGGACCCCAGAAGGTCATCTAGTCCAACCCCCTGCTCGAAGCAGGACCAATTCCCAGTTAAATCATCCCAGCCAGGGCTTTGTCAAGCCTGACCTTAAAAACCTCTAAGGAAGGAGATTCTACCACCTCCCCAGGTAACGCATTCCAGTGTTTCACCACCCTCTTAGTGAAAAAGTTTTTCCTAATATCCAATCTAAACCTCCCCCACTGCAACTTGAGACCATTACTTCTCGTTCTGTCATCTGCTACCATTGAGAACAGCCTAGAGCCATCCTCTTTGGAACCCCCTTTCAGGTAGTTGAAAGCAGCTATCAAATCCCCCCTCATTCTTCTCTTCTGCAGGCTAAACAATCCCAGCTCCCTCAGCCTCTCCTCATAACTCATGTGTTCCAGTCCCCTAATCATTTTTGTTGCCCTTCGCTGGACTCTCTCCAATTTATCCACATCCTTCTTGAAGTGTGGGGCCCAAAACTGGACACAGTACTCCAGATGAGGCCTCACCAATGTCGAATAGAGGGGAACGATCACGTCCCTCGATCTGCTCGCTGTGCCCCTGCTTATACATCCCAAAATGCCATTGGCCTTCTTGGCAACAAAGGCACACTGCTGACTCAGGTCCAAGGGCAAAAGGTAAAATAGTTTGTACCTTGGGGAAGTTTTAACCCAAGCTGGTAAAAATAAGCTTAGGGGGTTTTTCATGCAGGTCCCCACATCTGTACCCTAGAGTTCAGAGTGGGGAAGGAACCTTGACAGTACACTATTCTGTTAATTTCCTCTGAAGCATCTGGCACCAGCCACTGTCAGAAAATAGGATACTGGGCTAGATGGACCATTGGTCTGACCCACTATGACCACTCTGTTTTTTTTAAAAGGTGCACAACCAAAAACATAACACTGCCAAACAAGACACTCCACTACACATGCTTCTCCATCTAGGGAGAGGATGAGAGAACATGTGTAGTCATGTTGCTTAATGCACTACTGGAAGGCATTCAGACAGTACAGTGATGAGCATGGTATATATAGCATCTGTTTGTAAATTAATTTTGCCAGAACTACAAAATCAGTGGATAACAAAGCAATAGATATATTCACACTGCTAAATGTGTTCTCCTGACTGCCTTAATATAACTTTAACCTTCTGTCATTAGCTCAAATTACACATTGTAACTAGACAATATTTTCCAATACTGAGCTATATTAAAACAAAGGCCCAGATTTTCTGCAGTATGTTTTCAGTAGCAGAATCTTCTTTCATGTAATACTACAACTAAAGAAAGCTCACAATTAAACCACCTATGCTGTAGCACTCTCTTAGTTACGAACAACAATAACCCATAGAATCACAATAGTTTAGCATTAAAATTCCCTGAATTATTTTAGGAGTTTACAACCACACTTGAATTTCCAGCAAGCTCCTATGTGGCTCACAGTGTACTTTTGCTCCTCTAGAAAGTTATTTCAAGGGAAATTACTAGCAAACAGAAAAGGAGGACTTGTGGCACCTTAGAGACTAACCAATTTATTAGAGCATAAGCTTTCGTGAGCTACAGCTCACTTCCTCAGATGCATATCGTGGAAACTGCAGCAGGCTTTATATATACACAGAGAATATGAAACAATACCTATTTCCAAGGTATTGTTTCATATTCTCTGTGTATATATAAAGCCTGCTGCAGTTTCCACGATATGCATCTGAGGAAGTGAGCTGTAGCTCACGAAAGCTTATGCTCTAATAAATTGGTTAGTCTCTAAGGTGCCACAAGTCCTCCTTTTCTTTTTGCGAATACAGACTAACACGGCTGCTACTCTGAAACCTAGCAAACAGAGTTCTCTAATGGTCTTTTAAGATTGTAAGCTCTTCAGGGCAGATATTGTGTCACCTTATATAGTTGTACAGTGTCTGGCACAACTAAGCTCTTAACCCAGTTGGGTTCATTATAACCTATTGCAAAATATTAAAAATAAGGTGTTATAATGGGAAGCATTAGATAACCTTAACACAGTTGTCACTACCAACCCACTAATATTTAATATCCGGACACTTATTTTAATCATGAAAAAAACAATGACAGTACTAAAAATCAGGTTTTTCTTTTATCACAGTGCACTGCTCTGTCTGCAGGACTTGGAATCACAGAAATACAGGGCTGGAAGGGACATGGAGAACAACTAATCCATTCCCCTGCACTAAGGCAGGATTACCTAGACTCACCACATTCTTGTACTATTTAGTAGAAGCAGCAAGTATTTGGATATCAAGTTTCTGCTTCCAAATATTCAATATAACTGCTTCCAAAAGGCTCAAATTATACTTTGATAGATATTATGATGCCCTGGTCTTAAAAACTTATAGTTAGATAATCCTGCATGAAGTAATTAGGCTTTCAATAGATTCAAAATATAAACTCAATTTTATTAATGATGGCTTTCAATAAAAAGAACATTTATTGCTTTTTATTCTGGAGTTTGACATAACTAAGGCCAAGTCTACACTATAAGTTTTTGCCAACACAGCAATGTTGGTTTGCGTTGTGATTTTTGAGATATTTATGTCAGCAAAAGTTCTCGTGTACTAACTCCCGTTATACTGGCATAAAAGTACTTTTGCTAGTATATCCTATTTTGCCCACCAAATCAGTATAACCTATACCAGCAAAAGCACATTTTTGCCAGAAAAAGCTGAGTCTACACTTGGAGGATTTTGCCAGCATAGCTATACCAGCAAAACTCAGTGTACACAAGGCCTAAATTGCTCTGTTAATTATCATCTCCTAAACCAACGTATTCCAAAATGTTTGTCCTCAGGAAAAAAAAAAGAAAAAAAATTGAAATAAAGTTTGTTAAGTATAAGGAATAAAAAGTGGTAAGTTTAATACTGTTTGGAATCAGAAATAGGTCATACTTAAAGTTTGCCACAATAAAGACCCTTTCTCCTAATAAAATAAAGAAGAAGAAGAGTGGGGGACAGATTTCTTTGACAATACTGTTAAAATGAAGCTTTATGAGTGAAGGTAAAAACTACTGCTTAATATATCTTACATCAAGCACCCAATTGCTCAAATATACACACTATTATTTTCTTTTCCTACTCATGGAAGTATGAGAACAAATAATTTATAAAACAATAATCCTGCAAACAGAGATAACATATATTTCTCAATCTAGAACCATGCTTTTAGGATTATTTGACCAATACGGAAAGACAACTCTGTCTTCCTTTAAAAGATATCTTCAATATAGTAAATTATCAATACATGAAAAAAGCTAGGGATTCCACTGTTCAAGCAAAGGACAGTAGATAGAAGGTAGCATTTGTAATGTAGCTCTAACAGAAATATCAGAATCTGGACAGTATTTGTTCTAAAGAACAATCTAACGTAAGTACATACTTTTTACATGAGATTTACACATAGGTAGTGGTAAGGGGAGTTGTAATGGGAGAAAAAAATGGAAGATGACAAGGCAACATCTGTAATGCTTTCACCTAAACAATAAATGTGCTTGTTTAGGAAAAGCTGGGTGGTACCTTATAACTGTGCACAATTATGCAGTTTATAGCCTCTGGAGAGAAAGCATGGCAGGCCTGTCTTTGCAGTGAGACTGTTGGGGTTCTCACAATGTAAGGAGGGAATCAGGCAGCCTAGAAAAGCTCTGATCAGGAAGGAGAGAGATGTGCTTTTCTATGCAAAAGAGGTGACTGCTGAGGAACAGAGCGCCTAAGGTGGGTACCCTTTCTGGACCACGAAGCGGGGAAATACAGGTACAGTTGCCCTGAACTGAGACAACTCGTTGAGAATTTGAATTTTATTTGTACTCTATAGGGAGTACCCTTTACTCTGCCACTTGTAAGTAATAAGGTCACCCGTTACCTCATTATGAAAAATACCACTTACAATACACACACTCTTTATACTTGGATTGCTCTCTAACAAGCACTCCAACTTTTAAAATTTAAATATTAATTTACAAGCCAAATTGTAAATTTTTCAATTTTAAAGAATTTGAATTAAATTTTTCACAAAACTAATGCCTATGTACTCTGTTACAAAAGCAAACATGGCTTGTTCACTTTTCAAAAATATGGTGCTGCTCTTTTAAAACAAGTTTTACCATATTTAAAGTGCATTTTAATGAAATTTTACCAAGTCCCTGAAGTTTTCATTCACAGCTTTTTTCCCCCAAACAGCATTAACACATTAGTTACTTGAACAACTTAGTTTAAAACACCATAAACCTAAGAATAGCACACTGGAGTACTTATGCACTTAATCCTCACTCCATAGTATTTTAGGTTTAAATCATAGAATATCAGGATTCAAAAGGACCTCAGGAGGTTATCTAGTCCAACCCCCTGCTCAAAGTAGGGCCAATCCCCAATTTTTGCCCAAGATCCCTAAATGCCCCCCCACCCCCCAAGGATTGAACTCACAACCCTGGGTTTAGCAGGCCAATGCTCAAAACACTGAGCTATCCCTCCCCCCAATCCTCCCTACAGAGATTAGCAGAGAAACCCAACTAGCTCATTTTTTCCCCACAAATAAGCCCCTTAACTTTATGTCAGAGCCGCAAAGTTATTTCTACTGTGCAGAATTACAATACTAAGTTATACATGAATTCATTATGCAGCCCAGCCAATTCAATATTATCTGTTAAAATAAATCCAAACAAGCAAAAAAAGTGTGTCCACATCAAGACTGAAGCCTTGGAATCAAAAACATTAAGTAAATTCAAAACAATCCAAGACGGAACAATTTAAAATTTGTATTTGAAGAAGAGGGAGTATGAAGAAGAAACCCTCAATCATTCTCCCTACCCACATTAGACCAAGACCCTGTATAGAAACCGTAAATATTTTACTAACACCACCGTTCACAAGCATTAGCCTGCTGTATTTAAACACCCTTTCATTTTATTCATCATGGGGCAGTGATTAAAGAACAGCTAGCAACTTTTTTTAAAGTGAAAATTAAAAAAATTAATGCTGCTTTTATACAGAACCGTGCTTCTTTTCTTTCCCCGCTCTGTGTAACTAAGGAAAACCTGAAAGGATTATTTTCCCTTCCCATCACTGCAGAATTGCTGCAGCTGGGGCTCCTCTTTCAAGAGTGGGCATTTCCACAGGTCAATCCCAACACTTAATGAATATGAGAGTTGGTCAAACCATGACTCTTCCTTCTCCAGCCTGTGGGGAACAAAAGGGTGTTTTTAAGGTATAAAGTGCCAAGTAATTTTATCCCCAAAATTACTAAAAACCTATAATCTAGGAAAACAAACATTTATAGATCAAATCTTAATAGTCTGCCCAAGCAAATCTAGGGATGTGACACTATTTTAAGTCACATTAGGTTCTTACCATGCCTAAGGAGACACCATGATGAAAAACAAACACGATTCATACAACTATGCATATTTATTACTAAAGGAAAAAATAAGGTCAGGTCTACTCTACAAAATCTCAACCTACCTCGCTGAGCATACAGCCACTGCAGTTATTAACTCGCTTGTGTGCGCGCGTGCACTTGTTTCCTTGTGTCAACAGTGCGCATCCTTGTCAGAAGTGCTTGTATTGATTGTACTGTGAACGTGGAGCAGTGTGGGACAGCTCCTGAAGGCCAGTACCAGTCAACATAAGCAACGCAGTGTCTACACTGACATTGTGTTCACCTAATTTTATCAACCGTAACTCTACACCAGTGGGGAGGTGGTGTTTCAGCATCGAGAGGCACTTATGTCAGCAGGAGCCAAATTTAAGGGAAGTGTCCACAGCTAGGTTGATATAAACTGTTTGTGTCGAACTCACCATGTAGTGTAGACCAGACCTAAGTAAGGCATGTGACACGGTTCTTGTGGTACCCAGAACTGAGGGTCACTAAGTTACCCCCTCACCTCCAACAAAAGAGCGTGTCTTGCCTGTGGCAGCTGGGTGTTAGCTCCCTAACACCACCAGACTTTCATCCACTCAAACATGCTCCTCCAGGCTATGCCAGCCTTGTCCTTATCTTGCAGTTTAAGAACAGGTGCACCCCAGTCCCAGATTCCCCTTTAAGGGTTCTCTTGTGATGTCCACACTGGCTATTCACAAATATCCCAGATCCTCTGCTTCCAAAGGAGCAGTGTACTCCAGTTTGCCACTTTTACCTTATCACCACTCTTGTACAATGAACAGCACTTATTAAAAAAAGTTTATTTAAGAAAGACTAGGAGATTCCAATAGAAATAAGAGTGAATAAGAGTAAAAATATTGCTCGGGTATGTAGGAATGTTATCAGGAGGGCCAAATCGCACCTGGAGCTGCAGCTAGCCAGAGATGTCAAGAGTAACAAGAAGGGTTTCTTCAGGTATGTTGGCAACAAGAAGAAAGCCAAGGAATGTGTGGGCCCCTTACTGAATGAGGGAGGCAACCTAGTGACAGAGGATGTGGAAAAAGCTAATGTACTCAATGCTTTTTTTTGCCTCTGTTTTCACTAACAAGGTCAGCTCCCAGACTGCTGTGCTGGGCATCACAAAATGGGGAAGAGATGGCCAGCCCTCTGTGGAGATAGAGGTGGTTAGGGACTATTTAGAAAAGCTGGACGTGCACAAGTCCATGGGGCCGGACGAGTTGCATCCGAGAGTGCTGAAGAAATTGGCAGCTGTGATTGCAGAGCCATTGGCCATTATCTTTGAAAACTCGTGGCGAACCGGGGAAGTCCCGGATGACTGGAAAAAGGCTAATGTAGTGCCAATCTTTAAAAAAGGGAAGGAGGAGGATCCTGGGAACTACAGGCCAGTCAGCCTCACTTCAGTCCCTGGAAAAATCATGGAGCAGGTCCTCAAAGAATCAATCCTGAAGCACTTGCATGAGAGGAAAGTGATCAGGAACAGCCAGCATGGATTCACCAAGGGAAGGTCATGCCTGACTAATCTAATCGCCTTTTATGATGAGATTACTGGTTCTGTGGATGAAGGGAAAGCAGTGGATGTATTGTTTCTTGACTTTAGCAAAGCTTTTGACACGGTCTCCCACAGTATTCTTGTCAGCAAGTTAAGGAAGTATGGGCTGGATGAATGCACTACAAGGTGGGTAGAAAGCTGGCTAGATTGTCGGGCTCAACGGGTAGTGATCAATGGCTCCATATCTAGTTGGCAGCCGGTATCAAGTGGAGTACCCAAAGGGTCGGTCCTGGGGCCAGTTTTGTTCAATATCTTCATAAATGATCTGGAGGATGGTGTGGATTGCACTCCCAGCAAATTTGCGGATGATACTAAACTGGGAGGAGTGGTAGATACGCTGGAGGGGAGGGATAGGATACAGAAAGACCTAGACAAATTGGAGGATTGGGCCAAAAGAAATCTGATGAGGTTCAAGAAGGATAAGTGCAGGGTCCTGCACTTAGGACGGAAGAACCCAATGCACAGCTACAGACTAGGGACCGAATGGCTAGGCAGCAGTTCTGCGGAAAAGGACCTAAGGGTGACAGTGGACGAGAAGCTGGATATGAGTCAGCAGTGTGCCCTTGTTGCCAAGAAGGCCAATGGCATTTTGGGATGTATAAGTAGGGGCATAGCGAGCAGATCAAGGGACGTGATCATTCCCCTCTATTCGACATTGGTGAGGCCTCATCTGGAGTACTGTGTCCAGTTTTGGGCCCCACACTTCAAGAAGGATGTGGATAAATTGGAGAGAGTCCAGCGAAGGGCAACAAAAATGATTAGGGGACTGGAACACATGAGTTATGAGGAGAGGCTGAGGGAGCTGGGATTGTTTAGCCTGCAGAAGAGAAGAATGAGGGGGGATTTGATAGCTGCTTTCAACTACCTGAAAGGGGGTTCCAAAGAGGATGGCTCTAGGCTGTTCTCAATGGTAGCAGATGACAGAACGAGGAGTAATGGTCTCAAGTTGCAGTGGGGGAGGTTTAGATTGGATATTAGGAAAAACTTTTTCACTAAGAGGGTGGTGAAACACTGGAATGCGTTACCTGGGGAGGTGGTAGAATCTCCTTCCTTAGAGGTTTTTAAGGTCAGGCTTGACAAAGCCCTGGCTGGGATGATTTAACTGGGAATTGGTCCTGCTTTGAGCAGGGGGTTGGACTAGATGACCTTCTGGGGTTGTCAAGGTTCTTCCCCCACTCTGAACTCTAGGGTACAGATGTGGGGACCTGCATGAAAAACCTCCTAAGCTTATCTTTACCAGCTTAGGTCAAAACTTCCCCAAGGTACAAAATATTACACCCGTTATCCTTGGACTGGCCGCTACCACCACCAAACTAATACTGGTTACTGGGGAAGAGCTGTTTGGACGCATCCTTCCCCCCAAAATACTTCCCAAAACCTTGCACCCCACTTCCTGGACAAGGTTTGGTAAAAAGCCTCACCAATTTGCTTAGGTGACTACAGATCCAGACCCTTGGATCTTAAGAACAATGAACAATCCTCCCAACACTTGCACCCCCCCTTTCCTGGGAAATGTTGGATAAAAAGCCTCACCAATTTGCATAGGTGACCACAGACCCAAACCCTTGGATCTGAGAACAATGAAAAAGCATTCAGTGTTTTACAAGAAGACTTAATAAAAAATAGAAGTAAATAGAAATAAAGAAATCCCCCCTGTAAAATCAGGATGGTAGATATCTTACAGGGTAATTAGATTCAAAAACATAGAGAACCCCTCTAGGCAAAACCTTAAGTTACAAAAAAGATACACAGACAGAAATAGTTATTCTATTCCGCACAGTTCTTTTCTCAGCCATTTAAAGAAATCATCTAACACATACCTAGCTAGATTACTTACTAAAAGTTCTAAGACTCCATTCCTGTTCTGTCCCTGGCCAAGACGACTACAGACAGACACAGACCCTTTGTTTTTCTCTCCCTCCTCCCAGCTTTTGAAAGTATCTTGTCTCCTCGTTGGTCATTTTGGTCAGGTGCCAGCGAGGTTACCTTTAGCTTCTTAACCCTTTACAGGTGAGAGGAGCTTTCCCCTGGCCAGGAGGGATTTCAAAGGGGTTTACCCTTCCCTTTATATTTATGACAGGGGTCCCTTCCAACCCTGATATTCTATGATTCTATGATTCCAGGCAAGTCTAGTCAGACCTTCTGTCTGAGCCTCCGACTCCCTGTTCCCTGTGACTGCCCTTTCACAATTCCCCGAGCTCCGCTTTCCAATTGTCACCTTGAGCAATCACCCCAGAGGCTCCACCCTTCTCTGATGACATCACTCCTGGTGATATCACCAGTCTCAGCATTTTCTTCAGAGCGTATTTTGTGGGAAGAAAATCAAAAAGAAGATACTCTGCTGGGTGCACCGAGACATAGAGGCTTAGACTCCTGCGCAGAAGTGCTACCCAGACTACTCATTCAGAACTTCGGGGTGTTTAAAATTGAAGATTTGTCAGTTGCCTCCTGTGAGGAGAGGAAACAGGATCACAGAGGTAGTTGGAGAGCTAGATTGTGATCAGAATGGGAAGCACTGCTGGTCTGTTATAAATTTGGCCATCCCTATTGGAGTAAGAAGTAGGTTATTGAACACATTATCTTATGGTTTTTTT
The DNA here is from genome assembly GCF_965140295.1 of Lepidochelys olivacea. Classification (NCBI taxonomy): domain Eukaryota; kingdom Metazoa; phylum Chordata; order Testudines; family Cheloniidae; genus Lepidochelys; species Lepidochelys olivacea. Next base: position 10,419,480 of record NC_140412.1, read on the forward strand.
TCAGGTTAAAAGATTAATGTTTTGTCAAACCCAGACATTGCAAGCGTAGTCAGTCAATGGGTCTTGAAGACAAATCCAGGCCCCTCAAAAAAGAGTTGTTTTTTTTTAAAAAAAAAAGCAGCCCAGGTAGCTTGATATTGACAGGCAAACGTCCTGAGAGGGATAAAAAGGCTCTACTAATGACCCAGAGACATTGGTGTTTGAGTAAGGTATGTGCCCAAAAAAGGGTAGCTCATGACACTGTCTCTATAGGGAGACCTGGGATAGGTCCAGCTGCTACTTCTGTGGGGCTGACTCTCACGGCACGTCTACACTGGCAAAGTTACAGCACCGGCAGTTACAGCAGAATGGAAATGGCTGTTGTGTGTTCACACTGACAGCTGCCTGTGCAATAGCGTGTTCACACTTGGGGCACTTGTAGCTCTGTTTGGAGTGGTGCACTCTGGGCAGCTATCCCACAGAGCACCACTCTCTTTTGCCACAAAGACTTGTGGGAAGGTAGGGGGTGGGGGTTGCGGGACATCCTGGGTCCTGTCCCAATGCCCCGTGATGCATTGTTTTGCATCCCAGAAATCCCTGTGCTTCCATCCGCATTTGATGCCATCTTTCGACGGTTTGTGTACTGCGTGCCTTGCCTCTTTCGGGCAGCAGGAATGGATCCTGAACTGCTTGCTCTGACCAACATGTCACGAGTGGCAGTGGAGTTATTCCTTAAACCACAAAGGCAAGAGAAGTGCGATGTTGACCTCACCACACGTAGTAGCTACGACACAAGATTGTTTGTGGCATTCACGGAGATGCTGACCAGAGTGGAATACCGCTTTTGGGCTCAGGAAACGAGCACTGAGTGGTAGGATCTGGCTGGTGAAGGTTGCCCATATGCTCAGGGTTCAGCTGATCGCCATATTGGGGTCGAGAAGGAATTTTCCTCTAGGGCAGATTGGAAGAGGCCCTGGAGGTTTTTCATCTTCCTCGATAGCATGGGGCACGGGTCACTTGCTGGAGGATTCTCTGCTCCTTGAAGTCTTTAAACCACAATTTGAGGACTTCAGTAGCTCAGACATAGGTGAGAAGTTTATCGCAGGAATGGGTGGATGAGATTCTGTGGCCTGCATTGTGCAGGAGGTCAGACTAGATGATCATAATCGTCCCTTCTGACCTTTAATATCTATGAATCTATCTTGATGCATGTCTGGGATGATGAGCAGTGGCTGCAGAACATTTACATGAGGAAAACCACATTCATGGGACTGTGTGATGAGCTCACCCCAGCCCTGCGGTGCAAGGACACGAGAATGAGAGCTGCCCTGTTGCTGGAGAAGCACGTGGTGATTGCACTGTGGAAGCTGGCTACTCCAGACTGCTACTGATCAGTCGCTAACCAGTTCGGAGTGGGAAAGTTGACCGTTGGAGTCACGTTGATGGAAGTGTGCAGGACCATTTATCGCATCCTGCTCCGAAAGACCGTGATTCTGGGCAATGTGTGTGACATTGTGGATGGCTTCCTTAACTGTGGAGGGATGATAAATGGCACGCACATTCCAATTCTGGCACCAGACCACCGAGCTACCGATTACATTAATTGCAAGGGGTATTTCTCAGTGGGTTCTCCAGGCACTTGTGGATCACTGTAGGCATTTCAGACATTAACACAGGCTAGTCTGGAAAGGTGCATGACTCACATATTTTTCAGAGCACTGGGCTGTTCAAGAAGCTGCAAGCAGGGACTTTCTTCCTGGACCAGAAGATCACCGTGGGGGAAGTCAAAATGCCCATGGTGATCCTCTGAGACCCTGCCTACCCCTTAATGCTGTGGCTTATGAAGCCATACACGGGGCAACTTGACAGCAGCAAGAAGCAGTTCAACAGGGGTAGGGATAGCTCAGTGGTTTGAGCATTGGCCTGCTAAACCCAGGGTTGTGAGTTCAATCCTTGAGGGGGCCATTTAGGGATCAGGGCAAAAATTGGGGATTGGTCCTGCTTTGAGCAGGGGGTTGGACTAGATGACCTCCTGAGGTCCCTTCCAACCCTGATATTCTATGATTCTAAAAGGCTGAGCAAGTGCAGAACGGCTGTTGAGTGAGCATTTGGCCATTTAAAGGCCTGCTGGCGATGCCTGTATGGGAAGCTGGACCTTGCCAATGACAATATTCCTATGCTTATAGCCGTGTGCTGTATGTGCCATAATATTTGTGAAGGGAAGGGTGAAAGCTTCACTTAGGACTGGACCACAGAGGCTCAGCGCCTGGAGGCTGAGTTTGAACAGCCAGAGACCAGGGCTATTAGAGGGGCACAGCACGGGGCCATAAGGATCAGGGATGCCTTGAGGTAACAATTTGAAGCTGAAAGCCACTAATATTTGTTGCTATGCTCGGGATTGCAGTGCTTGTAATGCTAGGAGGTGATTGGTGCACATGATGCAAGAAGGGGGCTTAACGTTATTGGATATTGCTTTGCAGTGCTTTTTGCTTTCACTTAATAGAATAAAGATTGCTTTCAAACCATCACAATTCTTTTAGTAAAAGACAACAGTCGGAGGAGAGAGTCAAATGAAAACATTCATCAGCAGGGTGGGGGATGGAGGAAAGGAAGGTCTCCAGAGGAGGAGTCCCGGGACAGCTACAGATTTGTATATGTCCAGGGATCATACCCAACCTTCACCTTTGGAGTACAGTGCAGTGGGTACTGTACTTCAGCAGGGCCAAACTGCATAGGGATGGGTGTTGAGTGCAGTGGGTAGTGGGAGTCCACAGTGCTGGACTGTGAGGAGGGAGGAGTGGAATGCAATGCTGTGGGTAGAGAGGGGTGCCAGGAGGTTGATAAATGTGTTGGCGGTGTGTGTGTGGGGGTGCATGGGAAAGAGTTTTGCGACAGCAGCTGCAGGGGAGGGCAGGCACAGAGCTGCTTGGTTTGAAGAGCTAGTATCACCTGGAGCATGTCCACTTGGCACTCCATAACATTCAAGAGCTGCTCTGTGGCTTCTTTCTGGTGTGTTGTGTTCTCCTTTCAGTCCCTCTTCTCGCTGTCCTGCCACTCCTTCAGTTCCTGTTTCTTGGTGGCAGAGTGCATCATAGCCTCATGGAGAAAGTCCTCCTTAGTTCTTCTTGGCTGCTTTCTAATTCTGCAGTTTCTCCACCAATAACAAAGAGGGAAGCTGGGCTCCCAAAGTCCTCTCTGTGAAGTTTTAAATGCAACATTGTACAGAAGCAGTATTTGTTTGCAACACAGACAACACTGGTTCAGTGCTTTAAAACACAGCCAGTATTCATACACCTGTCACTAACTGGCTGACCCCAGGCAAGCACACATGAGCCACAAGATCCACAAAATGGTGAGTAGCTGTAGGGGCAGGGTAAATCAGTCTTCCCAGACCCTGCTGTACACTGGGCACATGGTTCTTTGGGAGAGCCAGCACTGTAGGAGCGGCTTGATAATCATTCCTGTCCCCATACTTTCCACAGGATGTGATCATTATGGAAGATATCTCGCTGCTGAGGGTGAGCAGGAAGTCAAGGGAGGGTCATCTTCAAGACTGCTGCTTCTGCCCTGGCCCCATGCGGCTCGCCTGTGTGCAGCAATGGTGCCCCCTGTGATGGCAAAGTGGCGTGGGAAAGTTACCGTTAATGGGGCAAGAAACAAAGCAGCTCTGTCAAGGAACCTATGGCAGCAGATTGCCCAGTATCTCCACGAGAGTTTCCTGGAGCTCTGTGAGGGAGAGTCCTGTGAAGTGAGGGAGTCTATCAAGAGCCTGTTCCGCTGCTCAGACTAAGCATGCCGTGGGAGAGAAGCCTGCTTTCTGCAACCCTCCTGCCCCCAGCAACTTGCTTCAGCAATTCCCAAAATCAGATCTACTTATCAGGGGCCTCTTCTCCTGTTTGCGCTTTGCCAAGATCCGACTGCTGTGACTGGCTAGGTTCCTCTGGGATAGAAAAGAGCTCCTGACTGCATGCATCTCTGGCCTCCAAGTCATCCTCTGTCTCTGGTTCCCATTCCCCCTCTTCATCCGAGATTTCCTACTCCTGACTTGGAGTTGACTCCTGGCACGTGAGCCAACGAAGTATCCAGAGGGCGTCTTTGCAGTGGAGGTGGGGTCGCCACCAAGTATTGCGTCCAGCTCTTTGTGGGCACAGCACCAGAGTGGCTGTTTGCCTCCCGTGCCTTGTGGTAGGCATTCCGTAGCTCCTTCATTTTTACCCTACACTGCAATGTGTCCTGGTCATGGCCGCTTTCTATAATGCATTGTGAAATCTGTCCTTAGGTGGTATAATTCCTATGGCTGGAGCGCAGCTGGGACTGCACAGCCTCCTCTCCCCAAATGCTGATGAGGTCCAGCAGCTTGGCATTGCTCCAAGTGGGCGATCGCCTGGTGAATGGAGCAGGCATGGCCACCTGGAAAGATGCGCCGAGACCACTGCACGCATCACTGAGCAAACAGGAAGGGGACTTCCAAATTTGCAAAGGAATGTACAGGGTGGGGATGATTGGTCACCTGAGGGCAGGGCAGTAGAGTTCAAACCAATGACCAGAGAGGTGAGAACAGGCATTTTGGGACACCACCTGGAGGCCAGTTACGGTGCTGTAATCGTCCTGGTGTCGACACTGGCACTGCACCGCAGCGCTGTCGCCCCGGCACAGAAAGCTCTACGCTCTCATGGCGGTGTTTTTACAACGCTACAACTGCGTGGTTTCTGCACACTAAGTGGCTTGGCAGTGTGTATACCTCGGGAATTACAGCGCAGAAAGCTGCTTTACTGTGCAGAAACTTGCCAGGGTAGACAAGGCCTCAGAGTATCCTGATTGGCACTTCTTTTCTTCCTTTTCTCCCCACATGGGTTCCATTGCCCTTTTCGCAAAGGGAAAGGGTAAGTCAGACATCATGGGACTTGTTTTTTGGCTCTCCTTTTGCAGTCTCTGATCCAATCCCATCATGCCTTGGAGGTCAAAAGGCTTCCTGCTGCCACTTATTCCTTTTTTTTTTAAACTTCTCAGAACCTCTGACTGAGATAGGAACCCAGGAGGTTACATAAGCAACACAAAAGCAGTTGTTTCCCAGTATAATCAATGATCTGAATGATTCTTCAGCATTACAGATGGTTTTATATAGTCACTGTGTTCTTTTGTAGAACAAAGAGGCCAGCTAAATGTTAGGGTTGCTAGGCATCCAGTTTTTGACCGGAATGCCCGGTCGAAAAGGGACCCTAGCGGTGCTGGCCATTATACTAAATTGAAAATGCACCATTAAGTGAAGGGGTTGACTGCCCACACTTATCTGAGTTCCCTTTCTCTTCGTCAGGCTCATCCATGCTTGCTTGATGGGACTGGCTAGACTGCCGCGGAGTCTCAAACAGATCCTGATTCACATCAGAGGTGGAGTCCTCTGCTGTGTCTTCTCCTCCTCCTTGTTGTTCATGGCAGGGTCTCTGTCTCAGGCTCCTCTATTCCGGACAGGAGTGCATCTAGTGCATGGAGCCAAAGCGGTTGTTTGGGCAGTTGCACGCAACAAGAGTAAGCTACTAGTTGTACTGATTTCAGGATAGGGGAGTGTTATAAACTTTTCAAGACAGAATGGTCCTTGTATAGTGTCAAGCCCAGTGGGGTCTTCCTACCTGATTTATATCTCCGAGGGGTTACTGCAGCTCAAAGAATATTTTGACTAGTCAGTAATTTGGGGTTTGATTAGAGCTCCTCACTTTCTAAATGGATTTGGGGGAAAGGCATAGGAAGGTGAAGATGTATGCAAAACTCATTTCAAGTTGTATAAATAGGACTAATTCTAATTTTTTTTTAAGTGCTAGGCTTCAAAACAATGAAAAACAATTTTGTTTTGCTGTGGACTAAAACTTAATGAGCAGTTAATTTTCTTTGCGAAACTTAGGAGAACATTTTATGTAGAACTGATCTCAATATATTGTGTAATTCTTTTCTTATAAATTACTTGGGATATGTTAAGGAAATGAATATGTTTATGTAAAATATTATGTGTAGTTTGCGCCATATCTGATGATGGGTTCCTGTTTGCTTGACATCACAAAAAATTTCTGTGGAATTTAATAGTGGATGATTTAGCTATAGAAGAATCAGGAGGGACAAATACATGGTTAAGTGTAAAAGGTCCTGTTTTATACACATAATAGAAAGTAAATACAGTAACTCCTCACTTAAAGTCGTCCCGGTTAACGTTGTTTCATTGTTACGTTGCTGATCAATTAGGGGTGCTCGTTCAAAGTTATGCAATGTTCCCTTATGTCATTTGGCAGCCTCCTGCTTTGTCCACTGGTTGCAGGAAGAGCAGCCTGTTGCAGCTAGCTGGTGGGGGCTTGGAACCAGGGTGGTCCTGCAGCCCCCCTATCAGTTCCCCGCTCCCCCAAGTTCCCTGTGCAACAGCCACCCAGCAGGCTATCAATTGCCAGCAATTCAGCTGTCCCTCCCCCCACTGCCATGTGCTGCTCCTGCCCTCTTCCTTGGAGCTGCTCCCCGAGCCTCCTGCTTGATGTGCAGGGGGGAGGGGGAGGAAGAGGTGGGCTAATGTCAGGGTGTCCCCCTGCTCCTGCACCCCGCTTACCCCATCTTCCATAGAGCAGGGGACACACATGAGAGGGCTCAGAATGGTGGGAGCTTCCTGGCAGCAGCTGCGATCTCAGCTTGCTGATCTACTTAACAAGGCAGTGTACTTAAGAGTGGGGTCAGTGCACTAAAAGGGGTAACATGCATCACACTCTCGCGCGCACACACACACACACACACACACACGGTGTGTGTCTCTCTTTGCCATGCTGTCTCCCTTCCCTCCATTAGTGCTTCCTTGTAGAGTGTGAGGCTACATTAACAATGAGTTAACCCTTGAGAGCTCAGCCAATTGCTAGTTCATAATTTAGAAGTAAAGCATTCCCTGGGAAATATCCCACCCTCTGACTTCATCACCTCAACCAAGCTTCACCATCATCCTTGCGTACCAGTATTAAACTGTTTGTTTATAACTTATACACTCTGTGAGTGTGTGTGTGTGTGTGTTGGTTGAAGAAAATTTCCCTGGAACCTAAGCCCCCCATTTACATTAATTCTTATGGGGAAATTGGATTTGCTTAACATTGTTTCACTTAGTCGCATTTTTCAGGAACGTAACTACAATGTTAAGTGAGGTGTTACTGTATAGAAACTGTTTCTGCAGTAAATAGAAGATATTTTTTCAGAATTCTGTGTGATGTGTCTGACTATCTTTATACAGAGTTTGAAAACTAAGCAAAGTCTGACACCCTTTCCTTCTCTGCCCTTTCCTCTTTCTATTCATATTCCCAGATACATTTAGGAAAAAAGTTCATTTTCTTATGTGTTAAGTGATTGGTACATTATCTTCAGTGTTCATAGTTCAGCATCTAGGTAATTTGTATTCCTTTTTTTGCCTTCCAACCTCTGAATGGATTCATGAGAAGGCAGCATTTTTTCTACCATTTTTCTTTTCCCTTCCTTTTACCTCTGTCTCTCCCTCTTCTGTTTTAGAAACAAAATGATAATGCAGGATCCAAATTACTAATATAACACGTGTGGAGTTTCATAAAAAAAATAATAATAAAAAAAAGCGCCAGTACATTATACAATAAAATAGTGGAAAATCATATCCCTTTCCTACCATGTTCACAAATACCTGATTTCAGGCCTCTTTCTATGTTTTTAATGCAAGAGCTGTTACATAGGGAATACAGCTTTCTGTACTGTTTCAGTGTTGTTGATGGCATCTGCTGTTACAGGAGAAACACAGAATCCTGCATTTAGGTAATTAATCATGAGCCAAATGGTTGTTTGCAAACACTCAAAAATTTGTTTTGAAATGGCTGTAATTACATAAGTGTCAAAATAACTGAACAGGTATAGTTAGCTACCTTTCAAAGTGTTTGTGACCCATCATTGTTATAATATGCTTTATATAAAAATAAGTAATCCAAATTGTATAACTTAGGTTTGTTTCAATTAAAATTGACTTGATACTTGATATTCAAGTTACCTGCTTTCATGCCTTTTTAATTAAACAACAGAAGCAAAACTTGTCCTCATTGTCTGTTTTCAAATTAGGACCATATGTAATTTTTAAAATAAATTTTTTCTATAGTTTTAACACAAAATACCATTGAAATCAATTATTTTTTCTTTTTCTATGTGGATATTGTAATTGACTGATTATCTATAGTGATAGTTGACTCTGAGCATCATTATGTGAACAAATTAGATAAACTGTTCTTGAGTCCTTTGTGTGTATATAGAATCAGTAGGTAAGTTGTAATAATTGTTCTGGCTGTTTTGAAAAAGGAGAACCTACAGAGAAAACTACATGTAAATTGAAGTTTGAAAAACTATTAAATATGTGCAGCAAAAAGTCTGTAATTTCTCTAATAAGCAATTAATTAGTCTACTGATCATTTTTACGAAGCATTACTACTGGTACGGTTTTTACTTTGTAAACTTTTGTTTAAGTAGGACTTAGTCAGAATGCAGTTGCTGTTGTGTGTTAACATGACACATTTTAGCCTATGCAGTGGGGCCCAATGTATATGTATGGGCTTTAAAAGAGCAAAGGAAATTAAATAAAAATGATGGCATTACAGTACGGTCATGCGTCTGACATAAATACCAAAGCAAGTAAAATATAAGTTACGGCAACTTCATTGTTAACTGAACCTGTTTTCCCTTGGTGTTGCAACTCAGTTGAGATCTTATTCTCTTTTAGAAAAGAAAGATGTAACACAAAGCTTAGAAAACTACACATCAAAATGTCCTGGCACGATGGAGTTCATCACACTTCCAGAAGGTTTGAGGTTACCCCCTGTGCCATTCACTAAGCTGCCTATTGTAAGGTAAGATTATATAAAATGTTGCATTGCAAATGTCTGTATTTAACATTTAAAACTTGTAGTATGAAAATTAGAATAGATAGGCATCAGATCTTATCAACCTGCATAACTGGTTGTCCAGAATGACATTGAAACGTGTTAAATTTGGATTTCTGAGATAAAATTACAGAAGCAAAAACTCTGTTCCTTTAGAATGGTTGAGCCAAATGAGACTCTTTGAGTGGAGCAGAATTTTCCCTTGTCTTTAAATTATATCAGAATCTTCTGAAAATCAAAGTTAAAAATAACCATTGACCCAAGAAAAGTTACGTATTTTAAGATGGGATTTTCAGAGGTTTAAGGGAGTTAGACACCTAACTCCTATTGACTTACAGTAGGTTGCCTAACTCCGTTAAGCCTCCTGAGATGTCTTAGCCCACATTATTTACATATGTGGTACATAACTCCAAAGTCCTTTCATTAAGTAATTTGCCATCTAATTTGACATATGAAGGTACTGGAGTGGGAGCAAATGTCATCGGAGAGCAATAATGGAAAAGAAGGCAAAGGAAGATCTTTGTTTTTTCCAAAAAAGAACTTTAGCAGGGAAGGCAAATGCCCACCAGAAAAATACAGTAGATACCACTGTGAACAATGCTCAAAGTAGACTCCAGTTCAGCGTGGAGTGTCACTATGAATTTCAATATGCAGGACTTTTGGTACTAAGAAAAGAGAGTAGTAATGTTTGTAGAGTGAAAATTAACGAGATAGAGAATAAAAACAAACAGTCTTTATAATCTAGATAGTTGGTTTATGCAACCTTACTGAAGTGGTGTGCTGAGTCTTCATTTATTCAATCTAATTTAAGGTTTCGCGTACCAGTAATACATTTTACTGTTTTTAGAAGGTCTCTTTCTATAAGTCTTTAATATATAACTAAACTATTGTTGTATGTAAAGTAAATAAGGTTTTTAAAATGTTTAAGAAGCTTCATTTAAAATTAAATTAAAATGCAGAGCCCCCCCGGACTGGTGGCCAGGCCCCGGGCAGCGTGAGTACCATTGAAAATCAGCTCGCGCGCCGCCTTTGGCACGCGTGCCATAGGTTGCCTACCCCTGATATAACCATTTCACTACTGTTACCATCATCTTTCGATCCTACTATTTGTTACTTACTAATTGAAGATAAGATTCAACAAATAAGTTTTCTAGGGCAAGGGACCATGTTCAACTGTGTGTGTAAAGCATCTAGTGCAGTTGGTCCCCATTCTGGTTGTAGCCTTCTAGCTCTACCATAATGTAAATATCTAGTTTTCCAGCATAATGTGAAAAATAATTACTTACTTTGAATAAATTGTTTGTCAGCATAAACTTGATAGCCTGGTGTTCTAGAATGTAACCATTTCTTTCTTACTTAAGATGGCTTCAGAAATCCCTGTTTATAAAACGTATCACTTTTATGAAATCATAATCCTTTAATTAACTAAGCTTCAAGTATACCACTTTTAAGAATGTAAATTAACCTAGGAAATATATTTGCAAAACCCTTTCTAATACTTGAAATAAGTGATTAACTAAATTAACTTATTTATCAATGAGCCCCAAGGGGAACTTATTCATTTAGGTAAAACACACAGTTATTTTGAGCAAGGGTTGTTGGTATAGGAAAAAACACAGCAAGCCTTTTTCCTCATTAAATTGCCTCTGCAGATCTCCATTCTCAGAAGGGCGTACTGTGGCTCACAAGTAATGGAAACACTGAATTATAACCATTATGAAGGACCCAAACTTGGACTGGAGATCTGAATGTTCCAAGCATCAGTAAATTAACACTTGCATTTAGCTGTCCCCAGTTCTTCTCTTCTTGCCTGTCAAAATGGTCATGGAATCACAGTCCTTAGTTGTTATCCTGTTTCTTCGCAAATTGTAGTTGTGGAGTAAGGAATTCAGGATAACATTTAGATTTTTTTACTATTGATTAGCATTTGGTTAGCTTTAGAACAAAATTAGCAATCTTGACGAACATTTAGATTTTTAAAGAAGTGCGCCTTGCAGTAGCTTATTGACCAACATGTACAGTGCTTGAAGAGCCTGTAGTGACAGGCTTTTGCTTCAGAGTTGCTTGCTTTGTGTTAAATTTATTGCCTGGACTAGGAGGGAATGTGAAACTTATCCACATAGGGGAAGCTTTAGTTACTTGACCTCTTAAAGAAGCACCAGTGAATTTAGTTCCGAAATGTCAAATCCTAAATGGAAGGCCCAGATCTTTGCTTTTATCTTATCCTTTAAAGACATTGTCAAAGTTGATGAGTCTTATTTGGTGTACCAAGAGTCCACTGTTCCTCTCCTTTCTATACTGGGGATTGAGTCAAAGCATTTAAACCCAGGGATTATGGGAAACAATGATCTAAGCAGGGAAAGAGGACAAGGTCTTTCTCCCCTCAGTAACTACTCCTACAGACTGGTTCTTCAAGTGTTTGCACATGTCCATTCTACGGTAGGGGTAGTGTGTGCCTTGTGTACAACAGTCAGAAATTTCTCCCGCAACAGTACACTTTCAAGGTACAATGAGCACTCTCTGCTGCCTTGTGCTACTACATGGAGGTAGAAAGGGTGGAACCACCGCCGGCCCCTCTCAGCTCCTTCCTACTTCCATTGTCAGTTGTTGGAGCTGCTATTCTGTGCAAGTCTTACCCTCTTTAGTGTATGTAGTACCTGTTGTGTTGGTTTTTAGTCTAGTTTACTGTATTTGTACATAGTTTAGATATAAGAGTATGTTCAGATTAATATTTTGTAGAGTGGGGTCATCGGTTCCCGTTTGGGTACCAGTACAGGTATTGGATCCATGCCCCATTCTCTTGGCTTCAAGTCTTGTCACTCATGTAACAAGTCTCTGCCAGTCAGTGACCCACACCCCAGCCAACTTAGGTGTCTGGGGGAGGCGCATGTGAGTGACAAATGTCTCATTTGTTGGGGTATTCAAGCCCTGATCAAAGAAGGACAGGCCAGCCAAATTCAAGTATCTGCTTATGGAGTCTGCACTTGGCCTGCCCTTGGCGCCTTCCTTCTCCTAGCTGGCACCGAGCATGTTCTGAATCTGTTAGGAGTGCTCCCCTAATCTGACTGGGTCAAGAAGCAAATTGTCATTGCTGGTACTCAAGAAGAGACAACATAAGTCTTCTAACGATTTGATACTGGGGTCTTTGAAATCTGAGGTGAAAGCACTGATTGAAGGCCAGGACATTGAGGTGCACTCGAAGAGGCATTCCCAGGCGCAGTCCTTAAGCCAGGAAGGATTGCTGACTTCAGAGTGCAGGAATGTGTCTGTTTAGACTGATCCCTGAAGTGCTGATGCAGCTTTCAGTACTGCAGAACTGTTACCAAATTTGCCCGTTACTTTGGGGAATGCTCATTTATTAGGGTTACTCTTCAGGGTGGCATGTTTCTGTAATTCTATCAATGTACTTCTTGTGTGACATGTGTTTTCATCTGGAGCTCTGCTTCTCCCTTATGCAAGTCCCCTCCCAATGGAACTATACTGCAGGACCTAGATTCCCCAGGGCTGGGTTCCTCCAGCCCCAGAATCAGATGAACACACACATGCACACTAACAGAGCAAGTCTGAGTGGATCGGGTGACTCAACACTCTGAAGCTGACCCCCTTATATGTCCCTGTACTTAATGGGCTGGGTCAAGCAGCACTTTCAAGCTGCCACCCTTATATGCCCCTGGGCTCAATAGGCTGGGCCAAGCAGTACTTTCAGCTGCCACCCCTATATGCCACGGGTTCAGCACGTCCCTGTTCCCACTTTCATATTACAACTGTACTGGTAGTAACCCACTTAATGAGCAAACCCCACAGTATTTTTGGGCGCTACAGGGATCTTTAGCTTAGGTAAAAGAAGCGTTGCTGCAGAGTAAATGGGGAAGCTAAAAACACAAGAGTGAAGTTCAGAGAGGGAGAGAGAAGCAACCAGCTTAACCATAAAAGTTATTTATTGAATAATACTAATAACTACACAAGGAGGGCTAAACAAACATAACAGTTACATTATTAAAGGTTAATACCTGAGGTAGAAAGGAAAACAGAGAGGGGGGAGGGATCTCACCCACTCCCTGTGGCCTGAACTGTCGGGGTTCCCAGGAGGTGATGGTAGCTCAGGGTCTTGAGTGCTGGAGACGGGCAGAGCCCCCAGCACGATCAGTCAGGAGATGGAGTCCCAGTGGAACTGAGGCAGAGTTTGGGTCCATGCATCAGAACACTTGGGCATAGGTAGGGGTTTTTGTAGAGAAACAACAGTGGTTCAAGGGAGAACACTAGATTTGTTTATGGGTAAACTGATGACTCAAGGGTTTTCTCTAGGCAATCGGAGATGATCATTCTTGGCTATGGGTGGTGTTTTCTTCCAGGGAGCTTACAGTGCAATTAGGCTGCTTCAGTATTTTGGATATCAATCAAGAATTCATTACTAGAATTGGTCTAATAACTGCTGAGCTGGGTGTGTGCAGGCCTAGGTTCATTAACATCTGGGGCAGAGATCCCCCCCCACCCCTGGAGCTGGGGCTGGGAGCGGGACCACAGCTCTGGAAGGGGGAGGGGATATGAGGACAGAGATAAGGGGACTGAGGCTAGGGCCACAGCTGGGGATGGGGGTGGGGCCAGGAGCGGAGCTTCAGCCAGGGGCTGGAGTCAGCAGCTGGGGCCCTGGGCACCCCACAGTTGAGGAACTTCTGTTCTAGGGTAGCTCTTCCTATTAATGAGGCTATTCTGGAGCCAGTCAAGGCTTTATGGCAGGCCCTGATTTCCATGCTTCCCACTGCAAAAAGGGTGGAAGCATTCAAACATTTTCATAACCATCCTCCTCTGGGCTCCATGGTAGTCTCTGCTGCTAATGAAAGAGAGACAGGGACACCAGGGATCTACACCAAAAGGGAAAAAAGCAAAGCCACAACTTGTCCTGAAGGTGGCTTTGCATGCCAGGTGGTGTTTGAGATTTAGCCTGAACCAGTGGAGGTGGTGGTGGTGTCTGAATCCATGTCTCTGGCCTGGTAGGATGAAGGTGGCCCAGGGGTTCCAGGGGATGGTGAGAGATGGTGGGCATGATGATAATGCTCGCTACAGTAGTTGTTGGCAGACATGCTGCTTCTGCCAATTTTTCCTCAAAGTATTTTCTTTTAAAGAACTCCAAAAGAGTGTGTTGGGAGAAAGTCTGTCCTCTCATTATTTTGTCTGCCAATAGGCCTAGTTCCTGACCCACAATTTTGATCGACTGATTTGATTCCATGCTTTTCATGTTTACCAAGCATGATCTTAATGCAGTCCTTAAGTTATATCAGGAGGCCTTTTTGTTTGAACTAATTCAATCTTTCTGTGTTGCTTTTTAGAGACTAGGTGGGTGAGGTAATGTTTTTTTTATTGGACTCTCTTCTATTGGTGAAAGAGACAAGCTTTCAAGTTAGAGAGCTTTTCTTCAGTTCTGGAAAAGGTATTCACTGGGCTGGTCAACACTGGGAATTTACATGTGTCTCTTGGGGAGTGAAAAATCCACACCCCTGAGAGATGTAGCTATGCTGACCTGACCCCCGGTGTGGACAATGCTAGGTTGATAGAGGGATTCTTCTGTTGACCCAGCTACCTCTTCTCAGGGAGGTGGATTACCTACGCCAATGGGAGAATCTCAGTGTCTACACTGAAGCGCTACGGTGGTGCATGAGTAGACATACCAGAATGTAACAACTAAATACAAGATGCAACAGATTGTTTAGAGTAAGTAGTTAACACACATTCTGAGAGACGATTCAAGGTGAACTGGCCCATTAACACCTCTCCAGCAATAGGATAAAAAAGGGCATTAGTGGGTTACAGATTGTTGTAATAAACCATAAAGCCAGTGTCTCCTTCAATTCCATAATTTTTAGTGTCTAGGAAAATTATGAATTTAAGCTCCCAAGCTTGTTTTTAAAGTTATTGTGCAGGTTTCCTTTGAGGATGAGGACTGAGAGGTCAGATAGTGAACACTGTTGGGTCCATTGGTGATATGGTGTGTTTGTTTTTGATCTTTTTTCCTGTGAGACTTAATCTGAGAGTATAGTGATAGTCTTGTTTCACCCACATAGTTATTTGGGCATTTAGTGCACTGGATGAGGTATACCACATGTTGTAATAGGCATGTGTATGACGCGTGGGCCTTGAAAGGTGTGTTTGGGGGGGGGTATTGATCATCTTTTCCCATCAACATTTGTTATAGGTTATTGTGACATCTTATGAACTTTCACTCACCTTTTACTGTTGAGCACATAATCAGGGTAAATTTGTAGTCCCTAGTTGTCACAATAGCAGTTCTATCCAAGTTCTAGCTGGGCCCAAAAACTGTGTGCTAACTGCAAGCAAAGCTGCTCGTTGTTCAGTGCTTATTGCTGAAAACTTTAGACTCCCCCTTCAGAGGCTTGGCTTGTGGCGCTTAGAGAGTCCATCATCAGTGCTTAGCTATCTAAATTTCATGCATTTTAAATCACTGGACTTACTAATCTTTGTCTGGGTCACTTTCTTAAAGAAATGATGATCCTCTACATCTTTTCTTTGGTACCTTTTCCTCATTATACTTTTCTAATTTTGTACTTGTTTGCAATTTTGCCTCTGAAATGCTATTTGGTTTTCTTTCAGACCCTTGGTTTACTTTATTTCTTTTTCCCCCCCATTATAGACACCATATTCATTATAAAAATGTAAGGAGTAATCAGTATTTGCAAACAATTTCCTTAAAGTAAAAATAACCAGTTTAAAAATGCTGTTTACATTTTTATTTAACAGATCTGTGAAACTCTTGAATCTCCCCATCAGTCTTCGGCCACAGAAAATGAAAAGTTTGTTGGGTCAGAACATATCAACCAAAAGTCCCTTCATATACTCTCCAATTATTCCACACAATCGTGGAGAAGAGCGAAGTAAGAAAATAGGTAAGAATATGGTCCAAGCTTTCTTGTAACTGCTGCTTCATGCCTTGACTCCATATACAGATCAGGAATTTAAGGAATTACTCAAAAAAGCACAATACTTTGGGATAAAGTTTTCAGTGGAGAAGAAATGTTAACTGATTTCAACTTATTTTCTTATCCGTAGGTGATTTTTCATGCAAATCAATAAGCACTCAACCTAATAATCTTGTTAGGGGAAATGAATTAGATAAAAAAGCTGTTTTTAGATCTTGAATTATGTCACAAATACTCTTATGTAGTGTAGTTGTAGCTGTGTCAGTCCCAGGATATTAGAGAGACGGGTGGGTGAGGTAATATCTTTTATTGGACCAGCTTCTGTTGGTGAGAGAGACAAGCTTTTGAGTTTATACAGAGAATGTCAGGTCTCTTCTACATATTTGGAGTTGTATGTAGTGGTCAGAGGGTTATAGGTGGTGAGACCTCTGGGGATGTGTGACATTACTCAGGATACAATTTGGACTGATGGACAGGTTTGTCCCCTCAATTCTACAACCTGGGGTGCCTTTTACACTGTGTTGCTATGAGAGCAACCACTCCTTGTCTGCTCACCCACAGCCTCCTGCATGTAAATCACTCCCAGCTATATAGTATGAGTGCTATAGCCAGGCACTTTGAATTACACTGCAGGGCAACATCTGCAAATTCCAAATCCCAGACTTTCTACCAGAAATGTGTGTGACTTGTACTGCCCAGCACCCTTCTAAACAATGCAAACTCATATCAAGTATGTATCTCATTAATAGAAAATGATATGCACAAATCCTGTTATCTCAAATGGAGTTTCCCAAATGCTTCAGTCCAAATACATTGGTTTTGCTAAAACAATAAGATTTACTAACTACAAAAAGACAGATTTGGAGTGATTACAAGTAATGAGGAATAAGTCAGAATTGGAAATAAGAAAAAAAAAAAAGGAGAGAAATAAAAGATAAAACACAGCTAATACCTAACTTAACAAGCTAAGTGAATTCAAAGTAAAGGTGTCTCTCACCACAAGTTCCAACAGTCTTACTGACTGAATCCTACAGTCTTACTGACTGAATCCTTCAGTCAGGATCTCCCCCCAGTCCAATGTTGCTTCCTTTCTTGTTCGAGTGTTGATGATGATGGCAGAGAGAAAGGGAAAGATGATTTGAGGCATTTACTCTCTGCTCTTACAGCCATTTCTCTTGCACAAGAACCATCTCCAGCTGATGTTCAGGCTGTGTGGACAAGAATCTTAAGCTACTTGTTTGTCAAAATATAGGCTTTTTTTGCCCACACGCTGTCCTGCCGAAGAGTGGCCACTTAATCAGATGATGGTCCATTTAATCTCGTCATGAAGGGAAATCAGTGGATGTATTGTATCTTGACTTTAGCAAAGCTTTTGACACGGTCTCCCACAGTATTCTTGTCAGCAAGTTAAAGAAGTATGGGATGGATGAATGCACTATAAGGTGGGTAGAAAGTTGGCTAGATTGTCGGGCTCAACGGGTAGTGATCAATGGCTCCATGTCTAGTTGGCAGCCGGTGTCAAGTGGAGTGCCCCAGGGGTTGTTCCTGGGGCCGGTTTTGTTCAATATCTTCATAAATGATCTGGAGGATGGTGTGGATTGCACTCTCAGCAAATTTGCGGATGATACTAAACTGGGAGGAGTGGTAGATACGCTGGAGGGGAGGGATAGGATACAGAGGGACCTAGACAAATTGGAGGATTGGGCCAAAAGAAATCTGATGAGGTTCAAGAAGGATAAGTGCAGGGTCCTGCACTTAGGATGGAAGAACCCAATGCACAGCTACAGACTAGGGACCGAATGGCTAGGCAGCAGTTCTGCGGAAAAGGACCTAGGGGTGACAGTGGACGAGAAGCTGGATATGAGTCAGCAGTGTGCCCTTGTTGCCAAGAAGGCCAATGGCATTTTGGGATGTATAAGTAGGGGCATAGCGAGCAGATTGAGGGACACGATCGTCCCCCTCTATTCGACATTGGTGAGGCCTCATCTGGAGTACTGTGTCCAGTTTTGGGCCCCACACTACAAGAAGGATGTGGATAAATTGGAGAGAGTCCAGTGAAGGGCAACAAAAATGATTGGGGTCTAGAACACATGACTTATGAGGAGAGGCTGAGGGAACTGGGATTGTTTAGTCTGCGGAAGAGAAGAATGAGGGGGGATTTGATAGCTGCTTTCAACTACCTGAGAGGTAGTTCCAGAGAGGATGGTTCTAGACTATTCTCAGTGGTGGAAGAGGACAGGACAAGGAGTAATGGTCTCAAGTTGCAGTGGGGGAGGTTTAGGTTGGACTTTTTCACTAGGAGGGTGGTGAAACACTGGAATGAGTTGCCTAGGGAGGTGGTGGAATCTCCTTCCCTTGAGGATTTTAAGGTCAGGCTTGACAGAGCCCTGGCTGGGATGATTTAATTGGGGATGGGTCCTGCTTTTGAGCAGGGGGTTGGACTAGATGACCTCCTGAGGTCCCTTCCAACCCTGATATTCTATGATTCTATGATCTGAGGCGTTGGCTAGCCTTTTGTCTCTGGGAAATTGGTTTGCGACTGATTTCCAGAACATGTTGGGACATGTTCCAGAAATATCTCATGGTAGAGTCCCAAAATTTTACATACAATGTTGTCACACATATTTTACCAGGAGAATGATGATCAGAAAATCACAAGTTTTCAAATGAAATTGCACAAGGCATACTTTGTACAAGATTTACCATAATCCTCTAAAAGGGGTGAACACAGATGTACAGATTGTCATAGGATGTTTGTTTCTTGCATTTGCTTAGGGAGTAGGTGTAGCTGTTGTTTTTGCTTCCTTTTTTTTCATGTTGTGGAGTTTCCTTTTCCGATGGCAAAATTCGACATCTTCCATCGTTGTATATAGTGTTGTTGAAGCTCTGGTCCCAAATATTAGCAACGTAAGGTGGGTGAGGTAATACCTTTTATTGGATCAACTTCTGTTGGTGAGAGAGACAAGTTTTTGAGTTTACACAGAGTGGTTCTTCATTTAAGCTGTGTAAGCTTGAAAGCGTGACCCTCTCACCAACAGAAGTTGGTCCAAAAAAAATTACCTCATCCGCCTTGTGTCTCTAATATCCTGGGACCAACATGGCTACAACACTGCATACTCCTATGTTTCAAAGAATATCTATTGTAAAGAACCAGTTAAGACTGAGAGTTCAGAGTACACATGCTGAATGGCTGCTGGATTTTAGGGCTCCCACCATTGCTACTACCTATGAAGCTGCAATCGTTAACTTTAGCAACACAATCGTAGTGTGGAGACAGCCTCTAATGACCCAAAAGAAGTCCTCTGCGGAGGATCAGAATGGATATTCCTAATTTTTTTTAAGGTAAAAAAGAAACATAAAATAATTTATGACGACAAACTTTCAGACCACCTTTATATTCAAATGAGAGAACAAGCCCAATTAAAAACAAAACCAAACATATACTTTGCAGGTCTTATTAAGAGGAATGTGAAAAAGCCCAACATGTAAACTTGTCTCCTTCCTTTGATATGCTTGCTATTCTAAAAGCTGTGAATAAAACCACTTTTAAATAGTGTTACTAATATACCTTAATTTCTTTTGCTAGTTTTTTTTGGTTTAGGATACAGCCTCTGCAAGAGTTTGGGAACTGTCAACTAATAGTATAGATTGTCACTAAAGATGTAGTTTTTTAAACCAGATTGTACTTTGCCTTGTTTGTCTCTTCTTCCCAGTGACGTCAGATTTCCAATTACATTTTAGCAAATTAAAATGTTTATCTCATAATTCTGAAAAAGATGCTATACTTCATGTACAGAGGGGTCATTTTAACTCATAAGAGAGCAGATTCTGTCAGTACCTTGACTGCATTTGCGTGCAAACTAAGTTTCTCTTATAAAACCACCTGAGGCTCAGGGCTCAGGAAATAGGAAAAAATGAATGTGAATGGAAATAATGTTTGGCAGCACTGTTGTTTTGTAAGCCTGGCAGTACGTCTAATAGGAGAGAGAGAGAGCTTGTAAAATTTCTAAGAGCAAAGGTAAGGAAGTTATCCATGTGACAGGTTTGACTGTTAATTTTTATTTATTTATTTATTTATTTTAACAGTTAGCTGCCTTTAAATCAGATCCTCTGCTTTTAAGATGGTATTACTAAGGAAAATAGTTTCTTCTAAAATTAGAAAATGCAGAGTCCAAATTTAAAATAGCGTTATGGATTGAGTTGAATCTCATTGAATTTGATGGGTCTAAATATAAATGGAATGAGATAGCGGAAACAGTAGGAGCAGCACCCAAAACACGAGCACATGGTAAGGCCAGAGTAGAAGCTGAACCATGTGGCACAAGGTGTTTCTCTGGGGATTAATATATAACAAATACAAAGGCTAGTACATTGATGGGTAGGGGGTGTGAGAGAGAGAAGCAGGAAAAAGACCAGAGACGGTGAGAGAGAAGTGGCAGGAAGCAAAAGGCAAATGTTTAGTTTACACTACAGTTTTGTTGGCATAGGTGTGTCTGTTTGGCATGTGGAAAAAAAAACAACACCCTCTACCTGACTGCAAAACCTGGTGTAGATGCAGCTGTGCTGACAAGAGTGCTTGTTGGCTTAGCTAATGTTGTTCCTGGAAGTGGATAGCTGAGCTGGCAGGAGACTATCTGTTGGATTGTGCTGCATCTCCACTTAGGGTCTCTACTGGCACTGCTATACTGGCAAAGGCTCTGTAGTGTAGACAAGCCTAAGGCCATAAAAGCACTCGTGGTATGACCTGGAGAAACGAGTGTGCCTTTCGTTAACTGCCTAGAAAAGGGACTTGATACTATGATCAAAGATATTGTCTCCTGCTGTCAAATTGCTGCCATGTTCAGGGAAATAGGACGTTATGTTCATTCTTTGTAAGTAAACAGGGTTGCATAAGAGAAATATCTGACACTCAATTTCTGCTCTTAACCAAAACAATCCACAGGACTGCAAATTTGGGTAACTGCTTAGGTAAGTAAGAAAGAGGTAACAACAAATTTGCATGGGCTGCAGCGAGTCTGTCATTTAGAAACTTGGGCAACCATATTTGACAGAAATATATATAAATTCCTTTAAAATGTTCTTGTTTTATGTTGGAGTGACTTCTACAGAAAATCAACAGAATGATACAAGATTAAACAAATGGTGGCTAGTTTACAGAAACTTGCTTTCAGTTTAGAAATGTGTTGTGGAAAATTTTATCAGATCTTTTTGTATAAAAAGAAGTTGGAGTCAGACCTAAAATAATGCATACAGAATTTACGCTAGAAGGAGGAATTTAGATGGTATTAATATAAACTTCATAGAATATCATAGAGTATCAGGGTTGGAAGGGACCTAAGGAGGTCATCTAGTCCAACCCCCGGCTCAAAGCAGGACCAATCTCCAACTAAATCATCCCAGCCAGGGCTTTGTCAAGCCTGACCTTAAAATCCTCAAGGGAAGGAGATTGCACCACCTCCCTAGGTAATGCATTCCAGTGCTTTACCACCCTCCTAGTGAAAATGTTTTTCCTAATATCCAGTCTGAACCTCCTGCACTGCAACTTGAGACCATTACTCCTCGCTCTGTCATCTGCTGCCACTGAACAGTCTAGATCCATCCTCTTTGGAACCCGCCTTTCAGGTAGTTGAAAGCAGCTATCAAATCCCCCCTCATTCTTCTCTTCTGCAGACTAAACAATCCCAGTTCCCTCAGCCTCTCCTCATAACTCATGTGTTCCAGTCCCCTCATCGTTTTTGTTGCCCTCCGCTGGACTCTTTTTCCACATCCTTCTTATAGTGTGGGGCCCAAAACTGGACACAGTACTCTTGATGAGCCCTCATCAATGTCGAATAGAGGGGAACGATCACGTCCCTCAATCCGCTGGCAGTGCCCCTACTTATACATCCCAAAATGCCATTGGCCTTGGCAACAAAGGCACACTGTTGACTCATATCCAGCTTCTTGTCCATTGTAACCCCTAGGTCCTTTTCTGCAGAACTGCTGCCTAGCCATTCGGTCCCTAGTCTGTAGCGGAGCATGGGATTCTTCTGTCCTAAGTGCAGGACTCTGCACTTGTCCTTCTTGAACCTCATTATATTTATTTTGGCCCAATCCTCTAATTTGTCTGGGTCCCGCTATATCCTATCCCTCCCCTCCAGCATATCTACCACTTCTCCCAGTTTAGTGTCATCTGCGTATCGACCACTCCTCCCAGTTTAGTGCGAACCAGCTGAGAGCTGAACAGCAGAGAGGCTAACAGAGGGAGTTTGCCTGGGATCTGTCTGAGAGGAGGTATGTAAGTGCTGCTGCTGCTACATATATGCCTCCTTCAAGAGACATGTGAATAACGTTTGTACATGCATCTCTTGAAGCAAAATGATAAAAGCCTCTTTCTTTTAATTGAAAAATTTACTATAGGGAACAGACCTGAATTAGCTTAATGGGGCACTCCAAACAAGGTACTCTTCACTGTTTGTAATGCACCTAGCATGTTGTGGATGATATCAGAAGTAAATTTCAGTAATGATGATTATATTCGATAGGTTGTAATAAAAATGATTGTGTGATATTTGGACACTAAGATCTGATAAACAGCAGTGACGTAGGCAAGGGTGATGACAGAAATGTTATGTACTGTAGCAATCAGATGATCAGTTGCAGAGAAACCATGACATTTCTGTAAATGTTCAAAGACACTTCTGATATTGGAGTGATAAAGGTATGAAGTGAACTCTGGGAGTGGTAGAAAATAGTAAGCTATTTTAGAAATGGGTGAGAGAATGAGGGAAGTAGGGAGGAGGCACGTCAACATATGGTTCAAGGAGTAGGAGGCAGAAGTCTTCAACAAAACAAGGCCAAGTCTTCTGACATAGCCTGAAGATGAAAATGCACTTGCATTATAATCTGTTTTTATGCACATACTTTTTTTTGTACGTACTATTCATTTGGCAGAGACTTTCCAATTTGTCAGCTCTGGGAGAAATTTTCAAAAGTGTCTAATTTAGGAGCACAAATCCCATAGACTTTTAATGAGATATTTACTTTTAACTCTCCCTAGGCACTTCTGAAAATCCCTTAAATGTTATGGGCCTTATTGTTAAAGATCCTGAGTACTTGCAGCACTTGTTGTAGCCCCCATTAGAGTCATTTTCAGAACCTCTGACAGTCACTCCCTAGTTTTTTAATGATCAGACTGTGGATTACTGAAATATTTCTGATGCTTAATTTTTGCTCTTGGATAACTCATTCTTATTCTGAGTCATGGCATAGAATAATGGAACAAGTTCTGCATGTGCACTGTACAGGAACACTATGGTGAAGTCAACAGGAGTTTTTGTCATGGAAGGATTGCAGGGTAAAGCAAGTACTGCTGACCCCCAATAAGGTTTAAACCCCAATTTAGTTTAGAAATAATGAAAATCTGAGTTGGAAAATCATATGCTACGAGTGCCCATTGTACTTGGGAAGATGAAATATTGCTACAGATGCAGCTGATCCTAACCCCTCTCCACAGTGCATTTTTGTTGACCATTTGTTAGCTCTTCTCGAATGAACTGGGGTTCAGCATAATTCCTGCTAGAAAAGTACTGACCTAGTGTCCTGTATCAGTGTAGGCAGGTACTTACGAGGCAGAGAGTATAATTTATAATTCTGGTCAAAATCTGTGTTCCAGAATGGAAGTAGAATTTCATCACAGGCAGTAAACTCTTATTTATTGGCCTATCAACTGTTAGTTTGAAAAGAAGTAACTTAAAAAACAGAAGTACAGTTGTTTTTTAATAGTCTTCCCGTTTGTAGAAGAAAGAATTAACAGTTTGCATTTTTTAAAATTTACACATTGCTATACCTGAATTAAATTCAAGAAAGAGATTCTGATTCCTGAAAGGGAATAAGGTGTGGTTCACATCATCATGTTCTAAATGATTATTTGTATCGCATCCAAAGTATGTTGATTCAGAGATGATGAGCTATTAGACCTCTTCGGGCTGGTCTATACAGGCCCGCTAAATTGGTGCTGCTGCAATTGCTTCATCAATTTAGTGGGTCTGCTGAAGACAAGATAAACTGATGGGAGAGCACTCTTCTGTCGACTTCAGTACTCTGCCTCCCCAAGAGCTGGTAGCTTAGTCGGCGGGAGAGCGTATCCTGCCAACATAGTGCAGTGTAGACGTTGCGTTAGGTCGATGTAAGTTACCTCAGGGGAGTGTTTTTTTTTTCTCACCCCTGAGTGACATAACCTACAATGACTTAAGTGGCAGTGTAGACCAGGCCTTAGAAACACTTGTTATCAAGTGTACTAGGTATTTTAAAATCAAATACTTACAGTGGTTAGGCACTTTGTGCTGTTTATCATTTTAAACAGGATTGTTCCACTGTTAAAATCTATTTCTCCTCCCTTGGCTGATGTATTGTATCTAACTTGCATCTTGTTTTATACTAAGATTGTAAACTCTTTGAGGCAGGTGCTTATAGTGCCTGGAACAATAGGGTCTTGTTGCCTGAATGGGACCTCTAGGTGCTAATACAGTATAAATAACAATCCCAAAATAAATTCTGTACCTTGAAGATATAATTATAGGCAGAGCTAGCATCCCTTCATTGAGATGTGCAATATATAAAATCGTATAGACAAACGCCCAACAGGGTCAAATGGTGACTCAAAACAGATGTCGATGGAATCTACTTATAACCTTGTCCCAACCTTGGGGTTGGAAAAAGGAGGAGATGATGATTTAAAAACTGTTGTTCATTCGAACAATAGATTTTTCTTCATTCCATGCCATAATTCACACAGAATCATAGAATCGTAGAAATGTAGAGCTGGAAGGGACCTTAGGAAGTCCTCTAGTCCAGCCGTGTGCACTGAGCCAGGATCAAGTAACCCAGACAATCCCTGATAGTATTAGTCCAACCTGTTCTTAAAAAATATCCAATGATGGGGATTCCACAACCTCCCATTGGAGGCGTATTCCAATGCTTAACTACTCCTTATAGTTAAAAAAAATTTTCCTAATATCTAACATAAATCTCCCTTGCTGCACATTAAGCTTTCAGTTGATATGGAGAAAAAATGGATCACAATCCTGTTTATAATCGCCCTTAATGTATTTGGAGACTGTTATCAGGTCCCCTCTTAGTTGTCTTTTCTCAGGACTAAACATGTCCCGTTCTTAAACCTTTCCTCATAGGTCAGGTTTTCTAAATTTTGTATAATTTTTGTTGCTCTCCTTTTGGACTTTCTCCAGTTTGTCCACACATTTTCTAAAGTGTGACACCCAGAATTGGACACAGTCCTCTGGTTGAGACAGCACCAGTGACTAGTAGAGTGGGACGATTAACTCTCATATTTTACATTTGGCTCTCCTGTTAGTATACCCCAGAATATTAGCCTTTTTTGCAACTGCTTCACATTGTTCACTTATTTAATTTGTGATCCACTATAAGTTCCAGATCCTTTTCAGTGCTATTACCATCTAGCCAGTTATTTCCCATTTTGTAGTTGTGCATTTGATTTTTCCTTCCCAAGTGAAGTAGTTTGCACTTGTCTTTTATTGAATTTCATCTTTTTGAATTCAGACCAATTCTCCCATTTCAGGTCCATTTGAATTCTAAACCTGGCTTTCAAAGTTCTTGCAATCCCTTCCAGCTTGGTGGCATCTGCAGATTTTATAAGCATACTGTCCATGCCATTATCCAAGTTATTAATGAAAATATTGAATAGTGGCTGACCCCTTGAGGACCCCATTAGATATGCCCTCCCAGTTAGACAGCAAATCATTGATAACTACTCTTGCAGTTGGTCTTTCAACCAATTGTGCATCCTCTTTGCAGTAAATTCATCTAGACTACATTTCCCTAGTTTTCTTATGAGAATATCATGTGGGACTGTGTCAAAAGCCTTATTAAATCAAGAGATATCATGTCTACTGCTTTCCCCACAATCTACTAGACCAGTGATTCCGTTCAGCAAAGGGATTAGAATCATAGAATCATAAAATATCAGGGTTGGAAGGGACCCCTGAAGGTCATCTAGTCCAACCCCCTGCTCGAAGCAGGACCAATTCCCAGTTAAATCATCCCAGCCAGGGCTTTGTCAAGCCTGACCTTAAAAACCTCTAAGGAAGGAGATTCTACCACCTCCCTAGGTAACGCATTCCAGTGTTTCACCACCCTCTTAGTGAAAAAGTTTTTCCTAATATCCAATCTAAACCTCCCCCACTGCAACTTGAGACCATTACTTCTCGTTCTGTCATCTGCTACCATTGAGAACAGTCTAGAGCCATCCTCTTTGGAACCCCCTTTCAGGTAGTTGAAAGCAGCTATCAAATCCCCCCTCATTCTTCTCTTCTGCAGGCTAAACAACCCCAGCTCCCTCAGCCTCTCCTCATAAGTCATGTATTCCAGACCCCTAATCATTTCTGTTGCCCTTCGCTGGACTCTCTCCAATTTATCTGCATCCTTCTTGTAGTGTGGGGCCCAAAACTGGACACAGTACTCCAGATGAGGCCTCACCAATGTCGAATAGAGGGGAACGATCACGTCCCTCGATCTGCTCGCTATGCCCCTACTTATACATCCCAAAATGCCATTGGCCTTCTTGGCAACAAGGGCACACTGCTGACTCATATCCAGCTTCTCGTCCACTGTCACCCCTAGGT
The DNA here is from genome assembly GCF_965140295.1 of Lepidochelys olivacea. Classification (NCBI taxonomy): domain Eukaryota; kingdom Metazoa; phylum Chordata; order Testudines; family Cheloniidae; genus Lepidochelys; species Lepidochelys olivacea. The sequence goes on from NC_140412.1 coordinate 10,445,931, forward strand.
CCTTTTCCTCAGAACTGCTGCCTAGCCATTCGGTCCCTAGTCTGTAGCTGTGCATTGGGTTCTTCCATCCTAAGTGCAGGACCCTGCACTTATCCTTCTTGAACCTCATCAGATTTCTTTTGGCCCAATCCTCCAATTTGTCTAGGTCCTTCTGTATCGTATCCCTCCCCTCCAGCGTATCTACCACTCCTCCCAGTTTAGTATCATCCGTAAATTTGCTGAGAGTGCAATCCACACCATCCTCCAGATCATCTATGAAGATATTGAACAAAACCGGCCCCAGGACCGACCCTTGGGGCACTCCACTTGATACCGGCTGCCAACTAGACATGGAGCCATTGATCACTACCCGTTGAGCCCGACAATCTAGCCAGCTTTCTACCCACTTTATAGTGCATTCATCCAGCCCATACTTCCTTAACTTGCTGACAAGAATACTGTGGGAGACCGTGTCAAAAGCTTTGCTAAAGTCAAGAAACAATACATCCACTGCTTTCCCAGGTTTAGGTTGATTAGGTTGCTTTGGCATGGTGTGTTCTTGACAAATCCATGCTGGCTTTTCCTTAACTGTTATTCTCTAGATGCCCAAAAATTGACTCTTTAATTATTTGTTCCAGTATCTTTCCAGGTGTTGAAATTAGGCATACTGGGTCTACAATTCCGCAACTTACCATTGTTCTCTTTTTTAAGATAAGTGCTGTGTTTGCCCTTCTACAGTCCTCTGGGATTTCTTCTGTCTTTCATGAGTTCTCAAAGATAATTGCTAATGGTTCCAATATTGCTTCAGCTAGTTCCTTAGGTACTGTAGGATGAATTTTGTCAGGCCCTGCTAACTAGAATACATCTAACTTATCTAAATATTCTTTAACCTGTACTTTCCCTATTTTGGCTTGCATTCCTTCCTCTTTGTTAATATTGTGTTGTGTATCTGGTCACATTACTCCTGAGGGAAATTCTGCACATCTGTGGACGTGCAGAATTCATCTGTCTCACATAATTCTGTATTTTCCCTCATAAAAAAAAACATTTTGCCTAAAAAGTGCTGCAGTTCTGCCTTTTGCCCACCAGAGGCTGCTGTGGTGCCAGAACATCCAGCTGTGTTCATGTTGGGTGTTCTAGAGCCACAGCGGTTTTTGGTGGGCAAAAGGCAGAACTGTAGCACTTTTTAGGCAAAATGTATTTTTATGTGGGAAAATACAAAATTCTGTGTCAAGTGCTGCAGAATTCTTCCCCCAGGAGTAGAGTTCATCATAGCACCCTGCCCACAGAGCCAGGTTAGGACAGAGTGGGGCACACAGGGCTACTGGGGTCACAGCCTGGGGTTCAGAATGGCTAGTGGCGGGGACAGACTGGAGCATGGGCTCAGGACCTAATGGGGTGACAGCACTGAGCCTGGGGAAGGGGAGGAGGTCCTGTAGAGACCCATGGGGATGAGGGGTCCAGGGACGGGGCAGACGTGCCTGACTGAGTGGGAGAGGCTTGGGGTCAGCCAGGGTCTGCATGGGGGAGGCTTCTCAACACCCTAATAATCCCATCCCCGCCCCAAAGAAAAATCTTCCACCCACACCCAACGCTCTCCAGGTTCACTCCTAGACTCCTCCTTCCGTCTCCCTCAGCTCCTCCATTACCCCTGACTCCCCCAAGCCTTTGCACTGCTTCTGACAGGTACAGGAAATACAGTTCTCTATTGTAATTTAAATGAATTACACAAAGTTCTGTATTAATGTGCCTAGTAAGGAATCTATTTGTTAAAAAATAATTACAAGAATCTTTTTTTTTTGTTCTTTGTTTTTTTTTGGTCTGTATTGTTAGACATACTTGCTGACAAATATTTTGAAATAAATTACCAAAATAATTTTAACTGGCATGATTATACTGTTGTTTTGACAAATAAAATATGCAGCACTTTGCAGAATTTTCAAATATTGTGTGCAGCATTTTTAATTTTTTGGTGCAGAATTCCCCCAGGAATAGTCACCACTAACCTTTTTGTGAAGAGTGTAGCAAAATAGGCATTAAACACCTCCACTTTCTTGATCTCATTAGTTATCAGCTCTCCTTCCCCACTAATTAGACGACCTATACTTTTTCATCTTTCTCTTGCTCCTCATGTATTTAAAGAACCTGTTCTTATTCCCTTTTATGTCCCTTGCTAGGTGTAACTCATTTTGTCCCCTAGCCTTTCTGATTTTGTCCCTACATGCTTGTGCTATTTTTTGTACTCTTCTGTAGCATTTTTTCCATGTTTCCACTTTTTGAAGGATTCCTTTTTTATTTTTAATTTATTAAAGAGCTCCTGATGGAGCCATGTTGGCCTTTCACTATTCTTATCTTTCCTTCCCATCGGGATAGTTTGGTGTAGTACTCTTAATATTGTCTCTTTGAAAAACTGTCAATTCTCCTGAACTCCCCTTTTCCCTTCGATTTTCTTCTCATGGTACTTTACCTACCAGTACTTTTTCGAGTGCTTGCTCATGTCCATTCCCATGCAGGTGTGTGTGTGTGCGCGACGTGTGCTCAGTTGCTAGAAGGTCTTCCCCTCAGTGGTATCCATTGGGTCAGATTCAGTGCCCCCTGGAGTTGCCCTCAAGGTGCTGTATATCGGAGCCTGCCGACCCGTCGCCTCCTCAGTTCCTTCTTTCCACGAGTGACCATCGCTAATTGCTAATAGTTCCAATATTGCTTCAGCTAGTTCCAAGCAACTCTCCCCAGTGGACTTTTTTGTATTCACCTGTAAATAGTTGAAAGCTTTTGTTAGAGTTACAGTAAGTGGATAACTAGTAGTAGAGAGCAGGACCCCGCTTAACGGCGTTCTTCCCGCCCCTGTGCTGGGCCATGCCTCTGTCTCTGGGGTTTAAACTGTGCGAGGCTTGCCGTAAGCCTATGCCCATCAGTGATCCCTACGCAGCTTTCCTCAGGTATTTGGGTGAATCTCACCTGGGTGATGGTTGCAGTATTTGTAAAGGCTTCAAGCCCTAGACCCAAAAAGAAATGGACCAGAGATTTAAGTTTCTCCTAATGGAGGTGGCCCTTTGGAGCTGGGTCATCTCTACTCGGCACCAAGCACTTCGGCCTCTGCGCTGGCTTCTGTGAGGGACAGGCAGGCAGTTCAGGCAGCATGGGACCTGCTGTTCCTCCTTGTTCTGCCATCACTGACCAGACGTGAACTGGCACTGCAGACGAGGGTGGCTACGGGCACCAGGTTCCATCTAAAGAAAAGCTGATCATGATGCAGCAGCCCTAGTCATCTCTGTCCTGGCACCGCCCCCCATGGTCCCTGGGGAGTGAATCCTCAGTTTTTTGTAATCAGAGCCGGAATCCTATACCTCCAGTAGGAGCGGCAAATGTCTGTGCAATGGCCCATCTGGACTCCATGGGTTTTTCATCAGGACCAAGGTCCCCAATCACACAGGCCATACTCCATGGCATCTGAGATTATGGCCCTGCTGCTGTCCCCATCCCTGGTAGTACAGGGAAAGAACCAAGGTACTGAGCCCGGTAGCGTGGCACAAGAGCCAGCACCTTGGGACCTTTTGGGAGGTGACCAACAGGAGCAAGGCCTGGTACCGGTTCTGGGATCCTCTTCCTCCTCACTGGAGGTGGCAGGTACCTTGATTGCACCCATACAGGATGATCACTGGGCACACCAGGACCTATTGAGGCGGGTGACACAGAACCTGGGAATCCAGGCAGAGGAAGTTTTTGAAATATCCCATGCCCTGGTGGACATTTTGGCACTGTTGGGGCCCCTCCCGGGTAGCCCTGCCCCTGAACAGTGCCATCATAGAATGTCAGTGCACTGTGGCAGACCCCGGCCTCCCTGCAGCCTATGGCAAAGAGGGTGGAATGCAAATATTTTGTTCCCCCAAGGAGGCTTGAGTGCCTTTATACCCTTCCTTCCCTGGGTCGCTGTTGGTCTCCGCAGAGATCGAGCGTGAGAGGCAGGGGCAATAGGGACCTAGTCCTAAGCCTCCAGCTTCGTATTGCTAACCAGCAGGTGCTCTTCAGCAGATACAGCTTTAACTCCCAGGGTGTATTGATGAAGTTTAAGGAGTTGCTGCCCCAGGACTCCAAGGCCGAGTTCTCCGTTTTGGTTGAGGGAGGCAGGGTGGTAGCAAATGTGTCCCTGCAAGCAGCTCTGGATGTGGCCACACGGTCAGCCGCACAGACCATAGTTTTGGCTGTGGGGATGAGAAGGTCCTCTTGGCTAGGCTTCGAGCCTGCCTTGTGAGTGCAGCAAATGATCCAGGACCTACCGTTTGAGGGCACGTCCTTGTTTTCCAAGCAATTGGATGCAAAGTTGCATAGTTCGAAGGACTCCAAGGCCACGCTAAAGTCTCAGAGGCCAATCTAGATCTGAGGTGGAGGCACACATTCAACTAACACTATCAACCTTTCAGAGCCTAGGCCTGTTGTTGAACACTCGGGTCTGCATACCCCCATCCCATTGAGAAAACACTTCAACCTGCAGCCATTGCCTCGCTTCTACCAGTCACAGCCAAGGCAGGACTATGATAGAAAGCAGGGTAGGGGCTATGAGAGGTGGCCCCCAGCCCTTGTTGGCCCACACATCAGGGTTGTCCACGCAAAGGTCAGGTGCCAAGCAGGCTTTTTGAAGGCATCCATGAAGATGGCGTACCGTCAGGATCTTTCCTCCCCTATCTTTGTGGACTGACTATCTCACTTTTTTTCAGACGAGAGTCCATATTACTTCAGACTGCTGGGTATTTCGCACGATAAGACTGGGATACACTTGAATTCAGTTCCTACTCTCCTTTCCACCCTCCCTCCCCGTCCCTCTTCAGGGACCCTTCCCACGAGCAACTTCTAATTCAAGAAGTGCAAATTTTTCTGCAGCTGGGAGTGGTAGAGGAGGTTTGTCTGGAGTTAAGGGGCTGTCATAAATATAAAGGGAAGGGTAAACCCCTTTAAAATCCCTCCTGGCCAGAGGAAAACTCCTCTCACCTATAAAGGGTTAAGAAGCTAAAGGTAACCTCGCTGGCACCTGACCAAAATGACCAATGAGGAGACAAGATACTTTCAAAAGCTGGGAGGAGGGAGAGAAACAAAGGGTCTGTGTCTGTTGGTATGCTGCTTTGCTGTGGATAGAACAGGAATGGAGTCTTAGCACTTTTAGTAAGTAATCTAGCTAGGTACGTGTTAGATTATGATTTCTTTAAATGGCTGAGAAAAGAATTGAGCTGAATAGAATGACTATTTCTGTCTGTGTCTTTTTTGTAACTTAAGGTTTTGCCTAGAGGGATTCTCTATGTTTTGAATCTAATTACCCTGTAAGGTATCTACCATCCTGATTTTACAGGGGTGATTCCTTTACTTCTATTTACTTCTATTTCTATTAAAAGTCTTCTTGTAAGAAAACTGAATGCTTTTTCATTGTTCTCAGATCCAAGGGTTTGGGTCTGCGGTCACCTATGCAAATTGGTGAGGATTTTTACCAAACCTGTCCCAGGAAGTTGGGTGCAAGGGTTGGGAGGATTTTGGGGGGAAAGACGTGTCCAAACTACGTTTCCCAGTAAACCCAGTTAGAGTTTGGTGGTGGCAGTGGTTATTCCAAGGACAAAGGATAAAATTAATTTGTACCTTGGGGAAGTTTTAACCTAAGCTGGTAAAAGTAAGCTTAGGAGGTTTTCATGCAGGTCCCCACATCTGTACCCTAGAGTTCAGAGTGGGGGAGGAACCTTGACAGGAGCAAAGGGGCAAGGAGTTTTACTCCAGGTATTTCCTAATTCTCAAGGCCAGGGGAGGTCTCAGATTCATCCTAGACCTGCAAAACTTCAACAAATTCATAAGGAAGCTGAAGTCCCGCACGGTCACTTGGATCTAGGTGACTGGTATGCTGCTCTTGACTTGAAAGAAGAGTACTTTCACGTCTCGATTCTTCAAGACCACAGGAGATTCCTCCGGTTCATGGTGGGACAGATACAGTCTCAGTTCACAGTGCTGCCCTTTGGTCTATCAGCAGCCCCTCAGGTCTTTATGAAGTGCATGACAGTGGTCGCGGCATTCCTGAGAAAGCAAAGGGTGCAGGTGTATCCATCCCTACCTTGATGCCTGGCTGGTCAGAGGCCAGTCCAGGTCTGAGGTGGAGGCACACGTTCAACAACACTATCAACCTTTCAGAGGCTAGGCCTGTTGTTGAACACTCAGAAGTCAAACCTCGCCCAAAGAACAGAATTCATAGGAATGGTCCTTGACTCCATCCAAACCAAAGCCTTCCTTCCGGAAGCCAGATTCCAATCGCTGGGAGCAATCATACAGAACCTCAAAAAGGAACTTAGCACCATGGTAAGCATCTCTCTGAAGCATCTGGGGCAGATGGCTTCCTGCATTTATGTGGTAAAGTACATGAGGTTGCGACTCAGAGCTCTCCAAGTCTGGCTAGCATCAGCATACCATCGTGTGCAAGACGGCTTGGCTGTGGTGGTCACACTTGGCCTCCCTCCAGTTGGACCTGGGGTCACTCTGTGCAGGTGTTCCATTCACCAAACCCCAACCATGGATGTCTCTGGTCACTGACACCTCCCAACTGGGCTGTGGAGCTCATCTAGGAGTTCTCAGGGGGTCCTCTGGTCTCAGGAGGAGCTCTCACTTCATCAATTGTGAGAGAACTTGGAGTAGTACATCTCGCGAGGTCAGGCTGCAATGCCTGACAAGAAGGCAAGTGCGTGTCACTGCTTACAGACAACATGATGGCGATGTTCTATATAAACAGACAGGGTGGAGCATGCTCACCTCACCTATACCAGGAAGCCCTCCACCTCTGGGAATTCTGCTTGATTCGTCTTGAGGAGCCCTTCCTTTCAGGGGCTCAGAATGCGCTAGCGGATCATCTCAGCAGATTCTTCACCAACCACACATGGTCCATTCACCTGGACGTTGTGATGGATGTTTTTCAGAGGTGCTGGACTCCCAAGGTACTCCTGTTTGAACAAAATACAAGAGGTAGTGCCCACAGTTCTGCTCCTTTCAGAATCTCAGTCTGGGCTCGATCTCTAATGTGTTCCTTATCCCCTGGAAGGACCATCTTTTCTACGCATTTCCATGTATTCCACTCATACACAGGGCTCTACTGAAGGTCAAAAGAGATGAGGCGTGCTTGATCATGATAGTGCTGGCCTGGCCGCACGAGCATTGTTTTATCACCCTCCTGAATCTCTCCTTAGAAACACCAATCACCCTGTCTCTGTTTCCAGATCTAATCTCTCAGGATCACAGGCATCTGCAGCATCCAAACATCGAGTCCCTCCATCTCACAGCCTGGAAGCTCCATGGCTGAACCCCTTGGAGCTGGCATGCTCGGACTTGGTTCAGCAGGTCCTGTTACAGAGCAGAAAACTGTCCTGCAGGGCTGTGTATCTGGCAAAATGGAAGAGATTCTCAATCTGGCGAGGCCAGAAAAGGGATCTTGCCCTCTCAGGCAGGCAACAGTTCCATGTATTCTGGACTACTTGCTACACACCTAAAGCAGCAAGGGCTGTCAGTATCTTCAATTAGAGTGCACCTGGTGACTATCTCGGGCTTTCACCTGAGGGTGAATGGCAGGTCAATCTTCGCTAATGAGCTCTGTAGCCATTTTCTTAAGGGACTGGATAGGCTATACCCACAGGTGAAGCAGCGTATCCAGTCTTGGGACCTTAACTTGGCACTATTGAGACGCGTGGGGGCCCCCTTTGAGCCTTTGGCAACATGCTCCTTACTCTACTTGTCCTGGAATGTGGCTTCCTGGTGGCCATCACCTCAGCCAGGAGGGTCTCGGAAATCAGGGCCCTTACTTTGGAACCATCATACATGGTTTTCTTCAAGGACAAAGTCCAGCTACATCCTCACCCGGCCTTCCTTCCTAAGGTGGTGGTGCCGTTTCACAATAACCAGGACATTTTCCTCTTGTGTTTTTCCCCAAAGCCACATGCTAATAGTCAGGAGCAGAGACTTCACTTGCTAGATGTCATATGGGTGATCCAGTCTAAGGGGATATTGAGGCTGGTTGTGACCTTTGAAAGCTCAAAACACCTTCAGTATATGCATTGTAAAGTATACCCGCTTTTCAAATTGCTTCTACATTATTGGTCTTAATTCTTTTTAATTCAAAGCATATGAGGAACAAAGCCATTAGTAAAGTCAGGTTTTCTAACTAACTTGGGGAGGGGATGGGTCATTGATGGTCATTTTTCAATTGAGAAATATGCTTGAAAAGGCACCATACATACATTTAAAGAGTGCTGGGAGGATGACCACCCTCTGTTGTGCCTTGTGGGCTCCACCACTGCTTCTTATCATGTCTTAAGTATCTTGTAAGAAACTCAAGATATTCAAGGTACTTCTTTCAAGCAATGACAAAAGCCAGTACTTTGAAGAAATATATTTAATTTACCTAACTATAGGTCACAAAAATATTCAACAATTTATTCTCTCTGGATAGTTCTTGTGATATTCTAAACAACTGGTAGCTTATTGAAGTTGTTACAAATAATCCTGGTTCATTATCTTGTATTACTTTGCAGATGGGTCCTAGTGTATAATTGAATAAATCATCATTACAGCGAAGGAAGTCAAATATTAGTGAAAACCCAAAGGGAAATGGAGCCCTTGAGAAGAGTATTAAGAAACTGCTTACAGCTCTTTAGCTCTCATAAGCTGATAAGCTTTTTTGGAATTGATTATATTTTAAATATTACATTGGATTATGATAGTCCTATTAAATAGCTTTAGTATCATGGTTATGAGAAATAAAACCAAAGATATTTGTGACCCAGTTAAAGTGATCAGTGTTATAAAAATACTGACTTAGCATCTACAGAAGTAAGAGTGTACAATATATCCCCAGTAGGAACCACCTAATGACGTTTCATAGTTTTATTTGACTAGTATACCATTCATAATGGCTGTTAGTAAGTGGCAGGGGCTAGATGAATCCCACAACTTCTCCCTGCAAAGCTAGTATTTTTGAGAATATGTGGCTTCAGCTACCGCAGGGGTCCCCAACGTAGTGCCTGCTGGGGCATTTTTGTGTGCCCGCAGGACACCGCACCGCCGAAATGCCCCTGAGAAGCGTTGCCGTTTAAGCAGCGACGCTTCTTCCCGCTGCCGCTTTTCGGCGGTGACGTGTCAGGCGCCCACCACAGTCTTTTGGGAATAACAATATGCTATTCCCACAAGAAAGTTTGGGGACCACTACCCCTTCTCCTTCCAACAGTGCAATATGGGCTAAATATCTCCTGAAAGTTTTGTCATGTGGAGTGGCCCTTTAAAAAGGCTCCAGGAAGGATGATTTTGTCAGCTGGGCCTTCCAGGATCACTAAGAGGTAGGAAACGGAGGTAGCCAAGACCCCTCTGTTCCTAATCTTCTATGGAGCCAGGAATTTGGGGTGTCACGTGGCTCCACCACCCCATCTGCTTCTAGCAGCACCAGCGGGTTTCCCTTTACCATCTCAGGAATCCTAAGGATGTCTGCAATTTTGGACCTCGGTGCACTGTTGTGGAGCTTGGCAATTGACTCTTCCGTGGGGGATGAGTGAGAAAATGGGAAAATGAATAGAGGGTTAGGTATGGGCAAGCCCTGGCAGTACCATTACAGTCCTGAACTAGTTTCAGAGTAGCAGCCATGTTAGTCTGTATTCGCAAAAGAAAAGAAAAGGAGTACTTGTGGCACCTTAGAGACTAGTGACCTTAGAGCACGTACACCATAAGTGTTCATTGATGTTTCTGTCCTGTTGCAGCTCACACTTGCAAGGACCCACCCCTGCACTGAGCAGCAGGGAAGGACTCTCTTGTTTGAGAGAGCAATAAGGACAGTTTATATTTTTCTATCGTAAAAAAGAAAACCTAATAATGCTGCACAGGGAAGTGTTTGGATATATGTTGTATATAGAAGGGAGAGATAAATATAAAAATAATTGGAAGTGAGCCACGGATTTGTTTTTTCAGGGAAGGATGAAGGTTGGAAAGGAGGTGAATGTTAAGGCAGCACAGGAGTTTAAGGTATTTTAAAAACTTTCAGAGTTGGTTTAGAACCGTTAAACTATACATATGATTGACCTAATGTTTTCAAATTAAGGGATGTGGAGCACTTCACAAGTACTTTATGGCAAGTTGACTAGTCGTACGATGTTGACTTTCCTCCTTCCTAGTTGCTAAATTTCATTTATACAATTAAAATATATGAAATCCTTTTCTAATATCCTGAGTAGAAATGGTCTGTGCAATTGTGAATGAATGAAGATATGGTCTATGAAAGAATTTCTCTATTGTAATGTCTACACTATGAAAAAATTTGAAAATGCTAGATTCTATCACCTCACTTCTTTGTTAATGTTAGTTATCCTCTCTCCCCCATTTCCTCTGATTTTCTGTTACTTGTTTAGCCTTGTCTTAAATTAGACTGTAAGCAATTTGGGGCATGGACTACCTCTACTGATGTTTGTACAGCATCAAGCTCAGTAAGGTTATGATCTAGTTGGGATCTCTGGGTCCTGCCACAATACAAATAATAAATAGTGGTACTAAACAGAAAAATTGAAATTTCTTTGAGTTAATAAATTTGTACAATTGTTATTATCTTTTCCTTTCCGGATCCCAAGTCCACAGCTGTTTCCTCATATACTTTTTGCTAATAATAAGACCAAATAGATAACTGATCTGCATAGTATAGCTTACAGTAGGTTTCTTGTTTTCAGTAAGTTGTTTGTTAGTCTCTAAGGTGCCACAAGTACTCCTCGTTCTTTTTGTTTTCAGTAGTTACTTACAGAATTGAAATCCATCATTTGAGTGTCTTTGCTTTGAGAGAGACTTGGAATGATCAAATATTGACATCTCGGCATGTTGTTGTGCTGGTAACTCACCCTTCCAGATTCTGTGAGGGTTGTAGTGTATTTATTCATTTGATTTATAAATAATGTAAAAATTACTGTTTGTCTGTAAGGAATTCATCTTTAGTCTACGCTCTGTGTATGAGTAATGGCCTCTTGATGTAATTGGAAAGTGTCTACTTCATTTTGGGCACTAACAAAAAATCACAAGTTACGGTGTATAAATAATATTCTTCATTTAATCAGCAATTTGTCTGATAGTTTTCATTTGCAGGTTTCATGCTTTTTAAGAGGTTATATTTGTCTCACAGTGCATGTCCTTAATTCCTGCTAGCATTAATTGGAGTTAAACATTTTCATTAAAAACCTATCCCTTAAGCCTTCTGTAATATTGCTAAGAAAATGTAATCAGATAGTAGTAAATGGTTGTGAATGTGTAATTTTAGTACAGCCAATTTCAGCATGTGAATTAGTTTCATATTAAACAACAAGTCTTGATTTATGCAGTCCACTTACTAATATTATCTTGACAAGGGCGTGCTAACAAGGTATGTTAAAATATGGAGAAAGCCAGAGCACTGAAATACTTTAAAAGCTGCAACCAGAATCTCTGCATTCCAACTACTACTATAGTGAGACCTCTGTGATTAAGCATCTCCCAATTACTAGTAATGGTATTCCTTGATCTTTCCCCTTAATCCTCATGCTTGTTTATACTTCTAAAATTGAATTTAGTTTGTAATGTTGGTATGTCTCCACTTATGTCTCTGCACTTGGTATGGTACATACTTAGTTCTGAGACTTTCTTGCCACCCTCAATAAAGCTCCCAAGTTACCTACTCTTCCCTGAAGAGAATTAAAAGGGAGTGCATGAGGTTCTCAACTAATGGTTAATCAGGTCTCCTGTTAGTGATTGATTTATCAGTGTCACTGTTCCTCTTATCTTTTTAAATAAATGAAGCTGCCAAATCATACTCAGCTCATATACATGAAAACTTGTGTTCCTATTACTGCCACTCTTTCCTCATTCTTTCCCTGTGTTGGGTTCACTCCTTACCATACTGTTGCATTCTGGTACTTGATTCCATGAGGTGCTGAGCACTCTGGCCCAGATCCAGAAAAGCACCTCAGCATGTAAGTAGCCACCACAGAAGTCAATGGGACCTCTCAAGTGTTTAAAGCTAAGCATGTGTTTAAGTGCGTTTTTGGATTGTTACCAGAGTACTTGGTACCTCATAGGATTAAGCTTTTTGGGACAAGAACTGCCATTTATTTTATTTGTACCGTCTCCCAGCTTATTAAGGTAACCAATCCACCTCTAGCCTTTGCACTTCCAGTCCCCTAACACAATGGTTTTCAACCAGGAGTATATGTACCTCTGGGGGTACGTAGAGGTCTTCCAGGGGGTACATCTAGATATTTGCCTAGTTTTACAACACGCTACATAAAAAGCACTAGCAAAGTCAGTGCAAACTAAAATTTCATATAGATGATGACATGTTTATACTGCTCTATATACTATAAGTTGAAATGTAAGTACAATATTTATATTCCAGTTGATTTATTTTAGAATTATATAGTAAAAATGGGAAAATAAGCAATTTTTCTGTAACAGTGTGCTGTGACGCTTCTGTATTTTTGTCTAATATTGTAAGCAAGTAGTTCTTAAGTGAGGTGAAACGTGGGGGTACGTAAGACACATCAGACTCCTGAAAGGGGTACAGTATGGAAAGGTGCTCACTTCAGCAGGAAACTGGGTTGTGGAGGTTATCTGGGAATTTGCATTTGACCGTAGGGATAGCTCTGAGTACTAGCATCTCTGTAGCAATATGTCAGCAGCAGTTAGGAGTGCTGTTATGGTACACTTCTGGTTTTAAATGTGTAATTATTTTTTACAGACTTCCAGTGGGTCCAAGGAGATGTATGTGAAGTTCAGCTGATGGTATACAATCCTATGCCTTTTGAACTCAGAGTAGAAAACATGGTATGTATTTTTCCAAATTGTTCTTTTATCATTATTTTGTGACACAATATTTTTTCAATTCTGCACCGTTCAATTTTCCAGTATTGTTTTTATGTAAAGCAAACTGTTAAAACTGTATTCAACCAATAAAGATAAATTCTCAGTCATATAACATCATTGCGTCATTTAGCCCTTCTCACCTTCTGTACTAGACAACTGATACTAGAAATAAGGCATACATTTTTAACAGTGAGTAATTAACCATTGGAACAATTTACTAAGAGTCATAGTGGATTCTCATTCACTGACAATTTTTAAATCAAGATTTTGTTTTTTTAAAGATGTGCTCTAGGTATTATTTTGGGGAAGTTCTTTGGCTTGTGCCGTGCAGCAGGTTGGACTACATGATCACAATGGCCTTGGAATCTATGAATTATTGCGACAGTGAAATGAAATTCTTTGCCATTCAGAGTGCATGGATGCTTTACAATTACTGATGTACAGATCCCTGAACACTGAGGACTGGCATATAATGGCTGCATGGTTATTTAAATATCTTATAGTTATTCTTGTTTGCTGGGCAATAACCATATCCTTGACTGAATAACCAGACCCTGAACCCATAGGCTAAGCATCTTCTTAGCCCAGGGAATGATTGTGTCAGAATTATCAGGGTACATCTTCAGGTTGCTATGCTGCTGTGTACTGAACGTCTTTTCATCTCTGTCCTGGTTTCAGACTGGCCTAAGAATTCCCCATCCATCAGGTTGCCTCAACTTTTGACATCCTCCCTAGCTTGATAAAAGATTAACCCCCGCCACACACATCTAAAGCACAAAGATTGAGAGTGGGAGGAACATATGGGAAGAAGCCATAGATGGTGAAGAGGAAGAGGGACTACAGTAACTCCTCACTTAACGTCCTAGTTATGTTCTTGAAAAATGCAGTGTTACTCCAATCCAGTTTCCCTATAAGAATTAATGTAAATAGTGGGGTTTAGGTTCCAGGGAGATTTTTTTTCTCCAGACAAAAGAAGTTATATACATATATAGTATACGTTTTAAGTTTTAAACAAACGAATACTGTACTCACCACTGATGATTATGAAGCTTGGTTGAGGCAGTGGTGGAGCGGGGTCGGGGTGCAGGAGCTTGCCCCGTTCTGCCCGCTTGCCCGGCACTCTCGGGCAGGAGCACTGGGCAGGGGGAGCCAAACAGCGTTATAAGGGAACATTGCAGGACTTCAAAGGAGTATGTTCTCTAATAGATCAGCGACCTATTAACGAGACCATGTTAACTGGGACGATGTTAAGTGGGGAGTTACTGTATTTAAAAAATTCATCTGAGATCTCAAGGACTCCACTTGACAAACTGATATTACCTACTGATCAATTTTATACTTCTATAATCCTACAACTTAAGTCTGTTTAACATACGATTATATATGACATGACATATGTTAGTTAATCGTAATCACAAAGTAAACGAGCAATAAACTAAAATCTTTGGCTATACATCATAAAAATTCATTATTTGTTGAAGTCCTTTTGGGTTTCATTTTTATTGTCATCCCTGAGGAAAGCAGACATTCAAATCATATAAGTTCATGACTTCTGTTATTTTTAATTCCCTAGTCAGTGTTCTAAAAATATATATAGTGCTTCATTGAGGGATGCTGTTGTGAATTTCTGTGGTCTTATCCGTACAAAATAAATTTTTGATTCAGTTGCTCAAATGTGCTCTGGTATTGTACGTGCATTTTTGTGATCAAAAAGTTTGCATATTATGACAAGAATCAAATATAAATTTCTTGGTCTTGCCATTTGATCAACTAAAAGTTTATGGTTTAATATAAATTTTATGCTTTTCGGCTTAATAATGTATATTGATTTTTTTGGTGGTCATCTACAGTTCACCTGACTCCTTCCCATCCATTTTAGTCTGATTTGACACCTTATTCTCCCTCTCATAACAGTCACATTCTCTCACCTTCATCCTGGCCAACTGCAGTATTGATGTGTTGTCTGTTGCTTAGCCTCCCTCCTTCTTTGACCTTAAACTCTCAATCAACACATCGACTTATCAAAAGGGCCACTCATTCAACCTTGTTTTCACTAAATGCTACTTGTTCTATGACTTTTCATTTGCCTTTCCCTTTTTGTGACAATCACTTTATCTCCTTCAGTACTGCCCACCTGTTTCCCTTCCATTATTCTTCAATCCATCAGTGTGCATGATTTCTCTTCTCCTTTCCCACACTCTCTCCTGTGCCGTCTTCACATATTCTTTTGAATCCTTCTGTTCCTCATTTCCCAACAGCCTAGAACTTGGGATCCTACCGGGCTTTGTCTTTTGCCTGCTCTTCTTGCTCCTACACCCTTTCCCTTATCCCTGCCACCTTTAATCTGATAATACATAAATGTACCTCCACTCCTGATCTGATTCCATCCATCCAATCTTGCATCTTTGTCTGTTTCTCTAACATATCCTCGAGGATGTTTTTGCTCTTAATATGTCTGAAAGCCTAGAAGCTAGATAAATTCAGACTAGAAATAAGGCATGGGTTTTTAACAGGGAGGGTAATTAAACATTAGGACTACATACCTAGGAATATAGTGGATTCTCAGTCACTTAAGTTTGCATATATTTGTAAAAGAGATGCTATAGCTCAAACGGAAGCTATATGGGCTTGAAACAGAAATTAACTGGTAAGGTTCTATGGCTTGTGTTATTCAGGAGGTCAGACCAGGTGGTCATAATGGTTCTTCTGGCTTAAGAAATCTATGAAATTTGAACTGCTTAGAACTCCCAAGACCTCTTTGCTTCCCACCTTTTCTGTTCCTGCTGGCAGCAATGCTATCTTCTGTCACTCAGCCACACAATCTGGGCCCCTCTCCTCTTTCCCCACACTTCCAGGTCATGTCTAAATCTTGTTCTGTATCACCTCTAAGTTCTGGTCTTTTCCTTGTCTCCACATCGTGCAAATTCTAATTTAGTGAGAGGTTTTGTCAATAGGAAGGTGAATTGCAATACTTGTCACTAGAATGCAGAGGTGGATTAGGTAAAACAAGTTTGTATTGTGAGCCAGAAGGCAGGGGAAATCATAGGCTTGATCAGAGAAGGTGATGTCAGAACACTTATCGGGTACCTAGGGCCAGCCATAGCAAGACAAGTTCTTACAAAAGATAGAACGGACATACATACACAAACTGAAACAGGAACAAACTAAAAAAAGCAAACCAGCCTTCATGATATCCACTCAGATTATGTTGAAGAGTAAAAATTGTTTCATTAACCTGGGTACTGGGGCCAATTTAGGAATGAATGTCAGTGTCCTGGATGCACAATTGAAATTCTAGGTGTATACTTTGCTTAGTCTCAAGAAACTCAAATTCTGTCAAAACTTGCCCAGCGATGATAAGCACCCTAGTTCCTACCCCTGCTGCAGTTGCCAAACCCTCCTCTGCCTCAAGGTTGCAAAATGCTACCACAGGCCTTTGTAAATCTTATTTGGCACAGCGTTCTGCAAAATCTGGTGTTTTAAAAGATGTTTCTGTTGTTGAACTCTGTTGAGGCCTAATATTAGAATAGTTTGGAGAAACACTCGGGGAGCTAAGTTTCCGAAGAGTGTAGCATCTTTATTGTTTTCTTTGATATTTATTGGTTTCAGAGTAACAGCCGTGTTAGTCTGTATTCGCAAAAAGAAAAGGAGTACTTGTGGCACCTTAGAGACTAACCAATTTATTTGAGCATAAGCTTTCGTGAGCTACAGCTCACTTCATCGGATGCATACTGTGGAAACTGCAGAAGACATTATATACACAGAGACCATGAAACAATACCTCCTTCCACCCCACTCTCCTGCTGGTAATAGCTTATCCAAAGTGACCACTCTCCTTACAATGTGTATGAAAATCAAGGTGGGCCATTTCCAGCACAAATCCAGGTTCTCTCACCCTCCGCCCCCCACACACAAACTCACTCTCCTGCTGGTAATAGCCCACCCAAAGTGACCACTCTCCCTACAATGTGCATGATAATCAAGGTGGGCCATTTCCAGCACAAATCCAAGTTTAAAAAACTTCAAATCCAGACTCCAGCGAGAAACTGCTGAATTGGAATTCATTTGCAAATTGGATACTATTAATTTAGGCTTAAATAGAGACTGGGAGTGG
The DNA here is from genome assembly GCF_965140295.1 of Lepidochelys olivacea. Classification (NCBI taxonomy): domain Eukaryota; kingdom Metazoa; phylum Chordata; order Testudines; family Cheloniidae; genus Lepidochelys; species Lepidochelys olivacea. Next base: position 10,462,894 of record NC_140412.1, read on the forward strand.
CTAAGTCATTATGCAAGGTAGCCTATTTCCCCTTGTTTTTTCCAACACCCCCCCCCCCCCCAACGTTCTGGTTAAACTTGGATTTGTGCTGGAAATGGCCCACCTTGATTATCATGCACATTGTAGGGAGAGTGGTCACTTTGGATGAACTATTACCAGCAGGAGAGTGAGTTTGTGTGTGTGGTTTTTGGAAAAGGGGGGGGGGGGTGAGAAAACCTGGATTTGTGCTGGAAATGGCCCACCTTGATTATCATGCACATTGTAAAGAGAATGGTCACTTTGGATGGGCTATTACCAGCAGGAGAGTGAGTTTGGGGAGGGGAGGGGTGAGAAAATCTGGATTTGTGCTGGAAATGGCCCAACTTGATTATCATACACATTGTAATAAGAGTGATCACTTTAGATAAGCTATTACCAGCAGGAGAGTGGGGTGGGAGGAGGTATTGTTTCATGGTCTCTGTGCATATAAATGTCTTCTGCAGTTTCCACAGTATGCATCCGATGAAGTGAGCTGTAGCTCACGAAAGCTTATGCTCAAATAAATTGATCACTCTTATTACAATGTGTATGATAATCAAGTTGGGCCATTTCCAGCACAAATCCAGGTTTTCTCACCCCCCCCCCCAAACTCACTCTCCTGCTGGTAATAGCCCATCCAAAGTGACCACTCTCTTTACAATGTGCATGATAATCAAGGTGGGCCATTTCCAGCACAAATCCAGGTTTTCTCACCCCCCCACCCCTTTTCCAAAAACCACACACACAAACTCACTCTCCTGCTGGTAATAGTTCATCCAAAGTGACCACTCTCCCTACAATGTGCATGATAATCAAGGTGGGCCATTTCCAGCACAAATCCAAGTTTAACCAGAACGTTGGGGGGGGGGGGGGGGTTGGAAAAAACAAGGGGAAATAGGCTACCTTGCATAATGACTTAGCCACTCCCAGTCTCTATTTAAGCCTAAATTAATAGTATCCAATTTGCAAATGAATTCCAATTCAGCAGTTTCTCACTGGAGTCTGGATTTGAAGTTTTTTAAACTTGGATTTGTGCTGGAAATGGCCCACCTTGATTATCATGCACATTGTAGGGAGAGTGGTCACTTTGGGTGGGCTATTACCAGCAGGAGAGTGAGTTTGTGTGTGGGGGGCGGAGGGTGAGAGAACCTGGATTTGTGCTGGAAATGGCCCACCTTGATTTTCATACACACTGTAAGGAGAGTGGTCACTTTGGATAAGCTATTACCAGCAGGAGAGGGGGGTGGAAGGAGGTATTGTTTCATGGTCTCTGTGTATATAATGTCTTCTGCAGTTTCCACAGTATGCATCGGATGAAGTGAGCTGTAGCTCACGAAAGCTTATGCTCAAATAAATTGGTTAGTCTCTAAGGTGCCACAAGTATGCCTTTTCTTTTTGATATTTATTAGTTTTCACATTGAAGACAAATGCATGTTTATATGAGAGGCTCGGAAAATTCTGGAATCTTACTGGATAAATGTAATTTTCTTCTCTTCATGGTGATAGTTACAAGATTAATGGATTGAAAATACTCTTGTTTACTTGAGCTGATCAGTCAGACATACAGAACTTGTCCTGGAAAGTGCTTAGTTCTAAGAAGACTAACAAATACAAAGAAACGTTTGATATAAACTATTTTTAATGATTGAATGTTGGAAAACAGCACATGTATGGCTAGAAAATAGTTTGAGAAATATATATTAATATAATTTAAGTAACTTTAAAAATGGCTAATTCAGACCATTCAGCAGCATACATTTTAGAATCAGTCCTCATATTTCACTCTCTTGTAACTGGTATAGAATGTGGTTTGTTTATTTAATGGACAAGAATTTAATGGTTATGAATCTACTGTAAATTTGGAAATCACATTTCCATCCAAAAGCTTTTTATGTACTATTGTTAAAAATAACCTCTACAGTTATTGTGGCTTTTCTTTTTGTCGACTTTGTGTTAACAGCACGTTGTGGTCAGTTTCACAGTTTGATGATGATCGGTTGCATCTATTTCACACACTGCTCTTGGGGGAGTACACATCTATGCATTTTTTTCCCCCAGCCTCTGTGAGAGGGTTTTTAACAGTAACAGCTACATTGATGAGGTGTAGTAGGCAAATATGTACAAAAAGAACAAAGGGAAAAGATAGGTGTAGGTCTTACTATGTTTGGTGCTTTCAAAATTTTGACTGCTCAAAATAGCCTTTATAAACTCAGCAGGGGATCAAAAACCCTTAGTGTGGTTTCTTTTTTTTTAAATAAAGAAGAGTGCTCAGGAAAAATTCAGGGTATATTACTGAAAGTGTGTTGAATCAGCAAACAATTTTTTATCAACTAAAAACATCGTTTCCAGTGTCCCTCTAAAGGAAGAGGATGTAGAATGAGGAGACATACAGGGTATTTGCAAACAAGACAATCTAGTTTGCCCTGTATTACTTTTTTAAAAAAATAACACATCTACATCAGGGTAGGCAAACTTTTTGGCCCGAGGGCCACATCTGGGTATGGAAATTGTATAGAGGGCCATGAATGCTCACAACATTGGGGGTTGAGGTGTGGGCTCCGGCTGGGGGTGTGGGCTCTGGAGTGTGGCCAGAAGTGAGGAGTTCAGGGTGCGGGCTGGGGCTCCAGGCTGGGGCAGGGGGTGGGATGAGGCCTCTGGCTGGAGGGGTGGGGGTGGGGGTGCAGGAGGGTGCTCCGGTCTGGGACTGGGGAGTTTGGAGGGTGGGAGGGAGCAGGGGGTTGGGGCATGGGAGGGGAGCAGGGCTGCAGGCTTTGGCGGCGCTTACGTCACGCAGCTCCCAGAAGCAGTAGCATGTCCCCTCTCTGGCTCCTACATGTAGGGGCAGCCAGTGGGCTCTGCACACTGCCCTGTCCGCAGGCTCCGCCCCTGTAGCTCCCATTGGCTCTGGTTCCCGGCCAATGGGAGCTGTGGGGGCAGCGCTTGGGAAGGGGGCAGCATGCGGAGCCCACTGGCTGCCCCTGTGTGTAGGGGCTGGATGAGGGAAATGCTGCTGCTGCTTCCGGGAGCTGCATGGAGTGGGGCAAGCCCCTGACTCCACTCCCCGGCTGGAGCACTGGAGCAGGACAAGTCCCGGACTCCACTTCCCTGCTGGAGCTTGAGGACCGGATTAAAACGTTCGGAGGGCCGGATGCCAGATGGCTCCATATCTAGTTGGCAGCCGGTATCTAGCAGAGTGCCCCAAGGGTCGGTCCTGGTGCCGGTTTTGTTCAATATCTTCATAAATGATCTGGAGGATGGTGTGGATTGCACCCTCAGCAAATTTGCGGATGACACTAAACTGGGAGGAGTGGTAGATATGCTGGAGGGTAGGGATAGGATACAGAGGGACCTAGACAAATTGGAGGATTGGGCCAAAAGAAATCTGATGAGATTCAAGAAGGACAAGTGCAGAGTCCTGCACTTAGGATGGAAGAATCCAATGCACTGCTACAGACTAGGGACCGAATGGCTAGGCAGCAGTTCTGCAGAGAAGGACCTAGGGGTGACAGTGGACGAGAAGCTGGCTATGAGTCAACAGTGTGCCCTTGTTGCCAAGAAGGCCAATGGCATTTTGGGCTATATAAGTAAGGGAATTGCCAGCAGATTGAGGGATGTGATCATTTCCCTCTATTCGACATTGGTGAGGCCTCATCTGGAGTACTATGTCCAGTTTTGGGCCCCACACTACAAGAAGGATGTGGAAAAATTGGAAAGAGTCCAGCGGAGGGCAACAAAAATGATGAGGGGACTGGAACACATGAGTTATGAGGAGAGGCTGAGGGAATTGGGATTATTTAGTCTGTGGAAGAGATGAATGAGGGGGGATTTGATAGCCGCTTTTAACTACCTGAAAGGTGGATCCAAAGAGGATGGATCTAGACTATTCTCGGTGATAGCAGATGACAGGACAAGGAATAATGGTCTCAAGTTGCAGTGGGGGAGGTTTAGGTTGGATATTAGGAAAAACTTTTTCACTGGGAGGGTGGTGAAACACTGGAATGCATTACCTAGGGAGGTGGTGGAATCCCCTTCCTTAGAAGTTTTTAAGGTCAGGCTTGACAAAGCCCTGGCTGGGATGATTTGGTTGGGATTGGTCCTGCTCTGGGCAGGGGCTTGGACTAGATGGCCTCCAGAGGCCCCTTTCAACTCAGTTATTCTATGATTCTGTGCGGCCCCCGGGCCATAGTTTGCCCATCCCTGATCTACATAATGCTTCTCGTATAAAAACAAACAAAAATCACATCCCAACCTGTTCTGTTTCTTGCCAAAACCTTTTTTTTGGGGAGAGGTAGGCTGTGGAAAAAAGTGGACGCATACGTTATTTGCTATCAGTATTACAATCAAACGGTACTTAATATAGTGGTAATACCTTATCTAGAGCAGGCCTGGAATACATGAGTTATTTATGGAAGGGCGTAAAGTTTTCTGAGTACTTAGACATAAGAATGAGAACTGGTTCAGTATTATTACTGCTGTAAAAAGCACAGCACAAGATTTTCCAAGGGGAAAAACATCTCCCAACTACCGCTTCCCTTCCCCCCACAGTATCATTTACTTGTAAAACATTTACAGTGTTTTCAAGTAAATGATACTGACCCTGATTCAGGCTTCTTTATTTATTTGTCAATGTTAATCTAAAGATTTCTAAGCACTAGAGGGCAATGTTGGACAAATATTGTTGAGTTCTACTAATGGCAAGTAGCAAAATATCAAACTTGTCATTTATACATGCTAGATATGTCGTATTGTGATGCTTATCTGTGTTGATTTAGATTTAACGTTAAGCATCTTGGCTTCAGCCTTAGTGTTGGAACTCTTATGCACAGTAAGGTTTATTTTAGTTGTTTTCTTTGACTGAGAAATCTTTTACCCTTTTCCTATGGTCTTTGTACTTAAACACTCCAAAGTTGCACCAGATAATGACACGTAATGGTGGCAGTGCCTGATGTATGATGATACACTTGAAGCTGCTTATCTCTTACACTGTGACAGTCTCTTCCTAATGCTTATTTTGCTTCTCCATTCGTAACTAATGGTAATTCTGTGGAAAGGTTATTAGATTCAGATAATATTTAAGAATTAAGAGTCTTAGAATGAGGCTGCACAACCACTGCATTATAACAGAAATATGTTGCAACGATTGCTAGTTTGATTTTTATCAACACAGTGTAATTTTGGATACCATGTGACAAATTGAGATAGAGACAACGTGGGTGAGGTAATATCTTTTATTGGACCGACTTCTGTTGGTGAAAGAGACAAAGAACTTACACAGAGTTCTTCAGGTCATTTTGAGATAAGCTTTCTTTAAAAACAAAAAAACCCCCTAAAACTAAGCTCTTTCCTGTACTGCTCTAGAGTTAAACAGTCTGTTGTTCCTCTTACGGCAAATAATTTAGTATTCCCATTTAATTTTAGCAATTTTTCACCTGTCACATTTTATTTAGGTTGTTGCTGGCACCCAGTGCCGAAAGGCAAAACAACAGCAGGGGTTCGTTACCCGGTGTGCTTCACTCAATAATCACAATGGGGTGGAGAAGCAGAAAAGTTTATTTGCAGCTGCAAACAAGGTACAGTGAGGAATAGAATCTCAAATCCTGCACACCAGAGCAGGTCATTACACACACTTTTATATTCCTTAATGCTACTGCACTACACATCAGCCAATTAAAACTTTGCACAAATACTCTGCCTTCCTTATATGGGTTACAACAATGTTAATTTCCTGTAACCTCTAACAAGCATTCCTAGCAACTTAAATAACCAGCACATTCTGTCTGGCCTTGTAGTTGTTTCTCTCCTATTATCTTTAACTTGGAGTCAGCAAACCTTACACTATAAGGCACTATCTGCGGCTGCAACATTGTTTTAAGAGCAAAAGAGCTTACTCAAACCAGCCAGGCCTGAATTCTATTAAGGGGGGTTAAGAAGAAGCCCTTAGGCCTTCAGCAGGAAGACCTCCTCGACTCTTATGGCCTCCCATCTCCTCGACTTAACTAGTGGCCATGCCCTGGGGTCTCCAACAAGGTGGTTATTAGGGCTGTCAAGCGATTAAAAAAATTAATCATGTCATTAATCACGTGATAAAAAAATTAATCATGCTGTTTATAATAGAATACCATTTATTTAAATATTTTTGGATGTTTTCTACGTTTTCAAATATATTGATTTCGTTTACAACACAGAATACAGAGTGTACAGTGCTCACTTTATATTTTTGATTACAAGTATTTGCACTGTAAAAAAAATACTATTTTCCAATTCACCTAATTCCGTACTGTAGTGCAATCTCTTTACCATGAAAGTTGAACTTACAAATGTAGAATTATGTCCAAAAAGTGCCTGCATTCAAAAACAAAACAATGTAAAACTTTAGAGCCTACAAGTCCACTCTGTCCTCCTACTTGTTCAGCCGTCACTCAGACAGAAAAGTTTGTTTACATTTGTAGAAGATAATGCTGCCTGCTTCTTGTTTACAATGTCACCTGAAAGTGAGAATAGGCGTTGGCATGGCACTGTTGTAGCCGGCGTCGCAAGATATTTACATGCCAGATGTGCTAAACATTCATATTTCCCTTAATGCTTCAACCACCATTCCAGAGGACATGCGTCCATGCTGCTGATGGGTTCTGCTCGATAACGATCCAAAGCAGTGTGGATCGACGCATGTTCATTTTCATCGTCAGAGTCAGATGCCACCAGCAGAAGGTTGATTTTTCTTCTTTGGTGGTTCGGGTTCTGTAGTTCCCGCATCTGAGTGTCGCTCTTTTAAGACTTCTGAAAGCATGCTCCACACCTCATCCTTCTCAGATTTTGGAATGCACTTCAGATTCTTAAATCTTCAGTCGAGTGCTGTATCTATCTTTAGAAATTTCACATTGGTGTCGTCTTTGCATTTTGTCAAATTTGCAGTGAAAGGGTTTTAAAAACGAACAGCATGTGCTGGGTCATCACCCAAGACTGCTATAACATGAAATATATGGCAGAATGTGGGTAAAACAGAGCAGGAGACGTACAATTCTCCCCCAAGGAGTTCAGTCACAAATTTAATTCATGCATTATTTTTTTAACGAGCGTCATCATCATGGAAATACGTCCTCTGGAATGATGGCCAAAGCATGAAGAGGCATATGAATCTTTAGTGCATCTGGCACGTAAATACCTTGCAACGTCAGCTACAGCAGTGCCATGTGAACACCTGTTCTCACTTTCAGGTGACATTGTAATTAAGAAGTGGGCAACATTATCTCCTGTAAATGTAAACAAACTTGTTTCTCTTAGTGATTGGCTGAACAAGAAGTAGGATTGAGTGGAGTTGTAGCTCTAAAGTTTTACATTGTTTTGTTTTTGAGTGCAGTTATATAACAAAAAACCCCTACATTTGTAAATTGCACTTTCATGATAGAGGTTGGACTACAGTACTTGTTTGTATGAGGTTAATTGAAAAATACTATTTCTTTATCGTTTTTACAGTACAAATATTTTTAATAAAAATAATATAAAGTGAGCACTTTACACTATGTATTCTGTGTTGTAACTGAAATCGATATATTTGAAAATGTAGAAAAACATCCAAAAATATTTAATAAATTTCAATTGGTATTCTGTTTAACAGTGGGATTAATTGCAATCAATTTTTTTGAGTTAATCGCGTGAGTTAACTGTTATTTATCGAGAGCTCTAGTGGTTATATTTTAGGGGTCATAATAACTTTAATTTTAAACTTGGCTCTTCTTTTTAGTGTTTTACAAAGGTGGTTAAACTGGGAGCAGGATTCAAAGGCTTTGTAAACGTAGGGGCTGTGAAAGTGTCGGGAATATAAAATGAGATGCACGCATGCAGAGTTATGCACCACAATTTGTTCTTATAGTTAGCATTTAAAGACTGTAAGGATGATCATGATATAGATGCCTCAAAGAGACTGAAAATAAATTAGCCTTTTGTTTTTAGGAGAATCTTCTGGAATTCCCCCCTTACTTGCTCCCTCATGGTGGCTCAGTGTCACAATTAACCTGTTTTCTGATGGATAGCTGCTATCCGAACACAGCTCATTACAGCCCATGCTGACCATTGGCCAGAAAAGATTAAGTAAATGATACAAGTTACGGCTTCTGCTATGCTCTCAACTAGTGGTTCCAAAACTAATTTTACTAATGCAACAAACCAACTGTATTTTGTCTTTTTTGAGGATCCACCATTATATATATGCTTCGTATGTGTGCATGCATACACATTATTATTTGAATCATAGAATATTAGGGTTGGAAGAGACCTCAGGAGGTCATCTAGTCCAATCCCCTGCTCAATGCAGGACCAACACTAACTAAATCATCCCAGCCAGGGCTTTGTCAAGCTGGGCCTTAAAAACTTCTAAGGATGGAGATTCCACCACCTCCCTAGTTAACCCATTCCAGTGCTTCACCATCCTCCTAGTGAAATAATGTTTCTTAATATCCAGCCTAGACCTCCCCCACTGAAACTTGAGACCATTGCTTCTTTTTCTGTTGTCTGCCATCACTGAGAACAACCTAGCTCCCTCCTCTTTGGAACCTTTCAGGCATCGAAGGCTGCTGTCCTCTCACTCTTCTCTTCTGCAGACTAAATAACCCCAGTTCCCTCAGCCTCTCCTCATAAGTCATGTGCCCCAGCCCCCTAATCATTTTCATTGCCCTCCGCTGGACTCTCTTCAATTTGTCCACATCCCTTCTGTAGTGAGGGGACCAAAACTGGACACAATACTCCAGGTGTGGCCTCACCGGTGCTGAATAGAGGGGAATAATCACTTCGCTTGATCTGCTGGCAATGCTCCTACTAATACAGCCCAATATGCCATTGGTCGTCTTGGCAACCAGGGCACACTGCTGACTTATATCCAGTTGCTCATCCATTGTAATCCCCAGGTCCTTTTCTGCAGAACTGACGCTTAGCCAGTCAGTCCCCAGCCTGTTGCGGTGCATGGGATTCTTCCTTCCTAAGTGCAGGACTCTGCACTTGTCCTTGTTGAACCTCATCAGATTTCTTTTGGCCCAATCCTCCAATTCGTCTAGGTCACCCTGGACCTGGACCCTAGCCCTACCCTCCATTGTATCTACCTCTCCCTCCAGCTTAGTGTCATCTGCAAACTTGCTTAACTCCAGCACCTTCTTAGCCCTCCAGCCCTCTGTTCCTTCCTCCCCACCCTTAGTTTGAAACTGGGCGATGTGGTCATTTATATATACATTTATAAACCATTATTCCGTTATCACATCATTCGGGGCGGATGCAAGTTTTGTTAGGGGCGGTCCTGCAGTCCTTGTCTAGTAGACTCCGAGCCCCGCCTCATGTGGTGGGCACTGCTTGTGAATCACCTAAGTGGAACAGACTGCTACATCCCCTCAAAGAAGGAAGTTATTTGCTGTAACTGTGGTTCTTTGATGTGTGAATATATTCCACGATCCATCCTCCATCCCCTCTGCATTGGAGTGTAATCTCTGGGTTTTCAGTGCGAAGTAACTGAGGGAGGCCAGGGTGATGCTGCCGCATATAGCCCGGGGAGGGGCTATGGCCACGAGGCATGAGCACTGCCCTTCTGTGGGTACTGGTAGGCAAAATTCTCTGGCTCTGGTGTGTGCCTAAGTGACATACATGTCTGCATCACCTCTCGAAGAGGCATAGTTACAGTAAATAACAGTTTTTCATTTATCAGATATACTTAAAACAGGACTTCTACATCAGGGAAAACTTGAAAGAAAAGAAATGCTTATGTAAAAGACTGTTCGTGTTTCCTTTGCTGATTTTGTAGAGTTTTTGGTTAAAATTATTTCTCATAATCCAGCTTTTCTTTCTAGCTGAGACTGTAATGAAATTATTCTGTCTTTTATAAGACCAGTTTTTTTCTCATGGAAATTGTGATGTCACACATTCATAATTATGGTTTCCCTGCAGGGTCATGTAGTAGAAGCAGATGGTTTCTGAAGGGGACTAGCGTTGTTCTATACACACTATCCACTCTATGCATCTGGGTTATGAAGTGGGTTATACCCCATGAAAACTTATACCTAAATAAATGTGTTAGTCTCTAAGGTGCCACAAGGACTCCTCGCTGTTTTTACTATCTGTAAAGTGAGTTAAAGTAGCAAAAAGGTTGTTCTAAATGAAATTTGAGTTTTAATTTCCCTAAAGCATTTAGAGTTGTTTAAGGAAATAATAAGACTGCTTTATTCTCTTTGGAACGAAATGATATATTTGTATGAATTTTATGTACTGCAGTACTTACCCAGAGAGGACCATTTCCTGTGAATTCCCCTCCCCAAGAACTTCCAACCATGTGTATTATAATTGAATCATACTATGAAATTATATAAGCAAGGGTATTAATGAAAATATCACTCACCAGTGGACATGGGGAGAAAATAAAATGTTTCAAAACTCAGTGGAAAACAAATCTTAAAACAAACATTTTTGAAAGGATTATAGAGTCCCAAATTTAAGGATTGAGGCTTTTGGAACCAATATTGTGAGTAAATTTACTTAATCTGAATGATTTGCTGACAATATTCAGCTAAGTAGTAAAGAGGAGTGGATTGCCCCTTCAAGCACGACCCTTCCAGAACATGTCTATGGCAAAAATGTAGATGAGTAGATGTAATAAGGTTTTTTCAATGGCTGCACTTGGAGCTGCTGTGGAAGGATGTTAGAAGACTGATAGGAAGGAACTGCTTTTCCTAGCTTTGGAAGCTTTGCAGGAGGAATATTGGAGAATCTTGACCTGATGTCAGATCACTGGGACTAATTTGCACAAGATGACAACCAAGACATCTGCTAAACTGGATAAAATTGGGGGATGGAGAAGATAAATTGACTTTATTACAAAATGTATAGCAGTTGAAGAACAGATGGCTGTGGTCCAAATTAGGTTGAGCCAAGTTTTATGTTGTGCCTGAGGAGATTTTGGGCAGATAGAATAATTGGGCTGTGGAAAGTAAGGTCTGAAAAATAAAGCTCCTAAATTTAATGGCAGAACTAGAGCTGTATGGAGAGCTTTCCACCATCCAAACCCTGGAGAACACATGGAGATCTGTCAGAGCTTTATTGACCAGATAGCAATCAATAAGATAATCAGAGAAGAGTTTCCATGGAATACCTGGGGAATTGCAAAGCACCAGATGCTGAAGTGCGAAACAGAGCTGCTGTGGTTGAGTGCTGCTACATCACAAGACATGGAGCCACAGAGATTCATTTAGCAGCTGAGACACATTCTGCTATGCTGGAGTTGGCTTCTCGGACTAAGTCTGTATAGTATCTGGGAATGAGCCTGGGTTCATAGATTTATGGTAGTGGGGCTTGTTGTAGCGTGCTAAAAACAGCTGTTCAGATATTGTGGCTCAGGCTGGAGCTCATGTTCGAGCACAACCCCTGCCTAGCTTGAGAACCTGAGCTGCACGTCTACACAGCTATTTTTAGTGGATTACTGTGAGCCCCACCACCACAAGCCTGTGGACCAGGACTGGGTTACTTGCTCTCAGATGCAGTGTAGATATTCCCTGGAGGAACTGAACCACCCAGCACCCAAAGGAGCTCTGAAAGTGTCTGTGAAAGTGGAGAGTGAGAACCGCAAGTGCTGTGAAAAGTTAATCTTTTCTTAACTGAGAAAATTCACCAGGTATTGAAGACCCACAGGCTTAGTATCACTCAGTGGAAGTTCATTCAGGTTTTCACATAAGTCTGAATAATTTTTAAAATTTTTCAAAGTTAGGGAATGTCACTAGACTGGGGTAGTGCATGTTACATTTCAGCTAGAGTGATTTTTTTGCAGAAGAATTACAACATCCTTTAAAAGCAAAACATAGAAGTAATAAATGGTGAGAGATCTTTAACTTGCTACAGCATTAGCAGATTCCATAATAACAGAAGTTGCATTGACTAAAAATTATTAGTTTGTTTTATTTCACCAGACTACGCTATTTAAACAATTTGACTATGATATTTGCCATTCTACATTTAAATTACACTTTAGGTCGTGACAGACTTTTCCATTATTTGTCACTATGCAAATTGTATTTTATTTTTTATGTGGTCCTTTGCTTTTGAGGCTTGTCTTCATGCATAAGTGATTTATATTTGGAAATTTACTACAATAGATAATCATTGCAAGCATGTTGTGACTATTATAAACAGTGTATTCTAACTAGGCATAATTAACCTATGCCACTACAGTTTAATATTCATCAGAATTTCCATGAAAACTTGTTGCATACTGATTCACTCTAAGGTGAAATTTTAATTGAACTTAATTATAGGATTTATTTTTTTTTTGGTCCTATCTCTCCCACAAAGGTTTTAATGTTTTAAGTAAAAAGAAAAGGAGTACTTGTGGCACCTTAGGGACTAACCAATTTATTTGAGCATAAGCTTTCGTGAGCTACAGCTCACTTCTGTATTTTCCACAGTATGCATCCGATGAAGATGTTCTTATACATACAAACCATGAAAAAATGGGTGTTTACCACTACAAAAGGTTTTCTTTACAAAAGGTGGGGGGAGAGAAAACCTTTTGTAGTGGTAAACACCCATTTTTTCATGGTTTGTATGTATAAGAACGTCTTCTGTATTTTCCACAGTATGCATCCGATGAAGTGAGCTGTAACTCACGAAAGCTTATGCTCAAATAAATGGGTTAGTCTCTAAGGTGCCACAAGTACTCCTTTACTTTTTGCGAATACAGACTAACACAGGTGCTACTCTGGAATGTTTTAAGTAGTCTATTACATTTATGCTTATATGGATTTGATTTATTTGTTTTGTAGGTATTCAGCTTTTAGAATATATCTCTAAACATTGTTTTCCAGTTTTCATATTTTGTGTGTGTAACTGGGTATTTTGTTTTATAGTTATATATTCCTATAACTGTAAAACAAAACAAAAACCCAGTTACTAATATAGGAAAGAGTGGCTCTCAGTTGAGATTCATAACAAATAAATGGTAGTATACTGTACTGTTTGTTAATCTGAAACACTATTTTTTGAATGTCTGCATTAGCTGCGGAGGGCATGTATTTCATGCTGGAAGACAAAGGGATTTGGATAATGCAGAGATTCAGATGAAAAAGGGAGAGACCCTGGCCAGGACGGTGAGGCGGGAGAGGATGACAAACCCCCCCAGCTGTGCCAGAGGCCCCCTGCTGCTGAATGGCTCTTTTGGCTGCGCAGGGAGTCCTCTGCAGTCCTGCCATCATGGGAATGAATGAACAGGGCCAGGGCAGTGGAGCTGTGCTGATAGGGATTAGGTTTCAGCAGCCCTGCACCAGTGTAGAGAACCCCTGCAGCTCTGGTCGTGGGAGCAAGTGAGTGGGGCAGAGCAGAGACCCAGACCAAGACTTGGAGGAGGAGCCCTGGCAACAGGGGAGGTCACCCCGCTGATGAATGGCTCCTGCCCTCTCCATTATCTAAACTCCCAGTTATGCAAATAAAATCTGTGTCCCCTATGCTGTTCAGATAATCAGTTGTATACTGTATTTAATACTTTTAATTGAAATGTGAAATGTATTTGACAGCAAACGAGTGCACAGTTCTCTACAAGTACAACTGATGTAGTTTTAACTTTGGCAGGACTGTTGCACATTTAGGATTGTTATCTTAAGCTTGCCCCGTCTGAGGCTATGTTTAGGCTACAAACTGTGATCAACAGAAGTTAATTTGATGTACAGCTGCCCAAATTCGAATATTGCTCAGAGGCATGTGTGCTTGGCTGCTTTTGCTGTTGCTGTGTTCACTCACCAGGAATGCTTGTGTTGCTGCAAAGTGCGGTGCACCACGGGTAGGTGTCTCAGTGTGCCACACATCAGTTCTGGATTGCTAGTGGTCAATAGGAAATCATTTTGGAGTTGGAAAAAGTAAAGTGGGAACGTTTGTTATGCAAGCGTGTAGGGCCATTAATAGTCTCCTGGTGCATGGGACTTTGACTCTCGGTAATGTGCAGGATGTAGTGGATGGTTTTACAGCAATGGGGTTCCTGAACTGCAGTGGAGCAACAGAGGCACACACATTCCTGTTTTGGCACCAGCCCACCTTGCCACAGAGTACATCAACAGAAAAGGCTATTTCTCTATAGTTATGCAAGCATTGGGGCTAACCGGGGACACTTCACCAATGTCAATGTGGGCTGGTCGGAGCAGCTTATGTATGTAAACACAATGCTCCACATAGCCCCTCCATCCCCACCTAACTCAACAGGAGAATGAAAATCAGATGCCAACTCTACTTCTGTTCATGGTATCTGTACCTTTTCTCATATGAGTAAACAATGATAAATTGATACTTTTGTCTTGTTAACTTGGGAATGGACTGGGTATAATCTTTAAATTTAAACATTGTAAGGAAAAATGCATGCACACATTTGCCTGAGTTCACTTTCCCTTCATCAGGCTCATCTGCATTCATCTGGTGGGACTGACTAGACTGTGGCGGAGTCTCAAATGTGTACTGGCTTGCGGTATGTCTGGAGTCCCCTGCCCTGTCGTCTTGCTCTTCCTTCTCACTTTCACAGTGGGGGGGTCTCTGTCTTGGTCTCTGCCAAGTATTGCATGTAGTTCGTTGTAAAAGTGCTAGGTCTGCAGGGCAGCACCAGATCTGTGGTGGGCCTTGTGGTTCCCTGGTGAATTTTGCTTTCACAGAGCACTTCTGCTGATCCCTGTCATACCCGTTACCCTGCATCCCCCGTGCAATATTCTTGTCGTTGTCCACGTATCTGCGACTGGTCTGTGGCAATGCTTGCACAACGTCATCTTTGCACAGGGCTAGGAGATCCAGTACTACTTGTCTACTGCAGGTAGGAGCGCACCTAGTAGATGGAGCCAGTATGGTCGGTTGGACAGTTGCACGCAACTAGAGTATGCCGCTCGGTGTACATTCCAAGGTGTGCAATTAAGAAAGGGAATTTCAAAAACATGTGAGGTAGTAGTATAAAATTCTGACCAGAGCGGCCACTGTCTCTGGGAATGGGGCATTGTGGTACAGCTGCTAGAGGACTGTTAGGATCTGCATAGGTTACGCGGTGTCTACACTTGAACTGTGTTGACCTCAGTAGGTTGACTATGACTCTGCACTGTTCAGGGAGGTGGTTTTACTGTGTCACTATAATGGGATGCTTGTGTCAGCTGGAGACAAACTTGAGTGTGAACACATGCACACATAAAGTCATCCTAACTTTGTAGTGTAGACCAGGCCCCAAGTTAGTAATGACAGTATTTTATCTACTGTGATATCAGGCATTCTCCAGGGCTTTATTTGGCAGGAAGTCCTGAACAATTGTATATTACAATTGATAACATGGACATCCTCTAGTTAACTAAGGAACGCCTTCCTTTCAGCTTCAGTGCGGCAGAGATATAGTCTCAGTATTTGTTTTCTGTAAAACGAGATAATTTCTTGCAAGGTGTAAAACTTCAGTCTGGGAGTGAGACCCAAGGACCCCTTGATGCCAGCTGGCAGAAAGCATAGGGGGTGCATAACGTTGTACAGGGATCCCCTCAATTTGGTATCTGCATAATAGTTCACCAAAGGGTGACATGAAGTCTCTGCCCAAAACCAGTGCTCTGTGTTGTCATAAAATATATGTATGGATACATATGTATGGATACATTTTATGTATGGATATACATACATTTATGTATATATACATATACATTTATGTATGGATATACATAAAATATATGTATGGATAATACTTAAGGAGTTACATATCTATATGAAAAATTATGCTCTTAATATGTGTTGGAGTTAAGGCAGGTCACAGGAGGTGATATACCTCCAAAAATGTTTTTTATAGGCAGACGATAACTGTCACCTCTCTCCCTGTGTGCCCATTTGTGTATTGCATGCCTCATGCTGCATGCCTATTCGCATATTAAGCCAGCTGCGAATTGAGAGATAGTGAATCTGCAGGATGAAATAAACAGGGGAGTGTCCTGTTTATGAATAAAGACACAGGATTGCTTTGAGATATCTTGGAGTGGAGATAGACACTGAATCCTTTACCTATGGGAGGCAAAATGGCAGTGTGCAGGTCTCATGGAAAAAAGGGTCACAGCCAGCCTGACTGTAAAGCACTGCAAGGATTTTGGGAGCCCAATATCCTAGATATGAAAGTACCTTGTTAATTAAGCCTGGACTGTAGAATGCTTATGATTCTTTTATATGTAACCATTTGTTTCCAATATTTTTACATGCTACTACTTGTATTTCTATGCTTTGTTAAATAGACTTCTATTTGATTTCGCTATAAATGAATCTAAATGTTGTGAGTTAAGTGGGGCAATGACCCAAGGTGAAACTGGTAAACTGGATGTACTGCTTCTTTGGAAGCAATGGATTGGTGAATATTGTGAATGTCGAGTGGATCAGGGGTTGGACACTTCCAGGGGTGGCAGGTTTGTTGAAATTTTGGTGGTGCTCAGGACCCCCCCCCAAACTCTGCCCCCCCACCTGTCTAAGGCTCCAGGAGGGAGTTTGGATGGGGGGAAGGAGGTCTGGGGTGCAGGCCCTGGTCAGGGGATTGGGGTGCAGGACAGATGAGAGGTTGGGCTCTGGGAGGGAGTTTGGGTGTGGGAGGGGGTCTGGGGTGCAGGCTCTGAGAGGGAGTTTGGGTATAGGCTCTGGGTTTGGGCAAGGGGTGGGGGTGCAGGCTCTGGGAGGGAGTGCGGAGGGCTGGGGTGCAGGCTCCAGGCTAGGGCAGGGGGTGGGTGTGCAGGAGGGGGTGAGGGGTGCAGGTTCTGGGGCAGAGTTTGGGTGCTGGCTTTGGGCTGGGGCTGAGGGTGCAGGCTCTGGGAGGGAGTTTGGGGGCAGGAGGGAGTGCGGAGGGAAGGGGTGCAGGCTCTGGAATGGAGTTTGGGTGTAGGCTCTGGGCTTGGGCAAGGGGTAGGGGTATAGGAGGGGGTGAGGGGTGCAGGCTCTGGGAGGGAGTTTGGGTGCAGGCCGGGATGTGTGGGAAGAGGGTGAGGGTGCAGGTTCTGGGATGGAGTTTGGGTGCTGTGTGCAGGTTCTGGGATGGGACAGGAGCTGGGGGTGCAGGGGGGATGAGGGGTGCAGGCGCTGGGATTGAGTTTGGGTTTAGGCTGGGGGTGGGGGTGCAGGCTCCGGGAGGGAGTTTGGGGATGGGAGGCTGGGCGGAAGGAGGGGCTGCAGGCTCTGGAAAGGAGTTTGGGCGCAGAGGGAGAGGCTTCAGGCTCTGGGAGGGAGTTTGGGGGCCGAAGGGGGGGGGCGGTGCACGCTCTGGGATGCTATGGGGGGGTGCAGCGCTTACCTGGGGCTCCTAAGCAGGTTAGTCCTGGAGTCTCCATGTGCTGCTACCCCCAGGCACTGCCCCCGCAGCTTCCCATTGGCTGCAGGAGCATATGAGGCAGGACACAGATTCACCCCACCCAGGGGCTGCAGGGAGGGGCCGGCAGCCATGTGGAGCGAGCAGGGAGGAAGCAGCTCAGCTCCGCTGCACTGCTGGTGGTGAGTGGGGGCACTGGGCTGTTTTAAATGGCCCGGGGGATGTGCGGAAGGTGGGGCCGAAGGAGAGACCCGTCCCCAAACATTGCTGAAGCTGGGCCCCGGGCCAGGAATATTCCTGGTGCCCAGGCACCACAGGCCCATAGGACTCGCTGCCCATGGACACTTTAGGGAATTGCTCGGAGGGCTCGAGGGTTGGAGTGTGCATTTCTAAATTGTAGTGTCACAGTGGTGCCTGTGAGGCTTAGAGGGGAGTGCTTGTGTTGTCTGTGGCCGGTGGAGCTGGGAAGCTGACACACATTAGTCACAAACAAGGCTTCTTCATGCTAAGTGCAGCTGGTGGCAAGGTGCCTCATAACTCTGGGTACCCCTAGGAAGCTTCACAGAGTGTGGTTGAAGGTAGTCCAATTGCTTGCTATTCAGAACAGTTCACTTATTCAAAATTTCATGATCAGTATTGGCAGAGGATCTCTTTGATTGCCTCACAGTATGGTACAGGATCATATATTATATTTTATACTAGTTTGCATATTATACCAATTAAAACCTATTTAATTAAGTAATAAACATATAAATCTCCCTACGAGATATTTATGTAAATCTATATGTAATCTGCATCAGTAGCTTCACATACAGATAAATAAATAGCTGATACTATGGACCAGATTCAGCAAATCCTGACCTCAGTATGAGTAGTGTTTGTTGAAGACTTGCAGGAGTGGTGTCTAATGCTGAACTCCCTTTCCCTTTCTGTTTTCTTAATGAGGTAACAGATATGCAATTTTTTTAACATTTGTGTGTCTCGTATGACTCATCATTTATCTCATGTTGTAGGTATGCATGCATGCCACCTCAAAGTAGTAAATTACACTAATTGACAAACAGAAGGTAAGGTCACTGCCCCTAAACATTTATAATCTATGAATTATCAGGGTACATTAGAGTTGGCGTTGAATCCTCATAAAATAAAATAAAAACTAGAGCTTAAAATAAGATAGAAGTAAATTAAATATTCTTGCAGAGCACTTAGTGAGGTGAGAGGTGAAGGAATAACAACTGGAAAGAGAATATGGGCAAATGTCTCATGATATGGAGATGGATATTGCTGAGCTGAAGTTAATGTGGTTACATTTTGCACCAAAAAGTGGCTTATGGAATGCCCGATATACAGTGAAAGGATAGGAACATAGGAATGTCCGCTCTGGATTAGACCTGACAATGGCCTGTGTCATATGCTTCAGAGGAAAGTGTAAGAACCTTGCAATTAGCAGATGTAGATTAATCTCCTCCCTACGTTAGGAGTCATCCTGATCTCTACTGGTTACTTTGGTTTAAGCCCTGAAGCACAAGATTTAATATTCCGTCCACAAAGTTTATTATAATTAATAATAGCAACTTCCAGATGTTCTTGGAATCCATGTCCAATCCCTTTTTGAATCTTCTTAAGTTCTTGGTCTTAATGACCTTTTGTGCCAGTGAGTACCACACTTTAATTATATGTGTGAAAAATGTTTCCTTCGGTCAATTTTGAATTTCCTACCTTCTAACTTCATTGAATGTACCCTGATTCTTACATTAGGAGACAAGGAGAACAGAAGTTCCCCGTCTATCTTGTCTAGATTGTTGATTATTTTATCTACTTTTATAAAATCCCCTCTTATTCATCTCCTTTCTAAAGTAAAGAGTCTTACTCTGTTGCACTGAATAGCTTTTCTCCTCATTCATTAAGAATGGTTAATGCTCCCCACTTATGGAATTCAGAAGTGGGCCAGAATTCTTGCTGAAGGCTCCAGGTTTAAGCTCTGCCTTTCAGCTCAGACCATTGTGAAATTTTCTCTGTTTGACCGTGGAACAAGTTGGTGGTACAGTTTTTCTTAACCAGTTTTTTTAACTCCTTTATTTCCATGCAGTTGCAACTTAGTCGTCTTCTTTCTCTTTCTGTGGGTTGAATGAATAGCAGCATGGTGGTTTCAACTGTCTGGATCAGCTGCTGGAACACCTCCCTGGTGGAGTAGTCTACCCCCTTTAAGTCATGGCAGAGCTGTCACACAAACACCAGGCTAAATCCAAGGGGTATTTCCTACTGGAGGCATTACATTTACAGGCTTCCTTTTCCCAGCCAGCCATAACACTGCCAGGTTATGGGTCTCAGAGTTTGACTCTTCACCTGGCCTCAAGTATTTATGACTCTAATGCAGAAAAGCCTTGTCAGGAGCTTCTGAATTTTGGGGGAAAGAGTTTAAGGATGAGGAGGAAGCTATCTGGCCTAGCTCTGAGGTAAGTACTGCAACAGACCTGTGCTGGAGGAGAAGAATCCCCTGAAATAATCTGAAGTTCCCCTCAGATACTGAAGTGTGTCCTCATCTCCAGGGGCAAAGACGCACAGCTCCTGTATAGCTCCCCTTCTTCCCACTGTGAATCAGGGGATTCTCATGATACTCACAGGTATATCCTGCAAACCCCAGAGACTCCAGGGCCCCAAAAGGCAAGACCAGCTGTCCCCTTCACAAGGTAGTGATTAAGTATTTGTAATGAGCAAGTGGTTTGCAAATCAGGGATTAAACCCCTTCTCCTTTGCCTTCTCCCTCCCCCCCGAGGGAATATTTGCTATGGTTTGCCTCCTACACAGAGGCAATTGCAGTGCTCAGTATCACCCGTGCTGCTTCTCCCCCTCCCTGCAGCATATCTGGGCATGCAGAGAAACATGTCCCTCCTGTGCAGATCTGTCTCAGGTGGAATTCCTATTAACTGCAGCTGTTCTGGGTTTCAGCTCAAGGACCTTCCAGGGAAAGGGGCTCAGATATGAGGGAACAGCAGTATGGGAATTGGGCCTTCTGATCATCAATTTTTCCCCAGCTCTGCCAGAGAAAGGGAACACTCTGAAAGGTGGGAAATGGGTTTTCTCTCTCCATCTCTCCCATGCTTCACAGGCTGGCTCCACTTTAAAGCCTTAAGAACACAACAGGCCATCTGTGACCAGAACAGAAGCACGTGAGCAGCACCATCATGGGATTGCAGATTCTGATTTACTGAGTAAAGCCCTGAGTGGTACTAGCTTGCTCCTATAGTACTTGGGTGCTAGCCAGCCTGGGGGAGCAAGCAGGCAGTCTTTCAGGCTTCCACAATCAGTGTGTGTGTACCTGTACCCCATCTCTGATGCGTGGTCTCCATGCCAGAATGAACAGTGTACTATCTCCCCCCCATACCACAGCTAGAGGAAGAAGTACTACACGTGCATACCCCATCATAGCCACTGAAAAAAGGAGAAAAACAAACGAACAAACCCTGCAGGACTTTTCCAGGAGAGGATGTCAGTGACTTGCAAGGAACTTATTAATAATAATATATCTTCCTATCGAAGCATTATTAGGTTCTTGGTTTCCTGTTGATGCCTCCTTTTGAGGGCATATCAAAATCCAAATGGGGCTATCTGTTTAAACCCAATGTTAAACTGAAAGGTTTATGTAAAAACAAAGATTTCTTAAATTTTGAACTCAAGGTTGCTGCAAGCAGTAGCTCCACCAAAGAGAGGAATATCGTACATTCATAAATGGGCTTCTTTACAAAGACCCCATAAACCATAAGAAGGCTGGCACACAGCACTACAGTTTCAAAGCTTCAGCTATAGCCATTCAGACCAGAGGTTCTTTTATAGTTAGTAAGGAAGGCCTACTTCGTGGCGAATGAGTGATTTGTCATCTAGGAGTATGATCCTTGTTTGGAGTGAGACATCTCAGGTTCTGTCTTGATATGACTGGTGATGAGGAATGGTTTCTAGCTTAGTGGCTACAAGTAACCCATGTTACACTCGTAAACAGCCATTGTTCATCATAAAGAGAGCTCATGCATCCAAACTTACAGCTGAGGTGATATTGTGGAAAAATTAGAGATATTAGTAGCAGAGAGGCCTCAATCCTCTTTATCAAAGCCAGCATAGCAATTTGTTTGCCACAGATACCAAGGATATCCTAGAAGAGATTATTACCCAGGCAGAGGATAAAAACTGGAGCAGAAATTTCCAAGGAAAGGTAGTTAAATTTTAGGGCTTTCAAGTGATTAAAAAAGTTAATTGCGTGATCAAACAATAATAGAATACCATTTATTGAAATATTTTTGGATATTTTCTATGTTTTCAAATATACTCATAGAATCATAGAATATCAGGGTTGGAAGGGACCTCAGGAGGTCATCTAGTCCAACCCCCTGCTTAAAGCAGGACTAATCCCAAATTTTTTCCCCAGATCCCTAAATGGTCCCCTCAAGGATTGAACTCACAACTCTGGGTTTAGCAGGCCAATGCTCAAACCACTGAGCTATCCCTACCCCAAAGGGAAGGGGCTTGGAGAATGTAGACATCAATCCTGCTACCTCTCGCATACTAAGTGAGCGCTCTACCATTTGAGCTAATTCCCCAATATTGATTTCATTCACAACACAGAATACAAAGTGTACAGTGCTCACTTCATATTTATTTTTGATTACAGGTGTTTGCATGGTAAAAAGACAAAAGAAATAGTATTTTTCAATTCACCTAATACAAGTACTGTAATGCAATCTGTTACGAATATAGATTTATGTACAAAAATACTGCATTCAAAAATAAAACAATGTAACATTTTCGAGCTTGCAAGTCCACTCAGTCCTACTTCTTGTTCAGCCAATTGCTCAAACAAGTTTGTTTACATTTGCAGGAGAAAATGCTGCCTGCTTCTTGTTTACGTTATCTGAAAGTGAGAACAGGTGTTCTTATGGCACTGTTGTAGCCAGCGTCGCAAGATATTTACATGCCAGATGTGCATGCTTCAACCACCATTCCAGGGGGCATGCGTCCATGTTGATGATGCTCGAAAACCATCCAATGCAGTGCAGACCGATGCATGTTCATTTTCATTATCTGAGTCATACCATCAGCAAAAGGCTGATTTTCTTTTTTGGTGGTTCGGGTTCTGTAGTTTCTGCATCAGAGTATTGATCCTTTAAGACTTCTGAAAGCATGCTCCCTACCTCCTCCCTCTCAGTTTTTGGAAGGCACTTCAGATTCTTAAATCTTGGGTTGAGTGCTGTAGTTATCTTTAGAAATCTTACATTGGTATCTTCTTTGCATTTTGTGAAATCTGCTGTGAAAGTGTTCTTAAAACGAACAACATGCTCTGGGTCATCATCTGAGACTGCTAAAACATGAAATATATGGCAGAATGTGGGTAAAACAGAGCAGGGGACATACAGTTCTCCCCCAAAGAGTTCAATCATAAATTTAATTCACACACAATTTTTTTAACGAGCGTCATCAGCATGGAAGCATGTCCTCTGGAATGGTGGCCGAAGCATGAAGGGGCATGCGCATGTTTGGCGTATCTGGCATGTAAATACCTTGCAATGCTGGCTACAAAAGTGCCGTGCAAATGCCTGTTGGTGACATTGTAAATAAGAAGACATTTGTAATTTGCACTTTCAGGACAAAAAGATTGCATTACAGTACTTGTATGAAGTGAATTGAAAACTATTATTTCTTCTGTTTATCATTTTTACAAATCTTTGTAATCTGTAATCAAAATATACACTTTGATTTCAATTACAGCACAGAATATGATATATATGAAAATGTAGAAACATCCAAAATATTTCAATTGATAGTCTCTTGTTTAACAGTGCGACTAAAACTGCAATTAATTGTGATTAATTTTTTGAGTTAATTACATGAGTTAAATGCGATTAATCGACAGCCCTAATAAATTTTACTCTTAACAAAATCCTGACCATGACACAGACAAAAAGAGCAGTTGCATATGAGAGCACACAATTCCTGTACAAGACTTTTCCTTCTGATCAGCCCTTTGTAACCAATGTCTTAAGTGGCTGGTAATAGTCACAGAAAGGCACAGGTCCCATGTTATGCACCCGTGCTCATCCATAGATAACAGGCTAATCAGTACCCTGTCCAGAGAAACAGACCCGCTCATAACTAGACAGCTGCTGGAAAGGATTCGTAGCTACCAGTTCTTCAAAATGAAAAGCTTTTGATCCCAATGCAGAGAATTGCTCACCCAGAGGTCAAAACAGATATGGCTATAGTTAATATTTGCAAAGATCCAAAACTTTATTGCATCAGTCATTTCTTGAGGGATCATCAGTAGTCACTTATTCCCAATGTCTGGATTGCTAGTGCCATGCATCAGCTTCATCGCCTGAGTGGGTTTCTCAAAATACACCTGCTGAAATTCCTTCGAAGGACATAGAATCGTGCTTTTGATGCAATGTGAAATTAGATGTCATTCTCAGATCACATCCGAATGCCTATTTGTGGGCAGGTAAGTACAAACAACATGCTAAACACCAACCCAGTTTTCACTATAGATCCTTGCATACTCAAGTGCCAAATTTAATCTCAATGACAAATTAGAGAAATCTGTGACTGGCTTTCTAATCGCAAGTTTTGGAATTAGTTCCCGTACCCATTCAAGAACCACACTGCTTTTGTCATGAGGAAAAGATGATTCTTACATCCACTAACCCTTTTGTTCAAGTTAAGTTCCTCTTTCTACAATTTGTAAGAAATAGTTCTACCATGGTTTTGTTCGAAGCTTTTTGTGGCATAAATGGGCATTTCTAGAGCTCCAAAGAAAGATTCCAAGCAAATGGAGTACATACATTTGGTATGTCTTGTTCATCATTTTTTCAAAAATGCCAAGACCTTAAGCCCTCAAAGTCGTTGTAGGCAAGAAGTGAAAATCCTGCATTAGTTGGAATGTTAGTAATATCTGGGAAACGATTCACAAAAGTCCCTAGGGGCATTGGGGGGGAAGGGCATGAGCCTTATCACTGGAAGATTTCCAAAGTTTCCATTCCTCTGCAATGGCATCCTTTGGTAGAAAGATGTTACTGGGTGGTAGGTTCCCTGTTACTGCTTAGTTTATAAAGCTCTTGCTTTATATGGGGGACACTTCCATTCCTGCCTATGTTTCTACGATAATAAACTCTGCTTATCCCTCCCTCTCCCTCTCCCACACATATTGGTGCGATTCACTGCTCATTCAGATTAGTAATGAATGAGAAGAGAAGCTGTGCAACAGAATGCGAAACTTCTTACCTGATAATATTCCTTCTGTTAGCAGCGTCTCTCAGAATTCAACCCAACCCGGTAGTCTGTTAAATGGCCATAATATAAATTGAATTTTTTCTCTAAAGCAGAGGTGGGCAAACTATGGCCCGTGGGCCACATCTGGCCTGCGGGACCATCCTGCCTAGCCTCTGAGCTCCCGGCCGGGGAGGATAGCCCTCAGTCCCTCCTCTGCTGTCCCTCCTCCCTCGCAGTTTTAGCTCACCACGCAGGTAGCGCGGCTTGTGCCCGCCCACCTCCCAGGCTTTCCAATAAGCCTGTCCTGCCCATCTGAGTGGCCTGGTAAGGGGGGGGTTGGATAAGGGGCAGGAGGTCCTGGGGGGCAGTCAGGGGACAGGGGGCAGTTGGATGGGGCAGAGGTTCGGGGGGTGGGGGCGGTCAGAAGACGGGGAGCAGGGGTGGTTGGTTAAGGGGTGAGATCCTGGGGCGTCGGGGGGGGGGTCCCAGCAAGGAGGGGGACAGAGCGGCGGGGGGGAGGGTTGGATAGGAGGTGGGGTCCTGGCAGGGCAGTTAAGGACGTGGATTCAGGGAGGGGGTGGTCAGGTGACAAGGATTGGGGGGAGGGTTTGGATGGGGCGGGGAGCAGGGGGGATTGGATAGGGAGTGGGATCATGGGGGGGGCAGTTAGGGGCAGGGGGTCCCGGGAGCAGGGGGGGTTGGATGGGTCGGAGGTTCTGAGGGGGGCAGTCAGGGGGTGGGAAGTCGGAGGGGACGGGGCCCTGGCTGTTTGTGGAGGCGCATTCTTCCCTACCCGGTCCTCTATACAGTTTTGCAACCCTGATGTGGTCCTTGGGCCAAAAAGTTTGCCCACCCCTGCTCTAAAGGGGACTTTGATATATGTTGTTTTATGTTAATTTAATACATCATATCGAGTATTCTTAATGCATAATAATTGGTTGCTGGAGTGTTTCTCCAGCTGTGGAAGAACTCTTTTGGTGGCCTGAGCTGGAGGACAGAGCTTAGCCCTGGAGCCTCCAGCAACAAATTGGACCACCTCCAAATTCCAAGGGTCAGGTATCTCACTTTAAAAATAAAATCACCAAAAAGCTTAGTAGAAAGTTATAAATTAATGGAAAGAGTTAGATAACTAAACGGAACAGCTTCTGTGCTTGTAATCGACATAATTGCAATATAAGTATGCAATAGAAGTAACTCTAGGAGAGGTATTTGTATGTTTCTATTTCTCCAAGACTTCTTTTGCCCCCCTGAAGGAGAGCAGAAAGGAGAAAAAGTCAGCTTTAAAACAGCCCTCTCCTCATTCCAGTCCCTTCTAAAACCCCATATTTTCCGTTTCCTAGGAACGAGTTGATTTTATACAAGGACTGATTTTTTTTTAAGAGTTTTCTTTAATGCAGTCCTCAATAATGAGCGCATCAACAGTGATCTTGTTACTGGAACCCTTGTGCTTCCATGTTGCATTACATCTAAAATTAGATTTGTATTAGCTGCTTAGGACAGGGATTATATATTTTGTTTGTCCTTTTTTAAAGGCTTCTAATACTCTGTTACTTACACATAGTAGCTGAGAATGACGTGAGCAAGAGCCTACAGTGAGATAAAGAGATAAAAAATTACTTTGAAGTACTTCCCTACATAAATATACCCAATAGAATAGTAACTCTTAGGTTTGCAGCTAGAAATTATATTGGAAAGTGAGAAATGTAAATGTGGGTACTCTGACCTGGGCAATTAAAATGTGACACCTTCAGGAGCTAGTGAGGCATGACAAGACATTCTTCTTACTTGTAACTTTAATTTTTGTGTATTATATCTGAGTCGAAACCTGCATATGAAATGAGAAGAAAAAGGGGTAAGCTGTAACTCTCATGCAGTATCGTCTATCTTAGGTACTTATATGACCCCCCTCACTGTAGTATCTGAGTGCCTCATAATCTTTAATGTATTTATTCTTGGAATTCTTGCTAAACCAAATACTATTATCCCCATTTTACAGGTGGGAAAGAGGGGCACAGAAAAGCTAAATGACTTGCTCAAGTTCACAGGAAGTTTTGTTGGCAGAGCTCAACACTGCTTCTGAGCCACTAACTTCAAGTGAAGTCCCCAGCTAGGATTCAATGCAACGGTAGAGAGGTTTTTCTTCAGAGGATGATAACTTTAACAGGAGTAAGAATACCTCTGATAACAGTACGTGACATTTCCTCTGCACATAGGCTACAAAGGGGTGATTCCTAAATTGATAAATTTAAAATATTTTAATCCTGATGACCTCAGACCCTCAGCAGAAGATTGAAGTAGAGGACCTAAAAATACTGGAGGATTGAGAAATAAACCAGATTATATGGTAAAGAGCTGCCTATTCAGAAACCTTAGCGGATGGATAAAAGTATTTCCATGAGTTATGACTAGTTTTAAGTTTTCCTGTGTTTATTTCTTACTTGACGTTGTAACCAAGGTTTTCTGTGAGTGGCTCTTCAGGGGACCATAGCTCCGAAGAATGGGAATCAGGTGGACAGGAAAATTTGCCATACCTGCCTTTGGTCACCATTAGCAGGTGGCATAACCCACGTGGCACTGTTTGGTGCTGTTTTCTAATTCTGATGTGCTCAGTGTTTTAGGAACTGGAGGAGAGTTTTGGAAGTGCTTGTATTTCTTAATTTTTTTTTTGTATCTGACATTGAGTGTTGAAGATAATTTATTCAAAAAAGACTTTAATTAGAGTCAATGCAATGAATTTGTGAGATCCGAGGTAAAGCAAATGCAAGTATTCTGTTGTTGTCCAGGTAACGCAGCTATGCCCCAGACTTCACGTTCAAGCTGTTCAGACTTTGAGAATAGTGGAACAAGGAATTTTCAAAACACAAAGTTTATAGAAAAAGAGCAGTGGTGGTTGCTGTGAATTTATTGAAAGTTTGACAAGATTGGTATTTACATTAATTCCTGTTGTCTTAACTTTTTATTTAAATTCAGCCTCTTACCTCTCTACTGTCTCTGTGGAACTGATTTCAATGCTACTGAGGTTTAATTTAAGTTTATTTATTGTATAATTAATGATGTTAGGATGCCTAGTGCCTTGAATAGGCATCATCATTATTTTAAATCTAAATAAATAAAATAGTTTAGTCATTTATCAGTGTGCCTGTATTCCACACAAATGTGGAGCTATCACTTTTAATATGTTGAAATATTTACATAAAAACAATAGATCCGTAAACTGAGATTTTTTTTTTTAAAAAAATAATTCGATAGGGAAAGTAATGCCACATTATTGAAAACTATATCACTTCACACTTTAAATTTTCTTCCTTTTTTTGGAGCTATTACACATTGTGCCCCATCTGTGCTTCAGGAAACTGAAGGTTTGTGTAGCATACAGTGAATGTCTGTGTTCTTTTTAACTCCCTGCGTATATGTTTTTCTCTCTGCCCAGTAATTTAATTGAGGATAGACATTGGCTGGTGTTGACAGCTTGATTTTTCTGTTCATATTGAAGTATAGATTTAATAGTAATGTCACAGTTACAATTCAGTATAAGTGTAAAACATTGCAAACTACATTATAGAGCCATTTTATTCATTATACCCTGGCATTTATTTTACCTTTAATCCATAAAGTATACCAAATCAGAAAGTATATGGGTATCTGTAACAGTACTAAAAATAAAAACGTGCATATCTTGAAGTGATTCGAGATGAAATATTCAGTTCACTGATTACTAAAAAGTATTACAATTATTTGCAATTTTAAAATGTCTTCAGCAATCCCAGAAATTGTTTATAGTAATTTTTAAAGATTAAAATAATGTAGTACTTTTTAATATATGCTGAAGAAATTTGTGACTTTTTTCCAAGGGTCTCCTGACAACTGGAGTAGAATTTGAATCTCTCCCTGCAGCTCTTTCTCTACCGGCTGAATCTGGCCTCTACCCAGTGACGCTTGTTGGTGTTCCTCAGACTACTGGGCAGATCACTATCAATGGTAAGGATTATATCTTTTACAGTTCTCATCAGGAAAATAGGCACAAGTATCTTAAGGCATTGTGGTTTTTTTTTGATGTAGTAGTTAAATTAATATTTATTTTATATTTCCACAAAGTCAGTATTTAAAAAGAACTTACAAAATAATCCTTTATCAAGAAGGTAGTTCTACATAGAATGAGAAAATAACACATGATTCTAAGAAATACATCACTTTTTTGTTTAGATGTGTGTGTTCATTGCTGTTACTATATTAAAATGCTAAATCTGAGGGGAAGGGAAAGCTAAATATCTGAATAGTCTACTGTATTAGCAAACAATGGTGTTAAAATGCTGGTCTGTCTACACCTGTACTCCTAGCATTGCTAGAATATAAGGTCCCAGAATATCAGTTTATGACTATATTTTTTAAAAATGCATGAAAATCGTGGACTGTTACTTCCACAAAAGACAAAAGTACAGGCGTAAATGCATAACATTTATCTATACAATGTGATACGTTATACTTATATAGAGCCTTTCTTAGGAGGATTTGAAAATGCTTTACAAAGTTTGTGTCTTACCACCTGTGTAAGATATTTTCATAGGAGAGGTTGTGATTTGGCCAAGTTAATTTCCTTTCAGAATCTGGTCACTAACATGGTGTACAAAAATCGATGATTAAATCAATAAAAATTTAAATTAAAACATTTTTTAAGTTTTAAAAGTAAACCTACTTAACATTAAATTTGAAATTATGAAAACCTAATTGAAGGCTTAATCCTATTATCTATTAAAATCATTTAAAGTAAATAAAAATATGCTGTATATGTTTGCTGCTGAAATTTAAAATAAAGTCAAACCACTGAATTGATAAAGGTCACTGGCTAAGGACCTGGAACCAGAGTTTGTTGAAGTACTTTTGAAGGCAGTAGCCTCTTCTGCAGACGCAGAGAGACTGTTCTTCTTTTCAGTTTGTTCAATTAGTTCAGTTCAATGACTAAATAAAACCTAGATGTGAGAAGATGAGATCTACTAGTTCTAAAATCTTGAAGCACATGGTGTGACCAGAAAGTATCTGTTCAATTTACTAACTTGGAAAAAATCAGTTAGTTTTAAATGCGAAACATGTTTTGATATACACTTATATACCTAGCACATTTTCAGGTAGACTTTTTAAAAAAAAAAATCAAATGCTGTTTTTGTGAATTTTTAATACAATTCTAATTTTCATCCAAATAGAGCTTGACATGAGTCAGATCTAAAAAAATAATCATTTAGTAAATAAGGAATGAATCAGTCACCATTTTCTAACATTTAAAAAAAAAAAAAGTAAAAAAGGAATCTGTATAAATCATAGGACTGGAAGGGACCTCGAGAGGTCATCTAGTGTAGTCCCTCGCACTAATGGCAGGACTAAGTATTATCTAAACCATTTCTGACAGGTGTGTGTCTAATCTGCTCTTAAAAATCTCTAATGATAGAGATTCCGCAACCTCCCTAGGCAATTTAGGAAAATAATTAAAGCACAAATACAAAACAAGATTGAAATTAGTGATTTTAAATCAAGGTTTCCTGCTTACTGATTTCAATCCTCAATAAAATTGGTCATTTACAGCACTTTGATTTAAATCAATCCACTGTCATCACTAAACTTTTGTAATTAATTCCTTCATGAAGCAAATAGTTTCAGGACAAATTGGCTCTTTTCTACCTTGAAATAGGTTATCATACTTCAGTCTTTGGAGTCTTCAGTGATTGTCTTCTGGATAATCTGCCAGGATTAAAGACGAATGGCTGTGCAGTAGAAGTCATTCCAGCTTTGCCAAGGCTGCAGATCAGTACCTCTCTACCAAGGTAAGAAATTGAATGAGGTACAGATTTCATTTTTGATAAACTAGAAAATGTTGCATTGGTTATAATGCTGTTTCTGGCTATACAAATTGCTTATTATAACATGGGTATTTAATCACTGTATTTATACAGTACAGTCTAATTTAGTGAAGTAAGACATGTACATTAAAATCAGAGTGGCTTGAAATTGGGTTTTTGCCCTTATTTGCTCTTTGTGTAGTATAAAAC
The DNA here is from genome assembly GCF_965140295.1 of Lepidochelys olivacea. NCBI lineage: Eukaryota > Metazoa > Chordata > Testudines > Cheloniidae > Lepidochelys > Lepidochelys olivacea. Next base: position 10,493,497 of record NC_140412.1, read on the forward strand.
TGAAAAAATTGTCTGAACATTTTTCACTTTTTTTAAAACCCTAGAAATATTAGGAATGTCAAGTCTGGTTTTCCTTGATTTTATTGGTTGACTTAATGTGGTCTCGGAGAGTATTTACTGATCTCATACTTGAATCGAATGTTGAGTCTTTAACAAGTATCTACTAAGTTTTCATTAGGCACTGTTGTTAAATAGGTAACTGTATACAACATTTCGAGTTTGGGCCAGGGTGTTCCTATAATTCCTTTCTGTTTCATTAACTTCAGAGTAGGAGTGTCATTTCATTCTGACTGTCTACTCAAGCAAAGTCTTCAGTATTAAGTTGTATATATTGTTTTTGACCAAGCTGTATGTTGGGCTCGCTGTGAGCCCTCATTAAAATGTTATGTTAAAGGTTGCTTCTAGTTAATGGATTTTATTGTAAATGGTTTTATTTTGTGTGTGTGTCCAGCAAAATTATGAATTTAATCTCCCAGGCTCATTTTTAAGGTGTTATGAAGGTTTCCTTTGATTTTGTGAAAATTGTTTGTCCATAGGTGATTTTGTGTTTAATCATTTTTTGTATGAGTTTATCTGAGAGTGTAGTGATTGTCTGGTTTCACCCACATAGTTGTGTCATTTAGTGCAGTGGATGAGGTACACCACAAGTGATAGGCATGTGTAGGATCTTGAAAGGTTTGTTGTAGGTGGTGGTATTGATCATCGTAGCAGTGGAGGAGATCAGTCTTCAGGTTTTGTATCTGTTCAGGCAGGGTCTGGTGCCACTTTGAGTTGGTCTGTCCTGGTCTGTGGGGAATTAGTTTCTGATGATGAGCTTGGAGAGGTTGGGAGTTGTTTGAACCCCAGAAGACGGGGTTCAGGAAAGATTGCTTTTGGGAAGTGGTCCCCATCAAGTATGGGTTGCAATTATTTAATGATACCCTGGATCATTAAACAATTTAATGCTATACACTAAAAATTGTCTTAAAAAGATGCTGGATATATGGCCTGTTACTATAATCTAACCCACTAATTTCCCCTACACACTCACCCCCTTTTTTTTTTTGTGACTGCAGGGCTGTTAACGGGCCACATCACCTTGAGTGGTCTCTTAGAATATGTGTTAACTACGTATGCTGAACAATCTGTTCAACCTTGTATTTAGCTGTGATACTGTGAGTACCTTTCCCATATCTGAAGAAGAGCTCCTTGTTTGTCTCTTTTACCAAAAGAGGACAGTCCTATAAAAGATATTACCTCACCTGTCTTGTCTCTGAAACATACATAGGGTACTTGAGTGTCAAATATAGATATGTATTCTGAAATACCTTAAAAACCTACTGTGAATACATGATTTTCTGTGAAGACAGCCTTTACATAATGATTTAACAAACAAGGGTGTTAAAAGTATATGTGAATTTTAAATTACAGAACTCACAGATTTACCAACTATTAATCTCAATTCCTTTTGCCCTCACACCCTTGTTCTCCTCTGTCTCCTTTCCATCAATATGAAGAATTTTCAGTTTCCTCAAAAAACCGTAACCCCGTCTCTCTCTCTTATCCTGTAGTCCTTCTCCCATCAATTCTAAAGCTCCTTTAATAGTCAATTTACATTCACTGTTTGAACTCCTCTCATCAGAATCCCTCCAGGATCCACTCCAATCTGTCTTGTGTTCCTCTACACTCCTCTGAAGTTGCATTTACCAAGTTCTCCAATGACCTCTTCCTAGTTTAATTTGAAAGTATTTACCCTATCCTCCTTGATCGTTGCACTACCTCAATACCATACAACATCTGTTAATTTCAATAATTGACTGATATGATGCATTTGCTGTTGCAGAAATTCTTGGAGAATCATTTGGAGAAATCTTATCTCTGAAAATTCATTTTCAGAGAGAGATATTTTTCCTAGAGTATATTAAAACCTTGGTGAATAAATCATCCACTTTATTTTCCATTTACCATATAAAACACACTTAAACCATTATTTCAGAAATCTTCAGTCATTTAACTTGTTAGTAATAGTCACTTAAGCAAACAGCTTCTTTCTGAGTGAACTCCTGGTGACTGTACAGTCAGTCACTACTGCTCTCCTCTTCTTCATGTATAACGTAGTTGAAGTCTACGTACTTAGATCTACTTACCCCGGTGTCTTCGCTGTGGTAAGTCGACAGGTGACGCTCTCCCGTCGACTCTGCCTGTGCCTCTTGCCCTGGTGGAGTACCGGAGTCGATGAGAGGGCGCTTGGCGTTAGATTTATCACATCTAGACTAGACGAGATAAATCGAGCCCCTGCTGGATCGATTCCTGCCCGTCGATCCAGCGGGTAATGTAGACAAGCCCTAAGACTGAACCTTAGGCCCCTTCTCGTGTGCCTAGAGTCAGTTTAGTCCCCGAGCAGACATCACTTGGACTCAGTACTTACCATCCCTCCCCTTGTCTTCGTTTTTCTGGCCTGGTGTCAGTAATGATGGGGGGGGGGGGAAATGTCCTTCGTGTCCCCATAGCAGTCAGTGTCTTTAGTCTTGGATACATCCGACATAGGGTGGGGAGCCCACCTCAACAACCTTAGGATTCAGGGCCTCTGGTCTCGAGAAAAGCTCTTCCTGTACGTAAACGTTAGGGAGCTCAGGGCAGTGTGCCTGGCTTGTCAAGTGTTCCTTCCCAAAGTTTCAGGCAAGGTAGTTCAAGTTGTGACAGATAATACAGTGGCCCTGTTTTATATCAACAAGCAAGGAGGGCCCTGATCCTCCGCCCTGTATCAGGAGGTGGTTGATCTATGGGGCTTCTGTGCAAGACACTCATCTCATCTCGAGGCGTCTCACCTCCCAGGAGCCTGGAACATGTTGGCAGATCACCTCAGAAGGTCTTTATCTCACCAAGAGTGGTCCCTTCACCCAGAGGTCATCAATGTTATCTTTCAGAGGTGGGCCTGTTACCCAACATAATTATATCTTTTGACTAGAGTTTTCATAAATTTGAAATATTGCAATACATTCCAGTTTAACCCACTTTACATAACTGATACTAGCTTTAGTAAACCTATGGTAATGAGTGTGGGAGGTGGCCCAGGGTAGGGCAGAGGATGGGGTGCAGGAGTGAGGGCTCTGTCTGAGGGTGAGGGCTTTAGAGTGGAGCTGGAGATGAGAGGGTTCAGGGTGCAGGAGGGGGCTCCATGGGAAGGGCCTCTCTCTCCCTCTGCGCAGTGTTCTGGGGGAAGGGTCCATCTCAAAGGCAGAAAAGGTGGGGGAGTAGCACTGTATGTAAGGGAGCAGTATGACTGCTCAGAGCTCCGGTACGAAACTGTAGAAAAACCTGAGTGTCTCTGGATTAAGTTTAGAAGTGTGTGTAACAAGAGTGATGTAGTGGTAGGAGTCTGCTATAGACCACCGGACCAGGGGGATGAGGTAGATGAGGCTTTCTTCCGGCAGCTCACGGAAGCTACTAGATCGCATGCCCTGATTCTCATGGGTGACTTTAATTTTCCTGATATCTGCTGGGAGAGCAATACAGCGGTGCATAGACAATCCAGGAAGTTTTTGGAAAGCGTAGGGGACAATTTCCTGGTGCAAGTGCTAGAGGAGCCAACTAGGGGGGGCGCTTTTCTTGACCTGCTGCTCACAAACCGGGTAGAATTAGTGGGGGAAGCAAAAGTGGATGGGAATCTGGGAGGCAGTGACCATGAGTTGGTTGAGTTCAGGATCCTGACGCAGGGAAGAAAGGTAAGCAGCAGGATCCGGACCCTGGACTTCAGAAAAGCAGACTTCGACTCCCTCAGGGAAAGGGTGGCCAGGATCCCCTGGGGGACTAAATTGAAGGGGAAAGGAGTCCAGGAGAGCTGGCTGTATTTCAAGGAATCCCTGTTGAGGTTACAGGGACAAACCATCCCGCTGTGTAGAAAGAATAGTAAATATGGCAGGCGACCAGCTTGGCTTAATGGTGAAATCCTAGCGGATCTTAAACATAAAAAAGAAGCTTACAAGAAGTGGAAGGTTGGACATATGACCAGGGAAGAGTATAAAAATATTGCTCGGGCATGTAGGAATGATATCAGGAGGGCCAAATCGCACCTGGAGCTGCAGCTAGCCAGAGATGTCAAGAGTAACCAGAAGGGTTTCTTCAGGTATGTTGGCAACAAGAAGAAAGCCAAGGAAAGTGTGGGCCCCTTACTGAATGAGGGAGGCAACCTAGTGACAGAGGATGTGGAAAAAGCTAATGTACTCAATGCTTTTTTTGCCTCTGTCTTCACTAACAAGGTCAGCTCCTAGACTGCTGCGCTGGGCATCACAAAATGGGGAGTGGATGGCCAGCCCTCTGTGGAGATAGAGGTGGTTAGGGACTATTTAGAAAATCTGGACGTGCACAAGTCCATGGGGCCGGACGAGTTGCATCCGAGAGTGCTGAAGGAATTGGCGGCTGTGATTGCAGAGCCATTGGCCATTATCTTTGAAAACTCGTGGCGAACTGGGGAAGTCCCGGATGACTGGAAAAAGGCTAATGTAGTGCCAATCTTTAAAAAAGGGAAGAAGGAGGATCCTGGGAACTACAGGCCAGTCAGCCTCACCTCAGTCCCTGGAAAAATCATGGAGCAGGTCCTCAAAGAATCAATCTTGATGCACTTGCATGAGAGGAAAGTGATCAGGAACAGCCAGCATGGATTCACCAAGGGAAGGTCATGCCTGACTAATCTAATCGCCTTTTATGATGAGATTACTGGTTCTGTGGATGAAGGGAAAGCAGTGGATGTATTGTTTCTTGACTTTAGCAAAGCTTTTGACACTGTCTCCCACAGTATTCTTGTCAGCAAGTTAAGGAAGTATGGGCTGGATGAATGCACTATAAAGTGGGTAGAAAGCTGGCTAGATTGTCGGGCTCAACGGGTAGTGATCAATGGCTTCATGTCTAGTTGGCAGCCGTTATCAAGTGGAGTGCCCCAAGGGTCGGTCCTGGGGCCGGTTTTGTTCAATATCTTCATAAATGATCTGGAGGATGGTGTGGATTGCACTCTCAGCAAATTTGCGGATGATCCTAAACTGGGAGGAGTGGTAGATACGCTGGAGGGGAGGGATAGGATACAGAAGGACCTAGACAAATTGGAGGATTGGGCCAAAAGAAATTTGATGAGGTTCAAGAAGGATAAGTGCAGGGTCCTGCACTTAGGAAGGAAGAATCCTATGCACCGCTACAGACTAGGGACCGAATAGCTAGGCAGCAGCTCTGCGGAAAAGGACCTAGGGGTGACAGTGGACGAGAAGCTGGATATGAGTCAGCAGTGTGCCCTTGTTGCCAAGAAGGCCAATGGCATTTTGGGGTGTATAAGTAGGGGCATAGCGAGCAGATTGAGGGACGTGATCATTCCCCTCTATTCGACATTGGTGAGGCCTCATCTGGAGTACTGTGTCCAGTTTTGGGCCCCACGCTACAAGGAGGATGTGGATAAATTGGAGAGAGTCCAGCGAAGGGCAACAAAAATGATTAGGGGTCTAGAACACATGACTTATGAGGAGAGGCTGAGGGAACTGGGATTGTTTAGCCTGCAGAAGAGAAGAATGAGGGGGGATTTGATAGCTGCTTTCAACTACCTGAAAGGGGGTTCCAAAGAGGATGGCTCTAGACTGTTCTCAATGGTAGCAGATGACAGAACGAGGAGTAATGGTCTCAAGTTGCAGTGGGGGAGGTTTAGATTGGATATTAGGAAAAACTTTTTCACTAAGAGGGTGGTGAAACACTGGAATGCGTTACCTAGGGAGGTGGTAGAATCTCCTTCCTTAGAGGTTTTTAAGGTCAGGCTTGACAAAGCCCTGGCTGGGATGATTTAACTGGGAATTGGTCCTGCTTCAAGCAGGGGGTTGGACTAGATGACCTTCTGGGGTCCCTTCCAACCCTGATATTCTATGATTCTCTCCTGGCTGGCAGCAGTGAGCTCTGGACCTGGGGGAGAGGCCTGCAGCAGCCCTCCAAGCCCCAACTTGCTCCCCTCCCCAGTTCCTGCCCACCCTCTACCTCTCTCCTCTCCAGGTCCCTGCTGCGTGGCCCTTTAGAGCTGCTGCACGGCAACAATTGTTACACTTTGAATCAGCAAGGTCACCCAGTGCCTGACATTCTGTGACCCAGTATTGGGTCGTGACCCGTACTTTGAAAAACACTGTTCTAGGGAGCATTCACCCTGGTGTCTATCCCGAGTCCCTTTCTCAGTTGAAATATTTTTTTAAAACTTTGTGTGTTCCACGCCACTCTTAGTTGACATTCAGTAACCAAAGTACTAGATAAACCTCATTTGAAAAATTAGGTCACATCCAACCTTTAAAATTCAGTTTTTTAGGTTTCATCTTGCTTTCCCCCACCCTTGCACAGTTCAGTTTTGTTATATAAGCAGCAATTTGTTTAGCGAACTCCCGCAGCTAGAAGTGAATGCTTTTATACCCTTTCAAAACTCTGATTATGAGCTTATTAGTTCTTGCTCCTAATAGTTCCTGAATAGAGTAGCTACTAAAAATTAAGCTGGAATTGAAGAGCTGGAGAAGGAGTATAAGATGAAGCTAGCTGCAATTTTTTTTTAAAGGTTCAGTATTTTGTAAACCACCAAGGACAGGTTGACCGGATTCTCTGATTTCTGTTACGTTTTGTATTGTGGTTAGGTTCTTAAGATGTGATTAATGTTTAACACAGTATTTAATTTGCATATCTATCTTTATTTATAGGTCTGCTCACACATTGCAGCCTTCCTCAGGGGATGAAATTTCCACCAGCGTATCTGTCCAGCTTTACAATGGAGAGACCCAGCAACTTGTCATTAAATTAGAAAATATTGGAACAGAACCTCTGGAGAAACTAGAGGTCACAGCAAAAACAGTCAGCTCAAAAGGTATGTATGCTGGTGTCTGATTAGAAAAATCCCTTGCTTCAAGAGAAGCTTGTACAAAGTGGTTGTGACAGACTCTGTCTTAGTGGAGTGATGTTTCAGAATTCAAGTAACCCTCTCCCCTAATAAAGATTCAGCGGGATCTTTTAGTTGGACATCAATGTCCTCTTTGGACATCAGATCCAGTAAACATCAATATGTTCTTGATTTTCAAAAACCATGTGAAAGTAGATTTGAAGTTAATGCCATTTTGACAGCTTTTATTCTGAATCAGTGAATCTTAACTTTAAAGTAGACAGAAGCAGAAATCTCATCTCTAAAACCATCATTTCTTATTATAATATATAATAGGAGCCAATGATTGTCTAGCCATAGATACTACATTGACTATGAAGAAATCAGATAAATGAGATGGTATTTTGTAGAGAAATGGAATATGCATAAGCAAGGTGGTTTATTAAAGAATAATCTTGTTTTAACCCTAAAGTTTCCTTACTTGAAAGACTTAATGGGGGGAAAAAATGCCCAGCTGCCATCCTAGTCATAGTTTCTGCAGCAGGAAAAAATGTGGAAAAGAACAATTGATAGAATATGAGATTGAACAAAATAAACTATTTTGTGAATTAAAAGGATAGTTGAAAATGAAGAAAGAATAGGATACATGCATAAATTTTCCTGTCTCCATGTATTTTTTTCTAAGATTCTGTACTCTAACCCGCCTGTGAAGGCATCATTATGAAGATTATATTAACAGAATAAATGTAGAATCAGATGAAAGCAAGTTAGTATTTTCTTGCAATGGAAATTACATACACAACTATATTTTTGTTCATTCTTAATTGCATAGTGAGAAAATAAAATTTGATGATTTTTCTTTACTGAGTATCCAAGATTGCCATTTCTACATTGGGATTGCCTCTTCTCTGCAGCTTCAGAAAACAGGACCTGCCGATCATCTGTGAGGGGCTCTCTGCCTGTACGGAGAGTCCCCAGGGAGATTGCATAGATTGAATTAAAAAGCTGAAAAGTATCTTGTCATTACTATAATTGGTACTGTAAAAATATTTACAGGCCCCATCTGGGATTGACATCCACATTGTTATGCAGTGTACACACACATAATAAAAATATTAACTCTACCCAAAGAGCTTACAATCTTGATACTGCAAGAGTTGTGATAGGCACATGATAGTAGTTCTAATACTATACCTGTGTCTTAAAAATTTGTGTAACGTAACAGATTAATGTCTTTTGAATTAAAAATTTGGGTTTCCATAAACAGGGTGGGTTGGAAACATGCGCCTGGATACTAAGGCAAGAAAAATCATCAGATGTCAATTTTATTTTCTTACATATCCAGGCTTGCCATTCCTACAGTGGAATATTTATAGCGTACTAAGCATAAGCATTTAAACCATAAGAAAGAGCTTCTGATACTCATTTCCAGTGTGTAGTATTCCAAGTATCTACTGGGGCTGTTTCACTGACATCAATGCTGGGTGTTCAGGGAAGGTGCATGATGCAGGCATCTTTCGGAAGACTGGACTGTATAGAAAGCTGCACGCTAGGACTTTCTTTCCAGACCAGAAGATTCCAATGGATGATGTGAAAATTCCCATAGTGATCCTGGGAGAACCCACCTACCCCTTGCTCCCGTGGCTCATGAAGCTTTATACTGGGACCTAGACAGCAGCAAGGTGCACTTCAACAGCAGACTCAGCAAGTGTCAAATGACCGTTGAATGTGCCTTTGGTCAATGTGGCTGGTTAGACCTCAGTGAGGAAAATATTCCAATGGTCATCGCAGCCTGCTTTACTCTACATACTATTTCCGAACTGAAGGGGGAAAAGTTTTCCCAGGGGTGGACCGCTGAGGCTGATCAGCTGGCCGCTGATTTTGGGCAGCCAGATACAAGGCTTTGAAGGAGCATTTTGACAGTGATTCCCAGTAATGTCTTTATGTGATGCATTCATCCAGGAAATGATTTTTTTTGCCACCTTGAATTACCCCTGTAGTGCTTCTTTCCTGAACTTTAATTGTAGTGAGCAAATATTCCGACCTATAGCCAATGTGTTTCAAAGGCCTGGTCTACACTACAGTGTTAGGTTGCTGTAAGATGCGTAGCATTGAACTAGCTGCGGAAGTATTGTCACTTAAATTTGGCTCCCAATGGTGTAAGTGCCTCTCTATGCTGATTTAGTAAGACCACCTCCCCCAGTGGCATAGAGATACAGTCAATGTAATTAGGTAGATGCAGTGTCAGTGTAGACACTGCGTTGCTTACGTCGACTGTTACCGTCTTTCAGGAGCCATCCCACAATGCCTCAGCTCTGACAATACAATTGATACAAGCGCTTCCAGTGTGGATGTGCACCACCAACATAAGGAGCCAAGCTTGCGCCATGGAAGCGATTTAATAATTAGGTTGATATAATTTTGTAGTGCAGACATTGCCTCAGGATAGTTAAGTATTGGAATACGTTACGAAGGGTGGTTGATGAATCTTCTTCAATGGATGTTTTTCAGAACAGATTAAAGACCTGTTACAGATGGTCTAGGTATAACTGATCCTGCCTGAATGTGGGGACTTGGACTAGATGACCTCTTGAGATCCCTTCCAGCCCTGCACTTCTCTGATTTCTGTCTTGTTGTAACAGGCGATTTTTAAATTGCAGTAACATCCTCCAGTGAGTCCACAGCTTTGGGTGCATCACAGCAACACACCTTTGTTTTCTGGTTAGGTCCTCCCTGATGTTCAGCACCTGAGATTAACCTTTTTTAAAAAATCTTTTAATAGAGGAAAATCCATATATAATATCAAATGTCACTTTAAGGCTTGAGAATGGCTATGCTGCTGGTATGCTTGGACCAATGCCCATCATTCTGACCAATATTATTGTCCTGTTCCCTTGTAGTCCCATCTGTCTGTCTCCCCTTGTTCTCATTTTATGCTTAGTCCCTACCCCAAAGACTTTACAGTCTATCTTTTTGTTTTTGTATACAGCCTAGCACCTTGGAGCTTTTACCTCTTCCCCTGGCCTGTGCCAGAGGAAGCAGAAGGTATTGAAAAGTGAGCTGAGTCTTAGGGCTGGGCCTAGGCACGTCCACCCTGGGTTACTGAGTATATGGGGAGAGCCCTGTAATCCTGCACTGGGCCCAGTTAAATACCTGATAAGTGAGAGTGGGAGGAGGGTATGTATTGTCCCCTGCTACTTAAGTCCATCCCGTGTGTGTTGTTTATTCACCGGCATGTCCTGTCAGCACTTCTGTGGGCACATCTACACTGAAAACGCTGCATAAGCGCTGCTGTAGTGTTTTAAAGAAGGCTCTAACCCAGTGGGCAAGAGCTCTCCTATCGGCTTAATTAATCCACTTCCCTGTGAGGCAGTAGCTGTGTTGATGGGAGAAGCTCTCAGTGGCAGCTCCTCTAGCGCTCCCACCACGTCTGGACTTGATTTCACAAGACCGCAGTCGGTTGCTTCACCTGAACTGAACCTCCCTGCACCTGACGGCATGGTTGCTGTGTGGCTGAACCCTGAAGAGCAGGCCTGCTCAGAACAGGCTTGGCAAGTCTTGCTAGGTAGCAGAAAGCATTCCACCAGGACTAACTATTTAGCGAAGTGCAAACGCTTCACTAGTTAGGCCTCCGAGAGGAATCTTTCTCCATCCTAGTCTTCTCTGTAGTCTGTACTGGATGATCTGCTCCACCTCTTTTAAGGTTCACTTGACAGCTATCTTGGCTGTCCAGTGGAGGGCAAATCAGTATTCTCCCATGAGATGACAATCATATTTTTCAAGATCCTGGAAAGACTCTACCCTCAGGTTCATGACCCGATTCCCCCATGGAACTTAAACCTGGTCCTGTCAATGCTCACAGAACCTCCCATCGAGCCGTTAGCATCTTGTTCCATACTGCTTCTGACTTGGAAGTTCGACTTTCTAGTGGTGGTCACCTCGCCCAGAAGGGTCTCTGAGATCCAAACCCTGATGTCAGAACCCCCTTATATCGTATTTTTCAAGGACAAGGTCCAGCTGCATCTGGCCTTCCTTCCAAAGGTGGTGTCACAATTCCACAAGAACCAGGACATTTTTCTTCCGCTCTTTTCTGAAACCTCACAAGACTGCCAAGGAGAGTCTGCTCCATATATTACATGTTTGGCGAGCCCTAGACTTCTATATTGAGAGGACTAAGCCTTTCCGCAAGTCTATACAACTCTTCGTAGCAATATTGGAAAGAATGAGAGGCCTTCCACTGTCATCCCAAAGAATCTTGTCCTGAATAACTGCCTGTATCCTGCCTTGCTATGAGTAGGTGAAGGTTTTGCCTCCAACCATTGTAACCACTCTTTCCACAAGAGCTCAGAGCTCATCAGCAGCATTCCTCACACAAGTACCAATCAAGGACATCTGCAACATGGTCGTCGGTTCATACCTTACTGTCCCACTGTGCTGTCACCCAAATGGTCCATGGCGATGCCAGCTTTGGAAGAGTGGTATTGCAGTCAGCACATCCATAAACTCCAAGCCCACCTCCAAGGGTACTGCTTGTGAGTCACCTAGCATGGAATGGACATGAGCAAGCACTTGAAGAAGCAAAAATTGTTACTAACCTTTTGTAATTGTTCTTCAAGATGTGGTGGTCTTGTCCATTCCATGACCCACTGCCCTACCCCTCCATTGGAGATAACAGCAAGAAGTAGCTGAGAGGGTGCGGGGCTGGCAACACCCCTTATACCAGCACATATGTCCATGGCCTCAGGGGGCGCTAGAGCCAGCCTTATGGATACCTCTGAGGGAAAAATCTGCAGCAACTGTGCAGACAGCATGCACACACCAAGCATTGCATGGACATGAGCAACACATCTTGAAGAACAACAATATAAGTATATAAGAACCTATATACTAATTTCTTTTCTTAAGTTGTATATTCTAATATGACAGAGAAAAAAGGTGGTTTATTTCACCCAGGTTAATTGTGTTCATAACTCCAAGAAACAATGCTCATTTAGTCTGTTTTGATAATCAAAACAAGACTGTTCCACTGTGCTCTTGCCTCCCATACGGCATGATTTTGGGAAACTGCATGTGCTAAGATGGGTAGCCAAACTTTTTGGCCCGAGGGCCACATCAGGTTTGTGAAACGATATGGAGGGCTGGGTGGGGAAGGCTGTGCCTCTGCAAACAGCCTGGCTATTTCCCCTGCCCCAACCCCCCCCCCCCGGACCCCACCCCCTAGCCAACCCCCCCTGCTCCCTGTCTCCTGAGCACTCCCCCCCCCCCCCAAATCTCTGCCCCATCCAACCACCCTGTCCCCTGACTGACCCCCAGGACTTTCTGTCCCTTATCCAATCCCTCCCCCTCCCCCTGCCCCCTTACCAGGCCACTCAGAGCGGGCAAGACAGGCTTATTGGGAAGTCTGGGAGGTGGGCGGGCGCAAGCTGCACTACCCGCGTGGCGAGCTGAGGCTGCGGGGGAGGAGGGACAGCAGGGGAGGGGCTGGGGACTATTCTCCCTGGCCGGGAGCTCAGGTGTTGGGCAGGACAGTGCCATGGGCCGTAGTTTGCCCACCTGTGTGCTAAGAGCTGGACCAACAGTTAAGAGGAGTTTATTGGAGATTTCCCCCAGAAAACCCCAGTCCTCTTGTAGTGTAATCAATGGTATTAATATCTTTTTTTTAAAGAAAGGAAAAATTGCTTGTAAGAAGACCAGCCAGAATGCTTACTAGATGAGATATTAAAAGCCTCCTCTGCCTTAAGATATTTTTAGAAGCAATGAGATTTGGATCATTATCATAAATCTTATATCCAGGTTTATTATGGATTAATGGGATAGATTTCAAACAGGTAGATGAGCACATTTTACAGAATATTCTCTCCTCCTCTCCCGACCCGCTGGAAGAAAAAAGGCATGATCTCCTCTTTCTCTTATTTACTACCTCCTTTTGATTTTGAGAAGGGAAAAATTAACTTAAGGTAATTGAGTACCCTTCAGTCCAGAGACTTATTGAAATAGATCAGGTTTTGTATATATGCAGGCCATGTACTTTCTGAAGTTCCCATACCAGAAGGACTTCGACTTTCTATCGGGTGGGTTGGTAAGCAGTGTTTGGAGCATCAACCTGTTCAGTGTGCCAGCTGTGGAGAGCAGCAGTTACATCCTTTGTCATACCTTTTCAAAACATTATTTTCTCAGTGTGAGTCCAGATCAGACTGGATCCTTCAGTCCCTTTTCAATTAACAGCCCTGATTAGCCCTCCCCCGAACATTGTAACTGCTAGCTAGTCTCTCTCAGTGGCGATTTGTAGACACAATGTCATAAAGGAGAGAAAGGTTACTTACCAAAATAAGTCCTGCTTACTAAATATGTTGGCTCTATAGATAAATACCAGTCTTCACTTCAACTTTAGAGACTTAAGGAGGGATGCACCAGGAGACAGAGTAATGGAGGGACAGTTAGGGATTGGAGACTTCTTATGCCCTTGGTTCTGGAGTACTGGAACGGACATGTACATGCTCCCTTAATGTCAGCTTTGAAATGGTTTGTAGCACAGTTTACCAATATACAGGTCTTAGCACAGATCTTCAGAGAGAATAGATTTGGAGCACAAATGTTAAATTAATTTTTGCATTTTTGTTAGTGCAACATTGTTTGACTTAATTTATTTGCACAATATCAGAAAATTGAATCTAGCTAGGAAGTTGTTATATGGGATGCAATGGTAGTGGCGAGAGTTTTACTACATACGCTCTTCAGTCTTTAAGGGTATTTCTACACAGCATTATTTAGTGAAGCTGCACAGCTGGGTTGACCAACTTGGAGGTAGCGGGGCTCCCATTAACGTTGTAAAAATAGCTGTATAGGCTGTTCTATGAAGTTGTATCTCAGACTTGAGCTTGGGCTCTGAAGCCCATCCCCCTTCCTAGATTTTCAGATGGAAGCTATTTTTAACCAAAGATCTTGCATGAAGCTATTGATTCTCTGACCTTGTAAGGTATGTAGCATTTTTCAGACTGGTTCTTACTAATGCTAGTTTTTAATTTTAAACGTTACTTGTAAATTTAAATTCTTGTTCATAGATGAGTATAATTCTGATTCTTAACAGCTTTTCAAATAAACTTAAGATAAGGGAGGGAAAGTTGGCTAGATTGTCGGGCTCAACTGGTAGTGATCAATGTCTCTATGTCTAGTTGGCAGCCGGTATCAAGTGGAGTGCCCCAAGGGTCGGTCCTGGGGCCGGTTTTGTTCAATATCTTCATAAATGATCTGGAGGATGGTGTGGATTGCACCCTTAGCAAGTTTGCAGATGACACTAAACTGGGAGGAGTGGTAGATACGCTGGAGGGTAGGGATAGGATACAGAGGGCCCTAGACAAATGAGGATTGGGCCAAAAGAAATCTGATGAGGTTCAAGAAGGACAAGTGCAGAGTCCTGAATTTAGGATGGAAGAATCCCATGCACCGCTACAGACTAGGGACCAAATGGCTCCGCAGCAGTTCTGCAGAAAAGGACCTAGGGTTTACAGTGGACGAGAAGCTGGATATGAGTCAACAGTGTGCCCTTGTTGCGAAGAAGGCCAATGGCATTTTGGGCTGTATAAGTAGGGGCATTGCCAGCAGATTGAGGGACATGATCGTTCCCCTCTATTTGATATTGGTGAGGCCTTTTCTGGAGTACTGTGTCCAGTTTTGGGCCCCACACTACAAGAAGGATGTGGAAAAATTGGAAAGAGTCCAGCGGAAGGCAACAAAAATAATTAGGGGACTGGAACACATGACTTATGAAGAGAGGCTGAGGGAACTGGGATTGTTTAGTCTGCAGAAGAGACGAATGAGGGGGGATTTGATAGCTGCTTTCAGCTACCTGAAGGGGGATTCCAAAGAGGATGGATCTAGACTGTTCTCAATGGTAGCTGATGACAGAACAAGGAGTAATGGTCTCAAGTTGCAGTGGGGGAAGTTTAGGTTGGATATTAGGCAAAACTTTTTCACTAGGAGGGTGGTGAAACACTGGAATGCGTTACCTAGGGAGGTGGTGGAATCTCCTTCCTTAGATATTTTTAAGGTCAGGCTTGACAAAGCCTTGGCTGGGATGATTTAGTTGGGGATTGGTCCTGCTTTGAGCAGGGGGTTGGACTAGATGACCTTCTGAGGTCCCTTCCAACCCTGATATTCTATGATTCTATGAAATGCACAAGTACTCCTTTTCTTTTTGCGAATACAGACTAACACGGCTGTTACTCTGAAACCTGGCAATATAAACTGTAATTACTGAATTGTGGAAGGTTGCACCTGCCAGTTTTTCCTTGTAAACCCAGATTTGCAGGGTTAAGTATTGTTCATTTGAAATTGAGGATTTTAAATTTAAACATAAGCTTAGAAACTGTCTGTGGATTGACATTTTATACATTGCCCGCTAAACCATTTTAATGTCTTGAACTTCAAAAATGTAATTATCAATACAGTTAGAGAGAGAATCAAGTTCTTCAGGAGAGATCTTTTTGCAATGGGAATTTATTCTGTTTTTATAAACTATAGCTCACTTAGCAGACATTTTCCCAAATACCACTCCTTTCCAGTTCCACATATGAAATTCAGGTCTTGCCCACTGCTATACTGCTCCACCTACCAGAGAGTGAGGAGGCAAAGAAATTTGTCATGGCTAGTTTCTGCAATGGTGGTATTCTAGTGGGGCTTCTTCCCTGTGGAGACCATTTTGTATCAAGACACCTGCCAGAACATTTTCAAAAGTGATGGTGATTTTGGATGACCAACTTGAGACTCTGTAACTGTGCCTGGTTTTTTTGGAGGCTGGGTGCTCAGCACTTTCTGAAATATCAGAACCCGTGAAAGTGTCTGAAGTCAGGAACCTGAAATCATTTGTTATGCTTAAAATTCTAGGCTCTTGTCTCCTCATTATTAATATGCTGAAACTGTTATTTTGGTCCTGCACATCTCTGAGAATCCTGCTCCAAGGGCTCGCATGTCGTGATCTGATGTGACAACTGCATACATCAACCGATAGGCCAGCCAGAGCTTGTTGCTCAGGGCAGAAAACTTCAGTATATGTTTCAGTGATGTATCAAATTCTCTTTAAATCATTTCTTACCTGTAAAGAAAGGCTAATGGATTTGTAGGTTGGCTGAACAGATGGCAGCTAAGTTGCATAAATCTTTTCAGCATTTTGTTGCCTTCCAAGTTCTCTAAGTATTAGCTATATCACTGTGCCCCAGAGAGTGAAGCTTACTTATCGTAAATGGGCCTTCAATTCAACAGCTATATACATATTTGCTTTCTTGTGGGACTGAGATAATCAAAATGTGTACACTGCCCCATTTCACCCCTTAATTTAGAGATTTCTTGGGAAAGACAGGCAAAAAAAGGAAGCAGGTGATATAGAAGCCACATTACATCAGGCAATCTTAGTTGTTCAGGACCTCTGCTGTATGACAATTCATATATTCCTATTAACAGTTAATGCTAAGAGAAATGGAAGAGATGTGAAACCAAATCAATCTCTAACTATTAGGGATCAGGAATGACACCTTCATTGGGGCAGATTACTGTGGAGACTTCTGTACTGTTCTTTGAAGTATGTAGTTCTGGCAACTATCAAAGATATGACATCAGAATAGGTCAACCACAGGTGTGATGCAGTATGACAGTTCTTATGACATATTGAGCTTGTTTCACTAGTGACTCCCACTTAATCTGGATCTTTTGCTATGGTGCCTGTTATCGCTCATTAGCCCTACCAAACTTCATTGGATGGTTTATACTCTTGTATGCCTTAGGCATCTGAGAGACATCGTCACAAAAAGCTCTGAGTTCTTGTGTAGTGGTATGGACTATTCCACCTCAAAAGCTTACTCTTGGTTACAATGGATCTTCAGTAAACTTGTTCAGGGAAATTTTCTTGTGAGTAAATATTGTTTCCAGCATGTTTTTAAATTATTTTTGGTTTGATTCAATAAATTAACATGTTTAAAAGTTGGTATTTTGTCTGCAGTCTGGCAAATTGGATTTCATGAGTTGGGCATACATCCTAATGCCTTAGGTTGTCACTTTTTCTTTGAAGTCAAGATTTAAAGAAACGATGGGCTTAATTTTGCAAATTCCCTCATTTTATTGAATTGATATCTTAGGTGCAAAAGCCAGAAACTACTTTTCCGTAACATGTAGAACAATAATTTTTCTGTATATACTTTCTTCCATCTTTTATGGAGGAAAAAGAATATTGTGTGAGAGTGTTATTTTTACCTCTAAGTCTGTTGCTGTTACTGACATTAGGTTAAGAAAGGCTATAAAATATCTCGTTTTGAATCTCTGTGGGACATTAAATTAATTGCAGTCAATTTCCCTTGCAAGTCTTAATAGTCCCATATATAAAACAAATATTATTTTGTTTGTTTAACTCTCGTAGATGGAGGACTAACATATGAAAAGTATCAGACAGGTAGCTGTCTTAGTCTGTATCCGCAAAAACAACGAGGAATCCGTGTGGCATCTTAGAGACTAACAAATTTATTTGGTCATAAACTTTTGTGGGCTATAACCCACTTCATCAGATGCATGGAGTGGAAAATACAGTAGGCAGGTATAAATATACAGCACATGAAAAGTTGGGAGTTGCCTTACCAAGTGAGGGGGTGAGAGCTAAAAAGGCCAATTCAATCAGGGTGGATGTGGCCCATTCCCAACAGTTGACAAGCAGGACTGAGTATCAACAGAGGGAAAATTACTTTGTTGTGACCCAGCCACTCCCAGTCTTTATTCAGGCCTAATTTGATGGTGTCAAGTTTGCAAATTAATTCCAGTTCTGCAATTGCTCGTTGAAGTCTGTTTTTGAAGTTTTTTTGTTGAAGAATGGCCACTCTTAAGTCTGTTATTGAGTATCCAGGGAGATTGAAGTGCTCTCCTACTGGTTTTTGAAAGGTGCCATTCTTGATGTCTGATTTGTGTCCATTTATTCTTGTGCACAGAGACTGTCCAGTTTGGCCAGCGTACATGGCAGAGGAGCATTGCTGGCACATGATGGCAAATATCACATTGGTAGATGTGCAGGGGAACGAGCCCCTGATGGTGTGGGTGATGTGGTTAGGTCCTATGATGGTGTCCCTTGAATAGATATGCGGACAGAGTTGGCAATGGGGTTTGTTGCAGGGATTGGTTCCTGGGTAAGTGTTCCTGTTGTGTGGTGTAGAGTTGCTGGTGAGTATCTGCTTCAGGTTGGGGGGGCTGTCTGTAAGCGAGGACTGGCTTGTCTCCCAAGGTCTGAAAGTGAGGGATCATCCTTCAGGATAGGTTGTAGATCCTTGATGATGCGCTGGAGAGATTTTAGTTGGAGGCTGTAGGTGACCGCTAATGGTGTTCTGTTACTTCCTTTTTTTTGGACCTGTCCTGTAATAGGTGACTTCTGGGTACCCTTCTGGCTCTGTCACTCTTTCTTCACTCAGCAGGTGGGTATTGTAGTTGTAAGAACGCTTGATAGAGATCCTGTAGATGTGTGCCTCTGTCTGAGGGATTGGAGCAAATGCAGTTGTATCTTAAGGCTTGGCTGTAGCCCATAGATCATGTGATGTGGTCTGAATGAAAGCTGGAGGCATGTAGGTAAGTTTAGCGGTTAGTAGGTTTCTGGTATAGGGTGGTGTTTATGTGACCATTGCTTATTTGCACTGTAATGTCCAGGAAGTGGCTCTCTTGTGTGGACTGGTCCAGGCTGAGGTTGATGATGGGGTGGAAATTGTTGAAATCCTGGCGGAATTCCTCAGATTTTCTTCCCATGGGTCCAGATGATGAAGATGTCATCAATGTAGCGCAAATAGAGTAGGGGCACTATGGGACGAGAGCTGAGGAAGCGTTGTTCTAAGTAAGCCATAAAAATGTTGGCATACTGTGGGGCCATGCGGTATAGCAGTGCCGCTGGCTTGAAGGTATAAATCGTCCCCAAATATGAAATAGTTGTGGGTGAGGACAAAGTCACAAAGTTCAGTAACTAGGTCTGCTGTGACATTATTGGGGATACCTGAAAAGTAGTGGTGTTGTAGCCATGTTGGTCCCAGGATGTTAGAGACACAAGGTGGGTGAGATAATATCTTTTATTGGACTTACACAGAGCTCTTCTTTAGGTCTGGGAAAAGTGCTCAGAATGTCAGCTAATTACAAGGTGGAACATACTGTTTAGCATAAGTAGTTACCATGTGTTTCAAGGGACCAATCCAGGTGAAGTAGCCTGTTAATACCTCTCCAGTCACAGGGGGAGGTGGAAAAAAAAGGCTGCGGGGGGGGTGTTAAGTGGGTTATATATTGTTGTAATAACCCATAAATCCACTCTCTCTTGTTTTGCAGTTTCCTTTAAAAGTGGAGAGGTCACATATAAAAGTGTTCACGCACAGGTGAAAATGGTGTTTTTGTCTCTTACATTTTTCTGTGTGAGTTCACTTGAGAGCATAATGATTGGTTTCACCAACAAAGTTGTTGTTGGGGCATTTAGTGCACTTGATGAGGTACAGCAATGGGACGTTCCCCTGGTGTTATCTGGACCGGTGACCGAGTACTCCAATCCTCGACTCTGGGAGCCAGCCTCACCCTGCTCTGCTGTGAGAACCCCGACTCCCGGGATGTTCATGCACAGCCTCTGGTATGTAAGCTGCTCCCAGCTACCGCTGCTTGGACTATGCAACAGAATGATACTAGCCAGCATCCGAGACACAACCCTAGGAATCAGGCTTGTTATCCCAAGGTGGGGGCTCTCTGCAAAGATAGATTTTAAGTGATAATAAGTCAAAGCACAACAAGTCAGCTTTGGTCAAATGAAATAAAAACAAAATGCATTCTAAGCTGATCTTAACACTTTCAGTGTCCTTACAAACGTAGATGCTTCTTACCACAGGCTGGCTAGTTGCCCTTCAGCCAGGCTCTCCCCTTTGATCAGTGCTTCAGTCGCTTGGTGGTGATGTCTGTAGATGGAGGTGGAAGAGAGAGGAAGAGCGTGGCAAACGTCTCTCCCTTTTATCATATTCTTCTTCCGTCCTGGCTTTGCTCCCACCCACCACTTAAGGGTCAGGTGAGCATTACTTCATCGTAGTCCCTGACTGACAAAGGGAAGAGGGGTGACTCACTCAAGAGTCCAACAGATCTTTTGTTGCTGCCTAGGCCAGTGTCCTTTGTTTCTGTGAAGCTGGGCTGGGTATATCCTATACGTGCCCTGATGAAGTGTGACCTGCCCCTCTGTTTCTGGAGAGTTTTGCCTGGGCTTGTTTGAAGCCATGAGGACACATTTTCAACCTCATAGCTATATACGTGAAATTACAATCTATAATAATATTATAACAATGCTCAGTGCATCATGAGCCTTCCGAAGACACCCGACATGGCAAACTTTGCATTGGATACCACGCAATCATATTATAAGGATGAACATGGGGGTGCTGGGTGTTCCCCCGAGATAGTGTCACAACCACATGTTGTGATATGCATGTATAGGACCCATAGATCTTGAAAGGTTGTTGTGGGGCGGGCAGTGGGGTATTGATCATTGTAGTAGTGGAGATATGTTTACAGGTTTTGCATCTGTTGTTCTGGCAGGGTCTGGTGTCACTTGGAGTTGGTGTGTCCTGGTCTATGGGGAGCTTCTGGCTTGGAGTGGTTGGGGCCAGAAGAGGTGGTTCAGGAAAGATGTCTTTCAGCATGTGGTCCCCATTAAGTATGGGTTGTAATTTTTTGATGATACCTCATGTGGGTTCGTTCTCCCAGGCTGGCTTTGTGAGGGTTATGGAGTTGTAGTTGGTTCTGCTTTTTTTGTGGTTTGTTTTTGTTGGATGGCTGTCCTCAGGTGGCTGAACCCATGGATCATCACACCTACTTTCACAGATCCAGTAATCACCCCAAACACACAAAGAAATCTGTTATCTACAGCCAGGCACTCTACCACAGAATAAGTGCCGAGGAGAAAGTCCAGGATATACACCTTAAAACACTTAAAATAGCCTTCACCAAACAATGACACTCTACCAGTGAAGTAGGTCACATCATGTAACAGGCCACCTAAATATTCTGAGAGAAACTGCTTCAATACAGAAATAAAACACTTTAATAAACACACTGCTAGTGGTCACCTACCACTCCATACTGGAATCCATATGGATCTGACCTCTCAGTCCTCATCCTCAAAGAAAACCTGCACAACACCTTCAAAAAACAAGCCTGAGAGCTTAATTTAATAACTTTTCTAGATACTAATATACATGGACTGAATAGAGATACTGGATTTATGGGTTATTACAAAAATCTATAACTCACTTAACACCCTCACCCCATCTTCCTCCCCCCCCCCTGCCCCTTTCCCCCTATGACTGGAGAGGTGTTAATGGGCCACTTCACCTTGCATAGTCCCTGGACATATGTGTTAACTACTTATGCTTAACAATCTGTTCCACCTTGTGTTAAGCTGTGACAGTCTTGAGTACATTTCCCAGACCTGAAGATGAGCTCTGTGTAAGCTTGAAAGCTTGTCTCTCTCGCCAACAGAAGTTGGTCCAATATTACCTCATCCACCTTGCTTGACTAATATGAAAAGCAGTCCTACACTGTAGCCATTATCAAGCAAAACCCATTTAGGTGTGAAAAATTAAAAAAGTCATTCTTATTATATTCTCATCCCTAGATGTAATACATTTCACATTGGAATTAGATTTCTTCAAACAAACCATCTGCTTCTAAAACACACACACAATAATTCCTGTCAATTATATTCTACAGTAGCTATGAGATGTCAGCATTAATAAATTGACAGTGAAATACAAGAAGATGCAAATTAATTTTCAGCTGAGAACAAATATTAAACAGAATATTGTCTGTGTAGCTGTTCCACTCTTTCAGAACAGAGATTGGAACCCTCTGGCTGTTGTAACTGCACACTTGTTTCCTCAAGTTCATGAGGAGCCATTGCCTTAACCCCACTTCTGTTTCTTGTGACTACTGTGGAAAGAGAACTTGGAACCCTCTATCTTTTTCTTTTTGGTCAATTTTTTTCTTGGTAGATAAGTGCTTAATATTAATGGTGGTTTCATTTTACTGTTGTTGAAGTTTTATGGTAATGTTAGTCCTGTCCCACTATGTGGTCTAGACACACACACAAACAAAATCTGAGATAAGACTGAATAAATGAGTAAGGACAGGAGTGTGGATTTGTACTGACAGTCTTCTCAGAGCTAGAATTGCTAGGTAAGTAGCCTTTCTTCTTCTAGTGGTGGTCCCTTTATGTATTGTAAACTCTGGTGCACCTGCATGCAATGTGCCGGAGCTGGAAGATTTTTTTGTAGCAGTCTGTTGACCCGCGTGTGTCGCATGTTTTGCCTTGTGTCTCAGGCGAGGTTATATTAGGTTGTGTGGATCGACGCCTCTTCAGTTCCCTCTTACCGCCTCCTGGCCAGAGTCTGAATCCCTGTTCCTTCATGATAATAGCTTGACTGCAAGACCATTTTCATCCATTTGTATATAGTTCTTCTTTGTTTTTTTAGCTGTAAATAGTTGTTAGTATAGTGTACTTAGTTAATCTTCGTTGGACAAGAGACAGTGCTTCTGCACCCTCCTGGAGGAGGGTTGCCTGGTGGCCAGGATGAGGGTCCACGCAGTCATGGATACTGCGGATACATACTCCCATTGCCTCGCCACATGTGTGGTCATGCGCAGCAACTTTGGCTACAATCCAGCAGCTTCCCACAGGAGGTCAAAACCACAAAACAGGACCTCCCTTTTGATAAGGAGAAGCACATCTCCACCAAGGCAGATGAGTCCCTTCACTCCCTGAACTACTCAAGGGAGAAACTCTGGTCCCTTGGGATCCATATCCCATCACAAACAGCAGCGACATCCCTTCTATCCCTGGCAGTATGCATAATATCCACCCTACTATCACTGGCAACAAGAATTCCTGCGGAAGCAACATTGTCCACAGTGCCCCCAGGCTGCGTCCCCTGCCATGACCATCTCCTGCATCTTGATCCACCAACAGCCCAAGGCTCACTTTTGACTCACAAGTAGAGTGCTATGAACCCTCCCTGTCACCACTCTGGTCCCCCCAGTTGTCTTTGGGGGCCGTCCTGCCCTCTTCGCCCGCAATTGCCATGGATGGTTGGGTGCACCACAGATACTCTATTGAATTCCTTGTTTTCTTCCCCACATGGGGCACCCCTCAGACGCTTACTGGGGATCCTTCCTATCACTGCCTCCTACAAGAAGTGGCGTCCTTGTGGCAATGGACATCATGGAGCATCCAGATATCTTCAAGTCCTGCGGGAGCTCATCTTGTCCATTTGCAGATAATGCTCTACATCTTAATGAGAAGCTATCTTAGAAGCAATTTCTTGTTAATCCAGCTGAGTGTTCAGAGATCATATTTGTCACGTTATTCCTCTTCACTCATTTTACAGAAAAAATCCTTTTATCTTGCTGTTGTCTCCACGTATCGGAAAGAGGAGGCAGAAACTGTCCATCACCCTTGTTACACCTCCTTCATATGAGTCTGAAACTTTGGCTGTTGTCCCTAAAGAACAGTAGAAAACCAGGATTGTGATATCATCACAAATGAATTCATAAAAGGAGTAGGAGATACCTTTGATCAAACAAAATTACTAGGAGGGAATTTTCCCTGGTAATACCTCACTCCTTTCCTCCTTCCAATCCATGGTACTGTGCTGATGTGGGAAGTGGTAAGACAGGAGGTTGGACATATTTGCTATCTGCAAAAGAGTACTTATCTACAAAAGAGAGGTGCCCAAGAGGAATGAGTTGTAGCTTATCAGGCAGAAATGAATTGGGGAGGAATTTTTTATTTTTCAGTTTATTGATCAGAGTTGTATCTGGGTGAATGTCCAAATTTTTAAGAACAATACAAAATTAATTACTTTGAAAGGGAGATTCTTAAATCTAAAATTTATCTATTAAAGCTCCTTCCCTCATACTCGTACAGAAACTTGAGAGAAGCTGGGCTTTACCCAGTACTCTGAAGGTCACCAGACTGTCCTTGTCTGTTAAATATAGTGGGCTGGTGTGCTGTAAAGCAAAGATCCGTTATTTTCTCTGGTCCCTGTACTGTGCAAAGTAGTGTTAAATGTTTGATGAACTGACCCCTTGTGAGGAAT
Source organism: Lepidochelys olivacea (assembly GCF_965140295.1). NCBI lineage: Eukaryota > Metazoa > Chordata > Testudines > Cheloniidae > Lepidochelys > Lepidochelys olivacea. The sequence goes on from NC_140412.1 coordinate 10,517,482, forward strand.
CATTTACAGCAGTGATCTCCAACTTTTTTTTTATGCCCAAGATCACTTTTTGAATCTAAGGGCAACCCAGGATCTACCCTGTGCCCCTTCCCCGAGGCCCCACCCTGCTCACTCCATTGCTCGCTGTCCCCCACCCTTACTTACTTTCTCTGGGTAGAGGGTTGGGGTTCAGGCTCTGGGCTGGGGCCAAGGTGTTCGCAGTGTGGGAGGAGGCTCTGGGCTGAGTCTGGGGCAGGGGGTTGGGGTGCATGAGAGGTGCAAGCTCAAGGAGGGAGTTTGGGTGAAGGAGGGGGCTCTGGGCTGGGGCAGAGTATTGAGGTGCAGGAGGGGATACAGGGTGCTGGCTCTGGGAGGGGGGTCAGGACTGAGGCAGGGTTTGGGGTGCAGGAGGGGGTATGGGGTGGTAGCTCTGGGAAGGGTCTGGGGCTTGGGGTGCAGGAGGGGATACAGGGTGTTGGCTCTGGGAGGGAGCTCAGGGTGGGGTTTCAGGTTCAAGAGGAGGTTTGGGGTGCAGAAGGGGGTATGGGGTGCTGGTTCCAGGAGGGGGCTGAGGATTGGGGTGTGGCCTCCTGCTGGGCAGCACTTACCTCTGGCGGCTCCCGGTGGGAGGCAGGTGTGGTGAGGCTAAGGCAGGCTTCCTGTCTACCCTGGCCTCACACTGCTCCCGGAAGGGGCCAATGCGCACCTGCAGCCTGAGCGCTGCCCCCCTCTGTAAGCATCGCCCCCACAGCTCTCCCGGCCAGTGGGAGCTGTGGGGTTTGCAGGCAGGAGCAGTGTACGGCGGGAGACCCCTGTCTGGCTGCGGGGCCTCGCTGGCTGCTTCCGGGACCAGCGTGGGGCCAGGGTAGGCGGGGAGCCTGCCTTAGCGGCAGCCACGCTACACTTCCAGAGATTGCAATCGACTGGGATATCCTCTAGGATCGACTAGTCACTGCAATCAACCGGTTGGTGACTACTGATTTACAGTGTACAGTAGCTACGGTATGTGCTATTATGAATAAGTAACCTTTTCCTTATGAAGATGCTCCCAGTCAACTATCACTGTTTGTTTTATGTAGTTATATGCTTTTTTGTGGTGCTCATCACTGTAGTTTCTGTGAGCATCTTGTAAACATTAATGAATATATAGATGGGGAACTGAGGCATTGAAAGATTAACGGTATGTCTACATTAGTGCACAAGAAGCCAGGGTATAGAACACTAGTCTGCTGTGCAATAAGTTTCCATATGGACCCTGCTACCAAACAATAGTGCAGTTTAACGTACTGCTTGTTATTTGAAATGGCAGTGTCAAAAATGCACCATAAACTTTTAGTGCATGGTAGCCAGGTCCACATGGAGGTTTACTGCCTGGCAGACTAGTGTCTATACATTGTCTACTGCTATGGATTCACACCCTGGTTGCTGCACATGGTTTCAGTATCGATAAGCCCTAAATAGTTTGTCCAAGGTCACACGAGGAGTCAGTGGCAGAATTAGGAGTTGAGCTGAGATCTGCGTCGCAGTTCAGTTTCTGAATAGTACATCAGAAGAAAGTTGTTCACTAGACGTCAGTCTGCATATTACTGTAACATTTTTAATACTTAACATTTTCTTCCAGCAATTATTAATGTATAAATTTTTTTATTATTTTTAGCTAGTTATATAAAGTCACTAATTGTTTTGATAATGGGTACTTAATGTCCTTTGGTGTAGTATTGACGCTTTTTATTAACGCAAAGTTACAGTAAAACGTTAACATATTATATCATACATTACTTACTATTTATGCAGGATCAGGTTAATATTCAAAGAACCTGGCTTGCTGGATAAGAAGCTCTCCTCCTTTAGAAATTTGGCCACCCTTTTTAGTGTACTATAAATACTTATCCTCTCTTTGGAGCTTCTGTTGTGTATGTACTTGGTATGACATCTTTTCCATTGCAAAGACAGTCCATATTTTACTAGCCCACAATTTCATAAGAGAAGTCACATGTTTCCACTACAAAATAAATAAATTGTCTTTCTGTTTAAAATGAACATCCTTTCCTGGAGCATTAAGTAAACAGATTGGGGGATCTCTGGGAAGCTGGTATTTTTTTTATAAGATGAATCTGTTTAATTATCTCCTCCCCAAACTGTCTAATTCCGGGACACAACCACCATATGTCTGAGTATGTTCTTCTTTCCCCACAATTCCTCAAACAAGGTGCCTCCCCAGGAGCAAAACTGTGGGGATCTTAACTGGAGTCAAATGCTATCTATACAGTAATTTATAAAATTTTTCTTTGAGTTACATAAATTGAAGATGTACATTGTCTTTCCCATATGGAGACCCATTCATCCAGATCAATTTCGTTGTCTCAGGACTTATACACACTAGTGCTTACTTCGGTATAACTTAAGTCGCTCAAGGATGCCATCCCCCTGAGTGATGTAAGTGACACCGACCTAAGCACTGGTGTGGAAGAAGCTCTCCTGCTGACTTAGCTACTGCTGCTTCAGGAGGTGGAGTAATTATGCCAACTGGAGAGCTCTCCAGAATGTATAGTATAAAGCATCTGCACTACAGCTGTTCAGCTACGTCGGTACCCTTTGTTTTTGATGTTTCCATATGGATTTTAATAGCACATCCTGTCATGTCAAGGATACCAATAGGGATGAACTGAAATAAAAATCATCACTGTAGTATTTTGGCGAACTTCAGAGCTCACTTGGCATAGCACATAATTGGCATAATATGTCATATTTAGTTCCTCTGTTGTGTAGTTGGCCAACTGAATTGTAGTTTGTTTATTTTAAAAATCCATTTACTTGGTATTGTTTATTGCTAATTATCCAAACTTGAACATAATTAATTGCTAGTGAGATCGTAAAATAAATTCATATAAATTATCTCAATACCACATTTATAGTAAACATAATGAAATATATTCATTTTTTTTCCTATCATTTTCTATGTCAGTTTAATGCTTATGAAAGAGAGGAACTAATAGTGCTCAGAGCTGTGCATGGTGTTTGCCAGTGCTATGCACAACCCCCCACAAATATCTTCCAGTGTAAATTAATCCTGACTTGTGTCCCTAATATTCTAGTCCTGAAGTACTCTAAATTGGTGATTGTTAATCAGGGTTCCGGGACCCCCCCGGGGGAGGGGGGAAGGGAAGCAGTGAGCAGGTGTCAGTGGTCTACGAGAATAAACCATAGAGCAGGGCCAGCATTAGACTCACTGGGGCCCAGGGCAGAAACCTGAATTCTGAGCCCTGGTACGCATGGCTGAAGCCAGCCCTGAGCACTTTAGCTTTGCGTAGCCCCCAGCAGTGTGGGGCCTGGGGAATCACTCTGCTTACTACTCACTAGCCCTGTCTTTTAATCTACTGAAAAACAGTTGTTGTGGCATGGGTGAGCTGTGAAATTTTTATAATAGGTTGTGCAGGGAAGGGAACACAGAAGGAAAAAGGTTAAGAACCCCTGCTTTAAATATTGGTCAGCTGCAGCAAGTGGCATGAACATCTTTCTCTGTATTTTGATTTCTAATATGAAGCAGAACCTCCAGTTAAAACAAACAAACAACCCAACCAAAACCCAAATAAAAAGCCCCCACCCCCAAACTGCAGACACTTTGAAATAGTGACTGATTTAGCTTTGGGATTGGTTTTGTCATATGTTCATGATAAGATGAGGTGCTGAGTGTGTCCTATTTCCTTGTTGGGGCGACTGTGATTCAGTACTGTATGGAGATTACTTTAGTTCACTTTTAGGCTGCACTTCAGAGAGGGAAAAACAAATATTTTATGCTGCTTGTAATTTGATGTCAATCATCCAATTATTTTTATTGCTGTTCTTTTCAATAAAGTTTATATTTTGCTTTCCTGGGTAAACATGTTTTTCTTTCACAGGGTGTCATCAGCCCTGCTCAGTCCTGTCAGCATTAATTTATTTTTTCATGCTTTAATACCAAATATTTTCACACATTTAAACAGAAAATGAAAAGAAATAAACTACACATGGTATATAGCATATATGGTACTAGTTGGTTTTAAATTTAAAACTTACTGCTTACTGTGCATATGCTTATATATAATATATACATTTTTAATATAGAAAAGCTGTATGGTGAGTTCCTGAGTTGGAAACTAGAAGACACACTCTCCCAGTTTCCCCTAAAACCTGGGAAGATTGCAACCTTTAATGTAAACATTAAAGTGAAGCTAGACTTCTCCTGTCAAGAAAACCTTCTGCAAGACCTCAGTGATGGTAAGTTACAAATAGGCTTGGCATAATGTGATTTATATTTTGTTTTCCATTTGATTGCTAATATCAGTTTATTTTTAAGCATTATTTTAAATTTTTATCTATTTTAAATTCTCATAGTTGTGGAAAATTATAGGAGGGATTAGACACTATCGGGGTCAGACAATACTTATTTAATGATAGCAGACCTTGAGATTCAAGAAGTTACAACTTTATAACTGGTTTCAGAGTAGCAGCAGTGTTAATCTGTATCCGCAAAAAGAAAAGGAGTACTTCTGGCACCTTAGAGACTAACAAATTTATTTGAGCATAAGCTTTCATGAGCTACAGCTCACTTAATTGGATGCATGCAGTGGAAAATACAGTGGGGAGATTTATATACACAGAGAACATGAAACAATGGGTGTTACCATACACACTGTAACAAGAGTGATCAGGTTTCAGAGTAACAGCCGTGTTAGTCTGTATTCGCAAAAAGAAAAGGAGTACTTGTGGCACCTTAGAGACTAACCAATTTATTAGAGCATAAGCTTTCGTGAGCTACAGCTCACTTCATCAGATGCATATCGTGGAAACTGCAGCAGACTTTATATATACACAGAGAATATGAACCAATACCTCCTCCCACCCCACTGTCCTGCTGGTAATAGCTTATCTAAAGTGATCATCAGGTGGGCCATTTCCAGCACAAATCCAGGTTTTCTCACCCTCCACCCCCCCACACAAATTCACTCTCCTGCTGGTGATAGCCCATCCAAAGTGACAACTCTTTACACAATGTGCATGACAATCAAGTTGGGCTATTTCCTGCACAAATCCAGGTTTTCTCACATTCCCCCCACCCCCATACACACACAAACTCACTCTCCTGCTGGTAATAGCTCATCCAAACTGACCACTCTTCAAGTTTAAATCCAAGTTAAACCAGAACATCTGGGGGGGGGGGGGTAGGAAAAAACAAGAGGAAACAGGCTACCTAGCATAATGACTTAGCCACTCCAAGTCTCTATTTAAGCCTAAATTAATAGTATCCAATTTGCAAATGAATTCCAATTCAGCAGTTTCTCGCTGGAGTCTGGATTTGAAGTTTTTTTGTTTTAAGATAGCGACCTTCATGTCTGTGATTGCGTGACCAGAGAGATTGAAGTGTTCTCCGACTGGTTTATGAATGTTATAATTCTTGACATCTGATTTGTGTCCATTTATTCTTTTACGTAGAGACTGTCCAGTTTGACCAATGTACATGGCAGAGGGGCATTGCTGGCTGATTTAGAACAACGCTTCCTCAGCTCTCGTCCCCTAAAGCCCCTACTCTACTTGCGCTATATTGATGACATCTTCATCATCTGGACCCATGGAAAAGAAGCCCTTGAGGAATTCCACCATGATTTCAACAATTTCCATCCCACCACCAACCTCAGCCTGGTCCAGTCCACACAAGAGATCCACTTCTTGGACACTACAGTGCTAATAAACAATGGTCACATAAACACCACCCTATACCGGAAACCTACTGACCGCTATTCCTACCTGCATGCCTCCAGCTTTCACCCTGACCACACCACACGATCCATCGTCTACAGCCAAGCTCTGCGATACAACCGCATTTGCTCCAACCCCTCAGACAGAGACAAACACCTACAAGATCTCTGTCAAGCTTTCTTACAACTACAATACCCACCTGCAGAAGTAAAGAAACAGATTGATAGAGCCAGAAGAGTTCCCAGAAGTTACCTACTACAGGACAGGCCTAACAAAGAAAATAACAGAACGCCACTAGCCGTCACCTTCAGCCCCCAACTAAAACCCCTCCAACGCATTATTAAGGATCTACAACCTATCCTAAAGGATGACCCAACACTCTCATAAATCTTGGGAGACAGGCCAGTCCTTGCCTACAGACAGCCCCGCAACCTGAAGCAAATACTCACCAACAACCACATACCACACAACAGAACCACTAACCCAGGAACTTATCCTTGCAACAAAGCCCGTTGCCAATTGTGCCCACATATCTATTCAGGGGACACCATCACAGGGCCTAATAACATCAGCCACACTATCAGAGACTCGTTCACCTGCACATCCACCAATGTGATATATGCCATCATGTGCCAGCAATGCCCCTCTGCCATGTACATTGGTCAAACTGGACAGTCTCTACGTAAAAGAATAAATGGACACAAATCAGATGTCAAGAATTATAACATTCATAAACCAGTCGGAGAACACTTCAATCTCTCTGGTCACGCAATCACAGACATGAAGGTCGCTATCTTAAAACAAAAAAACTTCAAATCTAGACTCCAGCGAGAAACTGCTGAATTGGAATTCATTTAAAAATTGGATACTATTAATTTAGGCTTAAATAGAGACGTGGAGTGGCTAAGTCATTATGCAAGGTAGCCTGTTTCCTCTTGTTTTTTCCTACCCCCCCCCCCAGATGTTCTGGTTTAACTTGGATTTAAACTTGAAGAGTGGTCAGTTTGGATGAGCTATTACCAGCAGGAGAGTGAGTTTGTGTGTGTATGGGGGTGGGGGGAATGTGAGAAAACCTAGATTTGTGCAGGAAATAGCCCAACTTGATTGTCATGCACATTGTGTAAAGAGTTGTCACTTTGGATGGGCTATCACCAGCAGGAGAGTGAATTTGTGTGGTGGGGTGGAGGGTGAGAAAACCTGGATTTGTGCTGGAAATGGCCCACCTGATGATCACTTTAGATAAGCTATTACCAGCAGGACAGTGGGGTGGGAGGAGGTATTGGTTCATATTCTCTGTGTATATATAAAGTCTGCTGCAGTTTCCACGATATGCATCTGATGAAGTGAGCTGTAGCTCACGAAAGCTTATGCTCTAATAAATTGGTTAGTCTCTAAGGTGCCACAAGTACTCCTTTTCTTTTTAAGAGTGATCAGGTAAGATGAGCTGTTACCAGCAGGAGAGCGGAGGGTGGGGTGGGGGGAAGGAACCTTTTGTAGTGATAATCAAGGTGGGCCATTTCTAGCAGTTGACAAGAACGTCTGAGGAAGGGGTGGGGAGTGGGGGAATAAACATGGGGAAATAGTTTTACTTTGTGTAACAACACATCCGCTCCCAGTCTCTATTCAAGCCTAAGTTAATTGTATCCAGTTTGCAAATTAATTCCAGTTTACCGGTCTCTTGTTGGAGTCTGTTTTTGAAGGTTTTTTGTTGAAGAATTGCCACTTTTAGATCTGTAATCGAGTGACCATGGATTTGGATTTTTTGACCATGGGATGGTGTTCCGAGGAGGAGTGCTAGGCAGAGATGGGCTCCACCTAATGAAGAGAGGGAAGAGCATCTTTGGAAGCAGGCTGGCTAACCTAGTGAGGAGGGCTTTAAACTAGGTTCAGCGGGGGAAGGAGAACAAAGCCCTGAGGTAAGTGGGGACGTGGGATACCGGGAGGAAGCACGAGCAGGAGAACGCAGAAGGGGAGGGCTCCTGCCTCATACTAAGAAAGCAGGACAAACAGAACGTTATCTCAAGTGCCTATACACAAATGCAAGAAGCCTGGGAAACAAGCAGGGAGAACTGGAAATCCTGGCACAGTCAAGGAATTATGATGTGATTGGAATAACAGACTTGGTGGGATAACTCACATGACTGGAGCACTGTCATGGATGGATATAAACTGTTCAGGAAGGACAGGCAGGGCAGAAAAGGTGGGGGAGTTGCATTGTATGTAAGAGAGCAGTATGACTGCTCAGAGCTCAAGTATTAAACTGCAGAAAAACCTGAGTTTCTCTGGATTAAGTTTAGAAGTGTGAGCAACAAGGGTGATGTCGTGGTGGGAGTCTGCTATAGATCACTGGATCAGCGGGATGAGATGGACAAGGCTTTCTTTCGGCAACTCACAGAAGTTACTAGATTGCAGGCCCTGGTTCTCATGGGAGACTTCAGTCACCCTGATACCTGCTGGGAGAGCAATACAGCGGTGCACAGACAATCCAGGAAGTTTTTGGAAAGTGTAGGGGACAATTTCCTGGTGCAAGTACTGGAGGAACCAACTAGTGGCAGAGCTCTTCTTGACCTGCTGCTCACAAACCGGGAAGAATTAGTAGGGGAAGCAAAAGTGGATGGGAACCTGGGAGGCAGTGACCATGAGATGGTCGAGTTCAGGATCCTGACACAGGGAAGAAAGGAGAGCAGCAGAATACGGACCCTGGACTTCAGAAAAGCAGATTTTGACTCCCTCAGGGAACTGATGGGCAGGATCCCCTGGGAGAATAACATGAGGCGGAAAGGAGTCCAGGAGAGTTGGCTGTGTTTTAAAGAATCCTTATTGAGTTTACAGGGACAAACCATTCCGCTGTGTAGAAAGAATAGTAAATATGGCAGGTGACCAGCTTGGCTTAACCGTGAAATCCTTGATGATCTTAAACACAAAAAAGAAGCTTACAAGAAGTGGAAGACTGGACAAATGACCAGGGAAGAGTATAAAAATATTGCTCAGGCATGCAGGAGTGAAATCAGGAAGGTCAAATCACACCTGGAGTTGCAGCTAGCAAGAGATGTTAAGAGTAACAAGAAGGGTTTCTTCCGGCATGCTAGCAACAAGAAGAAAGTCAAGGAAAGGTGGGCCCCTTACTGAATGAGGGAGGCAAGCTAGTGACAGAAGATGTGGAAAAAGCTAATATACTCAATGCTTTTTTTGCCTCTGTCTTCACGAACAACGTCAGCTCCCAGACTGCTGCACTGGGCAGCACAGCATGGGGAGGAGGTGAGCAGCCCTCTGTGGAGAAAGAAGTGGTTCGGGACTATTTAGAAAAGCTGGACGAGCACAAGTCCATGGGGCTGGATGCGCTGCATCCGAGAGTGCTAAAGAAGTTGGTGGATGTGATTGCAGAGCCATTGGCCATTATCTTTGAAAATTCAAGGCGATCGGGGGAGGTCCTGGACAACTGGAAAAAGGCTAATGTAGTGCCCATCTTTTAAAAAGGGAAGAAGGAGCATCCTGGGAACTACAGGCTGGTCAGCCTCACCTCAGTCCCTGGAAAAATCATGGATCAGGTCCTCAAAGAATCAATTCTGAAGCACTTAGAGGAGAGGAAAGTGATCAGGAACAGTCAGCATGGATTCACCAAGGGCAAGTCATGCCTGACTAATCTAATTGCCTTCTATGATGAGATAACTGGCTCTGTGGATGAGGGGAAAGCAGTGGACATGTTGTTCCTTGAGTTTAGCAAAGCTTTTGACACTGTCTCCCACAGCATTCGTGCCAGCAAGTTAAAGAAGTATGGGCTGGATGAATGGACGGTAAGGTGGATAGAAAGCTGGCTAGATCGTCGAGCTCAACGGGTAGTGATCAATGGCTCCGTGTCTAGTTGGCAGCCGGTATCAAGTGGAGTGCCCCAAGGGTCGGTCCTGGGGCCGGTTTTGTTCAATATCTTCATAAATGATCTGGAGGATGGTGTGGATTGCACCCTTAGCAAGTTTGCAGATGACACTCAACTGGGAGAAGAAGTAGATACGCTGGAGGGTAGGGATAGGATACAGAGGGCCCTAGACAAATGAGAGGATTGGGCCAAAAGAAATCTGATGAGGTTCAAGAAGGACAAGTGCAGAGTCCTGAATTTAGTATGGAAGAATCCCATGCACCGCTACAGATTAGGGACCGAATGGCTAGGCAGCAGTTCTGCGGAAAAGGACCTAGGGGTGACAGTGGACGAGAAGCTGGATATGAGTCAACAGTGTGCCCTTGTTGCGAAGAAGGCCAATGGCATTTTGGGCTATATAAGTAAGGGTATTGCCAGCAGATTGAGGGACGTGATCGTTCCCCTCTATTCAACATTGGTGAGGCCTCATCTGGAGTACTGTGTCCAGTTTTGGGCCCCACACTACAAGAAGGATGAGGAAACATTGGAAAGCATCCAGCGGAGGACAACAAAAATGATTAGGGGACTGGAACACATGACTTATGAAGAGAGGCTGAGGGAACTGGGATTGTTTAGTCTGTGGAAGAGACGAATGAGGGGGGATTTGATAGCTTCTTTCAACTACCTGAAGGGGGGTTCCAAAGGGATGGATCTAGACTGTTCTCAGTGGTAGCAGATGACAGGAGGAGGAATAATGGTCTCAAGTTGCAGTGGGGGAAGTTTAGGTTGGATATTAGGCAAAACTTTTTCGCTAGGAGGGTGGTGAAACACTGGAATGCATCACCTAGGGAGGCGTTGGAATCTCCTTCCTCAGAAGTTTTTAAGATCAGGCTCAACAAAGCCCTGGCTGGGATGATTTAGTTGGGGATTGGTCCTGCTTTGAGCAGGGGGATGGACTAGATGGCCTCCTGAGGTCCCTTCCAACTCTGATATGCTATGACCACAGAGATTGAAGTGTTCTCCGACTGGTTTTTGAATGTTATAATTCTTGATGTCTGATTTGTGTCCATTTATTCTTTTACGTAGAGACTGTCCAGTTTGGCCAGTGTACATGGCAGAGGGGCATTGCTGGCACATGATGGCATATATCACATTGGTAGACGTGCAGGTGAACGAGCCTCTGATAGTGTGGCTGATGTGATTAGGCCCTATGATGGTGTCCCCGGAATAGATATATGGACACAGTTGGCAACAAGCTTTGTTGCAAGGATAGGTTCCTGGGTTAGTAGGTCTGTAGTGTGGTGTGTGGTTGCTGGTGAGTATTTGCTTCAGGTTGGGGGGGCTGTCTGTAAGCAAGGACTGGCCTGTCTCCCAAGATCTGTGAGAGTGAGAGGTCGTCCTTCAGGATAGGTTGCAGATCCTTGATGATGCGTTGGAGAGGTTTTTGTTGGGGGCTGAAGGTGATGGCTAGTGGCGTTCTGTTATTATCTTTGTTGGGCCTGTCCTGTAGTAGGTAACTTCTGGGTACTCTTCTGGCTCTGTCAGTCTGTTTCTTCACTTCCGCAAGTGGGTGTTGTAGTTGTAAGAATGCTTGATAGAGATCTTGTAGGTGTTTGTCTCTGTCTGAGGGGTTGGAGGAAATGCGTAGAGCTTGGCTGTCGGCAATGGATCGTATGGTGTGGTCTGGATGAAAGCTGGAGGCATGTAGGTAGGAATAGCGGTCAGTAGGTTTCCGGTATAGGGTGGTGGTTGTGTGACCATTGCTTATTAGCACTGTAGTGTCCAGGAAGTGGATCTCTTGTGTGGTCTGGTTCAGGCTGAGGTTGATGGTGGGATAGAAATTGTTGAAATCATGGTGGAATTCCTCAAGGGCTTCTTTTCCATGGGTCCAGATGATGAAGATGTCATAAATGTAGCACAAGTATAGTAGGGGCATTAGGGGACAAGAGCTGAGGAAGCGTTTTTCTAAGTCAGCCATAAAAATGTTGGCTTACTGTGGGGCCACCCTCACTCTCAGAGATCTTGGGAGACAGGCTAGTCCTTGCTTCCAGACAGCCCCCCCAACCTGAAGCAAATACTCACCAGCAACCACACACCACACTACAGACCTACTAACCCAGGAACCTATCCTTGCAACAAAGCTTGTTGCCAACTGTGTTCATATATCTATTCAGGGGACACCATTATAGGGCCTAATCACATTAACCATACTATCAGAGGCTTGTTCACCTGCACATCTACCAATGTGATATATGCCATCATGTGCCAGCAATGCCCCTCTGCCACGTACACTGGCCAAACTGGACAGTCTCTATGTAAAAGAATAAATGGACACAAATCAGATGTCAAGAATTATAAGATTCAAAAACCAGTCGGAGAACACTTTAATCTCTCTGGTCACTCGATTTCAGACCTAAAGGTTGCAATATTAGAACAAAAAGACTTAAAAACCAGACTCCAACGAGGTACTGCTGAATTGGGATTAATTTTCAAACTGGATACAGTTAACTTTGGTTTGAATAAAGACTGGGAGTGGATGTGTCGTTACACAAAGTAAGCCTATTTCCCCATGTTTATTCCCCCCCACTTCCCCACTCTTCCTCAGACGTTTTTGTCAACTGCTGGAAATGGCCCACCTTGATTATCACTACAAAAGATTTTTTCCGCCCCCCGGTCTCCTGCTGGTAATAGCTCACCTTACCTGATCACTCTTGTTACAGTGTGTATGGTAACACCCATTGTTGCATGTTCTCTGTGTATATAAGTCTCCCCACTGTATTTTCCACTGCATGCCTCCAATGAAGTGAGCTGTAGCTTACAAAGCTTACACTCAAATTTGTTTATCTTTATAACCGTTAAAACACAAAGTGTCTATATTGCCTGTCAGAATATACAAAGTAAATATCCTTGAATCAAGCTCTAAGTTCTAAAGCAGTATTTTTCTTTCTTTGCATATCTATAAATTTCATTTATTATAGATGGACATATTTTTCTTGTTCTGTGTGTGTACAGTGAAATTGACCTTTACAGTCATTTACTGATGAAAATCTAATTCTTCCAAGCCTAGTTACAAACTCCTCTTCTGCTTGGAGTAAAGTGTTTTATTTTGGCAAACGTTTCTGCGTGACCTCCATATGATGATCTTTGTTTGAAAACCAGAGGGTGGAACTGATATCTATTTTCAAATTTGTATCATGTAGCCTTTAGGGATACATCTTCAACATATGTGGGATTTAATGTGGAGCCCCTGTGGCTACTGACATGAGGAGCATGGCCCAAACTCTTCTTGTCATGCTCAGAATTTACCCTTGCGTCATAAAATCATTGAAATGTAGGACTGGAAGGGACCTTGATAGGTCACCTCGTTCAGTCCTCTGTATGGAGACAGGAGTAAGTATTATCTAGACCAGGGGCCTCAAACTACAATGACCATGAGGGCCACATGAGGACTAGTACATTAGCCCGAGGGCTGCATCACTGACCACTCCCCTACCCCGCCCCGCCCCCACTCCACCCCTTTGGAGAGGCCACGCCTCTGCCCCACCTCTTTCAACCGCTTCCCTGCACCACATTCCAACTCCTTCCTGAAATTCCCATTCCAACTCCGCTCCCTTCCTGCTCCCAGGGGGTGCAGGAGGGATGTGGGGTGTGTCAGGGGGCTCAGGGCAGGGGCTCGGGGTGCGGCAGGTGGCTCAGGGCAGGGAGTTGGGGTGCAGGAGGTGTGGCAGGGGGTTGGAGTGCAGGAGGCGTGTGGAGTGCAGCAGGGGGCTCAGGGCAGGGGGTTGGGGTGCAGGAGGAGTTCAGGGGCGGGTCCAGCCCGGTGTGCACTGGGGGCAGGGCAGGCTGGCTGCCTGCCTGCCTGCCCGCCCGCTCTGCCCCAGCGCCACTCTGAGAAGCGGCCAGGTCCTGGGGGATGGGGGGGCACGGGTATGTGTGTTGCCCTGGCTGCTCCTCTAGGTACTTCCCCTGCAGCTCCCATTGGCTGGGAACGGGGAACCATGGCCAATGGGAGCTTCGGAGGAGGTACCTGGAGGAGCAGTCAGGGCAACACACAGACCCCTGGGCCCCTGCAGGTTCTGGCTGCTTCCCGGAGTGGCGCGGGGGAAGGCAGGCAGCCAGGGAGCCTGCTCTGCCCCCGGTATGCATCGGGCCGGAGCCCCTCTAGGTAAATGCTGGAGGTGGGGGTTCGGGGGTGCTTCCGGGAGCTGGTGGGCCACAGAAAATAACCCCGTGGGCTGCGTGTTTGAAACCCCTGATCTCGACCATCCCTGACAGGTGTCTGTCTAACTTGTTCTTAAAAACTCCATTGACTGTGATTCCACAACCTCCCGTGGCAATTTGTTCCAGTTCTTAACTACTCTTACAGTTAAGAAGTTGTTTTGCTGATGTCCAACCTAAATCTCCTTTGCTAGAATTAAAACCCATTACTTCCTGTCCTGTCCTCAGTGGGTAAGAACAACATTTATCTCTCTCCTCATTATAATGACCTTTTTGGTACTTGAATACTGTTATGTACCCCCTCAGTCTTCTCTTCTGAAGACTAAGCAAACCCAATTTTTCCAATCTTTGCTCATAGGTCATGTTTTCTAGAGCGTTAATCATTTTTGTTGCTGTCCTTTGGACTGATGCCAGTTTGTCCACATCTTTCTTGAAGTCTGGTGTCCAGAACTGGACACAATTCTCCATTTGAGGCTTTATCAGTGCTGAGTAGAGTAAAAGAATAACTGCTTATGTCTTGCTTAAAAAACTTCTGCTAGTACATCCCAAAAGTGTTTGCTGTTTTTGCAACAGTATTACATTGTTGACCCGTATTTAGTTTGTGATCCATTATAACCCCAGATCCTTTTTGCAGTACTCCATCCCAGGCAGTTATTTCCCATTTTGTATTTGTGGAATTGATTATTTCTTTCCAAAGGTAGTACTTTGCATTTGTCCTTATTGAATTTCATCCTATTCAAATTCCAAAGTGATTGCAACCTCTCCTCGCTTGGTATTGTCGTCAAACTTTATATGTATGCTCTATTTGATATTATACAAATAATTTATGAAGATATTGAATAGAATTGGAACCAGGACAGATACCTGCAGAAGATCACTTGGTATGCCTTTCAGGCTTGATTTTGAGCCGCTGATGATTACTCTGAGTACATTTTTTCCAACCGATTGTGCACCCACTGTTGGTAGTTTTGTCTAGGCTGTATTTCTCCAGTTGTTTTGAGAAGGCCACATGAGACAGTATTGAAAGCCTTACTGAATTTGACATATATCCCATCTACTGCTTCTCCCCATCCACAAGGCTTGTTACCCCATCGAAGAATACTAAATTTGACAACAACAAATCATGTTTAAAAATAATCCACGTTGACTGTTATCCCCTTGTTTTCTTCCAGATGCTTACAAATTGGTTGTTTGATTATTTGTTCCATTATCTTTCTGGGTAATGATGTTAAGCTGACAGGTCTATAATTCCCTGTATCCTTATTTCCCTTTTTATAGGTAGGTACTATATTTGTCTTTGTCCAGTCCTCTGGGATCTCTCCCTGCTCCACAAGTTATCAAAGACAATAATTAATGGCTCAGAGATCTCTTCAGCCAGTTCCTAAAGTATTTTCGATATATTTCATCAAGCCCTGCTGAGGACATCTAACTTGTCTAAGGAATTCTTAACTTTTTTTAACCTATTTTAGCCTCAGATTGTACTTCATTTACATTGGTCACTGTTAGTCATCTGGTTACTGATAACTTTTTTGGTGAAAGCTGAAACAAAAAGGCATTTAGCATTCCGGCCATTGCTGTGTGTTAATTATATTTCTCTCCTTATTGAGTAATGGGCATTCCCTGTCCTTGATCTTCCTCTTGCTTCTAATGTATTTGTACAATGTTTTCTTGTTATCCTTTATGTCCTATCTAGTCAAATCTAATTTTTTACCTTGGCTTTTCTAATTATGCCCCTACATATTTTTTTCTTCAACTTTTGTAATTTGACCTAGTTACCATTTTTTTTGCATGTGTCTCTTTGGAATTTCAGGTCAT
Source organism: Lepidochelys olivacea (assembly GCF_965140295.1). Classification (NCBI taxonomy): domain Eukaryota; kingdom Metazoa; phylum Chordata; order Testudines; family Cheloniidae; genus Lepidochelys; species Lepidochelys olivacea. Next base: position 10,533,083 of record NC_140412.1, read on the forward strand.
TGAAGATTTCCTGGTTAAGCGAGGGTGGCCTCTTACTATTGTATATTTCCTGTACGTTGGACTGCTTTGTTCTTATGCCTTTAATAATGTCTATTTTAAAGACTGCCAGATCTCCTGAGCTCTTTTTCCCTTAGACTTGCTTCCATGAGATCTTACCTACCAATTCTCAGAGTTTGCTAAAGTTTTCATCTTGAAGTCCATTGTCTTTATTCTGCTGTTTTCCCTCCTACTAATCCTTAGAATTAATAACTCATATTATTTCATGTTTACTTTCACCCAAGCTGCCTTTCACCTGGAATTCTCAGCCAGTTCCATTTTGTTTGTCTGAATCAAATCTAGAATAGCCTCTCCCCTAGCCACTTTATCATCTCTCATAAAAAGTTGTCTCAAATGAATTCCAAGAACTTGTAGGATAATCTGAGCCCTGCTGTGTATTTCCAACAGATAAGGAGTACTTGTGGCACCTTAGAGACTAACGAATTTATTTCAGCATGAGCTTTCGTGAGCTACAGCTCACTTCATCGGATGCATATCGTGGAAACTGCAGAAGACATTATATACACACAGAGACCATGAAACAATGCCTCCTCCCACCCCACTGTCCTGCTGGTAATAGTTTATCTAAAGTGATCATCAAGTTGGGCCATTTCCAGCACAAATCCAGGTTTTCTCACCCCCCCCACCCAAACTCACTCTCCTGCTGGTAATAGCACATCCAAAGTGACCACTCTCTTCACAATGTGTATGATAATCAAGGTGGGCCATTTCCTGCACAAATCCAGGTTCTCTCACCCCCTCACCCTCCTCCAAAAACCACACACACAAACTCACTCTCCTGCTGGTAATAGCTTATCCAAAGTGACCACTCTCCCTACAATGTGCATGGTAATCAAGGTGGGCCATTTCCAGCACAAATGCGGGCTTTCTCTCCCCCCCCCCCCCCGGAAACACACACACACACTCACTCTCCTGCTGGCAATAGCTCATCCAAACTGACCACTCTCCAAGTTTAAATCCAAGTTTAACCAGAACGTCTGGAGGGGGTTTCAATTCAGCAGTTTCTCGCTGGAGTCTGGATTTGAAGTTTTTTTGTTGTAAGATAGCGACCTTCATGTCTGTGATTGCGTGACCAGAGAGATTGAAGTGTTCTCCGACTGGTTTATGAATGTTATAATTCTTGACATCTGATTTGTGTCCATTTATTCTTTTACATAGAGACTGTCCAGTTTGACCAATGTAAATGGCAGAGGGGCATTGCTGGCACATGATGGCATATATCACGTTGGTGGATGTGCAGGTGAACGAGCCTCTGATAGTCTGGCTGATGTTACTAGGCTCTGTGATGGTGTCCCCTGAATAGATATGTGGACAGAGTTGGCAACGGGCTTAGTTGCAAGGATAGGTTCCTGGGTTAGTGGTTCTGTTGTGTGGTATGTGGTTGCTGGTGAGTATTTGCTTCAGGTTGGGGGGGGGCTGTCTGTAGGGAAGGACTGGCCTGTCTCCCAAGATTTGTGAGAGTGTTGGGTCATCCTTCAGGATAGGTTGTAGATCCTTAATAATGCGTTGGAGGGGTTTTAGTTGGGGGCTGAAGGTGACGGCTAGTGGTGTTCTGTTATTTTCTTTGTTAGGCCTGTCCTGTAGTAGGTGACTTCTGGGAACTCTTCTCGCTCTATCAATCTGTTTCTTCACTTCCGCAGGTGGGTATTGTAGTTGTAAGAAAGCTTGACAGAGATCTTGTAGGTGTTTGTCTCTGTCTGAGGGGTTGGAGCAAATGCGGTTGTATCGCAGAGCTTGGCTGTAGACGATGGATCGTGTGGTGTGGTCAGGGTGAAAGCTGGAGGCATGTAGGTAGGAATAGCGGTCAGTAGGTTTCCGGTATAGGTGGTGTTTATGTGACCATTGTTTATTAGCACTGTAGTGTCCAGGAAGTAGATCTCTTGTGTGGATTGGACCAGGCTGAGGTTGATGGTGGGATGGAAATTGTTGAAATCATGGTGGAATTCCTCAAGGCCTTCTTTTCCATGGGTCCAGATGATGATGATGTCATCAATATAGTGCAAGTAGAGTAGGGGCGTTATGGGATGAGGAAGCGGTGTTCTAAATCAGCCATAAAAATGTTGGCATACTGTGGGGCCATGTGGGTACCCATAGCAGTGCCGCTGATCTGAAGGTATACATTGTCCCCAAATGTGAAATAGTTATGCGTAAGGACAAAGTCACAAAGTTCAGCCACCAGGTTAGCCGTGACATTATCGGGGATAGTGTTCTTGACGGCTTGCAGTCCATCTTTGTGTGGAATGTTGGTGTAGAGGGCTTCTACATCCATAGTGGCCAGGATGGTGTTATCAGGAAGACCACCGATGGATTGAAATTTCCTCAGGAAGTCAGTGGTGTCTCGAAGGTAGCTGGGAGTGCTGGTAGCGTAAGGCCTAAGGAGGGAGTCTACATAGCCAGACAATCCTGCTGTCAGGGTGCCAATTCCTGAGATGATGGGGCGCCCAGGATTTCCAGGTTTATGGATCTTGGGTAGTAGTTAGAATATCCCAGGTCGGGGTTCCAGGGGTGTGTCTGTGCGGATTTGATCTTGTGCTTTTTCAGGAAGTTTCTTGAGCAAATGCTGTAGTTGCTTTTCGTAACTCTCAGTGGGATCAGAGGGTAATGGCTTGTAGAAAGTGGTGCTGGAGAGCTGCTGAGCAGCCTCTTGTTCATATTCCGACCTATTCATGATAACGACAGCACCTCCTTTGTCAGCCTTTTTGATTATGATGTCAGAGTTGTTTCTGAGGCTGTGGATGGCATTGTGTTCCGCACGGCTGAGGTTATGGGGCAAGTGATGCTGCTTTTCCACAATTTCAGCCTGTGCACGTCGGCGGAAGCACTCTATGTAGAAGTCCAGTCTGCTGTTTCAACCTTCAGGAGGAGTCCACCTAGAATCCTTCTTTTTGTAGTGTTGGTAGGGGGGGCCTCTGTGGATTAGTATGTTGTTCAGAGGTATTTTGGAAATATTCCTTGAGTCGGAGACGTCGAAAATAGGATTCTAGGTCACCACAGAACTGTATCATGTTCGTGGGGGTGGAGGGGCAGAAGGAGAGGCCCCGAGATAGGACAGCTGCTTCTGCTGGGCTGAGGGTATAGTTGGATAGGTTAACAATATTGATGGGTGGGTTGAGGGAACCATTGCTGTGGCCCCTTGTAGCATGTAGTAGTTTAGAAAGTTTAGTGTCCTTTTTCTTTTGTAGAGAAGCAAAGTGTGCGTTGTAAATGGCTTGTCTAGTTTTAGTAAAATCCAGCCACGAGGAAGTTTGTGTGGAAGGTTGGTTTTTGGAGGAGGGTGAGGGGGTGAGAGAATCTGGATTTGTGCAGGAAATGGCCCACCTTGATTATCATACACATTGTGAAGAGAGTGGTCACTTTGGATGGGCTGTTACCAGCAGGAGAGTGAGTTTGTGTGTGGGGGGGGGAGGGGAGGGCGGAGGGGGTGAGAACCTGGATTTGTGCTGGAAATGGCCCAACTTGATGATCACTTTAGATAAACTATTACCAGCAGGACAGTGGGGTGGGAGGAGGTATTGTTTCATGATCTCTGTGTATATAATGTCTTCTGCAGTTTCCACGGTATGCATCCGAAGAAGTGAGCTGTAGCTCACGAAAGCTCATGCTCAAATAAATTGGTTAGTCTCTAAGGTGCCACAAGTACTCCTTTTCTTTTTGCGAATACAGACTAACACGGCTGTTACTCTGAAACCTTTCCAACAGATGTCGCTGTAGCTGAAGACCTCTATCACCACCAAGTCCTGTGTTTTGTATGATTTTGTTAATTTAATTTTTCCTAGCTTGGAGTTCTTTAGGAGTTTTCTTTTGTTTTTTTGGTAATATATTTGGTTTTCTTTACTATATTCTTATAGTATCAAATTTAAAAACGAGCCTCGCCCTCCTCCTCCTACCCCCCCTCCACCAGCTAAATATAGCTGGCAATTTTCCTTTTAGTGAAGTGCAGTTGTAGTCTTTTTTTATTTTGTCTCACATGATCATATTCATTCAGAAGAGTTGAACCACAGATTTAAATGTTGTGGCACTTTCAATATTTCAGTAATAGTTCATTGAGATTTCTCAGGAAGTGAGATACTGAAATACATTCTACAGTTCCCATTATTTACATCAGAGCATTTTTTGAGGTGATTTTAAAACTATATTTGCTGTGCAATGAAATATACAGGAGTGATTTTGTTTACCAGAACTTTTAGAAATATCCAGTAGACACTTTTAACAAACATTCCCTTATTAAAGGGAAAGCGTAATAAAATAGAGTAATTGTTCATACACTAATGTGTATTTTAAATTATTGATTTTTTTTCAACTGCCTCATTTATTCTGTTAAATTTTTTTTATGAAACTGGTTTAGGAGGAAATTGATAATGTTTTGAGTTAGATTTGTTCATATTAAGCAGGGAGCTCTTATATCTTAATAAATGAAGATAACATGCATAAAGTGACTACCTCTCTTCCCATGATATCATTATAGATCTGCATTGTGTGCACTATGGCTTTTTAAAGTATGGCACTCTATGCATGAGAAAAACAGAAGCATGATAATATTATGATCATAATTTAGTTAAAGGAAGCAGGAGTGAGTTCTGGTATGAATTCATTTAAGCAGAAATGATGATTGATAAAGGCTTAATTTCTTATTTGAATACACTTCCTTAGTGCTAAATACACTATTTTTAATTTTACCATTTATATTACCAAAAAACCTCAGCTCAATACAAGTAATTAAGGTTTTGTTGAAATAAATGTTACCTGAAGAACTCCTACTCCTAATTCTTGGTTAGTACTGTTCTGCTGTTTCTTGGAGGAAAAATTTCTTGGGGAATGGGAGGGAAGGAGGAAAGGAAGGAACTGCTGAGCCTACCCCATGCATATAAAAAGCATGGTTTAGGCTCCCCAAAATCATGAGACTGAAATCCAAATTGGTTTCTAGCCTTTAGAGTGCACTTGGAGTATGCTTTCAAGTTTTTCTCTACAATCATAATGGCTAGAACTTACTTTTAAAAAGATGATAAAGCTGAGTTTCTCACAAAATGACCTGTCTTCTGGAACTGTGACTTTGAGAAACACACTAGAGATCGCAAGACTCTCGATAAAGACACAGAACTTGGGCAACTCTGCGGCACGCCATTCAAAGGATGAGTGTAGATGATCTTAAAAAGAAAAGGAGTACTTGTGGCACCTTAGAGACTAACAGATTTATTTGAGCATAAGCTTTTGTGAGCTACAGCTGACTTCATCAGAGCTTATGCTCAAATAAATCTGTTAGTCTCTAAGGTGCCACAAGTACTCCTTTTCTTTTTGCAAATACAGACTAACATGGCTGCTACTCTGAAACCTGTAGTAGATCTGGAACTTAGCTGCTCGGCTCTTTCTCAGTCCAGCACCAGATGGCACCTCTCCATCCCTTCAAGTCCACTTACACCATCAGTATGTGACTCCTGAACTCCAGTTCTTTCACCTGTCCCTCAACAAATAACCTCCCTCCACACTTGGAGTTTATAGCAGGTCATTTTATAAACATTTGAAAATACTTGTAAATGGTGTTTTGTAGATACTCATGGTCAAGGTTCCTCCCCCACTCTGAACTCTAGGGTACAGATGAGGGGACCTGCATGAAAAACCTCCTAAGCTTATCTTTACCAGCTTAGGTCAAAACTTCCCCAAGGTACAAAATATTGCACCCGTCGTCCTTGGATTGGCCGCTACCACCACCAAACTAATACTGGTTACTGGGGAAGAGCTGTTTGGACGCGTCTTTCCCCCCAAAATACTTCCCAAAACCTTGCACCCCACTTCCTGGACAAGTTTTGGTAAAAAGCCTCACCAATTTGCCTAGGTGACTACAGACCCAGACCCTTGGATCTTAAGAACAATGAACAATCCTCCCAACACTTGCACCCCCCCTTTCCTGGGGAATGTTGGATAAAAAGCCTCACCAATTTGCATAGGTGACCACAGACCCAAACCCTTGGATCTGAGAACAATGAAAAAGCATTCAGTTTTCTTACAAGAAGACTTTTAATAAAAATAGAAGTAAATAGAAATAAAGAAATCCCCCCTGTAAAATCAGGATGGTAGATATCTTACAGGGTAATTAGATTCAAGAACATAGAGAACCCCTCTAGGCAAAACCTTAAGTTACAAAAAAGATACACAGACAGAAATAGTTATTCTATTCAGCACAATTCTTTTCTCAGCCATTTAAAGAAATCATAATCTAACACATACCTAGCTAGATTACTTACTAAAAGTTCTAAGACTCCATTCCTGGTCTATCCCCGGCAGAAAACCAGCATATAGACAGACACACAGACCCTTTGTTTCTCTCCCTCCTCCCAGCTTTTGAAAGTATCTTGTCTCCTCATTGGTCATTTTGGTCAGGTGCCAGCGAGGTTACCTTTAGCTTCTTAACCCTTTACAGGTGAGAGGATTTTTTTCTCTGGCCAGGAGGGATTTCAAAGGGGTTTACCCTTCCCTTTATATTTATGACACTCATAAAAAGCTGTTTTAAGACATGGCCCAGAAGAAGAAAGAAGGAAGCAAAAACCAAATATTGCAGTTTGTCTCTTTAATGTGTGCACACCTCTGTGCATAGTATTTCGACACTCCATTCTAATGTACAAGGTGTGAGAACTGGGACTTTCTATAGTGTTGTCCAGAAGGCCCAGTAAGCATCGCATTAGGTAAACTGTGCGTCAGCCATTCCTGTAATGAAATGCTCTTTTAAGCAGTGTTTATAGTCCTTGTATCAGTTCTTTCTGACTCTGTGGTGCTTCTGGGCAGGGCTTGACAATAACTTTCTCTCCCCCACCCCAGTCCTTCCATCAGCAGGTATGTGGGTTATAAAACTGTTTTAATTAGACAGTTTAATCCCTTCTCTTTTATATTGTGGGGAGGCTGCATGGCTTCGTGAGTAGAGCACTGGACTGGGATTCAGGAACCCAGGGTTCTGTTCCTGGCTCCACCACTGGCCTGCTGGGTGATGAATCTGGGCAGGTAATTTCTCCTTCCGGTGTATCAATGTAACCATCTGTAAAACGAGGCTAATGTAGGTAAGTGTAGTGTGAAGCTCTTTGAGATCTACTGACGGAAGGCGCTATGTAAGAGCTTGGTAGTATTATTTATCATGTCAAATTTGATGGTTTCTATTACATGTTTTGTAACTTGCCACAGGACCTACCAGATAGTTGGCTATATCAACAGAGCACAAGGTCAAGCGGTTATGATTCTATTTAACAAGGGAACTTTAGGTAATCTTTCAAAACACTAACTTTAAAATTCCTCTTTTTTTTTTTTTTTTACACAAAACTTCCCAGAAAAATCTAATCTGAGATGAGAATGCAGCATACAAAACTTTTGATATTGGCATCCAACAGAAACAGCGTAATGGATTTAGATGGACTATTGATTTGAACTATATGGCAATATTATACTTGTCTGTACAAGCAGCATTTTTACCTTGTTAATTTTGGTGAAACAGTAGTGCTTGTTAGGAGATTAGGATTAATTGAAGCCCTGGAGTAAGCATTCACAACTCCTTCTCTTCTGTAATGAGAGGGTGGAGATAGACTCAATGTTTCTATAGAACTTTGATATCTTTGGATGATAGGCACTGTATACATTCAGAGCATTATTATTAGCTTAACTACTGGTTTAACATGAACTAGGTAGAGCTACACTTCCAGATGCTACTATAATTTTAGTGTAGCTTTTAAAACTAATAGTGACAAGTAGTTAACATTTTTAAAGAGTATGTGAGACACTGGAGTAGGAAAAGTAATGCATTATAGAGAGTTGGAAAAGTCATTTGGCTTTCATTGGTTCAGTAGCTACAATAAATGCGTTTTTTCCTTCTAAGTTAATATTAATATTAATGATCCAAGGGTTTCTATCTTTTAAGGAAAGAAAAGTCAAGTCCTTAGCGGTGTCTTTGACTATTTTTTCATTTACTGCTGAAACCGCTTCTGTTTGCGTTGTTTGTAATAGGGAGAACACAATAAGGAGAGATTATAGATTGTTTATGTTGCAATAATCCATTAATAAGTGTAATTTATTACAAGATTTTTTTATTAAAACATCAGTCCAAATTGCTGTTGTAATTCCTTTTTTGTGTGTGTTGGTGATTAATCTCCTGCTAGAGAAGATCTTTATGTAATGCTGTTATGGATTGTATGATTTTTTCCGCAGAGGAAGACTGCAATGTTTACTTGTTAGACAACTCAATATTTACTAAATATATACTGGAATTAATTTTTTGAAATAGTTTTTAACTGTACCTCCTAAAACTATTAAATTATTGCTCATTGTAGCTGCCATAGTACCTAAATCTCTCACCATGAGGTCCAGTGTGGACATGCACAGATCAGAGAATTGAGCTTCCATTTGCATGCGTGCAAAATAGATCTTTTCAAGAAATAAATCTGGTCAGACAAACCCGATTTCAATTTTTTTGATGGAATTACAATTTTGGTTGATAAAGGTACCTGAACAGATAATTAAAAAGTAGCATTACATAATATTATTAAATTGTATGTTAAATGGTTTAAGAACTGGCTAGCTGACAGATCTCAAGAATAATTGTCAATCGGGAGTCATCATTGAATAGAGGTGTTTTTAGTGGGGTTTTGTAGGGATCAATACTATGTCCAGGGCTATTTGAATGTTTTCATTAGTGATCTGGAGATAAATATAAAATCACTGCTGATAACGTTCGTGGATGATACGATGGGCAAAGTGGTAAATAATCATGAGAACAGGGCAATCATACTTAATGATCTAGATCACTTGGTAAGCTGGGTCCAGTCAAATAAAATGTTTTAATACAGCCAAATGCATAGTTGTGCATCTAAAATCAAGGAATAGATCATGCTTATAGAATGGAAGAATGTATTCTGGAAAGCAGTGACTCTCAAAAGGATTTAAGGGTCATAGTGGACAAGCAAAATAACATGAGCTTGCAGTGTGAAGCTGTCGCAAAAAAAAGCTAACACAATCCGTGACGGTATAAACAGGGGAGTAGTGAGTAGCAGTAATGAGGGATTTTTCCTCTGTATACGGCATTGGCAAGACCAGCACTGGAATACTGTGTCCAGTTCTGGTGTCCTCATTTTAAAAAGGAAGTTGAAAAATTGGAGAGAGTGCCCGAATATGATTCACAGGTTGGAGAAAATGCCTTTATATTGAGAGACTTTAAGAACTCAGTGTCTGTAGTTTGATAAAGAAAATTGAGAGGGGACTTGATTATGATGTGTAAGTAGTTCCACAGGGGGAAAATGGAGGGTGCTAAAGGGCTCTTTAATCTAGCAGAGAGTCATAACAAGAACCAGTGGATGGAGCTTTGTACTTCCTTCTTTGTACAGAGCCTCAGAAAATAGGCCATATTTATTTATATATAGCATTTTCATTTTCACTTTCACCTAGCTAACTTGAGGTTTAAATGGAGAAAGTGTGACAGTTACAAATAAGGTACATGAGTTTATTAGTAGCAAAATTTCTGTTGACGTTTCTTTTGATTACTGTACATACATATACACTAGTATACACTGGCTACTAGTAAAATATAAAGTTGAGAATGTGACTGAAAATGTGTACTTCTCATTCAGTTTTGATATGAGTACTACAATACACAACTTAAGTTTCCATTTTGCATTTGCATTACTTTATAAATGATCATATGTTGCAATTCCCATTTTTTTCATGCATCCTATTGTCAGTAATCTGTAGAAAACATCAAGCCATTATTTCATGCTCCCTGTTAAAATAGACATGAAAAGGGATTCCTCAGGCATAATATTAGAAGTTATGCTACAGGAGTTAACCAGTTGATTGCCTTTTTTCGTTATAATCGCAAGGGAAGAAATCCCATCTTTTGCATCTCTCATTTAATTTAATAAGCACTAATGTAACCTTAAATTTGGGGGACACTTTTTATACCTTCTTTTGTGCCTTTTCATGTTATCCTCCTTTCTTGTGGATTTCACTGAATTCTAATGTAACAATTTAGCTAAATAGAGAATTTCATCCAAAGCCCACTGAAGTCAATGGCAGGCTGTCTGTTGCCTTTAGTCAGCATTGGATCAGGACCAAAATCATGACTGCATCTTTTCTTTAACTCTTTCTGCAATAGAGAGGTAGGTTATGTTTTGTTACCTGATTTTTTTTTCCTTTTCATTTGATAATGTATTGGGAGTATTTTAGTTCAAGGCAGTCTGGAATATTACTTAGAACTTGAAAACAGAACAAAATAAGAAATTCTGATCCTTTTATTTTTCTAGATGGAATAAGTATTAGTGGACTTCCGCTTTCCAGTCCTTTTCGACAGATTGTCAAACCACGAGTAGAGAGCAAACCTATCAACCCGACGGAAAGCAGCAAAGTTGGTGACTTCAGTCATGTAAAGGTAAGGTAGTGGTATTGAAGTAGGTGAAGAGTTCAGCCTTCAGTTCACTGCATTCTACTGTGTTTTGTAGTAAAGATATGGAAGAGGAGTTTTTACAGGCAAATATTTTCTTTACATAGTTGTTAAGATGTATTATTGGAATGATACTCTTAGACAGGGGTGAAAGTAAGTCTAGGGACTTACCGGTACAGGGCTGGGCTGGGGCCGGCTCTGGCCCCTGGAAGGGGCGGGCCCTCGGGAAAAAGGGGGTGGGGCTGGGGGGTCAGAGCCAGCCCCGGCCCGCCCTGTACTGGCAAGTGCCTCCTTCCCCCTCCCCAAGGTATCAGTGGCAGCCGGGGGCTGTGGCAGCGGTTTAAAGGGCCCTGGGCAGTAGCGGCGGCTGGAGCCCTGGGCCCTTCAAATCGTCCCTGGAGGTTGTTCATTTCCCCCCCCCCCCGCATTAGCCTTTTTTAGTTGAGACCTGTGATGTGGAGAGGATGTAAAGAGCTTGTATTAATTGGTTCATTTTGATAAAATGTACTTGAGTCAGGAGAGTGCAATTGCTTCAGAAACAGGGTCTTGTTTTACAGACACCTGTGAAGGTGTGAAGCCTGCTATTGGTGATATGTAAATAATAAGAAGATGGAATAAGATGGAATAATCAGGAGACAGCTTAGTGAATGTCAGTATTAAAATTAGGAAAACTTAGTGATATGAGTCAATGTTTAAGTGGGTAGAAATGACACTGTTTGTGCTTACTTTAAGGGGTTCTGCCCTGGAATAAGCAACTGTAATAGGTAAAGATAGTCTATACGCTTTGTCAAAGCCTTAAACCACTGGACTGATGCCTTCAGGCAGTGAAATAATAGTTGAACAGTATTCTTACTCATCAGGTTTTGCAGAAGATATTGCTTCCAATTTTAAAAAATTGTCATTGAGACATCAAAAGTAGGACAATTTCTATATCAAATCCTTTATTCTTTATATTCGTTCTTCTGCATTTCAAAGTAAATTTAGGATGTCACTCTGGACAAGTGGTGGGCAGACTATGGCCTAGGGGCTGCATCCAGCCCTTCAGACGTTTTAATCCGGCCCTCGAGCTCCTGCCAGAGAGTGGGGTCGGGGGCTTGCTCCACACGGGTCCTGGGAGCAGTGACATGTTCCCCCTCCGGCTCCAATGCATAGGGACAGCCAGGGGGCTCTGCACGCTGCCCCCACCACAAACACTGCCCCCCAACACCGCCCCCGCAGCTCCCATTGGCCAGAAAACAGGGCCAATGTGAGCTGCAGGGGCGGTGCCTGCAGATGGGGCAGTGCGCAGAACCACCTGGCTGTGCCTCCACATAGAAGCTGGAGTGGGGACATGCCTCTGCTTCCGGGAGCTGCTTGAGGTAAGCGCCGCCCAGAGCCTGCACCCTTGCCCCCTCCCGCACCCCAACCCCCTGCCCTAGCCTGGAGTCCCCTCCTGTACCCTGAACTCCTAATTTCTGGCCCCACCCCAGAGCCTGTACCCCCAGCCGGAGCCCTCACTCCCTCCTGCACCCCAACCCCCAATTTTGTGAGCACTCATGGCCCACCATACAATTTCCATACCAAGATGTAGCCCTCGGACCAAAAAGTTTGCCCACCCCTGGTCTGGACCATCACTCTAAAGTTATTTTCCGTTTTTCTGGCTCAGTATGTGTCGTCCTATGTATTTTCCCTGTTGTAAAATTACACGGACAAAACTAAATTAAAATGTGAAACCTGATAGATTTCTTATCGTCATGATTCTCACTTAGGTATTGCTTTTAGCATTGTAGATTTACTCAGTTTGAATGAATTAGCATTATTTTTTAAGTTTAAATTTGCTTTTGAAAAGTTAAAAATTATATTAAAGTTAATTGTTAAATGGTCTTTCTTTCTTAGTCTTTTGGTGAAGATTGAATGTAATGTTAGTTCAGTATCTGATGCGTCTTCTACCTGGGATCTACATCCTGCACTAGACCATAACATCAGAAATTAGCACAGTTAATTATTTTATATACTTGAAAATATTTTGCTCAGCATGCCTATAATTTTATAAAAAAATCTCGGACTCCACAGTTCTCTCTCAAAACCTTACTCTGTATCTGAATTTACTGTCTTCGTATGGCAGAGCTATTTACAAGTCTGTTCAATCAATAATCAGATGAAGATGTTTGAAAAGATGATTCTTTCGGACCATTAATATCACTAATGCACTTTGATTTATTTCTGCATGTTAACAGAGAAATGGTAGTTAGTGTAGTTAAGTATTGTTAGTGACAGTGTGAGGGATTATAAAATATTCCTGCCGTCTTTCAATTTATTTTATGAGATTGCAAGTCTGATTTTGAGCAGTAAGTGATTTTCCAAATGCTCATCCCTGCAAATTACCAACATGATAGCGCAAACATTTGGGAGTTAATCCAGTCAGATGTTCAGCAATTGTGTAATTAACATAGAGCTGTATGGGAACCCAGAAAGTCCATCCTATGAGAAGCAAAATTTCCCACAGACAGGAAATGTTCGAAAAATTCCATTTTGGAAGTATTGAAATGGAAATTTCTTAACATTTCTGCTAGCTTCCCAGCTGCCTACTTTCCTTCAGAGCCAGGTAGCCCAGTGAATTGGCCAGTAGGGAAGTCCTGGCTCCGCAGAAGCCCATCAGGTAAGCAGCTGAGGATCTGAGTATTGCTGGAGGCTGTGGCACATTGGACTACAGGCTTCCTAGCAGCCTGGGAAGACTGGTATGTGGGCAGGCAACATGGCTGAAAACCAGGCAGGCTTCCTTCAAAAGATTTGTTGAAAATGACATGTTCCCATGGACTATTTCAGTGGCAACAAATTGGCATCATATATTGAGATTTAGGACTTAACATGCATTTTAGAGATTTTTTGTAGGGTAGATTTAGTCCTCAACACACTCCAGTTTTTAGCATGTACAATTTGAGTAGTTATGTAAAAATCTACATTTGTAAGTTGCACTTTCACAATACAGATTACACTACAGAATTTGTATGAGGTAAACAAAAGAAACAGTATTTCTTGATTAATCTTTTTTACAGTGGAAATATTTGTAATAAAAATAATATAAAGTGATCACTGTATACTTTGTATTCTGTGTTGTAATGGAAATCAATATATTTTAAAATGTACTAGAACATCCAAAATATTTATAATAATTTAAATTGGTAGTCTGTTATTGTTTAACAGTGTGATTAAAACTGATTAATGGTGACTTTTCAAAATCTAGTTAATTTGTTTTGTGTTAATCATTTGAGTTAAGTACAGTTAATTGACAGCCCTAATTAAAATGATTGTGCATACTTAGAGCCTTTGGCTGGTACAAGATAAAGCAATCCCCAAATGCTGACATACTTACTTACGTACGGTCTTGTAGAAGCATATAACAGCAAAGATAGAAGAAAAAGTAAGTGGAGATTACCACAAAGCTTGATTGTACTCAGACTTTCACCATTCCGTTATCCCTTGTGTCTTAACTAGACCTTGTTCTGACCATCTTTTATAACCTTTTTCCTTGCATCCAGGATCATATTTGATTTAGGTCTTAGTGCCCTGCCCATGTTTTCCACTGAATGCATCCAATGAAGTGAGCTGTAGCTCACGAAAGCCTATGCTCAAATAAATTTGGTAGTCTCTAAGGTGTGTCACAAGTACTCCTTTTCTTTCTGCCCATGTTTGTTATTCTGAGGGATGTAATTAAGGTTCCATTTGCTAGTATAAGCTATTTATATCCTATGTTTCCCAATCGTTTAGATACTTAAATGTGGTTACACAAACTCCCAGATCCACTATAAATCTTGTATTCAGGTTTGTGCGGTATACTCGTTTATCACAAGCTACATATTCCAAACTATTTCTAAATCTTATAGCCTTAGGTTATGTAGTTATGCTAACTCCATTGCTAATTAGACTATTAAAACTATTAATAGGCTCATTAGGCCTCAATTTACTGCAAAGCCTTCCTTAGTAGTTTTACATCTCTTGCATTACAGCTTTAATAGCTTCTATTTTAGATGATATTTTAATATGCCTTACCACGTGCTATGTAATTTAGTTTTGCACCCTCAGATGAAGTCAGGGATTACAGGTTAACAAGAACCGCTCCATAGCAAGATGATGAACAAGACACTCCACTCACTGAAAGATTCTCATACCATCCTCTGCCTGTTGGGTTTATATATATATCCCACCTTCCTGGAGAAAATTCTTGAGACTGCAGCTATGAGCTACCAAGACTGCAACAAGGCAGGCGCTTGGCTCTATTAGCATCTTACTTCCAGAGTAATTTGCCTTTTAAAAAGAAATTTTGATGAGTAGCTCAAGAGCTGTCCATTAGTTGTTTTAGTACCCCAGTTTGGCAGTTGCCTAGCCTATTATTTTCCACAGTGGCAGACCTTAACCATAGCCAAATGGATTTTGGATGTTACTTCCACTAGATATACCACTGAGTTCCAGTCCACCCCACCTTCCAAATCCCCTTTGCCATCCCTTTTCAGGGACCCCTTTCACAGGAGGATTCTTCAACAGGAAGTGGATCCCTTGATCCAATTTGGAGTTACAGAGTCTGTACCTCTTGAATACAGAGGACGGAGTTTTTACTCCAGGTACTTACTATTATGAAGAAGACAAGGCAGAATTCCCTGGCAGAGAGGCGCAGCAAACATTTCAGTGAGGACCCGGAGTGGGAGCTGCACTCTTCAGTATCCAACAAATCGTCCATCAATAGGGCTACCTGCCCTGGGACCTCTGTGCTATCCAAGAAAGAAATGCTGAACTGATTGCTCTCACAATGGTCGTGTTCTGGACTCTGGAGTGGAGTAGCCGCCTTACTCTCAGGGTCAGAACTGTTAATGTTTGTCTTCCCTCCTATTCCCCTCATATCTTAAGTTTTCTGGAAAATGCAGGGCAACAGACCATCATTTTGGGTTCACCATGACCCTGCAAATGACCACTTGCAGGTACATTTATAATTTTTCCCCACACTGTTCTCTCAGAATTGGGGCAAAACCTGCCATCCCAACACAACTCCCCTCTGGGTCACAGCCTGGGTTTTAGTTGGGCAACATACTTAGAGCGAACTTGCTTACAAGAAGTGCAGTCCATCATGATTAATAGTTGAAACCTTCTACATGCAAGTATTACACTGCTCAGACTTGCTCACAAGAAGTGAAATCCATCTTGATTAATAGTGGAAACCTTCTACATGTAAGTATTACGCTATTGTGTGGAAAAGTTTTGCCAGAAAGATCACCTTTTTCTGGAAGAGCCAGAACTTCGCTGTATCTGTAACTACATCCTGTCCCTAAAGACACTCAAACTTTCAGTCTTTCTCCTATAGAAAGCTACTCAGTTTTCACTCACCTCATGAGAGTCCAACTCTTTAAAGCCATTATTAAAACTGTCCCTCTGGTATCTTGACCTCTATGCCTCCCTGGGTTCTGAATTTAATACTAGCAGCACTTTGGTAGCTGCTCTTTGAGCCCTTGGCTTCATGTGCCTTCCAGTACTAGATACCATTAACTTGGGTTTGAATAGAGACTGGGAGTGGCTGGGTCATTACACACATTGAATCTATTTCCCCATGTTAAGTATCCTCACTTTCTAAATGGGCCATCTTGATTATCACTACAAAAGTTTTTTTTTCTCCTGCTGATAATAGCTCATCTTAATTAATTAGTCTCTTACAGTTGGTATGGCTACTTCTACCTTTTCATGTTGTGTGTGTGTGTGTATATATATATAATCTTCTTCTTGTATGTTCCATTCTATGCATCTGATGAAGTGGGCTGTAGCCCATGAAAGCTTAGGCTCAAATAAATTCGTTAGTCTCTGAAGTGGCACAAGTACTCCTGGTGTTTTATCAATGAAGGTGGCTCTTTTTTATAGCGATTACGTCAACTAGGAGGGCAAGTGAGGTTGGTGCCATTGTGGGAGATACACTGTATACCATCTTTCACTGAGATAAGGTGTTCCTCCGAGTACATCCTCTTGGTTTCTAAGATCCAATCAGACTTCCCTCTGAATCAAACGATTCATCTGCCCTTGTTTTATCTGAAGCCCCACAATGCTAGGGATGACAAGAGATTATATTATCTAGATGTTCAAAGGGTCCTAACTTTTTACTTTGATTGGACCAAAGCTATTAAGTAAATCTCCTAAACTCTTTAATTTGCCAGAAGAATGACAGGTGAAACCATCTCAGAGATTCTCAAGATGGATCTTTAGCTGCATCCTCTTCTGCTACTAGCTCTCAAACTCCTCCTCTATATGATATTAAAGCTTACTTAACTAGGGCCCAGGCTGCCTCATTTGCATCACTGTCAAACATCCTTTGGTTCAGCAGTACAGCAGATTGTTGTCCGAGTTACTTCCTCGGATCATCCTCCGAAATAAGGGTTGCTTGGAAATTACCAATGGTTAGTACGCATGGGGACCCGCGCTCAGAGAAGAAAGGAAGATTACTTACCTTTATAATAAATGGAGTTCTTCATTTTATGTGAGGTCCCTATGGGTATTCACTACCAACCTTCCTTCTCCTCCTCTTTGGATCCTTCTGATTCGTGGTAATTTAGGAACTGAAGGGATGGGTGGTCTTTGTTGCTATTTTATGCCCTGGGTTTGCAGTATGAGGAGGCATAGACCAAAGGACTCTCCTACTGAAGAATTTCTCATCCTGGGCACCCGGAGTTTGTGCACATCCACAGTTAACACCCAAAGGGACCACATGTCTCTAAGAGTTTGTTTCTATGAGGTAAGTAACCTACCTTCCTTAGACATCTAACAAAAAGGAATGCAGGCTATACTTACAAAATGGGAGACAGTATCGTAGAAAGCAGTGGCTCTGAAAAGGATTTAAGGATTATAGTGGACGAGTATCTGAAAATGAGCTTCCTGTGTAAAGCTGTGGCAAAAAGGGCCAATGTGATCCTTGGATATACAAATAGTAAAGTAGTGAGTAAGAGTGTGTAGATTTTTACCTCTGTGTACGGCATTGGTGAGACCAATACTGGACTACGATGTCCAGTTCTGTAGTCCTCATTTTAAAAAGAAGTTAAAAATTGGAGAGTGGCTCTAAAATGATTGACAGGTTAGAGAAAATGCCTGATATTGAGAGACATAAAGAGCTCAGTCAGTTTAGTTTATTTAAAAAAAAAAAAAAAGAAGACTAATAGGGGACTTGATTACAATGTATGAGTATTTCCATGCAGAACAAATACAGGGTGCTAAAGGGTTCTTTAATCTATTGGAGAAAGGCATAACAAGAACCAATATGTGGAAACTGAAGTCAGAGAAAATCTGATTAGAAATTATGCACACATTTTTAATAGTGAGGGCAATGAATCCTTGAACAAACTACCAAGGGAAGTGGTAAATTTTCCATCTCTCATTGTCTTCAGATCAAGACTTGATGTCTTTAATATGCTTTATTTAAACACAAATCACACTTTAGTCAAATGCAAGTTATTGATGTACAGGAAGTCAGATTAGGTAATCTAATGGTCCCTTCTGGCCTTAAACTGTATGAATCTATTAAATCTAAGAGCCTATTGTAGGGACTGAATCTACCCAAGGAGAAATCTTCCTATTAGAGGATCTGCCCTACTGGCTTACTTGTTGCTTCAGGACAACCAAGGAGGAGTGAACTGCCCTCCAGGTATTGCCCCATAGCCCACACTGTGTGGGAAGGCCAGAGTGCTATTTAGACCAATTTGATGTATATATTAGGGTTAACCATGCAGTATTCATGCTAATAATAATGGTTTGATAATCGCTAATACAAGAAAGAAGTGGGACTTTCTAAGTTTGCAAACAATTAGGAACAACCTGTCAAAATAATAAATATCTTTTGAGTACTCCATGAAAATGTAGTATGCAACTCTAATTATGGTTTGGAAATATTTATGCTTGTCAGAAATGATAATTCATAGAAATGTAGTTATTTGTTAGCCCTGTATAACGTAGATAAACGAGCCTTCAAAATAAGTTGAGTTTCTGCAAATGAAAATTAATCTACAGCAGTATTTCAAAAACTGCGTACTTCCATTACCACCTTTGAAATGTACTAATTTGGACATTTCCGAATATGGGTGCTTAAAAACACAAACTGCTTCAATCCTAAAAATTATAAATGAAAGAGAAAGTACTGGAACAGTAAATATTACCAATATTTTACATGCAGTTCCCTGCAGTCTACAATAATGTTTCTCTACAAATTTCAATGTTCTAATAAACCAGTCACTGACTTCTTGAAGTGACTGGGTTTTTAATAATATCATAAATTTAGTATTCTACAAAAATGCTTAATGACATCATTATAAAATTTGAAGCTGAAAAGAAAAGAAAATGACATCATTATAAAATTTGAAGCTGAAAAGAAAATTACTATTTCTGTTACTTGCTATTCAGTAATTGTAACAACTCAAGTTTTAGTCATCATAAACTATTGAAAATCTCTACCTGGGGTATAATGCAATATCCACAGAGGGAAGCTGGAACAAGACATGGCAGTGTGCCTCAAAAGGCCAGTTTGTGTGTTGAAACCTATTCTGTTTTAACTGGGGGAGGTGTGTATTGAATTTCCTATTCCATGGTCCAGAGTATCTAGTGTAGTCTAGTTTGTTACATGGGTGTACTACTCATTGTAATATATAGAAATTTATTAGTATCCCTTTAAATAGGTTGTGAGCTCTCTAGTTCAGTGGCTTTCAACCTTTCCAGACTACTGTACCCCTTTCAGGAATCTTATTTGTCTTGTGTACCCCCAAGTTTCATGTCACTTAAAAACTATTTACTTACAAAATCAGCTATAAATAAAAAAAGGGTCACAGCACACTATAACTGAAAAAATGCTTATTTTCTCATTTTTTACTATATAATTATAAAAATCAACTGGAATATATTGTTCTTACATTTCAGTGTATAGTATATAGGGCAGTATAGACAAGTCACTGTGGAAATGTTTGTATTGACTTTGCTAGTGCTTTTTATGTAGCCTGTTATAAAACTACATGAATAACTACATGAGTTGATGTATCCTTTGGAAGACCTCTGTGTACCCTGACGATACACATACCCCTGGTTGAGAACCACTGCTCTAGTGGCCCTCACTGTCTTCTGTTTTAGAACCCACAAAAACCCTGTCAGAGTTGCAGGGTATAAATGGGCCTTGCATATATGTAGCTGGCTCTTGCAATGTTATATTGATTTAGTAAACACAATTACTTGGGCCCCAGTGTGAATGTGGTTCTCTCATGTATATTGTGTAAAGAGCAAAAGACATAACACACGGGATTTGAAACAGAATCCTTGTGTGATGCATGACCAGAAAGCGTTAAGCGTCCTGCAGGCTGAATGACCCGAAGCCAACCTTTAAAGTCATGTTAGAAACGTATGTGAATGGTAATTAGGGCCATTCAAGGTAGATAGGTTAGAACTTCGTAATGCAAACCTATATTGTTAGAAGTGATACTAATTGTGTGTATCTTAGATGCTAGCAATGTAAACAGACTGTTCCAGTCTGTCACTATAACTTCTAATTCAGAGATCAAAAGGGAATATTAACATTTAGATGAATCTTGGGTGAAATAAAGTCATTGTCTATATGTCTCCTTAAAGTTTGTGATAGACTGCTTAATGGATAAATTGCCCTATGTTAATTTGTGTAACTAATTACTGGTGGTGCTTAGAAAACAGAAGGTTACATCAAAAGCCTATTGTTTACCCAGGACTGTATAGTCATGTGGATGCTAGAAAATTGGGTACAAGACCCTTGGGTTCCAATTCTTTTTATTTCAGGTCTGCTTGAGGTTTCATGCAGGGGAAGCCTAAGCCACAAGGACTGAGATCCCAGTTTTGACTGGACCGCCCTGAAATATAAACATTGGACTATAACCTTTGGACTATTTTTAATTAGTTCCATAATTCCTTGGAACTACAAAGCTCACCATCTCTGCTATGAATCTGAATCTCAAGATTGACTCATGTCTTTATGTATATTGATCTTTTAACCATACTTTTACTTTTTTAATAAATTTTAGTTTCGTTAAGAACTGGCTGTAAGCGTGTATTTGGGTAAAATCTGGAATAGTCATTAACCTGGGAGGTAATGTGTCCGATCGTTTGGGATTGGTAGAACTTTTTTATATGATGAAATAAGGTTTTCAGTAATCTTCATCATTCTTGACTTGGGCATCTGGGTGGAGGCCTGAGGCTGGGTTACTTTAAGGGAACTGTGTTGGCTTCTGGGCAACCAACGAGGTAATAAAGAAGCTGTTTTGTGCTGGCTTGGTAAATCTAAGTATTGGAATATCCACCAGCTTTGGGGATTGTCTGCTCCATTCTTTGCAGTTCACCTTAACTGAGTGAGCTTGGCTGGCTCCTCTGGGTCCCCGGTCACACCTTGGCTTTTAGAATGTTAGGAAAGTGTCATTGTTATCTCTCCATAAATGTTTCTATATCTGATTAATTCTCAGTTTCTTTTAATAATCCATTTTGTGAAACACCTTTTCCCTTCCTTTGGTAGGGCTCATGTGTTAAGGTACTACAGTAGTTGATATTTTTCTTGAGTCCTTGATATTGACTGTTTATGCCAGACATAAGTGAGAAAGTTGACTCTTTATGTAGCAATAATTGAAGGTTAGTGTGATGTATTGTCCCTTTAAATGGTTAGACATTCTGTGCTCACTCTGGCATAGCCTCATTTTTGTGTTAGTTTCAGTTTTGCTGCCAGAACAATAAAGCTACCACTACAGCAGACAGCTGTGTTTCTATCCGCTCCCTCAGTCTCTATCCTCTCCTCTGCTGGGTCCAAATATAACATATTGGTGATGCAAATCTTCTGTCCCACCAATGTCTAGTGCTCCCATTTCGTCAACAGGAAGAAAAATTAAGCAAATAATAAAAGGAGGGGAAAAGTTCACCTATTGGCACAAGGTGAAAGACTGCTGTTTTTGCTTGCATGTGTCAGCTAGCAAGAGAGGGAAGGTAGGCAAATAAAGATAGAACAAAGAAGAAGGGTTCTGTCGTTACTGCCAGAGGTATTCAAACAGAGCAGTGAGGGGAAAGCAAGCAACCATCTTGACTGACCGCATGCAAGCGGGTAGAGAGAGAAACAGTTTTAGCTAGCACTGAGCGTTCCCAGATAAAGCCAAAGGAGTGAGTCTGCAGCATAAGCATACAGTCACCAGAGGGAGATTAAGCACAGATAGTGCACAGTAAGTATAAATAAATACATTGCAGACACAAGCTGCAAGACAGGGAAATAAAAATTTCTCGTGGCAGAGAAGAGATGTCTGTGAGGGTTTGACGTTCAATGGGAGAGAAGTGAAATTGCCCCAAAAGTTGCCATGTTGGTGAGTTGGACAAAAATCATGAATCATGTGTGGTGTACCATGAATGTTTTGAGCAATTTGTAGCTTGCAACAATATTCCAGGCGGATGGAGAGTTTCAACCTTACTGACAGTGATGTGTCAAAAGGCACATGGACTGCTGTGACACCTATTATCTCCACCTGTGCCTGAAACTGCCACGTATGCTGCAGTTACTGCAGCAACACAAGGATATTCTTCTCTTACCCCATCAATGATAGCAGAACAGTATTGGTTCCATCAGGGAAGTGGAGAGTTGGTAGAAGAGTTCATTCCTGCTCTGAGGAAGTTGTCAGATTATTGCCAGTTTGGACAAATATTAAGTGATGCCCTGTACGACCAGTGTGTCTCTGGATTGTGCAATGACCAGATCCAGAAGACATTACTTACTGTATCAGCATTTACATTCAAGAAGGCTGTTGAAGTAGCTATTGCCATGGAAACTGCAGTGAAAGATTTTCTGGAATTTAGTGTGAGCTGAGAAATGCACCTCCTGAATCAGTGAGACAGAGGACTATGGGAATGTAAGAAATTTCTGTGAGGCCATTTTGCACAAACTACACTTGCAGAGACAGGGTGCTGGGAATGCCAAGTCATTTGCAAAATGTGCCAGAAAAAAGGACACATTACTGTGACCTATCAAACAGTTCAGCAATCAGCAACACAGAATAGAATCATAGAATATCAGGGTTGGAAGGGACCCCAGAAGGTCATCTAGTCCAACCCCCTGCTCAAAGCAGGACCAATTCCCAGTTAAATCATCCCAGCCAGGGCTTTGTCAAGCCTGACCTTAAAAACCTCTAAGGAAGGAGATTCTACCACCTCCCTAGGTAACGCATTCCAGTGTTTCACCACCCTCTTAGTGAAAAAGTTTTTCCTAATATCCAATCTAAACCTCCCCCACTGCAACTTGAATAGAATAGCTATTGATCAAAGAAGACACCTATGAAGACTGAAACTAAGACAGGATGGAAGTTGGGAATTTATAATGAAGACAAGATCTCTAGTGATACTGACCAAGATCTAACACTGTATATGTTGTTGGAGGCTAGAGTTCGCATCTGGGTTACACCCTTGATTGAAGGAGTTCCTACAAGAATGGAGCTTGTTACTGGAGCTGCCATTTCATTGATTTCTGCATCTACCTGTCACCAGACTTTGTCAAAGTTCTTCAAAAGCATGGAAGTTTCTTCGAGATGATGTATACGGCAGAAAAGTTAGTTCCAAAAGGTATACTCCAGGTAAAAGTAGATGGACGATCAGTTGTTTTACCCTTGTATATGATTGAAGGAATGTATCCACAATTATTTGGCAGAACTGGGCTTGAGAAACTCTGAATTGGACTGATATCAAGGAGATCATGGAAACAGCTCGAAATCTTTAAGAAATACTGGACAGACACCACAAAGTTTTTGAAAAAGAACTTGGACGGATGAGCAATGTGTCAGTTTAAGATCACTTTTGAGTCTGATAGCCAATGAAAATATTGGAAGCACAAAATTGTGCCTTATATTCTGAAGCTTCTGATGGTGGCTGATTTGGACTGTATATTGTGAATATTGGAATCTTATCCACGGTTTTACACGGTGAATGGGGTACACCCATTGTACCAATGATCAAGAGGGATGGCTGTCTGAATTTGTAGACCCTTAATTCAGTTTTATATGCAGATGAGTATCCACTACCTCATATTGAAGATTTGTTTGCTATATTTAATGGAGGACAGTTTTTCACTACATTGGATTTGGTCAATGCATACCTAGAAATGGAGATTCATCGGGCATCTTACAAGTGTGTCTCAATCAACACACACGTTTATTTTATTATAAAAGATTGCCTTTTGGTATCACATTGGCACTTGCCCTGTTCCAGAAAGCCATGGGTGAGATCCTGAAGGGACTGAACAGAGTTCATTGCTATTTGGAGAACATCCTTGTCACAAGAAAGGATTAAGAGGATCATCTTTGAAATACGGATGCTGTCTTGCAACGTTAGGAAGACCATTGATTTGAGGATACATCAAGAGAGATGAATTTTTCAAAACTTCAGTTGAATACCTTGGATGTGTAATTCATGCCTGGGGCATATGGAAATCACCAGAGAAAGAGAAGGCAGTTTTTGAAGCACCAGCACCAGAGAACTTGTCACATTCTTAGGACTGCTTGACTACTAAGGTTATTGTCAGCTTTACATGAACTCTTACAAGCAAAGAAAAAATAGAACTGGACTAAAGAAAGTGAGTGTGCATTTAAGGAATGGTGGCCAGGGATTGACAGACATAGAGAGGATGGTGGAGTGCTGTACTACGCGTCAGCAAATTCAGCAAGAATCTGCCCAGTTCATCTATACTGTTGGTCATGGCCTCAGACTTCTTGGACACACATTCACATGGACTTTACCAGATCTTGAGAAGATTATATGATTACTGAACAACTTTCTACAACTATCTAATATGAGATACACATTAAGGGCCCAATTATTTCTTTCCCAACCTCCCAGCACTCACTGGTGGCAGAAGCGGAGAGGTGTATTAGCAAAGTTTTGACCACTACTTTAGCCCAGGCCTCAGGCCCCATACCAGACCTCTGAAACAAGGGCTTAGGTTTCAGGACCTCTTCCTACTACAGCTACTTACTGTAAGAATGAAATAATTGGGCCCTTAATGCGTATCTCATGTCAGATAGTTGTAGAAAAGCTGGAAAAGTAAAGAAAAATAATTTTAAAAATATGGCATTTTACAGCACTAATCTGTTCATCTCAGCAACCTGAAAAGTAAAATTCTGAAGCAGGACTGAGATGAAATTTCAGTAATTTAATTTTTTTTCTAATGCTACAGGTTTTTTCTCTTCAGTTTCAAGATCCTTTTGGTGCCTAATATGATACAAAGATGATCTTACATTTTAAGCCAGCCTATGCCAGTTATTAAATTAATAGTCTGCAGTTGCTCCATTTAAGCCCTCGAGGTTCATAACTGCATCTTCAGTATTGATCAATTTCAGGCTTTCAATTTTTAATCCTATTGAATCTGTGGTAGCATAGCTCTATACTGAAGTAGTTCTTTAGACATTTTTGATGTTTTGCTGTGTTTGAACTTCTCTCCTCCGTTCCTTTCTTGCGCCTCATTCTCTTCTCAAACAGTTCCTATGTTACAATTCGAGACAGCTGCTAACTGACAATTTTGGGAAAAGCTTTTTTTTGCTAAGAATGCCTTAGCAAAGCTTCTCCTTGTACTAGTGGCACATTTGGTAAACAAGATATTGAAGCAAAGCAGATCCTCCGTAAAAGCAGTAAATAAAGACGGTCTGAATTAAAAAATGATTCACATTGGGTAGAAATAAGCAAATTAACAAAGGACTGCTTAGGGCAATATGAGCCCTCCTAGGAAAAAGTGGTCTGCTAGGGAGGTGGTCGGGGTGTGATCCCTGAATGACGATGCCTGGAAGCATTACCTCTTTGAAAGAGGTAATGCTTCCACTGGTACTTCAGCAGAAAAAAAACCTGGGAAGTAGCTCTTGCGATACCTTTAAAAATGTATAGTTAAGCTTCCCTTGCAGTGTTTTTAGCTGGGCTGGAGGTGAGATCTCCTCACCTACTCAGGCATACTACTTCTGGCATACCAGCTAGTTACCCATCATCTTGGCTAGTGTCTGCAGCCAAATGATGGTTTCCACCTGCTTGAATGTATGAGCTGGTAGGAGTGCATCTTTTGTAGTGCATCCTGGCATGGTCAGCTGTAATTTGGCCCTTGCTAGTCAAAACACATAGCTGTCCAAAACAAAAAATAGCTATTTAGAAAGTGCTTTTGAAATATATTTCAATCTGTGTTAATTTTGCTGCTGAGACACTGAGAACAGAAAATAATGTATAGTCTCACAAAAAGAGTTCATTTGGTCACTGTCTTAGGATTCCGTAGATTCTCTCAGTGTAATCAGTTGATAAGACTTAATATATGCAAATAGACAAGCAAGCATATTTTCAGATTTTGCCTCCAGAAAAGCCATATGTAAGATGCAGCGCTTTCTCAGGATGACAGCTTTGAGTTATGTGAACTTGCTCATTCTTTATCTTTTTTCTTTACTATGCATATCCCTTATTATGCAGTTCTATATTTGTGAATAAACAGTTCACCAATAGCTTGTATCATTACTTTTCCAATCGTTTTCTTGGCAGAATATTCTTAATTTCTCAGTTACAGAGACAGGTCACAGTTATGCATAAAGGTGAGCTGTGCCTGCTGGGCAATTTGTCAGGGTAGTAAAAGTGCATCTTAAAAGATAAGTAGGATCTTTCAGATCTCCTGTCTTCTGTTTATTTAGCTGAAAGTGGCATTCTGACTTCCTTACCCAAGAGTATGAAAGACAAATGAAGTTTAGTAATTTATCACTGTGGGGACTTCAGAAGAGTAGGTCAAGTGCTGTGGTTCTCAGCTGAAGAAATCTGAAACATAGAATGTGACATCTGTAATGGATGCTAAACAGTTTCTGAAAGGTCACACTGGAATCTCATTTTACCTAGTTTATTTCATCTAGGAACATCATTGGGTAATCATCACAGCAGGCTCCACATTTGCTGTTTATGAGACAAAACAGGTTTTAAATGTCATACTTTCCTTTGCCATTTTTAGTAAAACAAGATGAATTAAAATTCTGATTTGATATATTGATGGGATAACTTTGGTTTTCTTTAAGATTTTTCCCCACTGCTGTTGATGTAAGGTTGTAAAAATAGTCTCTCTTGGTTAGACATTTGAGATGTGCTGTAACTTGGCCATCAACATAAACTGAATCTTTAAGTCAAGTATCTGTAATTGTGAATAGTGAAAGTTGAATCTCCAACAGGAGACTGAATTTGGCTAAACAGCTCAAATTTCCAAGAAATACAAAACTAGGTCTTCTGCTTTCAGGCTTCTGAAAGGACATACAGAAAGAGAGACAAAATACATATGATGTAAAAATAGTTAACTTTTACTAACCTCAAAATTATGTTTCCCCTTTAAAACAGCTATTCATGTCAGTTTTTTATGTCTGAAATGTCTTTCTAGATTGCATAGACAGCATTAGTACCCTGGATAGAATCCTATAACCATAATAATTCCCAGCAAAGATGTTCACAACGGAAAAATGTTTACCAGAAAGGAGACTTAAGTATTATAATAATTTTGCACTGTATGTAGTAGTTTCCAGCTGATGAGCTTTAGCACTTTTGAAAAGACAATAAGAATTTTTCAGATGGAGAGACTGAGGCACAAAGGTTTTCACTTGTCTGAGATCACATTAGGAGACTAGGATTGCCAGGTGTCCGGTTTATGACCAGAATGCCTGGTCAAAAAGAGACCCTGGTGGCATTGGTCATTCCTGCTGACTGGACCATTAAAAGTCTGGTTGGTGTGGGGCTGGAAGGCTCCTACCTCGATCCATGTGGCTCCTCAGAAGTGGTGACAAGTCCCTCAGCTCCTAGGTGGAGGGACGGCCTTGGGGGCTCCGTCTACTGCCCCCGCCCTGAACGCCAGCTCCACATCTTCCATTGGCTGGGAATTGCGGCCAATGGGAGCTGCAGGGGTGGTGCCTGTGGGCAGAGGCAGTGCGCAGAGCCACCTGGGTGCGCCTCTGCCTGTGAGAAGAGGGACATGTCGCCACTTACCTCAGGGAGCTCCCCGTAAGTGTTGCCTGTACTCCAAAGCCCCTCCTGCAAGCTAACCCCTGCCCCAGCCCTGAACCCCCTCCTACACCCAAACTCCCTCTTGGACCGTGCACCCCGAAAACCCTCCTGCGCTCCAACCCTCTGCCCCAGCTTGGAACTCTTTCCCACACTCCAAATCCCTCGTCTCCTGCCTGGAGCCCCCTCCTGCACCCCAGAACCCTCACCCCTATACCCCAACCCCCTGCCCCAGCCTGGATCTCCCTCCCGTACCCTGAAGCCCCTAATTTCTGACTTCACACTGGAGTCTGCACCCCCAGCCTAGAGCCCATACCCTCTCCTACACCCCACCCCTCTGCCTCAGCCTGAAGCCCCTTCCCACATGCTGAACCCGTCGGCCCCAGCCCAGAGCCCCCTCCTGCACCCCCTAGCCCAGAGACTGTATCCCTAGCTGATGCCCAAGCCCCAACCCCCTGCCTGAGCCTGGTGAAAATGAGCGAGTGAGAGAGAGTGGAGGAGCGCGAGCGACAGAGGGAGGGGGGATGGAGTGAGTGTGGGTGGAGCCTTGGAGAAGGGGTGAGGCAGGGGGTGGGGCCTCTGGGTAGGAGATGGGACAAGGGTATTTGGTTTTGTGCAATTAAAGTTGGCAACCCTAAATGAGACCAATGGTAGTGATAAGAGTGGAAAACAAATGAGGGACTGAAAAACTCTAACCGTTTTTCAGTAAGCATCTCCCAGGGGAAGGTGAAGTTTTGGGTTAACAACCATAGTTGTTTGTTTCATTTTAAATAGGCATAAACATTTTTACGAAGAGAACAATCCATCTGGTTGAATATATCTACCCTTTAGGGTTTATCTTAATTCACCTTCCCATTTTAAGTCAGATTTACTATCCCTCCCCTCTCGGGGCGGGTGAGAGGGCAGAGCGGGGTTTGCATATGTGGTGTGATGCCAGCAGAGTAGATTTTTTTTTTTTTTGCCGAAGTTTGGTAGGGTTGGGACAAACTGTTTTTGAGAGATGGGACTATAAGTGTGTGACAGGATGAAACTTCCAGGGAAGGGTCAAGGGCTGCCTACCTGCCTGTCACAGGACTCGGCAAGGGATTGAAGGAAGTAAGGAACTCACTTGATGAGTTTTTGTGCTTGAGCAATTGTGCTCTGAGGCAAGGGCCTGAAGCAGGCAAAAAAAAGCCCCCGCAAAACAACCCTCCCCCCCAATAAAAAGGCCCTACAAAAAGAAGACACTCCAACTGAACACACTTTTGCCCCTGAGGAGAGGATGAGAGAACACACAAATGACATGTGTTGTCACATTTCTTAATGTACCACTGAAAGGCTGTTCGATACTCCAGTGATGTGTGCGGTATAAAAACCTATATAGAATAGAGTAGGTGTGGCACTTGTTCTTTCCTGGGCTGATGAAATAGCCCATCAGTTTGTAGATGGTGGAGAACATGGGCAGGTGCTACAGCTTGAAAATAAAAATGGATCCAAATGTTGTACTGCAATAGCTGGGGTAGCAGTAGCATTTTCTACTGCAAGTACTAGCTTTAATGGTTGAGACTCCCAGGTTTGTGCAACACCCTGGTTATCCCTGTAGGATTTTTTTTCTAAGATACGGCTGGAGGCTTTATGGAGACATTTGAATGGGTGGCAGCTGTTCCCCAATGTCCCTGAGAGGTGTGGGCCATTAAGGTCTACTGTATACGAGAGGCCCAGCTGTATATTGTGCTATGAATGGGACCTTGACAAAGGACTGTGGGGTTCAGAAAGAAGCCATCTGGGACTGGTTCGGTAAGGAAGGATATTACTACTGATTTAGATGGCAACAATTTGCTGTAGTCTCTTGTCCTTGAGCGATGGTTCAGTAGCTACAGGATTTCTGCTTTCCCTGGTTAAAGCTGGAGGTGGTGGGATTGGAGCCATTTTGTGATACCCTACCAGCCCAGGCCCAAGGGGTTAGTCTGCCCACCACTAGGTAAACCAGTCAGAGAACTTCCTGGAGGCAGAAGTGGACTATTGAGAGACCTTTGAAACAGACCCGCTGTGTCTGGGACTATGAGAGGGTAGCCCAGGGAAAGGTTCTACTGGGCTGCAAGGCCTGCTTATGGTCCCCAGAGAGACTGAGGTCAGAGATGGACCTCAATATCATGTGTGGAGCTATAGTCAAGGGACCTGCAGTGAGGGGTTCCTAGCTATGGAAATGCGGCTCCATGCTACTGTAGGGAAGTCCCCTAATTTATTTATTCTGTGGGCAGGAAGGCCTTGGTGGTAATCCTGATTTTAGTCAAAGCCCACAGGGATGTTGCAATGTTCAGTCAGCTGTACAGACAATTGGCTAGGGTGAATGGGATTCTGGTTGACCTACACAGGAGTCTCAGTACCCTCCCTTTGAACTTGAGGAGGGACATAGAATCATAGAATATCAGGGTTGGAAGGGACCCCAGAAGGTCATCTAGTCCAACCCCCTGCTCAAAGCAGGACCAATTCCCAGTTAAATCATCCCAGCCAGGGCTTTGTCAAGCCTGACCTTAAAAACCTCTAAGGAAGGAGATTCTACCACCTCCCAAGGTAACGCATTCCAGTGTTTCACCACCCTCTTAGTGAAAAAGTTTTTCCTAATATCCAATCTAAACCTCCCCCACTGCAACTTGAGACCATTACTCCTCGTTCTGTCATCTGCTACCATTGAGAACAGTCTAGAGCCATCCTCTTTGGAACCCCCTTTCAGGTAGTTGAAAGCAGCTATCAGATCCCCCCTCATTCTTCTCTTCTGCAAGCTAAACAATCCCAGTTCCCTCAGCCTCTCCTCATAAGTCATGTGTTCCAGACCCCTAATCATTTTTGTTGCCCTTCGCTGGACTCTCTCCAATTTATCCACATCCTTCTTGTAGTGTGGGGCCCAAAACTGGACACAGTACTCCAGATGAGGCCTCACCAATGTCGAATAGAGGGGAACGATCACGTCCCTCGATCTGCTCGCTATGCCCCTACTTATACATCCCAAAATGCCATTGGCCTTCTTGGCAACAAGGGCACACTGCTGACTCATATCCAGCTTCTCGTCCACTGTCACCCCTAAGTCCTTTTCCGCAGAACTGCTGCCTAGCCATTCGGTCCCTAGTCTGTAGCTGTGCATTGGGTTCTTCCGTCCTAAGTGCAGGACCCTGCACTTATCCTTCTTGAACCTCATCAGATTTCTTTTGGCCCAATCCTCCAATTTGTCTAGGTCCTTCTGTATCCTATCCCTCCCCTCCAGCGTATCTACCACTCCTCCCAGTTTAGTATCATCCGCAAATTTGCTGAGAGTGCAATCCACACCATCCTCCAGATCATTTATGAAGATATTGAACAAAACCGGCCCCAGGACCGACCCTTGGGGCACTCCACTTGATACCGGCTGCCAACTAGACATGGAGCCATTGATCACTACCCGTTGAGCCCGACAATCTAGCCATCTTTCTACCCACCTTATAGTGCATTCATCCAGCCCATACTTCCTTAACTTGCTGACAAGAATACTGTGGGAGACCGTGTCAAAAGCTTTGCTAAAGTCCAGAAACAATACATCCACTGCTTTCCCTTCATCCACAGAACCAGTAATCTCATCATAAAAGGCGATTAGATTAGTCAGGCATGACCTTCCCTTGGTGAATCCATGCTGGCTGTTCCTGATCACTTTCCTCTCATGCAAGTGCATCAGGATTGATTCTTTGAGGACCTGCTCCATGATTTTTCCAGGGTCTGAGGTGAGGCTGACTGGCCTGTATTTCCCAGGATCCTCCTTCTTCCCTTTTTTAAAGATTGGCACTACATTAGCCTTTTTCCAGTCATCCGGGACTTCCCCGGTTCGCCACGAGTTTTCAAAGATAATGGCCAATGGCTCTGCAATCACAGCCGCCAATTCCTTCAGCACTCTCGGATGCAACTCGTCCGGCCCCATGGACTTGTGCACGTCCAACTTTTCTAAATAGTCCCTAACTACCTCTATCTCCACAGAGGGCTGGCCATCTCTTCCCCATTTTGTGATGCCCAGCGCAGCAGTCTGGGAGCTGACCTTGTTAGTGAAAACAGAGGCAAAAAAAGCATTGAGTACATTAGCTTTTTCCACATCCTCTGTCACTAGGTTGCCTCCCTCATTCAGTAAGGGGCCCACACTTTCCTTGGCTTTCTTCTTGTTGCCAACATACCTGAAGAAACCCTTCTTGTTACTCTTGACATCTCTGGCTAGCTGCAGCTCCAGGTGCGATTTGGCCCTCCTGATTTCATTCCTACATGCCCGAGCAATATTTTTATACTCTTCCCTGGTCATATGTCCAACCTTCCACTTCTTGGAAGCTTCTTTTTTATGTTTAAGATCCGCTAGGATTTCACCATTAAGCCAAGCTGGTCGCCTCCCATATTTACTATTCTTTCGACTCATCGGGATGGTTTGTCCCTGTAACTTCAACAGGGATTCCTTGAAATACAGCCAGCTCTCCTGGACTCCTTTCCTCTTCAAGTTAGTCCCCCAGGGGATCCTGGCCATCCGTTCCCTGAGGGAGTCGAAGTCTGCTTTTCTGAAGTCCAGGGTCCGGATCCTGCTGCTTACCTTTCTTCCCTGCGTCAGGATCCTGAACTCAACCAACTCATGGTCACTGCCTCCCAGATTCCCATCCACTTTTGCTTCCCCCACTAATTCTACCCGGTTTACTCAGTTTACTCAGGATCATGCTAAATCTTTCTACTTGTTCACAAACCGTGTAGGAGAAAGGTATTGAATCTAGTCCATTATGTGCCATGGTCAAACCATTTAGTGATAGAGAAGACCCAGGGGAGGGTTCTGGCTGGGTTCTTTTGGCCAGGAGTCTACCAAGAGATCAAGCAGAGATAGAGAACTTGCGCAGGCTGCCCAACATTCCCCAAAACAATCCTATAACAAAAATGTGAAACTTAAGACTTTATCAGTCTGTGGGATAGGATTCTTAAGCTGCTGCCCTCAGCTGAGAGTAAACTGTTAGTGAAGTAAAAAGAAAAGGAGTACTTGTGGCACCTTAGGGACTAACCAATTTATTTGAGCATAAGCTTTCGTGAGCTACAGCTCACATCATCGGATGCATACTGTGGAAAGTGTAGAAGATCTTTTTATACACACAAGGCATGAAAAAATACCTCCCCCTACCCCACTTTCCTGCTGGTAATAGCTTATCTAAAGTGACCACTCTCCTTACAATGTGTATGATAATCAAGTTGGGCCATTTCTAGCACAAATCCAGGGTTTAACAAGAACGTCTGGGGGGGGAGGGGGTTAGGAAAAAATAAGGGGAAATAGGTTACCTTGCATAATGACTTAGTCACTCCCAGTCTCTATTCAAGCCTAAGTTAATTGTATCCAATTTGCAAATGAATTCCAATTCAGCAGTCTCTTGCTGGAGTCTGGATTTGAAGTTTTTTTGTTGTAATATCGCAACTTTCATGTCTGTAATCGCATGACCAGAGAGATTGAAGTGTTCTCCGACTGGTTTATGAATGTTATAATTCTTGACATCTGATTTGTGTCCATTTATTCTTTTACGTAGAGACTGTCCAGTTTTCCCAATGTAAATGGCAGAGGGGCATTGCTGGCACATGACTGCATATATCACATTGGTGGATGTGCAGGTGAACGAGCCTCTGATAGCATGGCTGATGTTATTAGGCCCTGTGATGGTGTCCTCTGAATAGATATGTGGGCACAGTTGGCAACGGGCTTTGTTGCAAGGATAGGTTCCTGGGTTAGTGGTTCTGTTGTGTGGTATGTGGTTGCTGGTGAGTATTTGCTTCAGGTTGGGGGGCTGTCTGTAGGCAAGGACTGGCCTGTCTCCCAAGATTTGTGAGAGTGTTGGGTCATCGTTCAGGATAGGTTGTAGATCCTTAATGCGTTGGAGGGGTTTTAGTTGGGGGCTGAAGGTGATGGCTAGTGGCGTTCTGTTATTTTCTTTGTTAGGCCTGTCCTGTAGTAGGTGACTTCTGGGAACTCTTCTGGCTCTATCAATCTGTTTCTTCACTTCCGCAGGTGGGTATTGTAGTTGTAAGAATGCTTGATAGAGATCTTGTAGGTGTTTGTCTCTGTCTGAGGGGTTGGAGCAAATGCGGTTGTATCGCAGAGCTTGGCTGTAGACGATGGATCGTGTGGTGTGGTCAGGGTGAAAGCTGGAGGCATGTAGGTAGGAATAGCAGTCAGTAGGTTTCCGTTATAGGGTGGTGTTTATGTGACCATCGTTTATTAGCATTGTAGTGTCCAGGAAGTGGATCTCTTGTGTGGACTGGATTAGGCTGAGGTTGATGGTGGGATGGAAATTGTTGAAATCATGGTGGAATTCCTCAAGGGCTTCTTTTCCAGGGGTCCAGATGATGAAGATGTCATCAATATAGCGCAAGTAGAGTAGGGACAGGAGAGTGGGGTGGGGGAAGGTATTTTGTCATGCTTTGTGTTTATAAAAAGATCTTCTACACTTTCCACAGTATGCATCCGATGAAGTGAGGTGTAGCTCATGAAAGCTTATGCTCAAATAAATTGGTTAGTCTCTAAGGTGCCACAAGTACTCCTTTTCTTTTTGCGAATACAGACTAACACGGCTGTTACTCTGAAACCTGTTAGTGAAGTGACAATGTTCCTTTGAAGTCTTGCTTTGTGTAGGAATTGTGAATTATGACATCTGCTTACCAAAGAAGTGGCAAAGTTGCAGATATAACCTGTGAACCTCCTGAAACCACAGAAAGATAGGGAGGCATTGTTTGTCCACTTGGAGGCACAAGAGATGGACTCGGAGGTGCCTCTGAGAGAGAACCTCTCCAGTGCACAAAAAGAGCAAGCCTTGGAACTGATCAAGGACTTAAGATATTGTCAGTAACATCCCAGGATGACTTACTCAGTGGAGCAAGGTATCCACCTTAAGCTCAAGAACTCTATTCAGAAGGGCCATTTCCAAATCCCTATGTGGATGGATAAGGTGAACAGGGAATTGGTGAGTATGCTGCAGTTAGGGGGAAAAGAGGAGTCCCAGAGCAAGTGGAGCAGCCTGATTTTGCTGGTCCCACAGCTGGATAAGAGTACCTGCATCTTTATTGCCTTCAGGAAGGAGAAAGCGCTGTCAAATTTGGATACCTATCTTAAGGGTGAACTTAGTAAACTGTATACAAGACTTTGTATAGATATTCTATTGGCACATGTTGGGATTTGAACATACACCTCTGAGGCGTCATTTAGAAATTATACCTAAGAATTGTACGTTCACTTTGATTTTTATGGTTTTGGTATTGTTTACATACTATGAGAAAATAAACTGTAAATTGTAGTGCTGTCAAAGATCCTAATTTTCCAGTACATTGTAAGACACACAAAATCACCTAGCATGCTGTGTTGGATTTAATCTCTTCATTCCCTACTAACTCCATAAGTACTCACAAGTATATCTCTGATTACAGCCCTGTAGCCATAGGGTTACTCTGAGCAGGCACACAGTAATTTAAAAATGCACATCATTTTGCAAAAGTGAAAGGTATGCATGTGTGATTTTCAAGTAACAGAATAAGAGCTTCTAATTTGTTGGGTGGAGTGCAATGTGAAGTCAAGTACATGGTGATGTAACCTTTTGTGTATTGCTGATGTTTTTAGCATGAGAGCTGATTATAAACAGAGTCCAACCAAAAGACTTTTATGTTCAAGGTTAGTCATTTGAAAAGCAAAGTTCCAATGTCCAGCAATGCTTTCCTCAAGGGATTCTGTGAAACCTAAGTAAATACCAGAGGTTTTTCCTGGTGTTCTCACAAAAGCAGCCACAGTACATAGTTTCTTTAAAAGATGGGTGTCTGCAACAAAAGCATGGTGGTTAACCTGCTGCAGGATGTTCACTTGAACCTAAAGTTTAAGCAACAAATCCCAGACAAACTTTCCATGCACTGGCAAGAGGAAATATACTACAGGTCTGACATGGCTTTTCCCGTGTAACACTTCACCATCATTCCTTTTGCTCTGGTCTTGTTTCATAGGCAATAGAGTGCTGGCTGGAGATTAAGCAGAACGAGAGACCCAAACAGTTATTCATATAGGAACCTAATAAATGAATATCTTTATATTCTCTTTAATGCAGTGGTTCCCAAACTTGTTCTGCTGCTTGTGTGGGGAAAGCCCCTGGCGAGCCGGCCGGTTTGTTTACCGGCCGCGTCCACAGGTTTGGCCGATCACGGCTTCCACTGGCTGCGGTTCGCTGCTCCAGGCCAATGGAAGCTGCTGGAAGTGGCGTGGGCCAAGGGACGTACTGGCCGCTGCTTCCAGCAGCTCCCATTGGCCTGGAGCAGCGAACTGCAACCAGTGGGAGCCATGATCGGCTGAACCTGCAGACGCGGCCGGTAAACAAACCGGCCAGCCCGCCAGGGGCTTTCCCTGCACAAGCGGTGGAACAAGTTCGGGAACCACTGCTTTAATACAATGAAATCTCTTCCTCCCCTCACCCCCCCAAGCTACCTGTGTTGTTCTGGAAGGTTTTAATGGCAGCTATCAATCACACATCTGGTTAAAGTTGATAGGTACATTAAGCACCCTTCATTCAGGCTAACTGGAGGAGCAATTAAATGCCCATTTGTGTAGTGATAGCTATAACAATAGATGCCACTGCCCAAGGCATTAGCCACTGTGGTATGTCCTGAGCAGAACCTAAGCCGATTGCATATGCAGAGGCTGAGGTATTGAGTGGTTGCAGCTGTGTGTCTCTGAGAGCTAGAAAGCAACCAGGGAGCCAGTAGACAACAAGAGAAATGGTTGTGAGTATGGCCCTGAGAGGGAGCAGAGACAGAGCTCCTTGGGGCACAATACTTGCTGGAGAAGCAGGCTAGGAAATTGTGGGCAAGTAAACTGCCTTCTGCTGTTTGCTTCTTACTGTGTTCAGGAAAACAGGACTTTGAGATAGCTCCACAGAGAAGCCTTGCCACCCAGTGGAATCCACAGTTAGGTGGATCAGGTGCCTAGGTTTGCTATACAAAGCATGGAGGGAGTTGGGTTCCAAAGAATGGGGACAATAACAATCGCCATGTTGTGCAGGGAGCCACCTAAGCTAATCAGTAAGAAGTTCTGAGAAGAGGGGTGTGGTCTAAACTCTGCCCTTCCAGGAGACTTTAGGTGTCTAAGTCCGGGCCATAGGGAGGAGCCTATCTCTGCTGCGGATTCTCAGCCATGGCCAGTCTCCTTGAGTTAGGCACCTAATCTGTTTTTAATGATATTGCTGTCCTGGCCATACTAGCCTTACTGGTGACTCTTGTCATGTGTCTGAGAGCAGATCTTCCTGTCACATGTCCAGGAAGAGGGGATCTTACTCTCCTGCAGCAATTAACCTCCAACACCACTACAGGCCAGTCAGCCTCACCTCAGTCCCTGGAAATATCATGGAGCAGCAGGTCCTCAAGGAATCAATTCTGAAGCACTTAAAGGAGAGGAAAGTGATCAGGAACAGTCAGCATGGATTCACCAAGGGCAAGTTATGCCTGACTAATCTAATTGCCTTCTATGACGAGATAACTGGCTCTGTGCATGAGGGGAAAGCAGTGGACGTGTTGTTCCTTGACTTTAGGAAAGCTTTTGACACGGTCTCCCACAGTATTCTTGCCAGCAAGTTAAAGAATCATAGAATATCAGGGTTGGAAGGGACCCCAGAAGGTCATCTAGTCCAACCCCCTGCTCAAAGCAGGACCAATTCCCAGTTAAATCATCCCAGCCAGGGCTTTGTCAAGCCTGACCTTAAAAACTTCTAAGGAAGGAGATTCTACCACCTCCCTAGGTAACGCATTCCAGTGTTTCACCACCCTCTTAGTGAAAAAGTTTTTCCTAATATCCAATCTAAACCTCCCCCACTGCAACTTGAGACCATTACTCCTCGTTCTGTCATCTGCTACCATTGAGAACAGTCTAGAGCCATCCTCTTTGGAACCCCCTTTCAGGTAGTTGAAAGCAGCTATCAAATCCCCCCTCATTCTTCTCTTCTGCAGGCTAAACAATCCCAGCTCCCTCAGCCTCTCCTCATAACTCATGTGTTCCAGTCCCCTAATCATTTTTGTTGCCCTTCACTGGACTCTCTCCAATTTATCCACATGCTTCTTGAAGTGAGGGGCCCAAAAACTGGATACAGTACTCCAGATGAGGCCTCACCAATGTCGAATAGAGGGGAACGATCACGTCCCTCGATCTGCTCGCTATGCCCCTACTTATACATCCCAAAATGCCATTGGCCTTCTTGGCAACAAGGGCACACTGCTGACTCATATCCAGCTTCTCGTCCACTGTCACCCCTAAGTCCTTTTCCGCAGAACTGCTGCCTAGCCATTCGGTCCCTAGTCTGTAGCTGTGCATTGGGTTCTTCCGTCCTAAGTGCAGGACCCTGCACTTATCCTTCTTGAACCTCATCAGATTTCTTTTGGCCCAATCCTCCAATTTGTCTAGGTCCTTCTGTATCCTATCCCTCCCCTCCAGCGTATCTACCACTCCTCCCAGTTTAGTATCATCCGCAAATTTGCTGAGAGTGCAATCCACACCATCCTCCAGATCATTTATGAAGATATTGAACAAAACCGGCCCCAGGACCAACCCTTGGGGCACTCCACTTGATACCAGCTGCCAACTAGACATGGAGCCATTGATCACTACATATACATATCAAGTATAAGTTAAAGAAGACACTAGGGTAAATATGTTGAGAACCACTGTTCTAACTCAACTGAACTGTACCAATATTTGGAGTCCTTACATTTTTCTGACTCCAGTACATCTGGTTTCAGGACAGGATACGATTAAGAAATTGTGCCCTTATTGCTTAATACTAAGATCAAGGGGAATCTTGTGGCTAAGTCACTGGAATGGAACTCAAGAGGTCTAGTTTCCATTCCCATATCTACCACAGATTTCCTGGGTGATCTTGGGAAATTAACTCATACATTCTGTCCCCCAAGTTCTCTAGCTATGGAATGGGAGCAATTTCTCTCTCTTATGTATCTCCATTCTATGGAAAACATAGAGCCTTCCATTTTTGCCAGTATCCGCTGCAGTGTTAACTTCTTCTCGTGTTATTCTGGTAGCTTTCAATTCTGCTATTCTATTAGAATGGGGGCAATACTACTGCCTTTCTAGTGATACAGAAAGAAACCTCAGTGGTTCAGGAGCCAAATGAGGGATTAGCATTACCCAAAAGAGCCACAGTACTGTGAATTCATTGTTTCATTTACCATTTTGTATACATTATTCTCACAGCAAAAGTATTGTTTTATCAACTATAATTGGTTAACAACATAGTAAAAGCATTCTGATTGGTTAATAACTTGGATCACAGTGTTTTAACGTGCTGCAAAGAGCTGCAGGAGACACATTAAAGAGCCACTTACAGTTCATGAGCCTCAGTCTGAGTATCACTAGTTCAGATTGTACGATACTGTGTGAATGTATAGTACCGAGCAAAATGAGGACCTGAACTTGGTTGTAAACTCTAGGCACTACTATAATACCAATAAAATAAAAATTACTTACACAATGCCCAAACATGACTTGTCACCTTACAAAACATATCAAAAAAACATAACCTGCCCCAACATGGAGCCTACATTCTTATAGACATGACACCGCAAACGAAAACAGTTGTGTCAAAATAACTATACATGCTGCAGTCACTTGAGGCGTTTTGGATGACTAGTTGTGGAGCATTATTACTTCTAATGGGGATATTTGTATTATTGGTACGTTGTGTATTAGGCTCTGGGAGGTAAAGTCTTTATTTCAAGGACATGTATTCGGTTTACTTTTCATTTTGCTACAGTTGCCTAGGACTTCATAGATAAATTTAATAAATGGAAAGATATAAAAACTAGCTACTGGTATGAAAAGCAAGTACCTGAATGGTCTGCTAGCCCTGAAGATTGACTTTATACAACGAAATGCATTTTAATAGTTTTTCATATCAATAATCTTTTCCTCTTGCTCAACCCTGTTTCAGCTAAATCAGTAAGTATCCTTTAAGAGTCCCAGCTTGAAAACTAACTGCACACTATATGTACTTTAATTTCAAAAATACAGTTGCAGAGAATGTGTTATCTATGATTTAACAACTATGGATAGTTAAAGCATATTCAGAATAGCTAACATACTAATATTCATGTTAAATTAATTATCAAGCTGCAGATCTCTAACTCCAAGGAATATGAAAAGATTCTAGACATATGTAACCTGTCTGAGTGGAAAAGATTAACTTGTTGTGCAGTATTTTTCTACTCTCTTCTGCCACTAAATCACAAGATTCTTTGTCAAATTGAAAATCAATGTCAGAAAAATCATTTAATTATAATTTACACCATCAGAAAATTAGTTTGAAATCAGGTTTCAGAGTAACAGCCGTGTTAGTGTGTATTCGCAAAAAGAAAAGGAGGACTTGTGGCACCTTAGAGACTAACCCATTTATTTGAGCATAAGCTTTTATGAGCTAAAGCTCACTGCATCCGATGAAGTGAGCTGTAGCTCACGAAAGCTTGTGCTCAAATAAATTGGTTAGTCTCTAAGGTGCCACAAGTACTCCTTTAGTTTGAAATCAGTTTCACTATCAATTTATCAAACAAAATTTGCAGTTTTCCTCATATCATAATCTTCATTATTTTCTCAGCATACAAAAGAACAGTGAAAAAAAAAACACTTTCAGCTCCCTCTACAATGTTTTCCATTTTATATCTCTTCCTCCCCCTTGTGCTCTGTTCATTTCAGTAAATGTACAGCCCATTATGCAAGAAAATGGCTCCACAGTAAGCACTACCATACACAAGTTGCTTCACATAGTAGTGTACAGCAGATAAGTGCAACATCAAAACTTGAATCTCATTTCAGATAACAAATTTGAACAAATTGTTAAATCTTTTTGGTGTTTTAAAATCTCACTGTTTTTGTCTCTCTTAGTAACATTGGCACAGATAGCATTCTGTTGATATAAAGTGCTAAATATGAGGAAGCTATATGAATGTAACCAGTACACACAAGACATGGTATAGCAGTTTCAGGAGAGGACAGTCAGAAAAAATGGTTTCTGTGAGTTAAAAAACCATGCTGGTTAAGAGAAAAGGAGTACTTGTGACACCTTAGAGACTAACCAATTTATTTGAGCATAAGCTTTCGTGAGCTACAGCTCACTTAATCAATGATGTGAGCTGTAGCTCACGAAAGCTTATGCTCAAATAAATTTGTTAGTCTCTAAGGTGCCACAAGTACTCCTTTTCTTTTTGCAAATACAGACTAACATGGCTGTTACTCTGAAAGCTGGTTAAGAGAGGATTAAAAATAAACTATACAGAATAAATGGAAAAATGGATAAATTGATAGCAATGAGTACAAATCAGCAGTTAGGAAAAGGAAGTGAAAAGTATCAGCAAAAATCTCTGGACAGTAGGATTAAGCACAGTAAGAAAAATTCTTTAAAAGTACCAGGAATAAATGAAATCCTAATAAAGGTATAGGTCCGACACTATATAAGGATAGTAAAACTGTTCATCATGATGCACAAAAGACAGAAATTCTAACTAAATACTTCTCTGTATTTGAAAAGAAGCAAGATAGGTTCATATAATACTGTGGTAAATAGAGAGATACTGTTGGTGGGAAAAGGAGATGGAGTATGACTGTACAGTTGATAAGATTAGTTTTTTTGTGAGGTGGACATTAATGGACGGAATGAAAGGCTGAAATGTCCCAACTGCAGCAAGTAATCAAGGATCAGCAGAACTGAAACCCACATAAGGTCCAGGCCTTTTTGGGTCGCTGACACAGAGAACCTAGTACACGTCTTCCTGCTCTGCATCAGGTTCGCCTGGATTTGTCGAAAGAGTATATGTACTTAACCAGCCAACATCCAGGCTGTCAAGTGCAGGGACTTCCAGTCTGGATGGACTATCTATCCATACATCTGTGAGATCTGGTCTGGGAAGTCTGTGAGCTGGACCAGTGGGAAAATGGACATGTGTAGCAGGCCTGCCAGTCAAAACTGCCTCAGCCAGTATAGAGCTATGAAAATGATCATGGCTTTGTCCTTTTTGATTTTCAAAATCACTTTTGAGGATCAGAAGAATAAGTGGAATGGCCTAATAGAAGCCTGGATTCCATTGCAAAAGGAAGGCACCAAGGAAATAGCCCAGGCTCAGGCCTTCTCTGGAACAGAAATTTTGTTATTGTCCTTAGTGGCAAGCCGATCCATCACAGGGACATCCTCTTTCCCTCCAGTAAAGAAATATCAGAAATGTCTGCTCAGGAAGTTTGTCCAAATATTGCTAACTCCCAGGCATTGAAGAGCCATCATGGTTATGGTGGCAGTATGTCTAGTCTAATGGCCTTCAGGAAGAGGGGCAATGAGCAGGAACCTCCTTATTCATTAATGTAATGCATCACAAGGATGTTGTCCATAAGGATCTGCAATGTGGAATTTCAGATGACAAGTAAGAACTCCTATCCAGGCTACCCTGATGTCTCTGAGTTCCAGCATGCTTCTCTGAAGTCCTGTGACTCCCGGAACCCTTGCTTTTGTAGGTGATCTTCCCAGCGTATCCTTGACACATTGGTGATTAAAGTCTTTGTCAGGGAGGGAAGGAGTTAAGAACAGAACCCACTCCATGAGCTTTTCTGTGAAGATGTGACATGGTGTGGCAAAGACCTTCCTGTTCACCTAATGTTTCACTAGGGATTGGATGGGTCCTGGATTCACTCAGGGACCTGAACCAGAGCTGTTGGGGACCTCAGAGGAAGTAATGCCTTACATCGGGGTGGCCAACCTGTGGCTCCGGAGCCATGTGCAGCTCTTCAGAAGTTAATATTCAGCTCCTTGTATAGGCACCGACTCCGGGGCTGGAGCTACAGGCACCAACTTTCCAGTGTGCCGGGGGGTGCTCATTGCTCAACCCCTGGCTCTGCCACAGGCCCTGCCCCCACTCCATTCCTTCCTGCCCCCTCCCCTGACCCTGCTATGCCCTCATTCCTCCCCTCTTTCCCCAGAACCACCTGCATGCCACAAAACAGCTGATCGGGAGGTGCGGGGAGGGAGAGGGAGGTTCAGCTTGATGGGGCTGCCGCTGGGTGAGAGGCGCTGGGAGCAGGGTCGGGGAGCTGCTGCCTTTATTACTGTGGCTCTTCGGAAATGTACACTGGTAAATTCTGGCTCCTTCTCAGGCTCAAGTTGGCCACCCCTGCCTTACATGATGCTGCTTGACAAACACACCAAGGTTAGTCTACTGTTGTAATTGGGTTTTATCTTGTCTCGAGTAACAGTGATTGTAACAAGAACTCCTCATCAGGCAGGTACCTCTCTGACCCAGAGGTGATGCTATGAACCTTATCTGGGATTAGGTAATAGCCATTTTTCATAGTTCACTAATAGGTCCAGCCGGGCAAACAGGGAACAAGCACAATTCAGGCCTGTCACCATCGGCTGGGATCTGTCTTGGTCAGACAGTTGTCCAGGTAAAAGCAGAAATGGATTTTCTCAGATGTACTGCAACCACTACTAGACATTTTGTAAAAATTCTTGGTGCCTTCTAGCGATAGCGATTTGGCCCCAGTGCAAACCTCAAGTACTGATGTGATCATTGGGCCTACTAATTTATCCTAATTGCAAGCTCAATTGTAAAAAGTGAGCAAAAGTTCATAAAATGTCACAATAATCAGTAACAATCAATGATAACAGAAAAAGTACGACAAAGTATGACAAAGACTAAAATTATTCCAAACAAAAAGGCCTACTGATATAATTCAAGGCCTGTGTTAAGATTGTGCTTGGCAAACAAGAACTGTGTGAAACTGCAAATCAGTGAACCAAAACTAGTGTGTCAGAAATTAGGACTCTTGGTGGATAAAAGGAGAGGATGGTCTACTCTAGCCAACACTCCCTTTTGGGGTCCTTAAAGAAAAAGACTTAAGAAAAATTGGCTATAGAAGTGAGGTTCACCATCACGGCTGCCACCCCCATCATCTCCTGAGACCCCAGACCTTTATTGGCCTTACCAAACTGGTCTAGAGAATGACTCAGATAACACTGCAACCTCCACCAGGCTCTAGCTAAATCCCAACCACTACCTAGAAGCTAAGACTTTGTATCTCCTGCTCCCTGTGTCTTTTTGCTTCCCTATCTTATTTCTTCTCTCTCTCTACTTTGCCTTCCATCTGATAAGAGTCCAGCTTAGTTGTCCAAGACTATTACTTTACATCATAGTTGTGCCCAGAAGAAGGCAGCTAAAACCAATACCCTAAACATCATAACATTGGTACAAGTTTGCCAGGTCTTGCAGCGGCTGATAAGACCATGTGCTGCGCCTGTGTTTTTCCAGCAGTGAGGATACAATAGAGAGTCAACACCAGAGACAGAAGCTGTATTTTCTATATTTGCTATTTTCTTCTTTCTTCTCTTGTGCACATATATATTTTGTTGTCTTTTTTAGGAAATGGGATCAGACTAACAGCTCCAGCCCATCTCAACTAATTTCTTTTCTTTTCCTCAGAAAGGATAGCTTTTAACATCTAAGAGATTATCAAACATTTTTTTCCTTCTGAAGACTCTCTCCACATAAAGAAAAAGGGAACCATGTAAATTAATACGATAGTACTTCCTGTGGGCTGGGTGGTTTGTGATGTGGAAGAATGCATATTGAAATTCAAGAACAAATGAACCAGTCCTGAGACTGCAGAGATAGAAATATGGAAGCAGCATTACCATCCTGAATCTGAGGAAACGTCTGTGTCCAGACTCCTCAGATCTAGGATAGGATGAAGACCTCTCCCTCCTTTCTTCTATGGGATAAGAAAACATCGAGAGCACACTCCCCTTCCCTTGTACTCCCTCTTCTATGGCTCCTAGATGAAGCAAAAAGTCCACTTTTTGTAACAGGCTCTTGTAAGGAGGGTCCCTGAAGGGGCGTGTGAAAAGAGGTGTAAGGTGTGGAAATGAATAGGATAATCATGGGCAATGGTGTCTAACACCTATTTGTGGGAGACCCCTTGCCCCCCTCTTCCTCCTTAGCCCCACTGCGCTGCTTGACTTTTAGTACCCA
The DNA here is from genome assembly GCF_965140295.1 of Lepidochelys olivacea. Classification (NCBI taxonomy): domain Eukaryota; kingdom Metazoa; phylum Chordata; order Testudines; family Cheloniidae; genus Lepidochelys; species Lepidochelys olivacea. The sequence continues at coordinate 10,577,607 of NC_140412.1, forward strand.
AAATCTCCTGGTTTGGCTTAAGTAGCCTCTGGGAGATAGAGGGAGGGGGAGGAGTTGATCACTGAGGCCTGTGGACCCCCTGGAGTACCCTTGGGGAGCCCCAGGGGTCCGCAGACCCCAGTTTGAGAAACACTGGTCTGGACCAGGGGTCTCAAACACACGGGCCACATGCGGCTCACAGAGTTGTTTGCTGCGGCCCACCAAGCTCCCCATGGCCCCCCACCCCTCCGACTGCCCCCAAGTTATTTCCTGTGGCCACCAAGCTCCCCTCCCTCCCCCCAGCGCACTGTGTCCCCCCTCCTCTGCCTATCTCCAGGCGCTTCCTGCTGCCAAACAGCTGTTTTGCGGCTCTTAGTGTTTGTCCAGGAGGGAACGGGGAGGAGCAGGGAGAAGAGGCGGGGAAGGGGTGGGAAGGGGCAGGGCGTCATGGAAGGGGTGGAGTGGGGGTGGGGCCAGGGGCAGCGCGGGGGTGTGTGTGTCAGTGATGTGGCCCTCGGGCCAATGTACTAGTCCTCATGTGGCCCTCGTGGTGACTTGAGTTTGAGATCCCTGGTCTAAACCGTTTTTAAACACAGAGTTAAATGTATGGAGGAAGATAATTCTTTGGGTGGTATCTTCAAACCCATCAGAGACCTGTCAGGTGTTTCTGGAATCTTCATTCATTGCTCGATCAAGTCATCGAGATTATATTTTATTTTTTTTTAGTTGAGTTAAAACATGCAACATTCTTTAAATTCAAACCATAATTTGTTTCATGGTTCTTGTTTCAATACAATGATGATAGAATTTATTTTAACTGATCATGACTTTAGTGATTATTAGGGTCTTTGAATCAAATTTTGCTTTCCAGAGCTATTCTCATTGGTGCTCTGTTTGCTCCCTGCTCATACTGATTGGAAGGGCTTTTGAGCACTACTTTGTTGGGGGCAAATGATTGACAGTAAAGGTAGATAAAACTGGCAATTTAGAACTTCCATAGTTATAAAATGCCTAATAGATTTACCCTCCTAGGAATTGGATTGTGCTTGTCCACACCCTGGGTGTGGAAAGCTCTCCATTCCATAGTCTTAAAACAGAATATTGTTTTTTGCCAGTTTGAAGAAGGTAGAAGTGTTGGTTAGTGAGAAGTTACTGAGGAGCCACCTGATGAATCCCAAAAGTAATCTTCTCCATGCATTTATTACAGTGTCTTCCTTCTAAGGATCTCCAAATGCATAATTATAATTAATAATGTGGCAGGATGATCATTACTAAAGATGTTATAGAAGTATGGACTATTGTAGAGTCTTTGACTGAAAGTGGGATAATTTACAACCTAATTCTACTTCTCGGTAAACAGAAAAGATGAGTGATATGTAAAGGAAGTTAATAGGATTAGGGAATTACACTTCTTTTTCATCACAGAATGCTGCCCGCACTCAGTGCATTGTTTAGCTAAATATATTTCAGTGCACAGAGAAACAGTTCTTTTAAAGAAACTAACCTAAAAATTGGGCATTTTAGAGATTTATTTCTGTCTTTAGTCACCCTTGCTGTAAGCAGTATATTCTTTCTATGAATAGTTGAACAGTATCAAGAATTCACTTTTATGGGCAAGACTGAGACATTTCATAACATTCATTTTAGTGTTATAGATCATGAAAAGGGACTGCATCTTTAGTTTTGTTTTTTATATGAGGAGAAAAGGTATGTATATTCCACACTGAGAATTAGGTGCACTAAAAAGATGCTGCTTTGTTTAGCACACCACAAATAGAGTTGAGATCTAGTTGCTGCTGTCAAAAGATTTTGTGCTGTCTGGAGGTGTCTCACTGCCCCAGTTTCCCTCTGCTTTGGAAAAGTCACATCATAAGGCTTTGCTGTTGATGTGTTGATGGTTTTGTCAAGAAAATAAACTAAGGCAAAGTTACTTGTTCACAGAAAAACTTGGAAAGACCAGGCAAAAATGTTTTGTTTAGTGTCTGTACAATCTGAAACAATGGAAAATATATGCTCTATTTATGAGAGCAGGTCTTTTTTTTTTTTTAAAGGAGATGGCAGGTACCTTCATAAATGCTTGTAAAAATCTGTATTAAAATAAAAAGCAGTATTCAGTGGTTGCAAGTTATTCCTTATGAATGTATTTACTAATCAGAAATATATATATATATACACACACACTTGGGATTATGGTAGTGCCAATGATGTTACAAGCATATATGGCCTAGCATGTATTTATGCTCACAACATCCCCATGAGATCAGGAAGTACTATTTCCACTATTTTACAGGCGGGGAACAGAGACACAAAATGACTTGCTCATTGTCATCATGCAGGAAGTCTGTGGCAGACCAGCGAATTAAACATGGGTCTTGCAATTTTTAGGCTAGTGCAACAGAATGCAACAGTGTGTCTCCTCAGAAATGTCGGCTACCATGAGCACATCATACCTGCCCTCCACTCTTTATACTGGCTTCCCTTAGAATACTAAATCAATTTCTAAGTCTTGGTCCTTATGTTCAAGATACTCAATGACCTGGACCCAGGATATCTATAATATCACCTGAAGAGCTCGGATGGAGAATGTGATTGATACCTCCACTCCTCTGGCACAATGGAACTTTCTACAATAAGAGTAAAATTTGTGCAGGAGACAGGGCTTTTTTGTGGTACAGTCTGAGAGTGGAATGAATTCCCGCTGGAACTAAGCCTTAGTGTTACAAACCTTACCATCTTTCACTCCAAGTGCAAGATATGTTTCTTTGAGGTGCCTTTTCTAACATAAACATAAAGCAATATATATATTTTAAAAGCAAAACAAACCTACCAATACCAAGCATTCCATTGCACACACTTTTCTACCTTGGGAGAGGAGGAGACCCCAAACAATATGTGACAGATGTTAGTCATGTTGCTTAAGTCGCTTCTGGAAGACAGATACTGCAGTGATGAGTGAGTTATAAGAACTTACTAAGACTAAAATGGAATAACCATTGGCACATCCTTTCACTTTAAACGGAAGACAAAAAATGTTGGGTGAGAAGGAAGGGAAGAAACACTGTAGTGTGAAGATCTTTCTATCTCAGGTTGTCTGCAGTAAATCCTGTCTGAATTTTGCTCAAAACCTTCTAGCGATACCTTATTCAGAACCTTAATAGAGATGATTAAAAAAGAAATAATGATGATCATAAACAATACTTAATACTGCTAAGTCAAGTAATACTGAGGAGACTCAGTAGGAGGCTACATTAATTCTTTTAATGTATGAACAAAAATTATTTCTGTGATCAGTAGTTTTCGTAAATGGGATTACCCTTCAGTTTAGTAACATTTCCAGGGTTTTTAATGAAATAATGATGATAGCTGCAGCACAATTCAAAAAGTAAAGTGTAACATCGTTGCTGTCTTTGCACAACAGACTTTAAAACCTTAGCCCAAGGAAAGAACAAATAGAACAAAAGAAATATTATTCCAATTACTTCCTTCTCTAGGCCATGATGTAATTTCAACAACAAACTCATTCCATCGTTAAGAGGTACTTTATTTGGAATCTGTAATAATTACTAAAAGGGAAGAATATTCTTGAAAATATTGAGTGAGAACAGAGTGCAATAGTAAAAGAAAACAAGAAAATATCACAGAAACGATGAGACTTGCAATCACATTATGCCTGAAACTTATATTTTGCTCCAAAACCCTACTGAGGTTTATATTGCAGCAAAATTCATAGCACTCAACAGTTAAGTTCAGTGCTACAGTATATTAAGTTTTCTCTGCACTTCCGGCCTGTGGCTAGAGGAGGAACAGCTGAAATGGAAGTCTCTCAATGTTCCATTTTATTTAGCAATAATCATGTGCCCTGAAATTATGCTGGGGATCTCATATGGGACACTGAATTACGCAAAGATATTGGTCATGCCCAGAAAACCGAATTACATAATCCAGCTGGAATCCGTATGATTATGGGTAGTCATCAAATGGCACTATGACAGACTTAGAAGTCCCTTTTTAACCATTAGTATAGACAGTTAAATATTGGAATAAATGCTGTATTGTCAGTCCTGTTAGGAGCTATTGCATTAAAAAAAATTTCTGTGCAGAACTGTGACTGTATCATTTCTTAGGTTCTAGAGCAACTGCTTACAAGGTACCCATGCATACAAGCAAATACACACATTCACATAGAAATAGCATTATAGAAATAGGAACAGTCAGTCTGATATTTATTAAAGTTCAATTTTTAAAATTATCTGAACCATAAGAATATGGTAAAAACAAACAGTTCTTATGTGGTCGTCTGCTTTTGCTTCCAAGAGGGTACATGCAACTAGTAATTTGAGCATGATCATTGTCGCTATTCCTCTGGCCAGAGTCAAATTTAGCATTGACAAAAGACTAGTTGTATCCCAGGATTTATCCATTTATAAGACATTTGGGTCTGCAGAGAAGATCAATCTAGGGGAGTGGGAATAAAGTTGAGTTCTTTTCATATATCGTTTGGAGAGTGGGAAATCCTCCTTTGGACCTTTTTGTTATGTCAAACCGTACCTCAACCTTGAATTAAAAACAGTATTGTAGCAGACATTTCAAGGAAACAAAAGTTGGATGTGTTGTCATTCAGATAGGAGTTCCAGCTAGCATTTGTTTTATCTCAGTATTTTTCATTAAAAACATGTTTAAAAAATACTGGCAGGTAAGATATCACTAATTATAATGTCCCATTTTGGTCAGAAAGTTTGTTTGGAAAGGCTGTGAATTTGAGCAAATAGCAATAAAAGAGGGCGAACACTTTTCACAAAGTGATCACTCCTATCTGTCCTCTCAGTCCTCATCCTCAAAAGGAAACCTGAACAATACCTTCAAAAGGTGAGCCTGGGAACTTAAATTCATAATTATGCTAGATGCTAAAAATCATGCACTTAACAGGTTTTATGGCTCATTACAACAATTTGTAATCGACTATATTGACTGCTAACCCATAATTGCTCATTTCATTTTAAGTGGTCTTCTATAGCTTGTATGAACCTGTTATGCATAACAATCTGTCCCGACTTGTATTTAGTAAAGGGACAGATTAAACGTAAGAGGTTCACACATGCTGGTTACCCTCCCCAGACCTGAAGAAGAGCCTCCATGAAGCTCAAAAGCTTGTACACTCTGCCAACAAAAGTTAGTCCAATAAAATATTTTCATCTACCTTGTGTGACAAATTTAGAAAAAATGTAATCATTTTGGAAGGATTAACATTTTAAATGGTTGACCGTGCACTAACTATGAGTAGAAGTAGCAGCTCTATTTGCCTTATGAGGGAAAAATCATTGGTGCAGAGTGGACATTGGTCCATACATTTGCTGAAAGGAGCTGTCAAAATTCATCCCAAAATTGAACCTGAATTCTCTCACCTGAATCTTGATTTGGCTCTTACTATATTATTATTTATTATTCACCACTGAGATTTCACCACCAGAGATTTCTCTGTCTTAAGATATTTCTGGCAGTAAATGAAATGAGGGAGATAATGGCTGTTTCAACTGTAAGTTGTTAAATATTTTTTCAGAAAACAAATTAGAACTTTATCATAATCCTTTCCCAAAGTGTCATTTTCATCATAGCTAGGAAATCTTTCTTAAATGTACTGGGGAAGGAAATTCGGTTGAGGAACTTCATTTTCCATCTGATCTGATAGAACACTGCAATGGTGCTCTTAGACTCTGGAAATGAAACAGATGGAGCCTCACCAATAAATTTCCTGGTTTTCTATTTTAAGTGGCATATAGGACAAAGAAATACTGATTGTTGTGTGTATACTTCGCTGATACAAAATACAAAACTTTTGCTTAATAATCAATTGTTGGGGTGTGGCAGTATTGTTACTTTGCTCTGATCAGCAACGGATAAGGGTTGGGCTTCAGATCTAAAAAGTGAGAGAATTCTGCGTGTTGGTTGAAAGCATTCTGACATGTGACTAAGAAAACACCATGTAGGGTGTGTGTAATGTATATTTTTGACTTCTAGATACAGAAAACTGTTATCAGGTACAATTTTCCGATGTTAATATTAAAACTTAGCTTATGCAGATCCTGGTACAGGACATAACAATACAACTTTCATTTTCTTTCAATTATGTGTTTGCTTACAAAAACTTATATAAAAATGAAACTAAGCATGACTAATTTAGACAGTGCAATGTGCATGTTCGTCATGTAAATATTTCTCTCTTGTAAAATGGTTTTTGATTCTGCCCTTGCTTCATATGGTTTAAATTCTAGGGATTGCACTATGTTTCATAGCAGCCTTTTCAAGTTTTTATGGTTGTGGTATTATTTGTAGTGTTACAGAGGAGAAAGGAGGTCAGAAAATGTCACGTTGTTGGTCTCGTGTGTTTCACAGGTGTTCATTTTCAGCTACATGGAAGAAAAAATTGGAATTCACTCTGTATATGTGACAGAGTGTTTCTGAGGACAAGTGTTCGGATGCAGTATTGTCAAGCTATTTTTAGCCAACTGCTGTCCCTACAGTGCTGTTTAAAGATTCAATTCAGACTGCTAATAGGTATATTTATAACCATTCTGTCAACTGCCACAGCATGGATGCTGTTACAGATGATAATTCTATTCTTGGAAGCAGTACCATGGTTACCGTTACCCTGGTTGCTCAAGTAGAAGCTATACATCTGTATACACTTGGTAAAATTTTAATACACTAATCTCATTTTTACACTGTGAGAAAGATCGTGGTGGACACACAAAGCAAGGCATGATACTAACAGAAATAGTAAATACAGAAGATTACATTTATATTAGAATTGGCTGGTACATTTTTGTTGGTTAAGCAAATACCCTTTTTTCATTTCTGTGCCCTATTGGCACAGGTGAAGCTTGGAGTCTGTGAGTGTGAGAGAAACGATTATAAAATGTAATTTTTTCCTGCATTTATTTCTTGAATTTAATTTAAAACTGTATAAGTTAAGTGCCTTTTTTTAACTGCTTCATAACAAATGGCCCATATGTATTCACTTGTGTACAGGCTAGAAGACTGTAATTATTACTACTATTATATGTTTGTACATAGTACTATAGGAGTGCAAGAAGTGTTACAGAGAGAATAAAGGCACTATATCCTCCCCAAAGAGTTCATAATCTTATTGTACTGAACAAATTCATATATCAACATAGCCAGAAATGCTGGGCTAGTTTAAATTATGCTAGATTTAGGAGCTTGGAGACAGAGAAGGCTTTGTAATTTAAACCCATCAGCAATGTGAATAGCTGGATCCTAATATTTGAGGAATGGGCAGTAAGATGTGAATGTCATATACTGTACAATATGATCATATAGAGCTGTTGCATGAGCCTTTTTTCCCCTGTAAGAAGCAATCTAAGACCATAATAAACCCTTACCTTACTGATCAATGCTCAAGAACTTTCAGACAACTTTCCTGCAGCATCTAGAAATGAATCATAGTCCCTGAGAACAATAAACCCTTGGCGTGCTGTCGGGTTGTACTAGTTTTACTTTCTTCCTGGTATAGATTTGGAAAAAATATCTTCTCTGGGTGATGAATTCTAATTCAACTGCTAATTCCAATTGTACCTTGCCTTTAAATTCAGTAGACAAAATAAAAAATCTGTTTTGGCTTTTCCACATAGCTACTCTGATCATAGAAAGATCAGTATATTGTCCAATACATCTTATTTGCCATTGAATGTGTCAGTGTTCCTCTGCAGATTATATATCAACTATGGATCATGGCTTTCTGAGAAATAAAGTGAATGTTGTTGTAATAAAAATATTTTGATAATAAAATGTGAGAAGATGGATATTTGAGCCTTCTGCAAAAGACTGCCTTTAATATTTGATATTGATTTGTTAAGCTGCATGATTCTGAAGCACATGGGAGAACCCATAACAAGTGAGAACACAAGGAAAAGTTCCCAAGTAATCCAGCACCTCAGAGTGTTTTCATTATAATTTTGTTAGCTGAAAAAACCAGTTTTCATTTATTCTGTGTAGTTAGTGAGAATAAAGTGATAACATCTCAAATTTTAAGATTTTCATTATTTTTTTAATCATCTACTCATAAGCAGTCCATAGCGTGGATGAATGCATAAAATAGGATATTGTGCTGTCTCACTGGTTAGCAATAGCATTCTGCTTTGGGTGGATCATAGATCTGTATTCTACCAAAAAATGGGGATTGAGTGTGAACAATTGTAGATTTAGCTTTTCAGAGGCTGGCCTCCATTTTTACGTCCAGAGTTCCACACTGATCCCAAAATTATTTGCCCCAGTACTGAATATCACTTGGAAAGCTAAGTGACGGGTTGTGCCCGGTTATGAAGCAGTTGTCCAAGCAACAAAAATTGTGAGTCCACATGAGTTCTCTCAAAACTGCAAGTAGAAAAGTAGAGCCCCAATTAAAGCTGGACTCAAAATTTGGCCCATGATATCCAGAATGTATATTCTTCAGAATTTGTGTATATGTTTTAGCATTTGTAAGATGCTCAAATGCTAGGGAAATGAGCATGATGTAAAAATCTAGATTAGATAGATCATATAATGCATAGGGGAAGGAGTATCCCATTTCTGGACTTGTCATTAGTTGGGGGGAAGAAGCAGCAACAGAGACATCATGTTAGTAATATAAATAGAGTGGAATTTCACCGCCATGGGAAGAGAAGCAGTTAAGTACAATGCAGGCCACAAAATCTCACCCACCCACTCCTGCAATAAACTCTCACCTATGTCTGAGCTACTGAAGTCCTCAAATCGTGGTTTAAAGACTTCAAGGAGCAGAGAATCCTCCAGCAAGTGACCCATGCCCCATGCTACAGAGGAAGGCGAAAAACCCCCAGGGCCTCTTCCAATCTGCCCTGGAGGAAAATTCCTTCCCGACCCCAAATATGGTGATCAACTGAACCCTGAGCATGTGGCCAAGATTCACCAGCCAGATACCCAGGAAAGAATTCTCTGTAGTAACTCAGATCCCACCCCATCTAACATCCCATCACAAGGCATTGGGCCTATTTACCATGAATATTTAAAGATCAGTTAATTGCCAAAATCATGTTATCCCATCATACCATCTCCTCCATAAACTTACTGAGTTTAATCTTAAAGCCAGATAGGTCTTTTGCCCCCACTGCTTCCCTTGGAAGGCTATTCCAAAAGTTCACTCCTCTGATGGTTAGAAACCTTCATCTAATTTCAAGTCTAAACTTCCCAATGACCAGTTTATATCCATTTGTTCTTGTGTCCACATTGATACTGAGCTTAAATAATTCCTCTCCCTCCATGGTATTTATCCCTCTGATATATTTATAGAGAGCAACCATATCTCCCCTCAACCTTCTTTTGGTTAGGCTAAACAAGCCAAGCTCTTTGAGTCTCCTTTCATAAGACAGGTTTTCCATTCCTCGGATCATCCTAGTAGCCCTTCTCTGTATCTGTTCCAGTTTGAATTTATGCTTCTTAAACGTGGGAGACCAGAACTGCACCCAGTATTCCAGATGAGGTCTCACCAGTGCCTTGTATAACGGTGCTAAAACTTCCTTTTCTCTACTGGAAATACCTCACCTGATGCATCCCAAGACTGCATTAGCTTTTTTCACGGCCATATCACATTGGCGGCTCATAGTCATCCTATGATCAACCAATACTCCAAGGTCCTTCTCTTCCGTTACTTCTAATTGATGCATCCCCAGCTTATAACTAAAATTCTTATTAATTCCCAAAGGCATGACCTTACACTTCTCACTCTTAAATTTCATCATATTACTATTACTCCAGTTTACAAGGGTTTCATCCTCCTGTATGATATCCTGGTCTCTCTCTAAATTGGCAATACCTCCCAGCTTTCTATCATCCGCAAACTTTATTAGTGCACACCCACTTTTTGTGCCGAGGTCAGTAATAAAAAGATTAAATAAGATTGGTCCCAAAACTGATCCCTGAGGAACTCCACTGGTAACCTCCCTCCAGCCTGACAGTTCACCTTTCAGTATGACCCGCTGTAGTCTCCCTGTAAACCATTTCCTTATCCACCTTTCAATTTTCATGTTGATCCCCATCTTTTCCAATTTAACTAATGATTCCCCATGTGGCACGGTATCAAATGCCTCTCAAACAGGTATAGGTGGATACAATACCAAATTGACATACTAGGTCATTGTAGCTGGAATGTATCACAGAACTGGTGGTTTTTGTTTGAGGAGCTTTTTCAGAGATGAGATGCAGGTAGATGACACGTTATCTTAAATTATGTTCTTGGGGTAGAAAGAGAAAGGGTATGAAGTCAGGAAGGATGCTGTCAAAACACAGCCTTCAATTCATTGGAGACAATAGGAGATTTAAGGTAAGATGGTGGGACTATAGACAGGTGTTGAGTTGTGAAATACTTTCAAAATGAAAAAAATAGACTTTTATACAGAGAAGGAGAGAGACCGAGTGGTGTAGAAGGGAGGCTGGAGAGTGGGAGATAACTAGATTGCAATCTTGTAGAGAATTGGGAAGAGAGGTTGAATTCTGCTGAGATTGTACAGAAGGAAGTGGCAAGAATTGATGTGAAGGCTTGAACCATCCAGTGAGTAGGAGGGAAAGTTGCATCAAAGATAAGGCTGTAAACTTGGGGAACTGGAAATATGATGGTGTTGGAGACAATGATAAATGAAATGGTAAGTGGGGAGCGAGAGTTCAGAAGGAAGAGTTTGATTTTGGACTTTTGCTGTTGGGGGTAATGACATTCAGGAGATCATTTTGGAGAAACAGGCAGAGAAAAAAATTTAAAAGTCTGATAAAATAAGATGTATTTCCAATTAAAAATATAGATTTATCAGTTTTTTTTCTATAGGTCCTCCATCTTCAAAAATAATCAAAACTCTTCCAGGACATTGCATTAAAATGTTTCTTAGGGGGTAGATAATTTTTTGAAGAATAATTTTGGCTTAGTCTCTTCAAACCCTAATCATTAGATTCCACTAAATCGTATTCTAGAAGCTAAATTATATTCTATATCTGTAATCTCAGCAAAAGAGAGTACTTAAAGATAACTGTGCTACCCACAGAAACTAAAATTAAACTGCTAGAGCAATTACATAGACAAACTGGGAATCTGGATATGCTTCAGCAGTTACTTGAGATTATAAATGAATATGCACTAATGTCCTGTCCACTGGACTAGTTCAGAATGCCATATTGCTCCAGAAAGCCAAGATCAGTAAGAAGAGAGAGAAAGCTTGATGAGCTTCTATCCTACCATTTGTATTGACAGGAGGTGGAGTAGCCATTCCCAAAATTAGACTAGTGTTATAATAATAAACTGACTTAAAACACCCACTTCTTCAAGGGTTTTTCCATATATTCCACTGTTAATGCTCGTGCACCCAGTCACTCAGGTTCAGATACTTTTTGGCCAGAAATGTCTGTCGGGGCCCTAGGTGTAACAAGTTCAAAGGATTAGGGCCTTATATCTTCATCTTCCTTATTTTATGTACATATTTTTAACAATTATTGAATTGCCACAGTGTGCATATGCTTACTGAGAATAACTATTACTCAGTTCAGAATGAGCCTACAATAGATGGGTTTATTTTGGTTGCATCTGACTTTAAATATAGATCAACTCCTTTTCCAAAACTGGATTAATTTGAACGTGTTTGTGAGTATAGAGTTAAAATGGGAATAGCATTGATGTAAAAGCTACGTCACTTCACCTGGGTGAATTATGAATTCCTGTCCTAACTAGCGTTGACGTCACTGGTGTGTATTGTCGCCAGGTCTCTTCCACTGAACAATGATACTGGCAGGTTAGCTTAGGGTTTCATGGCTGCTTGGCCAGCCATGGTAATGTACCCATTGGTTTTTATCTTGGATATGGAAGGGGTGTGTGAAGGCTGCACCTTTATCATGCTCTGTGCTTGTTTACGAGGGACATTACTGCATGGCAAGCTAGGGTGTGAATATATAATGCACCGTCTGGCATCTTGGTCATGTCCCACGTGGACTTCGCTACAGCACATTTAAAGTCCCAAAATGCTCTATGACCACTACTACTCATACACTGTAGTAAATCAAAACATGCTTCAGGACTTTTAGTGTTCTGTAGCAGTGTCCACAGGGACATTACTGCACGGCAAGTTAGTGCACTGTAGATTTACGCCATAACTTGCTATGCAGTAATGTCTCATGTAGACAAACCCTCAGTCTTTTACTATTTCCAGGATGAGGTGAGGTCATACCTTTGTTCTTATCATGGTGCAATTTGTTGCACTTCCAAAGGACAGTGGGCCTCCATTATTGTTGGAGATTCGTTTGTTCCTTTTGTTAGGGCAAATTGCCAGTATCATCTCTCAAAGAAGTGATGGTTAGGTTCATGCTCACAAAAGCTTCTGCCAATTATCTTCCTACTCCTAACTTATGGGGAAGAAAGAAGAGATAAGGGAGAAGCAGCCTTAGTAGTTGTTGTGGAATTCTCAGCCTCTATCCCTTTCAATTTACTTTTTGGCAAGGACATAATACAGAACCTATCCTAGTTTTATTGGTCGATCTTATGTTGATAATGGACAAATGTCAAGTGAGAAGAGTGCCTTCAGTGTCATTGGCCATAAATTATTAACACATTTTCACATCCTCTTAGTGGTAGATGGACTTATGTTTGAGTTACTGCATTCTTTTCTCTCTCAGAAGGCAGAGTGTGGTTTGGGGCAGTTCTTCTCCACCATGGGTGGTTCTTTGGAATTTTTCAGGAGTCGCTCCTGCCAATCTTGCTTTTATAGGAGTCTGCAAGAGAAGATTGACAGATTGGGTTACAGTTCTATCAATATATTGCTGATATTTGGTTTTACATCTTTTTCATGGAACCCAGATGGTATAGTGGGTAGTCTGCTTAGTGTCTGGCTGAGAGGTAATTGGTTGAAGCTCACCAGGGATGGAGCAGATGATTCTAGTTGAGGAAAACCACAAGAAAAGATTGAGGATTTATCTGTTTCTTTTAGGGTGTCTGACTACCTCTTGTTATTAAGGTAAAACAATCTGGGGTTTGTGTTGGATACTCTGCTTTTTTAGGATGTCCAGTTAGTGGTGTCCGAGAGCACTTGTTTCCATAAATTATTTAGAGTCATAAGGACTACAGTGTTTTCGGTCCTGTGTATTTTAGTGACCACCATTCCTTTGGTGGTCCATCCACGTGATTGAGATCATCTGGGATTCTCAAGCTGACAGTCCCTAGACTTGTGCATTGAAGAACAAGAATTGACTTTTCACTTGGCATGTCAGTCTGATTATTTCAAATTTCAGGATATGTTGTGAGGCTATAATTTCCCCCTATACGTAGATTTATCTTGAGGGAATGTAAAGGCTTTGGGCCATCCTGAGCACCCTTTTTGGCCAAATGTAGCACTGTGGTTGAGGCCTGTCGGAGTTGCCGGCAAGAAGGAACTGAGAGCGCTCAGGCCCGGTTGTGCCTGATATACTGCTGCATGAGAGTGCCACAGCTGGCCCTATGGATACCACTAAGGCAGAAATTGCCGACAACTGTGCACATGGGCGTGCATACGCACACAAAATGGAATGGATATGAGGAACATATCTCAAAGAACAACTTTGAATCTCATGGTGATCGGGGGAGGTCCTTGACTATTAGAAAAAGGCAAATGTAGTGCCCATCTTTAAACAAGGGAAGAAGAAGAAGAAGAATCTGGGGAATTACAGATTGGACAGCCTCACCTCAATCCTCAGAAAAATTATGGAGCAGGTCCTTAAGGAATCCATTCTGAATCACTTGGAGGAGAGGAAAGTGATCAGGAATAGTCAGCATGGATTCACCAAGGGCAAGTCATGTGTGACCAACGTGATTGCTTTCTATGATGAGATAACTGGCTCTGTGGATATGGGGAAGGTGGTGGACGTGATATACCTTGACTTTAGCAAAGCTTTTGATATAGTCTCCCACAGTATTCTTGCCGGCAAGTTAAAGAAGTATGGATTCAATGAATAGACTATAAGGTGGATAGGAAGCTGGCTAGATCATCAGGGAAGTGATCAACAGCTCGATGTCTAGTTGGCAGCAGGTATCAAGGGGAGTGCCCCTGATGTCGGTCCTGGGGCTGGTTTTGTTCAACATCTTTATTAATGATCTGGATGATGGGATGAATTGCACCCTCAGCAAGTTTGCAGATCACACTAAACTGGGAGGAGAGGTAGATACGCTGGAGGATAGGGATAGGGTCCAGAGTGACCTAAACAAATTGGAGAATTGGGCCAAAATGAAGTTCAACAAGGACAAGTGCAGAGTCCTGCACTTAGGATGGAAGAATCCCATGCACCGCTACAGGCTGGGGACTGACTGGCTAAGTGGCAGTTCTGCAGAAAAGGACCTGGGGATTACAGTGGATGAGAAGCTGGATATGAGTCAACAGTGTGCCCTTGTTGCCAAGAAGGCTAATGGCATTTTGGGCTGTATAAGTAGGGGCATTGCCAGGAGATCGAGGGAATTGATTGTTCCCCTCTATTTGGCGCTGGTGAGGCCATATCTGGAGTATTGCATCTGGTTTTGGGTCCCCCCACTATAGAAAGGATGTGGACAAATTGGAAAGAGTCCAGCGGAGGGCAACAAAAATGATTAGGTGGTCGGGCACATGACTTGTGAGGAGAGGCTGAGGGAAATGGGTTTATTTATTTTGCAGAAGAGAAGAATGAGGGGGGATTTGATAGCATTCTTCAGCTACCTGAAGGGGGGTTCCAGAGAGGATGGAGCTAGACTGTTCTCAGTGGTGGCATATGACACAACAAGGAGCAATGGTCTCAAGTTGCAGTGGGGGAGATCTAGGTTGGATATTAGGAAACAGTATTTCACTAGGAGAGTATTGAAGCGCTAGAATGGGCCTAGGGAGGTGATGGAATCTCCATTCTTAGAGGTTTTTAAGGCCCGGCTTGACAAAACCTTGGCTGGGATGATTTAGTTGGTGTTGGTCCGGCTTTGAGCAGGGGATTGGACTAGATGACCTCCTGAGGTCTCGTCCAGCCCTAATAATCTATGATTCTAAGTAGCTTTTGTGATTTGTGGATGTGGAACTGGATCTGAAGACCAGTCAGTATCCACTTTCACCAGCTTTGCTTTTGGATGGTGTTCATTTTTTAATATTATCATCCTATTTAAAAAGCAATTTTTAACCTCTCTTGGAAAAACAAAACATGGGCATCTGAAATAATTTTGCAAAATCCAAAGCTTCTGAAAAATATTTTAAGAGCATCACCAAACCCAAAATTAAGTTTGGTTGTTATGAAAAACAAAGGGTACACAATACATAAAATAAATTATGCAGAGCCTTAGTCACTAACAAAGGACTCAATTCTGAATAGTTGAGACTTTTTTTTGCTGCGAGTTGTTTAAAGGTATAAAATAATGAAGTCTACTAGGAATGATGCAAGATGATTTTGAAGATAATCTGAAAATACATCAGAACCTATATTGGATAAAATGTAGTTTCTTGCAGTAATGAAAAGAAATTAAATAAAAAATATTCCTTGTTTTTGTTTTTGTTTTTTTTTAAATCCACTGCTCAGGGATATTGCCTACTGGTTAATGCATGTCCTGTGTTGTAATTTGCCATAGGGATTTAGTGACATATTCATCTAAGATTACTTATTCTTTCTCAATGTGTGGGTGCAAGTTGGTGTTACGCATCCTAAGGGACAAGATGAGTCAGATATTTGGTTTTATAGTAGCAGCCGTGTTAGTCTGTTTCCACAAAAAGAAAGGAGTACTTGTGGCACCTTAGAGACGAGCACATTTATTAGAGCATGAGCTTTCGTGGGTTACAGCTCACTTCATCGGATGCATAGAATGGAACATGTAGTAAAAAGATTTATACAAACAGAGAAGGTGGAAGTTGCCATACAAACTGTAAGAGGCTAATTAAGATGAAGTATCATCAGCAGGAGAAAAAAACTTTTGTAGTGATAATCAAGATGGCCCATTTAGACAGTTGACAAGAAGGTATGAGGATACTTAAAATGGGGAAATAGATTCAATGTGTGTAATGACCCAGCCACTCCCAGTCTCTATTCAAACCCAAGTTAATGGTATCTAGTTTGCATATTAATTCAAACTCAGCAGTTTCTTGTTGGAGTCTGTTTATGAAGCTTTTCTGTTGCAAAATTGCCACCCTTAAATCTTTTACTGAGTGGCCAGAGAGGTTGAAGCGTTCTCCTACCGGTTTTTGAATGTTATGATTCCTGATGTCAGATTTGTGTCCATTTATTCTTTTGCATAGAGACTGTCCGGTTTGGCCAATGTACATGGCAGAGGGGCATTGCTGGCACATAATGGCATATATCACATCGGTAGATGTGCAGGTGAACGAGCCCCTGATGGTGTGGCTAATGTGATTAGGTCCTATGATGGTATCACTTGAATGTTTCAGAGTTGGCATCGGGCTTTGTTGCAAGGATAGGTTCCTGGGTTAGTGTTTTTAGTGTGTGGTTGCTGGTGAGTATTTGCTTCAGGTTGGGGGGCTGTCTGTAAGCGAGGACTGGTCTGTCTCCCAAGATCTGTGAGAGTAAGGGATCAATTTTCATGATAGGTTGTAAATCTTTGATGCACTGGAGAGGTTTTAGTTGGGGGCTGAAGGTGACGGCTAGTGGCGTTCTGTTATTTTCTTTGTTGGGCCTGTCCTGTAGTAGGTGACTTCTGGGTACTCTTCTGGCTCTGTCAGTCTGTTTCTTCACTTCCGCAGGTGGGTATTGTAGTTTTAAGAATGTTTGATAGAGATCTTGTAGGTGTTAGTCTCTGTCTGAGGGGTTGGAGCAAATGCGGTTGTATCTTAGAGCTTGGCTGTAGACAATGGATCGTGTGGTGTGTCCTGGATGGAAGCTGGAGGCATATAGGTACGTATAGCTGTCAGTAGACTTCCGGTGTAGGGTGGTGTTTATGTGACCATCGCAGTGCCGCTGACTTGAAGGTATACATTGTCCCCAAATGTGAAATAGTTGTGGGTGAGGACAAAGTTCAGCCACCAGGTTTGCCGTGACATTATCGGGGATAGTGTTCCTGTTATCTTGTAGTCCATTTTTGTGTGGAATGTTGGTGTAGAAGGCTTCTATATCCATAGTGGCCAGGATGGTGTTTTCTGGAAGACCACCAATGGATTGTAGTTTCCTCAGGAAGTCAGTGATGTCTCGAAGATAGCTGGGAGTGCTGGTAGCATAGGGCCTGAGGAGAGAGTCCACATAGCCAGACAATCCTGCTGTTAAGGTGCCAATGCATGAGATGATGGGGCGCCCAGGATTTCCAGGTTTATGGATCTTGGGTAGCAAATAGAATACCCCTGGTCAGGGTTCTAGGTATGTGTCTGCACAGATCTGTTCCTGTGCTTTTTCAGGGAGTTTCTTGAGCAGATGGTGTAGTTTCTTGTGGTAATCCTCTGTGGGATTAGAGGTTAATGGCCTGTAGAATGTGGTGTTGGAGAGCTGCCTAGCAGTCTTGTGTTCATATTCCGACCTATTCATGATGATGACAGCACCTCCTTTGTCAGCCTTTTTGATTATGATGTCAGAGTTGTTCCTGAGGCTGTTGATGGTGTTGTGTTCAGCACGGCTGAGGTTATGGGGCAAGTAATGCTGCTGTTCCACAATTTCAGCCCGTGCACGTTGATGGAAACAATCTGTGTAGAAGTCCAGTCTGTTATTTTGACCTTCAGGAGGAGTCCACGCAGAATCCTTCTTTTTGTAGTGTTGCTAGGAAGGATTCTATGGATTAGTATGATGTTCAGAGGTGTGTTGGAAATATTCTTTGAGTCAGAGACGTCGAAAGTAGGATTCTGGGTCACAACAGAACTTTTTTCTTGCACATTAATAGACTGAAACAGGACCAGAGTGAGCTAGTGGAGATTACTTATTGGCCTGTCATTTCATTCAAAATGTTGGTTTGCATACTGTCTGTTAGGAATTGTGATGATAGTAGTGCAGTGATTGAGCTTGATGAGGGAGAGAAGGTTTTTATTTTAAATGTCATAGTGGTCAGTGAGTGATAAATGGATTAAATATATTTTAATTAGTTTGTGGTTCACAAGATAGTCAAGAGAAGAGGGCGGAGTGCTTCAGTGTAAAAAAAAAAACCTAGTGGAATGCAACATGCAGGATGAGATTTTAAAACACAACCAGGAAATTCTCATAACAGCCTTTATTCTACTCCTTTCTATGAATGCTGTAGCACAGGATGGAAAAAAATCCTATTTTCATTCATTCAAACAATAATGTTTCAAACTTGACCAAAACAATTTTTTTTTTAGACTAAGTCCCAGGTAGGATTTTTTTTCTGGGTGAAGGGAATAATTTTGCGAAAATTATAATTGTTTCAAAATGGAGGGTTTGTACTGAAACCCTTTTATCTACAGTTGTAAAAAGATAATCCGATTCTGTAATTACAGTTCACAGCTTGTTTCTTTTACTGTTTTCATGCTGTGAAGGGAAAATTAATTGATGTTCATATTATATACTACCTCAGGTAGGGTTGCCAGGCATCTGGTTTTTGACCGGAACGCCCAATTGAAAAGGGACCCTGGTGGCTCCGGTCAGCACTGCTGACCAGGCCATTAAAAGTCCTGTCAGTAGCTCAGCAGGACTAAGGCAGGCTCCCTCCCTGCCCTGGCTCCACACAGCTCCCAGAAGTGGCCTGCATGTCTCTGTGGCCCCTAGGTGCAGGAGCGGCAAGAGAGGCTCTGCGCGCTGCCCCTGCCCCTAGTGCTGGCTTTGCAACTCCCGTTGGCCAGGAACAGCGGCAAATGGGAGCTGTGGGGGTGACGCTTGCAGGTGAGGGCAGTACGTGAAGCCCCCTGGTCGCCCCTGTGCCTAGGGGCCTCAGGGACATACCAGCTGCTTCCAGGAGCCACCTGCAGTAAGCACCACCTGGAGCCCGCACCCCTGCCCCAAATCTAAGCCCCTTGCCACATCCAAACCCCTCTTTTCTGGCCCCACCCCAGAGTCCACATCCTCAGCTGGAGCCCTCATCCCCTCCTGCACCCCAACCCTCTGCCCCCAATCAGAAAGTTGGCAACCCTAACCTCAGAAATCCTACATGTCTTCCTTTTGGCTTTGAGTTCTCATACATTCAACAATTGATAAAGATATTAGTACTGGCACATTTAGGCTTTCAGTGTCTTCGGTTATCACTCACAATCATTATTGAAGAACTGTGCTAAAACAACAAACATCATAGTGAAATATAGTCCATAATTCTTTTTTATTGTAGTAGCTAATGTGATGAGATCCTCAGCTAGTGGTTTTCCCAAAGGCCTAAAATATGTGAGCTTTACCATTCCACTATTTTAAATACAGTTCCTCTTAAATTAAATACACTCGACTTTCCCAGACTTCTAACTTACTTTTTTACTCAAACAAACCATTTTGAAACTGTATTATTGTTTAAAAAAAAAAGTGTCCCAATTCTTCCTTTTTTACACATCAAGCTCAAATAATCTATTGTGTTCTTAAAATCTTATGGGAATCAATGTTTCAAATTTTGTTACAACAGTGACAAATCTAAAAATCTGAATATTAATAATTTAAATAAATATGTATGTAGATGTCAATGTTAGCTTTAAATGTATACTTACGTATTTTAGTGTTCATTAATGATCTCTCAGTAATTAAGGATGAAACCAGCTTCCATTATAAAGTCACATTTCAGCTCCCTTGATAATCTGAATTGAAAAAGCAGCAAAGAGTCCTGTGGCACCTGAAAGACTGACAGACGTATTGGAGCATAAGCTTTCGTGGGTGAATACCCACTTCATCGGATGCATGTAGTGGAAATTTCCAGAGGCAGATATAAATATGCAAGCAAGAATCAGGCTAGGGATAAGGAGGTTAGTTCAATCAGTGAGGATGAGGCCCTCTTCTAGCAGTTGAGGTGTGAACACCAAGGGAGGAGAAACTGCTTTTATAGTTGGCGAGCCATTCACAGTCTTTGTTTAATCCTGAGCTGATGGTGTCAAATTTGCAAATGAACTGAAGCTCCACAGTTTCTCTTTGAAGTCTGGTCCTGAAGTTTTTTTGCTGAAGGATGGCTACTTTTAAATCTGCTATTGTGTGTCCAAGGAGATTGAAGTGTTCTCCAACAGGTTTTTGTATATTGCCATTCCTAATATCTGATTTGAAAAAATTACTTGTATAGAATTTTTGCCAGATTTACTCTGAAGGCCAGGAGACTGTTTTTGCAAAGTTTTATGAAAATCTTTTTTTTCATTGTTTTGAAATTGTTTTGAGTTACAGGTAATTTACAATGACTTCGTTTTTTTAAATTTTGACTTATGTTTATCTTGCTCAAGGTCAAAAACTTCTCGACGTAGCTTCAGATTGTCCATTTAGTTAAATCGCCTTGTAAATGTGGACACTGGCTCTACTGGAACAGATTGCTGTTTAGTGAAGATATTAATAGTTTTTATTGTGGATGATTTTTGGCCCAGTCATGCTCCCACTCATCTCACAATTTGAGTATTTTGCTATTGATTTCAGTGGTAGTAGGATTGGGCATTACATTACTATCTGAGCATGCTGCAGTTTAACAGGAAGAGAAGTTCCTTTCAACAGTGATCTTCCTTTAGCTTAAGTGGTAAGGCCTGTTGCGTTGGAGCAAGAAGACAAAGGTTACAGTTCTGCCTCTGCATGTGTTCTATATTATTCTTTATTTGTATTGCGGTAGCATCTGCATGCTGCAATCAGTGTCCCACTGTGCTAGGTGATGTAAGTGTACAATAAATAGTCCCTGACCTAAAGAGCTTCAGAGTCTAAATATACAAAGAGACACAGCAGATGGAAAAAACCAGACAAATGGTGGAGGAGTGGACGATACCCTGGACCAGAATAAAATATGAAATATTGATTCAGGATACCAGCTGCCTCTAGTCATTGTTGAGAGTTTTGTCATTGAGACTTGTTAGCTTACCTATATTGAAGTTTGCAGCCTTTGCCTTTTGTAAGGTCAAGGTTGATTCCCCCTCTCGCTCAAAATCTGCACTCCTCACTGCAAATGAAATGAAATACAAATTCTTGTGATTTCAAATGTTCAGGCTGTGGATTACTGTTCCTGAGTCAGCATTATTGCAAGATGATTTTCATCATAATTGTGTCTGAGTGCCCTCTTACCTCCCTACAAAGGTTAATTGCTCTACATCTGACAGACACATTCCTGTTCTTGGTGCAACTGACACCCAGAATGTCAAAAAGTCTGAAAATATCATAAAATTGCTAGCTAATAATAAGGATACGTCTACACTTGGAGCTAGGGATATAATTATCAGTTTCAGGAGACATACCCATCCTATCTCTCATTAAGCTAGTGCACTCAAAATAGAGTGAAGTTGTTTCTGTATGAGTGGCTGGAGAGGCTAGCCACTGCATGTATATGCCTGTTAAGAGAATATAGGTTTCTGAACAGACACAATCTCAAGGAAGCTAGCCCCTCCTGCTGCTTGCGCTTCTGTGGCCACATTCTATTTTTAACATGCTAGCTTGATGAAAATTAGCGTCATAGTGTCTCAAGATGGGAATCATTCCTCCAGCTTGAAGTGTAGACATGGACTCAAAGGATTGGGAAGTGAGCGTACTATTATAGATGTATCAGTTCAGATTATTTTTTAACAAGAGAATCTTGTAATGACTATTCTGGTTTTTTTGTTCCGTTAAAAGAAAAACTCTTCGAAAAGGTTCTTACCGAGAGAAAATTAGCTTTTAAAGATTGGGTTTATTTAGTCTGGAGAAGAGAAGACTGAGGTGGGACATAAGTTTTCAAGTACATAAAAGATTGTTACAAGGAGGAGGGAGAAAAATTGTTCTCCTTAACTTCTGAGGATAGGAGAAGAAACAAGGGACTTAAATTGCAGCAAGGGAGGTTTAGGTTGGACATTAAGAAAAGATTCCTAACTATTAGGGTAGTTAAGCACTGGAACAAATTGCCTAGGCAAGTTGTAGAATCTCCTTACTGGAGATTTTTAAGAGCAGGTTAGACAAACACCTGTCACGGATGGTCTCAATAATGCTTAGTCCTGCCATGAGTGCAAGGAACTAGACTTAATATATGAAGGTCCTTTCCAGTCCTACGATTCTATGATTCCTCTTCTGTAATTTGAATTTGTTTCATCTAGCAAGAAAATACCCAGTGCTCATTAAAATAGTATTTACGTTTTTAGTTTAGTTGTAAACGATGCTATTCAATATCCAACCTTTATTCCCCCTTCCCCTACATAAAGTACGTTAGGAATGATAGGAGATGATTTTATAGTGATACCAATCTTACTGACCCAGAATTCATAGATGTTTATTTCTGAATTTCTGGGAATAGGCACAGATTATAATCAATTGTCCCTAATTTGACCCCGTCATAAGCAATATATTTTTTAAAAAGTACAGATTACTCATCGGCAGCGTTTCGGCGGCGAGGTGTTCGGTGCCCACCACAGAAAGGTTGGGGACCACTGATACAGATATATATGAATAAAAGTATAATTTTTGATCTTTCACTATCTCAAATTCCAGATGAATCCAAATAGAACACTAGTTTCGCTGTTGTTTTGGGGATGGAGGGAAGGGAGGGAAATTGGTTTATTGATGGAGAGACAGCTCTGTAAAATAAGTAATTTTATTCCTGAAAAGAGAAGACTGAATAGTTTGTGAACTCTAACTAAGTCATACTCTTGGTGGTGGTTAGTCAATTTGCCTCAGCAAATATCATATTAAACTCACTTTTGATCATGTGTACTTGGTGATTTACTGCAAATGTCAACATTCTTTCATAATCACTATCAAAGTTATACATATTTTTGAAGGTATGAGCTGTTTTTTCTATAAACGTATCTATTCTGAACAAAGTAAAGTATATGCCTATCTTGTAGCATTATTTATGAAACTTTAGTATGTTTCCAAAATTTTTTGCTGTAAATCAATGGGTTAGAAAAGTTCTGTTCTTTCCTAGTACATAGATTGGGGATGAAAATTGGGCACTAATTTGTAATACCTCAATCGTGTTTACACAACTGCATATTAGATTATTCTAAATGTATTAGAGGAAAGCCTCATACACTGTGATGGTTGTGTTTTTGGCACATTTTGTAGAAGGGAGGAAAGACATTGCTGAATTATAAATAATTCCTTCCATCCTGCTCACTTAACAAAAAAAGATTCAGGCGGTTAACTCTGCAGTGAAGACATCCCTGAGAGGAAATTCACAAATACTATCCACTAACTCACTTATGTTCAACTATTAATAACCAGTCCTTACGTTTAAAGGCCCAGGAAGGTAAATTAAGGTTTTCTTTGCGTCAGGTTTAAATATACAATAAACCTGGTCAAAATACAGCTATTTTTTCCTTCTTGTACTGTACTATACCAAAATAATCTTTAGTTAAAAGTTTAAATAAAGATCATAGAATCATAGAATATCAGGGTTGGAAGGGACCCCAGAAGGTCATCTAGTCCAACCCCCTGCTCAAAGCAGGACCAATTCCCAGTTAAATCATCCCAGCCAGGGCTTTGTCAAGCCTGACCTTAAAAACCTCTAAGGAAGGAGATTCTACCACCTCCCTAGGTAACGCATTCCAGTGTTTCACCACCCTCTTAGTGAAAAAGTTTTTCCTAATATCCAATCTAAACCTCCCCCACTGCAACTTGAGACCATTATTCCTCGTTTTGTCATCTGCTACCATTGAGAACAGTCTAGAGCCATCCTCTTTGGAACCCCCTTTCAGGTAGTTGAAAGCAGCTATCAAATCCCCCCTCATTCTTCTCTTCTGCAGGCTAAACAATCCCAGCTCCCTCAGCCTCTCCTCATAACTCATGTGTTCCAGTCCCCTAATCATTTTTGTTGCCCTTCGCTGGACTCTCTCCAATTTATCCACATCCTTCTTGAAGTGTGGGGCCCAAAACTGGACACAGTACTCCAGATGAGGCCTCACCAATGTCGAATAGAGGGGGACGATCACGTCCCTCGATCTGCTCGCTATGCCCCTACTTATACATCCCAAAATGCCATTGGCCTTCTTGGCAACAAGGGCACACTGCTGACTTATATCCAGCTTCTCGTCCACTGTCACCCCTAGGTCCTTTTCTGCAGAACTGCTGCCTAGCCATTCGGTCCCTAGTCTGTAGCTGTGCATTGGGTTCTTCCTTCCTAAGTGCAGGACCCTGCACTTATCCTTATTGAACCTCATCAGATTCCTTTTGGCCCAATCTTCCAATTGGTCTAGGTCCTTCTGTAGCCTATCCCTCCCCTCCAGCGTATCTACTACTCCTCCCAGTTTAGTATCAGGGCCACATGAACTAGGGTGCACACACATCTTTCCTTGTCTTCCTTGTCTTCTCACATAATTAACTGGATAACAGAAGAGAGGAAAGATGTGTAGTGATACTTCTGGTATACATGTTTTTTGTGTTTATCAGAGTGATACTGTTAACTACACAATGATCTGGTACTGTGGGGATGGAAAATTCATTAAATTATTCAGGAAGTAGCTATGCATGTGAAAGTAGGATAACGTCTTGGTATAGTTGTGTTGCCAGAGATAGTGAATATTGGGTCTTATTGCCTCTCTTCCCACTCTCCACCCATTGGACCTAAAAAAGAGACTTTCTTAAATAGAAGAATTGCCTCTTCTGCGGGTTTTCTTTTAGCAGTAATACATAGAAATTTTTGTGGAGCAAATAGCTCTTTAAACCACGTTATACAATACGTCCATATCATTTTCAAGAATGTCAATGTGTAGTGGCAGTCAAAAAAGCTAACAATGTTAGGAACCATTAGGAAAGGGGTAGCTAATGAAATACAAAACATCATAATACCACTATATAATTCCATGGTATGCCCACACCTTGAAAGCTGCATGCAGTTCTGGTCTCCCCATCTCAAAAAAGATATATTCGAATTGGAAAAGGTACAGCGAAGGACAACAAAAATGATTAGGGGGATGTAACAGCTTCCATATGAGGGGAGATTAAAAAGACGCGAAGTGTTCAGCTTGGAAAAGTGACAAATAATGGGGATATGATAGAAGTGTATGACATCGTGAATGGTGTGGAGAAAGTGAATAAGGAAGTGATATTTACCCCTTCACATAACACAAGAACCAGGAGTCACCCAATGAAATGAATAGGCAGCAGGTTTAAAAAAAACAAAAGGAAGTACTACTTCATACAATGCATAGCCTACCTGCAGAACTCATTGCCAGGGGATGTTGTGAAAGCCAAAAGTATCACTGGGCTCAGTATAGAATTAGATAAGTTTATTAAGATAGGACCATCAATGGCTATTAGTGAAGATGGTCAGGGATGCAACCCCGTTCTCTGGGTGTCCTAAGCCTCTGTGTGCCAGAGGCTGGGAGTTGTCATCAGAGTACGGATCACTTGAGAATTGCCATGTTCTGTTCATTCCCTTTGAAGCATGTAGCATTGGCCACTGATAGAAGACAGGCTACTGGGCTAGGTGGACCATTGATATTGCCCCAGTGTGGCGTCTTTTATGTTCTTAGTATAGAAAAATACATTCTAAAATATATTCTTCATTCATTTTCACTTATTTTGTAACTTGATCTTATAAGCCTGGGCTGCAGATCAGAACTGTTTGAAGCTGACTTCTAAGATGTCTTAACTTTTTTACCACAGTTTTTTCTGTCATCTTTAATCACATATATTTTGCTCGTTCAAGCCAGTCTTTTAACTATTAATTATTTCACGTATTTTTAAAGAGTTTTCGTTCAAAGGATCACCTTGATTCTGTACTGCTACTGTGTTGAAGAATGCCTTTATTATTAATGTGTTAGCACTGTATGAACATCAGTAGTGGAATTCCAATATATTTTCCATTACCTGTTTAAAGCAGTGCAGTATGTGGTTTAGAGTTAAGTCTCAGGACTGGATTCCCTGGTATAATTTTTCTGTGTGGCATGCAACATCAAACACAGTATTCATTGTCATTATTAGGCAGTGTATAGCTGGTTCCTTGTACCTGTTTATAAAAGTCCCTCTGCTGCTCTATGTGAAGTTTCACTGCAAGTGGAATGGATGCCCACTGAAATAAATGGAAATAATCTGGTATGTTCCATGTTGGCCGGCACTTTCTCATTGCCCTCCAGATTACAGAAATCCTGTGTGTGAATATTCTTTGAAGATGTCTGAAGTCGAAATGGGTTGAAATAGTGCTATTTAATCATTGTTAGTATATTGAGACAAGAGTGTCTGAAGTAAGGTGACAAATATAATTTTTTAAAGTAAATCAAATGCATGTAAATGTGCAATAAATTGTTTCAGAAGGATGCTTGTTGTTAAAGTACATTTTAAATGTATTACCCAACTCCTGTAAATAGCCTTACATTAAGTTATTAAATACATTAAAAATGTTAAATATTCCTAGAATGAATAGATTTAGACATTGGGTTCTTCTGGATACATGATGTTTGTTTTTGTTAAAAACAAACAAACAAAAAAAAAACCAAAACCCCTGCTGAGTGGATAATTACTCTAGTTTTTTTTGGGGAAAAAAGAATACAATGGATGTTTTATAACATTGCACAAAAGCTTTGTTTTCAGAGGAACATCAAATTAAAAATCGATGTTTAAACAATAGTAATGCTTTACAATGCAAAGGCGAGGAAATTCAAACATATAATTTAATGGGCAAAGTGATGTTGAAGTTTCAATCTTTTAATCAATTTGAATTTCTTGGGTCCAACTTGTCTGCTAGAATCTTAATGTTAATCAAATTTTAAAATATATTAATATATGTAAGCAATGTCTTGAGAACACTTACTCAGTGTACTACTCTAATCTTTAATCTTTTTAAATCAACACTTAGTGAAATTAAAATTTCACTTGACAGTCCAATTCTCTGTTACAACTTGCACAGCCGACTAACTGAATTGTTTATAAAAAAGGAAAAAAATAGTCATTCCCTCTATTTTCCCCTCTAACAGAAAACATTTTATATTTAAGTTAAGGTTAGTTTAGTATTAAAAGTTTGACATCATATGTCAAGGAACTTTTATAAGAAAAAGACTCTCCCTCCAAAAAAAATAAAAAAAATTAAAAGGATAAAAATGAACAGGTAGGGGAAGGTAGATAAATACTCAGCTAGATTTACAAATCTTAACTAAGAGTACAAATAAAAAAAATCACATTGCTCATTCTAGAAACAGTCTTAACTCTGCTACTTGTTTATCTGAAAAGGGTATGTTTGTTTATCCCAGTAATTAAAATTTTGATTCGGTATCTTTGTTTTGGTTAATTTTTAATATCCAGGATCTTTATCTAATTCAGACTGAATAGCATACTGTATTGAAAAAGTATAAAGACAAAAAACTATTTTGAAATAGATTTTTCTATAGAGGAAATAAAGTTAAGGCTTATATTGAACTTGTTTATAGTGATTGTTGTGATAACTGGGCCTACAAATTTACCTTAATTGTGAGTTACGCTCATATTTTACAGTTGAGGTTCTTAAAATGTCACAATAACTGTCATAAATATAAAGGGAAGGGTAAACCCCTTTAAAATCCCTCCTGGCCAGAGGAAAAATCCTCTCACCTGTAAAGGGTTAAGAAGCTAAAGGTAACCTTGCTGGCACCTAACCAAAATGACCAATGAGGAGACAAGATACTTTCAAAAGCTGGGAGGAGGGAGAGAAACAAGGGGTCTGTGTCTGTCTGTATGCTGCTTTTGCCGGGACTAGAACAGGAATGGAGTCTTAGAACTTTAGTAAGTAATCTAGCTAGGTATGTGTTAGATTATGGTTTCTTTAAATGGCTGAGAAAAGAACTGTGTTGAATAGAATGACTATTCCTGTCTGTGTATCCTTTTTGTAACTTAAGGTTTTGCCTAGAGGGATTCTCTGTTTTGAATCTAATTACCCTGTAAGGTATTCACCATCCTGATTTTACAGAGGTAATTCCTTTACTTCTATTAAAAGTCTTCTTGTAAGAAAACTGAATGTTTTTTCATTGTTCTAAGATCCAAGGGTTTGGGTCTGTGGTCACCTATGCAAATTGGTGAGGATTTTTACCAAGCCTTTCCCAGGAAGTGGGGTGCAAGGGTTGGGAGGATTTTGGGGGGAAAGACGTGTCCAAACTATGTTTCCCAGTAAACCCAGTTAGTTTGGTGGTGGCAGTGGAGAGCCAGGGACAAAGGATAAAATTAATTTGTACCTTGGGGAAGTTTTAACCTAAGCTGGTAATAGTAAGCTTAGGAAGTTTTCATGCAGGTCCCCACATCTGTACCCTAGAGTTCAGAGTGGGGGAGGAGCCTTGACAATAACCTATGACAAATTTTGATGTGAGAAGTTACGAAAGGGAGACAGATTGAATGAGTTCCAACAAAAAGACCACCTGATATAACTCAGGGAGTATGTTAAGATCATGCCTGATAAACCAGAAAACTGGGGAAGCAGAAATCAGTGAACCATAACTGGTGTGTAGGAATTTAGGCCTAACTGGTAGACAAAATAATGAGAGGATGGGCTATTCCACACACCACTCCCTTTCTGGGTCCTTAAACAGAGACTTCGGGGAGAAAAAATGGCTACTGGAGTGAGCTGCATCATCATGGCTGGGACCCTGAATCTCATTCTGATCCTGAGAGATGTCCTGACCAGACTGGGCCAGAGAGAGGGACCCAGATGACATCATAACCTCTACGGGCTCCAGCTGAATCCTAAACGCCACCTGGGGTGAAACAGGATTACACTTTAGCAACAACAGCTTCCTAACTTCTCTTTCCCCCCAAAATTACACTTTTTACCATACAATATGAGAGAGTCAGACAAGGGGGTTTTTCCTTCTGAAAAGGAAGGGAAAGGGAACAAGGGATGTTGTTAAAATGAAAGCTTTATTTAATACTTTGCATTTCAAATACTTTAACTGTTTTTCCTTTTCTTTATTTTTAATTACAGGTTGAAAGGATTTTTAATGTTGTGTTTGTCATGGGACTAAGCAGGCGGAGGTCTCTGTATACCAGGCGCCAAACCTTGTTTAACATTGTTTAATATCAGACAGTGACTGGGTTATGTTAACATCTTTGGGGCCCTATATTCCATCTAAATTATTACTCCATGACTTCTTTGATAGTTGAATTTAATTGTGGTGAAGGCAAATGGAAGTCACAGTGTCAATGCATGGGAGCATTACTGGAGAATATTTTTGTCGTCATAGTCATATGACTACGTTATCTGCTTTTTCCCAAATGTGGGACAGAAATATTTATTGAACATGTCTGCCTTTTTCCCATTATTATAGACTATGCCACTATTTCTTTCTTAAATTAGAATCTTCATAATCAGCTCTTAGATAGACTGACTCTTCAAAAATAGAAAGAAAAACAAGAAAGAAAAAAGAGAAGCAACAGCTAACAGCAGAATGGAAAAAAAAATCCAGGTTCTGCATTTAAAATAAAGAATTCGCCTCGGTGAATTAGTTTTTTTTGTCATATTAGGCTATACTGTAAATCAGAATTGTCTGAAATTTAAAACCTTTTAAAATTCAGTATATTTGCCTTTTTTGCTTCTACCCATAGTACTATAATTCTAGTGAGAACATGAATATAAATTTTTTTTTAGTAACATAATTTTAGTAAAGCAGCTGGTACAGAGGCAAGAAGTATACATTAATAGCAGAAACAATTTAGAAGGAAAAAGGTGATGTTCTCTTTTCTTTAATGAGTGCTTCAAAATGTTCTTTGTAATACTCAAAGCCCCTCTTTTCTTCCCCCCCCCCATTCCCTCCAACCACCTAGAAATAGTTTATATAAAGCCTACTTGGAAATTTTCCTTGGGTGTTGAATATGCAAGAGCAGTGCAGAAGTGCTTTTTTTTTACCCTCAATGGTTGGTTTGTCAAGAATCATCGTATCACTAATTCTGTATGGGGAGAGGGTGATTGAGTAGGGGAGAGGGGAGAGTGTAGTCATGGGTAAACACAGGTAAACAGAGTATACCCACTTCTCATTTGGGGAATATGGAGTTCAGTTCAGGTTAGTTTAACCACTTTTTTTTTGTAACCACTGCACTATTGAGACAGCTCCTCTAAAATGGCAGCTCCAGAATCTCAAAGGATGAGAAAGAAAAGGTATGAAACACCATAGCTCTAAGTATTCTCCTGCTTTCAATCAAAACTAGAGAGGGCCTTAATGCCAAGAGTACTCAGTTCTGATGGATGTTAGTGTGAGAGAATCTTTGGTACCAGGTACAGTAAAACCCCATTTATCTAATTCTCCATTTTCCGGCTCCATATTAACTAAACCACTAGGGCACCTGGGTCCAGAAGTGGATGATCTCTTCTGTGGCCGCTAGGTGGTGCTGCACCCTTGCACTTTCCCATTCTCCGGATTATCCGAATTTTTGATTGTCCGATCTGGCCTCGGTCCCAATTAAATTGGATAAACAGGGTTCTGCTGTATTTGGTTCCCGTGCAATTATCTTTCTTGCCACCAGGCACCCTTTCTGATTGTTCTGTTTTGTTAAATTTCTTATACTGTGGAATCCAAGCAGCTGCCACAAGTGCATTAAGCATCATGACTAGCATTTGTCATATCTGTTTGTCTTTCTTTCCTGTGGGGAGAAATTATATATAATTTCTATTTGCTATGCTATGTATATTTATTATTGAAGGCAAGATAAATATAGTGCACGTGTTTAATTTCTACCACTTATATTTCCACCCATTTGTTCTCAGAAAAGCATGAGAACACACTTTTGCTTTTTGGGAGTGGTTGTTGATTTTTTTTGTAAATAACTCAGTTGGCAGAGGTCAATGATTAATCCAATATTCTGCATATTGTTTTGTTTTACTGATGTCTAAATCTGTTCACCTCCTTAGGGTAGGAAAATCTGTCAGAAGTGCATGCCATAGAGACTCAGTTCAGTGAAGGTGATTTTTGGCATTTTGATCTAATCTTTATTCCACCAGTTGAGGGTGAGGGTGGTTTCTTTATTCATTATACCTCTCATACTGTTATATATGTAAACAAACAGGTAAAACTTTACTTTCTTCAAAGGGCTTATATTTTGGTCATTACTTTACTTTTTCTGCAAATCTGCAATTAGAATCTTTTTGGGAAGTCTGAGTATTGAATTCTGAAATCAAATTTTAGGGTGAAGTTAGTGTTTGAAATGCAGCTAATTTACTTTCCTATGGATATTACTTGTTTGTGATAGAACACCATGTTGTCATATTACATAAAATATGTAATATTTGTGGAAAATGTAAATAAGTATGTATGATGGGTTTAAATGGTACATGGGGTCTTTTTGTGGGTCCTCTGTGCTGTGGTGAATTGTCTAAACTGAACAGAACATTAGCATACTTGTTTAAAATGGACATAGTAATAAAACATTTAAAATGCTTATTGTAATAAACATCTTAGTACAGGGCAGTCAGTTTTACTGTCCTGTTGCTGACTTTTAATATAATTTGTCAGAAATATCAAGAAAAAGGACCAAGAAATATATTTGAATTTTTTTCATTGTACTGATATTTTTCTTCTTCTCTTTTCGTACTATTTTTGTGATCACATACGGTGAATGAATTCATTTTGCAACTCAGGAATCATTATGGTATTTTCAGTTTCTTGTCAGAAAGGATTTAATAATTTGTTTGTTTGCTGTGTAATAGAATTTCATGAGTCGGCTTTGACAGCCCAAGACAGGGACAGAATCAATTGTTTTCTTTTTAAAAAACAGAACTAAAAAACCAAAATCATATATATTTTAGAGAAATTTGGCTTGTGGCAAATTTGGTTTGTGACATTATCCAGGCTGTTCTAATCCCACAGCAATTATACATATTTTCATTTTAGATTGCCAGCGTTTCCTGTTTTGAGGGTTTCAGTAGGATTTAAGAAGAACAGGAGTACTTGTGGCACCTTGGAGACTAACAAATTTATGAGAGCATAAGCTTTTGTGGGCTACAGCCCACTTCATCAGATGCAAGAATGGATAGTAGGATTTAAGCAATAGGGAGACTTTGTGCTGGTCCTCCACTCAGGAGCATATTTTACCTATCAGTGAATTAGGATCAGTTGTTGGATTATTTACCCCAGATTCTGTTTGCTATATTCCCCTGACATTTAGTATTGTGGCAACTAAGCACACAGTATTTAGTAACTGCATGAGAAATTATCAGTGTAGGTGCAGGTACCACTACAAACAATTTAATGTGAAGTTATTTAAAACTTGTTAGTACATAATATTAGAGATTGGCAAATACTTGCATAGGAATTAAATCTTCACTTTATCCATTTGAAAGAGGAATAGAGTTGCTTTGGAATGGATTCTATATTTCTAAAGTTTAAAATCAGTAAATAAAATGTATTTAATGACTTCATAACAAAGTCCTGTGAGGAAAATTAGGTTCCAAATGCAGTAAGGTCAGACATAGTGTATTAAATTGGATTGTAATATCACATATTAACAATGGAAAAGGATTTTAGAAAAATCCTTGAAAACTTCTAACTCTGTATGTAATTGATATAAAATGAAAATTCCACGAAATGTTAAGATGCATCAAGAGTAGAATATAATATACAAAATAAAAATATTTTCTGCACTAAAAACAAGATGGAGTCCATTTAGAATACTATATTAAGTTATGGTTACTTTTCATAATAAGCATAATCCTAGTCTGATATTTAAAAGGTGGTTAGGACACTCATCTGGCAGAAGGGAGACCTGAGTTCAAGTCCCCACTCCAATGATTATTTAAGTATTTATAAAAAGTGGAACCACTTTAACAGGTGAGATTAAGAACAATTTACCCCAGAACAGCTTGTAGCTTCATGGTAGTATGCTCACCTGCAAGGGAGGAGACCTGATCTGAAGTTCCTGTTCCAGAATGCAGATTCAAACTTGGGTCTCCCATGTCCCAGGGAAGTACCACGAGCACTGGACCTTAAGGGGATAAACAACGTACAGTTTTCAGACTTTTCTACTTTGCTGACAAATTATGAACATTTTCAGAACCAAATCAAATATTTCCCTCCATGTTTGCAAGCCAAACTCTTTCCATGTTCTTCTTTTCTATAATTTTCATTACCCCCGTTCCCCAGAACTTATGTTCACAGTTCTAAAATGTATGTGGGTTAGCTCCTTTGCATCATTCATTTTTTTTATTTCCCCAAATTGCTCCTTATCATTTTCTGTCAGAAATGTGATGTGTATTGCGCCCATTCTCAAAAAGACTTCAGTGGTGGAATAGTCAATCTAACTTCTTGATTTGGAAAGGGTAAGGACAAAGCAGACGATGATGCATTTATCATGGTTCACCACCCATATTGAACAAGCATTTGATGTTGTTTCTGACAGGCTATTTGCATTTAAACTGTCAGCAGTTATCCAAGATGACACATGGGCTGGGACAGGAAAACAAATCAACTGAAAAAGACAGAAAATAGGGGACCCTACTACAGGTTAGGGGTGTGGAGCCAATCTGGAGTAGATATTGGAAGATACATCACTAACAACTTGCATCTATATATTTATTAGATAGCTATGAAATACTGTGTGCTTGTTTTTCTTTAATATTTTTAACTTATGAAATGAGTAATAATGAAGATCCTAAAAGATTTAGATCTTTTTCATGACCTACACAAATACTATTAGGTAATGTTGAGATTCTACAGCAATAAATAAATACATAACAATAAATAAAAATAAGTTTGTACAACAATCTTGACTCTCAAATACCGTATGAAAAGTAACTTCTAAATTCCTTTAAAAAGATCTATACAGTCACGTGATACATTGAATAGTGTTGTGGACTTTTTAATTTCTTAATTGAGTTAAAAGAAGAAGATTGAGAGAGAAGTTTCCTGTGACCACAACTGCTTTTAAATAATGACAGTCAGGTCTTGAGATTCATGCATCAATGATTTGAATGTAGTAGGGAAGCTGGGAATTCATACACTGTGCTGGTGTTTGACTGACTGAATACAATTTTCTAAAAGTTTGATTTAACAGAGGAGCAGTATGTCTGTTTACATTCATGGTAGCTGAAAATGACAGAAGGTTAATTAAATGAAACCTTAGAATTTGCAGAATATCCCAGAAAGTAGGAAAAGTTGTGGAAAGACACTAAATTCAGATAGAACATTCATTGTGATATCGCAGAATGGGTGGTCCTTCACTGGATTCTGCTAAGAAAGCAAAACAATCTGAGCAGATGCCTATTGAACAACCCCATATTTCCATCACTTACAATATTTGTGTATTTTTCCATGTTGGGTTTTGGACATTATACTGAACTTTTAAGATTCAAAAATTAGCCATTTAAAGTTGCCTGTGCTTATGGATGTATGTAAAAAGCTTAGCAGTCATTTCTTACAGTGAGAAAAAAATGATAAGGAGCAGTTTGGGGAAATAAAAAAAATTAAAAGATGCAAAGGGAAGGGTAAGGTAAGTCAAAAGTAGTTGAACAGGCGTAGCAACACTTTTTGGTTTACAAAATTACAAAAAACCAAAATACATTTTTAAAAATGCTTGCTGGTATTGCCATTGTGAGCTTTGGCTGAAAAGCAACTTGCTTATATTTCTCAGAATTAAGGCTTTTTTTCCCAGGACCATAACCTCATTCAAGTCATTATCATGCAGCACTGAACACGTTTTAACAACATTTCACTTTGAACAAAAAAAGAGTTTGATAGTGTAAACATTTACTTGACTTTTCGAAACAATGTCTGTCACACTGAGTGCTCCTTCCAAAAGAAGTGCTTGTTTCTTATAATACAGAATAAACTTCTACTTGATATAGCAATAGGTCTTGAACAAACATTTTGTTGTTAAAGTAAAGAAATTTGATGAAATGTAAAACTGGGATATTTCAGGTATGAATACTGATTTTTATAAGAGAGTAAGTTTCTTTAATACTGAATTTTTAAAAATAGCACATTGAAAATCAATCAACATCCTATTCAGATTTCATTCTATTTTGTGATCTTCCTGTTTTCCTGTATGTGGTGCTGTTAACTTGCAATAGGCTAAAGTTAGCTTTTTGTTACAAATAATTTTTCTATACAGTAAAATATTTGACACCCAACTGTGTTAATACTGAATGAAATAGTCCAGTGAAATCTTTCCGTATGTGCATATGTTTAAAAAGAAAACTCTTGATTCTCCTGTGGGAATTGGGGCTTCTGTAAATGTAGCGCACTCTACAGCTTTCACACATCTCATTAATGTTTTTGACTGATAAGAGTTTGGGTGAGGGGGTGAGGTTGGGATCTTTTAAAGGGGGAAAACATTTAGAAATTTGGTATTTAATGTACAGAGCCAGATTGAGCTTCATGGCAAAGTCCCCTCCACATTGTGAAGACTTTGACATTTAAAACACAAAAAATCCTGAAAGAAACTTCATAGCTACGAAGAAAATACAATACATTTATGCAAGAAGGAGGTGATAAAAATGCTTCTAAATAATCCCAGTGCAAAATGGTTATGTTCGATCAGATCTATATTTTACGAGAAAAGGAAGATGTCACTAACACACTCATTTATTCTTACATCGAGAGACAACATATCAAGTCTTCCATCTGTAAATAGATGAATTAGTGCAGACCCCTATGTCAGTGTGGATTGAAGGGGCTACCCTAAACTCACATAATTGCAGGATGAGAGCTTGGGTTATGACAACATAATACCTCTTTTATCATCTTAGGCACACTGTTCTTTTTGTGTCCTTCTTTGTTTAAATTTTTAAAAATGAATTGATATGTTAATTTATGCCACATATGACCGTGTCTTATGCAGTCTCAATTGTAGTGGAAGTGATCGTGGCTACTCTGATTAGGGGGTGAAATGGAAAGACTTATGGAGAGAATGACTTTTACTCATGGAGTCTTCCTTTATAGTAGAAAGTATCTAGTGAGGTAAATAGAAAGGCGCATAAACACTGCCAAATTAAATGTAAAAATGTAATAAGAAAAGCCAAAAAGGAGTTTGAAGAATAGCTAGCCAAAAACTCAAAAGGTAGTAACAAAATGTTTAAGTACATCAAAAGCAGGAAGCCTGCTAAACAATCAGTGAGGCCCCTGGATCGAGATACAGAAGGAGCACTTAAAGACGATAAAGTCTCACAGAGAAACTAAATGAATTCTTTGCTTCAGTCTTCACGGCTGAGGGTGATAGGGAGATTCCCAAAGCTGAGCCGTCTTTTGTAGATGAAAAATCTAAGGAATTGTCACAGATTGAAGTGTCACTAGAGGAGGTATTGGAATTAATTGAGAAACTTAACAGTAATAAGTCACCGGGACCAGATGGCACTCACCCAAGAGTTCTGAAAGAACTCAAATGTGAAATTGCGGAACTATTAAGTATGGTTTGTAACCTGTCCTTTAAATCAGCTACTGTACCCAATGACTGGAAGATAGCTAATGTAACGCCAATATTTAAGAAGTGCTCTAGAGGTGATCCTGGCAATTACAGACCGATAAGTCTAAAGCCAATAATGGGCAAATTAGTTGCAACAACAGTAAATAATAAAATTGTCAGACAACATAGAAGAACGTAAATTTTTGCGCAAAAGTCAACATGGTTTCTATAAAGGGAGATCATGTCTTACTAATCTATTAGAGTTCTCTGGGGGCGGGGGGGGGAGGGGTCAACAAACATGTGGACAAGGGGGATCCAGTGGACATAGTGTACTTAGATTTCCAGAAAGCCTTTGACAAGGTCGCTCACCAAAGACTCTTAGGTAAATTAAATTGTCATGGGATAAGAGGAAAGATCCTTTCATGGACTGAGAACTGGTTAAAAGACAAGGAACAAAGGGTAGGAATAAATGGTAAATTTTCAGAATGGAGAGGGGTAACTAGTGGTGTTCCCCAAGGATCAGTCCTAAGACCAATCCTATTCAACTTATTCATAAATGATCTGGAGAAAGGGGTAAACAGTGAGGTGGCAAAGTTTACAGATGATACTAAATTGCTCAAGATAGTTAAGACCAAAGCAGACTGTGAAGAACTTCGAAAAGATCTCACAAAACTAAGTGATTGGGCAACAAAATGGCAAATGAAATTTAATGTGGATACATGTAAAGTAATTCACATTGGAAAAAATAACCCCAACTACACATACAATATGATATGGGCTAATTTAGCTACAACTAATCAGGAGAAACATCTTGGAGTCATCGTGGATAGTTCTCTGAAGACATCCATGCAGTGTGCAGCGGCAGTCAAAAAAGCAAATGGGATGTTAGGAATCATTAAAAAAGGGATAGAGAATAAGACGGAGAATATCTTATTGCCCTCATATAAATCCATGGGATGCCCACATCTTGAATCAGATGTGGTCCTCTCATCTCAAAAAAGATCTACTGGCATTAGAAAAGGTTCAGAAAAGGGCAACTAAAATGATTAGAGGTTTGGAACGGGTCCCAGATGAGGAGAGATTAGAGACTAGAACTTTTCATCTTGGAAAAGAGGAGACTAAGGGGGGATATGATAAGAGGTATATACCATCATGAGTGGTGTGGAGAAAGCGAATAAGGAAAAGTTATTTACTTGTTCCCATAATATAAGAACTAGGGGCCACCAAATGAAATTAATGGGTAGCAGGTTTAAAACAAATAAAAGGAAGTTCTTCTTCACTCAGCGCACAGTCAACCTGTGGAACTCCTTGCCTGAGGAGGTTGTGAAGGCTAGGACTATAACAGGATTTAAAAGAGAACTGGATAAATTCATGGAGGTTAAGTCCATCAATGGCTATTAGCCAGGCTGGGTAAGGAATGGTGTCCCTAGCCTCTGTTTGTCAGAGGGTGGAGATGGATGGCAGGAGAGAGATCACTAGATCATTACCTGTTAGGTTCACTCCCTCTGGGACACCTGGCATTGGCCACTGTTGGTAGACAAGATACTGGGCTGGATGGACCTTTGGTCTGACCCAGTATGGCCATTCTTAAAGCATGTACTTGTGTAACTAAAATTGATCTGATTGCCAAAGGCACTGACTCTGAGTGTGTTCCAGGGCTCGAGCACCACCCAAATAAAAAGGCGGGGGGGTGCTCAGCACACATTGGGTCAGATTAATATTTTGTGGCCCCCAGCGCTCAGACCATGGTCCTGCCCCTGCTCGGCCTCTTCCCACCCACGCGTTGCTCCGAGGCCTGCCCCTGCTTGGCCTCCCCGCCCCAGGCCCTGCCCGCCGCTTGGGTGGGGAGGGGGGAGAGGAGTGGAGCACTGTGCTAGTTGCAATAGTGTAATCCACTTTTATAGATGCACTTTTACTCGCTTAAACTAATTTAACATAATGGTGGACCTATGACTCACTGCGTGACCTATAATCATCTGTAAATGTGGAGCTAATTATTCCAAGACTTTGAGGAGACAGAGAGCATTCTCGGTAGCAGGAAATTTACTTACCAAGTCCCCAAATTATTGAACGATGAAGTCCTGGGATCTTAGACCTGTCAGATCATTCTCTGCAAGTGTGTGTGTGTCTCTCTCTCTCTCTCTCTTTCAAAGCTGTGAGCTGCAGTGGAGCAGCAATGTTCATGAATGCCGCCTTTGAAAATGTTAACCAAATTTAAAGCATGTAAAGTGCATCTGGTGTACCACAGTGATGGTTGCATTGCAAATGTATGTAAGTCATAATGATTGTGCAAAGGACTTGCACTTTTGGACTAAATCTTACCCAGGTTAGTTGTGAATTAATACTCACTGGTCACTCAGGTTACTAGTGAGCAGGTATTCATACCAGTAAATACATTATTAGAGTTGCTGAAATGGGGGCTTGTTCATATTCTCAACTGAAAGTCCAAGGAATAAATCAACATACAGATTCATAGATTGAGATCAGCTAGTCTGACCTCCTATGTAACCAAGGTCACAATACTTGCCCAAAAGAATTCCGAGAACAGATCTTTTAGAAAAACATGCAGTCTTGATTTAAAAGTTGCCCTAGAGCAGTGGTTCCCAAATTTGTTCCGCCGCTTGTGCAGGGAAATCCCCTTGCGGGCCAGGCCAGTTTGTTTTCGTGTTGCGTCTGCAGGTTCGGCCGATTGCGGCTCACAGTGGCCGCAGTTCACTGTTCCAGGCCAACAGGAGCTGCTGGAAGTGGCGGCCAGTACATCCCTTGGCCCGCACCGTTTCCAGCAGCTCCCATTGGCCTGGAGCAGTGAACCGCAAGTGGTGGAACAAGTTTGGGAACCACTGCCCTAGAACAATCCACCACAATCCTTGGTAAATTGTTTAAATGGTTAATTACCCTTAGTTAACAACCTGCACCTTATTTCTAGTCTGAATTTGTCTAGCTTCAACTTATAACTGTTGGATCATTTCATACCTTTTACTCCTGCATGGAGCAAATTCTAGCCACAACATAAACTTGTTAACAATGAGGGGGTGGCATTTTAAATACATATGAATATATAATCATTTATTTACTCATCACTTGTGTTCTTTTTAATTTCAATACCCACATGAAAACTGTGAGTGCAGTGTAATACGTTTCAAAAACATTTATTGTTCTGTTTCAGAGTAGCAGCCGTGTTAGTCTGTATTAGCAAAAAGAAGAGGAGGACTTGTGGCACCTTAGAGACTAACCAATTTATTTGAGCATAAGCTTTTGTGAGCTACAGCCTACTTCATCAGATGCAAGAATGGATAGTAGGATTAAAGCAATGGGGAGACTTTGTGCTGGTCCTCCACTCAGGAGCATATTTTACTTATCAGTGAATAAGGATCAGTTGTTGGATTATTTACCCAAGATTCTGTTTGCTATATTCCTCTGACATTTAGTATTGTGGCAACTAAGCACACAGTATTTAGTAACTGCATGAGAAATTATCAGTGTAGGTGCACGAAAGCTTATGCTCAAATAAATTGGTTAGTCTCTAAGGTGCCACAAGTACTCCTTTTCTTTTTATTTATTGTTTTGTTTGTTTTGTTTTGTATCTTTTTTTAGGTGAAAACAACCACATGAAGTTGGACTCGCATGCTTTATTTGCTGGTTTTGCATCAGAACTGCTATCTGTAATGAGATATGGTGACAGTAATCAACACTTTCCAGTGAATAATAAGAGAAGCAGATATATCAGGGTGGATTTGATTTAAATCATGATTTAAATCACTAGTCAGAAAGACTCTATTTAAACATGGATTTCTACATAAAAGTGCATTCTTGTTGGTTGTTAATAACCTTAATACATATTCTTCACAACTCTAAGATAGATGTAGGTTTCATTTTTAGAAGATACACACTATACATTTTTTAAGTGATTTAATTTGAAAACTTTTCAGATTAGTTTTACAGCTATATCAGAAAATGAATGATTGTTTGGTTATTTCATTTGCCAAAGGTAATTGAACTAGATATTTATGAAGTCATTGGGAGGTGAACTATCTCCAATTCAACAGGTTAATCATTAATATTTGGAGGATTTTCTTGCCATGCTGTATTAGGAGGAGAACATCACCAGACAGACATTTAAATTGTTTTATATAACTAAAGCAACATTATTATGTATTCTGGATTTTTTTTATTCAACAGCAAATATTTTAACAAAACAAGCATATGAATTTTTGAATTTAGTTAAACATTCAAATTTTTTAAGATCAGGTTTGTTTTTGTTAAAATTGTTTTAACTAAAATAGTTCAAGAAATATTTAAAAAAACAAACAAACCCCAAAATTAAATTGACTATGTCAGCCAGGTCAACATGAGAAACTTAAAATATTGGCGTCTGCAGCTAACTCAGTCGTCTTCACCTTCATTTTCCTGATTGTTCATAATCTGGAAAAGAAAAACAAACTTTCCTGCTTTTTCAGGCCCCAAACCATTTCTCAATTTGGAATGAATTAGTCCAAAGGAAGAAAATATTCTTTCTACACTGCTGTTACAAGTGAGATTATCACTTCAACAGTCTCTGAATCCAAGTGCTTAATTGACTTCCACTAGTTCACTGGTGTGACTTTTTAAAAAATATCATCAGCAAACGTAGTTCTTGAATGGTTCACCCTTAGCTCTGAAGTTTATTATAGTAGGCATTATGGAGGGATGATTGCTGGATGTCCATGTCATAGTGAGCTCCTGTTCTTTAGCAGTTAAGGTTTGACCCTGGTACCGAGTACTGAGAATATTTGCAAGAAAGTGAGCTGGAAATAGTCCTTGTCCCATTGATTTTTTTAATGTTTCTAATTTAACTCTGTCATTACATATTTCTCTTCTTAAGATCTCACTCAGTTCCTTCCACATTTCAACAGCATCAGCAATAAAACAGCTATTTCCCTGCATTTTGTTCAAGCCTTCAGGAATAGGTTCAGGGTACTCAGCATGCGTTCAACATTTCTCTGAAGCCCAATGTTGAGAATGTTGGCTGTGACAGTGCCATCTATTTTTTCACAATTTTCATAGAATCATAGAATATCAGAGTTGGAAGGGACCTCAGGAAGTCATCTAGTCCAACCCCCTGCTCAAAAGCAGGACCAATCCCCAATTAAATCATCCCAGCCAGGGCTTTTGTTCAGAGTGTCATCAGATTAGGCCCGTTCTTGATATAGAGGTCAAAACAGTCCACTGCTGAGTTCTGTCGCATGTTTTGTGGGAGAGTTAGCTTGGTTCCTCGCACTTTTTTTTTCAGAGCAGCTTCTGCAAAGTGGTTGTTACAGAAGTATGTTGCAATTTCAACAACATTAGCCATTATTTCTGGAACACTGAAGTCTTTGGCTCGGAGGTTCATCAAATGAGCACTGCAACCATGTTATTAGCCTGGGTTTCTCTTCATTCTCTTCTAAATAATTTCTTCTGATCTTGGATACATTTGCAGTATTGTCTGTGACCAAGCTGCGTACTAGACATTTGAATTTTTGTCACAGTTTGTTATAGCTTTTACTTCTACTTCTTGTAAGTATTCTGCTGTGTATACATTTTCTGATGTATCAATTGTTTCTGTAAGGAAAACATTCCCTTCTTCTGTTGTCACACAAGCCCATACAACCAGATCATTGTGGACATTGCTTCACCCATCAAGACTCAGGTTAACAATTTTACCCTGTAGACCTCTTGTACACTGCTCAATTTCTCTTTCATACATTTTATTCAGCTATTAGCTGTGACATCTGCTCTGTTGGGTGGACTGTATTCTGGTCTTAATGACTGAACCATGTTAATGAAATGTGGGTTCTCAAACATACGGAAAGGAGAATTTGTTGCATAAACAAACCAGGCAATTTTTTCATCAGTTACCTTTTTTGTAATCTGCTGGTTCTTATCACAAACTTATCTATGATTGTTTCTGGATGATGGAGATTTTTTTTTCTTTTTGCTACAGGTGATATATTGTGACTATGTGACATACATGATGTGACTGAAACACTATCATTGGCAGATAACTCTGAAACTACAGAAAATGATGGTGATCTTGAAGGTGGATAGTCTTTAGAATCCTGTATGTTGAGGATGGATTCTCCTAAACAAAATAAATCAGTGCAGTTATTTTAATTATTAATTACCATACTGCTCATTTAGTATTACTGATTGCCTTCACAGACACTCAGTACTACTTTAAAGGTGAAATTGTAAAAGGAAGATCTGCCTATTTCAGGTATTTATTTTTTTTATCACATCTGCATCTAAAATGATAGTACCATAGAGTAACAACTATATTTTTTGCTCAAACATGAGAATTCAAGAATAGTCCAGAAGGAAGACAGGCAGTCCTTAAGAAAGAAGTATGAAATAGAAAAGTTTACCAACCTGAAGAT
Organism: Lepidochelys olivacea; assembly: GCF_965140295.1. NCBI lineage: Eukaryota > Metazoa > Chordata > Testudines > Cheloniidae > Lepidochelys > Lepidochelys olivacea. The sequence continues at coordinate 10,620,305 of NC_140412.1, forward strand.
CCTGCATGTTCAGATATGTTCCTTCATCATCTTCAACGCAGCTTTCTCCTGAGAAGGAACATTTCTCATGATGTTGTTTCATTCAGGCAACCAGGCCTTGCATTTCTTTGTTGCACTGTTTGCATTTTGCACGCATGCCTGTCTTACCCACAAGTAGAGGAACTTAATTAAAATATTCCAAAACTGGGTCTCTTTTACAGCCTGTTGCCATGATAGGTTTTCTCTTCTGGTGAGTAAATGGTATGGTAGATCTCAAATCAATGAGGGCCACACTCAGAACGACCTCAAGACTTCTGGAATATGCTGCTCAAACAGTTTCACTTTTGTTTCTACTGCCTGTCCCTCCCTTCTCAAATTTATCTCCAGACTTCTCCTCCTTGTCCAGACTATTTCACCCCCAACAATCGTCTATTCATTGAACTTTTTGAAACTTTGCACTTTTAGAGAGAGGTAAGGGATTGACTGAGTACACAAATTTGCAGAGGGACAATAGGGTTGTGGTATGTTGTTGCTCACCTTGAAATATTATTTATTTAAAAACATTTTTGCTGTAAACAAGCATGTTATCTCTGGAGATACAAATCCACAGTTTGAGAACTGGAAAACTAAGCATCTCTGATGGTATCTTCTAGACTGAGCACTGAGTCTCATTGGGTAGATAGAAAGATTCTCCTAAATAATCTATACAGAAGCCCCTGAAACCTCATATAATTGGGTCTCTAATCCATGAACTAGTGGAACTGATTTACAAAACTTTTCTTACACATTACATGAATGTATTTTGTCATACTATAGAATTAGAATTTAAAATCCCTATTCTATGATGGGATATCTTTGAGCTATACTGTATCTTAATTAAAACTATCTTTAGGTAGGTTTTTTTCCTTAAAAAGTATTTTATGAAAAAAAATAAATTTTTTTTAGTCACTGGTTTTTATCAACCCTGATATGTATAGTATGTGCTGTAAATCACTAGTACCGTGTGTTGGTATTTACGGATGGTGAACATGCAGGGAAGTTAAATGGAACGAACCAGTAGTCACTTAGTCTCATTTCCTCCCTGACTTTCAGCAGGTATACTCACAACCAGGTCTCAGACCCTCTGGTGAAATATCAGTTATAAATACTTTCTTTTAAAATGGTTTCAAAATAGAAGCAGTGTGCAGACTTGTAGAATAAAATACCAAGTCCAGAACTCTCACTTTGCTAACTGAGACTCCTAACAATGTTTTTGTAGAGTTAAATTTTGGATATTCTTGACTACCATATGTAAACAAACCTGTTAAAAAAATTTAGACCTTTTTCATTACATGGCCAAATCTACCTAAGTTTCATTGATTTGATTCTGAAATACACCTGCATATTTTTTGCTCCAAATTTCAAAAACATCCAATCTGAAGCAGACACCAAGCAAAAGAAGTATTAACCCAAAAGGTTAGTTTATCTAGCGTTATAAGCAACTGAAAACAAGGGGTTATAATGGAAAGTGTTAGTCAACCTTAATAATAGGCCTTGCTGTTGTGTGGGGTATAATCAGCTTTTAATGCCTTTGGAATGTCCATTGTGTGCCTAAATGTTTGTGATTAATTATTACTAATTTATTATTAATAGTGTATTAATTATTAATTAATTATTATTAATAACATGTATTAATTAGTCCAGTGAAATGTATTCCATTATCTACCCTGTTCATTTCAGCATAATATGAAAGGGTTGTTACATTGCTCAGAATATATTGTGGCTGCTGGTACCATTGCTGCTTAACTTTTCTGAAGCTTGTGGCTTCCGCTTTCCAAAGCCCATACAACCCTGGGAGAAACAGGAATATAACACAGCTTGGACTCCTAGAGCTAGTAACTACTAGACTGTGCTTTCCTTTACTACCAGAAGGATGTGGAAAAATTGGAAAGCGTCCAGCGGAGGGCAACAAAAATGATTAGGGGATTGGAACACATGACTTATGAGGAGAGGATGAGGGAACTGGGATTGTTTAGTCTGCAGAAGAGAAGAATGAGGGGGGATTTGATGGCTGCTTTCAACTACCTGAAAGGGGGTTCCAAAGAGGATGGATCTAGACTGTTCTCAGTGGTAGCAGATGACAGAACAAGGAGTAATGGTCTCAAGTTGCAGTGGGGGAGGTTTAGGTTGGATATTAGGAAAAACTTTTTCACTAAGAGGGTGGTGAAACACTGGAATGCGTTACCTAGGGAGGTAGTGGAATCTCCTTCCTTAGAAGTTTTTAAGGTCAGGCTTGACAAAGCCCTGGCTGGAATGATTTAGTTGGGGATTGGCCCTGCTTTGAGCAGGGGGTTGGACTAGATGACCTCCTGAGGTCACTTCCAACCCTGATATTCTATGATTCTATGTTGTTACAGAACGAGCTGGTGTATACACAAAGTTCAAAGTTCTGTTCAGAAGGATTTTACTCCTTTCTACGCTCTCTGCATGGAGTGAGTGAGAGTTTGATTATGCCATCCATCTTTATATACAATCTATGTTGCTGTAAAATGGAAATAAAATTTAACAGAATAAAATGGTACGCAGGGTGACAGACGTGTTCTGAAATCAACCCTGACTCAGTTTAAAACGGGGGGGAGGGGCAAACTTTTTGGCCTGAGGGCCGCATTGGGTTTTGGAAATTATATGGAGGGCAGGTTAGGGATGGGGTGGGCGTGGCTCGCCTCCCCCCCACTTCTGGCACCCTGCTGGCCTCCCCCCCGGACTCCTGCCCCATCCAAGCCCCCTGTTCCCTGATGGCCCCCCTGGGACCCTTTCCCCATCCACCCCCCCCGCTCCCTGTCCCCTGACCACCCCTGGAACCCCCACCCCTGACTGCCCCCCCGCCGCCCCATCGAAACCCCCCTCATATTCCTGTCTGCCCCCCTGGGACCCCTTCCAACCATCCCTTCTCCCTGACCGCACCCGGAACCCCTGCCCTTGACTTCCCGGAACCGCTGCCCCATCCAGCCTCTGCCTCCAACCCCTGCCCCCATTCAACCCCCCTGTTCTCTGCCCTCTGACTGCCCCGACCCCTATCCACACCCCCACCCCCTGCCCACCACCCTGAACTCCCCTGCCTGCTATCCAACCCCCCCTTCTCTGCCCCCTTACCGCACTGTCTGGAGCACCAATGGCTGGCAGCGCAGCTGCATCAGGACAGGCAGCCGCGTAGCACAGAGCACCGGGTCAGGCTGGGCTCTGCAGCTGTGCTGCCCCAGGAACTTGCCGCCCCACCGCTCAGAGCATTGCGTCGCTGCCTGCCTTATTCCGTAGAATTTTTTGTTTTTATCACTCTTGTTATATTTTATTATCAATTTTTGTTTTATTTTATAGCTTGTTCCCTGCATTTTTATTTTAGGGGTCATTTCAATTCTTATTCAGCCCCTAACCTCCTTTCTCCAACTCGCCATCCCCACAGGGCAGTTTCTCAGTTAAGTACAGTGACCACTCAGATAATGCTATGTTGTTTTGATTTGCCCTCCTCATTTGAAGATGTCCTCCCTTTGCCCTCCTACTTCTGCTTGTGCTGTGTCGCTTCCGTTTCTCCTCCCAGAGCGACAGGTACTTATGGACCATCCTTTGGGGAGGAAACTGGTGGTCATCTGTCCGAATCTTCTGGGTGCTGAGGATGGAGGGAGGGACAGTTGGAATGTATGCTCTTTGAGGCAGGGACTGTCTTTTTTGTTTGTGCAGCATCTGGCATAGTGGGATCCTTGTCTATTACTAGGGTTGCTAGGCACTATGCCAATACAATAGCTAATATTAATAACAGAGCAATGCCTCTTCTCCTGTTATCTACTTACTATGGAGCTATGATAGAGAGAGATTGAAAATCAGCCAATAACATGGAATCTTTAAATGTTCTCAAAGACATAAGGATTCTGTAGGAAAATGAGATCCTTCTTATTGTAATTGTTAGGCCAATACCCAGAATGCTTTCAAGTCTTTTAGCAGCAGTAGTGTATAGGTAGGTGCATGAAATTTCTTCCTGGTTTGAATTTTTTAGCAAATGTGTAATTGGAGAGAGACAGGAAACACAAATGTGAATTACCTAATACAGTAACAAAAATTAACTAATCAATCTTGCATTGATACAGTGAGGCTCATATGTAATTCAGACAGTTAATATTAACTGACTTAATTTATCAGACAAAGTTGGATAGTTATGCCAAATGATGCCTCATAATGAATGAGGATAGAACAAGTGTCCTGAAGACTGCTGTTTGTGGTAAACTAATTAGACTTTGCTGACACTAGAAAATGACTGGATTGGTCTGTTTTGGCTCCAGATAGGTAGAAAGCAGGTGATCTTTTATCTGAAGCACCTCTATCGTTTGGACATGCTGTTTACATAGATTCATAGATAGTAAGGTCAGAAGGGACCATTATGATCATCTAGTCTGACCTCCTGCACAACACAGGCCACAGAATTTCACCCACCCACTCCTGCGAAAAACCTCTCACCTATGTCTGAGCTATTGAAGTCCTCAAATCGTAGTTTAAAGACTTCAAGGAGCAGAGAATCCTCCAGCAAGTGACCCATGCCCCATGCTACAGAGGAAGGCGAAAAACCTCCAGGGCCTCTTCCAATCGGCCCTGGAGGAAAATTCCTTCCCGACCCCAAATATGGCGATCAGCTAAACCCTGAGGGTATGGGCAAGGTTCACCAGCCAGATACTACAGAAAATTCTTGCCTGGGTAACTCAGAACCCACCCCATCTAATATCCCATCCAAGGCCATTGGGCCTATTTACCATGAATATTTAATTATCAAAACCATGTTATCCCGTCATACCATCACCTCTATAAACTTATCGAGTTTAATTTTAAAGCCAGATAGATCTTTTGCCCCCACTACTTCCCTTGGAAGGCTATTCCAAAAGTTCACTCCTCTGATGGTTAGAAACCTTCGTCTAATTTCAAGTCTAAACTTCCCGATGACCACTTTATAGCCATTTGTTCTTGTGTCCACATTGGTACTGAGCTTAAATAATTCCTCTCCCTCCATGGTACTTATCCCTCTGATATATTTATAGAGAGCAATCATATCTCCCCTCAACCTTCTTTTAGTTAGGCTAAACAAGCCAAGCTCCTTGAGTCTCCTTTCATAAGACAGGTTTTCCATTCCTTGGATCATCCTAGTAGCCCTTCTCTGTACCTGTTCCAGTTTGAATTCATCCTTCTTAAACATCGAGACCAGAACTGCACCCAGTATTCCGGATGAGGTCTCACCAGTGCCTTGTATAACGGTACTAAAACCTCCTTATCCCTACTGCAAATACCTCTCCTGATGCATTCCAAGACTGCATTAGCTTTTTTCACAGCCATATCACATTGGCAGCTCATAGTCATCCTGTGATCAAGCAATACTCCAAGGTCCTTCTCCTCCTCCATTACTTCTAATTGATGCGTCCCCAGCTTATAACTAAAATTCTTGTTATTAATCCCTAAATGCATAACCTTACACTTCTAACTATTAACTTTCAGCCTATTACTATTACGCCAGTTTACAAGGTTATCCAGATCCTCCTGTATGATATCCCTGTCCTTCTCTAAATTGGCAATACCTCCCAGCTTTGTATCATCCGCAAACTTTATTAGCACACTCCCACTTTTTGTGCCGAGGTCAGTAATAAAAAGATTGGTCCCAAAACTGATCCCTGAGTGTCAAGGTTCCTCCCCCACTCTGAACTCTAGGGTACAGATGTGGGGACCTGCATGAAAAACCTCCTAAGCTTATCTTTACCAGCTTAGGTCAAAACTTCCCCAAGGTACAAAATATTACACCTTGGACAGGCCGCTACCACCACCAAACTAATACTGGTTACTGGGGAAGAGCTGTTTGGACGCGTCCTTCCCCCCAAAATACTTCCCAAAACCTTGCACCCCACTTCCTGGACAAGGTTTGGTAAAAAGCCTCACCAATTTGCCTAGGTGACTACAGACCCAGACCCTTGGATCTTAAGAACAATGAACAATCCTCCCAACACTTGCACCCCCCCTTTCCTGGGAAATGTTGGATAAAAAGCCTCACCAATTTGCATAGGTGACCACAAACCCAAACCCTTGGATCTGAGAACAATGAAAAAGCATTCAGTGTTTTACAAGAAGACTTTTAATAAAAAATAGAAGTAAATAGAAATAAAGAAATCCCCCCTGTAAAATCAGGATGGTATATATCTTACAGGGTAATTAGATTCAAAAACATAGAGAACCCCTCTAGGCAAAACCTTAAGTTACAAAAAAGACACACAGACAGAAATAGTCATTCTATTCAGCACAATTCTTTTCTCAGCCATTTAAAGAAATCATAATATAACACATACTTAGCTAGATTACTTACTAAAAGTTCTAAGACTCCATTCCTGTTCTGTCCCTGGCAAGCGCAGCATACAGACAGACACAGACCCTTTGTTTCTCTCCCTCCTCCCAGCTTTTGAAAGTATCTTGTCTCCTCATTGGTCATTTTGGTCAGGTGCCAGCGAGGTTACCTTTAGCTTCTTAACCCTTTACAGGTGAGAGGAGCTTTCCCCTGGCCAGGAGGGATTTCAAAGGGGTTTACCCTTCCCTTTATATTTATGACACTGAGGAACTTCACTGGTAACCTCCCTCCAGCATGACAGTTCACCTTTCGGTAGGACCCGCTGTAGTCTCCCCTTTAACCAATTCCTTGTCCGCCTTTCAATTTTCATATTGATCCCCATCTTTTCCAATTTAACTAATAATTCCCCATGTGGCACTGTACCAAACGCCTTACTGAAATCTAGGTAAATTAGATCCACTGCGTTTCCTTTCTCTAAAAAATCTGTTACTTTCTCAAAGAAGGAGATCAGGTTGGTTTGGCACGATCTACCTTTTGTAAAACCATGTTGTATTTTGTCCCATTTACCTCAATGTTCTTAACTACCTTCTCCTTCAAAATTTTTTCTAAGACCTTGCATACTACAGATGTCAAACTAACAGGCCTATAGCTACCCGGATCACTTTTTTTCTTTTCTTAAAAATAGGAACTATGTTAGCAATTCTCCAATGATACGGTACAACCCCTGAGTTTACAGATTCATTAAAAATTCTTGCTAATGGGCTTGCAATTTCATGTGCCGATTCTACATTTTGGATTATATGATAAAATAGATATAATGGAAGTATCCATTTGATTGCCAGGTGAAAGTTCAGACTACATCCAGTACAATTGCACAGGTAAAAACAATTTTAGCATGATCACTGAAAATTTCACTGAGACATCCATACACCTGTATTTCCCATCATCTTTCCCACACTTCAAATTGTTTACAGTGATGTGGTTTCTTTTTTACAACGAGAGGATGTTTCTTCTTGTAGAGAAGTTAGAGAATGGGACTGGGAATGTTGAGTACTGGGGTCTGTTTCCAGCCTCTGGCTCTGATTCAGGGCTTGTCTACACAACACGGTTAAGTCAACTTCAGTTATGTTGATGTACAGCCACTGCTGTAATTAAACTGCTGTTGCATGTCCATACTATGCTCCTTGTGTTGACGGAGCGCATCCACAGTAGCAGCTCTTGCATTGACCCAGAGAGCAGCGCGTAGTAGGTAGCTATTCCACTGTGCAACTGACTGCCGGATGTTTTGGGAAGGGTTTGCGATGCCTCATGGCGGGGAAGGGGTAGGTTCAGCATCACATGATGCAGGTTTCTCAATCCCATCATTCCATGGGAATCCTACTATGTTTCCAGCTGCCTTTCAACTGCCCAAGTAACTTGCGAGCCAGCCATCTGTCAGAAAGCATGGATACAGCACTACTCTTCAGTATCGTGCTGTGCATTATGAATGCAAGGTTATAAGGATCAGAGGGGTAGCCGTGTTAGTCTGGATCTGTAAAAGTGGCAAAGAGGCCTGTGGCACCTTATAGACTAACAGATGTATTGGAGCATAAGCTTTCATGGGTGAATACCCACTTGTCAGATGCGTATAGTTGAAATTTCCAGAGGCAGGTATAAATATGCAAGCAAGAATCAGGCTAGGGATAAGGAGGTCAGTTCAATCAGGGAGGATGAGGCCCTCTTGTAGCAGTTGAGGTGTGAATACCAAGGGAGGAGAAACTGCTTTTGTAGTTGGCTAGCCATTCACAGTCTTTGTTTAATCCTGAGCTGATGGTGTCAAATTTGCAAATGAACTGGAGCTCAGCAATTTCTCTTTGAAGTCTGGTTATAAGGGGAGCTCAACAGGGGGCTATTTGGTTGAGGGAGGCCTTAAAGAAGCATTTTAAGAATGAGCCACAGTAACGTGTATTGCTGTAGTGTGCTGGTATTGTTTGCTTGCACCGTGCTATGAACTTTGTAATGATTGCTGTGTGTGCCCGACTATAACAATGTACATGCACCTATTGCTATTGTCTGTGAATGTTAGCAGCAGCCACATGTGATGGAGAATAATAAAGATTAAATTCAGTTTCCATACGTAGATTTTTATTCCACACCCATGCAGACATAGCTATGCAATGCTGAGGTAAACATCATACATATAAGGGAAAGTATCTTTAATGGAAGGGAAAAGGGAATTCACAAGCACAAACAGCAACCAGGCTGTCACAGCTGGGTGTATGTGTCTCTATCTTTGTGTTGAATCTCCTGTGGGGTGAATGTCTTGGGTACTGCTGTGGCCCCATAAGATATGGGATGGGGAGGGGAGAGTGTAGGGAGGTGCTAGAATACTGTATCTTTTCTAATTAAACTTTGCATGATTGAATTCAGCCAAATTAAAACAAACCTCAAACATATGAATATGTTTCAGATAGAGATTATTTAAATTTTTATCTAATGATTTGTTGTAGAGTGTTTTAACTCGCATGCAGCACATTGCAGTATGACCTGCATAGAGAACTCCCTTGTGATTCTCTCCCCCGGCTCCCCACAGTGATTTCTCTTAATATGAGGACTTATGCACCTGTGAAACGAGGAAAGGATTTGATCCCCCTTGCTTGTGATTTCTCTGCAGCTACTAGCAGTAAGAATTCTGTTGTAAATACATTCAGTAGTACTACTCCAATACGGAATTTAGGCAACATTCAAAAGAGCATATCACAGCAAAAATAACTACAGGAGCAGTGGAAGGATAGATTCTTTAAATTGGAGGCACTGGTCCAGTTGTTTTCTGAAATCTGATGGCATTTGAGACACCCCCTTTCCTTCCTTTGACAGAGGTGAGAGTCCAAAGGGATACCATTGTGCATCTGTGATCATCGTGGAGGTAGAGACCCAAGTCATATTGTCCAGATAACAAAAGTTTATTCCAAATCTGAATATGTGCAATGCAATGTAATGGAAATACTTTATCTGTGCACATGACACTGACTCACTTTTAATAATGCTGTACAAAGCCATGTAACGTTGAAATTTATTTTAACGTACCGTGTTTAGTAAAGTAAAAGTCTTGAAAACTGGGTTTTGTTTTAACACAAAAGTCTTCCTCAAGAGAAGTAAATCTTTTCTTTAATGACAAGTTTCAGAGTAGCAGCCGTGTTAGTCTGTATTCGCAAAAAGAAAAGGAGGACTTGTGGCACCTTAGAGACTAACCAATTTATTTGAGCATAAGCTTTCGTGAGCTACAGCTGTAGCTCACGAAAGCTTATGCTCAAATAAATTGGTTAGTCTCTAAGGTGCCACAAGTCCTCCTTTTCTTTTTTCTTTAATGATCATCTACAGTAGGCATACCAAAATTGTACCAGTTTCTCACCGTCCAATAGTAATTTAACCCTGCGCAGTTTACATCTATACGAAAAAGTGAATGCCAGTGATACCTGTCTTTACTTGTCCCGGGAAGGCTTTAATTCTGTTTCTTTTCATTCTTTCTTAAATCCATGCCCTCTTTTCCTACAGCCTGATGCTAGGCACCCTGAGCCCCACCCTGAGTGCTCCCCCCACTCATATTCCACCACTCTGACCTCAGGCTACTCCTTATAGAAGCAGCATGTCTGTGGCTCTGCACCAGAGCGACTATCTGCCTCCCTTGCATTCTGGTATACCTGACACAGCTCTTTGATTTGTACAAGCCCTTCTCCTCCATGCCTTGAGCAATCTGGCCACAGATGTCAAAGTTCCTGTGGCTATAGCAGTGCTGTGACTGCCCAACCTCCTCTCCTCACGGACCCAGGAGATTCACCACCTCACCTATCCTCCAGGGAGGAGCGCATTTGCTGCATGGGGCAGGCATGCTCAGCTGGGCACCTGCTATGTGAGCTCTCCAAAGCAAACAGAAAAAGCAAGTTCACAACTTCCCTGGGCTGTAAAAAGGGGAGCAGTGTTTACCTGTGTATTTGGCTGCAGGCAGTGGAGTTCAAAACTGTGACCAGAGTGGTTTCGGTGGACATTGTGGGACACCTCCTAGAGGCCACATAAGTCCATGTAAGCAATGCAGTGTTATTGACACTGTGTCAACCTAACTACGTCGACCTAAGCACTATGTGTCTTGTGGAGGTGGAGTAATTAAGTCGACTTAACAGGCGAGATACGTCAGAGGAAGGGACACTGACACTATTAGGTTGATGTAAGCTGCATCGACCTAACTCTGTAGTGTAGACCAGGCTTTAGGTTTGGGTTTGTCACTTCAATCTCTTTTTGCCTGTTTCCGCATCTGTAAAATATGGTGATAGTTATCTATGAAGCTTAATTAAAGAATGCTTGTAAAGTGCTTTGAGGTCCTTGAATGAAAGGTTGCTGTACAAGTACATAGTAGTAATAAAACCACAATATTTACTGAGTTTCTCTCACAAGATAGTGCTGTACTGAAAGAGGTTAACAGATGATCTCTGTGAGCATCCCCCAAAAGGTGAAAATTCTGAAGCAAAAACTAAGTGCATTTTAAATATTAAGTTAAAGCAGGAGGAGAGGTTTTCATAAGAGTCTATAATTGGTCATTCCTTTTGCAACTAGCCAGATATCCTACTTCCAGCAGAAATCATAACTTGATGATTTCCAAGGAGGCAGCCTCACATTCAATAATGATTCTGCTATCAATCTTAAAACAACAAAAACATGCAGCCAGGTGGGAAAGGGAGAGTGTTTTTCACAGATGAAGTAGGAGAAGGTAAGAGGAAAGCCCTAAGCAACTGACACCTGCAGAATTCTGAGCATTAATGGGAGTATAGAGTTGTACAGCAATCACTTTAAGATTTGCATGGTAGGACAAACATACTTTTCCATTATCTTACTCAGAACACTGTATCGCACTGACAACATAAAGCTATTTTCCTATTCAAATTCAACCTGGTATTTTAGGCTTTGTCTATACTGGTTTTTTGTTCGTAAAACTTTTGTCGTTCAGGGGTGTGAAAAAAACAGCCCTCAAACGACAAAAGTTTTACTGACGAAAAGCGTTGGTCTGAACAGTGCTTTGTCAGCGGGAGAATTCTTCTACCAACAAAGCTGCTGCCGCTCGTTGGGGGTGGACGTTTTTTTGTCAGCAGGAGAGCTCTCTCCCACCAACAAAGAGCAGCTACACTGTGCATCTTTTAGCGGCATGGCTGTAGCAGCACAGCTATGTCGCTGAAAGGTGTGTAGTGTAGACACAGCCGTAGTATCCTGCAAACTTGTATGACAGGGCAAATGACTGGCCTATCAAAATTAGGAGTCACCTTTTACAAGATTCAGGTTGACGGCAGTCCTGTGGGTAAGGAATACTAAGTTGGCTCATGTAAAATATAAAATTTATGCATTCCACAGAAGTTGAGATACCAATCTTGTCTTTATTAAAACTTCTGACCTCCACTCCTTTGTCCTTTCTCTCTCCCCTCCCTTGCTCTTATAAGAATACCATAAGTTCAAATAAGAATCACAGAATGAAATCATGTCTGTCTGGACATCCTCATTTTTTATATAGCCTCATTTGAGCACTTTCTCTTACCTCATCACCGTAGGTGTATTGAGCATGATATAATTCATTGAGGCAGAAGAGGCATAGAAAAAAGCAAATAGAAAAAGAGTATTTTTATTTTCTATCCTTTTCATACTTTTCCCAGGACAAGCACTATGGGGTGCACAAGGTGGTCATTGAAACAAATGACTCATCCTTCACTTGCAGGCTGCTTTGTACTTGTGATGGCAAAGGCTTTCAAATTCTCACACCTGAAGCGGCACGGACTTCTAATTGATTAATCCATGTAAAAGGGGATAGAAGCAAAAGGCAGTAGTGCAGATCAGACTGTAAATTAAGCACAAACTCTACATCTGAAACCCAAGAATAATTTCCTTGGATAATCAGAGGATTTGGTTGGATTGTTGTAAACTGTTGTCCACATTTTACGTAGAGACTGTCCAGTTTGACCAATGTAAATGGCAGAGGGGCATTGCTGGCACATGATGCAATATATCACATTGGTGGATGTGCAGGTGAACGAGCCTCTGATAGTGTGGCTGATGTTATTAGGCCCTGTGATGGTGTCCCCTGAATAGATATGTGGGCACAGTTGGCAACAGGCTTTGTTGCAAGGATAAGTTCCTGGGTTAGTGGTTCTGTTGTGTGGTATGTGGTTGTTGGTGAGTATTTGCTTCAGGTTGCGGGGCTGTCTGTAGGCAAGGACTGGCCTGTCTCCCAAGATTTGTGAGAGTGCTGGGTCATCCTTCAGGATAGGTTGTAGATCCTTAATAATGCGTTGGAGGGGTTTTAGTTGGGGGCTGAAAGTGATGGCTAGTGGTGTTCTGTTATTTTCTTTCTTAGGCCTGTCCTGTAGTAGGTGACTTCTGGGAACTCTTCTGGCTCTATCAATCTGTTTCTTCACTTCCGCAGGTGGGTATTGTAGTTGTAAGAATGCTTCGTAGAGATCTTGTAGGTGTTTGTCTCTGTCTGAGGGGTTGGAGCAAATGCGGTTGTATCGCAGAGCTTGGCTGTAGACGATGGATCGTGTGGTGTGGTCAGGGTGAAAGCTGGAGGCATGTAGGTAGGAATAGCAGTCAGTAGGTTTCCGGTATAGGTGGTGTTTATGTGACCATTGTTTATTAGCACTGTAGTGTCCAGGAAGTGGATCTCTTGTGTGGACTGGACCAGGCTGAGGTTGATGGTGGGATGGAAGTTGTTGAAATCATGGTGGAATTCCTCAAGGGCTTCTTTTCCATGGGTCCAGATGATGAAGATGTCATCAATATAGCGCAAGTAGAGTAGGGGCTTTAGGGGACGAGAGCTGAGGAAGCGTTGTTCTAAATCAGCCATAAAAATGTTGGCATACTGTGGGGCCATGCGGGTACCCATAGCAGTGCCGCTGATCTGAAGGTATACATTGTCCCCAAATGTAAAATAGTTATGGGTAAGGACAAAGTCACAAAGTTCAGCCACCAGGTTAGCCGTGACATTATCGGGGATAGTGTTCTTGACAGCTTGTAGTCCATCTTTGTGTGGAATGTTGGTGTAGAGGGCTTCTACATCCATAGTGGCCAGGATGGTGTTATCAGGAAGATCACCGATGGATTGAAGTTTCCTCAGGAAGTCAGTGGTGTCTCGAAGGTAGCTGGGAGTGCTGGTAGCGTAGGGCCTGAGGAGGGAGTCTACATAGCCAGACAATCCTGCTGTCAGGGTGCCAATGCCTGAGATGATGGGGCGCCCAGGATTTCCAGGTTTATGGATCTTGGGTAATAGATAGAATATCCCAGGTCGGGGTTCAGCAATGGTTCCCTCAACCCACCTAGCAATATTGTTAACCTATCCAACTATACTCTCAGGCCAGCAGAAGCAGCTGTCCTATCTCGGGGCCTCTCCTTCTGCCCCTCCACCCCCACGAACATGATACAGTTCTGTGGTGACCTAGAATCCTATTTTCGATGTCTCCGACTCAAGGAATATTTCCAAAATAACTCTGAACAACATACTAATCCACAGAGGCCTCCCTACCAACACTACAAAAAGAAGGATTCTAGGTGGACTCCTCCTGAAGGTCGAAACAGCAGACTGGACTTCTACATAGAGTGCTTCCGCCGACGTGCACGGGCTGAAATTGTGGAAAAGCAGCATCACTTGCCCCATATCCTCAGCCATGCGGAACGCAATGCCATCCACAGCCTCAGAAACAACTCTGACATCATAATCAAAAAGGCTGACAAAGGAGGTGCTGTTGTCATCATGAATAGGTCGGAATATGAACAAGAGGCTGCTCGGCAGCTCTCCAACACCACTTCTACAAGCCATTACCCTCTGATCCCACTGAGAGTTACCAAAAGTAACTACAGCATTTGCTCAAGAAACTTCCTGAAAAAGCACAAGATCAAATCCGCACAGACACACCCCTGGAACCCCGACCTGGGATATTGTATCTATTACCCAAGATCCATAAACCTGGAAATCCTGGGCGCCCCATCATCTCAAGAGATCCACTTCCTGGACACTACAGTGCTAATAAACAATGGTCACATAAACACCACCTATACCGGAAACCTACTGACCGCTATTCCTACCTACGTGCCTCCAGCTTTCACCCTGACCACACGATCCATCGTCTACAGCCAAGCTCTGCGATACAACCGCATTTGCTCCAACCCCTCAGACAGAGACAAACACCTACAAGATCTCTGTCAAGCTTTCTTACAACTACAATACCCACCTGCGGAAGTGAAGAAACAGATTGATAGAGCCAGAAGAGTTCCCAGAAGTTACCTACTACAGGACAGGCCTAAGAAAGAAAATAACAGAACGCCACTAGCCGTCACCTTCAGCCCCCAACTAAAACCCCTCCAACGCATTATTAAGGATCTGCAACCTATCCTGAAGGGTGACCCAACACTCTCACAAATCTTGGGAGACAGGCCAGTCCTTGCCTACAGACAGCCCCGCAGCCTGAAGCAAATACTCACCAACAACCACATACCACACAACAGAACCACTAACCCAGGAACTTATCCTTGCAACAAAGCCCGTTGCCAATTGTGCCCACATATCTATTCAGGGGACACCATCACAGGGCCTAATAACATCAGCCACACTATCAGAGGCTCGTTCACCTGCACATCCACCAATGTGATATATGCCATCATGTGCCAGCAATGCCCCTCTGCCATGTACATTGGTCAAACTGGACAGTCTCTACGTAAAAGAATAAATGGACACAAATCAGATGTCAAGAATTATAACATTCATAAACCAGTTGGAGAACACTTCAATCTCTCTGGTCACGCAATCACAGACATGAAGGTCGTTATCTTAAAACAAAAAAACTTCAAAACCAGACTCCAGCGAGAAACTGCTGAATTGGAATTCATTTGCTAATTGGACACTATTAATTTAGGCTTAAATAGAGACTGGGAGTGGCTAAGTCATTATGCAAGGTAGCCTATTTCCCCTTGTTTTTTCCTACTCCCCGCCCCAGACATTCTGGTTAAACTTGGATTTAAACTTGGAGAGTGGTCAGTTTGGATGAGCTATTGCCAGTAGGAGAGTGAGTTTGTGTGTGTATGGGGGTGGATGGGTGAGAAAACCTGGATTTGTGCTGGAAATGGCCCAACTTGATGATCACTTTAGATAAGCTATTACCAGCAGGACAGTGGGGTGGGAGGAGGTATTGTTTCATGATTTCTGTGTGTATATAATATCTGCTGCAGTTTCCACGGTATGCATCCGATGAAGTGAGCTGTAGCTCACGAAAGCTCATGCTCAAATAAATTGGTTAGTCTCTAAGGTGCCACAAGTACTCCTTTTCCTTTAGCATAAGTAGTTAGCACATATTCTAATGGACCATTCAAAGTGAAGTGGCCTGCTAAAAACCCTGTAGTTATAGGATAAAAAGTGGTGTTATTGGGTTACAGGTTGTGGTAATAAGCCACAAACTCAGTGTCTTTATTAAGACCATGATTTTTAGTATCTAGCAATGTTATGACTTTAATGTCCCAGGCTTGTCTTTTGAAAGTGGTGTTCAGGTTTCCTTTGAGGATGAGGACTTACAGGTCAGATATAGAGCAATCACCCTGAGTACAAACAGACTTGGACCCTGTGGGTATATGTGTGAGGCAGGTACCCAGTGCCATTGCTTGCCGCAGCCTTTGCTACAATGGCTATACTACTATTTTTAGCATGCTATCTCAATGAAAGTTAGCATGAGTATGGCTACAGGAGTTGGGAATCCCACCCTTTACTTCAAGTGTAGATGTAGCCTTAGGTTCCACCAAATTCAAACATGCAAAAAGACAGCAGCATTCCACCAACAGGACAATGCCTTAAGAAGCTGGTGAATCATTGTCATTGTATGCTAACCTTGACCATCAACACACTGTTCCCCAAACAGCCTCTTCCTCCTCATTGCCCAGAGAGTCTGACACCCTGAGTCAGATAGAGAGGATTGGAAACTCAGGCATCAATGGAGAAAAATGAAGATTGAAACAGACTTTTTCCAGCTATATTACGGACCAAAAGATTCTTCTTATTAGCCTCCATGGAAACTGCCAAATCCTACTGCAAGGAGCTATCCAGGTTGGTAAAATGCTTGATCAATCCTCAGTGCCCAAAGCTCTCAAAAGAAGCTATCACCAAACAACAAGCATTCTACTTCAGTGAAAAGATCATGCATGCTCAGGAGCCTTCATTACTAACCTGGATCTGCTCTCCTTATACAAGCCAACAAACAGCACTGAGGGCTGACATCCATTCTCATCCTCTTGGATCTTTCTGCAACATTTGTCACTGTAAGCCATGAGATACTGCTGTCTTGTTTGAGGGAAGGGAAATGTGTTAAAATAGCTTTAAGCCCTTCCTGGAGGGATACACCCAAAGAGTAGTGATAGGAAACTGTGCCTTTGCCATTACCCCTCACTTGAAGTCTTACAAGGATCAGTTCTTTCCCATCCTATTCAGCATCTACATGCAGCCACTAGGTGAACTGGCCAGATGACATGGACTCAAATGCAAGCCAGGTACAGATGACACACACTGCTCTACCTGTTTTTCACCACATATGACCATACCACTTCCAACAAGATGGCCCAGCACTCGGATTAAATCAACTCATGGATGAAAAACAGCTAATTGAAGCTGAACCTGAGCAAAACTTAGGTGAAGCTGGTGGGCAGAAGAAAACATTTAGAAGAGTTTGCAGCCATGGTGCATTATCCTTTGGGTAGAAGGGGCAAGCCATTCCATAGTTTGAGTGCTTATGGATTCCTTGCTGAAGTTAAGCAAGCCACAAATAATGCTTTCTGTCATTTAGGGTTGACTTAGGAGAGATTGGTTTCAGAGTGATAGCCGTGTTAGTCTGTAACAGAAAAAACAATGAGGAGTCCTTGTGGCACCTTAGAGACTAACAAATTATTTGGGCATAAACTTTCATGGGCTGGAACCCACTTCATCAGATGCATGGAGTGGAAAATATAGGAGCAGGTATAAGGGGTTGAAAGGATGGGGTTGCCTGACCTCACACTTGGCAAGGCAACCCCCATCCTTTCATGTATTTATACCTGCTCCTGTATTTTCCACTCCATGCATCCGATGAAGTGGGTTCTAGGCCACGAAAGCTTATGCCCAAATAAATGTGTTAGTCTCTAAGGTGCCACAAGGACTCCTTGTTGTTTTGGAGAGACTGTCACACCGAGGTGGACAATATCCTGGCCTTAGTTATACATGCCTTTGTTACCTCCCAGCTGAAGTAGCAGTCCAATCTACTTGGGCTTGAAACCATCAACACTTAGAAAACCAAATCAAATTTCTCTGGCTTGCCTTCCCTAATATAAACACAGAGCATTGTTTGATTTTTTAAAAAAAAAACTTACACAAACAAAACATTACACTGGACACACAATTCTCCCCCTAGACAGAGGATGAGAGCAAAGATAATTCTCTCTATAGAGAGGTTGGAAGGAGCTCCGTTATAAGAAACAAAATAGAATAGAATAGTCCATATCTAAGTGCTTCTGTCTAGTCAGCAAGCAGAAAAGGCTGGTCTATGAATCCTAGCCACCTCACTTCAGTCCTATATTAATGATTAACCTGTCTTTAGTTTGGTTGATGTGGAAATGTTGCTTATAGGAAATATTTTGCAGGTCTGAGACATTAGTACAAAACACAATTCTTTGGTTTTCCATAAAGCTTCACTCAGAAAGGACAGTACGTTTTCAGTGTGCCAGGTGAATTAAATAAAGGGTTTCTAAACCTTCATCTCACTGAGCTCAGCTTCCGTTCTTTTGTGCACTAATTTATCCCATGTCATGTCTTTTAGCACATATACGTTAAAATACAATTTTTATTATGAGATCACACATTGCTTCCCAAATAACATGATGATGTATGTTTTCTGTGATCTTTTTTGATAAATCACCCTCACCATATGATCCACTAGCCTAAGTAGCCCTCTGCTTGGTTTATATGGATTCCAGGTCCCTGGTTTTAGCTGGCTGAGCTAAGCTCATGATACCATCTACGTGGTGCAAAGGTCCCCAGGCTTATCCAAATGTAATTCAGTGCTGTGGTTCCAGCACTTCTGAAGTGGCACTGAGGCCCCTGGACCTCTCCATATAGGCCTAATTTGCCACCAAGGTTCCCCATCCCTCCAGTTCAGCCTAATTTAGTACTAGTAATCTCGGCACTCTCAGCATGCAACAGAGGTTCCTGGATCCTTCAGAATCCTACTATTCTGACCTCATCTGTATATGGTGTCAGGGCATTCATGTATATATGTAGGCTTTGATCCACAGACAGGGTCCTTAACAGTGTACTGGGTGACACCTTTATCTGTGCTACATATGTGACCACCATATGACTGATTACCAAGATACAACCCCTTTGTCGCAACCCCTTTGTCGCTACTGAACCACTTATGTCTCAGGTCATTCGATGTAAAAGGAGATGGTGATGCATACTCATCTACGGATTCCTTGCTCATCTCCCTCGCCATCTACAGTAATATTTCTAGGTGGTGGACTGGGATGCTTACCTTTTTCTTCAGTCTTTTCAAGGTTTGTGAACTCTATGGGAGATGCAAGCTCCACATCAGTGTTGTGGAATTGAGAGCTCTTTGTCTATCTTCTATGTCTTTCCTCTTTTGATCGAGACCAAAGATGCTCACCTGCTGGGTAACAGGGAAAAAACCTATGTCTGGGCAGATTATTTGAACAGAATTTTCGTACGATAACACTGTCAAGGTTCCTCCCCCACTCTGAACTCTAGGGTACAGATGTGAGGACCTGCATGAAAACCTCCTAAGCTTACTTTTACCAGCTTAGATTAAAACTTCCCCAAGGTACAAATTAATTTTATCCTTTGTCCTTGGAATATCCACTGCCACCACCAAACTCTAACTGGGTTTACTGGGAAACGCAGTTTGGACACGTCTTTCCCCCCCAAAATCCTCCCAACCCTTGCACCCCACTTCCTGGGAAAGGTTTGGTAAAAATCCTCACCAATTTGCATAGGTGACCACAGACCCAAACCCTTGGATCTGAGAACAATGAAAAAGCCTTCAGTTTTCTTACAAGACGACTTTTAATAGAAATAGAAGTAAATAGAAGCAAAGGAATCACCCCTGTAAAATCAGGATGGCAGATACCTTACAGGGTAATTAGATTCAAAACATAGAGAATCCCTCTAGGCAAAACCTTAAGTTACAAAAAAGACACACAGACAGAAATAGTCATTCTATTCAGCACAATTCTTTTCTCAGCCATTTAAAGAAATCATAATATAACACATACTTAGCTAGATTACTTACTAAAAGTTCTAAGAATCCATTCCTGTTCTATCCCCGGCAAAAGCAGCATACACCAGACACACAGACCCTTTGTTTCTCTCCCTCCTCCCAGCTTTTGAAAATATCTGGTCTCCTCATTGGTCATTTTGGTCAGGTGCCAGCGAGGTTACCTTTAGCTTCTTAACCCTTTACAAGTGAGAGGATTTTTCCTCTGGCCAGGAGGAATTTTACAGGGGTTTACCCTTCCCTTTATATTTATGACAAGCACAAATGTATGTCTTAAGTCTCCGTCAAGCATTATGTTTTATCCAAGGGGAATAAGTCCTAACTAAGTCTCTTTGTCACCAAGGGGGAACAGCCACTGTATCCAATTCTGGTTCAGTGTCAAACAAGACCCAGTGTTATTGGTAGATTGCCCTTTTCTTGTGTAGAGATCACATGAAGAAGAAAGAGAGGTAGGTTACTTACCATTAACTTTTGTTGTTCAAGAGTGTCACCTTTGCATATTCACACTTCTGTCCCAACTTCCATACTTTCACGATCTTGGGTCAAGGATTCTGGAATTAGGGACAGGACTGAGGGGTAAATGGGACCAGTCTCACTTTTATACCTTAATAATCCTCCATGATAGGGGTGTGTGGAGAAAGATTGAAGATTCTGCTGCTCAATGCCAGGAGGTATCAGTCCCACAAGGAGGAATATATAGAGGTGACACTCTTGCAGAACAGTAGTTACTGGTAAGTAACTTCTCTTTTTAGTGCCTCCTATGAATCTTAGTCCAGTCTGAGGTTCTGTGATGGCTGAGGTCTATATCAAGTGCTTCCATGGTTACAGGGATAAGCCTTGAGGCCCTTATGAAACTGGGTTTGTCGTCTTGGCATTGTGCTGCATTACTGTCGTGCCAACAGACTGTATATAATTTGTTTTCAATTATTTAAACAGGCTACTACAAATACACTGCCAGAAAAATTACTTTACTTTTCTTTTCCGTAACTTTATTATTTTTTCAAGAACAGTTCAACTGGTGGAGAAGTAATTCTATGGGTACAGTGTTAGTACCCTCTTTTTCTCCTCCTGACCCTTATGTTTTGGAGACACCAACTTGTGTTCAATAATTTAGGAATATATAATTCCAATAGCTAATTAGTAAGTAAACTCTTATATTGAAATGAACTCTGTCCCATAAGAAACTGCCGTGTATTCTATTTGCATCTGTCAACCTGTATATTTGTCTATAACAGTGACCCTTTGTTCACCCCATTAGTTAATGTGCGAGCAGTACAGCATGACAGCTATCCCTTTTAAATTGAATATTATTCTGCTTGCATTTCCACACTTGTATAAACAAAGTTATTTTTAGCCAGTTCAGATTAAAAATATGCCTTCTAAACTTGGGGTGGATTCCTTGCTGAGTGGACTGATTTAGGGGGGGGAAAAAGCACTGCATTATTCAATTCCCCAGCTGTATCTGCAGAAGCTATATTTATCTTCAGCTACTTGTCACTGCCATTGTATTATTTTACAAAGGGATGCTGCAATTTTATTGCTCAGTGGCTTGGTGAGACATAAATATAGATGGATGAGCTAGATAAATGTTTGGTGTTGTACTCCACATGTTTCTACTGAAATTTAAAATGCACACAATGCACAGACTTGAGAAAGTCTGGGATAGAACTTGAACATTGTACAGACATATTTCTGACTTTGTTTCATAGACTATTTGGATCCATATTGTAATTGCCTTATAATTTCACCTAATTCACAGAGGCACCAAGTTTCATAAGAGGTCAAGTTGTTTTAAATAGACTAACTGTGAGAGCTATGTTTAGCAGTGAAAACTGAAAATTCAGTTGGGATTTGGTTTCTGCTTTTCATATGTTAAAGTTGTTTTGTTGGTTCCAAATTAGATAAATTGGCAAATAAATTATTACCAAGCTGGGCAATTATTATTATTGCAGGTTCCCTAAAATATGCATTCTGTAACTAACATGCAGACTTAATTGTGCTGTAGAGATTAATTGCAGCTATGATTATTTTCCCATCAGTGAGTTGTTTTTTCTTTCTTTCTTTCCATATATACTATAAAATGTATAAATGGAAATTATAAAAAAGGATTACCTGCATATTATTTACAGAATGTATGCATTAGGGAACCTGCAGTATATCACTGTAATAATATCTAGCTTTTTATATACCGTTTTCATTGGTAAATCTCAAAGCACTCTACAAAGGAGGGTATCACTCCCATTTTATAGACTAATTTGATGACAAAGTAGCGTGTAGAGAAAGGAGAACCCCCTGCTACTTAAGCCCCACAGTTACTTTCTCTTACTTGCTCAAAAGTGAGCACTATGGGCTATCTCTCAGTATAGATTTATCGGAAGGGAGCTTGAGGAACCTGTAGTCAGGTGGTCAGAGCCCCTTCTTAGTAGGAGATTCTGTCTAGTCAAGGGGTCCTTGCAATTCTTGCTGGTGGCCGCACTGACACTTTTTCCTAAAATTATTTATTTTTCCTAAAATTAATAAAGTAATATGCACATATATACATCCAAATCATTATAATTTATTTATGTAAGGTTTGGGTTTTTTTTTGCATACCCAGTAATAAAAATAATGTACAGTTATCTCTATTCTTTACTGGACCTGTGTGCAGATGTGGTTGCCCCATCTC
Organism: Lepidochelys olivacea; assembly: GCF_965140295.1. NCBI lineage: Eukaryota > Metazoa > Chordata > Testudines > Cheloniidae > Lepidochelys > Lepidochelys olivacea. The sequence continues at coordinate 10,642,602 of NC_140412.1, forward strand.
AAGAAAGATATACTGGACTTGGAAAAGGTTCAGAAAAGGGCAACAAAAATGATTAGGAGTATGGAACGGCTGCCATATGAGGAGAAATTAATAAGATTGGGACTTCTCAGCTTGGAAAAGAGACGAGTAAGGGAGGGATATGATAGAGGTCCATAAAATCATGACTGGTGTGGAGAAAATAAATAAGGGAGTGTTATTTACTCCTTCTCATAACACAAGAACTAGAGACCACCAAATGAAATTAATAGGCAGCAGGTTTAAAACAAAAAAGAAAATATTTTTTCACACAATGCACAGTCAGTCTGTGGAACGCCTTGCCAGAGGATGTTGTGAAGGCCAAGACTGTAACAGGGTTCAAAAAAGAAAAAGATAAATTCATGGCGGATAGGTCCATCAATGGCTATTAGCCAGTATGGGCAGGGATGGTGTCCCTAGCCTCTCTTTGCCAGAAGCTGGGAATGGGTGACAGGGGATAGATCACTTGATTACCTGTTCTATTCATTCTCTCTGGGGCACCTGGCCTTGGCCCCTCTTGGAAGACAGGGTACTGGGCTAGATGTACCTTTGGTCTGACCCAGTATGCCCATTTTTATGTTCTTATGACTTAACAGAATAGAAGCACAGGTAAGGTGCTTTGCATGTTCTTGACTTTTTTATGATGGTTTCTTTTGCTTTTTTGGTAAAAGTGGTTGTCTGTACAACAATTCTGAAATAAATTTAAAAATGCTTTGACATAATAGAAGTCCAAATAATAATGCAAATCCTATCTGCAAATTGTTCCAATTTTTTTTATTTCAGAAACAGGCCAAAAAAAGCCGTCCAATCCAGTAATAATAACAACAACAACAAACATAATCCTCTTATTTTGTATGTTAGCAGTACAGTGTGATAATAAAAGTTCTGGGTTTTACCACATCCATTGTGTGGATCAGATTATTTGCAAAATCTCAGCACCTCTTTGAAAGGAAAGTCTGCAGGATCTCGGGTCTCCTGTGAAATTAGAAGAGAAGCTTCAAGGTTGGCATCAGTGAGGCGGTTTCGGTACTTGTTTTTCAGGAAATGAAGTGCACTAAATGCCCTCTCACACACAGTAATAGAAAACAGGGACAAGAAAAGAAAAGCAACTTTAGCTAGGGTCTTGTAAGGGTCCTCAAATAGGTATGTGTTACTCCAGAACTCCTGTGTTGTAACAGCAGGCTGACAGAAGTATGTTTTCATTCTTGAATCATTACACATTTTCAGCATGAGGAACTCGAGATTCCTTAAATCCAAAGAATCAAAGGTAGCTAATTTGTCTTGCAAGGCAGTTAGTTTGTTTGCAGCCAATAAAGCTGAACCAGAATTGTTGAATGGGTCAATCACAAAGGTGTGCTAAGGGAAAAAGTGTCCCTCACTGAAACGATTTTTAAGCTCCCCCGAGAGGATACTCAAGTATTTGGTTACAGCTGAGCCAACTTTTTGCTGCACTTTCTCATCTTGACAGCTGAGAAACTGACTCTTCCTCTTGTAGGTGCTGGACTATGTCAGTGATTGTCATTCTAAATGTATTAATTATTTCAATGCTATCAAATATTGTTAGCTGAGGTTTCTGAAGCTCCAGGTTCAAGGAAGAAAGCTTTGGTAAAAACTCTTTCATAAAGAGCAGGCAACCATTTATTTCTGGATCTTGTAGTTTTTGGGACAGTTCCGGTGAAACTTTATTCAGAACCTCAACAAGCCCTTTCCAGAGCTCAAACAGCCTCTATACACTGTCATTAAAACTAAGTCAGCGGACTGGATTGTAATTCAGCAGCACCTTGCGTGTCTCACAGCCCATTTCACAGCTGCGAATCTCGCTTTGACATTGCTGATGTTGACATTACTGATGCAATTTTTTCACTAAGGATTCAATCTCATTCATACTTTTCATTGAAGGTTTGCTGGCAAGTACTTCTTGGTGGCTAAAACAGTGAAACAATAAAAGTTCGAGTGCGTTGTTCTTGGAAGTAGTTCAGCACCCCTACTCGTGCACTTTGCATAGCTGCTGCCCCATCAGCTGTCAAACCTCAGAGATTGTCAAAGCTAACGCGGCACTCCTGCATTCTCGCCTGAACACATTCAAAAATATGTTTGCCAGTAGGCCTATCTCTGAGGTTGACACAGCCTTGTTGCTAAAAGTCAGTGTGTGTAAACGCTCTTTGTTGGTAGTTTGTCTGCACAAAATACTCCCAGCCCTGCGAGTGGCGTTAGCTTTGTCGGCAGGAGAGTGCTCCTGCTGACAAAGCCGCGTTCACACTGTCACTTGAGTTGGCAAAACTTTTGTCTTTCGCGGGGGGGAGCGGGGGAAGAGAGGGGTTAAGTACCCGTGAAAGACAAAAGTTTTGTTGACTGCTTCACAGTGTAGACATAAAATGAGGCTCACCTGATATAAAACACAGTCAGAAAAACAATGGCGATCACAGTCCAAAAAGCAAGCATATACGATTATTTTGATATTCCTCATGACATGAAGGCTGTCATCCAAGCACAGACTGTAGAAAGGGCTTGCTGCGACTTTTCCAGCTATTTCATATTGTAGAAAATTTGCCAGATCTCTTGTGGTCCTCTGTAATGTATCATTGCTGAGTGGTATCTCTCCGAAAAGCTTACTTTCTGGTTCTACAGCCAGAACAATTTCTTTTCAGGAGTTCTCATTCGCTGAATGGTTTCCTTGCGTGCCCCAAATGTAGTGGAACTTTAAAAGTAGCCACTCGAATCTGATCCGCTTTATGCAAAAAATCTTTGAGCTGCCACTGTTGTCTTTCAAACTCGATTTTTGCATCATGTAACAGCTTGCACCCCTGAAACTCATTGTGGTAATTCTGTTCAAGTACCCCTGCATTAGTTCTATGGTGATGTTGCATTGTGTACGTTTTGATTTGATGTAATTTTTCTCTTACAAAGAGCATACACTGCAACTTGCTGAGAAACAGAATCAGATGGCTTCACAAACACAAGAAACTGCATTTCCCACTGGTCTTGAAATGTTCGTTTTTCTTCCTTCCATGTTCCGCTTTTCGTAGCGGGAGGTTGCTCCTCTGGGACCATCTCTGTATCACGTTCAGGGGCACCATCCGGCACTGATTTTTTTGAAATACTTTGATATCCATTTGTGTCTTTAATTCTTTTGCCTTCTGCCACAAACAATCTCAGCCTACTCAAACACCACACAGTGATCTTGCCAACGATGAGGTTAACCAATAGCTGCTTATGGAGCTATAGTAGTGGGAGATGTAAAAACACAGTGTGGATATGTTTTATGATTTGAAAGGAAACCACATCTACGTAATTTAGCTCTGCCTGCACTGTAACAATATTTAGAAGGGAATGAGTCTGCATTATAATTTATGGTGTTTACAAGGCAACTTTAAAACTTTACATCTCACAGATTGTTGGGGTACTCTGGTCTGGTGCATAGGAGTATTTTGACTTATATATTTGGGGGAGCAGGGCGGTGTGGATTTAACCAGGACTGAACAGGGCCTTATGGGTGGGTAATGTAGACAACCACCCTAGTGCCATGGTGGGGGGAGCACCAGTAACAAGAGGCAAGGAGTGAGGCAGGCCTGGGGTGTGAGGATGCAGAAGGGAGCTTGGGACAATGTGCGGGAGGCAGCAGGGCCCATGAGTGATGGGGTGGTGGGTGGGGAGCCTGGAAGGAAACAGGAACTAGAGGCGATGGAGGCAGTGATTAATTTGTAATGAAAGAGGTGTCGGGGCTCAAGCTAGGTGGCTGCTGGCAGGTACCCAGCTGAGAAGGCAGGGTAGCATTGGAGTTCTAACTATGCTGTGGAAAGTGACATTTGTATCTTTTAAAATATCACTTTCAACAGCAAGTCCTGGCAAATTGAGACCTGGGTGGAGGATGAGGTGCCAGGGCGATGGGGGGTGGGGGGGAACAACCATCATGTGGTTGGGGCTGATGGTCAGCGCCCTGGATCAGCACCTGCAGGATTCCATGTTTGGTGCCCACTGCCACACGGCTGGGGGTCAGCACCTGGAGCACCTGCTGGAGCCTCCTGTCCTATGACCGGGGCATTTTTTTGCTGCGTAGACATACCCTCTGACAGAAATGGAGGGGTGAGGAAAAACACAAGAGAACACCAAACAATTAATACTGTGGAGAATCATTATGTTTTGTCCCTTGAGGGAGGGACTATATAAATGAATAGATCTTTTCTACCTCTTAATCTCCTGAGCTGAGAGAGCGCCAAGCAGAGTAAAGGAACCTGGCAGGGATATCAGAGACTTGGGGGAGAAAGAGAAGGCCGAGAGAACATTAAACAGGAATGGTATCCTAGTCTGTATAAAGCTATCAAAGAAAGGGATCAAAAAAGAAATGTGGAAATGATGGGAGAACAGAAACGATAGTGAAAAGCAGAAAGGTAAAGGCTTGACATTAGTGAAATATATTATCTTTTTCTGGAAAGTGTCCCATAGCTCTGTTAATGAGGAGGTGCAAAAAGTTGTGGTGGTGATGGTGGATTTGGGTAAAATTGATGCTTACGATGGGCATAAAAATTGGTTACAGGTAGGCATATTTTGAAGATAATTTTTAAATTTCAAGCCCTGATCCCAAGACAGATTATACTCATTTGTGAGCTTGTTTTCCCATAATCATTTGAAGAACTTGTATTTTGAAAGAAAAGCTCATACTTTTTTTTTAAACTTAAATATTTCAGAGCTCCTTCCCATGCTTCTCCAGCAGAGCAAATATGATGGCTGCCATTAGTGCCATAGTCAACATTTAGTAAAAGGTTGTCACTTACTTAACAGTTACGGTACTCTTGAGGTACCACACTTATTGCCTGTTTTTAGTTGAATATTGAAGTTGAATAGCATGTATGAGTTTTCTTTACAATGCATGAGTTGCTAGTCATAGAATCATAGAATATCAGGGTTGGAAGGGACCCCAGAAGGTCATCTAGTCCAACCCCCTGCTCGAAGCAGGACCAATTCCCAGTTAAATCATCCCAGCCAGGGCTTTGTCAAGCCTGACCTTAAAAACCTCTAAGGAAGGAGATTCTACCACCTCCCTAGGTAACGCATTCCAGTGTTTCACCACCCTCTTAGTGAAAAAGTTTTTCCTAATATCCAATCTAAACCTCCCCCACTGCAACTTGAGACCATTACTCCTCGTTCTGTCATCTGCTACCATTGAGAACAGTCTAGAGCCATCCTCTTTGGAACCCCCTTTCAGGTAGTTGAAAGCCGCTATCAAATCCCCCCTCATTCTTCTCTTCTGCAGGCTAAACAATCCCAGTTCCCTGAGCCTCTCCTCATAAGTCATGTGTTCCAGACCCCTAATCATTTTTGTTGCCCTTCGCTGGACTCTCTCCAATTTATCCACATCCTTCTTGAAGTGTGGGGCCCAAAACTGGACACAGTACTCCAGAAAAGGCCTCACCAATGTTGAATAGAGGGGAACGATCACGTCCCTCGATCTGCTCGCTATGCCCCTACTTATACATCCCAAAATGCCATTGGCCTTCTTGGCAACAAGGGCACACTGCTGACTCATATCCAGCTTCTCGTCCACTGTCACCCCTAGGTCCTTTTCTGCAGAACTGCTGCCTAGCCATTCGGTCCCTAGTCTGTAGCTGTGCATTGGGTTCTTCCTTCCTAAGTGCAGGACCCTGCACTTATCCTTATTGAACCTCATCAGATTTCTTTTGGCCCAATCCTCCAATTTGTCTAGGTCCTTCTGTATCCTATCCCTCCCCTCCAGCGTATCTACCCTCCTCCCAGTTTAGTATCATCCGCAAATTTGCTGAGAGTGCAATCCACACCATCCTCCAGATCATCTATGAAGATATTGAACAAAACCGGCCCCAGGACCGACCCTTGGGGCACTCCACTTCATACCGGCTGCCAACTAGACATGGAGCCATTGATCACTACCCGTTGAGCCTGACAATCTAGCCAGCTTTCTACCCACCTTATGGTGCATTCATCCAGCCCATACTTCCTTAACTTGCTGACAAGAATACTGTGGGAGACCGTGTCAAAAGCTTTGCTAAAGTCAAGAAACAATACATCCACTGCTTTCCCTTCATCCACAGAACCAGTAATCTCATCATAAAAGGCGATTAGATTAGTCAAGCATGACCTTCCCTTGGTGAATCCATGCTGGCTGTTCCTGATCACTTTCCTCTCATGCAAGTGCATCAGGATTGATTCTTTGAGGACCTGCTCCATGATTTTTCCAGGGACTGAGGTGAGGCTGACTGGCCTGTAGTTCCCAGGATCCTCCTTCTTCCCTTTTTTAAAGATTGGCACTACATTAGCCTTTTTCCAGTCATCCGGGACTTCCCCGGTTCGCCACGAGTTTTCAAAGATAATGGCCAATGGCTCTGCAATCACAGCCGCCAATTCCTTCAGCACTCTCGGATGCAACTCGTCCGGCCCCATGGACTTGTGCAAGTCCAGCTTTTCTAAATAGTCCCTAACCACCTCTATCTCCACAGAGGGCTGGCCATCTCTTCCCCATTTTGTGATGCCCAGCGCAGCAGTCTGGGAGCTGACCTCATTAGTGAAAACAGAGGCAAAAAAGCATTGAGTACATTAGCTTTTTCCACATCCTCTGTCACTAGGTTGCCTCCCTCATTCAGTAAGGGGCCCACACTTTCCTTGGCTTTCTTCTTGTTGCCAGCATACCTGAAGAAACCCTTCTTGTTACTCTTGACATCTCTTGCTAGCTGCAGCTCCAGGTGCGATTTGGCCCTCTTGATGTCATTCCTACATGCCCAAGCAATATTTTTATACTCTTCCCTGGTCATATGTCCAACCTTCCACTTCTTGTAAGCTTCTTTTTTATGTTTAAGATCCACTAGGATTTCACCATTAAGCCAAACTGGTCGCCTGCCATATTTACTATTCTTTCGACTCATCGGGATGGTTTGTCCCTGTAACCTCAACAGGGATTCCTTGAAATACAGCCAGCTCTCCTGGACTCCTTTCCCCTTCAATTTAGTCCCCCAGGGGATCCTGGCCATCCGTTCCCTGAGGGAGTCGAAGTCTGCTTTTCTGAAGTCCAGGGTCCGGATCCTGCTGCTTACCTTTTTTCCCTACGTCAGGATCCTGACCTCAACCAACTCATGGTCACTGCCTCCCAGATTCCCATCCACTTTTGCTTCCCCCACTAATTCTACCCGGTTTGTGAGCAGCAGGTCAAGAAAAGCGCCCCCCCTAGTTGGCTCCTCTAGCACTTGCGCCAGGAAATTGTCCCCTACGCTTTCCAAAAACTTCCTGGATTGTCTATGCAGACTAGACTGGATTGTCTAGTCTGATTATGGAAAAAAATCTGGCTAATAAATATGATTTGCTAAGATTAAAGCTCTAGTTATACAAATCAAAGAGCAAAATCTTGTCTGGGTTTTCATTAACTTGTGGAAGTTCTGAGCACACACTGAGGGGAGCTTCTGCCTATTATAAAATGAATCTCATTTCTACAGATGTGGTATATATTATGCTTGAGTATATTTTCAGTACCGAGTGAATTTATTTTTTTCTACATGGCCATATTAAGGGTAGTGGACATTGCATAGCTAGATCCTATACATGTCAATGCAATTTTAGCTTGGTGCAGGTAACCATTACTGTAAAACAGTCTAAAATATCTTGAGCATTAATGTAATTGTATGGAGCACAGCATTCTGTTTTTACATTGGTAAAGTGATATTTGCACAGGTATTTTGTCCCTGTGTCATTTTCCCACTGTATTTTCTTTTGCAACTGACCAGTGCTGATGTGCATCCCCTTCAAGAATTCTGTATGTGGCGGGTCTCAGAATACCTCCTCTTCTGTGCCAGGAAATGGGCTGGCAGTATTCTTTTCATCCTTTGGTGCTGAAAGAGCAGGTCCTTCTGTCCTCACAAGTTGGGCTGACACTCCCCACTGCAGTCCAGGGTTGGAGTCCCACTGCTGACTCTTGTGTGTTGGGCCTGGCTCCTCCTCCTTTACTGAACTCTGGGGGTTGAGGACTCAGTTTATGGTCTTCCTCCTGCCATTGCCTTTTTATTTTATGACATTACCTCCAGTTTGTCCTGATTATTTCATTCTAGTTGTCAGAGATTAACCCTGGCCTGAAGGTTTGAATCCAGATTCAAATTTTCCCCAAATGTTGTAAATATTTGGAGTTAGCGTTTTGATTTGGCCCGATATAGGGAAGGAGGCAGCTTTAAAGTTTAGATCCAAATTTCCCCAAAGTTATGGAGTGTTTGTGTGGAGGTGTGTGTGGGCATAAGGTGTGAAGGCCATTTAAGTTTTAGCCTATCTGTTTGCTATGCTGGCTTGGGGATTCTTGTAAGTGAATGGTTTCAGAGTAACAGCCGTGTTAGTCTGTATTCGCAAAAAGAAAAGGAGTACTTGTGGCACCTTAGAGACTAACCAATTTATTTGAGCATGAGCTTTCGGCACCTCAGAGACTAACCAATTTATTTGAGCATGAGCTTTTGTGAGCTACAGCTCACGAAAGCTCATGCTCAAATAAATTGGTTAGTCTCTAAGGTGCCACAAGTACTCCTTTTCTTTTTGTAAGTGAATGTCACTGTGAAACTGAATAAATTGTCATCAAGTATGAGGTTTAATATTATAAGTAATAGTAAGTTAATAAATTTACAACCACTACTAGAGTGAAGTAGAGGTTTGTTTAGTTCTGGCTTGGTGGTGGTACTTCATAGTATCTTTACGTGCTCTTATGTTCCTGCTTGTGTACTTTTTTCTCTTCCTCTTCCTGTGTCAATAATAGCACTAGTAGATTACCCCATACACTTATAACATGCGTTTGAGCTCCAAGATTCTTTCTTATTTAGTCCCACTCTGGTATCTTGTTTTATAGTAGATGTTATTTTTGGCAATGCGTACATCCTGAGAGAGAGCGCGCATATCCGGCAATTTCAAGATTTTGCTCATAGACTGCCAAAGTTGCCGGGTGGTACTGGGTTCCATTTCTCCTTTTGATTACTGTTGATTGTAGAGACTTTACATATAAATAATTAAAATACCAATACTTTCTTACTTCACGAGTATAACCTAGCGAAGTAAATGTAACATGCGCACACAGAGTATTAGTATTATTCATTAGATAATAGTTGGTTGGATCACTCTTTCTGCTGTTCTTTCCTGAGCATTACACTCTAGTTTGGGTTAGTTCTGCTACAAAATTAATCCATCTGCCCAACTTCCAAACCTAGAGGATCCACAGGATGCCAATCCCTTTGCAAGCCAAAATCCAGGCAGGTTTCTTTCCTCCCCACTGCCCGGCAGCACGTACGAATGGAGCCATGTTACGAGGGACTCACGGGGCTGCAGCTGCCCAGGAACATCCCTTAAAGATGTATCCCCCTTGTGTAACGTTCTCAGTGGAAGAGCTGTTACAGTCCCAGGCTGGGGAAAATCTGCTTGGCACAGAAGTGGATGATGTGCATTTCCTAGTCCTCACCCAAAATCATTCTTTGCCCTTTCTTCTCACAGATATCTCAACTCTATGGAGAGCTCTGTAGGGTCCTGGCAAGGGGAGAATAACACAATGGAGGTGTCTGGCACTTCTTTCTCAGGAGGGTCTCCTTGTTGCAGGTTGTATGTAGGGACAGATCAAATGTTACTAATGGTAATAGCAGGTTCCTGGAAATAGGGATTGCTGAATTCTCTTCCTGAGTCTGCTATTAACTTGTGGTGTGTTCTTGGAAGAGTCTCTGCACTAATATCTGCCTTAGTCTATCTATCGGTAAAATGGATTTAAAAGCACTTATGTATTTCAGAAGGATGTTAAAGGTTTGTTTATTCTTTATAAAGTAATGGCTTATTAAATGTAAAGTAACCTCAGATGGGAAGGTTCTGTATAAGTATAAAATATATGGTCATTCAATATTGATTAGCTTTTCGATTGGAAATGTTGGGTCTCTTAATGGAAACCTTCGTTTGTTTTAATAGGTTATTTCCTTTAATTGCTTCAAGCCAGCCTCATATTTGACAGTGCATTAGTGTCTTTTATTTAGTAGAGCTTTAATTACACATTGCAGATTTTATAAGGATGGAAAAATAAATTTAATTAAGACCAGAACCTGTTGATCTAAACCTGTTGTTTAATATGTTTCTCTTTGCCATTTTCCATAAGCAACAGTTAAAGTGCTACTTAATGCAGGTATACAGCATTTTTCATTACTAAGTGGGAGTAAGTGGAAATTTTATTAATTATTTGCCTTACCAGTGTATCATTCTAAATAGAGTTCAGCTGATTACTAATAGATCTAAATATCACACTCAATGTGACATGGTTTTGTACAGAACACATTTGATGGTGCTGAGCAATTAAAAATGTTCTGAATTACTAAAGAAAAGCTTCAGACTTTTCAGTTTTGATTTTTCTTATAACTGACTCTAATTATATTATTAGGAGGTGTTTAGTAGCAAGTGATATTTTTTTATAAACCCCAGTTCCATATGTTCTTTGCTTACAGAAATGTTTGAAGTTTGGTCGCAGCCTGAGACTGTGTTACCTTAAATTTTTCTTACAACACGTCTAAAAATACTTGCTCAAACTTTATACGTATGCAGAGGTGAGCCTTAAAATTAAACATTTTCAGGTAGACCGGTCCTTTCAGAGAATTATTGTAGGCTTTTTGCTAGTTTGCCTGAAATTGTTTTTTAAGCATTTAAAAACTGTATTGGACTTAGTTCTACTTTAAACAAAATAGAGCCCCCACTAATTAACTAGCATACAAAAATTGTTGAACCACAAGACACATGCTTAGCTTCCCAACACAATGACACTGCCTTTCATCTCTCTCTTTTCAACACTCTTTTATATGTTCTCTTGCATTGTCAATGGTTAAGTTAGGGTCCTGATCTAGTCCCTCTGCAATGACCCTAGCAGACAATAGGATCTATATAAACAATAATACCCTGTAAACTAATGTGGAAACTCACCTTTAGCTGGGGTGTACATTTCCTATTTACTCCTGAATATAGTATATAAAACAAGGCAGACCCTTTGTTACTGTATTACAAGTCACCTGATTCAAAGTGATTGATTGAAATGCTAGTAAAACAAATATGAAAAGACATGCTCTTGAACATTCTAGCCATCTGTTTTGCTTGTCTAACATAACTGTTTTAAGGAGTGTTAGAAATACGGCTAAGTCAGGGTAAGCACTTTTGATAATTCCACCTGTTATTGTTAACTAGAAGTCTTCATTGCCAAATATTAAAAGTAATTTGATAAATTCTATGGCTTGAGTGGCAGTTTGTTCTTTTGATAATTATACTTTGATTTCTCTGCAACATATTATAACCTGAGATACGTAATGACAAGGATTTCCAAAAACAGGCAGAGAGAAAATAATTGTGTTAAAGAATAAAGTTCCACTGTCTATGGAAGCTGTCTTGGTGAACAAAATGTTTCAAGAGAATTACTGTGATAAATACGATTTTCTTTGGTGTTCTGTGGTTTATCACTAAAACATTTCTGCCCAGTGTAATGAAGTCTTGATATATAGAGTGTCCATTAATTTTTGCAAATGGCCGTCCTACCACTTGTGCAAGTCGTCAGATGGCAATTTCACACTAGGGCATTGTTTTGCTTTATTTATTTTTTGGATTGGTTAGTTAGGAGGAAAGGCCTTGGAGGGAGCACTCAATAGTGATTGAATTTCACAGATTTACTGATATTTTCAGAGTAAATTCACCCACACAGCTGTGTGGTTCCTTGGTGTAAAATATAGGTGAACCAGACATTTATCTTATTGCAGATTTCTAACTGGTTCTATTTGATTCCATGGAAAATGAACAGCTGCTAGTATTATTTAAGACCTGAAATAGAAATTTTCATGTTCTGAGTATGGATCTCCTATATTTTAGATAAGCTGAGGTTTTTTTTGTCTTCGTTGAGCTATCTACCACTTCTACCGTCTCTGGTTTTACATGCTCATTGTTTAATTTGGGATTAATCTGGAAATCATCTAAAATCCAATGCTTGATATTAAGGGCTTTGTACAACTGTCAAAGGAAAGAAATTTGATTTAATAAATACCTTCTGACCTGCAGGTCTTCCAGTAAATGTGTCTTTTTGGGGACATGACAGAATGCAAATGAGTAGATATGCTAGAAGTGTAGAAATATAGGATTGTATAGAAAATTTTATTCTATGGCCTCCAAGGAGGATCCCCATTCTTTGTGTTGTCCTCTCTTTAATGAATCACTTATATTCTTCTTTGAATAGGGTCCCTATGGGTGCTTCACCATAGGTGTGTCTGCATCCCTGCGCTGCTGATTGGAGAACTTTGGTAGCAGTCTGTTCGGCCTGCTAATGTGCTGCTCCCTGTCTGCCATGAGGGTAGCCAGGGTGCGCAGGCAACCCTCCTCAGTTCCTTCTCAACCACTTTGGCTTGAGACGAAGTTAGAGCTGTAACTCCATAGATGGTTAACTCTTAGAATTGCTAATTTTAGCTTCTCTTGAAGTCTTTTTCCTTTCTTTACTTTGTTTACATTTTATTTTGTCTATTGCCTAAAAAATATAGAAAAAGAAGAAAAGAAATGGATTTTGTCTTCCATCGACCCCTGTGGCTTCAAAAAGTGCCTCAGTTGCAAGGAATGTATCCCAGTTACTGATGGACACTTCCAATGCATTCGCTGCTTGGCAGAGAAACACATTTCACAGAAGTGTGGCTTGTGTCAACAACTGAAGCCCAGATCCAGGAAGGACAGAGAACTGAGCCTCAAACTCCTAGTCATGGAATCAGCCCTTCAGCCACTGAAGTCCTGGCGGGAGCTCTCACCGCAATTCTCCACTTCAAAGTGAGGTGCGCTCAGAGAAATGCCTGCGAGCCACTCATGTAAGGCCTCTAAGAAAAGTCCCCATAGTGAGCCCCAGTTGAGCTGGAAACTATCACTGGTTTGGTCAGTATCATCAATAGTCTCCACCGGTATCAACGCCCTCCGCACTGCCAGATTTCTGGTGTGCAACGGAACTTTCGATGACTGATGCACCGGACTTTCCTCTGTTCAGTACCGGGACCCTGGTACCGAGTTCCCCCAGAGCCTTTGTACCACATACTGCTCTTTTCAGAAACTGAGCAAGAGGACATCTCTTCTCAACTCTCATTGCACCTGCCACGTGGAGCCCAGTTTCAGTATGGACACGGGCATGCGACCCCTCTGATTAACAGCCTCCTCAGTTCAGGCAATCGTGGAACCAACCACCTTTCCATCACAGTAGCAGTACAGGGACCCTGGCAGGCCCAAAGGCAATAGGTCTCCATCACCTCTGGTGTGGCCTACCAGCAGCCAAGGAAGTACCCTCCTTCGGCTGCTGCCTCAACTTCTCAAGTTCCCAAGCAGGCAAGGGAAGAACCAGAGGCCGAAGGTGAGGAGGAAGTCACTCCTCCAGTCCACTTCTCATCATTTTCACCATGGTGGATTACTTTAAACTATTCCAGGACTTGGCACAGAGGGTGGCAGAGCCACTCCAAATACCGTAACAAGAGGTTTGTGAGTCGCGCTACAAGCTGGTGGACATTCTACATTCCTCCACCTCCTCCAGAGTGGCCCTCCCTATTAATGAGGCTCTGCTGGACCCCACCAAGGTTGATATGGCATACCCTTGCGTCTGTTCCTCCAACTTGTAATGGGAGACAAGAAATATTATGTGCCAGCAAAGGATATGGAATTCCTGTTCTGATACCCACCTGCCAATTCAATCATTGTGGATGCAGTTTACTATGAAGGCCACCAACACCACTTTAAGTCCACGCCTTATGACCGGGACTGGAAGTGCCTGGACCTGTTTGGCAGGAAGGCCTATTTCTTGACCACCTTCCAATTCAGAGTGGTGACAGATATGACTATTAGAACTATGTGAAGTTTAGTTCTTTTATTGAACAGCTTCCCGATTCTCACAAGGAACAATGTAAAGCCTTGGTTAACAAGAGCCAGATGATGGCAAAAATGTGTCTCCAGTCTGCACTTGATGCAGCTGACATGTTGGCATGTTTTATTTTGACTGCCATTGTGATGAGACAGGCCTCGTGGCTTTATCTGTCTGGCTTCCCCAAGGAGGTCTAAACGATGGTAGAGAACCTTCCCTTTGAGTGGACGAAATTATTTGCTGAAAAGACTGACACATCACTCCACACATTTAAAAGATTCAAGGGCTATTCTTCTGTCCCACAGGATCTATACATTTCGGTACAAAAAAATTCACAGCCCTCAGTCACCATTCAAGCCTCGCTCACAATATCCATCTCAATATGTAGAGAGATCATATAAACCCCAGAGGAAGAAGCCCAGGTTCCACAGATAAGACATCAGGATCTCAGCAAACTTCCTCTCACCCCTCTACCTGAAAGACAGTTTTGACAGGTTGGTTGAGGTGCCTGTAGAACACTCTCTTTATTTCACGCCGGAAAACCCCACCCATCTCTTCAGAAATGATCTCTCCCTGTTCTTCAGCACCTGGGAATGGATAACCTCCGACATATGAGTGTTCAAGATCATCTGAGATGACTACTCCATCCGTTTCTCCCCCCTCTTCCCTCCCAAACACTCTTCCCTGTCCCTCTTCAGGGACCCTTCTCATAAGAGTTTGCTACGTCAGGAGATAAACCACGATTTCAGCGTAGGATCCATAGAGCCAGTGCCCACACATCTCATCACCAAAGGCTTCTACTCTTGTTACTTCCTGTAACCAAAGAAAAAAGGGGGTTGGAGATCCATACTGGAGCACTAAACAAGTTTATCAAAGCTCAGAAGTTCAAGATGATCACATTATCAACGATCAATCCAGAGTTGAACAAAGGAGACTGATTCTCGGCCCTCGACCTCCAAGATGCATATTTTCACATCGTGATCATACTGAGCCACAGACGTTATCTTGGGTTCATGCTAGGTCAAGACCAATAGAGAGTACTCCATTTTGGCCTCTCATTGGCTCCCAGAGTATTCTCCAAGGTCCTCACAGTAGTGGTGGCCCACTTACAGTCTCAAGGCATTATGATTTATCCTTATCTGGACGACTGCCTTCTTAGAGCGCGGGCCTTCGCAGAGGCCCAGTGAGCCACTCAAACTACACTGGACCTGTTTCAGAATCTGGGCCTATAGATCAACAAACAAAAATTGACATTAACACTGGTACAGAGGCTAGAATTCCTAGAAGCTGAGTCCATTCAGGCAAAGGGGCTCCTCCCACATCACAAATTTCTCAGTCTCTTCTTGTTGATAGAGACAGTACAATCCAGCCCCAAATTTCAGCCAGACATTATCTCCAGCTCCTAGGGAATATGGCCATGGGCACATCGGTGGTTGCTCAAGCCAGTCTGCTGATGAGATGCCTCCAAGCATGGTGTGGTTTGGTTTAGAGGTCGAACAGAGACAATATAAGCAAACTACTATCAATGTGCACCAGGGTCAAGCAATCCTGGGACTGGTGGAAGGATTCAATAAATATCTGTACGGGAATTTGGTTTGTTCAGTTTTTCTCGTCTCTGCTTCTGACTACTGATGCATCCCTCGTAGGATGGGGTACACATCTCAATGGTGGCATAATACAAGGCAAATAGTCTTCAGCAGAGCCAACCTGCTCAAACTCAGAGCAGTCAGAAACGCTGATCAAAGATACACACATAAGGGTCATGGATAGACAATATTGCCTGGATTTATTACATAAACCATCAGGGAGGCACCAGGTCTCATTCCTGTAAGTAGAAGCACTAAAACTATGGAACTGTTGTATCTCCAAGAATACCTTTAATATCAGCGGCCTTCTTATAAGTAATACACAACATGATGGCGAACGGTCTCAGCTGCAAATTCCCACGCGAGCACATGGGAGATAGATTTGGTAATACTCCACAACATATTCCAACAATGGGGGGACACTGATAATAGACCTATTTGCTAATTACTAACAAGAAAAGTCCTCAGTACTGCTCCAGAGCAGGGATCGGATGACACTCCATGGGAGAGGCTTTCCTCCTTCCATGGGACAAGGGCCTTCTTTAAGCCTTTCCCCTATTGCCTCTATTACCAAAGGTCCTGCTGGAAGTTGAAAGAGCAAACGTCGTACTGATTGCTCCCACCTGGCCCAGACAAACATGGTACCTTACCTATCACAGCTTGCACTATGACCACCAATGACTATTCCAATCACTCCTTACTTTCTATCACAGAACGAGAGACACGCTCTCAATCCCAACCGATGGATTCTGCAGCTCAGAGCCTGGCTCCTTCATAGTTCCAGCACAAAGAGACATCTTACTCTGAGGAGGTCCAGGAGGTGTTGTTGCACAGTAGGAAAGGAGCTACTTGCCATACCTATCTAGAGACATGGAAGAGATTCCAGATTTGGTGGGATCCCTAATACATCCACCTCACGTGTCATTCTTGACTACCTATTGACTCTCAAAAAGTCGTGACTCTCTATCAGTTTGCTGAAGGTTCATCTAGCAGCAATTGGAACCTTCCATCAGCAGGTAGAAGGATATTCAATCTTCTCTCATCCAACTACAAAGAGCTTTCTCAAAGGCATAGTGAAAACTCTTCATACAACCCAGACCTCCCACTCTTCAATGGGATCTCAACGTAGTATTAAAAGGTCTGACTAGGCCACCATTTGAACCCAGGGCCACTTGTTCATTAACTCACCTTTCCATGAAGATAGCGTTCCTCATTGCCATCACCTCTGCAAGAAGGATTGGGGAAATACCAGCTTTGATGGTGCATCCCCCTTTCACTATGTTCTTTCTTGACAAAGTCACACTTAAACCACATCCAAAGTTCACTTGCAAGGTGACTTCCGCATTCTACATAAATCAGCTTATTCAGCTTCCAGCCTTTTATCTCAAATCTCATCAGGATAATAGGGAAGTCATCATCCATACACTCAACATGATGAGAGCCTTGGCTTTCTATTTGGACAGGACAAGAGCCTTCAGAAAATCCCTGAGTCTCTTTCTCGCCATTGCGGATTGGTCAAAAGGTGCAGCGAGTTCAGCTCAGAGACTCTCTAAGTGTGTCTCAGGCTGTATTAATCTCAGTTACCAATCGCATAACATAACACCCCCATCTTCAGTACACACGCATTCTACGAGGCCAGTCTCCTCATCTGTCACCTTCTTCAAGAGTATCTGTATCTTAGAAATCTTTAGAGCATCTACCTGGGCATCTGTACACACCTTTTCAGAACACTATGCCATCCTGGGGGATTTGGCTGCAAATGCCAAATTCAGTGTCACAGTACTATCAAATTCCCAGACTCCAGTGGTGGGCACTTCTTGGGAGTCACCTACAATGGAGCACCCATAGGGACACTACTCCAAGAAAAAAAAGAAGTTACCTTGTGCAGTAACGATGGTTCTTCAAGATGTGTATTCCTATGGGTGCCCCACAACCCCCCTCTTCCCTCCCTTCCCCACTTCGGAGTTCTAATAGTTGACTGCAGTAGAGAAGGAACTAAGGAGTGATTACCTGCATGCGCTGGCTAGCCTCGTGGCAGGTGAGGGGAAGTACATGTGGGGGCTGGACGGACTGCTCCCAAAGTTCTCCGATTAGCAGTACAGAGACGCAGACACACCCACAGTGGAGCACCCATAGAAAAACACATTTTGAAGAACCATTGTCACTGCACAAGGTGAGTTAACTTCTTGTGTTACCTAATCTTCCCTGTAGTACATGTGAGGCACTTGTGTTTTTAACATGGTTGCCACAGGACAGTGATACAAATGTATGAGATTTTTAAATGTCATCCTAAAGCATTTCTCTCCTCTTTCCCTTTGGTGAAAAAGTACAGAATAGTTCCCACTCCCAGGTAATTTCTCACTTAAATCTGAGTGTGCATGTTGCATTTTATAAAGCTCACAGGAGTAAGTTCAAAACCTGGTTCTGACACTAACTTCCTCTGTGACGTGAGAAAATTGCATATGTGCCCTATTTCAAATTCTGATGTCAGGTGCATCAATGTAAATCCTGAGTAACTTCACCATCTGTACACGGGGGATACTATAACTTATCTCACCACTCAGATGGGTATTATGAAGCTTAGTTAATGTTTGCAAAGTTCTTCATGGATTAAAAAAACTATACAAATACCTCTTACTGTTGTTAATTTGAAGAGCTTCAGGTATCTGAATTTATTTTAATCAATACATTTCAAATAATTAAATAAAATAATTAAAATTGTGACCTAAGGTGCAGAATCTGGGTAAGTAGCTTTTTTGATCTGCAAGAAAAACCAAATAGAAGCTATACATAAGTTATAAGGTATTTCTTCTTGATCGCTCCTTTCTGTGAATTCACAGAAAACTAAATTAAAAGATTCTAAATTGATTTACACATAATCTGGTGGTAGCTGGTGTACATGTCCCATTGAAAAAAGAAGCCCCTACACTATTAAACTGGTATAGCAAGATCAGTCCCATGCAAGATAATGGAGTGGCTCATATGGGTCTTGAGTAATATGGAATTAAAGGAAGGTAATATAATTAATGCCAGTCAGCGTGGGTTTATGGAAAGTCTGTCAAACTACTGATATCTTTTTTGATGAGATTACCAGTTTGAATGATAAAGGCAATAATGTTGATGTAATATAATTAGACTTCTGTTAGGTGTTTGACTTAGTATTACATATTACACAACATTTTGATTAAAAATATTGAATGATATAAAATTAATGTGGTGGTGTAGTCATATCTGTCCCAGTATATTAGAGACACAAGATTGGTGAGGTAATATCTTTTATTGATCAGCTTCCGTTGGTGTTCTCTCTCACCAACAGAAGTTGGTCCAATAAAAAATATTACCTCATCCTCCTGTCTCTCTAATAAAATTAACATAGCATGCATTAAATGGATTAAAGGCTGACTAACTGATGGGTCTCCAAATGTAATTATAAGTGAGGAACCATCATTGAACAGTGGGTGTGTTTCCAGTGAAGTTCTGCAGGGATCAGTTCTTGGCCATATGCTATTTAACATTTTTATTAATGACTAGGAGGAAAACATCTGATAAAGTTTACAGATGACCGACAAATTGGGGGAGTGATAAATAAGGAAGAGGATAGGTCAGGTCAATGATAGAGTGATCTGGATTGCTTGGTAAACTGTGTGCAAGTAAACAATATGTGTTTTAATATGGCTAAATGTAAATGTATCCGTGTAAGAATAAAGAATATAGGCCAAACTTACAGGATGGGGGACTGTATCATTGGAAGCAGTGACTTTGTTAAAGACTTCAGCTGAACATGTGCTCACCCATGTAACTCTGTGGCCAAAAGGCTAATCGGATGAATAAACAGGGTGTCTCAAGAAGGAGTAAAGAGGTTATTTTACTTCTGTATTTGTCACTACTGTGATGCTGTTGGATTACTCTGTCCAGTTCTGGTGTTGACAATTCAAGAAGGATTTTGATAAATTAGAGATGGTTCATGGAAGAGCCAGAAGAATTATTAACAGGTTTCAGAGTAACAGCCGTGTTAGTCTGTATTCGCAACAAGAAAAGGAGTACTTGTGGCACCTTAGAGACTAACCAATTTATTTGAGCATGAGCTTTCGTGAGCTACAGCTCACTTCATCGGATGCATACCGTGGAAACTGGTTAGTCTCTAAGGTGCCACAAGTACTCCTTTTCTTTTTAAGAATTATTAAAGCATTGGAAAACATGCCTTAGAGTGATAGACTCAAGGGGCTCAGTCTATTTAGCTTAACAAAGAGAAGGTTAGGGGGTGACTTGATTACAGTATTTAAGTACCTACATGAGGAATACATCTTTAATAATGGGCTCTACAACTCAAGTTCATTTCTTTCCCACTTGTGTATCATCATCAGTAGTAAAGATTTTGCAGGCAAAATTATCGTCTCAAGTGACACCTGTGCAACCTCATTGCTTACTGTAGGCTTGGAATGATTTAATTTATAGACACTTGGGAAGTGATTCTTTTGATGCTCAAGATTAATAGAATCTGCATCTCAGTCTCATTTAGTTGTTGTTTCTGCAGGGCTAACTTTTGTAAATAGCTGACAGTGCTTATTATGCTCTTGCAGTAGTAAGACCATACTTAACTTTGCATCGGAATTTTCTGTTTTACAGGGTCCGTGTCTCACATTTTAAATCTGAAACATACTATAGGGAACTTGTACCAAATTTCAGCCACTAATTAATGTGCATGTGGAATAAATTCATATGAGTTTGAGTGTTTCTATGTTGTTGGGTTTAAAGGAAATTTGGGAAAACTGGAACACTGGAAAAGCCTGATTTCTTTTCACACAGCACTGTACATTTAAAGGCTCCTGCTCTTCCCTGAGCAGTAACATTGTGACATCAAAAATAATCATCCACTCGTCTCTCATGCCCTCCATTTTGTTTGCATACTTGGGAGAGCACTGATTGCTTACCTGGTAGTCATGGCAACGGCTGCCTTTGAAAACTGGTTTACCTCAGACTATCATAAAGTTATAATGAAGGGTCACAGGAAGAAATGTAATGAGTTTTAAGGAGCTCCTGCTGTGCTCCTTGGGGTTTGTGCTGTGTAAGTTACACTGTTTCTTTTCAAAGGGTAATTGTTACTTTTCTCAAAAATGGTTACATGAAAATAAGATATAAAATTAAAGCTCCTTGTATTGTATATTTTTATATACTTACAAATCTATGGCTTTCTGAATATTTACCTTTTTCAAAAAGTAGGAAATTATAAATCTGAGTCCCTACTCAGTTTTCCATTACAGAATTAAAAAAGAAGTAATTTAAAAGTTGCAAGATAAAAAAAAAAATGTTTTGTTTGAATACAGTTTAGTTTAATTATTTCCAGTAAGTTGGTCAACATGGCACTGAGTGGTGAAACATAGAGCTTCACAGATAACAGTAGCAATTAAATATACAGTGAAGAAAAGGGTTCAGTTACGTGATTGCATATTATTTTTTACACAGGATGCCTTGTTTATTCCATGCACAGAATGGATCGATAGGGATGTATAGGGAAGGAGTCTGTTACCTCATTTGTTGCAGAAGTTGGAAGTTTTGTAGTGAATTAGGTAGTCAACTGCGGGAAGAGAAAGGCTGGTCTTATGGCTAAGGAAGTTGACTGTCACTCACCTGGAGACTTGGATTCTATCTTTGCCTCTGAACTAGAGTTCTTATGTGAAACTGAGCAAGTTACACCAAACGTTTCACAGTTACTTCTGCATGTAATTAAAGTCTGTATCATCATGCATTTGCACAAGGGGCTGAGTTAGGGGTGCATGGGCAATGTTCATGCTGGAATTTTCTAATTTGAGAGTAATTTGATTATGATGTCAGAGTTGTTCCTGAGGCTATGGATGGCATTGTGTTCTGCACAGCTGAGGTTATGGGGCAAGTGATATTGTGGAAATTGTGGAAAAGCAACATCACTTGCCCCATAACCTCAGCTGTGCAGAACACAATGCCATCCACAGCCTCAGGAACATCTCTGAGATCATAAACCGAGAAGTCTGCTGCTTGCCAGGGGCTAAGATTTGCGATGTGACAGAGAGACTGCCGAGACTCATCAAGCCCTCGGATCGCTACCCCTTCCTGCTTCTCCACGTGGGCACCAATGATACTGCCAAGAATGACCTTGAGCGGATCACTGCGGACTACGTGGCTCTGGGAAGAAGGATAAAGGAGTTGGAGGCGCAAGTGGTGTTCTCGTCCATCCTCCCCATGGAAGGAAAAGGCCTGGGTAGGGACCGTCGAATCGTGGAAGTCAACGAAAGGCTACGCAGGTGGTGTCGGAGAGAAGGCTTTGGATTCTTTGACCATGGGATGGTGTTCCATGAAGGAGGAGTGCTGGGCAGAGACGGGCTCCATCTTACGAAGAGAGGGAAGAGCATCTTTGCCAGCAGGCTGGCTAACCTAGTGAGGAGGGCTTTAAACTAGGTTCACCGGGGGAAGGAGACCAAAGCCCTGAGGTAAGTGGGAAAGCGGGATACTGGGAGGAAGCACAGGCAGGAATGTCTATGAGGGGAGGGCTTCTGCCTCATACTGGGAATGAGGGGCGATCAACAGGTTATCTCAAGTGCTTATATACGAATGCACAAAGCCTTGGAAACAAGCAGAAAGAACTGGAGGTCCTGGTGATGTCAAGGAACTATGACGTGATTGGAATAACAGAGACTTGGTGGGATAACTCACATGACTGGAGTACTGTCATGGATGGTTATAAACTGTTCAGGAAGGACAGGCAGGGCAGAAAAGGTCGGGGAGTAGCACTGTATGTAAGGGAGCAGTATGACTGCTCAGAGCTCCAGTACGAAACTGTAGAAAAACCTGAGTGTGTCTGGATTAAGTTTAGAAGTGAGAGCAACAAGAGTGATGTAGTGGTGGGAGTCTGCTATAGACAACCGGACCAGGGGGATGAGGTAGATGAGGCTTTCTTCCGGCAGCTCACGGAAGCTACTAGATCGCATGCCCTGATTCTCATGGGTGACTTTAATTTTCCTGATATCTGCTGGGAGAGCAATACAGCGGTGCATAGACAATCCAGGAAGTTTTTGGAAAGCGTAGGGGACAATTTCCTGGTGCAAGTGCTAGAGGAGCCAACTGGGGGGGGGGCGCTTTTCTTGACCTGCTGCTCACAAACCGGGTAGAATTAGTAGGGGAAGCAAAAGTGGATGGGAATCTGGGAGGCAGTGACCATGAGTTGGTTGAGTTCAGGATCCTGACGCAGGGAAGAAAGGTAAGCAGCAGGATCCGGACCCTGGACTTCAAAAAAGCAGACTTCGACTCCCTCAGGGAACGGATGGGTAGGATCCCCTGGGGGACTAACATGAAGGGGAAAGGAGTCCAGGAGAGCTGGCTGTATTTCAAGGAATCCCTGTTGAGGTTACAGGGACAAACCATCCCAATGAGTCGAAAGAATAGTAAATATGGCAGGCGACCAGCTTGGCTTAATGGTGAAATCCTAGTGGATCTTAAACATAAAAAAGAAGCTTACAAGAAGTGGAAGGTTGGACATATGACCAGGGAAGAGTATAAAAATATTGCTCGGGCATGAAGGAATGATATCAGGAGGGCCAAATCGCACCTGAAGCTGCAGCTAGCAAGAGATGTCAAGAGTAACAAGAAGGGTTTCTTCAGGTATGTTGGCAACAAGAAGAAAGCCAAGGAAAGTGTGGGCCCCTTACTGAATGAGGGAGGCAACCTAGTGACAGAGGATGTGGAAAAAGCTAATGTACTCAATGCTTTTTTGCCTCTGTTTTCACTAACAAGGTCCGCTCCCAGACTGCTGCGCTGGGCATCACAAAATGGGGAAGAGATGGCCAGCCCTCTGTGGAGATAGAGGTGGTTAGGGACTATTTAGAAAATCTAGACGTGCACAAGTCCATGGGGCCGGACGAGTTGCATCCGAGAGTGCTGAAGGAATTGGCGGCTGTGATTGCAGAGCCATTGGCCATTATCTTTGAAAACTCGTGGCGAACCGGGGAAGTCCCGGATGACTGGAAAAAGGCTAATGTAGTGCCAATCTTTAAAAAAGGGAAGAAGGAGGATCCTGGGAACTACAGGCCAGTCAGCCTCACCTCAGTCCCCGGAAAAATCATGGAGCAGGTCCTCAAAGAATCAATCCTGATGCACTTGCATGAGAGGAAAGTGATCAGGAACAGCCAGCATGGATTCACCAAGGGAAGGTCATGCCTGACTAATCTAATCGCCTTTTATGATGAGATTACTGGTTCTGTGGATGAAGGGAAAGCAGTGGATGTATTGTTTCTTGACTTTAGCAAAGCTTTTGACACGGTCTCCCACAGTATTCTTGTCAGCAAGTTAAGGAAGTATGGGCTGGATGAATGCACTATAAGGTGGGTAGAAAGCTGGCTAGATTGTCAGGCTCAACGGGTAGTGATCAATGGCTCCATGTCTAGTTGGCAGCCGGTATGAAGTGGAGTGCCCCAAGGGTCGGTCCTGGGGCCGGTTTTGTTCAATATCTTCATAAATGATCTGGAGGATGGTGTGGAATGCACTCTCAGCAAATTTGCGGATGATACTAAACTGGGAGGAGTGGTAGATACGCTGGAGGGGAGGGATAGGATACAGAAGGACCTAGACAAATTGGAGGATTGGGCCAAAAGAAATCTGATGAGGTTCAATAAGGATAAGTGCAGGGTCCTGCACTTAGGAAGGAAGAATCCAATGCACCGCTACAGACTAGGGACCGAATGGCTAGGCAGCAGTTCTGCGGAAAAGGACCTAGGGGTGACAGTGGACGAGAAGCTGGATATGAGTCAGCAGTGTGCCCTTGTTGCCAAGAAGGCCAATGGCATTTTGGGATGTATAAGTAGGGGCATAGCGAGCAGATCGAGGGACGTGATCGTTCCCCTCTATTTGACATTGGTGAGGCCTCAACTGGAGTAGTGTGTCCAGTTTTGGGCCCCACACTACAAGAAGGATCTGGATAAATTGGAGAGAGTCCAGCGAAGGGCAACAAAAATGATTAGGGGTCTAGAACACATGACATATGAGGAGAGGCTGAGGGAGCTGGGATTGTTTAGCTTGCAGAAGAGAAGAATGAGGGGGGATTTGATAGCGGCTTTCAACTACCTGAAAGGGGGTTCCAAAGAGAATGGCTCTAGACTGTTCTCAAGGGTATCAGATGACAGAACGAGGAGTAATGGTCTCAAGTTGCAGTGGGGGAGGTTTAGATTGGATATTAGGAAAAACTTTTTCACTAGGAGGGTGGTGAAACACTGGAATGCGTTACCTAGGGAGGTGGTAGAATCTCCTTCCTTAGAGGTTTTTAAGGTCAGGCTTGACAAAGCCCTGGCTGGGATGATTTAACTGGGAATTGGTCCTGCTTTGAGCAGGGGGTTGGACTAGATGACCTTCTGGGGTCCCTTCCAACCCTGATATTCTATGATTCTATGATAAAAAAGGCTGACAAAGGAGGTGCTGTCATTGTCATGAATAGGTCGGAATACGAACGAGAGACTGCTAGGCAGACCTCTAACACCACATTCTACAGGCCATTACCCTCTGATCCCACTGAGAGTTACCAAAAGAAACAATACCATCTGCTCAAGAAACTCCCTGAAAAAGCACAAGAACAAATCTGTACAGACACACCCCTAGAACCCCGACCAGGGGTATTCTATCAGCTACCCAAGATCCATAAACCTGGAAATCCTGGACGCCCCATCATCTCAGGCATTGACACCCTGACAGCAGGATTGACTGGCTCTGTAGACTCTCTCCTCAGGCCTGTGTGACTAGCACTCCTAGCTATCTTCAAGACACCACTGACTTCCTAAGGAAACTACAATCCATTGGTGATCTTCCAGAAAACACCATTCTGGCCACTATGGATGCAGAAGCCCTCTACACCAACATTCCACACAAAGATAGACTACAAGCTGTCAGGAACATTATCCCCGATAATGTTACGGCAAACCTGGTAGCTGAACTTTGTGACTTTGTCCTCACTCACAACTATTTCACATTTGGGGACAAAGTATACCTTGAAATCCGCGGCACTGCTATGGGTACCCGCATGGCCCCACAGTATGCCAACATTTTTATGGCTGACTTAGAACAACGCTTCCTCAGCTCTCGTCCCCTAATGCCCCTATTCTAATTGTGCTACATTGATGACATCTTCATCATCTGGATCCATAGAAAAGAAGCCCTTGAGGAATTCACCCATGATTTCAACAATTTCCATCCCACCATCAACCTCAGCCTGGACCAGTCCACACAAGAGATCCACTTCTTGGACACTACAATGCTAATAAGCGATGGTTACATAAACACCACCCTATCCTGGAAACTTACTGACTCCTATGCCTACCTACATGCCTCCAGATTTCATCCAGACCACATCACACGATCCATTATCTACAGCCAAGCTCTAAGATACAACAACATTTGCTCCAACCCTTCAGACAGAGACAAACACCTACAAGATCTCTATCAAGCGTCCTTACAACTACAGTACCCACCTGCGGAAGTGAAGAAATAGAATGACAGAGCCAGAAGAGTTCCCAGAAGTCACCTACTACAGGACAGGCCCAACAAAGAAAGTAACAGAACACCATTAGCTGTCACCTTCAGCTCCCAACTAAAACCTCTCCAACGCATCATCAAGGATCTACAACCTATCCTGAAGGACGATCCCTCACTCTCACAGATCTTGGGAGACAGGCCAGTCCTTGCTTACAGACAGTTCCCCAACCTGAAGCAAATACTCACTGGCAACCACAGACCAAAAACACTAACCTGGGAACCTATCCTTGCAACAAAGCCTGTTTCCAACTCTGTCCACATATCTGTTCAAGGGACACCATCATAGGACCTAATCACATCAACCACACTATCAGAAGCTTGTTCACCTACACATCTACCAATACGATATATGCCATCATGTGCCAGCAATGCCCCTCTGCCATGTACATTGGCCAAACCGAACAGTCTCTATGCAAAAGAATAAATGGACACAGATCAGACATGAAGAACTGTAACGTTCAAAAACCAGTCAGAGAACACCTCAACCTCCCTGGACACTCAATTACAGACGTGAAAGTGGTAATTCTTCAACAAAAAATCTTCAAAAACAGACTCCAATGAGAAACTGCAGAACTGGAATTAATTTGCAAACTGGACACCATTAACTTAGGCTTGAATAAAGACTGGGAGTGGATGAGTCATTACACAAACTAAAAACTATTTCCCCATGCTAATTTTCCCCCTACTGTTACTCACACCTTGTCAACTGTTGTAAATGTGCCATCCCGATTATCGCTACAAAAGTTTTTTTTCTCCTGCTGATAATAGCCCACCTTAATCGATTAGTCTCTTTAGAGCTTGTTTGGTAACCCACATTTTTTTCATGTTCTGTGTGTGTGTGTGTGTGTATCTATCTTCCTACTCTAATTTCCACTACATGCATCTCATGAAGTGGGCTTTAGCCCACGAAAGCTTGTGCTCAAATAAATTTGTTAGTCTCTAAGGTGCCACAAGTACTCCTGTTCTTTTTGCTGATACAGACTAACACGGCTTCCACTCTGAAACCTGTCATTAATATTATAGCAATAAAATAAAGCATAGAGTTCCATGCTTTTCATTGTAGAATTCCTAATTAAATGTTGAGGTTCTGTCTCAAGTTACGACTTAGTCTTAAGCAGTGTCAGCTCTCTGGACTTGATGATTCCAGCTCTGTTGTTTGTTAATTAAGCCATCTGGAAAAGCAGAATGAAATTTTTTTTTTCAGTGGGTCTGCATTTTTTTTTATTTTTGTATTTTCTATTGATCAACTCCGGAAGTGACATAAGCTTAGCTTCATTAACGTCCAGTGAGAAATTATTGTAAAAGCAGTAGAAGTAACTGCACAGAGTGCCCAGTGGCTACTTCTGTTGATATTGTAAGTGCTGCTTTAGGGCTATATTAGGAAGCAAAGTTAAGCTGCACTGTTCTGGATGCATTGTGAATGGGATAATATGGTACTTAGATACACACTTATTGCAGAACAGTGAATTGCTAACTAACATAAATCCTCAGTGAATTTTTTTATTAACATTAAAAAAACATTTTTAGTCCATTCCCTCAATATGACCTGAAATAGAACAGTGTTAGAGCGCTTCACAACATGAAGTTCCTTCATAACTAGGAAATTTCAAGTTACGTCTGGTCTCTGTTCTGAAGTGGTTTCTGAGTAAGCAGTAGCACCAAATATTTGCAGATTTTGTAAAATGCTTTGTGAAGCTTGAAGTGGAACCCTCTGAAAAGTGATGGCATCTAGTTGGTGTGATATTGCTTTCTTTTTCTTTTTTGCGTTGGTGGTTGAAGTTATACCACATGCCAGTGCTTCTAAACCTTTTTGGGCGACAGCTGGTTTTCCACTCTGACTTCTGTTGCAACAGCCAGTGCAACTTGGATTTGGATCCACCAACGCTCCATTGTGAGTAGGAGGTCACACAGTGAAATGGAAATGGTGTGATGGGAGGCAGCTCATTAAGGAAAAAGTGCGGAGTCTAGAGTAGCACTCATGAAATTCTGAATTAGCACCAATAAAAGCAATATATTGGTGATTGGAAACCACTACCATAGATACACCCACCATTGTAATATCTGTTAATCAGTAAGATGCTACTGTAAAATGGACTTTAAGAAAGAAAGAGATTTTTGTGTGTAATGTATGAATGACAACTTTGTTTCAAAAGCTACCAGAATTTTTGTGACACGTTATAAATCAATTTTTATTTGATTTTAAATTTTCTATTTAGAAATTTCATCACTACTGCACATTTTCCATGACCTAATTTGATTGAGCAATTATGATGCACAGAAATGAGCCATAGTTAATGACTTATTTACCATTATTTTTCCAGACACTGGAGGCCATTTTGAATTTCAAATACTCTGGGGGACCAGGACATGCTGATGGCTATTACAGGAACCTATCTCTGGGCCTTCATGTGGAAGTGGAGCCATCTGTCTTCTTTACACACATCAGTACCCTTCCTGCAACAAGGTAAGGCTTCCAGTCATCCTTGCAACCCAAGATATCCACAGCAGCACACAGACAAAAGCTGCTGAATGTAATTAATAAGATGTATGGAGAGATGTGTGGAACTGCTGGATATTTTATAAGATACCAGCTGTAACCTACCTCTCACTTTGTGGTAAAACAGTCCATGTGAATGTCTATAGTTCTTATATATTCACCTTGCTATAGCTTGAAAATAAAACATTTCCTTTTATAATGGGCACCTTCTTCCGTGTCTCTTCACTGAAATTGTGAAGGTTTTAGTGTTGTTTGCTGTTCTAGACTGTATTCTGCATGCTACTGGATACCAATGAAAACAGTAAGTTTGGGTCATTCTCTCCTAAGTGGATTTTTACCTGTTTCTTATTGGTGATAAATGTAAAGTTTTGTATTTATAGTGACTTTCATCCCAAGCATAGTATATGGAATATAGTCAGAGGTCAACATTTTCAAACTTCGGGTGCCTAAAGTTAATCAACAATACTGAATGGAAAGTACTTCCAGTAATTGTATTTGCTGCTATTATAATTAGTTGATAAAGAGTAAAACCTCAATTCTATATAGTCAGTTTCATTATCTTCTTTTTATTTGAGGTATTTTTTTGAGCCAACAGCTATTTTATGAAAATTAATTCTGTATGTTAAAGTTCTTCTGCTGGTGATTGCTACATGATGGTATAAAAGGCAGCGCAGCCTGAGACCACGCTCAGTTCCTTCTTACCACCCACAATCGATAGAGTAGATTGCCTTGCTTCTGCAAGTTTCTTTTTACAGGGAAATTATCTTCCTTTCTGTAAATAGGTAAGTTAGTGGCCTTTGCTAGTGTTAAGATTAGTGTAGCTCTTCTTGGTTGTTTTTCTTGGAGCCGGGGTTTCCTCTTATTCACAGGGCCAGAGTATGCTTCTGTCTCTGGGTTTTATGCCTTGTGCTGGCTTGCAAGAAATCTGTGCTGATGAGTGACTTGTATTCCACCTTCCTTAAATGCATTGGTGAGGGTCACATTCTAGACCACTGCCAGATTTGCAAGAACTTTAAACCCTCGACAAACAAGGACAGAGAGGTGAAACTGCGTCACATCCTCATGCACGCTGCCTTTTGTCCATCTTCTGACCCTTCTCGCTCAGGGCTGGCACTAAGTATTTCAATATTGGTGAGGAGCAGGCCTCCAGCCATTGCTTCTGAAACTCATCACCAATCCCCTTCTCTGGTGATGAGAAAGAAGCACAAAAGATCAGACCCAAAACAGTAAACAACAGTAAGCAATCTGGTGGACAAGGTAGAGTGTCCTCTGGAAAGAGAGATTCCCCAGCAGTGACCTATTTTCATCAAGGGGTCATCTGCTCCGGCACCAGTGCCTGTGGTATCGATACTGCAGTGTCGGCTCCTTTGGTGCATCAAGAACAGTACCAGGAAAATCTCTTGATATCACTGGTGCCAGAGACCTATGCAGAAGCACGGGACCTACTCTGCCTCTCGATACTGGATTCTCTGATTGTCCAGGAGACCAGCTAGAAGGTACCAGTAGAAGTCAGGCCCTAGCTACACACAATCTCAGAGACCAGATCAGTACTTGGTGTCAAGAATCAGGGGGTAGCCGTGTTAGTCTGTATCCACAAAAACAACAAGGAATCCGGTGGCTCCTTAAAGACTAACAGATTTATTTGAGCATAAGCTTTCGTGGGTAAAAGCCCCACTTCTTCAGATGCATGGAGTGGTAATTTTCACACAGAATATGAAGTGTATACTGCTCACTTGATTTATTTTTGATTACAACTATTTGTGCTGTAAAAAGCAAAAGAAATAGTATTTTTCAATTCATAGAATCATAGAATATCAGGGTTGGAAGGGACCTCAGGAGGTCATCTAGTCCAACCCCCTGCTCAAAAGCAGGACCAGTCCTCAATTAAATCATCACAGCCAGGGCTTTGTCAAGCCTGACCTCAAAAACTTCTAAGGAAGGAGATTCCACCACCTCCCTAGGCAACGCATTCCAGTGATTCACCACCCTCCTAGTGAAAAAGTTTTTCCTAATATCCAACCTAAACCTCCCCCACTGCAACTTGAGACCATTACTCCTTGTCCTGTCCTCTTCTACCACTGAGAATAGTCTAGAACCATCCTCTCTGGAACCACCTCTCAGGTAGTTGAAAGCATCTATCAAATCCCCCCTCATTCTTCTCTTCTGCAGACTAAACAATCCCAGTTCTCTCAGCCTCTCCTCATAAGTCATGTGTTCCAGACCCCTAATCATTTTTGTTGCTCTTCGCTGGACTCTTTCCAATTTATCCAGATCCTTCTTGTAGTGTGGGGCCCAAAACTGGACACAGTACTCCAGATGAGGCCTCACCAATGTCGAATAGAGGGGGACGATCACGTCCCCCGATCTGCTCGCTATGCCCCTACTTATACATCCCAAAATGCCATTGGCCTTCTTGGCAACAAGGGCACACTGCTGACTCATATCCAGCTTCTCGTCCACTGTCACCCCTAGGTCCTTTTCCGCAGAACTGCTGCCTAGCCATTCGGTCCCTAGTCTGTAGCGGTGCATTGGGTTCTTCCGTCCTAAGTGCAGGACCCTGCACTTATCCTTATTGAAACTTATCAGATTTTTTTGGCCCAATCCTCCAATTTGTCTAGGTCCCTCTGTATCCTATCCCTACTCTCCAGCATATCTACCACTCCTCCCAGTTTAGTATCATCCGCAAATTTGCTGAGAGTGCAATCCACACCATCCTCCAGATCATTTATGAAGATATTGAACAAAACCGGCCCCAGGACCGAGCCCTGGGGCACTCCACTTGACACCGGCTGCTAACTAGACATGGAGCCATTGATCACTACCCATTGAGCCCGACAATCTAGCCAACTTTCTACCCACCTTATAGTGCATTCATCCAGCCCGTACTTCTTTAACTTGCTGACAAGAATACTGTGGGAGACCGTGTTAAAAGCTTTTCTAAAGTCAAGAAACAATACATCCACTGCTTTCCCTTCATCCACAGAACCAGTAATCTCATCATAGAAGGCGATTAGATTAGTCAGGCATGACCTTCCCTTGGTGAATCCATGCTGACTGTTCCTGATCACTTTCCTCTCATGCAAGTGCTTCAGGATTGATTCTTTGAGGACCTGCTCCATGATTTTTCCAGGGACTGAGGTGAGGCTGACTGGCCTGTAGTTCCCAGGATCCTCCTTCTTCCCTTTTTTAAAGATTGGCACTACATTAGCCTTTTTCCAGTCATCTGGGACTTCCCCCGTTCGCCACGAGTTTTCAAAGATAATGGCCAATGGCTCTGCAATCACAGCTGCCAATTCCTTTAGCACTCTTGGATGCAACGCGTCCCGCCCCATGGACTTGTGCACGTCCAGCTTCTCTAAATAGTCCCTAACCACCTCTTTCTCCACAGAGGGCTGGCCATCTACTCCCCATGTTGTGATGCCCAGCGCAGCAGTCTGGGAGCGGACCTTGTTCGTGAAGACAGAGGCAAAAAAAGCATGGAGTACATTAGCTTTTTCCACATCCTCTGTCACTAGGTTGCCTCCCTCATTCATTAAGGGGCCCACACTTTCCTTGGCTTTCTTCTTGTTGCCAACATACCTCAAGAAACCCTTCTTGTTACTCTTAACATCTTTCGCTAGCTGGAGCTCCAGGTGCGATTTGGCCCTCCTGATTTCATTGCTACATGCCCGAGCAATATTTTTATACTTTTCCCTGGTCATATGTCCAACCTTCCATTTCTTGTAAGCTTCTTTTTTATGTTTAAGATCCGCTAGGATTTCACCGTTAAGCCGAGCTGGTCGCCTGCCATATTTACTATTCTTTCGACACATCGGGATGGTTTGTCCCTGTAACCTCAACAGGGATTCCTTGAAATACAGCCAGCTCTCCTGGACTCCTTTCCCCTTCATGTTAGACTCCCAGGGGATCCTACCCATCCGTTCCCTGAGGGAGTCGAAGTCTGCTTTTCTGAAGTCCAGGGTCCGGATCCTGCTGCTTACCTTTCTTCCCTGTTTCAGGATCCTGAACTCAACCAACTCATGGTCACTGCCTCCCAGATTCCCATCCCATGGTCAAAGAATCCAAAGCCTTCTCTCCGACACCACCTGCGTAGCCATTCGTTGACTTCCATGATTCAACGGTCCCTACCCAGGCCTTTTCCTTCCACGGGGAGGATGGACGAGAACACCACTTGCGCCTCCAACTCCTTTATCCTTCTTCCCAGAGCCACGTAGTCCGCAGTGATCCGCTCAAGGTCATTCTTGGCAGTATCATTGGTGCCCACGTGGAGAAGGAGGAAGGGGTAGCGATCCGAGGCTTGATGAGTCTCGGCAGTCTCTCTGTCACATCGCGAATCTTAGCCCCCGGCAAGCAGCAGACTTCTCGGTTTTCCCGGTCAGGGCTGCAGATAGATGACTCAGTCCCCCGGAGTAGAGAGTCCCCGACCACCCCCACCAGCCTCCTTCTCTTGGGAGTGGTGGTCGTGGAACCCCCCATCTCAAGACAGTGCATCTCATGCCTTCCAACCAGCAGAGTCTCCTTCTGCTTTCTCCCCCCAGACATATCATCTGGTCCACTTTCCGCAATGGTACCTGTGGAGAGAACATGAAAGCGGTTAGTTACCTGTGTCCGCGTTGCTGGAACCCGGACATTCCCCCTTCTTCCTCTGGAGGTCACATGTTGCCAAGCTTCTTCACTGGCCTCTTGGCTCCACTGTGCAACCTGCTCTAAATCTGTAGAGCTTTGTGCCCGTAGAAGCATATCCTGACTTTTGTCCAGAAAATCCTCCGTTTCCCGTATGCAACGCAGGGTCGTTATCTGTTGCTTCAGACCTTCAATCTTCTCTTCCAATATGGAGACCAGCTTGCACTTTGAATAGTCAAAGTCGCTTCTGTCCTGTGGAAGAAAGACAAACATGGCACATCCAGTGCAGGTCACAACAGCTGAACCCCCCCCTTCCATATCACCTTCCTACTATGAGCTTCCTTATAATTCACCTCATTCAAGTGGTAATTAGGGCTGTCAATTGCAGTTAACTCATGTGATTAACTCAAAAAATTGTGATTAATTGCACTATTAATGAAATGTAATACATATTTTTGGATGTTTTTCTACATTTTCAAATATATTGTTTTCACTTACAATACAGAATACAAAGTGTACAGTACTCAGTTTATATTATTTTTAATACAAATATTTGCACTGTAAAAATAAAATAAATCATATTTTTCAAGTCACCTCATACAAGTACTGTAGTGTAATCTCTTTATCATGAAAGTGCAACTTACAAGTCCACTCAGTCCTATTTCTTGTTCAGCCAATTGCTAAGAGAAAAAAAGATGTTTATGTTTACGGGTGATAATGCTGCCCACTTCTTATTTACAATGTCACCTGAAAATGAAAACAGGCGTTCTCATGGCACTGCTGTAGCTGGCGTCGCAAGATATTTATGTGCCAGATGCACTAAAGATTCATACGCCTCTTCATGCTTCTGCCATCGTTCCAGAGGACATGCTTCCATGCTGATTATGCTCATTAAAAAATGCCTTAATTAAATTTGTGACTGAACTCCTTGGAGGAGAATTGTATGTCCCCTGCTGTGTTTTACCCACATTCTGCCGTATATTTCATGTTAAAGCAGTCTAGGAGGATGACCCAGCACATGTTGTTCGTTTTAAGAACACTTTCACTGCAAATTTGACAAAATGCAAAGAAGACACCAATGTGAAATTTCTAAAGATAGCTACAGCGTTTGACCCAAGGTTTAAGAATCTGAAGTACCTTTCAAAATCTGAGAGGGGATGAGAAGTGGAGCATGCTTTCAGAAGTCTTAAAAGAGCAACATTCTGATGCAGAAACTATAGAACCCAAACCACCAAAAAAGAAAAATCAACCTTTTGCTGGTGGCATCTGACTCAGATGATGAAAATGAACATGCATTGTTCCGCACTGCTTTGGATTGTTATCGGTCAGAACCTGTCATCAGCATGGATGTACGTCCTCTGAGCGATTGGCTGAACAAGAAGTAGAACTGAGTGGACTTGTAGGCTCTAACATTTGACATTGTTTTATTTTTGAATGCAGGATTTTTTTGTACATAATTCTACATTTGTAAGTTGCACTTTCATGATAAAGAGATTGAACTAAAGTACTTATATGAGGTGACTTGAAAAATACTATTTCTTTTGTTTATCATTTTTACAGTGCAAATATTTG
The DNA here is from genome assembly GCF_965140295.1 of Lepidochelys olivacea. Classification (NCBI taxonomy): domain Eukaryota; kingdom Metazoa; phylum Chordata; order Testudines; family Cheloniidae; genus Lepidochelys; species Lepidochelys olivacea. The sequence goes on from NC_140412.1 coordinate 10,677,310, forward strand.
TAATAAAAGTAAAGTGAGCACTGTACACTTTGTATTCCGTGTTGTAATTGAAATCAATATATTTGAAAATGTAGAAAACATCCAAAGATACTTAAATAAATGGTATTCTCTTATTGTTTAACAGCGCGATTAATCGTGATTAATTTTTTAAATCGCTTGACAGCCCTAGTAATAATGCTATCTCTTTATCATGAAAGTTGAACTTACAAATATAGAATTACATACAAAAAATAACTTCATTCAAAAATAAAATACTGTAAACCTTCAGAGGCTACAAGTCCACTCAGTCCTACTACTTGTTCAGCCAATCGCTCAAACAAGTTTGTTTACATTTGCAGAATATAATGCTGCCTTCTTCTTGTTTACAGTGTCACCTGAAAGTGAGAATAGGCATTTTCATGGCAATATTTTAGCCCACATCGCAAGATATTTATGTGCCAGATGTTCTAAAGTGTCGTATGTGACGTCATGCTTCAACCATCATTCCAAAGGACATGTGTCCATGCTGATGACAGGTTCTGGTTGATAACGATCCAGAGCAGTGTGGACTGATGCATGTTCACTTTCATCATCTGAGTCAGATTCCACCAGCAGAAGGTTTCAGAGTAACAGCCGTGTTAGTCTGTATTCGCAAAAAGAAAAGGAGTACTTGTGGCATCTTAGAGACTAACCAATTTATTTGAGCATAAGCTTTCGAGAGCTACAGCTCACTTTATCGGATGCATACTGTGGAAAGTGCAGAAGATCTTTTTATACACACAAAGCATGAAAAAATACCTCTCCCCACCCCACTCTCCTGCTCGTAATAGCTTATCTAAAGTGATCGCACTCCTTACAATGTGTATGATAATCAAATTGGGCCATTTCCAGCACAAATCCAGGTTCCCCCCCCCACCCACTCTCCTGTTTGTAATAGCTTATCTAAAGTGATCACTCTCCTTACAATGTGTATGATAATCAAGGTGGGCCATTTCCAGCACAAATCCAGGGTTTAACAAGAACATCTGGGGGTGGGGGGGTAGGAAATAACAAGGGAAAATAGGTTACCTTGCATAATGACTTAGCCACTCCCAGTCTCTATTCAAGCCTAAGTTAATTGTATCCAATTTGCAAATGAATTCCAATTCAACAGTCTCTCTCTGGCGTCTGGTTTTAAAGTTTTTTTTTGTTGTAATATCTCAACTTTCATGTCTGTAATCGCGTGACCAGAGAGATTGAAGTGTTCTCCAACTGGTTTATGAATGTTATAATTCTTGACATCTGATTTGTGTCCATTTATTCTTTTACGTAGAGACTGTCCAGTTTGACGAATGTACATGGCAGAGGGACATTGCTGGCACATGATGGCATATATCACATTGGTGGATGTGCAGGTGAACGAGCCTCTGATAGTGTGGCTGATGTTATTAGGCTCTGTGATGGTGTCCCCTGAATAGATATGTGGACAGAGTTGGCAACGGGCTTTGTTGCAAGGATAGGTTCCTGGGTTAGTGGTTCTGTTGTGTGGTGTGTGGTTGCTGGTGAGTATTTGCTTCAGGTTGGGGGGCTGTCTGTAGGCAAGGACTGGCCTGTCTCCCAAGATTTGTGAGAGTGTTGGGTCACCCTTCAGGATAGGTTGTAGATCCTTAATAATGCGTTGGAGGGGTTTTAGTTGGGGGCTGAAGGTGACGGCTAGTGGCGTTCTGTTATTTTCTTTATTATGCCTGTCGTGTAGTAGGTGACTTCTGGGAACTCTTCTGGCTCTATCAATCTGTTTCTTCACTTCCGCAGGTGGGTATTGTAGTTGTAAGAATGCTTGATAGAGATCTTGTAGGTGTTTGTCTCTGTCTGAGGGGTTGGAGCAAATGTGGTTGTATCGCAGAGCTTGGCTGTAGACAATGGATCGTGTGGTGTGGTCAGGGTGAAAACTGGAGGCATGTAGGTAGGAATAGCGGTCAGTAGGTATCCGGTATAGGGTGGTGTTCATGTGACCATTGTTTATTAGCACTGTAGTGTCCAGGAAGTGGATCTCTTCTGTGGACTGGACCAGGTATTTTGTCATGCTTTGTGTGTATAAAAAGATCTTCTACACTTTCCACAGTATGCATCCGATGAAGTGAGCTGTAGCTCACGAAAGCTTATGCTCAGATAAATTGGTTAGTCTCTAAGGTGCCACAAGTACTCCTTTTCTTTCAGCAGAAGGTTGATTTTCTTTTTTGGTGGTTCGGATTCTGTAGTTTCCGCATCAGAGTGTTGTGCTCTTAAGACTTCTGGAAGCATGCTCCACACCTCATCCCTCTCAGATTTTGGAAGGCACTTCAGATTCTTAAACCTTGGGTCAAATGCTATAGCTATCTTTAGAAATTTCACATTGGTATCTTCTTTACATTTTGTCAAATTTGCAGTGAAAGTGTTCTTAAAATGAACAACATGTGCTGGGTCATCCTCCGAGACTGTTTTAATATGAAATATATGGCAGAACGCGGGTAAAACACAGCAGGAGACATAAAATTCTCCCCCAAGGAGTTCAGTCAAAAATTTAATTAACACATTATTTTTTTTAATGAGCATCATCATCATGGAAGCATGTCCTCTGGAATGGTGGCTGAAGCACGAAGGGGCATACGAATGTTTAGCATATCTGGCACATAAATGCCTTGCAATATCAGCTACAAAAGTGCCATGTGAACACATGTTCTTACTTTCAGGTGACATTGTAAATAAGAAGTGGGCAGGATTATCTCCCGTAAATGTAAACAAACTTGTTTGTCTTAGCAATTGGCTGAACAAGAAGTAGGACTGACTGGATTTGTAGGCTCTAAAGTTTTACATTTTTTTTGTTTTTGAGTGAAGTTATGTAACAGAAAAAAATCTGTTTGTAAGTTTCACTTTCACGATAAAGCAATTGCACTATGCTACTTGTATTAGGTGAATTGAAAAATACTATTTCTTTTGTTTATATTATTTTTATTACAAATATTTGCACTGTAAAGTGATCACTGTGCACTTTGTATTCTGTGTTGTAAATGAAATCAATATATTTGAAAATGTAGAAAAACATCCAAAACCATTTAATACATTTCAATTGGTATGCTATCGCTTAACAGTGCGAATAAAACTGCAATTAATTTTTTAATCATGATTATTTTTTTAAATTAATCGCATGAGTTAACTGCGATTAAACAACGACCCTACTTTAAAGATATCTTTTCTTCACAGTTACCTAGTTCTAGAACAGTTGTTTAAAATTAACAGTTAATACAACCTAAAAGATAATTTCCTGTAGTTGTAATCTCCTATGATTTAAAATCTAATCTTTATCTTTATCAGTCATACAACATACCTCTATGCATTTGATAATATTAACTTACTTGACCAATGTGGTAACTTCATTAATACTTTGTAAACTTCAATAAAGATTGCAGGTTTAAAGTTTATAATTTACTTTTAGAATTTTCTTACTTGTATTTATTTTCTAGAATACATCCCTCTCATACTATGAAATGCAAACATGTTCAGGAGTGAAATAAACCACAGATTTAACTTTTTGTGATTAAGGTTTAATTTTGTACATACATCTTTTATACATTTGCATAGTCAAATCATGCAATTTTATTGCTAGGCTGATTTACTGAATACTGTGTTGTTTAAAAATGATGTGTAACACAATGGGGATAATTTTATTCTCTTTTTTTCAGTTGCACTAAGTAAGTTCATACCTGGTGCTAACTGAAAAATATGGTAAATATCAAATTGTGTGGATATATAGTTTGGGGATTGTGTAAATGCTTCTAATCCAATTGTGGGGGTGTTTACTTCAGGGACTCTGTAAATGTTTAACTAAACGTCTACATTGTTTTACAAAAATTCCACAGAACCAAGAAAAATTCTACAAATCTCTCCAAGGGCATCCACAACTTATTTAGTCTGGCTCATTGTATGGTAAAAAGATCTGTTGTTGTCTCTCCTATAAGAAAAGGAGTACTTGTGTCACCTTAGAGACTAACCAATTTATTTGAGCATAAGCTTTCGTGAGCTACAGCTCACTTCATCGGATTCATACATCCGATGAAGTGAGCTGTAGCTCACGAAAGCTTATGCTCAAATAAATTGGTTAGTCTCTAAGGTGACACAAGTACTCCTTTTCTTTTTGCGAATATAGACTAACACGGCTGTTACTCTGAAACCTGTCTATCCTATGTAACCATAAGGCTTTTAAGTTTTATAAACAACCTCCCCTCACCACTCCTTAAAAATAAATAACACTATGACTGGATTATGTATTTTTAATATGGAAACATATTTCATTTCTTCTTTTATACGTATTTTATTCTTTTGGGAGGGGGAGGGGGGGTTGTTTCCGCTTGTTCTTTCATTCAAGAATCTCAGAAAGCGTTTTCCACATGTTATTTATGCCTACCCTGCCCGACGTTTGTAGATGAGTAAATTAAAGTTCTTTGAAATGACCTACCCATTGTCATGAAGTGAGTCTGAGGCAAAGCTAGGAACCCAGCCAACTACAAGTCACCTGCTCTAAATCCTAGGTACCATGCCACTTTCCCAACACTCATTAGGATCTAAAGTTAGTTCTATTCTGATCTCGAGGTGATTACTGTGTTTAACAATGTAATATTGAGAAACTCACACATTCATTATTTTTTGTGTTAGGTAATGACCATTTTCCTTAACCTAAAATAAGACTTTCTTATTCCTTAAGTGTCGTTCTGTTGCCAGTGTCTTCTTACTGCACATGGCAAATATTTTACCCTAAAAAATAAAACAAACACTTTTTTTTTAATAGTGCTAACTTGATTTGAATTTAATGCTTCTATGGAGTCCAATTATGTACTTATGCATACTTTCTCTGCATAGTAGCAAGTCCTGGATAGTTGCAGTTCAGCAAAGGACTTCAATATATGCTTAACTATATTCACTGGCTTTAGTCCATCCGTATTCAACATACGCATCAGTATGTAAAGTTAATGGAAGCTAAGTGTGTAATCAAGTGATTGCTGAATAGGGATGGACTTCAGCACATGCTGAAGTAACTAAGCTGATGCATAAGTGCTTTGCTGAAAAAGGGCTAAAAATAATATACATATTTAAATCTCTTTTTGTAGGCAGCTTTTTTTCTGCAGCCCCTGCCGAAAGGTTCTTATTGTCCCTTTATTTTTACATACATGTGTTGACTGCATGTTCATAAATGCACTTTATTATTTTCATGTGCTCATCATCTCTGTCTGTATTTATTCTGTGCTAATGGTTTTGGTGATCAACAAAGTTGTTGTTTAGCTTTTGTGCTTCATAATACTGATTTCCCAGCACCAAGCCAAGTCATTTATCATACTATATTACATTTTAAAGTGCAAAATAGTAGAAATTTATCTTTTTCAGAACACGTGTGAATAAATGTTTCTCATTAAGTAAAACGTCCTTTGTTCCTTGATTTATTGATCTTGTCTCTGCTGACTCCAAATAGTTAGATGCTGTGAATTAGAAGTCAAAGTTTGCACTTATGCTTTCTCTCCTTATTTAACTTTTTTAATTAATTTGCATTGAACTTGTATCAGATTTTGTTGCTTAGGTATTATGTGAGATTTTAAACTGCTTTTTAGTTTTTATGAGATAGGCTATGCTTTTATAGCTTCAGATTTTCAGTTGGCAATTCACAATATAAAATATTGGTCTAGTTTTTCTGGGTTCCAAAAATATGCCATCAAAGTGTTCCTGGGGAATTTGAATGCAGTTGGGAAATGCATCTTCTTATTAAAGCTACTAATGTGACCTATACATTGAAACACAGTATTTTTTTATTTACTAAGAGATGATGTTCCCCACTTACTTATCAGTTACCTTTAGTTGTTGATGAGAGATTTGTTGACACAAAATTGCTCAAGATAGTTATGTCCCAGGCAGATTGTGAAGAGCTACAAGAGGATCTCTCAAAACTGGGTGACTGGTCGATAAAATGGCAGATGAATTTAATGTTGATAAATGGAAAATAATGCACATTGCTAAATAAGGAAGTGTTATTTACTCCTTCTCATAACACAAGAACTAGAGGTCACCAAATGAAATGAATAGACAGCGGGTTTAAAATAAACAAAAGGAAGTATTTTTTTCACACAATGCACAGTCAACCTCTGGAACTCCTTGCCAGCAGATACTGTGAAGGCCAAGACTATAACAGGGTTCAAAAAAGAACTAGATAAGTTCGTGGAGGATAAGTTCATCAATGGCTATTAGTCAGGATGGGCAGGGATGGTGTCCCTAGTCTCTGTTTGCCAGAAGCTGGGAATGGGCAACAGGGTATGGGTCACTTGATGATTACCTGTTTTGTTCATTCCCTCTGGGGCACCTGGCATTGGCCTCTGTCAGAAGACAGGGTACTGGGCTAGATGGACCTTTGGTCTGACCCAATATAGCCATTCTTATGTTCTTATGAGAGAACAATGCTACCCAAGTGATCAATTGGAAAAATACCATACAGACTTTTTCCTCAGTTATGTTTCAAATAGACTTAAATTTGGGAAATGATCTTTCCTCTATGATGTCTTAGATACCAAGGTGATTGCTGCCTTAGGAATACTTAAGATAGTGATGCAAGGTAAGTGAGAGATCTTTTATTGGACCAAATTCTCTCTCATCAACAGTTGGTCTAATAAAAGATATTACCTCACCCACCTTGTCTCTCTAGTATCTTGGGTCTGACAGGACTACAACAACACTGTGTAAAATGGTGATAACGTTTCCACCAGATTTAATTTGAGGGTGCAAATAGTAAGCTCACATTTTAGATGGCTATCTACTCTTACTCTCTTTCATATGTATGTGCTAACACATCCTGTACATTACACTGAAAAAGCTAATTAAAATTCACCAATTTACATCTACTATTCTTCTTTCACAAACTTGATTCCATATTAATCTTAGAAATGTAGTGCTGGAAGCTTCCTCAGGAGGTCATCTAATCCAGCCCCTTCTGCCTGGAGGCAGGACTAAATATATCTGGATTGTCCCTGAAAGGTGTTTGTCTAACCCAGGGTTTTTCAAACTTTGTCATAGTGAGCCTCCATAAGTTAAGAAAAAAATTATGCCTCCCCGTAGTTTATTAGGACAACACAAAGAACTGAAAATCCTATGTTTTGCAAGAATGAGTAACAAAGTAAAAGGGTTTTGATCAGTGTAGTTATAAGAGTGTGAAGGTCAAAAGTACTAATTTTGTTTCATGAAGCACCTTTCATGTTATCTCACAGTTCTGCTCATCAAGGGTACAGATTGTAGTAGCTAAAATAAAACTGGTGAGCGTGACTGAAAAAGTGACACAGGGCTTAATGAATGGCATCAGCCCATAAAAAAGCAAGAGACGAGTACATTAGTGTGAGAGTAACTGGACCAACTAACTGAAACAGGGAAACAGACCCTATTATAGAATTGATTGACTTACAGGAAGAGCGCCCAACACAGGAACACATAGGCAACACGTCTGGAGCCCAAAGGCCTTGGGAAACAGAGCACTCAGCAGGAGCTCTTAACTTTTGCCTTCCTGTCTTGCTATATACTGTCGTGGCTCTATCACTATACTATCTGATACACTAAAAAGGGCAATGTGACTGGCAGGTGAGGTGGTTGCCAGTGGACCTCTTGTGCTGGCGGGGAGGACTAGACCCCATGACAGGTGCTCCCATTGAATGGCACAACAGGACAGTGGTGTCTCCCAGTGCGCCCAGCCCTGCTGGACCACATGCTGTTCTAACTGCATCCCTATGTTGCATCCTTGATGGGATGATTGCTCTGATGTGCTTGTACGCTGTCCTGTCAATAAAGATATTGTAGCTGTAACTTATGTCACAGCAGATGTCCGAAAGGATTGTTAATGGCATCTGTGGCTTCTTTCCTCCTTGTATCTCATTTCATTGGCTCAGCTTTTCCATGTGACCATGCTGTGTTCAGGGCAGCGAGTCACATGGGCTTCATCATCTCTGCTCCTAGCAGAGTAGCCAGTTTCCACTCAAAGAAGGAAAATAGGTTGGTTTGGCATGATTTGTTCTTGACAAATCTGTGTTGCTTATTGCTTATCACACTGTTATCCTCTAGGTGCATACAAATTGTTTGTTTAATAATTTGTCCACGTATCACAGTTAATCTCATTTACCTCTGGGAGCTGGCCCTTTTAGCCTTTATCTGCACTGGCCACTGGGAGAACAAGTGATTGACTTGACTGAACCCCTCCATACCCCTTCGTATCTGGTGGTGTTGTGTGTTTGAATTTAGTAACAATAATAACAATGTGAGAAGTCAAAGTAACAAGCTCAAATGGAATTATGTAATCAAAGATTATCAGTCAAAGGTTTATACAGCACTATACAGAATACATAAAGTATACCTCACAACTTTTTGTGAAGAGTAAAAAGCTGACCCCATTTCCTTCATCTGTAACTGGTGGAATGCTAGCAGTGTTCATTCTCACTCTGACTCCCAAAACCTCTTTCCTTCTATAGGGTGTGAGACCCCCTAATATTTCCCTTTTGGAGGGAAAAATTACTTTCCCACAATGTATACTGTTTTTGATATCTCAGTTTACCTCATTACTTAAGGAATTTCTTTTGTGGTATCTCAGTTTACTTTATAAACCAGTGGTCCTCAAACTTTTGTACTGATGACCCCTTTCAGATAGCAAGCCTCTGAGTGCGACCCCCTTTATAAATTAAAAACACTTTTAAATATATTTAACACCATTATAAATGCTGAAGATGAAACGGGGTTTGGGGTAGAGGCTGACAGCTCGTGACCCCCCAGGTGGTAATCTTGCGACCCCCTTAGGGGTCCCTACCCTGAGTTTGAGAACCCCTGTGATAAACTATAAAGTAATTTTTAATGCAGTCATTATTACTGACAGCTGTGGCAACAGGCAGTTTTTAATGAGCTAAAACAACTTTCAGTGGGTCATTATTTCATTCATTTCAGAAAATATGTGCAATAACTACTGTGTATCAATTGCAGAACATAAGTGGATCATAGGCATCTATTGTTAATTACCCACTGTTGTTTGTTATAACATATTTCTGTAGGGTCCCTTCATTAGTTTTGAGGAATATCTGCCTGATGATCTGGACTTTCACAGACTGAGAGACTCTGAGAATAAAGGTACAGCCCAATATTTAGGCCATGTGTACACTACTGGCTAAATCAACACTGCTGTCATTGATGCAGCTGTGTTGATTTAGCCAGTCTGGTGAAGATAAGTTGATGGGAGTGTGCTTTCCTGTCGACGTCTGTACTCCATCTGCCCAAGAGGCAGAAGTGGACACCGCTGTGAGTCAACCTAAGTTACATAGAGTTCAGTTACAAAATTTACATAAATGAAGTTGCCTTAGAGCGTTAGTGTAGTTGAGCCCGTAGTTACCTCCATTCCTGAGCACTGATCAGACACTAAATTCAGTTTAAGGACAGAACTTTTCAGCTTCCTAGGTACAGGGGATTAAATTTATAGATAACCAAAGTCTCTTTTATGTTGTATAATTTACAAAATCATAAAAGGTTAATACTTACCAAAAGGAGCCTTTTGCGGCCACTGCTCAGCTGGTGCCCTCCTTTCGTTCCCTGCTTGGAAGGTTAGGACAAGGTGCCATTCCAGCTGTTCTTGCAATGTGGCCTGGAGATAGATGTACTGTTCAAAATGAAAAGTCTACAATTCTGGAAGTGAAACATTAAGGGATAATAATTGAAACTCCAGTCTACTAACTAGTCAGGCCTTCCACTGTGTAGTATCTTATCTTGGCTAACTATAAAGTTTCACCAAATTTATACTTTTGCATCCTATTAAAATGTTGCTGAATCAATCTGAATATGTTAAACAACCTTGATTGATAGTAAGTTTGCTGGATGGGACTTCTGGTCTTTGTAAAACGTGACAATTCAAAATTCTAATTGTTTTGTGCTCCATTGTATTTACACAATTGCCCAGTATTTCACTGCAACAAACCGTGACACAGCCTCATTTGCAAATAAAGATTTGGGGTGAAAAATCTGAATTATAAGTTTTAAAAAATAAAAGAGAGGGAATAAACTGATGTTTATTTTCCATCAGCATCATTTCAGCCTCTTCTTTACAGTGTTTTTGGCTAAACAATGGAAAAGTTCAGTAGTTTTTGAGTAATTTTTGATTTTGTCCTTGAGTGGCTCCAGTTCTTTAATTATTTCAAACTAGGTTTTCACTGAAACGGACAATGGAATTCATTAGCAGCTTTCACATTTTCTACAGTTAGAATGAGAAATAACCACCTAGAGAATTCAACACTGTGAAGACTGAAAAATATGATGAGCTAACTAGTTATATATATTGAATCATAGAATATCAGGGTTGGAAGGGACCTCAGGAGGTCATCTAGTCCAACCCCCTGCTCAAAGCAGGACCAATCCCCAATTAAATCATCCCAGCCAGGGCTTTGTCAAGCCTGACCTTAAAAAATTCTAAGGAAGGAGATTCTACCACCTCCCTAGGTAACGCATTCCAGTGTTTCACCACCCTCCTAGTGAAAAAGTTTTTCCTAATATCCAATCTAAACCTCCCCCACTGCAACTTGAGACCATTACTCCTTGTCCTGTCCTCTTCTACCACTGAGAATAGTCTAGAACCATCCTCTCTGGAACCACTCTCAGGTAGTTGAAAGCAGCTATCAAATCCCCCCTCATTCTTCTCTTCTGCAGACTAAACAATCCCAGTTCCCTCAGCCTCTCCTCATAAGTCATGTGTTCCAGACCCCTAATAATTTTTGTTGCCCTTCACTGGACTCTCTCCAATTTATCCACAACCTTCTTGTAGTGTGGGGCCCAAAACTGGACACAGTACTCCAGATGAGGCCTCACCAATGTCGAATAGAGGGGGACGATCACGTCCCCCGATCTGCTCGCTATGCCCCTACGTATACATCCCAAAATGCCATTGGCCTTCTTGGCAACAAGGGCACACTGCTGACTCATATCCAGCTTCTCGTCCACTGTCACCCCTAGGTCCTTTTCCGCAGAACTGCTGCCTAGCCATTCGGTCCCTAGTCTGTAGCGGTGCATTGGGTTCTTCCGTCCTAAGTGCAGGACCCTGCACTTATCCTTATTGAACCTTATCAGATTTCTTTTGGCCCAATCCTCCAATTTGTCTAGGTCCCTCTGTATCCTATCCCTGCCCTCCAGCGTATCTACCACTCCTCCCAGTTTAGTATCATCCGCAAATTTGCTGAGAGTGCAATCAACACCATCCTCCAGATCATTTATGAAGATATTGAACAAAACCGGCCCCAGGACCGACCCCTGGGGCACTCCACTTGACACCGGCTGCCAACTAGATATGGAGCCATTGATCACTACCCGTTGAACCCGACAATCTAGCCAAGTTTCTACCCACCTTATAGTGCATTCATCCAGCCCATACTTCTTTAACTTGCTGACAAGAATACTGTGGGAGACCGTGTTAAAAGCTTTGCTAAAGTCAAGAAACAATACATCCACTGCTTTCCCTTCATCCACAGAACCAGTAATCTCATCATAGAAGGCGATTAGATTAGTCAGGCATGACCTTCCCTTGGTGAATCCATGCTGACTGTTCCTGATCACTTTCCTCTCATGCAAGTGCTTCAGGATTGATTCTTTGAGGACCTGCTCCATGATTTTTCCGGGGACTGAGGTGAGGCTGACTGGCCTGTAGTTCCCAGGATCATCCTCCTTCCCTTTTTTAAAGATTGGCACTACATTAGCCTTTTTCCAGTCATCTGGGACTTCCCCCGTTCGCCACGAGTTTTCAAAGATAATGGCCAATGGCTCTGCAATCACAGCTGCCAATTCCTTTAGCACTCTTGGATGCAACGCGTCCCGCCCCATGGACTTGTGCACGTCCAGCTTCTCTAAATAGTCCCTAACCACCTCTTTCTCCACAGAGGGCTGGCCATCTACTCCCCATGTTGTGATGCCCAGCGGAGCGGACCTTGTTCGTGAAGACAGAGGCAAAAAAAGCATGGAGTACATTAGCTTTTTCCACATCCTCTGTCACTAGGTTGCCTCCCTCATTCATTAAGGGGCCCACACTTTCCTTGGCTTTCTTCTTGTTGCCAACATACCTCAAGAAACCCTTCTTGTTACTCTTAACATCTTTCGCTAGCTGGAGCTCCAGGTGCGATTTGGCCCTCCTGATTTCATTGCTACATGCCCGAGCAATATTTTTATACTTTTCCCTGGTCATATGTCCAACCTTCCATTTCTTGTAAGCTTCTTTTTTATGTTTAAGATCCGCTAGGATTTCACCGTTAAGCCGAGCTGGTCGCCTGCCATATTTACTATTCTTTCGACACATCGGGATGGTTTGTCCCTGTAACCTCAACAGGGATTCCTTGAAATACAGCCAGCTCTCCTGGACTCCTTTCCCCTTCATGTTAGTCCCCCAGGGGATCCTACCCATCCGTTCCCTGATAGACCCAGGCCAGTTGGGTACAGCAGAATAGCAGAAGGCAGATATACTGTCCACTGGATTAACAGTTTTCTGTTCCCTGACTGACCAGAGCAGAGGCTGCTCCAGGCTAATGAGAACACCTGACTCCAATTAACCTGGAAAGAGTCAGGTGAGGCCATTAAGCTAATGTGACCCCCTGACTCTAATTAAGGCCCCTCTGATAATACAAAAGGGCTCACTCCAGTCAGGCAGAGAGGAGCCAGAGGAGAGGAAGTGTGGTTGAAGGGCTGGTTAATGAGGACACCCTCAAGTCATTGGTAAGGGAGCCCTAAGGTAAGGGAGAAGCAGGAGAGCTGTGGGGAAGTGGCCCAGGGAAATGTAGCAACTCTGGCTGCCAACAGCTGCTACCATTAGGGTCCCTGTGCAGGAATCCAGAATAGAGGGCAGGCCCGGGTTCCCCCCAACTCACCACTACAGAAACACCTCCCTCCTGGGAGGGGAAAACATGCCCCTGTCAGGAGAGGAGGCTAAACTGTTTTGGCATGAGGCTGTCGGAGCAACAGAGACTGTGGGAGTTCTTTCCCCAACCTCCATTGCTGGCTTATGATGAAAAGGGCTCAGTAGACTGTATCCCTGGCCCTAGAGAGAGAAGGGCTACATGGAGGGTTGCAATGAGCCTCTGAAGCTAGCATAAATTGCCTGGAAGCGGGGGACAAGGTCAGAGCTCTGCCACAATATATATCTATAGGGCCCTACCAAATTCACAGGGCATTTTGGTCAATTTCACGGTCACAGAATTTTAAAAATAGTAAATTTCATGATTTCAGCTATTTAATTCTGAAATTTCACGGTGTTGTAATTGTAGAGATCCTGACCCGAAAAGGAGTTGTGGAGTGCTCACGAGGTTATTTTAGGAGGAGTTGTGGTACTGCCACCCTTACTTCTGCGCTGCTGCTGGCAGCGCTGCTGCCTTCAGAGCTGGGCAGCTGGAGAGCAGTGGTGGCTGGCCGGGAGCCCAGCTCTGAAGGCAGAGCTGCTGCCAGCAGCAGCGGAGAAGTAAGGACAGCGTGGTAGGGTATTGCCACCCTTACTTCTTCGCTGCTGCCTGCAAAGCAGGGCCCTCAATCAGCAGCCACCGCTCTCTGGCCATCCAGCTCTGAAGGCAGCAGTGCAGAAGTAAGGGTGGCCTGGTATGGTAAGGGTAGCAATGCTGCGACCCTCCTAAAATAACTTTGTGGCTCCCCTGCAGCTCCCTTTTGGGTCAGGACCCCCAAATTGAGAGAGGCTGGTCTCCCCTGTGAAATCTGTATAGTATAGGGTAAAAGCACACAAGACCAGATTTCACAGCGGAAGACCAGATTTCACCGTCTGTGATGCGTTTTTCATGGTCGTGAATTTGGGAGGGCCCTCTTTATATAGAACCACGTTAGATGTCCCACCCGTCTTCCAGAAATTTCTATCAACCAATCCCAGTCCCACTTCACCATTCAGAACTCCACCCACTCTTATCTTTTCAAGGACCAGTGACAGTCAATTTTACTTACTAGCCACTCCCTTCAATCACCAGTGACTCATGTGACAGTCTGTACACCTATGTTCACCCCTTTTAAGAGATTATGCTAAATTTTGTATATAGTATATACAGTATCAATTAAAAACTCATGAATTGCTGATCATTGTTGTCCTGGTAAAATATGTGTGGCAACATTGTATGTAAAGAGATAAGATTCCACTGTACAATATTACCAGGACATGTTCTGGAGGGCAGTGATAAGTTCCGCAGAGACAAAAGGCTAGCCAATGCCTCAGCCAGGTGTCAACAAGATCAAATTCACCATCACCTGATTAAGTGGCCACTCTTTGCAGTAGAAAGGATGTGGGCAAAAGATCTACATTTTGACAAAGAATTAGCTTGATGGTCCTGGCCATGCAGTTTTTCTGTCTCCTGAACATCAGCTGGAGATGATTCTTGCGCAAGAGGAAGGGCTATAAGGGGAAAGGACATATGTCCCAAATCATCTCACCGTTGCTCTCTACCCATGGCAGCATCAACCCCTGAAGAACAAAGAAGCAGCATTGGACTGGGAAAGGGAGGGAGATCCTGAATGAAAGAGGTTCAGGTAGTAAGACTGTTGGAAAATGTGGTGAGAGAGACCTTTTGCTTTGTATTTACATAGCTTGTTAAGTGAGGTGTTAGTTGTGTTTTACCTTTTATTTCCTTGTAACCAATTCTGGCTTATGTCTCATTACTTGTTGTCATTTAAAATCTTTTTGTAGTTAATTAATTTGTTTTGTTGTTTTATCTAAACCAGTTTGTTTGGATTGAAGTGTTTGGGAAATTCCATTTGGGAGAACAAGATTTATGCATATCATTTTCCATTAATGAAATGATGGACTTTATGAAATGAAATGATGAGCTTTATTGTGCAGGAGGGTTCTGGGTAGTACAAGACTCACATTTCTGGGAGAATGTCTGGGACTGGGAGTTTGCTGATGTTACCCTGCAGTGTAATTCAATAGCACTCATACAATATAGCTGGGAGTGATTTACATGCTGGAGGCTGTGTGAGAGTAGACCAGGAGTGGTTGGTCTCACAGCAAAACAGTGTAAAAGGCACCCCAAGTTGGGGAATTGAGGGAACCACAGCTGTCCATCAGTCCAGATTGACCCTTGGTAATGTCAAAGCTCCATCCATTCCCCTCCGTCCTTAGGGTTCTGAACAGTTATATAACAATTTTTTCTCTCATTAGTCATAGCAGACATAACAAGAATCTCAGGGCTGGTCTACATTTAAAAAGCTGCACCAGTGCCACTGTAGCACTTTAGTGAAGACACCACTATGCCAGCGTGGGGAGAGCTGCTTCTGTCAGTGTAGTTTAATTTACCTCTGCAAGAGGTGGTAGCTATGGTGACGGGAGAAGCTCTCCTGCCAACATAACACTGTCTACACTGGAGGTTATGTCGATATAACTACATCGCTCAGGGATGTGGACATTCCACACCCCTGAGCGATGTAGTTATACCTATATAAGGTTGTAGTGTAGACCTAGTGTTTTCATTACTTCCCTTCTACTTTCTCGAACAGTTGAGGTTTTCATTTACAGATTGAAATTGAAGCCTAATGTTTCTACTATGAACATTATTCATATTATGTTCATGTAAATACTTCATTTAAAAATAAAAATAACTAAAGCTTCGACAAACAGTGCACTTCTGGAGCCCTAATTATTAGACACAGAGACAATTTGGAGGGGGTTCAGAGAGAAGAGCAACAAAAATAGTTTACAGCCTGCAGGGACTGATTTTTCAGTGAAGATCAAAAGTGAAATTTGGAAGCTCCATTTCTTAAGACTTCTAAGAACTCAACTGAACAAAATTCTAGTAAACCTACAATAATGAACAATGCTGCAAAAGATGTTCTAGATAAATGGTTCCCAGTTTGGTCTCTGAATCAGTTGTTCATGAAGTGCGTGCTAGTGGTTTGTAAAAAATTGGGTGGGTTTATAACATGCTGTTGGCTTTCCTCCTTGTTTCCAGCTGATTCTGCTGTCTGTCTTCATTTTCTCTGAAACAGCACTAATCTTAGTAGTTTGGGTCTTAAAAGGACTTTGTCAACAAACTCGTGTATATTAAAACTGTCTTAAATGAGCATTCAAAGAATTGACAAAAAAATCCATTGTTTAATGGAGGCAGTCTGCTAATAAAGGTGGTGCTGGATTGTACTTGGTACTTTTGAGGATATTTAGGAGTGATTCCACTAGATTGGTGACAGACATTTGCAGATCATAAGTATCATTAAATTCTGCTCTTGTTCAACTATGCATACTCTTTTTAAATTTCAACAAGGTTTAGTCATAGTTAGTTTTAGAGGAAAAATTAAGATACTAAAATTGGAATAGATGAGGGTAAATATAACTTTAAAGATTCAATCATATATGTAATTCAAATACTTCATTATGTGTTACTAAAGCTACAGTATTAATTTATTTTACCTTTCCAAACAGCACCCGACAATGCCATCTACTCCTTGATGTCTTCAATTCAACTGAACATGAGCTGACCGTTAGTGCTAAAAACAACGAAGACCTAGTTCTGCATGCGGGGGAATGTCAACGGTAAGTGCTTTTGGCATTAAAGAGATACTGCTATAGCTTTATTCTCTCAACTTTTGTGAACTATTCATTTTTTTAAGATCATTGTACAGTTCAGAGACTGTAATCTATTTTTGTTTCTCTGAAGATACATCTTTGAGTGCTAAGAATTTCTCGGTGTAATTTATTTTGTCTGCAGTTTTCATGCAGTAAAATTAATTGCAGAGTACAAGGTGATTGTTACTTGTGGAGCGAAAGAGTGGGTTCAGCATTGTACAAATGACGTGGACTGTTGGATTGACTGGCTATGTTTTCCTAAAACTTTCATAATATAATGGCTCTTGATGCACTTTAAACACAGCGTATTTTGATGTTGAAACCTCCGTTTTTATTTATTGAAATAGATTGAATTCACGGATATATAATCTTTGCACAGAATAGACCTTTCTTGATTCAGTTTACTTCTACCATAACAACCATTCTGGGAAAAGGAGAAATGGACAAAAGAAAATGGAAAGAGAGAAAGAGAAAACAAGAGCAATTACAGTAGGGTAGCTCTGCAGTCTGTTCCCTTCATTCATCTCTGTCATAAATATAAAGGGAAGGGTAAACCCCTGTAAAATCCCTCCTGGCCAGAGGAAAAATCCTCTCAACTGTAAAGGGTTAAGAAGCTAAAGGTAACCTCGCTGGCACCTGACCAAAATGACCAATGAGGAGACAAGATACTTTCAAAAGCTGGGAGGAGGGAGAAAAACAAAGGGTCTGTGTCTGTCTATATGCTGCTTTTGCCGGGGATAGACCAGGAATGGAGTCTTAGAACTTTTAGTAAGTAATCTAGCTAGAGATGCGTTAGATTATGATTTCTTTAAATGGCTGAGAAAAGAATTGTGCTGAATAGAATGACTATTTCTGTCTGTGTGTCCTTTTTGTAAGGTTTTGCCTAGAGGGATTCTCTATATTTTGAATCTAATTACCCTGTAAGGTATCTACCATCCTGATTTTACAGAGGTGATTCCTTTACTTCTATTTACTTCTATTTCTATTAAAAGTCTTCTTGTAAGGAAACTCAATGCTTTTTCATTGTTCTCAGATCCAAGGGTTTGGATCTGTGGTCACCTATGCAAATTGGTGAGGATTTTTACCAAACCTTTCCCAGGAAGTGGGGTGTAAGGGTTGGGAGGATTTTGGGGGGAAAGACGTGTCCAAACTACGTTTCCCAGTAAACCCAGTTAGAGTTTGGTGGTGGCAGTGGTTATTCCAAGGACAAAGGATAAAATTAATTTGTACCTTGGGGAAGTGTTAACCTAAGCTGGTAAAAGTAAGCTTAGGAGGTTTTCATGCAGGTCCTCACATCTGTACCCTAGAGTTTAGAGTGAGGGAGGAACCTTGACAATCTCTTTGGGCACTTATCTAGGCAGGAGGTCTTAGAGGTATTCCCATCTGCTTTCCTAACCTGTCCACTTAACAGTTGTTAGACTATTTGTTCCCAAGGGCAGGTACCATCCTTCTTTAAAATCTGGAAAGTGCATGGCACATAATGGACGCAGTCCTAAACAATTAATAAATGGTGTTGAGACCATTACCCTATCAATCAAATCCTTCCTAAGACCCCACTTCTTCTGTGATGCTTATAAGAAGTGAATTTATTTTATCATTTGGGGAAAATCAATTTTGTGATGCCGAAATATTAACAAGAGGCTTCCTCAAAAGTTTATGCCTCTCATACAACTAAACATTATATTGTCTGAGTAAAATATCCAGCCTTCCAAACTGTCCCTCTACCAAAATAGCCATCAATTACATATTTGTTCCCCCCCTTCCTCCTCCCAGGTTGTGGAGAGAGGTGAGTTGGTGTGTGTCAAGGTTCCTTCCCCACTCTGAACTCTAGGGTACAGATGTGGCGACCTGCATGAAAACCTCCTAAGCTGACTTTTACCAGCTTAGGTTAAAACGTCCCTAAGGTACAAACTATTTTACCCTTTGCCCTTGGACTTCCACTGCCACCACCAAACTTTATCTAGGTTCCTGAAAAAATTAGAGTTTGGAAACGTCTTTCCCCCCAAAATCCTCCCAACCCTTGCACCCCACTTCCTGGGGAAGGTTTGGTAAAAATCCTCACCAATTTGCATAGGTGACCACAGACCCAAACCCTTGGATCTTAGAACAATGAAAAAGCATTCAGTTTCCTTACAAGAAGACTTTTAATGGAAGTAAAAAAGAATCACTTCTGTAAAATCAGGATGGTAAATACCTTACAGGGTAATCAGATTCAAAACATAGGGAATCCCTCTAGGCAAAACCTTAAGTTACAAAAAAGATACACAGACAGGAATATTCATTCTATTCAGCACAGCTGTTTTCTCAGCCATTTAAAGAAATCATAATCTAACGCATCTCTAGCTAGATTACTTACTAAGTTCTAAGACTCCATTCCTGTTCTGTCCCCGGCCAAAGCATCACACAGACAGACCCAGACCCTTTGTTTTTCTCCCTCCTCCCAGCTTTTGAAAGTATCTTGTCTCCTCATTGGTCATTTTGGTCAGGTGCCAGCGAGGTTACCTTTAGCTTCTTAACCCTTTACAGGTGAGAGGATTTTTCCTCTGGCCAGGAGGGATTTTACAGGGGTTTACCCTTCCCTTTATATTTATGACAGTGTGAGTTGGAGAAATGAGTCTTGTGACAAAGTTCCTCCTCTGCCTTGGTGGGTCCTGTGCTTATTGGCAGTTTTGCTCGCCTCAGAGGTTCCTGGCAGCCCTCATTTGGCCATTTTCGTGGCTCAAATTTGCTGTTCAGTTAGCCTCATCACTGTCCAGCATGGGGAAAAGGAAGAACAATCCCCATAGTCTCTGCTGATCCACCTAGTGGATTGGGGGAACAGGCCAGAGATCTTCTCCTCTGATGGAACCAACCGTCCAGGTCAACTCCTCCGGTATCAAGTAGGGAGTTGGGGGGGTGAAGGATGGGGGGAACTGGGCCCGCCCTCTACTCCGCGTTCCAGCCCAGGTCCCTGTGGATTGCAGCTGTCTACAGTGGCTCCTGTAACAGCTGCGTGACAGCTACAACTCCCTGGGCTGCTTTCCCATGGTCTCCTCCCAACACCTTCTTTATTCTCACCACAGGACCTCCCTCCTTATGTCTGGTAATGCTTGTACTTCTCAGTCTTCCAGTAGTATGCCTTCTCACTCTCAGCTTTTTGCTCCCAGCTCCTCGCACACACACCACAAACTGAAGTGAGCTCCTTTTAAAACCCAGGTGCCCTGATTAGCCTGCCTGTCTTAATTGATTCTGGCAGCTTCTTGATTGGCCTCAGGTGTTCTAATCAGCCTGTCTGCTTTAATTGTTTCTAGAAAGTTCCTGATGGTTCTGGAATCTTCCCTGTTACCTTACCCAGGAAAAAGGGACCTACTTAACCTGGGGCTAATATATCTGCCTTCTGTTACTCTCCTGTAGCCATCTGGCCTGACCCTGTCACAGTCTACACCGAGTATTTCGGGAATTTAGGCAGAAAAAGGTTTCCTCGGTTGATGGTAGCGGAATCTGGCTCTTTCTGAAAGGTGGTTCTTCGCCATCTTCTCCATACTCTGAAACAAAAATTGAAGATGAGAATCAGGTTGATAACTGACAAGTGTCAACATCAAGTGATTTTTTTTAAGTTAAGATATGCACTTCCTTAAGAGTTCTCAGTATTCTGCCCTACTTAAAGGTGGGATTGACAGTCTGCCTCCAAAGGACCCAGTACTTCCCTTTAAGCTTTCATCAGCCAAGAAGACCTAATGTCCAAACAGGGTGTGGAATAGAATTTTCTGATCACATCCAGAACCTCAGTGAACACCACAGTTCTAAATCCAGATAACTTTTGGCGTTCAACTTCTCAATATCCTGTTTTACTGTCATTGATGTGGGCAACTTAGTCTTAATTCAAGTAATTTTCTCTGCAAAATAACCACAAATTTGCTCTCAGCGAGGGGTAGTCAAAATCAGCCCCTGTGAGAAGGCAAATTTCATTAAACAGTTTCTCTACCATATGGAATGGTGGCTCTTCTCAAGAGGTTGCAGATGCTTTGCCTCTCACACAACTATACCTCAAGACCTTAGGAAACGTTTGTCCCAATAAATCATCTTTGGCCCAGGATTTCTGCCATTAGCTCTTTAGCTGTCCCGCACCTCACAAATCATTTTAAAACCAAGATTACTTGTGAGGATGAAACTATCAAAGGGGAAACACTCCAATACCATTGATAGTGGCAGATTATCAGAATAAGTTCCTCACTCCTCTAGGAGAATAGTAATACATTTTCAAACTATTGGAGCCTATGATTTTCCATGAGAGGAGTACATTATCCAGCCCTTTAATTCTAACGCAAACACTAGATCCAAAGCTGAATCTGCAGCTACCTGGGACAGCCCTGTAACCCTCATGTTGGCCACAAAATCCTGAACTGAATATGAAGATTCATCTTCTTACGTCAGTGTTGAAATTATTGGGTGTTGTCAGCCTGAGTGACTCCAGAGCCACAGCATTCAGGAAATCCATTGTCTCAAATTGAAGCTGCACTTTTGCCATTTGTTCGTTATAGAATTCACCTCTTCCATGATCCCTGCATTAAATAAGACCATAATATGCAGTCTTGTCTTCCTTATGTTTAATTAAAAAGATAAAAAGAAAAAACTTAAACACTCACCAAGATATGCCATGCCTAACCATAGTAAATGTGTGATTGTGCTGCTGTGTCCCTTGTCCTTCGTTTTCACATCCCTTCCATATTGTTTCTGAACCTCAGTCGTATTTTAAAAAATCCTGTAAGCTCTTTGGAGTAAGGACTAAATCTTTCTACATCTTTTGTGAGGAGCCAGCACAGATTTGGGTGGCATAAAATAATAAATTGTAGTAATAGAATCATAGAACTGGAAGGAACTTTGAGAGGTCATCTAGTCCAATCCCCTGCACTCATGGCAGGACTAAGTATTATCCAGACCATCCCTGACAGGTGTTTGTCTAACCTGTTCTTAGAAATCTCCAGAGATGGAGATTCTACAATCTCCCTACGCAATTTATTACAGTGCTTAACCACCCTGACAGTTAAGGAGTTTTTCCTAAACCGCCCTTTCTGCAATTTAAGCTCAGTGCTTCTTGTCCTGTCCTCAGAGGTTAAGAACAACATTTTTCCCCCTCCTCCTTCTAACAATCTGTTATGTACTTGAAAACTGTTATACCTCTGTCTTCTCTTCTCCAGGCTAAACAAACTCAATTTTTTCAATTTTCCCTGATAGGTCATGTTTTCTAGACCTTTACTCCTTTTTGTTGCTCTTCTCTGTACTTTTGCCAATTTGTCCACATCTTTCCTGAAATATGGTGCCCAGAACTGGTCACAGTACTCCAGCTGAGGTCTAATCAGCATGGAGTAGAGTGGAAGAATTACTTCTTGTGTCTTGCTTACAACACTCCTGCTAATACATCCCAAAATGATGTCTTCCTCTGCCCTGCCCCCCCCTTTTGTTTTTTTGTTGCAACAGTGTTACTTTGTTGACTCCTATTTGGCTTGTGATCCACTATGACCTCCAGATCCCTTTGCGCAGTACTCCTTCTTAGGCAGTCATTTCCCATTTTGTATATGTGCAACTGATTGTTCCTTCCTAAGTGGAGTACTTTGCATTTGTCCTTATTGAATTTCATCCTATTTACTTCAGACCATTTCTGAATGGTTCAGATAATTTTTAATTTTAATTATACCCTCCAAAGCACTTGCAACCTCTGCCAACTTGGTATCGTCCACAAACTTTACAAGTGTATGCTCTATGCTATTATCTAAATCATTGATGAAGATATTGAAGAGAACTGGACCCAGAACTGATCCTTGTGCCCCCCCCTTGGTATGCCCTTCCTTCTTGACTGTGAATACTATAATACTATAAACACCTTTTAAAAATAGGTCTATAGCACAGTGACCCTTTATTGGGTCGATAAATTTGAATAAATGGCTCCTTTTATTTTTTTATTTAAGTTTAATAATTTTAATTTAAATAGTCTGAAATGCCAATGTCATAACAGATGTAAACATTTCCAAGTACTTTAGTCCTCCAGTAGGGTCATTTATCAAGGAAAAACTTCACAGCTTGTTCCATGTTTAAATTTTCATATTATATGCTCCTATCACAATAATGTGATTTTAGTCTCATCGTAAAATATTTGAATGTTTCAGAGTAGCAGCCGTGTTAGTCTGTATTCGCAAAAAGAAAAAGAGTACTTGTGGCACCTTAGAGACTAACCAATTTATTTGAGCAAAAGCTTTTGTGAGCTACAAAGCTTATGCTCAAATAAATTGGTTAGTCTCTAAGGTGCCACAGGTACTCCTTTTCTTTTTATTTGAATGTTGTAATCTGGGTTATAAATTGCACATTACTATGCGTATTTTGTATTAATTTATCTTCTGTTTCACAGGATAAGTACTTTTAATTGTAAGCATTACTGCATAGCTCCTACTTTGTTTCCATAGTTCTATAGATAGTATAATTGAACATATAGGCAAACTTAAATTGCGTTTAAGAAGGCCCTGAGAAGATTACCAAACCGCTTCAGTGAGAAGACTGATTTTACTACCCAGAGGACAGTATGAAAAATGCAGAAATTAGCCTTTTTCAATCTTCCTGGCTGTCCAGGGACAGGGTGCACTGGGCTTCCCAACAGAGCCTTGGCACTGGATTCTCACTTGTCCCTTTTTTTCTGTCTTATGGACTACCCTTTATTAATATCTGATTAGGTGTTTGACATATTCACCTCTAGTCAATTTTTAATTCCTTGTTCTTTCTCCATCGCCAGTATCTCCATTATTTCCTTTGTCACCCATCATTAATATTTCCCTCATTTCTCTTCTGTTTTATCCCTATGCATTCCCCTCACTCTCCAGCCCCTTCTTCAGGGCTTGTCTACATAGAGACTTATTGCTTGGCCAACCAGGGTATAAAATCTACATTGTACTAGCCTGCCACGCTAACTGGCCATGGTGGACCATGTTACAATGCACTACTACTGCTTGAAATAGGCTGTGGAAAGCATAAGCACTCCTGTATCATTCCACTCAACATAGCAAAGCTTTATTTATCTGGTGTTTTAAGAAAAGTGTGCAGTTCTCTCCCTTCCCAGCCACCGCTGTAATAAATTAAAACGCTGACTGCAACAATTGTCTTATTCTGCAAAATAATGCAACCCCGGGGGCTCCTTAGTGCTACAGTACTACTCTACTATGGCTAATCATTCTCTGAGTAACTAATGAAGGTTACAGGACAGCCACTGTAGTTTGAAAAAACATATATTTGTATATGGAATGTTCAGTGGTTACCATTAAATAAATATTTAAGAGTTACATAACAATAGCATCTGTGAGAGCATGTTCCTTTTTTCTTATATGTAGAATAAGGAAATATGAGGAATATACTTGTCTTATAAATTTCTATTCCTTATCCCCTTTGTCTTGGAGAAATGACCAGCAGTTCAGGGGTGACCAGTTAGCATGCTTCTTCTATCTGAGGAACACAGAAAGAAACATAAATTCTGGCAAATCAAGTGTAAAAGTATAATTCGTACTCCTGGGAGTATTCTGCGCCAAAAAATTAAAATTTGCAGAATTTTAAAATATTGTGTGCAGAATTTATTTGTCACAATAACACTACATAATCACGCCAGTTTCAATCATTTTGATAATTTATTTCAAAATACCTGTCAGCAAATATGTCTGTAACTATACAGAAACACATACAAAAATTCCTCTGGGAGTAGAGTTAAAGAAACCCCTATGACAACCCAGTTCCTGTTTCTCTGCCCCCCTTCCCCCCCCCAAGCCCAGCTGGAGGGCCAGACACCCACAACTCCTCCCCCCGAGACCCCAATCGTGGGGCCCTTCTTGCCCAGGCACCCGCCCACTCCTCCTGCAGAGCCCAGGGATCCAGAGGGAGAAACAGCCTGATGCTTGGTCCCAGACTAGCACAGTGTTTCCTGTGCACCACCCTCTCTTTCCTTCAGGGCATGCTGAGAAACTGCAGCTGTCAGGAACCCTCTATCTTCCTCCCCCTCCCCCAAGCAGTGTCTTCTATGTGGAAGTTGGGCTCTGCCGGGTCCAATGGTCCTTAGTGGCTGCTAGCAGCACTGCAGCCCATTTCTGTGAGGGAAAGGAAATTCTGCACACACAGTGGCACAGAATTCCTCCACGAGTGAATTAGGTAGGCCAAAAAGAATTAGAAGAGCAACTAGTAAAAGAAAAAATAATTGCTGTTCATTTTTGTGTAAGTACATGAGAAGCAGAAAACCTGCCAAACAACAGTGCAGCCACTGGATGATCAAGATGCTAAAGGAGCACTCAAAGGAGATGAGGCCATTGCAGAAAATCTAAATGAATTCTTTCCATTGGCCTTCGTTGCAGGGGATGTGAGAGAGATTCCCACACCTGAGCCCTTCTTTTTAGATGACAAAATCTGAGGAATGGTCCCAGATTGAGGTCTCACTAGAGGAGGTTTTGGAACAAAGTGACAAATTAAACAGTGATAAGTAATCAGGACCAGATGGTATTCACCAAAGAGTTCTGAAGGAACTCAAATATGAAATTGCAGAACTACTAACTATGGTATATAACACTTAAAGCAGCATCTGTACTACATGACTGGTTGGTAGATAATGTAACACCGATTTTTAAAAGAGATTCCAGAGGCGATCCTGGCAATTATAGGCCAGTGAGCCTAACTTAATTACTAGGCAAATTGGTTGAAACTATACTAAAGAACACAATTATCAGTCTCATAGATGAATGAAATATGTTGGGGAAGAGCCAACAGAGCTTTTATAAAGGGAAATTATACCTTAAAAATCTATTAGAATTCTTTGACAGTGACAACAAGCATGTGGACAAGGGTGATCTAGTGGATATAATGTACTTGAACTTTCAGAAAGCCTTTGACAAGGTCCTGCAGCAAAGGCTCGTAAGCAAAGTAAGCAGTTATGGGATAAGAGGAAAGGTCCTCCCATGGATCAGTTAAAACTGGTTAAAAAATAGGAAACAGGGGGTTGGAATAAATGGTCAGTTTTCACAGTGGAGAGAAGTAAATGTCAGGGTCCCCTAAGGATCGGTACTGGGACCAGTGCTCTTCAACGTATTCATAAATGATCTGGAAAGGGGGGTAAACAGTGAGGTGTCAAAGTTTGCAGACCATGCAAAATTTCTCAAGCTAGTTAAGTCCAAAGCAGTGTGCGAAGAGTTACCAAGGGGATCTCACAATACTGGGTGACTGAGCAAGAGAATGGCAGATTAAATTCAATGTTAAGTGCAAAGTATTGCACATTGGAAAACATAATTCCAACTATACATACAAAATAATGCGATCTAAATTAGCTGTTACAGTTCAAGAAAGAGATCTTGGTGTCATCGTAGATAGTTCTCTGGAAACATAAGCTCAGTGTGCAGCAGCAGTTAAAAAAGCTAACCGTGTTAGGAAACATTAGGAAAGGGATCGATAAAACAGAAAATATCATAATGCCAGTTTATAAATCCATGGCATGCCCACACTTTGTATACTGCATACAGTTCTGGTCGTCTCATCTCAAAAAATGGTAGGGGTGTGTGTGTTTGTGTGTGTGTATGTATGTATTAAAAAAAAATTGGAAGAGGTACAGAGAAGAGCAACAAAAGTGATTAGGGGTATGGAAAGCTTCCCTGTGAGGAGAGATTAAAAAGACAAGGACTGTTCATCTTGGAAAAGTGATAATAAGGGGGATACGATAGAAGTTTATAAAATCATGAACAGTGTGAAGGAAGTGTTGTTTACCCCTTCACATAACACATGAACCAGGGTTCACGCAATGAAATTAATAGGCAGCAGGTTTAAAACAAACATTAGGAAGTACTTCTTCACACAATACATGGTGATCCTGTGGAACTTGTTGCCAGGGGATGTTGTGAAGGCCAAAAGTGTAACTGGGTTCAAAAAAGAATTAGATAAGTTTATGGAGGATAGGTCCATCAGTGGCTAGTAGCCAAGATGGTCAGGGGCACAACTCCATGATCTGGGTTTCCCTAAACCTCTGACTACTCGAAGCTTGGATTGGATGACAGGGTGGGTCACTCGATAAACCACCCTGTTCATCTGAAGCTTCTGGCATTGGCCATTCTCAAAAGACAGGACTCTGGGCTAGGTAGTCCGTTGGTCTGATCCACTGTGGCCATTCTTATGTTCTTATTGTTCATCTTTGTGGCAGCGGAGCTGGCAGGGATATGCTTTTTATCCTTTGCCCAAATCCCCAAGATATCTTCTTGGGAGTGCACTTCATACTTCCCTTTTCAGTAGCTGTGGAATTCAAAATGTTCCTATGGATCCTGCTATTATGATGGCCACTTTCTTCATTTGGAGGCCAGGTACACTTGGAATATACTGTTTTACTGGAGAGTTTGGTGCTCTCTGTCCCCTTTATAAAATATTAGTTGGAGGGTAGGGGCCAGGATTGCTGGCCACCAAACCATCCAGTGGATGAAAGTAGTGGGATCCTTGGGAGAGGAGTGTGTCTTGGCTTACAATTTCAGTTGATTATGTTTTGGATTCATTGGAAAGATACTCTCAAGTGCTGCAAAAGAACACAAAATATATTTTTCAACTCATCAAACTTTAATAGCTGAGTTTCTTCCGGCTCTAATATATACATTGAAAGTTATTGTTTACGTCACTGGTAGCTTGTGTGAGGGGTTGTAATTGATGCTGGTGAACTTCTGGGTAGATTGAGTGATGTGTATAGTAGCCTCAGTTAATTAAAATATGTTCGTTGTATTAGAATGATGTGTGTCTATTTTGCGAACCTACTCAGTTGAATACACCTCTCATGATAGCGAGAGATATGGGCTTTATTTTATATATATGGTTTTGGGCAAATTTGTCTTAAATCACTTTTCTATGTGACCGGAGTCTCCCATTTGCAAAGTTTTTCGAGAAAATCACTTGTACATTAGATTCTAACTTTACCATTTAAAGTGTGTGACACTGTATCTGCAGGAAAATTCCACACTTGGCTATAACCTTAGTAGTATCATTTTGTAGTCTTTCTGCCTCCCCTAATGCTGTTTAGCTGTTACATTAGTTTTCTTTAATGTAGGAGATGCTGCTGCTCAACTCTACAGGAGACTATTGAAGGACTCTTTTGTAAGAGTGTTGAAATGTGATGAATGTAATCAGTAGTAACAACTTATTTGTCATAGTCTTTTGGTGGTTACTACAAAATTAAAACAGCAGAATGTATCAGACAGAGCTCTTGAAAGGAGCTGTATTATGTATGTTAACAAAAATAATGTATTGCCAGCAGCAGTGATTTTAATTTATTGAAAAACTTAGTTATGGTAATTATTGTGTTTCTTACTTGATTATCAAGCCATTAAAATTAAATTTCATGACAACCCTCGTTTACGTGTAAATCACTTTGTAATTTATGGTAATAGATGTTATCTCATTACATGCCTCAAGATATCTAGTTTTGTACAGCATATCATGCATTGCCTTTGAATTTAAATTCTGTGCACAGCATGTCTGGCACTGAAGAATCTCAAACAACATAATCAGTGGAAAGATATTTATCATGGTGATGATCTCAGTAGCTCAACTTTAACTCTGTCATCTGTCTTTGTGGTGCACCATAACTGAGTTAGGAAAGTCTTTCATGCATATGAGATAAACAAAGATTCTACAGTCAAGAGCTGCAGGTGTCATAAAAGGTGCAGAGGCTAAGAATGGTTTGGTCGATTAAATGACTGGCAATAAGGAGATCCAAACACTGTTGCTGACCAAGTGACATCTTCCTATGAAAGAATGTCTTGCCAAGTGTAAAGGATGTGAAAATCTGAATCTACTTAATCTGTTAGAGGTTTCAGCTTTATATGAATTGTCTGTTTCTCTCCTAAAGAAGTTGTCATCATACAAAGAACTACTCTTACTTTCAGAATACAAGGGTCCTTGAGTGAAAGCTGAGATGAAGTTAGAATAAAATTTATAAAATTTTATAAGGTGGCCCCATCTGGAATGCCCTCCAGCAGCAGGCTGCAGCAAGACAGAATGCCTGCCTCAATTTCCCTTCTCCTCCTGCCCATGAAAGGAACATAGTCTCCCATTGTCTAATGTAGAGCCCAGCTCTGGGCATAATTTATTCACGCACGCCAGTGCAATATTCCTCTCCCCCCTTCCAACCTTTTAGAAAACCATTTTCCAGTTTACACAATAAACATACAGCAGGTGTCTCCCAAATCCCTTTCCAGGGATGATATCAGCAAGTCAGCCAGCTGAAACTCAATAGCAGGACTGTGTTCTCAGTGGCTTTGGCTCCTGTTTCAGGACCCCACTCTCTAGATGTCACTGCCTGAGGGTGGCTGGTCTTCCTGCTGCCCTTCATTCATGTCTTTGCCCTGAGGGCTTCCCCTCTTGCAGGGTTCCATCCTGCAGGTCTCCCAGCCTGTCACTTCTGTCCCTGCTCAGGGGATGCACCCTATCACAACTATCATCTTGCTCCTGGGCTTGGCTTCCCCATACCAACCTAGATCTTCCACTTTTCCTAGGGGCCACTGTCTGAGTCTTCCACTTGTCGGGATCCCCAACTTTGATCTGTTTTCATCAACAGTTTTCCTCTAAGCTCGTCACTGGGCAGCTCACAGTTACTACTTGCCTTCCAAACTTAGCTCTCTCCAAGCAACTCCTGCCAGCTCTTCCTGCTGCTTCTCTCTCCTCTGGGTCTCTGGCAGCTCTCAGCTGCCACTTCCTGACTCTCTCACAGTGACTTGCCAGTTCTCCGACGGTCCCAGTTTGCTCCCCAGTGTGACCCAAGTGTCCTCTTTTAAGTTCAGTTGGAATGAGCTAATGAATCACAAGTGCACTGGCCTCTTCCCTCATAAAGGGTCAGTGTTACTGTATGACAGATATATAAGGACTTACCTGGTTTATAAAGAGAGAAGAAAAGACACAATGAGAAAAGGGTGGAGTTTGGTTACAGTACATAGCATTAGAAACACTTGTCTAAATGTGATGCTTCTAGAGGGAAGCAGTTTTCTTGTGCATTTACAAAAAGTCAGCAAGAATGTGCTAAACATTCTTATAGGTGGGGCGGGTAGCAACACCTGTAATTAATGCCCAACAATTGCCATGATAAGATATTTTTTCAGTTGCTTTTAATTTTGCCAAATTTAACCATTTGGGCTGAAATTTTCTATGCTCGGTGTCTATTTTAGGGTGAATTCTTCTGGAAAATTTCAGCCACAATGGTTCAGCTGTTTCAGAGAATGTTGTCATGGGAAAAGGCATTGTTTTCCCATTTAAAAAATTTCTGGCCACCTTTTCTTTTCTAGCATCCCTATGCTTTGGAGAAAGGGTTTGAAATTTAGGAAGGGGGTGCCTCTGTGACAGGTGGCTTTTGCTGTGTCCATCAATATCTGCCAAAATTTGGCTTGATTATAATAGTTGAAATATCGCAGATTGCACATGCTCAGTAGAGACTTCTTACAGATGAACGGCTAAAACCCTTGAAGATTCCATCCATGCAGACCATGCTCCTTCGCCTCACAGCTCCTGTGTGTGATTTAACTGCTCATGCACCATCTCCCCACTGACCAGGTGAGCATGCTGCTGCCCAAGGTGCAGCTCCTAGCTGCTGAGAGCCAGTATGATCAGGAAGCCTGTCTTTCCTGTGCTCTGCATGACACCCCCCCTGTTGGCCCAGGCACCGTGAAGGAGGAAGCCATGTGACTTGAATGCACAGAGGACCAGAACATGACTGTGAGAAAGAAATAGGTTGGAGCAAGGAGTTTGGTGAGACTGGGATAGGGGACTGGGAGTTGTTGGGCTAGGATTGGGACTAAAAGTAAGCGGGTAGAGGGCAAAGTGCAACTTGTTGGGCTAAGAGACTGGGAGGAGACAGGGACTGCGAGGCAGGTGTAGGGGGAGACTGAGAGCCACTGAGGAAAATGGGTGAAGGAAGAGAAGATAGGGAGGGGATGGGAGGTGGAGTGAGTGCAGAGGCAGGTCTGACACGTAGCTGGTGCAAGGACTCAATATGTAGAGAGATTAGGACAGGATGCTAGGTCAGGAGTGGTGACTGATATGAGGAACCTGGGGAGTGAGTCTGAAACTAGCAGCCAGTGTGCAGGGGAGAACTACATAATACTGTGAGGGAGGTGAGAGATGAATCAGATCAGGAGCTGAGAGGGGCAGTTGGGATTGGGTGGGCAATGAGACTGGGAGTTGGAGGAGATGTGGAACAGAGGAATGACTGGGACTCTGACTGGGGAATCGGATTGGGAGACACAGGGCAGCTGGGCAAGGGGACTGGGGCTAGGATGTGAAACCTGAGATGTGGGGACTGGGACTACGTAGTTAGAGAAAATAGGATTAGGCTGAGGAGCCAGGGATGGGTAAGAGATGAACAGCTTGGAAGGGATGGGGCAGAATGGTCAGACTATGGGGGAATAAGCAAAAGTGACCACTAGAAACACTTCCCTCCAGAGCCTCGAATGGAACCCATGATCTCTGAATCTCACAATTCTTCTGCTTTCAGCTAATATTTGTGAAATCCAGTGGTAAAGTATATCTCATTTCCCTCCACCTCATCCCAAGTGCTAGTCCATACTGTAACTGAGGCTTGACTGCCAAGATGTTACTTAGTTGGCACTATAATGTAACATAGGCATATTTCCTGTATTTACACTCTCCAGACACACCATAAAGATACCAAAGTGTCAACGGTAGCCTTTTTAAAAAACACAAAAAACAGGTGGTTTGTCAGGATCGGATTCTGAGAGCGAGAGAGAGAGACAGGAAGTTTGGATGGGGAAGGGGGTAAGTCAGCCAAGGTCAGAGAAGCTGAAGTGGGAGAAAAGGTTCCATGGTTCAGCACACAAGCAATACATTACAATAGATGAACACAGGACAATTCCAGGAGACCCTGATCCCAGCCCAAAGAATGCTCTGCAGAGCAGAGGAAACGGAGGCACAGGAATGCATAGATGTTCGTTTTTGTATAGATCTTTGTATTTCTTGTTCCATTAAAGAAAGAGAGCAATAACATTGCAGAACCCTGTGCAAAGTGTCTGTATGTGTTTTGTGCTACACCTTATCATATGCCCCTCAAAGACGTAAACCAGAAGGCTCACACCTTTGGGTGGAGTTCTGGGAGAGTGGGTGCAGTTAAGCTCTGGGGAGAGTCTGAGGAGTCAATACTGGTTCCAAGGTGTGAGGCATTGGGCTGCATAGTCTAAACTCTCAGAAAAGGGTGATAGAGAGAGGAATTGCACCACAAGAGTGTGCTTAGGGATCCCAAGCCAGGAGGGTGTTCAACATATTCATATATGATCTGGAAAAACGGGAGACCAGTGAGGTGGCAAAGTTGTTTACAGATTGTACAACATTACTAAAGATAGGTGCAAAGCAGACTGCAAAGAGTTACAAAGGGGTCTCACAAAACCGGATGACTGGGCAAGAAAATGGCAGATGAAATTCAATGTCGATAAGTGCATTGGAATACATAATCCCAACTGTACATACAAAAGGATGAGGTCTAAATTAGCTGCTGTTGTTTGTACTGCAGAGTGTTGTTCAGGCTGATAAGTTAATGCTGCTCGTGCTGCTGTTCCTTGAGCTCCAGTGTTAGTTCCCCTTGCAGTGAGTGCAGCTTGCAATTCAGGAGATCTCCATTATGTCCATAAAGGAAGACCACAGTCTCCGTTCAGTTGCAAAGGGGCTGGGCCAGGTTTATTCTCAATAAAGCCTGGTCCTAGTGCCCCATAGGAGGTACAGGTACACTAACATGTGTATGCCCGTGCAATCAGCACATCAGGATGCTGTCCCCTAAGCTAGCACAAGATGTCCCTCCTATGACTTCTGCTTTTATATATTGATATAAGCAAATTATGTATTACATTCCATACGCTTTTCTTCATTATACTGTACCTGCTAGTTCAAAGAAAACATCCTCATCCCTTATCATGTCATTCCTTCCTTATTTTACAAGGGGTCTGTGTCCCTGTTCCATGTCCTAGGAATGTGTTTATGCAGCTACTTGAGAACTCTGGTTGTTCCTGTACCATCCTATCCGGTCAGGAATGTGGTTACTTAGTGTTAGCTAATACCTAATGTGTTGCTATTCTGCCAACACTAGGCCTACTCTGGTTCACAGCCTTTGGTGCATACTGTTAGTTATGCCTAGGAGCTCCAGAAAGGCCTATACATGTTACCATTCAAAAAGAGATCTTGAGGTCATCTTGGATAGTTCTCTGAAAAAAATCTGCTGAGTGTGCAGTGGAAGTCAAAAAAGCTAACAATTTTAGGAACCATTGGGAGAGGGATATATAATAATAATGAAAATATAAATCCATGGTATGCCCATACCTTGAATAATCCATGCAGTTCTGGTTCCCCCATTTCAAAAAAGATATATTAGAATTGGAAAAAGTACAAAGAATGGCAAGAAAAATGATAAGGACTGTGGAACAGATTCCATGTGAGAAGAGATTAAAAGTACGGGAGCGGTCTTGGAAAAGAGATTACTAAGGGAGTATATGATACAGGACTATAAAATCCTGAATGGTGTGGAGAAAATGAACAAGAAACTGTTTACCCATTCACATAACATGTGAACCAGGGTTCATCCAATGAAATTAGTAGGCAGTAGGTTTTAAGCAATCATAAGGAAGGTTGTCTTCACACAGTGCACAGTGAACGTGTGGAGCTCATTGTCAGGGGGCATTGTGAAGGCTGAAAGTATAACTGGGTTCAAACAAGAATTAGATAAGTTCATGGAAGATTGGTCCATCACTGGCTATTAGCCAATATGGTCAAGGATGCAGCACCATGCTCGGGGTGTCCCTAAACCTCTGACTGCTAGAAGCTAGGACTAGAGAACAGGGGATGGATAACTCAAAGGGGAGCATCCGATGAAGTGAGCTGTAGCTCACGAAAGCTCATGCTCAAATAAATTGGTTAGTCTCTAAGGTGCCACAAGTACTCCTTTTCTTTTTTCAAAGGGGATGATCACTCAATAAAGTGCCCTGTTCTGTTCATTCCCTCTGAAGCATCTGGCACTGGACTCTGTCAGAGGACAGGACACTGGACTAAATGGACCATTGATTTGACCCAGTATGGTCATTTTTATGTTCTTATGAGGCATTGATGGGACTCTGTTTAGAATCCGGAGGCTTAAAACACCTAGGATCCAGCAACTTTTAAAAAAATCTTTCAAAACAAGCTTAGAAATTCATTTTCATTTTTTATTCTGAACAATAACACCACACTGTAGTCAGAGCAAAGAAACAGATGGCCATTCACATACAATTTTCATATGTATCTTACAGAGACGTTTGATTTTTCATTTTTAGTTAAAGGTATAAAAGTCTAAAGTTCCCCTTCACCATAAAGGGCACAAAACAAAAGTAAGTTCTCCATCTTTGGTCGGAGCACTTGTAGTATTACTTTGCCACATCTTTGATTAGAGCTCTGATATCATTTCTTTTCAGGGGCACTGATCATATGTACTGCAGTGTCTGTTCCAATCTGCTTCTAGCTTCATTCAGGAAAGAAGGCAGCACAGTGACTTGAAGTTGCAGAGCTAGCCTTAGCAATTTTAAGTAGGCATGTGAAACAGTTTTGCCCTCCCTGTGCCCAGAATGGTAACTATATCTTGTCCCTCCCACTGTACACATAGACGGCCTAAGATTTTTGGAAGGAGTTGCGGAGATGATTATTTGGGTACACCGAAAGTTAAATGACTCTTAAATAACAAGTGTGTGTATGGGAGAGGATCTTTCGAGGATTATTGAGGCAAACTGCTTAAATGTATATGGCTAGCAAGAACATCCAAAGTTACAATTGCAAGAATTTTTTTAAAAAAAGAAAAAATAAGTATAAATATTTTGGAAGGCATATAAAACTTCATGCTTCAGTGCATAAACAATCCTCTAATTCAGTATTTCTCAACTTTTTTGATACTAGGGACCAGCTTGCTTCCTTCCTAAACTGTGTTGGGGAGATCTCAGGGACTGACACCAGTCCACAGACTGGTCGTTGAGAAATACTGCGCTAATTAATGGGGTAATTGGGAAAATACTTTCACTCGGGACAATTTTTCCCATAGATGTCTACTGCAGGGTTTCTTTTGCCTTCTTCAGAAGCACCTGTTGCTGGCCACGGTCAGGAGTAAGATGCTGCACTAGATGTTATGACAATTCCTCTGTTCTCCTTATCCTTCCCACACAGATTCTAAGCTCAGAAGACACCACTGTGATCATCTAATCCAATGGTTCTCAGAGGCTTGCTGTGTGAAAGGGGTCACCAATACAAAAGTTTGAGTGACTGATCTAATCCAACCTGTGTAACACAGGGCATAGGACTTTCCTGAACTAATTTCTGTTTGAATTAGAACATGTCTTTTAGAAAATATCTGTTCTTGATGTAAAAATTGCCAGTGATGGAGAATCCACAACAACACTCGGTAAGTTGGGTCAATGGTTGATTAGCCTCATTATTAAAAACTTATGCCTTATTTCCTGTCTGAATTTGTCTGGCTTTAACTTCCAGCCATTGAATCTTGTTATACCTTTGTCTGATAGACTGAAGATCCCATTATCAAATATTTGTTCCCCATGTAAGTGCTTATACACTGTGATTAAATTATTTTTTAACTTTCTCTTATGCTAAATAGATTGAGCTCTTTGAGTCTGTCACTATATGGCATGTTTTCTAATCCTTCAATCAATCTTGTGGCTCTTCTGTGAACCCTATCCAGTTTATTAACATCTTTCTGAATAGTGGACACCAGAACTGGACACAGTATTCCAGTAGCAATTGCACCAGTACCAAATTCAGAGGTAATATACCCTCCCTACTTCTACTCTATATTCCCCTGTTTATGCATCCAATCTTGGATGCATAAACGGGAATATAGCTTTTGGTCACAGCGTCACTTTGGGAGCTTATGTTCAGTTGATTGTCCCCTATGAGCCTCGAATCTTTTTCACAGTCACTGCATCCTGAGAGACTTTTAAGTAATGTCTTGTAAATATGGTCTATAATTCTTTGTTCCTAGATGTATAGGTTTACATTTGGCCTTATTAAAATGCATATTGTTTTCTTAAGCGCAATTTACCAAGCAACCAAGACTGCTCTGTATCATTGACCTGTCCTCTTAATTATTTACTACTCCCCAATCTTTGTGTCATTGTAAATTTTATCAGTAATGATTTTGTTTTTTTTCTGGTCATTAATAAAAATGTTAAATAGTGTAGGGCGAAGAACTGATTGGCATTAATTCTATTATCCTCTATTAATTCTTTATTAATTGACTCCTGCATCAGCTCTTCTATTACTTTGCCCATGATTGATGTCAGGCTGACAAGCCTATAATTAACAAGGTCATCATGTTTACCCTTTTTAAATATTGGCACAAGATTAGCTTTCTTCCAGTCCTCTGGAACTTCCCCAATGTTCCAGGATTTATTGAAAATCAGCAGTAAGGATCCAGTGAGTTCTTTGGTCAGCTCATTTAAAACTCTCAGATGCAAGTTATCTGGAATGGCTGATTTAAAAATGTCTAGCTTCAGTAGCTACTCATTAACATCTACCTAAGGTACTGTTGGCTTGGAAAAGTCTCATCATCATCATCATCATCATGTGATATGACTACATAACGGTTTTCCCCAAATATAGAACAGAGATATTTACTGAATCTGTCTGCCTGTTCTTCATTATTATTGACTATTCTACTATTTCCATCCAGTAATAGCCCAGTACCTTTATTAGAATCTCTTTGTTCCTGATTTGCTCACAAACTGGGAAGAATTAGTAGGGGAAGCAAAAGTGGATGGGAATCTGGGAGGCAGTGACCATGAGTTGGTTGAGTTCAGGATCCTGACACAGGGAAGAAAGGTAAGCAGCAGGATACGGACCCTGGACTTCAGGAAAGCAGACTTCAACTCCCTCAGGGAATGGATGGGTAGGATCCCCTGGGGGACTAACATGAAGGGGAAAGGAGTCCAGGAGAGCTGGCTGTATTTCAAGGAATCCCTGTTGAGGTTACAGGGACAAACCATCCCGATGAGTCGAAAGAATAGTAAATATGGCAGGCGACCAGCTTGGCTTAACGGTGAAATCCTAGCGGATCTTAAACATAAAAAAGAAGCTTCCATGAAGTGGAAGGTTGGACATATGACCAGGGAAGAGTATAAACATATTGCTCGGGCATGTAGGAATGAAATCAGGAGGGCCAAATCACACCTGGAGCTGCAGCTAGCGAGAGATGTTAAGAGTAACAAGAAGGGTTTCTTCAGGTATGTTGGCAACAAGAAGAAAGCCAAGGAAAGTGTGGGCCCCTTAATGAATGAGGGAGGCAACCTAGTGACAGAGGATGGGAAAAAGCTAATGTACTTAATACTTTTTTTGCCTCTGTCTTCACGAACAAGGTCTGCTTGGACTGCTGTGCTGGGCATCACAACATTGGGAATAGATGGCCAGCCCTCTGTGGAGAAAGAGGTGGTTAGGGACTATTTAGAAAAGCTGGACGTGCACAAGTCCATGGGGCCGGACGAGTTGCATCCGAGAGTGCTAAAGGAATTGGCGGCTGTGATTGCAGAGCCATTGGCCATTATCTTTGAAAACTCGTGGCGAACCGGGGAAGTCCCGGATGACTGGAAAAAGGCTAATGTAGTGCCAATCTTTAAAAAAGGGAAGGAGGAGGATCCTGGGAACTACAGGCCAGTCAGCCTCACCTCAGTCCCTGGAAAAATCATGGAGCAGGTCCTCAAAGAATCAATCCTGAAGAACTTACATGAGAGGAAAGTGATCAGGAACAGTCAGCATGGATTCACCAAGGGAAGGTCATGCCTGACTAATCTAATCGCCTTCTATGATGAGATTACTGGTTCTGTGGATGAAGGGAAAGCAGTGGATGTATTGTTTCTTGACTTTAGCAAAGCTTTTGACACGGTCTCCCACAGTATTCTTGTCAGCAAGTTAAAGAAGTATGGGCTGGATGAATGCACTATAAGGTGGGTAGAAACTTGGCTAGATTGTCGGGTTCAACGGGTAGTGATCAATGGCTCCATGTTTAGTTGGCAGCCGGTGTCAAGTGGAGTGCCCCAGGGGTCGGTCCTGGGGCCGGTTTTGTTCAATATCTTCATAAATGATCTGGAGGATGGTATGGATTGCACTCTCAGCAAATTTGCGGATGATACTAAACTGGGAGGAGTGGTAGATACGCTGGAGGGCAGGGATAGGATACAGAGGGACCTAGACAAATTGGAGGATTGGGCCAAAAGAAATCTGATGAGGTTCAAGAAGGATAAGTGCAGGGTCCTGCACTTAGGACGGAAGAATCCAATGCACAGCTACAGACTAGGGACCGAATGGCTAGGCAGCAGTTCTGCGGAAAAGGACCTAGGGGTGACAGTGGACGAGAAGCTGGATATGAGTCAGCAGTGTGCCCTTGTTGCCAAGAAGGCCAACGGCATTTTGGGCTGTATAAGTAGGGGCATAGCGAGCAGATCGAGGGACGTGATCGTTCCCCTCTATTTGACATTGGTGAGCCCTCATCTGGAGTACTGTGTCCAGTTTTGGGCCCCACACTACAAGAAGGATGTGGATAAATTGGAGAGAGTCCAGCGAAGGGCAACAAAAATGATTAGGGGACTGGAACACATGACTTATGAGGAGAGGCTGAGGGAACTGGGATTGTTTAGTCTGCAGAAGAGAAGAATGAGGGGGGATTTGCTGTTGTTTCTGTGGCTGTGGATGGCATTGTGTTCTGCACGGCTGAGGTTATGGGGCAAGTGATCCTGCTTTTCCACAATTTCAGCCCGTGCACGTCGGCAGAAGCACTCTATGTAGAAGTCTAGTCTGTTGTTTCAACCTTCAGGAGGAGTCCACCCAGAATCCTTCTTTTTGTAGTCTTGGTAGGAAGGTCTCTGTGGGTTAGTATGTTCAGAAGTGTGTTGGAAATATTCCTTGAGTCGGAGGCGTCGAAAATAGGATTCTAGGTCACCACAGAACTGTATCATGTTCGTGGGGGTGGAGGGGCAGAAGGAGACGCCCCAAGATAGGACAGATTCTTCTGCTGGGCTAAGAGTATAGTTGGATAGATCAACAATATTGCTGGGTGGGTTAAGGGAACCACTGTTGTGGCCCCTTGTGACATGTAGTAGTTTAGATAGTTCAGTGTCTTTTTTCTTTTGTAGAGAAGCAAAGTGTGTGTTGTAAATGGCTTGTCTAGTTTTTGTAAAGTCAAGCCATGAGGAAGTTTGTGTGGAAGGTTGTTTTTTTATGAGAGTGTCAAGGTTCCTTCCCCACTTTGAACTCTAGGGTACAGATGTGGGGACCTGCATGAAAACCTCCTAAACTTACTTTTAGTAGCTTAGGTTAAAACGTCCCTAAGGTACAAACTATTTTACCCTTTGCCCTTGGACTTCCACTGCCACCACTAAACTTTATCTGGGTTCCTGAGAAAACAGAGTTTGGAAACGTCTTTCCCCCCAAAATCCTCCCAACCCTTGCACCCCACTTCCTGGGGAAGGTTTGGTAAAAATCCTCACCAATTTGCATAGGTGACTACAGACCCAAACCCTTGGATCTTAGAACAATGAAAAAGCATTCAGTTTCCTTACAAGAAGACTTTTAATGGAAGTAAAAAAGAATCACTTCTGCAAAATCAGGATGGTAAATACCTTACAGGGTAATCAGATTCAAAACATAGGGAATCCCTCTAGGCAAAACCTTAAGATACAAAAAAGACACACAGACAGGAATATTCATTCTATTCAGCACAGCTGTTTTCTCAGCCATTTAAAGAAATCATAATCTAACGCATCTCTAGCTAGATTACTTACTAAGTTCTAAGACTCCATTCCTGTTCTGTCCCCGGCCAAAGCATCACACAGACAGACCCAGACCCTTTGTTTTTCTCCCTCCTCCCAGCTTTTGAAAGTATCTTGTCTCCTCATTGGTCATTTTGGTCAGGTGCCGGCGAGATTACCTTTAGCTTCTTAACCCTTTACAGGTGAGAGGATTTTTCCTCTGGCCAGGAGGGATTTTAAAGGTGATTACCCTTCCCTTTATGTTTATGAGAGAGAGTATCCAGTTTTGAGAGCTCATTCTTAATCTTTCCCTGTTTGCTGTAGAGGATGTTGATCAGGTGGTTCCGCAGTTTCTTTGAGAGCGTGTGGCACAAGCTGTCAGCATAGTCAGTGTGGTATGTAGATTGTAATGGATTTTTTACCTTCAGTCCTTTTGGTACGATGTCCATCTGTTTGCATTTGGAAAGGAAGATGATGTCAGTCTGTATCTGTATGAGTTTTTTCATGAAATTGATAATTTCCACTCCATACGGCTAAATTCAGTGGCTTGCATAATAACAGGTTTCAGAGTAACAGCCGTGTTAGTCTGTATTCGCAAAAAGAAAAGGAGTACTTGTGGCACCTTAGAGACTAACCAATTTATTTGAGCATCAGCTTTCGTGAGCTACAGCTCACTTCATCGGATGCATTCAGTGGAAAATACAGTGGGGAGATTTATATACATAGAGAACATGAAACAATGGGTGTTAGCATACACACTGTAACCAGAGTGATCACTTAAGGTGAGCTATTACCAGTAGGAGAGCGGAGGAGGAAAACCTTTTGTAGTGATAATCAAGGTGGGCCATTTCCAGCAGTTGACAAGAATGTCTGAAGGTTCCTTCCCCACTCTGAACCCTAGCGTACAGATGTGGGGACCTGCATGAAAAACCCCCTAAGCTTATTTTTACCAGCTTAGGTTAAAACTTCCCCAAGGTACAAGCTATTTTACCTTTTGCCCTTGGACTTTATTGTTGCCACCACCAAGTGTCTAACAAATATATAACAGGGAAAGAGCCCACTTGGAAATGTCTTTCTCCCCAAATCCTACACCCCCTTTCCTGGGGAAGGGAGTTGCTAGCCCTTCCTCTCTGCATCTGCTCTGTCAATAGCCCTCACACACAACCCACTGCTTGAATGGTGTGGTAACCCCTGCATAAGTGAATAGCCTTTGGGGCACTGTTGTCAAGTTTGATCAATAACTACTTCTTCTCACATCCCTCCACCACAATGAGAGGTTTTTCCAGTGCTGGGTACATGATATAGCCCAGTCTGTAGCCCTGGTGAGATCTTCCACAGTGCCTTCCTGGTGCTGCAGATTGACAGATACTCAATGATTTGTGTTTCACCAAAGTGAGGTGCCTGGGTTGTTGGAATAGCCCCATTTCTGCATTTCTGCAGACTTTTGACCAGCCAAATCCTGTTCAGAGGCAACTTAAAGATCTCAAGGTCCATCAATTCTTTTCTGCACCTGTGGGAAGGCCTTGGGGCAATGTTGATGTGTATTTTCATGTCCTTGTTGAATATTTCAAACTGTGGGTACTACATTTCTAGTTGTATGGCTGTCGGTGATTTTTTTTAGTGGTTCCATTGCAGCTAAGAAGCATTTCTGCGATTTTAGGCTGCTAACTGCTGTGGTGTAGCTACCTGGTGAATATCTGGTATCTTTGACATGTCATAATCATTCCAGTTTGCTTATGACTGCCCTCCTAATATCAGGTGAAGTGATTTCAGCAAGCACATAAAGGTTGTTCATGTTTGTTGGTTTTATGGATCCTGTGATATAGCAGCATCGATAATTGAAATCACAGAACAACTAATACAGTTTTCACCTTTTTTCACGGGTAAGTGCAATAAAAATGGAGTCTAGACTGACTTCAGCTTTTTATGGAGCTATGAACACGGCTACAAATGAAGTACATTGGAATAGTTCGGTCCTTTGGTCCTCAGGATTATTGTTACTTTAAGTCTCTGTGTAACTGCAGCATCATGGGATGCTAGTCCCCATGTGAGCTCCCATCTTGTCCATTGAGCAGGAGAAGCAGTATTTCCTC
Source organism: Lepidochelys olivacea (assembly GCF_965140295.1). Lineage (NCBI taxonomy): Eukaryota > Metazoa > Chordata > Testudines > Cheloniidae > Lepidochelys > Lepidochelys olivacea. Next base: position 10,718,751 of record NC_140412.1, read on the forward strand.
AAGCACTGAGAGAAAGCAAGAGGATGTAGCATGCAGGAAGGAATCAACCTCTCATTTCTTGAACCATAATATTCTGATTTTAGCCTGGTGCCCTGTGTCTTTAAGGTCTCCAGACCATTTATTACTGTATCTTTAAAATCAGTCCCTTTCTCACAACATGCCATAAGTTGAAGAAGGCCCTGAACTCTGTAGTAACTGAGCTCTAAGATTACCCAGTTAGCCTCATTAAAGCTTCCCTCATGAATTCCTAATCAATCCTTTATGGACATCTCTTTGGTCACCAGAAATCTCTTTGGTCACGCGATCACAGACATGAAGGTCGCTATCTTAAAACAAAAAAACTTCAAATCCAGACTCCAGCGAGAAACTGCTGAATTGGAATTCATTTGCAAATTGGATACTATTAATTTAGGCTTAAATAGAGACTTGGAGTGGCTAAGTCATTATGCAAGGTAGCCTGTTTCCTCTTGTTTTTTCCTACCCCCCCCCCAGATGTTCTGGTTTAACTTGGATTTTAACTTGAAGAGTGGTCAGTTTGGATGAGCTATTACCAGCAGGAGAGTGAGTTTGTGTGTGTATGGGGGTGGGGGGGATGTGAGAACCTGGATTTGTGCAGGAAATAGCCCAGCTTGATTGTCATGCACATTGTGTAAAGAGTTGTCACTTTGGATGGGCTATCACCAGCAGGAGAGTGAATTTGTGTGGGGGGGGTGGAGGGTGAGAAAACCTGGATTTGTGCTGGAAATCACTTTAGATAAGCTATTACCAGCAGGACAGTGGGGTGGGAATAGGTATTGTTTCATATTCTCTGTGTATATATAAAGCCTGCTGCAGTTTCCACGATATGCATCTGAGGAAGTGAGCTGTAGCTCACGAAAGCTTATGCTCTAATAAATTGGTTAGTCTCTAAGGTGCCACAAGTCCTCCTTTTCTTTTTGCGAATACAGACTAACACGGCTGTTACTCTGAAACCTGTCACAAAAGAAGGTGACTTGTGGTAATGAATTCTGCAGATTAATAATGTGCTGTATAAAAAGTGTTTCTTTTTAATTTCTTTAAATGTGATACATGTTAATTCTATTGTGCTCTGAGTATTGTATTATGAGAGAAGGTATATGAGGTGCCTGATGAACTATCTCTGTACCATACATTATTCTTTATACTTACATCATGTCTTATTTTTCTGCTCGCTACACCAAACCGTCCCAATATGTGTGTATCTTTCTGCAGAGGAAGAGTTTTCTCTTGTCTCTATCAGCTGGGATCTCTCAGGACCCCTTGTTTTTCTCCTATATCTCTTTTGAGATAGAATGCACCATATATGAGACAATAATATTGACTTTATAATGACATAATATTTTCATTATTTTTTTCCATTTTTTATGCATTCTAACATTTTTGTTTGCCTTCTTGACTGTCACTTCACATCGAACAGATGTTTTCTTTGAATGTTCCATAATTACACCCAGGTTATTTTCCTGAGTGGTTACAATTAATTAAGAACCTAACAATGTATATCCAGTTGATCTAGCCCTGGACTGCAAGTCAAAATATAATGGCTTGTAAAATATGTTGCTGCTGGTATAAGATGGGAGACAGAATCTGACACTTAAACTTTTTTTTTGTTTATAAGGAAAAACATACAGAAAAGGGATATCTGTTTAATAAAGGTATATTTATGTACTCTTTCTAAGTGGTTATAATTACAATTTAGCAATTATCACCTGTAGTTAAAATACTGATTGAAAGTATGAATCTGGACATCACCAGCACAGATGTGTGTTGTACCTGTGGTATATTGTCTCAGGGCGCTTGATGTGTTTCATTTTAGGGTACTTACAGGTTCATTGCTCCTTGGAGCTCACTTTCTTAAGACTGCACAGAAAAGAGACAAGTTAAGTAATCTCATTCCCTTCCTGATGGAATCTCTGTTGTAATTTCTGATTCTTCTTTGTGGCATTCAAGACATTAGATTTACTCAAATTCTCTTCACTGGATCCTGCAGAACCATTTGCTCTTTTGGTATTACAAAGTCTGGAATTGATGATGATGAAAAAAAGAGCCATAACAGATTGAGAGGATATATGGAAAAATGCAAAGGGCATTATTGTTAGTGCTTTTAAGTAAGTTTTAATTAAAAGAAAAGAGGAGAGACTCAGGGAAAGAGAATTTCAAAAACAAAAATGAAGTGAAGAAAACGTGGCAAACTCTCTCACCCCTGGAGCTGATTTCTCTAGCTCAGGTTCCATAAACAAATTAGAACTAACAAGATATATTCCATTTTTTTGTCATCTTAGACTGTAAATGTTTGAAATGGGGACTCTTTCTAAATGTATCTTTATTAAGCAGATATCCATTTTCTGTATGTTTTTCCTTCTAAACAAAAAAACCCCCTGATATGCTTTTGAGATTTTCCATAACGCAAACAAAAAGTAATAAATGGCAAGGCAATGTGAGAGAAAAGAGTGAAATCTTGGGTCAATTGAAGTAAATGAGAGTTTTGCCTTGACTTTAAATCCAAATAATTTTTCACTGGAACATTCAAAGATTTTTCTTCGTAATGTCTATTTTTATGGCAAATATCAATGTTCTCTCTCCACTGTTTCAACTACAAGGCTTTTTAAAAAAAATATTCTTATGGCTTTCCTTTTTTGAAGTATTTGTGAAATTGCATTTTTTAAAATTCTTTTCTTACTTGAAAACAGTCAAACGGCTTGTGCTTTAAAAAAAGTCATAATCTTTGTTTAAAGAAAATGTTAGCCCCAAAGGTGAATTTTTCAGAAAACTACGATTACCTGAAAACAGGTGTTCAGAATGGAAACACTCACATGACCGTAAAACTATAATAAAATGGAAACATTCATGCTATTGCTACAATAAAAGTTATAAATAACAGAAATATGCTAATTTCAGATTAAATTAGTCGGACTAATATACTACTATATAATATGCTGTATAATATGTACGTAACTTTTTTATAAAAGGTTGAGCAAGTTAGCATTTGAAAATCTACTTCTGTACATAAGCCTTGATAGGATTTACATGACTTCATTTCAACATGCCTATGTCCATTGCTAACAATATTCATAAGGCTCTGTACATTGTTTTATGTGCAGATGGACAGGAAAGGTGCTACTGGCTCCAAAGTAATTTTCTGTTGGACTCATTTTCACTGATTCTGATCTCTGTAAGCAGTTGTCTTCTATTTTCTCAACTTTCCCATATAATTAGATTCTTTTTTATTATTATTATTATTATTATATGTAATTGTCACAGAATGCATCACTCACCGCTGGTCTGGAGCCCCCTCCTGGTAACTCTGAGAATTATCTTGAGACCAATGCCCCCATCTGCAGTCTGCACCCTGTCACTCCTTCTCTGCAGTCCCTCTTGCAGAGTTAGGAACTGCAGTGTCCTCTTTGTGGCTTGTCATCCGTGTCACTGTCTGTGTTCCTCCCTTCCAGGGTAGTTTAGCTCCTAGTCCAGCCACTTCCACAGAGGTGATTGCAGTCAATAGTCCTGAAACTTCTCCATTGATGTATTGGGGGGACCCAGGCCTGCCTGCTACTCCGTGTTCCGGCCCAGTGACCCTATATATTGCAGCCTCCTTCTGCACTTCAGATTCCTCTCCCTGCTGCTGTGTCTCAAAGGGCCACTTCCCCATGGCCCTAGCACCTTCTTCACGGCCTGCAACTACCCAGTTTCAGTAGCCAGCCAGAAGCACCTCTTGCTCCCCTGGTTCCTGCCAGAAGTAGCTCTGTCCAAGGTGCCTCTAGGTGTCTCAGCCTGCTAGAGAGACAGTCCTACCTCCTTGAGCTCCAGCTTGCTCTGCCCTGAGGCTCTTTTTATATGGGCCTGCTGGGCCCTGATTGACCACTCCTCACAGCTCCTCTCCTATTGGCTGCTTTTTGTGCAGCCTCTCTAGGGCTCTGTTAATCCCTAACCTGCCAGTGTGGGGTGGACGCCCCATCACAGAAACTTTATCAAATATACAATCAAGCTAAAAAGCTATTTAAGCTGGCATTAAGTGATAGGGAAAAGCAACACAATTAAAAGTTAAAACTGAAACTATGGGCTCGTACTCTTTCTTTAGCTCACTTACTTTTAGCATAAAGAATATAATTTTCTTGTGTGCTTTAAATTCTCTGTCTTTGAATATGAAGCATTCTAGCATGCTTTATTTTTGAGTTTATATGAATAGAACTGTTAGACAAATAGGTCTTTGTCTAATTGCTGAAATTGTTCTCTCTAATTCTCCTACCTTGATTTGCCAGGTAAGGATCTTGTTTAAATTATTTTCTAAAATCCAGAGTACTTTTGTGTTACACATTAATGCCCCATTACCATTTTTAAATAGTACCTATTTTTGTTAAGCAGTAGTTGATGTCTTATTCATGTTCCACTATTTAAGATACTTTCATTAAGTGCAAGAACTTTGAATTGGAATTTACTAAGATGAAAAACTCTTCAGGTGCAGGCCTGTATTTTTTTTTTTTTATATGTTGTACAACACTTTGCACAGTAGGGCCTTGATACATGATTTGGAGAGATTAGACAGTGCCACCAGACCGATAATAATTGTAAAGAAGTGGGAAACAAGGAAAATAAATAGACAGCACAAATATTAGAATTTAAAGCTTCTTTCAATTATGAGAGTATTTTTTATTATTATTCAGGACCAAAATCTTTGTTTAGTTCTGTTTCTGAGGGCTTGTCTTCACTACAGAGCTGAATCAACGCTGCTGCAATCAATGCAGGGGCATCGATTTATCTGGTCTAGTAAAGACGCACTCAATCGATGGGAGAGCGCACTCTCATCGATTTCTGTACTCCACCTCAATGAGAGGCGGAAGCAATGTCAGCAGAAGAGTGTCTCCCGTCGTCATAGCATAGTGTGGACCCTGTGGTAAGTAGATCTAAGCTACGCTGACTTGCGTTATGCTACTCATGTAACTCGAACGGTGTAGCTTATATTGACCGGCAGCAGTAGTGTAGACCTGGCCTGACTTACACAAGTGGAGTATGAAACAACTCCACAGTCACCTTCTGATTCCAGAATTTCAGTAATTGTAAAATAACTACTTGCAGACACACCACTCTGTCTGATTTGCACCTAAGGTTGTGTGAGCTCTCTGACATTGAAACGGATTTTGCACAGACTCTGAACTGACAGCTGTGTGAAAGAAATCTCATTTTGGAAAAAACCTATTGGGTCATTGCTCCCTTGAGGGAAACCTGTAATTCTTAAATTATTGCAGCAGGTACAGTTTGCCAGGTCATCTGTTTTCTTCCTGAATGACTTATTCTTTTTCCTGCATAACACTGTGTTTTTTGTTTGTTTTTCATTTAGCTACACATTGAAATATATGTCAACACTGCAGAATAAGTGTCAGAACACTATTGATTCAGTTGGTATTTACTGTAATAGAATCATCCCCTTGGTGTTAATATGTCTATTCTTCTCAGTGTAAAATACTAATACATGTGTATCCATACTATCCCCAGCAGAAGGCTGCATCTAATTTTCTAGAAATGAAGAAGTTTGAAACAGTCCACAAGAATTATACAGTCTCAGCAAATGATATACCATCTTGGTCCTGAGCTTTGATGAAGCCAGGACATTGCCTACTGGGACCCCTACTTACTGCAGGTTATATTTCCACAGTGAAAATGGGGACAGCTACAGGCCACATTGTAGAATTCCATGGGCTAAATTTGGCCTATGGATGGTACTTTGCAAAGTCTGCACAAACTCAGTTTGATAAAGCACCATGTATGTGATTCCAGTGCCAAGGAATTAATCATGCTGAATTTACAAATCAAGTAATTATGTAAGAAATTATATTCTTATCCTATGTCCCATTCGAATTCTAGCATCTGGTAATAGGGGTGAGTCACACGTGCCAACAATGTGTGGAAGAGCATAGCCACCCAGTTACAAGGAACCATATGCACAACACTGTTGCATCCCCTTTGTATCATAAGCTGCCAATTGTTTTGACTGTGAACTATGTTCTCTGTTAAATTGACTTTGATTTTAGGAAAAGAAAGATGACTGTATTTCATAACTCAGCGGTTCTCAACTCGGGGTCTGCGACCAAAACCCAGAGAGCCGGAGCCCCAGCACCCCCAGCCGTGGGGCTGAAACCCCAAACCCCAGTGCCCCCTCACCCCCCACTGCTAAAATCCTGAGCCCTTGTGTCCCTTGTCGCAGGGCTGAAACCCTGAGCCCCAGTGTGCCTGCCCCCCAGGTGCCAGAGCGGTGCAGTGCCGGGGCAGCTCCACACACCCCTTTTTCTTCTCTCCCTGCCCCCAAGGCTTCACCCCCTGGCCAGGTCGGAGGTGTGAAGCCAGAGTGGGGCAGTGGAGGCAACCACGGCATTCCCCTGTGTGCTGCTGGCGCCCAGAATTGCGGCTGCTGCTCAGCTCAGGCAGCTGGTCAGAGCCGCCCAGGCAGGGGGACCCTGCTCTGTGGCCGGCAGAGCCCTTGAGGAGCAGTAATCACAGGAGAACCCTCCTGGCACACAGCCCCTAGCTATCCCGTCCCTGCACCCTGAGCTACCCCCCTGCCCTCACACAGCCACTACCTACCCACTCCCTGCACCCTGAGCTACCCCCCTGCCTGCACACAGCCCCTAGCTACCCTCTCCCTATACCCTGAGCACTTTTCAAACTTTGTGAGCTGAACCCCCACCACACATAACCCAGACAGGCTGGGTGGCCTGCTGAGGTGAGTTAGGGCGTGGAGGTGGCGCTCCCCTCCTGGATCCTGTTGTGCAGAGCTGGCCCAAGTACCGCCAGCCCCTGCCCCCTAAAATAGAAGTCAAACTATGCCTATGCCCAAGGGCCCGGCCCCGGCCCGGAGCCCCAAGTCCTCCCCCTTCTCCCCTCCCCCCGGGCCCTGGAGTTTTTATAGCATGTTGAGAGGGGCCTCAGAAAGAAAAAGGTTGACAACCCCTGTCATAACTGATTTTTAAACACAAGCAAAACTGCTCTGTTCGGGTTGACTAGGGTGATCAAATGGAATCTACTGATATTACATATAATAATGTATACAAGGCCATATGTGCATGTGACAGTTTGCAAACAAGTTCTGCAGTCTGGCCTATAGCCACCAACCTCTTCTCTTTTTTTAAGGAAGATTAGTACTCACTGTGTGCAACTCTTTATCTTGACCTGCGCAAAAGGCAACTTGGATCAAGATGAAGCCGTATATGCTGTGAAAGAGAGAGTTTTTGTGGACTGTGTCTTTGTGGCAATGATGAGGGCAGGAACAATGTACTACAGTTTGTGCAAACCAGGCACATCCATGGGCTCTTAGCAAGTTGCCAAGGCAGCTCTCCATTGGGCGCAGTTTGAGAATACTAAGGTATACTTAACAGTCAATTGCTTATGCTTTGCATTTAGGGGCAGCACACTGAGGAGAAGGTACAGTAATACACATCTTCTCATTTTTCAGTGGAGCTGTGAAACATCACACAGTGAATTATTTAGAGTCCTGACGTAGGTTCTCTCATTCCACAGGTGCAATACTGAATTCATGCAATTTTGTTATTAGAGAAAAGTGCTCTTGGTGGCAGTGATGGTTCAGATTTGTCTTTTGTAACTGCAAGAATGAAAAAGAAAAATGAGAGGTGTATCAAATTTTTAAAATTTTTGATTCACAATGAAGGTTGGCTTATGTATATTTGGAAAAATATTACAAGTTGGTGGTAAAAATATTACATATTAGTAATTTATGTTCTGTGTTTATGCTGAAACACTTGTGTATAAGAGAAGGGAGTTCATTACTGAAAACTTATAAAAATAATCATCTTAGTTTCATAATAACATTGCTCAAAATGAAAATCCTTATTGACTTTTACCTTTTTGTTCTGGTACTATACATGTCTGCATACATTCCTAAAACACTGCCTCTCTTACCTGCTTCTCTGTTCTCGTGTTTTGAGCTAAATCCTATTTTGCAGAAAGTATGGAAAATGTGGTGTTGTGTGGTAGGTCTGATCTGTATACACTTTAAAGCTTAGTTTAAGCTTTTAGCAATGGAACTACAAAGTTCTGAGGAAAGAAGGTGGTGAGCTAACACAGAATAAAAACAACATGCATTTTAAAGATACTCATATAGCAGCTTATTTTCCAGCTGCTACTTGAAATAGAAGGGCAGGGGAAGAAAACACTGTTTCTTTAAATAGACCGTCAGGTTACCACAGCATCTGGCTTCTTCTGTGACAGATATTGCATTTCTCATTAATAGTACCTTGCAAGTGTCTGCTGTTGCCATAGTAACTATCTCTGAGCCTTACACCTAAAATTTATTCTGACAAAGGTTATTGTGGCAACTGCTACTAATTGGGATTTTGTTCATTTTGTTCTGTGGTTGGCTGGAATAATATAAGTTGTAAATTGTATGAGCTAAAATTCCCATGCTATCCTTTTTGTAATACTTAAGAATTTTTTTATATACTAAAAAGACATTGTCCCTGTCCTGAGGAGCTGAAAGACGTGCCATAATGAGAAGTGTGAGGAACAAAACAGCATCACTAGGATTGTGGTTACTCAGTGAAGGCTAGTGCACAGCATGTTAGAGCAAAACATTCTTTTAAAAATAAATATCTTGATGACTTCATCAGCTAGTTCCTTCTAGGTGTAATGGGAAAAATGAATTTTCGGTAGGGAATGGAGGGACCATTGTTGAACAATTCTAAGGGTGTTGCGTGCCCTCAAATCCCATTGGTGTTAATGAGTGCTGAGGGCATTCACCTTTCAGGATCGGCCCCTAGATAAGTGGGAAGATGGTAGCTTTATATACCAGCTCAGGAAGCTCATTACATGGGTAGGGGGCAGCATGAAAGTAAAGCTTTAAGTGAAGTTAAAAATAGAGAGGGGCTAAGTTTATCATCCTTTTCACAGTGGAAGGACTTTATGGTGAAGTGATATATCTTGACTTTAGCAAAGCTTTTGATATGGTCTCCCACAATATTCTTGCCAGCAAGTTAAAAAAGTGTGGCTTGGATGAACGGACTATAAGGTGGATAGGAAGCTGGCTAGATTGTCGGGCTCAATGGGTAGTGATCAATGGCTCCATGTCTAGTTGGCAGCCAGTATCAAGCGGAGTGCCCCAGGGGTCGGTCCTGGGGCCAGTTTTGTTTAACATCTTTATTAATGATCTGGATGATGGGATGGACTGAACCCTCAGCAAGTTCGCAGATGACACTAAGCTGGGGAGAGAGGTAGATATGCTGGAGGGTAGGGATGGGGTCCAGAGTGACCTAGATAAATTGGAGGATTGGGCCAAAAGAAATCTGATGAGGTTCAACAAGGACAAGTGCAGAGTCCTGCACTTAGGAAGGAAGAATCCCATGCACTGCTATAGGCTGGGGACCGACTGGCTAAGCAGCAGTTCTGCAGAAATTGACCTGGGGATTACAGTGAACGAGAAGCTGGATATGAGTCAGCAGTGTGCCCTTGTTGCCAAGAAGGCTAATGGCATACTGGGCTGCATTAGTAGGAGCATTGCCAGAAGATCGAGGGAAGTGATTATTCCCTTCTATTCAGCACTGGTGAGGCCACATCTGGAGTATTGCGTCCAGTTTTGGACCCCCCCACTACAGAAAGGATGTAGACAAATTGGAGAGAGTCCAGCGGAGGGCAACGAAAATGATCAGAGTGCTGGGACACATGACTTCTGAGGAGAGGCTGAGGGAACTGAGCTTGTTTAGTCTGCAGAAGAGAAAAGTGAGGGGGGATTTGATAGCAGCCTTCAACTACATGAAGGGGGGTTCCAAGGAGGATGGAGCTCAGCTGTTCTCAATGGTGGCAGATGACAGAACAAGAAGCAATGGTTTCAAGTTGCAGTAGGGGAGGTCTAGGTTGGATATTGGAAAACACTATTTCACTAGGAGGATGGTGAAGCACGGAATGGGTTACCTAGGGAGGTGGTGGAACCTCCATCCTTAGAGGTTTTTAAGGCCTGGCTTGACAAAGCCCTGGCTGGGATGATTTAGTTGGTCCTGCTTTGAGCTGGGGGTTGGACGAGATGACCTCCTGAGGTCTCTTCCAACCCTAATCCTCTATGATTCTAAGTGTAGTTATGCTATCCAACATTAAATATACCTAGAAGTTTGGTAAAATGAGACTTAATCTTAAGGAAGGTAACCTCATAAACAAGAGAGCCAAAATAAGAGCAATACAAACTATACCAATAGGGGGAACAGAGGGAAGTGACTTAAATATTCAATTAATAGGAAGGGCATAGATAGTGCTCAGCATTTATTTTACTCTAAATCAATTTATGCAGTTGTTGCATATCTTAGTTAATGACTCAAGTTTGTCGAAATAGGCTTAACTGGAATTATTTAATCTCGGGTTATCAATCAGAGATTAGTATAGCACTATGTTGAATACAAAAAGTAATAGATACATTACCATTCTTTGTCAGATTAAGAACTGGGTATGTGACTCTCTTGCATCTGGAAGGGATATGCAGTTTTCATCCCCCAACTTAGTTCTCATATTAGTAGCATTATATAGGGTTTCAGACAAAGGAAACCTCGTTGCCAAGATCATTCTCCCAGAAACGCATTTTGTGATGTTGTTTCTATACATTCTCAGTTTGTGATTTATATGTGAAGGAATGATTATTTACAGCTGGGAGACTAACAATTCTTCAAGATAGTATCTCTCAGTGAGTCCTTCTTAGCCCACAATCATTCTTCGTGTTGATCCCCAAACAGGAAAATCTGTTATAATAGTCATCCCTTATTAGTTTCCTAAGTAGCCCCAGTCCTATCGAGATGCAGCAGAGGCCCTTCTGGAACTCATGGGGAGTTCCCCCAGATTTGAGGGCCATTTCTCCTCATTATTCAGCATCAAGGAGATGACTATTCCACCTGACCAAACAGAAACTTTAATACTTCTGCATAACATCTCCTCATTGTCTCCTGATGAGGCTGCCGTCTTAGAGTTGTCATCTCCAGTCATCAGTGACAACAGGGCAAGTGTTTCTGAAGAGGGACGAAAAATCAAGGCAAGGTTGGGTTAATTCAGCTCCCAAAGGATGAAAAACTAATAAACTTTATTTATTTGGGAGAAAGGTTTATTCTTCTTCCAGTTTACAATTTAGAATTGTTATATGCAATATTGTAGTTGAGTTACTCCCAGAAACCAGGTTGGTGAAGTAATATCTTATATTGGATGAACTTCAGTTGGTGAGACAGAGAAGCTCTGTGTAAGCTTGAAACCTTATCTCTCTCACCAACAGAAGTTGATCCAATAAAAGAGATTACCTCACCCGCCTTGTCTCTCTAATTTAGAATTGTGACTCACCAGGCGCTGCTTGCCAGCTATGACTATTCAAACTGGGATGTAGTGTCTAAATTTCAGTACAAATTATCAGATGATGTGAAAGAAATTTAAAGCCTTTATAAATGAGAATCAGTTGGTTGCTTGCTCCTCCCTACAGGATGGCAAAAACCATTATGCCTTGTGCTTCATGACTGGAAGCATCATGCATACCAGCACACAACAGAGACTTGCCCTTTTAAGTCCCAAAATTATTTTTAGGCAAAACAGATGAAGCTCTGCACGCTGAAATATTCCAGGTAACCCTGAAATTGTTGGGTATTTTATATCTCTGCTATTAAAAGGAACAGTTTCAGCCTCAGGTCCAGGAGAAGTATCTGTACTACCCAGTGGGATAACCCATCAGCTCAAAAAAGTGTCACAGGTATCAAAAGAAGAGACCAAAATCCCCACCTGCTTCACTTCTTCTACCTCAAGATTATTTTCAGCTTCCAAGCAGTCTTTTTGATTCCTTGGTGCAGCGCAGCAAACCATTCCTAGAGATCTCCCTTTGGCAGCATGTTGTCCCACTTCCTTCATGCTTGTACCCACATTACATCAGACCGTTGGGCTCTGAGGACAGTGGAACTGGTATATAGTCTGCAATTCTTCAAGTGCTTGCACATGTCTATCCCACGGTAAGTATGTGTGTGCGCCTCATGCACAGTTGTTGGATACCACAGAGAAAAAGTTCTCTATCGGGGCAGCACAAGCGCCGTCTGTCACCACATGCCACTGTGCGTTGGTATAAGAGTTAAGAGTGTGAAGCCACTTCTGACCTCCCTCAGTTCCTGCTTACTGCATGTGACGGTTGTCAGAGCAATCTCAGACTTGTCATAAGTGCTTCCCTTGCTTCTTTATATATCTGTATATATGCACTGTTATGGTTAGGAATTAGTGAGTGAAGTTTAAGTTTGTTTTAGTTTGTTTTAATGATAGATTTTAGTCTTAGGTCTTTTTGGACCAGTTTTTCATCTTTCATTACCGGCATTGGTACTGGAACGATGCCATGCCCACCAGGTCTTCAGTCCTGCTGGACTTGCGTTAAGCCTGTGCCAGTCAGTGACCCCACACCTGGCCTGCTTGAAATGTTGGGGAGAATCCCCCCGCAAGTGACAAATGTCACAGTTGTAAGGGATTTAAGCTCCACTCAAAGAAAGAGTGGTGAGGCTCAAAAAAAAAATCACAACTAATCGTGCGATTAAAAAAATTAATAGTGATTAATCGCACTGTTAAAACAATAAAAGAACATCATTTATTTAAATACTTTTGGATGTTTTCTCCATTTTCAAATATATTGATTTCAATTACAACACAGAATACAAGGTGTACAGTGCTCACTTTATATTTATTTTCATTACAAATATCCTAATACAAGTACTGTAGTGCAATCTCTTTATCACGAAAGTTGAACTTACAAATGTAGAATTATATACAAAATACTTGCATTCTAAAACAAAACAAAACCATGTAAAACTTTAGAGCCTACAAATCCTATCAGTCCTACTTCTTGTTCAGCCAATCGTGCAGACAAACATGTTTTATATTTGCAGAATATAATGCTACCTGTTTCTTGTTTACAATGTCACCTGAAAGTGAGAACAGGCATTTGTATGGCACTGTTGTAGCCGGTATTGCAAGATATTTACATTCCAGAAGCTCTAAAGATTCATATGTCCCTTGATACTTCATTCCAGAGGACATGCATCCATGCTGATGACAGGTTCTGCTTGATACGATTCAAATCTGTTTAGACGGACACATGTTCACTTTCATCATCTGAGTCAGATGCCACCAGCAGAAGGTTGATTTTCTTTTTTGGTGGTTTGGGTACTGTAGTTTCTGCATCAGAATGTTGCTCTTTTAAGATTTCTGAAAGCATGCTCCACACCTCGTTCCTCTTAGATTTTGGAAGGCACTTCAGATTCTTAAATCTTGGGTTGAGTGTTATACCTATCTTTAGAAATCTCACATTGGTACCTTCTTTGCATTTTGTCAAATTTGCAGTGAAAGTATTCTTAAAACAAACAACATGTGCTGGGTCATCACCTGAGACTGCTATAACATGAAATATATGACAGAATGTGGGTAAAACTCAGCAGGAGACATGCAATTCTCCTCCAAGGAGTTCAGTCACAAATTTAATTAAGGCATTTTTTAATGAGCATCATCAGCATGGAAGCATGTTCTCTGGAATGACGGCCGAAGCATGAAGAGGCATATGAATCTTTAGCACATCTGGCACGTAAATATCTTGCGACACCAGCTACAACAGTGGCATGCGAATGCCTGTTCTCACTTTCAGGTAGCATTGTAATTAAGAAGTGGGCAGCATTAGGTCCTGTAAATGTAAACAAACTTTTTTGTCTTAGTGATTGGCTGAACAAGAAGTAGGACTGAGTGGACTTGTAGGCTGCACAGTTTTACATTGTTTTGGTTTTGAGTGCAGTTATGTAACAAAAAAAATCTACATTTGTAAGTTTCACTTTCGTGATAGAGATTGCACTACAGTATCTGTATGAAGTGACTTGAAATATTACTTTTTATCATTTTCACAGTGCAAATATTTGTAATAAAAATAATGTAAAGTGAGCACTGTACACTTCATATTCTGTGTTGTAATTGAAATCAATATATTTAAAAATGTAGAAAAACATCTAAAAATATTTAATAAATTTCAATTGGTATTCTATATAGTTTGGACACGTCTTTCCCCCCAAAATCCTCCCAACCCTTGCACCCCACGTCCTGGGAAAGGTTTGGTAAAAATCCTCACCAATTTGCATAGGTGACCACAGATCCAAACCCTTGGATCTGAGTACAAGGAAAAAGCATTCAGTTTTCTTACAAGAAGACTTTTAATAGAAGTAGAAGTAAATAGAAATAACGGAATCACCTCTGTAAAATCAGGATGGTAGATACCTTACAGGGTAATTAGATTCAAAACATAGAGAATCCCTCTAGGCAAAACCTTAAATTACAAAAAAGACACACAGACAGGAATAGTCATTCTATTCAGCACAATTCTTTTCTCAGCCATTTAAAGAAATCATAATCTAACACATACCTAGCTAGATTACTTACTAAAGTTCTAAGACTCCATTCCTGTTCTATCCCTGGCAAAAGCAGCATATAGACAGTCAGAGATCCTTTGTTTCTCTCCCTCCTCCCAGCTTTTGAAAGTATCTTGTCTCCTCATTGGTCATTTTGGTCAGGTGCCAGCGAGGTTACCTTTAGCTTCTTAACCCTTTACAGGTGAGAGGATTTTTTCCTCTGGCCAGGAGGGATTTTAAAGGGGTTTACCCTTCCCTTTATATTTATGACAATGATTAATTGCAATTAACTTTTTTAATCGTAGTTGATTTTTTTGAGTTAATCCCGTGAGTTAACTGTGATTAATTGACACCCCTAATTTAAAGACAAGTTACCAGAAGACTGTGGGCAGGAATTTGCGGTAACTGTGAATGAGGGCAAGCTAGTTGCCAGAACTGCTCTCCAGGACAATTCAGATGGCTCAGACATGACGGCTTGAACCATGGCGTCAGACATTTCTATGAGAAGCTGTTCATGGTTGCAGTCACCTGGGGTTTCCACAGAAGTCCAGCAGACCATACAGGACAACCTCCCTATTGAAGGTCCCTCTTTGTTTTCAGATATAACAAACAACTGGGGTCCATAGCCTAAAAGATTCTATGGTGACATTAAAATCTCTTGGAATCTATACTCCAGCAGCAGAGGAAACAATTCGGTCCTCCTCTGCCATACAGACATCAGAGTTTTGCTCCCCAGTCTCAAGATCTGATGAAGAGAAAGGGCAGTGATGATAGGACACATCATCTGCCACCCTCTTCTTCAATATTAGTGGGCTCATCCAATCGAGACGTCTTGTCCAAACACACATTCTGATACAGTGATCGAGGGTAATGGATCAGTTCCTGTAGTTCCATCTCTTTCCCACCTTTTGTTTACAAATCTTATTCCACTTCCTAAGTGCTTGGGCCCGAGTTGCATCAGATTGGTGGGTCTTAAGCACAGTGGAACTGGGATGTGCCCTCCAGTTCATTTCTTCTTCTACTTCCCACTCCCCTTTCTTGTCCTCCCTTGGGGACTACTCTCATGAGATCATCCTTCAGTTCAAGGTGCAGTTGCTTCTTCTGGCAGGGGCCATTGAGGATGTCCTGCTAGGACTCCGGGGGAAGGCTTCTGTTCCCACTAATTACTTATCCTGAAAGCAAGAGGAGGTATGACTAGCCTATTCAGCTTTCCTCCCAAATGAAGTAGGAAGGAACTTGTTAATTCTAACAGACAACTGTTGCAACTGTATTTTATGAAAACAGACATGGAGGAGTGCGATCGACCCAGCTATCCTATGGGGCAATTTGCCTCTGAGACTATTGTGTAACAATTCAGTTAATCTCCCGGCTGCTTACCTTCCAGGGAAGCACAACACACTGGCAGATCAACTGAGCAGGAACTTCTCTGAAGACCATGAGTGATCTTCATGCCCAGTCATTGCCAGATTGATCTTTCAGCTCTGTGTGATCTATGTGGATCTGTTTGCAATAAAGTCCAGCCGAAAATGCCATTGGTTTTGTTCCCAGAGAGGTCCCAGTCCAGGCTTATTTACATATGCTTTTCTGCTACCCTGAAGGACCTTTCTTCTTTGCCTTCCTTCTGATTCCTCTGCTGCCCAGATTCCTGTTCAAAGTTAAACAGACCATGCTCATATCATCCTTCTAGCACTGATGTTGTACTCGCTGCTACTAACCTTATCAGTCAAGCCTCGACTGTCTCTCCCACTGGATCCAGACGCGTTTTCTCAGGACCATATCTGTCATAAATATAAAGGGAAGGGTAAACACCTTTAAAAATCCCTCCTGGCTAGAGGAAAAACCCTTTCACCTGTCAAGGGTTAAGAAGCTAAAGGTAACCTCGCTGGCACCTGCCCAAAATGACCAATGAGGAGACAAGATACTTTCAAAAGCTGGGGAGAGGGAGAAACAAAGCCTCTCTCTCTCTGTCTGTGTGTTGCTTTTACCGGGGACAGAACAGGAATGGAGTCTTAGAACTTAGTAAGTAATCTAGCTAGAGATGCGTTAGATTCTGTTTGTTTAAATGGCTGAGAAAATAAGCTATGCTGAATGGAATGGATATTCCTGTTTTTGTGTCTTTTTGTAACTTAAGGTTTTGCCTAGAGGGATTGTCTATGTTTTGAATCTAATTACCCTGTAAGGTATTTACCATCTTGATATTACAGTGGTGATTCTTTTTATTTTTTCTTCTATTAAAATTCTTCTTTTAAGAAACTGAATGCTTTTTCATTGTTCTTAAGATCCAAGGGTTTGGGTCTGTGGTCACCTATGCAAATTGGTGAGGATTTTTATCAAACCTTCCCCAGGAAAGGGGGTGTAAGATTTGGGAGGACTTTGGGAGGAAAGACATTTCCAAACGGACTCGTTCCCAGTAACCGATGTTAGACGTTTGGTGGTGGCAGCAAAAGTCCAAGGACAAAAGGTAAAATAGTTTGTATCTTGGGGAAGTTTTAACCTAAGCTGGTAAAAGTAAGTTTAGGAGGTTTTCATGCAGGTCCCCACATCTGTACCCTAGAGTTCAGAGTGGGGAAGGAACCTTGACAACATCCCAGTCTGCAATCCTAGGCCTGATCGCATGAGTGCTGCATGGTTAATGCCTTTGAGAGACCTTGTTCTAAAGATGTTCAGAAAGTGCTTCTGTGACCATGCCTTCTGGGGGTCACAACTGAGAATGTCAAATTCATGACAAACTGCTGCAAAATAAGGCAGATACACCCCAAGGCTGGTGCCTAATTCTCCATAGGGTATACCAAGCCAGCAACAAAATAAATTTCTGTTTCACCACACTGGCTAACAAGAAGTCATAAAAGCAGTTTCCTTCAGTATTCCAGTCTTTGTATTACCCCCCCCGCCAAGCACTGGATTTAAAGATGAGTGGTTCTTTATAACTAGTCTCATCAAATACGAGGTTCTTGTGATCCCAGAGGAGCAGCCACACACGCAGGTCAATAAATAACTCAGATCTTACTCAAAAAGCACGCTGATGCCGATCTTTTAGTATCTAAAATCGGAAGATTTATTCATAAAAAGAAAGAAAGAAAGGTGAGCGTTAAAATTGGTTAAAGGAATGAAATACATACAATAAATGCAAATTCTTGGTTAAGGCTCGTTGCAGTGATGGAATTAAACGGCTGGTTTAATTCAAGTCTCTGGTTGCTTCCAAATCATTGGAAGGACCTCAGTCCATTGGCTAGAATGCTCCCATTAGTATAATCCATAGTCCAGGGGTTTGGATAGAAAAGAGGCAAAATGGAGGAGTTTCCAGGGCCTTCTATATCTTCTGCCATGTGGAGGAAATCCCATTGTTCATATATTGGAAAAGTACAGTAACAAGATTGGGTTTGGAGTCACATGGAAAAGTTACATTTCCATGTATTTTGCCTAGTCATTGCAGGAAATCATTTCCTATACCCCAGACAGCAGGTTTGCAGGACAGTCCATTCATTGTATCTGGGCGTGTCTCATGGTCCATTGTTAGTTAAATGTTTCCTGATGAGCCACTTAATTTGAATAGTCCTTCCAAGATGTGCAGGTTAACTACCTTGTGGGCGTTACCCCGGGAGCAAACATTTAAAATACAGATATAGAGCCAATACTCATAACTTCAAATACAAAAATGATACATGCATACAGTTAGCATAATCATAACCCGCCAATCATAACCTTGTCATAGACACCTCGCTTGACAACCTTTGTACAAGATTTGTTGCAAATATGTAATAGTGCTTACAACAATGATCTGTATGGTCATATTTAAATCAAATAACGTCGCAGCTTTTGAATAATAGAAAATAAGGACAAGAAGCAATGGTCTTAAATTGCAGCAAGGGCAGTGTAGATGGGACATTAGGAAAATCTTCCTGTCAGGGTGGTTAAGTACTGGAATAAATTGCTTAGGGAGGTTGTGGAATCGGTCATTGGAGATTGGAGTTTAAAAACAATGTTTCAGTGTTGGTTCTGGTACAGGAGAATCAGAGAATGAAACTCATTACATACTTCCTATAAACAAAGTGAAATGGCGGATACAATGGTTTTTTTGCAAACTGAATGAAATGCATGAGGAAACAGAATAATAGTAAAAAGTACATTGAAAAAATTATTTGTTTTAATTTATCTGTTGCTTTTAAGAAATAGCTAAGGGAATTTTCTTTAAATATGTGACCATATCCTTTAAAAAAAGTGTTAGATCAACATAATAGTGATGAAAGATTCAGTATGCGTAAAGCTAGTGAGCAGTCTGTCATGCAAATAACTCAGAGTTCACTTTGAGATGTGAAGTACTTCTCATTTTAAATAGAATGTTATGTTCAGAAGTCGTCTTAAATATCTGACCTACATGTGTCCTCCTGATTATCCCTGGAAGTATAAAAAGGTTTCTGAATTGGGAAAACCCATCTTTACTTGAAACCACTAGCTGTTCATAAGAATCGGAGATATTAAGCTTGCTCTTATGCTGTCCAGCATATTTCTATGTTAGAGTTTAGGTATATTTTGGACATGTTTCTTTGTCTCCCATTGTAAAAGGTGACTTCCATTTCTATATGCTTATCAGCTTAACAATTATTATTTAAAAAGTTTGTAATTTTGCATAGTAGGCTCAGAATATCAGTAAATTTGGTGTACAATTGCAAGAGTATGCAGTTTGTGGAGAAATGGAAAGACTTTGGTCAGATTGCGGGGCAAAAAGACTCATTAACGATAGTAGCATTGCTTGCCACTCAAATTCTCTTTTAGCTTTCAAAGGAAACCTTGAGAACAGAAAATTCCAGGTGAGTTTTACTGTGTCTCTGAATAAATCTGTCAGGAATTAATCAGCCAGTGAGGCCTCACTAATCATCACTGGTCTCACTTATTCTAGCTGTCAAGTCAAGTGTCAAATTTAAATTTGACCAGTGATGGAACTGAGTTTGATTCCCACTACTTTAACACAAATATAGGATGGCACTGCATGGCTAGAGGTTAATCAGAAGCAGATACATATTATTTTGTACGTTTGCTGTAAGCCTAACTCTCCGAAACATCTCCAAAAAACTTTGCAACTTCCCCCCCATGTAATAAAAAATACAGTATTGTTTCAGGTTGCTTTAAGAAATTTTGTGTCCGGGGCTGTACACATTACGCAAGATGTACTTCTGGTTAGTAGCATCTGAACCAATCCAGACACTAGCTCTTGCATCTACCTGTATTGAGCCTGAGGACTTGTATAGAAACTACATAAAAATCAAACGGCTTTCTTCACCCTCATCATTAAATTTTCTTCCCATTTTTGTAGTCAAGATTTCTAGCCCTTACTGATTAGAGAACTGTTCCATGACTGTTGGTTCTCTCACCTGAAGGGCTTTGAATGTTAAGACAAGAAACTTGAATGTGATTTGGTGGAAGAGAGGGAGCTAGTGGAAGGAATTGGGATCACTGGTTCTTGTGATCCTTGATGAAAAGAGGGTCCTTAGGATTTGCCCAAGCATGTGTGAAGTGCCCATAAAATGAGAAGGGAGTCCTATTACATTCTAGCAATTTATTGCAAGAGTAATATGGAATATTTAGTTAAATATTTTGTTTAGTCATATCCATATATATGCTATTTTATATTTTTATGCCATATATCTTCAACCAGACAAAACGAGTTGCCTTAAAGACAGAGAGAATTCTAAAGACACTTCATCTTTTTAGAAGGATAGAGCATGTACTTGCTGGATTGTGGTTACCTCTCTATAGACTAAATTGCGAATATCTTTTAAAGAAACTATCATTAAGTATAAAAACATGATTAAAAACACTGGTAATGCTAAACTTTCTAAATGTATAATGCATATATTTAATATTCAGTACATTAACTTTCTTCCCAGTGGTAATGAACTCAGTTATTTTATCTGCATCTTTTATCACTTTGCCTTGCTACAACATGCTAAATATTTGCCTCATCAATTCCATTGATGAGAAGCAATTCAGTTTAATTTTCAAATGGTAATTAGTATGCTACCTTTCCATCCAAGGTACAAAATTACTCTTAATATTGGACTGTTGTGAATTCAGTCCGTGCTTTACTTGTTAGCAGCTCTAGCTACTACCTTCTTTCTTTCCCCTCCCCACTGCAGCTAATTGTTGGCTCAGCTAGTGTTTGGTTTGAACTTCTTTTCCACTCCATTTCACTAGACATATACTGGCTGTTTGTACTCTCCTTCACTGTAGTCTACCATTTGTACAACATTATCAGCATGTTGTGCTCCATAGCTTAGGTATTGTGAAACCCTGATAAGAGTACATCTGTTCAGATTGTGTAATGGATTGGATAATAGAAATTAAGAAATAGAAAAGACCTGTTTAGTTCATTTTGTCAATTGCCTGTGAGCCAGTGCAGGATTGTTCCCTGTGCCATTGCTTTGTCTGGTTTATTTTTTAATGGGTTGTTTTGATATTCCTTTTTACTATGATACAGCTGTATGTGCCCACACTTAAAACATAAGAAAAGTACACTATTCATTGAGTAATGTATGTATTAAATAGTAGTACGGTATGATATGTATACTGAATTATTCCAGTGGAATTTTTCTCCCACACTGTGTTCCTTTTCAGTCTCTCCTATGTAGGCTGCAAACCTCATACATAACATTCTAGTTTTCCTTTGGTTCAAAATTCAGCAAAAAAAGTTTGCTCTTCTTAGGAGTTAAAGTTAAGGCTCTTAATTAAATGTAGTGTGACATTAATAGGAGCTCCAGATGTTCAGCATCTTTGAAAATAAGGGCACTTATCTTTAGGAGTCTAACTATAGAGTTAGGATTTAACTTTAGCTAGGTTTGAATATGTTGGCCTGTGTCTATATGATTGTGTTCATGCTTGGTTTATGTGAATTTTGCTGAATCACAAAGCAGGCATTGGATTCTTCGGTTTCACAATTCAGTGAAACATTGTTGGTATCTGAGCCTCAAAATGTAGCTCTAGTTAAAATGATCGTTTTACAAAATTTGGCCTCAATCCTGCAAAGATCCTGTTTAACTTTATGCACTGTGAATGGTCCATTGAATTAAATGGGGATACAGAGCTTAAATATAAGCATGTGTGTAAGCCTGCATAGTCAGGATCTTTAATTGTAGTTAGTTATAGTCAGGTCTAACAGTCTCCTGGTCTTTTAAGTAAATCCTCTATTTCAGGGGTGGCCAACCTGTGGTTCTGGAGCCACGTGCGGCTCTTCAGACGTTAATATGCGGCGCCTTGTCCAGGCACCGACTCCGGGGCTGGAACTACAGGCGTCAACTTTCCAGTGTGCCGGGGGGGGGGTGCTCACTGCTCAACCCCTGGCTCTGCCACAGGCCCTGCCCCCACTCTACCCCTTTCCACCCCTTCCCCTGCAGTGTCCTCGCTCCTCCCCCTCCCCCCCGAGCCTCCTGCATGCCACAAAACAGCTGAGGGGGAAGGAGGGGGAGGCGCTGATCGGCGGGGCTGCCAGTGGGCAGGAGGCGCTGGGAGCGGCGAGAGGGAGCTGGTGGGGGGCTGCTGACGTATTACTAAGGCTCTTTGGCAATGTGCATTGATAAATTCTGGCTCCTTCTCAGGCTCAGGTTGGCCACCCCTGCTCTATTTACTTGACTATAACCAGTGCCTGTGTAACAACATCATGGGAAAGGACTTTCACTATGTTCATAGACTGATCTCGCTCTTGTTTCCACTTCCCTTGTGGTCAAAGAGTCGGGCTCTTTATCTCTGAAGATGCACAACAGTGATTCCAAAGTCAATAATTCCAATGATCTTAAAGAAAATAAAGCATTTGTGCAGAGAATAATGCCAAAGTAAAATGAAAGCTAATAATAAAATCGTAACCAGGCTGAAACTGTGATAAGCATAGCATGTGAGAAAGTACTGTGACGGGGCAAGGCCAGATGGCTATAGAAAAGTAGTGGGAGATAGATATATTAGCTCCAGGCTAAAAAATTCACTGGTACCAGGATAAGTGCAATGGCAGCTGCTCCAGGTCAATTAAGACACCTGGGGCCAATTAAGAACTTTCCAGAAGGCAGGGAGAAGGCTAGGTTGATTGGGACACCTGAAGCCAATCAGGGCTGGCTGAAACTAGTTAAAAGCCTCCCAGTTAGTCAGGTGGGTGTGCATGTCAGGAGCTGTGGGAGGAAGTTGCGCTGTTGGAGAAGCTGTGTAGTACACACCGTATCGGGCACAAGGAAGGAGGCCCTGAGGTAAGGGTGAAGTGGAGCTTGAGGAAGTAAGGGCTGCTGTGGGGGAAGTAGCCCGGGGAATTGTACATGTCATGTTTCTAAAAGGTCAGCTACCTTAGCTGATACTATTAGGGTCCCTGGGCTGGAGCCCGGAGTAGAGGGTGGGCCTGGGCTCCCCCCCCACCTTTGCCTCCTGATTAATTACTGAGACTGGGAGACAACAGAGACTGTGCAAGGAAGGATAACTTCTCCTCACCTCCCTTGCTGGCTTATGATGAAAATGGCTCAGTAGACTGTGACCCTTGTCTCTAGAGAGAGAAGGGTTTACATGCAGGGTCACAGTGAGCCTCTGAGGCTAGCGAAATCCTCCAGGAAACGCGGGACCCACGGAGGCAAGGACAGAGCTTTGTCACAATACTTAATTACTTTATTTTTTTTAAGTGACACAGTCCCCTTACCATAGTATGAAGTCCTGTGCCTAACATCAGTAAGCTGTTTCTCTTTAAGGGCCAACTCCTGTGAGAAGTGTCTCATTCAAGGCATTGAGAGCCTTCAATTCCCATCTCTTGAATCCCAGCATTTCTCTCCAGTTCTCCAGTGGCCCATCCTGGAAGGTGCTTAGTGGCTAATGGGACAGGTTTGATCATCCTCAGCACCTCCCAGGATTTGACTCCAGGATCAGTGTCTTAGTTAGCCCCTTTGTACCTTGACTCCTTTATGGACTCTACGCTTTTCTCACTGGTGCATTGTGTGCAGATGTATCTTTTAGGTTGGATATTAGGAAAAACTTTTTCACTAGGAGGGTGGTGAAACACTGGAATGCGTTACCTAGGGAGGTGGTGGAATCCCCTTCCTTAGAGGTTTTTAAGGTCAGGCTTGACAAAACCCTGGCTGGGATGATTTAGTTGGGGATTGATCCTGCTTTGAGCAGGGGGTTGGACTAGGTGACCTCCTGAGGTCCCTTCCAGCCCTGATATTCTATGATTCTGTGATATCAGCGGTGTATGTGTCACTGTTATTGGTAATATACAACCACAATTGTATGTCTGAAGTTGGAACCTGTTTAATTTCATCATCCTTTCTGTGTTATGTCACTTTCCTAATCAGCATTTGGGATATATTGGAATATCATAGTTATTTGCTCAGTTCAGAAAGTTATTTTGATCCTCTGTTAGTGGTTGGGAAATCCATTAATAAGACATTAATTCTAGCTGCTGTTAATACAGTTGTAATTTTCAAAAGGCAACCACCTTTCTGGGTGATGTCTGATCACCGAAAGCAAAGGTTAATGGAATATTAATTTGCTTCTCACTCTAGGAGGCATCTTTGTTTCACTTACTGAATTGTCAAAGAGCAGAATATTTCTCTGACATTTTATACCTAATACAGTTCACATAAGACATCCAGCAAGAGATTGCTGCGGTACTAGGAATAGAAGTATTTTATGGTTTTAGGTTTGTTTTTCCCCATTCCAATTAAATCAGTTTTGTCTTGAGTTTTAAAAATATATGTGCAATGTTTACAATCCAAATATTGCAGAAATCTGTTACTGCATGAAAATTGAATAGGAAAACTCTGTGTATCTCTCAAACAAATATGGGGACTACTATTTTTCAAATATTAAATTGTATCTTAAAGATCTTTGAGACAGGACCATGTCTTTGCACAATAAAGATGTAATAGAGCCTTGATTGTGATTGGGGTCTCTGAGTGCTATTGTAAAATAAATAATAAAAATGAATAAAATGCAAAAGTAAACAGTATAAATGATTAACATAAATTTGATGCTAAAATCTCTTTTAATAATGTAAGATAGCGTTGGTATTAAAATTAACACTTTTTTGTTTAAAAACATTTAAATACTGATAGATCTTCTTTAAGAGATCACTCTTCCTGATTTGGAAGCTGTTGACTATATTTCAGATGTTTCAAAGAGATAAATAGACACTATATGACTGATCAATGTTTGTATCAATTTTTAAAATGCATTTTCAAATATTTAATCATTGTAACATTAGAAAATTAGCATCACTTTCCTCACATTGTGACTCACTTGGAATTGGTATGCTGTAATACTGGGGGAAATTTTATTTGAAACCTTTAATTTAGCAAAAGCTGGATCTGAGGGTTAATCAGAAGACCTGATAATTGTGAAGTACGGATAGCTCTCAATATTTGGGTGGGAATGAGGTTGAGGCTGGAGCAGGGGCTGGACTTGGGGGTATTCTTGTCTTTGTATTAGAATGAAACTGTTACTTATATGGTGTATATTACATTTTAATATTTACTTCTTATTCACATATTGCCTTTGCCTGTTCCCACTTGTGGGAGGTCCATCCCCAGTGCTAGTGAGCTTTGGCATTCTCAATAAAGTAGTGCTCACTGAACCCATATGAGTGCCCTGTCACAGCACTGAATGTTTGGAACCAAGATTAGAAAATTACCATGCAGTTGGAGTCTTCTCAGTTTCTTTTCAAGGTTAGCTGGAGACTTGGGTACCTCTGCTCTTTTAAATTGCTAGGAGATTAAGTCTCCATGCCCTCTCCTTCAACACTGTTTGTTTTCCCTTTACACCACCTTTAGCCAGCATTCCTGATGGCTTTTTTTGGCCCTGAGGAATAGGAGTTAATAGGTGACTGGGACTAGTCTTTTCCTAAAGGTCAGTTTCTTTTGGTGACAACACCTCCACCTCATTTATATCACCACAATCTTCTAGAGCCGTCAGGACCCATTACAGAATCACTGGAGTTTGAGACCATTATAGTCTAGAGATATTGCCTCTTTTATGTCTTAGCATCTTTGTTGTTGTGGAGGCTAAGGAAAATGTAAAATTACTTTTCTGATTAATAGAAGGTTACTGGACATAGCCCAGAATAGTCTAGCTAATATCTGCATCAATTCCTATGGTCTTTCAGGACCTGAGGAAATTGAGATGCAGAAATGCAGTCATTTGCTGGTGGTCACACACCACATCAGAAGCAGAACTGGGCATAGAAATCTGGTCTTTTGATTCCCAGTCCAGTGCCCTATCCACTGGACCACACTGTCTGGTTTGTTTTTTGATGTGTTCCACCTTCACGTTGTAACTGAGGTATTCTTGACAGCTGATAGATAAATTCTGATACCTACTCATTAAAGGCATCTGAGGAAAGAAGTCTAGTAAAAATAATTCTTGAGGAAGGTCACAATAGTAATTTCCTTTATCAACTTGTTGATCACCGTCCTGAACTATGAAATATGTTGACTATGACCAACATAAGTGTTTTGAAAGCACCTTTTTTCTTATAATTCTTTATGAAAGTTGGAGTGTTAATGTGACATAGTCAATGTGGTATTATGTCTAATCTGTACACTGTTAATGATTTTCCTTGCACACATAGGAGATGTAACATCTAAGCCAGAAGTCCCCAGAGTGTGCCCCTAGGGGGGCATGGAGAGCCATTCGGGGGGTTGTGCAGCTGGGGCTTGGGCCAACCCCCATGGGGAGTCAGGGAGGAAGCACCATCAAGCTCTGCTCCTAGCCCCAGCTGCTGGCCCCACGCCCGGGACCCCAGCTGCCAGCCTTGGCCCCTGGCCAGGGCTCTACTCCATTTCCGGCCCTGCCCCCAGCTGTGGCCTCAGCCTTGGCCCCCTTGCCCCGTCCGCATCTCCCTCCCCCCAGAGCCACAGCCCTACTCCCGGCCCCAGCTCTGGATGGGGAAGAGGGTGTGGATCAGAGATAAGGGGGGGTGACCCTAAAAAGTTTGGGGACCACTTATCTAAGCAGTAGACTATCATGTATCTCTTGTGGGGAAATATGGACTTGCAGATCTCTTTGCCAGTAATGCATACATTTTTACTACATTTAAAGTAAACTAGACTAAATTATTCTGCAAAAATTGGAAAGTATACCACTGAGGAGTTATGGAGAGAATAAAAACATTTCAATCTCTCTTGAGGGTCTATATCAGTGTATTTTATTAGATTTTTTTGGTAAAGCAGAGCTGGAAAAATTGAAAAAAGGAATATTTGATCCTATGAAATCCTTAGTATTTTGATTTCCTGAAATGATTATCTTATAGATAGTCAAATCATTTCCTTGACAGAGGAGATGAAGCCAAGAGCTGTGGAAGTAGTTCAAAATTCATAAATTGTAGTAGTTCTTTTGTGCCATAGCTGTCTTGAGATACTGTCTTGGTATGTATATGTGTTCTTTAAAAATATTTCTTGTAAGTGAGATGTTTGAATGTATACATTTGGGAGTGTGTGGGAGGAAATAGTATTTCTGGAATGTGTTCATTATGAGCGTAAACTTGCTCTTCTAATTAATCACTATCACAAACTGACAGAAGGGTGTGTGTGTGTGTGTATATATGTGTGTGTGTGTGTGAGACAGATAATGTGTGATTCTGTAGTTTCATTTTTACCCGATTCTGCACTTTACTCCAATATAAAACAAGATGCTACCTTTTATTTTATGTGAAATAATGTTTGAAAAACCTGTTGGACATAGCAGTCAGAGAAAGGAAAAGATACATTTGTTTTGGGGTAATTGCCCCACTTCTGTGGAGGGTAGATACATTGGGGAAGGGATAAAAGGCAAATACAATCCGAGGATGTATCAAACGAACTATTTCCAGTACAGAAAGAAAAGTGTTAATACCACTGTGAAAGGCTTCACTGATAAGATCATATCTATAATAGCGTGTACTGTTTTGGTCATCCATGTTCAAGAAAGATTAATTCAAACAGGAACAGGTGCAGAGATCGGCTACTAGAATGATCAGGAGAATGGAGAACCTATCCTACAAGAGGTGACTAAAAGAGGCTGGCTTGTTTAGCCTCGCAAAATGAAGGTTGAGAGAGAATATGGCTTTTGGGTATAAATAACCTGATAAATCTTTAGCTTAAAAGGCTCTTCTCCTTCCCTGGGAAAATATTGGCACAAGAATGAATAGGTATAAACTGTCATGAATAAATTTAGACAGGATATTAGAAGATTTCTGATCATCAGAACAGGTTCTGGTACAGCTTTTGAGTACGTGTAGTGGGGGCAAACAACCTAACGATTTTTAATACGGAGCTTGGTATTGTTATAAACAAGATTATATGGCAAGGGTGCCTGTAATAGTAGGGGACTGAACTTGGTGACCCAGGAGGTCCTTTCTAGTCCTATGTTTAAACCTCTTCCTAATCAGGAATGAAAAAGTGGGTTTTCAATTAAACAAAGATTTTCACACAGTTTATTTTTTCATTTAAAATTTCTGATTTTTCATTGGAAAATATGAAAATCAAAATATTTTTGTAACCAAACGTGTTTTGTTTTTTTTAAAAAAAGGTTGAAAAGTCAAAATTTTCTCCCCCCCACCCAAAAAAAATCCATTTTCTGACCAGCTGTTGCAGTTAGCTCACCCCAGATAACTATTGATGGCATATTTGGCATTGAAGTAGATTCTCAGTAGATTCTCTCAAGACCTATTCGTGCACTCTTGCATGGATGGGTATGTGGAAAGCCTACAGATTAGTCTTGCAGATTGCATCTAGGCTGCTGGTTGTATCTGTTTTAGTTCCGGGTCTACTAACAAGATGTGTAGTAGAGTAGTGTAAAAGCAAACTACTACACTTTTGAGGTTATAAATACCAAATTATATCCATTTCAATTTCTTACTTACTTCAAGAACTGTCACAATACAATAATTAAGAGTACAGCTTTGCTGAATCCTCTAGAAACAACAAACTATCAGTATGTAGGAGAGCTCATTGTTTGAAATTCACCTTTTTCCCCCCATCTCTGGTTTGGTTGTTGAAAATGGAACTATTCATATTCAAATAGAGGATATAATAGTTTTTTCACTAATATGATAAGGAAGTCTAAATATTCAACTAAACATCCAAAATGTTATTCTTACAGAACAGTGCATATTATGATAGTACTATTACTTGTTCTGTTTTTAAATTTGAAAAAAATGTAGAATTGTACTTTTTTACATATATTTCTTTGTCATCTTTTTGATGTTTTTTTCTGCTTGGCTTATTCTTAAGAATACAGTTTGCTAGTTTTCCTGTCACACCAGATATCAATCTATTAAAACCAAAATTACCGTCAATGTGGAAAACATACAGCTCCCACTACTAAAGAAAAAACAACTGTATAAAATAAGAGAAAATCTTAATATTATTTCACCTATTTCTTGTATTATTTCAGAAACAACATTAAAAGAACATTAGGGTTTCCACAGAAAACGAGGGACATAACAAACACAGTCAAGATTCCTCTGACACATGAGACTAGAATCTTAAATCACGTTTGTAACATGAAGAGGACCCAAAACTGCCATAAGGCATAAACTGAATATTGTTCTTTGAATAATGCCCCTATGAATGCTCCACTGTAGATGTGCCTGTGTCCATCTCACTCGCACATGTGCTTCTCTTTGCTTGCCATGAGGCTAGCCAGCGTGGGCGGGCATTCCCTCCTCAGTTCCTTCTCAACCAACTGGGCTAGAGATGGAGCTAAGAGCTGTCCGTTCATGGATCATGAACTCCCTTTAGTTTTGTTAATTTTAGCTTCCTTTGAAGTCTTTTTTCTTTTGTTACTTTGTTTTTTGTTGGCCGTGCCAGAAAAAGAAAAAAGGAGAAAAGGTTTGCCACTGGATCCCACTGGACAAGGGTATGCCTGGCTCTCCAGGCTTTAAAAAGTGCATTAGATGCAAGGAATCTATCCCAATGACAGACAGACATTTGCAGTGCGTTTGCTGCCTGGGAGAGAAGCACAATCCACAGAAGTGTGGTTGGTGCCAGCAGCTAAAACCCAGGTCCAGAAAGGACAGAGTTAAGGCTCAAATTCTTGCTCATGGAGTCGGCCCTTCAGCCCCTGGAGTCCTGGCTCGAACTCTCTCTGTGATCTTCTACTTCGAAGGCAGGTGATCTTAAGAAGATGAGCCACTCATTCAAGACCAGTAAGAAAAGCTCTGTGAGACCCTGTAGCGAGTCCTGATTGAGCTGGAAATTATCTCTGGCTCCATCGGTACCAACTGCACCGATGCCACCTAAAGCTGGTACCGAGGACACGTGCATTTATTGAGCCAACAGAGCAAGTCACTCTGCCCAAAGACCTGATGGGCACAGGCAAAGAAGTACTGGTACCGTGGGGGCATGAAAGACATAGAATCATAGAATATCAGGGTTGGAAGGGACCTCCAGAGGTCATCTAGTCCAACCCCCTGCTCAAAGCAGGACCAATCCCCAATTTTTGCCCCAAATGGCCCCCTCAAGGATTGAACTCACAACCCTGGGTTTAGCAGGCCAATGCTCAAACCACTGAGCTATCCCTCCCCCCATGGAAGATCCATTCCAGGGAAGGCTACTTCGGCACAGACATCAGCACCGGCACTGACCCCAGTGCATGTGGCACCAATGGACCATACAACCAAGTCCGCATCTTTGATTCCATCGGTACAAGCCTTTCAGCACCGACAACTGCCCCAGTACCAACGCCATCTGCACCACTGGATTTTCAGTGCGCGACAGATCTCTCTGTGTCTTGACACACCGGACTCGCCCCTATTCAGTACCTGGGCCCCAGTACTGAGTTGTCTCAATGCACTGGACTTGATTACATCTCCCTGCCATTCACTGCCTTTCTCATCATCTGAGTCAGAAAGTGAGCGAGAGGACTTGGGTTCCCACCACTCTTCTTACCCGCTGTATGGGACCCAATTTTACCATGGGCACCACGCACACCGTCTATCCGACCCTCAACTTCCATGGTTTGGCCAGCCGTGGTACTAACCGCTAGCCCCTACCCTCAATGGCCTTACTGGGACCCTTGGCAGGCCCAGAGGCAACAAGCCTCAAAAGTCGCTAATGTGAGATACCAACAGACAAGGAGACACCTTCCTCCAGCTGTGGCTTCAAAAGCTTCAGAACTCCCTGAGCAACTGGGGGAGGAAGTTGAGGCAGAGGAGGAAGACACTCCTCAAGTTCATTTCTCGTTGTCCTCACCAGATGAGGTGGTGATGCCCCCTCCGCTATCCATGGCTGTTTACTTTAAATCATTTCAGGACCTAGCTCAGAGGGTGGCAGAAGCCCTGCAAATACAGTTGCAATAAGTGGCTGAGCTTCACCACAAATTGATGGACATTTTACATTCTTCCACCTATGCTATAGATGCCATCCTGGTTAATAAGGCACTCCTAGACCCCACCAAAGTTATATGGCAGACCCCCTTTTCCATCCCGCCAACATGCAAGCGGGCGGACAAAAAGCATTATGTGCTGATGAAGGGCATGGAATTGCCATTTTCCCTTCCATCTCCCAATTCCACCATTGTGGAATTCTAGGGGTTTTCAGCACCAGTTTAAATCCACGCAGAATGACCATGGTGGGAACCATCTAGATTTGTTTGGCAGGAAGGCGTTTTCATTAGCCACCCTCCAATTATGGAAAAAGAAAAGGAGTACTTGTGGCACCTTAGAGACTAACCAATTTATTAGAGCATAAGCTTTCGTGAGCTACAGCTCACTTCATCAGATGTATATCGTGGAAACTGCAGCAGACTTTATATATACACAGAGAATATGAAACAATACCTCCTCCCACCCCACTGTCCTGCTGGTAATAGCTTATCTGAAGTGATCATCAGGTGGGCCATTTCCAGCACAAATCCAGGTTTTCTCACCCTCCACCCCCCCACACAAACTCACTCTCCTGCTGGTGATAGCCCATCCAAAGTGACAACTCTTTACACAATGTGCATGACAATCAAGTTGGGCTATTTCCTGCACAAATCCAGGTTTTCTCACATCCCCCCCACCCCCATACACACACAAACTCACTCTCCTGCTGGTAATAGCTCATCCAAACTGACCACTCTTCAAGTTTAAATCCAAGTTAAACCAGAACATCTGGGGGGGGGGGGTAGGAAAAAACAAGAGGAAACAGGCTACCTTGCATAATGACTTAGCCACTCCCAGTCTCTATTTAAGCCTAAATTAATAGTATCCAATTTGCAAATGAATTCCAATTCAGCAGTTTCTCGCTGGAGTCTGGATTTGAAGTTTTTTTGTTTTAAGATAGCGACCTTCATGTCTGTGATTGCGTGACCAGAGAGATTGAAGTGTTCTCCGACTGGTTTATGAATGTTATAATTCTTGACATCTGATTTGTGTCCATTTCTTCTTTTACGTAGAGACTGTCCAGTTTGACCAATGTACATGGCAGAGAGGCATTGCTGGCACATGATGGCATATATCACATTGGTGGATGTGCAGGTGAACGAGCCTCTGATAGTGTGGCTGATGTTATTAGGCCCTGTGATGGTGTCCCCTGAATAGATATGTGGGCACAATTGGCAACGGGCTTTGTTGCAAGGATAAGTTCCTGGGTTAGTGGTTCTGTTGTGTGGTATGTGGTTGTTGGTGAGTATTTGCTTCAGGTTGCGGGGCTGTCTGTAGGCAAGGACTGGCCTGTCTCCCAAGATTTGTGAGAGTGTTGGGTCATCCTTTAGGATAGGTTGTAGATCCTTAATAATGTGTTGGAGGGGTTTTAGTTGGGGGCTGAAGGTGACGGCTAGTGGCGTTCTGTTATTTTCTTTGTTAGGCCTGTCCTGTAGTAGGTAACTTCTGGGAACTCTTCTGGCTCTATCAATCTGTTTCTTTAAGGACAAAGTCAAAAAGTCACAAAGCTTGTGCCACAAGCTCTCAAAGAAACTGCGGAATCACCTGATCAACATCCTCTACAGCAGACAGGGAAAGATTAAGAATGAGCTCTCAAAAATTGATACTCTCATAAAAAACCAGCCTTCCACACAAGCTTCCTCGTGGCTGGATTTTACTAAAACTAGACAAGCCATTTGCAACGCACACTTTGCTTCTCTACAAAAGAAAAAGGACACTAAACTTTCTAAACTACTACATGCTACAAGGGGCCACAGCAATGGTTCCCTCAACCCACCTAGCAATATTGTTAACCTATCCAACTATACTCTCAGCCCAGCAGAAGCAGCTGTTCTATCTCGGGGCCTCTCCTTCTGCCCCTCCACCCCCACGAACATGATACAGTTCTGTGGTGACCTAGAATCCTATTT
Source organism: Lepidochelys olivacea (assembly GCF_965140295.1). NCBI lineage: Eukaryota > Metazoa > Chordata > Testudines > Cheloniidae > Lepidochelys > Lepidochelys olivacea. Next base: position 10,751,414 of record NC_140412.1, read on the forward strand.
TCGACGTCTCCGACTCAAGGAATATTTCCAAAATACCTCTGAACAGCATACTAATCCACAGAGGTCTCCCTACCAACACTACAGAAAGAGGGATTCTAGGTGGACTCCTCCTGAAGGTCGAAACAGCAGACTGGACTTCTACATAGAGTGCTTCCGCCGACGTGCACGGGCTGAAATTGTGGAAAAGCAGCATCACTTGCCCCATAACCTCAGCCATGCAGAACACAATGCCATCCACAGCCTCAGAAACAACTCTGACATCATAATCAAAAAGGCTGACAAAGGAGGTGCTGTTGTCATCATGAATAGGTCGGAATATGAACAAGAGGCTGCTCGGCAGCTCTCCAACACCACTTTCTACAAGCCATTACCCTCTGATCCCACTGAGAGTTACCAAAAGCGACTACAGCATTTGCTCAAGAAACTTCCTGAAAAAGCACAAGATCAAATCCGCACAGACACACCCCTGGAACCCCGACCTGGGATATTGTATCTACTACCCAAGATCCATAAACCTGGAAATCCTGGGCGCCCCATCATCTCAGGCATTGGCACCCTGACAGCAGGATTGTCTGGCTATGTAGACTCCCTCCTCAGGCCCTACGCTACCAGCACTCCCAGCTACCTTCGAGACACCACTGACTTCCTGAGGAAACTTCAATCCATCGGTGATCTTCCTGATAACACCATCCTGGCCACTATGGATGTAGAAGCCCTCTACACCAACATTCCACACAAAGATGGACTACAGGCCGTCAAGAACACTATCCCCGATAATGTCACGGCTAACCTGGTGGTTGAACTTTGTGACTTTGTCCTTACCCATAACTATTTCACATTTGGGGACAATGTATACCTTCAGATCAGCGGCACTGCTATGGGTACCCGCATGGCCCCACAGTATGCCAACATTTTTATGGCTGATTTAGAACAACGCTTCCTCAGCTCTCGTCCCCTAAAGCCCCTACTCTACTTGCGCTATATTGATGACATCTTCATCATCTGGACCCATGGAAAAGAAGCCCTTGAGGAATTCCACCATGATTTCAACAATTTCCATCCCACCACCAACCTCAGCCTGGTCCAGTCCACACAAGAGATCCACTTCCTGGACACTACAGTGCTAATAAACAATGGTCACATAAACACCACCCTATACCAGAAACCTACTGACCGCTATTCCTACCTGCATGCCTCCAGCTTTCACCCTGACCACACCACACGATCCATCGTCTACAGCCAAGCTCTGCGATACAACCGCATTTGCTCCAACCCCTCAGACAGAGACAAACACCTACAAGATCTCTGTCAAGCTTTCTTACAACTACAATACCCACCTGCAGAAGTAAAGAAACAGATTGATAGAGCCAGAAGAGTTCCCAGAAGTTACCTACTACAGGACAGGCCTAACAAAGAAAATAACAGAACGCCACTAGCCGTCACCTTCAGCCCCCAACTAAAACCCCTCCAACACATTATTAAGGATCTACAACCTATCCTAAAGGATGACCCAACACTCTCACAAATCTTGGGAGACAGGCCAGTCCTTGCCTACAGACAGCCCCGCAACCTGAAGCAAATACTCACCAACAACCACATACCACACAACAGAACCACTAACCCAGGAACTTATCCTTGCAACAAAGCCCGTTGCCAATTGTGCCCACATATCTATTCAGGGGACACCATCACAGGGCCTAATAACATCAGCCACACTATCAGAGGCTCGTATACCTGCACATCCACCAATGTGATATATGCCATCATGTGCCAGCAATGCCCCTCTGCCATGTACATTGGTCAAACTAGACAGTCTCTACGTAAAAGAAGAAATGGACACAAATCAGATGTCAAGAATTATAACATTCATAAACCAGTCGGAGAACACTTCAATCTCTCTGGTCACGCAATCACAGACATGAAGGTCGCTATCTTAAAACAAAAAAACTTCAAATCCAGACTCCAGCGAGAAACTGCTGAATTGGAATTCATTTGCAAATTGGATACTATTAATTTAGGCTTAAATAGAGACTGGGAGTGGCTAAGTCATTATGCAAGGTAGCCTGTTTCCTCTTGTTTTTTCCTACCCCCCAGATGTTCTGGTTTAACTTGGATTTAAACTTGAAGAGTGGTCAGTTTGGATGAGCTATTACCAGCAGGAGAGTGAGTTTGTGTGTGTATGGGGGTGGGGGGGATGTGAGAAAACCTGGATTTGTGCAGGAAATAGCCCAACTTGATTGTCATGCACATTGTGTAAAGAGTTGTCACTTTGGATGGGCTATCACCAGCAGGAGAGTGAGTTTGTGTGGGGGGGTGGAGGGTGAGAAAACCTGGATTTGTGCTGGAAATGGCCCACCTGATGATCACTTCAGATAAGCTATTACCAGCAGGACAGTGGGGTGGGAGGAGGTATTGTTTCATATTCTCTGTGTATATATAAAGTCTGCTGCAGTTTCCACGATATGCATCTGATGAAGTGAGCTGTAGCTCACGAAAGCTTATGCTCTAATAAATTGGTTAGTCTCTAAGGTGCCACAAGTACTCCTTTTCTTTTTGCGAATACAGACTAACACGGCTGTTACTCTGAAACCTCCAATTATGGGTAGCAAATTACTAGGCCTTGCTGGCAAAATATGACTACCAGAATTATATAAAACTGGGTTACTTCATTGAACAGCTTCCAGACTCTCATGAAGACCAATTTAAGGCCATAATCAACGAGGGCCAGCTAGTGGCTAAAATGTCCCTCCTATCCACATTAGACGTGGCCGACATGGCGGCATGCTCAATTTCCACGGTCATGTTATGAGTTGCGTGTTGTGGCTGCATTTGTCTGGCTTCCCTAAAGAAGTCCAAACAACGGTGGGAAGAACTCCCTTTTTTAGGTGATGAAGTTATTTGCAGAAAAGACCAACGCATCTCTTCACACGTTGAAGAATTCACAGGCGATTCTCTGGTCCTTAGGGATATACACACTGGCCTACAAGAGAAAATACAACCCTCAGGTACCATTTCAGCCCCAGTCATCACAATACCTGTCTCAGTATGCGTCTCAAAGGGTTTACAAGGAGTAGAGGAAGAAACTGAGGTTCTTCAGGTGGAAGCAGTTGTGATCCCAACCGATTTATCCCAGCCTTCCACCTTGAAGCGGCAGTTTTGATGGGCTGGTCGAGGCACCTGTAGAACACTCTCCTTGCCACCTTATGGTAGAAAATTTTGCCCATTCTTTCGGAGACTGCCTTTCCCCATTCCACAACACCTGGCAACAGATAACCTCTGTCAAGTGGTTGCCGGAGATCATCCAGAATGGATATGCCATTCATTTTTCCTCTCTCCCTCTTCCCAAACACCCTTCCCCATTCCTTTTCAGTGACCCTTCTGATGAGAGTCTACTACTTCAAGAGGTGAACCATCTTGTCAGCATACGAGCTATAGAACCGGTGCTTGTACATCTCAGAGGCAAAGGCTTCTACTCTTGCTACTGGGAGGTTGGAGACCCATACTGGATCTCAGAGAGCTCAACAGATATGTCAAAGCTCAGAAATTCAAGATGGTCACCCTATGAATGATCATCCGGCATTAGAGGAAGGAGCTTGGTTCTTGGCCCTTGACCTTCAAGACACATACTTCCATATTTCCATCATACTGAGTCACAGGCGTTACCTCAGATTCCCGCTGGACTAGGATCACTACCAGTACAGAGTACTGTCTTTCAGCCTCTCACTGGCCCCTAGGGTATTCTCCAAGCTCCTCTCAGTAGTAGCAACCCACTTACACTCTCAAGACATCATGATTTATCCTTACCTGGATGATTGCCTTCTCAGGACACAGTCCTTCGCAGAGGCCTGAATCACTCAGTCCACAAGGAACCTGTTTCTGAATCTGGGCCTACAGATCAAAGAACAGAAATCAACCTTAACACTGATCCAGAGGCTATTATTCATAGGAGATGACCTCAACTCCATTCAGGTGAAGGCGCTCTTCCCACATCAGATTTCTCAGTCTCTCCTCATTGATCGTACATTCCAGCCCACAAATTTCAGGCAGACACTGCCTCCAGCTTCTGGGGAACATGGCCGTGGGCACATCGGTTATTGCTCATGCTAGATTATGCATGAGAAGCCTCCAGGCATGGTTCAGTTCAATGTACAGGCCTAACAGAGACAACATGAACAAACTTATAATTTATATGCCCACCAGGGTCAAAGAATTCTTGGACTGATGGAAGGACCCGGTAAATGTGTGTATGAGAATCACATTTGCTCTGTCTTCTCCATCTCTGCTCCTGACCACTGATGCATCAATTGTCTCACAATATGGGGCAAGTGGTCTCCAGGAAGAGACATGCCTCCACATCAATCTGCTGGAACTCAGAGCAGTCAGAAACGCATTTGCTCACTTCCTCCCATGGATCAAGGACATGAACACAAGGGTCATTGAGACATGCCAAACCCGCAAAAAAAAAAAAATGCAGAAATTGGGCTTGTTTTTGGCTTTATTGGCTTGAGATGTTTGTTGGCTAGGTTTTGGCTTGTATCTTGTTGCTTCTTTTTTTTGATCAGCTCCAGTCAAGCAGGGGCAAGGGGCGAGCAAGTGCAAGGAGGGGAGAGAGTCAGGGGTGCACAGCGGGCCCAACACAGTCTCAGACTGCATGCCGGGGGGATCTAGTCACATAGAGTGTTGAGGTTCTTAGGGATTGGCTTGTTTTAGCCTTGTTTAGAAATGGGATGAGCTTGATTTTTGGCTTATTGTGAAAGTCAGGGTGCTTATTTACCGTGTGAAAGTTGGCAACTGTGGTCTTGACAGCCAAGATGGTCTGCATGTATTACATAAACTGTAAGGGAGGTGCCAAGTCTCATTCCCTGTGTGTCGAGGCACTAAAACCTATGGAACTGGTGCATCTCCCACAATTTTCTGATATCAGTGGCCTACCTACTGGGAATACAGAACATGATGGCCGACAGTCTCTGCCACAAATTTCCACACGACCACGAATGTGGATACTTGGTGATACAACACAATATATTCCAACAATGGGGGACACCAGTAATAGACCTGTTTGCTACCTACCAGAATAGAAACGCCCACACTACTGCTCCAGGATGGGGATCGGACAACACTCCACGGGAGATGCTGTCCTCCTTCCTTGGAAGAGGGGCCTTCTTTATGCCTTTCTCCTATTCCCTCTATTCCCGAAGGTCCTGTTGAAAATAAGAGAGAAACCAAACATCATACTGATTGCTCCCCCCTGGCCCAGGCACACGTGATACCCTTTCCTGTCACAGCTGGCGTTGTGTCCACCAATGACTCTCCCGATCACTCCTTACCTCCTGTTGCAGAATGAGAGATACACTCTCCATCCCAATTTGTGGATTTTGCCACTCAAAGCATGGCTTCTTCATTGTTCCAGCACAGAGACATCTTGCTCTGAGGAGGTACAGGAGGTGCTCTTACAGAGTAGAAAGGAACTACTCGTGGTACCTACCTTCATAAATGAATGAGGTTCCAGATCTGGTGCCAACCCACTGGTGTCACCCCTACTTCAGCTACCCAACCAGTTGTCCTAGACCACCTGTTGATTAAAGAAATCAGGACTTTATTAGTTCACTGAAGGTTCATCTGGTAGCAGTTGCAACCTTCCACCAGCAAGTAGAAAGATACTCAATCTTCTCCCAACTGACTACAAAGTGTTTTTTCAAGGTCATAACAAACCACTTCCCACAACCCAGGCTTCCCACCCCTAAAGGGATCTCAACATAGTGTTAAAAGGACTAACTAGACCACCGTTTGAACCCATGCCACTTGTTTACTACCTCACCTTTCCATGAAGATGACATTCCTCATTGTCATCACTTCTGCCAGAAGGATTGGGGAGATAGCAGCTATGAGGCTCACCCCCCTTTCATGTGTTCTTCCCTGACAACGTCACACTTAAACCACATCCAAAGTTTACTCCCAAGGTGACTTCTGCATTTCACATGAACCAGCTTCCAGCCTTTTATCCCAAACTGCATGGGGATAACAGAGAAATCATCTTCCATACGCTCGACGTGAGAAGAGCCTTGGCCTCCTATTTGGACAGGACAAGGTCTTTAAGGAAATCTCCAAGATTTTCCCCCCCACTGCAGATAAGTCGAAAGGTACAGTGATCTCAGCTCAGAGACTCTCCAGATGGGTCTCCGTGTGTATTAAATTCTGTTACCAATTGCGTAATACAGCACCCCCATCTTTAGTATGCACACATTCTACGAGGTTGGTCTCCTCACCTGTCGCCTTCTCCAAGGGTATCCCTATATAAGAAATGTGCAAAGCAGTTACCTGGACATCTGTGCATATCTTTTCAGAGCGTTATGCCATCCTGGGGGATTTGGCGGCAAATACCAAATTCAGTGCCACAATACTATCAGGCATATTGGACTTGACTCCGAAGTTCCAGGCCCCAGTGGTGGGTACTGCTTGGTAATCACCTACAATGGAGCACCAATAGGGACACTAGTTGAAGAAGTAGGAGTTGCTCACCTTGTGCAGTAACAATGGTTCTTCGAGATGTGTGTCTCTGAGTGCTCCATGACCCACCCTACTCCTCTCTGCTTCAGAGTTCTAGTAGCTTACTCCGTAATAGAGCAGGAACTGAGGAGGGAATGCTCGTGCAAGCTCGCTAGCCTCGTGACGGGTGAGAAGCAGTGCATGTGCAGGTGGGACGGACTGCTACCAAAGTTCTCTGATCAACAGCGCAGGGGCGCTGACACATCTACAGTAGAGGACCCATAGGGGGACACATCTCAAAGAACCATAGTTACCGCACACGGTGAGTAACTTCTTCCCCCAGCTTACTGGAATTCTGAGCTAGCGTAGAGCTGCCATAGTGGCAAGGGGGAAATGTTGGAGGTGGGGCTGGAGTGCAATATAATTTTGGCTAGTAGAGCGGCTTACTGAGGGCCATTATCCTCTGGTGAAAGTTAGAGCAACTGACGCTGCACTAACTTGTGTCAGGTTGGTTTGACTCCATGGCAGCTACCAGGTTCTGAGGGGCAGAAAGATACTATAAAGCAGTCTATGCTGCTCCTTAATCTTAAATTCACCAAACTGGCACACCTGGGGGTCCTCCAGCCCATGTAGTGTACACATCTGGAATGTAAGAGGTATTAGTTTTTTTTCTGTGTGAATCTAATCTTTTTTGGCTTCCTTGAGGTCGAGGTTGATAGTAGAAACTTTGATTTACAATGTGAACATCATTAAAATGCTAAAAAGGAAAAACAAAGAACCTAGTGTGTACTTTCTCATGCCAAGGGCTGATAAAAACCCTTTCACAAACCCGGATTGTTTGGCTGTAAGAAGCATGCTTTCTCCTTTATTTAATGTCAGAATGAAGGTTTGATGGGAAAGCACTTACATACTTCACGTGTAAGGACCAGAGAATTACAAATGGCAAGGGATTCTCTAATGAGAGATCACAAGTTACACATGCCTTTGTTACCTTCAGGTAGCTTAACACACACTAGTTATCACTGCTCTTCTTAGTGATGAATACTTCTGCCTTGATGAGGACAAGGTGGTCATGTTAGACATTTACTCTTACATTTTGCTTGCTTTGGGTACAATTCATGGTGTTGGTAATGATCTTTAAACCCTTAAATAGTCTTGAATCTGGGATTTGAGATACCCCAGTCTCACCTCATAGCTTCCACAACTGAAGGCCCCTATCATTGAGCTTTGTTTGTCAGAGCCTGAGTCTAATCTTCCAAATGTGATGCAAGAGGCATTTACTTTATTTAGTATTTGATTATATTTATTTTATCTTGTTTTGTTCATTATCATTTTCTGAGTTTTCCTTCTAATTACCGTGGCAATGGGTGCTATAGAAATTAGCAAGGCAAATAAGACTGCCATGTTGTTGTTGTTACTGTATTGTTACAGTAGTACTTAAAAATCCCAGTCAGGATCAGTACCTCTTAATTTTGCTATGCCTTTTGCAAACACAAATTAAATGAGTGGTTCCTAGCCCAAATAATCTTAATATCAAATTTAAAAAAATGCAAAAAGTGGATGTAGAAAACAATCAGAAGGAATAACTGAGGCTGAATGAGGGAAAGAGTTATAAAGACATATTTACTTAAACCATCTATATGCATTGTTAGATAATTTTGAGAATATCAGGTATAAATAAATATCGGTTCCTGCTGGCCATCTAACTATTATTAGATTAACACAGGCACTATAATAGGAGTGAATCTTATGAATCTCAAGGAGGAAAGGTTTGTGGGTTTACAGACTAGTTTGAGAAGGATATTCTATGAATAAGGGGCAACTTGGAAAACTAAGTTGTTTTATGAAGAAACAGACAATGGGAATAGAAGCTGGCACTGTTGACAGAGGTGGGGTGCTAGCGTTGAGGTGTGATACAAGATTATATAGACTGAGTTGGCTACGTTGGAAAGGGCCTTAAAAGTACTGACAAGAACCTTGTATTTTATGTGGTGGTGATGTGACCTGGTTAAAATGAGAGCTTAGGAAGATGAACACCAATTTGAATGTCCCTGAGGAAAATTATATGGGTATTAGAACACAACCTGAATGTCTGGGTATAGAAGGATGATCCAGTTAAAGATTACAGACAGATTATGAGCAATATGAACAAAGGTTGTGTTATGAACAGTGGCAGAGAAAAGAGGGAGTGGGAAGATATTAGGAGGGAAGACAAAGAGCTCAGTTTTGACCCAGTTAAGTTTAAGATAGCAACAAGACATCCAGGAGGAGATATGAGAATGGCAAACTGAGATATTGGAAACAGCTCAGGAATAGAGAAATAGCTGAAACCTTGGGAGCAGATGAGATCACCTAGAGAGGGTGAGAGAGTGGTCCCAGGAAAGGGTCTTATGGAACTGCAATGGCAAGTGGGAGAAAGTAGGGAGGACCCAATGAATGTAATGCTGAAGGAATGACCAGAGTTGTAGGATAAGAACCTGCAGACTGCGGTGTCATGAAAGACAAGATTTCAAGGAGAAGGAATGAGACAGCATCCAGTGGCTAGGACAGTGGACTCTAATTAGGTGACATTTGTTCTATTTCTGGTTCTCCCACTGAACTGCTCTGAGATCTTGCATAAGTCAATTTCCTTCTGTGTACCTCTATTTCCCTTCCACTCTTTGTATGTCTTGTCTATTTAGTTGTAAGCTCTTCAGGTCAGGAACAGCACCTAGTGTAAGGGTGACCTGATCTCAATTGGGGTCCCTTGGCACTACTGTAATACAAATAATAAGTAGCAAAAAATATTGATCATCAATGTCAAAAATAGTCACAAGGCTGCGAGGATGTAGATGGAGTAGAGACCTTGAGATTTGTTCAGGAAGGGGTTGTTGGAGACCTTGGTGAGACAGTGTAGTAGAGGGGGAGGAAACCAGTCTGGTGAACGTGAGGAATGGAGGTGTAGCTTGGATCAGCAATGGTATATGACACATTTAAATAATTTAGAGGTGAAGAGAGAAAAGGGGAATGAAAATTAGTAGTGTTCTTTTTTTATAATGGGGAGAAAATAGTATACTTTCATATAAACAGAGTAACCTGATGAAATTGAGAATTTATGGAGAAAAGTAAGGGAAAGAATTGAGCGAGAGGGCAAGGAAGGCCATTGAAGGAGAGGTGGTGTTGCTAGGACAGTTGGAAGCATTAAAGGAGGAAAATAGGTGACAGAGAAGGGAGTAAGCGATGAGAGGAGGATCAAAAGTAGTTTGAGATTATAACCATTTGGTAAATAAGCAGGAGCTCCGAGAAAGTCAAGGGAAGATGGTGCTTGTCATTAGCTTGGGGATTTCTCCTAGTTAAGGTTCCTCCACTGAGTTGGTTGAATATGCATGTCAAAGCAAAATTGCTTCATACTGAATGTTGTGTTAGTATACCAGTAGAAACAATTATTGGGAAGTCCCAGGGAGAGAACCATGCTCATAACTTCTCCAACCCCTTGCTCTTGACAGTAATTTTTTTTCTCCCATCCATTGTGAAAACTAAAGAATAGTCCATCCTGCTGCCCAGTCTCCCATTGTCTCTGATTTCTGTTGTTTGCCTACTTAGATTGTAAATTGCTCAGTGTAAAGGCTGTGCCATTTTTTAGGTTTAATACATTACCAGTAAAAGTCTGCACATAAATAATATAAACCATCTTTCTTGTCTAACAAATAAAGGTTGGATTTGCATGCTCTGAGAGAGGAGAGTTTTTTTGAAAGTTAAAATATTTTGATTTCACCACCATCCCCCGTTTTGAGTCACATCTCTTAGGGCAAAGGGGGAGATTTGCTCCCACTTAAAGCATTGAGTGAGAAGAACGTGATGGTTTTTATTATGCTTTCAACAAATTTGCATGTTAGTCAGCAGGATAAAAACTTAGTCTTGTGGGATGAGGAATCAGTGTCATATTGGTTAGTGAAGATCAAAAGAGAATTGTTAAGGAATTCATGATGACTCAGAATGCACCTTATTATTATGGAGATTTGGGTTACAGGTTTCTGTCCTCTCCTTGCATGCGACTGAAATGAAACTGTAACAGCTAGTCAGAAGTAAAGTGCATAGAATATGACTTGACAGAAATATTCAAGTTATCTGAGCTATTATATTTTACATTTGGGTTATGTGGCCTCTGCTTATTAACATCATTCATAGATTTTAATTGTTTCCTCAATTTTTCAGAATGGCAATGTGTACTTTGGAAAGGTGTGTGTGTTCATTGTTTTTGTAATTTCTTCTTTTTCTTTCTTTCTTCTCTAGCTTCTTACCTGGATAAAACAGTTATGCCTGTAAGGAGTTTATAACCATGAATGGGATGACATGAAAAGATAAAAGCATCTGTATTAGGTCTCGGTATAAATGTTTCTGTCTTCCCTAACATAACTTGAATCTTTATGCTCACTTGAGATATTCTTTTGTGCCTCTTCCCTCTAAAAGTCCTTCTTCAGGCCCCCATATAGTTTACTCCAACACTTTGCGAAGTCCCTTACATCTGCTCGTAAGTTGGTGAGAGGGAGTTAATGGTAACACAAGATAGCATGGGTGTGAACAAGTGGTTTAGCCATCTGAATAAACAGGAAGTATTGAATTTTGGAGATCTTGTGTAAGAAGCAATAGGGCTTTGATACTTTTTGGATGTAAAGGAGTAATGGGAGTGGTCAGCTTTTCAAGCTTTCATAACTGGGGGAAAGAAGGTGTTAGCAATGGAGACAAGGGGGCATAGGGAGAAAAATGTCATCTATTAATTGTGGGAAACAAAATTTTGAGTTGAGATAGATTAGTTAGAGGAGGATGACTTTATTTGGAACAAGAAGTTTAGTAGGGTGTTTTAGAAAACTGTGAATAGAAGCAATTCTTTAAAACTTTAAACTGTTTAAAATATTTAATGTATTGTGTAGACCTGAAATTTGTGATTATTTTTTGAAACAAGATCTTTTAAAATATTTCCTGCATTTACAAAATAAGACTGGAGTTAAAAGGGTAACATCAACTGAAAAATCACAATTCTGCCTGAATTTATTTTCTTTGTTTCAGGTATAACCTAAAATGAATAAAACTAGATTAGAGGAAAAATATATTTTAGTATTTTTGGTTTGGTTACTTTGTGCATTTGCCAGCATTACATGGTTATCTTTTTCCCGGTTACTCTTGAATAGTCACTCATTTCCCCTTGTTTCTTGTGTTGTTCTTTCAGATCAACAAGGGAGAGGGAGAGATTTTTAAATTAGGAAAATGTGATTGTAAAACCACAAACATTGGCAGGGAGAATCTGAGACAAATGTCCTATATGAACCCGGGCTGCAATGGGTAAAAAAAATGTTCAGTTTGTTACCCAGGGTCTTCTGCACCCAAAGCTTTTGGTAACTTTACTCTGTGCAAGGCAGTGTCAGGAAATAAATCAATGGGGACACAGCGTGTCTGTCTGATAGATGGTTGGCACAAGCAGTACAACACAACAGTGCTTTCACTTAAAGCTTCTACTTTATTTAGTCTTAAGCATGTAGAAATGCAATAGGGTGTAGAGAACCCCAAATCAATAGTTACCACAAAGGTCCAGAGTGGTCTCGAGCAGGTCAACAACACATTTCCAGTGGCCGGCCTTCTATCTGCTACTGGGAATCTTGAGATGTATCCACGAAGAATCCACCCAGCTTAGATCTTTTCCCCTTTTTATGCTTGTAAATGTCACATAGCTTGTCAATCACCAATAACCACTGAGCAAACAGTTTGTTAAGCAAGAAGTTTCAAGCTTTCATTTATACAGATGTGTTTTTGCAGAATCTGCAGTCTCATGGGCCCAGCAAACAAACACACCAGAAATCAAATATAGATAGACTTCCTGTCTTTCAAAACTGCATACTTCAGCAGTTTAAAAGAAAGCCCAACAGGATGGTGCAGGGTCATACTCAATTCTTGTGGTTACTCCCCCTCCCATCCTGGTCTGCCTAGTTATGCTAAGGCTGCTACAAAGGCCTGACAGCTGCTTTTGACAATAAGCATAATAATCGATATTCCAGTTACTGGCAGTGGCCTAGGCACTTTTCTGGGCTGTTAAAATCTCCCCTTAAAAGTTTACCTTTTAAAGTAAAATCTAACTTTTATTAGGTGATACTGATTTCCTCGCCATTGTAACTCTGTCTTTGAAAAATCTATATAAAGAATTTTTAAATCAGCTATTATATTAATGTCTGATTTTTGTAACACACTTATGTAAAAATCACAGGTCTAGAAGGAGGCATTCTCTCTTTCCCTCTCTGTAGTTTGAACTATTTTATTTTTTTAAAAAGATTTCTTTGTAAATATGTATTTGCTAGGGGAAGGGTTTATGGAAAAGATGGGTCTTACATTTCATTCTGTACATGGGTAGGCTTAGGGTTAGGCTGAACTCCCGATCAGACCCAGTATTACTTAAATTATTATATAGTTGGGAACCCTGATTTGCACAGTTGCAACACTCACAATATAGAAACTCTTTCATATTTACAAATATAGTTTATTAATACATTTAGCACAGTCACAAACACGCCAAGTTAGTAAGATAGATAGAGATATGACAGAATGTACATCTACACACCCATATACTCTCACCATCCCTTGTAGAACAACCTGAAATGTTATCCATCATCTTCCTCATCACCTTCCCCATTACCAGTGGCCATCATTCTGGCACCTCCCAAGGACTACAACTCTCTTTCCCCTGCCCCTAGGTTGGGATGCCACTTTTATAATATGTTACGCTGGTGCTGTTATGTTCAATGCATATTCAGTAGGGAATTTTCCCCTTCTCCTTATTTGTATTTCCTCACCTCACTAATGTTGGAGTGTCTTTTTCCTATAGGTTAGTATATCAATGATCTCAACTTCTTATATACATCAATTCCTTACCCGGGGCCTTTTGTGCTTAGATATCACACTTGTTATTTCTGTCCTAACTGGTTATTTGTATTCTTTCCAAGTTCTAAGTTGTGGTGTGCCTGTTAAGTTTAAAAAGGTATGAAATTAGGAAAGCCCCTATGCCAACCTGCTTTAACGCATCCTCTATGTTAAAGTTTGCAGTCATATGGACCTTAGGCTTTAGCTCCATTTATCTAGGTGAAAGGTCCCAGACATATATGTATGCTAACTTTGCCTTAGCTCACCATACAGAACGTGGCCTGCAGGTCCCTTGTGTTACAGCCAAAATATACCCTAATATAAACCTATTATAATAAAACAAATAATCAAACCTATAAGAAAATAAGAAACTTATAAGAAAATATATATATATAATTTCGGCAAGCAAGCAGGCTAGTCTTAAATGTATCTCATGTACCTTTTATGTACGTCAGCTCGTTGCCAGGATTCTTCTGTGGTTGAATTATTTACCTGTGATCAGAACTTCCCCTTAAACTCTCTTTTCATCTCCCCAAATACTTGGGGTTTTTCCATTGGGCCATTTATCTGTTCAAAGATCATAGGTCTGAAAACCTTGTGTTAACTAGCTGAAGCTAATGTCTTTCAGGGTATAGGCCTGTAGGTTTCTTGCATTACTTCTGAATATATGCAAAGCAGAATATAATGCAAAGCAGTAAATATAATGAAGGCAAGCTAGCCCACTAGGCTACAGTAGCAGTGAATATAATAAAGCAAACTAGCCACCTGGGCTACAATGCACACTATTCTTAATCACCCTCCCCCATGGAATTGGATATCATCCTTGATCCACAATGATACATAAACTTAATACAGTAAGGTCTCCCAAAGATATTGCATGAAATTGCCATATCTGTCACACTATAGTTACTGAAAAGTAACAGTTCTTTCTGCAGAATCTGTGTATGTCACACGGGACACATAAATACATCTAATGTGGTGGATTCAACCTATGGGCTGAATGTTTGACACGTTTTTCCTGAGACATTGCTTTAAATTGGTTCAATTAATTACATTTGCATGGGAGAGTTTTATTACTGTTTCAAGTGCTGTTTTTTGTAATAGCACTACATAAAATTATGCTGTCAAAATTCTTTACCTGCCTAAATAAATAAATAAAACCCCAGGAAGGAAAACAAAATCAACAAAGTTTAGGTAATTTTGTATTTAAGTATTGGAATGATTAAGTGTTGAAGATTTTTCTATAATAAAATTTTGAAAATTAATGGATAGATAATTTGTTTGACTTTCCACTGTGAAAGTAGAAATAGGGAACAGCAGACTTGTTACAGGTTGCTGGTACTTCCCCTTTCATTGTGTTAATACATTTTAAAACACACAATAATGATACTGATTTATACAAGTGATTGTTCAAGTACTTTGATTTTGCAAAGGAGAAAGGATAAAATGCAAGTTGATGAAAATGACTTGATAAAAAAGCTCTCTTCAACTGCAGATGATAAAATCTGTTTGTGTTTATATAGTCGTTGTTTTGAACATTTTGTTCTTGGCATATCAAACCCATAGCTGAAAATTTAATTATTCTTGGGTTTGCTTTATTTTTCTTTTGGTTATTAATAGAGTTTTAAATGTAATATATTAGAATAAATTGACAAAATGACCATTCAGGTAAATTCTGGTACAAAAATAGATGTCTTCAGCTGTTGATAATCTAGTGCATTTTGCTTGTGTCTGCCTCCCTTTCTTCTGATGGTTCCATTGTTTTGTATACCTGCACTGTGGTCCTCAGCAATGAGTTTGTTGTCCTTGATTAGTACTGAGCATTCAGTGATTGTCAGGTAATAACTGTCATCCCGATGAGTATTTTATGATCCCACTTCGCTAAGAATTATTTATGAATCTGAGTTAAGAATTTTCAAGGATGAGAAAATCTTAGTCTCCTCAGCTTCCACTTGTGTGAACTGCTGCTGCTTGCGCTTTTCCTGTTGCTTACCTAATGCTTACCGGTGAACTGTTTAACCTTTTACATTCCTAATTCCCAATCGTCAAAGTTCCTTTCCCACTCTGAACTGTAGGGTACAGATGTGGGGACCTGCATGAAAACCCCCTAAGCTTATTTTTACCAGCTTAGGTTAAAAACCTCCCAAAGGTACAAACTTTGCCTTGTCCTTGGACCATATGCTGCCACCACCAAGCGTTTTAAACAAAGAACAGGGAAAGAGCCCACTTGGAGACATCTTCCCCCAAAATATCCCCCCAAGTCCTACACCCCCTTTCCTGGGGAAGGCTTGATAAGAATCCTCACCAATTTGTACAGGTGAACACAGACCCAAACCCTTGGATCTTAAGAACAATGAAAAATGAATCAGGTTCTTAAAAGAAGAATTTTAATTAAAGAAGAGGTAAAAGAATCACCTCTGTAAAATCAGGATGGTAAATACTTTACAGGGTAATCCGATTCAAAACATAGAGAATCCCTCGAGGCAAAACCTTAAGTTATAAAAAGACACAAAAACAGGAATATACATTCCCTCCAGCACAGCTTATATTACCAGCCATTAAACAAAAGGAAATCTAGCTCATTTCTAGCTAGATTACTCACTAACTTAACAGGAGTTGTAAGGCTGCATTCCTGATCTGTTCCTGGCAAAAGCATCACACAGACAAACTCTTTGTGTCCCCCCCTCCTCCCCGATTTGAAAGTATCTTGTCCCCTCATTGGTCACTTTGGGTCAGGTGCCAGCGAGGTTATCTTAGCTTCTTAACCCTTTACAGGTGAAAGTGTTTTGGCCAGGAGGGATTTTATAGCACTGTGGACAGAAAGGTGGTTACCCTTCCCTTTATATTTATGACATGCCCCCCAAATCACAGATAGGGTGAAACACTGGCTATGATTTCTTCCTGGAGCTCTAGGAGAAAACAGAGTTAATAAGACACATGCACCTCTAAATATACTACTAACTGTATAAAGACTAACAATATTTTCCACATCTCAAGGACGATTTTAACCAGTTGATTCTGGGAAACTTTCATGGGAGAGTGCATTAGTCACTTTGTTAGAAGCTCCTGAGATGTGTTGTATGTCGAAATCAAAATCTTGGAGAGCTAAACTCCACCGAATAATATCAGTATTTATATTATATTACTTATATTTCAATTTAGAATAGCATCTTCTTTCCAAGGTAACAACATTGTGCTCTTTCCAATGTTTTTGTTAGAAATCCTGAAAGACATTTGTCTTCATCAGAGTGCAGAAAAATCTTCACTGTTGTTTGAGCTCTAGTTGTACCAGCATTAATGACTACTGTCTACGGGTTGCTGAACATTTTGCTTTCTTCTCAGGAACAGTATTACCACTTTTATCTTTTTTTTTGTTTGGATTCCTATTCACCTCTCCAGTGATGCTTGATGAGCTCTCTACCAATAAAGAAAGTAAATGGAAGCATAAATCTCTTGAAAGTCGTGTTTTTGAGTTCGGGTAGATGGTACACTAATCCAGGTTCCTTGTTTTTTGCCCCCTATACTAGAAAGCACAGGTATCTGCTACATACCAGTAAATTATGCTAAACATTTCTCTGCAAAATATATTTAATCTTTGCACTGTTACATTTGTATTTGCATCCTCACCACTGTGTAGTACTGCTGATCTTTAGTAACAATAATTTGACTTGGAAATTATTTTCTAATGCATATAGAAGTTTGAGGGATGGCAAAGTTTAATAGTACAGAATTAAATGTATGGCTCAGACACCAGAAGTCTTCTGTTTGTTGATATACAGAAAAGGGACTATTTTTTTTTGTGTACACAGACATTCTGAATTTATAATCTGTTTTATGCCCCTGAAAAGGATATCTATACCTTTTAAACTTATGTCAGACGAGTCTAGTATACATAAGCATAGAAACTTTGGGCCAGATTCTGCCTTTTACATCTTGTATTGTCTCATTGACAGGCTTATGTGGAGTATAGATTATGGCTGAATTTTGTAAAATTTAATTTAATAGAAGGTTCTTAAAGCATTTCATATGCCAGAATAATTGCTCCCAATAACTTAAATCATCCATTTAGTTTAGCAGGAAAGTATCTGTCCTTAAAATGATAACTAGTTTTCATGCTCTTAATATGGTTTCACTGGTTGCACCTAAACTTGACAAGGTTCATCAGTAACTTCAGAACTTGAAAATAGAGATGATTACTGATTAAGCGCTATATGCAGTACATACCGTAACTTTAGATAAAACATGTAAGAATCCCAGGATGTTAAAATGGCAGGTCTATTTTTAAAAGTGAGCATTGCTATTTAGTGAAATGCTGAGTATGGGGAATGCAGTAAGGATTAATCAGAAGCACTTATCACCTTTGATAGGTTGCAGTATTTCTTATGGCTTTGTTTCAGCATTTAGTGCCTTTCATCAGTAATCAAATACATTCTGTACCTCTTTGTAGGGCAAACCTTAATTTCTATAAAAGCACAGAAAGTACAAAAGTACAGCCGGAGGGGCTCTAAGCTCCCTCAACCATAGGTTCAAATCCTAGCATATTTGACTTAGCTCTTCATATTTTCCATGATAGATAAATTGATCACCGTGCAGTTATGTGTGTGGAGAGACCTTACAACCCGAAGTTCTGTGTGAAATTAAAGATTCCATGTAATTTTTGTAAGAGCAGAGGTCTGCACCTAATTCTTGCTCAAATTTCCTCTTCACCACACAGTTGTGCAGTGTTCTGCCTAACTGGATATGTACCTCCACCCCAATGGGTGATTGTATTTCATAAAATATTTTGTGAAGAATTTTAAGATCCTTTGGGATGAAATGTTGTGTATAAATGTAATATCGGCATTGTCGGATTCTTTCCTTTCTGCATTGTACAGAGTGGAAAGAAGAATGTATTTTCCTTAATCATAACGTCTTTTGGATACCTGATAGAAATAGGAAAGTAGATCTGTCATTTTCTAGAATTCAGATATTTTGTTCTGCTTGAAAAATGCCTTTTTAGTAACTTAGTGAACCATTTTGAAATACTTCATTTTATCACACGCTGCCAACCATCACTGTTCAAATCATGAAACAAATCAGGCATAGAAAACTCATGTAAACCACTGTGCTGAACAACAAGTGTTCAAAACTACCAATATTCTTATTTCTATATCTCAGAAGATGGGGGGAAGAGGGGAGAATAATATGAAATAATGTCTAAATAAAGATTGTGTTCTTGGCACCTGGCCAAGGATCTCAAACACAGTGATTAAGTGCCTAATTCTGTTACCATTGAAATCAATTGTAAAACTCCTACTGACTTCAGTGGGAATAAGATTGGACCCTAAAAAGTTACTTTCATTAAGGAAAGAAACGCAAACATTTTGCAAGGAGTTGTTTACTTTAGGTTTGTCATAGTTTACTTTAGTTTGTCATTGTTTACTTTAGGTTTGTCATAGTTTTCTTCATAAAAACACTTAGATCCAGTTTTGTGTTGATTGAGTCTGTGATAGATATGCCATAAATTCGCAACCCAAAAGACATTCCAGATGAAGTAGTGTACAGTCTTTGTGCTGTAATTATCAGCTTAGTATGAAAAAGTACAGCATTGAGCAAATACCATAATTCTGACACATTCAGAGAAATCTCATATCTTTCTTAATGTGGTATCCATATGTACAGCACTGAAAAGAGACCTTATCAGATAAATACAAATGGACATCTATAAGGCTTAAAATATTTGGAGTCTTTTTGTCTAAATACAAAATGTATCTTTAGTAAACAAAGTTTAATTTCAGGTAATAAATACAGACCAAGACTATATGTTCAGGATCTGAACTACATTTCAAGCTATTCAGATATTTCAGCTTGAACACAACTTAGCATAAATTAATGACTAGCAAACTTGTAGGAGTCAGCTATGAACTACTGACAATACTTTTACTTTGGCCTAGTCCACCTCCTCTGTAGAGAGCTGCAGAGTTCTTCCTTGTTTGGAGTCTCTTTCTTCTGTTCCATGGGCATCTGGTCTACAATTTCAAAAATCATCTGTAGGCCTTTTGTGGACATATAAAGTGCATGGTGATTTTTGGCCCTTTGAAGTTTGAGAAGCCAAGTGGCATATATGTTAAAGGCACTGGGCATGGCTTTCTAGTTAAGGCTGACTTCTCTTTTGCAATTAAAGATCGGATTAAAAAGAGATGAAGGTGCAAATCCAGCTTCGCTGACCAGTGTGCTCTGGCTTAGTTTCATCAGTGAATCTGTTAGTAAAAGTAAAAGTCAAATGAATGAAGATTGATATTAAATATATTCAAATAATTAGAAATATGGCACAGTAGTATTCTCTTTGGATGTCTTGTTTAGGATTCATGTAGGAAATTTTTAATAATTTTAAAAACAAGGGACATTCCAAGACACAAAACCATGTTACAATGGACTTAATTTTGAAAGTATTCAGTATTCAGTTATTTAAACTCAGTAAAAAACCAAGACAACCTCCCTCCCCAACATTCCAGGGATGTTGTAATGATTCCAAAAGCAAGCATTACAAACTCAAGAACTTCATAGTTAAGGTTACACTTAAAAAAAAAAAATCCAAACATGTTAAAGAAGGGAAATGCATATTTAAGACATCCAAACAAATTTAACTCTGTCTTGTAGTGATACCATAAAATCACCATATAATTATTAGTAAAGAATTTTTGGGTTTGTAGTTCCAGATTAGATTAAACTAATTTTTAAAGACACGTTATGAGTTTTGTTTTTTGTTTTCCTCTTCTCATGGAATCATGCTTTTGTCTTGGAATTTTTCATGTAAGATGGAAATCATTACTTGCTTATTCTATGCCAGAGAATCTTATTCTATCTCATGTTAAGATATTGAAGTGTATTTCTACTGTGAAAAATGACACTGTAAAAAATGGTACCTCATAAGGGGCAGATCTGTTCACTCTGTGTACTTAGTGTCTAAGACACTTATTTTACTATTAAAATAAGTAAGTTTTTCTCCTTTTTCACTCCTATTAATATTGCAGTCGAACGGGTTCAGCACCCACCTCTTGTGAGCGGGTCTATGTTATTTCACTACTGGTGATCCCTTTTGGTGGTTTTCAGGTGGCTTTTTCAGTGACTAGCCTTCTGGCCGAGTCTCACACAGTCTGCATGTTAACCAGAATAGACCCTTTCTGGGGTGTACAGTCCATCAGGGCCTATCTCAGTACATAGAATCATAGAATCATAGAATATCAGGGTTGGAAGGGACCCCAGAAGGTCAAACCTTCTCTGGTGGTGTCTCTCTAGCCTTCCCTGGGTCTTGGTCTTTAAGTAGTCCTGCCCTGCTATGGAGCTGTATCCCCAGGGCTTCCTCCCTGGAGACACTATCTTCCTGCAGCTCTTCCCAGGCTCAGTCCCTGCAGCCAGCCAGGAGCTCCCCTAATGCACCCCGGTCCCTGCCCACACTGAGCTGTCCGTGGCCCTGCTGCTCTATGAGGCAGCCAGACCTGCACTCATTTCTTCTCCAGCACCAAGCAGTGACTAATTGCTGCTCTGTTCTGCAGCTCCTTTTATATGGCCCTTCTGGCCCCGATCGGCTGCTTCCTGTGCAGCAATTCTAGCCTGCTTAGAGGACCTCTCCACTGCTCCTTTCCTGGGATGGGTGTGGCAGTAACCTGAGGCCTCCCGAAGGGCGCCTTTGGCCTAGTCCACCACATCACATGCAAAGACAATAAAGCATAAAGAGAAAAATAAAGACACACGGTTGAATTCCAGTCCAGCTCATGCACCATCAATAAAAATGTTAACGAAATTCCATTTACATGGTAAATTCTGCCTTTGCTTACACAGTGAAGTTGCACAGGTGTAACAGGGCTGGATTTGGCCTGCAAAATGCTCATTATTTCTGATGATGATGAATGAGTCAGAAAGATTGACTTTCAGATCCAAGGCTGAGTTTGCTGGTTTGAAGATTAGAAAAAATAAAGTATTTCACTTAATAAACTGAGCAAATCTGATTTGGAATCACTGACACAATAAACAGAACCAAAAGGTAACTTTTCAATGTACAATTGCATTTTGAGTCGGAGGATTTCACATAAAACAGGCTATTGCTACAAGTAATGAGGACTGGTGGAGACATTGTAAAATTAGGGAAAGGTTTAGCTCTAATTCTGATATACAGTATTTATTTTTTAAAAAAATCATTGCCAGTAGAACAAAAGTGGGGTCGGTGTTGGTCTTTTTAGCTAAATATACAGGAAATTTATGTCCATAGTACAAGAGGTGAAATCTTTTGCACTTTTTGGCTGGTAAATACAAAGTTGCATCTCATAAATTGGTCACACAGCAGAGTAATACAAATTTTTAAATCGTCTGATGACAATATAAAGTCATGAAGTTATCAGATTTGTCACTCTCAGAAAAGGAATTGAATAATAATTAGATATTTCTCACTGTGGGTGGGGTGGGGATGAAAGAAATGAAGCATCACCTGATATTCTGATGGTGTTTCATAATTATTACTGTCTTGACTTTTTTCTTTGCTGCGAAAATATACATAAATAGCTCACTATATTGTGTTGGTTGTTTGCTTGTTTGGTATGTAGCACTAATATAAATGTATTTCCTTCAGAGATTTAAGCAGTTCTCATTGTTTTGAATGAGAGAAAGCAAATAAATCCCATTACATGGGCCCATCCCTTAGAATCACTGTATTGTCACATTCCCCTTTCTCCTTCCTCCCCTGAATCAGGTTATAAAAGCCCTAATGTGTCTTTAAAAATTAGTTTAATCTCTTCTAGAACTACAAACACTAAAATTCTGTATCACATATTACAAACAAAAACTATGTTAAAATAACAGTATTTCGGTTGCAAAGTGAAACGCTCAAAAACTGGGAAATGCTAGAATTAAGGTTGCCTTTTCATCTAATATCACTCTCTCCTCTCACGCTGTCTCTGGCCTCTCTGACCTGATCTCTTTACCCAGACAGTCTCAGTTGTCCCCTCACACCTTGGCTCCTTGTGAGATCTGTCTCCCTTCCCCCACAACATTTCTGCACCTCACTGTTTCCCAGTCCCAATCTCCTTGTCTAGCCTTTTCCAGTCTTCCCCTCCCCGCACAACTCTGTCTCCATTTCCTTCTCCCTCCCATGGGTTTCCAGTCCCAGTTCTCTCCTCCAGGCTTCTTGTCCCTAACTGCTCCCACCTCCCCATAGTTCCTGCTCTTGTAGCCTCTGTATTCGAATCAGGCAGCTTTCTTTTCTCCATGCCTCCTGGGTCCAGCTGAGGAGTATCGAAAGCACAGGAAAGCCAATCCCCTTGCTCTTAGTTCCTGTGCCTGGCTCTGGAATGGTGTACAGTAGCCCAGAGTGGAAGAGGGTAAGTCCTGCTTAGCTCAGGGCTAGAGCATGCTCAGCATGGGTGGAATCTTCAGAAATTTTAGCTGAAGTCAGGCAAGTCTCTACTGAACATGTGTGAACTGGAATTTTTCAAAGGCTTATTCTTTCCAAAAGTGGGTGGATTTTCACAGTGACAGCAAAAGTTACATTCCTGATGCAAAGGCTACCCGCTGCTAATTTTCAGGTCCTTGCTCCAAAGCATTGAGACACTAAAGCTTCTAAAAGAAAAGGCCGCCAGAATTTAACAGGGGCAAAACAACATATTCTTTCCTACCCTTGTTCTTGGAAACAGGTGAACTATTTTTGCTGAAATAAAAGTAAATTCAGCCTGAAGAAGATATCCCCCACATGTTAAATTTCAGCACAGTTTGACAAAATTATAAGCAATTGAAAATGGGTCATATAATAGGAAGTGTCAGGTTAATAAGCAGTGTTGTTATCATCGCTGTTTATAATAAGGACCAGTGAGAGGGGGAGAGAGATTATTCCCCTGTTTTCATGGGAATGCAAACAGATGTTAACAAATGTGAAAATTATTAAAAGTACCTAAGTTCCACTTACAAAAGTGACTTCGTCAGTTTGGAGCCTAAGTTCCACTGACTTTTGTTGAGATGTGATCTTGTAAGTGCTTAAATCACCCCCCGTGTCCCTCCAGCTGCACAGCAGCAGTATAGTACTCATGTCAAGCATACTTGCTGTACTAGGCATCTGGCACACTCCAAGTTCTTCACCAGTAGCTCACTTTAATTCAGTCCGCTGGTGAATAGTTGTGCCAGACTAGGTATCTGTTGTTAAAGGATATGCGTTTACAAAGGATGTTAACAATATCAGTACCTCCCTATAGTTCTTGTTTGTGGTATTTTTATGTTGTTAAAGAGCATTTTTTTTCTGAAAAGAGGCCAATTATCTTTAATTTTGAGGAAGAGCTGTTTGTCTTTCATCTGATGTTATCTGAAAGTCCAGGCAGATCTGACTCCTGTATTTTCAAAGACATAGTGACATTAGACAGTTGGTTGTGTCTGCAGTACTTGTCCTGAATACATATTCATCAAAACAAGCTCTGGTTTTTGTCTTTTAAATCACCTCTTTCAATTTTCAGTACTGCCTTCAACTACATAACACTAATTCTTTTCCCGGTCCATCTGGTAGTCAAGAACTGGCATATGTGAATAATTTAAAAATGATTAAGCTACTATACTTTGTTGCAAAACTTAGAAGTCAGTGTTTCTTTTTGTGATATTTCTAAGCAATCATTTCTGACTTTTCAGAGACAACTTAGATCACATGACCTATTCCGTCTGTTCTGCATTTCCATGCTGTTCAGTTAATTAAGAATGCATCAAACTGTTTTCCTTGGGCCTTTCTCATTGTTGTTTGGTCAATGTGTTTATATACACAATAAAATGTGCATAAAATGTGTAAGGTATTTCTGACTAGTGTCAATGAAGTAATAATGATTTAAATTGTGTTTTTTCAACATAATATTTCTCGGTACTTGGGAAGCATATGCCAAAGTTTGGAATTGCCAGTATGAACAAGATTGAGAATAACTAACTGTTGGTCATCACATAATGGAAGGCATATGTTAAAATCAAATGTGATGGGTAAAACCTACCAAAGACTACACAGTCTATGCAGTTTAAACAGATGAAACAGAAACAAAGGATGTGAAATAAAGGGATGCAACATCAATGGAAGAATATTTGAGTGGTTCAATATGGAAAATGGAGTAAGTTGTTGGGAGATACTTCGAATATAAGAATGTCGATAGTGGGTCAGACCAATGGTCTTTCTAGCCCAATATCTTGTCTTCCGATAATGGCTAATGCAAGGTGCTTCAGAGGGAATGAACAGAACAGGCAATCATCGAGTGATCCATCCTGTCATCCACGCCCAGCTCCTGGCAATCAGAGGCTAGGGCCACCCAGAGCATAGGTTTGCATCCCTGAACATCTTGGCTAATAGTCATTGATGGACCTGTCTTCCATGAACTTATCTAATTCTTTTAGAACCCCATTATAGTTTTGGCCTTCACAGTATTCCTTGGCAATGAATTCCACAGGTTGACTGTATGCTGTGTGAAGAAGTATTTTCTTATGTTTGTTTTAAACCTGCTGCCTATTAATTTCATCAGGTGACCTTTGGTTCTTGTGTTACGGGAAGGGGTAAATACCACTTTCTTGTTCACTTTCTCCACACCAGTCATGATTTTGTAGACCTCTATCATATCCTCCTTAGTTGTCTCTTTTCTAAGATGAACAGTCGCAGTCTTTTTAATAGGAGTACTTGTGGCACCTTAGAGACTAACCAATTTATTTGAGCATGAGCTTTCATGAGCTACAGCTCACTTCATCGGATGCATACGGTGGAAACTGCAGTAGACATTATATACACACAGAGACCATGAAACAATACCCCCTCCCACCCCACTGTCCTGCTGGCAGGAGAGTGAGTTTGTGTGTGTGGTTTTTGGAGGGGGGTGAGGGAGTGAGAGAACCTGGATTTGTGCTGGAAATGACCCACCTTGATTATCATACCCATTGTGAAGAGAGTGGTCACTTTGGATGGGCTATTACCAGCAGGAGAGTGAGTTTGTGGGGAAGAGGGGGGCGGAGGGTGAGAAAACCTGGATTTGTGCTGGAAATGGCCCAACTTGATGATCACTTTAGATGAGCTATTACCAGCAGGACAGTGGGGTGGGAGGGGGTATTGTTTCATGGTCTCTGTGTGTATATAATGTCTACTGCAGTTTCCACGGTGTGCATCCGATGAAGTGAGCTGTAGCTCACGAAAGCTCATGCTCAAATAAATTGGTTAGTCTCTAAGGTGCCACAAGTACTCCTTTTCTTTTTGCAAAGACAGACTAACACGGCTGTTACTCTGAAACCAGTCTTTTTAATCTCTCCTCATATGGAAACTGTTCCCTATATCTAATAATTTTTGTTACCCTTCTCTGCACCTTTTCCAATTCTGATATATCTTTTTTGAGATGAGGTGACCAGAACTGCATGCGGTATTCATGGTGTGGGCATACCGTGGATTTATATAGTGGCATTATGATATTTTCTTTTTTATCGATCCCTTTCCAAATAGTTCTTAATGTTGTTAGCTTTTTTTCCTCTGCTTCTTCATAGTGGATGTTTTCAGGGAACTATCCACAATTATTCAAAAATCTTTTTTCAGTGGTAACAGCTAATTTACATCCTATCATCTTGTATGCATATTTGGGATTATGTTTTCCAATGTGCATTACTTTGCACTTATTAATGTTGAATTTCATCTGCAGTTTTGTCGCCTAGTGTCAAGGTTCCTTTCCCACTCTGAACTCTAGGGTACAGATGTGGGGACCTGCATGAAAACCTCCTAAGCTTACCTTTACCAGCTTAGGTTAAAACTTCCCCAAGGTACAAACTATCTTACCTTTTGCCCTTGGACTTTCGCTGCCACCACCAAACATCTAACACCGGTTACTGGGAACGAGTCCGTTTGGAAACGTCTTTCCCCCCAAAATCCTCCCAAATCTTTCACCCCCTTTTCTGGGGAAGGTTTGATAAAAATCCTCATCAATTTGCATAGGTGACCACAGACCCAAACCCTTGGATCTTAAGAACAATGAAAAAGCAATCAGGTTCTTAAAAGAAGAATTTTAATTAAAGAAAAAGTAAAAAGAATCATCTCTGTAAAATCAGGATGGTAAATACCTTACAGGGTAGTTAGATTCAAAACAGAGAATCCCCCCAGGCAAAACCTTAAGTTACAAAAAGACACAAAAACAGGAATATCCATTCCATTCAGCACAGCTTATTTTCTCAGCCATTTAAAGAAATCAGAATCTAATGCATATCAAGCTAGATTTCTTACTAAGTTCTAAGACTCCATTCCTGTTCTGTCCCTGGCAAAAACATGACAGAGACAGAGGCTTTGTTTCTCCCTCCTCCCAGCTTTTGAAAGTATCTTGTCTCCTCATTGGTCATTTTGGTCAGGTGCCAGCGAGGTTATCCTAGCTTCTTAACCCTTTACAGGTGAAAGGGTTTTTCCTCTGGCCAGGAGGGATTTTAAAGGTGTTTACCCTTCCCTTTATATTTATGACACCTAGTCACCCAGTTTTGTGAGATCCTTTTGTACCTCTTCACAGTCAGCTGTGGATTTAAGTATCTTGAGTAATTTTGTACCATGTGCAAATTTTGCCACCTCACTATTCAGCCCATTTTCTAGATCTGAGATGTTGAACAGCACAGGTCCCAGTATAGGTCCTTGGGGGACCCCTCTATTTACCTTTCTCCATTGTGAATATTGTGGCCACTTATTATTACCCCTTGTTTCCTATCCTTTAAACAGTTATTGGTACATTTAAAAAAGAAAAAAAGAAACCTTCCTTTCTATCCCATGATGTGAAGGAAGAGAATGAGATTGTCTGATGTACTTAAGGAGGAAGGTCCAGGTGTTGCAAATGGGAAGAGATGAGTGGTTAGCAAGGTGGTTATTGTTAAATTAAGCTTGACGGACTACAGAAATTAAAAGTGTGTCAAGCTCCAACAAGCTAATTATGACTATTCCCAATTGTGTTTGGGTGGTGGTGGGAATTGGGAAATGATTTATTTATTGATGTAAACACACCCCTATTTCTGCTGTTAGGTCTGAATGTATAGGCCTGATCCTGCAAACACTTCACCAAAGTGTCTGCCATTGAGGACACTGACATGCATACCTTTTTTATAGAGGTCTGGCTATACCTGTCATGGTTTCATACGAACATAGCTACTCCTTAATGGCTTTGCATTTTAATAATTTTCCTTTCATAAACTGAGAGGTGCTGTTTAAAAGCCAGTGTCATGACATCTGGTAATGTATATTCAATTCATCCTTTTGGTTTGCAGTGAGAGAAAATATACTTTTTGGTTGCACTGAAACCGCCAGTCCCTTGATTTTGGAACATATATAACCTGTCATGCCTTTGAAAATTCATTTTGGCCTTTTTCACAATGACTCTAATTCTGTCTCCTCAAAAAATTTCATTTAATTACATGCATAACACAACTTTCTTTAATTGGGCTCGCCTACATTGTTTCTGCCTAGTAGATGATGATTTAGCAATTTCCAATTTGTGTATCCCCTAGGTAAACTAACTCATGTTAAATGGGAATAAAAGCCTCTCCACTACTTTCTCCTTGATTTACTGCTTGGTGCTTTCTCTCTCTTTATGCATTACTCTGGAAAGATAAGAATATAAATTAGACTGAAAAGAAAACAAATGACAAAAGACCATGTGGTGAAAGACTGGGAAATGGTGAGAGAACTGTAAGCAGTGGAAAGGGAAATTATTTGTTGATAAGTCTTTGAGAAAGAAAGCAGGCCATATATGTTTTTGGTTTTGGACATTTTTGATTTTGTTACATTACTTAGAGTGAGAATTTTGTATTTTAAGGTTTGAAATGGTAATAAATCAGAGCAGGAGTAGGAAACACCAAAATTAAGAAGTGGTAAGTATCAGATAAAACAAAGTCAAAGAAACTGGATGAGACATGATCTTATTATTTATTATGCTTTTGGAACATTTTGTATTTGACATATAATATCATTTCATGGCTGAGATACTTTTTCAGTTGTAGGCACCAGTCTCTGGAGTGCAAGGAAAGAATGCTTTGGTTTTAATACTGCTTATATTTTGTCATACTCAAGAAATTAAGTAAGTAATACTAAAATGTTTGTGTTGCAGTATTCCTGTTTGTTTAGTATCTAATACATAAATCCAACTATATATCAATAGACCGACAATATTACCTAATAAGTTAGATGATTTGGGCCAGACTATATGAACTTTTTGTAGAGTTGTTACCTCCGTGTCCTTACACATTTTATTTATCTTTGTGTGTGTGTGTGTGTGTGACATTCTTTGCATTGTAGATGTAAAACAAACATCCAACAAATCAGGTACATCTTTGGTCCTGTGGATGTTTGATACCAATATGTAGCACTTACATCACACTTCTCTATTTTCCAAGCTCTTAACAGATATTGACTGAGCAAACTTCACAATGCTCTTGTGAGAGACATAAGTATGTTGTTGGAATGATTTGGTGTCCCTCACTTTGTATATGGGTGCCTTATAGGGCTTTAAGGTAGGCAGTGTTAGCCCCATTTTACAAATAGAAGCAGAGAGATTGTGAATTGTTTAATGGCACAGAGAAAGACAGAGTCACAGCACAGATTCAGTCTCTGGAGTTCTGCTCCCACTGCAGCCCTTTCTCTTAAAAAGATTGTATAGTCTCATTTTGCCTGAGATTAAATGAGACACAGATTAAAGCCTTATGGTTCCTCCACAAAAGAACTGAGTTTGGCACTCACAAAGATAATTCACTTCATTTTCAATACTACTCCTACAAGCAAAAACAGGGTACATATGGTAAAATAGCTCTAGTAGGACAAGGAAAAAATATTGGTGTAATTATTAATTTTGAGTGGGTATGGACTCATGAATATAGTGTTCCTAAATATTGATATAAATCATATTTGTAAACACATCAAGCCCTTAGAGCCCCAAGAATATTTTCTCATTACTTGCAACGTGGCATCAAACATAGACCATTCATATGTGCTTTGTGACAAAGTTCCTCCTCTACCTTGGTGGGTCTTGCGCTTATTGGAGGATTTGCTCGCCTTGGAGCTTCACCGCAGCCCTCAGTTTGGCTGTTTTCATGAACCCACTGTCCAGGTCAACTCCTCCTGTGTCTGACCAGGAGTTGGGAGGTTTGGGGGGAACCCGGGCCCGCCCTCTACTCCGGGTTCCAGCCCAGGGCCCTGTGGAATGCAGCTGTCTAGAGTGCCTCCTGGAACAGCTGTGCGACAGCTACAACTCCCTGGGCTACTTCCCCATGGCCTCCTCCCAACACCTTCTTTATCCTCACCATAGGACTTTCCTCCTGGTGTCTGATAATGCTTGTACTCCTCAGTCCTCCAACAGTATGTGTTCTCACTCTCAGCTCCTAGCGCCTCTTGCTCCCAGCTCCTTACATGCACACCACAAACTGAAGTGAGCTCCTTTTTAAACCCAGGTGCCCTGATTAGCCTGCCTTAATTGATTCTAGCAGCTTCTTGATTGGCTGCAGGTGTTCTAATCAGCCTGTCTGTCTTAATTGTCTCCAGAAGGTTCCTGATTGTTCTGGAACCTTCCCTGTTACCTTACCCAGGGAAAAGGGACCTACTTAACCTGGGGCTAATATATATCTGCCTTCTATTACTCTCCTGTAGCCATCTGGCCCGACCCTGTCACAGCTTTCACTGCATACACAATGAGATGTATTTCCTGGGGAAAGAGATTGAAAGTCTCCCAAAATTAAGTTTCAAATGCACATTTTTCAATTTAAATACTGAAGCCTGTAACTGCAGTTCTGTAACATGTTGCATCTGCTGCACAGCTCCTGAATTTGCCCATTTTTCCAAGAGAAGTTTCTGCCAGTAGAAATTCCCTCCTCCTACCCCCATTAGCCTCAGAGATGGGTAGGTGGATGTATCTTTGTCTGGACCAACAGGAGAGAGAAAACCCTTTGAAGAATATACCTGCCCCCCTTTTAGGCAACTAGACTCCTTGTGTCTTAGAGGGGGAGGGCCTATGTGGTTTATTCTGATTTGCTGGACAAAAGGGTACAAGAGTATAAGCCTTTCCCCCCCAGTCCTGAGGTGTCATTCTGCCTTGGGAAGGAAAGCTCACTCCACTCCCACCTTGGGATTAGAATAGGGTCCTTGTTTTGGGCCTTCCTCTAGTCATCATACTATTCATCATTTTGGGGCTGGAAAGGAGTCTTTCCCTAAATGCCACTTTGGCCTGGGCAGTGAAGGTTATCTCGACTTCCAGCAGCCCAGGGATCCAGTTGGGAGGGTGAGTTGTAAAATTCATTTTGTTGCAACTTGGCAAGTACCCAGTACAGGGGGCTCTGTAGGGGTCTGGTTCCGTGATAAAGAGGAATTGGAAGTGGATAAGGATAAGAATTTCCAAAAGAAACATCTCCTGGGGTTGGGGTTCCTAATGCCTGGTGCAGTGAGGAGACAATCCTCCTTCCCCACCCCATTAACTTTTGGACAAGGAGAGGTTGTTGGTGTCTCAGTAATTGTACTGGACCAGGTTAATGGGGAAGACTGATGGTAGCTCTCCATCAGGTGGAATGGATTACAAAGGAGGGATGAACTGTGGCCTAGTTAAACCATATTTCTGGTGTCTTGTCCTGTGCTGTGAGGGAGAATGCTTTTCTTTTTTGGATCACAATAACTGTTGAGCTTTTGAGTCTGAGTGTAAGCATTTCACAATTTACTGTGACATTGCATCCTTGTTCACCAAAGCTCCCTGCTGGAAAAAAAGGGAAGATCTTCACAGCACACGGATGACGTATGGGAATTGGAAGGAATATGGAAGTAATTCAAGGAAGTAATTCATATGCTTAGGTTGAATCCTGTAGAAATTGTTTGAGGTGTGGTCTGGGGATTTACACACTGGAAAATAACAGAAACAAATTAGCTATTGTGGAGTTGACAGGGGTAATTTTAAACTGTTGGACACCAATTAATTTTGTTTTCAAAATTACTAAAAATATTTAGTTTAGAGAAACAAGAAATGCTAGGTCAGCTCTTACTAGTTGTTTCTCTTACTGTGAATTCAGGGGTGTGACTATCACTATTTTAGTCACAGGGGTTCTCATATATACCTTAGGGGATATAATGATCAAAGCCAAACAAAATATCACATTTATTAACCATGACTATTTTATTACTAAGAAAGGAAAAAAAAATTAAACTTAACAACATAAATGACCAAACATAACTGATAAACTGGCTATGTCCATTGCAGTGTCTTTCATACGCCTTTCTGTGGAGAACTTTAACAGAATTTACACCCTTGAGACTTAACCACCTCTGAGAAGTTCATTGTTTGGTAAATTAAGTTCTCTGAAAACATTCACTCAATGTGCAGGGACAGTCAAAAAAGTGAACAGAATGTTGGGAATCATTAAGAAAGGGATAGATAATAAGACAGAAAATTTCATATTGCCTCTATATAAATGCATGGTATGCCCACATCTTCAATACTGCATGCATATACGGTCGACCCATCTCAAAAAAGATATATTGGAATTGGAAAAGTTTCAGAAAAGGGCAACAAAAATGATTAGGGGTATGGAGCATCCCAGGAGAGATTAATAAGACTAGGACTTTTCATCTTGGAAAAAAGACGACTAAGAGGGGATTCAATTGAGGTCTATAAAATCATGACTGGTATGGAGAAAGTAAATAAGGAAGTGTTATTCACTCCTTCTCATAACACAAGACATATGGGGGTCACCAAATGAAATTAATAGGCAGAAGGTTTAAAACAAACAAAAGGAAATATTTTTTCACACAATGCACAGTCCAACCTGTGGAACTCCTTGTCAGAGGATGTTGTGAAGGCCAAGACTATAACAGGGTTCAAAAAAGAACTAGATGAGTTCCTGGAAGATAGGTCCATCAATGACTATTAGCTAGGATGGGCAGGAATGGTGTCCCTAGCCTGTTTGCCAGAAGCTGGGAATGAGCTACAGGGAATGGATCACTTGATTACCTGTTCTGTTCTTTCCCTCTGGGGCACCTGGCGTTGGCCACTGTCAGAAGACAAGATACTGGGCCAGATGGATCTTTGATCTGACCCTGTATGGCTGTTCTTATGTTTCCGACTTCTGAGGCTTGGCAGGTTGAGAGGCATGAGAGCAGTGCTTCATTGAGCTGTGCCAGAAAGCTGGTACGTACTGCTCATCCCAAGGAGTAATTGTTGAACTGCTTACAACGTTATTATTTTTAATTTCTTCGCCTCAAATTTAGCAAAGATAATAGTCTTCACTGAGGAAGCATTTATATCTGAGTTAAGGCTAACAAAAATAAGAAGGGAAATTGTTTCAACAGTGGGAGCAGAAATCCCATTTTCACTCACTGGTATCTTTTTAACAACCACTTTTTGGGTTGAAATGATCCAGGTTGTTTTTTTTTGGTAACAGTGAATTTTTTGGTGAGTTTGAGCTGAAGTCCTTCAGCCATTTTTGAACTATGGGAGAGCAAATAAAAAACAATCACATTTTTATTTTTTGTTTTAAACAGGACTACAGCAAAATTGATTTGAAATTTGTTTTAGATGCTGCTGTGATGATCCTGGTATAAATGCTCAGAAAGGTAGGTAGACAGATAAATAAAAACAAGGGAGAACAATGCCAAACACCTACTATAGTCTGTTGCTTTCACTATGTTAGTTCACTGAAGTAAATTATTGAATATAAGCCTTAAAATTCAATATTATTTTTCATAAGAATGGTTGAATTTCTAATTTACAGGCATAATAAAGTCTGAGGCTGATGGGTCTTCAGTTTCCATTGCTCTTTTCCTTGAGAGAGCCAATATGTGGGAATGGATACTGGATCGCTTAAAAGGATGACAACTGGCAAAATATTTAGACATGCTAAATGTTAAGTGGGAAATTAAAGCAGTTTTCTGTTGGCTTCAAAAGAAATAGATATTTGGCACAAATTCTTGGGAAGTCTGGGGTTGTGCCCAGCTTCCATATCTGTGTAGATGTCAGAAGTATAGTAAAAAGACAAATTAAGGAACTAGTATAACACAGCAGTATACTGGGGAAAATATTTAAAAGTAAATCAATATATAATTAATCAACGACAAAATGAATGTAATCTTAACTCTGCATACTGCTGAATCAGGAATAAGGGCTGCCATAGGCTGAGTGATATTAAAAATAAAGTAGCACCTTATTTTATTAAACACTATCTTCTATAGAGAACATACTTAGAGGCTATAAAATAAATGTTCATCAGCAGAAATTTAAGTTATTACAGATTATTAGGGAAATTTAAGACAATGTGGACTTTCAAGTTGCTCCAATGGTTTACTGTAGATTTTGCTCTGCTGAAGTGTATCTTAATTATATCGGTTTTTAAAAACGCATTTTTGAATTGGTGATATTGTGAGTCCAGTCATAAATAATGCTGTCTGTGTACACTGTTTTGGGGAAAACAAGATTTTGTGTCTCATGCAAAAGTTTGCATGAGAATGCGAACCTCTGTATGTGTATGTCAATATAAAAATGTGTGACTATTTCTTAGTAGTAGACTGTGGTGACTTATATTTCAATAATTCATGGCAGATTACTAATTTGCAATGGAACCGGTATACTCATAATTTTTTACATATTATTTATTGAGGCCCAAGCTTTGGTAGTCAGACTTAGTTTCCTTGGGACTCTACTCACAGTAGTAAATCCTGTGTGTGGGAGTAAGTAATTGCAAAATCGGGTCCTGTAGATCAAACCAGTAGGTCACAGGAGACCACTAGGAGGCTAGGGAGATCTGTGCTGAGGCCCTACCCGTCTGTACAAGTCCTGCACCTTGGGGTCTCCTCCCCCTACTCTTTCACAGCGTAGTTCTGGTAGAGTTGCACCGATAGAGCTACTGCAGCTGGCATCAAAGGCCCTCCTTTCTCCCACTGCGCCCTCCCCCAAGGATTTCTACGGTAGAGAGACATGAAAAGTTAATACAGTCTCCACCTACCTGCCCACCCACTCTCATCTCCTTGCAGTTTCTCAGGTTCTTGGATATGTAAAACTCCTTCTGATGAGACTGGAGAAAGTGGGGACAGTGCTGTGGAGACAGCGGATTCCTTTCCCCCCTTTCATATGTGAGGAATATATTACATGAAGAATATGGGGACATGACTGAGCTGGATCACATTTCTTTAGCACTTTACCGCTACGCCGCACTGTTTCATTAATCCTCACAACATCCATGTGAGATAGTTAACTTTACTATTTCCCTGTTTTACAGTGATAAGACAGAAGACGCGGATTAAAGGGTGTACTCTCAAAGAATTTACTAATACTAGCTGCCAATTTAAGACACGTAGTAACTGACTTGCAAGAGTGCTGATTTACAGGGGTGTTGAAAACAATACTCCCATGGAAGGAAATGAGAGATGTAAGTGCTTGACACCTGTGAATATTAAACCTCGAGTGTTTCAAGTTAAGGCATTCAAAAACAAAGGCACCTGATTTTAGTAGGCACTTATAAGTTTTGGCCTAAATGAATAGCTGATGGCCACCTGCTGAGTCAGTGGCAGAATCAGGATCAGAACTCATGAGTGCCTGACTCTTATCCCTATACTCAGTTTGCTAGATCACTGTTTCTCTCAAATGACTAAGGTAAAAATGTGCTATAGAAATACAATGAATGTTAATATATGAGCAAGTTGTGAATAAAAGCCCATATTTCCAACTGTACTTCTGATTAAATGAATCTGTGAAGTTTCACTCTACTCTGGAATGTGGTACATAACTGATGGAAGTGAGCCTGACTCTTGGTTTGTAGCACAGATCAAGTTCTATCTGTTTGCCTGGGTGGGAAATGAAGATGGATTAGGAGCGTGCTGGCATTGATGATGGAATAAGAGGAGGATTGCTCACGTTAGAGGATATTTTTTCTCCTTCATCTGTAAACAAGTAAATTAATTTGTATTTATAAATGGCTTATTCTTTTTTGAGTGATTGTTTATATATATTCCACTCCTGATGTGCATGCACCCCAAGATTGGAGTATTTTGATCAGCAGTGCCCGTTTGTCCCAACCCTGTGCTTTCTTGCTGCCTTTCCACCACCCCTCCACAGGGCATAAAAGGGCATAGAGTGGTCAACTGCCTCTCAAGTCTTTCTTACTGACTTGAGGCTGACAGGTCAAACCATTAGTAGCGTCCATTCTTTAGAGCAGCCTTAACCTTTAATATAGGACAAGATCAGAAATGAGGATATTTGTAGACTAATCCAGCACAGCCTCAATCAGCAATGGTTTGCTTTTGCTGGCTTTCTTGCTAAGGGCATATTATTAGGATGGAATACCAATGAAATACAAAGCGTGTTTACCAAGTTATGTTGCTAGATGGCCAGTGATCACATGATCACCAAAACCTTCAGTGGTATGATATAATCACCACTGATGGACATAAATTAAATATCCCACAGGCTGCCTTAAGGATCTAGCTAGAAATCAATGTAGGTGCTGCTCGATTTGCAATTAGTCCATGTGTGGTTGGGTTTTGCCATATTAGACAGATCAATGAGACCAGCCTCAAATACTGGTGTTCTGCAGATTAAGCTGTCTCAGAAAAGTCCTTCTCTAGTTCTGGTGCCTATAAGGTTGGTCCCATCCCTGTGTGGTAAAGGCTCAGGTGATGAAATCATTGGGTGGGGATAAGTCCCATCATCATTCCCCTGAAGAGCATAAAAGGAGGTCACCTCCTTAGGCACCCCCCAAAAAGAGAATTAAATCTCTTCAGAGACTGGATGAAAAAGGTATGCAAGGTACAAATGTAAGATCTCTGACCCCATTAAAAAGACTTTATCATTATTGATAGCCTTGGTACTGTACAATGTGACACTGGTCTGGATGCCTTCAATATTGACTCGGCCAGCACCAACTTCTACAACACTGAAAGACTTAATAATCTTTGACTTTCCTCATTCCCTATGACTTGAACAGACACAGAGAATTCCATTATCACTACTGAGCAGTTCCTTACTCAGGGACACTCTCCTACCTGGAACACCTTTAAAACGAGTTGTCTCTGTCTGAGAAGAATATTCTTTCTCATCCTCTTTAGTGGATAGTAGTGGGGTTCTCCATCTTACTTTCCAGCATATTTTTCTACAGGTCCATATACTAGGACCCCGCCTTATTTTAGTAGCCATAGAGAACACAGAGGGACTCATGCATCCTGGTGTCCACCACCTTGGCCTAGAGCACATTTTTCATATGGAGAGCAATCATGGTCATATTGGGCTTCTTAATATCTGAGAAGACTGGAGTCAGCTATGCAGTCTAAAGTCTACCAGGATATAGAGAGAGCAGCAACCTCATACCTTTCCAGCACAGCAGCAACTCCACTCATCTGAGAATGAGCAAACTCATCACACTGATCTTTCTACATCAACATTATCAAAGCTGTAACTCCAGCAGCAGCAGTACCTCCTGATGATTATAAAACATTTTAAGAGCTTCTAAAAAGACTGGTTGAAATGCTGAAAATTCCAGTAGAGGTGGTGAGCAAAAAATCTTACAAAAATTACTGGAAATTCTACACACCTCATTGCCAGACAGAGTGGCAATGCCAGTTAACGAAGGCCTTCTAGAGTTGCCTTAACTGCAGTGGGAACTTCTATCGCAATCCCTGTGACATAAAAGTAGACAAAATATAACAAGTCCAGGCCTTGGGATTTGAGTATTTTTGTGTATAGCCAACACCTTTTTCTCTTGTCATTGTGGTGTTGTGTCGAAGAATGTATTAAACAACACAGTTATAAGTATACTCTGAAACAAAAGGACCAAAGAGATTAGACTTACTGGAAGAAAATATATTGTTCTGCAAGTTTACAAATGAGAATTTTGAATGATCAAGCTTTGTTTTCAAAAATATAACTACCAATGTTGGCAAAGGGTTGCCAGATTTTTTTGATAGGATCCCACAAGTGTTGAGAGAGGAGCTGCAGTTGTTAATCAATGAAGGACAACTAATCCTGAGAAGAGGTCTTTAAGCCACTATATATGTATTGGACACTGTCAGAGTTCCTTCCCCACTCTGAACTCTAGGGTACAGATGTGGGGACCTGCATGAAAACCTCCTAAGCTTACTTTTACCAGCTTAGGTTAATACTTCCCCAAGGTACAAACTATTTTACCCTTTGCCTTTGGACTTCCACTGCCACCAACAAACGTTTGTCTGGGTTTATTGAGAAAAAGGTGTTTGGAAACGTCTTTCCCCCCCAAATCCTCCCAACCCTTGCACCCTACTTCCTGGGGAAGGTTTGATAAAAATCCTCACCAATTTGCATAAGTGTCCACAGACCCAAACCATTGAATCTTAGAACAATGAAAAAAGCATTCAGTTCTTGAAAAGAAACATTTTAATAGAAGAAACAGTAAAAAGAATCACCTCTGTAAAATCCAATTCTTAAAAGAAGAATTTTAATTAAAGAAAAAGTAAAAAGAATCACCTCTGTAAAATCAGGATGGTAAATACCTTACAGGGTAATTAGATTCAAAACATAGAGAATCCCTCTAGGCAAAACCTTAAGTTACAAAAAAGACACACAGATAGGAACATTCATTCTATTCAGCACAACTTAATTTCTCAGCCATTTAAAGAAATGGTAATCTAACGCATATCTAGCTAGATTACTTACTAAGTTCTAAGACTCCATTTCTGTTCTGTCCCCGGCAAAAGCAGCATACAGACAGACACAGACCCCTTGTTTCTCTCCCTCCTCCCAGCTTTTGAAAGTATTTTGTCTCCTCATTGGTCATTTTGGTCAGGTGTCAGTGAGGTTATCCTAGCTTCGTAACCCTTTACAGGTGAAAAGGTTTTTTCCTCTGGCCAGGAGGGATTTAAAGGTGGTTAGCCTTCCCTTTATATTTAGGACAGACACCGTGGCATGTTCAGTGGTGACTGTCATAACAATGAGATGTTGGCTTCAATCATCTGGTATTTCATGAGAGGTACAAAATGCTGTAGAGGACTTACTCTCCGAAAGAATCAAACTTTTTTGTTCAAAAAAACAGATGACACCTTGCACATCTCAAAAGATTTTTGTTAAACTTTAAGATCATTGGTAGTCTGTTCCCTGCAGCTAAAGAGAAGACAATACTAACAACCTCAAGCAAGGCAACCTTCTAAGCCTTTTGCATACTCATACCAAAGGCCTACAGAACATCTAGGAAAGAAGTAACATTTTCATAAGAGACGTCCATCTGCTTCTTCTGCATCCACTTCTTCATGATTGTTTCTGACCAACAAAAAACAAATTTTGATGGTGCTGTTGAGAGCTTCTGAGAACCAGTCTTTATGGATCTTTTCACTTTGCTTACTCCTTTTGGAAAGCGACTAGCTTTGGTGGGGGGGGGGAACAAACTTTTAGTAGACAGGTTGGTCCCCAGTCTTATCTGAACTGGGTATTTTGTTCAGTTCTAGATTATCACTGTTCCTTATCCCTGTGGACCTCTCTCATGAGAGAATGCTACAATAAAAATTCAATCACTCTTGCTTCTTGGAGTCATAGATTAGATTCCTCTACAATATACGGGAAAGGATTTTTATTCTCATTTCCATGGTCTACAGGACTGAAGTATACATACCCACCAATTCCCTTAATACCAAGAATTTTAAGAAAGATGAAACAGGGCTGCAAAGATAATTGCTTCAGTTTGGCCCTGGCAATTTTGGTTTCCAGACCTCTTAAGACTATCAATTTGACCCCCAATATTTCTATCTCTAATTCTGAATATGATTTCTCAAGATGAAGTTAGGATCCTTCCTCCAGGCTATCTATCATCCTTGCATTTTACAGTGACCATATGGAAATGGAAAGGACTTGCTCTAGGGTCGTCCAAAATATTTTGACCTCAGAAAAGATTCAGCGAGATTTGGTTATAATGCTAAATAGAAGAGATTTTTCCTCTGGGCTGAAGATCACCATATTTCACCATTTTGAGCAGACGTCATTTTATTTCAGATTACCTACTCTCCCTGAAGTCAACAGCTTTCACAGAACTAACTGAGATGGTTCACCTGACTGCTACATCTGCTTTCCATCCACATATTGAGAATTATACTGAATTTTCACACCCCATGGTGGCTAGGTGTTCAATGGATTTAACACAGGTGTCCCCTCCAATTAAACTATGTCTGTGCTGTGAGCTAGGGGTGTGATTCCCCCGCTCATGAGCACGTTTGCACTCACTCAGGATAGCACAAATATAAATAACAGTCTAGCAATGGAAGCATGGATAGCAGTAGTGGAGTCATGGATTACCTATGCTGAGTACAAACCTGCCTGAAACCCCTGGGTACGTACCCGGCATTTATAACGCATGCTTCCAATGCTGCTACCCATGCTGCTATGGCTACACTGCTATTTATACTAATGCTAGCTTGATGAGGGCTAGTACAAGTATGTATCGTGAGCAGGGAAATCACACTCCTGCATAGTGTAGATATAGCCTTAGAGAACCTCATCCCTCGTGGTATTTGTATATAGTAGCAGTGAGTCACATGCTTCCATCCTGTGAACGATTAGCAACATGTTCACGTCAACATCCTTCCATGAGAACCTCATTTCTAGTTGCCATTGCATCAGTGCAGAGAATGGGAGAGCATCAACCCTTGATAGCAGGCCCACCAGATGCTGATTTTCATAGAGAGAAAATCTCTAAGGACTCAACCTAGTTTATGCCAAAAGTTGTATCAGTTTTTCGTAATAATCAGACTGTTAATTTAGCTATTTTCATTTAAAAATCTCATGCTCATAGCATGTAAAAGAAATTACACTCTTTACATGTATTACGATCCTTATCCATTAATTAACATAGAGCTAAACTATTTAGAATCTCATCTAGACTACTCATAGTCTAAAATACTGAGAGGGTAAAAGGGAAGACTATTTCTTCCTTAAGAATAGCTAA
Source organism: Lepidochelys olivacea (assembly GCF_965140295.1). Classification (NCBI taxonomy): domain Eukaryota; kingdom Metazoa; phylum Chordata; order Testudines; family Cheloniidae; genus Lepidochelys; species Lepidochelys olivacea. Next base: position 10,791,686 of record NC_140412.1, read on the forward strand.
ATCGATCTCTGATTGTATCAGATATTATCTGGTTGCTAAACAAGATCTTCCTGTTCAGATCAAGGCTGACTCTACTAGAGCTCATGCTGCTTGGACAACTTCTTTTAGGAATGTTCTAATTCTTGAAATACATATAGAAGCTGATTGGCACTCAATTCGTATGCTTACAGAGCATTATGCCATAGGGGAGGCTGCCAAAGCAGATGTTAGCTTGGCAAAGTAGTTATTTAATCATTATTCTCTTGGGACTCCAATATCCCACCTCCATTGAGGTCTCTGCTTGGGACACATCAGGAGTGTAATACACATAGATAATTACTTGAAGAAAAAGAGGTTACTTACCTTGCAATAACTGGTGTTCTTCGAGATGTGTTGTTTATATGCATTCCACAGTTTGCCTTCTATCATACCATATTGAGGGCTATACTCATTGGATGTTTATTTAATGAAGGAGCTGATATTCATTTGCCCCACTCCACCCTTTTATGCCCTCAGGAGGAAGGGGCACAAGGACAGGTAGGATACAAGTGTGAACCAGTGGGCATTGCTGATCAAAACATTCCGATCTCTGGCACTGGGGGCACATTCATGCCAGGAGTACAATACATATAGACAACGTATCTCAAAGACCATCAACTGCTGTATGATAAGTAACTTCTTTGTTTTGTACATATACCCTGCGTTGTGACAGAGAACAATTTGGAAGCATAAAAAGATAAATTAAAAAATCGGAAATTACATGTGCAGTTTCTGAAAATGGTCATGAAATGGCTAGCATTCCAATAAGAGAGTTATGAGGTGCTACATATAACGAATGGGTAAGATAATTGTCTAGGTTTTAGAAAAATAAATCCTGATCTGTCAGTAATCCAAATATGGCTTTGACATTGTTGAATAGAGATCAGATATTCATTTATATATGTATGCATCTTCACTTAATATAATGCTAACGCTTTTCCAAATTTCCTAATTAAGTGAATGAGCTTCGATTATTAGCTGCTCATTCGCCACACTGGAGAATGTTTGTCTGTAGAGTCTGGTGTCCTAATACGTAAATTAAATAGCAAAATCCATATTTCCGTAAATAGCTAACACTTTTCCAGTGTGGCTTTTGTTATGAAGGGATAAGACATTTAAATGGTCAAGTGAAAAAAGGTAGAGGTTGGAGCTAATTTGTTATCCCTCTTCATTTGCTATTTAGGGCTCCTGTGTCTGGGTTGAGGAACCTTTAGACACAACAATCACAGTATCCATAATGTAATCTGCGTCAAGTTGAGCATTTCAATAGCTAACACTCTCTTAATGTGGCAGCATTTTTAGATATTACATTATATACGGTGGAACTATTCTTTCTTAGCTTGAATTTTTATTATTTGAAATGATTTGGATCAGATATGTAGATGCCAGTGAATTTGAGACTTCAGCATTATGGGTTAACTTATCTTCCATTTCAATTATTTTAAATAAATACTTAAGCTATAAGTGCAGTTTTGTGAATTTAATTGACCTTTCAAAGATGAATGGAAAAATTATCTTTCCCTCTGCATAGTTCAGATGTTAACGCAGTCCTTTTTTCTTCATGAAATCAATTGTGGGCTAGGAGGGAGATCATTCCTGTGGGCTGGCTCAGTCATTTAGTTTTACCGTTGAGCTCTCCTATAAAATATGAACTATGGATTTTTTAATAATTAAAAAATAGAAATCAACATGATGTACATAAATTTAGAATAGTAGTCTTACTAAATATCAATGATTAAATGTAAGGTGGGGGCCAATTTCTGGGAGTCTTTTTCTTATATAAAGAGTTTTATATAAAATGTAAAATTAATTAGAAGGATGTCAGCTTTTCTGTAAGGCACTTTCTGTCAGGCATTTTTTTTTATTGCCTTTGTTTTCAACCATTGCAAAATTTCTGTGCCAGTTAGAAAGGTAGTTTCTACTTTCTATTGACTCTATTTTCACTATTTTTATGGAAAATGACAGATACCATAGGAATGTATAGTGCACACTGGGTCTTACAATACTAATATTTTCATTTTACTTCAAATATTTATTTTTTCAGTAAAAATCTGCCTGTACTGTGCATTTGGTTCTTGTGGCAGACAGTAATATATCAATAAAGTGGCAATGCATATATCGGAAAGTGAAATGTCTTATCACTTTTGTGCAAGTTGGTTTACTGACGTTTAACTAACTACTCTCTACAGTTTTGGAAGGTTTGTTATATTTTCCTTAAGTAACACTGACAAGTGCCATGGCACAGCACCATGCAGATATATCCGTGTTGCACATGAGCTGATTTTCATTTCCTAGTCATTCATTTAATTTATATTTGACTAATTTACATCCCTGTAATACTACTTTATCATCTGAGCAGCTGTCAAAATAATGTGGACTTATTTCATGACTAAAACCAGTAGCTTCAAAACATGAATGTTTCATTATTCATGAAAACTGTTGTCAATTCATTCTTCTCTCCCTCACCAGCAAGGTTATCCTTAGAGAACTAAAAAGGGGAAAAAAAATCTGTTTCCCATGTGCAGTGTTGGCAGTGGATATTGTTTTACATAATGCAGTATCTCTATGCAAATATCTCATGAGTTATTAAAACCTTCTCCTCTCAGAAAATTGAATTGCTCATTCAAGGTAAAGTAGGTTAAAATGAAATTCTAGTTCCTTTTTTCAAAGCAGGTGTACATTTTTTTAAGTCCTGGGATTTGGGGGTCTTGTTGGCTTCACATTTCAGATTTCCCCTGAACTGTGGTTACTGTTAAGGCCATGATTTCCTGTATAGCATAACTAGGCTTGGAAGGATTACATTTTTGTTGTTAAATGTTGGTAAACATCAATATTGCCATACACACACAAACCAATGAAAACATATTTCCATTGATGAAAGTTGAAATTTAAAGATTGGCAAAGTAAACAAAATGCTGCTTGTGAACTTAAGAGTTTGATTTAAGGATATTTACTTTGTATATTTTGATATATAATGTTAATATTTGTTTTAACTGTTATAAAACTTTATTTTTTTGAATCAGTGTGTCTACTGTCATTAGATAATTGACTGACCCACCCCATAATTTCCACAGCTGAGAATATGTATATGGATACTAATAGAAAAAAATATTAAAAATTAAGATCAATATTATCAGTCAATTAAAAAAATAGAATTCTGCCAAGCCTAAGCATAACCTTGCAATCTGGGCCTTTCATGCAATAGCTTTTGACAAAAAATGAATAACTGCTCTACAGCCATTTGTTTCCTCTTCTTGTTTGTACTTAGGTACTAGTACGCCTTACAAAATGCTAACAGATTTTGAAAACAAAGAGGGACAGTAGTGCAGTGACTCTCACTGCAGATAGAAATGATAAATTAAGTAAGGATTCCAAATCTAGAATTAGAGAAAAACCTAGATATAATAGAATGTGTCTTAGGCCATGTCTACACTATGAAAGTACTCCGATTTTACAGAAGTCGATTTTTGAGAACAGATTGTATAAAGTTGAGTGCATGCGTCCACACTAAGCACATTAATTCAGCGGTGTGTGTCCACAGTACCGTGGCAAGCGTCGACATTCCGAGCGGTGCGCTGTGGGTAGCTATCCCATAGTTCTTGCAGTCCCTGCTGCCCATTGGAATTCTGGACTGAGCTCCCAATGCTTGATGGGGCCAAAAATTTGTCGTGGGTGGTTATGGGTAAATGTCGTCAGTCAACCCTCCCTCCCTCCGTGAAAGCAACAGCAAACAATCATTTTGCGCCCTTTTCCCTGGATTGCCCGAGCAGACGCCATACCACGGCAAGCATGGAGCCTGTTCAGCTCACCGCAGCAGTTATGACCATTGTAAATACCTTGCGCATTATCGTGCAGTTTATGCAGAACCAGTACCTGAAAAACCAGGCGAGGAGGCAACGGCAGCGTGGTGATGAAGACATGAACACAGATTTCTCTAAAACCGTGTTTCCCCGCAATTTGGAGATCATGGTATTACTGGGGCAGGCTCATGCTGTGGAACGCCGATTCTGGGCCCGGGAAACAAGCACAGAGTGGTGGGACCGCATAGTGTTGCAGGTTTGGGATGATTCCCAGTGGCTGCGAAACTTTCGCATGCGTAAGGGCACTTTCATGGAACTTGTGACTTGCTTTCCCCTGCCCTGAAGCGCAAGAATACCAGATGAGAGCAGCCCTCACAGTTCACAAGTGAATGGCAATAGCCCTGTGGAAGCTTGCAACGCCAGACAGCTACCGGTCAGTCGGTAATCAATTTGGAGTGGATAAATCTACTGTGAGGGTTGCTGTGATGCAAGTAGCCAACACAATCACTGAGCTGCTGCTACCAAAGGTAGTGATTCTGGGAAATGTGCAGTTCATAGTGGATGGCTTTGCTGCAATGGGATTCCCTAACTGTGATGGAGTTATAGACGGAACACATATCCCTATCTTGGGACCGGACCACCAGGGAAGCAAGTACATAAACCACAAGGGGTACTTTTCAATGGTGCTGCAAGCACGGGTGGATCACAAGGGACGTTTCACCAACATCAACGTGGGATAGAAGTCATAGAGTCATAGAATATCAGGTTTGGAAGGGACCTCAGGAGGTCATCTAGTCCAACCCCCTGCTCAAAGCAGGACCAATCCCCAATTTTTGCCCCAGATCCCTAAATGTCCCCCTCAAGGATTGAACTCACAACCCTGGGTTTAGCAGGCCAATGCTTGAACCAATGAGCTATCCCTCCTCTCGGGATGGCTGGGAAAGTTTCATGATGCTCGTGTCTTCAGGAACTCTGGGTTGTTTAAATGGCTGCAGGAAGGGATTTACTTCCCAGACCAGAAAATAACTATTGGGGATGTTGAAATGCCTATAGTTATCCTTGGGTCCCAGCCTACCCCTTAATGCCCTGGCTCATGAAGCCATGCACAGGCACCCTGGACAGTAGTAAGGAGCTGTTCAACTATAGACTGAGTAAGTGCAGAATGGTGGTAGAGTGTGCATTTGGATGTTTAAAGGGTCGCTGACGCAGTTTACTGACTTGCTCAGACCTCAGTGAAACCAATATTCCCATTAAAAGAAAAGGAGGACTTGTGGCACCTTAGAGACTAACCAATTTATTAGAGCATAAGCTTTCGTGAGCTACAGCTCACTTCCTCAGATGCATATCGTGGAAACTGCAGCAGGCTTTATATATACACAGAGAATATGAAACAATACCTATTCCCACCCCACTGTCCTGCTGGTAATAGCTTATCTAAAGTGATTTCCAGCACAAATCCAGGTTTTCTCACCCTCCACCCCCCCACACAAATTCACTCTCCTGCTGGTGATAGCCCATCCAAAGTGACAACTCTTTACACAATGTGCATGACAATCAAGCTGGGCTATTTCCTGCATAAATCCAGGTTCTCACATCCCCCCACCCCCCATACACACACAAACTCACTCTCCTGCTGGTAATAGCTCATCCAAACTGACCACTCTTCAAGTTAAAATCCAAGTTAAACCAGAACATCTGGGGGGGGGGGTAGGAAAAAACAAGAGGAAACAGGCTACCTTGCATAATGACTTAGCCACTCCAAGTCTCTATTTAAGCCTAAATTAATAGTATCCAATTTGCAAATGAATTCCAATTCAGCAGTTTCTCGCTGGAGTCTGGATTTGAAGTTTTTTTGTTTTAAGATAGCGACCTTCATGTCTGTGATCGCGTGACCAGAGAGATTGAAGTGTTCTCCGACTGGTTTATGAATGTTATAATTCTTGACATCTGATTTGTGTCCATTTATTCTTTTACGTAGAGACTGTCCAGTTTGACCAATGTACATGGCAGAGGGGCATTGCTGGCACATGATGGCATATATCACATTGGTGGATGTGCAGGTGAACGAGCCTCTGATAGTGTGGCTGATGTTATTAGGCCCTGTGATGGTGTCCCCTGAATAGATATGTGGGCACAGTTGGCAACGGGCTTTGTTGCAAGGATAAGTTCCTGGGTTAGTGGTTCTGTTGTGTGGTATGTGGTTGTTGGTGAGTATTTGCTTCAGGTTGCGGGGCTGTCTGTAGGCAAGGACTGGCCTGTCTCCCAAGATTTGTGAGAGTGTTGGGTCATCCTTTAGGATAGGTTGTAGATCCTTAATAATGCGTTGGAGGGGTTTTAGTTGGGGGCTGAAGGTGACGGCTAGTGGCGTTCTGTTATTTTCTTTGTTAGGCCTGTCCTGTAGTAGGTAACTTCTGGGAACTCTTCTGGCTCTATCAATCTGTTTCTTTACTTCTGCAGGTGGGTATTGTAGTTGTAAGAAAGCTTGACAGAGATCTTGTAGGTGTTTGTCTCTGTTCCCATTGTTATTGGTGCTTGCTGTGTGCTCCACAATCTCTGTGAGAGTAAGGGAGAGACGTTTATGGTGGGGTGGGAGGTTGAGGCAAATCGCCTGGCCGCTGAATACGCGCAGCGAGACACCAGGGCGGTTAGAAGAACACAGCAGGAAGCGCTGCGCATCAGAGAAGCTTTGAAAACCAGTTTCATGACTTGTTGTTGTTGTCCAAAGTAGTGTCTTTTAATTCTTTATTAATTAATTTTCCATAGCAGTCCATTTCAGAAAGTGCTTCTTATTCATGATGCTTTGACAGAAAACCCGTTTTATTGGATCCAGGAAAACCCATTTCACACGACATTTAGAAAGGTGTAAATCCTTGTTTTTTATCTAATTTTTGTTTATAGTTTAATATCTGATTGTTTAGCACACACTATACTATAATATTTTGTTTTCATGGCTCACCATGTGTTTGTTAAAGTAATTATTTTACTAATTATTTGTTTGTTTTACTATTACCATAAGATGTTACAAATGTTACTTGTAGTGCCTGAGATGCGTTGAGAGATGCTGAAGCTATGGACTTAATAAGTTTTGCTTACAAATGTATTAATGTACAAAATCTGCATGGCTGCATGGAAATTGGGTACTTTTGCAGTTATCTCATGTGTATGAGTAAATGTGTAGGTTTTGCATTTACAAAATGTGTAGGTTTATGTTAGGAAATTTGTGAGTGTGTGTGTGTGTGAGGTTACTTTTGGCATAGTTATATTAAACAGCATGTCTGCACCCTGGAGTCTCTTATTCATGTTATAAAGTGACTTGTTGGGGTGCTGGGGTCCTCATTTGTTCATCTATGTGCAGAGGCATGTCAGTGTTCAGTGGCAGTTTCATCAGGGGTGGGGAACCTTTTTCTATCAGGGACCACAGACCCACATAAAAAATCAGTTGTGGGCCACACACAGCCCTGGGGGGAGGGGGGGGAGGAAGGGTGGAAGCTCGGGGCTTCCCCTAGGATCCAGAGTGGGGCCAGAAATGAGGGGTTCAAGGTGCAGGAGGGGGCTCTGGGCTGGGGCAGGCGGTTGGGCTGTGGATGCCGGCTATGGTTTTGGGCTGGTGCCAGGGGTTTGGGATGCATGAGGGGGCTCTGAGCTGGGCCCAAGAGGTTTGGAGTGCAGGAGCAAGCTCGGGGCTGGGGTGGGGGTTGAGATGTGGGGGGTGGTTTGGGTTCTGGGAGGGATTTAGCGTACAGGACGGGGATCAGGGCTGAGGTAGAGGGTTGGGGTGCAGGCTCTGGGAGGAGGCTTGGGTTTGGGATGCGGGAGGGGGTTCTGACCTGGGGCAGATGTTTGGGGGTGCAGGTGGGGATGTGGGGTCTGGGAGGAAGTTAGGGTATAGGAGGGGGTTCTGTCCCTAGGGCAGGGGGTTTGGGGTGTGGGCTCTGGCCAGGCGGCACTTACCTGATGTGGTTCCTGGTCAGTGGCACAGCAGGGCTAAGGCAAGCTCCTTGCCTGTCAGGGCTCCGCACTGTTCCCAGAAGCGGCCGCCATGTCCGGCCCCTTAGGTGGAGGGGTCAGGGGGCTCTGCGCAGTGTGTACTGCCCATGCCTGCAGGTGACACCCCCGTAGCTCCCATTGGCCGGGAACCACGGCCAATGGGAGCTGCAGAGCAGGCGCTGGGGGCAGGGGCAGCGCATGGAGCTTCCCTGATTGCCCCTGCTCTTAGGGGCTGCAGGGACATGCTGGTTGCTTCTGGGAGCTGCATGGAGCCTACTGAACTTTTAATGGCCTGGCAACCATAGCTTCCCCCTGCAGTGGGGTGAGGCAGTGCTCATGGCTCCAGCCCTGCAGGGGGGCACCGAGGCTTGGGGCTTCTGGCCCGTGGTGCAGAGAATTGCCACAGGCTAGATGAAATGAAGCAGTGGCCATAGGTTCCCCACCACTTTTTTAAGTTATGAGTTTCATAAGTAAAATTTTTGAAGGAAACAAAAGTTAGAAATTTCCTTTGCACAATTTGTAAACGTGTCAAAATTAATTTCAGGGACAAATGTTTACATTCCTACAATTTTTTTTTCTTGTTTTGGTTTTCTTTTACATTTACTTTGATGCTACATGTGGTTGAGTTGCTAAAATGTAATTTATAATGTTTTCTTACTAGCGTACTCATATTTTAAGCAGGTTGGATTTGTTTAAATCAAAGTGTTGTAAATCACCAATTTTAATTATGATTTAAATAAGCTACAAGAAACCTTGATTTAAATAATTTTTTTAAACTTTTTTTTTTGCATGTGCACATTTTAGTTATTCTCCTAAGAAAGATTGAGTCTCATGGTTGAAAACCATTAAAGCATGTTGATTTGCTACTAAATATAGCCTTTACATTAAATTTGGTGCTTCCTTTTGCTAACCGGGAGGATACACTATGTCTATACATTTTTATTTAAGCAGTTATATGGCTTAACTTTCATTTATTCATGGTCTTAATTTTTACATTTTTAGTATGTTAGAAAATGAATAACATATTTCTTATTTACTAAAATTTTTTTTTTTACTGGTGATTTGTGTCAAGCTCTATTTGGATGGAAATTCAGTGAAAAAACACAAAACAGTATTTTAATTTTTTAAATTAAATAATACAACCTTAATATGTTGAATACCTAGAAGAAAACATTTATCACAACATATGTTTCATTTAAAGCTAACTGATTTATTAAACAAGCAACTATTATCTATAGTTAGTGGATTGAACTGTTTGTGTGGTTGCCATGTATTTCAAGATTTTAGAATTAGTAGATCTCATCCTCTCTCATTTTTGATTCAGAGACTGAAAGAGGAAAACAAGATTTCCTGGGTTTTCAACTCAAACTTGGTTTCTTAACTTTGAATTAAGTCATTGAACTGAACTGAAATAAGTTAAAAAACTGAAATGAAGAAAATATTATCTCTGCTGAACTAAGTTTTAGGGATGTAACTGTTTGTCCAAATATTGTTATTGCATCCTATGTATCTTCATCACTTTGGAAAAGTAAGTCCTGCTGGTAGGTTTTCTGGTGGCAGGTTTGTTGAGCTTTTGAGGAGCCCCAGTGAAGTGATCAGGTTTCAGGGATGAAGGAATACCCAGTATTTTCTTAAGTTACCAATATGGATCTTTGATCATAACTTGCTTTCAATATTCTGTACCATAAATCATAATATTAATGCATCATTGTGATCCAGATTACTCTGACTGAAGCAATATATAATACCTTTTTGTTTGGTTTGGTAAAGGTCTGTGAAATGATCTGCGGGAGACATTCCCACAAAATTGCTGTATTGACCATTCTTTTCTTTTCTTCCTTTTTTTTTCATCTCAGTATGGCTATCCAGGTTGACAAGTTTAATTTTGAGAGTTTGCCAGATTCCCCTGGTGAAAGGATACAGTTTGCAAACCCAAAGCAACTGGAAGAAGAGAGACAGCAGGCAAAAGGGCTGGAGATCAACAGCAAGTTAGATGTTTGCTGGAAAATTATATCCTTTAATACATGCTTGATTTATATCTATATCAGCCTTATGACCCATTTTATTTTATAATTTATATCACCATTTAATGAGGTTACTGAAAGCTAAAAAAAATAGAACTTAACATAATTATAGACTTCTTAAAATTAATTACACTACATTTTATTTAGATTTTTCACGATGTTCAGGTCTTAATATAATGGTTGTCTTAATCTGAGTCATATGGGCATGCTGCAAATCCTGTCTATTTTCCCAACTTTTGGGGAAAGCAGAAGAGCAGTGAAGGTTGGTGTTATATAAAATTAGATTAGTTCTCTCCAAAAGCAAAGTCTGCAAAGTGGTAATGAAATCATGATTTAACCTTAAAAATGCTGAGAATATTTTTTAAAGTTATGCTTAGAATAATAGAAATGTAGGACTGGAAAGGACCTTGAGAATTCATCAAATCCAGGCCCAGGCACTCAGGCAGGACCAAGTAAATCTAGACCATCCCTGATAGCTGTTCATCCAACCTGCTTTTAAAATCCTCTAATGATAGGGAGTGCTCCCTGGAAGCCTTTTTCCAGAACTTAATTACAGTTTTTTTCCTAAAATCTAACCTAAATCTTCCTACTGCAGATTAGGCCCATTACTTTTTTGTCCTACCTTCAGTAGACATGGCGAACAATTATTCACTGTTCTCTTTATAACAACCCTTAACATATTTGAAGGCTGATTTCAGGTACTCCCCCTCAGTCGTCTTTTCTCAAGGTTAAATTTGCCCAGTTTTTCTAACCTTTCCTCATTAGTCAGGTTTTCTAAACCTTTTATCATTTTTGTGGCTCTCCTCTGGAGTCTCTAAAATTTTTCCACATCTTTCCAAAAGCGTGGCCCTAGAACTGGACACTTCCACTATAACCTACAGATCCTTTTCAGCAATACTACCGCCGAACCAGTTTTCCCCATTTTGCAGTTGTGCATTTGATTTTTCCTTCCTAAATGAAGTATTTTGCACTTGACTTTATTGCACATCTCTCCCTCCCCAACCCTTCTTGGAGTGGTCTGTTTCATTATAGACTTATTTTGTTCTGGGGCTTTGGCCCTTTAAGGTTCCCTAATAATATGCAAAAAGAAAAGGAGTACTTGTGGCACCTTAGAGACTAACAAATTTATTTGAGCATAAGCTTTCGTGAGATACAGATGATTATAATAATAATACAATAATAATAATACATTACACATATATAGTGCCTTCCATCCAGAGATTTCAGATGCTTTGTCATCACTAATTGTTGAAAATGCACAGAACTGCTGTGACATGGGTTCGCAATATTATATATTTCTAATGATGAGTAAGCTGAACCACAGTAAATTGAAAATGACTTGCCATAAGAAGTCAGAGGCATAGCTAGAAATAGATACCAAGAGTCTTTATGTGAAGTTCCATGTCTTGCTCATTCGACAACATTTCAAAAACAATCCTTGCTATGAAAAATTTCTGTTCAACCAAATCTCCCATATCATATTGCTAATAGATTCAACCTTCTGGCAGCTATTAAAATATTTAAACACTTCCTGATAACATGGATGAGAGTCTTGCACTGGAATTGGGTGACATGCTGTAATAATCCTAGTGCCCTCATCTTTTTGATTGTTATTGAGCAGCAGTATTAAAGTACATATTGCATACTGCATTCTTTGTTTAATTGAAAATATATCAAATACTTTTCTGATCGGCAGTTGTTTGACCTGTCTAGGTGAGGGACAAGTGAGGGACTAATGTCCCATTTGCACTTCCCTCCTGTAGTGATGTGAGACTCACCTCTACGTCGCCTCCTGCTGGTCGTCCAGGCAATTATCTCACCAGCCTCCAGAGCGCCTGTTGCTGGCACCTCCGTGCGCCTTTCCCTTGGGTGCTGCCCCCTGGAAGTACCCCCACAGTCTCTGGGTGTCCCCTCCCAGGGGAACCCCCAACCCCCTATCCCCACCTCGCCTCGTATATGGCTACTGCAGGTCACCATATAGCCCCCGCTCACTGGGGCAGACTGCAGTATATAAGCCATTCATCATTGGCAAAAGGGGGGTTTCGACCTGCTGCCTTTGCCTATCCTGGGCTGCAGCCTCTGCAACCCCAGTACCTGTCCTGGCCTTTATCAAGACCTGCAGCCTGGGGGTTCTCCAGGCTGGAGCTCCCCAGCTCCTCTAGCCTTTCCTCAGCCCTGCTCCACTCTAGATACCTTTCTCGGCTCCCAGGCAGCCAAGCCCTTCTCCCTCAAGAGCTAGAGGGAGAGTCCTCTCAGCTCCTGGCTTCACTGGCTTTTTATAGGCCCAGCTGCGGTCTGAATGGGGCATGGCCGCAGCTGTGGCTGTTTCCCCAATCAGCCAAGGCTTGCTGCTTTCCCCAGCAGCAGCCGTCTCACAGCCTCAGCCCCCTCCAGGGCTGGTTTCAAGCCCTTCAGGGCACGAGCGAGTGACCACCCCGCTACACTTCCCCACCAGAACTAAAAAAAACAAAGACACAGTTGTCTGAATATTCACCTCTAAAAGAGGTGATGTGACCTGCATCTGAATCAGGCACTGATAGTGATAGACGGGACTCTGAATTCACATGGAGCACCCCTCCAGCAGATTTTTACTCAAAGCACAAGTTGGGTCACAGACATCACACTTCATCTTCTCAGTCAAATTCAAAGCATTCCAAATGTTCCTCTACGGCTCAGTCTCCTTCAAGAAAATCTTCCTCTAAATCTTTGGTATAGGTTTGAAGTCTCACAAATCTAAATACTCAGTGGCCCTGTCTGAGATGGCACTGTTGGGGCCATGAAGATTGGTGTTGTCACCTCTGCCAGCTCCTCCTTCCTCTCCTCAGCTGATTCCGTGTGCTTCAGCACTAATACGCTTCTACTCTGCATGCCTTCTTGTTGGCAAAAGATCTTTTTTGTCTTTCCCCACCTGACTCTCCTTTGATGCAGCCCTGTGCATTGTTTACTCCATTGACACACCCAGCACTGTCGACCCACTCTGTTACACTAGCACCAGTGACACACGGGCACTGACAACACACACTCTGGTTATGTCTTCACTGTTGTCACTGACTTCATCACCTTTCTGACTACCCTAGCCATTGCCTGTTCTTGAGCTTTGTTGATCTCCAATGCGAAGACCACCTAGGACCCCACTGAGAACTGCTCCTCCCTATTCTGAAGAAGTTTGTTTCTTCTTCAGACTCTGAAAGGGAAGAGCCTGTTTCTCCTTCCAGGTCTTCCAATACTTGATGTAAAGATCAGGATTGGGTTCCCTACAGGGAGACTCCAACTTAGGGTGCCCCATGGAGGACTCCATCTATGCCATACCCTCCATAGCCTTATTGGTCTTGGGCAGACCACAGAGAGTCTAGAACTGTGTTTCTTTCACTTTCTAGGAGGAAGTCTCCTTCTTCTTTATTGCAGGAGTTATCTTCTCAGCATCCTGCTACTATTCCTCAATTTGCTGTGCTGGACCCAATGGAGGACAGAGAATTATTGGAGGAGTCATTAGACATTCCTCTCCACATTTCTTCAACATATGAAGTGGTTATTCTGGAGTCAACACCTCTCCCAGAGAAGACTTCAAAGTTTTCCAGGATCTCATGGGGAGGGTGGCTACCTCTTTAGGGGTCCAGGCGAAGATTGTATAGAGTCCACACATCCTTCTGGATATTTTACACACTCATACTCCAGGAAGCGTTGCCCTTCCTGTGAGTGAAGACTTACTAGACCTAGCAAAGGTTTCAGAGTAGCAGCCATGTTAGTCTGTATCCACAAAAAGAAAAGGAGGACTTGTGGCACCTTAGAGACTAACAAATTTATTTGAGCATAAGCTTTCGTGAGTTACAGCTCACTTCATCGAATGCATTCAGTGGAAAATACAGTGGGGAGATTTATATACACAGAGAACATGAAACAATGGGTGTTACCATACAGACTGTAACGAGTGATCAGGTAAGGTGAGCTATTACCAGCAGGAGAGCGGGGGGGTGGGAAAAAACCTTTTGTAGTGATAATCAAGGTGGGCCATTTCCAGTAGTTGACAAGAACATCTGAGGAAAAGCGGGGGGAGGAAGGGGTGCAATAAACATGGGGAAATAGTTTTACTTTGTGTAATTACCCAACCATTCACAGTCTTTATTCAAGCCTAAGTTAATTGTATCCAGTTTGCAAATTAATTCCAATTCAGCAGTCTCTCGTTGGAGTCTGCTTTTGAAGTTTTTTTGTTGAAGAATTGCCACTTTTAGGTCTGTAATCGAGTGACCAAAGAGATTGAAGTGTTCTCCGACTGGTTTTTGAATGTTATAATTCTTGACATCTGATTTGTGTCCATTTATTCTTTTACATAGAGACTGTCCAGTTTGGCCAATGTACATGGCAGAGGGGCATTGCTGGCACATGATGGCAAATATCACATTGGTAGATGTGCAGATGAATGAGCCTCTGATAGTGTGGCTGTTGTGATTAGGCCCTATAATGGTGTCTCCTGAATAGATATGTGGACACAGTTGGCAACGGGCTTTGTTGCAAGGATAGGTTCCTGGGTTAGTGGTTCTGTTGTGTGGTGTGTGGTTGCTGGTGAGTATTTGCTCCAAGTTGGAGGGCTGTCTGTAAGCAAGGATTGGCCTATCTCCCAAGATCTGTGAGAGTGATGGGTCATCCTTCAGGATAGGTTTTAGATCCTTGATGATGCGTTGGAGAGGTTTTAGTTGGGGGCTGAAGGTGATGGCTAGTGGCGTTCTGTTATTTTCTTTGTTGGGCCTGTCCTGTAGTAACTAACTTCTGGGTACTCTTCTGACTCTGTCAGTCTGTTTCTTCTCTTCAGCAGGTGGGTATTGTAGTTGTAAGAATGCTTGATAGAGATCTTATAGGTGTTTGTCTGAGGGGTTGGAGCAAATGCAGTTGTATCGTAGAGCTTGGCTGTAGACAATGGCTCGTGTGGTGTGGTCAGGGTGAAAGCTGGAAGCATGTCAGTAGGTATCGCGGTCAGTAGGTTTCCGGTATAGGGTGGTGTTTATGTGACCATCACTTCTTAGCACTTAGTGTCCAGGAAGTGGATGTCTTGTGTTGACTGGTCCAGGCTGAGGTTGATGGTGGGATGGAAATTGTTGCAAAGGTTCTCTGGCAGACCCTGTCTTATATACCTTGTAAGGATAAGAACGTGGACTCATGATATCAAGACGTTGGTGATTTCTTTAACCTCCCAGTTGCTTATTCTTTGCTGATCACAACCACTAATAAACGGTGTCGTCAATCCCAATCTAAAGCCACTCCAAAGGGTAAGGAATGTAATAGATTAGATTTATATGATTTGTAAGAATTTTTGCACTTCCACATTTGAAATAAGGGTTGCCAGTTATCAGTTTTATCTAAAAATAATTTTATTATTTCTCTATCATTTCCAAGTTTGCTGACAAGTTGCCAGAGCAGTATAGGGGCCAGTTTCTATCTTTGGTTTCTGAGGGTCAATCTGCAGCTTGTACATGTCTTCAGGCAGCCATAGATGCTGCTGACACTGCCTTACCACTGCAGTCTTTGTGAAACATTAGTCCTGGTTGCAAGTTTCTGGCATTCCAAAGAAGTTGCAGCGTACAATAGAAGATTTATCTTTTGAGAAGTCTAAGTTGTTTTCTGCCAAAACAGTCGATGCTGTGTGTGCACTGAAAAACTCTAATGCAACACTTCACTCACTAGGAGTTTACACTCCAGCTATGAAAACTGTTTAGCCCATAAGCTTATTCCATACCCTCTTTCTATCAGAGGCCTCAGTATGCTTCTAAGAGAAGGTTAACACTTCTCCATGTCACCAGCCATCTTTGGCTGTGACAGGCTGTTCTGACCTCGAACACAACTGCAGCCTCAAAGCATTTATTTTTACTTCTCAGTTGATGACAGCACTCTGATTATATCTCCTCCCTTTGGATCATGTCTTTCCCTTTATTATGCTTTGGAAACATCACATAGGCCAAGTGGGTACTTAGTACAGTAAAAGAGGGATATGTTATCCAAGGCATCTCCTTCCCGTTCCCCATCCCTTTTCAGGGACCCTTCTCATGAGAATTATGCTGTCTTCTAGAATGAAGAGCTACAGAAGAAAATCCTTACCAGCATAGAGGAAAAGGCTTCTATTCCCAGTACTTACTGGTCCCAAAAAAATTTGGTGGCCTCTGCCCCATTCTAGCTCTATAAAAGCTGAACTACTTTATCAAGAAAATCAAGTTCAGAATGGTTATCCTCTCTTCTTTTATCCCTTCCCTAGAGATTGGTATGCTGACCTCGATTTATGAGACTCATGCTTACACTTGGCAATGAATCTTTGCCACATGATTTATCTTCAGTTTATGGTGCGCACCATCCAGTACCACTACATGGTACTTCCGTTCAGTTTATCAGTCCCAGTGGTCTGCACCACATGCATAGCTGTAGTAGCAGCCCACCTCGGTTGCTTGGACTTTCAGATTTTTCCTTATCTGGACAATAGTCTAGTTTATGCACCATCAAGCAACCAGGTCCAACACATCATCCTAGTCATCAGACTTTTCCTCCCATCTAGGCCTGAAATTAAATTTGGACAAGTCATCATTACAACTGACGGGGGGTGGAAAGGGGTCGGGGCAGTCAGGAGACAGGGAGCAAGGGGGGAGGGGTCCTGGGGGAGTGGTCAAATGCCCGACAGAAGTTTAAAAATAGTACATCAACACTATTACGTTTTTAGCCAAACTTGTAATATCATTTAAAATATATGTATCAAGTTAATTTGACAAGCCATTGACATTAATCATATTACCCTCTTTTAATGCTTTATTAATCAAGTCCTGAATAAGCTGTTAAATTATTATGCCCAGGCTCAGTGTTAGGAAGACAGGCCTATAGTTACTCAGGTCATCCTGTTTACCTTTTAAATACATTGGCACAATAGCTTTCGTCCAGTCTTCTGGAACTTCTCTAGTGTTCCGAGAGTTACTGAACATCAGCATTAATGGTCCAGCAATCTACTTGGCTAGCTCTTTTAAAAAACTTGGATGCAGAGTTCCTGTTTAATAAATGTTTAGCTTTAGTCACTGCTGTTTAACATCCTCCTGAGTTACTGTTTGAATGGAAAGTGCGTTATCATCATTATCATATGATCTGACTACATCATCTGGCTTTTTCCCAAATACAGAACAGAAATATTTATTGAACACTTCTGCCTTTTCTGCATTATCATGGACAGTTCTACCATTTCCATCTAATAATGGAGCAATACTACTGTTAGGAATCCTTTTGCACCTAAATACTTGAAACACTCCTTGTTATTGTTCTTATCACTGCTGGACATATTTTTCTCCTGGTGCATTTTTGCTTCAGTTATCAATTTTCTACAGTTCCTAGCTTCTGTTTTGTATTCATTACTAATCAACTTGCCCTTTTTTCCATTTGTTACATATGTTACATACATTTTTTTATAACTGCTTTCACTTTTATAATATCTTTCTCCTCAGTCTAGACCAGGGAGGGCAAACTTTTTGGCCCGAGGGCCACGTCGGGGTTGCAAAACTGTACGGAGGGTGGGCTAGGGAAGACTGTGCCTCCCCAAACAGTCTGCCCCTGCACCCTGACTGCCCCCCTCAGAACCTCCAGCCCATCCACCCCCCCACCGTCCCCTGACAGCCCCCTCCCGAGACCCCCTGACCTTAACCACTCCTCCAGGACCCCACCCCCTATCCGACCCCCCCCTTGCTCCCTGTCCCCTGACTGCCCCGACCCCTATCCACCCCCTCAATCCCTGACTGGCCCCTTGGGACTCCAACACCTATCCAACCGCTCCCTGTCCCCTGACTGCCCCCCGGGACTCCCACACCTATCCAATTCCCCCATCTCCTCACCGCCCCCCCCATAACCTCCACCACATCCAACCACCCCCTGCTCCCTGTCCTCTGACTGCTCCCTGCGACCCCCTGCCCCTTATCCAACCTGCCTCCCTGCTCCCTTACCATGCCACTCAAAGCAACATGTCTGGCCGCCATGCCGCTCGGCCGGAGCGCGCAGCCCTGCCGCCTGGAGCACTGCCCGCACGGCGGCGTGGCTGCGGGGGAGGGACCGGGGTAACCTCCCCAGTTGGGAGCTTAGGGACTGGGCAGGAAGGTCCCGTGGGTCGCAGTTTGCTCGCATCTGGTCTAGACCCTTAGCAGTGGCCAAGAGGTGAAGATTATTTCTTTGAGATCTGTTTTCTAAGCTGTCCTGTTTTTCTTCCAGTTTGTGTAGCATAAGCTTTCAGGAGGCAGTTTCTTCTTTAATTTCACTGGTTTTATTGGCAGTCCTTTGTAGCTCATTTTCCAAGTGAGACATTTGGGATTTTACATCACATACAACCTTAGAGAGGCCACAAATATGTTTGGAGATTGAATCCAGTCTGTGAGGAATTCTTTCAGTGGCTGGGCTATGTTCTGCTGTGCCCTTGTGGTCTTCCCCTTCAGTTGCTTAGGTGATTCAGGCTTAGGTCTTTTGTTGCCTCTCATTGTTTCATTGGAATTCATATTCAACAGTTTGAAGTTCATCCAGGGGACTAATTCAAATGTTTGACAGAAACTTAATTTCAGATTTGTTAGGACAGTATTTATTAGAGATGAATTAATAAGTGGGGAGTGAGGAGATGCGGGACTAGGCAGCCATCTTCCGTGTGGGTACCATGTGACACCCCGATGATGACATTTTAAAGTCATTTATTTTTGGGGTTAAGGTTGTTAAAAGTTTTACTGATAAGTATGTCAATTACATATCCTTTCACTTATATGGGACATTTAAAACAAGACTAGGCAAAAACTAGGCAAATAGAAAATGCTTTAAATTATAATCTAGCATTGATAGGGCTATGGTTTAGACAGCCTAATATATCTCTTCCATCTAATTTCTATGATTCATTCCACCTTGATGTGTATTTTGATCAGTTTTAGAAATAGTTTACATTTGCATGCAGATCGTTCATCTCTTGGGGTAGCTTTGTGATTTTTAGAATGCTAAATAAATATTTATTTATACTCATGTTGTACTTTGTAATAAATCTCCTTTACTTCCTCATTTTTTCTCAAAAAACAAGTGAGTTTTCATTGGTCCATCTGGCTGATTGAGATCAGCAAATTGAGTTTATCTTGTTTTTCAGAACCTAAACAAGTGCCTTTAGCAAGATCAAAACAACACCATAATCAGCATTCCAAAAGTTCAAAATGCAAATGAGAAAACAGATTTATGGTAAACAGTGTTCATTAATCATTTAAAACAGTTTTTCATTAGTATAATTTCTATTTATGAAAATTTGCTAATTTATTTATGCTGAAGTAGGACTGGGATGCATTCATCCACCTGTATTTATTCATACAGAAACTGACAAGTGTGACATAAAAAACATCTTCACCATGCCTGAGGTGAAACACTGCACAGCAGATAGAAAACAATTAAGGGATTTAAAACGGAAAACAATTTGATAAATCTGTACCAAATTCCTTTTTAGCATCACATTTCAAACAAAATATATTCAGTAGGTTGTGCTTTAGTTATATGGTGTCTTCAGAACAGTGATTAGTGCCTTCCCCTCTCCACTGGAAGGATGCTCTGTCTTTACTCACTCAGCTACAGTATGATTTATTAAAGATCTGATCAGGAAATTCCCATCAGTGCTTAAACCTACCTCTCAATGAGACATTAACATTGTCCTGTCCAAGCTCACTAGTCCACCTTTCAAACACATGGTGACTTGTACCATGGCCCATGTATCCATGAAAGTAGCGTTCTGAGTTGCTATCACCTCAGCTAGGAGGGTCAGTGTGCTTGGCACCATCATGGAGGACCCACCTTATACATTGTTTCACAAAGAAAAGGTTTCTCTTCAACTACACCCCAAGAGACTTCACTCCCTCAGCGTCCTATGTTCTACCTGCAAAGAGCAAACCCTTTAAAAAATTGAGACATTCTAACACCATAGTAGAGAGGTTGCGTGGACAAGCCATATCCTCCGAGGGCATTTCCAAATTGGTCTCAGGCTGCATCTTAGAGCACTACAAGTTAGCAAACATTCCTCCCTCTGGGCTCCCTATCACGTCCCTATCAGAAGTTCCACAACAGGACATCTGCAGAGCAGCCACTTGGAATTCAATCCACACATTTTTGATGCACTATTGCCTAGTTTATGTCCCGGCCCACAGATGCACCAATGGGGTTGGCAGTATTGCAAATATGTTTGCTACCAGCTTCCTCGCACCTCCTCCAGTCTGAACGCTGTTTGCCAATCACCCATGTGTGGGATACGTATAGGGACCACCACCAGAAGTAATGGAGGTTACTTACTATAACTGAAGGTTCTTTGATACATTTCGTCCCTGTCTGTATTTCACTACCTGCCTTCCATCCCTCTGCTTCGGACCCAGTTGGTTTTACAGTAAGAAGAGCAACTAGAAAGGCATTGACCTGTAGTGCCTATTATACCCTCTGTCAGGAGCAAAAGGAGATGCACTGTACATATGTGGGACAACAGACATTGCTTGGAAGAGCTTCTGGACTTTGGCACAATAGTGTGCATGCGTTCCCATGTGTGGAATTCAAATAGAGACCATACATCTCGAAGAACATCCAGTTACAGTAAGTAACCTCCACTTTTTTTTAAAATAAATTTCCGGCTCATTCTATCTTATTTTAAAAGCAACTAAATAGTCATTTAAAATGCACAATCTGCAACATAAAATCTGTAAATCGCATTAAAGATCCTGGGGATAACCCTTTCAGTATAGAACAAAAGGAAATTCATTTTCCCTTTTAATGGGTGAGAAAAGCCATAGAATCTGAATGCATCTTTCATGTAAATTTCATGTATCTTGATTTTTTCTAAAGTTAGCATTGTTTGTTTTAAATGATCAAATATGTTGTTCTTTCCATTGCGGTAGCATCCAGAGGCATCAGGCAGTCATAAAGTTTCATTTTGTAAGGTGGTGTGCAGACACATAGGATGAGACACCCTACTCCCAAAGAATTGATAATGTAAGGAAATCATAAATTATACTTCTTATTCCTACAGTAACTGTGCTAAAATAGATCATCGGTCCTCACACCATGAAACTAAACGTGAAAATTTTACTTATTTTGTTTGCAAGCTCTTTGGGGCAGAGTCTTTGTTATATGCTTGTCTAGTGCCTAACACAGTGGGTCTGGGGCCTGGGTGTTATTGCAATGCAAATATGTGATAGTAACTGAAACACAATCTCATGGTTCTATCCTCCAGGCTAACACCCACCACCCCTTGTCTTTTCTAATATTTGTGATAGCCCTCTAATTAAACTATGACTTTTATTTAATGTATTTAATGAATGTATAATTTTAAACGGAAAAATATATATTTGAAAATGGTGAGACAAGGTGGGTGAGGTAATACCTTTTATTGGACCAACTTCTATTGATGAGCGAGACAATCTTTCAAGCTTACATAAAGCTCTTCTTCAGGTCTGGAAAACATACTCCCAGAGTGTCACAGCACACAAAGAGCCAGCTTCCTTCAGGACACAACCTACCTTCTTCACAAACTCTGCAGTGATGTGGGAGGGATGTTGCTGGTGTTTGGAGTTTGTGGGGGAGGTCAGTTTGTGGAGGAGGTCAGAGTACATTTCTCAGATCTGAAGGAGAACTCTGTGTAAGCTCGGAAGCTTGTCTCTCTCATCAACAGAAGCTGGTCCAATAAAAGATATTACCTCACCCACCTTGTCTCTCTAATATCCTGGGACCGACACTAAGATGGTGTCATCTTAGTCTACAAATCCACTCCCTGGGTGTATTTAGGAGTTGTATCAGCTAGCTGTATTGACTGAGTTTTTCTGCTGGTTGCTGCTGGGACTTCTATAGAACCAGCAGAGAGATAAGACAGTGATTGGGATCCTATTCCTTCTTGTATATCATCAATAGAAAAGTTTACTGAGGGGTGCACAGCTGTTATGGAGGAAGGACAACAAAGTTGCACAGATGTAACTGAGGACATAATTTGACGGTTAGAAACTTAATAGTTGGTGATACTAGATTCTTTCCTTCATGTTGACAGGTTTCAGAGTAACAGCCGTGTTAGTCTGTATTTGCAAAAAGAAAAGGAGAACTTGTGGCACCTTAGAGACTAACCAATTTATTTGAGCATAAGCTTTTGTGAGCTACCTCACTTCATCGGATGTATACTGTGGAAAGTACAGAAGATCTTTTTATACACATAAACCATGAAAAAATGGGTGTTTACCACTACGAAAGGTTTTCTCTCCCGCCACCCCACTCTCCTGCTGGTAATAGCTTATCTAAAGTGATCACTCTCCTTACAATGTGTATGATAATCAAGTTGGGACATTTCCAGCACAAATCCAGGTTTTCTCCCCACCCCCCTCTCCCCCCACAAACCCACTCTCCTGTTGGTAATAGCTTATCTAAAGTGATCACTCTCCTTACAATGTGTAGGATAATCAAGGTGGGCCATTTCCAGCACAAATCCAGGGTTTAACAAGAACGTCTGGGGGGAAGAAAAAACAAGGGGAAATAGGTTACCTTACATAATGACTTAGCTACTCCCTACAACACTACAAAAAGAAGGATTCTAGGTGGAGTCCTCCTGAAGGTCGAGACAGCAGACTGGACTTCTACATAGAGTGCTTCTGCTGACGTGCACGGGCTGAAATTGTGGAAAAGCAGCATCACTTGCCCCACAACCTCAGCCGTGTAGAACACAATGCTATCCACAACCTCAGAAACAACTCTGACATCATAATCAAAAAGGCTGACAAAAGAGGTGCTGTTGTCATCATGAATAGGTCGGAATATGAACAAGAGGCTGCTCGGCCGCTCTCCAACACCACTTTCTACAAGCCATTACCCTCTGATCCCACTGAGAGTTACCAAAAGAAACCACACCATTTGCTCAAGAAACTCTCTGAAAAAGCACAAGATCAAATCCTCACAGACACACCACTAGAACCCCGAGCAGGGATATTCTGTCTCCTACCCAAGATCCATAAACCTGGAAATCCTGGGCGCCCCATCATCTCAGGCATTGGCACTCTGACAGCAGGATTGTCTGGCTATGTAGACTCCCTTCTCAGGCCCTACGCTACCAGCACTCCCAGCTACCTTTGAGACACCACTGACTTCCTGAGGAAACTACAGTCCATCGGTGATCTTCCTGATAACACCATCCTGGCCATTATGGATGTAGAAGCCTTCTACACCCACATTCCACACAAAGATGGACTACAAGCCGTCAAGAACACTATCCCCGATAATGTCACGGCTAACCTGGTGGCTGAACTTTGTGACTTTGTCCTTACCCATAACTATTTTACATTTGGGGACAATGTATACCTTCAAATCAGCAGCACTGCTATGGGTACCTACATGGCCCCACAGCATGCCAACATTTTTATGGCTAACTTAGAACAACGCTTCCTCAGCTCTCGTGCCCTAACGCCCCTACTCTACTTGCGCTATATTGATGACATCTTCATCATCTGGACCCATGGAAAAGAAGCCCTTGAGGAATTCCACCATGATTTCAACAATTTCCATCCCACCATCAACCTCAGCCTGATCCAGTCCACACAAGAGATCCACTTCCTGGACACTACAGTGCTAATAAACGATGGTCACATAAACACCACCCTATACCGGAAACCTACTGACCGCTATTCCTACCTACATGCCTCCAGCTTTCACCCTGACCACACCACGCGATCTATTGTCTACAGCCAAGCTCTACGATACAACCGCATTTGCTCCAACCCCTCAGACAGAGACAAACACCTACAAGATCTCTACGAAGCATTCTTACAACTACAATACCCACCTGTGGAAGTGAAGAAACAGATTGATAGAGCCAGAAGAGTTCCCAGAAGTCACCTACTACAGGACAGGCCTAACAAAGAAAATAACAGAACGCCACTAGCCGTCACCTTCAGCCCCCAACTAAAACCCCTCCAACGCATTATTAAGGATCTACAACCTATCCTGAAGGATGACCCAACACTCTCACAAATCTTGGGAGACAGGCCAGTCCTTGCCTACAGACAGCCCCCCAACCTGAAGCAAATACTCACCAGCAACCACATACCACACAACAGAACCACTAAACCCAGGAACCTATCCTTGCAACAAAGCCCGTTGCCAACTGTGCCCACATATCTATTCAGGGGACACCATCACAGGGCCTAATAACATCAGCCACGCTATCAGAGGCTCGTTCACCTGCACATCCACCAATGTGATATATGCCATCATGTGCCAGCAGTGCCCCTCTGCCATTTACATTGGACAAACTGGACAGTCTCTATGTAAAAGAATAAATGGACACAAATCAGATGTCAAGAATTATAACATTCATAAACCAGTCGGAGAACACTTCAATCTCTCTGGTCACGCGATTACAGACATGAAAGTTGCGATATTACAACAGAAAAACTTCAAAACCAGACTCTAGAGAGAGACTGTTGAATTGGAATTCATTTGCAAATTGGATACAATTAACTTAGGCTTGAATGGAGACTGGGAGTGGCTAAGTCATTATGCAAGGTAACCTATCTCCCCTTGTTTCCCCCACCCCCAGGCGTTCTTGTTAAACCCTGGATTTGTGCTGGAAATGGCCCACCTTGATTATCATACACATTGTAAGGAGAGTGATCTCTTTAGATAAGCTATTACCAGCAGGAGAGTGGGGTGGTGGGAGAGAAAACCTTTTGTAGTGGTAAACACCCATTTTTTCATGGTTTATGTGTATAAAAAGATCTTCTGTACTTTCCACAGTATGCATCCGATGAAGTGAGCTGTAGCTCATGAAAGCTTATGCTCTAATAAATTGGTTAGTCTCTAAGGTGCAACAAGTACTTGTTTTCTTTTTCCTTCATATGTATCTTGACCGTCATATTCCAGCTTGACTGTAGCTCTGGCAATTATTATAAGCATTTGTTACTTATTAATTGCACACATTTCATGTGAAAATCTTTGAGACAATAAGCATGGCAGCTCACAATGCCTCTGTTACACAGATGTTTTTTTAGCGTAGGATGGCACATTAAAGGAAGACAACTTGTGACTAGCTGGTAGCGGTAGCAATATTTATTTGCATTATTCTTTATGTGAATCCTGGCTGTTGATGACCTTCAGGGCTTCCAAGTATTGGCTCAAGGATAGCTGAAGCCTTGGACATCAAGACAAGGATGATTCAAGATAACACGCCCAAGCTGGTAGATATCCTCAGCTCCACTCAGCATGGGTGACACACGCAGGCCTTGCTTCTCCTGAGTTCAAAGCTAGTAGAAAAGTGCTACCAAGTCCTCCTACATAAGGAGTTTGAACATTTTTACATGCACCCAACCCTGGGGCTGTTTGTAGTTTCCGCAGTCCAAGAAAAGGCCAGGCCCACCAAGGGGATTCCAAAAGAGAAGCATCCCAAGAAACTAGACCTCTGGCCAACATGCTTGGCTTGTCAGATGCACACCAATTCCACATCGCAAACCTGTTTGCTATGTACTGTCTCTGAGTTTGAGAAAGAGTGACCTTCCTATCAAAGCTTCTGCGGGAATGCAGGGAGGAGCTAAGAGACACAATCAAAGAAGGGCAGTTGGTAGCCAAAACAGTGCTATAAATTGCAGTGGATGAGTCTGAAGTGGCTGCTTAATCCATGGCCACAGCTGTTACAAGGCACCAAGCCTCCTGCTTACAGGCATTTGGGATTCTGAAAGAAGTCTAGGCAACAACAGAGAATCTACCCTTCAAGGGCATGGACTTCTTCAGTAGCTGGAAGGATGAAGTGCTTCATTTCCTGTAGAATTTGAGGGAGACACTGAGGTTCTTGGTATTAACATTTTAACTTACCAGTGCCAGCTCCCTGAATGAGGGAGAACACTCTCTGATTCCCATAGTTGCCAACTGGAATGCCCTCTCAGACAGTGACCCTTGTGCTCTTGGAGGCACTCATCATCCTCCTTCTCTATAAAACATCAGGGAGGCATCAGGTTTGATGGAGGAAGAAGGGGATGTCAAGAACAACACCAACACCACCCTGGAACTGATCTTCAGAAATCACCCTCCGTTCCATTGAGAATGGTTGACGATTATAGCCAATAAATGGTGTGCTAAGTATTGTCACCCATGTCTACTCTATCCAATTCCTTTCCTGTTCCCTACCGATCCCCCTTTCCTGTCCCTGTTCTGAGATCCTTCTCATGAGATCCTATGACAAAAAGAAGTCACCTCTGTGAGTCTAGGAGCTGTGGAAGAGAGTCTGCAGGAGTAAAGGAGAAGAGTCTTCTATTCCCTGTATTTCTTCACCCAAAGAATAAAGTGTGTGTTTGGGGGGGGGGAAGAGTTTCCTCCTAATCTAGATCTTAGGATAATGAATGATCTCAGGTTCAGTATGATAATATTTGCCTTCATCATTTATCACTTCAGGCTAAGGACTGTTTTTTGTCTCTGAACTTACAGGATGCATACTTCTGCATTGCCATTCACCCCTCCCACAGGAAGTACCTGGGATTTATAGTCAAGCCATTCAACTGCATCAAGAACCTTTACAAAATGCCTTGCCATAGTGGTGGCAAGCCTAAGGAAAATGGGTGTTCACAACTATCTGTATCTGGATAACTGGGTGATAAGAGGCAGATCATATCAGGAAACTCTTGACAAGCCTCATCAGTGTACTCTCTCTGTTTGCCCATCTGGTTTTCCTGGTGAACTATGAGAAATTGTCACTCATTCCATCACAGATGATAGAGTCCATATGGGCCAAGATAAATTTCATGAGTGTCAGGGCCATAGGACAGATTCCTCTCACATCACTTGTTACAGGACACGTTAACCTCATACTGGACTACGATGGTAAGGACTTGTCTCACATTGTGTTAGGCCACATGTGTCCATGTACTTCTTTGATGCCGCTTTATGGACTTCATCTTAGGATGTCTCAGGTCAGTCTATTTCCAGATGAACCGCCAGATGACCAAGGCAGTCTTATCCCTCTCACATTCTTGTGGGGCTGACCTGAGGGCAGAGTCCTGGCCATGCCCAAAAAGGGCTACCATTCTAGACCCTGTCAGCATCCAAGGCATTAGTCACAGATTCATCTGGGTGGGCACACTTGCACCACCTACAGGTACAAGACCATGGATTCCAGAGGTTCTGAAACTACATATAAATGTCTTAAGCCTGGCCACATCAGATTGATGTGGAAGGTGTTCCTCTGTATTCTATGCCATCCAGTAGTGCACTATATAAACTAGCAAGGGGGTGCCTGCTCTATCCCTCTCTGCAGACAGGTCATCAAGCTAGAGAATATATCCTACATACGTGGTATAACCCTGATAGCCATAAACCTATCAGGAATCAGCAATGACTTGGCAGACTACCTAAGCAGATAGTCTGTTACTAACCACAAGTGGTCATTGCAGTAATCCATCACCAAGTCAATATTACACCAATGGGGGAAACTGGTGATAGACTTGTTTGCCACAAAGGGCAACAAGGCACAGAGGAGGCATTAGCCTGGGATCCTTGCTGGATTTTTTCAGTCTGCAGTGGAATCAGGGCCTCCTTTATGCCTTGCCATCCGTTCCACTAATTCTGAGGGTAATTATAAAAGCAGACAAGACCAGGCTATCCTCCTCCTTATCCTCATAGCTCTTTTGGCTGAGGCAGTTCTGGCTGACAGACCTGTTTATAAATGTCCATGTGACCACCTCTCACACTCTCTGGCACAACCGAAACCTGTTGTTGCAGGATCAGGGTTAAGTACTCCATCCAGGCCCAAAGTCTCTGGACCTGATTGCCTTGGGTGTTGGCTGGTTGAGCCATGAAAAGGAACTGCTCCTGGCATGTTCAGAAAATCCGTGCGGAGTAGAAAACTGTCCACAAACTGTCCATTATTCCTCAAAATGGAAAAGTTTCTTGATATGGGGAGACCAATATGATCTAGACACAGTACAGGCCCAGGTATTGAGGATTCTAGATTATTTGCTGCAATTGAAACACTCCAGACTTTCACTTAGTTTAATCAGGGTCCTTCTGACAGCAATATCAGCATTTCATCTACTGCTAAGTCGTTCTCAGTCTTCTCTCATCTACTCCAACATGAGACCTCAGCGTTATCCTTCTAAAGCTTATGGAGCACCCCTTCGAGCCCCTCTCAAGGAGTACCATCTTACTCTCAAAATGGTCTTTGTTGTGACCATAAGCTCAGCCAGAAGCCTGAGTGAGCATCAAACGCTTCTAGTGGAACCTCTGTATACCTCATTTAAAAAAAGACAAGGGGGTACTAAAATCTTATTAAAAATTCATCCTCAAGGTGGTTTCTGAGTTCCAGTTCAATCAATCAACTTAACTGTTGTCCTCCCAAAGCCACATTCCACACAATGGGAGAAGCAGCTCCACACCCTAGATGTATCCAGAGCTCTTCAATATTACGTTGACAGGACCGATCTTACAGATTGTCCCCATGTCTATTTCTAGCTATAACTGGCCACTCCAAGGGTCAGGCCATTTCATAACAAAGACTTTCAATATGATTAACACATTGTATCTCACGGTGCTACCATGGATGTACTCTCTCACTGACTATTAAACTCACTCCACCAGAGCCGAAAAGGAATCCTCAGCCTGATTCAGCAAGGCTACTACATGGAGCAACCCACTCACATTTATCAAGCATTATCTACTGGACTTTGCTACTAGATTAAATGCCAAATTTGGGAGAATGGTATTCCAATCTGTAGATTCCAATGCAGCTAAGATTCCTGAAGAGGATGTTGCTTACCAGTAACCTACAGTGGGCTCTTCACTGATACTTGAAGAAAGTATGGTTACTTACCCTACAGTAACTGTGATGTTTAAGATGATGATGTCTGTGTGAATCTGACAATCTGCCCTCTGTCCCTGTTTTTGTAGACCTCAGCTACGACAGGGTGCAAGGAAACTGAGGAAGGGACAATGTCACTCTGCCCTTTTTATGCCCTCACATTGGAGTATGTGCTGCCCCCAGTGGATACCGCTATTCCAAAGATTTTGAGCTTCTGCCTATGAGACACGTGCACGGCTACAATGAGATTCACACTGACTACATCTTGTAGAACCACAATTATCGTAGGGTAAGACAAGTAATCTTTTTTTCTGTGCCCTTGCAGAAGCTGTTTTTGGACATGCAATTTATTTGATACATCTTTACTTGAACACTATTTAATACGCTGCAAAATGCAAGAGGATTTATATCTGCACCCTTGCTTCTCTAGAGTGCTTTGAATTCAAAGGCAGCCATTACTTTTGTTTTTGTAAACTAATTTGTGACACTGTAGTTGCGTCAACCTATATACAGTGAAAATGAAATGGTGTGAATGCAAGGTATTTTTTACTTGAATTGACTGTTATATTAGCACTTATGAAATATGTATTTTTCAAGCCCCTACAGCCTGGTTTCCCAATACAAGGAACTTGCTATGCAACTTTGATTTCCTGGATTATGAGCTCTCTTAAATGAGCCCCTTTTGTAATAATGCATATAATTAAAGGAAGATATATAATGTGGCACACCTAAACAAGCATGAACCCAGTGCTTGTAAGTAAATTCATTGATTTTATTTAATAGTGATTTGTGGTTTACATTTTGTATTCAAGGAAAATAATCCTACATTTCCCTTTTATTTCAAAGGCAACGGTAAGTAGAATTGTTTGATAGGAGGAACTCCCATTTTCTCCCTTTTTTTTCAAAACTGTTACATTATAGTTTATTTCTATTTACAACAGAGGTTTTATTTTTCTGCTTATCCCATATTTTATACATGTTAGATCTGTACTCCTTCATATTTTGTCTTTCCTGAGTGTACTGGGGGAATGAAGAGAAGGCATAGGAAGTTACTGCTCCTCCCCCACCTTGCACTTGTACGGGAACCAGCACTGTAAGGAGTAGATGGGTGATATGTCCAGAGCGATTCCACAGTGCAAAGAGGGTGTGATCAGATTGCTTTGGTGTGAGGCCAGACCTTGCCATCAGGTACGTAGACTGTCAGAGGTGTGGGCCTTGCATGTGATGATTAAAGTTCCAGATTATATTTTGTCCTTGCCACTTAGGTCTGACTTTCACTTTCACACATGCTTCACCATGGTAAGGTCAGAATCTGGCACTTAATGTTTCCACTCTGAAGATATAAACTACTATAATTAATTGTCCATTATCCAACTTCACAGATTAATAAGTAGATATGAAGTTTTGAATCTTTAATAAATCCTTAAGGTACAGTTTTGGTTTTCAGTAATCATAAATGTTTGTGCTACAGGCTCCCTTTCTCTCTGGATCAAAGTTTTCCTTAACTCTCATTTACCCTTCTTTGAAGCGTGAAGGAGAAGCAAGTGTAGAAGGAGTTCTTAATCAACTGGTCCTAGAGCATCTACAGTTGGCTCCTCTCCAGTGGGGTGAGTAATGTCAAAAAGCATTCACGATCATTTAGGATGAGTATTGATTTCTAATCTTCTGTAATATGTATCTTACAGAGATTTATTACATAAAATCATCAAGTAATGTTTTGATAAGATGTACCATGTACAACATTGTTTACATTTTCATTTATTGATTGAAAATCTATGATGCAGAAGAGGTTAGTAGGAAAGAGTTTTTTTTCCATGAATGCTTTGCTCAGCTGGAGAAAATCTTATAATTTATATATCTATTGTCTTTAAAATGTATTAATGTTAAATATGGTGATAATAGTTTTGTGATAGAGCTAATCAGGAATTTGTTCTTGCAAACAAATGTCCTAATGTTTTGTACAGGATGCAACTGTTCTTTACTTTTTCCTTACATATTACAGTATGTGGTGTAAAATAAGTTCTGTGTTTATGACTGATCTGTGATAAACTTCTTTTCAAGTATATTTATTACTGTATTCTAGAGATTTATATTACATTAACTTTTACTGGAAGGGTGATTGTTTGGCTAGCAAGGAAGAACATTTTCTCATAATTATGCCTTACCTGTGTGAGCAGAGTCAATTTCACATGTAACAGTTATGTAAATGTGACTCCTGTATAAGAGTGTCAGCAGTGTTCATTTAAGAGCCTGTGGTGGTTGATTTTTACAGCACTTTAGAAGGGATTTAGAAGCATTTGTCCCACTGATTTTCATTGGGGTTTGTGCTTCTAACTCCCATAGGAATATGTGAAAATCTCCCCCTGTGTTTCTGTATGATCCATCTTATTTAAAATGAAATCTTTTGGCTCTTCTCATATTCTTTCTTGCTTTCCCAATTTGGGTTTTTCTTCAACTTGCAAATTCCATTACTCCCTTTAATATAGCAAGAGTTTTGATTCATAAGAACTAAGTAGTCTTTTGCATCCCTATTTAACATGGCAACTCTGTAGGTCAGGATCAGATGTTTGGTGGAGATACATGACTTGTTCTGATTCACAATACAATTCTTTTCTGCACAATAATCTTTGACTTCTTATATGGAACCTAATGGAAGGATGACAGACTTTGTCTTGTGTCAAGGATTTGAACTGTCATCTCTGTTTCTAAGGTTTGTGATATTTCCTGCCTTATAGTCAAGTGGGTTGAAATATCTCCTGGCCTATGGCGTGATATTCTTCCTTATTAAAACAAAGGATTCTAAGGGTCCTATGGCTCCAAAGGAATATACAATATTGTGGAAAAATGGCGTGAATGTTATTACATTGCTGAGACAGTAAGATCAAAGGTAAGAAAATGAAAAGTTATGGAGCCAAGTTATGCTAGCAGAATATATGGTCTTTCCTTAAACCATACCTTGAGTTCTTGTTCATGTCTAATATTTTCCTTTTCTGCATATATTGTTAACTGTAATGACTCAATTTTTATGTACGGTGTCAAAAAGTTATGTTAATGTGGGAACTGTGAATTATTTCCCTGGCTTTGTGTTTGTGTAAAATTCCTACCAGAATGTTACATTAAAAATGTATGGTATTTATTTCCCCTTTTTACCAAAAACAAAGAAGAAGAAAGATTCCACTTGCTTTTTTTAAAATTTCTATTGAAATATACAATCATTAAATCATGCATTGAGTTGAGGTTCCACATGTTTGGGGGCCAAGTATTCCAGAGTGAAATAATTGACGTGGAAGTCACTGGGGACCCTTAGGAAGAGCCCCACCGCAATGCGTGCCACTTCTGACACAATTGGAAGTGATCTGCACAAGTTATGGATGAGGGCTGGTCTCCACTACTGGGAGATCAATGCTGCTGCAATCGATGCAGCAGGGATCGATTTAGCAGGTCTAGTGAAGATCCACTAAATTGACAGCAGAGCGCTCTCTGCTGGACCCAAGTACTCAAGCTTTCCAAGCAGAGTAAGGGAAGTCAACCGGAGAGTGTCGACACAGCGCTGTGAAGACAGTGGGGTAAGTCGACCTAAGCTATGTCGACTCCAGCTACGTTATTCGCGTAGGTGGAGTAGCGTAACTTAGGTCATATTACCCTGATAGTGAAGACAAGCCCAGAGACACAGTGTTATTGGAGGATCTGGGGAAGAAGTGTGTGTGTGTATGTACGTATGTATGTATATATAAAATATGATATCCTTGTGCCATTCATAGTTTAAATTGATAGGGAAAAGCACATAATACATGCATAGTGCTCTGTATTGCCTTGCTGATAACATGGGTGCCCCAGGAATACCTTCATGTTAAACATGAAGCTTGAAATTCAAACGGTTTTATCATCAGTGCAAAAATCTGTTGAAGTTGTGAAAAACACCATTTGTACATGCTCTGGTAACTCTTAAATGGCAGGATAGATTTTCTTCAAACTTCCTAAACAAATTAACTTCTAGCTGAGAATAATCATGAAAAGTGTCATCCCAAGAAGTAACTTGGGTGTGAGACAGGACTTTGGCTTCTTAATTGTAAGTATAATCACCTCATACACATGTAATAATTACTATCTATACAGCAGCCCTAATTTCACTCTAAGCTTTGATTCTATAATATCCGCACATGTAGATTTAATTTATTTAAAATGAACACAAAAGGTTTACACTGTTCAATTCCTTTTCATATTGTAGCCTGATTTAGGGTGCACTAATAATATAATTTATCAATGTAATGCCTTTTTAAAATTTAATTTTAAATTTAATATTAATTAGTATGGGTTTTTGGCTCTCCAGTCTGTTTGATCAGAAGATCAGGCTCCGCAAAATTTACAAAGGACCATCGGGGGTATGACAGGAAGCTTACACTGAGACAGATATAGCCTTATAGACTTTTTATTAAAATCAATAATAGTAAGTAAATGGTAAAATACTCAGAGTTACAAAGTTACAATTGTATTACTGCTTTTCAAAAGATGCATATGATAAGTTAGTATTATATGCAACAAAGCTTTGGTTAATATACTCGCACACTTCTTGATAACCTGGTGGTAAGAGACACGGGACCAGCCTTCCAGTTCAGGTTTCTCAGTTCTTGAGTGACAGATGCAGTGCTTCGAAAAAGTGAATGCTAAAAGCTATCAGAACTAACTTAGGGTTTACTTGACTAACTTAAACTTAAAATAAAAACCTAATAAACAAACTAAGAATAAAAACGTAGGGAAACCAAGCTTAGCCTCGTTCCCTTGAAACTTAAAATTTAAGAAGAACAAGTATAGCTTACTAATAGTAGTAGTCATAGTAGATAGATAGAATAAAGTAAAATAAAATAGAAAGAGTGAGTGAAATGAAGTAAGATAGAATAAGTGAGAAAATGGAGCACTCTAGCGAGGTGGGTCACCTCATTTATAGGGCAAAGTGCCGGAAATCGTGACTCCTATGCCCAAATTTCATTCCTCACCCACAAAATGTTAGGGTATGCTTACCCCATAGGCTAGTATGTTTGTGCATATTGATGACAGGTATATACGCACATAAGTTTCCTTATGTTGTACCTGTTAAGTCTGTGGGTACAACATTGAAAAAACCCCTATGCCAGTCTCCATTGTCTGTTGGTCTAGATAAAAGGTCATAGACATAGGTGTGGGTACTTATCTATTTAGGTAACAAGATATAGGTCAATTTTGCTTTCTGGGTAAAAGGTCTTAATATAGATATGCTAACTTTGACTTAGCTTAACATACAGGATATGGCCTGTAGGTCTCTTGCATTATAGCCAAACTTATTTTTAATATAAATCTATAAACCTATTACAATACATCAAATACTTACATTATAAGAAAAGATATATATATGCGCAAACAAGCAGGTTAGTCCCATAGGCTACAATATGGGACAAATGGGTAGCCAGGTATTGAACATTGATGATCAGAATTTAATCAATCCCAATTCCTGACGCAACTAATGTGAATTGTGAATTTTTTTTTTAGAAGACAGAGTAATAGTGTTTGTTTTTAAATGTCTTCTTATGTGTGTCAACTGTATAGTATGGCGTAATTTATGAAGTGAAAGCAGCCAGTGATACAATTTTCTAAGGCTGAAGTAATATTTAAAAGCAGGTTTAACATTTTTAATGGGCATTTCTGATAAAAGACACATTTAACATAAGCCAATATAACAGATTTAAGTCTGTATGAAAAGGGCATCAGTCAGACTTTTAAAAGCTGTGTACTTCAGATCACTGCCGGACATTATTAGAATTTTGGTTTCAAATGAACTACATACAGTCTTCTGGAAATTAGGAATGCAAAACGTAGACCCAATTGAGCAGCTGTTAGCATTATTTTGCTTGTGTGTTTGTTTGACAGCATTTCTTTTGGGGTAACATTTTTTTCATGAGGCCATAGATTAGTGTCAGCAGTTTGAGAAGTTTTTTCTCTTAAACATTGAACTTTAAATAATCAGGAACTGGTTTTGCTTTGAGTTTTGTTATTTTGATGCTGTTATGTACAAATTGCTTACATTTTATGCTGAGACTACTTGTATAGTATGATACATCACTTATTTGTACAATGCTTGTGTGTATTGACTGAAGCTTTTGTGACAATGATTTATAGCTAATGCTGTATGGCAGTAAGTTATATTTTACTGACACTCAGGCTCTGTGCTATCTTTAGGAAAAGCTGACTGCTATAGTGAAGATTTACTGTAATTCATGTCAGCTGTAGCTCATGAAAGCTTATGCTCAAATAAATTTATTAGTCTCTAAGGTGCCACAAGTACTCATTTTCTTTTTGTGACTACAGACTGACACGGCTGCTACTCTGAAACTTGTAATTCATCTGTTTTCATTAAAATTTCCGTGAGTACTTAACAATGCAGGTGATCTTTATAGCTTTATAAAAGCTGTTTTTCTAACCTCAATATTCCTTTTAAATGACTATTTGGCATATAGTAATGTATGTTATACATTTAAAAAAATCTGATAAACATATTTTAATAGTTTGTCTTGTACATTTCAAAACTCTGTCTTGCTTTGGTAAGGTAATTTGGCAGAATACAATCAATAGCCTGTTAGATTAAATAAAATATAAAGAATCATATAATTCATTGTTAATGGTACTAAAATGTTTATCTGGGTTAGGAGTCAGGTCTGTTTTCAATGGCAGTAGGGACAGGGGAGAAAAGACCCCATTCAGTAGACTCCTTTGAAATAGATGTGGCATGAAATCCTAATATCATTAAGTGATTTGGGAAGAAATGGAAAATGGAAAGAGAGAAGCTGATCAATGTAAAAATATTTAAAATTGGAAAGCTTATAAAGAAGGAAGATGTATCAAAGGTTAATGTGAGAGTTTTTAATGTGTTGTTAAAAATCGATTTTAAGATTTAGACCATCTTTTTAGAATGGAGTTGTCTATTATTAAGTGTAGTAAATCACATGTAATTGAAAAAGGTAATCTTGCTTAACACTAGCAAGTTCAACACTTACTAAAATTTATGGCATATTTTCTTTGTACTACTGGGCATCAAACCAAATGTGGGAATAGTCTTTTTTTAAGTGCATATATGTTACCATTATCAAATCAAAGAAACATAATCTTACAAATGCCTAATAAGCAAAAAGAGATTATGCTAAGGAGAATATTAATGGAAGTTTTATGGTTGGATTTCTGAGAGACCAATTGTAATTGCTTGAATTGCAACATTTTTCTTTTCTGATGTCTCTGTATATTTCACGCTGTTAAATTATACAGAGAACAAAATTCTCTGGAGACGAAACCTTTATCAGTCTGTTAGTACTGTTCTGTGTTTTATAGTGAAATTATCATAGTTACAAATGTAATGAGCTAACTGTTGATGCTTAACAATTAATGCATGATACTGTTACAATATTTTAATACATACACCATAAGTTAAAATAATCTTTTTATGTAGATCAGTGTTCCAAATCATATTTTTTATCATAAAAGCAAGGTACAGAGCTAGGACTTGTGTTCTCACTATTTTAAACTGGGAGCAAGGAACTCCTGTGTTCTGATATCAGCTCTACCTCTGACTCCTTTTGGGTGAATTGTTTAAGCCATTGATTCTCAATCATTTTTATACCAGGACCCTGTGATACAAGAGAAGAAGTTTTGAAATCCCCTTTATAAGTTTTGGGGCTTTTCTCCCATAAAGGAAAAAGGGTGTTCACAACCGATCCCATTCCTGGGATTGCAGCCCTCTGGTTGAGATACCATATTTATATGTACCTCGGGTTCCACACATGTAAAATGGAGATGATGATGATAAACTTCAGAAGCCTGGTGAGAATGAATTAATTAAACTTACATAGTGTTTTGGAGTTGTAACAAGCTATAAAAGTTCTAAAAAAGATTTCTGATAAATAGGACTGTCAAGCGATTAAAAAAATTAATCGCAATTAATCGTGATCATGTTTGTCTTAGCAATTGGCTGAACAAGAAGTAGGACTGAGTGGACTTGTAGGCTCTAAAGTTATACATTGTTTTGTTTTTGAGTGCAGTTATGTAACCAAAATCTAAATTTGTAAGTTTCGCTTTCATGATAAAGAGATTGCACTACAGTACTTGCATGAGGTGATTAGAAAAACACTATTTCTTTTGTTTATCACTTTTACAGTGCAAATATTTGGAATAAAAAAATAATAATATAAAGTGAGCCCTGTATAGTTTGTATTCTGGGTTGTAATTGAAATCAATATATTGAAAATGTAAAAAAAATCCAAAATATTTAATAAATTTCAATTGGTATTTAGCACTGCAATTAAAACTGTGATTAATCATGATTAATTTTTTTGAGTTAATCGCGTGAGTTAATTGCGATTAATCGACAGCTCCACTTATAAAGCAAACCTTTGGCTTCCTTCAAAGCCCTTGAGACACTGAGTGAACAACTCAAATTGAATAATAATTATACACAGTATAAAGCAAAATAAACTCGAAAGGCCAAGCATGCTGGACTTGTGTAAGAATTGCACGTTAATCCTGCTTCACCTGGGTACAGTCCACAGCTAGCTTTTCATTAAGGGGAATTGTTTTTATATATGGGTGTCACTCTCTGAAGTTCTGAGTACATCAACTTCAGTGAAAGTGGATAGGAGTTGAAGGTGCTCCTCACCTTGCAGGATTGGACATTGTGTGATTACAAAAGCTTTCTCTCTGGGCTTGAAATATAACTAAGTTTCTGTTTTGAGGGTTCATTTAATGTGATTTTTGGAATTAATTTTAGCAAATTTTGAGGTTGATGTAATTTCCAGAAATCCTGGGTATTGGGTGGGTGGCGGTTGCAGCTTTCTCTTTGTATATACTGTAATGAGTAGTGTATATTACATACATTGCTCGATACAGTAATATGTTCTGTAATGAGTAATCCCTTTATAATGTTTCAAACAGTACTATATGAAAGAGCATTAGGGAACTTTTAGTGGGCACCAGAAGAGTAAACAAAGACCAATTAATGTGCAACATGCTCGTGCACTTTAGAAATCACACACCCAAAGTGCACACTGCTGCTCTATGTAGACAAGCCCTAGATACTAGTAGCAGCTTCCAGAGTTTTTCTGGTGTTTATTGGATAAACATAGATTTCAACTTGTTGTTGTTGTTATAATATCAGGGAGGGGGGCGATGGGAGAGAGGGAAGTTTATTGGTTAAAACCAAAAATCAGAAATCCTAAATATAAATGTGGAAATTCTAGTGTTAGACTTTCCTCAACTCTAACAAAATGCCATATCTATTTTAGGTGAGTTCCTCAGTAAATCTTTAATTAGCTTGTATATTTTCCATGGGATGCCTGAAAATGATGCCAGAGTAGTATGAACTCTCTCCCCGCACACTGTACATGTACTTCAAGACAGTTTAAATTAAACACTGATATCTCAAAGCATTGTACGGTACAGTACATTGCATTTGCCACAGTGAGAGTTAAGAAAAAAAATAGAATTGCTTATATAGAAGATACAGCATTGAAGAGTCTCCAGCTCACAATTAAGAAAAGTAGTGCTAAATAGCTGTATTCTTGATTGCCAGTTTATAAGTACAGAATACTAAAATTTTTACAGAGAAATCAAAATAAACCAGCTGTCCACTTGCCTCATGCAGGTTTATTATATTGAGAGGAGACTGAAAATTGAAGGCTAAATTTAAATTGCTCATAATGGGTAAATGGCATAAATATAAGAGGTGGATTTAACAGCTTCTCAAACAGCTTAATAAGCACATCAGCCATTTTAGGGCAGCTATCCTCTGGGTTGTATCCTCAAAATACCTTGGACAATATTTAGCAATATGTTGTTGCATTTTAAATGAGACAACTGCTATTGCAGGGGCCGTGACCAAAGGTCTTTCCTCTCATGGAGCTTAAAAACAATGAATGAAACCGTTCATTTTATTTTGTAGCTAATCGTAATTAAGTCTTTCAGCAATACATTTGATTAATTCTGATGGAGTACAGCAGTGTCAATTCCTAGTACCCTAGTACACATGCTATGAATGTTGGATTTTGCTCCTTCATAAGTCCAAGAATTTTTTTTTGATTACTTCTATTTTAGAATTAAAACAGCATTGGTGATATGGTCAGTAGAAAAGGAAATCTAGAATATCATTGAGAGAAATTCAAGAACAACTCATCTACACAGAAAAAGATCAATGTCTGATGGAAAGATTAAGAGGCTGCAGTTGGGAAACAACCTTGATTTTGTATGAATTCTGTGGCATATCCTGAGCTTGCTACCCTGCCCCCCCCCCACCTCCTCCTTTTAACAATCTACATGAGATGCAAGAAAAGTGGAAAAAGCTTTTAAGTATCCTAACAGCCTGAGAGGTGATGGGATAGTCTGGCAACAGCAAACAAGCAAGAAGCAGGGTGTTTTAGCTCCTGAGAAGTATCAAGAGACTAGGATAGTGCACCGAGAAAGGAACTAACTTGACAAAACTAAGACATTTGGCACATTTTAAAAATGTTTCTCAGGTGTCAACAAATGCCTCTGTAGGACATACTTTGGATCAGCTGATTGTTCTAATTCTTATTGAAGTTTTACTTCCTAATGTTTTTATGATGAAGAGCAAATGATGAATTTGAATTTCAGCTAATATTTGTTCCATATTAACTCAATTAAATAAATCAACTTTTTAAAATAAATGTCATGCAAAATCTTAGGCTTAGAATTTACTAATGTCAGTTTACTTATTTAATAAAATATTGCGTAGAACAAGGTAATTCATATGAGAGAAATGAGCGGCATTGTAGGGAGGAAAGAAAGGTGAACAATTAAATGACTAAAGTAGAAATGCTAAACATTTTTTATGAATTGTTAAGGGTTCATACAATAGAGTTCTGAACTGGATATACTAGTTTTATAGAACAAATGTGATGATAGGAATAACCAGGAAAATGGATTGGAGTTTAAAATATTATATCAACACATACTTTATTGAGAGGATCTGAATTGGAATCCTCCCTATGCTTTCAGGTGTCGCTTAGCTCATTCACAAGGCTCTGCTCTTCCTGTTTGTCATGTGGTTTGCTGGAATAGCTGCCGCCTTGTGTTTCTATAACTTAAAATTTTTATAAGGATAGGCTGTTGACTTATCTTTCAACCCCCAATCTGGAGGGCCCGTGGGTTGCTTTTCACTTGGATCTCTTCAACTTGGGTGGCTCTATCAGGCATTAAAACTCCTGCTGGTATAGTTCTCAGCATCATTGGAACATGCAAGCCTTCCCACCATGTCAAGGTGCAGCCACTATAGAAAGTTTATCGAGAGGATGAGAAAAATAAAAGTTGGTTTTTGTGGCGCAGTTTGTGATGGATAATACTGAGTATGTAGAGAAAAGTGATATGAATATTTTGGCTGACACAGCGGAGGCTGTGTGGATAGAAATTAAGAACAATAAAACTGGGTATATGATTCCTGGAAGATACTTAGCTCATGGGCAGCTTGGAAAAGTAGATCAGAAAATGTATTTATAGATATGAGAGTCCAGTCAGAAACTTTGATTACAGGAGATTTTAATTACTTAGCAATTAGATGGAACATACTAATAGCTATGCAAAAACTCAGAAGTGAACAATATTCATAACTGTACTGCAGGAATGCTTTGAATAGCCTATACCAACATGATATTTTGAGCCAATTTTAGGCAGTGAACCAAAGTGAGATCCTCTGTTCTGGACTGAAATTGATGAGCTTTTCCTCTCACACCCCCATTTCGAAGTGTTGTTTTTCTCTAGGGGTGGTTTTGGTTTTTTTTTTTGTACTGACTTGTGCTCTTGGGCATGATCTTACATCCATTGAAGTCAAGGCAAATCTTTCCCTTAACTTCACTAGGCTTTTCATTATGTTGTTGCTGCAGTACTACAAATGATGATTCCTTGTTCAGGCTGAGTTGTCCTTTGCATGTATATCCTTCCAAAATTACAAATATATGGAAACGGGGGTGGAGGGGGGAATAAGGCTGCAGTGGCCAGGTTTTTTTAGTTATTTGGTGGAAGGAACTACTTTCACACCTTTCTGTTTAGTTTTTTGGCTGTGTTCCACTTTACAATTTGAACTGGCAATAATTATAATGTTCCTACTTGGGGAGATTGGGCAACCCAGACCCATACCCAAATGCAGTTTGAAAGTTTTAGACTTTTATCAGTTTATATTGAGATTGTTTCCTTTCTTTTACACAGGTCAAACTTTTTTAATAGGTATCACAAATAATCCACTTTACTCTGTCAAATGCTTTTCCGGCAGCTAATGACAGAAGAGTAAATAATGGCTCAGGCTAATTTTCTAGTTCCTTAATTTGGGTAGTAATCTCTGAAAATGATAAACTTTTGAGTAATATTTGTAGGATATAATTAAGTTTTTTCAAACTGAGGACAAAGCATCTTGGAGTTTCTTGGGTTGGTTATTGTGACAGGGAAGATAGTGACACTGAGCCAAAATTTAGCTAGGACACAGAAGTCATATCACCTGTTAATTTGATGGGAATTGTGCCTTTCAAATTGGGCATGGTCCATGATCACCACAAATTCTTTGGAAATCAGACAGTTCTTGACAAAGATTCTTAGGGTGAGTTGGTTCAATTTTAAACTTTAGGCATCTGCTTTCCATAGAATTCTGCTGCCTTGAGAAAAATAACAGAAACATGCAACTGGTTTAAAAACAAGAAATCCATCTGGATCTGTCTTGTGATAACTAAATTAATGGTACCCCAACATTGGAAGCCTGAAAAACTATCAAAAATAAGAAACTGAAACATAACAGAAGCAGCCTTTGTATGAGTAATTCAATGTACACATTCATAACATCAAATATACGTATACAAGTATTTGCTAACCATTATATAGGAACACTGACAGCTAATTATGTATTTTTCTGTTCAGTGTTTTCTGTCTTTTCTTCTAGTTGTTGGTTCCTTTCCCTGTTTCTTTATCTCTGCCTTTTTAAATCCTTTGATAAAACTGGAATGTAGCAAAATATTTTCTGTAAGTTTTGTTTTATTATTGCCTCCTATTCAGACTGTCTTGTTTTTCTTTTTATTGAACTATCAATAAAATAAATATATTTTTATTTAAAATAAATATATTTTAAAAGGAAAAATGTAACTGTTTGTGGGGTATAGGAACATTAAAACAGTTTAAACTTTTGGTTTTATTTTACAAGGGAACCAACCAAACAAATAAGCTTGAGCTGAAATTTTGTGTTTTCACCCACATCAAATATTTATTGCTGGGTTGTAAACTCTGAATTCTTTTTAGCAGCTCTCTTATATATCAAATTGTCAGGTTGGCCATAACATATACGTGTACCTAGAGAAACACCCTGTGATGTTGCAGGAAGAGGAAGAAGATTTTTGTAGCATCCGCAGATAATAAGAGTAGCAGAGTGACACAAGTGTGTGTCGGTCACCCCATTGGCCCAGTGGGGAGTTTGTACGTCCTGTCACACCACTGGTGGGGCTCTCTGTTGAATCAGGCAATTTCGATTAAGGGGAATCAGGGCTCCTGGCAGGGCACGGTAAACATTTCTTCTATGCCTCCTGAGCCTCCTGGCAGGGACAAACAATCACAAATGGGCTTTGACCCTCTATAATGTAAAGTCAACAAACAGCCAGCAGCCTCTGGGGCAGACAGAGCCAATGTTCAGTCTCTACTCTCCTAAGCCGACTGGCTAGGGTAAACAATAGCAGTTAGGGGGCACTGACCCTCTGGGCAGGGCAAAGCAAGCAGTCAGTCTGTAGCCCCTGGGCAGGGGAAAAGCAAAGCAAACAGTTTGTGGCCCCTGAGCCACCTGGCTCGGGTAGGCAATCACAGTTAGGGGGCTCTGACTCTTAAAGCAGGGCGGAGCAAACAAGCAGTCTACTGCCCCTGGGCAGGGCAGGGCAAACAATCTGCCTATGGCTGTAGCCCCAATAATCACACCTAGTGGCAAAAGTGCAGGGGTGGGGTGGGGCATGGGAACCTGGGCCCACCCTACTCCACCGGGTTCTGACCCAGGGCTCCTATGAAGCCATGAAATTCTCAGTTTCAATGGTTCAAGCATTAGCTTCTGATACATTCCCTGGATCACTTCCTACCGCAAGACTCATCTTGGGCATCTTCTCGGCTGGCAGTGTTTTAGCATCCCAGTCAGTCTCTGGGATCGGCTCGTTGTCCACAGCATAGTCCAGGTCCATGGTTCCCATCACTTGGAGAGTGGCAGGAGCTTGTAGCACACATCCATCCTTCTTGCCAGCCAGCCCTGATTGAACGGGGCTGCTTCCTTTTATTTGTTCCTTCCACCTGCAGCATGAACGATGCAGCGTGGTCTCCTGGGCCCACAGTGATTGGCCAGGCACCATTGGCCCAGGGCAGGATTGGCATACCCTGTCACACAGAGCAAATGTATTTTATAATGTGGCTTTGTAAAGCAGAAGTGTTATCAGTAGACGATGTGTTAGACTCTTTTTGTAAAGTTCACATGAAGGTAAGTATTACAGTATCAGGATCAAGTCCAGACTTACGAGACGTAATAAAGGAAGACAGTTATTGAAAATGATTGCAATTATACAGTGAAAGCAAGAAAGCTTTCCAAATTAGGGTGGTGCACTTTTTTAAATTTTATTTTACACTTCTGTAAAACATTATGATGATTGCTTTCTTAGTTACTCAGATGAACTCTCTGCATCATTATTTGCTTTTGAAAACTCCATAATTTGGAATGATTGAGCAAAAATTAGTTCCATGAAGAAACAATACAGTAAAATGTTGTTTTGCACAGCATCTTGTATGCATATTCAGAAGCTGCAGGTAAGGGCTGTTGTGTACCAACTACTTCAGGCAGCTGACTGACATTCCTGAGTCTAGATATGAACTCAGTCTTACTTCTGTCTGTAATACGAAAATTTTGTGATTTTTAAATGTGCTTAATGTGCCTGTTACAAATATTTAAAACCTGTTTGCCATCATGTCACAGTTGCAGGGCTAGCTGCACCTTTGTCCTCTTCCAGGTCTCTCTGAGTTCACCCCCTGAGGTGTCAAGACTTATGTTTTTATCTCGTCTGGGGTGGAATTCTGCAATTCTCCCTCTCTTAGACTAGGTCATTGGCTACAGCACCTTGTGTATAAAGTGTGCTTACTCAGTAAGTCTGACTGGGTTTGGCATTTGCGGTTCTTCCTTTTCGGGGACCCTGACCAGTGGTGTTACAGTGACTGGACAGCTTTCAAAGCAAAATACTGTTTAATTTTAACAGTAGAAACAAAGCACTTGGAGAAAAAGGATTTTAAAACAACAATCTACACACATGTCTACCTTATCTAAAGCCCTACCATTCTGTGATGGTAGCCTAGGCAGACATAGCATCTTCAGACATCCTGCTGAGTGCCTGTGTCAGTCTGTTTTCCACAAACAAACTTAAACAACTACCCCTTCTCTTCAGAGAGAGTCCTTTTTAAAAACTGTTAGAGTGCTTTTGACCTCTGGTTCCCATGCCTTCTCCAGTCCAGGCATTGTCTTGTAACAACTTTCAAATGTTTCCCGAGGTGAGGGCTGGCTTATCTTGGACCATTCTTTCCCCTTCCTGACTGTTTTTCCCTTTAATAGCCTGCTATTAAACTAAGCAATGTATTCATACAGTAAACATCTGAATAACCAGGTCAGCATACAGTATTCATAAACTATTACAGAGCAGCTCCACATCTGTCACACGCTCATTAAAGAATAGTGTTGGAATCCTCCCAGTGGGTATTCTCTTGGACAGTTCTGCTTAGATGGGGTTTTGGGGTAGTATGGATGGGCTTAACTGTGTTTAAACTACATTTGGAAACTGTTTTGATTTATGCTTAGCGTGGATGGGGTTTTTCGCTGCAGAGATCTATTATGTTTCCAGGGGTAAAGTACAGATCTTGGTATGT
The DNA here is from genome assembly GCF_965140295.1 of Lepidochelys olivacea. Classification (NCBI taxonomy): domain Eukaryota; kingdom Metazoa; phylum Chordata; order Testudines; family Cheloniidae; genus Lepidochelys; species Lepidochelys olivacea. The sequence continues at coordinate 10,836,265 of NC_140412.1, forward strand.
AGCTCATGACAGGTGATACATACAGCGGCTTGTAACAACATTTTTTGAAGATTTGTGATACATAATTGTTGATGTTTATAGGCCATTGAAATGAAGAGAGGGGAGAGAAGCACACGTGTTGCAGCAGTATAGGCAACATTGAATTTGAAAGTTGTCACGCCTGTAATGAGGAAAAAATAGGAACTTAATAAAACATTAAAAGAGAGACAACTTAGATTTTTCTTACAATTACAGAGAACAGTGAACATTAAAGTAATGAGATCTGGAATTTTGTACTGTCTCTTGCCTAATAGAAGTAAATTTTTCCAGCTGCTCATTCTAAATATACAGTGTTTATCATGGTAGATACATTTTCAGCTATTAATGTACATACTAATCTCACTGTTAAAACTTGAGAGTAAAGGTACATTGTAAATAATCTTTAACTCTGTGGTAATATTTACAAAATCTTAGTTTTTAATCACTGACGGCATTACTGCCACAGCTGCTCCATCAGTGGGCAGTCTGGATGATCATGGGTAATCTTACATCCCAAGAGGGAGAAAAGTGTCTGCAGATACAAAAAAAATGGATAAGTATTAGCTTCTTGTGAAAGCTTGGCAATAAAAAGCCATGCTCAGTAATTTTTTAGAAAAGATGTTTGTGTAGGGATATTTGTACTTTTTTCATGACATATGAGTGTTTTCCTTCCTACAGCTATGTGAATTAGTGTCTAATTTCTAGGGCTGCTCTTAAGTGTCACCTGTGTGGCATTAACTCCTGTGACAGTATTAGATCTTCCTCTGCCATCTCAAATCCTTGCCAATTATATACTTATTCCTGATAATGGAATGTAATAAATGGTGCACACATACCTATGTTTTGTCATTCATATTGTGACGTTCCCCTTTGGTGTTATCTGGACCGGTGAGCTGCTAGGTCACTCCAATCTTAGACTCTACCCTTATCCTTACCCTGCTTTGCTGTGAGAACCCCCACTCCTGGGGGTTCACGCTAGCATGTAAGCTGCTTGGATTGTGCAACTGAATGACACTAGCCAATATCTCTGGTCGCAGACACAACCCTAGGAACCTCTGTCTTGCAGTGTCCAGTTATGCCCACTTGTTCTGTTCTGTTCACAAGATTTCTCTTTTATTTGTTGGGCTGCAAAGATCATGTCTGTGGTATCATGGCCAGCAAGAAAGCAACACTGTGACTCTTGATAAACTGAGTCAACTAGGTAATACACGAGCCTGTTGAGAATGACCCATGCAAGGATCTTTCCCACTATAGATGGCAGTGAGATTCCATGATGGTTGTAACAGATAGATATGCTTCCCTTCATTTTGTATAGATGGACTATGAAACATCCTTATGCTCCTGGGACACAGTACCATGTTTCCATATAGTCTTGAAAATGTTCTTGAGTCTCCTGACTAGGTGGGCACCTCCACATTTGTACACTTCAGGTAGAAAGCCATCAGGATCTGGAGATTTGCCCATGGACAGCTGCTTAATGGCCTTAGTACCGTTGTCTAGAGAAGGGTTCATGGACAGCTCTTCCAGCACAGGACACTGCCGGAGGGAGTTGATGGCCTCATCAGACATAGTGGATTGACAGTTCAGGACACTATCAAAGTGCACTGCCCAGCAAGAGAGAATGTCACCTTTGTCTGTGATCAGCAAGTTACCATCTGTACCACTGGATTTTGTGCCTTTGTAGAAGGCCTTTGTAGAAGGCCTTCATGTCATGCTTGTCAGCTGCTTCCTTCAGTTCTGCAGTTGACTTTAGTAAGGCTTTTGATACTGTGTCACATGACTTTCTCATAAATAAACTAGGGAAATACAACCTAGATGCAGCTACTATAAGGTAGGTGCATAACTGGTTGGACAATCATTCCCAGAGAGTAGTTATCAATGGTTCACAGTCATGCTGGAAGGGCATAATGGGTGGGGTCCCACAGGGATCGGTTCTGGGCCTGGTTCTATTCAATATCTTAATCAACAATTTAGATAAATGGCATAGAGAGTACACTTACAAAGTCTGCGGATGATACCAAGCTGGGAGGGGTTGCAAATGCTTTGAAGGATAGGATTAAAATTCAAAATGATCTGGACAAACTAGAGAAATGGTCTGAAGTAAATAGGATGAAATTCAATAAGGACAAATGCAAAGAACTCCACTTAGGAAGGAACAATCCGTTGCTCACATACAAAATGGGAAATGACTGCCTAGGAAGGAGTACTACGGAAAGGGATCTGGGGTCATAGTGGATCACAAGCTAAATATGAGTTGTCAGTGTAACGCTGTTGCAAAAAAAGCAAACATCATTCTGGGATGTATTAACAGGAGTGTTGTAAGCAAGACACGAGAAGTAATTCTCTTGCTCTACTCCATGCTGATTAGGCCTCAACTGGCGTATTGTGTCCAGTTCTGGGTGCCACATTTCAGGACAGATGGTGACAAATTGGAGAAAGTCCAGAGAAGAGCAACAAAAAGGAGTAAAGGTCTAGAAAACTTGACCTGTGAGGGAAGATTGAAAATATTGGCTTTGTTTAGTTGGGAGAAGAGAAGACTGAGAGGGGACATAACAGTTTTCAAGTACATAAAAGGTTGTTACAAGGAGGAGGGAGAAAAATTGTTGTTCTTAACGTTTGAGGATAGGACAGGAAGCAATGGGCTTAAATTGCAGCCAGGGCGGTTAAGGTTGGACAGAGGGAAAAAATTCCTAACTGTCAGAGTGGTTAAGCACTGGAATAAATTTTCTCGGGAGGTGGTGAAATCTCCATCATTGGGGATTTTTAAGAACAGGTTGGACAAACACCTGTCAAGGACCTGTCTAGATCCGGGGTTGGCAAACTTTTTGGCCCGAGGGCCACATCGTGGTGCCAAACTGTATGGAGGGCCGGGTAGGGAAGGCTGTGCCTCTCCAAACAGCCTGGCCCCCGCCTCCATCCGCTCCCTCCCACTTCCCGCCCCCTCACTGCCCCCCTCAGTACCCCTGACCTATCCAAACCCTCCTGCTCCTTGTCCCCTGACCAACCCTGCGGGAGAGCGGGGACAACAAGGGAGGGGCGGGGGGCTAGCCTCCCTGGCTGGGAACTCAAGGGCAGGGCAGGATGGTCTTGCGGGCTGGATGTGGCCCGTGGGCCATAGTTTGCGCACCTCTGGTCTAGGTCATACTTAATCCTGCCTCGAGTGCAGGGTACTGGACCAGATGACCTCTCGACGTCCCTTCCAGTTTTGTGGTTCTATGATCCTATGAGAGTAGGATGTCAGAACTCTTCTTGACAGCAGTAAGCTGAGCTCCTTGTTTAAGTAGGAATATCTGTGCTGTCCCCAGCAAATGCCTCTGCCTTCAGTCCCATTTATTTACTAACCCACTGTGGAGACTGGGTTGCACAAGACACCAGTCTTCTGAGAGAACATTCTTTTGATAAGGTGGTAAACTAAATTTTGCCCATAGCTAATCTATGTGGAAATGTGCTTTTATTATTGTTATCCTGTGTTACGAGATTGATTTAATTCAGTAACGAGAAGTCAAATAGCTAGGCTTAATCCACTTTACTAGTTAAAGATTAATTCAGCATAATAATAATAATGTACTTTATTTATCTACTACTAGCTACTTTCTTGTTTTGGTTACATAACACTTTCAATTTCAATTACAGCTATGACAACAAACAACTCCCATGCTGTGATCAATAAATTTTGCTTCTGAGAGCTGAATGCATCTGTTAGCAATAAAACAATTTACATTCCTGGTTAACAGTTCTTTTTGTGAGAGCTGATTTCCCAATATATCTGTTCACAAGAGTCAGCTTCACAAGCCTAAATAAAGTTTTTTCTTTATCTGGTAACTGCTGCAGCATCTAGAAATTTATGTAACTAAAACTTTGCAAACAGTGTTTTTCCATTTACTCTTTGGCCTGGCTGCAAAGCAGCATGGGCTTTGGCTTAGTTCAGTCAGTATTCAACTTCCCTCACTCCGTTTGTTCCATCCATCTGAGTTTTGTCAATAACCAAGATTGCAAGCTCTTCAGGGGCAAGAACACTCTCACGGATCAAGAATCCTAAACTATGGTGATATGAGAGTTAACTCAACCAGTCATCAAACTTATTATACAGCTAATTTGCATGTGACAGTTTCATTGGTTGCATGAAAGAAATTGCACAGATGGTGGTTTACTTGGCCCAGTTACCACAATTCTTCAAAACCATTCACACAACACAAAAGGCATACATAATAACCACAAACAATAGCTTCTCACCATAGCACAAACCCCTCAATTCACCATTTGCACAAATCAACACAGAATCCCCCAGCATAACCCTTGAGGCACAAACCAGCGCAGCAATCCACACAACAACACAGTAATATCAAGCACGCACAACCCCACACCACACCATACACCTCTCATTCTCTACATGAACACTTCATCGAGGGTCTACCAGCACAACACACACACTTGACTACCCTCACTCATGCTTACCATAAAACCATAAACTTGAGTGGAAAATCCTTGGGTTATCACTAGTGTTGACACAAGTGTTTACTAATTTGGCCTTCGGATTTTGTCATACTGTAGTTTGTTCTTCTAATTGGAATCCCACTTCCATTCATTGGGAGATAAATGTTTCTAAGCTGCACATATTCCAGAACTCTCAAGTTATTTTCTCTCTCTCCAAATTTTCAAGCTAGCCTGGTGACTTCACGTATATGGAGCACACTAATTTCAATACCTGGCTCTTTGGGGTATGTTTGGAAATCAGTGGTAAGAGTTGCCTGGTTTCAGCACTGCAGGTGTGAGGTTTGAGTATTTGACTAATTAGCCTACCTATGAGAAGAAACTCTGAAATCAGTTGTCTGAGTAGCAAAGTCCATATAGTTTAAAACACAGTTTAATTGGGTTAGTGTTCTTGCAGAAGAGGTAGTATAAAATCTAGAAAAGGGACTGTATACAAGAAAGGTCTCTATAGACTTCTTGTACTGTACAGCAGTACAAAAGAGGTAGAAGTTCTTCGAGTGATGGTCCCCAGCTGTATTGCACTGGAGGTGCACATGCACCGGAGACTGGAAAAGTTTTCATTGGCAGTGTCCATTAGTCCACGGCTGTGACCTCTACCTCCTTGTGCTCTAAACCAAGGTGTGAACTGACTGCCTCTTCAGCGCCTTTCTACCACCCTTGGCTTGAGATAGAACCCCACCAGTGTCCTCAGCTTTGTTAGCATTCCTGCTTTGAATTAAATTTTCTTCTATAAAGAGTTTTTATATTTTTCTAGATTGTTAGCTAATTTGAGTGATTATTTAGATAGACAGTGTTAGTAAGGGACTTGACTCCCCCACCTGATACCCCACCACGTGGGATATTTATTATACCTAAGAATCCCAGCTTCAAGTCCTGTGTGGCCTGCCCTCAGGTCTTATTGGTTAGTGATTTCCATTGTGTTTGTTTGTATTTCTTTGGGGGGGCTATCCTACATCCCCTCCAGTTGTAATGTCTGTTGTTCCTTTCGCATTTAAACCCAGATATCTTGAGAGTTCTAGCTCAGAAAACTCTTGATCAAATGCTCAATGAGACTGCGATCTGACCCCTGTACATTGGCTGGAGGTACCAAGAACTGTCCCTCCAAGCATGGTACTCCTGGGCTCCAGATCATTAGAGGGCAGAGTTAAGGACCCTAGCAGGAGGAGCAGACAGGACGAGCACAAGTACTTTCACAAAAAGTGAGAAAAATCCCCTCCCAAGTCCTCATCCAAGAAGAGGTCATCTTTCCCTACACCCTCCGTGTCTGGTGAGAGATTCTGTTGGAGCTCATAGGGAACACAGGTCTGAGTTGTCAGTACTGAGAGCTAACAGTGCTCCAAAATCACTGACGGGTGTGACTGGCTCCAGCGCCATCAAGGAAAAGAAGGAGAGATTGACCCCTACATTGACAGTACTGTCCCGTTTCACTGCCCAACCAAAATCAGCATCATCAACTGTGCCAAGAGGCAGAAGCCCCTCACGCTCTTCATCCCTCATGGCTGGCAATACTATCCTCAACAGCCTGGCTGTGTATTTTGACCCGGTGTTGATGATTCCTTGGAAATGGTGATCACTAGATAGGTGCCCACACCTTTGATGCCCCATTCGTTGCTACCGCTGACCAGCCGAGGTGTCACAAGACACCCAGTACCAGCAGTCCACTTGTGAAATCTGAGGACTTGTACTTTTCTGGCACACTTGAGACTGAGACAGTGGCTCCACAGATCATATTGAGATGTGATATTAGCCCCTATAGAAGTCTTTTTAGGGCACCTGTCAAGGTTCCTCCCCCACTCTGAACTCTAGGGTACAGATGTGGGGACCTGCATGAAAACCTCCTAAGCTTACTTTTACCAGCTTAGGTCAAAACTTCCCCAAGGTACAAATTAATTTTATCCTTTGTCCTTGGAATAACCACTGCCACCACCAAACTCTAACTGGGTTTACTGGGAAACGTAGTTTGGACACGTCTTTCCCCCCAAAATCCTCCCAACCCTTGCACCCCACTTCCTGGGAAAGGTTTGGTAACCCATCGTCACGCAACATCATTTAGGTGTGCCTCCTGGACACACCTAAATGGGGAATCTTGATGATGGAGGATTCAGACATTACAATTTGAGATTGATTCCGTTTTCTAGGGAATCTTCGCTGGTATCAGTTGTAATATCAAATAGAAGGTTTTTAAAAACACTGTGAAGAGAGGAGAGACTCTTCCCTTTTTTGTTTTGTTTATACACTAAATCATACAGTTTTGATAGAAAAATTAAATCTGGTACATCTAAAATCAAATTATGAGCTACACAGATGCAGGTTTTGTGTCATTTGCAACTGCTTTATGTTGTACTCACTAATCCTTTTAATGAAGAGCTTTTAGCATGGAACAGATTCTATTTATAGTAAAACCATTAGAGCATAAAGCTCCTCATTGCCATTCTGCAGCATTTAGCTCTAGTGTTTGTCAGTGGGAAAGAGGTATTTTTAGCTGCAGCATTCAGAAGGGAGGCTCAAAGGTCAAGAATTCTGATGGGGATATGTTCTGCTACATCAGTGCTCTCACACATCTGTTGTTTACTTTCATTAGCTCTTCAGTAGTAAGAACATTTCTTTATTGTGACACTGAAGGTAAAGCATCAAAAGGATTCCAAGCATGAAACAAATGATCAGGAAAAGATGGTGTAGCCAATTGTGTTAAATGTTCTACTTCAGCTTGAGTGTGTGATTTTCTTTTCCCAAAGACTTCATTCAGTCTGAGTAATCAAGATTCTGCTCTAGGAACTTTAATTTTTATTTTATTCTATTCTCCAAGAAATAGCAGTCAGCTGAAGTAGTAAAGAGTTTTAGGTATATATTCTTTTGATTGACATCTAAGCTATTCATTTTCTTAACAATGCATTGCAACAGTATGGAAGAAATAACATCAATGTATAGTTCAATAAGAATTGTGGTTTATTATTATGTACAATTTACAATGCAGAATAGCTCATAGTCACCAATCAGGATCAGAGGCCCATGGGCTGGGCATACTACAGACACAAAGTAAGACAATGCCACCCCCAAATTACAAGCAGGCCAAACAGAGACAGGACATTCATAGTTTGTAAGGCCAGAAGGGACCACTGTGATCACCTAGTGTGACTTCCTGCATGACACAGGCCATAGAACTTCTCATAACAGGAGAGTGTTGCGAACATGAAGTGGAAGAAGGGAGGGAAGAGGAAGACAAGGGTGATAATACTAGGAATACGTGGTTGCATATATTACCTAACTGTGTAGCTTGGAGGCTTTATAGTTTCTTCTGGTTTTGTTTTTATGTAAGATCTGGGGGAAATGTATTAATAATCGCCCCACTGAAAAGGGGTGGGAATCCATAAAAAAGACTGGGAGTAGAAAAAAGCTTTTAAGAAAGATGGCCTGTAAAAATAACACGAAAATCAGGTAACATCAGCCTGGGATTTTATGCAATTTTAAGGGACATAAAGGTTGCCAGCACACTCTGTTATTAAGACCAGAAAGCAGTGATGTAGCACTTTTAGTACAAAGCACTTTACATTGTTAGACAAATCATGCATGGTAAGCTCTAGATCTATAGGTACACTGCTTTTTCAATTCATAGTGATGTGAATTTAATTATAGTTGCCTTTTAAAAATTCTCTCTCATACCCACACTGCTATATATTATTCTTTGCTCTGTTATATGGATGCCATTATCACATAACGTAAAATAGGATACTTTGTGTCAGCAAATTGTTATATTCTTTTATAATAGCCTAAGTCTTTTTCTATGCTCGAGACAACATTTAATCCCATCTTCCTCCACCCCGTCAATAGTTAATTTATGGAAGTCCATATAGTAATGGTGGTGGTTGTTGTTCTGTTGTTATTATTGTGTTGTTATGTTTATTACAGTAGTGTCAGGTAACAGCCGTGAGTGGGGCCCCATTGTCCTAAACATTGCACAAATATAGAGTAATGGACAGTCCCTACCATAAAGAGCTTACAATCTAAATAGACAAGACAAAGGGTAGGGGAAAGGAATATAACAAAGAAACAGAGTGAACAGAGTGTTGGGCTGCAAAACAACATTTTGGTGTCACAATTATTTTCTTTTTTAATTCTTTGGGTTGGGTATAGTTAAATTGTGATTAGCTACACGAAAAGACAAAGCCAGGGAGAGGGGACTTTGAAGGAGAAGGGAGAAAAGGAAAGAAAAGAAGGAAGGTGGGGAACAGACGACAGGTGGAGGGAGCCTGAGATGGAGACTGTGCAGGTGGGGTTGGAGTAAACAGCCAATCAGGACATGGGAGAGAATTTTCAGAGCAAGAATTGTGGAAAGCAGTCTTATGACATCACCAGTGTTCGCCAGTTCGCACTAATGCACTTCCCAAAGGTGCTTCTGTGCTGGCTCCTGCTGCCTTTGGAATATTTTTGGCCTCTGTGTCAGGCTCCTTCCAAGAATTTGTTTTTTTATCCAGCTCTTACACAGTCATGGATCTGAGAGGCACTTGCAGGGAAGGATTGTCCTATCTGGGTCCCATCTTTCTCCCTCTTCCTCACCAAATACTGGAGTATTTATTCAAGCTGTTTCTGAAGTAGTCATCTGCACATAGGGTTACACAGCCCCTCCCAAAAAGACAAAGTAGTAATGACATTAATAATAGTGCTTGTATAGAACTGAGGAATTCCTCCTTCACGTGTGCTCAGATCATTTTATCATGTTCTCACCATTAATATATTTTAAAGAAAGAAAAGCTTTGTAGATTTTAAAACGTTCCTTACGGATATGGGAAAAATTGGGACATCCTTAGGTTTCTTGCAAAAGAAACATTTTTTCCCCCCCGGATTCTTAGTCAACATAGGTGCAGAAGGTAAAAGCTTAACCAAGGTCATACACTGCCACACAGTGACTGTGACTAGGCATGTGTAAAACAAGAAGTTCTTTTACTGTAGCTTTTGGGGGTTGGAATTGGAATCAGGGCGTTCGTGGAGAGGGTCCCTCTTTGAGGGGAAGGATTTGTACTAGGCCCCAAGCTAGTAAAATAATGCTTAAAATCAGTTGTTAATATTCTGTGTTTGAATGCAAGTACTTCTGGTCACCTAACTGCTCAAGTATTCAGATATTCCAAATACACCCTCCCCCTTCTTTTCTTGTATTAATGGCACCATTTGTTTTGATGCTGGTTATGTGAATTTCTGTGCAATTTTACTGTCTCTGTTAGTTTAAAATTAGCAAAACAGAAAGCATTTAATCCTTATTTGGGTTTGAAACAGGTTTAATTACCGTAATGATGGTATCTTTGTTTAACTTGCAACCATTGTGACAACTCTTTTTTGTAATTAGTTTCCATGCAGGTAGCTGTTACTGTACTGTTGTACTTTGCCATATTGGGTGAATTTTAAGAATAGTTGTAAGAAATGCTCCTCTGAAATTTTCTTTTACAGACTGTGTAATTGGTGGTGAGAAGTAAAAGACAGCTCTGCTTCCAAGATTCGTAGTTTAACTCTCAAGGTGACTGAAGCATTGATATAAATTTGAAGCTTTAGTGAGATACAGGCTCCTAGTGTCTGTGATCATAGAATCATAGAATATCAGGGTTGGAAGGGACCTCAGGAGGTCATCTAGTCCAACCCCTTGCTCAAAGCAGGACCAATCCCCAACTAAATCATCCCAGCCAGGCCTTTGTCAAGCCTGACCTTAAAAACCTCTAAGGAAGGAGATTCCAGGTAACGCATTCCAGTGTTTCACCACCCTCCTAGTGAAAAAGTTTTTTCCTAATATCCAACCTTAACCTCCCCCACTGCAACTTGAGACCATTACTCCTTCTTCTGTCATCCACTACCACTGAGAACAGTCTAGATCCATCCTTTTTGGAATCCCCTTTCAGATAGTTGAAAGCAGCTATCAAATCCCCCCTCATTCTTCTCTTCTGCAGACTAAACAATACCAGTTCCCCCAGCCTCTCCTCATAAGTCATGTGTTCCAGTCCCCTAATAATTTTTGTTGCCCTCCGCTGGATGTTTTCCAATTTTTCTACATCCTTCTTGTAGTGTGGGGCCCAAAACTGGACACAGTACTCCAGATGAGGCCTCACCAATGTCGAATAGAGGGGAACGATCACGTCCCTCGATCTGCTGGTAGTGCCCCTACTTATACATCCCAAAATGCCATTGGCCTTCTTGGCAACAACAGCACACTGTTGACTCATATCCAGCTTCTCGTCCACTGTAACCCATAGGTCCTTTTCTGCAGGACTGCTGCCTAGCCATTTGGTTCCTAGTCTGTAGCGGTGCATGGGATTCTTCCGTCCTAAGTGCAGGGCTTTGCACTTGTCCTTGTTGAACCTCATCAGATTTCTTTTGGCCCAATCCTCTAATTTGTCTAGGTCCCTCTGTATCCTATCCCTACCCTCCAGCATATCTACCTCTCCTCCCAGTTTAGTGTCATCTGCAAACTTGCTGAGGGTGCAATCCACACCGTCCTCCAGAACATTAATGAAGATATTGAACAAAACTGGCCCTGGACCAACCCTTGGGGCACTCCACTTGATACTGGCTGCCAGCTAGACATGGAGCCATTGATTATTACCTGTTGAGCCTGACAATCTAGCCAGCTTTCTATACACCTTATCGTCCATTCATCCAGCCCACACTTCTCTAACTTACTGGCAAGAACACTGTGGGAGACCACGTCAAAATCTTTGCTAAAGTCAAGGAACAACACGTCCACTGCTTTCCCCTCATCCACAGAGCCAGTTATCTCGTCATAGAAGGCAATTAGATTAGTCAGGCATAACTTGCCCTTGGTGAATCCATGCTGACTGTTCCTGATCACTTTCCTCTCCTCTAAGTGCTTCAGAATTGATTCCTTGAGGACCTGCTCCATGATTTTTCCAGGGACTGAGGTGAGGCTGACTGGCCTGTACTTCCCAGGATCCTCCTCCTCCCCTGTTTAAAAGATGGGCATTACGGTAGCCGTTTTCCAGTTGTCCGGGACCTCCCCCGGTTGCCATGAGTTTTCAAAGATAATGGCCAATGGCTCTGCAATCACATCTGCCAACTCCTTTAGCACTCTCGGATGCAACACATCCGGCCCCATGGACTTGTGCACATCCAGCTTTTCTAAATAGTCCCAAACCACTTCTTCCTCCACAGAGGGCTGGTCACCTCCTCCCCTTGCTGTGCTGCCCAGTGCAGCAGTCTGGGACCTGACCTTGTTCGTGAGACAGAGGCAAAAAAAGCATGGAGTACATTAGCTTTTTCCACATCTTCTGTCACTAGGTTGCCTCCCTCATTCAGTAAGGGGCCCACACTTTCCTTGACTTTCTTCTTGTTGTTAACATACCTGAAGAAACCCTTCTTGTTACTCTTAACATCTCTTGCTAACTGCACCTCCAGGTGTGATTTGACCGTCCTGATTTCACTAGCAATACTTTTACACTCTTCCCTGGTCATTTGTCCAATCTTCCACTTCTTGTAAGCTTCTTTTTTGTGTTTAAGATCCGCTAGGATTTCACTGTTAAACCAAGCTGGTCGCCTGCCATATTTATGATTCTTTCTACACATCAGGGTGGTTTGTCCCTGTAACCTCAATAAGGATTCTTTAAAATACAGCCAGCTCTCCTGGACTTCTTTCCCCCTCATGTTATTCTCCCAGGGGATCCTGCCCATCAGGTTCCTGAGGTTATCAAAGTCTGCTTTTCTGAAGTCCAGGGTCCGTATTCTGCAGCTCTCCTTTCTTCCCTGTGTCAGGATCCTGAACTCGACCATCTCATGGTCACTGCCTCCCAGGTTCCCATCCACTTTTGCTTCTCCTACTAATTCTTCCTGGTTTGTGAGCAGCACGTCAAGAAGAGCTCTGCCCCTAGTTGGTTCCTCCAGTACTTGCACCAGGAAATTGTCCCCTACACTTTCCAAAAACTTCCTGGATTGTCTGTGCACCGCTGTATTGCTCTTCCAGTAGATATCAGGGTGATTGAAGTCTCCCATGAGAACCAGGGCCTGCAATCTAGTAACTTCTGTTAGTTGCCAGAAGAAAGCCTCGTCCATCTCATCCCGCTGATCCGGTGATCTATATCAGACTCCCACCACGACATCACCCTTGTTGCTCACACTTCTAAACTTAATCCAGAGAAACTCAGGTTTTTCTGCAGTTTCATACTTGAGCTCTGAGCAGTCATACTGCTCTCTTACATACAATGCAACTCCCCCACCTTTTCTGCCCTGCCTGTCCTTCCTGAACAGTTTATATCCATCCATGACAGTGCTCCAGTCATGTGAGTTATCCCACCAAGTCTCTGTTATTCCAATCTCATCATAATTCCTTGACTGTGTCAGCACTTCCAGTTCTCCCTGCTTGTTTCCCAGGCTTCTTGCATTTGTGTATAGACACTTGAGATAACGTGCTGTTTGTCCTGCTTTCTTAGTATGAGGCAGGAGCCCTCCCCTTTCCCATTCTCCTGCTCGTGCTTCCTCCCGGTATCCCACGTCCCCATTTACCTAAGGGCTTTGGTCTCCTTCCCCTGGTGAACTTAGTTTAAAGCCCTCCTTATTAGGTTAGCCAGCCTGCTTCCGAAGATGCTCACCCATCTCTTCGTTAGGTGGAGCCTGTCCACCTTCTGTTAAATTCTGCAAAGATAAGGTAAAAGCAGGTACATAGAGCTTTTTCCTTTTGTTCAGAAATGATATATCTTAGCTCCTCATCATGTAGTTCTTCTTTGAATGATAGTCCCTGTGGATGCTCCACTTCAGGTATGCATGCATCTTTGGTTGGTTGAAAGCAAACTAGATCATGCCACAAACATTGGTAGGGCATTGCCTACAATTTCTAGACCAGATGGCCTCATCTATGTTCACGACATCTCATGCAAAAATACATCTCCACTGTTTTCATGGCTCTGTGCAGTTTACATTCCCAACAAACATTGATTAGTTATCGCAGCCTCGATTCCACAGAGAGTTCTGCAATCACTCACTTGGGGGAAGGACACCCTCTTCTCCCCCGCACACACAGTTTGAATGGGAATGCAATTTACCTCACTTATGATTGTGTCCTGTGCATCACTCATCAGATGGGGAACATATTTTAGCTTCCACAAAAGAAGAACTTTCATAAATGTTTTTTTGGTGAAGAAGAAAGCATTGGCCTGTAATTTGTTCTCTGAAGATATAGATTGCAGATTTTGTAAAATGTTACACAACCTGGCTATAAATTCTGCCCTCAAATGCACGTCTGACTTTCATTCAGAGAGTCAAGGCCGAGGGAGACCATTATGATCATCTACTGTAACCTTCTGCATAACGGGGGCCAGAGAATGTTATCCAGTGATTCTTTCATTCAGCCCAATAACTTGTGCCTGAAGTCAAATATATCCTTTAGAAAGAGATCCATTCTTGATTTAAATATTGCAAGTGACGGAGAATCCACCACATCCCTTCTGTAAACTGTTCCAATGATTAATTACCCTTCCTGTTAAAAATGGATGTCTTATTTCCAGTTTGAATGTATCTATCTTTAACTTCTGCCCACCATATGCACACATCCTAGGGCAGCATTTCTCTCTGAAGCCAACTAAATTTGCAAAGCAAAGGTTGTAATTTTTTCCCAACCCTTATGTAAAGTTTGCTGGTGAATGATTTAGGGTATAAGGCTAGTCATCCTAGCACCAGTAATAGAATCAAATCAGAATTTCTTATTTCTGGGTCATATACAGAACACCATGCAGCAAGGTAAACAACAGAGGGTAAAGATGTCATGTTTAATGTAGAAATTTTGATTTTTCCTGATCTGCTAGGTGATTATGTGACTACACTAATTGTTTTATAATGTTTAAATGTGGGCCAACATTTTCAAACTTGGGTGCCCAGATAAGTAGCCTTATTTTCAAAGGTATTCACCAACCACAGCTTCCAGTGTTTTCAGTTGAAGCTATGGGTATCTCAGCACCTATGAAAATAAGACCATTTATTTAGGCATCTGATTCTGAACATGCTGGCCTAACGTTAACAGCCATCATTAAAAGAATACTACAACTTTTTTGTAAGTTTTATTTTAAAACATTTGACTACATAAAGATAACAATTGTGTTACACCAGGATTTCTTCCCATACTTTAATTTTTGAACTCAGTGCATTCTCTTTCCTGAAAGCCCCATACCTTTCATAGAAAAATAACTGTTTAAAGCTGTTTTTTTTCTATAAAGTACATATCTCATCATTCAGACTAACAATAATACACCCATCCTCTACTTGCTTAGTGGGGAGTGGAACTTACCATCAAGTTTCGTTTCAAATCAAAATTTCAGTTCGGTACCAGAATTAGATAGAAATATTAAGGTATCCTTTAAATAAGGTAGTCAGATCTATGACATTCGCAACATAATGAAACTTGATCAGGTTCATCAGGACATTATATAATGTATATTTATACTGAAATTGAGGTTTTGTGGATCTCTTATGATCCATGGATTTACAGTGACCATCTGTTGGATATAACTGGCATAGGCTGTCATAAATGTAAAGGGAAGGGTAAACCCCTTTAAAATCCCTCCTGGCCAGAAGAAAAATCCTCTCACCTGTAAAGGGTTAAGAAGTTAACGGTAACCTCGCTGGCACCTGACCAAAATGACCAATGAGGAGACAAGATACTTTCAAAAGCTGGGAGTTGGGAGAGAAACAAAGGGTCTGTGTCTGTCTGTAGTCGTCTTGGCCAGGGACAGAACAGGAATGGAGTCTTAGAACTTTTAGTAAGTAATCTAGCTAGGTATGTGTTAGATTATGATTTCTTTAAATGGCTGAGAAAAGAATTGTGCGGAATAGAATGACTGTTTCTGTCTGTGTGTCTTTTTTGTAACTTAAGGTTTTGCCTAGAGGGATTCTCTATGTTTTGAATCTAATTACCCTGTAAGGTACCTACCATCCTGATTTTACAGGGGTGATTCCTTTACTCCTATTTACTATTAAAAGTCTTCTTGTAAGAAAACTGAATGCTTTTTCATTGTTCTCAGATCCAAGGGTTTGGGTCTGTGGTTACCTATGCAAATTGGTGAGGATTTTTACCAAACCTTTCCCAGGAAGTGGGGTGCAAGGGTTGGGAGGATTTTGGGGGGAAAGACGTGTCCAAATTACGTTTCCCAGTAAACCAAGTTAGTTTGGTGGTGGCAGTGGTTATTCCAAGGACAAAAGATAAAATTAATTTGTACCTTGGGGAAGTTTTAACCTAAGCTGGTGAAAGTAAGCTTAGGAGGTTTTCATGCAGGTCCCCACATCTGTACCCTAGAGTTCAGAGTGGGGGAGGAACCTTGACATAGGCAAAGGCTGATTTTTTGTTCGCTTTTTCAATGGATAATACTAAAATTATTGTATTGTTTGTATTATAGCAGGAGCCTAAATGACTACTTCAGTTAAGTTTGTATAAGAGTTTACATTCCAACCTCCTGTTTTCAGTAGCCCATAACTCTGAAAGCTGAAATTATTCAGGCTTATTTTTTTCTGAAAGATGACACTTTTTAAGCTTGAGAAAAAAATGTGTTTTAGTATGAGAAATGTAAAATTGTATACTTTTAAACCTATTTTAAAAAAAGCACTGCCTTTTTTAAAAACAACAGCTCTACAATCAAAAATGCTGAGGGAATATTTAAGTTTGGTACGGAAATAGTCTGGTCTGTGCCCTGTTACCGGCGAGCCACGCCTCGAGCCTCTCTGCCCTTGTCCAGAGACCAGAAGGGGCTTTGAAGCTTCTGCCTATCACGGTCAGAAGCATGTCAGCTGGGAGAGGGTGACTGTTGGCAGGACGTCCCCCATAATGGGGAGCGTTGCCGAAGAGGTGGAGACCGTGGTGGTCCAAACGTGGGTTTACCCCGTGACCAGGACTCAGGGGCTGGAGTGGACGGCACCGGGAGGGACATAATTTCTTGTGCTGCTTGCAGGGCCTCTGGTGTGGATGGCACGCAGAGCTGATGAGGACCTGCACCGCTATTCGGGGGAGCGAGCTGGGCTACACCGTGGGCTCGGCTGCACCGCTCAACCTGATTCCTGTACTTAAATGTGATCTAACTACTTAGATCACTACATAACAAGCTTGATTGTCAAAGCCCCCCAAAACTCTCATCTTCCAGAATTCTGTGGTATACTGTACCCTTTGTTGTCACTTACTTGCCATCTCAAAAGGAGAATGCAGAATTTATGACCTAGGATTATCTCTTTAGGCCTACACTATTTCAGCTAAATACCGACTTTTAGCATAAATGCTTTCTGAAGGCCTTAAATTAAAACAATAGGCCCTTAGCTATATACTAAGCTTAATAATCCATCTACTTATGTCCACCTATTTGCCCCCGATGCATGTTCCAAACTAATAAGCAATACATACCTGCCAAGCTTACACATGTCATTTTACCTCTAGCAAACATAAAATCACCCATGAGACAGAGTCCTAGGTCATACAATCAGGTCGGGGTCAACTTTTTTATCACAAAATGTAATTAGCTCCTGCCCATTTGATCAGGCAGTTGTGCACAGCAAAGCCTGAGGATTTTGGAGAGGGCTGCTGAATCTTGGCATGATTGGAGTTTCGATTCAAAAGAGACACTGAAAACTGGATTAAAATGGTTGTTCTGGATCAGGATTGGGCTGCATTAGCAGAGATCTGTGGAGAATTTTACAACCCATGCCAGGACTGCTTCTGAAGATTCTCAGTCTAAGCCATTTTAATTGCAGGACAAACTGCAGGTTTTTCAGTTGGTATGGAACAATATCTTTTGAATCCTATTTCTCTAATCTAGCTAATCAGTCTCTCTATCATATGTATAGTGTCAGTCAACACAGTAGCTCCAATTGAAGGTTATAATGCTGTACCGATTGTCATCGGCTGTGTCTTGATTAGCTTTTTTTCTGGAAAAAAAAATGCAGTGGTGGGAGCACTAGTACAAACAGGGCTCAAGGTGGCTGCTAACATTTTAATTGCCTCGTCACTGCTCAGAGGAGGTCTGTGTGACGTAGTAGTAAAAAACCACTAGCGGACACTGGAGGCTTGTCTATGCTAATGCTGAACCTCCAATAACAATGGGAGGATTTTTTTTTTTAAAAAAAGGCTAACATCTAAACCTTTCCAGCAGTTTAACTTATGATGAAGTCATGGGACAGTGTCATTGGTACTTCTTGATACTCTGTGTTTGTATGGTCTTCTAGTTGATAGGCACCTTAAATTTTTATTCACTCTCTCCTTTCCCGTTAAAAAACTGAGAGACAGTTAAAGGAACACCACAAAATGTCATTTGTCAGTTGATAAAATATTTCCATGCGATTTTACACTTGAAGTCCACTATATTTCATGGTTTTGCTATCAGTGAAGGAGTTTTGTATCTACTGTAGTGACATCTGATGATATCACAGCTCTAAAATATGTCTTTGCCCTGGCAGACATCGTCCTTATATTGAGCAATAGCCACCCCTGACGAAAATATGGCTTTCTGCTAGAAAACAGTGCAGTTTTGGCTATACTCCTTAGATAAATATACATGGTGTGTAAAAATAACTTTTAATTTTAAAACACTGATATGGAAATAATTTTTAAAATGTGTTCGATAGATTGATTAAAATATTAAAACCATAGTCATCCTTTTATTGATCCAGTTTACCACCTCTTTAAATAGACTGTCACATTTTGACTGATCCAAAGATGGACACACACACCCCATCCTGATAGCTGTTTACCATCATCCTCCTAAAAAAAAGGCTGCAGTAGTCTTAAATCCCAGGGCCTGAGTCTGTTGTTTTTATTCACCACAATTAGGAGTTTTTTGAGTGGTGTACTTTCTGGGTGAAGCCTCTTGGATGGCCATGTGGGTGAACCTCTCACAAGAAATAATACCTGTCTCTTATATAGCACTTTTCGTCAGTAGATCTTAAAGCACGTTACAAAGAAAGAGATATTTTATTATCCCCATTCTATAGATGGGGAGCTGAGGCACAGGAACGCAAAATGGCTTGCCCAAGATCACTCAGCAGGCTAGTGGCAGTGCTGAGTATACTCTTGGAGACCATATCAACAGTTGGGATTAACTGCAGTATATGATGACAGCAGCTCATATTTGAATGTTGGGTACTAGAGGCAAAGGATTCTTAGAAGGGGATTCTTGGCACTGGATCTTACTTTTTCTCTCCACCAGACTTTTTGGGGCTAAGTGTAAACTCCATCTTTTTTCTCAAGTTACTTGCCAACAGGTAGCTTGGCCTTCATAGAAGTCTCTTTAAGACTGGGTAGAGGATTGTCTTTCATTCCTACCTGCTGATATATATTTATTGTATATCTGCCCTCAGAGACTTCTGCAGTAGATTCATCTTTATGTATAATTAAGAAAGCACAGGCATGCATTTTTCATATTTTTCCTATCAGTCTGTCTCAAGGTACATTTACAATAAGTAAGAGTAAAAAATGGACATCGGCTACCCCGTGTTACCTAAGAGAAACATAAAAACTCCTCCAAATAAACCCCAAATTACTTCTCAGAATGCCTTGATAAACAGGGCTTGCAGTGTGATCTGATGGTTAATGTGATATAAGTAGCTTCTGTACTAGGAGAGTGATGTCTAGGGTTGTGGGCCCAGGACTGGGAACAGCTCTGTCCACATCTCCAAGACGTACAGGTCTAGGAACTGTAAGCTTAAGAGCATCTGCTGATCTCAGCTGCTGATTAAACTCAAGGAAAGAGACCATCATAAAATGAGCAAGGAACCAAGACATAAAAGGATTATGGATTAAAAATATCACCATGAATTTCACCCAGAAACAAAGAGAAATTAATGTAGTCTCTGGAGCACAGGTGTAGTATTCTTCACGCTAGAAGCATCACTATATAAGTAAAAAGAAAAGGAGTACTTGTGGCACCTTAGAGACTAACAAATTTATTTGAGCATAAGCTTTCGTGGGCTACAGCTCACTTCACTGAATGCATCCAATGAAGTGAGCTGTAGCTCACGAAAGCTTATGCGAAATAAATTTCTTAGTCTCTAAGGTGCCACAATTACTCCTTTTCTTTTTGCGGATACAGACTAACACGGCTGCTACTATATAAGTAGGTAGTCATGTTCTCCACTAACTCAAGTTTCCAAGTGGTGTTTGAGGGTCATCCCTACTAGAGAACACTGCAGAAGTCTAATCTGGAGGTGATAAAGTCACAGATAACTGTGTCATAGTATGTTAGAGAGAAATGGTCTCGGTCATCTAGCCAAGCATGGTTTGGGAAACAACTCTTTCATTCTGTTACTGCTGCTATCTGGACATCCAAAAGAAACCAGCAACCAGCAGCATTTTCTGCAAATGTCGCTAACAGAAAGTGGGCAGTTCTCCTTAACTGAAAGGGCAGAGATTGCCTTCACTATTTCCTCTGGTTATTTCCCAGCGAATCTGTTTCATTCAGTTTGTGCTGATGTGTCATTGCATCATCCCTTTACTCTCCTTGTTTGTTCTGTCCTTGTGAGGTGATAAATAACTATAATTGACAAGATTACAGCTCTTGGAGTTGAAGAATTGTGGAAATGCCTGACGTTTCTGGCTCCCAAATGCAGGATTCAAGACAGATAGAAGGATAGTATGGTAAGCATGGAGGATGATTATTTGTGACTCTGTGGTGATAGTTTTTCTCTCTGATCAACACCTGGGTCTTCATTTTGGAAGGGTAATAAGTTCGGCGTTTGGGATTTTTTTTTTTATGTCAGAAATACCTTATGCTATTTTCCGTTATATCCAGTGTTATTACTTTGAACCTGTCAGTGCCCTTTAAAGACTACTGGATACGGATTGATATTGTACAATTTTGTTAATGTTCTGTTCATAAGTGTGCCATATATCCTGTCTCACTAGTATGAGAACATAATTGCCTTCATTATATTATTCACTTACCCCCAAATTATGAACTCTACTTTGCATTTATGGTTCTGTTCATCTGAAAATCTCAGTGTTTTTCAGCATCATTGAACTAAGACTTGCAACATCTCTGTGAGTAAGCATTATATTCATGTAACATATGGGTAAACTGAGTAACAGAAGGATAATTATCTTGCCCAAGACCACAGAGTGACTTAGTGACGGAGCCAATAACTAATTCAAGTGTCCTGAATCCCAACGCAATCCTGAGGTCTAACCAATCATGTTGGACATTAGCTCAAAATGCAGTAAAATCAATTAATGAATCAAATGATCATAGAATATCAGGGTTGGAAGGACCCTCAGGAGGTCATCTAGTCCAACCCCCTGCTCAAAGCAGGACCAATCCCCAACTAAATCGTCCCAGCCAGGCCTTTGTCAAGCCTGACCTTAAAAACCTCTAAGGAAGGGGTTCCCACCACCTCCCTAGGTAACACATTCCAGCGCTTCACCACCCTCCTAGTGAAAAAGTTTTTCCTAATATCCAACCCAAACCTCCCCCACTGCAACTTGAGACCATTACTCCTTGTTCTGTCATCAGCTACCACTGAGAACAGTCTAGAGACATCCTCTTTGGAATCCCCTTTCATGTAGTTGAAAGCAGCTATCAAATCCCCCCTCATTCCTCTCTTCTGCAGACTAAATAATCCCAGTTCCCTCCGCCTCTCCTCATAAATCATGTGCACCAACCCCCTAACCATTTTTGTTGCCCTCCACTGGACGTTTTCCAATTTTTCCACATCCTTCTTGTAGTGTGGGGCCCAAAACTGGACACAGTACTCCAGATGAGGCCTCACCAATGCCAAATAGAGGGGAATGATCACATCCCTCGATCTGCTGGCAATGATCCTACTTATACAGGCCAAAATGCCGTTAGCCCTCTTGGCAAAAAGGGCATACTGTTGACTTATATCCAGCTTCTTGTCCACTGTAACCCATAGGTCCTTTTCTGCAGGACTGCTGCCTAGCCATTCAGTCCCTAGTCTGTAGCAGTGCATGGGATTCTTCCGTCCTAAGTGCAGGACTCTGCACTTGTCCTTGTTGAACCTCATCAGATTTCTTTTGGCCCAATCCTCTAATTTGTCTAGGTCCCTCTGTATCCTATCCTTACCCTTCAGTGTATCTACCTCTCTGCCCAGTTTAGTGTCATCTGCAAACTTGCTGAGGGTGAAATCCACGCTGTCCTGCAGATCATTAATGAAGATATTGAACAAAACCGGCCCTGGACCAACCCTTGGGGCACTCCACTTGATACCGGCTGCCAGCTAGACATGGAGCCATTGATCACTACCCACTGAGCCCGATGATCTATCCAGCTTTCTGTCCACCTTATAGTCCATTCATCCAGCCCATACTTCTTTAACTTGCTGGCAAGAATACTTATCTGTTAATGATCTTAAAAGATTTTTGTTAGGATTGGTCTCAACTATCTCCTTATTTTCAGGGTTTGATAGTTGGTGTATTTTGGGCCAACAGCTTGACAAAAATGTAAACCATTTTGGAATTCAAATCGAAAAAGTGAGACTAGCATTTTGGTCTTGGCAAAATTTTGGTTTCTGATTGCTAAGCAAAATAAATGTTTTGCAGTTCTGAATGATTTCCAACACTTATTAGTCTAATATTTTCAAATTCAAAATTCTTGACCCTTTCAGCTTCTTATGGTGAATCATTCACAATCTGCAGGTGCACAGGACAAGGTAACAAGGATTTTATTTTTCTCTAAAGTTGCGTTTGTATATGTATGTAAAGGAAGTAGAATCATTACCAAGGGGATGAACAAATAATGACTTAATAATCAAAAATCTAATTGAGAAAGAAGCATTAATTATTTATAGCAGATGATTTATCATAAAACTAATGTTGTTAGTGTTCCAGCTGAAATGAAGGCAGCTGTTTCTGTAATGTTCCACAGGGTTGGGAATACATAACTGGGGTCAAATTTGACATCTAAATTAGGATAATTTTTTGGTGGGTAGTGACAGTATAACTACTATTTGATTATAAAGTATGGTTTGGAAGGGCAGGTGACAGCTGAATTTTCATTACATTTACTGCTTCTCATTTTCTCAAATATTGACGTGCCATAGAACAATCAAACAAGCATTAGTGCTGCATATTTTGGAAGAAGGATTGAGACAGGTTTAAAGAAAAAAATAAATAATAAATAAAAAACTAGTCATGTGTTCCAAAAATTTTATTTTCCTTTAATATGTTGAAATTGTGACATCACTTAAAAGTAGGACTTTTCTTTTTCTAAGCACTTTATCAACACATTAGGTAAATATTATCATCATCATCATTTTTAAGACGGCGAAACAGAGACAAAGAGAAGGTAGAAGAGAAGAAGAATCTTGTGACTAAAGTTCAAAGGTTAGGTCTCAGAAGATCTGGATTCTTTTTCTAGCCCTGATACAAATTTATTACAATAGCTTGGAAAAGTTGCTCTGTCTCTGTGCCTCACTTTTCTTGTCTGAAAAATGGGCTAATACTTAACTAGTCCAACAGAGTGTCATGAGGCTTCATTGATGAAAGTTTCCAAAGCACTCTGAGATCTTTAGGAAGGAATAAAGTGCAAGATGATGAAATATATAATCATTTATTATTTGACTTGCCTACAGTTAAACAGTGAGTTAGTGACAGAGTTTAGATTTAATTGCAGGCATTCCTGTTTTGTCTCCTGCTCAACTCACGTCCTCTCAAAGACCTTAAATACACTTCAGTTTTCACACTGATGCACTCCACCACTACTACAACCTTGCTGGTGATTTAACCACCACATTGTCAAATTTGCATCTAATCTTGCATTGCAGTCACGGATGGAGCTACATCAGGAGTATTGCAATGGTGTGAAATTTCAAGAAAATGCTGGAGTAAACACAGTCCAAGTGCACTAGGGTATAATTCACTGAGATTATTTGGATGTCAGGTGATGTGAAGGGTCAATGGTGTGCTTAAAAAAAGAAGAAAAAAACAAATTAGGGAAGTTAACAAGCTCTGCTAGAATATAAAATCGGTATCTGCTAGTCTCAGTTAAATTCTCAAGGAGACAAAAAGACTAAAATAAAAAACCCTGTTTATTAGGTAATCAGATGGTTATTTTCTTTTGACTCCATATACTCTCTTTAAAAAGAATGAATGCTTAGACTATGATTCTTGGTTGACCTATGGTAGCTTGTTGCAGTTTCAGCACTTTTTGTCATTCTAGTTAAAGTATATGCTATTGTCATCTTTTGAAATGGAGACCAAGCAGCAAGGAATTGCAAATCATATTGTTGAGGTACTTAAAAAAAGTATCCACACAGGTATTTGTTTAAATTTTTCCACATTATTAGTGGCCCTTTTATTTCTCTGAAAGTTATTTGAAGTGTTGATACAGGGATTATTTTTGTTTCCTAATTTCCCTTAAATCTTGGGACATGCACTATAGTTAGAGAATTGTAAACAAGAATTGTTGATTTAAGGGGTTTCAGAGTGGTAGCCGTGTTAGTCTGTATCAGCAAAAACAACGAGGAGTCCTTGTGGCACCTTAGAAACTAACAAATTTAAGGGGGTGATCAAAGAGCAAGTTGTGGCCCACAGAGTTATACTGAGATGCCTGTTTCCTAAAGTTTGAATTTCTTTCCCAGCATGCAATGCTCCATCTTGAGCTGAGTGACCTGAATCAAGATGGAAGAGTGCACACTGACATTTTGATTTCATGGGCCACATCTTTATTCTAGATGAAGATGGCTGCTGTTGGCATGGCCCTCACACTCATTGCAGATGTGGTCCTTGTTGAACTAAATATGTACTACTCTTTGCTCCCCTGCCTGTATACGTATCTTTGTTTTGATAATGAAATCAGCTTAATGAAACTGGCTTCTTCCTATTTTTATTGCTAACAAACACAAGTTTTATTATAGTGTGTTACTTGGTGTCTGTTGTGAAATGTTAGGAAACTGAGTGTCATACATTTAAGGACATTTAAGTAAGATGCATTGCCTTCCATTACAGTCTTCTGTTCAGCAAAGAATCTGACCCCATGGGGGGAAAAAACATCTAGGACTGCTTAATGGTCACTACTGTAGAATGTTGTATATACTGTTACTGCATTTTAATTTTTTTTTTGCCTTTAGAACTGTTAAAGTCATCTCTCATCTAATAAGAAAATCTTCTAGTGGTTTTTAATGCATGTATTCCCCATGGTTATCCAAGGAATATGTCCTACCAAAAATATCTGTCTTAGAGATTTTAATCTTTTTTTCTCTCATTCTTCTCTAGAGAAAAGAGTCTTCTGCAAACTTATTAGGTAATTTTAGTAAAATAAAGCTTTGGTAACAAATAGCTTGCTATTAAAGAACACTAAAACTGCTCAGCTTCTGTCTGGGGTGGTGGCAGAAGTCTCATGATAATGAGAAGATGCACAGCTAGTTTTAGTTGGGATAGTGAGGTGGGGTCTGTTTTATGGTTATCTATAGAATATTTGTCTGTGAAGTCAGTAAGACTTCAGAACTTTCCTGAGATGGCTTTATGTACTGAAGCCTGAAGTAAAACTGATAGTAGCTAGACTGATCAATGCATCTTCATCTTCTTTCAAGAGCTCAGTGTATGTAAGGAATAAAAAAAGCCACCATTGTGAACAGTGGTTTAGTTTTACCAGCATTAGCAATGTTAGGAGCACTAATGTAGACTGATGTGTAGCGTGCTGACTGCTCACACAATTTTCATTTAGTAAGCCTTCAAGAAAACTTACGTTCATCCATCTGGCTCAGCGGTGGGCAACCTGTGGCGCATCAGGGTAAAGTGCTGGTGGGCCACCAGACAGTTTGTTTACATTTGCACAGCCGCCCGCAGCTCCCAGTGTCCACGGTTTGCCGTTCCCAGCGATACTTTTTGCAAGGTAGCTGACAACCACTGAAGTTGAAGGGAAATCTGATTGTTTTATTTTTATATTCTCATAAATAGAACAATCATTACTATTTTGCTTATTTTCTTTTCTGCTCTTGATTGAAAGTGGGGAGACAAGGTGGGTGAGATAATGAATCTTCTATTGGACCAACTTCTGTTGGTGAGAGACACATTCATTCAAGCTTACACAGAGCTCTTCTTCAGGTCACGGTCTCTCTTGTCCTCCTACCTTGTCTCTCTAATATTCTGGGACCAATAGGGCTACAAAAACAACTGCCAGTGGATGCACCTTAAATCTAGAGGATTTTTTCCTCACCATTAATTGAATGGTAGAAAGGGAAGTCTTGTTGCGGGGCTTATGTGGTGTTTAAAATAAGGGAAGGCAAGGTGAATTAGGTGTTCCCAAGCATAATATCTATAGTACATACATAGAGAATAAAAACAGATACAAATTATGGTTGTACAGTAATAATTATATATAATCCCATCAGGAGGACATCTGATCTTGTAAAGCATGGGATCAAAACTAGGGTGGTTTATGTAATCTCAAGAACCCCAAGATAGTACCATCACTAAAAAATTAAACGAAACAACAACAAATCCTTTGCATTCCAGTAGATGTGGAAAGCAAGCTCTCAAAAGTGTTGGGAAATTCCAAAAGTTAAGGATGAATCTTCAATTTTATGTCTGCTTTCCTGTGCATATAAAAAAGCATCTGTTTATGTCAATATATATAATTAATATATAATACAGTCTGGCTTAAAGAACTTTATATACACTCCTGCTGTGTGCTGCTGCTTCACAAAGTTATGATGACCAGCAAAGGCACTGGAACTAGCTGTATGCAGAGTTAGGAAAGAGGGATGCTATTTGTTTGCAAGGCTTTCTTTGCAACCCTAAGGACCAGAAACCTCATGATTGTTTGGATTTTAATGGAAACTTAAAAACTGCAGAAACTCATAATGGATATTGGTCTCTTAACTCGCAAGGTGTAGGAAAGCAAAGGGCTCTTTTAAGCCTTATCCATGATCACAGGAAAATTATTCTCAGGGAGAATCAGAGATTTTATTTCAGCTGCCAGGAAATAGTTAAAAATTACCAGTTTTCATTCATAGGCTAAGTTTTATTTTAAATTTTGGAGAGTCAGCTTTAACCTTAAGGCTCGTGTTAGGTTTTATTTTGTGCTTGTACAGGGGTTGGAAAACAGTGGTGTACCAGTTAAAATTACATATTTTTTCTAGGCTAGAACCTTTCAACTTCATTTTAACTTACTATTATGTCTGCAAAATGAGCAGTTCAAAACAAATCTATCTACTGCATTACACAGCACATCCAGTCTGGATGGTCTGAAAAAGAGCTTTGTGTAAGCTCGAAAGCTTGTCTCTCTCACCAACAGAAGTTCGTCCAAGAAAATATATTACCTCATCCACCTTGTCTGTCTAATATCCTGAGACCAATAAGGCTGCAACAGCACTCCATATAAATTTATTTGAAAGAGAAAAAGTTAACTTATTGATATAGTACTGATTCCATCCTATGGGTATTGTTTGGAATAGTGAGAAAACTTGTACTCTTTACGCAATGGTACAGATGTAATTCTATTTACAAAAAACAAATATGTATTTTATCACTTTCAGATCCCCCCCCACACACACTGAAATGTCTCCTTAATAATTTCACAATCTTTTATTTTTTGTAATTTCCTTTTCATAGTCTCGGAAGAAATAAGGGTGATGTTAAAATCTGCTTAAAAAAATATAAAATTGGGAGAGAAGTTTGCACAAACCCTTCGCCATTACCAAATTTACTTTAAAATAAACATACTTACATTCCCCCGCACTGTCCATTTTCCTAAAGAATTTGTTTAACCTATAAAATTATAGACATCGCAGTTTGAATTATAGACTTAATAAGGATATATTGACAAGTTAGCACTTAGACTATGCAAGGATTTTAATTAGTTTTAATCAGTCCACACAAGAGATCCACTTCCTGGACACTACGGTGCAAATAAGCAGTGGTCACATAAACACCACCCTATACCGGAAACCTACTGACCGCGATACCTACCGACATGCCTCCAGCTTTCATCCAGACCACGCCACATGATCCATTGTCTACAGCCAAGCTCTACGATACAACCGCATTTGCTCCAACCCCTCAGACGTAGACAAACACCTACAAGATGTCTATCAAGCGTTCTTACAACTACAATACCCTCCTGCTGAAGTGAAGAGACAGATTGACAGAGCCAGAAGAGTACCCAGAAGTTACCTACTACAGGACAGGCCCAACAAAGAAAATAACAGAACGCCACTAGCCATCATCTTCAGCCCCCAACTAAAACCTCTCCAATGCATCATCAAGGATCCACAACCTATCCTGAAGGATGATCCATCACTCTCACAGATCTTGGGAGACTGGCCAGTTCTTGCTTACAGACAGCCCCCCAACCTGAAGTAAATACTCACCAGCAACCACACACCACACAACAGAGCCACTAACCCAGGAACCTATCCTTGCAACAAAGCCTGTTGCCAACTGTGTCCACATATGTATTCAGGAGACACCATTATAGGGCCTAATCACATCAGCCACGCTATCAGAGGCTCGTTCATCTGCGTAAAAGAATAAGTGGACACAAATCACACGTCAAGAATTATAACATTCAAAAACCTGTTGGAGAATACTTCAGTCTCTTTGGTCACTCAATTACAGACCTAAAAGTGGCAATTCTTCAACAAAAAAACTTCAGAAACAGACTCCAACGAGTTGACTGCTGAATTGGAATTAATTTGCAAACTGGATACAATTAACTTAGGCTTGATTAAAGACTGGTAGTGGATGGGTTATTACACAAAGTAAAACTATTTCCCCTTGTTTATTCCCCCCCGCACCACTGTTCTTGTCAACTGCTGGAAATGGCCCACCTTGATTATCATACACATTGTAAGGAGAGTGATCACTTTAGATAAGCTATTACCAGCAGGAGAGTGGGGTGGCGGGAGAGAAAACCTTTTGTAGTGGTAAACACCCATTTTTTCATGGTTTATGTGTATAAAAAGATCTTCTGTACTTTCCACAGTATGCATTCGATGAAGTGAGCTGTAGCTCACGAAAGCTGATGCTCAAATAAATTAGTTAGTCTCTAAGGTTCCACAAGTCCTCCTTTTCTTTTTGCGGATACAGACTAACACAGCTGCTACTCTGAAACCAATTAGTTTTGTATTTCACAACTTGAAATTAGATATTCCAGTTAAATATTATTGAGCCAGATTTTAGAATAGTATTCATTATTCAGATTAATATAGACTTCCCACAATTTTTTAATGAATGAACTTGTATTGAGAAGGCTATTATACTAGAACAGTTCAGTACTGTTCATTTTTCCAAGATAGAGGTGGCCATAGAAGAATAAGAAAGTTTAGCAAAGTAATTTTAAAGGCACTCATTGAACTTTAAATCTAATCAGTTATTTAAAAAAAAAATGAGTTAAGGTAAATTAGGTACTATATGTGGCCCAAATCCGCAGCTAATTTTTGTGGTTTTACGGTCATACTCACCTATTTTTAGAAATGTGTTTTTCTTCCCTATTGCTGTGTGAAACACCTTACACAAACAATAGGAAACCCTAAGGCCCCATCCTGACAGAGGATTCACACAGATGGACTCCTGCTTCCCAGCTGAAAGTGGCAGTCCACCTTCATGACTTACTAAATTGCAGTTGGTTACTCATTGTTAGTATATCAGGCACATACAGTGGACATTTGTGGGAGGCAAAATGCAGGCATTATAGATCAGGGATGCATATTTCATGACGGAAAGGTTTCTAGTAAATCGTCCGTGCACTGTATTATTGTGATGATTTAGGCCCTGTTCCTGCAAACACCTAAGCATGTGAGTATCTTCATGCATTGGAGTATTCCCATCGAAGTCCATGGACTACTATTCACATGCGTAAGTTTATTCTTACACATGCATAACTTTTTACATGATTGGGGCATTACCAAGGTTTCTGTGCTTTACGCTGCATACCAGCTTAACAACCAGACTCTCCTTAGTTCTAATTCTGGCTCTGCCACCTACTCCCTTTGAGCAAGTTGCTAAATTTCTTTATATCTGTTTGTGTCTCAAAGGCCCTGATCCTGCAGATATTTAATCATATGCTTAACTGAGTAGTCCCATTGACTTGGAATTACACACGCTTGTAAAGTTGAGCACATGAATAAAATTGTTTGTAGGACTGGGGCTTGATGTGGAAATAATGATACTTCCACATTTCACCAAGGTGTGGTGAAGATTAATGTCTGTTTCAGAGTAACAGCCGTGTTAGTCTGTATTCGCAAAAAGAAAAGGAGGACTTGTGGCACCTTAGAGACTAACCAATTTATTAGAGCATAAGCTTTCGTGAGCTGTAGCTCACGAAAGCTTATGCTCTAATAAATTGGTTAGTCTCTAAGGTGCCACAAGTCCTCCTTTTCTTTTTATTAATGTCTGTGCGGCATTTTGAAGATAGAAAGGGTTTTGTGTGTATTATGATTTCAGTAAGAAGTCCTGTTTATGAGAGAGGTCAAGAGGATTAGAAAGATCAATTCTTTCTCAGGTCTTGTTCAGCGTTGCATGCAACATTTGAGAGAACTGGTAAGGCATTGTGGATTCAAATGCCAACAGTATGCAGATGACATACAGCTCTATGTATCTTTCACAATGTATGACACCACCATTCTCATTAAACTGGTCCAGGGCTTAGATGAGATATCCTCATGGATGAAGAACATCTGGTTGAAACTGAACCCAAGCAAACTGAAGGTTATGCTGGTGGGCAAGGAAAGCACTTTGAAGAGTGCAGTCTCATTTGGCTGAAATTGTACAACTACAGCTACTCAGTTCAATCTGCAATTTAGGAGTCTGCCTGAATTCCTTTTTGACTTAGCACTAAGCTCTAATATAGCAGTATCTCTGAGTAACTCATTCTGTCAGCTATGGTTGGCCAAGAGATTGCATCATATCCTAGCAGATGGATGATCTGGCCTTAGTTATACACACTTACAACTGCACTACAGCAATGCTACCTGCGTGTGAAGCCATCAGCCCTTGGGAAATTCCAGCTAGCACAGAATGGCAGCTTCTTTCTTCAGCTACCACAAGAACATCAGATCTGTCCTCTGTTTTCTGCCCTCATTTACCATGGAATATCAAGTCAAGTTAAAAGTCTCTGTCCTAAGCTTCAAGGTTCTTAATGGTTTGGGCCCAGAGTGCCTAAAAGATTGCCTGAAGCAGTGGGCATAATGGCTCCTCTGCAAGGGTAAAGCGCACTTGTACAGGACACAGAACTTTCTCTGGGACTGGTCCAAGAGTTTGGAACAAACTCCCAAAGGAATTAAGAGCCATTAGAAAATTTACTATCTCTTGTTCCAAGTAAAAGTACACTTCCATGTTCTTGCTTTTGCTAATATAATCACATAGCACAGTGTACGTATAATACGTTCTCAGTCAAAGAATTTATGTGAAGATGGAGTTAAGGTTAAGACTATGTATCAGTAATTTAAGGATAAGAAATTTTGCAGAGATGTTGTAATTATCCCAAAACCAAGCATTACAAATCCAGGAAATTGAGAGTTAAGGTTATACTTAAAATAAATCCCCACATATTAAGGAAAGAAACATAGTTAAGGCACCCAAACAACTGTAACTCTGCGCTGTAGTGATGAAACTCCATAACCATACCACTAGGATTATGGCACTTTGGTGTTTCTGGTCCCAGACTAGATTAAATTTGTAAAGACACTCAATTTTTTCATACTTTATCCCTTTGTGTCATCACTACAATCCAGATAAAGGTTGTTCTTCCCTATGATACCTTTGGTAAATGAACAGCTTTCCCCTTTGGTTCCTTGAGAAGGCTCTTAGTCAAGATCACTGTTCCCCAAAGTCCTGTCTTGTCTTTGGAGCTGATGGTGGTAAGTGTGGTAAGGTGCCACAAGTACTCCTTTTCTTTTTGTTAAAACTAATTCATCCAGCTTTTGTGAAGCAGCTTGCCCACAGTCACTCAAAAGTCAATAGCAGAGCAATAGAATATTGTCTTCTACCTCCCAGTTCTATGCTTTAATTACAAGCCTATCCTTCCTCCCATTTTATTGGAGAAAATGCTTTAGGATGCTGATAGTTGCCACAGGAAAATTGATCTGTATGACATCACCATCATTTTCCCTAACTCAGATTAATTTTTGACAGTGAATTTTCTTTTTCTGCTACCCTGGGTGATGAGTGGAGGAGCACATAGCCTGAATGAGTAGTGGGTTATTATGGAAACTAGAAAAAATACACTGAGCAATTAATTCCTCTTTCTCAGAGATGTGCCTTTGGGTGCCGTTATCCTGATTAATGTTTTGGAAGTATGATGATGTGCAATTTTCTTCTTTTTAGCGGTCAGTCACTACATTCATATTCTAGTAGTTTGAAGACTAAAATTAAATCAAGACTGTAACATACCATATTGCTTTTTTATTTTAGTATCTCTGAATATACCAACATCCCTTTCTGACATACAAAAAGATAAGACAATATATTTTTCTGTAGAATACCTGCCAACATAATTAATGTCCACTGTTCCACATATTGAAAGGTAGATTTTTTTGCATGTTGAGAGGTGGAAATGTATATATTTAACCTGAAATTCTGACTGGAAATAAGGCATAAATTGTAATGGTTAGAGTAAGTAACCATTGGAATAATTTACCAGTGATCATGGTGAATTCTCCATCACTGACTTTTTAAGTCGATTGGATTTTTTTTTAAAAATATTCTCCAGGAATTATTTTGGGGAAGTTCTCTGGCCTGTGTTCTGCCGGAGGTCAGACTAGATGATCACAATGGTCCCTTCTGGCCTTGGAATCTATGAATCTATTACATAAGGAGTTACTAGAAAACTCTTTTCTCATATTGGTATGTACACTTGATTTAGATAGAAACTTGTCTATCGTAGTGTAGGATGGAGGAATTAATACAGTTGGTATACTCTACAGCAGGGGAGGGCAAACTTTTTGGCCTGAGGGCCACATCGGGTTTCCGAAATGGTATGGAGGTGTGGCATGGCCCAGCCCCCACTTCTCACCCCCTGACTGCCCCCCCCCCCGGGACTCCTGCCCCATCCACCCCCACCCCCGCTCCCTGTCCCCTGACCGCCTCTGGAACCCCACCCCTGACTGCTTCCCGCTGCCCCATTCATCCCCTCCTCTCATTCCTGACTGTCCCCCTGGGGCTCCTGCCCCATCCAACCACCCCTTCTCCCTGTCCCGACTGCCCCCCCCGCTTCCCCATCCAACCCCCCCTCTCCTTCCTGACTGCCCCCCCGGGACCCCTTCCCCCATTCAACCACCCTGTTCCCCGCCCTCTGACTGCCCCGCCCCCTATCCACCCCCCCATCCCCTGACTACCACCGAACTCCCCTGCCCCCTTAACGCACTGCCAGGAGCACCGGTGGCTGGCAGCCCTACAGCCACGCCGCCGAGAGCACCAGGCAGGCAGCCGTGTTGCCTGGCTGGAGCCAGCCACGCCACCGTGCAGCAAAGAGCACTGGGTCAGGCTGCAGCTGTGCTGCCCAGAGCATTGCGACAGCAGCACAGTGAGCTAAGGCCACAGGGGAGGGGAAACAGCAGGGGCGGGGCTAGGGGCTAGCCTCCTGGGGCAGGAGCTCAGGGGCCAGGCAGGAGGGTTCTGCGGGCCGTAGTTTGCCCATCTCAGCTCTACAGGGAATAAAGAATGCCTGGATTGATTTTAGTTTCTTTACTCACCTAAGTGGCTAAAATGGGAATGCAGTACAATTGCCCGGAAAAAACTAAAGTCAAAATGTTCGTACCTTGGCACCTAAAATCTGGGTTCTAAATCCATATTTAGGCACATCCCATGATTCCTATTAAAGACATAGGCTTCCTTGGGACTCATGTACGTAAGAGCTGCAGGATAGACTGAAAGCTTGCAAACTTATAGGACATCAACACCCCACCTTTTGAGATTCTTATGACAGCAGTCTCTGACCATTGCCACATTTTTCTTTTCTTTTCTTTTTTCTTTTCTTTTCTTTTCTTTTCTTTTCCAATTTTTTGTAAAGAGAAAAATGGCTATATTAATAAATTATCACTCTGGCTTGAGTGCACCAAGGTGGACAACACTTAAAGTTTTGAGATTGAGGGAAGAGGTTGTTGTCAAAGGGGATCCAGTGTGAAAACTACTCTGACTGTAAATCTGAATTCCATTGTGTGAAGTCTTTTTCTCAGATTACAACTATTGGTTACTGAGAACTAGCCTACTTTACTTTATTTCACCAATAGTAATTGCTTCACATTTTGTTGTGCAGTTTTCTTGTGCAGACTTTGTTTGTTTGTTTCTATAAAGACCAGTTTATCCCAGCGAGAAATTATACACATATGTGGACGGAGCTGTCTCTAATGAACAGGATGGAAAATAGTAATAAAATTAGATTTATTTACTCTATTTGTGTTTGATTTTCTGGGTGGGTTCATTGGTTGTGGGGGTTTGTGTTTTTTTTTCTTTTCATTTTATTTTGTGGTTGGCACATGCAGTGTCAAACCGAATGACAGAACATACTAAAGTTAGACAAATAGCCAGTATTCCAAATATGACTGTAGGATCAAAGTTGTTTGCAAATATCTCCAAGTTCCTTTCAGAACCTAAAAAATTACCAGTTGAGTTGTGGGAAAACTGTGATTCCTGCTTTTTAGGGAAAGATATTTTTATAGTGCTTTTAAGAGGGTTTTATTTTTATAAGCAGTCGAGAAAAATCTAATCATAACAAAAATGAAGCCTGTTCCTCTAGTGAAACCAGTTGTCACTATTAACTTTTAAAGGATGTACATACGATGCTTAGATAAACCCAGAGTCACCAAAATGTAAAAATAAATAGTAAGATTGTGGGTTCTTCTCAGGACAGAAAGAAGAGATGAATCATTCAGGTACTGTCACAGAGAACCTTGAAATGAATTATGTTTATAAAGATGTCAGAATAACAATGAATTAACAAGTAGTAGAGTAAAGAAATGATGGAAAAACAGTAAGTTCTTTTACGCCCAAAGACATTTTAAAGCAGTTCAGTTGTGTGCACATTCAAATGACCTGGTTTCATATATTTATCTATTTGGAAAAGAGAATAAATAGGTAGTTCTACATTGCTTTTCTCATTGCCTGCAATGATAACTAGTGGTCTTAATTCTGCAGCATCTGCTTGCATTCTTATCTATTTGTAGTAGATTATTTACAGATTATAGTAATGTCTCTTAAAGTACATAATTCTGGATTCTCTTCTCATTTACGTTTTTACACTCTTTTGTGCTGATGTTAAATTAATCGCCTTCAGTGGAGTTATTCTTAATTTAGGGAAGTTTAAGTGAGGAAGGAATCAAAGGAAAGGTTTAAAAAAACTTGTTGAATTGTGTTTGAATTATGGAAGTCTCAAAAATACAAAATTATTTTAAAACAAGATTTTTTTCTCACTTTGTTTTACATTATGAAATTTAAAGTTTATCCTATGTATGGCCCCTAATAAGGGCTTAATTTAATTAAGTTTTTGAAAAGACTTTATACATGATTGAAATTAGCGTATTGTGAGACGATATCCAGTACTTTATTTTATAAATCCATGTTTTCAAATGCACATATACATCTATATTTGCATTTTACAATATAAAAAGTATTGTGAATGTCCCGTACATTGAGATGGCTGAAGAAACATTACCTTTTGACTTTTGTGCCTTTCAATGCTCAACAATAAAATTGTGTTATCATGTTTTTTTGTTACATATTATTTATATTCATGATAATGGACTAGAGTGACACTGTAATTGTTTATTAGATTAATTCTTGGTTATTTTTAGTTCAAGTAATTTCAAGTTCAATCAGATTATGATGCTGAACGTCAGACACCCTGGGTGAAATCCTGACCCTACTGAAGTTAATGGGAGTTTTGCCATTATTTGTAAGTCATGAAATGTTTCCAAGCTCTTTCAAAGTTATTTTTTGTAGTGTGTTAGATTTATGGTATATAACTATACAAAGTATTTAATCTATTTCCATCACAATAAAATTTTGCTGATCTAAATTGAAACAAATATGGCACTATGGCATCTGGCATGAATTTGAGATCAGAGCTAATTACTGACATGTAATAAAAGGGGCTTTTAAATCAACATTTCACAAATGTTTTTGTATCTTCTGCTATTTCTTTAAATCTCTTAGACCTGGTCTCCACATAAAATTTAGATCAATATAGCTGCATCACTCTGGGATATGAAAAATTCATGCTCCTGAGAGCCATACTATGCCAACCAACCTCTTGGTGTAGATGTGGCTAGGTCGACAGCACAATGCCTCTGTCAATCAAACTATCACCACTTGGGGAAGTGGATTACCTAGAGTAATGGAAAACCCCGTCCATCAAAGCAGGAAGCATCTACACTCGGGAGCTGCAGTGGCATAGCTGCAACACCGTATCTGTGCTGCTGTAGAACCTGTAGTTTAGACAAGCCTTTATAGGGCCTCATATTTTGGTTTTGGGGTCATTATTTTTCAGACTTGAACGTGCCTTATTTATTAATTTTGAGAGGTGATCCATTAAAGAGTGCATTTCTTGAGAAGTTTGCTGCATTATGCCATGTGTTCAGGCAGTCCTGTCCCCTTGCTGTTTGGAGTAATCATGTTACATCGTGCAAAATAATAAATAAAAAACCATGAAGACAGATGCACTTTCAGGTCTGGTAATTGGTTGTCATTTGGATTGTCAGTTTCCAGTATGTAGAAATAGAGAAAATGAATAGGAAATGTTATAGTGCTGGAAACTACTATGCTCATTTTTAAATTATATGTTACATAGTTGACATATGTGTAACTTGAATGATAACTTGACAACATTGACAAATAGGGCAATCGTGTTCGTTAGTTTCTGTTCAAGTGTGAAGAGCAACAGCCCTTGAAGTATAGCTATGGTGTGAAAACTCTACATTACTTTTATTGTGTGCTGAGTAATAGAAGCTTGGGTTGAGAGCCAGCTACTTGGTTTAATTCAGCAGACTGTTTATTGTAAATGGACATAAACCTCCTCCCATTATCTCACCTCTTATTGATCATAGAATCATAGAATATCAGGGTTGGAAGGGACCCCTGAAGGTCATCTAGTCCAACCCCCTGCTCGAAGCAGGACCAATTCCCAGTTAAATCATCCCAGCCAGGGCTTTGTCAAGCCTGACCTTAAAAACCTCTAAGGAAGGAGATTCTACCACCTCCCTAGGTAACGCATTCCAGTGTTTCACCACCCTCTTAGTGAAAAAGTTTTTCCTAATATCCAATCTAAACCTCCCCCACTGCAACTTGAGACCATTACTCCTCGTTCTGTCATCTGCTACCATTGAGAACAGTCTAGAGCCATCCTCTTTGGAACCCCCTTTCAGGTAGTTGAAAGCAGCTATCAAATCCCCCCTCATTCTTCTCTTCTGCAGGCTAAACAATCCCAGCTCCCTCAGCCTCTCCTCATAAGTCATGTGTTCTAGACCCCTAATCATTTTTGTTGCCCTGATATCAATCAATGATATCATTGATCTCTGTAAGTGTAAACTTTGCTTCGCTATAAACCTGTGTTTTATGTTATACATTACTAATTGTGACTAGTGCAAAGCCAACAAACAGTTTTGGACTTCCTCAGACAGGCTGTGAAAAAAATGATATGGGAATTAAAAAAAAAATCCCAACTAAATAAAGAAGACTTACCTGTTTTCACTGGCCTCAGATTTAAAATATCATAATTGTCAAAAAAGTGACCATATCACAAGTTCATTTTTTGTAGGTATTTATGAATTGTTGGTGCATACAGTACTGAAATAATTGTGTTCAGTTCTTTGGCAGGTTCTATTTGTGTAAACATAACTTTACAAAAGAGTATTTCTATGGCATATAGTTATATCTGGCTTGATTTTATTGTACCTTTTGAATTACTGACCGAAGTCCAAAATCCCTTTTTAATCCTTAGGCCTAGAAATTTCCAATATATTTGTAAGCCAAGTTTTAAATTTCTGCACTGAAGAGGTTGTTGTATTGTTGTAAGAGCTTCTTACTTGAAGGGAGGAAAAATACTCTTTACCACTGGAAAATGGGGCATGTAATGCATCGAAAGGGTTCTCATTAAATACACTGTGCTTCGGAGCTGCACTACTACAAGATTAAAGGTACGGAAAAAGCTCACTTTGTTTTTCCGTATTGATTTTGATTGGGCTTATAAAATACAGAAGTACATTATTGTGTTTTTAGCCAAGTGACAGACCTACCTTTAAATACTCTTGTATGTACCAGAGAAATAACTATGGGTGAAATTCTGGTTGCGCTGAAGTCAGAGGCAAAACTCCCATTGACTTCAGTGGGGCCAGGATTTCACTCTTAGCTTCAGGACTGTTATTGCATGAAAGATACATGGAGAGCTCCATGCAAGATAAAACACACATGAAACACATGTGAAACATACATGGAGAGCTCCATGTGGTCTTGGAGGGAAAGGGTTTTATTGCCAGTATTTCCTAATCCCAAAAGTAAAGTGGGGAATGGGAGTTCAGACTAATTTTTAGACCTGTGTCATCTCAGCAGATTCTTTAAAAGGATAAAGTTTAGCTCACCATAGCTTCTATTATCCTTCCCTGGATCTTGTGGTCTGGTATGCCATCCTTGACTAAAAGATGCCTACTTCCCTGTAGCAATCAATCAAGCTCACAAGAAGTACAGTAACTCCTCACTTAGTTGTCCCAGTTAACATTGTTTTGTTGTTACGTTGCTGATCAATTAGGGAACATGCTCGTTTACAGTTGCGCAATGCCCCCTTATAACACTGTTTGGCATCTGCCTGCTTTGTCCACTGCTTGCTGGAAGAGCAGCCTGTTGCAGTTAGCTGGTGGGGGCTTGGAACCAGGGCGGACCGGCAGCACCCCATCAGCTCCTCGCTCGCCTGTTCCCTGTGTGGCAGCCGCCCAGCAGGCTATCAGTTGCCGGGCAGTTCAGCTGTCCCTCTCCCCACTGCCATGTGCTGCTCCTGCCCTCTGCCTTGGAGCTGCTCCCGGGAGCCTCCTGCTTGCTCTGCAGGGATGGGGGGAAGAAGGGGGCTAATGTCAGGGTGTTCCCCTCCCCCCGACTCCTATACCCCATCTCCAGGGGGGACGACACGACATGGCTCAGGACAGAGGGAGCATGCTGGCAGCAGCTGCTGTCTCAACTTGCCGATCGACTTAAAAAGGCAGTGAACTTAGAGTGGGGTCAGCATACTTAAAGGGGCAATGCACGTCTCTGTCTCACACACAGGCTGTGTGTCTGTCTCTCTCTGCCATGCTGTCTCCTCTCCCTCCATTCGTGCTGTCTTGTAGATGGTGTGAGGCTACATTAACAACAATTTTTTAACCCTTGAGGGCTCAGCTGAGTGCTAGTTCATAATTTAGCAGTAAGGCATTCCCTGGGAAATATCCCACCCTCTGACTTCACCACCTCAACCAAACTTCACAATCATCATTGCTGTATATGGTATTAAATTGTTTGTTTAACACTTATACTGTGTGTGTATGTGATATATATAGTCTTTTGTCTGGCGAAAAGAATTTTCCTGGAAACTAACCCCCTCCCCCTATTTACATTAATTCTTACGGGGAAATTGGATTCGCTTAACATCATTTCACTTAAAGTAGAATTTTCAGAAACATAACTACAACGTTAAGCAAGGAGTTACTGTACCTCCGATTTCTGGTAAGTCTAAATCATTACCAGTTTACTTTTCTACCTTTCAGCCAGTAAACAGCTCCCAGGGTCTTTACAAAGGTCATAGCAGTAGTAGTTGTATTCCTCCGAAGACCAGGAGTGCAGATTTACCCCTGCCTAGATGATAAGGCTTGTCAAAGGCCAGTCCAAACTGCAAGTGCAGTATAATGTTGCCCTGATCCAGTCAACGTTCTGAGACAGAAGTTAGAGTTTATAGGGGCTGTACTGCACTAATCTCTAGCCCCAGGGCCTTTCTTCTGCACTCCAGGTTCTAGTCAATTCAAGCACTTGTTATAGATTTGAAGGCGCTCCTGCTCACAACAGCACAAAACTCTGTAAGGCTTGCATCTATGTAGTTCAGCATGCCAGACTGCGCCTCACAACTGTGCTGGCATTAGCCAACTCACCAAGCCACCATCAGTTCACCTTGGTAATAAGAATGTCCTCCCGTGTCCTCACCTCCCTAGATTGGTGGACAAATCCATGTGTATATGTAGGCATTCCATTTGCCTTCCCACAATCAACTCGCCGACTAGTGACAGATACTTCTGTTATGGCATGGGGAGCCCACTATGGTTTTCTACAGATGCAGGGTCTGTGACTCAGATCTAATCTCCAAGATCCTACTCCACCCAAGCCTACAAATCTCTTCACTTAACTGCATGGAGCCTCCATAGCTAGACACTGGTGAGCAAGCTTACTTGAAAGACTTTCAATAAGTCCTGCTAAAGAGGGGTATGTCTTCTATAAGAGCTACTTACCTCGCTAAATGGAGGCATTTCTTCACCTGGTCTTGCCAGTATGCCAGTTCTTCAGTTCAACATATTCTGGACTTCTTCTTATACCTGAAACACCAAGGTATGGTGATTTAGTTCCATCAATGTACATCTGGCTTGTATTTCAGTGTTCCATCCTGAAGTAGATAAATCACTTTATTTTCTCCAACGATATGGTCATAAGGTTTTTAAAGGGCTTAGTCAAGTTATACCCTGAAGTGCAACACCTTGTTCCTCCATGAGATCTAAACTTAGTACTGTCAAGACTTTTGGGTCCCCCATTTGAATTATTGGCTATCTGCTTTCTGCTGCATCTGTCAATAAAGATGGCATTTTTGGTGTCTATTATCTCAGCCAGAAGTGTAATGGAGCTGCAGGCATTAGTGTCAGGACCTCCATATATGATCTTCTTTAAGCACAAGGTTTACCTGCGTCATCATCCAAACTTTGTCCCAAAGGTGGATTCCTCTTTCCGCATTAACTTAGGCAATTTTTTTTGGTCTGTTTTCTAACCAAAGCCGCATCTGACCAGGGAGGAAGAGTGATTGCATATCTTGGATGGCAGAAGAGCCTTGGCATTTTATCTGGACAGAACTAGACACTTTCCGAAGTCCTCCCAATTGTTCTTAGCAGTGTTTGGCAGAGGAAGAGGTCAACCAGTCTACACTCAAGAGAATTTCCTCCTGGATCTCATCTTGCATATGTATGTGCGATGACATGGCTAATGTCACTCTGCCTGAAGGAGTCACAGCTCATTTGACAAGGTCGCAATCATCCTCAGCAGCCTTTCTGGCACAAGTTCCAATTGCAGGCATTTGTAGATCAGCAACCTGGTCCTCATGTTTGCTTCCCACTATGCTGTGGCTCAAGATTCCAGAGATGATGCTAGAGTTGGACGAATTGTTCTCCAATCTTTATTGAAATAGATTCCAATCCTGCCTCCTGTCTTAGAGCTTGTGAGTATCCAAGAGTGGAATGCATATGTGTAATCACTTGAAGAATAAAAAATGGCTACAGGTGTAAACCTGTTCCATAACTACTGTTGTTCCAGCTATTTTGCACATGTTCATTCCACAACCTGCTGTCCTACCCCTCTTCATCAGTGTTACAGCAAGAAGGAACTGAGGGGGCTGCAGAGGCTCTGCCCTTTATATCTGCATGCAGTAGCAAATGGCAGCACGGGAAGCTGGACCTGCCCAATGAGTACAGCTGAGGGAAAAAGTTTCTGACAACTTCTGCACTGGGTACACCAACACCAAGTGTGGAATTGACATGTGCAACACATCTTGTA
This sequence comes from Lepidochelys olivacea, assembly GCF_965140295.1. Classification (NCBI taxonomy): domain Eukaryota; kingdom Metazoa; phylum Chordata; order Testudines; family Cheloniidae; genus Lepidochelys; species Lepidochelys olivacea. The sequence continues at coordinate 10,877,441 of NC_140412.1, forward strand.
CAGCAATCATTATGGAACAGATTAATAACCATTTTTTCTATACTCAGTTCTGAAATGTCCCCTAGGATGGTATATAAAAATATACTTGTGCCATTTTGTTTTGTAAAATTAAAATTACACTGCTTGGAACTTGTATCAATACTAGTGATAGCAAAGCAGTCGTCCCTAGAGAGAGAAGAAAGGTCTGAGTACTAGACTGGGTTCTAACCCTGGCTTTGGCATTCTCTCTCTCCATGGCTTTGGACATGTCAAACTCTGTGCATAGAATTCCCTGTCTGTTAAATGGGTAGAGTACTACTTATCTTACGAGGGAGTTCTAAGAACATAATTAAAAACATTAACCAATTCCTATCCAAAGTATTTGTTATTGCTCAAAATAAAATAATTATTAATGAACTATACTCATCCCAATGAGCATTCCTAAGTATAGAAAGGACTCATCCAATATTTTTTCTTAAATATGTAGTCATACAGTGAGTAGTCATTTGCTGTTTTCACTCTAACATTTGTTCTTAAAAGTTAAAAAAACAAACTTTCAACATTTCATTGTCAATGACAGATTTTTGTACAGGGCTAATAAAGCTAACTTGAACTGAATTATATTTATACCCTAATTCCATTAATGTTTTTACTGAATTGTTTCATCCCACCAACTTGCCTAAAATCTAAATAAGTATCCTGATAGGAGCAAAGATAGATGGATTAAAAGTTGAATGATGTTGCCATGAGGCTCCAATGCTGGTTAAGAGATCTAGAGACATAGAACAGGAGTGTCTTTTCTACATTAATTCAGTCCTCCAGAAGCTACATGTCAGCTCCTTCACTTCAGAGATTTGCAAACAGATAGGATGGTAGGGGATGGGTGAGAGTGCCCCTGGCTTCAAACTAAAATCAAGGTCAACTTAAAAACAAAACAAGGCATGAATGTAAAAATAGTAATTGTGAAAGGGCACACTGTTGACTCATATCCAGATTCTCGTCCACTGTAACCCCAGGTCCTTTTCTGCAGAACTGCTGCCTAGCCATTCGGTTCCTAGTCTGTAGCGGTGCATGGGATTCTTCCGTCCTAAGTGCAGGACTCTGCACTTGTCCTTGTTGAACCTCATCAGATTTCTTTTGGCCCAATCCTCTCATTTGTCTAGGGCCCTCTGTATCCTATCCCTACCCTCCAGCGTATCTACCACTCCTCCCAGTTCAGTGTCACCTGCAAACTTGCTGAGGGTGCAATCCACACCATCCTACAGATCATTTATGAAGACATTGAACAAAACCGGCCCCAGGGGCACTCCACTTGATACCGGCTGCCAACTAGACATGGAGCCATTGATCACTACCCGTTGAGCCCGACAATCTAGCCAGCTTTCTATCCACCTTATCGTCCATTCATCCAGCCCATACTTCTTTAACTTGCTGACAAGAATACTGTGGGAGACCGTGTCAAAAGCTTTTCTAAAGTCAAGGAATAACACATCTACTGCTTTCCCCTCATCCACAGAGCCAGTTATCTTGTCATAGAAGGCAATTAGATTATTCAGGCATGACTTGCCCTTGGTGAATCCATGCTGACTGTTCCTGATCACTTTCCTCTCCTCTAAGTGCTTCAGAATTGATTCCTTGAGGACCTGCTCCATGATTTTTCCAGGGACTGAGGTGAGGCTGACTGGCCTGTAAGTCCCCGGATCCTCCTCCTTCCCTTTTTAAAAGATGGGCACTACATTAGCCTTTTTCCAGTTCTCCAGGACCTCCCCCGATCGCCATGAGTTTTCAAAGATAATGGCCAATGGCTCTGCAATCACTTCCGCCAACTCCTTCAGCACGCTCGGATGCAGCGCATCTGGCCCCATGGACTTGTGCTCTTCCAGCTTTTCTAAATAGTCCCGAATCACTTCTTTCTTTACAGGGGGCTGTTCACCTCTTCTCCATGCTGTGCTGCCCAGTGCAGTAGTCTGGGAGCGGGACCTTGTTCGTGAAGACAGAGGCAAAAAAAGCATTGAGTACATTAGCTTTTTCCACATCCTCTGTCACTAGGTTGCCTCCCTCATTCAGTAAGGGGCCCACACTTTCCTTGACTTTCTTCTTGTTGCTAATATACCTGAAGAAACCCTTCTTCTTATTCTTAACATCTCTTGCTAGCTGCAATTGGCCTTCCTGATTTCACTCCTGCATGCCTGAGCAATATTTTTATACTCTTCCCTGGTCATTTGTCCAATCTTCCACTTCTCGTCAGCTTCTTTTTTGTGTTTAAATCAGCAAGGATTTCACTGTTAAAAGACAAGCTGGTTGCCTGCCATATTTACTATTCTTTCTACACATCAGGATGGTTTGTCCCTGTAACCTCAGTAAGGATTCTTTAAAATACAGCCAGTTCTCTTGGACTCCTTTCCCCCCTCATGTTGTTCTCCCAGGGGACCCTGCCCATCAGTTATTACAACAGTATTTATCATAATGTTGATGTTGTGTCAGTGTCGCCTTCCTAACCCCTGGAATTGTGTGTGTGTGTGTGTATATCCAGTAAAAGTCATATTGATATGGGCCTGTATTCTGTCTGTGACAAAGCTCTGTGAATAGCTCCTTGTGTGTTCTATTCCAACTAAGAGTGGACCTGATGCAAAATACCTGTGCATTGGGACTATTGCTACTAGGGATTCCGTGAACATTTATCATAGTTTTTTAGCTAGATACAACCAATTTAATTGTGTCTGAGATTTCATCTAACTCTCTTCTCACTAGTTTTATTTGTCAAAAACTTTTCCAACAGGAAGGAGATTATTTTTTCCTGTTCAAGTATATAGTACTGAATTTTTTTTTGTAGAAAAATCCAGTCAGTCCTACTTTCCAAAGTTGCAAGGAAGTTGATAATTTGACAGGACTATTTTTTTAGCAAAAAATGAAAATGTATTTAAATTTTCTAGGTTACCAGCCGCACTCAGAAAGTAGTACATTTCTTGAGTACAATTTATACTACATTTCTAGTGAGTCCTTTTCTCTCTCTCTCTCTCTCTCTCTCTCTCCCCCTCTCCCTCTCTCAAAACACCAGTCTGGACTGATGAGTGGTATTCTGATCATCTGGAAATTACAGATATCAGAAACAATATCATGTAAAGAAATTTAGCTTTAGCTGTGCCTACTGCCTATTAGGCAAGTTTCTTACAGTATCAAGAGCTAGCAGGGAAGTGACCAGCTAGCAGTACCTGGACCAGCTCTAGTTGGTTTAATATTAGCTATGCAACTGGATGAAAGGAAGAAAAAAGAAAAAGGCCTTTTTGGTTGAACTCTGAAACTTACATTAGAAGAGAGCGGTTTTCATTGGGAGACTTTAATTTATAGGATTGGGTTTGCTCTTCATTACAATGAAATTAACCATTGTCTCCTCCCTTCTGCCTGACATCTAGATCTCCACAACATGCAAAAGACAGACAGCCATTCAGTCAAGTCCTTCCTGGTTTGGCCTCTACTGAGTCCATATTTAATGCCCTGGTGCATCTATAGAAAAAACAAATATGGGAGGCAGTGCTTAGTCCTTCTGACCAGTATTCTATGTGGCTGAACCTTCAGAGGGTCAGCATGGAAAGAAATAACCATGAAATCTGAATTCTGGCCATGAAGTAGGAGAACAAATCATAATACTTATCTTGTGAACTCTCATTTAGAGAAAGTGAAGCTTCCAACACCACAGCTGCCTTGGAGGCTATCAGGGTTCCTTCCCCACTCTGAACTCTTGGGTACAGATGTGGGGATCTGCATGAAAGACCCCCTAAGCTTATTCTTACCAGCTTAGGTTAAAACTTCCCCAAGGCACAGATTTCTTTCTTGCCTTGGGAACCAGCTTAGATTAAAAACCTGATACGCTGCCACCATCAAGCGATTTAAACAAAGAACATGGAAAGAGACCACTTGGAGACGTCTTCCCCCAAAATATCCTCCCAAGCCCTACACCCCCTTTCCTGGGGAAGGCTTGATAATAATATCCACACCAACTGGTACAGGTGAACACAGACCCAAACCTTTGGATTTTAAGAACAATGAAAAATCAATCAGGTTCTTAAAAGAAGAATTTTATTTAAAGAAAAGGTAAAAGAATCACCTCTGTAAAATCAGGATGGTAAATACTTTACAGGGTAATCCAATTCAAAACATAGAAAATCCCTCTAGGCAAAACCTTAAGTTACAAAAAGACACAAAAACAGGAATACACATTCCCTCCAGCACAGTGAATTTCACAAGCCAAAACACAAAGAAAACCTAATGCATTTCCTAGCTAGATTACTTACTAACATTACAGGAGTTGGAAGGCTTGCATCCTTGATCTGTTCCAGGCAAAGAGATCACAAAGACAGACAAAACCCTTTGTCTCCCCTCCAGATTTGAAAGTATCTTGTCTCCTCATTGGTCATTTTGGGTCAGGTGCCAGTGAGGTTACCTTAGTTTCTTAACCATTTACAAGTGAAAGGATTTTGCCTCTGGCCAGGAGGGATTTTATAACACCGTATACAGAAAGGTGGTTACCCTTCCCTTTATATTTATGACAGAGGCAGAGGAACCTGACTCTTCTGGAAGGTTCAGAATAGAAGACCTAACTGTTCTACATAACACTATCAAAAAAATTCTCTGTCTATATCAGTGGTTCTCAATCTTTTTCATTTGCCAATAAAAAAAAACAAATAGAAGTGCAGACCCCTTTGGACATATACTGTCTGTACATATAGTTGAATTCTGTTCACTCAGTTTTCAGTCTGTCTTTTGTGGACACCTTAGACATAGTCCGTGGACCCCCAGTGGTCTGCGGACCACAGATTGAGAACCACTAATCTATAACAGTTGATTTAGAAAGATCCACAAGAGAAATTACAATTTGTGTGAGAGAAAAGGCAGTCAAAACACTTTCTCATTCACCCAGCACTTGAAGTACTGAGTTGATCAACATTTTGCTACCTTAGTGAAGAAAGAAATGTGTGAATCATTCTCCAAAGGTTGATCCTTTTGTCTCATTTCACTCTCCTCCTGGACATCACTGTTGTTAGAAATGATTGCACCTCCAAAAGATGCTTAGATGAAAAAGACAAAGTAATACTTAATACGAAGGAAGGAAGTCCTTTGAAGTTTCCGCTATTCAGTTCCTAGTTTCTTTTTAATACTGTTATCTAACAATTTTTTTAGAATGGATGGGAGAACTTCACTTTATTTTTACCAGGGTTTCATTTTTAAAGGGTTCAGGAAATCCTAGATATTTCAAAATGGGAGATGGCTGCTTGTTTCCTATACTTCTCTGCTTCTCATTCTCATAGGACTGGTCAACACCACGCAGACAGGTTGACAAAGGGCAGCTTACGTTGACCTAATTATATCCGTGTATACACTACAACCTTGACCCGCTGATGTAAGTGCCCTGCTACACTGACGATATAACTCCACCTCCACAAGAGGTGTAGGGCTTATGTCTGTGTAGTTAGGGCAACGCAGTGTCTGTGTAGACAGTTCATTACTTACATCTTCTGTTGGCTGTCTTGTCTGTCTTGAAATTGATAAGAGAGCTGAGCAGCTAGAGCCTGGTTTCCCCCAGCTCTCCACTCCCAGCTGGGCTGCTGCCCAGATGCTCCCCACTCAGGGAGCCGAGAAGCCAGGACAGCTGTCCCCTCTCCCACATTTCTAGCTGGGAGTGGGGAGCAGAGAGCACTGGGGCAAGGAGGGACAGCCGCATGGTGCTTAGAGTCCTGGCTCTCAGCTCCCCTGCACACACTTCCCCTCTTCAGTCGGTGGAAGTGCTCCGGGTGAGGATGTGCACAAGCCACAGAAGGAGAGTAGTGTGGACATGTAGGTCAACTTAGGGCTGTAGTGTAGACATGCGCTTAGACTTTCTTTTTAAAAGCATGACTATGCCTACAGTGAAAAGGTCTTTATGGCTCTGCTTCTCCAGGTGACAGAAAAGCTGAATAAGATGTAACCAGTTCAAGGAATTTCTCTTTGGGGAGCATCTAGATTCCACCCTGATGGGTAGTTATTGTTGAGAATAAAAGGACTTTATCTTCTTCATCTAGGAAACATAAACTTATTTCCTTTTATATTTCCTTTTTCCAGGTATACCATGCCTCATGTTTCTCATTCACTAGGCGTGGGAAGACTGATTGAGTTGAGGACATAGTTAGAGATTTAATTTGTAGTCGATGAGAGACAATAAATATGGTGTCATGTTTTACAAGGTCATTTTTAAGAGCAAACCTCACGTTTGAAAGACTTGGTCTACACTTAAAAATTATATCAGCATAGTAGCTGCCTTGGTCAGGGGTGTGAAAAAACTGTCACCTGTTAATAATAAAGCTATGCCAACAAAACCCCCTTTCTATATGCAGCTATGTCAACTGAAGAATGCTTCTGTAAATGTAGCTGATATCATTCGGGGAGATGGTATTCCTGTGCTGACAGAAAAACATTTTCTATTGGTGTAGACTGCATCTACGCTAGGGACCTGTGCCAGCATATGTTCTGTAGTGTAGATGTAGCTTTATTTAGCTACCATAAAGGACTTAACTCCCAGATCCACAGAGGCACATAGAGATATAACTCTTGCATGCTAAAGTCCCGGTTTGAGGCACTGCTACAATCCACAAACCCTCGCTCAGCTGCCACCTAACCCTGTGGGTGCCTAACCACGCTCAGTGCTTAAATATCTGTTGTAAAAGTTCCTTAGGTGCCTAGCTTTCTGCCTCTGGACATTTGCACTGTTGCCTCACTTTAGGCACCTGGAGGCCTATCTCGCGCTTAAGCCCCAGTGCGATCCACAAACCAGGAGAAGATAGACAAAGGAGCGCAAGTCTTACATGTTGTGCCCAATCTGGCAGGCATGCTCAGAGGCTGCCTGCTGGATCAGGTCCCATTCAAAATCTGTCTGGAGGAGGAGGAATTTGCACTACTGACCCTCTTTATAACTTTTAGCCCAGTGGTTAGAATACTCTCTTGGGATGTGGGAAACCCAACCACAGGGCTAAAAGTTTTAAGGTTGGCACCTCCTTCTCCTCTGTTTGCTGTGGAGCAAGGCAGGCATTTAACTCATTCTCTCAAGAAATGACTTAGGCAACTAATCTGCCTGACTCCAAGAGAGGAGTTCATAGTCGTGTATTGGAAGCAGAGATAGGTGCCTTCCTTCAGCCAGGACTTAGGCACCAGTATTTGTGAGAGAGATGGGGTTTAGGACACACTTTTCTCTTTCATATCTCTCACTGGGTAGCTTAGATATCTGTCTGCTGGCTTTTGTGGATCCCATTCTTATAGACTCATAGATTCCAAGGGCAAAATGGACCATTGTGATAATCTAGGGTGATGTCCAGTATAACACAGGCCATAGAACCTCCCCAAAATGATTCCGAGAGTATATCTTTTAGAGAAAAAAAAAATTCACTCTTCATTTAAAAATTGTCAGTGATGGAGAATCTACCGTGATCATTGGTAAATTGTTCCAGTGGTTAGTTCCCCTCACTGTTAAAAAATTATGCCTTATTTCTAGTCTAAATTTCTCTAGCTTCAGATTTCAGCCATTGCTTTTTGTTATACTTTTCTCTGCTGGATTGAAGAGCGCATTATTCAATATTTATTTCCCATGTTGGTACTTATATTTGTAATCAAGTCATTCCTCAATTTCTCTTTGTCAAGCTAAATAGATTCAGATCCATGAGTCTGTCCCAATAAGGTGTATCTCAGGTACCTATCTCTCACCTTGCATTGTGCAGGGATTCCCAGGGTATGTCTACATTGAAATTGGACACGCATGGCTGGCCTGTGCCAGCTGACTCAGGCTTGCAAGGCTTGGGCTGTGGGCCAGTTTAACTGCAGTGTAGACGTTCGGGCTCAATCTGCAGACTGAGTTCTGGGACCCTCACACCTTGAAGAATTCTAGAGCCCGGGCTCAAGCCCACTCCCAGAAGTTAGCCCGAGACCCTGAGTCCGAGTCAGTTGGCATGAGCCAGCCACAGGTTTTTAATCGCAATGTAGATACACACTCTGGGTACAAGAGGGGCTAAAAATAACAGTGTAGATGTTCCCGCTCAGGCTGGAACCCAGACTCTGAAAATAGGGGAACGGGGGTGGATCTTAGAACCCAGACTCCAGCCTGAGCAGGAATGTCTACACAATATAAGCCCATATGTGAGCCTGAATCAATTGACCCAGGCTCTGAGACTTGCTGCCACAGTTGTGGGATTTGTGTGTTTTTGTTTTGTTTTGTTTTTTTTCAGTGTAGACATACTGTTGGATTTCAGAGTAACAGCCATGTTAGTCTGTATCCACAAAAAGAAAAGGAGTACTTGTGGCACCTTAGAGACTAACAAATTTATTTGAGCATAAGCTTTCATGAGCTACAGCTCACTTCATTGGATGCATTCAGTGGACTTAGAGATTAACAAATTTGTGTGCGCTGTAGCTCATGAAAGCTGATGCTCAAATAAATTTGTTAGTCTCTAAGGTGCCACAAGTTCTCCTTTTTTTTGGACATACTGTTGGTGTCTACTTTGGCTTTGTGGCTTGCAGTGTTGTTTCAGTGATTTTCCAGGTGCCTATAAATTAGACTTTGCAATGCTGAGGATGGTAAAGCCTAAGTCCCTTTGTGGATCCCAACATAAGTGAACGCAGGGATAATCATCCATAAATCGATCAAGAGTAAGGACAGTGTTCAAAGTTTGTGAAAGCAAACACCATTTAACACCTACATTTGTGAGAGTGGGCTGCAGTCTACATTGGGTGTCCCTTTTATCCATTGTGTAGCGTCCCTGAAATGCATTTGGTGGAATTTGTTCTTTGGTATATCTACCAATGAAGCCATACATGCTATTTATCAAAGTGATGGCAATGTGGATTCAAATGTACTCAGAGTTGAAAAAACTATCAGAAGTGAATGTGCCATTATATGTTCACAGTCTGGAAAATTTCTATTCTGGTACTTGTTTGGATCAAGTCTTTCTTGTTGGATGACTGATGTATCTTTAGTTTTATCTTCATTGTTGTCATAAAAGCCCAATATGTAGATTTTTGTGTCTGGGTTAGTACATTTTCATGACAATTTTGCAAGGCTGCTGTAGTGTACTTTATGTGAACATCCATGCTTACCACATACTTGATATAAACCATGGTTGTATGTACAAGCATATAAATTTGTCAAGCTATATCAAGTCTTGCTGGTAAGTGAATTAAATTAGATGTTTTAATTTTAAATTTGAGACTATAAAGGCTTGCCTAGCCTGTTAAAGACAGAAATGTACAAGTTTGCTAATGGATTGTAGAAAGCAAATGGCACTTGAATTCATTTCATTTCATTTTGACAACTGTTATTGATGTGAAGTGTAATTAAAACAACCTGTTGCTTGTAAGACTGTCAGTTATTTGGCATGCCATTTTCAGCCTTTAATTTACAAGGACAAAATAATTGACCTTTGCATTCTTACAACACTGACTTGGAATTAGTGACTGCAGTTTTATTTTATTTAAACTTCTTTTTTTTAAAAAAATAGAATGCTGGTTGGTTTCCAGTCAGTAAAGAGTCTTTTAGAAATTTGTGTTACCATCAGAGCCTAGTGATTGCATAAAATAGAGAGAAAAATACTGCAAACAATAAGTAAAGACAAATTTAATAGCAAATGAAGCAGAAAATGTACAGTAATTTCAGATCTGCTGTGTTCAAGCTTCTAAAGTACATTGCTAGAATTGTGCGACAATTGAGCCCCAAGATAAGAACTGTAAAGTAGCATGATTTTCAGTATTATTATTAGAATGTAATTGCTTCATGCAGTAAGATTTGATAACTACTAAGGTTAAACAACTTGATTCGTAGTGTCTGCAGAATACAAGTTTAGGTCCCTTGAATAGTGCCATTGCATAATCGTTCATACTGTGTACTCAGTGCGGTATTGTCAGGGACATGCCCAAAGCACCATATTGAGTTCCATTTCTTGTCACTAATGGGATCAAATTCTTGTTGATTTAACAAGACTTACTGGTCATTAGGTGCATATCCCCAACCAGTTTTTCGTGGAAAGATCGCATCAAATCTGTGATTGAGGTGGGAGGAAAGGGTGTGTGGAAGGGGTACAGGAGAGTATAAATACCACATCTTGCTGAAGGTAACTTTTTGTATATATTTGCCCTTATTTGGAACTATGGCCCACTCTGCTTCTTTTACTCAGGTAATACTCTCTGCCCCTGCGCATAATGTTGTCTTTGGTGTGATCTTTTGTAGGACGGGATGGGATGGGGGGAGGGATGCTGTGATTGGGGGATGGGAGGGTGGGGGTTGGGACGGGGAGTGATGCAGTGATCGGGGGGTTGGGACGGGGCGGGATTCAATGAGTGGGGTGGTGGTGCAGCCACATTCCTAGCACTCAGAGATGGGGATACATACCTCCAACTCCTGGGTGCTGGCGATGGGGCGACAGACTGCGGTTCGCAGCGGGGCACGCACCACAGCTCGAGCTCAGGAGCGTGAGGAGAAGAGGGCGGGGCAGCAGCGGGAGATGTGGGTGCCACGTGACCCCTCAACAGCCACCTGCTGAGCACTCACGAGTCGCGCTAGTTCCTCCCCTACCCTGCCCCGGCCAATGGGAGCTGTGCCTGAGGGTGGGGGGTGGGGCAGCATGTGGACCCCCCAACCCCAGCAGCTCCCAAGACCAGGAGCTGGACATGCCGGCTGCTTCCTGACCCAGGAGCCACAAACCGGACAGTCAACAGCAGTGCTGGCTGGAGCCACCAGGATCCCTTTTAAACCAGGTGTTCCGGTCCAAAATCGGACACTGGTCACTCTACTTCTTAGCATAGCTTACTTCCATGCAAGCTAAGCTGTGCTGGCCAGCGGGTTGGGGGGAGACATAGAACTAAAACTCTGTATAGTCAGTCCCACCTTCCCTCCCACCTGCACAAGAAGGGAGATAGCTTGCCAGCAGCTGCTCTCCCTACTATGCAGAGTCTGGTGGTTTCCTGTTACACTTCTCAGTCTCCTCCACAGGTGTGAAATCAGCTCCTCCTTGAGCCCAAAGTGTTTGTATAATACCTAGCACAGGGTGTCTGGGCACTACTGTAACGTAAGTAATGGCGGTTATCCGGAGTACAATCTGGAATGATCTTGGGGTTCATTAACAAACCAGTGAATGAAAAACTTCAATAAAACAAATTGGAGAGCGTCTGGTGGACTGCTGCACATGCAGTGTTCCCAACACCTGCCTCTAGGGCATATCCCCAAATTCCTGTGTTCATCATACTGTTCCTTATGAGGGAGCGTCTCTAAATTATCTTATACAAACATATCTTTACGCATTTTACTAGTTAAACTAGCTAACTTTCAAAGAAAATCTGCTGCCTATGAAATCTCTTTACTGAAGCTACCCATCTACTTACCAATCTTAAAATCATTATTGCTTGTGGTTTCCAACTCCACAGACAGACATGTGTTCAGTGAAAATAAAGCTGAAAAAGTAATTAAAAGGCTTACCCTTCAGTTCTCTTAATTAAACAGTAAATAGTGTTCTTAATCAGGGAAAGAGGTGCTGAGATCTCCCCAAAGATTTTCTTTACTATAAAAAGATCCTTCTATTTTCATTTGACTTCTCTTTAAAAATGAGCCACCTACCTTATTTATTCATCCCCAGCTGAAATTTACTGATCTAGTTTTCAGTCTGAGCTGTTCAAAATTAGCAGCTGTGCTGTGGAAGCCTTAAGGGTGCAATATTTTAATTTTGTAAAAGGGAGACCTCAAGGTCCCTACATTACTTATAGAACTACTCAGCCAGAAAAAGCTCTCATAGTGTCAATACTTCTTATTTTTAATATTTAATTAGTCCACATGTAAAAGCAGATTACTTTTGACAACATCTACAGTAGATGAAACATGCTTTCATTTTTTCCAGCAAACTAACCTCATTCAGACATGCAAGTTAAAATAATACTCTAGGTTTGTGTTATCTTCCTTCACCTTTTAAGTTAGGGATGTACAAGTAAAGTATTATACTAGTGAAGCATCCAAAGAGAATTAGCAAATTTTGTATGTGTGTCATATTTATCTAATATTTGTTGCTTCCTAGTAACTAACCCATTCATTATCCATCACAATTCCAAACTTTGGAGGACTGACTCTTTCAGAGTTCTGGCAATGAGAATATATGGAGCCTTTCACATTTAGTTTACCCATTTGTACCTGGAGTGGGAGTGCTAGAAGTCTGTTATCATTTGATAGGTGTTTGGTGGCCAACATGAAATTAATTGGTGGTCACAGTACCTGGTCCACAGATGAAATACAACCACATTTGATGGTAATTTACATCCATGTTGTCAGCTTCAACAGATGCAAATGAGTGAAAGGGCATTGAGAATGAACTGTATTCTCTTACCCCTTGCAAAAGAAAGGATGAGGCATAATTCTGGAGTGATGCATAAGTTTTCACTGCTGCTCTTTGTGCTTTACGTGTTTGGTATATAAGCAGAGAGCCAAGGTCTGTTGGCCTGTTATTCTACCGTTCTTCACAAGCATGAAATGCACACCATTTTAAAAAATAAAACTATTCCAGTTTACTCCCTTTTGAATGTTGGGCATTTAATTTTTAACTGCCTTTTTTAAATTGACTGTCCGCATCTAATGTAACTTCTACCATCATATGATAGTGTGATGTTCCTGGTACCAGGGATGAAATCCTGTCCCCACTGAAGTCCTTAGGAATTTTGCTATTCACTTCAGGAGGGCCAGCATTTCACCCTAGATATCAGAAATTAACAGGTAGCATAGAACTTTTATTTCATGGCTGTAAATGATGTTTCTGAAATTTAGAGACTGGAATATCTTTGGTAATCTCTGTGCTATATCGCCATTTTAAATTATTAATATGTTAACTGAATAGATACACTAAGCCTAATGTATGAAAAATATACTCTTTATTCTTATAATGTTGACATTTCTATAAGCTCCATTGACAGTACCGTATTTTCCTTTTTTAAAAAAATCCCTTCTGCATGGGGGGGGGGGAAAACAAAAACAAACAAACCGCAATGATTTTTCCTCCAAATTACATGTGAAGTACAAATACAGAATCTGAGGCTACTCAGGTGCCAACATTTTGATTGTTTTGAAAACTAGACTTTCTTTTTAAAGAAAATGCCTTTGAATAATAAAACAAGATTTGGCAGGTGTCGCCCAGAGAAGCAAATTTTGAGTCTGAGGATTAGAAAATTTGTGTTTTGCATTTAAAGGTTTTGAGAGAGTAAATGATGTTGACACCTAGGTCAAACGTATTTTTGTATATTCTAAATTTAAATTAATCAAACACCACTTCCTTCAACACCTAGGTTTTCTGAGAGGTCTTCTAGCCAAGAGTTGACTCAGCCTTACCCTTGCTCACTGTATGCGATGTGATGAAACTATAGCTGGCGGTGGTTTGACTGACTTACTGTCTGCTGGATTTCAGAAAAGAGAAACAATCTATTTGGAGAAGAAGCTTTTAGAGATGTCAGTGGAGTGGAGTAGGGAGAGATTCATTCTTTTTTATTGTTTTTAAAGATTGCACTTTGATGACATGTACTGTTTCTACTGGATCAAATTGCATAGGAATAGATACAGTGCATCAGAAAGAAAAAGAGAAATGTTATAACTAGGGTAGTGTCTGTGTAAGGCAAGAGGCTAATTGGTATTATTCAGAAGGTCTCAGTGATAGAGAGCACTGTTCAGTTATGTTTGGTATCATTTCCTTACACTTCCTTTCTTCTGTTGATTCAGGAACTACAGCCAGTGAAACAAGCAAGGGACTGTTCCCATTAAATAATTGATCAAAACCTCCACAAACTTCCCTAGAATGAAGCATAATTGTTCAAAGACCCTTCAGTAGTAATCTGCATTTTATATTTTGAATATTTTATGTAGGGTTGTTTGTCTTGTCAGACCTTAAATATTAAAATGAAACAGACTTCTGTCTGATGGTATACTGGTATCATAATAATGCAAATACTTCTATTTTTGCAATGAATGTCAAAGAAAAAATAACCTGTTTTGCACTTTGAGTCTAAATACAGCACCAGTAGATTAAGAAGAACTATATGGTGTGGTATGGAATTTTTGTCAGAGAGAAATAGGCCTTGAAATAAAATTTAGTAGTCACATGCCACCTATATTTATATATAGTTAAGTACTCCTATATATGTACATAGTTAAGTACTCCCACCACGTTAATTGTGGTTTATGAAAATATAAACCATGATGACCCAAAAGGAAATAAAATAGAACAGGCAATCGTGATATATAGTTTAGAAAGAAAGAAAAGAGGTAGAATGAAGTTGTAAATGCGAACAAATAAATATAGCACTCATTGATAATTTGTGCACTGAAGTGTAGTTAGTAGTGAAGACAATCAGACAAGGAAGAATAGACCAAATTGAAATTTTTTAACCAGAAAATTTTAGGCAAAAATGCAGATGTGGCAACACCAAAATGTTTTATGAACGTTCAGAGGTTTCTCTGAATTGTTTATCAAAAGAGAAACAAACAAAATTATCTGAATAAGTTTAAACCATCAGTTCTGGCCTGAAACTCTCTGAATCTCCACATTCTCCTTAATAGTATTCCAAAAATAGAAGCCAGTATTACAACTGCATTTACAGTAATGCGTTGTCAGAAACAGCAGTAAACTTTATCTGCTGCTCTTGAGATCTGCTGCATTTAAGCACTCATTAAATCTAGTTGTAGGGTCAGATTTTTAGGAATTTTCCCATTTTAAACATGTGGCTGCTTTGTTATAGTGGGTCACCCTTAACAAGGGTTTACAGTTGAGAAAAGCCTTCTACAAATGAATTAATTGTGAAGAATTCCTAGCAAATTGCTTTGACAGTGTATTAGGTATCTATGCACTTTTGATTAATAGCCATAATATTTTTCCCCCATTTTCTCTCTCGAAAAATAAAGGGCAAAATAAAAGAGCTAGTCCCATCCACCACGTGGGCTGGTGCAGTGGGAGTGGGTTCGTGATGCCATCTCTTCCCCACTCTTTTTAGTCTATTACCTGGGGCTCTGTGATAAGGCATGTAAAAGGCACGCTCAGCTGTGGGAAACCTCCTTGTGTCCTCCCGTTACCACACACCAGCACAAATGTCATGAATAATCTGACTCAAAAGTGTTTCTTTGTATTAATCTACACAAGAAAAATATATTGTGACATGGCAAATCTCTGTACAGTACTTGTTAGAGGGAGGGACTACATAGTCTAAGATTATAGAATCATGGAAATGTTGGGCTAGAATAGACCTCAACAGATCATCTAGTCTATCTTCCCTCACTGATGCTGGGTTAAGTATACTTAGACTTAGATGCTTGTTGCGGGCCACAAGATTATGTCATTATAGGTAGTTTTACAGTTTAATTTTAATTTACTAACAGAGAGAGGGAGAGACTATCCTTCCCTTATCTGTGGTCCTTAAATGATTGTCCTGCTTTCTTTCCCAGTGGTCATTTCATTATGTAATTATCAAAATTGCATTGTCGAATGGCATCTAAAATAGTGTAAGCTTTTAAAAGGGCTATTATTAAAGCAAACTCTCTGAAACTCTGGGATGAACAATATAAAATCATGTAGCCTATCCTTCAGGTTGGCAGCTTCATTCATAACAAAATATACAGTTGTAATAAGGAGGAAGGTGTGCAGTTTGAAATTCTATCTTGCCATGTCTTTTTCATACCCAAAATTCAGTGAAATATATATATATATATATAAATTTAAGACCTGTCATCAGCATTCGTAGCAAACATATTAGTATAGAATGTTTTTCAACTGTATGTTGTTTGACATTTATTATATTACTATGGAACTGGGACTTTTGACCTCTGTTGCTCTCACCAATTTGGAATCTTATTGGAGTTGTGTTGGGATAAATCAGATTTAAAAAGCATCCCCCTTTCAGGGAGGTGGCGTATCGAAGTTGACGGGAGAGCGCTCTCCCATCAACTAAGCGTGTCTTCTCCAGACCCGCTAAATCGATGCCCACTGCATCAATCGCAGCAGTGCCGATTTAACCTGCAGCGAAGACAAGCCCCAAGTCAACTAAATAATGGCAAATTTGAGGGGCAGTTATTAAAAGGGGGGAGCAATCACCATCTTGATTACTTTATCTTTGTGTTGTACACCTTTCCCTACTCTTTGTCTGGCTTTTTCATAACTATTAGAAATTAGTCTGATGTAATCTTTTCAGAGAGTTAGGTTTTACAACTAAACAAGAGATAATTTGCAGATCAACTCAAAACCTCAGAAGGGGAAGTCCAGCCTCAAGGGACTTCGTAAGATTGGCAATTATCTAATAAATGCTTGAATGGCTTATAGTATTTCAGGCAAACCACTACTGAACTTTTTAAAGATCTAGATGCCGATATTCTAACAGTTATGTTTCAAAACTGTAGAACTTTGGGCTGAATATCCAGTAATTAAAATGTTGTTAAAGGAGAAAACTGGAGAGATAAAGTGACAACCCAATTATAACTGATGTTTCAAGTAGTCAGTGTTCTTAAATGTCTCATAGTCTAGTTATTTTCTTGGAAACTACATTTCCTAGAATTGCTGTGATGTTAATGCAAAATCTCAGGTTTTATACATCAGTAATTTTAAGTATATGATTTTGATTGCTGTAATTTGAGGTTGATTCTAGTAGGTTTGAGTTGGTAAATTCAGAGATTGATCAACAGTGCTTCTTTATAACGATGAAAAACCAATCAGATTGGTTGGTAAAAATTACTTTGGTGTAAAATGCTGTAGATATTAAATTGGAAGAGAAAACTGTTTATCCAGTCTTTGCTGTTGTGTCATCACCTTAATATTGCATGGAAAAATGATCCCCTTAACATAGACTCATTTTGTTAACGTCAGAAAAGTAGAATGGAAGATGAGTCATGACCTATAGCTTTAGCTTTTAAATATACAATTGGGGAGGAAAAAATTTGAAATTCCACAAGAGAAGGAAAATATATAGTCATGTCTGTAAGATTTGAACCTTAGTAAATTTGAATGGGCGGGGGGGGGAGGTGGAGGTGGAGTAAAGGATTTCAGAGCACCTTGATTTTACCTGGAGTGAGTGTTTGAACTAGAAAGAACTTCCTAATCACAATTCAGTAAGTGAAAGTCACAGACACCTTTAGGAAAAACAAAAATAAAAGGAGGGAGGGACCACAGGTGGCCATTCTGTAATCCAGTTGCCACATTTCATCACAGTTGCCTGATACGCTACTCTCACCAGTGTTATAGGTGTTGAACCTTCCCACAAAACCCTCTTGATATCTGGCCCAATCTTTAGATGCTGAGTTCAACTAACAAGTTAACAGTACTCACAGCATCTGCCTGACCTCTTGTCTATATTACCCTAAAGTCATTCCTATCTAAGAGCTTTTCATGATCTGTGACATGAATATGGAGGTCTCACTCTGTTCACTGTTGACTCCACATCTCAAAAATCGCCACCACAATATCCAATCTCAGCAGAGAGGGCTAGGATTTGAAAGGAAGTGTAGCTGACCTCTCTTTGTTTTTAGAGGTAGTTCCTTCTCGTCAGGATCAAGGACAATTGTCAAGGGAGCATGAGGGAAGCTTGCATTGCCACTGTTCTATGGCTTAATTGAAGACAATAATCTCAAGAGCAGTCAATGGCAGTTTGCTTTTATGACCAATAAATTCATACTTTAAAAAATTCAGAATTTTTGAATGATTTGTCACTGCAAACATTAGCATATTAAAACTATCAAAGCTGAATCTTTTGACAAGTAAATAGCATGGCAAATAGACTAGTGCCTATTGATCATCTGATGTCTCTCATATTTAGACATACAAGTATAATTTCCTTTGGGTAGTTTGGTACATTGTCCCTCTTCAACCATCAGTATGAAATAAGGTTGACATATTTCTATTTGAAGATGCCGCTTTCAAAATTGAAAATGTATCAGTGTTAATAAATTTTATGTCACTTGCTGCAGTTTGTTTTGTTGTTAAACTGTAGGAGCTTCACAATATGCTCATAGTATAATGTATCACCATTGTAAATGTTAGTAACAGTGTAGTAGTATTCCAGCAATGGGCTATTAATGGCCATTGCATTAACTATTTAAATATAAGTTTGGTATGTAATTACAGCATCACATTTACATTGCATTATTTAATTTTTCCAGTTTGAAAGATTTTACCAGTTGGAGAGGGATTCATTCATATACTTAAAACTGGGAATGCTGGCAGACTTGCTAATATCTCTCAAACAAGTACAACTTTGAACTGTATCTTCACAGTACTTTATTAAAAATAATTTAAGTAATTCACCATACCATATCTGAGAGATTTCTTTTCTTTTTCAATATTTTCAAAATGGAATTAAAAAATGTGAAATAAGAGTAAGGGTCTAATAAAGACACAGAAGTGAGAAAGTACGGAACTGAAACAGTGAGATGCTGTAGTGTTCTGGGGTACTGCTGCAAACTATTTAACATCATGCGCAGTACTACTATAACTAAGCATATAGCTATGTTCAGGGACATATATATACCTACACAGAGCTGAATCGTGCTGCAACTGTAAAGTTTAGCCCAGTGTGTTAGCCTGAGATTCAGCCTTCTTCTGAATGTCCTGTTTTGAGGCTCAGGGGGTTTAAGTGGAACCTTCAGCAGTTCTGTTAATTAGCATTAGAGATTTAATTTATGTCCCCTCGAAAATAGCTTTAAAAAGCCCTATTGATTAAATGTTTTCTGGGACAAAACTTCACTGTTTGTAATTATTTAATAGACAAATTTCCATGTGGTGTGTGTGTCTGTCTGTTTTTGTTTCTGAGATTAACGGATTCCACCGATTCAAACATAGATTGTTCTTCACTGTGCAAGTGCCTATTGTGGAGTGTAGAGGCCACTATTGCAGCTGAAGTCAAAGGGATTTTTCTCTAACATCAAAAGGTGTGGAGTACACTTTTATTTCAATGAAACTCTCTATAAATGACTCCTGCATGATGTTATACAAGGATATGTGAATAAATCTGATGAAATCACTAATATGATGTGGTTCTATGAATTGACAAATGTCATCTACTTTTTTTTTTATTGATCAAGGTCGATTGCTAACTTTTCTATAAACTGAGTTTATAGGCACTTGCATAGACACTACTCTCATTGTAACGTTTCTCTAATGGTAATTCTTGATTTCATTGTGCAAATCTACCTCACTACTTGTCATATCACCTCAGGTTATGATCTTGTCAGATCTAATAATCTGATCAGTGTTAGATCGAGTCAGCACTTGGTCTGGTGACTACCAAAGGAAAAAGAAAAGGAGTACTTGTGGCACCTTAGTTTCTAAGGTGCCACAAGTACTCCTTTTATTTTTACGGATACAGACTAACACGGCTGCTACTCTGAAACCTACCAAAGGAAAGCATGATTTTTTTCCAGCGCCACTATCTGCATGAGGATAGCGAGGTTATTCTGTATTGAAAGTCCTGACCACCTGGTTTTGGGGTGCTTTCAAAAGGGACTCCATATTAGAGTGTGGGGTGAAAGTCACATCAGTGCACCCTCTTAAGAGACAGAGCTCTGTCAAGAGGGCTTCAGTGAGGAGCCCACAAATGTTAAGGCCAACTTCAGCACCGAGTTGGAAGAGAGCAAATTACGTGACATTCTCACTATATATCTGGCTTATTAGACACATGTTAAAAGGAAGAAATAAATGTTTTAGAGATACATATAGTGAAATTATAAATGATACCTTTCTGGCAAGGTGATGATTGTCACTTTGTAATTGAAGATTGAGATATTTATGGTTTATAAATCCATTAATCGCTCTATAGATTCCAATTTGTGAATTATTTGTTATGCTACAGGCCGAGCAGATCAGTTGCGGTAGATGTGACTGGTTGAAGATGTAGCTGACACTTTGTTTCATGGTCACACAAGCAGTTACTGTCCAGCAATTTCATGCTATCATTTACTGGAAGTCACCAGTTAGTTCAGTTGCCAGCTCTGATTTTCCAGGGTGGTGTGCAATATTACAAATCTGTAAGTGGGTTTTTTGTGAATGATTTTTAAATGTTTCCTTCGTATTGGCTTTATTACACAGCTATATAATTGTAACTCTTTGCAATTAGCATATGCGATAAGCTCATGCATGGGCAATAGTGGCAGTGACAAACTGGAGTGAGTTCTCCCGAGCTACTTGTTAAAATTCCATCATAACTTTCAAGGTAGTTTGGGGTGGTTTCCATGCTTCTGATGAAGTCCACCATCTCTCTGGATCCTGCAAAGTCATCATCTCTGTGGGTGGCTTTGACGCATGGGAATCCTAAAAATTCTTCTGAAAAGCAACTTATACCTTTAGAATGACTCAAATTGCCCCAAGCATCAAGTATTAAAAAAAAAAAAAAAAAAAGTGAGAGGAGGAAAATACTAGGTCTTCACCCCACCACATTTCAAATCACACAAGCTGAACACTGTGCTGTACTGTCCATATGTAATGCTGATAGACCCCAGTCGTCAGCAGGCAGGATCAAACCAGGGACTGCTGGAGCTTAGTGCATGAGCCTCTACCACATGAGCTAAAAGCCAACTGCCTGTTAGCTAAGGCTGTAAAGCAGACTCATTAAGTGGTCTTGGTGCCACTAGATGGGCCGGAACACCACACGCAGGAGGTGTGTGGGTTACACATACACACCAATATTTTATAGCAACAAATTATAAATATTTGTAATGTGTGGCACGTTTATTTGCCGGTCTGTGGCTTCTTGGTTACATAAGAATATTGTTGGTATAAAAGACAACCAGTAGATTAGATAGCCCCTCCTCTCTGCAAGTGCCTGCAGCCCAGGGAAATGATATATCACAACTAAAGGAAAATGGGATTTTTTGAGACTTCCTTCTTCAAAATATTAGCAACATATTGCTGACTATGGATGTTGTAATACAAGAGTCAGCATTTTGGGACAAGAACAGTTGTAAATTTTGACCTAAACTCATGCTGTACATAGCTACAAATTTCATTTTGTCACAAATCACTTGGACTCTAACTCAATAAAAATTATGCCTCAATAATTCTACACTTAAACTTGGTATTTTAGTGCATGTGCTGAACCAGACTGGATTGCACTTGTGCATTCTCTGTAATGAATTTTGAAAATGCCAAGTACAAATTCTGTAAGATTCTTAAGTCCTATTACTGAATTTTGTCTTTACTAAAGAGTTGTGAGTGTACGGTTTATTTCTATGTGAGGCATGAAGGGATCCTAACAGCTCTGTGGTACATTATGTACCTGTTTAATTCCATGATTGTGACTTTTGTGCCCTTGGGAGTTCCTAAAACTCCACAGCTGGAGATTTGGATTAAAAAAAGTAGTGAATTTTTGTGTTTTGGAATAATTTGCAATCTGTAAAAGAGGAAATTCCTTGTGAATTTTATCAGGGTAAATATGCACTGTTACCAGACATAGCTGTTAGTGTCTGTGCTTGCAAGAAGCTGCTAAATTCGCCAAGAAGCATTACCAATTAAAGTAGTTAATTAACAAGAAGCATGTTAAAATTACTTTGGGGTTGGGAGAGGGAATTGTAATTAGAAAAAGAAATCACAGCTGCTGTTTAGAGAGCTGTTAAGAAAGTTTGCAGGTCTAACTGACGGAAGGAACACTGCATTGCGGATATGCTTCTTTCATTCCTTCTCTTCTCAGTTTTCTAGGAAAGATCTACTGAAGTCTTATGTGTCACAATTTCCAAACAATATTGGTTACCCTAGTCTAATTTTTCCTATGTCAACATTACATAGGTTGTTCATAGTCATCCTGTGACTAATACACCCAGGTCTTTCTTCTCCTCTTTCATTCTAAAAAATGATGTTACGTGTTGAAGTAAACCAGGAATGTATGTGTGGATGTGTTATTGTGATAGCTGATGAGAAATTCTGAAGTAATTGTATCGGATAAAAACTGGCATAGCTATCCAGAGTGATAAGCAACTTCAGTTGTACAGTACCTGGTTTCCAGGCAGGTTCTCCAAGTCCATGTTTTAACTTGATTTCAAGATGGCAGCTTGCTTCCAATGTCACAAGCAGACTTCTGTGAAACTGCAAGGATGCCCTAAATACCCAACTTACTTGTTGGGGCCTTCTTTCAAAATGGCATGAATTGGGTAACAGCTCCAAGTTTCAGACCAAAATGCCCAATTTAGCAGTCTCTCTCTGAACGGAAACTATGATTACATCCCTGAGTTGGTTTATGCTTATAATGGAGTTAATTTCTCCAAGAGGGGACACCTTGCCTACAGCATCACTTTGCAGTATTGCTCTGAATTGAATCCTCTCAATTTTTTTTTGTATTATTTGCTTTCAGTGCCTTTGTAATTTTCCTCCTTAAAACCCTGAAAATAAAATTTCTTTGCTTATTCTCACTGTGGCAGTCTAAATCTGCTGGTGTGATCTTGCTGCTGTTTTTGTGGACTATTCTGTACTGGCGGAGAGTTTGCCTTTGGAACTTGTGGCACTCTGCTAGAGCTTGAGCTTCATGAGTTTCAGGGTACAATGTAAGATGCATTTATTTCACTTAACTTTTGATTGATTTTGTTGCTGCTCACTGCTGGTACTGTACTGAAGCTGTGTTTTTATTATTGTAAGCCCCTAGATGCTCTAGTGCTAGGCAATCTAGAAACGTATTAAATAAATGATATTGATTTGCTCCTTTTCCCACTTGGCAAACATTTTATTTTGCTATGTTTCTAATGCTATCTGAGGCACCATTTACTGCCTTTATTTTCCTCCTTACTTATGCCTTGGCATCATACAGGGGAGGGGGACGTATCAGTGTCTAAATAGAACTACCTAGATAGGAGATGTTCACAAGAATATGTATTGGGGCTTCTTATTAGTTGGTTAACTGCCACTGAATGGCAGCAGAGGGAACTCACATTATATTGTTATATGTTCATCAATAATACTTTTTTGTACAATAATTTTTCTCAGAAGAACAAGTATTGGATTTTCTTCATCCCAGTAAATATAACTTATCAGATAAGTATCTTATCCTACTCTGACCCCTGAGGAATCAACTGGATGAACTTGGTTGGTCTCTCCCACCTTCAGTTTCTGTGATAGGAACCATAGGTATTTAGACATTCTCCACTTGATTTATAGCGTTATATAATTTGGGCCCTAACTGGTTGCCAGGGGCCCGTTCAGATTTGTTTTAATTTGACAAATGCAAGTATGTTTCTTTTCTCCTTCAGTGGGGAGAAGGGAATGTTTTCGGAAGAGGGACGATCCTTCCTTTATCTTAATAAAGATGCCCTGCTGGCCCTTGAATTGGTTCCAGAAACTTACTTGCATTTTTATTTTGAGTTAGAAACCTGTCTGGGGATTTACTCCCATCGTAGCACAGAGCAGAATGCTATGCTGAAGAAAGTGAGATACCATGGCAGCTGCAGGTTTTTCGGAATATAGTAGAGGTATAAACTATGGTTTCCAAGAAGTTTATAATCGTTGCTGTGAGAACAGAATGCTTTCTTAAAATATAGTAAGTGTCAATCAGTTTCTAGTGAGACTTTCTCCCCCAGTGAGCCACTTTTTCCAGTGAAATAATAAAAAGCTAATATTGAGATCAAAACAATGCTTCCTTGTCAATAGATCAGTATACTTTTACAACTCGTGAATAGTTTTGTGGTGGGTTCCGTCCTCCCCAGCCCTTACAAGTTTATTATAGTTCCAGAAGATTTATATTTTTGTCACTGAGTCTACACTGTTTCTTTAATAAGGGACAACTTTAGCTCAAATCTTGCATAACAGTTACAACACTTAATTTTCTTGGTCATTTTTGTGTGGGTCTCAGGTCATGCTTATGTAGGGCCTTAGCTAGAGCTAGTTGACATTTTTTCATAGAAAAGTTTTTCAGCTAACATGAATTTTTTTATCTCAGAATTATGGGAAAGTGCCTACTGCTCAGGTTTTTTTTTTTTTTAAACCTTTTTCACTTAAAAACATGGGGGGAAGAGTGGGAAAAAAGTTAAAAGGTGAGAGAAAGTTACATGTTGACATTTAAATGACTTTTTCTCATTTTTAAACTTTCTCTTTTCAAACGATGAGAAAAGAACACTCACAGTAACATTGTGAATTTTTTCCAATGGAGAAAAATTTCAGTCTTTGCACCAAAAAAAATTTGCGCCCGCCCCCGCAAAAGAAATAAAAAACCCCACCCCTTTTTATTTTTTGTTTGCACCAAAAAAAGGCCACTTTTGACAAGCTCTAGTCTTAGTTTTTTCCTCTCATGTAGGAAACCCTAGGTCTGGGAGTGCTTTGAAGCCCCTGGAGGGAAGAAAAGATGGGTTAATTGCAACAAAAACTCTCTTTCTTCTAACAGCAATAGTCTTTGAAGGGAGTTTCGTCTAGTCCCCTTCACTTTGAAGGATGGGGGTTGATATATGCAGTCTCTAGATATGGGCTGAAGAGCTCAGTAGGGTCCTAACAGTGTGGAAAGTCAAGAATGCTACATGGAAAACTGGCCTTTCTAATGGCAAGTCTACATGGGAAGTGAGTAAAGCTAAAGTGAACACAGGCCACTGTGGCTTAGTAAATTCACCTTGAGCATTTAAGTATTTTAATAGGCACTTAGTGCACAATATTTCTTACAGATACATACTCTAAATATAGGTTTCAGTGTACCAGCCGTGTTAGTTTGTATTCACAAAAAGAAAAGGAGTACTCTAAGTATAATATTCAGGTCATTTGGACTGCAAAGCACCAATTGTCACAAAAATAATGTTTGCAACATGGTGTCAGTGAAAATCAATTTATACTCTTCTTGATGTCATAATATACGTCTCATCCCCTTTGACTAATGGTAAACAGAAGTCCTACTTACTTAGTTTCCATTAGTTTATTTAAAAATGTAATGACAGTAACTTATGAGCATTAACCTCTGGAGATAATGTTTGGGCAATTTATTTCATATTTATTTATTCATGTAGCATAGTAGATATTCATGACAATTTTCAGACAAATATAAGCAATGGGCCATGATCTAAATTAGGCATAACAGAGCAAGGGAGGAGAGTATGGCAATCAATGCAGAGTGATGGAGAGGAGACTGGACAGATGAGGGTTACAACAGTGAAAGACCATAACAAAGTCACACCTCTGAAGGCCCTTTTAATGCTGCTACTCCCATGTGTTAACCTCAGCTTCTTCACTAGATCAGCACCTGGTAACTCAGTAAATCCCATTGGGTGCCCAATACTTTATTTTAGTTTGCCTGATTACGTAATAGTTTTCTCATCCAATTGATTTCTGACCTGATTCCTTCATTCCTGATTCAACTGATTTACTTAATAGCTTTATTAACTACAATTGCCAGTAATTTGTCTTACTAGTCATTTTTCTTTTAATACATTGCATCATTTTTGCTACCCATATGCTTTTAAATTGCCCATTTGTATGGATTATTTGCAATAAATATGTTGTGGCTCATTTGATTCTCTGCATAATTAGTTAATTGCTGCTCATTTGATTCCCTTAATAACTAATTTGCTGTCACACAATTAACAAACTCTTTGATTCCTTATTAATTATTTACTGTCTTTTGAATATCTGAATTAATTGACTGTTTAAATTTGCTGTCTTGCTGATTTGACACCAAATTAATTATGCTTTAATTAATCAACTGCTTACTCATCACTTACCTGTATACCATCCATACTTACCATTCTAGCTGTCTTGATAGTTACTTTGTTTAGTTATATTACAGTGAGGGGGACAGAATCAGGAAGGAGGGAAACAAGGTGGAAGTCAACAGTGGAAAATTAACAAAAAATGAGTTTTAGAAGGGATTTGAAAAAGTGTGAGTTTACCTGGAAGGGCCAGGAAGGAGGCACAGGGGAACTAGCACTATAAATGTACTAGATCTTTGCTGAAATGGAAAGAGTTACTGAAGTATAATGGGGAGCCTTTGATTCAGAAACAGTCATTTTTGCCTACTTTGTGGTTCTTTAGACTATTTCGCCCTCATTCTTTATTATCAAGGATTTTTCTGTGAAAAGAAGTTGTCTCTTACTCATTGCCAGCAAAAGAGAATTCTTTTCAGCAAATCCAAAATTAAAAAAAACCCAGTATCATGTCCTGTTGTTTTAAGAGCAGAGAGATTTTGGTCCTATAAATTACACTTTACGCAAAAATGTATGGTATCACTTAATTTATCTTAATATCTGCCATATACTAGCTTAATCCTTGGTGTTATGAGTTTTGTTCTATTCTGAATTCTTCCATACTATACTTAGATTAGGGCAGAGTGTCCTATTGTTAAATAATTACCCTTGTTGCTACTTAATAAGTTAGTAAAGGTAAACTTTCCTCCACTGCTGACACTCATTGTCCTAAGTATTCTTTGATCACCAGTCAGTTGATTTTTGTTTGTGGCTCTTTTCTCTGTCTATTGGGTGGTCAGTTTCTTTCTTGGAGGAAGCATGGGGAGGCAGAACCCTTTTCATTTAATTACTGCCTTTGACTCCAGCTTCTTATCTTTCTAAAGATATCTCCTCCTGCCTACCTAGTCTCTGCATTATGTTCTACATTGTGTTCTGTCCTCATAGCTGAAGAAATTTTGAGAAAAATAGTGTATGCATTATTATATATTACAAATACATTTCTGAACAAAAATGTGTATTAGACTGTAAAAGTACTAAGTACTAAGCACTTGCTTAAGTATCTTGATGAATTTAGGCCTTAGTAATGTTCTCCTGAGAGATTTTGCTGTTGCAGAAAGAGATCTTCCAAGCAGAAGTGTGGCCTTCTAAATTGAAAAGCAGCTTTTTAAAAACTTTAACAGGTGGAGCAGAATTTTGTATTTTTATTATCAAGAAAAATGTACATCAAACTACAAGTATCTTCTGTAGTTATCAAACAAGGTGAGAGGTCTAGGTCAAAGCATGCCTCTCAAGCACTTGTCCTGGCTTACTTCTGTTTAACACCAATTATATGCCTGTGTAAATCCATAGATTTCAGTAAAGTTTCCAGTAGAGCTAAGGAGGTGTTAGTACCATTATACAAGGCACTGGTGATACCTCATCTGGAATACTGTGTGCAGTTCCGGCCTCCCATGTTTAAGAAGGATGAATTCAAACTGGAACAGGTATGGAGAAGAGCTACTAGGATGATCCGAGAATGGAAAACCTGTCTTATGAAAGGAGACTCAAAGAGCTTGGCTTGTTTAGCCCAACCAAAAGAAGGCTGAGGGGAGATATGATTGCTCTCTATAAATATATCAGAGGGATAAATACCAGGGAGGAAGAGGAATTATTTAAGCTCAGTACCAATATGGACACAAGAACAAATGGACACAAACTGGCCAGCAGGAAGTTTAGACTTGAAATTAAATGAAGGTGTCTAACCATCAGAGGAGTGAAGTTCTGGAACAGCCTTCCAAGGGAAGCAGTGGGGGCAAAATACCTATCTGGCTTCAAGATTAAACTCGATAAGTTTATGGAGGAGATGGTATGATGGGATAATATGATTTTGGCAATGAATTGATCTTTAAATATTCATGATAAATAGGCCCAATGGCCGGTGATGGGATGGGATCTGAGTTTCTATAGAGAATTCTTTCCTGGGTATCTGGTTGGTGAATCTTGCCCACATGCTCAGGGTTCAGTTGATCACCATATTTGGGGTCGGGAAGGAATTTTCCTCCAGGGCAGATTGGAAGAGGCTGTCAAGGTTCCTTCCCCACTCTGAACTCTAGGGTACAGATGTGGGGACCTGCATGAAAACCTCCTAAGCTTACTTTTACCAGCTTAGGTTAAAACTTCCCCAAGGTACAAACTGTCTTACCTTTTGCCCTTGGACTTTTGCTGCCACCACGAAAAGTCTAACCGGTATTATATTATTAGGAAAGAGTCCATTTGGAAACATCTTTTCCTCCCAAATCTTAGACCCCTTTCCTCTGGAAGGTTTGATAAAAATCCTGACCAATTTGCATAGGTGACCACAGACCCAAACCCTTGGATCTTAAGAACAATGA
Source organism: Lepidochelys olivacea (assembly GCF_965140295.1). Taxonomy (NCBI): domain Eukaryota; kingdom Metazoa; phylum Chordata; order Testudines; family Cheloniidae; genus Lepidochelys; species Lepidochelys olivacea. The sequence continues at coordinate 10,905,437 of NC_140412.1, forward strand.
AAAAGCATTCAGTTTCTTAAAAGAAGAATTTTAATAGAAGAAAGAGTAAAAAGAATCACCTGTGTAAAGTCAGAATGGTAAATACCTTACAGGGTAATTAGATTCAAAACATAGAGAATCCCTCCAGGCAAAACCTTAAGTTACAAAAAGACACAAAAATGGGAATATCCATTCCATTCAGCACAGCTTATTCTCTCAGCCATTTAAAGAAATCAGAATCTAACGCATATCTAGCTAGATTACTTACTAAGTTCTAAGTCTCCATTCCTGTTCTGTCCCCAGCAAAAGCATCACAGAGAGAGAGAGAGAGAGCTTTGTTGCTTCCTCCCCCTAGCTTTTGAAGTATCTTGTCTCCTCATTGGTCATTTTGGTCACGTGCCAGTGAGGTTACCTTTAGCTTCTTAACTCTTTACAGGTGAAAGGGTTTTTCCTCTAGCCAGGAGGGATTTTAAAGGTGTTTACCCTTCCCTTTATATTTATGACAGAGGCCCTGGGGGTTTTTCACCTTCCTCTGCAGCATGGGGCACGGGTCACTTGCTGGAGGATTCTCTGCACCTTGAAGTCTTTAAACCATGATTTGAGGACTTCAATAGCTCAGACATAGGTGAGAGGTTTATTGGAGGAGTGGGTGGGTGAGATTCTGTGGCCTGCATTGTGCAGGAGGTCAGACTCGATGATCATAATGGTCCATTCTGACCTAATGTCTGAGTCTATGAATATAAAAGAATGTCTCAAAGGTCCAGTCAACATAAAGTATTGAAAATTTAAGAAGACATACCATGAACACAATATCTTCAGTTGGTATTCTTTTGCTTCTCATTTCCACAGCTTCTAGATCCTTATTATGCTGCAAAGATCTCTCTCTGACACACACACACACACCTCTTTTAATGTATCTTTGCAATATTTTTAAACATGTGGAAAAAGAACTGGGAAATATCTTGTGTTACAACTGCTGGTGAATCACATTTTTTCAAATATTTGGGTTAATCATAATATTAGGGTACACCACTGTTGTTCGTTAAAGTATCAGGTGCAGCTAATTTTACTTTCATGATCCTATAGGGAAAATACTTTAAAGTAGTTCTTCTCATTTAGGTAATTGTTCTTTTCCACAAGTATTTTTCAATAGAACAGTGTAATTGGAAAAAAAAATCAGCTCTTGGTATCACTGAATACCTGCATGTACCATATCTCTGCTCCAAAGGAGAGCATTACTATAAGGGATGGTGAGTAAGCTGTGATTTATTTGTGAAATTCCTAGAGGGCAAAGCTACATAATGCTCTTGAAGCTGCACAATGAGGTGTAATACCATATCTTAATATATTTGGCAAATTAAAATTTCAAGACACAAAAAAAAAAAATATAGGGAAGAGAAAGCAAATATTTTCCTTGGGAAATTATGGAACATTTAGAGGCAAGTAACAAATAGGTCAGCCTTCTTTTCTAATACATCACTGTGAGCAAGTGGTTTCCATTATTTCTGCCATGAATATTTTATTGTGGAAGATATTTTAAACATGATTTTACTTAAATGTTCAAATACAGTACTATGAGTGTGTGGTGGTTGTACCATGAAAAATGTGACAGTGTAAGAATGGCATAATGGATTTTCATATTTGCATCTTGGTGATTTCCAGATTAAATTGGCTCAGCTGATAACTAAAAAGAAATTCTTGCTAATTGTCAGTTCTCAAGCTCCCCTGGAGATCTCGATGTCAAGTCTTGTTCTTTCTGGCTCCTACCACTAAAGTTCTGCAATCAATAACTTAACAGTTCTTTGCATGACAAAGGAGCCAGAAGAAGTTCAGCATAGTTTCCCAGAGCGGTTTTAGCTATTTAGGGCTAATAGGCATACAAAGGCAGCAAAATAAGAAGATATGACTCAGAATTCCTGTTGAATAAGAAGATAACATTTTTACACATAAAACTTGAAAGGCCTCATCTGAACAAAAGTTATATTGTCTTCAAAGGACAATATTTTGTTACTACATAGCAATGTAGGAGTGTTTCCCAAATGTTTGGACCTAGCCAGCCTCTTCTAGAACAAGACATATTTTGTGACTTCTAACCCCAAACATGAGCAGTCAAGTATGGAGTTTTGGAATTAGTTGCTCTCAGACATCATCAGCCACATCATTGATACTGTGTGTTGTTTGACGAAGGCCTACCTGCAGGCCAATTTTGATACCGTCTATTGCACAGAGAAGGAAATATAGTTTTGTACAATGCTATGTGGCTTACACTGCTATGCAATTGGTAGAAGGATCGAATGGGCCAAACGGGAGGAGGGGTGGCACTCTATGTCAAAAATGGAATTACCTCTTTTTGGGTCACTGACCATTTGGAAAAAAATGATCTTGAATGCTTATGGATCAATGTGCTAACAGATAAAAGCACAAGCTGGAGTATTAGTTGGTGTCTGCTACAGACCATCAAATCAATGTAGAGAAGAAACTGACTGTCTCCTTACGCAACTATCTATAATGTGTAGGGGGGGAAAACTACGTGATTATGGGGTTCTTCAGTTTGAGTGACATATGCTGGTAGTCTCATGCTACCAGTACTACTACAACATCCTTTGAATTTCTAAACAGTACAGGTGACAATTTCCTAACTCAAAAAGTGTTGCATCCAACATGGGTGAATTCTGTATTAGATGTTGCCCTGACAGATAAAGAGGAACTAATCACAGAACTAAAAAATAATGGTAGCTTAGGTACAATTGATCAGGACTCGATCACATTTATAATGTGCAAGTAGAATAAAGTCCAGACCAGTAATATGTATATAATTGGTGCTTTACTAGGGCCAGTTTCAAAAGGTGAAAACAATTGTGAACAAAATCAGCTTGGATGAAGAATTTAATCAGAAGAATGTGAATAATAAATGGAAATCATTTAAGAACACGTTATTCAGTGCCAAAGTAGCCACTATCAAGGAAGAAGGTTGTACTGTTTTAAAAAAAGTCTGTACTGATTTACAGAAGAAGTGAAAGCAGCTATACAATTTTTAAAAAATAACAAATGGAAGAAAGGGGAAGTTGATAGTGATGAATATAAATCAAAAGATAGGAACTGTAGAAAATTGATAAGGGAAGCAGAGGGCCACAAGACAAAATCTGTGGCCAGTGGAATTGAGGACAATAAGGAGCTTTTTAACTATATTAGGGAAAAAATCCTATTGTATTGGTCCGTTACTAGATGGAAGTGGTAGGATCATCAATGATAATGTAGAAAAGGCAGAAGTGTTCAATAAATATTTTTCTTCTGCATTTGGAGAAAAAAACAGATGATTCGGTTTCCTCACATGGTGGTGGTGACACTCTTTCCATTCCTCTAATATCTCTGGACGATGTTCTAGAGAAGCTACTAAAGTTAAACATTTTTAGATGAGCAGTTTCAGATAACTTGCATCCCAGAGATTTAACAGAGCTGGCTGAGAGCTCACTGGACTGCTAATGTTGATTTTCAATAAGTTTTGGAGCATTGGGGAAGTTCCAGAGGCTAGAAGGAAGCTGATGGTTCAATTTTTAAAAAGAGGAAATGGGATTGATCCAGGGATTGATCCTGTCAGCCTGACATCAATCCCAGGCAAAATAATTGACTGGCTGATATGGGACTCGATTAATACGAATTAAAGGAGGGCAATATAATTAATGTAAATCAACATAGGTTTATGAAAAATAGATTCTGTCAAACTAACTTGGTATTTTTTAATGAGATTACAAGTTGGGTTGATAAAGGCAATAGTGTTGACACAATATACTTAGACTTCTGTAAGGCATTTGACTTGGTACCACATGACATTTTGATTAAAATCTAGAATGATATAAAATTAACATGGCACATATTAAGTGGATTGAAAACTGGCTAACTGGTAGGTCTCAAACTGTAATTGTGAGCAGGAAATCATGTTTGATCAGGTGTGTTTTCAGTGGGGTCCCACAGGGATCAGTTCTTTGCTCTACACAATTTACCATTTTTATCATATTTATTGAAAGAAGACAGAAAATCACCACAGATAAAGTTTGCAAATGACACAAAAATTGAGGGAGTGGTAAATAAAGAAGAAGAAATGTCACTGTTACAAAGCAGTCTGGATAACTTTGTAAACTGGGCACAAGCAAACAATATGCATTGTAATATGGCTAAATATAAATGTATAAATCTAGGAGCAAGGAACGTAGGCCATATTTACAGAAGGAGGGACTCGATCCTGGAAAGCAGTGACTCTCAAAGATTTGGGAATCACTGTGAATAATCAGCTAAACATGAGCTCCTAACCTGAGGCTATGGCCCACAAAACTAATGTGATCATGGGAAGCATGAACAGAGGAATCTTGAGGAGAAGAGATTTGGTGATGGTGCAACTACTGCTGGAATACTGTGTCTAGTTCTGGTGTACACAATTCAAGAAGGACGTTGATAAATGGGAGAGGTTTCAGTGAGGAGCAGTGAGAATAACTGAAGGATTAGAAAACATGCCTTATAGTGTTAGACTCAAGGAGCTCAGTCTATTTAGTTTACCAGAGAGACTGCTAAAGGGTGACTTGATTACAGTCTTTAAGTATCTACATGGGCAACAAATATTTAATAATGGGCTCTTCAATCTAGCAGAGAAAGGTATAATGTGCTCCAGTGTCTGGAAGTTGAAGCTAGATAAATTCAGACTGGAAATAAGGCATAAGTTTTTAACAGTGAGAGTTATTTACCAAGATTCATAGAATCATAGAATATCAGGGTTGGAAGGGACCTCAGGAGGTCATCTAGTCCAACCCCCTGCTCAAAGCAGGACCAATCCCCAATTAAATCATTCATGGTGATTCATGGTGAATTCTCCATCACTGACAACTTTTAAATCTAACCAGGATAGGCAGGAATGGTGCCCCAGCCTCTGTTTGTCAGAAGCTGGGAATGAGCAATGGGGGATGGATCACTTGATGTTTACCTGTTCTGTTCATTCCCTCTGGGGCACCTGGCACTGGATACTGTTGGAAGACAGGATACTGGGCTACGTGGACCTTTGGTCTGACCCAGTAGGGCCATTCTTATGTTCTAAGAGTGGTTGTTTTTCTAAGGGAATTTATTTTATTTTATTTCAGGGAAGTTCTATGGCCTGTGCTATACAGGTGGTCAGACTATCTGATCGCAATGATCCCTTCTGGACTCGTGTCAAGGTTCCTCCCCCACTCTGAACTCTAGGGTACAGATGTGGGGACCTGCATGAAAAAAACCTCCTAAGCTTATCTTTACCAGCTTAGGTCAAAACTTCCCCAAGGTACAAAATATTCCCCCCGTTGTCCTTGGACTGGCCGCTACCACCACCAAACTAATACTGGTTACTGGGGAAGAGCTGTTTGGACGCGTCTTTCCCCCCAAAATACTTCCCAAAACCCTGCACCCCACTTCCTGGACAAGGTTTGGTAAAAAGCCTCACCAATTTGCCTAGGTGACTACAGACCCAGACCCTTGGATCTTAAGAACAATGAACAATCCTCCCAACACTTGCACCCCCCCTTTCCTGGGAAATGTTGGATAAAAAGCCTCACCAATTTGCATAGGTGACCACAGACCCAAACCCTTGGATCTGAGAACAATGAAAAAGCATTCAGTTTTTTACAAGAAGACTTTTAATAAACAATAGAAGTAAATAGAAATAAAGAAATCCCCCCTGTAAAATCAGGATGGTAGATATCTTACAGGGTAATTAGATTCAAAAACATAGAGAACCCCTCTAGGCAAAACCTTAAGTTACAAAAAAGATACACAGACAGAAATAGTTATTCTATTCAGCACAATTCTTTTCTCAGCCATTTAAAGAAATCATAATCTAACACATACCTAGCTAGATTACTTACTAAAAGTTCTAAGGCTCCATTCCTGGTCTATCCCTGGCAGAAACCAGCATACAGACAGCCCCAGACCCTTTGTTTCTCTCCCTCCTCCCAGCTTTTGAAAGTATCTTGTCTCCTCATTGGTCATTTTGGTCAGGTGCCAGCGAGGTTACCTTCAGCTTCTTAACCCTTTACAGGTGAGAGGAGCTTTCCCCTGGCCAGGAGGGATTTCAAAGGTGTTTACCCTTCCCTTTATATTTATGACACCTCGTAATCTATGAAATGTTAAATAATGTGCCCAAAAGGTGTTCCTTGTGACATTGCCAGTTTAGGGAATCAAATTTTGATTTTTCAAGGCTTCAGGTTTTCTCAGGAAGAAACATCCTCAGGCTTATCTTTAAGCTCCAGATGTTTGGTTTGAGAATGTTGCAATAACTGCAAAGGTTGCATCATCCGAGCAGCCAGCATGTAAGAACATACTGTGCTGTAATTTGGAACCAACCAGTGTTACAGTGTTACAACCAGTGTTATGTCATCTCATTTCTTCTTTCTGAGTTTCCATTTAACAACTTACTACTTTCTGTTTCACAAAATGATCCATCCCTTGGCAAGAACTCAACTCCAGCAAAGGCTGAATGACGTGTAATGCGTCATCTGAGACTCGGCAATGCCCTCATCTTAGCTGTATTCTCTGACAACTGGCTGGTGTTCCGGTTCGGTGACGGATTTTGTAACAGCCTGCAAGAATGAATTTTTGCATCATGTATATAACAAGTACTTACTGTAACTTGTACTGTTTTGAATAAGGTAATTACCAACTACACTCACAATGTTGTAGGATTAGTACTGTTACAAAAGCAGAGACTCTAGCAGTCTACTGAACGTTCTCACATCCTGCACTGTTTGACAATGAAATGATTTTCAGGTTACAAATATAGTGGCTTTAATGGGACCTCTCCTTCTTTTCACGGTCACACTGGACAGCACCACCCTTACACATTCCATGGGCATCATCTTCGACTCAGCCCTCTCTACCGCTCTTCACATGCAGCCTGTACCTAAATTTTGCTGGTTCTTCCTGCATAATAGCTCTAAAATCTAGCGTTTGCTATCCACCCACACAGCTAAAACTTGAGGCCTTACTCATCTTGGCCCAGGCCTTCATCAACTTGCACCTCAACTATGGCAACATCCTGGCCCTACTCTTATCCATTTAAACACTGTTGCAAATATTATTTTCCAAAGTCATTGCTTTGACCATGTCACTTCTTTTTCTACGTTCCCTCCAGTGGGTCCCCCCTTTTTCCATGACATCAAATAGAAATTACTTGTCTTCGCTTTCAAGCCTTTAATGGCCTATCCCCAACTATTTGTCAACTTGCTTACATTATCATGATGTCAGCTCCCTTTTCTGCTCTGCCAATGGTGAGAGCCTTCATTGTCCACTTTAAAAAATTTCAAACAAGCACCATTGTGCTTTCTTTCTCCCATGCTCTCCTATACACTTTGGGGAGCTCTCTGTAAACTTCTGCAAAGTCATCTCACGATCCTCATTCATATCCCTCTCTTGTCCGTGATGTCTAAGAAAAACTTGGCAACACTTAGGCTGCTGTTTTGCTGAGACTACTGTCTATCATGTTAACTGGTATTGTCTAATAATTTGCTCATCCTTCCCTTGTCGGTCCTTACCCATTTGTTTTTTCTTGTCTTATACTGGATTGTAAGTTTTTTGGGGCAGGTCTTTCTGTTATGTTTTTGCATACAGAACAGTGCTTAGCAGAGTGGGGCTTTGGTCCATGACTAAGCCTCCTAGATGTACTGCAATACAGATAATAAGAATATGTCTGATTTAAACTAAACTGTACAGTGTGATATTATCAGTTTATTGGAGTGTAGGAACCAATCCTCTACTGGTGTCCAAGGGATGGTCTTTTCTGTTTGACTTCTCTAATTCTATGGCTCAAGATTATTATAATAATTGAGGTTTACTGTCTTTAATATTGAAGGTGATGGTGGAGAGTTTTTTCTCAGTTACTTTAAAAAAAAAAAAAGGCTTTGTATCAATTGACTTCCTATTTACTTAGTTCCCAAGTTAGCTTCCTAGATCTCACATATCATGACGTATGGCACAACAACTCTATCCCATGCAGTTGAATTTTTCTGTGATTTATTATGGTACCTTGTAAAGTTATAGGAAATAACTCAAAATTGATGCTTGTCATTACAATACAGGTGTCCCTTTAATCTGACACATTTTGCTAGGAATTTTTGGGTGGTTGTTTATTACCTTAATCCTCCCAAGGAAACCCTTCCATTTTGACTTCTTCCAAGGCAATTTGCTATTCAGACTCTGAGCTGTCCAGTCAACATCTGATTTATAAACTATTTGACCTTAGTTACAGCAGCATCCAGTAGCTTCCTTTTCCATTTAAGTTGGTATCACATTTTAGTAATATCTGCTTTGGCAATGTGTAGTGGCAATCCCTTGACTACTTTACTATTTCCTAGTGACTTATTTTTATCACCTTGCAATGATGCAGAATAAGAATGGGTCTTTTCCTTATTTTGCAAAGTTAATTTACTATGTAAGAAGAAGTTGTAACTATACCATATAGATTTGAACATTTTAAATATAACCTGAGGTAGGCCAAGAGCTTCAGTTTCTGGCAAAGAGTGGGGTGGGGAATGTACAATAGAAAGTTTTTGTTTTAACCCCCTGTTTAGTGACTGCATTTGGAGTTAACTGGAGGATTATTTCAGATTACCTAAGGATAAGCAAAAAAGAGGAAATAAGTTGAAGCCAATTAATTTTTAAGTTTGATATTTTTGGAACTCTGCAGCCTCTAGGATTTTGATGCTTTTCAAAAGGCTTTAGGCTGTAAAAGCTCTTTCAAATGATAGCTTAGTTTAGTTGGGGATTGGTCCTGCTTTGAGCAGGGGGTTGGACTAGATGACCTCCTGAGGTCCCTTCCAACCCTGATATTCTATGATTCTATGATTAGGGCTTACTGGAAATGAAAAAAACAATCCTCTGGGGGTTTGCATGCAATTTCTGAGTGTGACAATCACGGATTAGAAAGGTCACTTAAATGTGGATCATGTAATGGTCATAATTTTTTGAATTTATATATTCAGCAGTTATACACAGAATAGATATAATTTAATTACAGTGAGCTAATTAGTAATATATTTTGGAGGTTTTAACAATGAGAAAAGAATGTTGCAAAGGGTTGAGAAGGAGAGCACAGAATGTGTCTGATTAACTTGGGGTTTACTTTCCAGAAATTGGTAACCAACGATCCCTGCAGAAACTGACAAAGAGGATACCTTTGATAACGGTTATTACAACTGGTGTAGCCTATTGCTGATTCTTAATGGGACTTGAACAGCCTGTTGTAACGATTACAACTGTTAACTTCAGGGAAGGAATTGAACTTAAAATAAATATGTATGTGAAAGTATTGTATATATAATGGTATGTGAAGCTGCTGCATGTGATTAATTATGTTCTTTTACAAAACCAGAGAACAGAACTGATTTACTGTTGCCGTGGAAATTTAAAGGGTAAATTCTCAGTTAAGTTTCTGTTTTACTCCTTAAATTAATGTGAGGTTAATGCCTAAGATTTTATAAGTGTTTATTCACATCTTTAATTCTAAAGAATAACTAATTGTTTTAAAAAGAGCTCAATCTGGGGATTCTTCCTTTATACAGTAAATTAAATCCATCTTGCTCTCCATTTCTCCTCTTACTGATTTGAAGCTTTGCTCCAGAACAGAGCCAGCTTTTCCGGTTATACAAAGCTTATAGCCACAGAGAAAATGTAAAAGGAGAATAAAGAGACAGAGAGAGAGAGAAAGAACCTCCAGACTCTTTGGAACTTGCATGTTTAGTAAATTAATATCTGCTTTTCCAAAGCAATAAGCTATCTTGTTTGTACTCCAGATCTCTTGCTTTTTCTGGAGAGACATTTTTATAATGGCATTATTACTGTTAATTTATATAGGTGCTTTGCAAACAGTATGAAAACAGGGTCTCTTCCCTGAAGTGCTTACGGATCCATCGCTTCAGATGCTCAGACATCACAGTGATGGGCATGATCTAAGAACCAGAAGAGAATTCAGAGCCATCCTCTTGCCTGGATAGCAACATAGTAATATATTACCTTTTTTGTTAGCAACCAGTTATTGTACTCAGCTCTGATAGCTACCTTACTTTTTGGTGCAGTGTCTGACAAAAATATCTTTCCATTAGTGCTAGATTTTAAATGTTATCCTCTTTGCATGCTGAGAGTTGGCACAGCTTGTAGATTTCAAGTACCTGTTGGATGGGAAACCAAAAAGTACTAAGCTTACAATGAGATCTTAAGTATTTCAGCTGGGTTTTATCAGCACTGAAATATCTTCTCTCTGATTTGACACTGGAGAGAGATCTTTCTCTCTAACACATTCGACCCACAGACACTCCCTCTTTTCCCCTCTCCCCTTCCACCGCTTTGGACAAAGGAGAGCTTCTCCTGTTTGTGTTCTCTCATTCACTGTACTGAAGCAGTACTACATTCCCATTGATTAAGTAGGGAATAATTCAGTGGTGATCCCCTGTTAAACATTCTGCCCTACAAGAGCCTGAATTTGCTGCTGACATGAGGAAACTCTGATGTTTTTCTGTTGGAAATTACCCAAACTCTCCTTCCTCTCGGGCAGCTATGATTATTCAGACAGCTTTTACAAAAGAATAAAATGTTAAGGGAATAATTTAACAACCCTTGCAACTTGGCTGATATATCTCATGCATCTGATTTAGCAAAAATGAAATGTAAAGTTTAAAATCCTACCTTTTAAATACTATATAGCTCTTGTATAGCATTTCCAAGCGATTTACAGACTTTGACTAATTGAAACTCACAATATCTCTGTGAGGTCAGTAGGTATTTCCACATTTTACAGATGGATAAACTGAGGCACATTTGCCCTAGGCCAAAGAATGAATTAGTGTGGACACCTAGATTATATATAATTTATGAACTACTGCCTCCCATTCCTGAGTTCAGGTCAGCTTCCATACAGAAAATAGAGAAAAAATTGCTATGCTGATTTATATGATGCTCCAGGTAAGTATGATACACAGGTATCCCCAACTAAACCCACTACCCTCCAAAACTATATGGTAAGAGGAAGATAGCTGCAGAGGAGAGTTTAGTATAATTCTCCACTGTAGGGAGTGCCATCACCCCCAGAAAGCCATTCTTGAAATCTTATCAGCATTAGACACTTAATCAGTAGTACCACTATTCTGGGTTGTACTTTCGGAAATGGGAAACATAACAGCAACTGGGGCATATGGCAACCAGCATGGTGGTGATTCCGCACGCCAGACTTCATATGCAGTGCCTACAGCTGTGGTTCAGCTTGGTTTACAGACTGAAGAGGAGCAATTTGGACAAACCCCTGTCCGTGCCCACCAGGATCAAGAACTCACTGGACTGGTGGAAAAACCCAGCCAATGCCTGCAAAGGGATCCCCTTTTTTCAGGCACCGCCGTCATTGCTCCTTACCACTGATGCAAACCTCATAGGATAGGGCATGCATTTAAACGGTCTCAAAAAACAAGGCAAATGGTCAGCTGCGGAGATATCCTACATATCAATCTCCTCGAGATGAGAGCAGTCAGGAATGCCTGTGCCCATTTCCTCCCACCAATAACAGGATCACAGATAATGATCCTCATGGACAATATAGCCTGCATGTATTATATCAGCCATCAGGGAGGAACCAGATTGCCCTCTCTATGCACAGAGGCAATGTAATTATGGAATTGGTGCATCTCTGACAACATCACCTTGTCTGCAACTTACCTCCTGGACACACAAAATGCAGTAGCGGACAAGATCAGTCTCACATTCCCACATGACCACAAGTGGGAGATGCATCTGTTAGTACTTCATGACTTGTTCATACAGTGGGGAACACCATCCACAGACCTGTTCACCGCTTACAGGAACAAGAACTGTCCACGATACTGTTCCAGGGCGAGGATCAGACAGCACTCTCTGGACAGTTCTCTCCTCCTCCCATGGGACATGGGCCTTCTTTATGCCTTCCCTTCATTTCCCCTTCTGCTGAAGATCTTGCTAAAGATAAAGAGGGACAGAGCTCACATAATTCTGATTGCTCCCACATGGCCGACACAGACCTGGTACCCTTACTTGACGCAGCTCGTGATGTGCCCACCGATCCATCTCCCTTCTGGCCACTCCAAACCTTCTCACTCAGGACAAGTGGTGTACCATACATCCAACTTGGGGGTCCTCCTCCTCAATGCATGGCTCCTATGTGGTTCCAGCACCTAGAGAGCTCACACTCAAAAGAAGTACAAGAGGTTCTTCTGCACAGTAAAAAGTCTTCCACATGGCACACTTACCTGCAGAAATGGTCCATATTTCAGATTTGGTGCACGTCCCTTCAAAGCTCTCCAGTGTCGGCAACTTTGCCACATATTCTGACCCTTAAAAAATAAGGTTAGCCCTGAGCTCTAAGGGTCCACCTAGAAGCTATTACAGCATTTCACCAACCCATAGACAGGTCCTCAGCGCTATTGCACCCGACCACTAAAAGGTTCCTTAAGGGAATAACAAATCTCTTCCCTCAAGCTTGACTTCCTACTGCCTTGTGGGACCAAAGCTTAGTGCTGAAAGGGCTGAGTAGGCCCCCCTTCGAACCTATGGCCACCTGTTCGATAGCATACCTATAGATGAAAACAGTGTTTCTGATTGCAGTTACCTTGGCTAAAAGAATAGGGGAAATAGCAGCTCTGATGGCGCATTCCCTATGCACAGTGTTCTTCCCTATTAAGGTTACACTTATGCCACATCCAAGATTCATCCTTAAACTGATCTCCTCATTTTACGTGAATCAGTCTATTCACCTTCCCATCTTCTATCCCACTCCTCACCGAGACAGTAGGGAGGCCATTCTGCATAACCTAGACGTTAGGAGAGCCCTTGCATTCTACCTCGAAAGGCCTTCAAGAGCTCCCTTCCTCTCTATGGCAGAAAGGTCTATGGACTCAGTAATATCAGCCCAAAGACTCTCCAAGTGGGTCTCAAAATGCATCAGACAGTGTTATGAAATTCTTAACATGAACTCTCTGCATCAATCTGTACACATTCTACTCGGTCAATCTCTTCATCTGTCACCTTCTTTAAGAATGTCCTCCTCTCAGATATCTGCAGAGTGGCGACGTGGGCATCAGTCCACACCTTCACAGAACATTATTCAATCATTGGGGACGCTGTCTCTGGCTTTGGCTCCACAGTACTTTAACCTGTGCTAAGCCAAATCCAAAGTCCCAGCTCTACAAGGGGGTACTGCTCGGGAGTCACCTACAGTGGAGCACCCATAGGGACACTTTTTGAGGAAGAAATTACCCCCCTTATGCAGTAACAATGGTTCTCTGAGATGTGTGTCCCTATGGGTGCTCCACTACCCACCCTCCTCCCCTCTACTTTGGAGTTCTTGCTATGAGACTGCAGTAGAGAAGGAACTGAGGACGGTTAGTCCACATGTGCTGGCTAACCTCATGGTACAGCATTAAGAGAGATAATGCATGTGTGGGCACAACAGACATTGCTACCAAAGTTCTCCAATCAGCAGCACATGGACACAGGAACACCTACAGTGGAGCACCCATAGGAAGAACACACACATCTTGAAGAACCATCGCTACTGCACAAGGTGAGTAACTTCTTCTTATGTTGTTCGTGCAAAACTCCTTCCTTTGGCAGAGAGTAGATGAGTGGAAGGAATATGACATGCTTTTTTCTTTTCCAAACGCTAGAATATTCTCAGAATTCCCCCAGTACTTGCTGTGTCTACTTACAGAGCAACAAAAGGCCAAGAAGCAACTTGGAGGACATACCAATAAATATTCTTCTCTTTGCTTCTGTGGAAACAGTGCACCCTTTTAACATTAGTACTATTCAGGATCCGAAATGTAGGTCCCTTAGGATTTGCTTTTTGTTATTTGTGTATATAATTTATATTTCCATCATTGTGTATATAAAGAATTCTCCTAGAAGTTATTGGTATGTTGTGTTGCTTAGCATATAGATACCAGCTATATACTTGAGCTAAGGGGATAAATATACTAGTGTTGCATTTACTGATAATGATAGCAATTATCTATCAAAGATCAAACAAACAGAAAACACTTAGAAAATACAGTTTTGCACCATATTTCTAAGATTATTTGTATTGACTATGGAACAGATGCTTATCCCTAACTGTGCTTGTTGGCTGGAGATTTCTGCTACATTTTAACTATTGAAGAGCCAATTTAAATTAATAAGTAGAGCAGAAGACTGCTGACTCTTAAGCTCTGTTCCAAGTTGTAGCCTGGACTTGCTTTATGATCTTGTACCAAACCACTTAACTAATCCTTCTTTTAGTACCTGATGTACAAAAGTGGGCTACTACCTACCTCTCAGAAGTGTTATGAGGTTTACTTCATGAATGCTTGTAAAGTGCTTTGGGATCCTTTGGTTAAGGGGGACCTGATATGTACAAAAGATAGTAGTAATAATTGTCTAGGAAATGTTTTTAAAGACACAATAAGAAAAAGTGGAACCAACATGTTAATACATAATGAATTATATTCTTGAACAAATCATGAAATTGTTGAGAGAGGAGGGGCCTTTGATCATCTGTAAATCAGGATTAAATAGAACACTAATAGATAAAAAAGAGTTCTCTTCGCTCTATATACAATATCTTTTTGCGCAAGACATTACAGTTCACCTTTCTGGGGTTAGATTATGTCTTTTGCAAAATAGTAATTGTGGTTACTTTGAGTTTCAGATAGAGAGAAAAATGACTCAGTGAGCACAATTTCCATGGCAGAATGTGCAAAGCAATTTTGCAGAGATTTAAAATTGTACAATTCACTTCTCAAAGTAGTGTTACACAGTTCAGCATGGGGTCTGTTTACTCCAGTGACATATTGGTGTTTTTTAACACCTCAAAAGCACTAGCACATGAGAAAAGTGTTATATTTTGTACTAAAATGATATCATTCCGGGGAGCCTGTGAAGGAGTGTACTACCTCTTTAAGGACCAGTCTGGAACCCTCAAACAGAACAGCCTGGGTGCAATTAAGGAGACTCCTCGTTCTGCCCTATTAGCCTGTTTGAACTGGAAGAGGAAGCTGAGCAAGTGGGGAGGAGAAGACTAGAAGCTGGACAGTCTTCAAGAGGGATTGATCTCTCTCGAGCTCTGGAAGGTTAGCTTCGCCAGACTTTAACTTTGGGAGCTCTGAACCAAAGGGTTCTGAGGCAAGCAACTTTAAACTGTTATTCCAAGTGCTCTTTCCCTGGACTTCATTAAAAGGAGGCATACTTATTTTGATTAATTTGTTTTGGTTTCTCGTTACCTTCATCGGTACAAGAGGATTTATTGATGCTGAGGTGGAGGAAGGGGGGAAACAAAGGTGGGGTCTCATCTGCAGAGCCACACCTTGCCACAAAGGTCATCCAGGGTGTCCCACCACTTTATAGGCCCTAACAGAAGGAAATTTTATTTTACTAATTATGTTTGAATTAAATGGAAGAGTAGATTAATTTAATTATTTATTTTTCTTTTGACTTAGATAATAAAGTGTCCGTACTTAGGATCTGAGCTTGCTGACCATTTAAAAATTACAAATACAAATTTCAATCAGATTACGCCTTCAGCCAAGCCGCAGCTCCATATGAAAATAGGAACACTCCAAGACACTGTCTAGTACTTCAGGCTCCCCTAATTCTCTTCAAAGGCCAGTCAAAATGAATTGGGCCTTGTTTTAATGGGGTAGTTACTCCTGAGTTTGACTATAAAAGAGATTAACCAAAATCATTCAACAATAAGATGTGTTGTATTTTCTTGTTTTAAAATGCATAAGAAAAATAAGGCCCTGAAAGGTTAAGTGAATTGTATAAGGCCACAAAGCAAGTTAACGACAGATCCAACAACAGGACCTAGGACTGTGGTTTTCACCAATCTGATTACATGCTAGGCAGGGAATACTTATCTCAGGCTATTTTATTGCATTGCATCTTTGACCTGAATCCAAACATAGTCAAGAAAAATCAATATCTTCTTTAGGCTGTTGGAGGTTGCTTTGGGGGTGAAGGAGGATAGCTTGAGTTATTTAATGAAGTTGATTGCATGAGGTGAGCAGTGCCATAGAGTTTACACCCACACACAAGAGGGAATCTAGTGATTTAGGGAGCTATGTATTGTCTCATTCATTGATTCTGTGTTGGATCCACAGCTTCTTGAACTTTCGTGATGCCAGATTAGTCTAACTGAAGCATTTGAGCTCTCCCATGCATTTCCTACTCAACCCCCTAAACTAATTGTAGCCAGTAGGACAGTATGGGAAAGCAATAACAATTATTCTGGCAGAAAGGTGGAACCTTCTTGCCAAATTGGAGCTGACACTGGCGTTGCCAGGATGAAAATGCTAATAACGAATGTTTTGTCAGTTTGGTTAAAAAGACCCAGTCTGTTCTCTGACTAAGGGTATTAAACTTGTTACTGTACATGTTGTGTCTCCATAAAATAATGGGTGCATCCCAGCCTGCTGTTCAATGTAGCAAACACTCCCCCTCAAACACTCAAATGATCCAGCTAAGGCATGAAAGGCTATGTAAGAGAATCTATAAGGTTGTGCTTGACAGCAATGAAAGAAAACTTTACAATGTGTTTTGGCTCATGAATTTAAACACCAGTGGAATTATGAAAGCTTACAGTGTTACCAGGATGATGATTGCCAGTTGCCAATTACAGTTCTTTTTAGATCTGCTTACTGTGTACTTAGAAGTCTCTTTGAAAACAGAAATTAACTTGACAGTCTATCTTAATACTGTTAAACTACTACATGTATTATAATAATGAATACCTAACCTTGTTTTATAAAAGAGAATCAAATTGGTTAAAGCCCTCAGAGTCTCATAATTTACCAAATTTAAAGTTATAGTAAAACTAGAGCTTGAGTCTAGTGTACATACACAGTTTCATTTCTTTATGCTCCACTGAGCCAGTTAATTCTCTCCACATACCAGAATGTGGGACGTGTTAAAATTTTAATGAGCAGAACCCCAGGGTATTCACATCTCTGCAGCCTGAGATATTTGGAGTGGGGAGGGGCAGGAAACTCTTTTGGTTCCATCAAATAAAAGAATGTGTAGGCTGTCCCAAATACATCCTGAAGCTAATGATGTCTGAAATTAAGGAAACCCATGGGCTGCGTCAGAGACTGGGAATAGGATACACAATGAACGGGTGCTGGTGTAAGGAGGGTACGCACATTGTAGGATGCTTTAGAGGAGGGAAGGTGCCATGTGATGGCATGCATTCCGGTGAAGCAACTTCCCTACCTGTGACAGACGGGGGAAGCTGACAGTTTCCTCATCTGAACAGTTTTCTAGAAAAGGATCTCCTGTACATATGGAAGTATGCACTAAATTCTTGTGCTTCCATCTTCTGCTCAGAGGTGGGGAGATGAGGATGTCCAGCAAAGTAGCTGACTGTATTCAGGGGAAACTGACAGGTTAGAGTATATTTATGGGCCCTTTGCACTTCCAGAGTAAGGATTACACTGTTCTGGAGAAATTCTCAGTTGCTTGCTGAGGTTACCTTTCTGGCGTGTTTGCACAATTACTTCGGTACCATGAGGCTGTAGCATGGGGGAGAATCTTGACCATTATTTCTTCCTATGATGGGGGCTAACTTAGCTACGACAAATCAGGAAAGAGATCTTGGAGTCATTGTGATAGTTCTCTGAAAATGTCCATGCAGTGTGCAGTGGCAGTCAAAAAAGCGAACATCATGTTCGGAATCATTAAAAAGGGGATAGAGAATAAGACAGAGAATATCTTATTGCCCTTACGTAAATCCATGGTACGCCCACATCTTGAATACTGTGTACAGATGTGGTCTCCTCATCTCAAAAAAGATCTACTGGCATTAGAAAAGGTTCAGAGAAGGGCAACTAAAATGATTAGGGGTTTGGAACGGGTCCCAGATGAGGAGAAATTAAAGAGACTAGGACTTTTCAGCTTGGAAAAGAGGAGACTAAGGGGGGATATGATAGATGTATATAAAATCATGAGTGGTGTGGAGAAAGTGAATAAGGAAAAGTTATTTACTTGTTCCCATAATATAAGAACTAGGGGCCACCAAATGAAACTAATGGGTAGCAGGTTTAAAACAAATAAAAGGAAGGTCTTCTTCACTCAGCGCACGGTCAACCTGTGGAACTCCTTGCCTGAGGAGATTGTGAAGGCTAGGACTATAACAGGGTTTAAAAGAGAACTGGATAAATTCATGGAGGTTAAGTCCATTAATGGCTATTAGCCAGGCTGGGTAAGGAATGGTGTCCGTAGCCTCGGTTTGTCAGAGGGTGGAGTTGGATGGCAGGAGAGAGATCACTTTATCATTACCTGTTAGGTTCACTCCCTCTGGGGCACCTGGTATTGGCCACTGTCAGCAGACAGAATACTGGGCTGGATGGACCTGTGGTATGACCCACAATGGCCGTTCTTATGTTCCTCTATCAAGGCACAAGTCTTTTTAATTCACCTTTAAAAACCCTAGTTCAGTGCAGTCCTCCTAGACTGGGAGCAGGAGATTGAGTATAACATTCAGACAAAAAGAAAAGGAGTACTTGTGGCACCTTAGAGACTAACCAATTTATTTGAGCATAAGCTTTCGTGAGCTACAGCTCACTTCATCGGATGCATACTGTGGAAAGTGTAGAAGATCTTTTTATACACACAAAGCATGAAAAAATACCTCCCCCCAACCCACTCTCCTGCTGGTAATAGCTTATCTAAAGTGACCACTCTCCTTACAATGTGTATGATAATCAAGTTGGGCCATTTCCAGCACAAATCCAGGGTTTAACAAGAACGTCTGGGGGGTAGGAAAAAACAAGGGGAAATAGGTTACCTTGCATAATGACTTAGCCACTCCCAGTCTCTATTCAAGCCTAAGTTAATTGTATCCAATTTGCAAATGAATTCCAATTCAGCAGTCTCTCGCTGGAGTCTGGATTTGAAGTTTTTTGTTGTAATATCTCAACTTTCATGTCTGTAATCGCATGACCAGAGAGATGGAAATGTTCTCCGACTGGTTTATAAATGTTATAATTCTTGACATCTGATTTGTGTCCATTTATTCTTTTACGTAGAGACTATCCAGTTTGACCAATGTACATGGCAGAGGGGCATTGCTGACACATGACGGCATATATCACATTGGTGGATGTGCAGGTGAACGAGCCTCTGATAGTGTGGCTGATGTTATTAGGCCCTGTGATGGTGTCCCCTGAATAGATATGTGGGCACAGTTGGCAACGGGCTTTGTTGCAAGGATAGGTTCCTGGGTTAGTGGTTCTGTTGTGTGGTATGTGGTTGCTGGTGAGTATTTGCTTCAGGTTGGGGGGCTGTCTGTAGGCAAGGACTGGCCTGTCTCCCAAGATTTGTGAGAGTGTTGAGTCATCCTTCAGGATCAGTTGTAGATCCTTAATAATGCGTTGGAGGGGTTTTAGTTGGGGGCTGAAGGTGACGGCTAGTGGCGTTCTGTTATTTTCTTTGTTAGGCCTGTCCTGTAGTAGGTGACGTCTGGGAACTCTTCTGGCTCTATCAATCTGTTTCTTCACTTCCGCAGGTGGGTATTGTAATTGTAAGAATGCTTGATAGAGATCTTGTAGGTGTTTGTCTCTGTCTGAGGGGCTGGAGCAAATGCGGTTGTATCGCAGAGCTTGGCTGTAGACGATGGATCGTGTGGTGTGGTCAGGGTGAAAGCTGGAGGCATGTAGGTAGGAATAGCGGTCAGTTGGTTTCCGGTATAGGGTGGTGTTTATGTGACCATTGTTTATTAGCACTGTAGTGTCCAGGAAGTGGATCTCTTGTGTGGACTGGACCAGGCTGAGGTTGATGGTGGGATGGAAATTGTTGAAATCATGGTGGAATTCCTCAAGGGCTTCTTTTCCATGGGTCCAGATGATGAAGATGTCATCAATATAGCACAAGTAGAATAGGGGCGTTAGGGCACGAGAGCTGAGGAAGCATTGTTCTAAGTCAGCCATAAAAATGTTGGCATACTGTGGGGCCAAGCGGGTACCCATAGCAGTGCCACTGATCTGAAGGTATACATTGTCCCCAAATGTAAAATAGTTATGGGTAAGGACAAAGTCACAAAGTTCAGCCACCAGGTTAGCCGTGACATTATCGTTCTTGACGGCTTGTAGTCCATCTTTGTGTGGAATGTTGGTGTAGAGGGCTTCTACATCCATAGTGGCCAGGATGGTGTTATCAGGAAGATCACCGATGGATTGTAGTTTCCTCAGGAAGTCAGTGGTGTCTCAAAAGTAGCTAGGAGTGCTGGTAGCGTAGGGCCTGAGGAGGGAGTCTACATAGCCAGACAATCCTGCTGTCAGGGTGCCAATGCCTGAGATGATGGGGCGCCCAGGATTTCCAGGTTTATGGATCTTGGGTAGCAGATAGAATATCCCTGCTCGGGGTTCTAGTGGTGTGTCTGTGCGGATTTGATCTTGTGCTTTTTCAGGGAGTTTCTTGAGCAAATGCTGTAGTTTCTTTTGGTAACTCTCAGTGGGATCAGAGGGTAATGGCTTGTAGAAAGTGGTGTTGGAGAGCTGCCGAGCAGCCTCTTGTTCATATTCCGACCTATTCATGATGACAACAGCACCTCCTTTGTCAGCCTTTTTGATTATGATGTCAGAGTTGTTTCTGAGGCTGTGGATGGCATTGTGTTCCGCACGGCTGAGGTTATGGGGCAAATGATGCTGCTTTTCCACAATTTCTGCTCGTGCACATCGGCGAAAGCACTCTATGTAGAAGTCCAGTCTGCTGTTTCGACCTTCCGGAGGAGTCCACCTAGAATCCTTCTTTTTGTAGTGTTGGTAGGGAGGTATCTCTGGATTAGTATGTTGTTCAGAGGTGTCCCCTAACGCCCCTACTCTACTTGCGCTATATTGATGACATCTTCATCATCTGGACCCATGGAAAAGAAGCCCTTGAGGAATTCCACCATGATTTCTACAATTTCCATCCCACCATCAACCTCAGCCTGGTCCAGTCCACACAAGAGATCCACTTCCTGGACACTACAGTGCTAATAAACGATGGTCACATAAACACCACCCTATACCGGAAACCAACTGACCGCTATTCCTACCTACATGCCTCCAGCTTTCACCCTGATCACACCACACGATCCATCGTCTACAGCCAAGCTCTGCGATACAACCGCATTTGCTCCAGCCCCTCAGACAGAGACAAACACCTACAAGATCTCTATCAAGCATTCTTACAATTACAATACCCACCTGCGGAAGTGAAGAAACAGATTGATAGAGCCAGAAGAGTTCCCAGACGTCACCTACTACAGGACAGGCCTAACAAAGAAAATAACAGAACGCCACTAGCCGTCACCTTCAGCCCCCAACTAAAACCCCTCCAACGCATTATTAAGGATCTACAACTGATCCTGAAGGATGACTCAACACTCTCACAAATCTTGGGAGACAGGCCAGTCCTTGCCTACAGACAGCCCCCCAACCTGAAGCAAATACTCACCAGCAACCACATACCACACAACAGAACCACTAACCCAGGAACCTATCCTTGTAACAAAGCCCGTTGCCAACTGTGCCCACATATCTATTCAGGGGACACCATCACAGGGCCTAATAACATCAGCCACACTATCAGAGGCTCGTTCACCTGCACATCCACCAATGTGATATATGCCGTCATGTGTCAGCAATGCCCCTCTGCCATGTACATTGGTCAAACTGGATAGTCTCTACGTAAAAGAATAAATGGACACAAATCAGATGTCAAGAATTATAACATTTATAAACCAGTCGGAGAACATTTCAATCTCTCTAATCACGCGATTACAGACATGAAAGTTGCGATATTACAACAGAAAAACTTCAAATCCAGACTCCAGCGAGAAACTGTTGAATTGGAATTCATTTGCAAATTGGATACAATTAACTTAGGCTTGAATAGAGACTGGGAGTGGCTAAGTCATTATGCAAAGTAACCTTTTTCCCCTTGTTTTTTCCTACCCCCCCAGACGTTCTTGTTAAACCCTGGATTTGTGCTGGAAATGGCCCAACTTGATTATCATACACATTGTAAGGAGAGTGGTCACTTTAGATAAGCCATTACCAGCAGGAGAGTGGGTTGGGGGGAGGTATTTTTTCATGCTTTGTGTGTATAAGAAGATCTTCTACACTTTCCACAGTATGCATCCGATGAAGTGAGCTGTAGCTCACGAAAGCTTATGCTCAAATAAATTGGTTAGTCTCTAAGGTGCCACAAGTACTCCTTTTCTTTTTGCGAATACAGACTAACACGGCTGTTACTCTGAAACATTCAAACAGTGGTCTAGCATCTGGCACATAGCTTCTTTTTAATACTTTAACTCCTTTGATGCTTCATTCTTAAAAATGAAAATCCTATAAAATAAATTAAATAAAGATTAGGATGCTCTAAATTAACTATATATATTAATGATTCAGTTGGATGGTTCTAATAAGCAAGGGAAGTATATGGCACAAAAGCCTTTGCTGTAAACACTTTGTCTTCTGTTGAATACCTGTTTTAAATAGAAGCATCGCTACAGTTAATTATTCAGCTTTTTGTAGTTCAACAGAGTAGTAATTTCTTCTCTATCTTAAAAAGAAATAGTGGTTGGTGTTTTTACAGGTAGAACAAGGCAATTAATTGTCTCTCTACCCTCTGGTGTTCTCTAATCAGTTTGTCTCCTTCTCCAGCTGGGATCCTCTTAGCACTGGTAGGCTGAGATTTTGAAGCTGGACTCATTGCTTATATATGTCTGAAGGGCCTCCATCACAAAGTCATTAACTGAGAGCTACAAACTGGAATTGATCTGTTGTAGACTTAGCATAATTTTCACGCTTGGGCTGACTTGAATGCTATTGTCCGACAGGCTTCTGAAAATGTCAAGTGCCAGAAGGGAGGCATCAGTGAAATTGAAATTATTCCTCCCCCAGGAGCAACTGAATTTTAAAGTCCTCAAGCATTGTAAATAAAAAAAGAAAAATTGGTAATGAGAAGGGGAATTAATAGGATAGTCTTTCATATGATTTATATAGCTTTCGTAAGTAGTTGCATTATTGTGTTTAAAAGTACTGCTCTACAGCCGTTTCACATTAGGAAGATAAGATTAAAAATTTGAAGGGGCAACTCTGGAAATTAGGAGCTGAAAGAACTAATGGGTTTTAAATAAATAAAAGCTGCTATTGGAGAAAAATTATTTCAAAGCTATAACGGTGGGGCTTCCATAAAGCATTCAGGGAACTTGAATGTTTCCCTTGATATAGATGCGACATTTCAATTTATTAGACAATTCCTTATTTTAATTGCTGTCATTATGGAAAATAGTAGACTTAAACCATGCCAGGATAATACATTATACAGCAAAATAGAACCTGCTTAACCACCCTGACAGTTAGGAAGTTTTTCCAAACTAAACCGCTGCTGCTGCAATTTAAGCCCTTTGCTTCTTGTCCAGTCCTCACAAGTTAAGAACAACAGTTTTCTCCCTCCTCCTTGTAACAACCTTTTATGTACTTGAAAATTATTATGTCTTCCCTTAGTCTTCTCTTCTCCAGGCTAAACAAACCAATTTTTTTCAATCTTCCCTCATAGGTCATGTTTTCTGGACCTATAATCGTTTTTGTTGCTCTTCTCTGGACTTTCTCGAGTTTGTCCACATCTTTCCTGAAACGTGGCACCCAGAACTGGACACAATACTCCAGCTGAGGCCTAATCAGCGTGGAGTAGAGCGGAAGAATTACTTCTCATGTCTTGCTTACAACACTGGTGCTAATACATCCCAGAATGATGTTTGCTTTTTTTGCAACAGTGTTACACTGTTGACTCCTTTTTATTTAGCTTATAATACACTTGTGACCCCCAAATCCCTTTCTGCTATATTCCATCCTAAGCGGTCATTTCCCATTTAGTATGTGTGCGACTAATTGTTCCTTCCCAAGTGGAGTACTTTGCATTTGTCCTTATTGAAATTTGACCTATTTACTGCAGACCATTTCTCCAGTTTGTCCAGATCATTTTGAATTTTAATCCTATCCTTCAAACCACTTGCCACCTGCAACTTTGCAACTTGCAAAGATGAGGTTGAGTTACAAATTTGTTTTTAAAAATGGGTTACCTAATATTTTCATTAGGTGGTCTTGTTGCTATTTGCTGTAGGGATTCTTTACTTACAATTCCCATCTTTTCATAGTGTTGTTGAATTACCCACCTTCCACTTTTTTCTTGGAAGCAACTGAGGAATATTCTTAGCAAAGAAATTGATTGTTACACTCCTGTGTTAGAGGATTTTTGTGTTGCATTTTATGAAAATGTTACTGCTCCTGAAACTTTGATGTGAAACTGCCAAAGCTTTGCAGTCATTTTTCTGTTTTTTGCTCTGTTTGCACCTTTTTTGACTATACAGAAATAACTACTGTATTGTTAAAAAGAAGTTCATAATCATAAAAAGGAGTGCCGCAGGAATGAAAAGGACTGTGTGGAAAAAACATATACTTTGGTGTTAGAAACCAGGCTCATAGGCTGAATTATTTCTTTTCCTTTGCTTGTTTCTAGCTATTTACTTACAATAGTCAATACAAAAGAAAACACTGTGTTGACTCTACCAGATATTTTCAGAAATAGAGGAGTGTTTTTTGTGTACTCCTTTGATTTTTGCCCACTTAAAAAAAATCAGGGATAAACTCTTCTACCCATTCTTTAGTTTAATTTATCTATGTATTTCAAATATATATTACAATGTAATTGCCACTGCTACGTAGTGGTAATTACAGCTTACGATCTGTGAAAGTGTGATGAGGTGTACTGGCCTTTGTGGCTCCCTACAGGAGGCCCTGCAGCCCTGATGTGTCCCACCCCATTAAATAGTGAAATGACAGAAAAGGAGCAGTGAAGATGGGTCCTCCTGGTCTGCCTAGAGAGGCCTCACAGAAGCAGCCAATCAGAGAATAATGGGCTGAAGTAAAAGGTGCTGCAGGGCCTTACTTAACAGGTCAGTTCCTGGCTGGGACCAGAGGAGTAAAAAAAAAGTGTGTTCCTCTCTGGTCAAAGGAACAGAACAAGTAGCCAGAGTTTATGGCAGGCTGAACTTACACTGAGATTGCAGAGGCAGAAGGACCTGGGGACGTTGGCCCTGAGGTAGGGGACTAGACATAAAAAAGGCCTGGTAGGAATAGGACCTAGGAACTGGCAGCGAAAGTTTGAAATAAGTAGTACGTGGCTGTTGTGTATTGGGTGCTTGTTTGGAACCTGGAGTAGTAGGTGGGCCTGAGTTCCCCTACTGGACACAAGTATATTGGCATAAAGCCCAAGAAAGGAACAGGCCTTATTTGGGAACCCAAATTTAAGGGGCCCAGATGTGAAGACCCTAATGAGGACAAATAGACTGTTTAGTTATTGAACTCTTTAATACCCCTCCAAGGGTTCATTTGGACTTTGTGATGTGAGCAGAGGGCCAAGCCACTGATAACCCTCCAAGGTCAGCCAGCAGCCTGCAGGGAGTGCCAGGGGTGAGAAAAACCATGCAGTAGAGCACCCAGGCACTAGGAGGCACTCAAGAGATGAGTGCTCCATGAGGGTATAGATAATATATCAAAAATAGAAAGGAAGGGTAAATAGGCATGACATTGTTAACCCACTGTATACTAGGTTCTGTGTTACACTTTCACATGTGGTGGAAGATTGAACATTAAGGGCCTGATCACTGCATTCAGTGGCAAGACTCCCTTTGACTTCAGATTTACTATAGACTAAGGGGTTGATCCAAAGCCCATGGAGTGCGTGTCCCAGTTTAGGGCTGTTAATATAATTGTCACCCATGTATGTAGTTGGACGATAGAAAATACTGGTTCTTTGGAATGAGTGTCTTCCTCAGGGTAGTCTGAATAAGTGAATCATGTTGGATAAAATTGGTTGTGTTGCCCTCATAAGTAGTAAGCTAACTTAAAAAGCTTAAGAAAATTAATTAGCTCAAATTTCCAGCTGTCAAACATAGATTTCACATTAGATATTCCCAAATTTAGGATATGTTTTTATACTACCAGTTATAACATTGGTTCTTTTCTGGGAAGCCTGTGCATATTCGCACCTGGACCAGAGTGATCGGGAACCTTCTGGATCGCCCATTGTGGTTCACATGACTGCTGTTTCACCACACCACACATTCAGGGCCAGAGGTTATATAAGAGGGATGAGAGCCTTAGCCACGTCATTTTCTTTCTTCCAGACAAAAGCTGCAGTGTCTAACATTACTCCCAAAGTATGGGTATCACCTGTTCTGTAAATTGCTACTCCCATCTGTGTGTTCCCCCGTCCCCAAAGAGTGCTTTAGAAAGAACCTCATTATAAGCTTGGAAGATTCTGCCGTGAGGTCCTGCAGGCCCTCAAAAAAATAAATGATTTGAGGAAAAATTGCCAAGCAGGAGAATCCACCTCATAGGAAATCCCCTAGAAGAATTCACTTTGCAGTACTTGAGGCAGGAACGCTGGGCATGATTTAAAATATTTAACACTTTACAGGGAAATCTAGAGTACCTTATATCACCTTGATAATGTGTACACATTATTAACACACATATTGTAACTAATATGTAGGCTTTTTATTTTATGTGGTTTTATCTTCAAGACCATAATATCCTCACTGTGGTAGTGTCCAGTGTTCTCTACAATATTTCAAATAACTCTAAGAGGGTGTATTTTAGAGTAACAGTGTGATGGGGCAGTATGCCAAACCCCTGCCTATTCCACGAACACAGAACACTCTGAGACTTCCTTGCTTGTAAACACCACCGTGTAATTTATTTACAGTGCTTTAGTCCCTCCATCAATGCTTATCAGTGCCTCCACATCTTTACGCTATATCTCAACTTTCTAACCCCTTCTCCAAAAGAGTGGGGAGTGATAAGGTATATCTACTCAGAGAACTCCCTTTGTCTGGTTCTGCTAACCTTCTGTTTCTTTCCTTCTCTTCCCCTCTGAGCAAGCCTTTCTGTGCCCTTTTTAAACAGCTTTCCTTTTAGAGTGCTAATTGGTTCATTGACTCACTCTCCCCAATCAGTCCTCTGTCCATTTAGGCCTTCTCCAAGGGAACCAAATTGAGTACTAATAGGGTATGTGTACACAGCACCTAGACACCCTCAGCTGGCCCATGCCAACCGACTCAGGCTCACCAACTCTGGCTGTGGGGCTGTTTCTTTGCTGTGTAGACTTCCATGTTCAGGCTGAAAGGTGGGGGAGGGTCCCAGAGCTTGGGCTCCAGCTCAAGCCCCGGAAGCCTACACAGTAATGAAACAGTCCCACAGCCCAAGCCCCATGAGCCTGAGTCAGCTGGCATGGGCCAGCTGAGGGTGTCTAGGTGCTGTGTAGACATACCCATAGTGACCAGAGTGCTGACTCAAGTGCTAGTCCTCAGCACTCTGTCACAAACTGTAACAAAACAAGTTAAAAGAGAGAGAGGTCCACATCCAGATTAGTCCAAACTACATTTAAGAGAGCTTTTCAGACTGTGTATACAGGCATTCAAGCTAGAGGGAACAACTCCTGTAGCAGGGCCCATCAAGCTCTGGCATTCATCCCTTCTTTCCTTATTAAAATACTCCTGTATTCTAGACCAGGAAGTTCTATCTATGAGTCCACAGAAACTATTCTTGTTCTCTGGGTCAGCCAAGTCTGGTGTGCAAGCCCCACAGACTATTTCTGACTCTAGACGAGGGGGCATGTGTGCCCCAGAAGATGATTATTGTGCGCTGGATTCGTTACTTCTAGTTTGCAATTTTCCAAAGACAACGCTTGTGCCCTGTGTTAGCAGGTATTCAGATTCCGAAAGATGCCTTTTCTGCTGTGGTTGAGCATTTGAGCACCTGAAGTAGTTTTTTGTACCATGGGCTGAGAAGGTCAGGGATCAGAGTCAAGCTGGGAAAGTTGTTTAAGAAATATCCTGGAAGGCACAGTTTATCTAAGCTATGGCAGGTTTTATTTTTCTTTTTTTTGCCAATTAATATGTTGCCATTGTCCTAAAGAAAACATTTGTAAATAGATGGCAAGGATTTTTTTCCCTCCAATTCCTTATCCTCCTCAGAAGGGCAATGTTAGATGAAAACGGCAGTTTCTGAGATGGAGGCAATACTTGGAAAACTAGCAAACATCCCAGCTGCTGTTACCTGCTCACCTTTTTCCTTCCATTTTCACTGCTTCTGGGACAGAGTCCTTCCTCTCTGCAAACAGAATCCTCATTTCTCTTCACTTACAGATCTAATCTGTACCCTGAGGTCATCGCTTGTTTGTTCTGTGGTTCCTGCTCACTTAGGAATACTTCTAGTGCACCTCTGAAGTCTTTGCTTCCTTTCTTTTCCCTTTCCTGTTAATTTTTAAGGTGATTGTCAGGCTGGTGCCAGGTGCTGAATTGAGACTGAGGGCTTTCATCCATAGCACAGTACAATATGAGAAGTAGCAGTGAAAGCATTCACATACCAGCATGCCAGTCTTCTCTGTTCTGACTTGGAACGACCTTTTCTGTGAGTAACAGAACGGTCAATCTTCATGCAGTCTCAATACTACGTGGTCTTTCTTCTGAGCTTGCCTTTGTGGGTTTGGCTTTACTGCTCTCACTAGCAACAGGAGCATAAGTCAAAGTCTCCTGGGCTGTATGAATAGTGTTCTGAACAGTGTTCCAAACAGACAGGCAGAAAATAAACAGGTTCATGAACTTTGGGTACCTCAGTGGCACTGCAGACCATTTGGCAGTGTACAAGAAGCACAGCTGAAAAGAAATTTACTATTGCTAATTCAAGTGCTGCAGTCAGGAATAAAATAGGATGGAGGCAGAAAACCCAAATATCAGTGACAATTTCCCTTACAATTGATGCATCTGGAATCAAAGCACTTAAGAAGCATCTCATGAAAGCTAATTAGACAGCATTGATCAGCTGGTAAAGAATGGGTTTTTGGGTAACATAAGTTTAAACAAGAATAAACTACTAACAAAATGTGCTGTTAAAAAAGTTAGACACGTTACCAAATCTTTGTCAAATCAAACTTATATTTGACACTCACAAGGAGAAACTACCAACATTTAAAGCTAGTAGGATGATCTTTCATGTAAAAGTATCACTGTTTTCACAGAAGGCTATTCAAAATCCCAATCACCATCTGAAATGAGATGGGACAGCACTGTACTTTGAATAGGTTGAGTAACACCTTGCTAACAAAAAACTGGAAGTACTCCATCAGATACCAAGAGCACTTATATAAAGTAACCTGTGCCACTTAATAATAATAATAATAATAATTAATAAAGAAAAACCCACCCACCAAACCTGGTAAGAAGATGATACATTGTCAGAGAATACATTCTCCAAAATGCTTTCTTGTATGGGTCAGCATTTCATTGATGAGTGCAAATTTGCCAAATAAATAAAATTGTCTCTGCACCAGGGATGCAAATCTCCACAAATGATCTTCCATACATAATGTGCCCCTCGCTAAGTCGGAAAATGTTAAAACTGAACGTGTTAGCAATTCTGTGAAACGGACTTCTCTGTCAGTCAAATTAAAGATTTAATTATCTTTAAAAGAACACAAAGACTGCATCATATGCATTATGAAAACACACAAGGAAAGTGAAACTCATGTCAGGGACAGAAATGACTGTTACACTGAAATGGAGAAACTTTTATCCTTTGATTCCTACAATAAAGTTCTGAAAACTCCATATCTGTGTCCAAAATTTTATGTACAAAGGCTAACAGATAAAGAAGCATTGGATGTATGGTATTTCTAGCTAATGGTAACCTTAATCCATACAATCAATACTGGGATTATTTTACTTATACAATAGAAACCTCTTAATTGGGACAATCCTGTGAAAAACCTGATTAGCCCCTTACATACATCATAAAAGTGATATTTTTTCATTTTAGTTGTAGCACTTCACTAGAGAAAAGGTGCCATACTTAGTTTCAGGACTAAAGTGTCTAAGCAGCTGTCTCAACAACAGAAGAGTCCATTGTTCAGTAGTCTGAAATGACTTGAAGCTAAATAAAACTCTACTAAGTAAAATGTATTAAATTGTCATTAATTGCATTTATCCTTATTTTTGGTTCTAATTTTTCTTTGACAATCATCACACTTATTTAATACCTGGTGAAACACAACTTGGTTACTTGGCACTAGGCAAATGCAGTTCTCTTTGGAAAAAAAATTGATAATTGTGTTCATTTTAAACAGTAGTTACTGTTCACCAAAATTATGCTAAATTATTCTTTGGAAGATGCAGCTCAATAAACCAGCCGTCCTGATTGTATCCTACTTAAGTGGAGTTTAACTGTGTCAGTAATTCAGCTTTATTATATAATGAAGAATACCAGTGAAATTCTAACTCTGTCTGACTCACTCTTTACTGAATAGTGTAATATTTGCAGATTTTATTCAAAGAATACATTTAATAGCAGTACTTCAGTATTGTACTTTCAGCCTCACATCAGATCAGTTTCACAACCCCAGTGTTAAATAAACAAACACTGGACAGGAGAACTATCTGTCTCATTGGTAAAAAATTTTTGCACTCCCTAGTGATAGGAGGAAGGTTATGCCTTCTCGCAGTGCCCTATCCCCATGCCCCAGTTCATCCATTCAAGATGAGGCATAATTGAGCTCTAAGTGTGACATCAATACACACAGTATTCAGCAAATGCAAAATTGAGTGGCAGCATGGAAACTTTAATGCTGAATTCCTCATTGGATGTGCTGTTATTTTTTGCTGTTATTTAACATTAATATTACAATAGTGCACAGAGACTAGTCAGAGCCCCATTGTGCTAGGTGCTGTACACTCATAGTAAATGACAGTCCCTGCCCCAAAGAGCTTTACAGTCTGAAATATATGTCATTACAAGTAGATGAGACAAACAAGTGTGTTGGGCAGTGGGACACTGAATAACAAAAATGAAGGTGTTTAGCCAAATTATTCCATGTTTAGATGTATTTACTTTTTGCTAACAGTTGCTCTTTAAGTCTCAAAAGCGAGCTGGACAGTCTGTAACTGAATTCCTGTCTTCACAGAGAGAGGACATAAGCTGCTATATGATAGTGATGTACATTAATTTCTTGGCTGGCGTAATGGAGCATGCCGTTTTCATGTCATGTTACTCTAGGCATAGGAAATTGTGCCAGTCAGAAATGATAACTTGCATTCTGTTCTGCCCAGGTGGAATCTTGAAGACTTGGCTCCACCAAGCCAGAATTTGGCCAGGAGATCCTCATGCATATAAAACTTGAAAGATCAGGTGATACCAAGTTATGAGGAAAGCAGTGGAGCAAACTTACTTAGAAAGAGAGAGGCCTATTGATCATACTTTAGAGTACTTAATTCATTCTTTACTCCTGATTGTGTAAGAATTCTCATCTACTGATATACATGTTGTATTGTGTCTTGTCCTTGTAACTCTTTTTATTTACATTCTTAATATTTTAATCGTTTCATGGTCATGCCTCTGGCACATTCTGGGGCTCCATCATTTAGCATGGTCTGATTTTTTTCCTCTCCCCCCAATGATGTGACAGAAATAGAAATATGTACATGGTATAATATATGTCCTTGGGCTTTGCAGATGGCATTTGGGTGGACATATGCTGCGTGTCTTAAGCTGTTCAACATCACGCTTTAAAAAACACTGAGCTCCTCCCTCAAAATTGTGTGTTTCTGGCAGTTTTCAAGGTCTTGTGAAAGACCTTATGTTTTATCATCAGCAGCAGGAGTGTGAATTTCACCGTAAATGTCTTTGGGATCTAACTTGCAGTGTCAACTGCAATAAAAAGATGTTCCATCCCATATCGCTAGACGATATGGACCTTAGTCTAATCAATTATTTTTCTTTATACACAGAAAATAATTTTCTCTCAGCAGCAGAAAATCACAGATCTATTTTGAATTGTTTGATTAATTAGAGGGGGGACCAGAAATTGGATCTCTTGGGTTCTATTGTTTGGTTTGTCACTGATTTGAAGTATGACCTTGAGCAAATCATTTAGACTAACCTTCACTGGGGTTATTGTAGCGAAGGGTACTGCTCACTGTGAGTAAGGGTAGCAGAATGTCACCCTT
The DNA here is from genome assembly GCF_965140295.1 of Lepidochelys olivacea. Lineage (NCBI taxonomy): Eukaryota > Metazoa > Chordata > Testudines > Cheloniidae > Lepidochelys > Lepidochelys olivacea. The sequence goes on from NC_140412.1 coordinate 10,937,523, forward strand.
AACCTTTCAGAATCTCAGTTTACCCAACCACAAAACACACACAATAGTATCTCTCTTGGTCCTTTGAGATCTTTGGATGAAAAGCGCTATATAACTGCAAAGTATTAATGTTACATGAACCAGAATACACACCATTGTCAGTTACAAGTAACTACTGAAACTGTTCAAAAATTTGCAGAGTACATTCACTGTAAAATGCGATACTTGTCACATAAAGACATATGCTCTTGAAGAGATGCTTGGTAACTTCCTTAAGTTGGCTGCAGAAAATTGTAAGCTGCCACATAAAGTAATGTTTGATAAATTTTGGTGCATTTCTCTGTTACAGTCTTTGTATGTGGTGTGATGGGGCAAGGCCAGATGGCTATAGAAAAGTAGTGGGAGATAGATATATTAGCTTCAGGCTAAACAAATCCTTCGTACCAGGATAAGTGAAATGGCAGCTGCTCCAGGTCAATTAAGACACCTGGGGCCAATGAAGAACTTTCCAGAAGGCAGGGAGAAGGCTAGGTTGATTGGGACACCTGAAGCCAATCAGGGGCTGGCTGAAACTAGTTAAAAGCCTCCCAGTTAGTCAGGTGGGTGTGCATGTCAGGAGCTGTGGGAGGAAGTTGCGCTGTTGGAGAAGCTGTGTAGTACACACCATATCAGGCACAAGGAAGGAGACCCTGAGGTAAGGGTAAAGTGGAGCTTGAAGAAGTGAGGGCTGCTGTGGGGGAAGTAGCCCAGGGAACTGTACATGTCATGTTTCTAAAAGGTCAGCTACCATAGCTGATACTATTAGGGTCCCTGGGCTGGAGCCCGGAGTAGAGGGTGGGCCTCGGCTCCCTCCCCCCACCTTTGCCCCCTGATTAATCACTGAGACTGGGAGACAACAGAGACTGTGCAAGGAAGGATAACTTCTCCTCACCTCCCTTGCTGGCTTATGATGAAAATGGCTCAGTAGACTGTGACCCTTGTCTCTAGAGAGAAAAGGGTTACGTTCAGAGTCACAGTGAGGCTAGCGAAATCCGCCAGGAAATGCGGGGCCCACGAAGGCAAGGACAGAGCTTTGTCACAGTGGTTACATTTATTTATTTTTTCAGTAAATATAATTATGAAGTTGCTTTTTTTCTTTCATTAGCCACCTTACTTGCAACTCAGCACCACTGGGAGATGACAATTTTAGTCTTTAAAAGGGGTGCAAGGTCATTCAGAAAGCATGTTTTGGACTTCATTAGGCTCATTTGGCGCATTCTACTACTTTTACTTTCCAATCACATTGTTGATGTGAGAAATTGGAAATGCAGATTTTTTTTTCCGCTGTGCATCCTCTGCGCTTCTAACCCCAAAATTAAAATTGTTTTATGGATCCTTTGGCTTCCATAGCGCAGATTTCAGAGAAACAACACCTAGAAGTGAAACAGATTTACTCATTCTATGGATATGTTTTTAAATCCAGTTTGAATGTTATTTCTCCAGTCCTAGACACCAGGGTACACTATAGGTAATGCAATTTCCAGCCAGCAGGTGGAGACAGGAAATACAAGAGACTTGATCCACTTGAGCACGCTAGTTCTTCAATCTCTTTCACTTTGTGAGCCAGCAGTTTTTAAATCAATTTTAAACACCCCTGTACTGCACACTTCACAGAGTAATATTTTCAGACCTGCTAAAATATTCCAGTTGGTGACTGGAGCTGGAGAGAGTGCCCAGTGCCCTAAAAAAGAGTACAGCATTATGTCAGCAGCATTCAGTTGGAAGAGTGGCACTAAAACACTGTCAGCTGAGAAGGAGATGAAAGGACAACAGAGTGGTGAAAACAAAAGAAAAAATGGTTTAAGAAGGGGAAAAATGACTGTCTTCTGGGTCAAAAAGAGCAATTTCTTCCAAACCCTATTTCATTCACAATGGCAGAGGCTGGATAGAGAATTCTAGGTAATGTTTCAGGAGAGGGGTGTAGGTGCACTTGGTAAGGTTAGTTAATTTAGAAGAGAGCGCCGCAAGCTAGGGAGGGAAACAGGAGATGGTTTGTGAAGATTCTGTCCCAGCAGAGGTGCTACAAGCTGCTGGAGTCATAGCTAACATGGGGAGGGCTCTAGAACTCAGTAAATAAGCGAGTATTAGAGGTGGGTGAAATTTTTTGGACAAATAGGTTCATTCTCTGAAAAATGATGTTTGGGTTGACCTGAAACTATTCACGAATTTGACAAAATTCTAGAATTTGCAAAATAGTTTTGGACAATTTTTTTTGTACGCTTAGCTGCTGAAGAGGAAGAGCAGGAGGGAAGAGGAGGAGGAGGAGGTGGTGGTGGTGGCAGCATCAAGCCTATCGCCTAGTAGCTAATTGAATGATTATTCACTGTCACTGTGAAAGTCAGTGAAGTGCCACTATGAAAGACAATGAATTATCATTGGGCCAGGGAAGAGGCTGAAAATGACTCTATAGTCTGATTGTTAGGGTGCTCACCTCAGGTGTGCAAGACCCATGTTCAAGTCCCTGCTCCAATGATTAGTTAAATATTTATGAAAATCTGAAACAGGAGAGATTGAGAAACACCTGTGTGCCTAGGGTGATCTTCTGCAGTGTAGTCAACCCAGTTCAAATCCTTTCTCTACATCAGGCAGAGGGGGGAATTTAACCTGGGTCTCCCATAAGTGCCCTAACCACTGGGCTAAAGATTATAAACTAGGCTGCCTCCTCCACTGCTCAACCCAAAATAGATTTTTTGATTTGCTGAAATTTTTCACAATTCACAATTTTTCACAATTTTGGATTCAATTTGAGCTGAACCAGTTATTGATATTACTATTATTTGGAACTGCCAGCATACCAAGGTAGCAGTTATTTTCCCAGCTGTAGTGCGCTGTAGTAGTAGTTACTATCAGAGGAGCATGCAGTATGAGAATTAGTGGGGATGGAGAACCCACTGTTCAATTATTTTCACCAAAAGGCATGAATTTGAAGAGGGTGAATGTGAGCAGCTGTTGGTACTTAGAGGCGACAACTTGAGTAGCTGCTGTTGTGTAGCCAAGCACTGATGATATAACATTATGTGTAGAAAGGCTGGGGCAAGTGTTTGTGTGTGAAGGGGGAGAAGTCGGCTGAGCAATGAAGCAAACGTATTGAGTAAATGTAATCAATGTTCACATCTCCACTTGGACTTCACCTAGACATCTGAAAATGTTCTGGCTGCTTCTTGCTTAGATAATAGAAATCCCTGAACTTGATCTGTTTCTCTCTTATTCCCCTACTCTTGTCACAGTATTGGTGTTCAGCGCAGTTGTATTAAGACACACATTTTCACCATTTCTAGAAGCAGAGTGAGGAATGATATTATCGCAGATTATACATTTTTATTCCACATGCAGGGAGAAATTCAAATTTCTTTTGCCTACAAAGTGTGTTAAATGATTTTCCCTCCCCCAAATGGGAAGGCAACAATCCAATTATGTTCAAATGTATCAGGGAGTGAGACTTTTTTGTTTGGTAGTCAACATAGAAATAATTCGGTTAAACTATTCTGATTAGTACCAGATGGGTTTTCATAAAATATGTCCTGAGCATTAAATGTGAACAAAAATGCATGAAAAAGTATGTTTGCTTTCAACCCTGCTGGAGTGAGGTGGAGAGGCCCCCGGACATCTTCATCGAGTTTTAGAGGAAGCTATTTTACATAAAGAGGTGTAATGCATATCAGAGGAGAGAACTGACCCCTAAACATTTATATCAAATTTCTGCAGCCAGATCTCTTCAAAAATATCCAGAAATGTTGTTTGTATTATGAGTTAAGAGGAAAAATATACAGAAGATTCCACAAATATATTGAGCAACAACAAGTGTTTTCTTTTGTTGAATGCAAGTATTAGAAATTTCCATCAGCAGTATGATTTTTGAAAGGTCATCAAGACGCATGTTTATGCAGAATTGTGAGCGCTTAACTCGTGCATACAGCTACTACAATTGCACATGCAAATTAGGTATTTTCACATGACAGTGACCAGTCACATGGAACTTACCATTTGCATGTGTAAAAGATGAAATTTGAACACTCAATGGATATTTACACATTTTGTCTTTTGAAATCAAAACCTAAGTCCCATGGGTTTTGCAGCTGTAACTATAATTTGGTGTCTTTGGAATTGGGTTTTAAATCTAAGCCCAGTCCCTGAAGCCTCAGGTTTGAATCTTAGCAGGATTGACTCAGGCCTTTAGCCTTCTGAAGAAGAGAAATGTAATTCCAATGAAGTTCATTCTTTCTCTCTCCTTCATCCATGCTCTTTATAGTGAGCTCTTAAAAACAGAAAATCTGTGTGATTTCAGTGGCCAGTGATGCTTTTATAAGAGCTGGGTTTGGTCTTGGTGCCCTTGAGAAAATTTTTCCTCTCTGCACTAAACTTCTACCCAGTGATGTCTGGCTGCTTTTCAGTGACAGTGTCCATACACAATTTGAGAAATGCACTGAGATATTTTCATATGAAAGGAGTTCTGTGAAGGAAGTAAAAATTATTAGACTGAAGGAGAGCACATCTAAATTGTACTTACTGTGTACCCATAGTTCTGTCATGTGCTTAGAGATTAATCTATCTCAGGTCAAAAGTATTTCACCTTCAGGACATGGCTGAGCTCCTGATGAGGAATCCAGTCTCACCTGGATTGCAGTAGCACCTGGGATTTCAACCACACACCAGTCTCTTGAATTGGAACTTGGAAAATAATATGCTCTTGTTGGAGGGAAAACATTTCCATGAGCTGACAACTTAGTGATTATTTAACAAAGTGTTTCCAAAATTAACAATTCTTTTTTAATTTTAATATTTAGGGTAACTGAGGTGTCTGTTACAGTATGAAATGAGCTTCATAAACTAATACAGTTGGGGAAAATCCTAAAAGCACAAGTATTTCTGCTAGGAAGAAAGGACAAAAAAATACATCAACTGAAGTAAGAGGGAAATTGTCTTGATAATATGATTGCAGGGGGAAAAAATCATGTTTAATCTCTTGAAGTTGCGTTTAAATTGGTATCTATTTATAGGTTCTGATATTATAACTCTAGAGCATTTTCCCTGGGGTGATATATGACACTTTGACTTCCTGCAAGAAATTCACACTCTCTCTTACTGCAAAGCACACTGACATTTTCTGTATTTCCCCATGTAGAAGCCACACAGTATTGTAACTCATGTAGGGGCACCAGATATTACAGGCCTAATGCTTTAATCCAGTTTTATAGGACATCTCTCATTTTGATTTCTTTTCTAGATGAGATTAATAAGTCTCATCTTGAACCTAAAGCAGAAGTGAATAAATCCATTAGTTGCCATAGGTAATCAGTTGAAGTCAGTTAGTTTAATGTGATAATGCCATCAAGTTTATATTCACTTTTACCTGCAATATCCCTTTTGGACCTGTGTGAGTCTCATACAGGAAAGAGAGCAAATATATTTTTATGTCTTTTTATTTAAGAATTTTACATGATTGCATATTTAGTGAGGATGAAAGATGCACGTCCAACATCTCTGAAGACTGAAGTCCTCTATCGATAACACACAAAAAAAATTGGTTAGTCTCTAAGGTGCCACAAGTCCTCCTTTTCTTTTTGCGAATACAGACTAACACGGCTGTTACTCTGAAACCTATCGATAACACAGTTTACCATAGGCTATGGCGGTAGAAACTTCTCCAACACTGGCCTCCCACTGTACCTCAAATCCAATTTAAGGAGGAACAGTTCTAGGAGTGAGCGAATAGCTTGTTCTGCATACCTATTCTGCCTTTGACCTCTGCTTAGTATTATTGTATAGTTATCATTTTTGTTACTTGCATTGAGAATGACTGCACCACACTTTTAAGCAGGCAGGTATTTGGTTGGCTGGCCAAATGAGGGGAACAGTGCTTTATGGCTGGGAGGGTGGGAGATGAAAATTGCTGCAAAAGGGGGGTCAGCGTGGTCGCTGACTCATCCCCTGGGAATGCAGGGTTTAAAAGGGGCAGCTTTTTGCCAGAAGCCTTCCTTTTACATGGAGCAGGCTGAGGCAGCACCTACCCTCCCTCCCCTTTAGGTGGTAAAATACCAGGTATGGTCAAGACCTGCTGTGGTCATTATGCTAGCCACCCCTTTTTTAGAGGAGCTGGGAAGGAATTTTTCCCTTACCACCAGATTGGTTTAGGTACAGTTGAGGTTTTTTTCACCTTCCCCGAAGTGGGTTCAGGAAGGGCTCTATTCATGCATGGCATGAAGGGTGTTAAGCTATATGTCACAACTCATTATTTAAGTGTAGGGCGGATGTCCAGTGCAGGTACTCCATAGGAAAGGTATACAGTGACTGGATAAATGTCTTGGAAAGGACTTAAAAAGAGGTGTTCGTTAAATGAACAAAGGGGGGTGGTTGGGAACTCCTATGATTGGTATGGCAGGGAGCCAACTCCCCATTCTTATAGCCCACCTTACCCCTCCTACGAGGGATGTGGTTAGTAAGGTCCTGGCAGTGGTTTTGCTGAAGGGACATGGATTGAAAAAGAGGGGGAGTTGGTAAAAGCCCCCTGGGTAATTATGGAATAAACATGGGGTTACCTGCACTGTACACTTTTATCTGCCAGGTAGTCCCAGATATATTCTAATAAATTTGCGGCCTGATTAAACCCATGTCAGATGTCTCCTGTCCTTTTTTCAGCATGGCCAGACAATTCTTCACTTGTTTTCATTGTACATCTTGAAAGTTTTAGTTACCCTGTAGATTGTCAAAGATCCTGCCTGATCTCAGAAGCACTCGCTGTCACACTTGTTCTTTCTCGGCTTGCTCAAATGAGCAGAACTTAACATTCTGTTCAAGGTGCAGCCCTGTCATTGTCACAGCACAATATGCAGCCGAGGCAGGACTCCAAAAATATTGAGATTAAGGTGGTTCGAGTGCCTCATTATAGGTAACTTTGACTGCTGTAATGTCCTCCTCCCTGGTCTCCCAGACACACATTTTCCTGTCTTCTTCGATTGCTTATTCCTTCCACATCAGGGGTCTATATGTTCCATATGCTGGAAATCAGAATGCTTTAGCTAGTAGTGTCCATTGGTTGCACCTGCTACCTTCATAGCCTCAAGCCCCTCCTCCCTTGAGGGTATAAAAAGGGGCGGGGTGACCACCTGACCCTCAGTTCCTTTCACCGTTCTTGGCTGTGAGACAGAGTCAGTTGGCAGGGTCCTATCTTGTCCACTCACATATTAGTTTATCTGTAAATAGTTGAGTTAATGGTAGGTAGGATATAGTGTGTTGATTTGATAGACTTTTAGCTTAATAGTGGATTTTTCGTTTTGTTTTGTGTTTTTTCCTAATAGGGAAACTTCCTCATGGCCATTCAGAAGTCTCCAGGTTTTAGATTTGTTTGTCACGTGAGGGTGCTAGGACCGTTAATGACACTCACTCTAATTGTCTTTACTGCCTGGATGAAGGACATATTAGGGAAAAATGTATGAGTATAAGACCCTTACCAAAACGGCTGCTAGATCCAGAGAAAGACTAAAACCTTTTCTGTTGCTTTAGACCCTGAAGGGAGGCAGGATCCTCCCAGTCTGGGACAACTGTCAATGAAAAGTGCCATTACTGTGGCCTCAGGAATCCCTGTTACCTCAGTCTCTCTCTTCTCAGGCAGATGGCAGTAAACAGTTCTCAGAAGGAACATAGGGATTGGTCCTGTACTAAAACAGTTCTCAAAAGAAAGGAGAGGTATTCCCTTTCTTGCTCTTCAGAGATCTGCTCCTAAAATTACCTTAGATCCCTCCAGCTCTCACAAAGAGAAAGTACCTAAGTTTTTCCGGCCATTGGTCTACAATTCTTCAGCACTGTGCAGAGAACTTGTCTCAGTGGCGGCAGTGGTCTCCTTGGTTCTGCCTCCTTCAGTTCTGGGGCCAGCTCACTCAGGACTGTGCATTCAGGAGATGAGCTTGCAGATTCAGCCTCCTCCTACATCGGCAGCTTCGGTGTCAGTGTTTCAGAAGCTGTTGCCTTTGGTGCCAGCTATATTTAGGTCTCAGGTCTCCGAACCAGGTTTCTCTTCAGCATAGCAACAAGGAGTGCTGATGTACACAGCATCCTGGCCCTGGCTCTGACTGTGACTGCCCTCCCTGAGTCTTTGTTGCTGTCCACTTCAGGACCATTGGGATATTGCTTAGGACTCCTGTGGGATCAGCCACTTCACAGAGTGATGAAGCAGTGCTGTCTTCATCTTCTGATAGTGCGGATACCTCACCTTCATAATTCCCCGAAGCTACCATTCTGTGATCCATATATGTTAGGGCGGCAGACTAGGGTTAAAGGCAAACGAAAGCTGGTTAAGCCAGTTTCCCCTACCAGGTATCCAATCCTCCGGCTACATTTTTTTTATCCATATGGTCAAAGCTCTTGGCTTTATTGGTCCCATGGCCCTATCCACACTCCACCCTTCAGCATTTTGTTCCAGAGACAATCACCTTCACCTTCAGACCTGTCTGTACTTCAGCATCAGCACCTGTACCAGCAGGTCAGGGCCCCTGCTTGCTCCCTGCCCCCGTCTCTCACTGAGAATGTTCCACAGCATCAGGCTGTTGATATCATCCCAACACGTATATTCCTTTCATTGTCAAATGAAGCTGCTATACCACCTCCGACTTCCCCTCCTGATGATTACAAAGTGTACCATGCGTTATTCCAGCAAATTTCAGAGATACTTGAAATCTCGATTCAGACTGCCCAAGATACAGGAAGTAAATTGTTGGACATTTTACAAACATTCCTACCTGAGAGACTCACTGTGCCTATAAATGAGGGCATTTTTGAACTGGTGCAGTTACTGTGGTCGACACCAGCATCACTACAACTTCTAAAAAGGTATCAGATTCCTCTGTTGGGTTTGAATGTTTCTGCTCCCATCCTGTTCCAGTGTCTCTGGTCATTACTCTTCTCAAGAAAAGCCAAGCAACAACCCTTTGTAAGTACCCATAAGGACAAAGAACCAAAGAGGTTGTATCTTCGGTGCAGGAAAAATTATTTGCCCGCAGACTTACAATTTCATGTAGCAAATTACCAAGCTCTTCTTTTTCGTTTTGATTATTCCAGTTAGAATAAGGCTGAGAAGTTTCTGGAAAACCAACTCCTACTTCTGTGATAGCTAATACAAAACCATTCCCCTTGTCCGAGTAATTATCAGTTTGATACTTACTTTGAGAACTACCAACCAATCTTAGAGTATCTTTACCATTTCCCTAACCAAGTTTTAGGGATCATTTGCATTATTTCCAGAAAACTAGAAGGATATTGCCGTCGACTGAGGGGTGCTGGAAAGAATTCAAAACTGTTATTCTTTCCAGTTCAGGGATGTCCCTACATCCCCACACTGGCCTTCCCCTTCCATCCCCAGGGACCCCACCCACAAGAATCTACTTAGAAATTAAATCACTTCTGGCTATAGGTACTCTAGAAAAGGTCCCTTTTCAATACTGGGGGGAAGGGGTTCTATTCCCAATAAATTAGGAAGCTGGTGTCCAATATTAGACATGAGACATCTAAATTGTTCTGTACATCGGTTAAGTTTTAGATGATAACTCTCTCTTCCATATTCCCCTCTCAGTTGGTTTGCAGCTCTTGGTCTACAAAACACATATTAACATGCATCTAGCACATTGGCAATTACCTGTGTTTTATAACATGCAACATGCATTATCGAGACAGGGTGCTGCCTGTCAGCTTGTGGAAGGCCCCATGGATGTTACAATGTGCCTGGTGGTAACTGCAGTGTATTTAAGTTGAAGGAACATCTTAGTTACTGGTTGGTGCAGGGTTCCACCCCCTCACCCAACAAGTATCAGTGTTCAGTACATCATACACTTCTTCACAAGCCTGGGACTCTGAATAAACAAGGACAAGTCTCACTTAACTCCAACTCACAGAATAGAATATACTGGAGCCCTCATAGATTCCACAGTGTTGAAGTGTTGAAGGCGTTTCTGCCTCATGTCGGAATTGATCAGTCAGCTACAGATCAATCCTCCGGCAACCATCAGAACATTTGCCTCTTTAGCCATATGGCCTCATGCACTCTAACTCCATTTGCAAGGATGCATCTATGTTGCCTTCAGGGATGGCTAAAAAACCTTTACCAGCCCCATGTTCACAGTATGGACATGATACTGCAGATACCTTAGTTAGTCTTGGATTCCCACAGTTGGTGGAAGGATCATTAGCAAGCTTACAAGGATGTTCTTTTCTCCCCATTACTTCCTCTGAAGTAGATTGTCAGAGATGCCCCAGTGTTGGGATGGGGAGCTTATTTTGGAGATCTCATATTTCAAGGACAATGGTCTCATCATAAAACCCAGCTTCATGTAAGAGTTCTGATGCTCGGGGTTATATGGCTTCCATGCAGCTCCTTTCTCTCTGACATTGCAGGTCAGCACTTTAAAATTCAGCAAGGGCTGCCATATATGATTTTTCCATAAAGACAAGGTTATTCCCAGACCACACCTTAAATTCCTTCATAAGGTACTGTACATCAGTCTGTGCATTCTGTTTTTCCGGAAACCATGCTCAACCAAGGGTGAAGCTGTACTGCACACGTTAGATATCCTATATGTCTTAGCCTTTTATTTGGATAGGACAAAATCATTTAGTCATTCCCATGGCTGTTTGTTTCTCTTGCTGAAAGATTGAAGGGTCAGGGAATTTCAACTCAATTATGTTATGAAATGGCCAATTTACAGTTCTGTGGGAACATTAGGGTGCGTTCAACTAGGGCACAGGCAGCCTCCACAGTCTTGTTTAGGGGTGTTCCTATAGTTGCTATTTATAGGGCTGTTACTGGGAATAACGTACACCTTCACAAAACGTTATGGTGGAAGTGTCATGGGCAGATGCTGAATTCAGCAGGTCTGTATTAAAATCCCTATTTAATTTGACTTATCATAGAATCATAGAAATATAGGGTGGGAAGGGACCTCAAGAAGTCATCCGTGCAGCCCCCTGCGCTGTGGCAGGACCAAGTAAACCTAGACCATCCCTGACAGGTATTTGTCCAACTTGTTTTTAAAAGCTTCCAATGATGGGGATTCCCTGACCTCCCTTGGAGAAGCCTATTCCAAAGCTTAACTACCATTACAGCTAGAAGGATTTTCCTAATATATATCCTAAATCACCCTTGCTGCAGATTAAGCCCATTATTTCTTGTCCTACCTTCAGTGGACGTGGAGAACATTTGATCACAGTTCTTTTTATAGCAGCCCTTAACATATTGGAAGACTGTTATCAAGTTTCCCCCCACAGTCGTCTTTTCTCAAGACTAAACATGTCCAGTTTTTTTAACCTTTTCTCATAGGTCCGGGTTTTGAAACTTTTCATCATTTTTTTTGTTCTCCTCTGGATTCTTTCCAATTTGTCCACATCTTTCCTATATTGTGGTACCCAGAATGGGACTAGTAATCCAACTGAGGCTTCCCTAGTGCCAAGTAGAGCGGGACAATTGTCTTACATACAACTCTTCTGTTAATACACCCCAGAATCATATTAGCCTTTTTTGCAGTTGCATCACATTGTTGACTCATATTTGGATTTGTGGTCTACTATAACCCCCAGTTCCTTTTCAGCACTGCGACCACCCAGCCAGTTATTCTGCATTTTGTAGTTGTGCATTTGATTTTTCCTTCCTAAGTAAAGTACTTTGCACTTGTCTTTAATGATTTCCATCTTGCTGAATTTAGACCAGTTCTCCAATTTGTCATGGTTATTTTGAATTTAAACCTGTCCTCCAAAGTGCTTGCAACCCCTACTCACTTGGTGTCATCTGCACATTTTATTAGCATACTGTCCACTCCATTATTCAAATCATTAATTAAAATATTGACCCCTGTGGGGGGCCCCACTACACATGCCCTCCCAATTTGACAGCAAATGATTGATAACTACTCTTTTCAAGCAGTTGTGCACTCACCTTATAGTAATTTCATCTAGCCATATTTCTTGAGTTTGCTCATGAGAATGTCATGTGGAACTGTGACAAAAGCTTTACTAAAATCAAGGTATATGGCATCTACTTCTTGCCTCCCCCTTCCCCCCCCATCCACTTGGTCAGTAACCCTATTAATGCAGGAAATTAAGTTGGTTTGGCATGGTTTGTTCTTGACAAATCTACCTAACCCTATTATCCTCCAGGTGCTTGCAAATTGATTGATTAATAATTTGCACCAATATCTTTCCAGATATCAAAGTTAGTCTGACTGCTCTATAATGCACTAGATCTTTCTAGACTTGAGGTACTCCTCTGTCTTTACGGTATACTACTTGGGAGTCAGCAGACATGGAGCCCCTCCCCCCCCGCCCCCACACACACACAGTCAAAGTAGACAGGAAGTTACTTATCTGTTTAGTAACTGGAGTTCTTCAAGAGGTGTTGGCTGTGTTCCATGACCCACCCTCCTTTCCCCACTACTGCTGAGTCTCTAATACATTGGACTGTGTAGCGTTGAAGGAACTGAGGGTCAGTTGGTCACTGTACCCCCTTTTTTTATTCCCTAAAGGGGAATGGCTTGAGGCTATGCAAGGAGCAGGTCCAACCAATGGACACTGCTGGCTAATGCAGTCCAATCTCCAGTGCTTGGAGCATGTGTGCACCAGATGTGGAATACATGGAGATAACACATCTCAAAGAACTCCAGTTACTGAACTGGTAAGTAACTTCCTTTTCCAGTAACGTACAAAATACAGCCACTAAATTGATCTTCCTCATCCACTGACTTGAATGCATCACTCCCTTTCCAGTATCTCCTTTGGGCCCCAATTCATTGTCACATCATATTTTACAGTTATTTTTGTCTTTCTTCAGAGTTCTACTTAGCTCTGCCCTACCTTCTTTATCCTCCTTTGTCAAGCTTTGCATCACTTGTACTCTGACTGCTCTGCTAACGTCATCAGTGTCTTGCACAACTAGCCTGTTGTAGCCTCTTGGGCACGGTTACATCTTCCTTTGGCTCATCCTATCCCCATGTAAGTCCCTCTTAAAGACTGAGTTGACTAATATATGGTTGTTCCCCTTTCCCAAATCTCTCCCTATTTGTCTGTGTTTTAGATTGTGATGTCCGTGGAGTTTCTCTACCTCGTGGGTGCCACCATAACCAAATATTAAATAATAATTTTATTTTCCATATCTGCTAATTCCAGCAGTTGGACAGAGAGTCCACAGTTTCACACTTCAAACTGTTTCCAGATAAGCACGAACATATTTCATAGAATATTAAGCCCCCAAAGTGTGTAACACAGTTCTCTCCTCATTGAAAGTGATAGCCCCAATCTCTTCTTAAGTTGGTATCCTGAAGACAGAAAGGTCCATTTCTGAGAAGTGACAGTCACCGGGAGCAGGAAAGATCCTTTCTTCATAAAGACACATTATTTTAATCTGAAAACTTTCAGGCCTCATCATCTTCATTCATGTTCATGTATTATTCAGCCTGGAATAGATGCACTTTGGGCTTGCCATATCACTACCTCTTTTTTTTCCCTTCTGCATCAAAGGCTCTAGTCAAATGAGAAATGTTTATAAATAGAATGAGAGTGATATCGTGGCCAGAGTGGGACTTTGCAATATTCCTGAGACTTTGTTCAGCTGGTGCTTTGGATTTTGGCTCAGGAAAAGTAATCTTAACAAGATTCAAATTCTCCCCCACCTCCGTCTGTCCCAGTAAATAAGTTAATGCTTCAGAGTTCTCATGTGCTCAACTGTCCTACTTTTTAGGGACTTAATGGAATGAATCCTTCATTTTCATTCAGTAGACACATTGCTTTTCCAGCTTATATAGGTTACACAAGTAAGTAAACAAAATCTGAGTGATTGCTCAGAACAGAGATGGTTGAAGAGGCAGTGCTATGCGAGTGTCCCCTAGTCATAGGTTTTTTTAGCAAAAAATAGAAAAAGAAATTTACCTTTTAACTGCTATTATTAATCAGATCACCCTAGTATCTGGTAAAGAATTTGATCATTATTTGGAATGGCAAGATTGGTTTTATTTTGTAGGAAACCGAAGCATAGTAAATTGTAACAGTAGGATATCAGGTTAGAGAGTACTGACTTCTATGAGGAGATAGGGAAACAGAAACAGTAGCTAAATACGTCTGGAATATTAGCAGTTCTGAACACTGCTAATTATAAAGCTGTGCTAAAAATTTAGGTCTTTAAATGGGATTTAAACTTGGACACAGCCTGAGAATTCCTTGTATACAAAAGCATAACATAGTGTTCCATGAACTGGAACAGTGGGGGTGGGGGGCAAAGTACCTATCATGCACTAGAATGAGAACCATCATCTATGTGGAACTACAAGGGAATGCAGCTTAGTGGGGGGGAAAAATGCAAAACCTGTAAAAGTCCCGACCAGAGAGCTTACATTCTAAAGATGTTTGTGCACATGATAAATTAGGATGTGATATATAACTGAGCTGGAGAGTTGTTATATGAAACCTAGATGCTCAGGCCCGCGTGATGAATGCCACATTCGTGTTAGAATTCAGGAACTGGTCTAATGGTTTACCTGTAAATTTGCTAAGATAGCTGTTATTTTCCCTTCATTCCTTCCTTCCTTTCAGTACTTGATGGAGACCTCAAAAGAACACTTATGTGCTGCAAGCATATGTGTTGGTGATTTGGTAGATGGCACTTTTGCCTCTATAAAGGATGAACCAATGCCCCAGCACGGTGCTAGTGGAATGTGTTATCTGACTACTTGTTGTTGGAAAAAAATGACTTCTTTTTTGAGAGCAGCTCAATCATAGAATCATAGAATATCAGGGTTGGAAGGGATCTCAGGAGGTCATCTAGTCCAACCCCCTGCTCAAAAGCAGGACCAATCCCCAATTAAATCATCCCAGCCAGGGCTTTGTCAAGCCTGACCTTAAAAACTTCTAAGGAAGGAGATTCCACCACCTCCCTAGGCAATGCATTCCAGTGTTTCACCACCCTCTTAGTGAAAAAGTTTTTCCTAATATCCAACCTAAACCTCCCCCACTGCAACTTGAGACCATTACTCCTTGTCCTGTCCTCTTCTACCACTGAGAATAGTCTAGAACCATCCTCTCTGGAACCACCTCTCAGGTAGTTGAAAGCAGCTATCAAATCCCCCCTCATTCTTCTCTTCTGCAGACTAAACAATCCCAGTTCCCTCAGCCTCTCCTCATAAGTCATGTGTTCCAGACCCCTAATCATTTTTGTTGCCCTTCGCTGGACTCTTTCCAATTTATCCACATCCTTCTTGTAGTGTGGGGCCCAAAACTGGACACAGTACTCCAGATGAGGCCTCACCAATGTCGAATAGAGGGGGATGATCACGTCCCTCGATCTGCTCGCTATGCCCCTACTTATACATCCCAAAATGCCATTGGCCTTCTTGGCAACAAGGGCACACTGCTGACTCATATCCAGCTTCTCGTCCACTGTCACCCCTAGGTCCTTTTCCGCAGAACTGCTGCCTAGCCATTCGGTCCCTAGTCTGTAGCTGTGCATTGGGTTCTTCCGTCCTAAGTGCAGGACCCTGCACTTATCCTTATTGAACCTCATCAGATTTCTTTTGGCCCAATCCTCCAATTTGTCAATATTGTGCCCTGTCCAGTTTCAATCTGGGCAACTACTTTCTGTCCATTTGAATGTTCTCCTTAGTTTCAGTTGACTCTTTGCTTCCTGACCTTAAACATTGCAGGGTATGGGTATGCTCTGTTGATAGTTATTGTCTTTTGCCTAAGGTTGGGGGAAGTGATATCTGTGTCCATATATTTATTTATTGTATATGTATGTAGGTGTCTACATGTGCCTAATTTGAAAATCTAGCCCATAATGTCTTTTGTATTTCTGAACAAATGTAGACTCTAAAAAGATAGCATGTTACCACAAAGAAAGTGCAAGTGTCCAAACAGCTCACCTTAGGTTATTCAGTTCATTTGATTTTGCTTTCAATCCATTATCCCAAGTCTTTCTCACTAAATGTTTTCACGCAATGTGTAAGTGCTAGCTACCTTTTAAGAAAGTCTTCCTCATCACCAATTAGTGACCTGGGTTATGGCAGTCACCCACTAATCCTATGCATCATATTTTTTAGTGTTTTCATCTTAGTATCCTGTTCCTAGGTTCACTGGAAGGCATGTTCTGTGTCAGGTAAACTTTCTTTGACTAATTATTAAACACATTTATGTATGCCTTCACTGGCACAAGAACCGTCTATCTGAAAAATCATCCCTCTTAGCTGTATCATGTTAGATCAAAAATCTCTAGTTTGATCAAGAGGAAGTAAAATTTGAAAGTTAAGTTTCACAGACTGCTCTAAAAGCCCCTTTGTAGCAACTGTCAGGGTTCCTTCCCCACTCTGAACTCTGGGGTACAGATGTGGGGACCCGCATGAAAGACCCCCTAAGCTTCTTTTTACTAGCTTAGGTTAAAAACTTTCCCAAGGCACAAACTTTGCCTTGTCTTTGAACAGTATGCTGCCACCACCAAATGATTTAGACAAAGAACAGGAAAAGGACCACTTCGAGTTCCTATTTCCCCAAAATATCCCCCCCAAGCCCTTACACCCCCTTTCCTGGGGAGGTTTGAGAATAAACAAGATGAGCACAAACCAGCCTTGGATTTTTAAGACCCAAAAAATCCAATCAGATTCTTAAAAATCAGAACTTTATTAGAACAACAACAACAAAAAAAAAAAGATAAGAGAACAACTCTGTAAGATCAGAATGGAAGATTATCTTACAGGCAGTCAGATTCAAAACATAGAGAATCCCTCTAAGCAAAACCTTAAGTTACAAAAAGACACAAAAAACCAGGAATACACATTTCCTCCAGCACAGCGAATTTAGAAGCCAAAACAAATAAAACCTAACGCATTTTCTAGCTAGATTACTTACTAAATTTACAGGAGTTGGAGGGCTTGCATCCTTGATCTGTTCCCGGCAAAGGTATCACACAGACAGACAAAAGCCTTTTTCCCCCCCTCCAGATTTGAAAGTATCTTGTCCCGTCATTGGTCATTTTGGGTCAGGTGCCAGCGAGGTTACCTTAGCTTCTTAACCCTTTACAGGTGAAAGGATTTTGCCTCTGGCCAGGAAGGATTTTATAGCACTGTATACAGAAAGGTGGTTACCCTTCCCTTTATATTTATGACAGCAAAGCATTTCTGCTCAGCCTCTCTTTCTAGAGAATGCTGCTGTCTGTTTCTCTTGCATATGCCCACCCATGTGGATGACCACACCTTGCTGGCCTCCTCATAGGTTATATATGCAGTTTTCTTGACAACCAGCCACTTCCCTTCTCCTGTACTGAGGGAACTGTTCTTACTGCAGTCGCTAACAAACTGAAATGTCCCTTCCCAAGGAATTCTGTATATTGTGTAATTATTTTAGTTGTCCGTGCAGCTAGTTTTGCTGGACCATGAGCAGGGTACAGCACTTTATGAGAGAACTTTGCAATACAAGGAGAGTGCGTAAGCCTCCTGAACTGACTTGATCCACAAAAGATAAGGATTACAATTTCAAATTTAACCTCTGGAGAACCTGCAACCAATGAGCAGAGAATGGTAAAGGTGTAATATTTGCAAACATTCTTTTGTCCCTATGCAGCAATATTCTGAAGATGCTAAAGCCAAGGCAAAAGCGTAACAGGGCAACCCAGCTAATGGAGCATTCCAGTTATCAAGTTTTGAAGTGATAAAGGCACAAATAAAATGGTCTTAATTTTGCATATTGAGATCAACTGTATTTTTAGCGATTTTAGAGGAGTTGAACCTCAGGACCTGAACAGCATTACAAAAGTAAACTGTAAAGAAAAGGTTGATATAAAAAGCAAACATCTCGATTAATCTCTGAAGGTTAGTCAGTTTCATGACCACCAGGATAATACAATGTACGCTGTTTGTAAAGTGCCTTTAAGATGGAAAAGGAACTATATGGACCAGATTCTGAGATGTTTTGAGAAAACCCAATTCCTGTTGAAGTTATTGGGCTGAGTTTAATATTTTTGAGGGTTCTGGGTAGGCAGTGATTTCAAGCTTTCTCCAGCCTAAATTTAAAATGGGAGATGTGGGTTTGGAGAGAAGTGTGTTCCACTACTTTTTTCCTAACCATCATCTAGGTTGGGGTTCATGGCCTTAGTAGTGGAATTGCTTCATTTCCATACTTTAAAAAGTTTAGTTTTCTTTTATGTTAAATTTTACTCTGAATGTCCTTACTTTCTAATTTTTTATTATTATCATAGGTGCTGGAACTAGGGATGCGGGGGGTACTGCTGCAGCCCCTGGCTTGAAGTGGTTTACATCATATACAGGATTTACAGTTTAACTGAGTGGCTCTCAGCATCCCAACTAAAAATGGTTCCAGCGCCCCTGATTGTTGTTACAGGGCTTTTAATGGTGTTTCACCCTTAAGTTACTGAAATGTGCTTTCAGACTTGACGTCATCTTAATTTTTTAATTTAATTTTAATATTTTGCCTGCAAATTAGTAACATTACAGTGCGGCAGTAGCTGCACCATAGTTTAGGTTGTGTTACAGAATTCAGCTTTAACAGGCATTTTAAACCTTTATTTTGTAAACACCTTATTGAAATGGCAAAAATGAAACCACAGAATATAAACTGAGAGCACCATTTGAATTTCTCATGGTGATTTGATGAAAAATGAATTTATCCAGATAGAATCATGCGTCTTAAAATCCCCCCTGTGGGCAGTTTCTCACTGGAGTGTGTCATTTTCTTTGTACCCTTTTTTGCAACAAATCTGAAACATTCTCAGACCTGTCCTTAGTCCACATTATTGTTCCTTCTGAACCAATTCCTAGAATATCAGTTACCCTTTGATAGTGTTTATCTACAGAGTATTTGAAAAATGTGTGCACCAAACTAAACCCATGGAATTGTAATTTGATGAAAAATCTGGTGTGGCACAAACACCACCAATCACTTGCAGGGGCAAAAGCCCAGAGAGAGAGAGGGAGAGTCCTTCATCACAAACACAGGAGTCTATGGCAAAGATCCATGAGCTAGGAAGGAGGAGACCACCAAGCCATTCAAATCTCACCTCTTCAAAATGCTGTTTACGTTTCCTTTTAATTTGACTGCCCTTGTTCTGACTACCTCAATGAACACTGACCTAGAAGACAATTAGAGGATATTGGCTGGACACTCTCCAACCTATCTCCCCACTCCTTTTTAAAATAAGTTAGCAGAGAGAGTTTATGTAAAATCACTGCCTGCCCAGAACCCAGATCTCTACCATGGCAAACACCCTTCTTATCCAGTTGTCACTTCAGAGTGACTAAACAGTGATCTCTGCAGTACTAAGGAAAAATGACTTCCGAGTTGTGTGGAATGTATGACCATCTCTGCTGCTCTATTGGTATAAAAGAATGTGAGGTCACTGTTAAGGTTTTGCATTAGGTGCAAGTTTGGTGGAGTTAAGGTATGTTCTATTTTGGGGATGTGCTGCAGATGGAAGTGAAAGCTAGGAAGTGCTGGAATGTGTTGTTGACATCATTGCAGGCAATATGAAAGTGGAAAGGAATGCTGAAGTCTTTCCCTTTAACAACTTATTTCCATTCCTTTAAGGTTTTGGGTAGGTGTGTGCGAATGGGGGGATGTTGCCACAATGTTAATTGTTTGCTGATATTCTGTAGATGCATTGAGTTGCTATCACAGCTGAATGTCAGCTGGTCGTCATTTTGATTTTGATCTTGTGGTTCTTCATGCAGTCTTTTAAAGTGGGTCCAGTTGGGTTTTCATTTTGTGTTGTGCATGAGACTGACTGCTTGCTACATTATATTCCATTATTTGACCTTAGAAATAAACAGGGCTATAGTGTAAGGGTATTTCTACATTGCAACTGGGAGGTATAATGGCAACACGTGTAGACATAGCCATGCTAACTTTGATTGAGCTAGTTCACTAGAAATAGCAGCGAAGCCATGGCAGCACAGGCTAGTCAGCCAAGTAGATACCCAGGTTCCTGGGCAGGTTTGTACTTGGGTGGCTAGCCCCTGCCGCCCCCTGGACTACTGCGGTTTCACTGATATTTTTAGCAAGTTTGGTCAAAGCTAGCTCAAGTATGCCTACTCATGCTGTACTCATACCTCTTAGTGGGAGAGTAGACGTACCCCAAAAGAAAAATCATGGTGTGCATTCTTTGATCCTATGAACAAAATAGAAAAATCTAAAATTATGCCCCACAATAAAAGCCTTGATCCTGTAAGGTCCTGAATATTCTGGCCCCAACCCAGCAAAGCAATTAAGTCCGGCTTTAACTATACACATGTGAGTAGTCCCACTGAAGCCAATGGGCCTATTTATGTCTTTAAGTACTTTGTTGGATTGGGGCCAGAATTCTCTGGACCTTGCAGGATTAAGATTGAGCTCAAGCTCCTCAGACATGCTTATACACATGAATATATGCCCAATCACTTAGCATCTACATAGGAGTTTTCCTTTTCAAAGTACTTTGCAAATATTAACTATGAAAGCCTCATTACCCCACCCTTCTTATTTTAAAGTTGGGGAAAGGGAGGCAAAGAGAGATTGTTACTTATTTAGAGTTGCACAGCGAGTGAGAACTGGGATTGAACCTAAGGAGTTACTGGCTCACTGTGTCCCATGTTTCAGACCATACCTCACTCCTTTTTGAATATTTAATAAATACCCACCCTTGTGCGCTTCCTTCTTAAAGCCACACTTCCACTAATTTATGCATCCTACCATACGTGATATTGTTGGAGAGCCTATAAAAGAGAGAGATCAGTGTTTTCAGACTTCTGAGGGAAGAGATTTTTTTCCTGTAACATTTTGATATGGTGTATAATGTCTCTTGCTTGGTTGTAGTTTCACAATAAACCATATTTAGTTTGAGGTTGATTGAACATCTCAGATTTGTTTCAGCAACTAATCAGTCTCAGTAGCCCTTTGATGCTTTATGCACTACAAAGCATTAGAGATTATCTTCTTAAAATGGGCAGCTGAATACAGAAATCCCATAACTAGGCTTGTCACTTTGTAGTAGTTATGCCACTTTGGAAATGCAGGGACCATCACTGTTTCTGATGTTTTTACAGGCTAGAAGCATATCCTTGTGCACTTACCCAGTAGGCCTTGAGAACAATCAAAGGGATTAGATGTGATCAGAAGCTCTCAAATGGATTCTGTCTTATTTCATACACAACTCTTCAGGTTATTCTTCATTAGATAAGAACTACCTTTGTGATCCAAATTCAGTCTCACAGGCCTGCTGTTTACTTCATTTTCACAGGCCTGCTGTTTACTTCATTTTCATTTTAAAACAATGAATTTAAAATTAGAAATGCAGAGTGAGCAGAAAAGAAGTTAAGATTTTGGAAAATTCTTTTTAGCACCAGTTTATTGCATCAGTTTTATTACATCATACAGGATAATACTTTTTTGCATCTGAGTTAGGTATCAGTACCACGTTTTGAACTCTTGGGAGGTTTTTGACATTTTACCAGACTCCTGTCATTTTTCCAACTCACTGCCAAGCCTTGGAAACCATTCTGCTTGAAAAGCCAATTCCAGGAATCAGCACTATTATTGCATCTATAACCATCTAAATTAGTGATACAATAACAACCCAACCTCACATAAGCACAGAAAGCTCTAACTGTTCATGTATGATGCTGTGAGACATACAAGAATATAGACATATTGAGTTGTGTCTATCTAGATGTTGAAGCTCATAGACTTCTTGTCCTTGGGCGACTCTAGATATCCATGTTGACAATCACTCTAATAAATTGGCTCTGATTTTCATGGGTTTAGTAGTAGCCTTGTTTTTGGAACATGTACTATTCTTTGGAAATATTGTCTTTGTGGTGGGATTATGGCTGCTATATATTGCTTCGTGGGAAGTGTTTTGGATGTGCTAGTGTTTGGTGATTTAATTTAAGTAAATGCACCTAGAGGCCTTTTTAAATTAGCACGTCTTTATAGATACAAATATAAAGAACAATAGAATCAGCTTGCAGGTCTATAGATTTGTTGTTTCTTTTCCTTGCCCCTTGTTAGTACTGGTATTGGAAACACAAAGCACAAATATAGCTGTTATATTTTTGGATTTATAACCTACTATAATTACTTTTTATTTTATGGTGAAATAAAGCAGTTTTTCAAAAGTTGCTACCTTAGTTCTACTTCCATCACTTGACTCCAAGGTGGTTGATTCTAAACACACACCTGGGCACTGGAGAATTCTGCATGCTGTGTACAAACATATTACAGCAGGTAAGAAGATATAGATAGTTTTTGCTTCCAATGTTCCTTGTTTTTCAGACAGCTGGAAGAGAACACTGTACTGCTCAGGGGCAGCTCTATGTATCTAGTCTGTGTAAAAGATTTGTATGTAGAATAATCTGATTCCATATTTGGATGCTATGCCATTGCAACTAGGGAACTGTATAACATCATTGAGCAGTGATTCATTCCTTTTATCTGATATTTGGAAGAGGGTTGTTTGTTCTTTTAGTGTGTAAATTTACAGCTTTTACTAGGAAGGGGAGACATCTTATTCAGTCAGGAAGTTCCTCTTGAAAGATTTTTGGTAAGTGACAGAATTAAACCCACAGGCTGATCATGTGTGCTGCCAAAAACTAAACCAAACCAAACCAAAAAACCTCAAGCTATTGCATTGTTGGACGAGTGATATAGCATCCTATAGCAGTTAGCTGTGGAATTAATATTTTCTGGTTACTAAATTTGTTATTTTTAAGCTATGAACTTGATACATCAAGTAATTAGTTGGAATATTTGCTTTGGTATTGTTCCTTATGTTATCTACGTTCTTCTTCACTCACAAAAAAACAAGTTGCTGTTTTTCTGAGTGGTTTACTAAAGAACATACTCAGTTGTCAGTGGTATTGTGTTAATTTTTAAGGTATTTTAAACAGATTACATCCATTTTATTTTCAAAGCACCTTACAAACTCTAGTTAATCTCCAAATATCCTACTAAGAGGTATGGTGTGTGGTTTTGTTTTGTGTTTTCTTTTTTATGTCCAGCAGTCCAACGATGGTCCTATGTGCAGGCTGAGTCCTTACTCCACCTTCAGCAGAGTACACAGACCCTGAGTTTCCTTTCATTGGTAACTCAAAAACAGTAACACCAGGGTTCCTTCACCGACAGGCACTTCCAACCCTTTTATATACTGGATGGATAGATAGATACACCTGCTAGCATGACCTAGCAGTAATTACTCTGGCTTCTGTAATGCAGGTTTAGGGTGACACAGCAATAGACCTCTAAATGCATCCTATGAAGTGAGCTGTAGCTCACGAAAGCTTATGCTCAAATAAATTTGTTAGTCTGTAAGGTGCCACGAGTAGTCCTTTTCTTTTTGCAAAAGACCTCTGCATCTCTATACAGAATCTTAGAGTCTGCTACCCTGTTGTATATCTTTCTTTCCGGAGCCATGCACAGAGGTGCACTTAATTCGTTTCTTTCATCTTGAAAGATTTTGCCAGTTTGAGAAATATTTCTGGTATATAAAATGGGGGAAAACCTTTGGGATCAGAAAAATCTCTGACAGTGGAAGAAACTTTTGAATTCTGATTACTGCATCACGCTGATATGTGGTATAAATATCTAGATAAGTACTGCATCGGCAGGAATCATGCCTCCTACTTCATTCTATAGTATTCTTGGTTCCTTTTCTGCATAGGTCTTGTTAACGTTTTTTGAAAAAGCCTTGGTACTTTTACCTGTTGTGTGTATCCCACACAATGTCACACAAACAAAAGTAGGAAAAGAAAAACTTTTTTTATTTTATTTACCTGTTAATTTCTTTTGTTATTTTGAATGTCTGACAATGTATCTGTCACAGCCTTTGTAGATTACAGAGTAGCAGCCGTGTTAGTCTGTATCCGCAAAAAGAACAGGATTACTTGTGGCACCTTAGAGACTAACACATTTATTTGCGCATAAGCTTTCATGGGCTAAAACCCACTTCAACGGATGCATGTAGTGGAAAATACAGTAGGAAGATATATATATATATATAGATAGATATAGATATATAGATATATATATATATACACACACACAGAGAACATGAAAGAATGGGTGTTATCATACACACTATAATGAGAGTGATCAGTTAAGATGAGCTATTACCAGTAGGGGCCTTTGTAGAGCTTACCCTGCTGGATATTCACCAGGCTGCTGTGTTTAGACCTCATGTGCCGGGCCTGTGTGTGTTAAGCTTGCTGAATTTTGAATAGACTCAAGGTCTGTCTCTTTCCTTAGTCTCTGGCACACTTCCTTCCCTTCATGGAAATGAGACCTGTCAAGGTTCCTTCACCACTCTGAACTCTAGGGTACAGATGTGGGGACCTGCATGAAAGACCCCCCAAAGCTTATTCTTACCAGCTTAGATTAAACACTGCCACCACCAAAGTGTTACACAAAGAACAGGCGAAGTGCCCACTTGGAATCATCTCGCCCCAAAAAGATTGCCCCAAGCACTACACCCCCTTTCCTGGGGAAGACTTGATAAAAATCCTCACCAATCTGCATAGGTGAACACAGACCCAAACCCTTGGATCTTAAGAACAATGAAAAGCAATCAGGTTCTTAAAAGAAGAATTTTAATTAAAGAAAAAGTAAAAGAATCACCTCTGTAAAATCAGGATGGTAAATACCTTACAGGGTAATCATATTCAAAACGTAGAGAATCCCTCTAGGCAAAACCTTAAGTTACAAAAAGATACAAAAACAGGAATATACATTCCATTCAGCACAGCTTATTCTCTCAGCCATTTAAACAAAACAGGTTTCAGAGTAACAGCTGTGTTAGTCTGTATTCGCAAAAAGAAGAGGAGTACTTGTGGCACCTTAGAGACTCAAATAAATTGGTTAGTCTCTAAGGTGCCACAAGTACTCCTTAAACAAAACAGAATCTAATGCATATCTAACTAGATTGCTTACTGATTTTTTACAGGAGTTCTGACCTGCATTCCTGCTCTGGTCCCGGCAAAAGCATCACACAGACAGAGAGAACCTTTGTTTCTCCCCCCACACCCTAGCTTTGAAAGTATCTTGTCTCCTCATTGGTCATTTTGGTCAGGTGCCAGCAAGGTTGTCTTAGCTTCTTAACCCTTTACAGGTGAAAGGGTTTTTCCTCTGGCCAGGAGGGATTTAAAGGTGTTTTCCCTTCCCTTTATATTTATGACACGACCTCACAGCCCAGTGCTTCAGGCCCCCAGGACCAATGCTGGCCACCACCTGCCTTGAACTCTCTGGAAGCTTAAGCACACCCTTTCCTTGAATTTCACCACATGGATACTTTAGCTTTCACCTCTTTAGGGGCATGTGATAGCAGTAACAAACAAACTCAGGCTTTGAAAAGCTCTACTTCAGCTAGCACAAGAAATATACAGATCTAGAAAAAACAATTAAACACCTGTACACCATTCCCTGCCTCAATTTCCTCACGACTCCTGAATGTACTTTGGGCATAGGTCAGAGTCCTTTTGAATTGTTGGACACTCAAAACAGGAAAAAAGAACGAAACAGTTAAGCAAGCTAAATATTTTTATCTCTGTTTTACAACTGCGAAAAGTGAGACAGAGATAAAGTGACGTGTCTCTCTAAAACCACTTGTATTTTATAATATTTGATATAAAAACTTAAGCTGTAGAAACGTCTTAACAGATCTAGAGAGTCAGTGATGCACCCCCCCCCCCCCTTTTCCATTCTGTTTTCTTATCACTTCTGTGACAGTTCCTGTTATCACTGTTTTTGCAAGTCATTCTTTCAGGAGGTAGCATATGCTACATGTGATTTAGAGTAGCAACTAACATTGGGTGTTATGGAGTGATGTGACTGGAACAACTGCACACATTTAACACATCCTCCCTGATCTTACTTAGGTTATGGAAATCCAAGAATATCCCTCAGGACAAATCTCCATATTGCTGCAATGCTATCAGACCAGATTTACAGTATCTTCTGTCTTCAAAGTTATTTAGGTTGATAAGATCTGGAATCAAAGATGGATAGCCCTCATGATTAAGGATGATTGTCCAGTTCACCTCTTCATTTAGAAATGAAACAGAGCATATTGTAGCTATGACCTTTAAGCTCATTCCTTCTCTGACAAATGTCCGTGGTGCAAAAAACAATAGAATGAGATAGTTTCTAAATCAGGCTTGTCTTCTGTCCATGAGGTAGCACACTCAGTAAATTATCTGTACATATGGTTGGCCAGTAAGCTTCATAGGCAGCTCATAGCTAAACTTTTACTCTAAAAACTCATCCTCTACTACTGTCCCATGCCTGTGAGCTTTGTTGTCACAGTGGAAATTTGCCCCTCCCCTGCCATGATATAACTGAAATCTGGTATGCTGCCAGTTTTAACTATAGTAGAACCTCAGAGTTATGAACATCAGAGTTAGGAACCAACCAGTCAACCACACATCTCTTTTGGAACTGGAAGTACACAATCAGGCAGCAACAGAGACACCTCCTCCCACCCCCAAAAGGGCAAATACAGTACAGTACTGTATTAAACATAAACTACTAACAAATAAAGGGAAAGCAGCATTTTTCTTCAGCGTAGTAAAGTTTCAAAGCTGTATTAAGTCAATGTTCAGTTGTAAACTTTTGAAAGGATAACCATAACATTTTGTTCAGAATTACGAACATTTCAGAGTTATGAATAACCTCCATTTGCAAGATGTTCGTAACTCTGAAGTTCTACTTTATCTCATTTACCTCTCAAGTTGAATGTAGATACTGAACCATGGTTTTGATTCACTACATTTATAAGCATGGTAGCTAATGAGCTAGTTTTATTTTTTGTAATTAAATGGTTGTAAATTGTTAGATGGGACTGTTGGGTCTACATGGGGAAGATGGGATGAATGGATCTTTTTGGCTTGAACAGCTTGCACATAGTTTCTCTAGTAAGTTCTAGCAATAGCCAATGTCTTGGGGACCCTCAGATTATGGTCTGTTGGTCACAGATTATGCAGCACATATTAAAATGCAATGTATGATTCTTCTTTGAGAGATGGGGGTGCTCCATTCCGGGTGATGGTGTGTTCCTGCGCCTTTGCTCAAAGAGTTTTGCAGCAGTGCCCGCCTTGTGCGCCCTTGGCGCTTCATCTAGCACATGCACAATCCAGACTCGTCAGTTCCTTCTCAACCATGTGTGGCCTGAGGCGGAGCTCAGCAGTCCCGTTGGAAACCTTCATTTCTACTGGATAAGTTTAGATTATATATGGTAAGTTTGTTATTAGAGTTACATACCCTACCAGAAAAAAGCTATTTCTTTATCCCTTAGTACAATTAGTATTAGAAAAATGCCTGGTTCACCAGGATTTAAAAGATGCACAACGTGCAGAGCGGCGATGCCTGTGACAGATGGACACACTCAATGTCTTCATTGCCTAGGGGAAGCTCACATTCCTCAGAAATGTGCCCATTGTAACAAACTGAAAGCTAGGGCACCCAGAGATAGAGGCTGGGACTGAAACTCATCTTGGTGGTGAAGTCATTAAGACCAGCCTCCATCCCAGGGCAGGAACCCTCTTCCCTGCATAGGTCACTGGTCTCTTCACTGCCAAGGTCCCCGAAGACCAAAAAAATCCTCAAAAAGCCAGCCATCCTCTTCGCCTCATAGAGAACAGACCAACAAAATGGTCGCCGACCAAATCACTCTGATCGGTGCTGGCCGCATTGCAGCTCAGCACCTATGACACAGATTATGCAGCACATATTAAAATATAATTTATGATTACCGTCATGTCTAATAGAAAACTGCAGCCTGTGGAGACTAGAGGTAGCAAAAGTGCTACGTCTTGATCTGAACACTCACATGAATGTTGCACACTGGGACCTATTGTCTCTCTGAGCTGCACCTTCAAACTAGAGAGAAGAGCAGTTTCAAGATGCTCCATTTCAAGTAGATTCTAGGTAGCCCTTGAGTTCCTGACAAGTTTCCAGTGCAGCCCTGGCTGGACTAAGTTTGGTGTCCTTGATGTAACTGCTGCACATATCAGAGGTTACCGCTTTTTTTCCACAGTTTTTGGAGCAAATTTCTGGATTTATCTTTTTGCTTGAGACACAAATGCAAAAATCTATTTGTTGCCAACTGCCTAAAAGCAAGTAAAAATTATTTTAGGAGGAAAGAAATCAAGCAAGGAAGCATAGCTAGTCATTATTTAAATGACTGTGTTTCATGGCAATTTTCTCCTGAAATAACCTTCTGGTTTCTGAAATCGTGGAGCATTATTTATTTCAATAGCCAAAAATCTTTCTCGCTCAAACCTCCTCGTACTACATGCATTATTATAGCAGTAATAAAAAGCCAACCCCAGATAAATTACTGCATGAATGCACGTGTTGACTCTGGTTCTTCCTTGAGAAATGAGACTATAGTTAAGGCACGGTTGGAGGGTCTGCCCCAAGCCAAAACGATGGCATGCACTACCTTGTGAGGGTGCCATATTGTTCCAGAGGATAAGCTCAGAAGGAGTCATGTTGTTGAATGTTCAGTATTTATTTCTTGTCATCTGCCTCAAAGAAACATACTTAAGAAGAATTCTTTAAGTAAAAAAAAATTGCCTTTAATGATTTCAGAATGCCCAACGTTGTGCAGTAGTGTTTCTTTTAAATGTATGGTTTACTGCGTTCCAAGCAAACACCCTCGCTTAGTTGATCTATTTTCTACAAACTTGTAGTAAAAGGATTCATTCCTAATACTTTTTCCTCTTAGGGTACCCTCACAGGTCTTCTCATATGGTAGTATTAGAAGCTTCATTAAAACCTGGATTTAATTTGAGACCCATTCAGACCAGAGAAGTTTATGTAGAAATGCAGCTATAATTTGGCTCCAGGTCTTTTCAGATTGCTAGTGGTGTCAGAATTCATTGCCATCTGAGGGCTGTTCGGTGGCTTATGCAAAATGTGTTGATTGTTCTCAGTCTGGTTCTACAAGATAGGTGTCATTATCATAAAGCCATCCCCATGACTGGCACTTTATTGGCTGTCTCAGGCTCTGTCAGCCTCTATCTCCTATCTAAGTTTTAATAGTGCATTAATTGCTGTGGTATTTAACATTGAATCAGGTTTTCCTGAAGAGCTCGGCTCCTCTATAAACAAAAAAGTAAGAGGTCTTTTGATTCTAATAGTCTTCTACTCTCAACTGAAGATCATCATTTATTCCAGTAGATTTGTTTGCTTTGCACATCTCTCAGACGTTTTGTTTTGTAGGTAAATTTTCTCTATTTGAGTTTGGCTTGTCAGTTTACAAGAAGTTGTCATTCTATCATTGGTGAAACCTTTCCTTCTGTAAGCTCAATATCCATGCGATATGTAAAAAAGGCACTGCAAAGCCCTGACAAGCACTTTCCATTTAACAATAAAAGGCTCCAGGCTAGAGCTTGATGTTTGAAATATACCTAAACTGACTTATGGCTGTAGAACCTGCACTAGTTGGAAACTGTCCTTTGGGGATGTCTACACAGCAGTTAAACACTCGAGGCTGGCCTGGGTCAGCTGACTTGTGTTCACAGGGCTTGGGCCGCAAGGCTGTAAATATTTGAACTCAGGCTGGAGCCTGGGCTCAGGGACCCTTCTCCTCTCTTGGGGTCCCAGAACTCAGGCTCCAGCCCGAACATCTAAACCACAGTTGTACAGCCCTGCTACCTGAGCACCACAAGCCCAAGTCAGCTGACCCAGGCTAGCCAAGGATTCTTAGGTGCTGTGTGGACATATGTTTGGAGTTCAGTGGGGCATGACTGGGTAAAAGATGAGAGATTTAATTACATTGTGTCTCCAACATTTGTCAGAAGCTGTATTGCTGTTTATAACCTGATTTTTTTTAAAACCACCTTTATTTAAGTAGCATAACGGGGAATGCAGAGCTATAGGCCACTAGCATTAGGCTAACATTTATTATTATGATTAGAATGTCCATGCCTAACAGCCCATATTCAGGTCATGGCCTCCTCATATAAGGGGCGCTGTATAGACACATAGTAAGGGACAGTCTTTGCCCTGAAGAGTTTACACACTAAATAGACAAGGCAAACAAAATGTTGGAAAAAAGAAGTATTATCATCCCCATTTGGAGATGAGGGCCTAAGGCACAGAGAAATTATGTCCCCAATACTGTGATTCTCTGTACACATGCACTCTGCTTCATTTTTGCACAGTGCTTTACAGGATTAGGCATAAGCAACTTGCCTAAATTCTCACAGGAAATTTGTGACCGAGATGGAAATTGAACCTCAAACTTCTGTCCAGTGCAGTGCCTTAACCATAAGACCTTCCTTTCAATTAGAAATCATTTTTTGTTTACAGGTTATTTTGACCATGAAAATATGTGCAAAATGATCTCCCATTTAAGTTCCATCTGTTTTTTTTAATTGCCTTAACACAACCTGAAATCAAGAGGAAGTATAGTTTAGTGGTTAAAGCAGTGGGCTGGAAAATGGCACTCCCTGAGTTATGTTACTGGTGCTTTCATACATACAAATAGGATAAACATATTCAGTAAATCATAAACCTTTCCAATGATATCTCACATGCCTTATCTTGCATAAAACATATCATAGTTATGCTATAATCATATTAGAACAATATTTCTACGAAGAATATGGGGTGCAGTGTCACGGGCACATGGACGGGGGGACCAACAGATTCACATACACCAAGACCAGAAAGGATCAGCGCTACCACCTAGGCCAGCCCCCCACCCACATCTTTCATGAAGTGTGGACAAACACCAGAACTGGACATAGTATTCTAATATTGGAGTTAAACCAATGTTGTACATAGAGTCATAGAAGATTAGGGTTGGAAGAGACCTCAGGAGGTCATCTAGTCCAACCCCCTGCTCAAAGTTAAATCATCCCAGCCCCCAACAAAATCATCCCAGCCAGGGCTGTGTCAAGCTGGGCCTTAAAAACCTCCAAGGATGGAGATTCTACCACCTCCCTAGGTAACCCATTCCAGTGCTTCACCACCCTCCTAGTGAAATAGTTTTTCCTAATAGCCAGCCTAGACCTCCCCCACTGAAACTTGAGACCAATGCTCCTTGTTCTGTAATCAGAGGTAATATCACTTCTCTGCTTTTACATGACATTCCTCTTTGTGTACATCTAAGAATCATATTAGCTTTTTTTCATAGCACTGCATTGAGAGCTAATATTGATGCAATTATCTCTGAAGACTCCTAAATCTGTCTCCAAGTCACTGCTTTCTAAGGGAGTCTCCCATCCTTTAATAGGCAGCAGGTTAAAAACAAAAAAAGGAAGTATTTTTTTCACACAATGCACAGTCAACCTGTGGAACTCCTTGCCAGAGGATGTTGTGAAGGCCAAGACGATAAGAGAGTTCAAAAAAGAACTACATAAATTCATGGAGGATAGGTCCATCAATGGCCACTAGCCAGGGATGGTGTCCCTAGCCTCTGTTTGCCAGAAGCTGGGAATGGGTGATAGGGGATGGATTACTTGATGATTACCTGTTCTGTTCATTCCCTCTGGGGCACCTGGCATTGGCCACTGTTGGAAGACAGGATACTGGGCTCGATGGACCTTCGGTCTGACCCAGTATGGTTGTTCTTATGTTCTTGCGAATAACCTGCATTTGGTTATATGAAAACACATTTTATTAGATTGTGACCATTTAACAAAGTGATTCAGATCTCTCTCTAACAGTAACTGGTCCTCCTCAGTCTTTACTACCTAGCCAATCTTTGTGTTATCTGTAAAATTTACCAGCAAAGATTTTATGTCATCATCTAGATAAGTGTTTCGAAACAACTGGTCTGTGGACCAGTCCCAGTCCCTGAGAAGGCAGCAAGCTGGTCCCTGGAATCAAAAAGGTTGAGAAACACTGATCTAGGTATTTGATTTAAAAAAAAAATAGAGTTGGACCAAGAACTGATCTCTGAGGGAGATCTATATTTTGAGATCTATCAGTGAGCCAGTTTTTAATTACTCTTATGTGTGCCCTGATAATTCCATACAATGCAGTTGTTTTAATAAAAAAAGGTATGTGTACTAAGTCAACCTTCCAAGTATACTATAGCAATACAGTTGCCTTTATCAACCAGACCTGTAATTCTGTCAGGAAAAGCAACAGGTTTGTTTGACAAAACCTACCTTCCATGAAACCATGCTGACTGTCAATAATTATATTTTTAGTCTCTAATTTTTTGTTGGCAGAATCCCGAATTAAGTGCTCCATCAGTCTGTAGTTACCTGAGTCATCCCAAAGATGATCTCTTTCTAAATATTGGAAATACATTGGCAGTCCTCCTTTCCTTTGGAGTTTCCCCAGATTTGGCCAAAATTAACATTAGTGGTTCAGAGAGCTCCTCAGCTCATTCATTCAAGATCCTTGGGTCTAGGCTTGTTGATTTGCTCTGAAGTTTCGTAAATATTTTTTGTACATCACTGTCAGATCAAGGGAAAAAAGGTATTTTATATAAGTACAATATATAATTAACTTCAGTTTTAATAAATGTGTATTATTTAACTATTTTACATGAATAATGTGCAGAAATATTTTAAATACAATGAAAGGGGAGAAAGAAATTGTAAGCTCTTTGGGTTAGTGAACATCTTTGCATTTTGGGTATGCAGTACCTAGAACCATGGGACCCTCCTCATAAACTGGGGCCTCTAGGTGCTACCACAATACAAAAAATTAATAGTAATCATAATGATAAATTCCATTGGCTTCAGAAGTTCAGCCTTATTAAACCAACATTTCATGGCTCTGTACAACAAAACAAATTTGTTATCTGCTGGCAAATATGCTGCATTTTGTGCCTAAAGAGAGAAATTAAATCCATGAATTAGTGATGAGACTCAGTTTTACATCATCATTTTTTGTCCTGATAAGGTGGTGGTATTAGCATTTTACACAGATGCATCAGACAACACCTGGTGTTCCATCTTAACGAAGTGAGTCTTCAATGTTCCACAGCAGCATGCAGTTCAGCCAGGCAATGAAAAAAAATTAGTCCATTATTGGGGAAACATTATATAGACAAAATACATTTCCTCCATACAGGGGGAAAAATAGCCAGCATGTGAGATGAAGACTTTCTTAATAAGATTTCTGTTTTCAAATAGTTTCAAATAGTTGCATGGACTAAGATCCAAGTTATATTTTTATCTGTTTGACAGTGATGCAATTGTATTTTCTTTTCCAAACTTCCCCATAACTTGGCCAAATATGGCTTGGATTTAAGAGGACGTTTTTAAAGTAGCATTTCAGTGATCAGTTGGTATAATCTGAATTGTATGAGTTCTCATTGAAAACCATAACACCTTTATTTATTTATTTATGAATTATCCTGTCACTTAAGCATATTTGTTTACTGCAGAGGACACCTGCACAAGGAAACTTTTAAGGTAGCATTTGAAAAATGAATTTAAAGAGCATTTTAGTTTAATTTTCTGGGTCAGTTTGTTTAAATACACATTTGTTCAAGGGAGACTTCAGGCAGCAGGGTATATTTGAGCATCAATGCAATAGAATACAGCAGTTGTGCTAATGGATAGAAAACAGATAATGTGGGCAGCATATTATTTATTTTTATTAGGAATGATTGATTTTTGGCTTGTGTCTTAGTCTGGGATTGACTGCAGTGTATCTCTTCATTTTCTTCCTGGCTTCACTGTTGAATTACTCTCCTTCCGTACCTCCTTACTCCCCTGCCCCCCTCCGTCCTTCGCCTCCTCCCTATGAGATCAGCTCCTATCTCTGCACTGTGTGACAGTCAGCCATAATGACAGGCTGGCCTATTTTTGGAAATCTGTCCCCACTCTTTCCCCACTAGAAAAGAAAGACAAGTTGTCTTTAAAAATTAATCCATCTGGAACAGGAGGAGAAAGCTTCATGGAGAGAGAGAGAGAGAGCCAGCAGGCACTTGCTACGTGTTTGCCTGGCCTGCAATATTCCTAATTATTTTTTCATCTTGTGTCACTAGATCAGGGAGCTTTGCTCTTTGCATGATGGTGTCATTGATTACGTATTCTAAAGATCTCCAAAAGGGCCTCTCTGTTTAGCACAGAAAGAAAATCAGACTACATTGCAGTATGAGCTGCATGGATGCCATCCAGTCGTGTCTTATTTTTCACACATTCTGATCTTCTTTAGCAAAAACAGAACTACTACTGCTTGTCTCCAAGGAACAAAAACAGACGTTCAGAACTTGGCAGTCAGGACGGAAAGAATCTTTTCCCCATTTATTTAGCACTCGCCATAGACTACAGGCCCTACAAGTACTACAGTATATTTGATAAATCATAGTCAGCACAGGAGTAACACTGATAGTGCTGTTCTCTGAACAGAAATAAATGTTGTGGCCTTAGCAACAACATATTTTATTCGTATATGGGCTCCTCATGACCAGACCGCTTTGCCTCTGCACTTTACATATGAGGCCCAAATAAAATAATTATAGTTTTGGGGTTTTTTCATGGTGGGTAATTAAAAAAATTATGGAAAAATTAGTACAACAGAATAATGCTATTGGAAGGTGATATGGACCATTACCAGGAATGAGGAGATTGTCAAGTGAGAACTAAAGGTCCTTTGAATTCTGATCCACGTTACCTGAACCACTGAAGATCAGGAGGGTTTGGCTAAATAGTTCAACTTCTGGCTCATCTCTAGCATTAACTCTGTTTTCTTTTCTCACTAGTTACCTTTTTTTATTCCAATAACAATATCTTGTCCATCTATCAAATCTACCTACTTAATCTTTGCCATTATTTTTTATTTTATTTCTGTATACATAACCTGAACAGTTCTCTACCTACCTACACGTTGATATAGCCCTCAACAGTATCTAAGCACCTTTCATGGGAAATCAGTGCTGACTCATCTTCAGACTGCTGTTTTTCCCTTCTGATTTCCCTTTATTATATTAGAATCCAAGATGTATAAAATAAGGATAAAAGAGAAATGTTCATAAATAGTACAAAAAGAGTAAAATCGACTCAGGTTAGTCTAGATTGGCTCCATGCTCTAGTGAAGTTCTGTGAAAGTTGTGTCCTGTCAACCTAGTGAGTCTTGGGACATCACATTTAACACTTATCAGCTAACAGTGACAAGGATGGATGTCAAAAGACCTGCAAAATGCCTTAAATCTGTAGGTAAAAATGTGATATTACTTCTTTTAAATCAGACTTTTGGGGTATTCAGCTCACACTGGTAAAATTGCTTGACTATATTATTTTATCTTTGCTTGTCACCTTTAATGATAGTAATAATACTGTACACACATTTCTCATCATTTGTATCTGTTCCAGCTGGAAATTTTGTAGCAAGTTTAATTGCAAACGAGGCACAGTTTGTTAATTTTACTCCTGGGGGAATTTCGCACCACTGTGTGTGTGCAAAATTCATGTCCCCTGCAGATTTCTTTGCTTCCCCAAAAGAAAAATGACTTCCTGACAGGGAAGCAAAGGGAAGCTGAAAGAACAGTCTCACACCACTCCCTACCTGTGCAGGTACATCATTTCAGGCACCCAGAACAGCCAGCGGAGAGGTAAATCACTGCAGAGCTGGGGACATCCCAGCGAGTGGCTCCTACCCAGAGCCAGGATCAGCTGGGCTGGAGGCAGGAGAGGACAGGACTTCCTCTTCCCCTGCAAGGAGTGGCTGGGGCTGTCAGACCATCCCCAGGAACCTCCCCCCGTTGCAGGATGCTCAGCATCCTCCCCTGCTTCCTGCCCCCATCACTCCTCAGCTGCATGGGGAGGGGTCACTGTACAGGGAGCTGCTCCCCCATCCATCCAACCCCCAAGTATTCGGACCCTCCCATTCCCAGATATCTCCTCCAAGCCTCACCCTGTACACCCAGAACGCCGCTCATCCTCCATACCCAAACCCCACCCCACTGAACCTCAACTGCTGCATCTGGAGGCCCCTGCACCCAGACTCTCTGCCTCCAGACCCCCTCCCCTGCATCCAGACCACCCCCCACTGCACCCGGGAACTGCAACCAATGGGAGCAGTGGGGGCAGCACTTGAGGGTTCAAGAGCAGCACATGGAGCCTCCCTGGCTGCCCATGTGTCTAGGGGCTTCAAGGACCTGGCGACAGCTTCTTTGGAGCCATGGTAAGCGCCACCGGGACCCCGCACCTCAAACCCCCACACACTACTCCCTGCACCTCAAATTCCCACACGCTACACATATTCTGCACCAAAAATTTAAAAATTCTACACACAGTATTTTAAAATTCTGCAAAATTCAGCACATTTTATTTGTTAAATCAATGTGGCGGCTCCAACGTGGCATAGAGGAGCACAGGCCACTGGCTGCACAGAGGTGGGAGATCACTGTGTAGCTTCACCCCACTCCCCCCAGGACATGGACTCAGCACCTCCTGGAAACACCCCAGGACCCTGCCCCTCCATGCAAGGTGTACCAGGTGTGGGCAGGCAGGCTCAGCAAAGTAGGATCCACATGTGGAGGGGCTTAGTGTGGGGGACTCCAGGTGTGGGTTGAGAGGGCTCTGTGTGGGGCTATCTGGGTGCAGGTGGCTTTGTGGGGGATCTGAGTGTGGGGGGGATCTGGCTGCACAGGGGCTAGTTGGGGGGTTCTGGGTGCAACAGTAATGGGACTCTGCAGGGGGTCCAGGTGAAGGTGGGGCTCAGCGTGGGGAGGGTCCAGATGCTGTGGGAGTGGGGCTCACTGGGGTGGGGATCCAGGAGCAGCTGGTTGGGGCTCGGTAGGTTGGGGATCCAGATGTGGATGGCTCATTGGAGTGGTCCAGGTGCAAGGGGAGTAGGGCTCATCGGGGGGGGGGGGGGGTTCTGGGTGCAGGGGGGTGTGAGGCTCAGCGGGAGAGTCTGAGTGACTTGGATGCATGGGGGTTGGGCAGATGTGTAAGCAGCTCCCTGAACAGTGATCCCTCCCTCTGCAGCTGAGGAGTGATGGGTGCAGGAAGCGGTCGGGGTGGGGGGTGGGGAGGGAGTTTGCACAGCTTCTTACAGCCAGGGGAGAAATCTGGGGGTGGGTCTGACACAGCCCTGGATGTTGTGCAGGGGAAGAGGAAGTCCCGTCCTCCCCATTCCAGCTGGGACTAGCAGCTGAGCCTGGCACAGGTTAGGAGCCACCAGCCAGGTCTTCCCCAGTCCTGCCCTCTGCCACACAGTGATCTACCTCTCTGCCAGCTGCCCTGGGCACCCGAAAGATACTGCTGGGGAGGGTTGCAAGACCGCTCTTGTGGTTTCCCTTTGTTTCCCCATCAGAAAATCATTTTTCTGCGGGGAACGGAAGAAATTTTCAGGGACATAAATTCTGCGCATGCACAGTGGTGCAGAATTCCCCCAAGAGTTATACACACCTCAACCCCCTACCCCAGCCTGGAGTCCCCTCCAGCACCCAAACTCCCTCCTAGAGCCCGGACTGCACACACACACCCCCAACACCCCAACCCCCTGCCCCAGGCCGGAGCCCCCTCCTGCACCCCAAATCCTTCATCCCCTGGAGCCCTCTCCCGCACTCTGAACCACTCATTTCAGGCCCCACCCAGAGCCCATATCCCCAGCCCAGATCCTTCTACCACACTCCAAACCCCTCATCCCAAGCCCATACCCCAGCTGGAGCCCTCACCCCCTCCTGCACCCCAACCCCCTTCCCCAGCCCACTGAAAGTGAGTAAGGGTGGGGGAGAGCGAGTGACAGAGGGAATGGAGCTAGCAGAAGCGGGGTCTCAGAGAAGGGGCAGAGGTACTCAGGTTTTTGCGATTAGAAAGTTGGCAACCCTAAGATCATCAGATGAACCACAAGACCATATGGACAAGGCCCTTTGAATCTTGTGATAGTGGCTGCTATCAACACACTTGAGGTATTCAAAATCATCCATCTGTTGCTGTAAAGTGAATCATCATTGTAGCCTCACTCAAGTGCAATATCCTTCTAAAAGGAAACTAACTTCAGTTGTTTTCAGGATAAAAATGTTTGCTACATATTTAGTCCTATATGTGACTATAGGGATAAAACAATCCAATTTGTTGTAGCTAGTTATTCTCCAAAAAGAGAAGTGATGTATGTATATATTTATATAATGCCAATTGACAACCATGAAACTTAAGTCTTCTGTCCACATTGCTGGTCCACACTACTCCACCCTTCACATGGGAAGACTAGCTTATCTAGGAATATGGTTGATTCTGCAGACATTGAAATTTTAAATCAAGACTGTCTTCTTAAAATATGTTGTACCTCAACCAAAAGTTATGAGCTTAATGCAGGAATTACTGGGTGAAATTCTCTGGGCTGTATTATGCATGAGGTCCAACTAGATCATTTATAGATTCATTGATTTTAAGGCTAGAAGGGACCATTAGATCATCTGGTCTGACCTGCATATCACAGTGCAATTACTTATATAGTGAGCCCAATAACTTGTTTGACTAAAACATATCTTCCAGAAAGACATCCAGTTTTGATTTAAAGACTTCAGGAATGTTTCCCCTTGGTAGTTTGTTTCCATGGTTAAATTACAAATTTTTAACAGTCAGGGTGATTTTTTCTGATCTGAATTTGTTTAGCTTTAACTTCCATAACTTTCTTATGCCTTTCAGACCTAGTATTTTCTCCCTATGGAGGTACTTACACACTTCAATCAAGACACCTCCAAATCTTCTTTTTGATAAATTAAACAGATTGAGCTGTTCATAATTGTCCCACTCTGGCCTCAAAAATCTGTGCATCTATGAATCTTTAAAGGAGTGAAAAGGCAGCATGGTCCTTCAATTTCTTGCTGCTTTGCTGAGATTTCTAACTTGCCAGTTAATGCAGACTATGCTGCTCTTTTCTCTGATGTGCTCACCCATCCACTTGGAATTGAACCAACTACAAATTCTTTTCACACAGATGACTGAATGGCTATCACTTTCAATGACTAACTAGTGACTTGTGCTGCATTTGAACCAGAAAACTAAGCAGAGAGTCTCTGTGGCAGAATACTAATCCCCAGGGCCCACCCAGTCTCTCCTGTTTTTATACTAAAATAGATACAACAAAATCTGACATACTGGTAATTTAAAATCTCTACATTTTCCTGTTGATCATCACTTGCCTACCTTCCGGTAGGTTTCTTGTATGTACATTTTATCATTACATGTTAACAAAACTACACTCTTCTAAAATATGTATGTGTCTACAGTTAGGCATCTAATTTCATATTTAGGTACATGAAGTGACCTTGAAGTTAATAGGAGCTTCAGGTGCTCAGCACCTCTGAAATTTAAGGCACTTACAGAAGTTAGGTGCCTAAATATGGATTTAGGTGCCTAACTTTAGATACCCAAGTTTGAAAATATTATCCTTAGCTTATTAAAAGCCTTCCTGTGTTAGAAATACAGGATTTATACTTTACTACTCTTACATTGTTTTCAGTTTCCTACTAAGGATTACTTATACTGTGTGTTTCTGTGGTTAAAAATTCTTTAAAAATTACTGGAAATTATTGACACAAAGCACAGAGTAACATTTTGACAAGAAATAAGGGTGACATTTCATAGCAATGATCAAACAAGAAGATTATTTTGCTAAATGTTATTACAATAAGATCTTTTTCATAGATTTGCACCAGCCTGTCTCAAAGATGCTGAGTCTGATTCTCCCCTGCCTTTCACCTTGTGTGGCCATTTACAGCTCTGTTGGTGCAGATATGTGTAAAATATACTATCATTCTGATATGGTAATATTGTACTCTCACTTTGCATAGGGATAAATGAATATACAAGGTGCATGGCAGTGGAGAATCAGGTCCCATGTCTCTCCCCTGACTCCCTTGTTCATCTAGCAGTGCCATCCTTTGCATCCCTTCACAAAATCTCACCACACTTGATGCAAGAGTCTTTAACACTTTGCTTCATAAACCCTCCAACGTAGCTGAAAACATTCCTTTCTCTTATACATAGTATAACTTTCAATTCTCCCTTTGCAATAATTTCTCTCTTTAACTTTCTTTAACTTTGTTTTGTATATGCCATTTGGGGATAGCATACTTATGAAAGACTATAAAGTATTGCATTTAATTATTCTTTCCATGATTAATTTCATTTTATAGAACCTCTGAATTGACAGATATATTCCCTAGAACGACACATGGTGTGGAAAAACAAAGGTAGAATATACATGCAAAAGGGTCCTTTTTCAATCAGTGCAGTACAATGCATAGCTCTTGTTTCTGTGACCAGAAATGGTATTTCTGTTTTTGTGCTGAAAATTCACCATGTACCCTTTTATTTTGCCCTCTTTTTATTCACTGTATTTTTCAGTGGAAATAGTGCAGTGCTTTCAATATTTTTTTATAAATTCTACTGTCTAAGACTGACTTTCCAAAGGTTAGTTGCGTAAATGATCACAATTCTGTGAATCATATGGTTCACAAAATCCTAAAATGTGCAAGTTAAAATGCTTCCATATGGCTTCCTAAGCATTAGTACTTGTTAATCAGTGGAGGACAGGGGGCTAACTAGAATTTTTTTGCATATGGAGTTTCATCTGTTTTACTGCTGCCCCCCTATATATGTGACTCTGGCATTCATATGCCTTACTTTGGCACTTACTAGATTGCAAAACTGCTTCTTTATTGATTCATAGTCATTATACTTGCTTCCCTTTGTTTACCATCTTACAAGCTGGTTAATGTTCAGAGGCTATTTTAATATTGTTAGAATGCAGGATAAATCAATAATGGAACAAGAACATAAATATTAAGGTTAGTAGACTACAGCTGTGTGTGTCTACTACTTTTCAGAATCTACCATATGCAACAGAGTACTACAATATTGCTAAGCTACCTCTTGTGTTTCAGTGAGTAAGCCTAATATTTTATTGACATTTTCATGCGAATGCACATCCTTTTGCTAAATAGTGTATTTTATTGAAATATAGGCCCCAATTCTGCAATAAAAACTCTACAGATGGATTCCTGCCCCGATGTGAAGCCCCATTGACATTAGGGATTTTTGTTAGGTAGGACTCTGTTATAGGACTGTCCACAAAAGGCACACTGGGTCTGAAAAGGCAAAAAAATATTTAAAAGTAGGTTTCACCTTTATTATTTTATTTTATTTTTTGCTATTGTATGTGAAAACTGCTTCTCTTTTAATGATGATCACGGCAAAATTATGTAAAGCATAAATCTGAAGAAAATATTTTTAAGCATTTCTCTGATTTCTTGAGAGGCTACATCTTGCCTTGCCGTACTCCCACAACACCTACCTTGCATGTTTTGTAGATATACAATAAGGAAATGTATGTTTTCATTAGCTGTGTGGGAACAAAGCTGTACCAACAACATGTGTACTAGCCTTTCAATTTCCATGTTTTTAAGTTGAATCCCTTTCCTTACCCTTTGAATGTATTTTGTCAATTTAGTTTGTAAGCTCCTTGAGGCAGGGACCTATTGTTATAAGTCTGCTAAGTGTTTAGGAAGTTTTTGGATGCTGAAGATGATGTACCAGGGCTGGTTCAAGCAACACTACCTAGCCTAGCACTGCTAGTGTAATGCTTGCTGATCATCTTCCAATGTGCTGTGGAGTTCCTGCTCCTTGTACTCTCAGATTATAACTGCCCTCATAGGAAAAACAGAATGTCTTCCAAATTGTCACAGTTCTGGGTGAGGCTTTCTCACGATTTTCCTTTCTTCTTCTAGTTAAAAATAGACCCCCATTTTCTTTCTTCCTTAACCCCACAGTCACCAAAACACATGCTGACAGGTTTCAGAGTAACAGCCGTGTTAGTC
The DNA here is from genome assembly GCF_965140295.1 of Lepidochelys olivacea. Classification (NCBI taxonomy): domain Eukaryota; kingdom Metazoa; phylum Chordata; order Testudines; family Cheloniidae; genus Lepidochelys; species Lepidochelys olivacea. The sequence goes on from NC_140412.1 coordinate 10,979,281, forward strand.
TGTATTCGCAAAAAGAAAAGGAGTACTTGTGGCACCTTAGAGACTAACCAATTTATTTGAGCATGAGCTTTCGTGAGCTACAGCTCACTTCATCGGATGCATACCGTGGAAACTGCAGCAGATATTATATACACACAGAGATCATGAAACAATACCTCCTCCCACCCCACTGTCCTGCTGGTAATAGCTTATTTAAAGTGATCATCAAGTTGGGCCATTTCCAGCACAAATCCAGGTTTTCTCACCCTCCACCCCCCTACACACAAACTCACTCTCCTGCTGGTAATAGCCCATCCAAAGTGACCACTCTCTTCACAATGTGCATGACAATCAAGGTGGGCTATTTCCTGCACAAACCCAGGTTTTCTCAACCCCCCCCCCCCCCTGCACCCTCATATACATACAAACTCACTCTCCTGCTGGTAATAGCTCATCCAAAATGACCACTCTCCCTACAATGTGCATGGTAATCAAGGTGGGCCATGTCCAGCACAAATCCAGGCTCTCTCACCCCCGCCCCTTACCTCCCCCCTTCAGAGAAACTGCTGAATTGGAATTCATTTGCAAATTGGATACTATTAATTTAGGCTTAAATAGAGACTGGGAGTGGCTAAGTCATTATGCAAAGTAGCCTGTTTCCTCTTGTTTTTCCCTACCCCCCCCCCAGATGTTCTGGTTTAACTTGGATTTAAACTTGAAGAGTGGTCAGTTTGGATGAGCTATTACCAGCAGGAGAGTGAGTTTGTGTGTGCATGGGGGTGGGGGGGATGTGAGAAAACCTGGATTTGTGCAGGAAATAGCCCAACTTGATTGTCATGCACATTGTGTAAAGAGTTGTCACTTTGGATGGGCTATCACCAGCAGGAGAGTGAATTTGTGTGGGGGGGTGGAGGGTGAGAAAACCTGGATTTGTGCTGGAAATGGCCCACCTGATGATCACTTTAGATAAGCTATTACCAGCAGGACAGTGGGGTGGGAGGAGGTATTGTTTCATATTCTCTGTGTATATATAAAGCCTGCTGCAGTTTCCACGATATGCATCTGAGGAAGTGAGCTGTAGCTCACGAAAGCTTATGCTCTAATAAATTGGTTAGTCTCTAAGGTGCCACAAGTCCTCCTTTTCTTTTAGCATAAGGATAGTGTTGTAGGTACCTAGGCTGTAAAATATAATACAGAATAACATAAATAATCTTTACTAATAACAGCGTAATATTGGTCCTGCTTTGAAAATAACAAACATTTGATATATTCAGTAAATTGGTTTAATTAAAAATCAAGATGATATATGAAGATGAGTAACTCTTTTCTTCACTAACTTGTAGGAACAAAAGAAACTAAATTATCAGAAAGAATGGACCTAGTATTGTGTATCAGAAGAGTGACAGATTCTTCCTTAGAAGAACAGGGATCATTCATATTAAATTCTGCCCATTCCCACCCTACTCCCCCAAGTGAAAAAGAAATGAGGTTCAAAGGAAATTGACTGTGTGGAGCTGCTGGTTTGGGGGTAAAAATGATATTAGGATAATAGTAAGTGCAGTTGTCAAATAAGAAAACTGTTGCTTCAGAAGTATCAGAGAAGATTAACGGGGCAATATAAAATCCTACATCCTTATTTCAGATTGCAGTGCATTTTCCAAGTACAATTTAGATGCACAGTGTTTACGTGTGATTGGTTTCCCTGGCTTAAGTTCAGAATATTGATGTCATTCTCACGTAAAGAAATTTAAGAAAGTAAATGAGACTCGTATTCTAATTTCCCCCCAAGTTCTGAAAAAAGAGGCAACACCAGCATATGCACTGCAGTGTCTTATATTTATAGGTCAATTTAGCAGCTTTTGCTGTTGAAGTTTGTCATTGCTCCTGATTTATGTGATTATTTGTACAGTGCCCCTGTAGCAGTCAGCACTGATAAGTTTAAAAATAAAAAATGTTTAGCTCCGAGCTAAACTAATGCTAATGCTGGCAACAGCTTAAGCCAGCTACACAGCTTCATTTCAACATTGTAGATTTTTGTGCTTTTGTTACTTTTATATCAGGGGAAAATGTGAAATGTTATTTATATACAAGCAAGGTTTGTTGAATATTATTCTAATGAGTAGATTTCAGGTCTTTGCTTTATAAGCAGGAGACAAGATATCTTATTCTGAATGTTTCCTGAAGTCCCAACTTTTGGAAGAGTCACCTGTTCTTAATATTTCCTGCCTTACCTGTGCTTCAACTTAGGTCCTGAATATATTAGAACTCCCAGCTTGTATAACTACACAGATATAGTTTCACCACTGCAGCCCCTTGATGTTAGATGCCCTGCACTAGTATATAGTGAGGCTAAACTGATGCTGGGTTGGTTTTTGCTTTTAAAGCACACTGCCATTTGAAAAGGAAAACACAACTTCTTGTGGATCTTTTCTGGAGCCCTTACAGGATTTGAATTAAGTAGCATGTTTTGTTTACACTGTTTTATTCTTTTTTACTGTTTATACTGCATGTTTTATAGGAACGCACACTTTTATTATTTAACTATTACTTTTTATTTATTATACCATTACATAATTCATATTCATTGAATTATTATTATTATTATTATTAATATTTTGCACCTGTTTTAGCTGTTGCTTTATTAGTGAAAAGGGGATTTAGGGTCTTTTTCTATTATTTTGGTTCTGGCCACCCTTTTAGTGTCTATTTTTATTTACTAATTTATGGTTAATATTTATAACCTAATTTTTTTTTAATTAAACTTTGTAACAGCATTAAGACGGTCGAAGGGTTAACTAACAAAGTTAAGACTGTCAGGAGATGTTGGCTGCTGCCCAAAGAGTGTGTGTTAGCCTTACAATCTTTAATGAAAGATCTGGATGGATTTAGTGGTTTTTTTTTAACAGCCAATTTATTTTACACATCAATTTTTATATATATATATGTGTGTTTTTAAAAAAACTGCAGTCCTTTTTCTGTGTTGTAAGCAGTTTATTTCAAGAGACCAAATAAATATTTTAAACTTGCTTGGCTTAGCTTTACTAGTTGAGCTTTTGAAATTTTTTTCCTTTCCTAAAATGGTTTTATACTCTTGAAGTTTTCTTTTTGTAAACTGTAAATTAGGAGTAGATGATACATTGAAACTCTGTACATTTTTAAACTGCATATTATTTTTATATTTAATTTTTAAATACATTTTTTATAGATGAGATAACTAAGATACAGAAGAAAAATAAGGACACGAAAACATCAGTAAAAAAATAATTGCTAAAATACAGCAATTATTAGAGCCCAGGCCAAAAAAGTTATCTGAGACTGTAGTAAGCTTAATGTTACACTTAATTTTTTGTCTGGCTATATCGAAAAAAGGACAGGAAACATTTGACATTGGTTTAATTAGGCCGCAACTTTATTATTCGATATCTGGGACTATCCGACAGATAAAAGTGTACAGTGCAGGTAAACCCATGCTTATTACGTAATTACCCAGGGGGCTTCCACTAGCTTCCCCTCTTTTTCCACCCAGGTCTCTCCAGCAAATCCATTGCTGGGACCTTACCATCCCCCACCCCCCTTATTGGGGGGGGGGGTAAGGTGGGCTATAATAATGAGGGGGTTGGCTCCCTGCCGTACCAATCATGGGAGTCCCCAACCACCCCCTGTTCATTCCTTTAATGACCTCTCTTTTTAAATCCTTTTCCAAGCCATTTATCCAGTCACTGTATACCTTCCCTATGGAGTACCTGCACTGGACATCCGCCCTACACTTAAATAATGAGTTGCGACAAACAGCCTACCGCCCGTCATGCCATGCATGAACAGAGCCCTTCCTGAACCCTCTGTGGGGAAGGCGAAAAAGCCTCAACTGCACCTAGGCCAATATGGTGGTGAGGGGAAAAATTCCTTCCCAGTCCCCCTAAAAAAAGAGGGTGACTAGCGTAATGCCCACAGCAGGTCTAGACCAAGCCTGGTATTTTACCACCGAAAGGGGAAAGAGGGTGGGTCCTGCCTCAGCCTGCTCCATGTAAAAGGGAGGCTTCAGGCAAAGAGCTGCCCCTTTTAAACTCTGCATTTCTGCGGGATGAGTCAGCGACCACGCTGACCATTTTGCAGCAGTTTTCACCCCCCTTTTACTCCAGCCATAAAGCACAGTTCCCTTCATTCGGCCAGCCAGCCAAATACCCTCCCACTTAAATGTGCAGTGCAGTCATTCTGATGCAGCGTTTTAGCTGCTGTTTCATTTATTTTTTCCTTCAGTTTAGCACTACAATTTATTATGGGTTTGCTTGTTTTTTTGTGCCCAGGTTACATCTCTACTAAAACATTTGGAACCAGTAAAGCCTTATAGAAATCTCTATTTTCTTTAATGATTTAAAGTAAATTGTCCATAGTCAAACAATTTAAATCAGATTGTCTTTGTACTTGCAGTAGCCAGCATAGTTGATTATTTAGAGACATTTATTGCCCATTTCCTTCAGAATGGCCGTAAAGGCTTCTCAGGAGAAAAATAAAAAAGCATAGTGGTAGTAATTGTCAGCCACCTGACTTCCTCTTTGCATAATTTCTTGGATTACTAAGGATTTAACCAGGCACGACTGCACATTACTATAACTGGGTTTTATTATTAAACCAAACATTCTGTTTTTCTTTTAACACTTTCAGATTTAACACTTTATTACTTGCACTACTGCTGACGATGTAGTCCCCTCTGAGCTCTGCAGTCTTAATTTGTGCAAAGGCTCCTTTTAACTGCACACACTTTAAAAATATAACTTATTTCAGTGTTTCATTGTTTAAGACACTTCCTAAGACTTTATTAGCTGCTATATTCTGGGACCATAACTCTTCTATCTTATTTCTTAGAATAACTCATTTCTCAGCTGACTTTTCCTTGGTGGCTTTAAGCATGTCTTTTATGAGTTTTTTTACACTTATTTCTTAACTTAGTACACTTTGCCTGCAAAGCTGTACTCACTAAATACAGTCCTTGAAGGATAGCTGCTTTTTACTTTGGTTTTATGCAAATAGGTAACATATGGTTTTCTCCCTGACCTTTCAGGATTTTTTTTCTATTTAGTTTTTTTTTTCTTTCTACAATTTAGATTTGCTCTCTCTGCTTTTTGCATTCATTCCTCAAGGTGGCACATTTTGTTTGTAAAGTTTTAGTCACCCGAAATAATCTTTGTGAAACTTCTACCTTGATTTGGGCTTTCCTTGTCTTAGGGGGGAGGGGAAAAAACCCTAGATACTATTCTTTTTGTGGCTGCCAATGGGTCTTTTTTTTTTTTTTTTTTTAACATTTCAGTGACATTTAATATACCTCTTCTGTACTTTGCCAAGCATTCTTCTTTTCTTTTTTTAAAATCTAATACCACTCTCTGGAGTTCCTTTTTTCACGCAGTCCCAGTCCTCCCCTAATACTTCTCTGGGGAGCTCACAGATTTAACCCATGTCTCCAGCATGGTAGTAACTTCCTTATATTTAACCTTTCCATTGCTAATGCTAAACCACTGGGTTGCAGTCCTTGACAGTAAAGCTACATGAGTAATAAATTGTCTTTTACCTGCTCCAGACAAATCGAATCCCAGTCATGGCGTCATGTTGGGTTTCCCCCAAGACCTCTTCCACTCGGTCCCTGAAGAACTCAGTTTGGCTCCAGTCTCATCACTCAGGTTCCTTTATTTGGCATACAGCAAAGGTACGCTGAGTTGATCAGACTGACGTGAAAGGCATGGCTATTGGGCATTATACAGAAACCCCCTTTCTTTTTTACATTTACACATCACATTGCATCATATGTTTTAGGATTGACTTGGTTATTTGCAGGAACCAATCCATGTACAGCTTGCTCTTTCCATCACTGTCTATGTTCAACTTTACTCTTTACCTCACCTTTATGCTTCCGATTTCTCTTGTCCATTGTTATCTTATCTTATTCTTAGGAAATGGTTCCGTGGGTGTTCCCCCTTTATCTTAGCTAGCTCAGACATTGTGTCTTTGTGCTAAGATAAGTAAATGGGTCAGTAAGTTAAAACATTCCATTTTCAGCCTGCTGATCTAGTTACCTTCCTACTCCTGCCTTCCAAAAAAATGAGACCTCCCCCGTGTTTAATTACTCAGGTCAATCCAGGCCTACAACATGCACCAGTGCATGAGACTACATTAGGAATTTACTCTGGTACACCCACATCAGTGTAAATATCCCTAATATAAACAATGACTCAGTCATTAGAAATGCATCGTGGCCAACCTTCTTGGATTGTCATCCTGTTAGGCACTGGCAGGCCAGATAAGTAAGTGGATGGGAGAATACCAAGGAACAAAGAGGTCCAACAGGAAATGGTGCTGATGATTCAGTAATGATCCAGAATGGTGTATTTAAGGTGTATTTAGAATGATCTAGAATGGTGTATTTAATGGTCTAGTTAAGGTGTATTTAGAAGTTGTGCTGTTTTTTAGATGAGACATGAAACAGACATTGTGGTATGAAGGATCTTCTGGAACTTTTCAGATGAGTGGAGGATGTTGTCTTGGCCAGGTTCCACTTCTCATTCCTTGTACTGCAGTTCCCTGCGCATTTTCAACTGGATATAAATACTCCTCATTTCTGTGCCCTAAACCCTATTTTGTTGTTGCTCTTTATATTTGTACAGCTGCTAATGTATGTTGCAGCCCAGATATTTAAAACATGATTATTATTTGGATAACTTTTGCATATATTTAGTACTATTTAATGCTCATAAGTTAGATTCAAATTCAGTTAAAATATTTGGGTTTGTGCAGATGTTAGTGCCTTGGAAAATGGATCAGACTTTTTATCAAATTCATCCTATTTCCATTGCTTTGAGCTGGGAAGGATTTTTCCCCAGCCTTTAAAATATAACTGCCTTGCTCTCTGCTCCAGTTAACATAAGAGTTACCAGAAAACTTCTGATTATAAATTCACCTAGCTCCTGACGTATCCCTCACAGAAAAGCTAACACAATTGCAAAGTGATCACACTAGATGTGACTGTTGTGCAGGGGGAGGATAGGCTGGAGGTCTGCAGTAGACTTTCTTATTGCATAGGTTGATAAATCCTGGGTTCATCGGGCTGTAGAAGGAGTTTGTCATGGAGCGTCCCTGTTGGCCATTCATAGAGCAGCTTTGAGAATAATCCAAATGTCAAGCTTTGTGTGGCTTTCCCATGACTTGGAAGGGGGAATAATGGTGAAGAAGTGAAAATTTTAAACCACTTTTCGTTCATAGAATCATAGAATATCAGGGTTGGAAGGGACCTCAGGAGGTCATCTAGTCCAACCCCCTGCTCAAAGCAGGACCAATCCCCAACTAAACCATCCCAGCCAGGGCTTTGTCAAGCCTGACCTTAAAAATATCTAAGGAAGGAGACTCCACCACCTCCCTAAGTAATGCATTCCAGTGCTTCACCACCCTCCTGGTGAAATTTTTTTTCCTAATATCCAACCTAAACCTCCCCCACTGCAACTTGAGACCATTACTCCTTGTTCTGTCATCAGCTACCACTGAGAACAGTCTAGATCCATTGGCTTAATAAACTAGATTTATGTATAGGTCTCCTGGATATGCTAGCTAAATCTAGAGCCTTTAGCAGCATTTAGACTTCCATAGGACCTGGATAAGCAGACTGACTGTGACATCTAGTATCCAGGCCATAGAGCATAATTAAGTTCTTACAGAAAAAATTGTCACTATTAGCTGACTCATTTTATGCCAAGAGGTAACCCTTAAAATTATGCATATTTGCACTGGGTAAATGGTGCCTATCAAAATACTTCTGTCCGAGGGATGTGCTTCTTTTTTTTTATGAGAACAAGATTACTGTTTGAAAGCATTATCAGAAAGCCTTGTTTTGCCATAGGCAGTGCAATAAACTTTCACATCTTAACTGTTGCAGCAGAGGTACAGATATAGGGTGAAATAGATTGCTTTTCAACACACAGCACCAAGGCTTGGAGTCAATTTCAGATAGGCTGGAAAAACTTGCCTGGTGTAACATATCTGTTATGCAGTCGTGTTTCTTGTCATGTCCAAATGTATTTGTGACTCACGTAAAATATGTCCTGTAATATTAAGCAGCAAGTATGAGATTTTGTTACTACTTGCCATTGTCTTCTGTCATATGGTAAACTTCCAAAAATGCAAATTAGTAGAAGCAAAAGAAAACCCTCCATGTTTTTCATATTCATGAGATATGATACAGGTGGTTCCAGCTGGCTTGACAGATCATTCCCAGTGATGTCTAGCATGGGTAGTGGTGCCAGAGGGAGTGATTAGAAGAAGTCATGATTTGGGTTAGGACTACGATTAACTTGCAAGTCGACTGACTTTATTCCAAGTCAGACTGAATCAGTGCCACAGCATGAAACTAGGGGTCTAAGTGTTGCCCTCTTTCAGATGAAATGCAAAACCCAAGTCCTGATCACTTTTTGTCATCAAAGATTCCATTCACAAATAGGGGTGTTAGCCCTTGTGCCTTGGTAAAGCTCCAGTTTGTCTACTTGTAAAGGGTCTAACTTCTGCTTTAGATCTCCCCAGTATGGCTGGTTAGCAGTGCTATGGAAGCAGCATCTTCAGCAACTGTGGGTAGGGGGCTTGTCCCATTGTTCCAGGATCACCTGCTCTGCACTGCATTCAGAAAAGTATTTACACGATTTAGATGGAGCCACTGGAGCTACATACAGCCTTCCGTGGCCAGAAGAAGGGTCACTATGATTTGGGACCTCTAGTTTCAAGGGGAGAAAAGGTGGGGAAGGACAGAGGAATCTTAAAGAAGACCACCTCCACCCCCAGCAATTTACAAATGTAACTACTTCTAGAGGAAAAAAAAGGCAGCAGCAGCAGCAGCATACCATTTTTCTAAAGTACAGAATTCTAGGCATAAGGAGCTGAAGCAGGTGACATGATTAAAATAAGTGTCAAATTCCTTGTTGGCATTATAAACACTCATTTGTATGGGTTGTCTTACTCACCTGCAGACATTATTAATACTTATATAGCACCAAGGAACCTCAGACATATTTGGGTGCTCTGTTGTGCTAGAAACAAATACAAGTACATTGATCCCTGCCCTGACAGCTGTCAAGGAAGCTGGTTAATATGAAACGTGGAGGAGAGACAGACAGATATTCATGGGGTTTCCCAAGAACGATAGGAGTCACCCTTTGCCCACAGCTGCTGAACATGCTGCTTCTGTAGCACTAGCCAGCCACTTTGCGAAGATCTGACCTCGCTAATTAACTGAACTTCCATATGCAAACTTAATACATGTCTATTTTGTAATTAAATAAATCTCAATTTTCTCCAACTGTCCTTCTGCCTAGTTATTTAAATGAATTTTATTTATATGCTGGTCTTTTTTTTGTGGTTAACTAATGGGATTGGTTAGTTTATAATGATTCTCTTGTGATGAATTAATATGGATGGTCCTAACCTGCAATTTTCTCGAATACCCCCCCCCCGTTGTTTGGTTTTTTTTTTGGAAGCCAAAAAGATTAGGGTGGGTAAAATGGATGTACCATTGACAAATTTAAACCTGGAACAGTAGCAGTTGACCTTTGAATTATTAATATAGGCATGCTTCCAACATTCACATGAGACAATATTAAAAGCCCCTACTAATGTCAAGATATACCACATCTACCACTTCTCTCCTATCCACAATGCTTGTTACCCTGTAAAAGAAAGCTATTAGGTTGGTTTGACATGATTTATTTTTGGCAAATCTATGTTGAGTGTTACTTATCACCTTATCTTCTAGGTGTTTGCAAACTGATTGCTTAATTATTTGCTTCATTATCTTTCTGGGTACTGGAGTTAAACTGACTGGTCTGTAATTCCCTGGGTTGTCTTTATTCACCTTTTTATAGATTGTCACTATATTTGCCCTTTTCCAGTCCTCTGGAATGTCTCCCGTCTTCCATGACTTTTTGAAGATAACCGCTAAAGGCTCAGATATCTCCTTAGTTGGCTTCTTGAGTATTCTGGGGTGTATTTCATCAGGCCCTGGCAACTTGAAGACTTGTAACTTGTCTAAGTAATTTTAACTTGTTTTTTCTATAGTGTCTCACACTTCTTTTCTTATATAACACATCTCACTGATATAAATTAATATTTGTCAGCATTGTGGAAGAAATGCCTTATTAGAAATAATTTGACTGGGGAAAGGTCATGGTGCACTAGCACTGAGAAATCATTCCTGTCATAAGGGACATTATACAAGAAAGTAGAAAAACAGGAATGGGTGAACGAACTAAAGGCAGCGAAGTTGTTTGAAGAGGGAGAATGAGGCCATCATAAGAAGCAAGATACATGATGTGTAGGCCAAGGTGGAGCTGTGCAGGGCCCTGAATTTGAGCGTAAGAAGTTTAAATGTTGGGCAAAGGAGACTAGTGGAGGGATTCCACAAGGGGAGTGATATGTCCAGAAAACAATGGGCAAAGAAGATAATTTTAGCAGGTGCAGATTGGATGAACTGGAGAGCAGCAAGGTGGGAATCAGATACCAGACAGGAGGTTGCTTCAATAATCAAATCAGTAGATGACCTGGGCATGGATGGATGTTTTAGCTATTTGGACAGAAAGGGAAGTTTCTTCTTTTTGAATATGTTGTGGAAGAAGGAAGCGGTAAGACATAGGGCTTGATTTTTAAAGGTATTTAAGTGCATAGTCAGATTTGCAAAAGCACAATAGTCTTGTCCACAGAAAAGGAGAAATGAGGATGCAGAAGGGAAAATATGAATATGCAGCTCAATTTGGTCCATGATTAGCTTGATCTGGCAGTGTGCCTACCAGGCAATGGCTAGAGAATTAGATGTGCAGGAGTGGATTGATGGAGACAGATCAGGCATCCAGAGGTAGATTTGTGACTCAGTGTAGTAATGACAGTCATATGTGTGTGAATGAATGAGGTCACCCGAGGATAAGGGCTAGAGGAGAGAGGACTAAGGACACAGCCATATGGGACTTGCAGAAAGGAGGAGGAGGAAGAGAACCAAAAGAGATGCTGAAAGAACAATTGAAGAGGAGGGGAAACCTTCCTAAAACTTTTAATGAAAAGGTTAACCAAAAAAGAAGTCATCTTGCAGCAAAGAGAATCTTTTAGTTGCATCTAATATTCTCTCCTCCACCTGACTTTGCTTTTGCAATAAGACAACTCTGTTGTTTTTTGAGCTGGAGGAAAATGACATATGGTGGTGTTTAATAATTGAATGTATTACAGTGCGTCTTGTAAAATAATCGGCCCTGGTATTACTGTACATACTGCTCAGTTGCCTCTGAGAATGAAGACCTATGCAAATTTTTAAAATTTAACTGTGCTATTCTTGCTTAGACTGCTGTGAACATACGTAAGTGAAATTAGTAATGTTAAATGATGGAACTGACTGTGGAAGAGCCAGTTTATACAATAGACTACTTAAACTGTCTCTCACCCTTCCTTCTGTTTTTCTTTTCACTTCATTTTGCCATATGACACTCATTTTAAAAGATTATGTTGCTGACTACTGTTGATCGTACTTTTGTCGGCTTGATCACTAATAGGCCAGAAGTTATGTGAACAAGCAAATTTGGATCTAAACTCGTTTTTATTCAGTTCTACTTTTCCTACAGAGGTGGAAACATGTTACAGTTTGCTGTATAGAATCCCTGTCTTTTATTATTATTGCATAATTTTTCATTACCTTGTATCTGAGAATATGTAGGTGCTTTACAAATATAAATAAGTTAATTATAATGTTAATTATGTATTACACTAATGCTCACAACCCCCAAACAGGCCTTTTCTCTGAGATGCTGTGCAAACCAATAGTGAAACTCCCCTCATCTGTAGATCTTACCATTAAATTTAAGCAGCAACTGAACAACTGGTTATAGAACAATTGGAAGGAGAGGTTAAAAACTGTATGTGTGAATGGTTGCCTAGACTGACCACGTGCAGAATCACAATTTGGTTTGTTTGTTTTTTTGTGGGGGAGGTGGTTAATTGAACTTCATAGTGCTCCTGTGAGTTCGGTGATTAGTCTTTTATCTATTTTACAGCTGGAATACATTGACACAGACAGTTTAGGTGACGTGCCCAAGGTCGTATGTTGAGTAGTGGCAGAGCCAAGAAAAAATTCAGAACAGACCTCTACCCTGAAGTTCTGTTCAGTTTTATCTACCTCCCCAATGGCCAGTGGCTGTCCCAGCCCTCCTGGCTGCTGAGCTTTTCAGAGGGAAATTCCAAACTTTATATAAAATTTCTGACTAACAAGTTGGCTATAATGTGTCCAGTCTAAATCCCAGCTGTGTCCTAGGGCTGCGTTTGCTTTCTGGGAAGATTGTTCTCAGCACTGCCTCCCCTCTGAGGTGCTTGCTGCAAGTGGTGTCTCTGCTGAGGCTTCAGGGAGAGAGCTATACCATGAAAAGCAAAGGGAAAGGTTTCTAGCTCCTATTTCAGCTCCTTATTGTGTCTCACCTCAGCCCATCTCTCTTAGGCAAGAAAAGAGGCAGGCAGGACTGAACTACCCAGCTTCAGAAGCAAGCAACTCTCCCTCCACTCCAGCCCTCCATCTACCTGAAGGGCATGATGCCAGGTGGGCAGTTCACCAAATGGAAGATTATACTTAAGTCCCTTGAACACATACCAGGAGTGCCACTCAGCTGCCTCTCTCCATCCCCCTTCCACTCCCCCAGTGTGGATGGAGGGCACTGGACACATGATAGACGTTGCCAGTGCCTGAGAGTGCCCATCACCCTACCGCTGCTGTATCCTCTATAACAGGCCTCCTCAGTGATCCCTACTGATTTTCCATGAGAAACACAGAACCACCTGGCCCGTGAGGATCCAATACAGTAGAAAAGGGTAGAGCTTCTGAGAAGTCCCTTCCAGAACTTTCCCTGAGAGACCCAGATGGGGCTCTGTTGGAGAGGGAAGACGATTAGCCCAGCCTCTTTGAGGGCAGAGAGTCATTTAAAATATTTTTGGAACAATCTCTTAGCCTAATTTTTCTCATCCCTCTGAAGCAGGATCATAATCAAACACAAATTAATGAACTTTCTGCAGAGGGACTGGATAAATTTCTATGGCCTATGTCATACTTGAGGTCAGACTAGATGATCTGATGATTCCTTACGGCTATGAATTAGCTATTCATAGCTTAAAGCTATGAATTTATGAGTCATAGGAAGAAACTCCCAAAGGGGACATAAAGATTAGTACTCCCACTTCACCTCATGTTAAGTCAAGTTGATGGGCTGATAATTGACCTCTTTGCATCTGGAAACAGCAGTAAAGGGCCCAGAGGCCTTCTCCATACGTCAGAACCTGGGACTTGAGGTGATATATGCTCTCTCGCAAAGAGGGGCAATGTTTCTGCTACATGCCATCCCACCTTTCGCTCTACTCCATGGGACCATACAAAAGACAGGAAGGAGAAAGCGCGAGTGATGCTATTTCTCTGTCTGTCTGAAATGGCTATGACACCCAGGACTGATTAATCAGCCAGTGGATCTTTTGATGTGTCTACCACATAGAGGAAATTCGCTATATAATTTAGAGAACATTAACTGATTTTCAGTTAAACACATTCAGTGGATGCCAATAGACTGAGTTAAAGTTTTACAGTGGAACCTGTTTTTGGAATCCCAGAACACCAAGAGAAACTACATACTGTTTGTATGGGCAGATGGTGAGATACTTGCAATTGTATTAGAGCACTACTGTTGGTTGTAGTGTCTTCACATCAAAGATGAAATTCAGATTTGGTGAGAAGGAAGAATGGAACACATACTATTTTACTGGAGTTACTTTCATGCTGAACACTGTGGCATGTTGGGTTTGAAGGATACCTACAAGTTTATTGAATGGACCCAATCCAGGAAGTCTGGCAATCTTTTTCTCACTGTAGCTTGCCGAGAGAACATTATAACATTGATTTGTTTGCAGAAGATGTGAAAGAAAGTGAAAAAGGGCTGCTAAGTTGTTGATGTTAGTTGAAGCTTCATTCAAGGCTTTTATGTTACTCCAGACTTAAACCGGAGTGACTTTCCCTAAAATGCTCTATTTTAAATTGTAACCTAGAAATTTGATGGTGCTGTGAGAGAAGGAAAGGGACATCTTACAGGTAAGGCATCATAATGTACGTCACTGCTGACAGCACAATAAGTCTTATTCCAGAACTTTGCAAGAGTCAACTGTATTTCTAAAAATTGAATATCATATTTCATTAAAAAAAACCTTTGCCTTCAGACCCTTTGCGGTGACTGCTTTTTATTGTTACAATTCTGCCTTTCTCAATATAGTGAAGACACTCAACGGTTTTTATGTGATACAAGGGCATTTAACTAAATTAAAATAAAGAAAGAAGGAAAAAGGAAGATCCATGCTGGATATCAGAAACGTATTTGGGTGAGACATTGTAGACTGCATTTTCTCCGAAGAGAAGAGATAGAAGTTCCATCATTGCAGACATAGAAAGCTACTTGGAAAAGCAGTGGAAAATGTACTGTGGATTGAGCTTGTTGTGTTCCATGTTTCTGCAACTACAGAGTCTGCTCCCTATCAGAAAATAGAACATTTAAAAAAAACACCTCTATTGTTTTAGTTCACTTCTAAGGATAGTTTTTGGGTTTTTTTTTAATCTTTCCTCTTATTCAAAATGGCTGCTGTGACTCATTTGATCATGTGTTAAGTCATGTAAAATGGCACACAACAAATCTGGTCATGCAACATTATAGACACAGGTAGCAGCTAAAAAAGATTCTCTATTCAGGCACCCAGAAAGTGGCAAGTTCATATCTGAGTGGCAGGGGCCTGTTGGTGAAAGCATTTCTTGTGGGCTAAAAACGAGAGAGAAGACATACGTGAGCCCGGGGAGGAATTTTATGTTTTAAATAGCCCTTGTTAATTTTTAAGTTCTCTCTGTTTTTGGGTTTTGGTAACTATGGAAAAGGACAGCAGAATTTCAGTTCCCTTCCACAGAATTCAGTATGCCTTATGTGAAATTCTAGTGGCTTTCACTATAGGGAGGACTCTTGCATTAACCGAACAGGGAGATGTAGTGGATGCTTTATTAAGTTTTTTCCATCTCTAATTTATATTATTTTTTTCCAGAGTTTGCATGGGTCTCTGTTTTACTGTGCATAGAATTGCTGTCTTTATGTCATTGAAAGGATCTGGCACACCTTGGAATTTTTATCAGTTACTGAGAAGCTGTTTACTATAAGAGATTCTTCCAGCAACCTAAAATAGCACTGTTTTTCCTCATTCCTTCCTGTGCATCCTGGTGAGGACCTAGTAGGCCCATCTTTAGACATAGATATAAATGCATTGATATTTAACATTTAAAATCTATTATCTCAAGAAAAGCTTTTAAGATCTTCTCTATTCCCAATGTCTATTTCTTATTTGTAGTCATAAAGTTCTGTTTGTGGCATCTAATACTTTTCACAGCAAACAATTGCAGTGGCACAGATTTCTGACTTTGACGGAGAGGAATAACTTCAGGAATAGAGAGATCCCTAAAATCTAATATCTGGTTTTCATTCCTGTCTGGCTAGTAAAAACTAGGGTTGGAGAATAATTTAGAAAATGTGCACCCTTGAACATGTCAGAGTTTTAAATCAGGTGTTATCTTGTCTTTAGTTGCTTACACGTTAATTAAGCAACAAAATATGACAGGCAGTACATTTCCATGCTATCGTTGTGCTCCTCAGGTGATGACATGATGTCAAAATTCATTAAAAACTTTTTATAAGTACAGTATCAACACCATATGGAATATTTCTGTCGTGGCACATGGATCTAAGCTAATCTAACTCCTGTTAACAACACTGTGTACACAGAACAGCATGCAATTCCAAGACTGTAGATTTTCGTGGAGAGAATCGGGACATAGCACTCAATTAACCTATTAACTAATTATTACCTAGTTAATCATTTATTTTTACTGGCAATTAGTTATTAGAGTGACAGTTGGAAAGTCCTATTTATGTCTGCAGTTCTAAACCTATTTTACAAATATATGTTTTTGATATTTTAACAATTAATTCTGATATAAAGTACAAGCCCTTTTAACTTCCAATCACGCAATTATCATCTAAGGGAAACAGAATATTTCTACACCAGGAAATCATCAAATAATCCTTCATATATTGTCTGTATAGAGGTGTAAGTGTTAGAGATTATAAATTACTGTAGTTTGAGCACAAGCTATAAAAAGACTGAAAAGAGTCTGAAGAAGGGGATACTACACAGTTAGTTTTTCCAATTGGTGTAAAGAGTTGTCCTCCTTAATTGAACTTCATTCATCTTTGATATATAATAAAAAGCTTCTTCAAAGCTAATTTCTTAAGTGGAAACAATTAGGGCAATTTGCCATTCACTTTTTAACAGATCCCTGTAATTTCAGTTATGTTTTGGTTTTATGTTCAGGAATTCAGGGTATGATATATGCCTAACTCTGGTTTAGAATAGTTTTTCTCCAGGAGAAAAAAAATGGTATGTGTTGAATCCAGCTTATGAATGAGCCCTGTCTAATCAGAGCAGAACAATGATTAGTGATGGGTCTGAGCCAAAACGCTACTCTGAATTTCACAATTCTGTAATGGATCTAACCAGAACAATGGATCCACACACTCCTGAACTTAAGGATTCAAAATCCAAACCGGCCAATTGTGATGTGGTGTTATAAAAGCATCTAAATGGATAGACTTTTCCAAAACGAGGAGTGAGATAAATTTAAGATGAGAACTTTGATCCAATTCTGGCTTCAGATCGTGGATTTGGGGGGTTAGAGCCATCTCAAATTTTGACACAATACGAACGGGTCCTTTTCTTTCCTAATACCTCCAAATATTTATTTTGCATACTCCAATACAATCACATACTAACCCTACAAAACAAAATGTATGCTATCATCAGTTGGGTTGTTGATTATTTTCAGGGTATTCCTGTTGGCACGCAGAGTTATGAACAGTTACTTGTGACATTGACAACTAGTGTTAATTGATTTAAATAATTTCCATTAAACAGTCAAACTGAGTAAGAATCATATTAGCGAGACAAGGTGGGTGAGGTAATATCTTTTATTGGACCAACTTCTGTTGGTGACAGAGACAATCTTTCTAGCTACACAGAGCTCTTCTTAGGTCTGGGAAAGGGACTAAGAGTATCACAGCTAAATACAAGATTATCACAGCAACACATCATTGCATGGCTTAGAATTTAAGCTGCTATGCTAAAGTTTGCTATTATTACAGGACAAGCTTAATGCCTAAGGTTGGATTTTTCAAAGGTGCCGAAGGAAGTTAGTTCCCAGTTTCAATGAGAATTGGGTTCCTTTAGTCACCCTTTGAGAATTCCACCCTAAATTTTTTTGTTCATTTTGTGTGCACTTTAATTCAGGGCCCTGTTTACTTCTGTGCATATCTGAAATGAGCTAAGAGAAGGAGGCAGGATGACCTTTAAATTTTCCTAAGGTATTCATGCCTGGTCAGAACCAGTAGAACCTTGATAAACCATTGAGATTTTTCAAAATCTAGTGTAAATGCACAAAGTCCTTTTAAAATCCCCTTTAACTTTCACAAATTACAGCCACTTTTTGACCAAACCACTAAAAATCAGATCTGTGTCATAAGGCCTATGCCCCTACCAAATTTCAGCTTTCTGCCTCAAATTCCTGATGTGTCACACCTATATACAAAACATCTCTCTTTTTTATAATAATAGTGGTTGTTCCCATATCCTGTCTTGTAAAATTAAGTAGAGTGCTGGTTTTAAATAACCAGCATAGAATAATGCTTGAGTTTCTTTGCTACATTATATTTTAGATGGTTAGGCTGCAGCAGTCAGATTGTGGTTTTTAGTAGAATATTTTATATTTGACATGACATTACTTCTAAATTATTAACCATACCAAAGAAACAGAAATCAAGGGCAAGTGATATACTTAATGTAATGCATTATTAAATACTCCTTTGTGATGTAAAAGGAAGGCCTCTAAATTTTGTTAGTCTCTCTATAATAAATATGGAGAGATGGACATATACATAAAATATATTGGATAATGGGAGAAATGATGTGGAATATCGATATCATAATAGGCTGAAACCTGCAGCTTTCCCAGCCTAGAGACAATTTAAGACTGTCTAAAACATAACTCTCACTCAATTCAGTGCTGAAGAAACTGCACCTCAGATTTTAACCTTTGCTATTCAACCTGTGTAGGTTCTTATGTGCCCCGTTCATCATAATATCTAAGTATGTGTTGAGATGTCACTATCACATCCCAATTCTATTGCCTTCCAGCAAAACCTAGGAAGTCAAGAGCTAATATTTCAGATAGGGCTGTCAAGTGATTAAAAAAAGTAATCACGATTAATCGCACTGTTAAACAACAATAGAATACCATTTATTTTAAATATTTTTGGATGTTTACTACATTTTCAAATATATTAATTTCAGTTACAACACAAAATACAAAGTGTACAGTGCTCACTTTAGAATTAATTTTATTACAAATATTTGCACTGTAAAAAACAAACAAAAATTATTTTTCAATTCACCTCGTACGAGTACTGTAGTGCAATCTCTTTACCATGGAAGTTGAACTTTCAAATGTAGAATTATGTACAAAAAAAACCTGCATTCAAAAATAAAACAATGTAAAACTTTATAGCAGGGATCGGCAACCTTTGGCAAATGGCCCGCGAGGGCCAGCCCCCTGGCAGGCCGGGCCGATTTGTTTACCTGCCACGTCCTCAGGTTCGGCCCATCGTGGCTCCCACTGGCTGCGGTTCACTGCTCCAGGCCAATGGGGGCTGTGGGAAGCAGCAGCCAGCACATTCCTCGGCTCATGCTGCTTCCTGCAGCCCCCATTGGCCTGGAGCAGCGAACCGCAGCCAGTGGGAGCCACAATCAGCCGAACCTGCAGACGTGGCTGGTAAACAAACTGGCCCGGCCTGCCAGGGGGCTTACCCTGGTGGGCCGCGTGCCTAAGGTTGCCGCTCCCTGCTTTATAGCCTCCATCACTAGGGTGAAAAAGATTATTCCATGGTCCTACACTCTTTTCCCACTTTGAAAATACCTTAAAGTTAGTGACAATATCAGTGATGAAATAAAAGCGGTCTCTTAGGGGCAACTTCACCTCTCCTCACCTATGACCAAAAAGACATTTAGTACATAATATTACCTGAAGTACTTAGCTATGTTATTCTCTAATTCAGGGGTGGCCAACCTGAGCCTGAGAAGAAGCCAGAATTTAACAATGTACATTGCCAAAGAGCCACAGTAATACGTCAGCAGCCCCCCCATCAGCTCCCTCACCCCACCCACCAGCAGCCCCGCCAATCAGCACCTCCCCCTCCCTCCCCGCACCTCCTGATCAGCTGTTTCGTGGCGTGCAGGAGGCTCTGGGGTGGGAGGGGGGAGGAGCGGGGCACTGCAGGCTAAGGGGAGGGGGCGGGAAGGGGTGGAGTGGGGGCAAGGCCTGTGGCAGCACACTGGAAAGTTGATGCCTGTAGCTCCTGCCCTGGAGTCAGTGCCAAGACAAGGAGCCACATATTATCTTCTGAAGAGCCGCATGTGCCTCCGGAGCCACAGGTTGGCCACCCCTGCTTTAATTATTTCCTATCCTAAATTTGCCACATACCACTGTGTTACTAACTCAAATACCTAATCTTATTAAATATTGACTTTTTTAAGGTGACAACTATACTATCACCTTAAAATGCCATTGCTGGAACTAGAGGAGCTTGGTTTACTATGAGTGCATGTTGGAACTTGGAGTTCCAGCATAACCACAGTGACCAGAGCATGGCAAATGGTGGGTAACTGCAGCAAGGGGAAAATAACCTCGATATGCATCCGAGGAAGTGAGCTGTAGCTCACGAAAGCTCATGCTCTAATAAATTGGTTAGTCTCTAAGGTGCCACAAGTCCTCCTTTTCTTTTTGCGAATACAGACTAACACGGCTGCTACTCTGAAACCTCTTTGTAGAGGTTCATATTAAAGGGCTGGGATTTAATCCATTTTTTATTTATCTTGCTTTGTTTAGCAGTTCTTACAGTTCTTTAAACCCTAATTAATTCTGGTTGCTGTTATCCTTTTATGAAGCATTCCCATGTAGAGTACATTCAAGTTAACCTGAAGTACAGGAGGAGTGATTAGCAGAGTAGCAGGAACCAATGGTGTCCCAGGGTCAGGCACATTACTAGATATATTGGCATTTTTTAAAAAAAAAAACTCTCTGTATTCTTGGGTTTGTGCTTCTGTTAGAACATATTGAACAGAGTGTATTTTATTGGATTACCTCAGCACAGGTGATAATTAAATGAATGTTTACTAAAATAGGACAGTTATATGACATCTAATTATTTAACAGTGTAAACTGTCAAGATCTTTTATTCAAAGACTCTAAAAGATGGATTTTGAATCAGACCCAATGCAGTTCTTTGGAATCAAATTTCACATCAGCTCTGGCTCTGTCAGTTGTTATTGTATGGGTTATCTGTAAAACACTGTTGCATCAGTGGCATTTATAATTTGAAATATAGGATTTGTTTATTTATAGTGGTATAATTTCTCTCTTTATGTCACTGAAGTACTCCAAATTCAGGTACATAACCTTTGTGGTCAGTAGATCTGCACGCCCTTATATGGTGAAAGGCACTTATGGTGCACTTGTACAGTAATTATGGAGGCTCTCTAATAATTCCATAGTTAAGGTTCTGATGAGATTTTTAATAAAAGTCCTAAATAAAAGTCTTAGCTAATAAATAGTTAAGGTTGAAAGTGAGTCCAGTTTACACTCCAAAAACAAATTACACTTTCTTTACAAAAATTCTACCACACACACACACACACACACACACATTCTGAAGACACAACCTAACATACAGTTATGTCTGGAAAGAAACAGTTAACGGATCCAGTCAATTTCCATTACCTTACAATCATCCTTCATCACTTACTGTCGTCAGACCTGATGTACACCACCCAAATAGCCTTAAACCTGCCTCAAACACCAAAACATCTAGGTCCATACTCTCAAATGGCATAAACCAGATTAGCTCAATTGACTCCAATAGACCATTTTATGATCTGGATTTAGATGCTTTGATCCTGGCCAGGAAACTGAGATTATGAGGCTGGGTGCTGCAGGGAGCAAAAGATACTGATTATCCTCACTCACACTTGGAAAAACAAACGGAGTAAATACATATTTGTGTCATTAATGTGTGTGTGTTCAAAATATTTTTCTTTTGTAGGCTTTTCTACTTCAGGAGCATAGTTATTGTTTTGTTTCCGCTTGATTTTAATCATCTGTAAAAGTTATCACTGGTTCTTGTTTACAAATATAGAGCCATATGTGAAAAAGAAGTGTCATTTCTCAGAGCATTGATCTTATTTTGTTCACATTTTTAAAAGGCACTCTGTCGTTTCTGAAAGGGATTAGTATTATTTATTTTTTTCGCAGTGCTTGGCTTCAAAAATAAGTGCAAACTCCTTCTGGGAAAAGACTGACTTAAGTTCATTGTGTAAGGTGATTTAAAGCTTGCAGAGGTTCACGTTTGGGCCCTATTCTGATGTCTTTACTCAGGCTCTTTCTCAGGCAAAACTAAATAGGAGTTTTGCCTGAGGAAGAATTAAGTAATTACTTCACACTGGAACCCATAAGAGATGTACAAGGTAATTTCCAGCAGATGGAGGAATCCTGACTCCCTGTAGCCTCCTCTAACTACTTCCAAGCACTTCCTACTGGCTCACCCAGAGGGAGGGGCTCCCTTCTTGTCGGGCTTGTAAATTTGATGTATGTGGATAAGTGAGGATCCCGATTTGTGCCTTGGCTGTGGAGAGAAGGACCCTCCTCCCCTAGAAGGGAGCTCACTAGCTTCTTTCCTTTGGTTGGGAGGGGGAAGGAAGAAAGGGGACAAGCAATGGTGCTGAGGGATGGTTTAGACGCTTGTCAGGATGTTGAGTCAGTGTTGTTCAGAATGAAAGGACATGATCATTGGAGTGGGGAAGGATTTGGCAGATAGCTCATCACCTCATATCTTATAGACAGTTATTGGAGAGCTTTGGAAAGTTATAGTACTATTTTTCTGTCCCTCTGCTGTGTCAGGTTTCCTTAATTATCAGGACCCATGGAACAGACAGAAGGATCCCATGGTATTTTTACAGAAAAGGAAGGTCTTGCACCTTCCACCATCAGAGACAGTACACTGGACTAGGTAGACCTTGGATCTCATCCAGTATGACAGTATGACATAGTAATTGTTTCTAAAATCACCATAGAATTTCTTACACAAGGCCACTGGCGCACATGTGCAGCTGCTGCCTATCTAATTCAAAGATGTTCTTGTACTTATGTTTGTTTAATGCCAGAAGTTTTTTTAGGATATGTATATACTCAAGCCGAGGTGTGATCACATCTCAGGTAGACAGACCCATGCTAGAACTGCTAAAAATACCAGGGTAGGTATGGCAGCATGGGCTGCAGCACCGTCTAGAAATGCGAGTATGTACTTAAGGTCCCTGACATGCTTCTAATGTCTGTCCCAAACCCCTTGCCGCAGCATCTACACTGCTAATTTTAGCAATGAGAGGGGAAAGCTAGCACGGGTATGTCTACCCAAGCAGCAGTCACACCTTAGATTGCAGTGTAGACGTATCCTTAGGGGCTATAATGCACTTATGCCTGAGAAAATTTTATTTTGAAAGACACAGACAGTTTAGAGAATGTTCAACAAAATAGGGCTTGAAACTGTGAAACCCATGCACTATTCTTTCCTTTAATTTAGCAAAAACCAAAACGGCTGAACAAATCTAAAATCTTTATATGCAAAGTTTTAGGCTGGAACAATTTTTGCAAGAGTTTTATAAACCTCTGAAATGAAAAATGGTTGAAAATGGACATTTTGACCGGTCTTTAATGATAGTGTTAGGTAGCAGGATTATAATTTATATTATGTAAATACATAATATAGAGAGACAAATATGGTTACTATTTCATCTTTAGACTCAAGCCTATCCCTACTCAGTTTCCCTGAAATAAGAAACTTAGAAAAGAAAGTCAGTAGTTCTGAGCATTGCCTAAGAATCTGGAAAATACAGTACAGTTGAAGTAAAAAATGGCAGTTCAAACTCAGCATTTGTGTGAGATTTTTCAGGAGTCAGGGTCATAGAATCATAGAATATCAGGGTTGGAAGGGACCTCAGGAGGTCATCAAGTCCAACCCCCTGCTCAAAGCAGGACCAATCCCCAATTTTTGCCCCAGATCCCTAAATGGCCCCCTCAAGGATTGAATTCACAACCTTGGGTTTAGCAGGCCAATGCTCAAACCACTGAGTGATTCTTCTTTAAGTGTTTGTGACATCTGAAAGACTTGCTTTAACTTTATACTTAAAGCCTGTAGGTGACTTTGAACTAAGGTAACATTGTGTTCAAGGGTTTTTTTTCTTAAATACAGTTTCTTAATTTACAGGATTAATTTGGTCTGTAATTATCATTGGACTAAAACGATCTGCTATATTACTTTTCTTTCCACACATAGTGTTCTTCAGCGAGCTTATTTTGTTGTCAGAATGATGATTTAATTTATTACTGCAATCTGTACAGTAACATCAATAAACCTAATGAGGACCTATAAGGAGAGCAATTTATTAGCTTTCTCAAACAGACTTCTTGTGTCTTTCAAACAGTTGAGGTATCTGCACCATAATGAACATAAAATCTCATGCTGCCTTCACATGCATGCCCCTGCACTATACAATAGAAGTGTTTGTGACAATGCATTTGCTGGTATACAGAGGAGTAGCTTGTCATCATCTTGTTTTTGCAGTCAATTTCCCTGAATAATGCAGTTCAACACAATGGAACCAAAACAGTAATCAAGAGAGTTATGAGTGTCTTTGATACTGCACTGAGTGGGTATCACTGAAGTGAGAGAGCTACATTAGGCAGTTCTATAAAAAGCATGAATGCTGCTGTTTGGTGGGAAAATGCATGCACAAAACTTTTAAGTTTCATACCGTTGAATTTACAAAGGCAAAAATTCTTTTACATCTCCCTCTTTCTTTGGGGCCTATTGTACCCTGGTCTAGAAGAGGGACCTTGAAATAAAATAATTTCAAAGGACATAGAAATGTTAGTTAGTAGTTGATGAGGCAGCATGTGGTATTTTGGCGACTCCGTCCACTTTGAAAACACAAATTGGGACGCATACACACAAAATGGCTACCTTAAGATATAGGACTGGATTGCACTCTGTCTAGTAAATGCACTCCAGCTCTAACTGGGTTTCACTTTCAGTCTAATCTCTGAATAGCTAATTAGTTGGTATCAAAGTCACACAAATAGAACCTCCTATGATGTCTTTTAAAACTTTCTGTGAACTAGAGTTCTGATCAGTATGGTCTGGCTTCATGCTGTCAGTAGGGGAATTACTAGCATAGGGTTTGTTTAGATTTGTTTTTTCTAATTTTAAGAAGCTTCTTTTTCATTTCACTAAAAAGAGTCCCTCTCTCCTATATTCTGACCTCTATTTCCTTATTCTAAAAGAGAAGAAATGATCATCTTGATTTAATATTTTCCTTTGATGAGGAATGTACAGAGCATCCTCAGAGTAATAATAAAACCACGTAGTTCTTATATAGTGCTTTTTGCCTGTAGATCTCAAAACACCTCTTAAAGGAGGCAAGAAACATTAACCCCATTTTATAGATAGGGAAGCTGAGGACTATATCGGTGAAGTAGTAGCAGAGCCAGCAGTAGAATCCATGTCTCCTAAGATGAGTCCAGAGCTCAGTCCACTAGCAACACTCCCTTACTATAATTAAATAAGTTGAGTTAGTGGGTGAATCAGGATATTTACCTGTACAGCCTCTGATATTTTATCATCTTTGGTGCACTATCTGTATGGTCACATAACATAACTGTGTCACGGTAGTTCAGAGGACATCAGTTCTAAACATCTTCTAATATTGGGTGAGGGAAAGGAAAATGGGATATTTTTATTATATTGGCTTTCATACTATGTGCTTTTTTTTGCAATTGGAAGCCACATCTTGGAAAAATATCATATTGCACTGAACTCTAGAGTGGATAGAACCTAGGAAATAAAATACCTAAAATGTTCAATCATAGTTTTTGCATGATGGGAACACACTAACTCCATTGTGTTCTTAGGATCATGAGTGGCAGATGCACACAAAAGGCACTCAGATCTTGCCAGGAATGGCACTCATCTCAAGATACGAAGAACACGGACATGTACACAGAGCAGTACCACAGTAGCCATTGGATTTGCGTTGGTGCTCTTCTCTACTGTTGATTCTTGCAACAATGGATATTGAGGTACAGTAAAACCTCAAATTTACGAACACCAACCTTACCGGTGACCAGTTATATGAACCATTTTTTCCTCATGGAAAAAAAAATCACGTAGTGAAAATGATGTCAATGAAGAACAAGTTTGCATCCTTTCACATTCCAGTCCTTCAGTACACTGGAAACTACCTTGCAGTGGTTTGAAGGACAAGAAGAAAGCAATGCAGTGCCATTTATTGCAACTTATGTACTGCACCTTCTGTAATTTTGAGATGTTCAATTGTATTAACTTTTCCATTTTATAAATCCCTCAGTTCTCACTTAGTTCATAAAATAGGGGTTCTCTTATTTTGTACTGTTCTGCCAACATGTTCAGGTCTGGTTCTGGTTTGGAATCTGCTTGCAAAGGGTTTTTTATAGTTATCCAACTTTATAATAATAGCATAATATTTAGCATTTACATAGCATTGCTCATCCATCAAAACGCTTTATGAAGTTGGATGTCACTATCCCCATTTTTCAGATAAGAAATCAGAAGCACAAAGAGGTAAAGTGACTTGTCCAAATTCTACTCCTGGAGGAATTCTGTTCCTCAAAATTATTAACATTTGACTGCATTTACTCATGTGAAAAGATATAATCATGCACCTCGGGCTTCACACTGATATTTAGTCCTGGGTGGTGTTTAAGAAATTACTGAAGTACTATTTCTAAAATGGTTTTGGAATGTTAATTAGTGTCCATTAGTTCTGAACTGAGGCCATCAAATTAATTTTACTTGTATCCTGAATCTTAGCTTCCTGAATTGAAAGAGCTATTACATTATATGTAACCCATTGTGCCTCCATGACTTCTCTATAATACATTTATAATACTTATATGTTCAGCAGAAGCTTTTCTGCTTATTCAGGTTGAGACCCCTGAAATACTGGCTTGGAGGCAAAGGGATCTGCCTTGTCTGTTTCTTTTCTTTTATTTCTGGCTTGTGATGAAGTTCCAGCTCTTAAACTGAAATAACAGCTATTTACATCCAGAGTTACAGCTTCCTTATTTTATACATGGAACTTTTATAGGACCTTCTGATGGTACAGTTATTTTTACACTGCATTAAGAGGACATGTAGAGAGAATATTTCCTTGAATTGTTTGAAAGAAAGTAGGCCTTTTGAAAATGCTGGTGCTGTCTGCCTCATTCTAACCCTATATACTGTCAATGATAGGTAGGTATGATGATTGCTGTCTAATAAGAGGTATACTTACAGAATTACATGTATGCAGTGTTTGAAACTGTGATGATCATGAAACATTACCCAAGAAGAGCATGAACCACTCTAGCCAAAAGCATTTTCCTTAATTTCAAAATGCAACCCATTACGTAAGTGACGCTAATTTCAGGTTTCAGCCATTACTGCAGCTTTCATAGAATGTGCAAGTTTGGAAAACAGAGCTTTTGTGAGGCAGTAGGCTTTACCGGTAAGTTGCTAGGAAACTGGGAATCAGAACTCCTTAGGTTCAATTCCCTAACTTGCCATTGGCTCTGAGTAGCCTTGGGCAATTCACATGGGCCTATTTATCAATAAAAGATCTCATTTTGTATATGTCAGCCTTGGTGCACATGTTTTTCGAACCCTATCTCCTGCATGTATAATTGATAAGAATGTCTCACTTGTGCACATAAACCCCATTTGTGTCTGTATATTCTGTCACCTGCTCATGAGTAATAGACCCAATGCATGCAGATAATGTGCATGCAAATATTTGTATGCAAAGTTAGACACACACACGAAAGCCCCATTTAAAACCCTTTGAAAATCTTCCCTTTGATCATTAAAGTGTCTCTCTCCAGTTTTCCCATTTGCAAAATAGGGGTATATAATAATTGCCTCAAGTACACAGTGCTTCTTGCAGCCTATTTAATTAATGAATGTAAAATGAATTGAGAACCTCTGATTAAAGATGCTATAGATTTTCAAACCATTATTTGTTATAGGGGAAACTTTCCTCAGATAAACACCTTTGGGATGATATAATTGTCATGAAAATCAATAAGGTGTCTGCATGGTTCCTCTTTAACATTTTTAATTCATTTTCCAGGAAAGAATTATCCTAGTTATGTCTTTTTGTTTTTGTTTTTTTACTATCCAGCTGTACATCCTAAGCTCAGCTTCAAGGAAGCTAATAAAGAAATACAGCAAGAAAATGTATTCCCATGTTTAGTATCTGGAAATATAATATAATTAGGATTTCTCTCTAAGGGAGGAAAGAAAATGTTGGATTGGGCATATAAAAGGAAGTGATCTTAATTTATGATATTTTAAGTTATGGAAAAATAACAATTTTCTTGTAAAACAAAACCTTTGTTTTTCAGATTCTCTACAGAGGATCAGAGTTAGTCAGTAGGTAGAGCATGAGATTGAGAGTCGGCCACTTACTTCCTTTGTGGCCTTTAAATTACTGCAGTCCTGTGCTTTCGTTTCCTCAGCTGCAAAACAGGAATAATACTTGCCCACTTTAGAAAGTGTGTTAAATAATCTTTCAGATGTGTTTGCCAATACCTGTACCTAGTTATCCAGCTTACTTGCATCTGGTGTTAGTGGAACATTAAAACAATTGCATATAGCGTTTTTCCTCTCTTAAGTGATAAAAAATCCAACAGCAGAGATACAACTATGGGGCCAAATTCTGCTCAGAGATGCATCATTGTTATGAACCCATAATGTGCTTAGCACTGTACAAGACATCTTAATTGTTGCCCCAAAGAGTTTACAAAGCAAATGACAAAATAAAGTCAATATGTACAGCTCTGATTTTATTTGTGGTCCCTTTTCCACAACTTTTGAAGTTGGTTAATGAATACATTTAGCAGTTTTACAATGTTTTATATCTTATTCAAGCATAAACTTCCCAAAAGTGTATGGATTTTCATTTATCTACCTCCTCCCCAACTGATTAGTCATCTAAAGTTGATACTGAAGGTATGTGGTAATAAATAACACAGTGTTCATTTATTCCTTTCCAACATCTATTGTAAATTAACGTAATAAATCTTTGCAAAAGGTTGAGGTTTTTTAAAAAAACAATTCTAAACAAAACTCTAATACAAATATATTTATTTGACTCTGGTGTCAGTGTTGTTAAGGGGAGAATTAATAGGTAAATGGGTTTCTTTAGTTCCTTATTATTATTTATGATTTGTAGTGCCTAGGAGCCATACTCATAGTCCAGGGCCCCACTATGGTAGGCACTGAACAAGTTCAGAGCAAAAAGACGACTGCCCCAAAGAGCTTATAATTTAAGTAAAAGACAAGAGACAACAGATGGATACAGACAGATGGGGGAGTACGAGGAAACATGACAGGCTGTCGTCTTAACACAGCAACAGCAAGACCATTGTCAAGTTTTTTGTAAGCTTCAAGGCAAAGAAGGGTTTTAACAAGGATTTTCAAGGAGGATATAAGAGGAAAAACATAAATTTGGCTATTCAGCAGCATTATATTTTGGAAAAGGTATATTTAGTATATGAATGCATAAATCATTAGTATTGTGGGTAGCTGCAATGAATTATTTTGAAATTTTGTAAAGGAGTTTGTAGCTTTTTAAAAATGTATGAATTTACATATTATCTCTAACCATGTTGATTTAGTTGGGGATTGATCCTGCTTTGAGCAGGGGGTTGGACTAGATGACCTCCTGAGGTCCCTTCCAACCCTGATATTCTATGATTCTGTGTCATATAATAGTATATATCTAAGCAGTCTCCAGAGTAATTTATTCTCTACTTACAAATTATGATCCGCATCTGAAGAAATATATTTCAGGAGACTTCCAAAAAAGAAATAAAGGACTGCAGTTCCACAAAGACCTGAAAATCAAGCCTACTAATATTTGCAGAACAGCATGTGAATTATCTAGAGTATAACAACTGAATTGGCTCATGTGACAATAAATAGGGTGAAGGAGGTCACTGGAAGCATCTAAGTGAAATGATCAATTCATAATGAAGTTTTGCAATTAGGTTGCATTGTTCTGTGTCCATTCTGCCTCCAGGAATTTGTGTTTTGACTTCTGCTGATAATCCTTGAAATGACCAATGCCTCCCAAGCAAAAAAGAAGCGGTGAACATGTTTCAACGCCGTTTATACCTTTGGAAGTTTTTGGTGAATATATTGCTAAGCCTCTGGGTCCTGCTGACTGGGGAATGTTTGATTGATTAAAAGTTCTCTGTGTCTACCCACCCTGTCCCTAACTCCATGAGCTCTTTATATGGTACTGGAAAGTATTAGAAAAGGACTGGATAATCAATATATATGAAAGAACTGGTGACTTTCTCATATTGTACACAATACAGCATCTCAAGGATCATTTTAAATATTGCAGCTACAAAAAAGAAAGGAGGATTATATAGGAATGCCTTAGAGAGAAGGAGCAATTTAGATACCTAGCATAGCTACTTAAAATGATAATTTGAATCACAAGAACCACTTGAAATAGATTGTACCCAGTTACCTCTCCATCTTATATGTAAGCAGAAAATGAGGTAGTGTCTATTAATCCACTTGTTAAAACTACATGATCTCTTGAAAATCATTGTTTTCTATTTCTGGACTTTAACCTGTTAAATTAGGGTACTTGACAATGAAGGAGAATACAATCTAATGTAATCAGATTTTTGTTCACTCAGCCTGCTGGCTTATCCATGTTCTCAAGTTTTTATGTCATGTACTCATGTTGGCTGCCTAAGGCATAATATAAAAGCTCAAATGTGGTGATCGTTCTCTGAGCTGGCCATAACTACTGCATCAGTTGTTCCTTTCCTGAAAAATAATTAAATGTAGCCAGTTTTCCTTGTCTACAAGGACTCAGCCTATGGTACCTTCTCCTTTATTAGTATTGACTAGAAAACTCTTACTATTTCCCCCTCTCTGCCACCCATTTCACTTCATTGGCAGCTGCCTCTCTGCATAATTATGTGGCATAGATCAGCATTTTATAAAAGGAGCATGTGACAGCCACTTGCATCAAGTCTCTGTAGACTGGACCTCCATAGTTAAGATGAGAGCAGGTGCAGTATGGATGATTCCATGCAGTATGGACAATTCCATGCAAATTATTTGGAGCCTTTGGCCTCCTCACACTATACAAACAAGTAATGAAAAGGTAGCCCCTGCTCCAAAGAACTGTTGCTTGATTTTAGGAGGTTAATATTATTAATTTGGATATGGGTTATAGGCTCGCCAATTAATCTGATCAGAAGATGATAAGGTTCTTGTCCCAGAATCAGGCTACACAGCATTTCCAAGGACCCTCGGGGGTATGACAAGGACGTTCACACTGAGACAAATATAGCCTTAAAGACGTTTATTGAGATAAATGGAATAGTACTCAAATAGTAAAATAATCAGAGTTACAAATGCAATACTATTATTCTAAAAATTCATATGATATTATATACTATAAAGCTTTTGATTAATATTCTCACACCCTTCCTTGATAACCTGGTGGTAAGAGACAAAGGACCAGCCTCACCTCTGGCATGCCAAGAGGGTTCAGGTCCAGGTTCCTCAATTCTTGAGAGGGAGGTGTAGAGCTTAGGAGAAGCTAAAGAGCTTAGAGTTTTGCTTAACTAACTGACTTAAAACTTACCATTAAAAACTAACAGACTAATAGACTAATAAGCAAAGAAGCCTTGAAACTTGAAGCTCAAAGCTTAGAAACCCTGAAGCTTAGAAGCTTCCTTGGCAAGGTGGGTCACCTCTCTTATATAGCTTGAGTACTTGATCCCTCCTTCTATGCGCAAACTTAGTTTCCTCATCTACAAAATGTCAGGGTACACTTACTCCATAGGCTGGTATGTTTGTACATATTGATGACATATACATACAACTGAATGACATTAGCTCATTCTCACGTTTGTTATTTCTGTCTTACCCCGTTATTTTGGTTCTTTCCTTGTGGTTTACCTGTTAAGTTTACAAAGGGTATGAACTTAGGAAGCCCCCTATGCCAACCTGCTTCAATGCATCCTTTATCTATCTAGGTTAAAGGTTGCAGCCATATATGGACCTTATGCTTTAGCTCATCACAACCTATGTACGTGAAAGGTCCTGAACATATGTATGCTAACTTTGCTCCCTGGGTGAAAGGTCCCAGACATATGAATGCTAACTTTGCCTTAGCTCAACATACAAAATGTGGCCTGTAGGTCCCTTATATTACTGCCAAAATACTTTAATATAAATCTATTATAATAAAACAAATAATCAAACCCATAAGAAAATAAGAAATCCATATGAAAATATATGTATAGGCAAGCAAGCAAGCTAGCCCTATAGCAGGGGTCAGCAACCTTTCAGAAGTGGTGTGCCGAGTCTTCATTTACTCACTCTAATTTAAGGTTTTGCATACCAGTAATACATTTTAATTTTTTTTAGAAGGTCTCTCTCTATAAGTCTATAATATATAACTAAACTATTTTTGTATGTAAAGGAAATAAGGTTTTGAAAATGTTTAAGAAGCTTCATTTAAAATGAAATTAAAATGCAGAGCCCCCCAGACTGGTGGCCAAGACCCTGGCGGCGTGAGTGCCATTGAAAATCAGCTCGCGTGCCGCAGGTTGCTTACCCCTGCCCTATAGGCTACAGAACACACAATCTGCATTACTGACAAGACATAGCAGGTGGATGAAACAAATATGTAGATAACGGGGAACTCCTTGTATTCATTTTAGACTTTAATAATAATAAATAATAGTTATTGCCACTTATGTAGCACTTTGCCTGTTCAGTGCACTTCCTGACATAAACTAACCCCCCAGAACACCCTTTTGATTGCAATTTGATTACTGCTATCTCCATTCCATACATTGGAAAGTTAGACTAACTGTCTTGTCTAAAAGCACACGGTGAGTCAATGGCAGAGCTTGGACTCAGAACTACCTAACTCCCAACCCCATATTTATTGCACTCGACCAGGTACATTTGGCAAAGTTCCACAAAGAGCGTACTAAACCTTGCTCTTAAAGCAAAAAACAAAACAAAAACCCAAAGAAACCCTGTCCTGTCTAGGGTTAGCATATTGCTATGATTAGTGATAATCCAAGTTCCTTTTATCTCATCCTTTCAAATATTACAGATGAGCAAATATTTTCACTGACTATACAACTTTTATCTTCTAAGTGGGTGTCTGATGTAGTCTATTAGAGACGTTCAAGGAATTGGGGGATGGAAGCTTACTAAGAATATCTAGCAATATACTGCTACCTTTGCCACTGAATACAAGACAAAGAAGAAAACAAAAATAACAAATTGTACATGATTGGGTTTTTTCATTGCTGCTTTGGCAAAAGAGGAAAAATAGCATGATCACCAGTGGCTTTTCCAAGGCCCTTTCTTCTTTTAGTTGCAAAATAATGCAAAAATTTGCCATGTAGTTATTCAATACTTTAAAAGATCTGAGAGTTTTGAATATATAAGTTCAATTATAGGAATGCCTTTTTTGAAATGGCAGGGTACCTAATACAAAAATTTCCAAGCTTATAAGAATGTTTTTCTGCTCTGTGCTAGATGGATAAGTCCAAATTACTGCAGTGCAAGGCCAGATCTATGCTGCAAAGTTTTGTTGGCATAGCAATGTCAGTCAGGGATGTAAAAAAACCCACATCCCCTAGCTGACATAGCGATATCAGCAAAACCCCCAGTGCAGACATAGCTATGCCAACAGAAAAGTGCTTCTGATGACATAGCTAATGTCGTTGAGAGAGGTGGTGTTGCTATATAGACAGAAAAAAACTCCTTCTGTCTGTACACCTCCATCTATGCTAGAGGACTTTGCTGGTATAGCTGTACGAGCAAAATATGTCTAGAGTAGATGAGCCCAAAATAATAGGCATTGACCTCAAGTAAAGAATTTTTGTTGTTAAACAAGATATACATTACCCCAACTTTCATAATTTTCATTTCCTTTGTTAGCTTGCATTTGTAACTTATTTTTTATTTAAACTTCTCCCTTATGGATTTCATAATTACTGTTTAAGTGAGCTAGGGAAAAAATAATTTTGTTTTAATTCATTTTCTAATTGCAGTTTTCTCCAAAGGGTAGAATTACATTTCTCACTGTACTTACAGAAAGTATCTTAGTTTAACATAAATATTAGTCTACTTAAAGGTATGTATAATTTTTAATCACAAGAAAATCCTCTCTAATTTAGCAGACATTTCAGCTCTATGCATAGGGAAATAGTCACAAGCAGCAGAAATGAGGGCCATGCTCTTTATTTCTTGTGCATGGCATTGAATAATTTATTCTTTAAGGTATTTGTAAATTGTCCTGTGAAATAGAGCAGCTAGTTTTCAAAAACATCTTGGCATCAAAGTTATCTCATCTTGGAGATAACTAGGAAGGATATACTTGTTCAGTGTCTAAGCTAATGTTTAGCCTAGTGATACTCAGACCTCAGTGGTTCAGGAGCCAAATTCGCAATCAGCATTACTCAAAAGAGCCACAGTGGTGTGAATTCATTATTTCATTTACTGTAGTACTGTATATTCATACTAAATCAGCATGACAGGGAAATATTTAGTTTATTTATGTGTATGTGCATATATATATATATATATATATATTATTCTCACATCAAAATGACTGACCAACTATTATTATTTTATCAATTACAGTTGGTTCATAACATAGTAAAAACATCCTGATTGCTAATAACTTAGTGGCTTAATAATTAAATCACAGTGTTTTAATAGCATGTGCTACAAAGAGCCACAGGAGATACATTAAAGAGCCACTTGAAGCTTTGGAGCCTCAGTCTGAGTATTACTGGTTTAACCTGACAAAGGCTATCTACTGCCACACATGTGACAGGAAAAGATTAAACAGTTGAGCTCCATGGTAACTGCTTATAATGTAGGAATCTTCAGAGCAGACATGTAATACCATAATCATCAAGGTTTTTTTCAGTTGTCCAGATCTACTTTTGTTCGTGTCACTTCACAACTGAAAATTTAGTTTTGAATTAAAAGATAAACTTTGATAGAATTAGGTCAAAGATTTAAAGTAGACTGTAGAACTCGATAACCAGGTCTCTCTTGTAAAAGAGATGCTATTCTCTGCGGACTAACCTTGTTAAATAAAGTATTGATTGGTTGTTAATGCGGATCTATATTGCTGCTCAGTTACAAAGGCCCTGCAGGTCTAATGTTTCTGCCTAACTTCTCTCTGGGAAAGATGTTCCCATTTTTACTGGTTTCTCTCCAGGAAAGACGGTGGACCTGAATAGAAATGCCCATATTAGTAGTTAAGAGCAAACAAAATTAAACAAATCTTAATAGAGCAGAACTCGTTTTGCTTCTAACTTTGTCAGATGAATTAAATGATCAGAATGATAAAGTCCATTGCCTGAAGAGAACTGCTTTTAACTTGCAGGATCCTGGGGTTTTATGACTGTTAATTGGCTTAGGATTTAGGAGAAATGAGCTATTTACATATTTTATGATTTCAGAGCGCCAATAGGAATTTATTTGTCATTCTTTTATTCGCAATCTTGCTAATGTATTCTTAATAAGATCAAAAGCTAATTTAAATAACTCTGTTCTATGACTAGTCAGTCATCGTTACAGTTTAATCTTGCCATCTGGGTTTTTTGCTCCTGGTCAACGGGGATCATGTTGAATGGAGGGGTACATCCATTTCTCTTTAATCTGGTAACAAGATACTAACTGGTTGGTCCTCAGAGGCATACCTCAGGGATGCTATTTTCCTGAACCGTGGTTTCAGAAAGTTGCACTGGAATTTTAGTGGCCTCTTAGCACAAAACTCATTGAGAGCAGATGTATGTCAATTTAGTAATCTGGCCAGTTATCATGATTTTAGAAGTTTTTTGTGACTGAAGACATATTCACTAGAATAGCGTTAAAAAGAAGCATTTTACGAAACATCTTACACATTCCATAAACCTATATTAAAGAGTGATTCACTTACCAGCCATGGATAGGGTAAGAAAACAATCTGAGGTGAACAAAGGTCTACATAGTGGGGAATTTATGTCAGGAAACAATGCCAGTGTTATGTGTTTTTAGAGATGCAGCAGGAGTTGCCCAGGAAGATGCTGGTTTCTTTAGTTTCCACCACCACTACGAGGCTCTTATTGGTTTCTGCCCTTTCATCATCTTCATTTATGAAAAAGAAAAATATAACTCAGCACTCTGGCCCCAAAGTAGTGCCATGATCAAGAGTACCTCATGTGTGAGTACATAGTTTTCCTAGGATGGGCTTTACCAAGGAACAACAAAGTCATACGAGTAAGTTGCTGTAAATAAGCTTGCAGGAATTTTAATGGATTTAATGCACCATTGTTTAGTATCATAGAAATGCACTGTATTTGTTACTGGGAATTTCAGTTAAGAGAGTAAGCCATTTATCAAGATGCCAGTCAAGTGGATTATACTGGATTGTAGTCTAAAATTGCACCAGCTATTCAGTGTAAAGTATCAGAGGGGTAGCCATGTTAGTCTGTATCCACAACAGCAACGAGGAGTCCGGTGGCACCTTAAAGACGAACAGATTTATTTGGGCATAAGCTTTCGTGGGTAAAAAACCACTTCTTCAGATGTCCAAATAAATCTGTTCGTCTTTAAGGTGCCACCGGACTCCTGGTTGTTTTTATTCAATGTAAAGTGCAGGCAAACTCCTACGCAGCTTCTTAAAACGTCGAATGACAATTGATTACTGTCATTCTGGAATGATGGACTTGGTTTCAAAGTAGCGAATGTTATCATCTGCTTCCCAGCATTCATACTTGTGCTTTATTTGAGCAGGATACACTCCATTTGTTTGTGGTCCTTCCACCAATTTTCAATCTGTATCAGAGTTTATATAAAACCAGTTTCAATTAATTTTTTATTTCAAATCTAATGAGACACTGTAGTAAGTGCTTCCCTAAAGTTCAGGTGCAGACTATTAGATCTACTATATCCCCTATTTTTTGTAACTTGAGCAAAAAAATTTCTGCATAAAATGTGAAAGGTCTGGGACAGAAAACTAGTATTTTAGAAGTGAAGTATGACTGAAATTGCTCACATATTCACATACACTTGTATGAAATGTTAATTTGTAAGTGGACTGCTAATTTTAAAAGCCACTAATTTTCAGAAGTTCCTTATGATGGCTGTTGTATTTGCATTCTGCAATACAGAAGGCACTTCACAGCTAGAGAAAATAGATACCTCTATTATCCATGACAACAATAGAAGGTATCCACAAAACTGTTTTTGTAGCCATCCCATTTTTAAGATTGAGAGGCTTACTTTTAATTTTTGTTTCCTGATTTTTTGAGTCTATTAGTTTATTGTAGTGTTATGCAAAGTACAGTATCCCCTCCATAAGTAAAAAAATCCCATTTTTATATTGTCTGTTAGCCCAAAACTCAGAAGTAAAATTTAGGCAATAAACTTGCACAAACTGCAGCTCTACTTTCTCTTCTAACTCAGACAAGCCTGTCTTGCTCTTTGCTGGTGGACTCTCCTTTGGTTTTAGGTGGCTGGTGACATTAGTTTTGGTGGGGCTATTAAGATAGGAACATAAGCATTGCTATATTGGGTCAGCCCTATGATCCATTTAGTCCTGCCTCCAGCAGTGGTCAGTACCACATGTTTCAGGATAAGATGTAAATACCACTGTGTCAGGGTTCCCTCCCCACTCTGAATTCTGGGGTACAGATGTGGGGACCCGCATGAACAACCCCCTAAGCTTATTTCTACCAGCTTAGGTTAAAAATTTCCCAAGGCACAAATCCCTTTTGTCCTTGGATGGTATGCCGCCACCACCAAGTGATTTAAACAAACATTCAGGGAGGGCCACTTGGAGCCCTATCTCCCCCAAAAATATCCCTCCAAGCCCTTACATCCCTTTTCCTGGGGAGGCTTGAGAATAATATCCTAACCAATCGGTTACATAGTGAGCACAGATCAACACCCCCCCACCCACCCGGGTCTTAGGACACTGAAAATCAATCAGGGTCTTAAAAGAAGAATTTTATTTAAAGAAAAGCTAAAAGAATCACCTCTGTAAAATCAGGATGGAAGATAACTTTACAGGGTAACAGAAGATTCACAAACACAGAGGAACTCCCTCTAGGCTTAGTTCAAAGTTACAGAAAACAGGAATAAACCTCCCTCTAGCAAAGGGAAAATTCACAAGCAAAAACAAAAGATAATCTAACATGCCTTGCCTGGCTTTACTTACTATTTTTGTAATATTAGAGACTGGTTCAGGATTGGTTTATAGGAGAAGGAGTTTTCTGACCTGATGCTTCTCTGCTTCCCAAGAGAACACACACACAAAACCTCCCTCCCCTCCCCAATTTGAAAGTATCTTCTTTCCCCATTGGTCCTTTTGGTCAGGTGCCAACCAGGTTATTTGAGCTTCTTAACTCCTTACAGGTAAGGAGAAATTCTAGGCTACCCTTAGTTGTATGGTTGACACCCTGTCAGAGGTACAGAAATATCTGCAGTTTCTTTCAGACCCCCTCAGAGGCTGATTTATGCCCTGAAGAACAAAAATGTATATCCCTTCCAAAACTGTTTTATCCTTCCTAATATAACTCTAGATGGTCTAATGTTTTTTAGAAATGTTCAGTCCTTCTCTGAATTTTACTTAACTCTTGACTTCAATATTTCCCTGTGGCAGTTTGTTCCACTGACTACTTGGGTATTATGTTAAAAAAAAGAAATAAAGTGTTCTCTTTGATCAATTTAAATTTGCTGCCTTTCAGTTTCATTGCATCTAAAATATTAGATGGCAGACAGTCAAATCAATTTCAAATCCTTACATGCCTTTTGTGTTTAAAGATTTTATTTGGAATTTGTAGATTACAATGCATTAGAACTTCAGACTTACAAACACTTTGGGAATGGAGGTTGTTTGTAACTCTGAAATGTTCGTAACTTTGAACAAAACATTAAGGTGGTTCTTTCAAAAGTTTACAACTGAACATTGACTTAATACAGCTTTGAAACAAACCATGCAGAAGAAAAATGCTGCTTTTCCTTTATTTTCTTAGTAGTTCGTTTAACACAGTACTGTACTCAGGGGTGAAAGTAAGTCGAGTGACTTACCAGTATGCTGGGGCCAGCTCTAGCCCCCGGAAGGGGCAGGGCCTAGGGCGGAGGGGGCGGGGTTGAGGGGGTTAGAGCCAGCCCCAGCCCAACCCGGGGCTCCCCTCTTCTACCGCCCCGGCCCTTTAAATAGCTGCCAGAGCCCTGTGGAAGTGGCAGGGCTCCAGCAGCTATTTAAAAGACAGGGGCTGCAGAGGCAGCTGGAGCCCTGGCCCTTTAAATAGCCCTTGGAGGCCCCCCCTCCCAGGACTCTGGGGGCTGTTTAGAGGGCCCGGGGCTCCCCTGCTTCTACTGCCCCAGCCCTTTAAATAGCCCCCGGAGCCCTGGAGTAGAGGCAGCAGGGCTCCGGCAGCTGTTTAAAGGACCGCTATAGTAGAAGCAGGGGAGCCCCGAGCCCTTTAAATAGCTGCCGGAGCCCTGCAGCCCCTACCCCAGGGCTCCAGCAGCGGGGCTCTGGAGGCAATTTAAAGGGCCTGGGGCACCAGCCACTGCACTGGCCACTGTCAGAAGACAGGATACTGGGCTAGATGGACCTTTGGTCTGACCCAGTTCTTATGTTATTTGGTTGGTTGGTTGGCTTTTTTTCTTTTTTTTGTCTCTGTTCCTGCCTGACTGTGTACTTCCAGTTCCAAATGAGGTGTGTGGTTGACTGGTCAGTTTGTAACCCTTGTGTTTGTAACTCTGAGGTTCTACTGTTCACTAGAAAAAACAGACATCTTGAAAACTACTGGTACCTAGAAACCATGCTGGTTCAATGAGCTTCATCTTCTCTGGGCCCCAAGATAATGTACGGTACGACTAGACTGTGATAAAAGACCCATGCCACGGGTGCAGCTGGCCCAAGTCAGCTGGCTTGGGCTGTGGGGCTATAAAAGCGCAGTGTAGAGGTCTACACTACAATTTTTAGCCCTACAGCCCACACTCCTTAGGAAGTAGACAAAGGAAAAACCTGTGAGTAGGAGAAAAACGTCTAGAAGGAGGGACAGGAAGATTGGTAGGGACAGCTGTACAATTTTATCAGAAGTAGCAAAGTTTTAATTTCTCCCATGAATTAACAGACTGGTGTAACTTTCAAATGTCTGAGACCTTCAAAGTCCCAAGTGAACTTAAAGGGGGAAAGGGAAGGCAAAAGCCAGTGGAGAAGAGAACAAA
This sequence comes from Lepidochelys olivacea, assembly GCF_965140295.1. Classification (NCBI taxonomy): domain Eukaryota; kingdom Metazoa; phylum Chordata; order Testudines; family Cheloniidae; genus Lepidochelys; species Lepidochelys olivacea. The sequence goes on from NC_140412.1 coordinate 11,018,856, forward strand.
GGAAAAAGAAGGAAGTTGGGTACAAGGACTACTCCTATGCTTCCCCTTCTCTTCTTGTGGTTCCTTCTCTGGGTCACGAACCCTCCACTTTACACTGTCGGCTCAGTGCCACTTACAAGCTTTCGAGATTTGCTTAGTTTTCTGCTGCTTAAACCTTTGGGGACAGCTAGAGACCACAATGCCAACATAACAGAGGCAGCTACATTTCACTGATGCATCAAGCAATTCCTATATGCCTAGCTTGGAACCCTTGAGGAGGAAAGGTGTGATATAAAGGGCTTTTTTATTTGAGTATTTTGCCTTGCCTTTTAGACCATCGTGGTTATACAATCTTGTCACTGGCAAGGGCAAAAGTTAAAAGATAAAACATTTCTTTTTGCACCTTTATGCATTTAGCAGGCAGAAATGTATACTATGCATGCAGTGTTTGTTTGGCAGTAACTATAGCTTTAGTCGAAGCCTCCTATTTTAGTTATCTTTCTAAATGTACTGGAGAAATACTGCAGCATATGCTGTGTGGTCTATGTGTTAATGTTTCAGTCATTAAGCTTGTTCATGAATAAAGCTCTGTCCTCTGTCAGCAGCAGTTAAGGATGTGGATAGAAATATGTGCACCTTCCCTGAGAATAATTGTGTGCACGCTGCATGCATCCACAGAATCACACAAGTTTGTTTCATACTCTTTGGGGAGATGCATTAGGTAGTAGTCAGACTGGGTTATCCATGTGAACCAGTATCATAGTTGAACACATCTCTTGTTGTCATGAGGCTAACATGCTAAAATATGAAATAAGTTGCTAGCCCCCACATGCCATCCCATTTCTTAGAGACACTATATATTTAAAATAGACGCACAAATTTAAACAAAAATGTTAACATGTTAGATTATTAAAATTACCATTAGTTGTTAATAATTATACATGATTGAGACTGTACAATAAAGTCCTTACCCAGAGGAGAATCATAGAATATCAGGGTTAGAAGGGACCTCAGGAGGTCATCTAGTCCAACCCCCTGCTCAAAGCAGGACCAACGCCAACTAAATCATCCCAGCCAGGGCTTTGTCAAGCCTGACCTTAAAGACTTCTAAGGAAGGAGATTCCACCTCCTCCCTAGGTTACCGATTCCACTGCTTCACCACCCTCCTGGTGAAAAAGTTTTTCCTAATATCCAACCTAAACCTCCCCCACTGCAACTTGAGACCATTACTCCTTGTTCTGTCATCCGCTACCACTGAGAACAGGCTAGATCCATCCTCTTTGGAACCCCCTTTCAGATAGCTGAAAGCAGCTATGAAATCCTCCCTCATTCTTCTTTTCCGCACACTAAACAATCCCAGTTCCCTCAGCCTCTCCTCATAAGTCATGTGTTCCTGTCCCCTAATAATTTTTGTTGCCCTCCGCTGGACGTTTTCCAATTTTTCCACATCCTTGTTGTAGTGTGGAGCCCAAAACTGGACACAGTACTCCAGATGAGGCCTCACCAATGTCGAATAGAGAGGAATGATCACGTCCCTTGATCTGCTGGCAACGCACCTACTTATACATCCCAACATGCCATTGGCCGCCTTGGCAGCAAGGGCACACTGTTGACTCATATCCAGCTTCTCGTCCACTGTAACCCCTAGGTCCTTTTCTGCAGAACTGCTACCTAGCCATTCGGTCCCTAGTCTGTAGCGGTGCATGGGATTCTTCTGTCCTAAGTGCAGGTCTCTGCACTTGTCCTTGTTGAACCTCATCAGATTTCTTTTGGTCCAATCCTCTAATTTGTCTAGGCTCCTCTGTATCCTATCCCTACCCTCCAGCATATCTACCACTCCTCCCAGTTTAGTGTCATCTGCAAACTTGCTGAGGGTGTAGTCCATGCCGTCCACCAGATTGTTAATGAAGATATTGAACAAGACCGACCCTTGGGGCACTCCGCTTGATACCGGCTGCCAACTAGACATGGAGCCATTGATCACTACCCGTTGAGCCCAACAATCTAGCCAGCTTTCTATCCACCTTGGAGTCCATTCATCCAGCCCATACTTCTTTAACTTGCTGGCAAGAATACTGTGGGAGATTGTATCAAAAGCTTTGCTAAAGTCAAGGAATAACATGTCCACTGCTTTCCCCTCATCCAGAAAGCCAGTTATCTCATCATAGAAGGCAACTAGATTAGTCAGGCATGACTTGCCCTTGGTGAATCCATGCTGAATGCAGTCTAAACGTTGAAGCTGAAAACATGAAATGATTTTTTAAAGATAATTTTCACTATTTATGCTCTGTTTAGTTTTTGCATTTCTCTCAGTTTTGGACAACGGAAACACACTGTTTTTATTCAATTTATTTGAAATTAGTTTTAGGTTCTTTTGTTTGGGCTGCTGCATAGAATCTTTATAAGATAGAAATAGAAATAGCTACTCAGTCATCCAGTATATCTCCCTCTCAGTGTAGGATTGTTCTCTGTGGGTATATCTACGCTGCATTGTAAACCCATGCTCAGACTCAGGTTTGAGGCCAAAACCACCTACCATGCATGCACACATCTTTCTGACATGGATCAGCAAGCACTTAGGACCTGGGTTCTAGGACCCACCTATGGGAGATGCGAGTCCAAGTCTGAGTCCGATTATGACTCAGGCCCAAACCCTGTCATTTTGCAGTGTGGACGCAGCTTAAGTGACAGACCCAATTCAGAAGGTCAGTGTAGGCTGGTGGTCCTAGTCACTTGTTAAGGATAGATGGATAGCCATACCCAGATTAGATTTCTGTCCCTTTCTTCAGGGATTAGTTTTTTGTCTTCCCAAACAAAGCAAGAAAAGTATATAAAAAGCAACACCAATAACAGTCTGGTTAGGGTTTTGGACTGGGGCCTCTGGCCTCCAGTAGCTACCGGGTAGGGCCCTTTCTGACCCTGGGGCTCTCTACAGGGCCTGCTTGACTGCCTGCAGCCTCCTGCTCTGTTTAACAGAGGATCGTCTCTCTTGGCTTCCCCCTTCTTCATGGCTACGCTCTCCTTTATATTTGAGCTGAGAGTGTGGGCCAGTCATGAGCTGCTGATGAGCTGTGTCAGCTGATTCCCAGCACCTGTCTGCTGGGCTCCTCTCTGGGTTCCATGTTAGCCCCACCGCCATGCTATTAAGGGTCAGATCGCCCTATTACTGTCTGCAAAGTGCAGTATGTATGCATTAGCACAACTGTGAGACCTGGGTCCTCAAATTTTAAACCCAGGTTTACAATACAATGTGGATGCTCAAGCATGGGCTTGGAAGCATCAAGTCTACAAGTTCAGGTCCCACAGATCTGGGTTTACAATGCAGTGTGTACACATACTCAATATTACTTTTTCTAGTGTTTATTTCCAGTATATTTGAAAGTCCTTAGCAATCAAAATTTTATCACTTCTGTAATTTGATTCCACAGGCTAAAATATATCATCAGTGGGAAACATTTCCTGGCACCAGAAACAGCATTCTAAACTTTTCCTCTTTTGCATCTCTTTTACTCCAAGTTGCATATCCTAATAATTCCCACAACCTTGGCAACATTTAAAGGATAAAAATAGGGATTGTGAAGGAGGAAAATACATACCCACCTTTTAAATCGTTTGAGAGATATTTGACTAGAAAATAGTTTTGGAAGGCTGAAGTGGAAAATGATAAATATTTTACTTCAAAAATAGAAAATGTTCCTCTCAAATCTGCACATTTTCTATTGGAGGATCTTTGCTTAATAACTGTTCCTATTTGGTGTTTTTTTTAATGGACACATTTACATGGCTCTTAAATTTAGTATAAACTTATTTGTAAAAAAGCTAAACTTTGGGCTAAATTTGACTTGATATGTTCCATAAGTTACAGGGAAGGTTTCTTTTTAGTCCTTTCATGAGAGAATTAAAACGACATTAGACAAAGAATTGTGTACTCATGGTTCTTCCAAGCCAAGTACTAAAGTGCTTTGCCGGTTCCGTGTCTAGAGATGAATTGTGCCATAAAATATGTTACAAAGGCACGCTATAAACCATTTTTTCAGCCATCAGCATAGCTCTCTTTAGATGCACTCCCGGGGATGAAGCATGAAACCAAGAAGCTAACATAGCACTACAGAGCACTGTTTTACTGAGTACTTTATACCACAATTCATCTGTGTCGGCTAGAGAAACAGCATTAGCATTTTGTAGGCAAGAATCATGTTTAAAAAAACTATCACCTTACCATTTGAATTCTAGTATGGACAGGGCCCTAACAAAGGAGATTCTGCGTATCTTAAGAAATGACCCTGGTTTGTAGGCTGAGCAAGAGTCATTTGAATAAATTGAATTTTCACTTTCTCTTATTACTTATATCCAATTATGTTGCCTTCTGTATCTGATGTAATCTCTTTTTTTCTTCTTCGAGTGATGGTTCCTAGCTATAGTCCACTCAAGGTGTGCATGTGCTCCATGCACTTCAGACTGGAAGATTTTTCATTAACAGTGCCTGTTGGTCAGCCCCTAAACCCTTCACTTATCTTCAGTATATATGACCTCCCCAAAGCTCTCATGAAAATGAGGCCATTATTGTAAATTACAGAACTATGTTAAAATTTATGTTTGGCTGTCCCTTGATGCAAGGATGATGTCTGCCAAAGGGGTTCATTGATGGTTTTTTAGATGGTTGAGGATCCCAATTCGTGCCCTTCAGATTTTGCCATAGAAGTGACAAGTATAATCTTGGAGGAGACATAGTTGCTGGCTGGAGTGTTGTGCCCTTTCCTCTGTCGTTGCTTCTCTGTCTTGTGAGCATTTCTGTTCTCCTCTAAGCGAGCTGTGGCTTGGTGTATGGTGTGGCAACACCGTGTTCTGTTCCACGCCGAGTCCTCCCAGCTTATTGGGTTGATGCCTCCCTTTTTAAGGTGTACTTTCAGTATGTCTTTGAAGTGCTTCCACTGCCCTCCATCAGCCCTTCTTCCCTGACTTAACTGAGGGCATGGCTACACTTGCAGATGTAGAGCGCTTTGAGTTAAACCAGCCTTCAAAGAGTGCAGGAGGGAAAGCACTGCAATCTGTCCACACTGACAGCTTCAAGCGCACTGGCTTGGCCACATTTGCAGCACTTGCAGCGGCATTGGGAGCGGTGCATTATGAGCAGCTATCCCAGCATGCAAGTGGCTGCAACGTGCTTTTCAAATGGGGTGGGGTGGAATGTGACAGGGAGTGTGTTGTGTGTATGTGGGGGGAGAGAGAGTGGGTTTTTGGGGGGCTGAGATCATGTCAGCATGCCGTCTTGTAAGTACAGACAGCAGCAGACCTCCCCATCCCCCCTACCTCTCTCTCTCACACACAGCATTCCACACTAATGGTTGCTTTGTCTTGGAGCAGATAAGCAGCCGACTGTCAGAAACGGAGCTTTCAAAGGGCATTTCCCGCATTCCTACAGCCGATTCCAAACAATGACAAGAGTGGCCACTTGACTGAAGGGGATTATGGGACATTTCCGGAGGCTAATCAGAGCGCAGTAAAGCAATACCTTGTTCACACTGGCGCCACAACGCTCCAGCGGGGGGCGCAGCAAACGTTATTCCACTCGCTGAGGTGGAGTACGAGCAGCGCTGTAGCCGCAGAGTCAGAGCGCTCTACGTGCCTTGCCAGTGTGGACAGCTAGTGAGCTAGTGTGCACGGGGCAACTTTATTACACTGTAACTTGCAAGTGTAGCCAAGCCCTGAGAGAAGAGTACTTGCTTTGGGAGGCAAGTGTCAGGCTTATATACACAGTGGCCAGCCCAGCGGAGTTGGTGTTTCATGACCTGTGCATTTATAACAGGAGTGGGAACAATCTCTGTAGTTAAGGGTGTATAATAAGTATTTCTATTCTAAGTACTTGACTGAAAACTTTATGACTTTCTGAGACTTCCCTGTGAGTTTGAAATGTTTCAGTCCTGTTTTCTGCCTGATGGTTAAATTTTTTAAGAAGTTTGACTAAAAATTGTTCAGCTGCTTTTGAAGTATGAGAAGAGTTGGGGGAAAAGATGTTTTCCACATCATAAAAACAAATTGTTGCAACACAGTGTTGGTGAACATTTGTTGAGATAGGTATCCCTCCTAAATTTACAGCTGAACTAGTTCTGTAGTGATCTGCCTCATCCCTTGGCTTGCACCTAAAGAAGGCTATAGTGAATATATGTATGGTGCTATGTTACCTTTTTATTTTCATGTTTCATCCCCTGGAGTGCACCTAAAGCGAAGTATGGTAATGGCTGAAAAAAAAGTACATTTCTCATGTGCTTGCAAAATTATTAAATTACGATAAAGATAAGTAAAGTTATTGGGCCAAAATCAATAGAAATCAATGGAGTTCTGACAGTTTACACCAGCCAAGTATTTGGCCCATAATACAAAAAATTTAAAGCCGTGGACCTAAACTGCACTCATATGGACATACCTCAGTTGCCTTCAGTGGGGTTCCATCTGCAGGATAGCAGCCTTACGGTAAGTTTTTCAAAAGTATTTAAGTAACTTAGAAGCCTAAATCTCATTTTCAAACCTGGGGTCTACACTAAGAAATCAGGTCAGTATAACTATGTCGCTCAGGGGTGTGAAAAATCAACACTCCCGAGCGATGCAATTAAACTGACCTAATCCCCAGTGTAGCCGCACTAGGTCAATAGGAGAATTCTCCTGTCAGCCTGGCTACTGCCTCTCAGGGAGGTGGAGTACCTACACAAACGGGAAGGATAGTGTCTTCTGTGCTACAGCAGTGCAGCTGTGCCACTCTAGTGGTTGATGTATAGGTATATCCTTAGGATCCTATGCCCTAGTAACTTTCAAAGAGATATAGGCTGTTAAGGGGCATGATTTTCAAAGGTTTTTAGGTACCTAAAGATGTAAAGTATTCATTCAATTTTTGAAAGCGTCTAAGCAGGTTAGGTACTTAACTGGCTTAGGCACTTTTGAAAAACCAACTAGGCATCTAAATGCCTTTGAAAATCAGACCCTAAGTAACTTTTGAAAATGTATCGCAGGCTCCTTAGTCATGTAGGCACTTTTGAAAACTTTATCCTTAGTCATTTAAGACAGACAGGGTCACTATGATAATGGAATCAATGAAAGTATACAAGAATGGAAACCATTACTAGATCCTGCATACATGTACCTAACGCAGCAGAAAAATGTGTGATGTATTGTATTTGAGAAATCGTAATCCATATACACAAGGGAGCAGAGTGAAGATTGTGACTGCAAACTTAACATTGTCAATTCCTGACTTTTGAATGCTTAACGTTAAAACTGAACACATTCTGAAGATAGCTTTCTAATGGAATTTATAATCTTGAATGACAATGTCTTAGGTGTGTATGTGTGTGTGTGTGTGTGTGTATATATATGTATCAGCTTTCATCCAGATGGAATTCAAAGTGCTTTACAAATTATTTCTTTAAACTACTTATATATTGTAGAAATCTTTACACCCACCACTTTTGGTGTGAAGCATGTAAGATGTTAAAAAGAAATGACACAGAACAGTCTTGAATAGAGTATGAAAATGAGGAGAATATCCAGTTGAAACTGCACAGAGAATTTATGGAGGCAGAATATGGTTATCTGAACAGTAGGCAGCAAATGGGAGTTTTGAAGGGTGTAACTGTGCTTAGAGATAAAGGGACTTGGTGAGTGGTGTGTTCAGTCTGTTGGTTGTTAGTTTTTATTCCTGGGGCTCATATGGCTACAGTTTGAATAGACCATGTGTATCAATGTGTAAACTAACAGTAGGGGGTACTAGTGGAGATCTGTTATGGAACATTGAATCAAACTAAAGAAAAGGATGGGTTACTCCTTGAGAGCCTGTCTGTAATGTATAAAGAAAAATTGTGTTGTTATGGGAGACTTCAATTTAGAAGACTCTGTTTTGAACCTCATTATGATTTTGGTGGTCTCTTCTGGCCTTAAATTCTATGACTCTGTAATGGATAAATATGAACTAATCACTGGACAGGAAGTTGGTGGTTGCCTAGGACATGATTACATTCAATATGGGGAAACAGAGAGCCATCCCAACCAGTAAAATACACACACTCCCCTGATGCTTCAAAATGGCTAATATCTCAATGTTAAGGAAAATTATAAGCAAAATTGATTGCGGGGAAAAATATAGACAAAAAATATGAATAAAAATGGGAAGTTCTTTAAGAAGAGTTTTAGATGTCCGAAAAGCCATGATTCCACAATCAAGAAAGAAGACAACTTTGGCTAAAATCACATCTAGGTTTAGTGGGGAAGAGAAGGCAGCAATTAGAAATAAAGAAGCTATATATAACAAATAGGAAAAAGGGGAAATATATAGCAATCAATATTGATGATAATGATGCAAACAAGGCATAAGAATTCAATACATATTTTTGATCTGTATCACATGAGGAAGAGAAGAACCTTCAAGTCAGTCAGTAACCAAGGAGGATGTTAAACAACATCTGCTAGAGATGAATGTTTTTAAATCAGCAAGTGTTAGATAATTACACCCGAGAAGAGTCCTAACAGAGCCAGCTGAGGAGATCTCTGGCCTGATGATGATCAATTTTAATAAATCTTGGAATACCGAGAGAATTCCAGAAGAGTGCTAATGGTGTTGTGCCAATCTTCAGAAAGGCCAGTGGGATAACCCGGGTAACTCTAAGCTTGTTAGCCTGACATCAGTCCCCGGCAAAGTAATGGAAAAGCTGTAACAGGACTCAATTAATAAAGAATAAAAGGATAGGAATCCCATTAATGCTGGTCACGACATTGTTTTATGGAAAGTAGGTTTTATGAAACAAACCTGATTTCATTTTTTGATGAGATACAACTTTGCTGGATAAAGATAACTGCAGAGATATATTTCAGAGTAGCAGCCATGTTAGTCTGTATCCACAAAAAGAAAAGGAGGACTTGTGGCACCTTAGAGACTAACAAATTTATTTGAGCATAAGCTTTCGTGAGCCACAGCTCACTTCATCGGATGCATGCAGTGGAAAATACAATGCAGAGATTTATACACACAGAGAACGTGAAACAATGGGTGTTACCATACACACTGTAACAAGAGTGATCAGGTACGGTGAGCTATTACTAGCAGGAGACCGGGGGGGGGGGGGAATCCTTTTGTAGTGATAATCAAGGTGGGCCATTTCCCACAGTTGACAAGAACCTGTGGGGAACAGTGGCGGTTGGGGGGGAAATAAACATGGGGAAATAGTTTTACTTTGTGTAATGACACATCCACTCCCAGTCTTTATTCAAGCCTAAGTTAATTGTATCCAGTTTGCAAATTAATTCCAATTCAGCAGTCTCTCATTGGAGTCTGTTTTTGAAGTTTTTTTGTTGAAGAATTGCCGCTTTTACGTCTGTAATTGAATGACCAAAGAGATTGAAGTGTTCTCTGACTGGTTTTTGAATGTTATAATTCTTGACGTCTGATTTGTGTCCATTTATTCTTGTATGTAGAGATTGTCCAGTTTGGCCAACGTACATGAAGGAGGGGCATTGCTGGCACACAACAAAAATATCTATTCAGGGGACACCATCATAGGGTCTAATCACATCAGCCACACAGTCAGCGGCTCGTTGATCTGCGCATCTACCAATGTGATATATGCCATCATGTGCCAGCAATGCCCCTCTGCCACTGTTCCTCACACATTCTTGTCAACTGCGGGAAATGGCTCACCTTGATTATCACTACAAAAGGTTTTTTTCCCCCGCTCTCCTGCTGGTAATAGCTCACCTTACCTGATCACTCTTGTTACAGTGTGTATGGTAATACCCATTGTTTCATGTTCTCTGTGTATATAAATCTCCCCACTGTATTTTCCACTGCATGCATCCGATGAAGTAAGCTGTAGCTCACGAAAGCCTATGCTCAAATAAATTTGTTAGTCTCGAAGGTGCCACAAGTACTCCTTTTCTTTTTGTGTAGGTATATTGGACTTTTGTGAGGTATTTGGTTTAGCTCTGTGTGACAATCTTATTACAAAGCTAACACTACACATAACCAATAAAGCACATCTTAAATGAACTAAAAACTGGCTAACTGACAGATCTCAGAAAGTAGTTGTCAATGAGGAATCATCATCAGATAGGGGTGTTTCTAGTAGAGTTTTGCAGGCATCACTGCTAGGTCCGATGCTGTTGTATAGAGAAATCTGGATCATTTGATAAGCTTCTCTTATTGAAATAAAAAGCATTTTAATGCAGCTAAATGAAAAAGTTATACTGCTAGGAACAAGGAATGCAGGTCAAATGTACAGAATGGGAGACTTTATCCTGAAAAGCAGAGACTTTATCTAACGTATCTAAATATTTTTAGCTTGTTCTTTCCCTATTTTGATATGCATTTCTTCCCCCCTTGTTGTTAACGTTAATTGCAATAGGTATTCAGTTACAAGTTACCTTGTTAGTCAAGACTGAAGTAAAATTGTCATTAATGTCTTTTCTTGATGTCATGTGTTATTAGATCTCCTTTCCTGCTAAGTAGAGAACCTACACTTTTCTTCATCTTTCTCTTGCTCCTATTGTATTTATAGAAACTCTTCTTAATTGCTTTTTATGTCCCTTACTTGCTATAACTGATTTTCTGCCTTAGCCTTTCTGATTTTGTCCCTACAAGTTCGTGCTACTTTTTTGTATTAATCCATATCAATTTGTCCGTTTTCACTTTGTGTAGGATTCCTTTTTGATGTTCAGGTAGAGCCATATTGGCCTCTTATTGTTCTACCTATCTTTCCTTCATATCAAGGTATTTTGCTGGTATGCCTTTAATATTGTCTCCTTGAGAAACCGCCAGCTATCCTGAACTCCTTTTTCCCTTAGATTTTCTTCCTGTGGGACCTTACCTACCAGTTCTCTGAGTTTGTTAAAGTCTGCTTTTTTTGAAGTCCATTGTCTTTATTCTGCTACTCTTACTCCTTTCTTTCATCGGAATCATGAAATCTGTTATTTCATGATCCCTTTCATCCAGATTCCCTTTCAACATTCAGATTCACAACCAGTTCCTTACTGTTAATCCTAACATGGCTGTCCCCCTGCTTACTTCCTCCACCTTCTGAAACAAAAAGTAGTTTCCAGTACTTTCTAAAAATTATTGGACATTTTGTGTTTTGCCATATAATTTTCTAATAGATCTGCATAGTTCAAGTCCCCCAGGTCTTGTATTTTATATTACCGGGTCTTGTATTTTGGATATTTCTGTTACTTGTTCTAGAAATGGCTCATCTACCTTCTCCTCCTGATTTGGTAGTCCACAGTAGACCACTACCATGACATTACTCCTGGTTTTTTCCCTTTATCTTCACTCACACTTTCAACTGGTCTGCCTTGCTCCCCCTTCTCTGTCTCAGAAAATGCATATATATATTTTTAATGCTTTAGCCAAATACAAGTTATACTTTAGTCCCATCTGGCCTTAAACTCTGATGTATGAATAAAAATTTGACCCAGATAGTGGTGTAAACTCCCCTACTGTGGCATAAAGTGTGATGGACTCTTTAATGGCCCCAAGTAGTTAGGATGCAATATTCATATGAAATTCACTTGAAAATAGGTATCATAGTGGCATTCATTGGTTTGCAGCCAGCTGATGTCCTATGGGTATGAATGAAAGCTAAGAAATCTGGCTCTTTTTTGTAAAGGAAGTTTCCACAAAATTGAGTTGAGCCTGATCCTCTTTGTGATTATGTTTTATAGTTTGCCAATTATGTCTTTTGTCAGAAGAGCTTAAGACGTTACCACACTATTCTGCTCAATGTATTGCTTTGTAGGGCATTGATGAGTACATGGAGTGGGGATGGTGGGGACCTATAAGAGAAGATTATGCACATTAATGTGGGTGGTGAGTACTAGAAGACAACAAGAGTTCATTTGGAAATCTGCCTGGTGGATATATAAGGGAATGAATCATTTTCAGTACTTCACTTAAGCAGAATGTCTGCAAAAGTAAATGCAGGGTAAGACTCTGTTTTACACTTCAGAAGAACCTATTTGCCTAATAAATTCCACAGTCGTGTAGTTTTTGCTTGGTTATGAGACCCATGAGAAACTGCATTTGTGGTGAAAATTTATTAAATAATCACCAAGATTTTTTTTATTAAATAAACCTCTCTTGTGTAGAGAGCCTGAGTCCAGGTTGTTGGGGGTTCTTTATGTTTAAAATTAAGGATGTCCAGAGACCTTTTGAGAATTAGATCCATTTGCTACAGTGGTAGTTATGCAATGCTCTCAAATATCAAATGGAACACAGATCTTGAAATGTGTCATAATGGTACCATGCTCAGATATTTAGGAAAAGTACTTTCTTTAGTCCAGCAACCATGGCTTTGTGCAGATTCTAAGGTTTGTTACCATTCAAGAAATGGGTGTAAGCTGTCCAGCTCACATCTTTTTTAGACTGAATGACTGGGCCAAATTAAGCAGGTGCAACACCACTGAAGTCAGTGGAATTACACCGAAGTTGAATTTGGCCCTTGATGTGTGAGCTCTGGGAATAAACACTATTTGGAACGCTATTGTGTGCACAGAGTAGTTTTTCTACTGCATGTAGGCAACAGAAGAATGATGGAAAACTTTCCATATTTATAGCCTCGTGAGAGAGTGTGTGTGAGTGAGAGAGAGCGAGAGAATATGCAGGGAGCAAGGTAAATAGTATAAAAATGTAATTATACCATATTCAAATATTTCTGCCTAGTTACTTCCAGGCAAACCCTTTTTACTTGTTTCTAATCTACTGTTCAGTTTAACAGAATCCATAAAAATCACTGCTAACACCTCACTAAACAGATCCAGCTGATAGTTTGATCTTAAATTTCCTCTTCAGTGTTCATCTAACTCAGGCCAGGTCTACACTAGAAACTTTTTTTTTCTCACTATAATAATATTGGTTAGGGTGTTGCTTTTTATGACATTTTTATATCAGCAAAAATTCTAGTGTAGACTCAATTATACTGGCAAAGAGCTTTGGTTTTTGAAAAAAAAAGTGCATTGTGTCTACACTGGGGAGGGGTTTGCTGGTATAGCTACACTGGTGGACCTTTTTAGTATAGACTAGACCTAAGTATCTAATATTGGTCTTGCCATTCAGGCAGGTAGAGAAAACTCTGATTTCCCCCCCACCCCCTTCTCTGGAAGTGTGTATTGTGTCCTAATGTCCATTGCCACTGACCTCTGTACGCTCTATATTCAAGTGCACTTAAAAGCAGTAAATATATTGCTTAGTGACTATTGAATATCGGATGATGGCACTGTGAATTTGGTAGCCCACAGCAGATTCTGTGAGAGGTTAATATGTGGACAGCTGCATGATATCCCTGTCACAAACAGAAATACTTCAGACTCTTCTGGCATGTCTCTGTAGTCTTGGACTTGTTGTGGTAACTGGCCCTGAAGTGCTTAAGAGCCAGAGTTTCAGGGCCATAAAATACAGTGGATCTTACAGTATAAAAAATCATGTTACTCTGGCATGAATACTCGCATAGCTTGGGGATTTAATCTGTACAATGACATTTCCACACAATCTCTTCCCAATGCATGAAAGGATACTGTCAGGAGAGAACTTTTTCCCCATGGCCAAGACTTGCAATTTATGCTGCTTTCTTGTTCATCCCTATGCCTTGTTTGAATAAGGCCTTTCTAATCACGTTGAATACTCTGCATAGTTGTACATGATCGGCTTTGTGATGTGAACAACTGAGCTGAGACTATTCAGCCTATGTCACCTGTGTAGAGTACAACCTCCAGGGGACCACAGAAAAGAAATAGTGACTTGGTTCAAGACTATATTTAATTAAATGTCATAACAATGGATGCAATGATATGAGGGGAAGCAGAAATGGAAAAGGTGCTCAGCTCAAGTTAGTACAGCAGCTTCCAATTATAGCAGTTAACCGCTAGAGAGCTATTCGGTTTCCATCGACGGGGATCCTTGAAATTGACAAAATGCTTAGAGGTGACAAAATTCTTCTTGATTTGAATTGTTCTACAGGGTGATATTTCTCCACAAAAAAAGGTAAAAACTTATTTGTCTGGCTGATATCCCATGCTGTTGCCATTGCAGAGAAACTCCTGATATGCCAATGTACTGTACCTTGCAAAAATATAAGTGAATGACTTACTGTTTTATTTGTTCTACATCATCTCTAACACATGCAGTTGTCAAGGAGGGGCATCTTTTGTTTATTTGGTATGGTAGGGAAGGAAATTGTTTGCCAAATACACATTACCTGAATTTATTGCATCTCAGCATTTTGGATCCTTTGCATTTAGATCTCATAAAAGAAATGCAACCTTGTTCAAATTCATTGGCACAGTAATGGTAAATACAGGTTTGCTTTACACTTGGAAGCAGAGGAAAACTGCTCAGCTTAAAAAGAGAATTGGCAGTGTTACAAGAATGGCCGTAAGTGAGAGTTTTCAACTTTATTTAGATCAGACTCCAGTATAGTCTAACAAATAAAAACTACTGGTCTGAAAAGGCACAAACACACAGCCTGAGGGACCTTATGTTAATTAAACCTACCAAGTGGACCAAAGTGAAGTCTGTGATTCTCGAAAGCAGCATCTACTCTACCCTCAGCATGTTTGCAAAAATTCTCTCTACTGCTAATAGGACAGTGCCAAGAAGAGCATATTGATTGCAATCTTTGTACTACATGGTGTGCATCATGTATACAAAGGATATTTGGAGCTCCTGAATGAAGTTTAACAATTAGGGGCAAATCAGTGCCTTCAGAGTTCTTGTACTAAATTAATTAAACTGCTGCTAAAATAACATGGAGCTAATCAACATATTAGAAATAGCAGAAACATAATTTCATTGCTGCTATATTCAATATGTTTATACTCCAATAAGTACATAAAAACAAAAAACGTCACCCGTCCCACTCCAAATGTCCAGCCGAACTATGAAAAATAAGTGGTTCATTCATACATATATTTAAAATGGAAGGCTAAGGGGTCTGGTTAAGATTTGTAAAAAGAAAAATTTCCCTGCAGTCCAGTTAGAACAAAAACCATTGCAAATGGGTGATTTAAATTGGAAGCAGGTGTTCATAAAAAGAGAATACCCCAATCCAGCCACTTTATACCATGTAAAAGAGGTGGAGCAGCATAAAGGGTCCCTGAAAGCCTCATATCTGCCTGGAGAAAGTTCCTTAGTGCAGGAACTGAGTAATACAGCCGTAAAGCTGTCCTCTCGTCATCCCCTTGCAAGTCCTGTAGTAGGGGTGGTGCTGGGGGGTGGTAAGAGGGGCATGTCAGGGACAGGGCTGTGTGACACCAGCACTGCTGATCATGTGGGCAGCACTGTGTCCCATGGACAGATGGGGGTAGATTGCTGTATTTTACACAGGTCCCCAGAGCTGTCTGTGTAACCCCAGCAGCTGCAGAACAGTCCAGACTTGGGAGGACTCTGAGAGGTACAATACAAAATCTTATCCAGGGTGTGGAAGGCATGTTTAGTCAACAGAGACCAGTGAAATAATGACACATTTAATCTGTGCTTGTCCTCCTTATGTTCTATCTAATCAGATGCATATGCTCAATCTATACCATGTGGAAAGACAAATCCAATCTCAGGTTGCCATGCCTCTTTCTCTCTCAGGTGAAAATTGTCACATACTGAAGTTGGCATTATGTCTGACAGGGAGAGGACCTTGTACTAGATAATTAATTTGAAATAAGCATGTAGCAGGAGTCCTGCCTCTCTCTTTCCCCTCCTCATCCCAATGGATATAAAATAATGGTAGCCCAGATTGCCCCCTCCTGAGGAAAAATCCCTGGTAGGGATGAAAATGTCACAAGGCGTTCTCATACAGGGCATGCTCCCAAAGAAACACCAGGAGAGTTGACTAGTAATCGAAGGATTCTGAGGATTCATGATGACATTTAGCTATCTGGGGAGAAGTTCTCTTTATGAGAGTGCCTCCTATTCCCACTGGGGATGAAATTCAGTGGGAGTTGAGTGATCAGCACCTCTCAAGGTTCAGACCCAAAGATTGCATACTCATCCCTACGTAGTCCAAAATGGGGGTCAGAATACCTTCTTATCCTATTAACTAAAAAGTGTGTTCATCTCTTGCATTATGCAGAATGTTCCTTAGTAGTGTAGAATGTTGGATAGTGCTGTAATATGGTTCTTCTTTCAAATAAGTGCTTTAGAAGCCCCTTTCCTGTCTGTGTTTAGTTTGGCATGAATCCAGTATGCTTGTGACAGTGTATTTTGGGCTGCTGTTGTACATATAGCATGAGTAATGCATCGAGAAGTTGTTTTTAGTGTCTCTGGGGACCCAGGAGTTGTGAACTGCTCTGTGCTGTGTTTTTGCTAGTTAGAGATACCATCAAACAAGTGGACATGCATCAGTTCCTTCTCTAGGCGTTACTGGTGGTCCAAAAGAAATCACTAATGAAATGCAAGCTAAAACCTATTATTGGTGATCTTTTGTATCTCATTAATTAAATTACTAGGTTTTGTAAACATTTGTATGCTGACAGTTTCCTGCATTACTCTTGAAGGTAGAATCACAGAATAGCAGGGTTGGAAGGGACCTCTGAAAGTCATCTAGTCCAACCCCCTGCTCAAAGCAGGACCAATCCCCAACTAAATCATCCGAGCCAGGGCTTTGTCAAGCCTGACTTTAAAAATATCTAAGGAAGAAGATTCCACCACCTCCCTAGGTAACACATTCCAGTGTTTCACCACCCTCCTAGTGAAAAAGTTTTTCCTAATATCCAACCTAAACCTCCCCCACTGCAACTTGAGACCATTACTCCTCGTTCTGTCATCTGCTACCACTGAGAACAGGCTAGCTCCATCCTCTTTGGAACCCCCTTTCAGGTAGTTGAAAGCAGCTATCAGATCTCCCCTCATTCTTCTCTTCTGCAGACTAAACAATCCCAGTTCCCTCAGTCTCTCCTCATAAGTCATGTGTTCCAGTCCCCTAATCATTTTTGTTGCCCTCCGCTGGACTCTTTCCAATTTTTCCACATCCTTGTTGTAGTGTGGGGCCCAAAACTGGACACAGTACTCCAGATGAGGCCTCACCAATGTCGAATAGAGGGGAACGATCACGTCCCTCGATCTGCTGGCAATGCCCCTATGTATACATCCCAAAATGCCATTGGCCTTCTTGGCAACACGGGCACACTGTTGACTCATATCCAGCTTCTCGTCCACTGTAACCCCTGGGTCCTTTTCTGCAGAACTGCTGCCGAGCCATTCGGTCCCTAGTCTGTAGCGGTGCATGAGATTCTTCTGTCCTAAGTGCAGGTCTCTGCACTTGTCCTTGTTGAACCTCATCAGATTTCTTTTGGCCCAATCCTCTCATTTGTCTAGGGCCCTCTGTATCCTATCCCTACCCTCCAGCATATCTACCACTCCTCCCAGTTTAGTGTCATCTGCAAACTTGCTGAGGGTGCAATCCACATCATCCTCCAGATCATTTAGGACAGGTTTCAGAGTAACAGCCGTGTTAGTCGGTCTTTGCAAAAAGAAAAGGAGTACTTGTGGCACCTTAGAGACTAACCAATTTATTTGAGCATGAGCTTTCGTGAGCTACAGCTCACTTCATCGGATGCATACCGTGGAAACTGCAGTAGACATTATATACACACAGAGACCATGAAACAATACCCCCTCCCAATAGCTTTTACCAGCAGCTATTACCAGCAGGACAGTGGGGTGGGAGGGGGTATTGTTTCATGGTCTCTGTGTGTATATAATGTCTACTGCAGTTTCCACGGTATGCATCTGATGAAGTGAGCTGTGGCTCACGAAAGCTCATGCTCAAATAAATTGGTTAGTCTCTAAGGTGCCACAAGTACTCCTTTTCTTTTTGCAAATCATTTATGAAGATCTTGAACAAAACCGGCCCCAGGACCGACCTTTGGGGCACTCCACTTGATACCGGCTGCCAACTAGACATGGAGCCATTGATCACTACCCGTTGAGCCCTACAATCTAGCCAACTTTCTATCCACCTTATAGTCCATTCATCCAGCCCATACTTCTTTAACTTGCTGACAAGAATACTGTGGGAGACTGTGTCAAAAGCTTTGCTAAAGTCAAGGAACAACATGTCCACTGCTTTCCCCTCATGCACAGAGCCAGTTATCTCGTCATAGAAGGCAATTAGATTAGTCAGGCATGACTTGCCCTTGGTGAATCCATGCTGACTGTTCCTGATCACTTTCCTCTCCTCTAAGTGCTTCAGAATTGATTCCTTGAGGACCTGCTCCATGATTTTTCCAGGGACTGAGGTGAGGCTGACTGGCCTGTAGTTCCAAGGATCCTTTTTTAAAGATGGGCACTACATTAACCTTTTTCTAGTCATCCGGGACTTCCCCGATCGCCATAAGTTTTCAAAGATAATGGCCAATGGCTCTGCAGTCATATCCGCCAACTCCTTTAGCACTCTCGGATGCAGCGCATCCGGCCCCATGGACTTGTGCTCGTCCAGCTTTTCTAAATAGTCCCGAACCACTTCTTTCTCCACAGAGGGCTGGTCACCTCCTCCCCATGCTGTGCTGCCCAGTGCAGCAGTCTGGAAGCTGACCTTGTTCGTGAAGACAGAGGCAAAAAAAAGCAATTAGTACATTAGCTTTTTCCACATCCTCTGTCACCAGCTTGCCTCCCTCATTCAGTAAGGGGCCCACACTTTCCTTGACTTTCTTCTTGTTGCTAGCATGCCGGAAGAAACCCTTCTTGTTACTCTTAACATCTCTTGCTAGCTGCAACTCCAGGTGTGATTTGGCCTTCCTGATTTCACTCCTGCATGCTCGAGCAATATTTTTATACTCTTCCCTGGTCATTTGTCCAGTCTTCCACTTCTTGTCAGCTTCTTTTTTGAGCTTAAGATCGGCAAGTATTTCACTGTTAAGCCAAGCTGGTCGCCTGCCATATTTACTATTCTTTCTACACATTGGGATGGTTTGTCCCTGTAACCTCAATAAGGATTCTTTAAAATACAGCCAGCTCTCCTGGACTCCTTTCCCCCTCAAGTTATTCTCCCAGGGGATCCTGCCCATCAGTTCCCTGAGGGAGTCAAAGTCTGCTTTTCTGAAGTCCAGGGTCCGTATTCTGCTGGTAGTTATGTTAACATTAATGGACTTCATTCATACAAACTGTTTCTCCAAAACAATTTCTGGAATTAAATAATCTTATTAGGGTTAAAATAAATATAACAGGAGAAGGACAGAGAAATTAAGACGTAGAGACAAGACATATGTTTTCATATCTTAGTGATGGAAAAAAACCTGCAAGGTCTCATAATCCATCTCCCTGTCAGTGCAGTTGTGATGGCCACCATCTCAGCCAAGACATCCAGATTTGAACCAGAGACTCCGGAATTGAGAGCACGAGTCTCTGGAGCTTAAGTTATGGAACTGGGGGCTATAACAGACTCACATCCTCTGTGGATCAAGCATAGTAAAGGGACACATAGCATACAATGACCAGTGAGTTTACACAAGGTTGTTCCATACAATATATTTGCAAGTGTTGAAATACCCCAAAGATGGGGCTTCTACCATTTCTCTTGGTAGCATATTCCACAGTCTTCTAGATCTTCGTCAAGTAGATTTTCAACCTGATATACAATATAAGTATTTTTGAGATTTTTAGCAGAGATTTTAAATATTAACTGGGGGCCTGAATGCTGTGAAAAGATTTTGGACGGTAGTTCCAGAGATAAGACAAATGCCTCTGAGAAGTGGGGGAAAGAATCGGATAAAGGCCAAGTCCCTGACATTATTTTGTTGTTGTAAATTTGTATTCCCTAAAACCAGTCAATTTGCACCCAGGCTGAGATTTTATATGACAAGGTGCTGCCAGGATTGTATTTTCAAGACCTAGTCACTATAAATTCCTGAGAAATTGAAGCACTGATTCATGAATGGCCTGGATTTATTGCTCTATTTAAATTTGTTTTTGCTTACATATATCCTTTAAACACCCTTGTTAAGAAACAGATCGGGCACAAGGTAGGCAATCAATACAACATGGCAAATATTTGGATAAAGTAGAGCATATTAACTGAATTATTGTATGGAGATGCAGAGATGGATGAGATGCAGCAGACTGGAAAAATTTAGAGAATTTTAAATTGGTTAAATTGAAACAAAGAAACACACTGAATAATTTTTTTAAATCTCCTTTGTCAACTACAGAAACTCTTATTACTGTATATTGATCCGTTGCTATATGTTAGCTTGCTAAGTGGCAGAAAGACCTCCTTATCAGAAGCTATGAAAGTACTTAAACCATTTCCTCAGTTTGCAAGGCTTAGCTTTAGGATTCTTATCATTGATTGTATTCTAAGGTGATTCAGTATTGTTTACATTCATGAAGGCATGAGGTCTCTCCATTTGCACAAGGACCTATTTCTTATCTAGCTAGTGACTGAATAAGTGGCCCTACCGTTAAAACTAAGGAAGCAACATGTGTGACTGAACAGTAACACACTATTTAGAGGTAAACTGGTGATTTCTATACTGTGGTGCTCAGGACTCATTTTATAGATAATTGTGTTTGTTTTTAATCTAATTTTGGTATTTTACAAAGCAGAAAAGTTTCCAATGTATCAAGCTGCATCAGTACAGACAAAAATAGAATAATCTCTTTGGTTAGATCAAATATATTAGTTTCAGTTTAATATCTGATAATGCCTGCTGTGACCTAAAAGATTGAGGCGAATAAGATGCTTTTGTCTCTGAGACCGAATTGTTGTGTGGCCTTGGGCAACTCCTTTAACCTTTATTAAAGAAACAAATCTCATTTGGCCATCTGTCACATGGGGATAATGGTTATAACCTACCCTCCAGGAGTACTGTGAGTACTTGAACATATAAAATGCTATAGAAGTGCTGCCTTTTTTAAACTGTTTCTATTACTACTGTTGTTGTTATGGAATTGTTCTGTGTGCTTTCAGGGGATGAAGTAGATAATTTAATAGGACTTTGCCATCTCTAAATCCAGTGATTCTAGAACAGCCTGAAGTGCAACAGCTTATGTCACAAATGTAATAGTAATAATGATTTGTACTCATGTGGTATCATGTCTTTTAGCGGGGGATCTTAAGAAATCAGGAAACAATTTTTAAAGATAGCTGTAAAGCAACTTTTATCTCATCGGTATTAGCCTGAGCTTGCAAACGCTTCAGGATGTGAGTAACTTTATGCATGTGAATATTCCCGTTAAAGTCAGTGGGATTACTTGTGTAGAAGATCTGTGTTTGCCAGGTCAGGGCCCTAGAATATATTCTGTGCCCTTTGGGGAGACTTAGATGATTCAATCTCATCTGTCATTTATAGGGGTTTCTGTACTGGTAATCACCAAAATATCTCTGTGCTTCACAGGTAAATTAGACTTAAACAGTAAGGCTCCTAATGCAGTTAATGGAGTTTTCTGCACTTCCTGCTCCCTGTATAGGTACTTGGGTTAAATATATATAATCACATAAAAGTATATTTTAAATAACATTCTAGGTAAGGGAAAGCTTTCTAACCGCTCTTCCTTTTCCTTCTCCTCCCTAGACCCCTCCCCATCTTTTCCCATTTATGTATGTTTTCTCCTATTTTACAGCTGTAAACTCCCCCTCCCGCCCATCTTGTGTTATGTCTATGTCCTGCTTTGAGCAGGGGTTGGACTAGATGACCTCCTGAGGTCTCTTCCAACTCTAATATTCTATGATTCTGTGTTGTATTGTTTGGTTTTGTACCATCTGCCTTTGCAGCTTTGTGTTGTAAAATTGCATAATTGCATGACTTTTGGAGATCCTATGAAGTGTACAATATTCAGAAACATATACAAGCTATAAATCATTTATCTCGTTGCATTTTTTATTCTTTGTTTTTATATAAAAATAAAAATGTTACACTATGCCCTTAAGGTGGTCAGACTCTAGATTAATCTGGTCTCCTCGGAGAGCTCATTCTACAGCTGAACCTCCTTGACCAAAAACATATTATCTCCTGCTCTGATGTGCTTCGTTCTGGACTTTGTGAACTACATTGTCCCTAAAGAGCATGGCAGTCTTATTAATTGTCAGAGACTGTGAACTTTAGATTGTGATTATATCTGTACTAATGTGAATGGTTAAAATAGAATAATCGGTTTAAATGTAGCATAAATACAGTGTAGACTGAGTTGAAAATAGAATGCCATATAAACACAAGTGCTTCTGACCTTGTGCCTCCCATAATACTCATTGTGTGTCTACAATATGACACCATTACCGCTCATCCTGTTGTTTCTCTACATATTTATATCGAGATGGGAGTTAAGCACCTACCTGCCATTTGTGCTTTCGGAAATCTCTTCCCTTGTGCTTGTCACTGTGGTATCTGAGCATCAGCATGCAGTTGCGATTCATGTATATCATGACTCTTTTAATGTAGCACAGGCAGCCTAGGTGTATGACTGGTCCATTCATCCGCTAAATCCTGTCGTAGTACCTGTTATAATGATTTTAACTGTGAGGAAAAGTAAGTGACCTCTCCTAAAAAAGTACATTAAAACAAACAAACAGGCCTTGATTTGACAGATGTAGCCTGGTTCCTTTTTTCAGAACATGCGAATGAGGTGTTACTCTGGTGTGGATGCTGAGGCAATATACAAAAAGCATTATGATGGATCAAGATATCCTACTGTTCCATTTTATTATGTGCAAGCCTCGGTAAGTAGATGAGGAGACCTGTAGTATTCTGTTGTGCTGTCACATATAGTCTGGTTCCATATTGCGGATGATAAATAATAGACAGGCTGGTTTTGATCTCACTGTTGATTAGATAATCTAATTCTGTGATGTGCTATTGGTAGGACCTCCTTCATATATCCCCACAGAAAAGGACCTGGGGATTACAGTGGACGAGAAACTGGATATGAGTCAGCAGTGTGTCCTTGTTGCCAAGAAGGCCAATTGCATATTGGGCTGTATTAGTAGGAGCAATGCCAGCAGACTGAGGGAAGTGATTATTCCCCTCTGGTGAGGCCACACCTGGAGTATTGCATCCAGTTTTGGTTCCCCCACTACAGAAGGGATGTGAACAAATTGGAGAGAGTCCAGCGGAGGGCAACAAAAATGATTAGGGGGCTGGAGCACATGACTTACAAGGAGAGGCTGAGAGAACTGGGGTTATTTAGTCTGCAGAAGAGAAGAATGAGGGGGGATTTGATAGCAGCCTTCAACTACCTGAAAGGGGGTTCCAAAGAGGATGGAGCTAGGCTGTTCTCAGTGGTGGCAGATGACAGAACAAGAAGCAATGGTTTCAAGTTGCAGTGGGGGAGGTCTAGGTTGGATATTAAGAAACACTATTTCACTAGGAGGGTGGTGAAGCACTGGAATGCATTACCTGGGGAGGTGGCAGAATCTCCATCCTTAGAGGTTTTTAAGGCTCGGCTTGACAAAGCCCTGGCTGGGATGATTTAGTCGGTGTTGGTTCTGCGTGGAGCAGGGGGTTGCACTAGATGACCTCCTGAGGTCAGTTCCAATCCCAATATTCTATGATTCTACATCCAAGGAACAGGAAAAGCCATGTTTTTTGGATCCCATTCCAAGAAAGCATTTTGCTTAAGCTATTGTTCAGTCTGCCCTAGTTTAGCATTTGTGATGATGAGTTAAAATGGGCTTCTTCAGGGTGTTAAAATGAAAGCTTTTCAGATAATTTCTTGGAGTCTAAGTAGTGAGATGATTATAATGTCAGAAGCATTATTAGCCAGGCTACACTGTCATTATTATCTTATTTCATTTTATTTCATTTTATTTTACTTAGCTTCCATTAATTTCTTACGTCCTTAAGGAAACAGAGGTATGTTTAACCTTCTGATCTCTTGTTACAAGAAACATAGAACTTCCACAGAATAAGCTATGCCAAAGGCGATTGCTTGACTTAACTCTGCTGTTGTTTAAAAAAAAATCTACTGTGATTATACAAGCTCCTCCTTATTTTTAAATTTACTCTTGATTAGCTCTACTTCAGTTATGTTTTTTTGTTATTCATGGCTGACTCCCCAAGATGCTAATTATTACTGTAAAACACAGATACCGCTGAGCTAATGAATTCTGAAAACATTGGATAAAGGAAAAGGGTGTCAGGCATGCACAGTTAGAAAATGAACCACTGAAAACTATTGACAAATTTCAGAGTAGCAGCCGTGTTAGTCTGTATTCGCAAAAAGAAAAGGAGTACTAGTGGCACCTCAGAGGCTAATCAATTTATTTGAGCATAAACTTTCGTGAGTTACAGCTCACTTCATCGGATGTAATTTCAGCTATTTTTGGAGCTGGATAATCTATTATTCTTCCCTTTTTTGAAGACAAGCACTCCTTCTTGAGTTGCTTACGTCTGCCAAAATTGGATCTCAAAAACAAGCGGGTTTTTTTTCATTTGTTTGCATTACATTTGATATGTTGCATTGCATCATCTAGTTTTAGGAGGTGAAAGTGTGGTGGGATGTAATGAAATGAAGGACTAATGTTTTATATAACATAATGGAGTGGCCAAATTTACTGATCCTCTGAGCCGCATATGATAATCTTCAGAAGTTCGAGAGCCGGGCGCACCTGCCAGGGCTTGGGGCTTCAGTCCTGCTCCTGCTGAAGCCCCAAGCCTTGGCAGGCACCTCGCACAGGGCTGAAGCCCCAAGACCGCCTTCCCTGCTGGGTAGAAGCCTCTACCCCACCACCCTGCCACAGGGAAGAAGCTCCGAGCTCCCCCTCCAATCTGGTACATGGAGAATGGGGGTGGGAGGTGAGGGGCTCTTTAACTGTAAAAGAGCCACAGTTTGGCCACCCCGTAAGATAATATATTTTTCATCACGTTTTGGAAGTACTGACTCTGGTAATATCCTGATCTCATTGAAGTCAGTAGCAAAACTTCCATCAACTTAACTAGAGCCAGGATTTCATCCTTTAGTGTATTGTCTTGTTACCTCGTTGTCAGCACTTAAATTAAAAGAATGAAAATACAGAATGGGCAGTGATTAGAAACAAAATGAACTGGACAGTAGTTACAGAAAATCAAAGATATTTGCCATTCCTCCTTGCTTGGGAATCTGGGTGAGAAGGGGAAAAACTCCCCGTTGCAGCTGTGATCTCACAAGTGGGAAAACAAGGCTGAGAGTCTATTCAGATTTTGCCATTAAATTGCTTTTTCACCTTGGGCAAGTCCCTTAATCACTCAAGTATCTGAATTTCTCATCTGTACAAAATGTGGGTAGTAACATTTACCCATCTTTGCAAAACACCGAGATCAGTGGATAAAAGGAAACATTTAAGTGCAAATCTCAGTGTTTGTCCTTAACCTTTTATAAAACAAACTGAAATCTTCTACAGAAGTTGCCTACATTGCCCAAGATTTCTTCAGTGGTGTTTGCAGAATTTAACAATTGGGGTGGCAAGGGTTTGCCTTTGGGAGCATCAGGTGCTGTCTTAGTAACTGCTGCCAACTGCAGGAATTTCATTTATGGCACTGAAGAGGCTATGCTGTGCCACATTTTATCAACGAATTGCTCTAGAGAAGGTGCTCATAATGCTGCAAACAGGTGGTGTGGATTCTGACTGTTGCCTCTGGAGAGATGCCATGGAAATGTGATGGCATAGCTGGAATGGCATTTTTGGACACTCTCGAGTTTTAGAGAATTATTTCGGTGAAGAATATTACTTCTGTAACAGGGAAAAACTTCCTCAAATTCAGGAGCTGGAGCTGTGAGCCATATTTGCCTGCTACATTTGGCCCGTAGGTTTATGAGTTTTGATTGAGAATGTAAAATCATGTTAGTACAGCTTACGATACTTATCATATAGCATTTTGTCTAATGGTTAGAGTAGAGTGCTGGGAATCAGTACTCATGGGTTCTGTTCCCTAATGCCATTATCTTACTGTGCGACTGTGGGCAACTCACTTCACTTTTCTGCCTCTGTTACCCCCATCAGCAAAATGGAAAAAACTCACCTATGTAAAATACTTTGAAATCTTTTCAGTAGTGGCAGGGTATAATAACAATATTAGTAGTTGTAATTTGCGGTTGAGACTAGAGGACCCTTATTCCAATTAGTAGAGCAAAAGGCAAAGCCTTTTTAAAAATTGCAATTTAATCTTGAAAATGGTCAATCCGTGCCATGGGCTGGCAGCAATGTCTTGTGACATTTCTGTTTTTATGTAACCAAAGCCAAGCTGAGCTGATTAAAAAGACTCAATTACACTGAGCAGATCCTTCTGTGTTTTGTTTTTTTTTTACGGGAAATTGTTACATGGGCCTTTGCAGATGTTCTACTCCCAGCCTATCACATCAGAAGGCAGTGAGAACTGCAATTATAATAGCACCTTGTGGAGTTTCCAGGAATTGAAAACAAACCAAAGCATTAAAACTAACTATTTGTCTAGACTGCTATTTCCACACAGAGAACCCGAAGACATGGAGAGGTCTGCATTCTTAAAAATGTAGGCAATGATAGATTCCGTGTTGGGGGAGAATTGCTACTTGTTTAATGTCATTCATATTATCAAATCCTTTTCCTGTGAAGTACCCTTTTTTAAAAAAAATAACCTGATTTTGCTACTGTTGTCAAATGACAATTTTAAAACACCGCAACAAACTGCTAGTTCCTGTGTAGTTAATTACTTCCCATCAACTTGTATTGTGAACATGTCTGAAAAAATTAACACAGTGGTGCCTCTTAAGTTCTTTTGCTTTTCCAAAACAGAATAGCCTTCCCAATCACCATTTCCCAAAGGACAGAAATTTCATCATCCCCAGGACACATGGGGTTCAATCCTAAAGCACACACTCAGGTTTCACTTTACTCATTCATGTCAATAGGAATTTGCCTAAATAAGGAGCATGTAAAAGCTTGGAATTTCATGATTTGGTCCATGATCTTGGAGATCATTTGATTTCACTTACTGTTTCTAATGGAAGCACATATTTTATTTCTCAGTTTCTTTTGGTTTATCATGATTAATGATGCATTTTAGTTCTTCAGTGAATAATATCCTGGCTTAATTAAAGGGTATTTTACAAAAGATTTAAATCAGTACAAGTGTAAGAAGAACCTAAGGCATTAAAAAGCACTGGTTCCTATCTAAAAACTGTCAGAGCTTTGATAGAGATTCATTTAAATAGCAGAAGTACACAAAACAGTCCATGATGAAGGCTTTCTGAGCGATAAGTAAAAATGCATGAGACCACATGGTGAACGTTTAGAGACTCTGACATGAAGGGGGATCCTTGTGACTCCAGCATTAACTCCTTAGTAACCTGCTCCCATTGAGGTCAATGACAAACCTCCCAATGATTTAATTAGTGCAGGATTAAACCTGTAATTTGCTGGAAATGATTCTTCTGTGAACTCTATCTTTAAAGGAAATAAGTTTATTTTAAAAGAAATGAACAACAAGAGAAAATACAATAATCTGTCTTGCTCTGTCAGTCTCATATATATCTTTTTTTTTCAATTTTACATTTTAGCATAATTCAATAACTTCCCCAAATATGTAAGTAAATATTTTATGTGGGGCTAGTGAAGTTTCTTCAGATATGAACTGTACCATGCTTTTTGGATACATCCAGTCTACTAGTCACATCATTAGCCAGAAGACGCCGTCTGGGAACTTGTTCCTTGGTTATTAAGTATACTAAGGCAGTGTAATGTTGCATTTTATTTAAACTGAAACAGCCATTCTTTATTCCCTGGGTCCTCAAGCATGATGAAACACATCAATTGTAGGTGATGTCAGAGGGAAATCAAAATGCTTTCTGGGGTCTTAGATTTGTATAGCCATTGATTTGACAGATAAGGTGTCTTGATCAGTTTCTATTTACTTAGATGTCCAGGTCTGTATAGAAAAGTTTAGCTTGGATATAGGCTTTGATCTTTTGGACTCCGATCCTCCATTCTTTCTATTCCCCTTATGGCTGGCTGCGCAGCAGAATTCAGCCCAGGACTTGTGGAGCAAGGTAGAGTTGTTAGACCCTATCTGCCAGTACCTCATTCCCTTCTGGAAAGGACACAGTGCTGTATACTCACATGACTACTAAGGTACAAGGATTTCTTGAGACTTGAATGTTGCAGGCAGAAGAATTTTGTTTTTCATGCAATGGGGAAAGTTGGCCAATTTATTCTTGGCTGTGAAAGTACTTTTAGGGCACTAATTTTTTTTAGTCACTTCCAATGCTAACTACACTAGAACAACTCACTACCCTTCTGCCTCCACTTGAAAAACAAAAAGAAAAAAAAAAGAAGAAAATTTAGAAAAAACATAATATGGACCTAGTCCTGCAGTCTTCATCTGTGCAAAAATCCCTGCTGACCTTAATGGCTGGAGGAATTTGTTTTCAGTGGAAATCAATGAAGTGCTTAGCCATTTTGTCTGCTATGTGTAAATAACTTGATTTTCATGGAAAAGAAAATGATGGCTTGATAATCACTTTAACTGGGCTACAGGACTCTCCCTGAAAGAGTTAACTACTAGCTCTCTAATTGTAAAATATGATTAAGTGAAAAGGGCCAATCTTGCTTTATTGACCCAGATTTCTACCTCTGAATACACTGATTTAAAGTAGTTTAAAAACTACAATGCCTGTAGCTTAGCACAGACAGTATTAAAGACACTTAATCCCCAGTGCTTAGTATAAATACTATTGTATGAACTGTGTGTTAGAATTGAATTCATTATCAGCATACATAGGTATTTTTCTTTAACTTGGAAATAAGATTTTTCATCCTTAAAGTGGATTCCAGGATAAAATGTTTCATTACATTGCTAATTAGTTTAAGGTTACATGTTATTGCAAATTGCAGAGTCCAGAACTACAGGCATTAGAAGAAGGAAGCATTGTTTGCCAGCCATCATAAAGTTACATTAGCAAGCATTTTTCAATATGACCTTTTCATGCTGCAGGTCAGAGGCAAAACATTGAGATTAGGCAATCAGTCAGTATTTCTGTGTGATTCTAAATTGTTTCTTGTTGTGTGTGGGGAACATCTGCTCGTAAACAGAAAACGTGATTTGTTGATATTTGTCGATATTTGTCTTGGCATTTAGATACCATAGTGAGCGGTGTCTTAGAAATGCCACGATAGGAAGAAATAATCCATAATACAGATGTGCAAGCCCTGGCAGGTTTGGTTGTGCCTATAGCTTATGGGAATATGGAATATTTTTTACAAGATTTTCCTCACTCTTTTGGGGATCTTAAATTAAAATATAATCTTCCTCCTCCCTCCTCCACCCCCAAATATTTATTGCATTGTACATAGGCCTGAAGGGACATAAATATTTTTAAAAACACAATAGAAACATTACAAAAAATTTAAATGCATGCCCAAAACTAGTAACGCTGCAGAAACAGATGCACCAAACCTCTGAAAGCTTACAAACAGCATTGCAAGAATATATTCCAAAAACTAGCAATGAGGAAACCTCCAAAGGTTCCAGAGTTCAGAGGTGAAATCCTGGCCTCACTAAAAGTCAATGGGAATTTTGCCGTCAATTTAAATGGGGCAGGAATTTCATCCCAGATGTCTATTTTAGCCAGTAGAGGTCCCTAAAAGGCAGGCCCTGAACCTTCTGTCCTCAATACCCCATCTTTTCATCAGGCCCTGTGACCCGTTATTTTCTCTATGCAGGACTGCCTCCTCCCTTCCTCCTCTTTTCTTCTGTGGGGCATCGGGGAGGGAGGGGGGGAGGTGCAGAGGGAGAGTTTGTATCCGTCCATTGTTCTTAGGGAGCATCTGGTAAATCCACATCCCCTTCTATAGATTTTAAAGTTGGGCAGCAAGCCTGCTCATTCCTGTAGTATTTGAAGGAATGATTTTGCCCCCTCTGTGTCTGGCAAAGTGAGAAGGGACATCTTCACTCCTCTTTCTCCTGGGAAGAAGAGTGGATATTTCTGTTTCTTACTCCATCCATACTCCCGCTGTCTCCTCCATGAGCCTGAACTGCCTGGCTCAAGTCAGAGAAATTGATTTCCTTCCAGATATGGCAAGATGTAGTTTTTAGACTGAGATTCTTACTCATCAAACTGCTTTTGGAATTGTTCAACCCAAGTTTTGATATGTTCCATAGCTTTTATTTTGTTCGTTGCATTGTAATTGTAGGGTTTCCTCTTATGATCCCTCCTTTCACATATTTCCTTCCCACTAATCTTCTGAATACTTTTCTTTGCTGCTTTGTAGATTTGGAGGGTATCTCTCCCCCATAATGGGCTGGGCTTTGGTTTAGTCAAAGTGTTTGATAGCTTTTAGAAAAATGTAAGAAAACTGCTACTTGATTGAAAGATTTTTCTTTTAATTGTTTACTAGAAGGTTATTTTGCTTTGTTGATTTTTGGTTTCTGTTTTCATGTTCTTAGAGTAGGAGCATGAAAATTGTATCTACAGTTTCTAGTTTAGTATATTAGCACTTAAATTGTAAATAGCATCGTCACCTCTAGTGTAAATGGAACACCTTGACAAATAACTACTATAAATTAGGAACTGAAGCTTGTCCATCACAAAATCTCTTTCATGAGGACCCTGAATATTCAAATCAAATGCTGCAAGCTCCTTGTTAGTAAGAAGCATGCCCATTATATTAAATGAAAAGCATAACATACAAGAGGGGGCTGTGTCCAGAGGAAATGGCCAGATATCACACATACAAATGAATATTCACAGACAGAGCGGTCCACCAAGAATGTACCATTATCTTTCCTACAAGACAGAATAATAATGGTGATGTCAGTCGCTGCAGTGAACTTTTCTTACATGCCAGTAACTCACCAGAGCTGACAAGAAATGTTCAACAGGGTCTGAATTACATTGAGTGCAATATCACCAACGGCTGATTGGCATAAAATAAGAGGATCCTGAGCCAAGGAAAGAAGAAAAATGTTAACAGAATTTGCTGGACAGGATAAAGTGGACTTTACTTGGGCATGGTTAGTACCTCTCTACCTGGGCTGTGTGTTTTCTAGTAACTGTGGAAGATTAACAAAAGGGAGCTCCAGCCTTGCATTCTCTCTATCTCTCTTCCTTTCTTTATATAAGTAAAAAAATGTTGTGGTTTTAGATACCAGAATTGTGGCACTGTATTATGACAATACAGGGGTCTGTTTATTGAGTGCTATTAGTGTGCTTGGCACTATACAAAGACAATGCATGGCCTCTACAGCGAGGACATACTATCTTACAACAATGTAGAAGTTTGGGTTCTTTATTCTCTCCTTCCCCATCTCATTGTGCTCCAGTCAATGAATCAAAATCCTTATCTAGTATCTGGTACCTGGGGGAAGACCTTCTGGCTGAGGCTCAATCTGGCTGAAATTTGAACCAGTGCTGAAGGTTAAGGAAAGCAATCGGAAGATGTGGCAAGGATTTTATCTTCCCCTTTAATTGCTGGTGTGTGGCTAACATTTGTTACTCTGCTTTGCAGTTTGGTTCTTAGATTCCCAGCTGCTGTTTGATGATAATGCAGCAGCTGTGACAGAGATGATTTTTATCCACACCTGATAGAGGTTGAAGCGACTGTGTTTGGATGCACTAGTAGGTTCTGTTCCTTTATCACCTTGAGATTAGGCTACTGCCATGCAGTCCTCATGAGACCACACCCTAGATCCATCCAGAAACTGAAACTGTTTGTCTGTTGCAGCCCACTTGTAAAGTGATATATCTTGCGGTGAACACATACCAGCTGTCTATGATCTGCCCTGTCTGCCTGTTGGATTCCAGATAGAGTTTATGGCATTCTTCTTGACCTATAAAGTACCAAAATGGCTGTGAACCGTTCCCGCAGATGCATGCAGCCTAGGAGCTCAGTTTAGATTTCTTTGCCACACAAAGATTGGTACTGTTTAAGTCCAGATGTCTGTCAGGAAGAGGATCAAGAAAGAGGTCTCCAATGTAGCTACAGCCTACGTATGCAACTGTTAAGGGTTTTAAAAAGTAGCAGTGCTAACTGGATCATAAGAGTAAATTAGTATCTGAAATAATGTAAAACGACAGTTGTAAAATAACAGAGGTAGTTAAATATGAACATCTTGAAATTTAATATATGTAGATGTATAAATTAGTGCAATAAATGCTTTAAATCAATTAGATATTTGTCTCTGACTATGGCTAGCTGAATGTTCAGACAGGTAGACTATTAGAAAATTAGGCAAAGCATTTCTCATACCTTCTTCAGGGAATATATCATTTCAGAGTACATGTATGTATACAAAAACAAATTTAAGAAACAGCCCCAAATGACTGATACGGACACTGCTGCTATCTTTCAGAAAGTGGTTCAAGCAGATTACTGGTTTTGATGTCTTGGCATTTTAGAAAACTTAATCTGAGTGTCCTATCTTTTGTTCTCTCAGCTAAGGCACAGTAATACTAAATATTGTCAGGTTACGTTTGCTTATGGTTTGCATTAAGTGTCAGGTGTCCGTGTTCCAAATCTTAGGTTGAGTTAAAGGCCTCTCGTCATAGTTAGTTCATGACAGTGTAGAAGACACTATGAATTGTAATAATAGACATATGGCTGAAATCTCAAGTGTTCAAGTCTGGTCGCATTTCTGTTGTGTTGTCTAGATCATACTCATGTACTGTGGAAATTAGGCTTCTGCTTCCTAAGACTGGTTCTTCGGTGCAGCTGGTGTCTCAGCTTACATCTCAAGTACTTGCTGCTTCAGTCATTGTATACCTTCAGGGATCATAATGAACAAACTTTAGTCCCAATTCAGGAAAGCCTTTGAGTGCATGCCTGAGTCTATCTCTGTTCAGGCCAGCACTTGAAACGTGTTGAATTTAAGTATGTGCTTAAGACCCCTGGATTTCAGTGGGACTTAACTAAGTGCTTGAAATCAAGCATGTGTTTTTGCTGTCCTGAATAGGAATGTTTGTTGAATCTAGCTGTCTTACACACTTATATGAACCCAACCACCATAGTATCTTGGCATCTCAAAATAATTGC
Source organism: Lepidochelys olivacea (assembly GCF_965140295.1). Lineage (NCBI taxonomy): Eukaryota > Metazoa > Chordata > Testudines > Cheloniidae > Lepidochelys > Lepidochelys olivacea. Next base: position 11,051,771 of record NC_140412.1, read on the forward strand.
CTCACAACACCACTGTAAGGTAGGGAAATACTTGTGACCCTGGGAGCCCATTGATGCCAACTGGCAGAGGGCCCCACCATTCTGAAACTCACACCAGGCCTGACACACACATTGCCTGAACATACTGTTGTCATAATATATATCTCAAAGGTGTCATGTACGGTATCAAGTAAACTGGTTGCACTCTGGTCCCGAAAATCATTGTGCGATGTATGTATGGGTTGTGCACTAAGTTTTACAGGAGTGTGCTGGAAATATGTTCTTAAACTGTGTTTAGGAGACAGTGCATAAGCCCCAACCTGTCCTTGGCAAAGGAATGTGTATTTAATTGTCTGACTGACTTAGTCATGGGCAGAGGACAATGGAAGTACATTTACATATAAGGTAAACAAGCCATCAAATTAACAAGTGATGGAGAAGACAGTTTAACGATCACACCAGGGAACAGAATCTGCATCCCAGGAAACCTTCCTGGTTCTTGAAACAGGGAAATGAGACTTTGGGCCATACAAGAGCAACAAAGAAACATTTGAATTGTCCTTCACTTCGGGGACAAGAGGATACAGCATCCTTTGAGTTTATGAAAGCTGAATCCTCTTGGCCTGAAAGCCAAGAGTTGCTGGAGACTTAATGTAAATGTGAAACTTGCTTAGACAAAGATTGTAACTTGTTGAAATTACATGTTGGTCACTAGAAAGCATGGTTTGGTTTGGTTCATAATCATACCTGTTTCTTTTATTCTTGCTTAGTATCACTTATATTTTTCCTTTTGTTGATAAACTTAGTCTTGTTTTATTACAAAACCATCTCAGTGCTGTGTATTAAACTGGAAAGTGAGCCCTCAGCTAGCCAGGCTGGCATGTGTTCTACCTCTTTGGAGGCTGTGAACTTAATAACTTCAGTGTGTCCAGTGAGCGGGACTGGACACTACAGGGAAATGTGTCTCGGGAACTCAGGAGTTGGGGTTCATTGATTGTTACCTGCAAGGCAAGGTCTGGACTGACAGAGTCCTGAATGATGGCAGGGCAGACAAGTTGGTGCGTCCGGCTGCTGACAGAGCACAGCAGCAGCAAAGCTCTCACTTGCTGTGGCGGATAATACAGGAGCTCATGGTTCCGGGTACCTGAGTGAGGTGTCACAGTACTGTTATCCCCATTTTATGGAGGAGGAACTGAGTTCTCAAAGGTATAGTGCAGTTTTGTATTGACCCAACTGCAGCCCAGTGTCTCAAGGCTACAATCAAGCGCTGGGTATGTTAGAGAAGGTGAGACTGGGGTGAGATCGCAGGCAGCATCAGCCCAAAGAGATAAAAGAAGGCTGAGAACAAAACCAGATGGATGTCTCTAATGTGCTACAAGGTAGAGGAGGACAGATGACAGTACAAAGGGGCTGAAAACAGCAGAAAGGAGACAGTCTTCCAAGGGACATGCTCCCCTTCACAAGAGTGCAAGAAAAGATGCTGTGTGTTACACTGCACTGTGTGACTTGTTTTTGCTTGGATCTTTGGGCTGTGTTGGGTTGTTCAATCTACTTTTCAGAATGCCAAGTGATGGGCTTCCCACTATGTTGCTAGGGAAACTATCCTGTAACTTACTCCTTTATATTGAGCATACACTTTTCCATAATAGAATCATAGAATATCAGGGTTGGAAGGGACCTCAGGAGGTCATCTAGTCCAACCCCCTGCTCAAAGCAGGATCCATCCCCAACTAAATCATCTCAGCCAGGGCTTTGTCAAGCCTGATCTTAAAAACTTCATGGGAAGGAGATTCCACCACCTCCCTAGGTAACGCATTTCAGTGTTTCACCACCCTCCGAGTGAAAAAGTTTTTCCTAATATCTAACCTAAACCTCCCCCACTACAACTTGAGACAATTACTCCTCGTTCTGTCATCTGCTACCACTGAGAACAGTCTAGATCCATCATTTTTGGAACCCCCTTTCAGGTAGTTGAAAGCAGCTATCAAATCCCCCCTCATTCTTCTCTTCTGCAGACTAAACAATCCCAGTTCCCTCATCCTCTCATCGTCAGTCATGTGTTCATAGAATATCAGAGTTGGAAGGGACCTCTGGAGGTCATCTAGTCCAACCCCTTGCCCAGAGCAGGACCAATCCCCAACAATGTGTTGGGGAACAATGTGTTCCAGTCCCCTAATCATTTTTGTCTCCCTTTGCTGGACGTTTTCCAGTTTTTCCACATCCTTCTTGTAGTGTGGCGCCCAAAACTGGACACAGTACTCCAGATGAGGCCTCACCAATGTTGAATAGAGGGGAACAATCATGTCCCTCGATCTGCTGGCAGTGCCCCTACTTATACATCCCAAAATGCCATTGGCCTTCTTGGCAACAAGGGTACACTGTTGACTCATATCCAGCTTCTCGTCCACTGTAACCCCTAGGTCCTTTTCTGCAGAACTGCTGCCTAGCCATTCAGTCCCTAGTCTGTAGCGGTGCATGGGATTCTTCCGTCCTAAGTGCAGAACTCTGCACTTGTCCTTGTTGAACCTCATCAGATTTCTTTTGGCCCAATCCTCTAATTTGTCTAGGTCCCTCTGTATCCTATCCCTCCCCTCCAGCGTATCTACCACTCCTCCCAGTGACACTGAGAGACAAGTCACTTACCCCAGGACACACAGGAAGGCTATGGCAGAGCAAGGAATTGAACCCAGGTTTCCCAAGTCACAGGCTGGCACCCTAGCCACCTTTCTTCTAGAATTTTGGCCTTTAGCTGGGAGCATTTATAAATCTTCTTTGTCTCTGATAATGTATTCACGGGTGAGATTAGGATACGGAATACCTTTCTGTAAGCTATTATAACACCACAATGATTTCCAGTCTCCAGGTGTAAAGCTATAGAAAAGCCTCTTAAGGTTCTTAAGGCTCCCTGCTTAACAAGATTTCCGGTGTTCTCTTTAATCACAGATGTACTTTGTTTCTGAGCTCACAGTATCTTAACTTTTCAGTAAGACTTCCTAAGTGAATGCCTAATTGTTACTATTTCCAGCTGTCTGTTGTAACATATTTTCTCCTCTCTCTTAATTGATACCAATGTCAGGGCATTGTTGGTACCAATGTCAAGGCATTATTGACCCTTCTCACTGCCTCTTCCAGTTCCACTTTGTCTGTTTGCTCTTTTCTAAGTGAATATGTTTTCCTGACTTTTCCTGTCCCCGTTTCAGTGATTTATATCTTTTCCTACTGAATGCATTCTCCTGCTTGTGTTGCATTAGTAGGAGTTATTCTAGGCCTTTTTCACAGATGGTCAGATAAGATGGCTTCTTCATCTTATTCAGTTTGCTCATTTGAACCAAAACATTTAGAAGTCAACCAGGGGCAAATACTCTTACTTCCCAGATTTCTCCTTGGACTTTTCAGTGCCTTTTCTGAAGGTAAGGATTGAAAATTAAATTTCCTGTTAAGGTTGAAAGGCAAAATTTAATTCTCAAAATATTAAGTTCTTGTTCCGTGAAAGCAGGGGAGATGTTGACGGGAAAAATGACAACAATCTAGGCGAGAAAAGGTAGGTGAAATAATATCTTTTATTGGACCAACTTTTGTTGGTGAGAGAGACAAGCAATTGAGCCACACAGAGCTCTCTTCAGGACCTGAAGTGTGGCTCAAAAGCTTGTCTCTCTCACCAACAAAAGTTGGTCCAATTGAAGATATTACCTCACCCCCTTTTCTCTCTAATATCCTGGGATTGACATGGCTACAACTCGACCGCATAAAGCAATCTAAGCCTAATTTAGATGATATAATACATGATATCATAACTTACTCCAATGATATTTATATTTTTAAAGTAATATGTATCTATGATAAGATCGTAGACACCAGTAACAATTCACACTTAATGAACTCTAATTTCATTAACTATATTGTTGTCGTACTCTCTGGCAGAACGTCTGGTGTACTTTTACTGCAACATCACATCTTTCTAAATTCCATGTTTTTAACAAACACTCTGGTTTTTAACAAACACTCTATCAAGCATTCTTACAACTACAATACCCACCTGAGGAAGTGAAGAAACAGATTGATAGAGCCAGAAGAGTTCCCAGAAGTCACCTACTACAGGACAGGCCTAACAAAGAAAATAACAGAACGCCACTAGCCGTCATTTTCGGCCCCCAACTAAAACCCCTCCAACGCATTATTAAGAATCTACAACCTATCCTGAAGGATGACCCAACACTCTCACAAATCTTGGGAGACAGGCCAGTCCTTGCCTACAGACAGCCCCCCAACCTGAAGCAAATTCTCACCAACAACCACATACCACACAACAGAACCACTAACCCAGGAACCTATCCTTGTAACAAAGCCCGTTGCCAACTGTGCCCACATATCTTCTCAGGGGACACCATCACAGGGCCTAATAACATCAGCCACACTATCAGAGGCTCGTTCACCTGCACATCCCCAATGTGATATATGCCATCATGTGCCAGCAATGCCCCTCTGCCATGTACATTGGTCAAACTGGACAGTCTCTTCGTAAAAGAGTAAATGGACACAAATCAGATGTCAAGAATTATAACATTCATAAACCAGTCGGAGAACACTTCAGTCTCTCTGGTCACACAATTACAGACATGAAAGTTGCTATTTTACAACAAAAAAACTTCAAATCCAGACTCCAGTGAGAAACTGCTGAATTGGAATTCATTTGCAAATTGGATACAATTAACTTAGGCTTGAATAGAGACTGGGAGTGGCTTAGTCATTATGCCAGGTAGCCTATTTCCCCTTGTTTTTTCCTACCCCCCCCCCGACATTCTTGTTAAACCCTGGATTTGTGCTGGAAATGGCCCAACTTGATTATCATACACATTGTAAGGAGAGGTTTCAGAGTAACAGCCGTGTTAGTCTGTATTCGCAAAAAGAAAAGGAGTACTTGTGGCACCTTAGAGACTAACCAATTTATTATGAAAGCTCATGCTCAAATAAATTGGTTAGTCTCTAAGGTGCCACAAGTACTCCTTTTCTTATTGTAAGGAGAGTGGTCACTTTAGATAAGCTATTACCAGCAGGAGAGTGGGGTGGGAGGAGATATTGTTTCATGGTCTCTGTGTATATAATGTCTTCTGCAGTTTCTACAGTATGCATCCGATGAAGTGAGCTGTAGCTCACGAAAGCTTATGCTCAAATAAATTGGTTAGTCTCTAAGGTGCCACAAGTACTCCTTTTCTTTTTGCGAATACAGACTAACACGGCTGCTACTCTGAAACTCTGGATCTGACAGATCATAACTGTCATAACTCCATTGACTGTAGTGGAGTTATGGAAGATTTACAGCATCGTGGGAGGAGAATCTGGCACTCTAACTCTCCAAATGCCTGGTTAATAGATTCCAAGGCTAGAAGGGACCATTGTAATCATCTAGTCTGACCTCCAGTATAACACAGGGCATAGAATTTTCCCAAAAGAATTCCTAGAGCAGATCTTTTAGAAAAACATCCAATCTTGATCTAAAAATTGCCTGTGGTGGAGAATCTACAACCTTTGTTAGATTGTTCCAGTGGTTAATTAGTTTCACTTTCAAAATTGTAGACTTATTTCTAGCCTGAATTTGTCTAACTTCATCTTCCAGCCATTGGATCATGTTGTACCTTTCATGGCTAGATTGAAGAGCACATTATTAAATATTTGTTCCCCATGCAGATACTTAAAACCTCTAATCAAGTCACCCTCTAGTCACCTAGACTTCTCTTTATTAAGCTAAATAGATTGAGCTCTTTGAGCCTATCATGATAGGCCTTATTTTCTAATCCTTTAATCATTCTTGTGGCTCTTCTCTGACCCCTCTCCAATTTAGCAACATCCTTCTTGAATTGTGGACACCAGAACTAGACACAGTATTCCACTAGTGTTCACACCAGTGCCAAGTACAGAGGTAAAATAACCTCTCTCCTCCTATTAGAGATGCACCTGTGTATGCGTTTCAGGATCATATTAGCCCTTTTGAGCATCACTGTGGGAGCTCAAGTTCAGTTCATTATCCACTCCCATGCCCAAATCTTTTTCAGAGTCACTGCTTCCCAAGTCCCCCATCCTGAAGATATGAATGGGCAATAGGGGATGGATCACTTGATGATTATCTGCTCTGTTCATTCCCTCTGAAGCTCCTGGCATTGACCACTGTCGGAAGACAGGACACTGGGATAGATGGACCTTTGATCTGACCTAGTATAGCCATTCTTGTGTTCTTATCCTGTAATTATGCCCTACATTCTTTGGATGGGGCTAGAAACAGCATGTAGTGGATCTTAAAGTCACTGAATGGTTTTTAGGGGGACAAAAAGCCATAAAAACACTTTATTTGCATAACCTCTTGAACCAAATGGAAAATACAAAATTAATGGGAATTCTTTTAGCTGTGTTGATCCTAGAAAAATACTGATCTAAGCTGAAAAGACTCAACAGCAAAAGGACACTCGCAAAGATAATGGACCATTCACAAGACCAGCAGCGAGGCTCCAATATATCAGTAGTCACAAAAATTTCCATCTATGGCTCTTTGAGCAATATTTTTTCAGTGCAACTTTAATTTTTTTTCTTTCTTTTGCACTCCAACCACTGTCACCTGGATCCCCCTGCAGAGTCCCATTACCATTGCACCCAGAACCCCCCAACAAGCCCCTGTGCATCCAATCCCTTCCGCACCTGGGTCCCCCACTGAGCTGCCCACACCCAAATTGCCCCACACAGAATTCTCTCAACCGACACCTGGAACCCCCCACACATTAAGCCCCTCCACACTTGGATCCTGCTGGGCTGAGCCTCCCTGCCCACACCTGGTACACTTGGCACAGTGGGGCAGGGTCCTGGAGTGTTTCTGGGGCAAGCCCGGTCCTTGCACTATGTCAGGGTTGGGTGCAGAGTGATCTCCCACTTCTGTGCAGCCAGTGGGCTGTGTTCCCCAATGCCATGCTGGAGTTTCCACATTTATATGACAAATAAAATTTGCAGAATTTTGCAGAATTTTAAAATATTGTGTGCAGAATTTCTTTTTTTATTTTTGGCTCAGAATGCACTCAGGAGTAGTATCTGGCAAGACTTAAGGGAAATCACAGTGTGTCTGTTGTTTGAGTTCATAGATAACACTGAAAAGAATTAATATCTGAATTTCAATCTCAACATTGGGAATTCTCAAACACAGTAAGACACACAAACCCTGTTTCTTCTGAGAGAGTTTCAGAAGGGGAACCCATTTCATATTCATTGTAAAGTCAAAGCATAAATTTATTCCAGGCATTTACAAGTATCTGCACTGATGCCAGGCACCTGAGCAGTGCTACTTAGTCAGTAGGTAGGAAACTGCCATCATTGTATTCACAAACATCTCCTTGCACCAGCCATCAGCTCTAACTGTGCACTCATCTCAGCCTGCCCTCCCTTGCTTTCTTTAACTCCCATTTGTTTTTCTCTACTGCCTGCTTCTTCTTCACTGCTGAGTATTTTATATTCTTTGTCTGTTTATTTTGGATAAATCTAGATGAGCTGTTTGCTTTTCCATTCTCACACTTTATTATATTACTGAACAGCCATTGTCCCCAGTTTGTCAGCTTTTGTCTCTGATGTGCAAACACTGCTGAATTGAAATAGCCTTTTGGGGAAACTAGTCTGCCAAATGAGTAAATACATGAATGAATCAGTTTTATAAAAGCCCTGTTGTCTGAAAAGATGAAAAAGTGCTTATTTCCTGCTAACATCTGATCGGATCTACCCCCTTATTATACACTGGATATGAGGAAAATATGTTTTTGGTGCCTCTTTATAAAGCAATATAGTTTAGCTGGGAAATGGTCTCTTCTGTTCTGTAAGCATCTCTGTTTCTCTTTTCAAAGGGCTACTTTGACCCAGTTTAATTTTCGGTACTTGGACCAGTGTCACTAATCTCAGCACTGCTCCAAAAGCACCCTTTTTTTAATTGATTCTATATCCATGACATTTCAAAAATCTGTTCCTCCTATTATTATTTTATAGTTAAAATGTTTGTCCTTGCCTTCTGTATCTATCAGTCTATCACAGATACCTATATGGGCCTCATTACCATAGTATCTCAGCACCCCATAGTCATGAATGTATTTATCTTCACAACACCCATGTGAGGTAGGGAAGTACTATGTATCCCTGTTTTATAGGTGGATAACTGAGGCACAGAGGAACTAAGAGCAAGATTGGTGAAGGTATCTAGGTGCCTAAAGATGCAGATAGGTATTTAATTGGAATTTCCAGTGTCTAGGTGCCTTACAGGCAGTCCTCGGACTACGGCACAGTTGGTTCCTGAAAACTGCATCACAAGTCGAAACGTCGGAACTCAGAACCGTAATCCATTGCGGGACCAAGCATCATAAAGTCAAAAGCAATTGTCATAAGTTGAATCAGGGTGTCAATTCCGAAATGTCATAAGTGCCATTTGTCATAAGTCGAATGTCATAAAGTCGAGGACTGCCTGTATTCACATTGATTTCAATGATTTGGGAATTAGGCATCTAAGTGCTTTTGAAAATCCTATTAGGTGCCTATCTGCATATTCAGGCGGATAAATAACTTTTAAAAATCTGGCCCTAAGTGATTTACCCAAGGTCACACAGGAAGTCTGCCAAAGCAGGAATTGAACTTAAGTCCCTGTCTAGCACCCTGGACCTTCTTTCCCTTGTGGTCATTACCAACCTTCATCATTCCAGTTGTAGAATTATAGAAATATAGGGCTAGTAGCGACCTCAAGAAGTCATCAAGTCAAGCCCCTGTGTGTGGCAGGACCAAGTTAACGTAGGTCATCCCTCACAGATGTTTGTCCAACCTGTTTTTAAAAACCTGCAATGATGGGGATTGGAAGCCTTTTCCAGAGCTTAATTATTCTTGTAGTTAGAAAGTTTTTTTCAAATATCAAACCTAAATCTCCCCTGCTGCAGATTAAACCAATTACTACTTTCCCTATCTTTGGTGGACATGGAAAACAATTGATCATAGTCCTCTGTATAACAGCTCTCAACATATTTGAAGACTATTATCAGGTCCTTTCCCCCCATCTCCTCGCCACCAGTCTTCTTTTCGAAAGACTAAACATGCCAAGTTTTTTAACCTTTTTTTCATAGGTCAGGTTTTCTGACCTTTTGATCATTTTTGTTGCTGCTCTCTGGACTCTCTTCTGTTTTTCCATATCTTTCCTAAAGTGTGGTACGCAGAATTGGCCACAGAACTCCAGCTGAGGCCTCACTAGTTCCGAATACAGCGGGACAATTACCTCCTGTCTCTTCTATCCAGTTAATACATGCCAGAGCGCTAATAGCCTTTATCACAACTGCATCACATTGCTGACTCCTATTCAATTTGTGATCCGCTATAATGCCCCAGAATCTTTTCAGCAGTACTACCACCTAGCCAGTTATTCCCCATTTTGTGCATTTGATTTTTCCTTTCTAAGTAAGTACTTTGCACTAGTCTTTACTGAATTTTATCTTTGAATTCAGACCAATTTTCCAATTTGTCAATACCAGCTGTAGTACTGTGTCCAATTCTGGGCACCACCATTTAGGAAGGATGTGGACAAATTTGAGAGTCAAGAGGAGAGCAAAAAATGGTGAGGTTCAGAAAACCGGAGGTGTGAGGAAAGGTTTGAAAAACATGGGAATGTTTAGTCTTGAGAAAAGAAGACGGAGGGGTGGCCTGATAACTCTTCCAATATGTTAAGGATTGTTATAAAGAGGACACTGATCAATTGTTCTCCATGTCCACCAGCGGCAGGACAAGAAGTAATGGTCTTAAACTGCCACAAGCGAGATTTAGGTTAGATACTAAGAAAAACTTTCTAATTATAAGGGTAGTTAAGCTACACAGTAGGCTTCCAAGGGAGGTCGTGGAGTCCCCATCATTGCAAGCTTTTAAAATCAAGTTGGGCAAACACCTGTCTAGGTTTACTTGGTCTTGCCACAGCACATGGCACTGGATTTGATGACTTTTCGAGGTTTCTTTCAGCCCTATGATTCTATAATTTTGAATTCTATCGTAAGAATGTAAGACTGGCCATACTGGGTCGGACCACTGGTCCATCTAGCCCAGTATCCTGTCTTCTGTCAGTGGCCAAAGCCAGATGCTTCAGAGAAAATGAACAGAATAGGGCATTTATCAAGTGATCCATCCCCTGTCATCCAATCCCAGTTTCTGGTAGTCAGAGGTTTAGGGACACCCAGATCATGGGGTTGCATCCCTGACCATCTTGACTAATAGCCACTGATGGACCTATCCTCCATGACTGTATTTAATGCTTTTTGAACCCAGTTATACTTTTGGCCTTCACAATGAGTTCCACAGGTTGACTGCATTGTGTGAAGAAGAACTTCCTTATGTTTGTTTTAAACCTGCTGCCCATTAATTTCATTGGGTGACCCCTGCTTCTTGTGTTAGGTGAAGGGATAAATAACATTTGGTTCCAGAGGAGCTTTGTTAGAGTCAAACCCTCTCTGTGGAATGTTTAAATTTCAATGAATTGGTAAATTTCAGTGAAAAACTGTCTCTTCTGAATTTCTCCAACAAGCTCTAACTGAATGATCCTTGCTGGTGGCAATATGGAGAGATAGCTGGTGGCATAATCTAATGTAGTACTGTAGAGAAGTCTGAATTATATGCTTCCCAAAGCCTTTCATGCTCCCTGCATTGTGTTTAAGTCCATCATCTCTCTGAAATGAGAGGCAGCAAACCTATTCTCAAATAATATTTCTGCATAATGTTTTGGTTTTTTTCCTGGGACTTTCTTTTTAAGGCTGAATATTTTTTTTCCAGGCAGCTTCACATTCTCAGTAAGGTGTTACTAAGCAGTAACATACATTGTCACTTAATTAGTTATATATTGTAACCTTAAGGCACTTAAACAGGATTAGCCAAATAGTATTAATGTGTGTAATGAGCTGCTTATGGATCTTTCAAAGTAGTGTTTAAATTTGTTATACTTAATAGGCCTTACCCTACATATTAATATTTTTCTTTTAGAGAAGCTGATCAGGATCCTTTTATAACTGCAACTAATTGATGCACCATTTTTGTCATTACTATTTTTTCTTCCTATATGTAAAATAGTTGCTTAGCCATATAAATTACCAAGCTACATTTTAATGGTTAGAATAGTTAGTCAGTAGCATGATTTTATGCAGATATTGAATTCTATAGTGAATATCATAATTATACTCCTTGTTGAATAAAACGGAAAGCAAATCTTGTCTCTTCTTGACTGCATCAAACACTCGCACAAAGGCACCCTCTCAAATGAGTTAGTCTGTCCTTTTAAACCAAGAATATTTCACAAAATGGTATTTTTTAAATGATGCTAATGATAGTTTAAAAAAGAAACCCACCCACAATGTACTCTACTGCCCTAAAGATATTCTTACAGTGAAAATTCAGGGTAATTCACATCTATATTCTATTACAACAGAAAAGCCTGATTAAATTGAAACCTGCAGGGAATAAAGTTGTTACTGCTTAGCCTTGGCTTTGTAAAAATTCTCAGTCTAATCTGAATGCACCTTTCTGGGAGAGAAGGTAAGGGACAGTAGAAAGTGTACAAGTATGGTAATAGTAGAGACTATTGGCTCAAATAAGTTTATGCAGGCACCAGAGCAAGGGCATTGAGAGAAGCACAGTATAGAATCCACCTCATACATTAGCCTGTTGTTGAAGCAGTGACATAAAAATCATATAAGTGTTCCAATAGATGGGAACCCCATATGATGGGTGCAAGAGACTTGAATGGGGCGTCTTCCCCAGCCTAGTGTGGAAAAGAGAAGCAGCTCCTGAGACTGCAGCAACAACCGGGTGTTCGAAATAGCAGTAGATCAAAGTGCACTATGGAACTTCTAGTACACAATATCTGGGTCCACATGGCCAGTTAGTGTGCAGCAGGCTAGAGGGTTGTACATTCGAAGCCCAGAGGTTTGCTGGATATTAGTGTTAAAATCATAGCTTGACTTTCCAGTATGCGGTGAGTAACACAGCCTGTCATTTCCACACAGTCAGTTTCATAATGGTAATGACTACTACTACTAATACTGATATAGAAGCTTGTATGCAAGGATCTCAAAGCATTTTTCAACCTTAAGTAACCTGTGAGGTAGGTCAATATTACGTTTTCATCAGTTTTATAGGTGGGAAACTAAAAGAGAGAGAGATTGGAGGTCAGACTAGATGATCCTAATGGGCCTAATGTTTATTAATTACATCACAGAGAAGATGCCTATGTGAGTAATTTCCCCTAAAGTCTAACCATAAGCATACTCTGTGCCACCCACAGTTCCTTTGTCAGTTTCAACAAATCTTTGGTCTCCTGTAATTAAAAAGGAAGGTAATATGTTCCAGTGGGTAGTTCATGGGACTGGGTGGCAGGAGATTTGCCTTCCCCATTCTTGCAATGATTTGCTCCATGACCTTGGGAAGGTGATTTAGTTTCTCAGTACCTTAGTTTCCCAGCTTTAAATGAATAGAATGATACTTTCCTACATACCATTGTAGAATGATTTGAGATCTTTGAATAAAAAGCACTATATCATTAGCAAGTATTATTTATTATAATAAAATTACTTAATTTGAATCCATATTTTTGTAGGGCCCTGTCCAGTATAAATAAGGATTTCCACCTGTTTTGTATTATCGTTTTATTGTGTTTGTTGATATAATCAAGTGATCTAGTTATATATTAAATAAAAATAGTGTTCTATCAAAGTGCATCCAGTGTTGTTGTAACATAGACACTCTTACTATATCAAATTATATTTATAGGCATTTCTAGAGGTAAATATAGTTTCTCCTAAATATTAAATGAAAAGAAAGAGAGAAAAATACAGATATCTAATTCTGTTTGCGTGTGCATAAAAGACTTATAAGTAACACAACAAGGTAAAAACAGGTGCTCTGAGGATCACACTCATTGTTAACTATTCATAGTGTAAATGTAGTAGTGTCTTCTGAGGAAGATCATACTAAAAAACTGTTTTAAAGTTTCTCGTTGTCAACCAGTGCAGTTAAATATAATATTTATTATCTGAAAATACAGGCTCAGACATATCGTGACTCCCCCTCCCAGTCCCCTTCTCCTTGTTTAAAGAGGGAGGAGGGTGTTGGTTTTTGTACAAGTGCTCTGTTTGAATCTGTGTTAATCTGGGCCAGCTGTGTAGGCTTTTAAAACAGGCACTATCCAACCCTCTACCTCCCCCACACACACTCAGAGAAACTGTTCATTCTTCACAGGATAATGCCAAGGGCCTCCCCTCTTTTTAAATGATACCAAAATATTATTAAAATCTCTTAGAGTAACACAGGCAGCTGATAATTTGGTTAAATCATGTTCCTAAATTCAGTTATTTATTATTTATTTGGAAGTATGAGGGGCTACCACCATTAGCTTTGACTTATTAAATGAATTGTATATAAAGTAATTCATGCAATTCTGTTTAGAATAGGCATCAGTATTTCCTAAATAGCTACTAGAGGCTTGGAGCTGACTGTAGTGTTTAATTTTGTAAAACCCTCTAGGGTACAAGAGAAAGAATAATCACATTACAAGTGAGAAATGCTGGGTAATTTTTTTTTTTTAACAAAAACTGCATCCATTATAAATTTAGCTCCTAATTGGTAGCATTTCTAAGTGCTGGGAAGGAAAAGAAACAGGAGGAAACCTAATCATTCATAACCTCAGGAGTCTGCACCTCCAGTTTTGTCATGGCCTACTCTGCCAGTTCTTATACGGGCTTTAGAGGGGATAGAGTTTTTTCTTTCAAAGGAAAAGATGTTCAGATGTATGTGTGTGGTGAGGTGAGGGTGTCCGGCTGAGGGGGAAAATAACAGCTTTAAAATGCAGCATTCTGTTCCTACTAATTTGACAGTCTGAACCAATTGATTTCCCTCTGCTGTGACTTTCTCCAGTTTGTCACCTACCTCAGCCCCAGGCAGACATCTTCAGCTTCTCACAGAGCGGTCAAGAAGCTGGTTGGGCAGCACATGCCACAGGTGTGGCTTTGTGGTGCCACAGTAGAGATGTCCTGCTCACTCCCTCTTGAGAATAACTGGAACAGGCCCAGACTCTAAGTCTCCCTTCCCTTCCAGAGCAGGCCATCGGGCTTCTAGCAGCAAGGCCCACGGCAGCAACCGCAGACTAAGAGGTTTTGGATTTATGTGACAAGTCCTTCCGCCTCTGCCCATTTCTTTACCTAGAAACCAACATAAAGAGCTGTGCTCCCACTCCACCTCCCTCACAGGGCATGCAGCACATCCTCTAAGATGTCCCAAATAAGCTCTCTGTTTGTCTTGTTCTTCTCAGCGGTCCTGCTTCCCCTCCAGGGTTCGTGACACTTCAAAGACTCTGCCCAACACCTTGGGCTCTGTATGTGTCTCAGGCAGCGTTGCCAGTCCAGCTCCTCCTGTTCCCACAGTAAGAATCAGTATAAATCAGTGCTGAGAAGATGCTCCCTTCTGAGACTAAGGATATTGATTTTCAAACTGGCTGCATGTGTAAGCCTCTACTTCAGACCACTCTGCACATTTATTCTTCTGTGTGATCAACTTCCATCCTCTGAAAGTATCCTACCTGTCTAGCCCCAGGAAGCCGGGAGTGGTTACCATGGAGAGATGGTGTCCTTGGACATTACACTGGTGACCAGCAGTGGGTCTCTCTCACTGCAGGTGTCAACATGAAGGAATGAAGTAATCACTGAACAATCTCCCAGCCCATAGTTGGTAGACTGCAGGGTATGAAAATGACCTACAATAAATTAGCCAGTTTAGGCATGTATTGCTTTTATTCCATCACAAAAAAACAAGAAAAAAACACTAACTCCACCCTTCTGTGCACTAGCCCTGGCTGAATTACTACATTAGATAACTGTTATAACCCAACCTCCTTTCCCAGCCTACTGTCCCGTTACCCATCATTAGATCATATTTTATGTTAGCTCCTCATTGGAGCAAGGATTATGTCCTTTTGTCTCTTTTGGGAGGTCCTACAAAATAGTTGTATTGATAAATATATATTTACATGGACATCTCTGTACTAGCAACTAGGTGGAATCACCATCTTATTCCATATACGGTAGTAAACAGCCGTTGGAATTTACATTTTGGGTTGCTTTTTGAATTTTAGAAGGAGATCTAGTCCTAAAGGTTCTGGAGACCTGAGCTGGTCTCAACTTCATGCAAAATGGAAAGTGCCATGTTCTTAAGTCTCAGATGACTAAGAGCTCTTTTCAGCTAATTTGTTGCTCTGTTGAAGCTATGAGATAAAAAGCACAGGGTTTCCTATAGTTGGAAACTCCATCTGAAGAATGGAAGATACCTCAGTGTGGAGTCTTGCCCTACCTATGGGGGAAAAACAGCTATTGAGACAGAGGAGAAGCACCCAGGGAACCCTGGTGAAGAGCAGGGCCCTGAAACAATTATTCAAAGAAGCCCCAAAGATATGATAGAACCCTCCTAGAAACTGAGCGGCATCCAGTCGCCTGGGAGTACAGAGCAGTCAGAGGTTTCAGATATCTGCAGCTGATACTTGGGAGAGACAGAAATCTGTTGGATATTAGTGGGGATAATATTAAAATGTAAAGATCACAACTTGACTTTCAGATCTGTGTTGAGTAGGAAAATTGAACTGGCATTTCAACGCTGTCAGTTTTAAAACAGTATTAATACTTACATATTAACAGTAATAATACTTACATAGAACCTCGCATCCAAGGACCTCAAAGCACTTTACAGGCTTAATTATTAACCTGTGAGGTAGCTCGGTGTTCTGTTTTCCAGATGGGAAACTAAGGCAGTATCTGCACAGAGAAATTGACACTCTGTGTAGACACTGTTCAAGAATAAAAATCACTTTATTACAATAATTACTGTGCTTTGTGGGCTGAGTAATTATTCTGGAATTAAATGTCTCTTATTCTGGAATAGTGTCCACATGGGGAACTATTACAGTATATCTGTATATAGTCAATTTCTTCGTGTAGACAAGGCCTAAATCACGGAGAGGTTTGAGGTCAGATTAGATGATCATAATGGTCCCTTCTGGCCTTAAAATGTATGAATTAAGTTACAGAGAAGAAGCCATGTGAGTTGACACAGTTTCCCCTCAAGCAACATCTATTTTGTGCTGATTCTTAATTAAAAAAAATACACTTAAGGGGAAAAACATCTTCAGAGGGCACTTACGCTGAAAGGGCAGCCTCAGGCACCATATCAGAGCGAATGAGCATTGAAATGTGCACATTCTTCAAAGGAAAGTCATCGGACTAACTGCTGCCTCTGCTCCCATCAGCCATGAAAGGCCAATTCTCCTTCATTCAAATCAGCCACTGCTTGGGATCAGGGTAGCATTTTTTCTTGCACTCCTGTCACCAGTCGTCAGACTTGTACTTTAGTTTTACAAATGTATAGTAATTCTTCCCTTCACATACAGCGAAAGTCATTATCATCACCACGTTTAAATATTCAGCATTATAACCATCTGACAGATGGCGAGCAGAGAAAGTGATCTTTTTCTGACCTGTCCGCATTTACTACCACAATGCTTTGTCTTCAACTCTTCATTTTGCTAAAGATCCTCTTCAAGACATAGTAGCTGCTAATATATTTTTAGAAAACAGCCAGATTACCCAGTCAGTAAAAGCTAGAAAAAGAAGCCGTGGATGAGATACGAACTTGTCAGCATTGTAAAAGGTCACTCATTTCACCTTTGCAGCTTTGCATAAGACAGAAAAAGTCTAAAAGGAACATATACATGTTTCATATCATGTGGCTAATCCAACTCGGCTTTACTATTCCGTCTGCCCTGTCATAGATGGAGCGCCTCTCCCAGAAATAAACTAGAAAGACTCCTCAGATTCCCCAAAACACTTCTGATCGCCCATATCTGATGAAGCCAGCGCTCTGTAAAATAATCTCCTCCGCAAAAAGATATCATTCCCCCTGATCCTCACTTGCTCCCACTCAGCTGCCATTGAGGTCTTTCCTTGCAGTGACTGCTTTTCTGCTCCACTCCCTTCTCATGCTCCCTCTCAAGTACGGATGCACCCATTTGCAATAGGGCTAGCCCCACTCTCATTGAACTGACTCCAGTCTGCCCTTCTAGGAGCCTGTCATTCCTCAGGCACACTGCTGTTTTCTTATGCTGGAAGAGATGGGCCTGTCTCAGAGGCAGATTACCGTTTTATTGGGCCCTAGGCCAGAGCAAGTGGGGGCCCCTCCCCATACCTTCGGCCTGCAGTCCCCCCATTCCCCCCCCCCCGCCTGGCGCTCCTGCCAGGGAACAGGGTCAGGGCATGGGGGCTTTCCCTGCTCCCTGGCAGGAGTGCCGGGCAGGCGGAGTGGGTCGGGGTGTGGGAGTGCCCATTTTTCTGGAGGTCCCCAATTGGCTGGGGCCCCTAGGCATGGGCCCCATTGGTCCAGTGGCTAATCCACCACTGGCCTGTCTTCACTATCCATTTCATTATCTAAGCCACTTTTAGAATTGAAAATAATGGTGTTTGATATGATTAACGTGGTAACTATTCTATTTTTAATATATGTTTTAACTGCATTTTAGTACAGAGGAAAGGTATTGTACTCACAGGCCAAGAAAGTTAAGTCTTCTATCCATAGAATAAATAAAGTGAACTCTTCTATCCATGGACAGTATGGGCAGGGGAGATGCAAGCTCTGCCAATGTGCTTTCTTCCCGACCGAAGGTATCACCTCTAGTGAGAGAGTAGTTTAACTTCCAAGCAACATTCCCAGCATCAGTAATGTTATTAATTATTGCTCCTTTCTGATATTCTTCTGTTTGGAAGGACATTGTTTTTACTGTAATAAAGAGTGCAAGAACATTCACAGAGCGAGCAGCCCTATTATGGAGTGAGAAAGCTGTAAAAAACAGGTAGCAATCAGCAGTGTTCTGCACATAGAACATAATTTGTTGATGAAAGCACTATATTAGGGATAATTATGAGCTGTCCTGCAATGCGAAATGCGAGTAAAGCTTACTCAGGTTGTCCCATTCTAATGATCATGTTTGTCTAGCATTATTATTATATTGTGGCAGTGAGTACAATTTGTGGCCACATTGTAGTAGGCTCTGTACCCACACGTAACAAAAAAGATGTCCCTGTCCCACAGAGCTCAAAATCTTACATAAGATGAAAGATAACACCTGGATACAACATACAGAAGGTGGTGGTGATAAGGTTACAGTGAGACAGCTATGATAATGTAATGCACTCTTACTACTGTTTATCAGCTGCCTAGCATTGATATTTGGGTGCCAAATGACTTCTGTGGGACTACTCCCATGAATAGGGATTATTCCCATGAGTAAAAGTTTGCAGGATTGTGTTACTTTAATTCAGGGAAAGTTGTAAATTGTAGCTGAAATACAAATTAATTTTAGATAAAGAATATAACTGTCCATTAGATGGCAGATGGTGGTATTATGCAGTGTTAGAAGAATCTCTTACCTGTCTGTGAGCAATGTAATGGGATATTGAGATAGCAAAACTTGTTAAGATTAGAGGGACAAAATGTTATGACCTAGTTGCCTATCCAGGAAGAAAGCAGTCTGCCTGAAACACAGCACATCAGTAGAGACTTTAAGGCATCTTCCTTACAATGTAGGGATCTATGCATGTAGGGATTCACAGGAGGTACGATGCATGGTAGTTTCTTTTTCTTCCTTTTCACTTTTCAAATACTGGATTGTAGTGTGCTGTAACGGAGGATGAGAATTACAGTGGAAGGTCACTAGAGATGCTTATGCACATCTTGTTAATTCATCTCCAGTTTGTTTTCTTTCAATTAATGCAATAAAATTGAGGCTGAAGGTCAGGAACAATAGAATTCTTCTTTATTTATGGTTGCCCAAATCGGTTCCAGTTAACTGGCAGGTTTCCTATTTGTGGTTGAGGAATGATCTCTTTTAGGAAAGAGTAGGTCATTAATGTGTTTGGTGACAACTTTTTTTAAGCTTCAGATTTCTCCTCTAGGGCAAGCCTCATAAATTGCTGAGGAGTATTTGTGTAGAAGGCACATATGTTTGATGGGAAGGAAAGCTAGGCTAAATTGGACATTCTGATTATTAAGAAAAAATATAGAGGAGTTATTTATTTTATAACAATCTTGCAGTGACCAGAAACTAGCTGTAACTAGACAAAAATCACTTGAGATTGAAAACAAATTCTGTAGCTCAAGTGCAGAATTGATTTTTTATTAATATTGTCATACATTATTGAAAGATTATCCTGTGTGGGGAAAGTTTTGTTTTCAGTAGGAATCTACTGTGTGTTTTGGATACCTAATCTCATAAATCACTCTTCTGGCT
Source organism: Lepidochelys olivacea (assembly GCF_965140295.1). Taxonomy (NCBI): domain Eukaryota; kingdom Metazoa; phylum Chordata; order Testudines; family Cheloniidae; genus Lepidochelys; species Lepidochelys olivacea. The sequence continues at coordinate 11,071,101 of NC_140412.1, forward strand.
TTCTACTTCCCTTCTTCCTCCCTAACACCAGCAGTAAGTTTCATTAACTGAGGCTTGTTTATATGAATTCCTGTGGGCGCTCCCCATTCTCTAAATTGCATTTTACTATGTTTTTCTCTGCCTTAAAATGAAGACAAAATAAACTCTCTAAATAGAACTTTAAAAAATGAGCTGTTGAATTGTCCGGTCTAAACACAGTGTACCATATTAATCTTCTCAGAGGCAGTGCCTAATGCCTTTTGACTCATTTCTGTTTGTACTCTAGCAGCAGCTATGCAGTGCACCCCTTCTTTGACTGTTTGTGGTCCATTTTCAGTAGTGAGATAAGCGTACGGATACCGTGTGAAATGGTGGATTACAAGTCAGGACTCCTGAGTTTCGTTCTTGGTTCTGCCATTTACTGCCTGTGTGACCTTGGGCAAGTAACTTAACTCTCTCTACCTCCTTTTAGCCATCTTTAAAATGTGCTTAACAAATGGCAAATTACTTCAATATAAACATAGTTCTTTGAACTTCTGAATTGGAAATACTGTTGGCTTTTAAAGGAATAGTTTTATCATTATTCCCTGACAGAAACAATGTTTGTTTGTTTGTTTGTTTGTTATTGTGTTAACATTTTTAAAGTGAATGTAAAAGTGCAAGGTTGGTAGCTCTGGAACCTGAAAAACTCTATTATGCACAGAACAGGTATGGTAGGATTATTCAGAATTCCCTTACTTTGTAAAATCTTATCAATTTCATTGTGTCAGGTGAAACTAAACAGGGTACTGTATATTTAAAGCTTGGGGTCAAAGTCTGCTCTCGTTTACATTTTTTCCCCACTCTCATTGACATTGCATGGAGTAGCACTCACGTAGCAGAATTTAACCCGTAGGTTTTGCGGAAGCTCAGAAAAAGAATTTGCCTAAATGCCCATTTGAATGTTAAGCGAGGTCCTTCCAAAGTCTGTTTAGTTTCTTTCACGTCATTGCTTACCTAAGAATGAGGGGGGATTTGATAGCTACTTTCAACTACCTGAAAGGGGGTTCCAAAGAGGATGGCTCTAGACTGTTCTCAATGGTAGCAGATGACAGAACGAGGAGTAATGGTCTCAAGTTGCAGTGGGGGAGGTTTAGATTGGATATTAGGAAAAACTTTTTCACTAAGAGGGTGGTGAAACACTGGAATGCGTTACCTAGGGAGGTGGTAGAATCTCCTTCCTTAGAGGTTTTTAAGGTCAGGCTTGACAAAGCCCTGGCTGGGATGATTTAACTGGGAATTGGTCCTGCTTCGAGCAGGGGGTTGGACTAGATGACCTTCTGGGGTGCCTTCCAACCCTGATATTCTATGATTCTATGAATGCAGGGTAAATATCTCCTCATACTTCATGGCTTCAAAACTGCCAGGAACCTTGCTGGTGTTTGAGCAGCACATTAATGGCTTAAATACAGTATGTTTCTTGAGCTTCAGGTTTAGAACAATGTTGGCATGTTATTTTTTGTTAAGAAAACATAAATTTCCTTACATGTCAAGTCACACTTTTAATACCCTAGAATCGTAACCTGAGTCTATAATGTTGACAGTCACTTACATAATCAGAGAGGTACTGACAGCTATAGCTTAGAGATTTTAGATAACATCTATCCTATAAAAAAGGGTATAGTTTCTCTGACAGCTTCAGAATAAGGAAATAATTCCAGTGAAAAAGCAGCATTTAGCACCTTTTCAGTTGTGATCTCATTTTTATCAGTGTGTGATAGGATAGTCACAAAACAACCTATTGACAGCACAATGATTTTTGGTCATGAAAAAGTTCCATAGATCAGGAGGGGCATTTTTCCATTTATGTGTTACTAGGACATACTTGCAGAAGTGGTCCTAAAGAATAAACAGATTGAAAGATGACACGACAAAAGGAACTATTGGAGTGCCATTTCTGCCACTCTTTTGACTATTTCTGAGTACTAATTAAAGCGGAGAGGTGTGCAAACAAGTCCTGCAAATCTACTCTTTACCGAGAGGCATATATTTCATGAAGAGACTCAGACGTTCACAAAAAAAAGCTATCTTGAAGCTCAAATAGTCCCACCAGTGTTCCAGGAAACACAAACTTTTCTGATGTGGAAGCCAGCATAGTTTTTAAACCGTGAAGCAGAGGTAATTAAGCACTTGTGGTAAAACATTATGCTGTAGTCTCTGTGGTTATGCCTACAGTGCAGGTGAAGGAGTGATTGCAGATGGCTATGCCTACCCATCTTATCTTTAATATAGCTAGCAGGAGTAACAGCAGTGTAGACATGGTGGCACAGACTTTAGCCCACACTATCCTCCTGGGTACGACCCAGGGTCCCTGGCGGGTTTGTACTCAGGCAGCAAGCCTGTACTGAAGCCCGTGCCACCATGTCTGCCCTACTGTTGTTACTTGTGCTAGCTAGATTAAAGCTCATATGAGTATACCTACACGTGCTACAATCACAGCATCTTTTTATATAATTTTGACAGATAATATCAATATTTATTTTTAAGCATTTTTTTTCTATTTTAAATGTTTGCGCTTGCAGGAAATTGTGGGGAGGGGTTCAGACAATGGGGGAGCCGACAATTATTTAATGACAGTCGATCTTGAGATTAAAAAAGTTAAAGCTTTGTAACTGTAAAGACATGGGGGTAAGGTAATATCTTTTATTGAACCAATGACTGTTGGTGAGTGTGACAAGCCTTTGAGCCACACAGAGCTCTTCTGTGGCACAAAAGCTTGTCTCTCCCATGAGCAGAAGTTGGTCCACTAAAAGATAGTACCTCTCCCACCTTCTAATATCCTGGGACTGACACGGCTACAACTGCACTGCAAGTCACGAATTGTCAACATCGTATATCAAAATATACAAAGTAAATAGCCTTAAATCAAACTCTAGCAGCAGCTATGCAGTGCACCACTTCTTTGACGGTTTGTGGTCCATTTTCAGTAGTGAGATCAAACTCTAATAAGTTTTCAAGCAGAATTTTTCTTACTGTGCCTATCTGTACATTTTGATTACTGTCGATGGAAATATTTTTATGTTAGTTTATACGAGGAAATGGATGTTTATTGACATTTACCAGTAAAAATCTAATATTTCCAAGCCTATCAAATGAAACTTACTCTGTGCAGAGATACTTGTACAAGGCTCTGTATAGCACTTTAAATCACTTTACATCAAAAGCCCTTTTGGAGTAAAGGAAAGGCCATGTGCAATCTGAAAAATCTGGAAGACCACTTCTTACTTGTGGGTAAAAGATACTGACTGGTTTTACTTCACAGGTTTTGTGCAGACAAGCATTAAAGCAGCTTGGCTTTAGTTAATGTGTGTTTGTGCTTCCCTGAGATTTGCTTTCAATTTGCGTTTGAGTTGTGCTTAACCCAAAATCTCTACTTGAAGCTCAGACAAAACAGCTGAGTTTCTCTTGATTTCACATTCAAACCATGCAACAGTGGTGATGTCACAGAGTTTTAAAATAACAAAAAGCCAGCTTAGTGTGCTTCAGAATGATTCAACATTAATTCAGACAGTCTGAGAACCTTTCAACAATTTGACCCGAGCTACAACTTTGTAATGAACCCTTAGAAAAGGCAAGTTTCATGTGATTTTGTTGACAATTCTTTTCATATCTCTAGTTATCAGGTTGTACAAATTATTTGTTGCAAATAACTTATCTGATTAATTTTAGGGGCTTTTTCAATAAATTATTCTCAAATACATCTGTCATTACTCACCCAAATCAATATATGGCTAATAATATTAATTCAACTATTTAGTTGGCTGTTTTTTTTCTGTAAAAACAATGAGGAGTCCTTGTGGCACCTTAGAGACTAACGCATTTATTTGGGCATAAGCTTTCGTGGGCTAGAACCCACTTCATTAGATAAATTAGTGGCAAATAATTGATTTTTTTTTTCATTATTTGACCAGCTCCTCTGGCGAGCTACAGTAGCTCTACCAGTCTCTTGTCTTTTTTAAGGGAACCCATCCTTTAACTATTGGTACTTTTCACAATCCCAACAAGATGCTTCGGCGCTAAGGCTAGAAGTGCCAGTGTCCAAATAAATGGAAACATGAAACAGAGTCTAAAGCTTTGTTTGACAGGTGTACTCATATAGTGCACTTTAAGAAACAGGATGCTTTTCAGTAAAAATTTCCTTGAGAATCCAAGACTATTCATAGCAAATTGTTCACTGAATGTCTCAGAGCATGACCAAGAGAAAGAGATTAATTTTTAATAAAACTGGTACATCAGCTGAGCCCTTTCTAGGCTGTTTGAAGAGGAATATGGTTGCATAGTGCCTGTCAGAAACTGTATCACCAGGCTTAAAATAATCTTTTTAAGGTTTAATGCCTTTAGAGTGCCATTCATGCCAGTGCAGAGAAACCACCGTGGCAGGAAAACAGAGGTAGGAAGGCATAGGGGCCTCTACACAAAAGGCTCTTGCCTGTTGAGTATTGCTGGGCGTAGGGCTCATTCCCCATGAGAAAAATTTACTTCAAAGCTTCCTGTTCCGAAGTATCCATTTCACTAGTGCAAATGTGGTAAAACCCATCCCAACCCTTGGATGGTTTGTGGGGAAATTATTTTTTTAATTCACTTTTAAAAAAAACAAAACCACTTTTAACTTGATAGCTTCCATTTCTACAATATATGAGCAGAAGCAACTATGTATGGCACTCTGCTAGGACCCAGCAGATCAGAAATGAGTATGAGGCCTCTAGGGTATTAAAAGTCTCTATTAAACGCACAAAAGTCAACTTGATTTTTTGACTACTTGTTCTCAAGTCGTTTTTGATAAGAACACCATTTAAATGTTAGAGCCCAAGCCCGACATTTTTCTTTTAAAATTCCCTTTAAAAACTTAAAGGTTTTTCTGTTCCGCGGTTGATGTTTATAAGTCTTTTCGGAAAATGGCTGACTGCACAACTAACTATATGCATTGATGTCAAATGTGAAAAGTATAGAGAGCTTTTTCCTCTTTCAGAGACAGTAATTTTTGGTGTCACTTGTAACAATAGTCGGTACAAAATTCTCAGACAAATGTGATTTTCAAGTTGGTGGCATTGCTCTAAAGGTGAGAAATTGAAAATGTGACTGTTAAGTGGGAAACTAAGTGATGGTCCTCGCTGTAGGAAGAGTGAGAAAGAGAACAATAGTGTATCCACTGAAAAAATGATTTTACCAATTTTACCATATTGCAGGTGTCTAAGATCGGCATGTTTTTCATACTTTGAAAACATCCACACTGATAATCCAGTTTTAGTATCTGATGATGGAGTCTCTCATATTAGATTCTGAAATCCTAATTAAATGTAAAATTTCCTTTTAAAGACTTTGAAGTATTGGTCATTAGTTCTTTTAAACTAATATTTAATATAATAGTGTTTTCCCCCTTGACAAAGATGTACAATACTCAGTGTTCTCCCTAGTTAGATTTTCTTTTACTGTGTAAGAACTGATTTCCTGAAGCATTGTTGGAAAGTGCTCTATAAATATGCTTGGCCTTTGGAAATGAAAATAAGAGATCCTTTTCTGAAGTTTATATATCCTCGAAGTATTTACTGAAGCAGAAGTGCCTCCGTTTTGGAGTGTTTTGCTCATTGAGAGTTTCCATTCCCTCCATTTCACAAGATATTAAAAAAACCCTCCTCAAGGGCAGCCAGCAAAATGTAACAGCTGAAAGGCCACTCAAAGGGCAAGCAGATTGCCTTTGGAGAATTAATTCTACAGGAAATCCAGAGAAGAAATTTTGCTTCCTAAAATTTCATCTCAGTTATAAAATTATTTTTTTTATTATTTTTATTTTTACACAGAGTCTTGTCAAGTTTTTCCATGCAATGCTAACTATTACTCTTATTTTCAGGATTCACTTCTTAATATTATGGGTACATTGTAGGGGCCAGGAGCACTTCAGATTAAAATTATGCCTACTGAATCTGATTTTGGGAAATGCTTCAAAGGCACAAGAATTTGCAAGCCCAATAGCAAAGATTTTTAATGAATCTGTAAACTCGGGGTCATACCCTATGACTGGAGAATTGCTAAGATAGTTCCTATTTTTAATAAAGGGGGGAAATGATCTGGGAAACTACAGGCCTATTAGTTTGACTTCAATTGTATGCAAGGTCTTGGAACAAATTTTGAAAGAGAAAATAGTTAAGGACATAGAGGTTAATGATAATTGGGATAAAGTACAACATGCTTTTACAAAAGGTAGTTTTGCCAGATCAACCTGATCTCCTTCTTAGGGAAGATAACTGATTTTTTAGGCAAAGGAAATGCAGTACATCTATTCTACCTGGATTTCAGTAAGGCATTTGATACAGTTCCACATGGGAAGTTGTTAGTTAAATTGGAGAAGATGGAGATTAATATGAGAGTTGAAAAGTGGATATGAACTGGTTAAAGGGTAGACTACAACAGGTCATAGTGAAAGGTGAACTGTCAGGCTGGAGGAGGGTTACTAGTGTAGTTCCTCAGGGATTTCTCTTGGGACCAATCAGATTTAATATTTTTATTACTGACTTTTGCACAAAAAGTTGACTGTGCACTAATAAAATTTGTGGGTGACACAAAGTTGGGAGCTGCTGCCAGTATGGAGTCAGACTGGAATATCATACAAGAAGATCTGAATGATCTCGTAAACTGGAATAAATAGAAATGGGATGAAATTTAATGTGCAAAATCATGCATTTAGGAACTAACATCAAGAATTTTTGCTATAAACTGGGGATGTATCAGTTGGAAGTGACAGAGGAGAAGAAAGAACTGGGTTGATCACATGATGACTATGAGCCACCAATGTGATACAGTCTTGAAAAAGACTAACACAGTCCTAGCATGCATCAGGCGAGGTATTTCTAGTACAGATTGGGAGTGTTAGTACCATTATTCAAGGCACTGGTGAGATCTCATCTGGAATATTGTGGGCAATTCTGGTCTCCCATGTTTAAGAAAGCTGAATTTAAACCGGAACAGGTGCAGAGAAGGGCTGCTAGGATGATCTGAGGATTGGAAAACCTGCCTTAGGAGAGGAAACTCAAAGAGTTTGGCTTGTTTAGTCTAACCAAAAGAAGGCTGGGGGGAGTTATGAGGGCTCTCTATAAGCACATCAGAGGGATAAATACCAGAGAGGGAGAGGAGTTAAGATTTAAGTTACTTGCCAATGTGCATACAAGAACAAATGACTAGAAACTGGCCATCAATAAGTTTAGGGTTGAAATTAAGTGAAGATTTCTAACCATCAGAGGAGTTAAATTCTAGAACAGCATTTCAAGGGGAGCAATGGGGGTAAAAAACCTAACTGGCTTCAAGACAGCTTGATAAGTTTATGGACGGGATGTTATGATGAGACTGCCTACAATGGTATGTAGCCGATCTGTGACTGCAATGGCCAGTGATGGAACATTAGATGGGGAAGGCTCTGAGTTACTATAGAGAATTATTTCTGAGGTGTCTGGCTGGTGGGTCTTGCCCAAATGCTCAGGGTCTAACTGATCACCATATTGGGGGTTGGGAAGATTGGCGGAGACTCTGAGTGGGGGGTGGGTTTCGCCTTCCTGTGCAGTATGGGGCACTGGTCACTTGCAGGTTTAAACTAGTGTAAATGGTGAATTCTCTGTAACTTAGTCATTAAACCAGTGGTGGGCAACCTGTGCCGCATGCAGCTCGTCAAGGTGATCCGCTGGAGGGCCGTGAAACAGTTTGTTTACATTGACCATCCACGGGCATGGCTGCCCGCAGCTCCCAATGGCTGCGGTTTGCCGTTCCTGGTCAATGGGAGCTGCAGGAAGTGGTGGCCAGCACATCCCTGTGGCCCACGCCGCTTCCCGCAGCTCCCATTGTCTGGGAACGGCGAACTGTGGGCAGCCGTGCCTGCAGATGATCAGTGTAAACAAACTATCTCGTGGCCCACCAGCGGATTACCCTGACGGGCCGGCCTCAGGTTGCCCACCAATGCTTTAAACCATTATTTGAGGGCTTTGACAACTCAGCCAGAAGTTAGGGAACTGTTACAGGAATGGGTGGGTGAGGTTCTGTGACCTGCAATGTGCAGGTGGTCAGACTAGACAATCATCATGCTCTCTTCTGACCAAGAAGTCTATGAGACCTATTTTAGATCTTGGAAAAATTAATAGGCTTCTGTTTTTTAAAATGTCATTACTTTTTATAGCTTTGATGTAAACTGTCCTGTCTGATCATGTTAGTAAGTGGATGCATCCTCCTAACTCTGAAATAGAGGTCTGTCAAAAGGAACCTACATGTGTAACTGAAGCCAGTTGGCATTTCTAAGATTAATAATGACAGGCTTACTTCTGCAAATCCTGTCCCTTTATTAACTAACAGTCATTCCTTACGGGTTTGTAATCACTCAGTTTAGAAGAAAACCATCACATTTCTTGGCTATTAATATATTGAAGAAAGAACAGATGAGCAAGAATGCTCAAAGTATTGCTGAGTTTTCCTCTGTACCTGTTTTTTAATTTATTTAACTATCCAGGACAACATAAGGGAAATGTTGTTGTTTTTTAGTGTCAGTTGTGTAGGACGGGATGGCTCTGTCTTTCTTTAGTCTCAAAGTTTTAAAAATCATTGGATACACTATTGTTCTCTTCCTTGTTCTCTTTCTTCCTGAGTTCATCGCTCATGTTGATATTGCATAGCCCTACCAAGAAGATGCATTATTGAGGTGTCATCCTGCAGATGAGACGATAAAGTGTTCCTTGTACTGAGCGGTAGTTTAAGTTCCCATAGCATCTTTTAAAAAGTGCAGGGGATAAACTCCAGTGACTTGGCTAATTCAGTGTCTAATTAAAAAAACCCCAATTAAATGGTGTAGCAGGTTTGTCTATGTAGCCACTGCATCTTTCTCTGATTTACCAATCACAATCAGTAAAGCAGCGTGTGATACTTTGAGTACGCACAATATAAAACCAGAATCTTTTCTCGTCTTTTTATTTCATTTGTATACTTCAATTTTTCTGCTAATTTGTACTAGTTAATAGAAATAACCATTCTGGGCATGCGATTGAAAAGTGGGGTTTTACATATATTTGCAGTCTGCCTCTGTTTAGGTAGCCTTTAATAGGGATCCCTACAGGGAAGGCCAGCTCTACATATGACACTTTGTAGTTGGTCAAGAATGGATATGGGCTTCAGCTGCAACGTTTGGATCCAGATCTGAGCCTGTTTAGGTCTACAATTTTGCTTTGTCCCATCTGTAATCAAATTGAGAGATTTTCTTTGATCCTGGTGTAGAAGTCAGGATATCCTATCAGAAAATGAAAGCAGGGAGGTAAGGGGGAATATTGTGAAGAAATGCAGCTGTTAATTCAATCACCTACTATTAATTTTCTGCTTCTATGATGAATAATAATACAAGGTTAAAAAAAGATGTGTTTTAATTTTTCCTTCTGAATTTATATTTGTCAGTATTTGAAATTGTTTATATTTTTAAGTCCTGTTTCTAAAACATGGTATTACAAGTTAATTTGCATTGCTGAAGTAATGCAGACTGTCCAAGCTTTACTTGAACAATATTTCAAAAAGTAGAAGAAATAGCTCTGGTTATCTGAGAAAAATCTGTGGTGTACCTAAGTCCAATAGGGCTGTGGTTTGGAACCAGACTATTTCAGTATTTGAGTATACCCAAATAAACACAATATTCTTACCACCCACAGGCCCTGATCTGTATCTGTTGGGCACTATAGAAACTTAAATGTGGATATGGCTGCTGCTCCATTTTCCCCACAATATCTCTTATTTTTTGTCATCATATAAAGGATTATTGGAAATGTTGGGTCTCAAATTGCCTGGATGCTGGGATTGTATACAGGGTTTAGTAGTTTTATTTAAAATATTTGTGTTTATATTTTTGCATGGATCAGTGTAGCTTCCAAGAACTATTTATGGGGCCAAAATAACATGAGGGTTGTTCTTTTCATGGTATCTCAATAACTACGTGGTGAGAAGGTCAGCTCTCATTTTATTTTGCCCACCTGAAGTAACTTCCTGAAGCATTCAAAAAGATTTGGAGAAGTTTGGACAGAAATATATAAATAACTGCCCTTTCCTGAACAGTCTAGGCAGTCATAGATCCATATTTTCTAGTAATTTAGCAATGACAATTTCCATATTGTTTTTGGTGTAACCAGCGTGGATTTTAAAGGAATTCATATGTTGTATCGCTTGATCTCATTTAAGAAAGACAGTGTTCTGACTTACCGAACTTAAATTTTTTAAAATCTCTGTAGAGGTCATTATGACACTAATCTGTTTAGTTATGGAGAGACAGGATTTAATATTTTAGACACTCACAGAAAGTTTAATGTTTTCCTCTGATCCTAGATGCTTGTATATACTTTCACAGTACGTCTTTTCTCTTTGTGCTCTAGTTCTGATGTCAAAGTAGACCTTTTCCCTTTGATAGTCAAAGAACTGTCAACTCAGCAATATTTGTCCTGTAAAGACTGGATTTCTGAAAGTTAAAAGTACAATGTAATAAGTGATGTTCTTTTAAAGCCTGAGATACTAGCAGAGGCATTTTTCAGAGTAGCAGCCGTGTTAGTCTGTATCCACAAAAAGAAAAGGAGTACTTGTGGCACCTTAGAGACTAACCAATTTATTTGAGCGAGCTGTAGCTCACGAAAGCTTATGCTCAAATAAATTTGTTAGTCTCTAAGGTGCCACAAGTCCTCCTTTTCTTTTAGCAGAGGCATTGTTTGCACAACTTTACCTTGTGCTGAAATTGCAATCTGTAGTACCATAAATAAAATGACGATACACTTTTTCATTTGTGCTACATTTGGGATCAGGAATGATTTATTTCTTCTTTCTAATAAAAACCTTCTCCCACTTATAACTCTTAGAATCTGTCACCTTTTTCTGGAAAATGAAAGAACAGGATTGGCTGGCAGGGGGCAGGTATTTGAAAACTAGGAATGCCTCTCCGATGTAATTGGGTATTAAAACACTAATGCTGTAGGATGAGCTTATACTGTATAACAGGATATGCAGCTGGGGTGACAGTTAGTAGAGTAGATCCACAATTACTATTATGAAGAGCAATAAACCTATAATTTTCTGTGCACTGTGTTGAAAATACACCCCTGTATATTTTCTTATTTCAGTTTTCCAAAGACATAGCCCAGAACAGATCCCTGACACAAAATATGAGAGTGCCTTTCAGAGAACTGTTTTCTGTACAGATTCAAAGGTTTTACATATTCAAATTTGAAACTCCAGTTTTAGAGCAGATGTTAAACCACTTCCTTTACTTCGCCCCCTCCCCCACCCCCCAGGTATAGAAATTATCTTATTCTGAATTAAACCAGAGTAAGTGTGTAGTATTGCTTGTAGGCTTTTCTATGGCACTCATCATTACAGTATCCGAACACCTTGCAGACATTAATAAATTAATCATCTGTGAGGTAGGGAAGTATTTTTATGCCTATTGTACAGATGAGGAGCTGAGGCATAGAGTCTTAAGTTTTAAAAGTTCCAAACAATGAGATTTATATTTCTTCCCATGTTCGAGTATTCCACAGGCTAATACAGCATCAAGAAGATTTTCCTAATGACCTACATTTTCTCTTTCTTAATATCATACAATTATCCCTAATATTATTCCCAGCTTCTCTCCATCACTGATACTTGTACCCTTCAAACAGTTGCAAATGGTATCACGCTCCTCCCATGATTGTTGCATAGTCAACATATTTGGCTCTTAATCTTTTCACATAGGTCAATTTCATTTCTTTCTGTGTCACTATTTGAATGCCACACTGAACTCAGGCCCAGGAAGCTATGCAGAAATCTTCTTTTGATGTGTATTCTGTGACACTGTACTTCACCTCCTTATGCCTCAGTATACTCCTCCAGAACAGCCTTTCTGTGGGTTGTCTTTGCTACAAAACATTGTTCTTTTCATCATGAATGCCATTTGCCATAATCAGTGATCAAGCTTGAATATTACTTGTTGAATGCATAATTTCCTTTGGAAATGCATCCCAAACAACTGTGTTTGCCGGGTGTTTCCTTCATTTGGTCACAATGATGCTTCAATAATCTGTGAAGCTCTTTGTAATGTTTTATATGTTTTTGTTTCATAATGGAGTAGGTTATGTCTGCAACCATTCAGGAGAGTAAGGCCCACCCCCCACCCTCTGAAGGGCCGCACAGGACCAACAAGATCTGGGGTCAAAGATCTTGGGAGGGCAGGGGTTGCTGATTGTCCAATATTCTCCCTGCAAGAGGTGGGGAGTAAGCAAAGTCATGGCTCTACCTCTTACCTCTCATCCATGCCAGTAGAGTTACCTGGTTACAAGGTGGGGGCAGTATGCTGTATCTGTTAATGGGCTAATGCAGCGTACTCATTGGTCCATTTTGCAGATCAGAGTAACTGAACCTCAGAAGGGCCTTTCCTTTCTGCAGCTGCTCGGGGCTGGGACTTCAGTGCACAATCCAGCTCTCAGATTATCTTTTGCCCCTTCACAAAAGTTTTCATGGCTTTCCTGAAACCGTACAAATTTCTTTAAAATTAAGTGATACAGGGATTCCTTTAAAGTCTTTTGTGATCTGAGTGAATCAATTAGTAATTCCATAGCAGTCATCCATTAACAATTGCAGTGTAGCAATAATTATGCAAAATTGTCACAGCATCATTCAAACTCCTAGGAAGGAGCCTTGGCTTCCTCACTGTCTGATTCCAGTTGGGAAACGTTCAGTGTGACAGATGGGATTCTATTTCAGACACTATTCCTGAGGGGATTTTGTCCATCAGTAGAACATTCTCTTCCCAAAGGCCCTGCAAGCTGAGATCTGCTCAGCACAGGATGGGATATCCCGGAGCCCTTTATGGTTCCCTCATCCTGAGGGTTGTTCAAGCAAGATTTAGTGTGGTCAGGGGCTGTTCTCACTTATTCCACTGGCATATAGGGTATCTGGGAAGCCCTGTGTCACAGAAGGACAGACTGTCATCGCAGAAGTCTGCCACATTTGCTCATTCCCCTAATAATTCTCTATACAGGGGGGAGGGAGTGGCTGGGAGTGGCACCTAAGCTAGTGTTATGCCATGAGGACTTCTCCCTCACCTGGGTAATTCCCTACTGTTTATTTCTCAGCAGATTCTGGTCCCCTTGCTCCACCTGAACTGAGACTGCCTCTCAAACAACAGAACAAACACCAACAAGAGAGAGGTGATATCTGGTCTCCAATGAGCAATATTGTTTCCTTCTTTTTCATAGAGCCTGATGATGTGACCAGCTAGCTTCAAGTCCAACTTGTGCCCTTGCATCCCTGTTCAAATCTTAACCAAGTGGCCTACCTCATCCTATAACAGCCCAACCAAAGCCAAGACCACAATTATAAATCTGGATACGTAAGACACTTGTGAAATGCCCAAACTCTGTAGCATTCTGCTTTGGATATGATCATATGATTTCTTTTCATGCATGAACTATTAGAAGAGTAATAACCAATACACCCGATATTTTACCTTCAAAAGGGGAAGTTCAAGTACTAGGAAACCATTGTCAACCTCGTTTAAGGTTTTGTGTCTGAACTTTATTTTTTCTAGCATTTTATGAAACTGTGCTATAAAATATTGCATATACAGTTCACAAAAGGATCTTATCTGTATTTTTGATATTTAAATTGATAGTGAATTGCACTCTGATATGATTGGCCATTTCTCGTATATTTCAGTTAAATATTGTAGGATAAAAAGAAAAGCTACTAACATTAAAAAGTTTCAGAGTAACAGCTGTGTTAGTCTGTATTCGCAAAAAGAAAAGGAGTACTTGTGGCACCTTAGAGACTAACCAATTTATTTGAGCATAAGCTTTCGTGAGCTACAGCTCACTTCATCGGATGCAATTGCGGTGTAGCTCACGAAAGCTTTTGCTCAGATAAATTGGTTAGTCTCTAAGGTGCCACAAGTACTCCTTTTCTTTTAACATTAAAAAGTAGTGTTGCAAATAATGTAGATTAAATGTAATATTGGAAATCATGGTGAAACCCAGCTGTTTTCTTCCCTTGCAATATATGACGATTAGAGATTTACACCTGCTAACAAATGACTTGATCCTGCAAAGTGCTGAGCACCTTCTGCTCTCTACTCCCTTGGGAGCTGAGGGCACTCAGCATTACAGGAGATTGAGATAAAGTGAATCTCAGCACACAGAGAGGTTAGTATTTTTGGGTAACAAAAGAGGGCTGTTTCTATATGTGATATGGTCAGAAATTATACTCTTTAGAAATTGTCTGTTACTGCAGCTCTCTGCTCCCTGTGATTATTCACAGTTAGATCAGTTTAATAAATTGACAGATACAAATTTTCATTACTGTCAGCACTACAGAACCAATGTAGCTGCAAAAGATCAAGCTGTGTTCCTATTGTGTTTCATGTATCAACAAAATTGCCATCTAAGTTTTGATTCTGGGCTCTTTATTGTGGGTGTCGGTTGGCGAGGCTCTATCACAAATGGTGAAAAGGTCACAGAGTGATTTTCTGGCACCAGGCAGACGTTTCAGGTTTGGCAGTAAGAAAAATCTTGTTTTGTTTGTAAACTGAGCAAATTGGGCATGAGACTCATTGGGAAAATAAATATGAAACCCCATAATGTCATTTACACAGTGTCCTCAGCTAACCCCTCTTGGAGACCATGAGGCCTATGCTAATGGCCACTTTCAATATGCAGCTCTCTTCCCTCTCCACATTAAGCATCATCTTTAAAATATTCCCAAAGGTTTTATTGTTTCTATTTCCTCTTTAGCTAAAGGCCACCTCTCTAGGCAACTGGGGTTTGCTGGTTGGTTTTACTGTAGATTGAGGCTTATTGCTAGAGGGAGTCTGAGGGTTTTCTTCATTTAAAAAAAAGATTAAAAAAAATCGGGGGAGGTGGAAGCCAGCGATACGATCCTGCCTGAAAAAAAGTCAGCACAGACAAAAATCAGTGTGCCATTGTTGCACAATTCAGGCCCTGCGTTGAATTTAACTAGATGAATGATTTTTAAGGCTAAATGTGCATGTGCAGCTGGCATTGAGCTTACCAGTCACTGGGCACCAGCATCCAAGGGAAAAATTTGGCCCTTCATTTTGAATGTAAAATGAAGTGCAAAATAATGCAGCTGAAGGGAATGTTTTACATATGATGACTACAGAAATATATACAGCTAGTTTTAATATAATTCAGTTAATCTTCAAGACAGATGAGACAGCTGCTGTCCCTTTTGTCCCTTATCCATGCCTTTCTTTCTTTCTTTCTTTCTTTCTTTCTTTCTTTCTTTCTTTCTTTCTTTCTTTCTTTCTTTCTTTCTTTCTTTCTTTCTTTCTTTCTTTCTTTCTTTCTAAACCCTGCACATTATTTTAAGATACAATTTGTATGAAAGAAATTATGCAGAATAAAGTTGTGTACTGTATGTAGTCTAACCTTTGTGGGGGAGTTTTTATCCTTATTTGCACATGAATAGCATATTATAAAAGAGCTGATTAAAATGAGGTAACATGGCAGGAGAATAAGAATATTGGCAGTTAGTGAATGGATACATTATCTGTCCTATTTTATAGGACTTTACTATAACCTTGCCTGTAATCCTGCAGAGTAGTTCTCAGTAAGTAATGTGTCCTCTACCCCTCCCTGAAATCTACTTCCAACAATTGACTTGTAGATTATCAATGCAAGTAAAGTTCTTTCTGTTCTCTCTGGATCAGAGGCTGGCTGTAAAGGCTGCGTTCCTTGTTAGAAACCAACTCTAAAAAAAATCCGGAGCTCATATTTCACTAACAAAACCCAAGATGTACTTTGTAATGTAATTTTTGTTATCCTAAAATTATGCAGGAGAGCTCAAGGAAAAGATTAAAAGAATTCAGCAGGTGACATTAATGAGCTTTTATTTTATTTTTTCCTACAAGAGGTTTTGCCCTGATTTGGCTAAGGTGTTTAATTATTTAAGCAAATATCTGCCTTAGTGTGTGAACCTATTAGTTTAGAAAGTAACATGATTTATTTATGTATTTTAGATTTGGAATTCACAGATTACAGGTGGTTACATGGGTTTGATGCTCCTATTGGATTTCTCATGCACTACCTTCAGAATGGAAGAGAGGAAATGCAAAACAGTTCAAAATCTCTACTTGTAAAGAGAATGTAAAGCATTTAGAGTCTCTTTGCATGAGCCACAGCCCAACTCTTGCACCAGGACATGAACTAAAATAACTGAGTCGTTTAAGGCTTCCCACCCATCCTTCTGCAATTCACAGATATATACATTTTAAGACCTGAAGGGATGATTGTGATAAACTAGTCCAGTGGTTTTCAGCCTGTGGACTGCAGACTGTCTAAGATTTCCAAAGAAGTCCATACCTCCATTCAAAATTTATTGTGATTGTATCTTTTAGAAATACATTCAACCTTTATTTAAGGACTACGAGTGATGTAGAATTTATCACATCCCTCAGTAATCTGTTCCGAATGTTAATTGTCATCACTATTAAAAGATTGCACCTTATTGTTAGTTTTAATTTTGTTAGCCTCAGGCCTCAGCTTCCAGCCACTGCATGTCATTATCTCTTTCTCTTCTAGAATAAAGAGCCCTCTAGTATCTATTGTCTTCTCCCTGTGTAGGTACATATCACTCGTGACCAAGTTGCTCCTAAACTTTCTTTGTTATCCAGGCCCCAACTCCCCCTGTCCATCAGGACAACAACCAGCAGAGAAAAGAGCAGTAGCTCTTTAAAAACTCAGTGATACTGGGCTTTGAGAAAGTTGCTGCCCTGCCCCATTAGGGTGATCATAACTATTTGCCAAATGGGAAGTTAAAAGTTTTAACTGATATTTGTAGTCCCAGTATAAGTACACTTAGGTGATGATTGTCCTATTCTTTACTTGATCAATGTCCATTGTTTTATGAGGTATTCTTCTGCTCTGAGTGGCAGAGGGCCCAGGTGAGAATTGTTGTAGCCATTCCCATGGGAATGAAAGACTCAAAAGCGTCAAGGGTTGGTGTTTTTTACCTGCAGAGACTGAAGAAGTTTGGGAGTTAGAGAGTGGATTTTATGTGGCAATTAGGGTGGGAGGCTATATTGCTTATATAGCCCTCGTAGTTTGCTTTGGAAGTCCTTATTCAGATGCTGAAGCTGCATTGCTTTAATGAACACTTCAGAGTAAGCAAGAGGGGGGGAAATAACACCGCCCTGTTCTGTGGATGTGGAGACTCCGTGGAGGGCTTGGTTGCTGGGTTGGGCCTTAGGCTGTGGGGAGATGAGTCAGGAATAGATTGTCTGAGGTATAAGTCTGATTCAAGATGCTTGCATCTCATTCCACTGGCTTCATCTGCTTTCTCGCAATAGGACAGGTTGTTTGGGTCTTTCCTTTGGGTGATGCTAACTAATGCATTAATTAATTAATTAGCAAAGTAATCACCTGTGACAGATATGGCAATTTCCTGCAATATCCTAGGAAGACCTTATTATATTAATTTTTATGTATTAAGGCGGGCCAGGATTGGGCCAGTGTTTTGAAGCTATGCCCTGGTTTACAGAGTCATAGATTCCAACGCCACAAAAGGCTACTGTGATCATTTAGTCTGACCTCATGTATAGCCATAGAACTTCCCCCAAAATAATTACTAGAGCGTATCTTTTAGAAAAACATCCAATCTTAATTTTAAAATGGTCAGTAGTGGATAGGACCTACCAAATTCACGGCTGTGAAAAATGTGTCATGGACCATGACATGTAAAGTACTTGACATGACATGTAAAGTACAAGACATTGGTGTACTTTTACCCTATACTATATAGGTTCCATGGGGGAGACCAGCATTTCTCAAACTGGGGGTCCCAATCCAAAAGGGGGTTGTGGGGGATTGCAAAGTTATTGTAGGGGGATTGTGGCATTGCCACCCTTACTTCTGCGCTGCTGCCTTCTCAGCTGGGCGGCTGGAGAGTGGCGGAAGCTGGCCGAGGGCCCAGCTCTGCAAGCAACAGCACAGAAGTAAGGATGGCAATACCATACCAGGCCATCCTTACTTCTGCGCTGCTGCGGGCGGCAGCACTGCCTTTAGAGCTGGGCTCCTGGCCGGCAGCCGCCACTTTCCAGCTGCCCAATTATGAAGGCAGTGCAGCCCAGATGTATTGGTAGCAGTACCGCAACCCCCCTACAATAATCTTGTGACTCCCCATAACCCCCTTGTAGGTCAGGACCCCCTACAGTTACAACACCGTGAAATTTCAGATTTAAGTATCTGAAATCATGAAATTTACTTTTTTAAAAATCCTATGACTGTGAAATTGACCAAAATGGACCGTGAATTTGGTAGGGCCCTATTAATGGAGAATCCAGCATCACCTTTGGTAAATTGTTCCCATGGTTAACTATTGTGTCAAAAATTTATTCCTTATTTCCCATCTGATTTTGTCTCATTTCAATTTTCAGCCATTGGATCATGTTATGCCTTTCTCTTCTAGACTTAAAAGCCAATTATTAAATATTTGTTCCCCATATAGATACCTATAGACTGTAATCAAGTCACCCGTTAATGTTCTTTTTGTTAAGATTAATAGATTGAGCTCTTTTAGTCTACCATGATAAGATATGTTTTCTAATCCTTCAGTCATTCTCCTTGCTCTTCTCTTAACTTTCTCCAATTTATCAACATCCTTCTTGAATTTTGGGCACCAGAGCTGGATACAATATTCCAGTAGCGGTTGCATCAGTGCCAAATACAGAGGTAAAATAGCCTCTCCCATTTGAGATTCTGTTTATGCATACCAGGATCACATTAGCTTTTTTGGCCACAGCTTCATATTGGGAGCACCTGTTCAGCTGATTATCCATCATCCTCCCCAAATCTTTTTCAGAGTCACTGCTTCCCAGAATAGAGTGTCTCATTCTTTAAGTATGGCCCACATTCATTATTCATAGGTGGATACATTTATATTTAGCGGTATTAAAACTCATATTGTTTGCTTGTACCCAGATTGCAAGGAATTTAAATCGCTCTGTACTAGTGACTTGTCATCTTCATTGTTTACCACTCCCCCAGTTTCTATGTCATCTGTACATCTTATCAGTGATTATTTTGTTTTTTTTTTCCCAAATCATTGATAAAAATGATAAATGGCATAGGGCCAAGAACTGATCCCTGCAGGACCACATTGAAAACACACCTGCTTACTGACAATTCCCCTGTTAGTTACATTTTGAGACCTATCAGTTTGCCTGTTTTTAATTCATTTAATGTGTGCAGTGTTAATTTTATATTGTTCTAGTTTTTTAATCAAAATGTTGTATGGTACCAAGTCAAACACCTTACAGAAGTCTAAGTATATTACATCAAGACTATTATCAGGTTAGTTTGATAGGATGTATTTTCCATAAACTTATATTGATGTGCAGTAATTACATTATTCTCTTTTCATTCTTTATTAATCAAGTCCTGTATCAGCTGTTTCATTATCTTGCCTAGAATTGATGTCAAGCTGACAGGCCTATAATTACCCAGGTCATCCCATTTACTCATTTTAAAACTTGGCACAACATTTGCTTTCTTCCAGTCTTTTGGAATTTCCCCAGTGCTCTGAGACTTATTGAAAAGCAACACTGATGGTCCAGCAAGCTCCTCAACCAGATCTTTTAAAACTCTTGGATACAGGTTAATTGGACCCACAGATTTAAAAATATCTAGCTTTAGTAGCTTCTGTTTAACATCTTCCAGAGATTCTAGTGAAATAGAAAGAGTGTTATAGTCACCATATGATGAGACTATCATCTGTTTTTTTCCCCAAATATAGAACAGAAATATGTATTGAGTACTTCTGCCTTTTCTGCATTATTGTTGATAAGTCTACCATTTCCATCTAGTAATGGACCAGTACTACTGGTCAGAGTTTTTTGTGTTTTTAATATATTTTTAAAAGAGTCCTGTTTACTGTCCTTAACTGCTGGGTATGGAGTTCTCTCTGTGTCCCTTTTCTTCCCTTATCAATTTTCTACATTTCCTAACTTCCAATTTGTATTCAGTACCATCAAATTCTCCTTTCTAGCATTTGCTATATATTATTTTTTATATCTGCCTTAACTTCCCCTATAAATCAGGTTGTTTTTTAGTCAGCATAGCCTTCTTCCTCAATTATGGGATTGTGGTTTCTTGGGTATCTAGTAAGGAGTTCTTAAATGATTACCAATTATCATTCACATTTTTCTGATTAAATTCTTCCTCACACCTGATTTGGTTCATAATTGTTTTAAGCTTTGTGAAATTGGTTCTATTGAAGCCAACTATCTATATTGCTGATCTGGATTTTATTCTGCTTACACATTATAAGTGTGATCAAGTTGTAATCACTTGCACCTGAGCTACCATTAATTTTTGCTTCAGTGATCAATTCCTTTTTATCTTGTAGGAAAGATGTAATGAATACTTTTTGAATTAGGAAATTGTATTCTATAATGTTCAGAAATTTCAAGAATCTTTTAGTACTGGCATGAGATCTCCAGCATATGTCACTCAAATTGTGAAGTCCCCCATGATCATGCCATTTTTCTCCTGCATATTATAGATAAGTGCATAAGGAGGCAGTCATCCCATTCCATAGTGTGGTTTGATGGTGTGTAGCAAACACCAACTAGTACCCCATCTTGTGCTTTATCTATTAGGACATTGATCCATGAGCATTTAAGATAATTTTTTTCCTACTTATCAGTGACTCAGAAACAGGTAATGCCATTTTTAACAGAGTACCATTCCCCCTCCCCTTTTGCCCACCTCATCCTTCCTAAATGGGTTATAATCATTGATTTTAATAGTCTGATGGTTATGAATCATCCCACCAGGTTTCATTAATACCAACTAGATCGAATTTGTACCCATTCCAATTCCTCTTGTTTATTACCCAGGCTCATAACATTGGTGTATAGGCAATTCAAGAATTTCTTCTGTTCATGTCCTTCAGTTCCCCTGCTTCTGAGGTGCAGGCCATCCAAACTATACAGCCCCTCTCTGCACAGAAGGTGGACCAATGTTCCACAAAACCAAATCAGTTACGTAACCAGCAGTTCACTTCCAGAATATTCTGCCTTCTGTTTTCCTTCACTCTTTGGACAGGAAGGATATCATACAAGATTCCTTGGATATTGTTCTTCTTCAGCATGCTTCCCAGTTCCTTGAAGTCATCCACTATCTGTGAGATATCCAGCAGTGCAGGGTTCATTAGTGCCAATATGAACTATCACCAGTGGATCCTTTCCCATCAACTTGAAATGCCTATCCAATCTCAGAGTGACATATCATGTCTTGGCTCTGGGAAGGCAGCACACTCTCCTGTAAGCTGCTGTCCCTTGCAGAATTTTCTCTCAATTCTTCTGAGTACTGAATTTACAACAAGGATTGTCTGTCTTCTTTGGACCATTAGAACATTCTTTGTGGGCGTGCTTCATTTTCTTACAGGTTGGGCCAAGCTGCCATTCACACATATATCCCATACATCTCTCCATTCCCTTTGGCTTACAGGATCTTGAGAGGTATCTTCCAAAGTTTCCATGTTGCGGACCTGGTATTGATTTGAAACTTGTAACTGTGTGGAACTCTTCCTGGCTCTCTTCTCTCTGGTGGCCACAGACTACCCGAATGCCACCAGGACCTCCTGCATTTGGTGGTTACAAACTGCCAGGCCTCCTCTCTGACTTCCTTTCTCTCCATTTTCTTGGTGGCCAGCTCCATTCTTCCTTGAAGCTACTGGTGTTTCCTGAACCTGACTGTTTAGGAACTCCTCATATTCTCTGATTCTGGTTCTGGATATAAGATGGATATAACTATGGGGAAAAACCAATTGTGGGTCTTGAAGGACTAAAACCCACTGGAGCCCTAGGTCAGAGTTGGGAGTGACCTCTAATGAGCTTTTTCGCATGCATGTGTGATGCTGTCTCAGGGCACCCTGAACCATAAGTCACTGTGTTACCACTCTGCTTCAACAAGTTGACAGAAATCTAAAGTGGGTGCCCTTGGTGGACCATAGATGGAGAATACAGGTGCAGTTACCCTGAAACTGTGACACCACCATTCCTGAGTTAATTTAGGGCAAGGTCCCAGTTTTGCTATTATAACTGAATCCTAGGTGGACTAAACCTGAATCCTGGTTGGACAATAAAACAGGTTTTGCACTGTTATCTAACATCAGTTGGTTCCATGTGCAGGGAAGAGGGGCATGGGGTCAAGGACGTGTCTTGGGCAAGTTGTTTGTATCTGGCCGTAGATGCAAACAGTCTTTCCATTCTTGGTCCTTTCTCACTGTATCTGAGCAGTACTGTAAAGTGACTTTATAAATTTTGTGTGCAGGTTGCTTTCAGAATACAGTAATTTTATTATGTGTTGCTCCTCCGGTTTTCTGTCATTTTCTGATGTATTTAAATGCTGCTAAGTTTTTTTCCAGACAAGATGGCAATTAGATCTGATCAACTGTTATGTCTCGATAATGAAAGCAAAATTGGAATATTATGCAACACCTTAAAAAAGAGTGGGGGATTTTGACAGTTTTTATTTTATTTGACTTTGTCTACTCTATTATTTAACAAACCATATCTTTATTGCTTAAAGAAATCATTGCAATATTTCACAAGGAGCTAATTTTTCTTCAATTTCTGTTCACTTGTACAGTGTGCCTTGGATAGCTTTGTGCTCTGCTTCTCATGCTAATTCCTTTTACTGCAGCCGCTAGAGAATGTTAATGAAACTTGGCATTTCAAGCTTCTTTGCTCTCTGCATTATAAAATGCATTCGTAAAACCTGGCTGATCGTACAAACATAGGATTTGTAGTTCCAGAACAGACCAATGGTCAGTCTAGTCACTCATCCCCTGAACCTGCAAACGTCTACTCTCACGATTAATCCATACCCATGATTCACCCATTTAAGTCAATGGGCGCAATGTGTACATCAGTAAGGCTTTGCAGGATCAGGCTCCTAGTTTGATATCCTGTTCTAACAGTGGCTAATAGTGGTTGCTTTACAGAGAAGTGGGCAAATGCAGTTGTGCAATAATCAACCACATCATGCCAGTAGCAGAATAGTATGCAGTTATGATAAAATATGTGGCCATCTTCCATGCCAGAGATGGTGATCCGTTTACCCTCTGGATCAGGGATCTCCAAACTTTGAGACTAGGGCCATATTAGATTTCTGAAGGGGCTTCGCGGGCCGAAGCGACTGTGAAAGAAATTAAATATATGCAAAATCATTAAAAAAAACAACACTACTCTACTGTGTCAGTGTTCCATTAAATTCTAAATCAGGTATAAACGTTAATCGGTGCAGGTACTGTAAGTTGGCTCCCCTTTTTGGGTCTGCTCTGCCCCAAGCCTGCTCCCTTCTCCCTGTGCCTGCTCTGCTGAAGAAAATGACAAAGGATTGAAAGTTTGGCTGTACTTTGGTAAGAGAAGCTCCAGGTTCCCATTGTTGGTTGGAACTGTTTGGTTCTGTTAGTGCTGTAGTTAAAATTTAACCATTATGAAATTGTTAATTTCTATCTTCTTCACTCCATTTATTGGAGATGTAATTAAGCATCTGGCTTGTATTTTTGCTTTAAGGCAGGGGTCCGTGCCTGCTCGGCTGCAGCAGCAACTCTCCCCTCAGTTGGCTCCCCTTTTGGGGGGACACTGGCTCCCAGAGGCACTCATCCCTCTGCACAGCTCAGCTGAGCTACCCCCCACCCCTCCCATCCGCGTGAGCTGCTGCCAGCAGCCCGTCTCCCTGCCTGCTCGGTGTGCCTACTCAGCTGCAGCCTGCCTGTTTGCTTCTCCCTGTACCTGCTTGGCTGCAGCAACGACTCTCCCCAAAGTTGGCTCCCCTTTTGGGGGGGACAGTGGCTCCCAGAGGCACTCACCCCTCTGCACAGCTCAGCTGTGCTGCTGCCCCGCGTGAGCTGCTGCCGGTGGCCCCTCGCACTGTCTGCTCCGCGTGCCTACTCAGCTGTTCGCTTCTCCCCTCTTGGTTGGAGGGCCGGACAAATGGAAGCCCCGGGCTGGATCCAGCCCGCGGGCCATAGTTTGGAGACCCCCACTCTGGATCACAAGGTTATGCAGTCATTTTTAACCTATGTGAACCTGACTTTTACTCATATAAAAATCAAATGCTACTTGAAATGAGCAAAACCTACTTTTTTCAGTGATATGGCAGTGAGTTCCCCAGCTTAATTGTAGTTGGAATAGAAAAGTGCTTTCTTTCATCTCTATCAATAATTTGACTTTTAGTTTTACTGAATGGCTTCTTATTTGTATATTTTAGGAGACAGGAAATATGAGAGCCTACCTATCTTGTGATTCTCTCTCTGTGTTCCCTCCCCCACCCCCATTCATTGGTCAAAAATGTCTTTGTTTACTTCTCTGTGTAGAATTTCATGGAACAAATTTTTGACCCCCTTCAGATGCATTCAAGCCACACAAGGTTCCTGTGGCCAATTCTGTGCTTGCAATTGTTTTAGCTAGGGCAAATGGAAATAGAGATTTTGTATTCTGTCCACCTAAAAAACATCCCTGGTCATGCAGGATGGGGGGATTCGTCTGGAAATATAAAGTTATAAATGAACCATATAGTAAAAGCCATCCTATATTTTTCCTGTACAAACACTGTACGTGCCTCATGTTATGTGTGAGGGATAGATAATAGAGGAATGGAGGTGTTTTTTATTTTGTATAGGTCCTAGGACTTCAGTCCTCAATTATCTCCAAGGAGGCATCATTGCTGTCAAAAAAGCTCAATAAACTTTTCTTTAAACACCTGTAGTGTATGATGAAACACATTCTTGAACAGAAAGTGGAAATCATTAAGTATATACCATATACTGTAAAAAGAAAAGGAGTACTTGTGGCACCTTAGAGACTAACAAATTTATCTGAGCATACGCTTTCGTGAGCTACAGCTCACTTCATCGGGTGCATTCAGTGGAAAATACAGTGGGGAGATTTATATACATAGAGAACATGAAACAATGGGTGTTACCATACACACTGTAACCAGAGTGATCACTTAAGGTGAGCTATTACCAGCAGGAGAGCGGGGGTGGGGGGAGAACTGTTTGTAGTGATAATCAAGGTGGGCCATTTCTAGCAGTTGACAAGAACGTCTGAGGAACAGTGGGCGGGGGGGGGGTGGGGAATAAACATGGGGAAATAGTTTTACTTTGTGTAATGACCCATCCATTCCCAGTCTCTATTCAAGCCTAAATTAATTGTATCCAGTTTGCAAATTAATTTCAATTCAGCAGTCTCTCGTTGGAGTCTGTTTTTGAAGTTTTTTTGTTGAAGAATTGCAACTTTTAGGTGTGTAATTGTGTGACCAAAGAGATTGAAGTGTTCTCCAACTGGTTTTTGAATGTTATAATTCTTGACGTCTGATTTGTGTCCATTTATTCTTTTACGTAGAGACTGTCCAGGGCTCCTCTGCCATGTACACTGGTCAAACTGGACAGTCTCTATGTAAAAGAACACTTCAATCTCGAACCTGCTGTGGAGAAGGTGAACTCGCCCCTCCACTCTGCTTTGGCCAGTCTGTTGGTGAGGTAGAAATTCCTTCTCAGCCTTAAGAGAAAGGAGCGGCTAGCACCATGCCCATCGCAGATACTGACCTGGTATTTCATCACTTTCAAGGGTGAGAGGGTGGGTGCTGCTCTGCTTGGTCCAGGTGAAAGAGGGCTTCTCCCCACTCAGTTTGTACGTCTGTAATCTCCCCTCTGTTCCAGTCACCCTGGGGTACGAGTCAGTATCCCCATGCTGGCCCACTCTGTGTCTGCAGCACATCTGTGCCTCTCTGCCCTTAAAGAGGTATCCCCGTCCCCTGGCAAGCCACGCAACATCTCCCTTGCTTAAGGTGCGGTGTGGTCATTCTGCCTTCACATCCCTTGCAATCCGCTTTAGTTTACTGGGTGTGCACAGAGTATAAGTGAGGGCAGAATTAGGCCCTTCCTGTCAAAGGCACTCCAGGTGTTTTTGCAACAGTGTTACAAAGATGCCAGACTTGCCTAAATGTGGACCAAAGCTTTTTTCTATAGAGGGCAGGGGAGACACTGTCCAAATAGTCTGTATGCTAATATTTTTTCAAGAAGATAATTGCCTTTCCTCATCTCATTTGTCTGTGAATGTAGATCCTGACCCTATGTATGGTATTGCAAAACAAAACAGAATTCTGTAGTGTTTCTGGTGGATGTCAAAAGGCTCTGCTAGTAAAAAGTATTCTTTTCATGTGATTTTTAAAGATCTAAATTGTCACAGTGGTAATCACTCCAAGAGATTCAAGTCCTATAATAAGTCCCATATTATAGTTGTTTTGATGGTTAGTAGTACCTGATCTGGTGGGGATTCCTTTTGTTAAGATAAGAGAAGTAAAATATTTTCTCCAAAAATTTAGTAGACACATTTTGCATATATTTGTATGCAAAAGGTGTAATGTCTATGAAGTGTTATCTTTGGTTATTATTTTATTTGTACAGTGTTCACAACTGTATTTCCCAATCAAAGCTATCCACTGCCATGTTCAGAGGACTTCTGCAATTATTGCCACTTACAGTACAAATAGGAATGAGGATTCTGAGCTGTTGCTGTAGTGGCCAGTGGTGCAGTACGTATAACTGCAACATGAAATATGAGCTATCAATTTCCTGCCCACTTGAAAGAAATGAAAAATATCCTTCCTAACTGAAAGCTAGCCAGTGCACTCAGACCACAGTCTTCCTTAATAGTGTCCCTCTGCAGTTCGCACCGCCATACTCAGCCCATTGTTTATTTTATCTGTGCGTTAATTTTAAAACATAGGAGGAACAAACTAATAATAAAATAATTTGCATTTATACCCCATCTTCACAATATTAATGAATGAAACTGCAAAACATGGAGTAGCACAAATAGCTGTTTTACAGATGAAGGAACTGATTCGCAGAAAGATTAAACAGCAGATTCTGGTATTCTTACTCATGCTGAGCAGCACATTAATCCATGTCTAGTCCCATTATGAATAAAGGAACTAAATGATTTGCCCAAGGTCTATATGGCAGAAATGGGGGTCTGGACTCCAAATTCTGTGTCTTTATCACAAAACAATCCTCCTTTCACAGAACAAAGTATTTGTTGAAACTCAAACAAAACTAAACAAAAAAGATTCAGAATGTAGCCGTGGGCATTTAAAATAACATATATTGGTAGTCATGTTTAGAAGCTTTTCTTCATTTTGTTTTCATAGGAAGTTTGACATCTGTGTTACTGTCAAATTTTCCACATCATATAATGTAGGTATGAAGTAGAATTGATTTACGTGGTGTGACCTTTGTGATGACATACTCATGGCCATATCTGATATGAGATCTCAGGACATCATAGTTTCCCTGTCATTGACTTCTCTGTAGTTGATCCTAGGTGCCTATTTTAAGAAAAGTAGCCTTTATAAGACAGCATTAGTTCTCTTTGGCTAGCTGAAAGAGAGGTACAGTGTTGATATCAAACATATATTTTGTAGTTTTGTTTTATAGTAATATATGTGAGCAGGATCATCTGACATCATGTTAGAAATGTGTACCTTATTTTTTATCATAGGTTGGGGATGGTTCCACTAAGGTAAATTTTAGAAATGAACCCTGCGTATTACAGCATGTAACATCTTCCTGCATTTCTGAAAATGAAGCAGTATACTCCAGATTGTGCTGGAGGCTGTCAATTGATCTTAATACATATGTGGCCAAGAAGTGATTGCTTCAGACCTTGCAGTTAGCAAGTTTGATTTAAGGGGCAGCATTTCCCTGGTATAAACAATTAATGACAAAGATGGACTCTTGTACAAAATTTCTTCCCCTCTGAGGGAGAGCTGGGATATCATTAAATATAGCTCATTCTGTGTTTAATTAGTAATTTATCTCCAGTATTCTACCATATACCAATGGGCAAATGACTGCAGTGGAATGTGGTGGCATTTTCAGACACTCAGGAGAAGCTGCAATGAGGCACACAGACGAGGGGGAGGGATAACTCAGTAGTTTGAGCATTGGCCTGCTAAACTCAGGGTTGTGAGTTCAATCCTTGAGGGGGCCATTTAGGGATCTGGGGCAAAAACTGGGGATTGGTCCTGCTTTGACCTTTGACCTGCTTTTGAGCAGGAGGTTGGACTAGATGACCTCCTGAGGTCCCTTCCAACCCTGATATTCTATGATTGTATGAAGCACGGACAGGCTTGAATTAACTTTATTAATGACAAGCAGGAAGAGCAGTACAGGCTAACCTCATCTCTGGGACAGCTTTGTTACTTATTTCAGTACAATGCACTGTGTATTGGTTCCTGCCAGTAAACCCATACATAAAGGGTTTTCTGCTTCAATTCTGGGTCTTTCAAACTTGAGGACAGCCCTTCTGCAGTTGTTTTGTGAGCCCTCTCCAGTATAGAGGAGAGCTCTAGGACACAGTCCATATTTTTTTATGTCTACAGCCCCAGATGTGGCCCCCAATTGCACTCCTTTATGCAAAATATTCCTGTTGCTACCAGGAATTAATTTGTGGAAAGACCTCAACAGATGTTTTCCCTTTTTTGGAGGATACATTTCTGTGTGGAGGGAGAATTGGGCCCCAAGTATTCCCTTCAAACAACTTATTTTTAGTATTTGGTTGTGAAATAATAAAAAGGCAAATCTCTAGCCTAGTTCTTAAAAGTGTAGAAATATTTCCACATTCCCTGTAGTTGCTGCTATCACTTAGCATATCAGTGCAGATTTCTGAGCTCTGTTCTGAACCAAGCTATTTGCTCTCCTTTTTGGGTTGCCTTTAGAGCAACTCCTGGCTAATCCTTATCAACTGAGAGAGATTATGAGATGTGACCTACACACTTAACTTAAAGCAAATCATACTCTACACAGGCCTCAGGTCATTTTTAGAAACTTGGCTTCTATATTAGGTTCCTGGAATTCTATATTTGCTTCATCTGAAGTATGACAAAATCCTTTCATTAATTTTAAAAACAAACCTCTCTGGAATAAAATTTGGTTTAATAATGGAAGTGCATTAAAAATTTATATGATCAAGGGAAATTTATGTCTGTCAGGGAACTTGAATTTAAATGCCATCTACGTGAAACAGACTATCTGGAGGTAATAAATGCATGGTGTGGTTTGAATTCTATTAATGTATCTAATGCCATTCTGCTTAGAATGTTTGTTACATCTGAAGTAACAGCACCACCCTTGAGTCCTAAGGTGAGTTAGAACATTAACAATGTGTTTATTAAAGGGGATTAATTTATTTTCATGAATAGGAGAAGAAAATCTTCTCCATGCTGGAGATAACTAATTCTGACTGATATCAGAGAATTTCTACCCATCTAAAATTCCATTAAGGATATTATATGGTAATACAATAAACTAATTACGAACAAATTTAGAAGCATTCCGTCATCAAAAATATTGCCATTGGCTATATCAGTGATCCTGAGGATAGGACATAGTTCCCTAAAACCTGCTGTGTGGGTTTCTTTTATTGAAAGGGTTTGATATTGAAGGATTTGTTATGGGTGTCACAATATAACTTTTTTGTGAAACAATCTTTTTTCCCGTAATTTTGTTTCTTTCTCTGTTACACTCTTATTAAGCAGAGGAGTAAATTCATTCTCATATGGGGCAATCACAAGGCAAACTTGAGCATAATTCCAAATTTTAATAGTCTTGCTTGGCTTGAAGTAAAGAAAAATGTAAAGCAGGCTTCTCTCAATGCTAAATTAAGAACCATATAATTTAAAATGAGGGATAAGTGAATTGGTCTGCGTGAAAGGACAGCTTCAACCTTCATCAAAATCTCTACCCAAACCTTTGTCGACATTTGAAAAACTCTGGATAACTTTTTCTCCTTGATGATCTTCATTTTTAGGCATTTGCTCACTGACAGATTTTGGCCAGAAATAGAAATGCAGGTGATGAAATACCATAGAATAGGCTGTTGTCTTTGTATTTCTGTCCCAGCTGGAAGCGGGAAGCACTGTGAATATCAATAAAGAGCCTATTTTCTGTTCAGTCCACTTTGCAGCCCATTCCTACCTCAACCAACTATCTGATCTTTGAGCAAATTTTGTGGGGGAAATAACTTCTGAATGATTTTAAATAGTATTGAGGCAATGTGGAAAGGAGGCAATCTATAAATGTTTGTATGCTTATCTGCAAAATATAAAAAGAGAGGTGTAATCAACTGTATTGGTCTAAACACAGGACAGAAAATCAAGAGATGCTGAGTACTATTTCCAGCTCTGGCAATGACTCCTATCTTTGGCCCTTGGAAATTCATTTTCTGCCTTAGTTTCTCCATGTGTGAAAATGGGTATAATAATGTTTTCCTATCTCACAGAGGTGTTATAGCATTTTTAATTAATTTGTGTCAACAAAGTGCTTTGGAAATGGAAAATGTTCTTTAATTGTGAAATTTATTTATTTATTTATTATGGGAGGCTTGCAGGAAAGGTCCTTTTATGGATTGGTAACTGGTTAAAAGATAGGAAACAAATGGTAGGAATAAACGGCAAGTTTTCAGAATGGACAGAGTTAAATAGGGGTGTCCCTCATGGCTTGGTACATAAATGATCTGGGAAAAAGGGTAAACAGTGAGATGGAAAATTTGCGGATGATACAAAACTACTCAAGATAGTTAAGTTCCAGGCAGACTGTGAAGAGCTACAAAAGGATCTCTCAAAATTGGGTGACTGGGCAACAACTTGGCAGATAAAATTCAGTGTTGATAAATGCAAAGTAATGCACATTGGAAACCATAATCCCAACTATACATATAAAATGATGAGGCCTAAATTAGCTGTTACCACTCAAGAAAGAGATCTTGAAGTCATTGTGGATAGTTCTCTGAAAACACCCACTCAATGTGCAGCGGCAGTCAAAAAAGCGAACAGAATGTTTGGAATAATTAAGAAAGGGATAGATAATAAGACAGAAAATATCATATTGCCTCTATATAATTCCATGGTACACCCATATCTTGAATACTACGTGCAGATGTGGTTGCCCCATCTCAAAAAGATATATTGGAATTGGAAAAGGTTCAGAAAAGGGGAACAAAAATTATTAGGGGTATGGAACGGCTACCATATGAGGAGAGATTAACAAGACTGGGACTTTTCAGCTTGGAAAAGAGTTAACTAAGGGAGGATATGATTGAGGCCTATAAAATCATAACTGGTGTGGAGAAAGTAATTAAGGAAGTATTATTTGCTCCTTCTCATAACACAAGAAATATGGGGGTCACCAAATGAAATTAATAGACAGTCAACCTGTGGAACGCCTTGCCAGAGGAGGTTGTGAAGGCCAAGACTATAACAGGGTTCAAAAAAGAACTAGATAAGTTCATTGAGGATAGGTCCATCAATGACTATTAGCCAGGATGGACACGGATGGTGTCCCTAGCCTCTGTTTGCCAGAAGCTGGGAATGGGCGACGGGATGGATCACTTGATGTTTACCTGTTTTCATTCCCTCTGGGACACCCGGCATTGGCCTCTGTCAGAAGACAGGATACTGGGCTAGATGGACCTTTGATCTGACCCAGTAAGGCCGTTCTTAAACTCCCTGACTTCTGAGAGAAGTTGGATTCAAATCAGATCTGAACGTTGTGTCTCATGCTCAGTTTTATTTCCTTCTAGTTTGTCTCTTATATTTTATATTTGCAGTAAAGTCCATTGAATTTTTGTGATCCATTTAATGAATTTAACCTCTAAATGCTTAATTTATTGGAGACTGATAACCACCAAATTAAACATTATCCAGCAATGATTTTCTGAAATAATATAAAAGAAATGAAAATAATTCATACATGTGGAAAAATCATCAAGCCTGCTTTTTAATCTGAGACTTATTCAGACTAAATGTAAATAGAATGTGTATAATTATCCTTCATCTTTTCACTAAATTCATCAAGATACAGTCTGAAAAAGCATTAATACTCCTGTTTCCTCTTAATGACACAACATTGGCATGTATGTGTAAATTAGCCAAGATTTGGACTGGGTTGTGCAACACATTAATTTTAAACTTCATAAAAGGAAACTCGGCTGCAGTTTTATGACACATGCAATCCGGAGGTTAAGGGATTATATTAAATAGCCTCACAAGCGTAGCATCTCTGTTAAATGGTTCTCTCTCTAAATATATCACGCGCTTGTCAGTGTATATTTGAATTTTATGTACAGGTTTTCTCTGTCTTCTAATGTACAGACCAGATTAAACAGCTGTAAAATTCTATAACAGGCAATAGAAATTAGTAACAGTGGTACTATATATATGGCAAAATATTGCAAAAACCTTATTTGACAAGCCAAAACAAGTTCCTAAAGGAGATTTGTATTTTTATACACAAATCTCTCTCAATGATAAATTCATGCGTTGTCCAGCTATATTGAAAGGAGGACAGCAGACACTTCATTTGGTTTTAATCAGGCTGCGACTTTTTTTATTAAATGCTTACCCGGCAGATAAAAGTGTACAGTGCAGGTAACCTCATGTTCATTCAATAATTTCCCGAGGGATTCTGCCAGCTCCCCTTCTTTTTTCCATCCACATCCTTCAGCCTACCCATTGCTGGAACCTTACCATCCACCCTCTCTTGTAAGAGGGTTAAGGTGGGCTATAAGAAAGAGGAGGGTGGGTGGATCGCTGCCGTACCATTCACAGGAGCACAGCACCCTTCCCCATTCAGTTCATTTAACCAACACTTCCTTTTTAAGTCCTTTTCCAAGCCATTTATCCAGTCACTGTATACCTTCCCTCTGGAGTACCTGCACTGGATATCCGCGCCACACTTACATAATGAGTTGTGAGTTTGCCTAACCCCTTCGTGCCAAACATCAACAAAGCCCACCCCGAGCCTCCTGTGGAGAAGGTGGAAAAAAACCCACTCCACCTAGACCAATCTGGTGGTGAGGGACAAATTCCTTCCCAGCCCCCCTGAAAAGGAGTGGCTAGTGCAAGGCCCACAGCAGGTCTTGACCAAGCCAGCCATTTCACCATCTAAAGGGAGGGTGAGTATAGCCTTAGCCTGTTCTGTGTAAAAGGGGCCATACTGCCAGAGGCCGCTCCTGTTAAACCCTGCTGCCCTTCTGGTTCCCAGGGGAAGAGTCAGTGACCACGTTGACCCCTCCTCCCCTTTTGCAGCAGTTTCTGACCTCTCTTCCCTACCCCTTCTGCAGTAAAGCACTGTTCCCTTCATTTGGCCAGCCGGACAAAATCTGCCCCGCTTAAAGGTGTGGTGCAGTCATTTGTCATCAATATGCTTGGTTATGGTAATGTGCTCTTTGCAGTATCGGTAATTTAAAAAAAAAAAACTCTCATGAATTTGGTCCTGATGCAATGTGTCGGATTGACAGCCCTGGAGACTAAATTGCTCTCTCCACAAAATTGCTACTACAGGGCAATAGTGATGCAAGCTTTCCCAAACCATCCTTCCAAAGATGTTCCAACACTGACTGGAAGGAATGCCTCTAGGGGTCAGAGAACACTGCCCATTCAGTCTTTGGCCTCAAAAGTACCAGTTGTGCTTCTGAATTTGTAATATTGATACTTGTCCATTAACAACAGGACTGAGATTTGAGGTGAAAAATACTCTGGGTTGGTGTTAGGGGGCTTATTCCTTCACCCACTTACTTCCCTGGTCCTTCTCGCATGAACAGAGAGCAACAATACCTGAAGTCCAAAGATGCAAACAATTTGATGTTTATTGGGGTGAACTTCCAGCAAGTATGATTCCAGTTTCCTTCCTTAGTATCCTCCTTCCCAGCTCTGACACCACAGAGCCTTACACCTGTGTCCCTGTTCCCATTCCTACCCTTAGCCAAACATGATTCCAACTTCCTTACTCCCATTCCCTGTTCCCATTTCCCCCTTTAGCAAAACATGATTCCAATTTTCTTACCCCCATTCCCTGTTCCCATCTCCCACACCCACCCCCTCCCACACCCACCCACTTCCTCATTGACAACAGATTATATCGTAAAACTTGAGTTCTGCTTAGCTATACCTTAACCAATCATTCTACTGAAATTTAACTAACCAATCCTAACATATTGTAACATGATTATGTAACCATTATATCCCACCACCTTAATTAGTTTACACCCAGCAAAATTAATTATACAGCAGACAGGAACAATCACAGAACCAGACAGAGATTATACAGACAAACAATAGCAAAGTGGGAACTATAATGACAAGACAATACAGAAGTGAGGATTTCACATCCCAGCTATTGATAAGTGAGTTCTTGCCAGACAGGATGCTATCAAACTAAGTTTCCTTTTACATTTTCTAAGCACTTCCCTTTCTCTGGAGGTGATAGGAATTATCAGGACAGGATTGTATTCCTAACAGCTGAATAGCACCTTATTTCAGTGTGATTAGTTTGGAATGTGAGGATGTGACCGTTCGCTTCCCAGCTTATGGCTGCCTCTGCTGCTTAGCCAAAGGCCTTAGCGTAAGAACAGGGCTTCAGACTGTCACAGTAAGAGAAGGCCCTTACACCAGCAGACAGTGATTTTGATTCTTCTTTTATACCTCTAGAACTAGCCAAGTGATAAGAATACACCTAAATTCTTAAAGTACAGGCCTTTGCAGACAGGCCTGAATATCTTTATCCTAACAGTTGGGACTATCTTGGTGTACCTAGTCATTGCTGTGCACTCTACATGACAGACCCACGTACATTCAGTTTCCAGGTCTAAAGAAGAAATCACTTACTGTCAAAAACCTTCATTTTATTTTTGCAGTAGGTTTTTTTTTGTTTAATTAACCTTTTTTCCTTAAATCCCTTGGGGAAATACTGTATGAAATAGTTGGAAATACATTTGAAGTTGTTGTATACTTCATAAAAGTGCATGATAAGTAGACTAAATTTGAAAAGCTTACTGCTTTGCATTGTTCAAAATCTTTTCAAACTCTAATTTTTCGTATGATGTTGACTGTGGTACCGACTTGTCAACATGTTTTTACCATCTCTCTTTCCGCCTCCACTCAGTGTCATCCTATCAGTCGATCCCTTGCTGAGAGAGCAGTCTATTCTCAGAGTTACTCAGGCAAACATGGATGAATACAAGATGGAACTTCATGGCCTGGTTCTGTTCTGTTACATCACCAATGCCATAGAGTCAATGAAGTTATACCCATGTAATAGTGGTGTGAGATCAAAATAAGGCCCTGGGTATAAAATCCATCCTACCCCATTAATCCAGTGAAACTGTTCCCATAGATCAGTGGTTTTCAATCTGGGGTCTGCAGACTCTGTCTAAGGGATCCGTGAAATGTTGTCATTACCATAGAACAGTAGTTTTCAGCCTGTGGTCTATGGGCTCCCAGGAGTCTATGTCTAAGATTTCCAAAGGTTTCTGCATCTCCATTTGAAATTTTTCAGGGGTCCACAAATGAAAAAGCCATAGATAGATACTTGGGGTGACACCCTGTCCCCATTAAAGTCAGTGCAAAACTCCCATTGCCTTCAGTGGGGCCAGGATTTCACCATTGGGGCATTAGCTTTTGGAAACCATATCTGCACAACATCATGCCAATAAAGTAGAGATAGCCCTAAGCTGCATATCCTCAGAACCGTTAAAAACTTCCTGCAGATTTGGGCATATTATTATCTGAGGTTTTGGTTCAAGACCATTTCTAAAATAGTTATTTTAAATTAAATTGACAAGAGATCCACCAAAGAACTGAGGGGCGGCACCGTCCTTGGCCAGGCATCCTTCCAACATGCCAAAGCACAAGTGTGAGAAGCAGCTTGTCAACATGTCAACAAACCGGCACTACTGGAAGCTGGGAAAAAAAACTTCTGTAGGCTTTGAGATTAATTTTTTTAGCATGATTTATTTCTCTCTTACTTCTGCTTCTGGTGTTGACAAAGGTATATATGAATTTATAATGGAGTGATAGCTGAGGAAACAGCTGACTGAGAGGTTAGGAAAACAAGGATTATTTTTTCTTTTGTGTAAATACAACATTGTGTTGTTATTAAACCAACTGATTCCACTAGCCGCTTTGCCTTACAGGAGGTTTATAGCAGCTGATCATCCTTATGTATTTTTTATACTGTTTACTACTTAGGGAAAATAACACCATGTTGTTGTTGTTTGTGCCAGTAAGCCATAAATTAGATGTCAGATAAACCAGTTACAATAGTATTTCCATATGTTGATATTTATCTCCACTATCTATGTGCAATCCAGTGGATTATAGAAACCCCACTTACACTTGTGAACACCTACATATTTCTCAACTGTTTTTCACACCTGCATTAGCTAAAAATGGATTTGGCATTAAAAATGTGCTTTCAAAATAGTGATAACTATAACTTGCAAGAGAGCTAAAAAAAGACATCCCAATGAATTACTTTACTGCTGTGCTTGTAGGAGTTACTGAATAACTGTCTATCTTAGGTACTTATAGGGGTCTCATCATACACTGACTATCTAACTATAAGTTATTTTTAATGGTATTTGTTTCATGAAGCAGTTATAATGGGAAAGAAGTGAATGGATTTGATAAGAAAAGTGGTTGAAGTGTGTGGGGATGGGACATTCCCCATTTGCAGTGCCCACCTCTTTCTGTTCTTCCCATCAATCTTGGTACCCATTAAACTGCGAAGACTCAGACGTCACACTGGTGGAATCCTGTAAGTGTGGTGTCTCTCTCAAAAGGTCTGTACATATTGTTTTGGGTGATTTGCCTGGAAGATGACTCCATATGGAATGGGTGAACTGGGGAGACAATTGCACTTAAGTAGCAGGTTTGAAGATACCTATTAAGATGATTCTCCAAAGATTCTCCAAATCTTTGTGATGTTAGACAATGCCTCTTTTGACAAACCCACTTGACTCCTACTGAGAAATACTTGGAGAGGCAAGGTGGTAGAAGAAAGGATATTTCAGATTTCTCTCATATATGCTGGGTCTGTTATGAATAAAGTAGAGAAGGCATTTATCAGTAAGACCCTGCTTGAGTGATGCCACAGGTCCTATATATATCCACACTAGCCATTTCCATACAATGTATTATCTTCATAATCTCCCTTTAATTACATTTTTTTTAAATATTTCCATTTTGTAGTAGTACCGGTAAGCCAGAGAGGTTCATGCTTGCTAAACAAACTGGATTGCAACCTGACACTGTCACTGCTGCAATATTCCCTTTGAGAAAACTCACTGCTAACTCTTAGCTACCACAGAGAATACTCAGGCAGTTTCTAAACCTTTGCACATCCAACACAGAAAAGTCTTATCCTGGAATATCTTCTTCTAAAGTGTTTGAATTCAGAAGTTAATCAGAGGCAGGGGTATTATTAGCGGAAGGAAGTAAATAAAATACATGCTGGAAAGAGAATATAAGATTAAAATAATAGCTCTGCTGTAGGGCCTCCCTTAGGCTATGGGGAAAAATAGAACAAGGTTAGCAACATTCTTTTCTTTTTCTCACAGCCTACGGAAGCCTTCCTGTGCAGCATATTTTCAATCTCCTGTTCTGTTTCTAAAGCGTATTTTACAAAGTCAATTTTATGTGTTGTACCATAAACACTGCAGCATTTTCAAGAGAGATTTTGTGCCTGACAAAATTAGATGCATCGTTCTGGGTACTGTAGTGCTAAACGTGAGAGGGAAAGAGAGAGAGTCAAAAATCTACTCTGATTTTATGCTTTAGATAAGGGACCTTACTCTGCTCCTAAGGACTGAATGACCATGAGGAGGATTGGGAGCATTGTCTAATGATTATCACAGCAGACTGGGAATCAGGATTCCTGGGTTCTATTTCCCACTGTGCTGCTGACTCAGTTTGTGATCTTTTGTGAGTCACTCTGTGTGACAGTTGTTCCATCTGTAAAAAATGGGTATAAATATTTATCTGCCTCGTAGAGGTGTTCTAAGGCTTAATTAATGTTTGTAAAGCATTCTGAGATCCTTGGTTAGGTTTCCGGTGTGCTGAGGTCACGAACTATCATGCTGACCAATACTGCCTCATTTCCCCATCTGGATCCATCTGTTGTCTTATGTTTAGATTGTAAACTCTTGGGCCAGGGACTGTCTTTTTGTTTTGTGTTTGTAGGCCCCTTAGCACAATGGGGCTAGGGCTACTAGGTACTGCATTAATACAAATAAATCATCATAATCATCTATGGATAAAAGGTGCTATATGTCTGCAAATTATTGTTATTAATAAAAGCATTAACACCTTACCATGAGCATGTCTACACGCTCATCAAATTCCCATGTGGACCTACAACTATTAGGATCAATTCTCTTCTCTTCTGTTTTACTTAGGTTCTTATACTTCATCCATTACTGTAGAATCTGAGCACCTTCCAGTAGCACAAGAAGTGACATCACTAGAGTCTGACATTTGTTTCAGAGTAACAGCTGTGTTAGTCTGTATTTGCAAAAAGAAAAGGAGTCCTTGTGGCACCTTAGAGACTAACCAATTTATTTTATTTATTTATTAAATAAATTGGTTAGTCTCTAAGGTGCCACAAGTACTCCTTTTCTTTTTGACATTTGTTTCTGTCTTCCGCTCTCCGGTGCAAGAATTTTTATGTTAAAATTCATCTCTTTTTTTTTTTTTCAAAATTATCCTGGTATGGTACTGGGTGCCTCAATCTTTGCACATGACTCCAGGAGTGTGGGTATTGTGACACGGTCAGACCAGAATATATAGGAGCTATAGGAGAGTAATAGAAAGCAGATATATTAGCCCCAGGTTAAGTAGGTCCCTTTTCTCAGGAACCTTCTGGAGACAATTAAGACAGGCTGATTAGAACACCTGCAGCCAATCAAGAAGCTGCTAGAATCAATTAAGGCAGGCTAATCAGGGCACCTGGGTTTTAAAAAGGAGTTCACTTCAGTTTGTGGTGTGCATGTGAGGAGCTGGGAGCAAGAGGCACTAGGAGCTGAGAGTGAGAACGCGGACTGTTAGAGGACTGAAGTGTACAAGCATTATCAGACATCAGGAGGAAGGTGTTGGGAGAAGGCCAGGGGGAAGTAGCCCAGGGAGTTGTAGCTGTCGCACAGCTGTTCCAGGAGACACTCTAGACAGCTGCATTCCACAGGGCCCTGGGCTGGAACCCGGAGTAAACGGTGGGACCGCGTTCCTCCCAACTCCTGGTCAGACATAGGAGGAGTCAACCTGGACTGTGAATTCAGAAAAATTCACAAGCTGAGGGCTGCCGTGAAGCTCCAAGGGGAGCAAATCCACCAATAAGCGCAAGACCCACCAAGGTAGAACACGAACTTTGTCACAGTATGTAGAACCACCATGACCCTGATTCTGCCCTCATTGAAATCTATAACAAAATTCTCATTGATTTAAATGGTACAGGATTGGATATATATAGAATGGAAGCCATATTTAATCTGACTGCCTGTTTGTGTAGCTGTGTTTGAATAAGTGAAGAAATTACATTTATGAGGTCTGATCCTGCAAACACTCATGTGAGTAGTTTTTATTTATTTATTTATTTTATTTATTTATTTATTTATTTTATTTTATTTTATTTTTATTTAAGTGGTATGGGACCACTTGTGTGAGTAAAGATTATTCCTGAGTGTAAAGGTTTTCAGAAATAGACCCTAAAATTCTTGCAAGTCTTGGGATTGTACACCAAATTCACATATCAGGCCCCACAATTACATCTGCTTTGGCTACCCTGAAGACTAGTAAGTGGGAAATAGACAAATGAATTAATAGTAAACTCATCTAAAAGACAGGTTAGAGATGTGCTAAAAATAGGACTTAGGCAAATGGAGAATGTGGTTTGAATAAGAGAATGTGCCCATCATACTGAAAGGCAGTTGGCTTACACAATCTTTTGCACTGTGAGGCTTGTCTGTTCTGCTAATCAATATTTTCTGAATTGCTTCAAAGAAAATACAATCCAATAATTTTGTAAAGCATCTTCCATACAAGCTGCATTCAAAAATTATTTCCAAGATTAAATAATATAATATCGGAGATAAATAAGAATAGAGGGAGGGAGAAAATACTATCTGAATACAAGGAAAAAAGGATGTGTTTTCCTTTTAAATTTAAATTATTATTTCAAAGAAAGCATAGAGTCAAATATAGTAAAAATCTTAAATTTTGAAACAAACTGTCATAAATATAAAGGGAAGGGTAAACACCTTTAAATCCCTCCTGGCCAGAAGAAAAACCCTTTCACCTGTAAAGAGTGAAGAAACTAAGATAACCTCCCTGGCACCTGACCAAAATGACCAATGAAGAGACAAGATACTTTCAAAGCTGGAGTGGGGGAGAAACAAAGGTTGTCTCTGTCTGTGTGATGCTTTTGCCGGGAACAGAAAAGGAATGGAGTCTTAGAACTTAGTAAGTAATCTAGCTAGATATGCGTTAGATTCTGTTTTGTTTAAATGGCTGATAAAATAAGCTGTGCTGAATGGAATGGATATTCTTGTTTTTGTGTCTTTTTGTAACTTAAGGTTTTGCCTAGAGGGATTCCCTATGTTTTGAATCTGATTACCCTGTAAGATATTTACCATCCTGATCTTACAGAGGTGATTCTTTTTACTTTTTCTTCAATTACAATTCTTCTTTTAAGAACCTGATTGCTTTTTCATTGTTCTTAAAATCCAAGGGTTTGGGTCTGTGTTCACCTATGCAAATTGGTGAGGATTTTTATGAAGCCTTCCCCAGGAAAGGGGGTGTAGGGTTTTGGAGGATTTTTGTGGGGAAAAGACGTTTCCAAGCGTGCTCTTTCCCTGTTATATATTTGTTCAACGCTTGGTGGTGGCAGCAATAAAGTCCAAGGGAAAAAGGTAAAATAGTTTGTACTTTGGGGAAGTTTTAA
The DNA here is from genome assembly GCF_965140295.1 of Lepidochelys olivacea. Lineage (NCBI taxonomy): Eukaryota > Metazoa > Chordata > Testudines > Cheloniidae > Lepidochelys > Lepidochelys olivacea. Next base: position 11,111,952 of record NC_140412.1, read on the forward strand.
CCTAAGCTGGTAAAAATACGCTTAGGGGGTTTTCATGCAGGTCCCCACATCTGTACCCTAGAGTTCAGAGTGGGGAAGGAACCTTGACACAAACTTTATTATAGAATCTCTATGGATGGAAATGCCATGTTTGAATAATGAGCACAGAAGCCAAATCCTAGAAAGGAGCATAAACTGTGCAAGTGTAAAAGTATAATTAGGCAGGTCAAAAAAGAATATGAAGAGCAATTAGAAAAAGAAACAAACACTAACAGCAACAATTTTTTAAGTACATCAGAAGCAGGAAGCCTGTCAAGCAGTGACTGGGGCCACTGGACAATCAGGGTGCTAAAGGAGCACTCCAGGAAGACAAAGCCATTGTGGAGAAGCCAAATTAATTATTTGTATCAGTCATCACTGTAGAGGATGATGAGGCAGATTCCCACACCTGGGCAATTTTTTTTTAGGTGACAAATCTAAGGAACGGTCCCAGATTGAGGTGGCAATAGAGGAGGTTAAGAACATAAGAATGGCCAAACTTGGTCAGACCAAAGGTTCATCTAGCCCAGGATCCTGTCTTCCAACAGTGGCCAATGCCAGGTGCTTCAGAGAGAATGAACAGAATAGGAAATCATTGAGTGATCCATCCCCTGTCGCCCATTCCAAGCTTCTGGCAAACAGAGGCTAGGGCCATCATCGCTTTCCGATCCTGGCTAATAGCCATCGATGGACCTATCCTTCATGAACTTATCTAGTTCTTTTTTGAACCCTGTTATAGTCTTGGCCTTCACAACATCCTCTGGCAAAGAGTTCCACAGGTTGACTGCGTGTTGTGTAAAGAAATACTTCCTTTTGTTTCTTTTAAACCTATTGCCTATTAATTTCATTTGGTGACCCCTAGTTCTTGTGCTATGAGAAGCAGTAAATAACACTTCCTTATTTACTTTCTCCATACCAGTCATGATTTTGTTTTGGAACAAATAGATGAATTAAACAATAATAAGTTACCAGGATTAGATGGTACTCACTTGAGTTCTAAAGGAACTCAGATATGAAATTGCAGAACTACTCACGGTGGTGTATAACCTATTGTTTAAATCAGCCTCAGTACCAGATGACTGGAGGATAGCTAATATGATGCTCTTTTTTAAGGAAGGCTCCAGGGATAATCCTGGCAATTACAGGCTAGTAAGCCTAACTTCAGAACAACATAGATTGGTTGAAACTATAATAAAGAACAGAATTACCAAACACATAGATGAACACAGTATGTTGGGGAAGAGTCAGAACAACTTTTGTAAAAGGAAATCGTGTCTCCCCAATCTATTAGAATTCTTTGAGGGAGTCAGTCAGCACAGGGGCAAGGGTGATCTAGTTGATACAGTGGACTTGGACTGTTGGAAAGCCTTTGACAAGATCCCACACAAAAGGCTCTTAAGCAAAGTAAGAAGTCATGAGATAAGAGTGAAAGTCGTCTCAGGGATCTGTAACTGCTTAACAAATAGGAATCAGAAGGTAGGAATAAATGGTCAGTTTTCATAAAGGGGAGAGGTAAATAGTGGAGTCCCCCACAGCTCTGTATTGGGACCAGTACTGTCCACATATTCATAAATGATCTGGAAAAGGGGGTAATCAGTGAGCTGGTGAAGTTTATAGACTATATAAAATTACTTGAGATACTTAAGTCCAAAGCTGGCTGTGAAGAGTTACAAAGGGATCTCACAAAAGTGGATGACTGGGCAGCAAAATGACAGATGAAGTTCAGTGTTGAGAAATACAAAGTAATAAATAGTGGAAAATATAATCCCAACTACACATACAAAAAGATGGGGGTCTAAATTAGCTGTTATCACACAAGAAAGAGATCTTGGAGTCATTGTGGATAGTTCTCTGAAAACATCCATTCAATGTGCAGCAGCAGGCAAAAAAGCTAACAATGTTAGGAACCATTAGGAAAGGGATAGTTAATAAGGCAGAAAATATCATAATGCCTCTTTATAAATCCATGGTACCACTCACACCTTGAATGCTGTGTGCAGTTGTGGTCACCCCATATTAAAAAAATGGTTAGAATTGAAGGTACAGAGGAGGACAACAAAAATGATAAGGGGTATGGAACTGTTTCCATGTGAGGAGAGATTAAAAAGACTGGAACTGTTCATTTTAGAAAGAGACAACTAAGGAGGATATGATAGTGGTCTATAAAATCATGACTGGTGTGGAGAAAGTGAATAGGAAACTGTTATTTATCCCTTCACATAAGACAAGAACCTGGTTTCCCCTTGTGAAATGTATTGGTAGTAGATTTAAAACAAATGTAAGGAAGTACCTCTTCACACAGTACCCAGTCACCTTGTGAAATGTGTTGCCAGGGAATATTTTGAAGGCCAAAATATGACTGGGTTCAAATAAGAATTAGATAAGTTCATGGAGGATAGATGTGTTGCCGGCACAGAGTGCCTGAGGCAAGCAACAGTTGGGTTCATTGCCCGGTATGCGTCGTCCCAATGACCACAATGGGGTGGAGAAGCAGAGAGTTTTATTTGAAGCTTCAGATATGGCGCAGGGAGACTGAACTGTCTCAAATCCTGCAGCCCCGAATGCAGATTACATTATACAATTTATACCTTTTTCCTACTTCACTACACAAGCGTATACAACCAATTACTTGTTGCCCCATACAATAGCGTAGCCAATCAGCTAAAGCCGTCAGTTATGTTTTTCCTCATTAGCATTGCTCGAGCCTTGTCTTATTTGGTTACACTTGTTACTAGTTTTTGCTAAACATTTCTTCCTTATCTATACATTTCCCCGGCCGAAGCTGGTTTTGGCTAGCGAGCCGTGTGCAAACCTGTCTGTTTGTGTGCTAGCTTCCTCATAGGTTTGCAGGGTTACAGAAAGTTCAAGGAATGGAGGGGCTTCAGTTTGCCTGGGCCTAGAGCAAGAGGGCTTCATCGACACTCGTGGTTTTCCACCCTCCCGAGTTACGTAGAGTAGTGTCACCAACAGATGTCACCAGTGTCACCAACAGATGCGTCAATGGTTATTAGCCAAAATGTACTATGCACACAACCCCGTGCTCTGGGTGTACCTAGCCTCTGACTGCCAGAAGTTGAGAGTGGACAACAAGGGATGGATCACTCAATAATTGCCCTGTTCTGTTCATTCCCTCTGAAGCACCTGGCATTGGCCAGTGTCAAAAGACAGGATACTGGTCTAGATGAACCATTAGGTATGGTTGTTCTTATATTTATTATTTGTATTTCTAATACAAATACACTAATAATAATAAACAGACTTTAGTAGTCCAGATATGAAGGCATTATATTCTTTTTTGCTGTTAGATTTTTTGCATGATCTGATCTGCTGTGCTTGGAGTTGTATACAATAATGCTTGCTACCTTTGATGAGGAAAAGAGAAAAACTCTTGGAAAGGAGAAAGATGAGAGAGAGGCAAATGATGGAAGAAAAATGGATGCTTCAAGTCAAGAGTGACTCTGTGGAAGGAGCCACCTCTGTACAGTCCTGTTTTTTTCTGGTCTCTGACAGGGCCAGCGTTGTGTCTGATGCCTGATCCAAAGCCCATTGAAGTCAATGGGAGTCTTTCCAATATCTTCAATGGGTTTTAGATAAAGCCTATGGTAAGTCTGTGGCCAGCTAGGTTCCTGCTTCCGTGAGTGCATTAACACGGTACTGGGACTACTGTGGTCACCTGCCGACAGACCAGACCTGACCTCACCATTCTGCCTGGAAATTAAAAACATCTATTGCATTCATTTAAGCAGAAAAAAGAATCCCCTTTTACAGGAGGAAGGGATTTGAGTGGTTTACTGAGCTGGGTGGGAGGATGGGAACAGGGAGACATGGAGAACACCACGTCTCATCTTCACCAAGTGTTTCAATGCATGTAGGATTGGTTGTGGGGCCATGCCTAGTACTTTTGCTCTCTGATACCACCCATTTTTCAGCTACAGACAAAAAGCCTGCCTGATTCTGTTGTACAGTAGTGTAATTCCATTGATCTGAAAGGAATGAATTTACCCCACTGTAAATGAGAGGAGATTTTGTGCTCTTCCAGGACAATGCAGTTTGCAAAACTCTGAACAAGGCACATGAGAGCTGGGAATAAAGTGTTCATGGTTGAGGGGATCTGGCAATGGAACAAACAAACAAAGGAAATCAGGTGAAGCCAGAGTCTAATGGTCTTTAGGAACACTGCAAAACCTTCCTCTTCGAAAAAGCCTTTTTACCATAAGAATGACATTAACGCTGACAGCCTTTCTGCACAACAACAAAAAAAGGGGAATAAATAAATCTAAACCAAAAATATTTTCCCAAACAGGGAGCAGTGTCAGAAACTCTGTGCTGTCCACTAGGGACTTCGTTTATGCTATTGATTTTATGTGGAAGGTGCTCAGATACTATAGTGATTGGCAGCAATATGAAATTCTAAGATAGACAGAATCAGACCCCAACATGTTGATTGATGTAAAAGAATATAGAACACAAAGTAGGAGCTTTTTATTTGAGAGGTATAATTTTGCACCTGGTACTGCAGCATCTCTGCTCCTTGGGTTAATGACAATGTAAGCTGGATTGCTAAACCCTTCAAAGCAAGCTGGAATGATCCTCTTTCTATCAATCAATTCAAAAAGCCACCCAGAGTGCCAAAGCAAAAAAAAAAGAAAAAAAAAGGCGGCTGGAGAAACGCCGAAACGCCGCCCCAAGAATGGCTGAAATACCGCCCTTCACAGGGGCCACCCCAGGCACGTGCTTCCTTAGCTGGTGCCTGGAGCCAGCCCTTTGTATACTTTCTTTTTGTTTTGAAGTGTGGAAAAGCACTTCTCAATCTGTAATATATCACCTCATATTGTAAATAACAAGGGCTTTCAGCCACACTCCCAAATAGCTTCACAATATTGTAGGTGAATCCTTCCCACTGAAATCAGTGAACACTGTGTCAGTATTTAAGGTGCAGAATGCTTGTTCCACTGAGCAGATTTCTGTGCTTTGATTTCTAGGAGAACTTGACACTTTAACTCAGCTTTCTTATCTCCATTAATACGTCATAAGAAGTACCATGTCATAGCATGATTTTCCATCTGCTCTGCTGCTGGTCAGTATCCTCAGCTGGGTTTCATTTGGGTTATGGGCATAAACATAGCATCAGAGCCAGACCTGAAACATGGGAATTGCAATATTAGCTAAGAGGCCAGTGGTCCATCTAGTCTGGCACCATACCAGTACCAAATCTTTCAGTAGAAAAAGCATGGTGGACAATAATGTAGTAATCTGTCCATACAGGAAGGTTAATGGCAGGTTTATGGCTTCACACATGAATGCAGCTTGGCTTGGTGCCTGGCTTATGTCAGAACTGCATTGCCTGTTTGCACCATACTGTTCAGAAGTGCTGAGTTTTATCTCTTCTCTTCCCTCACATTAACAAACCAACATGGAGAAGTGGGGACTGATGTACTAGATTTCTAATCGTGTGTTGAGCACATATGGAGGAGTCGGTAGAAATGGAATGCATTCATTTAGAGCAGTCTAAATCTTTGTAAACTGTTAAAGGAAAACATCCACCTTGAATTGATTAATTATTGGCAATAAAAGAAACCACAACCTTGACCCCCAAATTACAGGGAACAAATAATATATGCAAGTTTACGCTTTGCTGAAGCTTTGTTGAAACTGTAGGTATACTAAATTTATACTTAAGAATGCCTGGTGGATAAATAACAGACACTCAAGCCATCTATTCTTTTTAGCTGCAATTAGTGGTACATTACAATCTGTTTTCTTAAAGAACTGGATGCCTTCCAAAAGAGAATTAGGCCTTAGGCTATCAATACAATTGGTAGAGATGAAGTGTTGCTGTGCCCTTGCAATATGGAGCAGGGAACATCAGTTAGGAAAGGAAATAAAACTGTGGAAATTGTATGGCAGCTTTCTGAATCTCAGCTAAGTATGACAGAAGGAAAGCAGCAATTCACAGAATCATGATCGCCAGAGAATCATAGGCCCTTTTATTACAGTAATATTTGTGGAATTCTGAACAACTCATTGCTTGACTTCAGCAGGAAGGGAATACAAAATGCATGACTTATTCATGCCTTTCTATTACCAGTCTGTATTAAATACTTTTTATTTGTTAAATGCCCTGACTCCAGTAGCTGCTAGGTTGTATATGATTAAACAAAAATTAAAGCAAGCTAGGCACAGTGCCTAGAGACATCAAACTTTCAAACAAATGGCAGAAGAAAATGTTTTTTGAAAAGCTGATATGGTTATAAAGGATAAGCCAAATGGTCAAAGATAACTTGTACTAACATGAGAAGAAAGCCTCAGGGAGAGAGTTTGATAGATGAGGTCTCTGGATCAAGAAACTCCTGCCTCTGAATGACTCCATCCAGATGGTATTTTAGGGTGTTGGAAAACTCGGCCAAACCATTGGCAAGGAGCAGGATAGTAGGATAGGTGATTACTAATATGCCTCAGAGCTGAATTATTATTAATGCTTTTATAGACTGTCAGCAAAATCTTGAAATGAATTTTTGATCGGTTTATCCATAACTGATGTAGATCACAGAGCACGCACATTAGCTATTCTTTGCCCCTATGCCAAGGAAGCAATGCTTGAGTACCGCGGTCCGTATTGGTTGGAACCTCAGGATCAATTTCAGGGTCAACTGGATGTTTATATTATATAATTCTGCTTAGTGTAATTAAAACTTAGTGAATTTACCATGTAGCTACAGCATCCTTTGCCAAACAGCATTACTTCTCGTCCCTCCTCCCCCATCAGTACCCACTCCCACAATCCCAGCTGCTTATTTATAACCTTTGGCTCCCTCCTAAAACCCTCCCCACTCTTACCCTTTGCTCATTCTCTGGGTAATATCTTGCTGACCTTAAAAAAAAGATTGACATGATCTCCTTTCTTTCCTCCCCTCCTCATCCAACATAGTCTCCTCACCTCTGTTACTAACTCTGAGGTATATCGCTTGCTTTCTACCTCAAACCCCAGCCCCTGCCTGCTAGATCCTATCCCTTACCAGGTATTAAATTCTTCACTCTCACCACTTCCTTTGTCCTCCTCAGTCTCTCCAACATCCCAGTTAAGTATCCTAACCACTGGGCTGAAAGTTATGAGGCAGGTCCTCCTCCTTTTCCCTCTTCCTCCTGCTGTTTTGTGGGAAGTTCCTGAGGGCCCCAGTCCATCAGGCGTGGTCAGAGGGCACCTGCTAGGTTGAGCCCCTCACATGACTTCGGTAGTTGAACACCTATTTTCCCCTAGTTTGTGGCTCATTCTAGCGCTTAGGCAGGAGAGAAGCAGCCAGATCCTTAGACTGAGGCCACAGGCCATGTGCTCAGAGGCAGAAACATAAACATCAAAGGAACTTCTTACTGCAAAAACTTAGGCACCAAGTGAGTTTAGTCACCTACAAGGTTCAGTAGAAGTTTTGTGCATTGCAGTGGTCCCAAAATAGGAATTTGCCTAAACCAGGGACTTTGATGCCTAACTCCTTTTGTCCATCCATTGAGATCTACCAATGAAAAGAGCTGTATAAGAGCTAGGTATTATTATTATTATTAGTCTTAGTGACACATGTAGGGTTCACATCATAGTTTATGGGAGACAGATACCTGCATCCAAGGAGAGAATTCAGCCATATATCTCAAACATTCATTAACTGATTGATGATGACTTGTGATATTGCTGTCTGCCTTTCTAGTACACTTTGCCCAGTCTAAATTGCAATGCTCTGCTTTGCAGATTGTGCAAATGGACAAGGAAGATCTTTTGTTCTCTTCCCTTCCACTCTTCTTATAATTTTTAAATTAAAAAAAATGTTAATCTGGAAGATAGAACTATTACAGCTCACCTGATCAGACTCCAAAGAAAGTGAGGTGTATCTAGACACATAGTATTGCTATCAGTTTTGTGAGGCTTTTGGACATTGCAAGGAGCCTTACAATTAGCTTCAAGGATAGTGGCTCTAGTAGAGATACACTATGTTTGCAAATAAATAAAAATAAAAAACAGAAAAAAGTCCTTTCCCCCCTTTTTAATTCTCCAAGGTATATTTGTATTACATTGAAGGCAGGTGTAATTTAATTTCTTCAGAGACAATTTAGCTTTGAGCTGTTTATATCTATAACTGCACTGGATAGCACAGACTCAGTCCCTCTGAAAATACTGTAATGAGATTGCCATCACAGCTGTTATCTGTGGGTTGTGTCTTTTAAAACATTTATTGAGGGTAGCCCTGCTGCAGAGACAACTAGTTTAGCATGAAAATCCATTTTATTTTCTGAATTACTATTTACATTCGGATACAGCTGTATACAAAGATGTTCTGTATGTAGGTGTGCAAAAATTGCTCTTATTGTACATGTATTCAAGAAGCATTAGGTACAAGACTGAGGAATAATTCTCAGTATAACCTGACAATTATATGGGAGGAGAGGTAGATACGTTGGAGGGTAGAGATAGGATACAGAGGGACCTAGACAAATTGGAGGATTGGGCCAAAAGAAATCTGATGAGGTTCAACAAGGACAAGTGCAGAGTCCTGCACTTAGGACGGAAGAATCCAGTGCACCGCTACAGACTAGGGACCGAATGGCTCGGCAGCAGTTCTGCAGAAAAGGACCTAGGGGTTACAGTGGACGAGAAGCTGGATATGAGTCAACAGTGTGCCCTTGTTGCCAAGAAGAGCAATGGCATTTTGGGATGTATAAGTAGGGGCATTGCCAGCAGATGGAGGGACGTGATCGTTCCCCTCTATTCAACACTGGTGAGGCCTCATCTGGAGTACTGTGTCCAGTTTTGGGCCCCACACTACAAGAAGGATGTGGAAAAATTGGAAAGAGTCCAGCGGAGGGCAAAGGCCCAGAGAGGAAGAAGGAGGAACCCTGAGGAGCTCCCAGTAGAGCCTGTGTGCTCATTTGCTGGCAGTGCGGGCAGCCAGGACATAAAAAGGAAGACTCCATATGGGAGTGTGACAGGGTGCTGGCTAAGGAACTCTGAGCCAGGCCTCTGTCATGCCAGCTCCAATCAAGAAAGGGGAATTGGAGCTGGCTGAGTAAGCCCAGGCCTCAGTGGCAAACGGGGAACAGCTGCTGGCCTCCTTAGCCTTATTTCTGGCATTCCCTACCTCTTGAGTGCTTGTCTTTACCACCTTAATGATCTTTTAACATAGTTTTATTGTTTGTGATTTACTGTACATAGTGCGGTTAATGTACAGTAAATATGGTGTTTGTCATAACTCAAAATAAAACAGACTCAGAGAACTTACAAAAACACTAGACAGTAGAGGTGTGTGAGAGTGTAGACACATCTTCACATCACTTCACTTTAATTAATTGAACAATAACTCTGTGTGGTAGGTATTTATCCCTGTTTCATATATGGGAACACCGAGGAAGAGAGGCTTTAAGTGACTCTGCCAAAGGCCATAGAAGCAGTCAGCAACAGAGCAAGTACTAGGACTCAGGAGTTCTTGATTCTCAGATTTATGAGCAGGGCACTAATGCATGCCTCTCTATTTGACCTATTTTGACCTGGTGAATGTGGTTTAATAACCAAAACTCAGTAGGAATCTACATATTCAACTATGAGGTTTCTAATGTATACCATCATAGTGGTATCTAGTCATTACTTATAGGAGTATATTAGTTTCACATACAAGATACACGGATAGATATATTTTTCAGGCAAATACTGGTTCCAATTCCGGGATTTCAACCTGACAGCACAGTTTAAATTTTTGCCCACAGAGTTGTGACTAAATAATGTGATTTAGGAGATCTCTAGCAGTGAGTTTGTGGGGTCCATCAAACCCAACGGCAGCAGAAAAAGAATGATAAAAATATATGACACTTGAATACTTAATGATAGACACATGTATGTCCAAACACTTTACAACTACCATATCTAATATCTTAAGGCTGTGAATCAACATGACGAGAGAGATTCCTCTGACCAGCTTCTATTCTGGATGGAGACAGATTTATGACATATCTGACAAATAACAGCTGATTAGAGTGTGACCAGATTACAATATCTTCTGGCCTTTTTTTAGATCGCTTCCAAGCTGTTCCATATTCCACCACTGATAATGATCTACCAGATAGTTTCAGTTATTAGCAACTTTACATTAAAGCTGAAAGTTTCATTTTTGGAGAGATTAAGATACTTTGGAGATTGTCAAATCTCATTTCTTTGCAGATGTGATTTGAAATAATCGCTTTTATCCTGAACATTGTATCTTTACTTAAGGTATAATATAGACACAGTATCAGGGCAGAAGTATAATAGAAACGCAATCTAGTCAAAGAACTAACTTCCACTGTGAAACGGCAGTCATTTGTTTTGGAATCTATGTCTTGGAACATACTGCATACTATTCCTCCATTTTGATGGGCCTATCTAGAAAAACTGAAACAACTTCCAATGCAACAACAATTGTACACATTTCTCAGTGATGGAATGTTTCAGGAGTTCTAATCTATGAGTAACTTATTGTTTGTATCCTGACAAGTGATGCACCTTGTTTGTTAAAGTGTAAAGTACTATCAGGTGAGACCTCTAGCAGAATGGACATCAATTTCAATTTGAAGCTCATTTAAACTCTTAATGGTTTAGACTCCATGTGCATTCACTCCTTGGCCTGTCTGCTGAGATGGCTAATACGGAAACAACAGTTGTGACATGGATACCTGTCCACTAAGATCTGAACGGAAATCACCAGCTAGTAGCCAGATGATAATTATTTTCAGTCACACATGTCTGAGCTGGATGCTAACAGATGATGTAAAGGTGAAAGGCTCCACATGCTGATATTAATCCATTGGGTCGTCCAAATGTATTTGAAATCTTCTTTCATTACAGTTCCTCTCAAGAGTCCCCAGTTTTTAGTTATTTACAAAACTCTGTTTTGTCAGTTTCTATTACTTTTATTTAGTTGAGTTACAAAAGCTACCTACCTACCTGCGGGTAAATTTGCTATGAAGTGCATTAGTTACACTAACCCATACATCTCCTCAAAAATGTGCCAAATAGTGGACAAATACCTTATCATAGAATCATAGAATATCAGGGTTGGAAGGGACCTCAGGAGGTCATCTAGTCCAACCCCCTGCTCAAAGCAGGACCAATCCCCAATTAAATCATCCCAGCCAGGGCTCTGTCAAGCCTGACCTTAAAAACTTCTAAGGAAGGAGATTCCACCACCTCCCTAGGTAACGCATTCCAGTGTTTCACCACCCTCCTGGTGAAAAAGTTTTCCTAATATCCAACCTAAACCTCCCCCACTGCAACTTGAGACCATTACTCCTTGTCCTGTCCTCTTCTACCACTGAGAATAGTCTAGAACCATCCTCTCTGGAACCACCTCTCAGGTAGTTGAAAGCAGCTATCAAATCCCCCCTCATTCTTCTCTTCTGCAGACTAAACAATCCCAGTTCTCTCAGCCTCTCCTCATAAGTCATGTGTTCCAGACCCCTAATCATTTTTGTTGCCCTTCGCTGGACTCTCTCCAATTTATCCACATCCTTCTTGTAGTGTGGGGCCCAAAACTGGACACAGTACTCCAGATGAGGCCTCACCAATGTCGAATAGAGGGGAACAATTACGTCCCTCGATCTGCTCGCTATGCCCCTACTTATACAGCCCAAAATGCCATTGGCCTTCTTGGCAACAAGGGCACACTGCTGACTCATATCCAGCTTCTCGTCCACTGTCACCCCTAGGTCCTTTTCCGCAGAACTGCTGCCTAGCCATTCGGCCCCTAGTCTGTAGCGGTGCATTGGGTTCTTCCGTCCTAAGTGCAGGACCCTACACTTATCCTTATTGAACCTCATCAGATTTCTTTTGGCCCAATCCTCCAATTTGTCTTGGCCCAATCCTCCATTTTATATGTATAGTTGGGATTATGTTTTCCTATGTGCATTACTTTGCATTTATCAACATTAAATTTCATCTGGCATTTTGTTGCCCAGTCACCCAGTTTTGAGAGATCCTTTTGTAGCTCTTTGCAGTCTTCCTGGGATTTAACTATCTCGAGTAGTTTTGTATCATCCACAGATTTTGCCACCTCACTGTTTATCCCTTTTTCCAGATCATTTATGAATATGTTGAATAGAACTGGGCCCAGTACAGACCCCTGGGAGACACCACTATTTACCTCTCTCCGTTCTGAAAGCTGATCATTTATTCCTACCCTTTGTTTCCTATCTTTTAACCAGTTACAGATCCATGAGAATCTTATCTCAGGACAGCTTACTTTGCTTAAGAGCCTTTGGTGAGGGACCTTGTCAAAGGCTTTCTGAAAATCTAAGTACACTATATCCACTGGATCCCCGTTGTCCACATGCTTGTTGGTCCCCTCAAAGAATTCTAGTAGATTGGTGAGGTGAAACATGATTTCCCTTTACAAAAACCATGCTAGTTCTTCCCCCAACAAATTGTGTTCATCTATGTGTCTGACAATTTTGTTCTTTACTGTAGTTTCATCAAGTTTTTCCGGTACTGAAGTCAGGCTTACCAACCTATAAGTGCTGGGATCACCTCTGGAGCCCTTTTTAAAAATTGGCATCACATTAGCTATCCTCCAGTCATTTGGTACAGAAGCTGATTTAAATCATAGGACTGGAAGGGACCTCGAGCGGTCATCTACTCCAGTCCCCTGCACTCATGGCAGGACTAAATATTATCTAGACCATCCCTGACTTTTGTTTGTCTAACTTGCTCTTAAAGATCTCCAATGATGGAGATTCCACCACCTCCCTGAGCAATTTATTTCAGTGCTTAACCACCCTGACAGTTAGGAAGTTTTTCCAAACTAAACTGCTGTTGCTACTATTTAAGCCCATTACTTCTTGTCCTAGCCTAACAGGTAAAGAATGACGGTTTTTCTCCCTCCTCCTTGTAACAGCCTTTCATGTATTTGACAATTGTTGTTATGTCTCCCCTCAGTCTTCTCTTCTCCAGACTAAACAAACTATTTTTTTTCAATCTTCCCTCATAGGTCATGTTTTCTAGCCCTTTAATCATTTTTGTTGCTCTTCTCTGGGCTTTCTCCAATTTGCCCACATCTTTCCTGCAACGTGGCGCCCAGAACTGGACACAATACTCCAGTTGAGGCCTAATCAGCATGGAGCAGAGTGAAAGAATTACTTCTCATGTATTGCTTACAACACTCCTGCTAATACATCCCAGAATGATGTTTTGCTTTTTTTGCAATAGTGTTACACTGTTAACTCCTATTTCACTTATAATACACTGTGACCCCCCCCATCCCTTTCTACTGTACTCCTTCCTAAGCAGTCATTTCCCATTTTGTATATGTGCAACTGATTATTCCTTCCTAAGTGAAGTACTTTGCATTTGTCCTTATTGAAATTCAACCTTTTACTACAGACCATTTCTCCATTTTGTCCAGATCATTTTAAATTTTAAACCTATCCTCCAAAACACTTGCAACCTCTCCCAGTATGGTATCATCTGCAAACTTTATAAGTGTATTCTCTATGCCATTATCTAAATCATTGATGAAGATATTGAAAAGAACCGGATCCAGAACTGAACTTTGTGGGACCCCACTCGTTATGCCCTTCCAGCATGACTGTGAACCACTGATAACTATTCTCAGGGAACGGTTTTCCAACCAGTTTTGCACCCACCTTATAGTAGCTCCATCTAGGTTGCAGTTCCCTAGTTTGTTTATGAGAAGGTCATGCGAGACAGTATCAAAAGCTTTACTACAGTCAAGATATACCACATCTACCTCTTCCCCCCCATCCACAAGGCTTGTCACGCTGTCAAAGAAAGCTATCAGTTTGGTTTGACACGATTTGTTCTTGACAAATCCATGTTCACTGTTACTTATCACCTTATTGTCTTCTAGATATTTGCAAATTGATTGCTTAATTATTTGCTCCATTATCTTGCCAGGTACTGAAGTTAAGCTGACTGGTCTGTAATTCCCTGGGTTGTCCTTATTTCCCTTTTTGTAGATTGGCACTATATTTGCCCTTTTCCACTCTTCTGGAATCTCTCCCATCTTCCATGACATTTCAAAGATAATCAGTAATGGCTCAGATATCTCCTCAGTCAGCACCTTGAGTATTCTAGGATGCATTTCATCAGGTCCTGGTGACCTGAAGACATCTAACTTGTCTAAGTAATTTTTAACTTATGCTTTTCCTATTTTAACTTATTCTGATCCTACGTCATTTTCACTGTTATTCACTATGTTAGACAACCAATCACCACCAGCCTTCTTGGTGAAAACCAGAACAAATAAGTCATTAAGCACCTCTGCCATTTCAACATTTTTTGTTATTATTTTCCCCACCTCATTGAGTAACAGGCCTTGGTCTTCCTCTTGCTTCTAATGTATTTGTAGAATGTGCGCTTGTTACCCTTTATGACCCTAGCTAGTTTGATCTCGTTTTGTGCCTTGGCCTTTCTAATTTTGTCCCTACATACTTGTGTTGTTTGTTTATATTCATCCTTTTAATTTGACCTAGTTTCCACTTTTTGTAGGACTCTTTTTTAAAACTAATTTTTAGAATACTTAATTTTTCTATGTAATTTACTATCTGTTTTAAAAATGAATTACAATATTCCTTATGTTGGTATGCAATTCAAATAATTAATTTGCACTGCAGAAAAAAAGAGACTTAATTTTGTTCTGCCCAAGTCTTGCTACATATAAATCTGTGTGGGAAAAATAATGATAATCACATATTCACACATCTTTGCAAAATCAATGTAATTAAAAGTAATTTATACTTCTGTAGTACAATCTATTTAAGGATCTTAAAGCATTTTACAAAGATTAATTAAAGACTCGTACCATCCTTGTTACATAAACAAATACTGTACTGATCATATTCATTGTTTTATAAAGTGTTTTCTATATTTAGGTCAATACAGAATTGAGCATTAATAATTATACAGCTTAGTAAACTGAGGCAAAAAGGTTACATGGTTTTACTAAAGCCACACAACAAGTCATTGGTCAGTCTGCAAATAGAATCAGTGAGTAGTGATTCCCTGTTCTCTCCGCTCTACCCACAGGACCAAACTCCTTTGGGAAATTGAAAATATTGTCAGTGCTTTAAATTATGTTGAAAAAATTAATTCATAACAATAATAAATGTAGGCTTGCTAATGAATTATCATGTAGTGTCACTTGATTCCAGATACGTGACAGTAGGTCAGCCACAAAGCATAGCACTGCAGCTAGGGTCTTTGCCTATAGTAGATTATAATAGACATTTGCTTGTAAGCATAACTTGTGCTTTATTATGATGAATCTAGTACTCATTTATTCCAGGTTGGCTCAACTGATTCTTTAAATATTAATAGCTTGCAGTGCAGTCGGCTGCTACTTCCTCTTCTTCCACAATTGTACCTTTTTTCCCTGTAATCAGACACTTCCCTTGCCTGTGTCAAAGGCTGTTTTATTAGCTCCTGGCTGAGTTCTGGTTCCTATCCTTTTCTGTTGCTCCTTCATCTGAAGGAAGACGGGTCATGTCATAATTACTTTCTGCAGTAATTGCCATAGAGATGTTGACTGATTCCTAATTAGATCAAGCAGTGTTTACCGTGACGTTTCAGAGAGGCTGTCCACAGATGCTCATCTCCTTCAGATCTCAGTAATTGAGTTGTGCAGCTTGTAGTTTGTGCAACTAAAGTTTTGCACATCAGTTCTTTAAACACAGTGCAAGAAGTGGAGAAGTTGTGGTGTTTAATGAGAAATGGCAGAGTCCCTAGAGCAATTAAAGTGAGTTTTCTTTTAAAGTTGAGGAAAATGAGGAAAGCTTAAAATTCTATTCTGTTCTATTCTAGTCAGATTCTTATGCTACATCCTATACTAGGTATCTGAGCTGAAAGACCTAAATATCTGTATAATTTGGCTAAGCAACAGCAAAACCTCGGGGTATAAATCTGTACATATTTGAAAGCTTTAATCAGTGGTTGGCAAAATGACTCAAGGATTATACAACTGTTTCTCAAATCCAGAACAATTTTGGTTCCAATATACTTGTCAAAAATCTCTGAATGGGGCCTTGAGAAGCGTATGTGTTGGTGTTTGTGGGGGAGTGGAAGATAAGGGATAAATAGGACATCGAATTTTCATTTTGGGGAGCTATATTTATAAACCGTATACCAGCCATTGTACTTCTGCTGTACGTACATTTTTCCTTCAGTTTTATTCAGTTAATAAATTGGAATTAATTTGCAAACTGGACACCATTAAATTAGGCTTGAATAAAGTGGGAGTGGATGGGTCATTACACAAAGTAAAACTATTTCCCCATGTTTATTTTTCCCCCCTAATGTTCCTCATACGTTCTTGTAAACTGCTGGAAATGGCCCACCTTGATTATCACTACTAAAGGGTGGGGTTTTTTTGTTTTCTTTTGTTTTTTCTCTCTCCTGCTAGTAATAGCTCACCTTACCTGTTTCAGAGTAACAGCCGTGTTAGTCTGTATTCGCAAAAAGAAAAGGAGTACTTGTGGCACCTTAGAGACTAACCTTACCTGATCACTCTTGTTACAGTGTGTATGGTAACACCCATTGTTTCATGTTCTCTGTGTATATAAAATCCCCCTACTGTATTTTCCACTGCATGCATCCGATGAGGTGAGCTGTAGCTCACGAAAGCTTATGCTCAAATAAATTTGTTGGTCTCTAAGGTGCCACAAGTACTCCTTTTCTTTTTGCGGATGCAGACTAACATGGCTGCTACTCTGAAACCTGTCATTAAAAAGGCAGTTTGTCACCATCCTGGGGGTTACAAATGCAGTAAATAAGAGAAGGGGGATGCTGCTGGAGTGCAGCTCCTCCTCTTCTGCTAAAAATAGGGAGAGAGTCTCCTCTCTTCCATGCCTGGTACTGCTAAAAGTAAAGGGAGAGTACTCCCTCCTTCTTGCCTGGTATGTTAAGAGATCCCCCCTTCTGTCTCAATTTTCCTCAACCGCTTTATGAGTGGGGATGCTTTCTCTGGCCTGGGCTGGGAGCTATAGCCAGTGGGTTTGTGATACAGCCTGCCCTCTGAGTGCTGCTGTGCATTTTAAGCACCACTGAAATGTAGCTGCCTCTGGGAGGAATAAGGCAGATATTTAATAGTGTTACACACTATGCTACACAGCAGATCGTGACAGGAAGTGAAGTATACCTTATCCAATTGAAAGTTTAGGTAGATAGTCCCATGCAGCCCATCATACTGTAATTTGGCTAGAGAGCTACAACCTTATGAAAAGTTCAATGGGCTCTTTCATGACTGGAAGTGGTCAGCACTTTTACATCTCATCTAAAATTGTCACCTCCAACAGTCTGTGACCCCTCCATTCACACACCCCCATACCATATTTGGGCATTCGTTAAGTACTTCCTCAAAAGGGAAAGTGACATCTACAGAATCACCAGTGCTACTCCTTGCAGCATCTGGGTTTTTCTGAGAGGCCTCCCATTCAAATACTGACCAGGCCCAACACTGTTTGATTTGTGATTTCTGATGAGTTTATAACCCAAAGTGATATTGCTCCAGAGCTAACCAATAGTTTCTTTCCTAGAAGAAAGGTCTGAAAAAAATCACAGCTATGAATTATAGTTTATAATGGAACTACAAAATGAACTGTGGCATTTATAGCTGATCATTGGTAGGTAATAACTACTAGCTGGAAAAGGGATCAGACAGGAAAAGAAAGAAGAATTAGTTGTGCAGTATTGTGTATTTTTAAATAATAGTAATTATACCAGATAAAACTTTTCTGCTGAGATAATATACAGCGAAGACTGGTCATGTAACTCTGGAATGGACTTTAAATACCCAGATTGTAGAAGTCTTTAAATCTCTGAGTTGATGAGCTGTTCAGTGGAAGTGCCTGCTTGTGTGGTCTAAACATGATTGTGTGACTCCTAATCCACAGATAAGTACAACATGAATTATTATTTTTTAATGAGGTAGTCAGCTAAGATGATGAAAAGGTTAATTGTTTGTCTGTTTGTATGTCATGCAACATATCACTTATCACAGACAGAAATCATTCCCCATGATATGTAGGATGGATTTTTTTTGTATACTAACAGGGAACTTTTATTCTGTCTCAGGACATGAGTTATATAAGAATATTAAACAATTCAGAACCTAGCTCAACATCACCCAGCAGAAGACCAGATAAAGATTTTCAGCATCCTAAAAAATATAATTTTAAAGGAGACTTTCAACTTGATTATTCGTCCTCCATAGATGTGTTGCCAGTCCTCAGAGTTCTCCCCAGTGAGATTCTTCTGAGATTCTGTATTATCACCTGGATACATGGAGACTCTCTTAAGCACCTTGTGGTCAAGACAAAGTCTCTCCTAGTGCCTAGTCCGTTGTACACATTTCAACTGTATGTACAAAGGGCTAAGAGTACCTCTCCAGGAAGTGCTTCTACAGTGAATGGTAATAACTTATGTTGCCCTTTTAGGATGTCCCCAAGTGCCAGGATATTGTGCAGCTTGATAATAGAAGTAATTCCCACAAATCTATTAAACCTATACCAATTTACCTCAGATTCATCCAAGAGCTGGTTAAAAATTGTTGACCCCCTCATCAGGACTCATGACATCAGAATTAGTACATTCATCTTACAAAAACTGGTGGATGTTAGAACCAGTGCCCTAGAAAAAGAGGCAGTAAAAATAATTTGGAATTTTGGCATGTATTTCTAGCAATACCCTTGAGGACAAATGAACCTGAAGCACTTATATCCTTTTTTCAGATGTTCTCTCTATTGCTGTAAATAAAAGAGACTTCCTAAACAATAAGATCTGAAAAACCTTTTTGCCATCCCTATGTCAGATCTTTTTCCCTTGCATTCCTCAACTAAGGATTGTCATAATTAATATAGTAGCCAATGCAATCTTCTTTAAAAGAACAGAAAAATAATATTCTAGTGCCTGGCCTCTTCCAGTATACTTTTGTTTAAATTTAATCAAGGGGTGGAAAAATTTAAGACATAACAGAAGGATGGTTTCTTCAAGATATATGTATTTTCACTCAGAGTTGGAAATGCTCCCCAGGTACAGTAGTTGTATTTTCTACGTTTTGGGTGGTTGGGAGGAAAGTTAAGTTTCCTAGCCATCACTCATGGGAAAAGAGGAGGATAAGCTCCAAACCTTAACTATGAACATATATTACATCCAATCTTGTAAGAGCAAGCCAACATGAAAATTTGAACCACGTCTTTCTTCCACAGATAATTAAATAATTTTCCAAGTGCATTTTGGTAGACCTTTAAAGCATCCTAAATCACTTAACAGCATCAGAGAGTATCATAACGCTGATATGAGAAAGTTAGTATTTAAATTAAACAAAGTAAATTAGAAAGGCTAGAAACTTTATATTTATCTTTCACCCGTCAACCATGATGCCACCCAATTTCTCTTACTTTCTGTCTTGCAAGAGAGGTTGCTACAAAGTCAAGAAAGGCCTACTCTCTCCTAGATTAACCTTTTATTTGTAGGTTTCAGAGTAACAGCCGTGTTAGTCTGTATTCACAAAAAGAAAAGGAGTACTTGTGGCACCTTAGAGACTAACCAATTTATTTGAGCATGAGCTTTCGTGAGCTACAGCTCACGAAAGCTCATGCTCAAATAAATTGGTTAGTCTCTAAGGTGCCACAAGTACTCCTTTTCTTTTATTTGTACTGAATCCAGAATTAAGGAAATTTTATTGCAAGGACATTTCTCCCTGAATTACGATTTTTTATTTCAGTCTACTCAAACCTAGGGGAGCTCACTCCTGTACTCAGCTATCTGATATATAAATGTCTCGTATTTTTGAAGCAGTTTCTTGGTACTCATGCTGAATATTTAAGAATCATTACAATTTACAGATCCCTGCTTTTTGTTTACCCAGAAGTCACAGAGAAGGAAAATGTGGATATGTTGGGGAAGAGTCAACACAGCTTTTGTAAAGGGAAATCATGCCCTCACCAATCAATTAGAATTCTTTGAGGGAGTCAATAAGTATGGGAGCAAGGGTGATCCAGTCAATATAGTGTACTTTCAGAAAGCCTTTAACAAGGTCTCTCACCAAAAGCTGTTAAGGCTGTTAATGTGCAACAGCAGTGAAAAAGCTAACAGAATGTTGGGAATCATTAGGAAAGGGATAGATAACAAGACAGAAAATATCATGTTGCCGCTATGTAAATCCATGGTATGACCACACCTTGAATACTGTGTGAGACCCGGTCACCACACCCAAAAAAAGATATATTGGAATTGGAAAAAGGTACAGAGGGAGGCAACAAAAATGATGAGGGCTATGGAACAGCTTCTGTACCAGGAGAGATTAATAAGACTGGGAGATTAATAACGCTGGGCTAGATGGACAATTGATCTGACCCAGTATGGCCATCCTTATGGATTGACATTTTTTTCAACATTTTATTTAAAAATTTGCATTACAAGGAAAAAAAAGACTAGTGCCTGAAGAAAAAGGTAAGCATACAATACCACAGAAGAATCTTTATGCATAAAACAATTCTATGTTCTCGTTCAGTTTTCACTTATCTTCCCTTTGAACTCAGTTAAACAGATTTATTAAGTTAGAGCCAAATGAACTGCTTTGGAAGTGGGAAGATTCAGAAAACAGAAATAATTGCTCTGATTTTCTAGATAATAAAAGGTTTCCAAAGGTCTGTAGTACTAACCCCTTGCACCACAAGACTCATCTTTACACAAGCCATTCCAGCAAAAATGGCTACTGCAGAATGTGGCAAAATTTTCTCCAGCAAAGTCAAAGGGGACAAAGTCTTGGTAAGAAATGTCAGATTCACTGAAGAAATGAATAGTACAATGCTTTCAGTAAAAAGAGTGCTTTTTTTCTTTGTGCACACTGATAACACTGTTTTAGAAATACATAGTTGGGTAGATACTTCCATAGCACTTTTCATCCAAGTGTCTCAAAGTGTGTACAGCCATCAATTAATTTAAGCATCACATGTGAGTGAGGTGGTTAGTCCCAATTTAAAGAAGAGAAGACTGAGACATGGAGGGAGTAAGCAGTTTGTCCAAGGTCACATGGTAAGTGTGTTGTATGGTCATGAGAAGCACCCAGATCTCCCAGTCATCTGCCTTAACTACTAATACATCCTTCCTCTAATGGTTCTATACTGAATCATTCACATACTCCATACTTAAAAATATTCTGGAAGTAGGAGCTTTGAGTGCCCAGTTGCAGCCCTCTCGGCTAAGATAAAAAACAATGTTGCCATCTCTTTCAGAATTTTGAAATATACGTATCAGACTATAAAATCCCATAAAATAACTGAGAGTTTACAAGTCAAAGATTTTGAAGGCCTTATTGCAGTTGCATTTGGGCCATCTGTCTCCTGCTCCTCTGGAATGGTGTTTGTTGTAAGAATAACTCCTGTCCTAGACCTGGCTGTTGTTAGAAATTGAGATTCATTAGTTCTGTGTCTGGCAGTTACACTCCTGGTAAACAAAAATATTAAATATTCTTCCAGCTCCCAAATCCCATGTGTTCTTGGGGAAAGTGCAGCTCAAATGAGGTTGGATTGCAGCAGAAGTACAATTGTACCTGACTGCAGACAAACAAAGCCACATTACCCTTTCCGCTCAGAATGTGGAACCTTACATGATTCTGGCCAAAATTAGGAACTACCATGACAGGTACTTGAGAGAAGCCCTGTTCAGCATCCTCAAACTGGAGATATGTTACCATAATACATGACCTGTTTGAGGGAGAGAAGGGAAAATGATTTAGGGTGATGAGTAATAAAAATTCACACAGAGATAGACACAAATATGTTAGTCTTGTGTAGAATACAAATAGTACAAAAGCCAGGAAATGCAAAATTAAGGAAGGCGTATAAGCTTATTCTTGGCTTTTTGGCTTCGATCATGTGTAGCATCAGTTTATTGTGAAACATTCTGTACTGGGGGACGGACTCAGTGATCTAATATGTCTTTTTTCATTTCTATCTGCTATAATCCTATTTATCTCAGAATGATCTGGCTTTTGTTGGTTTGTGTGACAATTTTAATTTTAACTAAGTGTATTTTTCTAATGTCTCCTTATGCCAGAGGGAAGTGAAGCTACATATATTAAAGGGATGTAAACACCAAGCAAGGAGAGGGATTATTTTGAGTATAGAACTATGGGCTATAACTAAGAGTGGTGGGAAATAATGTAGAAAAGAACATTTAAACTGAGTATCAAGAAACCTTTGACAATAAGATATCTTAGACTGTGGAATCATTTCCTAAAGGAAGTGTGAAAGACTCATCATTTGAGACATTTAAAATAGGACCGGAGAAGACATTAGAAATATTACTATATATGAAGCAATCTTGCATTTGTAGCTCCATATAGCAGTTCTAGTTTGTAACTGTCTGATCTATCTAGGTGTTATCCATCTCTTCTCCTCTCTCTGCCCAGATCCATCAGTGGAACTGAAAAAAACGTACAGAGTAGAAAAGAAATTACAGTAAAAGTTAGGATTATCTAACAAGAAGGCTAATGGCATTCTGGGCTGTATAAATAGGAGCGTTGCAGCAGATCGAGGCACGTGATCATTCCCCTCTATTCGGCATTGGTGAGGCCTCATCTGGAGTACCATGTCCAGTTTTGGGCCCCACACTACAAGAAGGATGTGGAAAAATGGGAAAGAGTCCAGCGGAGGGCAACAAAAATGATTAGGGCGCTGGAGCACATGATTTATGGGGAGAGGCTGAGGGAACTGGGATTATTTCGTCTGCAGAAGAGAAGAATGAGGGGGGATTTGATGGCTGCTTTCAACTACCTGAAAGGGGGTTCCAAAGAGGATGGATATCAGTGGTACCAGATGACAGAACAAGGAGTAATGGTCTCAAGTTGCAGTGTGGGAGGTTTAGGTTGGATATTAGGAAAAACTTTTTCACCAGGAGACTGGTGAAGCACTGGAATGAGAATCTCCTTCCTTAGACGTTTTTAAGATCAGGCTTGACAAAGCCCTGGCTGGGATGATTTAGTTGTGGATTGGTCATGCTTTGAGCAAGGGATTGGACTAGATGACCTCTGAGGTCCCTTCCAACTGTGATATTCTATGAACACTTAAGAATCAAGACTCTGAATTTCTCCTGTCTCCACGTGATGGAAAGGAGGACCACAGCCACTCTCTGGCTGGCACTCAAGTAACTGGTGAAAACTAAAAACTTTCTTATTTACAGTAATACTATTTTTCAGAAGGAAAAGATAAAAGATTCTGCATTCATTCTAAGTTCTACCTTTAGCTTTGTTATATAATGGCTAAGATGTCAATACGTTATAATTAAAAATGTGATGCAATGGAACTTTGATACTTAACTTGAGAGACAGGTCCTTAATATGTAACTTAGTGCTCATTAGCAACCTTTATTAGTATAGTTATTACGTTTAATATGCTTTACGGTGGCACCCAGAGACACCAGTCAGGATTTGGAGCTCATGGTGCTAGACACTGTACAAACACAAACTAAAAGATGGTCCATGCCCCAAAGAACGTACAGTCTAGTTAAGACAAGATGCAACCAACTGGGTATAACAAACAATGGGTACAAATTGGGGAGGGAAAACCAGCAGGGACATGTGTCTATATATTGGCCAAATAAAATAAAGAGCAGAAATATCTAATGGTCATCTTCCTAGCCATTATCTTTTAGTGGCTTCCCATAGGCATCAAGGCAGGCATGGGTGAGGAGGAGGTATATGAAGGCAAATAAGTTTCTTTATGCACTTGTTTGGAAAGAATGGAAGAAAGTGTAGAGATTTTTATGGAAGAAGCAGATAAAATGGTGATAGAGGCTGGTATTGCTGGAAGGACAGGGTTTGACAAGATAAGACACAAGGGCAGACAAGATTGGACAGGCAGAGTTTTGAATGGCCTTAAAGGTAAAGATCAGATGTTTGTAGTTGACGCAGTGGAGAACAGAAGCCAGTGGAAGGATTCAAAGCAACAATGACATGGTTGGAAGGATGGGCTAGGAAATGATTTTAGCAGAAGCATTTTGAACGGATCGGAGGGAAGCAAGGTGCAAATTATCTTACAAAACCAAACTTTTTGAGAATTCAGCTAAGCTCTATTGGTCTTTTCCTCAGCACGTGTTCACTGGCTACTGACTTCACTGGCCACTGGTGTCCATATGTTAAATACTGTATGTAGTATCTGCTTTAAATAGGAAACCTTTTTGCAGCATTAATTTAAGTGCTGCCAACTAAATGGAACTGTGATAGCATTGTCCTGTGGATAATGGAGTCGGACAATCCAGTCAGACAAATAAACAAATGTTTAGCCTTTGGAGAGAAGAGGAATTCTGAAATTTGTATTTTGCAGTCTGTGAGAGAGAGCTCTTTCAGAGCTATTAGGACTCAGTTCTCTTCTCCACTATTACCTTGTTTGCAACAATTCTCTTTCTCCTAGGTGGCTTAGTGACTTGAAAAGCAACCATCATTATAATCCCAACTCTGCTCATTATTGCAAGCAGCCTGCAGCCAAACTTTAGCTATTTTATTAATTAACAGCAGTGTTGCTCTCCCTTGGAAATCTCAGTAGAAAGGCCATCTATGTCATTGCCCAGCAGAAACTGTTCAGCAGTCAGAGTCAGAAATGGCAGGTGGTTGTCCAGAGCTGTAAATAAAGTCTGTACCATGTTCTTCCTTTTTTCCCCAGGATTTGTGGAGGAGGAGAAGGAAACAACATTTTATTTGGTTTGAGGGCTGTGCGTATTCTAAAGCCTGGCCCAGAGATCAGTAGTAAAGGGCTCTGTTAATAAGTGATGTCAGAAGATTACTATCCCCACCCCCCCAAAAGCACATACTCTTGTATTTAAGTATTTATGATTCTGTTGATAGAACTTTCAGTGTTATGGAATGTATGATGTTGCCAAGTGTAGTAACATTACCAGGCAAATGCAGTTTGCTCAGAGTAAGGATTTGTTTAAATATTTCAGTGCAAAGCATGGAACTGAGTCTTGCAGTGATCTCAGATGTGTTTTCCAAAGTGAATGTCATACTGGCATTCAAATATTTTGTTTTATTGTTGGATTTATTGTGATTGCATGGGTGCTCAATGCTCTAGAAAATTTGCTGTATGGAAGATTCTTGCACTGGCAAGGGGAAGGGCTAGGTAAACTACTATCGGCTTTTTCCCATCTGTAACGTTTGTGTCTCTGTGTCAATTAGAAATAATCCAAAATATATTAAGCAATAATATTTTTATGTATAGAAAAGCTGTTACTGGCCTGGGATCGAATTTTCTACATGCTGGTTGCAGTCAGGAGTAATAACTATCATGAGTTATATCAGGGAGCTAATACGAAATAAAAATACAGACATTTCAAATGGCCAGTGAACACAAAAAAACTCACACAGCTCCCCACCTCACATGCATCAGGCTTGCCTTTTGATGGTAAATCCCTGTCGGTTACAATGCCAGATGTGTTGTACATTTCATCTGAAAGATGTTCCATCCATATGCTTTGGCGGACTGTAAGCAGGACTGATGTAAGGATCCCTTATCAAAATTTCCCTCCATGAATTCCTGGCCAGGTTTCCTGCAGTTTTACTCTGGGGACAGATAACTAGAGCTTCCAGTTAATTAATATGGGTCTGTTGGCATAGTACAGGGTGGGGGAAAAGTGCACTGGATAACCTGTTAGGATTTGTTCTAACTTATGTGAACAACTGAATTTTTAAATCACATTTTTCTGTTAGTGGGACATGTATTTTTTAATGCATTGATGTTAAGGAGGGCAGTCTAGGAGAGAATAGTTTTGAAACTCTGTGGGGAGGGAGGGCGAAAGCATGTCATCTTAAGACACATCTCCAACTGGGCTATACCGTCAGTCGCTCTTTGTTATGGGAGAATACTCAGTTCCACTACTAACATTCCCTTTTCAGGAAGCTCACTTTCCACAATATTGTCTGTACTAGGTGTCTGAGGCAATATACTGTAGCCGATAGTGACTTCTTTTCCTGGACAAATCCTTAAATTAAGTAGCAATAGGCCAAACTTGCCTGACTTCCAGTAATTAACAGTTATATTGGTTTTTACTGTACGTTTTAGAGGGAAGCCTCCAGGCCACCAGAGGAAGAGATGATATTCTTATAAATCAGGGCTCAACAATAAGTGTCAGAGGAAGTGGACCTTTGCTCTTACAAAACAGTTTTCCACCAAGCAACCATGCAGCAGAATTTAAAATTAGAGTCTAACTAGGAATGACAATTGGCAAAGGTGGGGGCGGGGGGGTTATGGCTACAGGTTGGCAAGGCTGTTATCTGGAACTGACCCTTCTGGTCAAAGGATACACTCCACTGCTTTTAGTATAGGTTTTCAGTTTTTGTTTTTATTATTTTGTTGCTTGTAGGCTCCACCAGGAAACGTGAAAATAGCATTTACTTCAGCACAAGGTTTCATCTTTTCCATTTGATGAACACTGAGGGTGAGATTCATCTGAGGTCTTGGTCAACCAAGAATGGGAACTGTAACCTCCCTGCTGCCAGGAGGCAGGCAGTACAAAGCTAACACTGCTAAAAAAGTGCATGTCGCTGGACAGGAATGGAAGGGGCAACTATTCTGCCTATCCCCGCACTGGCCAGCAGGGCCCCTATGCAGCACCTGTTTGGAATTAAAGCTGCCCTCTCGTTGGGGTGAATCACAAATGGAGTATAAGAAGCACTCTGGTGCAGGGTGGGAGGAATGTACAGTAATTTATAAAATTATATGAAAGAGTGTGATCATTTTGGGCAAGGAATTGTAGTTTCTTTTCTGTTTGTACAGTACCTAGCACACTGTGGCTGCTACCAGTAGCAAATGAATAAGTATAATATATGCAGAAGAGAGAGTAAAGAAGTGGTAATGCAGTGAAAGCTGAGATCGAGAAGGGAAGAAGAG
Organism: Lepidochelys olivacea; assembly: GCF_965140295.1. Lineage (NCBI taxonomy): Eukaryota > Metazoa > Chordata > Testudines > Cheloniidae > Lepidochelys > Lepidochelys olivacea. Next base: position 11,138,877 of record NC_140412.1, read on the forward strand.
AGAGCAGAAAAGGATGAGAAGTGCTTTTACGTCTCTAAATATTCATTTCTATCATTTTTCAAAAAATTTGAATTTGCATTTTGGGGAACTTGATTTGGAGCATGAACTTTCCCAGATTTTCAGACCCCATTGTATGGTTTGGCTATATCTGCTATTTCTTGTAAAGCACTTTCAAAATCAGGTTCGTGATGAAGATGAACAAAACACTTTCACCTGTGATTTTCATTTTTTTTACGATTCAGAATGTTCCATGAACCATCTTGGAGCTTGACTTTCATGAAATCTGGTCATAATGTCAGCCCCTGTTTCACAAACTAAATTTATGACCAAGTTACTGAATGAGAGTCTAGAATTCTAGAAACAAAGTGTTATATTTAATAACTTGCACTTACATAGCATTTTTCTATCCTAATTTCTCACCACAAGAAAAAGTTAATCTTTCTCTTTCACATGCTGTGCACACACACCATGAGACAGGGTATTAATGTACTCTTTTTACAGAGGGATAAACCGAGACAGAGAAAATTGATTTGCCTAAGATCACAGAAGAATTATAGCTAAGAACAGAACTAGGTCTCCTGACTCCCTGTCTTGTGCCTTAACCTCTGCTTTTATCCCCAGATGAGGTATGTGAAATGAAGCAGGCAGATAGAGGAATGGAAAGTTAGTGACATAAAACTAATTCTGAACCCAGTTGACAGTGTCACCTTTTGTGAAGAGAATGACAAAGAATCTTCTTCACTACACAGTTGGCAAAATCTTGACTAGCAGAAGTGTGCTGAATAGTGAACAGGCTAATAGCTGGCTTATCGCTGCCATCTGTGATAAAGGGTGACCCAGTTACGCGCAAATAGAGGTTTGAAAGCACTAAGGGAAATCTGGCCCATTAAATGCAGAATTAACAGTGTGCCTCTTGCCTGGTGAAAACAAGTGGGAGAGCCCCTTATCCCACTCTTCATCAAGGGGCATCAATTCCTTGCCCAGAAGGCAATCTGCTGGCCACCTTGTTGCTCATGATATTTCAGCTGATTCTTAAAGAAGCATCACTCAGTGTCAGTGATTGTGACAACTTACCTTCCTGTGTCCATCATTCACTTCTCGAGCCAGGTTATTGAGAAGGTTGTGATGTATATACTAGACCCTTCCCAATGAGGTTTTGGTGTAAATTATGGCATAGACGTGCCACTAGTACTTCACCTGGTTATGGCCATGGATGGGGGGAAAACATCTATGCTTATATGTCACATTCTGCCAATGATCTTTGACACTGCTAATCATAAAGTGGTGCTGACTCACCTGTAAGACTTACCAGGAGTGGATGTAGCCATCTGAAATTGGTTCTAGTCATTCCTCTCTCCTCACCAGAGGCACCTGCCCTTAACATCCAGGTGGTGCATAGTGACAGATCTCATAGACTTTAAGGCCAGAAGGGATCATAGTTATCATCTAGTCTGACCTCCTGCACATTGCAGACCACAGAACCTTACCTACCCACTCCTGTAGTAGGCCCATAACCTCTGGCTGAGTTACGGAAGTTCTCAAATCTTGATTTAAAGACCTCAAGTTACATGGAACCCACCATTTACTCTAATTCAAACCAGCAATTGACCTGTGCCCCACACTGCAGAGGAAGGCAAAAAACAAAACAATAACAGGGTGTTTGCTAATCTGACATGGGGGAAAATTCCTTCCTGACTGCAAATATAGTGATCAGTTAGACCCTGATCATTTTGGCAAAACCCACCAGCCAGGCACCTGTGAAAGAATTCTCTGTAATAACTCAGCCTTCCGCATCTAGTTTCTCATCTCTGGCCATTGGAGATATTTGCTAATAGCAGTCACAGATTGGCCATTTGCTATTGTAGGCAACCTCATCATACCATCCATGTCATAAATTTATCAGTCTCAGTCTTGAAACACGTTAGGATTTTTGCCCCCACTCCTCCCCTGGGAAAGCTGTTCCAGAACTTCACTCCTCTGATGGTTAGTAACCTTTGTCTCATTTCAAGCCTAAAATTATTGATGGCCAGTTTATATCTATTTGTTTTTGTGCCAACACTGGCCCTTAACTTAAATAACTCTTCCCTCTCCCTGATGTTTATCCCTTGAATGTATTTATAGAGAGCAATCATATCTCTCCTCAGCCTTCGTTTTGTTAGGCTAAATAAGCCAAGCTCCTTAAGTCTCCTCTGGTAAGATAGGTTCTCCATTCCTCTGATCATCCTACTAGCCCCTCTCTGCTCCTGTTTCAGTTTGACTTAATCTTTCCTAAACATGGGGAACGAGAATTGAAAACAGTAGTCCAGATGCGGTGTCACCCATGCCTTTGTATAATGGTACTAACACTTCACTACCTCTACTAAAAATAGTTCATCTGATTGCCTAGGATTGCATTAGCCCTTTACACAGCTGCATCACATTGGCAACTCATAGTCATTTTGTACTTGATCAATACACCCAGGTCTTTCTCCTCCTCCTGTTGCTTCCTCCTCTGGTAAGTCCCCAGTTTAGAGCAAAAAATTTTGTTGTGCATGTCCTTGTACTTTGCACTATCAAATTTAATCGCATTTCTATTACTCCAGTTTTCAAGGTCATCCAAATCTTCTTATATGATCATAAGAATATCAAGTTTGGAAGGCGCCTCAGGAGGTCATCTAGTCCGGCCTCTTCTCAAAGCAGGACCAATCCCCAACTAAATCATCCTGATATTCCTGTCCTCCTCCATATTAACATTAACTCCCAACTTTGTGTCATCTGCAAATTTATTAGCACACTCCTACTTTTTGTGCCAAAACCATTAATGAAAATGTTAAATAAGAATGGTCCCAAGACTGATCCCTGAGGAACTCCACTAGTAAACCTTCCTCCAGCCAGCCAGCCAGTTCACCTTTCAGCATGAACCATTGAAGTCTCCCTTTAACCAGTTTCTTACCCATCTTTTGATTCTCATATTAATCCCCATCTTATCCAATAAGTGAAACTGTATCAAATCCTTTACTGAAATCCAGATAGATTAGAGCTACTGCATTTGCTTTGTCTAGAAAAATCAGTTATCTTCTCAAAGAAAGTGATCAGACAGCTCAGGCACGATCTACCCTTTGTAACACTATGTTGTATTTTATCCCCATTACCATTTACCTCTATATCCTTAATTACTCTCTCTTTCAAAATGTGTTCTAAGCATACAATTGAGGTCAAACTAAAGGACCTTTCTTAAAGGTCACTTTGTTCCCCTTTCTTAAATATAGATCCTATATTTGCAGTTTTCTTGGATCTTTACTGGTGCTAGACATACACATATATACTAGAAGTGGCAATAAATGTCTTTTTCCATCTTTATTTAGCATGGAGGCTTATGCCTATTCTCATGGTTCGCTGGAATAGCAGTTGCAACCCTGAATACTAGCTCCACTGGTTCTGCATAAACCCATATCAACAACCCTTCTCCGGTATAACCATCTGCGTAGACTGTTTTGATGCCAGCACAAAGACCGTTTTTGAGGGGCATTAGGGTTATAGCATGTGGACCTCGGTGTAGATCCTATGCAAGGCCTGAGTGTTTTAGGTGGCTTTATTCTCTCCCTATCCAATAGAGCGAGGTTCTTGTCTATGATATGACTTAGGAATTGTTTTTTTCTTGCTGCCATCTAGACATTTGAAATCAGTTCCAAAACTTTGGGGTTGTTAGCTAAAACTCCCATACCGTCTGCATTTATTGTTTCCGTGAGCTGAGACAGAGGCCCTGTTTTGCTATGTAGACTGCAATGTCTGTTTAGCAACTTTATGTAGGCTTGAAAAATATTTCACTTTTATTATGATTTGTTACATTCTGAAAACCTACCACTTCTGAGCTGTTTGTCACATTATTATGCTCTTCTGTGATCTTGAAAATTATGTTTGCAATTCAGGTACTTTCCTTTGCCACTAACCATGACAAAGCCAGTGATGGAAATGGATTAGAGAAAACTTATTTTGCTATATAGAGCTTTAGAAAAGACATTGGCCTCATTTCATTCTGGGTCAGTCAGCACAGTAAAGTGTGAATATAGATTACCAGTAGCATTCTCACGGAGTCTCTATCATCCCACAATTGACTGCATGCTTAGTTCTTTTAATTCAGTCTCTTGTTTGTATCACAAGTGGGCGAAGGGCAGGCTTTTCCACAAATTAATCTTGGAAAAGACAAACCATACAATAGAATGGTTAACTGCCAAGGCGCCCTGCACTCTGTGAAATCAGAAATGCTCTTGGGAACTTTTTCCAATATGTTACTGTTCATTTTATATGCTTTCTAACCAGGTCACAGACTTGCCTTCACTGTCTAATTTCAACAGTAGTTATGTAAGAACATAACCTGAACTTGTATTAGAGGCCATTAGGTAGCAGAACAAAACACCATTAAACTGAAAACATTTTTCACTTTAGGAAGGACCAGACCGCCAACAAAAATGACTTTTTACGATGTGAAACTGCAGGTTGAACTCTCTTTTTAGTTTACATGTGATCCCAGATTTGCAGTCCTGGAGACAAAAATCCTCTCTCATCCTAAGGGCAGGTCCCACTTGAATGGCAGCTGTGCCATTTTCAACACTGCCTACCAGCGTGCCTGCTGAGGAAGAACCATTTCTGGGGCTGAGGGGGTGACTAAGGGTATGTCTACACTTCCCCACCGTTTGGGCTACGGTGGTATAAACTGCTCCATGCAGATCCAGCAGGCATGAACTTAAAAGTCCCTAGTTTGCACAAATGTGGCTCTGTTTGAAGAGGACTACATCAATGCAAACGACAGACCTTTAAGGTCATGCCTGCTGCATCCGTACAGTGGAGTTACAGCTCCGCACTGAGGTACGTGCTGCACTTCACACCCCTGTAATCTGAACTGTGAGGCAATGTAAACATGCCCTTAGTCTCCATAGCATTCGATTCTTGGTCTCTCTGCTAAGACTACACAGAAGTGTACTAATTCTGGTGGAAGAAAGGTAGTGTTTGAAACTTGGTGAGCCAAGCATGCCCCGCCAGGAGAAGACAAGCCTCTCAGAGTGAAAAGAGGGAAAAACAATCCTCTCACCTAAAACTAACTATACTAAACAATAACCTACAACTATAAACTACCTAACTGCAATGAAAACAGAAGGCTGAGGACACTCTAGACAGACTCACTAGGGTTCTATCTCCGGCTAAGGTGGTGGTTTGCCCGTGCATCCCTACATAACCTCAGTGTCTGCTACAAGGAGGCATAGGGCTCATGCGTGAGCCAGACGGACACTGCTAGCTGGAAATCTCTGATCAAGGGCTCAAGCGGTGCACGGACACCTGCAGAGGAGCACCCATAGGGACACTGCTCGAGTAAGAATTTATGTTCCTTATTAAAACTCATTCCTCTTGGGCTGTCCTCCAGCCACAGTTCTGAAGCCTGTTAAGTGCCTCATTGCAGATCCTCAGATGGTACAAATCACTGATGTTCAATTGACTTTTACAGAGCTGCACCAGTTTACACCCGCTGAGAATTTGGAGAATTAGGTGTGGAGAGAGTGCATGTTTTTCAGATGAAGTAAAAATAAGTGTGTATGCCCTGTTTAATCAGTAACAAAGTGTAGGTTATTTGACAAAGTGACACGCTAGTCCAGAAAGATGTTATGAGTTGATCATTAAATCTTTCCAGAGTTTGATTTCTGAAGCATTTTAATCTCAGTTTTCTGTAACTTTCTGCATTTTAGAAACTCTGTTCTCCATTTCTTACGAGCTTCATTTCCACATATATTTGACAGAAGTGAACAATTTAAACTTCTGAAAGACCACTTTTTATATCAGACCTAAGACAACATTTCTAATCTTTTTGTTGCTAACTGTTGCATTTTGTCTATTTCATCTGCTGTGGATTGGCAAGGGTTAATAGTCTCTGTGTTCTTTGATTATGCATCTGTGTGTCTCTAGCAGGTACAACAGACACAATATTGTGTTTCTGCAGATAAGCTGATATCCTTGTCCTGTCCGCCCACCAAGTTCTGCACAAATAATTCTTAGAAAAGAGACCTAATGAACCACCATACCACACTGATTTGCACATAATTGTATCTGCCATTTAAAAGCCAATGATAAAAGGACAGAATTTGATACTTGTTCTTTCCCCATTTTGTTCCACTGGTTTCTCTGGAAGAAACCGAGTTTTAAATTTTAGCTGGAAATGATTTTGCCACCCAGCTGGCCAATTAAAAATAGAGAAGTATGCTGGAATGATTTGCAACACTAGGTGGGTGAAGCTGAAGGCATGTACAGCAGCCTCTGAGTTCAGAGAGGATTTAATTCTCTACTCTCCATAGCTAGGCTGAATTTTTTTATCCTGATGTATTTAATTTGTCAACTTATTTAAACCCAAACTTTTCATTCTTTCTAATATTCACCAAGCTCAGATCTGAGCCCTTGAGTGCTGCGAAGAAAGGCTTTAACTCTCTTATCAAAGAGTTCTCTTTCTTTTAATAGCACTGTGTGTATTGCAATTTATTTTTTGTTAAGACTAGATTTCTTTTTAACCTTTCCTCCTCCTTGGTGTGTGTCTTATAAATCCCCAGCTTTTACCTTTAGTTCTGCATTGGGCTTGATACTGTAAGGAGCTGCTGGTAACAAAAGCTAGCAGATTGAAATGACCCATTATGAACCAACATGGAGATTTGAAAAGTTTACAATTAAGAATGAATGCGGGGGGCGGTTTGCAGCCAATTTGGGAGTGGAACACATTGCCCTACAATATAATAAGCATAGATCTCCTTCAGGAGTCAGGTTCACATCTCACTCTCACTGGGTATTTTAAACATTTGTGTCTCTATATAAAGTATTGCTAATGTGTGATCTGAGATTGAGAAACTCAAGGTTTAGATACAGCCTGGAAATGTGAGTCGTAAGAGGGGGACAAGGGAAGAGGAAGCCAAGATTACAGTCTTGAGAGACACGGAGGATGGCGATGCTGTCCCCACGGTAGAGAAAGTGGGGGAGAGGAAAGAGCTCCAGGGAAAAGTTCAGTAGCTCAGTTTTGGGAATGTCAAGTTCCAGTTGATGGCTTGACATCAGCAAGATGATGATAGAAAGGCCAAAATGTTAATTTTGGCAGAAGGAGAAAGGTCCAGAATAGCAAGATAGATTTGTCATAGAGATTTTCTGTTACCAGTGGGTTCAGTTGTTCTTCACTGGCTCTTACAGCCATGAGGACATGGATTCATTTCACAAATGGAGACCCCAATCTTTTTCAGGCATTCTATGCTTCATTTATCAGAGGGAAGCGGTGTTAGTCTGTATCCACAAAAACAACAAGGAGTCTGGTGGCACCTTAAAGACCAACAGATTTATTTGAGCATAAGCTTTCTTGGGTAAAACACCACTTCTTCAGATGCATGGAGTGAAAATTACAGGTACAGGCATTATATAATGACACATGAAAGGAAGGGAGTTACCTCACAAGTGGAGAACCAGTGTTGACAGGGCCAATTCAATCAGCGTGGATGTAGTCCACTCCCAACAATAGGTGAGGAGGTGTCAATTCCAGGAGAGATAAAGCTGCTTTTGTATGAGCCAGCCAGTCCCAGTGCCTATTCAAGCCCAAATTAATGGTGTTAAATTTGCAAATGAATTTTAGTTCTGCTGTTTCTCTTTGAAGTCTGTTTCTGAAGTTTTTTTGTTCAAGTATAGCTACTTTCAAATCTGTTATAGAATGTCCAGGAAGATTGAAGTGTTCTCCCTCTGGCTTTTGTATGTTAGCATTCCTGATGTCTGATTTGTGTCCATTTATTCTTTTACTTAGGGACTGTCCAGTTTGGCCAGTGTACGTGGCAGAGGGGCATTGCTGGCACATGATGGCATATATCACATTGGTAGACGTGCAGGTGTCTAATGCGACCAAACTCAATCAGGTGGCTGGGCAGTTTCTTGCTTTATTTGATTGGATTTAGAATTTTCTGTTCTAACAAGTTTTTACTTTTTATTCAGTTGTACTGTTCTGTAACATAAGGTTAAAGCTGTTCTCAGCAGTCACTGCTTGGCTATAGTATTTGGTTAAATAATGCAGGTTGACTGGCTGGTTTACTCTTCAGAAGAAGTACGCCAGCCATTCTAGTAGAGATGAGGATTCTTTTAGCTGTGTGGCTATGGTGTAGTCCTGCAAGAAATCATAGTGCTGTTGGTAAGTGGATTTGAAATGGGTTTGAAGGAAGGTCAGGTTTTAAAAGCAAAGGATGATACAGTTTGGTCAGATCCAAGAAATAGTAATGCCTCAGAAATTATGGTCTGATAACTTTCCAGACATGTCTGCCTGGATTTACTAGGTGATGTTTTGGTGCAACAGCAGTAACAAAAACATGAAATAATTTAACTGAACCCACTAAGTGAGACCTCAAACAATTTAGAATTAGGAGATGGCACATTTTATGTCTAGGTCTGTCTGTGAAATGCAAGGAAACTGCATTAAGAATGCCTAGACATTTGTTTAAAATACACACAGTAAATACCATAAATGGCCTCTCTCTTCTTGAGTAGTTCTGGGTTATAGATCTTTGCCATGTGTAATCTGGTAACCACATGCCCCACCTTACCTTTTTTAAAGTGCTGAGATAGGACAATTTGTCCCTGAATAAAACCCTTTAATATCTCCAGTTAATTCCAGCTCGTTGAGTTTCAATCATGGCTGGGCTAAACTAGCCCCATGAGGCTTGGTGTCTTAGTGCTCATATTTACACAGTCGTTGAGAGGCAGCAAATCATCTACCTGCCTGTTAATAGGGAATTATGTATTACCTTTAACAGGGCTCTGGAAAAAGGCTTCTGTGTTAGGGTAAAATTTTCTTGCAACCTTGACGTCTGATCTAATATTTCCTGGCTGCCCTGTAACACACACACACAAAATGTATCTTCAGGAACATCTACTGACCCTTTGTTAACATATTCACTATCACTATAATGCTTTCTTAAAACATTCTTACCATGTGTTTCTGTATGTCTATGCACAGATATCTCTGTTCTTCCGTCCATCTACATGTATTCTTGAAGTCCTTCCCACTTTGGACAATTCCAGATTACACAGGGACTTTCCATCGCAAAGGATCCCAAAATAACAAATTAAATGAAAAATAGTGACTTGTGGCATACAATGCAACATCTATGTAAAGAGCACATAGCAATAGTACACTGCAGTTGAAATCTGGTAATGAAGATTACTGTATCCACTTGAAATGACTATATCTAGGGAGAGTTTAGGTAGGTAATGTAATGTTTACAATGTAATGACCAGAGGTAGAATTTAGACCTGAACACTGGGAGTAACGTCCTTTCTTTTTGCACATACAAAAAGCTCAGCTGTATGTCTCATCTGTAAGACAGCCCCTCCTGCTGTATAGTATCCGCTATGTTGCTGGTGTTGAGTACTGACTCAGAGGAAATGCATCACTATCACTGTTTCCTGAAGCACCTAAGGGTTTCTTGGAGGTCTCCAATCAAAATACTACCCTGACCAATTCTTCTTAGAGATCAGACAGGCTTTCAGCATAACGTGGTATGACTGCAGACCGTTTTGTTCTGCATTTGGTTACAAAAGGCATGCCACCCACACTTATCACAGGAGAATGTTATGGTTCTCCGCTCTAGGGCCAGTCAGCATCGCACCTCGCCACCATCATTGTGGAGATACACAAAGAGGGCGAAAGCCGTGTACAGTAAAAGCTGTGTTATCCAGCACTTTACCAACTGGAATGCTCTAGAAACTGGCATTTTTGATAGCTCCCAGTGCAAATGTTCGATCTAATAACCAGGACCAATGCCGTAGCTAATTGGAATAGATGCCGAAGCTATTTGGGAGTAGGGATGTAAAAGGTTACATGGTTAACCAGCGCTGGTCGTGCCGTGCCAGCAGGACACCAGCCCCAGCCGCGGTGGGCGAGCCAGTGGGACCCTGGCCCCTGCCGCACCTGAGCAGCCCTGCAGTCCTGGCCCCAGCCATGCTGGGCCAGCAGGACAGCAATGCTGCCGCCCCATGCCAGCCTGCTGCCAGAGCGACATTGGTTAACTGGTTAAACTGGCCCTCATGGGGCTAGTTTAGCCCAGCCATGATTGAAACTCAATGAGCTGGAATTAATTGGAGATAATAAAGGGTTTTATTCAGGGACAAATTGTCCTATCTCAGCACTTTAAAAAAGGTAAGGTGGGGCATGTGGTTACCAGATTACACATGACTAAGGTCTATAACCCAGAACTACTCAAGAAGAGAGAGGCCATTTATGGTATTTACTGTGTGTATTTTAACCAAATATCTAGGCATTCTTAATGAAGTTTCCTTGCATTTCACAGAGAGGCTTAGACATAAAATGTTCCATCTATCATTTAAGTGGTTAACTTTTTAAACTGATATTTACATGCCTATTCAGGATCCTGGAATTTCCGAGAGCAGTTGGAAGGAGAACTTCAAGTTCGCCGTGATGAGCCGAATGCTGTTCTTTCTGTTTGTATCCACCATTGTGATTGGTCCGTTTATTACTCGGTGTATTTTCCCGTGTTTATCGTAAAATATTAACACTACCTTACCATTATGGCATCCAAAATACCAGCAAAAAGCAAAGGAGAGCAGCGTAATAGAGTTGCGTTGACATTAAAACAGAAAATAGATATTTGTTCATGTCTTGAAAAGAGCGAGAATAGAAATGTTTATTCATTTTATTGTATTCTAATTCTTTGAATATTGGTAATCCATTGGTAGGTATAACTCTTAGTTGACAGGAATTTCTGACTAATTGCCCCCCCCCCTTCCTCCAACATGCCAGATAATGAAGCTTTTACTGTATATGATTACATAGCCTTTGGAGAGAAATCATAGTGTTTTCTTTTGAATAATCTACAGTTTAAGTAATATTTTAAGCCATATTCTACCGCATTATGGGCTTATTCCTAGAATATTTCTTGTACAAAAGAAATATTTTATGCTAGTGCTCTACAGAATAATAATATACAGCACAATCCAATGCATCACAGTGTGAGTTTACTTTGTCTAGTACTTAGCACCTGTTGGGTTATTTTTTTGCAAAACAGTGCAAGGAATCAATGAAAAGAAGTAGCTCTGCCATAAGCAAGCTACAGTAATAATGTTTTCAAAGGCCTTAAAGCATATGTGAATCATAAGACAAGAAATTTTCAAAACATGGGCATATTATCTGTTAGCTTGACCTGTGTAGCAGTTGATCAAAAGATCTTGACTGTAAACCTGCTTGCGATGAGCAGATACAAGTGATTGGCCTACATTCAGATATCAGGATTATTTCAACAAACTGGGACTGTGCCACAGAAACTAGTCAAAAGAAGTTTAGACTCAATTAGAAAAAAAAAGTGCTTTAAAATTAAAGGGATCTGCTTTTGAGCCTTTAGATTACGACCTGACACAAGCAGTAAAACTCAACCGATTTTCACTTCGATAGCAAATACCTTGCTCATCTAGATGAAATTTCTGGCAAACCATCAAATGACAAGTCATCTTGGCTGCCAGAGAAGAAGGGAGTGTGATCAGCTTGCCAGAAATTTCATCTAGATGAGAAAGGTACATTACAGAATGCATAAACACCACCACCACCAAACCCTACCACCCAATACCTAAAGGTTAAACAGAAGGAATAAACTAGTTTCTTAAAAGAAATCTGTGGTTCATACGTAGTCAGATTTATCTAAATTTCCAGTTAAAAGTTGGAGCCAACTAGCACCCAGAACACAGGTTTTGTTAGTGCATTTCTTTCCAGAGAGCATGACCCTGGTGTTTAGCTTTACTTGAAGAAGTTTTTACTACATCCAAATGTTTATAATAGTCAGAGATCGAACAGCACTGAAACTGAACGCTGATCACGTATCTGTTATGGGTAAACTTGGGAATTAAATTGAACATTAGCATTATAGTGATGAGGGGGAAGAAAGCTTACCCCGTCCAAGTGAACGAGTTTGAAAAATAAAGCAATCCTTTTGAAACAGAGTCCACAGGGGACATAAAGGCTGCCTTCATCCATTGTCAGCATAGAGCAAATAACAGATACAAACTGAGAATGCATCTGGGATAACTGTAATCAGACCAGTCAAGATCGATCTTTAGAATACCAGCCACTGTGGATGACTGATTAAATAGAAAAATACTGACAAGTATCAAAGATTACTCACTGCTTTGCTGCAACAATGGTTTTAATGGTGTATTTCTTTTTAATTGCTTGTGGAAGAAATAAAATGACTAATTCAATTTTAAAATGTTTTGTGTATGAGAAAGATTGCCAGAAATCAGGCAGGTAGGAAGGGTTATGAAATTGGGTTGGCTGTTTCAGTAGTTCATCTTAGCATTTTATCATTTATTTACTATATCTAATCCCCTGTTCTCCACATTGTATGTTTGCAGAAGTGTGACTGTTACATTACTTGAAGGACTCTGGCTCAGTTGTTGGTATTTCCAGAAAGTTAGATTGGTTTTGTCTATGCTTTAGAATCATCCCATCTCAAAAGATCTGATCTAAAGACGTACTGAGCACCTTTGTAGTTGCTCTGACTTCAGTGGGAGCTGAGAACATTCAGCACCTTACAGCATAAGGCTTAGAATGGTCGACTCTAAGGATAAAATCCTAGCACAGTTTTAAAGTATTACTATGTAAATAGCTATGCGTGTTTATACACGGTATAGTTATTGGCTCCAATGGAGTAATGTTATGGATGAATTTATCTCAGTATTTTTTCTGCATTACAGTGAATAACCAAACGATGTTGCTCCAAGTTAAAATGGTTGGGCTTGGTATGAGAAACTGATCTCAAAGACATACAGTAGAATTTATGTAAATACATGTGATGCTTTCATGTTATTAAATAACCATTTGGCCAGTGCTTGATGAGCACAACCAGGAACATAGAAGCAATACGTTTTTATGAATATCTTTTGTTTGGATTTATCCAGCTGTGAAAATACTGTAGGCCTCATAATGGACAAACAAACATAACCAACCCTATTTCCCAATGTGTAAATAATCTGCACCATCCTTTTGGAAAATGAAGGGGAAATGCTCTGCACAAGAAAGAATAAAGGAGGACTAGGGAGACAGAAACAGTACTTGGGTTTGGTTGTTGAATAACGTATTTTTTAACGGAGTTCAAAAGAGCTTGGTATGTTGGAAGAATACTGCGCAGAACCTGAACACTCCTCTATCAAAACTGCTTACTCAAAATGAAATACAAGGCTGCCAGAAACTGTTTCTGACTTGATGCATAAAATAAGGGACAAGGTACTTGCTAAATCAAAAACTGCCAGACAAGAGAATCAGCTTGAATCAAACGGCGGGTTTGTTTGTGGTGGGATGATTTCTCTCCATCCTGAGATTTTGCCGTTTGTTTTTTTTAAAAAAATATATATAACCAGGTCAAACTGGGTTGTTCAATGTATTTGCAAATGGTAACGTTTGCTGATTTTTGCTCTCTGTGCTCCTGAGCGTTCCCTGTAAAAACCTGAACGAATGTTACCACTCAGGAAAAGAGAAAGTTGAAGCAGTTCCAAACAGCATTTCTGGCCCTTAGATTGCTCTGCTAGCAAAACTGAAAGCCAAACTGGCGTGGCTAAGGCTTTTAATCATCACTTTATACTGTGTGTACACAAAATAACTGAATCATTCTGTAACACTATGTCACTGCAGTAATTCCTGCTTCGGCTCTCTTTCTTTAGCTTTTCTCCAACCAAGTATCTGATGCATCTTATCTAGAGATTTCAGTGTTATCGCTGTTCCTCATCAAACTGGCTATGTCTACACTACGGACCTTACACCACACAGCTGCACCACTGTAAGGTCTTCTATGTAGCCAGTCTCCCACCAGCATAATTAAACCACCCCCTATGAGCTGCGGTAGATATGTCGGCAGAAGAGCATCCACACGGGCCTTTTTGTCTGTTAAACCCTAGTGCAGACAAAGCCTTAGTGTTGCTCTCTCAAATATGCAGATTAGCAAAACTAACCTCCCTTGTACAGTTATAACAACATTTTGAAAAAGCCTATCTTAAGAACCCCCTGCAACTATCACACTGCAGCTGGTTACGGTCTGTGTTTGTGGGCTTGAAGATCAGTTTGTATCTGTCAAGTGAGTGAGTTTATTTACTCCTCTAGCCATCTGCTGCTTTAAATTTTGTTAACTTTCTCATTTGAATAAATTAAGCTCTGTCTAAGATTTATTAAAAGTCCCAGACCAGATTCTCAGCCAGTGTAAACTGTTCGAGAGAGAGAGAGAGAGAATTGAAGTCAGTGCAGCTACACCAATGGATGATATGGCCCCTGGTCTTTAATGGCAAATATCTGATTGAAAACTCTCTTTCCCTCAATGTGAGGAATAGTACAAATCACCCACACAGTACAGTATGTATCTCAAAATCAATATAAACTTTGGAAGATGAGTGTAAACATTGCCAGACTATGTATTTTCATTGAGGATAAACATTCAGGGTCCCATTGGTATGCTGTTTCCAAGCTAAACTTTCACATTGGTGCATAGGGAGTTCTGTGCACAAATCCAATTAACCATGACAGTATATGTACGTAGAACTTTCAGCACACAAGTTTGGAATTATAGCTCTGAGTTGCTAAAGTTCCTACAGAAACTATATTGGAACTGGGAAAATAGCAAAAGTATGTAAAGTATTCTACTTATTTTATATTAATATATTTAGATACTGATTTTGAGACAGAAGTAAATAGTAATTGGAATTTATTTACAAGTGCAAGTTTTCACCATGTGATTATGACAGTCTCACCTTGCAGACGCTAAATAACATTTTTCACTGATACAGTATCTTTCATCTTAGAATCTTAAAGCACTTTAGAAACATTTGTTTGCCTCTGTAAAGCACATTAAAACAATGGAAGAAAGATGTTATATGAATTCTGAAATATTTTTTACTATTATTCCTAATTAAATCTCTCAGTTTCCCTGTGGTATATATTAACCTAGTGTGTAAGGTAGGTAACAAAAGGATGAACTCACACAGAGGTTAAATTCCTTGCCTAAATCAGGGAATCAGTAGGAGGGCCAGGGCTCCTGATTCTATCTATTCACCTAATTTCTTATATTATGCTAATTCAGTACCTTCCATCCTGGGTTCTAACCACTAGCCAATGGTTCCTGTCTCAGTAGCGTATGTAATAATAATAAATATATTGCACTTATATAGAGCAATCCAGCATCAGTTTGGTGATGCAGGACAGACAAGATGCCCTCTAGGGCTTTCCCTTCTTTAATTTCTAGCATTGCAATGCATTGCAGTAAAGCACATGAAGGTATTTTCTGCACCAGGCAAGTAAATGAAATATAAGGGGTACATGAAAAGTAAAGAGAGAAAAGAACAAGGACTTATTCCATTGCTTTATTTTAATATCTAGGAATAAAGCATGAAACTCTCCTCCGGTAGCAGACATCCGAACCTTCATGTTTCTTCCCTGACAGCTTGACTTTCCCCTGCACCTATTATATTTTGTATCAATGCTTGCATTAGACTCGACTTCTAATTGTCTGAAACAATGATTATCTTTTATCTGAATTCTAGCACTGTCATAAATATAAAGGGAAGGGTAAACACCTATAAAATCCCTCTTGGCCAGAGGAAAAACCCTTTCACCTGTAAAGGGTTAAGAAGCTAGGATAACCTCGCTGGCACCTGACCAAAATGACCAATGAGGACACAAGATACTTTCAAAGCTGGAGGGGGGGAGAAACAAAGGTTCTCTCTGTTTGTGTGATGCTTTTGCTGGGAACAGAAAGGAATGGAGTCTTAGAACTTAGTAAGTAATCTAGGTAGATATGTGTTAGTTGCCATTTGTTTAAATGGCTAAGAAAATAAGCTGTGCTAAATGGAATGGATATTCCTGGTTTTGTGTCTTTTTGTAACTTAAGGTTTTGCCTAGAGGGATTCCCAATGTTTTGAATCTAATTACCCTGTAAGGTATTTACCATCCTGATTTTACAGAGGTGATTCTTTTACTTTTTCTTCAATTAAAATTCTTCTTTTAAGAAGCTGATTGCTTTTTCATTGTTCTTAAGATCCAAGGGTTTGGGTCTGTGTACACATATGCAAATTGGTGAGGATTTTTATCAAACCTTCCCCAGGAAAGGGGGTGTAGGGTTTGGGGAGGATTTGGGGGGAAAGATGTTTCCAAGCGGGCTCTTTCCCGGTTATATATCTGTTAGACACTTGGTGGTGGCAGCAATAAGGTCCAGGGACAAAAGTAAAATAGTTTGTACCTTGGGGAAGTTTTAACCTAAGCTGGTAAAAATAAGCTTAGGAGGTTTTCATGCCGGTCCCCACATCTGTACCCTAGAGTTCAGAGTGGGGAAGGAACCTTGACATGGTGGCAGAGCGGTGGGATTAACTTGAAATCATTTTGAGATTAATTTGAGATTTTTTGAACCAGAAGCACAGATTTTAAAAGCAATTTTTTTTTCCTTTGAGCTGCTGTAAAGCAGGTTTTAAGCTGAAAGCAGAGGGTTTTTTTCTCTGCTTGGGGGCCAGAGCAGAGACAAAAGGGGATTGTCTTTTGTGAGCTGGAGTTTTCTCTACCTAAAGGCAGGGTAGTTAACCTCCTGCAGGGAAATTCAGAAGTCTTCAAGAGACCTGAAGTTGTTTTTTACCAAAGAGCAACTGGGG
This sequence comes from Lepidochelys olivacea, assembly GCF_965140295.1. Taxonomy (NCBI): domain Eukaryota; kingdom Metazoa; phylum Chordata; order Testudines; family Cheloniidae; genus Lepidochelys; species Lepidochelys olivacea. Next base: position 11,155,542 of record NC_140412.1, read on the forward strand.
GGGGGTTCTGTCTATTTGCCTGGAGACAAAGGTGTTAGTTTTGGGGGGGGGTTTTTAAGGATTTTGATTTTTTGAACAAGAAGCACAGATCTTAAAAAGGAAGGGTTTTTTTCCTTTGGGCTGCTGAAAAGCAGGTTTTCAGCTGAAAGCAGTTAGAGTTTGTTTTTTTCTCTGCTTTGGGGCCAGAGCAGAGACGAAAGGGAATAGTCTTTTGTGAGCTAGAGTTTTCTATACCTAAAGGCAGGGTCGTTAACCTCCTGCAGGGAAATTCATAAGTCTTCACAGACCTGAAGAAGTTTTTTTTTTCCTAATAGCAACTAAAGGGGTTTTCTGCCTATTTACCTGGAGACAAAGGTGTTCGGGTTTTTTTTAAGGATTTTTCTGTAGGCTGACAATCACTGTCAGAGAACATAGGTATCTGGACAGCACAGCAAAATTTTACAAGCCAAGTTTTTTTTTTGTTTTCTTTCTAACTCTCGGGTGTAAAGTTAGTTAAAAACAGAGAGGTTAGGATGACAGACTGCACTGTTCTACAGAAGCTGGAATTAGCCAGATTTGAGGCTGAGGAAAGACAAAAGGAACATGAAAGACGGGTAGAACGCAGACAGATGGAGATGGATGCACAAGCGGCCAAAGAAAAAGTAAAAGAATCACCTTTGTAAAATCAGGATGGTAAATACTTTACAGGGTAATTAGATTCAAAACATAGAGAATCCCTCTAGGCAAAACCTTAACTTACAAAAAGACACAAAAACAGGAATATCCATTCCATTCAGCACAGCTTATTTTCTCAGCCATTTAAACAAACAGAATCTAATGCACATCTAGCTAGATTACTTACTAAGTTCTAAGACTCCATTCCTTTCTGTTCCCGGCAAATGCACCACACACACAGACAGAGACTTTGTTTCTCCCCCCTCCAGCTTTTGAAAGTATCTTGTCTCCTCATTGGTCATTTTGGTCAGGTGCCAGCAAGGTTATCCTAGCTTCTTAACCCTTTACAGGGTAAAGGGTTTTTCCTCTGGCCAAGAGGAATTTTAAAGGTGTTTACCCTTCCCTTTATATTTATGACAAACACGATTTAGATACTGCCACTGTCTGCTGTTTCATATGACTCAGAGCAAGCATATATTGAAGCCAGTAATGATTCACTTGCAAAGCAGTGGTGTGAGCAATCACAGCTTTTATATGCCATCTGTGTTAGTAAGCTGAATCCACAGAAAATGGACCCTATACACATGGCTTTTCCTCTGTCCATGGATTAAAATATGTAAGCGGATCCATATGGTATAGTAGGTGCTTTCTGAGTCAGGAAGGGGGTGAAACTGCATGTCAGATCAAGAGGCTTTCTCTGATGAAACATAACTGTTTCTAAACACTGCTTACTGTAGTATTCTACAGCACAGATGCACGTGTTTTGTCATTTGGCATGTTATTGAGATAGTTGGCTTTATAACTACAAATGTACAGCCTACTGCTATGAGGACAGGAAATAATTAGTCCATCTACCGACAGGCAGACACACAACACTCCTCTCTTCTTTGTGTCTCTTTCTAAATCAATGTTTAGTGAACTGATTTACAAGAATACCAAAGAAAACTGATTTGTTGGAGATGGGTATAATTTCCTCACCTTCTTGTGGATTTAATATTTTAATTTAAAGATGTTGTGGAGCAATAGTCTGAACTGTTATTACACGATGGGGACAGCAAGCAAAAGTTTCATCCATAATTCCTGAAGTAGAGCATGGAGTTGAAAACCTAATGGCAAATAGATGAGTAGCTTTAAAATAAAGACTTATGCACATAGCTCGTTGAATATTTCTGAAGGTTCATGTGAGTCAGAGGCAGTCTTTGGGGCCAGTAAAGCTCACGGCGGCAAGGCCCCATGGTATGAAGCAACCAAAGTAAAGGGTAGTTTTTTAAGAATGAAAGCACTTCCTCCAAGAGAGAGCCATGAAAAGAAATAGAGCAGTTGGTCTCCACTTCTGCAGCAGGTGGCTGGAGAACCTTAAGTGTGTATATACACACACACATTTTTGTGTGAGAAATCAGTCAGTTAAGCTTGGAATATATCCCTAACGACCGTCTTGCTAGCCTACCCTGAAGTCCTGAGACAGTCCTATAGAACTGGGGGTCTCAAACTGGTGGGCGTGTGTGTGGAATATATTCTGTGGGTGTGCGAGAAGCTTTAGAGGGGAAAAAACTTACTGCGTGCCTTCAGAGCTGGGCGTCCGGAGAGCAGCAGCTGCAGGCCAGACACCCGGCTCTGAAGACAGCACCACTGCCAACTGCAGCAGAGAAGTAAACGCGGCATGGAATGGCACCGCCTTCAGAGCCGGGCCGGGGGAGCGTGGTGGCTGCTGGCCGGGTGCCAAGCTCTGAAGGCAGAGCTACAGACAGAACACCGGGGGGGGGGCGTGATCAAGTAAGTTTGAGAACCACGACTGCAGAAAGTGGTGCGATCGTCGTGCTGTGCAAAACCCATTACTTTTGGGTGCGCTGGTACAAAAATAGTTTCTCAAGCCCTCCCCAAAATGCTCAGGTTGATTGTGAAGCGTGTTCCTTCTAATCCCATAAACTGTACATCCTATTTGAAATGGAAATGTTTTGCTTAAATAGGCCTCATTTTCAACTGTACCACTGGAATGTTTCTAAAAAATGACATATATAACACCAGCAGTTTGGGATCCTGGTGTCCGCATCATGTCTGCTCTGTTGTACCTCTTGTGTTGTGTACCTGCTTCTTGTGCTGTGACGTGGCAGCTGTGGTTGAAGGGAAGTTTAGAGATCACCGCCTTTGACTGATCAGCCTGTCGTTTGCTGAATGGATCTGTCAAAAAATGTTAATTTCTGAACTTGTGTCTTCGTTCTTGCTAGCTGTTTTCTTCGTTGGTGCATCAATGTTTGTTCAGTTTGCCAGGCTCAATGGGCATTACAGAAGCCTAGATCATATTCTGGTTCTGAGCCAACAATGCAAAAAATCAAAAACTCGCTCCTGTGAGAAATATTCTCTCTCCGAGCCGAGCATGTCTGAACGTTCCTGGAGAATAGGAAATAATATCTGTAAGAAAATAGGGCACGTTCTGATTAATACAACTCAAACCTTCTTTGGAGAAAAGTAACTATGCAAATCCCACAATGGCAGTAATATGGGAGGAGGTTGGAGTAATGGAACTGAACAACCCCATGAATGTGAGATATCCTGAATGTATGTATCCACTCCGAATGGTCTCTCTCACATGTGCTCAAAGCTTTTCCCTGTCTCTGAACAAGAGCCTGTTGTGAAATAGAAATACTATAGTATCTACAGTGCATCAGAGATAAATTTACTCTGTGAAGTACACTGATAATGCACAACTGGAAACCCTTTCAGAGTGGGGAATTATAGTAGCAATTTCATATTGTATAGGCAATGAATCATTCACTGCTGTACAACCAAATAGGCAGTGTTACTGGGCACACTTACTTTGATTGCAGTTTGGCCCAGCAGAATCAGTTTAGAGGCATTATATTTACTGCTGTCTCTGTGAGAAAAAAGAAATAAATGAAAACTGTAAAGTAAAAAATAAGAATCTCAGAATGAAATAAAGTGCAATAAGTAGACAAGCTTTATTACCCCTGTAACATTTTGAAATCCCATTTTTTCTTATTGCTGGATATTAGTGTACTGTATGTGATAGAGATGTATCACATAACAAACCCCAACAGAGACTGCCCTGCTTTAAAAGGTCACCTTATTAACAGGGAGATTTATTTCTGGCTATGACACATGGACATGTGGGCATCCAGAACAGGATCTATCACCAGTTACAGTTTGTATTTAAGAACTGTGTATAGCACCCCTGCCCACTCCCCTAGCTGACTACCTGGTTCTTTTTGCTCAATACTTATGCATAAAGAGCAGGTGGAATTCAGCTCACATAGGGCCAGATTATGGTTTGCACTGCATGAGGGTGCAAGGAGCTGCCGCCTCCTCCACCTCTGCATAGGGCTAGTCTCTCCAAACTCAGGGATGGCTCCAAATAGCACCACTGATTGTGCTAACATCCCCAGAGGAGGCAGGTTGAGTATAAGTCTGTAGCTTTAGCACACCAGCCAGTAGAATGGGGTTGGCAGCTATTCACCCGGAAAGTGTCTGTTGTTCTTTGTGTATGGAAAAAAGGTAACAAATGTTTTTACCTCTTATAGAGGTGGACAATTAGCCGCTGACAGGTAATAGGTCACAATGTTCAACTGGTCAATGAAAGTAATTCATGGGTTTCTTACTGGATGTCTCCTTCATTGTCATTAAAGACTCCATGGCATTTTTTGCAAGAGACAAGATGTAAACCCTAGGATCCTCACTAAATTTTAATTTTCATAATTACATTATACCTGCTAGAATGCCTTCTGAGATAGCTACACAGTGTATGTCTTTACTCCATAGCCTAAACTGCTGTGTATTGTTGCTGTGCATCTTTCAGGATTCTCATGGAGACCAATTTTAGTGCTGTTCCTACAGCAAAAGTCCTAAATAATGTGAAATTCATTTCTTGTATTGCAGATGTCTTGGTGGATGGAAAGGTCTGTGACTGTGATATTGTAGTAGACTGCAAAGTTGGGGACCCCATCGCATTGGAGGTGAAGCTGACCAACTGGAGCAAACACAGTGTGGGCCCGTTTGCTCTAACGGTGATCCCATACCAGGATTACCAAAATGGAGTACACAACTACGAGCTCCATGATGCCATCACCTTTGTTGGATCCAACACCTTTTATATTGATTCAGTGAGTCCTTCTTTTTCATAGTCCACTCATCTGCATGACACATGCATTAAAATTGATACTCCAAAACAGGATGCCAACGTATGCAGCTTTATATTAGTGAATTCTACTGGAGGTGAGGGATTGACAGCCCTGGAGACTGAACTCTTTTATTTATTCATTCAAAAGGTAAAGAATAGGCGGCAGCCATGCAAACTTCTCCATACTGGCCTAACAGAGTTTCTTAACCATGACCTAAAGGGGTCCACCCCAAAGGGGAATTCAGCTTCATGCCTATTGAATCCTTGATCTTTCACTGATATTGCCAACAAGGGCTGTGAGTTTCATAAGTAGCTTGTGATTTTGGGAACTTCAGTATTTGGGTGCACACTTTAAAGAGGCCTGATTTTCCAAAAGTACTGATGGTGTCCCAGCTGGTGCCAATAGAGGGTGTTGGGTTCTGTGACGTAGAAAATCATTTCCATGTAATGGTCTAGGGGATCACTAATTCCTTTGACACAGGCCACTCGAGTGTTCATAGCTTTTGGTCACTACCAAGCTGGCAAAATCTGAGTTAGTGCCGTTGATAAAAGGTTTGATACAATATTGCCAGTCCCCTGAGCCATTCAACCCCACCAGCGTTTAGAGTTTAAAGAACTTTTTCTGCAAGGTAATGGCAATATCCTCCAGGCTGAACAAAGAAACTGCAAACAACTTTTAGTCAGGCTATGAGGAAACGCTACAGCCTGAAATAGAGAAAATGAGATAAACATTAAAGTCCAATAAGATGAGCATGTGCATTCAGTTGTCACTTAACACATTTATAAAGGCTGATCTCATCATTTTGATTTTTCAGTTTTTAAAAAAATCAGTGTTAAAACCATGCAAAAATGTTGAGTGTCCCTACAAAGAAGAGGTGAGCTTTCTCTCAAGTTCACTTCTAGAGATTTCAAGTCAGAGAGATTTTTGTTCCTGAGGCAAAACACTGAAGATTATTTAAAGATACAAAAAATCAAAGAGGAGTGAAAAACAGAGGACAAATACTGAAAGATGTTTTCAGGAATGTTCTGATTCTGGTAGCATATTAAATAAACATGAAGAGAGAGTGAGTATATGGTCAGGTCTTTACTTAGGTCAGGTCTTAAGTTATCCAGTAAAATATGACTGTCAAAACTGAATATTTAAGTGAATCTGAGCTGGAGCGAAATTAAAGGTTAACCACTGGAGACTCAATGTGCATATGTTTTCAACTATACAACATATGCAGAAAATAGGTTTTTTTAAAGCTAGTGTGTACAGAATTTATCATCAGCCTGAATTTTAATGGATGCTAACGGTATTGTTTGCTGAATAATTTCAGTTTAAATGTGCCAACAGAAATCATCAAGAGAGGGATTTCTTGACCTGGGGCTATCATTCTGACAATGTTGGTTTTGAATCAGAATTCCAGTACTTAGGTACCCAGTTGTGGAAGAGTCTTGCACATGAGGTTAGCAAGGGAGAAGGCAGAAGTCTGTGTAATATATTCTGCCTTGTGATTGGGTCTCCCATGAGGAGAGAAGCCAAGGGGTTATCTCCCCTGTGAATACCTGGGGTGCAATTTCAGCATTCCCTCTGCTGTTGTATTGTAAACACTATTGTACAATCCCTTATTAAGGTAATGGGGGGTTGTTTTTTTGTTAATTTGTCCAAATTCTAACTCAAAAAAGGCCAAGGGGAAAAATGTGAACTTTCTGAGACAAAAAGTATTCTATTGTGTGGTATGTGGTATCAGGGCTTTTCCTACAGTAAATCCCAAAGATAACATATTGTCATACTCCCTCAGGGCTCCGAATACTGATCACAGAAGGAAATTTCCTCAGACAGTATATCTGATGTTATCAGAGTTTCTGTCATCCTCCCATATTGACTCATTAATCAATGGCAAAAAGTAAATTTCAGAAACTGGTACCTCATTTTTGTATTTTGGGTATTGATACTGTGGAAGGAATGAGTGCTACCCAGAATTATGATCAAGGTCCAAGCCAAACCTCAATAAGACCTTAGGTCAGAGATTGAAAGAGTTCAGTGAATCTGTATTATCTTTTTATAAACTGACTGGATACATCAGACTAGATTCTCAACTGGTGTAAAGCAGCCAGTTTTTACCTGCAGAGTGTTGCCCATTATTACATTGACACAGAAATGGGTTGGTCATCAATGCTGAACTGAGTTTACCTTTCTGGACCAAACTGCTATCCTCTACCTTAACTTCTTACCAAGCCAGACTCCTAAAAGTTCACTCCTGGAAAATCTTTTTAGTTTTCAGACTACACTTGAATTTGTTTCTGGACATATCTGGAGCAGAGTGGGGTTAGACAGACACACAGACAAATGCACACATTTCATTGCATACTCTTTGTTATGCAGCACACAAAAAGTGTCTGAATTATTACTTTAAAAGACAAAACTTGTGATTTTTCATTTCACTCCATAAAGAATGGAGAATGGTCAGTTTCCCTTGGAGTTGAAAGTCCATGTTCACTTTTTCATTCTCTATAATGAAGTTGTGTTTGGGTCCTTCAGTTTCAAACAATGCAGAGATTTATCTGTATTAAAAAACAAACTTTTTATTGGGTTTTTTAATCATTAAAATATTGCTATGGATTTTAAGTTATGCAAAATGTTTCTTTTTGACACTTAACTTTTAGTCTGGGTTAAAACTACTTGACACTGTCCCTTTAAACCACAAAAGAAAGATGAGTTTATTAGTAATCAACAAGATTCTGATACATATTACCAGATGTAGGAATTTGAGATGTGAGATAACAGCCTAATTGATTAAAATACTTTTGCATTGATTGAGATTTCTTTTGGATGTATCTTGGCCACCTTAAACCTAACCACTTTAGTAATACTCCTCCAGCTCTTACCAATGTTTTATCTGATTAGTTGCTCAGACCAAGCTGATACTTGCCAAATTAAAAGCAAAAAAAAATCTAACTGCCCTGGAAATTTCTGTAACTATCAGCAATCCATGTTTCCTTGTGTTCTCTGTGATTACCAGTATTGTTTTCAGTGTGTGTGTGTTTGAATGTGTTTTTAGTAGATGGGTTAGGGCGGAGGTAGTCAATAAGCAGACTGAGGGCAAATCCAGACCACCAGACACTTTTGACTGGACTCCAGAATCTTTTTATTTACTTCTTATTATCATTATTATTATTTTCTCTGGAGCCTGGACCGTGACTATACCTTGACCAAGAATTTGGACCTTGACAAAAAATTAATTGACTACCCCTGGGCTAGGGGATTGGTAATGGGGAAAAAACATTTCATTGTGGTTGATAGTTATTTTGAATCAGCCAAGGAATAACGATCAACAACTCTTTGACAGCTCCTTGGAGTCCCGTGTGAAACAAGTGAGGAGCATCAGTGCAGTTTTACTTTAAATGTATACTCTTTGGGGCAGAACCCATCTTTCATCTATCTGCACAGTGCATACCACAATGGAGGCTGAGTTCCCGACTGGGGCCTCTCAATATGACAGTAGTACAAATAAATACTATTAATAAGTTCATAGCTATCAAATATCTACTTCACAAAACCCACCAGTATAAATGTTGCCCTTAATAGCAAGGTGCCATGGACTGAATAGGACTGGAGACTGTATTTACACTCTGACCCCTAGATGACAGCAGGCAGCAAGCGCAAGTTGGCACTGTAGCTTGCCTGTGTTAGCTCAAATGTGTGGTTAAACAGAGTGTTGTGTTCTCACGTGCTGTCTATATTGCACCTTTCACAAACACTGTCAAAGTTCCTTCCCCACTCTGAACTCTAGAGTACAGATGTGGGGACCTGCATGCACGACCCCCTAAGCTTATTCTTACCAGCTTAGGTTAAAAACTTCCCCAAGGTACAAACTTTGCCTTGGCCTTTAACAGTATGCTGCCACCACCAAGCGTTTTAAACAAAGAACAGGGAAAGAGACCACTTGGAGACATCTTCCCGCAAAATATCCCCCCAAGCCCTACACCCTCTTTCCTGGGGAAGGCTTGATAATAATCCTCACCAATTGGTACAGGTAAACACAGACCCAAACCCTTGGATCTTATGAACAATGAAAAATCAATCAGGTTCTTAGAAGAAGAATTTTATTTAAAGAAAAGGTAAAAGAATCACCTCTGTAAAATCAGGATGGTAAACACTTTACAGGGTAATCAGATTCAAAACATAGAGAATCCCTCTAGGCAAAACCTTAAGTTACAAAAAGACACAAAAACAGGAATATACACTCCCTCCAGCACAGCTTATTTTACAAGCCATTAAACAAAAGAAAATCTAATGCATTTTCTAGCTAGATTACTTACTAACTTTACAGGAGTTGTAAGGCTGCATTCCTGATCTGTTCCTGGCAAAAGCATCACACAGACAGTCCAAACCCTTTGTCCCCCCCGCCCCCCCCCCACTCCAGATTTGAAAGAATCTTGTCCTCTCATTGGCCATTTTGGGTCAGTTGCTAGCAGGGTTACCTTAGCTTCTTAACCCTTTGCAGGTGAAAGGATTTTGCCTCTGGCCAGGAGGGATTTTATAGCACTGTATACAGAAAAGTGTTTACCCTTCTCTTGATATTTATGACAAACACTAAGTTCACTTTAAAAGAAAAGTAATAAACAACAATGAAAAATATTTTTTTTTACTTGAGCATTTGTTCAGGTCCCTGTTTCCTGGGTATTGTATTGGGAGTGATAAGGATCACCATGCTTGGTGTTGCATCCTTTCCTTAACACTGCCTCTGCAGATCCCTCCCTAAATCATATGCCCTGTCACATGACTCCTACCGAATGGCTTTGCATAAGTCTGATCCTGCAAGATGCTGATAATCTTCCACCCCGAATTGACTTCAGCATGTCTTGGCAGCACTCTGCTTGCTGCAGAACAACATTCATTGGCAAGTAAATGAATAAATGATCATAAATGATCTGGAGGATGGTGTGGATTGCACTCTCAGCAAATTTGCGGATGATACTAAACTGGGAGGAGTGGTAGATACGCTGGAGGGGAGGGATAGGATACAGAAAGACCTAGACAAATTGGAGGATTGGGCCAAAAGAAATCTGATGAGGTTCAATAAGGATAAGTGCAGGGTCCTGCACTTAGGACGGAAGAACCCAATGCACAGCTACAGACTAGGGACCGAATGGCTAGGCAGCAGTTCTGCGGAAAAGGACCTAGGGGTGACAGTGGACGAGAAGCTGGATATGAGTCAGCAGTGTGCCCTTGTTGCCAAGAAGGCCAATGGCATTTTGGGATGTATAAGTAGGGGCATAGCGAGCAGATCGAGGGACGTGATCGTTCCCCTCTATTCGACATTGGTGAGGCCTCATCTGGAGTACTGTGTCCAGTTTTGGGCCCCACACTTCAAGAAGGATGTGGATAAATTGGAGAGAGTCCAGCGAAGGGCAACAAAAATGATTAGGGGACTGGAACACATGAGTTATGAGGAGAGGCTGAGGGAGCTGGGATTGTTTAGCCTGCAGAAGAGAAGAATATCGGGGGATTTGATAGCTGCTTTCAACTACCTGAAAGGGGGTTCCAAAGAGGATGTCTCTAGACTGTTCTCAATGGTAGCAGATGACAGAACGAGGAGTAATGGTCTCAAGTTGCAGTGGGGGAGGTTTCGATTGGATATTAGGAAAAACTTTTTCACTAAGAGGGTGGTGAAACACTGGAATGCGTTACCTAGGGAGGTGGTAGAATCTCCTTCCTTAGAGGTTTTTAAGGTCAGGCTTGACAAAGCCCTGGCTGGGATGATTTAACTGGGAATTGGTCCTGCTCTGAGCAGGGGGTTGGACTAGATGACCTTCTGGGGTCCCTTCCAACCCTGATATTCTATGATTCTATAAGTAACCTTTCTTTCTGGACCTCACCATTCAGTTTCCTTTGACTTTTTGAAACAGAGGTTGTCAAGGTTCCTCCCCCACTCTGAACTCGAGGGTACAGATGTGGGGACCTGCATGAAAAACCTCCTAAGCTTATCTTTACCAGCTTAGGTCAAAACTTCCCCAAGGTAACAAATATTACCCCCGTTATCCTTGGAATGGCCGCTACCACCACCAAACTGATACTGGTTACTGGGGAAGAGCTGTTTGGACGCGTCCTTCCCCCCAAAATACTTCCCAAAACCTTGCACCCCACTTCCTGGACAAGGTTTGGTAAAAAGCCTCACCAATTTGTCTAGGTGACTACAGACCCAGACCCTTGGATCTTAAGAACAATGAACAATCCTCCCAACACTTGCACCCCCCCTTTCCTGGGAAATGTTGGATAAAAAGCCTCACCAATTTGCATAGGTGACCACAAACCCAAACCCTTGGATCTGAGAACAATGAAAAAGCATTCAGTGTTTTACAAGAAGACTTTTAATAAAAAATAGAAGTAAATAGAAATAAAGAAATCCCCCCTGTAAAATCAGGATGGTATATATCTTACAGGGTAATTAGATTCAAAAACATAGAGAACCCCTCTAGGCAAAACCTTAAGTTACAAAAAAGATACACAGACAGAAATAGTTATTCTATTCAGCACAATTCTTTTCTCAGCCATTTAAAGAAATCATAATCTAACACATACCTAGCTAGATTACTTACTAAAAGTTCTAAGACTCCATTCCTGTTCTGTCCCCGGCCAAGACGACTACAGACAGACCCAGACCCTTTGTTTCTCTCCCTCCTCCCAGCTTTTGAAAGTATCTTGTCTCCTCATTGGTCATTTTGGTCAGGTGCCAGCGAGGTTACCTTTAGCTTCTTAACCCTTTACAGGTGAGAGGAGCTTTCCCCTGGCCAGGAGGGATTTCAAAGGGGTTTACCCTTCCCTTTATATTTATGACACGCCCCCCAAATCTCAGCTAGGGTGAAACACTGGCTGGGATTTCTTCCTGGAGCTCTAGGAAAACAGAGTTAATAAGACACATGCATCTCTAAATATACTACCAAGTACATAAAGACTAACAATATTTTCCACATCTCAAGGACGATTTTAACCAGTTGATTCTGGGAAACTTTCACGGGAGAGTGCATCAGCCACTTTGTTAGAAGCTCCTGAGATGTGTTGGATGTCGAAATCAAAATCTTGGAGAGCTAAACTCCACCGAAGAAGTTTTTTGTTAGTTTCTTTGACAGTGTGAAGCCACTTTAGTGCAGCATGGTCGGTTTGCAGGTGGAAACGCCGTCCCCAAACATATGGGCGTAGCTTTTCCAGAGCGTAGACAATGGCATAACATTCTTTTTCAGTGACTGACCAGTTGCTTTCCCTCTCAGACAGTTTTTTGCTGAGAAACACTACAGGGTGGAATTCTTGATCAGGTCCTTTCTGCATTAAAACTGCTCCCACACCACGCTCGGACGCATCTGTGGTTACTAGGAACGGTTTGTCAAAGTCTGGGGCCCTTAGTACAGGGTCAGACATGAGTGTCGCTTTAAGCTTGTTAAAGGCCTTCTGACACTTTCCGGTCCACTGAACAGCATTTGGCTGTTTCTTTTTGGTTAGGTCTGTCAGTGGGGCAGCGATTTGGCTGTAGTGCGGTACAAATCGTCTGTAATAACCGGCCAAGCCTAAGAAGGATTGAACCTGTTTCTTTGACTTTGGGACAGGCCACTTTTGGATAGCATCCACTTTGGCCTGTAGGGGGCTGATAGTTCCTTGACCCACCTGGTGTCCAAGGTAAGTCACTCTGTTTAGGCCTATTTGACACTTCTTAGCCTTAACAGTTAGTCCTGCCTCCCTTATGCGCTCAAGGACTTTTTGTAGATGTTCCAGGTGGTCTGCCCAGGAATCCGAAAATATGGCCACATCGTCAAGGTAGGAGACTGCATATTCTCCTAATCCCGCTAGGAGACCATCTACAAGTCTTTGGAAAGTGGCGGGTGCATTTCGCAGCCCGAAAGGGAGTACATTAAATTCATACAGCCCGAGATGTGTGATGAAGGCTGACCTTTCCTTGGCAGATTCATCTAGCGGTACCTGCCAGTACCCCTTGGTTAAGTCCAAGGTAGAGATGAACTGGGCCCTTCCCAGTTTCTCTAATAGTTCATCTGTGCGTGGCATGGGATAGTTGTCTGGGCGAGTTACAGCATTTAGCTTACGGTAGTCCACGCAAAAACGTATTTCCCCATCTGGTTTGGGAACTAGAACCACTGGAGATGCCCATGCACTTTCAGAGGGGCGGATTACACCCATCTGTAACATATCCTGGATCTCCCGTTCTATAGCAGTTTTAGCTTGAGGAGACACCCGGTAAGGTTGGACCCTAATTGGGTGAGCATTACCTGTGTCAATGGAGTGGTATGCCCGTTCAGTCAGTCCTGGGGTGGCTGAGAACGTTGGCGCGTAGCTAGTGCACAGCTCCTGGATCTGCTGTCGCTGCATACGCCCAAGGGTCATGGAGAGGTTCACCTCTTCCACACCACCAGCACATTTCCCTTCGTAGTAGACACCTTCAGGCCACTCAGCGTCGTCTCCTCCCTGGGCTGTAAACTGACAAACCTTTAATTCTCTGGAATAAAAGGGCTTTAGAGAATTAATATGATACACCTTAGGCTTTCGGTTGGAGGTGGGGAATGCTATGAGATAATTAACAGCTCCCAGGCGCTCCTGGACCACGAATGGCCCTTCCCACGATGCTTCCATTTTATGGGCCTGGAGCGCCTTTAAGACCATGACCTGGTCTCCTACTTTGAAGGAACGCTCTCTGGCATGTTTATCATACCAGGCTTTTTGCTCTTTTTGAGCATCCTGTAAGTTTTCTCTAGCAAGGGCTAAAGAGGTTCGGAGGGTGGTTTGTAGGTTGGTTACAAAGTCCAGAATGTTAGTTCCTGGAGAAGGTGTAAATCCCTCCCATTGCTGCTTCACCAACTGCAATGGCCCCTTAACCTCACGGCCATATACAAGTTCAAATGGGGAAAACCCTAAACTGGGATGTGGTACAGCTCTGTAGGCAAAGAGCAACTGCTGCAATACTAGGTCCCAATCATTGGAGTGCTCATTTACGAATTTACGTATCATGGCCCCCAAAGTTCCATTAAACTTCTCCACCATGCCATTTGTTTGATGATGGTAAGGAGTGGCAACCAAGTGATTTACCCCATGAGCTTCCCAAAGGTTTTTCATAGTTCCTGCCAGGAAATTAGTCCCTGCATCTGTGAGGATGTCGGAGGGCCAACCTACCCTGGCAAAAATGTCTGCTAGTGCCTGGCACACACTTTTAGCCCTGGTGTTGCTTAGAGCTACTGCTTCCGGCCATCGGGTGGCAAAATCCATGAAAGTCAGTATGTACTGCTTTCCTCTGGGTGTCTTTTTCGGAAAAGGACCCAGAATATCCACAGCTACTCGCTGAAATGGAACTTCAATGATGGGGAGTGGCTGGAGAGGAGCTTTGACCTGGTCTTGGGGTTTTCCCACTCTTTGGCACACCTCACAAGACTGGACATAGGTAGAAACATCCTTGCCCATTCCCTCCCAGTGGAATGACCCCCCCAAACGGTCTTTGGTCCTGTTCACCCCAGCATGGCCACTAGGGTGATCATGGGCTAAGCTCAAGAGCTTGGCCCGGTATTTAGTTGGAACTACCAACTGTCTCTGAGGATGCCAGTCTTCCTGGTGTCCCCCAGAAAGAGTTTCCTTGTATAAAAGTCCTCTTTCTACAACAAACCTGGATCGATTAGAAGAGCTGAGAGGCGGTGGGTTGCTCCGTGCCGCCGTCCAAGCTCTCTGGAGGCTTTCATCTGTTTCCTGTTCGGTCTGGAACTGTTCCCTTGATGCTGGAGACATCAGTTCCTCATGGGATTGTGGACCTAGGCTTGGTCCCTCTGGAAGCGATATAGGGGATGGAGCTGTTTCTGTTGACTGTGAACCGCTCTCCGCTGGTGCACTATGTTGGGATTCAGGCTCCGGCTGAGCCTCTTGTGTAGGGTTATCGGCTGCTGCCAGTTCAGGTTCGGTGGGGCCCTCTGGTGTTGAGGTTGCAAGTACTGGATTCAGTGCTGACACGGGGTCTGGTGTTGGTTGTTCGGCTGGTTCCGGTTCTGGGACTGGTTCCGTCTGGGTCTCTGGGACTGGATCCACTACTGCTGTTGCAGACATTGGCCTGGGGTCCAGGTCCATCACCTCTGACTGGGTCCTGATAGAAGTTTCCGGAACAGAGCTAGGCCTCACGGCTTGTTTAGCCTGGTTGCGGGTGACCATTCCCACCCTCTTGGCCTGCTTCACATGATTGGCCAAGTCTTCCCCCAACAGCATGGGGATGGGATAATCATCATAGACTGCAAAAGTCCACATTCCTGACCAGCCCTTGTACTGGACAGGCAACTTGGCTGTAGGCAAATTGAAAGAGTTGGACTTGAAGGGTTGAATCGTCACTTGGATCTCTGGGTTGATTAAATTGGGGTCCACTAAGGAAGCATGGATAGCTGACACTTGTGCTCCGGTGTCCCTCCACGCGGTGACCTTCTTCCCACCCACACTCACAGTTTCCCTCCGCTCCAAGGGTATCTGGGAGGTATCTGGGCCTGTGGACCTCTGGTGTGATTCCGGTGCAATGAACTGTAATCTGTTGGGGTTCTTGGGGCAGTTGGCCTTTACATGCCCCAGCTTGTTACACTTAAAACATCGTCCAGCTGACGGGTCACTGGGGCGAGGAGGGTTGCTGGAGAATGGGGTGGTGGGACGATAAGGGGTCTGGAGGGTTCTTTGGGAGGTAGGTGGGGCTTTGGGCGGCCCCCGGTAATAGGGTGTGGTCTGGGGTGGTCCCTTCTGGTCTCCGCTCCAACTGCGACCAGTTTTCTTCTTCTCTGCCACCTCCACCCATCTGGCTCCAATCTCTCCTGCCTCAATTACAGTTTTGGGTTTCCCATCTAGGATGTATCTTTCTATTTCCTCAGGAACACCCTCTAAGAATTGTTCCATTTGCATTAGGAAGGGCAAATTTACTGGAGATTCAACACTTGCTCCTGATATCCAGGCATCCCAATGTTTTACAATGTGGTAGGCATGTCGGGTAAATGACATGTCTGGTTTCCACCTTAGGGCTCTGAACCTCCGACGAGACTGCTCGGGTGTTATCCCCATTCTGACTCTCGCCTTGGATTTAAACAGTTCATACTTGTTCATGTGTTCTTTAGGCATTTCAGCTGCCACCTCAGCTAAGGGTCCACTGAGCTGCGGCCTCAGCTCTACCATGTATTGGTCAGTAGAGATGTTGTACCCAAGGCAGGCCCTTTCGAAGTTTTCTAAGAAGGCCTCAGTATCATCACCTGCCTTGTAGGTGGGGAACTTTCTGGGATGGGAAGTGGTACCTGGAGAAGGATTGCTAGGGTTTGTTGGTATATTCTGCTGGGCCTTTATCCTCTCCATCTCCTCCACATGCTTCCTCTCTTTTTCCTTCTCCTCCTCCTTCAGCCGCATGAGTTCTATCTGTCTTTCATGTTCCCTTTGTTTTTCCTCAGCCTGAAATTTGGCTAATTCCAGCTGTAGTCGAGCTGAGGATTTGCCCATTCTAACCTCTCTGTTTTTAACTAACTTTACACCCGAGGTTCAGAAATAAACAAACAAAACTTGGCTGTAAAATTTTGCTGTGCTGGAATAGAATACCTATTCTCTGATAGTGATTGTCAGCCTACAGAAAAAGACAATTCCCTTGTCTCTGCTCTGGGCCCAAATTAAAGCAAAAAACCTCCAACTACTTGGAAAACTGCTTACCCAGCCCAAAGAAAAAAAAAATTTCTTTTCAACCCTGTGCTCCTTGTAAAACAAAAAAAAAATCAAAATCCTAAAAAAACCCTGCCACTTTTGTCTCCAGGCAAATGGGTAGAGCACACACCCCCTATTTACTTTTAGGAAGAAAAGAAAAAAAAACCTCTGGGTTGGAAGACTGTGAATTTCCCTGCAGGAGTTAAGTACCCTGCCTCTAGGCAAAGAAAACCTGCAATTCACAAGATAATCCCCTTTTGTCTCTGCTTGGCCACAAAGCAGAGAGAAACCAAGCTGCTTTCAGTTTCAAAGCTGCCTTCTGGACTTCCTAAAAATTCCTTTTTAAAATCTGTATTTCTAGTTCAAAAAATCTCAACTGGATCTCAAAATGATTTCAGGTTAATCCCACCACTGTGCCACCATGTCAAGGTTCCTCCCCCACTCTGAACTCTAGGGTACAGATGTGGGGACCTGCATGAAAAACCTCCTAAGCTTATCTTTACCAGCTTAGGTCAAAACTTCCCCAAGGTAACAAATATTACCCCCGTTATCCTTGGAATGGCCGCTACCACCACCAAACTGATACTGGTTACTGGGGAAGAGCTGTTTGGACGCGTCCTTCCCCCCAAAATACTTCCCAAAACCTTGCACCCCACTTCCTGGACAAGGTTTGGTAAAAAGCCTCACCAATTTGTCTAGGTGACTACAGACCCAGACCCTTGGATCTTAAGAACAATGAACAATCCTCCCAACACTTGCACCCCCCCTTTCCTGGGAAATGTTGGATAAAAAGCCTCACCAATTTGCATAGGTGACCACAAACCCAAACCCTTGGATCTGAGAACAATGAAAAAGCATTCAGTGTTTTACAAGAAGACTTTTAATAAAAAATAGAAGTAAATAGAAATAAAGAAATCCCCCCTGTAAAATCAGGATGGTATATATCTTACAGGGTAATTAGATTCAAAAACATAGAGAACCCCTCTAGGCAAAACCTTAAGTTACAAAAAAGATACACAGACAGAAATAGTTATTCTATTCAGCACAATTCTTTTCTCAGCCATTTAAAGAAATCATAATCTAACACATACCTAGCTAGATTACTTACTAAAAGTTCTAAGACTCCATTCCTGTTCTGTCCCCGGCCAAGACGACTACAGACAGACCCAGACCCTTTGTTTCTCTCCCTCCTCCCAGCTTTTGAAAGTATCTTGTCTCCTCATTGGTCATTTTGGTCAGGTGCCAGCGAGGTTACCTTTAGCTTCTTAACCCTTTACAGGTGAGAGGAGCTTTCCCCTGGCCAGGAGGGATTTCAAAGGGGTTTACCCTTCCCTTTATATTTATGACAGAGGTGAAATTTGTGGAGAAGTTTCAGTGACATCTGTTCAGTGTTTATGGCTCCAATTGAGCAAAGCATTTGACTAATACCAGCCCAGTTCAGCAAAGCACGTAGTTAATTTTAGGTATGTAAGGGGCCCCGCTTGCAGTCACTGTCACTATTCATGAGCTTAAATTTAAGCCTGGGCTTAAATGCTTTGCCGAGGAGGGATGGGATTAGTCACATAATTAGTTAAGCGCATATTTAAGTGCTTTGTTGAGTTACTGTTTTTGTGTATGTGTGTGTATATATAATTTGAATTGCTGTGTGATGAAAGGCTCTATATAAATGGTGAAATAATACTTCAATATACTATACTTAATTGGGTTGTGCTAATTTAGGATGGCTGTCTTACTGGGATGTGTCCCACTAAACTCGTTTAGCCCAATGATGGTGAAGTGTGCTGCTTATTTGGACAATATTACCATAAATGCTACTTCATGGGGATGAATTTAGCTATTGTCAAGTGGTTAAATGGTGTTTAGCGAGGTGTTTAATAGGTGTGAAATTCTAAGAACCTGTCTTTTAATACATAAGTTGCTAAATAAGGGTCAAGAGTTAGATGTTCCTGGGTGTTCAGGAAGCCTCTGATGGCTCCTGCCAAAGACAGCTACGTTCTGGTAGATTCAAGCGATCTGTGTTCTAGTCAGACCTCTGCCAGAGACATGCTGCAGGGCTTGGGGAAAACTCATTTAACTTCATTCTCATTACATCAGTGTCACCATCAGTAAAAAGGGGATAGCACATTTACTTCCTTAGGGTGGAGGTGAAGGGGGTTTGTGAGGTTTAGTTCACAAATATTTCTAGAGCACGTTGGGGTCCTTAGATGGTAAAGTTATAGAATGGCAAAGTATTACTATAATTTATTATTATTTACCACATTTGTTTTATTCAGCTAACTTCCACCCTTTCTTTTTCAGGTGAAACCAACCAAAAATTCTGTGTGCTTTGGAGCCCTGCTCTTTCTCTATACAGGCGATTTTTACCTGAACATCAAGTTTCACGAAGACAACTCCAGCAGGGAGCTTCCTCTTTCTTGGTTCTGCCTGCCCAGTGTTCACATTCGTGCTATGGAGCCTGTGATCCAAACTAAACTGTAAATCTACCATATGATATTGGATTAGCCACAGTGCACAGAAACACTTGACATGTCCTCTGCTTGACCCCACTTTGTTTCTTTCCAACACCAGACCACAGGCTTTCTTTAGAGGCACAGCTGAACACTTTTAGAATTGGCTGAAGTCATTTGAGCAGCTGCCTTTGCTTATGTGGAAAGGAGTAATGGAATATAATGTACTGGATTTCCCCCCCACACCCTCCCCCCCAAAAAAAAGCCTTGGTAGCCACTAAAGGAAAAATTCAGCTCTTCCTGATAGCCATGCCTCCCCATTGATATCAGTGGATTTGCAGGGGTGTATGTGAAAGCTGAATTTAGCCATGAGCTTGAAGGCCTTAGCTCCAACCTGAACGATACCTAAGGATATATCTTCAGCACTTCAACAAGAATTGTGTTTCTCCACTAAATTCCCACCACCACGATACTGAACACACCGTTTGGGACCTGTTTTCTCAGTCAGTTTCTTCCTGTGCTTGTTCCTAAACCCTTTGTTTGCCAGGTATATTGGTGTCTTTCTAACTCCGAATAAATGTCAGCCATGTAATAGCAGAGCAGCTGTCTTTGTCTTTTCCACCAGATTCTAAGGAACGCCGTAGCAGTAGTTCCTTTTAATTGGTTACTTATTGCAGGAAATAGCAGTACCGGTATCTCCAGTTCTTGTTGTTAGAACAGGTATGGCCCCCATAGGAGCTCTCCGCCCCTCCTTGGTCACAGTGCAGTTACTTCCCTTTGTGCATCCATAAACGAGACAAGAAGGAAGGCAAGACAGATAGAAATGTTTCTGTTCCTGCCAGAAAGGAGAGAAGCCAAATATTTGCCTGCCTGTGGGTTAACCTATGAGGTCAGAGTGCCACAGGCCTATTTCATGGCAGTTGGGAGCCATTTCAAGCATTTGCAGATCCCTTAAAATGCCACCAAGTTGAATCTGCTGATAGTCTTTAAAGCTTTTCACAAGAAATTGTTTCCAAATGTCTACTAATCAGGATTAGACAGGCCAGACTAGACTATGATAGTTTCTTCTTTTCTTTGTCAAATGAATAAAATAAAATGTTATGGAATAACTGCTGTAAGTTACTTCACTGTGGCTATCGCTGCCAAATGTACTGTAAATTTGCTTTATTGTGTTGTCTTTTACATAGAAGCTTTGAATAAAGAGACCGAGGCTTACCCTAGATGAAGCACTGAAGGTGTCTGATCTGTATGTGAATTTTTCTTTGCCGTGTGAGTCATGTTTATGTCTAAACATGCAAATAACCAAATGCGTATTTTATTCAGCTATGATAGCTATACAGCCCACTCCTACTGGCAAAATTCTCATTGTCTTCAGTGGAAACACAATCCTGCCAGGCTCAATTGAATGATGAATACTGCAGTTTTTGAATGGCAATAATGCGAAAATATTCCCACTTGAACAGTAGTGTCTAAGCATGAGGGAACTTTTGCTTCAGGCTATAGTATCTATATTTCCAGTACATTCAAGAAGCAGTGATGCCTTTTGCTCTAAAATTTGTTGGTCACAACACAGTCAACGTTCGCTTTTGAGTTGGAGGAAACATCTATCTAGAGCTTTAGAATTTGAGAGGGAAAGATCTCTGAAGTTCAAATGACTGTCTAAAAGGCTTATTTGGAACTACAAATTCTTCTGTCAGCTGCAAAGGGGTGCAGTGCCCTGTGACAGCAGAAATAGTTCCACAGCTTTGTCCTGCTCTTCTTAGGGCAGGAAAGCCTGACAGGGAAGAGCCTCTGAGTGAATCAAGCTTGGCACCCTCTTTACATTGGCAGAGCTCCATCGAACAGAGCTGTGCAGTGGGGCCAAATTTACCGCATACTATCGCATGCCTATATGGGCGTTAAGGGAAGAACTGAGGAGAGCGGGAATTCAGTTTCTCCAGAAAGGCTTTGCTTTTCTTGCATGCGCCATGCTGCATAATGTGATACAATAATATTACTGTACCACCACACTCTAAATTGAGATTAATTCAGTAATCCCCAAAAGATATTCTTTGTGCTACAGTTGCTGCTAGGAATAAAGCTAAGGCTTTATGAGGACCACATTTATGAGACAAAAATATTGATGGATTGCCGAGCTCTGAGACCATTAATGGAAGATTTTCTCTTTGAGTAGAGGATGTTGTACTGTGAAACCTGTTCTGCTGTGCAATCCTCTGTTATAATGACCAGGGAAACGGCACCCTTTTACCATTAAGGGGCTAAGCCAAAGACCATTGAAGTAATTGGAAACACTCCTGTCGAATTCAATGGGCTTTGACTCAAGCTCTAACAGCTGTCATTGTAATAAAAGAAAGCTGCATGTTTCTCAACCTTGGCTTCCAAAATGGCATTTTAATTCTGCAGTATGTGCTCACTAACATAAGCTTTTATATATATATATATATATATGATAATATCCTGCCACTTGTTAACTTTGGCACTTCTAATATCTTTCCCAACTTTCTTACACATTTACCTGTCAGGGTAAGAGAGCTGAAATGTCACACTGTAGTGTAGATTCTTAATGCTGAGGCTTACCTGTGACGAAAGTTAAGTGGTGGTGTTGTTTTGTGGGAATGTATTCAGAACAAGAATGCCGGAGCTCATTTTTTGAGTTTAAAATAGAAAATTACACCCGTCAGAATTGGTACATCCAGTGGTTCGAGTAAAGGACTGTGCTTATCTGATCTGCTGTCCTTTGCTGGAAATGCAAGCTGATTTTACTTCTCCTTGAAACATCCAGCTATTAATTCAAACGTAATGAGCCAAACAGTGCTTTGTTACACAACTGTAAATCTGATATGACCACACTTAGTGATTTATCTTTGTCTTCTGAGGTAAATTTAGTGCTAATCAAAGGTGCCAGATTCACAGTGCTGTTCCTGTTTGTCTTTCCATAAAGCAGGTACCGCATGAACGGTAGCAGTCCAAGCTTCCTAACAATGCCTTGCCAATGCACTTTAACCCTAAATTGGAGGGAAGACCTTTAGAGGTGAGAGGTTCCTTCCGTCTCCATACCTATTCCATCCTCAGCCTGTCAACCGAGACTGCTGAGTTGGCTGTTAAATAGTAGGGCCAGCCTGATGGTGATTTTTGTGGTGGGGACGGATAGCTCTTCATTAGACAATATACTGAAACCATCAGCTCATTTCAGATAGGCTGCCAGGCAGCTGTCGGATGTCAATAACTTTGTCACCATGGCCCTGGTTCAGCAAGGTACTTAAGGACGTGCCTAACTCTAACCATGTGAGTAGTCCCATGGCCTTCAGTGGGAACACTCGGTTATTTAAAGTTAGGCGCCTTGTTGAACCAGCACCTAAATGTGTGGGCTGTATTTGAAACAGTGATCTTGGGGATAAAAGGGCACATGTCCCATTACTGAGCTCATGGGCCAGCCACTTCCCCTGATACCATTGGCTCCACGTGAGAGGCAAACTTGCAGCCAAAACAGGGCTGCTCACTCTGCTGCTGTGGTGAGTCAGTCTTTTGACGCCTGAGTCCAGTGGCTTGCGCCCGCCCACCCCCAGAGTCTTAACAGGTGCTGCGGTGAGTCAATAGAGCCTGCCGTGTGTCAGCCCTCAGGCATTCAGCAACAACCTACCCCTGAGCAGAGCCTGGGCACGCGTGTGTCCACAACCCCAGCAGAGCTGCAGATCAGTCTGAGCAACAGCACCACCCCACCAGGAAACCTCGTGGTGCACCAGAATCCAGCGACTCCCAGCCTGCTCCTGCTCTGGCTTCTGCTCCTTGCCTAAACCCTGCCCCAGTATCATCCTTGTCTTGCTCTAGCCTCGCTCCAGCCTCGTCACTGACCCGCTCTAGCCTTGCCTTTGCCTCCTGATCTTCCCTCCCCCTCACCCCCAACTCTCAGGCTGACTATCCAGATTCAACCTTTGGCCTGTATCTGGACTCCAGCTTCAGTATCAACTTGGCTTGTCTGTGGACTTTGACCACCCTGCTTTGGACTCTGGCTACAGTTCTGATTCTGGTTTGGCTATGGATTCTGAGGTCCATTTTGACGCCAGTCTGTCCCCAGACCTCGATTCCAGAGCCACTCTTGGCTCAGGCCCAACTCTATAACTAGCTGTAACACACACTTCAACCACTAGACCTGATTATCCGAGGCAGAACCTGACACTGTTTGCGATGGTGCCAGTAACATGAGACTTATCAAAGTGATGGCCTTGCCATTTTTTATATTCTGAGGGTTAATTTTTTCATTCTTCAGGTGAAGGTGTCTTGTACCCCCTTCATGTACACATATCAACCATAGTCCTGAAGGTTTATGGGTGTAAAGCACATTAATAAATTTGGCTGGGAAATCAACTTATACCAAAAGGCTATGACCACAATGACATTAGCTCCATGCTAGGAGGGATGCTGCCCCTACCTTGCCTACCTGGGATTCCTCTTCTTGCAGTCATCCTGCTTCCTGGGGAAGCCTAAGAGCAGCTGGGTTGGTATTCATCTTTTGTCGGCTCTCCATGGTCCCATTCCCTGCAACACCCCAATCCCCAGGGCTGAAGTGAAAGACACAAAACAAAAATATAAAATTGTATTAAAATGGTTTACACTTTATAAAGTATTTATACCTGGAAACAAGACAAAGCATTAATAAATGATAGCTGTTATAAGCATGTTATAAATATAAGTAATGTGTGCTACAGATGGTTATAAACACATTAATAGAGTGTTACTGATTGCAAGTAACAACTCTAGAGACCAACAGGTCAATAACAATATAAAACACTTGATTTAAACAGCTATTAAGCATTTATGAATGGACACTAAATATAAAGTGTGACCTTAAAAGTGTGAAACGTGGGACTTTATAAAATGTTTGTTTCTCCTGAAAAACCACAGAAAGACAAAAATCCCTTGTTAAATAGCAGATGCATCATACCCCTCTGTCCCGATAGACTTACTGTACTGGGGACTACCACAGCACCATCTCCCAGATGCTAGAGATGTGAAAAAAGAAATGCTGAAAGACACTTTAGTTAAAGGTTACACAGGAATTGTGCCCCGTCCTCCCAAACAAACCCTCCTAGCTCACTGTGACGTTTCAGCATCCACTCATTGCTCCCCCAGGGATTGCTATGTCCCACTGCAGTAGGAGGGGAAGGAGCAGATGAAGGAAAGTGAATGGGCTGTATGGAGGGGTCCAGACGGATACCAGCTCAACAAACCCTGCCTTACATGGCTCTTGATTCTGGATGCTAGAGGGAAACATGAGAAAAGTCTAGTGCTGCTAAAAGCCAAGAACAGAACAACAGCAAAATTAAACTTACACAAATTATTGAGTCAATGAATGAAAATAATAACCTCCAGCCTCCATGAGCACTGACTTCCAGTGGTGATGATCCCCATCCTACTAGATCCTGGGTTTCTTGGGGCGTGGGTGATCAGGTAGAGGGTGTGGGGAGCTGCTGACTCCTGCCAGCGTCAGTGTGAAGGACATAGCAGTCACACCTCTGCCCATCATAATGCACACACATCCATTCAAGGCAGGCAATGGAGCATACCAAAGAGAGCCCAGATGCATTATTGTAACAAGTGATGGCAGTAAATGCTGTATAGCTATGATTACCATCCCCTTTTCTACACCTCAGCTTAACTCCTTGCTGAAGCGCTCGCCAGAATTCTAGCTTTTCAGGACTTTTGGAGAGAAATACACAGAGTCTTTGTGTTGGCACTTACTCCTGCACAAACCGCACGTACAAAGATACCAGACCAGAATAATAATGTAATCCACACACCACATAAGGCCGCATGTTATGCTGGGGGTTGAGTGAAACCTCACTGAAGCCGCTGGATGTAACTGGATACCGGTAAAAAGGAATTTAGCTCATTTATGGAATAAATAGGCGCCACCACCTAAAACACAGGTCACACGCGAGCCTGGTCAGCAAGGTGTGCTCTGTTTCATTGGGGGGTAAATGCAGGCATTGGGTAGTGTTTGACAGAGCTCTGTGTGTGAGAGAGAGAAGCAGCAGAAACACACAAAGAAGCCCCAGTGACACACTTATAGCATGATTGTTTGATGCTGTCTCGCTTGCCCTTCTCATAAACAAAGGCAACCTAGCTGGAGCTACTATAAGGTGAGTGCGTAACGGGTCAGAAAATCATTCCCAGAAAACAGTTATCAATGGTTCACAGTCAAGTTGGAAGGACATATTGAGTGGAGTCCTGCAGGGATCAGTTCTGGGTCTGGTTCTGTTCGATATCTTCATCAATGATTTAGATAATAGCATAGAGAGTACACTTCTAAAGTTTGCCGATGATACCAAGCTGGGAGGGGTTGCAAGCTGTCAAGGTCCCTTCCCCACTCTGAACTCTAGGGTACAGATGTGGGGACCTGCATGAAAAACCCCCTAAGCTTATTTTTACCAGCTTAGGTTAAAACTTCCCCAAGGTACAAACTATTTTATCTTTTTCCCTTGGACTTTATTGCTGCCACCACCAAGTGTCTAACAAATATATAACAGGGAAAGAGCCTGCTTGGAAACGTCTTTCCCCCCAATATCCCCCCAAGTCCTACACCCCCTTTCCTGGGGAAGGCTTGATAAAAATCCTCACCAATTTGCATAGGTGAACACAGTCCCAAACCCTTGGATCTTAAGAACAATGAAAAAGCAATCAGGTTCTTAAAAGAAGAATTTTAATTGAAGAAAAAGTAAAAGAATCACCTCTGTAAAATCAGGATGGTAAATACCTTACAAGGTAATCAGATTCAAAACATAGAGAAGCCCTCTAGGCAAAACCTTACGTTACAAAAAGACACAAAAACGGGAATATACATTCTTTCCAGTACAACTTATCAGCCATTTAAACCAAACAGAATCTAACGCATATCTAACTAGATTGCTTATTAATTCTTTACAGGAGTTCTGACCTGCATTCCTGCTCTGGTCCCGGCAAAAGCAACACACAGACAGAGAGAATCCTTTGTTCCCCCCCCCCCAGCTTTGAAAGTATCTTGTCTCATTGGTCATTTTGGTCAGGTGCCAGCAAGGTTGTCTTAGCTTCTTAACCCTTTACAGGTGAAAGGGTTTTTCCTTTGGCCAGGAGGAATTTAAAGGTGTTTACCCTTCCCTTTATATTTATGACACAAGCACTTTGGAGGATAGGATTCAAATTCAAAATGATCTGGACAACTGGAGAAAGCATCTGAAGTAAATAGGATGAAATTCATCAAGGACAAATGCAAAGTACAGTACTCCACTCAGGAAGGAACAATCAGTTGCATGCATACAAAATGGGAAATGACTGCCTAGGAAGGAGTACTGTGAAAGGGATCTGGAGGTCATAGTAGATCACAATCTAAATATGAGTGAACAGTGTAACCCTGTTGCAAAAAAAGCAAACATTCTGGAATGTATTAGCAGGAGTGTTGTAAGCAAGGCACGAGAAGTAATTCTTCCACTCTACTCCATGCTGATTATGCCTCAATTGGAGTATTGTGTCCAGTTCTGGGCATCACATTTCAGGAAAGATGTGGACAAATTGGAGAAAGTCCAAAGAAGAGCAACAAAAATGATTAAAGGTCTAGACAACATGACCTACAAGGGAATATTGAAAAAAATGGATTGGTCTAGTCTGGAGACGAGAAGACTGAGAGGGGACACAACAGTTTTCAAGTACATAAAAGGTTGTTACAAGGGGGAGGGAGAAAAATTGTTCTCCTTAACCTCTGAGGGTAGGACAAGAAGCAATGAGCTTAAATTGCAGCAAGGGAGGTTTTGGTTGGACATTAGGAAAAACTTATTAACTATCAGAGTGGTTAAGCACTGGAATAAATTGCCTAGGGATGTTGTGGAATCCCCATCATTGGAGATTTTTAAGAGCAGGTTAGACAAACACCTGTCAGGGATGGTCTAGATAATACTTAGTCCTGCCAAGAGCGCAAGGGACAGGCCTAGATGAGCTCTCAAGGTCCCTTCCAGTCCTGTGATTCTATGAAAATGAGAAAAGCTGAGAGAGAGTGCGCGCTTTTGCACAGAGTGCTATCTGGAAAGAGGCTTGGAACTGTGAGCAAAGAAGCTTGTCCTGTTGTTTGATTCCTGCTATGTTCAGGGAAACAGGATTTTGTGTATATTCTTTTGTAAATAAGATTGTGTCAAAGAAACATCTAGTTCAGTCAGCAATTTCTCATCCTAATGGAAACAATCCACTAGACTCCAAGTATTGGGTAATTGCCCGGGTCAAAAGGGATAACAAGTATTTGATTTAATTCCAAAGATGGCGAGCGAAGCAGTGGGGAGGTGGCAAGGATTTTTGCTGAAAGCATCTGTGGCTCTGCAAATGTGCAGAGAGCAGAGCAGGCCAACTCAGTTAAAAGGCTCCAGACTTATCCAGAAAAAGGGTGTGGTAATTACTAGAGCTTCAGTGAAGGACAGAACTTGCCTCCAACCCAGACATCCACTGCCTGAGAACTGAGCCAATCAAATCTTGGGACAGCGGGGAGGTTATAAATAAAAGAGTCAAAGACAGCTTTCTGTATGCAATGGCTGATCAACATAGAACCAAGAACTGTGTGCACTGTCAGGACTGGTTCTTAATATCTGTACCACTTTGGATACAGGCTATAGAGTTCCTATTTTACCAGAAAATGAGGAGACCAGGCAACCATTAATCAAAGGACTAGAATGCTGTTCCGAATCCCAGACTTTATTTTGCTAACAAGTGTTTGGAAAAGGGCTGAGTGACACTGTAGGTCTGAAGAAAAAAATCACACGTGCCACATTTTATAGCCACAAGGGAGGTTTTGGACATATAGAGACAGAGAAATCATCTGTAATAGACAAGCACAGGGAAAAGAGAGGGTTTGTGTGTCCATGTGCGCGTAAGGGGACATAGTGGTAGATTTACCACCAGCTTGTTTTGGTTTAAACTTTTTTCAAATACTGTTTAAATGGTCTCTGTTAAGTTTAAATGTTTGTTTACCAAAAGATGTGGGGGGGGCTGACTTTGAAGCTGCCTGGCGATTGTTACTAACGCTTACCTAATATGAGTAGCCAGGTGTGGAATGACCTTGCTGGAACCGGACTTAATGCAGTGATTATACAGAGGCCACATTATGGGGAAATGCAACCCTCCTGGTAGCAGCTAAACTACGGATGTGGAAAGTCTGGGCAAAAGAGGTGTGTTTGGTCTATCAGTGCTTTGTGCGAATGAGCTGCGAGCTGACCCAGCATTGAAAAAATAAATATGTTATTGCATTGCCCACTGTTCTATTTCCTCTCACTTTCTCGCTTGTTTCTAGTGCCTTTCCCTGCGCTGTAGATAACGCTGCATTGTTTTGGCAGCTGGTATCTAGTGATGTATCTGTGTGCATATCTAGTACATTAATGGAAATATGTCACCCATCACCATTATTGTTTTTTAACTTGCCTCTGCTTATTGAACTATTGACATCAGCTGGCTGCTTTGATGGCAACAAGAAGTGCAGCAGTTTGCAGAGCTGTCAGGTGCAGACCAAACAGATGTCAGTGTTCAAACTGAAAAACGAGATTAGCCTGGTCCCGCGCTGTGGCTGTTTGTTAGATCTGTACTCTCCGTGGAGAATTTACAGCACAAACCTCCTTTCCCTTCTTCTGATTTTAGTTTAATGGCATAAAATTTTATCCTACATCAGATTTTTTGTAATCTCTTTTTCGGTGTAAGCTTCTTTACTTTATGTGGGTTATTTTTTTACAGTTAGTCTGTGGTATTTTGTCCTCTCCCCTCTAATCCTCTGCCTCAGAGTTCATAGGGGTAAGGGGAAAGTACCGGAGATGGGGACTAAATCCCAGGGCACGAGCACTGCTTCCTAGTGCATTGGCACACTCACTCAAAGTAGCTTTGGGCCGACTCGCTCCCCTACCTTCAGCATTTCATACATTCAGCAGAGATGAATGCAGGCCACCTGTGATCTCAACAAGACCTATAGAGCTGTCGCAGCCATTTTGAATGAGTTCACAAATTCAGTGGTCACCTTCTCTCCTTTCATTCCCTGATTTTCCAATACTCCCACCAGTTTCTGACAACAATAAAGAGACCGTGTGCTGGATTTTGGTGGCTTTGGCGTATGTATTGAGCAGGAAAACCTACAACTTTATTACCTGTGCAGAACCGCTGTTGTTCAGTGACAAGATCATCTTAAGACATTCCAGTGCTGCATGTAAATTATTAACTACAAAATGCTGCTGCCTTATGCAGGCAGAAATTAGGAGTTGCTAAACGCCATGTCTCTGGGCGCCACATTGACCGCACTTTCAATACTACAGAGCAAAGCCTTGCCTCCTTGAAAAGCTGGAGAGACATTTCATTGTTGCCAAAAAAGTTTGCTTGAGCACCACAAAATTAGTATGGTAAACTGGCATTTTACTGGCGTTTACATGTATCATGCCAGCCACACTGTCACACGTTGCAACATCACAGCACAAACTGTTCCCTCGCCAACTCGGGTCAGTGCCTCGGAATCGTTTTGTGGTTTTTCTGTGACGCTCTTACCAGTATTTCTCTTTTCTCTCCTGTCTTGCAGCTCTTGGGAAGGAGGATCTCAGTGGCTCCTTTTCCTGGGGGAATAGGGGTGGATCCTAGCAGTTCTCATCCTAAGGTCTCTTTGCTCAGCAGTCCCATTATGACACTCTGCCCAAAAGAGCTCACGTGGTCATGGGATGCATAAACAAGAGACTCTTGAGTAAAAGTAGAGAGGTTATTTCATCTCTGTATTTGGCACTTCTATGACTACTGCTGGAACACTGTCCAGTTCTGGTGCCCACAAGTCAAGAAGGATGTTGATAAATTGAAGCGGGTTCAGAGACAAGCCACGAGACTGAGTAAAGGTTTAGAAAACCTGTCTTATAGTGACAGACTCAAAAAGCTCAATCTATTTAGCTTAACAAAGAGAAGGTCAAGGGATGCCTTAATCACAGTCTATAAGTACCTACAAGAGGAACAAATGTTTGATGATGGGCTCTTCAGTCTAGCAGAGAGAGGTACAATCCAAGCCAATGGCTGGAAGTTGCAACTAGGCAAATTCAGGCTGGAAACAAGGCATACATTTTTAACCATGAGCGTAATTAACCATTTGAACAATTTACCAAGGTTTGTTGTAGATTCTCCATCACGGACAATTTTTAATCAAGATTGGATATTTTTCTCCATCACAGACAAATTTTTAATCAAGATCTGCTTTGAGAATTATTTGGGGGCTGTTCTATGGCCTGAGACATACAGGAGGTCAGACTAGTTGATCGTGATGGGCCCTCTGGCCTTAGAATCTATGAATGACTTACAGTGTGTGTGCCAGGAATCATTCCCATAGCCAGCAGGGAATACTACAGCTACAGAGGTCTGATGCCACAGCAATGGGGAATTGATCATGGAAATCAGTCAAGGCACTAAGAAATCTCCTGAGTCCCTAACTTAGGGCCCCCCAATTCTACACTTGAGCCTCAAGTGGGCATATCACCCCTATAACAAAGTGCCAATTTAACATTCCAGACCCAATCTTCACTTGAGCTAAGCTTGGCACAGCTGAAGACAGGAGGAAGGAAAATGGCTCTAAAACCACTTTTCTCCTCCCCTGATCTTGAGCCAGCCCAGGACAAAGACAGCCTTTACCTGCCCCTACCCCTCACTCCCCCAAAAAACTTAGAACAGCCTTTAGGCTGCTCTAAATTATGTTGGGTGCTGTGGTTCTATAAGGACTGTTGTGGCAGCTAAGAAGCAGGTGAGGTATGATGTGCCCTGTCCCAAAAATGCCCTCTGCATAGAAGTTGGGGGGAGGGGGGAGGCGTGCGAGTAGATGGTGTAAAGTCAGTTAAACTTTCTCTAGGATTCCCTTCTGTCAGAAGGATCATTTGCCGCTATTTTGCCTTAGCAGCACAAAGCATCTGGGCCAGGTGCCAAGGATCTGGCCCCCTAACTTAGGTTGCTTCCAGAGTACTGAATAATGAACTAATATACAGGATACACAGACCAAAAAAAACCCCCCATATACAAGAAGTTCAGCAGACGTGCTAAAGAATGAATGGTTGATTCAATCAAACTGAAGGGGTTGCTTTATGAAAATACATATTTCATGGGCTGCCTGAGTCTGACGATGCATCAGCTATGTCTTGAATGGTCTCCACATTGCGAGTAAGCTCACCATAATATATGCTAGAGATCGAAGCCACTGCAGCATTCTTGGCGGCTCCACACACGATTCCATTTTTATCTTGTTTGATATCATCCCGAATGTGTGCAAGGCAGCACATTCGCTGCTGCAAACTGTATTGTTGTTCTTTTTAACAAAAGAAAGCGCTTCTCTCATTTTAGGTAAACCCTGCATTTGCATTAAAAATACCCAGGGGTTCTGGAGACGTGAAAACACTTTATCCTTGGGAAAATGTTCTTATAAGCCCTCACTTGTCTTGCTCTAAAAAGACGCTAGTGTGATACAATAACACCATTAGCCTTTCCGAAATACCAGGGGCAGTACACACATACCTGCAGATGCTGCTCAGGGGTACAATAACAATGAGAACACACAATTTGAATGGATTTGGAGACAAAAAGAGATCAGCTTAATGAGGCTGTTCAATGTGCAAGGGCTCCTAGAATAGTTATCACAGATCCATTTTCATTAATGTGTGTTAATTTAAAAGCTCAGCGTTCACATCAATCCTGCTTGAAAAACATCCCAACGACGTGCAGTGTCATTGCTTGCGATAGGATTCCCATGTTGCAGAAAACCGAGATAACCCTCGCTCCTACCATCCGGGAGCAGGAAGGGAAGAGACATAATTGTGTTGAAGCAAAGGCCACCAGAGTTTAGTGACTAGCACTAGCAGCCTGGTTGACAGAATTCAAATCTTTCTTCATAAGTAGGTGCGATCTGTGGCCCACTTGGTATGTGAGTCTCTTATGTATCACCTACCCTCTGACTCCTTAGAACAGGTATTCTGGTAGATACAGCCGCTTGAGGGCAACATTCCATCCAACAGAGGGCAGCACATAGTACAGACCTCCCTACTTCAGGGATATTCCCTCACAGCCGCATTCAGTGAGCTCAGCTGGCCGTTCTGCACACGGTATAACGCCGCAGTGTAAGGTATACAGTGAGAGGTTGTCTTCTCTAGTGGTTAGCGCACTTGCTCGGGGGCGGGGGGGTTGGTCACGAGACCTGGATTCTAAGCCTAATGTCATTGATGCTCTTTGCCTGTCATGTCTATTTAGGTTGGAAGCTCTTACATTGGGCCTCTCATTCACTATGTCTTTGTATAACACCTTGCACTATGTGGGCCAAATCTTGGTCGGAGCCTCTAACTTTTAATGCAGACAAAAATCAATGTGCTGGACAAGTGCCTCTGTATTCTTTGACATATAACTAATATATTATAGGCTTTTCCTAATATCATTCACAGACAAAGCAATAAACCATATGCACGCATAAAAAAGGCTGAATGCACAAGCATTGACAAAACCTAAATTATATCTGACACCTATGTAACTCACCTAAAATTAATAAACTATTCAACCAGCCCAATATATTAGCTGTGCAAATCAATAAACATGTCATAGAAAGCAGAGCTTTCAGCTCGAAGCTGTGCGCTTATGAAACAAGAGTGGCTACTGGTTACGGAGGCGGGGGGAACAACACAAAAAGCAGCTGGGGCTGTGATCCGTTTGCACTGGAAATAAATTAAACCAGATAGTAAAGAAGAGAAGATTTAACTATACAACAAAGAGTTTGTTGCATTTATAAATAGCCTGCAAAGTTCTGCACCTAGGTGCTGTGTGAACAATTGGGCTTTATGAAATTCTTCATACATATTTAGGCACTTCAAAGGACACATACCAAGAAGGGTGTGAGACACTACAATGCAATGATGGATTGTTCCCTATATATCTAATCAGAAAAGCCTTTATTTGAAGAACTAGGGCCAGGAGGGGGGGAAAAGAAGTTCCATTTAGGAAAGGTTTATTAAAGGGAAATAATCCATCAAGTAGATGGTACACACTTCCCTGTCGGCGCTTCAGACAGGCACAGTTCTCTTTGTAAAATGCTGAGCAGTATTCAGCGGGGGCTCTGTAGTAACTATATGTTCATTAGGAACAACAGGAGCTTCAAAAACAAATGGTGTTAGCAGCAGCACTATGTTATCGCCCCTCCGAATAACGTCTGTAAATCACCCTGTTGCTGTTGTGTATGTGCCAGATCGAGGGAACGCTAACTGCACGCAACAAACCAGACAGCTTCAGAGCATCAAGGGGGAAGCATAAAACTAGCTCGCATCATTGCTAAGGGGCCTTTTGCGTGGAGTCCTGTTGTGACAATTGGCTCTACAAATTTACTGAAATCTTGAGCCCACCTGTAAATAGTATGTAAATGTTCACGAAAAGGCCATAATAGCAAGTGTCGATGGGAAAAGGTACAAAAGGGAGACAAAAGAACCAAATTAGGCTCGACAGAAAGGCCAAGTTGATATGATTCAAGGACTATGTTGAAATTATGCTGGTTAAAAACAGGAGCTGTGGAGCCGGAAGTTAATGAGCCAAAATTGGTATGTCGGATATTAGGGATGATTGGTGGACACAATAGTGTGGCGATGGGCTATGCCACACATCAGCTCTCTTTTGGGGGGCCTTAAAGAGAGACTTTGTGGGGAAACGAAAGAACAGACAGAGGCTACCGGCGCAAGCCTGGCTGCCATCCCCACCCTTTGTTGGGACCCCAGACCTTCATCATCCTGATTCTGAGGGGTGCCCTGACCAGACCAGGCCAGCGAGAGGGACCCAGATGGCATGGACACCCCTACCAGCTCCATCTGAATCCCAACCACCACCTGGGATGACCGTTACTACCAGCACTGAGACCATCTAAGAGACTGTCACTTTCCCTTTAAGACTGGCCTTTGACAACAACAGCAGCAATGGCATCTCCAGCCCAGCTCAAGTAACTTCTTCTTGTTTTCCGCAAAGGATGATTATGACCATCTTTAATCCCATCTAAGAGACTGTCAAACAAGAGGGGGGTTTTCCTTCTAAAAACTAGCTGCAGCTCAAGAGAACAAGAGCTGTTGTGAAAAACAAAAGCCTTATTTAATACTTGACTTTGCAAATGATTTCACTGTTTCCTTCTTTTCTGTATCTTTAAAAGGATTTTTTAACGGTGTGTTTGCCATGCTGCTAAGCAGGCGGAGGTCACTGTGTACCAAGCCCCAGATGTTGTTTAACACTGTTTAATGTTGGACAGCGACTGGGTTATGTTAGTCCATATAGTCCACCTAAATTAATGCAACTGTCAAAAAGGGATACTTTTGGCCTCCCATTCTGTTTGCTTTGTATATGGAGACACAGGCTGCAGTGTTAACAGTAGCCTGATGACGCTCTGCTCTGAATTTGGGTTGGTCAGATGAGATACAGTGCTGCTGAGCACCTCACTGAGCATCAGAGTGAGCCTGCCTTGTGGATGAGAGCAAGCCAACTAATACACAGTTATGGTGATGCTGAGAGGTTGGGGGAAGCAACAGGAAGACTGGACAATGCTTAGAATCAGGGCCCAAATCCAGGCCTCCGCTCTGAACTGTGGCTCCATATCTGGGCTCTGGGGGGAAGGGAAAGTGCAAAAAGTAATATTTATATACACCCCCTACCCCGCCATAGGTGCTTTGTAGAAATGTAGGAAGGCAGGTTGCCTACCCCAAAGAGCTTATAAATTAAATAAGGCCTAACACAACAAGTTAAGAGAACCAGAAAGAACCAGAAAATGGCGTGGGTGGGTGGAGTGAAGACTAAGGGTTACTGTGGTAAATCTAGCTATGGCCCTGTTACGCATTTGTTTTACATTTACTGTACCTTTAAATCCACAAGGAATCTTCTCTCTACAGTCATAGGCAGCCATTTTACAGCATAGACAGTTAGATGGGGGGGAGTGCAATGTGTGCTGTCTTGTGGAAACTTTTGTTTTGTTCTTTCTTATTTTGTTAGGCTGTGAATCCAAAGGCCATCTGGACTGAAGAAACCTGTTTGCACTTTGTGTGTGGAAAAGCAACACACGTACATAATGTCACTTCAGCTGTAAGTTACTGGACTTCCTTGTTACTCTTATGAAAAAGAGTAAAGTCATAACCCAAAACAAGACAGCTGACAAGAGACTTAGTGCAGGATGTGGCCATTAATGTAATACACTTGGCTAAGGGTAGATCTGAACCTCACTTTCTCTCTTCTTTTCTGCACGCCCTCCATCCCTTTTGTCTGATTTGGGAAGAATATGATCAGAGCAGATGTAAAGGGCTCTGGAATGGGAAGAAAAATAATTGAATGTTCTAGAGTTTTCTAGCTGGTTCATTCTAGAAAAGGCAGAGGCTTTTAGCTCTGGGCATCTAAGGTTTCCTCATATAAAAAGGCAATTGAATGGCGCTTTGAGAGCTGCAGGTGGAAGGACAAGAGCTCTGGAAGTGGTAAGTATCATGATTTTCTTTTGGATGGTGTGATGGGTTGTTTACCCCACACTTGCCCGGAAAGGTTTAATGAAGTCTAAGAAGGGGGCTAATTAACTCAACGGGCCACAGAGAGAATCAGGTGACTAAATAATCCCTGTACTGAGGGAGGGAGCCCAGCTGGGAAGGAACAAGTGGGGCTGGATTTATAAAGACAGGACATTTGCAGCAGAAAGGAGGGATGTTGGGAAAGGCTGCAGTCGTTTCCTGGGAGGAGGGAAGTGTGTTTGAAGGCTACAGAGCCATGCAGCCTGCAGTTGCTCCCTGGGAAGAGGGAGTGGTGAAGCTGGCAGATCCAGAGAAAGAAGGGAGAGCTGGGTTGTTAGGAAAGCGCTCAGGAAAATGCAGCAGGGTCGGGGATGGAACAAACCTTGACTGCTGGCTGGAAACTGGAGTAGAGGGCAGGCCTGGGTTCCCCAACCAGCCACTGGGGAAATGGCACCAGCGAGGCAGTGACTAGGAAGACTGCCTGAGCCTGTTTCTGGGAAAGAGATTTTCCAGCCCCGGAAGGGGAAAGCATTTGGTGACCTGGCCGGAGTGGAGCGAGAATGGGGCTGCAGACCCAGACAGAGAGGCAGAAGATGGCGTGCAACTGCAGGAAGGGGCATTGACCTTGTGAGCTATTCCCCAGAATGACCAGGAGGAGGTGCTATCTGACCGGTGAGTGGAGCACCCCGTCACAGATGGGTTCACCTTTCTCTCCTATACAGCTGTCACACATTCCGGTAATCTCAGTGCCACGGGGTCTGCCTCCATGATGTAAATAACTGATGAAAATCAAGGTGAAATCTCAGTGGGTCTCTGTGGGATGGAAAATCTATGACGCGAGGTGCCCCTCCTAATGAGGAAGAGTAGAGAGCTATGGTTCCTGGAAATGCAATAAACATCATTCATTGAAAAGAAATGAACCAATGATTAGTCTCTACAGTGCACTGATTTACAGGGCATATCCCTAGAAGTGTAAAAGCATCAGTAGTAAATAGCCTGGTAGACAAAGCAATTACTCCATGCTAAAGACACCTCTGGAGAAAGGACTTAGCAGAAAAAGAGAGATCAGAAGCTCAGGGCGTCTTCTGGGTCCACATGATATTAAACAAAACAAAGCAAAAAAATCACACTTGCAACTGGAGCAGATGGAGGTTGCCCTTAGGTGCATTGACCCCCATGGGGAAAATAGTATTTAGGGCTATCTCCTTCCCAGTGCCCATATTTCTCCCCCCTTCTGTCTTACCAGTCTAACAACTCTCCCAATCTCCTACTTCTGTCATTTGATCCTCTAAAAAAGTTGGCCTAATTTCCACTAAGTAAGGGGTGAACTAAAACAGTGCTGCAAAGGAAGCACCATTGTGCAAAAGACCCTGGAGTCAAACTGAGGAAAACATGACTGAGCAGAAGTGGGGGCACCTGCAGAGCAGAGGCCAGGTGGCCATGAGCTCTGGACTTGGTCTGTGTCTCTTGTGTTTGTACGGCGCCTGCTCTAATGGGGCCCTGAACCTGAAGGAAGCCTGTGGATGCCACTGTAATAGAAACATGGAATAACAGAAGCCACTATCTCTTGACTTCTAATCCTAGTTTTGCCTGTGTGGCCTTCGGTGAATCGTTTGATCTCTCTGGGCCTCAGTTTCCTCATCTGCAAAGTGGGAATGCAAAGGGCTCTATTGGTTTCTGTTTACAGCATGTGCTGGTTCTAGCTATGAGCTCATGTACAACTCAACCTTAGAACCCTGCATTTCAGCATAAGCCACTTCACCATCCCCCTCCTGGGCCTGGGGACACGGTTAGCTATGGGAGTTGCAGGACAGGCAGGGAGCGCCAGTTCCCCAGCCAGCTGTGAGAACTCAGGGCTAGGGGACTTCAGGATTGCTCTAGCCCTGTGTTCTCAGTGAGGGAAGAGGAAAGTTCAGCTACTGCGGGCTCTCTCTCAGTAAATGCAGCTGCTCTGATTGGCTGCCCTTCCCTAGAATTCAGGGGAGTGCAGCCAATCAGACAGGGATACTCTAGGAGCACTGTAGGAGGGTCTGAAAACTGGTAGAGCTGGCAAATCTGCAGAAATGCCTTGGAAGCCGGGACAGTCTTCGGAGTACAGGCCAACGTGTCATACAGCATCTGAGTAACCCTGAGCTATGCATATGTGAAAGTAGAATGAATTATATTGAAATTATCATTCATTAAAGAAATGCTGCTTGAAAGGTTTTTTGAAATATAGTTGTCAGGAAGAGAAATATTAAGGAGTGTGAGACAACAGGTCCTCAAACTAATTAACTTAGAGCTCCTACTGAGCTAGGAGATTGGTAAACGTTAGTATGCAAATAAGATATGTATGTATATTTGTCAGTTTCTGCTTCCTTTTGTCTCCTATGTTAAATTGGCTTTGGCTTATCTGAATAAATAAGTTAGCTCGAGCTTTTGCAGGAGGCTCACATATATCTGGGTGCATTGGCAAAGCGCTTTGCTAATAAACAGAGTGGTCAGACAAATTCAGTGAGTCTTGAATCTGACTTTGACACATATGAGCATTTCATCAGAGCAAGGTGTTTTCATCATTGTGGTTGATCATTTGATAAATAATTTCTGAGCCTTGTCACGCCTGAGTTTCTCCACTGGTAAACTGAGGATAATACAGGACATACATACCTGCCTTGCTAGGGTGATTAATGTTTGTACATCAGTCTGGAAGCATAAAGCACTACATAAAAGTGCTACGTGTTGTGTGTGCCTGACGCTAGTCCTAATGCTGTCCTGGCTACACCCCCTGAGCTGTGGCACCCAAGATAACTGTCTAGTTAGCCTATATCCTCTGCTGCCTCTGCATTCTCTCACTGCACCTTGGAAACCAAAGTTCTATTCTTGCCAGCTAATCACTTTCAGACGAACGGGGGAGTGCATGGCAGCTCGGAGTTTTGCAATCTAAGAAAAGAAACGAGGACCTATTTTTAAAGATTATTTTTCTGCCCCATGTGCTGCGACAAATCGGAGTTTGGGCTCATGTGAGAACATTTGTACAGCAGTCGCAATCTGCCAGGCGCAGTTCTCAAAAATGTATTGGAGAATAGTAAATGATGGCGAATGGAATACAAGGAAATACAAAAGAGGAGTGGGGGGGCTGGGATTTGCAGCTCAACGTGGAAATAAATATTGGGCAATTTCAGAACATATTGATCAGCAAATAGTCTGCAAAAAGCCACTGCCCGCTCCCCTGCACCTATTTTTAAATCCATCGATTTAACAGCCCACAATGGGGCATGGTTAATGAGATGTTTTTCAGGAAATATGACTGCAAAAAACAGTCTCTCCTCCTTGATATATTTTACAGTTAAAGAAACCAATAAGCGAAGTAATGGCAATGATATACCTATAACATGATTTGAAGAGTGCATTTTTATCATTAGAGTCTGGGGGAATTGCCTTAGCGCTATAAAATCCTTTAGGCCTTTGGTAAGAGTAATAATTTTTAAATGCTGTTATTAGCAGCTCTGTCAATTCTTTTGTGAGGTTAACACATTAGATGTTAGAAAAAGTCCTATTTGATCCTGTTGAAGGCTATTGTTTTCAGGAGGAAATATAGCACCTTCTAGTTTAGATCAAAAAGAGTCCTTGGGCCTCTGTGCCCAAGCAGGGCCATGTTGGGTGACTAATGTTGAGTGTGAGCTGTTTATCCCTTAAATTGTGTTCATGAACTGATTATGTTGTTTAACACATCTTTGGTGATTTGATTGTGAACCTGCAAGGACTTGAATAGAAGCAGATTCAAAAGAAAACCTGCCGCAGAGGAGCTGAAAGGCAAATGTAGCCTCTAGGTAAGGATGTTCTTGGTGCTCTGGTATTACCAAACAATAGCTCCTGATTAAAATGCCATTTTTCAGTGCTCAGGGCTGCTGTGCAGTCACATCTATCGTAAAAGGAGTGGGTTAAGCTGACTGAGATATATAAGGGAATACTGATTTAGTCTGCAGATCTTCGTATAGCTAAAAGAAATGACGCCGCACTTCAGGTTTGCAAAAAATTTGAAAGATAGAGCAGGGAGAAAACAGCAGTTACTAGCCTGTTCTGTAACTGTTGTTTGTCGAGATGTGTTTCACGTCCCTTCCACTTTGGTGTGTCAGCGTGCCCAGCACATGGCTGTTGGAAACTTTTCTCCTCAGCTGTACCTGTTGGGTGGCTCGAATGCCCCCTCCTGCCATATGCTACTTTGTGCAGGTATAAAGGGAAGAGATGACCCCCCACCCCAGTTCTTCTTGCCGGAATGTCTTGCTGGGTAGGCGGGTGGGTTGTGGAATTGGCATATGCAACACATCTTGAAGAACAACAACAGTTATGGAACAGGTTAGTAACCGTTTTCTCTTCTTCAAGTGATTGCACATGTGCACTCCACTCTTGGTGACTCTAAAGCCATAAGAACAGGAGATGGGATTGGCGTCTATTTCGATGCAGATTGGAGAACAACTCTTCTAAATCTACCACTGTCCCTGGAGTCTTCCGCCACAGCGTAATGGAGGGCAAATGTGTGGACCGAGGATCAGGTTACTTCACTACAAATGTCTGCAATTGGAACTTGAGCCAGAAAGGCTGCCGAGGCCAACTGTGACCTCATCAAATGAGCTGTGACTCTGTCAGGCGGAGTGACATTAGCCAAATCGTAGCACATGCATGTGCAGGATGTGATCCAGGAAGACATTTTCTGGACGGAGACTGATTGACATATTCTATCCACCACTGGTATGAACAGCTGGGAGGATGAAAGTGTCTGGTTCTATCCTAGTAAAACGGTATGGCACTCCTGACATCCACGGTATGGAAACGCTGTTCCTCCCTCCCCATATGTGGCTTTGAATATAAAATGGGCAAATAAATTGGCTGGTTGACGTGGAAAGAAGAAACCGCCTTTGGGATGAACTTTGGATGAAGATGCAGGTAAGCCTTGTCCTTCAGAAAGATCATACACAGAGGCCCCTACATTAATGCCCATATCAACCCTACATTTCTGACCAAGGTAATGGCTACCAAAAATTCCATCTTCATTGATGGATGCAGCAGACGGCAGGTAACCAACTTCCCAAATGGAGAACCCATAAGTCTTGACAAAATGAAGTTTAGATCCCGTGGTAGAACTCGGTCTTACACCTGACTAAGTCTCTTAAAAACCTTATGGACCTGTCACTTGAGAAAACAGAGCGATTGTCTGCTTTCAGGTGGAATGCTGAAATAGTTGCCAGATGTACCTTGATGGAACTAACCACCATACCTTGGTGTTTCAAGTATAACAGGTAGTCCAGAACATGTTGAACTGAAGAACTGGTTAGTGATACTCCAAACTGACAAGACCAGATGGAAAAAAATGCTTCCATTTAGAGAGGTAAGTAGCTCTTGTAGAAGACTTTCTACTATTTAGCAGGACCTCTTGAATGTCTTTCAAGCAAGCCTGCTCTCGAATGTCTAGCCATGGAGCATCTATGCAGTTAAGTGAAGGGATTGTAGGCTCGGATGGAGTAGGTGACTGATCCTGGAGATTAGGTCTGAGTCAGGTGGAAGTGAAATTGGAGGTTTCACTGACAGTGCCAGGAGAGTGGGGAACCAGTGCTGATGGGCTGGCCTGGTCCTGTCTTATCTTTAGAGATATCCTGTAAATGAGCAGGATTGGTGGGAAAGCATGGAGAAGCCTGTCTGACCACATCAGTAAAAAGGCCTCTGTTATGGGACCTGGGCTGTGATCCCACAGGGAGCAGAGCTGCTGACTCTTTCTGTTGGTCTTTGTCACAAACAAGTCCACTGGGGAAATCCCCACTGCTGGAAGATCTGTTTGGGTGAAGAGACCACTTGTGGTGACTTGTAAACAATCTTCTCAGGTGATCTGCTAGATCATTCTGTATGCCTGGCCAGTAAGATGCTTCTAGATCTATCCAGTTGGCCATACAGAGCTCCCAGAGTAGAGTCACTTCTTGACAGAGTGAAGAAGAGTGGGCTTTCCCCCACTGTCTTGTCTGTGAGGACTAACAGGCTGCTTCCCCTGATCCACAATAGAAATACTTGGCATGTCAGTCTGACAGCTTTCAGTTCTCTGACATTGATGTGTAAAGTTAAGGATCATAGACCCTCTGGAGAACCCAGATGGGCTCCCTATCCCAGAGCAGAAGCATCTGTCGCTAGCATGAGTGTCAACTACAGGCAAGCAAATGGGACATCTGCACATACACTGGATGGGTTTGTCCACCAATCTAGGGAAGTGAGGACGTAGGAGAGCAGTCTTACCACCAAGTCTAACTGATGGTGCTTGGTGAGTAGACTGATGCCAGCTAGCTCTGCAGAGTTCTGAGGTGCAGTCTGGCATATTGAACCATGTAAGTGAAAGAGGCCATGTGACCCAGAAGCCTCAAACAGTTTTGTGCTGCTGTGAGCAGGTGAGCCTTCAAACTTGTAACAATTGGTCAGATTGCCTGGAACCTGGAGAAGAGAGATTTGATTAACAGTCCCAGAGCATTTAACATTGGCTGGATCAGGGCAACACTGTTCTGCACTTACAGTTTGGATTGGCTGTTGACAAGCCAGTCACCAAGGTAGTGGCAAATCTGTACTCCCGAGGAATGCAGCTACTACTGCCATGATCTTTGTAAAGATCCTGGGAGCTGCTGACAAGTCAAAAGGTAGTAGAGTGAACTGGTCAAGATTTTGATTTACCAGAAATCAGAGGTACTTCCTGTGAGACTGATTGATTGCCACTTGGAAATAGACAACTTTTAAGTCAAGGGAAACATACTAGTCCCCAGCATCCAGGGAAGGGATAATAGAAGCTAGGGTGACCATGGAAAACTTTATCTTTTTTAAGAATTTGCTGAGATGACACTGGTCTAAAATTGGTCTGAACATCCCCATTTGCATTTGGAATTAGGAAACACTGGGAATAAAACCCCTTCTCTCTGAGACCACATGGAACCTCCTCTATGGCTCCCAAGAGAAGGAGCGATTGTACTTCATGAATAAAGAGTTTCTTGTGAGAGTGGTCTCTGAAGAGGGACCGGGAGGGGTAGAAGCAAACTGGAGAGCATATCCCACTTCCACAGTGCTCAAGACCCACTGGTCTGAAGTAATTCAGGACCAAGCACTGTGGGAGTGGAATAGATAGTTTACTAGTGAGGGAGTTCAGGTCTGGAGAGATGAAGACTGGTATGGCATCAAATTGCCTTCTTTGCATTTCCCAGGTGCCTTGAAGGGCCTGGAGCTAGAGCCAAAGCAGCGGGATGGGGAGACCTATGCCTAACCCATAGACCTGTTTTTGGCAGGTCCTGCTGAGAAGGAGATGTGGAATATCAGTGTGTCTCCTGTGGCCGATAGTGCTTCCTAAGCATGGCACGTGGGTATAAAGGTCTCTAGAGCCACCTTGAAATCCATAGGTTGAGTCCATTGAGCTTGCTGTCCATTTGGTTCAAAACTAGAGAAGGACCATTGAATGGCAAGTCCTGGATAGTACTCCGGACTTACTGGGGAAGACCAGAAGTCTGCAACCAGGATGATCTACACATGGCCACTGAGGAGGCACATGATTCTAGCTGCTGAGTCAGGTGTGTCCAGCCCCGCTTGCCGTAAAGTTCTCATGACTAATCTGCTCTCATTGACCAGGGAAGAGAACTCCTGCCTAGCATTCCCCGAAAACAGCTCTCTGAACTTTTCCATAGGGTCCCACAAATTGAAATTGTATCATCCCATTAGTGATATGCAGCTGCAGATCCCTGTTGAATAAATCTTTCTGCCAAATAAGTCTAGCCTCTTATAGTCTTTTGATTTTGGGATGGAAGCCTGGTGCCCTGTCACTCTCATTAGCCACTATGATGACTAATGAGCTTGGAGGTGAGTGAATATAAACTCATATATGTACATGTACTCAAAACCTTCAGAGAGTACATAGTGCTTTCTTTCTGCCCTTTTACAGGTGGGAGGAAAAGAAGATGGAGTCTGCCATAAAGCCTTTATCGGATCTAGTACTGCCTCATTAATTGGCAGAGGTATGCTGGAGAGACACACTGATGAAAAAAGGTCCACTAGGCAATGTGAGGACTACCTGACCTCCTCCACCTGTACACCTAAGTCTGCAGTTACTCTCTTTAACAACTCCTGATAAACTTTAAAATCATCAGGAGTGGGTGAATTTGTCCTGGATGAAACAGCGTCATCTGGAGAGGACGAAGAGGAATCCAAGACTGGAGCAGGTAGAATCTCTTCTACCAGCTTTTGCTGCTGTTCTGATGCTCGGTACCAGGCCTGGTACTGGACTCTGGGGACGGAGTTGCTCTGTGCATAGACTCTGCCCTCTAGATGAGGATACTAAGTACGCACGGTGTGGGGAAGATCTGAAAGCTGGGGAAAACCCCAAGGGTTCCAAAACACCCACTGGTATGGGGCAGGGCATTCCCACATTCCCAGGGCAGGTCCCATTGAAGGGTCATGGGGGTAGGTTGGGGAAGATGCTCTTTGAGCAGACTGGTAGGCCCTGCTTCAGTGTTGTTAGATGTAAGATCCTACCTGTGACTCCAGCAATGAAGATTTGCTGTCCTCTGACCATGGAGGGGCTGATCTGT
The DNA here is from genome assembly GCF_965140295.1 of Lepidochelys olivacea. NCBI lineage: Eukaryota > Metazoa > Chordata > Testudines > Cheloniidae > Lepidochelys > Lepidochelys olivacea. Next base: position 11,199,536 of record NC_140412.1, read on the forward strand.
CAGTGCTGGGAACCAGTGCCAAGAGCCTGGCAATGGGTGGAGCGACGCCATCATAGATGGTACTGAGCGCCGGCTGTTGAGGAAGCAGGAAAATTTGGTACTGGAGGTTGAATCACTGGCGTGTTTGTTTTATTTGCTCAGTAATCTGCTTTAATCTGTTTGCTATCCCTTATAATCATTTACAATCTACCTTTGTAGTTAATAAACTTATTTTTTGTTTATTCTCAAACCGGTTTGTGTAATTTATACCTGGTGGGGCAAAAAGCTGCGCATATCTTCCTCCACATTGAAGGAGGGGATGGATTTCATGAGCTGTATAGATTTCTGTGCAGCACAAGACCAGACAATTTTGGGTTTAAACTCCGGAGGGGGTGTGCACTTGCGTGCTGGGCAATCCCCAAGCTGTCTTCCCACATGGAGCTGATCTCAGTGTCCGTGTCCTTTTGCAGCTGGGTGTGGCCCTACCTGTGTGTGTATTAGAGGAAGCTTGAGGGCCTGGCACAGCAGGACACAGAGAGGGGGAGCCCACGCTGGTGGAACAGGTGGGCTCAGTGGGACCCCAGTACATCAGGTGGCACCCCAGAAAGGGGGGAAGCAACCCATCACACACTCCTCCTCCAAATTTGTGCCTAAGTTTCCGATGCTCTCTACTCCACTCCTCCTCACCCCTCTTACCAAATTTTAAAAGCTCTGTATTTCCTCCTCAGTACGGGTGAGGGAGAACAGTGCCAGGAATCTGCTAAGGCTGGAGGCGCGCCTCTCACTGAAGTTTAGTTTAACACAACAAAAACTAACGATTCTAATTATACTGAAGACTAGTCCCAGCTCCCCCTCAGTTCCTTCTTACCACCTGCGATGATCGTTGGCCTCTGCTCAACACCAGAACTGTTCTCTCTCTCTCAGCCTTTGTAAATATAGGTTGTGTGTGTATATATATTCACAACCTATATTTATATATACACAGTCTATTCACAACCTATATTTACAAAGGCTGAGAGAGAGAGAACAGTTCTGGTATTGAGCAGAGGCCAACGATCATCGCAGGTGGTAAGAAGGAACTGAGGGGGAGCTGGGAGGGTGTGTGGTTCTGCCCTTTTTACATGTGCGCTGTGATGTGTGGCAGCAGGGTGAGTTTGAGCCATCCAAGGGGTACTGCTGAGGGAAAAGGTATCCCATAGCTGCGCACTGACACCAAGAGTGAAATGCACAGGTGAAATCTCTTGAAGAAGAATAGCAGGTAATTTGGTGTGATGCCCAAAATTTAAAGGGAAAGGTGGTGGTGGGGGGTTTCACCTCAGCTACCCACTTTGAATAATTACCAGCCACTTCTGGTCTTTGAATCCCATAGCATTAGAAGAACAAGAGCTCGTTGACAGCACTAATACTACGACTTAGCAAAATAATAACAATAATACTTACCACTTACACAGCTCTCTTCATCAGTATGCCGCAAGGTACGTCAGCGTGATTATCCTTAGTCTCTAGGTGGGGAGACTGAAGCCCAGACAAGTTATGTGACATGCTTATGTTCACACTGGGAATCCATGGCACAACCAGTAATGTAGCTCAGAACTCCTGACCTTGGATCCAGTGCTTTATCCACTGCTTTCCCATGCTAACATGTTTTGTTGATCTGGTGTCCGGAATCAGAGCCTCTGATCCTTAGCTCTGGCACCTGGCCTCTGGGCTCTGATTCCTGACTACCACTACTGCTATAGGCATGGCCACCCACACCCCGGTCACTGACAGCAGGGAAAGTCATCAGAGAAAACTAGTTAGGCTTTTTCGCAAGCCAAGACCTGGGAGAGTCGATAAAGCAAGAAACTTCTCCTCAGAATAACTTCCATTTGCTTGAAGGGCTGAGATTAGAGGATAACAGAATAGTTGCCATCTCGAGAAGGTGTTACATGTGTGTGTCTAGAAACTGGGTCTTGGACCAGTCAGGAGATGGTTTTGAATCAACTGTTGAAATGGCACAGGATGTATTTCTGAAAATCTGCTGGCGTTAAGCTGACAATTACATGAAACCGAAACGGAGGTAATTTTTGTGTGTGAATGCGAGATCGTTCTTGTGAGAATGGAATCTTGTCCTAAATACCTCAGAGAGGGCAAATGAGATTCAGGTGGTAATAAGTGTCTATTGGATTTCTGCTTGGTTACTAACGGTTTGAGATTAACTGTCAGGAAAGAACTGGAACCCAGGAAGTGACACCTGGAAGTCAAAGGGCTGCTTCATCCATACGGTGCAGGTCCCTTTCAGAGGTAACAACTCACGAGGAGGAAAGAAATAAAAGACTGGGCAAAGCAATTAGCAGCTGTTCTCTCTCTTAGCTGATTTTCTTTAAAATCAGTGGCACTGTCAAAGTGCATTGAAGCTAGTAGGCTGCTAGCATTAAGGTATCCCACTAACAGAAAAGGGTGTATGTTGCTTTCATGTGCTTTGCCTGGTCTCAGATTAGATAAACTGAGCTCCATTCTCCTACTCTGCACTGAGCCTGGTGGCCAGAGAAAGGCAGTGGGTGGTTTATCAGTTCTTGCAAATGCTTAGTGCTCCAACTCTTGGGCTGACCCAGAAGATTAAGGAAGCATGAAAATTAACCCTCAACTGTGACCAGGCATCCACAATTCTAATAAAGTTTGTTTTGCAGTTAACTTTTGACACTCCATTATTTTGCATTTTCAGGACAGTCTTGGCTCTTCATTTGTGTCGAGGAGCAGGAATGTCAAAACGCTCTGAGAAATGCTCTCCTAGTGGTATTTCCTCTTTCACTCCCTAGTCATTTGTCATCGAATTTATCACTGAGCAAATATCTCACCATCTCCTTGCTCAGCTGGCTCTCTTCAGACCTCTGGTCACATTCCTTTACAAGCCCTTTCCCCTCCTGTTCCCTTTGGAACCCCCAATTCCATCCATTTTCTCTCATATAAACCTAGGTATCCCCACTGGGTGCTCTCTGAACAGCCTCTTTCTCTCACAAGGCAGCCTCTCTCTTGCACACGTTCCACACCCTACTTATCATCCAAGGGTCACCTGGTTCGCCCACTTGGTTTTCACAGCACTGCCTTCTCCTAGTTTTCTCCCAACTTCTCTGGCTATTCCTTTGGCATCTCCTTTGATAGACTGTCCTCCTCTCCTCTCCCATTTTTCATGGGTGCCCCATAGGGCTGGCTGCATCCTTTTCTCACTCTATGCCCACTCAGTGACCTCATCTGCTAACGTGGAGTCAGCTATGGTCTCTATCTTGGCAGTTCACAAATCCAACCCTCCACTCTTGACCTGTCCCTCTCAGTTCATTGATGCAATCCTAGACCCATTTCCCTGACATCAAATCGTAGATGCAGACATCAACTTCAAATTAACATGTCAGGAACAGAATTCCTTATCTCTGTCTGCTACCCCATTTGCCCCTCCACTCCCTGTCAGGGTTGAATACATCACCATCCTCTACCTCACTCAGGCCCAAAACCTGGGCAGCTCCTTCAACTCCTCCCACTCCCTCATCCTTACAACTAGGCCAGCCCAATTTTTGTTCCGTCTTCATATAGAATATTTCTAAGGACAGAGCTTTTGTCTCTGCTCACACTACTAACTTTTCATTCAGGCCAACATTATCTCTTGTCTTGAATATTGTAACCTCCCCCTCTCTGGCTTCCATGACATTATCTCCTCCCATCCACATAAAGCACAGGACACCTTCCTTGTGCATCACATCACCATTGGTTACCCCTTCCTCTATCAAATTCACGAACCTTCCCTAGCTTGGCAACCCTTGTCCTTATCTCTTGCCCCTCCACTCCATTAATTCCAGACCTGGCATCTCATTTGTCTACAGTTATCTCTGTGCTTTCTTTATACTGTCCTCTATGTCTGCAAAGCTTTTCATGAGCTCATCTTCAGACCACTATCCTTTCTGTAATTAAGGTCCTTCTGAAGACTCTCTTGTTCTGGTGCCTACAAAAATTAGCTATGTTCTATTTGTTTATGTTCTTTAATGTGTTTATCTCCACCAAATAGCCAGGTAATCATATTGATGTTGCCCTCTTCTGCCCCTCCCAGCAGTCTTTTTGCCCTCTTGAATTGTCTGAAATTAGTTTGCAAGGTCTTTGGGGCCAAGATCATGTCTTTGTATTTGCATTGTGAGGGGCCTGGTGCATTTTTGGATATCATTAAAATAATAAACAATAATTAGGATTACTTCTGGCCTAACCAGAAGCATGATGTACTGGAAATATAATGAGAGCCTCCTCTCAGGAAATTATCAGCCCCATGTCCACATTAGAAATGTTTTGAGAAGTTTCAGTCAAATATCCAAGACAATATCTTCAGCTAGTGTAAATTGGTACAGTTCCACTACAGTTAATAGTACTTCACAGATTCATGCCAGCTGAGGATTTGGACCCCCAAACTATTTTATCTGAGGTTCAATCAGGGATAAATTTTGTTTTTACTATACATTTCAATATTCCAGATCCTAGAGTAAGTAACATTACATTGAAAAAGAGCTAAACAACAGAACAATAATAAACCATAGAGCTCCACAGTAACAATGACTTGCAGCAGGAAATAATCTATCATATAATCTGCTACAGTAGGAGATTCCAACCAACTACCGAGTTTCATACTTGATCAAGGGATTTTTAGATCATCATATACCTCAGCATGGGATGGTTGGGTTGCACGGCTGACAATGTGCAGATACTGAACGGACTCCCACTCGATGGAAACATGACAGACATATTTCAGTGGCTCAGTTCTTTGAGATCACCATGCAGCACAGTGTTGAAGAGACATGTGTATATCAGCTACTGTCAGGGATTTAGAAGTCTGCTGGGATCAGTGAAATAAATCCAGAGCCATAATTGAGAATCACGTAATGACCTAATGGTACAGCCATCTAAATATCAACAGATTTCAGACTATGTTAATTGTGTGAGGGCTAAGAAACCAGAGAGTATCATTTTATTCTTCTTCACAGGGAGATGAGCCGCTCTGATAGTCTTGATCTTTCCTTTTACTTTTCTTGGTTTTTTTTTTCAAAGTCAGAAGACTCTTTTCAAAACTATTTCCTCCACAATCTTAAGTGGCTGCAGAATGGAGCTGAAGAGAGAAGGCAGATGTAATTCTCAACAAATCCTTTCAAATAAAGAATCACTATTAACAGAGGCCTCTGCAAGGTTACAAGGCAGCTCAGAGTCTTACTTACAGTATTGCATGAGATAATAGGGTGGGTGTCAGCAGGGGCAGCTCCTACCTCATTACTCCTACATAATGCTCAACAACTTCAAACAACCAGACATCTGAGATGGCAAAAATGGTGTTTTAGGGCCATATTCTGACTCATCTTGTGCTGTGTGATAAAAGGTTTATCAGAGATTTTTCTGTGAAACACCATCACATACACAAAGTTAAAAACAGCAAAGATTTACACAGGCTAGAAGAATATCTGGTTAGATTCCCAACCGCATCCGAGGCATGTGCACAGATCACATGAGGGATCAAGGGCGTCAGAAAGCTCCCCTTTGTGCTCCCTCAATCCTGGGGCTGCTTTGTGGATGGTTGGTTCCTGAATATAATTTAGAGCAGCCTAGTGTAATCTCTAACTTACTCTAGCTGCAAAAGGTCCCAAGTGACTGATACAGCAACTGCTGATAAGCTGGGGAGCCTTGTAGGACCCATTATGCTGGCTTCATGCCACTGGGTGATCTTCTTACACTGATCCTCCAGTGACCTGCTACCCCAGCTTTAATGTCATTTTACAGCAGAATTGCAGAGCAAAGTGGCCACAACATAGAATCTGGGCCACAATCTTCAGAGGACCTTCTTGTGCAAAGGTGGAAGAAACCTTTTTTCTTCACCCTTATATATTTTGATGCTGTTGTAAAATCACCTGAGGACAAGACCTTGTGAACATGAGATGTGTTTCCTGGAAATGCAGGATGAGAAACCACCGAGAATGCATTTAAACTGCTCACTGGCAGGCCTGTGCTGTGCTCACAAAGAAAGAACTATGATCGTTCAACTGTGCAGGGCAGGTTGGGTCAGACAATACGATAGTGTCACCAAACCTTTCTAGGAAGTTGAAGTGTTGCAGAGTTAAATGTTTAATATTTGTGTTCTGTGAGACTTCACTTTGGTAGCCCAACTTGTTACTAAACACAGAATTAAATTAAGAAATCAAGGCTTTTGTTCATTTATTCAATGGGAAAATTACTGTCTGTCACCTTCAGGGAGAACATTACACTGTCTCCTTGCTGCAAGAAGGATATGCCAATGTTTCTGAATGACAGCCTGGTATTTGGCTGTGTGAGAAATCTGAAGCCGGTTGTCCCTACCCCCAGAGGTGTCGCTAGGCACCCAGAGGTCTAGTTTGGGCACTTGGGGCCTGATCCAAAGCCTACTGTAATGAATAGAAAGACTCCCATTGATTTCAGTGGTCTCCAGGTCAATCCCAGGAGAGAAAATGACCCAAAGGCAATGTCCCAGAAGTTTATCCTTTGTGTGTTATTCCTTCCCTTTAATGTCTCATCATGATTCCTCCACACAAAGAAACTGGATGGCTCAGGAAAGTGAAAATGGCCTTTCACTTCTAGGGCATGAATTCAAAATGTAAAATGTGATTGGACCTGGATACAATTACCCTGTTAGCCTATAGGTGGCCCCATTAGAACAAGGTTGAAGAACATGGGCAGAACTGAGTGGAGATGTTTATGTACTTCCTTGTTATACCGGCTCTGTGAATTGATAGTGGACTTTGATCTCTAGGGCTGTGAGTCTGGCTGCTTATAAAAGGTCTGAGATTTTCATTGCCTCATTAGATTTCATGCTGCAAGCAATAAACTCTGAAGCCTGCAGCAGAGGCTATACTAATCTGAAATCTATTTTTTCGGCGGTGTTATGCAGATACTATTCTGATTTAAACTGGACCTACAGCTGTACAGATTGTTTTGATGAAAGACAAACTTTTAATGGTGCTAGCTGATCTCCTTGATTTATCCCCCTTCCAAATACTCCAAACCATTAGGTGCTGCCATGTTTTTATGTCATTCTTGAAAGCAGAGTTAAGTTAATAATCCATAATGAATCATTAATGGATTTTGGTGCATTTTTTTTCTGCTTAGAGGCAATGAAGTTCTAGAATGTGTTTGTTGTTCATAACTGTCCTCATATTTCCCCCCATAGACCTGACTAAAAGTCTATTGAAGTCAATAGAAAGATTCCCATTGACTTCATTGGGCTTTGGATTAGGCCTTAATTTCGTAAATATTTTCAAAGGCACTAATGGGAGTTAGGTGCTCAGCTACCATTAACTTCCTCTTTTGTCCATTCTCTCTCTCTCTCTCTCTTTCTTCTTTCATTTTCTATCTCCTTTCTACGTATTTTTGCCATCTTGCTGTCCATATTTTTATTCCTATTTCCACCTCCAATCACTTCCTTCCAGTTCCCACCTCTCTTTTTCTGCCTCTCTTGGAAGCCCTTAGTAATCGGCCTCTCTCCATTTTTTCTCCCACTTCATTTTCTCTCCAGTCCCCTCTCTCTTGTCACTCACCCCATCTTCTCTGTGCCACTCTTCCAGATCCCTCCCACTTCTCGTGGTGAGTACATCTATGCTTGACTTTGTTCCCAGTGGTGTTTTAATCAGCTCACATGATTGCAAATTCTGGAGAAGATGCTGCAGAACTGTTCCAGAACAATACATGTCTGCTTCTAGTTGTGTCTAATGAGACTGAATGCTACGGGTAAAAACGACTAGCAACAAATGTTTGTGCCCTGTCCATGCTAAACGTTGCAATCATGGTAGTTAGAGGAACTAAAAACTCAAGGGTGTACATAAGCAATGGGCTTAAATTGAAGCAAGGGCAGTTTAAGTTGGACATTAGGAAAAACTTTCTGATTGTCACGCTGGTTAAGCACTGGAATAAATTGCCTAGGGAGGTTGTGGAGTCTCCATCGTTGTAGATTTTTAAAAGCAGGTTAGATAAACACCTGTCAGGGATGGCCTAGATAATACTTAGTCCTGCCATGAGTGCAGGGAACTGGACTACATGACTTCTACATGTCCCCGCCAGTTCTATGATTCTATGATTATTATTATTTATATTGCAATAGCACCTAGAGACCCTGCCCAAGATCAGAGCCCTGTTGTGGTAGGGCCTGTACATACACATAGAGAGACTGTCCCTGCCCTGAAGAGCTCACAATCTAAATAGACAAACAAAGTGAGGGAGAAGAAAGAGAATCACAGAGAGATGAAATGACTTTCTCAAGGTCACCCAATGGGTTGGTAGCAGAACCAGGAATCTCTACCCTGCCTTACCTCTCTTCCATTTCTCCCCCTCACCCCAACTCCATTCTCCTGGTTTCTTTCTCTTCTTTCTCTCCTCACAAACCCAGTATATAGTGGGCAACAGATGAAATGTCCTTCCAAGGACAATTCTCCTGATAGCACACCAAGGTGAAGTCCACTGAAAATTTGACCCTAATGATAGAAATTATGAAGACAATTAAACATAGAGAAAACCACGTCAGTCTGTGTCTCTTGCAAAAATGGAAGGAGAGGCAGCATCTGCCTCTTTGCTTGTCTGGGACTTTCAGGGTTAAATGTGCTTCTACTCAATGCAGGATCTGATGAAAAGCCACATCTCTGTGTGACTTAAATATGGGCTTTCAAAATAATATCAGAGTCAAAATGTGACTAAGCACATCTAAGGGCTGTCATGCTTGACACCGAAGACAGCTGGTCATGTTCTTTAAGTCCATTTTAATAAGATTAGTGTATTGCTCATTATACAGATATCTAGGAAATGCCTTACATTATAATACTTTTACAAAGTAACTAGCTGCTCTGGGATGTCCTTATCCATCCTACACCAAGGCTCTTGACGATCTCTGCTCCACACAGGAGCAAATAGAAATTATTCAGGGATGGCATGGAAAGTGTATTTGGGAGAGTGATTCAGGGTGCGGGTTCATTCCCACAGTAGCATGATTTACAGGCAGTCCCCAGTTCAGCACAGCATTTAATCACATGCTGAAGCCCATCCCTATTTAGTAAAGAATTATGCACATGATCACTTTTAGGCATGCGGTTAAATGAAGCAAGTGCTTAAACACTTTGCTGCGCATGGATGAACTGCTGAACTGGGGCCTTACTCCACGGCATTGCAACCACTGCAGACTGGCCACTAGTGAGTTTTCTGTGGGATCCCGTGTTGTGTGATGTGTTCACTCTCATCTACCAGTCAGGACAGTAACTGAGTGCTGATGCTAATGGCAGCTGTGAGCGTTGTTGTTGATATGTGCAGGTTGTCAATGAACTGGAATTCATGGTGGCCACAGTGGGCTACAAAACTTACCAACTGGAAAAACTAATACTGATTTCCATAAATCCCAGGCACATCCATCCACCCACCCACCCACCTCCCTCCACGATGGCGTATCCAGATTAATGGAATAATATTTTGCATCTATATGTGATGGTGGCCATCTTGGTTGACATACTTGGGGACCTACAGAGCTAAAAGCAGGAGTCAACAGCTTGAGCTAAAGATCCGGCTATTGTATGTGGGATTATAATAGTCTTCTATCCTCTGTGGATTGGGCACAAAGGGGAACATGTCACATGTGTAGCAGTGGGTTACATACACACTGTAGCCCTTCATGGGGTCACAAAACACATTTCAAACATAGAGCAGGCCCTATTGTGACTTTAAGGCACATCCCCAAATTGGGGGTCTTCCAGAGGTAGCTCTGGCAGATATTGTGCTCCAAGTAAGCACGATATGTTCTGGAACACAAGGGAGGTGTGGCAGCGGCTCCACCATTTGCAAGGGTGCACTGTGTGGACTTGATTTCCAGGACATTTTAGTCCCCAGAACACATTCCTAATACAACCGGAGGGTCAGATTATGGCGGTTAAACCACGGTGCATGTTCTTGGGGCTGGAGGTGCAAAGGAGCTGCACAGGCTGAGTCTGAAATGGCAGCTGTGCTACCCTTTGAAAGGGTGCAGCGTGGGCTCCCCTCTGTTGCCAAGCCAATGGAGCTTGCCCATGCGTGGGGAGCAGGGTCATGGTCCCCACCTCACCCCATTTCCTTGGAGGAGGCTCAAAGTTTTAGCATGAGAGAGGCCCTCCATTTCTCGTCCAGCTCCCACCCAGTGGTGGAAGGCGAGGGGGCACATTGTTTGGTGTGCCTTTTCATGCAAGGTGGGGCACACTCTAGACCTAAATGCTTAATAAGATCTTTCTTTCAGACATGTCCTCGGTTACAGTCCCTTGTTCAGAAGTCTCATTCCCAGTCTAGGTGGGGAGAGTACCAGAGGCATAGCAATAGGAGAACAGAGCTGGAAGCAGGAGATGAGAACCTGAACTGAAATTCATTCCAAAGAGATAAGCAACTCGGAACATGTGCAAACAACTTGTCTTGAGCCGCCAGGACGATCAGATGAAAGACAATAAAAACAACTAAGGGAAACTTAATTTATGCTTCCTGGACAAAGCCACCCAGAAGAGATGCTGTATCAGGTGTTCATATGCCCATGGTCTACTTGTATTTTCTTTGTGAACAGTTCAGATATGTACCAGCTGCCTGACTGCTTTAGAAAGCGATGACTACATGTGGGGTGAAGGCCAGGACGGCTCAGGCATTGAGCAGCAAGGTTTCCTTCCACCATCAGGGCCCTAGATACTGCGACCTGTCCCATGCAGGCAGTCTCAGTTTGGGGGCTACGGTACCAGTTCAAATCTGCTGCAGGTCAACAGTGACTGAAAATGATGATCAGCAGCAACCTGTTAATTGGCCCGTATTTAACTTGGTGGTGGCTTCAGCCTCTGGAAGAAAGTATCCGTGTTACCAAAATAAATAATATACACCACAATTGGTGCTATCCTGACAGGGCCGGCTCCAGGCACCAGCGAAGGAAGCCGGTGCCTGGGGCGGCCAATAGAAAGGGGCAGCACTCCCTGCGTTATTGGGGAGGCACGTCCAGGTCTTCGGCGGCAAGTCCTCATTCCCTGTCTTCCTCTTCGGCGGCAATTCGGCAGCAGTTCAATCTGGTTTTTCTTTTTTCTTTTTCTTCGCCGCTTGGGGTGGCAAAAAAGCTGGAGCTGGCCCTGTATCCAGACAGCAGCTCAGTAGAGAAGCCGAGGACTGAATGGGCCCTGGAGATGAAGCTCCCTTCCTCCAGGCCGAAGAGAAATCCTGTAAACAAGGGCAGAGGGAGTTTGGTGCAGTGTGTGCTGCTTCCGCTTCTTCCAGTTCTGTGGTTTGGTTTCAAGATCATCTACCCAGCATCTTCCACAAACACCAAAAAACCCTTCAAATTTTACAATAAACAATCTTTTTAAAAGGATTACGCTACTCGGGGGCAGAAACTAATTCGTTCAGATGCATTTTCAAACATGGAGAATGTCATCTCTGTCCATCTCTGATTCTGATCCTTCACCCCTCTGCTCAAACAGAACCCGAAGAGATGCTCTCTTGTGGGTTAGGAATGTTTGGATACTTTCCCCACCCCTCATTGTCCTTCATTTTCCCCTTCATCTCTTCACTTCTGTGTTCTGGCCAAAGCCAGGAAAGGAAATGCCAATAAAACCCCCCAATGCTGGCATATTTCCATCTATCCCAGAGACAGTACTGGAAATCTTGTGAGAGATCATCTTCTCAAAGGCAAAGTGATCCAGCTAGACTTAGCAACTGCTGGGTGCTTTGCTCATTTGCTATTTACCCACCTCTGTTCATTAGAGTTTCAAAAAGGCACTTGCTTTTGAGCTCTCCACATTATTTCCACTGACAAGATAGTAACGTAGGGCCATTTCACACCATCTTTTTTTCTAAAAAATCATGCTTAAAAATCATTGGCATGATATGGCCTTGTTGATTTCTGATGATATATTCTCCCGTGTAAAACCTGCAGTTAAGTTCTAGGATTGCAACAGAAGTTATTGGCTTTCTCACAATTTTTTTTTTGTAGCTGCACTGGGATGCCTTGGTAGCTGGGATTTAATTTTTAATACTTTATAAAATCTGCTGTTTTCTTTCTGGTCATTCCGACAGGTTCCTTCTAATTACTACATGTATGCCGGCCTTGCAAATGGGCTAGAACATCTCATGGGCATTAGAGCGTAAAAGGCAACACTTTTTACAGTAACAAGCTAAAGCACTTGCTCGTGTTGCATTTAACTAGAAGCCAGCCTCCCACTCCTATGGCAGAAAATCAATTCCACAATAGCAATTCCTTTTTGGCGAGAGACTGATAACATTGGCCAGAACCCAGAATAATGCAAGCTGGATGTGTAATGTGCTGCCAATGTACCTTACTCCTCCTGACCTTCAGCATCTCTGGCATTCCTACCCGGGGTCTTTCTTTGAGAAGAGATTGATAATTATGTTCAGTTGTGAACTGGCACTCCACTCCACAGCCACTGTAAAGATTAGTGTAAAGACCCCAAAGCCTCTGCCGTGATCTAAGCTGGATTCGAATATAGGTATACGGACTTGAAAAGGTTGTTGTATAGCCTCACTGTACCACCTAAATCCCCCATACACTGGCTCATTCTCAAGAAGAGGCCAAGTATAAAAACAAAAAATGTCATAAGAACATAAGAATGGCCATACTGGGTCAGACCAAAGGTCCATCCAGCCCAGTATCCTGTCTGCCAACAGTGGCCAATGCCAGGTGCCCCAGAGGGAATGCACAGTGTAGTAAGATGAGGCCCTGAGACATAAACCCTTGGTATCAGAGGCCCGGTATGAGACCTAAGGCCTGAGCTAAAGTAATGGTCAAGACTTTGCTAATGTAAAGCAAAGTTAAGCTGTGAGCCAGAGGCAGGCCCTGCTCACAGAAGCTGGCAAGGAGAAGGCTGATGTTGCATAAACATATATCTAAAGTGTATTGAATACCAGAACTGTATACAAATGGTACAAGAACATTCCTATACCGTCCACATAGATAACAAGGACAGGGGCAAAAGGCTAGAATGATGGATAGAGTTGTTTTGTTCGAACCAACATGTACAAGGTGAGACATGGCACCTCACTACGTAGAAGGGTGGTGCATAGTTACGTAAAGGGGTTGCACCTCAATACGTCAAGAGCGCTGTGTAACTTGTTTGTATCTGTGTATAAAAACGCATCCCTGGAGTGGTGTCTTTGTCCGGCCTAGTCCCAGTCAGTGGCAGTGGAAAGTCCCGCCACTGACTGAGCTGAGTCCATTGCCAGGGAGCACAAATTCGTAGTGTGCCCTGTAGAGTCTATGGGGAACTATCACTGTGCTTTGTTTGAGCAATAAACCTGGCTGACGTGCCTTCGTACCTTGCTAGAGTCTGTGGTCATTGGGGGTTCTCTCAGGGTCTGCTGTGTTAGCTATCTGCGCAGAGCTGGGACAGCACACAGAGGGAACACGCAGGCAGCCGACTGTTATCGTCACTGAACATGAGCAGAGCACCACACCGGTAGCTTCTGACAACATTGGCGACCCCGACCGCTGATCTGGTGAGTAAGCGAGCTGTCCGCTGTAGGAATTGCGATCTAACATGGCAGAAAACCCTGAGCTAGGGAACCCCCTTATCTCCTCCCTTCATATTCCCACTGAGTTTGATAACTCCTGGACCCACTGGATTGCCAGTAAGGGGGGTCCATATGGATTCAGAAAAGAAAGTGGGGAAACGTGGACTGGCATATGGTAGAAACCGAGGCTCTTAAGAATAATAATAAAAGTAAAAAAGCTAGGATTTTACAATTAAGTCTATGGCAGTAAGATGGCTTAAACAGCATGCCACAAAATTGGTGGGGCAAGTAACAGTAACAAAGAATGAGTTAAAAGAATCAAAAGAAGCTACACAGCCCTGGAATGCTCCCACCCCCCTTGCAAGGTGGCAAGCTGCCCAGAGACAACCAGCACAGGAACAGAATAAAACACTGGAAACAGCTGCAAGGAACCCACAAAAAAGAGATGTGCCATCCTCTGTTATAAATAGAATCATAGAATATCAGAGTTGGAAGGGACCTCAGGAGGTCATCTAGTCCAACCCCCTGCTCAAAGCAGGACCAATCCCCAATTTTTGCCCCAGATCCCTAAATGGCCCCCTCAAGGATTGAACTCACAACCCTGGGTTTAGCAGGCCAATGCTCAAACCACTGAGCTATCCCTCCCCCCGGTGAACAGCAGGCTTCACGTAGCTCCCCTGTGCCTGAAAAATGGGGACGAGAAGTGGAAAAAGGTGGCCCTAGTAAAATTGAAAGATGAAACGGGGTCCACTACAGTGCAACCACTAGCTTCTGATAAAAGCCAGGTTCTGGTAAAACCTAAACCGGGACCTAGACTGGTGCCTGTCAGAACGGGACAAGTAAGTGCACAGATGGGAAAAGTAGCACACAATACTTTCACTGAATTGGTAAATCAAATGAAGGGAAAAATGGAACAGTTCACAGAGCACATTAGGAGACAGGAGCTGCAACTCGATCACAGGGGAGTGAATAAAAAGGAATTTCAAAGTCAAAAACTAAAATTGAGCAGGTTAACACCTAGAACTGATGCATTAACACATGGAGTTGCCTAAAAACAGTTAACTGCAGCAAAAAAGGGCACTCCTGCCATCCATTTGGCATGCACACAAAAGCAACAGACACTGGGGGAACAAATTCAGGTTTTACAAGAGGAGATAATGACCCCCGCTCTCATCTCAGAGCCAGGAGAAAAACCAAGGGCGCACTTCCCACCTGTGCAGGTTCCGAATTGCTTTAACCCATGGAACCACACTCCGCGCTCCTATCTGAAAAGACAACCTTCTTTCTCAAATATTTTTACCTACCAGTTAAGTTTTTCCTTTCTATGCCTTCTTAGTTTGCTGAATTTGCTGCTGCTTCCTGTACTTTCAAATACCTTGACGGAGTTAATCTTTCTTGGCTCAGGTCTCCCTACCTTCCTAGGTTGCTCCCTAGGGTGACCCCCTTTTCCCTGCCTCTCCTCACTTTGGCTCTCTCTCTCTGTGTTAAAAGTTATAGTTTTTACAAAAACCTCCAAAAGATAAAGCAAGTGAAAACAGACCAAAACAAGAAATAAAAAGAAAACAAGGTAAAAACTTTAAATCAATCCAGTAAATTAATTATTTTAAGCCTTCAGGAAGGCAACAGGTGGAATTATTCCTAACTTTCTTGAAGATATGGTTGCCAAGCAACAGAAATGTACATGCTGCTTCTAATCCTAAGCACTCACTAATATTTGAAGCATGGGCCTTTCCTATTTCCATATCGCAGAGTTTTAAAATAATGTTAAATATAAAGTAATGCAAAATTCCTTGTTACCAAATTAATACAATACATTTGGCAAATATTAAAAAAAAATCAATTTTTGTTAAAAGTTTTAAAATAAGGTAATAACTTGTTTATTCAAATATTTAATCCTTTTTATTTTTGTTTCCTTATTTTGTATAGTTATGTATAGAATTCTGCCGCCATTTGTTTTTAATTGTAAGTTTGTCCTGTATGTCATGTGTGTTGTCCTGTGTTGTGTGTGTCATGTGACTATTTTTTATTATTTTAATTTTGTTGCAACAAAAATCAATTTTATACCCTTTTAAAAATATACATATAAATGGTACCACACTATTTAATATTATAATTGGGGATCTGTCCTGCTTTGAGCAGGGGGTTGGACTAGATGACCTCCTGAAGTCCCTCCCAACCCTGATATTCTATGATTCTATGAATATTATTAATACATTTTTTTTTCAAAGTTCAACAAGGTCTCAGTTATAAATATATATACATACATTTCTGCCTCAACAAATAATGCAATTGCAAACAAAAATAATTCTCTTCTATTAAACGCAGTTTTGTTTTGTTTTTTAAGTTTTTTATTTGCTATTCAAAGAAAAAATGTAAGGGGAAACCTCAACATTAAGGTAAAGATAATATTAACAAAATGTCAATTACTTGTTTGGGTTTCTATAAACTTGTTTGCACTTTTAAATATAATTAGAGGAATGTGATAGCAGAAATATTTTAAAATAACAATTTATGCATAAAGCTAACCAAACAATGTCAACAGGTTTCCACCTTTGGCTTCCAAACACAACAAAGCATCATGTCCTCAAAGTATTTGTGTGGACCTGTATTTAAATTTATTTTGGTTTAATTTTATAGTTGGTTTAATTTTATACACTCTTCTTTTGATATGTTATGTTAATGGGAAGCCGTGGTTGTTAAAGTTTGTGCTTCTAAACAGTTAACAAGAATGAAATTGGTATCACAAGCAAATTAACTCTGAAAAGCTTGGTAAAAATTATGTTATTGACTCTTTTGCTAACACAGAAGGTTCAGGGGGAAAAAAGCATTTATTTTAGCAGTTAAGCATTACATTTAGTATAAAATATTAGTAAGGCAACTCAAATGAAAATGAATCTCGACACAACAATTGCAGAAGGATAGCTTGTGTTATCAAAGTCTCGGTCCCTATAACATTGTAAACAAACAAAGTTAAACTTTGTATTAAATTTGGGTTACAGAAAACAAAAACCAAAAAGGAAAACAAACAAAAAACTTTACTATGTGAACTAACAAAAGTTGTTTTAAGTTGCATCCCACAGACCAAAGACACGAGAAAATATCACAGCCTGAAGACACCAGAAAATATCAGTATACAGTGAAGAAATCCCCAAGCATCAAGAAAAGAAAAATGAAGTGCTTTATAAATAAGAGACTGGTCAAATACACCTCCCTCTACCATATATGGACAATTAAGTTAACAATCAGCTAAAAACCATCAGCTGGACCAGGATAAACTGTCATTTGATTTCAACTTGGTTACTGTGTAAAAACAACCGTATTGTCGCTGTATTATCACTGTACTGTTTTATTATTGCTGTATTGTATTATTGCTGTACAACATTTACAATGTGCCCAACCGTGCTCAACTGTTTAACCAACACACAGGTAAACAGTAACAAATGAACGGCAGCAAACAACATGAAGGCAGTTAAAACAAATTGGTAAAGAAATTAAGTTATACAGTAACTACAAATTGGGTAAACAAATTCCCTGTTAGTACCAGTCATAATTTGGGTTGCTGACGCTGCCTCCTAACTAAGTCACCTGTTATTCAAAACAGTCTTGCTCAGTGTCTGGGTACCAGTACTGCATCCTGACACCGCACTATTTGATAAATTGGTTACTGCCCATTCAGGTGGTTATCTGGAAGACAGCAGCCATCAGCAACAACCGGATCTACATCAACTACTGGTGTATCACAGTGCAGTTCAACCAATGGATCAGAGAAACTAGCCAATTCTGTTTCCTGCCCAGCAAAGCTTACCAGAGCGTGACAACCAGCAGTAAGGGTAATCTGTAACATGGATGGACAGTATTGTGTATTAACTAATTACAATATATTTACATATAATGGCCTCAGTGGTAGTATCACGACTCCAAATTTCTGTTTTACTTCTCATATACATAGCATCGTGGGACACGTGATCACAATCCCTAGCCCAGTATTTCAAAACACTCAGCCTACTGCTAATAATGATACAGATGGTAACTGTAATTGCCCTAATAAAAGTGGGTTGCTATATGCAGTACCACAAGGGCCAAACTACAACACCAGATTGGAAAAGAATTGTTATGCTTGGATATAAAGTGCTGTTAAATGTACACATACATACTATACATATATGCCCATATATGCTACAAATATATATGCCATATCCATATTATTCATATATATTAATTATTTGGGAGTGCCTCTGAGGCTCAATCATAATACTACATTCCTCAGTCATGGTCCTGGGCCTAACATTCCCAGTCCCACCATAAGGGACTACAAAATAATAGTTGGATAAAATCTGTCTACCAGTTGTACGAGGGAATGTGCAGACTAAGGGACGGATGGGGCATGAGTGTATGGATGGAAAAATAAGGTAACCACATCACAGTGTTTAGCCCACTGGAGTTATCTTTCGTCCATGCATTATGCTTTTCCGGGACGATGGGTAAACATCCTCCCCGTAAAAAGACAAAAAGTGGGGGACTGTAGTAAGATGAGGCCCTGAAACATAAACCCTTGGTATCAGAGGCCCGGTATGAGACCTAAGGCCTGAGCTAAAGTAATGGTCAAGACTTTGCTAACATAAAGCAAAGTTAAGCTGTGAGCCAGAGGCAGGCCCTGCTCACAGAAGCTGGCAAGGAGAAGGCTGATGTTGCATAAACATATATCTAAAGTGTATTGGATACCAGAACTGTATACAAATGGTACAAGAACATTCCTATACCGTCCACATAGATAACAAGGACAGGGCAAAAGGCTAGTATGATGGATAGAGTTGTTTTGTTCGAGCGAACATGTACAAGGTGAGACGTGGCACCTCACTACGTAGAAGGGTGGTGCATAGTTACGTAAAGGGGTTGCACCTCAATACGTCAAGAGCGTTGTATAACTTGTTTGTACCTGTGTATAAGAACGCATCCCTGGGGTGGTGTCTTTGTCCAGCCTAGGGGGCAGTGGGAAGTCCCGTCACTGACTGAGCTGAGTCCATTGCCAGGGAGCACAAATTTGTAGTATGCCCTGTAGAGCCTATGGGGAACTATCACTGTGCTTTGTTTGAGCAATAAACCTGGCTGACGTGCCTTCGTACCTTACTAGAGTCTGTGGTCATTGGGGGTTCTCTCGGGGTCTGCTGTGTTAGCTATCTGCACAGAGCTGGGACAGTACACAGGGGGAACACGCACGCAGCTGACTATTATCATCACCGAACATGAGCAGAGCACCACACCGGTAGCTTCTGACAACAAACAGAACAGGTAATCATCAAGTGATCCATCCCTTGTTGCCCAGCTTCTGGCAAACAGAGGCTAGGGACACCATCCCTGCCCATCGTGGCTAATAGCCATTGATGGACCTAGGGCTTGATTCTGCTTTCACCCCTGCATAAATAAGGGATGATGCCAATGAAGTTACACCAGTGTGAAACTGGGGTAATGAACAGCATAATCAGGCTCCCAAGTCATTTCATGTATCTAGACCTACATTGTCCTGAGTTTGCTAACAACATATATTAGACATGGAGGATCTAGGACTTATCACTGTTTGTTGTGATCATTTTGCTTTGCAGATGAACACATAATTTGCAAAGCTAGTTCCCACCGATGTTGATGTATTTGTCCTCTTCCTTATGCTGCTCAGTGGGGACCAATTCTATGGATCTGGATGAGATCTTTTTGATGTATTTGAAAGCAGCTAGAGTGCTCACTCCTTTCTGAGTACAACTTGTCTGCAGGTACAGTAAATTACATCATAGCTTACGGTTTGCAGCTAAAGCCAATTATATCCTGATTAGCCCAGTGAGGCATTAAAATAGCCAGAGAAACTCATTTTGTCCTTGTGAGATGGAAGTTTTGCTTCCTGCCAAAGAGAGTGGTTTGAGTCAATTGTCTAAGCATGGCTCTGGGAGCGAGGAACTGGTGCGTTCTAATCCTGACTTGAACACTGCTTCACTGTGTGACGGTGGGCAAATCTCTGAAATTCCCTGCCTCATTTTCCCTATCTTTGAAATGGGATTAATAATGCTTACTAACCTACCTTCTAGCAGTGGTTTTCAAACTGGGGTATGCGTACCCGTGGGGAGTATGTGAGCTCTTGTTAGGGGGTATGTGAGAAAAATCCTGTAATGGCAGACAACGCATTATACTTAGTAAGACTTGGCAATCTAATCATAGATATAGCAAGACCCTGTCTCAGATGTGGCTACACAGTACGCTACATTATTTGGAAAGGGACACGCAGCCTATAAAGTTTGAAAACCACTGAAGGTTTCCTGCTAACATGTAAAGTGCTTCTGTATAAAAATGCTAGTTTGATTCCATTTTATGACATCTGATGCTTGCTTCACGATTTGGTGCCTCTCCATGTATTGCTCCTTTAGACATAATGATCCAAAGGAAGAGCTGCCCAAACCCATTCTTGTTACAAAATTCCACTGCAAAAGGCTTCTTTTGAAGGAATAAAGCCTGAGAGAATTCTTATACGATGAGGTATCTCTGCACTCTGTTCTGCTATAACTATGCCAGTTCCGTAGTCTGCAGGGCTGCCTCCTGCTACATGTAATTTCTTATACTGACAACATATTAGGGTATGCCTTTAGTAGCACACGGTGTCTTGGATCTATCTTTTAGTGGATGAAACAGCCCAGTCCAGCTGTCAATAGGATTCTGGTTGAAGAGAGGGTTTTGTTATTGCATAAAGATCCATTATGAGCATCTAGTCTGAGCTTCTGCATAACACAGGCCATGAAGTGAGCTGTAGCTCACGAAAGCTCATGCTCAAATAAATTGGTTAGTCTCTAAGGTGCCACAAGTCCTCCTGTTCTTTCTACAGGCCATAGAATTTCACCCGGGGATGACTTGCCTCAATATATGTTTTATTTCATTTTTCTGCAAAGATTCAGCAACGTTAGACCTACAGGTGTTAAATGAAAGAAAAGCACGAGTTAAATTAAGCTGCAAAGCAACAGGGCCCCAGCTGCACTGCCACTAATGTGCCTTTTTAGAGTCCATGCCTAGAGGCTTTGTGTGTGATGATAAATATATTTGTTTTGGTCGTTAGAGGGGCCCTTAAATTATTAAAACACAGAATAGAAAAATGGCTTTTCATTTTCTAGCCCCATTAACTTGTTTCACTGGCCGTGAAAGAACAAACAAACAAACAAACACGAAAAGTTCAGAACTCAAAAAATCAAGGCTTGAAACAGACTGGATGCTGGTGCTGCAACTTGCAGCCCGTCAGTGCCTCCTCTTTTTCTATTTGACTATGCCCAGTTAGCAAAGTAACTTGTTTATTAAGAACCACACTGTTGATTTCTGCAGGAGTCTTGTATACAGTGAAAGGGAAAAGGTGCATTTTCAATAGTCTCCTTTATTGATTTTGTGTTTGTGGGTGTTTAAGAAAAAATTACCATTACAGTAGCTGTGACTTGACAGGAAAGAAAAATGAACAAAGGAAAGAGCTGCCTTGTTTTTTAAAATTGATGATGGGCCTTTGGCATGGACTTGGTGGTCGTGGTCTTATAATTTAGGGCCAACTTTTGAAATTGGAGATCCATGGGAGCTGTTGATGCTCAGCACCTCTGAAAATCAGGTCACTTGTATTGCTGCTGAAAAGCTAGACCATGTTCCCAGGACACAGCCCATGGTCAAAGGTGGCCTGTTGATGCATTGTCCCAGGAGCATTCCAAGTCAGGAATTACGGCTAAGGGAAGCAGCTCTCTGTGTGTGTGTACATGTGCGCTTACCTGCCAATTTTCGTTTTTAAGAAACTAAACTTCCCCCTCTTCCAATCCCTCCCCCCCAATCTCCGGTTAGACACCCTGAGCAGTGGCGGTGAGCAGAGGGTAGCGGGATGAACCAGCTGCTGCACCTTTTCATCTTGCTCAGGAGGGGACGATGCCGTGGCATTTGGGAGGAATGGGTGACGGAGGTGGGGGGAGTTTGGGTTATCCTGGGCAGAGTGCTGTGATTACAGGCAGTTCTGGGACTCATCGTGTGCTAGACCCTGAGCAGTGAATGCCTAGTGGGGAGTGGTCGGGCAGGGAGCTCCAGGACTCTACGGGCGCAGGGAGGTTACCACCCTCTTCCCTCCAACATGCACCATTTTCATTCTACCTGTTAGGATATAGATATTCAGGCCTGTCTGCAAAGGCCTGTACTTTAAGAATTTAGGGGTATTCTTATCACTTGGCTAGTTCTAGAGGTATAAAAGAAAGAATCAAAATCACTGTCTGCTGGTGTAAGGGCCTTCTCTTACTGTGACAGTCTGGGGCCCTGTTCTTAGGCTCAGGCCTTTGGCTAAGCAGCAGAGGCAGCCATAAGCTAGGAAGCGACCAGTCACATCCTCACATTCCAAACTAGTCACATTGAAATAAGGTGCTATTGGGCTGTCAGGCACTATCAGGACAGGATTGTATTCCTATCACCTCCAGAGAAAGGGAAGTGCCTAGAAAATGTAAAAGGAAACTTAGTTTGATAGCATCCTGTCTGGCAAGAACTCACTTATCAATAGCTGGGATGTGAAATCCTCACTTCTGTATTGTTTTGTCATTATAGTTCCCACTTTGCTATTTTTTATTGGCATGGTCTCTGTCTGGTTCTGTGATTGTTCCTGTCTGCTGTATAATTAATTTTGCTGGGTGTAAACTAATTAAGGTGGTGGGATATAATTGGTTAGCTAATCATGTTACAATATGTTAGGATTGGTTAGTTAAATTTCAGTAGAATGATTGGTTAAGGTATAGCTAAGAATATTACTATATAAATTAGGGGCAAACAGGAAGTAAGTTGGGATTCGAAAATAAGAAAAAAGGAACTTGTATTTAAGCTTGCTGGAAGTTCACCCCAATAAACATCGAATTGTTTGCACCTTCGGACTTCGGGTATTGTTGCTCTCTGTTCATGCGAGAAGGACCAGGGAAGTGGGAGAGTGAAGGAATAAGCTCTCTAACACTACCCTCTCAAATTTATAAGCCTAAGGGGAGGGGGCAGCACAGGGAGGATGTTCTCCCCTCCTCCCAGCAGGGAGCCAGAGCTGCCCCTGTTGTCTTTACAGCAATGGAAGATATGGGCAGTGGCACAGAGAAGCACTCCCGGCCCATCACCGTAGAGGTGGGATTGGAAACTCTGCCTGCTCCCGCAGTGCATGGAGCAGCTCTGATTGGTCACCCTTCTCAGGAGTTAGGGGAATGGTGAAAGGCGGCCAATCAGGCAGGGAGTTTCCTGCAGATGAGTACAGGAGTCTGAAAAATCCTTGGGGTGTGTGGGAGCAAGAGACTTGGTCAGCAACAGCCCTAGTCTCCTGTCATGTGCCCTTTACTCTCCCCAGGGTGCTGCTTGTCATTCCCTCAGTCTCCTCTTGCCTGCATTTGTAGTGCTGAAGGTCCCAGATTCTAGTGTTGCTATGACCATAGTGTCTGTCTGCATATGCCCACGACTACAGCCTAGAGTGAGACTGGAAACGGCAATCTCTGGCGGTGGCAGGTGGGAACAGCTTTCCAAGGTCATCAGCTCAGACTGCCAAGAAGTGTCCTGGGGGCTGCTGCTGAGACCTGCTCATCCAGAAATTTCTGGGCTGTAGAGCTGCTGAGTTGAAATCATTGCAACACCTATGTGACAATCCCTGGTGTTCATGGAGAGCATGCTTGCTGCTACAACCTTTAATAGGCTATAGTACTCTCCCCCTGCAGGCTCTTCCAGCTTTGTGGTTGGTGTGTGTAGGGTAAGAGGGAGGGAAGAGAGGGCCTTGTTCTCACTTTCTTTCCAGTATTCCCCATCCCTTTTGGGCTGGCTAGCACCCAGGGGGAGTGTTGGGAAGAAGGTTCTGCACTCGTGCCTGTCTGTTGAATGGAAATACAAGGTGCCGTGAGGCTCCTTGTACTTCCCGCCCTTGTGATCCTATACACAACCTGGCCCTGACAAAATATGGAAGAAGGAACTTAAGCCCACTAATAGGCTTCCTCCAAAGTGTGTGGCTCAATACTTCTGCTACTTGCTAGTACCAGACATCACATTTCAAGAAGACTAAACAGATTTCACCAATAGCTTACAGTAATGTAGTCATTATAATGCTGCTTCTCCTTATCGCTTATTAACATGGCTTGGTGGAATTTATGCTGAGCATGATGTCCCACAAGGAATGGGCAGGGTCCATGCTTCCTTGTGGATCCCTCCACATTCTAGGTGCACTTCCCCAGCAGCACCAGAGACTCAGAAGCACAAGGAGGAGTCGAGACTGAAGTGGATTGCAGCAAATAGTGAAAGATTCCAACTTATTGATCACCCCAAGTGAAGAACGTGTCTCCAGCATCTACTGTTCTCTACTGAAGGTGTTGTTTGCCCTCAGCCTTCACAGGTATTCATGATGATTATTTACTTGCTATTTAAACAGCACACAATTAGGTTAGAGAGAGAGAGAGAGAGAGAGAGAGAATAAATAGATATGATATCTAGGCCCTACCCTGGAAGGCCTTGGAACCCAATTTGAATGTGATCCAGTAAGTGAGAGTAGTAAATAGAGGGAATCAAAGAACCATAGTGTTACAAGGGACCGCAAGGGTCATCTAGTTTAACTCCCTGCCAAGATGCAGGATTTTTTGTGTCTAAGGAAGGGCAAGGGCTACAGTGGTAAGATCCTGTGGTGACATTGTTTCAGCATGTATGTGTCTTGGTGATTCTTTTCCATCTGTAATTTCCATCTGAACATATCTGAAGATAGAGACAAAACCATGTGATGGTAAAGGGGGTACGGTTGAGTAACATCCTGTGCAGTACAGGATCTCTGCTGCGGAAAAATGGTCTATCTGGGAAGATGTCTATCGTATGATCTCCTAGGCCATTATGACAGATGGAGAGAGGTGATGATCTCTTTCTGTACAACACTCGGAAGATTGCAGGGGAAGAGGTGAAAGCCCCGACACTGAAAACTACACCAGAAAAGGCACTAGAAAATATACTATACTGATCAATCCTGAGTTGCAGGAGATTGGGTTTAGGTGGCCTAATAGGCCTTTTCCATTTCTAACCTCTACAACTGTAAGTCTGGTTCCCTTCCGAAATCGCCTTTAAAATGTTTTGAAGAAGAAAAATTACAGATTAACTAAGGTATATTCTTTCCTTTTCTGGAATCTAGGTGTAAAGCCTGTGGCTCTAGAACATTGGTTTCCAACCTCTTTGGGCTCAGGACCCATTTCTAAACTTTGAGAGATGCCCCTAGAGCCAATATCCCTCTGCCCCATCATGCTCTATCAGGGGAGAGTAGGTGCTAGGATTTCAGATGCTCCAGACAGATGTGAACAGCTGGAAAAACCCCCTGTCCCAACAACTGGGGGGAGAGGTGGTGAGCCAGGGCACCCCACAAATAACATACAGTTCCCAGACAAGGTTCATGGGGGGCAGAGGGTAGGAGGTATTGATGGTGGGATTTGGAGGCAAAGTAAGGAGATCAGGATGCCTGGGGTTTAGTGAGGAGGGAGTTAGGGGGGCAAAGGCATGTGGGGGTATAGTGAGGGACTGGGGAAGAATATGGGGCAGAAGGGTTTCTGGAAGGGGCAGCAAGCAGATAGCTCCCCAAAAATACACATCCTCCTCACACAGCCCATGGTGGCAGAGGGTAAAGAGGTGGCAGGTATTTGAGGTCCTGGGGGTAAAGTGGGGAGGCTGAGGGAAGGAGTTGAGGGACAAAATAGGCTAAGGATGCAGTGAGGGAAGATCTGGGGGGGAGGCGGGGGTTGGGTGCCAGGATGGGTGGTCTGACAGAAGGGGAGTTTCCTGGCAGTTGGGGAGGTATACATTGGCGGGGGGGCTATTTTGGGGAGAGTGGACAGCAAGACGGGGGGTATGGAAGACGAGATGTCATCTGTCTGCAGGATAGGGAGTATATTGCGTGGCTGCTACCTACTGGAGAACATGTTACCTGCAAACCAAACCAGGAGGCTGCTTTTCCCCACACCTGTGAGAAGAAGGGGCAGATTCAGGGGAGCATCCAGGACCCCAGAATCCCTGCCTGCCCTACTATACCCCAGACTGACCTGCTGCATCCAATGCAAGCAGACCTCGAATGCTCTCTCCCAGCTCCTCTTCCACAGGGCTGTCTGGGCATGGATCCCTGCTCCAGGCATTGCGACCTCCGGGGTTGCAGCACCACTCAGGTTTGGCCTGGCTCCCCTGATGGGGATCTGGCCCTGCCAAATTTGGGAGAATGGCATTGCAAGCTGGCACATGGAGTCACAATAGCCCTTACTCAAATTTGGCCTGGCTGGCCCACCGTTGTCACGAGAGAGGTGCAGTTGGGTCGTACCTGAGTGACACTGTGACCTTGTGCACAAGGTTGCAATGTCCAGGGCAGGGAGCCAAGCCCAGCCAGCCCCACAACTCTTTGACACATTCTGGTGACCCTTTTTTAGGTCGGGACCTGCAGGGGTTAGGAAACTCTGCTCTAGAGGGTAGGGAGCTCACTACCATGTGTTGATGAACAGGGGAAAGAATACACAGATCCTCCATAGGGGAAGGAGCTCTCTGTTACCATCTATCGGTCAGCAGGGGAGAGTGCTGCTACAGAAAGAGTTCATTTGCATAAGCTTTCTACCCAGAATTCCTCCAAGTGACTCTTTGGGGAGTCATCAGAACTGTACAGAAACTCAGAATTGGTGGTGTAGTGAGGCTGACGTGAGGGGGGGGGGGTCTACTTTGCAGCTATCAAGGATGCACTTCTTGCCAGCTCAAGGGTCCTAAATGCCACTGATTCCCCTTCCACTGGAGGCTTTGTGAAGACGCAGCACAGAGATGAGGGGCAGAGGCAGCTTTGCAGGGAGCTGATTCTTTGTTGAAGCTGCAGATAGCAGCAACGGAGCTGAGTGAATGCTGGTGAGGGCTCCCCTACACACCACCAATATGGCTGAAGTTCCTTGGGCGG
Source organism: Lepidochelys olivacea (assembly GCF_965140295.1). Taxonomy (NCBI): domain Eukaryota; kingdom Metazoa; phylum Chordata; order Testudines; family Cheloniidae; genus Lepidochelys; species Lepidochelys olivacea. The sequence goes on from NC_140412.1 coordinate 11,225,985, forward strand.
ATGGTGGAGCCTCAGCATTTCCCCTCGTGGCTGGAGACAGACCTGCACGAGAGCACTCCAGTCTCTGGGACTATGCTACTCACTGACACCAAACTGTGAGTGGAGTGGGGTGGGGGGACGTGATATCTCAAAGGGATGTTTGCTGATCATATATTCACATGGGGGGCTGAAGTAAAGGACTACTGCTGACGTTTACTGTGCGGGTAACCGTTTTACTTATTATTCCGATGGCTATACTGTGGATTTATTGTTGCTGTGTTTGCCCTAAGACAATGCCGTGTTCCTTTATCACCTACTAGAGTTTTCCTTGTGTTATACACAGGCTCTGTGCTTGCGAGTGGTAAAGTATTGCCTGGTCAGGTTTTTCCCAAGTTCCTGAGTAGAGTCTCAAACTGATGGTGTTTGTTAATTTTAAGAGGAACCTGTAGACATTTGAACCCAGGCCTTGTTGCTGCCGACCACACATGGCAGAAGGGTTTTTCTGTAAATAAAAACGGACTTGTGGAATAGATTACTGAACTGATCAGCAGGGCTTTGGGTCTGTATATTGTGGAACAGAAAGCAGCCACAGAATGGAAAAGGAGGACCTAGCTCACAAGAAGAGTCACTCACATCAACATAAGCGTAAGGTTAGTTTTCAACCTGTTCCTAGTGGGTCCAGTTAGAAGGATAAACATTCCCTTCATCCGTGCAGCTAAGACAGTCAGCTCATAAATTCACATTTGCACCGGCAACTTCAATATGTGCCAGCGATGACGGTACCTGAAAGAGAAATTAAGGCATCATATGAAGGTGTGTAAAACATACAGAAATGGTGTTTATTTTTCATGTCTAAACTGGCGAGGCATTTCAAGACAAGTATAATGCCTTGGTATATTTAAGTGTTTTGTTATTTATAGACATGACTTGGATGGTATTGAAATCAAGAGTTCCAGGTGACAGTATATTGGGAGGAAAGGTAAATAATGAAGAACAATGCAGTTAGACACAAAAGGTCTTAGATAGTTTAAGTAATTGGGCAAAAAAGATGACAAAATCAGTTCAGTGCAGATAAATGTAGAATAATGAGTTTTGAAGCAAAGAATATAAAGAAGGAATATGCTAACTAGGAAAATGCTGCAGCATACTGACTAGCAAAGAGATCTGGGGAGTTACCGGAGAGAAATCTCCTAGAAGCTCAGGGTATAACTCCTCCTGAATGAACGGAATTGCAGACGAATAAAAAAGGGGTCAAGAATTTGAATTTTTCATAGATATTAGGCCCTCTTAGGTTATCAAATCCATCCCCTTGCATCACTTGTAACTGAATTCTTTCTGTAAAGAGCCCTATTATGTTGAATTATGAGAATTGTCAAGGTGGTTTATAAGGCAGATCTAGCTAAACTGTGAACATTTTTGCTAAGCACTACGAAAAGCAGGAAAAGTTGAGCTAGATTCTGACCTCACTGACACAGATGTCAGTCAAGTGACCTGGGTAACAAAGATCAGAATCTGTCCCACTTTTGATAAGAAAAAGAGTCCTGGAAACTGGAATTAAAACTCAGGCCTTGTCTACAAATACACGGGTATTTTAACCACAGGTGCAGCTAAACTGGAACAAACCCCTAATGTAAATGTGATTTGTGCCAGTGCAGCTCACTTTTCAAACTGGAGTAAGCTGCATTGATCCAAACCACACAATACTGGTGTAAACTGTGTCTACACTGGGTATTTGCATCAGTGCAGCTATGGTGACTAAACTCCCAGTGTATATAAGGTTTACAGTGCTGCATGAGTCCCATTGACTTCAGTGTTTCTACACATGGAGAGCAAATTGAGTAGGAATTGCCCTTGTAGAAAGTTCCCAAAAGTGGGCTCAGAGCAAAACTCCCAAAGTAATTAAGTCAATGTGTGATTGTCCTGTTAACTCAGCCTTCCTGAAGTTTACCTCTGGCTAAACAGCATCAAGGAAAAGGGTAAATTCTATTCCCTAATAGCCCATTTATGTCAATGAGGTGTAAATTCTACCACCTCATTCACCTCAATCAGTTCTTATTTCAAAGTCTAGCTGGGGACCATTTAAAATGCAAACATTGCTAAGCACAGGCAATTTAAGAAACAAACATTCAACTGGAGTTTGAGATGTGATCTGAAAAATTGTCTTTTTCTTCCCCCCTCTTTTCCCATCAGGTTGAGAAGTATTTTTCAGGGGGTAAAGTTAAAGTGGGGTGAGGCTGAGGGACGAAGGGTTATATGGCAGTAGGCTGAGGTGAGCACAAGAGTGGTGTAGTGGTCAGGGCAGTAACTAGGGACTTGAAAGAGAAGGGTTCAAGTCTCTCTTCTGCTAAAGACTTTTTTAACCTGGTGAAAGTCACTTGTGTCTTTGTTACCCATCTGTAAAATGGGGATAATACCCCTTCTCTACATCACAGGGGTGTTGTGATTATAAATATAGTAAAACTTTGAGGTGTTCAGATGGGAGCCATATATAGGGTTGTCACGTTTCTAATTGCTGGTAACTGGACCCTTGAGGCCCCACCCCTTTCCTGCCTCTTCCCTCAAAGCCCCACCCCCATCTCTCACTCCGCACCCCACACATGCCCTGTTGCTTGCTGGAACATCTCCATCTCCCTCCTCCCACCCCACCTTCCTATGCTCTGGGGCTGGGATGGGAGCTGCTGCAGCCTGACAAGGAGCATGTCTACGGGTAGGAGGCAGCCCCGGCTGAGCAGTGGCTGGCACTGGTTAGTGACCTGGCGCCTCCCCGCACCCTGCGATAACCGGACTTTTGGTGTCTGGTCAGTACATCTGACCAGACACTGCCAAGTTCCCGTTTCGACTGGACCTTCTGATCAAAAACTGAGCACCTGGCAACCCTAAATGACACCCGGACACAGAAGCCAAAAACTGGACTGTCCAGGTAAAACTCAGAAGGGTGGCAACTGTAGCTATATAGGTTCCCGAGATAGATGGCTTACTGCTTCATTTGCAGACATTCTAATGTTCGGGCTCTTCAGGAGGTGTACCGTTTTTGTAAAGTGTGTAATTTTGTGGTGTTTGCTGCACTCAGCTGGCACACTTAAATTTTTTCCTCTTTGGTGCATGAGCACCTGTTTAGTATTGTTGATTGCCCTTATTTCACTTTTAAGCTGGGATCTCTTGTCTAATCAAGCTGCTAACAAGCCTCTGTGGTTGTTCTTTTCCTTTTGATACTTTGATTGGATTTCCCTTGAAGATTTTTATTTCACCGTGGGGTTTCAAAATATAAATTAAATGTTTCCCTCAGTCTTTGATATAATGTACATCCCAAATATTCAGTTCTTTTGATATACCATAGATCCTAGTATTCAGTTAATGATTATCAAATATTCAATTACTTCCTAACCCGTTTGGTATTTAAAAAACTCAGAGACTTTCTTGATACCTTGTGGTTATAAATACTTTAGCTAAGTCTACCCTAGAGAGCTTACAGTGGCACAGCTGTATGGACGCAGCTGAATCGCTGTAAGAGTGTTTTCCCGTCGACATAATTAAACCACCCCCAATGAGTGGGGGTAGCTATGTTGGCGGGAGATGCAGACAGAGCATGTTCTCACTACAACATATGTTGGTGAAATATATGTTGCTCGGGGGTGTATTTTTAACACCCCTGAGCGACATAAGTTTTGTCAATGTACGTGGTAGTGTAGACGTGGCCTTAGCAACAGAACTTCACTTCAAGTTCTGACATTGTTACACCACCGGGCTCTGTTTGGAATTTTTAAAATAACTTTAGCTCTTTATCGTTTCAAACTTCTATAAAGCTACACAATAAAATGATACTCTGCTTAGTAGTAGTAATATTAAACAGTTCCTTAAACCCACCAGCTGTATTGTAGAGGTTAGGGGTTCATAACAGCTGGTCAGACTAGATGATCATGATGGTCCCTTCTGACCTTAAAGTCTTTGAGTCTATGTTGGCATCATTTCATCTGTGAGAGACGGTGGGAATTGCAGCCTATGATGTAGCTGGTTTGCAATGTCTCATGTGACTGAATACTCCAATCCAAGATTTGTAAGATCTTTGGCAGTTGTTGCAAATGTATGTATCTTGACTGGGAGCTGTTTGCTTCCTACAGGCTCTTTTCTCTTCAAGCTGTAGGAGCCAGCTCCTGTCATGGACTTTGATACCCTGATGGAGATGATGGTGCCACTTGTTACAATCACTTGCCAAGACTTCCCATTGGTCAGGAGCAATTCCAAATTCCTTCATATCATGTGTCTTTATAGCGAAGCTAGCATGTGTCTTTATAGTGAAGCTTGGGACATCCTGTTCTTGTTCCCTCTGATAGCTCCCTGCATAGCATGTCCTTGGGTATGTGTTGTCTTCCAACCTACTCAGAGGGCCCAGCCAGCACAGTCGTCTTTGCTTGAGCAGGGCTGTTACACTTGGTAAATTTGCCCTTTGAAGAACCTCTGCATTGGTGACTTTATCTTGCCATTTGGTGTTGAGTATGCAGCGTAAACAGTGTAAGTGGAAACTGTTTAACCTTTTCTCCTGATAAGCATAAGTTGCCCATGTTTCCCCACCGTACATGAGAGTGCTGAGGACGCAAGCTTGGTACACTAGCATTTGGCCTTGATGGTAAGCTTTGAGTTGTTCCATGCTCTTTTAGTGAGTCTGCTAAAGGTGGTGGCAGCCTTTCCAAAGTGAACATTTAGTTCTTCATCCAGTGAGAGGTTGGTGGTCACTGTAGAACCTAAATAGCTGAACTTTTGGACTACTTCTACTGGTTTGCATTTAAGGTAATTGAAGGATCTTGTGGAACCACCTGTCCCAATAGAACAGTTTTCTTGATGCTGATGGTGTGAGCAAATGCTGGACAGGCACTTGAAAGGCAGTCCATGAGTTCTTGTAGTAGATCTTCACTGTGAGCTACGAGGGCAGCATCATCAGCAAATAGAAGTTCCCTGATTAGCACTAACTGAGGTGCAGCAAGCAAGCAGACGCTGTGCAAATCATTACTGGAGCAAGCTTTGTGAAGAGATACAGACAGCCTCAGACACAGAAAACCTCAAAGTCATGTATGACGGCCTGAAGGAAGCTCTAGGTCCCACTGTCAACAAGGTTGCCCCTCTCAAATTGCACAGCAGTGGAATCATTTCAGATAAAAACAAGCAGTTGTTTCTTTGGGCTGAACACTATTCAGAGCTATATGCACAAGAAAGAAACATCACCATTGAATCACTGGACCAAATACCAACTCCACAGGTCATGCCAGAGCAAGATGTGGAGCCCACTGTAGAAGAGCTAAGCAAGACCATTGATTTGCTATCAAGTGGCAGGACTCCTGGAAAAGATGGCATCCCAGTGGAAATCCTCAAGGGCGGGAAAGACAGCCTATTACCATATCTTCAGCAGCTGTTACTCAAATGCTGGAAAGAGGGTGAGGTACCACAAGAGATGCGTGATGCAAACATCATCACTTTGTATAAAAATAAAGGCAAAAAGGGCAACTGCAACAACTACAGGGGTATCTCGCTACTAAGTGTAGCAGGAAAAGCTTTCGCAAAAGTCATCTTAGTGTGCCTAAAACAGCTGGCTAATCATGTGTACCCTGAATCACAGTGCGGATTCAGGGCTGGAAGATCAACTATAGACATGATATTTTCTCTGCAACAACTCCAAGAAAAGTGTGAAGAGCAAAACCGACCACTGTACATCACCTTTGTGGACCTAACCAAAGCATTTGACACAGTCAGCAGAGAAGGTCTATTTTTAATACTACAAAATATAGGATGCCCAACAACCCTGGTAAGTCTTATACGTTCATTCCACAACAACATGAAAGCAACTATCCACTTTGGACAGCTCTGAGATGAAAAGCGGAGTGAAGCAAGGATGCGTTCTTGCCCCTACACTCTTTGGAATCTTCTTCCCGGTACTCTTGAACTCTTGTGTTTAAGGACATGAAAGATGGAGTGTATCTCCACACAAGATCAGATGGGAAACTCTTCAGCCTGTCCCGACTTAAGTCAAAGACCAAAGTAAAAAAGGTTTGAGTCTATGAGTAATGTTTAATAAAATAATAACCTGACCTCTCTTTTGAGAGGAGGAATCTCTTATTTTAGCCAACCTCAGAAAGAAGAAGCTTTCTGGTAGGCCAGTGGTTTGGAATCTAATTTCTCAACCTGAAAACTGATCTTTATGTGAAGCATATGTAGCACCCTCTCTGCATGGCTCATTAGCAAGCTTTAAAGCCAAAGATCTTCACCACTGCAGTGCAGACCTCCTCTGTTTGAACTCATGGCATAGCCCCATTGGCTGGTAACATTAGTAAACTATAATTCTCTATGTGAACTAGCCATTAATTGGAAACGCAACACATTTTAACAAGAAGGCGACTCATGGAAATGGACTTCTTGTGTAGCAAACAGAAGCTAAGCCTGTATAATCACCAATACATAACATTATTCATAAAATCCATAATTTATGGGTGGTGTTTTCACATCCAAGACTATATCCTGCCAATTCAGGGCTTGGACCAATATAATTTTGAGGGGGAATGTCCACATTTGTAGGGTGAGGGAGGAATAATTTCTGTGGCAGGTTGATTTAAAAAGAAAAAGATGCCCGAGAGTTCTGAATGGTATGCAGTGTTGGAATGAGTCTCAGATAGATGGAATCAGGAGCAGAGGACAATTGAGGAAGACAAAGATGTGTGAGGCATTCTCTTATGTGGCACTGCATCATGAATTACATGGGAGTTTTGTTATTGACTTCAACGGGAGCAGAATTGGGCTTTTGACTGTTCCAGCAGCAGGACATCGCTACTGGCTGGAACCCCTGATTGAGGGGCTCTGGCTGAGAGATCATGAGGTTTCAGTGATTACCATGGGAACCAGAAATAATCCCATAAGGATAGAGAAATTATAAGAGGTTTTAATTGAGAGATGATGAGGTTTAAAATGGTTACTATGGAAACCAGAAGTGGCATCCAAAAAAGAGTGTATGTGTTTATCTCCCATTCTGATTGGCAGATAATTGTTTAAATGTTTCAGTGATGAGGTGTTTGTGGCAGAAACATCACATATACCGTCTGATACATCATGTGATGCTGGTTCAATTATTATTTATTAAAGCACTCAGAATGTGTCTTGGAGCCGTAGAGACAGCAAGGGTCACCTAGTCTAATCTTCTGCCAAGATGCAGAAACTTAGACACAAATTTCAGTGGATGACCCAGAGCATAGTTTTGTCATTGGACCTGGTGCTGAAAGGTGCTGAGTGCCTCCTGGGATGTGCAGAGCACGCTCATCGGCCACTGACATGCATGTTTTGCTTGGTATGATTGGCAAGAAGGAGTTGAGGAAATGGCCTTTTGTATTAGGTGGGATTTCCAAGCATAAAGAACAGCATGGAAAAATTCCTAAAAATAATGGTGGGAGAGGATTCAAAAATACCTACATGGGGAACAACTGTTTGATAATGGGCTCTACAGTAGAACACAATCCAATGGCTGAAATTGAAATAGACAGATTCAGGCTGAAAATAAGGAGTAAATTTAACTGTGAGTGTAATTAGCCCATCCACTGTAGGGGGTAAAATGAGCTTCTTTCTAATGGCTCCAGGTCCTTTTATATCCGTGATATTAACAGCAGCACATGTAGATTTAGTAAGTGTGGCTTATTCCTTCCTCTGTATCACGAGTATACCTTAAGTGAGGGTGAGTTATTTTAGTGAAACATTACTGATGTGGGAGTGTTGGAATGCTTGTAAAACACAATTTACCAAGAGTTTTCCATTACTGGCAATTTTTAAATCAAGGCTGGATGTTTTCCTAAAAGTCTAGAAATTATTTTGGGGAAGTTTTATGCTCCACAGAATGTCAGACTGGGTGTTCCCAATGGTCTCTTCTGGCGTTGGAATCTATGAATTTATAAAAGGGCTCAGTGAAGCAAAAGAAGCCAGGGAAAAGGGGGATAGAGCTCTCTTGTGGTTATGGCTCTGGATTGAGACTCAGGCGTTCAGTTCTCAGCTCTGCCACAGACCTCCTGCATGACCTTGGGCAAATCATTTAGTCTCTTTGTATGTCCATTCCCCATGTGAAAAATGGGGATAATGATTCTCCTTTCTCCCACTTTTTGCCTTTAAGGCGTTAATAATCAAGATTTTTGGTGGGGATGCAGGGACCGTCTCTTACTAGGTGTCCTGTAGTGTGTACTATGTACAGTAATTAGCACCTGGGCTATTGGTGATAGGGGGGTAGTTTGCCATGGGGCCCCCATTTGAGAAGGCCCCCACACCTAGTAGCATTTCAGCCTGGTGTACAGGGTCACAGCACCACTCAGGTTTGACCGGTGACCTTCTGTCATGATGGAGGGGAGGGTGAGCGGGCCAAAACTGAGTGAGTCACTGTAATCTGAGTTGCAGCACTGCTCAGGTTTGGTCTGATCACCCCTCAGTCATGATGGAGGGGAGGCCAGGTCACATTTGAGGGAGTGACATTGTTGACCTAGTGCACCAGCTTGCCATGCCATTCAGGTTTGGCCCAGCTGCCCCTCTGTCATGTTGGAGATGTGGCAGGGCCAAACCTGAGCAACGCTGTGACACTATGGCCAGGTCACAATGCCTGGAGTGGGGAGCCAGGCCCAGCTCTGTGGGACAGGAGCCACCGCTGTGCCAGGCAGGTTTCCTCTCCAACCCTCCCCACAGCTCTCCTTGCCTCAGCGGTAACTTTTTGGAAGGATAGGAAGACTCCATTTCTGATTTTCTCCCAGGCCCCACAAAATCACTTTGTGGCCCTGCCTAGCACAATGGGACTCTGGTCTTGACTGGGGCTGTGAGTTGTTACTGTAATACCAATAACAGTAATATAGTAGGAAGGAGCATGAGAATAGACGAGGAGTTGTACAGGTCTCCGTCTGAGAAAGAGAACTTTGAATGTGGACGGGATGAGGAAGCCAATGAAGCGATTCAGAGAGGAGACTGATGATGCCATGCTGGATGGGGATGCGGTTCAATAGGATGAGGTCAGCGTGGTTTATTGTTCCACAACACTGCATGTTTCTAAAGGCATTTAATATTCTAATTCTGACTACGGTTAACCCCAAAACTTCCAAAGCAAATACCACCCATCAGAAAACTATGTGGCATTGTGAAAACATGATCCAAGATTTTCCAAAATGTCTAATGACTTTGAATGCCTCAGTTTTTGAGACACCTTTCAGAGGTCTAATTTGTAGATGGTAGGCACCTGTGAGTAAATCCATTTGCTCAACAGTGCCCTTAAGCATGTGCCTATTTTGAAGCACTTGGGTAACTGGAATCGAAGGCACAACTTTAAGTTTTGGTTGCATTGGGTCCTTACTGGGGAACTATTATGGAACTACAGTTTCTCATTGGACCTTGCTGAGATCAAAGTAGTGGTCCCCTATATTTCCCAACCTACAATTTCAGATTTTTTAAAGCAAGATTAATATAGCAGTGTGTTGGGGAGGGTGCGGATGGAGGTTTTTATGACATGAAGGTCTTCATGTTGCCATGGCCTTCACACAGCGAGTTAGAACTCTGATACTGCATGTGAAAAAAGAGGCCCTGTCTACACACAACTTGCACTGGCTTAGTTAAACCCTCTTATTTGGGTTTAAGAGTGGTTTAGTTCAGTTAATGTAAGCCTCTTCCTAACTGATTTAGGATAAACAGAAATAAACATGTTTTTTAATCCCAAATAGAAGTGTCTACATAGCCTTCTGCACCCAGTTTCAGTAAATTGGTGTAAAAAAAATCACACCTTAAATTAAATCAGTGTGGCTCTGTTTTGTAAACATGCCCTAAGATTACATGATAATTAAGTCAAAGTGCATGTTTCTGAAGGTTGCCTTTTGCGGTTTGATCATAGAGTTCATTAGGTGATGTCATAAACATACAGCTAAGAGTAGCATAAAATCCCTCCTTTACCTGTAAAGGGTTAAGAAGCTTAGATAACCTGGTTGGCACCTGACCAAAAGGACCAATAAGGGGATAAGATACTTTCAAATCTGTGGGGGAAGGTTTTTGTTTTGGGCTTTTGTTGCTCTCTCGAGAGACAAAAGAAGAGACCAAGCAAGTAATCCAGCTCCTACTGAAAGGATATATCTAATATTACAGAAATAGTAAGTAATAGCAAGGAATGTGTTAGATTATCTTTTGTTTTAGCTTGTGAATTCTCCTTGTGCTAAGTGGGAGGTTTATCCCTGGGTTTTTTTGTAACTTTAAAGTTTTGCCTAGAGGGGAATCCTAGGTGTTTTGAATCTGATTACCCTGTGAAGTTACCTTCCATCCTGATTTTACAGATGTGCTTCTTTTACTTTTTTTTCTTTATAATAAAGTTCTGTTTTTTTTCTTTATAATAAAGTTCTGTTTTTTAAGAATCTGGTTTACCTATTTGGTTGGTATATTATTCTCAAGCCTCCCCAGGAAAGGGGGTGAAGGAGCTTAGGGGGATACTTTAGGGAACAGGAACTCCAAGTGCTCCTTTTCCTGAATCTTTGTCTAACTCACTTGGTGGTGGCAGCAGTACCCATCCAAGGACAAGGAAGGATTTGTGCCTTGGGGAAGTTTTTAACCTAAGCTGGTAGAAATAAGCTAAGGGGGTCTTTCATGAGGGTCCCCACATCTGTACCCTAGAGCTCAGAGTGGGGAGGGAATCCTGACAGGTGATTAGCAAGCCTTGTTAATATGCTGGACTTCTTTCCTCCTAGCAGGATGAAGAGATCAGGTAAGGTAACAGTGATGGACTGGAGCAGTCAGTCAGAGCTGGGTGAATAATTCATAATGAATAATTTATCTGAAGAGTGACACCTCTTTTTCTGTTCAAATTGTCCGTGAACAGATAGTGATTTTTCTCAAATTTGTCTTTTGAAGTTAGGAGCTGAACAATGTTTTCAGCTAATTCTTCTTTATCTATCTGGTGCTCATTTGTGAAAAGTTCCTTTCATGCATTTGCGTGGTTTAACTGGACACTTAAGTTACGTAGCTCTTTTCTAGTCCATGTTTGTTTACAAGAACTCTCAGAATGAAGTTTCTGCTGAAAGAATACAAATTCGAAATCTGCTTTGTGTAATATCCAGTTAAATGTTGGTGCTTTTACAACCCTTGGTTACTGTGTACTACCTACACCTGATCTGCAGAGTATATGCACCTAGTAAAGAGCCTGGCTCCAACTCAAGCTGTAGAGTTTCATGCTTTCAGATTTAGCAATCCCCACCTCAATCCCAGGTGTCAGCTACAATGGCGGGTATTGCACTTTGGCCAATATTCCTGTCAATAAACATGTTTTGCTAGTATGTGAGTGAGAAGTGAATGCAAAAGGGACCCCAGCACCGCTGAAGTGAATTCTTTTAGAAGTGCAGACAAATATTCACAGAAATTGTTTTTGCAGTATTTTTGCAGCTCTACTCAGAATGTAAAAACTTGAAAACATCTGGGATTCTGATTCTGAGAATTTACCTTGGGAGTATTAGAACACAATGTCCTATAGATGTGGGGAAATGCAAAATACTGGAAGGAAAAATTGATTGTATAATCTTCTGCAGAAAAAGTGAGGCATTTATTTATAGAATAACTAATTAGGATATAATTCTTGCTTATGATGATAGAATCCATTAGTCAAGAAGCACAGATGTCATTATGGTGAGCCAAAGAAAAACAAAAATATAAATTAAAAGAAATAAATAGGAGAAGCATTTAACAAAAATGATATTCTACAATTATATAATGCTTCTCATCCGTAAATATAGCAAAGCTCATCTCTCTCTAACCTTGCCTCCTCCCGCAAATACACACAGAGATAAACAGTCTGTGGCTATACACATGTAGGACTCGCTTCGTCTGTCACAAATACAGCCACATTTAATATCACACAGACATTCTGCACAACAGTTTAGGACAGGAAGTGAAGAATATTGTATCCAGTTGAAATTGTAGTGCATACTGTCTTGTGAGAAGCAAATCACAACACACCCAATGGAACTGTTCTAGTACTCTTGTTTACAGAACTGTCAGAGTCTGCTCCATACTGAGCATCAGCTGGCATACCACAATCACTGGCATACCACAATCACTGGGACAAATTCAGCCTTGGTGTGATGGGGTCTACAAACCCCATACCGAGCGTAGACAGAGGCAGGAGGAGATCCTCTCCTGTTTACAAGCAAGCAGCTTGATCACCCCCCCACCCCCATGCAGCTGCCAGAGCTGCCAATCATGGAGGCAGGCACCCACAGCTGCACTCAACAGAGGAAACAAAGCCTGCTATAAATGAGGGAGTAAAGAGAAGGAAAGGGAGGCTGAAAGTCCTGGATTAGCACAGGAGTAATAGCCCTGCACCACGCTATCTCCAAGAAAACAGCCAGGCAACTGAAGCAGACTGCAGGCCCTAAAATTGAAGGGTTGATAGACTTAATTGGAGGTGAGGTCCAGAAAATGCCCTGACTGAGAACAACCAGTGTGGGGTGGTAGGTGACAACTAGGGTTGTGCGGTTGACAGTTTTTGTTTTCCTGTATTGAAGCAGCTCTTTTGGAAAGGGCCACCTAAATATCCCATGATGCAATCTACTTCTCTGGTGGAGTGTCCTTATATAGTGAAAGTGGTTTTAAGTGTGTTTAGCTGTGTATCCTGGACTTTCTCGTCAGAGCAAATTCTGTGGTATCTGAGTGCCTGACTGTAGATAATGGATTGATTTTTTTTTGGTGTATCTGGTGTGGCTGCTGGATCTGTGGAAGTAAATGTGATGATTGGCAGGTTTCTTGTGTATTGTCATTTGTAGGGTTCCATTGTTTAAGCTAATTGTGGGTGCAGGAAGTTGATGCTTGTGTGGGAGTGTTCCAGAGAGAGTATGATGATGGGTGGTGATTGTTGAATCCTGTGGTGGAAATCTGTGAGGTAATTTAGGTCTTCTGTCTAGAGAATGAAAAGTTAGTTGATGTATCTCAGTTATATCATTAGTTTCATGCTGCATTTTTCCAGAAATTCTTCCTTGATGTGGCCTGTGAAGAGACTGGCATGCTGGGAAGCCATCCTAGTGTCCATGCGTGTTCCTATGGTTTGCTCAAAGTGTTGTTAAATGTGAAGGTATTGTGGGTGAGAATGAACTGGTTGAGTTTGGTGATGGTTTTGGGTGAATTTCCAAGCGTTGTGCATTGTCTTGTATGTATTTGAGGCAGACAGTGATGCCATCAAGGTGAGAGATGTTGGTGTATAGGGAAGTGATATCCATGATGGCAAGGATGGTGTTCTGGGGGAGGTTGTTAATGTTGTGGACTTTCTGGAGAAAGTTGGTAGTGTCTTAGAAAAAGCTGGCCCTGTGTGTGGTGAGTAGTTTAAGGATGGTTTCTATGAGAGCTGATCTTCCTTCAGTCAGAGTGCTGTGGCTGGATATGATGGGTTTGCCTGGGTTCCCTTGTTTGTGTATCTTGGGAAACATGTAGCTACATAAGGGATGAGGTTGTAGAGATTTTCTTGGAGTTGTTTGGAGAAAGATTTGAGGATATCTTTAAATTCCTGTGTGAATTATGGTGTGGGGTTTTCTTTGAGTTCTTTATAGTAATTGGTGTCAGAGATTTGTCTGTTGGCCTTGTTGACACAGTCATCATGATTAAGGACTATTATTATCCCCCCCACCCCATACACACGTTTTTTCCCCTGCAGGTTTAATCATTATTTGGTGGCTTGATTTCAAGGACTGTATAACTATACTCTAGGTGGTAGAGAGATTGTGGTGGCTGTAATGTTTGTTGATTTCACCATTGATTTCCACCTCCCCACCCCCCGAAGCAATCAATGTAATGATCCAGTGCGTGGTTTCATTTGCTGAGGGGTGTACAGTCAGATGACTCCTTTTTCTTGGGTATGTCTATATTGCACTTAAAAACCCATGTCTGGCCCATGCCAGCTGACTCAGGCTTGCGGGGCTCAGGCTAAGGGGCTGTTTAATTGTGATGTAGCTGTTTGGGCTTGGTCCGGAGTCAGAGCTCTAGGACCCTGTGAGGTGGGAGGGTCCCAGAGCATGGGCTGCAGCCAGAGCCTGAACATCTATACTGCAATAAATAACCCCTTAGCCTGCGCCCCACAAGCCTGAGTCAGCTGGCACAGGCCAGCTACGTGTGTTTAATTGCAGTGTACCCCTTATGACTGTTGGTGGGGATATAGTGTCTGTCATCTTTGTTGTGAAGAATTCCTTGAGGTGGAGTCAGCATAAGTATTCTTCTAGTTCTCCATTTGTTGGTATGGTATCAGGTTTTGTGGTGGAGCAGAAATGCAATCCCTTCGAGATTACTGATACTTCAGTTCTGGTTAGGGGTAATCTTGATAGGTTGGTGACCCTGGGTGTTGTATAGCATCCATGTGGTGGGCTATGGTGTCTTGGTTTCTCCCAGAGGTGATGTTCCCTGTTGGTTGTGAAGTTGTTGTAGCTGGTTCCATTTTTTGTTGCTGGATGGCTATCATCAGGGTTTTTTAAATAGTTGTTTTGGGTTTCCTTCATGATCTCTCGGTAAGCTGCCTGTTTTTTTTTTTTTTCTCTTGCAGCGTGTGAGAGCATGTGGTGATTTCTTGTTTGAGGTGGTCTCTTCTGGAGAACGTAAGGTTCAGGAGATGGTTTCTCAGTTTTTCAGAGGTCTTCTAAAGAGATCGTCAGCATATTTGTAGTTATATATAATGGCCAGAAGGTTATAGATGGTAAGTCTTCTGGGGATGATGATTTGTTTCTTGCATTTGCTCAGGAAGTAGATGTCACTGTCTGTTGTCTTTCTTTATGTTGTGACGTTAAACAGCAACATTTCATATCTTCCATAGTTGTTTGCAGTATTGTTGTATGAACTATAGTGAGTTACCTAATTTCTGTGAGTGAAATCTTGGCCTCATTTAAATCAATGGGAGTTTTGCCATTGGGATCAATGCCACCCGGTATCTCAGTGTTCACATCTGAAAACTGGGTATAACAATGTTCACTTGCCTCAGAGGGATGTTAGTAATTAATTCATGTTTGTAAAGTACTTGGATGGATATGGTACTACTATAAGACTTCCTGAGTTTCTGGATTTGTTATTTAGTGAAAGTGGTTTTAAGTGTGTTTAGGTGTGTATCCTGGACTTTCTCATCAGAGCAAATTCTGTGGTATCTGAGTGCCTGACTGTAGATAATGGATTGATTTTTTTTTTGGTGTATCTGGCATGGCTGCTGGATCTGTGGAAGTAAATGTGGTGATTGGCAGGTTTCTTGTGTATTGTCATTTGTAGGGTTCCATTGGGGCCCTATGTACAGTGTGTAAAACTGGAATTTTCAAAACCAGTTTTATAAATGATTTGTCATCTCAGCAGGGGTAAAAGTCAGCCCTCCTCCCATGTAAAGCCGGAGTAGTTGCTGCACTCCATGCAGCTAAAGTGCACAGAGGGCTGGGAATTAAATCCACTTACAAAGCTAGACTGGGGCCTGGAGCAGCAGCTGCTATACAGGTGGCAGTCTGTAGGTTGGTAAAGTGTACACAGATCCTCTGTGCCAAGCATGTCGGACATTAGGGCCAGTGCATCATGCAGTCCCCTACCCTACCATATCCCCAACAACTGTCTTCCTTACCAAGATATTTGAGAAATGTGTGGGTTCTCCCTCTGCCACACACTGGGCTGCAAAGGCCTTCATAAAAACTGGGTAAGTGATAGGTCTCAAAATACAATTGTAAATGGGGAATCATCATTGAGTGGGTGTGTTTCCAGTAGAGACCTGTGGGGGTCAGTTCTTGGCCCCACGCTATTTAACATTTTTTAATCAATGACCTGGAAGAAAGCATAAAATCATCACTGATAAAGTTTGCAGATGGTACAACAATTGGGGGCGTGGTGAATAATGAAGGGGACAATTCACTGATTCAGAACTATCTAGATCGCTTGGTAAACTGGGCACAAGCAAACAATATGCATTTCAATATGGCTAAATGGAACCAAGAATGTAGGCCATACATACAGCATGAGGAACTCTATCCTGGGAAACAGTGACTCTGAAAAAAATTCGGGTTTCGTGGTGGCTAATCAGCTGAACATGAGCTCCCAGTGTGATGCTGTGGCCAAAAGAGCCTAATGCTATCCAGGGATGCATAAACAAGGGAATCTTGATTTGGAGTAGAAAGGTTATTTTACCTCTGTATTTGGCAGTAGAGCGATTGCTGCTGGAATACTGTGTCCAGTTCTGATGCCCTCAATTCAAGAAGGGTGTTGATAAATTGAGAGGGTTCAAAGAAGATCCACAAGAATGATTAAAGGATTAGAAAACATGCCTTATAATGATAAACTCAATCTATTTGTCTTAACAAAGAGAAGATTAAAGAGCATCTTGATTACAGGCTATACATATCTATATGGCGAACAAATATTTAATAATGGGCTCTTCGATCTAGCAGAGAAAGGTGTAACATGATCCAATGGCTGGAAGTTGCAGCTAGACAAATTCAGACTGGAAATAAGGCAGAAATTTTTAACAATGAGAGAAATTAAGCATTTGAATAATTTACCAAGGGTTGTGATGCATTCTTCATCACTGACCATTTTAAAATCAAGAAGGGATGTTTTTCTAAAAGACGTGCTCTAGGAATTATCTTGGGGGAAGTTCTGTGGCCTGTGTTATACAGGAGGTCAGACTAAGCAGTCACAGTGGTCCTTCCTGGCCTTGGAATTTATGAAATCTATGAAACAGTGTCATCTCTGCTGCGGGCAAATATTTTCAGCCCCACTGCAAGCCTTGGGTTGTATGGACAGTATGGGTCCTCTGTTAATATTGCCCGACATCCAAGACTTTGAGTGATATGAAGAGTCTCCTTCAGCGGAAGTCGCTGTTCCACAAATGCTGCTCACCGGGAACTCCAGATTGCTGCTGGTGTGTAGGACTGAGAGGATTCGGCTATTGTGGGAAACCAGGGTTGGGGAAAGTTTCTTCATTAGGTAAGCTCCAATTTTGTTAATCGTTAATTTAATAATGGTTACTTAAAAACAAAATCATTCCCTTACATTAAAAGTTCCTTCTTTCTTACTAATCAAGCAGTAACCAGTTCCCTGAGATCTAATTTAAATAATCTGATAGTCTAGGTGATTGCTTTGATTTTGTATTAAATAGATTCTGTGTTTTATTCTCACGTATTTAGATACAGTGAACAGAATAGGCCAGATCTTAAGTTAGTGTAAATCACCTTGTTCCTTTGAAGTCAATGCATTTACCCCAGTTTACATCAGTTGAAGATCTGGCCCAGTATGGCTTTGATTATATTACTGCACAATGCAATTTTCCTTTGAAGGCTCAGTTGTGCAGTCCTTCCCATGGAACACTCTCATGGACCATTATAAGAGTTTTGCCTACATAGGAACTGCAGAGAGGAAGGATTACCCAGTGGTTATCGCACATGGGGGCACAGGAGACCTGGGTTCAGTTCCCTGCTCTGCTACAGACTTCCCATGTGACCTTGGGCAAGTCACTTACAGATGAGGAACTGAGGCACAGACAGTAAGTGGGGATAATAGCACTTCCCTACCTGACAGGGGTATTGGGAGGAGAAATCCACCAATGATTGTGAGGCACTCAGTTACTGTAGTATGGTGGCCATATAGATAGTACCAGCCTCATAGAGGGATGAACTTTGTTGCATTTTACGGTGAGGAGAGCCATGTTTTTGATCCTGTTTTCAAGTTTGTTTTTTTGCTCCCTGTGAGAAAGCAAGGGACAGTGAAATAAATATCCCAGTTACAATTCCATGGGGAGAGTCCTCTCAAAATAAAGAACTGAAAATTGGAAATTGCTGTTTTAGGATCAGCTGTCATTTTCTCTGTCAAGCCATTGAAAGGTTTTTGAAAAATAAAAGTGTTTTGAGGCTCTTTTTCTTTCTCGCTCTCTCCTCATTCCCTTCCCCTTCCTTTGAAACGTCATGACAACCTTAGCACATAGTAGTGATCTTTTGCAGAATTAAATTCACCTTCCCATTTCTCTTCCCCATAGGCTGGGTTATGAGTCTGGCTTGGAGGTCATGTCTCACTCAGAAACTACCGAAGTCATGCTAGGAACAGTGTAGAGACACCGGGATAATAAAATCATTGGGCTGAATCCTGAGGCTCTTGCTTAATTCATTCTTAGTCCTTACGCAAACTCCCAATGAAGCCAGTTATTTAGACCAAGGCCAGACTTATGATTTGCTAGGCCCACAAGAAGAGCAATTTTCCAAGCAGCCAGCACTGCATGGTGGATCAGGCTACAAGTCCCTCATTTGACTGATGGAGAAACGGAGGCACAGAGAGGGGAAACGACTTCCCCAAGGTCACACAGCCACCTAGTGGCAGACCCAGGGACAGAAACCAGGCCTGACACCCTGTGCAGTGCCTTATACAGTCACTTATATTAGCCTGAGTTTTAGTGGATATCGTGAAAGAAGTGAGTTTTAGTGGGAACTTGAATGAGGCTTGGGGAGTGGCTTGGCAAACCCACATGAGGAGGGTATTCCATGAATAAGGTGAGGCATGAAAGAAAACATGGAAGCAGGAGGAGAGAACAAAAAGAGTGGAGCATTGAGGCTGGAATAACTGGTGGAGTGGTGGGGGTAAGCAGGGGGGATGTGGTAAGAGATGGTAAGCCTCAACTGTTAGTATTTCATCCTTCTATATTACTTATTAATAGCCCACTTATAAGTTGGAAGAAGTCAAGATTTCAATGTACAAAATAGTCAGCGCAAAGGTATTTGTACCATATGTTTAGAACAGAGGAGATGCAGAGATTCCAAATGGATTTCAGCCACTGTTTTATCTTGTAAACCTGACATTCCTTCTGGAAGGGAATGTGCAGCAGAAAATGGAGCACTGTTTATTTCATGACATTTATATGGAAAACACTCAATCATATTCTTTTCTTTTTCATACAGTTCAGACGGAGAGTAACTTGTCTTATGAACCTATCAAGCAGTTTCTTACATCGAGCTCAACTTTCTGCCTATTTCTTTAACAGAGCTTTTCAATCTGGCCTAAAATTATTATTCTTGCCAAGACATGATCTTCTGAAGGGGGCGGGAAAGAGGTGGGACCACCACAGCCTGACTCAGCAGACCAATAAATTACTTTTACATCTTCCCCTTAGATGTTTGCTCTATAACCCTTGTGGCTTAGTAGCTAATGCACTCCACAAGAGTTAGCAGAAGTGTACAGATTTCAGAACTATGGCCAGCTCCAGCTATCTCCAGCTAGTCAGTGAGGTTTTTCTGCAAAATCGCTACTGAGGGACAGGTTTTGCTTTCAGGGCTAAGTGTCCCTTGCTTTAAAGTGGCAGTGTGGAAGAATGAAGGGAATAAGGATCTTCCTTTGTGCAGATGCTAATGCCACCATGTTTCTGAGCACGCAGGAACGACACGAGAAGCTCCACTTGTAGAGCAGGTGGGAAAGGAGAAGTGGGGAGTAGGTGAAGCCATGGCTCCATTTCCTCCCACTCCACCAGTTTGACATCCAGGTGCAGGGGAATTAGGCTTCACTCTGTAAAGGGATTTTCCCCACCCTATGCAAGATGGAAGCCCTAGGAGGAATTGTGCTTCAAAAGTGTGTCTCTGGGACCCAGTGCCCGCTGAGACATGCCCTGGGAACATAGTACCACCCCTCATTCACGGCTGGGCCTAAGGCACAATTTAGACTAGCTAACTTCACTGAACTGGCCACTGCTGAATCCAGAGCAGAATTCAACTCTAAGGATCCTATTTGGCACTCTATTCAGCCAAACTTCCATTGGCTGTTCTGGGGATTTGCCTAGCTGAGATGTGCTGAATAGAGCCTGATGGGTATGTCTACACTGCAGTTAAAACCCCACAACTGGCCCATACCAGCTGACTCAGGCTTGCAGGGCTTGGGCTAAGGGGCTGTTTAATTATGATATAGACATTGGAGCTCGGGCTGTGGCCAAAGCTCTGGGACCATAGAATCATGGAATATCAGGGTTGGAAGGGACCTCAGGAAGTAATCTAGTCCAACCCCCTGCTCAAAGCAGGACCAATCCCCAATTTTTGCCCCAGATCCCTAAATGGCCCCCTCAAGGATTGAACTCACAACCCTGGGTTTAGCAGGCCAATGCTCAAACCACTGAGCTATCCCTCCCCCCTGCAGGGTCTGGAGTCCGGTCTCTAACTGAGCCTAAATGTCTACATTGCAATTAAACAGTCCCTTATCCCAAGCCCCATGTGCCTGAGTTATCTGACATGGGCCAGTCGCAGGTTTCTAATTGCAGTGTAGACATACCCTAGTGCAGGCACATGTCGTACCATTTCTCTAAAGAGGCCGTCCTATCATGATCACATTAAGCTGCTGTTCTTGAAGCTTAATAGGGAGGTGGAGCCCAGAACATCTCAAATGCTGTTTAACGTCTGAGACATTTGGTCGTATGGGCTTGCACTAAACAATAGCCAGGGAGAGGCACTGCTCGATATTGGTTAGAACACAGGGAACAGGGTTCATGAATCTGGCACTAACTCATTTGCTGACTTTTGGCAAGTCACATAACTCTGCTCTGTTTGTCAGTATACCCATCTGCAAAATGGGCATAGTAATCCGTACCTCATGGGGACATTGAGGCTTAATTAATGGTTTAAAAGAGCTCCCAGATCCTGGCATGAAAGGTGCTTTGTAAATAAAAATCGTTCTAATTTATCTCTTTTGTGCAAACTCCTTGCTCTGGTTTTCTTCTTCCATCACTTTTACACCAGTGTAACTCCATTGAATTCAATGGAGTTAGTCCTGATTTGCACTGGTATAACTGAAATGAGAATCAGGCCCCTTTTCTCCAGCTGAGCAGCGAGCACACTAAAAACACAGAAATTCTCAATACCACAGCCACCTACACTCCCCTCCAAAAGTAACCTAGTTAAAAGCCTTATTTTTGTCTCCAGGAATGAGAGAACGTGCACCTCATGTTTACTCGGCACCAAGCCCCTTTTAGCTGCTTGTGTATTTACAAGCTGTCTTAAGCATTTGCAGATTGACTATTCTGATCCAAAGGGATTCTGAGAATTGTCTGGTTATTAAGCCACGTAGAAGCCTATTTGATTTTCCATTTGTTCTGGTGTCAGCAGTGTGAGGAATGTTCCATCCAGTGCTTGACTTTGGCCTTGGTTTGTCCCTCTTGGTTTCTCAGCCAAACTTTCATTAGGATACATGGCCCGTTTGCTCTTAGAAAGTAAAACAATAATCTTCCGTTCAAGGAAACAGCATAGCCTTTTGTGAATATCCAGGCTGAGATTTATTTTAGAATGTGGCTCTAGGAGACATCTGCACAGCAAAACGTAATTGAATTTGTTTAGATGTAGGACTCTGCTATGTTCTTACTTCCATTATAACACAATAATAATAACAATAATACTTAGCACTTAGTGCTTTTTACATTTTCTAAGTGCTTTGTAAACATTAACTAATTAATCCTCCCGACACCCTTGTGAGGTGAGAGAGCTCTGATATTTATAGCGTTTGAATAAAGATGAGGTGCTATGCTGCTTGCCCATGCAGTTGATAGCAAGCTAATCCAGCAGGGTTGGCTTGGTGGTGTTATTATTAGGGGAGGGTCCATCCTGATTAAGTGACCATATTAATTACAACAGTGCTGTGGTTTTTTTTAAAAGGTTTAAAAATGAATGACTAAAAATACAATAATTTTATTCTCTCCTAAACTCAAGTCATGGTATTTCCTCCTCTGTCCTCTGAATAATCATTGGCACTTCTTCCATCCTTCCCTTGCTCAAACTCAGGATCGTCTTCAAGTCTTGTCCACCTCCTCTTTCTATCCAGTTCACTATCCCTCTTTATAAGTGGTTACATGCATATGTGTATTTAGTATACGTGCACCAGGGTCCTAGATGGTAAGCTCTTTAGGGTAGAAGCCTTGTTTTTCTATAAGTTTGTGCAGCAACTAAAACAACAGGGCCTGTGGGCGCCACCACTTTACAAATGACTAGTAATGATAAAAACGGAGTCTTGGCTATACACATCCAGATTGAGCGGAATGCATTAAATACATCCTCCTCGGAAGAGAGCAAGGATGGCCCAGCAGTGGCTGGGGTCCTAGTTTACCCAGGTTTCATTCCCTGCTCCCCCACAGACGTCTTGTGTGCCTTGGGTAAGTACTTTTCCTTCTCTGTACAATGAGGTTTATAGTACCAGGGTGTTGTGAGGACAAGTGCTGTAAAGATTGCGAGATGCTCTCCTACTACAGTGATCGGGACCATGTAAATACCTCAGGCGGGGAATGGGAACTGGATGCACTCTGAGAAACATTTTCCTAAGAGGGGAGAAAAATATCTGAAGGGCTTAGGAAGTGGCCCAACACTTTTTAATGTAAAAGGGTGGTCTATAAATCCAGGGTGCCTCCAACTATTTATTTTCTGGAGACAAAAGATGGCCCCTTCTGCTCTGCTGAGTGATGTAGAAAAGGCAAAGCACATCAGTTTTCTCCAATATTGTTTTCAATGTCCCCCATGGTGGCTCTTGAAGAGACCTTTGGCTTGACTGCTGAACTCCCCCTTCCTGCCACATACAAGCTCTGCAGAATAAAAATTACACACGAATATAAAAATAGAACAGAGGAGACTATTTAGGTTGCACCAGATGCTCGAATTCCTGCTACCTAAGTTGATTTCACTTTAGTATGTTCCCAGTAAAAAGAAAGCTGAATGGCAAAAATTAGAAATGGGGGCTGATCCTGCACCCCTTACTCCCATGAGTAAATCTTTCTCAGATGAGCCGTCCCATGGAAGTCAATGAAACTAGGCATGCAAGTTTTCCCTTGTCTTAAGTCTTTTGTAGGGTGACTGCCACGTTAGTATCTAGCAATAGGGGTAAGTATTAGAGCAGAAGTCTCAATTCTGCCTTCAGCTGTACAGGTGTGACTTTGATAAGGAAAAACACTGAAGAATGGGTGACCTGGCCCTGCACACCTAACTTAAGTGAAGCTCCCCTCTAGTCCAGTGGAACGTCCAAAGGAAAAAAGAGGAAAGAAAACTTCCTTGGCAAGGTCAGTGTGGTCTAGTAAATGGAGCACTAGACTGGGACTCAGGAGACCTGGATCCTATTCCTTGCTCTGCCACTGGTCTTCTGGGTGACCATAGGTGAGTCATTTAATCCCTCTATACCTCAGTTTTTCCATGGGTGATATAGGGATGATGATACTAACCTCCTCTGCAAAGTACTTGAGATCCACTAGATGAGCTAGGCATTACTGTCGTTAGGGTCCTCTCCTCCATCATTACCCTGAACTACTGCAGTACGAACACAGAAATGTTCATATATTAAACAGGAGTAGGATTCCCCTGGCCGGTGACACAATAAGTATGTAATCAATAAACTTTTCACTAGTTCATAAAAGCACAAGTGTGATGAAAACAGATGCCAAGAACAGAGATTGTGATCCCAGTGGTAGAATTGTGGTCTCTGGTCCCATAGTTAAATTGTAAAGCTTTCTGAAACAGGAACTGACCTATGTCTGGCCAGTGAGTAGCACAATGGGGTCCTGGTGCTTGAGTAGGGCTCCTAGACATTCCAGTAATACACATAAATAATAATAATCAGTAAAAATCAGGCCCTGATAGTTTTATGTGAAAACAATTTCACAGTCAAGGGCTTATCCAAAGCCAACTGAGTCAGTGGAAAGCTTCCCATTGAATTAGTTTTGGATCAGGCCTTACATTTTAAACTGAATCTAATTCATTTAAAATCGCAAAGCTCTTCTCAGCGCTCCAGCGCCATGGTGAAGCACAGTCTTCATTCACAGTCTGCTCGTTCCCGGAACCATTTTGAAAATTACAGGAAAGAACTTTTATTAGGGAACTCTGCAGAGCCGTCCTCAGTCACTGTCAGCTGGGTGCTTTTCTCAAGCATAGCAATTCTTGCTTATCAAGCACGGGAATCGTTCTGAATTTGTAAACCTTGATCAGAAACTCGCCTCACGTAAACTAGGTGGCAATAACCACTCCTTCCGTCTGATCACCTTCCGTGAAAATAAGTGACTGTCACCACTCAAAATAATGCCTAGAGTAATTTTCTATCACCCATGTTTTGCTGAAATGTCTCTCCCTCTGTCTCAGTATCCTGGCTTCTGAAGGACAAAAGATCTATGGTAAACAGTCCTGGCTTATTATTTAAATTGGATGTGTCATATAGTGCATAAAGGGCCCCATAAGAATCAGAGCCCTATTGTGCTAGCCGGTGTACGAACACAGAGAAACAGACAATCCCTTTCCTGTTTTTCCTCTTCTTCCCCTCCCCCTGCCACATTCCCCATCTAGATTGTCATTAAGACATTAGCCCTGGGCGAGGGGCAGCCTGTAGCTACACCGCCTCAGGAACACCCCAGGGAAGGAACTGTATCTCTGAGGACATGTCCTGACTGAGATCGCCTGGGGTCCCAGAGCCATGACCCTTCAGCGCAGGCTGGGTCCGTGAGTAATTCCCAAGCTTCCGGGCAGCTTTGTCCAGCCTGTGCTCACGCTTTTGCTGCCCCAGCTTTGCTGCTCTGGGCTGCGAGCAAGCTCGATTAGAGCTGTGTGTGGCCCTCTAACATCATGGCGATGGAGCCATATAAGTACCTAGGGAGATGGATAGAGAAATTGTTCCTGCTGCCACAGCCCCACTGCAATGTGAGCAGCTTTGAATGCACTTAGATATTTTTCCAGAAAACAATACACCAGTTCCTTAGCCCGGTGTCTCCTAGGCAAAAAGCAGGCATTAGCCTGCCTAATTGTACACACTGTACTGTACCACAGAGCTCTCTCCCCACCCCCAATCAGTTCCAGGCTGTTCACAGGACACGTTTCAGCCCAGTACTAAACATCACTTTCCAGCTAAAGGTTAATTACTCAGGGGGACATTTTCATCCAAGCTGCTGCCCGCAGGTTGCAATCCCTGCCTGAGCTCTATTTTTAGCCCAGCTCCTTCCTTGTTATTGATCCTAGTCACCCTCTGTTAATTAGATACACACAACACATACAGCATTTGCAACTCATTTTTCAATTCAGTTCAGCACCTCCCTCCCCTAAGATGTAATTTAGAGCCCTCCTTGATTCATGCTATTGATCTTCCCAGCAACTTTGCTGTAGGATTCTCTGTGTTGCAAGCTATTTATAGATCTCACCCCCCTTCCCCTGGAGAATCAGAAATGGGCAACCTTAATCAGACTGCTCAGTTTAAAAAAAACCAACTCTTTCTTCAGTCTCTGTTGTTAGACACTATAGCTCACATCTGCGAGCCCTTCCCGACATATATGTCGTTATGGATGTGGAAGTGTGTAAGCTGCCGTGACAAAGATTTTACCTTAATGAAATATTACTCTGCCCATCAATTAATCCCACAGCATATTCAGTTACGAGACTAATTGGCCAAGGTTTTCAAAAGTGACTGTGATTTTTTAAAAAAAAATAACCCAGCAACGAGGAGTCCTTGTGGCACCTTACAGACTAACAAACCCACCGATGAAATGGGTTCTAGCCCATGAAAGCTTGTGCCCAAATAAATGTGCTCGTCTGTAAGGTGCCACAAGGAGTCCTCATTTTTGCTGCTGATACAGACTAACATGGCTACCACTGAAATCTGTGATTTTTGGTGTCTCACTTTTTGAGATCCCAGCTTGAGACACCTTACAAGGGCCTGATTTTCAGAGGATGGGTGCTTAACACATTGTCTCAGATGTGAGCATCCAAAATCACTAGTCACTTTTGAAAATCTTGGTCATCATCCATTGAGCCACACAATGTCCTAGTTACTGTGGAAGCACTGAGGAAGACAAGGTTTTGGGAACATAGGCTGGGACTCTGAAAGGATCCTGCAGGAGTTTGGTGTCCAGCTCCCATTGGATTTCAATGAGAATTGGGCACCTAACTCCCTTACACTCTTCTGAAAATCCCAGCCTTACATCCTAAGGCCCAAATTCCAGAGTCTCCATTGAAATCAAGGGGAGTTTGACTTGAGTGAACACCTCAGGCTCTGGCCCTAAATCAGACATACTAAAATAAACCTGCCTCAGCCATGTAAGAATAGCAGGATTTTCAGAATGCCCCAAGCTTTTGGAAATCTCATACTGACTTGCCTGTATCCAGAAACCTGGAACACTGTGAAGCCTCATTCGTGAATATCTGCGATGAGCATCATCACCATGCCTTTAAGTAAATGAAAATCAACATTAAAACCATATAGCACACTGCAGTGGTAGAGCTTCTTCTCTTTATCCCCTGACCAACTCTGTCTTTGTGTATGGGACCTTGTCAGCCTTGAATAAATAGGGTGGTGGTTATTTATTTGGATTAGGGTAGCACCTAGAGGACCCGGTCTGGATCAAAACTCCATTGTACGAGGGGCCATGCAAACACAGTGTGAGAGAGTCCCTGTCCTGAAGAGTTTCCCTAAATAAATTAGGCACTCCACTCCCTGTGATCAACTCATTCCCTTGCCTGCCTTTGAAAATCCCAACCGCCCTGGGCTGAGCGGGTGCTGTGAAGTAGTGTGATATGGGGCTCCAAGGCAGGAAGAGTTTGGGTTCCCCAGGGGGCATACAGGGAGTCTGCAGCAAGGCCAAGCACTGCCTGCACCCCAGCCCAGGGCTTTCTTCACAAGCCCACCCTGCCTCTCTGGCTAGCAGCTGGACTGAGTGATGGCCCCAGAACCCATCTGCGCTGCAAAAAATGGCCTTCGAGTAGATGGGATGATTTAGTGGGGGGTTGGACTAGATGACCTCCTGAGGTCCCTTCCAACCCTGATACTCTGATTCTAGGGTGACATGTGCCCTCCCCGTTGGGCAGAGGGCAGCAGCCAAGTGGCATCTGCCTCCCTGCTGGGTGCCCCTTGGAAAGGGAAGTGCCAGTGGGAGAGAGAGGCTGGGTCCAATCAGCTCCACATGAGGGCAAGTGCTGAGCCACCCCGCAAGATCCCGGCTCCTCCCAGCGCCTGGCAAAGGGCCGTGGGCAGCCACGCCCGGTCATGATTCATAATTGCGCTAATCGCAGCGCGGCCCCGGGGTCTATAACCGGGTTTGCTTTATTTAACCACCACCAACAGCCGGCTCCTCTGAGCCCCTGTATTTACCGAAGGGGCTTATTTCACCCAGCGCGCCGCCCGTGATATGGCCCAAGCGCCCCGCGAGGTCTGATTTGGGGTGTGCCCTGTGATTCCGCCGGCTGCCCCCCCCGCAATTACCACCACGCGGGGGGGCGGGGGGGACACACCTAGCGGGTAACTTCTGCTTTGTTCAGTGCCCGGTTTACCTGCTGCAGGTGACCGGTCCCGCCTCCCTAGGTAGAGCGATCAGCCCCGCCGTCCACGGGGGCCCCTGGGGTGAGGAATTGAGGGTGACACACCTGAGCAAAGGAGCGGAGCGGAGCGGGGCGGGGGGAGAGACGCCGAGCCCGTCCGGCGAGAGCTAGCCCAGAAAAGCAGGGCTGGAGGGGGGGGGGGGGAATGTGGTCTCAACGCCGCTTAGCAACAGCTGCGCGGAGCAGAGAACTTTGCGGCGCGCGTTTGAAACTGGTTTCACTCCTGGCCCCAGCGCATGGCAAAGATCTAAAGCGTCGTCTCCATCCAGCGCAGTCTGGAAGGGAAGCAAGAGCTGGGTCTCCCCCCACTCCTCCCTTTCTGCTGCTTCTGCCCCCCCCCCCCCCGGGAAGATGGCCAGGGTGAAAGAAGGAAGGGAGCGCGCCTGGAAAACCTGCCCCACGTGGTGCGTGGCTCCCAGCAAAACCCCGCTAGGCTGAGCATAGTAGGAGGAGGCTGGGAGTGGCCACAGCGGGGGAGGGGACCCGGGGCGGGGAGGGGACAGAGCCAGCGGGAGCGAGTCGCATGCGGTGGTGCAAGGCAGGAGAGAGCCAAGGGGAGCAACACATCGCTCCAGCCTCTTGCAGGCAGGGTGGGCGCAGAGCGGCGGGGGAGGGGGAGCATAAAAAGTGCCTCGGGAAGGAGCGGGTTAATAGGGGGAAAACCCACCCCAGCAGCTCACAAAAGCCACCGCAGGTTGGTGAGCCTGGGACCTGTTCCCCCTGCCTGCCTGGAGCGAGAGACATGCTTCGGAGCAGTGGCTTGATTTTCCCTGAGATGCTGTCAAGTGCTTGGGAGGAGGCGGAGAATTGCTCTTTTTAAAAGGGCATCGGTCCAAGAAACCCAGCGGGGCAGGAGCGGGAGCGAGTGGCCGTTTTGGGGTCTGGCTGGGAGGGGGCGACACCCCTCGCTCCGCTGGTGTTTTCGGGTGACGGGTTCGGTGTCTTCTCCTGCCCTCAGCAGAAAGGATGGAATGAGCGTCCCTGGGATCCGATGCTTCACCTCCATGGGCCAGACGGGTTGATGGGCTTGTGTCTGCTCCGAGCCTGTCCCCGCCGCCACCCCGGCCAGGTGGGCTGCTGATTTCGTCCACCCTGGGCAACGCCTCGGCTTTTTGTGCCCCGCTCCGTGGCCCAGGGGACCCTCCTGCCCGCCGGTGCGTTACTCTGATGGTTTGAACCCAGGAAGGAAGCTGCACCCCCGAGTTTGTTCCTCCCCCCCACCCCCCAGCAAGGAAAGCCAGCTTTCTGGGTATGCTGCCGAAAACTCACAGGCTAACGTCTGACACGGTCTCCTTCATAGTCGGGCTGGACTTCCAGATCTTCTTCGCGAGCATCGGCTGTCTCCAGCCACCTGACTTCAGCCTGGCTCTTTCCGCGGGGAGCGGCTGAGGGCCGAGGCCGCAAAGCGCCCGGTTTGAGTCCTTTAGCTAGGCACAATTCATTTTTTAAGAGAAGTTGGTCCCCGCGATGAAACCCAGCGGAGCCCTGTGAGTGCCCGGGGCGTGCTCTGGGGCTGGAGTATCGCTCCGATCCGGTCTGGGCAGAGGACCGGCACCCGCCGCCTGGGGCTGGCCTCTCCAGCCCTGGCGCCGGGGTGCCTTGCGCCAGCCTGCCCTTGAGGGCTCCTCTCACGCCTCCTCCCCGCACGCAGCCGCTGGAGTGGGACGGTCCCGGGCAAGCCTCTGCCCCACCTCCCGGGCACAGCTGGCGTGATCGGCGCTGCGGACCCTCCAGCCTTTCCTCCAGAAGCGATTCCCCTTCCTCCCGGGCGGCAGCTCCGCGGGGGATGCTGCTCCCTAACCCCCTCCCTCCCCCTCCCTTCTCCCCTCCCCCTCGCCAGCCTGAGTACAGAAACTTGTAGTAGTAGAAGAAGAAACCCAGCCTCCCCTCGCACCGCGTCTGCCTTGCTGCTGGGTGGCTCCCCCGGCCCTTCCCCGCCTGGCACCCCCGCCTCCCGCGCTGCTCAGCCTCTCCTCGCCAGCACTCCAGGACTGGTCCTCCCCTCCTCCTTCCCCAGGACGGTGGGGCTCGTCTCCCCCCCCCCCCAGCCCACTCCTGGAGGCAGCGGGGAGGGAGGCGCTGGTTTGCAGGCGCTAAGGGGGTGCTGTGGATGGCCCTGCGCACTGGGACGGCTTGGTTTGGGCAGGTCCTGCGCAGAGTTTCCCGGCTGCCGGGCACCTGGTCCAGGCGCTCCAGCAGCCTCCTGTGCCTGTCTTCCTCCCAGGAGCCCGAGCAGGGAGGCGGGGAGCTGCCGCCCCGGAGCCTTGGGAGCCGCCGCCGCCCCCTGCGGCTGCCCCCCTGCTGCCTGCAGCTCCCCCCCGCCGGCTGCGGCTGCTGCACCCTGTCGGATCCCCGGACGGCCAGGGGGGGACATGGTCCCCTCACTCGCCCCTTGCTGGCGGCCATGAAGAGGCAGAACGTGCGGACCCTGTCCCTGATCATCTGCACGTTCACCTACCTCCTGGTCGGGGCCGCCGTCTTTGATGCCCTGGAGTCCGACAACGAGTTGCGGGAGGAGGAGAAGCTCAAAGCCGAGGAGATCCGGCTCAAAGGGAAGTACAACATCACCAGCGAGGACTACCGGCAGCTGGAGCTGGTCATCATGCAGTCCGAGCCCCACCGGGCCGGGGTCCAGTGGAAATTCGCGGGCTCCTTCTACTTTGCCATCACGGTCATCACGACTATCGGTGAGTGCCCGGACTGCCCGGTCCCGCACGCTCCCTGGCCTGGCCGAGTGATGCCAGGGGCTCCCAGGGCTGGGGCTGCTGGGTGCAAAGGGTTAAACAGGACACAAGTCGCTCAGGACCCCTTCCCCTCCCTATCCCTGTGGTGGGTAGCTAGTGTTGTTTCCAGGGGCTTTGAGGTGTCCCCCACCCGTCACCCCAAGACGCAGGCTTTGTCCTGTTGCACCTGGAAAGTGTGTCTGAAGTTGGGTGAGGGGGTAGAAAGGGGGCTGGCGTTGACTGCCAAGCTAGAGTCATGCTCTCTCTCGGGAAGGGGAGGAGAAGGATAATAAATGCTAAAACTCTGCTCGGGAACTTCAAGGCAGGTGGCTGGGATGTGCAACCCATTCTGCTCTGCAACTCCTGGCTTGGCGACTTAACTGTACCCTGGGCACTCCTTCACTTGCAAGCTTCAGAGACTTAGGGGGGACACTCACGCAAATCGCTCTTTGAGGATGATGGCAGTGAAGCCTGCATCAGCTAATCATAAGTCTTCATTTAGTCATGGGAAAAGTTCTCTCTCTCTATTTGCAAACTGCGTTGGTAGGGGTGGGTGCTGTGCTAGGAGACGCTGAATACAGTTGTAGTTTCTATCCGTGCCTGTCTTGTTCACGACCCTTATTTTCCTGAAATTTTATTTTGCAATTGCAGTGACTGGTGCTTGGACAGGCCACAGTAGTGTGTCACACCCGAGCCTGCATTTGGGGGGGGGGGGTAAACAATTAAACAAACATAAAGGCGATCCCTCGCCCTTATTCATTACTCCACTTCAACGTGACGTTTCCAGAGGCTGTCAAGTGACAATATGTTGACGAAGCTAAGGGCTATTTTGCAGTTCTGTATTTCACTCCAGTAAAACTGCATGTTCCAAACAAAGTTTTGTTTCCTGAAATAAAAACAAGTAGGTAGAGGGCAATCTACAGACAAAACAATGTCTAAAACCGTTGCTTTGGTCTGGATGGTGTTTACATCGTTACTGGTTTTATACTAAATAGGCTGCATTTAATGAGGCAGCTAATATGTCCTCACAGGACATGTTCCTCTTTAACATCTGTGGAGATCCGAGAAGGTCACTTCAGCTCAGTGAATGGTTGATAGTGCATTATATTGAACAGGACATGAAAGACCAGCTTACTGTTGTTAATAAAGGCAGACACTATCTTTTGACTGTTTAGGGCTTGTTACAACAAATTTGCACATTACCAC
Organism: Lepidochelys olivacea; assembly: GCF_965140295.1. Taxonomy (NCBI): domain Eukaryota; kingdom Metazoa; phylum Chordata; order Testudines; family Cheloniidae; genus Lepidochelys; species Lepidochelys olivacea. The sequence continues at coordinate 11,257,201 of NC_140412.1, forward strand.
CTGAAGATACTGTCAGTTTTCAGCAGAATATCCAATCCACTCTCCTTTGAGCTGTCAGGAAAAAGTGTTTACTTACATCTGTATTTTGACTTTCTTACCTGGGGCAGTGAATCATTTTCTTTGAAAGATCATCTGACAGTGTGAAGCCTAGTTCTCTTTATGGAGGTGATGAGATTTTTTGATTAGTTTTTTTTTTCCATTGCCAGACATCTTTTTATGAATAGAAAACATAAATATTTCATATGAGGCCATACAACAGACCATTATTGTGTACACTCTATAAAGCTAGAACTAGATTCCTGTTTTGTTCAGTGGGATTTCTTCTCCCCAATTTTGCATCTTTTAGTTTTTATTTGTGCCTTATTAAAACATTGAAGTATCTTGTCCACATGGATTATTATATGACTTACTGTATATTGTGTGCCTGCTGTAAACAACAGTTAAATATTTTCACTGTCACTAAGCTATGCTGGTGATGGGTATGAAGGGTTGTAAATGTGTGGGTTTTTTTTGTTTTTTTTTTTTTGCCTGGAAACAAACCCAAATTTGCTTTTGTTTCCAAAGTTGAGGAAAGTTGGATGGATGTTTTCCTTTCAGGTACAATAGAAATGACTTAATGAAAAATACAGAAGAGTCCAATTTCTTTTGCTAAAATGAAGGCTGAAGTTTATTAAGTCAACAATGTCAGTTACAGGATGCTTAGGTGTTTTCTAAAATGAAGAGTTTAGATACATTTAAGAAAATCAATAGCCTTGGACATGTACCCATTCTTGTCAGTGGGCTGAGGCACTTTGGGAGGTCAGCATTCTTTTAACATTACAATATCTATAGCAGTAGTTAAGTGCTGGAAGAAACAATGCAGTGGAAAGACACAATGTAGAGATACCTTAACAAGTATTTATAAGTGTATTCTCTGGCAGGATAAGTAATCACTATTCCAAAAGTTTATTAATAAATTAGTTACTATATCTGTCTTACTAAAGGCACTTTTCTTCTACTGTCTTTCACATAATCCATTCAAAACATAAGCTGCCCAGTGATGTTATCTTTTATAACAATTGTCTGTAAAAAATTAGAGTGGATGAAATAGTGTGGATAAATTACTGGTTCATCCAAAAAGATTAATTTTCCAGTAAAAAGCTTCTCATTTTAAATTTTTATCTACTTAAGAAGTTCTTGGGCCTGGAAAGGAAATACCAAAGCATTTTCCCTCTATTGTATTGTTTCTTAGATTGTGCAGGAATATTAACTGTTCAGGTTAATCTTCTGTTGCTATTCCTGTTTTCATTCTAAACTTGCACACGTTGCTTGCATGCACATCTCATTCTTCCTTCAAAACCTTCCAGGTAGAATTCAAGAAACACATACAGTGTTAACGAAGAAGGCCCAGTCATTAAATGCCCCTGTAAAATTAGCTTTGATGATCACAATTACTATCTCAGCCTGGTAGAGACAATTTATGTAGAAAAAGGACCCAAATGAAAGCAGGATTGACTTGTATTTTTGAGCTTCATTTTGAATGTCTACTGTACAAATATGGTGCTGAATTGGACAGCTCCCTGCAGCAAATGTCCTGCAGTATCCACATTTTGCCAAATTTTGACTCCACAATAAAAAGAAACCCAGCTCATGATTTCATCTTAAGTATAGATCATTAAAGATCTATTTTAACTGAAGTATAAATAATTAAAAACCTTCCAAGTCAGGTGCAGTAGTAAGATTTAGCCAACTTTTTCATTTTGTATTCTCTAGATCATTTTATTTTTATTGGCTTGCAGTCGTAGTTATGGTCTGCGTAGCTTCTCAATCCCATTTCTAAATAAAGGAATCTGAGAGGATCAAGTAAATGGAAAGAGGATTTTTATTCTGTACCCAGGAGATATTGTAAACTGAATTTGGGAAGATTATTTTACTTCTGTTTTCTAATATCTCTAGCAAGGAATTAGCAAGAGCAAACATCACAATTTTCTGTAACCCTATTCTTAAAATCCAGTGGCAGAATAGAAACATCCTTTTTATTGATGTTTTCATCATGTTAGAATTATGAGAAAGTTTTCACGTGGTCAAAGGAAGTAATCAGACACTCATGGCTCTTAACACTTACTGATTTTATTCAGGATTCTTCTCACTTCAGTATGCGTTAATATCAGCTCCCATCCACTTCCAGCTATCAGGCCAAGAGGATATGAGAGAGAGAGTGAGTGAATGAATCTGGTATTCCTTCCAGCTGTTTATCTCTGAAATGGTACACTGTAGTTTATACCATTGAGTAAATCAAGAGTCTGGGTATTACGAATAACAATGCCAACTTTTGAAAAGAAATTCTGGTAACTTGTGACTCCATCTTCCAGGTTTACAGTGGTGAGTAAACTGTTTTACTTAGGCAGGTGGTGACACTGTCAAAATATGTTATTAGTATAGCTACGACTCCATCATTTAGGCTTTTAAGGGTGATAGTCATACTTGATTTAACACTACAGAGTTCTAGTAAACACTGAATATTTCTGAAGGCTTGTGTGGATTGTAAAGAACTGAAAGCTGTTTGTTGCCCTAAAATGAACTAAAGCTATGAACAGATTGAGGATGTTCTTTTTTTTTTTGGAAAAAAGAAGTGATTGCATAAAGTAATGAGAGCTGAATGCAGACATGGCATGTGAAGTGCAGTGGGAGTCTCAAAAGAGCTGGTTTTCTAGCTTTCTGACTTTCTGACTCTTTGAACTCAGTCCATAGCCTACTGTGAGAAGAGATTGAAACACTCTGATCCACAGAGATGTGGTGTTTTTGGAGAATGCTGTACAGTATCTGCAATACCCAGTATATGATGTTCCCACTGATAGGGATTCTTTGCAAACAACAGATAGCTGCTTCACAGAGAGTTTGGCCCCAGATTTAAGAAAGTAGCTAAACACATGCTTAAATGCATTTCCGTTCAGGACAGCATTTAAGTTATTTACCCTCTCTATGCCTCAATTTACACATATGTAAAATGGGCATAATACCTATCGCAGAAGGATGGGTAAGATTTGTTTGCTTAATTTTTGTCAAGTGCATTGCGATCCTTGTATGGAAAGGTCTTGGAAGTGAGAGAACAAAGAAATCCATGCTTTGGTCAGCCAACGGCTGCATCAGCAACTTGCCATCAGCATGAAGGCCATATCAAATTTAAATAAAACAGAGCAGATTGGAGCCACTCTCCTCTTTAATACACTCAGATCAAGAAGGAGGGCCACATGTACTTGTGGTACAAATGGGCATAGTTCCAATGAAGTCAATGAAACTCTGCTAATTCATGCCAGAAAGATCTGGCCCAAAGTATTAGATGCTGAGACTTGTAGTCTCTGTCGATTGCACCTTCATAATAAAGAGGAGGTCAGCCACCTTTCAGAACTCTGTGGATATGATCACATTGTACACAAACATGCTAAGTCAGCCACAGTGTAGTACTCCAGGTATCTGTACAACTGTAGAATAGGTTCAGTGAATCTTAAAAGGCCTATCTATACTATATTTCCAACTGCATGAAACCATTTAAAAATAGTTCTCTGCTAATGTGGCTGGTTCACAACTTGGTTAACATGTTTTTAGAGACAATTCTTCAGTCTCTTAAAGGAAAAATGTTTTTTTCATAGTTATATCCTGTCCACACTCCTGCTACAGTCACGTTAGCAGGACCCATTTTAAAACGGTTTCCGAAGAAGGCTGAAATGTAATTTAGATTGATCTTAAACCACGTTTGCCCAGGATAACATACCCAAGTTATATATACAATAATAGGCTGCAGTTGGGTTTCTGAAACACCCAAAAGTCCCTTAGCCACTCTTTGGTGATAGTTGTCCCCAGACCTCTTTGATACAAATCTGAAAAATGGGTGACTGATATAATTATTATTATTTAGCATTTGGTGTCCTTTCTCTTGCTTCTCCTTGCCTTTCTGTTCCTTTTAATTTTTCTTCACTTCTTTCTTCGTTTTTCTATTTTTTGCAAACTCTGATGCTCCTTGGGCTCAGGGTCAGTTCTAGGGGCAGGCAAGCAGGGCAGCCACCCTGGGTGCCATCTTCCAAGGGGCTTTATACCTCTGCAAGTTTTTTTTCCTCTTTCTTTTAATCCACTGATATGTTGGCTGTGGTTGGGGCTTCTTCTTTTTTTTGGCTTGGTCACTGGGGATGGGGAGGGGTGAAAATGTTTTCCGCCCTGTCTGGCAAAATGGCTGGGGCCGTTCCTGTTCAGTACATTTTTTTTCCCATGTAGAAAGAAAGCCCACAATCTTTTAAGTGACACTTTCTGTTTTTCTCTCTTGTATAGTCATTGAATATACTCCTCGGTTATTTTTCTATTCCCACATCAAGTGTATGAATTCCTTGTGCACCTTTCCTAGGAATGGCTTATAAGTGTCTGTGTTTGTACGCCCGTACTTCACTTTCTGCAATAACTAAGCAATGCCAAAACAAAATCACAGTATAAATCAGAGTGTGCACCTTTTGTGATGGAAATCAATTAAACAAATGAACAAACTATCAAGCTGGTGTAAAGGAAGGAAAAAGAAGGGGGAGAAGAGAAGGAGCAGAGGCATTGATGGGTAAGATAAAAGAAGCGGGGAGGAAGAAAAATACGGGAGGAGAAAAAGAAGCTCAAGAGACAGCTCATGGTTGATTTAACCATGGACCTGTTCTTGATCCCATTGAAATTAAAAGCAAAACTTAATTGATTTCAGTGGGATCAGAATCAGGCTCCTGTGCATACAGGACTTGAGCCAAAGGAAAGTTATCCAATGGAAAGACAGCCCTTGACCAAGCCCATTGTTTTTATTTCATCTGATCCTTGCTTCATGCAAGGAACTAAGTGTCTTTAACTCCTGTCAAAGGCAGTAGGAGTTGAGGACGCTGGCTCCCTAGAGGAGGAGCTCACTCCCTTATGGTGGGGTCCATTGTTTGGTAAACATTGATGGATGTGGTCAATGCTTTATTGTAACATGAATAACAAACATCATATATTACCTTGCATGTTCAAAGTGCTATACAAACTTTCAGTAATTAACCCTCACAGCACTTCTGTGGGACTGGTAAATCCTGTAAAAAATCTCCTCAATTGAGAGATAGGAAGCTTAAGTGACTTTCTTAAAGTCACACACTGCTTCAGTAGCAGAGCCAGGAGGGGAACTGGAGATGAGCTGGCTCCCAAACCTGTTCTTATGCCTCCAAACCACGGCTGGAGGTGAAAGTGTGAAACTGTCTCCTAAATCCACCTGATTTAGGCTTAATCAATTTTTGCCTTTATTTGTACAATTTCAGACAGAATTATTGTCAGACAAATTTATTGATGCCAGCAAATAACAGACAAGATGGAATAGGTAAATGGGCCCAAGTTACCACATTCTCGGCATGGGAAGTTCTTTTACATTCCATGGTGGCCATTGCCTTCTCTGATCCCTTGGTCTGGTCCTTCAGTCCCATTCCTTCACTTTCTGCATCCGTGTTTTTTCCAATCTGGGCCTTGTTCACTTAGGTGTTTTATACATTTCTACATTACAGATTACTTAATCTTTATCCAATCAACTTTTAGCACATCACCCCTGGGTTTTTTTAAGTATCCCGTACATGATGTATGTGCAGCCTTCATTGACCCAACTTCTGCATTTTTCCTGCTGGTTTTTCACTTTTTGGGTCACGTCGTTCTAAGTCACTCTGTTCCTGAGCCTTTCCAGACAAAGTGTGTTTTATATTTATCATTACATGTTTGTGTAGGTCTTACTTACATCTTCTGGCATGACATATTACTTATCTCGCCAACAATAACGTCATTTTAAACAAATCACTCATGCCAGGCAACACTTTGGCCGAAGTGTTACCTTATCTATACTCGTTCCTTATACATAATTACAGTTTATTAATATCTAGCTAACAAAGCCCTTAATCTTACCATTTAACAGTTCTTCATTTTTATATCTCAATAGCATAGTCAGTATGTGTTATCCTATTTTATCTCTTAATCTATTGTGGGGTGGGGGCTTGGAAAACATGATGAATCTTTAATGTCAACATTTTTTGTCACAGTTAAATATATGTTTTCAAAGGCCTTTTTCATTCAAAGTCCAGTTTTGTTTGTGAATCATTCAAAAAAACCCCCCAAACCCTTCATTAGAAATTTTCCTGGGTTGCATTTTGAGGGATGTCTCAATTTTAGGGCCTTGATATTTAGTTGTTTTTCATGGTACCACAACACCACACAGGCTTTCCTAGTTTATATGCAGGTAAATAGTACCTCCCCTGAATGTGGATATACCAAAGGCATACATTCGTTGTGGGTTCGTGGTATTATAAACAAGCTTCTCTAACTTGGGTCTCATGGTTCTGGATAGCAGCAGAATCTGTGCGTGGAAATACAGCCATATTATATAGAGCTGGGCATGTACTATTCTGTTTTATTATTATTTTGGGGAGGGATCTTCAAAAGAAAGCTTAAAGAGCTAGGTGACTTTTATTGAAAATCCCCACCTTTGTTATGGTTGTGGCTGGATGAATTCTCCATCTTCCCCCTAATGCAAGTTAGCCATCAAAGACATCTGCTGGTGATGCAGAGCTAATCAGTTATAGTCTTCTCTGCTTCTGACTTGATCTAACAGGTTGAACAGCAGATGTTCATTGTATGTAGTAGATCATCGGTGGCACCCTATGCTTATATTACCTGGATCCTAGGAGTCTGGAAATTTAGGGCCTCACTTAAAGCCCCCTGAAGCCAGTGAAAGACTCCTATTTAGTTCTGTGGGCTTTGGATCAGGTCCTTATTCAACATGCATTCCATGATCCAAGGAGTCACATTCAGTAGCAGTCAAACTCCTAGAGAATTCTCTGTAGTGTAAAGCAAATAACAGACATTAAAAGAAGGGAACACAAGCAATTTATTGACCTGTTGTTATGACTTCTTGCTGTACAAGTGCCGTTTTCAGATGCACTTCCCCCACCCCACCCCCCCAAAAAAACAACAAAGAAACATATGTGGTTTGCTGAGGTTGAGCTTATGTTGTCTTTGGAGTTTACAGCTAGGATTAGCGTGAACCTTTTTCCAAGGAGTGGGGGATTAAGCTACATAGTCAACTTTCGACAGAGAGACACCTGCAAGAAGAGCTTTGATGCTTATTTTTGCAGTTGCTTTAAAAAAATATGATGCGTTCTTTCCCCATTGCCTGACTGTTAACATCCTCATCTGATCAGCTGAGAGAGTGGATTTTTTTTTTAAAAGCTTGATCTGCACTTTCTGCTTCCGGAAAGAAAACACCCCTCCAAGTTGCTTGGCATTTTTTTTTTTTTGCAGAATTACATAAACATTTTTTTAATGTCGGGCAGATTGCCACAGCAGGCTTATGCAACACTCAGTTGGTTCAGGGGTGATAGGCTCTCTCTCGATTTTTTTTAAATGCTTGTGTTATTGAGATGATGAGGGCATTACAATGGATGACAACTCCCCGTGAAGGGGCATGTACGTATTTGTTACTTGTTAGGGTGATTAAGAGGGAAATAATTTTATATTGTCCTGTGACTTGATTCCTGGGTCATCCTGAAGCAGCACAACCGAGAAGAGCATCTTGCAGAGGAGAACGCTCACAGTGGGGTTATAGGGATATGACAGGCAGCAGATGGTCTCTTAGGCTCTGCCATCATTGAAAATGATAGCTCTTTTTGCTAAATGTGGCAGCCTCTTTGGAAAGGCGTGTTTTTCCTGAGAATGATAATACACAGAGTGACGAATTAAACCCCAGCAGCTAATTGTATAGTACAAGAGGTCAGATCACGGCAAATGGTGCTGGTCCCTCAACCTGTGGAAATTCTTAAAGCTCATATTGAAGGGAAATTGGAGACAAAAATTCTATTCTCGAGGCAATTGGTGGTGCCAGCAGTTTTCTGTATGTCTCCATTATTCTACTACGAAGACATTTGAGGTCCAGGTGGCGGCATGCTTTATCCCCCACAACCTACCTTGTCTTTTAGCTGCATCTAGCAGCAATGTCCTAGTCCAACGTTTAAGTCATCACAGTCTGTTGCCATGGAAGTTGTGATACAAAGGCAATATTTTAACAAATCTATGGCCACAGAGGAACTTTGCAGTTGTCACTTTGCTGTATGTTATGATGGAAATTTGCCAGGGCAGCAGGGATAGATTTTGTCTCATCTGCTTCAACAGCACACCCTTTACCACCTGAGCTAAAGGAGAATCCCCATTAGCTGTTAACCGTATGGGGTCTGTGGTACACAGGGGAGCAGGCCTGATTTCATCTAGAGCAAGACAGTGGTGCATGTAGTAATAATAATTGCAACAATTCATGAAAGCTCCAGTTTGGAATTTAAATGAAGTCTGTTGCAGAAACTAGGGACATTGTAGCAGAATTTAACTCTAGTGTTGTGGAATACAACAGGCCACGAATATAAAGCTACTGTATCTGAAATATTATAAGACCTTCCATGAAGTAGTGGTAGTTGACCTTCTCAGCTTTGGAAGTTTGCATTAGGGAAGAACCTTGAAGTCTCAATATTTCTCTGATGTTGCTCTGAACTGTCCAAACATCTTGTGAATATGCTTCCTTGTGAGATTTCTGGTACTTCCTGCTTCTGCTTGTGTAGGAATGTCCTTTCAGTGGTATTTGGGCTCTAAAAATAAGGGACATAAATGTTAATCAACTATGTCTGAACCCAAAAGAAGCTCAGTTTGGTTTTGGTTTGAGTTAGGGCCAAGGTTTTGCAGAGGAGAGATTCTTACTGTATTTGAAAGGGGTTGCCCATCTCTCACATCCAACGCTCTTCTTGAAAATACATGAACCACTGTGCACCTTGTTACAGATGGTACCAAAGGCGGATTTTCTCTGGGAGGTTTTTAGCTTCTGCACCTTTGAACAATTATTGTTAAAATGAGATAAAACTCATTTCAGGCAACAAATAGTTGAAACAATAAGTTCTCCTTCCTTCTGCCTTGTGCAAGGGACACATTTTGGCTTTGAATTAATGTCCAGGAACTGCTTACAGGCATTTGAGGGTAGAATTTGACCAAAATACTTCTGAAGATGTGTTCACTGATGTCTTAGGGAATCTGAGTTGTACACATGTGCACACATACATACAAACATACACACACAGCCTCCCTTCCCATGTTGCTTTCTGTGGTAAGAGATATCACAAAAAGGAGGGAGATGGTAACTTTATCAGGGAATATCTGTCCAATATCAGTTTCTGAATTTCCATGTAGTGCCTCTGATCTGCACACATGTGAGCATCTGGCCTTTGAAAGCAAAGGGCTTAAGTACATGAATTGCTCTTAAGACAGACCATGACTGGTAATAAAAGGGCTATTATTTAAAGGGTACTTTCCAGAAAAACTAGGGCTTCACTACAAATGCATTTGCTTTAATGACCACACTATGCCAGTCAGAGGAAACAGCATTAGCTGATACCTACTTACATAGGCCAACAGAGGCAAATTAGCTATATTACGAGCCAGCTCCTGAATGCACTGCACAAATCGGGGGATATTTTAATGCTTGAGAAGCAATAGCTAGAGATGATGCCGAATGGCTACTTTCTTGTTTTCTTCAAACACCCGCCCCAATGTGGCTTTTCATTTAAGATGCACAGTTCCTCTACTTTCTAGTAGCTAACCCTCTGTGGGCCATATTGATCCCTGGTCTAACTCCTCCAGAGGTTAATTTGACCCTACTGTTGTAATATCCTCCTTGCAAATACATCAGAGCCCATTTATAACCCATAAAACAACTTCACTCACTCTCAGTGGAGGCTCACAGTGCTCCAAATTGGCTTTGAACAGCTCCTATTCTACTTAGGAAGACGCTGGTGTTTTGATGAAGTATTTGCTTCTAACCATGAGTAAGTGTACTAGTATTTCCGCCTTTTATGATGAGTTCTTAGGCTCACCCACCTTATCTTAACAATGAGTTTCTATGGTAGGTCTTTCTAGAACACCACTCTCTTCCAGTTATGCATTTGCTCGCCTACAATAGAGTTGGGGTGTTTACCACCTGTGAGCATGTGTTCAGTCAACCTCATGTATTAGAGCAGTCACAGTTGACTGGGAAGTAGCAGGTACTGGTCGGCACAGTTGCCATCTGCGGGCTAGAGTTTGGGTGTCCCCGTGTGTCTGGGTAAAAGAGAGGGGCAGGGATGGAGCCCTTCCTCCCCTGAGTAAATAAGGTGTACATTTTTAATGATGAGCATCAGTAACCATTGGAACAATTTGCCAAGGGTCATGGTGGATTCTCCATCACTGACAGATTTAAATCCAGATTGGATGTTTGTCTAAAAGATCTGCTCTAGGAATTCTTCTGGGGAAGTTCTATGGCCTGTGTTATCCAGGAGGTCAGATTAGAGGATCACAATGGTTCCTTGGGGCCTTGGAATTTACGAATCCTCGCCAGCACAGAGGGCGATAAAGGCCAGGGCTTGTGGTCCATTAGCAGAAAGCCTGGGGATAACTCAGCCAGACTGCACTCCTCTCCCCCCAAAGTAGAGATGGCCTAGTAGGTTATGCCACCCTGCTTCTCATCCACTAGAAGCTGGAGGCTGGCTTTTTGAGGAGTGCTGACTTTCACGGAATGTAGCTGTTGGCCCTCCTAATCCTGCAGTGGTAGTGCGCCTGGAAGCATACTGCCTGCTTTAGTCCTACGTGTGCAGGACTTCAGTACCTGCCGCTTAGGTGCTTCATTTCTCCATTTCCCTCCTGCAATGTGCAACAGCCAGAATTCAGCCCTTGGTCTGGTAAAACACTGCTGCTGTCCAGAAGGATACTGAATTACTATTCAGAAGTAACCAGTTCCTCTAAGAGCCCTTGCCCAGGAAGGAATCAGGGTGTTTTTAAAGTATGTCTCAAAAATGTGGTTATGTAGATTTTTTTCTCCCCCTGAGTGAGTTTGTTATGTAGATGGAGGGGTACCATTGTGCTAACAAGTCATGTGCTTGTTTGGAATTGCTACTGATCAGTTAAGGAAATGGGACTCAGGGCACTATATGCTAAATATGTATTTCATCTTTGGATACATGTGCAGTGGCTTCTTTTGGTGCTAATACAATACCGGTGCAAAATTGCTCAGCACATTGGATGCATGCTGGGGTCTGTGCTCTTTTGAAAATTTGGCCTTTGATGTCATCGTGGGAGTTGCTGAGTGCTGGGGCATTTTGGAGACATCAATATGGGATGGTCAGGGATGAGGCAAGGCACCCGCATCTTTAAGAACACAGGTGTGTTCAGAAAGCTGCAAGCGGGGACTTTCTTTCCAGAATACAAAATAACCATTGGTGATGTTGAAATGCCAATATGTTCTTATGTCTGATATACTAGGCCAGATTCTGATCTTGATTACCTTATTGTAAATCCAGCCCAACTCCACTAATCTCTGGTGGAGGAACTCTGGATTTACACTGCGGTAAATGAGTTCAGAATCTGGCCTACTGACCCTAAATTTTAAAGACAACCCCCCTGAATTTTACAGAGCCGGCACTGTCTCCTGCAGCAAATGGGAGGTTAGGCAGTTCTTTGTATTATAAAAGTTTTGTGTTTCTGAGCTGTTGTTCTGCTTGGAGGGCTTCTCTTCAATCCTTGTGGAACCCTGAGGAAACCCCATTTCCCCTCCCATATATATTTCACTCCTCTCCTCTCTCACACTCCATGCCTTTCATCTCAGCCATTGCTACTCTAGCCATGGAAGACTTCCTGAAAAATTTGTCCAAGCCAACCTTCTATCAACCAGAGGGATTTGCTGTGGATGGAAGCAAGGCACTCCCTTCCCTTTCCTCCCCTTTCCATGGGGCATCAACACCCTTGTCAGTCCAGGGAGCAAGAGAGTCCTGTTGGCCCTTCAATGCTGATTAACACTGTGCTAATTAACACAGAGAGTCTGCTACAAAACTTCTCCATGGAAGTTATGTTAGAGTTAAAAGAAAATAGCAGTCCATTGGCGCTGAACCGTATAGGGTATGTAAGTAATATGGATCAAACTTGTGGGCCCATCCATGGTCTCCTTGGAATGGTGAGTCTTGTTTACATGTACAGTGTTGCGTTGATCACTAATATGGGACGTTATCAGTGGATTTTCCTGCACCACATATTGACAGGGACTTTGAAGAGGTGGGTGTCTTTCCACTCTGGCGGACTGAGCATGAATTCTCTGTTAGGATCAGGTGCATCAACAATTAGAATCATGCACTCAGTTGGTTTCCTGAGACTGAAAGTAGTGGGCTGTGGTGGTTTTCAGTCCTTTTAGTTTTCTGTGGGTGTATGTTCCAAGGCATGATAGGGGAGGCCAGAGGAGCATTTCTTAGTGTTATTAAAACAACATACATATTCTTTTATATATGAGCTTTTTAATATGACTTGCTCCATTTTTCTTACAAGTTGCGGTAGGATCTTTGGTAGGCCCACAGCCTTTAATCTTCAAGGGGAGAGAGAGGGCTTTTGTCTCCTCTTGCCTGCCCTTCACCGCCCAGCTGCTGCAGTCCTTGATATAAGTTCTGCTGGTCAGAGTGCCTGAGGCATGAATAAAAACCTCGGCAACTAGACTCCACCTCCATAGAGCCTGTGTTCAGAAAGAGATGCTAAAAGGGAAGGCTCTGCATGCATGGTGCTTCTGCTTCCCATCTCACTTACGTGAGTGTAAATCAATTGACCTCAGGGGAGTGACTCCAGATTTACCCGAGTGGGAGAACAGTATATAGCCCAGTGTGTCAGAGGGGCAGCTCTTTGTGGGTAACTTCCATGATTGTGCACAAGGAAACACTGGGAGGGAGAGACTTCATTGGTCTTGAGGCTCTTTGATCTTTCCTCTGCTCCTAATGGAGTGTCCGTTTTTAATATCACCTCACTTTGATTCCATCTGTTGACTTACAGGAAAGAGTCTGAAGGGCAGACCTTCGTCTGAACAGTACCCCAAGTGTGGGTTCCCTCCAGAGTCTCTCCCCAACTGCAAACAGATTTCCCCCATCTCCACATAGAATTGCCTCCTCCAGCTGCCAAGCACACTCAAAGGCTGCTGTGATGGACACAGCCAGTTGCCTAACCTGGATCCCAACAAGCTGAGGGCCATATCCTGAGATCCTTGGTTAGGCAAACTCCCACTAACTTCATTTGGTGGCAAAGCTCATGGAGTAAGAGGGACATTGGGCTGAGCAGGAAGAATGGTCTAGTAGTAGCTGGGGCACAGGTCTGAGACGCAGGAACTTGGGGTTCAGTCCTTGGCTCAGCCACAGGCTTCCTGTGTGACCTTGGGCAAATCACTTAATTTCTCTCTCGGTTGCCTCCGTGTGGCTGACACTTCAGAGATGTATTCTGAGATGCTTAGATACTGCGGTAATGGGAGAAAGATAAGTTTCTAGACAGAGCGTCAGGGTGCTGAGGGAGCAGTGTAGCAGATGTAGCTGTGTAACTTACGATTTTGTTTTCTACGTATTGCACCGTTGATGTCTGACAGCTGTCTGTGCAAGGCCAGCGGCCGTTATCTGAGGCAGAGCTGTTGCGGCATGTTCCTAGAGGAGAGGGACATTGTGTGCTCTGTTTTGAGGATGTTAAGAGCTCCACACAAGAAGCCATTTGCCTTGCACAACAACGAGTTTTATCGGTCCTTCAAAACCTATGAACAAAGCTGGGTGTTCTTGAGTACCACCCGCTAGCATTATATCCATATCTAATTACAGACAGACAGATATCTCTCTGTTGTAAATCACTCCTGTAACAGAGGAGACTTATCTTCCATTCTTCCTTATGTTGTTGTTTCCCTTAAACTAATATAAAAGTCATTCAAGGCTGGAGCAATGGCCTTAGGACCGGGGAATGAAAAGTCTGCTTAAAGACATCTTTGCCACCACCCTGGACTGGTGTTAGGTGTTTCTTGGCAGGACCAGAAAATCTGGCCCTGTGTATTTTGGTTACAGAAAAGTTTCATGACAGAAAGATGAAATAAAACCAAAAGTAAATATAGCGAAGTGCTTTGAGCAAGTAACAGCGTGAAGTAGTAAACATGCCAATGCAGTCCTGCATCTGTTAGTTGTACTGAGAAGCAATTTCTGGATTTTGAGATTGATAAAGAGCTTTGTTTCCTTGTTTTTCTTTTGAAAGTGTTATGGACTCCAGTAAACTCTAAACGTAGTGGGATTTTCCAGCTGTCACTTGTAGTGATTAGTTGGTTACGTGGATCTGTTGTCATTATTATATGTGGTATTGCCCAAAGAGCCCCATCTGAATCAGGCCCCATTATGCTAGGGGCAAGTCTCTACATAAAGCAAGACTCAGGGTAGCATTTTCAAAAGCTTGACTTAGGAACCCAAATCCCATTTGAAAAACAAGCGACTTTGGCCCCAGATCCTCAGATATTTAGGCACCTAACTCCCATTCCACTGACTTTCAATAAGGCTTAAGCTCCTAAGTGCAAAAGTCACATTTGAAAACTGGACTTAGACTCCTAAATCATGTAGGAACTTTGGAAAGTGTTATCCTAAGATGCTGCCTTGAAGGACTTAGACCTTTTTTGAAATGAGACAAGAGTGTGTGTTAAAAAGGATGGGAAAGGGAAGTGAGCACAAGGGGAACGATAATAAGTTCATGTCATTACATAGGCTACTTTGTTCCAAATCATTTGAAAGGTGGTTTTTTTCCTTAAATATGTAAATATATGAAATCAGCTCTCCCTCACTGCTACTGATCCTCACCATCATTGGCTGGCAGGCAGATATCTTGTGCGTGTCGCAGTAGGGGTGGGTGTTGAGGAGGGATTTGAAGAAGAGGGCAGACTCTGTTGCCGGCCAGTTTCACTGACATCAGTGGAATAATAGCAGCAGATTTTTTAGCCGGGAGACGGGAGTGTAGCCATATAGATTAAGTCACAAAGGTCTCTGGTGCATAAGGAGCTGTGGGAAAGAACGTGTGGAGACATTTGTGGGAGAACCAGACAAACAGGCATTCACAGCTGGCACATCATTGACAAAGCAGGTGGGGAAATGGGTTACATGATGAGAGACAAGACAGAGGCAGAACCACATAAGATGTTGAAGGTGATGACAAGGAGCTTGGATATGACATGGGGGAAATGAGGGAGCCAGGTGAGGGATTTTAAATGGGGAGAAAAAGATGATATTGTTAGGGTGACAGGTAAGGAAGATGGATTTTCACTGCTCTGTTTTTACTTTTGGAAAAATATTTCCTACTGGTGTTCATATGTTAGGGTGACCAGATAGCAAGTGTGTAAAATTGGGACAGGGAGTGCGGGAGGGTACTAGGTGCCTATATAAGACAAAGCCCTGAATACTGGGACTGTCCCTGTAAAATTGGGACATCTGGACACCTTATCATATGTCTGCCTTTGCTTGTACCCATTCGTGTGGCTGGAATGATCAGAATGGAAGTAATTTTTTTGATTTTCTTTGATGTTTGATGGTAAGTGAGAATTTCACACCTGAATGCCATTGCCTGCAGGTGTAGAATATCACCACTTCTGGGAGTGTCAGTTAGAACCAATTATAACTTGACTGACCTGTATTAAAAAGCCTGTAGGACTAGTCCTTGCACAATGGAGATTTGTCTTCTTTGCATGTTTCTGATGTGCCAAGTTCTCTGCTTTAGGGATCTGGATGCAGTGCTCATTCAGAGAGTCTTAGAGGGCCACAATTATTTTTCAAACACCCAGAGATGTGTGCACCTGTAGACTTACAGGACCAGTGCACAGTTCCCTGCAAAGAGATAACAGACTAAATACAACATGACCCAACAGGTGAGGGTCATAAACAGACAAGTTGGGGGGGGGGGCGTGGGGAAGGGAATGGAAAGGACACACATGACTAAGAGAGGGGGGTGTAGTTATTCTGTAAGGCAAATGCACATGCTGATGGTCATTTATTGACCTGTTTGTTCCCTCTACCTCGCGTCTCGTTGGCAAGATGGTGGAGGTGAGTTTTTAGGAGGTGCTGAATGTGGACTGGTGAACAGACTTGTGCTGGGGGAGGGTATGTTGTAAGTGTAAGGGGCAGAGACATAGGTGAGCCAAAGACTCTCTCTGCACTAGGAAGATTAAAACCCATCATCCTCCAGGAGCGGAGGCAACAGGGGAAGATGCAGTGTGGACAGGGCTCAGGCATTTATGCCCAAGTATTCTACACTAGACTTGATTTTCCTATTAAACGTCCCCAGTTGCTGCTGTAACCCACACACCTCCTGGGTGTGGTGTTCTGTCCCATCTAGTGGCACCGAGACCACTTAGAGAGAGTTAATGAGTCTTCTCTGCAGCCTTAGTGAAGAGGCTTTTAGCTCATGTGGTAGAGGCTCATGCACTAAGCTCCAGAGGCCCCAGGCTTGATCTTGCCCACTGATGACCGGGGTCCGTCGGTGGGCAGCTGCACGGGTGTTCACAGATTATTGGAGCTTTAGGTGACTTGGGGGTTAAAACTCTGGGGGCTGATCGACAACATTGCTTCTACCATCATTACTAGTGATGGAGCTATATTGGTGATCCCAACAGCAGGAAATGTCAGGAAGACAATCCTCTCTCAGAACAGGGTTAGATGATGTGGTCATAAAAGCATCGGAGTTATATCTCACGAGCATCCTCTCCTGCAGTCCTTGGAGGAGCTGGGGGTGAATACAGGGGGTGAATTATGGGTCCTAATTTTCCTAGACAAGGCCAAATGCTGCTTGTTGACCTGAGCTAGAGTTGTGGGCACTCAGCAATTTGGGTGTTTGAAGTTGGGCACCCAAAAATGGAAGCACCCAAATGCAGAAGCCACTTTTAAAACCATATGGCCTAAATGTATTAGTGCTTCAGAGTCTTTGTTCGTAAAGTGGGGATACTGATACTTAAATCCTCTGCCGTGGGCTTTGAGATCTCTACGTTAAAAAGCACTCTAAGCTAGAGTAATAAAAACAACCACAGAGTGAAATTAAGAGAATCCCTTCCCCCCCCCATCCCCCATTGAAAGGAGCCACCCAAATCCCTCCTCATGACAGGATTGCACTGAATAAGAATTTCCAGGTTAGTAATAGCCCGGCCCCAAACAGTACGGGGCTCAGTTGCTGACATTCCTGAGTCAATGCTAAGGCAGCCTTGCTGCTTGCTTCAGGGATTGTGTATGTGGAGCGCGTTTCGGTAGTGCTCTGAGTTAACAATTTCCCTTCCTCCACACTGCCAGTCACTGGATTTTCTTCATTTTAGTGATTAATTGCTCTAAATACTCCTGCACCTGGTCTGCAAGAGTACAATTTCTGAGATGTTTCATTTGAACTTGCAGTGCAAATGCAAGAGAATTTGGGGGAGTATGCACACCCACATGTCACAAGGTCGAGATGGTTGCCAAAAGGACACACAGTAAAAGAACAGTTAGTTCTTAAACGAGGGTATAATCTAATAAACCGAAAGGAGAAAATTATATATTGGAATATTTAGTCTCCCCCGTCCCCCTCAACATGTTCAAGCCATGACTAAAGTGGCTATTAAGTGTATATATAGGCATCTGTGCTTCTAAAAAAGTGAATGTGTGTGATTGTTTGGGAATCTCTGTGGAATGAGTTGGAGGCTGTCACTCCAGTTCCTAGTGACCTGGTCTCCATATTAAAATCCATCGTATTAACAAAAAAACCCTGTTCTGGCTGGCACAAATCTGTGCATCTCATCCTCAAATGGTGCCCGCTGTCTTGGCAACTTCAGTAAAGGGGCTGTGGTTTGAAGGAGGATGGAAAATGGGTTACTTTCTCATCCTTCACATTGGTGCATGCAGGTCGGGGTTAAGTAAGACCCGTTGGTTGGGATAGGGTAGGTTGGGATGGGATTCTCAACCTTTGCTATACTGTGATCCCGAGTTACAACTGAGGAAAAATGCCAGGGCACCTCCACGCATGACCCTGACCCTGTCTAGCTATATACAAAAGCAGAGGGTGATCATAAGTTCTCTGGGAGTTGGGACTCCCAGGTTGACAGTCCCCTACATCCCATGGTCTAGCTGTTCTGAGGACGCCAGCTGCCAACACCAACAATCTGGTACCATTTACATGCCCTACATTCACTTTCAAATGTTATCACAAAAGTTATTGGGTGTGAACCTAGTCGATTTTGCTAACCATTGATGTATTTGGCTGTGTAACAGTCGGAGGGTGTGCCTCCAATGGCCCTTCCTGCTGAAAGCAGCTCTCTTCTTTCTGAACGCTTTTACCCCTGCTTGACTTAAGAACTCAAATGAAATGTTAATTGCTTTACCAGCAACATTGTTGAAAAGCAAAAATACCAGGCTGACAAGCAAGGAACCATGCGGTCTGGTGCTGATAAGAGAGAACAGACTATGTAAGTCCATGAAAAGTCAATGGCTCCCAATGATGCTAGGGCAAATTCAAAAGCTGAAGGAAAATCACTCAGTAATCAAGTACCTTTTTTGTTGCCTTTGTTTGGAGATAGCAGGGGTGACTGGCATCTCAGGCTGTGTTAACTTCTGCATTGTTTTGCAACAGGCTGCTGGCTGGCTTAATGCAGCCTTTCGGCTTCCGTTTTATTGCAAGTGGCTAGGTAGAATGCAAATGCAAATGACAGGAAAGGGATCGGCCCTTTGGGGGATGGATGAGTTACAGGGTGTCAAGAGCAGGATATACTATGTGTGTGTATGTTACTTCTCCTCCCAGGTGTGGACGCTGCCACCACATCTCCCTGTAAGCAGGATCAGAGCCACCGTCCGTTCATGCCCATGGGATTTAACCATAAAATATGCTGATATTGTCAAATATCACTCCCAGACCCTAGATTCAGATTTGAGGGAGATGAAGGTGGAGCCCAAGGCCCTGGGACTCCTTCCCAAGGATGCTGGGAGGAATTCAGACGTTGCCATGTTCAAGAGCCATCCTTTTGCCAACTGATTGCCTGTCTTTCACCAGGGAACAAAAGAAAACACATGGCCTTGTGAGTCCCCCTGGGCCAGGACTCAGGAGTTGTGAGTTCAATTCTCAGTTCTGCTGCAGCTTTCCCGACACCGCGTAAATTACATAATCTCACTTTGTCTCAGTTCCTCATCTGTCAAATGGGCATAATAGCATTTCCCTTCTTCTACTCGTTGTCTGTCTCTACAGATGGTAAAGTCTTCAGGACAGGGATTATCTCAGACATATGTACAGTGCATAGCCTCTAGGTACGTGGTTAGGGCCTGTAGATGGTACTGTATAACAATGATAATAGTAAGTGGGAACCTAAATGCCCATTTAATCAAATTAACTAATTCATTTTTCTATTGTCATCAAGGTGCAAGAGCAATCCAGTCTTTTAAAAAAAAATATGATTATTCTCTCCTAGGAGGGTTTAATTTGCAGATGAAAATGGGGCAGGGTGGAACATTCAGAATAACCCCAACCGTTAGAAAAGCCTATTAACGTAATGTAGAACTCTTTGAATTGCTGCTGTATTGTATTATCCCGCATCATACGGCACACTTTGTATGGTAATGGACTAGCTAGGCAGTATACATGCAACTGCTCTATATGGATGTAATTGGAACTGCTCAGCTGTGTGTCATAGACCTGTAATGCTAATGATGAGTCTCTTTTGTAGTGCATTTGTAGCAGGGGGATCTGGGTTCCATCCCCACTGTTGCTATGAAGTTCCAAGAGCAATACAGGGACAAGCATGCCCTCGGGTGTGGCCACAGATTTGTTACAATGTGTACAACACCCATCACAAAATGTCTATGACACGGTGTGAGTTAATTGGCAAAACTTAAATCATAAGTAACCAATAATTAATAATTACAACTGTACTGGCCTGATGGTTTAGACTCAAACAGCCTATCTTCCAAATAAAATCGTATGAACAAAGAGGATAAGAAAATGAATCCAGAGCAGACAAACCAGCGAAAAAGGGTTTCTGAGCCGAGTAGAACCTCTTCCTATTGTAAACGGGGAGAAATACTGTGATCTACTGTACGGGCACAGAAGGCCTCAGACACAAGAGGAAAACTGCATTGCCACTATGCAGAGGGCCAGAGAGCAAAGAATCCATGCTGGGTGGGGGGTGGTCTCCATACACCCACATACCGCCAAGTGCTAGATCTTGGCAGTACTTATCTACTCTAAGCATACTGGGTACATAGTCATTGAATCCATGCATAGCGTGGATCAGCTGAGTCAACAATACCACTAATTGAGGAGAAGTGGGTATAGCCCACATCCCCTGCAACTTCCCCATTCAGGAAAGTAGTGGCTGCATGTAATTTTTCTTACTCTATGCAAAGTACTGTATGTCATTCAATCATTAGACTCTTTCCCTTTGCACCACGTTGCTGGGTTGACTCCATCTCTACCCATTTCCCTTGGTTATTCTCTTCTTTCACCTGAGCGCTGACCCATACACTTTTATAGACCTTGCCACTCTAAGTACCATCTGATAGGTGGGTAAGGTATTTGGGAGGAGGGTGGGTGACGTATAGCAAAGTGTGTTATTTCGAAGAACAGCCCATATTGAATATGTTGTGAGTAGCGATGGGTAACGTTCAAAAGCTCAGGTCGGGATCCAAGAGTTCAGATGCTTATCCGAGCTATTCAAAGGTCAGCAAAACTGGGCCTCGGTTTGTGATGTTTGTAACACCTTTGAAAGGTTATGGCCTAATCATCTGGTTTCAGTGGGAATTGAGGACACATTCTAGGAATCCTGCTGGAGAGGTTGGCAGGTGAATTTTCTATGGGACACATAGGAACCAGAATCCCTTCTCTCCAGCACACTCATTTGAGTGAGGTCTTAATACAATCAGTTATGTTTCTAACTCGCTTCAGGACTCTTGCATACATCACTCCAAACACAGCCAAAATCTCATAGGAACAGTAGGTATTTTGCCCTCTCTGCTAAATGGGAGAGGTGTGTGAAGATGAAAAATGAATGTAAGGGTCAAATCAGTTTTGTATCAAGCTGCAGGAGGGTGATTCCTGTTCAAGCCACTCAGGTTTGCATTAGTTGTGAGTGGTAGGCTGAAAAGTGATGGCTGCCAGCACCACAGAAGTGCCATTATTGCAGCATAGTCCCCGCAGGGTAGTCGTCACATTTCTCAAATATGTTTACCATTCTGTGTTACTCATAGCCCTATGGTGCTTTAGGAGGTAACGTTCCTTGGCCACCCTCACAGCCATGAAAGAAGCCTTTGAGAGCCACATGATGCTTTAAAAGCGTTGAATGCAGCCACAGGGATTCTGGGAATCTGAAATGGCAGCAGCCACGTGGTGCCCGATGGGCAGGCAAGTTCCCCCACAGAACATGTCACTGACTGAGGACTCAGAAACTTTATTATGTATGTCTTCAGAGCCCAGCATTATGATGTGGCCGGTTCTAAGAAGTATGATGCATTTTCCAACGTTCTGTGAGAAGGGATAATGTAACCAAGGTGCTTTTTTTTTTTTCTTTCTATCCCTGACATGAATTATAAAACAGTAAGCGACAACAGTCTGACTCAGCCAACGGACGGAGCCTAACAGTTTTTTCTCTCTGATGAGTTGTGATACGGAGTCATTTCCTCCTAGTTAGCTTTCAAGCCCAAGGACTTCAATAAGGCCGCCGGTGAGGTAAAGAGGAGGGCACTTGGTAAAATCTAGTCCTTATCTGACTGACCGATGGACACATAAGTAGCTTCTTATTTATGATTGGAATTTAACTTTAGCGACAAGGAAGGGAATGGAAAATACCTATTTCCAAAGCATGCTTACACTCAGTGAAGTGCCTGTATAAAAGGCAGAATGGGATTCCATGCTTATGCCCCCTCTGTGACTTTTATAACAAATTTGCTCAGTTTACAAGTCAATAATTTTTTGCCAACTGCCAACCTAATAAACTCAGTCTGAAGATCAAGCTGTGTTCTCTCCATCTCTGCCCTCATCACAGGTAATATTCCGCAGTGAGCTCGCAGGAAACAGCTTTATTGGTGGTATGTGAGGTGGAATAGAATCCAGCTCATTCTTCGCAGTAGAGACCCTATCATGCTAATCGTAGTAAAAAAATTTCTTCCTCTGAAATAAATAGCAGATCTGACTTGGAAACATCCCAGGAGCTGCTATACTGAGAAATAAGGGGGCATTTTTTACCATAGTCTCATCTGATTCTAACCAGACAGTTTCATGTTTTATTTCTGGTTCACATACTCGTGAATTTCACTGCTTGTTTCTACATGGGGGTCAAGCAGAGTGTGTCTGTTGCCTCTTGTGGGGTAAGGAAGTGGAGAGAACAACTTTGATTACATGTTTCCCCCTCACTATTCCTAGCAATCAAGATCCAGTAGAATGACCAGGTGGAACATGGGTTTGTACATTAAAAGACTTATAGGATATATAGGTTGAGATTCTGTGCTGTGCTTCCAAGATTTGTAGCACAGAAGGTAAAGCCCAGGGGAGGGGAGCCAGGGAAGCCACCTTTTGCATCTGTGGGATTCTGGGATTTTCTGGGCATTGGTGCAGCCGCTGGTGTAAAATAAAACATTTTCCCAAGGGTTGCCTATGGGCTGGACGAGCTCTGAACTGTAAATGTCCTAAAGGCGGCCACCCCTTCTGGAATAGTCCTATAGACTTTAGAAGGAACAATACCCTTCCCATAAGATCTTTTTAACCTCCCTATATAATAAAGAACTATGGAATTATAAAGGTTGGTTCAAAAATTCTATCTAAAGTATATCATTCCCTATTAAAGTCTGCAAGATTATTCCACACAGCGTTGAAAACTAGACTGCACATTAAATTCTATAGGTTTTAGAATAATTTCTATAGACTACTATTAGAATTTCTTTAGGTTCCCATAGGTTCCATCTTAATTAAATAATACAGGATTTTTCCATAAGAGATAACTTTCCCGGCAAACCATTCCACAGCCTAATGGATCCAGTTCCTAATTTTCAACCTACATTTTCTGTTTCATAATTTTTTTCCATTCCTCCTAGCTTTATTCCCGTTTACTACTTGAAATAAAATGTTTTCATCCCTCAGATATTTATGGACTGTCAGCAAGTCTTCACTGTAATTTCGGTTTAGCCAAACTGTATCTATTTGTATTTTAAATTCTCTTCATTAGTTAGTATCGTCCAGTTGCATAATACTTTCTTATCCCTGTCTTTAGATTTCTTTATCTTCTATAATTTGTCAATATCTCTCTGGGATTGGGAATTCCCAAAAGCCAGTCAGAAAACAGCATTCTCCCTGTTATCGTTCCATCAGAATATTCATTTGAATTATATATACTTCATCAGTTATTTTTAGAGCTGGGCAAAACATTTTGTGAATTTATGTCAAATTTGCAAAATTATTTTGGTTGGAAAAATAATTCCAAAAAAATTCAAACTAGTTGGTTGCAACATTTTTAATATGAAATGTTTCAATTTTTCAATTCCAAATGATGTCGTGTTTTGAGATTTACTTCTATTTTATTTTAACAAAAAGATTAAATAAACTCAAACATAAAATGAAATGGTTCATTGTTGGTCAAGGAAAATATTTTGTTCAACTCAAAATCATTTTTTTAAAACTTTTTCATTTTGATAAAAGAAACCCCTCCCCCACCCCTTCCTCAATAAACAAAACTTACAAACCTTTGTGGGTTGACCCAGAACAAATTTCTTCCCTAATTTTTTGGTTTAGCCAATGAAGTGAAAAATCAGTTACTTGCATAGCTCCAGTGATTTTATTTTTTAATTCTACCCTCTTTAAGGAGACTGTAAATACAAAAGGTGTACAAATGTGACAGCCACTATCTTGGCTGATACCTGGGATGTCTAGAGCTCAAAGCATAAGTCTGCAGTTCGAGCTAAAGGGACAGTTTCTGTAACAGACACAGTATCTGTGGAGAAGGCACAGAGAGGAAGGCAGAACACAGATTGACCAGTGGGTTACATATTTCCTGTGTACAGAGGAAGCGTGTCATGAGATTACAATGCCCATAGCACCATCTTGACTAACAGCAAGAATTCAATGAGGGATCTCCCAGAGCTAAAAGCAAAAGTCCCCTAGCTCTTAAGGTAAAGACAGTGGGGACTATCTGTAGCAGGTTCCACCACAGACTCACATCCCCTGTGGGCATAAGAGGAATGTGTAACATATACTGACCAGTGGGTTACACAAACAACCAGTGAAAGATCCTCCTCTGAAGCAACATGACAACTCCTGGTCCTTTTTTGCAGGAGAATTCTAACATCGTAATATTGAATTAGAAATGTTGGCATATCATCGATGTAATGCACCATTCACTCTCCTCAAGAATGAGGACAGCCACTGGGGAATCTTCAGATTCACTGGAAATTATTGAAGTTAAATTTTTTTATAGTACATATACTTAAGGTAGAGTGATACCTCTTCCTCTTTGTCCTGTACACTCACATCCTGATGTAGTTTGCATTCCAAAGGGTCCTCTAAGAAATGTTTCACTAAAGATGTAATTTTACTAATAAATATAGTAAGGATGAAGGTTGTTGGGAAGGGCAGTTAGATGGTCAGAGCAGAATATACTGTTGATAGTAATAGAGCATTCAGAATTCATGAAGCTAAAGTTCCTACAGATACAAAGGCATATGTGGAAAATCGATGCCTGGGAATAGGCAGAAAATATTTTATTTTATTTATTTATTATTGTAGGACTTAGATGGCTTAATCAGGGCCCCATTTTGCTAAGCACGCTACAAACATAAATTGTTTCCTGCCCCACAGAAACATTGTCATTGAGAGTAACATTTTAGCACCTTTTTAATTTCCACCCCACTGTTTTTTTGGTTAGCCCCCTTGTCTTTCTGTGCTTATTCACTTGAACTATCCACCAAAGTGGGCCATAAAATATTATTTTAGGGCTGACATTGCTCCCTCTGAATTTGCCAAGGGGAGATGATGCTTAGTTTTAAAAATAACAATAAAGGGGGGAGAAGTTTCTTTTTATAATTTAACAGTATCCTCATTTCAAAATAAAGCACAAAACGTAAAGGCCACTTGGGGGAAGAACTGTGATTTCAGAGCTCCCCCTAGAGGCTTCAAGGAGAGCTGGCAGAACTGAGCTGACGTACACGTACACCTGGTCAGAAAATGGAAAAACAAAGAGAGTCTCTTATCATGGTTCTAATGTGTACTTTAGCTTTTAATGGAGAACATTGGATGCGGGCTGCTGCAGGGAATCAAACAAGCTGGAGCAATGTTTCAAAGTGTTCTTTTTCCTAAGAAAGATTTAGATAGTAAAGCATCTCTGCTCCTCTGCAGAAACGCTTTTCTTTTCTGCCTGGTGGATGCATTTTATTTCTAGAATTGTGCACATCCCCTCCACCATCTGCTAGACTAACATGAGCATTATTAGGAGTGGATAAATCATTAATCACTATTTATGAACTCCATGCTAACAAAAACCCCAACCAATTTCTTTAACATATTGATTTTTGGCATTCGCTTTCTAGAGACTATTTCAGGTTAAAACAGCTACATAATGTTTGGAATGCCCGAGCATATCATGTCTAGCTTGTCCCTCTAGGTATGCTGTGGTCCAGCCTTAGATAGCATTGGTTCATAGCTCCTGTAAGGAAAGCGGCTTCTCCTAAAATAGTGTGCCTTCGGACTTGTCCTTGATACACTTAGGAACATAGGACATAGGCCTAGAAGAGACCTCTTGGGTCACTGAGTCCAGCTGCCTGTTATCTCAAGCAACCCCCTAATATATAATACTTCTTCATAAACTTATCAAACTCCATCTTAAAACTAGTTAGGTTCTTTGCCCCCACTACTCCTATTGGAAGGATGTTGTTGCCCCATTTGGCCATGCTTGCTTTAGGGATTTTCCATCCAGTTAGTCTTTCATTTGGTTTCACTCTACCATATGGCTCTGTTTCCAGCTATGTCATCTTGACCCCCACTGCTTCTTGGGAGTTGTTCTTGATGCATTTGTTTGCCCCAACCACATGGGCACTTGGGACATTATGCCATGATTCACTTCCCAACATGGCAGCAAAGTCAGTGCTTTGGGGTTCAGAGAAGCCGTGCCAACATAGGACAGTGCTGGGGGAGGCTGTAAAAGTTGCAGTGGCTACTCAAGTTTTGCCTTTGTGTGTTTGTCAGGGATGCTGATTCAAGGAGTGGTTGGAAACTCTGGGAAACTTACGGAGGTCATGCTTCATACCATGCTGATAACACGTCATAGCATTAGCTGTGCAATAGAGATGATACTCTCAGACTCACTGTGTTGTGAGGTGTTGTGCATTAATGTTTGCAAAGTGCTTTGAGATCCTCTGCTGACAGTGCTGTGAAGGGCAAGGTTTTCATTTGATGTGTTTATTGTTGATTATTTGTAGGGACAATTACATGGAGCTGGTACAAGAAATTACAGTTTGTGGGGGAATTTGCATTTTGCTTGTATGTGACACCTGGACCTGTGGTGAAGTCAATAGGTTATTGTTAAAATGATGTCTTGGTGCCCCATTGGACTGCTTTCTGAGATGGAAAAGGAGAGACATGGATCTTGGTATTGTCCGTGAGGTTTCGGACCAGCTCCAAATAAGCAGTAAACTGGACAGTGAGATGCATTTGTGGAATTATGGGATGCTTGTTATTTATTGGTTGTGAGTTCAGATTTGGGGAGGGTGGCTTTTTAGATTGCCATTCTCAGTCTGTAGATGTTTAATATGACATTAAGCCTAGACACGCTCTTTTTTCTCTTTAGATTTGTTGTGTACTCAGCTGAGATTTGCGCAGACTGATTTATTTTTCTATTGGATTTCTTTTTGGCACAGGCACTCAGTTATTACAATGGGTTATATACTTACTGGACATTATTCTCAGGTATTTTCTTCATCAATCAGTTTACTCTGCAGACTCTCAGGTTCCCTACCTGCAATAATGCAGATTTAAAAGCTGTAGGTGATTGATAGCTTTGTGGTTAAGGCTGGGACTCAGGAGATCTGGGTAAAATTTCTGGCTCTGCTGCACATTTTGTGTGTGGCTTTGGGCAAATCACTTACTCTCTTTGTGCCTCAGTTTCTCATCTGTGAAATGGGGATGATAATATTTCTTTCCACACCCTTTGTCCGTCTTGTCTATATAGATTGTAAGTTCTGTAGAGCAGCAGCAGTCTCTTACTCTGTAGGCTAGTCTACACTAAAGCTGTAAGTCGACCTAAGTTACGTAACTGAAGTCAACATAATTTAGGTGTTTATACACTCTATGTTGACCAGAGATGCTCTCCTGCAGACTTACCCTCAGGCTCCTGGGGAGGTGGAGTACAAGCATCAACTGGAGAGCACTCTGCCATCGACTTAGTTGTCTTCACCAGACCTGCTAAATTGACACTGCTGCATCGATCACAGCAGTGCCAATTTGTCCGGAAGTCTAGACAAGCCCTTAGATTGTACTATGCTTAGCAGAACAGACCTCTAGGCACTATTGTAATACAAGCAATAATAATAAAAAATGACAACAAATAAAGATAAGACAGTATTATTGAACTGGACAATATACAGTTTTAAAACATCTCTGTGTTGATAAATAACAGCCTTTATTTAGAAAATGGCTTCTTTTTCTGTTCCTGGTTTGAATGTTAAATTTATAGCATTAGCTACATTTGACATCAATGGGAGTTCCCTGTGGATTCAAGCCCCAGGGTCATATAGGCTGCTGTTCAGCAAAACACTTACGCATATACCTAAGTCCCATTGAAGTCAGGTTGAGTTCTGCACATGCTCAAAATTAAGCACATGCTTGAGTGCTTTATGGAACTGGAGCCTAGTTAACCCCAAATCTAGCCAGTCTGGGATGTTTTACTGAAGACCTTCCTTCCTCTTTGTAACCACGAGATTCCGTGGAGAGGGAATCTGAGTTAATGTATTTTTTTTCAAAATTATATTAATAATTTCAATATTTTAGATGAATTGTTTAAAAAAAATGATGAGCATGTTCCTTGAATTATTAAAGCAGACGTACAAGAAATAAATAGACATTTGTGTCCACGTCCACAAAATGCCTTGGGTAACAAGGATCTATTGGATAATCAGGCTAATTATACTAGTTCATTTCATTTCAGTTTATGAGATGGTAACACATAATAAAAAACTTAGCCCAGTTTGCGTTATTTATCAATTTAACCAGTATCCAGTTAAACACCTATATAGTTAAAAATGATTAATATCACAATGAGTAAATACAAACATATTACCCTCTGGATAGCAGAATTTAATAAAATAAGGAGCTAAGCCAAAACTGCTCTTATACTTGCCATATTATTCATCAGAAAAGGCTACTATTGATGTACAAACTTATTATTTTTCAGTTAAAAAGTTTTAATATAAAAATTCAGTAGAAAACTTAGTCCAAACTGTTCTTTTCTTAATAGCAATCAAATATGCATTCAGTCTGGCCAAATTATTCAACAAAAAAGCCTTCAGAATTAGCCCCTTATTGATGTTATGGTAAGTAAATGAATTATGTTACTTTCCAGATAATTAGGCCTCAATTAAAAAAAAACAACTTAAGAAAAACAATATAACTCAAAGTCTGATGGAATAGACTCAGATAACTGATCTTTTTATCTAAATCATTCAACTTTTCATCAGCAGGCTCATTTCTCCTCTCTTTCCCCTTGATTTGACTATTCAAAAATGCCACCTCTTTGTCATAAACATAAAAGAGAACATTTTAATGTCTTTAACAAGATGATATTCAGCAGGGAAATGAACTGACATAGAAAATCCTAGTCAAGATAAGCATAAGAATTCATTTTCCTTCTAGCTTGGGTAGGACTAGACATGTGCGGGGGAAAAGATGGATTTGTTTATCTTATTTGTTTTATAACAACAGTTATATTCCACTCACCAAGCCATGGGCATCAATCTGTCCCGATCTAAAGAAGACTCACTTTGTCAATGATGCCAGTCTTTACTACCCCTCCATTCACTTGTCGCACAGCCACCATCTTTGTGCTTTTTCCTATGTTGCCCATTATATGTGAGAAAAACTCTCAGTTAAAATCCATATGTCCAGCATAGATTCCTTCGACATCATTTTTTCAGACTCACCTCTGCTGTGATGATTATATGCTATAATCTAACATGTGCGGAGCGGGAGGAAGGATGGTCTCATTATGGGAAAGGATGAGCACTAGCTGAGGACTTTGGAGACTTGGGTTCAAGTTCCTGATACATCACAGACTGCCTTTGTGACCTTGGCCAAGTCACTTAGCTTCTCTGTGCCTGAATTCCCAGTCTGTAAAATAGCAATATTAGCCCTTCCTTGCCTTGCAGTGGTGTTGTGAGGATAAAATACATTAAAAAGATTATGAGGCACTCAGATGCTAGGGTAATGGTGGCCATATAAGTATCTAAGTTGAGAGTACTCCTTATAATACAGAATTGTGCTGATTTTACTGTTACCTCATACTCTCCATTTGTCTGTGCCATCCACCTGTTGTATCTTGTCATAACCCTGGATTGGGAATTCTCTAAGGCAGGGGACTGCCTTTTTGGTAACATTTATGCAGAACCTAGCACAATGGAGCCCTGCTTCTTCAACAGGCCTCTAGCTGCTACTGTCACAGAAATAGTTACTAATTATACTCAAAATTATACAGTATGAGTTCACGTCAGAGGTTAGAACCCGATGGAATTGCTGACCTTGGAATTTTGTTGGGAGCCTGGGGGATCCAAATCATCCCTAGATACAGAATTGAAAAGTAAAGAGATACAGCTGCTTTTATGAGTTTTGTTCGATAGACTTTGGAAATGCCGAAGGCCAACCACTCTTCAGCTTGGAATAGTGAATATAACTTCAACTTTTTGATGGATCTGGGAGTTATCCTTTGACTAATTTGAATCTCTTCTGTTTGCAGCTCAATTAGATTTTCTTCTCCTTTTTGTTAAAGAATTGCTCCAATTTTTACTCCTTCCTGCCCCAACCCATGCATTCCAGGTGAGAAATCCTGGGCATAATTCTCCATTGACTTGACCCTTGTGTATTTATTTACACCTATGCAAAGTGAGAGTAAAATGAAGCCCCGTCAGAATGGTAGCATTTTACATCCACTTTGCACTCACTGGCCCAGATTCTGTCCTGTAGGCTAACTGCTTTGTGTTGCTCTAGC
The DNA here is from genome assembly GCF_965140295.1 of Lepidochelys olivacea. Lineage (NCBI taxonomy): Eukaryota > Metazoa > Chordata > Testudines > Cheloniidae > Lepidochelys > Lepidochelys olivacea. The sequence continues at coordinate 11,287,262 of NC_140412.1, forward strand.
ATGCATGCGACTGGAGGAAAGCACAGTGGAGTCAGGGAAAGGAGACAGGGCCAGTGTCCCTATGCTGCAATGAGCTTTGGCAGTTGGGACAAACCCTTGTGGTTGTGGGCTGCTGGGCATAATTTAGAGCAGCCCTGAGGCAGCTTTAAGTTGCACTGGAGGATAGAACCAGCATCAGGAGGGCCAGTATTGGGGGGGGGGGGATCATAAAGGTGTTTTCTGCTCCTCCAAGGAGGCTGAGCTGAGCATACCTCTGGTGTATCCTAGAACCTTGCCCACTACACTCAGGTGTAAAAGATTCCACAATGTGCAAAACAAGTGGGGAACCAAGCCCATTGTTTGTAAAAATCTTATTTTGAATGGACCTGACCATTTGGCTGAATTGCTGATAAATTAAACTCTTGGGAAGCCGCTGGTGATCCTGTAGCATTAGATCATTGGGGATAAAGGCTGATGTATCAGATGAAAGCACTTGAGTTCTGAGGTGGTCACTGGGAGAAAAAAGCTCCTCTTCTTGATATACCCGGCTCTTTAGGTGACACTGGAGTGGCCGTTGTGGTGCTGTCCTTGTTTTCTCCTTCTCTCTAGACATGTTGCCAAATGAGAGAGACAGAAGAAAGCACTTGAGAATGCACACACATTCTATCCCACTGAAGGTGAGAAAAAAAGCCAGTTGTAATAAAGTGAAAATACAAAGTGCTACCAGAAGCTAAATTTTAAGCTCGAGTGATTATAACAAGAGCGGCAGCATGGTGTAGCAGATTGATTCAGGGTGGAGGCCCTGCCATTTAATTTCATCCTGTCTCTGCTTTGACTTGCTGTGTAACTTCGACTCTCTGACTCCGTTTCCCTGTCTGTAAAAATGCCCCCTTACCTACCTACCAGGAGTGTTTGTGGGGCTTAATTAGTTATTATTTTTTTCTACAGTGTGGTGGAAGTGAAAAGCCCTATGCAAGGGCTAATTATTAACACAAGGGATAAAATGAGACCCTCCATTATAATTCTTTTTTTTGCTGGATGAATTAGGCAAGTGGCAAATGAGCTGATGTTCTAAACTGTTCATTCCAGGGTCTCGCTTAGCTGGGTTTATCAGCTACTGAATTATTATCCCAGCAAATTGTTACATATTACACAATAAAGCTATCGAATATGCATCAGCAAAGCCTCTATCAGCAAAACGACACGGGTGTAATGCTTTAAGTTACAGCCGAGCCCAATTACTATGTGAGAACTCCTCTCTTGCTCAGTAGCTGCCGACCATTTCAATGACATGTTAATAGGGTTTACACTACAAGTGGCTTTACCATTTTTATCATGCTCGTTTTCTCTGGCAGTGGCTCATTGCTGGTTGGAGCATTAGGAAGGTGTCATCGTGGCAATGTTTCACTCCTGTTATCGAAGGGACTAGGCTGAATTCTGCACTCATTTGCGCCTGTGCAAACCTGATGAAAGCAGGTAGGTTTGCGGAGGTTTAAATGAGGATAGGACTTGTTTCCCTCTTTAGATTTTAGGGTAGAAGTGAGCCCAGCTCCATAGAAGTCACCGGTCCTAGGGTCTAAAGTCAAACAAACATAAGTGTTCCACAAAGTGTCCCAAGGTATGAAACAATGTGACCCTCTTCCCCCATTCCCCCCATGATGTATCACAGGGAAAGAGATGGTATTTTCATAGATTCATAGCAGTTAGATTGAGGGAGCGGGCTAGATCCTGCAGCTCTTAGACAATATGCCCATTCAAAACAATGGATGGTTTGCCTGAGTAAGAACTGCAGCATCAGGGCCAGTAAAAAATTGGGTCAAAATCTGCAATTACCATGCGTGAGGTGTCAATCCGCAGAGAGGCTGGCCCTTTCAGTCATCTGCGCCATCTCTGCGGCCTGTTCTGACCAATGCATTCCCTGGTGCTTTTTCAAGCCAGTGTTAGATGACCTAAGTAATGCGACTTCCTCCATTTCTGCCTTCTGAATAGCAGTACAAGAGATGGGCCAGGTCCACATGCCTATGCACTCTGTGAAAATGTGGATTAGGACCCATGTTTAACTCAAGAATTGACAGAGAAGAGCTTTCATACTCTGAGTTATAGCTACTCCAGCAGGCAAATGCTGCAGTTTCCTTGCTTCTGTCCAAGTTTCAGTGAGTCTCCCTAAGGCAGACTGGAGGCTGAGTTCATCCCTGCTTTGGTGCAGCGCATAGCCCAGGGACCGAGGGAATACACTTTGCACATCCCTCACCCTGGCACAGATTACTGCAACCTGAAAGCGAGCACTGGACCACACTGGACTGTCCCCTGTGCTGGAGAAGGGACTTCTGGCCTCTTTGCAAGGGCATGACTGAGCAAAGTGGCTGCAATGCAGGGTCAGATTCCCTCTGGGGGATTCCGTATATGGAAAAAAACCCGTTGGGGCCATGAGGGGTTTACTGCAGCCTTTATCTGACATTACTCACTAGCTAGAGATTGTGATTTGCTGGTTCTGAGTCAATAATCTTCGAGAAACCTGGCTTTTAGTAAACATGCAAGAAGACAAATAGCAGCTGGAACAGGTGGGAGATGGGACTGAGAAAATAGTTTCTCTGTATACCCTAGTGAGACAGGGTTATCTTGTGTATTAATAACACACATTGGTATTAAGAGTAAGGATGCTCTTGTGTAACAAACTGGGACAGGGATGGGGAGATTTGTCATAGGGCACCATGACTCCTGCTCCCAAATAATAAATCCTGAAAGCCTAGAATGCCTTGATTCTCATGCCTACATCTCAGCCTCCTCCTAAACAGCAAGGGCCCGATTCTTTTACATCCTGCTAATTCTTCCATCACTGGGGGGGTTGGTCTGAAAATCCCTAAGGGGGTAATCATGAGGGGTGCTAAGCACTAGAACCACGTCAGCAGGAGCTCTGTGTAGCCAGCACCTCTCAGAATTGGGCCCCACAATAACGTCCCTCAGCCCTGTGCTGTCATTGCTGGGCTGTTCCGTGAATTCCTGCTGCTGCCTTGGAGACCCCTATGGGATCATAGGCTTTAGGGTATGAGGTAACAGAGTAGCTGCCCCTGCTGGGATCCTGTGGAAGAGGACAGGGGTTTTTGAAACCTGTGGTGCTCATGAGATGTATGTGGAATTTTTGAGATCCTCCAAGGGCAAGGAACATCTGCACAGAGACCTCGCTGCCCAGTTCTCGTTTGCTTCCTATTGCCCCAAGAGGGGGAATATGCAAACTCTGCAGTAACTTGCTCAGATAGGCCCTGTGGGTTTGTGAAGAGGAGAATCCACCTGAATTTGGACCACTGTGTAGAACAGTATATTTGTTTTTAATAAGGGAAGAAATATTGTAAGTCTCTTGAGAATATCTGTTCTTGTGAAACTTCCAGCCCAGTTTTACAAACCCCGAGTGTCAGATGGTTCAGATAGGGATTGAAAGTGCTGGGTATTTATGTGAACTAAACCTTTGAACCTTGGGAGATTTGCCTCTTGCTGCTTTTTGTATTAGTTGCTGCAGCCAGATGGCTGTGAGGAAGCTCTGTGCACAATCCCGAAATCACTTTGCATGTTTTTTGAGAAGAACTCAAAGCGATCTCCTGGTGATAGAGCAGTTCATTAAGGCACTCCTGCCCTGCTTGTATCTTAATGCATTTTTCTTCATTTGTTTTTTCAGAGATTCCTTTTTCTTTCCAACACATCTGAAAATAAATATTTTCATTCAGATGCAACTGAGTTGAGACCCACAGTCTTGATCTGTGTGAGGTTACTGGGCTGTGCAGAATGAGACGTAAATTATAAGGTAATGTATGTAAGGAGAAATGTAGGAAATATTCTGTGGAGAAAAATGAGGGTAGGTAGCTTTGGGGTTCCTATCAAAAAGGTGGGGGGCGCATCATGTAGTAGGTAAGCAAAAAAATCAAATCACTTTATGGAATTTAATAAGTCAAAGGGGTATTCGTCACTGTGGTGAGTGGGAGTAGCTGCTTGTCCTTTGTGGGGCATGCTATTGAAATCCACAAAATCTCCATCCTGAGTTGACATCACCTTCCATTTACACTTGTTCAAAGGGGGTGTAAGTGATGAGGCCAGGTGGTAAACGAGTGGAGATTTCTGCTTTGGTGGCATTTTACACCCACTTTGTAGGAGGGTTGGTGAATACAAGGCACAGGGCAGTGGAGAGTCTAGCCTCGTGTTTTTCCTGTGTCTGGAGTTTTCTTATACACAATTCTTTCCCCCTTCTCTGGCATGAGAAAATTAAATGCATCTGGGACAGAGATGGCAGAGTTCTCATCAAAATGTTACTGTCCCTGAGAGCCAAATCCAGCTCTGGAGTAAGTGGGTACAACTACTACTGAAATCAATGGGACGAGATGGGTGAGGTAATATCTTTTACTGGACCCACTTCTGCGCACACAGCATAGATACTTGCTCAGCTGTTGTGGTGATAGCAGTCATATAAGCAGATAGGTACTTGCAGTGACTCTTGTGGCAGAGGAAGGACAGAGCTTGGTTGTGATGACTCCAAAGAGGATTCTTTGTTCAGGATGTTGAACCCAGACAGAGTCTGTAGTTCTTCCTGGCTCTCTAGCTCCAGCCTGATTCACCTCTGGTGTGGCCTACTGTCACCAGTAAGGATCTGCCCAGATCCTGGCCACTGGAGGGAAATGGAGTGCTGATTACATTACACCAGCAAGAAGCAACTTGTTACTACATGAGCTAGGAGGATTCCAGGTTAAGGGGCTGATTCTGCAGTCCTTATTCATACAGATGGCCATGGGAGTTTTCTCAGCATGAGAACTGCAGGATTAGGCCCTGAGTCATAAAAGAGCAAAACTGAGTTTCATCTAAGGAAGCAGAAATCTTCCAGGAAGGTATTTGCTTGTAGCATGGCTCAGGGCAGGCTCTTTTTCTGGGCAGCTTATTAGAAAAAGGAACAAAGGATTTCAGAAGAGGTAGAAAAAGGAGCCAAGGCTACTCAGGAGACTCTTACCTGGGCTTCATAGATTCCAAAGCCAGAATGGTACAGTATGATCACTGAGACTGAAGTCCTGTATAACACAGGCCTTAGAACTTCCCCACAATACCTCCTAGAGCAGATCTTTTCGGAGAACATCCCATCTAGATTTAATAAGTGTCAGTGATGGAGAATCTACCATGACCCTTGATAAATTGTTCCAGTGCCTAGTTACTCTCACCATTAACATTTCACCCCCTAATCTTCTCTTTGTTAAGAGAAGTAGATTCCTGTTACCCTCTTTCATACTGCTCCCTGTTAGGTAACAACTCAGAGCACCTTTTCTCCTGCGAGGACCAGATTGGCTGTTGCCTACTGGAGGGTGATTTCCAGAAGAAAAGCTCCGTGTGGATGAGAATAAACATTTTAAAGGCTGGTTCATTCCTCTGGCATTATCAGCATCCTCAAAAGACCTATTAAATACTGCTGCACTGTAGAGTAAGTCTCATAAACTTTGAAATTAGAAACCATCTGCAACTGTTCAATCTGCCCATCGCTGTGCATTTCGGTTGCCTCTGTGTGTGTGTTTCACACCATTTCCCTTCCTTGTTATAGGTAGACTCTTTTTAGAGGGCCCTCTTGGCATTTTTATCACTCCATCAGCATGCTCCATTCCCTCAGCTAACAGGCCTTCACGAAAAATACCCCCCAAAACCCAGCACCCCCAAGCAGCTGAGGTAACAGGAATAGCTACCAAATGGGAGGACTCTGTTTGACCCCAGGCCAGGCTGGGTCTGGGAGCACAGTGTAGGCACTGGCTCACTGCAATCTCACACTCATTTTCCACCATTGTGACTCTCTGACTTAATGGCATTACTCCTGTGTGAAGGCAGAATCAGACCCAACATGTTCAGCCTCACACGTGGGTCCTGAAATGGCATGGTCAGGTTCCACCTAGGAACTATATCTTGCTCTCCTTGGGTGGAAGAAAGGTCACCAGGGACAAAGGGTGGAAATCTTGATTGGAACCATCAAGAACACCTGTGATTTCGCCCCCCCCCCCCAGCCTAGAGAGCTCAAACAACAACATAATAGTATTTTGATGTCTGTTCAATTCTGTTTTTAAATCGTCCACCCGGTAATACACATCCTGTAAGACAGAAAGCGCTTGAGTGACTAGATTTGAACTAAATGCCAGACAATAAAAACAAAGTTCTCCATTGCGTGAGGTTCCTGAATGATTATTAAGAGAAGCGTCTATGCAAGTCACCATCCTGCGGCAAATCCCAGACCCCAAAAAACAAAATTTTAATTAGCCAGTAAATCCAACAGCAAAATCTGCTCCTGCCCCCACACTCCCTATGACACCTACACCCTCAGGGTTCCCCATAAACCCTGGGAAACAGATGATCTTTATAGCATGCCCTGAAAATCAATCGGTCAGTGACAATGCCCAGCTGCCTGCTTTTTTTCCCTCCTGTAGTGAAGAGGATAAAGCTTGAATATGACTTCTAAACGCAGCCGGGGCACTACAGCACAGGGAGACTTACAGTCTTTTTGGTAGGCAGGTCCAAGGCTGCATAGTTTAAAATTAATGACTTATCTCCACCAGCTAGTGTTGATCACAGGACTCTGGTGTTGTGCGCTGCTGCTGAGATACATTGCTTCATAAACAGGTTGCTACGTTCTGCACCAGCTTTGGTTACCAAATGGGTTTAAGGTGTAGAGCGCATTGAGTAGCGTAGCCTGGAAGTGACACATGTATGTATAACAGCAGCAATGTCCTCATGCCGGAGGGAAGATTGGGGAGGCATGTCAACAGGCTGCAATCAATTTTCTACGGGTTAAACCCCTTCACTCAAAGTTGCATCCAGAACAGCAGCATTCACATGGCTCACCTCATGTCCCATTGAAATGTTGGGCTATGTGGTAGGTGACCAGGCAGGTCACTGAGCAGGAACTGATAAAGGGATTAAAGCCTGCTAGTGTCTTAGTGCTGAGGTATGAACTCATGACATGGTCCGACAGAGGAAAATAAAAGTAAATTATGGGTCTGATGGAAGGGGGGGGGGGGAACAATAAAGAGACCACTCCCTTCTGGATTAAGAGGTTAATGCAAGCCAAAGCACTGGAGCATGGCTGATGAAGGTGCAGCCTGGCAATGAAAAATTCACAGGCTAACATCTCAAGCCTCTGCCAGACTGCAAAGTGTTGACCCTCATTACCCTGTGCCCATTATGTCATTGCCAGGCTGTAGATGCTGAGCCTTTGCAGAAGAATAAGATTAGAAACTGATGGTCAGTTCGCATCTGCTACGGCACTATTCCCTGAACTGCTGGTTTATATCTATTCTCACTCAAGGTGGAATAATAAGGCACCTTGAAGAGTTGGAAGGGGTGTGTGATAGCTATGGGCCTATTCCTGGGCCTACTGAAGTCAGTGGAAGTTGTCCTCCGTGAGAACAGGATTGGACCCAATCATACACCAAATCCTGACAGGTCCTGAGCACTTGCAATTCCAGCACAATTAGTTGACTTCACAGTGCATAGCAGTTTGCTCAGCATCCCTCAGGATCTGATCTAATACTACGGGATTTGGACTAACAAGACACTCTTTTTTTTAACTATACAAATGCTGAATATGCTTCTCATCTTTACCTGGAGGAAGGGAAAAACCTCAAAACCCAAAGAACTATGTTAAATAAATGGATGCCCAAAGTTTTCACAAGTTGTTGCAGAGAATATAATTTGGAAACCTGGTAAATGTTCCAGACACGGAGTAACACACAGAACTGATCAGGGAGACATGCTAGCTTAATCCCACAAACAGTCACCTTCCCAAAGGATGTGGGAGAGGCAATATGGTTTGAGGATTGAAGCATGAGGCTAGGAATGAAGACTTCTAGGTTTTACTCCTCATTCTGCCCCTGACTTACTGTGTAACTTCAGACAAGAACCTAATCGGTCTCCATCTTTAATCCTTGGCAGCCTCACTGGCATGTTGGAAATCTTGATTGCTCAATGTTTCTAAAGCGCTTGGAGATCCTCCAATGTAAAGCAAGTGTTGAGTGTGATTTCAGGATCATCTTGCAGGTGTCCGAACCCCAGTGGAGAAAGGATGTCATCTTTGATTAGTAGTTCAGCTCTTACTTTAAAACAAACCTTATTTAGACTTGGTTATACCAAAGCACAAAAACAGAGAGAGGGAGAGAGATGCATTCATGTGCACATACAGTAAGTTTGCCTGACTAAGGACGATTAAATAATGATTAAAATCTGAGGAAGGCCGTCAGAAGTTGGTGCATAGTGAATACCTTTTTCATAGAACCAATTGACTAAATATAGATGTTCCCTATATCAGAGGCTATTATTAGTATGTCCCACTATATAAACAAGAATAATTTCAGCCACTTTTAAAATGAAGCCATCTCTGGAATGTGACGCACTAGTTGTTTAACAGATCAAGACTCCGCGTCAGTCTGAGACTGAAAAATACCACAACCAATTGACACTGCAGAAGAACATAGGCAGGTAGTTGTAACTGCTCTCACAGTCAGAACACCATGGCTAACAGACTAACTTGTGAAAACTGCCATGGGATGTTTGTCTCTTCCAAAAGATGGCTTTCCCAGCAGCACACTATACATCTCAACATGATGCTGGTGCATTGCCTCAGTAGTGATTCAAAGGGAGGGTGCCATCTACTTAATCAGCAACACCATTTCTGCAGCCCGTGGGATCTATTCTCTGCTGCCTTGCAGCTTGTTACTCATTTACCCCTGTGTAAAGCGCTATCACGGGTGTGCGTGGAGAATGCTCATTCGGCAGCACTGAACGCTCACTTTGCTGAGGGGTAAACGACTGCAAAAGACACACGGCAGTAATTTCACACAACTGGGTGGCTTGGGATCTCCAAGATTATACTTCTGGAAGTCAAAGGAAAACTTTGGTTTGTACACAGAAGTCTTGATAAATCAAGGCTTGAAAGGCACATTGATTTAGTGGTGCAGGGAGCAGCAGACAGACAAGTGCAAACAGTGGTCTTTTCCGCTGTTTCACTCACTCGCTCTCTTATTTTCCTCCCTCCCTTACCCCCCGCTTAAAGCTTTTATGCTTTGCCATACACAGCTAGACTGTATGAGTCAGGACCATACCTCTGTTTAGATGCCCCCAACTTTTTTTTTCCTCTTCGGTATACTAGCCACGCAATTTACGTTGACCATAAATTGGTAGCAGAAACATACTTTCCATTATTAGTGACTTTCTGTATAAAAATGAATATAAAAGGCAGCATTCCCAGGACTCCCACCTAAATCCCAGATGTTGTGATGTAGCAATGCTGGCAGCATTCTCTTCTCAGGTTGAAGCTGGGGCCCTCATTCATGCTGAGTTGCTCAGGCCTCTGATAAACCTTTGTGGGCTTCCAGCTGCTGTATCATTTCAGAGTCATTTCCTGCCTGAGTTAATAAACAATTGATTCAGTCTCTTTTTCCTAGTTACAAGCTAGTGGAGATGACTCTAGACCTTGAAGGTGAAAAGGAGGCAATCACGGAGGATAAAGAGACTGCGGAGGAGTTAAATGACTTCTTTGCATCAATCTTCATTTCAAAGCAGTGTTCAGACTGAATTGGGAGGATTTAGGGTGTGTGTGTACATGGGGATTTCCCTTCCTCTGATGGAGTTTAATCCACCTCTGTGGGTGCTGCTGTACTATCCCTGAAAGGAACGACCTGTGTCCATGAACCAGGATACTTCTGAAGATAATTATTCCCCCTGGGGAATATATCTGGCCAAAGCAAGGGGCATTTAAAAAGAACCAGTTTCCGAGGGTTGAGGGTGCAGGGTACCACTTCAGGGGTGTTCTCCTCTTCCATGCTGCAAAATGCTTGTGTCCCGCACAGCCACCCTGGAAGCTTAGTTGTTACACAGAGCAAGGTGAGGCACTGTCAGACAGAAGCATAAGACAATAAGGTAAAGGAACAAGTTAAGAAATTAAGGCCCTGATTGTGCCAGGAACGCTCATGACAGAACCACGCAAATCCCCACAGAATTCAATTGCCTTCTGTTTGAGCACATGGCTCTGTTTGTATGGCTCAGCTTGCAGAATTGGGGTTAAATCAAGACAGGGTGAAATTCCCCTAGGGAGTTCTGAAGGCGTGAAGGAACAAAGTATTATACTGTGGTTGAAAACCTGTGTAATTTACCATTAAAAGCAGCCACCTCCCTGGAGTTACAGCTGAATAAATAGAAAATCATCTGGCTAAAAGATATTTTTGCAACTCAGTTGCCGAGTTCAATTCAGTTAGCTTTGCAGGGCCGTATCATTCGCTTCTCGGGAGTATTTGGACAACCACCAGCTATTTGTGAAAACATCTTCCAATCCTAAAAGTTCAATCCTGTTCATCTGAAAATTCATACTAAAAGAGCTTTGTTTTATTTGTTACTTTCCTGTTTAAAATTCTTAAACCAATCAGGGAGCAGATACAAAACACTGTGCGACTTACAGGACCAATCAGAGAATATGAATAATAAAGAGTCAAAGAAAATTGTTTGCTAGTAACTTGAGAACAGGCCCACAAAGATACACAGGCACCTATTTGTCTCTTTAGGTGCCTAAATCCACCATTTAGGTTCCACTGACACTCTCAAAACCACTGCTTATCTACCCACGAACCCTGTATGTTAGTAAGTTTCCGGCGGTTGGCATTTGCAAAACTGCCTAAATTTGGGCACTCCCCACAGAGCTAACAAGCTGCTCTGAGCCCTAGCTTAAGCTGAAGCCCTGAGGTGGGATTCTCAAGTTAGGCATTACCCCACTGATCTTGCCAGCAGGGTCCAATGCGACGTTTGTGCTCTAAGCACACCTAAAATCTGATATTTGTAAGACCCTGTAGCAGGAGGGCTGGATGCCAGGCAACACTAGCGGAGGGGCAGCAGCTGTACAAAAGACAGAGGGTGGTAGTTATGTTTCTCTGATGGGTAGAGCCTGCATCTGGGATGCGGGAGATCCAGGTTCAAATCCCTCCTCTGCCTAATTTGGAGCAAGGGCTGGATCTGAAGTTTCGTACTTGTCAGTGCCCTGGTGGTTCTGCAGTGGAGCAGTTTTGTTGAAGCTGTTCCACTTTGTATAAATTAATGGGGTCAGAGAGAAAGAGGCTGACTCTATAGCCCAGTGGCTAGGTCACTGGGAGACCCAGGTCCGTATCAGGCAAAGCAGAGATTTAAAGTTGTTTCTTCACATCTTAGATGAATACCTTCATCACCAGGCTAGTCATAGAAATGTAGGGCTGGAAAGGACCTTGAGAAGGCATCAAGTCCAGCCCCTCCGTGCTGTGGCAGGACCAAGCAAACCTAGCCCCGTGTTTCCCAATGACCGATTCGTGGACTGGTGCTGGTTCCTAAGATCTCACTGGCACAGTTTAGGAAGGCAGCAAACCAGTCCCTAGTATCAAAAATGTTGAGAAACGCTGACCTAGACCACCCCCGACAGGTGTTTGTCCAACTTATTTTTAAAAGCTTCCAAAAATGGGGCTTCCTGACCTTCCTTGGAAGCCTATTCCAGAGCTTAACTACCCTTATAGTTAGAAAGATTTTCCTAATATCTAACCTAAATCTCCCTTGCTGCAGATTAAGCCCATTACTTCTTGTCCTACCTTCTGTGGACATGGAGAACAATTGATCATTGTCCTCTTTATAACAGTCCTTAACATACTGAAGACTGTTATCAGGTTCCCCCCTCAGTCATCTTATTGTGTTCTCTCTCTGGTTTTTTTGCATAAAACATCAAAAGGCCTCAGTTTTGTCTTGTTAGGGCCAAACAGCTGAGTATCCCAAGCAGAAGGAGGTGCCTATCATGGGCCTGTCAGTCAGGTGCCGAAGGTCCAGATCAGTGGGCATTAGGTGCATAAATACCTTTGAGGATCTGGGCCTAAGCCCTCCCTTTTCTTCCCCGTTTCACTCTTGGGTTGAGTAGCTGGCTTCCTGCTCAGTTTGCTGATTTCTGAGGATCCATCCTTTCCTTAGGCCCCTAACTCTCCCCAGGCCTTGTCTGGGGTGCCTAACCTGGAGCAGAGGATTCCACAAGGTGGGATTAGGCCTTGCAATGCTGAGCAGAGCAGTGCCTAAGGACCCTTGTGCGTCTGGCCCTCACTGTCTGATTAATTGTTTGGCCACACTGTTGGGTGAATGTTTACAAACTCTGCATACCTTTAAAGAAAATCAGGATTGGTTTCCAGGCAATTTGCTAACCAAAAGGGGGCTGAATGCATAACAAATACTACTTATGATGAGTAATTTGACCAGGTAGGATTGGATTATGGCCAACATATCTATCTATTTCATAGGAGCTAAGGGTAATCCTGGGAATTACAGGCCTTTCAGTCTTATTTCAGTTGCAGGAAGAACCAGTTGAGAAAGGAATGGTAGACACAGTAATAAAGCACCTTGCTAAGTATAAATTTCAAGTGACAAACCATCACGACTTTTTAAGGGTAAATCTCTTTATGCCTGAGTTTCCCCATCTCTAAAATTTAAATAATGCTACTTCCTGGCTCCCACCCCTTGTTTTTCTCATCTAGTTCAACTGTAAAATCTTTGGATTTTCTCTTATTGTATGTATAGCGTTTTGCACAGTGGGCCCCTGATCTCAGTTAATCAGAATAAATTGTGCCTCTTCAACATTAATAACCCAGTAGATGCTGTCACGGGATACACCACTCACCCCTGGACTGGTGCCTCCTCCTGGTACTCTGGGGATTAGCTGAAGGCCAACATCCGCCCCGCCCCATCTGCGGTTTACATACCATCACTGTGTCCTCCTGCAGCCTCAGGAACCACAGCATCCTCTTTGTGGCTTGGCCCTCTGGCCATGTCACTGCCAGAGTTCCCTCTTTCCAGGGGAGATTTAACTCCTCAATAGTCCTAGGCAGTCCTCTCGCTCAAGGCCTTGCTGCCACTTGCCCAGTGGCTGGTAGGGGAACCGGGACCCACACTGTTCTCTGGGTTCCATCACAGGGACCGTCAGCTCAGCAGTCTGGACCTTCCCTCTCTGGCCTCATTGTTCTATCCCTGGGTTGCTTCCTACTACTGGTTCCCCTTGTCTTCCTGGGCCTACAAGTTCCCAAAACCTCTTCCTAGGGAGTGACCACAGCCTGCAGTCCCCACTCACTCCTCCCTTTCTCCTGGGAGCATCTGCATTTTCCCAGGAGCATCTGCATTTACCTAGCAGCCTCTTCTGCTTTCAGTTCCTGGGCTTTATAGGCCCTGCCTGTTCCTGCCCAGCTGAGTCTCCTTAATCAGCTGCCTATTGGGTTATTTGGTCCATCTGACCTGCATTAAACCCTGCTGGGTGAGTGTGGGGTAGTCAGCCCATTACAGATGCCTTTCAAGGCATTAACAACACAGCAGATAAAGGCGAACTGGTAAATACAATATATTTAGACTTTTGACTAAGTCCCTCACAAGCAGGTATTAGTGAAATACGGTAACCATAGGGTGTGAGGGAACGCACAGCTATCAATTAAAAAGTGGTTAAGAGGTAGGAAACAAAGAATAGGGCTAAGCGTTCAGTTTGCAGGATGGAAAGGACATTAATAGGAATGTACCCCCGAGGTCAAGTTAGTAAAGACTAGTGTGGAAATACGAGGAATGCCATAAGTACCTAATTAACCTCAGAAATTGCCAACATGATGGCAGATGAATTTCAACATGGCCAAATCTAAGATAATATGAGCTGAAAGGAACAACTTAAATGCCTTGTACACACTGATCGGCTTTGAATTAATTCTAACTTCTCGGGGAGAGGGGGAATAAAAAGACCTGTAGGCATCATTGTCAACAGCTCAATGAAGATATCTACTCAATGCGCAGTGGGAGGGTTGAAGAAGTGAATGAGACATTAGCTGAATTAAGAAAGGGGTGGAGGAGGCTATGGAAAATGTTAGAATTGATGGCGCATTCTCACCCACATACAGCGTTCAGTTTTGCTCTCCCTTTTGTTAGAAAGGAGATACGGTAACACAAGATCCAAAGAAAGGCAATGCAAGTGATTTAGCAGCATGTGGTTCTCTAATGTAGGGAGAGATGAAAATGACTAGGGTTAATTGGTTTGGAAAGGAGAAGAATAAGTGGTGATAGGAGAGATGAATTTAATATAATGAATGGGAAAGATTAGGCTAATCTGCCTCTCTGATTTCTTTTTTTTACCCTGTTCCATAAAATAGAGAATGAAGAGAAATTCAATGAATGTCAAAGGCAATACATTTAAAATGGGTAACAGGAAACATTTCTCATGCCACACATAGTGAGTCTGTAGAACTTAGGGCTTGTCTACATTACTGGCTGGATCGACGGGCAGCGATCAATCCAGCGAGGATTGATTTATCGCGTCTAGTCTAGACGCGATAAATCAACCACCAAGCACTCTCCCTTTGACTCCGGTACGCGACCGGAGCGAGAGGCGCAGGTGGAGTCGACAGGGGAGCGTCAGCTTTCGACTCACCGCAGTAAAGACACCATGGTGAGTAGATCTAAGTATGCTGACTTCAGGTACGTTATTCACAGTGTAGACCAGACCTTAGTGATGCAGAGTGTTACTGGGGCAAATAGTTTAAGAAGACTTTTTTAAAAAGATGTAAACATTAATTGGGTTAGCCTCTCCTGTCATATGTATCAAGGTAAAAATTACAAGGGCTCATAATGTAGTAAAGCGTCATCACTGGATGAACTGGGTTATTATGGGTTGGAGCCTTGCTTCACCCCTCCCTTACATCTTGATCTAGTCAGTGGGAGTTCCTGCATCCCCAGTTGTATTGTGATGCCATTTGAATAAAGCAGCAAGTTCCCAGCCTGCAGTTTGGTGAGGACAGCTGTAGTTGCATTGAGCAGTCCCTTTACAAAAATTAATGTTCATGGCATGAATCAGTCAGGAGTTGTGGGCAGCAAGGACTGTCTCTCCATGGTAATAATGCTGAATAAAACTTTCCTCTTTTAGAACTCAAAGCACTTTACCAAGGAGGGTAAATGTCCTTGTCTCTATTTGACCACTGGGAATCCTACGGCACCAACTGGTTAAGTGACTAGTCCAGGGCACATAGTGAGTCAATGGCAGAGCTAGGTTCTGAATCCAGCTCAGTAGCTCCTCAGTGTTGCCACACTAATGGCTAGCTAGGGAGAAGATGCAATAATATTCTAATTGGTCTTATGTGCTTCTGGACCCCTCACAAGAGGAGGAACTCATAGAATTTCCTTCCAGCTTTTCCAAGGAGTGGCAGGGTTTGCCTCCTCTGCAGATGAAGCTAGAGGCCTTAACCCCAGCAGATTTTCCCACAGTCCGCTGGAGGTACAGGGCCATCTGCACAGAGATCCTGTCTTTCTGCACTGGGTGTATGCTCTGAGCTGCTCTTCCTGGTTCTCCGACAATGTGACTCTGTGCCTGCAAGGATTCCACAGCCCACCCCTCAAGCTCTTTCAGATCTCACCTCAGGCTATTGTAACTCCTGTGCTGATGCCCTGGTGGGAGGATAGTATCTGCTCTCCCTCCCACCCAATGTCTGTCACTCCTCATCACAGACATATGCTTGGACCCAATGAGAATTGTTTGCAAATCCAGAGATGAGTTTGGGTGCCGGAGGTGGCTGATGCACACACACATTGTGTATCTAGGGACAAAGTTAGTTAGTTCCACCCATGCATCTAAAGGCACGCACAGATCACAGTACCCCATCCATGACGATAAGAATAGGCTGTATATTGTGCTTGCCCTGTGTGCTGTAGCGACTAGAACCATGCAAAAAGTTGGTTACCACCCCCAAATCCATGTGTACCTCCAGGTTTCAGGGTTCATGAAAAACTTAAGACCTAGCTTAGGTTCACCTTGTGTCACTGGCAGATCAGGTGTCAGTTCATGCCAAGGCCCCAACTGGACACTGATGAATGCATCACTGGAAACCAGCCTGACTGACCTGTGTGAAAGTATTATTAAAATAGGCATTAGATTTATTAAAAAATGTGTTTAGACTTTATGAAATGCTGGTAGGATGCTGCATGATTAATCTCACTTAACTTCTGTACCCCATGTTATAAGGTAGTATGTAAGTAAGTGTTTGCTCTGAAACTGTAAACCCCCTCAGTCAGGAGAGAAGTATTCCCAAGTGTGAAATACTAGTTTACCACAAGAGGTGTCATCTCCTTTCCAACAAAAGAAGGCCCATAGATACCAGACAAACCATTGTGGAACATCAGAGGACAAAAACTTTGTTGATTGCTCCCCCCACACCCATGAAGAGGGGACGTGCACAAACGCTCGTCCCATCAGGTTGAACTGTGGGAGAAGGGAATAAAAATCCTTGACAAGAAGGAACTGTACCTCTTTATGCTGCTTGGACTTTGGGGAGCAAAGATTTCTAAGCATAAGCAAGAGATCCCCACCTGCTTGGCCTGGGTTAGCACTAAAGGATACATAGAGCTTGCATATAGCTTCTATCAGTTTTAGGAACCTGGGACTGTAACTCATTTGTGTGTGTATGTTCACCTGCTTTCACACTGTAAATAACTCTCATTTCCTTTTCTTCGTTAATAAATCTTTAGTTAATTTATTGTAGGATTGGCTACAATATTTTCTTGGAGGATCTAAGGTGCAATTGACCTCGAGTGCAAACGATTGACTCTTTGGGACTGGGAGTAACCTGAATATTGTTATGATTTTCGGTGTAAGGGACCATCTATCGCAAGGGCAGCATTGCCTGGGTGGCAAGATAGGTCAGAGTACCAAAGGAGACTGTCTGCGACTCTATGTTAAGGCTGTTATAGTGCTTGAGGAGTTCACACTTGATACTTAGTTGGTGAAATCTAAGTATAGAACTCACAACCAGTTTGGGGTTTGTGCCCTGGTTCTTCACAGTCTGCCCTGAGGTTCATACTCACACTCGGGAACCACTCTAGACAGCTTGACACACCTAAAAGTTCACTAAAGTTTGCAAACCTGGGCCCATTTTGGGAGACTCAAGGACCAATTTCGAATGGCCAGGTGGGTCAGGGTGGGGTGTACAAAAGTCTCCGCCTCACATGGTTTGACATGAATCCAGGTGAGGCCCAGCAGCACCGTTTCAGTCTGAATTTTTGAGTTCCTTTGCACCCGAAACTCAAAGCAAAACTCATGGAGCACTATTCCTCCTGGGAGCAACTCCATCAATGTCAGAGCACTAACAGCAGGGATGAATTTTGGCCAAGAGGCACAAAACCAAGTTAACCCAAAGAAGTTTGCAAAAACCCCCATGAACTGAAACTCTCGCACTTGTGGTGACACTAATTCAGGGCCAGATCAAGGCTTTATGACATGGGAGGCAGGTTGTGGGCTGGTGGAAGAGCTACCTGCAGCATGAACCCTTGGAGGAATTCTGTCATAGAATCATAGAATATCAGGGTTGGAAGGGACCTCAGAAGGTCATCTAGTCCAACCCCCTGCTCAAAGCAGGACCAGTCCCCAACTAAATCATCCCAGCCAGGGCTTTATCAAGCCTGACCTTAAAAATATCTAAGGAAGGAGATTCCACCACCTCCCTAGGTAACGCATTCCAGTGCTTCACCACCCTTCTGGTGAAAAAGCTTTTCCTAATATCCAACCTAAACCTCCCCCACTGCAACTTGAGACCATTACTCCTTGTTCTGTCATCTGGTACCACTGAGAACAGTCTAAATCCATCCTCTTTGGAACCCCCTTTCAAGGTAGTTGAAAATAGCTATCAAATCCCCCTTCATTCTTCTCTTCCACAGACTAAACAATCCCAGTTCCTTCAGTCTCTTCTCGTAAGTCATGTGTTCCAGTCCCCTAATCATTTTTGTTGTCCTCCGCTGGATGCTTTCCAGTGTTTCCACATCCTTCTTGTAGTGTGGGACTCAAAACTGGACACAGTACTCCCGATGAGGCCTCACCAATGTTGAACAGAGGGGAACGATCACGTCCCTCGATCTGCTGGCAATGCCCCTACATCCCAAAATGCCATTGGCCTTCTTGGCAACAAGGGCACACTGTTGACTCATAGCCAGCTTCTCGTCCACTGTAACCCCTAGGTCCTTTTCTGCAGAACTGCTGCCTCGCCATTCGGTCCCTAATCTGTAGCAGTGCATGGGATTCTTCCGGCCGAAATTCAGGACTCCTCACTTGTCCTTGTTGAACCTCATCAGATTTCTTTTGGCCCAATCCTCTAATTTGTCTAGGTCCCTCTGTATCCTATCCCTACCCTCCAGCGTATCTACTTCTCCTCCCAGTTTAGTGTCATTTACAAACTTGCTAAGGGTGCAGTCCACGCCATCCTCCAGATCATTAATGAAGACATTGAACAAAACCGGCTCCAGGACCAACCCTTGGGGCACTCTGCTTGATACCGGCTGCCAGCTAGACATGGAGCCATTGATCACTACCTGTTGAGCCCGACGATCTAGCCAGCTTTCTGTCCACCTTATAGTCCATTCATCCAGCCCATACTTCTTTAACTTGCTGGCAAGAATACTGTGGGAGACTTGCTAAAGTCAAGGAATAACACATCCACTGCTTTCCCCTCATCCACAGAGCCAGTTATCTCATCACAGAAGGCAATTAGATGCTCAACCAGCATTCCTGGAGGCAACTATAAGGGAATGCAGGTTTGTGGGGGGAGAGCACCACCTTTGATTTGAGCAGTGCACCTTCTCCCTATGATAACTTTGCTCCACCGGCCAATATCAAGAGGGAAGTTGCTCTCCCCCTGCCCCTTCTCATGCCTTTAAGGAAGTCAGTGCTACCACTGTGAGTTTGGAACACCAGCTGTGGCTGGCCACTGTTCAGGAGCACAAAGGTGTGGGGGGGAGAGAGGCGGAAGGGTCCTTATGCCCCCTCCCCTCTTGTACACCTGCAGAGAGCAAGCTATAGTCTGACCCTAAGCATGAATCTCGCACATTGAGAAGGTGAGGTAAAATTATTAGCACATTCTGTTCTAGCGAAATCTTCATTAGAAAGCACTGAGGCTTCTGCAGTACTCCAAGGCTGAAGGGAGCAATGCAGCTGCAGGCATCATCATTGCCACTTGAACAATGCTCTCTGGATGTGCATGGATTTATCTTACCAACACCCCAGCGAGGTAGGGAAGTATTATAGCCCTGCTGTAATGCACAGAAAGAGTAAAGTGACCTGCCAAAAGTTGCACAGAGTCAGTGACAGGAATTGAGCCCAGATATCCAGAGTCCCAGTCCAGTGCCTTGATCACATGACCGGCCTTCCTTCTGTCATTCCTCACTCCTTCCCCTCCCTACTGTTTGTTAATGTTAGCTTGCACGTGCTTTCTGGGCACAGGCCATGTCTTTCTGTTTGATCTCTGAAGCACCGAGCTTACTTTGGGACTCTGCAAAAATGGATAATAAAAATCAATGCCTGATCGCAGACAATTCATGCACAACATTAATCAATTACGTTATATTCTATAAATAATGTTCCCAGTCCTACCCATTAGCAATCGGTTGGACTATCCAGTTCCCCTAAAATGAGATTTTAAAAGGGATCAGTCCCTAACGTAGTAGTTCTTATTTCAGCTGAAAAATATGTAACTTACAAAAGGAGGTGTTGGATCTGAGATATTTACTGCTTTTCAGCATTAATCCCATTGTTCTCAGATGTACTGCATGGCTGTGGATCCATAGCTCAGATGCTTCCTTAGGCAGACACTGACATGCTGGGTTTTGATGGTCTCTTTGGCAATCCATGGATAATAGGTCACTGAGAGATTTTTTTTTAAACTGCACCTTTCAGTCTGTGCTGCTGTGCCTTCGAGGGTGTGCTGAGGCTGTATTGAGACTTACTGGAGACCAGTGAACTTACACCCACCATAGAGCAGCTTAGGCCTTGTCTACACTATGTGGGAAAGTCAATCTATGCTACGCAATTTGAGTTATGTTAGTAGCATAATTCAAATGGGTGTAGCTTAGACCTATTTCCCAGAGGGTCTGCACTCCCCTTACTCTTCTCGTTCTGGTGGAGTACGGGAGTTGATGGGAGAGTGATTTGCGGTTGATTTAGTGGGTCTTCATTAGACCCACTAAATCGACCATCGCTGCATCGATCGCCACACCATTGATCCCCTGGTAAGTGTAGACAAGCCTTTAGAAGCACCTTGGGCAGTGTCTCATGTTGGCACTGACCATGGAATGGCTCTGAAGGACAGCTTTCAATGACAGAGGGTTTATTGTACGTGTGGAGCAAATGAGAAAGCTAAAGCAATTAACACAAAACTATGTTTAACATAAGTTGTTGTTATTAATCAGGGATGAGGCCTCCTTGGGATAGGCACTGTGCATAAACATAGAAGAAAACACATGGCCAAACGCTCTGCTGGCAGCAGTCCATTAAGTCAATGGAGCGATGCCAACAAAATTTTGGCCCACCGTTCCTGCTCCGAACAGTTTATAATCTAAGAAGACAAAGCAACAAACACAAGGTTGGAGAGAAGGAAACAATCAAGAACCTATTTTGTGCGTGTGTTGCCTTTGCTCTCTGTTTGTAATCTGATGTGTCAGATAAATATTGATCTTCCCTTATTGCCTTTCAGCTGCCTGCTCCAGCTGCCCTTCATTCTAACATTAATCATAGTTTGTTTTCTTGGAGGGATCAAGGCAGGAGTGAGACTCAAGAAGGGTTTAGCACAGGGGTGGCCAACCTGAGCCTGAGAAGGAGCCAGAATTTACCAATGTACATTGCCAAAGAGCCGCAATAATATGTCAGCAGCCCCACATCAGCTGCTCCCCTCCCCACTCCCAGTGCCTCCCACCCACCAGCAGCCCCACTGATCAGCGCCTCCCCCTCCCTCCCTGAACCTCCTAATCAGCTGTTTCATGGCGTGCGGGAGGCTCTGGGGGGAGGGGGAAGGAGCGAGGGCACGGCAGGCTCAGGGAAGGGGGTGGGAAGGGGTGGAGTGGGGGCAGGGCCTGTGGCAGAGCCGGGGGTTGAACAGTGAGCGCCCCCCGGCACATTGGAAAGTTGGCACCTGTAGCTCCATCCCGGGTGTCGGTGCCAAGACAAGGAGCCGCATATTAACTTCTGAAAAGCCGCAGGGAAAGGGTCTGATAAATAGCTCCTCAACTCTGGCCGCTGATTTTAATGGGGCACAGGTCAAATGGGCTCCGTGAAAGAGATCGACATCTTAATGCTGTTCCTAGTGGACAAAGATCCACAACATAATAAATCCCTCGGCAGTCTTAATATTATGGGGATTGGCACCTTAGGTACGTGAATTATAGTACTAAGAATCTCTGCAGACAGGCCAGAAGTTGAATGAACATGGGACCTTTCTGCTCCCACCTGTAAGTGGGTCCCCCAGGTCAGAGTAGAGGCATGTGGGTGGAATGCTGTGTAGGAAACTTGAACTGTTGCTGCCTGGGCATGTTCTGTCAATAGAGAGAAGACTTTATTATTCAAGGATGCTAATCGAGTCCAGCTAGTTAGCACTAAATGCCGTTTCATCATTAATGTCTGCTGTTGGTCCTGGGTATTGCACTGATCTCTTGGCAGTGATCAATTGCACAGATAGCTAAGCAGGAGAGCAGTAGGATAGATATGATTCTCCTCTCACACCAGTGTAACTTCACTGCCATCATTGGGGATGCTCCTGATTTACTCTGCTGGGAGGGGAATCAGGCGAGCAGTCAAAACACTTCATTTCCTGCCTTTGAAATTTTTTTAATTATCAAATTGATTTTACTGGCTGTAAAAGATGCTCCGTCAGCTGCACGGAAGACTGTATTTCCTTCTCCTTTGTTTGTTTTAATATTTAATAGCTTCAAAGTACTGTACTAAGCCTCACAACGAAGCCCAGAGGCAGGTTAGTAAGCATTGTTGTTATTCCCATATTTTAGATGGGTAAACTGAGGCATACAGTGTCCGAGTCACAGAGTCAGGATTAGAACTCAGGCAATTTAAGCTTTTACACTCATGCTCAATCCACTACACCAGACTACCTCCCTTAACAACCTCCCTTGGTGTTACTGTAATGTCATAGTTTCCTCTTTTCATTTCAAAAGTAAATTTCTGCATCAAAGAACAGATTTATTTCCCTTAGTTCTTCCTGACCAATCCACTCTTGGTTTTACTTCTCCATACCATGCTTGGTGAGGGGGTGTGTGTGTGTGTATTTAAAACAATTGGGTTGCACTTCACCCTATGGAAACAAAAGTGCCTATTTAAGGGCAATATTGTCCTCTTGCAGCTGAATAATCAATCTCAACCTAAAGAGCATATAATGGAATTAGTGGAGGGAGAACCTCAAAATGTTTAGAGGTTTCATTTTGTTAAGAAACCAAAATCTGCATACGGATGTCAGAAAGGGGCACAAAATTTATCTTGACATTTCTGGTCTTTCCTTGTGAAGACTGAGAGGGAAGTACTGCACAAGCAGCTGACCTTGATTCTGAACTCCGGCTCTCGCTATATGGATAGTTCTTTCATATGGGCACTGTTCACATATAACAACGTATCAGGGCTTACCATGAAGATAAAGACAGAGAATCATGCCTTCATTTTCATGGATGATACATTCCTATATATTGTAATATATCAGCTAGGATCTTTTAGTGAACAAATCTCACTCAGAAGGAAGCTCTGTGACCAGTCCATATCTGGTACAGAAGTACATGGTCGGGAAAGAACAAGTTAAAATTATTTAGACAAGTTAGATGTCTTCAAGACACCAGGGCCTGATGAAACACTTCTTAGAATATTCAAGGAGCTGATTGAGGAGATATCTGAGCCATTAGTGATTATCATTGAAAAGTCATGGAAAATGGGAGAGATTCCAGAGGACTGGAAAAGGGCAAATATAGTGCCCATCTTTAAAAAGGAAATAAGGACAACCTGGGGAATTACAGATCAGTCAGATTAACTTCAGTAACTGGAAAGATAATGGAGCAAATAGTTAAGTAATCAATCTGCAAACATCTAGACAATAATAAGGTGATAAGTAACAGTCAACATGGATATGTCAAGAACAAATCATGTCAAACCAACCTAATAGCTTTCTTTGACAGGGTAGCAAGCCTTGTGGATCCGGGGTGGGGGTGGGGGTGGGGAAGAAGTGGTAGATGTGGTACATCTTGACTTTAGTAAGGCTTTTGATACTGTCTTGCATGACCTTCTCATAAACAAACTAGGGCAATACGACCCAGATGGAGCTACTATAAGATGGGTGCATAACTGATTGGAAAACCATTCCCAGAAACTAGTTATCAGTGGTTCACAGTCAAGTTGGAAGAGCATATCAAATGGGATTCTGCAAGGATCAGTTCTGAGTCTGGGTCTGTTCAATATCTTGATAATGGCACAGAATACACTTATAAAGCCTGCATATGATACCATGTTGGGAGGGGTTGCAAGTGCTTTGGAGGATAGGATTCACATTCAAAATGATCTGGACAAACTGGAGAAATGGTCTGAAGTAAATAAGATGAAATTCAATAAGGACAAATGCAAAGTACTCCACTTAGGAAGGAACAATCAATTGCACACATATAACATGGGAAATGACTGCCTAGGAAGGAGTACTGAAGACAGGGATCTGGGGGTCATAGTGGATTGCAAGCTAAATATGAGTGAACATTGTAACACTGTTGCAAAAAAAGCAAACATCATTCTGGGATGTATTAGCTGGAGTGTTGTAAGCAAGACACAGGAAGTAATTCTTCCGCTCTACTCAGCACTGATATGGCCTCAACTGGAGTATTGTGTCCAGTTCTGGATTCCACATCTCAGGAAAGATGTGGACAAATTGGAGAAAGTCTAGAGCAGAGCAACAGGAATGATTAAAAACAAAAATGAGGGAAGATTGAAAAAAATGGGTTTGTTTAGTCTGGAGAAGAGACGTCTGAGGGGGGACATAATAACAATTTTCAAGTACACAAAAAGTTGTTACAATGAGGTGGGAGAAACATTGTTCTCGTTAACCTCTGAGAATAGAACAAGAAGCAATGGGCTTACATTGCAGCAAGGATGGTTTAGGTTGGCCATTAGGAAAAATTTCCTAATTGTCAGGGTGGTTAAGCACTGGAATAAATTGCCTAGGGAGGTTGTGGAATCTCCATCATTGGAGATTTTTAAGAGCAGGTTAGACAAACACCTGTCAGGGATGGTCTAGGTCAGTGGTTCCCAAACTTGTTCTGCCGCTTGTGCAGGGAAAGCCTCTGGCGTGCTGGGCCGGTTTGTTTACCTGCTGCGTCCACAGGTTTGGCCGATCGTGGCTCCCAGTGGCTGCGGTTCGCTGCTCTGGGCCAATGGGAGCTGCTGGAAGCGGCAGCCAGTACATCCCTCGGCCCATGCCGCTCCCAGCAGCTCCCATTGGCCTGGAGCAGCGAACTGCGGCCACTGGGAGCTGCGATTGGCCGAACCTGCAGATATGGCAGGTAAACAAACTGGCCCGGCCCTCCAGGGGCTTTCCCTTCACAAGTGGCAGAACAAGTTTGGGAACCACTGGTCTAGATAATGCTTAGTCTTTCCATGAGCTCAGGGAACTGGACTAGATGACCTCTCAAGGTCCCTTCCAGTCCTACGATTCTGTGATTCTGTGATATGCATATTGTCCTTCCTGATGCTCATTGTCAGTTTTTATATTGACCTGTGTTTTTTATGTACATGCCATAGAGGACTTGATTGGTGGGTTTTGGATAATAAGACATAGGAGAGTAGCTGCTAGCTAAAAATATCTATAGCACAGGTCAAATTAAAGAAGGGATCTATGCAGGTAATGTAAACTTTAATCTGTGGTTACCGTTACTCTTGTCATCCTCTTTCCTTTAGTTATGAAGTACAGATGACCCAGCTGAGTTTGCAGTCCTTTGTCTTTAAGTGCCACAAATGCTCTTTGTTTTCCCTGGTACTGCTCTGTTCTGTGCGGAGAGCAAGTGAGTCAATGAAAGGACACTGCTAAGGAGCTGACACTGCTGAGACTGTCCTTCTCAATTCCCTCACCGCTCTTTTTGCCTTGCTTGGTGTTGAAATCACAGGGCCTTCATTCAGGTCTTAGACCTGTGTCTTAATTACCATGTGCCTAACTATACAGGATTCAGAGGGAGCCATAAAACCACTAAAAATCACCTAAAATAGCTTTTATATATAAAAAATAGCAACTGTTTTGAAATCAAGTTTTTCAGTAACTTCCAGAGCTAGAAGGAAGTGTTCTGTATCACAGTGGAAATCTGGCACTCTCTCCTTTCTGAAAATCTAAATACACTATATCCACTGGATCCCCCTTGTCCACATGCTTTTGACCCCCTCAAAGAATTCTAGTAAACAAAGTAGATTGGTGAGGCATGATTTCTCTTTACAAAAAACATGTTGACTATTCCCCAACAAATTATGTTCATCTACGTGTCTGACAATTTTGTTCTTTACTATAATTTCAACATGTCAGGCTTACTGGCCTGTAATTGCTGAGGTCACCGCTGGAGCCCTTTTTAAAGATTGGCATCACATTAGCTATCCTCCAGTCATTTGGTACAGAAGCTGATTTAAATGATAGGTTACAGACTGCAGTTAGTAGTCCTGCAATTTCACATTTGAGTTCCTTCAGAACTCTTGGGTGAATACCATCTGGTTCTGGTGAATTATTACTGTTTAGTTTATTTAGTTTATTTCCCAGCTTGAAAAAAAGACAGAGGAGGATGATGTGATTTTGCTGTCAGTTCTGGAAGGTGAATTGTTGCAGGTCATGGGGCTGATGGAAATGTGCATTTTGGGGTGAAACGAGGGCCAGAGCCAATGCACTGACTTCAGTGAAAATGGAAACAAGCTTTCTACTCTCAGAATGCTCATTTGCCCTGTTTTATGGAAAGATGAGCTTTGTTACTAAAGCCTCGTGGAGAGAAAGGACTGAGACGTCGGCCTTGTTTCAAATGATTTTGCAAAGGAAAAATGACAGGATAACTGTGTACAAATGTCCAAAGAGTGTAAACTTTAAAGGCCTGATTCTGTAAGCATCCTGCACATGGCTGCCCCCTGACACTCCAGGGGAGTTCTACACACAGAACTCATGGAGGAGAGAAATTAGTTCAGGTTTTTCAAGGAGATGAAGTGGAGAATAAATCAGTGAAAGGAGAATGCAAACCAAATAGATGGAAAAAATTCACTTCCTAATGCAGAGTGGTAGAAGCCTCATATCTTTAGTTAGTTCAAACTGGACTGAACAAACCATTGGGGAATACATTTCAGGGAACGACCCTATCCTGGCATCTCACTGGGGATAGACAGGACAAATGTATGAGTGTGATTGTATGAAGGGGTTGCTTGTGAGAGTGGGAGAGAGAATACAGCCCTGGGGAGGGGGGGGTTCCTTCCAGTTTATGCCTTATGTTCCTAAAAGCTCATGCTTCAGGGCCTCAGCTGGTCCCCTGCAGGGGTCAGGAGGGGATTCCTCCCCCAACACCACTGTATTCTGTTTTGTGGCATGGGGGTTGGTCTCCTTCCTCCGACGCATCAGAAATGGCCATGGTGAGAGATGGGACACTGCTGAATAGAGAGGGCCAGCACTTTGAGGTGACACCCAGCATTCTCGCTCACACATGCTTATCTGGCTGGTTCTTGCTTGCATGGTTAGGGTCTAACTGATCACCATTGGTGGGGTCGGGAAGGAATTTCCCTCAGGTCAGAATGGCAGTGACCTTGAGGGGTTTCCACCTTCCACTGCAGCATGGGATGGGGGTCACTTGCTGAGATTATCTGCGTATATCTTAATCAATTCCCTGCCATTGAGGGAATTGGTCCCTCCTATTCTCTGCATGTGGCACATAATAGTTTAGTCTCCTGTGGGCTGTAATACTTTGGTCTAATTTTGATTGCTGGGTTTAGTGTGCAGGAGATGGGTGGTGTTGGGGGCCTGCAATATACAGCAGGTTGGACTAGATGGTCTGGTGGTCCCTTCTGGGCTTAAACTCTGTGATTCTATGAAGATGGCTTAATAGTTTATTCTGTCTCTCTCTCTATCATCTGTCACACAGAGCTTCCTATAATTATGAAAGGGAGAAGAAAAGAAGCTGCCATGAAATCCACTAGGGACATTGCTGTACATATCTGATGTACCTGAGCAATGCTCAGTTACTATGGTGATGGGCAATATAGAAAACACGTAATGTAGAGAAAGAGTTTTATGGTGGGTTTCAATTTGAGGTGTCCTGGATTGAGAAGTGAAGATGGGATAAGTAAAGGTTATTACTTTTGAATAACAGTAATTATTATTATTATTATTATTGTTATTATATATTTACCTAACTATAAATACGAGTGATTGCAAAGTCTTAATACTTCGACAGCACTTTCCCTGAAAGGATCTGAAAGCCCTTAACAAAAACTTCACAACTAGTCCCTCTGTAAAGTAGCTATTAATAATAATTATTATGATATTAATTTTGAGATGAATAAACTGAGAGATCAAGACGCTAAAAGTTAAATATTCATACATAAGGGCCTAAAGGTAGGCACCATGTTTAGGCTGTGTCACATGGTAGAGTGGACCTTTAAGGGTATTGTGCTTTGCCCCCACTGGTGATATATCAATAGGGTTGCCAGTTTTGGTTGGATGTAATTCCTGGAGGGTTCATCACATGACATAACCTTTAACTAAAGATTAATCTTTAATTCCTGGAGATTTACTAACCTTACTAATCAGCTGCCTCCCACCTGATGCAATGAGGCCAGAATTGGGTGATAGCATGTCATAAAAACCAGCAAGTAGCTGAGCTAGAGAACTGTGGGGAGTAGATAGACTCCTGTGGGATTCCTTGGGCCAGGAGAGAGAACCTGGTTTATATATATGACTCAGGCAGATGGCCTGCAGAGTGGAATCCCATAGGGAGCAGGCTAGAAAGGAGTAGGGATCAGAGAGGCTCACCTTGGCTCCCAGATAGATCCTGTAGGATTTGTAGATTGGCTCTTGCAGAAGTCTGGGGTCATGACTGATATGTTCAACTTATGCTATTTTGAAGAAATAAAACTGAAGTCCCGAAGACATGGGGACATATATCCTGTGCCTGGAGAGAGTTCTTAGCCGACTGGCTTACAGGCATCTGAATAAGTGGCCTGAATTTCAGAGTTCCTGAGTGTCCAAAGATCCCACTGAAGTTGAGAATCAAATTTAGATGCTTAAGTATGGAGTTAGAAGCTGACTGTTTGGCACCTGAGCTTGAAAATTTTGGCATAAATGATTTGCCCTGGATTACTCAGCAAGTGAATGGCAGAGTCAGGAATGCAATCCATGTGTCCTAACTCCTAGATCTCTGCTCTGTCCAGTGGACAAAACCTACGTCAGCCAACCTTGCTTCAGGTTGTTTCCTCTGCCTTTCCTTCCATGCTGTAACAAATACCAAGTTTGACTGACTGCTAGAAATGGAGAATTTGATGAGTCATTGTCTTGTAGAGCGGCATGATGTGTGTAGAACACTACACTAATCTGCCTACCCATCTCTGTGTAAGATTTATTTATGGCATTCTCTAGTGTAATACTATAATATCCTTTCCCATCTCAAATTTCCCGTCTGGTGCCTGCTTACTACAACTTTTTTTTTTTTTTTTGGTAAGTAAGATGATTGTGTATTGAGGCTGAAGGGTGCAGAATATTATGAGGATTTTTGTCATCAGATTAAGACTTTAGACAAAATGAAAGTCTCTGGTTAATTATTGAAAGCTCCACGTACTAACGTTGGCTCTCATGTCCGCCTCTCCACCCAATGCCCCTGAAAGACTCAGCTAGGATTTGGGGGGGTTACTCAAGGTAAAAGTGGAAAACATGTTGATGTGAACAGATGCCATGGCCACTGGCTCCGCAGCACTCGGTGGGAGTTCCGAGGCAGTGTATTTGTCTCAGTGAAACATTTTTCATACATGGTAAGCCATAGAATCGTAGGACTGGAAGGGACCTTGAGAGGTCATCTAGTCCAGTCCCCTGCAGTCATGGAAGGACTCATGGCCATGCTTCATTAATGTACTTATCCACCATGGAGCTATTTACTGTCTATGTCCATTCTAAGAATGAGGTCCCAGCCCTGCCCTTGCCTTGCTACTCTTTCTGTAAAGCACTCTCTCCAGGCCTGATAGACTCAGGGTCATTATGTGTGCGATGGAACAAGAGCACCCACAGAGAAAGACTGTAGCAGGAATACAGGAGTCTCCCTGCAGGGTCAGACTGCTCCATCGAGCCCTGTTCTCTGCCCCCAGCAGTGGCCAGGATGTGATGCTTCATAGCAGGATTGCCCAAGGTTTATCCTGAGGATTCATTATGGTCCAGAGACTTTAAATGTGGTTCACAACTGTTCTGTTCCTCAAGTGCAGCATGAGAAACCTGATCAGCTGGTAGTTTTGATTGGTGGTAAGCTCAGCCAACACCCCATTTCTGTTCCTCTTTCATGTGTGCAAAGAATGTTGTCTTGCAGTTATTTTTGCTACAATAATGTATGTACATCTAAATGAAAATTTGGTGGCATGTGGCCAGTGTCATCTTTGGTATCCCTGCTTCAGAGGGATATGAGCCTTCCCCACTTCCTAGCCATTGTACAGTGTACTTGTGAGGAGGAAGTTTATCCTGCTGGTGATCACTTCATGCCCTGAAATGTGAGATTTGACTTATGCTCATGATTCTAAGAAAAGGAAGGAGTAAGACTAGCAGAATGAGGACAATGGACTTCAAACAAACAAACCAATAAACAAGACAAAAACCAAAACAAAACAGACTTTAACAAACTCAGAGAACTGCCATGGGAAGAAAATCTAAGGGAAAAGGAGTTCAGGAGAGCTGACAGCTTCTCAAAGAGGCAGCATTAAGGGGGCACAACAGCAAAGTATCCTGGTGAGAAGGAAAGATAGGAAGACTAGCAAGAATCAATATAGTGGCATCAGCAGTTCTTGAATGACCTGAAAAATCAAAGTGAAATCCTACAGAAAGTGGAAATATGGACAAATTGCTAAAAATGAGTACAAAAGTATAGCACAAGGATGTCGGGACTAAATGAGAAAGGCTAAGGCACAAAATGAGTTACACCTAGCAACAGATATAAAAGACAATAAGAAGAGATTCTATGAATATATTAAAAGCAAGAGAAAGATGAAGGAAAGTGTAGGTCCTCGACTCAGTGGGGAAGAAGAACTAATAATGGATGGTTTCAGAGTAACAGCCATGTTAGTCTGTATTCGCAAAAAGAAAAGGAGTACTTGTGGCACCTTAGAGACTAACCAATTTATTTGAGCATAAGCTTTCGT
This sequence comes from Lepidochelys olivacea, assembly GCF_965140295.1. Taxonomy (NCBI): domain Eukaryota; kingdom Metazoa; phylum Chordata; order Testudines; family Cheloniidae; genus Lepidochelys; species Lepidochelys olivacea. The sequence goes on from NC_140412.1 coordinate 11,317,443, forward strand.
GAGCTACAGCTCACTTCATCGGATGCATACAGTATGCATCCGATGAAGTGAGCTGTAGCTCACGAAAGCTTATGCTCAAATAAATTGGTTAGTCTCTAAGGTGCCACAAATACTCCTTTTCTTTTTAATAATGGATGACACCAAGCAGGCTGAGGTGTTTAATGACAATTTTGCTTCAGTCTTCACTAAAAAGGTTAATTATGACTAGATGCTTAACATGGTTAACATTAACAGACAGGGAGAAGGAATGCAAACCAGACTAGGGAAAGAACAGGTTAGAAAATATTTAAGTAAGTTAGATGTTTTCAAGTTGGCAAGGCTGGATGAAACTCACCCTAGGGTACTTAAGGAACTAACTGAAGCAATCTCTGAACCTTTAGCGATTATCTTCAAGCACTCCTGGAGGGCAGGTGAAGTCCCTGGGGATTGGAGAAGTACCTAACTTAAAGGAGCAAAGAGAATCTGGGGAATTGTAGACCAGTCTGCCTAACTTCAATTCATGGAAACATATTGAAACAATTCTTCGAAAGATACTGAAACAAATGATCAAACAATTAGTAATTAACTAGAGGATAATGGGTTGATAAGTAATAGACCCTTCCATGCAGCAATCCGGGTCTCCCATCTGGGAGTGTGTGAGCCACTTGCACACACGAGTGCAACCAGGGACAGCTGCCAGTGAGACTGGTGCCCGCCCCAATGGGCAGTGCTGTGGGCAGTAGAGGCACGCCTAAGGAACTGCCCTTGTGGGGCGTTGGCTCCTGTGAGCAGCAGCCCGACATGTTGCTGCCTTTGCTGATGCGGTTCCCGGTAGAGCCCTGCAGCTCTGCGGATATCTGGTTTATATCCACGGAAATCCGTATCCCCAGATATACATTTTGGGCTTTAGTTCCTGGCCTAGTGGATAAGGGAACAGCTGTGTACGTAGTATTTCTTGATTTGAGTAAGGCTTTTGACACAGTCTAACATGACATTCTCATAAGCAAACTAGGGAAATGTGGTCTAGATCAGCAATACTCTAAATTTAGCAACCTGAGGACCCCCATTTTAATTTTTTGGGGACCCCCAACCCCCCCACTCAGCCCAGGTTCTGTCCCCACTCCACCCTTCCCTGAAGGTCCCACCCCACCTCTTCCCACCCCCCGCTCACTCCACCCTGTTAGGGGGCTTATTCCTTCACCCACTTACTTCCCTGGTCCTTCTCGCATGAACAGAGAGCAACAATCCCCCAAGCCCAAAGGTTTATTCAATGTTTATTGGGGTGAACTTCCAGCAAGCATGATTCCAGTTTCCTTCCTTAGTGTCCCCCTTCCCAGCTCTGACACCACAGAGCTTTACCTGTGTCCCTGTTCCCATTCCTGCCCTGAACTAAACATGATTCCAATTCCCCACCCCCATTCCCTGTTCCCATCTCCCCCCCCCACACACACTTCCTGATTGACTGCAGACTATATAGTAAAACCTGAGTTCTGCTTAGCTATACCTTACCCAATCATTTTACTGAAATTTAACTAACCAATCCTAACATATTGTAACATGATTATGGAACCAATTATATCCCACCACCTTAATTAGTTTACACCCAGCAAAATTAATTATACAGCAGACAGGAACAATCACAGAACCAGACAGAGATTATACAGACAAACAATAGGGAAATGGGGACTACAGTCCTAGAACAAACACAGAAATGAGGATTTCACATCCCAGCTATTGATAAGTGAGTTCTTGCCAGACAGGATGCTATCAAACTAAGTTTCCTTTTACATCTCGTAGGCACTTCCCTTTCTCTGGAGGCAATAGGCATTATCAGGACAGGATTGTATTCCTAACAGCCCAGTAGCACCTTCTTTCAATGTGACTAGTTTGGAATGTGAGGATGTGACCGGTCGCTTCCCAGCTTATGGCTGCCTCTGCTGCTTAGCCAAAGACCTTAGCCTAAGAATAGGGCCTCAGACTGTCACAGGTTTCAGAGTAACAGCCGTGCTAGTCTGTATTCGCAAAAAGAAAAGGAGGACTTGTGGCACCTTAGAGACTAACCAATTTATTTGAGCATAAGCTTTCGTGAGCTACAGCTCACTTCATCAGATGCATTCAGTGGAAAATACAGTGGGAAGATTTATATACATAGAGAACAATGAGTGTTACCATACACACTGTAACAAGAGAGTGATCACTTAAGGTGAGCTATTACCAGCAGGAGAGCGGGGGGAGAACCTTTTGGAGTGATAATCAAGGTGTGCCATTTCCAGCAGTTGACAAGAACATCTGAGGAACGTGGGGGGTGTAGGAGGGGGAATAAACATTGGGAAATAGTTTTACTTTTTGTAATGACCCATCCACTCCCAGTCTCTATTCAAGCCTAAGTTAATTGTATCCAGTTTGCAAATTAATTCCAATTCAGCAGTCTCTCCTTGGAGTCTGTTTTTGAAGTTATTTTGTTGAAGAATTGCCACTTTTAGGTCTGTAATCGAATGACCAAAGAGATTGAAGTGTTCTCCGACTGGTTTTTGAATGTTATAATTCTTGACATCTGATTTGTGTCCATTTATTCTTTTACGTAGAGACTGTCCTGTTTGACCAATGTACATGGCAGACTGTCACAGTAAGAGAAGGCTCTTACACCGGCAGACTGTGATTTTGATTCTTTCTTTTATACCTCTATAACTAGCCAAGTGATAAGAATACACCTAAATTCTTAGAGTATAGGCCTTTACAGACAGGCCTGAATATCTATATCCTAACACCCCCCCCCATCAATCGCTTTCCTCCACCCTCACTCACTTTCACCAGGCTGGGGCAGGCGGTTGGGGTGCAGGAAGGGGTGCAGGCTCTGGGAGGGAGTTTGGATGTGGAAGGGAGTGTGGGGTGCGGGCTCTGGGAGTGAGTTTGGGTGCAGGAGGGGGTGTGGGCTCTGGGAGTGAGTTTGGGTGCAGGAGGGGGTGTGGGATCTGGGCTAATGCAGAAGGTTGAGGTGCAGGAGAGGGTGAAGGGTGCAAGCTCTGGCCAGGCAGCGCTTACCTCGGGCAGTTTTCGAAAGTGACTGGCACATCTCTCTGGCAGCTGCTCCTAGGCAGGGAGGCCAGGGGGTCTCTGTGCACTGCCCCTGCTTCCACATTTCCCATTGGCTGCAATTCCCAGCCAATGGGAGCTGCGGATTCAGTGCTCAGGCAGGGGCAGTGTGTGGAGACCGTCTGGTCCCCCCAGGAGCTGCAGAGATGTGCCTGTCGCTTCTGGGAGCAGCGCAAAGCCAGGGCAGTTAGGGAGCCTGCCTTAGCCCTGCTGTGCCACCGGACTTTTAGTGCCTCAAATCTCCCGGTTTGGCTTCAGTAGCCTCCAGGAGATAGAGGGAGGGGGAGGAGTTGATCAGTGGGGCCTGTGGACCCCCTGGAGTATCCTCGGGGACCCCCAGGGTCCACTACCCCAGTTTTAGAAATGCTGATCTAGATGAAATTACTATAATGTTGTGTCCCCGTGCATCAATGGGTCACAGATGAGAATACCAGATTCAGGACAAACTGATGAAAAATAGAGCAAACACCCCAGACTGCTGGTTATTCTCTCATAAAATAGACCAAGGCAGTAACAAAAGTAAACTTCTGTCTCACCACACCAGTTAACAAGAAGTCCAAACTGCAGTGTCCTTAGGCATTCCAGCACTCATTTCACCATCCAGACTCAAGACTTTATGATGAGTAGTTATTTAAAAACAATTTCATCAAACAAAGGGTCCTTCTAATCCCAAGATATAAGCCACATAGCCAGGTCAATATATAACTCATATCTTACCCAATAATTATGCTGTTGCCAATCCTTTAGTATCTAATATCTAAAGGTTTATTTATAAGAGAAAAGAAAGAGGAGAGAATGGTCAAAGAAATCATATACATACAGTCATTGCAAAGTTCTTGGACCAGGGTTGTAGCAGTGATGTTACAGACTGATGGCTTGTAAAGTCTCTGAGTGCCAACTCCGCAGCTTTTATTGGCTGGGAAAGATTGGAAGTTCCTCAGTCCATTGATTGGAATGCCCCTTTTAATACAAGTCCATAGTCCAGAAATCAGAGCAAGAAAGAGGCAAAATGGAGATGCTTCCAGGGTTTTTTATACCTTCTTCCATGTAGAGGGATTGGTCGCAGTCGTAGTGTGTGGAAAATTACAGGCACAAGATGGAGTCCAGGGCCACATGAGCTAGTCACATGCCCTTGCATGCTTTGATGACTCATAGGAGTAGCCATTACCCATATTATGGCTAAAATGTTCACAAGAAGACTCACTGGCTGGGGAGAAGCTTCTTCTATATCCATTGTGACAGCTAAGTGTTCTTTAATGGGCCATCATCTTGAATAGTCCATTCATCATGTGCTGGCTAGACTGGATGTAAACACATTTGAAATACTGGTACATCATTAATATTCATAACTTTAGATACAAAAATGATACATGCATACAAACAGGATAATCATATTTGATAGACTGTAACTTTTCCATTGATACCTTATGTGACACTGCACTCCATATTCTTCATAGTGATATTATTATGATATGATTATAGCATAATTATGATGAATTTTATGCAAGATGGGTCATGTGAGCTGTCATTGAAAAGGTTATGATTTGCTGAATATGATTATCCTATTTGTATGCATGTATCATTTTTGTATCTGAAGTAATAAATACTGACTATGTAGCTGTACTTCAAATTTAGTTACACCTGTGTAATGCCCGCTAGACAAGATGCTTTCAGTCTAAATAGTTGGTTGTAAAGGGCCCATTCAGGGTAATAGGCCATTAGAAAGAACAACAGGCCTTAGGAGAAGCTTATCTCTCACCTGGTGAGCCTTCCTGAGAATGCTACAGACAGCCTGTGAGTGACGGCTTCTATGACTCTACAAGGACATGTGACAAGGACATATGATATTGGACTCCATCTTGGGATGTCAGTATTTTTCCACAAACTGGTCTGGGAACCAAGCTTTGGAACAAAGGGTTCCGGCCATATGCAAAAGGTGTATAAGGCAGGAAGTGACATAATCTGAGGTTCTTCACTCCCCACACAAGAGGACTCCTGGAAACATCTGAGGAACAAAGATTGAACTGGGGGAAGTGCTGGACCTAAGCTAAAGGAATTTCTAGCCTGTGTATGAAGGACCTGAGGATTCCAAGGTGTAAAGCAAATGCAGATTGCCCCTTAGAAATCTGTAGCCTGCTTGTATCATTTCTCAAGGTGTGAATCTGCTAATTCATATCCAATCTATTTAGTATATTAAGCTTAGTTTGTGTTTTTTTGTTTATTTGCTAGGTAATCTGCTTTGATTTGTTTGCTATCACTTATATCACTTCCCGGCCCGCGGAAGGAGTGGGGCCTCAGATGGAAGGGGTAGGGCTGGTGGGTTCACAACTGATTGAAAAACTGTACTCTAAGAGTAGTTATCAATGGTTTGCTGTCAAAGTAGGAGGAAGTATGGGATTACACAGGAGTCTGCACTGGGTTTGGTACAATTCAATATTTTCTTTAAAGACTTGGGTAATGGCATGGAGAGTATGCTTATAAAATTTGTGGAATTTCATCATGTTGATTTCAGACCAATTCTCCAATTTATCAAGGTCCAAAGTGCTTGCAATCTTGGTGTCTTTCACAAACTTTATAAGCATACTTTCCACTCCATTACCCAAATCATTAATAAAAATACTGAATTCTTTAACAGCCTTTAACATATTTGAAGACTGTTATCAGGCTGGTGTTCAGTTGTTCTTCATGTCCACGTCTTCTTTCATATGGCTTGGGTAGGTAGCAATGATTACAAATTTATATCTAGATTTGATAGCCTGCACCTTGCCACAGCAGTGAGCTGGTGAATGTCCTTCAGGCTCCCAGTGAAAGAATGAAGGGGACACTCAGATATGATGCACTGCATCACTTGTGCCTGGTGACCACAGTCACATACAGGAGTTTGCCTCCTTTACCATTTAAAGAGAGTTTGTCCACATCTCCCATGAGATGTCCTGATGCGATTCAATCTGCACCAGTCTTTCTGACCCAAATCAAAACCTGATGGTTCCTTGGTAGGATCAATGATGAGCTGTTTGTTTTGAGCGGTCAAAATGCTCCACATGGCTCTCCATTGAGCTTCTGCATTGAAGTTGAGTGTAAGGGTCTTGATGCGGTTCCACAGAGGGTTGGTCACTGGATGTCGTATTACCGACTTCCCAGTGAAAGTATAAGCCAAGATTAAAATCCATGTCCGCTGGACTTAGGAAAGGAAGTAATCAGCTTAATGTGCAGCAAAGGAGATTTAAGTTAGATATTGGGAAAAGCTTCCTAACTATAAGGATAGCTAAACCTTGGAGTAGGCTTCTGGAAGGTGTGGAATCCCCATTTGAGACAGACCGATGATGTCTTGTAATATGCAGTGTTGTAGCTGTGTTGGTCCCAGGATATTAAAGCAAAAAAGTGGATGAGGTAATGTTTTTTATTGGACCAACTTCTGTTGATGAGAGAGACAAGCTTTTGAGCTTACACAGAGCTCTTTGTCACGCCTGGGAAATGTACTCAGAGGGTATGTCTACACTGCAATTAAACACCCACAGCTGGGCCTGTGTCAGCTGACCCAGCTTTGTGGTACTCAGGCTACAGCGTTGTTTAATTGCAGTGTAGATATTTGGGCTCAAGCTAGAGCCCAGGCTCTGGCACCCTGCGAGGACAAAGGGTCCCAGAACCTGGGCTTCAGCCCAAGTCCAAATGCCTGCATCTCAGTTAAACAGCCCCATAGCCCCAGTTCAGTTAGCCCAAGTCATCTGACATGGGCCAGCCAGGGGTGTTTAATTGCAACGGAGACATAACCAGAGTGTCACAGCTAAATACGAGGTACAACAAGTTGTTTCACATAAATAATGAGCACATATTTCAAGGGATCATTCAAGGTGAAGTGGCCAGTTAATGCCTTTCCAGCCATAGGATCCTCAATATGCCAGCCTCTCCATAGGACACCTTGAGGAAGAATTTCTGAAAAAATGCACCATGAAACCTGAGATACATGTGAGATACATCGATGACATTTTCATCCTCTGGACAGATGACCTAAACTCCCTCCAAGATTTCCAGCACAACCTCCACCCATCCATTAAACTCTCTTTAGAACACTCCCACACCAGTATTAACTTTCTGGACACTATGATCAGCATTATCGATGGAACTCTACGGACAGCTACATACAAGAAACCCATTGATCTCAACACCTACCTACACAGATTCAGTAACCACCCCCGACATACCAAGAAATCTGCCAGGCACTCAGATACCACAGAATATGCTCTGAGGAGAAAGTCCGGGATATACACCTTAACACATTTAAAACTGCCTTCAGCAAACAAGGACACTACACCAGAGTAGTAGATTGGATCATGGAACAGGCCACTCATATACCCCAAGAGAACTTCTTCAAAATGAAAATAAACCCCAATCTGACCGCACACCCCTAGTTGTCACCTACCACCCTACAGTGGAACCCATGCAGGGTATCATTAAATAGTTATACCCCATACTCAATGGAGACCACATCCTAAAAGAGTTACTTCCTGAACCCTCTCTTCTGGCCTTCAAAGAATCCCCCAGCCTCTCTGAGATCATCATCAGAAGCAAGCTATCCACAGACCAGGCCACACCAATTCAAAGCACCACCAGACCCTGCCAGAGCAACAGGTGCAAAACCTACAGATATATCTCCACTGCTAGGATGATCAACAATCCCCACAACATATCTTTCAAGATCCCTGGGTCTTACACATGCCAATCACAAAATATGGGGTACCTTGTTCAGTGTACTAAATACCCCAATAACAATGATGTGGGTAAACATGACAATCACTACACTCCCAAATGAACTCACACAGAAAAATGATGAAAGACAGAAACACCATATCACCTGTGGGTGAACACTTTTCACAAAGTGATCACTCCACATCTGACCTCTCAGTCCTCATCCTCAAAGGAAACCTGCACAACACCTTCAAAAGATGAGCATGGGAGCGTAAATTGATAACTTTGCTAGATAATAAAAATCATGGAATAGAGACTCCGGATTTATGGCTTATTACAACAGTCTGTAACCAATAACCTCTCCCCCACCCAGCTTTTTTCCCCCCTCTCCCCCTATGCCTGGAGAAGTGTTAACTGGATAGTTCACCTTGAATGGTCTCTTGAACTATGTGTTAACTCTTATGCTAAACAATCTGTTCCAACTTGTATTTAGCTGTGACATTCTGAGGACCTTTCCCAGACATGAAGAAGAGCGCAGTGTAAGCTCAAAAGCTTGTCTCTGTCACCAACAGAAGTTAGTCCAATAAAAGAGATACCTCACTCACCTTGTCTCTCTCATATCCTGTAATACACTGAACTAACCTTATGGAATTAAGATACACTTTACTGAGTTAAGTTAAACCTCATTGAAGTAGGGTTGACAACTTTGGGACACGTATTAAAAATGCAATCATATCTGTTTTGTAGTGGCATTGTACATATCTTCTGTGGAACGGAGGGCAGATGCTAATGTATTCCCTCTATTATCAGCCCTCTGAAGCCACCCTTCTGGGGAGAAAAGCATATATTAGTTAAAACTGGATTCTCTGAGACTAAGAGACAAAGAAAAGTCTTTTGGATAAAACCCTGGGGTTTACCCTGCCTCAGGGCCTTCTTCATGTTCCAGCAAATGGACAGGAGCAACCTGTCTGTGCTGGAAATGAGAGTGAAAGCAAGGGAACTGTCCAGCCTGGGAAGACCCTGGTCAGAGTGGAGAGAGATGCGTGCCTCCACCCCAGCGAGGGAACAGCTGGGGAGCTGAAAGCCCAGAGTGGATGCCCTTATAAATACAGATGCAGTAGCTCTGTACTGTGACACCATCATAAGAGGTTGATAAGAACAGGTTAGACACACACTTGTAAGGAATGGTCTAGGTCTGGTTGGTTATGCCTCAGTGTGTGTATGTGTGGAAGGGATGGGGCTGGACTAGGGGACCTCTTGAGGACCCTTCCGGCCCTACCTTTCTATGATTCTACGAGGTATGTCGTCTTAGCCTAGATGCAGTGGCTACAGATTCTAACCAGCACAACAGTTAACTTGGCAGATTCGCAGTGAAAGGGTTAATATAATAACGACATTGGTATATAGAAATAGCTTGAATGAGAATATCCAGGTTAGGCTGTTTCAGTTGGCTGATATAGCTCAAGCTGTAGATATAGTGAGTAGCTATTGGTAATGATGGCGAATGCAGGCCCAGCAGATTGGCCTGTGGAAAATGCCGTTTAATGTGGGCTAATGTCAAACGATGCAGTGGGCATAGCGAAGCACAGTAAAGTGCATACGTTAAACTGGATAGTCATGCATGCAGCCTGCCCACCGACAAAAAGGATTTATGGGTTATTTATTGCAAATTATATGACAAGAGAACTACTCCAGTTCATTGGGGTCTAGGGAAATCAAATATTATTCTCCCATCACAGAGGGTGCTAAAATGTGTGCTGCAGACTCCAGTCACATCTCTCGATGTTTACAAACAGCAGCTCGTTGTTCAGTTGTCCAGGCTGGATTTTGAAAATTGGAGCTGACATTTCACGAGCAGCAATGTTGTTTCTCGTGCTCTGGTTCAGGGCAGAGCATGAGTTCTGCAAGGGTCAGGAAGGAAGGAATCCTTGCTGGGTATACTGCATGTGGCTGGTTGCACTGTAGTTGTGAGGGGGAGGGGGGAGGAAGGGGGGCATGTTTGTGTAAGGCATGCCTTTCTCTGAAACATTAGATCACAATGTGATCAGATCAGAATCAGGATTCCCAATCTGATAGACCAAAGGCCTGATGCAGTGTATTACATTCTACGGCCAAATTGTCAGTTGGTGCAAATTGGTATAGCTCCATTGATTTCAACTGAATTATGCCAGATTACACCAGCTGAGGGGCTGGCTCATGTTTCTCTGTAATGTATTGCAAATCCACCCATAGCCATTATTTGAACTCTGCCTCTGCTTGAGTATTGAGTTCAGATCGAGCCACAATGTCAGTTAGAAGTCCAAGAACGTGGGCGAGTAAAGTGCCAGCATGGCCCATTCAGAGCCTCATTTGGCGTGCAACCAATGCCATTATTCCTCCACCTCCTCCTGTAACAGCAATCACCCTGAGTGCTTTGTGGGATCTTCACACAGAATACATGACTCTGGTGATTGATTTGGTCTATCATAGTAGCTCTTTACTGCTTTGGATACCATGAGGCTATCTAGTCATTGCCCAATTGCCTTGCAACTTGCCAGTTACCCAAGGATCACACTTGATTTACACAAACTAAATCAGAGTGTGGCTGCCCTGATCTTTATCCAGAACTACAAATCCCAGCATATCATGCTTCAGCTTGATCCCAGCAATCAATATATTATCACCTTGCAGATCAGGCCTGTAGGCACTGTTGTAACACAAATTATAACAACAACATCATGTAGTCTGGGGCCTTGGGTCTCCACTGACAACAGCTTCTTATTAAAGATGACAAGTGCTGTGTACTGCACTGTGAGTTTCATTGAGCCTTTAGTCATCTTTGCTGTACTCCAAACTATATAGGTTAGTGTCACGTACCTGGGTGTGGGTGAATAGGACAAGTCCAAGTGATTTTGATTGTACTTTTTAATGGTATGATGCAATTAAACCCCAAACCAGCCACATGATTATTGCCCAGGCCTTAGTAATTAGACTTCACCTGGGACCCTGTGCTTGGTTTGGTTGCTTTTTCAGTGGCAAGACATTTGCTTTTCCCTAAAGAGGCTTGCAGCTAGCACAGGACAACAAGACTCATTAATACCACTTATAAACAAGTCTGTTCTATAAGCAAAGATTAAGTATCTGAGTCTGTTCCCACTGGAGACCCTGAGCTGACCAACCCACGAGCACTCTGCATCATGAAGTGATTCGATAAATCTGAACAAGATTAACAGTCCTTACCCAGAGCGGCTTTTCGAGCAAAGCAAATGAGTAGACAACTTCTGAAAAATCAGGCAATATAAATGCAGGTAAACCATACAGGGCTACATTGCTTTATGCAAGTGACAATCGTATGGAAGAAAACAGGGCTGACAAATTTAGGAGACAATGAGGTAGCTGTAGCTGAGGGGAAGAAAGGCCTTAAGGGTAATGTGCTGGTGTAGGACTCAGAGGTGGGTTCTGCTCATGGCTCTGCTAAAGACTCAGGCCCTCCAGCATTTGGGACGGAGAAATCAGCTTACTTTCCTCCTGTCCCCAAGTACTGCTGCCTCCACCCCTCAGGTATTCTTGCTTCTCTGGTGCTTCTGCCCAATGGGTGCTAATGCAACCCCTGCCACTTGTTATCAGGCTGATGTTCTGCAGGGAGGGGAAGATTTGGTGGCTCCATAGGACTTTTGAGCTGCTGTTGTATGGAGAAGGCTGTGAGTGGTGATGGGGTTTAGTAACTGAAAGGTAGCCATCTGCCAGCCATACTCCCTATCTCAGCCTTGGAGTGCTCCTAGAGTGGGGGCAGGGTGGGACAGACTGGAGGATGGCAGGTATCCCAGCCCCCCCCCCTTCCCCTGTAGTTCTCTCTCCTTCCCTCCCAGAGGTCTCTGGCCAACCATGGAAAGTGGGAGAGGCAGCTGTTTTTTAGCGTGGCACATAGCTCGGGTGGCCTGAGAGAACAGGGTCCATTTTGTGATGTCCCTGGCATCTGGGACAATTCTGTACCAATTCTGTAGTGGGACAGTTGGTACAGAGACCCACATTAGAGAATCACCATTTACCAACAGTTACCTTGCCACTGTCTCAGAGATGGTATTCTCTGCACAGGGAAACACAGGTGTGCCCTCGGTACCCAGTCCAGTTGGTAAAGGATAGCATTTTCAAGGCTGGAGGGTGGGCAGACATTACCATGGGCAAAGCACTGACCCTCTCTGTCTTTTGGCTGTACATTGGGGATGCTGACAGCTATCACACAGGAAGGGCATGAGGCTGAATTCATTAATCCTTGTGAGGTGTGCAAAGTGTTACAGAAGTGTGACATACCAGGAAGAAAGGGAACGTGCGGGAGAGAAGGAGTTGGGGAGGATGGGAGGAGAAAGGGAACAGAGTAATGATGAAGCAGATGGAAATCAAGGCTGTGCTAGAGGGAAGCTCCTCTTTCCCTGCCAGCTGGTACCACGTCCCCTCCCCAGCCCAATTACTGAAAGCATGGCAGGCCAAAAAAAGCAACAGTCAAAACAACCTCATGTCATCTGAGTGTTCCTCAGTCCAGCTGCATGTGCCAGCACATGGCACAGAGATGAGGCATCTCTCTCTTCAGCAGCATGGGAAGAAAGGGTTTGATTCTACTTAGGTCTGGTGCCTTCTTCTCCAATGAGAAAGGAAATGTCAGACCCGCACAGACCCAGCGAGAGGGAGAGTGCGTGGGGAGCAGGGGCAGGGCTCAGTGCCCATTGACTGTCAGGGCATTGCATGGCTTGGAGCTAAACAGAGCTGTGGCAATGTCATCAAAACTCTCACTTTGGAACAAAAGAAAGAGAGAGAAACACTGTCTCTAATTTGTCAGTCAGCCAGAGCTCTGAGAATGGGAAGTGACAGCTGGTGGCATACAGACTACATTCCCGTTAAGTTTGTGTGAACTCTCAACTCAGCACTACAGCCCATGCCATATCAGCACAAACCAGCACCCCTTTCCAAATCATCAGGGCAGTTGTTCCTTCTCCAACCTCCCCTCCTCTGTACGCATCCCTGATGCCCAGGAGAAGCATTGCTGAATCAACTACAAAATGCAGAGGAATTGATACTTACTCTGGCAAGGAGAAGGGTCTCTGGAAATCAATTACCTTAAATGCAACTGCCGGTCTGGTAGATGTCTTTTGCATGCTCCTGGACACTTAGAGATTATAGGAATTTACATTGCATGATGATGTTTTGGGGGGTGCTCTTTCATAATAATAAATATGCCCCCCTTTAATGACTACAGCAATGAGCATGGCCTCAAAACCTAGTCAGAGGGAGAGCTTTCCTCCTCACTCCTTGCGACCATGGTTAAATGTCACAGCATCACTGTGAGGCAGGAAGGCGTTGTTAAATCCATTTCACAGATAGGGAAGCTGAGGCACAAAGTGGTTAAGTGACTCGCCATATCTCACACAGCAACTCAGTAGGAGAATGAGGAGTAAAGCCCAAGAGTCAAAATTTCCAGTTCTCCATATTGCCTGTTCCTTCAGAATGGCAATGGACTCCACCCCTTTAGGGCCTGGACTGTTGCAGTCTGTCTTATTACCTCTTGGGTGTTTCTTTAGAATGCATGTAGGAAATTGGAGTACATTTGTAGACAGCACTGGGTCCTTGTGCCTCTCTTCTTCCTTTCCCATCGTATGCACATCCTCCAATCTTTAGAGCTTGAGAATGCCTAAGAAACTGAAAAGCTGTAAAACGGATGACTATTCCACTATATTAGCATCTTGTATGTGAATCTATCTGGACTCTTAGTGTGACCTCTAGACTGGAGCACTGGTGCCTGGGGGTGCTAGAGAATAAGTGGCTGGCTTACTGCCAGGAAGTAAAAAAAACAACACTTCTGAAAGCTCTGGCCCGGGAGGATGAAGCAGTCACCCGGAAGTTGAGCACTCTGGCAGCAGCAGCTTAATCAGGGAAAGAAAGAGGAAGAAATAAGGAGGGTTGTTGCATCCTTCTGGGACAAGGAAGTTGCTCTCTTCACAGCTCTGGGGGAAGCATGCTTTCAGTTCCGGACATATTGTTACCAGAGAGTGATTGATGCACTGGAAGAAGTTCAGAGAAGAGTAACAGAAATTATTGGGAGGAAGGGGACCGTGTTTTCTGAGAAAGACTGCAAGGGTTAAATCTAGGGAGGTTGCCAGAGTGATGACTAAAGGGAGACCTGCTAACTGTCTACATATAATGAAAGTTTACAAACCAACCAGGGAGAGGAACGATTTAGTTTAATAAAAGGAGGTAACATTTAGGAGTTCTGGGGTGAGGTTATGAAAGTGAAAACGTAAGTTGAATATAAAGAAATATGGCCTTGTACTCAGCTGTATTAGCCTGTAGAGTAATATCCCAAGGGAAATAGTGCCCATTGCTTGACTTTGCACTTCTAAAACTAGACTGCACAAAAACATTGATAAATACATAATAGGAGACAGTCGCGCACTGCGCCCTAGAGAAGGGACTACTGTTCTAACAGCTCATCTCCAGCTCATCTGAAGCTATGATTTGGTGGCCCCACAACTATTTCTTCTACTTATTAATGACGCTAGTGGTGCTCGCATGAAACTCTAAGCAATTCTAATGCAATCTGTCCCTTAGTTTTCCCATGATATACGATCAGACTCCTTTTAAATAAATAGCACGACAACAATGTGTGGGGTTCACTGAGCTGGTCAGGCCAGCTGAGACTCTGCTACATACCAGGGAGCTCCTTGCCCTCCGGCACTGGGATGCTCTGAGGGTCACAGATGGGTGCTATTGTCCACGGTCACAGCGAGTTAGCAGCAGAACTAGGGGCAATCTCGTTGCTCCCTGTCCCATGTCCTCTCCACCGGCCCAAACTGCATCCCCTATGTTCAGGTAACTTTTCCGCTGTTTCTGGTTTCTGTCCAGAGCTGGAACCTAAAGTACCAATATCCTGTGGGAAAGGCATCTCTGGTGGCTTATCCTTCTGAGACTAGGAGTGGAATTGCAGGGAATCTCATAAGAGAGACAATTCCTGTGTGAGTTCCAGCTCAGCTTTTCAGGCTTGAAGTACAGACAGTTTGCAAAGGCATCTGAACCCATGGATGCCTCTTTTAACCCAAACTGTGAGCCAGAATGCTGGAATCTTGTCCTGAATCCAGGACACCAGCTTCCTTGATTTCTCTGTCGGACTCACCCTTGTTTGATGCAGAGGGTTGCTATGTTCTGAGTTTATGGGGCATACACAAGTATTTAGTTATTCTTTTATTTTTCATCCATCCAGTGATGAACAGAAGGCAGCCAGCTGCAGGAGAAGGGTGGGGGAGGGGAAAATATAAAAGCAAAGCGGGGATTATGAATAGCTTCCTTATATGGCTAGAAATGTAGCAGAATTCTTCTGGCAAACGAGTAACTAAGAGTAACATCTGTCACAGTTAAGAAGCTGGCCTAGTAGAAAACTGGTCTGGAGCTCAGAGCAAATGTCCACTGAGTTGTAACCCTTTTGAAGGCTACAAATCTTGTAGCAGTTCTGCCATTCCCTCCTGATGGAGAAGATGTCTAATTGCATTAATGAGTTGCCTTCTTTTCATTCCTTTTTTAAAAAAAATAGTAGATTTCCTGTACTTCTAGCTGTTTTCACCCCACTGAAGCCACAATCATTTCACCAGGCTGTTTAAAGGTACAAGGTTTAATTTTGCTCTTTCTTACATCAGTGTAAAGAAATTCACCCCAGATTTACCCAGTGTATTTGGGAGGAGAATTTGGTTTACTCAGCACTATAGAGCTGATTGGGGAGCACATGTGTAAACCCACACCAGGAGAGCGTGGGTTTCTGTCTCTCTCTATTGGCTGGTCCATGAAGGTGGATAATGACTGCGCTAGTACTTCACCTAATGAGGCTCAGTCCTTTATCTTAAGTGGCAGAGGCTATGACTTCAGTGTTGAAGACGTGGGGTTCCTAGCCCACTGACAAGCGAAGTGGGGGGTTCATAAACATGCATTCCCACAAATGGGTGTGTCGAGATTGTTTTTGTGAAACTGTTGTTATTGTTCTAGTGCATAGTAGTACCAAGGCGTCTACTAGTTTTCTCTGTTGGCCCAATCTTTCCATCCACAAAGAGCTATCACCTTCCTTACACAATAGGGCATTGATTCCTCCACTGTGCACTTAAAGAAGACTCTAAAATCTTACAGGAAGACAACAGCAGTGTGTCCTCTCATTATCGGGGGATGTTGGGTTCAGTTAATGAATTCTGTGCTTATGAAGTTGGATTAACATCTCTCCAGAGTGAAGGACAAGTAACCTACTGGGCAATTTTCCTTAACCCTGTTGCAGACGGTCTGTGCTCATATGTACCTTGATCTCTGAGGATGTTACTTCATGAACTGGTTTTTGTGATGCTGGCAAGAAAACAGGACATGAGACCACCAGTTCATATCACAGAGCAGCCAGCAACGACTTGTGGATTGCTCATGGGAGCTGGCGTTGAGCTGGCAGTCATGAAGTGGAAGGCTCCCCCGGGGATAACTGGTCCCCTGAGCCATTTTCTCCTGTGGCATACTGCTAAAAATAGAATGGGTGCCACATATGCATGACAGGGTGCATTACCAAAGCACACAGATCTTCAGAAGCAGCCACTGCTCCCTTCCTTTCAGTCCGTGTCTGCTGGTCATGGACACTGACGAGGAAGATGTGACGGTGAGTGGGAAGATGGTGTTGTCTGAAGTGCTAGTGCAGAGATTGGCAACCTTTGGTTTGTTTACCTGCCGCGTCCGCAGGTTCGGCCGATCGCAGCTTCCACTGGCCGCGGTTCACTGTCCCAGGCCAATGGGGGCTGCGGGAAGAGGTGCGGGCTGAGGGATGTGCTGGCTGCTGCTTCCCGCAGCATTGGTGGCTGCCATCTTGCCTGACATAGCACGGATTTAAACAGGGACCTCCAGAGCTGTGAACGTGAGCTAAACAGCCAGGCTCCCTAGCTGGGGGCTGTAGCAGACTCACCCCCTCTGTGGACTGGGCACAGAGGTGGATGCTGACCAGTGAGTTACCCAAACAAAATCCAGTAGTTAAAATGTAAAACAGCGCTCTGGCTCAAGATGTAGCGGTTCATACTTTCCCACCTGATGGTCCCTGGTGTTGGCTAAAACAGCATTTGTCGTGTTCTGTAAATGCTGCTTAAGTGCCCTTTATTCACAGATAATAGGTGACCATTTAATTTTGTGTTACAAATGTGAGAGAGACAAGGTGGGAGAGGTAATATCTTTTATTGGACCAACTTCTGTAGGTGGAAGGGACAAGCTTTAGAGCTTCACACAGTTCTTCTTCAGGTCTGGAGAAGGTAACCAGATGGTCCAAGCTAAACACAAGGTAGGACAGATTGTTAAGTATAAGGGGTTCAGTCTGTGAAGCTCGCATAATGACAGGTTTCAGAGTAGCGGCCATGTTAGTCTGTATCCGCAAAAAGAAAAGGAGGACTTGTGGCACCTTAGAGACTAACAAATTTATTTGAGCATAAGCTTTCGTGAGCTATAGCTCACTTCACCGGATGCCTTCAGTGGCATCCGATGAAGTGAGCTGTAGCTCACAAAAGCTTATGCTCAAATAAATTTCTTAGCCTCTAAGGGGCATCCGATGAAGTGAGCTGTAGCTCATGAAAGCTCATGCTCAAATAAATTTGTTAGTCTCTAAGGTGCCACAAGTCCTCCTTTTCTTTCTGTGAAGCTCGAAACCGTGACCCTGCCACCAACAGAAGCTGGTCTAGTAAAAGCTATTACCTCACCTACCTTCTCTCTCTCCTATCTGGGGACCAACACGGTTACCACAACACTGTTAAAATAGTGGCATGCACAGAAAGTACCTTGTAATGCAAATGACCAACATAGTTCTTTCTGCCTATTAAGGAAATGGGAGGTTTCAAGGGAGTTTATTTTGTACCTGCTAAATGTAATGACCAGAGGAGGTCATTGCTGTGTAATTTTAGTGAGCCCATTTCCATTTACAGGGGTGTGGTCAGGAAAGTGAGGAGGCACAGGGGGCACATTGCTGTACACCAGCTATTCTGGGCTGCCTGCTGCAAAGGCCCACAGAGGGCCATTGCACCAGAGCATAAACGGGCCAGCCCTTTGCTTCAACTCTGGCTGTGTCCAGAATTGGGGCGCTCGGGGGGAGAAGCTGCAAAGGCACCTTGGGCTCCTCTTCACATTCTTCAGGCAGGTCCAGGAATGTAGCAACAGAGGACTTTGACCTTTGACTCTGGAGTTTGCTTCCCTCCCATGGTGTGCCAGAGACCTGCTTGGGTTGTAGAAAATCCCGGCAGCTGTTTAGAATGCAAAAATCTGCAAAGTAAGCTTGTTAATGTAAAGTGAACACCAGTGGGGAATGACAGAGTAGAGATGGAAGGGACCTCTTTGATCACCCTGTTTGTCTCCCTGTCATCAAGTCCTATTGCTAATCCTACTGGGTTTGTGGGGATCTTGTTTTGCTTTTAGGGGGTCATTTTCAGCAGTGGGTGCCCAAGTGACATGTGCACAGCGATGAGGTGTGTGCATATGTGCTTCACTCCTTTTGTGTGTGCATATATGCAGCTTCATACCTGCTGTTATCAATTGGCATGTAACAGGGCGGCAACCTAGGGACCTATATTTTAAAATAATCTTTGCATGGATTAGATTCCTCCCCTCTGGGAGATCTGAGCCTGTACATTGGCGGAACTGGTGCAGTTTTGCTTCATGAAGGCAGGTTGTGGAGTGTCCCTGCAGAGATTCTGACTTTCTGCAGGGCTCCATCCGTGAAAACTGAAAAAGGGATTTTGGAGGCAGGCCAGGAATGGCGAGAGACACAACAGTGGATCTGTATACAGGAAGGGTACAGCAGCCATTGAAGTGGATGTAACTGTAATACCTCCAGCGTACTCTGACTTGAGGAAAAGATTCCATCCTTTCAAGCCCCTGCTGTAAGTTAATGCCAGGGAGGTTTGGGGCCCCTTAACAGCCATCAGCTTTGCATGGCTAAAGCAGTTGTTTGAAGCTTGCTCTTTCATTCCCATAAAGTGCCGACTACTGTGGTCCAGTTTTATTTCGTTGCTCATAAGTTGGTGAAAGTGGCTGGAGTGTGTGGTGGGGAGATAGACGCCTGCAATTAGACTGTCATCTGCAAAGCAAGAGAAGTAATGTATATAGCTCAGGAGCTCATAGATTTTCTTTTGTTATTAAAAGTGCTTTTTGCTGTTTTTGTAAAGTGGGATCCTTAGCCAATAATCAAATAAGAGAAGCCAGAGATCATTAGAAAAACAATAAAGGTTCAGAATAATGACTCTTAGGGCCTCGTTTGCTCCCCAGTTAATTAAACAGACAACACAGATGCTACTGCTGTTGATAATATCATTCAATTATTGTGCTGCTAAGTATTATGGTCCCTAGGAAATCATTACCCAGGGCTGACTGAGAAGCAGAACTGCAAAGGGCTACTTAAGGGCCAATACACCGGGTCTGTGTTGAAAGAGGGGGCTGAATGCAGCTTTTATCGGGGATGCTGGCTGCTGTGGCCCAGCAAGCGCAAGGGTGTTTGAGTTGGTGGAAGAGCGGTCATGAAAGATGCCCTTGCAGCAAAGTGTTTTTGTGCAGCAAAAAGCAGATGCTCTGGAGTCAATGGGAGGCACCTTTTATGAGGGAGGAGCTGGGGGGAAGGCACTTAACTGGCTGAAACAAGCTGATGTATGTTTAAAAAGCTGCTCTGAGCTTGGTCATAGAACAAAAGAGAATCGGAAAGGGAAATGAATGTACCTCAACACCCCAGTTCGTACTAAACTGCCTTTCAGAGGGGACACAGGATATCAGCAAAGCCTCATTTAGTGATGCAAGTAATGGATTCACTGGGCTAAAATCTCCACTCTCCTAGTTTGAGGGTGAGTGTACAATGCAGTCTGTCAGTAAGAGGCCTCATCTCAGCACTTAGGGTTTTATCAAACCAAACTTTCCCTTTCAGAAAATGAAACAACAGTGAACTATGGAAGTGAAAGAGCCCGGCACAGAATGCACCCCAAAGTTCTCCCTATTTCCTGTGCTTGTCTTTATGCTGAGAGCATAAACGTGCTAGGCCTCCATTCTCCCAGTGTCTCAGGGGGGCGATGTCTGAGATTTTGGAAGGGGAAGGATTTGGCCAACAGGAGAATCCTTTCCCAGGGAGAAGGGGAATCAGTTGGTTTGGGTGCTGAGCCCAGCCCATCTCTCATCCTGCTCGTCTCTGGCCTCGTACTCCTGCTGCTCAGAACACAGCTAGGTGCTGCCACTCAATCAATACCAAGGGTCAAGTTCACTCCTGATGTAATTCCAGGCATGAATGTAATCCCAGGTGGGAGGGAGGGAGTGGGAATATCCCTCTGTGGCGGTGTTTAAGTCTGCAGCCCTTTCTATGATGAGGTTCAACAAGGACAAGTGCAGAGCCCTGTACTTAGGACGGAAGAATCGCATGCACTGCTACAGACTAGAGACCGAGCGGCTAGGCAGTAGTTCTGCAGAAAAGGACCTAGGGATGAGAAGCTGGATATGAGTCAGCAGTGTGCCTTTGTTGCCAAGAAGGCTAACGGCATTTTGGGCTGTATAAGTAGGAGCATTGCCAGCAGATCGAGGGATGTGATCATTCCCCTCTATTCAGTATTGATGAGGCCTCATCAGGAGTACTGTGTCCAGTTTTGGGCCCCACACTACAAGAAGGATGTGGAAAAATTGGTAAGAGTCCAGCGGAGGGCAACAAAAATGATTAGGGAGCGGAAGCACATGATTTATGAGGAGAGGCTGCGGGAACTGGGATTATTTAGTCTGTGGAAGAGAAGAATGAGGGAGGATTTGATAGCTGCTTTCAACTACCTGAAAGGGGGTTCCAAAGAGGATGGCTCTAGACTGTTCTCAGTGGTAGCAGATGACAGAACAAGGAGTAATGGTCTCAAGTTGCAGTGGAGGAGGTTTAGGTTGG
The DNA here is from genome assembly GCF_965140295.1 of Lepidochelys olivacea. Taxonomy (NCBI): domain Eukaryota; kingdom Metazoa; phylum Chordata; order Testudines; family Cheloniidae; genus Lepidochelys; species Lepidochelys olivacea. Next base: position 11,338,114 of record NC_140412.1, read on the forward strand.
ATATTAGGAAAAACTTTTTCATTCGGAGGGTGGTAAACCACTGGAATGCATTACCTAGGGAGGTGGTGGAATCTTCTTCCTTTGAGGTTTTTAAAGTCAGGCTTGACAAAGCCCTGGCTGGCATGATTTAGTTGGAGATTGGTCCTGCTTTGAGCAGGGGGTTGGACTAGATGACCTCCTGAGGTCCCTTCCAACCCTGATATTTTACGATTCTATGATTCTATGCTGTAACTCCTGCAAGTGCAGTGTAGATTGGGCAGGGGATTTGGAAATATGTATGCCCTCTCCAACAGGAGGTGAGTTCTGGCATCTTCCCTCCATAATGCCCCAGTGGGATCTGTGCTGTGGTATCTTCCCCTGCCTTGGCTGAAGTGTGTTTCTTCACACAAACACTTTTAACTGTTTCACTTGAAGGAAAGGAGAACGCGATCCAAGGCCTGAAGGAAGGACAGGGCAGGTTAAAGAAAACAGAGCAGAGTTTAAAATATGAACCAGTCCTGAAGCTCTCACTCACTTGAGTTTTGCCTCCTTATGACTGTGCTCTACTCTTCAGTTCAGATCTGCACTACAGCTTTCTGGCGCCTGCCACGGTGTTTGTCTTTGCACCAGGAGAGCCATCAGTATTATCACTATTATCTGCTATTTGTGTTATGACCCTGCCTGGAGACCCCAACTCTGGAAGTTGTAGAAGCCATGCACAGTGGTGGCACTGGAGACAGCAGCTAATGACAGTCGGGGGGTTAATGGGCTGCGTGTATGGTACTTTCAGCTGATCTTTATTACCCAGGAAATGCCCTGGGTCATAATCATAATTGCTTTAGTAATATAAAGAAATGTATTTGAAAAATGCCTGGCAGTGGTACTGCTTAGAAATGCTGCCCTTTCCCTTTGCTCTGCCGCATTCACATTGTCTGTGTAACGTGCTGCACTTGCCTGGGTATTTTGCTTCTGCATCGGACTGTGAATTTTCAAATCGCTCACCATCTGTACTGAAGCACCTACCATGTCGGGGATCGTATTATAAAACCACTTTAGAATGTGGTTTGGTTTTGCCTGTGTATATGAAATTCTACACTGGCTTCCCGTAGATCAAGATTGTAGTTCCCATGTCTATGGCCCTCTATGGCAGGGTCTCAGTTAGAGCTGGTTGAAAAATGGCCCTTATTTTTTTGTGGGGATTTTTCACAAAACTTTCATTTTTTTTTTCTGGAAAACCAAAACTCAGAAATGGTCAGGTTTTGAAAACTCTTTTCTAGAAGAAAAAAAAGTTGGTTTTCATTAAAAATGTTTGCTTTTTTGAAAACCAATAAATCTACATTTTTATCAAAAGACTGCAAATTTTTATTTGCTTTCTATTTCTTCAGTGAGAAACTGGAAAATTTGTTTTGGTAGAAAAAGTCCTTGGACAGTGAGACAGACAGACAGATATGCACACATGCACACACAGAGAGTCAACCAGCTCGAGTCCCAATGTAACTTAGAAAATGCCTGTCTACTTATCTGACCTCGAGCTCCTCACAATCTTTCATGTATTTATCCTCACAATTTCCCTATGAGGCAAGGCAGGGCAGGGCAATTATCCCAATTTTACAGATGGGGCAACTGAGGTACAGACAGACGAAGGGTTATGCCCAAGCTGACTCAGAAAGTCAGCGGTGGATCTTGAAACAAAGTTGCTGGACTCCCAGACTACTGCCCTAGTCACATCCTCTTTGTTCTCTCTGAGACCATCATCCCCCTTAACATCTGCATCTCACTGGAGTTCTGAAGCTGTCCACCTCTAGGTTCAATCTCATGGGAGAAGGAGAGTAAGGGACCTCAGTGGCTAGCCTAAAGGAACTGTCTTCCAGAAGAGGGGGGCATGAGTTTGGCCCTTGAGAGCCCAATGGGAAATGGAATTCCTCAGCTTGTCTTTATCACAACATCAGAAAGGAAAGGAACATAGAGAAACAAGAGGGCAGGGGCTTGGGATGAAGAAGGAGGAAACAGCTGTAGGGAAGTGGATGGGATTTCCAGTATTCTATGGAAATGAAGGGCCTGTAGGAGAGCTCATAGTATGAGAACTTTAGGTAAATCAGAGCAAGAATGTGCATGTGCTCAGAATTCTGTTTTGTCCTTACATAGCATCTGTCAGCCAAAGTTCTTTTCAAATGTTCCCAATTCCCCTCTGAACCAGGGAAGTATTATCCCCATTTTATAGAGAGGGAAACTGAGGCATGGATAAGCTAAGTGATTTGCTGCAGGTCACACAGGGAATTGGTGGCAGTGCTGGGAATGAACCCAGGAATCTTGGGGCTGATTCTGCTCTCACTTACACAATGTAAATCAGGAATACGATCACTGCAGTCAGTGGAGTTAGCTGTGAGAAGAGATCCAAACTTCTTGATTTCAGTCCTTTGCTCCATTATTACAGGAGATTTATTGTGAATGAAATCACTCTCCAAGAGCTTTTCTGGTGTAAACAAAGTGGCTCCTCATCCCCACACAAGCACTCTCTTTTGGCACAGAACTGCTAAAAGGCAGCTTATGCTGTCTGTGCTCCGGGTTTCCTTATGAGTCAGCAGAAATAGAGATTATTCTCATAATGACCATGCTGTTACATTTGTTTATTTACTTGAACAGTCTGTAACAGTGTGTGTGTGTGTGTGAGAGAGAGAGAGAGAGTGCACATGAATAGTGCTGCTCTATCCTGGGAGAGAGTGATCACAATTGGATCCCTGCTAGAAAAGGGCCCTTTCGCTGGGGAAATGGACAGTTCTCCCAGGTGTCTCCTGGTTCCCAGTTCTGCTCATTCAGAATCTGACCATGCCATGCCGCAGCAAGGGAGCCAGCCTGGGCTCCCAAAGTCCCAAGTAGGAAATGCTGCAGCAAGCACATCAGAGACACACTTGCTCCTCATCTTAATTTCCCCAGACATTAGCCACAACTCCACTTCTTACTGAAACAATTCCCTGCTCTCTCCCCTCTCTCCTTGTCAAGTCTCTTGCCTTTCTCTCCTCTCGCTCATCTCTTTTCCTCTCCTTGTCACTTTCTCTTCTCTCTCTCCTCTTTCTTTTGTCTCCTTGTCCCTTCTCATCTTTTCCTCTGCTTGGCTCTGTACATCCTCATCTTTTTCTCACTCCCTTCTCTTTTGCTTTTCTCATTACCCCTTTCTCTACTCTATTTCTCTCTTCTCCTTTATGTCTGTCCTCCTCTTGTCTCTCCCCGGTGTTGGCTCTCTTGTTTCCTTGCCTCTCACAGGAAGCTGAATCTCTCCCATAAACTTGTGAACCTATTTGTATGAGGCTATGCTGTCCAGTGTGCTCCTTTTCCTCCTTTAAGGTCACACTGCAAAGCAAAAGTGGGGATCATATTTTAAAGCCAGTTAAGATGCACTTAGTATATAAAATATGGAGCAGTCTTACACACAGTGAATCTATCTTAGCTAAAGTCCCAGAATGGCTGTTGGAGTTAAACAATCAAGGGCAGTGAAGCTCAGACCTTGTGTGCACACTGGATTACTTTAAGCCCATGCAAATGCTGTTATTTGTTATCTCTGTTCCCTGGATTTAACAGGCCATTTGCTTGTCTTGCCAAAAGCTGCTGGTTTTTACACCACGCTATATGCACAGTGTTGTCCACCTGGGAGAGGAGAAGAGACAAGGATGGCAACGAGTGGGGATGTGATAGAGGAGGAATGGTGAAGGGAGGGAAGTGAGTAGAGATAGGGAGAGTGTCCAGGGGAGAGCAAGGCGACACAAGGAGGGGAACATCCGGGGGTGAGGGGAGAAGGAGGATGGGGTTTGTGGAAGTTAACTAGTAAGGAGAAGGGCTTGGACTGGGAAGCTGAGTAGGGATGGCACCGTAGGGACTATCACAGTTGCAGGGCTAGTTGCATCTCTTTCCCCCTTTTAGTTTCTGAGTTCACCCCCTCAGGTGTCAGGCCTTTACCTCTCCGGAGGTGGAATTCTGCAATGCTCCCCTCAGGCCCTGAGCTACATCTCTGCAGCTCAACCATGCATACCCAGAGTCTGACTGGATTTAGCACCTGTGGTTCTTCCCTTCAGGAGTCTGTGACCTGTGGGGAATACAGCCTTTCTTATAAATCAAAGTACTCTTTGTTTTCATAGAATATCAGGGTTGGAAGGGACCTCAGGAGGTCATCTAGTCCAACCCCCTGCTCAAAGCAGGACCAATCTCCAATTAAATCATCCCAGCCAGGGCTTTGTCAAGCCTGACCTTAAAAAACTTCTAAAGAAGGAGATTCCATCACCTCCCTAGGTAACGCATTCCAGTGTTTCACCACCCTCCTAGTGAAAAAGTTTTTCCTAATATCCAACCTAAACCTCCCCCACTGCAACTTGAGACCATTACTCCTTGTTCTGTCATCTGCTACCACTGAGAACAGTCTAGAGCCATCCTCTTTGGAACCCCCTTTCAGGTAGTTGAAAGCAGCTATCAAATCCCCCCTCATTCTTCTCTTCCATAGACTAAACATCCCCAGTTCCCTCAGCCTCTCCTCATAAGTCATGTGTTCCAGTCCCCTAATCATTTTTGTTGCCCTCCGCTGGACTCTTACGAATTTTTCCACATCCTTCTTGTAGTGTGGGGCCCAAAACTGGACACAGTACTCCAGATGAGGCCTTACCAGTGTTGAATAGAGGGGAACGATCACGTCCCTCGATCTGCTGGCAATTCCCCTACTTATACATCCCAAAATGCCATTGGCCTTCTTGGCAACAAGGGCGCACTGTTGACTCATATCCAGCTTCTCGTCCATTGTAACCCCTAGGTCCTTTTCTAAAATCTTTTAGAGGGATTTAGAAGGAAAGGGTTTAAAAACAAGGAAGCATTTATGTATACGTCTAGCTCACCTAAGGCCATCCTGTGATAGTGGCCTGGCAGGCCTAGCTCCATCAGGTACTTGGGGGCGGGGGGTCCTGTCTGGATCCCCATAATTTCTGCTCCTGGCCTTTTGGTCTTCTGTTTCCTGGCCCTGGGCCCTAATATTTCAGGCATTATCTCTCAACAACCTCCTAGTGTTTGCTGAAAAGTGGCTTATCTTGATCCACTTATCTTCCCTTTCTGCTTCTTTTCCTTACAGCCCCTCATGAAACTAAACCAGTACATTCACCCAGGAAGCATATCAATAATCAGGTCAACACACAGTATTCATAAATTACTTGAGAGCAGCACCATTTCTGCCACAGGTAGGGAGATGGGTTAGAGGGGCTGGGAAGGACAGTATCAAAGAAACCGAGTAGGGATGATGCCGTGTGGAGTATTTTGTACTGTCTACAGCAGGGGTGTGAATGTAGCGAGTGCTGGCCACGGCTGGAGGCAGGAGGCTGGCTTAGATGGCCCACTGGTTTCATCTAGTCATGTGACTCCTCCATGTGAGTGGGGAAGAAGAATGGGAGAGTACTGGGTGGATGGCCATAAGCAATATGAGGTAAGAAGAGGATGGGCGTGGGGATGTCAGCAGTAGGGTAGGGTAGGCGATGGCGCAGGAGGTGAACGGAATAGGCAGGGTGACAGCCTGGGAGGGCAGGGATGAGGGTGCCATGGTATTTCTGAGCTCCCTCACATTTCCCTTTCAGTAGAGATGCAGCTACTTACTTTTCCCTCCCACCCCGAAATTACATTTAATCTCCAGGACAAGTCAGCCCTCTTTTTTGTGAGTGGCTCCTTTGCAGCCTGGTAGGAATGCTGCCTGGCCATTACCTCAGCACTTTCTCTTTGAGCTCAGAGTCAATTTGGCAACAACAACAAAATAAAAAGCCCAGAAACTGGCAACTCACCAAAATTAAAAAAATAAAAATAAAAATGAAGCAATGACTTGTTGGCCAATTAAGCTAAAAGCATTTCAGAAGCGAATCCAGCTCACCCTATCAATAATTCAAGGATCCAGAATCCTTCTAACTGTCTGAACACCTTCCACGATGGTAAACCACTAATAGGACAAATGAAATGTCTTTTTATGGTTGTATCTCCATGCCACATTCACTCAGGCAAAATCCTGCAGCTCTGTTCATTTAAGGAGTTGGATTATTATTTCTCTTGGTGGAGATGAATCGAGGGCCAACATCTGTTTGTAAAAAGTAGTATGTTAAAGCTGCCAGCTCATTTTACTCAGCTCTAATCCTGTGGTTGGTGTCGAAGCAGAGCTACGTGAAGCAAGACACCCACATGAAACTTGCTTGGTTTCTAGTTTCATTGCAATTGTGACACTTGGACCAGGTTCCCCAAAAAATGGAATTTAAACCTAGGAGCTTCAGCATTATGGTCCATAGCCCCTTGCCATAAGACTACAGACTTCAGTGGGCTTTGGCTCAGACCCTAAAAGCATAGGTCTCTACCTCTTGAGTTAAAGGAGTAACATCATCACTGATTATTCATTAACTAGTATGGTTGTAGGCTCCTATCTTGTATGATAGCATTCTCTGAAATGCTTCTAGTTCCAGAGCAGGTTAGGAAAACAGGCAGAACTTCAGGGTCTCAATGTGTGGATGAGCTCATGGTGTATGGAGGAGGGTTTTAGGTTTAGTTGGAACTGGAGAACTTTTTGGAAAAGAAGGAGCCTCTACAGGAAGGCTGAGTTCCACCTAAGCCAGAACGGAACCAGACTGCTGGCATGTAGGGTTAAAAGATTGTAGAGGAACTTTTAAAACTATGGACTGGGAGAAAGCTGGCAGGTGTGGAGGAGCACACAAATTCCTTAGGAATGAATTTATTAAAGGGGGAACTCTATATCCAAGTAGAGGGGATTGGAAAGAAGTTGGTAAGGTCCAGGTCGGAGCTAGTGAGGAACAGTCAATGTAAAAGAGTCCCATTTCAATGTAACACATGAAGGCAAGCACCTGAATATTGACAAAATATATAAGGGCTTATATAGACATGGTAGAAGTCTAAATACAAAGATGAGTGAACTAGAGTGCTTGGCATTAAATGAGGGCATTGGTATAATAGTCCTCATGGAATGAGGATAGTCAATAGGACATGGTAATATCAGGGTACAAAATATATAGGAATGACAGAGTAGGTTGTGCTGGTGGGGAAGTGGCACTGTATGTGAAAGAAAACATAGAGTCAAATAAAGAAAAATCTTAAATGGATCAAACCATAGAATCTTTATGGGTAGAAATTCCAGGCTTGAACAATAAGAGTCTAGCAGGAGGAACATACTACTGACCACCTAACCAGGATGGTGACAATGATTGTGAAAGGGAGATTAGAGAGGCTACAAAGGCAGAAAATGGAGTAATAATGGGGGATTTCAACTATATTAACCGGGTATATGTTACCTCATGAATGGATGCAGAGATTAAATTTCTACAAACATTAAATGACTGCTTCTTGGAGCAGCAAGTCCTGGAACCCACAAGAGGAGAAGCAATTCTTGAGTTAGTCTGAAGGGGAACACAGGATCTGGTCCAAGAGGTGAATATAGCTGGACCGCTCAATAATAGCGACCAAACTGTAATTAAATGTAAACATCCTTGTAGGGGGGGAAATACCAAGAAAAACAAAAAACAAACAAACAAAAACCCACCACAGGAGCATTTAACTTCAAACGGAGAAACTACACAAAAGTGAGGAAGCTAGTTAAACGGAAATTAAAAGGAACAGTCACAAGGGTGAAATGCCTGCAAACTGCATGGAGACTATTTAGAAAACACCATAATAGGAGCTCAAACTAGATGTATACCCTAAATTAAAAACCAGTAAAAGGACAAAAAAACTGCTACCGTGGTTAAACAGTAGAGTTAAAGAGGCAGTTAGAGACAAAAAGGCATCCTTTAAAAATGAGAAGAAAAATTCTTCTACGGGAAATAGAAAGGAGCATAAACTCTGTCAAGTCAAGTGTAAAAGTATAATAAGGCAGGCCAGGAAAGAACATGAAGAGCAACTAAGTAAGGATGCAAAAACTAGCAGCAACTGTTTTCAAAGTACATCAGAAGGAGGAAGGATGTTACACGGTCAGTGGGGCCACTGGATGACCATTATGCTAATTGTGCATTTAAGGAAGATCAGCCTGTTGCAGAGAAGCTAAATGAATTCTCTGTATCAGTCTTCACTGTAGAGCATATGTGGGAAATCCCCACGCCTGAGCCATTCTTTTAGGTGACAATTCTGAGGAACTGTCCCAGATTGAGGTGTCCGTAGAGGAGGGTTTGGAACACATTGATAAATTAAACAGTAATAATTCACCTGGACCAGATGGTATTCACCCAAGAGTTCTGAGGGAACTCAAATATAAAATTACAGAACTTCAAACTGTGGTATGTAACCTAGTGCTTAAATCAGCCTCTGTAGCAGATGACTGCAGGGTAACTAATGTAACGAGTATTTTTTAAAAAGGCTGCAGAGACAATCCTGACAATTACAGGCTGGTAAGCCTAACTTCAGTAGTAGGAAACTTGGTTGAAGCTAAGAACAGAATTATCAGACACATAGACAAACACAGTATGTTGAGGAAGAGTCAACATGGTTTTTGTAAAGGGAAATCATGCCTCACCAATCTATTAAAATGCTCCGAGGGTGACAACAAGCACATGGACAAGGGTGATCCAGTGGCTATAGTGTACTTGCACTTTCAGAAAGCCTTTGACAAGTTCCCTCACCAAAGGCTATTGACCAAAATAAGCAGTAATAGGGTAAGGGGGAAGATCCTCTCATGGATAAGTAACTGGTTAAAAGATAGAAAACAAAGGGTAGGATTAAAAGGTCTGTTTTCATAATGGAGAGAGGTAAATAGCAGGGTCCCCCAATGATCTGTATCAGGATCTGTGCTGTTTAACATATTCATAAATGGTTTAGAAAAAGGGGTGAACAGTGAATTGGCAAAATTTGCAGATGATACAAAATTATTGAAGTTAGTTAAGTCCAAAGCTGACTGTGAAGAGTTACAAAGGGGTCTCACAAAAGTGGGTGACTGGGCAACAAAATGACACATGAAATTCAGTGTTGATAAGTAGAAAGTAATGCACATTGGAAAGAATTATCCCAACTATAAATACAAAATAATGGTCTAAATTAGCTTTTACCACTCAAGAAAGAGATCTTGGAGTCATCATGGATGGTTCTCTGAAAACATCCACTCAGTGTGTGGTGGCAGACAAAAAAGCTAACAAAATGTTAGGAACCTTTAGTAAAGAGATACAAAATCAGACAGAAAAATTCATAATGCTGCTATATAAAATCCATAGTATGCCCACACCATGAATACTGCATGCAGTTCTTGTTGCCTCATCTCAAAAAAGATATATTAAAGTTGGAAATGTGCAGAGAAGGGCAATGAAAACGATTAGGGATATGGAATGGCTTCCGTCAGAGGAGTGATTAAGAAGATTGTGACTGTTCAGTTTAGAAAAGAGACAGCTAAGGTATGGTCTATAAAATTATGAATGGTGTGAAGAAAGTGAACAGGGAAGTGCTATTTATCCCTTCACAGAACCCAGAGTCACCTGGTGAAATTAATAGGCAGCAGGTTTAAAACAAACATAAGGATGTACTGAATGCAATCCATCTGTGGAACTGGTTGTCATGGGATGTAGTGTAGGCCAAAAGTATAACTGGGTTAAAAAAGAATTAGATAAGTTCATGGAGCATAGGTCCATCAATGACCCTTAGTCAAAATGGTCAGGGGCACAACCCCATGTCTGGGTGTCCCTAAATCTGCAACAGCAAGAAACTGGGACTGGATGACAGGGGATGGATCACTCAGTAATTGCCTGTTCTATTTATTCCCTCTGAAGCATCTGGCACTGGCCACTGTCAGAGACAGGATACAGGCTTGATGGACCATTGGTGTGTCCCAGTATGGCCATTCTTGTGTTCTTAGGTGGACTAGCCACTATAGGGGGACTTGACACGCTGTGCCAGTGTGTCACATTTGCAAACCAGGGCCCATTTTTAAGTAAACCAAGGCTCAACATCCATTGACCCACCCTCGAGTCATAACTTTGTGTTGAGATCATGCGGAATGAATGGTTTTGGATGGTTTGTGATGTGAAACTATGTCAAACTCAGCTTTCTGACTGAGCTTCACTTTGTTCGAACTTCACACCTAAACCATGCCTCAGAAGGTTAGCGTGAACCGCCCTGGATTGAGGCTGCAGACACTGTACACACGAACCTCGTGGGGCAAAAGGGCTGAGTCTTGCACAGCTCTCATCAAAGGCTGCTAAGGAATGAAAATGAAACTTGGTAGCTGCCGTCTGTCTGTGTTTGTGTACAGGCGCCTGTCACAAGGGCGAAAAGCTTCCTGGACAAGGCCTCTTTAAAACCAAACGCCTTCGCAATCACACTAACCCAGGCACGCGAGCTCTCATGCATGGGCTTTTCCAAAATACAGGCTGTGAGGCCAGATCTCCAGCCCGTGCAAATCAAAGTAGTTCCTCTGACTTTCAGTGGAGGTCTGATGACTTATACCAGCCAAGGATCCGGCTCAGGGATTCAGAAATAGGTCCTTTTGCGACGCTGGTGAGCATGACTGTAATTAAGAAAATCTGTACTCTGTGTGCATGTTCCAGAATCCCTGCCAGGGTTAACGTTTTGGCTCACAGGACAGGCCACTCCCTGAGTAACCCTCAAAGCTGCAGACCTGGTAGTGACTTCAAATTGCATTCCATCTTCTGTGATTACATGTGCTTCTCGGTGGCTAACGAGGCAGGGAGGGGGCAACTGTGCCTGGAAGTTTTCTGTATTGCCTCTGAAATAACACACTCAAGTGCCTGAACTAACCAAGACACAGTTGCCTCGCAGCCCATTCTAACAGCTTCATGATGCTCATCTCCTCTTAGCTTTGCTGTAGTTTGCTTGCACAAATGTCGTTTAATTGTGTATCTGTAAACGCTGCCGGTCTGTCTCCCTCTGCCAGGGATGGCTAATTTTATCATCTATCATGCCAGAATTAATCCCCTCTGCGAAGATGAGGAAGATGTTTTATAGACAAGTGTTATGATCATAGAGCAACTGTTGTATGAAGTGGTTATTGGCTATAAAGTTCCCCAAACTGCTGTGTGCTGCCTGGCGACGTAAATGCTGTCAGTAGCCAACAGAGGGGAATGAAAGAGTGAGACCCCGGTGTGAGGGGGAAAAAAAAGAGGGATGGAGAAAAGAGAACAGGAGAATGAGCGAGAGACAGGAACAGGCAGCAGGGAGGAATGAGAGAGAGAGTGTGCGTGAAGAGAATAGGGAATGGGAATGAAAGAGAAGGGACTAAGAGAGGGAATGGGACAAGAGAAAGAGAGCAAGAAAGGAATCGAGGCGAGGAGCAGGGATGCAGGACAGAGGAGATCTGTGTTTGAGAGCAGTGCCTCCACAGAGGATTTTTCCCTTTGATGAGGGGTATTTGCAGCTTCTCTGTCTGCTAGGCTACCTGCGGCCCACCTACTTGATTAACCACTAGCACTAGATGTTCTGCTGCTTGTCGGGGTTCTGCCTCCGAGGCAGAGTCTTCCAAATTGAATAATACTGGCACCTTTCAAAGGTAAAGGAAACGTCTCCCACCTTATTACTCTGCTGCTGCTCAGACAGGAAGTCACCGTGCAGTGCTTGGAAATAGCCGCCTTTTCTGCGCAAGCGTTCAAGTGCAATGCCAGCAGCTCCATCCAGCAGGCCTGGACTCCTCAAAGGAAATGGAGAGCCAAAATAAATAGGGAGCAGTGCAAATTGCATCGAGCCTAGAAATGGAGCTTTTACTTCAAAGCCTTGAAAAAAAAACCTGCTATGGACACAGTTAGGGAACATTGTGTCAAGGAACCTTTCTCGCCACTAACCCCATTAAGAGGCTTTTCTCAGGGCCAAATTTTGAGAGTTGCTGAGCACCTCCTGTTGCAATGAAGGTTTGGCCTAAGGCAGTGGTTCTCAACCAGGGGTATGTGTACCCCTGGGGTATGCAGAGGTCTTCCAGGGGGTACATGAGCGCATCTAGGTCAGTGTTTTTCAACCTGGGGATCGTGAGTCCCGTGGGAGTCACAGGATGGGTTTAGGGGGTCACAAGTGCAGGGCTGGCATTGAGGGTGACAAGCAGGACAATTGCCTGGGGCCCCATGCAACAGGGGGACACAGAAAGCTAATTTACATGCTTCATCCCTGGGCAGCAGGGTTTGGGCCTCACCTGTGGGTGGCGGGACTCGGGCTTCAGACTCCTGAAAGGGGTACAGTAGTCTGGAAAGGTTGAGAACCCCTGGCCTAAGGAGTGCGTGGTATATCTTGGGGGCAGTGTTTGGGGAGTGGGGTTGAGCAGGATGTACACTTGCAGCATTAAAAAAGAAAAGATAAACATTTTGGCACCTGATGGGCAGACTGCAGAGCAAACAGACGGAGTGTTGCTCCTTCCATAGAAACACCAGCTTCATAGGTTGGGTGCCCTGCACACTCCCACAACTCAAACTTAACCTGCGTAGGTGTCTGTTCTGCTAGTCGAGCTGAAAGGGAGCCTCACTCTGGCCAAGCTGGTTGGATTCAGGCTCAGCTCGTGTCAACTAGAAGCCACATATTCATATTTTACAGTCCTTCTGCCTGCCAGCGATGAGATCATTTGGTACTGTGCTGTGGGAAGAGCTCAGGGGACGACATCATAGGTTTGGAATGTCAATCATGAGCAAAACCTAAGTAATTTCACTGAATTTAGTGGGATCACTCTGGGTTTACAGAGGGTGAAACTTAGAGGAGAATGTGTCTTATAGAAATCAAAGGTGGAAAAGACCTATTGTCACCCAATCTCCCTGTAAATGCAGATGTGGTCCCTACAGTGCATCATCTAGTGTTTCACCCAAGTTAAATTTAAATGTCCCGAATGATGGGCTTCCTCCATTGTCCTTGAAATTATTACTTGGAATATTCCCTATCAGACAGTCTTTCCTGAAAGTCAGTCTAAATGTTTACTTTAATTGTTTCATCCCATCATTCCCAGACACATCCTCCTGTCCCACTCTCCAGCTTTGGCATTCTCTCGCTGTAAAGGGAGGATGAAAATGCCCAGCTTCACAGGCATTTTATGAAGAATCGGGGCCATACTTTTTTTTGCATTTGTACAGCTCCGAGCGCAATGACTGGGGCTGCCAGGTACTAAAGCAATACAAATAATAAACAATTGTGATAATCAATGCTTTTGAGCAGCTCAGATATGACAGTGATGGATACCAGAAGGAAATATTTTGTCCGTTTGATTTTTTGTTCTACCTGGAACCCAGGAACTCTGAAGTGAAAGAAAATGAAAAATATGAGGTTAAACAGATTAAGAGAATAGTTTTAAAACCTAAAGAGAAAGGAATAGGTTAGAGTTTTGAGCTAAACTTTGGAAGGTGGTTTCTTATTTTATCCCAGCCAGTTTGTCTATTCCTATTCCCTGGGAATGGAAAACAAAAGTGATGGATTATTCTGCTTATGCCTAGTCAGGTAGATTAAATGGTGTGTCTCACTCTGTTGCCTCCTGCGAGCTTACAGTAGGTTGTGTGTATCGCAGGCTGGCATGGAAAAGGCTTGATGTTTTGTAAACCCTAAAGAAGAAAGGGGCATTGTGCCAGCAATGCCCCTCTGCCATGTATATTGGCCAAACTGGACAGTCTCTACGTAAAAGAATAAATGGACACAAATCAGACATCAAGAATTATAAGATTCAAAAACCAGTCGGAGAACACTTCAATCTCTGTGGTCACTCGATTACAGACCTAAAAGTGGCAATTCTTCAACAAAAAAACTTCAAAAACAGACTCCAAGGAGAGACTGCTGAATTGGAATTAATTTGCAAACTGGACACCATTAAATTAGGCTTGAATAAAAACTGGGAGTGGATGTGTCATTACACAAAGTAAAACTATTTCCCCATGTTTATTTCCTCCATCCCCCACTGCTCCTTGGACGTTCCTGTTAACTGCTGCAACTGGCCCACCTTGATTATCAGAACAAAAGGTTCCCCCCACCCTGCTGGTAATAGCTCACCTCACCTGATCATTCTTGTTACAGTGTGTATGGTAACACCCATTGTTTCATATTCTCTGTTTATATAAATCTCCCCACTGTATTTTCCACTGCATGCATCCGATGAAATGAGCTGTAGCTCATGAAAGCTTATGCTCAAATAAATTTGTTAGTCTCTAAGGTGCCACAAGTACTCCTTTTTGCGGATATAGACTAACATGGCTGCTACTCTGTTAGATATTTCCATGTAGGTAAACTCTGATTAATGTGCTGGAACCCTGATCGGGTAAGCCTAATCCAAACCTTACCACTGCCTCCTTGGATCCAGTTATATATAAATAGAACAGGTCAACCTTTCCCCATTAACTTTTTTTCAAAACAAAAATGCCTTTTTGATCAAAATTAACATTTTCGTGAAAAATGTTCATTGTGGTCAAAATATTTTTATATGAAAATTTTTGAAATAAAACATTGCAACTTTTTTTAAAAAATTGGGAACACTTTTATTGTGGTTTTCCAATTTTTTTTCTTTGCATTTTCTGTTTTTTGGGAGAGAAATGGGAGGGAGGAACCAACAAAAACCTTAAATTAAAAGCCACATTTTTTGTTTTTGCTTTTTTAAAAAGCAGCTTTAAAAATTTGAAAATTTTCTTTGAAAAAAACCCAAAAAATGGAAAGAAGGTTTTTGAACACAACACTATGAAATTAGTGTGCCCTGGGACACACAATTGACTGTATAAAATCGCTCCCTAAAAAATCAACTTCTATAAATTTGACCTTATTGTTTATTTCATTCATGGTCTTTCATGAAATATACTTTTTTTGACCCAGCTCCTTATGTAAATCTGATTGAATCACCATTGGGTCGTTATGCAGGGTGACCATGAGCTAGGCTTTGCATGTCAGAGCACTGCTGATGCTTGAGGCCAGGTACAGCTTCTGGGGAAACAGTGACTTGGTCTCACTGGGCAAGTACTCAGTTGCCCAGCAGTCCAATCTAGATTTGCCAGCAAGAGTGAGACAACTTTGGGAGATTTTCCTTCAGAGGAATGTAAAGTAAATTCTCTGACTGTTGACATAAGGGAAGCAGTCAGTGATCTGGAGAAACTAGAACCCGGGACAGTGGTGTTTAGTACCATTCCAGTAGCTGCAGGAAGCCTTTCAAAGCCTAGAGCTGTTTGACCACTGGCTAGCTCTTGATCATGACAGGGTGGCGACACAGAAGTAAAAAGTTAAAAAAGCGGCTTCCTCCAAACTGGGAAATTCAACTCCTTGTAAATATTGGAACTGGCTGAGAACATAAGAATGGCCATACTGGGTCAGACCAAAGGTCTGACTAGGCCAGTATCCTGTCTTCTGACAGTGGCCAATGCCAGGTGCCCCAGAGGGAATGAACAGAACAAGTAATCATCAATTGATCCATCCCCTGTTGCCCAGACCCAGCTTCTGGAAAACAGAAGCTAGGGCCACTGTCCTTGCCCATCCAGGCTAACAGCCATTGATGGACCTATCCTCCATGAATTTATCTACTTCTTTTTTGAACCCTGTTACAGTCTTGGCCTTCACAACATCCTCTGGCAAAGTGTTCCACAGTTTGATTGTGTGTTGTGTGAAGAAATACTTTCTTTTGTTTGTTTTAAACCTGCTGTCTATTAATTTCATTTGGTGACCCCTAGTTCTTGTGTTATGAGAAGGAATAAATAACACTTCCTTATTCACTTTCTCCACGCCAGTCATGATTTTATAGACCTCTATCATATCCCCCCTCTTAGTCAGTTCTTTTCCAAGCTGAAAAGTCTGAATCTTATTAATCTCTCCTCATAAGGAAGCTGTTCCACACTCCTAATAATTTTTGTTACCCTTTTCTGAACCTTTTTCAGTTCTAATAACAGATGAATCTATTATCCCCATTTTACGAAGACATTCTAGCCCTTTTGCTTTATGTTCCTCCTCACCAGCGTGCTTAGAAGTGAACTCACTATTTCCATTCCTTTAATTTAGTTCTTGTCTACTCTAGGACGTTTTGCTGCTTTAACTATATTGCTGTAGTAAAAGTGGCAAAACCCACTAATGTGGATACAGCTATACTGGTATAAAAGTGTTTATATTGGTATTGCTTATTTCCATTTGGGATGTGATATAAGATATACCAGTATAACGGTGTCCACACAAGACTTCTACCAATATAATAACTATATCGGTAAATATCACGCCCCAATAGTTATGCCAATATGGCTTTTCTAGTGTAGACCAGCCCAAGCCCAGTGAAGGGAAGTCACAGAGCCTTTCCTTTAGCCTTCGTCTTGAATGTGGAAAGCCATAGCATCTCTCTGAAAGCTGAGGCGACACCACACTCAAAATCCACGCATGGATAGGCTTGTTCTCAGAGTTTCCAAAGCTTGATTTTTTTTTTTTACACCGGGTGTGCAGATACAGCAGAAAATAAAACAAATTAAGCCTGTAAATGCACTGGAAACTACCTAAGAAGGCAATTTTTATGCTTTTATAAATCTTAGTTTCATAGAAAAGAAGGAGCCTAATAGAGATAAAATATCACTACCTTAAAGAGATCATAGGCGACCTCTGACTGCCTGTGACAGCCTCTCATGCTACTGTAGATTACCAGCCTGCTTCTCTCAAAGGGGGTTAACTGGATGTACTCAGTTTTACTAGGCTATATAAGGCAGCTGGTGATGCCACACTGCTTCCCATGGAAGACTGTCAAGACTCATAGACTTTAAGGCCAGAAGGGACCATCATGATCATCTAGTCTGACCTCCTGCACACATTGCAGACCACAGAACCTCAACCACTACTCCTGTAGTAGGTCCGTAACCTCTGGCTGAATTACTGAAGTCCTCAAATTTTGAGTTAAAGACTTCAAGTTACGGAGAATCCACCATTTACTCTAGTTCATACCAGCAAGTGACCTGTGCCCCTCACTGCAGAAGAGGGTGAAAACCTTCAGGGTCTCTGCCAGTCTGACCCAGGGGAAAATTCCTGACTGACCCCAAATTTGGTGATCAGTCAGCCTTGCGCACGTAGGCAAAACCCACCAGCCAGACACTGAAAAAGAATTCTCTGTAGTAACTCAGAGCCCCTCCCCGCCATCTGGTGTCCTATCTCTGTCTATTGGAGATATTTGCTAATGGCAGTCACGGATGGACCATATGTCATTGTAGGCAGTCTCATCATACCATACCTTCCATTAAATTATCAAGCTCAGTCTTGGAACAAGTTAGATTATTTCCCCCCCCCACTTCTCCCCTTGGAAGAATGTTCCAGAACTTCACTCCTCTGATGGTTAGAAACTTTCATCTCACTTCAAGCTAAACTTCTTGGTGGCCAGGTTATATTCATTTGTTCTTGTGTTAGCATTGGCCCATAACTTAAATAACTCCTCTCCCTCCCTGGTATTTATCTCTCTGGTGTATAGAGAGCAATCATATCTCTCCTCAACCTTCGTTTTGTAAGACTCTGTGGTCTACAGGAGAACCAGTAGGCTAATGTCATCACAGGTATTGATGAAATGTTTAATGGAGACAGAAGTGATTTTTATTTGACATTTAAAACATTCTGTTTCTTGATTTGCTTTTGTCAACACATATTTAATTAGAGTCTTTAAGGTTCAACACCTGTGACCCTTTTGGTGAAAGCTTTCCAGACAGCTTCCACTCCACATTTCTCAGACCAGCTCAGGATAGGAAGAAGCCCAATTCATTTGTAACTTTGCAGGGATCATTAGCCCACAAGCCCCTGTATTCCTTCACAAAAGTACTTACCCTCTTACTGAGACATACCAATCAAATGGGCCTGCTGACTCATGCAAGACATGAGATGCTCAGGCCCCTGCCCTTGTGAAGGGTTCCCAGCACATCACAACTGAACTCTGAGCAAGTTGAACTCTGTGATCCAGGGGCCTCTTGGTGCCAACTGATGGTGCCAACTGACAGAGGGCACGGGGGTTGCACAGAGATTTACAGGGATCCTCTGAGTTGAATATATGCATAATAATTCCCTAAAGGGTGGCATATGAGGTCTCTAATGAGAGCCAGTAGCTCACGGACATCATAACGGTTGTGAAATGTGTGTACAGATAATATTTAAGGAGTTACGTGTCTATACTGAAAGTTCTGATGTTAAGACATGTAACCAGGAGGTGACATGTCTCATACAGGTTCATTTAGTTGGGGATTGGTCCTGCTTTGAGGAGGGGGTTGGACTAGATGACCTCCTGAGGTCCCTTCCAACCCTGATATTCTATGATTCTATGATTTCAAACATGAGGTAACACATGCTTATCCCTCTGTCTGGTCATGTGTGTGCTGGGCATCAGATGGCTCACAGTGTATGCTCAGCACTGGATTTCCAATTCGGCACGGTAGCCTTGTGCCCGGGGCACCGGCATTCTAGGGGCACCTTACCTCTCTAAAACTGTGTGCAACATGAAGATCAGCTGTAGGTGGTAGTGGAGGGGCACTGAAGATGCTGTGCTGAGGGGCGCGAAGGTGTAAATCCAGCCTGGTGGATGCTTGTTTGCGTACTGAGCCAAATGCTCATTGAGTGATTGCGAAAGCTTTAAAAGAGGAAATTTACAGGAAGAAATAAACAGCAGGAGGGGATCAGATTTATGAGGCGGCAAGCTGACAGGGTGACTTGTCTCATGAATGGAAAAGCAGAGCAACGCCTGGCTGTAAAACACGGGAAGGACTTTGGGTGAGCATTGCTGTATAAGAAAGGAAAGTATCTAGTTAAGTAAGTCTAGGCTCTAGACTGTGTGTTATGATATTATTTTATGTGTAACCATCTGTTTCCAATACTTCTACTTGCTATCACTTGAATTTCTACTCTTTGTTAAATAAACTTAAACTTGTTTTCATTATAAACATATCTCAGTGATATGTGTTCAATGGAACAGAGATCTGAGGTGAAACAGGCAAGCTGGACATTCTCTTCTGCAATCATGCTTTATTATTGTCCTATATATATCTGACTAAGGGAAAACAAATCCTAGTCTGCATCACAGATGTGCGGGGAGAGGAAGATTCTTGGAAAGCAGTGATGACAAATAAGACCTAGCGGTGATAATGAATGGCAATTTCAATATGAGTTTGTAATGCAATGGGATAGTTAAAAAGACGTGGCTCTTTGGAGCTACATAGGCAAAGTCATCATGTGACAGACTGTGTACATTGCTCGGAAAGATTCTGAAGGATTATAGGGAATTAAGAAAAGAGTAATAAGAATGACCAAGGAAAGGATTTGCATGTGGGGAAAGATTTAAAAACTAAATATGCATAGGTAATCTAAAGCTGTAAAACGCCTGTTGATTTCAGTACAGGATTGTGCCGTGAATTCCTCAATATATAAAGCTTATTGACTATGGTGAGAGACAATAACTATCTACAAGTATTTCAAGGGAGTTAAACAGCAAGGAAGGAGAGAAATTGTGTCTGGGGTATGGGGGTATAGACGTAATAATTACGGGGAAAAGAACAGAAGAAAACATAGGCTACATAGCAGAAAGACTTCCTAATTGTAGGATCCACTGGACAGTGGACTAATCTCCTAAGGTAAATGGCAGAAGCCCTGTTATTTCAAACATTTAAACAAGACTGGAAAAGCCCTGGAGAATATACTGTACGGAACAGCCTGCACTTGCCCCTGGGAATGGACAACATGATGTAATAGATCTTTTCTTACTTGTCTCTATGATTCACTTCAGTTTGAGATCTTGTTCTAGGCATGATTTGTCTTGGGAGTGTCTGTGATGTGACCCATGGGTCGAACCTGTGACATCTTCAGAGAAGGAAGAGTTGGAGCAAGTGGAGAGAAGGGATATAGGGGCTAAGTATGAATTCGGCTTCCTAAAAGTGCTTTGAGCTAATTAACAACAATTAGAGTCAGATGGAGGGAATGTGAGCTGAGTGGGGAAAAACTGCTACAGGCCTGATTATCCACTGCATTTTGGACAGTCTTTTACATCAGTGCAAAGGGGATAGAATCATAGAATATCAGGGTTGGAAGGGACCCCAGAAGGTCATCTAGTCCAACCCCCTGCTCAAAGCAGGACCAATTCCCAGTTAAATCATCCCAGCCAGGGATTTGTCAAGCCTGACCTTAAAAACCTCTAAGGAAGGAGATTCTACCACCTCCCTAGGTAACGCATTCCAGTGTTTCACCACCCTCTTAGTGAAAAAGTTTTTCCTAATATCCAATCTAAACCTCCCCCACTGCAACTTGAGACCATTACTCCTCGTTCTGTCATCTGCTACCATTGAGAACAGTCTAGAGCCATCCTCTTTGGAACCCCCTTTCAGGTAGTTGAAAGCAGCTATCAAATCCCCCCTCATTCTTCTCTTCTGCAGGCTAAACAATCCCAGCTCCCTCAGCCTCTCCTCATAAGTCATGTGTTCCAGTCCCCTAATCATTTTTGTTGCCCTTCGCTGGACTCTCTCCAATTTATCCACATCCTTCTTGAAGTGTGGGGCCCAAAACTGGACACAGTACTCCAGATGAGGCCTCACCAATGTCGAATAGAGGGGAACGATCACGTCCCTCGATCTGCTGGCTATGCCCCTACTTATACATCCCAAAATGCCATTGGCCTTCTTGGCAACAAGGGCACACTGCTGACTCATATCCAGCTTCTCGTCCACTGTCACCCCTAGGTCCTTTTCCGCAGAACTGCTGCCTAGCCATTCGGTCCCTAGTCTGTAGCTGTGCATTGGGTTCTTCCATCCTAAGTGCAGGACCCTGCACTTATCCTTATTGAACCTCATCAGATTCCTTTTGGCCCAATCTTCCAATTGGTCTAGGTCCTTCTGTATCCTATCCCTCCCCTCCAGCGTATCTACCACTCCTCCCAGTTTAGTATCATCCGCAAATTTGCTGAGAGTGCAATCCACACCATCCTCCAGATCATTTATGAAGATATTGAATAAAACCGGCCCCAGGACCGACCCTTGGGGCACTCCACTTGATACCGGCTGCCAACTAGACATGGAGCCATTGATCACTACCCGTTGAGCCCGACAATCTAGCCAGCTTTCTACCCACCTTATAGTGCATTCATCCAGCCCATACTTCCTTAACTTGGTGACAAGAATACTATGGGAGACCGTGTCAAAAGCTTTGCTAAAGTCAAGAAACAATACATCCACTGCTTTCCCTTCATCCACAGAACCAGTAATCTCATCATAAAAGGCGATTAGATTAGTCAGGCATGACCTACCCTTGGTGAATCCATGCTGGCTGTTCCTGATCACTTTCCTCTCATGCAAGTGCTTCAGGATTGATTCTTTGAGGACCTGCTCCATGATTTTTCCAGGGACTGAGGTGAGGCTGACTGGCCTGTAGTTCCCAGGATCTTCCTTCTTCCCTTTTTTAAAGATTGGCACTACATTAGCCTTTTTCCAGTCATCCGGGACTTCCCCGGTTCGCCACGAGTTTTCAAAGATAATGGCCAGTGGCTCTGCAATCACAGCCGCCAATTCCTTCCGCACTCTCGGATGCAACTCGTCCGGCCCCATGGACTTGTGCACGTCCAGCTTTTCTAAATGGTCCCTAACCACCTCTATCTCCACAGAGGGCTGGCCATCTCTTCTGCATTTTGTGATGCCCAGCGCAGCAGTCTGGGAGCTGACCTTGTTAGTGAAAACAGAGGCAAAAAAAGCATTGAGTACATTAGCTTTTTCCACATCCTCTGTCACTAGGTTGCCTCCCTCATTCAGTAAGGGGCCCACACATTCCTTGGCTTTCTTCTTGTTGCCAACATACCTGAAGAAACCCTTCTTGTTACTCTTGACATCTCTGGCTAGCTGCAGCTCCAGGTGCGATTTGGCCCTCCTGATAACATTCCTACATGCCCGAGCAATATTTTTATACTCTTCCCTGGTCATATGTCCAACCTTCCACTTCTTGTAAGCTTCTTTTTTATGTTTAAGATCCGCTAGGATTTCACCATTAAGCCAAGCTGGTCGCCTGCCATATTTACTATTCTTTCGACTCATCGGGATGGTTTGTCCCTGTAACCTCAACAGGGATTCCTTGAAATACAGTCAGCTCTCCTGGACTCCTTTCCCCTTCAAGTTAGTCCCCCAGGGGATCCTGGCCCTCCGTTCCCTGAGGGAGTCGAAGTCCGCTTTCCTGAAGTCCAGGGTCCGTATCCTGCTGCTTACCTTTCTTCCCTGCGTCAGGATCCTGAACTCAACCAACTCATGGTCACTGCCTCCCAGATTCCCATCCACTTTTGCTTCCCCCACTAATTCTACCCGATTTGTGAGCAGCAGGTCAAGAAAAGCGCCCCCCCTAGTTGGCTCCTCTAGCACTTGCGCCAGGAAATTGTCCCCTACGCTTTCCAAAAACTTCCTGGATTGTCTATGCACCGCTATATTGCTCTCCCAGCAGATATCAGGAAAATTAAAGTCACCCATGAGAATCAGGGCATGCGATCTAGTAGCTTCCGTGAGCTGCCGGAAGAAAGCCTCATCCACCTCATCCCCCTGGTCCGGTGGTCTATAGCAGACTCCCACCACTACATCACTCTTGTTGCACACACTTCTAAACTTAATCCAGAGACACTCAGGTTTTTCTGCAGTTTCGTACCGGAGCTCTGAGGAGTCATACTGCTCCCTTACATACAGTGCTACTCCCCCACCTTTTCTGTCCTGCCTGTCCTTCCTGAACAGTTTATAACCATCCATGACAGTACTCCAGTCATGTGAGTTATCCCACCAAGTCTCTGTTATTCCGATCACGTCATAGTTCCTTGACATCACCAGGACCTCCAGTTCTCCCTGCTTGTTTCCAAGGCTTTGTGCATTTGTATATAAGCACTTGAGATAACCTGTCTCATGTCAAATGCTGCCAAATCTGAATCCTGGTATTTTGCACCCACATTGGTAAATGATGGCACAAGGTTCAAGGCAGTGGAGAATCTGGCCCTACCATTGTAAATGATTAAATAGTCCATACTGTGATGCACGCAAGTCTTCTGAACCCAGAGACTCAGAGGCAGCTGCTTTCTTCCCTTTGCCATTGAATCCAGTGACTCCCCATCCCGGTGACTGGAGGATTGTTATTCTTTATAAGAATCCAGCATGCCAGCTGGGCGGCTCTTCCAAGTTCCCCCTGGTGTATACTGAGTCCAAAATGAGCTTATCCTGGGAAGGCATCTGGCTGCTGATTTGCTGCATTGTTTGTTTCTTTAGTAAGTTGCCCAGGCTCAGCTGTAGTCCAGGCAAACTGTCAACAACCGACCAGCAGGAAATCCAAAGCAAAATCATGGTCGGTTTAGGAAAGAGTCAGGAAGGGTGGTCTGGTTAGAAGCATCAAATTGGCCCAAATCTCTGCCCCATCCCTGAAATGCCAGTGCCCTTTCACGGTTGGATAAAGGACTCCCTCCCTCTTCCCAGCCCCTTAGTGCTTGGAAGCTGCAGACCACACAGTGGTCGGTACTGTGGTGCCAGGGTGGTGGGATCCCTAGAGTGGATGGAGGGGCTGTTGCTATTGTTTATTTCTTTTTCTGAAGTGAATTGAAGTCAGGGGAAAGTTTCCTGGTGGACAGTCTGGGGAAGACTGGTATCCTCTCTCCCAAGAGCAGGGTCAGCACAGGCCCTCATGGTGCCTCATGCTTGTGCTCAGTTCTGCGCTGGGGAGGCTAGTGTGGAGGCCACAGCTCAGTTGCAACACCCTTTACATTCAGGGCATGTCTGCAGAGAAGGTCAGCAAGATATTAGTTGTGATGGCCGTTCTGTCATACGGACACTTGTCCTCTGGGAATGGTCTGAAGCCACCAAAGAGTTGCTCTGCAGAAGTGACGACACAAGGCAGAGGAGAATCAGGCCCAGGGTGCAGCAGCAACAAATAAAAAAGGAGGTTATGAGGATTAGTTAATGTTCATTCCATGCTTTGAAGTGATGTGTTCATTATTATTGTGACTTGACAGAATACACTGCTTCTGTCAGCTGAGATGTGTGTCCCACCCTGGCACCTCTGTGGAGCAGAGCTATCAGAGCACTTACTCCTGCAGGTGTAGTTCCATCCATCCATCCATCCATCCCTGGGAAAGCGGCATTAATATTTCCTAAACTTTGCTTAGGATGTTGCACCAGCACCCCTTGGAGCCAGCCCTGTGGGGTTCCAGCACAGATTGGATGTTAGCCATAGAGAGGGAAAATGAGGGACGAAACAGAATTGGCTTTGGAGTAGGCATTCAGCCTCCAAAAGAGTATGGTTAGTCATGAAACATCCCAGCCAGTCCTGGCTGCGGCACTGAACTCTCGACAGTCTGAGTTCTATACGCAGCATCATGCCATTGGGGAGATGCAGCTGCCACGTCTCCTGTGAGGTAAAACAAAGAAGCTGCTTCCAGTTATGTCTGCTCTCATATGTGAGAGGAGTTAGATGAGACAGCACACACAACGGGAGGAATGGAGGTGAAATAGCAGGGGAAGAAAGAGAGAGAGGCAGGCTCTGTGCCCTTAGTTTCCATAGGCTTCCTCTGAACTAACCTTGTCACTTGAAACATTTCAGATTAGACAAGACATTGGACAAAACACTAGTGGAGGTACATAAGGGAGTCCTTCTGCTTTGTCTGGGAGCTGGACTACGTTACCTAACATGTCCGTGATTTCTAGGACTCTAAGAACAGTGTGTGAAAGAACAGATACATTGGACATTTTACTTATTAGGTTTTTTATTAAAGGGTAAAGAGAACTGTTGGCAGTCCCAGTTATTTCTTACCTTGTCAGTAGAAAAGAAAATATACAAGATAATGAGATACAGCAGAATTGAGGCAATAGAGATTATGGGTTACAGCCTACAGGGGCCAGCCTACTTACTATTACAAAATAGGTATCAATAATTTGCTGTACCAGTCAAAAATTATCATTGGAAAAAAAATTTAAACAGCCTTTTTTGAAAACAAAAATTTTCACAATGTTCCAGGTATATATGATGAAATTCCCCCACCCCCATATACATGTGTTGGTTTTCAAAAATTGCATTTTTCAGGTTTTTTTTTTAATTGAAAAGCAAGATATTTTTATTTTTAAACCTTTTTTGGAAGTTGCTCACTATTTTCTGTCCATTTCTAATGTTTTGTTTTTAACTAATTCATCTCACTGGCTCCATCTTTCCTCAAAATATTTTGGTTATTTACCTACAAGGCCACATTGTCTGACCTGCATCTATCTATGCACACCCTGAATGCATGGCAGAGAGTAGGGTAAATGCTACCTCTAAAACACTATTCTCAAAGGCCCCTGGGTGAAGTAGGGGTGGCCTGTAGGTGGGGGCTGAGTGTGCTGCTTGCATTGACCACCTAGAAAAGTACTGGGGAGTCTACTCAAAGGCAGTCCCATCTCAGGAAATATACCAGGACCTCTGAATTTTGCATACAATACTCCATCTTGATAGCAGTGGACCTGTAGCCCTGTGTTAAAAAAGAGTTTGGCTTCACTTAGCTTCAATTTACACACATTAAGTGTTGCCCTCAAGCCACTGGTAAATCATCAGTGTGGCCAGCCTGGCCCAAGACCAAATGATGGTGCCCCAGGCAAGGAGCGTCTTTGGCGCCCCCTCTCCATTTGTTAAACGTTTGAATACCTTATTTCTGTTGCATTTGTAGTCCATTTCATGACTTTGATGCACAATTTACATGCATGATTTACTCCTGTCATATAACTCAATACATTTGCATGCTAGGATCTGTAAATCTGTATTTATCCATGCTAACAACAAAAACAGCACTTTGAGCTTGGTGGCCTCCAAGCCTGGCACCACAGGTGGTCACCTGGGTTGCCTGCCCCTAAATCTGGCCCTGAATGTGGCCCTTGGTGGGGCAATACCCAAAGATTGTCTAAGAAATCTATCTTCCCACCAAAGGCAGGCACAACAGTTGAGACGAGGAGGGGCTGTTGATTCATGGAGTTCTGCTCAGCACTGTGCAACAGGCTTTCTTGGTTGATGGCCTGCCGCTGTTATTCCCCACAGCTGTCCAGAAGAGCCTGTGTTTGGCTAGCTTTACTGAACAACAGAAGCATTGTTTATTTTCTCAAGTGTCTGTTTAAGTGCGTGTTCTTTGCTGCTGGTTTCTCTCACCTAACAAGAAGTCTATTAATATGTGTGGGTAACAGTTGTGGCAGTGATGTTCATGCCACCATTTATCGTGCGTGGCACACGTACGTTACATGGATTGGAAATGTTGGTGCGTAGGGCATCTTGTTGCTACACAGAGATATGTGAAAGGAAACAATTACAATAAGTAAACAGGCCTTGCTAAAACAGAAGGCACAAGTTTCATAAGCCAGGGAAGATCTAGGTAGAGAAGACTCTGAACAATTAATTTAGGCCATAACATGATCTAAAAGTGCTTGGGGAAACAAGATTTTGAAGAAACCAGCCCGTGACTTGAAGAGGACAGGGATGTGCTGACACAGCATCCATGATCTATCTTTTGAGGGAATGTTTCATCCCTGCTGCTTTGCTGTCATTTGTTCTGTTTGCTGGCAGGCGTTTGATTCAGTCTCTCCGATTTGCTTTCAGACATTCCTGCTCCTGGGTAATTTTGCAGGCTGAGGCAGTTATCTGTCTCATGACTCACGATGTACAGAAATCTGGCTTGGCCTCCCACCTTCACGAATAATGGCTCAGGCTGGCACCTGACATATAACTTAGCCGATCAGAGGAGAAGTAGCCCATTCCTCCTGCCTGTTATGTCCCTGCCTATATCTTGGAGGGATCCACAGACCCAGCCAAGTCTCTGCTGAGGCTCATTTAAACTTGTTTTATGTGAGCAACTTAAAAAACTTGATTCAAGTTCAACAAGAAAGATTCCCAGTGAGAACAAAGCCACACAAGTCACCTGCCGAGCCCTGTGGACCCTGATGTAACATGAACTGTTCGGTGTAATTTCCAAACAGTGTATCTGGACTTATATTATGAATCAGAGTGGATTGTAGGAAGCATCCTGGGAGGAAGGATGGTTATTGGGGAAGGTGGGGTGTATAGTAGCAGAGGAAAGATAAGGAGTGGTTATAAACTGAGCCACCCTCATACATGGTATCTTCATTGGGGATACCTCTAAGATTTTGACACTCACCCCCCTGAGATGAAGGTTGCAGTGGACTTTCCCCAAAATCTGCAGGGTTCCTATCTGTGACAATGACATCTTCACAGCAGTGTGTGACATCGCTACGTGTCACCATGTCACCCTGTACAGAGAGAGAGCCATCGTGTTGTGGTATGATATGACTTTAGCCGCTGCATTTTATACATGGACAATGCATGCGTTTGGGAGATCAGAGGGGAGGACGTAGCAGTAGTTGAGGCAAGATATACTGAGGGCTTGAACCTGGCTGTAGGAAGGGAATGAAAAGGGTGGATCCTGGAGATGTTCAGGAAGAAAAAGCAGCAGGATTTGGATATTGTTATTTTGTATTTATTTGTATTCCTGCGGTGCCTAGGAGCCTTAGTCATAGTCCAGGGCTCCGTTGTGCTAGGTGCTGTACAAATACAGAACAAAAAGATGGCTTGGATATATGGGACAAGGGAGAGGGAGGAGTCAAAAATAACTTCCAGACTGTGTGCTTGAATGCCAGGGAGGATGGCTATATTAACAAGGCATCTTTCATCCAGGCGAACCAGGCTCAGAGCACAGATTGGATGGAGAGCTGCTGCTTTTCTGACAGGAATCTGATTTGTTTACTTTTCTTTCTCTGGGTCGCTTAATAGTTTAGTTGGCTTGGATATCACTCCAGTCATCACTGATACATAGCCACATCTGGGGTGGAACGCAGCAGCTATGCTATGCAACAGACAGGAAGACTAATAACACCATCAGAAACTCGGAGGGGAAATTTAATTCAGCAGACTATAATCAAACAGGAAGGCAGCCAGGAATTGGGATTAGCACTCCAGTCTTGCAGAAAATTTTGCCTGGGATGTTTAATAACCACAGGTGGTCAGAAGATGGGAAAGGTGAACGCTCCAGGAGCACAGCGCCACCCGGCACCATGTTGGGTCACTGGCTTATGTTGGCATCTAGGGAAACTTGTCCTCACACAACTCTGCTTCCTCCAGCGAACAGACTTTCCTTGGATGTCTCCCACCCAATAACGATCGTGCCCCATTCTTTTAAAAAGCGCACTAACGAAAGCACAACCTGAGGCGTTACGGCAGTGGATGATAACACTGCCGAATAAGTGGATTTCTCCACTGAAAGGCTGCCTGGGAAAAAGAATGGTGAACCCAGTGATGAGCTGCCAAAATCTTAACAACTGGTTCCCTCCTCACCCCACCAGGGGGGTCATTGCCCACCCCTACCCCCTGGGACTCCTGCCCCATCCAACCCCCTGCGTTCCTTGATGCCCCCCCCACACGATCCCTGCCCCATCCACCCCTCTCCCCTGTCCCCTGACTGTCCCCAGAGCCGGGCAGCAGGGTCTCGTGGGCTACCGTAGTGGGCCACCTGCCCCTAGGAGCCAGAGGGATCTGCCGGGGGGCAAGGTGGGGAGTCTGGTGGTGCTTACCTGGGGCAGCTCCCAGGACGCATCCGGCAGGTCCCTCTGGCTCCTAGGGGCAGGGCAGCATAGCTGGGAGGGAGCAGGGGGAGCGGCCGCTCCCCCCACTGATCACATCAAAAGTGACGCCTTAGGCGCTGACTCCGTGGGTGCTTCGGGGCTGGAGCACCTACGGGGAATATTTGGTGGGTGCAGAGCCCCCACTGGCAGCTCCCCGCCCAGTGCCTGGCCCTAGCTCACCTCCGCTCCGCCTCCGCCTCCTCCCCTGAACACGCCGCCCCGCTCTGCTTCCCCCCCTCCCCCCCCCGCAAATCAGCTGTTCGGTGGGAAGCCGGGGAGGGCAGAGAAGCAGGCGGCGGCTTCCCACTCAGGCCGAGGGTGGCGGAGGTGAGCTGGGGTGGGGAGCGGTTCCCCTGTGAGCCCCCCACTCCCGCCGGGTTACCTGCTGTGGCGCGGGCGGCCCTCCTTGCACCCCCCCCCCTGCCCGAGCTCACCTCCGCCTCCCTGGGCCTGAGCGGGAAGCCGCCGTCTGCTTCTCAGCCTGCCCCAGCTTCCCATGCGAACAGCTCATTCATGGGAAGCTGGGGCCGGGGGCGGAGAAGCAGAGCGGGGCGGCGTGTTCAGGGCAGGAGGCGGAGCGGAGGTGAGCTGGGGCCGGGGGTGGGGTGGGGAGCTGCCGGTGGGGGTCTGCACCCATCAAATTTTCCCCTTGGGTGCTCCAGCCCTGGAGCACCTGTGGAGTGGGTGCCTAAGGTGCCACTTTTGGCCGGTTAAATTTAGAAGCCCTTTTAGAACCGGTTGTCCCTTGTGGAACAACTGGTTCTAAAAGGTCTTCTAAATTTAACAACCGGTTCTAGCGAACCGGTGGGAACCGGCTCCAGCTCACCACTGGGTGAACCCCTTTGATTTGTTATCACGGGATTAACCTTGTTTAATAATTAGGATCAGCTTGTGGGAAAGTGAAGTTGTGGGTCTGCAATTCACCTCTCTCCACTGCTGCTGGGAAGCCCTTTTGGGCCGTAACAGTTTGCAGTGCTGGTTTTGGGCGGGGCCTGTTACTTATCATTTTTTAAATCATTGGCAGCCCCAAGGACTGAAGTCTATCCAGAACAAATGAGTTCCACGGACGGTAGCTGTGCACACATCTAAGGGGGTCATCTCTGAAGAAAAGAAGAGACTTCAACTGCCATGGCCCATTCAGTATTCGGCCTGTCTGCTGTGACTGCCAGTTGCGATAGGGCTTTCCTTTCTGCTATTTATGGGGAAGCGAGCAAAGCCCACCAGCTCCCTTCACACCTGCCACTGAGCAGATGGGAATGGCTTTTGGTCACCGCAAGCCTAGTAGTGGAGCCAACTCCAGAGCCCCATTGCCAAACCCTGACGTAGGCCCGTTTTCATCTTTATAATGCAAAGGATGCGGCTTCCTCTCCCTCCCATTTGAAGCGGAGGCGCTGAAGTCAGAAAAGTGCCAGTAATTCTCTGTGGCACTTTCTCTGGCGTAGATACGCCTCTGAAGTGAACCTGTGACATCAGCTTGGCTTTTTTATCTGAATTATACCTCCCTGTCTGAGTTGCAGATGCCATCGTTCCCCTTTCATTTTCTGCCTTGCGGAGCTGCAGCCAGAATGAGTAAGAAAAGGTTGAGGCACGGGGCTGGCACAGTTCATTTTTTGCATGTGCTGTTGTCAAAGAAGAGATGGCCCGGTGAGAGATGCCATGTGTCCGCAGTGAATGATATGAGAAGGAAAGAGGAAACAAAACCTACTCCCCACAGGAAACAGTTCTGCCCCCTGACTAACACCGAGAACTGTGCTACTTCGGGACTCAAGATGGTCTGAAAACTGCTGTAAATGTGAATGAACCTAGCAGCTCTGCAGCTTCACCGTGGGTTTGACACTGATTACAAATACCAAAGAGCTTGTTGTTTGTACATTTCAGTTTTAATATGATGATTTGTTAAGCACTGACCATGTGCTTGGTCTGATAGGAGGGCCTAGGATGCAGCCACGCCTGGCCAAAGAACTGAGAGCACAGGACACAGAGTACAGACGCAGACTCTGCCCTGGACTGCTAATGGTCTAAATGAGGTGGCCACAGTGTAGACATGCTGCACTGGGAATGTTTAGGATTTGTTTCCCTTTTAATTTATTATACCAATTATCACTGTCTTGCTTATTCCAGGTGATAAGATGCATAATCAGTTACATTTCCTTGTTTGCTTAGTGCTGGTGGTTTAATACTCCCAGCTGTCCTGAGAGTGTCTTTCTCCTCACAGGAACTCAATGTGATTCAATGGAATTCACCTTGTTGGATGAGTGGGACTTTAAGATGCCAGTACGTGTCTGTACAACTCTTTTAGAAGCTTGAAAGGAAGCTAACCAAGTATTTCTCCCTGACTGGACAGTGCCAGCCTCCAACTAAGTGGGTTTCCTTTTTCCTTACACTTATAAGGGCACAAGCAAGCAATGGAACAGCCAACTTAATGGAACAAAGCAGGTTGTCTCAAGCCTCCCAAGTTATACTCTGCTATGACCGGAACAAACAAGAGTGTTCAGATCTTGCTGATTTTCCAGAATTGTCCTTAGGCACGAGTGCAGTTGAGTACCAGAAGTATCCCCCAGAGCCAGCAAAGAAGAAAGCAACTCAGTAACCAATTTGGGATGAGGCTGTGGTGACCTGAGTCTCTGCCTCTCAACCATTTTGCATGACTGTTTTGAGGAACTGGACACCCTTCATATCACCTCAGCCATAGCTGGGAAGGAAATTGCAATTGACATAGATCGGCCCAAAACAGGGATTACACTTTGAGAAATGATACGTTCCTCATGCCTGACTGTCCTTCTTCAAACCAGGACTAACTGAAGAATTCCATCAGTGAAGCCTAAGCAAACATCTGGGCGTAACAGGGAAAGAATGGGTACAGAAGCCACTTTGTTCCCACCATTCAAGGTGAAATACAAGTCATTTGTACACCCCCTGTTGCATCTGGTAATGTCTCCTTAAACGTTAGGGATCACTCTCCCAGTCTACCAACTCAGAGATGTCTGCCTGCTGTTAACCAGACCCTTGCATTCTGCCATTCCAGATACTGCTGTGATGGGAGCCTTCCAGATACCTAGATAGATATGGCCCTGCTCCAAGTTAAGGCTCCATAGGTTGGGCTTCTCTACTGTTTGATCCTATTGCTCAGATGAGCAGAGCAAAACCTCTTTGCTCTATCCACTGCTCATCTCCCAGACACATCAAACTTGCTCACATTCAGAATAAGCAGAAACTCATATCTGGCAGAAGGAGCTGTCTTCTCTGCAGTGCTCCACTCCCTGGTGTAGACATGGTGTGTCACCTTTATGGACCTCTTTTCCTTTCTTGTGGATGCCCAATTTCCCTGGTTTTCTTCATTCCCTTAGCTTCTTAAATCGATGTCTTCTCAATATCATGGTCCTAGTGTCCTCTGCATAACCTTCACCCCCTTCTCAGGGTGGTGAAAATGAGCTAAGCTGAAAACCCCATACCATGTGTATTCAGATGCCTTTATTTCTGTAACCAGGCTCATTTCAGCCCAGTGTCTCTCATCTCCCAACTTGTAAGTACTTCTCTTCATATTTGAATAAAGTGCAGTGGCATTTGTGCTGGGAAAGTTAACAAGAGTCTCTAGACACCCTGTTTAGGCAGTCAGCTTCTGCTACTGAAGTGGTTGCTTGTGTCCACCGAGGCTTGTTGTAAGTAAAACCCATCTAGTTGGAGCCTGACCTTATCCACTGGAGAAACACTATTTACAGGTAAGAAAAACTAAAACTGTTTATCCTCTACTTTCTTCTGGCAAACTTTGATCCCTCTCGCTTCTGACATTGGGCCTCTGAGGGAGTTTGAAATTAAAAGGGACAGTGTCCCATTTTAAATTTTAGACCTACATTATTAAAGTGTAAAGAACTTAGCTGATTTACAGTGTTTATGGCTTGATTCTGCACCGCTGAAGCACACGAGAGTTTTGCCTTTGCTTCATAAAGTTCAGAGCATTTCACTGTTAATCTCTAAGGCCAGTGCCACAGAGCTACGCATGCTCTAAGGCCTTGTCTGCACTAAAGAAATGTGCTTTGCCTAGAACTCATGTACCTGTTTTAAAGGTCTGATTCCATCTCAATAAAAAAGGCCTTGTCTGTCCTATGTGTTCGTGTTCACACTGTGATATATCAGATTGTATAAACCTACATTGACGCAGTGAGTATGGTCTAAAGGCTAAAGTTATATAGTAAGCATTCTTTTTCTAGCTGTGTAACCTTGTGTGACGTCACCATCGATCTGTGCTTCACTTTTCCTACCTGTAAAATGGGGCTACTAATGCTTATCTATCTCACAGGAGTATTGTAAGACAGAATTAATTACAGGGTCTGTAAAGTACTTTGAGAAACTCGGATGGAAGATGCTCTGTAAGTGCATAATATTAATTTATTATAATCTTTCCAAAGGATCTCAGGATCCTTAAGGAGTGGGATTGGACAATTTCAAAGGAAAAATTTTTTCATCCCTAACCATTTTCTTTAGAGCCCAAAGTGAAAGCTGTTTCTACCAACTGCCATCTCTGTCACCATCTGGAAAATCACATTTTCTGAAGCTTTCCTCCTCTTTATCAGCTGTAACTAAAGCTATAAAATGGGAAGATGTCCTTGCTTTAATTAACACCCCTGTAGTTCAAAAGCTGATCTTAGTAATGAGAGGCAATTATAGCCTTTATTGAGGGATAGTCAGGTGGAACAAATCCAGCATCCATCTATGGGAGGCATTTATTCCCCCAGGAAATTTGGAAGCTGCTCATTGTAAAGAGCTGAAAACAAGGTCTGGTACAACAGGTGAATCAATTTGTTCTTTTTGTAATCTTAAAAATAACTTGTTTCTATTATTTTTTTTTTGCAGACTTGTTTTTATATCACCATCCAGCTGCCAGCAAGTAGCAGTTGAGTTAAGAAAGGTTGTTACTGGCTCTTTGAGGATGTAGTTTCTGTTTTTTGTTTCTTTTTCTAGACCAGTGTTTCTTTCTACTTTGCATGGCATTCAGTACTGAGTTCTGCTGAAAGTGCATTAATAGATCATTGTATCGGTAGCCAAGTGCAGGACAATTTACTACCGTTACCTGCAGCAGTGTAGCTAACTGACTGCTAGTTGCAATTCATACTGTGCACATTGCAAATGGGTAATTTTTGGGCCAAGAGGCTGGCTGAAAATAGAGTAGGGCTGCAATATTGACTGGGGAAATGTCAAAAGAAATTCACTCCTATGTGGAGGGCCAAGAAACCATCTACATTCCACTTTAAATCCTATTTGGAGGACTTAAGTGGAAAATAGGTGGTGAGTAAGACCTTGTGCAATCTCTCTGCCTGGGAGTGAATTCCACACTGAGATTAAATTCAGTGTGGATAAGTATCTAAAAGTTGAGACCTTCATCCCACCCTCCTGTGTGTGTCTTGCACTGGCAAAGAGATGCATTAGATGGCTCACTAGGTCATGACCATCTATAGACCTGATTCTCCACTCCAGCTTTACACCTGTGTATCTCCATTAATTCTACAAGAGTCATATTCCTCAACATAATGGAGTGGGGAATAGGACACTTAGATTCTGTGAAACCTCTTAGGACTGCAAAACTGGACAAGAATTCCTGCAAGAGCTTTCTCTCTTGAGGTATTTTTAGAGCCCTGCAAATCTGCGGATATCTGCTTTATATCCATGGATATCCACGCACTTTGTTTGCAGATTGCAGATCGGGTGCCGATACAAATTTTGTATCCGCGCAGGGATCTAGGTATTTTCACACTCCCACTCCTAGCAGGTAGTACAGATTTGTGCAACAATGTGGGGTGAAAAAGTTAGGTCACATTGGTTTGGGTGAAGGTTTGGGTAGGTTCTCACTCAATGCAAACCAGTTCTTATATCCCTACTAATATAACATGAAACATACCACATACCCGGTCCTGGACTACCTGAGTCACCTGATATAGTTAATAGTTCCAACCATTTCTAGTAATTGTAGAAGTAGCTGAGTCAATTGTGCATTCCTCTGTAATTAAAAATAGTGTAAGCCTTAACCATCTCATCAAAACCCTACAATCTTCCAGCAATGAGTGTCTGTCACAGGGTCCCTAGGAGAAGCTTGTTAAAATTCCACCACCAAACTGGAGAGAGGTTTGGGAATGTTTCTCTACCTCTGAAGGTTCTCTGGATACTGCTGAATCACTCCTGCCAGAGAATACGTACCTCTGAGGTCATCAAAATCCCCTGCCTTTGCAATGGACCACATTCCAATGCCAGGTATCAGGTGTGTTTTGGTTTTTTTAAGTGCCCCAGTGAAGACATCCATTTCCAGTTATGGAGGTTGAATGTTATGCTATACACCATAGTAAACCCTTCAGGAAGGAAGTGAAACTTCTCCAGCAAATGAACTCTGTATATACTTTTGTTTGCCATTAAACAGTGTTGCCACCCTTCTTGCTCGCTTACAAGGACAAGGCTTTTATTTAAATTGGAACACAACGAAATAGATTCTCCACTCCCTCATCCCGACTTTTCCTCAGGCACATGCACATCTTGGGTTTTAGCTGGCTTTGGGAGCCCCCTGTTACAATAGGGGCAGTTCATCATGGCAGTGTTCTCAGGAACTCCCAAGCTGAGCTTTTCCTCTGCTGCGGCAGCAGAGAAGTCCTTATTAAAGTAGGAGCCACTTGTGCCTTCCAAAGACTTTGAAAGAGCTGGCTTTGACTTCTCCATTGAGGAGAGTATTCTGCCTGGGGAAGACTTGAGGGTTGACAGGGTGCTTGAGTTATTTTTGTTGGTGATTTGCTCTGCTGGTATGATGAGGAAATTTAAGGAATTACCCCTCCTTGCTGACTCTCCTGTCTTTTCCTTTCCTTCTCTAGGTTATGGACATGCTGCCCCAGGGACAGATGCCGGGAAAGCCTTTTGTATGTTCTATGCTGTCCTGGGGATCCCACTGACACTGGTCATGTTCCAGAGCCTGGGTGAGCGCATGAACACCTTTGTCAAGTACCTCCTGAAACGGATCAAAAAGTGCTGCGGCATGAGGAGCACTGATGTCTCCATGGAAAACATGGTCACTGTGGGTTTCTTCTCCTGCATGGGAACCCTCTGCATTGGAGCAGCAGCTTTTTCCCAGTATGAGGAGTGGAGCTTTTTCCATGCTTACTATTACTGCTTTATAACATTGACTACGATAGGGTTTGGCGACTATGTGGCCCTGCAGACCAAAGGGGCCCTCCAAAAGAAGCCACTCTATGTGGCTTTTAGCTTTATGTACATTCTAGTGGGGTTGACAGTCATTGGGGCATTTCTAAATCTGGTTGTTCTCAGGTTCTTAACCATGAACAGTGAGGACGAGAGACGGGATGCCGAGGAGCGGGCATCCCTGGCAGGGAACCGCAACAGCATGATTATCCACATCCAAGAGGACAGCCAGCATGTTCGGCCACGGTACAAAGCCGAAGTAACAGACCTTCAGTCGGTTTGTTCCTGCATGTGTTACAGGTCCCATGAGTACACCAGCCGGATGGTGTCGCACCAAAATTCGTTCAGCTCCAAGCTGAATCCTCAGTACTTTCACTCCATCTCTTACAAGATAGAAGAGATCTCACCAAGCACATTGAAAAACAGCCTTTTCCCATCTCCTGTTAGCTCCATCTCACCTGGGTTGCACAGCTTTACAGATAACCACAGGCTGATGAAAAGGCGAAAGTCCATTTAAAGTGTTTTGTCTTCTTTTGCTTTACTTGTTTCCCCCAATTACCTTTTTTGTTTCTTGAGTGAGACGGAGCGAGGCCAAAGGAAATAGAAAAAGCCAGTCCTCCTCTGAGACTCAGCTCTTGAGCATGAAGCATGGATTATTACTGTTCCAGAAAAGTATGCCTTACATTACCCCCTCGGTGGATTTCAGAGGATTCGAGGTGACATGAAATGGGTACCAAATCCAAAGTTGCACACAAGCTGGGAGCCTTCATGTGCCATTGGCACTCCTGACCTAATAAACTATTTTCCTCTCAAGCAGGTCGCTGTGTGCGTGTGCGCGTGTGTGTTGAGTGCGTGTGTGTGCAATTCCACAACTAGTGCCATGTGACAAAAATGCATCAGGTATTAATTTTTTTCCCCTTGAAGCAATTGTGTTCCAGCCTGCTTTTAACTTTTAGACTGCTTTCAAAAGAATAGGGGACGGGGGAGCCAATTTGATTTGTTTTTGCCAACTCAAGCATGTGTCATAAGCAGTCAATATACCAGGTGTATCATGATAAATTTTTGAATGCTAGATTTTAGATTGTATTAACATAAAAAAAAGAGACAGGAAAAGATGGATCATTTTAGCTTGCCAGTTCAAAATTAAAAATAAAATAAAATAAAAATAAAGCATGCACTTTGTAAAACTGGTATGCATTATAAAAAAAACACAAGAAAAACTAGCAATGGAATTAATAATCAAAAGCAAATAATATCATTGATTTAACTAAATTTACTTTCACCATTTGCTACTGTTCCAACAATTTGTTGTGCAAGTAGAATTTTTTAAGAGAAATTGGGGAAATTGTTGGAACTATAGAGTTTCTTTTTGTTACTTTGCTCTAATTTATAAAATTTATTATTATTATGAAGGCGATTATTTTATTTTATTTTTTTGTGCAGCAACTACCTGCATGAATAGGAATTATATTTTTTGAAATGCTTGGATGAGGATGGGTATAAATAGGCGGATGTATATTTTTTTCCTATATAATAGTGACAAGGCATTCCTTGTTTTAAATAAATAAAAAAATAATGATGATTGTCTCTAAATGCTTTTGATTTGTAAATAGTGGAAAGCCTTTGTTGGTCTCAGGAAGAATTCAAGGAACAGTATCTTGATGGTTTTTGGCCTACTGGGAACTTGCGGTAGTAGATATGGTCTTGCTTTTTGGCTAGTCTGAAAGGCATAAGTATGTGCCTGCGTGTGGCAAGAACAATTGCACTCCGGTGTTTTGAAGGGTTAAACTGGGAACAGATTGCATTAGCCAGATGGAGTGAAGGCTGATGATATCACTAAGTGAAATTGTTCCTTTGGGATCATTTGCCATCCAGCTAATGATCTGAACCAAACTGACTTTACAGAACCATATTCTAGGTCCTGGTCCAACTCCCACTGATGCTAGTGGAAGTTTGTAATAATGAATGCAAGCAGGATATGGTCCACTGGGAGTTTTGTCTTCATGTTCAATGGAGGCAGGATCGGGGCCCATATCAGGGTACAGTGGTGCATCTGAATTAATAACCCTACCTTTTAAAATGCCTTCAGGGTTAATGTACAAAAAAGCATTATCTATCTGGCACAAATCATCTCTCTTGCTGATTACACTCGTATATACTTTCTGTATACAAGCAATAATCCCCCATATATAGTTCTAAGTGTACCTGGATAATACGTTTTCTCAAATTCATGCAAACCTCCATTTCAGATCTGACCTCAACAGCTGGGTGCACATATGGGATGCTGACTGCCTTCCTACGGTTTATTTGTCAGGGGCATTAATGGGCAGAAGTTAGTAATGACCTCTACTTTCAACTCTCTGCTTCTAGCTTTTATCATTCAGCAAAGTCAAAGTCTGTAATTTCAGTGTGTTATAACACACAAATATCCACAACTTTGAAAGCTTTCTATGACTTCCTCTTCTGGGAATTTCTGCTAAATCATGCTGGTATTGCACATTAAAACGTCCAATAATATGTGTGAAACACTAAACTAGAGTTCTGAGTGACCATGAACTGAAATGAACATTTTAGCCTAATTTATGGGAAATGCGTTTTTATCTAGTGTTAATGGGTACTGTGGGTACATAATTAACACGCCTATTAGTGACATGCTTTAAGCACCCAATAGACTCTAAGACTTATGATGATGATGATAGAAGCTTTGAAACAGGTAGATATTTGGAAAGCAGTCTTAACATTCTGTGATCCACCTCTATGATAACCAATTAGACAGCTGTTTCAAGACGTGTGATCTATTGGTCTTCTGAGACTCACTGTTACATATGTTTTTGTTTGTGATGCTATTCTAAGAGCCTCCCAAAAGTGAAAATGATTGTGGTCCTCTTTTGCTACTAAGGAATAAGCTGTATGTATACAATGTGCATATCTGGCAAATATAGTAGGAATCCAAGAAAATCAACAAAAAGTTTGGTTTCACAAAGCTTTGAACATTCAAATTCTGCTTGCCTTTGAGGGGAGAATTTGGCTTGGAGAACTTTTTTCAAAAACTTGAAAAAGTTATACAAATGTTGGATTTTTTTTATTAAGGGAAAAAAAATCTCTTTTCTCACCAAAGGGAACTAAATTGTCAAAAATTCTTCAAGGTTTTGAATTATAGATGTTCAATGTTGTAATGTGTTCTAACCAAGACGTTATAGATTCTCCCATCTGAAGCTAGACAAATTCAGATGAGAAATAAAGTACACATTTTTAACAGTGAGGGGAATTAACCATTGGAATAGCTTATCTAGAGAAGTGGTGCATTCTTCATCATTTGAAGTCTTTATATCAAGACTGTCTGTCTTTTTAAAAGATATGCTACAGCTCAACCAGAAGTTATGGTTTTGGTTCAGGAATTACTGGGTCAAATTCCTATGGCCTGTGTTATGAAAGAGGACAGACTAGATAATTATAACACTCCTTTTTAACCTTTAAAGATCTTCTAAACTTTCCACAGTATGCACCCGATGAAGTGAGCTGTAGCTCACGAAAGCTTATGCTCAAATAAATTGGTTAGTCTCTAAGGTGCCACGAGTACTCCTTTTCTTTTTAACCTTAGATCTCTGAATGTAAAGAGAGAGTGTGTGTCTTGTGGGACGCCATTTAGACAGAAGGTGTCTATGTGCCTTAGGATATGTTTTTCTGCCTGAAAGATCAGTAAATCTGTCCAAACTCTTTCTGGTATTCTTATCTTAAATACGATCTTCATGTCTCCTTGTTTGCATTTTGAAACCAGTCCCTTATATAAAATCTTTCTAAGACCCCTTTTGTATGAGCTCTTATAGTATAGGTAGCTGAATTCTCTTGTCTGTATGTTCATCCCCTTCTTGAACTAGATGAAAATGTAGGCGTGTATTTTGCGATACACTCTCTGATATTGGGTGACAAAAAATGCTTTGGGTAGAGAAAGCAGGGGACAATGGAAGGGGGCAATGCCAGAATCAAGCAGTAAATGTGAAGCCTTGGGGATATAGCTGCTCCTATGCCTCTTCCTGTGGGGGAAAGGGAGATATGGCTGGGGCATAAAAATGTCTAGGTGATTTCCTGGTTGCTGCTGGTAGCTGGCACCACTTAGGGCAGTCCACACACCGCTAAGTCTGCCTAGAGACCAGGCCAGTGTATATTGGTGTAGACTAAAGGGACGTATGAAGGTAGTTTAAAGCCACCTTGGCACTATGCTTCCTTGAACTGTGGCAAATGCTCTTGAATTGCAGCTCAAACTCTGGGTCTTTTTGTGAACATATTTCAGCCCATGGGTTATAGTCACACACTGTTGCACATCTATTTTTAATTCTTCATGATTAGTTATTTATGGAGATGGAGAGGTAATAATTGATGACCTGAAGAAGGCT
This sequence comes from Lepidochelys olivacea, assembly GCF_965140295.1. Classification (NCBI taxonomy): domain Eukaryota; kingdom Metazoa; phylum Chordata; order Testudines; family Cheloniidae; genus Lepidochelys; species Lepidochelys olivacea. Next base: position 11,378,174 of record NC_140412.1, read on the forward strand.
GAGGTGTTTAATGCCTATTCTGCTTCAGTCTTTGCTAAAAAGGTTAATGATGGCCACATACTCAGCACAATGAATATTGACAACAAGGAGAAAGGAATGCAAGCCAAAATAGGGAACAACAGGTTACAGAATATTTAAATAAGTTGGATGTATTCAATCCAGCAGGGCCTGATGGAACTCATTTTAGGGTACTTAAGGAACTAGCTGAAGCAATCTCGGAACCATAGCAATTATCTCTGAGAACGCATGGAGGAGAGTGAGGTCCCAGAGGATTGGAGAAGGGCAAACATAGTAGCTGTCTTTAAAAAGGTAAACAAGGAGGACCTGGAGAATTATAGACCAGTCAGCCTAACTTCAATACCTGGAAAGGTACTGGAACAAATTATTAAACAATCAGTTTATAAGCCTCTAGAGGATAATAAGATTATAAGGAATGGCCAGCCTGGATTTGTCAAGAACAAATCAGGCCAAACCACCAATTTTCTTCTGTGATAGGGTTACTGGTCTGGTGGATGGGGGAAAGCAGTAGAAGTGATATATCTTGATTTTAGTAAGGCATTTGATTCAGTCCACATGACATTCTCATAAGCAAACTAGGGAAATGTGGTCCAGATAAAATTACTGTATGGTAGGTTTGCAAATGGTTGAAGGACCATACTCAAAGAGTAGTTATCAATGGTTTGTAATGGGCTTAATCTGCAGCAAGGGAGATTTAGGTTAGATATGAGGAAAACTTTTCTAACTATAAGGGAATAGGCTTGCAAAGAAGGTTGTGGAATCCCAATTATTGGAGGTTTTTATGAACAGTTGGACAAACACCTCTCAGGGATGGTCTAGGTTTACTTGGTCTTGTCTCAGCAGAGGAGGCTGGACTGGATGTTTTATTTAAGTCCCTTCCAGCCCTAGATTTCTATGATTCTATGGTACATGGTTGATTGCCCAAATGACATGGTGTTGTTTCTGCTCCTTGATTGGTTGACTGAACATTTTGTAAAGTGGATGGGGAAGAATCAAAGTGATGGCTGCCCAAACACTTCCAGCATAAAACATCTTGGACCATTTGCTTTGTGACCATTCTCACATAGAAAAACTCACTTGTACGAACATCTGCAGACAAACAATAATAACAATAAAACCATAACAATGAAATCTAATTAAAATACCCTTTGTAATGCTTTTTTGCCATATTTGTTCAGCTTTGTGTGTGGAATTTAGAACTGGAATGAACAAAGCACTAGAGGAAACATTATATGGAACACAATCATACACAAAAAAGCCAAATCCTGCTTACCTGACCACCAGGAGAATTCCCATTGACTTCAGTGGGGAATTAATCATAACAGTCACCCTGTAAAGGGGGATGGACAGTTCTGACGTGTCTTTTCCATCTGTGGCTCTCTGGATTCTATATAAACTCTTGCTTGTTTCTGTGTCGCTCTATTTTTCATTGTACAGAATCTTTTGTTTGAGCTACATTTCTTGAGTTAAATCTTCTTTTTCTTTTTTCTTTTTTGCTTCCTAGATTTTTGTTTTACTTTGAAAGAAACAAAACCAATAGTTTTATCCTCCCACCCTTGAAATCGCTGTATGGAAAGCTCTGATTGGGTACAGGCGTGCAGTAGTGGAGTTAATTATAACAAGAATTCATAATGCTCAAAGTAACTAAACAGTGTCTTTACAATACATAGAGACTTGCAGGATCATTTTGCAATGTATTCTCATTTTCAGGTGCCTCTTGTCCCCCACTCCTCCACATTATTAAGCATTAGAAATAATAATAAATCAGATTAGTCTATTTATGTCACACCAATGTGCTCTTTATCAAAACAACACAATTTTAGCTCCCCACAGTTGACTTTGATTTTTTTCTCTTTGATGATAATATGTAATATGAGAGGATAATAGAGTTGTTATATAATCAGTTTGATCAGTGCAGGCCTGAAATAGCTTTGACTGAGTATGCTATGATATGGAAATGAGAGAGGAAACTTAATAGAACAGTGAAGGCGTAACCCTCCGCTTAGTCTTTATTTCTATGTAAGAATTGCACTGGCTGATCTAACCGGGGTGCTTCACTAGAACCTTGTTTGTGAGGTTTGCAGAGATGCCCCCAGTAGAGAGTTTTTAAGGAGACACCTATGGAAGGCAGCTTTGGATGTTACATCCAGATTCTGAAATTGCCTTTAGGTTATTAACAAATGGAAAAGATGAATATTAAACCTAAGTGAAGGACTTTGTTCTGCATGGACTCCTCTGTAACAGGTCATTTAGAACTGAATACATTCAAATAAAAGGAAAGTGACCAAGTTAATTTACTATATTGTAGGTCATCTTGTTAGTTATCCTAGTACTTTGATTGAAAGAACACTGAGATAGTAACCAACAATCCTAAGAATTAAGTCTCAGCCCGGTAATTTATCTTTTCTCTGAAAGATTTGAAAGGTTTTGTTCCTGGCAGTATAAAAAAGGCATCGTTAGATGCTAAAAGCTAGAAAGTGTAATCAGTGGAACTAGAGCTGGAGAAGGGAAATGATTTGGTATGTGGAAGCTGGAGAGAGGAATGATGATGGAATAGCCAATAATAGAGGTTTATGGCCTGATTTTACTTTCTGTAATATTCCTGTTAATATCGGGGTCTAATTAAAACATACATTTAACGCCTTTACTGGGGAAGCTGGAACAGAGAGATGTGCTGGAATGTCTCCATTACTAATGTTATGGCCTTTTTAATGCATATTTTAATGAGAGGCTATTATTAACTGGAATATTACCCAAATTACAATCAGAACCACAGTGTTACTAATTTTGCAACTGAAGGTGCATAATATTTCCAGAATCAGAAAAGAAAGATTTCCCGTTATTACGTGCCTGCCATCCAACTTTAATATCCAACTTCATTTTAGAAAACGCAGCTAGATAAACTGTATGGAAAGCATTAACCAACATCAAGATACATGGAGGGCAAAACAGATAGCATGACACTGGACACAGAGAGATTGATTACAGTTGGCATGCACGCTGGGACTCTGTTCCTATTTAATCAGAAGTTAGAGGCTGAATTAGAGCCCCCACAAACTGATCTTACTCCTTGCTGGACTGTAACCAGGATGGCAGGGGAATTTGCATCTGAATAAGTACCAACGAGGCAAAAATAAACAAAGATCTCAAGCATGCGACTTGAGCACAAATATAATTTCCATGTGGAATCCTAATGCAATGGTTCTGAGGACAGCAGTTTTGTGTTTTGCCCCACATAAGGCCCAGTTCTGTGAGATGTCCTCTATGCAGCACCTTCCAGAGCTAACCCCCATCCCTGGTATAATCTTTTTAACTTGACCAGGAAGGAATAAAGCCCAGAGTTGGTCTGTTTCTGTTAGAACCAGATGTAACCTGGTTAACATTATCTTCCTCTCCACAATGACAGCCTCCTCACCCCAAATTGGGGATTGAATTCTGGGACAGAGGCCAGCCTGGAGGCTCAGGGTCTCCTTTAGGAACTGCACTGCTGTAGAGGGTCCAAGATGGTAGACAAGGAGCGTCATGGAAGATAAGGATCTCCGCATGGGATGGCCTGGACCATTTCAGATCTATTGAGATGCTTGGGTTTTGATGGCCAAACTCTTTGTCTACTTTGTGGGATGCAGACCCTACCCTACAATGAGCCATTTCAGTGGTAGCTCCTGAGGGGGGAATTTGCTGAGCTTCCTGTCCCCTATTGCGTTTTTTCCTGCATATAGAAGAATCTTATCTATAGAAAGTAGGGATTGAACAGATACTGAATCATCTATTCCATCCCTTTACCAGCATTGTTCTTTGCAGTATATTATACTACTGTAAACTGTTGTTCTGATCCTATATCCCTAACTGAGGCTGTAGCTCAGTAAAGAACCTAAGTACATGAATTCAATGGGGCTTGAGTGCTTTGCTGAACTGGGGCCTGAAGCACTGTGACATCCCACTGAGGTCAGTGGGAGTTTTTCCTCAGCATGGTTTATCCCTGAAGGCCCTAATTGCCCTGGAAACATTGCTCTGTTGTTCCTTTCCAAAGATGTAAATACACATTTGTTTCTCCAAAATTGCTGAGAAAGCTAATGAAAGCTGTATAATTATATAGACTTCTGAGTTACTCATGTGTACAAGTCTGCACTTCTTTGGAGAAGTTGCGGCGTGAAATTTGAATTCAGCAAATTGAATACCTGATTCTGATTACACTTATACAGGTAACTCCACTCGTTTCAGCTAAATTACTCCTAAGTGGCAAAGGAGTTAGAGAGGCCAGAATCAGGCCCTGAAAATGTATAAGGTTTGGATTTGGACATGCTATATTTGGTGCTGATGCTGCTAAGTAGACATTTGGGAAAGCAGGAGTAATTTCACTTAAGTAAATGGAGTTATACTGGTGTAAAAAAGAGAGGAATCTGACCCAATATCCCTAATTTTAATCTCACAATTGTTTTACACTAGAGTAACCCAGATGATTTGAATACAATTCCGTTAATCCTGATTAACACCAGTGTTAGCAAGCTCAGAATGTGGCTCAATCTCTATACACCATCGCATAATAATATATACAACTAATGCTTCACATTACACAGTCCTTCCTGACCATTATAATGGTGGCAACAGCACTGTAGAAAGTCCTAAAGAAAACTAAACCGCCCAATTGTACAATGTGTGCTGCAGTGTTTTTGCTTTATAATCCTGGAATCCTGGCAACAAATCTGTCTGGCTAATTTTAGGATGGCAATATTATCCCTGAAGCCTGCAGTCTCCAGTCATCTCTCCTTCTGCAAATGTGACAGATGAATATTGTAATTAACAAAAATCCCAGTGTGTTTCATTTTTACTTAATTTTCTTGTCAGCCTTCTTCCACCTTGCATCCTGGCCATGTATGGAGCACCGCCACGCATCAACACCCACAGCAGATTAAAAAAAAATGAATGGTATCATTGTGTTGGTAATTAATATTCGCAGTTCCAAGCTGTGTTGTCTGGGCTCACTTTGAGAAATGCAGAACAAACAGCAGCGCGATAGAATTTATCATCGCTTGCTAATTCACAAGTGGATCTAAGCAAGCATAATAATTGAAACCGTGCTCCTTAATGCATCTTTTTCATGCGCCAGTTCTGATGCTGCTGGTCTGGCTTTGATAAATTGTTTATCCGGCATGTGGCAAAGCTTGCAGTCAATTCCTCCACCCAGACCATTGTATCTGGGGCTGGGGTGGGGAGGAACAACAAAGGGCCCATTTTACAGACAGTGTCCCTCTTTGGCTTTCTCTGTGCACAACATCCCTGTCTACCTCTGCACTAATTCATTAGCTTGCCATTTAACAGAAGCATATTAACAACCAGGATCATTGCATGCTGTACTTTCCCCCATTACGTATTAATGAAGAGTATTATATTACAGAAAAGCACACTGGGGAAGGAAATGTTCCACTCTAATTGTTACTGGCAAAAGAAATATATAGATTGATTAAAAACCAAAACAAGGGAATCAAACAGGAAATGCAATTTGCACAAACCTGTCCGTGTGCCGCCTACTTACACTTTGATTAGATGCGATTTGTAGGCCCAGAGGACAAGATATTTTAGTCTGTTCCTTTGGTAGAGGAGCTTGTGGAGGGAGGGGAGTGAAAGCAGCAAACAGGTGGGTAGGAAGCGGATAGAACCTTGGCTCTACTCCTCCCCCCGAAATGCAGGAGTTGGCATGGGGAGTGTTGGCATCTGCAGTGCAGGCAACCCTGGGAACAAGCAGGGTGGAAATTGTGTCTCAGAAGAGACACTCCCTGCCCAGCCCTTGGGATGGTGCGGCTACACAGTGCTTCATTCACAGGTTTTGTGGCAAAGCCACAATCTACCCCAAGACTAGAATATCCGTATTCCTCAAAAAGGGACAGATGCTGCTGGATGTGACCTCATGTGTTATGCCACTGGAGGGAGTAGGACTACTTATCCATTAAAGGGCTCCTCATCCTGAGTTTGGGGGAGGGGAGCTGCCCTGAATTCGGTACACAATGATCTTCATTTTTCGTACATTTGGATTTTTCAACTGTACAACAATAATCAAAATTGACCTTTAGAGAAATGACATGAATGAAACTCAATATTGCTGGCCATCCTGACCACTTCTGCATGCAGCTCTATTGTACTCATTATCGTTGAGAGGCTAATTAATCTGATACTGGCATTTAATTAGGGTAGCTGTAATAAAATGGGTGAGTGTGTTGTGCCTTCCAGAGACTGATGTCCCAACTAGGCTAAATATTCTTCCAGGGCCTGCTTGAGAATAAGGAGGACATGGTTGGAGATGGGGGTTGAACCCAGGCTGCCCTATTTACAGGAATCATCCCATCGACTTCAATCCCACTGCTCATGGGAGTAAAGTGAGCAGGGTTTGGCCCCTGTCCTGTATCATGAACAGGAAAGAGAAACCACAGTGTAGTACTAGAAGGACAGCGTGGGCTAGGGGACAGAGCAAGGGGCAATGTGTGAGGACTAATCCTGGCTCTGCCACTGACTTACCGTGTGACCTTGGCTTTGTCAATAAACCTCTTCGTGGGCCTACCCCCCTTTGGGATAGATCGTGCCTATAAGGCACAGCCCGGTGTAAGGCGGGTGTGAAGCTGCACCTCAGTGTGAGCACAGGAAGGCATTTCCTGGACTCCCAGGCATGCATGAGGAATACTCCTCCCCACTCTGCAAGTCAGTGTGGCCAGGGCACCCTTCTCCCCCCATAGTCCCTTCCTGCCTTGGTGTGAAGAGTGCAGAGCATCAGGGAGTGGAATTCTGCTTGGCCTTTACATGGACCATGGTGGCTAGGGAAGACTTCTAGTGCCCTCTCTTCACACTGTGCAACTGCCTAATGGCCAGGGGGAGTCTTCCCCAAGGAAGTCCTTTTTTTTGGGATCAGGGCCTGCATGTGTTTCACTCTTTATAAGATATGTGCACCACCAGTGCACAGTGTTTTGGTGAGGACTCATTAGTTAATGTTTGTTCCGTGCTTTGAAGACTATAAGTGCTAAGCCTTCTCATACACACTGGTTGAAGAATGATTTGCAAATAACCAGGGAACAAAGTCTTACCAGAAGAGGAGTCAAACTGGTACCCACGATTTGGTTTTTTTACATGATTCTTCCAATTTTAGTTGTGATTTCAACAATCACATCAAGAAAATCACTGGGAGCTAATGTGACATCTTCGGGCACTGTGTCATGTTTAAGGGACTGGGAAAAAAAAAAGTAACCAAACAGAGTTCTAAAAAGTAGAATTCAAACCAGCATGTGTACTGGTCAAGGACAGGGCCTTCATTCCAGCTCTCTGGTTTTGCCTGTGTGTACATTTCTTTTGAACTGTCTAATAGATTTCCTAAGTGAAGCACTCAGATACGAAAGTGATGAGGGTGGCATGAGAACCTATACAGAATGTAGCAGAATTGTTGCCACATCACAGGTTCCCAAGGACCATACATCAAAATGCAGATGGATTAATGCTAGATTCTCATATTCTTAGCATGTAAGTGACCCTAATGTGGGGTCCCACAGTACGGTGCTACTCGTTGCAAATAAAGGGATCAGAATCTGGCCCAAACTGGCTCTTTAGCCCTTGGGAACCTATCATGTTGTCTTGCAATTGGCTGACTATGCACAGGAATTAATAAATCGTACCTCTGCAAGATTCTCTTGTCAAGACATAGTCAAAGGTCCCATTATTTTTTACTGCACACTCTTCTCGTACTCCTATTAGGAATGACTATTCTAGTGAAGTGGTTCCCACCTTTGGGCCACCACTGGTCCACTGAGAACTTGGTGATGTTCCAAGCAGAGCTGTCTGATCACACGGGTCTCCTCCTTTCCTGCTGGTAAATCGACTTACAGATACATTACTGACTGAATGTTACTGTTCCATATAAACAATTGCTGTGGTTGCCAGGTTGACGTTAGTTGGTTGTCAGTGGGAGTGGAGATGGTCTACACAATCATGAATGGGAGAGGTGAGCCAAGAGACAGACTGTTATTCAGAGGTGATCAATGCTATGAAACAGTTTGAGAGCCCCTGCTCCTGTAGATGGCTTTACTGGAAATCCACTGCCTGTGCACAGGCTCCACCCTGCAGACCTTAAACTTGGTTAGTCCCATTGACGTTAATGGGGTTTTTAGGTGCATGAGGACTGCTGGATTGGACCGTATAAGAGAAAGATAATCATGATATAGAACGTATCCTCTCTAGCACCACACTCCTCTTTACCAAATACCCAACAAACTCAAATAATTAGAGGCTTGCTGGTTCTTCAGAAAACAAACACGATTTGTTTTTGCTTTTTAGAATGTTCATAATTTGCTATTTAACCAATAATCCAGATGCTTCTCTTTGCGAGTGCGGGGTTAACTGTGGAAATGAACAATACAAGTTTATTCTTGTATTATCTTTTTCTTCTTGCCTCTTCCAGATGCTTTTTAAGATTCTTTTGTCTGGTTATTGTTATCAAGGAATATTTGATGAAAATTTTTGATCTTAGTGATATGAGTGCAAAGAAACTAATAATTTGGAGCCAAAATGGGAGATAATGAGAAATCAAATTGTCAGATTGTTTCCAGCAGGCCAAAAGAATGTGGATACTGTCTCTTTAAGGTGCAATTTCTTACTTCAACAAACTGTTTATCTATGAGAAACAGGGATAAAAGTGTTCAATTTGTGACCCAAGGAGAAATTTTTGGATTTCTTCCAAACACACATACATGAAGAAATTGAATTGTGGACTCTACTTGGGAAACTGAGCTTTTGTGCTCAAACAGGAGCGCTTGTGTGTTTGTGTGTGTGTTGCCGCTGTGTCTCTTTTGGATCTCTAGACACTTTTTGGGTACATTTTAGTACTTTTTTGGGAGGTGCATAGGAGGACTTAGTGATGGTATTTGGGCGGCATTCTAAAGGCTCTTGACAGTTTGAGATAGCATTTAAGCTAAGTTTCTCCACTGGTTGGTAAACTTCATGTGCAGTGCACAGAGAATCAAGAGTAAAGGGTGGAAACTAAGAAACAGGAGCACTCTTCTCAGCTGGCTGTGTCTTGTACTGAACATTTACCTCCAGGAAGCTGTCTTGTCTGAGTCAATGATCAGACCTAATCTCAGATTTTTAATTTCACAATGGTTGTTGAGCTGGCCCTAGCGATGGAGATAGAGGTCACAAGCATCAAGTAATGAGTTAAGCCAGCGACAGCCTGATTACAGAGAACCAAATTAAAGCATTTTAATCTTTTGTGGGTTTTTTTTTCTTTCTCTGTCCTCCTCCCTGACCAGAGAGGATGCCTTCACTCATGGCCTTAGAATGCCGTACTGGAGTTAGCAGAGTGAAACAACAGTCAAATTAAACTGAGATTTATTGCAGCTTATGTCAAGAATGAAAACTGTATCACACAAATGTTTACAAGTCCAAGTAGACAGCGAACCCATGTACATTATGTAATTTATGCAAGGGATTGCATCTTTCTTTTGTAATGAATGCACTAAGCAACCCTGTATATATTTTACAATGTCTTTACAAAAAAAAAAAGACTCATTTACTGTAGTATTGTAAATTAAATGCACTTTTCTAATTTTTTCATTAAAAATCCTATGGCACGTTTTCAAATGTATATTGTTTCTTTTATATTGAATGTGGAAATGTTAACTTCCTGTAAAATTGCACTGCAGACGTAAAGTCCGCTGATGAGTCCTATTTTGTTAAAGAAAAGTCCATCAGCAACCAGTAGATGTTCAGTGTATGTATATATGTGTATATATACATATATATCTAGTACTACGTATCAATATATATATATTATTTATATATGTTCAGATTTATATAATGAATGTTTTGATATATCTATGGATTGATAGATATATGTGTGTGTGTGTGTATGTACACACACACACAGACATATACACACACACACGAATCACAATGTACAAAATGAGATTTAGTCAGTGAATTTAAGGGGAAAATCAACAGAGATGTCCTATACAGAAGATATTTTGCATAGTAATAAAGGCTTTTTTTGGACAAAAGTATGTGCAGAGTGAAATATGAACCTTTATCAAATGTTTGCTCGTGCTGTGACCAGGTGAATCAGATATAGCCAGATTGAAAGGAAAGTTAATGGGAGAAGTGTAAAAGTCTAGCCAGACTGGAATTAGTTATGGGCAACTGAGCCTTTCACCTCTAGGCTGCCAGCATATAGATCAAGTGTGAAATTTTGGCCCCATGCAAATCAGTGGCAAAACTTCCACTGACGTCACTGAAGCCAGGATTTCACCCTCCAAATTATTGACTGTGCAGTGGTCTGCGTGAAGTGGGTTTTGGGGTCTCAGTGCAATTCCTAGTGGGAAGTGTCCACACCAGGCACCCTTGTTGGCAGACTCAGCAGTGAGGAGAGGACTGAATGGGCATTTTGAATAAACCACCCTTTAGCGGTGGTCCCTTCCAGGTGAGGCTTGGGGTATGCCAACTGGTCAGAGTCTCTCCTGCCCTCCTCTTCTGCCACATCCATCATGGTGGGATCCGAGCACTGTCACTTCTTGGGCTGCAGCAGTTCTGTGGCGACTGGAGAGTTTCATTTCCAGAATTGTTACACTAACAGTAGGAAAAATAAATCATAGAAATGAACACAGCCTTCTTTCTCATAGACACCACAACCCTAGAATCATAGAAGATGAGGGTTGGAAGAGACCTCAGGAGGTCATCTAGTCCAACCCCCTGCTCAAAGCAGGACCAACCCCAACTAAATCAGCCAGCCACAGCGGTACAGCAACCAGGAACAAAGACATTACCTTTGGCTCCAGTCATACAAATCTCTACTTGGTCAGATAAAGAAATAGCTCCATAATGAGGGTGATTATCAGTAGAACAACTTACCTGGGGCTATAGCGGATTTGCCATCACTGCCTTCTCTGAATCAAGCCTAGCTATCTTTGTAAAAGGCATGCATAAGGTCAAACCGAAGCTGTGGGCTTGATGCAGAAATTATTGTGCGAGGTTCTGTGGCAGAAGGTCAGACTAGAGGATCATAATGGTTCCTTTTGGCCTTAAAGGTGATGAATCGATTAAACTCACTTACAAACAAACACATGGATCTGGCAGTCTCCATCCAGTGGGCTACCAGCTATTCAATATATATCCGCCATTCTGTCCTTGGCCTATTGCTAAACAATGGTGGTGATGGAATGGGCCTCATCTTTGGGAGGCGAGACTGGCATCTTTGTGGCACAGAAAGGAGGAGGACCTCTTTAACAGTGGCAATAAACACCACCCACACAATCTTGTTTTAAGATGTGATTTTTGTGCCATATCACAGTGTCGTCATTCACAACTAGGGCCAAGAATTTTGTTCTCTTTGGGGTGATTGTCACTGGTAGGTTTGGGGGCATATTTTAGCACCTCTGTTTATCCAGGTTGAATAGAGAATCCAAAATCAGCAGAGGAAATGGTTGTTGAACCTTATTCACTGCCATGTGCAGGCAAACACTTTTTAGTGTAATTATTCAAATTCAGGAATAAAGAGTACTGGCTAGAGGGCCAGGTTTTTACAGATCTTTAGGTGCCTGAAGATGCAGCTAAGTTCTTACTGTGATTTTCAAAAGCATCTAGGTGCCTGGCTCCCATGGGAATAAGGCACTCTTGAAAATCAAGGGAGTTAGGCACCTAAATACCTGTGAGGATCTGGCCTTAGTGGGATTTTCAAAACTGCTTAGGTGCCTAATTCCCATTGAAATCAATGGGAGTGAGACAGCCAGGCCAGCAACACCTCTCTGCCTCTTTAGGCACTGTGATAGGGTGGACTAGGTCCAAAGGCCCCCTACTGGAGGCCTCAGGGTTCTGCCACACCCATCCCAGGAAAGGAGCAGTGGAGAGGTCCTCCAAGCAGCATAGAGTGGCTGCAGGGGAAGCAGCCAATCAGGGCCCAGGAGGGCTATATAAAAGGAGTTGCAGAACAGAGCAGTAGTTAGTTGCTGTATGGAGCAGGAAGGACTGTGGACAGCTAAATCTGCTTGCAGGGACTGAATCTGGGGATACAGCCCCATACCAGGGCTGGACTACTTCAGGAGTAAAGCCCAAGGAGATCTAGAGAGAGACACCAGCAGAGGGGTACTGAGATAAGCCCCTATGGACTTTATATCCCAGAAAGGATTTATGCTGGCTAATGTGCAGACAGAGTGACTTGGCTGGCGGGCTGAGTCACTGAAAACCCATGAGAGGGGTCTCTAGACCTAAAGAACACAGACATGCCCAATCAGAAGGGGGCACTTGTGAGATGTGGGTGCCAACCCTGTTATAGGCACCCAAATACCTTTTAAAAATCTGGCCCTGAGATTATTAAAGGTCATTAAAACTTGACCTTTCCTGGCATCTCCATGGACAAATCTGCTGGCCCTATCTTTGAAAGACTCAGTGGAGGAATACAACCATTCTGCACCACAATGAAGACATCTGCTCAGGGTGCAGTGGCAGTCACAATCCAAACAAACATTACCAGGTATGAAAAATAGAACCCAGAATACGATCATGCCATATGCACCTCACCTGGAATAGAGTGTTCAGTTCTGGTCACTCCCTTGGGAAAGGCTTTCATTCAGCGGAGACAAATAAGCAGGGATATGCTAGACATGTGCAGAATAATGAATGGGCCAGAGAAGGGAAATGAGGTGCTCCCATTTACCTTTTTTCAATATACAAGAATGGGGTGACATTCAATTTAACTGAAAGACTGTACATTTAAAACTGATACATGGAAACATTTTAAAAAAAACCCATTACCCACAATAACCAGTGGAACTTGCTGGAACAAAATGGCACTGAGGCCAAGAGTTTAACAGAAGTCAATGAGGGATTAGACACTTTTATGGATTAAGAAAACCACCACAGTTACATTAAAAAGGATAAAAAATACATAAGGGATATAAAAGTCATGATTCAGGGCATAATCCAAATACTAAGTGCCTGGGGATAGGAAGAAATGTCCCCTTTACTCAAGATAATCCATTGGAACAAGGGTTTCCAAACTTTTTATGCAGGTGACCCACCAACAGCATTTTGTCTTTTTTGTGACCAACAATATCTGCACCCTCTGCCCTGATACCGCAACCCTAATCCCAGTCTGCTGTGGAAAGACTGGGAGTGGGGGTGTTTGGAGAGTGAGCCCACCTCACACACATCATAGTCATAGAAGATTAGGGTTGAAAGAGACCTCAGGAGGTCATCAAGTCCAACCCCAACTAAATCATCCCAGCCAGGGCTTTGTCAAGCTGGGCCTTAAAAATCTCTAAGGAAGGAGATTCCACCACCTCCCTAGGTAACCCATTCGAGTGCTTCACTACCCTCCTAGTGAAATAGTTTTTCCTAATATCCAACCTAGACCTCCCCCCACTGCAACATGAGACCATTGCTCCTTGTTCTGTCATCATTCTGCAGTGGCTGCCCCTGTCCTGTGGGGGTGGGCCTGGCTATCCACTCTGGGCATAGTGACCTGGCGCACAGTATTGTGGCGCCACTCCAGTTTGGCAGAGGGCCCTCACTCCCACACCTGGTCATGATGGAGGGGCAGCTGTACCAAATTTGAGTCAGTGACATTGTGACCTAGTACAAACTTTCAGCTAGGCCAGACCTGACGGTGTTGGTGATCGCACCCTCTCTCCAATCATGATGGAAAAGTAGCTGGGCCAGACCTGAGGGGTGCCGTAACCCCATATGCCAGTTCACAATGCTTGGAGTGGGGAGCCAGCCCATGGGACAGGAGCCACTGCTGTGGGGTGAGTGCTTGATCTCCAACCCATCCCCCACCCTCCCTTCCCCAAATGCCTTCCCTCTGCACTGGTCTGGGAGAGCTGTGTGCTTGCCTAGGCCGTGGTCAGTGATGGGTTAATCCAACCCTGGTTGTGATGACCCATCTAGAACCAACCCACCGTTTGGGACACACTGCAGTTTAGGATTTCTTGCATTTTCCTCTGAAGCATCTGTGAGTGACTGATGTTGGAACTATGATGCTGGTCCCCTGGTCAGATCTGTGAAGTCAGTTCCTATGTTTGTATAAATGTTTAACAGGCAAACACGGGGTTACAGTCACATGCCTTCAAAACTGCATGACACTGTAAATTGTGCAAAAGGCAGGCAAGAAAGGCTCTGGAAGGCATGTTTCAGGTGGGTCATTCAGAAGGCTGGACATGGAATCACGATCGGCCATCTTGTAAGAGGGTGTAGCTGTGTCAAAGGCAAAAGATTAGCAGCTGCTCATACCTGGGCTGGACTTGGCTCCAGCATTTTATTACAAGACCATTTTGGTTGCTGAAGGGAAAAAAATGCAGTGTTCTCTCAGCAGGAGCCAACTGATTGTGATCCATGTATAGAGCATTAGCATGTCCTATTCTTGCAGCCTCTTGGCTGACAGAGATTGGGATAAATTGCCTTTTTTTTTCCTCTGTGGGTTCCCACTCTTGTTTGAATGCCAGTGATCTGCTTGTTTTCTGCTAGGACAGAAACTGAGGGGCAAATCCAGCCTTGGCACAACTCACACTGATTTTGTGGTTGAATTTTCCCCCTGCGGGACGCACCCACAGAATGAAAAATCAGCATAAATTATACACCCTTGCTCTTTTCCCCCCTTGCTTAGAAGTTGCTCATACCTGCCATGTAAATTACACCATTCTTTTTGCGTCCAGGGCTGGATTCTCCTCTCACTTGCACTGGTTTTATTCCCATGAAACTCCACTGACCTCACTGGAATCAGCCTGATTGACACCAGGGTGGGATCAGAATCAAGCCCATGGCATCGTTTACTTGTAAGGTTAATAAGCTTCCCTGGAGGCACACGGAACAGGTTCTTTCTCGTGTACTGTAAACTCACCTGCCCGTGTGTTACAGCCAATGAGATCTGGTCACAGAGGAGGAACCCTTTCACAGCTTCACAGTATGTAGAGGTGGTGGACGGGGAAGCTAATGGCCTCTGGTTCGTTAACATGAGCACAAGTGTCTGTGGGAGGTAATTGTAATGATAGTAATAACGCAGGAAACATCCAAATCATCGATCTCCGTCTCAGTGTGAATCGCAGAGTGCTAAATTACTTAAATTAATCACATACAGCTGCTATAGCCAATGATTAGCACACTCTCCTGGGGGAGAGAGCAAATCGCACTGCATTTACAGTCCCGTGTGTGTTCTCAGGCTTGTATGGACTCTTTCTGTGGACTATTTGCAGGGCTAATACCACCTACCAGGCCACATGACTTCCCAGGATTCAGTCGGTCAATTCTTGCATGAAAAATTGCAGAGCAGACCCAGGCTACTGCAGGGAGGGAGACGGGGCATTCAGCAAATGGCAGGCTTTGCAGGACTGGCGGGTGGCCAGGACTGACAGGCAGGTTGACTTGTAGAGGAAACCCTACTTTCAGTTACATGGGTGTAAGCTCCCACGGAAGCCAATGGTGGTTGCACCTGTGTAACTGAGAGCAGATTTTGACCCTAACTTGACTGTTTCAGTCCAGGTCAGATGGGTAGCTGTGACAAAGTGATTACCATTTCACAGCTGTTCCATCCCTATATGAATGGAATTAGTGGACAGGTGTCCCCATAAAAAAATACCTTTACATGTGGTGTCCTTGTTGACAGTCTCACAAAAGAGATCAAGGACTGAACAGGCTGTTGGGAGAAAACTATCCTCTCATCCTGGTCAGTGGTCCCCCAGGGCAGGGCTGTGGCAAACCAGCAAGAAGCTGCACTGTGTTTGCCTCTGCTCAGCCCAATCTGTAGAGCAATGGAGGACTTCAGCCTCTGGAAACACCAGGCCAGCAGGGTTCATGAGCCCCAACAGTCTCACCCAAGCAAATGGAGGAGGCATTCCCTCCTCTGAGCTCGTATAGTATAGTGCTGGTCCTGGTAGCATTTATACGGAGCACTATGTGAGGGAGGAGGGGATAAAGCCCTTGGCTGGGGATACTCACCCTGTGTTTAAAATCTATCTATATCTACCACTTGGTGCAAGCCAATCATCCCTTGAGGTCAGAACATGTAGGGATAAAGTGAGAAAGGCGAAAAGTCAAGTAGAGTTGGACCTTGCAAAGGGAATTAAAACCAATAGTAAAAGGTTCTATAGCCATATAAATAAGAAGAAAAAAGAAGTGGGACCGCTAAACACTGAGGATGGAGTGGAGGTTAAGGATAATCTAGGCATGGCCCAAAACCTAAACAAATACTTTGCCTCAGTCTTTAATGAGGAGCTTAGGGATAATGGTAGCATGGCAAATGGGAATGAGGATATGGAGGTAGATATTACCATATCCGATGTAGAAGTGAAACTCGAACAGCATAATGGGACTAAATCAGGGGGCCTGGATAATCTTCATCCAAGAATATTAAAGGAACTGGCACACAAAATTGCAAGCCTATTAGCAAGAATTTTTAATGAATCTGTAAATTCAGGGGTTGTACCGTATGACTGGAGAATTGCTAACATAGCTCCTATTTTTAAGAAAGGAAAAAACGTGATCCGGGTAACTACAGGCCTGTTAGTTTGACATCTGTAGTATGCAAGGTCTTGGAAAAAATTTTGAAGGAGAAAGTAGTAAAGAACATTGAAGTCAATGGTAAATGGGACAAAATACAACATGGTTTTACAAAAGGTAGATCGTGCCAAACCAACCTGATCTCCTTCTTTGAGAAAGTAACAGATTTTTTAGACAAAGGAAACGCAGTGGATTTAATTTACCTCAATTTCAGTAAGGTGTTTGATACCGTGCCACATGGGGAATTATTAGTTAAATTGGAGAAGATGGGGATCAGTATGAAAATTGAACGGTGGATAAGGAATTGGTTAAAGGGAGACTACAACGGGTCATACTGAAAGGTGAACTGTCAGGCTGGAAGGAGGTTACCTGTGGAGTTCCTCAGGGATCGGTTTTGGGACCAATCTTATTTAATCTTTTTATTACTGACCTCAGCTCAAAAAGTGGAAATCCGCTAATAAAGTTTGCGGATGACACAAAGCTGGGAGGTGTAGCCAATTCAGAGAAGAACCAGGATATCATACAGGAGGAACTGGACCTTGTAAACTGGAGTAATAGTAATAGGATGAAATTGAATAGTGAGAAGTGTAAGGTCATGCATTTAGGGATTAGTAACAAGAACTTTAGTTATAAGCTGGGGATGCATCAATTAGAAGTAACGGAGGAGAAGGACCTTGGAGTATTGGTTGAGCACAGGATGACTATGAGCTGCCAATGTGATATGGCTGTAAAAAAAAAACTAATGCGGTCTTGGGATGAATCAGGCAAAGTATTTCCAGTAGAGATAAGGAGGTGTTAGTACCATTATAAAAGGCACTGGTGAGACCTCATCTGGAATATTGTGTGCAGTTCTGGTCTCCCATGTTTAAGAAGGATGAATTCAAACTGGAACAGGTACGGAGAAGGGCTACTAGGATGACCCAAGGAATGGAAAACCTGTCAGATGAAAGGAGATTCAAAGAGCTTGGCTTGTTTAGCCTAACCAAAAGAAGGCTGAGGGGAGATATATTTAGAGAGAGCAATCATATCAGAGGGATAAAAACCATGGAGGGAGAAGAATTATTTAAGCTCAATACCAACGTGGACACAAGAACAAATGAATATAAACTGGCCATCGGGAAGTTTAGACTTGAAATTAGATGAAGGTTTCTAACCATCAGAGGAGTGAAGTTCTGGAATAGCCTTCCAAGGGAGGCAGTGGGGGCAAAAGACCTATCTGGCTTCAAGATTAAGCTTGATAAGTTTATGGAGGAGATGGTATGATGGGATAACAAGATTTTGGCAATTAATTGATCTTTGACTGTTTATTGTAAAGAAGCCCAATGGCCTGTGATGGGATGGGATCATAGAATCATAGACTATCAGGGTTGGAAGGGACCTCAGGAGGTCATCTAGTCCAACCCCCTGGTCAAAGCAGGATCTGAGTTACTACAGAGAATTCTTTCCTAGGTATCTGGCTGGTGAGTCTTGCCCACATGCTCAGGATCTACCTGATCGCCATATTTGGGGTCAGGAAGGAATTTTCCTCCAGGCAGATTGGAAGAGGCCCTGAGGTTTTTTGTCTTTCTCTGCAGCATGGGGCACAGGTCACTTGCTGGAGGATTCTCTGCTCCTTGAAATCTTTAAACCACGATTTGAGGACTTCAATAATAGCTCAGACATAGATGAGAGGTTTATTTCAGGAGTGGATGGGTGAGATTCTGTGGCCTGCATTGTGCAGGAAGTCAGACTAGATGATCATAATGGTCCCTTCTGACCTAAATGTCTATGGTCTCTGGGCAACAACACAGTTGCCTTTATTCCCCATCATTGCCATTAAGTAGCTATCTGGCCTGGTCTCCTCTCAAATTCAGTCTTTTTCGTAAGTCAACTTACCCCATATTCAGACAAAGGCCATCACATGGTGAAGCCTGCCCAGCCTCCTTAATGAATGCATTGGGGAACTACCCAGAGACCCTGTAAATTCTGTCTCAGTCCCATGGCTGTAAAAGGCAGCAGTTGTGGGACTGGGGTGGGGGGAGTTTCCTGTTTCCACTGCAGCCTTATTAATTATATTTATTATGATAGTGCCCAGAGGCCAACCAAGAATCGGGCTCCATGGTGCTAGGTGCTTTACAGACACAGTCCCTGCCCCAAAGAGTTTACAGTCTGATAAGATGAGGGGTTAATACCTTCAGCCCCATACTAGAGTTTAAGGGACAGATGAGCCTATTGCCTGCTGCCCACAAAATGGGAGAGAGTGGTGAGCAGCCCAACTGGCTGCTGCTTGGGTATCTGAGAAGGTAGTAGCCTCTCCGAGTTGATGAAGGAGAGGTTACCCCAAGAAGACAGTTCCAGGTAAGGAGATCATAGAATCATAGAATATCAGGGTTGGAAGGGACCCCAGAAGGTCATCTAATCCAACCCCCTGCTCAAAGCAGGACCAATTCCCAGTTAAATCATCCCAGCCAGGGCTTTGTCAAGCCTGACCTTAAAAACCTCTAAGGAAGGAGATTCTACCACCTCCCTAGGTAACGCATTCCAGTGTTTCACCACCCTCTTAGTGAAAAAGTTTTTCCTAATATCCAATCTAAACCTCCCCCACTGCAACTTGAGACCATTACTCCTCGTTCTGTCATCTGCTACCATTGAGAACAGTCTAGAGCCATCCTCTTTGGAACCCCCTTTCAGGTAGTTGAAAGCAGCTATCAAATCCCCCCTCATTCTTCTCTTCTGCAGGCTAAACAATCCCAGCTCCCTCAGCCTCTCCTCATAACTCATGTGTTCCAGTCCCCTAATCATTTTTGTTGCCCTTCGCTGGACTCTCTCCAATTTATCCACATCCTTCTTGAAGTGTGGGGCGCAAAACTGGACACAGTACTCCAGATGAGGCCTCACCAATGTCGAATAGAGGGGAACGATCACGTCTCGATCTGCTCGCTATGCCCCTACTTATACATCCCAAAATGCCATTGGCCTTCTTGGCAACAAGGGCACACTGCTGACTCATATCCAGCTTATCATAGAATCATAGAATATCAGGGTTGGAAGGGACCTCAGGAGGTCATCTAGTCCAACCCCCTGCTCAAAGCAGGACCAATCCCCAATTTTTGCCCCAGATCCCTAAATGGCCCCCTCAAGGATTGAACTCACAACCCTGGGTTTAGCAGACCAGTGCTCAAACCACTGAGCTATCCCTCCCACCCACGACAGCTTCTCGTCCACTGTCACCCCTAGGTCCTTTTCCGCAGAACTGCTGCCTAGCCATTCGGTCCCTAATTTGTAGCTGTGCATTGGGTTCTTCCGTCCTATGTGCAGGACCCTGCACTTATCCTTATTGAACCTCATCAGATTTCTTTTGGCCCAATCCTCCAATTTGTCTAGGTCCTTCTGTATCCTATCCCTCCCCTCCAGCGTATCTACCTCTCCTCCCAGTTTAGAATCATCCGCAAATTTGCTGAGAGTGCAATCCACACCATCCTCCAGATCATTTATGAAGATATTGAACAAAACCGGCCCCAGGACCGACCCTTGGGGCACTCCACTTGATACCGGCTGCCAACTAGACATGGAGCCATTGATCACTACCCGTTGAGCCCGACAATCTAGCCAGCTTTCTACCCACCTTATAGTGAATTCATCCAGCCCATACTTCTTTAACTTGCTGACAAGAATACTGTGGGAGACCGTGTCAAAAGCTTTGCTAAAGTCAAGAAACAATACATCCACTGCTTTCCCTTCATCCACAGAACCAGTAATCTCATCATAAACGGCGATTAGATTAGTCAGGCATGACCTACCCTTGGTGAATCCATGCTGGCTGTTCCTGATCACTTTCCTCTCATGCAAGTGCTTCAGGATTGATTCTTTGAGGACCTGCTCCATGATTTTTCCAGGGACTGAGGTGAGGCTGACTGGCCTGTAGTTCCCAGGATCCTCCTCCTTCCCTTTTTTAAAGATTGGCACTACATTAGCCTTTTTCCAGTCATCCGGGACTTCCCCGGTTCGCCACGAGTTTTCAAAGATAATGGCCAATGGCTCTGCAATCACAGCCGCCAATTCCTTCAGCACTCTCGGATGCAACTCGTCCGGCCCCATGGACTTGTGCACGTCCAGCTTTTATAAATAGTCCTTAACCACCTCTATCTTCACAGAGGGCTGGCCATCTCTTCCCCATTTTGTGATGCCCAGCACAGCAGTCTGGGAGCTGACCTTGTTAGTGAAAACAGAGGCAAAAAAAGCATTGAGTACATTAGCTCTTTCCACATCCTCTGTCACTAGGTTGCCTCCCTCATTCAGTAAGGGGCCCACACATTCCTTGGCTTTCTTCTTGTTGCCAACATACCTGAAGAAACCCTTCTTGTTACTCTTGACATCTCTGGCTAGCTGCAGCTCCAGGTGCAATTTGGCCCTCCTGATATCATTCCTACATGCCCGAGCAATATTTTTATACTCTTCCCTGGTCATATGTCCTACCTTCCACTTCTTGTAAGCTTCTTTTTTATGTTTAAGATCCGCTAGGATTTCACCATTAAGCCAAGCTGGTCGCCTGCCATATTTACTATTCTTTCGACTCATTGGGATGGTTTGTCCCTGTAACCTCAACAGGGATTCCTTGAAATACAGCCAGCTCTCCTGGACTCCTTTCCCCTTCAAGTTAGTCCCCCAGGGGATCCTGGCCCTCCGTTCCCTGAGGGAGTCGAAGTCCGCTTTCCTGAAGTCCAGGGTCCGTATCCTGCTGCTTACCTTTCTTCCCTGCGTCAGGATCCTGAACTCAACCAACTCATGGTCACTGCCTCCCAGATTCCCATCCACTTTTGCTTCCCCCACTAATTCTACCCGGTTTGTGAGCAGCAGGTCAAGAAAAGCGCCCCTCCTAGTTGGCTCCTCTAGCACTTGCGCCAGGAAATTGTCCCCTACGCTTTCCAAAAACTTCCTGGATTGTCTATGCACCGCTGTATTGCTCTCCCAGCAGATATCAGGAAAATTAAAGTCACCCATGAGAATCAGGGCATGCGATCTAGTAGCTTCCGTGAGCTGCCGGAAGAAAGCCTCATCTACCTCATCCCTCTGGTCCGGTGGTCTATAGCAGACTCCCACCACTACATCACTCTTGTTGCACACACTTCTAAACTTAATCCAGAGACACTCAGGTTTTTCTGCAGTTTCGTACCGGAGCTCTGAGGAGTCATACTGCTCCCTTACATACAGTGCTACTCCCCCACCTTTTCTGTCCTGCCTGTCCTTCCTGAACAGTTTATAACCATCCATGACAGTACTCCAGTCATGTGAGTTATCCCACCAAGTCTCTGTTATTCCGATCACGTCATAGTTCCTTGACATCACCAGGACCTCCAGTTCTCCCTGCTTGTTTCCAAGGCTTTGTGCATTTGTATATAAGCACTTGAGATAACCTGTTGATCGCCCCTCATTCCCAGTATGAGGCAGGAGCCCTCCCCTCACAGACATTCCTGCCTGTGCTTCCTCCCGGTATCCCGCTTTCCCACTTACCTCAGGGCTTTGGTCTCCTTCCCCTGGTGAACCTAGTTTAAAGCCCTCCTCACTAGGTTAGCCAGCCTGCTGGCAAAGATGCTCTTCCCTCTCTTCGTAAGATGGAGCCCGTCTCTGCCCAGCACTCCTCCTTCATGGAACACCATCCCATGGTCAAAGAAACCAAAGCCTTCTCTCCGACACCACCTGCGTAGCCGCACTTTAATGCCAGATGACATAGGGAGGAGCACAAGACCAGGAAAATTGAAAGGAGGAGTCTTATATTTGAATTAGGATAATACCTAGGGGATCCCCTGAATTTAGGAATATTTGTCTATTGGTACATGAGGTTAGGCTTATATTGCCATGGCTGGTGAAGTTGCTCCCACAGATGTCCAGCTCGTACAGTGCTCTGTGATTCAGGTGGTCCATGGATGTAGGATATCATTAGTATTATCATTTTCCAAGGAGCAGCAAGTCTGCGAGGCAGGAAATGCTTTGGTGTCAGCTTGAAAGCTTGTCTGTCACCAACAAAAGCTGGACCAATAGAAGATATTCCCAAACCCACTGTCTCTCTTATTCCCAAACGGATATTTACATTGATGCCAATTTGGAGATCTACTGATGAAAAGTGCTGTATAAGTGCTAGAGAGACAATGTGGGGGAGGTGTAGAGCAGGGCTCAGAAGCAGCCTATCGTAAGACTGTTCCTCTCCTCCGCCTTCAGCCCCAGGGGACCTTCTCCCAGCACACTGACAGTCCATGGGAGAGTGTCGTGCTTGCTCATATAGGCACATATACCACTGGGATTCAAACCCTTGGCCTGCTGCATTGTGGCCTCCCAAGGCGGGCTCTACTCTGACTCTTGTAAATGCAGGCAGACATTAATCACTGAAGACTGTGATGTGACAGATGGGGGAGCACACAGGACACTACGCACTTTAATTCTCACAGCATAAGCTATTGCTGGGGCTGGAAGAACATGATTATTAGTGTAGCTGTCTCATTCCTAGAGAAACAGAATATCAAATACAGTCTGTTTGCAACAGCCCCCCCTTCCCATGCCCCCCCCCCAACACAGGAAAAGCCTAGGCTGTGATAGACATATGCCCAACAGTGCTCACGGGCCATCAGGGCCAGGCTGTCAAGGGCAAGTGGTAATACATTTTGAGCCAAGCAGAAAATATTTAGGTCTGGATTGTCTTTGGTTCCACAAGAGGTGGGAAGCCTGATCCAGTGGGATGGAGGGAGCTGCAGCTCCACAACGCTGACTTCCTACATCCCCTGGCCTCAAGGGAATCCCTCCGCTCCGTATGTTTGAGGACCAACATGTGTTGAAGGTGTGAAGAGAGCAGGGGCAGAGAGGCAACTTCTCTCTACAGCATCATCACCTGCTTCCCCCAACTCCAAGGAAGCCCCTCGAGGCAGGTCAGACTGCTGAGTCAAAGAGGTGGGCTGAGAGGAGCTGATGCTTCCCACGGTATCATTGCCTCGAGCCCCGCAGAGGATCCCAGCTGAAGAGAATGCTGGTTTTGGTGATGAGAGTAGCAGACAAACAGATCGCTAGCAGACAAGGATCCATGCCATAAAAGTGCCATCCTAAGAGAGGCTAAAAGGTTCCCTGTAAGGGCAGTGTCAGCACAGAGGCCCACATATAGAACAGCTTTCTGATATGCAGAGGGGCACACCGGTGGGGAAGCATGTGTTACCTGTTACATGAACAGAGGACTTTAGCCTCCAGTACTGTCCACTGGACACCTTCCAACAGCGCTAAATTCCACCAATAAAGAGAGAACATGAACACAGGGGAGAAGAGTGCCCAAGTGTCTGTGTGAAGACCCCCAAACGCAACGGTATCTTTTACACAACAACTCTGATGTTACATGGCTGTATAGGCAGCGCTGTATATGAATTATACATTCCAGCGTAGCCTTCCGACACCTAATTCCAGCACCCTGCTCATGTCCTGTTTACAGCTACCGGCCTTTTGGCTCACTCTTTTCTTCGGCATGTATCGCCCACTGCTGCGTTTAGCTATTGGATGGCCCTTCGTCTGATCTCTGTAATTGCTCAGCTAGAAGATGCATGCACTCACATACCATATACCAAGAACACTACTCCCAGGCATGTTGCCTGTGGCTGAAGCTTAAAGTTCTAGGGATGGGGGTGGAAGGAACTAGTGACTCGTATATGCTGGCTACCATAGATCTCTCTCTATGTGCATGTCGTCATATATCCTGTATCCACACTATATATTAGTCTGCGTTAAGCGCAAATATTGTAAGAGTGATATAGCCTAAACTGGCCTATACCGTAATCCTGTTCACTTATGCTGAGAATCCCATAACTCCTTGGATTTGCTGAAGTAAGCATTTGGCGCAAGCAGGTAGGAAACTTGCAAAATCAAGGTACATTTGCTCTATGTCTTAGTACAAGCTAGGGAAGTACCTTCACAAACCAGTACCTGGAATGCTAATATCCGAAACAATGATAAGGAAGGAATAGAACAACAAAGTAAGGAACTAAAGAAGTATGGGCTGGATGAATGGACTATAAGGTGGACAGAAAGCTGGCTAGATCATCGGGCTCAACAAGTAGTGATCAACGGCTTGATGTCTAGTTGGCAGCCGGTATCAAGCGGAGTGCCCCAGGGTTTGGTCCTGAGGCCAGTTTTGTTCAACATCTTAATTAAAGATCGGCTGATGGGATGCATTGCACTCTCAGTAAGTTCGCAGATGACACTAAACTGGGGGAAGATGTAGATACGCTGGAGGGTAGGGATAGGGTCCAGAGTGACCTAGACAAATTGGAGGATTGGGCCAAAAGAAATCTGATGAGGTTCAACAAAGACAAGTGCAGAGTCCTTCACTTATGATGGAAGAATCCCATGCACCGCTACAGGCTGGGGACCGACTGGCTAAAAGAACCTGGGGATTACAGTGGACAAGAAGCTGGATATGAGTCAACAGTGTGCCCTTGTTGCCAAGAAGGCTAACGGCATATTTGGCTGCATTAGTAGGACCATTGCCAGCAGATCGGGGGAAGTGATTATTCCCCTCTATTTGGCACTGGTGAGGCCACATCTGGAGTATGTGTCCAGGTCTGGGCCCCCCACTACAGAAAAGAGAGGGCAACGAAAATGATTAGAGGGCTGGGAAACATGATTTATGAGGAGAGGCTGAGGGAACTGGGCTTATTTAGTCTGCAGAAAAGAAGAGTGAGGGGGGATTTGATAGAAGCCTTCAACTAACTAAAGGGGGGTTCCAAAGAGGATGGAGCTAGGCCAGGGTTGGGCAAACTGTGGCCCGGATCCAGTCTCTTAGGGCTTTAGATCCAGCCCCTGGGATTGCCCCCCATGGTGCCATAGGCCCTGCGCCGCTCTCAGAAGTGGCCGGCACCACATCCCTGGGGCTCCGGGGAGGCGGGGTGGGCAGAGGGCTCTGTGCGTTGCCCTTGCCTCCAGGCATCGCCCCCTGCAGCTCCCATTGGCAGGGAAGGGGGAACTGCAGCCAACGGGAGCTTTGGGGGAGGTAAATGGAGGTGTGGCAAGGGCAGCGCTCGGAGCCCTGTGCCCCCCACCGGGCAGTGCAGGGACATGGTGCCGGCTGCTTCCCGGAGTGGCGCTGCTGGGTGCCAGGGCAGGCATGCAGGGAGCCTGCCCTGGCCCTGGTGCATGCTGTTGCCACCCCAGAGCCGCTTTAGGTAAGCGGCACTGGGCTGGAGCCCAAACCCCTCCTGCACCCCACCCCCCAACTCCCTGCCCTAAGCCCCCTGCCTGCACCTTGCATCCCTCCTGCACCCCAACCCTCTTCCCTGAGCCCCCTCATATACCCACACCCCTCTTCTGACCCAATCCCTTGCCCTGAAACCATTCCTGCACACCACACTCCCTACCGCACCCTGCACTCCAACCCCCTGTCCCGGCCCTGCATACATTTTCCCCATCCAGATGTGGTCCTTGGCCCAAAAGGTTTGCCCACCCCTGAGCTAGGCTGTTCTCAGTGGTGGCAGATGACAGAACAAGGAGCAATGGTCTCAAGTTGCAGTGGGGGAGGTCTAGGTTGGATATTAGGAAAACCTATTTCACTAGGAGGGTGGTGAAGCACTGGAATGGGTTACCTCGGGAGGTTGTGGAATCTCCTTCCTTTGAGGTTTTTAAGGCTCGGCTTGACAAAGCCCTGGCTGGGATGATTTAGTTGGTATTGGTCCTGCTTTGAGCAGGGGGTTGGACTAGATGACCTGCAGAAGTCCCTTCCAACCCTCATCTCTGATTCTATGAACTGAGACAAACTGATGGGTTGGATTTTAATGAGTGTAAAGGGATGTGTAACTTGTAAAATCATCATATAAGTAATACCAGCTGAAATGTGTACCTTGGGGAGCGCACCTTCTGCATAAGGTGAATGCAACCTCGCTTCACAAGATACACCGATGATTGACACCCTCTGATAGACGAGCAGCCAGACAGCAATACACATCCTTTGGATGAAATGTACACTCTAGCCACCAGCAGACTGACTGTGCCAGTCTGAGATTGTGATGCTATAGGGCCTCAGCAAGCTAGTATATTGTTACCCCCTTTGACCCAAGCGGTTAGCCAATATCCAGGGGCTTGGGGGTTGTTTCTCTCAGGAGGAGAAATTGAGGATGAATCCAAGGTTTCTTTTTGAAGCAATCCTGCTTATAGAAAAAGAAAGTCCTGTTTCCCTTAACAGTGAGAACTGAACAGGAGGTGGCTTCTTTGCTTACAGTTCCAAACCTCTTTCCAGCCAGCATTCTTCCTCAAAGCCTCCTCTTGGCTTTTGCTAAGAGTCAGGCTGCAAGTGCTCCTTTTTGCTGTCTCATGGGGTTTCTGACTGCTTCTGCCCACAGACACAAACCTCCATCAAACACTACCCAACAATGCCCCTCTGCCCGCCTACCTCGGTTTCTGACTGGCCTTGCCGGGGGCCTGTGGTTTGGCTGGCGACTCCTATTGTTTCAGCTATCTTACTCCCAAAACCTTAACAGCTTTTTACGTTTATCATGAATGAAGGATGCCTGTCACACCCACCAGCTTCACTGAGGTCTGGTCTACACTACAGACCCATATCGGTATAACTAGACCACACAGCGGGGTGAAAAATCCGCCCCCCTGAGTGATGTAGTTATACAAACCTAACCCCTCATGTAGACAGCACTATGTTGGCAGGAAAGCTTCAGCCGCCGACATACCTACTGCCCCTCAGGAAGAGGTGTTAACTAAGCGGATGGGAGTGTTCTCTCCTGACAGTTTAGAGCATCTTCAATAAAGCACGACAGCAGCGCAAGTTGCATTAGTGCAGCTGCACCAATACCCTGGTTTAAGTGTAGACGTGCCCTGAAATTTCACCCAACCTCCGTCATAACAGTGCTAGGGGCCTTTTACAATGTGTTCATAGAAGAAGAGTGTACTGCCCCATGACCCTCTGTCAGAGGGGAAGCCCAACGCAGACAGTGACACCAGGAGGGCTAACTGAACCTGAACTGAATCTGAAAGAGGGTAAAATATCTGAAAACCACATGAATCAATTCTACAGCTGAACAGAGAAGGGAACCAGTAGCTCAAACAGGCATAACCCAACTTGTAAACAATGTGGTGAATAATGCCCTCTTATGGAAGTCAAAAGAAAACAAGAAACACTCCCCTGGAGGGGGCTAGATTGCTGGTAGCATAAGCCAAATATGCCCATATAGTCCTCTCCCTTGAGATCACTAATTCAAGACAAGGTGAGTTAGAGGAATAAATGAAGAAAAATGGTGTCGCTTGGCAGCCTCTGCTGACTCCCCTGGGAATCTGGCCAGGAGACTGGGATTTACCTGTGTTTTGGCAAAGAGTGCCATGGATCTTTGAGGACCACAGCTGGTCAGGACCAAAGTAATCTCATCTGAAAACTGACTAACGGCACAATGCCATAAAGTCCAGGCTGAGGCACTGGTTTAATAATGACTTGGGAGGAAGAATGCGACCCACTGTATCATTAACACCATGTTTGGCAGCATCCTGCAGTGGGCCAAATTCCCCCCACCACATACACACAATAATTTCTAAGGAAGTTTGTGCAAATTAGTGGTATCCTGCATAGGGAAGAGAAGGAAGAAAGCTAGGCCCGAGTTCACAAAAAAGCATCTTCTCGCTCTCAGTCTCAGCTGTAAGGGAAGGATCAGAACTCTCACAGTGTCCCTGCAGAAATTAACCTCAGCCAGCAAAGCCAGTCCAATGAGATGGATGCAAGGCTCAGCGAATTGTTCTAAAAAAAGACGGGAGGTGGAAGGTGGCTTCTTTTCAAGGTTAATAGTCGGTAAATTTTTGTGGCATGTGGGGAATTAGGAGAGAACTTGCAGAAAGCAGTGACGTATGAAAAGTACTGTGGGGAGAGAGAATGTGAGGGAGAGAACGAGAAACAGAGACCCCCTCCTCATCCCGGGCTATAGATTTTCAGAGAACCTATACTAGTAATATTTATCAACACAGAGGCTGAACATAAAGGTCACACACTTGTCAATGGAATACAGAATAAAGGACTGTCACAGGATGGCTGGCCCCTTGCAAGGAAGCAGGTTTAGCTCCCCTGTGCTAGAACAGGTGCTCCCAGTTGGGCCAATTCACAGGATCAGGCAGCACCTGGGGCTATCAAGGGCCCGGCTGTCAGTAAGGAAGGGGGATGCTTAGGGAGCAGGAACAGCAGGAAGCTCCCTGGGGGAGGTTGCCAGAGTCCCCTGCTGGGAGTGGAAACAGGTCTTCAGGGAGATAGCCTCAGGAGACAGTGCTTAATTAACAGAGTGCGGGAGAACCCGGCAATGAGCCCTGAAGCAGGAGGGACTGAGAGAGGCCAAGGGGAAAATCCCCTGGGAGCTGTAGCCCAGGGTAGGCTGAGCAACAGTGCAGGTATTTTGCTTATGTCTGAGAAATCAAACTGCTTGGGTAAGAGACTCTGGGTGCGGCAGTGGGCTGGGGACTAGCTAACTCCTCACACAGACAGGGCAGCAGTGCTATGAGCAGGTGTGGGAGATGCTTTTAGATCTTATCCGCATGACACCTAAGGGCTGACATATGATTAACCTCAGCAAATAAAATGTAATTAAAGCAACAATTCCTGACTGCTTGTGAAAGAGAGAAAGGACACTCAGACCTCAGGGAGAAAGAACAGGAACGCCCTGAAGGGCGATGTTTATTAAGATGCCATAAATCTGCAAATCATCTCCATGAAAAGACTGAAGAGTTCAGGAGGTTGCTAATGGGGTCCAGAGCCTTTCATCTCTAGGGCACTGGTTCAGAGTTGAGTCATGTGCATATTAGCTGAAAGTTGTTAGCCTCTGATGACTGCTTAGCGGCCTGTATGAAATGAGCTGAATGTCTCAATCCGGTTCCCTGTGGGTGCGTGTCCACATCACAGTTAGCTTCTCTGTCGGCAAGGACATTTCAGAAAAGATGTGGACAAATTAGAGAAAGTCTAGAGGACAGCAATAAGAATTATTAAAGGTCTAGAAAACAGGACCTATGAGGGAAGATTGAAAAAACTGGATTTGTTTAGTCTGGAGAAGAGAAGACTGAGAGGGGACATGATAACAGTTTTCAAGTACATAAAAAGTTGTTACAAGAAGGAGGGTGAAAAATGTTCTCCTTAATCTGAGGACAGGACAAGAAGCAATGGGCTTAAATGGAAGCAAGGGCCATTTATGTTGGACATTAGGAAACACTTCCTAACTGTCAGGGTAGTTAAGCCCCAGAACAAATTGCCGAGGGAGGTTGTGGAATCTCTACCATCGGAGATTTTTAAGAACAGGTTAGACAAGCACCTGTCAGGAATGGTCTAGTTTTTGTGTAGTCCTGCCTTGATTGCAGGGTCCTGGACTAAATGATCTATTTAGGTCTCTTCTAGTCCTACACTTCTATGATTCTAAGATTTTCAAAGTTATAAAGCAAAACTTACATATTTTCTTATAGCATGGAATACAGACATTACAAAACGATTAATGCATGTAGCAACTTACTAACATTCTATAGAGTCGAAAGACTAAATATATTCCTATGCGATATAATTTTATATTCTTATAAAATATCCTATTTTGAGCAACACTGACATATATGTGAATTGATCTGTTCTCCAGCTACAAGTTTGTCAGTTCTTAGCTAATGCCTGAGGCCCTGGCATGAGCTCGCACCTGGCCTGCCAGCATCACAGCTGGGATGTTCTTTCCTCTGGCTAAATAAATGCCAAGCTGTTCATTGTTGGAGGTGACAATAACCTGGTGTTGAAGTTCTATTTCCATGACTCTATTTCAGTGATGTCGTTTTATTACCAAGAGCTGAAACTTTTGATTGGATAGATTTCAGAGTAGCAGTCGTGTTAGTCTGTATCCGCAAAAAGAACAGGAGTACTTGTGGCACCTTAGAGACTAACCAATTTATTTGAGCTTAAGCTTTCGTGAGCTACAGCTCACTTAAGTTGGATGCACGCAGTGGAAAATACAGTGGGGAGATTTATATACAAAGAACATGAAACAATGGGTGTAACGAGAGTAACAAGTGCATTAATGGTCTGTTGCATTCTGATTGATCTACTGTGGGTTTCAGCCAATCAGATACCAGCTCAACCTTGAAAACACCATAATTTAAGGGAAAAATCCTGTCCCCTTCTCTATGGTTGCAGAGGACCCTCTTGCCACTGAATTGGTGTAGCTCCAGTACAGGGGTGAGGGCATCCTGCATGATGTGTCATAAAGACCAATTCTCCAGTGACTCCCTATGCTGCCCAGGAATTTGACATTCCTGCATGTACCCCAGAACTTGACAGTACTGCAGTCAGCCATTTTGTATGTACAGTCACTGCCGACTGAAAACCAAACATCACATAGCTAGGAATAATCTTACGCCTTTGTAAGACAAGGTCAGACAGCTGCATATTTGCAGTTTGTTCATTAGAATGGGAGGATGGGATAGAAAGTTATGGAGGAAAGTGCGTGAATAGTGACCTGGGTTTTAGGTGCCCCTGGCTTATTGTTGTTATGGCTAGAAATATTAGAACTGTTTTGAGGTAATGAGTAGTTTGCTGAAATTAGGAGAATTGGTGAGCCAGTAGAGGTTGTTATGCTGATCCACATATGGGTCACTATAGATTGTGTGATTTGTTAGAGTAAGTTATAAAAGATTAGGCAAAAGTAAATACCTCGGAGCCATCCGAGGGAGCTTTTCTTTGGGGAAGGAGCTGACATCTAAACTTACCATCAGCTGGACAGAAAGAGGGCCCCCGGAAGTCTGGCTGGTGATTACACAAAACCATCTCAGACTGTGAGTAATGATATTTGGGATGTCCTAATCTTATTGCTTATCTCTGTGTGTGCTTAAACCTAATAAACTGTAGTTTTAGATAAGAACACGCTTACTTGTATTAATCATTTATCAGATGGAAATTGCTGTGTTCCCATTGATTTATTCCTGGCACCACCTGGAGTGAAACATTTATGTTACCACTGTTGTGGGTTCTGAAAACCCCAGATAACACCTCCACATCTGTGCACAGTGAGAGTTTAGATGTGGGGTGAATGTGACAGAACACACCCCTTTATTCACAGCCTACGCACTATTGTAATAATCTTTGCACAAGGTATGCCCCGTAAGGTATTAATTGAAAACTCTCATTTTGCTGGCCAGTATTGTGCTGATAAAATATGTGTGGCAACACTGTATATGAAGTTATAAGATTTCCATGTATGGTGTTATTAACACATATTCCAAACCCCACAGCACTGCTCAGGCAGAAGTCAGGTCTGTCCTAAACAAAGGAGGGAATGTGTGCTTCCTTTAATTTGCATTTAAGCAGTAAACAGAGTCATCAAGCAGGGAAGGAAAACAAAGGAAATTCAAACAGACAAAAAAAACCTAGCAGGGAACATCCTTCCACATAGACTCTTTGTCTCCTGGGTCTCAGCTGGAAATGTTTTTGAAGAAGTGCCTGAAACTACAAAAAGGAGGGACAAACACCTCAAGCAGCCTGACTGTCTTCTCCTGCCCATCACATTCACCACGGAGAAAAGGAAAGGAAACGACTGTTGGACTCTGAGGGGAGGGTTTCTGACCTAAAAGCTTGGTCAGTAATCTGCAGGAGCATGTAGTGAGAAAGTTTGCTTTGCAACTCAGATAGTTTCTTAAGTAGATACTAGTAAGTGTTTTACCTTTATTTTTCTTGCAGTCATTTCTGACTATTATGCCTCATTACCTGTACTTATTTAAAATCTCTCTTTGTAGTTAATAAACTTGTTTTATTGTTTTATCTAATCCAGTGTGTTTAAACGGAAGTGTCTGGGTAACTATTTAAGGTAATAAACTGGCACATTATTCCCTTAAAGGAATAACAGACTTAATATATTTGTACTGTCCACGAGAGTGCTGGGCAGTACAGGACATACATTTCTGGAGGAAGATCCAGGACTGGGGGTGGGGGAGGGGAGTGTTAGGATCACTCTGCAGTATAACTAAGGCTGGTGAGAGCCAGGGTGTAGCTGGCAATCTGCAGTTCCACATAGATGCTCAGGGTGTGGCTTGCATGCTGGAAGGCTGTTTGTGAGCAGCCCAGGTGGGAGCTACTACAGCAAGGCACTCAAGGTTGCAAGGCTGGGGTGACACAGCCGTGTCCCCCCTCACTAGTCTGGATTGTGCCCCGATATGTCACAGTGGGATCACTGTAGGTCATTTACTTCTGCATAGGGTGTGTAGAAACACTGCCGAGACTAGCAGTGGAATAGCAGCTACTGAAGCTCTGTGGTCTGACAGAGGAAATCCTGGGCCCATCCTGCCCCAGAGGAAACTCCCAATGCAGAGCCTGGCTGTTTGGGCTCAGCACTGGGGCTGAGATAAGGACTTTAATGAATAAGATGCACTTTGAGGGGCTGAAGCTTATTTATGTCAAGCTGTGTGGGTGCCGCTAAGGGATTCCACATGAACAGCGCCTAGTACAATGGGGCCCCGATCTGCACTGAGTGCTACCACAATACAAATGATAACTAATACCCTTAATACAATAAAAATAGACATGCTTATTTCAGTCTGATGGGGCTTTATGTTTTTTAATGTTCCCTGAGCACTTCAGTGATTTCTGTGGTCCAGGGTCTGTAGGCTCTTCTACATAGATGGTATCAGAAGTAAATACATCCTTCGCCAATGGCAACATATCCACGGGAGAAAGGAGGTGGATCAGGCTCCCTCACTGGAATGTAAAGAATTAGTCCTTGCAGAATAATATAACAATCTCCCCGGGCACTCTGGGGGGCCATACAACTTCTTGTTCCTCAGAGATAGGCTGACTATTAGAGGAAATCTTCCTAGCAGCCAGAGTAATTCTCTTGAGGAGCAGTCTCCCCAGGGAACTAAGTACTTGAGATGTTAGAAACCAGACCGCATAAGGCCTTCCATGGCAATGCTGGGAAAGAGGAGACGGGGAGAGCAGTGAGTGCTGAGTGAGGATGAGATGGGAGGAGGAGGAGAGACTGGGGACTGGCAGGGTGAGAGCACAGGGACTGTCTTTTTGTTTGTACAGTGCTTAGCAGAACAGAGTCCTGGGCTCTGAGGTGCTACCACAGTACAAGATATAATAATAATAACTAATAATAGGGATGTTGTGGGGAGCGCAGAAATACCAGAGTCTGAGAACACTAGTGGGGCTTGGCACACAGGCTGGAGAGAGGCACTGGAGGGGCCCAAAGAGGCAGTGGAAGAGAGCTGGAGGAAGATACCTGGGAAGTGCACAGCTGGCCAGACGAGAGCTAGCAGCACCAGACTGAATGCTGGGATACACATGGGAGGGAGGAGGGACACTCGATGCTGCTGGGAAGTCATTTTCCCTGAGAATATTTTTCGTGGGCAGTTAGTTAAAGTTCTTGGAGATCTCCAGCCAGGGTCCTCCTAGGATTCTAAACCCAGCTGCTTTTGAGGTTCACTCGTCAAAATGGTCTTTTGCCCCTGCCAAACTGTCATGGATGAGGGGGAAACCCCACCTAGAACCTCCAAGCAGCTTTTAAAGTAAGTCCCATGCAGGGACAGGATCCTAAGGTCCATCCGGTGCTCCGAGCTCATGATGCGATAATATGCCGCAGCACCAGCGAGCGATCGCTTGGCATAATGTGTGAATTATGGCATAGCATTGAAACAATGCTCTCTTTTGCTTGGAGATTACTGCTCACTGCCGCCGCATACATTATTTAAACTGTAATTCTGAGCTACTCGGAAAGTGCAAGGGATGTGGTTACAGTAGAAAATTATTAGGCATAATTCTTTATAGAGCTTTGCTCTCTTAAAAACATCCCCAATTTGATTTCTGATATTTATAATCAGGACACAAGCTGCTGCTAAGCAGTAAAATGCCTGGAACAAACTCATTTGAAAACTCTGAGCCAAAGGAATAAATCCCACCCTTCGAAGCACAGTGTGCACCCATCAGAGAGCTTGTTTTTTTTAACCACAGCACTGTATCGCTGGCAAAATGTGAGGGGGAATCCCGTGGAGAACTGATTCATGTTCTGTTTAGCTCTTCAGATCTGGACCTGTATTGCTGAAATATGGGCCTGATTCTCCACTGCCCTGCACCGTGGGCAGTCACTGACACCAGTACAAAGGGGGGGCGTGCACACACTTCCATTCTGAGCTGGTAGCACTTTACATGCACTTTGCAAGGGGGAAGTGTAAGCACAAGATGCAGGGCAATGGAGAATGAGATTGGATTTAACAGAGGCCCTTTTGCAGGAGCTTGGGTGCTGCAAAGGGGCTGTAAAGCACGTATCAACTCCTCTGGGGCCTGTAGGCCAGTTCTCAGACAGGCAGGGGTGAGAAGAGGGCAGTCTGTAGGAGTAGAGGGAGAAATAGCTGGGACAGTCCTACACCTGGATCATTCTGTGCACTAGAGGCCCTAGTCTGTGCCTTGGGCTGCAGAGGTCCCTGGCAGATCAATAAGCACAGAAAAAACCACCTCCCCTCGGGCTTTGCACCAGCCCAAGGATGACTCTCCCATATAGTACCTGGAACGCCCTCCAGCTGGGAGCTTTAAACATAACGCTACTTAATACAGGAAATTGCCTGTTGGATTACACTTAACAGGAAGCCAGGTGAGTGAAAAGTAAAGCCTGGGGTGCATTGCTAGCAGCACACCCCAGGCTCCTTGCCTTTCCTTACAAAAGGATGTAACTCCTTTGTGCGTTCCTGTGCAATCATAGAATAGAATCATAGAATATCAGGGTTGGAAGGGACCCTAGAAGGTCATCTAGTCCAACCCCCTGCTCAAAGCAGGACCAATTCCCAGTTAAATCATCCCAGCCAGGGCTTTGTCAAGCCTGACCTTAAAAACCTCTAAGGAAGGAGATTCTACCACCTCCCTAGGTAACGCATTCCAGTGTTTCACCACCCTCTTAGTGAAAAAGTTTTTCCTAATATCCAATCTAAACCTCCCCCACTGCAACTTGAGACCATTACTCCTCGTTCTGTCATCTGCTACCATTGAGAACAGTCTAGAGCCATCCTCTTTGGAACCCCCTTTCAGGTAGTTGAAAGCAGCTATCAAATCCCCCCTCATTCTTCTCTTCTGCAGGCTAAACAATCCCAGCTCCCTCAGCCTCTCCTCATAACTCATGTGTTCCAGTCCCCTAATCATTTTTGTTGCCCTTCGCTGGACTCTCTCCAATTTATCCAGATCCTTCTTGAAGTGTGGGGCCCAAAACTGGACACAGTACTCCAGATGAGGCCTCACCAATGTCGAATAGAGGGGAACGATCACGTCCCTCGATCTGCTGGCTATGCCCCTACTTATACATCCCAAAATGCCATTGGCCTTCTTGGCAACAAGGGCACACTGCTGACTCATATCCAGCTTCTCGTCCACTGTCACCCCTAGGTCCTTTTCCGCAGAACTGCTGCCTAGCCATTCGGTCCCTAGTCTGTAGCTGTGCATTGGGTTCTTCCGTCCTAAGTGCAGGACCCTGCACTTATCCTTATTGAACCTCATCAGATTTCTTTTGGCCCAATCCTCCAATTTGTCTAGGTCCCTCTGTATCCTATCCCTGCCCTCCAGCGTATCTACCACTCCTCCCAGTTTAGTATCATCCGCAAATTTGCTGAGAGTGCAATCCACACCATCCTCCAGATCATTTATGAAGATATTGAACAAAACCGGCCCCAGGACCGACCCTTGGGGTACTCCACTTGATACCGGCTGCCAACTAGATATGGAGCCATTGATCACTACCTGTTGAGCCCGACAATCCAGCCAGCTTTCTACCCACCTTGTAGTGCATTCATCCAGCCCATACTTCCTTAACTTGCTGACAAAAATACTGTGGGAGACCGTGTCAAAAGCTTTGCTAAAGTCAAGAAACAATACATCCTCTGCTTTCCCTTCATCCACAGAACCAGTAATCTCATCATAAAAGGCGATTAGATTAGTCAGGTATGACCTTCCCTTGGTGAATCCATGCTGGCTGTTCCTGATCACTTTCCTCTCATGCAAGTGCTTCAGGATTGATTCTTTGAGGACCTGCTCCATGATTTTTCCAGGGACTGAGGTGAGGCTGACTGGCCTGTAGTTCCCAGGATCTTCCTTCTTCCCTTTTTTAAAGATTGGCACTACATTAGCCTTTTTCCAGTCATCCGGGACTTCCCCGGTTCGCCACGAGTTTTCAAAGATAATGGCCAGTGGCTCTGCAATCACAGCCGCCAATTCCTTCCGCACTCTCGGATGCAACTCGTCCGGCCCCATGGACTTGTGCACGTCCAGCTTTTCTAAATAGTCCCTAACCACCTCTATCTCCACAGAGGGCTGGCCATCTCTTCTGCATTTTGTGATGCCCAGCGCAGCAGTCTGGGAGCTGACCTTGTTAGTGAAAACAGAGGCAAAAAAAGCATTGAGTACATTAGCTTTTTCCACATCCTCTGTCACTAGGTTGCCTCCCTCATTCAGTAAGGGGCCCACACATTCCTTGGCTTTCTTCTTGTTGCCAACATACCTGAAGAAACCCTTCTTGTTACTCTTGACATCTCTGGCTAGCTGCAGCTCCAGGTGCGATTTGGCCCTCCTGATATCATTCCTACATGCCCGAGCAATATTTTTATACTCTTCCCTGGTCATATGTCCTACCTTCCACTTCTTGTAAGCTTCTTTTTTATGTTTAAGATCCGCTAGGATTTCACCATTAAGCCAAGCTGGTCGCCTGCCATATTTACTATTCTTTCGACTCATTGGGATGGTTTGTCCCTGTAACCTCAACAGGGATTCCTTGAAATACAGCCAGCTCTCCTGGACTCCTTTCCCCTTCAAGTTAGTCCCCCAGGGGATCCTGGCCCTCCGTTCCCTGAGGGAGTCGAAGTCCGCTTTCCTGAAGTCCAGGGTCCGTATCCTGCTGCTTACCTTTCTTCCCTGCGTCAGGATCCTGAACTCAACCAACTCATGGTCACTGCCTCCCAGATTCCCATCCACTTTTGCTTCCCCCACTAATTCTACCCGGTTTGTGAGCAGCAGGTCAAGAAAAGCGCCCCTCCTAGTTGGCTCCTCTAGCACTTGCGCCAGGAAATTGTCCCCTACGCTTTCCAAAAACTTCCTGGATTGTCTATGCACCGCTGTATTGCTCTCCCAGCAGATATCAGGAAAATTAAAGTCACCCATGAGAATCAGGGCATGCGATCTAGTAGCTTCCGTGAGCTGCCGGAAGAAAGCCTCATCTACCTCATCCCCCTGGTCCGGTGGTCTATAGCAGACTCCCACCACTACATCACTCTTGTTGCACACACTTCTAAACTTAATCCAGAGACACTCAGGTTTTTCTGCAGTTTCGTACCGGAGCTCTGAGGAGTCATACTGCTCCCTTACATACAGTGCTACTCCCCCACCTTTTCTGCCCTGCCTGTCCTTCCTGAACAGTTTATAACCATCCATGACAGTACTCCAGTCATGTGAGTTATCCCACCAAGTCTCTGTTATTCCGATCACGTCATAGTTCCTTGACATCACCAGGACCTCCAGTTCTCCCTGCTTGTTTCCAAGGCTTTGTGCATTTGTATATAAGCACTTGAGATAACCTGTTAATCGCCCCTCATTCCCAGTATGAGGCAGGAGCCCTCCCCTCACAGACATTCCTGCCTGTGCTTCCTCCCGGTATCCCGCTTTCCCACTTACCTCAGGGCTTTGGTCTCCTTCCCCCGGTGAACCTAGTTTAAAGCCCTCCTCACTAGGTTAGCCAGCCTGCTGGCAAAGATGCTCTTCCCTCTCTTCGTAAGATGGAGCCCGTCTCTGCCCAGCACTCCTCCTTCATGGAACACCATCCCATGGTCAAAGAAACCAAAGCCTTCTCTCCGACGCCACCTGCGTAGCCATTCGTTGACTTCCACGATTCGACGGTTCCTACCCAGGCCTTTTCCTTCCACGGGGAGGATGGACGAGAACACCACTTGCGCCTCCAACTCCTTTATCCTTCTTCCTAGAGCCACATAGTCCGCAGTGATCCGCTCAAGGTCATTCTTGGCAGTATCATTGGTGCCCACGTGGAGAAGCAGGAAGGGGTAGCGATCCGAGGGCTTGATGAGTCTCTGCAGTCTCTCCGTCACATCACGAATCCTAGCCCCTGGCAAGCAGCAGACTTCTCGGTTTTCCCGGTCAGGGCGGCAGATAGATGACTCAGTCCCCTGGAGGAGAGAGTCCCCGACCACCACCACCCGCCTTCTCCTCTTGGGAGTGGTGGTCGTGGAACTCCCAACCTCAGGACATAGCATCTCATGCCTTCAAACCAGCAGAGTCTCCTTCTGCTTTCTCGCCCCAGACATATCATCTGGTCCACTCTCCGCAACGATACCTGTGGAGAGAACATGAAAGCGGTTAGTTACCTGTGTCTGTGTTACTGGAACCCGGACATTCCGCTTACCTCTTCTGGAGGTCACATGTTGCCAAGCTTCTTCACTGGCCTCTTGGCTCCTCTGTGCAACCTGCTCTATATCTGTAGAGCTTTGTGCCCCTAGAAGCCTATCCTGAGTTTTGTCCAGAAAATCCTCAGTTTCCCGTATGCAACGCAGGGTCGTTATCTGTTGCTCCAGACCTTCAATCTTCTCTTCCAATATGGAGACCAGCTTGCACTTTGTACAGACAAAGTCGCTTCTGTCCTGTGGAAGAAAGACAAACATGGCACATCCAGTGCAGGTCACAACAGCTGAACAATAGGCAGTGCGTGCAGCTCCTCCCTTGCTGGTCAACAGTGCGCCCTTGTTGCCAAGAAGGCCAATGGCATTTTGGGATGTATAAGTAGGGGCATAGCCAGCAGATCGAGGGACGTGATCGTTCCCCTCTATTCGACATTGGTGAGGCCTCATCTGGAGTACTGTGTCCAGTTTTGGGCCCCACACTACAAGAAGGATGTGGATAAATTGGAGAGAGTCCAGCGAAGGGCAACAAAATGATTAGGGGTCTAGAACACATGACTTATAAGGAGAGGCTGAGGGAACTGGGATTGTTTAGTCTGCAGAAGAGAAGAATGAGGGGGGATTTGATAGCTGCTTTCAACTGCCTGAGAGGTGGTTCCAAAGAGGATGGTTCTAGACTGTTCTCAGTGGTAGAAGATGACAGGACAAGGAGTAATGGTCTCAAGTTGTAGTGGGGGAGGTTTAGGTTGGATATTAGGAAAAACTTTTTCACTAGGAGAGTGGTGAAACACTGGAATGCGTTACCTAGGGAGGTGGTAGAATCTCCTTCCTTAGAAGTTTTTAAGGTCAGGCTTGACAAAGGCCTGGCTGGGATGATTTAATTGGGGATTGGTCCTGCTTTGAGCAGGGGGTTGGATTAGATGACCTCCTGAGGTCCCTTCCAACCCTGATATTCTATGATTCTATGGTCTGCTTTTTTAACACCTCCAGATTTCCTTCTCCTGTTCACCTGCTTTCCCATTTATTTTACCTGTCATTTTCAGAGCTTCTCAAAACCCAACAGAGCCCTAGCGTGGCAAACAAAGGGAAATTCAGTCATTGGTCAGAAGCTCCATTATTGGGTTCGAGGGGGGTTGAGACTAGAGGATTTTCAGATCAAGCCTGGGAGGCAGTCTGTGTAAGCCTATGGTGTTCTGGGAATAGTAAGAAGTGTGCACACACTGATCAGTATAGACCAGTGGTGGGCAGCCTGTGGCCCGCAGGCTGCACGTGGCCTAGCAGGGTAATCCGCTGGCGGGCTGTGAGACAGTGTTTACATTGGCCGTACGCAGGTACGGCCGCCCACAGCTCCTGTTGGCCAGGAACGGTGAACCGTGGCCACTGGGAGCTGCTGGCAGCTGTGCCTGTGGATGGTCAATATAAACAAACTGTCTCATGGCCTGCCAGTGGGCCTGCGGGCCGCAGGTTGCCCACCACTGGTATAGACTGTACTCCCATTCACTTATTAAAAACTGCCTCCTACCATTCCAAGCGCTGCCCTCAGAGATGCTCACGTAACCCACACATCTCCTGGGTGTGAAGCTCTGTTCCCTCTAGTGGCACTGATTGACCCGCCCCCCTTCAGAGGTGGGAGCTGAATCCACCTGAATGTACCCCTGAGTCCTGGGCATTCCCTGACTTCAGACAATCAACTGTGAGTGGAATGCAGCAGATGGGAAGAGCAGTGCGGTGTTAAAGGGATTTATGTCGATCAGACTTTCATACTGCAAGGTGGGGAAACTGAGGCAAAGGATACTGCCCAAGATACTGTGCGGTGGGTGTTTGCTTAGGGTTTAAACCATTTTTAAACCATTATTGCAGTATTTGCTCACATTAATGCTGAGTTCCATCCTCCTTTTAATAAAAGTTTTCATTTGTTATGGTCACTGCCTGCGAATGGGGAAGTATTGTCTCTTAGAGGTGCCCAAGGGTCATGTTTAGTTTTCCCAGATTTCTGAGTGGGGCGTGAGCTGGTTCTGTTTTATAATGTTAAGAGGAGCCAGTAGCTAATTAACCCTTCCCTTGTTGCTGCTGACACCCCCTGGCAGAAGGGTTACATGAAAAAAGCTCAATACAGACGAAGCAACAATATCCAGGTGTATGTTTGAGTCCCAGCTCTGTTCCCTGCTAAGAACAGCAAGAAGAACAGGACAGTAGCTGATTTAATATTGTCTTGGTAGCAATTCTTAAGACATTTGGGGACTATTGTTAAATAACAGTCTGCAGATTTCACACTAGTAGGTAAAGCCTGGTCTCAGTTGGCCTACTCACAAGCTCTTGGTACAGTCCTGGTTTATAGCTCTCTACATGCTGTATTACCCTTTCAAATATAAGACCACTAGCCCTTGGACTAAATCAGATGCACCAGTGCTAATGGACCGTAATGCACCCAGGAACGGGTCCCTTTGGGCTCTCCCTGACTCTGGATTTTTGAATTCTTGGGGTTGACCAGTGAGGACCAGAAATTAGTTCTCTACAGATTTCCATTTTAGTGTGCTAATCTCCATGCTAATCTCCCATGCCATCTGGGGTTTATATGAAAGAGACCAATCTAGCCATACCACCTGAGCTGAGTGAAATGCACACCATAAATAAATAGCACAAACAATGAAAGTAAATTAGTTTAATAATCCAATATGTAGTTAGCAGAGATGAGCACCTCAAATCCAAGCCCTTCAGATTTCTGGTTCTGAGGGGAGAGATTTGAATACAGAGATCTATTCCATATTGAACCTTATCATTGTAGTGTCTTTGCGTTCTGTATACGGTACCTTTACATTTGGTAAACATTTCCCCTATGTGCACAGTCCAGCAACTATTTTGTTCTCCGAGCTCAGTAGAGGCTGTCCAAGGAGCCACACACGCTGAGCTTTCTCTTTACTTTTGTACTTCGTTGTTTTGTTACTCTTGCATTTCATCAGAACAGGCTTTATTTCAAATCCTCTGTTTT
Organism: Lepidochelys olivacea; assembly: GCF_965140295.1. Taxonomy (NCBI): domain Eukaryota; kingdom Metazoa; phylum Chordata; order Testudines; family Cheloniidae; genus Lepidochelys; species Lepidochelys olivacea. Next base: position 11,420,067 of record NC_140412.1, read on the forward strand.
TGTGTTGTGATGTGACTAAACACACTCTGAGAGGCAAACCTGAATTTATGCATTTGCAGCATGCATAGCATTTTGATCTAGTGAATAGGGAACTGGTGTGGGAGTCAGTGAATAAGACTGCGTGACTTTGGGCAAGTTAATTCATCTCTCTGTGCTTTGGTTTCCTCTGCTACCTTTTGTCCATGTTGTTTTATCTAGTGTAACAGGCTGGCTAGGAGGAGTCAATCTTCGCTTTGCCTGTGATGCAGGAGCTATCTCCCAGCTGATCCTGATTTTGGTGGCTTAATTGCAATTTTTGGACAGACCTGAGAAAGGGCAGGAAGGTCTACAGAGAGAGAGCTCAGTGGTGAAGGGGAAAGCTCCAGGAGAGAGGAAGGAGGTTGGGAGTGCTGCTCCAGTGAAGGGCTTGTTAGGACTGAGGTGGAAGGAGAGCTAGAGATAGCCACGGATAAAGCCTTTGAGCTGACCAGCAAGTGGGACGCCAGCAACCACTTTCTCGCTGGGGGCGGCTTCACCCATTTCGCCAACTGGTGGTGGTTCATCCACCATGCCCGGCTCAACTGCATCCCGCTCAATGGAGCCGTCCGCCAGGGGAACCAAGACAAGTGTTGCAGGAAGTGCGGCTACTCCAGCGAGACCCTGCCCCACGTCTAGTGCAGCTGCAAGCCCCACTCCAGAGCCTGGCAGCTGTGCCACAACGCCATCCAGAACCGCCTGGTGAAAGCCATCGCACTGCGCCTGGGGGAGGTTGTCATGAACTGCGCCATCCCCGGTACTGACAGCCAGCTGCGACTTGACATGGTCGTCACTGACAAGGCCCAGAAAAAGATCATCCTCGTTGACGTCACGGTCTCTTTTGAGAACAGGTCCCCGGCCTTTCGCGAAGCCCAAACTCGTAAGCTGGAAAAGTACGCCCCCCTGGCCGACACCTGAGAGCGAAGGGCTACGAGGTACAGATGAACGCCCTGATCGTTGGAGCCCTGGGCGCCTGGGACCCCTGCAACGAGTGTGTGCTGTGGCCCTGTGGGATTGGTTGACGCTATGCATGGCTCACGTGGTGCCTCAAAGTCTCGGACACCACTCGATGGTCCAGGGACATCTAAATCGAACCGACCACCAACAGTAGAAGGCGGGGTAACCGGAGCAAGATCGTGCATCAACTACGAGGAAGGGACCAAGAAACTTTTTCCATTGGACCATATGAACTGGAACCATAAACTCACTGAACATTAAATCTCACCAAATGAGGGTAAATCCATCCTCATCATCGTATCCACTCATTATACTCCAAACCTGACCATAGCCATTATATGAACAACATAACCTCATATCTCAATGTCTGTACTTTGACCTATTAACCTTTTACCCCCAATTGGGGATATTGCAGATTATGTATTCCTTATGCCATCCAATCCTAAACCGAACTTCGCACCCCTGGAAAATCTGTAAGTTATTCCCTGATCACCAGAAACGTCTATGCTTAAACTCTGTACCATTTTCTTTTTATTTTAACATCATCTTAATAAAAGCCCTGAAATAAGGGCAAGACTCCAGGTGAGGCAGCCCTGGGAGTTGGCATTCCACTGAGGAATGGAGCACAGGGGAAATTTAAGAGTGATGAAATTTCAAGCCTGAGGAAGGCAGAAGTGGTTTAAGTTTATATTTTCAGTGGGGATTTGTGGGGGACTCCACCGAGGAGCCTTATGAGCCTCTGTCCTGAAAGAAGAGTGAACCTTGAGAGGGTTTGAGGCCTGGGAAGGTAGAGAGATCCTGGAGCTTTGGAAAAAGGGGTGGAAGGACCCCCAATCCCAGAGTCAGGGGCTGAAGACCTGACACAAGGTCAAAGAGCTATTTGTGGGTGGGACTTTCTGTTCTCCCAGAAGCGATCTGAGGGGGAACTTTAAGTGACCTGGCCAGAAGGCTGAGTCATGAGAAGAAACAGTCTGCTGCAGGTCTGGAGTAGCAGTCATCCGGGGGTGCCAGGGAAGGAGCCTGCTATGCCCAGCCACAAGGGGACACGTTGGCCCATGAGTTGCTGTTCTACAGTGAGATTGTATTTGCACAATGGGACTCAGATCCAGGTCTCTACTTGCTGCTGTGTAGCTGAAATAATAATAATACAGAGCAACAGTGAGCACTATCTTTTATAAGTAGCATCACTGAAATTTAGATGCAGACTAGAGTAAGTGAGATCAGAATCTGATCCAAGGTCCAGTGATGAGATAAAATAACCACACCCACAAAAGCACAGATTTCTCCTGGTTCTGAAATTTCCTAAATGTTAAAATGAGGTTTGGATGAAAATAATTATTGCTGAAAAACTTCAACAGGTTTTTTAAAAAGGAGTAGGTTGGCAATATGATCTCCCTGCAGATAACCGTCCAGGACTTATCTCTGGGATAGAGAAGATAACACATAATTCTCAGAAAACAAAGGGTGCAGGGGAGAAACTTGTGAAAAGCTGTCATTGAAGAAAATTGAATTTAGGGGCTGAATTTGTCCTATAAATCTGGGAGTAAAAATAGCCAAGTCTGGCTGATAGCGGTCTGAAAAATGAGTTCAGTAATAGTGGTCACAGCTTTGATGGATAGGGGAGTGGCTTCTTCTCAGGTCAGGCCAGTAATGGGAAGGCAATGGGATAATCATCAAATAATTCTTTTTACTACCTATCCGTTACACATAAATGGCTGCTGTACAAAACCAGTTAACTGGTAACAGTAAATCTAAGTTCGGCTTGTACACATGAAAAGAGGATCTCGTTACGCTCCTTCCTTCTTCATTCAGTTTTATTTTGTTTTTCTATCTCTGTTGGGATACCACTTGTGGGGTATTTTTGTAGCCAGCTTCCCTTAGGTCAGTGCATATGGACAGGCCTGGTTACAGATGGGTTCATGGTTCCCTCTGAAATTGCGCAGGGTGGTATTGGGTGGCCTAGGGGATTGTTAATGGAATACACTTACTTGTCACTTTCAGGTCATTGGGTTAAATGCAGCTACCTAGGTTGTCCGTGACCGAGTGTCACTTAGTCTGATGATATCTTCGTAGCTTATGTGAAATGAGTTTGCAGTGTCAGTCTAGTTTAATGCAGGCAGGTCTGTCAACGTCACAAATTCTGCCCGAACTGGCAATTCTATTGATGGTCTCAGCAGAGCGGGAAAGGACTATATGAGAAGAGGGGACTTCTTTTGGATGAGAGGTAAAATTCAAGTCATCCTGACCACTCAGGATCTTTACAGATCCCATGGCACTTCTTGCATGACGAGGAATACTAGCCGTGATCTGACTTTGGATATTTAACTTGGGATATTAACATTTTACCTATGTAGAATTTGCCTGCAGCTGCATTTGGATACAGTGTTCTAATTCCTTTCCTAAACTCTAATATAGTTCTGGTGCGCACGTCAGAGAAGGTTACATTTTGATGGTGGGGGAAAGAATGCCTATCATGGCATAGTATCATAGAATCATAGAATATCAGGGTTGGAAGGGACCTCAGGAGGTCCTCTAGTCCAACCCCCTGCTCAAAGCAGGACCAATCGCCAATTAAATCATCCCAGCCAGGGCTTTGTCAAGCCTGACCTTAAAAACTTCTAAGGAAGGAGATTCTACCACCTCCCTAGGTAACGCATTCCAGTGTTTCACCACCCTCCTAGTGAAAAAGTTTTTCCTAATATCCAACCTAAACCTCCCCCACTACAACTTGAGACCATTACTCCTTGTCCTGTCCTCTTCTACCACTGAGAATAATCTAGAACCATCCTCTCTGGAACCACCTCTCAGGTAGTTGAAAGCAGCTGTCAAATCCCCCCTCATTCTTTTCTTCTGCAGACTAAACAATCCCAGTTCCCTCAGCCTCTCCTCATAAGTCATGTGTTCCAGACCCCTAATCATTTTTGTTGCCCTTCGCTGGACTCTCTCCAATTTATCCACATCCTTCTTGTAGTGTGGGGCCCAAAACTGGACACAGTACTCCAGATGAGGCCTTACCAATGTCGAATAGAGGGGAACGATCACGTCCCTCGATCTGCTGGCTATGCCCCTACTTATACATCCCAAAATGCCATTGGCCTTCTTGGCAACAAGGGCACACTGCTGACTCATATCCAGCTTCTCGTCCACTGTCACCCCTAGGTCCTTTTCCGCAGAACTGCTGCCTAGCCATTCAGTCCCTAGTCTGTAGCTGTGCATTGGGTTCTTCCGTCCTAAGTGCAGGACCCTGCACTTATCCTTCTTGAACCTCATCAGATTTCTTTTGGCCCAATCCTCCAATTTGTCTAGGTCCCTCTGTATCCTATCCCTGCCCTCCAGCGTATCTACCACTCCTCCCAGTTTAGTATCATCCGCAAATTTGCTGAGAGTGCAATCCACACCATCCTCCAGATCATTTATGAAGATATTGAACAAAACCGGCCTCAGGACCGAACCCTGGGGCACTCCACTTGACACCGGCTGCCAACTAGACATGGAACCATTGATCACTACCCGTTGAGCCCGACAATCTAGCCAACTTTCTACCCACCTTTTAGTGCATTCATCCAGCCCATACTTCTTTAACTTGCTGACAAGAATACTGTGGGAGACCGTGTCAAAAGCTTTGCTAAAGTCAAGAAACAATACATCCACTGCTTTCCCTTCATCCACAGAACCAGTAATCTCATCATAGAAGGCGATTAGATTAGTCAGGCATGACCTTCCCTTGGTGAATCCATGCTGACTGTTCCTGATCACTTTCCTCTCATGTAAGTGCTTCAGGATTGATTCTTTGAGGACCTGCTCCATGATTTTTCCAGGGACTGAGGTGAGGCTGACTGGCCTGTAGTTCCCAGGATCCTCCTCCTTCCCTTTTTTTAAAGATTGGCACTACATTAGCCTTTTTCCAGTCATCCGGGACTTCCCCCGTTTGCCACGAGTTTTCAAAGATAATGGCCAATGGCTCTGCAATCACAGCCACCAATTCCTTTAGCACTCTCGGATGCAACTCGTCCGGACCCATGGACTTGTGCACGCCCAGCTTTTCTAAATATTCCCTAACATCCTCTTTCTCCACAGAGGGCTGGCCATCTATTCCCCATGTTGTGATGCCCAGCGCAGCAGTAAATCTTTTTGAAACGCTTCTGACCTATGTTCTTATTCCTGCTCCCATTGAAGTCAATGGTAACATACCCTCTGAGTCCAGTGAGTCAGGTTGGTGCCCTGTAATGATGTATATTGGCACTTTAAGGCCACATGGGGATGTCTTTGGGACCAGGCTACTCCAAACCAGTTCTGCAGAAGACCCAGGGAATGACAGAGAGAAATAGCTACTGAGAGGGAGAGAAGAAGTGATTAACAGTTGGTTTCTGGAAATCCACCCGTATGCTGTTCTCCTTAAGGCCCAGGACCACCAGCCTTGTAGAACCGGGTGGGGCAGGGCTCTTAGCCAATCAGGGCAAATTCTGGAAAGGAGGCCAGCATATAATCTGTCTCTTCCCTCATAGCAGAGGAGATGCTTGATGGAAGAGGCCTGTTGGTATGTGAGTGAGGCTGAATTACTTGGACTCTACCTCCAGATTGCAGAGGAGAGTGTGTGTGAACTCCACCCCAGGGCGGGGTCGGTGCGTGCCAGGGGAGAAAGACAGTTTGGTTGCTGAACATTTCATTTAACGTTCTGTGTATTTGAGAGGCTTTGTTGCCAGTCTGTGTAGGAGCTGTCTGGGGGTAATTTAAAGGGCCTGTTGGGAGAGGCTGGTTCAGGGTTAGGGCCTATAGCAGGCAACATCTGTGTTATAAAAATCCTTTGGTAAGATTATAATGCCGAACTACCTCTCACCGGGTGATGGGTTGATCTCTGGCTTCAGTGCTGTGATGAGTCTCTTTAGTTCTTGAGCACTGACAAGATACTTGGCGCTGTTCAGAGAAGAGTTACTGTGGTGGTCGGTGTTATATAAATACAGTCGTTAGATGAGAGAGAGGGTGCATGGTCCATGCCAATAGGTGCTTCCCATCTAAGAAGGGAAACCTAGAATTAAACAGGAAGAGCTAATGCTGGCATGGCACAGTAAGTTTGGCTCTTGTTTCTTTAAATATTGTATACTCTTCATGGTAGAGATTGTCTTGCTCTGCTCATACAGCACTCAGTATAATGGAGACCTGACGTGAGTAGGCCCTTTGGCTGCTACCTTAATCCAGAAGCAATAACTGTCAAAAGGCAATATACATCCTCCCCCGACCTCTCTGCCCCATGTGCACCCCTCTCCACCTGCCCACCCCTACCTGCGCATACAAACAATCTGTGGAAAGATATGTAGTGCTTGATTGGTAGCTATATCCTTCATCCGAAAATCCTATACCTATGCACAATGTGCCTTAGCAAAGCAAAATGCTTTGTGGTCTTTATTGCAAAGCATCGTGCTGTTCAGTGGCGCCGTAGCCAGCTTGTGATTTTAATTAGTTATGTGACTTTGTTTCTCCACACCAGAGACTTAAAGGAAAACATGGTTCCAGTTTCCCAAGTGCCATGTCACACTGCACATCTGTCAAAGAGGCTGTGGGAGTTTTCCAGGAATGGTTTGTCTTGTTTTCCAGATAGGCAGAGTCTTTTTGTTCCCTTCCCTGACTTAATAATTAATATTTAGCACTCTATAAACATTAGCTAACTAAGCCTCCTCACAGCACCCCTGAAAATAAGGATTAGTGTCTCCATGATGGAGACAGGGCGCATGGGCCATCCTGGGACACCCTGTCCCCTCATGGTAAAGGACAGAGGAAACCCAGGAAACTCTGTCAGCTGACCCTCTGGGACTGTTGCTTCCTACAGCAGACAGAGGTCTTGGGAAATCATGGAGCAGGCAGAGGGTGTTGTGTCCACATCTCATGGTACCCAGGATGTGTAGAGAAAAGAAGCAATGACTCAGTAGTGATGGTGGTGCCCAGCTTTTCCCTTCTTGCTGGGGCAGGGAGCAAACCCAACCGCTCCAGGTGCAAGTGGGGGTTAATGCTGGTAGGAACAGAATTAATTCCACTGTGATATCAGCATGGATAATGACAGTGTTCTGCACAGATGGCAGCTGCTTCCTGATCTCTCCCCTCCTCAGAGTGCTCCTTCTGAAGGCTGCACACCATAGACTAAGGGTCTGCCTCTGCCTCCCAGAGAGGGATGAATCACGAGCGGAGGCCCTGCTCTTCTGTACCACTCCTCCATTCTGCCACAGACTCTTACTCCCCTTACAGGTGACAGGGAATATAGGATTCAGAGAGCTTGAGTGAATTGTCCAGGGACATGAAGGAAACTGGGTGGCAGAGTCAGGATCAAGGAGGACAGATCTCTTCCAGGCTCAAATGCAGGGAAAGCTCATTCAAATCAAAATCCTCTGAGAACACTTAGCCTCTGAGTCCAGAAATGCCTGGTCTGTGTGTCCTGCTAGTCTAGAATAACCTGATCAAGATGCTGTCTGATGTAGTGGTGAATTCTGGAAGTCTCCCTGTCTTAGGAGACATCAGCATCCACTGGGGTAATACAATAGCCTGAACTCTACATGTTACGTTTCTCATAAACAATCTCTGGACTTGTGAAAACACTGTTGGCCATATTTTTGGACTGGATTTAGGCGTAATTAATGGAAGAACCACCTTCCAATTCTTGTCAGATGCTCTCTCCTGCAGGTGAAAATGAAAACTTCTCTTTGCAGAGTTGGACTGGTGACTGTCTCTCACAAGAGAAATGATGATTGGTCTACCTGCATGTAAAGCTAAATACATAACTCTAGTTTTAAAACATAATTTCCCTCAATAATATTGTGCGCTCATCCCCCCCTCCAACAACACCCACTCCCTGACACAGTCATAAAGGAGCAAATCAACAAATATAAAAATCCTGTACATGCTGGAAAGAGAAGCATATGGTTATTACTGTACTCCTGCAGGCCCTGAGCCAGGGTTTGGGTCCCATCATGGCAGGAGCTGTACGCACAGCTGCCCTGAAGAGCTTACAGTCTTAAAATAAACAGACATAGGTGGAAGAAAGGAATTATCGCTATTTCCATTTTACAGATAGGGAACCGAGGCACAGAGAGGTTAAGTCAGTAGTTCTCAGCCTTTCCAGACTACTGTACCCCTTTCAAGAGGTGGATTTGTCTTGTGTACCCCAAGTTCCACCTAACTTGAAAATTACCTGCTTACAAAATCGGACATAAAAATACAAAAGTATCCCAGCCACACTATTACTGGAAATTTGCTTACATTCTCATTTTTACCATATAATTATAAAATAAATTGCAACCCCCCAGACTAAGATATAATATATAGAGCAGTATAAACAAGTCATTGTCTCTATGCAATTTTAGTTTGTACTGACTTGGCTAATGCTTTTCATGTAGCCTGTTGTAAAACTAGGCAAATATCAAGATTAGTCGATGTATCCCCTGGAAGACCTCTGCGTACCCCCAGGGTATGATGTGTACTCCTGGTTGAGAACCACTGGGTTAAGTTACTTGCCCAAGGTCTCACACAAAGTCTGTGGCAGAGTTGGGATTTGAACCCAGCGCATTTGATCTGTTGCCTGCAATAGGAGGGGACTGGACTTGATGACCTGGGAGGTCCTTGTGTTCTTATGACATCCAAGAGATACACTATGTGGTATAGGTCATCAGTCAGCCTCAAGATGTGAGGTTGTCACTAACATGTCCTTGTGCGTATGCAGCCTTTGTCTGAGATGCGTAAGCATCGTGGCTGATGTCTCCTGAACAGTCTGGGTGTTGCCATTCAGACAAAGGGCACAGATAGAAGAGAGAGAGGATGAGCAGTGAAGGGATGCCTGAGTGGGGAGAGTGCCACTCCTTTGGATAGGGCTTTCACTTGCTCCTGGAATAACACAGCCTTGGTTTAACTCAGGGGGAAATGACACTTTCTCTCCTCCCATCCCCAGCGACAAGCTCATTAGGAGTTTCTTGGTGTCATCGCTTCTCCTTGTGCCGCTACCCTTGGTTGACTGCAAGGATGATGCAGCAGCAGCTTGTGGCTGACTCACCCTGTCGATGTATCTGTGATGAACCACACGCAGGAGGGGCACAGAATAGATTTCTGTTTCCCTATCTTAAATTCCCGCTTCTCTGTGAAGCCAGCGAGATGCTCCTAGCAATGGTGAGTCAGTGTCCTGTTCAGGGGAATCTTTGGGCCCACTCACTACAGATAGTTGTTTGTGATATCCACAGATTTCTAGTACCCTGCTTTTTTTGATTGGAGACATACAGTACCCAAAAGATGATAAAAAAGCCAGAGGGATGGTTCCTGGCACAGAGGTGACTGCAGTAGCCTTTCACCCATTGCAAGGAAGCGGGAGATATTTTCGGGATCTGAATGAGAGCAGCACAGAAAGGCAGATGATCAGATCTGAGCCACAAGCAACCGAGAACAGCTGCCTGTCACACAAACATCCCTGTCTGTCTGTGGCATCGTCTTGGGAGTCTGATAAATCTCCTCTTTGTCTCAGCCTGAATTAAAAAGCATAACTCCCCTTTGTCACTAGTGTCCTTTACGCTCATGCTTGTTCTTCGACCCTGGCTCCTCCCCAGAGCTAATGCACGGTGGAGTTTCTTTGAATCTTTATCTTGCCGTCTGACACGGTCTTACCCTGAACATTGTGTGACTGCAAATTATAATCCGATTTGAAAGCGATACTTATCAAAAGCAGTGTAAGCTACTTATATTATAAATCCCCCGGTTCAATAAAAATAGTCTAGGCATCAGACAAACACAAAAATTGTCTGTCCAGAATTTAATGTTATAATCTGCCAAGGGCTCTTGTTTGGTGCTAGGGATCAAATTCTTGTGTGTAATGCAGGAGTCGGCACCATTTAGATGAGCTAGATTTTGAGTCATTAGACTACTGATAGCTCTGTTTCCCAAGCTGCTTCACCTTCTGTTCCTTATGCCAAGAGTTTTATTTCCCTGGGTCACACAGCATCACATCACCTCATCAGCAAACAGTTTGTGACATCCGCATTGAGGAGTTCAAAGCCTGACCCAGCTAATGTTGCTTCTCTTCTTGTCTTCTCAAGGGCAGCCACAGCCACTACGTGCAACATCTGGCAGGAAGGGAAAAACCAATGGGAATGATAAGCCTGAAGAACTCTTCTTCTTCAAAAAAAAATAGGAATGAAAATCTAGTGTTCATGAAAAGGTGGGGTTCTTTTGCCATGGAATTGTTCGATGCCGAGCCCTATGAGATCCTTGGCCATGACTGGGGTTTGTAGGTTCTACAGTAATACAAATAATCAATAACCATCACATTGGCTAGAGTCCGGTATACCACAGGTGGGCAGGATGTATGCCCTCCTCCATAGTGCTGCCATGACATTGCTTTTCCAGTGTGCAACGCTCTTGATATTTTAGCTCTGGCTTGCCTCTGATAAGTGATGTGAAAAGATCTGTGATACAAAAAATACAATGTCATCTAGGGACCAGGACCAGTCCATGAAAGTCATTCCCCATTTGGCTTAAACAATCCTGGAAGTTAGAAGTGAGAGGCTAGGGCAGTGGTTCCTAACTCTTTTATACCAGGACACCCTCTTCCAAATCAGGATCATCTTGACTCTACCCTCCCCATCTAGCCAGAACCCTCTTACCAGTAGCAAGGACAGGATGGTTGTGACTCCCCATCACCTGCTTGTGAATCCTGTAGAGAGACTCTAGGTTCCTACACTAAGTCATTGTGCCACCAATCTGAAGCTTCCAAAGAGCTTTGGAGCCTGAAGAATCTATTCAGGTTTGGGAAGGCTGAACCATCAGCTGCCTTTTACCATGCAGGACCTGAAGAGCACCACATATGGGTGGCAGGAATGGAAGAGGGAATCCCTCATCCAACAGGTTCTCCTCTGCTAGTGCTGCTACAGGCGGCAGATAATCACAAGACATTCCTAAAAGAAATAGTGCAATTTAGGAATTGCCATGCTGATGTTCAGACTCATGATCCATACAGTCCAGTCTGCTGTGTCTGATGGTGGTCCGTGCCAGATGCGTCTGAGGCAGGCGCACGAAATCCCAAAGTAGGAAGATAGGGAGTAATCTGCCTCCTTGAGGGTCTTGGCTTAGACCCTGAAACATGAGGTTTTAGATCTCTTCCAAAACTCTTCTTTTAGCATTAGCTATTATAAGTCTGGTTATTTGTTCATATAATTATCCACCCCATTTTTGAATCACGCGGATGTCTTGTCCCCAGCGGTATCTGGTGGCAGTGAATTCCACAGTTTTATTATCCAACTGACTGGGAAAGTATTTCCTCTTCCGTTTTGAATTTGCCACCTTTCAATTTAATTGAATGTCCCCTTGCTCCCGTGTTAGGAGACAGGGAGAACAATAGTAGTTTCAACTCTTCCTGTAAGTCAGGGCTGAAGATATTAAGGCAGACCCAGGTGAACTCAAAGGATGTCTTGCAGTTCCAAAAGAGGGCACTGTATGCGAGACTGCACCTGCCTTTACACACTTCATTGGGTTTAACGTTATGAATAACTAAATTCTAATTGCTGCAGCTTTCATGGAAGAAAGGCTTGTAATGCTGCCTGGCTCTTACATGGGAAATCTGGACAGCAGGCAGACCCCTTCCTGTGGAAAATGAGCTTCAATGACCCCTGCCTGTGGAAAATGGTGGCAATTTGCAATATTGTCGCTTGCAGAAGTCTCCTTAAAAAACTGCCTAGACCCTTTGCCCCATCTTGAGTGTGCCCTCCCCTGGCCAAATTCACCATGTTTAGGGCATTCGCTGAGCTGTGTGCTAGCCAAGGGACAGTGAGAAACTGATTTGTATTTTAAAAGAGGTGTATTTTACTATCATGATTCGATGCTGTGAGTGCACTAACAAATTGCAGTGGGGGAGGTTTAGATTGGATATTAGGAAAAACTTTTTCACTAAGAGGGTGGTGAAACACTGGAATGCGTTACCTAGGGAGGTGGTAGAATCTCCTTCCTTAGAGGTTTTTAAGGTCAGGCTTGACAAAGCCCTGGCTGGGATGATTTAACTGGGAATTGGTCCTGCTTCGAGCAGGGGGTTGGACTAGATGACCTTCAGGGGTCCCTTCCAACCCTGATATTCTATGATTCTATGAATCATGCTTCTGTTTGTTTCTTGTGCTTCAGCAGAAGTGGCCTTCAGGGGAACCCCCTACACACCAGTGTAGTGCCTCTGCCAGATAAGGAAGTCACTGAGGACAAGCAAGGAGGACATGTTTAGAGAGGTGCTCCAATCCTCAGATGCAGAAAAACAAGAACACAGGGCATGGAGAGAGACTGTAAATGAAAATCAGACTAGACAGGCAGGACAGGAAGGAGAGTCAGGAACATATTTTAAAGGGCCAGGGGTTGATGATAAAAGTGATGGAGGAGCAAACAAAGATGTTGAAGTGCCTTATCGTGCTGCAGGCAGAATACATATGTGCTCCCCCTCCCCTGCAGCTGATACTGAACTGCTTGGTATGCTCTCCCCAAACTCCTCCCATGCATTCCTTGCATCTTCCCAGCTCATCTCAGTACCCCATTCACTCCACTACAGCTTCCAAAATGATAGCTGGAGTTACACACAGCTATGAGAGCCTACATCAAGACACTGCCCTGCACTCTTATCTCCCTTTCCACCAAACGTTTTATGTGTGTGGTTAATTGGTATTTAATAAAAACATACTCTCTGAAAGATGATCAATCTTTGTCTCCCACATACAGTGGTTGCTGCTGGAATTAATACACAGTGGCAGTTGGAACTATTGAGGACTACAAATCACGGTTGGGACGCTATCATCAAAATTTTCATGCACAGCGGCAAGTTAACAAAGCATGGCAGAGTGATGTATAGAAAGACACATTACTGGAGCTCATTGTCAAAATGGTACCTCAAAGCCTCCCTGATTTGAATACCACCTCCCCCCCACCTCCCGTTGTGCCCCTCTAATGGCCCTGGTATCTGGCTGCTCAAAATCAGCAGCCAGGTGATCCACCTCTACACTCCACCCTGGGGGGAAATTCTCACCCTTAGCCTCACAAATATTATGCAGCACACAGCAGGCCTCTATGACCATGGGAATATTTTCCTCATTTAAGTCCAACCTGCCACAAAGGCAGCATCAGTGCACTTTTAATCTGCCAAACATACATTCAATGGTCATTCTGCACCTGCTCAGCCTATTGTTGAAGTGCTCCTTGCTGCCGAGGGTAAGCAGAGGCACCTCCTGCATTCTTGTGGCTTCAGACTGGGTACCTATGCTGCTCGGCTGTATGCCACTTTGGTTCCTGCACAAATGATTGCTGATTGGTGTGGGAAAGTGCCCTACAAGGGGGGAAGGAACAAAGCAGTTCTGCCAAGGAACCTTCAGCAGAGGATTGGCGAATACCTCCAGGAAAGTTTCCTAGAGATCTCTCTGGAGGATTCCCATGAAATCTCAGTGTGTATTAACACACTATTCTGCCCAACTGCATAGTTGCACAGGGGAATGTGAAGCACATGCAGACACAGCTAGTTTTGTACATTTCTAACTCTTAACCCACTTCTAGCATATAACAAAGCGAAGGACAGCTCTACCTCTCATAACTGAGCAGCATTAACTCAGAAAGATCGCTTAACAGAGCTCCCTTCTCCTGCATCATGCACACCAGAGATGGAGTGCTGGGACTGGCTTGAACCCTTCTGGGTCGAAAAAAGGTCCTGGCTCGGTATGGTACCAGACGACCCTGTTGCCGGTCCCATCTCATCCACCACTCCATCCTTGGGGTTGAGTCCGCTGTTGGCTATCTTCAGCCTTCCCACCCCCAAGTATCCACAGGGCTCTTGGTGGTGGAGGTGGGGGTCACTGCTGATTATTGCATCTAGCTCCTTATAGAAGTGGCAGGTCTTCAGCACCAGAGCAATGGTTTTGACTCCTTGACTTCTGGTACACATGCCTCAGCTCCTTTATCTTCACATGGTACTGATGCGTGTCCCATTCATAGCCCTTATCCAACATGCCACAGGAAATCAGACTGTAGATATCAAAGATTCTATGGCTGGAGTGGACCTGGGACTGTACAGCCTCCTCTCCCCACAAAGCCAGCAGATCCACAACTCAGTTGTGCTCCAAGCAGGAGAGCATTTGCTGCATGGAGCCGCCATGGTCAGCTGGAAAGATGCGATGTGAGCTCTTGACAATGAGCAAAAAGGAAGTGGAGTTTCAAAAATCCGCAGGCCTTTCAAAAGGGAGATGGGCAGATGCCCGTGTACCTGGATGCAGGGCAGTGGATTTCGAACTGCTGACCAGAGCAGTCAGGATGGGCATTGTGGGACTTTTCCTGGAGGGCATTTACAGCAACATAACCAAGCACGGTGTCTACGCTGATACTTCGTTGATACAATGTTGCCGCAAAAAGCTCTACACCTCTCATCAAGGTGATTTTATTTTGTCAGCAAAGCAGGAGAGTTTTGTCGGTGGAAGGAGTATTGTAATGTATACCCCCACTGTTTTTGTCAACAAAAGTTGACTTTTGTCGACAAAACGCTGTCATGTAGACAAGGCCTTAGACAAAGGAACAAAGAGAGAAAGGAAAGCAAGATGGTTCCTACAGCAGCATAGAGCCCTGGCTTTAGCCAGTATGGACTGTGTCTTAACCTTTGCTGCCCTATGCTAAGCTAAGGACTTCCTGGTGTTGTATTCCAGTTGACTAATAAACCCTACTCTGTTTTGAAAAGGCTGCATGGAGTTGCTGCAGTTACTTGCTGATATGCATTGGTCCCTGAAGAGGATAAAAGTCTCTGAACAGGAATCTATCTCAATGGGACTCGCTGGCGAGAAACAGGAGTGCTGGAGCTCAAGTTTCAGTCAAGGAGGTGCTGGGGCCATGTGGCCTATCCTTGTGGAAAAGTGTGACCCGTGTGGGGTCTGGCACACTGCAGGAGTTCAAGGGGGAACAGGCTGAGGGGAAAGTGTTGTGGGGGAGAGGAACATTAGTGTCTGGGACAATAGGCTCAAGGGGTGACTGGGACACAGTGGGGAACTTTTCCATCTTTCCTTTGAGCTCCACTTCTCAGGCTGTTCTTCTCTGAGCTCCTGGGCTGTCCTTTCTTACCTTCCTGCCAGCATGGGCATGAGCAGCTGGCTGCTGCCAATGCTGCCTCCGCCGCTTAGTGAGTCCATACTGTCTGCAGGGAGGTGGGGATTGTACGTGGTGCGCAGCAGAGACGTACTATCTGACCTGAGTGTCCAAGCTATAGCTGTCCTTAGTGGCTTGGAGTTTCTGCAGGGGAAGCCCTGCTTGGTCCCTGCAGCCCTGCTTGCTCCTGCGGGGAAGTTGTAGCTGGAGCTGGAACAAGCTCACAAGTAGAGATGAGTGAAATTCAGAATTTCTGTCCTAAGGAATATGCCAACATTTCAACACTTGCTTTTGTCCCATCTCCCATCATGCACCCAGAGTCATGTGTAGTCTTTTAGGAAGTCTGTTTCCTATGAGAGAATGGGGGCCTGAACTACAACTCCCATAAGGCAATGTACTAGTAAGCCATGTAGTCTAATGTTTTACTGGACTGATTCAAAACAAAATATTTCAGGTCAGGTTAATAAAGCCAGATACTTTGATTTGGGTTGTGTCTACCTGACATGAATTACTTCTTTTGCGTTTTTTTTTCCTTCCCTGATGGAAAATCAAATATTGCTGGCAAAATCAAAAATTTCCCATGGGCAAACTTTAGTTTTGCAGAATCTTGATATTCCCTGGGAAAATCATTTTAACAGAAAACTCCCAACCAGCTCTACTCGCAAGGGAATCTCATGGTTGATTCTAGATAGCTACTTGCTATCTCTTACTTTTATTTCAATTTAAAACCATGATAAACATTTCAGGCTCTAACTGGACAATGCTGAGGCCCATAGGCCCAGACATCCAGCTCAGCCTCTGTTTTATATTCCTCTCTAGGTGTGGCATAGAAAGCCCACATGAAAGGATTAATTATAAAAGGCTGAAGTTTCTCACCTGAGAAGGAATTGAGCAGGATGGGACTTCTGTCTGAATTCCTGAAACTAACTTAACCCACCAGCCTGCTGTCAGATGGCCTACTTTTATTCCTTAACATGTACTCCCTACATGCCCTATGTCCTCATCGCCAGTGGTAAAAACTTCCATTTCCTAGCACTGCAGGGTTATGAGATATTGGACTTCAAACTAATTGGTGCATGATTGAGTCTTGCTCATCCTAGGCTCATTGAAATTTTAAGTGGGCAATTCCACGCTTGTGAAAGAAACATTTTTATAGCAGGCTGTTTTTTTTTTTTTGGGTGGGGCATTTGTTTGAAGCTGCAAGTTTGGAAATTTAGAAATTATCTTGGTGGAGATTAGTTAGTGGTCAGAGTGGAGGTGAGATGACTTACCACCAGGCTATCATCACCAAATATGTGGGATAAGGAGATCTCGTGTGTGTGTCTAGAGGTGGTGGGTTTTCTTCAGACCGTTACAATGTCATTGACATTTTGGAAGACCCCATTACTCACAAGCAGCCCTTACCCTCGTACTTTGTATATGCCATCCATCTTGCGAAGACCTATTCTAAAATTGAATGAGAAAGTTAGAAAATATTTCATGGGTACTGCACTTATGTGAATCCTGGTTACCTTAATTACCAGCTATATCAGGTGATAGGAGAGAAAAATTAGTAATAATTAGAAGGTTTTAAAAAATATTGGTAAGATCCTCCTTTGAGTTATAATGCTGTGATATTACAGACCAGTATCTTGCATTTTACCAGACTAGAAGACTATGAGTGCAGAGAGTAGGAATCACTGCTCTCAACAGGATACATCATCTATTTATAGCCTTACCGGTTCAGAAAATACTGGACTTTAACATTAGTCTAAGGCTAAATATTGTCAGTTCTAGATCTTGGGCCCATAGAATACTGTGTCCCTGCTTTGACCCATTCCATGTTTGGGGCGGGGGGGGAGAAGAGGTTTTTTTTGAGGCAGGTTCTTTTAATTTTTAAAGGGTGGGGCTGCTTGAATACATAAGTATGGGATGTTATCCTGGTAAACACGGATTAGTACATTGTTGCTAACTCGCACAACTTGATCACAAGTCAAGTGATTTTTGATTTTCTGGAAAGCCCCAACTGCTGGACTCAATAGCAGATCCATGAGACTCTTAGCTTGCATTAAAAAAAAGTAAGTTGTTGGCCTTTGTGGTGGCAGAGAAAAGCTTGGAGAGGTGAAGTAAGTGCACCCTACAGGCTCAGAAACCAGAAGGTAAATAAAACAATCCAAAAACTGTTCTTTTGAAAGACACCTAAGATTTTCTGGAACCCCTGATTTCTGGATTCTTGTGGTCAACAAGGTCCCACACCAAAGGCTCTCAAGCAAAATAAGCAGTCATGGGACAAAGGGTAGGGTCCTTTCATAGGTCACTAATTGGTTAAAAGACAGAAGACAAAGGGTAGGAATAAATTATCAGTTTGCACAGTGGAGAGAGGTAAATAACTGGGTCCCCAAGGAACTGCACTGGGACCTCTGCTGTTCAACATATTCATAAATTATAAATGATCTGGAAAAGGTGGTTAACAGGTACGTGGCAAAATTTGCAGATGATGCAAAATTACTCTAGATAGTTAAGTCCAAAGCTCAAAAAGTTATAAAGGGATCTCACTAAACTGGATGACTGAGCAACAAAATTGCAGATGAAATTCAATGTTGATAAGTGCAAAATAATGCACATTGGAAAACATAGCATCAGTTATACATACAAAATGATGGGGTTTAAGTTAGCTATTCCCGCTCAAGAGATCTTGGAGTCATCATGGGTAGCTCTCTGAAAACATCTGCTCAATGTGTAGTGGCAGTCAAAAAAGCTAACAATGTTAGGAACCACTAGGAAAGGGATAGATAATAGGACAGAAAATATCATGATGCCACTATATAAATCCATTGTACGCCCACACCTTGAATACTCTGTGCAGTTCTGGTCACCTCATCTCAAAAAAGATATATTAGAATTAGAAAAGGTACAGAAAAGGTCAACAAAAATCATTAAGGGGTATGGAACAGCTTCTATATGAGGAGAGATTAAAAAGATCGGTACTGTTCATCTTAGAAAACAGATGACTAGGGGAGATATAATAGAGGTCTATAAAATCATGATCGGTGTGGAGAAAGTGAAGAGGGAAGTGTTATTCCTCCTTCACATAACAACTGAACTAGGCAGCAGGTTTAAAATAAACATAAGGAAGTATTTCTTCCCACAATGCATAGTTAACCTGTGGAATTCATTGCCAGGAAATGTTGTGAAGGCCCAAAGTATTACTGGGTTTAAAAAAGAATTAGATAAGTTAATGAAGGATAGCTATTGATGAACCTATTAGCCATGATGGTCAGGGACGCAAGCCTGTGCTCCGGGTGTCCCTACACCTCTGACTGCCAGAAGCTGAGCTTGGACAACAGGGGATGGATCACTCAATAATTAGCCTTTTCTGTTCACTCCCACTGAAGCAGCTGGCGGCACTGGTTACTGGTGCAAATCAGGATGCTGGGACAGATGGTTGTTCTTATATTCTTATGACAATACTGATAGTGGACTAAATGCAAGCCTATCCTATTAGTTATTAATACCACCACAATGTGTATCCATCTAGGCTTTGGTTTCTACTTCCTTCAGGCAGTAAAAGACATCAGACTTTAAAAGGGCATTACAAATAAAGACACACAGCTCGATAGTACAGTGTGTGTGTGTTCGTTCATTTGTTCGTTCCATGGAAGAGCCAAAGAATTCCAGGTACTGAAGTAATGATTTGCCCTCAGATGGATGTACAATATTATCCTAAAAGTTGTATTCATTGAGAGAGTTTTCAGATAATATATCCTGAAATTCTCGGAAGGTTTTATTTTTTCATGCACAAAAAGTAAACTGACACTGTTTTTAGACTAAGAACAGCTGAATAATACAGAGCAAAAGGCAAAATCTCCAAAGGAGCACAGACAGTGTGTGACAATTGTGACAGGGTTGGGCCAGATGGCTACAGGAGAGTAATAGAAGGCAGATATATATTAGCCCCAGGTTAAGTAGGTCCCTTTTCCCTGGGTAAGGTAACAGGGAAGGTTCCAGAACAATCAGGAACCTTCTGGAGACAATTAAGACAGACAGGCTGATTAGAACACCTGCAGTCAATCAAGAAGATGCTAGAATCAATTAAGGCAGGCTAATCAGGGCACCTGGGTTTAAAAAGGAGCTCACCTCAGTTTGTGGTGCGCGTGTAAGGAGCTGGGAGCAAGAGGCGCTAGGAGCTGAGAGTGAGAACACAAACTGTTGGAGGACTGAGGTATACAAGCATTATCAGACACCAGGAGGAAGGTCCTATGGTGAGGATAAAGAAGGTGTTGGGAGGAGGCCATGGGGAAGTAGCCCAGGGAGTTGTAGCTGTCGCACAGCTGTTCCAGGAGGCACTCTAGACAGCTGCACTCCACAGGACCCTGGGCTGGAACCCGGAGTAGAGGGCGGGCCCGGGTTCCCCCCAAACCTCCCAACTCAAGCTAATGTACTCAATGCTTTTTTTGCCTCTATTTTCACTAACAAGGTCAGCTCCCAGACTGCTGCGCTGGGCATCACAAAATGGGGAAGAGATGGCCAGCCCTCTGTGGAGATAGAGGTGGTTAGGGACTATTTAGAAAAGCTGGACGTGCACAAGTCCATGGGGCCGGACGAGTTGCATCCGAGAGTGCGGAAGGAATTGGCGGCTGTGATTGCAGAGCCACTGGCCATTATCTTTGAAAACTCGTGGCGAACCGGGGAAGTCCCGGATGACTGGAAAAAGGCTAATGTAGTGCCAATCTTTAAAAAAGGGAAGGAGGAGGATCCTGGGAACTACAGGCCAGTCAGCCTCACTTCAGTCCCTGGAAAAATCATGGAGCAGGTCCTCAAAGAATCAATCCTGAAGCACTTGCATGAGAGGAAAGTGATCAGGAACAGCCAGCATGGATTCACCAAGGGAAGGTCATGCCTGACTAATCTAATCGCCTTTTATGATGAGATTACTGGTTCTGTGGATGAAGGGAAAGCAGTGGATGTACTGTTTCTTGACTTTAGCAAAGCTTTTGACACGGTCTCCCACAGTATTCTTGTCAGCAAGTTAAGGAAGTATGGGCTGGATGAATGCACTACAAGGTGGGTAGAAAGCTGGCTAGATTGTCGGGCTCAACGGGTAGTGATCAATGGCTCCATATCTAGTTGGCAGCTGGTATCAAGTGGAGTGCCCCAAGGGTCGGTCCTGGGGCCGGTTTTGTTCAATATCTTCATAAATGATCTGGAGGATGGTGTGGATTGCACTCAGCAAATTTGCGGATGATACTAAACTGGGAGGAGTGGTAGATACGCTGGAGGGCAGGGATAGGATACAGAGGGACCTAGACAAATTGGAGGATTGGGCCAAAAGAAATCTGATGAGGTTCAATAAGGATAAGTGCAGGGTCCTGCACTTAGGACGGAAGAACCCAATGTACAGCTACAGACTAGGGACCGAATGGCTAGGCAGCAGTTCTGCGGAAAAGGACCTAGGGGTGACAGTGGACAAGAAGCTGGATATGAGTCAGCAGTGTGCCCTTGTTGCCAAGAAGGCCAATGGCATTTTGGGCTGTATAAGTAGGGGCATAGCGAGCAGATCGAGGGACGTGATCGTTCCCCTCTATTCGACATTGGTGAGGCCTCATCTGGAGTACTGTGTCCAGTTTTGGGCCCCACACTTCAAGAAGGATGTGGATAAATTGGAGAGAGTCCAGCGAAGGGCAACAAAAATGATTAGGGGACTGGAACTCATGAGTTATGAGGAGAGTCTGAGGGAGCTGGGATTGTTTAGCCTGCAGAAGAGAAGAATGAGGGGGGATTTGATAGCTGCTTTCAACTACCTGAAAGGAGGTTCCAAAGAGGATGGCTCTAGACTGTTCTCAATGGTAGCAGATGACAGAACGAGGAGTAATGGTCTCAAGTTGCAGTGGGGGAGGTTTAGATTGGATATTAGGAAAAACTTTTTCACTAAGAGGGTGGTGAAACACTGGAATGCGTTACCTAGGGAGGTGGTAGAATCTCCTTCCTTAGAGGTTTTTAAGGTCAGGCTTGACAAAGCCCTGGCTGGGATGATTTAACTGGGAATTGGTCCTGCTTCGAGCAGGGGGTTGGACTAGATGACCTTCTGGGGTCCCTTCCAACCCTGATATTCTATGATTCTAACTCCTGGTCAGACACAGGAGGAGTTGACCTGGACTGTGGGTTCATGAAAACGGCCAAACTGAGGGCTGCTGTGAAGCTCCAAGGAGAGCAAATCCGCCAATAAGCGCAAGACCCACCAAGGTAGAGGAGGAACTTTGTCACACAATCCTCTGATAATCTGTACTGAACTCTAAGAACAAAATGGCTGCTTAATGTGCCCACCAGGGTAAATGCTTAGAAACTTAAAGATGCAGTGCAAAGAAAATAGAAGGCATCACTGGTTCCTAGTCACACAGCCCAGTTATACTGTTCAACCCTTGAATAATCTTTATTTGGGAAATGTTCCTGTCTGTAAACCTCCAGTCACTGCAGCTGAAGTAAAAAGAAAAGGAGTACTTGTGGCACCTTAGAGACTAACCAATTTATTTGAGCATAAGCTTTCGTGAGCTACAGCGTAGCTCACGAAAGCGCTCACGAAAGCTTATGCTCAAATAAATTGGTTAGTCTCTAAGGTGCCCCAAGTCCTCCTTTTCTTTTTGCAAATACAGACTAACACGGCTGCTACTCTGCAGCTGAAGTGTTTAGCAGCTGATAGATCAACTTTTGCTCTAGTAGTTGGCTTGTGATTTCTAAATAGTCATGGCATGTTTAGTCATGTATTGATTCTTGCATTTAGTTAATTGCTATAAAATGACATAACTGCATTGGTCTTCATGATAATATATTGACTTATATTGCAATTTTTGCCTGTAGCAGAGCTGACCTCAGATGTGTGCAAGTCACATCTCTGAATCACACAATGGTGCTCGCTGATATTAGTAATATTATGTTTTTATTCTGCTCTGATAACAAGTCTGTCTAAATTAGTTCAGCCCCACGTGGGGAGGGGAGCTTGGGCGAGCGGCTCAGGCCAGCCCGAAGGGCTGTGGCAGGGAGGGCTAGCCCCATGCAGTGTCCTATCTTCCCTTGGGGAAATATGGTCACCCTAATTATCTAGACCATCCCTGGCAGGTGTTTGTCTAACCTGCTCTTAAAAATCTCCAGTGATGGAGATTCCACAACCTCCCTAGGCAATTTATTCCAGTGTTTAACCACCCTGACAAGATTTTTTTCCTAGTGTCCAACCTAAACTGCTCTTACTGCAATTGAAGCCCATTGCTTCTTGTCCTATCCTCAGAGTTTGAGGAGAACAATTTTTCTCCCTCCTCCTTGTAACAATCTTTTATGTACTTGAAAACTGTTATGTCCATTCTCAGTCTTTCTCTTCTCCAGACTAAACTAAACCCAGTTTTTTCAATCTTCCCTCATAGGTCATGTTTTCTAGACCTTGAATCATTTTTGTTGCTCTTCTCTGGACTTTCTCCAATTTGTCCACATCTTTCCTAAACTGTGGTGCCCAGAACTGGACACAATACTCCAGCTGAGGCATAATCAGCGTAGAGTAGAGCTGAAGAATTACTTCTCATGTCTTGCCTACAACACTCCTGCTACTACATCCCAGAATGATGTTTGCTTTTTTTGCAATAGTGTTACGTTGTTGACTCATATTTAGCTTGTGATCCACTATGACCCCCACCCAGATCTCCTTCTGCAGTCATTTCCCACTTGTATGTGTGCAACTGATTGTTCCTTCCTAAGTGGAGTATTTTGCATTTGTCCTTATTGAATTTCATCCTGTTTACTTCAAACCATTTCTCCAATTTGTTCAGATCATTTTGAATTTTAAACCTATCCTCCAAAATCACTTGCAAGCCATCTCAGCTTGTATTGTCCACAAACTTTATATTTGTACTCTTTATGCCATTATCTAAATCACTGATGAAGATATTGAACAGAACTGGACTCAGAACTGATCCCTGCAGGACCTCACTTGATATGCCCTTCCAGCTTGACTGTGAACCACTGATAACTACTCTCTGGGAATGGTTTTCCAACCAATTATGTACCCACTTATAGTAGCTCCATCTAGATTGTATTTCCCTAGTTTGTTTATGAGAAGCTCATGCGTGACAGTATCAAAAGCCTTACTAAAGTCAAGATATACCACATCAAATACTTTCACCTATCCACAAGGCTTGTTACCCTGTCAAAGAAAGCTATTAGGTTGTTTTGACACGATTTGTTCTTGACAAATCCATCCTGACTGTTACTTATCACTTTATTATCTTCTAGGTGTTTGCAAATTGATTGCTTAATTATTTGCTCATTGTCTTTCTGGGTACTCAAGTTAAGCTGACTGGTCTGTAATTCCCCAGATTGTCATTATTTCCTTTTTTATAAATGGGCACTATATTTGCTCGTTCCAGTCCTCTGGAATCTCCGCTGTCTTCCATGAGGTTTTGAAGATAATCACTAATGGATCAGATACCCCCACAGTTAGCTCTTTGAGTGTTCTAGGATGTGTTTCATCAGGTCCTGTTGGCTTGAAGACATCTAACTTGTCTATCTAATTTTAACTTGTTCTTTCCCTATGTTAGGCCTTGTCTACACTATGAAATTAGGTTGAATTTATAGAAGTCGGTTTTGTAGAAAGCGTTTTTATACAGTCGATTGTGTGTGTCCCCACACAAATGCTCTAAGTGCATGTCGTCAGCAGAGTGTGTCCACAGTACCGAGGCAACCGTCAACTTCCGGAGCGTTGCACTGTGGTAGCTATCCCACAGTTTCTGCAGTCTCTGCCACCCATTTGAATTCTGGGTAGAAATCCCAATGCCCGATGGGGCTAAAACATTGTCGCGGGTGGTTCTGGGTACATATCATCAGGCCCCCGTTCCCTCCCTCCCTCTGTGAAAGCAACGGCAGACAATCATTTCACGCCTTTTTTCCTGGGTTACCCATTCAGACCCCATACCATGGCAAGCATGGAGCCCGCTCAGCTAACTGTCACTGTATGTCTCCTGGATGCTGGCAGACACGGTACTGCATTGCTACACAGCAGCAAATTGCCTTTTGGCAGCAGACAGTGCACTATGACTTGTAGCCATCGTCGACATAGTCCAGGGTGCTTTTTTAACTGACCTCAATAAGGTCAGGGGCGCCTGGGCAAACATGGGAGTGACTCAGCCAGCTCATTTCCCTTTTAAGTTTCATCTCATGGCGATTCAGTCCTACCGGCAGTGCACTGTCTTTTAATCAGCAGCCAGGAGAAGATGATGGCCAGCAGTCATACTGCACCGTCTTCTGCCGAGCACCCAGGAGATGACGATGGCTAGCGGTTGTACTGCACAGTCTGCTGCCAGCAAGATGTATAGAGATATCTGAAGTGGCTCAAAACAAGAAATAGACCAGATTTGTTTTGTATTCGTTTTCTCCTCCCTTCCTCCGTGAAATCAACAGCCTGCTAAACCCAGTTTTAAGTTCTATCCTTGAGGTTTTGAATTCTATCCTTGAGGGGGCCATTCTGTTTCTCGCAAAGCCACCCCCTTTGTTGATTTTAATTCCCTGTAAGCCATGTTGTCAGTCACCCCTCCCTCCGTCAGAGCAACGGCAAACAATCATTTCACGCCCTTTTCCCTGGATTGCCCGAGCAGGAGCAGACGCCATAGCACAGCAAGCATGGAGCCCGTTCCGCTCACCGCAGCAGTTATGACCATTGTAAACACCTCGCGCATCATCACACAGTGTATGCAGAACCAGCACCTGAAAAACCAGGCGAGGAGGTGACGGCAGCGCGGTGATGAGGACATGAACACACTTTTCTCTAAAATCACATTTCCCCGCAATTTGGAGATCATGGTGTTAATGGGGCAGGCTCATGCTGTGGAACACCGATTGTGGGCCTGGAAAATAAGCACAGACTGGTGGGACCGCATAGCGTTGCAGGTCTGGGATGATTCCCAGTGGCTCCAGAACTTTCGCATGCATAAGGGCACTTTCATGGAACTTTGTGACTTGCTTTCCCCTGCCCTGAAGCACAAGAATACCAAGATGAGAGCAGCCCTCACAGTTCACAAGCGAGTGGCAATAGCCCTGTGGAAGCTTGCAATGCCAGACAGCTACCGGTCACTTGGTAATCAATTTGGAATGGGCAAATCTACTGTGGGGGCTGCTGTTATGCAAGTAGCCTACACAATCATTGAGCTGCTGCTATCAAAGGTAGTGACTCTGGGAAATGTGCAGGTCATACTAGATGGCTTTGCTGCAATGGGATTCCTGAACTGTGGTGGGGCTATAGACGGAACGCATATCCCTATCTTGGGACCGGACTACCAGGGAATTCAGTACGTAAACCGCAAGGGGTACTTTTCAATGGTGCCGTAAGCACTGGTGGATCACAAGGGACATTTCACCAACATCAACGTGGGATGGCCGGGAAAGGTTCATGACATTCGCGTCTTCAGGAACTCTGGTTTGTTTAAATGGCTGCAGGAAGGGATTTACTTCCCAGACCAGAAAATAACTATTGGGGATGTTGAAATGCCTATAGTTATCCTTGGGGGACCCAGCCCTCCCCTTAATGCACTGGCTCATGAAGCCATACACAGGTACCCTGGACAGTAGTAAGGAGCTGTTCAACTATAGGCTGAGCAAGTGCAGAATGATGCTAGAGTGTGCATTTGGATGTTTAAAGGGTCGCTGGCACAGTTTACTGACTCGCTCAGACCTCAGTGAAACCAATATTCCCAATGTTATTGCTGCTTGCTGTGTGCTCCACAATCTCTGTGAGAGTAAGGGGGAGACGTTTATGGCGGGGTGGGAGGTTGAACCAAATCGCCTGGCCGCTGAATACGCGCAGCCAGAGACCAGGGCGGTTAGAAGAGCACAGCAGGAAGCGGTGCGCATAAGAGAAGCTTTGAAAACCAGTTTCATGACTGGCCAGGGTACTGTGAGACACTTCTGTTTGTTTCTCCTTGATGAAAACCCACCCCCTTGGTTGCCTCTAAATTCTCTGTAAGCCACCCGCCCTCCCCCTTTGATCACAGTTTACTTGCAAAGGAAATAAAGTCACTATCATTTTAAAAACATGTATTCTTTATTAATTGATTATAAAAATAGGGAGATAACTCACAAGGTAGCCCAGGTGGGGTGTGGGAGGAGGGTGGGAGGGAAGGAAAAGGCCACTTTAAAACTTGTTGAATGTCAGCCTTCTGTTGCTTGGGCTGTCCACTGGGCTGGAGCGGTTACGTGCCCGGAGCCTCCCACCCTGCTTTCTTGGGTGTCTGGGTGAGGAGGCTATGGAACTTGGGGAGGATGGAGGGCAGTTAAGCAGGGGCTGCAGAGGCAGTCTGTGATCCTGCTGCCATTCATGAACCTCCACCAGACTCCGGAGCATGTCCATTTGATCCCGCAGTAGCCCCAGCATTGCCTCCTGCCTCCTCTGATCTGCCTGCCACCATCTTTCCTCACGTTCATCGGCCACTGTCATGTACTCTGCTATTGTGTCCCTCCACACATTCTCCTGAGCTCTGTCAGTGCCGGACGACTGCATGAGCTCAGAGAACATGTCATTGCGCGTGCGTTTTTTTCGCCATCTTATCTGAAATAGCCTTTGGGATGGAGGGAGAAGGCTTGAAACATTTGCAGCTGCTGGAGGAAAAAAAGGGAGTCAAGTATTTAAAAAGATACATTTTACAGAACAATGGCTATACTCTTTCATGGTGAACAGTGCTAGTCACATTACATAGCACATATGATTTTGGTACAAGGTCACATTTTGCATCTTATATTGAGTGCCTGCGGCTTTGGTGTTAGAGATCACACACGCAATGCCGGGCAACAGAATTCAGCTTGCAGGCGGCCATGGTAAGCCATAGTCTTTCGGCTTCTGCAATCTTCAAAACAGCAGCCCCCTCCTTTCCCATACCAAGCAAAGCACGTTGAGTTGGCCATTTAGTGCTGCAGTTTTCCTGTTAACGTGCAGCAGCAGAAACCAAACTAACCCCCTCCCCCAATCCAATTCTCTGGGATGATCACTTTTCCCATCCCCCCACCGCCTGGCTGGTATCAGGGAAGATCCCTGCTAGCCAAACGCGAACAGCTCAGCGCCAATGCCCCCGTCCCCCAACGTGGCTAACTGCGGGGAGGATTTCTTTTCAGCCACAGGCAAACAGCCCAGTAGGAACGGGCACCTCTGAATGTCCCCTTAATCAAATTCCCCTATTTCAACCAGGTTACCATGAACGATAACACTCTCCTGAGGATAACACAGAGAGATAAAGAACGGATGTTGCTTGAATGCCAGCAAACACCAGGACCATACGCTGTCAGGCTTTGTCATGCAATGATACTAGATTACTTGCTACTAGCGTGGTGTGGTAAAGTGTCTTACCATGGAGGATGGAATAAGGCTGCTCTCCCCAGAAACCTTCTGCAAAGGCTTTTAGCATACCTCCTGGAGAGCTTCATGGAGATGTCCCTGGAGGATTTCCGCGCAATCCCCAGACACGTTAACAGACTTTTCCAATAGCAGTACTGGCCACGAATGCATCCCAAGTCCTCAGGGCTACTTAATCATTAAAAAATGCTTGCTTGTATAATATGTATTATATTTAAAAAGATACACTCACCAGAGGTCCCTTCTCCTGCTTCGTTGGGTTGGGAGGGTGATAAAAAGATCCTGGCTGTCGGGGAGAAGGGTGTGCTGTGTGCTCTCCCCAAGCTCATCCTCCTCTTCCTCATCTGCAAAATCCTCAACCATGGTGGAGAGTACCCCATCATCGGAGTCCATGGACAGGAGTGGGGTAGTGGTGGCGGCCTCTCCTAGAATTGCATGCAGCTCAGGGTAGAAGCGGCATGTCTGGGGCTCTGTCCCAGAGTGTCCGTTTGATTCTTTGGTTTTCTGGTACGCTTGTCTGAACTCCTTAAGTTTCACGCAGAGCTGTGTTGTGTCCCTGATGTAGCCTCTGCCCCTCATGGCCTCTGAGATTTTTTGAAATGTTTTGGCATTTCGTCTTTTGGAATGTAGTTCTGATAGCATGGATTCCTTTTCCCATACAGCGATCAGATCCAGTACCTCCCATTCGGGCCATGCTAGAGCTCTTTTTCGATTCTGGGACTGCATGGTCACCTGTGCTGATGAGCTCGCCTGGCCAAACAGGAAATGAGATTCAAAAGTTCCCGGGGCTTTTCCTGTACACCTGGCCAGTGCAGCTGAGTTCAGAGTGTTGTCCAGAGCGGTCACAATGGTGCACTGTGGGACAGCTCCCGGAGGCCAATACCTTCGAATTGCGTCCACACTAACCCTAATTCGAAAAGGTAATGTCGATTTCAGTGCTAATCCCCTCATTGGGGAGGAGTACAGAAATTGGTTTTAAGAGCCCTTTATGTCAAAAAAATGGCTTCGTTGTGTGGATGGGTGCAGGGTTAATTCGGATTTAATGCTGCTAAATCCGACAGAAACTCGTAGTGTAGACCAGGCCTTAGTCTCAGATCCTACCTCATTTTCAACGATTTTTGTTATGTTAGATGTCCACTTGCTACTAACATTTTTGGTAAAAACTGAAACAAAAAGCTAATTTAGAACTTCTGCCATTTCCACATTCTCTGTTATTGTTTCCCCCTCCCTCCTGATTGGATAATGGGCCTACCCTGTCCTTAGTCTTCCTCTTGCTTCTAATAAAAAGAAAAGGAGTACTTGTGGCACCTTAGAGACTAACAAATTTATTTGAGCATAAGCTTTCGTTAGCTCACGAAAGCTTATGCTCAAATAAATTTGTTAGTCTCTAAGGTGCCATTAAAGCTCACGAAAGCTTATGCTCAAATAAATTTGTTAGTCTCTAAGGTGCCACAAGTACTCCTTTTCTTTTTGCGAATACAGACTAACACGGCTGCTACTCTGAAATCTTGCTTCTAATGTATTTCTCGTTACCTCTTATGTCTCTAGCTAGTTTAATCTCGTTTTGTGCCTTGGCCTTTTTAATTTTGTCCCTACATACTTGTGTTATTTGTTTATATTCATCCTTTTAATTTGACATTTCCACTTTTTAAAGGATTATTTTTTGAGTTTCAGATAATTGAAGATCTCCTGGGTAACCCAGGGTGGTCTCTTGCCAAACTTCCTATCTTTTCTATGCAGTGGGATAGTTTGCTCTTGTGTCCTTAATAATTTCTCTTTGAAAAATATTCTGATTGCTTGTCCTGTCACATATAAGGCAGAGCTGTCCATAGCATTTTCTCTTGCCAGATCTGTGAAGTGTTTTGCCACCTAGATGTTGTAATATTACAGGCTAATATCTTGTTTCCTACTAGATTTTTAGACAGGTCGCGTTCTGCTGATATTGCAAAGTATTCCTCGACTCACAGAAGAGCTCAAATAATGTAAGTCTTGAATAAAGTTACAGCAAAACTATATTCTGCAGAAATCACAGTATAAAATATCTACAGTCAATAAAATGTGCAGTCCTGTGTAGATGTGGTGGTCAGGAATGGAATCAGAATCCTATGTTCATCTGAAAGTGGAAGGGGAATTTAGATAGGCATAATCTAACTCCCCAATTAGCAGATGACCACGCCCTGCAACGAGCATTAATTCTGGAATACTCTTCACAGTTGTAATAATGTCAGTATCGCTTCCTTTTCGCAGCAGCGCTCCAAGAGGTGCAGTGGACTAGTCGGAGCAGGAGAGAGAAATCTGGGACACCTGGGTATCATTTCCAGCTCTGTTGCTGAAGTGCTCTGTAGAAACTCACTTGACTTCTCTGTGCTTTACCTGCTTTTGTAATGGATGTAACAATACTTACCTGCCTTTCAGGGGGTGGAGACTTTTGGTTTTTGTAAAGTCCTTTGAATCCTAAGAAAAGATGCTGTATAAATAGGGGGTGGGAGGATTTGATTTTTGTCTGTAAATGTTGGTAAAGGTTGATCTAATCATATACATGCACAAACCAACGAAAAGCTATTTCCAACAATAGTAGCAGGGATTAACAGATAGGCACAATAAGAAAATGTAGGTTGAAAACTTGTTAGAGTTTGATTTCAGGATATTTATTTTGACATGTGATGTTGACAATTTGTGTTTTTAACAGTTATAAAGTGCTACTCTTTGAATCTCAACGTCTGTCATCATTAAATAATTATTGTCTGGTCCCCATAAGTTCCTGCAATTATGAAAATTTAAATTGACCAAAAAAAAGCTTAAGTCCCATAATTTGGCACAACCGTGAAAATTTAAATCAATAACAATTGAAAATAATGCTTAAAATTAATATTGATATTATCCAGTGAAAGTATAAAAAGAATTATTGAATTCTGCCAATAAATGCTATTATTGATAGTATGTATTTTCACTGTTTCCAGTTTGACTCAATTGGATCTACGTATGCAAATATAGGACTGGAACCTTAATCCAAGTGCAGAAAACCAAACTGTAGACAACCCAGAGATCGTAGATCCCAGGTTCTCTTGTGGCCTGAGACATATTGGATAGATATTTTTTTTCTCTAGCAGCATTAAACATGGATGAGTAATTCTTATAGACTTTAAAAATAGCCCAGGCAAAGAACTACCATCTGCACAACGAATATTGTTATAACCATCGCATCTTGAAATTGCCTAGCACTCTTTAAAGTGGTCCTTGTTCCAGCAATTTGAGCTTACTGTAATGATAATTATGGCAACATTGCCACCCCTGCTGGGGCGAGGAGATCAGAATAGGCGAGTATTAAATTACTCCTTGAGGTGACTTGAATCTCGACAAAAATATGTTTTCCATAGCTATTTTAGGTGCTGGCTGAGCATTTCTCTGAACGCGCACTGCCTTTGCTCAGCAGCATGGTGGCTTTTTATCACCGCTCTCTCCCAGCACAAGATTGTTTTCTTTATTAATGATGGAGATGCCTCAGCTTGCCCTCTCAAGAGCTTCATTTGCAACTTGCCAGGAGACCTCTGACCTGGTCTGTTGGTGCAGTAGGCCCTCCTCTATAGATGGAGAGGGAGGACCAGAGGTAGGAGAGAGGCAGCTTGTGTTTCCCCATCCAGGGGCTAACGAGCCCCCAAGCATATGGAAGGGCTGCCCTGACATGCCCCCATTACAATGATCCCATATTGATAAGATGCAGGAAGGTTGAGAGTGAAGGAATTTGTGGGTTCAATTCCAGGTGCTGGTGGGGGCTTGTGCTGCTGCCTCTGACTCCTCTAGCCTGCCCCTTACCCGGTCCTGTCTCACTTGTTCTTCTTCCCTCTGGCTTCTCATCCCAGTCCTAATTCCCTCCTCCATCCAGGCTCTTCATCAGAGTCCCAGACTCCTCCTTCCTCCCCTCCCCCTCCTCTGCTTCTGGTCCCCTGGGCTTTCCTGTCATGCTACCGCCTGGGCTCTGTGCTAACGCCACAGCGGCCCCGGACAGCCAGAAGGAACAATTTCAGGGAATGTTCTGCTCAGCCCCTTTGGACATGGTTTGGAGCACGCTACATGCATACAGAAGCTTAGCTTAGTGATTCACTTTTATGTGTGGAAACCGAATTTAACGGTTGTAACCACAGTTACAGGGATACAATCAGATCTGAGGGGAGTTTGCAAAGGTTTGCTGTTTAGGAGCCTAAAGATGCAGGAAAGCGTCTAGTGGGGTTTTCATAGGCACAGGTTTGGTTCCTAATTCCCATTGACTTCCTGCTGATCCCACCCACCTTCTGTCTTGCATCTTTTGGCCCTCTAATACTTTGGTAAATCTTGTCCCCTGGCTACACTAACTCTTAACCATGTAGTCACCAGGGGCCAGATCCACAAAGGGACTCAGGCACCTAAACCCCAGTTTTAGGCACCACTGTGATCCACAAAAACCCTGCTCAGCCGAATTGTGCTTGGTACCTACATTTTCCCTGTAAAAATTCCCTAAGCAGCTAAGTTTATGCCTCTGGCTTTGCATGCTGCTCACTCACTCTTGGCACTCAGTTGTGTACGTCCCACCTATGCTCTATGCACCGAGGGAAGATAGATTGAGACGTGACTGTCTCATCATGGGGCCCAATCTGGTGGGCATTCTCATAGGCCACCTACCTGACTGGGTCTCATGTGACATGTGGGAGCAGGGATGGTGCCCACCTGGTAACTTTTAGGTCAGTGGTTAGAACACTTACCTGGGATCCCCAGCTTTCATTCCCTCCTCTGCCTGAGAGGGAGACAGGACTTGAACAGGGGTCTCCCACGAGAGTGCTCTAACCACTGAGCTCAGGGAAATTCTGATGTGGGGGCTCCCTCAGTCTGTCCCATTGAAGCTGTTTTACTTTGAAATACTTAGAGAAATACTTAGCCATTGCAGCAGGGTGACTGAGCCCTAAATCTCTCACCTCCCATGTGGGTACCAAGCTACTGAGGCGTTTCCAGCCTCTATCTTTCTGACCCAATGACTCTTTCATTATCTAATCCAAAGAGGAGCAGCCTCCACAGGACCCCACACCACACGATTCCATAGCCCAGTGGTTAGAGCACTCTTCTGTGGGAAGCCTCTGTTCAAATCCTGTCTCCCCCTCAGGTAGAGGGGGGAATTGAACCTGGGTCTCCCACATCCCAGGTGAGTGCTGTAACCAGTTGGCTAAAAGTTTTATGCGGGGGCAAGTGGTGATGGCACATGGTAATGATGAGGAGAAAGAGGCAAAATGAGGCCTAAGCCACCGGACTCCAAGAGAAGGATTCCTGGCTATGGATTGCAAGCAGAGATAGGCCTAAACCCAGGCTTCAGGACAGCATCTATCTTTGCGAGGGTCCTGGCTTAGGACATACCAATGAGGGGTATCTTCCAGTGGCTAACTTAGGCGACTCGTCACCTAGGGCATTGGTTTTTGTGGATTGGAGACTAAGCTGCCCATCTTTCCCCATGCATTGTATAGGGAGTCCAAGCCCCTAACTCGGGGTTCGTGGATCCAAGTGATGATTCTAGGCACCTAAAAGTTAGATATTGTGATTCTGAGCGTTGCAACACCTAAGTCCCTTTGTGGATCTGGGCCCAGGTTCCTGGGCTTGGATATAGTTATAGTGCAAATTCAGGCACTGTTACTTGTGGTCACTTCCTCAGCACAGCCCACTTCCCAGAACAGCCCATGTTAACTCCTCCTAGACACTCATTCTCCTGAGCTGCTCATTCCTCCCTTTTTTGTCACGTCACACCTGGATTGCTACAACACCCTTCTCTGTGTCCCCTCAATGTTTGCTGTCCTCTCCTCTTACAGCCTGCACAAGGAGTCGGAGCCTCAGATACAAATACTCCCAGAGTTTGGCAGACTTTGAATCTGAGTCCAGATATAAACTTTACAACCTGGACCCATCTTTTGTTGTTACCTCTGAGTGCGGTGTGATATTTATTGGGAACAGTGCATTATCTAATTGAACTGTTGATTTTCAGGTGTTTCTCCCCTTCTGCAGCATCCATAAGGTACAATTCAATGAACTGATTCTAAACAATATATTTTATGATTACTTAGAAAAGTTAACAGATCACTTACAAATATTAATTCCAAGCAAACTGCGTTTTGTTTTTTAAAAAAGTAATTTCATAAAGGAAAGTAAATATCCAGAAAAGAAGTTAGAAACATTTTGGGTGAATAATTTTACATAGCCTTGTCCTAGGTTTAGTTGCTGATTTACCAAACAGTACAGGAAATATTGTGCAGGTACTGCAGTATGGATGAGTGATGTGAATTCCATACATTTACACACACACGTGATACATCAGACAAACTCAGATATGCACAATAATGTATGAGACTCTCGTGTGCCTTACACACAGTGAGCTTAAATATCGGTTTTGTGTCTCACCCAGTTCTGTATTAAAAGAAACGGTTTTCTAATTCTGTCTCTGTTGTGACCAGATGACATCCTCCATCCCCATAATAAAAGCAGCCATTCCACTCATTAAGCACCAGGAAGCAATCCTAGACAGCACTTAATTGAGTGCTTCTTAAAGAAAAAGTTGAGTCAGCAGCTCTGAACTCTAAAGATTTATAACTTGGTTTCACCTATTAGTTTACCACCGAGAGATGCGAGGGCCAGTGAGGAGAGATGAAAGGGTAACCTTGAATATTGTAATGAAGACATTGATTATCTCAGTGGTGGTTGGGACTACATATAGTTTCTACGAGTTGTCTTCAAAGCTAGTATTTAAGTTCTTCTTGCATGTGTAGCAGTTATCAGTTCTTGCAGTATTATCTCACATGCTCTCTCACAAGAATATTGCATGGACCAATGATTTATCATGAGCTACACTCTTGATATGAAATCATTTGCATCGACTTTTGAGAGCAGAAGGGACCACTAAAATCCTCTAATCCAACCTGTACCATGACATAGGTTATCCACTGTCATCCAGAAATTCCTGCATTGAACTCAGTAGACTGAGGTTGAGTTACAGCACCCCTCTTGGAAAGAGATCTGGGTCTAAATAGAGATTCCAAGTGATGGGGATCCTGCCACTTTCCTTGGTAATCTATTCTGGTAATTACCCTCATTCTTGAAATTGTGCACCTTATTTCCAGTATGCCTTCCTAACTTCTCTTACTGGGTGTTGGTTCTTCTTATGCCCTTCTCTATTAGATTAATGAACCCTGTATCAGATACCCTCTTCCTGTTCAGGGACTTATTGACCATGATCAAGTGGCCTCTTACCCTTCTCTTCAATAAGCTAGATCAAACTCCTGCAGCATTTCATTGTGAGGTATATTTTCCAGACCATAAACCATTCTTCTCACTCTCTACTGAATCATTTTGAATTTCTTCAAAGCATGAACACCAGAACTGGGCATAGTATTCCAGTAATAGTCTCACTAATGTCTTATACGAAATGCAATATTGCCTCCTTCCTATTTCTACTCAGTATTCCTCTGTTTATAAATTTTGCCTGGTTGGGTGAGTGTGTAATGAGATGCACTAATGTTATTGGTTTAACAAAGGTATTAAATTGTGCCACTTGCAAAGACATAAATAGGAAGACACATTTTTCCCCTATTCCCCTCTGCAGCTTGCCAGGAACAATTTTGCTGTAAATATGCATGTCAATATGAATCTGTATTTTCTGTTTGAAAATGCTTGCTTTACAGACAAGAACTGGAAATACAGAGGATTGGTGTGTGTGTTTAAATTCCTCACAGCAAGGTTCCTGCCATGGTTGGGACCTGTCAGAAAATTCATCGCACTTGTCTCATGACAAAAATAAAATTAATAAGAAACAATAACACCCTACTTCATGAGAATGAAAGATCAAACAGAACTTGTTTTAAATTCCTTCATTGTTATTTAGTAGAATTCCACACCTTGACTGCACACTCTTTCTTGACAGCATAAAAAACTACTTTTTGCATTTATGTCCAGTCCCTTTTTACTCTTCATCTCTTTTTCTTATTATAAAGAATTGTCAGGTGTGCTGTCTTCCAGATGCTAAGATACGGGATGTGGACCTGAGGTTGAAAAGGATCCTAAAGGGAGTGGGAAAGAATCCCCTAATTATCCTTCATGTGGGAACAAATGATACTGATAGATTCTCGCTGGAACATATTAAGGGAGACTATGCTAGGCTGGGGAAGACGCTTAAGGAAATCGAGGCTCAGGTGATCTTTAGTGGGATAGTGCCTGTTCCTAGAGAAGGGCAACAAAGGTGTGACAAGATTATGACTATCAACAGATGGCTCAGGCAGTGGTGCTATAAGGAGGGCTTTGGGATGTATGGCCACTGGGAGGCATTCATGGACGGAGGA
This sequence comes from Lepidochelys olivacea, assembly GCF_965140295.1. Lineage (NCBI taxonomy): Eukaryota > Metazoa > Chordata > Testudines > Cheloniidae > Lepidochelys > Lepidochelys olivacea. The sequence goes on from NC_140412.1 coordinate 11,455,845, forward strand.
CAGTTCTCTCGGGATTGACTTCATCTGAGTAGGGAAGGAAATAGACTTCTTGGATGGAGGCTGGCACAACTGATTAAGAGAGCTTTAACTAGGAATTTGGGGGAGATGGTTGGGAGATGTCCAGGTAATCTCCATGCTGGATTTTGGAATTGAGAGGGAAGAAAACGAAGTAAGAAAGGATACGGCTGTGGGTAGGAGAATGGACATAAAGAGGAAGGGCTGTGTGGATACCAGTCTAATAGGTCATACCAGCTGTAGAATGACCGTGCCTAATCAGGTAAAGAATGTGAGCGAGGCCAAACAGTAAAAATTAAGATGTTTGTACACCAGTGCGAGGAGCCTAGGTAACAAAATGGAGGAACTAGAGCTACTGGTGCAGGAAGTGAAACCGGATATTATAGGGATAACAGAAACATGGTGGAATAGTCGTCATGACTGGACTACCGGTATTGAAGGGTGTGTGCTGTTTAGGAAAGACAGAAATAAAGGTAAAGGTGGTGGAGTAGCACTGTATATCAGTGAGGAGGTAGAATGTAAAGAAATAAGAAGTGATGGAATGGATAAGACAGAGTCCGTCTGGGCAAAAATCACATTGGGGAAGAAAACTACTAGAGCCTCCCCTGGGATAGTGCTTGGGGTGAGCTATAGACCGCCGGGATCTAATTTGGGTATGGATAGAGCCCTTGTTAATGATTTTAATGAGGTAAATACTAACGGAAACTGCGTGATCATGGGACACTTTAACTTCCCAGATATAGATTGGAGGACGAGTGCTAGTAATAATAAGAGGGCTCAGATTTTCCTAGATGCGATAGCTGATGGATTCCTTCATCAAGTAGTTGCTGAACCGACAATAGGGGATGCCATTTTAGATTCGGTTTTGGTGAGTAGTGAGGACCTCATAGAAGAAATGGTTGTAGGGGACAACCTTGGTTCGAGTGATCATGAGCTAATTCAGTTCAAACTGAATGGAAGGATAAACAAAAATAAACCTTCGACTAGGGTTTTTGATTTCAAAGGGGCTGACTTTCAAATATTAAGGAAATTAGTTAGGGAAGTAGATTGGACTGAAGAACTTATGGATCTAAAGGCAGAGGAGGCCTGGGATTACTTCAAGTCAAAGCTGCAGAAGCTATTGGAAGCCTGCATCCCGAGAAAAGGGAAAAAATTCATAGGCAGGAGTTGTAGACCAAGCTGGATGAGCAAGCATCTCAGAGAGGTGATTAAGAAAAAGCAGAAAGCCTACAGGGAGTGGAAGATGGGAGGGATCAGCAAGGAAAGCTACCTTATTGAGGTCAGAACATGTAGGGATAAAGTGAGAAAAGCTAAAAGTCAAATAGAGTTGGACCTTGCAAAGGGAATTAAAACCAATAGTAAAAGGTTCTAAAGCCATATAAATAAGAAGAAAACAAAAGAAGAAGTAGGACCGCTAAACACTGAGGATGGAGTGGAGGTAAAGGATAATCTAGGCATGGCCCAATATCTAAACAAATACTTTGCCTCAGTCTATAATGAGGCTAATGAGGATCTTAGGGATAATGGTAGCATGGCAAATGGGAATGAGGATATGGAGGTAGATATTACCATATCTGAGGTAGAAGCGAAACTCGAACAGCTTAATGGGACTAAATCGGGGGACCCAGATAATCTTCATCCAAGAATATTAAAGGAATTAGCACTTGAAATTGCAAGCCCATTAGCAAGAATTTTTAATGAATCTGTAAACTCAGGGGTTGTACCGTATGACTGGAGAATTGCTAATATAGTTCCTATTTTTAAGAAAGGAAAAAAAAAGTGATCCGGGAAACTACAGGCCTGTTAGTTTGACATCTGTAGTATGCCAGGTCTTGGAAAAAATTTTGAAGGAGAAAGTACTTAAGGACATTGAGGTCAATGGTAAATGGGACAAAATACAACATGGTTTTACAAAAGGTAGATCGTGCCAAACCAACCTGATCTCCTTCTTTGAGAAAGTCACAGATTTTTTAGACAAAGGAAATGCAGTGGATCTAATTTACCTAGATTTCAGTAAGGCGTTTGATATGGTGCCACATGGGTAATTATTAGTTAAATTGGAAAAGATGGGGATCAATAGGAAAATTGAAAGGTGGATAAGGAATTGGTTAAAGGGGAGACTACAGCGGGTCCTACTGAAAGGTGAACTGTCAGGCTGGAGGGAGGTTACCAGTGGAGTTCCTCAGGGATCAGTTTTGGGACCAATCTTATTTAATCTTTTTATTACTGACATCAGCACAAAAAGTGGACGTGTGCTAATAAAGTTTGCGAATGATACAAAGCTGGGAGGTATTGCCAATTTACAGGTATTGCCAATATCATACAGGAGGATCTGGATGACCTTGTAAACTGGAGTAATAGTAATAGGATGAAAGTTAATAGTGAGAAGTGTAAGGTCATGCATTTCGGGATTAATAACAAGAATTTTAGTTATAAGCTGGGGACGCATCAATTAGAAGTAATGGAGGAGGAGAAGGACCTTGGAGTATTGGTTGACCACAGGATGACTATGAGCCGCCAATGTGATATGGCCGTGAAAAAAGCTAATGCGTTCTTGGGATGCATCAGGCGAGGTATTTCCAGTGGAGATAAGGAGGTTTTAGTACCGTTATACAAGGCACTGGTGAGACCTCACCTGGAATACTGGATGCAGTTCTGGTCTCCCATGTTTAAGAAGGATGAATTCAAACTGGAACAGGTACGGAGAAGGGCTACTAGGATGATCCGAGGAATGGAAAACCTGTCTTATGAAAGGAGACTCAAGGAGGTTGGCTTGTTTAGCCCAACCAAAAGAAGGCTGAGGGGAGATATGATTGCTCTCTATAAATATATCAGAGGGATAAATACCAGAGAGGGAGAGGAATTATTTAAGCTCAGTACCAATGTGGACACAAGAACTAATGGATATAAACTGGCCATCGGGAAGTTTAGACTTGAAATTAGATGAAGGTTTCTTACCATCAGAGGAGTGAAGTTCTGGAATAGCCTTCCAAGGGAAGCAGTGGGGGCAAAAGACCTATCTGGCTTCAAGATTAAACTCAATCAGTTTATGGAGGAGATGGAATGATGGGATAACATGATTTTGGCAATTAATTGATCTTTAATTATTCATGGTAAATAGGCCCAATGGCCTGTGATGGCATGTTAGATGGGGTGGGATCTGAGTTACTTCAGAAAATTCTTTCCTGGGTATCTGGCTGGTGAATCTTGGCCACATGCTCAGGGTTCAGTTGATCACCATATTTGGGGTCAGGAAGGAATTTTCCTCCAGGGCAGATTGGAAGAGGCCCTGGGGGTTTTTCACCTTCCTCTGTAGCATGGGGCATGGGTCACTTGCTGGAGGATTCTCTGCACCTTGAAATCTTTAAACCATGCTTTGAGGACTTCAATAATAGCTCAGACATAGGTGAGAGGTTTATTGCAGGAGTGGGTGGGTGAGATTCTGTGGACTGCATTGTGCAGGAGGTCAGACTTGATGATCATAATGGTGCATCCGATGAAGTGAGCTATAGCTCATGAAAGCTTATGCTCAAATAAATTTGTTAGTCTCTAAGGTGCCACAAGTACTCCTTTTCTTTTTGCGGATACAGACTAACACGGCTGCTACTCTGAAATCTCCCACTAGAGTCTATGAATAATCCTTTTACCCTGTCAGGGGCCCACCACAGCTGAAGGCATTTGCCTACAACTTTCATCAGTTTCCTTCTCTAGACCCTTACCAGCAGTGACCAAACAGCTGCAGACGTTCCTCTTCAGGCATTCCAATGAAAGAGTCCATATGCTTTCCTATGCTGAAAAACAAACAGGCTGTCTTTGTTTCCTGTTTCTTCTCCCAGCTGGAATTGCTCTTGGCTCAGTCACATGCTCTGTAGGGGCCACAAGTAACAGAATGCCTTGCCTTCAAGGAGCTGAGACTCTGTGAAGGGGTTCTGGCTGGGCCCTGAAAGGGTCAGTGTGCTGCTAGACAGCATTCTCCTTCCTCCAGGCTGTGTCTTTTGTGATATGCCCCTTCATCTCTACTTCAAGCTAGGAGGCAGCTGCAATTTTGGCATCATTCTAGGACCATGCATCTGGAAATGGGACTTCAGGGCCTGTCTGTGTAGGGACACAGCATAGCTAGAGGGTCCTAGGTACCCCTGTGATTTGGAATTATGCTCTTCACAGGGTTACTCGTGACGCATCCAGCTTGGCAAGCAGTTTACCACATGTTCTAATGGCTGTATTGTCAACTGCTCTGTCATTTTGCTGTGACACTTGTGATGTGAGAGGTAAGGAAACTCAGACAAATACATGCAAGGAGCCAAGAACAACAACAAAAGACAAATAAATCTTCCCACCACGGTAGAGATCTCAGAGCTCATTTATTTAGAGCTCAAACTGGAGCTGAGATTTTCCAATTCGCTGACATCCAAAAGTACATCAAAGCTTGGCTGGAATACAAGATCTACAACAATTTTTTTAAAAAATCCGAATTCATATCTAAGGATATAAAGAAGATGCATAAAAGAGTGGCTGAGGATCAAGCATACCAATCCCAGGATCAGGGATTTGCACGGCACATTGCGAACAGTGCGATAGAGTTGTTTCCTGTGTGTTCCAGTAGCCCTGAAAGGCATCCACGATCATTTCCTTGTTCACAGAACTGTTAGAAATGGAAGTGACTGTGGTAGATTTAGTCCATCTCCTGCTTTCTCCCCCACGCCCCGGACTCTATTATCTTTGATTTCTTGGAACTATCTCCAGCTTGTCAAGGTGTGATGTGAGCGGGTCCAGGGATCCCGATTCGACCAGGTCTTTCGGAAGCTTGTGCCCGCTCCCAAGGAGGGCCATTGAGCTGTTGTGATTGTCACTGTGGGTTCTTTCCTCCCAGTCCTAGGGCTAATTCAGCTCCTTGCTGTTTGTCTGGAGTAAAGGGCAGCACATAGTTGTGCTGCCTCAGGCACAGAGTAGGGACCAAATTGTGACTCCGTCAAACTCCGTCTCCGCTTCCCTTTTGCTTTCTGGCAGAATAAGCTGGAACAGCCCATTTCCTGGCACAGCTTACTTCCCATACAACAGCAGATCAACGGTGCTGGCTGGCACGCTGGAGTTAGGGGAGTAAGGGCTCTGTGAATTCCCTGCTCTTGCGCACCCACTCCTTGTCCACCTGGCAGAAGTGGTTCCTCTCTCACCCCGGTTGTGAGCTGTAATGTGGCCAGCCGGTACTGCTGGCACATAGGCCGGCTCACAGCTGAGCTCAGAATTCCAAATCTCTGTGCTAGGCCAGGGGTTACAACGGACGAGAAGCTGGATATGAGTCAATAGTGTGCCCTTGTTGCCAAGAAGAGCAATGGCATTTTGGGATGTATAAGTAGGGGCATTGCCAGTAGATCAAGGGATGTGATCGTTCCCCTCTATTATACATTGGTGAGGCCTCATTTGGAGTACTGTGTCCGGTTTTGGGTCCCACACTACAAGAAGGATGTGGAAACATTGGAAAGAGTCCAGCGGAGGGCAACAAAACTGATTAGGGGACTGGAACACATGACTTACAAGAAGAGGCTGAGGGAACTGGGATTGTTTAGTTTGCGGAAGAGAAGACTGAGGGGGGATTTGATAGTTGCTTTCAACTACCTGAAAGTGGGTTACAAAGAGGACGGATCTAGACTGTTCTGAGTGGTACCAGATGACAGAAGGAGGAGTAATGGTCTCAAGTTGCAGTGGGGGAGGTTTAGGTTGGATATTAGGAAAAACTTTTTCACTAGGAGGGCGGTGAAACACTGGAATGCATTACCTAGGGAGGTGGTGGAATCTCCTTCCTTAGAAGTCTTTAAGGTCAGGCTTGACAAAGCTCTGGCTGGGATGATTTAGTTGGGGATTGGTCCTGCTTTAAGCAGGGGGTTGGACTAGATGATCTCCTGAGGTCCCTTCCAACCCTGATATTCTATGATTCATGGCTTGTGCTGCCCTTCTCCCACTCCTAGGTAAGCAGTTTAATCTCAGTGGAACCTGAGCTGTTCCAGACCTCGTTGGTATGATTCTTATGAACCTCTATGCAGACTGCACAAGAAAATGGGAGACGATAGGCACTGGCTTATGGTGGCTGCAGCTGAGGCTGGAAAATAGGAACAGTTGCTGGAAAAGGCAGGACATTGCTGCTCTAGGTGACCTTGCTACTAACCCATCAGTCTCTGAGGCGTATCTACCTACCCACTTTCTTCCCCCGCTATTTGAAGAGCTGAGATGTGACTTGTCCAGTAGCCCAGAGATCAAATGTTTCGAAGTGTGAGTCTCCTGGTAAGAAGTGTGCAGTTCCATCAAAATACACTTCCCTCTAAGCCCTGATTTGGCTTTGCAGACTAGAACATATAATTGCTCATTGAGTTAAAATGTGGGTTTGGGGTTTTTAATGCTCCTTAAACTAAAAGACTCTTGTCCCAGTTTAAATCCATTCTTTTCATTGTAAACAGATGAGACGATCTTCCCACAGTGCCACTTTATGTACTTCCTTGCAGACTTCATTCCTTTAGGCGGCGCATATAAAATTCTAGCAATCATTCCTCATTGTCTACTCTGCTTGGTGGCTGGAAAAGACACTGGGCCTAATTCATCTTTGATGCCCGCTCACTCAGTTCAAATAAAGAATTCTTCCAGGTCAGGTTCAAGACATTGTCAGGAGGAGCGTGAGGGGAAATGTGCATTCTCAGTGCCTGCGGTGTCTTTGTTGCATGGATAAACAGACGCTTAGCGTCCACCAGGGCTGTCAATCCTATGCCTTTCATGAATGCCCTCTGTTGTGCTGTCTTGAGTGGCTCATGACAGTGAGTGCCTACCTCACGGCAGACTGTTAAAACCTGGACAGACACCCCAAATTGGTGGTATGTTATCTAATTAGATTTCACCAACCAGTAAAAAAAATGTGAACTCCTTGATCATTATAATAATTTTATCATGGAGGCACAGACACTCCTCTTAGACTCTCCTGTGTATCTTAGGAAAGATGGACTTAGTGATAGATGGTCACTTACACCAGAAATCACACAATATTCAGATGGCTGCCAGTCCCAAAAGGCCAGTCACCTTTGCCAGATAAATGTGTATCTTAGATCTCACACCAAAGACAAACCTTTTTGCCAATCCTGTCATAAACTAACTTAAATGTTTATTAACTAGGAAAAAGAAATAAGAGTTATTTTCAGGTTAAAGCAAGCAAGCGTGTACACAAATGAGTTGCAATCTAAATCCTAAGAGTGACAGAGTTGTAGTGATCTTTCAATTCAACACACACTTTGCTTCTCTACAAAAGGAAAAGGACACTAAATTATCTAAACTACTACATGCCACAAGGGGCCACAGCAATGGTTCCCTTAACCCACCCAGCAATATTGTTAATCTATCCAGCTATACTCTTAACCCAGCAGAAGAATCTGTCCCATCTCGGGGCAACTCCTTCTGCCCCTCCACCCCCACGAACATGGTACAGTTCTGTGGTGACCTAGAATCCTATTTTCGACGTCTCCGACTCAAAAAATATTTCCAACACACCTCTGAACAACATACTAATCCACAGAGACCTTCCTACCAACACTACAAAAAAAGGATTCTAGGTAGACTCCTCCTGATGGTCGAAACAGCAGACTGGACTTCTACATAGAGTGCTTCCGCTGACATGCATGGGCTGAAATTGTGGAAAAGCAGCATCACTTGCCCCACAACCTCAGCCGTGCAGAACACAATGCCATCCACAGCTCAGAAAAAACTCTGACATCATAATAAAAAAGGCTGACAAAGGAGGTGCTGTTGTCATCATGAATAGGTCGGAATATGAAAAAGAGGCTGCTCGGCAGCTCTCCAACACCACTTTCTACAAGCCATTACCCTCTGATCCCACTGAGAGTTACCAAAAGTAACTACAGCATTTGCTCAAGAAACTTCCTGAAAAAGCACAAGATCAAATCCGCACAGACACACCCCTGGAACCCCGACCTGGGATATTCTATCTATTACCCAAGATCCATAAACCTGGAAATCCTGGACGCCCCATCATCTCAGGCATTGGCACCCTGACAGCAGGATTGTCTGGCTATGTAGACTCCCTCCTCAGGCCCTACGCTATCAGCACTCCCAGCTACCTTCGAGACACCACTGACTTCCTGAGGAAACTTCAATCCATCGGTGATCTTCCTGATAACACCATCCTGGCCATATGGATGTAGAAGCCCTCTACACCAACATTCCACACAAAGATGGACTACAAGTCATCAGGAACAGTATCCCTGATAATGTCACGGCAAACCTGGTGGCTGAACTTTTTGACTTTGTCCTCACCCATACCTATTTCACATTTGGGGACAATGTATACCTTCAAATCAGCGGCACTGCTATGGGTACCCGCATGGCCCCACAGTATGCCAACATTTTTATGGTTGACTTAGAACAACACTTCCTCAGCTCTCGTCCCCTAATGCCCCTACTCTACTTGCGCTATATTGATGACATCTTCATCATCTGGACCCATGGAAAAGAAGCCCTTGAGGAATTCCACCATAATTTCAACAATTTCCATCCCACCATCAACCTCAGCCTGGTCCAGTCCACACAAGAGATCCAATTCCTGGACACTACAGTGCTAATAAACGATGGTCACATAAACACCACCCTATACCAGAAACCAACTGACCGCTATTCCTACCTACATGCCTCCAGCTTTCACCCTGACCACACCACACGATCAATCGTCTACAGCCAAGCTCTACGATACAACCGCATTTGCTCCAACCCCTCAGACAGAGACAAACACCTACAAGATCTCTATCAAGCATTCTTACAACTACAATACCCACCTGCTGAAGTGAAGAAACAGATTGATAGAGCCAGAAGAGTACCCAGAAGTCACCTACTACAGGACAGGCCCAACAAAGAAAATAACAGGACACCACTAGCTGTCACCTTCAGCCCCCAACTAAAACCTCTCCAATGCATTATCAAGGATCTACAGCCTATCCTGAAAGGCGACCCAACACTCTCACAGATCTTGGGAGACAGGCCAGTCCTTGCTTACAGACAACCCCTCAACCTGAAGCAAATACTCACCAGCAACCACACACCACACAACAGAACCACTAACCCAGGAACCTATCCTTGCAACAAAGCCTGTTGCCAAATGTGCCCACATATCTATTCAGGGGACACCATCATAGGGCCTAATCACATCAGCCACACTATCAATGGCTCGTTCACCTGCACATCTACCAATGTGATATATGCCATCATGTGCCAGCAATGCCCCTCTGCCATGTACATTGGGCAAACTGGACAGTCTCTACGTAAAAGAATAAATGGACACAAATCAGATGTCAAGAATTATAACATTCATGAACCAGTCAGAGAACACTTCAATCTCTCTGGTCACTCGATTTCTGATCTCAAAGTGACTATCCTTCAACAAAAAGACTTTGAGAACAGACTCCAAGGAGAGACTGCTGAATTGGAATTAATTTACAAATTGGATACAATTAACTTAGGCTTGAATAGAGCCTGGGAGTGGCTGAGTCATTATACTAAGTAAAAAGAAAAGGAGTACTTGTGGCACCTTAGAGACTAACCAATTTATTTGAGCATGAGCTTTCGTGAGCTACAGTTCATTTCATCGGATGCATACCGTGGAAACTGCAGCAGACTTTATATACACACAGAGAATATGAAACAATACCTCCTCCCACCCCACTGTCCTGCTGGTAATAGCTTATCTAAAGTGATCATCAGGTTGGGCCATTTCCAGCACAAATCCAGGTTTTCTCACCCTCCACCCCCCCACACAAATTCACTCTCCTGCTGGTGATAGCCCATCCAAAGTGACAACTCTTTACACAATGTGCATGATAATCAAGTTGGGCCATTTCCTGCACAAATCCAGGTTCTCTCACCCCCTCACCCCCCTCCCAAAAACCACGCACACAAACTCACTATCCTGCTGGTAATAGCTCATCCAAAGTGACCACTCTCCCTACAATAAGAAAAGGAGTACTTGTGGCACCTTAGAGACTAACCAATTTATTAGAGCATAAGCTTTCGTGAGCTACAGCTCACTTCATCATAATGACTTAGCCACTCCCAGTCTCTATAGTCTATAATGGCTAAGTCATTATGCAAGGTAGCCTATTTCCCCTTGTTTTTTCCTGCCCCCCCCCCCAGATGTTCTGGTTTAACTTGGATTTAAACTTGGAGAGTGGTCAGTTTGGATGAGCTATTACCAGCAGGAGAGTGAGTTTGTGTGTGTATGGGGGTGGGGTGTGTGTGAGAAAACCTGGATTTGTGCTGGAAATGGCCTACCTTGATTATCATGCACATTGTAGGGAGAGTGGTCACTTTGGATGAGCTATTACCAGCAGGATAGTGAGTTTGTGTGTGTGGTTTTTGGGAGGGGGGTGAGGGGGTGAGAGAACCTGGATTTGTGCAGGAAATGGCCCAACTTGATTGTCATGCACATTGTGTAAAGAGTTGTCATTTTGGATGGGCTATCACCAGCAGGAGAGTGAATTTGTGTGGGGGGGTGGAGGGTGAGAAAACCTGGATTTGTGCTGGAAATGGCCCAACCTGATGATCACTTTAGATAAGCTATTACCAGCAGGACAGTGGGGTGGGAGGAGGTATTGTTTCATATTCTCTGTGTGTATATGAAGTCTGCTGCAGTTTCCACGGTATGCATCCGATGAAGTGAGCTGTAGCTCATGAAAGCTCATGCTCAAATAAATTGGTTAGTCTCTAAGGTGCCACAAGTCCTCCTTTTCTTTTTGCGAATACAGACTAACACGGCTGTTACTCTGAAACCTGTCATTATACTAAGTGAAACTATTTCCCCTTGTTTATTCCCCCCCCCCCCCCACTGGTCCTCAGACGTTCTTGTTAACTCCTGGAAATATGCTGGAAATGGCCCACCTTGATTATCACTTCAAAAGATTTTCTCTCCCCCAACCCCACTCTCCTGCTGGTAATAGCTCATCTTAAGTGATCACTCTCCTTACAATGTATATTTTTTCATGGTCTGTGTGTATATAAAATCTCCTCACTGTACTTTCCACTTTATGCATCCGATGAAGTGAGCTGTAGCTCACGAAAGCTTATGCTCAAATAAATTGTTTAGTCTCTAAGGTGCCACAAGTTCTCCTTATCTTTTTGCGGATACAGACTAACACGGCTGTTACTCTGAAACCTGTCAATTCAAATTATCTTTCAGGGTGGGGAAATGTGATAAACCCTGGGGAACCCGGCGGGGGGCTTCAGTTTAGTGGCTCTGGCCCTGTGAGAGTTCAAATAGCAAAGAGATGAAAAATCTTTATGTCAACTATTTATATTTTCCTCTTCCAGCAATCAAACTGATGGCAGGAGGTATTCTGCACGTACTTCTCAAAGGGTGGATGGGGCAATTAACAACATTTCATCTTATAATGGCCCACTTAAGTTTTGATAGTCCTCCTCAATAGGTGGCAGGGGAACAGGAGAGAGGGTGAATGACTCCTGAGCCTGGGTTCACAAGTTCAGATCAAACATTTTCAAAATTATAAAGCAAAATGTACATACTTCTTTATAGCTTGGAATACAGACACTGCAAGTGAAATTAACGCATGCGGCAATTTACAAACGTTTCACAGAGTCCAAACACTTCTTATAAGACTATTTTTAACAAAACTAACATATGAGTGAATTGGTCTGTTCTCCAGCAATGAGTCTGTCAGCTCTTAGTTAATGCCTGCAGCCTTGGAAAGAACTGGCACTTAGCCTGCCAGCGTCACACCCTCCTCCCAAGAGTTTGAATGGCTGATATGAAGACTCTGACCTTGAGACACTTCATCTCTGGGCTGCTGTAGAAGGAAAAGTCTCAGCTCTTCAAACAGCGGGTGAGATTGTACGACCAGTGTCCTTTTTGCCATCACTGTTACTGGGGAGCTTTGAAACCCTGTATATAGTTTTTAAAATACCTCTTCATAATAATAATCCTGAAGGGAAAGCATAATTATCATCATTAAAGGGCCTCTCCAAGGAAAGAAATAGGTAATTGCCTTGATGAGCTCTTTGTAGTCTGGGATCACAGTCTCTCTCTGCCTGACTGGTCTCATTTCAAGATCAAGCAACCACATTTTCAGGTTGAAGCATTATTTGCATTGGCAGCTGGTCAGTGTAGCTCTTCCCTACACACCAAACAGGGAGCAGTGATTTTTTGGGAGTTTCTCCAAGTGAGCCTGGAAAGTGCACTGATGAGTAGCTGGAAGTCCAGAGCAGTGGTTCGGTTCTCCACCTCTTCCACACTAGTATCTCCAGAAGCCTCACTCCCATCCAGTTGGGATATGCCCCCCTTTTAGCAATAGGGAACGGCGAGGTAGTTGAGAACCTGTGCTCCTAACTATAGAATGAGTTCCCTTTTTCCCTGAGATGTGGAATTGGGGTTCATGGCAAGTGGGAATGAAGGGATAGAAACAACTTCAGTCATACCAGTTTAAATTTCTTGGTATAAAACACCCCAGTCAGAATGCTAAGCATTAAACCCAGCTACACTGTAGTCAGATGCCTGGCACAAGAGGGGTTCAACCAGCAAAGAAACAAAGGATGGTCTCCCAGAGACTTACTGAACGTTAGTGCCCCAATCCTATGGTGCTACTCCATTCCATCGCTACTAATCAGATATGGGAGAGCGGGAAAAAGGAATAGCTACCTGCTGCTTTCTTAATAGATTGGTTGACACTAAACACCAACTTAACAAATCTCCTACTGGTCCTACTAATGATCCACCAGAAATATCTGCACTGCATCAAAACTGGTCCTTGGAGTCTGAGCTGAATGGCTGGAATCTGATTGGATTGTCAGCTCCTTGGTGAATGGACTATATCTTTGTCTCGACAAAGCTGAGCATGCTGTCCACACTCAATAAATTATTAAGATAAACAATATTGCATTTTGGAATGGTCTCCTAAAGGAAGCAATTGGAAAACTCCATTGCCTGAGTCACTTAGCACTAGGCTAGTTAGCGAACCGGAGTGTATACTGTAGGTTCCCAAATCCTAGTCTGTGGATCATGTTGCTGCAGGGTGCTTAATGGTGTTTTGCAGCAAGCTGGCTGATGAAATGGTGTTGGCTGCTTCTTCTTTCTAGCTGCTGCTGCATTCGTTGCCCAAAGAAAAGTTTGGCCGCCTGTAAAAGCAACTGAAGCAAAAAAGAAGAGGATCTATCCCAGCTGTAACTGTTAAGGAATTCCTCTACATAAAGAGAGGAAACAGGAGCCACCAGTGGAACTGGAGTTGGCAGACACCAACTGGAGAGAGATGCTAGGGAAGCAGAGGACAAGGCAGCTGAGCACCAAGTCCAGGGAAGCAGATGAGAAGGGAAGAAAGTGGAGGGGGTCGGGAAAAGAACCAGAGAAGCATTTGTAGGGGAGCAAAGGGATGGAGAATACTAGGACAGATTGGGAGGGAGAAATGGAATAGAGAAGTGAGGCACTGTGGTCTCGTGGATAAGGGGCTGGGAATGGGGTCAGGAGACCTGGGTTCTATTGCTGGCTCTTTCACTATTTGACCTTGGGTAAGTCACTTCCCTTCTCTCTGCTTCTGATTTCCCTCACACCATTTGTCTAATAGATACAGATTTAAAAGTCTTCAGGATAGGACTCTCTTACTACATGTCCGTACAGCACCTAATGCAAATGTCAAGGTTCCTCCCCCACTCTGAACTCTAGGGTACAGATGTGGGGACCTGCATGAAAAACCTCCTAAGCTTATCTTTACCAGCTTAGGTCAAAACTTCCCCAAGGTACAAAATATTCCACCCGTCGTCCTTGGATTGGCCGCTACCACCACCAAACTAATACTGGTTACTGGGGAAGAGCTGTTTGGACGCGTCTTTCCCCCCAAAATACCTCCCAAAACCTTGCACCCCACTTCCTGGACAAGGTTTGGTAAAAAGCCTCACCAATTTGCCTAGGTGACTACAGACCCAGACCCTTGGATCTTAAGAACAATGAACAATCCTCCCAACACTTGCACCCCCCCTTTCCTGGGAAATGTTGGATAAAAAGCCTCACCAATTTGCATAGGTGACCACAGACCCAAACCCTTGGATCTGAGAACAATGAAAAAAGCATTCAGTTTTCTTACAAGAAGACTTTTAATAAAAATAGAAGTAAATAGAAATAAAGAAATCCCCCCTGTAAAATCAGGATGGTAGATATCTTACAGGGTAATTAGATTCAAAAACATAGAGAACCCCTCTAGGCAAAACCTTTAGTTACAAAAAAGATACACACACAGAAATAGTTATTCTATTCAGCACAATTCTTTTCTCAGCCATTTAAAGAAATCATAATCTAACACGTACCTAGCTAGATTACTTACTAAAAGTTCTAAGACGCCATTCCTGGTCTATCCCCGGCAGAAACCGCATATAGACAGACACAGACCCTTTGTTTCTCTCCCTCCTCCCAGCTTTTGAAAGTATCTTGTCTCCTCATTGGTCATTTTGGTCAGGTGCCAGCGAGGTTACCTTTAGCTTCTTAACCCTTTACAGGTGAGAGGAGCTTTCCCCTGGCCAGGAGGGATTTCAAAGGGGTTTACCCTTCCCTTTATTTTTATGACAACAATAGTGTCCAGATTTCAGCTGGGACCTGTATGTGCTACTGTAATACAAAAAACTGATGAGCAAAATTTGATCGCCATAGTTGGGGTCAGGAAGGAATTTTCCCCCAGGGCAGATTGGCAGAGGCCCTGGGGGTTTTTCGCCTTCCTCTTCAGCGTGGGACATGGGTCACTTGCTGGAGGATTCTCTGCACCTTGAAGTCTTTAAACCACGATTTGAGGACTTCAATAGCTCAGACATAAGTTAGGGGTTTGTTACAGGAGTGGGTGGGTGAGATTCCATGACCTGCGTTGTGCAGGAGGTCAGACTAGACAATCATAATGCTCCCTTCTGACCTTAAAGTCGATGATTCTATAAAAAGGAAACTGCATGATTAACTCTTTCAAAATGGACAAAACAGGCCTTTTCTCAAAGGCAGTCAGTATGTAAGATACTTTCCTGATACTTTTCCCTGGCTGCTATCGCTACAGTTGCCACAGGGACATCCTACAGTCACAAAAGGAGGCGATGCATCCACAAGACAATTGCTCCATTGAGGTGTGAGCCACATTTTGGGAAAAGCCTGAGACACCCCAGCCTTGGTGATATAAGAGAGCTCTCCTATGCTCAACTTCTATCATTCTCTGATTCTCTGACACGAAAGTTCATTGCCCACGCATATTCTAGGATCGCTCCAGCTGCCTGGTTTATGGCTATCTGAAAAGCTTCTGCTGCAGAGTAATAATATACACATGAAAGAGGTTATTGAAAACATTACAGATCATAATTTTAATAAATGCTGGCTCCTGTCATCAAGTTCTTCTGTATTTATAGTTTTATATACTGCCAACAGATCGAAGTGTTTTGTCTTTTTGACAAACATTTCATGCACTCATAAATTAACTCATTTTTCAACAAAATCTGACATCAGCGGTTAAGTTGTCAGTACATAGACATACTAGGGATGACAGGTCCTCTCCCATAATGAAAACAAAGAGGTTTAAACGAGTACCAGCCAGTAAGCTAAGTGCACTGATGTCCAGTTTGCTATCGCAGGCCGCATTGGTCACATTTTGACAGGAGGTGCCGATGTTGCAGCATGCACATCGGCCCAAACAACTGCATGAAATATTGGATGATTTCGAGTACGTATTGCACAGATGTGCCAAAAGGGGCCAGGCGACACCCACTAGCTCCGGTCACTTTGATGCAGCCAGAAAAGCCGAGGCTCTTGACCCTGCTTGCTGCTCATGACAGTCTGCAGATGAATGGGCGTGTCATAAACATACAGTTAAGGGTAGCATAAAATCCCTCCTTTAAACTGTAAGAGGTTAAGAAGCTCAAATAACTTGGTTGGCACCTGACCAAAAGGACCAATAAGGGAAGAAGATCCTTTCAAATCTCTGGGGGGAGGTTTTTTGTTTGTGTCTTTTGTTCTCTTCAGGACAGAGTGGGACCAGGGCAGGAAAACCAACTCCTAAAACCCTACCTGAAATACGCATCCAATATTACAAAAATTGTAAGTAATAGCAAGAAAATATGTTAGCTTAACTTTTGTTTTAGCTTGTGAATTTTCCCTATCCTAAGAGGGAGGTTTATTCCTGTTTTTGTAACTTTGAAGTTTTGCTTAGAGGGGAATCCTCTGTATTTTTAAAACTTTTTACCCTGTAAAATTACTTTCCATTCTGATTTTACAGAGATGCTTCTTTTACTTTTTTCTTTATAATAAAATTCTGTTTTTAAGAACCTGATTGGCTTTTAGTGTCCTAAACACCCAAGAGTCTGGTCTGTGCTCACCTTGTTTACCTATTTGGTTATTATTCTCAAGCCTCCCTAGGAAAGGGGGTGAAGGGGCTTGGGGGAATATTTTGGGGAAACAGGAACTCCAAGTGGTCCTTTTCCTGAATCTTTGTCTAACTCACTTGGTGGTGGCAGCAGTATCATCCAAGGATAAGAAAGAAATTGTGCATTGGGGAAGTTTTTAACTTAAGCTGGTAGAAATAAGCTTAGGGGGTCTTTCATGCACGTCCTCACATCTGTACCCCAAAGTTCAGAGTGGGGAGGGAACCCTGACAGGCTGGGATTCTAAAAGCTATGCCACACCAAGTGAGTTTTCAGATGCAGTTGTAATAAGAACAGGCCCCATTCTTTTATGCAAGTAGTCCCATCTACCCAGCACCTGACCCTAGGAGGCCCCATTTCAGCAAGACATGAAGCAAATGCCTAGTTTAAAGTTAACCTTGCTGAATCAGGGATGCTTGTGCAGATCTGATTGCCACACTGAGGGCTCGGAGAGATTTTGCCCAGTTATGTAGAAGGACACGGGGGCAGGGAAGCTACTTTTGTAGGAAATGTGGCATTAGCTGTAATTCATAACCACCCTTCCCTCTGCACAAAAGGCTTGTCACTTGAACCAGTGCCGTTACTCTCCTTACGTGCTCACTTCCCCAAATCATAGCAGCAGACTAACTCAGGAAGCTCCTGCCACTTTAGAGAGGTTGTAGCCAATTATTCCATTTAATCATTTAATAGAGGATTTATTATTGTGGTTAAGTATAATTAATTAGTGCATGATGGGTAGGTTTAAGTAGGATAGGATCATAGAAGTATAAGGCTGACAAGCATTTATGAGTGATGAATGTGAATTAAGTATAAGCAAAGTAAGGCTCTAGTGCAAGGCCTATAGGCTGAGGCCTGTAAAATGTCAGCATAGCCAGGCTAGGCCTAAGAAGGGTTGACATCAGTAGGAATAACCCTGTACCAGTAAAGTTACGAGATTACTGTAAAGAATGTACCAATAGGTGATGTTCTGGAAATTATCCCACAATGTATCTCTCTAGACTGCGAGACACCCGATTGTAACATCATGAGAAATTCTGCTGTCACCGCAAGTTACCATGGGGCCATGTGTATGTAGATGCTAATGAGAATAAGGGGCACTAAGAGGATAACCTATAAAAAATTGGGGCACACCAAAGTTTATGGGAGGTGGAAGTACAAATAAGGAAAAAAGGGTTGGAACCGTAATGCATCTATATGTAAGGTAGTAGGTGTGGTCAGAACACAGGATAGGGAGGGAAGACTCCATCAGGAGATATCCCCCCACTCCCCTTCCACTGATGACAACCTGACTCTGATATCTTTGGAAATGTGAGTATGAAGACAGTACAGGCGATTGCCAGCCAGCACCGTTGATCTACTGTTTTATGGGAAGTAGCTTGTCTAAGGCTGCACAGGAAATTTATAGTACATCAGAGATCTTGGGACTCCTGCTTCCCTGTCCCCTGTTGTAAGCAAGATTATACTTCCATATTTCAGAAGCTTCAAGAGATGGTAAATATATTTAGCCTAGAAAAGGACTGATGAAATGCAAATCACAGATCTAACAAGAAACCAACATGGTAAGTGGTGCTGAAGAAATCAGTGAGAGACTCAAGGGCTTAGAGTTCTTGAAGATCTGTTCAACAAAGGCATTTCAGTGCAGAAACACTGCTCAGTACATCAGCTACTGCAGGGAAATAGTAAAAAAGTCTGCATGAGTCAGTATTGGAACAGAGATAAGAGAGGAAATAACCTCACTGCACTGGAGTTCTGCTCCAAAGTTATTCCCATAGCTTGTACAATGTGTCTATATATTGTACGCATGTGTATAGACCAGTGGTGGGCAAACTTTGTGGCCTGAGGCCCACATCTGGGTATGGAAATTGTATGGCGGGCCATGAATGCTCATGAAATTGGGGGTTGGGGTGCGGGAGGGCTCCAGCTGGGGAGGGGGGCTCTGGGGTGGGGCTGGGGATGTGGGGTTGGGAGTGCAGGAGGGTGCTCCAGACTGGGACTGAGGGGTTCAGAGGGCAGGAGGGGGATCAGGGCTGGGGCATGGGAGAGAGTCAGGGGTGCAGGCTCCAGGTGGCAGTTACCTCAATCAGCTCCCAGAAACAGCAACATGTTCCCCACTCCGGCTCCTTTGTGGTGGTGCAGCGAGGCATCACTGCTTGCTGCCTTGTCCTCAGATGCCACCCCTGCAGCTCCCATTGGCTGCAGTTCCCAGCCAATGGGAGCTTGAGCCGGGATGCGGGGGGATATAAGGAGGGAACAAGCTCGAGCCAGGGGGAGGGAAGGAGGAAGGAAGGGAAAGAAGAGTGAGCTTGAGCCATGACTCAGCATGGGAGGAAGGAAGGAAGGGAAGAGTGAGCTCGAGCTGTGACGCAGGGAGTAGCTGGGTTGCCAACTTTCTACTTGCACAAAACCGAACACCCTTGCCCAGCCCCTCCTCTGAGGCCCTGGACCTTCCTCAAAGCCCCGCTCCCACTCACTCCATCCCCTCCTTCCTCTGTTGCTCGCCCTCCCTGCACTCATTAGCTCATTTGAACCAGGCTGGGGCAGGTGGTTGGAGTGCGTGTGTGTGTGGGGGGGTGAGGGCTCCAGCTGGGGGCACAGGCTCTGGGGTGGGGCCAGAGATGAGGGGTTTGGGGTTCAGGAGGGGGCTCCGGGCTGGGGTTGGAGGGGTTTGGAGGACAAGAAGAGGATCAGGGCTGGGGTAGGGAGTTGGGGTGCGGGGGCGGTGAGGGCTCTGGCTGGGGGTGAAGACTCTGGGGTGGGGGTGCAGGAGGATGCTCTGGGCTGGGACCAAGCAGTTGGGAGTGTGGGAGGGGGATCAGGGCTGGGGCAGGGAGCTGGGGCTTGGGCGGGGGTTTGGGATGCAGGCTCCAGGCAGTGCTTACCTCAAGCAGCTCCCGGAAGCAGTGGCATGCCCCCCCTCCGGCTCCTACGCAGAGGCGGAGCCAGGCGGCTCTCCTCACTGCCCTGTCCAAAGGCGCCGCCCTCCACAGCTCCCATTGTCTGTGGCTTCCTGCCAATGGGAAGTGCAGAGCCAGGGATTGGGGTGCGGGCAGTGTGCAGAGCCCCTACACTTATAAGCCAGAGAGGGGACATGCTGCTGTTTCCGGGATCCATGCAAAGCCACAGCAGGCAGGGAACCTGCCTGAGCCCCTCTGCGCCAACGACCGGAGCTGCCAGGGTCCCTTTTCAAGTGGGTGTTCCGGTCAAAAACTGGACACCTGACAACTCTACTGGGGAGGAAGGAATGGAGGGAAGAGCGAGCTGGGAATGGAGCTGGGACATGTGGAGGGAGAAAAGGTAGGCTTGCCAACCCTCATGGTTTCGCCTGGAGTCTTCCGGAATCAGGCCCTATCTTCTGAAGGCTACTGAAACCAAACCGGGAGATTTTAGGCTGCTGAAAGTCTGGTGGCGTAGCAGGGCTAAGGTAGGCTCCCTATCTGCTCTGGCCCTGCTCTGCTCCTGGAAGCAGCCAGCACATCCCTGTAGCCCCTGGGCAGGGTAGGGGGGTCTCTGCACACTGCCCTGCCTCCAGTGCCTGCAGCTCTCATTGCCTGGGAACTGTGGCCAATGGGAGCTGAGGGGATGGTGCTTGCAGACAGGGGCACTGTATGGAGCCCCCGGGGCTGCAGGGATGTGCTGGGTGCTTCCAGGAGTGGCATGGGGCCAGGGCAGGCAGGGAGCCTCCCTTAGCTCCACTGTGCCGCTGACCAGGAGCCGCTCAGGGTAAGCACCACCTGGCCAGAGCCTGCACCCCCTCACCCCTTCTGCACCCCAGCCCTTTCCCCAGCCCAGAGCCTGCTCCCACACCCAAACTCCCTCCCAGAGCCTGCACCCCGCACCCCCTCCTGCATTACAACCCCCTACTCCAGCCTGGAGCCCACTCATGCACCCAAATCCCCTGCCCCAGCCTACAGCCCCCTCCAATACCCAAACTCCCTCCTGGAGCTTGCACCCCGCACCCTCTTCTGCACCCTAATCCCCTGCTCCAGGTCTGAGCCTCCCTCCTGCACCCAAACTCTCTCCCAGAGCTTGCACCCCACACCCCCTCCTGCACCTCAACCTCATGCCCCAGGCTCAGCCCAGAGCCACCTCCCACACTCTGAACCCCTCGGCCCCAGCCCGGTGAAAATGAGTGAGGGTGGGGGAGAGTAAGTGATGGAGCGAGTGGGGCAGGGCCTCAGATAAGGGGTGGGGCAGGGGAGGGGCCTTGGGGGAAGGGGCGGGGCAAGGGTGTTTGGATTTGTGTGATTAGCCAGTTGGCAACCCTAGAGGAAGGGTGTTCTGGTCAAAAACTGGACACCTGGCAACTCTACTGGGGAGGGAGGAATGGAGGGAAGAGCGAGCTTGAGCCAGGATGTGGGGAGGGAGGGAAGAGTGAGCTCGAGTTGGGACACAGGGAGGGAGGGAGTGAGGGAAGAGCGAGCTCCTGCTGGAGTGGGGAGAGGGCACAGAATGTGCCCTGCTTAAAAGGGGTCAAAGTTAAATTTCTGCGTAGGCCCCCTGCTACCATCTCGTTAGCTGATGCTGAATAGGTGAATAGGTCAGCTGAGTTTGCATATCTGCTTTGGAAACAGGGCACTTGGGCCCGCTGGATTTGGAGAACTTCTACAGCTACCAAAGCAAAGGGCTGCGTAGCAGTGAAAATGGGAACACTGAGGAGGAGTGCGTGAGGTGGACAGAGAATGAAAGTTGCTAGAGACTGCAGGCACTCACTCCCCAGCTGTACACGGGAGCAGTGGCTCTGGGCCCTTATGAATGGGCACTGAGTGGTGGGATTTTTTTTTTGTGATGTGGATCTGTGATGATCATCAGTGGGCTGTAGAACTTCTGGATGTGGAAAGCCACGTCCCTGGAGTTGTGCGTCAAGTTCCTGCCAGCCCTCCATCGCCAAGACACCAGAATGAGAGCTGTTTTGACAGTGGAGCGATGGGTGGCAGATGTGCTGTGGAAGCTTGCTACCCTAGATTGCTCTCAGTCAGTGGGCAATCGGTTTGGTGTTGGTGAATCTAAGGTGGAGACAGCGGTCACTGGGGTGTGCAAGGCTATTGATCGTGTCTTGCTGTGCAGGAAATAATAGATGGGCTTGATGCGGTGGGCTTCCCAGTTCTTCCCCCTCCTCTCCCACCTTACTCAGTACATTCCCATGGTTATGCAAGTCTTGGTAGGTCAGTGGGGACATTTCACTGACTTTAATGTTGGCTGATCAGGGAAGGTGCATGATGCATACCCCTGTAGGAATACAACACTTTTTGAAGAACTGCAAACAGGGACATTTCCCCCACACTGGCATTTTCATATTAGTGGCATTGCAAATGCCACTGCGACTCCCAGGAACCCAGCCTCCTCTCTGCTTCCGTGGGTCAGGAAGCCCTACACTGCACACCAAGACAGCAGCAAGGAAAGATTTTGCTCTCGTCTGGGCAGGTGCAGGCTGACTGGAATGTGCATTGGATAGCTTGAAAGGATGCTGGAGGTCCCTCAGGACTAGGCTGGGTCTCAGTGAGCCACATATTCCCATTGTTGTTATTGCATGTTGTGTTTTACATCATATTTTCGAAGCAAAGGGGGATGCGTTACTGGCAGGGTGGAAAGGGAATGGAAAGTCATCTATTTTGAACAGCCTGACACAAGGGTAATTACAAAAGAACATCACGGTGCTGTACAGCTGAGGAAGGCCTCAGGAGCACACTTGATCGTGTGCCATAGTCAGTGTGCTGCTTTGTGTTAATTTGTGTCACTTCGTGAATAAACTGTGCTTGCCTTGCACAGGAATATTAAATGAATTAATACACATTATGAATCTGGTGAGTGCACGCGGATTTTGAAGGGGGAGTCTTGTGGCTGTTTTGAAGACAAAATAAGTAATGATTTTCACAAACTAAAACTAGACTGAGCAGGAAGGAACAACCAAAATACTTCTAAAATAATTTAAAACTGACTTTGAACAGTGCAAGGTGCTGACCCTTCCTGCATGAATCACAGGGGTCACAGTCATAGCAATTCTCCTGTGTTCTAATGGAGAGCATTGGACTGGGATTCAGGAGACCTGGGCTCTTCCACTAGCTTGTTGGGTATCCTTGGGCAAGTCACTTCACCTCTCAGTATGTCAGTTTCCCCATCTGTAAAATGGGGATAATGATGACATGGATCTCCTTTGTAAAGTACTTTGAGATCTACATATGGAAAGGGCTATAAAAGAACTAGGCTTTGTTATTTTCACCTGGGGTTGAGTGAAACAGATATTGTGGCATGCTAGGCTGGCTCTGTGTGTGTGTGTGTGTGTGTGTGTGTGCACGACCCAGACCCCAGAAACATACACATGTCCATGAAGTACAATAGCTTCTAAGCTGTAAGTCGTTGTGCGTTTTGTCCCATAATGTTTATAGCATATTCATTTGCTGTCTGAGGAGCTGCATGATGCATAATGGTGCACTTCCCAGTCCTTCTGCCTTTCCTCCTACATGCGATTATTTTAAATTTTCTATTTGTATTTGATTTGATTTGAATGCTCAGGTACTGGGTTTCAGTGTCCTTTTTTTCTGGTTGTGATGAAGTGATTTATGTTGCTGCCTGCTGTGCCAAAACCATGCATTTGGGAGTGTGCTTATAATATTCTGTTTCTTTTTCTTGTGACTGCCAGTGCATGATGTTAACATAAACTGGCGACTTCACAATGCAGCTCCCTTGTTCTCTGCCCATCTGTGCTCAGGCTCAATCTTGAGGGGGGAGGAAGGGTAGAGGTTGGAGGAAGTTTGGGGCCTACGAAGAAAGTAAAAGGAGACAAGACCCAATGCACCTCTCTGAGCTCCCTTCCCCTTCCTCAGTGGGCTCTGTCTCTGGGCTCCTCCTTGTTAGGTTCAGCTGGGTCTCAAATTGCTCCTGACTCTCTGCGGGGTCAATGTCCTCCTTCAGCGACGGTGTGCACTTCTGGGGTTCCTCAGGGTGTCAGGAGGTGCCCAGTGTCATGCAAGGGATGGTGGTGGGGGTTACTCCCCACGATGGAACCCAGTTCCTTGTGGTGGGTAGTGGCAGGTATGGGGGGCAGTCCCAGGTTTTCTATTAGGTTCCTTTGTCTTTTGCTAGGATTGCCACCATTCCTTCTCCATAACCCCATATTGCCAAGGAGACGCAGAAGCTGAGGTACAACACAGGCAAGCAGCAATGTCCCAGTAAACATCTGTATTCCTGCTAGAATTCCATAGCTGAGCATGAACTGCCCTGTTCCCCCACAGGCTGAGGAAATCCAGGAAGTCTTCCTGGACCAAGGAACAGTATGAAGCTTTAGCTGGAGTTTTTAGCTATTGCTTTGCATAGAGCCATAACTCTGTGCTAACACAGGTGTGCTCACAGGAAGAAATTCATTTCAGGAACATTCTGGGTTTTTTTAAAGAGGGGGATGGTCTTCTGGTCACTGTGACCCCTGTGCAGCAGGGTTCAAAATTGTAATCAGAGTGGTCACTGAGAACAGGGGCACTGTGGGATTGTTACATAAGAACAGCCATACTGGATCAGACCAATGGTCCATCTAGCTCATTATCCTGTCTTCTGACAGTGGTCAGTGCCAGGTGCTTCAGAGGGAAAGAACAGAACAGGGCAATTATTGGGTGATCCATCACACTCACTCCCAGCTTCTGGCAGTCAAGGACTAGGGGCACTGGAGCATGGGTTGCCTCTCTGACCATCTTGGCTAATAGCTATTGATGGACCTATCCTCCATGAACTTATTGAATTCATTTTTGAACCCCATTATAGTCTTGGCCTTCACAACACCCCTGGCAATGAGTTCCACAGGTTGACTATGTGTTGTGGGAAGAAGTACTTCCTTTTGTTTTATTTAAACCTGCTGCTTATTAATTTAATTGGGTTACCCCTGGTTCAGGTGTTATGTGAAAGAGTAAATAACACTTCTTTATTCATTTTCTCCAGCCTATTGATGATATTATAGACCTCTATCATATCCCTTCTTAGTTATCTCTTTTTCAAGCTGAAAATTCCCATCTTTCTAATCTCTCCTCATATGGAAGATGTTCCATTCCCTTAGCCATATTTGTTGCCTTTCTCTATACCTTGTCTAATTCTAATATATCTTTTTTGAGATGGGGTGACCAGAACTGCATGCAATATTCAGGGGATGGGCGTACCATGGATTTATATAGTGGCATTATGTTATTTTCTGTCTTCTTATCTATCCCTTTCTTAATGGTTCCTAACATTTTGGTAGCTTTTTTGACTGCCACAGCATAATGAGCAGATGTTTTCAGAGAACTCTCCACAGTGACTCCAAGATCTCTTTCTTGAGTGGTAAGAGCTAATTTAGACCCCATCATTTTTTATGTATAATTGGGATTATCTTTTACAGTATATATTACTTTGCATTTATCAGCATTGAATTTCATCTGCCATTTTGTTGCCCAGTCACCTAGTTTAGTGAGATCCCTTTGTAACTCTTTGCAGTCAGCTTTGAACTTAACTATCTTGGATAATTTAGTATCTACTGCAAATTTTGCCACCTCACTGTTTACCCCTTTTTCCAGAGCATTTATGACTATGTTGAATTGGATGGGTCCCATTACAGACTGCTGGGGGACATCATTATTTACCTCTCTCCTACCCTTAGTTTCCTGTCTTTTAACCTTTTGTTGATCAATGAGAGGACCTTCCTTCTTATCCTAGTTTACTTAAGTGCCTTTGGTGAGGGACTTCATCAAACCCTTTCTGGAAGTCCATGTACATTATATCCACTGGATCGCCCTTGTCCACATGTTTGTTGACCCCCTCAAAGAATTCTAATAGATTGGTGAGGCATGATTTCCCTTTACAAAAGCCATGTTGACTTTTCCCCAACAAATCATGTTGCTCTGTGTCTGATAATTCTGTTCTTTAAGATAGTTTCAACCCATTTGCCTGATACTGAAGTTAGGCTTACTGGCTTCTAATTGCCAGGATCGCCTCTGGAGCCTTTTTTGAAAATTGGTGTCACATTAGCTATCCTCAAGTCATCTGGTACAGAACCTGATTTAAAATGATAGGTTACATACCACAGTTATAATTCTGCAATTTCATATTTGAGTTCCTTCAGAACTCTAGCGTGAATACTATCTCGTCATGGTGACTTATTACTGTTTAATTTATTACTTTGTTCCAAAGCTTCCTCTATTGGCACCTCAATCTGGGACAGTTCCTCAGATTTGTCACCTAAAAAGAATGGCTCAGATATGAGACTCTCCCTCACATCCTCTGCCGTGAAGACCAATGCAAAGAATTCATTGTTGCTGGAGGACTGTTTGTAACAGTACACATAATGCAGTGTAAATGTTGGAAGGCAGTTATGAATGCAATTTAGCATTGTAAAGAGCCTAAAAGTGCATTAGTCACTTCATAAAATAACACACTAAGATGTGTTGCCTGCCTCAAATACCTGTTTTATTAAGCATTGCTTGTTTTAAATTACAGGAGCCTTTGTTGGTGCATCCAAATGCTACATCCCTGGCCTCAATTAAAGTGCAGCCTGATGAGACTGAAATCTAGCTCAAAGGAGCTGATGAAGTTGCCACATGCATCCTCTTGAATCCCCCATCCACAGCACAAATCAGACTTGCCATGAGGTATTTGATCCTTAGCATTTCTTTGGTCTGCTTGTTGATATAAAGTAATCCTTTTCCTCTGTGCTTGGAGCTGCCAAATAGACACACTTGGTCTACAAATCACCCAAGCCTTCTTTGCAGTCAGACTGCCAGAGTCATTTGACCAGGTTTTAAGCTAAACAGGGTTCAGTTACGTCTGTATTTGGGTGAGAGAATGCTAGGGAAAAATAAAGACCCTTGAAGGAACTACTGTTGCTGATTCATTAGGCAGCTCTCATCTCTATGAGTCAGACCTAATCCAATGTCCCAGCCCGGGGACTGAGCTCCTCAAATTACCATAACGTGTGGTTATGTAAAACTGGGGTCATGCCAGCTAAATCCCCTGGCACTTTTTGCAAGAATAGTGGTGTTAACCTTGATGCTCTGACTAAATTCCAGTGCTTCGTAACAGGAAAAGAAACCAAACAAATACAAAGTGTCTTTCCCAACTAACTAGCAATGAAGCCCTATCATGTCCCCAGTCTGACTTTCCCTGGGTGCAGGCATGCCTTATTTCTGGTGCAGTAAGCTATGCATTATTAAAGGGCTACTCGTCTGACCTCATTATTAAGTTGTACTTTTTGCTTGCAGGGACTAAAAATAACAATGCAGGATTTAAATAAGATATGGAGACAACTGTTTAAAAACACACCACCAATACATGTGTAGTGCCAAGCAGTTAAAAGAATCAGATTTAATTAGGTTTCCTTGCAGCCCTGAAAATTCCATTTATGAACATTGATGAAAATAATCTTCTGCATTAAAACTAATTTGCATCATCAAAATAGCACATCATCTATTATTCATGTGCTATTACAATCTCTCCTGACCAAGGGGGTGAAGCGTAGTGAGAAGGCTTCATGTCTAAGAAGTGTACAGATATTAAAATGCTATCAATGTTTAGATTTTTCAGCTACATTAGATATGCCACACAGTGTTCTCTCTGCTCCTGCTATTCATAATGATCACCGAAGAGATAGTAATAATAATCTCATATTTAGCGCCTTTCATATCAAAGGTCTCCCTCCCAGAAACCTTTTACAGACATTAATATATTTAGTATGGCTTGCCCACTACTGAAGTGCAGCCTCCTCTGGGGTGGAGTGCAGCAGCTGTTTAACAGTGCACATCAACATGACTCAACTGCTTAAAACAGGCAGTGAAGAAAAATCCCTTTTCCTATTGGAACTGAAGGGGGGGGGGGTGGGATTTTGATAGGCAGAAAGTAATTAGTGGAGTTGGAATTTCAGAGAATCATAGACACTGAGGATGGAGACAGTTTACACTCTGGACAGAAACTAATGATTTATAGTGACTTACACACATTTTTTGTGTAGTTTGTTTGGACCTGATTCTGCAACCATTGCAATGAGTAGCACAGACTCATGCGAATAGCAGGACGATTCAAGTCCATGGGCCTGGTTGTCATTTACACAAAGTCTTCTTTACACCATTCTGGTGGTGTGAAGGAATCTTTGAGTGGGTTCAAATTTAATGTAAGTGAAGTTACTCCTTTTCAGGACTCTGTTGGTATTGGTGCTGAACCTTCTCTCACTTACATGTGTTTTGAAACAAAAGTAGGAAGATCTGAGCCAAATATTAAGAAGAAACTTCCTGACTGTGAGATCTATAGAACAGCCTCCTGCAGCAAGAGGGAGAATTTGGGGACATTTAAAACTAGGCTTCACTGAACACTAGCTTACATGTCCTGCCCTAGAAGAGAAAGGGGGCTAGGTGACCGAAGACGCCTTTTCCAACTTCGGTTTTCTATGACTCAGTGAATCAGCCCATTCTTAGTGATTAATACCAAGGGAGAAATAATCGTCTGGTACATGACTGCTATTAATCACTGATTGAACAGTGGGGGAAGAGGTGAGTGGGAGGTAATTTTACTTTTGACAAGGATGAGGGGAGAAACAAGAATTGGAAGTGTGAGTTAAAGTGGGGAAATCCCATATGCTATTTTCTGTTTGAGGAATACCAAATGGACTTCTTATTGTCTTTGGCACTAAGAGAGTCTGGAGTAGAGGGATGTATGACACTGGGCTGTTAAAACGGCAATAATCATATAGACTTAGAAATCAAGGGCTAATGTAAATCCCGTTCACTTCCAGCAAGCCTAAATATCACAAATCTTATATAAAGGGATAAAATGTTTTACCTGAGATGGAAGGGCCTGCTTTATTACCACTGCCGTGTGAATAACCTCGTATAAAGCTATTTTAACACCCGTGCTGTAGGCTAATAACTACTGTTAATCTCCCCTTTGGCTGCCTGGAACATACTCAGCGCGACAGGGAGCAGATCTATTAACAATATGGCTAAACTAGAGCAATAGGTTTGAAGCTGTCTTTATGAAGGGTACTGCTTAGGATGCTTATCAGGCCTTTGGTCGAAGTACTGAGCAGTCAGATGGAAGGAGGCTGGGTTTTTATGGGTTTGGTTAAATAGTTTCCACCTATGCTGTTTACGCCGCATATTCAACACCAAATAGCAAGATAAAGTCACCAACACAAAGGTTCTTCCAAGGGCAAATTTGACAAGTGTGACAGCCCTGCTCAAGCAAAGACGACTGTGCTGGCTGGGCCCTCTGAGTAGGTTGGAAGATGGACACGTACCCAAGGACATGGTATGCGGGGAGCTATTAGAGGGAACAAGAACAACAGGAAGTCCCAAGCTTCACTATAAAGACACATACAAGCAAGATATGAAGGAATTTGGAATTGATCCAGACCAATGGGAAGTCTTGGCAAGTGATCGTAACAAGTGGCACCATCATCTCCACCAGGGTATCAAAGTCCATGACAGGAGCTGGCTCCTACAGCTTGAAGAGAAAAGAGTCTGTAGGAAGTAAGCAGCTCCCAGTCAAGATACATACATTTTCAACAACTGCCAAAGATCATACAAATCTCAGATTGGACTATTCAGTCACATGAGACATTGCAAACCATCTACATCATAGAGTGCAATTCCCACCGTCTCTCACAGACGAAAGAATGCCAACAAACATTCACTTGGGGACCAATTTGTCAAATGTACCCAGGACTTATCATAGATCATATAATAACCATAATAGGTATATTCATGGAAAGTGAACAAAAAAGGATCAGAGTGAATTTGTACAAATTTAAATGGATACAAGGAAAAATGCTTCCAATATATACACAACCCAACTTCTTAACCCGGGGGGCACTAGTTCTGCAGTCTCCATGTTAACTTGAGACAATATATATGTTATAAAAGTTATTGTATATCAGAGTTATTGATGACTTGTGTTAGAGTAGTGCTGAGAAGCCTCAACCAAAATCAGGGTCCCATTGTGCACCCCGCACCCCCTCCCGCACCCCAACCCCCTGCCCCAAGGCCACTCCCGCACCCAAACTCCCTCCCTCTTAGTTAACCAGAATTTTTTACTTACCAGAAAGCCTCTTTCCCCCAACATGCCAGATAACAAAACTTTTACGTTATGATGGGTAATACTATATGGGTAACACTGAACTTTAGATGATTGGTAGATAATAGATATTAAGTTATTCTTAAATTATTCAAGTGTTTTTGATTTCAAGGATTGTGTATGCTAGTATGAGTAAGAATAAAGTATTAAAGGTTTAAAAGATACATAATGAATGTTTTGTTTAATCTAAACTTTTTCTGAGTGTTTTGGTATGAGGGCGGAGTTGAGGTGGTTTAGGTGTCAGTCAGTTTTTTCTCTATTTAAACTCTTGTATGTGTGAGCTGGCTTGAGGTTAGCATCAGCTTGAACATGTAAATGTAGCTTGGTTTTAGTTTTAAAGTTTGGGTTTTATTTTAATAGATGTGTTCAATGATACATCTTCTCTTCAATTGCATTTAACACCTCTGGGCCAAAGCATCACCTGGCATAAGCTCCATTGACTTCAACAACTAATTTACAACGGCTGAGGATCTAACCCTTATCTGTAACATAGCACATTTGGGAGTGGGCTTTGAATATCCATAGTGCTTGAGAAGAATGAATTGTTATATATTGAAGAAGATGTAGGTTACAGTGTCTCTATGATTTTAATCATCACCATTATATTGTAAAATAATATTATAGAGACATTAAAGGCTCATGAACTGGAGCTATAATGCTGATATTTTAGATTAAAAAGGACATATTTTCCCATCTGTTCTTTCAGCTCCACTAGTGAAACAGATACGTGTTTTCAGCCCATTAGGGACTGATTTGCATGAATTTTTTTTGGTTTGCATTGTCGAAGGGCTGTAATGAAGGCTGCAGTATTTTTAAAATTAGAAGGCACTAACCTTTAAACTCTTGAGAACTAGTTTCAAAGCTGACTTAAATTACAAGGGCGTAGTTGTCTTTAATTATGACCCTGGTTGACATTTAGCAACCTCGCAGAATTACAAGATGAGCTGTCACACAGATCCTCTCACACTGTAGTGTCTCTGTGTCCCCCCACACAGCGTCTCTCTGTCAGTGCGATCTGTCACAACTCTTCAGGAGATCCTGATGACTAGAGTAAGGCAGAATATGGCAGGTCAGGAGATAAACACAGAAGACTTGGCTTGCCAGCCATAGCTTTCTCCCAGTGCTATGAGCCAACTGAAAAACAATGTTAAATACTTAACATTACCAAACTGCATTAGACACTAAGCAGTTAACTTTCAAAACACCAAACCCAGACCTGTTTTACGGATGGAGAAACTGAAATACAAGTAATTGGGTGAAGCTAGGCTTAGAACTCAGGGGTTCTTGTCCCTTGTTGAAAACAGGTTGTTCTAATCTTATCCTTTGTTTAGTTTTCTATTGCTTGATAACTCAAAGGTACAGTTGATTTTTCAACTACTAGACGGCCCATAAAGATTAACGGGGGAGGGAAAGGAATAACTTGTGTAGTCGGTAAAATTAAAACATATTTCTCAGTCCATTCCATTAAACAAGAAACAAACGGAATCCAGACACTGAGGAGGAAATCTTCAGACAGCACAGTTGTCAGGGGAAGAACAAGTCTAATTAGTATCAATTGCCAGTATATTGAAAAAATCAAATGTGGAGGAATCAAAGATGGAGGGAGGGGAGGAACCAGACAAATGGGTCTGGACAAAAAGCACCTTGTACAAGATAGTGTAGGGTGAAAGCATGGAATTTGCCATAGCAGCCCTCATGTTTTCACCTCTCTCTAAATTCTCCTGTATTAGCAAGTAATCTTTACTTGTTTATTTTTTCTCCTTCCTATCTGTGCTGTTAGAAGATACTTACTCCCTGAGCCTCCCTTGGTGGAAAGGATCAACAGGTTGTGGGAAATCAGAGGATTGGAGGTAAATGAAACTAAAGCTAACCCCCACCTGCAGTCATGCCACCTCCAGGCTGTGATTTTTGTCAGCTCTCACAAGCGAAGCAAGGTCAGGCTAGGTCAATACACCATGGATGCTCAGCATGGCATTGTGCTGTTAGGTGTGTTATCTTTTGGATGAGAAACCACTGGGAAATCATGGCCTTATTCTCAACTTTCTATTGGTTATAGTCATCTGTGTTTGGCAGAACTGAGTGGAGTTTATGGAGGAGATGGTATGATGGGATAACATGGTTTTGGTAATTAAATATTCATGGTAAATAGGCCCAATGACCTGTGATGGGATATTAGATGGGATGGGATCTGAGTTACCCAGGCAAGAATTTTCTATAGTATCTGGCTGGTGAATCTTGCCCATATGCTCAGGGTTCAGCTGATCGCCATATTTGGGGTCGGGAAGGAATTTTCCTCCAGGGCAGATTGGAAGAGGCCGTGGGGTTTTTTCGCCTTCCTCTGCAGCATGGGGCATGGGTCACTTGCTGGAGGATTCTCTGCTCCTTGAAGTCTTTAAACCACGATTTGAAGACTTCAATAGCTCAGACATAGGTGAGAGGTTTTTCGCAGGAGTGGGTGGGTGGGATTCTGTGCTCTGCATTGTGCAGGAGGTCGGACTAGATGATCACAATGGTCCCTTCTGACCTTAGTATCTATGAATGTCATTCAGTGGGAAGAAGACTTGTTTTTACTAGCTCAGTGAAAAGTCAGGAGCTGCTTTAATTGATGCCAAATTTGGGTACTGCGTGGTCATCACTCATATACATCAGCTGGCTTGTTCCCTGTAACACCAAAGTGGGGGGGGGTTACATTAAAAGTAACTCTCCATACAGGCCATCCCATATTTCCAACCTCTCAGTGACTCCCTCTAAAATGGGATGAGTTTATAACTCAAAGGACTTGTGAGCCCTGCAAAACCAACTAGAGAACTGAGAATCAAGTTTGGGTCTTTTCTTCTTGTGTGCCAGAAGCAGTGATCCTGACTAGAGCTGGGCAAGGCGCTTCAGATGCATCTGATATGCATCTGATATGCATCTGAGGAAGTGAGCTGTAGCTCACGAAAGCTTATGCTCTAATAAATTGGTTAGTCTCTAAGGTGCCACAAGTCCTCCTTTTCTTTTTGCGAATACAGACTAACACGGCTGCTACTCTGAAACCTGTCAGATGAATAGTTTATTCAGTGAACATTGCAGTCTTAGTTGACTTGAAACTATTCATGAATTTGACATGAGTAGTTTCAGCCAGTCACCAAACAGCAGCAGGAGGTGGTAGTGATGCTGTTTTCCCCACATTGCCTTTAGCCCAGCGGTCGGGGCAGTCCCCTGGGATGTGGAAGACCCAACTTCAATTCTCCCCCCTCCCAACTTCGAAACACACCCAAAACAGATTTCTGTGGTTCACCAAACATTTCAAACTTGGTTCAAGCTGAACCAATTTCTCCCCCCCGCCCCGATTTTTGAGAACTAAACCAAAAAATCAATTATTGGCCCAGCTCTAAACCTGACCCAGCTGAGGGCTAGTTAAGGTGCAACTTCATTGTATACCTCACTGAGCAGAGTGAGGATGTAAAGGAAAAGAAAATCCAGCACTGGTGACCTACGCAGGAACTCTCTCTTCCTAAAGTGGAGAACGAGACAGCTCCAGCATCGAGGGCCTTCTGTAAAGCCCCAGTGAAGTCAATGGGAAGCTTTTCGTTGCCACTGGTGGTCATTGGACCAGGCCCTCAGACCACGATATCATCCAAACATTTCTGCAGGCTTTGGAGTGAGCTGGCAGGGTCAGCCACCCAGGAGCTGCACAATTCCCACTCTCCTTTTATCTGAAAAGATAAAACCCTAACCTGAAACCAATGGGTAGATATTTAAACACTGCAGTGAGGGAAAGCGCCCCTGCTCCGCTTATTGTAGCTACTCCTGGGGAAACTTTGCTAATAGGATTTAACAGTCTGTTGCACAAGGAAGCCAGTGGCATTTGCAAAGCCTTCCTTCCTTGCCTATCTCTCCTTTGTTCAAAGCTGCCAGACATTGGTTTACTTGGTAAACATGCAGAGGCTTTAAATTAGCTTTCAATTAGCGTGGGCTGAAATGGGAGATATCCCCTCTCCCCCTGCATAACTTAATTTACTGCCAGAATCCTTGCATAAATGGAAAAGAATCAGCAATATGACTTTCCATCAATATGGAGAATAATTCATTTCTACACGTTCCAAGGTGGTTCAGATGTAACCACAGATGTTGCTCTGGTCCCATAATTAAGCTGAAGCATTTTTTGAATGGCATTATCTGTTACATATTTTGTCTTCAAAGTGCCTCCCTCTGATGCTGTATTTTACTGAGATACTGTGGCACCGGGGAGCTGACATGGGGCTGATGATGAGGCATCACCGAAATGTACCATCAGAAGGAGGTGATGAGGTGATATATCACCCCAAAGATGGCTCTATTCAAGCCGAGGAGCAAATTGCAATTTGGAACAAGACAACATAGAGGCAGGCTTTCTTGAGGCTGGGGAAGACAGCCCCCTAGGCTGTTTCTCTGTGCAGTTTCTGATGGCATTTTAATACTAGATCTGCAAATGTGTCAGTCCCTCCCTCCTTCCCTGCCTCCCTCGCTCTGTGTTTAGATAATGGCATTTAACTTCAACAGCACTGCAACATCAGGAATGAACTGTGAGAACCATAGCTGAAAGAGAGTGATAATACAACATAGCCTTCTTCTGTATAACATGGCCATTGGCTCCCCATCCAGTAGGGCACCAAATGTAAGCTTCTTGTTGCCACCTTCAGTGCTCTAGATAACTCTTCCCCTCCCTACTTATCCTCACATGCCAACCTCCACATCGCCTCTCCATGACCCCACTACTCTGCCAGTGTTCCTAGTCTGGTCCACTTGTTCATCAGCTGCTGGCACAATCACCTCTCTGCTTTCACCCATGATGCCCTCTATTCCGGGTACCACTTCCCTGAGCTTGTCTGTAGCTGGACCCTACCCTGCCCACAATCTTACAAGCTCACTGCTGCTGTGTTACGTACAGTGAGCTGAGTGGATTTGGATATAAATTGCCTATTGTGGTTTCCCTGCCTCAAACCTCTGTCTTTTTGTCTGTCTGTCTTTAGATCGTGAGTTCCAAAGAGCAGGGATTGTCCCTTCTTGAATTTTAGCAAAGTGTCTTTCGCCTGCTGGTCACTACTGTGAATCCATAGTAATCATTGACACAGGCTGCATCCCAAAGTGCTTTATGAAGTTAATTTAAAATGATTGGTGATGAAGAAATAGCAAAAGAGGGCAATGGAGAGTGTCAGGGGTGGGAGCAAAGATGTTTTCACTTGAGGTTTGATGTAATCGCTGGAGAGTCAACATCGCAAAGGGGAAAAGTAAGGGGGGGATTCCAGGAGGGAGGAGCTACAGTGGGACATGCTGTCACACTGACTGTGCTAGACAGGAGTGGAGTGTGGGAAGAAGAGGAGAGAGTCTATGAGGCAGCCTGGGGCAAGTACATGGGACATTTTAAAGGCAAGAAGGGAGCGGTTTTCAACTGGGTCCCGAAATAGATGGGGAGCTGATGTGGGAGAGCTAGGGTGATGTGATCTCAACTTCTTTTTCTGTGTGAGAAGGCAGGCAGTGGCATCCCATGTAGAGTTGGGATGGCAGTAAACACAAAGAAGGGAGCTGCTATCGTCCCGGTGCAAAGAGCCTGAGGTGGGGATAAGAATTTCCATGGAGACGAAGCTGAGGCAGAGGCATATATGGACAAAGCTAGGGAAAGGTGTGGTAGATTTCCAGACAGAGTTGATGGTGGAAAAGAAGGTGAATTCAAAGTCCTGGGAATGTGTGATTAATGTCCCAAGAGGCTGAACTCTGCAGCAGTAATTCTAGATGATTACTGATAATGATTCTGTCTATAGTCTTTCTATACAGTTGATTCAGACCGTGCCAGCAAAGTTGGCAATTGTCCATTCACATGAAGAGACTCATCTAGGCTACTGTTAAAGGCACAGGTGGTTGTGTCATGTTAACCTAGAGTGTTTGATTTGTGTGTTGTTCCTTTCATAGTGACTTATTATTAGAGCTGATCCATGACTTCCCTGAAAACTAATGGAATAAATTCCCACAGCACTAGAATGGTCAACCTTTAGGTCTTTGGGCTGTTACGCTGAAAGTGGGTTTTTCATGCTGTCTGTCCACTGACTTCAGTGAATTTTGGATCAGTCCCTCTAAGTGGCTCAGAAAGGACTTTGGTTCATCTTCTTTGCTTGAGCAGGAAAGCCGGCTGCTAGGGTGACAGATTTCTCACTTCCCTCCAAGATGCTGGATGATAGTGGAACTGGCTGTACAGAGCTAAATGCCTTTTTCAATATTTCTGTTTTCTAGCCTTTATCATAGCTGGTTTAGAGCAGGCTGCTGGAAATTTGAAAGAACTCATTAAAAATGAAACGACTCATCCGATTAAACAGTAAAGTTATTAATTGGACCCCAAAATAAACAACTCAAGTGTGTCCGTAGAAGTGTAGAACAGGCATCAAGCATGACAAATTTCTTAGTGAGGATGTGAAGCCCTGTCTGTTAATCCAGAGCAGCACAGGGGTGCCAAACTGCCTGCCTTTGTATCTAAAGTATGACACAGGGAATGCAAGGCAGCAGTCTCATCAACACGATCTGTAGCTCTCTCTTTTGTCACGATCCTTGAAGCGGAGACTCAGCGTAGGAGTCCCAGTGTGCAATGCACAGTGGGATTCTGTTGTAGGGTTAGTAGTTGTTTATTATCTCTCTCTGTGTCAACCAGGAGGAAAAGAAATGAGAAATTTTAACTCAACAACAAGTGGAAAATTCTGTAAATCCAAACAAGAAGATGCCTGTCAAATACTAATTCTAAATAATTTAATAATAATAATAATTTAATAAGCTGTGATCAGCGGAATCAGCTAGCTGTGAGCTAGTGGAAGAGATGGCCAGCCCTCTGTGGAGATAGAGGCGGTTAGGGACTATTTAGAAAAGCTGGACGTGCACAAGTCCATGGGGCCGGACGAGTTGCATCCGAGAGTGCTGAAGGAATTGGCGGCTGTGATTGCAGAGCCATTGGCCATTATCTTTGAAAACTCGTGGCGAACCGGGGAAGTCCCGGATGACTGGAAAAAGGCTAATGTAGTGCCAATCTTTAAAAAAGGGAAGAAGGAAGATCCTGGGAACTACAGGCCAGTCAGCCTCACCTCAGTCCCTGGAAAAATCATGGAGCAGGTCCTCAAAGAATCAATCCTGAAGCACTTGCATGAGAGGAAAGTGATCAGGAACAGCCAGCATGGATTCACCAAGGGAAGGTCATGCCTGACTAATCTAATTGCCTTTTATGATGAGATTACTGGTTCTGTGGATGAAGGGAAAGCAGTGGATGTATTGTTTCTTGACTTTAGCAAAGCTTTTGACACGGTCTCCCATAGTATTCTTGTCAGCAAGTTAAGGAAGTATGGGCTGGATGAATGCACTATAAGGTGGGTAGAAAGCTGGCTAGATTGTCGGGCTCAACGGGTAGTGATCAATGGCTCCATGTCTAGCTGGCAGCCGGTATCAAGTGGAGTGCCCCAAGGGTCGGTCCTGGGGCTGGTTTTATTCAATATCTTCATAAATGATCTGGAGGATGGTGTGGATTGCACTCTCAGCAAATTTGCGGATGATACTAAACTGGGAGGAGTGGTAGATACGCTGGAGGGGAGGGATAGGATACAGAAGGACCTAGACCAATTGGAAGATTGGGCCAAAAGGAATCTGATGAGGTTCAATAAGGATAAGTGCAGGGTCCTGCACTTAGGACGGAAGAACCCAATGCACAGCTACAGACTAGGGACCGAATGGCTAGGCAGCAGTTCTGCGGAAAAGGACCTAGGGGTGACAGTGGACGAGAAGCTGGATATGAGTCAGCAGTGTGCCCTTGTTGCCAAGAAGGCCAATGGCATTTTGGGCTGTATAAGTAGGGGCATAGCCAGCAGATCGAGGGACGTGATCGTTCCCCTCTATTCGACATTGGTGAGGCCTCATCTGGAGTACTGTGTCCAGTTTTGGGCCCCACACTTCAAGAAGGATGTGGATAAATTGGAGAGAGTCCAGCGAAGGGCAACAAAAATGATTAGGGGACTGGAACACATGAGTTATGAGGAGAGGCTGAGGGAGCTGGGATTGTTTAGCCTGCAGAAGAGAAGAATGAGGGGGGATTTGATAGCTGCTTTCAACTACCTGAAAGGGGGTTCCAAAGAGGATGGCTCTAGACTGTTCTCAATGGTAGCAGATGACAGAACGAGGAGTAATGGTCTCAAGTTGCAGTGGGGGAGGTTTAGATTGGATATTAGGAAAAACTTTTTCACTAAGAGGGTGGTGAAACACTGGAATGCGTTACCTAGGGAGGTGGTAGAATCTCCTTCCTTAGAGGTTTTTAAGGTCAGGCTTGACAAAGCCCTGGCTGGGATGATTTAACTGGGAATTGGTCCTGCTTTGAGCAGGGGGTTGGACTAGATGACCTTCTGGGGTCCCTTCCAACCCTGATATTCTATGATTCTATGATTCTATGATTCTATGATCAGCTGCTTTGCATTTAACTCCTAGGGCCTGATCCAAAGTAAATTCAAATTAATGGAAAGACCCTTACTGACTTCAGTTCAGGCCTGTAGTCCAGACTGTGAATTTAGTTTAAATCTACAATAGTACAGTAACATTCCATTCTAGTCTTAGATGTTGCAAACAGGTCTACCCTGTAGTTTGACTAAGGTTTCTTGGGATACTGCAACATTGATATCAGATTGTCCCAAAGCTACCTGACATCAATGCATCAGTTTCTCCAGGAAAAGACAGACACACACACAGGACTAAATTCACCCTTGGTTTTACACTAGGGAGGAATTGCTTGACTCCATGCAAGTGGGTTAACTCCATATGTGATGGTCACCAACTAAGGCATTTGTGTCTGTTGATTTAGCTCCTATTGTCCTCTTTATTTAAACTTTTGAGGCCTGTTTAATGGTTACAATATTATCATTGCAGGAGCAGAGCACCCTTTTGCTTTCTTCAACAATTGCTACCAGTTAAAATGAAATATTGATCCCACACCATGTCTCTGCCTTCAATATTTAGTCATTTTAAGTTTGCAACTTCTTCCAAAAATAAATCCAAAAGGATTTCAGGCTTGTTCAGTATAAGCTCCAAACATTATTCTTTATTGTTTTATGCATAATGGTCACTCTCTGATGATGAAAAGGTGGATCAATATCAACTCCCTGCAAAACTATCCTAGTTTCTGGTAATTATCTTCCTTGAAAAGCTTTAAATGTGCACCACTGTAACCGTTTATATTAATGACTTGAGCATCCACCTCCCAATAATAATATGTTGTAGTTCTGCTCTTCTCATTCTACAAAGGTTCCTCTCTACCAGTTATAACTATTAGAAAGCAAAGGAGGCATAATTGTTATTTAGTAAGGGGCATGGTATCACTCCCTGAATCCACAGAAATTGTCATTTGGAATCTTCCCAGACAGAAAATATCTCACCCCATAAGTGCACAAGAAACAACAACAACAACAAAACACACACACACACACACCCCTATACCTCACAACAACCAACTAACTTTGCAGAGAAGTAGGGGAAATAATGGAAGAAGAGGACAGTTAGAGCACCTGATGAGTAGGGAAGCATCACCGTATTTTGAATCTAAAGCACAACAATTTGGGACTGTCGATTTTTTGTAGAAAAGCCAAAAACCAAACAAACAAGGTTCCTTTTCATTGGTTCAGTTTTGATTGTTAGCACC
This sequence comes from Lepidochelys olivacea, assembly GCF_965140295.1. Taxonomy (NCBI): domain Eukaryota; kingdom Metazoa; phylum Chordata; order Testudines; family Cheloniidae; genus Lepidochelys; species Lepidochelys olivacea. The sequence continues at coordinate 11,495,029 of NC_140412.1, forward strand.
AGGACTAATGAAAAGGGATTTCTGGTAAAACCACTTTTTACTGAATACAAATGAAACATTGGCAGTCAGAGAGAGTTGGTGACTGAGCTTCTCAGGACTCAGTGACTGTATAGGACCTCCAGGATCATCGTGCACACTGCATAATGTAGCCATGGAAATTTCATGGTCATCAGTGGGGACAGATATTAGAACCTTCTGCTGTGAAAACTACAGCATCTTCTCTTTGAGTTAATGAAGAATTCTTAGCGGTATGAGTACTAGGACTTGCAGTCATTGTAGGCAGCAGTCAGAAGAGGAATCAAGATGACTAAGACACCAAGTCAATCTAGTATCACATCTGGGTATGTATGTGTAACTGTGCTAATTATGTTAGAAGGTGATCTCTGTAGTAGGAAGAGAGCCTAAGACATAAACCCTTGTATTGTTAGCCCTGTTCTTGCCACATTCTGTGAGCAGGTCCTGCCTTATACCAGGCCTCTAATACAAGGGCTTATGTCTTAGACGCTCTTCCTACTGCAATCTCCTCTTGGCAATGGATGAACTTGAAGTGTTGTGTTGATCCTTTAAGATCTACCCACTTGTTTGAAGTATCTGATAGAGGAGCCATAAACTCCCTATGACTGAGAAGATTTTAACTTAATTGTGGAGACCACCTTGGAAACTGATCACACAGTGTTAGTTTAATTTGAGGAGGAGGAGTACTTGTGTGGGGGAGGGGGCTGACGTACAACTAGAAGTCCAAGTCACCAGTCTAGAAGAAGGCAACCTTGGTAAACAGTGTCTAGAAATGCTTGATGAAGAATAAAACCCAAAGAGCTTCATCCATCAATGGCATATCAAAGCTACTGCTTCAACCAGTGTGTCCTAGAGATTTCTCTTCCATAGATTTTGGTTTAAAAAACTGGAAGAAAAAACGGAGGGAAGTTGAGATAAAATTGTCTCACTTGCTGAGAGTTCTGGTAGAAGTAACACTATCAGCAGCAGTGTAACAAATCATTAAAAACAATCACCAGCATTTAAAATAATGTAACAGCTTTCTTTTAAAAGGCAACACATTTGTTTAATCTTTGACACTTAGGGGAAGATGAATCTATGTCATTGTCACAGTAGTTTCTGTAAGGAAAATAATTCTGATCTGTATTATCTCTAAGGAGTAAAAGAGATTTCAAGTCTGCCACTGAAAACTGGGGCCAGATGTCTTTACTGGGAGGAATGGGAACTGGCTGGGGTTGTTTCTTTTGGGGATTTTAATCTGGAGAATTAATCCATACTTTTGCATCCTTGCAAAATTGCTGCAAATTGAGAAGCAAACAATAATAGAGCTGTAGGGCTAGCTCCACCAAGGGATTTAGGCACTTCACGGGCAGTTTAGGTGCCTAAGTCCAAAGTCCAGATCCTCAGAACTGCTGCTCAACTGTTGCCTATCTCTGTAGCTCCTAAATTGCAATGGGTAAAGTCCCATAAATTTCTGCTAGGGGGCAAGCACAAAGCTGCCTAAGCTCTGATACCTCTGAGTAGCTTGGTGCCTAAGCCCCAGTGGGATCCTCACACTGGGCATTTCCCTGTCTAGCTTTTCTGCGGGGCCCAATCTGGTAGGCTCAGAGGCTGCCTAAGAGCATATCTGCCCAACTGGGCCTTGTACAAAATGGTGGTGGTGGCGCCCCCTTATTTCCCACCCTTTGGGGGCAGGATCTCTGTCTCTCCTGCTGAAGCTGTTTCACTTTGTATGAAACACTTAGCCACTGGGCCAGAGAGACAGTGAGAATGACCCTATAGCCAAGTGCCCAGTTAGGGCACTCACTAGGAGATCCAGGCTTCAGTCTCTACTCTAATGGCTATGTGAATATTTCAGACAAAGTGGAACATCTTCAACAGGAGAGATTGAGAGACCCACTCCAGAATATACCCACAGTCCCATGGTTTGGGTGTATACCAGCAAACATGGCTTCAAGTCCCTGCTCCAAATTGGGCAGAGTGGGGACATGACTCTGAGTCCTCCACATCCCTGGTGAGTGCTCTAATCCGTGGGATCTAGGGCATAATTGGTGGTGGTAAGGGGAGAGCTTCCTCCCGGTGTTTTGCTAGAAAAGATTGACTTGGTTTAGGCACCTAACTCTGGACAAGAGTTCATGGCTGTGACTCCCAAGTGGAGACAGGCATCTCCCTCCTGCTCAGAGTTAGGTGCCTAACTCCCTGAGGCCCCACCCTTTTGCTCAGTGTTTACTATTGGTAGCTGAGGCAGCCCCCTGCTCAGTGTGCTAGCTTCTGTGAATCCTATTTTTAGGCTCCTAACTCTCCCCATGCATCAAGCTGATGTCTTCTGTTTGAGCGATAGGATATAATTTAAAAAAGATATCCAGTTAATTTAAGACTCCAAATTCTGGAGGATCCACCATATCCCTACATAAATTGTTGCTATGGTTTATTAAACATGAACCTTATTTCTAGTTGAGATAATGTAGTTTCAACTTCTGGCCATTGGATCTTGTTATACATTTGTCTGCTAGATAGAAGAGCTATCTACTGCCAGAAATCGTCTCCCCACGCAGATGCTCATAGACTGTGATCAAATCACCTCTTAATTGTCTTTGATAGGGTACGTGATGCTGGCAGATCAGGTGCTAGCTCATGCCAAGGTCTCTAGGCCTCACTGAACACTGACAAATTCATAGGTGAAAAGAAGTCTGGCTCACCCGTGTGTTATTGTTAAAATAGGCATTAGATTTATAAGAATGTATTTAGTGTTTAGACTTTATGAAATGCTTGTAGGATGCTGCATATATTAATCTTATTTATAATACTGATAGCCCATGTTATAAAGTTATATTAACTATTTGCATTGTAATCCTTTGTAATTTGTAAGTCATCAAACAGGAAAAGAGCATTAATTAATACAGAAATCCTGGCTTTTCATGGAAGATGTTAGTTCACCAAGAAGGCACATTAAAACCAAATGATCCATTGTGAAACATCAAAGAACAAAGACTGTTGATTACATGAAGAGGAGATGTGCAGGTGGACTCATTCCATCATCTTGAACTCTTGGGGGAGGGAATAAAAATCCCTGCCAAGAAAGAACTGTATCCCTATACTGCTTGGACTTCAGGGAGAGGGCATGACTTCTAAGCATAAGCAAGGGATCCCCAGTTGTTTAGCTTGGGTTAGCCCTAAAGGAAATATAGAGCATGGACATTACAGCAGCTTCTCGTACTTTTGGGAATCTAAGACTATAACTCATTTGTGTGTTTACCTGCTTTAATCTTGTGCATAACTCTCATTTATTTTCTTAGTTAATAAATCTTTAGATAGTTGATTATAGGATTGGTTACAAGAGTTGTCTGGTATGAGATGTGAGGTACAATTCATAGAATCATAGAATGTCAGGGTTGGAAGTGACCTCAGGAGGTCATCTAGTCCAACCCCCTGCTCAAAGCAGGACCAATCCCCAACTAAATCATTCCAGCCAGGGCTTTAAGGAACGAGATTCCACCACCTCCTGAGGTAACGGATTCCAGTATTTCACCACCCTCCTTATGAAAAAGTTTTTCCTAATATCCAACCTAAACTTCCCCCACTGCAACTTAAGACCATTACTCCTTGTTCTGTCATCTGCTACCACTGAGAACAATCTAGATCCATCCTCTTTGGAACCCCCTTTCACATAGTTGAAAGCAGCTATCAAATCCCCCCTCATTCTTCTCTTCTGCAGACTAAACAATCCCAGTTCCCTCAGCCTCTCCTCATAAGTCATGTGTTCCAATCCCCTAATCATTTTTGTTGCCCTCCGCTGGACATTTGCCAATTTTTCCACATCCTTCTTGCAGTGTGGGGCCCAAAACTGGACAAAGTACTCCAGATGAGGCCTCATCAATGTCAAATAGAGGGGAACGATCACGTCCCTTGATCTGCTGGCAATGCCCCTACTTATACAGCCCAAAATACCATTGGCCTTCTTGGCAACAAGGGCACACTGTTGACTCCTATCGAGCTTCTCATCCACTGTAACCCCTAGGTCCTTTTCTGCAGAACTGCTGTCTAGCCATTCGGTCCCTAGTCTGTAGAGGTGCATGGGATTCTTCCGTCCTAAGTGCAGGACTCTGCACTTGTCCTTGTTGAACCTCATCAGATTTCTTTTGGCCCAATCCTCCAATTTGTCTAGGTCCCTCTGTATCCTATCCCTACCCTCCAGCGTATCTACCTCTCCTCCCAGTTTAGTGTCATCTGCAAACTTGCTGAGGGTGCAATCCACACCATCCTCCAGATCATTTATGAAGATATTGAACAAAACCAGCCCCAGGACCGACCCTTGGCGCACTCCACTTGATACCGGCTGCCAACTAGACAGGGAGCCATTGATCACTACCCGTTGAGCCCGACAATCTAGCCAACTTTCTATCCATCTTATAGTCCATTCATCCAGCCCATACTTCTTTAACTTGCTGGCAAGAATACTGTGGGAGACCGTGTCAAAAGCTTTGCTAAAGTCAAGGAACAACACGTCCACTGCTTTCCCCTCATCCACAGAGCCAGTTATCTCATCATAGAAGGCAATTACATTAGTCAGGCATGACTTGTCCTTGGTGAATCCATGCTGACTGTTCCTGATCACTAGGAAATTGTCCCCTACACTTTCCAAAAACTTCCTGAATTGTCTGTGCACCACTGTATTGCTCTCCCAGCAGATATCAGGGTGATTGAAGTCTCCCATGAGAACCAGGGTCTGCGATGTAGTAACTTCCGTGAGTTGCCGGAAGAAAGCCTCGTCCACCTCATCCCCCTGGTCCAGTGGTCTATAGCAGACTCCCACCACGACATCACCCTTGTTGCTCACACTTCTAAACTTAATCCAGAGACACTCAGGTTTTTCTGCAGTTTCATACCAGAGCTCTGAGCAGTCATACTGCTCCCTTACATACAGTGCAACTCCCCCACCTTTTCTGCCCTGCCTGTCCTTCCTGAACAGTTTATATCCATCCATGACAGTACTCCAATCATGTGAGTTATCCCACCAAGTCTCTGTTATTCCAATCACATCATAATTCCTTGACTGTGCCAGGACTTCCAGTTCTCCCTGCTTCTTTCCCAGGCTTCTTGCATTTGTGTATAGGCACTTGAGATAAGTCGCTGATTGTCCCTCTTTCTCAGTATGAGGCAGTATGAGCCCTCCCCTCTTGCGCGCTCCTGCTCATGCTTCCTTCCAGTATCCCATTTCCCCAGTTACCTCAGGGCTTTGATCTCCTTCCCCCGCTGAACCTAGTTTAAAGCCCTCCTCACTACGTTAGCCAGCCTGCTTGCGAAGATGCTCTTCCCTCTCTTTGTTAGGTGGAGCCTGTCTCTGCCTAGCACTCCTTCTTGGAACACCATCCCATGGTCAAAGAATCCACAGCCTTCTCTCCCACACCATCTGCGTAGCCATTCATTGACTTCCACGATTCGACGGTCTCTACCCAGGCCTTTTCCTTCCACGGGGAGGATGGACGAGAACACCACTTGCGCCTCAAACTCCTTTATCCTTCTTCCCAGAGCCACATAGTGTGCAGTGATCTGCTCAAGGTCATTCTTGGCAGTATCATTGGTGCCCACATGGAGAAGCAGGAAGGGATAGAGATCCGAGTGCTTGATGAGTCTTGGCAGTCTCTCCATCACATCGTGAATCCTAGCTTCAGGCAAGCAGCAGACTTCTCGATTTTCCCGGTCAAGGTGGCAGATAGATGACTCAGTCCCCCTGAGGACACAGTCCCCAACCACCACCACCCGCCTCCTTCTCTTGGGAGCGGTGGTCGTGGAACCCCCAACCCTAGGATAGTGAATCTCATGCCTTCCCATCGGCGGAGTTTCCTTCTGTTTCCATCCCTCAGATGTATCATCTAGTCCCCTCTCTGCATTAGTACCTGTGGAGAGACCATGAAAACGTTTACTTACATGTATCTGCGTTGCTGGTACATGGACGCTCCCCTTTCTTCTTCTGGAGGTCACATGCTGCCAAATTTCTTCACCATCCTCCTGTCCCCGATGTGCAGCCTGCTCTGAATCTTCAGAATGTTGTGTCCGTAGAAGCATATCCTGATGTCTGTCCAGGAAATCTTCGCTTTCTCTTATGCAACGGAGGGTCGATACCTGTTGCTCCAGACCTTGAACCTTCTCTTCCAGTATAAAGAAAAGGAGTACTTGTGGCACCTTAGAGACTAACCAATTTATTTGAGCATAAGCTTTCGTGAGCTACAGCTCACTTCATCGGATGCATCTTCCAGTATGGAGACCAGCTTGTACTTTGTACAGACATTGACCTGGGGTAAGTGACTGGTCCTTTGGGACTGGAAGTAACCTGAATATTGTTGTGATTTTTGGTATAAGGGACCATCTATCATAAAGGCAAGTTTGCCTGGGTGGCAAGATAGACTGGAGTATCCCAGGGGACTGTCTCTGATTCCAAGTTAAAGCTCTTATAGAGCAAGAAGAGTTCATGCTTAATAGGCAAAATCTAAGTGTAGGACTCACAACCAATTTCGGGTTTGTACCCAGGTTTGTAACAGTCTGCCCTGAGTTTGGACTCACATTTGTGAGTGACTCCAGACAGCTCAACAGGCCAATACACCATAAGTAGTGTCACTGAATAGTGAATAGGAATACCTGTGGAATAAAATACAACCCATTGTGTGTGGGTATCACAAACTGGTCCTGTATGATTTTTTTCAGTCCATGGGACTGAGGTGCAGAGTGTTTTTTCAAATGGGTTGCCCTGGGCCGTACAGACTGATTCTTGGAAGACAGAGATTCTGTTGCATCCCTGTGGCATAAAGTGCTTCCTTTGCATGTCTTGGGAAGTTTGGCGGCCTGATTGTCAAAGAGATGCTGAGCCCCTGCAGCTCCCCTTGACTTCAAGTGGAGTTTGAGGTGCTCAGCGTGGGCAAAAAATCAGGTCCTCATCTCTGACGCAGAGGAGACCACAGATGTGCGATTGAGAGGCAAGTGGGATTGCGGTACAGGATCACACAGGAGCTGTGCTTTAAAATCAACTGACATTTAAACGAGAGAATCCAAAGGGGGGTTAACAGAAATCCCATGGGAAAAAAGCAAGGGAAAGAGAGGGGCTGTCAGGAGGACAAAACTCTGTACGGTTCCCCCAAGTCCATCCATCATGGGGCAGGTTTTGTCCCCAACAGTACAAGCCATGTGGTGTCTCTTCCACCTGCTCCCCAGAACCTACCCCCTGCCTTCATACTGGCTCAGTCCCTTTCTGCTTTCTGAGGCAGAGCTTCTCTGCTGGTGGATTCCTCAGTGAGGAGAATGCCAAAATTAATATAGACTTATGCATCTGATCAGCAGTCCCCCTCTGGGCCTGCCCTTTCCCCCTCATTCCCTTCACATGTGCTGATTTTCCATGGGGGCAAAGGCAGCCGGGGAGAGTGGCATGAAAACAGCTGACTTTCATCCCTTCCTCTTCAGAAGAGGGAGAGGCCTGAGGGAGTGACTGGGCCCTGGTTCCTATGCCTGTGCTTTAATCGCTAGGCCGTATTTCCTCTCGAAACAGAGACAGCGCTGACTGAGCCACAGCCCATTTCTGTATCAAAGCGAAAAGAATCGTGGGGTTCTACATAACACACTCAATTTCACATTTCATGTCACTATCCATTTTGCCAACGTTCATTAAAATTTAAAAGGTGGGTCAACTTTCGTAGCATCCAAAAGAATGAACATTTCCCCAGGCTCAGGCTCTTAGCTTTGATCTTGTGCCAACAAGCAACTTGAAGGTTTTATTGCCATTTAAAGGGAACTTAGTATTAAAAAAAGCAAACCCAAGCAAACCCCACAACCCAGATATGCCTACCGTACAGACTCTCAGGGTAAGGAGCTGGTCACATCCTGTACTGCTGGAGTTGCATAACTCAGCAAGGCATCCTCTGCAGACATATGGATTTTCAGATTTGTAAAAGGTCATAAAAAGAACAATGAAGAGTAATTGTAAATAATGGCAAGCCCAGACTGGGTCTTTTGAGTTAATAGAGGAAGATGCTCACATCTGAGCCAACCTGCGTGAACCTATGAATCCAGCCCTATGAAATCATCCAGCCATAGATCTAATGCAATGCAGGGATTATAGCTTGGAAGGGGTAAATTGTCTTTTCTACAAAGAATATACAAAATAAAAGTAACAATATTTTGCTCTTCTACAGCACTGTTCATCCCCAAGTCTCAAAGTATTTAATAGAGGAAGTGAGTATCATAATGCCCATTTCCCAGATGGGGAAATGAAGGGACAGAAAGGCAAAGTGGCTTGGCCAGTGTCTCCCAGCAAGCCAGTGGCAGAGCCATGAATACTCAGTACAGCTATGAAGAAGTTTTCCTCAATGGACATTGCTCATACTGCAGTGCCAGTGAACAAACCAATATATTGGAACAGAGATTTCAATACCCTATGATGCAGCAAATGCAGTCTCACAACTCACTTATGCTACATTCAGATAAGGACCAATGTTCAAATTCAAGGACATCCATGTACCACATTTAGATGCTCAGACTGGCACTTAAGCAAGTAACATGGATATGTACATGCAAGGTTTGGACAGACATGTCAAACCCATGAAAAAACACAGAAATTGGGCTTGTCTTTGGCTTAATTGGCTTGTGAGTTGCTTGTTGGCTACTTTTTAGCTTATTGCTTGTTGTAGCTTATTGCTTCTTTTTTTTGATCAGCTCCTGGCAAGCGGGCGGAGGGGGGCAAGCAGGAGCAAGGGGGGCAAGCAGGAGCAAGGTGGGGAGAGAATCAGGGGTGCACAGCAGGCCCACCACAGTCCCAGACTGCACGCCGTGGGAATCTAGTCACATAGAGTGCTGGGGTTCTTAGGGATTGGCTTGTTTTGGCCTTGTTTTGAAATGGGATTAGCTGGATTTTGGGCTGATTGTGAAAGTCGGGTGCTTATTTACCATGTGAAAGTTGGCAATTGTGTGTTTGGATGTTCACATTTAAAAACTGAGTTCAATAATAGCAAAGTGAAAGAGGAAATTGAGAGGTCTGGCTGAAATAGAAAGGATGGGATAAGAAAAGTAACAGTGCTGATGAGTTAGAAAGACACAGGAAGGCTCTTCCACAGGGCAGGAGCTGCCAAGGGGAAAACGTCTTATCCTAGTCATGGTGAGGTTGTGAGAAGGGACAGAAAGAATCGCTGGAAATGGGCACAGATTAGGTATAGAATAGCCATCCATCCCACTGCAGTGTGTTGCTTTCAGTGCTGTGGTATGCTGGTCCCCAGGTGTGTGGTAGTGTGCTGGGTGTACCAGGACCCCGGAACAAATGCTGTGGTTGCTCTTAGCAGTAGGCTGTAACCCTTGGTGGGCTCCCAGGAACAATCACACTCTTTGAGTAATGGAAAGAATTCCTGCACTAAGACTGGCAGAAACAAAAGGTGCAAACGCCCTCGGCACAATTGCTTTAGGACTTATAGCCCCCAACTAAAAGAGCCCATCAGTGTGCGATGGAGTAAATTCTTCCAGGAAGTGAAGTGATGTCACACTTCCTGTATACTCTTTACGGTGTCTTTGGTTTCCTGGGACACTTCCTGCCAGGGACAAAACCAAGGAAGCCCAGAACAGGGCAGCCACGGGATGCAGCTATGCAGAATCCTAGAAAGTAGAGGGTTTATCCACCCCATTTCTGTATACAGATCCTGTTCATAATAAAAGGTTTATCTTGAAACTGGTCTTCTTGGCAGAGACACTACAATCAATTCTCAATCCAGCCCCTAGGATATGAAATTAAGAGTGCCAATGTAACCCCTCCATGTTCCTCTCCAGCTGCAGTATGTTCCCCCACCGCATTTAACAGAAAAGCTCCACGCGCTATCTTCCTGTTTATGGAAACTCAGGCTGCAGATCCTTGCCCTTCCCATCCTAGGGGTTGCATCTTCCACTTTGTTCTCAAAAAACAGCCTTGCATAGGACTTGGGGTGAAGGAGATGGCCCAGTGAGCCTTTGCATCCAAGGGGCTCAGATTTGCTTGAAGAGGCTGTAACTATCTTGGGGTTCATCAAATAATAAACCAATGAATGAGAAAGGAATAAAATTTTAATAAAACAAACTGGAGAGCTTCTGTAGTGAGCTACTACACATAGACCTGTGGTGTTTCCAACCCCGGCCTCCAGGGCACATCTCCAAATGCCTATGTTCATAATACTCTCCCTTATGTGGGAGCTAGTCTAAATTATAATCTTCTACAAACATATCTCTACAGTGGCTTTTTCATGAGATTTCTAGTTTTTCAACTTCTGGAAATATCACTGGAATGAAATATCAGCACTGGCCCCAGAATTAAAAAAATGAGCAATACTGAAAATTAAAAAAAAACAAATCCTGCATTTTCCAAACAGCCCAGAACTTTGGAAAAGCAAGAGTCTGTTGATGTTAGGGTTGTAGATCCAGGGCGAAGTTATTAGTGTATTGGAATTGGTGTGGCCTTCCATCAGCAGGATGCACATTGCTATGATTACCTGAAGACTTTCATGGCATTGCTTTCTAATTAGATGTGTGCACTGGCTGAGATTTTCTTAGCTTGGTTCTTCTCTCACTGTGGGAATCACACCACTGTTGTTACAGCAAGTTATTACTGGTGTAAATAAGAGGAGAATCTGGCCCTCTCTAATGAGTTCAAGGTGGTGAACTGCTCAAATACAATCTGGAAATGCTTAAAAATGAAACAATTTTTACAGCAGGACTTTTTTGCCTCTTGAAACAACCGGCAGGAAAACCAGGTGGGACTCTCTGCTAATTACCTTACCATGCAGACTGAATTCACCTCCAACTGGGTGCTCTCCAGAAGCCAACAACCCTTTAGGAGCCTCATTAGAGGAAATCTGATAGAACACAGGCTGTGATCACGGTGATGGTCAGAAAATGGATAAGCCAAGAACATCTTGGCTCAGTTAGAGGGTTTTTCATAAGACCAAATTATGTAGCAGCCTTTATGCAGGAAGGTAAACAGTTACACTTCCATGCAGAATCGCTAGAGGAATCAGATGTAAGCTCCCAAGGAGAGAACTCAGGGGTCCCTTTGAAAGGGTTGGTTTTGTCATTACAAATACTGCAGGCAGAGACAGATAGGTAGCAAAAGCACTAAAGGTTTCAATCATATGGTTGTTGATATCTGTCTGTCTGTCATATTTGTAATGCGCCCATCACTGGAGTCTCTAGGCACTTGTTTTTCAGGTGAGGTGGCGACCACTGAAGATCTTAACAGCCATTGCAAATATACACAGCTCAGCATTAAATGGTGTTAATGGAATCCTGGAGGGGAACATTTTGGCTTTCATTATTACCACATTCAGTCCCCTGCAAGCAGGAATATGACCCCACCCTACTACAGGGGTCAGGCAGGCATGAAGGGAGGGGCTAACAGGGGAGAGCACCATTCAGTTGTGGGCTATGAAGGAGAGCTGATCTCCAGCTCCACAGAGGCCTGGAATAGGATTTGGGGTGGAGGAGATGGCCCAGTGAACCTCAGCCAGGGCCTAGGAACTGCTTGAGAGTCGGCTGCTTGTCAGGGACTCCCTGAGGGAAGGTAGGCCTGATGTGGGACTATATTTTTTCCTTTTTGTTGCTACCGGCGGCTTGCCTGTGGTTGTAGAGGCAGGTGGTACTCTGCTTGAAGGGGGTGACAGCCAATAAAAGCTCTTTTATTTCTTGACGCTTAAATGAGGACTCTGTAGTGGTTTGTCATTAAACCGGCAGCAACCTAGATCAGAAGCACCCATTGTCTGAAAGACAGCGATTTCCTTGCAAACCCAAGAACTCTGAGTGGGAATGCTTTAGAGCGGCAAATAGCATCCACTAGGATCTCCACTTCCAAGCTGCTGGAGAGTCTTTGTAGCGGCCTGCGCCACAAAGTGTGCACAGTTAGTCCCTTTCCTGCCCCTTGGCCTCAGCAGAAGAGCGGCATTTGTGCTACAGGTGGACCTTCCGTGGTTGTAGAAGGACACTCGGTATTTGAGGCGATAGCAGTAGTATTTACATTTACTTCACACAGTGTCTTTGATCCAGAATGCTCTAAACGTGCCTTTTTAACAAACTAATATGTAAAAATATACTTGGACTGATTCTGCTTTGCCCGGCGCCTTGTGCAGTCGTTTACCCTCCCAGTGCAAAGTGTGTGTAAAACGCAACCAAATCAGAATGGCAGCCCTAGTAAAAATGAGTACAGTAGGTGCAGGGCAGTGGAGAATCAAGATAGGCCTAAACTGCTGCTTTTGAGTCTGAACTGATCTGATCTTTCCCAATGCTTCTGGTTGTTCAGTTCTGAAGCTTTGGTTTGGGCCCATCTCTAGTATAGGGTTTAACTTTGTCCTCCATGGAAGCAAAACACAGTGTAAAACAAGACAGCTGTTTTTAGCACATGGCAACACTACATACTTGAAGGTAGTCTCTCTAGTGATTGGAAAAGAGCAATGGTAGTCAAGATATATGGAACCCACTGCTCCTGGCTCACTATATGTCTGCAATGGTGGAGGGGGCACTGCTGAATCCAGAACTGGAGTCTAAGATTATAGCAGCTGCATTTTTGGCTAAAATGGAGTGGGGAGAGTTATGAAATAAAGAGGCCCAAGAGAAGAGATGGAGTGCACAGGGTGGACTTGATGACCTTTCAAAATCCCTGCCAGCCCCACATTTCTGTGATTCTTTTGAAGAAGATGTGAAAAGTGGGAAAAGGAGGGCTTTGGGGAAGGGGAAGAAGAAAAATTACGTCTCTGTCCTCCTTTGCATTTATTTTTCCAACCCACAGAGATGCATCTTCTTCCAATTTAGTATTATTAGTGAATTACAGTAACACGTGGGTTTCTTCTGCCTTTCGTTGTTAAAGCCTTGCTTCTCTCATTAAAACTGACCTCGACAAGAGCAGTTTAGGTGGATGTTAGAGGGTGGAAAAAAATAGGAAGGGATCAAGAAGGGACCATGTAGGAACTGAAGTCTGGACATCAGGAGTAGACAGGGTGTTGAAGTGCTGAAGACATTAGGAATGCAGCATAATTTACTACAAGCAAAACAGTGTGCCTGAGGTATAGATAAGAAGATGCGGAGACCATGTGGTCTGCTGATTACAGCCAAAAGATTGGTAAAAGGAAGCATCATGGGTTCTGATCTCTGTTGACTCATGTAGTCAACAAGCTACATGAACTCTCTGTGACTCTTCCAGCTCAGATGGAAAACCTTTTGAAAAGCAGCTGCACTTTCTTGGAATCATAAAGGGCTCACTATAGCCAGAAAGAGGTGGAGTCAGCAGAGAAATATTTTGCCTGTTCATAGCTGGAAATCAGGTATGGATCTGCCAACTTGTATATTGTTAGCCCAGATCTACACTGCCAGCTTAACAAACTCATATGCTGCAAACAACAGATACAATTGCAACGTAAACCATCTATGGTTTAGGAGCTGGGATTAGAACCCTGGTTCTTCAGCTCCGTTATAAAGCCCTCTTCCTCCTGAGCTAAGAGTCTGCAGTTCATTACTTTCTAAGCATCCTTGGTAAATTCTCACTGGGTAAAGAGCAAAGCTGTCCCGGACAATCAATTGTAAGAATAGATTTTCTTTCATTGTTGACGTGAGTTAGGTGCTTAAAACCAAAGTGTTAAATTGGATTTTCTAGACACAAAAGCCTATAGACATTGGTTTTAGTAATATGGATCTTGTTCCTGAAAACACTGCTGAACCTAATGCTTACTACTCTGAGTAGTCCCACAGACTCCAGTTCTTCAGGGAGTGCAAGATGCAAACCATCAAGTACTTTAGGGAGTATTTTAATGGTCTAACAACATTGTGGTGTTTTGTATCAGTTAAGAGAAAACTTGAATTTTTACCCATTCTACCTTGGCTTTCTTGTCTTTACAGTTAGATCTACTCTACTAATACATAATGATTTGTGAATAAAAGCCACGTTTGGCTCACGATGATTCATGGGGTGATATTATTTATTATTTGGACAACTGCCAGTATTCATGAAAGCATTCCTAAATGCAAATAAGCATCATAATTTTAGCACAAAAGGAAAATTTGTCTGAAAATTCATATCGGATGTGCACTATCCGTCATTTGTTATTTGTCATTCATTTAAAAGTTTCAGTAATCCAGTCGGGGGGCAGTCACAAACTCATGACTTTTATGTAAACAATCAACATGATACAATGAACAAATTTGATTGAAGAGTGCTTCATGAACCGAAAAAAGGATTAGGTCTATCGGATACCTTAATCACAATGAGTGATTTGACCAGCCTTTTAACATGTATGTGTAATCGTGTTAAACGTATAATGCCATTCTTAATAGCGGCTCCCAATTCTGTTTGCCCAGGAAACTGCTTTTGTTTCCTACTCTTTTAATAAAAAGGGAAGGGGATGTATTTTCTCACTTGACTCCTCTCCCCACTTCATGTATGTGACACTGTTGGTATGTGACACTCCCTAAAAAAGGGATCATGCTACGGTCTATAGCTAGATGACAATGTTTATTAAATATAAAGGATCTTCCTCTATCAGTTGTTGCCACAGAGGATGTTGCTGGCTTTCTAGATTGTGTGGTAAAATTATTACTGTGGGATTGAAAGGGAAAAGATCACAGACAATTGCAGGTAGTGTCCTATTTCTTTTTTTCCTGCGAGCGACTTAGCCACCCTTACCTTTGCAAATTTCACCTGCTGCTCTCTGAGACTGAAATGGATAATGATGCCTAGTATGTGGCAGCAAATTCTTAAATGATTTTGAACCCAAAAACATGCAGTGTAGGACTCAGGAGAGAAAGTGTCTGAATTAAAAAAAAGAAAAAAAAAAGAAAAAAAAGTCCTGTCTTGAAAATTAACCAGATGATAATGTGACAATGAAATAACACTATCAATCTCTAGTAAATCCTGGGCAGTGCTTGTCTGTGTTGACATGGATTTCATTGCCTGAGGTCAGCCTTGGTTTGTTCAATTGCAGATCCATCTGACTAGCAAGTTTGCTAGCTACAATCCATAAATCATTAAAAAGGTATTCTGTTATTCCAGGCACTGCTGCTCCACTTTGTTGTTGCTCGTTTCATTCAGGGTTGTGGCACAGTAAAACTGGTCATTGTTTGGCTTATGCAGCACTGCTAAGAGAAATTTGGAAAAATGTTCAGAATCACTAGTGGCCCATTATCTAGCCACTGGCAATGACCTTTCTATGAAATACCCACAAAAACACAGAAGGCCTATAATAATGATCTGCCGATAGCGCACAAGCTGGCTATTATGGATAGCTGTTATGTTGGAGTCTTAATAAAGGAGGAGAAGTTGTAGACCAACATCCCTGTGAAGCTATAAATTCCCCCACTACACCTCTTGGGTGTGAGTGTTAGAATTTCTCTTAGGTATGCTCTGTGCTTTCAACTCAAATAAATCTGTTTCCCTTTGTGATGATTTGGGGAAAGCATCTGTACAATTGATGAATTCTCTGTGAGATTATGAACTCTCTGTATGTATCTCTACCAAGTTGCAAACTCCATTTTGAATTGGCAGCTCCTTTGTCTTCTCTGTCCTCTCTATTGAACTGAAATTCCAGCAGGAGTATTGCCCAAGGCCTAATAATAGAGAGTCATTAAATCATGATGGTCCTCTACTCAAAATGGAAGTACCCTATACAAAAGGTTTCAGAGTAGCAGCCTTGTTAGTCTGTATCCACAAAAAGAAAAGGAGGACTTGTGGCACCTTAGAGACTAACAAATTTATTTGAGTATAAGCTTTCGTGAGCTACGGCTCACTTCATCGGATGCATTCAGTGGCTGGCTTCTGCCCAGGAGAACAGGTTTGTTAGGGGAGAAGTCACCTGGTAGGACTCTGTAGTCACCGGTTGAGGCTTACCAGGCAGTCACCTGACAGGGGAGACTGGAAGGTTATAAAGTGCAGAAGATGCTCTGTTTGCACTGCAGTCACAGTGTGCCAGCTGCCTAACCAGATTTATTTTATCTGAAGGACCCTGCTTGGTGTTCTCACCCTATGGTGGAGTTTCATCAAGACAGCTGTTGACTTGAGAGTGTGGGGGGGAATGACTTGGAAAACCCCTCTGTTCATTCTGATGTGTAAACCCATTAGACCTTCCTATGAGTCCTAAGTTTGCTTGTTTTGTGTGAGAAGAAAGAGCTGCCTAACATACTAGACATTTAATCTCAGGTGCTGATATATCAGTGAAGTGATGTTTCTAGAGACAGATAGGTGGTGTTTAGATCAGGATTCAGAATACGGTTAGGGCTTGGGGTCAGGGTTTGAAGAAGCATCCCAATGTGTTTAAGATGTGCATGTCAGAAAACTCGTTCCACCCACACAGTGCATCTAACCTGCAGGACGAACTCTTGAACAGTGCTGGCAGTGAAGAGTTGTTTCGTATGAAGGAGTTGTGGCAAGCACTGGAGACTCTGCTACAGACAGCTATTGTTTGTAGCTTGCTGTGTGTTTTGAAGGGATTTTAATTCATTGAGGATTGGGCTCTCCAGGTGTGGTAAATGGGGCAAAGCCAATGAGTGACTTAACTTGGGTCTGCTGACTTAGATGTGTCCCTGACCTGTCAACAGCCTCCTGGAGACCCCAAATGAGCAGCTCTGCCCTTCACTGTGCTTCTGAGCCCCCACCTGGACCACTCAACCTATCCCCCAAGCACTCACGGGACTTGGATTCAGATTGCAAGCTTTAACTGAAAATGTCATGAGCCATAAAAGAGGCATGTTTCTGGAGCATCCTTTTGAAAATTCTGGAACAAGCAACTTTCTCAAGCCACTTCCTGTTCTGCCTTTGTTCCAACAGACCACAAGACAACTTTATTTTGTATACCATCTTTCATACAAATTGCATCCTAAGATGCTGCCCAGAGTTAAATAATAAGTAATGTCAAAGAGAGAGAAATCAAGGGTCTAGGCGTGGGAAGATTTGGTTGCATAGGTGACTTGAAAAATGAATGGAGAAGTAAGTTGATGAGATGGAGAGATCTGTATCTCTGGACATTGTGCACTTGCAGCAGCTTTAAACTGCAGGTCACTGGCCAGAAATGAAGTAGCTTATGTTGAAGGTATAATGGTGTGAGTTTGAGCTATGTATATTACTCTTATTCATATTTTTTAATAGTAAATCACAGTAAATAAAGCTGACTCCACCATTAAATCAAGAGTCAGATAATCTGGTTATTCAGCTGGAAGGAAACTTCATTGTTAATTAACATAAATAAAACCTTGGGGGCTGAAAGGTGTCAAAGCCAAGGAGCAAGAGAGAAAGTGATAAAGACAGACAATTGAGAATGGCAAAACGCGAGGACCTTTTAAAAGAGTTTGAAAGTGAACCTGTCATATTTGGTTGTGCTGATAATTTGATAATTAAAAAAAAATCAAATAAAATCTGAAGTCTAGGGGAATGAACAGTTCATTTTACAAGATTGGAAGGGAATTTTCAAACACAGCGGAGGGAGCTGTGGGCTCCAGTATATCATATTTACCTCCAGTTCAGTGAGCTGAAGGAAAAGCCATCCCACCCGCCACTGGAGTGAGGTTCATTAATTTTGATCTTTGGAAGAGGAATATTGTCTTATCTTTGTTTTCTATTTGTTCCCCACACACACACTTCACTGCCTTAAAAGAGAAGCCATCAAGCAACACTGAGGTTCCCTGCTTAGGCATTTGATTGGACCTGCTTATTATAGGCCATGTTATGGGAGTTAAACTATGGCCCATGTTGTGGGTGACAGAGGGTTGTAGAGATACGAGCCCTAGGGGGAACTGAGAGGAAGAATGGTTCAGTCCTTAGGGTGCCAACTTGGAACTCAGGAACCCCAAGTTTAATTCTGTGCTCTACTATAGACTTACTGTGTGACCTTGGGCAAGTCGCTTAGCCTCTCTGTCCCTCAGCACTTCCTACCTCACAGGGGTGTTGAGGATAAATATGTAACCCACACATCTCCCGGGAGTGGTGCTCTGTCCCCTCTAGTGGCACTCAGACCACTTAGAGATTAATGAGTCTGCTACCGCCTTAGCTAAGAGCCATGTGCTTTTAGGCTCATGCAGTGGAGGCTCGTGCATTTAGTTCCATAGGTTCCCAGGTCCCATCCCACTTGCTAATGCCTGGGGTCTGTCAGCGTTACAAGTGGGGGCTCGTCTGGGATATCAACTGGGAAGTCTCTGAAGTGCGGGACGCGTTTCCTCAACTAGGGGAAGTATGTAACCCACACACCTCTTTGGTGTGGTGTTGTGTCCCCTCCAGTGGCACTCAGACCACTTAGGGATTAATGAGTCTGCTACAGCCTTACCTAAGAGCCATGTGGCTTTTAGCTCATGCAGTAGAGGCTCATGCATTTAGCTCCAGAGGTCCCAGGTTCAATCCCGCCCTCCAACAACTGGGGTCTCTCAGTGTTACAAATATATTCAAGATTGTGAGGTGCTCAGATATGACAATAATGGGGGCCATATAAGTACCATAGACGGGGGAATATTGACTAATTTCTGAATTCCTTCTGAGACTACAGAGGTGTGTACATGGCAGCAGCTCCAATGCCCTCTTGAAACAGGTGCTTGTCTCTTGTCTAAAAGCCCTTTGGAATTTAATAAGGCTAAAATATTATTTCTCCTTAGTGTCATTCAGTTGCACAATCCAAGCAGCGGCTGGCCAAAGGTGCCCACTCACGTTGCTGGGAGTAGCTTACATGCCAGAGGCTGTGCGTGAACATCCGGGGAGTGGGGATTCTCATAGCAAAGCAGGGTAAGGCTGGCTCCCCGAGTCGAGGATTGGAGTGACCTAGCAGATTACTGGTCCAGATAACACTGGAGGAACGTCACACATGTTCTGACCATCTCCCATTGGTCCACGTTCCCTCTGAAGCTAGGCTGCTTCTGCTGTTTTAGCCCATCAAGCAGTCTATGCCAATAACATCAGGAATTTCAGTTAATTCCAAAGCTGACCAAGCTTGGAATCAATAGGAAGACAAAACAAGATAGATCCTAGAAATAGTGACAATCCCAAGACAGAGGCCTCCTTACTTGATCTTCCTCCATTATGTGGTTGGCCGGTAACTCTCATCTATAAATTCTGCTGACATATTTGACTCTGGTTTTGAGGAGGTGAGTACCCAGCCTCCCAGCCACCCTCCCTTTTGCCAGGGATAAAATGGGATCTTCCCTTCCCACCAGCTTTAAACACCTCTTTCAGTAGTTTGTTTTCAATAGATGCCTGGGTCTTGTCAAAGGCATGAGCAAGAGACGCCATCTCATCCATAGACTTCACATCTTTGTCCCATAGAAACTGCTTTACATCCACCTTCCATATGCCTAGGAAATGCTCTTGAGCCACAAGCTCAAACATTCCCTCAAAGCTTGTAACACCTTTGCCCCTCACCTATTTTACCATCAAATCTTTCATTTTGTTCACATATTCCCCATTACTCATACCAATATCCCTCTTAAGATTCCTAAATTTAACTCTATATGTTTCAGGGGTAATCTGAAAACTTCGCAAAACAGTAGCTCTAAATTTACCATAGTTGAAAGCATCTTCAATTGGCATTCCATTGAATACATTTTGAGCTTTACCAGTTAATTTCACAATCAGGGTAGGAACTCTCTTATCATCAGGGATTTCATGTATTACCCCAGCCTTTCAGAGTTAGTCAGATATTCAGCAATATCATCATCCTCACTGTATGCAGGACATAAGTGTTCCCACTTGTGGATTTTTGGAGTGATGGGAATCGTTGTGGTCAGGGCATTCTGGATCTGCTTCTCTAGCAAGTCCAGTTGGTGTTTTCACTCTCTCTTTCTTCCCGTTCTCTTTCTCTTTCTTCCTGCTCTCTCTCGCTCTCTCTTTTTCTTCCATGGCCCTTCTGTGTGCAGCCTCTTCCCTGGCTGCCTCTGCCTTCATAGTTTCCTTGGCCGCAGCTGCTTCTTTGAGCCTTATTTCTGCCTGCTACATTTGAAACTTGCGGTTCTTTTCCTTCTCTGCTGCTTCCAGTCTGGCCAGCTGTAGTTTTGTAGCTGCCTCACTGGCAGTCAATTTTTCTGCTTTCTTGTGCTCGTTTCCCTCATCCAAAATAAACAAACAGAAAATAACAAAACTGTGACCTCCTCCTGACTCTTCTTAGCCACTGCACTTAGGACTCACTTAAAATCACAAATATCACCGCTTAAAGTGTGATCTCCACTTGGAGTAGCAAGCTGCACATACTCCCTGCTCGCTGCACCACTGTTACATTCCCCTGGTGTTATCTGGACCGGTAATCTCAAATCCTTGACTCTGTGAACCAGCTTTACCCTGCTGTGCTGTGAGAACCCCCACTCCTGGGATGTTCAGACACAGCCTCTGGCATGTAAGCTGCTCCCATCTACATGAGTGAGTACTCTTGGCCAGCCGCTGCTTGGATTGTGCAACTGAATGACACTAGCCAATATTTCTGGTCCCAGACACAACCCTAGGAACCTCCATCTTGCAGTGTCCAGTTATGCCTGCTGGACGCTGCAAGCTTATATGAGTTCATCAATTTAACAAAGAAATTGATATGCACCAGATTTGCTATCCCAAGGAGAGTCTGTGACATGCTTCAAACCAAGATTTTAAGTGATTATAAGTCAAAGCACAACAAACCATATTTGGTCAAATGAAATAAAAGCAAAACACATTCTAAGCTGATCTTAACACTTTCAGTGCCCTTAAAAACTTAGATGCTTCTTACCACAGGCTGGCTCTCCCCTTTGATCAGCGCTTCAGGCGCTTGATGGTGATGTTTGCAGATAGAGGTGGAAAAGAGCGGAAGAGCATGGCAAATGTCTCACCCTTTTATTATGTTCTTTCTTCCCTCTTGGCTCCCCCCCCCTTCAGGGTCAGGTGAGCCTTACCTCATTGTAGTCCCAAACTGACCAAAGGAAGGGGGTGACTCACTCGAGAGTCCAATAGATCCTTTGTTGCTGCCTAGACCAGTGTCCTTTGTTCCTGTGAGGATGGGCTGGGTTCGTCCCTTAAATGCCCTGATGCGGTGTTAACTGCCCCTCTGCTCTTGAAAAGTTTTTGCCTGGGCTTGTTTTAAGCCATGAGGATATATTTTCAGTTTCATAATTATATACATGAAATTACAACCTATAACCTTACTATAACCTTACTATAATATTACAACAATGCTCAGTGCATCATGAGTCTTCTGAAGACACCCGACATGACAGACTTTGCATTTGGTACCACACAATCATATTATAAGGATGAACATGGGGGTATAGGGTGTTCCTCCAAGATACAGAATGTCACACCATGACAGTCAGATGTCATCCTAAAGTGGAGAAGAGCTGAGGACCATAGGCTACTGAACTTGTCTGTGTCCAGTATCCTGCCTGTAGCGGGTGAATGAAACGAGTATTGGTGAGACAGAAGTTAGTGTTGCTTTTCTATTCTTCTGCTCTTGTGCATTCATCAGAAGAACATTGAGGAATAATTTTAACAACTGTTGACCTAAAAGCCAAGAGTGGATTGATTTTTGTCTTCCCAAAGGAAAGACTCCTGGTACCAGAAAGTGACAATTCAAGCAATGGTTTTCTTCTGTAGAACTCCTCCAGGTGTGAAAGAAATAAAAGGTAGCTTTCCAAAAAGACAAGTAATTTAAAAGATTATCAGGCCAGAAAGAACCATTGTCATCACCTAGTTTGACCTCCTGTATAACACAGGACATAGGACTTCCCTGAATTAATTACTGTTTGAACCGAGCATATCTTTTAGGACAGCATCCAATCTTGATTTAAAAATTGTCAGTGATGGAGAATCCACCACAACCCTTGGTAAGTTGTGCCAGTGATTCATTACCCTCCCTGTTAAATTTGTTGACTTTTATATTCCAAGCTTTGTCAATTTCCTCTATTTGTTTTTTCTTGTGCATTTAAAAAAATGATTTCTGTGAAGTGGTTGCTGAGGGAAAAGTTAGTCAGATTCCTTTTTCACTAATCACAATTCCTTAATGTTTTAACAGTGAAAAGAGGGTTTTAGTGACTGTCTTATGCCTGAGTGCACTAGCCCATCTCAACAGAGGGTGAACAAACTTTGAACGTATGAACTGGCGTTGCAAATGAGTGCAGGTACTGCTGTTTTTTCCAGGGTGAAATTTGTTCACTTCTTGCCCAACCCACATGATGGAAATCAGTGGAAAAGGTGGAATTTTGCTTGTGATCCAACGTAGTTAATTCTCAATAGGAGCTTCACAGAGCTGTAGATTGAACTGTTTTCTTGATGGACTCCCAGCGACCCCTCCTTTCATAAAATTGAAGCTACTTTGAGTGGAGACCTGTCAAGCTGTCCTTCTTTATTCAGGAATGAAGACCCAGGATTGTCTCTCATTACTGTCTGCGGTGTGCGAACTGACACTTTAATTACAGAGCAGCCATAACCACTAGGTAACCTAGGCAGGAAAGGCCAGTTAATGGATCCTGTGATAATAGTGACAAACCTTATATCAGAACATCTCAAACAGAGCTTTCATCCCAAAGCCTTTGTGAACTGTTCTCACAGTCCTGTGAAACTCATGCAGCCTGGCAGAAATCCCTTTCAGGACAAGAGGAATTTTAAAGCTCTAGACTGATAACTGCAAAGATGTAAGATAAAGATAGCTTTGATGAACTGAAGGGAATGTAAAATAACAGTATGGAAAAAGCCTATGGTATCATGGAAATCATCAAATGTATTTTGGGTGCTATCATGATCTAAGTAATAGGCCATTGCTAAGCTCTGGAATACCACAATACTGGATTTAGAGGTTCTTAAGTAGAATTTGTTTAGCACAGGGTGTAATATGCAAAGTAACTGAAACAAGTGTAACGAACACATTGGCGCACTATTGCCCTCTGACCCGCAAAATGAGCAGTTGGGGAAAAATTAGGCCCTGGGTCATCTTCAGGGATAAGGACGCTATTCATCAATTAGCTCATAGTTGGCTCTAGGGTGTCTAGGGAAGAGGAAAAGAAAATGTCATTCAGGGGGCTGAGGAAGAAAGCCAGAGGCCTGTGTGGAAAGGGCAGCAGAAGGCAGGCAGGAACAGCAGCCTGGGAGCTGGCCTTGGAAGGAAAGCCAAGGAGGAGGCAGTCTGGGGGATGAGAGCCAAGCAGGGGGCCAGCAGGGTGGGGGCAGGGGGTGTCTCACAAAAGCAGGAGGCGGCCTAGGGAAGCCTGCAAGACATGGGTGAAAATATTAGTTGACAGGGGGCTATGTGACCAGGCTCCCAGCTCTGTGGGGAAGGGCTCGCTAGGTCTGTAGGATGGGCAGGTCCCACTCCCCAGCCCCGGTACATGGGTGGCAGGAGTCCACTCTATTTGGTTGGTGATGTCAGGCCCTTCTTTCTGGGGAGTGTGCCAGGGGCGGGGGAGAGGTTTCACTGTGCAGTCTCCATCCTGGCCTGGTGTGTAAGGCAGGCCAGGGTGTGTGTGTGGGGGTGTTGGATAGCGAGCCCACCGCGCTCCTACATGGGGCAGAGGTGGCTCTATCCCATGGGGCTGTGGTCTGTTGGCTCTCATTGCTAGGAGGAGCCCACTATAGTGTGATGCATGTCTGTGTGTAGGTAGGATGTCCCCCTCCCCTTTTCCTGGCCCTGGCCCTGCTGGAGGCAAGGCTTTGTCTGCCTCATGCCCCCAGGGACAGTTGGTAAGGTGGTAGGTAGCTAGGGGGTGTCTGAGACCCCTCTGGCCCTAGCTGCCTTTGCCTGCCCTCAGGAGCAAAGAGGCACCGTCCCTCCAAGGGTCTAAAAGGGGCAGTAACCTGAAATCAGCTGTCAGCCATGTTGCCCCAGACATAGGAGATGAGCCTGGGGAAGGGGCCAGTCATGTGATCTGAATAAGTTAGGCTCATAAAGAAGGTGGGGGGGATCTGTTCATAAAGGTAAAGGGTATGGCATACATAAACACTGACTTTAGGTTGGGGCTCGGAGCCTGATTTCCCCCAAAGGGCAGCAGCATGCAAGTGGTAGAGGAGACTGTAGCTTTGGCTATAATGGGACAGCAATGCAGAGGCGCTTCCTGTGAGACAGAGAACTGGGGCTGAACCCCAGCTAGTTGGACCTTCCAACAGATGCCTAATTGCCTGCAACAGAGGAATGGACTAGCAAGGATACCTCAAGTACGAGGCCTGAGGAGCCTCATGGGGCAAGGATACCCTTGTACCCTCAACTGGACTGGCACTCATAGGCCAAAAATGGAACTACTGTGGCCTCTTTTGTGGTAACTCACTTAGCAATTATGTCGGAGGTATTTGCAGCCTCTCTTTTCTGCCAACACTAGCAGGGGTTCCTTTTGTTTGAGCGGTATGTGATGATGCCCACTGAGCACCTACTACAGCCTGTGGAGGCTAGTGGCTGAAACTCCTACAACATTTGCATCTGAGTTGTGGTACCCCCTGACACACTCCTGGGTATCTGAAAAGGACCGGTGTTCCACAGCACTCTAGTGACCCAATCAGTGTGGAAAATTACGGAAGCTTCCTGTTGAAGAAATACCACCATAACCGCCATACCGCCATAAAGCATGTCAGACCTACTCATTGTTCTTCTAATGCAGGCTACACAGAGCGGGACTCACACAGACCGGAGGCCACCCGGAGAGTTTTGTATGGTGGCCAACAACTGTCTTCTTTCATGTAGCTGGAGAGACTGAGCTATGAAGGGTTAAGCTTCAACAGGGAGCTGGAAGTTGGCCACATGCTGCGGAATTCTATGGAGCATCGTACTACGTGGACTCTTTCACACATACACACACAGTTGTACAATTGTACAACAAAGTACAATTGCAGAGACTGAGATGGTGAACACAGCCAGGTCAGATTATGGCAGCATCAGTAATGTGCTGATTACAGCTGAATCAGTCCTTAGTTCTTCTTATCATGCCTCCCTCGTCACTAAAATACATCAGAAACTACAGATCCTCCAACCAGCTGAGGAAGGAGGTGAAACAGGTCAAGATGGATCACCTGCATACGAAGACTGATAGCCTCTGGAAGTGTCATCTCCATGTAAAAATGAAGGTAATTGTAATCTACTACATATATACAAATTAAATATAATCTCTAGCTTCCTGGAAGATTTTATGTACAGCTCCTCAATGGGCGAAGTCAAGGTAATGCCATGGTAACTGGATTAAAGAAACACTTCATAACAGCTCCTTAGAAGCCTAAATGAAGACTTGACTTTTGTGATTTCATACATTATGGCCACTCTTAACCAGTTAAAATAGAATCACTACTAGTAGAAGGTCCATGGCATACAGTTGAACTCCATCCAATAGAGGGCAGTGGTGGCACATAGTGACACTCTATAGTTATTTACACTATAGAGATGGGTCTGTATTAGATAGAGATTTGGGTTCACATCCAAAATTTGGAGTAGGCATTCTGGTTTGGACCCATTTTTCATATAAAGAGAGGCTTTTACAAGGCATTTTAAAAAGGGGGTAGACCAGGGAAAAGCAAATAAATATTGATGAAAAATAAAATTGAGCATATACTTTTGCATTCATCAGCCTTCCACGTGAGTGTCTGTGATGTTTTATGCATTTTAAATTAGCCAGTTTACCAGAGGCCAGGTTAATTTCTAGCACCTGAAAATTCATATATATTTTAAATGCATTTTTAGAAGCAGAAGGTATTCATCTAAGTGTATGATTTGTTCTGCAAATTTTCATTTTAAATTGAAGAATGTCTCATAAATAATGATTAGCAGCCTCAAGAACATTAGGTCAAAGTAATAGGAAAAAAATCTGAAGGAAAACAAACATATTTGCATACACAGAGAGAGAAGAGAACAACTGGGTCCAAAGAACACATTAAGGTAATTTTATGAAAGCCCTTTTGCACTGCTTTCACCCAATGCTGATTGGAAACAACTCCATTCAAAGCCCTGTAGAGCACTGATATTATTTTTGTTTATGTAAGGGGACTGTTGCCCCCTTACTAACATTCAGTGGGGGTGTTTTAGTTGCCAGCTCCCAATACTAAAAAGGGGGAAGGGTCGATGGGGAATCAGGACCCTGAGACTGCCAGCCCCCAGGAATAACGGGGAGAGGCCAATGCTCCAGGTCAGCCTGAATGACAGGGTGAGCAGGCTAATCAGGGAGTCAGGAGGCCAGGGAGGTCCTGTCCTCCATGTGAGCTGGATTTGCCTGGGTCAGACAGAGTGGGGCCGAGCTAAGGAGAAAGCAGGGGCCCAAGCTGCACTGTGCCAGATCCAGTGAGAGCAGAGCCTGTCCTGGGAGCAGAGCTGCAGCCCCAAAGCCAGAGGCACAGCCCAGAGAGAGCGGACTTGCCCTGGGAGCAGAGCTGCAGCAACCAGAGCCAGAGGGGCCAGAAAAGCAGCCCAGGAAGCAGGTCAGTGCTGGGAGCAGAGTCCCAGAAGCAGCCTGCAGAGCAGACCTGTCCTGGGAGCAGAGCTGTAGCAACCAGAGGGGCCAAAGAAGCAGCCCAGGGAGCTGGAGGCAGAGCAGCAGAGACAGAGTGGTGCAGCTGGGGCTGGAGCAGTCCGGAGCTGGGTGCGGTGAGCAGCTGGGGAGAGCAAGGGGGACTCTGGGCAGCAGGCCCAGCACAGGGAGATGCCTCAGCCAAGGGGCTCTGCAGGCCGGGCTTGGATCATAACCCCGACAGGGCGGGGGCGACACTGGGAAGAAGGGTCCTACCACTTAGAGCCTGAGAGCGTGTGGCCACCACCAGAGCAAGTGTCCAACGCACAGCATCCCTGCAGCACAGCCTGGACCGGAGAAGGAGGCCTGCATCTGACAAGGAACAGACTGTGAACTGCCCGGACATTCCAGAGACACCGTTTGTGATGTTCCCTGCCACCGAGCGGGTTGATGTGTTTCCTTTAACCTTTCCCATTTTTCCTTATTCTTTTTAAATTTAATTGTTGATTAAATAACTTGCATTTGCTTTAACTTGTATGTAATGGTCAGTGGGTCAGAGAAGTGCCCAGTGCAGAGAGAGTACCCCGGAGTGGGGACACCCTAGCCCCTGTCCTAGGTGACCACAGCAGGGTTGGGGGTCGAGCCCCCCAGGAATCCTGGGCCCAGCCTTGTTGGGGTTACGAGGACTCTGCCAGACAGGAGAGTGGAAGGGGAGTCCTCAAGGGCAGGGAGGCCACTGGGTAAAGGAAGCGGGAACGAGGACTCAGATCCTTTCGCTAGCCCACTTCACCGGGGTAGTGCAGAAGCCAGGAAAGTTCCCCACAAGAGCGGGACTATTCTCCCGCTTACATTTATTTGAAGTTGATGTTTTAAAACATGTCTAGCAGTCTAAGCAGAGGATTGAGAACCGGGGTGCTCTTGTATTCAAATCCCAGGACTAGCACCAACTCCTTCTCTGGACTTAGATAAGTCACATACCTAGCTTCAAACTTTGCTGTTTTAGGGAAGGATGTGAAGAAGTGATGATAAAGCAGCTCTAGTCTTGTCTGGAGCCCACCAACTCTCTGTCAGCTGGGTTTTAGACACAGGTGTAGATGGGTATGGTACTGCCATCTTATTCATCTACTCCTGCTGCAGCAGTGGTGACTGGAAAGGAACGCCTTCTTTAGCTGAAAGCAGAGGGAACATTTAGGAAGGCAGAATAGGACAGCTAGAGCCTTGACTGTGCTGAAGTTTTGGCCTTTTCAGGGCTGACCATATCTTTCCAGTCTCTACACATGTCGCTGACTTAGGCGCTGTTGTTTTGTATTTTGTGGAGAGACAATGTGTTTCCTCCTCCTCCTGCCTAAAATGTTCACTGGAGGTGGATGAGAATTGAATTCTTGATTACTGGCCCCATTTTGAATGAGACGCAGCAGGAAGTGACACTGACTTCATACACTGGGAAGAACCAGACTCACTGTTTACACATTTACACAAACCTCCTTCACCTCACCCAGCTGCAGTGTTTGTGTCACTGTCCAGTTGTTGGTCCTACAAGAGTGAGCTATACCATACCCATAAAGATTCTTCTTCTGGAGGTAATTCCAGGGTATTGAAATATGCCAGTGGCCATTTATATTTCCTTTTACACTCAAAGCTATGTGAAATCACTCTGGATTTTCTGACCAGTCTTTGAGTTGCAAATATATTGGGGGCTCTGGCCACCCTCCTCGACACAAGATCGAATGAGTATGGAGGTTCTTGTCTGCTGGTTGAGACAGAAGCACGTTTTTGTCTCTGTTTTTACTTCTAGAGTTCTCTGTCACCAAATAATTGCCCAGCTCTCCCTATGACAAAATCCAGGTCAATTACTTTAGTCCCCACTTCCTTATCTTCACCTTGGAATGAAAGTCAAGTTGGCAAAGTGTTGAAAGTAGCTTCTCACTGCAGCGTTAAGACAAGTGCTCTGGTACTTGGTTTTGGTGCCTGGTTTTCACATCCCCAAAGGTGTAATCAGGCTAGTCATTTCACTGTGTTCCCCCAACACTGGCTCTGCTAAGGAGGCACCAGAGTTAAAAGCAAAGTATAATGGGCCTTCTGGTCTGTGTTTTCCCAGGCTTACTTATTTTTTCCAGACCATATACTTTCACTCTGAATTATCTATTTCAAATTAAGGGGAAAAAAACATATAAATAAGGATCAAAAGTAAAGTTTCCATGAGAGACCACAGAGTGTGTGGTGAGAGTGGCACAGCCAGAGCATTATTGCTCCTTCAGCAATTCCCAGCTTGTTAGGATGGCCCATTGGGGCCACTGCAGCTGGCACAACTTAGAGCAGCCCAGAAGCTGTTCTAAGTTGGTCCTCAGAACAGGACTGAGGCCCAGTTTACAGCTACTATTGCCCCAAAAGCTTCACTTAAGCTCAGAAAAGCCAGTCCCCAGAATCTGACCCATTATATATGTTGTCCTTTCCCCCGTGACGTTGCACTCCATAATGTTTTATGGAAATATGCTTATGAGTGTAAATATAATGTAACTGGAATATGCTTCATGCAAAAGGTCTCTTGTAAGGTATCATTACAAAGCGTATAACCTACTGAATATACTCCTCTTATTTGTATGCATGTATCATCCTTCTATCTGAAGCTAGAAATATGAAATATAACTCTGAGGTCCTATTGTAATTATGCAAAATGTGGACCATTAATGGTGGTTTAGAATCTTGATGGCTCCCATTGACTAGGACAATTGGTTGTAAATGGTTTATTTACCTGTAAGCCTTCCTGTATATGTGCTGGCCACCCCTGGAAGAATGGAGGGGGTTTCACAGTGACATGTGACCATGTCATATGATATTGGAATCCATCTTAAACCTGGTGATTTTCCATTTAGAAGGAAGGGTGGGGACCCAGAGAAGCAAAAGATTCCCACCTTGTGCCAAAGATATAAAAGGGCTGAAACAGAACAAAGGGAGCTTCCAGTCATGAGAAAACCCCTAGTTTCCACCTAAGATGTGTGCTGGAACTAACAAGGACTGTACCAGGGGAAAGGATTGGGCCCAGACTAGGAAGGTGTCTAGTCCTTGAAAGAAGCTTATTGGAACATCTCTGAGGGTGAGATTTAACTGTAATCAGTTTCTTAATGTATTAGGCTTAGACTTGCATGCTTTCTTTTATTTTGCATGGTAACTTACTTCGTTCTTTCTGTTATTACTTGGAACCACTTAAATCCTACATTTTATACTTAATGAAATCACTTTTGTTTATTGATAAACCCAAAGTAAGTGATTAATCCCCGGGGGAGCAAACAGCTGTGCATATCTCTCTATCAGATTATAGAGGGTGAACAATTTATGAGTTTACCCTGTATAAGCTTTATAGAGAGTAAAACGTACTTATTTCGGGTTTGGATGCCATTGGGAACAGGGTGTCTGGGTGCTGGAGGTAAGTGACCTGCTGAGTAGTTTTTGGTTAAAGTCTGCAGCTGTGGGGGCATGGACCAGACTTGAGTCTGTGTTGCAGCAGGCTAGCGTGTCTGGCTCAACAAGGCAGGGTTCTGGAGTCCCAAGCTAGCAGGGAAAACAAAATTCAGCACATCAGGTGACAGTCCCAAGGGGGTCTCTGTGACCGAACCTGTCACACTCCCTATTTGCATTTTCCCCACCTTCTCTGTAATTTAAAAAGAATCTCATAATACATATGCCATTACCTAGGTATAAGGATCATGGCTGTTTCCGTGGGTTAACAAGTATCCCAAAGGTACTGTCCCTTGTCCATTTCTGCAATGTATTATATATATAACAATAGTCATGAAAAGGAGTTCTGTTCAACCTTTGGCCTGAATTTACTTATTACACAACCCCCATCCTGAGAAACATGACAGTCTAATAGAACATTTAGCTTTATTGGCTTAAAAGTGCAGCAAAATGAAGTAATATTTGTCAAACCAAAAATGTTGATGTATTTAAGCCTGGTTTTGGTTCCCAAATTATTTGCAAAGCATTCCAAACGTCTGTGAATATATTTGTCATCTGTAAGCCTTTCCTTAGTAGTTTAAATGAATGATTTCCAGTCTGGGGTTGTTTGGGAACCGTTCATTTCAACTATTCACATTTATCATGTGTGGTAGGCCACATGGCATGGTTCCTGCTTCCTGGTTGGATGACAGACTTTTTTAATAGGAAAATAATGAATGGCACACTTCCACAACAAGTTTGTGAAATGCTTGCTACTCAGAAATATTTCCTGAATAATAAGTGGTTCTCCTTTTCACAAGTTATGAAGAATCTGACCTAACTAATAGCAGTGAATTGATTTTAGAGTCAATTTCTCAGAAATATATTCATGAATCTGTTATTTCACTATTCAAACAGCTGTATGTAGTCAAATATTTATAAATTCAAATATGCCCAAAATTAGAAATAGCTGCACTATGATTAATTCCAAACACTTATTCAAACAATGGAATTCCTTTCCACATCCACATAATGGACATGTTAGAATCCTAAAAGTTTTCATTATTGTAATAATGAAAACCACAGGAATTTATAATGCTTACAAGACATAAATATAAGTGTTTGCAGGATTGGGGCCTTAAATTGTGTGTATCTTTACTCATGTGAGTAAAGTTAGACACATTAGTAATTGTTGGCTAGATCAGGCCCTACTTTTTTATGCAGCCTTTCACAGAAACTGTAACCCAAAATACTGGAATAGATAGTTAAACGTAACCATATTTCATGGCTTTCAAATGTTCATGTTTTGGAATTATTGTGGAATGTTCTAATGTGATTTTTCAAAGTTATTCAGATAGGTTGGAAATCTGTTTGAGAATTTCCTTAGTTTTTAAACTTTGGTGGACTATAAAGGTCAAAACTTAACTATTTCTTCAATAAATCATGGAAAATGTCTGACATTACAATCAGTTAGAGATGGCATGCTGTAACTGGAAATTCCAATTCTCCTCTACAACATCTTTGATGCATAATTCTTTTTTGGAAGACTGACATATAAACAAATCTTTTTAGACCTTCTGACTTAGAACAAGCATTTCTCTGTGGAATTTCCATTGCACAAAATGTTAAGAGGTCTGTAATTTATAGGTGAGGGAGGAAAAGTATTTGTTTATCTGTGTGGTTTATATTTGGGGGGGGGGAGGGATGTAAGGGCTATGAGGCCAGAAGGCCAGAGGTGCAGAGAAGTAGGTTCTCAAACCAACAGTGACAAGGTTGTGTGAAGAGAATGTTGCTAGATGAGAAGAAGAAGCCAGGAAGGGTAGTAGAGACAAGAAAGATAAACTGGAACAACTCCCCAAAAAAGAATCAGAACTTTATTTTAATCTGATACAAATGACTTATATGGTTCCCCCATCTACTCTTCAGAAACATAAGCGAATCAACATTTTTCATCTCCTGACATGATCGACTTCACCTTAGACATCTGCTGTGAAAGTTTAATGATCTTCCAGTCTTATCTCTAGGTGCAAAATTACTACAGCAACTACCAGAATCTTTTTAGCTGGACTTTTAAAGTCATACAACAGCCCTTTTTATTTGTTATGCTTTGTGGCTTTTGCAAGTAAAGTACAGTGTCAGCACCATTTAAGGACACTGTTTTGAAGTTATATGTCCTGCACTTTCTTCAATGGCAGTAAATTTTATCTAATCTATCTATTTAAAATAAGAAATACCGGTGTAAAGGGAGATTCTGATCTGAGCAGCCTTCTTAGAAATACCCCAATTTTAATTTGAGTGGTTCTGAAATATTGCACATTATTTCACTATCCTTGTCTTTAGAACTTTCATGTATACTCTTAATAATATGATACATTTTTACAGTATATAAAACTTTCAGCCTGAAGGATCTCAAAACCTGTTACAAACTACATATCTCTTTCATTCTACGTATCTACACAGATGTCATTTCATGCACCAGAA
Organism: Lepidochelys olivacea; assembly: GCF_965140295.1. Lineage (NCBI taxonomy): Eukaryota > Metazoa > Chordata > Testudines > Cheloniidae > Lepidochelys > Lepidochelys olivacea. The sequence continues at coordinate 11,527,315 of NC_140412.1, forward strand.
GATGCAGCCACCTCTCGGGACAAATGCGGTGTCCACTTAAGTGCTCACAATGACGCCATGGAGCAGCTTAGGATATGAAGTGAACAATACCATATCCACTCAAAAGTACAGAAAACATTTTGGCTGGCAGCATGTGGTTAACTACATTGGCATTTATCTAGGTTACTAGGACTACACTTGGAAAAAGCATCATGGAATTTTTAATTACAGTTGATCAGGCCCTTGATTTCAGTGTCAGGCAAAAGATGGCATCTCTCCCCTGTGTGGTGTTGCACTACTTTATTAATGACTCAGACAGAGTTTATCTACTGATCCACCATCATCACACTTAGTTTTCCCTGGAGAGTTCCCATTCAATTCCTGAGTAGGCCCAAACCTGCTTAGTTTCTGAAATTCCAGAAGATGAACAGCTAATTTTAAATATTCCTGATCCCAGACAGTGAAGGTGTCATGTCTCAGTCAGCTTCAGCTTACCCAGCCTGCATACAGGAGCTGTTCTAATAATATATCTGTTTCAGATATACCAGCTGCGTAACTCCCCTGAGAGCCAATGCCCAGTGTCCTTCCATGAATCAGCTGATGTTGTGAGGTGGTCAGCCACAGCACTAGCTTCCCCAAACCTTGAAAATGGAATCAGTGTCTGCCACCTTAAATTACATCCTGAAGCCCAAACCTTCCATGTCACAACTTGATGATCTATTCCAGTGCTTGGAGACCAATTCACATTGCAACTTTTTGGTAGTACCACATGGCAGTGGAGAATCCAGCATGGTGGAGCTTCACACCACCATCCCCTATTCCTTCTCATCCCCTGACATGGCTTCTTCCTTCCCTACTCCTTACTCTCTTCACACTAGGTGGCAAAGTTAAGATTCCCCATATACAGAGAGCAAAGTGAACCAGAGAATTCACCTCCATCCTTTATTTCGGGGCTGAAATATCAAGAAAAAATATGATCTGTGAATTATAATAAACTTTGGAGGATCAACTGGAATCTGAGCAAGAGGAGACCAAATAGTTTAGTGGCAGGGATACAGGAGATATAGCCTGTCCCTTCCGGGATGCTGGGGTGAATCTATTCTGAGTTAGGAAAGCCTAACTCAGAATAAGAAAAGGAGTACTTGTGGCACCTTAGAGACTAACCAATTTATTAGAGCATAAGCTTTCGTGAGCTACAGCTCACTTCATCAGATGCATATCATGGAAACTGCAGCAGACTTTATATATACACAGAGAATATGAACCAATACCTCCTCCCACCCCACTGTCCTGCTGGTAATAGCTTATCTAAAGTGATCATCAGGTGGGCCATTTCCAGCACAAATCCAGGTTTTCTCACCCTCCACCCCTTTGTGTGGGGGGGTGGAGGGTGAGAAAACCTGGATTTGTGCTGGAAATGGCCCACCTGATGATCACTTTAGATAAGCTATTACCAGCAGGACAGTGGGGTGGGAGGAGGTATTGGTTCATATTCTCTGTGTATATATAAAGTCTGCTGCAGTTTCCACGATATGCATCTGATGAAGTGAGCTGTAGCTCACGAAAGCTTATGCTCTAATAAATTGGTTAGTCTCTAAGGTGTCACAAGTACTCCTTTTCTTTTTGCGAATACAGACTAACACGGCTGTTACTCTGTAACTCAGAATAGACTAACTAACAGCCATCATTACCATCAGATGGCTGTTCAGTAGTCAATGCAAAATGAGTATCGTGGTCTGTCCAGTTCCAATGAACATTAAAAAACTGATTCCACAGTGAAGTAGCTTCAGCAGAGAGGCCAAAGACTGAAAAGGCAAGGAGGCTGAATTACTGTCACACGTACAGAAGAGCCTTCTCTGTTAGTCACATGGAAGAAGTTTGCCATGCTTCATCGTGTCCTATGGATAAATAGTCTCCAGGGGTCATAACCTAGAACTTTTCACTCATACATCAATTCCCTTAAAATTTTAAAAATATCTTAGGGCCTTAGCGTTAATAAACTTGAACAAAGGCAAGCCATGCAATACATTCACTGTCTTCTTCAGAATGCTGCTACAAAAGGGATATGTCTTTTTTCATTATGAAAAGAGCCATAGTCTTGTGTGAGCAAGCATGATTCATCAGGGATGTAATTCAATTCTTTCTTTCATGGCCGGCTGATAAAAGGGCACATGGCTATTTATATAACTGCATAGCAGAAGGGTGGTTCAGAAGGGTTTTGGTGCCTTGTTTGCTGGATTTTCACTCTCTTCGCTCCAGCAACATAAGAGATCAAACTTAAAACCGGTAGCTGAATTTCCAGGGCAGATCCAAGTAATACTTTGGATTGCCTGAGTAAACGTGACAGGGCCTGAGCCTATAAGCAGCACGGCTGCAGGTGCCACTGGTTAAATAATCCAGGGTCTTGAGCAGCTACAGCATGTGACAAGGGCAGTGTTCTACTCGTGTTGTCCTTTGTGCCGCTCTAGGGGTTTGCGGGGCTTTTAGTCCATGTTGCGGGCTTTGATCTCCACTTACAGCACAAACACACAGGTGCGGGGATGGGAAAACTTTCACTGTAAAATGCTGAATTTATCAGCCAGGTAAATACTGTCCATTCCAACTGCTATGATTAGAAATATGCAGCAGGGATTCGGGGAGCATTATTTTGAAAAGCGTTAAGTGTTTTTTAGATTTTTTTTTAATGTAGAGGGTGGTTTAATAATTACATCACAGAATAAACTACACATTAATTACCAACAAACCACACCATGCAGCTAACAAGGCAGGTGCTTAATGAGCAGTGATGTTCAATCATTTGCTTTTCTTTGCATCTCATTCCCCATCTCTCGTCTGATTGTTGTCTGTTGAGACTATAAGCTCCTCCAGGCAAGGGTCTTGACTCTTTGTCTGTGAAATGTGTTGCACACTTTGCATAAATAATAACTGGCCTGATTTTCGTCCCCAATGGAAGAGGAGACTCAATCCCACAATGTAGTAATAAATAAATTATAATACAGTAGCCTTCATCAAAGGGCGTGAAAACACTTTACACTCATTAATTCAATCTCACATCCACCTTTGGTGAGTTTGGTGGATACTGTTTGCACAATACGTCCAGTGTTAGAGATACATACGGATGGTTTAATGGGAGCACAGAGAAAGTGAGCCAGAATTTCCTAATGCTGAATGCACATCAGGTGTACCTGATTTGCAGACAGAGTTATCTGTATGACCAGGGCAATTGCATGTGCAACAGAGCTCAGAGATATAATTGATCATTGGCACAAATAGTATTATTTATTATTTGCATTCCCATTGTGCCTAGGAGCCTGAGTCATAGACCAGAATCCATTGTGCTCAACACTGTACAAACACACCACAAAAAGATGGCAGTCACAGTGACTGTGCATGCCCTAATTAGGCATACAAATGTGTGCACGGTGCTGAATGTCTAGCTGCGAATACCCTGCCCAACTGGAAACATCAAGTCTGCGGCAGACGTACAAGCAAAACCCAGGTGTTCTTGCTTCCAGTCTTCTGCTCTCACCACTTTCACCCACTCATCCTTGGTATCATTGCACAAAAGAGGGCGGCTTTACACATTTTTAAAAGGATAAAAATGATTATTAAACATTTAAAAATATTGAATCCATACAAGATGTGTGTGTGAGAGAGTATTTGAAATGTAAATCTGACCCCAAATTTGTTATATGTTAAAAAAAAAAAACATTTCAGCCACATGTTATTTCTATAAAAATGGAAATGTTGGGAAAGTACTAAACGTTTAAGGGCGAAGTGAATGAATCTCAGTTAGGGCTAATGTGGTTTTCTGCTTGAAAGTCCACATTAGGAAGATCTGAATTGTGGAGGAAAGACAAAGGCCTATTTGTATCTTGTTTGACTTGATACTTATAATGAGTGGACTCCATTTCCAGACAACAAATCAGACTTTTAAACAGTGCACTTTCTGTAAAATGGGTATTTCTATGCTATTAGCAATGGGCTTTGGTCATTCAAGTTAACAAGGCTGGAGTAACCATATATCATACTTCACGGCATATGGTAATGATTCTATTCCACTCACCTAGTCAATGTACTGTATTGCACAAGTTGTTTGGGTGCATTATTAAGGTGAGAAAACCTGGATTTGTGCTGGAAATGGCCCAACTTGATGATCACTTTAGATAAGCACCAGCAGGACAGTGGGGTGGGAGGAGGTATTGTTTCATATTCTCTGTGTGTATATAAAGTCTGCTGCAGTTTCCACGGTATGCATCTGATGAAGTGAGCTGTAGCTCATGAAAGCTCATGCTCAAATAAATTGGTTAGTCTCTAAGGTGCCACAAGTACTCCTTTTCTTTTTGCGAATACAGACTAACACGGCTGTTACTCTGAAACCTGTCATTATTAAGGTATTTCATCTTCTGTGACACAGCAACTGTTGGCCAAGCATGTTAGTAGACTAGGTGGACCACTGCTCTGGTTCACTAGGACAAACCCTGATGCATGGATGATTTCAACTAGAGCTGCTAGCAGCCACACCCTGTTATTACCATGTGGCTGGGAGGCAGGAGGGAGAGTGGTAATGTAGAAATCACATATCTTCATTTGATAGTAAAAGAACCCAAGAGACTGATTAGCTGGTAAAGCAAGAAATAAAACATTTTTCTATATCAAGTAGTAAATCCACTTCCAGGTAGCTTTTACATCATTTTGCTTATGTAGGTGGGTGAACGTGTCCGTGCTTGCTGTTTTGCTCTGACTATATTGTCTGTGTACCTTTATTTTTTATCGGTGTAGGACTACAATGATAACTGTTTTTTATTTCTTTTTGAGAAATCAAATCACCAGAACTATTTCTGGCACTTTTTTTTGTCTTTTCCCCCATAAAATAACTTCTGTTGACAGGTTTCTAAGCCTACCTTCTCTTATGTGCATAAAACATAGGGAAGGGGCTTGGTATATTTTTTTGTTGGACTTATAGAAGATGTGCAGAGAGCAAATTCCAGATGAGTGTAGCACAGCTCTCGCCAACACAGAAGATTGACCTTGGCGTACCTGGCAGAGGAAATGCCTGTGTGGACAGCATGATAGTTATCTTTAAGGCTGGTTCAGTCCCCAGGTTTTTCAAGAAGCATCAGCAAGTCTTTAGGTCACAGGTATTTTATTTGTAGGGAAACAGGTATTGTCATATATGAAAAGTGACCATACATCACAGTTTTACTGGTAGAGTCCTGGTTTTTCATATGTGCTGAGAACTTCTTTTGGGATACCTGAAATGTCCCAAAGTTTAATTTAATCAGTCAAAATGGTAGGATTCTTTGTAACCACGAGACATTTGTTGAAGAATTATTGGTACACCAAGTAGAACTAGCTATGTGTTTAACAGGAATAAACAGGCCAGTGGGATGACTGTTCCATGTGATGGACAAGGGTCTGGAGTGAAAAGTTGAAGGAATACTATCAAAACTATGCTTTTGCTCAAAGTGAACATTAATAATGTGTTTAGTGTTAAACTCATTCAGAACACTGACTTACCAGAAAAAACCCTTCTGGCTGAGAAATGTGAACATGCTGCAGTTGAGCCAGAAGCTGGCAATGGTGACATTTTTGTGAAAAATTCTCCCATTTTTTTATTCACTCTTGTGACAGGTGACTTGCTGAGAAGATAAGGGGATGGCCTGTGCAAGGATTAACAAACTCTTTCACGAGAACATTCAGGAAAGAGTCAGCTGTGTTTATTAACCATGCCAGCGCGCAGCTCAGTCTTAGTCAAAATTATGATGGCAGTGGAACGTGATCAGTCTCTCCGTTGTACCATGTCCAGCTAGAAAAGAAAATAGGGACACTCCCTTAAAGTACATTTAGACCTTTTATGAAATGTGGAGTTAATCTGTGGGATTCTCCACTTCAAATTATGGAGGCAAATATTGCAGCTGGATATTTTTAAAAAAGGCACTGGATTATTTTATGACCATTCATCTCCAGACAGGGAATCCTTAGTGAACTCTCAGAGTAGAGTGCCCCGGGTCACAAAGTCAAACAAAGTCAAGCATTGTATCAATCCTCCTGTCTTGAGCTTTGTAGCTCAATTTTTGCTCACGTCAAGATGTAAATGAGCTTTCAAAGAGGAGCAGTTTAAGAAAAGAATTAGATGGAAGGCTCAATTTCAAGCCTTTGCAAAGGGCTACAGACCAGCTTTGCAATGCAGAGGCCTCAGTAATTGCCCCACAGCTTATTCTTAATGCCTATAAATAAAACCTTTACACAAATTCCAAATTGCTACTCTTGCAAGTGAAATATTAATTCTAATGAAGCTTGTTTCTGGGCAAGCACCTTTGACCAGCCAGTCATTTATTTGCTTGCAATCTTAGATTATAGAAACACTGTACTAAAATAAACTTGGACATTATATTACAATGCAAGCTAGAGCTTCCCCCGTTTCTGAGCTGGAAATGTTGCCATACAAATACAGTGATTTCTGATGAGGCACATTTCATAATGTTCAATGAAATGTGTAAAATGAAGACTTAAAGGATTTTCTGACCTATCTTTTTATTCAGTGCAGAGAGATTGACAGCTCAGATGTGTGTGGGGTTAGAAGAAGGTTTTCATGGAATAGTTGCCTTAACTGGTCCAAATGGGTTTGGTGATTGGACACAGAGCCTTTCCCTACATCTAGCCCAAGGTGGTACTGGCTAGTTTTGTTACTGTCTCTTGGTAGCTCCTATGTGAAATGTCTTTAGTGAGCTCATTTTGGATCCCAGTAGGTAAGTGTTTAGCACCATGGCCATAATGGCACTAACTGGCTCCCTTGTTCACACCACATCAGAGGCCAAGGAAGGACTGGACTTGGAGGCTGAACTTTTCTCACCCCTAGCGGTGGTCTCTCTGGGGCAGGTATTGGGTGGTTTGGCAGGGCCATATCAAGAAGCTTGTACTACCATTGGAAATTCACACTTCTTGTTCTCCCCTTTCCCTCCGGGGACCTTCATGGCTCTGGCTCCTCCTGCTCATCTGCTTTTGACTGTTGTTGGGTGTCCTCCCCACCTACCTGCAAACGTTCATAGCTTTGAGCACCCACTGGTCTGCATCTGCCACAGCCATCTTCATGACTCATTCCAAGCTACCACTGAGCACTCTCCCTTGCCTGATCTGCAAGGCTTCCGGTCATCCTTCTCTTACAATTTTGTGACAGCTACAGGAGATTGGCTGGTAGGTTTGAGGGGTGGTTACTGTCACAAATCTGGTCAGGCTCCCCCTGCCAGCCACCCACCAGACTGCTGTGTGGGGAATCCTGTTTCTGGATCTCCAGGTTTTTTAAGCTTCTCTGGGTCTTAGAAGACTGCAGCCCTGGTTCTTCTTTTGCACATTTCCCAGGCACCATCTCTTTCTGTTGCCCCTTCACAGAAATGAAGCCCCTCAGCCCTTCTACCATAGGTCTCCAGGTCCAGTGCTAACCCCCAACCTACCTCATTAACTTAAACACACCCTCTCCCAGAATCCCACCGAAGGAATGAGCCTACTGGGTTTCAGTTTAACACTTTCAGGAGGCATATGCTAGTTATGACATAAGAGATACTTTGTACAGATAAAGCATAGGAGCATATCAGTAATTTAGCAAATAACAATGCAATGCCCCTGTCAAGGTTCCTTCCCCACTCTGAACTCTAGGGTACAGATGTGGGAACCTGCATGGAAGCCCACCTAAGCTTCTTACCAGCTTAGGTTAAAAACTTCCCCAAGGTACAAACTTTGCCTTGGCCTTGAACCCTATGCTGCCACCACCAAGCGTGTCAAACAAAGAACAGGGAAAGAGCCCACTTGGAGACGTCTTCCCCCAAAATATCCCCCCAAGCACTACACCCCCTTTCCTGGGGAAGGCTTGATAAAAATCCTCACCAATTTGTACAGGTGAACACAGACCCAAACCCTTGGATCTTAAGAACAATGAAAAAGCAATCAGGTTCTAAAAAGAAGAATTTTAATTAAAGAAAAGGTAAAAGAATCACCTCTGTAAAATCAGGATGGTAAATACCTTACAGGGCAATCAGATTCAAAACATAGAGAATCCCTCTAGGTAAAACCTTAAGTTACAAAAAGACACAAAAACAGGAATATACATTCCATTCAGCACAGCATATTTTATCAGCCATTAAACAAAAGGAAATCTAATGCATTTCTAAATACCTATCCTCTTTTTTTGTGCTTCTCTTATGTATGTACTTGGTGTGAAAGCTTTTCCTTTACAAGGACAGTCCATATTTTGCTTTACCAAAATTCCATAAGAGAAGTTATGTTTTTCCAATGATGTGCAATACTAAATCTAACAATAAAAAAGAAATTAATTTTTCATTCTGTTTAAAATGTACACCTTGTACTGGAACATTAAGAAAGGTCAGGGGATCTCTAGGAATCTGGCATTTTGTCATAAGATGAATTTCTCTAATAATTTCCTCTCCCAAAACAGTCTAGTTCCTGGACACAACCATCAAATGTGTAAGTATATTTCTTTTTCCTCACAACCCCTCCAGCACAGCACTTCCCTTGTAGAAAAATTATGATGGCTCTTAACTGGAGTCAAATGTCATCTCTGCAATAATTTGTAAAAAAATTCTTTTCCTACTCAAAGTGAAAATGTATATCTCCTTTCCCATATAGAGACCCACTCAATCGGATTGATTTCTTTGCCCAAATCACTCTTCCCTCTTTTCATCTGGGTTCTTTTCTTAACATTTTTTATGTCAAAATTGTATATATTTTAATAATTAAACCTTTTGTTCCAGCTTGTTCCTGGATCAACTCCTTCAATGTTGTTAAAGGTCTAGATACAGCTGTCTTGTATCCAGATTTCAAAATAAAATATTTGACTTGTAAATATGGGATCATCATACATTGCCTACTACATATTCAGGTTGAGGTTAATATTCAATAATATTCATATTCTTTACATTCTTACATATCTCTTGGTATGATTTCAAATCAAGACCAACCAACACCTGACCAAACTGAGTAAATCTCAGCTTTTCCCCCAGTGTTGTCCCTTTGTCTTTGGACTTTCAGTTCAGCGTGGAGGCAAACACAATAAAGGAAGCAAAGTGTTGCGCCTTCAAAATGAAGTTTACAGCTCAGAAAAGATACAAACATAGAGTTCATAATCTGACACAGAATTCATAAATTCTAGAGACAGATCTCTCAAATAGTCACAGTTGGGTATAGTTGATGTGTATTTATTTAATAGAAAATAAAGTCTGTTTATAAAATAGTTGCATCTATTTTGATGATCTTCTCTCCCACTCTTCATATATGAGTTTGTCTTCTTAGTTTGCAAACTGCTTGGGACAATGACTCTGTGTGTGTGTGTGTGAGAAAAAGAGAGAGCTAGAGAGAGAGAGAGAGTTTTGTAGGCCAGGGGCAATGCTATTGCTTGGAATTCAGGGGCTAGGTGGCTAGGACAGCTATCTGGCTTTTTGAGGGTTGCCAACTTTCTACTCGCACAAAACGGAACACCCTTGCCCCGCCCACTAACCCCCCTCCTCCAAGGGCCTTCCTCTGCCCCGCCCCTTCTATGAGGCCCCACTCCCGTTCACTCCATCCCCCCTCCCTCTGTTACTCGCTCTCCCCACCCTCACTCACTTGCTCATTTTCACTAGGCTGGCTCAGGGGGGTGGGGTGTGTGTGTGAGGGCTCTGGCTAGGGGTGCAGACTCTGGAGTGGGGCTGGGGGGGATGAGGGGTTTGGGGTGTAGGAGGGTGCACTATGCTGGGACCGAAGGGTTCGGAGGGCAGGAGAGGGATCAGGGCTGGGGCATGGGGGTTGGGGCATGGGAGGGGGTCAGGGATGCAGGCTCTGGGTTGTGTTTACCTCAAGCAGCTCCCAGAAGCAGCAGCATGTCCCTGTTCCGGCTCCTACACAGAGGCACGGCCAGAAGGCTCTCTGCGTTGCCCCATCTGCATGTGCCGGCCCTGCAGCTCCCATTGGTCATGGTTCCCAGCTAATGGGAGCTACAGAGCTGGAGCTTGGGGCCAGGGCAGAGTGTGAAGCCCACTGGCTACCCCTATGCGGATTAGCCAGAGTGGGGACCAGAGTGCGGATTAGCCAGAGTGCTTTCAGGGGCTGCGCATAGCCATGGCAGGCAGGAAGCCTGCCTTAGCCCCACTGCACCGCCAACCGGACTTTTAATGGCCCAGTCAGCAGTGCTGACCGGAGCCACCAGGGTCCCTTTTCAACCCGGTGTTCTCATAGAAAACCGTATACCTGGCAACCGTAGGCTTTCGTGATTAGGACAGATGACAGACTTTTCTAGATCTATAAAGCCAGATTTAGATCTGGTGTAAAGCCATTGACTTCAGTGAAGGGGTTTTCCCTTACGGTAGGGTTGAATTTGGCTCATGGAATCTGGGGGAGAATAACTCACTAGATTTTACCCTCAAAGATGAGGATAAGAAAGTGCTGGGTATTGCACTACAGAATAGATTGGAATACATTTACCTCAGTGGAAATAATGCCTAGTTAACAGGAGACAAGTGAGGCTTGAAGAAGTCAGAGGAAATTTAAAAATTAGTGGAATTCAATAGGAACTGATTGATGGTAAGTGGAGGCAAGAGTAGGACTGTAGCTAAATCATTAATGTGAGTAGTTTCTTCTGGGCCTGCAAGGTTTTATTGGCACCAAAAGTAGAGGGGTGGGGAGTTGGTGTTCTGAATTAACGCAGTAGCATTGCTTTTCTGCAGACGAACTTTCATTTCTGGGTTAGGCCATCAGTGAAGAGTTTATTAGTTTGATTCTGCTCCTATCACAAAAGTACCATACAGTCTGAGTTTCACTGAATGAATCCAGGTATGCCTTGCCCCAAGAGCAAGAGCTTGGTTTATGGATGCTATACGTGAATTTGTTTTATTTTCTAGTTGGCCATTTGCAAAATGGACAACTTCGGAGATAGCTTTAGGCCCCACATTTAGGTTTGGGCCTTTAAAAGAAAAAAGATGTACAAAACCCACTAAGATGTTTTGTAAATAATTTATGAATTTAAACTAAATATAAACTTTTTTTTTCAAGTCAAAGGGCCAAATTCTTCACAGAGGAAATTCCATTACCTTCAGTGGATCCCATCCATCAATGAGGAATTTTGGCCATTCTAAGCTAAGGTAGTGTCAGGGCCAGGATGTAGGTGCCCAGACCTAGTGGATAGCATAGGGCAGCAGGGAATGGGTCCTCATGCCAGCTAGCATTCAGAACTAGAGGGTCAGGAACCAACCGGGTGGTTAGGCACTATTTAGAAAAGCTGGACGTGCACAAGTCCATGGGGCCGGACGAGTTGTATCCGAGAGTGCTAAAGGAATTGGCGGCTGTGATTGCAGAGCCATTGGCCATTATCTTTGAAAACTCGTGGCGAACGGGGAAAGTCCCGGATGACTGGAAAAAGGCTAATGTAGTGCCCATCTTTAAAAAAGGGAAGAAGGAGGATCCTGGGAACTACAGGCCAGTCAGCCTCACCTCAGTCCCCGGAAAAATCATGGAGCAGGTCCTCAAAGAATCAATTCTGAAGCACTTACATGAGAGGAAAGTGATCAGGAACAGTCAGCATGGATTCACCAAGGGAAGGTCATGCCTGACTAATCTAATCCCCTTCTATGATGAGATTACTGGTTCTGTGGATGAAGGGAAAGCAGTGGATGTATTGTTTCTTGACTTTAGCAAAGCTTTTGACACGGTCTCCCACAGTATTCTTGTCAGCAAGTTAAAGAAGTATGGGCTGGATGAATGCACTATAAGGTGGGTAGAAAGTTGGCTAGATTGTCGGGCTCAACGGGTAGTGATCAATGGCTCCATGTCTAGTTGGCAGTCGGTGTCAAGTGGAGTGCCCCAGGGGTCGGTCCTGGGGCCGGTTTTGTTCAATATCTTCATAAATGATCTGGAGGATGGTGTGGTTTGCACACTCAGCAAATTTGCAGATGATACTAAACTGGGAGGAGTGGTAGATATGCTGGAGGGCAGGGATAGGATACAGAGGGACCTAGACAAATTGGAGGATTGGGCCAAAAGAAATCTGATGAGGTTCAATAAGGATAAGTGCAGGGTCCTGCACTTAGGACGGAAGAACCCAATGCACCACTACAGACTAGGGACCGAATGGCTAGGCAGCAGTTCTGCGGAAAAGGACCTAGGGGTGACAGTGGACGAGAAGCTGGATATGAGTCAGCAGTGTGCCCTTGTTGCCAAGAAGGCCAATGGCATTTTGGGATGTATAAGTAGGGGCATAGCAAGCAGATCGAGGGACGTGATCGTCCCCCTCTATTCGACATTGGTGAGGCCTCATCTGGAGTACTGTGTCCAGTTTTGGGCCCCACACTACAAGAAGGATGTGGATAAATTGGAGAGAGTCCAGCGAAGGGCAACAAAAATGATTAGGGGTCTGGAACACATGACTTATGAGGAGAGGCTGAGGGAACTGGGATTGTTTAGTCTGCAGAAGAGAAGAATGAGTGGGGATTTGATAGCTGCTTTCAACTACCTGAGAGGTGGTTCCAGAGAGGATGGTTCTAGACTATTCTCAGTGGTAGAAGAGGACAGGACAAGGAGTAATGGTCTCAAGTTGCAGTGGGGGAGGTTTAGGTTGGATATTAGGAAAAACTTTTTCACTAAGAGGGTGGTGAAACACTGGAATGCGTTACCTAGGGAGGTGGTAGAATCTCCTTCCTTAGAGGTTTTTAAGGTCAGGCTTGACAAAGCCCTGGCTGGGATGATTTAATTGGGGATTGGTCCTGCTTTGAGCAGGGGGTTGGACTAGATGACCTCCTGAGGTCCCTTCCAACCCTGATATTCTATGATTCTATGATTCTGTGATTCTATGATTCAATAGTCAGACACCAGGAATCAGTCTGAGTCAGGATACCAGTAGGTCCAGACCTGGAGACAACTTCTAGTTTCTCTGTGATGCTAAGAACCCCTAAATGCCAACTGTCAAAGGGTTCACTGTTCTGCAACAGCAACTCCTGACAATCCTGGCAAACTCACTGCACTTAGCATGCTATTTTCATAGCATTTATCCAAAAAATCTCTTGTCTTATGCAAAATTTGTCTCTAGGATTCAGTGCTGTTTCTGTTGCACTGCTATCATTTACTTGTTTTTTCCTGATTTGCTTGCGGGACTGGGCTTCTTTGAAGTTAGTATCAGGCAAGATATCTTTTGATATGTCTTCAAATCTTTTGAAATCGTTCATCAAAGTGTGTAAGTGGTCTGCTAATGATTGACAGAGGTCTGCACCTTTTCAAATCCAATTCTTTTTCTTGGAGAGCTTGACTTGTGTGGTAAAAGAGAACAGAAAAACGTGGGAAGAGTGTGTAGTGGAGTGTAAGGAAGTCTAACAACGTTCTGATTTTTCCATGATGACTATTTTGGTGCTTTTTTTAAATATCAAATATCAATTTTTTTTTAAAAAAATCTCATTTTTTTGGTGCCCCCTGCTTTGCTGGTGCCCTAAGCACGTGCTTAGTATGCCTATTGGATAATCCAGCCCTGAACCAAAGGGGGGAGATACAGATTTCTTCCAAACTAGAGGGAAGATAGTTATTGCTCTGTCTCTGATGAAAATTAGGCTTTATGAAGCCAGCATAAAGAAAGCCCCATTTGCATGTAAAGTCAACAGGAAAAACAGGCTAATGGGGGGATGCGATCTCAGCATGGTACCACACAGAGAAGAACAAAAAGCATGAATGCACTCAGAGAGTTACTAGACTATAACAGGGAGTTCAAGAACAACACCCCGTTATTCATTTTACTGTGAAACATCCTTGGCATAGGGGGGTGATTTGTGACTGAATGGATCCTGGATTGACTGAAATCCAGCAACAACTGCAGAAAAAACTTTGTGGGTGAGAAACTGCTTTTGACAAGGATTGTAGCCTGTAAAGTTAAGTTATAGTCTCCAGAAAGCATGTTATACTTTTTATTTGTAACCAATTCTATTTCCATTACTCAGTATCCTTATCCTTACTCAGTATCACTTAAAATTATGTTGTTGTTAATGAACCTATTCTCATTTTATGAGAAATACGCCTCAGGAAACAAGAAAACATTCAACAATTAGAAGCAAGAAGAAGACTAAGGACAGAGTAGGCCCATTACTCAATGAGTGGGGGAAAGACAATAACAGAAAATGTGGAAATGGCAGAGGTGCTTAATGACTTCTTTGTTCTGGTTTTCACCAAGAAGGTTGGTGGCAACTGGACATCTAATATAGTGAATGCCAGTGAAAATGAGATAGGATCAGAATCTAAAATAGGGAAAAAACAAGTCAAAAATTACTTAGACAAGTTAGATGTCTTCATATCACCAGGGCCTGATGAAATGCATCCTAGAATACTCTAGGAGCTGACTGAGGAGATATCTGAGCAATTAGCAATTATCTTTGAAAAGTCATGGAAGATGGGAGACATTCCAGAAGACTGGAAAAGAGCAAATATAGTGCCCATCTATAAAAAGGGAAATAAGGACAACCCGGAGAATTACAGACCAGTGAGCTTAACTTCTGTACCTGAAAAGATAATGGAGCAAATAATTAAGCAATCAGTTTGCAAACACCTAGAAGATAATAAGGTGATAAATAACAGTCAGTATGGATTTGTCAAGAACAAATCGTGTCAAACCAACCTGATAACAAGCCTTGTGGATGGGGGGAAGTGGGAGATGTGGTATATCTTGACTTTAGTAAGGCTTTTGATACTGTCTTGCATGAGCTTCTCATAAACAAACTAGGGAAATACAACCTAGATGAAGCTACTATAAGGTGGGTGCATAACTGGTTGGAAAATCATTCCCAGAAAGTAGTTATCGGTGGTTCACAGTCATGCTGGAAGAGCATAAAGATTGGTTCTGGATCCGGTTCTGTTCAATATCTTCATCAATGATTTAAATAATGGCATAGAGAGTACACTTATAAAGTTTACTAATGATACCCATCTGGGAGGGGTTGCAAGTGCTTTGGAGGATAGGATTCAAATTCAAAATGATCTGGACAAACTGGAGAAATGGTCTGAAGTAAATAGGATGAAATTCAATAAGGATAAATGCAAAGTACTTCACATAGGAAGGAACAATCAGTTGCTCATATACAAAATGGGAAATGATTGCCTAGGAAGGAGTACTTCGGAAAGGGATCTGCAGTCACAGTGGATCACAAGCTAAATATGAGTCAACAGTGTAACACTGTTGCAAAAAACCCAAACATCCTTCTGGGATGTATTAGCAGGAGTATTGTAAGCAAGACATGAGAAGTAATTCTTCCGCTCTACTCTGCGCTGATTAGGCCTCAACTGGAGTATTGTGTCCAGTTCTGGGCACCACATTTCAGGAAAGATGTGGACAAATTGGAGAAAGTCCAGAGAAGAGCAACAAAAATGATGAAAATTTAGAAAACATGACCTATGAGGGAAGATTGAAAAAATTGGGTTTGTTTAGTCTAGAGAAGAGAAGACTGAGAGGGGACATAACAGTTTTCAAGTACATAAAACGTTGTTACAAGGAGGAGAGAGGTAAATTGTTCTCCTTAACCTCTGAGGCTAGGACATGAAGCAATGGGCTTAAATTGCAGCAAGGGTGGTTTAGGTTGGACATTAGGAAAAAACTTCCTAACTGTCAGGGTAGTTACTCACTGGAATAAAGTGCCTTGTGGAATCTCTATCGTTGGGGATTTTTAAGAGCAGGTTGGACAAACACCTGTCAGGGATGGTCTAGATAATACTTAGTCCTGCCTTGAGTGCGGGGGACTGGACTAGATAACCTGTCAAGTACCTTCCAGTTCTATGATTCTATGGTTCAGTGCTGTGGTATTAAGCAAAGTGGGAAACCTGTGTTGTAGCTGTAAGCTTCCAGCTGTGTGGATACTCCTTTTGGGAGGCAACTTACCTGGTAATTTCTGTGAGTGTCCAGTAACAGGGGCTGGATGCTAGAGGGGAACGTTTTTCTAAGGGGTTTTGAGACTGGGGTACACCTAATGTTAACCTGCAAAAAAAATAGAACTGGCAGTGTCCTGAAGAAAGTGTTTGAGTGGCAGGATGGCTGCTGCAGTAAAGGAGCTTAGATACCACAAGATACCACTCCTTTACACTGGAGGCAAAGGGGTAACAAGGTGACCCATGATCCTGGGCACTCCAAGAAAGTGTCACATCCTCGTTCTGGTGTAAGTAAGGGGAGTGGGCCAGTCAGGACCTGTGGTGTTCCACACTTGGGGCTCAGGGGTGGAGCCTTCTATCTGAGCTGGGCTTCAAGGAATCCTGGTTCTAACTGATGTCAGCAAGCTATTGGGTGGAGGATTATAGCATGATGACGCCCAGAAACCCTGTGGCTCTGGGTTCAAGACTTGCAGGTTTTGATAGGTAGTCTGCATGGCCTGAAGTCCTTCTGGGGAGGGAAAAATATAATCTTCTTTGCTATATCTCTCTGTGCCTAGATATAGATATTTCCCAGATTATCTATCTATCTATCTATCTATCTATCTATCTATCTATCTATCTATCTATCTATCTATCTATCTATCTATCTATCTATCTATCTATCTATCTATCTATCTCTAGGCACAGAGGGATATAGCAAAGAAGATTATATTTTTCCCCTCCCCAGAAGGACTTCAGGCCATGTCTACACTACAGGGACTATACTGGCATAGCTAGGCTGGTATACCCCATAGTGTACATGCAACCTACACTGATGAAGGTGCATTTCTTTTGGACACCAGTTCCCTAAGAGGTGGAATCATTCGTCCATCAACCTAGCTGCATCTACTCTGGGATTTAGATCAGCATAGCTAACGTGCTGAAAGGTGTGGAGTTTTCACACCCGTAGCTGATGAAGCTATGTTGATCTAAATTTTAAGTGTAGACCAGGCCTCAGTCTTGGACGTATTCAGTAGCTGAGATAGCCGCAGGTTGACCGAGCTAAGCTAGTGGGTAGAAGGCTAAGGGAATGAATCAATGGGTTTGTAGTGCTGGGTATTGAGTATAACAGGGATGTCCCACTTTGAAGGAAGAAATGAGGAAGAAGAGAAAGCCATGGATAGAGACTTGAGGAATTCTGCATTCGAAATAAAAATGGAATTGTGATTTATTTTAGTTCCTGGAGTTTTAGAAAACCTTCAGTAAATATTTAGCATTTAAATTCTCTTTGCACGTGATTCCCTTGGCAGTGGAAAGGGGTTGTCCTTGACTGTGTGTCTGACTGTGGGTGTGCTGAGGAGTTAAAAGGTGGGTATTTCACCTGAGGATAAGAAAACAATTTTCTTCTCAAATCCCACCAATACTGCTGAAAGTTACATAGCTGTGCCAGCCATAGCTCTCGTTAAATTTGATTTCAGGTAAAGCAGAAGTTGATGCGCTCCTCTGAATTTTCAGAAATGTGTCTGATTGATTTTTGGACCAAGTGATTGATTTTATCAAATTTGGTGCAAAGACTGTGTGGAAGTATAACATTGTATAAGTATAACGTTGTATAAGGGGACATGCTGGATACATTGTATATGAGAGGGCATGCCAAAACATGTTACAAAGTATCTGAGGGAGCACACGTAGGGCAGTTAGCTTTTGAATGGAGAAGCAATTAAGATAGAGCCAGCACGTCTAAGAAGCAGGCATCAGAATGGAAGGTGTGAAGGGCAATTAGTTAAGTTAACTGGAAGCTGTTAAAGGAAATTGTTAAGGGTGGCAGGTAATTGAAGATACGTGATTGGTCTCAGGGATCTCGAAGGGTGGTGACTAAAATCTTTTTCTTCGTTTGTCTGTAACTTCTCTGTAACTTGTTCTCCAAAAAAATGTATAAATTAAAAGACACAAGCCCCACTCGGGGGGCTCACTTCTAAATGTATTAGCAGAGCAGCTTTGCTAATAAAACAGAGTGGTCTGATAAATTGTGAGTCTGAGTCAAACTTTGACAACTGCAAGTTATTCTTATATGCATCTTTGATGCTTAGTGTAGAGCTCTACTCATTCCCACAACTGAGAAATGTGGGCCTGGATAGTTTCCTTTAATATTGCATTTTGCTATATTATAGGTTATTACCATAATACAGAAAATGCACTTAGGGCTGCAATTTGAAATGTCTCCAAAACTATGCCGACATCAAAGCTTGCGAGACACATGAATGAACAATTTTAAATGCGTGCCAAATTGGACTAGAAGAAAAGGGCACGATCAATAGCAAATACCACGGCAAATGAAAACACTGCTTTCTTATGTAAGGAAACACACATGCTCAGGAAAGATCATTAAAGTGTTCATTGTATTGTGTGATGAAAGCTTTTCATTTTGTTTCTGTAGAATTTGCTTTTGTGAGTGTAAGTTGTTTCACTGGACCCTGACCAAAAGGACATTTAAAAACATCCAAAAGATTCCTTCCATACATACTCCTTGCTGGCCTTCCATTGCAGAGGTCATGTTCCTCCTTTGGGAAACATAACCTCTACCCTCTTCCCATCTGGACCTGATCCAAAGCCAAATGAAGTCAGTGGAAAGCCTCCCATTGATATTAATAGGCTTTGGGTCAGACCCTAAAAGCAGCCATCATCTCCTGGCCAAGAGAAGGAGCAGGAAGTCTTCCTCCAGGGCAGATGCCACTACCAGTGCTGCTGCATGCATTGTCTGGTGGCAGGTGATCATGGAGGAATAGCTGCCTGTACCTGTCTGGGGGTCAGTTCTCCCCATTGCAGGATACAGGTGGCTCCCATTCAAATGCAAATGTCAAATGCATTGACAGACCTGAGTTCTGCTGGCCAGAGGTATGAAAGACCCAAAGCTCCTGATCTCTGATACCTCCCTATTGTCTCCAAGTTGATCACAGGAAGAGGATTTCTCTTCTCCTTTCTTCCCACTCATTCAAAGACAAGACAAAGAATTTGAATATCAGGTGTAATGCACCAAATCCCTCTGTTATCTCAGCTCATGCAATTATTCCTATGTCCCTCTGTACAGGTCAAACCTTGATATGGGACCAATCACATGCCTAAAGTACTCCAGTTAGACTAGGCAAAGCTGAATGCTGCCTCAGCAGGAAAGCGAGTCAGTTGTCTTTAAAGCATGAGCACAGGGGAAGCAGGGAGCCCAACTGGCTTCCTGAAACTGTCATCCCATAATTTACTAGTCTGAGGGGACGTTAATCAGAAATGAATTTGCATAGTACAGATGAAGTCAGCCTGGTGGGGTTAGTTTGCTGGCATGTGTTCACTCTGTAGCAGATACAGATTTGTTTAAATTACTTAGAAGTGTCTCGTGCACACAAATCATTAGCAGCCATTTACTTGTAATGCGGGGACACTTGGGAAAAGCCGCCTACGAGGTGAAAATGACATAGCCACAGTTTGTCTGTGTTCTCTTTCCTGTTACTGAAGACACCTCAAGGGCTGTTTTGTTTTGCTTTCCCCGTTCCAGCACGATTTCCCTTTGTGCCTGAGATAATAAGCCTGACACAACAATCCTCAATAGATCCATGTGTGGAGAGGGCCTTCTGTGTGCAGATTTCCCCTTCTCCTGACACTCAGAGCAGCCAGCTGCCTGTGCAACTTTATCCCTCTCCCCTCTAACAGACCCTGCTGTGGTGAAGGGCTGAGCTTCCCAGATAGACTTCCTAGGCAGGGCGCTGTAAAGACCTTGTTATGTTGGAGCGCAGCACAATTGCAGTTGGAACCTGGCACTAGAGCTGGGAGAAATGTTTTGGGTGAATGGTTTATTTGTTGAAAAATGCAGTTTCAGTTTCCCTGAAACTATTCACAGCTTCATGTGGAGTTTGCTGAATAATTTGAATCAAATTAAGAAATTGCAGTGTTTCGGTAATGATGAAACAAAACTGATAGAAAACTGTTCCATCAATTGTTTTTTGACCAGCTCTGACATTTACTTACTCCATGGACATATTAAGATTGTGAGGCTTAACGAAGCTGTATACACAAGGGCAATCAAAGGAGGCACTAGAATAGGTAGGAGCAGAACTCAGGCATCTTATACCCTGCTCTGTTTTCAGTTCTTTAAGCCACATCTTATATAGTGGGAAATGCAAACTACGCTTCATGAGCAAAATGCTGTGCAAAAGGTTTGCTGTTCGTTTCTTTGGGTTTGGTTTTAGTTTTTACACGCTGCAAAATATATATATATATATAATCTTTTGTCTCCCTTGCATAATGACAGGTTTCAGAGTAGCAGCCGTGTTAGTCTATATTCACAAAAAGAAAAGGAGTACTAGTGGCACCTTAGAGACTAACCAATTTATCTGAGCATAAGCTTTCGTGACCTACAGCTCACTTCATCGGATGCATTCAGTGGAATGAAGTGAGCTGTAGCTCACGAAAGCTTATGCTCAAATAAATTGGTTAGTCTCTAAGGTGCCACTAGTACTCCTTTTCTTTTGTCTCCCAAAAGTGTGGTAAAAAAAATCTATGTTTCAATGAGAGTAAAACCACCCAGAATAAACTGGTGAAGACGAGGAAGGTCTTGTGGTTAAGGTACTAGATTTGCACTCAGGTGCCCTGAATTCGGTCACTAGCTCTACCACGTGCTCCCTATGTAAATTTGGGTGCATCACTTGATCTCCCTCCGCCTGAGTTCCTCATCCGTAGAATGAGGATAATAGTGCCTTTCTCCTACATCTTGTATGTCTTGTCTATTTAGATTGCAAGTTTTTTGGGGCAGGGACTGTCTCTTGCTATGTGTTTGTACAGTGCCTAGCACAATGGGGCCCTGACCTTGGTTGAGACCTCCAGGGGCTATTGTAAAACACATAATACACTAATTGAAAATGTTTCACCCAGAACACCAGCTGGCATCTATCAATATTTAGAAATCTGGCCATTCCCCATAGTGCCCTAAGGACACTTCTCCCATCCTCTCTTTCTGCATGATACTCACAGCATGTCGACTGCTGCTAGTTTCAGATCTTTATTCTTTAGAGGACTTCTCTTCCCCATTCATAACTTAACACTTTTTCTTCTCTTTGTCCCAGCTACTTGCTCTGATGTGACAGGCATGAAAGCTCTCGATTAACTTTAAAGAAATGTTGTAACAGTCCTTCCACTAATTCTAATTAAAATGCAAATCACCATTCAGAACTCCGTTGCACGGTTAAATATGAAAAACGGAGAGCTGATCTTTTGCTTTAAAAAGTTAGAGTGAAACTAAGGGTTCATAATGCTGATAGGACATTTAAACGAAATGGTACCTGCTCTAAAGCTTAGGCAGCATTTTTTTGTTGTGGTGTCATCTTTAAGTAGGACAGGAAAGTCAGGCTTCAGGGGACATTATAGCAGTGTTAGAACTAAAAGTGAATTGGGGAGAGTAATAAAATACTGACCTAGTTTGTTAGTGGTCGGTACATACCAAAATATGAGGCAGTTAATTGGGTAACCCAGGGCCTAAAAGAAACATGTGTTCATTACTTGAAAAACACAATGAGGCTTAAAGAGTCTTAGCCCTGGTCGACCCTGGGGGGGGGGAAGGATCGATCTAAGTTACGCAACTTCAGCTACGTGAATAACGTAGCTGAAGTCGACGTACTTAGATCGACTTACCGTGGTGTCTTCACCGAGGTGAGTCGACTGCTGCCACTCCCCCGTTGACTCTGCCGGCTCCTTTTGCGGCGCTGGAGTACAGGAGTCGATGGGAGAGCGCTCGGGGGTCGATTTATCGCGTCTAGATGCGATAAATCGATCCCGGCTGGATCGATCGCTGCCTGCCGATCCAGCGGGTAGTGAAGACATACCCTTAGATTTAGAGAGAGATGGAAAGCATGTGGGCCCCAGTTCAGCAAACCACTTAAATAGGTGCTGATTTTTAAGTGCACACTTTAGTTCCATTGAAGTCCATGGTACTTAAACACATGTTTAAAGTCACGGGTGTGCTTGAATGGTGTGCTGAATTGGGGCCTTCGTAGGCACATCCTAGAGAAGTGATGACAAAGGCACGAGATGAGAAACTGCACTACTGAGAGTCAAGGCCTACAAGGTACAGAAAACTCAGCTCCTATTGAAGTTAATGAGAATTGAAAGGGCTTCAATACCTAAAGATATCAGGCCAAGCTATCCATGAAGAAGTGCGAGGGATACTTAAGATAGATATGTGCATTATAACAAGGAGTCAGACCCTTAAACTAAAATTAAGTTAGTCCTAGGAAACATTTCTAAAAAACACACTTCATCAGAAAACAAGAACTTGCCAAAGGTGGTACAGGTAAATAGTAAGTAACAATGGAGGGGGACAAAGCAGAGCTGATTAGATGGATCTCACGAACAGTGCAGGTGGTGAATTAGATTACTTTGCTGGTGCTTTCTACCGCTCATCTATCGGCCCATCTTCTGAGTCCAGAGCTGTGAAAATATGTGGTGTCTTATATCAGGAAAGTGTGTGTGTGTTTCCAGCTACACCATTTCTGTTTCTCTCTCTAGTATTTCAAAGGACATAACATGAATGCTCAACTTAGAAACATGAACATCTAATTTCAACCTGTAAATGTAAACTGTTCTGAAAAGTGAAATGATGAGAACATCAAGGTTCTTGTAATGCTTATTAGACCTATTACGAAATACTAAGGCAGTTACAGAACTACCTGGAAGCCAATTGGAAGAAAGGCAGTGAATAGAGTAATTGTTGATTGGAGGGGGCTTTGTCTAGTGGATGGGACTGTCTGCCATTGGATGTTGAAGAGAGAGGAATGGATAGAGTTGTGAATTGTCAGAGGGACGTGGTTGACTAGACTCTAGAAACTTCTGGAAGGTGGGTAAGGCAGCTGATAACATGATTCTAGAGAAGACTGGCTAGATTATCTTATTTTACAGTCTTCACAGTTTCTAAGCATCAGTGTAGGAATTTTTCTGACACTATATGCCTCACATTGAAGGAAGTGGTAGGGAATAAGCATTTGAATGGGCGCATTTGAATTTTAAAAACAGGTAATTCTTCTGAAGTATTATTTGCATTGCTGTAGCATCTAGGTGCCACAGTCATGAATCAAAGCCCCATTGTCCAATGTGCCGTACAAAAATATTACAAAAAGACAGTTCTGCACCCTGATATACTCCTCCAGATAGATTTAAACACACAAGTCCATGACTATATGTTTCAAATGAAGAAAGAGAGGAAAATTTCTGTTACAAGCTAGGGGCTCATTAGTTGGAAGTGACAGAGGAGAAAAGAGATCTGAGTGTGTTGGTTGAACATAGGTTGACTATGCACCACTAATGTGGTGCGACAAAAAAAGGCAAATGCAATCCCAGGATATATCAGGAAAGGCATTTCCAGTAGAGATAAAGAAGTATTAATGCCATTGTACAAGGCTCTGGGAAGACCTAATTTGGAATACTGTATACAGTTCTGATCACTCATGTTCACGAAAGATGCATTCAAATTAGAACAGGTGCAGAGAAAGCTACTAGGATAATCAGGGGAACAGAGGGCCTATCTTATGAGAATAGACTAAAAAAAAGCATGGCTTGTTTAGACTAGCAAAACAAAGATAGTGAGGGGGTATGATTGCGCTCTATAAATACATCCTGGGCCTAAACACCAGGAAGGGTGAAGAGCCATTTAAGCTAAAGAGCACAAGGACAAATAGATATAAACTGGCCATGAACAAATTCAGGCTGGAAATTAGAAGAGGGTTTTTAACAATTACAGGAGTGAGATTCTGGAACAACCTCCCAACATGAGTTGTGGGGGGAAACGATTAATTAATTTTAAGAGGGAGCTGGACAAATTTGTGAGTGGGATTGTATGATGGGGTTGCTTGCGATGGTGAGCAGGGCTCAGAAGTCCTGAGGGTCCCTCTCCCTCATGGTTTATGTCTGATGTTCCTAAAAGCGTATCCTTCAGGACTTCAGCCAATCACCTGCAGGTGTCAGGTAAGGATTACCCCCCACTGCCATGTATTCTGGGCATTACTTGTTTGTCTCCTTCCTGTGAAGCATCAGAGATGGCCATGGCTGGGGATGGGACATTGGGCGGGGTGTCCAGGGCTCTAAGGTGGCACCAAACATTCTCTCTCTCAAGCACTTTGCTGGCTGGTTCTTGCTCACATGCTCAGGGTCTAACTGATGACCATGTGTGAGGTCAGGAAAGAATTTTCCCCCATGTTAGACTGGCAGTAACCTTGGGTCTATTTGTGTCTTCCTTTGCAGTGTGGGATGTGGGTTGCTTCCCAGAATCATCTGGGTATATCTCAAAAAGAAAAGGAGTACTTGTGGCACCTTAGAGACTAACCAATTTATTTGAGCATAAGCTTTCGTGAGCTACAGCTCACTTCATTGGATGCATACTGTGGAAAGTGTAGAAGATCTTTTTATACACACAAAGCATGAAAAAATACCTCCCCCCACCCCGCTCTCCTGCTGGTAAAAGCTTATCTAAAGTGATCACTCTCCTTACAATGTGTATGATAATCAAGTTGGGCCATTTCCAGCACAAATCCAGGTTTTCTCCCCCCCCCCCCCCAACCCACTCTCCTGCTGGTAATAGCTTATCTAAAGTGACCACTCTCCTTACAATGTGTATGATAATCAAGGTGGGCCATTTCCAGCACAAATCCAAGGTTTAACAAGAACGTCTGGGGGGTGGGGGGTGTAGGAAAAAACAAGGTATATCTCACTTAATCAATTCCCTGCCATTGCGGGGATCTGAGGCACTGGTGCACCTCAGTCCCTTGTTCTCCGTCTGTGGTACACAATAGTTTAGTCTCCTGAGGGTTGTAATATCTTGGTCTAATTTCAGTTGTTGGGTTTGGTACACAGGCATTGGGTGATGTTGGTGGCCTGTGATATGAAGGAGACTAGATGATCTATTGGCCGCTTGTGGCCTTAAACTCTGTGATTCTGTCTTTCTGTCTAGGTCCTGAGAGAGACCTCAGGCATCTTTCCCACAGTCACCCAGGTAGCCCCAAGGTGACCCTGGCTGCAGGCAAAGGAGTGGCTGCCTCCTTTCCCGGATCCCCTTTTTTGGACAAAATCCATCCCCATGGCCTCTCCTCTTGGTTCATCCTTTGGACACACATAGTAACACCTATTTGTTTAGACTTTCTTTATCCCCATACATTTCCTGTATTTAACCTTTCTTGGTTTGTGCCATGTTTAGCAGATCCACAGTTATTGCACCGGATCTCACCAGAGGTTACCAGCACTACCTCCTAGAAGGGGGGCGTGTCCATTGGGTTGAGGAGTTCCACAAAGTGCTACTTCCACCTCTCAACAATCTCCGCAGTCAAGGTACCTGTCAACCATATCAGGAGTCCGGTTCGCAAGCATTGCTCAGAAGGCGTCCTTCTTTGACTTGACAGCTTCCCTCACCACTGGAGTCCACCAGTGGGTCCTAGGATTGCCACTATGACAGGCACCAATCACTTTCAGGCCACAGCTTTTCGTAGCTGCCTCAACAATTGAGGCCCTTAACATGATCACTTGGACTCAATGTCCAAGACATCACCTGGAATGCAGGAGAAGTTCTTCTGTAGATGGGAATTAAAGTCTTTCCACACAGGGTCCTCCACCAGACATTCCCAGGTGACTCACACTGGTCATTTGGGCATCCCATGTCTATCCAGCCGGCATCCCATGCATCGGTTCCACTCACCACCGAGTGGTGATTGGTTGTCAGCTCTGCTCCTCTCTTCATCCAAGTGTCCAGAACATATGGCCTTAGGTCTGAGAAGACAACTATAAAGTCAATCATCAATCTTCGGCCCAAGGTGCTCTTGTACTAAGTACATTTATGATCAACCTCGTGTTCGAACATGATATTTGTTATGGACAATCCATGTCTACCACAGAACTCCAATAACTCACCTCTTGGGTCCAGACCAGGGAGGACACTCCTCCCGATCACTCCTCTCCACATATCTTATCATTCCCCACATGAGCATTGAAGTCTCCCAGTAGAACGACAGAGTCAGTAGGTGGTACTCTATTGAGTACCAATTCTATTGTCTCTGGAAAGGCCGAGTACTCTGAACTACTATTAGGTGCATAGACGCAAACAACAGTCAGGGTTTTTCTCTATGATACCCAAAAATGGCCATGCAAACCTTTCCTGGAGTAAGGATACCCTCGGGGGTGGTGTCAAGCAAGAGCCTGAAAAGGTGACGTGGACCAGTCTCATGGGCTTACCGCCCGCAAGGTGAAGGGTGGAGGTCAGGTGTGATGCCAGAATGGCAGCAAGAGGGACGGACCACGATGAACTGGGCCTCCTCAATGGAAACTGGCTCTAGGGACGTGGAATGTCACTTCACTGGGGGGAAGGAGCCAGAGTTGGTGGAAGAGGTGGAAAGGTACTGACTAGATATAGTCAACCTCACCTCCACACATAGCATTGGCTCTGGAAACAAACTTTTCGATCAAGGGTGATCTCTTTCCTACTCGGGAATGGCCCCATGTGAGAGGCCCCGGGTGGGTGTGGTCAACTCACACGTCTCCGTCTGGGTGCTATGCAGTTGGAGTTTGTCTCGATTGCCGAGAGGGTCGCCTCAAAGAGACTTTTGCAGGCTAATTTTAGTAATTACTTACAAAAGCTGGGCTCAAAACGTTTACTATGAACAATAAATAATCTGAATTCAATTTCCCTGGTGTTCATGCCTCTGTTGGGTTTTCTTTGGCAAATATTCTAGTGAATGAGTTTACTGGCATGTTTGTTCACAGAAAATGAATTTTAAGCAAACATTTGAAAACTGAAAGTGAACTTCGAAGCAGCAAACACAATTACTGACATTGCATTCTAAGAGTTGTGTCATCCAAGATGGGAAACAGATGGAAGAAGGTTGAGGCTTGTTGGAGACTCAAATCTGACACTGAGCTCAGTTTCTTGTTCTACCACAGACTTCCCGTGTGACCTTGGGCAAGTCACTTAGGCCCAGATTTTTAAAGGTATTTAGGTGTTGCTGCACTCAGTGTTGCAATGCCTAATTGATTTGCGAGCCTAAATCTAATTTTCAAAAAGGGATTTAGGCACTTAGGAGCCTAAATCCCATTAACAGACAATACTGAGCACAGCAACACCTAAATACCTTCAAAAATCTGGACCTTCATCCCTCTGAGTCTCAGTTCCCCAGGTATAAAGTGGAGATAAAAGTACTGCCCTATCTAACAGGGATGTTGTGAAGATGAATACATTAAGAAATGTTTCCCAAACTTGGGACCCCGCTTGTTCAGGGAAAGCCCCTGGCAGGCCAGGCCAGTTTGTTTACCTGCTGTGTCTGCAGGTTCGGCTGATCGCAGCTCCCATTGGCCGTGATTCGCTGTGCCCGGCCAATGGCGTCTGCGGGAAGCGGCGGCCAGTACATCCCTTGGCCCACACCGCTTCCCACAGCCCCCATTGGCCGGTAGGGACGGCTCTGACTGAGGCTATACCTACACCTCAATCAAAGATGTAATTTGCAGCTCAGGTTGGCAGGCATACCTGCACTAGCTTTAATCTAGCTAGCATGCTAAAAATAGTAGTGAAGACTTGGCATTGCGGGCTTCTGCTGGGGCTGTACAAGCCTACCTGCTGCCTCTGGGTACATACCTAGGTTGCTACCTGTGCTGAAGATCATGTCGCTACATCTTCACTGCTATTTTCAACACACTAGCTAGATTAAAGCCATCCCAGACATGCCTGCTTGAGCTGCAGTCATTCCTTCAGCTGCGGTGTAGACATGGCCGAAGTGTAACTGTGATAGAAAGGGGGAGGATGTGATCCGATGACTGGAGCCATTGATTCTCTCAGGAAGAGAGTGAGAGGAGCTTGTAGAGTTAGGAAGAGCTGGCCTGGTTGGATTAGAGGAACTTTTAACCTGTTAAACATTTCTCTTTATGGGCTACTTGAGCCAGGCCCTCCATCACTGCTAGAAAAATTAGACTATTATGTTAGCTTGAAAATTACTGTTCCCCCATCAGATTCACCGGAAGCAATGGGGTGCTCATGCATGGCTGCACAGTGTTTCTCTGCCTCATTTGATTTTCTGTGTCAGAGCTCTGGCGGGGTGGGCTGCACATTCTTCTAGCTGTGAAACGTCCAATCTCACACGCCTGTCCAGCTCTGTTAGCTGGGTTAGAATGAGAGCTCGAGGCTGAAGTTTTAGCAACATTCCTTATAGTGCGGTGCTGCTTTGTGTCCCAGCCGGTGCATAGCTATATTTCATATATCCACTGAGTGCTTTTAATGAGTGTACTTGCCTCTACTGTCCTATGAGCTATCGCCCTTCCCCTCTCCCCCCCCACATTGTCACAAACCGAGTAACTCTGTCATTTCAGTGTGGATGTACGTGGGTAATGCTGGCTGAGAGAGGTGCCCTCAAATCCTGCATGTTTTGAGTGCACTGGCCTCCAGCTTTCGGTGATCACAGTCACCCTGGTCACTGACCCAGTAGCTGTGACACATATGTACAGATGCAGTTCTAGCTAGGGTCCCAGTAATGCCCTCTGTGTCAGGACCTGCTCCGGAGCATGGGGAACTTTTCAACCTTGTGTCGTCCCTCTGTGTTGATTAAGCAGTGTTCTGGTTTTAACGGTTCTTCCTGGTAATCAACACACACCATTAACAAGAGAATCAGAAGTGGAGGAAGAAAGGGGTTTGGCCCAAAAATAAATATTAGGCCACACAGAGATCCAGGGAAGGAGAGCTGATAGGGGCCTCATAGAGCTGAAACCAAAACCACAGGGATGGGTTCAGATTCTAAATGATCTCTCCTCACCTGCAGTTTAGAGGGATTTGGATTCAAGCTTCTAATTCTGGACCACTCCAAATTTCTATAATGTAATTTTCCCATGTCATTTCCTCTACTTCTCCTACACATACAACTAGAAGGACTAAACCTTCATACTGGGTACTCCCCGTAACAGAAAACTATATGGAGTCATGTTATCTATCATCTCCTTCTATAACCCACTGCAGAACTGATTCTTTGTGCTACATTCAAAGCAGGTGAAATTTTGTGGACAAATCGTTTATTCACCAAAAAAAATGGAGTTTTTGTTAACCCAAAAATATTTGTGAAGGTGACACAATTCATTTTGGCAAGAAAAACATTTTTTAGGGCAGCAAAGCAAATGTATGTGTATTAGCTCGATGGGTAGGCATGTGTATAGGCTGCAGAAGAGCCAGGTTTGAATCCCCCTTCTGGAGCAGATACTGGAAGTCAGATCTCCCCCTCCCTGTTGAACAGCCTAGCCGCCAGGTTATAGGCTATTCTGGGGTAGGTTGTGTGCAATCTCTCCTGGTGAAGCTGGTCTCCTTTGTATAAAAACGTAAATATTCACTGGGTCAAAGAAAGAGTAAGACTGACTCTGTAGCCTGGTAGTTAAGGCACTCTGCCTGGAGATGTAGATTCAAATCTTCTTTCTGCTGGACTCAGAGGAAGGATTTGAATCCACATCTCCTAGGTGAATACTTTAATCACCAGGCTTTATAGAGTCATTCTCTCTTTGGGCCAGTGAATATATATGTGTTTATACAAAGCACAACAACATCAATAGGAGAGAGAAAAAGCAGAATAGTCTATAGCCTAGAATGTGTGGTGGGAGGGGAGAATCAAATGTCCCTGCACCAATGAATACTTAAGTACTTATACGGGTGGAGTGACTTCTCTAGGAGAGATTGTCACCAGCCCAGCCCAGAATCACCTATAGCAATGGTCCTCAACCTGCACACTGCAGGCTGCTTGCAGCCCAATCAGCACACAGCTGTGGCCCATGTGACATCCTCAGGGTCATACAGGTAGTATATATATTGTGTGGATGCAGCCCACAATCGTTTGCCCAGCTCTAATCTCCATTCTTAAGTGCTTTGTCCCCCTGATCTAGTGGTGCTGCGCTACCCACGTGTGCAGCCCCTCCCTCAGTGATTACTGGCCCACTCCTAACCCTCCCCAGTGCAGGTTCACTGTCCTACAGGAACTTCTCTTCCCAGCATGCCTTCCTGGAGACTGGCTCCTGAAATTTGGTGGAGAACAGCTATTGCAGCCCGAATGTGGCTGTTTTGGGTCTGGATGCTGCTTGCTGCATCTTCCTCTCTCCCAGCTGGTGAGCACTCTTCACTCCTGCTCGGTTTTTCCTTTGTTATCTTTGAGGGGGGCGGCACATTCGCCCAGACTGTCCACTTTCAAAGGACTGGAGAGAGAGGCTTCTACCGATTCCATTGAAAATGCCCCTGGGGCTCTCTAGGGAGTGGCTTCAGTAAAGCAAGCAGGAGTTTGTCTAGGGGCTTCAAGGTGTAACGCATGGTCCTTCATGCGCCTCGTCCCTCCCGCCCCACAGCAGTTGTTGTACTACCCCTAACGGCTTAGGCCTGAAATGTGAAAGAGCCAGGTGGGCTCCCGTGCTGGCAGCACTCGCCTCACTACCAACTACCCCATCCCCCTAAAAGCAATAAATAACTATCAGTGCCTTAATAACTAAGAACCCAGCATTACTTGGGAAATATATTTCCCCTTCTCCCACATACAGAGCAGAGCGGAGAAGAGCATTTTTCCTCTCCGGCCGGCGTTCTATTTACAGATTGTATTTCACATAGTGACTGCAGGGGATTTAATGATCTATTTATAATAATTAAATCTGTCATGTTTTTATTCCTTCTGCATTTTGTGAATGACTAACTGCAGCCCCTCCCAACTGGCTCTGCTAATGCTTGACGGGGCTCCTTGCCCTGCTAGGGCCTCAAAATTTCACAAAGAGAATCGTTTCAGACAGCGCACACAGCAAGGCGATGTGTATGTCTATATGGGAGAAGCTAATGTCACTGTACAATTTATTTGGCCAATTACAGAATTGCTGGAATAGGGCTGAAGAATGTAAGGGGTGAGGAAATGTTAAATTATCTTTCCCTGTCATTGTTTTATTGTACAATGATTTTGGTTTTGAATACCTCTGTAGGAGTCACATTAAATCCTAATGGAGATATATATTACAACCTGGGTCTGAGAGTGCCAGCTGAAGTGGATCAGAGCTCCTATGTGAATACTAGGTGAATTCTCAATGGCATAACTATAAGGCAGATTGTCTGAAATGCAACTGACTGTTTCTCAAAGGTTGGGAGAGAGGAGCATAAGCTATACTGAAAATGTAATTGGGGATTGCTGGGGGTGGAGTTGAAAGGCTTGTTGGGAACCAGCGAACTTGTAGCTACATTTTGACTGTAACTGTATGTGCCTCGTTGTTTGTGTGACCAACTCAATGCACTTGTGTCTGATTTCCAGAGGCGCTGGGCACTTGCTGCTCTCTGGCTGAAAGGCCTCTCCCTCATCATTTTGCTTGAATGTCTTACCCCTTCCCCGCCCCCCCATTTATGTCTCTTTGCCTTGTTGAGACTGCAAACTCCTCGGGGTGCAGTCTGTGGCTTCGCCTGTTTCTGGAAGCCACCTGACGCTTTTGGAGGGCTGTAAGGAGGAAGACTTGTAGTTTATGTTTGTGTAAGCAGTGTCAGGATGAGCTCCACCCTGACATCTGGTGGTAAGGTGTGGCAAGTTGTGGAAAAGAACTTCAGGGGCCGATCTCATTTGCATAGGCACACCCACCCCACCTAGAATGAGGCCATAGCTGCCCAAATGGTCACTTTGGCTGCTATGGGATCCCCAGTGTCTCTGTTATTGGGGCAGGAAGAATAAATTGTTATTACCCTGATTATGGGAACTGTGCTTGGAACTGTACTTGGCCTTTTGTTATGATGGAGGGACTCACCATCAACTAAGTAGCACTCGCTAGGCAAGGGTCATGGGTTTTAAAACTCTGTGAATTGGGAGAGGCTGGGGACAAGTATTAATACTTGGTGGTATGGGTCCCTTGGTGAGGGCCTTACATGCTAATTGCACTTCCTCTTCTCTCCACTGTGGAATATCAGAGCTAATTTTGATTTCATTAGAAGTCTAGTTACAGGCTGCTGAGCTCACTTTGGGCTAATGGTGCACCAGCACTGGGGCTCCCCTACTACAAGCTGAATTCACCAAAGAGCTGAATTGACTAAGAGCGGAAATCACTGAGTGTTGTGTTAAGTAGTGGGGGAGCCTGAAGCTATATTGTGGAGCAGTTTGCGGGACGGCTGGAGTGCCTTGGGGACAGGCTGGTGGAGCAGTTCGTAGGACGGCGGGAGCTGTTGGTGGGATGCGGAGCAGTTTGTGGACCGGCTGGTGGAGGAGTTCGTGGGGTGGCGGGAGCTGCTTGTGGGCCGCGGAGCGGAGCGAAGGAGTTCGTGGGGCGGCTGGCGGAGCGGAGCGCTGCTATGGAGCTATGGGGCGGTCAGCTTCAGATCATGTAAGGTGCCTCTTACCCCCGTCCCATCTCCACCCAGGTTGGGAGGTAAAGCTCCGCAGATAAACTTTCGAACTCTGGGGCTGCCCTGACCAGGGACAGAGACTTTTGGGTCATTGGACTTTTGGGACTTTGGGTGATTTGGGGTTGCTGGACTCAAGAACCAAAGGGAAAGGGGCATGCCCCAATTTGCTTGGGGTGGGTTTTTTGCTCATGGGTTGTGTTATGATTGGTGGTGTTTCGCCAACATAATGCCACATTGTTTCTCTCTGTTATTAAAGGCTTTTTGCTACACTCAGACTATGTGCTTGCGAGAGGGGAAGTATTGCCTCTTGGAGGCGCCCAGTGGGGGTGGTATATATTTGTCCCAGGTCACTGGGTGGGGGCTCGAGCTGGTTTGCATTGTGTTATTGGAATAGATCCCCTAGATATTGAACCCGGCCCTTGTTGCTGCCAACTCTGACGGGCAGAAGTGTTACATTTGATAGGATGAAAAGGGGGGGAGCTGGCAGAGGAATGCAAAAACGGGGAGGATGTAGTCAGAGCCATGAACCAGGAAGATGATTTTAGCAGCAGTATTTTGAATGGAACTGAGGGGGACACGATGGAATATGTCAAGACCAGAAAGGAGAAGACAGGGTATGAGGTTATGAAGGTCTGGGCAAGAGCCCGAGCTGCGTGGGCTGAGACTGGATCTCAGTGGTGATGTAAAGAATGAAACAGCAAGTTTTAGATGTTGCCTGGATGTCCCTTTGGGATTGGGACTGTCTTTTAATATGTGTACAGCATCTAATGCAATGGGGCCTCAGTCCTGACTGGGGTGCTGGGTGCTACCAAAATACCAGTAAAAGCCATAGCACAACTGTCATTATGGCCGGCACCACCAGACACTAGCAGAATGGGGCATTCTCTCCTACAGCATGTCTCACACTCTGCTGGTACTGGGCAGATTAGCGCAAATTGAATTTAATGCTAAACTGGCCTAGGCAGTGAGAACCCTCTTTTTAATTAGCATTTAGTGAATTATGGTAACTTAATTAAAATATTTTCACACAGTGCATGGCTACAGCAAAAATGTCTTTCTATCAATATTAATCTGCTCCACAGAGTGTGTTTATTCATAGGCAGGACTAGTTGGGCTGTATATCATAAGGTTGCCCAGCACTTCCCATTATAAGTCCCTGTTTTCAGTTGCTTATAACTCTGCCAAACTTTAACCATTTGGGCTGAAATTTTTCATGCCAGGTGTCCGCCTCAAGCTGAATGCTTTTGGAATTACTTCAACCAAAATGGTGTAGCCATTTCCAAGAGCAAGGCTGGGGAAAATATGCTTTGCCCATCTTAAAAAAATTCTGGCAACCTTTTTTGTGAGAAGTTTTCATGCCCCCATGTTTTAGAGCAGGGACTTGACATTTGGCAGGGGGTGGCTGTTGTGTCCAGAATGTGCCTTTTGCCAGTCTGTGAAAATTGGTCCAGACTTGTCTACATTATAAGCCTTTGAAAAATCTCAATTTGCCTGTGTTCAATAGAGACTTACTAGATCTTTGCAGATAAATCCATGAAGGTTCTCTCTGCACTGGGCATACTCCAGTCCAGGGCTGAATAGAACGTTAACTGCAGTTGTGGCTCTGGTCTGTAGTAGGCCAGGACTGGGTGCTGAAACCGGAAGCAGAGAGTCTGAATTTCCTGAGCTCTCAGTGCCCTGACTGCTAGGCCCGGGCAGCATGGAGGAAGAAGTTGCCTGAATCAGAGGCAGAGGGGATGAGCGCCAGACTTATATAGCAGAAGGGAATAGATTAGATCAAGGAGCTGGGATGTAGAGAGCAAGGAGACTGGGACTGGGACCTTGGGGAAGGAAATGTTGGGGGGAGGGGATTGGGAGCCAGGAGGTGGAGTGGGGAGACTGAGACCAGATGAGGAATCTGGGGGAGACCAGCACTGTCCTGACAAGGAGATTGGGACAGGGATCTGGTAGGATGGGGGAAGGAAGTGGGGTGAGGAGGTGAGATAAGTCTGACAAGGAGCTGGGGTATTGGGGTTCTGACTATCTGGGGAATCTCTCTGTACAACTTATGAATTCTGGTTGACAGCATGAAGTTGTTACTATGAAAATTTCTCTATCAAAAAGCTCTGTGTGTATGTGGATTTCACTCTTGTTGATAAGGGCTGTAACATGTCCCGCCCAGATCAGATCACAACTCAACGGCTGCCTGTTCTAGTGGAGGCAGGGAATTAGCGGAAGCCAGGGTAAGTAGTTGTCTCCCATTTGTCTGCAGGGGGCCGGTGATTAGGGCAATGGAATATCCCCCACAGCAGAACAAAGGAACCAGGTGTTGGTAGTGGGACATATAAACTTGAGGGGTCCCAGAAAGACATAGGAGCTTTGAGCAGGAAGAGATGAAAAAAGTTGCATACACTTTCATCGTGGGAGGGGGAGTGGCAGTTTACCTGTGGGACCAACCCAGGTCAGAGATAGCAAGCTGACCTACAGGAGAAGAGGTTCCATGGTTCAGGTGTCATGTCATGAGCTCTGGCAAGAGGACCCTGGATGCCCCAAGAAGACCCTGACATCAGCCCAAAGAAAGCTCCAGAGTGGTGAGGAAATGCATGTAGGGTTTCTTATTTTTTGTATGGAGCTCATGTGCTTAAGTAACGAGCAGTGGTGTTCTAGAATCCTTTGCAAAGTCTGTCTGTGTGTGTTGCATTACAACTGTCATGTGACCTCAAAGAGGTAACCTGTGCAATCAGAACTCCCACCTGGCTGGAGTTATGGGAGAGGGCGTGTTTAAGCTATGAGGGAGTCTGGAGGGTCAGCACTGTCCCAAGGGCTAGACAATTGGAGCATGAGTTCTCAGCTTTTAGGAGGGGGTGCTAGACAGAGGATCTGCAGCCCCAGAGTATGCCTAGGGACTCCAAGCTTGGGGCAATGCATAGACTCTGTTCAGACTCTGGAAGCTTAAATCGCACAGGCTCTAGAAGTGGGATCTCGTCACAGCAGTCTGGTGAGTCTCCAGGGGCTGGAGGGGGAGCTCAGCTGTGCAACATTAATTCAACCCCCTTGTGCATGTTCATTGTGATATAGTCTTTAATGGCATGATCACATGCTATTTTTTTCCACAGAACCCCTGCCTCGTTCAGTGCCCATGATCTTCCTGCTCTGGAGATGAATCAGGGTTGTGTAGTGAAGGGGACTGTTCACTGTAGGACCCCAGTTTAATTTCTTGCACAAGTTGGAAGGTGTGTAGTTAAGGAGGCAGGGGATCACAGGACAAGAATGGATGGTCTGACAGCTAAGGCAGTTGAATGCTGTCCTGGAGAACTAGATTCTATCCCCACCTCTGTCACAGAGTTCCTATGTGATGCTAGGCTAATCATTTACACCAGACTTTTCACAGGTGGTCACTAATTTTATGTTTCTCATTTTCTGGGTGCCTGACTTGAGACCTGGGGTTTGATCTGCAGAAGTTCTGAGCTCTCACAGCTGCAGCTGAAGTCAGTGGGATCTGTGCTTTGAACATATAAAGTGCAATATAACGTTATGTATGCTGAAAAATGGTGAACTGGTATTGCAGTAATTGTCATTGCTGTGTAGATAGCCAGGAGCCGCAGTAGGATGCAAGAGAATTGGATCATGACAATGTCCAGTGCTTCCCTTCTAGTCTAGAACCAAAAGACCCCTGCTGCCCTCCCTCTCCCCTCCCTTCCCCAATCCAAAAATACCTTAAACAGATTATCTCCAGTATAACACTCACAGTGCTGGGACCTGTGTGTATTGCTGTTATTTGCCTGAGTATTACAGTGGGGAGCCGCTAGGGGAAGCTACTTTTTGACACTAGATTTACTGCTTTTTTTGAGCAGCTTGTTTCAGCGACTACAAGAGAGGCTATGCATCTCAATTTAGCCTTCTGTAGAGGCTCATTCAGGAAGTGAGCATGGAAGCTGCACTTGGCAACACTGGCTCAGAGGAGTCCTCCAGTTTTCCAAAGCATCTCCCAAATATCACCAATCCCTAAGAACTGAGTGTATTTCCTTATCCTTTGTGACTCCACTGTCCCCAGCCCAGAAATATGAGCGGGTTTAGGGCCTCTGCATTTTCACATAGTCTGTATTGCGTTTTATTCTTAGTCTGTGTTTGCTGCTTAGTCCAATGAAAGGGACAAAGCAAAGCCTGCCTTGGAGTCTATTGTTGAATGCTGCCCTGGAATAGGCGTGAAGTCAATAGTGATTGTGCTGGAGGGTCAAGCTTGGCCCTAATTGTTGGTGATGGATAGCTGTGATAGTGGCAAGGGCTGCCTTCCTCCAGGTAAACTGGAGGTGCAACTCCAAAGGAAAGCAAATTTGCAAACCGTCAGGCTAACGTCAAGAGGCCATTGAACAGGACCTGCTGCTAGATGAAAATGGCATCATGAGGAAATCATTTAATGGACTGGTAACTTTGCTACCCAGACAGGTCCTCTTCATCCTTTTGACAGTCTGACTCTAATCGCCTCTCCATTGAGCATATATATGAACTTCTTGTGAAATAGAATTAATTATAAAAGAGAAACCCATCCTTGATTCCGTCATGCCTACAAAGGATGTGGCAATGCAGACTTCATCTTTATTGATTGTATCTCCATTTTTTTTAAAATAGAGTTTGGAGAGCATAAAAGAGAAGCAAATAAAATATCATGGAATGATTAAGGCAGAGTGCTATGAGATGGCTTGGTTTGATAGAAGTTGGGTTGTGTAACACCGATCCGCTCTCCATAAATACTTGGCCCCCCGGTGAAAGTGCTGTGCACCCGTCTCTGTTGGAATGTAGGAAATGGGTTGATAGAGAAGTCAGATCATTGGTTTCTGTAGGCCAAATCCAGCTTCCTATCCTCATGCAAAACTCTCACCGAAGTGGTACAGCGCACTGAGCCAGGAAGAGTTTTGAGGTGAGCAAGATGTGGGCCCTATAAAATCTCTTTCACTCTAAAAGCTGGCTTTTGGAGGGTGTGAGGAACTGAGTGATCTTTACTGAATGTAAGTACGTCTGTATTATTCACAAGGCACAGTGGTAATGACCTCATCATCATCTCCTTCAGCCCATGTGGGGGACTTCCTTTCTGCCCAGCTGCTCAGATGGATTGAGCTCCAGAAAAGCTGCTGGTTAGGTGGACACCTGTGCTTTGTTGGCTCTACAGTGCCAAGAACATGTTTTTCTCCGGCAGTGCGTCCTGTTCAATGGAGGGCAGAGGAAGAGGAAAATCATTCGGGAAGGATGGCAAAGATCACACGCTCGGTGTCAGGACTGTGAAGTTCACCTGTGCCTGATTAGAGAGTTATTGTCCTGCCAAGAACCACGAGGGAAAGAAATATTGGCCATCAACCCAATTGCATCAGATATGCCACGTTCTTGTGCACCTGTCGCAGAGGAAAACAAAACACAAACTGGTGTATGTTTGATTCGTGCTCAGAGCAGCCTGAGCATTTTGCATGCTTTAAAGGGGCATGATCCTGAGAAGATGTTCAGCCTCCTTAGCTCTTATTGAAGCCAACGGGCTGAGCACCCCTCCAGGTCTTCTATCCTCTGGGGTGCAAAAGCACAAGGCGAGATTGATTGAGCTGTAAGAATTGTATTTTTCAGGAGGTCAGTTTTAGTTTTTATAGGTGTTTGCAGTTACAATTTTATCCTACACATTTGCTTACTATCTAATTTTGTTTTTACAATATTTTGTACAGTATTAACTTAGGACCTTCCAATAGCCTAGTCATTTAGGGCCAGGCTTGCCACCCTTACTCATGTAGAATAGTCATTCTCTCCATGCAGCTCCATTGAAAATAAAGGGAATACTCGTCAATTAAGGTACAAGTGTGAGCAGGGCTTTCAGAACCTGGGGTCCTGAGAATTAGTTTACTACTTCTGGATTCTGATACACACGGACTGACAGCTGTCTTTGAAGCCCACACATTATGCCGCCTAACAGGAGGAAATAAAAAGCATACAAACATAGCCAGCTTGCATATCTTTGATGCCATGCTTTCCATTTTGATTACACTATATCCAACAAAGCCAGTCACCAGGGACCAGTCAGGAGACCTACAAAAATAAGATGGAGCCTTCTAACAAAGGTGGTGTAGAACTGTGCTCACTGCATGTGAAGGTTCTTGGAAGTGCTTTCTGAACATGAGAGGTTGCCTAATAAGTGTGATTTCTTGCAGAGGTTTTTACTGTGTTTGAATCAAAGTTGCTAGAGAACATTATCAGATGTGTTATATGCTCTGAAAAGAGTTTTAAGCGTTGTTTAGAGCTAACTGCTATGTGCAGAATTATCTAAAGTAAGCAAGGAAAAACAGCAGACAAGCTACATTACTTTCCCCTTTCAGTTACACACAGCACCCTGTGTGCTAATGTAAAATACAAGAATCTTTCCATTTTGCACCATGATCTCTGCGGAGTGAAAAGCCACTTACACAGCTTGTACTAAGATGCTTTTAGTTTTGTTTTGGATGCCTAACTTGCGGGTGGTCTTTTGAATGATTCCCTAACCTAGAATGTTTATGGTCAAACAATCATACGAATGATTCATTATAAATAGCTATTAAGCATTAATTAATTAAATTCTATAAACATGCTACAGACATGAGCACAACATGTTATAGATGGTTATCGGCACTTGGGTAGAAGGTGTTACAGATGATATGTATACACAAACTATTGACTTGTTGTGCTTCATAACAATTGATTTAACAATTGATTAAATTATGTCATAATTATGTGTTAACCCTTTATAAATGGACCCTGAATATAAAGTGTGACCACATTTAGCCGAACTAGCCCTTCAGGGTCTTGTGACTGGTACCCAAGGCTCCTTCATCAGCCATCAATCCCCGTCAGCTGTGTGCATTTTAATCAGCAGTGGGAATTGGGCTGCTGTGAAACTCAGTATTACAATCCATTTGCAGCAGCATGGGCTCCATTGCAGGTTGCAGAAGGAACAGTGGGATGGGAAGTGATGCCCAAGGTCTTGGTCTGGTAAATGGCAGTGTCTGTTCTGCCACTGGGACTTCCCACTGAGGAAATGAGAAAATAAAATACGAGTACATTAAATATGCCTTCCTCCCTATCCCGTGCTCTGTTCACAGCAGCCAATTCAACAAAATCACTATTCCAAGCAAACGATTGATTCCTGGGGGAGAGCTGCTCCGTTGCCCTGAACCTTGAAGAGCTCATTACAATCAAGAGCTCCAAAACAGAACTAGCAGGACTTCCCTGAACAGCCCAGCAACCAGTGCCGAAAGCAACCTTCATTAACGAACGCTTCTGCAGCAAAGGTCAATTCAAAGGCACTGCCTAAAATGCTAACTGTGGACTGGTGCGATTGCCCTGGAAAGGCTGAGAATCACTGTCCTGTTTTAAACCTTCATCTGCCCACCTGAACATCTGATCTGAAGCGTGAACTTAGGGAAACCAAGCTGTTCTTGCATGGCTTCAGAGCCTGCTCTGGTGCCCCCCCTACCCCTTGGCATTATGGTGCGAATATTTCTGTTATAATAAATCTCTTTCACCCTTTGATAAATGGCCACTGTTTGGGAATCTCATTGAAAAAACGTTTCTCGTGTGCTTGAAAAATTGCTTCACAAACTGTTACCCACCTCTCTGCCGTGCTCCTTATCACAGTGCTCGGCTGTATTTGCTTACAACCGTTGCTTTTCCCTGGTGCAGCTCCCCTCTCGACTCTAGAACTGGACACTGTCACACAAACAGGTCAGCCTGAGTGTTTTGTATGGTATCAAGAGACCTGATCCTGAGAAGGTGCTCAGCCTCTGCAGCTATGGTTGAAGCTGATGGGCTGAGCATCCTTTGGCACCCAGATCCCCTGTCCTCTGGGATGCTAAAGTGCTCGATTGACTGAGGCTTTAGAAGCACAGTTTCCTGGAGGTCAGCGATATTCAGATAATGGTGCAATGCCGCAGTGCTCTCCTAATCCAATTAAATAATGTAACGTTACCAATAGGGCTGCCGATTAATCACAGTTAACTCATGCGACTAACTCAAAAACATTAACTGTGATTAAAAAAATTCATCGCGATCAATCGCACTGTTAAACAATAGAATACCACCTGAAATTTACTAAATATTTTGGTTGTTTTTCTACATTTGCAACTATATTGATTTCTATTAAAACACAGAATACAAAGTGTACAGTGCTCACTTTATATTATTTTTCATTACAAATATTTGCACTGTAAAAATGATAAACAAAAGAACTAGTATTTTCAATTCACCCCATACAAGTACTGTAGTGCAATCTCTATTGTGAAAGTGTAACTTACAAATGTAGATTTTTTTGTTGTTACATAACAGCACTCAAAAACAAAACAGTGTAAAACTTCTTGTTTTGCCAAT
The DNA here is from genome assembly GCF_965140295.1 of Lepidochelys olivacea. Lineage (NCBI taxonomy): Eukaryota > Metazoa > Chordata > Testudines > Cheloniidae > Lepidochelys > Lepidochelys olivacea. The sequence continues at coordinate 11,567,885 of NC_140412.1, forward strand.
CGCTAAGACAAACAAGTTTGTTTACATTTACAGGAGATGCTGCTGCCTGCTTCTTATTTACAATGTCACCTGAAAGTTAGAACAGGTGTTCGCATGGCACTTTTGTAGCCGGCGTTGCAAGGTATTTACCTGCCAGATACGCTAAACATTCGTATGCCCCTTCATGCTTCAACCACCATTCCAGAGAACATGCTTCCATGCCGATGATGTTTGTTAAAAAAAATAGTACATTAATTAAATTTGTGACTGAACTGCTTGAGGGAGAATTGCATGTCCCCTGCTCTGTTTTACTCGCATTCTGCCATATATTTCCTGTTATACCAGTCTCGGATGATGACCCAGCACTTGTTGTTTGATTTACGAACACTGGCACTGTAGATTTGACAAAATGCAAAGGTACCAATGTGAGATTTCTAAGAATAGCTACAGCACTCAACCCAAGGTTTAAGTTTCTGAAGTGCCATCCAAAATCCGAGAGAGATGAGGCGTGGAGCATGCTTTCAGAAATCTTAGGATTAAGACCCTCTGTTGTTCCCATGGAGAGTCTAAACTCTGATTGTCACACCAACAACTTCAGAGTTTGGGGACGTTTGTCTTCATCTAGAAGAAAAATTCAGGCCTGGCATGTTTCTTTGGAATACATCTTCTGAGGTGTTGCTTTTAGTTTATTCCAATGTGAAAATCATGCTTTTAGGAAAAAAAGTACATTTAATGGTAAATGTTGCCCTCAGATGTACCAGTGCAACACCCATTGCGTGAGATGAGCTGCAAACACAGGCATCTGGAGGCAGAAATTGGCTCTCACTTCTGGGAACCCATTGATACTATGGTAATCTCTGGTTTATTTTTGGGAGAAAATAAGTGGGACAGCTTTATACCGCTACAAGAGTCATTCATGCACGTGATTTAAATCAAGCTGTTCTGCTGACAAGGTGAAACCTACTAGGAAATGGGTTTTACTTATCCGTTAAGTGGATATTTTTTCGGGGGGAATAGTCAAATGAAGGAAACTGACAGGAGCAGCAGTTCTGGTGATGACATAGACAGACAGACATAATCAAATATCAGCTCCATGGGATTGCAAGACGAAACAATCCTATAAAAATATATTCTGCTTTATGAAGAAAAGTGATTGTTCCAGTATCTCTCTCTAGATGCTTTGGTAGATGTCTCCTTCTTCAATTTTTTCCTATGAATCTCTAATTTTATGTGTAAAAAGAAAAGGAGTACTTGTGGCACCTTAGAGACTAACCAATTTATTTGAGCATGAGCTTTCGTGAGCTACAGCTCACTTCATCGGATGCATGCCGAAAAGCACGAAAGCTCATGCTCAAATAAATTGGTTAGTCTCTAAGGTGCCACAAGTACTCCTTTTCTTTTTGCGAATACAGACTAACACGGCTGTTACTCTGAAACCTAATTTTATGTGTGACAGTTTCCCCCCCCCTTATAATCATGGCATGAAAAAAGGCATCAAGTCATGGCTTCAGAGAGCAAGGCATGTTCATTTTGTTTAGGAAATGGACCGGGATTCAGGAGCCCTGTTTATGGCTCTGCCACAAACATCATGCGACCTTGGGCTAGTCACTTAATCTTTCTGTGCTTTAGTTTCTCAATTGGGGATAAAAATGCATCCTTTCTCCTGCTGTTCATCTGAAATGTAAGCTCTTCAAGGCAGGTATTGTGTGACAGAGCGAGAGGTTTATATCAAACTGTGAACTCTATTTTGTATGAGGAACTCCATTTTTGTATTATGTGCTGATCATACGTCTAAAACTTGCCCAAATCAGCTTATTAAACTGCATTCCAGACAGACGCCCTGCCCAGGAAAGGAGTTTAACACCTTGTTGACGTAATATCCCGCAAAAGGCATCAAGATGTCCATTACATGGGCATACATGTGCTAGTGTAACTGTAGACATTGATCCAGGGAGTTAGGACTGTGCTTCATCGACAATCAACCTGACCGAGTGCCTTCGTACCTTAACAGATCTTGTGGTCATTGGGTGGCTTGCTAGAGGTCTGTTGTGCCAACTGTCTGTGCAGAGCTGAGACAGCATACAGGGAGAACACACACACGCAGCCGAACATCTGACAACAGGGTCAACTCGCAACTGACTGTTGATCATCCAGAATGGATTACTGGGTCAGATTGTGACACTGTATAAACGGATAGTAAGACAATGTTTACCACAATAGAGTCCTGATCTATATCAAGACCTGTTGGCAGGTCTATGAAAGAAATAATACACAAAAATCATAATTCTGTGAGGGTAGCTAGCTGAATGAAACAAGCTGGAGTGAGTTAACCTGGTGGTGATCGGAGAACCACCATCTCTACTGATTTTCGTAAAATATGCCCATTTCACTGTTGTTCTGTCCTTCCACCTTCTCATCCATCTGTTGCATCTTGTGATAATCCTAGACTGTGAACTGTCTGGTGCAGGGACTGTCTTTGTTTTACTCGTTTGTATAGTGCTCAGCTGTTGATGCTTGACTGGAGCCTCTAAGCACTGCATTAGAAACAACAAAAGTAGGATGGTCAGGTATCTTGAGAATATTCAGGATGAAACTGTCAATACAATATCTATCTTATTCAAAATATTATGGTCACCTTGTGTTGGTTCCTCTTTCCTGGCCAGCACGAAACAATCTGATAAAGAAACCTGCAAAACTGTGTGCTATTACTCTATGATTTTCAGAGAGCTCATTTTACACTACTTACTGAGTCCTACGGCCAAACACTTATGAGAGCAGACCCAGTGAAGTCAGAGAGGATGGCAAACAAGATTTGGCTCGTATTACGCAACACATCCCCCCCCAGTGATTCACAAAGATTTAATTAAATCCTAACTGTCAGATGGTTCAGATGGAAGTCAAAGTGGAAGGAGAGTGAAAAAGGAGGTCAGGCCAATTTTATTAACAGCTGGCAGCAGTAATACTGTCTCATCAAGATTTCACTAGCTATGAAGCATTGGGACTGTTCTGTGTGTGGACAAGAGACCTCCAAAGAAGCCAGAGATGTAAAGAAAGTGATACTGGTGGGTCAGTAGGCGATGCGCTTATTTTTGGGGCAGTATTCCTTGAACCTGTTCTCCAGACTACTTTTAGGAAGGAAGATGTTGCTCTTCAGATGAGTTTGTGACCACTTAGTCATTAAAATTCCTGTGGCACTTTTTGCAAAACTAGACTAACCCCAGTGTCTCTGGACCTGCCCCACCTAGTGTCTATTATGTTTAGATACATTATGCTGACTAAAAGTGCTCCTGCAGTTTAAACTGGATACAGTATTCTTCCCTTCCTGTCTGAAACGCTTGCATAGTGTTACTCTGCTTTGCTAAAGAATTATCATGTTTTACTCCAGATATGGCTGCATTTTCTTGGTGATTTCTGTATATGTAGATGTTTGTGGTTCACTTTGAGATGAAAGGTTTTAAAAGTGAGAGATTATAACTGCAAACACAGTGCTTTCTCCTTAAAAGTCTCTTGGTTCTGAGGTTTCAGTCTGATTCCAAGTGCATTGAAATTTACTATAATCACCATCAATATGATGCAGAAATAAGGACACTGCAAATACAAATTTATAGTTTATGAAGGAAACTGGGATGACCCATTTCTGTGATGGTCCAAGCGCCGATTTGTAATCTCACCATAGAGCAGTATGGCAGAGATCACTGTGTTTTTTTTCTCACTTTCTTTTAAATAAACAAAAGCAGATCAAAAGACTTTATTAACAGCGTTGTAAAATGTGTCTCAAATCAGTGTGAAATTTTAAGTCAGGGCGGAATTGGGCCCACATTCTGCCCGTATTTACAGCTGTACAGCCTGAATGACATCAGTCAGATTGTATGGGTGTAAACCAATGGGCACAGTTTGTCTTTCTGGGACTGATTCTCCTCTCATTTACACAGTTGTAAATCAGGAGTAACTCCACTTACACCAGTTTCAAAAAGTGTCGATGAGCTCAAAATCAGATCCTGCCTTTAAAGTTGAAGGATGCAATGCCGATGGCACTTACACCAGTTTTACACCTCTGTAATCCTGTTAATTTCAACAGATTTACTCCTGATTTACCCGTAGGTATTAGAGATGGCAGAATCAATCCTAAATTTCTATGCTAAAATACAGGATTATTATGTATTCAACAAGAATGAAAAATAATCACATTTGCTATAAAATGTAAATATATATTGTTACCCTGTTAATTTCAACGGGATGCCAAATTCTCGTGGTCCTATTCTGCCCTTCAGGCAAAATTATTCCAAAAAGGCATTTTGACTAAATACAGAATACCAGATGTTTGGATGTGACCCTACATGCAGATGTTTAAACACAGGGCCCAATTTTGATAACCTTGAATAGTACTTGAGAAGCCTGTACTCAGCTGCTGTAAATTGTCAGAGCTATGAAAATTTACACAAGTTTAGGATCCTCAAATAATCCCATTGAATAAATAATCAATGAGACTATTTATGTGAGTAGCTGCTCACTAATGTAAGTAAATGGTTTGCAATAGAGCCTTATAATGACCAAAGTCCAGTTCTGATTTATATGAACCCGTCATAGCAATGAAAATGGCGGGGTTCCTTTAAGAATTCATATAATAAGTGTTAAGGGCACTGACAACAAGGAAATTATTATCTTTGCTTTGAGGAACCATGGCATTTTTTGCAGCTGCAGCTCCAAGCAAGTGTTTAGTAAGTGGGAGTCACTGCAGCGCAAGTCCCTTTATCCATCTCATTACCCCAATAATTAAACTGTCAGCCAGGGATGTCAGGCCTTTAGAAAAAAAAAAAAAGGCAAGCAGAATCAAACAGTGGTAAAAGAATTGTGACTATTCCCACTGTTAAGCCTATAATTTTTTTTTATCTTAATCATTATGTTTGCAAAAGGCATTGCTCAGAACATGCATTTTAAAATGTTTTTAAATACTTTTTTCATGTTTTAAAATAACAAGAAGTTATTTAACCGCTATCCATTGTTCCTATGACTCCAAGAAACAATTATCTTGAGAATCATCTTTTTCTTTTAAGCCTTATTTCTAAAACTAGTGCAAAAGATGTTTTCTAGCATCTGCAGGCACATTTTTCTCAGAAAGCCTGGTTTAGCTGAAGCTCTGTTTGTCCTGAGTTTTACTGTATGTGAGAGTGATCTGAATATTTAGTTAGATCTTTGTCACATTGAGGGAGGAGGGGTGGTAAAGTCCAATCTCATTGTGGGAAGCAATGAATTGTTATTTGGTGTGGAACTTCCTGGTGTTTTGTTCTGAATCTCTTTAGGAGTCTTGGGTTCTTCCCATTTTATTCTGCTTTACCCTTCCCTCCAATAGGGATCACTTTGTGATTAAGGCAATGGACTGTATCACCTTCATCCATGGTATAACTCTTAGAGGCTTTAATACATTTACACGAGGGAGGAATTGAATTTTCCCATTAAATCTAATCTGAAAGGCTCTGTTTATCCATGTGCCAGGCACAGCAATAATAGCAGTAATGCATTCATTCCCAATATACTGCCCTGCTCTGGTCTAGAGGGACCATGTCTTGATGGGAGAGCATAATCCCAGCTCTGTGGCCCGTTCAGTTTTTGCTATCCCTGCCAAGAATGCCAGTTGTGGTCATTTTTGATTGTGACTTTGGACATATGGACAGTTGTCTATTAGAAACAAACTAAAGCACCAAGTCATTCTACACAAGGCAATAGCCAGGAAGAAGACGATTTCCACAGGTAAATATATATCAGTATTTCCTTGTGTAGACAATAACTGTAGGGACCACAGATACTGTGCTGTGGTCCCTTTTGCAAAATGTTGATTTTTTTTTTTTTGTAATGGCAACCAATTGTGGTGGCAGTCAGCTTGCAATAATATTTATCCTCTTCTGTCTTGGACCAGACTGGAACAAGTGCAAGGCATAGTATCCCATTACAGATTTAATTTTCTGAGCAACAGAATGGCAAGTTCCACTTTACATTCTAACTTTAACTACAGTATAGATTTTTAAATAAGCCTTGAGCTTCCTATTAGCGTGACCTGTCTGCTCTTTCGGTGCTCTCTCTTATCCTATTTTGATCGACCCGTGAATGGGGTCCTGTATTATTCATTGTACACTAAATTAAGCTTTTCGTGCTAAAGGCTTTCAAGTGTAGCATTCCTTCCGTGGAACTCATTACCTGTGTCAATACACAAAGCAGAAGGGCTTAATAGATTTAAAACATCTACCATCAACCCATTTTCCCATCTGTTATTAAGACCAGTGAGCATGTGTTATGTTGATAATATTCCTTATTGTCCGGGGGTTAATTTCATTATTCAGTGACTGCACTGTTGAGTTCAAAAGTGCCCTTGCATCAGTTTGAACTTCAATTAGTCTTGAGGTTTTCTGGAAAAGAGTGGGTGAATGAGAGTTAATTTGGCTGGGCATGGCTTTTTATACTTTTGAACATTAAGATGAATGTCTTACGTCCACTAGTGTGTTGAGAGGCAGAGGCATCAGACTGTAGCAAAGTGCAAAGACAGTAGAAAGCTTTATTTAAAAACAGAACCAACCTGATTTCAGGACGTTCTGCCGCCTGTGTTATGCGGGAGGACAGGCTAGATGATCATAGTGGTCCCTTCTGGTCTTAGAATCACTGAATGTTTTGCTTTGCACAAGCATAAAGATAAATTGCATCAAAAATGCCTATTAGCGTCACCGTGGGAAGCATCGTATCTACCACCCTGGGGAAAAATGGATGCTGCTTCCATGCTCTGCCCACGAAATGAGCCCCAGCCCCATGAGTGGCCAAAATGAAACGCTGTTGCAGTAGATCGGACTGGCCAGGCTGTGGCTATGGAGCTGCAAGCAGCTCTTCAGAGATTAACACGCGGCTCCTTGCATAGGCGCCGACTCCGGGGCTGGAGCTACAGATGCCAACTTTCCAGTGTGTTGTGGGGTGCTCACTGCTCAACCCCCTGCTCTGCCCCAGGTCCTGCCCCCACTCCACTCCTTCCCCCAAAGCCCCTGCCCCTTCCCCTGAGCCTGCCATGTCCTTGTTCCCCCCCCCCCGCTCCCCACCAGAGCCTCCTGCGCACTGCAAAACAGCTGATTGCGATGGGTGGGAGGTGTGGGGAAGGAGGGGGAGGCGTTGATTAGCGGGGCTGCCGGTGGGCGGGAGGTGCTGGGGGCTAGAGTGGGGTAGCGGATGCGGGGCTGCTGACATATTACTGAGGCTCTTTGGCAATGTTCATTGGTAAATTCTGGCTTCTTCTCAGGCTCAGGTTGGCCACCCCAGCAGTAGACTGTGCATATGTTCAAAGGTTGATCTTAGGTTGCTTTGTTTCACTGGGCTGCTTGGTTTCCCTTCATTAAGGCTTGAATATGCTCATTGGCCCCGTTAGGCTCCTTGGGCTCAGCTCCTCCTTGACAGCAGTGAAAGGGGGGAAAAATGGTGGCCTCTTCTAAATGCCGACTCCTTGGGGCAACTGACTAAAATGTCACCCACCGAAAATTGTGCAGATCTGTGACCCTCCTTCTTCTTTTTTACAGGAGGGATGAAATCATTTAAATGTCAGCTTTGTGATCTACCATCACTTGGCATCTGAGTTAATACCTCACTGAGATGAATGGAGCAGGTCTCTATTGCTCCAGGCTCTCTGCAAACTCAGACATCTCTGCACTGGGTGCACGCTGTTCACATGCTTGAAGTTGTCTTTGTAACTAGACCAGCTAGAGACTACTTGGGGGCTTTTGTTAATTTGTTTTTAAATGAAAGCTGAGATTCTGGAGAACAAGTGGCTTTTGTATGAACGATGGGTGCTACCAGCTGTTTCAGAGCCCTAGTGTCTACTGGTTAGAACAGGGAACTGAGAAGCTCAAGAACTGGGTTTTATTTCCCATTCGCCCAGTGTATTTCTTAAGGGATGGGTGCCCGCTTCACTAATACTCGTCACCCTTTTTGCCAGCCTCAGAACTGTGACCAAGGGCTCATGGTGTTGGTCTGGCTCTGCTGTGCTTGGTGTACGACCCAGGGAAATGGGGGCAAAGGTGGCTGCTCTCTGTCACTTTTGAGGCTCCCATCCTCTGGGGTCAGACTACTATGCCTGGTTGCCTGTGGTCACAAAGGGGTCATTCCAGCCGTCAGGAATAGCTGGACTTCAGAGACATCCTGGCTCACCTGCTTCCTCTGGCTATATTGCTTACTTTATGGGCTCCCACGGGATGCTGATGGAGAGCTGATGCTGTGGCTCTGTGCCACCCAGGGATTCCCCTTAAACAAGGGGAATCTCCTGATGGGCAGATCTCCTGGGTTTCTGGCCCCTTCACACCAGAGGAGCAGCACAAAGTGGCCATAGAGGACCAGAGAATTGGGCCCAAAGTCTGAATGGACATGGAGACTAAACAGCTCCCTTCCTTTGAGCTCCTTTAGGTCAAGCATGACTGTGGGAGAAGCTTTCACTGACGTTGCCTGTGTTGAACCTGTCTTGTGGCTAAAGAGCACTATTTTCCAGAATACCCCCCCCCCGACCCTGCACCTTTGCTTCCCCCCATAACTCCCAGTTAACTGACCTCTGTCACTTTGCTGCTGCTCCTGCTGCACTTACTGGAGGAAACCATTGTTGATTTTGGGGATGGAGGGAGTGGGTCTCTCTACAGAGGCCCCTTTAAGACCGCTTTTTACAAAGTTATCTGCCTGCGACAGATGCTTACACTGTTGTGAGACAAGAGTCCCTGGGGTAACATGGCTATCAAATCAGTCTGAGGGAGCATCTGGCCCTGACTCTTCCCAGATGTTCCAAATTGGATGGACAGGTGGCCCATGAAACATTTAAATAGTTAAAACAAGGATCATCTTCCTTTTTTCAGACAAAAAGAAGAGAGGGGAGATAAAACATTGCCGGGGCTGGGGGAACACTTGACTCTATTCTTCTCTGGAGTCTGTAGCCAGGAGTCACAAACTCCAACAGAGGAGCTAACGCAGGAGCTGGGTGTATTTTATTCCTTTGGAGTGGGGAATGTAGTCCAGGCCTTCTGGCTTGTAGATTATCTTGAGCAGAAGAAGGAAATAAAGAGACTGGACCCAAAGATAATGGTGAATTTGGCTCTGCTGCTACAGAACAGCACCATCCCATCCCTTTCTCCCCTCCCCCACATCTTCTCTCTAAAGCTGAAAGCAAAAAAATCAGTGAGCCAGGAGTAGTCTCGCTCTGCAACATCTTCCTGGCTGCCTTTGTCTGCTTGCTAAAAATAAAAGTCTATTTATAGCTCTGTGCAGAGCAGGGAGAGTTTGCTGAGGGTGACAACGTGATGTGGATTTCACAGTCCATCAGTTTGGATTTGCAGTTTTTACAGTCCCTTTTGGATTAATTGAGAACTTGCATAGGGTTTCTGAGGTTACGGGCACCATAAATGGGGCATTTGGAGGCATGGTTGAATGTTTAGCAGGCACTCAGGAGTCAGGTCGGCTGGGGAGAAGTCACAGCACTTTCAGATCAGTCATATCCAGCTCAGGCTTCAGAGAAAACCTAGCTCCCGCTGCACATGATTAGAGGTTTAACTTCCATTATGTCTAGGTTCTCATATGGCCCCTATCACTGCCATGGCTGAGGGCTTCCCGTTAATTATAATGATTTCTGATTTGTATTACAGTAACAGTTAGAAGCCCTGCCCAAGATCAGGATCTCATTAGGCCAGGCTCTGCACAAACACAGTGAGAGACAATCCCCACCCCAAAGAGCTTACAGTCTAATCAAACAAAGGGTGGGAGGGGAGACAGAAAGGTGAAGTAACTTGCCCAAGGGCACACAGCAGTTCATTGGCAGAGCTGGAAATAGAGCTCCTTAGTCTCAGTCCAGTAAACTATTCATTAAACAAATTCTTAATGAATGTATCCTTCCAACACCCCAGTGCAGTAGGTGATTCTATTACCTCCTTTTTACAGATGGGGAACTGAGGCACAGAGAGACTTGCCTAGAATCACACAGAGGGTCTGTGGTAGCGATAGAAATTGAGCCCAGATCTCCTGAGTCCCACTCCTGTGCTTGTGCCTTAGCCGTAAGACCATCCATCCTCTCATTAGTATAGTCACACCCACACTAAATTATATGATCTCATTTGGATATTCACGGCTGTGCTGGTAACATATGGGGCTGATTCTACTCACGTGTAAACATGGAGTAGCGCCCTGGGAAACAATGGAGTTATAATGGTGCACGGAGAGAATCAGGCCCACAATGCCTGTCCCTACACATATGGGATACAATTAACAGCTATAGAAATATTCAGGAGGGATTTTCAGGGGTTCCTAATTGTTCCTGATCTGCATAACCATTGTCTGTAGCCAGTGCTGGGCTGAGGCTTGTATGTTTCCAGTAGCACAGACTCTTCCGTGGCAAGCTCAGTTCCCTGGGCTTAGTTTCACCATTTGCCTCCCTCTGAATATATTCTCAGTGAAATGCTGTCAGCTGAATGTACCTGCCCGGTAGCTAACCTTTCTCTGTTGCTATTTCCATTGTAAGTCCCAGTCCTCAAGGGGTTAGAATGCACTCCTAGAAATTCTCAGCAGGCTGAAACACAGACTTCAGATGTGAACCCAGGTGTGAGTTATATTGTCCCACACATTGTTTTGATGGCTCTTTTTATACTGCTTGTACAGGGTGTGTGGTTCAGTGCAGTGAAAATAGAGGATTGCCAGGTTCTATTCCTAACTGTGCCACTAATTCACTTCACTGTGAGAGTCTGGGCAAGTTTGTTAGGATAAAATTATCAACCGTGGGTGTCTAAAGCTAGCCACTTCAATGCCATGAAAGCAGTGGTGATTGCCAGGAGCTTGGCATCTCTCAGAATCAGGCCTCTAATTTAGGTGCCTAAATGTGGATTAAGATTTCTAATTTTAGGCATCCAGGTTTGAAAATTCTGGCCTTGATTTCTGTGCCTCAGGTTTTCCCTCTATCAAACAGGTGTAATGTTATCCACCCGTGTCATTAGGGTGTTGCGAGGCTTAAGAATCTCAGATGGAAAGGGTCTCTGCACTGCCTTGTAAGTGCAAAGCATGAATTCATTTAGGCGTTACTGCCAAATTTACTTAGTCCCCCTGAGGCTTTAAATGAAGGGCAACTTTGCTTACATTTAACTGTGGTAGAGTGGCTACAAATTTAATGTTAGCAGTACAGCTACTAAGGGCCTGATCCCCATGAGACATGGAGCAACCTCAGCTCCCTATTGACATCAGTAGGTATTTAGTGCCATGAAGGACTGGCCCCTAACTGAAACGCTTACTGACCAAGAGCTGAAATTTGACTTCAGTTAGGGATTCAGTCCAATTTCCACTGAAATGTTAACTTTTGGCTTGGGACAGGTATAGTAGCTGTAAGCTGTTCAAAGCTGAATCCGTAGAAAGAGGTTCCGTTTTCCTTCTCCTGCTTTATCCTTCCACCAATTCTCATGAATGGGGGTGGGGGAGGAGTAGCTGCTCCCCCTTTCTTCCAGGCCCATGTCTTGGCTTGGTGCCTCTTTGTACGGTCAAGAAAAGTAAAAGATGAGTAGGCACCTGTTCGTTTAAAATCACTGGGTCTGCAAAACTTGCATCCAAGAATTTTAAAACAACAACTGGCTGAGGAGCTCACGTGGACTGTTAATGTTGTTTGTTTTTCAGTGATTCTTGGAACACTGGGGAAGTTCTGGAGGACTGGAAAAAAACTAATATTCTATAAAGGGGATGACCTAGGCAATTATAGTCCTGTCAGTCTGGCATTGGTCCAGGCAAAATGATGGAATGGCTGATATGGGACTCAAATAATAAAAATTAAAGGAGGGTAATATAATGAATTCCAATCAACATGGGTTTATGGAAAATAGATCCTGTCAAAATAATTTGATACTTTTAATGAGATTGTAAATTTGATTGATACAAGAAATAGTATTAACATAATATACTTAGACTTGGTGCAGCACAACATTTTGATTAAAAAACTTGAATGATATAAAATTAACAATGGCACTCATTACATGGATTATAAACTGGCTAACTAATAGATCTCAAAATGTAATTGTAAAGGGGAAATCATCATGGAGCAGGTGTGTTTCTAGTGAAACCCAGGGATCAGTTCTCAGTTCTATGCTATTTACTGTTTTAACTGATGGCCTGGAAGGAAACATAAAAGCATCACTGATAAACTGGGGGAGCAGTAAATAATGAGGAGGACAGGTCACTGATACAAAGTGATCTGGATCACTTGGTAAGCTGGGCTCAAGCAAATGATATGCATTTCAGTTCTGTCTAATGTAATTATACATCTAGGAACAAAAAATGTAGGCCATACTTACAAGATGGGGGATTCTGTCCCGGGAAGGAATGACTCTGACAAAGATTGGGGGTCATAGTGAATAAACAGCTGAATGTGAGCTCCCAATGTGATTCTGTGGTCAAAAGGGTTTATCAGATCCTTGGATGCATAAACAGGAGATATTAACTAGGAGGAGAGAGGTTATTTTACCTCTGTATTTGACAGTGGTATTGTTGCTACTGGAATACTGGGTTCTGTTCTGGCGTCCGTTTCAAGAAGGATATTGATAAATTGGACAGGGTTCAGAGAAGACCCACAAGAATAGTTAAAGGATTGGAAAATATGCCTTATCGTGACAGACTCCAGAAGCTCTATCTGTCTAGTGTGATAAAGAGAAAGTTAAGGGGTGATGCGATTGCATTTTGTAAGTACCTACACGGGGAACAAATATTTGATAATGGTCTGTTCAGTCTAGCAGACAAAACGATAACAAGATCCAGTGACTGGAAGTTGAACCTAGACAAATTCAGACTAGAAATGAGGTATGTGTTTAAACAGTGAGGATAATTAACTGTGGGAACAATTTGACAAGGCTTGTGGCGGATTCTGCACAACTGGGAGTTTTGAAGTCAACACTGGGTATAAAGATATGCTCTAGTTCCAACAAGCACTAATTCAGGGAAGCCTTGTGGCCTGTGTTATGTAGTGGGTCCAACTAGTTAATCATAGTCATCCAGTCTGGCCTGATATGTGAGTCCGGTCCTCCATGCCACTATAGCTGTCCTATGCCCTTAGCTGTCACACTGGCTGGAGAAGGCTGGTGTATATGTAACCGTTCTGCCAGTAGCTGATGAGATTTGTGAAAGAATTGTGGGTTTTATGATAAAAGCATGGTATATGCCAGAGTCTTAGGGCATGACCTAATACAGATTTTCAGATATGTGGTGATTGTAACTTGTTCCAGGTCATCAAGTGCATTCTGAATTAATTTTTTCTACTGATTTTTTTTTATACTGATTGTTTATGGTATTAAACCATCCCAGTGGATTTTTATAATTTTATATTCCTATTGTCCTAAGTGTCCTAAAAACTAAAGTAATGAATTGTGATGGCTTGAGATGATACAAAAATATTCAGTTAACATGCTCTGTAGGATGTCACCAGAGAGCATTTACTAAATTATTAATTATGGAGAAAATTATATAGCAAAATAACATAATAAGTGTACAAGTTTCCGTTCATGGCTAGAAAGTGACATTTCTCTTGGCTAATAATGATTTCAGACTGATCTATGCATAACAGGATATTGCTGTGTCTCAAACAGATTGAAAAGGCAGTTTACATAAACAAGCAGCCTAAAATGAATTAAGAAAGAAGAGAGCCTTTCACAGTGTTCAGCATGTTGAAAGATTTCATTCCCCACCCGTGTGGCACAGGGCAATGCAACTCAGTGCTGTCTTGACACATTTGCACCTTGCCTGGCTCCCCATTTTGAAGTCGCGTCGTAGGAGGTCACGACAATAATGACTTGCTTCTGGGAGGTTTGTCCACAGTGGATTCCACCCATCAGAGCCCACAACCCATCCCCATTCTTTGGGTGAGGGGAGCTCAGCAGTAGGTGTCAAGGCCTGACCCCAGCAGTGTCCTGCTTGCTAGGCAGCTCACCTACTGTGTTGAACCAGAGGAGCTTCTTCAGTGGGAGGCGTTTCATAGCTCTGTCCTGTTGGGTGAAAAGCGGCTTGCAGGCCTCATCAGCACTTGTCCTGCCATACAGAAGCAGCACAAAGCACTCCAGCAAAGACAGTTCCATCATGTATAGATTGTGGTACAGCAGACAAATCCATAGAAGCCGGGGTTACTTCTTCTAATGCCTTCCAGGTCTCCCATGCAGACTTCTGTTCTCTTCCAGCAAAGGCAGATAGTGTCACAAGGAATATATTCATGACACACTGGTAAAGACTGACTTCTTTGGGCCAAGTGAAGCAGCTATATCATGAGCAGGTACATATCTTAAGTGTTGCCTGGTTCCAAATCCAAGTCACACTTCAGGGATCTGAAGCTTTTGCATGTACCTAACAGCCAGGATTACCACCTCTGTGTCAACTACGCGTAGGTGAACTTTCATACATCCTCGACTGAATGCATCAGCAGCATGCAGGATATTTTCTGGTATCTGCTTTCTCGTGGTTGCATGGTGAAAGGCTGAAGTGTACATCTTGATCATCTGCGGTGATTACCTTTTTGCCTTCTACTGCCAACTTTGCAAGGAAACAGAAGAGTTCATTTTTATTTTCATCGATGCCCAGAAATTCTTTCCAGTTTTAGCAATAGAGCGATGTAAGGCACGGTGCTCCTTTTGACTCCCTTTCCTCTCCTGCCTCTGGTCTGGGCCTCGAGATTGCTGGCAATATAAACATCCCACACTATATCCATCCTTCTACAATACTGCAGCTGTGTCTCAAGTTATGGAATGAAAACCGTCATATCATAGTCATCAGATGTGTTGCTAACAGCCGGTTTCATCATGTCCACAAGAGCTGCCCCATCAAAAATTATGCCATCAACCGCTGAAGCGGTATCTTGCAGTTGACCATAGCCCTCCAGAAAAGCATTCCGGTGAGATTTCTTGCCAAGGCATAGTTTTCCCCAGATTCTCATGCTGAAAGAAATAATCCAGGGTCCCATCCTGTCATTTGCACCGGGGCAAAGTCAGTGTACAAAGCTATTAAATCATAATGGCGGCATTTGGGGGGGCACTTTGCACGGGTTTAGCTGGACAGCACAAGGTGGAGGGTGATGATGAATCCGGCCTGATGAGTTCTGCTCAGAGGTTTCAGGCTTGCTTAAAACACAACACCCCAGCAGCACAGATTCTAGAATTCACCGGGGTTTTTTTAGCATGATTCAGAGTCTCTATTGTCATCATCAAATGACCTCTCACTCCTTCCTCTGGATTTTCAGTTACAGTCACATCCCTTTTATATGTATTTATATAATTCGATTTACTTGACATATTCCTGATACTATGATGGTAAAAAGAAACCCTTTGCACTGAGAAAAATAGATTACCTCAGTCTCCTGATGTTTCTTCTCTTTCTCGCTCACATGCATGCACACACATGCTGCTGAACTATCAGTTTCATGAGCTACACAGTGGGTCATTTATTGAATAAAGCATTTCTTCCTCACAAAATATTTGCTGACAAAATCCTGAACAACATTTGGAGCGGTTGGAGGAAGTGCAGGATTGTTCTGTGTGATGGCTGTCGGCAGAACACACTAACAAAGGAGAAAAGAGAGTCAGTGAGGCTAAAAATATATTCTTAAAAAAAAAAAGTCAATTCCTAAACTGTTGTATGTTCTGATCAGAAGCAGTCTGAGTGCAACATGTTGTCACTTGTCAGAAGCAGTTTGCTTCTTTCCCTTGCCTCGTAGCCTTTGGGTTCTGTTTCTCCATTGGCTAAATGGCATCCCATATCATCCGGCTGATGGCTGTGCTGAGCAACTGTACCATTTCCCTTCTATTGAAGAGTGAAACAGCTCCCTGCCTGGAGAAAAACACGTTAGCCTCAAGCTTCCCAGTTTTATTAGATTCAGTCCAGGCTTGTACAATCTCTGTCAATAGCGAACAAGGTGAATATTTATAAGGCTCCTCTCTCTACCTTGAGATCTCAGGCTATGCTGGTAAATAACTCGTCTTCCAAACCCAGGGAGGGTTAGTGAGTTTGTGCACTTTCCATTATATAATATCCTGTGCTTGAGCTGTTGACTGATTTTTTAACCTGGCCAGGAAATCAGCCTAGATTCGCCTCCCTATCCCTTTGGGTGCGTCAGCCCAAAGAAAACATACAAGGATAAGGGAAACCTAACACAGAAGCTTTATTTATAACACAACAGTTAAAACAGTAATAAAAGGATAAACATTAAGGACTTCCGAGCTGTAACTATAAAGGACCAAATATCAAACCCAGCTATGGCTGTAATAGCCAGGGGCTTAGAGTCCTGACCCAGAACTGTATATAGGGCAGATGATCAGAATCCAGGTGTCTCTTTACCATATCTGGCAGCTTGATCGCAGACGCTCACCGACATGACAGGACAGAGTACTACGCAGCAGGCTTCTGAGGAGGAACCTTCAGACAGGTAAGTTGGCATCTCTGTTCTTCTCTTCACAGATCTTCCGCCCTGTGTCGTCGTGAGTGTGCGTATGAATTGGAACCAAAGGACAGCAACTGGACCGCTATCCTCAAATGCAGGTGTGGATTCTACCCCAGCAACCCTTAGTGTGGCACACACTGTCTTCCTCTTGGATGGGAAGCCCCGTGTGACTGGAGGGCTGGACCTTTATACTGCCTTGTTACTGGGCAGATTACCAGTCACATAACCTGCCTCTTTTCCTGCCTCTAGTGAAAAGGGCGCCCAAGGGTGGGGAAGAAAGGCACCAAACATGGATTTGCAACAGTGAAGGGGAATCCAAGATGGCTATGTGGGAAAGATCAAAAAATAAAGAAAGTTCCCCTACAGAGCAGTATTTAAATCTATATAGAATGAAGCCCCTGGCAGACAAGGAGCCTGGCTAAGAACTTGGGGGACCTTCTTGGCCACTTTCTGACCCTTGAAAGCATGGGTTAAATTTTGCTTATGACAGATCTGCCCTTGGCTCCCATGTGAAAGACGGGTCAGGATGTATTTCTACTGAGTTCATAACTTGCATAACTACCCTCTTCTCTCCAGCAACAATCCAACATCTGGCCATTGTCTTATATTGCCTAAACTGTTGTCCTTCCCTCTATTCTGACTTCCTAGCAAAACAACTGTTGCTTGCAGGTAGAGCAATACGTGGTCATATATTTGCTCACCGTGATGAGCATTCATGAGCTAGGAAACCCATCTTCATTTTTTGGCAGAGAAACAGCTATGCAGTCAGTCATTACAGACTGCTATCCCACCTAAGAGAGGTGGCAGGGTGAATGGAGTAAAATGGTCTGCATGTTTCCTGGGAAGGTCGCACCCATGGAGTAGTGACGGGACACTGCATCTCCACCACTAGACCCCTCACTTCTGGCGTTCCACATGGATCAATTCTATCCCCTGTCCTATAGATCATATACATACAACCACTAGCTGAACTGATCAGATAACAGGGTCTCAAGAGCCTGCTGTGCAGATGACATACTGCTCTAGTTCACTTTCAGGGTGATCCCACTATTGCTAAGATGTCCCAGGGCTTGGATGAGATCAGCTCATGGATGAAGAACAGCTGTTTGAGCAAGTCACAGGTGATGCTGGCGGGCAGAGGAGAGCATTCTGGAGTGTTTGTAGCCATGGTGAGGTCTCCTTTGGTTGACGGTGCACACCCACAATTGGTTAGTTCAGTTCGCCGTTTAGGGGTATTCCTGGATTTCTTGCTGACACTGACTTCTTACAGAGCAACAGTAATACTTTCTACGGCCTCCAGCTGACTTGGAGACACTATTCTACCCCAGTGGGGTATGGTCAGGTCAAGGTCAAGGTCTCAATCCTTATCTTCATGGTACTCAATGGGCTGGGCCCAGGTTACCCTGAATATCACCTGAAGCTCTGGGAAGACGACTGGTTGATAACTCTACTCCTCAGGCACAATGGAACTTTCTACCACAAGGACAAAGCACCATTCTTCCCTCTGATTCACCACAGACCCAATGTCCTAGCAGGGCATTGTGCAGTAGAGGATGCAGTTGAAACAGAAGTAAATCCCTGGTCCTGACTACTTGTGATCATTAAAAATTTGATGTTGCTTTTGACAAGAGAACAGGAAACTGTTGACCCCAATCATATTCCAGTAGCAGTAGCAACGTTCTGTGCCCTCAACTTTCCCTTTCATTTGGGATACTGTCTCCTCATCACTTCCTGTCCTAGACTGTTACAGAGTATCGCGGTGCACTATTTAACAGCTATCACATTAATTATGCCCCAGAGGTGACAGCATTTCATTGGTGGATGAATGTATTCCAGTATAATTTGTATTATGCTTAGAGAGATGCTATATAAATGTAAGATGATTATTATCTCTGCTTCTGTAATAACTAAAGCAATTAAAAAGACTCCAAAGCACTGAATTTTCATGGTGGAGTAGTGCAGAATTATTGAGAACTGTTTCTTTAACACAGACACTGGGGAATGGGTTCGAAGGCTGCTGACCTTCTAAGACCACCTGTGTGGTGTGCTGCGCTTGTTTTCCAGGCAGTAATAGGACCGCATTCAGCCTTGAGATCTGCTGAAGGTGGCTAGTTTATGTACCCAGGGATTCTCTGTTGATGTCCATATACAGGGCAAAGTAGACTTTAAACAAAATTAACACTTGTTACCTACTGAAGGAGGTGACTCAGAACAGAGCCAGTGTTAGCCCACTGGAGGCCCTAAATAGTGATATTTTGGGACTCCTCAATACTAAATAACTAAGTTCTTATAATAATAAAGCAAATAGGGGACCCCCTTAAGCTGCTCAGGACTAAGCAATTGCTGAGTCTGCTTATGCCAAGCACCGGCTCTGCAGAGCTGGCAAATAAAACTGCATGGCTTTTTAGAAAAGAGCTGTCAGCTCAGGGAGAGGCTTGCACTTCCCGCTAATAGAGAGGGACCCTCTGAAGTCAGTGGGAGTGGCTGCTGCTCAGCACCTCTCAGGAGCCAGGCCCCAAGTGATTTCCATCTTGAGCAAGATTAGAACTACTGACCTAGAGGCCCAATCCTGGGAGTTGCTGAGCACCTTCTGTGAGGTACACAGGGCCTGCCGTTCCATTAGCTTTCGTGGCGGGTGAGGGAGCTCAGTACTGCCTAAGAGCAGGCATCTAGAGGTAAAAGCTGCTTCTGGAGCAGAGGCATCATTTGTTACAGTACATGGGGGTTGCCCCCTGACTTTCCATAGCTCCTCGCCACCTGGCACTGCAGTGTCCCTCCCTGCTCTGCGGGGGCCGCTGCAGGGGCAGGCCAGGCCAGGTTGCCTAATTGCCACGACATCAGCTTACCTCTCCTCTGCCCATCAGCTGCACGGAAAGCAGCAGCAGTGGCGTGGGCTGGAGCTGAGCATAGACACGCACACCCCTGCCCGCTCCCTCCCCTTATTCCCTGGGATAGAACAGGCGTGTCACCACCGCAACCCACTCCAGGATGGGACCAACCCATCTCACAAACCGCTGGGGCCTCAGCAGGAAGAAGCAGCAGGACAGCTGGCACCACTACCCCACCCCCACATTTTTCAGAAATACGGCCCGTGCTCAGGAAGCAGGAGAGACTTGTGGTAAAAGCACTGGGCTAGGATTCAGGAGACTGGCATTTCCGGCTCCCTGGGTGACCATGGGCAGGTGACTAAGGACTTGTCTTCATGAGATGATAATGTGGCAAATTGCCAGTACGATTATGATGGGTCCCGTGCTTCCTGTTCTTGGGGGGGTGCGGTTCAGGGCACAGTTTCCTGCCCCTGAACTAGGGTATCTACTGTCCCACTAGTAACCCAGAGAAGGGTAGTGGAGAGGAAGGGACCCAGGCCCACCCTCTACTCCGGGTCCCAGCCCAGGGGCCCTAGGGACAGTGGTAAACCACTTGAACTAGTGCTTCCTTCCCCTGGGCTACTTCCCTCCCCTGCTCTTCAGCTTGTGGGGCTTCCTGCCCTCTCTCTCTCTGCACAAGCCGGGTGTTTCTTTACCTAGGGTCTTGCTCTTCTAGCCAGCCACGGCACTTCTCCAAACTCTCCTCTACTTCTACTCCTCCAAACTGCTCTCTGCTCCAACTCCAAACCTCTCTGCTCCAACTCCTTCCCCTGGCTGATTGAAGCAGGGGGTTTTTATCAGGTGACTAGCTTCAGGTGCTCTAATTGGCTTCAGGTGCTTTTAATTAATCTATAGAACGTTTTCTTCCCTGTACAGGGAATAAGGCTTCTCCTCATCCTTGGACTTACATATCTCTCCTATATCACTCTCCTGCTGCCTTCTGGCCATGCTGTATCACAGTAGTTATGTTGGCAGGGGAAGCTCTCCCACTGACATAGCACTGTCTACACAGGGGGTTAGATCGGTATAAATTATGTTGCTATGGGGTGTGGATTTTTCACACCCTGAACAACATAGTTATACTGCTATAGGTCTGTAGTGTAGACCAGGCCTTAGCGTCTCTGTGCCTCAGTTTCCCATCTGTAAAATGAGGGTAAGGATACTTCCTGGCCTCTCAGGGAGGGGTATGGTAAGTCTCCTTTGGTTGAAAGCACATGAAGAGATGGGAGATGCTCAGATATCATAGTGATGGGCCCCAGGAGAGAGCCCAGGCAGATAGATTCCCCAAATCTCTGAGCCCTACCGTCCCCAAATGCTGCAGGTTTCCCAGCAGGAGCCAGTGACATTTGCACCAGAGCGAGAGGCAGTCTGACCGGATGTCACTGTTTGCTCGGGCCCAGCTCCCCACCTCGAATGCACTTCCTCTCTGTGTCGCTGTGAGGCTACTGGGCTGGTATGGGGCTGCTGCCTCAGGGTCTGTCCTGGACCAGCCACCGTGGGGTTTTCTGTTCTGCAGAATTCTAGAAAGCACCTGGCTTGTCCCAGGAGGAGCAGAGGGGGCATTTTGAGCTGTTTATGAGGTCAATGAATTTGAAAGGGCTCAGTGCATCTCAATGTCTCTGTTTGCATCCCAACGCTCTCAGTGCCGTAGTGGTTTGAAAATAGCGATTTGATGCGCTTGGCCCGCGGAGGCAGGTTTGGCTGCACTTCACCAAGAATTAATCTTCCACCTCCGTGCCACCTTGGTTTTGATTTTATGTTCCAATTTTGTTTTGGGGGAGAAGTGGGGGTGGTCAGAGAAGGGCCCAGAGGGAGCTGGCAGAGAGTGAGTAATAACATAGTCAAGCTATCAGAGACTCGAGTGGCATAACTTAATTAACTAATGGCCTGTATGGAGCTGTAATGGGATCCGAAAACAGAAAGCTTTTAAGCAAAATTCAAAGCCAGTGGCATCAATAATAGCGGGCTGAGGACACTTTCTCCCTCTTGTTCTTTTTTCCTGTAAGGCTTGTGACACAGTCCTCCCTCCCCCAAATTGGTCCTCGCTGCCTGTCCGTAACAGCATTACCCCCCCTAGTGTCCCAGATCAACGACTGCAGCCGATTTAGTCATGCTATTCTGTGTTGGCAGTGATGCCAAATCACATGCCCATGTTTTCCCACAGGGAAACTGCAGAGTCTCAAAACAGAGTGCAAAGCGAGGCTGGTAGGGCTTTTAAAAGCTAGTCTTGGGACTCTGAATTCAAACCACATCTCCTGGATCCCTCCAGCCACTGGGGCTTTGGAGCGGTCAGAACTGCTGTTGTCCCTTGGGATTTTGAAACAGATTATGGGGATTTTTAATTTATCCTGGCCGAGAGCATTGTGTGTTTGCAGCCTGAGCTTGTCTGCTTCCCCCTGCACAGCTTTCACCCTGCTAGAGTTGCAAACTTCATCATCAAAGGTCCATCTTTTTGGAATAGCTTTAATGGGATTTCTGCTTTGAGGATCAGTTCTGACCCTCAGGGACAGTCCCCTGCAGCTGATGACACTTGCTCAAATATCAGTCTTTAATGTAATTATTTTATTGGTCCACATGGCAGGTCTGTATGTAACTACTATATTTTGGATATAATTTAAATATATTTAAATCACTTCTGTGATTTAACTTCCGTATGAGACGGGTGGGCTTTTGTGGCTGTGGTGCTGTTGTGTGAAATTTAGGGGCCTGGCCCCTTAAATTCAGCTCTGTAATATGCAGACCGGACAAGTAAATTTAGACAAATCAAAGGAATAGTTTGTCAGACAAGGTGAAATGATGGACATGCACACACACAACTACTCACAAAAACAGCTACCCTGGGACAGCGGGGAGGGGAGAAATGTATCACCTCCTTCACCCACATGCAGGGCATAGGGCAACTCACTGGCCCCCATCTGTCCTTGGCCTGGAATAAGCATTTCACCTCCAATGTAGGTACTGTGACCACTTGCTCAACAACAAAGCCAGAACAGGGCCCAGCTGTACCCTGTGACTAATACTGCTTGTGCTCAGAATGGAAGCATTTAGATGTCTTGCTGTGGAGGGTCGTTTCCTCTCTGCAGCAGCCTGAGAGGAATCCCCTTCTCGTACAGCATTGCACCACAGGGCAGGTGCCATTGTGGGTTTTGCTGCCTCCTGCTCCATCAGGTCCTGAAAACTGCTAGAAGTGGGATGTCAGATATGAGGGTCCTAACTGAAAGCGAAGCCTCTAAAGTTGGCTTGCTTCTTTTCACTCTGGGATTTTAATATGAGTAAGTAGACCAGGGATCAGCCACCTTTGGCATGCAACCCGTCAGGGAAATCCGCTGACTGGCTGGGCTGGTTTGTTTACCTGCAGCGTCCGCAGATTCGGCCGATCACAGCTCCCACTGGCTGTGGTTCACTGTTCCAGGCCAATGGGAGCTGTGGGAAGTGGCGGCCAGCACATCCCTCGGCCCGCGCCACTTCCCGCAGAGAAGGGCTACTAGGATGATCCGAGGAATGGAAAACCTGTCTGATGAAAGGAGACTCAAGGAGCTTGGCTTGTTTAGCCTAACCAAAAGAAGGTTGAGGGGAGATATGATTGCTCTCTATAAATATATCAGAGGGATAAATACCAGAGAGGGAAAGGAATTATTTAAGCTCAGTACTAATGTGGACACAAGAACTAATGGATATAAACTGGTCACTGGGAAGTTTAGACTAGAAATTAGACAAAGGTTTCTAACCATCAGAGGAGTGAAGTTTTGGAATAGCCTTTCAAGGGAAGCAGTGGGGGCAAAAGACCTATCTGGCTTTAAGATTAAACTCGATAAGTTTATGGAGGAGATGGTATGATGGGATAACATGATTTTGGCAATTAATTGATCCTTAACTATTCATGGTAAATAGGCCCAATGGCCTGTGATGGGATGTTAGATTGGGTGGGATCTGAGTGACTACAGAAAATTCTTTCCTGGGTATCTGGCTGGTGAATCTTGCCCGTATGCTCAGGGTTCAGCTGATTGCCATATTTGGGGTCGGGAAGGAATTTTCCTTCAGGGCAGATTGGAAGAGGCCCTGGAGGTTTTTCGCCTTCCTCTGTAGCATGGGGCACAGGTCACTTGCTGGAGGATTCTCTGCTCCTTGCAGTCTTTAAACCACGATTTGAGGACTTCAATAGCTCAGACATAGGTGAGAGGTTTATCGCAGGAGTGGGTGGGTGAGATTCTGTGGCCTGCATTGTGCGGGAGGTCAGACTAGATGATCATAATGGTCCCTTCTGACCTTACGATCATAATGGTCCCTTCTGACCCTAATATCTATGAATCTATGAATCTAAACAAACCAGCCCGGCCTGCCAGCGGATTTCCCTGATGGGCCACGTGCCAAAGGTTGTCGATCCCTGAAATAGATTGTTGTCCTTGTCTGCTCCCCTATTTTCCCTCCCTTGGCTGACACTGTTGCCTAAGTTCTGCCAGGCAGAGAATCTCTGGTCTGAGGTGATGCCCTCAACCACCCTTTATTCCCCCCACTCTCACTTTTATCCTGCAGTATAACTCTAGTCCAGTTCAGATAGGGGTGCTGCTTTCTTCTAAATCAGCTGCAAATGATCTCGCCCCACCACCCTAATATTCTTTAGCATTTTAACCACCCCCTGATATAAACACAAGCCCACGGCTCATCTGCCATGTTGTCAGCTCAGGACTGTGCTTGTGTCTGTGATAAGGGGACACACAAAGCTCACCGTGGACGTGCTAGCTGGACACTGGTAATGGCAATAGCGGAGAGCATGCTTGGACAGATGGTTGTCGGTCATGACTCCTGTCTGTCAGTGGCTGGCAACTCCTCTGATGTCTGCAGTGTTTTGCAGGGAGTACTGCCATGCTGTAAATTCAGTCCTGTTGCTTGTCTCATGCCGGAGACAACATACGGCACACGCTACCGAAAGTGACATTTGCTCAGGAGGTAGAATGATACTCTTCAGCCCACAAATCTGGGGAGTGAGTCCCTCACTGGGGTTCTCAGCTGACACTGCACGATGGTACTCATTGAAATGCTGCACTGAGGGAGATCTCATTTACTAGGTTTCCCCATGGATCCATCCAGGTGAGTGTTAAAGACACAAGGGCACTTGAAGAAAAGAGTAGGGGAATAAGTCCTGTGTCCTGGCCTGCAGTACCTCGTTCCACCACAGACGTCTAACGTCCACGCTGCACATGTGCGGTGCTGCGTGTGTGATCGCAGCTGCTTTTGCCTGCCCAGGTACTGTGATCCCAATGCCTAAGGCCCAGATCTTTAAAGGTGTTTAGGTGCTGCTTCACTCAGTGTTACACTGCCTAACTCATTTAGGCACCTAAATCTCATTTTCAAAAGGGATTTAGGCACTTAAGAGGTAAAATCCCATTGACAGATGATAGGTTTTAGGCTCCTATGTGCCTAAATTAGTTAGACTTTGCAACGCTGAGCACAGCAGCACCTTTAAAAATCTGGGCCTAAATCACTTTGATAATGAATTGGGAATAGCTTTTTCAGTAAATTTCCAAATGTAGACAAGCCCTAAAAGACATGATAGTAAACGGAGTTCTGATTTACAGCGGAGGATAACAGACCTTACTAGCGCTTATGTGAATCTCTGAATATTTTAAATGAAAAACTTTGCAACAGACAAACGAGAAACACAAAGTAATAACTCTAATCAGGGCAAATTTATGAGCACAGGAGAGAAATAGTGGCTGGAAGATTTTAGATCTATGAGAGCAATTAGGGGCAATAGTAACTAGGCACAGGTCAACTTGCTCAGGAGCACTAAGAATTGCACCCAGCTCCCCCAATTTACGAACCAAACTCAGTGTTATCAACTCCCATGGCTTTATCTCGAGTATTGTGATAGTTGAACTTTTCCTTAAAGCTGCAGCTCTTGGTGTCATGTGATTAGGTGAGAATCTCAACTTTTATTAAACAACAAAACAAAAGCAGACCTGACTGAACATCAAAATTTCCATTTCATAAGGAATTCCATTAATTTTTACGTTTGTTTTCATCCCTAACTAGAAGGGAAAAAGCTGAAATGTCATATTTTTCATTACATAACAAGTTCCAAAATAACTTTTTGATTTGGTTTCTTGAACCAAAATGAACTGTTTACTTTTGGCTTGGTTTGACATTAGATTGTGTCCACCTGAGCTGCACACTGCCTCCTGGGAGATGGAGTTTGGGTACCTCTTGCCCCTATTCCTCTAGTCCATAGTGCCTCATGGCAGATGTAATCCAGCCAGGAAGATTGGCTCACAGAGGAAAATGTGTACAAGGCACCTAAACTACAACTCCCATAACGCACTGCAGCAGGTCAGGCAGTCACAGGCAGATTAATATCAAACTGACCTCTAATATAATGGTTTAATTCTGTTCAACAAACCCAAAGGTTCAGATTTGGAATGACCCAGCCAGACCCATTTTGTTTCAGTTTTTCACAAAGAAATAAATCAGGAAAAAATTGACATTTTTCCCACCAAATATTTCAATTTTGTGGAAACCACTTTTTCTGTTGAAAAAGAAAAGATGGAAAATTCCCAAACTGCTTTAAAAAAAGTAAGTTTCTAGCCCTAATGGTTCGAAAACATGAATCCTAAACACTCAAAAACCAGAAATTGAATAAAAATGTGGAGAAATAATGTAAAAGTTATTTTAATTAAAAAAAAACCCTATTGATTTTAAAGCTGATTTGATGATATTTTAGCACCCTGCAAACCCAAGCTTTTTGCGGTATTGAAAATGCCCAGTTAATGTTTTTGAATTATGCCTTTCAGTTTCTCCCGTACATGTGCTTCTCCATGCCAGCTGAGACCAGAAGTGGGAAAGCCCCCGTCACAAGGTAACTGTCTTGCTAAGGAGAGATGGGTCTGAGACCCACATGTGACACAGCCAACACTCCTCCCCTGATGGGGAAAATGAAGGTCATATGACCCAGTCAGGTATCTGGTATAGATGAGGGAGAGGTCTGGAGAGAGACTTTTCGGTGAAGTAGAGGCCTGAGCTAGAGGCAACGCAGGAAGGAGGAAGGTTGCTGTAGGAGTCCTTGAGACACCAGGAGAGAAAGGACTGAGGTAATGTGACCCGGCCTCCAAGGAAGGCTGAAAAACTGTTATAAAGTTTTTGTTTTGAGTTCTGTTTTTTGAAAGACTGTTTCCAACCTGAGTGTGATGGAATACACCCCTGTATTCACATCCTACATGCTATCGTCATAATCTGTGCACAAGATATGCCTTTTGATATATCATTTGAAAACTCATAACTTGCCTTGCTGATCAGCAATATTCTGATAAAATATGTGTGGCAACATTCTATGGGAAGTTATAAAATTCCCCTGTAGGATGTTATTAACACACGTTCCAAACCTCACAGCACTGCCTGAGCAGAAGTTGTCTTAAAAAAAAAAAGAATGTCTATTTGCCCTAATTTGAATTTAAGCAGTAAACAGAGTCATCAAGTAGGGAGGGAAAACAAAGGAAGCTGAAAAAGGTGAATAAAACCCAGCAGGAAACATCCTTCCACATAGCCTCTTTGTCTCAGCAGTAAATGTTTTTCAAGAGGAGGACTGGAACCATAAAAATGAGGGACAAACACCCCAAGGGCCCCCCTTTCTCCCTGCCCATCTCCCTGAGATGACAAAGGAAATAGCCATTGGACTCTGGGTGTGGTGGAGGGGTCCCTGATCTGAAGAATTTAGTCAGTAATCTTGCTGGAAGCATGCAGTAAGAAATTTTGCTTAAATCTAACATGGTTTGTTAAGTCAAGCACTAGTAAGTGTTTTATCTTTATTTTTCTTGTAACCATTTCTGACTTTTATGGCCCATTACTTGTACTCAGTCTCTCTCTTTGTACTTAATAAACTTGCTTTATTAATCCAGTCTGTTAAACTTAAAGTGTCTGGGTAACTCTATTTAAGATAACAGCCTAGTATATGTTTCAGAGTAGCAGCTGTGTTAGTCTGTATCCGCAAAAAGAAAAGGAGGACTTGTGGCACCTTAGAGACTATTAGATTTATCTGAGCATAAACTTTCGTGAGCCACAGCTCACTTCATCGGATGCATCTGATGAAGTGAGCTGTAGCTCACGATAGCCTAGTATATATTATTCAGTGCCAGAAATCTTATAGCATCCTCCTCCTGTGTGCGATGTTCTAGAGCAGTGCTTCTCAAACTTATTTATCGTGCCCTGTCATAAATATAAAGGGAAGGGTAAACCCCTTTGAAATCCTTCCTGGCCAGGGAAAAGCTCCTCTCACCTGTAAAGGGTTAAGAAGCTAAAGGTAACCTCGCTGGCACCTGACCAAAAAGACCAATGAGGAGACAAGGTACTTTCAAAAGCTGGGAGGAGGGAGAGAAACAAAGGGTCTGTGTGTCTGTCTATATGCTGGTTTCTGCCAGGGATAGACCAGGAATGGAGTCTTAGAACTTTTAGTAAGTAATCTAGCTAGGTATGTGTTAGATTATGATTTCTTTAAATGGCTGAGAAAAGAATTGTGCTGAATAGAATAACTATTTCTGTCTGTGTATCTTTTTTGTAACTTAAGGTTTTGCCTAGAGGGGTTCTCTATGTTTCTGAATCTAATTATCCTGTAAGATATCTACCATCCTGATTTTACAGGGGGGATTTCTTCATTTCTATTTACTTCTATTTTTATTAAAAGTCTTCTTGTAAGAAACTGAATGCTTTTTCATTGTTCTCAGATCCAAGGGTTTGGGTCTGTGGTCACCTATGCAAATTGGTGAGGCTTTTTATCCAACATTTCCCAGGAAAGGGGGGGTGCAAGTGTTGGGAGGATTGTTCATTGTTCTTAAGATCCAAGGGTCTGGGTCTGTAGTCACCTAGGCAAATTGGTGAGGCTTTTTACCAAACCTTGTCCAGGAAGTGGGGTGCAAGGTTTTGGGAAGTATTTTGGGGGGAAGGACGCGTCCAAACAGCTCTTCCCCAGTAACCAGTATTAGTTTGGTGGTGGTAGCGGCCAGTCCAAGGACAACGGGTGGAATATTTTGTACCTTGGGGAAATTTTGACCTAAGCTGGTAAAGATAAGCTTAGGAGGTTTTTCATGCAGGTCCCCACATCTGTACCCTAGAGTTCAGAGTGGGGGAGGAACCTTGACATGCCCCCCTTCTTTGTGTCTGTAGTAGTTTATGACCCCTCCCCACAGACTCCCAGCCAGCAGCCACCACTCTCCAGCTACCCAGCTCTGAAAGCAGAGCGGAGAGCGGTGGCTGCTGGCTGGGTGCCCAGCTCTGAAGGCAGCGCTGCCGTCAGCAGCAGCAGCAAAGTAAGAGCAGCATGGTATGGTATCGCCACCCTTACTTCTACGCTGCTGCTGGTGGCAGTGCTGCCTTCAGAGCTGGGTGTCCGGTCAGCAGCTGCCAGGCTCTGGCCTCCCAGCTCTGAATGTGCACAGTAAGATTTTGTTTTTTTTCCCCTAAAGCTTCTCATGCACCCCTCCCCCAGAATACATTCTGTGCCCCCCAGTTTGAGAATCTCTGTTCTAGGTGAATTGTGCAGATCTAAGCAAAATGGCTAAGAGCTGGATAGGAAACAGCACTTTTGGGTTCCCAAGCCTTGCAAGGCTCACCCCTGACTACTGCTAGAAACAGGTCAGCACCAAGGGCTCATGTGTGTCATCGTGATCCATGGGAGGTGACCACATGTGGGATTAGGGATGGAGCTCAGCTGCTTCCTCAAAAATATCTCACTGCTTTGGATCCCCAGAGAGAGTGCTACACGAGGATTCAGGATGTATGGGCAGGTGCTGTGCGGGGGCACACTTGTGGTTTCCCAGACCACCAGTGTTGATTCTCTCACACAGTCTGGGTTAGCGGTTGCACAGAATCCCATTTAAGGTACGGGAAGACCTGATCCTGTGTCTCCACTAGTGCTGAGCTACCCAGGATCTATTGGCGAGGTCAAGGGGCCCCAGAACTGACTGGCCATAAGTCTCTCATGGATTCTTTTGTATGGATCTGAAGGGATGCACAGTGCTTGGAAGTCAAACTACTGCCTATTGCATAGGGAAGCAAATTCTGTTCCGCTGGTGGAACACTTTGGCTACGACCCCCATTATGTGGCCCCAGAATACCAAAAACTCCAGGGAAGTTTAGGCCCAGCCCCGAATTTAACAGCTAATCCCTATCACTGTCATAGGCTGAACCAGAGTTCCGAGTCAAACAGACCTGAACTTAAGGGAAGTTTGGATCCAGAGCTGAATATGGATCCAAACATGGTAGTTATGTGACACAGCATTAAAGAATACAAATTCCTCAGGCTGTAAAGGGAAACAGCCATGAAATGAACATACGGATAGCTTTCCCCTGCAAACAAACAGAAAGCTTAGAAACAGAAATAGTATTATCTATCATAACGGCTCAGTAACGAGAGCACAATGTTCCCTCAAGAGAACCTCACTTATAGGTGTGCACTGGAGTAAATTTCTCTCTGACCTCTGCAAAACCAACTGCAAAGTGCATAATTCATTTTCAGTTTCTTGGCCAGGCAGCAATGTGATATAGTGGATGAGGCACTGGACTGGGACTCAGAGAAACCTGCCACTGACCTGCTGTGTAACTCTGGGCAAGTCACTTTGCTTCTCTTGTGCTGACGTTTGCCTTCCCCTGGTTTGTCTTGCTGGGGCCCGGACTGTATCTTGCTGTGTTTATATACCGTACCTAGCACAATAGGGCGAGGAACTTGGCTAGGTATTGACACTACTGTAATGCAAATAAATGATTATAGTAATTGTCCTGGATCAAACAGATCAAGATCCTCTGTCCGTAGCTCCCTGCCACTCCCCTCTAGCTGTCATTAGACAGAGAGCATTTATATCAGCAAAGAGCTCTCTCTCCTCCTAATACAACTGGAGCCAGCAAACAGAGCTGTAAACAGGGGAGTTTCAGTGAGAGTTTGAAAGGGGAGTTTGTATTGCAGTGCTTGTTTGGCGTTTGATTTTGCTGTGGGTGGTGGTGTTTGGGTGTGGTTTGTGTTTCCCAAATTAACAGGATTTAGGTGGGAAGGCTGTGACAGATACAGAGGCAGCAGTGGGAGTAACCCATGTAGTGAATGAAGATGACTGGATGTGGAAGCTGCGGTATGTACATGATCCTGGAGGGGGTACCTGGTAAGAGTTTTGTCTGCATGAAATGACGTCTGATAGAGCTGATGGAGGAAAAGATCCGAGGTTTGGAGATGCAGGTGGAAAGTCTGGTTGAGTTTAGAAAGGGGTTTGAGCAGATTATGGAGCAAAGACATGAGGTTTCTGAAAGGAAAAGCTCAGACTTGCAGATGGAAGCAGGACTGAGGAATTCTGAAGGGACATTCGGTGAGGAAAGTGGTCAGTGGAAGCATGTGACTAAAAGAACCAGGCAGAGGAGAAGATGGGCTAGTGAAGGAGAAATAGAGCTCAAGAACAGGTTTTCAGAGTTGGAAAACGAAGAATGGGCTCAGCAGGTAGTCACTGAAGGTGGAAGGGCAAGGAAGAAGAGAAGAGTGGCTAGTCCTATAGGAAAAGGATTAGAGTCAATGGAGACTACACCAAATGTGAGCCCCAAGAGGATACAGGATGGGTTGAAGAGGATTACAAGAGAGAATAGGAATGGAAAGAACTTGCAGCCAGAGGGAACTGGTGATAGACTGGAGAATAGCACCGTCACCAGGAAAAGGCAGGTCTATGTGACGGGGCACTCTTATTGAGAAGAATAGGTCAGTAACCAGAGCAAAGAAGGGTGTGCTGTCTTCCAGGTGCTAAGATACGGGATGTAGACCGGAGGTTGAAAAGGATCCTAAAGGGAGCAGGAAAGAATCCCCTAATTATCATTCATATGGGAACAAATGATATTGCTAGATTCTCGCTGGAAAGTATTAAGGGAGACTATGCTAGGCTGGGGAAGAAGCTTAAGGAAATCGAGGCTCAGGTGATCTTTAGTGGGATTCTGCCTGTTCCTAGAGAAGGGCAACAAAGGTGTGACAAGATTATGACTATCAACAGATGGCTTAGGCAGTGGTGCTATAAGGAGGGCTTTGGGATGTATGGCCACTAAGAGGCATTCATGGACAGAGGACAGTTCTCTTGGGATGGACTTCATCTGAGTAGGGAAGGAAATAGACTTCTAGGAGGAGGGCTGGCACAACTGATTAAGAGAGCTTTAAACTAGGAATTTGGGGGAGATGTCCAAGTAATCTCCACGCCAGATTTTAGCATTGAGAGGGAAGAAAACAAAGTAAGAAAGGATACAGCCGTGCGTAGGAGAACGTATATAAGGAGGAAGGGCAGTGTGGATACCAGTCTAACAGGTTATACTGGCTGTAGAATGACCGTGCCTAATAGGGTACAGAATGTGAGCGAGGCCAAACAGCAAAAATTAAGGTGTTTGTACACCAGTGCGAGGAGCCTAGGAAACAAAATGGAGGAACTAGAGCTACTGGTGCAGGAAGTGAAACCGGATATTATAGGGATGACAGAAACGTGGTGGAATAGTCGTCATGACTGGACTACAGGTATTGAAGGGTGTGTGCTGTTTAGGAAAGACAGAAATAAAGGTAAAGGTGGTGGAGTAGCACTGTATATCAGTGAGGAGGTAGAATGTAAAGGAATAAGAAGCGATGGAATGGATCAGACAGAGTCCGTCTGGGCAAAAATTACATTGGGGAAGAAAACTACTAGAGCCTCCCCTGGGATAGTGCTTGGGGTGCTATAGACCGCCGGGATCTAATTTGGATATGGATAGAGCCCTCGTTAATGTTTTTAATGAAGTAAATACTAATGGAAACTGCGTGATCATGGGAGACTTTAACTTCCCAGATATAGACTGGAGGACGAGTGCTAGTAATAATAAGAGGGCTCAGATTTTCCTAGATGCGATAGCTGATGGATTCCTTCATCAAGTAGTTGCTGAACCGACTAGAGGGGATGCCATTTTAGATTTGGTTTTGGTGAGTAGTGAGGACCTCATAGAAGAAATGGTTGTAGGGGACAATCTTGGCTCAAGTGATCATGAGCTAATTCAGTTCAAACTGAACAGAAGGATTAATAAAAATAAATCTGCAACTAGGGTTTTTGATTTCAAAAGGGCTGACTTTCAAATATTAAGGAAAATTAGTTAGGGAAGTGGATTGGACTGAAGAATTTATGGATCTAGAGGCGGAGGAGGCCTGGGATTACTTTAAGTCAAAGCTGCAGAAGCTATCGGAAGCCTGCATCCCAAGAAAGGGGAAAAAAATTATAGGCAGGAGTTGTAGACCAAGCTGGATGAGCAAGCATCTCAGAGAGGTGATTAAGAAAAAGCAGAAAGCATGCAGGGAGTGGAAGATGGGAGGGATCAGCAAAGAAAGCTACCTTATTGAGGTCAGAACATGTAGGGATAAAGTGAGAAGAGCTAACAGTCAAGTAGAGTTGGACCTTGCAAAGGGAATTAAAACTAATAGTAAAAGGTTCTATAGCCATATTAATAAGAAGAAAACAAAGAAAGAAAAAGTGGGACTGCTAAACACTGAGGATGGAGTGGAGGTAAAGGATACTCTAGGCATGGCCCAATATCTAAACAAACACTTTGCCTCAGTCTTTAATAAGGTTAATGAGGATCTTAGGGATAATGGTAGCATGACAAATGGGAATAAGGATATGGAAGTAGATATTACCATATCTGAGGGAGAAGCGAAACTCGAACAGCTTAATGGGACTAAATTGGGGGGCCCAGATAATCTTCATCCAAGACAAGGATTAAAGGAATTGGCACATGAAATTGCAAGCCCATTAGCAAGAATTTTTAATGAATCTGTAAACTTAGGGGTTGTACCGTATGATTGGAGAATTGCTAACATAGTTCCTATTTTTAAGAAAGGAAAAAAAAGTGATCCAGGTAACTACAGGCCTGTTAGTTTGACATCTGTAGTATGCAAGGTCTTGGAAAAAATTTGAAAGAGAAAGTAGTTAAGGACATTGAAGTCAATGGTAAATGGGGCAAAATACAACATGGTTTTACAAAAGGTAGATCGTGCCAAACCAACCTGATCTCCTTCTTTGAGAAAGTAACAGATTTTTTAGACAAAGGAAACACAGTGGATCTAACTTACCTAGATTTCAGTAAGGCATTTGATACCGTGCCACATGGGTAATTATTAGTTAAATTGGAAAAGATGAGGATCAATATGAAAATTGAAAGGTGGATAAGGAATTGGTTAACAGGGAGAGTACAGCGGATCCTACTGAAAGGTGAACTGTCAGGCTGGAGGGAGGTTACCAGTGGAGTTCCTCAGGGATCAGTTTTGGGACCAATCTTATTTAATTTTTTTATTACTGACCTCGGCACAAAAAGTGGGAGTGTGCTAATAAAGTTTGCAGATGATACAAAGCTGGGAGGTATTGTCAATTTAGAGAGAGACCAGGATATCATACACGAAGATTTGAATGACCTTGTAAACTGGAGTAATAGTAATAGGATGAAAGTTAATAGTGAGAAGTGTAAGGTCATGCATTTCAGGATTAATAACAAGAATTTTAGTTACAAGCTGGGGACGCATCAATTAGAAGTAACGGAGGAGGAGAAGGACCTTGGAGTATTGGTTAACCACAGGATGACTATGAGCAGCCAATGTGTTATGGCCATGAAAAAAGCTAATGCGTTCTTGGGATGCATCAGGCGAGGTATTTCCAGTGGAGATAAGGAGGTTTTAGTACCTTTATACAAGGCACTGGTGAGACCTCACCTGGAATACTATGTGCAGTTCTGGTCTCCCATGTTTAAGAAGGATGAATTCAAACTGGAACAGGTACAGAGAAGGGCTACTAGTATGATCCGAGGAATGGAAAAGCTGTCCGATGAAAGGAGACTCAAGGAGCTTGGCTTGTTTAGCCTAACCAAAAGAAGGTTGAAGGGAGATATGATTGCTCTCTATAAATATATCAGAGGGATAAATACTAGAGAGAGAGAGGAATTATTTAAGCTCAGTACCAATGTGGACACAAGAACAAATGGATATAAACTGGTCATTGGGAAGTTTAGACTTGAAATTGGACGAAGGTTTCTAACCATCAGAGGAGTGAAATTTTGGAATAGCCCTTCCAAGGGAAGCAGTGGGGGCAAAAGACCTATCTGGCTTTAAGATTAAACTCGATAAGTTTATGGAGGAGATGGGATAACATGATTTTGGTAATTAATTGATCTTTAAATATTCATGGTAAATACACCCAATGGCCTGTGATGGGATGTTAGATGGCATGGGTTCTGAGTTACTTCAGAAAATTCTTTCCTGGGTATCTGGCTGGTGAATCTTGCCCATATGCTCAGGGTTCAGCTGATGGCCATATTTGGGGTCGGGAAGGAATTTTCCTCCAGGGCAGATTGGAAGAGGCCCTGGAGGATTTTCGCCTTCCTCTGTAGCACGGGGCACAGGTCACTTGCTGGAGGATTCTCTGCTCCTTGAAGTCTTTAAATCACAATTCGTAGGAATGGGTGGGTGAGATTCTGTGGCCTGCGTTGTGCAGGAGGTCAGACTAGATGATCATAATGGTCCCTTCTGACCTTAATATCTATGAATCTATGAAACTGCACAACGGTAAAGGAAGTTAGTTTGTAGTTAATCATGATTTCCCCATGAAAGATGAAATACTAATTATTTCCCCCTGTAACTGTTCTAACTGCTTTAAAATCTTCAGCAGATTCAAATATTGGCATGACCTACAGTTTACAGGGACCCAGATGACTCCCACATACCACCTCATTAGTGATGACTTTGCACAGAAGGCATCAATTTGAAACCTTACATTTCCCAAATGGGTTTTCATATTAACATGCTGGATAATAACCATCCCTACTTGCTACAATAGGAGATGAATCAGAACTTAGAAGCACATCACTGAAGAGCACCCAAAATCTTCCCTGACCAGAACACTGCTTGTAACACTTGCTAATAAGAGAACGATTTGGAGCGGGGTCTGTTCTGCTCTCCCTGTCAATGGGAGCTAAGCATGCGTAGGGAGAGGAGAACGCAATTAACATGAATACATTGTATTAAATACACATTAAAATGAGTAAGTGTTAACAGTTGGGGAATAATTTTCCAATGCTGTTAATAAGCAGGTTATGCTTTGGTCCATTAGATCGCACAAGCTCAACAACATGGGTACTTAGGAGACAGCCAAGTGGAAACATGGTTGTTAACAGAAGCACTGCTGGTAATTCAGTAGGTGGCGCTCTTCCCTCTGGCTCCGTGCTGACCCCTTTGCCCCAACATGCTATGAACAAGTCTTGTGCAGCTGGAGGTGTGCTGCCTTCCAGCCGAGAGAGGAAATTATAGCTGGGCAAATACTGCAAAGCAGTTTCCAGAACTACTTTGTTGGAATTTTAAAATCAATTTACTTTGACTGGATCTGTGCTGCGTTAGTAGCAGCTTCCTGCAGGACTCCTAGAGGATGCGGTTACTTGCTGGAATACATGCCCTAACAGACAATTCAAAGCAGAGACGTGCATTCATTTTAAATGTGTGTCTGCACTGGAGCACTGATTCTCAAAGTTACGCTCTCCCAGCCAGGAACAAACATGCTAAGTGATCAAGGTGGTCAACCAAAGCAGCTCAAATTTCAAATCCTGTAGAACCTTAGAGTTACAAACACCAGAGTGAAGAACTGACCAGTCAACCACACACCTCATTTGGAACCAGAAGTATGCAGCCAGGCAGCGGCAGAGATCAGAAAACAAACAGAAAGCAAATACAGGACAGTGCTGTGTTAAACATAAACTACTTAAAAAATATAAGGGGACAGCAGCATTTTTTTCTGCATAGTACTGTTTCAACGCTGTAGTAAGTCAATGCTCCGCTGCGAACTTTTGAAAGAACACCCATAAAGTTTTGTTCAGAGTTCCGAACATTTCAGAGTTACGAACAACCTCCATTCCCAAAGTGTTTGTAACTCTGAGGCTCTACTGTGGTCAAGCCAGAAGAGAGGTGGAAGGTAATTCTGCTCAATGCAGGAATCACTGGGTGGAATGCTATGGATTTTTTCACAGATCAGACGAGCTGAATCATAGACTCTAGAATGTCTGAATACATCCTCAGCAGGAGGTTTGAGATGCACTATGCACGACTGATCTCCAGCATATGCAGGCGTTCACATTCTGCTGGTGATGCTTTAAAAGAGAAGGGAAGGGGAGGGGGACTGAAGCTCTGCAGGCATAAAAGACCAGCTGATGTCACAGGAAGCCCTCATAGAATCACAGAATATCAGGGTTGGAAGGGACCTCAGGAGGTCATCTAGCCCAAACCCTTGCTCAAAGCAGGACCAGTCCCCAACTAAATCATCCCAGCCAGGGCTTTGTCAAGTCTGACCTTAAAAACCTCTAAGGAAGGAGATTCCACCACCGCCCTAGGTAATGCAGTCCAGTGCTTCACCACCCTCCTAGTGAAAAAGTTTTTCCTAATATCCAACCTAAATCACCCGCACTGCAACTTGAGACCATTACTCCTTGTTTTGTCATCTGCTACCACTGAGAACAGTCTAGATCCATCCTCTTTGGAACCCCCTTTCAGGTAGTTGAAGGTTGCTATCAAATCCTCCCTCATTCTTCTCATAAGTGCCCTCAGCGTCTTCTCATAAGTCATGTGTGCCAGTCCCCTAATCATTTTTGTTGCCCTCCGCTGGAGTCTTTCCAAATTTTCCACATCCTTCTTGTAGTGTGGGGCCCAAAACTGGACACAGTACTCCTCATGAGGCCTCACCAATGCCAAATAGAGGGGAATGATCACATCTCTCTATCTGCTGGCAATGCCCCTACTTATACAGCTCAAAATGCCATTGGCCTTCTTGGCAACAAGGGCACACTGTTGACTCATATCCAGCTTCTCATCCACTGTAACCCTTAAGTCCTTTTCTGTAGAACTGTTGCCTAGTCATTCGGTCCCTAGTCTGTAGCAGTGCATGGGATTCTTCCTTCCTAAGTGCAGGACTCTGCACTTGTCCTTCTTGAACCTCATCAGATTTCTTTTGGCCCAATCCTCTAATTTGTCTAGGTCCCTCTTTATGCTATCCCTACCCTCTAGTATATCTACCACTCCTCCCAGTTTAGTGTCATCTGCAAACTTGCTGAGGGTGCAATCCATGCCATCCTCCAGATCATGAATGAAGATATTGAACAAAACCGGCCCCAGGACCGACCCTTGGGGCACTCTGCTTGATAGCAGCTGCCAACTAGACATGGAGCCATTGATCACTACCCGTTGAGCCCGACAATCTAGCCAGCTTTCTATCCACCTTACAGTCCATTCATCTAGCCCATACTTCTTTAACTTGTTGGCAAGAATACTGTGGGAGACCATATCAAAAGCTTTGCTAAAGTCAAGGAATAACACATCCACCGCTTTCCCCTCATCCACAGAGCCAGTTATCTCGTCATAGAAGGCAATTAGGTTAGTCAGGCATGACTTGCTCTTGGTGAATCCATGCTGGCTGTTCCTGATCACTTTCCTCTCATGTAAGTGCTTCAGGATTGATTCTTTGAGGACCTGCTCCATGATTTTTCCAGGGACTGAGGTGAGGCTGACTGGCCTGTTGTCCCCCAGATCGTCCTTCTTCCCTTTTTTAAAGATGGGCACTACATTAGCCTTTTTCTAGTCGTCCAGGACTTCCCCCGATCACCATGAGTTTTCAAAGATAATGGCCAATGGCTCTGCAATCACATCCACCAACTCCACTAGCACCCTCGGATGCAACGCATCCAGCCACATGGACTTGTGCTCGTCCAGCTTTTCTAAATAGTCCCGAACCACTTCTTTCTCCACAGAGGGCTGGTCACCTACTCCCCATGCTGTGTTGCCCAGGGCAGTAGTCTGGGAGCTGACCTTGTTCGTGAAGACAGAGGCAAAAAAAGCATTGAGTACATTAGCTTTTTCCGCATCCTCTGTCACTAGTTTGCTTCTCCCATTCAGTAAGGGGCCCACACTTTCCCTGACCACCTTCTTGTCACTAAAACATCTGTAGAAACCCTTCTTGTTACTTTTAACATCCCTTGCTAGCTGCAACTCCAAGTGTGATTTGGCTTTCCTGATTTCACTCCTGCATGCCTGAGCAATATTTTTATACTCCTCCCCAGTCATTTGTCCAATCTTCCACTTCTCGTAAGCTTCTTTTTTGTGTTTAAGATCAGCAAAGATTTCACTGTTAAGCCAAGCTGGTCACCTGCCATATTTACTATTCTTTCTACACGTTGGGAGGGTTTGTTCCTGCAACCTCAATATGGATTCTTTAAAATACAGCCTGCTCTCCTGGACTCCTTTCCCCTTCATGTCAGTCTCCCAGGGGATCCTGCCCGTCAGTTCTCTGAGGGAGTCAAAGTTGGCTTTTCTGAAGTCCAGGATCCGTATTCTGCTGCTCTCCTTTCTTCCTTGTGTCAGGATCCTGAACTCGACCATCTCATGGTCACTGCCTCCCAGGTTCCCATCCACTTTTGCTTCCCCTACTAATTCTTCCCTGTTTGTGAGCAGCAGGTCAAGAAGAGCTCTGCCCCTCCTTGGTTCCTCCAGCAGTTGCACCAGGAAATTGTCCCCTACACTTTCCAAAAACTTCCTGCTGCTTTGCACATTGCTTTGCCTGAGAGAAACACAACCAGCCACTGGTCAAACCACTGCAATGACAGCCAATTCTAAATGAAGTGGTAGGCAGCCACCAGCAGGCTGACTGCTGGGACATGCAGCACCGCTGTCTCTCATCCTTGTCTGTCCACTTCCAGCTTCTGCCAGAACAAGGGGTGGATGCTATCCTCTGCTTGGCCTTAAGTGATGGCCTGAGTATAAAAGAGATGTTGAGCAGTGCAGTAGAAAACATACTTTGTCCATTTCCAGCTCAGCCTCCCTCTGCTACTTATCATTTTTCATACCTGCTCTCAGATGAAATGCTTCACTCTGGGCAAGATTCTCTTTTCACTTAAACCTGTTTTACACTGCACCTGAACGGACTTACTCCAGATTTCTACCAAGATAGTATAACCCACATACCTCCTGGGTGTGGTGTTCTGTCCCATCTAGTGGCACGAGGACCACTTACAGAGAGATTAATGAGTCTGCTCCACAGCTTTAGCTAAGGGCCAGGTGGGTTTTTGCTCATGCAGTAGAAGCTCATGTATTTCGCTTCAGAGGTCCCAGGTTTGATCCCGCCCACCGACCACTGGGGTCTTTCGGCATTACAAGTGAGGGCTCATCCGGGATTTCAACTGGGAAGTCTCTGAAGCTTGGGACATGCTTCCTCAGCTAGGGGAAATATGTAACCCACACATCTCGTGGGTGTGGTGCTCTGTCCCGTCTAGTGGCACCAAGACCACTTAGAGAGAGATTAATGAGTCTGCTCCACAGCCTTAGCTAAGAGCCAGGTGGCTTTTAGCTCATGCAGTAGAGAATCATGCATTTAGCTCCCGAGGTCCCAGGTTCGATCCTGTCTGCTGACAACCAGGGTCTGTTGGCATTACAGCAGCAGCAAGGTGAATCAGGCCCATTGCCTCTCAAGAAGGTTCTTGCAGCACAGGAAAACTCCCCTGTTAATTAGCTAATCCATAGCACATTAAGATGCAGAGCTACTGACCAATGCCCAGAAATAAAACCATTGGAAAATGGAAATCTAGCCCAGGAGCACAATAGTCAAGTCTTCAGCCAGAAGTCAGCCTTCCGATATCCAGTACGGGCGATTCTTAATGCATCTATCACAGAATAATGTCATCAGTGCTATAGCCACTGGTAACTTCAGAATGACCAAGTGTCCACAGGCCATAAGCCATCCTAATAGCAGATTGGATTTCAGTTTAATGATGTTGGGATCCTTCTTCCACCTTCTGCCTCTTAGGAGCTGTCAGGGTCTCCCCTCACTCTGAACTCTGGGGTACAGATGTGGGGACCTGCATGAAAGACCCCCTAAGCTTATATTCTACTAGTTTAGGTTAAAAATTCCCCAGGGCACAAATTCCTTTCCTTGTCCTTGGACGGTATTGCTGCCACCACAAAGTGATTTACACAAAAATTCAGGGAAGGGTCACTTGGAATCCCTACCCCCCCCAATATATCCCCCCAAGCCTCTTCACCCCATTTCCTGCGGAGGCTTGAGAATAATATACCAACCAATTGCCTTAGCAATGTGAGCACAGACCAGATCCTTTGTCTTTAGGACACTGAAATCAATCAGGTTCTTAAAAGAAGAACTTTATTTATAAAAAAAAAGAATCACACCTGCAAAATCAGGATAGAAAGTAACTTTACAGGGTAATAAAAAGATTTAAAACACAGAAGATTCCCCTCTGGGCTCAGCTTCACAGTTTCAAAAACAGGAATAAAGCTACCTCTGTAGCACAGGAAAATTCACAAGCCAAAACAAAAGATAACCTAACACATTTCCTTGCCCTACTTACAATTTCCATGGTTTTATATGGTGTATTCCAGGTATATTTTCAGGAGATAGTGTACCTACTTGTCTTCTCCCTCCGTCCAGAGAGGGAACAAAAAAATCCTTCCCCCACCAGATTTAAAAGTATCTTCTTTTCCTCATTGGTCCTTCTGGTCAGGTGCCAACTAGGTTATTTGAACTGTTTAACCCCTTACTGGTAAAGCAATCCAGTACAGCTGCCAAGAGGGATTTTATGCTACTGCATACATAAAGGTTGCTACCCTTCCCCGTATATTTATGACAGGGGCTAAAGATGGGGCGGAGCTTATGTGAGAGTATTGTATAAGTCATATCCTGCCACTCATTAACATCTTCACAGACTCAGCAGCCACTAGTTATAATCTCTCTCATATGTCATGTCAATTACTATTGTTACTGTATTCCAGTAGTGCCCACAGTACATGGTGCTTTACGTGACAGATACATAAAAGACTCGGGGTCCCTGCTCCTAAAGAGCTTACAATATAAATCAGCCCCCAGCTTCCCTGGGCATACAGAAAGGAGGCAGAAAGTTACCTTTACCCCACATTGGTTGTGTCAGCTCTTCCTGTTCTCCTGATTCCCATCTGTGGCTCAATCAACAGCCCAGACTTATGTCAATAAAACTTTCATAGCTCATCACATCATATATTCTATTTATACACACACATACATATATCATATATACACATAATAATATTATTCAACCACTAGATGTTTCCACATATTGTACAGAATGGTAAACAAGAGAGGCAAAAGTGGAAGTCAAGCTGTGTGGAAGTCTATTGGTTATAGTTGTGTTTTTCAGGAAAGGTCTCCTATTTAAGAGAGAAGATCTCACAAAACTGGGTGACTGGGGAAACAAAATGGCAGATGAATGCAACGTTGATAAGTGCAAAGTAATGTACAGTGTAAAAAAAAAAATCCCAACTACACATGAATAACGATGGGTTCTAAATTAGCTGTTAGCACCCAAGAAAGAGACCTTGAGTCACCGTGGAAAGTTCTGTGGAAGTGTCATCTCAGTGCAGAGCTCAGAAGCACCCAAAAAGACTAACAGTATGCGATGAACCATTAGGAAAGATAGAGTTAAGACAACAGAAAATATCATAATGTCACTATATAAATCCATGGTACACCCACACCTTGAATGTTGTGTCCAGTTCTGGTCACTCCATCTTAAAAAGGATATAGTACATGAGGTCCAGAGAATGGCAATAAAGATGATCAAGGCTATGGGACAGCTTCCACATGAGGAGATACTGAACAGATTAGGGCTGTTCATCTGAGAAAAGAGATGACTAAATGGGGGGTAGGATAGTGGTCTATAAAATCATGACTGGTGTGGAGAAAGGGAATAAGGAAGTGTTATTTATCCCTTCACCTAACACAAGAACCAGGAATCAACCAGTTAAATTAAGAGGTACGTGCTTAATACAAACAAGAGGAAGTACTTTTTTCACATAATGCAGAACTAACCTGTGGTACCTGTTGCCATGGGATGTGGTGATGGTCAAAAGTATAACTGGGTTCAAAGAAGAACTAGATAAGTTCATGGAGACTAGGTCCATCAATGGCCGTTAGCCAAGATGGTCAGGGATGGAGCCCCATGCTTGGGGTGAACCTAAGCCTCTGACTACCAGAAGCCAAGCATGGAAGACAGGAGTGGTCACTCCATCATTGTCCTGTTCTGTACATTCCCCCTGAAACTCTGGTAGTGGCCACTGTCAGAATACAGGATACTAGGTAAGGGGGATCATGGTCTGACCCACTATGGCAGCTCTTACATTCTTATGTTGTATATAGACCTTCTCTGTCAGTGGCTGTCAAATATTTAGATAAAGCCATAGCTGGAGAGAGACTGGATCAGAACTCTCTACCATGAAACAGTGGATGATAAAATAAAAATGATAGTAATAATACAAGTGACTTAGGATGCTCCTGTGGGAGAGGGTGCATCTCCCACTGCCATACTGCCATGCCCCTAAAGAGCGTACATTATGTATCTGCTCCCAGCTGATCAGGATCTGCAAAGGTTCTCAAACTGCACCCTCCTTGGTATAACAGAGAGGGGGCTGCTCACAGGAACAGCCTCTTTCCTCTGAAATATACTCTCTGCTCCCGTGTCTGAAAATAGCCTAAACTGGTTGATCCTCAGGGCACAGCATTTTAGGACAGCTGCTGAGGAAGCCAGTACTTCTGGGGGAGGGGGTATATTTAGTGAAAATGGGGAAATTGGATTATTTTGGGGTTGCCTGGTTATTTAGCAGCATTAGATATCCTGGGGTAGCTATTTATCCCCCTGGGGTGTCAGACACATCTTTATAAATCTCAAGGAATAGTAAATAATAAAATAATTAATTACAGGCCAAGAAGAAATAAAAAGAGAGAGCGCGATATTCCTGT
Organism: Lepidochelys olivacea; assembly: GCF_965140295.1. Classification (NCBI taxonomy): domain Eukaryota; kingdom Metazoa; phylum Chordata; order Testudines; family Cheloniidae; genus Lepidochelys; species Lepidochelys olivacea. The sequence continues at coordinate 11,610,988 of NC_140412.1, forward strand.
TATTTCTGGCCAATACTCTGAGCTGCTCAGATGTTACAGTGGTAGGGGCCATGAAGGCCAGGTAGGGATGTTCAAGGAAATCAAAGGGCAGAGTATATTTAGAATCACTAGAAAGGAAACATTTCTATATGTAACATCACTCAGTCCAAGACATACAGGGCACTGCCACAGGGGAACGGCTTGTAGAAATCTACCCTGTTATCCGGGCTGATGTTTCTTCCACAGAGAGGACCAGTCTATGTTCCTGATCCTGGAAGTTGTTTCACGTGGTGATGGTGGGCCTGAGGGTGGGGACGTTGACTTTCATGGGGATCTGAATGCATATAACAATTCTCCAACACAACCGAGCTTGCTGGATTGGGGTCTATGCCTGAAGAAGCATGACTCCATGCACTTCTTCTGAGCAGCACTATGAAATTAGCTCATACTTTTATAACTAATGAGCAATAAAAAGTAATTCCCAGGGATAGTTAGAAAGGGGTGATTCATGGCAACCAACTTAATGCTAGCCAATGGCAACTGGTCCTAAGGATAATACTTCTAAGGAAAAAGGAGCTGGAATTCATTGAACAGAGACAAATGCTTCCTTCCACAGACTGCTCTGAAGGGCAATTGCGTTGAATTCACACGTGCAACCTGCTGACAGTTTGGGAATAACTCTGCGGACGCTGCCCTCTGACTGTATACTGACAGACCTGGTTGAACATGATGTGAGGAAGGATGTATGCCCCATGTCTTTGCCATCCTTCAGCAAACAGATGATTTGATGTGCTGTTAGCTTTTCTCTGTAGCTGGTTGAACGCTATTTTGATGACTAATTGACAGCAATGTTGAAGTAGATAATATCTGGAATTATTTTTCACGTTATTCAACTTGTTCTGCTATGTGCCATCAGCCGAGATGGTTATAGCTATCACATACAACAGCTTTTAATTCACTGATCCCTCCGTTCCATAGATTTCAGGAAAGGAAGAATTGCATTGAGCATTTAGCACAGGGCCATTAATCATAGCCTGTTGATACCAGAATTGGCATTCCATCCCATAAATCGCTTATATTGCAGCTTTCGTGCAATGCATCGCAAAGCTCTTCACAAATAATAGCTTAATGAAACACACTGGAACAACAAATCATTACCAGAGCCAAAGGGCAGCTCTTAAAATCTACTGGAACAATGCAAGCTGTATCAAGCAATTTAAAAACAGATACAGTCAGTGATCCTGATACTTCCTAGGATAAGCTAGTTCCATCCATGAGGCGCATAGCAACTAAAGGCATTCGAGCCATGCAGCTTTCAGGCCAACTTTGAAACAGGAAGCTTTTCCTCTGATCTCAAAGGATGTCCATAGACTTAAAGGTGCAGATTCTCCTTACATCCTGTCAAGCGTCAGGAAGTTACTTCTGATTTCCACCAGCAGGAAACCATGATGATAAATTTCAGAAAGTTAAGAGACAAACAATGACCCTGGGCCAGAGCAATGTAATTCCCTCGTTATTATTCCTGATTTGTATTAGGGTAGTGCCTAGATGCTCTGATGTGAATTAGAACCTACTTACTTTGCAAACACATAGTGCAAGACAGTTTCTTACACACAGGGCTTGGAATCTAAATAGACAAGACAGACAAAAGTGTTATCCCCGTTTTATAAAGAGGGAGCAGAGGCCCAGGGACAGTAAATAATAACAGTACCGAGCTCTTCTGAAATGCTTTTCAGCAGTAGATCTCAAAGTGCTTTACAAAGGAGGGCAGTACCATTATTCCCCTTTTACAGAGGGGGAAACTGAGGGACAGAGAGGCAAAGTGACTTGCCCAAGGTCACCCCGCAGGCCAGTGGCAGAGCTGGGAATAGAATGAGTCCCAGGCCAGTGCCCTCACTGGGCTTTATTTTCTTTTAGGAAAAAATGATGAATAATTTTGAAATCCAAAATATGTGTCTATCCAGGAATAGCTGGAAAACTTTTTGGTGGGGTGAGTTCTTTTCCAGTGGCTGCGGAATGTGCTGCAGGAGCCAGATTGGCAAACCCCATGGAGAACTGCCCTACTATCCAAGTGGAATGTGTCTGAATAATCCCTTCAAGTCGCAAGTGAGATGTTAACAGCCACCACCTGGCAATGTGCCTTAAATAGTACAATGTCCAGCTCTGAGTTACTCCGGGGCGCCCCCACTGCCTGGAATGGATTAATAGCCCAGCGTTAAATATAGAATGGAATTGCTCCATCTCTGCATCAAGGAAGAGGTGGATTTGCATGAGTCTGAGAGATTCCTGTTTGTTATAGTGTTTGGAAAAGACAGTCCAGGGATATTATTATCCTTTGTATTGCACTAGGACAGAGAGGCCCCAGCTGGGATCGGGACTCCATGGTGCTGGGTGCGGCTCCCAGTGGGCAGAGAAATAGAGGCACAGAGAAGTGAAGTGTCTTGCCCAGAGTCACACAGCAGGTCTGGGGCAGAGCTGGAAATAGAATCTAGGTTTTGTGATTCCCAGGCCAGTTGTCTAGCCCCACTGCCATATTGACTCTCCTGCACATAGAGCACAACAAGACACCCCTCAGAAATAAGTAAAGGAGAGGGAAAGTGGGTCTGATTCTCTAGTCTTCAGTCAGGAAGCAAATGGGATTTCTGTGGAGAGCCAGGACTGCAAAATCTGGCACAGTCTTATTCTCAACTAGTTAATAACAGTTGCAAAGCTTTACAGCTGAAAAGCGCTCGATAAGAACGGGTTGTTATTGTTGAAGTGGATCATATGGAGATAGCTTAACTGAGTTTTCTTTGAACTTGACAAGCATTTCTACTCTTTGGAACATGCTAACCTGTATTATGGAGTTACGTTTGCACTCTACCATAAGTATATTTGCAAATGTTGGTGCATTGGTGTATTTCTCCCTTAAAACACGTTATCAAAGCACCTAAATTCCTTTACCTCAGAGCACTGCATAGTCATTGCCCAACTCTGAATCAAACAGCAATGTAATGTAGAGAGGAGGCATGCTGTAACCTTGACATGATCCAAGAACATCCAACAATATAATATACTCAAGGGCTAGTCGCTGGTAGTATCTTCAAGAATTGATACTGTAGCATAACTCACACAAAGAGACCTTTTAGTTTTATAGCTTTCCATTATGCGCTCAACTTACACTGGGCATACTTGATAATTTTATCTACATGAATTCCAAAATGATGGTCCAAATCCAAATAAGGTAACAAAAGAGGCTTTAACAAAGTCAAGGGCAATGAACTTGAAGTCGTGATATCAAAGAAAAAAGAATGCTCTCCTAGTTTTCTTTGCCTCATTTTGGATTCAGGGAGCGCCCTATGTGCATATGCTTTGAATTCAGCACCAGATAATTTCAAAGCAGCTTTTTAAGTAAATGGGATTCAACATTCAAACCCAAGGCAGGAATTGAAATCTCCTGGTGACTGTGCCACATGCTGATGTGTAGGACATGCTCTGCCGTGGTCTATTTGGCCCAGGTCCTCGAAAGGTGGTTGTTATCTTTAAGAACATCAGAACATAAGAATGGCCAAACTGAGTCAGACCAAAGGTCCATCTAACCCAGTGTCCTGTCTTCCAACAGTGGCCAATGCCAGGTGCTCCAGAGGGAATGAACAGAACAGATAATCATAAAGTGATCCATTCCCTATCACTCATTCCCAACTTCTGGCAAACAGAGGCTAGGGACACCATCCCTGCCCATCCTGGCTAATAGCCACTGATGGACCTATCTTCCATGAATGTATCTAGTTCCTTTTTGAACCCTGTTATAATCTTGGCCTTCACAACATCCTTTGGCAAAGAGTTCTACAGGCTGATTGTGTGTTGTGTGAAGAAATATTTTCTTTTGCTTGTTTTGAACCTCTGCCTATTAAAATTTTTATATAAAATTTTATATATAAAATTGAGAAGTGGTCCAGTCTTAGCCGCTAACAATAAAATAGTGAGATAAGAGTAGTCAAATCTGATGGCCATTATTATTTAAGAATAGTGCATAACAGGGAGAGCTATCTAATACCCAATCTTTACGGAACCAAAGCTGGCAGCTGATGACAGTCTGATCCCAGTGTTGTCCAGTTCAGTCAATAACGCAAATTAACATTCTTTTATAGACAGATCACTGACAATCTATAACTCCCCTTTTTACACTCATGCATCTCCCCTTTTGCCTCATACATATTGCAAATTTCCAAGCACATATGGCAATATTCAAACTTTCCATGCTATTGCAGTTAGTACATCTTGCGGTTAGAACACTTGTTCTGATCAGCATAATATCCCGTTTAACATTAAGCCACTAAGCTTTCCACTGTTGCCACTCTTAATAAGCATTACAGTTTTTTCTTAAAGCTTGATAAAGGGGTTGGTTCACTTGAGAATAGGCCGTTGCCTAGCAATAGGCCCTTTGGCCTAATGGTTAACAATATTTAAGCACCTAACTCCCAGTGGGAGTTGGGTGCCTAAATACTTTTGAGGATCTAGGTCTTGTGCTACTCATGGAAGAATGAACTCACCTTGGGTAAACCTCTTGTATTCCTAGAGGCAGTAGGAAGTACATTGATGGTGAGGGTTGCCAGTGCAGGAGAAGATTAGTATATCTTTAGCAATCCAGTTGTCTTGATGTTGCAGCACTGTGTGGGATTGGTGGGAGCTGCAACCACATAACTGAGAGCATTATGTAGTCTATCATCTAACTATTGGTACAGTCATGGGTGTACACACACACGTGCTTCCCCTCCACCCACCACTGAAATGAATCTGCTTCAGTACTGGGAGGCACTAGGAAATTCACAGCTTTTGAGCAACATTACATGGCAGTTGGGAGCATATGTCCAGGAAGTCCAGTACCCTGCGATGGGAGTGGCCTATGACTGATCTTTCAGAGAAAGGTGGGAAAAGCCCATAATGCCCCTAGCCAATTCTGTACATGTCCCAACAGGGACATTCCTTCCTGATCCATCTGCCTATCCACTGATGCCCTAAAGCAGGAAGAGGAGAATTAAAAATACCTAATCCAGCTGAGCTGACATTGGGAATTTTTTTAAATAAGCAACATGTAATTTACCCATCTGGAATGTAGCTATTTTTCATCACAACTAGAATCATCCATTCTCTCTGTCCACTGACTGGAAAAGGTACTAGGACGTTGGTGCACTTGGGCTAGTTTGCTGGTATCTGCCCCCACAATACACAAGTCTGCAACATGGAAAAAACACTGCTATTGGCAGACATAGGACCATGCACATGTGCTAATGAGAGTGCATTATCATCATGACAGCACCGATCTTTCAGTTTGCAAAACAATCAGTGGAAACTCTCTATCAGAATTGTGGTAAAAAATAAATAAGACAAATCCTGGAGCCTTCCTTGGCTTTTACTTGAATGGGAAGTTAGCCTGAGTAAAGAGAGGTTGGGCTAATAACACCAGCTTTGCAATGCACCTTGGCTGCTAAAGAATCCTATAATGCTTTACTAACTATGATCCAAATCCTGTAATCCTTAATTAGTCCTTCACAAGGTAAATGTCTCACTGAAGTCAGTGGGAGTTTTGCCAGTGTAAAGACTTCAGGACTTTTTGAATACATACATAAATCTTTAAACCACTGCAATATAGCCACTGCTGGCATGGCAAAGGGCAGATGAGGAAGAATTGTGCACACAGCACACCACATAACAAAATGGGAGAGAGAAAGTACAACAGAACTAAACACAGGATCTTTATTCTGAAATCTTTTTATTTTGGTCATCATTAACATACATGACCGGAGAGAATACAATAATTTAAATTATACAGATGTTTATCCTCATTAGCATTAAACTAATCAGTTCCCATCTCCACACAACTATCATAAATCCTATCCATAACTATAGATCTCACCGATTAATTTCACTTTATTTAATTGGCAAAGAATTAAGAGGCCCTCAGGACCTGAGAGGACAACAATATAAATACCAAGTTAGAAGGGGCTAGTTAAGAGCCTGCAATACACATTGTCCACATGTAAATAGTTATTCCGTTGCCACGAAATCTTTAATGTCCATGCACAGAAGGTAGGGCTCTGGTATTTTTACTAACCTCATCCACAAGATACACAGAGAATAAATAAAAGTCTAGCTCAGTCAACCACAGCAGGATTTAAACCTGTGCTTCTAGGCAGTCTAGTTATGCCAAATCCCATACATAAGCTGTGAAGACTTCTCCCAATGAAAATGCAGTCACCTCTGGCAGTGGGACATAATCATTTACTACTACCAAAGAGGTGTTTCAGGTGAGGAAGTGAAGAATAATTTGGCCAATAGAAATGGAGTGGGATTTTTAGGTAGGCAGAATGCAATTATAATGCTATCATTAGGGAGGCTATGCTTATTCATTTCTATTCTGGGAGAACAGACTCAGACAAGAGGTATTGAGCTGTCACTCACTGCCATGAATGGGAAGTATGTCTTGGGTCTTGTTTGAGCAATGTTATGTAGGTAAGAGAGTGATAGCATTATTAAGGGCAGACATTGTAAGTCTCTTTTGCTCTGACATTTATTATTGCCCCGCCTTTATTCTCTCCAATTTCTAGGAAGACAGAAGCAGAACTAACCATGCAAACGTCTTCTCACTCTGCCTCCAGCTAAAAGCAGAGCAGCCAAAGGCATGCAGAGAATTCTTTCCAGGCTACCCCTTTTAAAGCTTTCTAGCTCGGTGGCTCGTACAGTCAGACCCTTTTTAAAGATATAGCTGTTCCAAAGGTTGGCAAGGCCGTGGAACACAGAACAGTGCTTTGCCTCCAAATATAAATCCATGATGTTGGGTGTAGAGTCTTTCCTACAACTTTATCTTTAGAATTAAATAATAATTACATTCTTTTTATAAGAGAGAAATTGAATCGAGGGGGGAAGATGCGTATGGGATCAGTGTTGTCCACTTGCTAATGTTCCTGTCCCAGCTCAGTAACTGATTTTCTGTGTTTTCTTGGGCAAACCACTTAACTGACTTGTCCCGCCATTACCCCATGTTACCCATCACCAACGGTGCTGGAGGATTCTTGAAAGATATGGGCGCTCATATGGCAGCAGCTCTTGCCATATTTGGGGCCCTTCAACATGTGGACATCATGAGATCAATCTTGCTGCAAAGCTACCAATCTATAGAACCACAGTTACACCAACTCTTTTGCATGGAGGCGAGATATGGGTGCAGAGGGTGGCTGAAGGACACCAGATTGATGTTTTTGTTTCACATTGTCACCATCAGCTGCTCCGTATCAAATGGCAGGATAAGTTCAGAAAGGAGGATATTCGAAGCTGAACCCATCAACCACCTCCATCAGCACTGGTTCTGTTTTGGCAGCTTTCTGGGTCTGGACATTTTAAGAGAAAGGAAGACCACTGAATTCTGAAGCATGCGTACCGAAGAATGCTGCTACATGGCCGGTGATCATATGGGCCTCAAAAGCTTTGGCAACATGACAAGATTGCTAATGATGGACATAAACTGAATTTACAGCCAGACCGCCGGAAGCACTTGGGCCAAGATTAGTCTGGGTGGTGCTCAAGTTGCAAGGAGGCCAGGTTCCTTTGGGATTTGCTACGATGAGGGCGATAGTTACCCCAGCTGTAAAATAATAACAGCACTTGCCCACCTTGATGAAGTGCCGTGAGGGTTTATAGGGGCAAAGTGCCAGAGCAATGGCAAGGCTCGTCACCTGAGACCTGAGAGCAGCTGGAGGGTTGGCAGGCACAGCAGAAGAGGCGTCTCTCAAACCAAGAGCTGAGAGATTATGTGAAGGTACAGAAAGGGGGCCAGTGCTAGGGGAGTGGCAGGAGCCAGGAGAGGAGTAAAGTCCATGGGCTTGGATCTAATGCGTCCGAGGGAGTTGGCTGATGTGATTGCAGAGCCATTGGCCATTATCTTTGAAAACTCATGGCAATTGTGGGAGGTCCTGGATGATTGGAAAAAGGCAACTATAGTGCCCATCTTTAAAAAAGGGAAGAAGGAGAATCCGGAGAACTACAGCCTCACCTCAGTCCCTGGAAAAATCATGGAACAGGTCCTCAAGGAATCCATTTTGAAGCACTTCGAGGAGAGGAAGGTGATCAGGAACAGTCAGCATGGATTCACCAAGGACAAGTCATGCCTGACCAACCTGATTGCTTCTAGGATAAGATAACTGGGTCTGTGGATATGGGGAAAGTGGTGGAGGTGATATATCTTGACTTTAGCAAAGACCGAGGCCAAAAAAACGCATAGGTGGATAGGCTGAAGGGTAGGGAAAGGGTCCAGAGTGACCTAGAGAAATTGGAGGATTGGCTAAAAGAAATCTGATGAGGTTCAACAAGATATTAGTAGTAGTAGTAGTAGTAGTAGAAGGTAACGAGCTTAATCTGCAGCAAGAGAGATTTAGGTTAGATAGTAGGAAAATCTTTCTAACTGTAAGAATAGTTAAGCACTCAGATAAGTTAACAAGGGAGGCTGTGGAATCACCTTCATTGGAGGTTTTTAAGAACATATTAGACAAACACCTGTCAGGGATAGTCTAGGCCCTTCCAGTCCTACATTTGTACGATTCTATAAAGCAGAAAGTAACTTTGAACTCTGCCTGAAAGGGGAAAATATCTGTCTTAAGCCAACGGAGACTGATGTCCAACTATAGCTCTGTCATTTACTTATTGACTTACTACTTGGCCAATTCAAACTATAGCTGTGGATTAGAATCAGGGGAGACACATGGGATGAAATGAATTAAGGTCTCCACCCTTAAGACTTTCCCCGAAAGACAAAGCAAGCCAATTCCAGGGTTCACAAACACTGGGATGAGATTTACCCTCTGTTTTTTCCAATGGCCTTGTGGCTCTTCACTTCCAGGTTCTAGCTGGAACTATCCGTGAGAGCAACAGTTCTAAGATTTTGGGGCAGGGGAAATAGACAGGCAGGGTATTCTGCTGAGAAATCCCACCTGGTTTTGCACACTCAAGTATGTTCACACAAGCAACCCAACCTTTTGGGGCTTATCTTACCAGCAGCAAAGCTTTCAAATGTATGTGGGGTCTCCTGTCGTAAATTAGACGGGACTAGTTTTGAAAAGATTTTTCTTTCTCTTGGTGAATATTGGTGGCAATCTCGCCTTCAGGTTTATGTGTTCTGAGTGTTTTCAAGGAGGCAAAGGGAAACACAGAGAGATTAAATGACTTGCCTGATGTTATGCACGAAGTCTGTGACAGAACTAGAACTAGAATCCACATCTCCTAGGGCCAATGTCTAGAGGTTCATTTTCAAAAGCACCAAAGTGGTTTAGGAGCACAAGTCCCATTGACTTGGGGCTCACTCTCCTAAAGTACCTAGGTGTCTTTGAAAATCCCCCATTGTATGAACCAGCCCTACTCTCTCTCAGTCACTTTGCACCATATTCTGAATCAAACAAGTTGTACTAAAAAAAGTTAAAATCCATAACATGCTTTTTGTACCTTTCTCATGACAATGAGTGTTTCCTAAAATACTGATGACTTGCTGTATGATAAGCCCTAGTCTGTCCTTAAATTAGCCATGTATGGAGACTTATTTATACAAAGATCTTCAGTGCTGGCTGGTGGCTAAACTAGAATGACAATCTATCCATAGCAGTTAAACAACGATTTCTAGTTGCGTATGCACGTCCTACAGTATTATCCAAACAATATTTAACATATTTGTATTAATTGCCTGGGTCTCTGTGTGTGTGATTTTAATTCTGATGCTATGGGCATGATTAAAGTAGCAATGCTTTTTTGAATGCTATAATGGTTTTATTTTTTCCTATAGCTTATTTTGGTATTTGTTTTGAGAAAGGTTCCATCACAGTTAGTTGCCTTGGTTACTAATGATTTTCTTGTATTCACATGTAGTTCCGTCTATTTAAACATAGCACCTAATCTGTCTCCTTTTGTGTTATATAATGTGACAAGGCCAGACGCTGCAGTGTGCCTGTGGTTATGGGTTTGATTGCATGAAATGTATCTCCATTTTTTTTTTAAGTAGCATTCAGTTGAGAGATTCTGGGTGATGATTATCCATATTCCTTTTTCCTTATATTACTGTGGAAGCTCTATGGCTGTAGATGGGATTAAAAAAAACCAAAGGCAGCTACAGCTATATCCGTGTGCCAGTGTTTGAAAGCTGTGAACACAGAGTAGCATTCATTTCTAAGTTGTATTAGAGTAGCACCTGGAGGCCCCAGTGGAAGTCAGGGGCCCTATCATCTTAGGTGTTGTGTAATAAGAAAGAGTCAGTGTGGAAAAGAGTTGCACTGTAAATAAACAAGATGGAAGGGTGAGAGGAAGCATGGTATCTTTGTTTTACAGATGGGGAACAGAGGTACAGAGAGATTCCAGTGACCTGATCAAGGTCACACAGCATCTGCAGCAGTTCGGATTCAATTCCTGAGTGTCCAGCTAATGCCGAAGCCACAAGAACAACCTCCCTCTCAGCAGCAGGGGTAAGGAAGACATTATCTGGGGTGGCACAAAGAGGACCATCTAGCAGTGATTAGATGATAATTTATTCCAAAGAAAATCTGGAGTGACTGGTGGGGAAAATAAAGACAATGAGGGAGGAGGAAGAGATGAGGGCCTGACTCTGAGATGGTGAGCACCTCCTGCGAGAGGCGGAATGTCCTCAGCACCCATTCAAGCTAGTGGGAATTGAAGTTGCTTAGATCAGAACTGGAGTCAGGGACATTAGGATTCATGACCAATGGCTAAAGGTGGACAGAAGAGAGATGTCTGAGGTGGAAAAAGGGGTAAAGGAGCAGCAGGTGGATTAGAGGAGGAAAGAAAGGAAACTATATATTCTGGACCAGCTGGACCCAGATAATAAATCATCCATATTAAGATGCACTGCACTGTATCAGATGCCAATGACATAGCTGTTTAAGGGAATGTAGCCTCAGCATGATAAAATAACCCTATTTTTCTTAGTCCTATTTTAAGAATTTGCCAAGAATATTCTGAAGAACTTTCTGCAAGTTCTTAACCTCTGTAATCTTTGTGTAAGTCCAATAATGCTATTGTGCACTGCTACAGCACTCTCCATCTCATAATCGAAAAGCACCAATATTAATGAACTTAGCTTCAGAGCACATGAGAGGTCATTGTCATTAACCCCTAGTTTTAGAGGGAGCAGTGGCAGAAATGAAGGCAGAGAGAGATTAAGGAGATATTTTTCCATCGTGAATCCCTTATGTTAAGCATCTAAATCAGTGGCTTGATTTTCCCCCATCTCACCCCTGTGGTGTGAAGCAGCTGCAATTTCAACTGAAGTCAGTGGGAGCTGACCACTTAGTACCTCTGAAAAATCAGGCCACTTCACATGAGCAAAGGTAGCAAGTGTTCTAGAACAGTGTTTCCTCAACCTCTTTGATGCCAGGGACCGGCTTTCCACCTTCCTCAACTGTGTCAGAGAGGTCTCAGGTGCCGGTCCACAAACTGGTCATTGAGAAACACTTTTCTGGAAGATAAACGGGCACTTTTCTTCAAAACAATGACCTTGATCATAGCTAAGCAGGTATCAGAGGCTACGTCTACACTACCACTTACACCAGTTTAATGTATGTCGTTCGAGGGTGTGAATAAGGCATCCCCTGAGCGACTTGAGTTACACTGATCTAAGTGCTAGTGTGGACATAAGAACATAAAGAACGGTCATACTGGGTCAGACCAAAGGTCCGTCTAGCCCAGTATCCTGTCTTCCGACAGTGGCCAATGCCAGGTGCATCAGAGGGAATGTATAGAACAGGTAAACATCAAATGATCCGTCCCCTGTCGCCCACTCCCAGCTGCTGGCAGACTGTGGGTAGGGACATCATCCCTTCCCATCCTGCTAGTAGCCATTGATGGACCTGTCCTCCATGAACTTCTCCCACCATCATAGCTGTCGCCACTCGGTAGGGGTGGATTAATTAAGTCCACAGTAAGTTCTCTAGTGTAGCCAGAGTCTGAGTGTCTCTGCCAGTAACACCTCTGCTACCTGTTCTGTGCTTTGGTTTTATGCAAGTCCAATTTTAGATCATCTGAAGGAGAGGGAGGAAACTCTTTTTGGTGTGTATACCACATACTGGTTGAAATTATTATCAGAAGCAATGTAAAGGCTGGGCTAAAAACATCCCACATTGTATATCACCAATACAACTCATCCATCATGCTCAGAAATAAACACAGTGCTTGGAAAATGGAAAGCTCACAGCAATAGAGATCTCGACTGCTGTGATAAATCCATCCCTGTCTAAAAACGATTACTTTTTAAATCACATGCTGTAGTTTTGTCCTTCAAATCTTATACGTACTCTCAGTTGTATTCAGTTTGATAGGCTGGGTATAGACTCAAGGTTATGGTTTGGCCATACGTGCCAGCAACTGTAAGGAAATAGAGTCATAGGGTGAAAATCTGGCCTCACTGAAATTGATAGGGATTTTGTCATTGACATCAGTGTGGCCAGGATTTCACTCGTTGATTTTATGGCCAGAAGAGGGACCATTATGATCATGTAGAATTTCAGCCAGTGATTCCTGCATCTCACCCAATAAGGTATGGTTGAACCCAGAGCATTTTTTCAGAAAGGCACATAAGAACATAAGAATGGCCATACTGGGTCAGACCAAAGGTCCATCCAGCCCAGTATCCTGTCTACCGACAGTGGCCAATGCCAGGTGCCCCAGAAGGAGTGAACCTCCCAGGCAAGGAGCTAATGATCTCTCTCCTGCCATCCATCTCCACCCTCTGACAAACAGAGGCTAGGGACATCAAACAAACAGAGGCTAGGGACACCCAGTATTGATTTGAAGACCACCATCACATCCCTCAGTAATCAGTTCCAATACTGAACGGAGCTGTTGGAACATGCATTTTATTTCTAGTTTGAACATTGTTAACTTCAATTCCCAGCCATTCGATTTCATTATACCTTGTCCCAGCCATTGGATGTTGTTACAAATTACATTTTGAGATCTATCAGTTAGCCAATTTTTAATCCATTTCATTATGCCATGTTAAAAAAAAAAACTTGAACGAGATACAGTTATCAAAATGTCTTGCGGTACCAAGTCAGTTACCAATTGCAGGGCCAAGAAACCAGTATCCCTGTTTTTGATCTCATTAACAGTGTGAATCAGAAGTAATTTTCTTGAAGTCAAAAGGTTTATATCTATGTAAAAACAGTGCAAATGGGATCAGAATCAGGCTCAATGATGTTAGCTGAGGGTAGAATTTCATCTTCTGATATAATTGCATCAATGATGCACATGTTAGAATGGTTCCCAGCTTGACTGTCAGATTCTGTGCTAATTTAAAAGATGGGCAGTCTTAAACTAAACAACTTTTGATTTGTAATGTAAAAAAATCTGTTTTCGAGACTATGGTAATGGACACCTCCAAAGCCATTTCTACTGTGACACTTTTCAGAATATTCCAACACTTCTGGTTAAAAAAAATAATCAGGCCAAATTCCATACTCGCTGCCAACCCTTACAATCTCATTGATTTCATGTGCAGTATATTATAGTGATCACATGCTGTATTGTGCAGGGCATGCCCGCTGCATGAGCTACAGAGTGACTGGCTGATCAACAGAGCCCCTACCAGTCTTTGGTTCAGCACGGCTACACTCCGCATACATGATGCAAGGATTCCCTGCTATCCACCAGCCATCTCTCATCAGCCTAACTATCCATCTAGCGATTGCCCTAAAACAGGATCCATTAACAGTGAGGGGCCTGAGTCACAAAGTTCAGATCCAATTAGCTCAGTGCCTGTTTCTTTTCCTGCCGTAGTTCTGTCACCTCATTAATAGGACAGTAAGTAACACCATCTGTGTCACTCACCTAGCGGTTCAATCCAGACCAAAGAGAGGTCATGTCACTGTCAGCCCTGTAGCCTTGGGTGCCTCACAATGCTTCACTGCTGTAGCTACCATCCCGGGCTGCTCACAACCAGCCTATCAGCATGCTGGTCAGACCCCGAGTGTCTGAGTGCTAGACACCCTGGTTCAGCAACTCTGACACCAGCAGCCTGTCTACAGTCCCACAGTGACTTTTACCACCTTAGTTACTACTTGCAGTCCCGACATACTCCCAGTCCTGAATTTTCCCCAAACCGTGTCCTGTGCAATTTCCAGCCTTCTCCTGGACAGTTCAGAGAAATAAGATTCATTTGTTCCTTTAGAGACACAAAAACACATTGCAGCTATTAATGTAACTGAAGTGAATACACCCTTCCCTTTAAACCCAGCACTGAGTTGGTTTATGATAAAAGAGAAATAAATTTATTAACAAACTACACATAGGGTTAAGTGAGTTGAAGTATCAGGAATGAAGATAGAGTCACAAGTAAAACAAAATATGCTACTAAAAGTTTTTTAAAAAACTTAATCTAGCAAGACACAGGCTTTCTTCAAGATGGACTAGTGAAAGCAACAGTCATCTTCCCAGCTATGACTGACTTTCTCACAGTCAGGACTTTCCACAAGGGAAGCTGACACCTTGTTCTTTTGTAATCTTAGGTGAAAGATCTTTACCTAAGCAGGTTTTTCGCCTATATTCAAACTTCAAACCCCCCTTCCCCTTGATTGAAGGGCCCATCTTTCTTAGCTTGCAAGAGCTCTGTACTCTTGAGTCTGTCTAGTCATGGATGCCATGATGACTTCTGCCCTTGCTTTTATCTTCCAAAGTTCAATGAACTTGCTTCTGGAGGCAGGAAGCCCTCCTGTGTGCTCAGCTTGCTGTCTCCACCAGGAAGCGCTGTTCTCCCCCTCTGCAGGCTTCTCATCCTCCTGTATGTAAATGGATCTTTTATTGTTTTGAGTCTAGCATGCTTAATTAACACAGAGACAACCCCAGTGTTTTGTGTCAGTAAGGCAGACAAGATTTGGCCTGTTATGTACCAGTGGTGTATATTTCAGGAGACCCTTTTCTGTATTGTTGTTTCGACTGTATGGTATGAATGCTGGGAACTGAAGTTTATGGGCACCTTACAGAAAAATATACATTTCACAAGGAAACCACAATGCCTGCCACATTTTGAAAACAGATCTACTGTGTCTCTGCCTTGTCGTGCAGAGCAGCAGCTGACAAAGGCACATTGAAAGGTGACCAGCCGAGAAAGGGCGTTTCAACAGAGACAGGTGCACTTGGCTCTAATTTGGTGGCTACATTACGTTATGTCACTGTCCAGACAGTGCTGCAGACTGATGTAAGCCATTAGCACAGGGAAAACAATTTAAGTTAAAAAATGGAATTTGAAAAGGAAATTGTGTTTTAGCAACTAACTAGGTGGAATTTAATATTCACAGGAGCAGTAAATGGGCAAAGCACTAGGTTGGAAAATAAGGAGAAAGCGTCTCTGTTCCCAGCTCTGGCAGTCACCTGCTGACTTGGCCCAGTCACTTCCTCTGTGCCTCGGTTTCCCTATTTGTAAAACAGGTAATTATTGTAACTCCTTGGTAAAGTGCTCTGAGGTCTATGGATGAAAGTCACTATATCCAAGGTTCGTATTACTAGGCACTGCAAAGGTGCAGACACCACCACACTTACTTTTCATTCTAAAACAATTACCTACCCGACACGTATGTCGAACCTCCGTTCAGCACAGCGTTTGAAGCACAGCGTTGAAGCAGGCATACAGATAGAATCGGATCGGTCCCTTTAACTCATTACTTAGGAAGTCGTTTAAGTGAAAGTCGGTTTAATCAACATGTGTGCATAAAATACTGCAGTGCAATATGTCATCAGCATCTGTCGGGGTTCTACACTGGGGACCACACCTGTAATGCTGCATTGGGCAGCACTGTCAACTGTCATCATGAATAGGTCGGAATATGAACAAGAGGCTGCTCGGCAGCTCTCCAGCACCACTTTCTACAAGCCATTACCCTCTGATCTCACTGAGAGTTACAAAAGAAACTACAGCATTTGTGCAAGAAACTCCCTGAAAAAGCACAAGAACAAATCCGCACAGACACACCCCTGGAACCCTGACCTGGCATATTCTATCTGCTACCCAAGATCCATAAACCTGGAAATCCTGGGCGCCCCATCATCTCAGGCATTGGCACCCTGACAGCAGGATTGTCTGGCTATGTAGACTCCCTCCTCAGGCCCTACGCTACCAGCACTTCCAGCTATCTTCGAGACACCACTGACTTCCTGAGGAAACTACAATCCATCGGTGATCTTCCTGAAAACACCATCCTGGCCACTATGGATGTAGAAGCCCTCTACACCAACATTCCACACAAAGATGGACTACAAGCCGTCAGGAACACTGTCCCCGATAATGTCATGGCTAACCTGGTGGCCTCACCCATAACTATTTCACATTTGGGGTCAATGTATACCTTCAAATCAGCGGCACTGCTATGGGTACCCGCATGGCCCCACAGTATGCCAACATTTTTATGGCTGACTTAGAACAACGCTTCCTCAGCTCTCATCCCCTAATGCCCCTACTCTACTTGCGCTATATTGATGACATCTTCATCATCTGGACCCATGGAAAAGAAGCCCTTGAGGAATTCCACCATGATTTCAACAATTTCCATCCCACCATCAAACTCAGCCTGGACCTGTCGACACAAGAGATCCACTTCCTGGACACTACGGTGCTAATAAGTGATGGTCACATAAACACCACCCTATACCGGAAACCTACTGACTGCTATTCCTACCTACATGCCTCCAGCTTTCACCCTGACCACACCACACGATCCATTGTCTACAGCCAAGCTCTACCATACAACCGCATTTGCTCTAACCCCTCAGACAGAGACAAACACCTACCAGATCTCTATCAAGCATTCTTACAACTACAATACCCACCTGCTGAAGTGAAACAGATTGACAGAGCCAGAAGAGTACCCAGAAGTCACCTACTACAGGACAGGCCCAACAAAGAAAATAACAGAACGCCACTAGCCGTCACCTTCAGCCCCCAACTAAAACCCCTCCAACGCATTATCAAGGATCTACAACCTATCCTGAAGGACGACCCATCACTCTCACAAATCTTGGGAGACAGGCCAGTCCTTGCCTACAGACAGCCCCCCAACCTGAAGCAAATACTCACCAGCAACCATACACCACACAACAGAACCACTAACCCAAGAATCTATCCTTGCAACAAAGCCTATTGCCAACTGTGCCCACATATCTATTCAGGGGACACCATCATAGGGCCTAATCACATCAGCCACACTATCAGAGGCTCGTTCACCTGCACATCTACCAATGTGATACATGCCATCATGTGCCAGCAATGCCCCTCTGCCATGTACATTGGTCAAACTGGACAGTCTCTACGTAAAAGAATAAATGGACACAAATCAAACGTCAAGAACTATAACATTCATAAACCAGAGAACACTTCAATCTCTCTGGTCACTCGATTTCTGACCTAAAAGTGACTATTCTTCAACAAAAAAACTTCAAAAACAGAGTCCAATGAGAGACTGCTGAATTGGAATTAATTTGCAAATTGGATACAATTAATTTAGGCTTGAATAGAGACTGGGAGTGGTTGAGTCATTATACTAAGTGAAACTGTTTCCCCTTGTTTATTTCCTCCTCCCCCCCCCCAACTGTTCCTCAGACGTTCTTGTTAACTCCTGGAAATGTGCTGGAAATGGCCCACCTTGATTATCACTTCAAAAGGTTTTCTTTCCCCCACCCCACTCTCCTGCTGGTAATAGCTCACCTTAAGTGATCACTCTGCTTACAATGTGTATGATAAACACCCATTTTTTCATGGTCTGTGTGTATATAAATCTCCTCACTGTATTTTCCCCTTTATGCATCCGATGAAGTGAGCTGTAGCTCACGAAAGATTATGCTCAAATAAATTGGTTAGTCTCTAAGGTGCCACAAGTACTCCTTTTCTTTTTGCGAATACAGACTAACACGGCTGCTACTCTGAAACCTGTCAACTCAGTGTTGCTGGGAGTGTTCACAAAAATATATATAAAGTGGCAAACTTAATTAAGTTGTGTAGCTATTGCGCAGCAAGGAACTCTATTTTAATAAATAAAGACAGCAGGAGTCTATATATTTTACCCTTTATTTTCCCACTGCTTTAGGATGGGGGAGGCATTCTCATACTTCTGTGTGTATTTACCGTTTCATCTGCTGGAGGGACTGTTGATTTAATTCACATTGTCATTAGACTTGGAGTGGTAGCAGAAAGGATACCAATCTTCAGTATTCAGAGTAACAGCCGTGTTAGTCTGTATTCGCAAAAATAAAAGGAGTACTTGTGGCACCTTAAAGACTAACCAATTTATTTGAGCATGAGCTTTCGTGAGCTACAGCTCACTTCATCGGATGCATGCCGTGGAAACTGCAGCAGACTTTATTTATACACAGAGAATATGAAAAAATACCTCCTCCCACCCCACTGTCCTGCTGGTAATAGCTTATCTAAAGTGATCATCAGGTGGGCCATTTCCAGCACAAATCCAGGTTTTCTCACCCTCCACCCCCCCACACAAATTCACTCTCCTGCTGGTGATAGCCCATCCAAAGTGACAACTCTTTACACAATGTGCATGATAATAAAGTTGGGCCATTTCCTGCACAAATCCAGGTTCTCTCACCCCCTCACCCCCCTCCCAAAAACCACACACACAAACTCACTATCCTGCTGGTAATAGCTCATCCAAAGTGACCATTCTCCCTACAATGTGCATAATTAAGGTGGGCCATTTCCAGCACAAATCCAGGTTTTCTCACATCCCCCCCACCCCCATACACACACAAACTCACTCTCCTGCTGGTAATAGCTCATCCAAACTGACCACTCTCCAAGTTTAAATCCAAGTTAAACCAGAACATCTGGGGGGGGGGGTAGGAAAAAACAAGGGGAAATAGGCTACCTTGCATAATGACTTAGCCACTCCCAGTCTCTATTTAAGCCTAAATTAATAGTATCCAATTTGCAAATGAATTCCAATTCAGCAGTTTCTCGCTGGAGTCTGGATTTGAAGTTTTTTTGTTTTAAGATAGCGACCTTCATGTCTGTGATTGCGTGACCAGAGAGATTGAAGTGTTCTCCGACTGGTTTATGAATGTTATAATTCTTGACATCTGATTTGTGTCCATTTATTCTTTTACGTAGAGACTGTCCAGTTTGACCAATGTACATGGCAGAGGGGCATTGCTGGCACATGATGGCATATATCACATTGGTGGATGTGCAGTTGTACGAGCCTCTGATAGTGTGGCTGATGTTATTAGGCGCTGTGATGGTGTCCCCTGAATAGATATGTGGGCACAATTGGCAACGGGCTTTGTTGCAAGGATAAGTTCCTGGGTTAGTGGTTCTGTTGTGTGGTATGTGGTTGTTGGTGAGTATTTGCTTCAGGTTGCGGGGCTGTCTGTAGGCAAGGACTGGCCTGTCTCCCAAGATTTGTGAGAGTGTTGGGTCATCCTTTAGGATAGGTTGTAGATCCTTAATAATGTGTTGGAGGGGTTTTAGTTGGGGGCTGAAGGTGACGGCTAGTGGCGTTCTGTTATTTTCTTTGTTAGGCCTGTCCTGTAGTAGGTAACTTCTGGGAACTCTTCTGGCTCTATCAATCTGTTTCTTTACTTCAGCAGGTGGGTATTGTAGTTGTAAGAAAGCTTGACAGAGATCTTGTAGGTGTTTGTCTCTGTCTGAGGGGTTGGAGCAAATGCAGTTGTATCGCAGAGCTTGGCTGTAGACGATGGATCGTGTGGTGTGGTCAGGGTGAAAGCTGGAGGCATGCAGGTAGGAATAGCGGTCAGGAGGTTTCCGGTATAGGGTGGTGTTTATGTGACCATCGTTTATTAGCACTGTAGTGTCCAGGAAGTGGATCTCTTGTGTGGACTGGACCAGGCTGAGGTTGGTGGTGGGATGGAAATTGTTGAAATCATGGTGGAATTCCTCAAGGGCTTCTTTTCCATGGGTCCAGATGATGAAGATGTCATCAATATAGCGCAAGTAGAGTAGGGGCTTTAGGGGACGAGAGCTGAGGAAGCGTTGTTCTAAATCAGCCATAAAAATGTTGGCATACTGTGGGGCCATGCAGGTACCCATAGCAGTGCCGCTAGATGTGTCATGAAGATGGGTCAGGTACGCCACACAGCAGCCAATGACTGTGTGACTGAGGGGCAAAATAATGTTACAATTAAAATAACTTTTCAGGCCCAATTCAACCCCGATGTAAGCAGTGGTGGACGACAAGTCGCATCAGAGGTCAACTGAGGAGGAGACAGATGTGACTGACAAAGCACTGTAACTTACACGCACTTGGCTGGGCAGACGAGTTCTTCCTATGCTACCATTTATGTCACCAGCCCTAAGCAATACTTCTGCTGTTGCTGATGGCAGCCCTGACATGTAGCCAGGGAAGTTGTGTTATTTATGCTGAAGTGTCAGTGATGTCATCTGCAGAAACAGGGGAAGCACAGAATCTTGAACTCAGACCTTAACAACAGCAAAGAGGAATGGATTCATCATTTTCTGCTACAATCTAGACATTGGTAGTTTTTATCCTGCAGCCTTCCAGTCCTGGGTGGAGCTAGAAGGTGCTGTGCTGTCTTCTAGGTGGAGAGGAAAACAGCAGTGCTAGCTGTTTCTGATTATTAAAGATGCCACAGCAGCGTGCACAAGTAATGGGGTGTTAATGCTGCTGTCCTGGTTACATTTCAGTGTAGGTAATTACATCCTGCCCACCCTATTTCCCCCCATTGCTTCGACTGGATACAGCAATTTTTCTTCTCTTTTATGCTATGCAGTAGGATTTACATGCACTGTTAAACAGCTGCTGGGGTAGCTGCACGTAAGTGGGGTCTCAAGTTCTTTCCGATAGATCGAGGGTCAACTTTTGCTGTCTGTTACATTGGCGTAAGCCTAGGATAATTTAGTGGAGTTACTCCAGATTTTCACTGGTATAAATGAGAGCAGCATTTGGCCCATAGTTCTAGTGCTTTGGGATGACGTGCTAAATACATCCTTTGAGTTTCAGGTTCCCATAAACCCCAAACCTCAAAGTGAAAATCGCAAATGCCGAGTATCCTCTAGCTTCACCTCCAAACAGGCAAAGTTCCGGGTTCCCAGGATTCCAGTGCAAAACGCGAAAATGCCCTGCACTGACACAGAACGTGTGTGGGCTTCAGGGACCCTTTGGATCCACCCACCCTGAATTTTCAGTTGGTAGGAAGCTGAAATTCAGAGTTTCACATGCTATGGGGCTTAGTAGTTAATACGGAGCAGGAGCCTATACGGGCCTTTCCCGCTGTCACTTAAGTTGAAAGTAAAACTCTCACTGACTTGAATAGGAGCAGGGTCAAACCCTATGTACGTAGATGCCACAAGGTAGTTAAGATCCCCCTAAATTGCTTTATCACAGGTTAAGAATGCCAGGTTCTTATTCACTTAGCTGCACCGCCTCAGACTCCGACTTGACTGCCTGGGCCTTTAAGGGAGAGAAAAGCACACTAAACGGTGTGAAAGGAGGAAGCACTAGAGATGATTGTACTTTAGATCTATACAATTGGCTCCTTTGACATTTCACCTTCGTCTTTCTAACGGGAGAACTCCTGGTTTAACTCTCCCTCACTGATGAATATATTGAATGCTCTAAGTAAGCCATCATGCGCACTGGAGTCTATCCATAAGGGACATTACTTTAAATGCTTTCTCCATCATTTAAACAAAGAGGTCATTTAGATCCCATTGCACAGTGGCAGGGAATACCACCATAATCTGCTGAATTGATTGACTGTGAGCTTATGCTCTTTCTAATTGAAGTGGCTAGTGACTAACCAATGAATAACGGATGGCAGCCCCAGCTTGGCAGAGATGTTAGGGAGTTCATTCAAATATATTTGTCCATGGTATTTGTGGATATTTTCCATAGGGAACGGGGAGGTAGGCTGATGTTATGGCATGGAGCGAGGGGATGTATTTATAGCATTTACTTTAGCACCTTCTCTCACACAGTATCCGAAGGCACTGTAAAAACTATGGGCCTGATGCTAGAAACTATTGCTCAAATGAGTACCCCTTGCTTGTGTTAGTACCCCTATTAGGGTCAGAAATTACCTGCAAGATTAGACTCCATAGTGTGGGGAATTCTGGATTTATTTAGACTGTAAGCCCCTTGGGGCAGGGACCATTTGTAGCGTGCCTAGCACAGTCAGGTCTTGGTCTGTACAAATAAACAGCAATAATGGAGGTGTGTATGGCTGCTATTTAAATGCCCACATATCCAAGAGCGCAAATGGTCCGAGTCATATACAAGAGGCCTTGCATCTGACCTGCAGCCCCCTTTCATGAGGGAGACAGCTGGTATTATTTCTAACAAGGTTCAGTAAACACTACACAAAGCTAGGGCAGGAAGCAAAGGAGAATATGGTATCCAATTGGAACTGTAGGGGAAGCTTAATTAGGAGGAGTTTGAATGCAACATTTTATTTGAATGATTTCTAGGGCATTTAAGTACATGGTATATGCATATGATTCGGGTGGAGTTGGGGTAAAGATATTTTAAAAATGGATAATTTAAAAAAAAATCAAATCTCTTCTTGGAATGGAGGAATAACCATAGGCATGGAGTCGAATGCCCCATGGCTAGGAAGGAAAGCAGGATAGCATTGTTACTCACCAACGGGCTAGACCCCAAGCCTCCCTTCTCTAGCTGCAGAGGAGCTGCCCGCTCAGTTCCCCGCTCCGAAAAGCGGTGCAGCTGGTCTCAGATGCATCCCACAGTCCTTTATACCCCACTGCTGGGCACTTCTCCCTAAAGCTCCATGGAGGCTAATGCAAAGATTCTATTTAGGCTCTGGCTCAGGTGACCGAGCAGGAACAGAAGCACCGTGCGAAAGGAGGAGAGTATGTATTTGCGGGGCTGGAAGCATGGTGGGATTATGGAGCAGGATCCAAAGGTGGGACTGGATGTCCTCCCTCTGTTGGAAGCACCAAATCTATTTGTGCTGGCCCCGCTGACTTAACTACTTGGACATTTACCCTTTCATTTGTCCACATGCGGCACGGGAGAGATTAATCTGGGTCTTCCCCCTCCTGGCTGCGGAGCCACAAGACTCTCATTCACAGGCTGCCTGCATTCCTCATTCAGAAAGGCTGCTCAGTCAGCAAGTTTCCTTCAACCCTCCTACATACCTACACCACAGCAAGAGTCAAGCTGGCAGCATCCCACGCCTGCCTTTCTGGAGCACGAGTTCTCTGCTGCTCCTCCAGCCAGGGTCAATAACCAAGGCTCACTGGATGGGAACAGGCAGGAAACTGCCTGCTTCCAGGGCAGCGGTAACAGTTTGTATAGTGGGGGTGCTGAGAACCATTGAACCAAACTGTCCACCCCTGTATATGATGGAAACCACTTCAAGCCAGGGGGTGCAGCAGCACCCCTAACTCCAGCACCCATGCCTTCTTAAGCTGCAATTTCACTGGCCAGGAAAGTCTATTAGAACTAAAGTGAATCAACTGCTTCTAATTGTATATTTGGGGAGTGGGAGGCAGAGAGCTTACAACCAAAGCAAAGTGGATCCTTAATATTGCTAAGCCTTGGCAAACATCCCACAACGGCCTGGGAATTTCTGGTACATTCCTGAATTGAGTTCCTCAGGTGCTGATCAGATAGAGATAATAATGCCAGAAGGGACCATTGCGATCATCTATCAGGATCCCAATAAGGACAGTCAGGATCAAGGGTCAGAGCAGAGGCAAACCAGAGGCTGGGAGTAGTGGAGGAGTTCATAGTCAGGTTGCAGGCCAGGGTTGATACCAAGGGTCAGAGTCCATGTCAGGTTTCAGGGTCCAGGAATTCAAGTCCAAGTCAAGCCAAGGTCAAAGCCAGGAGTTCAGGGGCAGCAATGGTCACGGCAGCTACAGAAGACCCACACCTGTTGCCTGGACACTTCCTAGAACACATGCTGGGTTTATATAGGGCCTGGGGCCAATCAGGAGCCATGAGGCTGCTGTCTGTCAGACCCTTTGAGGCTGGCCTTCCCATGGTCTGTGTCCACAGCCGGTCCTAGGACCATGGAGCTCACACTGGTTACAGCTGCTTCTGGGTGGCAGCATGGAGCTGTTGGTAACGCTGAAGGCTTGGGTTCTAGACCGGAGTCTAGTTCATCCTCTAGTCTGACCTCCTGTACAATGCAGGCTGTGTTAGAACCAGAGCAGATCTCTTAGAAACACATCTAATCTTGATTTTCGAATTGCCAGTGCTGGAGACCCCACGCCAACCCTTGCCTTCCCCTGGTGGGTACAGGGCCGGAGAGTGCCATGCACTAACGTCACTCCCTGAAATACAGTGTCCACACTCCATGCAGCAACGCGAGACCTGATGCTGCTTCCACTAGTGTAAACCCTCCGTAACTCCGCTGAAGTCAATGGGTTCGTAACAATGCAAACCCAGTGTGAGAGCAGGGGCATGCCCATTGCTCTCTCAACAGCTGCCTTTGGAGACAACAGGTCTGATTCGCCACTGCCTGGTGGCATCATTTACACCTGTGCAAAGTGGGTGTAAGATGCTACCAAATCAGAAGAAGCCAAAGGTGCAGCGGAGGGTTGTAGTTTCTGGGAGCTCTATTTAACCCATAATGGTATAGCTTTATCTGCACTTCTAGCTTTATCACTGCTTAGGAGCTCTCCTGCTTCTTCTTCTACATATTAGCCAGGTAGTGCCATAGGTGTGCATGGCCTTTTACAGAAAGAATATAGACACTGACCTGCCATCACACTGCTATTGCATCTGTGTAACTCCACTGACTTAGTGCATTCCCTCCTGATTTACCCCTCGGAGAGATTTGCATCACGATGGCTCAACTGGAGCAGGGAAGCTTTAAAACATGGCCAGGATGCTATAGGGATGGCCCCTGTGCTCTGCCCACACCCCTTCTCCTGCCAGGCCAGCTCACTTTGGCTAACATGCGTTGCTGCCACTCCTTCCGGTGGACTTTCATTCCGGGTGAGTGCAGGGAGAGTCTGGCCCTTTACACACAGGGTTCACCTCCCTCTGAAAAGCAGTCACCTCTGGGTGGGGATATGGCAGCTGTTTAACTGTGCGTAGTGACACCACCTACGCAGTGCAGATTCCGAGAAGTAAAGACGAAATCTGCGTCTGTTTGAAACTGCAAAGAGATTTTAGGCAGTCAGATGAATTGCCCAGGCTGGGATTTAACCTTGGCATCATGGCCAACACCCCCGTATAATGCGCAAGTAGAGGCAGGTCAGTCGAGTCACCGTCACTGCAGAATATTGCAAACAAATCCTCACCCCACATTGCTGGAATGTCACTGAGGGTATGTCTACACTACGAAATTAGGTCGAATTTATAGAAGTCGTTTTTTTTGAAATCGGTTTTATATATTCGAGTGTGTGTGTCCCCACAGAAAATGCTCTAAGTGCATTAAGTGCATTAACTCGGCGGAGTGCTTCCACAGTACCGAGGCAAGCGTCGACTTCTGGAGCGTTGCACTGTGGGTAGCTATCCCACAGTTCCCGCAGTCTCCGCTGCCCATTGGAATTCTGGGTTGATATCCCAATGCCTGATGGGGCTAAAACATTGTCGCGGGTGGTTCTGGGTACATATCGTCAGGACCCCGTTCCCACCCTCCCTCCCCCCGTGAAAGCAAGGGCAGACAATCATTTCGCGCCTTTTTTGTCTGCTGCCAGCCAAAGATGTAAAGGATAGATGGAGTGGGTCAGAACAAGAAATAGACCAGATTTGTTTTGTACTCATTTTCCTCCTCCCCTGTCTAGATCACACTGCAGTCAGTCACAGAGAAGGCGCAGCGAGGTTAATCTAGCCATGTATCAATCAGAGGCCAGGCTAACCTCCTTGTTCCAATAACAACGATAACTTTGGTGCACCATTTCTTATTGGAACCCTCCGTGCAGTCCTGCCTGAAATACTCCTTGATGTACAGGCACACCCTTTGTTGATTTTAGCTCCCTGAAGCCAACCCTGTAAGCCGTGTCGTCAGTCGCCCCTCCCTCCGTCAGAGCAACGGCAGACAATCGTTCCGCGCCTTCTTTCTGTGCGGACGCCATACCAAGGCAAGCATGGAGGCCGCTGAGCTCATTTTGGCAATTAGGAGCACATCAACCACCACACGCATTATCCAGCAGTATATGCAGCACCAGAACATGGCAACGCGATACCGGGCGAGGAGGCGACGTTAGCGCGGTCCCGTGAGTGATCAGGACATGGACACAGATTTCTCTGAAAGCATGGGCCCTGCCAGTGCATGCATCATGGTGCTAATGGGGCAGGTTCATGCTGTGGAACGCCGATTCTGGGCTCGGGAAACAAGCACAGACTGGTGGGACCGCATAGTGTTGCAGGTCTGGGACGATTCCCAGTGGCTGCGAAACTTTCGCATGCGTAAGGGCACTTTCATGGAACTTTGTGACTTGCTTTCCCCTGCCCTGAAGCGCATGAATACCAGGATGAGAGCAGCCCTCACAGTTGAGAAGCGAGTGGCGATAGCCCTGTGGAAGCTTGCAACGCCAGACAGCTACCGGTCAGTTGGGAATCAATTTGGAGTGGGCAAATCTACTGTGGGGGCTGCTGTGATGCAAGTAGCTCACGCAATCAAAGATCTGCTGATATCAAGGGTAGTGACCCTGGGAAATGTGCAGGTCATAGTGGATGGCTTTGCTGCAATGGGATTCCCTAACTGTGGTGGGGCTATAGACGGAACCCATATCCCTATCTTGGCACCAGAGCACCAAGCCGGCGAGTACATAAACCGCAAGGGGTACTTTTCGATAGTGCTGCAAGCTCTGGTGGATCACAAGGGACGTTTCACCAACATCAACGTGGGATGGCCGGGAAAGGTGCATGACGCTCGCATCTTCAGGAACTCTGGTCTGTTTCAAAAGCTGCAGGAAGGGACTTTCTTCCCAGACCAGAAAATAACTGTTGGGGATGTTGAAATGCCTATATGTATCCTTGGGGACCCAGCCTACCCCTTAATGCCATGGCTCATGAAGCCATACACAGGCAGCCTGGACAGTGGTCAGGAGCTGTTCAACTACAGGCTGAGCAAGTGCAGAATGGTGGTAGAATGTGCATTTGGACGTTTAAAGGCGCGCTGGCGCAGTTTACTGACTCGCTTAGACCTCAGCGAAACCAATATTCCCACTGTTATTACTGCTTGCTGTGTGCTCCACAATATCTGTGAGAGTAAGGGGGAGACGTTTATGGCGGGGTGGGAGATTGAGGCAAATCGCCTGGCTGCTGGTTACGCGCAGCCAGACACCAGGGCGGTTAGAAGAGCTCAGGAGGGCGCGGTACGCATCAGAGAAGCTTTGAAAACCAGTTTCATGACTGGCCAGGCTACAGTGTGAAAGTTCTGTTTGTTTCTCCTTGATGAAACCCCCCGCCCCTTGGTTCACTCTACTTCCCTGTAAGCTAACCACCCTCCCCTCCTCCCTTTAATCACCGCTTGCAGAGGCAATAAAGTCATTGCTGCTTCACAGTCATGCATTCGTTATTCATTCATCACACAAATAGGGAGATGACTACCAAGGTATCCCAGGAGGGGTGGTGGAGGAGGGAAGGAAAATGCCACACAGCACTTTAAGCACAGCACTTTAAAAGTTTACAACTTTAAAATTTATTGAATGACAGCCTTCTTTTTTTTGGGCAATCCTCTGTTGTGGAGTGGCTGGTTGGCCGGAGGCCCCCCCACCGCGTTCTTGGGCGTCTGGGTGTGGAGGCTATGGAACTTGGGGAGGAGGGCGGTTGGTTACAGAGGGGCAGCAGTGGCAGTCTGTGCTCCAGCTGCCTTTGCTGCAGCTCAACCATAAACTGGAGCATTCTGGTTTGGTCCTGCAGCAGCCTCAGCATTGAATCCTGCCTCCTCTCATCACGCTGCCGCCACATTTGAGCTTCAGCCCTGTCTTCAGCCCGCCACTTACTCTCTTCAGCCCTCCACCTCTCCTCCCGGTCATTTTGTGCTTTCCTGCACTCTGACATTATTTGCCTCCACGCATTCGTCTGTGCTCTGTCAGTGTGGGAGGACAGCATTAGCTCGGAGAACATTTCATCTCGAGTGCGTTTTTTTTTCTTTCTAAGCTTCACTAGCCTCTGGGAAGGAGAAGATCCTGTGATCATTGAAACACATCCAGCTGGTGGAGAAAAAAAAAGGGACAGCAGTATTTAAAAAGACACATTTTATAAAACAGTCGCTACACTCTTTCAGGGTAAACCTTGCTGTTAACATTACATACATAGCACATGTGCTTTCGTTACAAGGTCGCATTTTGCCTCCTCCCACCGCGTGACTACCCCCTCAACCTTCCCCCCTCCCTGTGGCTAACAGCGGGGAACATTTCTGTTCAGCCACAGGCAAACAGCCCAGCAGGAATGGGCTATACTGAGTGTCCCTGAAGAAAAGCACCCTATTTCAACCAGGTGACCATGAATTATATCTCACTCTCCTGAGGATAACACAGAGAGAGAAAGAACGGATTTTGGTTGAATGCCAGCAAACATACACTGCAATGCTTTGTTCTACAGTGATTCCCGAGTATGTGTTACTGGCCTGGAGTGATAAAGTGTCCTACCATGAAGGCCGAAATAAGGCTGCCCTCCCCAGAAACCTTTTGCAAAGGCTTTAGGACTACATCTAGGAGAACCGCAAATGCCAGGGCAAAGTAATCCTTTCACATGCTTGCTTTTAAACCATGTATAGCATTTTAAAAGGTACACTCACCAGAGGTCCCTTCTCCGCCTGC
Organism: Lepidochelys olivacea; assembly: GCF_965140295.1. Classification (NCBI taxonomy): domain Eukaryota; kingdom Metazoa; phylum Chordata; order Testudines; family Cheloniidae; genus Lepidochelys; species Lepidochelys olivacea. Next base: position 11,639,720 of record NC_140412.1, read on the forward strand.
TGGGTCCAGGAGGCAGCCTTGGGTGGGTTCGGGGGGTACTGGCTCCAGGTCTAGGGTGAGAAACAGTTCCTGGCTGTCGGGAAAACCGGTTTCTCCGCTTGCTTGCTGTGAGCTATCTACAACCTCCTCCTCATCATCATCTTCTTCGTCCCCAAAACCTGCTTCCGTATTGCCTCCATCTCCATTGAAGGAGTCAAACAACACGGCTGGGGTAGTGGTGGCTGAACCCCCTAAAATGGCATGCAGCTCATCATAGAAGCGGCATGTTTGGGGCTCTGACCCAGAGCGGCTGTTCGCCTCTCTGGTTTTCTGGTAGGCTTGCCTCAGCTCCTTCAGTTTCACGCGGCACTGCTTTGGGTCCCTGTTATGGCCTCTGTCCTTCATGCCCTGGGAGATTTTCACAAAGGTTTTGGCATTTCGAAAACTGGAACGGAGTTCTGATAGCACGGATTCCTCTCCCCAAACAGCGATCAGATCCCGTACCTCCCGTTCGGTCCATGCTGGAGCTCTTTTGCGATTCTGGGACTCCATCATGGTCACCTGTGCTGATGAGCTCTGCATGGTCACCTGCAGCTTGCCACGCTGGCCAAACAGGAAATGAGATTCAAAAGTTCGCGGTTCTTTTCCTGTCTACCTGGCCAGTGCATCTGAGTTGAGAGTGCTGTCCAGAGCGGTCAGAATGGAGCACTCTGGGATAGCTCCCGGAGGCCAATACCATCGAATTGTGTCCACAGTACCCCAAATTCGAGCTGGGAACGTCGATTTAAGCGCTAATCCACTTGTCAGGGGTGGAGTAAGGAAATCGATTTTAAGAGCCCTTTAAGTCGAAATAAAGGGCTTCACTGTGTGGACGGGTGCAGGTTTAAATCGATTTAACGTTGCTAAATTCGACCTAAAGTCCTAGTGTAGACCAGGGCTGAGAAGTGGGTCAGTTTTTAATGATTTTTTCCCCACTCCCCAAATCCATTACTGAGCCAGTATTAAACAACAATCATCCATCATGTGCTTTCACCGAGGGACCAAGCAAGCACTCAGTGTGAATTAGTTGGATGCTGTTTTAGCCAACAAGTGAGTAAACAGTCCAGGGCTGCATTGGCTTATTGGGCAGTCTTAGGAACATCCAATAATAATCAATGGTTTACCAGGTGGAAAAGCACACAACAGGTGTGCCCAGAAATATTGGGCCATGTATTTGAAAAAGACCCTTTGCATAGTAGGCCAAAATCTAGCACATCTCCCTAGTGGTTACCCCATGTGTGGGGTGTCCCCCAGCTGGGGTACAGCTGGCATAGCTGGCCCCTGAATAACTTCCCTCGATGCAGGGGACACAGTGGGCACAGGAGGGGGTGGGGTGTGAGGGCAATTCTCTCCCCGCAGATGGCCCTTTAGGGCTATTTTAGAGGAGAGGATCAGTCCTAGAACCAGGGAGTTGCAACTGGGGTTGCTGCAGCCCTCCCCAACTCTGTACCCCATAGATACTGGACACAGAGCAGACAACGGGTCTAGCCCATTCTTTTCAGACTCCATTAGGAGGACAATGGAAAGTGATAAATGACTTTAATTATGCAAAATATTTTAGAAGTCATTACTTTATCAGCTCTTCAGATCAGGGAGTGCCTCTTGTCACATGTTTGTGCAGTGCTGAATACAACGGGGCTGCAATGCTGAGGAGGGTTTCTGGATGCTATTGCAATTCAAATACATACATTAGATTAAAAATAATTATAACCGATTTCCCTTTAAACAGACAGGAACCGGGGACTGCAGTTTGTAAGATTACTGTTTGGCATCCAATGTGCTTTGTGTGTCGAATTGAGTGAGTGTTAGTGCCCCCTTGTGGCTGGGCCAGAGGGCGAATGCGACACCCATTACTAGGACGCATCTCGTTTAGTGCAACTGGTAAAGGCGTGGGTGTTTGGAGCCGGATGCCCAGGGCTCTGATCCCAGTTCCCGGACCATGGGTGACAGGGACCTGATCATTCTTGCTCGCTGCACATAGATTTGTTTCATGAGACTGGAAATCAGGGCTCCGGGGTGTCAGTCACCGCTCTGCTAATGACTTGCTGCAGCATCTGGAGTAAATCACACTGACTCTTTGTGCCTCGGGCTATGGATTTAGTAGAGCACCCGTTGTCTGCTCGGGGCACGCTATAGTCACCTCGTAAAATTTCCACTTCTGAGCTCCAACAGACCATAACAAAAAAACTCTTCCCTCCGTCCCCCCAAAAAACCCCCAAACCCCTCACAACTGCTCTGCGCCCAGAGCCGAAAACACCCTCCTCTGGTCAGAAAAAGCCCACAATAGACACAGAAGCCCAGCAACCTGCCCTGAAGGTAAGCAGCCCTGGGCTATGCTAGACCCAAAGAGGGAAGATCAATGCAGAACAAAGGACCTCTCACTCGGAAAGTTCCCCAACCCTCACCTTTCAAACCAAGTTTCAGAGTAACAGCTGTGTTAGTCTGTATTCGCAAGAAGAAAAGGAGTACTTGTGGCACCTTAGAGACTAACCAATTTATTTGAGCATAAGCTTTCATGAGCTACATCCGATGAAGTGAGCTGTAGCTCACGAAAGCTTATGCTCAGATAAATTGGTTAGTCTCTAAGGTGCCACAAGTACTCCTTTTCTTTCAAACCAAGGGGCTATTAACTCAAACACCGTGCTCTGATGCCAGGACAGAGGCAGAATCCCACATAGAAGCCCAACTTCTTAGGGGTTTATTGCATGTAATGATACTAACCTACCTCACAGGGATCAGAAATACAATCAGAAATTAGAAATTGACTCCTCGCATCCCATCATGGTATAAGGGCAAGCGATGGCGGGGGAGGGGATGGAGAGGAGTGAGCCGGGGTGGGGGGTGGCCTTGGGAGAGGAGACTGCACGGGAATGGGGCCTTGGGGGAAAGGGCGGTGCGGGTGGGCAGGGCCATGGTTCAGGAGCCAGTCTTCGCCATACACTTTTCGGGAGCTTCCATCGCTCCTAGAACAGACAAAAAGCAGGGTAAACCCCCCAAACCAGAGGTTCTTGAATGTTTTTTTGTAATCGTTATATGTACTTGTGTGGCAGCAGAGGGAGCAAAGAAGGGGGGTGCGATCAAATAAGTTTGAGAACCACTGCCCCAAACTGATTGCATGTTCTATAATTAGACTTCACCAACCTAGTAACAAGTATGAACTCCGAAGCACCATAACAGTCTTACCCTAAAGTCATAGACAGTCCCCTTGGGCAGTCCAGTCTATCTTGCCACCCAGGCAAGCTGGACTCTGTGTCACTTTACAACAAAAATCACAACAATATTCAAATTACTCCCAGTGTCAAAGGACCAGTCTCTTACCCCAGGTCAGTTGTACTCCGATCTCAAACCAAAGACAAAGATGCAGTAATCTATCAGCACAAAATGTCTTTTCAGGGCTATCCCATCCCAAGCAGCATGGGGATCTCTGTGCATGTGTTCAGCAATCTTTGCCGCCCAGAGTCCAGACAGCAGAAAGATCCCAGTTGCTCCTTGTCAGGGATTTTTCTCCCCTCACCCCAGAATCCAGGCTGATGGGATGAATTCTTGCACAGGCCTCCCCTTCCTGGAGGGAGTGACGAACGCAATCAAAAAGGTCTGTGTCCTTGGATGCTACATAATGCCTTGCCTTCCATGATCCATCTTGTATGCAGGACGAGCACTTTACCTGTATGAATGCTTCTTTTCCTGTTTGGTGAGTTACACAGTTGCAGAGGTTTACAATGCAAACACTCAGTATAACTTCATACCATGGGATACACATATGATAAGCAGGATTACTACATGCAGCATCCTACAAGCATTCCATAAAGTCTACAAATCAAAAACATTCTTATAACACTAATATCTATTTTAACTATACTAATCCACAGGTGAGCCAGACTAGTTTCCAACCATGCATTTGTCAGGCCCAGAGCCTTGGCGTGACCTGGCACCTGCTCTGCCAGTGTTACCTGCCCACACTCCAGTCCTCTTTCATTTTCCAAACCAGGGTGAATATTCCTTCTTGTGCTTATTTGCCCAGGAATGCTAGATCATGTTTATGAGAGTTGAAATCCTTTAAAAATTAGCTGCCTCTTTAGTTAGTGAATGATTAATTAGAGCGTTAGCTGCTCTCTTTGGTCTTGCTTGGTGATTAAATACAAAAGTAATGACCAGTAACTCTGGGATTATTACTTAAATATTGTGTGAAACTTGAGGACAGGGACGGGTGCCCATGGGGAATGACATGAATGATTACTGAAGGATCACCTTAATGAATCATAGAATCATAGAATATCAGGGTTGGAACGGACCTCAGGAGGTCATCTAGTCCAACCCCCTGCTCAAAGCAGGACCAATCCCCAACTAAATCATGAAGACGAGACAGAATCAGTCATGAAGATGACAAAGGGGCTGTTAGTGGGAGGAAGAGTCAGAATGGAGACTACATCAGAGGATGCACAAATTAACTCCAGCCGATACGGATGATGGTTTGAGCTGTAAGTCTTTTGTCATCATAAGTATGGGAGTCGATTTCAAAAGAAGAATTAGTCAATGGTCCACTGTAGCTGGAATCCTTTTATCCACATACCCACTCAAGACCAGCTTTAATAGTTCATCCTTGTTAAGGCAATACATGCCTTCTACCCGATTCATGGCAAAACGACCTGGAAACCCACATAGATATTTTACTAGTAATCTGGCCAAAATATAACCAATCTAGCAACATTACAACAATACAATAAGCAAACTGTCTCCTAAGACTGATTCTGTCCTGAGGGCCAGAATCCTGCAATCCTTACTGAGTCAAAACTTCCAGCCAAGTCAGTGAAGTCTGGTGGCTCCTGTCTGACACTTTGAAGGAGACTTCTCAGATCTTCAGCCTTCAGAGCTTCCCTGGGGTGAGAGGAGCAGATCCTTGGCTGGTGGAAATCTGTGAAGTCAGTGAAGCTGAATCGATTTGCGTCAGCTATGGATGGGGACAACTCGAACATCGCATGCTACGTGAGTCTAGGTCATAGGGAAATTATGTCACAGGCAACAATCAGGCCTTACTCGTATGACATTGCTGCATAGAAATTTAAGGCTAGCAGAAATGAGCGGAGGTCTGTGCTTTCATTACCAATCTTAAACCACGTCAACACTCAGTGTATTCGGAGTTTAAATGGAACGTCAATAACTTAAACAAGTTTAAAACCTGAGGGCATCTCGTCTTCAGCGGTGAACTTTAAAGGCATCATCAAGTGAGATTGAGTTTGGACCCTTCTCGGGGAAATGCAGGTGCTTTCGGTCCTGGTCATTGGGGAGGCTGCCCTTTCCGAGACCCTTTTCCCGTTCCCCAAGCGGACCCCTTCCAAGTGACAGGCCTCTGCCTTCACTTCATTTTGGGGTGGGATCCTGCAATCCAGCCACTCTTCTGCTGGCTCTCCAGGTTCTAGCCCTTGGTTGCCAACTTTATTACCTAGCAGGCCTAAAGGGCTTGGCACCTGCAAGCATTTCCCTTCAGGAGCCGGTGCACAGTAATGGCCTGCAGTGACACAGAAGCAGCTTCTTCAAAACAAAGTACGGTTTGTAGTGCCCAGAGGTGCACAGCACTCTGAGTATGGATTTCAGATAACAAGGAGACCTACCTGCATAGTCCTACCCACACGCGGCATTCCCCTCTAGCCCTTGGACCTGTTGCCACTGCATTCTCCTGGACACCCAGTTTTCAGCTTGCTTGGAGTAGCCTCCTCACTCTGTCAGCCTCTGGGTGTCAGCCTGCAGCAGCTGACGATTTCCCCCCCTCCCCCGCTCTCTAGAGGGCCTGTCTTTTAACAGATCAGCGTCTTTGATCCCCCTCTTCTCAGCCTTCGCAAACAGCCCCCTCACTAGGGATGGAGCTGAGGAGTTCCTCCTTACAGCTACCTACCTGGCTACTGCGTTTGAGAGGCTTCTCCTTCTTTAGCCCGTTGTTTCCTGGCGGGTTTCTTGAACAAGCCCCTTTTGATCTAACCCTACACATCCATGCGGGGTAATACCACTGAGGAGCATATGACATTTATAAAAAACAATACAAATATTTACCGGTTCTCCACACTCTAACTGAGACTGTAAGCTCTCTGGGGCCAGACTCTTTTTTCTATGTTTGTCCAGAACCTAGTGACTACAGTGATACAAATACGTATATAATAATAAAGTGCTGCAGGAAGTAATTGGGGTTCATGATATGGTAAGCGGCACTCTTCTCTCTGAGTCACTGCTGAACTCATACTACTTCTTAGGTCTTATATACCACTTTTATTCTGTAGATCTCAAAGCACTTTTACATTCTCCCCATTTTACAGGTGGGGGAAACTGAGGCACAGAATGGGGCTGTGACTAGTGGCTTAGCACTGCTGCAGGATGCTGTGCTGCTGGAGATGCTGTCTTTTTAGGATGAACACGTTATAGTGAGGCTATGTTTATAGACCCAGGACACCCTTTGCAACCATCATCAAGCCAGCCAGTGCAGGCATAGTCTCCTGCGAACCGGCTGTTTTAAAAAATGTGTCTGATTTGGTGCTTTCAAAAGGCAAAATGTTTGCTCTGTAGAGGAATCTTTATTAGCCAGCTTGAAATGTCATGCTTGGCAAAGATGGCTTGGCAAAGTAATTAGTTAACATTTGTAAAGTACCTTGAAGATTTAAAAGTCTGTCTAGGTTCTAAGTATTATTAATTTTTATTATCATAAATTTATTATTATCATCCAGAAAAGGAAGACATTCTCCAATGAAGGCAAGGAGACCACTCCTTCACAATTTCCTTCTTCAGCTAAAATACTGAGACCTCATCTTCAGTTCAGGTGTGATATGCTCAGTGTATCATATGTATGTTATCTTTATTTATTAGTCATTTCTGGTAGCAACCACTATGTGCTAAGTGCTTTCTCGACAGACAAGAAGAGATGGTCCCGATTCTAAGGACAGACAGACAAGTAGGGGGGGTATGGGAGACATTTTTTCCTCTCATTTACTGGGACATGTCTCCACAGCGAGCGAGGGCATGTCTATGCTTCGAGCTGGGGGAGTGCTTCTCAGCTTGAGGCGAGCTGGTGTGTGAATCTACAGCTCACTAGCCTGCAGCGTTTGAAATGGGAACACAGCAAAGTGCGCCATGGAACTTTTAATACACAGTAGCAGGGTTCACATGGCTAGTTAGTGTGCAGCTGGCGAGAGCTCTGTAGAGTCGCACCCTGCCTTGGTGCATCGTGTAGATAAGTCCTAAGTCCTTTGTATACAAATCTGCTCCCTTCACTATAGGCAGCACAGCAGACGTGGACCTTCGAGAGGGTCTGCAGGTGAATAAGTTCAGGAAGGTCACATCCTGCATAGGGGACAGTGCGGAAGTACGTAGGGGCAGTGTGGATGGAGAGATGACAGACAGGTGGGAGAGGGTGGGAACATTGACTGAGCAGAGAGGGAGGAGGCAATGTACAACTTGGCAAGGGAGGAGAGCAGGGGTGGGTTGAGTGAGGAAGAGGTTTACGGGGTGACAGAAAGCTGGAATTTGATGTGATAGTGGATGGGGAGTCAGTGGGTGTATGCACAACTACTGGGAAGGAGAGAAAGTCCTGTGGTTAAAGCCTGGTTCAGTGCAACACAGATTCTATTCCTAGGTCTGCTGACTCGCCATGAAATCTCTGGCGAGCCACTGAACTTCTGTAGGCATCATTTCCCCGCACCTGTACGAAGGGGAGAATAGACATTTGTCTAGCTCACCTTGGGTTGGGAGTCCAAGTTCATTAATGTCCATATGGTGCTTTGACAGCCCGGGCTGGGAGATGCTACAGAAGTGCCAAATATTACTGTCATGGATAAGTGTGTGTGGGTGTTTGCGTGTGTTTAATTTGTTAGAGTAAGAAACTAAACAAACTTCCATCTCAGGCCAAGGCAGAAGAGAGGAGAGAACAGGGGAGCCATGACAAGTCCAGCACAGTAAGACTGAAGACTGCAGCACATTACGCTGGGTTCCTATGCTCCCAAAGGGGCATTTTGACAGCCAGAGATTGCTTGGGGTTAGGGATGCCTGGGCCATCCCCCAGTGATGCCCACTATGCTGTGGGCTGGAAGTGGGAGGTGATGTAGGAGCTGCATGGTAGATGTTACTGGGGAAGAGGGAGCATGGCTGGGTTTTAATCTGGTTTTCGCTGGGGGAGAGGCACAAAGGGGAATTATCCCATGAGAGGATCAGGGCCTTCCTGTCTCGGAAATGTTTCCACTGGCTTTAATTATAGGTTCACTTAGGGCTTCAGAGCTTTAAAAGAGACTGAGAAAGATCATGGGAGTCCAGGGTTTGTGAGGAGATGGTGCCCACTGTATCTTTCACAAGCTCTCTGGGATCTGGTATTTTCCACCAGGATTGTGGTTCTTCAGCCACATGCTGAGTCCAGCATCATCCTCTTGCCTGACACAGGCTATGCTATCATATAATCCCAGAGAGTCGGTCCCCATCCCAGAATGTCTGTCCGTCTTTGCAAGGAATACCCCAGTAGCATTCCAGCCCTCTTTGCAATGGATGAGACATCAGCACCATATGGAGCAGCGGCCATATCCAGCAGGCAGAGCAGGGAGGATTCCCTCTGATCAGGGCTGGGTTCCCCATACTGCCAATGTGCTTCTGGGCAAAGCAGAGAAGCTGTACTTATTTAGATTTATATAAGCATTCAGAGGAGGCACCTATCCAATGCTCTGAGTGCCTTTGCCATATAGTAAAAATACAGATCAGGTGGAAGGGAGCTGACTCTGGGGTGGAAGCAGCACGATCGGCCATCCCAGGCTGCAGGCTGGATGGGAAGCAGAAGGAACAACAAGACTCAAAACACGTCTTACGGAAAAGTAAAAATCAAAATCAATAGCAGCCACTCCTATTCCCATCACCTTCCATTATTCACTCTCCCTCCCGAGCTCCTCAGTGAATCCGTGGCTTCTGTCTGACTCCTATCAGGACCCTCCAAGGTTTTCAGACTTGGGGGATTGGGTTCACTTGATGCCAGAGAGTGGAGCCAATTCCTAACAGCACTCACTCCGTGCATCCACGCCGCAGTTAAATAATCTAGCCATACTTCTGCTCCTGCCACGTGGAGATTTACAGCAGAATCCGGGTAAATGGAGGAGAGGGCTATTATCATCAAGCAGCAACCACACAACCACTCTGGGTGGGTTACCACGAGACAGCGAGGCCTGTTCAATTCACCCCGCCACCCAGAGCGGCCAGCTCCTCGGGAAGTACGTAAAAAGCAGGTGCATACCTCTGTGGCTGGAGCAGAGATGGAAGGGGCAGTTACTGCATTTCCAGCACTGAAAGTCAGTCACCCCTGCGAAATTTAATGAAACAAACACAATGAGCAAGCAGAGGTTATAAAGAGGAAGAGGAAACTTTAAGCAAAGAGATAAAAGAGGTTACCAAAGAGCAGTGGGGAAGCAGGAGGATGCTGCCTACCTAGCCCTTGGAGATGCTATAACTGAGGTTAAAAAGGTACTCCTAGATTACGAAGCTCAGGCCCAAACACAAATGGCAGAGGTATGAGGAATTGGGTTATCCCTGAAGGGTTAGAGCTCTGGGCATATCTGGTGCACTGTGGGGAAAAGAGAAAACGTACACGGCTGACAGTTTATTGTTGAAGTATTTAATGAGGTTCATAAACATGAGAGGACCCCGGGGACTGAAAAGGTTCAAGTTCTCTGGCTGTTTGCCCAGCACACAAGCCCCTGTGAGCCATTATAGGAAGGCTTATGACTCAATGCCCAGTCCTGCTTCCACTGAAATCAATGGGCAACATCCTTAAGCTGGTGTAAATCGGAGTAGCTCAGTGTCTATTGGCTGTAGTGGGGTGCTGAGGATCTGCCCCGGTGGCTAAACCTCCCGTCCAATCAGTGAAGCAGGACTGAGTCCAAGGGTGGTGTTTTAAATCAGGCCAGAAACTACTTCTAGAAGCTATTCTCTCCCCAGCAGCCCTGGTGACTCCCATGGGTAAGGATCAGCCCCTGGGTGATTTAAAAAGCTGGGTAAATATAATTTGGATTAGCCTGGAGGAACCGGGGGTTAGCTGAATCAAAATTAATTTCATACCCAATTACAGAGCAGAATCAATCCCTTTGGCAAACTGCCAACCACCACCAACATTAATAATAATAACGATGAAGAAAAATATTATATTGAGAGGTAAATGCAATAATATTTTAGTAACTTTTTATAGATATTAGGGGCTGATCATGGGTGGTTCTGAGTGCTCAGCTCCCATTGACTTCAGTGAGCCAAGGAGCTCAGCACACTACAGGAAGCACTCAGCACCTTACAGTATTGGACCCTCAATAGGGACGACGCAATTGGTTAATTGGTAGCTGAGCAGATACAGTTAGTGCTTTATTAGCAATTGCATCAGTATGAGTTAAAATACTCCAAGCCATGAAGCTGGCATTCTCAAAGTGACCTGGGGGGCCAAGGACCCAACTCGTGCCGGCAATGGGGCACCGGGAGGTTCCCAGACATAATACTTATTGCTGCTGTCACAAGTAATTAACGTCATTTAAAGGGTCTTGTGGGCTCTGTGCATAAACCCATTCAATCAATATATTTAAGGGTATTGATCAGTGAGGAGTATTGGAAATAGAGCTGACCAGAATGGTTTGTTTTTCTAACTGGAGCAGCAAAGGGAGTTAAGAGAAGACTCCCAAGTGGCTGATCAGACTTATGTGCAGATGTCGGGAGCTGTCAAGGTTCCTTCCCCACTCTGAACTCTAGGGTACAGCTGTGGGGACCCGCATGAAAGACCCCCTAAGCTTATTTCTACCAGCTTAGATTAAAACTTCCCCAAGGCACAAAGTCTTTGCCCTTGGATTAGGTAAAGCCACCACCAAGTGTTTTAGACAAAGAACAGGGAAAGGACCACTTGGAGTTCCTATTTTCCCCAAATATCCCCCCAAGCCCTTACACCCCCTTTCCTGGGGAGGCTTGAGAATAAACAAGATGGGCACAAAGCCCTCGGCTTTTTAAGGCCCAAAAACCCCAATCAAATTCTTAAAAAAATCAGAATTTTATTAGAAGAACAAAAAAAAGATAAGAGAACAACTCTATAAGACCAGAAAGGAAGATAGTCTTACAGGGAGTCAGATTCAAAACATAGAGAATCCCTCTATGCAAAACCTTAAGTTACAAAAAGACACAAAAACAGGGATACACATTTCCTCCAGCACAGCAAATTTGCAAGCCAAAAACCTAACACATTTTCTAGCTAGATTACTTACTAACTTCAGAGGAGTTGCAGAGCTTGCATCCTTGATCTGTTCCCCGCAAAGGCCTCACACAGACAGACAAAAACCTTCCCTCCCCAAGATACAAAGTATCTTGTCCCCTCGTTGGTCATTTTGGGTCAGGTGCCAGTGAGGTTACCTTAGCTTCTTAACCCTTTACAGGTGAAAGGATTTTGCCTCTGGCCAGGAGGGATTTTATAGCACTGTATACAGAAAGGTGGTTACCCTTCCCTTTATATTTATGACAGGAGCTGAGTTCTTTGTTTCTGTAGTAGTGCCCAGAAACTGTAATCAGACCCATGGTGCTGGGCACAGACCAGAAGAGGAGCACTGGTTCCAGCTACAGGGTTCCTTGTGGTTGACAAGATATTGGACCCTGCAGGGCTCTGAGCAATGCAGGGTGTGTTCCAAGCAAATTAGGGCTCAAGCCTGCAGTATGCAGGTCACTGTGGCCCTATCCAGAAAGGCCCTGAAGCACTACAGGCCAGATTTTGAAAGGTACCTAGGCACCTAACAAGATTTTCAAAAGCACGTAAGGTGCCTAAAACACACTGGAGTGTGAGGCACTAATTGCTTTTGAAAATCCCAGCAGACACCTAGATACCCTTAAAAATCTGGCCCCAGGTGCTTAACTTGGAGCAAGTGAGTAGTCCCATCTGGCGTCAGTGGGACGCTTCATGTGTCTTAAAATTAATCACATGGGGTAAATTTTCAAAAGCAGCTATGTCCCATTTTCAAAAGTGGTTTAGGCACTCAGGAGCCTGAGTCTCATTCAATGTCAAGGGGATTTAGGCTGCTCAGTGCCTCAGTCATATTTGAGTGCGGGACTATTCTATTCGATATAGGTTCTTATACCACGCTCGTCACCAACGTACCCGAACACCTTCCAGCAGTGCACTAAGCAACGGCTGTCACGTGTGTGTTCTCTCCCCCCCTGCCTGGGGAGACAAGCACACACAGTGGAGTCTCTGGTTTGGACATGTTGCTATATGTTTGTTAGAAAAGGCAGATCAAAGAAATGCACCTTGCATTGGGAATGGGAGGTGGTGAGGTTTGTGATGGTCCTTGGTTCCTGGGTAGCATTCATTCCATAGCCCCCAAGAGCTGTCTCGTGTACAGATGAGCTTTACCTTTATTGGAGAAAGCTCCTGGGAGCAGCGTTGTTGACCAGTTTTCATCCCAAAGCTTTATGCTCTTCAGTCACCTGCTTTTTGAAAACGTTGGCTGCAGTGCTGAATCGGATCGAGAGTGCTCAATGCATTGCAGGGTTGGACACAAAGGGTATGTCTACACTGCATCCAGGAGCGTGCCTCCCAGTCCAGGTAGACAGACTCACACTAGCTTTGCTCCAGCTAGCCACCCGAGTCTAAGCCCCTGAGTCCAAGCTTCGGTAGCTAATCCAAGTCACCACTCATGCCACAACATCCACACTGCTAATTTTAGTGGACTAGCTCAAGCAAAGCTGGCACAAGTCTGTCGACCCAGGCTGGGAGGTTCACTCCCAGCTGCAGTGTAGACCTGCTGTTAGTGCCAAAGTATCTCTTCCATGTGAAAACCTACAGGAGGAGGAAATAATCCAACACCAACACAACTGTGTGATAAAGGTGTTACAGCTGCTGTCTGGAGGTACGGCTGTAGTTTGTGTGACTACCCAAGCTAACTTTGACCAAGTGGGCTTGCATAACAATAGCCAAGAATCCACAGCAGTTCAGGCTGCCCAAGTCTGCCCAGACCCTGGTAATACTCAAGTGGCTAACCCCTGCTTTTGTGGCTTCACTGCTATCAGTACACAGACTAGCCACATGAACGCTAGCCTAGGAGGGTCTCTGCGTGCTGCAGTCACACGTCTGGTTGCAGCGTAAACATATCCTCAGGTACAGATGGATTTCTCATGAAAGTGGGAGGGGACAGGGCAACTTAACCAATGAACCCCCTGAGAAACAGGATGCTCTAGTGCCCAGGACTCAGGAAACCTGAGTTCAAGTCCTTGCTCTGCCAAACGCTTCCTTCACTTAATCTCTGTGCTTCAGTTCCCTTCTGTAATAGCACTTCTGTATCTCACAGGAGTGTTGTGATGGCATATGCATGGCCTGAAAGCATCTTTGTGACCATCTAGTCTGCACACCTGTATAACACAGGCCATAAACTCCCCCTCCCCCAACTAATTCCTGGAGCATCTCCTTTTAGGAAAATATCCTGTCTTGATTTTAAAATGCTCAGTGATGGAGAATCCACCACCACCTGTGGTAAATCGTTCCAGTGGTTAATTATCTTCACTTTTAAAAGTTTACACGTTATTCTCAGTCTGAATTTGTCTAGCTTCAAGTTCCAGCCATTGGATTGGGTTATACCTTCCTCTGCAAGATGGAAGAGCCTATTATTAAATATTTGTGGAATCACTCAGCTAGTCAGCTAAGTATATAAATGAATAACCGCTACAAGGAAAAACACAAAATGGAGAATAGCAAAGTATAAGCAACTCTTTCCCCATCATCACATTTAAATAAGAAAAGAGCTGCTGATCCAGATTCATTAAGACAATTTGACTAAAAGCAAATTACATCTGAAGCATCTAATTAAAACAAAATAAATTAGTTTGCCCTCCCAATTTCCCCTTTCTAAAACTAACACTGCCAGGGCTTCCCTGCATTGAAAAGTTAACAATAGCATTAACCCACTGCATAATACTTCAGAGTTAGAGGGAAACAGGTTGCTGCTTTCTGCTCTTGAAGCTGAGCTTCTCCCAACCCACCAGGTCACTTGTCCTTTTGTAAAGCAGATGCCCTGGCTACTTACTCTCAATGGAGTATACGGGTCCAGCTACAGGGAGTCATCTGCCAAACTACCACACCCAATAGTGACACAACCCCTTACTGCTTTGGGTCACTCCCAAAGCTTCACAACATCTATGGGGTTTCACCACAGTGTTTTGTTGCATGTCTGGTGGTTGCTCCCTTGCCGTCCTCTTCATGCACACTGGTGCAATCGCTCCGTACTGCAGGGGCTTCCCTGGCCTCAGAACAGCCACTCCCCATGCTTGCATCTGCTCTGACTCCTCTCTGAAAGTGAATTGCAAATTGTAAAATTTGCAGTCTGGGCCTGGCCAGTTACATACTGTGCGCTAACCATTCTCCAGGCAGCAACAGTATCATGTGACTTATGTCATCAAGGAACACAGAGCAAATGAAGATCAGCTGACATCAGTGGAGTAGGATCAGACCCACTGTGAATGTTCACAATGAACTCGCCACAAACGCAATCTGCAGGCTAAGAACATGATTCCTTCTTTCACCACTAACTGTAAAAGTAGCTCCTGCTTGCACCTTTAAAGGCTTGGAGGATAAAGACATGTCTTTCTCCACACAAAGCTTTTCCTTATTCTGCTATATATGACTCTCTCTCGTTTTCTTTCTCTCTTGGCGCATCTATCCAGCAGAATTTTTAAAATGATGAAGATGAGATTCTAGGAAAGCTACGTTGTATTGTGAATAAGATTTAAATAAAAAAGAACAACCGTTAAATTTATGAAAGGGGACTGGGGTTTTAAAATACCATCAAGCTGTAGAACTGGCAATCTGTTTTACAGCCCAGCCAAGTTCCTATAAGCAGTTTTATAACTGTTTCTGCTTGATTGATTTGCCTCTAAGAGAAGGTTAATAAAACCCCAGAAAAGTAGAGTGGAAATTCCAGCAATAAAAGAGGTACCAAATCCTTCATCTCGCCTCTCAACATGGTGACATTTTCTATTAAAGTCGCCGAGGCTGACCTGATTCATTAGCACTAGCCCAGCAGTGGTTGTGATGTCACCAGTAATTCTGCTGGGAGGAAGGCAATAATAAAATCTTTCTGGACATGTGTAGTTCTTATAGAGTGTGAGGGCCAAATACTGGCAATGCGCCTCAGGGCCTTTACTAGACCAGCAGCGTACACCCAAATGCGCTGTCAGATGCATTCAGCTCAACACCAGCCCTGTGCCTATGGGCCAGCTCGGCATGTCGCAGGGTTCCTGCAACTGGTGCGTTCTTTAAGAGCAACATGATTGCTGCTACTGGACCCACCTTATTCTGGACAGCAGCTTCTGGAATTTAGAACCGACTCTTTTCCTGCAAACCGTCTCTGTTGTGATCATGGTGCACTTTCCAGAAGGCAAACTGTACTATCTGAGTTTTTATACCATGCTCATCACCATGGTTTGTGAACACCTACGGGTATATGCTGTTGTATTGGTTTTATTAGGACAGCATCTAGCGGCTTCAAATAAGAACCGGGCACTATTGTGTTAGGTGCTGTACAGGCTCATATTGAGAGATGATGGCTAGCCCAAAAATCTAACAGTTTGAATGTCTATGAAAAGCAACTGGTGGGAGAAAGGAAGTGGTATTATCCCATTTTGCAGATGGGAAACTGAGGCATGGGGCTGTTAAGTGACTTGAACAAGGACACACAGAAAGCCAGCAGCAAAGCCAAGAATTGAAGCCAGATTTCCTGAGTCCCAGTCCAGTGCCTTAACCACAAGGCTGTCCTTTCAACATGCTTTCAATACTTGTCTCACTTTCCCAGCAAGTGGCTTGTCTATTAGAAGGTTACAGCCTACTACTGCTGCCAGTAAATGGAGCTTCTCTCTTAGCCCAAGCGGCAGAGATCTCTGCTTTGGCACAGAAGGTCCCAGGCTTAAACCCTGCTGATGACCTGGGATAGGAATTGTAAACACAACTGCTACCACAATCTTATTCACCATGGAAGGATGTCACATGTACATCCACATGGCATGCACTGCTGCTCCTCTGCTGAGTTTACACCCTTTGCAGCCCTACACAGTTCACACACAGTTTTGGATTACTCTAGGCTCAACTACACTTAAATCAACCTCGAAACAGATGCATTTTTAACATTTGATTTCTTTTAAAGTATAAAAATAAAATGATTGCAGGTGAGATATAAAAGAGCTAAGTGCTGTGTGCTACACAGCAGGCCAAGAAGTTTAATGGAAGAAAACCTTATTTAACACTGGGCAGAAATTGTCTGTCTACCATGTTTAAGCCTCAAAATTAACACCTAGCTCTGCTGTTGCTCTCTGACAAATAAATGGCATGCAGAGCAGTTAATTGACTTCCCATGTCTTAGCCCTGGTCTACACTATGAATTTAGGTTTAGCAACATTAGATCGATTTAACTCTGCACCCATCCACATGACCAAGCCTGTTTTGTCGACTTAAAGGGCTCTCAACATCGATTTCTGTACTCCTCCCCGGTGAGGGGAGTAGTGCTAAAATCGACCTCGCTGGGTCGAATTTGGGGTAGTGTGGATGCAATTCAATGGTATTGGCCTCTGGGAGCTATCCCAGAGTGCTCCATTGTGACCGCTCTGGACAGCACTCTCAACTCAGATGCACTGGCCAGGTAGACAGGAAAAGCCCTGGGAACTTTTTAATTTCATTTCCTGTTTGGCCAGGGTGGCAAGCTGATCAGCACAGGTGACCATGGAGTCCCGGAATCGCAAAAGAGCTCCAGCATGGACTGAATGGGAGGTACTGGATCTGATCGCTGTATGGGGAGAAGAATCCATGCAGGCAGAACTCCGTTCCAAAGACGAAATACCAATATATTTGCCGAAATCTCCAAGGGCATGATGGACAGAGGCTACAACAGGGACACACAGCAGTGCCGCGTGAAAGTTAAGGAGCTGAGGCAAGCCTACCAAAAAACAAAGGATGCAAACGGTCGCTCTGAGTCAGAGCCCCATACATGCTGCTTCTATGATGAGCTGCATGCTATTCTAGGGGGAGCCCCTACCACTTCCCCACCACTGTCCGTGGACACCTGCAAGGGAGGAGTCTCACACAACAGGGATGAGGATTTTGTGGATGAGGAAGATGAAGAGGAGGAGGATAGTGCACAACAGGCAAGCGGAGAAACTGTTCTCCCCCACAGCCAGGAACTGTTCATCACCCTGGAGCCAATACCCTCCCAACCCTCCCAAGGCGGGCTCCCAGACCATGAAGCTGGAGAAGGCACTTCTGGTGAGTGTACCTTTGTAAATATAATACAGGGTTTAAAAGCAAGCGTGTTTAATGATTAATGTGCCCTGAAGACTTGGGATGCATTCGCAGCCAGTACAACTACTGGAAAAGTCTGTTAACGTGTCTGGGGATGGAGCAGAAATCCTGCAGGGACATCTCCATGAAACTCTCTTGGAGGTACTCTCTGTGTTAGCCTCAGGAGAGTGATATCACTCATGGTCACCTGGTTGAAATACGGGAAATTTGTTTAAGGGGACAATCAGAGGTGCCCATTCCTGCTGGGCTGTTTGCCTTTGGCTGAAAAGAAATCATCCCTGCTGTTAGCCACGCGGTGGGGGGAGGCCTGTTCATGCTGAGCTGTTCATGTTTGACTGACAGTGATCTTCCCTAATACTAGCTACGCCATGGGTGGGGAGGGTGGTGAAGCAATCATCCCAGAGAATTGGGTGTGGGGCGGTGGTTTGGGTTGTGCTGCACATTCACCCTAAAACCACAGCCCTTCCTTTTAAATGGCCAACCCAATGGGCTTTGCTTGGTATGGGAAAGGAGGGCGCTGCTGTTTGAAACCGTTCCCACATGTTATGAAGGTTGAAGAAGCTGAACCCCTGATGGTGTGGCTGATGTGGTTGGGTCCTCTGATGGTGTCGCTAGAGTAGATATGGGGACAGAGTAGGCAACGAGGTTTGTTACAGGGATTGGTTCCTGGGTTAGTGTTTCTGTAGTGCGGTGTGTGGTTGCTGGTGAGTATTTGCTTCAGGTTGGGGGGCAGTCTGTAAGCGAGGACTGGCCTGTCTCCCAAGGTCTGGGAGAGTGAGGGATCGTTTTCCAGGATCGGTTGTAGATAGTTGATAATGTGCTGGAGAGCTTTTAGCTGGGGGTTGTACGTGATGGTCAGTGGTGTTCTGTTATTTTCCTTGTGGGTCCTGTCCTGTAGTAAGTGATTTCTGGGTACCTGTCTCGCTCTGTCAATCTGTTTCCTCACTTCTCCATGTGGGTATTATAGTTTTAAGAATGCTTGATAAAGATCTTGTAGGTGTTTGTCTCTGTCTGAGGAATTGGAGCAAATTTGGTTGTATTTAAGGCTTAGCTGTAGACAATGAATCGTGCGGTGTCTCCTGGATGAAAGCTGGAGGCAGGTAGGTAAATATAGAGGCCAGTAGGTTTCCGGTATAGGGTGGTGTTTATGTGACCATCACTTATTTGCACCGTAGTGTCCAGGAAGTGGATCTCTTGTGTGGACTGGTCCAGACTCAGGTTGATGGTGGGGTGGAAATTGTTGAAATCCAGGTGGAATTTTTCAAGGGCCTCCTTCCCGTGGGTCCATATGAACTCTGATTCTCCAATTGTGAGCTAACTCCCTTCTCTTCATGAAGGGGGGGGAGGCAAAGAGGGGAAGATTCCTTCAACTTCTTTCCTCCATGCTAATTGTGGATTTATTACTGCTTCGTTTGCTTACAGCTGAATGAAACAAAAACCTTCATTCCAATTTTATGATGCTGCTAATTGGATTGAGTAGGTCATAATGACTTTATTGTATATACATAAATTAATACTTTTAAGGCAAATGAATGTAAAACAAAAATGCCTGCAGAATTTAAACACAGAGGGACCAAGGAGCTTCCTATACCTGTTCTGAAGTGCAGCGTACACATATTCTTAAATGATCATGGCCCAATTCCGCATTCAGGTACACACACAGAAATCCAGTTACAAGTGGTCCTACTGGAACAGAATTAAGGATGGGGTTTTCCAAAGTGCCTAAGGGAATTAGGTGTCTATCATCCATTAAATCCCAATGGGATTTGGACACTTACCTTTACACACCCTGGAAAATTGGAGTTTCAGGCCAATTAGTATATGCTGTAGCAAAGTTGACACTGCAGCTGCCCAATCTAAAATTGTTAAACAAGGGACTTCAGGCTTTAGTTAAATCCAGTCCACCATCTTTCACTAGCTCTCAACTCAGGGTCTGTTTTCTTTAAATTACCATGTAAACCAGATGATGTTGCCTAGCCCCATTCATCACTTAATGTACTAGTTTGCAAGGTGTATTTGATACAATTCCTACCCAATCAAAAACAGCATCTGAAGTACAAGCATCTCTCTCTTTTCCTCACCTCAATATTAATTATCCTCTATTCTCTCTCAGACTTTGTCGACATTAGGACATTTCTTACCTATTTTTCAGCAACAGTTCAACTGCACCAATGCTAAAAACAACAATGTTACCCAGGTGCATGTGTTACCACTGTGTCATCTAATCCTTAACTAAGTAATATGTATTGTCTATCAGATCAGATTAATTTTATACTTAACTAGGGCTGGTGCCTGACTAAAGCAAACACAAACCCCTCATAAATGAGACCTGCTGCATGAGATCTTTGAACCTTATATATAAAAGTGTGGAACAGGTACAGAAACCATCAATGATGAGCGTGATGCAGCTATGTCACGGACACAATGGACCAAATTCTGCTCAGACATAACCTTGTTTTAATCCAGACTAGCTGTCAGTGGAGTTATTCTGGATCAGCGCCAATGTAAATGAAAACAAAGTTGGCATTCTCTTTATGCATAATGGGAGGCATTGTCTTAACTTAAACCAAGTAGGCATTCTAGATCAGTAGCTATTTCATTCTGGCCTCGTGAGACATTGAGCTCCTTTTTAAAATGATGATATAGCATATTTGTCAAAAAAGGAATATACTGCCTGAATATAAATTGAAACATCACGTTAAGTACATTACAAACAGATTAGCTTCATTGAATTTGCAGTAGTAACTTGCTACTGAACTGCTAGGAGAGAAAGTCTGTTGGTGACACTTTCTATTACTCTGGCACTGCAATCCAAATAAGATGTAATATAGTTCGTTGACTTTTTATGTCATTACCTGTACGTTCATAATAAAGCATGAGTTATGACACAGCTGTGGCTATGTACAGTAGTTAAATAGCTGCTTTTGTCAGTTTTAATAACCTGCAGCATAGAAAGATGCTGCCTGGATGTTTCTGTAAATCAGTATTTTAACTCAATGTTCTCTATTATATTAATTATCTGCAAGCCAGACGTGATTTCTTACCAGTCTTTCCCCACCTCAGGTGCACACACACACATGATGTAGTTATTGTAGGGTTGCTCATCATGCCTGTTAGGCTGCTGCCGCTATTTTTTTTTAAAGCACCAGGACATTTATTTAAAAACAAGCATGCACCCTTGTGAGTCCAGATCTAAAAGGTAACTGGGTTCTGCAGCTGACTTCCTATGTGACTTGGGCAAGTCATTTATTCTCTGTGTATCAGTTCCCCCTCTGAAAAAGAGCAAGTGTAATATCGTCTTTTTCCCACCTGTTTAGCTTGTACAGCTCTTTGGGGCAGACCATATATATACAGATACAGAGGAACCCCAGTCTCAGTAGGAGCTTCTAGGCACTACCATAAACCGTATAGTAATAATAAAAATTGTAGTTTACATTTTTGGCATCTACCAACCTTGGCATGACCCTAAAATTTCAATTACTTGGTTCACTTTTGGAAAAATCCTCTGACACATTGATGCACCACCATCTGGAGACCAGGAGTCTGGAAGCGGGTTCTGAGCATTACACGCTCCCATGAGAATCTGTTCATTGTGTCTGCCAAGCCAGCAAGCTGTCTGTAGTTTCTACCTGATGCCATGAGCCAACTCTTGATAATTACATACATCAAACGTATCATACTCTTATTTCTGTTAGGGTGTGGTCCAGGCTGGTGGTCTGAGCACAGCCTGGGAGTTAGGCTCTCCTGGATCTTCATTGCAGTTCTCACATTGACTCCCTCTGTAGCTCTAGGTAAGTGACTTGCCCTCTCTTCTTCAGTTTTGGGGATAATGATACTCACCTACTTCATTAGAGGCGTGGAGAGATTCACATTTGTAAAGTGCTTGGAAGATGAAAAGCACCAAGTTTTATTTCATCTGTTAAGCTTTTCACAAGCCCAGAAAGCTAAATCTCCCTCCAATATTTGCTACACTATAAACATTAGGAAACGCTGGTGGGGGGGGGGGGTCAAGTCTCTGTAGAAAAACCACAAGAATCTGAGAATTTAGAGCACACCTTTCAGATAAGGATCTCAAAGCACTTTAGAGCCAGTATTTAATTCTCACAACCACCCTGCTTGGGAGGTAACAGTTATTATACTCATCTGGACTGAGACACGGAGGTAGATTTATTTTAGGTCAGCGCTCAAGCTTACCAAGGTTGGGCCTGGTCAGCATTCTCAGGGCGGGAAGAGCAAGGCCCACTCAAGGTGTTGCAGTTGATTCGGCAGGAGGAACACTTCCCTCCAAGTCAGAACTGAACCAGGAATATGGTCGTGAAGCTTGCTTTGCTGTTGGATATGTCAACTGTCAGAGAAGATGGCACAGTCAAGGCTTGATGAGTGGTTGTCATTAAAGAGCCCACGGTGCTTCTTGTAAGAGCTGGAGAGTAAGGGGTATTAAACCTGACCTAATCTAATCTGGTAATTTACCATCCAATTTCTGCCAACCTAAATTTCCTCGTGGTTTCTGGTGGAAACAGTATTCTCCCTAGTTTCCTGTCCTAAGCATGTACAATGTTGCTGTGAGCTGTAAAACAACTGCAATGTGCCATCCCAGAAGTGGATGAACATTGGGGATGGGGGCATGATTCTATTAGATGTAAAGTATGTCGCGTAGCAGGAGCATGTAGATGACAGATTATGACATGAAGCACCTCTGTATTCATACCCCTACACACTGTTATAATAATCTTTGTACAAAATATGCCTCATAGGCATCATTTGAAAATAAACTCACTGATCATTAATATTCTTGAGTGATGCATGTACATGCTGGGTATTAAGAGTTATGAACATATGCTGGAATTATAACTAAAATGCGTTCAAGCCAGGCATGTCAGCGGGAGTTGTTAAACAGGTCCATACTAAACAAAGGAACGTGTGTTTGCCTCAATTTACATGTACGTAGTAAACAGACCGAACAAGGGGTGGAGGAAAACCTCACACTAACACAGGGTTGCCAACTGTCTAATCGCACAAACCCAAACACCCTTGCCCCGCCCCCTCTCCCCCTTCCCTGAGGCCCTGCCCCACTCACTCCATCTCCCCTCCTTCCGCTGCTCGCTCTCCCCCACCCTCACTCACTTTCAGGGAGCTGGGGCAGAGGGTTGGGATGCGGGAGGGAGTGCAGGCCCTGGGAGGGAGTCTGGGTGTGGGAGGGGGCTCAGGGTTGGGGCCGGGGGTTGGGGTGTGGGAGGGAGTGCAGGCCCTGGAGGGAGTCTGGGTGTGGGAGGGGCTCAGGGCTGGGGCCGGGGGTTGGGGTGTGGGAGGGAGTGCAGGCCCTGGGAGGGAGTCTGGGTGTGGGAGGGGGCTCAGGGCTGGGGCCGGGGCTTGGGGTGTGGGAGGGAGTGCAGGCCCTGGGAGGGAGTCTGGGTGTGGGAGGGGGCTCAGGGCTGGGGCCGGGGATTGGGGTGCAGGAAGGGGTTTTGGGGGTGTTGGAGGGAGTGAGGCTTGCGGGCTCCGGCTGGGCAGTGCTTACCTTGGAGCTGCAGAGTCGGTGCTTGGGGCGGGGGCAGCGCTCAAAGACACCCCCTCAGGGACCACAGTGACGTGCCAGCTGCTTCCGGGAGCGGCGCAGAGCCAGGGCAGGCAGGGACCCCGCCCAGAGCGTGGCAGGCAGCTGGGAGTCCTGCACCTATGCCCATCAGGAGAGAGAAGCTTGGTCTGGGGTTTACTTTTCAAATAATCCATCATAAAGGTTTACTGAGCTATAAAAATTGGAGGTGGGGGGGGCCGTGTGAACCTCAAGTGATAAGCAACTGAATCAACTAATTGCATACAATGTCACCGTATTATAAAAGGGCAGAGAGAGAGATCTTTTCTGAAAGCGAATGACGCACTGGAGATTAACATCATTGTGAAATGTATGCACGAACACTACGTTTGGAATTATGGATACTCACTGATACTGTGTTTTAAAGTGTGTGGCTGAACAAAGGAACAGTTCCCGCCCAGACAGAAGGGGGGCAGCTATTTAAGGGTGTAAATGGGAGTAAATCCACTGAAACGACACCACTTTCAGTGAGATCAGAACCGGGCCCCTACTGTACACTTGCTCTGCCAGCCCAGCATGCATTGGCCCAATGCTGCGGTGAAAACCTCCTGGACAGTCCTGTTGAATTCCATGGAATTGTGACAGCACTGGCATCTTATTCTCAGTGCAGGATCAGGGTCTTTGATACCTCCCTGGTGACCATTTCTAATGCCACCCTGCTGCTGGGAGCACCCTCTCTGAGCAGGTCCCCCAGGCTACCTTCCAATCCTCCTTCCAATCCTTCCTTAAGGCCCTCGGTTTTTTCAATCAGACTTTCAACACTGACCTCCACTCCACAATTCCTGCCTTGCTTTGGATCCTCCCTGCCCCTAGCTTGGACTCTGAAGGATGGGAGAACTGAAGTTCCTGTTTCGTCCCATCTTTTATAAAAGGGAAGAGCAGAGCAGAACGGTCTCAGAAAGCGCCAGACTGCTGAAGTTACAAGGGAGAGTCCTAAAATGCGCTCAGAATAGCCTATTACTCTCTCCTCTCCTCGTTGTTTGGATTATTATTCTGTAGCTGTGCAATGTTTATGTCTGTGCTTTTTGTGACTGAGACATTGGAGAAAATGCCCCTGCAGCTGCGTATTTATCATTGCAAAGCATCTCGTGCACTTTGCATGCTATTGCAGCAAGCTGTCTAGCTAACTCTGCGACCTTAACACTGGGTCTTTGGTGGATGGGGCCTTCAGAATGTGTAAGATCAAATAATGTCATCTATCATTTAGATTATGCAGTGTTTTCAGCAGGAAGTTGGCATCCAGCAGCGATTATCCACCTTCAGGGTAGTACGCCACTAAGCACTCTCATTCTGATCATCAATGGAATCTACATTTTCATTAGCACAAGCCTGTAATATATACTGATATAATATATACTTACTCATGAACATCCAGAGGGGGCTATAGCAAAGTCCACTGGTCAGCAGTGAAATGTAGCTGCTAGTTTCAGGAGGAGTGTAAGATTAAAAAAGTCAAGAGCAACTGGGATTCAGGAAATCTGGATTCAGTTCCTGACTCTGAAACAGACTCCTTATATGACTTTGGCCAAGTCACCTAATCTCTCAGTGCCACAGTCCCCCACCAATAAAATAAAGATGCTAATGTGTCCTTTTGCCCACCCTTTATCTGTCATGTCTATTTAGTTTTGAAGCTCTTCCGGGTAGGTATAGGTAGCTTTTCAGGTATAGCTCAGCCTGTGTAATGAAAAGGGCCTGCTGTTCACATAGAAAATATTAGGTGTTACCTTGTAGGTATGCTCATTGCAGACACCCCCATCTATCTCCTGGAGAAGGCCCACAGTGGCTAAGGACAGTATAAAGCGTGAACACACCTTTTAGCAGACTAGAGCTCCATTGAGTCTTAGGTTTTTCGTTTAGCCCAATGGTGCAGGAGATGGTTCCTACAGCACACAACATGCATTCATTTCCAGCTTTTCAAATATAATGCTGGCAAACCCACTCCGGGCATGACGGGTGCAAGATGCCAGAGGTGCTTGTTACTTGTTCCCACTTAGCGCAGCGTAGGTACCGACAGGAGGCATGAGCTTTCTTGGAGTGGTGTGCTGGGGGCCAGGTGGTACTCAGGGAGGATGGCAAAGCATGGTTGAGAAGTAGTTAAACCAAAATGAGCTTTCCTGGCTCATGGGGGTAGAATGCATTGCTGTTCAGGAGCCACAAAGGCCAAAGAAGCCCTTGCAATAACAAGTTCGAAAAGCTCTCTGGTTTGTCTCTCCAGCCTGGACATGCAAGAGGCAAACCACTGCCCTTGCAATTCATGAGCTTCGTGCTGTATTGAGCCTGGTCTACTGGATTTGTGGGCTAGACGGCAGTGGGTGAGGAGACAGCGAGAAGAAATATCTGCTTGATTCACCCCTCCTAGGGCACAGAAGGGCAGATTGCACCCATTGTACTAGCTTGGACAGTTGTGTCCGGAGGAGAATTCACCCTCAGGGAAGGGCTGGTGGTGTTTCCTGGTACTGTCCTCCTCTCCCTTTCTTTCTAGCATAAGAATGTGTAGCCTGGCAAGGGGACTGGAGGCAGCTCTCATCTGCCACCACTTTCCACATTCAGTTCCTCTTCCTTTTCATTGTTTCCAACTTGCCTGCTTCTGGCTGCCCAGTGTTTGACTGGAGTGGGAATCCACAAGGGAGAAGAGGGCATTTCTAGAGCAAGCTCCTCCCATGTGTGCGGGGTTGTGCTAATGAGAGCTGGATCCCGACAGGTACAGCTTTGGCATGGAAGTCAGACTGGAGAAGGGAGGAGTTGGAGAGATCAAGCTTGATTAAAGCAATTTCTTGTTGTGTGCCTACTCTGTGTGTAGATAGTGAAGTTCATCATTTTGTGTGTTCCCTCTATTCACGCTCATTTGTAGTCCGTAACCAAATCTTACAATGAAGTGCCTGGTGCACCCAATGGATACTGGACCATTCTCCAGGCAGTGTGAGTGGGACAGAGGAGTATTTGATCTGGGCCATCCCTAACAGCCACTGAAGTTATACAGCCTGATGCTAGAAAGTGGGACGTGAAGGGAAACCATTGTTAACTCCCGTTCGGCTAAGGTTCGGTAGGAGCCTGAGAGGTGTTGAAGCAAGACGATGGAAGTTGAGGAGGATGAGGCCCTTTATAAATTATTGGTGATTTCTTTATTGTACAAAAGCAGCTGATGAGCTTAAATCTCCCTCATTCTCTTTCCCTCGTCACTGTTTGGATTTTGCTGCCACTTTTGCTACATTTCTATTTTATAATTTGGTCTCATAGTTTTTCTTCTTTCTGAAAACGTAAATCCTAACATTTGTGTACTTCTCTAATGCTTCACCAAGCAGACGTTCTTAGGAGAGCCCTCCAAAATCCCCATGGAGCTGGTAGGCTCAGTACTGCTCTCTCGGGTTGCGTTCTTTGAAGGCTCATATTCCCTTCGTTCCTTTCCCTAGTCCACTTGGTACAAGCCCCAGGAATCCTTATACTGCAGGTAAATGAATGGCTCTGAGAACTAGCAATAGAACATGGCAACATTCGCTTCTGGCCAACTACTTAAAATCAGGTCGGTAGCAACTGATAGTTTCCATCTGATAGTGGTTCAATAGACTACGGAGTTGGTTGTTTTTGGATAACCCCATGACAAAACCGCCATGACAACTACCTCCAATTAGCAGTTACTTGTATGATAGTCTGTTCTGAATTGGAATGAACCTGGAACAATCACTACCCTGTCACTCCTAGAGGGGATTCCCATAGGTGTGGATTCAGGTGTAATGGCATGGCAGGGTGTTGGGATGGCGTTCCTGGGGATGACTGGCCAATAGTTGTCCATTGTTGTACATGTGCTGTGGTAGGGAGTAGACAGAGCTGTCCAAGGGAATTAGACACATCTTCCATCTGCTTTGAAAATCTCACATGCCAGTCTCAGGGGCACCTTTCACCTCTACTCCAATGAGCATTTTAAAACAAGACATGCATATTCCAGACATTTAGGGTGGGATTTAGGAATCAAAGGAGACTTACTGGGACATATGCTCCTAAGTCACCTAGGTGCTTTTGAAAATCCCACCATAGATGCACCAAGATCCCGCCCCCCGAGGTTTTTAACTAGTATGTAATGTAAACTCACAAGCTGCGTTATCCCATCGTTGGTTCTCATTAAACAGAACAATTGCTTAAAAAATCTATGTAGACACATATTTCCCTCTTTTTGGTATTGAAATATCCCGGTCTAGGCTAGTCTTTTCCAAATTATGAGTCAATCTCTCCTCTCGGTTTACTCCAGGGCTGCCCAGCTGAGGCACAACAAACAACAAAGACGAAACACATTGGGGGTGGCGAGGGACAGAATTCTGAATGACCAAATAAATGGATGGCCCATCTTCACTGGGGCTCAAGGGCTTGTCCTGTGCTGTATTAGCTGTGGAAAGGATCCTGGCAAAGCAGTGAGAAAGTCTTATAGCCGAGAGGTGACTCTCTCCATTAAAGAAACACCTCCCATAATGCTGCTTCGAGTTCAGATCTTTATGTCGGCAGCTGCATGCGGGAAATGTTCTTTTCCAGCCTGGGACAGTCATATTTCTTGTTTCACTGGTTTTGGAATAGAGGCACTAGGCTGCTGAGTCTCTTTCATCTACATCTCTCACTGCCTGATTGCATCCACTCTGCTGGGAAATTGGCCCAGTGTCTGCCCTCTGTTCCAAGCCTGGTTCAGATCCTCATTCCAGGGGAATTGAAGGTACTCAGCACCCCAAGATGGTTCAAACGGTCTGTGGTAACATTGTAAAAGTGTGAGCATGGCCTTGCTAATACTCAGGGCCGGCCCACAACATTTTGGCACCTGAGGCAGGGAGCTCAAATGGTGCCCTCATGCCCCCTCGCTTGGGCAAAAACTTTGAAACTCCAGGTCCTAGTGATGCCCCCTCCCCACCGTCTGGCACCTGAGGCAGCTGCCTCAGTTTGCCTCATGGTAAGGCCAGCCCTGCTAATACTGGCAATTCTCTCCCATGTGTTCAGTCTTTCATGGAGGCTAACCAGAGTCAGCTGGGTTGATCCGGTATACAATCACCATCCACAGGATAGGGAAGGAAAAGGAGAACTGAGAATGTTAGAAACCACAATTATTTAGGAGTTCGCCTCAGAACTGGGTGGTAGTGTGGTTCTGTGGATTGGGCCCTAGACTGCGAGCCCAGAGATCTGGGCTATGCCATTACCTTGCTGTTGTGTCCTTGAGCAAGTCACTGCTTCGCTCTGTGTCTCAGTTTCCCCTTCCACCCTATGTCTTGTCTATTTTGATTCTAAACTCTTTAGGCAGGGATTGTCCCTTCTGTGCTCTGCATGTACCTGATAACACAATGGGACCAGTTTCACTGGGGCCTCTAGGTGCTACTCAGATACAAAGAATCAGAAAGAATTGCTGGAAGCAAATGTAGTGATCTTACATGAGCTAACATATGCACGTGCAAATGCTGTGTTTATCCATACAACAGACTCTGGTGTGTGCAAACTGGGTGACTGCGGGCCTGACCTCTGGAGTCAGAGGCCTAATTTCAGAAGCATTGAGGCTGTGAATCCTGTCATCACCAACATTGTAAACAGATCCAATCTGGCATGCTTCTCATTGAAAAGGCGGCTTTTACCTTCAGTTACCACTCAGAGCTAAACGAAATTTCACAGTTCCCCTGTATGCTCAGGCTCAAGACCGTCTCACACAGCACTCTGTATAGTAACTGATGAGAAATGCTGATGTTTAAGGGTGATGGCTGAGAGCCCTCTATTCATTCACAAGGCTGAGCCCAGGCTCCAGGCTGTAAAAGGGAGGCTCAAGATGTCCTCCCCCACTTCCAAAATCAACCAAACAAAAAGCCCTCCATGAGTGTAAGAAACTTCCAAGATGGAGGGTTCTCAGAGTAAAGAGCTCTCTGTACAAGAGCAGAGAGGGTAAGCACAGTCCTAGAACTTGCCCCCAGAGATCCCCACAATCATCCACTTGTCTCTGCTGGGGTCTCATATTTACATAGTGATGAAGAGCCTGAGAAGACAAGCCAGCACCTGGAGTAATTAGGAGCCTGATGCCCGTCTTTCCCTGCTTAGCAGCACCCCGGCCCTCCTTCCTCCAAATGGAATTAACTCATTTCTCCTGTTGTCTGGGAGTATTTCCCGTTACTCCTGAGCCCATGTTTGCCCACTCCCTGGAGCAGAGCTGAGCCATCCCAGAAGGATTACCTGTGCCATTCCTGCTGTGACTGACAAAAGCTTTAGTGCATTAGTGCCGGCTCAGGCAGCGGGGGCGGGGGGAAATAAGCAGGCAGAGGAGCTCTGGGGGCATCAGAGGCACTGCAGGGCTGGCAGACAGAAGGGAGTGAACACAGCTACCAATGCAAATGCTGTTGCTGGTTTCAATATGTTTGATGGGGGAGTGAGTTGAAGCAGGATGGGTGCCAGCCTCTTCCCACCAATGATGCGTCGCTTTCTAACTAGGCTGATGTAAAATCCTTCCTGTAGAATGTGCCCTGGTTCCAGGACCCAGCCTTAAAGTGACAGTGACAAGGAGACACCTGCCTTTGCTTTCTCTGGAGCCGCAATGGGGATTACTGTCAGAGCGGTACCTGTTAGGATCCCCACTTAGGGCCAAATCCTGAGAGGGGACTGACTTCTCTGGGAGTTGTGGGCGCCAAGCGCTGGCTGGGATTTGGCCCTCTGTGAGCAAGGAGAGCTGCCACTGGTCATTAGTTGCTTTGTGCTCCTGTGGTTATTACTGATATGGCACTGATAAGTCAAATCAGTGTTCCCCTTCCGCAGGGCACATTCCACCCACAATATCATACAATACCATACCTGCTGGCTCATTACTGGGCACCTGCTAACCCGCAATGCAACATTCAGCCAGCAGAGAATGCCATAAGGAGGCACAGTCTGAGGGGAGAGGGGAACCAGGCGCGGGAGGGCGCTAGCAGCTACGGGAGAGAAGGAGTAGCAGGTTGGAAGCAGCATCCTGGGAGCTAGGGCTGCATGGACCGAGATTTAGAGCTTAGGAACTGGGATCTTGTTCCCTTTTGCATGGGTGGGTTGGGCTGGGAACTGTTGTTTTGCTCTTTATGTTGTAATTTGAAGCAATGGTACTGCGGGTATCTGCACCTCTTCTTCCTGGAGGCCCAGGTGAAGGCGCCCTCTCTGTTACTTATCACCTACAAGTGTTCCTGGGAACCCCCGACGGTGCAGCCTATTGAGCCTAGTGCTCCGAGTGCCTATAGCACTGTGTCACTTCGTAGCTGGCACTCCGTGACACCTGGCTGTGGGGTGGGTTACAGAAAATGGCCGGATTTTCAGAAGTCCTGAGGACCCACAGCCCCAGTGAGAACTGCTGGGTGCTGAGCACCTATGAAACTCAGACCACCTTTATGTAGGTGCCAAAACAGGGCTGTAGGAGACAAATTTTAAAAATTGTGACCCGTGTGACTAGAGGTTGTTCCGGTACCAAATGGAAAGAGAGACAAGATAGAGGGAAAGTAACAGAGGCAGAAAAGAGAGGGAACCAAGAAGGGAAGGGAGATAGAGAATGAGGGGAGAGAAAAGAAACCAGGAGAGAATAAAAGGAAGAAAAAAATAAAGGGGGCAGGAGAGAAAAACAGCCTGGGAGCAGAGGGAGTATTCAGGGAAATCAGAAGAAAACACCATTTTCACACTTGTCTTTTTGACATTCAGAATCCACCTGGACCAATTTTCCTAAGTGCCTGTATAAACACTGACCCTAATCCTCCCATTCCTTATCCCTGAAAGCCCTCGTTGATCCCCAGTGAAGAGAGGCGCCCTGCCACAGCACACACTGCAATGGCAGCTCCAACACAGCGAAGTGCATAAATCTCGCTGGCAGCCGGAGACGCAGCTCAGAATGATAAAACAAAGAGCAAAACAGGAACTGCCAGGCCGGCTGGTGAGTATAGGAGCGGCTGGGGTCTTGCTGATGAGTTGGGATTCTTGCCTTAGCGAGATGATGACATTTCGCCTTTAAAAATGTTGCCTTGAAAGAAGCTGAGAGCAAGACAGGAGGCCCTGGCTGATAGGAGTGATCAGGGCAGAAGGGCCTTCAAAATTAATCCTACCGTACTTGGTAAATGGGGCATTGAACCAGCACTTGCATTACCATCGGAAGGATGATGTAAAGATTTGAAAGTGCAGCATATGCAGTAAAAACAGATTAAAACCTTCCCCAAAAAGCATTGGTTTAAAAGGGAGTTTACCCTGGTGGCTGGGGCAGGAAGAACCTCTGGGAAGAAGTGTCTCCAGTGGCTTAAAAGATGTTCGGGTTGGGCTCAGGTGGTATCCAGGATGTGACAGAGTGCTCTCGTGCTGGCAAAAGGTGCTGGCTTGACAGGCCTGAAGTCCTCTAGCTATCCTGAAAAGGATGGTGATATAGCAGCAAGTGTAGGATTTGCCTGTGCATTCCTCCACCAATGTCCTCACTTAGCGGGACCAAGTCTCAGCGTACAAAAGTAAATTGATCTCCATGGCCGTTCAGCCTTTGGCATCTGCCAGGAAGGGTGCCAGTTAGTGCCAATCCTTATGGGGAAAGTCTACAGAATTTAACAGGAAATTATCTTGAATTTGTGAACGATGCAATGAGAATTCTCTAATAAACTCATTGTACGTTTTTGGCACCATTTCTTTAGAATCCCACTGGTTTCATTCCTAATCAGTTCTGTAGGACTTCTCCATAACAGAAACATGCTAGTAACTTTTTCTGATGTGGATATCTGTCCCCTGAGAACCAGCAGCTGTACTTAACCTCCCAGAGGAGAAAACCACCATCACTACCAAAATGGGCCAGGTTAGTGACTTAGATGCAAATAGCTCTGCTGCTATCCCATCCCCCAGACTTTGATTACTGAGAAAAGTCTTAATGGGGACTTTCAGCCTGACTCTTCCTACTGTACTTTAGGAGACCTCAGGGCTAAGAGGACTGCACTGGATGGTTTAATGCGGGGAGGGGGCAGCTGGAGAACGATTGCATCATTTTTCAGCATTTGAAAGAGAAATCAGGAGGAAAAAAGCCAAAAGAAAAGGGCACAGAGAGGGCAGTAGAAGCCAAGAATGCAACGGAATCTGGAGTTCCCTAGCTGCAGTTCCACTGAGCATCAGCTTGGCTCTTCAGAGACCGGTTATGCCTCTTTGGGAAAACCTGTGTTTACTATTTAGGTTTTGTTGGGTCCAGTCACATGGCTTTTTCGCTATGTTGATAGAAAAAGATTAGAATAACACCTTGAAAATGCAGGGAGTTGCATAAGTGCCTGGATTCCCAAGCTGGCACTTTCCCTATATTAGCCAGATGGCCAAATATTGTGCCCCCGTGTGCTGTGAATCGCACGCATCATGCTCTGCCTCAGCAATGATAATAGAGCTGTGCGGATTTCTCATGGTGTGGTGCCGTAGCCAGGGTGCTCTGTACTCTGCTGTGCAGCACAGACTTAATCGCAGCCTGGCAAAGCAGCGCCTGATTCTGCACAGCGTGGGGCGGTAGCGTGTGAAGTGTGGCAAGGGCGAGGGGTGACTGTACAGCACTCTGTCCCATAGCAAAGGGCAGCAGTAGTTGCACGGCACACGCAGGGGCAGAATGGTGAGGGCAGGGTGTGTAGTGTTCTACACAATATACCCTTCCAGGGAGAGCCCAGGACCCCTGCTGTGTCTCAGTGGCTACCCGGCAGCACGTACGTAGTGTACGTGCATAGCATTGCACAGCAGTGACTGCATGAATTATGTAGGGTGACCAGATGTCCCGATTTTATAGGGACAGTCCCAATATTTGGGTTTTTTTTCTTATATAGGCTCCTATTACCCCCCACCTCCTGTCCCGATTTTTCACACTTGCTATCTGGTCACCCTAGAATCATGGTAGCTTTGGAAGCATGCTGCTGGTTTCTCACAAGTTTCTGGGTGTGGCAAAAGACCCTAAAAAACAGTAGTACAGTCTGAAGAGGTGGAGGGTTGATTTTAGCCTGCAGATGGCACTTATATCGATGTCTGTTCACTCTCATTTGAATACCAGAAGGATCTGTACCATGATTGGAGGCCTTGCTATTTGGCATCTAGATTTGAATACTGCAGCTCAGCTGCTCTTCTTAACCAGCCATCAGAAGTAGAGTCTAGTGGCCTAAAATAACCTAATAAATATTCAGAGACAATAGCTTCATCCCTGCTACTCAAGGTGCTGCTTGTCACATTGAAGTGACCATAGATCCTCTTGAATGATGCTAGCAGCCTCGCCTGACCCCTTTGCCGTTCCTCCTTCTCCAGTGAAGGAGCTGTTCAAAGTGATCTTTAGTGAAGTGGAACATGATCTTTAGTGAAGGCAACAAGAACCAGCATGTGGCATCAACTGTGCCCATCTAATCACTGCCTCATTTGCCTGAGAGCTGCAGAAACCAAGCCTGATCTGTCAGATAGGGTAGGAAAATGAATAATAGTTGAGATTCGTGTATTAAGCCCATAAGGGAGGTTGGATTATTAAAAGTATCAAAATGGATAAAACTCTCTCGCTCTGGCACATGGCTTCTTGCGATGGAAGGTGCAACTGGGGAGATGGGGCAGGGCGATGGAGAAGAAGATGGGATATGGAGCTAGGACCCATTTCTGCCCCTAACTCAGAGTGTGATGTTGGAAGAGTCGCTTAGGCTGTGATGCAGCAAGGTCAGCGGGACTCTTACCTGCTTATAGGTACAGATGTGCTTCAGTCCCTTGCTGGATCAGAGCCACAGTCACTCTGTGCCTCTGTTTCCCCATCTGTAACAAACCCAACATGAATGGTGGGCAGTACTGTACTTCCACTTGGTATAGGCATCTGCTGTTGAGGAGATGGTCTCACAAACAGAGAACAGGCAGTCACATTGTCCTCCTCCTAGCACAGTCAAACCTATCTGGCACTTATTCGCATGGACCTACACTATTTTGGCTACCCAACCAATTGGGTTGCTCAATGATAGGTATGTTGATGGTACCTACAGCAACCAGAGAGGATCTGATATTTCACCTCCTCCCCATTTTCAACTCATGATTCAAGAATATGAGACAGAAGCAAATCAGAGTCCTTTCTTTGCCCTCTAACCACCAGCTAAGACAAGTCCCATGCAATAGCTTTAACTTCCTTTACATAAGCATATTACGCTCTGATAGACTTTGCCATGCAGTGTACTCTGATGGCATGAAACAGCAGCACAGGAAATTGGAATGGGTAACATTGTCAGGGGAGAATTAATGAATGTTTCTTGGGACCTGGGTCTATCGGACGGAGATGACCTGATGCACCTTTCAGTCACTGAGAAACCAAAAGTATGTCCAGGTCAGCTGGGAGGGGAAGAAATTGCCTCCATCACTGGTGGAGTGTGGAAGCTCGGAGGAAAATCTGTCTGGAAACAGAGTGGGAGGAGCAGCGATTTTCTGGTGCTAGGAAGTAAGGTCATTGGATGCTGAGAGCCAGATAGGTCTCTGTGTGATCTTTCTGAGAGGGAGCAAATTTCTGGTAAATCACTGACACTGAATATTATGTTGTTTGATTGGAATGAAAGGAATGGCATTGCATAGACCCGAGAGCCAACCCTGCAAGTGCACACGTGAGTACTTTACTCACATGGGGTGAAATTCACTCCTGTGCTGGAGGGTCAGGACAAGGCCCTGGCTCCACTTAAGCCCCATTTTAAGGTCTTACCTGGGACTTAAGAGCTGCATAGGCCTTGTGTTTGCCCTCTGCCACTCACGAGTAGGCTGTCTCAAGCGTACTGGACTATTCACGTCATTGCATTAGTTCAACGACTTCTTTCTCCAGGCATGCACTCAGCACACCCAGTAAATGGGGGTTGTAAGTGAATGCATGATGAAGACAGACCTCCCATAAAGTCTAAGCAAAACATTATATTGGCCACAGATGGAGTCTCATGGTGGGCAAAACCCTGAGGTCCTCTCTTCTCCCCAAAAGCTTGGGGACAGAGGAGAACTCTCTTGAAACTATTTGCAGATAGTGCCCAAGATTTTCACAGGTGCCTAGCAATTTGGGATTCATTTTTTTGGGTTCTGAGCTTGAGCCATCTGAAAGAGCCCTGATTTTCAGGGAGTGCTGAACACCCATCCTCTGAAAACCAGTCCACTTTAAGTTGTCCCCAGTTGGGTACCAAAATATTGAAGAACCCAAAATCACTGGTGGCTTTTGAAAAGCTTGGCTGTGATTCCTGGAGGGAGATGGGCAGTAGCCAGAGGAACCTCGGAGAGAAGAGTCTTTCACCTGGGTAAAGCTTTGAAAGGGATTTTGGCACCCCGAAGCACATGGCTCTGGATGAGGCTACAAGCGTCATAAGAGTGTAGGGTCAGGACCCTGTGTATAATGTGATTCGCTGGGCCTCAGCACCAGCCTTCTCCTTCAAGGCACCACAGAGTTGTGCGCTAAACGCTAAGCAGCTGGAAATGAGCAGGACCCAGCCTGGCTGTATCTGCCAGGAAGAGGAGGAACAAAAGCAGGAGCAGAATTTGGCCCCAACTGTTTCACAGTAAAAATATCTTAATCCTTGTCTACATAGGAGACATTGACTGGCATCTCTATTCTTCTGCTAGAGCTAGTCTCGTATAATTTAGCTAATCCAGCACAGAAAGTGATTTTTATTTTGGAATAGTGTGTTCACATAAGGAGCTATTCCAGGTTAGCTATGTTGGTCCCTTTAGCTGTGTGGAAAAGCCCTTAGAAACACACGTTACCTACTAAATCCACAGGGAAAAACCTATGGGTTAAATGCAGGATGAAATTGTGCCTTGTGCTGAGGCCTCGCAGAAGCCGATCCACCATTTGAGTCCCACTTCAGCCCCATTTAGAGAGGGTTAAGTGGGGCATAGGGGTTTTGCTGGCACCTGCATGGTCATGGATTTCACCCAAATGGCCTGACCACAGTCACTGATGCTCACAAGCTACAGTGGGAGTGGGTCTGGCACTGCATGTGGTTGGGGGCTAGACATTTATTGTGTGTGTATGTTTTCATTTGCTGATTGGTGTCCTACCTGGATTGCTTAGGAATTCAGTTTGGTTTAGGTTGTTTCTTCCCAGCTGTGTTTTCTCTTGGATGTTTGTGCAGTTTAACAGAGGTACAGATATTGGTGATGTCACCTTTTAAACAGACGCTCATTTGATTAGTCAGGCAGCAGGCTTTGCACCCGTGGTCACTGTTTTTTAGCTGCATGTCACCGAGCATTTGGTGAGCCCTTGGGGTTATTTTTGCACTGGTCTCTTATTCTTTATCAGACTAGGGCACCATTTCTATGAGCCCTGGAGCTCTCAGCAGAGTCCAGGTTACACTTGTCAAATGTAACCTGATGCAGTGGCAACTTAGGGATCAATGTGCCACCTGGGAGCAGATGGGACACCCTGCACCTTTCCATCCCTAGTTTGCCCACCCCAGCATGCCCCTTTTGTGCAGGGTAGGAGGGAGCAGGGTCCCTCTGTGCCATGTGGAAATATCAGCTGCCTGCCTGGGGAGGTTACTTGCCACTATGCACTGCCTCAGCAAAGCAGGCAGAGTGGGGGCTAAGATTCTGGCAATATCTGCAATATGGGGCTATGTTTAAGGGTTTACTGTAGCTGAGCACATCTTTACTTAATCTTATTTGTCTGACATCAGTGAGAATGGAGCAGCAGGGGGATGCTGTTATACGCTCTCACTGGTCTTTTTAATCATTGGTGGTTTCTTCTGTTTGGGTTAGATTTACTATTGATAGAGTCTGGTTGTTTTAACAGTACAGTAGCTACTGTCAGAGGCTTATTCTGTTCAAATCCAGAGTGTTTCCACTTAGTCACTCTATCCAATCGCTACTTGATGTAACTGCCAAAAAGCTGAATTCAGTAGGTGCTATGTGAGTAACTCTCTCACCGTGTGGTTTGGCCCTGTTTATATATTAAATTGGTTTCATACATAAACAGTTATTACTTTCACATGTATTATATTTTCATGCCATGGATTAATGTATTCTGCCTTCCATTTGGAAGATCTTATGTCATTTTCCAGACTGCATGCACAGGAATCCAGCTATCATCTGAAATGCAGCCACTTCTTGAGTGGAACACAACGGCTGCATAACAGTTCACAACAATGCTAAACAGCTTAGGACAGGACATGAAGAAAAATACTGCTTTGAATTGAAACTACAGGTAGGAATTTAGGTAGGAAGAGGATGGATAGTTCCCTTGATCGGAATAGAGCCAGGACATCATGTTTAACAGATATCCCTATTCTCGCAAAAACATGCTGTAAGATCTTCAGTAAGTGTAAAGCATACTGATGTTCAGTGGCTTCCCCAGGCCATGCTGCAAGTCAGTGGCAGGGGCACTGAATTTCCTAATTACCAGCCACATGTTCTGTCAGCTACATCAAGCTCCCTCCCCACAAAGAGGGAAGGGGACAGGGTGGGAGAGATGGTGAGCTT
The DNA here is from genome assembly GCF_965140295.1 of Lepidochelys olivacea. Lineage (NCBI taxonomy): Eukaryota > Metazoa > Chordata > Testudines > Cheloniidae > Lepidochelys > Lepidochelys olivacea. The sequence goes on from NC_140412.1 coordinate 11,677,045, forward strand.
GGGAAAGGAGAGACATCAAACTCTATCATCATCCAGGGCATTCGTGGATAAGTGGATGGGTTTTTTCCTGCCTCCTTGGGTCTTAAGCCATTAAGAATTCAACAAGAAAGTGGTATGTTTTAAGGGAGAAGTCAGAAAGTTACAGACTCCCAGGTGTGTTTAAATAACTTCTGGCAAAGAAGCTGTATTGGTTCTCCCACTGCTCTCAAAGTGTCAGCAGATTTCCTGTGCTAAGAGTTACTTCTGCTTTAACATCAACACTGCAATAACATTGTCTCATTGCTTGCAGCCGAACAGGAACACGTGAAAAACATATTAACAGAGTGACAGTTTTCAGTGAGCAGTAGCTTCAGAACACGTCCGGAGGGATGGAAAATTATTGGAGCTAAGTGAATGCTCAAGGCTCAACACCACCCTTTAAAAGGAACTGGGTCTGAGTCGCAGGGTAGACTTTGGCTGGTCACTTGGAATAAAGCAGATTGAAATCAGGGAGGCCGACTTCCTGAGGGTTTCTCCAGTGCCCCCTTCAAGGCTCCTGTGCTAACCACGGCCAACCTGGTGCAGGGAGCATTTCTGGGAGAAAGGAAGCCAGCCAGGATGCTGCTATATTCAGTAGATCCCCTGATTGCTAGAACTGTTCCTTGGGACTGCGTGCAATCTAGTGAAAGCGATGTGATGCCAGTGACCACACCACTTCTCAGAGGCCCCAGAGAACGTAAATGTAACTTATTGCCACCTCCACTACATCCCTGTGCTAAGCATAGCTCAGCTAACCAGAGAGTCTGGCCCAAGAGATTACTTTTTCTGCCTCTATTGAGCTATCTGCTTGGGAGCAGCAACCTTTTGTTCCAATTCCTGAAAATCCTCAATCTCTCCTCAAATTCAGCCCTCTCTTTGCAGACAGGGTATGAGAAAACTTGGGCATGATTGCTGGGATCTATTTGAGGCTACGGAGCGAGTTTAGAACAGGAAGAAGGAAGGAGTACTGTAGACTGAGCGGCTATCACTGATCTGAGAGCACTGGGTTCTCTTATCTTTGTGAGGGTGAAGAACAAATTAATTTCTAGATGGGAATTTCCACTGTAGCAAGCAGCTACATCTGGCTGGCTTTATAGTGCCAGGTCCTAAACGGAGAAAAACTGGAAATTCTATAGAAGGAAGCTTGATCTTATTAGTCTCTGTAAGTTCTATTTGTGTCACTATCATTTGGGGAATGAATTTTTGTGTGTGTGATGAAGCAGCTGGTAAAAAGAACAGGAGTACTTGTGGCACCTTAGAGACTAACAAATGTATTTGAGCATAAAGCTTTATGCTCAAATACATTTGTTAGTCTCTAAGGTGACACAAGTACTCCTGTTCTTTTTGCGGATACAGACTACCATGGCTGCTACTCTGAAGCAGCTGGTAGTTAGAAGGCAAGTCTGCATTTCATTCTTCTGCTTCTACAGATTACGTGCGGCTGTGGGAAACTCTTGCCCACGCTAAGATATACTCTGCAGCATTAGGGTTGGGTTTGAACTTTGCAGTTTGGTCCTTTCTGCATGTGCAGACCTTTACTCCTGCATGGAGTACCACTGAAGTGAAAGGGAACTGCAGGGGCTCCGCACTTCTGAACAAGAAGTCTGTATCTAAAGCTGTGTGCTTAAAGCTAGGCTCCTAAATTTTTATTTGGGGCACATAAATACATGGGCTGATTTTCAAAAGTGCTGAGCTCCCAGCAGCTCTCATTGAAAATCATGTCACTATTTTAGATGCTTAAGTGTGGATTTAGGAGGCTAAACGTAGGCACCCTTGGTCTAAATATGGAATTGGGTCCGTAGTTACATGCTGAAGCTTGAAAACGTTAGCTTACTTGACTTGCCCAAGGTCATACAGGGATCAATATAATGCACAGGATTGGGACACGAGAATGTCTGGTACTTAGAGCCATGGTCTCTCTACTAAACAACACCGTGGATGGATAAAGTAACTGGAAAAAGCCTGCCAAGAGTTAAATAACAAAACAGTTACCTTGTTGTGTAACTCTAAGCAGTCATACAGGAGCTTTTGGATGATAGAATCACCATTTTGGTATTCTTGGCAGACCACGTGACTTGCGAAGCATGTGAGTGGGGCAAGGTGCACGGTGTTTCTTATAAATGAAAACCAAGTGAGAAGTGGCAGTGTCTCTCTGAGGCATGTGATGGGGACCTAGCAAAGCAATTAGAACAATGGGGAGGAGAGGAATGATAACGATATTGGATTCCCTTTCATTCAACGACCTCAATAGCTTTACAAACACCAATTAATTAAGCCCACACTACACCATTCTGAGTTAACTATTGTGAATCCAGATCCTATAATATCACCTGTAAAATGTATTCCGTAACGTATAAAAATTGATTCTAGAATGCAATTGCAGTGCACACTAAGTGTATCATAACATTTGTGATGCCCTGATCCCTAGCCAAATAGGAAGCCACATAAAAAGGGGATAACGATACCCACCTTTATAAAGTGTCCCATAAACACTCAGTATTATTGGCAAAGATTTCCAAAAGCAACTAGTGATCTTGGGGGCCTCCATGTTTTGATCTCCAACTTGGGAAACTTTGAAAGGGCCTGATTTTCAGAACATCCATATGCTGAAAAATCTGGCCTCATTAACGTGTCTAAATTTGGGCACCCAATATCTGTCTGTCTTCAGTACTGATCTGGCCCCCATCACCATGCTATCTGGACATCTTGCTATCTTCAATGTATTTGTCCTTACAACACCCCTGTGAAAGAGAAGTGCTTTCAGCCCAACTTTACAGAAGGGGAACTGAGGCACCGTGAGGCTAAGTGACTAGGGCACAGTCACATGGGAAATTTGTGGTGGAGTAGCCACTTGAACCCAGGTCCTTCAAGTCATCAGCTAGTGACACCCCCCCCCCCACACACACACATTGGGCCATCCTGTCTAAGCACTTTTGAAAATCCTGCTTGCTGTTATTATTATTTAGAAATTGTTTTAACAGACCCACAAGGGAACTTCAGGAAACATCCGCTCATACTTCTCTAGAGCAACATGGGGGGTCTTCTCTTTCAGCATTGGCCAGGGTATACTCATGGTATCTTTCTCAAGGCAAAGAGTCCACAGGCCTGGTTCTGAACCTGCTGCACCAGGGTCACTTGGATAACTCCACTGAGGCCAACAGTTCCTTCTGACTTATGCTGGTGTGAGATCAGAGCCTCACTCCCTTTGCACTGTAGAAGGAGTTGTGTAATGTTGTGTAGTATATTCTTTTAGGTCAGGAGTTCTCAAATTTCATTGCACCGCGACCCCCTTATGACAACAAAAATTACTATATGACCCCAGAAGGGGGTCCAAAACTTGAGCCCGCCCATGCCCCACTGCCCCAGGTGGGGCGGCCAAAGCCCAAACCCCAGCGCTCCGGGCGCAGTGTCTGGGTGGGAGAGGCAAAGCCGAAAGTCAAGGGATTCAGCCTCAGGCAGGAGGCCTGTAACCTGAGCCTGCTGCCCAGGGTTGAAGCCTTCAGACTTTGGCTTCAGCTTCAGGCTTCAGCCCTGGGCCCCAGCAAGTCTAAGCCATTCCTGGTGACCCCATTAAAATGGGCTTGCAACCCACTTTGGGGTCCCAACCCACAGTTTGAGAACCGCTGCTTTAGGTGTATTTATGTCCTCAGGTAGGCCTGGCATTTTCCCCATCCCTGTGCTTTTGTGGTCAATTGGTTCTGAACAGGATTATACAGTGTCCTTCCAGCTCTGCTTATCCAATATCCACTGGGCCCCCAAAACATCATCATGTAAAATGGTTTGAGGTGATGAGTGCCGCTGTGCTGATGGAAGTTTCTGCTGTTCTGATATTTCCCCTAGGATAACTGGCAGGGCTGGTGAATGTAGTGGGATGCTTGGCATTGCTTGCTCCTGTTCTGGGAGTTATTTGGGAGCACTGGCCATATTTATGTTGCATTATCTTCATTCAGAGTGATCAGAGTCACTCACTGTACCTGCATAATTTGCAGTGTGCTCAAGCAACTGTGCTTTAACCTTTAAAATAAATCATTCCTCTCTCCTGTCCGACATGACAGCCTTTTGCGTGACAGCCCATTGAATGGCTCTCCATGTGCCTCAGGGGCTTAGGGACCGGCACTTCTGGATTTCACAGATCACATGGCGAATCAGGGCATCTTGAAGATGGCTCTGAGTTAATTAAGGATTTAACCTCAGGGCTCTTTGGTCTCTTGGCCCTGCTTTCAACCAGATAAGATGAGGGATTTGATCTGTGAGCTTGCGTGCTTCAGTATCCCTGTCACCCTCTTTGAACCGCAAGCTCAACCGTTCCATGCGATGATGGGAAGTAAAGTGACTGAGTTGTGTAACAGCCAACTGCTTATTGCTGCAGATTATCCTGCAGAAATGGGATTTAATACTTTATTTTATTAAGGAAGGGGTTAGGGTTGTTGATTTTTTTTTTTTTTTACAACAGATTATAAATTTGCTCCTAGCCAGCAGAGTGAGTGAACTGCACAAGCACGACTAAGACAAATATAATTCAGTGCTTTTTAAAGGAAGCCCATCGAATGTGATGTACCTAACGTTCCTATGTACATTATAATGCCAGGATCAGGTTAGCCCTTCCTGAGGTCAAACCCAAGAAAGGGAGGAAATTTCCATGAGGATTCACATATGGAGGTACATAGTGGGGTGGTCTGCCCTCCTCCCTCACATGACAGGGGGGTCTGGCTCCCAAAACAGACAGATTCCCCAAGATTTGCATGGTTTCATGACCCCCTACTGCCCACCCCATTCCTTGGCAATGCAGAACCTTTGGCAGGGACAGGTGCCCCCAAGACCCAGGGTAGGTCTACATTTAAAATGTGGCAGTGATGCAGATTCCACTACACTGATAGGAGTGCTTTTCCCGTACTCCACCTCCCCAAGAGGCAGTAACTATGGTCACGGGAGAAGCTCTCCCGTTGACCAAGCTCTGTCCACGCCGGGGGTTAGGTCAGTATAACTACGTCACTCGGGGGGGGGGGAGAGGGTGGATGGATTTTTTTTAGTACCTCTCTGGCCAAGGTCCTGTTGGGTGCTGTGGGGGGCCAACGTGTATCCCACTGGCAATGCACTCGGCCTATCATTCCTGCCCCACAATCCCCAGGCAACTGGGGTGGAGGAGGTAGTGCTTTGAAGATGCCGGATTCCATCCCTTTGAGGGGGATGAGGAGGCAAACACACAGGCAGGGCACCCTGCCCCACCCCCATAGCACAGGTCTGAGACGACCCATTCCTGGCCTACTTGGGCAAGCCCCACAGCTTGTGTGTGGGATCCTAAAAAGCATCTAGTTCCCTGAGGCTCTTTGGAAAATCCCACCCTCTGTATGTGAACTAGCTGTTTAGGCAGAACCTTGCAATGCAGGTAAAGCGATCACCACAGGCATACACGTCTCTGGTACCTGCGCTGGGTAACAAGATCTCCTATGGGGCCTAGATAAAATAGAGGTTAATTATAAAGCATTTGGTGTTTAAAAGCCAGCCTTGCATAGCTCCCCTTCTACTACCGCGCACATTTTTACAGAAGCCACCTTCAATTTAAAGCCATGGAGGAAAGTAGTGAAATTACACAGATGGTTGCCTCTTCTAAACAAAAACATATGTTCTTTTTGGTAAAACACTCTTCTTGTACAGCCCCTTTGATCTTAGGAGCAGGAAGTAATTGCTCTGTACACGGGACTCTCGTTTACTCAAAGGGGAGGTCTGTGCATGGAGCAGCTATCTGTACAAGATTGGGCCTGTTAATTAATTAAGCCTCCAGTTGTATTATACACATTAGAGATGGGTATTCTGAGAGGCTATTAAGTAACATGTGCAGGGTCATGGAGGGTGCAATTGATCTGTGAGCACTGAGCTCAGGCAGGGCTTTAGTGGATTTAGGTGGTGTACAGAATCTGCCCAAGGGAGAATATCCCTTCTTCCTCCCCCGACTCCAGCCTGCGAGTACAGTAGGGGCTGCTCTAACCCCTCAACCCTACTTCTCTCAAACTAATATAAAAGCAGAGGCAAGGGGAAATAATTTACAGGCTCAGCTGACATTTTATGTGCCATACAAAATGCAGTTTAGTAGCCACTAGTTTATTGGCCGCACTTTATATTTGTTTAATGGGAGGACTCTTCTAATTTATAGCCCCTTATAGCACAGCTTGGTTCAGGTTGGGTTTGGTTCCGCTGATTATTTTGAAAGGTTTTGAAGCCATGTGTTGTGTTCGGTTCCTGGAGACACTGAGGTGGAGCGCTCTAGCCATCATTTATTAAATGATGATCCCACCCGCACATGGCAACTCGGCAAAGAAATGAGCTTTCAAATGATCCTGTGTGTTGTGGGGCATTGATATGTGGCATCTACCTCTGGCTGGGAAATCCAGCTCAGCTCTTGAATCCCTAGGTTTTAACGGTACCTCAAACACTTTTCAACCAAGGTGTTTTTTTAGAATGATCACTGTTGGGTCCCATATCTATTACCCTCCTCACAGCTCATTTGTATTTGAGTGCCCCCTCCCCCATTTGATTTGTGTGTTTGAATTTTAGATGGGAGTTTCACTGATATTTTCATTGTATTGATCTGCTTTTACGGAGAAGTACGCAACTCTAGGTGCTTCGGTGGGAGAAGGATGGGAGATAAAGGGATGTCAGTTAATTAAACAATGTTCTTTTTATTTATTCTAATTAATTCACACTGTTGCCAAGATACTCTAAGTAAATTCCCATGGTTGATGGTGACCTGGAAATAGATGGTGGACAGGCATGAGATATGCAGTCAGATTTGGTGAGATGAGCTTAGAGAGAATGTGGAATATAATAGCCCATGCTCTTCTGCAATACTACCCTCCAGCCAGCAGAGGGAGAACAAATTAATGTGTTTTATAAATCATTTGTATTACAGTAGGGCCTAGAGGCCCCAACTGATGTCAGGCCCTGATTGCGCTAGGTGCTGTACAATCACATGAGAGGGAGTTTACAATCTCAATGGAGAACATGGACAAAGGGTAGGAGGGGAAGAGACACACAGAAAAATGGACTTGCTCAAGGTCACACAGCAGGAGCATTAATTAGCAGCTCCACTGCACACAGCTGGGGGTATGGAACCCAACATTTGTCAAATGCAAAGGGACAAAATTGAGTAAGCAAATGAACCATTATTTCCCAGCTTCTCAGAGCTGAGTACGATGGAAACAAAAGCACACCTGTGGTAAGTCTACTCTGCAGGCCTGGGAGTGATTCGCAGCTCTTTCAGACATACCTGCGCTAGCTTTAATCTAGCTAAAAAACTGGGCAATAGCAGGTACTCTATAGTCTAAGGATATGTGTACACTGCAGCTGGGGGTGTGACTTGCAGCTAGCATAGATTTACCCACATTAGCAATACCATAGGTAGCTCACTAAATACAACAGTGAGGACTTTGTTTCCTATCCAAAAGTTAGGCAACAAAAGGTAGGAATAAATGGTGAGTTTTCAGAATGGAGAGAGGTAAATAGTGGTGTCTGGGGTCTGTACTGGGACCAGTCCTATTCAACATATTTGTAAATGATCTGGAAAAAGGGGTAAACAGCGAGGTGTCAAAATTTGAAGATGATACAAAGCTACTCGAGATAGCCAAGTCCAAAGCAGACTGCAAAGAGCTACAGAGGGATCTCACAAAACAGGGTGACTGGGCAACAAAATGGCAGATGAAATTCAATGTTGATAAATGCAAAGTAATGCACATTGGAAAACATAATCCCAAGTATAAATACACAATGATGGGGTCTAAATTAGCTGTTACCAGTCAAGAAAGAGATCTTGGAGTGATTGTAGATAGTTCTCTGAACTCAATGTGTAGTGGCAGTCAAAAAAACCTAACAAAATGTTGGGAATCATTAAGAAAGGGATAGACAATAAGACCGAAAATATCATATTGCCTCTATATAAATCCATGGTACGCCCACATCTTGAATATTGCGTGCAGATGTGGTTGCCCCATGTCAACAAAGATATATTAGAATTGGAAAGTGGCAGAAAAGGGCAACAGAAATTATTAGGGGTGTGGAACAGCTTCCATATGAGGAGGATTAAAGAGATTGGGACTTTTCAGCTTGGAAAAGAGACAACTAAGGGTGGATTGACAGGTCTATAAAATCATGACTGGTGTGGAGAAAGTAAATAGGGAAGTGTTATTTACTCCTTCTCATAACACAAGAACTAGGAGTCACCAAATGAAATTAATAGGCAGCAGGTTTAAAAACAAACAAAAGAAAGTATTTCATCACACAACGCACAGTCAACCTGTGAAACTCTTTGCCAGAGGATGTTGTGAAAGCCAAGACTATAACAGGGTTCAAAAAAACTGGGTGAATTCATGGAGGATAGGTCCATCAATGGCTATTAGTCAGGATGGGCAGGGATGGTGTCCCTAGCCTCTGTTTGCCAGAAGCTGGGAATGGATGACAGGGGATGGATCACTTGATGATTCCCTGTTCTGTTCACTCCCTTTGATGCACCTGGCATTGGCCACTGTCAGAAGACAGGATGCTGGGCTAGATGGACCTTTGGTCTGACCCAGTGTGGCAGTTCTTATGGGGATGTAGCAGCATGGGCTTCAGAACAGGCTGCACAAACCTACCTGCACTCCGTGGGAAACTTACTCACTTGTGCAGCCCATACTGAAGCTCACACCACTGTGTCCTCACTTCTCTTGTTAGTGATCTAGCTGTGGTACAGCTAGCGTGGGTACGGCACCTGAAGCTGCAAATCACATCCCCAGCAGAAGTGTAGATGCACACTTGACAACAGAGCATAGCTGCTAGGAACTCTTTCTTACATCACAAAGATCACCATCACAATTATTATGTACTGTCGATCAGTGGATGTGCTAAGTGTGCTCCAGACAGATATGAAGGCATAGACCCTACCCTGAGAAGCTGACATTGAAGACAGAGACAGAAGAACATAAAAAGGGGGAGAAGAAATAGGCAGAGAGGTTGTTATGTGTTATTGATTTCATTTTTTTCGGCGTCAGCATAAAGGAGATGCATTCTTCACAGACAGCACAGTAGAAATGAGTTCAAAGGGAGGAGCTGTCTGGGGCACTGCCCATGTGCTCAGCATGGGCATTCCAAGTGTAGGGGCAGTGTGGAGGAAAGCGCAGAGATAGTTCATTGAGCAGCTGAGAGATGGGTGGCCATGCCTGGCTGCACTGGCAGGCTTGTAGCTAGGCTCAGTAGAAGTACTGAAGGCATATGGAGACTGACATACCTTCTCCTATGTAGACTGACAAGACATAAGGCACTGAGGGGTGAGGGAAGCTCACACTGCTGCTGGATGTTCTGTGGTTAAGGGGGTTTGGTCTTCAGGGACATCTATCTAGCACTTTCCACAAGCTCTCAAATTTTAATTTAAAAGCGCTAAAGGTAACAACAAATAGAATCCACAACCATGACTTGTTTGCACATTTATTGTTCTTGCAGGCTGGTCCAGTGGCACAACAGCTGAGGTCCAAGCTCAGCTGTACAGTTAGTGAAGTTACTGTCATGAACCTGTGGCCTGAGAAAAACCCTGTCCTACTCTTGCCAGGTGGAAAGAACAGGAGTGAGCCCAGAGCCCCTAGTTTTCATCCTCCTCCTCCCAGCACTGTAGAAATGAAGTCAAGCAAAGGGGAGACAAAACTCCGGGCTGAGATGCTAACAAAAGAGGGGTCTATTTCTCCAAGCCTACTTCATGCAGGTGACGTGAGCAGCCTGGAGAACCTACCCCTGAAAAGGCCGGTGAAGTTGGCCCCTCTGGAGATGCCCCTGGAAGTTAAAGAAGCCCAACTCCAGAAGATTATGAGTATCCAGGCAGAAGCTCAGCTGGCTGCTCAGAAGCTGGTGGGCGCCAGTTCCATTAACAGTGAGCCCCATGTGAAAAGGGTCAAAAATCTGGCCCAGATGGAACTGGAGAACTTGAATAAGATAAAGCTGAGTGAGAGGGCAACTTTAGAGTACAGGGATGGGCCCCTTTCGTCTAAAGGCACCAAGCCTTTATGCAAGGTCCAAATTATCTTGTCCACAGAGGCAAGCTCCCAGCTGGATAAAAAATCAGCCACCGAAGATGCCCCCGTGACATTCGGTATGCCATTAATCCCCGAAGCTAAGAGCAACACCCTCCAAGCACCTGGCCTGCATGAGGACACACATGTTCCTGATGGTCACAGCCCCAACCCCGACACTGCCCGGCGCCACTTTAGACTGAGGCAGATGAAAGAGCAACAGGAAGAGCTCAGCAAAGCCAAGCCCTTAAAGGCCACGAGACTGAGCGCAGAGGAGGTGAAACAGCAAACTGCAGGTCAACGAACACAAAAAACCCTCAGCGATGCAAGCAAGCTCCTCGAGAACATGGCCAAAAAGCACTGGGGGCGGGGAGCTGGCCAATACGAGACAGACGAAGTTCTCACTGTGAGGAGACCGTCTACACGAAGGATGGCACTAGGGGACATCATTCAGGTGGAAGAAGATTGAACGTCATGCCCAACTTCTTCCCTGATGCTGCCCCATACTAAGCCCAACTCTGCAAAGCACCAGAACATTAGACACAGGCACACCTGCCCAATAAAGGATATTAGAGCCCGATCTTTCAATAGTCCACCTGCCAAGCTGCTAATGCTACCATCTTATAGAGCAACAATAAGAAATAAAAGTAAAGTTTCATTGGTCTCTGATTCTTCCTCATTGTGCTACAGCGGGCACTGACAACCTAGATCCAGAATTCTTCATGTCTCTTACAATTAACTGTTCGCCCCTGAATTCTTCTAACCTTCTCCTCTTTGCATCGTCTTCATTTCTGATCGCCTGGCAAAAGGACGAATTGGTTAGCCAAGTATTTGCACAGGGCTTGTCATCCCCTAGTTTCAAAGTGCCTTGCAAACAGTGTATAGCTGATCTGACATGCAGCCATTGGTTCGCAGTAACCTCGAGAATAAACTATAATCCATTCCACAGTGAGACTATTGGTGATGGGGATAATGAATTTAATGCAGAAAGGAGGAGAGGAAGCCAGTGGAGGGGTCTGAGGAAGGTAACGATGTGGGTGGATCAGCATAGAGTGGGAGTTGATTTTAGCCTCAAAGCTTTGAATATACTGGGGTGAGGAAGACAAGTGAGTAGTGACTGGGAAATTACTGTTCTATAAGCATCACCAGGAAGTTGAAAAATTGCCCCACATCCTGCAGAACACTCGGCAGTGCCACACTTCCTGTTGGCTCTCCCAGGTGCTCTCCCAGAGACAGGGACCAGTTGCAGAGACCAAGACAAAGCACAGAGCAAGGCTAGGCGACACCAGCAGCACTATTTAAATAAAAAGAAAAGGAGGACTTGTGGCACCTTAGAGACTAACCCATTGATTTGAGCGTGAGCTTTCATGAGCTACAGCTCGCTTCATCGGATGCATACTGTGGAAAGTGTAGAAGATCTTTTTATACACACAAAGCATGAAAAAATACCTCCCCCCACCCCACTCTCCTGCTGGTAATAGCTTATCTAAAGTGATCACTCTCCTTACAATGTGTATCCACCATGATTTCAACAATTTCCATCCCACCATCAACCTCAGCCTGGTCCAGTCCACACAAGAGATCCACTTCCTGGACACTATAGTGCTAATAAACGATGGTCACATAAACACCACCCTATACCGAAAACCTACTGACTGCTATTCCTACCTACATGCCTCCAGCTTTCACCCTGACCACACCACACGATCCATCGTCTACACCCAAGCTGTGCGATACAACCGCATTTGCTCCAACCCCTCAGACAGAGACAAACACCTACCAGATCTCTATCAAGCATTCTTACAACTACAATACCCACCTGTGGAAGTGAAGAAACAGATTGATAGAGCCAGAAGAGTTCCCAGAAGTCACCTACTACAGGACAGGCCTAACAAAGAAAATAACAGAACGCCACTAGCCGTCACCTTCAGCCCCCAGCTAAAACCCCTCCAACGCATTATTAAGGATCTACAACCTATCCTAAAGGATGACCCAACACTCTCACAAATCTTGGGAGACAGGCCAGTCCTTGCCTACAGACAGCCCCGCAACCTGAAGCAAATACTCACCAGCAACTACATACCACACAACAGAACCACTAACCCAGGAACCTATCCTTGCAACAAAGCCCGTTGCCAACTGTGCCCACATATCTATTCAGGGGACACCATCACAGGGCCTAATAACGTCAGCCACACTATCAGAGGCTCGTCCACCTGCACTGTCACCAATGTGATTTATGCCATCATGTGCCAGCAATGCCCCTCTGCCATTTACATTGGTCAAACTGGACAGTCTCTATGTAAAAGAATAAATGGACACAAATCAGATGTCAAGAATTATAACATTCATAAACCAGTCAGAGAATACTTCAATCTCTCTGGTCACGCAATTACAGACATGAAAGTTGCTATTTTACAACAAAAAAACTTCAAATCCAGACTCCAGTGAGAAACTGTTGAATTGGAATTCATTTGCAAATTGGATACAATTAACTTAGGCTTGAATAGAGACTGGGAGTGGCTAAGTCATTATGCAAGGTAACCTATTTTCCCTTGTTTTTTCCTAACCCCCGCCCCCCCAGACGTTCTTGTTAAACCCTGGATTTGTGCTGGAAATGGCCCACCTTGATTATCATACACATTGTAAGGAGAGTGGTCACTTTAGATAAGCTGTTACCAGCAGGAGAGGTATTTTTTCATGCTTTGTGTTTATAAAAAGATCTTCTACACTTTCCACAGTATGCATCCGATGAAGTGAGCTGTAGCTCACGAAAGCTTATGCTCAGATAAATTGGTTAGTCTCTAAGGTGCCACAAGTACTCCTTTTCTTTTTGCGAATACAGACTAACACGGCTGTTATTCTGAAACTACTTAAATAAGTTACCTTAAAACCTGCCTCTATCATCATCACCACCATCTCTACAGATAAACTCATCATGGTAATGGATGAGCGAGAGCCCCCAGCTACACATTCCAGAGGATAGAAATATAATCAGGTTAGGTGTAATTGCAAGGAATTCTAGCATTAAGTACAAAAACAGACACCAGTGGATGATGAGTCCCCCTTTACAATTACTTTGTCTAACTGCAACGAGTGAATTAGAAATGAAGGTGTAGACTGCAGGTGAAATCAGTGGGAATTAACTGCCGATTCTCTCCCTTCTCATAGGCTCATAGATATTAAGGTCAGAAGGGACCATTATGATCTAGTCTGACCTCCTGCACAATGCAGGCCACAGAATCTCACCCACCCACCCACTCCTGCAATAAACCTCTCACCTATGTCTGTGCTATTGAAGTCCTCAAATAATGGTTTAAAGACTTCAAGGTGCAGAGAATCCTCCAGCAAGTGCCCCGTGCCCCATGCTACAGAGAAAGGCGAAAAACCCCCAGGGCCTCTTCCAGTCTGCCCTGGAGGAAAATTCCTTCCCAGCCCCAAATATCGCGATCAACTGAACCCTGAGCAGGTGGGCAAGGTTCACCAGCCAGATACCCAGGAAAGAATTCTCTGTAGTCAGTCAGATCTCACCCAATCTAACATCCCATCACAGGCCATTGGGCCTATTTATCATGAATAGTTAAAGATTAATTAATTGCCAAAATCATGTTATCCCATCATACCATCTCCTCCATAAACTTATCAAGTTTAATCTTGAAGCCATATAGGTCTTTTGCCCCCACTGCTTCCCTTGGAAGTCTGTTCCAGAACTTCACTCCTCTGATAATTAGAAACCTTCGTCTAATTTCAAGTCTAAACTTCCTGATGGCCAGTTTATATCCATTTCTTCTTGTGTCCACATTGATACTGACCTTAAATAATTCCTCTCCCTCCCTGGTATTTATCCCTCTGATATATTTATAGAGAGCAATCATATCTCCCCTCAACCTTCTTCTGGTTAGGCTAAACAAGCCAAGCTCCTTGAGTCTCCTTTCATAAGACAGGTTTTCCATTCCTTGGATCATACCTGTTCCAGTTTGATTTCATCCTTCTTAAACATGGGAGACCAGAACTGCACACAGTATTCCTGATGAGGTCTCACCAGTGCCTTGTATAACAGTACTAGCACCTCCTTATCTCTACTGGAAATACCTCGCCTGATGCATCCCAAGACTGCATTAGCTTTTTTCACGGCCATATCATATTGGCGGCTCATAGTCATCCTGTAGTCAACCAATACTCCAAGCTCCTTCTCCTCCTCTGTTACTTCTCTGGGAACCACTTTGAAAATATACTCTTCAGTGTCTTTTTGTCCTGAGAGAGTCAACAGGAAGTATGGCACTGCCTTGTAAAATTTGCAGATGGTACAAAAATAGGTGGAGGATAAAGAGTGCTGGGGACTGGTCAGTTACCAAGTCAGTTATATTGGCTGACCTAGATCACTTGAAAAAGTGGACTCATTTGAACAACATGCTTTAATACACCAAATTTCAAGGTCATACATCTAGAAACAAAGAATGTAAGTCCATGTATTGAGGTGACGACTCACTGGCACGGCGCCTCCTGCTGGTCATCCTGGGAATCAGCTCTTCCAGCCTGGAGCACCCCCTACAGGCCAGTGTCTCACCTGCCACAGGCCCCCGTGTCCCTCCTAGACCCCAGTGCCCTGCTACATCAGGGCTCTGCCCCCAGCAGTAACCCACAATCTGGGTCTCCCCACCCAGAGGAACCCCCAACCCTCTATCCCCACCTTGCCTCAGTGGCTACTGCCAGTCACCATCTAGCCCCCACTCACTGGGGCAGACTTCAGTCTGTAGGCCACTCATCATTGGCAAGGGGGCATTGGACCACCTGCCTCTCTCTATTCCTAGGCTACACCTCTGCAGCCCCAATACCTTTCCTGGCCTTTAGCAAGGCCTGCAGCCTGAGGGTTTTTTCAGGCTGGAGCTCCCGAGCTCCTCTCGCCTTCCCCCCACCCAGCTCCACCCTATGTACCCTGCGCAGCTCCCAGGCAGCCAGTCCTTCTCTCTCAAAAGCTAGAAAGAGACTCTTACCTGCTCCTGGCTCACTGGCCTTTTATAGGGCCAGCTGCAGCCTGATTGGGGCGTGGCCCCAGCTGTGGCTGCCTTTCCAATCAGCCTAGCCTTTTCTCTCCACCCCAGCCCTCTCGAAGGGCTGGTTTTTAACCCCTTCTGAGCCAGAGCGGGGTGACTACCCCGCTACAGTCCACTTAGAAGAGAGGGGACTGTATCCTGGAATGCAGTGGCACTGAGAAGGGCTTAGAGGTCATTGTCAATAACTGCTTGAACATGAGTTGCCGGAGCAGTGCTGTAGCTAAGAAGGTGAACGCAATCCCCAGCTGCATAAGGTGGGCGTATCAATTAGGAGTAGGGAGATAGTATTGTCTCTGTTACACCAGAAGTGAGACTATGACTGGAATACTGCATCCAGTTCTGGTGTCCATGTTTCATTGCTGACAAACTGAAAAGGTTAGAAAAGAGCTTCAAGAATGATTCAGGATCAGAGAAATATTCCTTATACGTGAAAGAGAAGAAGCTCAATCTATTAATTTATCCAAAAGAAGGTTAAGAGGTTACTTGATCATGGTCTGTAAGTGCCTACATGGGAAAGAGATTTTTGCTAGGTGATGGCTCTTTAATCCAGCAGAAAGCGACATAATGAGATCCAATGGCTGAAAGCTGAAGTTAGATACATTCAGAGTAGAAATACAGAGCAAATGTTTAACCATGAGGGTAGTTAACTATCGGAACAACTTATCCAGGGGTGTGTTTCTCCCTCACTGGAAGTACTTAAATCAAGAGTGGATACCTTTCTAAAAGATCTACTGTAGCTCAAACAGACGCTTTAGTCTTGATGGAGCGTTTACCAGGTAAGATTCCTTGGCCTGGTTTACGCAAGAAGTGAGACTAGATGAGCATAGTGGTCACTTCTGGCTTTAAAATCTATGAATTCCTCTTTTATTTCTTCCAGTCTTTTAAACCTATTCACTGTGGAAATGTGAAGTCGTCCACTTGACTCCTAAGCAAGCAAGGTTACCTAAATAAAATTTCCAGAATTTTAAAATAACATGCACAGAATTTTTATTGTTTTGGCACAGAATTCCCTCAGGAGTAATAACGTGACCAACAGGTAGCCTGGTAAACCTGTGCAACTCAATTTAGAAAGCAAATGCAACTTCAAAAGATTTCCTTTTTGAAAAAATAGCCATAAAGCAAAATTAGAGAAAGGGAAGGGAGAACCTGAGCTTGCAACGGTGTACATAATATACAAGGGGCCAAACCCTGCTCTCATTTACATGCTGTAAATCCAATCTAACCCCACTTCTTGGGATTCCCTTCAAGACCTTTTCCACTCAGCTTCTCCAGAACACCTTGTCCAGTTCTGGGAAAACACTTCATCTAGTTCTCTGGGATACAAAGCATTCAGTTGGACTTCGTCACTCAGATTCCTTTATTTGGCATACAGCAAAGCTATGCTGAGCTGATCAAACTCAAGCGTAGGGGGTGGGTATCAGGTGCACCATACATCCAATGTTACACAAACAACACCTTTTTTATATACATTTACACAATACATTGCACTTGGTATTCATTCAATCACACATTTTTGGATGGGTTGTTTACTTTGCAGGAACCAATTCCTGTACAGCAGACTCTATCTGTGTGCTGTTCATGTGGAACCTGGTCTTTACCTTCCAGGTTTATCTTGTCCATAGTCCCTAGCATTAGGGTGTTGCTGCTTATCTTAGTTAGCACAGACATCCTGACTCCAGCATACCAGTTGTCAAGCCTCTATTTACGACTTGACCTTCCATTCACCTTCCCAATTATGCCCAGTAAAAAATTAGGCAAATTACTCATGTCAAGACAGACGTACACCACTGAAGTCAGTTGAGTTGCTTTGTATTTACACCATTGTGACTGGTATCAGAATCTGACTTGAGTCATGTATTTGGATAGCACTGGGGGGTGGATAGTGGGGAAGGTGATCAGTGGGACTATTTCCACCCATAAATACTAATTCCATGGGATTAACTTTAATGAGATAAAAATTCCAACCACTAAATAATGAGGGGAAATCCCCGAAGGCCGAGATCAAGTTCTTAAGTTGCAGAGGACAAAAAATTACTGTGTAAAAATGGTGCCTTAAAGATTCCTGTCCCAGCATCTGGTTGCCATAGTGTCCAATCTGTGGCATCTGACGACATCACACCCTCTGTTACCCGGGGCTTCTTCAACCCAAAGCTCTTGGTAATTTTTACTCTGTGCGAAGTGGTATCAGGAAATAAATCAAGGGAGACTCGGCTGTCTGACGGATAGATGGCTGGCACAAACAGGACAACACAAGAGTGCTTTCACTTAAAGTTAAACTTTACTTAGTCTCAAGCACTTACACACATCCGCAACAGGTTAGTAAAACACCCCCAACCCTCGATAATTACCAAAGCTGAGTGTGGCTCTCGAGTGGCACAGCGGCAGCCCGTCTGCCAGTGGGGAACACAAGATGCATCCAGAGGGAGAGTCCAGTCCTGAAGAGTCCCACCACCTCAAACCTTTCCCCCCTATTTACACATGTCCCTTAAAGAAAACTTGTTAAGCAAGCAGTTCCAATGGTCAAGCAAGAGGCTCCTTCTGATTACTGATTAACCAGGTGTGGGTTTTTCCAGAGTTTGCAGCCTTGAGGCCCCCCAATAGACATTCCTGGGGCACATCCTGCTCTTCTAAAATGCATGTATCAGCCACTTCAACACAATTCTTATCAGGAAGGATGCGAAGTCAAGCTGCCCTTTCTGTGGCACCCAGAAACCCCCGTCCCCTCCTGCCTTGGTTAAACTGAGACTGCTGAATGGCCAATTTACAGCCTGCTGACTTGGCTGCTTTTAGCAATAAGCCATAGTGGTTTCAGGCACTTTACTGGTTTGCCAAAGTCTCCCCATATACCTCTGAATTCAACAGGTTATTACTATTACTGATTATTTGTATTGCAACAGAAAGCTGAACCCCACTGTGCTAGGCCCTATACATGCATAACCAAAAGATGGTCCCTTTCCCAAAGAGCTTACAATCTAAGTATAAAACAAAAAACAACAGGTGGCTACAATGAACAGGTGTGGAGAGCACAAGGTAACGTGAGGTAACGTGAGACCTGGATTGTGATCAGTGTGATAGGCAGTAGTTGAAGCTCAGCAGCTGAGTACCGCATGTGAGGCGGGCAGAGTTTCTAATTAAATGCATAGCCCATAAATCCTACATTACCTCTTCTGAGAGCTTTACACTCCACATGCACCAGCAGAGAGCAGCACCTCCCCGGGGTGGGGCTAGTCCCGGAAGGCACAAAGGACTTCCCTGGCAGCCAGAACTGTGTGTGGATCCAGAGGCAAGATGTGGTGGATGAGAGAGAGAGAGAGAGACTCCAAGAGCACCAGGCCTCAAGTACCGCCCTGGCCACATAGGGCTGGGGCTGCCTCTGAGGAATTCCTCCAGAGACTTTGATATTGGGTGTTTGTGGACGGGTTCTGATTGGCTGCCTTCTCCCCTGCCCCCCAACCCCCACAGCCTAAGATCTGGGAAACGGGCAGTTTCAGGGGAGGAGGACAGTTGGAGGACAAGATGTGGTGAAGAAATTCAAGTTAGTTACTGGGAATGGGGATCTGGGGAGAAATGGAAACCTAGACTAAGAGGAGGGGAATCCTTATCATTATGTTATGTCCTTTACAGTAGCATCTAAGGACGCAGTCTGGGATCAGAGCACCACTGTGCTTGCATTATACAAACAAACAATGGCAGTCCCTGCCCCAGAGAGTTTGCAGTTGAGAGGTATGACCAGATACAATGGTGAATAAACCAACAAATGGGGTGAAGGATGAAAGCAGAGACCACAGAACTAATAGGGTGTGGAGAACTTTTTGTCCACCTGATCCCTGAGCATCCTTCTCCTCCCTTCATATGTCTTGTCTTTCCAGATGATACAGTCTTCAGGGCTGGGGTTTTTAAAGGCATCTAAAGGAGTTTTGAAAATCCCAGCCAGGGTCTTTAGTTTCCCATGTGCCTAGTGCCCAGCACAAGTGGGCATTGACTGGGGTCTGTGGGCACTTCTACTAATTAGAATCATAGGACTGGAAGGGACCTCAAGAGGTCATCTAGTCCAGTCCCCTGCACTCATGGCAGGACTAAGTATTATCTAGACCAGGGATTGGCAACCTTTGGCATGCGACCCGTCAAGGAAATCCTCTGGCAGTCCGTGACGGTTTGTTTACCTGCAGTGTCCACAGGTTCAGCCGACTGTAGCTCCCACTGGCCACAGTTCGTCATTCCAGGCCAATGGGGGCTGCGGAAAGTGGTGGCTAGCATATCCCGCAGCCCACGCTGCTTCCCGCAGCCCCCATTGGCCTGGAATGGTGAACCACGGCCAGTGGGAGCTGCAATTGGCTGAACATATGGACGCTGCAGGTAAACAAACCGGCCCGGCCCGCCTGCAGATTTCCCTGACGGGCAGCATGCTAAAGGTTGCTGATCCCTGATTTAGACCATTCCTGACAGCTGTTTGTCTAACCTGCTCTTTAAAATCTCCAATGATGGAGATTCCACCACCTTCCTGGGCAATTTATTCCAGTGCTTAACCACCCTGACAGCTAGGAAGTTTTTCCTAATGTCCAACCTGAAACCGCCCTTGCTTCAATTTAAGCCCATTGTTTCTTGTCCTATCCTCAGAGGTTAAGAACAACAATTATTCTTCCTCCTCCTTGTAACAACATTTTATGTACTTGAAAACTGTTATCATGCCCCCCCTCAGTCTTCTCATCTCCAGATTAAACAAACCCAATTTTTTCAATCTTCCCTCATAGGTCATGTTTTCTAGACCTTTAATCATTTTTGTTGCTCTTCTCTGGACTTTCTCCAATTTGTCCACATCTTTCCTGAAATGCAGCACCCAGAACTGGACACAATACTCCAGTTAACTAGTGAATATCTGAAAGCATATCCATTAGAACTAATTCATACACCTATTTCACATGGGACACCGGGGTAAAGGGCTGGTATTCTAACACAAGACTTCTGGTTTTCATGGTGGAGATACAAGGGATGAGATATTGGCTCCAATCTCTATAGCCCATTCAGCCCAGACATACTAGACATGTGGAAGAGAGGACCGGAAAGGTCAAATAAGCTTGTGATCAGCAACTGTAACACATGGTCATGGAGGGAGGCAGGTTCTTAAGAGACCAGGGCTAGTCCCATGGAGGCTTTGACTATTAGGACCTAGACCATGAAATTTGATAGTGTTTATCAATGGGGAGCCACCTCAGAGAGCAGAGTAGTAGGACCATGAATTTGTGGCGTGACCTGTATTCAGGACCCTAAGTGCTGATGCAAGCACCTAAAATGGGATTTATTCACCTGCTACTCAAAATGTGACTTTCAAGTCCGTTAAGGCTGCCTTGGCTCAATCACCAATACTGGCAGCAGGTCAGAAGAAAAGCACACTGGGCCATCTCCTCTGCAGAACTCACTCCTCCCTCAACCTTGTCTTCAGAACTGATGCATCTCTCTCCTCCTCCTCAGGCTGAAAGGTGGGACATGAGGTGAGAGACAGGCCTAGAACAAGACACATTTGTTCTTTCTAGTACAACAGTGTCCCAAATATCTGTGCAAATCCCTAGGGAGACACAGTCTCTGCTCGGACTGTATGGCCCTTCACACAGGTAAAAGAAAAACAACAGTCTAGAAAAGTGCCCCAGCTGATGTTAGCTACATTTCTCGTAAGTTACATTCCCCATCCCTCCCTGCCTTCCTTTCTCCCCTTTGCCTAGGAGCCTCAGCCAATCTGTGCTGCCATTCTTGTCCAGGCATCCAGCCTGTGCACTTCATGCCATAGACTCACAAGCCTGGGGAAAAAAACCAATCAAAACCCAGTGCTTGAACAATGCCCATATTAATAAAAGAAACAACTAGTGGAGAGCAGGGAGCGGAGTGTGATTAATTGTCACTAACTCTATAATGAACTGATTGGGTTTTCATGGATCTTTCCCCCTTACATTTCATGAAACCTTTTTTTTAATTTAAAAATTCCCCAGCACTATTGTTAGCCTCAGCACAACGGACCTGTGCTAGTCCTTAATAAGCAGCAAGTGATTCTGGCCAGGCTAGATTCACTCGCCAAAAAGGGAAACAATTCTGTATTTGTTTAGTATTTCTTAGCATCTTGCTGGTGCACAGAAACCAGGACCCAGTTGTGTTAGGTGCGGTACAGACATATAACAGAACTATCGTCTCTGCCCCAAAGAGTCTGCAATCTACGTGTAAGGCTAAAGAGAAAACAGAGCACAAGGAAACAATGAGACAATACTGGTGAGAATGAAAAACCCTGCTCACAGCACCCCAGCTGCTGTCAAGTTTTTTGTGGGCATCACAGGAGAGAAGAGTTTTAGGGAGGGATCTGAAGGTGGGCAGTGCGGTAGCTTTGTGAATCTTTCTGGGGAGCCCCTCCCATGCATAAGGGGCAGTATGGGAGGAAGCACAAAATACTTGCTGGGAACGCTTTTAAACGAATGATTAAGACTGGCATCCCAGGCAGAATGAAGGCAGGAGTCAACATCTCTGTAGCATGTGCGATGGCAGGTAGGCGGGACAGGTTGTGAAAGGCCTTGCAAGCAAAGATAAGGAGTTTGTGTCTGATGCAGAGGAGCGTCCCTTTACATTTCTTTTCCATGTCCAGATTTTCCCCAGTCAGCTTTTCTGATTCCAAGCTACTGTCAGCAGCAGGGACTACAAGTGGGAGTGTGCCAGGTTTGCGTAGTCTGGAAGCAAACTCTGGTCTCAAGCTTAGAAACACTTTGGAGGCCTAGGATGCACTTACAGGGATAATTCACATGGTAAATCAGCCCGTTTGCCCTATTGTCAAGCTGTCATAGCTAGTTGATGCTGCACCAGGATTCTGCCAGTGGTTATTGAACAAGCCATAATTATTCCAGGCCCATTAGCTAATGGGAGACACCCCTCACCCAAGTGAAGACACTAATCCTCTTCACCTTGAAACAGCTTATCCAGCCCCTTGCTTCTCAGGTATGGCCTAACACACAGTTGCTAAGAATAGGCCAAAAGAAAAAAGCAGTCAGCAGAGCGTGCAGGTTACAAAAAGCAGAGCTGAGCTCCATTACCCACCTTGCCTGGTGATAGGCGGTGATTCCAGACAAGCGCAGTAGAGGGCCAGATACTCAGCTGGGGTAAATCAGAGAAGCTTCACTGAGGCCAGCAGAGCTATGATGCTGTACATCAATGTAAATCAATGGGAGTCAGGTGCCTAAATAGAACTGAGGATCTGGGCCAAAGCCCCTCAGGAAAACGAAAGGGGAAATTGCCGGTCACCCATTAACTCTTCTGCACATCTGGAAAAAATCATGATTGTGTTTCTTGGTTCTGGGGGTTTATTTACAGGTAGGGATGTTTGTAAAAAGAGGGGTGTTCTTTGTGTGACAGTGACAGATCCCGCAGACCCCCTCCTCCACCTCAGCCTCATGAAGTGACTGACCCAGTTAAGAGACAGCCTGGGAAATTTTAAAACGAGTTAAAATGCTGTACTGAATAAAAGACTAAAGATGATGTCCACTGCACCTCACCTGCTTTAAAGGTAAAGGATGGTCTGATTATTTTTCCAGACTCTCAGGAAAGCTCCGTGTAGCTCGACAGCTTCTCTCTTTCACCAACAGAAGTTGATCCAATAAAATATATTAGCTCACCCACCGTGTCTGTGTTCATTTCACTGGGAGTTAGGCACTTAAATACCTTTGAGGACCTGGACCGACGTGACTTTAAAATTGAACTCAGGCTCCCAAGTCACTGAGGTGCTTCTGAAAAATTTGCCTCTGATCTTTATTTGGCACGCTCTGTATTAAAAGAGCAGAGCTTAGAATTCCACACCTGCTAACAGATAGGAATATTCCAGAATAAACTCACCCTAACACACCGGCACTGGTTGATTGTGTCCCTGTTAAGCACGATGGATTTTGTCTGACTGTTCTGACATTATTGATCTTACAGCATCACCTAGAGGCCTCAGCTGAGTGCAGGGCTCCATCGTGCTTGGCACTGGAGGTGCATGTAGTAGGGGACAGTGCTGCTGAAGCACGTACCATTGAAATAGATAGGCACTGAAAGGACAAGAGGTAAACCGAGGCACAGAAAAAGGAAGTGACTTGCTCAAGGTCCTAGAGCAGCAGATCATGAATAGAACCCAGGCATCCTGTCTCCTAGCCCAGTGCCCCATCCACTAAGTCGCATTGCCTTCCTCAGACAATGAGTCTATGTGCAGCTTTTCGTGCTGTCTTGCCACTGAGTACAGGCGCGTCCTCTGCCTTCTCAGCATGTGACAATTGTTTAATTGGCTGTTTTAAGGGATCTTTCAACAGCTTTCCCCCTTCTTCAAAGGGGGTATTTGGGGTCGTGCTTGAGGGAAAGCAGGGGTGCTGGAACAATTGTTATAGTGGGTGGGCTGATGATGGAAATCATGCATTGGGGTTTGTTATTACTACTTCAAGCCAGGGGGTGGGGCAGCACCCCGAGCTCCAGCACCACAGGGGGAAAGGATGGACTTATCAAACATCGGCAAAGATGTTGACCAAATTCCTATAGCCAAGGTGTGGCCCAGCCTTCCTTGATGGGACTGTTACAGTAGCAGTCCAGCAGATGGCTCACTTCTGTCATGAATAAAACTGGCCTATGAACCGCACATTCTGCTGGATCTGTACAGGAGCTGACTGGAGGCATATTACACGCACACACACACAGAGTTTATAAAGCATCTTTCACACCCCTCAAGGTTCATTATCAAAATTAAAAACTCAAACAGCCTCACACAAAGCACTGGAAATAAATGAAACAGGAAATAAAGAGTATGAGGGGGGAAAACTCCACAATCTTTAAAAAAGAGAGAGAGAGAGAGAGAGAGAGAGAGAGAGCAGGGGTAAGGTGAGAAGGACAGAGAGTAATTTCCAGTATCAGTCTCTTAAAAGGAAAGTGCAAGGAATCCTGCAGTGGTCAAATATCCGGCCATACGGAAAGTGGTCAAATACCTGGCCATAGGAAAGTCCGGCCATAGGGAAAGTGGCTTCCTAATCCCTTTCAGTTCGGTTTGACCTTGAAGCATGATGGTTTATGTCTCTTTAAAAAATGGTTTAATCCTGTCCAATTAACTATAGATGTTCTCATGATCTGTGTTCACAGAATCATAGAAATATAGGGCTGAAGAGGTCATCTCGTCCATCCCCCTGCATTGAGTAGACTATCCCTGACAGGTGTCTAACCTGTTCTTAAAAACCTCCGGTGATGGAGATTCCACAATCTCTCTTGGAAGCCTGTTTCAGTGCTTTGTTATCCTTATAGTTAGAAAGTTTTTTCCTAATATCTAACCTAAATCTCTCTTGCTGCACATTAAGCTGATTATTTCCTGTCCTACCTTCAGTGGACATGGAGAATAATGGGCCGCTGTTCTCTTTATTACAGACCTTAACATATCTGAAGACTGTTATCAGGTCCCCCCTCAGTCTTCTTTTCTCAAGACTAAACATGCCTAGTTTTTTTAACTCTCTCCAATTTGTCCACATATTTCTTAAAGTGTGGTGCCCAGAATGGGACACAGGACTCCAGCTGAGGCCTCACCATCGCCAAATAGACCAGGACAATTACCTCCCGTGTCTGACATGCCACACTCCTCTTAATACACTCGGAATGACATGAGCATTTTTACAGCTGCATCGCATTGTTGACTCCGATTCAATCCACAATCACTATTGTGATCCCCTATAACCTCCAGATCTTTTTCGGCAGTACTACCACCTAGCTCTCTATTCCCCATTTTGTACTTGTGCATTTTCCTTCCTCTGTAAGATGTTGCACTTGTCTTTATTAAATGTATTCAGTTCTCCAGTTTGTCAAGGTCATTTTGATTTCTAATCTTGTCCTCCAAAGCACTGGCAGCCCCTCCTAGTTTGCAGTCAACTGCAGATTATATAGGCATGTGCTCCACTCCATTATCCAAGTCATTAGTGAAAATATTGAATAGTACAGGACCCAGGACTGACCCCACTAGATATGTTCCCCTCAGTTTGACAGTGAGCTGTTGATACTACTC
Source organism: Lepidochelys olivacea (assembly GCF_965140295.1). NCBI lineage: Eukaryota > Metazoa > Chordata > Testudines > Cheloniidae > Lepidochelys > Lepidochelys olivacea. The sequence continues at coordinate 11,702,178 of NC_140412.1, forward strand.
TTTGAGTATATGTCTAAGCCTACTAAACTCTTGGGCTCAGGGCTAGTTTGTGTTAGGTGGTCTGCCCTGTGTCTGTCAGCATAACAGTTCTAACACAGAATAAGGGCTTGTGTGTATGGGTAATTGGACTGGAACAGCTACAGCAAAGCAAGCTATTCTGCTATAGCTATGCTGGAATAACTTCCTGTGTGGACACTCTGTGCCAGAATAAAAATGACTTTAAATGAGTAATTATTCCAGAATAAAGTCACTGTTATTCCAGCCTACGGGGAGTTATTCCAGCATAGCAAGAGAGGAATAGTTTATTCCATTCTAGCTACGCCAGTCAGTTTCCTCATATAGACCAGCCATTGGCATCAGCCTTCATCCCTTGGTGGCTGATAATTTCCTGCATGATAAAACTTTACTTGGGGATTAGGCAGATCTGCATGAGTACTTTGAAACATGGCACCTATTAAAAAGAAATTAGAGTCCAGTTCATCAGCGTTGTAACTCCATAGACATCAGCGGATTGTAGTTCCTTTGTTTTGGGACAGGGTTACTTTGGCAAATGGATGGGAAGAGGAGGGGTGGAGAGGCCAAGACAAGTAAGTCCTTTCCGTCCCACGTGTCATGACAATATCTGTATTGGAACAGATGGGGGAAAGCAGCGAGGAATGTGTTGTACATATGGACTGGTGGTATTCATGGAAGTAGGCTCATCAGTGCATGCAAAGCCTCTGTAATTGAAATGGCACTGCAGCTTCCTGATAAGGGTGAGTCAGAGAGCAAACTACCCATGGCAGGGCTTACACTGGTTATTTTGCTGTGTTAGTGAACGGAATCGTGTACCAGGAAGGCTGAAGCAGAGGACTCGTCTTCTTGGGTTGGTCCACCCATGTGCGACTAAAGAATGCAATTTGTGCCCTCCTGGGACCATGCAGAGGGGCACTTGTCCCTTGAGACAGGTGGGATGTTTGCAACTACTGCCCTTCTGGGGTGGGGGACACTGCCTAGGGAGGGCTGCTTTAACCTCCAGCTGTGCCCCCCTAAGTTCTCCAGTAGCACGTACAAGCAGCATGTTCTCCAGGCATCCCCTTCACACTTCTGCCCCAGCCCATGCTGCCCACATCAGGATTACTCCCCCTAGGTATGCCATTAACCCAGAGGTTAAGTCAGGCCAGCCACTGCCACCCTCGCCCCATTCAGAGCCCCAGCACTCTTTCATAGAATCATAGAATACCAGGGTTGGAAGGGACCTCAGGAGGTCATCTAGTCCAATCCCCTGCTCAAAGCAGGACGAACTCCAAATAAATCATCCCAGCCAGGGCTTTGTCAAGCCTGACCTTAAAAACCTCTAAGGAAGGAGATTTCACCACCTCCCTAGGCAACTCATTGCAATGCTTCACCACCCTCCTAGTGAAAAAGTTTTTCCTAATATCCAACCTAAACCTCCCGCACTGCAACTTGAGACCATTACTCCTTGTTCTCTCTTACTCCTTTGTTTCTAGGCCTTCAGACACGTGTCCACACCAGACAGTTGTCTCCAAGATCACTTGAATTAAGATTCGTAAGGGAGGTTTATGTGAAACGCCGTATTGAATCCTCTACTAAACTCAATGGTAAAGTCCCTTCTCACCACCGGAGTGGTGGAACGGGGCCTTAAAACTGCACTAAAGAGGCTGATGAGGATTCTTCCAGTTTATCTGGCTTTATGGCAGCCTACCATACCCCTCCTCCAGGAGGGTGTGTGTGTCAGTGTGGAGAGGGGGGCACGGTGGGGGCCAGATGGGGCATGGCCAGAATGCTCTAGCTGGCACCAGAGCAGAGCTGTGACGGCTCAGCATTGGGGAAGGTGTAAAGGTGATATACAGTCACCGTACCCTCTCCCCTTCGTGGCTACTCTGACTGTAACTGATTACTGCGGCCAACACCTGCCACATTTCCTTCATCTGATAAGGGCCCGAGCCTGCAAATGCTCACTGCAGAGGCCAGGTCTTTCCACCATGCATTTCATGGGATGTGCCATGTTTCATAATAAGCACTTGCAGGGTCGGGGCCTTGTTGTATAATTCTGTGAGTAAATCAATCCAGGAGAGCTGGTCAAAAATTGACACTTTTTTCCCAAACACCTCATCATTTCAAAAGAAATGAACATTTCTACAAGAAAATTTCTGGGGGGAAAGGGCCATTTTTGGAGGAGAAAATTGTTTTTGGCAGCGCTGCAATGATGTGCTTTTTGCTGTCCTTGTTTGTTATGTACACACCTCAACTGCTTATTGCTTAATATATTAATAATATTAATGTTTTCTCCTAGACTTGCTGGTTGCTCCTGATGCCCAAACACTTCAGCTGAGAGTCCAATCAAAATGTCCCTCAGCTATTATGATGACGAAGGTTATACAAGGTTTATTCCCAGCTCCCGTGAAACTAAGAGGCCTTGTGCCATCCTGGAAGCCATTACTCTCTTATTCTCCTGCAGTTTCATTTTTTAACCTTCTCCAGGTGCTCCTAGGTATGTCCTTACTGTGAGTATGTTTTATCCCGCAGTGACCTTCAGTGGGGCTGGCTACAGGACAGCTGCCATCCCTGCTGTGTGCAGAAAGGCTGCCTCTAAGTTATTATGTTCCTGTCTTTTGCCTTGCCCTGTGTTGATGGGTAGGAAGAGAGAAGCAGTCTTTGAAGTAAACTCAGAGCTGTAACTCATGCCTGTTATCTGCGCACACACAGGTATGAAGGCTTGTCATGAGAGCATGTCGCTGAGCAGTTCTCACATTGTACTTCCTGCTGTCCGCTCTGAATCTGTTCCCATTTGCATTTCAAGCCAGCACCTTCTCCCCGTAGCCCTTAGCTTTGTGGCTGACTACCGGAAAGGTCCCAATGCCACTTTACAATGCACCTTTAGTCCTGTTAGCACGTGCATGGTTTGGAGCAGAAAAAGCCCATTATTGGCTGGGACAATGTGGGAGTGCTTTAGCTGTGCACTGGGATAATGAGTACTTTTATCTCTCCGTATGGCCTCAGGAGAGAGAAGGGTTTATTTAATACACATTTCCTTTTGTCAGCAAGCACCCAAGCATCTGAATGTGGCCAAAACCCACCCCTGTACTCCTAGGACCATCGCTTTCTCATGGTGTCTCTCAGCCACAAGGGCAGGAATGTGAAGGTTTCCTTCTAGGTCATCTACTGGTGCACATGGAGTTGCTTGCTGCAAGATGTGGTAAAGAACAGCATTATTAGCACCTTGCTCCTCTTCTCTTCCATAAGCCCTCCCAGAATGGGCTGTATTTCTGGTCTCGCGCAATTGACTTTCCTCCAAAGCTCAGATGTCCCACAGCACGCTGCTGTTAGAGATGCGAAGAGCAGCACAGCACAGCTCCTTCCCCAGTCAGCCCAAAGGGCAGAAGCTCTTAATTCACCTGATAGAAATGAAGTCCCTGAGGATCCTGGGTTGACCTCATCTCTGCTCTTACAGCCCTTACGTCAGACCAGAGCTGTGCAGAGACAGAAAAGATGCAAAGCCTCCCAGCGAGAGCAGCATGGCAAACAGAACCAGCTTCTACACTTATAAGGGGTGCCATTTTCATGGACAGGCAACCACACTTTCTTTGAACCTTGGAGACGGCTGCCAGACATGTAGGCCCTGGCGACACTCCAGGTACAATCATACCAGGGAATTTACTTTGCGTATGGCTGCCCCCAACTCAGTTACAAACTTTGCTCCACTTTGCAGAATAGTTTCTGGCCTTCCTCACACATAGATTGCTGCCCCCCCTTGGTCTGTTCAAAATGCCGCCGCTAAACCCATCTTCCTGATCCATCACTCTGACCATGCCACCCCCTTCCAATCCCTTCATTGGCTCCTCACTTTCCACCATGTGACATTCAAGCTTCTCAGACCTGCTTTCAGGGGCCTTCCCAACTCTGCCCTCCCCACATATCAGTTCTTGTCTCAGCATATTGTGTCTCCTGCTCCTTCCATCCAGCAATGATGCCAGCCTGGAACACCTTCTCTCTGTGCCTTCCTGCTCCCTGTCTCCTTATACAGAGGACCCTCCTTAAACCAGTCCTTTAAGCCATTGCCCTTTCCCCCTTTCCTGTCTCCCCTGAGATCCCCTACCCCACCCCTGGTAGGGTAGTTGAGTAACTAATCCCTTTCTCCACAGAGGAATCAAAACAGAACATCATAAAAGAACCCAACCCTCTCAAAGCAGAGATCCTTACTTCACCTCTGCCTTTCCTCAGTCATCCTCCCTATCAATAACAAACCATGCAACCTTCCTTCTGCCTCCCTCACGGTTTTGCTTTCATTCTTTCTCTGGATTTCTCTTTTGTCATGTCACACAATGGTATATCCACGAGATCACATACACATTTTTTCAAATTACGAACAAATCCTTGGATCCAAATGTTGTTTTTGATGTCCGGGGCCTTTTTTCATTTTCCCACATTGTTTTGCAAACAGACATTGACTGAGTGAGTATGCTTGGCGTGGGCGCTGCAACATTGTTTTTTCTGTAAGCCGGTGTTTAACTGAAAGCAAAATTATACACACCTAGTAAATATACCACATATGCGTTGCTTGTATCCATGCTTCTTTAGTCGTAAATAATGTCCCATCTCAAACACATGCTGCTAAAACCTTCTACCACACCACTTATGCTCTCTACAGTTTACATACACATTCTCTTACATCTTATTTGCTGTTTTCATGCCGATTGCAGGTTCAGTTGCTGTAGTAAACCCTATAGCAGATATGATGTGACACTGCAGTTCTGCATTTAAATGAGGTTTCTTTCAGTCACATGAACAAACACTCAATACAAAGGATAATGTTATAAATCAGTGCAAACTTGAGAAGAGGCCGTTCCAATGGGATTAATTTTGGAATAAGGTACTATGAACAAGGATGGCAGAATTGGGTCCATAATGATTTGGCCGGGACAGCAGAGTAGATGCCCTCTGCTCTTACAAAATTTGCTGTGAGGTCTTTAGTTTTCACAAGTGGATGAAACCTTACTCTTACATCTCATTCAAAACATGGTTCTTATTGTGTTTCTCAGTTATGTCACTATCCTTAACCTTAGCACAGTATTCTCATCTTGAAGTTTCTTGCTATACAAAGATGTTTTCAATCAAAATGACCTTGAGTTTACATAAATAGAAGGACAAACTGAAGACCATATGCAAAAATAAGATCACCTGGAGAGAGCACACAGTGTGCATCTTGTCTGACAATCTGGCTAAACTCTGAGAACAAAATGGCTGCAGAATTCTGTACAAGGTGAGTGCCTAGACATTTAAAGGTGAAATCTAAATGTAAGGTGCACAAAAAAGCATGACAAATTTTAGCTACGTTCAGCACACCATCCTATTCCATGGAGTGTGTGTAATGATGTTCCAGCCCAGCAAGTTATGACATTTTTTAAAAAGAGTAAGAATCTGGAATTTCAGCCACTTTGCTGTTTTTGTATAGTCAGGCGGCCAGACCATAGAAGTGAGATGCCGCTCTGTCCTGGTAGAGCTGGCCAACTCCCAGTTAGATTTTGTAAGCAGCAACCTAAAGATATGAAGCCAGATCCTCAGTTGCTGTAAACCAGCCTAGCTCCATTGAAATCAGGGCAGCTCTTCTGATTTATATACCAGCTGATGATGTGGCCCAGAATATGAGAGGACACAGGTGAGTTTGAAATGCACTAAAGCCAGATCCTTCAAACTTGGCATCATGATGAATAAAGTGGAAGAAATGCTGTTAAATCAGTGATACTATTTCCAGCAAATGCCACGGCACAATGCGCAGTCTAGCTGAGTCAGTAAGTTGAAGACCTAAACAGAAACCCCAGTATTGAACCGTATCAGTAGCACTAAAATAGCAGCCTGTTCTCAAATGTGCATTGATGTATTACTTGATGCAGTGGCTCAGCACCACACAAGTTAGTTCTTGCAATTGGGGGGAAAATCGTTTAATTATAGAACTGCATTGTCACATAATACCAGATATCGCATGTACAGAAACCTTTTATTTATATTACTAGTGCCTAACTCAGTTGTGCATTGCTCGTAGAGCCTCTGATGGAGATTGCCATGTGATAACTTGCCATTACCTTGTACCTTTGACTGTCTCGCCTGCACTCTGCCCATTACTGCATCTCTAGCAGGAGTCCTGCTAACATTTGAAACCACTGAGCAGCTTCAGCCACCAATTCCTTTTTAAATCAAGCTGTCGCAAAAATATCTTCTCCTTTTCTCCAAAGTAGAATTTTCTGCTTAAAATTATGCAAAGGAGAAGGATGGGGCAATATTTAACCCTGCAGCAGTGACAAATTTCTGGTGCAATATCCCACAACTTTTCAAACACTGGATTAGATTGTTTATAATGCTGATCTGCATATGTAGGGTCAAAACTTGGATATAATGGAGAGAGGTGCCTTAGAAAAACCATTGATCAGATGATACAGGATGAGATAATTTATTAGGGAAAAAAGACATGCTTAGAATGCAGCTATGTCCTCTGCAGTGCCTGGGAGGTGACTTCAGTGCTTTATAATTATGTTTACAGTTGATTTTTATTTAATGAGATTTGGGAATAGCTGGAGATATGAATGCAGGTTTAAAATAGAAGAACTCTGTAGGATGCAGGTAGCTAAATAAAGAACAACCTGTCTCAAGAGCCTGCAGTACACTGTAAAATGCTTAGCATACATCAGTTTTTTAGAGAATATGCTGTTTTGAAAGCAATGGGGCTTATAGAAATATTTGATTTTCATTCAGATTTATAAATGAAAATGGGTGTATGATATTTTGATTTCAACACTGGATTTAGCAACTTCATTTCTAAACCATGAGTGATTTGTGAATCAGGGGAGGGTACTGGCAAATCCTACCATTTATTAATGAAAACCAGCCAATCAACACTAGGGTGAAAAGATTATGATTTACGGATGTTTACATTCCTCTTGGCAGTTTCCTTTTCATTTCTGTACATCGTAATGAATACAGCTGCTCAAAAATTTTCCAACTGAGTAGTGTGGAGCTGTCATTCTAAGACACACCCCTTTTTCTAGGAGCATTGGAATTGCCAGGCTGGATCAGACCTGAGGTCCGTCTAATCCAGTATCCAGTCTCTCACAGTGGTCAGAAGGAGATGTTTCAGAGAAAAGTGTAAGAACCCCACAGCAGGCAGATGTAGGATAATTGGCCACCCACATTAGGTCTCATCCTGACCTCTAATAACTGGAGATTGGCTTAAGTTCTGAAGCCTTAAATTTAATATCCCTCCCACTTCTTTGAGAGCATTAACTATCATAACTTTGAATATTTTTTAATCTATATAAATAACTGGTTCCTTTTTAAAACTTGTAAATTCCTGGCCTCAGCAACTTCCTGTGGCCATGAGTTCCACCACCTAATTAAATGTTGTGTGAAAAGGTATTTTCTTTGATCAGTTTTGAATTCCTCACCTTTTAATTGAATGGAATGTCCCCTTAGTCTTGTGTTACGAGACAGAGAACAGATGCTCCCAATTGACCTTCTCTAAACCATTTGATATTTTAATATAATAAACGATTTATATCATTTGCGTTGTTCTATTTTCCTACCTTTTCTTTCAGGTAAAATTTGTGTTGCCTTTGTAGAGAACAAAACCCTGAGGTGGCTTCTTTTTGCTGGAAAAAACCTTGTACATGCTAAGTTCAGGAAGTGATTAGAACAGAATGATTAGAATAACCAATCAGAGCAGAGAAGCATTGCATAATCACAGTACAGTTATTGAGAAATAACAGTCCAGCGATTATGTAACTATCTGCATTCAGATTGACTAATAGTTGTCGATCAAGTAAAGCACTGAGTTTTGCATACTGTATAGTTATTGAGAAGTAACTGTACAGCGATTATGCAAATTGGAGACCTGCAATCAGAATGCAAGGAATTGCAAAAGTGGGGCAAACCTTTACAGTTATGCATCAGTAACTATATAGTATCTCTGAACTCCAATGGTCTGAGATTAAACCATTTGATTATAAATACCTAAAAAGAGAGAAACTTCAAGTTACCATTTAAATATTCTTAAATCACTTTCAGTTCCCCTAAAGATCTTATATATGTATGAACTTTATACAGAGAGATTTTGACACAGGAAAGATTCATTTTGTGTTGCAAACCACATGGCTCCAAAGTCAGGAATAACTAGCAACACACTGAACTATTAGGCTTGCCAGAAGAGAACCTGTGATAAACTGTTGCTTAAATGCATACAGCTGTGAAAAGTAGATGAGGGAATAGATATTTATGTGAACAATTTGTATTAGACTACAATGTGTTAGAGTATATAGGAAGGACATCACTGAGTGTAATACTCCAGTTTAATGCACCACTTGACCTATTCAGTTATGATTGATGAAGTTAGAGCAACAGTTGCTGAAGAGAAAAGCTCCCTTTTCTGTTACAAAGCTAACAAATGCTTCAAAAGAAAGTTGAAGTGCTAGAAAGAGAGAAACCCCAGCACTTTCTGCTGGTCCCTTGAAGTTAGGCAAAGTTAAAGTTTAATTAATTGATTGTAAAGCAAATCAGACTGAAGAAGCTATGCTAAGTGTTAGTATTCATATTATTTTATGTTGTTCTGTTATGGGCTTATGTCTGCTGCTTAGGTCTAGAAGTGATTAATCTACTCAGCCTTCTGCTTTTTGTAATATATGACTTTGGATGCTACACAGTACATGACCGGTGACTGAGGGCAGGTTGGGGAAAACACCTGCTCAAAATCTGTTGTAAAAGTATATCCTCTGCTTCCGCAGAGAGTACCAAGAACAACTGTGCAACCATTCCACTAGCTGGCCGCAGGATAAGCACACCACTGAAACCTCAGCAAGTACCTTCACTGTCTGCACTGGCTCATAGATGTACTCCCTCCTACCCCCGCAAGCTGAAGTGTCAGCCCAGAGTTTTAACTCATGTCTGAAAATTACTATCAACACCGCAAAGAATTTGTAAAAAGCCAAGCTTATTATGAATATTAAATTTAAGCCCCAGTTCAGCAAGGCACAAAAGCACATGCTTGCTGATTAAATGCTTTGCTGAATTGGGACCTTACTCACTGCACTAATGATCCCTGCAGGAGAAGGGATGGGGAATAGCTGTAAAAGATGATGTTCTCCATTAGCAGAGCTTGTTTTCATCCCCATAGGGAATCCAGGTGATAATGAATATATTTTGCCCTTGCTGTGGACTAATAGGTCTTTTTTATCCTAAGCAGTTTATGGTCACATATGGTGGCCCTGAAGCAGTCCAAAAAATGTGTGAGTGCCCTAAGTCAGGAATAACATGTACCTCAACAGTAGTAACACCCTGGATTGAGGGACACAATGAGAGAGGACAAGGTCTGTCACAGGAAGAGTGTTATAAACAAAATGCTAGAGCAGAAGCCTTCCCTGCCCTCTCTAACCCTGATTTCCTTTCCTTAGTTTCATCTGAACTAAGAGTGTCCAGCTAGGTTTTTTCAGCTGGTTTGAATAAAATGGTTTAAAACCACACCTCACACTAAACCAGCATAGCTTGGTGAGTTTGCAAACCCACGATCTCTGCTTTTTAATCTCCCTAGGTGTTAAAAAGAATCAGATGTTCTTAGCTAACTTGTTAGAGGGTTGTGAGAATTAACGACAGGTTGATTGTGCCTTTAGGCATTGCCCTAAAGAAGGATTAGTCAGTGTACAGGTGCACCACCCCAGAGGGGGTACTGGCAGGTATTGTGCACAGAGATGACCCCCAGACCACTCCTGATGCAGTGGAATGGGTGAGTATAATTTGTGGGTGCTGTATTTTGAGTGGCTCTGCCTGTTCTTCACCCACTTGATCCCTGGAGGTGGAGGTGGGCACCCACCCCCTATGCTTCCAAAACCAACTAGAGCTCAGGTCTGAGTAGCCTTAACACAGAAAGAAAAGGAGTACTTGTGGCACCTTAGAGACTAACCAATTTATTTGAGCATGAGCTTTCGTGAGCTACAGCTCACTTCATCGGATGCATACTGTGGAAACTGCAGAAGACATTATATATACACAGAGACCATGAAACAATACCTCCTCCCAATTTGTGCTGGAAATGGCCCAACTTGATGATCACTTTAGATAAGCTATTACCAGCAGGAGAGTGGGGTGGGAGGAGGTATTGTTTCATGGTCTCTGTGTATATATAATGTCTTCTGCAGTTTCTACAATATGCATCTGATGAAGTGAGCTGTAGCTCACGAAAGCTCATGCTCAAATAAATTGGTTAGTCTCTAAGGTGCCACAAGTACTCCTTTTCTTTTTGCGAATACAGACTAACACGGCTGTTACTCTGAAACTTAACACAGAAGGAAGTGTTACATACTTCCCTTTGTGGCTGTGTTAGGACTAGTTATGATCAAGCCTAATATTACTGTCACTTGAACATACACTGACAGGCATGTGATGGTAGGTTACTGTGTGGGGAAAAATAGCACACATTTCTTTTCAGTGCCCTACCTACTAAGGGCCATTGCCACATATATCTTAAATGGACACATTTAGGTGGCCTTTGGAGTAAAATGTAGGTTTTATTTTTAAAAAAGTCAATAAAACCAAAGGAAATGTTTGCAAGATCTTTTTTTATAAGAAACAATTCCAACAAAAACAGCTATTAAAACAAACCTAATAAATAGTCCCTGATTGGTTTGCAACACAAACATTGCAGCATTTCACCAGTGCATGAGACCCACAGCCAGAAAGTGGCTGGAAACAAAAGTGAAACTGGACAGTTTATTTTCATTGTTGAAGTTTGTGTGGATGTGGTGTTTAGATGTTGCTTGTAATTATTAGAATTGGGAGCCCTGGCTGTTGGGAGTCTGAAAGGACAGGAAACAGGAAGGAGGGGGAGGAGTTGAGAGGCTGGGAGAAAGCTACAGAGAGTGCAGCAGCAGCTTGGTGAAGAGGTTTCTACTTTGAAAATAAAGTCCTGTTGAAGCTTGTTAGTACCTTGCCTGGTTGATACGCCAGGTTGCCTGGTGGATTGCAAAATAAAGGATTTTAGAAATAAATAATTTGAATAAACCGAAGTGGGGTTAGTAACCTGAAGGAAGCATGGCTCTGAACCTGAGAGCATCCCTTTAAAAAGAAACCAGGCATGACTTAGATGGATTTTTGCCATCCACAACTGTGTTGACTTTAAGGGAGCTAGGCCAGCTGAAGAGCTATTCCATTAAGACAGAAGTAACTTAGTATGCACGTAGGCCCTGATCCTGCACCGTAGAAGTCAATGGGAGTTTTGCTGTTGTTTCAATGGGAGCAGGATGAAGCCCAGTGGATTCGGTGGACTAGACTGTGATCGGTAAGCACCTACTCATGTGAGCAGCTCCTTTCAACTTAATGGGACTGCTGTGCTCGTGCTCACCTATTGACAGTCTGCTCGCTGAGGGCCAGATTTTGTCACCTTTCCCTTCACCGAGTGGCATCATATTTGAGAGCAGGCCAATGAAAATCAATGGGACCCCTTCCAGAGAAGGTGCCACTGAACAGGAGCGAGGGGGACAGAATGGGTGAGTGGCAGAAGTCAGCACTGTAAAACCGGCCCTGTCCTCATCCCTATTGTCAGAGCGCCGCACGAGCAGCAGACATTTCCTGGGTGTCTGAGTGTGGCCGTTAGGTCTGTCCAGGAATGAAGAGCAGAGGCATGTGGCGGTGGGTGCAGGATGGACAGACGGCTCCAGCAAACAGGCCAGGGCTGAAATTCTACCAAAAATATCCCTGCCAAGGGCTTTTTATTTAGACACTGAGCTCAGGGAGGGTGGGAAAGAGGAGGCCAGCTGTTCTCAAAGCCAAAATGGGCATTTCTTTCCCAAAGCCACTAGGGATGTGCCCCCCACTCTTTGGCCCCCCTCGTCATCTTCCTGCAAGGGGAAAGGGGTGCTGGTTCTTCGATGTCCCCCAAGGGACATTCCAGCTGCTCCCAGGCTGATCTTTCCCTTCGCTTCTCCCTCTCCCCCTGCAGACAGTTATTTCAGATGCGGCCATAAAGAGACCAAAATACTTGGCAAAGTTAGGCTATAATTGGCCCAGGAGCTGTCAGCCTCTTGCTTTTCTTCCTCTCTCCTGGGCTGCTTTAATAGTCTCTGAAACTCAATCCCCAGAGCTGCCTCCTCAACCCCTTCCCTTAAACCAGCCCCACTCCTCCTCCTGCTTCCCCTTTGCCCACTCCTAAACCTGCCCCTGGCCCCCTCCTCCTGCTGCTCCCCCTCCCCTAAACCTACCTCAACCCCCTCCTTCTGCTCTGCCCCTGCTCCCCTCCCCTCCCCTAAACCTGCCCCAGTCCCTTCTTCCTCCCCTAAACCTGCCCCAGTCCCTTCTTCCTCCCCTAAACCTGCCCCTACCCTCTCCTCCTGCTCTGCTCCTGCTCCCCTCCCCGAAACCTGCCCCTAGCCCCCTCTTCCTGCTGCTTCTCCTCCCATTCCCCCTGCCCTAAACCTGCCTCTAGCCCCTTCCTCTTGCTGCTTCTCCTCCCCGTAACCTGCCCCTAACCCCTTCTCCTCTCAGCCATCTGACCCTAACCCCCTGCTCCCAGGTCTCTCTCTTTGCCTCCAGCCCTTAACCCCCTCCTCATATTCCTCCCCCTCCCTATCTCCCTTTTGCCCCCTGCTTTAAATCAGTCCCAGCTCCATCTCCCCCTTTTAACCCCAAACCAACCCGTCACCCTTTTCTGTCAGCCTCCTCCTGCTCTGCAGCTCCACTCCTCTGTTTCCACACCCTGTCCCCTCCTCTCTCTCTCCCCTCAGCACACCCCATTATAAACCCTCTCCCCTCCTCCCTTGTGCACACACTCAAATCAGCTCCTCGCCCCTTCTCTCAGCCCCTCCCTCCCCAAACCAGACCCTAGTCACCTTCCTCTCTGCTCGCTCCACCCCATCCTCCTTAAACCACTCTCTGTCCCCCTCTCCTCCTGAAGCTTCATCCCCTCCCCTCCTATCCAAGAGAGCTCCCTTCCTTTCACCACACCCCCTACCCCTCTTCCCTCCCTCAACCCCTCCCACGCCCCCCCTTTCCCAGATCCCAGTTCATTACACTTTCCAGCTCTCTCCCTCAGAGACTAGTCTAACCTTGAGCATTGTCCCTACTCAGGGCTGCTTCTCTTGTAGTCAGATCATCTCTCCCTGGAGTTGGACTCCTTCATATTCCCTCAGTCCCTTCTAGCTATATTTACTTGTCTTTTTTCTCTGCGTGTTTGTGTCATTTTTCTCCATTTCTGTGTCGGTTGCTGGGATGTAGGCTATAGAGAGTGGGATTTTTCCTCCCCTCCAGGACCCTGCTGAGTTTTGGTGGTGTTTTTTTTTTTCCCCCTTCCAATCTGGGGAACAAGTGCCAGTCTCCACTTTGGCTGACAACTCTGAAAAGTACTTTTCAGCCGAGTGTTGAATGTGGCTCGGGAATTGGGCGACAGTTGGCAGCGTTTCTGGTGCTTTTTTGCTACAGGTAAGAGGAATTTTTGTAATCCTAACAGCCATGCACTATAAATACCTGAAGACAACACTGGTTTATTCGTTTGGATCCATTTTTTCTTTGCGCACTGTGGGCGAAACTAGTGCAGAAGTTTTTGTAGACATGTAGCAACAGGATCTGGAGTTAATGATACACGAAAAACCGAGAGGAATTGGATTAAATTGTACATAACCCACGTTTTTTATTTTAGTCTGCAAAATTTTAACTGCGCCTGCACACTGTGGTGATGTTTCTGTGAACTTATTACAATACTGAACTTGTGAGAGCCAGGTGCTATGTAACTCCTAGATTCCTGGCTGATTGTCACAAGATAGATGCAGAGACTTAGAAACTGGTAATGTCACCATTACGAAAAGCCAAAGGTTTAAAGCTGGTATGAGCTTTTCGGATCTCACAGAAGCATTCCTTTATAGTCATCATTTTTCAAGTTGATTCTGCAGGTCACACTCAGATCAGTATTTTGATTTATCCAGCCCTTTCCTGTACATATATTTTCTACAAAACCACGTGGGACCTTATTTAGTTCTGGGTAATCTTTCCTCCACCTCATATTTATTACAAAGCCACTTTGACCCAATTTCTAACTGTAGATTCTTTTCCCTCTAAACATAGAGCTCTTGCCTAATTCAGCAGTTCTTTTTACGTTTTTTATAGCATTTTATATATCTGATGTTCTTAGAGCGGTGGTTGACTCTTTGACAGCTGACACTCTGCATCCCTGAGTGTGTACTTAGTGCAGTGTGTGTGCATGTGCTTCTGACCTTAAAAGAACACATTCCATCTGCTCTACATGGACATTGAGGGGCAGCTTTTGAGAAGCCGGCACCTGCAAAATCTGTGCGTGCAGCTGTAAGCTTAATTGATCCATGATCACCGCACTTGCATGTGCACTTCTGATCATTTGCCATCACAAATAGAAGCTATGCATCTGACTAGCCATTTTTGAGTGTAAATGCCAGATTTGACCATGTAGTCATGATAACGGCATGCATGAATTAGACATGCAAATATACACACCATGCATGTGGGTGCACCCTCCCCCCCCCCCGCCCCAAACCCATACATCTGGTCTTGAAGATCCTATGACACCTTTTATTTTTTTGGAAGAAGAGGAGTTTTTCCTCAGTATTGTTTGCCAAGATTTCAACTCCTGTCACTGTCATTCATGTTTTCCAGTTTACTGTTGCCTTATACATATGTGGAGGATGCAGTTTAGTGGTGGTGTGTGCCTGGTTTGCAGAGGGCTTAGGGATCTTTTGGGTGAAATGTATCGTATTCATGACAATATTTGCTATTGTGCACATCGTTATTAGGATTGACAACTTGTTACTATTTAAAAACTGGACGCGCCAGCAGGAGTGTCGGAACGTCCCCTGCCCTGCCTCGCCTCTCCCCCTGAGGCCCCTCCTCTATTCACTCCTCTTCTCTCCTGCCCCTGTTGCTCACTGTTTTTCCCCGCTCCTCCCCACCTCCATCTGCCCAGATCAGGCGTGACTCACCTGGACACCTGGGGCTGGGAGCTGCAGCTGCCCATCTCAGGTAGGAGGCAGCCCTGACTGAGTAGAAGCTGGTGCGGGGGATGACCCAGCATCTCCCCCACCCACAATAACCAGACTTTGGGTGTCCGGTCAGTAGATCTGAGTGGACACTCTCAGGTCCCCTTTTCCACTGGACTTTCCAGTCAAAAACCAGGCACCTGACCACCCTAATCGTTACAAAATGCACAGAGTATTATTACAGAGCAATGGTTGGGAGCACGTGTTGCAGACTCATGGGACTACTTGTACGCATAAGTAGAGCTCGGCATGAGTAAAGGCAATTAGAAAGACGTTTACTGCCTTGAGGATGATGAACTGGGATATTTACTCTCAGAATATCTTCAGATATGCTGCTGTTATCATTGGGCTCGACTGTTCCAGTAGATATGCTCATGCTATGGGGCAGTGTGGAGTTTCTGTACTGGGATTCCGCCCAGTGGAAACCAAGGCACAGAGACGTTCAGAGCCACATTCTGATCATCGTTACACCATCGAAAGCCTGGAGAGTCTCCATTGACTTGCATAAGAATGGTCATATTGGGTCAGACCAATGATCCGTCAAGCCCAGTGTCCTGTTCCTGACAGTGGCCAGCGCCAGGGGCACTGTGTGACCAGACTTCAGTGGAATTGCTCTGGATTTAACTGAGGCTAGAATCTGGTACTGCAGGACTTGCCTAAAGTCACTCAGCAGATCAATGGGCAGAGTCAGGATTGGAAGCGAGGCCTTCTGATTTCAGTCCCCAAGCTCTAACTAGTAGACAGTGATACCTCAGTTGATCAGTTTGGGCCCAAGTCTTGCTCACTTGATCAGTGGAGGTAATCTCCTTGATTTGAGTGAGACCATTCACATGAGTGAGATGAGGAAGCTTTGGCTAGGGGCCAGTTCTTCCACCCTTTACTGATATGGCACAACCCATGGATGAAAATACTACTCAGTATTAGAATTAGGTCTGGGGGCTGGCTGCAGGCTCTTCCTGGAGAAATAAAAATCTTTGGGTGGATTTTCTGAGCTCTAAGACCCATGTGTGTGAGAGAGAATCTGTATGTGCATACACTGAATCCTTGCCTGACTCCCGTTGCTGACATTGCAAATATTTTATGGCAAACATTTCTCTTACATGCCAGAGCTAGCTCTTGATGGAGACTACGATACTTCAAAAGATATTCCTTTGCCTCCAATGCACGCTAGAACTCTCATTAAAATATGTTTCTTGCAAAATGCTTTGTAATTATGTCTGCTTCAAAGAAAATGTCAATTTGTCATTTTATGGCTTTTTCTTTTGAGACCGATTTTTTTTTTAAATCATCATTGAATGCTTGCAGTTTTCACTCTTAAACTTTCCCCCTTCCCATCGTTGGTGGCAGAGCTTTACAGAAAACCCCACCTATTAGACTGACGGTGCCCTGTTACAAAGCACCACTTGGTACCTGTTTCTTGTTTGTCCCTGTACTATGCCACCTCAACTATCTGAAGCAGGGTAAAATCCCCCAACCTCTCTTAATTACACTGAAAAGTCCCTTGATTGTCCAAAATTGTTCCGTGTTTCCTATTACTTTTGAACAGTCATAGGTCCTTGATCCTTCCCACCTTCCATGTGTGGAACTCCCACTGAAGTTAAGACATCAGAGTTTCCCAGTAAAGGTTGTACTTTAATACATTGCCCCCATCCCAGACCTGGTTACATGTCCCGCAGTCCTCATTTAGGCCAAGCTGCGACTAAGCAATGAGTAGGACTGTAGCATTTGGTCCTTGCTATATAGCAGCGTGGTAAGGGAACCAAAATGTGCAGAAATCATTGAATTATGGCTGAGTACTTGTGAAAAGGTGTTTGAAATTCCTACAGCACATTTGGAAGTAGCAGAGGAGTGGTACTGGAGCAAGGACACCAGTAGCGAGCTCATAATAATCCTGAAACAGGCTCCCTCTTGACTTTAACTTGCTCTCTCCTTTACTACACAGAGACTGCATCTGATGTATCTTTAACGGGCCCATTCCCGCTCCCACTGAAATTAATAGGGGAGTTTGCAATTTACTTCAATGGAAATAGCATCTTGCGTCACACTCCAAAAATTTGCATATGCAAACCTGATCAAAGATGTTTATGTCCCAGCTCACTTAGCTGAGCCATGATATTTTCCATTTGGAAGGGCTCATTTTTTCCCCCATTTTTGCTTTGGGTAGGTTTGCAGCCGTTAAGGTTCCCTTCAAGCTTTGGGTTTGAACATACCCCCAAACTCAGAACACATCTTGGCCAGCGCCACTCAGTCTTACCTGGCTTTCGATCAAAACGAGCATCTTTTGTATCTTTTTGTCCCCTGAAGTTGTAAGTTCGGACCAGATCTTTTTAAAACTGGCCCAGGTTTCAGGTTGGTAACGTACCAAAAAAAACCCAGACAAATATCATCCACTTTCAGGTTTCATTGCAAAAGCTCCACAAGTTGTTACGTATTTATTTATTTGAAGTTCAGTCATTAATAATCACGAATGATAACTTGTATCAAGGGGCATCAGCAGCCAATTGCAGGTGGCTGTAACTTTACATGCTATCAGTTGAGGGATGATCTGTGCCTGAGTACTGGAATTGAAGGAAGGACTGGAAATCAAGAGATCTTGATTCTAAACCTAGCTCTGACACAGAGGTGCTGCTAACCTTGGGCAAGTCACTTATCCTCTGTGTACTCTCCGGTTCCCCATCTCCAAAGGAGGGATAATGGAATTTACCTACTTTACTGGACCTGATTTTCAAGAAGTGCTGAATATCTTCCCTCTGAAATCTTGATTCCCTCTTGCTGTGGATCTTGGAATCAGCTGTTGGCTGGGAAAGCCCTGGCAATATGGCTTTATTGGAGTTGCTTTACCAGGGGGAGCAGGGCTCCAGAGACCCACAGCTGGTGTGGACACACAGGGAATCTTTGGGAAGGCCCTGAGCCCATGCAGACTAGGGGATCTGTAGGATTTGGAGCACAGACCCTCCCTTGTGTCCCAAATGCTCTGTAATGGAAGAGAATACAATGGAAACTCCATGACAGTAGCCAAGCAGGGCTTCCTCCGCTCTCCATGGGTGTTACTATGTGGGGGAACACTCAGGCCAGTATTAATGTGTTTACTCCATTTATGAAGGAAATTGGACAGACAGCATAGACTAGTGGTGAAAAAAGGGGGTTCTCAACCTTTTCTATGCCACAAATCCTCTTTTTCCACATCAGGTCCCCATCCCTTCTAGTTGGGGTCTAGCTGGGAAACCCCTTCCGAGGTAGCCATATGAGATGGGTAGGGTGGCCATGACCCAGGTGTCATAACCCCTCCTTTTCCCCTGTTGAGACCCCCCTGAGTTAGAGCATGGGTCTGGGAGCTAGGTCCTGCTGAGTTCTAGTGACAACTCTGCTACGGATTTAGGTCCTGACTCAGCAGTGATTTAAGAATGAGCTTAAGTCCTATTAAAGATAGCAAAGCACTTAAGCATGTGCACTGAATAGGAGTGATTTGCTGAATCAGGGCCTTAATGTATGGCTGTGGGAAAGGCACTTAATTTCTTTGCTTGTTTCCTAATCAGTAACACGGGGATTATAATATTTACTTTCCAACTTCCCAGGGTGCTATGAGGACTAGCTAGCTAATGTTTGCACAGCACTCTAAAAATGTCAAGCGATACAAGTACTATTTATTATTACCTTGGCTGGCGAGGGAGTGGTATCGTAGACCAGAGCTCTAATTTGGAGTGGAATAAAAAATAACTCCCCACGGTAATAAGCAACTATGGCCAGACAGGTTACACAACAGATACAGAACTTCCTGGCAGAATCAGGAAAGGTAACTTAATGCAGTATTGCATGTAGGAAAATAATGTTTCCTTGTGTTTCTAGAAACAATGTGATAACTATAGAATTGACCCTTTGCCTACTGAAGTCAATGGGAGCTTTGCCATTCATTTTAGTGGGTGCAGAAATAGACCCTTGATGAACACAGGGATTGCCATCACTGGGTCTTTCATGGCCAAGTATCCTCCCTCTCTGTATACAATGGCCAAGGCCTGATGCCTTGGAAGAATGAGTCTCTGCATTCCACTAATGCACCTATCCATTTGTGCTACACTGTGTCTGATACAAGGAGGAGAATTACTGCCTGATCCTTGCCCATCAGTTAGTTTGAAATTGCTTCTGAAATACATCTTAAATGGTTCTAGGGTGGTGGTTTCCAATCTCTTCCATCCCAGAACTCCCCTTTCACCCAGCCAGGAGCTAGCTAGAACCCCTGCCATTTAGCAATACAGGAAAGGCGGGCTGGTCCTCACCCCTGATATCTGTTCTGAGTCCCAGTTTGAGAACCCGTGTTCTATAGCAACAGCAACCCAGCCCCTTCCTGGGAATCCTATTTAAAGCTCGGAATGGGCTGAGTTGGACAAAGCTGGCCATAAACCATACAAACCACTGGGGTGGGTCAGTGGCTGGCAAGGGGACAATTATAATTTACACAAGCTCTCTGTGCCCTGAAATGGGGTTAGGAATGAATGAAAATCTGTCCTTGGCAAGTGAGAGACATAATGCTTTGAGAGCACTTTCAGGCCTGGTTACCCTGTTGGATGGATTTCCCCAACACAATAATGTTTGTTTTGTTAGTGCTAATATCTCAGAGTTTATCTGTATGTGCAAACATTGGGATAACCTGGGAGAACAATCTGTTTACTCTGGCATCGATATGGTTCATTACAAATATATCCTTGGCTTGCTCTAGTGGTGAGGTATTGCCTGAGTTTGGTTTAAGTGCCTAAATTTGATTGTTGTAATGCACTGAATGTTCGCTCTTAATGATTTTAGTATGAGGTGTCAAAACAACATTATTATTCTGTAACTTGGCATGCCAGTCTAGGGAACTTTTAGCTCTACTGACATTTAGCACATTTTTGGACTCATGCTTTTTTTAATCTATCTTCAGCCAAAACTTTATTGTTCTGTTTTTATTGTTCCTTACTCAGGTTTGCAGTTGCTATTTGCTTTAAGCCTGTCAAATTACAGAGCTGCTGATAGGAATTAAGGTATTTCCTCCCAAAACAGCAAGGATTACGTTGATTGAGATAAAAAGAAAGCAGTTGGCATGTCAGTGGAAATTCCCTTCTCCACAGAGGGAAGTTTATCCCTGGGGATGCCTTAGAAATTCCTGTTGCTTCTCAGTTCTGACTAACGCTGCTATTTAACCCCTGTTTTGGAGAAAAGCGTTTATAATTGTGAATGTCGCAATTGTATCAAGTGATGAAGCCACACAGTGTGTGTCCTGACAGTCACCACAGCATGAGAAACAAAAAAAAATCCACCCCACCTCTCATCTCAAAGTGCTTAATGTAGCCAGGAATCACATCACTCCTTTATGAGGTGGTGTGCAGCATCTGTTTAATACTTCACAGCCGTAAGACCCAATAGTTCCGGGTAGCAAATGAAACAGAATCTCTCTGAATCAAATGAAACGGCAAGGGAAGACTTTAAGTAGGCACAGTTTTTTTCAACCCACATTACGGCTTGACAGTGGCGTCGACACTCTTGCCTTAGGAAAATATACCATGAGATCTTTGAGCCCCATAGATCTAGACAACGCCTTCGGCCACATACTGCCTCCTAATTGCAGATTAGGGCATTGTTTCAGTCACAATTCAGAGAAGAGGGCCACGTAGGAATGATCAGTGACACTTCCTGAAGCACCTGGAGTTTCCCTGGCCGTGTCCCATTCTAGCACTAATCAAGCTCCACTCTGCTGAACTTGTAAGATCCGCAGGACAGGACCACATCCTGGGATGGTATGGGTGCAAAAAAGGGCCTTCGTGACCTACTCTGTCAGAGATATTGCCAGGCATGGTATAGTCTTAGCTTCATCTTATTGCAGCAAAAAGAAAAAGATACCCCGTTTAACAGATGGATTGAGGACATTTGCTTGAGCCTCATAACTCACCTAGTACGGTACTTGAGTTGTTTTAGACTAATTTCCTGCTCACCCCCTCCCCATCTTGCTGCTTAATTGTAGTGCCACCTGTCGTGTAATTCTGAGAGCTGTTTTTATGTTTTCTGCGGGCTCTTCTTAATTACATGGGTAAGTACTTTGCTATGATTGATTCTTGAAATTAAAACAGCTTCACCACTGGGCCTTCTTATTCTTCTGCATTTCCCTCCCTTGGGTTCCTTATGGAGTCTGATGCTTTACTTTGTCACTTCAGTTATTTGCTCTTTTCAAAGTTCTTTTTCCTTCTATATCCTTTTCAGTTGATTGCTTTATCTGTCTTTTTTGACTGCTGCCTCCCGCTCTCCTCCTTGACAGTAGGTTCCTCTGGTGGGTTTTTACCCCCTCCTTTATTTATTATTTGTGTTGCGATAGCATCTAAAGGCCTGCACCCCATTGCACTAGGCGCCGTACAAATATAAAACAAAGAGGCCCTGCCCCAAAAAGCTTGCAGTGTAAGTATCAGACTAGAGACACAGGGTGGGGGGTAAAACAGTCACCTTGTGCTCCCCGCATCTAACAATGAGTCGATTCCAATCCACATGATAAGCAGTGTTTACAGCTTACCAGCTGTCTAACCGTTTCGCTTCCATCCCTAGCTTTTGCTCTCAGTTGCTCAGTGGCCATCTAGAGGCCGCTTTTTAGGTGATAATAATCAACTAGCCCCCCCCCCCCCCCCCGCTAGCATAGGAGTCCACAGGAAGAACTCAGAGTCTTTCTGGGCTTTCAAGAGATTGTCTTCTCTAGAGGAGGAGTTTGGCGGGGAGTCCCAGTTTTGTGGGTCCACAGGGAAGGGCACCACAGATATGCAGAGGCAGGAGCCATCCTGCATTGATAGACGCTGGTCCCTCTCCATAGCTGTGCTAACCTCTCCTCCTCTCTAGCAACATGGCTCTATTAGGACCCATGTTGTCCTTGGTCCAGTCCCTTTGAAGCTGCCCAGCAGCAGCTGCTGAGGGGATCTCCAGAGGAGTTAATGGTGCTGCAGGAAGTAGCATTAACTCTCTCTCAGAGATGAGTGCTGCGTAGAGGACAGTATCAGGGAGATCAGGTGTTCCTTCATCCACCTTGCCTTGCTTTGGCACACTCTTTAAGGCCTGTGGAGGGAAGATGTCGTGGAGCACCAGCAGTGGGGTTTAACACGGCTTGTGGGAGTTCTGCTTTATTGTATTGCAATAGCAGCTACAGGCCTGGGCCCCATTGTGTGTGTGTGTGTGTCCTGTCCTGTCCTGTCAGCACAGCATTAGAAACACAAAAAATCCAGGTGGATGACTAGACCAGTAATAGCGACTTATATGTACACAGAACCTTTCATCCTGAAAGGTCACAAAGTGCTTTACAAACTTTGAAATGAACTACAGAATTTACTCCACTAAGAGCTGAAACACCGTCAGTCTGTGGTGGAACACAGCAGCTGTTTAACAGCACGTAGCAACTCCACGCAAGCAGTTAGGAGAGAAAGTGAAGAATCTTGTATCCACTGAAACTGCCTGTCAATTTGGGTAGGCAGGATGGTCCAAATTCATCCAAGGTGTAAGCCTGCCCACTGAAGTCAAGAACGTTTCACTAGGAATGAAATTGGCCCAGTGAAATTATAGTTGGAATTTGGCTGGTGCTTTTAGTGAAAAACAAATGAATCTGAATTTCCATTCCCTCCTGCTCTGTCGAAGTATCTCCACCTCAATGGCCAGCTCAGCATGTGCACTCTCCGATGCCTGCTTGGCCTTCTCAAGTTTTGCTCCCTCTGCTCTGCCAGCTCCTCCACCGCACAGACACTCTCACTTCCAGGATCTTCCTCATTGTCCAGTTCCTGCAGGCTCACCTGGCCAGCAGTTTGCAAACCTGTCTGAAAATGTCATCATGGCTCTTGTTGGCAGGGTTAACTGGCCCTCCAGGTCCCACAAGGACATACATCTCCCAGTATTGCCTTGTTCTGTGCTGACTGGATGGCTGGAACTTGGTGTAGTGAGGGACTCTATCCAGCCCTGCCTTTAAAGGGACAGCCCAATAATACTTCCTTTCTCCTACCCTTTGCCTGTGTTGGCTATCAGGTGCAAACTGCCCTTTGTGTCATGGAGAGTTTCCAGTTTGCATGGACTGAGCCAAGAACAGAATCCAGAGCTCCTCAGTCCCAGGCCAGAATGACTGAGGAGGAAGCAGCAGTACCGACTGTCTCCTTTGAGTTATCCTGATGTCTCTTTCAGACCTGTGATGGCAGGATATCTCTTGCACTGGCTCGGTATGTCCACTTGTCTCCCTAGGGCACACTGCTGGGATTACATGGCCTCCCATGCTAACAACTGCCAGACAACATTCTCTTCTTCCGGAACATCTTACGACTGCTGACTACCAGGTTTGTTCTGGTGTTTTAAAAAAAATAGTTAAGCAGCCCCCCTTCAGTCCTAGGGGCTGTGTAAACTTGTCTGGTACTGGCAGATGGTGCTTTAGTTCACCGTTTATCACAAAGGACAAGTTTGTAGCTGTTTTTGTCAAGTCTTAATAAATCATGAAGGAATCAGTACGGGTTTCTGCTTTATGGCAACAAATGACCTTGGTATGTACCATCAGAGGGAAGATAATACATTACAGGCTGAAACATTCAAGTTTGTGGGCCTAGAGTTAGGCCCCTGGAGGGGAAATTTTCAAACTTAGCTTTCAGTGGGGGTTGGGCACCAGACTCTCATTTGTGCCTCTGAAAATCCACCTCCTCCATCCATAATTAGTCATCCAAATAATTGGCTTGATACTCAAAGAGGAGTGAGCATGCACGGCTTCCATTGACTTGAAGGAGGTGGTGCCCACCACCTCTGAAAATCAGGATTCATATTTAGGTGCTTACGTGAGGATCAAAGTTTGAACATTTTTGAGTCCCTGTCCATTGTAGTGTGTTTGAAAACCATACAATATTTTGGGGTAGTTTTGTTTGCTATATCCATTTTTACAGATGGAGAAACTTGGCTACACAGAAATCAGTTGACTTCCTTAAGGTTACAGAGGAAATCTGGCTGGCTGAGTGAAACACTGCTCCCAGATTTGCTGACTTGTGGCTTTGTGCTTCAAACACAAAGCTATCCTTCTTCTGATGCTATGTGAGGCTTGCGCTGAGCCTTTGAGTTTCAGGGAAAGGCTTCACACCTTGTTGAATTTAAATGTACCCGTTCTTGGAATGGGGGAGTATACCGATGAAAAGGTTTCTTGGAAATGTGGCTTAATGGCAGTGGAGGAGAAGGGAAAACATGGACAGGAACATTCACACATTTTCTGGGTGTAAACTGTTCTATGTTATATAGGGAGCTACCTTTGTATTAGAACAAGGCCCATTTACAGTAGGCTTCAGTACCAGTAGGACAAATGTCAACTATCTCTACTGTATGCTCTAGGTATGTACTGTGACTCTATGGTTTTAACAGGGTCAGCCTCCCTCTAACCTCATATCTGTGGCTCATTGAGCACCAAAACTGTTCTTAGTGCTCTACGGGACAAAGAGGAAGGCAGGGCTCCAAATAATGTTGAGCAGTATTATGGCCTTCTAACTGAGCGCCAGATTCTGCTGCCACCCTTACTCATGTTGACCAGTCCCTTCATCTGCAAGTAGTCCCATTGCAATATCTTGCAGATGAAGGTACTACTCACTCAACATGCGTAAGGGTGGAAGAATCAGCTGTTAACTTGTGAAATATTGCACTCCTCGGCTGTAGTAATTGTTTTGGGTCCCTTCCAAATTACAGGTGGGATTTTTTTTTCTTTTTCACAAGCACTTTGTCTTGGCCTAACTCTGCTCCCATTGTAGTAAGTGAAACTAAATGAGTTTTACCTCTGACTTCAGTGGGAGCAGTTAACCCAGTGCTAAGAGCTTTTGAAAGTCCCATCTTAAACCCTTTATACACTTATTCTGGGGAATTAAAAAGCCATGCATTCATTCAGAAAAGATGAGCCAGAATATTGCTGGTAATGAATATTATTCCTGATGCATGGGTCAAGATGTGACCCAGGTCATTGAACAGAAGCTGTTGTCTTCTGAATGCTGATCAGAGACTTATGTGAAATGAGTCTTGGTGGGTCTCTATTGAACAGGTGCCCATTGCTCAAACCACCCCCTTCAACCAGAGCTCATTAACATACTTTCTAATGCTCTCTGGAGATCAAAGGCAAGATAGTGCCTTTGGGCAATGCCCTGAACAATTTGTGTAGTGTAAACTGCACTGCCCCAAGGACAGCTGGAGAGGCACTTCTGTTAATCACAATTCCTCCTGTGTTCCTCTCTTGGTTTGTATGTAGGTGGTGGTAGGGAAACTATTGGAGGCCTTGAAAGGGTGCTGTTTAATTCCCTGTGCCCCTGCTCTTGGACAACTGAGTGGAGGAGGATAGAGACAAATCTCTGCCTCTCCTGCCCATTTGCTTGCAGGCCTGTATTCAGTGGTCATAGGCTGGGCTTTGCACTAGAGCTGGACCCAAGGTTCAGGCAGGTCTGCTTGGCTGAGTGGGGTTTTTGATCAGGGGAGCCAACTCTCCCCTCATTCCCCTGCTTGGCTGAGTAAAGCAAGCGCACAGTCAGGCCCTACATGTGTATGGGGACTAAACTATGCTTTCCACCTGAAGATGTCCTCTCCTCACCGGGCGGCGCCACATCAGTGGGGTATTGTGGGGAAGCTTGCCGAGTTGCTGCATGCCTTTGGTTAAAGAGAAGACTTCAGTTTAGATACATGAATCTGGCACCAACAAATTCATGGTGAAGTCTTCAGAGACTTTCTTGAGAACTCTTCATCTTCAGGTGCAGGAGGACAGGTCTAGTTCAGCTCCAAGGGCCTGCACTGCTTTACTCCAGTTCTGCATTGGTGACACTCCATCGATGTCTTTGATATACACTGGTACAGATTTGGAGCAGCACAGTGGAGTGGAATCAAGCCCCAAGATACTATTCTACCGTAGATTTCCTTTACGGCTAAGTAGTTGAGTTCCGCCATTTGGAATTTGATGAAACTTAAATATGTTGAACTAGAGTACTTTGCCTGTCCTTGCATGATCCTTTCAATAACTCCTGTTTGTCTGAAGGTATTTCATTGTCTCTGCTACTTCAATTCTTGAATGGTTGCCAGTGAAATAAAGTCTCGTTTGTGTAATTCTTTGGCTGAGTGTTATAAAGTTGAGACTTTTATACACTGTAACATAGGGAATAATCTGATGCCTCTAGAACACAGTTAGGAGCAAGATGACAACTTGTGAATATTTTCCAGATATAGTAATGGTTTAATATATGTAATGTTGAACAGCAACACCATGGAATGGAATGGAACAATTTATCAACACTCTGCACAGAAAACCTTAAATATGGCAGCATTGTGGTGATGTCCTAGCTAAGATATACTAATGTTGAGCTTTATTTGCTATCATTTAAAACCTCTTTCCCTTTAATGCCTTCAGTTTATAGGAACTTCATCTGAAAACATGTAGATGTATATTCAGAGGTGGCTCATCAGACGCATTTGAATGCTTAGTGAAAACAATGGATTAGCCTTTATAAAAGTCTCCCAGAGCAAAGATTCTAGAGACAACGTCTGTGTGATGGTTTAAAAATTTGCCTGGAATGGCTACGGTCTATTTAAATAGCGAAGAATGCCTGAGTGAAGTTATGCAAATCATTCCAAATGAGTAAATGAATCAATCCTAAACAGAGGAGGTAACTGATGTTTAACACTACTACAGCAATTATAGGTAGGATGGAGTTCACTGTTATTAGCAGTAGCAAAGGAAAGACTATGCTGAAATACATGTGAAAACTGGAATGTACTCTGCCAAACCTCTGTTCTCCTGTGGACTTCAGAAATAGAAGAGCTAGATAAGGAAGAGATTTATAGCCCTTGAAAGAGCTTTTTTAGAATTCTTGACTTGAGATCTGCTCCTATATTTTTGCTTCATGTGAGCACAACCATCATGTGACCAACCTTCCATGGAGGGGAGAGACAATGGGAGAAGTTTGTGCTAGACAATCAGGAAGTGCTTAGCGTGTCATATTTTCAGGCTAGTTTAGTGTCTGTCTGTGCTGTTCCTAGAGACAGGAGCTTTGGAGGGATGAGTTAAACTCTCAACCCTTTCTCCTGCTCAAGCTACTGTGGTTCAAAAATATAAGTATAGGGAAACAGAAACCCCATCATTTAAGCTGAGAAGGCTGTGCCAGCACTAGAGAACCTATAGGTCTTAGCAGTTTTTAGCATCAAGCCAAGCCATTGCACTATAGGCCACCCATTCTAGAGATAAGACCATCCCAATGAAAGCTAAGGTTGAAACAAGATATGCTAGGTCTAGGGGCAGCTCCAGCTTTTCCCCATCCCAAGATGTTTTCAAAGTATGAAGAGGAGTAAAGCGGTGGGCAACGTGAGTAAAGGTGGCAGAATTGGATTATTTTTCATGCCTCTAGACAAACTTTTGCTGTGTGAGCGATAATGATTTTCAGGCTCTCTAAATAAGAATTGGTCCTATTGTGATCCCTTGATTTTTTTGGGACTTTATATAGCTTTAGTTGTAACAACATTAATTTTCCTTAGACGTTAAAGACTTGCGTGAAGGATGCAAGTCATTATGCTGCTGTGGCATATTCAAAGTGGATGTGAAAGACCCCAGCAATCCGCATGCAGCACATGCCATGTGGAAATGAAACGGCATAAACGGAAAGGACAAGTCTATTGCACGTGAAGGACTAAAAACCTCCACTAAACTAGGGATACATAAATAATGAAGAAAAATGTACTTTCGTAAGGATCTTTTTAAAATGTTTTCCAGTGAAAGTACAGTGAATGCCAATTGCTATGGAGACCAGCAGTGCTTTGTAAGGAACTTCTCTGGAGGTACTTACTGTGCATTTGTGTACAAATGAATGAACTGCTCTTCTCAGTCTGAGAACTCATCATCACCTGGTGTTTGAATTCTCTTACGAACCGCTGCTCGGAAGGCAGAAGCAATGTTTTGAGTGGACTGATGAAGTAACTGAAGGATAGGTGACTTGCTACCCTTAAATGAAAGTTTCTTTTTCTTGGGGCAGGTGCTAATGGGGTCTCTGCTTGATATTCCCATTAGAAACGCACTTTTAATGAGCTGTAACTGAGAAAAGTGACGCAATAATAGAATTGTGGGTTCCATGTTTGTCTTTTGGTAAATTAAGAGGCCTTTTCCTCCTAAATCCTAGCCCTGCCACTCATTCTGGGCTCTGAAAGCCATGCTGTGCTGCAGATCAAGGCATAACAAGATCCAGAGACTGAAAGCTGAAGTTAAATAAATTCAGGCTAGAGCTGAGGTGCGAATTTGACAGGGTAAACTAACCACTGGAATACCTTATTAGGGATGTGGTGAAGTCTTCATCCCTTGAAGTCTTCAAACCAAGACTGGATGCCTTTTGGGGTGGAGGGAATCGTGCTCTATCTTAACTGCAAGATCTGGGCTTGATGCAGGAGTTACTAAATGAAATACTTTGACCTGTACTAGACAGGAGGTGGGACTATATCATAATGGTCCTTACTGCCCTTAACATCTGTGAATTGGAGTTCTTTCCTTCTCATGCACGACCACTAGCAATAATAATTCCACAGGCCAATGTAGGCTTTCCGTTACACCTGTGCAACCCACTTGCTCTTCCATGGGTATACACTGGAAGAACCTGACAAGAACTTTGTCAAACAATTCTGCTGCACTAGAAGGAATAGAATGCAGCTCAAACTCCTTGCTCCTTTGGCTCTGCAGGGATAAAAACATAAGAACTACCATACTGTGTCAGGGTAAAGGTCCATCTAGCCCAGCATCCTGTCTTCTGACAGTGGCCAATGCCAGGTGCCCCAGAGGGAGTGAACGGAACAGATAATCATCAAGTGGTCCATTCCTCTTAGCACAAATCCCTGTCGCTCATTCCCACCCTCTGGCAAACAGAGGCTAGGGACACCATCCTGGCTAATAGCCATTGATGGACCTATCCTTCATGAATTTATCTAGTTCTTTTTTTAACCCTGTTATAGTCTTGGCCTTCACAACATCCTCTGGCAAACAGTTCCACAGGTGGACTGTGTGTTGTGTGGAAAAAATACTTCCTTTTGTTTGTTTTTAAATATGCTGCCTATTAATTTCATTTGGTCGCCCCTAGTTATTGTGTTATGAGAAGGAGTAAATAACACTTCCTTATTTATTTTCTCATTTTATAGACCTCTATCATATCCCCTTTAGTAATCTCTTTTTCCAAACTGAAAAGTCCCAGTCTTATTAATCTCTCCTCGTACGGCAGCCATTCCATAACCCTAATCATTTTTGTTGCCTTTTTCTGAACCGTTTCCAATTCTAATATATCTTTTTTGAGATGGGGCGACCATATCTGCACGCAGTATTCAAGATGTGGGCATACTATGGATTTATATAGAGGCAGTATGATCTATTGTGTCTTATTATCTATCCCTTTTTTATGATTCCCAACATTGTTGGCTTTTTGGACTGCCACTACACATTGAGTGGATGTTTTCAGAGAACTATCCACAATGACTCCAAGATCTTTTTCTTGAGTGGTAACAGCTAATTTAGACCCCATCGTTTCATATGTATAGCTGGGATTAGGTTTTCCAATGTGCATTATTTTGCATTTATCAACATTGAATTTCATCTGCCATTTTGTTGCCCAGTCACTTAGCCTTTATTATATTCTGCTATAATGCAAGAAACCTACAAGCCTGTGTCCTGTAAGACATTAGTTTAAGCATAAGTGTAATCAAGTACAGTAGGCCAGTGACCTTTGGCATAGATAAATTGCCTGTCCATGAGATTTTGGGGAACTGAAAATAGCTTGTTTAATGACAGGAGTTGACATGTAATGTTAAAAGGCAACCACAGTAACATGGAAATGATAACCGCAAATCTGTCTGAGCAAGAGGTGATGGTTATGATAATGAGTTAAATGCCATTAATATGTTAATCTATAGGATAAGTGCACCCCAATATTATGAGGGTGAGGAAGTTAGGTTTGGACACGGAGGAAGGCTGAGCGTTAGCATGAATATTCATTCTGGTGCTCAGGCTCTATAACAGGGCAAACCACCATGTTGAAGGATGGTTAGCTTTCCATCCTTTAACCTTTCAGCTCTATGGTTATCTACCATCAATTGTGGGCATTGAGGAACCTGGACCATCAGACTCCTCTGGCATGCCAGGGAGTCCTTTGTCGCTTACCACCAGGTCCTTGAGGAAGGGTGTAAGTATGCAAATCTAAGAGCATATGCAAAGAACGATACCACAGATATCCTAAATACTGTACTATTCCTATCTGTTCATGTGGTTTGGTGCTTTTCTGGCTTTATTACTGACTCCAAGAAAAATCTCTGAGGCTTTGCTTTGCTCTCAGTGAGTGTCTTTGCCATATACCCTGAGGTTCCTTACGAGATATTGAACTCATTAGTTTTAGTTCTGTGTAGCCTGATTCTGGGACAAGAGCCTTCTTACCCTCAGCTCATTAATCAAATCCATTGGCAATTAATACAAGTATTAACCATTAGAAGGAGCTGGCAACAGACCGTAGCTGTCCTACACTGGATTATTTGTCCATGTCTGGCTCTGGGTGTCTAACTCTATTCTCCTCACTCTAACCTCTGCCCCTCAAGTGTTGAACTTGGCCAGTGCTGCTTCTGTCAATGTTCTGACCAGCTAATGCGTATTGTCCCTGGCTTGTGAGGGAGTGGGGGCAGTTTTGTGTCTGACATCTAGCATCAAACACTGCAATGTCTTGAAAGTGGGCCCGTCCTCCGAGACTGTCTCAACGTCCTCTCTAAAGCCCAGAAGGGAAATGGTGACATATGATGTTTACAAATTCTAAAAGAGGCAGATGCTGTTGACCTACATGTGTTGACTTCTAGATCTCTTCTCCAGGCTCAACAGTTCCTTCCCAAAGCCCTCTTTTTATTAAAGCCTCTCCCAGCTGAGGCATCTTCTCCTTCTCCTTGCTGGCATTTCCTGCCAGGACTTCTGCCTGGTTGTGGCACAGAGCTCCTCCCAGGTCCTACCTCCTCTTCTGCCTGGCTGTGGACAGAGCTCCACTGTGCCTCCCTCTTCTGGGACATGCCGCTTCCAGGCTTCCATCACATGACCTTGGCATCTGAATCAGCGCCAGGTCAGAGGCTTGAAACAGGGCACTGGGACATATGTATGTGGCCAAAGCCCAGTACTCCTGTTAGTGGGAGACACAGCTATGCTTTGCCAGTGTGTTAATCTTGTATCATGCTTGGAATGAATCAGGGCTCCAAGTTTTTGGGTACTTACCTGTACTGAAACCCCTTCTCCACTATGTTCAGCCACCACTACTGCTAATCCCAGTATCTGGCTCTTAAAAACCAAAATTCAGTGGGATGAGTGGACAGCTGAAAGTATCAGGCATGTTTTCTCTTCAGGCCAGCGCAGTGCTGTGGGATTCTGCAAGGAGCAATTAAAAGAATTTACAAGGCATGATGGAGTGAGAGTATTAAAATGACCAGGGCTCATTGTCATCCCTCCCTTTGTTTGCACAGCTCCTTATAGTCCTTCAATTGTTTAATGATGCTCTCTCATGCTGGGACCTTTTTTTGTCTACAGATGCCACTGCTTCTAAGCACTGTATCATGAATGAAAAGAAGGAGGGGGATGGGGGGGGAAGAGAAAGGAGCTGACAAAAAATATAGCAGGATGGTTCAGATTCCTTCCAGTGAATGTCAGGACTGTTGATTTGTCTCTATCTCTCCACCTGCCAGAGGCACACGGGGCTGGAGCAGGACGTGATGGATAGAATGAGTCTCTGTTGACCCTGCCCTCGCTGGTGAGCTATGGGGGTCCAGGCTTCCCACTGCTGTCAGTGGGAACACGTCAGCCATTAATACCCTTTGTCGAGGACTGTGTGGTGTAAGAGTTCAAAGTGGGCTCCAGGCTTTAGGAAAAGGAAACTGAGATCTCTCTCTCTCTCTCTAGTTTCCTGAGGCGTCTCTGTGCAGTGCTGCTTTCTGGAGAGCACTTCCTTTGGTCTCTCTCCATCCTTCTGTGGGAGAGGCCCAGGAGTCCTGCTTTAGTCTGCAACACTGAGAGCAATTATTGTAAAAATGAGTGAGGTTTGCAGGCTCCTGCCTGGCTACATCATCATCTTCATTTGCTACTTCCAGACACCTTTTTTTTTTAAACTGGACTCCTTTTATCTATTCTCCACCACTGCCTCTGTTTTTCTTCTTATTCACTGCTTTGAAGGCAGCAAGAGAGAAAGGCACAGGCTCTGCTTTGCTACAGGGCCCTGGCTGCCAATATTAGCTGTTCGTGAAGCTGTAACTCTAGGTTGCATTCCCAATTTCAGGGGAGTGAGCAGGTTCCCCCCCCCCCCGCCTCGGCCTGCTAGTGACATTACAAGAGTTTTGGATGAACAGAAGCAACTTTGTTGACTCTGTATGTGTTCCCCACACCACACTTCCTCTTTCTGCTTACTGATGGAGTGAGCTGACTAAAGCCCTTGTGGCAACAGGTGGCTTTCATTTACAGTGTCTGCTGTGGGATAGATTGTGCCTTTATCCATAGCCCTGAGTAAGGGATACCTGTGCGGTTTTAACATCAACAGATCCTGGTTGCCCGTGGGCGGGATTGAACCAGGGACCTCCGGAGCTTAGTGCATGAGCCTCTACTGCATGAGCTAAAAGCCCGCTGGCTGTTAGCTAAGGCTGTAGAGCAGACTCATTTCACTCACACTCACTCACTCACTGTATGCGTGTGCCACTAGATGGGACAGAACACCACACCCAGGAGGTGTGTGGGTTACACTGTGCTACTCCAGGAAGCATCCTCAAGTCACAATTCCCTTGCTGACTCCCTTTGCTCTGGAGAGGGAGTCAGTTGGTGCTGGTCTGTACCAGAGTCTAATTACAACCCCTTGACACTGGCTCAGCTGTGCTGGCCAGTGTGCTGGGGGATATACCTCTAAGCCTCCACCAGCTGAATGTCTCTCTGCTCCAGAGTGGGAGTAAGCAGACATGCTTATCCTCCTATGCCTGGATCCAAGGTCCTGGTAGCCCAAGCAGACTTGTGAGGGGTGGATGGGTCTGGCATCCGTTTGTGGGAGCACAATCCAAATCACAGTCTAGCCTTATAAACCATCCTGAACTAAAAGAGCAGTTGGGAACTCAGTAATGGATCCCTTAATCAGACTGGTGAGTGATTATACTGGTGCAAAGAGTCCTACAGAAACTCTTGCTCGCATTGGGGAGGAGATACTCAGGCAAGGGGACACACTGGAGTCTGGGATCCACCACCTGTCCTTTTATTTGGAAAACAGGCAGCCTATTTCAAAACAGTATTTAGGCTGTAACCCCATCCATATCCCACTCCCAGACTCTGGCTATGTTCACCTTCTATATAAAGGCATGACATATGGGCCCTTTTATTGACATACTCCTGTACTGTACTAGAAGAGAAAAGATTAGGTTTCCTTGGAGGAGCTGGAATAACTTCCCTGTGGTTATAAAAAGCATGAAATGGGCCCTGAGGGGGTAGGCTTTGCCATAATGAACTGCTTATAGTCAATAAGCCTTTTCCTAGTAGCTTACCTGGACTGGAACACCTCAGGCCCTGCTTGGCAGAAAACAGGGGTCTTGTAGCTTTCCCCACGCCGGTTCTGCATGTCTCCAGGGATCAGCTCCAGTGAAGCAGAACAACGGAACTCTCAACTCTCAACTAAAGAATTTGTTTTCCTTGGCCACATGTCTCCTTCCCCAATATACTGTAACAAATCCATCCGCTGCACACGTACAAAACAGATGTTAATACCTGAGACATATTGTATCACGGACAGAGCCCAGTATAGGTTACTCCAAAATCATTAGTCCCTACCATCTGAGCAATCAGAGTTCTGTTTAGACTTCACTTAGGGCCTGATTCTGGTCTCACTTACATGACTGTTAATCAGGACTGAATCCACTGCAGTAAGCAAAGGGTATCAAACTAGTGTAAGATCTGAATTCAGGCCTTTCCCCTGAGGAGGCCAGCTGGCAAGGCCCCCTGGCAGTCTATTAGCCAAAACTTTCCAGTGGCCTGGCACCAAATACAAATATGATCTGTCACTTTTGAGACCTGTAAATGCATTTAACTTTGGCCCAGAGAAAACAGACAAGTATGTTGGTGGGTGTAGCAGGGGAATTGCTGTTTCGGAGATGTTGTCATGCTCCTATACATTTTTTAAAAAGAGGTGTGTGGGAGTGTGTGTGTGTGTGTGTGGAAGGGCGATTTGGACAGAGTTTTTTGGCTATTAACTATTTAATGATTTTTTGCAGTAACGCCTAGCGGGCTCAACCACGGACAGGCCCCAATGTGCTAAGGGCTTCAGAAAACATGTAGATTTCAGCCCCTGCCCCAGAGAGTTTACAATCTACAAGACTTAACAAGTGAATGAGACACAAAAAGGGGTTCAGGTGTAGGAGAGGATGGGGTAAAAGTTTTAGCACAGACTAGTGTTCTGTGTGGCTCTCAGCCGAGCAGTAGCTGTAATCCGTTCATAAGGTGAATACTGTGTAAGAATAAAATAAAAAATCTTGAGCTATTTTCCCATTGTGAATCATTGAGCACATATGCTCAGGGCATTCCATCTAGCTTTTAGCCTGTAGACTGTGTGTGTCTGCAGCAGGCAAAAATACCTTGTAAAGTCCACAACTGGTACTTAGTAGAGTATTTTAGAACTGCTACAATTTGGCAGGAGACCAGTAATAGCTCGTTTTAGACAGTCTGCCGTGGACACATCTACAAAAGAGATCCTTCTGACAGATACGTGGTCTCAGCATTAGGCCAGGGAGCAGGGAATTGCTGAATTCTGAATATGACCATTTCTATCAGTTTGATCTGTGGGTGGGTGTAGATCTATTACGTGCACAAAAGTACAGTAGCAGAATATTATTAAAGTTGCAAAGTGAAGCATTCAAAAGTTAGAAAAGGCCAAAATAAAGGTTGCCTGTGTACGTTCATTTGGCCTTTTTGCTTCATATAGCACATGCACGTCCTTAATTACAACGTTATATGCTATTTTCACCCCCCACCGAAGTCCTGCCTCATTCAGTGCACAGGAAGGACAGTGCTCCCTTTAACCATCAGTTATTCAATATTTTGTTTTATTGTCCTGGTTCAGTGTGTGGCCTTGGCCTTATTCATTTACTGTAAACTATTCAAAACCTGCCCTGAAGACAGAATTATGAATTTCCTCATGGATTTTTTTATGGTGCTCATCTGAATACTTCAAATCCCTGTGAGGCGAGGGTGTGGCATTATCCCCATTTTACAGCTGGGAGACTGAAGCACAGAGACATTAAGGTCAAAAGTATCCACTAATTTTAGGTGCCCAATCTGAGACACCTAAGACCTTATTTTTCAAAAGGCTAGGCATTATATAGCCCTTTTAAGCACAGCACCCACTGACATCTGCCACAGCTGTAAGTACTCAGCACTTCTGCAGATCAGCCCCAGGGTAGCAAGTTGGGTACCCAGGAAATGAGGAACTTACAATTAGTGACCGCTTGTGAGAAGTTGGTTTCAGTGACTTGCCCAGCATCACATAGGAACTCTTTGCCAGAGGCAGAGAGAGAATCATATTCTCCAGGGCAGCATTCAACTGCATTGACCAGGAGACTGTCCTTTCTCTTCCTGCAGTCTTCTGCCTCATTTCCTACGCACCTTCCAACTTCTGCAACTAATGAGGCAGGGGTCAAACAAACAGCCTTCATTGCACAGCCCTCATTCATCCCCAGAGCAGGTCCAGCTGGTCACACACACACAAGCTGTGAGGGGATGGAGCATTCACAGCCTGGTCAGCACTAGGAGGAATGAAAGGCTCTTGTGCTGAATGAGGATGGAATCTTTGGCGATTTCAGCTGTTAAAATCTAGCAAGTGTCAACTGAGCATATGCAATGTGATTTTCCAGAAACTTATCATTTGGGCAGATTTTCTCAGGGATGGCAAATCTCAGGTCCCTGCTCCAAAGCAGGAAAGTACCACAGCTATTCAAAGAAAAGGTCACCAGAATTTCTTAACGTGGGCAAAACAACCTATTTTTTTCCTAGATCCTCAAACAGCTGGACTGTTTTGGCTGAAATTTCTGACCCCACACACCCCCCCACAAAAAATCCCAGACTGAGGCAGATACATGGCATGGAAAATGTCAGTCTAAATGGTTAAAGTTTGGCAAAGTTATAAATCTCTGAAAACAGGATCTAATAATGTGAAGTGTCAGACAACTTTAATAATAGGTCGTGTTACCAACCCCACCAGTAAAATGTATATGTAAAAGGGTGAGGAGGGGTATTGAATGGTACTTAATAATACTTCACAAGGGATTAATTAGATTACTAGATATTATTATTATTATTTTATTATTAAACTCATGTGGGTGTCCTGAAGTTGTGTAACAAAGACCCACCACAGGTGAGTTTTTTGTAAATGCATCATACACACAAAATGTAATGATAATAAAATACAAGAAGAGAGCTAATAGCAGGGGTGTGTAATCTGATGAGACAGTGGCTTTGTCCATCTTGGCTAACACTTACATTCCCAGGTTTAGATGGACTGTACCCCAGATTAATTCCATGCCCTCTTTAACACATCGGCAGTAGCCATAGCACTTCACACCACTGTCTGTGTCTGTCAGCATCCAGTTCACGTATCGCCCTCCACACCATTCTTACAACTCCAAGGATCAGTGGCTTTCTGGCTGTGGGACTCTGAAATCTATCAATGCTTCTTCTAATCCATCTGGATTAGACCTGATTAAACTGGGATTTAGGCTCTTGAATCACGTAGGCCCTTCTGAAAATTTTATCCAAGGTCTTGTAGAGAGACAAGGTCTTGTAGAGAGAGGCCTGAGCATATCCCTGAGGGCCTTTAGACAGCAAAGATGGACATTTTCAGGATCGTGAAGTGACTGGGATACTGGTGTTGTTGTTTGCGGATGTAAGTGAAATGCTGGTGCTCCTTTGTATATTAGAATTAGCCGGGAGTAAGTAGTTCTTCTTACTATTGTTTATATTACCGTAGCACCCAGAGGCCCCAGGCGTGATCAGGGCACTGTTATGCTAGGGGATACCTGCTTCCTGCTCTAAAGGCTTTATAATCTAATTTGAGACAGGAAACAACTATTAAATATAATAAACGAGAAAGGGAGGACGGACTGGAGAAAGTGTTCAGATAGGGCAGTGGTGCACTCATTGATAGTTCTGAGTCATTTGAAGGTCACTCCCCTCCCCATTTCTCCTTTATAAATAAATTTATAATAAATCTCTCATTTATAAATAAATGAAGTCAGTGTCTGTGGCTGCCACTCGTGCCAGCCCTCACTGCTTGGCTGACTTCTTGTAGGCATCACAGCAGGAGTTTGGTCTTGAGGATGCATTTGGAAGGGATCAGTCATTATGGGCCCATCTTTACTCTAGTACAGACTTTCTGAAGTTCTGCAATGCATGGAGCTTCTCATACAACCCACACCAAAGTCCATAGGAGTCTTTTCATTGACTATTGTGGGCTACAGATCAGGCCTGTAATGCCTTAGATATGCCTTAGATGCTATCAGAAGAATCTTTTAGAAAGCTTCAAACAAAGGTATGTGGAAATGCAGACTGATAAAAATTCTCCCCTCCACCTCTCTTTTATTGGTCCACTTCCTGCTCATCAGCAATAATTTAGATAATTAAATTGCCTAGTTGAGTAGTCTGAAGACACACACACAGCAAGCCGGCTATACTGAGATGCAGAATTTATTAACGTGCTGTATTATTTTTCTGAAGTGCTATATAATTAGACACCATGCTTCTACCTCAGGCTAACCTCTTCTTTAGAGCTGATGGATACTGAAGACATTCATCAGGGTGACAATGAAAAGTCATGTAATGAATGCAGAGTACTTGGGACATTAAATTTACATGGCCCGTTGTCACATTTAGTGGCCCAGGAGTAACGGGATGAAATTAAGCAATGAATAAAAAACTGGACTCAGCAGGAAGAGGAATGTTCCAATTTATGTGATCTGTTCTATTGTCCCGTTCCAGCAAATGTGCAAGGATCTTGCCTGAGTGATACAACTGTGTCCATAACTAGGCATGTTCCTTACATTTCACCCTGAATAATTGATCTTTGCAGCATCAGTGTGTGAGCTGTGTATGTTTGCCGCTATCAGGTGGAAATAGTCTTCAGAGAAGCAGTGGAAATCCCATCACTCAAATAATTGAAACTGGTCAAAGTACTGGAAAATATCTGGTAGGGAATAATGGAATAGATGGCCTAATACGTCTTTTTCCATCTCTAACTTCTGCACTGTATCTGATATTTCTTAAAGTTTGCCGTAAAAGCAGAAGCCTGAAGGCCCCGAATTAAACTGTTTTGAATTTAAGTACCTTCTACTCCAGGGATCAGCAACCTTTGGCACGCGGCAT
This sequence comes from Lepidochelys olivacea, assembly GCF_965140295.1. NCBI lineage: Eukaryota > Metazoa > Chordata > Testudines > Cheloniidae > Lepidochelys > Lepidochelys olivacea. The sequence goes on from NC_140412.1 coordinate 11,740,608, forward strand.
GCCAGGGTAAGCCCCCTGGTGGGCCGGGCTGGTTTATTTACCTGCTGCATCCACAGGTTAGGCTGATCGCATTGAACGAATTCAGAGAATCACATGGCAGATGCTGTCATCTCTCTCACCTCTGGAACATGAGAGACAACCCACAGTGTGACTACAGACACAGAGATGGATGAAGCTTCTGTGGGGCCCTGGGCCAGAGCAAGTGGGGGGCCCCTCCCCACCCCTTCCACCTGCAGTGCCCCCCTCTGCTGGGGAAAAGGGTTGGGGTGCAGGGGCTTACCCTGCCCAGCACTCCAGCAGGAGAGCCAGGCAGGCGGAGCGGGGCAAGCCCCCATGCCCTGACCATACTTCCTGGCAGGATCACTGGGCAGGTGGAGTGGGCCAAGACCCCGCACTCCCACCCCGCTCCCTAGCAGGAGCTCTGGGCAGGCGGGTGGAGCGGGTTGGGGTGTGAGGGCACCCACTTTTCTGGGGACCCTGGGCATGGGCCCCATAAGGCCAGTGGCTAATCGGCCACTGTATAGACACCAATCAAACTATGGACTATATTGTAAATCAGTGCCCAGTTCTATCGTTTACCAATAGCATCTAAGACTTGCACTAATAAACTTCTGGAGCTACCTACCCACTGGCTCACTAATGTGGACATGGTTATTTGAACGTTGCTAATAATTTTTCTTTGCCATACAGAAGAGGAGGAAGAAGACGCTCTTGCTCCTGGATCTCTCCAAAACGAAAACTTTCTCATCTCTGTCATGTACCTCTTTATCCCTCTGTCTAGGAAGGGCCTGAGAGAGAAGAAAAAAAAAATTTCCACTGTAACCTCAGAGTCGGCAAATTCTGACTTTAGTAAACTAAAATGGGAATGACTTCCACAGTAGAAGACCCCTCACTGAAAATACCTTGCCTCCAGCTTTGCTATATTAGTATATGTGGAAGTGTAACTTTATTGAGATAAGTAATCCTATTGACTTCAGTGTGACAGACCACTCAAGATAAAGTATCACACCTGTGTAAAAGTTTGCAGAATCAGGGCCTCAGTTAATTCCTCCATATATAAAACAGACAATAGGACATATTTTTGCACAACTAACCCTCTCTACTCAAATGAGGCCCAGGTTTAGAACAAAAAGGGTTTGGAGCTATGTAAGTATATTGAATAGTCACAGCACCTGCCTAGATTTGGAGCAGGTGTTCAGGTTCACTATTTTCCCCCTTGACATAAAAATTTATTTTGAAATATCTTTTAAGATTCATGAAGTGGCACTTAATTCTTCAAATGTTTAGCAGGGAGGAATCCGCAGATCCCATCCCCCATTTTTGTCTTTAATTTACATAAACCAGAATGCTCCAGCCTGGTCATGTATGATTTTTGGCAGGTATGATGGTCCTCTGGGAGTGAAAGACTCTTACAAGCTACATGAGGCACATGACTTACGAGGAGAGGCTGAGGGAACTGGGGTTATTTAGTCTGAAGAAAAGAAGAATGAGGGGGGATTTGATAGCAGCCTTCAACTACCTGAAGGGGGGTTCCAAAGTGGATGGAGCTTGGCTGTTCTCACTGATGGCAGATGACAGAACGAGGAGTAATGGTCTCAAGTTACAGTGGGGGAGGTCTAGGTTGGATATTTAGGAAAAACTATTTCACTAGGAGGGTGGTGAAGCATTGGGAAGGGGTTACCTAGGGAGGAGGTGGAATCTCCATCCTTAAAGGTTTTTAAGGCCCAGCTTGACAAAGCCCTGGCTGGGATGATTTAGTTGGGGTTGGTCCTGCTTTGTGCAGGGGGTTGGACTAGATGACCTGCTCAGGTCCCTTCCAACCCTGATATTCTATGATTCTATGAATATCAGAGTTTTCAAATAAGTTAAAAACTCGGGCTGAAAACTCTCATAGCCATTTTCAATATCATTGGCTCTGATTGGAATTTCAGTCGTGGGGGTTATCTAAAAGTACACTCTGACTACAAGTGTACAAGCTATTTCAATTCAGTTATCACTATGCGCCCTTCTCTAGTGCCAGAGTTTCTGAGCCTCGTGCCATAGTGACACCTGCTGGAAAAATTTGGAACACCAGCACCTATCTGGCCTCAAGGCTGCAACCCACCAAGGATAGATAACTCTTGCATCAATAACATTCACCAGCATAAAGAAAAGGAGTACTTGTGGCACCTTAGAGACTAACCAATTTATTTGAGCAAAAGCTTTCGTGAGCTACAGCTCACTTCATCGGATGAAGTGAGCTGTAGCTCATGAAAGCTTATGCTCAAATAAATTGGTTAGTCTCTAAGGTGCCACAAGTCCTCCTTTTCTTTTTGTGAATACAGACTAACATGGCTGCTGCTCTGAAACCATTCACCAGCATGTTTGATTTGGGATCCTTCAGATTCCAGTGGCCAGTTAACCCAAGCAGGTTCTTGAGCATTTACATTTCAGATGTCTGCTGAGAATGAGCAATTCTATTTTATTGCATTTATTTTCTGATACACTGTCACCTCCAAAATGTTATTTCTAATGAACGTAGGAGGATGTGTGAGAAGCATTGCTTCTCCATGCCCATATGTGATATCCGCTTTGGGATATACAGCACCCAATTCTTCCTGCCGTTACACAGGTGTAATGAGAGTTTTATCTGTACAAATGGGCTCTTAGATTTTGCTTCCCCAGCCCATATTATGTCTTCATTTACTTTAGAGGAACATTGATCTATCTTGACAAAGTTTAGACCTGCCAATATTATTTTTAAGTATAGCCTTGGCACCTCTACAATTATTCTGATATGTGTTTTCCACCAAAACAAATGGTTCAAAGAGGAAAATAAATAGCCCAGTACTCAGGATCAATGCTACAATAATAAACCAGCATGCACAGCCCATCACTTCCGTGTCGCAATCTCGCAACAGGCAATCCATGTGCATGTAAGTGATGGAGGAAACACAAATTCAGTGAGGCAACAAGCCTGAGGAGTCTCTGTACACTGATGAGGAAAACGTGGTTTTAGAAGCTTTGAGAGTATCTTTTAAAATGTTTCCTTAGACTGGAAGCAGTTCAGAGTGGTGCTGTCTGCCTGTATTTGGATAGACAACATCAACTGCACTGTGAGCCGTACTGTAAAACAAATAATTATAAGGAGCACAGTTAAAGATTCACCAAATGTGTTTTTGATTAAAAAAACATGGAGCTGGCCCAGTATTAAAAAACTTTAGCAAATCTTTACCGAATCCGGTGGAATTTCTAGTTTGTATCAAAACCAGGTGAGTTTTCAGTGGTTTCCTCTAAACTAAATCAAAATAAGCCCACTCTTAAACCAAATTAAGATTGTCCCCTTCAGTAGTTTTCACTGATTTAATCTAATTGGTGTAAAATAACACTTCTGGACCTGGTCTATACTGACATAGCAATGTCAGTTAGGGGTGTGAAAAATCCACACCCCTGACCGATGTAGCTATGCTGACCTGAGCCCCATTGTAGACACAGCTATGTCGATGGAAGAATCCTTCTGTTGACATAGCTACCATTGCTCAGGGAGATGGTATTCCTAGGAAAAAACCCTTCCATTAGTTTAGGCTCCGTCTACGCTCTGGGGTTTTGCTGTCATAGCTACGGTGACATAGCTATGCCAGTATAGTCACCATAGTGTAGACATACCCTAAGTTAAACTGGTGCAACCATCTCATGTAGATAAGGCCAAAGGTACCTGATGGTGAGGCATTCATATATGAATAGTACTCAATATTATTAGCACACAGCAGTTCTGACTTCTAAGAACTCAAAGTGGTCACTGGTAAGTTAGCAACGGGCTGTGTATGATATGCAGTAAACGTTATCTCTGACCTGAGTTGTGTGCTTCCTAAGGTGGATACATGAGAGGCTCAAGTCAGGAGTGGTTTCCAATCTGCTGCATTGATTGTGCTGTTGCTGATGGGCTCATTTAAACTAAAATAATCTAGTAATCTCTCCTTTTCAGACAACTCGGGCTGCTCTGCATTGGCAGGACCCTGAGAAAAGACCTTAGCTTTTGAAAAGTAGGTGAACTCCTTGCCTCTTTGTCTCGGTACAGCCCATGCCTATTCAAGTAAAACGAGAGCCAGAGGAGACGACCCTAAATGTGCAGTTCCCAGAGCTTGTATTGTTGCTTTTGTTTCCTCCAGTCTTGTGCTTCTGTTAGTTAATAAACTCTCTCCAATTTCCTCTTCTTTTTTTTTCTAGGCAAGGGATGGATTTATAGACCGTTTCTCACCACGGCGAAGAGGTGAGCGCGTCTGAGAGGAAGGGAGCTATGCCCCTTACGGGACGATATCGAGTGCCTTACGTCTTGATTCTTCTTGCACTCCTCTGGGGTGGAGAGAGAATTCAGGCACAAAGAGCAGGTATGTGCTGATGCTCCTGGGACAACCGAGTATTGAAAAGCTACCTAGATTTTTACTTTGCTTGGGGCATTACTCTTGTAGAAGAAGCTAGCAGTGTACCCACCCTTACAAATATAGTAAGCAGACCTCACGGAGACGGGATAGCTTAGTGCTGAAAAAATCTGGACTTAATTAGAATCCTGTAACCACTACAAGACCAGGATGTAGCAGGGTTAGTTCAGACTTTCAGTCTTGCAGGCTAGCCTGAGTTGCATGCAGTTTACACTGTACAGGCGTGATCCAAACCCCATTGAAGTCAGTATCAGTGTTTCCATTGCCTTCAATGGGCTTTGAATCAGATCTTCAGGGTCTTTTAGACGACACCTTAAAAACTCGGATATCCTGGCCTTTTTCACAGGAGACACGGCCCTCTGGTGTCCTTAGCTAATTTTATTCTAAAATGAGAGGAAACTGTAGCCACCCCTCTGAACTCAGTAGCAGCTGCTCTCAGTATAGGAACTACAGATGTAATTTGTGCAACACTTTGGGGTGAGAGATGCTATATAAATGTAAACTTTTATCATTAAATGAGCAAATAATTAGTAAAAAAGAAAAAAAAGAATAAACGGTCTCTTTTTCTGTTTGCAAACAGGTCATGATGGTGTCAAACTTACTGGTTTGTTGAGCAAGGCATTTCAGTATTAATTCTGGGCCTGTAGTTTGTCTGTGAGCTGTTTTGCTTGGAGATAGGTCACATGGAAAGATTCTGTTTGCTGACTGGATGGCCCCTAACCCTTAGAATCATGTTTCCATTGACCATGTTTCCTGGTAATAATCCCCACCATTTCTTTCTGCCAGTAAACAATTTTGTTATAATATTCTGAGAAATAAGGAAAAGATTCTCTATGCAGTGGAAAGGAATATGTTTAAAGATCTGGACCAGTATTCACTGAAAACCTTTTTGCAGCATTTGCTTTGCTCTGTCAAGTATATAAACAAAGAATCACTGACCCATCAAGGATTAGCCCTGTTAAACATAGGATTTTCCTGTATTAATTCCTGAATACACCTCAGTAGCTTTACCTCAACAACCTTGTTTTGTGGACAGTCACCCCTGAATGGAGAAGGGATTCCTTCTCTCTGCTCTGTATGGTTTTAAATTACACTTACTATCACCTGCTGAGATGTGCTAAAAGAAGCAACCTGCATAGACATTGCTGAATATGTTTAAACCTTTTGTGTTCTTCAGTTAGCTCTGCTTAACCCCTTTTTGTCCAGACAGAATAGATTAATGATGCTGGACTTTTCCCGTAGCCTTTAGAGCTGAGGACCAGTTTGGTTGAATTTTACAGTTAAATGACATATAATGTCTATCTATTATGCAGGGAACGGAACAGAACAAAACTCTAACTGCATTCTAACTGAGATATATGCACATAGCTTAATTGGCGTCTCATAGCATAAAACCCACATGTTCCAGCCAGCATGCGCCCTCAAGTCATTTTGTGAGAGGTATATTATGTTTGTCCGCTCACAGAACGATTGATTGATTGGCTGTACAGTGTTCCAGGCATGCCCACATAGACTTTGCCTATTGAATGGCTGGGTGTATCAGCTGAACACTGTTGGCAGGGTGGTCATTCATATGGCTCCAGAAATGTGCACGGTGCTTTTACAGAGATGATGTTCCATAAAATGTTCATGGTCAACAGCACCAGAATAGGTTCAGTGGCGTTCATCTGCAAAGGGGTTAACACTTGTGATGGGTGATTCTCACAAATGCTTGTTCATATAAGCACAGGAAATATGGAATCCTGTGACCTGTGTAAACACTCTACCCTCTATCATGCAATCCTGGGAGCTATCTTATTTCCCCTCAAACACCGGTCTTCCTGCCCTTCAATAGGATCCTACCACAAGTCATCTTCATCTGTCCGGGCAACCTCCCAGTAGAGTTTGCTTCTCTGGGACAGCTGAGTGGCATATCTCTCTTCCCCCCCCTCCCCCCTTAGCAGTCCTCCAAAGCTCCCATCACCAATGTAGGAGCACAGAGCGTGTTGCCCAGCTGACCCCTGAAGATGACTGGCTGCTCCCAGAGCTAATTTGTAATCTACGATGATCAGAGCAGGGAATAGAGAGGACTTCTGGAACCCCTGCATGACCACCAGACTGAACTCAGGGAGGGTTTCAGATGCTTTTCATTTTGTTTCAACCACGTCACTCTTCCTTAGGTGACGCACACTAATAAGAGTTGTCAAGGCTGATTCTTCACTCTGGCACTTACAGTACAGAAGGTGGGGGCCCGCAAGGACTCTAAAAATAAATACTGGCCACTCCAGGCTCGTATTAAACTCCCAAGGTTACAGCTTTTCTCTGACCTTGGATTGGTAGATGCTGCCACCAACCAAGTGCAGAACCCCTTTGAGAGCTCAGGAAGGCGCACTTGGGAATTCCTTCCTGTGAGGTACCCTCAAGCCCTTTCACGCCCCCTCCCTGAAAGAGCTGAGAAGGGGGGGGAGAGGAAATCAGTTGTTGCCACCAGCTAATTAAACAACATGTGCACAAACTTCTTAAGACACAAAAGTCCAATTCTGTTCTTAAAAAAGGTGAATTTTATTAACTAAAAAAAAGAAAAGACATCTGGGAACTCAGGCTATTGCTAGATTTTTAAAAGACCAATTACAAGGATTAAGCATAAAGAATACCTTTCTTGAGGTTCAGCTTAAAGGTTACGAGCTAAACAAAAGCACCTGGGGTTAGCACAGAGGAATCCACAAGCCATAAAGAAATAAAAGGGATAAACCTAATAGTGTCTTCCTAGACATTTCCTGATCTACTTACATATCTGGGGTTTTAAATGAGTAGTTTCTCGGTATGATACTGTTGATTTTTTCATACCTGGCCCAAGCTTCTTACAGCCTAGCTCTGCCCTGTCCGCCTCTCCCCAGGAGAACAACAACTGACCAACAAAAGGGAAGTCGTTTTTCAATTTTAAAAAGTTCTAGCCTTCCCATTGGCTCTTTTGGTCAGGTGCCCACTCATTTCCTTTTATCTATTTAACCCTTTACAGGTAGAGCAAGTAGAGAACAGCTACTAAGAGGGATTTTATAACTACTGGCTGGCTGGGTGTCCATGAAAGGGAGCTATACCCGCCTCCTGCTTCATATATCACAAGAGTTATGGGAAGGTTTTCTAGCAGGTGCTGGGTTGGCTCTGCTGCATGCATAGTAGCTGCGTGCAGGGCTAGACTATAGTGTCAGTTGGTCTGAAGACAGCTGATACAGCAGCATCTGTGGATCAGCAGGATATAGGAAAACCCTGGCCCCTTAGCTCTGACTCTGCAGCAGGGGGAGAGGTGGCATCGAAGCGGCCATGCCAGCTCTTCGGCCCCTACATCCCTCTATTCTGAGGTGTTTTTCCCCATGGCGGGTTATTCTGGTGCTATGGGCCCATTTTGGTGGCAGTGGGCGGCACAAAGCAGTTGCACCTCCCTGGAGGATCTGGGGCCATGACGTTCTCGTTACATAAAATAAATGACATTTATATAGCAGCTTTCTTCCTGAAGGATCACTTAGCCCTTTATGAACTCAGACATACATAGGATTTCATTAATTCATCACTGATAGGGACAGTTCCCACCGAGTGGCACATTCTGATTATACCTTGTGTCGTCTGTCCTTCCCTACCTACTGGCCTTTTTGTGGTTATGTAGCCTATTGGCTTGCAAATGCTCTAGCAAAGCAGGAAAAAGTGATAAGCTCTCCTTGAAGGTGGCTGCGAAATATACTACCAGTCTTGCTTCCTGGTGCAAGAAAATGGCAATTAAAACCTGTTGGCCTTTTGGATTACACAGACTTCAGATTATGAATATTTCAACTGAAGACAAGAGGCTGGTTGTGGGGGTAGGGAAACGTTTCCTTTGCAAAGGAACTGTGCTTTGTTGTCAAGGAAGCCACGCTACTATTCAAGGAATCGTCCCTTAGTCAACATACACTGGCAAACAGAATAAGAATAAAAATAATCTTTTATAAACTTGTCTCCCCGAGATATTGTGAGGAGGAAAATAGTAGCTTGTAGCTAAGCATAAATAAATTAACACTATCATTTGAGAGGGAACATGGAAACTTCACTGTTCAAGGTCAAGGTTGGCAATGGCATGGTCAACACAGATCTCTTGATCTGACAATATTTTTCAATGCGCTGCATTAGAAGTGGGAATGGAAAAGGGATTGCTAACATTTTTAAAAGAGAAGAGCAGCCTCATATTAATGCAGACAGTGTAGGCAAAAGGATTGTGTGGAGACAGAGCAAGCAGAGAAGGAAAGGAGAGGGTTTGAATTCAAAGTAACAGAGGTGTCCAGATCTACTATAGATCTCCCAAAATTGATGAGGGGGAAATCACAGGGAAGAAAGACTGAAAACTTGTGCTCCCTCTGTGGGACAAAGCGATAGATGCCTCCAGCACAGAGGCAGTACACTGAATAGACATGACTAGAGAGGTTGAGGTATGTGTGATGATCCTCTTTCAGCTTCTCTTAGCAGAATCTTCCATTGCCCCTGCAGGTTGCAAGAATGTCCACTATGACCTTGTCTTCATCTTGGATACCTCTTCCAGTGTGGGTAAAGAAGATTTTGAGAAGGTCCGCCAGTGGGTGTCTAATCTGGTGGAGACCTTTGAGATCGGACTGGACAAGACCCGTGTAGGAGTGGTACGTTACAGTGACAGGCCAGCCACAGAGTTTGACTTGGGAAGGTACCAAACTCGTGAGGCAATCAAAGAAGCTGCAAGGAACATTAAGTATTATGGGGGTAACACAAATACTGGCGATGCCCTCCGGTATATCAACACCTATAGCTTTTCCAAAGAGGCTGGTGGGAGGCCTGGTGACCCAACCAGTCAGAAAGTGGCTATCCTTTTGACTGATGGAAGGAGCCAGGATTATGTCATGGATGCAGCCACTGCGGCACGTAAGGCTGGAATAAGGATCTTTGCTGTGGGAGTTGGTGAGGCCTTAAAGGAGGAATTGGATGAAATTGCTTCGGAGCCTAAATCTGCCCATGTGTTCCACGTCTCTGATTACAATGCCATTGATAAAATACGAGGGAAACTGAGACGACGGCTCTGTGAAAGTAAGTAGAGACATTGTTACTTTAATACACAGAGAATTGTAATAGAGTAATCGTGTGTCTGTGAAAGTCCTATACATATGTTCCCTCATTCTTGTTTGTTTGTAACTTTGGGTCCTATTCTCTTTCTCTCCCTCCATATTCATCCATTGATCCATTCATCCAATAGTGTTCTGAATTTTTCACTTTTTAAGAAGCCACTTTACTGCTGGTGGCAATCATCGTCTGTTTAATTCTGGGTTGTATGGGCCAAAACAACATTAACCAAGGGTCAACTTCCAGTGGGATCAAATCAAAGAGAAATAATGTATATATATTTCTGGAAATTGAAATTATATATAAAAATTTGTCTGTTTCTCTCATGTAGTGGCTCATTGGAAACTGTTTGTTTGATCTCTTACACTCTGTATCCAATGTATTCTTACATAGAATTGAAGTTTTATCTCATCTGAATTTGGTTGCAGCATCCTATGCAGCCTATGTATATGGGTGGGGTCTGGTTCCTTGCTGTGTTGTCATTAGACGGTATAGTGGAGTAGAGCTAATCTGTCACTAGGCAGCAGCCCTGGAAATAACCATTCTGAAGCCAAATGGGATTTAACCTGAGTAAACACTTTTTGTGAGGGGTGCCCCAACGGCGGCATTGCTGTGGCTGCTATACTTTGCTATGAATGGTATCCCAGCTCTTTAGCTGGAAAAGCAGGCACTACCCATCCATGGCCCCCATGTAAGGGCTCCCAGCTACTGGATCCACATATACCCGGTTGGCTTTGTGTTCAAGGTATTTAAGGTTGCTATGTGTCCTGGAAATGAAACTCGCAATACTGCCCTGCATCATGTGGTCTGAGTTTGCAGGACAGCTGATGAGTCTCTGTGGGGCGCTGTGACATGGTGGATGGTGATGTCATAGAATCATAGAATATCAGGGCTGGAGGGGACCTCAGGAGGTCATCTAGTCCAACCCCCTGCTCAAAGCAGGACGAATCCCCAATTTTTGCCCCAGATCCCTAAATGGCCCCCCTAAGGATTGAACTCACAACCCTGAGTTTAGCAGGCAAATGCTCAAATCACTGAGCTATCCCTCCCTTCTCCCCATGACATTGTGTGCTGATAACACAGCATTGTCGTGGACTGACTCAAACATGGCATAACGTGTTGTGACATTAATTCCTTGTTTGACTTCAGTTTATAAATGTTCATGTGCACCGGCACTAATCTCACCCTCGAATGGAGTTAGGCTGGATGTCTCCTAGATGTAGTGCAGATCAAAGGTGTTGGTTCTCCTTACACCAAAATAAACCTCTGACAGTCTTATTCCTTCAGGGTTCCAAAGAGATGGGAACAATTATCCCCTTCCGTGCTGTATGTAACACTGGATATGCCCAGACAAATTTGCTGCAGCTATACATTTTGATGTACCCAGAGTGGCTTGATGTTGCATTGAAATATGTGCCAATTCCTGTAGAAAAGTTTCTTAAAACAAATGCTTGCAGTGCATATTACCATTTGGTCTCTCTCATCTGATCAAGGAATCATCTGCCCATTTTACCAGGTGGAATGTTATCATTTGATGGCATTCTGATTGCAGATTAGGTTCACTGTACATGTATGTAACACCTGCTTAATTAAAGCCCAGGGAATTATGAAAGGCATATAGCTTTTCATCCTGAGGGCTGTGACTGACACTACTCAGAACTATCTGCTTTCATCTGCAGGCATGACTTGGATGGGGAGAAAGGAAGCATCCTGAAATGTGGATGAAGAGTAGGGGTTTAGGGTTATTAAACATGGGGAACCCCTTGGGGAAGGGATAGATTACTAAATTAGTGGGTTGATTTCTATATAAGACCAATGGGATCCAGACTGCTGGTAATAACAGTTAGGAAGGTTGAAGTGGGGGCTTTGTTAAAACTATGAACTAATGGGAAACATGCAACTGTTAGGGCAGGACGCCGGTTGGACAATCAGATCTGCAAAAGACATCAAATGACAAAGTGAAATTAAGACTTCAGGGGTGTGGGATAGAACAGTGACTACCGATTGGGCTGAGGGAAGGATAGTCTGGGTGAAAGGAGCAATACCCGAATTATGCAGCAAAGTTTCAGAAAACACAGGTCCATGCAAACCGGCTCAGCTTGCTACGATGATGTATTGCCTCTTGCTATGGCTGAACTGTTCTTGCTATTTTTTAATGAATGAAATATTTAGGGTCAGATTAGAGCTAAACAAAAAAAAAAAATCTCCCAGTGGGCAGAGCAATTTGACATTGATAAAACTGGCGAGAGAGGATGTTGAGGTATCACCAAAGGAGGCAGCAAGGCAGAGATCAGATAGCTTTCTTAGGGTGAATAATGTAGGGGAAAACTGGTGTTTACAGGGGAAGGGTGTCGGGTCAGAACACATGCGTGGAATGAAAGGGAATGGTGGAGCTGTAATTTCTGCACTGTATTGGCCAACAAAGACGCTTCCAGCCCTAACTCTTAGTATACTATATAAACGTGAGGATCAGCGCAGTGGTGTAGATCTTGAGGTTTGGGGCAGCAGCTGCTCCAGAATAATGTGTCACTTGTCTCTGGTCGCACTGGATTTGCGTTTTGAACTTTCATTAATCCTTGCTATAGTAGACTATGAATTTATCATTGTGAGTGAGTCACTGAGCGCATTGATAATACTTCAGGCTTGATCTGACACTATGGAAATAAACAGTGCACACTTGAAAATAATGCATGTGCTCAGCAGACCGTGGGTCAGTGGCTGATATTTTTACCAAACTCTTCCATTTACATTCTGGACTAGAGCCAGCTGACCAACCTGGGCGACAGCTTTGCCTGATGGTAGGAGGAGAGGTATTACTGTACAGATTCCAGGGTTGTTCCATGGGTCTTCATGCTTTCAAAATAGCGTTTACCTGCATATGATTTAGTGACGAGAGCAGGCAGATGTGGAGAATATGAAGATATATTGGCAACATATTGCCCTTGATAGGTGAGTGGCAGGGTGAGTGGAATGCTTTGCAGAGGGAGAATGTAGCTCCCATTGGAAAATCTGGGCTGTGTTTGAAGTTGGATTCAAGAAGATTATTGCATGTGTAACCCACACACCTCGTGGGTGTGGTGTTCTGTCCCATCTAGTGGCACCGAGACATCTTAGAGAGAGATTAATGTGTGTCCTGATGCAAAACTCACTAAAATCAATGGGAGTCTTTTCACTGACTCCAATGGGCTTTAGATCAGGCCCTAAAGAAAGGCCACTTATCCGTTGGGTTATATTCTCTTTTTTGGTGTTTACTTGGTAAAGGACAGATGAGGAACAGTCTGCAGTATACGTGTGGCAGGATGAGGATCTGAGCAGCTGGGCTAACACTCAGCAGGAATGCAAGTGAAGCACAGAAAAAACTCTCTGGGGTTTGAGGTTTATTTATAGGCTTTTCTGGTGCAAACAAAATAGATTAGCAGAGAATCTCCCCATGTTCCCTTCAGGCAGCTGAAGAGCCTTTAAATTCCAAAACAATATGTATAGGGCAGATCTTGTGTTTTCTAGCGCTTCATGTGATCTCCTGAGGTCCCTTCCAACCCTGAGATTCTATGATTCTATGTCCTGGCTTCTAAGCAAGCAGCTGGCTCCACGCAGAAAGGAACCCACCCCCTTTTTAACACTCTGGGCCTACTTCTTTTTTTGCCTTGCCCCCTGGCATAGAGACTTAGACAAAGTGCAAATCCCAATGGTATCATCCTTCACCCACTATGCACAGGCACATAAGAACAGCCCTACTGGGTCGGACCAAGGGTCCATCGAGCCCCGTATCCTGTCTGCCAACAGTGGCCAGTGCCAGGTGCCCCAGAGGGAATGAACAGAACAGGTAAGCATCAAGTGATCCATCCCCTGTTGCCCATTCCCAGCTTGTGGAACAAGGTATAAACGGTTACATGAGGTGCTCAGGTGCAGATGAAAGCCTAGGGCTTCCTCCAGTTGCCCTTGGCTCAGGGATGTACTCCCATGCAGGAGACAAGACTACAGCTCTGGAATGCAGAAATGCATCTAGACTGTAGAAAGCCCTTCCTGGTGCACTAAGGGTATGTCTACATGTGAGTAAAAGACAGTTGCAGCTGGCCCAGGTCAGCTGACTTGGGCTCAAGCTGCGGGGCTAAACATTGCTGTGTAAGAGGTCCCAGAGCCTGGGCTCCAGCCCGAGCCTAAATGTCTACACTACAGTTAAACAGCCCCGTAGTCCGAGTCAGCTGACCTAGGCCAGCTGCAGGTGTTTAATTGCAGTGTGGACATACCCTAAAGGACCTGTATGTCTCCTCATTGAGAAGTTGAATAAAGATTTAAGCTACAAAAATAAGCATTGCAAAATCTGACAAGGCTGGTTCAGTTTCTTTATAGCAGATATGGAGCAAGGCAGCTTCTCCTGGAAGAAGTGAAAAGGAAAAATTAGTCCCCCCCACCCCCATTCCACACTGTCCATTCAAATAAAAGAACTGTGAAGTGGTACATGAGAACTGAAGAATGGAAGGATCAAGATCCTCACTCACTCCTGACTGATCACTCTTCCTCAGTGCTTTGAGGGGAAATAAACCCTCCCGTGGTCCCTGCCAATATATAGTAGGGAAAATATCCTTCAGAATCTGGTGACCAGTTGAATCCTATTAAATATGCAAGAGGCTGACTATGTTTAAGTATCCAATTGCCTTTTTATCCTGAGATAACATTGGTGTTGAAGTAGAGGTCATTTATTATCTTGAATCTCAGTAGCATCAATTCATACGGTACCTCTTGAGATAGCAAATTCCTCAGTTTCAGTATCATGTAAGAAGTGGGCTTAGTAATGTCTGGTGTATGCTTTGCCAATGCACCTCAGTCACGAACTGCTTGTACCACTACACTGTAGCGTTGGCCTCTTTCTCGTACAGACTGGCAGTTGAATGGTGCTTTTAGGATTCCAACCAGCATCTAGCAAGGATGATGCTGAGACCTTGAAGTCTGAATCATGGCTGGCTCTAGGCCTTGTCATCCTATGCTAACTGGGAAATGGCATTGAGGCCAGCCTTTCTTTTTATGTTCTCATACCATGCCCAGCATCTGCGTACCTGAGCACCTATTCACGCAGGGCTTGAATTGAAGTCAACGGTAATCTCTTTAGAGCAGGCCTACAATGAACAGTGACACCATGCTTTACTGTCTCTGACCACATGTTCTGCCTGCATGCTGATACTGATGCTAGCCCTAAAAACAGCATTTAACTCTAGGCCTTTAAAGGCGACGTGTTAGTATATTAACCCAACAAGCCATCTCGTCCATCTTATTCTGCAGCAGAGGCTTTAAACTGGTGAGTCGTGACCCTTGCCACGGTGTTAACGAACAGTTGTCTCTGCAAGGTCTCTTGAAGCCTGTCCCCATCAGCTGAAATAGTACTGGTTTTGCAGATAGTTTCATAAACACAATTTAACCATGTAAATGGAACCACTCTCCAAACTGGGTTAGTACCTCTGCCCTATTTGTATGGTTCCTATAGGGAGAGAAAATCCCATTAAATGGATATGATATTCAAGACTGCCTGCCTGCTAGGACCGGAACATGGTTTGGAAACCAGCTTGCTTCAGAACCGTTTATTGTTGTGCTGTGTGGATGCAAACCTTGCTACCATTTCTGTGTTTTATTCAGAAGAGGATGAAGTTCTCCCCTGGGCAGGGCCCGTGTTAGGTCTATGCCCTTCCTGAGGCCACCTCTACACTTTGGGTGCTACAGCAGCACAGCTACAGCCCGGCAGCTATGCCATTGCAATCTTGCAGTGTAGAAGCAGACTGGAGTGACGAAAGGAGGTTTCCCTTTGCTGTCGGCACACCGCTTCCCCGAGCAACAATTGACAGGTTGATGGAAGCATTCTTCCATTGATGTAGCTGTGTCTGGGGGGTTAAGTCGGCATAGCTGCATCGCTCCAGGGTGTGGATATTTCACCCCCCTGAGCACCATAGTGATGTCAACCTCAGTTTTTAAGACCTAAGTCCCTTTTAAACTGTTTTTGAAGCCTTAGGTGGGACTTAGGTGGTGCATAAGCCTTAAACTGGCCCTCTGCACAGAGGAGAATTTCATCCAAGAGTCATTATGTTGCTTAAGTTTGACTTCCACCAATAACCATCTCATTTTTGACCAGGTACTAAAATTCAGTGATACAGAAATCTAGGTGTAATGCTGGCAGACCAGGTGCCAGCTCATGCCAGAGCCCCAGGCCAATTCACTTGTATATTAGTATAGATCAAAGTAATTGTTTAAATATATGAGTGTATTTGGTGTTTAAATTCATAAAAACTAGTGGGATGTTACTTGCGTTGTTTTCATCTATCTGTATCCCGTTATGATGTAGTAGGATACGTTTACATTGGCTATACCCCTGTAACTAAATAACCCATCAAACGAGCCATCAAACCAGAAAGAAGCCTTAGAATCATAGAATCATAGAATATCAGGGTTGGAAGGGACCTCAGGAGGTCATCTAGTCCAACCCCCTGCTCAAAAGCAGGACCAATCACCAATTAAATCAAATTAAATCCTTGTGGAATGAAAATGAAGAACTTTAACAGAAAAGTGCTAATTTTGAAGCAGTGGTCATTGTGTGTGATGAGCGGAGGTCAAAGATTCAAAATGTATTCATCACTTTCCATCATTAAAGAAAAAGCCCACATGGGTAGTGACTCTGTCAGCTTGTTTTCTGTGAGAAGAAGCTATCAGTATGGATTCAAAGAAAGATCTTGGATCTCTGGACTGTTTGGACTCTTACAGGGAAGGGTACCAGATGCAGAGTGGAGATCTCCGGAGACAATTGGGATACCCTGAAAAGACTTTTGGGAAACCTGCAGTTTTACATCACTGCCACCATTTGGAATTACAAATGTTGACTCACCTGTGCATATATTTTACCCGCTTTTAACCTTTCAATAACTCTAATTTCCTTTTTTTAGCTAATAAATCTTTAGTTAGTTTACTATAGAATTGGCTACCAGCGTTGTTTTTAGTGTAAGATCTAGAGTAGCACTTGATCTGGGGCAAGTGACTGGTCTGTTGGGACTGGAAGCAACATAAATGTGATGTACAAATAGCCATTTTATCACAAAGTCCAGTTTGTCTGGGTGGCAAGATAGACTGGAGAGTATAAGAGAACTGTCTGACTCCAATGTGAGACTGCTATAGCGATTCAGGTCATCAGATTTGTCACTGGCTTGGTGAAATCTATAGAACATACCAGTACTTTGGGGCATCTGCCCTGTTTTCTGACAGTCTGCCATGAGGTAGGCACAGACAGACCATTTCCCACTTCACAACAACAAGATATTTCACCCTGTGGCAAGTTTGTAAGGATATTAAAGAGCTTTTCTGGAGATATATTCAGACCTTCTTTTGTTCTTGAATGTACTGTACAGACATCATAATTAAAGTACATCACATGCATTGGTCTGCTAAGAATATTCCTTCCTCAGTGTAGAGCACAGCTTGATTTATAAGGATGGGTTATTTTTGTTACTAAATTGTAAGGTTAGTGTTTCAATCTCACCAGGGATTTTACGAGTTACACCCAAAGGCCAAATTCTCTTCTTTTCCAACTGGTGATCTATCTGGAATTTAGAGCAAAAGTATCGGAAAGATGTTGAACATCTAGACAGACTTTATTTTGATAGATCATTAATTGATTGCTTTGGAATGCAAAATGTGGAACTGTAACAATCTCCATTGTAAGGGTATCATTAGGGCATTAATGCGAAAGATGAAGGAGAATAGGTATGAGTTCTGCAGAAAGTGCAGAGAACTTGCCACTGTGGGATTCATAGGACCCAAAGATAGATGCTGGTCAGGAATATTGAGAGGATCTTTCTCCGATGATAACCTGCCCTGATGCACCATTCTTTGTCACTTTATGTCCTATACTGTTGCACTGTGTTCTTGTACGATGTCAGACAGGTGCAGACTCTCCAGAGATGGCTGCATTTCAGAAGTGGATCCTGTCATACATATGGTGGAAACTTTTTTCCCTTGATTTACACCCTGAGTAACAGGTTTCAGAGTTAAATTTATTTAACTTAGTCTGTATCCGTAAAAAAAAAGAAGAGTACTTGTGGCACCTTAGAGACTAACAAATTTATTAGAACATAAGCTTTCGTGAGCTACAGCTCACTTCATCGGATGCATACAATGGAAAATATAGTGGGGAGATTTTATATACACAGAGAACATGAAACAGTGGGTGTTACCATACACACTGTAACGAGAGTGATCAGGTAAGGTGAGCTATTACTAGCAGGAGAGCGAGGGGGACGGACCTTTTGTAGTGATAATCAAGGTGGGCCATTTCCAGCAGTTGACAAGAACAGTAGAAGGGGAAATAAACAAGGGGAAATAGTTTTACTGTGTGTAATGACACATCCATTCAATCAAGTTGTATGGGGAGACTTTAGCAAACCAGTAAAGTGCCTGAAACCACTATGGCTTATTGCTACAAACAGCCAAGTCAGCAGGCTGTAAATTAGCCATGTCAGCAGGCTTAGCTTAACCAAGGCAGGAGGGGACAGGGGTTTTTGGGTGCCACAGAGAGGACAGCTTGACCCTGGGTCCTTCCTGATAAGAATTGTGTTGAAGTTGCTGATACATGCATCTTACAAGAGCAGGATGTGCCCCAGGAATGTCTATTGGGGCCTCAAGGCTGCAAACTCTGGAAAAACCCACACCTGCTTAATTGATAATCAGAAGGAACCTCTCACTTGACCATTGAAACTGCTTACTTACCAAGTTTGCTTTAAGGGACATGTCATTCTATTACTAATGTATAAATAAGGGGGAAAAGTTTGAGGTAGGGGGACTCTTCAGGACTGGACTCTCCCTCTGGATGCATCTTGTGTTCCCCACCGGCAGACGGGCTGCCGCTGTGCCACTCGAGAGCCACACTCAGCTTTGGTAATTATCAAGGGTTGGGGGTGTTTTACTAACCTGTTGCAGACGTGTATATAATTGCTTGAGACTAAGTAAAGTTTAGCTTTAAGCGAAAGAACTCTTGTGTTGTCCTGTTTCTGCCAGCCATCTATCGGCCGGACGGCCGTGTCTCCCCTGATTTATTTCCTGACACCACCTCGCATAGAGTAAAAGTTACCAAGAGCTTTGGGTTGAAAGAACCCCGGGTAACAAAGTGTGAGCTAGGCCATGACTTGATCCACACACTAAGAAATTCTTTGAGATTTTTAACGATGTACAGTAAGGCTATGTCTTCATGGCCAAAAAAGGCGGGGGGTTGCCATGAGATAGTGAATGCGTGTAAAATCTTAGTGCACAAAAGGCGCAGGCACTTGCTACAATGATGTAGCTAGACAAGATCAACACTATAAACCCCACCTGGATTTGACCTTACCTAGTGACATCACAGTAACGAGCTTTGTCTCCACTAGGATTTTACAGTGAGATAAAGGTCTCTTTTCTCACTGTGAAAACACACTTTCTGGCAATGACAATATAGCCTAGGTGTAAGCGATTTCAATACTATAATGCAGGCAGCATGGTGCAGTGGACTAAGCCGTGAACTAGAATCCAGGACAGCCTAAATTCTAGTGTTGATTTGCCGTGTCGCCTTGGGGAAAAATCACTTTAATCTCTGTGAGTCGGCTCTGGGTGTTTAAACTGATGTGGGATCAGAATCAGGTTCTTAGGATTAAAAGAAAAGGAGGACTTGTGGCACCTTAGAGACTAACCAATTTATTTGAGCATAAGCTTTCATGAGCTACAGCTCACTTCATCGGATGCTGTAGCTCACAAAAGCTTATGCTCAAATAAATTGGTTAGTCTCTAAGGTGCCACAAGTACTCCTTTTCTTTTTGCGAATACAGACTAACACGGCTGTTACTCTGAAACCTGTTCTTAGGATTGACTCAGACCAGATCTTCCCTCTACTATAAAACACTTGTCAGTCTGTAAATAAAGCCATACTTAGTTTTCACAGGTACTCAATGCCGTAGTTTTATTTACAGTGACAGCTATGGATATCAGCCTGAGTGATTACACGGTACTTTTCCATAACAAAGGCTTACGCACTCTGCATGTATCTATGCTGCACTCATCTCCCAGCTTTTCAAGTTCATCATCTTTGCAGTCGGGGGCGAGGATACCCATTGAGAGGTCTATTGTCAGGTGTACAATATGTTTTGAGCATACGCTTCCACTATTTAACTATTCCTAAATCATGCTGCAGACAAGTCTTCACCTGTGGAAGGAGTGGGTTATACTCCCTTTATCTTCATCTTCCTTCTAAACATCGTGATAAATTGGCTCTTGAAAACGATGCCGGGTGTTACCACCTGCTGCAGTCTGTTGACTCAGTACAGCATAGAAACAATGCTCTAAAGATGAGCTAGCAGCTGAAGTACACTTAAGGGTAGCAGCGAAGGAGACAGAGAGCTGTTTTAATCAACATTGCTGAAAGACACTTTTGCTGGGAGTTGCCGTTTCTGCGGAGGCGTATAGAATAGAACCTGTATGTGAACAATAGGACAGGCTCAAATTCTTTTTTTTCCCATTATCTTTCAATTTACCTTTTTTTGTCTGTAATGAAGCAATGCTCACAAAACAGATTTAGCTCTGCACTGGGATCAAACTCAGGAGGGTCTTCAGCTCAGACCACAGCTCTGTATCGCTGGCTCTAAAGGAGAAGCTCTGTTAACTTTAATTAGCTTTTTATAAGTGCAGCCTGAGATTCACACTAGGGCTGTGCTTCAAAGCCCAGGGAGGTAAAAAAGAAGGACTCCTATTGACTGCAGGGGCCTGGACTGTAACAGAAATGGGCTTTGATTCAGCAAAGCATTTAAGCACGCTCTTGGCTTTTAAGCCCGTACTAGAGATCATCTCTGTTCATGGACATGCCTAAGTCTCATTAACTTGGGGTAAAGTTTCCAAAGTGCCTCAGGGAATGTCTGCATTGCAACTGGGCCTGCAGGTGCAGCAGTAACTTTGATAAAAATAGAAGCATAGCAGCAGTGGGCCAGGCGAGTCATCCCAGGATGTACCAAGAGACCTGGGTGGGACTGTACTTGGGTAACTATCTGTGTTAGTCTCTAAGGTGCCACAAGTACTCCTTTTCTTTTTGCTACGCTGATGTTTGCCGTGAGCTTGCTCAGGTGTGCCTGCCATGCGGCAGCCATGCCTTCCAACTACTGTTTGTAGACACTGGCAATGTCGGGGCTCTTGAAAATCTTACCTTCTTTGTTTAAGTGCTGTGTTGAATAAGGTCCGTGAGGCACAAAGGAGAGGACTTGGACCAGGCCTCAAGCTCTTTAGGATGATCCAGATTGGCCTTTGAGTTGACGAGTCTTGAAACTCCGTCCAAGCTCCCATGTTAACCTCAGTTGCCTTCACGCAACACCCCTAAAATAAATGAAATGAAAATAGCCCAGCGGGTGCCACCACAAATAGGTTTTAAACCAACTTGAAGTTGCCAATCACCCTATTTAAAACTCACTATTTTGTTCTTTTCAGTGTTTTAATGTTACATGTCCTAGTGGTAAAACTTCCATTATATGTGTACGTATTTATGTTCTTAGACTCATTCAGCAAAATCAATAAAATATCCAATTCTCCCTCAACTCCTAGGCCTGATCCCTGTGGGATAATGAAATACCAATGTTACACAGTAAATTTTAAGAACAGAACTGTACTGGAGGGAGAATTGGATATTCGGAATCAGATCTGTCTTAGATTATAAATAGTCTTGGAATGATTAGATTTTTATCAGTAAAAGTTGACAAACGTCGATTCCACCCATATACACACACAACCTGATGAAAAAATATTTCTATCAATAATTGACATTTGCAAGTAGAAAAAGAAAAATGCTGCTTGAGAACTTAGTAAATATTCTTAAATTAAATGGTGTATATGTTACATGTGATATTAATTTGTGTTTTAATTATTATAATGCTTTAACTTTTTGAATCTCAACCTCTGTCTGACCACCATAATTTCCCACAACTGTGAAAATTTAAAATCAATAAAAAAAATCACATAATGCTTAAAAACAAACATTGATGTCTTCCAGCAATTGGCAGAAATCTGCCAATCCTATTATAGACTCTATTCTTAGGCCCTGATTCAGAAAGCACATGTTTAATTGGACTTAGGCATACAGTTAAAGTTAAGCACACGGTGCTTTCTTGATTTGGTGTCTTAGATTGTAAGACCAAAGTTTTCAAAAATGGGGGTCTAAATTTAGTCTAAGTTCATATTCAGATATGTAAGTAAGTGGCCCAGTTTTCAAACTTGCGAAGCACCCAGCGCCTCCAGAACAGGTATAGGAGACTTGCTGGTATGCTCACCACATTTGAATTTAAAAAAAAAAAAAATCAGGCCATTTATTTGGGAGTCTAAAATATGGACTTGGGAACCAATTTTAGGCCTCCATTCTTGAAATTCTTGGCCTCGTGCTCCTTAAGGCAAGAACTGTCTTCCAATATGTTTGGATAGCATCCACCCCCTTGAGGGCCCTGTCAGGGGGTTGAAGTCTGAATCTGGCAGTACGATGCAGTGGTGAGAGTTAGTGGCCATGTCACCTAGTGGGTGGGGGAAGGGGAATGCAGGCCCACCCTGCTCCACTGGGTTCCAACTCAGGGCCCTGTGAATAGCAGCTCAAATATGTGGCCTGGGGTGGGTGCCCTTACAACTGTTACATGGGCTACTTCCGACCCCAGCTTTGGTTCCTCCGTCACTAGTTAGTTCCTGGTTTCCCCCTGGAGTTCTCTAAGTGCACTCTAGAGGGTCTTCCTCTGTCAGTCGGGGCCTCCGTGGAGTGAGTGGTCTGAGGCGGCTTGACAGTAGGGCCTGGAAGACCCAGGGGGAGGCTCCTCCAGCCGGCCCGGGACACCAACCCAGCAAAATAGTAGCTGTGACACACCCGAGGAAGTAGGCCATGATTGGCGACCAGAAGTTGAGGACCATGTCTTGGCCCATAAGCCCCCACATTTTTGGGTCTGGGTTGGTTTCTGCTCCACTGCTGGAGGAGCTCCCCAAACCATTTCCAGTCCCTTCCTAATATTACTGGGTAAGCCAAGGTGGCTGCTAGGCCTATTCTGCAAGACCGCGTGGCGTCCTACCATCAGCTACACTTTTGTTGCAGCAGGGTAGGGTTGCACATCCCCGTGGATGCACTGGAGGTGGGATACTATATCAAACGTGCCCATGGGATGGTTTGACTACACCCAGAGTCTACCAGGCCTGTCACGTCAGCTCCGTTTGCCTGTACCAGCAACAGCAACTTGGCCGCACCCCGCCTGCAAGCTCTGGTGCCTGCTGTCCATGTCTGTTTGTAGCTGCAATCCACAAAGGGGCACTCCTGCCTAAAATGCCCTGCCTGTCCACACTAAAGGCAGCTCCTCTTTGGGGTCATGGTCCAGTGCTGTGGGGCTTTCTGGTGGGTCCTACCCCCCTCCTCAGCAATCTGGTCCCTTCTCCACTCCACCTCTATGTCTGGGTCCTATCTCTAGGTGAGCGGGACTGGAAGAGGGGGAGCCAGTTTAGTCTCCCTCTGAGTATGACCCTTGCTAGAGGTCAGCACCATGGTTCCAGGGGCCCCCCATCCTATGTGTCAGTGAAGCTGGACTGTCGGTGACCACTTAATTCTCCATCAAGGAGAATGGGCCCATTTTCATGAGTGTGATGGGCAACCTGGTGGGGACAACATCCCCTGAGGGTCTGGAGGGGAATTAGATGCCCCCTTGGGTGGAAGAGTGTCTCCGCCTGATACACCAGGTGTTCTTATTGCACCTGATGCTGTCACTAGTTCCCAGAGTAGCTGTTGCTACAAATGGCCTTGCTGTTTCTCTGGGCTGTGTGCTGTTGCTGGCTCTCCGCTATCAATTTCAGTAATGCTTCTGTGTCCACGCCTTCTCTGAATAGTATAGGGCCAAGAACCAATCCCTGTGGGACACCTTTAGAAACACACTCTGAGTGATGATTCCCTATTTACAATTATATTTTGAGAGCTATTAGCTAGCCTGTTTTTAATTCATTTAATTGCGTGCCATGTTAAATGTTATGTTCTAGTTTCTTAAATAAAATGCCACATGGTACCACATCAAATGCCTTGCAGAAGTCTGACAGTATTACTATTATCCTTAAAACTTCTCATCTGATCAAAAACAGATATCCAGTTAGCTTGACAAAATCTATTTTTCCATAAACCCACATTGACTGGCATTAATTACATTACCCTCCTTTAATTCTTTGGCAACTGAGTCTTGTATCAGCTGTTCCATAATTTTATTTTTATAGGCTGACAGGCCTATAATTACCTCAGTTGTCCTGGGTACCACTAAGGCATTTATCAACCTGCACCTGGGATTGGACAGTCAAGCTGAATTCTTTCTTTCTCGTGCAATCATCACTATTAATACATTTTCCACAGGCCAAACGATGCCCTCAATTACACATGTGCAATCCTGAGGTTTCAAAATAATGCCTGGGGAACCCCATTCATTGTCTTCCAAATATGCCCTCAACTACACCCGTAAAACACATTTTATTCAAGGGAGATTGCACAGGGAGTGATGGCAGAATTCGGCATCACAACTGGAACTCAGTTAATCATTCTGCAGATGCTGAGTGAGAAGATCAGAATGCATCTCACGTGGCCGGAGTGACTTCAGTACTAACAGGAGTAAAAATTTATCAGATTATTTAAATTAGATCTGGAAATTATCAAAAGTCAATTAAAAGGGAGTAATGCCAGACGTCAGAGTAGAATGGCTCTTTTGATGCAGGTTTTTTCAAAAGCCTCTGGTGTCAGCCTGGCTCTACTCCCATTAAACCGAATGGGTGTTTTACTATCGACTTTGGTATGAGCAGTGTCAGGCCAGCGCAGACCATTTTGGAAAACACCCTCACTGCCCATGCAGAGCCATACAGATGGCTTAGGTCACAAGAGGAAATGAGTCTGGCAGTCTCGCTCTCATTGGTAGTGGAGCAATGTCCGTGGAACACGGCTACTGTGTAATTTGGCACAATTCTGCACAGCTGGCCGCCTGCTCAGAGGAAGGCATAGAATGGCAGTGCAAAAGGTGTTGCAGGTCAGGAATGAGGGTCTTTGTTGGGACACCTGCATAGCATCTCCCAATAGGAGTATGTATTCGCTGCAGTAGTGATTGGCACCTGGGTCTGACTGAGGACCTGGTATAGCCTCGCCTGGGTGTGAGAGGCCCCACTGCAAAATGCTACCTGAATTACTGTGTCCTCACCGGAGTTGAGCTTCCTCAGGTGTGATGCTAGGACTTCTGAGGGCACATCTTGAGTTTCTCTGCGCTGCGGTAAGCTGAAGTGTTCTATGATTCTTTCCCAGGGAATTAGGGGGAGCTTTCTTGTCTGAAAGTGAACCTGAGCTCTAACCCACACCTGGGCCAGCTAGCCCAGTTGACAGCACCACTTAATTAGGGTGAGTTGTTTATGTGTGTGTGTGGAAGAGGTGTTGGAGGTAGGAGCCTGGGCCAACTACGGTGAAGACATACCTAACCTGCCTGGTTCTACCCAGTGCTGTTATCTGCCTACTTTTGCAAGTAACAGATTTGCACAGCAATGTAACAACCATCTCACAGTAAAGACAGAGTGACGCATGTCCACCCCAGGGCCAGACTCTAGTTAGCCAGAACCATGCAAATAATTTATAGTAGTAATTAGAATGGAGGCATCTCTGTTTTCTCGTGCGGTCGTAACAAGCTGATGGCTTTTGTTTGCAATTAATTAAATAGTTGTCAATTGAAATGGGGGCAAAAATCGCTCTGCCTGTTATGCATCTAATCAGAAGCCTTTCCCCTCTGAATAGTGCTTCACAGTCTAACTCGCTTCCAGCTACCTGTAAACAGCATGATACTATCAGACAGCCAGCCTCCTAAAAACTGGCTCTTGTGGAGACGCTTGTAAAACAAGATGTACTGAGGTTAGTGGGTGAGCTGAGATTTTTCAGAGACTCTTCAAGCTGCTCTGTCAGATCACATGATCCATCTAGCTCAGCAGATGTGGGTGTCTGATGCGTCACAAAAAAGGCAAAGCCTCCTGCAAAATGCATTGGGCCAATTGTACATTAGTATCATCACAGGATGCGTAGGGAAGTCTTGGTGACATCAGTTGCTGATTCCCCTGAGCTATGTAAAGGATCCTGGACTGAAACAGCAAGTCAGGATTCATGAGCTTTAGCAGAGCTGCATGAGGACCAATTTAAAATTGCTCTGCCTTTGCAGAACTGCATATCTTCTAACAATGTGTCCTTTGGCCATGCTCATTTTCCTGATAGCAAGTGTAACTGCAGATGCTTTGCTTATTTATACACGTCAAACTCTCCTTTGGCTCTTGGTATGCTCGTGAGCTCATTAATACCCTGTGGTAGTAAGTTCCACAGGTTAATATATTTTAAAGGTATTTCTATCCATTTCACATTTTGTTTGCTTAATACATTGGCAGTCACCACAATCTTAATTATGTAAATGGGCATATAGGAGTCATCTTAATCCAAGGATTGCTCAAAATCATGAATCTTTATCAACAATAATTAGTAGCTTGTCCCACCCTGGGGTTTCCCTTTATATTGCAATTTTAATGCTTTATGTAGCTTATTATTTAGTTAAAAATACTGTTAGGGGTACATACCAGTAACATCTGAACACAATCTATAACCCCTAAATAAGTGGAAGGCTTACTGTACCCTTTCACCATATTCAGTTCTGCAACCTAGTCTTTTAGCTTATTATGTCTCAAGTAATTTGGTTTTGGATAGATTTCTTTTGCCAGTTCAGGTGGCCTGTGATAATGGAGATTGTTAGGTTTTTTCCTTCCATTTTCTGCCCCCCTTGGTGCCATTTTTCGTGGGCATATGACTTCATTATAAAATCTTGCACCAAGCTGAAGCTTCCAAAACCAGCTCTTAGTCTCCCAGGAACAAAACACTTTTCCTTAATAGAATTCTATGGCAGTTGCTGTGGCAACTTGGAAGTTATTAATGCTCTCAATTCAGACTATTACTGAAGGAATAGCAGGGATTTGGATGGTTTATTGGAGCATGGATGAATGACTTAGGATCTGATTCTGTCATCGGTACTCATGCTAATAAGTTCCTTACTACTAATTTAATTTGTGGAGTAAGATACTTCTCGGTGTGAGTAAGAGTATACCGTGAAGCCTCTAAAAACAGGTATGTTAAATCAAAATGGCAAAGGCAAATATTACACCCTGATTCTTCATTGCTTTGCATAGTTTATTTATACCTATGTAAATGGGTGTGACGCTCAAAGATGAAGTGACTTTCTTAGCATCACACAACAGGCCAGTAGCACACCTGGGACAAGAACCCAGGCCCTGTCCCTGGATCACACTGTTGTGGCAGCTGTGTAATAGCAGCAGAAGTGCAAGCTTCCCTTGGTAGCCTGCCAGTGGACCTCAAGTCTGATTTGAGGGGGCGATTTCTGCTGCCAGTGGGCTATTCAGTTTCCATGCATGGTCTTCTCCCTTGACAACACCAGTAGGGCGGCTGGTGGAGGTGACCATTTTTTTGTGCTGCACTCACCAGATGAGTCCACCTAGGGGGCCATTAAAGCACAGGCCTGCTTTTGGTTCTGGTACAACTCCCTGCCCCCTGGGGAACTCTGGGAGGCTTTGCACCCAATGCCTCCTGGAGCTCCCAGATGCACAGGGAGAATGCATCATGCTGCACCACCCCTTAGGAGGGTACAGCTTGCTCTCCTCCTCTGTGGTGGAGGCCAAAGCCGAGAGATGGTGGAGTTACGACCTCTGCTTCCTCCCAGCTCCCGTGTTGTAGCTCACACTCCAGACTTCATGAGCAGGGAGTCATCCGGGAGTTACGGGGAATCCAGGAACTAGGGCAGGGCCTGGCACCTAGGTATATGTGAGAATGCAAGAGCAGCAAAGGAGCCTCGTCCCTTCCCCCATACACATCTTCATTGTTGGGCTCGGTCTAGCCCTTAACGGGCACTCCAAGCTTTGTGCTGCACAAACTACACTGGCGTTGCCGTTCACTTCCCTACCACCCCAGATCAGCCAGGTTAAGGGCCCACTGCTTCCAGTGTCGTACGGCATGTACCAGGTTAAGCTAATTCAGGCAGGAGCAGTGCAGGTTGTAATTGGGCACAGAGGGCCCTTTCATCTTCTGTGTCCTTGTTCTTCCCAAATAGCGTCTCCACCTCCCACCGCCCCACAAACCGTACTAGAAGTGTGTTTTCCCCACCACTTCACTCCCAGGAGAGGTTATCCTTGGGAGACCGAAGGGTTTATGCCAGTAAACTCTTGGTGAGGTTTTTGCCTGGCTTATTATGAACTTGCAAATAACATGCTGTTGTAGTAGGGACAATTATGCCAAGTAGATCGCAGGTAGGCAGAATACTGACTGGTTACAGCTTCAATTTGCTTAATCCTGGGGAACCAGCCTCTGTTACTGCATGATATGAAATGGGGCAGGACAGTGATATCAAGCAAGTAGAGGAGCTAAGCAAGAAGTGGATAAAAACCCATGGTCTGATCATCCAAGTGTGGTTAGGTGGCATATCTTAACTATGTATTTATGTCATATTCCAGGCCTCCAGTTTACTCCAAAGTCTCCTGATGCGAGTTTAGTATGTTTGGCAGAAAAAGGCCCATTCAGTGAAAACTCGGTCCCTTTCTTCCTCCCATACTAAACCCAGCTCCCTTTATAGCCGCAGCTAGGGGGATCTTTTTTTAAACTGCTTGTGAATCCCGCTCTGTCTCTATAGTAAAGCTACTGAAACCTAGGGAATGAAGCCACAGTGGTCACCAACCCTGCTATTCATGTTGGGTGGGTCTGTGGTCCTCTAGGGGAGTGAAGCATCCTGATTTCAGAATAGCAAGGGAGGTGGTTTTTAGTAGACCACTAGATGTTCAGTTTTTCATTTTCAGGGCAAAAGTGTGCTTGTGTCTGTACGTATAAATAACGTGTGTATGTATACATTAATTTAAGCTCTTTTATTCTAAAGGCTCTATAAAATTTTCCTGGTCCTGGCAGGGAACATAGAAAAGTAGCTGAGTTATGAAAAGATATTCCTGTGCCAGGGTGTAAATCCACTGCCTGTTTTTGGGCTAAACCCTGGGGAGGTTATTCTGATGGCAGAATGACACTCGTAGTGAGATTCCCAACATCAAGATTATGCTGGGAGGGACACTCAAATTTATACCTGCCTGTAACGGGTCGTGCTCACCACCATGGCTCCTCCTGCTGGTTGCTCTAGGAATTAGCTCTGTCCATCAGCAGGGCGCCCTCCTCTTGTGGTGTCTCACTCTCAGTCACTGCTTCTCCACCGTCTCTGCTGTCTGCGGGGACCCGTGTCACTTCCGGATTGCGGCATCCTCTTCAGGGCACGGCCCTCCAGCTGTGTCCCAACTCTCTTGTCTCCCCCTTCTGGGGGAACCAGCAGTCCTTCACCCAGCCTTTCACCACAGTGGCAAACTGTAGCCCCTCACTCAGGGGCAAACTGCAGTCCATTGGCTGGCCACTTCCCTCAGTGGCCAGTGAGGCAAAGCGGGCGGGGGCAGGGGGGAGAGCAGGCCTACCCACTACTCTGGGCCCCGACCCAGGGACCCTATAACTGCCCGTCTGCCGCTAGCTGCTTTCCCTGGGTCACTTCTCCATAGCCCCAGTGCCTACTCGGCCCCTGTATCAAGGCCATAGTCTGGAAGCCAGCCAGGCTGGAGCTCTGCTTGCTACCCTGACCAGTACTTCTCTCTACACGTAGCCAGTTCTTCTCCCTCAATCTCCAGGGAGAGACTGGGCTCCCCTCTGCCCTGCAGCCCTTCTTATAGGACCCAGCCTGGCCCTGATTGGCTGCTTCTAAGCCTTCCTCTGACTAGCTGGGTTCTGCGCAGCTGCTCCAAGGGATGCTGTTAACCTTTTGCCAGCCAGTAAGGGGCAGCTGCCCAATCACACTGTCACACACTGAGGCAGAGGACTCCTCAGCTGCAGCAAACCGAGATCAGACTATACTTCAGCCCCAAGCGGGTGCCAAGATTTGTGCTTCCAAATTCTTGTACACCCCAAATTTTTGGGTGGCCCAGGAGTGTTGCTTGCACCTATTGGGCAGATGTTAACTTGCCAACATAAATTTGGAGGCTGGACAAAAGTGACAAAAAATGTTGCCTCTTACGGCCATGTCTATACGTACAGCGCTGCTGCGGTGCAGCTGTACCGCACAAGTGTTTGGGTACGAGACTCTCCTAGGAAAACTCCAGGTGCTACAAGGGATGTGTTAAGACTGTCCTGAGTGTGAAGCCATGTAAATGGTTTCCCCTAGGTGTTGCCTGGCTCCTCTCCTTTGGGTCACATGTGAGGGGTTTGTCAACGGCATTCTTGATCAGTAATTAAACCAGGGATGAATATGGCCTAACATGTAAAACTGCTATCACGCTTCTGATCGGGGATGAGTTTGGCCTTCCATTAGAGAGACTCCTCATCCCAGAAGAACAGCACTCCCAGTCCCCCTTTGCACCCCCTGCCCTGCTTCATCCCCCACCCCACTCAGTAGGTTTACATGTGGAGTCAGACTAAAGATTGTGAATTTTATTAATTTTCAGAGAAACATAATTGCCATAACAAACATTGGTTATGGAAATATACTGTTTTTTAAAATGAGATTTCTCTTGTTATGCTGAATTACATTCCATAGGAGCTTTTTACTCACAAAATGAAGATTCTCATCCAGCTATTTCAAATTATTCTGGCCTTGAAACAATTTGCCCAGATAAGACTCCACAGGAATATTAGGGGAATAGAGCCACCATCAGCCTATGCAGTTGTTAAATCCAAGCTTTATGGTCAGGTGACCTTTTCTTCAGGTGACTATTTAATTTGGAGATACCGTTAACTTTGAGCTGGCCTATTAAATATATGCTATGTGAAATGCCAGCCTTGTTAATGACCAGAGGCCCTAAACCACCTGAAATATAAACAAACAAGGCAAATGCGTTAAGTAATATAACCCATTAGCACCCATAAAGCCATTTGACAAATATGCAGGTGTCAAAATAGCAATCTAGTCTGCTATGTTAAAGTTTCATACACTTCATGGAATTCTGTAATAGACAGAAACCACTCTTCTGCCAAACCAACCCTAAGCACATACACAGTGTCATATGTTCATCTTATTGTCCCCTCGAGCACAGCTAAAGCTGGAAGTGGATGGCTGGAAAAAATCACATAGGAAATAAGTAAGGCTACAATTTAGTCAGGGGTATTTTTAATAAAAGTCACGGACCGGTTATGGGCATGAATTTTGGTTTATTGCCCATGATCTGTCCATGACTTTAGTCAAGGGTATTTTTAGTACAGGTCATGGATAGGTTACGCGCAATAAAAATTCGTGCCCATGACCTGTCCATGACTTATAGTATAAATACCCTGACTAAATCTTGGGGTGCCTGCTGCTGCGAGGGGCATCAGCTGCAGAGGGTGCCCTGGGGTCGCTGCTGTGAGGAGAGGGCACTGCTGGGGCAGGGGACTGGGGCCAGCGGCACCAGCTGCTGGAGGCCACCAGAGCTGGGGGCCCCGGGAACCGCTGCCAGGAGCTGCCGGAGCAGCAGCTGCTACAGCTGCCCTGGAGACTGCTGCTCGGGCGGTCACCGGGGCCAGCTGCATGGGCTGGTGCAGTGGCTGGTGCAAGTGGCTGCGGGCTGTTCCAGTAGGGCTGGCGTGGCTGACTGCAGGGCCACCTGAGTGGCTGGCTGCAAAGCCACTCCAGCAGCAGCTGGTGTGGCTGTCCCCCGAGCCAGCTGCTTGGGCGGTCTTGCGGTCAGCCACACCGGCTGCTGAAGAAGTCACGGAGGTTGCGTAAAATCACAATCCGTGATTTCCACGACCTCCATGACAAACACGGAGCCCTAGAAATAAGTCTTCAAGTGTAACGTTTAGCACATTTAACCATAGAAATAGATTACCAAGGGATGTGGTGGATTCCACGTTACTTGGAGTCTTTACATTGTGGGTGGATGTCTTTCTAAGAGAGATGCTGTCACTCTGCCACAAACTACTGGGCTTGACAGTGTTCACTTAGGCAGAAGGGAAGAATCACTGTCTCTTCTGCAGGAATCGCTGAGTACAGTTCTGTGGCTGGTGTCACCCAGGAGCTCAGACTACGTGGGCATAGTGGTTCCTTCTGGCCTTAAAAATCCATGACTCTGTGAAGCTCGAAAGGAGGCTGGATAGCCATGTCTTGGATGGCTTAGACGCAACAAATCCAGCATCTTGGCAGAGGGTTAGACTAGATGACCCTTGCGGTCCCTTCTAACCCTATCATTCTGTGATCCTATGAATGAAGCGCCTGCTTTGTCTGAGCTTCATCGGCACTCACTTGTTCTTCCTTCTCTTCAGAGGAGGCTGTAGGGAGGTTATTCTGACATCAGAGTGACCCTGGCCATGAGACTCCTAGCACCAAGGCTTTTGTTGGAGGGATGCTCAAGCCTATGCAAGTAACTCCGTCTTTCTGATAAGTGAGGAGGAGGGCACTGGGCCACAGCAAATTGATCCCCAGAGC
Organism: Lepidochelys olivacea; assembly: GCF_965140295.1. Lineage (NCBI taxonomy): Eukaryota > Metazoa > Chordata > Testudines > Cheloniidae > Lepidochelys > Lepidochelys olivacea. The sequence continues at coordinate 11,772,637 of NC_140412.1, forward strand.
GGGTGGAGGATGGAGAGAAGGAAAAAATGGCAAACATGCTGCTGATTAGAAGGAAAACCATGCTCTAATGGAGAGGATTAAAGACAAATTGAAGATTTTGTTTGTACATAAGGCAGCTGAGTGATTTTCTTGTGCTGTGGTCTGGAAAGCTGCCAAAGTCCCCAGTCAGGTAGGGGCAGGGAAAACACAGATGCAAAGTTAACACTTCACATAAAAAGAGAGTGCCCTACCGGCTCCCTCAGGAATTTGATCCAGATGATCCGTCGATTTGAGTTCACTGTCTCAGATCTGTTAAAAGAAAAGGAGGACTTGTGGCACCTTAGAGACTAACCTATTTATTTGAGCATAAGCTTTCGTGAGCTACAGCTCACTTCATCGGATGCATAAAGTGGAAAATACAGTGAGGAGATTTATATACACACAGACCATGAAAAATGGGTGTTTATCATACACATTGTAAGGAGAGTGATCACTTAAGATGAGCTCTTACCAGCAGGAGAGTGGGGTGGGAGGAGAGAAAACCTTTTGAAGTGATAATCAAGGTGGGCCATTTCCAGCACATTTCCAGGAGTTAACAAGAACCCCTCTCCCCCCACCCCACTCTCCTGCTGATAGTAGCTCATCTTAAGTGATCACTCACCTTACAATGTGTATGATAAACACCCGTTTTTTCATGGTCTGTGTGTATATAAATCTCCTCACTGTATTTTCCACTTTATGCATCCGATGAAGTGAGCTGTAGCTCACGAAAGCTTATGCTCAAATAAATTGGTTAGTCTCTAAGGTGCCACAAGTACTCCTTTTCTTTTTGCGAATACAGACTAACACGGCTGCTACTCTGAGATCCGTTAAAGGATCTCCGAGCAAGGTACGGTATAGCATGCATGCATATTACAGTCTAGAACTCAGATACCATAGTGCTGGGCACTCTAGTTAGATAAGGAGCCCAGTGCCTCTCTGAGGAAGGGTCAGGGCCATCTCTCTCCATGTGACCCACCCCGCCATGAAGGGGGAGTGAGAGAGCCATGCAGGAAGAACAAGTGTTAGAACTGATTATTATAAGGAGGTCTGTGCTGCTGTTCTGAGGACATTGTAAGTTCGATCTCCTTTTATGAGGTGATAGTAGTTAGGGTGACCAGCTAAACTGCCAGGAAATAAGAGACAACTGTCTGAATAGTATGGGCCAAAGCTTATTTTTAAAGGACCCATCCTGCATTATCTTAATCCTAGTACCAAACCACAGACATTCTATCTGATCAAATGCCTCTTAGCAGCCCCTTGTAGGCCAGGGTCATTAGGCACCAAAAAGGGATGTGTCCCTTAAAATACAAGGAGGGTGGTAGGGGATAGGATAGTGTTGCCCTCTCTGGTGTTGCAAAAACCTCAGCTGTACTTTGGAGATCCCAGAGCTGTTGCTTTGAATTGGGGTGACAGTTTGGGTGAATTCTGGCTCCCCCTCGGTGGGTGCACAAGTTGAGAAGAGAGCACAGAAAGCCCTCTTCTTCCAGGACCTGTGCAGTGGGCTGACACAACCCCAGTGTAAGTGCTCCCCGAGTGCAGACTTTATTGGGGTTCATGGGAGCTTTAGCAGTGCCAGGCACTCTGATGGGGAAGGGGCTGCCTGGGTGGGTCAGCAGCACACACTGCATCTTGTTTCTGTGTGTAGCTCCTGTATGTGCTCCGCCAACTCATCCAGGAGGCTTTCTGCTTGCATCTCTCCTCCTCAAGCGGGATGCCTCCAGCATCTGTGGCTGGTACTTTGCTCCTCTCCACTTCACTCTAGCGGTGGCTATTCCCCCCACAACCTAGCCACTGTCTTGTTCTATGCCAAGGTGTTTTAAGATAGCGAACATTAGGTGTCTGTCACAATCACAGTCAGGCACGTCCGTGGGGAAGGGACCATGACATAACCTGAGTCTCGTCCACATTCATCCCCACAACCACCAGAATGTGCGAGCAGCATCAGGTCCAGTTTTGGTGGGGGAGTAGGAAATGAGTAGCCCACGCAAATGGTAATCTGACCAATGGAAAGCGTTGTTGCCTGGTCACTGGTTCATATCAGACTCAGGACGTTAATGGCAAAGTATTTAGTGTCTGGAGGCTTAGGTGAAAACAGCTTCATGAGAATCAGTCTTGTTCCTATTCTGGATCCTAGTGGAGGGAGCTCCACATTGCACAGTACACTTGACAAAATTTGGTCCTCAGTTACACTGTCGTTAATCCCCCTTTAGTCAGTGAGTAACTGTGTAGCATTTGGCCTACTACCACACTTAGCACCTATTGGTATCTTTCTTGTCGGTCTCAGCAGAAAAGCCCAAGACCTTTTTTGTATTCCAAGTTGAAGAAATACCATCTAGTTTGCCCTGTGTTTGCACACATTCCCCTGACCAATGTGTTTCTCTTTTATCTGGGTTCCCGCACCCCTTTTAGAAAATCCTGTTGCAGGACAAAATAATTCCTGCTGGGCTGCTGGAGGAGTAAACAAGCCTGGTGCAAAAGAAGGCTACATATACACTGCGCTATAGGGTCTTTATGGAATTCATCTAGGCCCCTATTTCCCAGGACATGTTTTTGTGATAGCTGCTTTCCATGTAAATAGCTTAACCTTTGTGAGGTACAGCACAAACCTGTGTGTGAGTGATGCCTGTGTTCCCTGGTAAGGGTCGCTTCTCCCTTGTGGCAAAGGTTGGTACTTTCTCTTTGTTGTTCAGAGCCCTCAAGTAAGACAGGGGCTAGGGCAAGCCCGGGTTTATTACCAGCGCTCACTGGGGCAGAGAACAGTGAGGTCAGGTCTGTGTGGAAAGCAGACCCCCTGGTTGTCTCAAACATCTCATGCCCTAGATCATAGAGAGGAAACAAATGGGGCAGACGGGGAGGGCGGGGAGAGAAGAAAGAAACAGACAAAGCTCTTTGGGCACTGCTGCTGGGCTGGGAGACTGACTAAACCTGTCATATCCACTCCAGGGGAGACGAGACGGTGGATGTCTCCAGAGGACACAGGGCAGTGTGTGGAAATGTTAGTGGTACCAGCAGAATCCTGGTGGTGGGGACTTTGTTTGCTGACAGGATTTGCTGGGCTGAGGGGTCCTGTTTTCACTGCATTGAAATAAAATTTGGCAAAGAGCCAGCTGATCCACACGGATTTATTTATTTTTTTTATTGTATTTGTCTTACAAGGTTCTCGATACAGGCTAATTTTCTGGGAATTCTCTCTCTCTCTCTCATACATATTATTTGCCTTAATTTTCAGAAGCAGCTCTCACTTTTGTGCCTGCCTATTTGCAATCACAAATAACGGGAGGGACACTTTAGAGTACATAGACACCCAACTGCCTGACGGAAGCCTGCCTGTCGGTAAAACATCTAATTTATCTCAGTCCCACTTCCAGTTATCTGGGGGTAAAAGGACTGGGGAAGGTTTGAGTCACTGTAGTAAATGATGAGGTTATTGGCATCGCACGATGGCTTCTTGAGTAAAGACCTTGGCACCGTTGGCATCTGCAGGGGGGATCAGAGATCTGTGTTTCTCCTTGTGACATGTCTCCCTTCACCCAATCAGGGATCTCAGCCTCTCTCTCTCTCTCTCTCTGATGCCTCCTTCCTGGCTGTGTCACCATCAGCTTAACTTTAACGTGTGTGGGGGGGAAGATGTTCCATCCCCTTTTCCTCCAGCGATAGAAACACTCATTGTCTCAGAGGGATACCTCAGGGGGTTGGCTCTTCTCACACTTCTGCTAATAGATTTGGAATTCGTGAAGACCTAGAAGCAAGCATGTCTCAGTGTGGAAGAGAGTAAAAGGGTAAAAACAGATCTGACCTGCTAGTATTTAAAGAAGCGGCTCCCACAAACATGCCTCACTAATAAAAACCTGGGGTTAAATCCTGGTCCTATTGAATCCGGTGGCAAAACTCCCCTAGACTTCAGTGTGGCTGGAATTTCACCCAAATGTTCTCGAGTGGTTGTGTGCGCACTTCCGGGAGGAAGGGAGTAGGACAGGGGCCATCTATTTGTTCCCAATTAAACAAAAACCACCTTCTCATAACCAAGAAGAGAATAAGCACCCTGGGCAAACAAACATATTGTTTTAAGTGCCACATGCAGAAAACATTGGTTCTTTGTCCCTGAGAAGCATCCTATACATACTGAGAGTATGGCACAGGGTCAAGGTTGTGCCAGTTGAAAGTGGGTGAGGTGAGGTGAATGTCTCGGAGGAGGTTCGGTGGGGGTATTGCCCACCAAGAATTTAAAATGCATGCCCTTCATGCAGTCTGGTCACTATTCTAAATATTACCAGAGTTCATTGCTGACCTGTCTATCCAAAGGAACTTGCAGTGACTCCTTCTGGAGATCAGTTTAACTACAGACTCCCATTTCTGCTGAATTCAATGAGTGGGGCCACTTAGCAACACATCTTTCCCGTTTTGCGTCACTGGAAGCTTTTATTCAATCACTTTTCTTTTCAAACCATGGGAGAAGTATGCAGCACAAACAAGCTCTGGCAATCATCCTTCAGTACCAGTCATATGGGTGTTGAGCAGGAATGCTTGCTTGGGGCTTTGATTTGATTTATATTTAAACATCAATTACAAACTTATCCACAACAGGTAACGGATAAAATTATGAATCTCTTACTGAACCCAAATCTCTACTTCTCTACATCCATGGCTTGAGGATTTTCCATTGCAAAGGAAAGAGAAACTTCTGAATGAAACGTGTTTTCTCAATATTACCTTGATTGATCAAGGTTGACCAGCTAGCAATGTGTCTCTTACTCAATATCCTTTTCAAGATGCCTCTCCAGCTCAGGCTTGGAAAGTTGCATGTTCTGGAAATGATGTCTCCAGAGTAAATACATCCTTGAAAAGGAAATAAAGAAGACTACAAGAACAGTTCACTCCAAAGGAGAAGATTAGAGACAGAACCAAAACAGCATCTATAGCTCCATCCACACCAGGGATCGTCAAACTTTGGCACGCGGCCCATCAGGGAAATCCACTGGCGGTCCGGGATGGTTTGTTTACCTGCAGCGTCTGCAGGTTCGGCCGATTGCAGCTCCCACTGGCCGCGTTTCACCATTCCAGCCCAATGGGGGCTACGGGAAGCGGTGGCCAGCACATCCAGGCCAATGGGGGTTGCGGGAAGCAGTGTGGGCTGAGGGATGTGCTGGCCGCCGCTTCCCACAGCCCCCATTGGCCTGGAATGGCGAACTGCAGCTGGTGGGAGCTGCGATCGGCCGAACCTGCGAATGCTGCAGGTAAACAAACCGTCCTGGCCCTCCAGCAGATTTCCCTAACGGGCTGTGTGTCAAAGGTTGACGATCCCTGATCTACACCACTGGGGATAAAACCATGTTACTAGATCCACTTAATAGTTCATTCTAACACAATTTGTCTGATTGTCACGGAGAGGCTATATTTTTAGTATATATAATTTATATTTTAAAAACCCTATCTTTTCTATATATAGTATGTTACCCCTTTCCTCCCCATTCATTATTATTTAAGCATTGATTGTGTGTTCAGTGCTTACAAGACACAAGTAAAGATGACCCCTGCCTTGAGAAGTTCACAGTGTAAAAGACAGGTAAAGAGAAGGAAATATGCTCCAGGAAACCCAGAGGGACAATTTAAACCTAGATTTCATTATGATTTAGTCCCTCTCTGACTAGTTAAGCAATCAGATCAGTTCCTGGGTCAATAAATAAAAGAAGCCTCCATTAACAAAAGAAAAAAAAAACAGAGCAAATCCATGGAAAACTAAGGGAAGGGGTAAAATGTAAACATCTTACTAGTATGTTATCTTACAGCGTGAGTTTTAGTACCAACATCTAATCATTTCTGTGCCTATTCAAACTCAGTGACCTAGGGTCATGGAAGCAGGGTCCAACAAGCATTCAGGGACAGTACTGGCTGATGTAGCAACTTGTCAGCTAGGAAGGTGAAGTCTCGAATAAGCTCTCCTGTAGCTGTATGCACATTTTTTCCCCGAACGGCTTTGCCAAGCCTACACCTGGATGGCAAATTGAAACCGTATGAGTAGGAACCATTTAAAAACAGGGCTCCGTAAGCCTAGTTTTACTTTTGTGGACCTGTCAGACCAGTCTACCTCAGAAGAACTACTGCATGTTCTAGCTTGGTTTACTTGCGCCTGGACAGACAAGGCCGTGTTACAGGTTTAACATGCTGTGTTGTATCCCTCTCAAGGACAGGTGTGTCATGCTCTTCATTTATAGCACAGTTTGGTCCCAAATGCACAAGTATGATCATATCTTGGTATAACAACACAGTGAGGCAGTCCTGTGTTTTAAGAAAGCAGCTTGGTATGGTAACCTTTCTAGTGTAGGTAGACTCTCAGACAGGGGTGCTAGAACAGGGGGACAAGAGGCCAGGCCTCCCTCCCACCTTTAAACATGAGGGGGCTATGCCCTCCCACTTTTTACCAGCCGGAGGGGGGAATGAGGCAGAGAGGAACGAGCAGGGGGTGCAGTCTTGAGGGGAAGAGACTGTGCAAACGCGGGGCCTCGGGGGGGAATGGGCGGTGTGAGGGTGGGGGCTCAGGGAGAAGAGGCGGGGCTTCAAAGGGCGCGGCATAGGGGGCAGGTCCACGGTTCAGGCACCTGTGTAAAGTATCTCCAAGGTGACAATGTTTAACTGTTGATAGAAGCTTGTGAACTCTTGCTTTTTGTACCTTGTTCTCTTCAAGAATTTTCATTTTTTATGGTGTTGGTTCTTAAACCCCCCCCCCAAAGAAACGTCTTATCTAAAGCATCACTGTGCACCTCTTATTGCCTCTAACACATGGGACTGAATGAACTGTGATTGTCATGGGACAGGGACGGGGAGAAGGACAGAGTCTGTTTGAGAATGTTTGCTCTTGGTCAGAAGGAAATAGCTTAGCTGGTGGCTCCTTTGATTTATAACCCCCCAACCCATTTGTGTTCTAACACATTTCCTGCAACAGCAGAGCACAGGGGAAATGTTGAGCACAAAAGCTCCTTCTACTAGGTTTTTTTCTCTCCTGTTGTTACTAAACCCAAAAGCCGGGATTTTCAAAAGTGCCTAAGGGAGATTGGTGCCCAAATCTCACGTTTTCATGGATGTTTAGTTAGTTAAAATTTCAATACCTGCCCCCACCCCTTTTTTTTTTACTTAAACATTCCCCTGCAGTACATTAAATAATAGAAAACCCAAATGCAGCTTTGTGTTTGTCAAGGCTGATTCCCCACTCTGGCACTTCGAGTGCAGAAGGTGGGGGCCCGCAAGGATTCTAAAAATAAATACTGGCCACTCCAGGCTTGTATTAAACTCCCAAGGTTACAGCTTTTCTCTGACCTTGGCTTGGTAAATGCTGCCACCGCCCAAATGCAAAACCCCTTGGACCAAGGAAGGGGCAGTTGGGAATTCCTTCCTGTGGGTACCCTCAAGCCCTTTCAACCCCCGCCCCTCCGGGGGCAGAACTGAGAAAGGAAAACAAAGAAATCAGCTGTTGCGACTAGCTAACTAAAAAATATATTCACAAACCTAAGACACAAAAATCCAAATCCTGTTCTTAAAAAAGGTGAATTTTATTAAAAACAAAAAGAAAGAAAATACATCTGAAAACTCTGGCTATTGCTAGATTTTTAAAAGAGTAATTCCAAAAATTAAGCACCCAAAATAATTTTCTGAGGGTTTAGCTTAAAGGTTACAAGCAACAAAAGCATCTGGCGTTAGCACAGAGGAATCCACAAGCCATAAGAAATAAACAAATAAACCTAATTGCCTCTTTCTACACGTTTTCTGATCTATTTACATATCTGGGTTTCCAAATATGCAGTTTCAAGGTATGAATTTGATGTTTTTCGTACCTGGCCCCAAGCTTCTCAAAGCATAACTTTGCCTTGTTCCCCTCTTCCCTGGAGAACAACAACAGGCCAACAAAGGTGGGGTCTTGTTTCAATTTTTAAAAAGTTTTAGCCCTCCCATTGGCTCTTATTGGTCAGTTGTCCACTCCCTTTCTTTTACTTGGGGACTTTTTAGCCCTTTACAGGTAAAGCAAGTAGAGAACAACTACCAAGAGGGATTTTATAGCTAACTGGCTGGCTGGGTGTCCATAAAAGGGAGCTAACCCCCTTCATTTATCACAGTGTTACCTCATCGAACCAGAAAGTGACCAAATTAAAAACAGGTGATTTTCTCCTTTGAAAATCTGAGCCAAAAGAGTTGGGGACTTGGTTTTGGACAAACTGGTTTGGATAAAATATGAACTGAACCGAATCTTCCTTCAGAACTCATAATTGAAACTCAGTTGAATCCTTTTGATGATGATTTCTAATTCAGTAAAATGCAGCCTCTCTCTGAGCAACCAAATACAGAATTGCTCGTGATGTCCATTCCCAGCCTGCCCCATCACCTAGAATAAAGCTGAAAGCCTTTCCCACAATCGCCCATTCAGGGAGAGAGCCACTGGGCTTGATTCCACCATCCTTACTCATAGCCAGTAGTACCGTACTCTGTGAAGAGTCCCATTGGGTAAAGATGGCAGAATCCAGCCCATAGAGAGTAAACCAAGACCCTACGGTCAACAAATGGATTCTGTTGGACTGTTTCTTTCAGAGTGGAGTGCCCTGCACTGGGAATATGTTTAAATCTAGGGGCTGTCTCAGAAAGCGTTGTGATGCCCTGGAGAGGGCAAATCTCAGTTAGTCAGTTCCCATAGAATATCAGAGGTGGAAGGGACCTCAGGAGGTCACCTAGTCCAACCACCTGCTCAAAGCAGGACCAATCCCAACTAAATCATCCCAGCCAGGGCTTTGTCAAGCCAGGCCTTAAAATCTCTAAGGATGGAGATTTCACCACCTCCCTGGGTAACCCATTCCAGTGCTTCACCACCCTCCTAGTGAAATAGTGTTTCCTAATATCCAACCTAAACCTCCCCCACTGCAACTTGAGACCATTTACTACAGAGGGATTGGTAGATCACAGTCAACACCTTGCACATCACCGAGGAATGAGTGGGAAACCTCTAGTGTGACAGGTGTAACAGATTCCCTACTAGAACCAGTTGGAAACATTTTAGTAAAACGTTTTTTGACAGAAAATGCTATTTTTTTTGTCAGAAATCAAGCCATTTTTTGAAATGTTTACATTTTGATGAAAATTCTTGGGGGGAAGTATATTAAAATGAAAATATTTTCATTTTGGGAAAAATATAATTTTGTTTTGGATTTGTAACTATTTTTGAATTTCAGTTTTGGATCTGGTTTTATGGGTTTTTATTTTTATGTTATGTTTACATTATTTCATGGCACATCAGTACTACCACATGTAAACGACATTATGGTCTGTTACTACGGACATGATATAATTGTTTTATCTTCTTTTTAAAATCATCAGGAGCAGATGCCACTTAGCGCTGACTGCTCTAGAAGGATTGTTTCAAAGTGTTTCCTGTTTGTGTTGTAATTAAACAGCTTGACACAAACAAGAGACGCTTTCAGCAGAGTACTTCTGGCAGAGTTGTGTATTAAAAAAACGGATCGAGTGAGCCATATTGTTAGGTGGGTGCTGTGCACATATTCTCTCCTGGTCAGAGCTGCTAAAATTCACCAGGTTCAACCCCCAAAAGGAAAGTCCCATTTAATACCCATGTTCTGGTGTGTTAATCTACCATAATTATCAGTTTGCCCTGTAAAGAAAACACCACCACAATTTGTCTTTATTTCAAAGAGACAAGGTCATAATAAAAGGCCTAAAAACAAAAACATTACCTTGACTCAGAGCTTAACTGCATGGCAAAATGTATCAACACTGCTGTGCTGGAATAATTAAACTGCTAGGGTTTGACCAATACTTTAAAGGTATGTGGACACCCTTATTCAAAATAACAGCGGCCTTATTTCAGCTTTTTTATGTAAACTAAACCAATAAAGGCTGCTGTTACTCTGAATAAGAATGTCCAAACAGGTTTAATGTTGGCAGTATAATTATGCTGATATAGTAAGGATGATAAATTTCCCCCTGTAGAGGAGCCCTTTAGCTCTGTTTCCCCCTTTTAGAGCTATCTGAGCACAAATAGAATTCCTATTCATCAGCTGGAAGCTAAACTGCTTTGTTTCACCTGTTTCTAATTTCGTCACTTTCTTGTTGTATGTGTAAGCAGTGTCAGGATGAGCTCCACCCTGACATCTGGTGGTGAGGTGTGGCAAGTTGTGGAAAAGAACTTCAGGGGCCGATCTCATTTGCATAGGCACACCCACCACGCCTAGAATGAGACCATAGCTGCCCAAATGGTCACTTTGGCTGCTGTGGGATCCCCAGTGTCTCTGTTATTGGGGCAGGAAGAATAAATTGTTATTACCCTGATTATGGGAACTGTGCTTGGAACTGTACGTGGCCTTTTGTTATGATGGAGGGATTCACCATCAACTAAGTAGCACTCACTAGGCAAGGGTCATGGGTTCCAAAACTGTGTGAATGGAGAGAGGCTGGGGACAAGTATTAATACTTGGTGGCATGGGCCCCTTGGTGAGGGCCTTACATGCTGATTGCACTTCCTCCTCTCTCCACTGTGGAATATCAGAGCTAATTTTGATTTCATTAGAAGTCTAGTTATAGGCTGCTGAGCTCACTTTGGGCTGACAGTGCACCAGCACTGGGGCTCCCCTACTATAAGCTGAATTCACCTAAGAGCTGAAATCACTGAGTGTTGTGTTAAGTAGTGGGGGAGCCTGGAGATATATTGTGGAGCAGTTTGCGGGACGGCCGGTGAAGCAGTTCGACGCGGAGCAGTGTGTGTGGATGGCAGGAGCTGCTTGTGGGCCGTGGAGCTGAGTGAAGGAGTTCGTGGGGCGGCTGGTGGAGCGGAGCGCAGCTGAGCGAAGGAGTTCGTGGGGCGGCTGGTGGAGCGGAGTGCAGCTGAGCGAAGGAGTTTTGTGGGGCGGCTGGCGGAGCGGAGCGCCGCTATGGAGCTATGGGGCGGTCAGCTTCAGATCACGTAAGGTGCCTCTTACCCCCGTCCCATTTCCACCCAGGTTGGGAGGTAAAGCTCCGCCGATAAACTTTCGAACTCTGGGGCTGCCCTGACCAGGGACAGAGACTTTTGGGGCATTGGACTTTTGGGACTTTGGGTGATTTGGGGTTGCTGGACTCAAGAACCAAAGGGAAAAGGGCATGCCCCAATTTGCCTGGGGTGGGGTTGTTTTTGCTCATGGGTTGTGTTATGAATCCTGTTGGTGGTGTTTCCCCAACATAATGCCACATTGTTTCTCTCTGTTATTAAAAGACTTTTGCTACACTCAGACTATGTGCTTGCGAGAGGGGAAGTATTGCCTCTTGGAGGCGCCCAGCGGGGGTGGTATATATTTGTCCCAGGTCACTGGGTGGGGGCTCGAGCCGGTTTGCATTGTGTTATTGGAATGGAACCCCTAGATATTGAACCCGGCCCTTGTTGCTGCCAACTCTGACGGGCAGAAGGGTTACATATGGAATAACAACGTTATGTTCAAAGAAAAGGAGTACTTGTGGCACCTTAGAGACAAACCAATTTATTTGAGCATAAGCTTTCGTGAGCTGCAGCTCACTTCAATAAATTGGTTAGTCTCTAAGGTGCCACAAGTCCTCCTTTGCTTTTTGCGAATACAGACTAACACGGCTGTTACTCTGAAACGTTATGTTAGGGTTTCCTATTCTTTAACGTACTGCACAGAAATGTTTAATTAAAAAAAATTAATTGAAATTTTAGATAACATCCATGAAACCATTTCTGTTTCTTTTAGGCTTTTCTTTTTAAAAGAAATTACAAGCCTAATGTTTGGCCCTGGATGGTTTGACAGTGCCCCTCTAAGCAGATCTAATCTCCTTTGTTTGTGTGATATCACCAAGGATGATAAGTGATAGGTTTGCTTGAAGTTCCAATGCGCAGCGGGAACGAGTGGCTTAGCAAACACTGTAACCATATTACTCCTTGGTGCTCATTGTGGCAGTGAATCTGTCTTTCTTGAACTGTGAGTGCAAGTGAGATTGATGGGGTTTTACAGGGCAAATATTCTGACGTTCCAACCGGTGTGAGCTAAACCTTCATCTTTTTGGTCATTTTTATTCACAGTTGTTTCAATTTCACAACTAGAACAGAATTGCTACATTTACAAAAAATGCTGTCACTGGTCAGAAGCTTTTCACAGTGTTTTATTGTCTCTTTAAAGCAGCTGTCAACATTGCTACTCATTTCCCTGATACAAAGTCGGCTGCTGCAGTCTCGGTTCCGTAAGAATCGCGTTGCATGTGCCACAGCAGATCCAGGAGGAAAGATCTGACAGAACAATAGTGCCTATCAGCTGATGCTACATAGGACACTAAGGCATTTTTTTTCCCGCTGAAGGCATCCGATGAAGTGAGCTGTAGCTCACGAAAGCTCATGCTCAAATAAATTGGTTAGTCTCTAAGGTGCCACAAGTCTTCCTGTTTCTTTTTGCGGATACAGACTAACACGGCTGCTACTCTGAAACAATACATATACTGTGATCTTCATTAGTGTTTAAGGGCGTTGTCATGGTGCCTAGTGTGGGTCACAGCTGAGAATGCCCAAACCCAGGGCAGACTGTCAGAAAATAGGGCAGACACTCCAAATGGTGGTAGAGTCCATCATTAGATTTCACCAAACCAGTAATGAAAGGGTACTCCCAGATCACTATACTAGTTTACCACAGAGTACAGACTGTCCCCTTGGCATTCTAGCCCCTATTACCACTCAGGCAAACTGAACTTTACGGTGTAAGGCTATTAAAACTAAACACACCACACATTAGGTTCTTCCAAAAGAGCAGTCACTCACCCCAGGTCACTGGAGTCGTCAGGATTTCACCAAAAATATTAACTTGGGCTTGAACAGAGACTGGGAATGGCTGGGTCATTACACAAATTGAATCCGTTTCCCCATGTTAAGTATCCTTACACCTTCTTGCCAACTGTCTGAAACGGGCCATCTTGATTATCACTACAAAAGTTTTTTTTCTCCTGTTGATAATAGTTCATCTTAATTAATTAGCCTCTTAGAGTTGTTATGGCAACTTCCACCTTTTCATGTTCTCTGTATGTATATATATCTTCTTACTAAAAAGAAAAGGAGTACTTGTGGCACCTTAGAGACTAACCAATTTATTTGAGCATGAGCTTTCGTGAGCTACAGCTCACTTCATCGGATGCATACCGTGGAAACTGCAGCAGACTTTATATATACACAGAGAATATGAAACAATACCTCCTCCCACCCCACTGTCCTGCATAAGCTATTACCAGCAGGACAGTGGGGTGGGAGGAGGTATTGTTTCATATTCTCTGTGTATATATAAAGTCTGCTGCAGTTTCCACGGTATGCATCCAATGAAGTGAGCTGTAGCTCATGAAAGCTCATGCTCAAATAAATTGGTTAGTCTCTAAGGTGCCACAAGTACTCCTTTTCTTTTTGCGAATACAGACTAACACAGCTGTTACTCTGAAACCTATCTTCTTACTATATGTTCCATTCTATGCATCTGATGAAGTGGGCTGCAGCCCACAAAAGCTTATGCTCAAAATAAATTTGTTAGTCTCTAAGGTGTCACAAGTACGCCTGTTCTTTTTACCAAAAACAATGCTATTAGCCAATCTTTAGTAAACTAACTAAACATTTATTAATCAAGAAAATGAGTTATTAAAAATGTTAAAAGCAGATAATACGTTACTGTTGAATCAGAATATGAATCCAACTGCTAGCCAAAATATCCCATGTCTGCTAATTCTCCATAAGTTTCTTAGAGTCCTTCCATAAACCTTACAGAGTGTACCAGAATGATTTTTTTTGTGTGGGAGGGGAATCTCAATCCAATGGCTCAAATGCTCCCTGTTTTGAGTTCAGCAGATCAGAGATGGCAGGATTGTTCCCAATGCTGCCGCTTATAGCTGCAAACAGCTCAGTGGGTGTCACTGGCACAGCATGGGTTTTCCCATGACAAAGATAGGTAATGGGCAAACTGTTTGAGAATCTCTGTTAAACCAGTGACCCTTGCTTTGAAGTTAACCTTCTACTTCCCATTCATACACAAATAATCCAGTCAGATTGATTTACATAAGGTAATTGCTGGCCATTCATTATAACAGGGATAGATAATTGAAGACAATACAGGTAATATAATTAGTTTCATGCAGTATATACATCTTTGATCTTAAGGTTGATTGAATACAGGATACAGACAGAAGAAAACAATATCATCTACATTTTCCTTGATCTCTTAGCAACACAGATGAATAAGCTGGTGTCCTCTAGCCAATTTAACATCCCTTTGATATTCACACAAATTGAATCGGTCTGATTACCTTGCAGTGCCTCTTGACATGCCTTTATGGGCGACCTGGCCTGTTAACTTTAACCTGCGATTGGTTTGTTAGCATCAAAGGAGAATCAAGCACAGATATTTCATCCCAGTGTTTGGTTTTTTTTTAAGACCAACCCTGGGTGGTACATTATGGTGACCAGATAGCAAGTGTGAGAAATCAGGACACTTTTTTCAGCGGGGTATAGTTGTGTATTTAAGACAAAGCCCCTAATACTGGGATGGTCCCAATATCATTGGGACATCTGGCCACCCTGTGGTACATACATACAGATGCTGTGGCTTCACTGGGAATGCTGTATTGTGTGGGCTGTCCCAAGCTAAACAGCGGTGATTCAGTAGTAGGCTTGTTCCCACAGAACCATCAGCTAAGCAATGTCACAGCCCTTTGGATGAGATATAAAGCTGGGGCTGACTACATGTGGTCGTGAAAAGTTGCGTAGCACTTCTAACGAGCTGAGGTGTGAAGACTAGTCCTAAACAACCTTCAGGGTTAGGTTTCACCTGAACCAGACTTTGCATTGCTTTGGGTGGCTGAACAAATATTTCACACTACTCACTGAATTAGTGTGTCATAGTAGTTAATAGACTTTAGTGGTCTGGCCATCAGCTCAGGGTCACTTCCCCTGCTCTTCAATAAAATAGTCTTCAAGAGGACATGTAAGCTTCTCAGGGCAGAGACTCTTTGTTCTGGTCATGCATAGCACTCTGGGATCATGCTCTGTGACTGGGGTGCCTAGGCATACAAAGTGATTATATGGTTTCAATATGAAACCAGGTGAAATTCACCAATATTGACTGAGTGTACTGGTTCTGTGGCTGTCCCTCCCCATCAGGCTTGGAGGGAGGTCACTCTCTCTCACTATGTCATACAGTAAGGGGTGGGGGTGAATTAGCAGGCTAGGGGTCTCTGACTCTCTGGGCAGGGCAAAGCAGCACACAATCTATGGCCCGGCCTCCTGGCTGAGGCAGGCAATCATCTACAGCCCTGATCCCAGGGCTGGCCTAGATCAAATGGCACCCAAGGCAAGGAACAACTTTGGGGCCGCCCCTCCATTTGTTATAAAGGTACTCAAAATGGTTTTTTATTGCATTTGTAGCCCATTTAATGACTTTGATGCATGATTTGCATGCCTGATTTATCCCTGTCATAAAGACAATTTTGCACATTAGGATTTGTAAGTCTGTATTTATTCATGCCATATATATGGCAGGGAGAGGGACGTTTCCTCTAAGTTTATAGAATCTCTTTAATTTTAAGAATAACTGAAATGTACTAACATGAAGAAAATGAACTGTGCACCAACATTGGGTGGACCAGTATTAAACAGTGTTACAGTAGGTGACAGCCTTAGAATATTAACCCTAGTCCTTTAATTCAAAAGGTCGTTTTTCTCGCCTTTGCCCTCATGCACTGAAGATCAGCATCAGAGAGATCCAAAGACAGGCCCAATGGCATTTTCAAGCGATAAAATAGCAAGCTATGTCAGTCTTTCATTGGCCATCATCTTTCGAAGATATGTTTTAATGAGCCTAGGCGCCGAAGAGCTGTGTTCACCACTCACGACTGTGACCCGCAGCGTGAGCAGAATCCTCAAAGCTATTCAGACATTAGGAAAAGTGGAGAGTGCTTCCCATGTTGCAAAATGTGACGGATTTTGTCCCATTCAGCATAGAGGTCTTTATCATTGACATCCGAATATTCCCCATGTTTCAGCATCCGGTGAAGGTCCGTACAATTGTTCAAGAATGTTTTCCTGTCCGCCAGCAGCTAACAAAGGTGATAAAAACCCCACCGATCTATTTGTGGTGTTTCATTTGTCCAAATCTTTCTTCAGTGGACACTTGAGTAGTGTTAATGTGTGATCAAAAAATTTCCTCCTGAATTTTTCTTCCAAGATTTCCATCACCTCATCTCTGCCCTGGTAACCGGACTGTCTCTTCTTCTGATGAATACGAGTTTCCTTGAAGACAGGCTCGACTCCTAAGTTTTCCACCATTTCTTTGCCAATAGTGATTGGCATCTTCAAATCCGCTGTCTCTGTAGGCCACAATGCAATCAAGGAAGCTTTTTATCAAAGTAGTAGTGCTCATGATGTCCATATGGAATACCTGAAACATTTTACTTCAAACAGTCTATTTTCCCTCTTGTCACTATCAACCAAAACAGCACCCCGAGCCCAGCACCTGCCCCCCCAAGCACTGCATCGCAGGCAGTCCCCTGGGACTCCTGCCCCTAAATCCAGCCCTTCCTGAATCTCTGGGCAGGATAGCGCAATGAGCTTTCTTTGGCTACAGTGTTGGAGCTAGAGCAGACAGCAAACGCAGTCGGAGGCCCTGTCACACCGTGCAGGGCAGAGCGGGGAGCAGAATCTCGCCCAGCCTCTTGGCTTGGGCAGACCACAAACAAACAAAGCACAGGCCTTCAGGCCTAGGGTGAGTAGGCTGCCACCCCAGAGCTGGGGTCAGAAGCAGGGGAGGTAGTGGGACCCAGGCCCACCATACTCAACCAGGTCACAGCCCAGGACCCTAAGATTGGTGGAGGGTCTTGCTACTGGGTGAGGGGGAATCCCACCAAAACACACTGACTTGCACTCTGGCCACACAATCAGACTAATGTTTGGTTTCCCTGAGCGACTTCCTACCCCTACCTAGGATTCCATTGCTCCCGGAGTCTCTCGGGGTACTCATCTGGCAGCAGTCCCAGCAGCTCCTCGGGGTACTTGTCTGGCAGCATCTCTCCCTCAGAGTCCTCCTCCAGGGACGGGGGTTGGCACAGCTCGGTTGCTGGTTCAGGGGCTGGCAGTAAGGCCACGGCATCTGACTCCTTCCCTAAATGAGCTACAGGCTCCACCTCTTAAACTTCCTGTTTCACCCCTCCACTTCCAACTCAAGGCCTGCCTGGCTCCATCCACTAGGGGCAGGAGAGTGTTTCCTCCCCATCAGTTTTATAAAATTCAGAGCAAAAGTCCAGGACTGCAAACCCCATATGTATCCAAAGAGAAGGCTTACATGCAAACCAGAACTGATGAGTTTAGCTGAACTCTAGGATTAGGAACTAGAAACTTTTAGGGACACGGCCAGCTCGGCCCGATATACTGCACAGAACTAAAGAAACATTCACAGAGTCCCCTTTCTCACAGTACATGGGGCATATCCACAGGGTGTGGATTCTTCAGGGGCTCGCCCTGCTTTGGCTGTCAAAAGATGTGGTCAAGAACACAGAGGGGATGTTTCCAGGATACAGTGAAATCTGCCAGGCCAGATTGATGTTGAATTGCATGTTTTATGATATATAATCCACAGCTTCTGGAGTCATGTGATTGAGACACTCTCCACTCCATTTACTGGTTTGTTCATTTTTTAAACAAATGAAACTCTCTAGCCCTTATGGCTGTGGAGAAAAGCTTGAAAACATGAACTCTAAAGGTTCAAAAGTCAGAAGACACAAATAGACACCAACATGTATTTTCTAAAATTTCATGATTTTGGGAGGCACAGTTCATAATTTTTGAATGCTTGGAGAGGGCAATACTGCAGCATTTGATGTTCAGCACATTCGATACTGATTCCTTGGAGGCTTTTGCCATCTACCCAAGAGGATATGTTGAATTGGCCACCTGTAGCCTCACTTCCACCCACCCACCCCTCCAACACATTCTTTTATGCGATGTAATTTTTTGTGGCATCACCACCCGTGCTCTCCGCGTGGGCTGAATTTGGACTCCAGTGGCCTTGCACGCACGGCTGAAGCCTTTGGCTCCCGGAGGTGCAGATCTGCCTGGATCTACTTTCAAAGGCAACACATACATGACAAGTCTTTCTGTGAAATTTGTACCCAGGTCAGCTACAGTGTGGCCCAGAGTCCTCAGGAGAAGGCAGCTGCACAGTCTCACTCCGCCTGGCTTTGTCACGGTAGACTGTGGATGCTGGATGGCTGACCTATCCAGCTGAGAATAAATCAATCAAGCCCTTCCAAGTAGAGTGATGTGCCTCAGCTATGCACACAGGTGAGCTGCCGGGGAAGGGTACAGTGTTGTGGTTGCCACCCGCTGGGGCGTGTGCCCAGAGCCAGTGCACTGGGTCATCCAGTGACTATTTCACAGCAGCATGAAGCCACTTAGATGTTGAGTTGGCCGCTCAGGCAACGATTAGCCACTCAGAGAAACCTTGTAGTTCTGAGATTGAACACACTTAACCAGTTACCACCTTCCTTCAATTCTCCAGGGAGAGAAAACCTTCCAGACAGAGGCCTCAGACCCAGCACAGCAATCCCTGGTTGAAAGAGCTCTGCTTCTAATTGCCTTTCTTTAAACCTGCTCTGTTTGCCTCCAAGCTTCCTGCACACAAGCAGTGTGTTCGTATAGAGGCAGACACAAGCAAATTAGCCTGGAAGCACAGAGGCCTTGTGCTGCATTCCCTGCCCCGGTCATGCTATTTATTCCTGTGGGTTCATGTGCAAATTAATTCTGGACACTGCTCCCTTAAATTGGGCTAATTACACCAACCCTCTCCACAATTCTCAGCAACCGAAAGGGGTTCTAGCTTGTGTGTCGGGATGGGTGGGTACAATATAAAATAAATATGCTCTAGGTAGGAGAAGGGAGTGGATCTCTGCCAAGATGGCTTTGGCATTCAGAAGGTTCATTGGTGGGTTTTAATGAAGAAAGGAAGCATGGGCTAGTGGTTAAAGCAGAGGACCAAGTCAGGAGATGTGGGGTGCTGTTTCGTGTTGTGTGTCTGATCTGAGACTGTACTGCTTGGACTGTGAGTCTTCCAGCAAGGGAGAGACCCCGCTGCAAGACAAATGGACCACAAAGCAGGCAGAAAGCAAAATAAATACTGAGGGACTGTTGTAAGACGAGGAGAGAGAAACTTTAATGAACAACTTAACATGGCGGGGGGGGGGGTGAGCAGCCCAACTATATAGCACGCAGCTCGCTTCTGCTGGGAAGACATTTTTTTTTCCTGTATATGTGTGGGTGGGGGAGTGAATTAAATCACTGTCGGGGGTGTGGGAGACAGAGCAGGGTTTATCGTCTAGAAGAAGCTCCTTACTTACACATACACACAATATTTCCTGGTACTGTGGATCATCCTTTTCCTCTTTCCCTTTTGAATTCAATGCAGTTGTAAGATGATAACTTACAATCATACCATTTATATAACACCTTTAACCCAGGTGGATGCTAAAGCACTTTATGATCTTTACCTCTGGACAATGTACCTGTCAGACACCAGGATATTGGCCTTCATGCCTAGGGGTTGGAGCAGGAGTCAGACCTATTGTTTGGAGCCCAGGGTCAGAAGTCATGATTTAGAGCAGAGGGCCAGAGCCAGGTAACTTGGAGTAAGGCGACGGCAAGGCTGGCCCAAGGCTGAGCTGAGTCTAAGATCTGCTATTCCCTACAGACAGCACAGCGATAAGAAAAAATCCACCCCCCAAGCAACATAGCTATACCAGCCTAACCCTCAGTGTAGACAGTGCTACGTTAGTCTCCCATTGACATAACTACTGCCCCTCGGGGAGGTGGATTAACTCTGCCTAGAGGAGAGCTCTCTGTCAGCGTAGAGTGTCTTCACTAAAGCGCTGATGCACTGTTGTAAGCATAGACCAGCCCTCAGGGCAGGAACAAGCAAGAGCTACCCCAGCCATGAGTGAATGCTTTGAGCAGCCAGCCAATTGCTGCTGGTGGTGCCCGGCTTAAGAGCTGGTCTGCAGACTCTTCCCACCCATCAGGGAGCCCACTACAGGCCAGCTGTGCTCCTTACGTTGCCTGGAGACTGTGCCATAGGCCCAGACCCCTGACATAAGAATCACTTTGCACTTTGCTCAGTCGTAATCTGGCTGCACCTACCCATTTCCAGTCACAGTTCCTGGTAATGGTGCTGACAACATTGTCCCTTCTACTGGCAGCGGAGGGGAGGACAGTACAATTCCTCCCGGAGCTCACAGGCGCTTGTGGGGTGCATTCTTGCTGCACCATCCCCTAGGATAATGTAGGGTGCTGCCATCTGGGCTTGGGCAGATTTGCTGCCTGGAGGGATGGACAGGATACAACACAAGGACAGGGTCCAGGGTCTACCTCCTCACTGCCTCTTCTCACCCTTTGGAGGGTGGGTGGTGTTCCTGGGAGTGCAAGTGATTGTGTTTGTCAACTGCATGGGGTGTACAAGGGGGGAGATTTATTGTGCCCCCTGCACACCTTCTGTGACCGGGGTTCTAGTGGGGAGCCAGCTGTGGTCACTCAATTAGGGTGAACTGCAAAGAATGGGGCAGACAATCCCCATAAAGCTGGTGGATATTCCAATTCTTAGATTTATCAAGCCAACATAAACACAGCTTCTTTATTACCTTACTGGTTACTCAGAAGTCCAAACAACACAGTTCCCTTAAAGCGATCCAGCCTCAGGCCTCCATCCAGGTACCCACGTCAAATATGATGAAAATCTCTGTACATTTTATCTCATCATATAAAAGAACAGGTTCTACCAATCCCAAAGGACACCTTTCAGGTTAATGGATGGTTCAGATCTTACCCAAATACACACTACAGCCAATTCTTAGTAACTAAAATCTAAAGGTTTATTTATAAAAAGAAAGGAGAGAGTTAAAATTGGTTAAAGGAATCAATTACACACAGTAATGGCAAAGTTCTTGGTTCAGGCTTGTAGCAGTGATGGAATAAACTGCTGGCTTAAGTCCAGTCTCTGGAGTACATCCACAGCTGGGATGGGTCGTTCAGTCCATTGTTCAGAGCTTCAGTTTGTATTAAAGTTCCTCCAGAGGTAAGAAGCAGGATTGAAGACCAAATGGAGAAGATGCAACTGCCTTTTATAGTCTCTTGCCATGTGGCCTGTGCTTCCTTTGTTCCAAACACAAGCTGCCCAGCACATGGCTTGGAAGCCTTAGAGTTCTCCTGCATGCCTTGCTGAGTCACAAGGTGTATCTGCCTTCTCTCAGTGGGTCAGTTGTATAGTTGATGGTCCTTAATGGGCCATCAAGCAGACTAGGCAGTGCTGATGCCAAACTTTCCAGGGGTGTCACCCAGAAGCATAGCACAAGTTTGAAATACAGAGACACATATCTATAACTCATAATACAAAGGTGATGCAAACATATAAACAAGACTATCATATCTGGCAAATTGTGACATTTCTGCAGATACCTTACATGGCATATCTGGCTGATTACTTTGTGGGCGTTACCCCAGCAGCAAACATTTGAAATCCAGGTATAGAGCCAACACTTACAACTTTAAATACAAAAATGATACATGCATACAGATAGCATAATCTTAACCAGCAAATCACAACCTGTTCATAGACGTCTTACTCGACAACCTTTATACAATGTTTGCTGCAAATATATAACAGTGGTTGCAACAATGATCTATGGGGTCATATTTTAATCAGACAATGTCACACCTTCCTATGCTATTTTATCCAGCTTTTTACCAGACCCACCACCTCAGTATCTGAGCACCATATTCCACACCACTGGAGGGGAAGCAGGGAGATCCCATCTGGGCTGTCATTGTTAGCCGTGGTTCTTTTTCCTGCTGGAGTTGGATTCGGATTGTGCACATTGCTCAGTAGCACTACACAGAGAGATTTCAGAAAGAAATGAGAACTGCCTCGTCTACTAAAGCTGCAGGGAGGGAATGATCTCAGTGCTACAATACTCTGTCATATCTCCTTCTCCTAGGAATTGTACCGCTCTTGTTTGAAGCAATTGCTGTATTGTTACTCTGTCAGTGCCACCACTATAATTAAAGTGAAAGGTACAAGTGTCTTTTCTATTAATTTGTTTTCAAAGAGGTATTTCACTTGAAGTATCAGCTCATTCTGCGAGGGAACATTGTAGAAAATTAACTTTGCAGGAAATAGATTGTTTGTATATGTGTAATATACAGGGAGAGCAGGGAGGTGGTGGCTTAAGAAGCCTTTTAAAAAGAGGAATAAAAAAAAGTTTATTTTAGACTGATTATTCAAAATTTAAGGAGAGAAGGTGATAAAGGTAGCACTGCCTATTGGCGACAGTGTGCAGCATCAGCCAGCCAGAGATTTAAACAGGACATGAAATATCAGGCATTGCTGCCCAGCAGCCTCTCTGAATGATCAAGGAGCAGTGCTGATGCGGCCAGGAGAGTTCCTCTGAGAGCCTGGCAGCGTTCTGGACCTCATGAAACCTGTGAAGTTGGGTTTTTTTTAAGTTTTCATTCTCATAAAACTCTTCCCTCTTAATGTACATCTGTGGTTTACAAGGGAACATTAAATAAACAAACAATTTTAACTACCAGCGAGTGAAACCTTGTGCTGTGCCAACAATAAACGTACTTATTTGAAACTAATACTTGCTTTGCTTCCAGAACTAACAGGAAATAAAATAAAAACAGGTAATAGTATCCAGAGCTCATGTTTTGATACATCACAAAACAAACAAAAAACAGTCTTGCCTCTCAAGCATCTTGAGTTTTGATGGAAATCCAGGAGAAACAATTAATGAGTAAGGTCTAAATTTGTCACACTGAGTTTTCCCATCCCTAGGCAAGAGTGGTGGTGGCGGCTGAGATAAAGGAGAGGTAGATCACTGCGGAAGGAAGAACTAAATCTGGGGAAAATGACCAACTGGCCACCATATTTGGGATCGAGAAGAAATATACTCCCAGGTCAGATTGGCAGAGACCCCTGGGCGGTTTGCATCTTCCTCTGCAACATGGGGCAAGGGTTTCACTTGCAGGTTTAAAGTTGATCTGAAGACATTAAGAAATGGAGAATCCGTCAGTTCCTCTGGTAGATTGTTCCAAAGATTGATCAATCACACTTGCTGTTAAAAATGTGTCCCTTATTTGTAATTTGAATTTGGCTGGCTTCAGTTTCCAGCTATTGGTTCTTGCTTTGCCTTTTGCTGATAGATTAAAGAGCCCTTGAGCCCCCAGCATTTTATCCCCCTAAAGGAACTGAATGCCTTTCTGGAAGATATATTTTTTTTAGCCAAACAAAAGTTACGTTTTTGTCAAAACACAAGTTATTGAGCTCAATACTGGGGTAACTGGGGGAAATTTAATGGCCTCTCTCCATACAGGAGGTCAAATGATCCCTTTTGGCTTTAAACTGTATGAATCTGAAAAGCCCAGGGAGAGTGCTGCAGAGCAGATGATTTTAGGAAACTGGTTTCCCTTGTATATTGGCAGCAGGGGTTGGCTGGTTTTGAAACGAGATGCATCTAGACAGGTTTCAGAGTAACAGCCGTGTTAGTCTGTATTCGCAAAAAGAAAAGGAGTACTTGTGGCACCTTAGAGACTAACCAATTTATTTGAGCATGAGCTTTCGTGAGCTACAGCTCACTTCATCGGATGCACACGGTATGCATCCGATGAAGTGAACTGTAGCTCACGAAAGCTCATGCTCAAATAAATTGGTTAGTCTCTAAGGTGCCACAAGTACTCCTTTTCAAGATGCATCTATTCTTGTGTTCTACAGACTGTTTGGACATTTAAGAGCTAGTTGAAGTTTAGCTTTGGCAACCTAGGAAGGAGGCAGTTTGTTTCAGTACAGATTTTATTTCTTTCTGGCACTTGTCATGCGTATTAGACACTCAACTCTGCAGAGCATTTCCGAGGAGCTGTATAAAGGATTGAGACGTTCATACAAGGTTTGATTTAGTGAAAACACTGTTGCAAGTGGATTTCTTGTTTGTTGATGAAAATGATCACATTTGCCTCAGATCTTGGATAAAGGCTGCAGAATAACAGCTGTTGTCCTGCCTTTCCTCTAATTCCACCTCTGGAAATAGCACTTAAACTTGAATGCCAGCTGGCACGGATTGATGTGCTGCCAGATTGGCACTCAGTTCTTTTGGACACAAGTGGCCAGGCTGTTAACTTGCAGGCTTAGTTTTTTATAGCTAGGGACTCAGTCAGTATAATAGCTTGTCCATTCCCAGTAATTTAAAGCAGGCTAAACTGTGCAAAAGTACTCACTGCTTTTGTGCCAGCCTGAGTTGTTTTACAGCTGAGAAGTGAAAACTAAACTTTTTTTCTTTGTTGAACATTTGAGCTCTTATTTTGGGTGGAGACAGGTGGGACATGCTGTCATGTACTTCCATACCAAGTGTATTCATCATAAGATCCTTTAATGCTCTGCCAGGTATGGCTAAAGTTAACTTAAATAAGGTATATTGTGCACAGTGCCACCTAGTGGCCGAACCGTGTAATGCAGTTTAGCATTCCATTTCATTTCCCCCTTTCAGTCCTACATTCCTGTCTTTGAAGGTTAGTACAAAGCAGTATGAAAGTGCCGTACTGGTTTTCTAATTACATGACCACGTGCATAACAACTTGGTCATCTGGCTGATCTTTAGTTGTCATGACTGGCTTTGATCAGTGTGGAATCTTTGAGTTATCTTCTTGTTCTGCTCTGTTGATTGTTCTTTCTGAAGGACAAACTGCAGATGCTGACAGATTCTGTTGAACTCTCCACAGTTGGTCTTGATTAAATGTGATCGGAGCACTGCATTTCTTTTGTTCATGATAGCTGAAGTTGTCCATCCTTTTTCTCCATCTGATTGGACCATTGGAACTCTTGTGCAAGATTTTTATCTGTTACCCCAATAACCAGCCTGTCTCTGATGTTTTCATTTTTTGCATTCCCCAAATCAGTTTTCAGCCAATGTATGCATAGGTCTTATAAAACGTTCAACATTTTCTCCTGGTCCTTGAATTCTCTGGTGAAAAAATGCTGTCATAAACCACATTTCTCTGAGGTATAAAGTATGCATCAGATATAGCCAGAACCCTTTCATAGTCATCTTTGTGACTGTCTCCAGTAAAGTCATAGAGTTTAAAAATATGCTGTGCTTGTTTCCCCATAGCATAAATTAAAGATACCTGCATATCTCCAGTTTATTTGTGGAGCTTGGTAGCAATGTGAAATCTTGCAACATATTGTTTGCAGTCTGTCCATTCTGAAGGTTTGTCAATGCTGAAGTTCTCTGAGGCATTGAAGAGTGGCATGTCGATGAGATACTGCCTTCTATGTTATAGAAGCCTACGGAAGAGCTCCTAAGAAGGAAGTCAGCACAGGAAGCAGCCTGGAGTGAAGAATGAAGCTGCTGTTTATGGTGGGAGTTGATAGCACTTCATAGTTTAAGACCTTAGGGATGGGACCCATGTGAGAGGTTGGGCATTGGCTCCTCTGTGCCTCAATGGTGCCACCTTGAGGTAGAATTCTGAGACCCCTGCAACCAGATGGTGGAGGAATGTTTATGGCCCCTGAGAGAAAGAGGCAAATGCTAGCTACAACTGAGGAGAAAAGACACAGGGCTGTGGCCCAGAAAGGACTAAGGACTTGGTTGTGCGCTGCAGCAAGTAGTGAAGGTTTGGGCTGGTAGTGTTTTCCTTAAGAGTCTTATTTACCCTGCCGGGGGAGGGCTTTTGAGTTTGAAGAAAAGGGAAAGGAGGCAGGTGTCAGATTTCCTGGCTAGTCTTAACCTGCTTTAGTCACAGCCTGTTGTTTTGGTAACCATCAGTACACCAAGCCCTGCAGGATGTCATTTTGTACTGACAGGTTTCAGAGTAACAGCCGTGTTAGTCTGTATTCGCAAAAAGAAAAGGAGGACTTGTGGCACCTTAGAGACTAACCAATTATTGGTTAGTCTCTAAGGTGCCACAAGTACTCCTTTTCATATTGTACTGAGAATCAGATATACACACAACTAAGAGAGAGAGAGAGAGAGAAGTGCTGATGAGTATTGTTCCCAAAAGGGAATTTCATGTTGGAAGGTCAGGGAGTCTTGAGTCCAGCAAGTGAAATGTACTGCAGTTTGAGGGAGCACCTTTGCCTATAGGAGAAAAGCCCAGTCCCTTGGGAGGAAGATGACAGTCTTAAGAATAGAATAATTGACCAGTGGATATTAGTTCTGGCCTGTTTGGCTGGAACAGTTATGCACACAATAAAAAGGCTAAGCTTCTATCAAGTAATTTTTTTGCAACAAACAGTTCACCTAACTCTGCTTGCAACCTTCCCAGTTAATTAAAGGCCACAGCATCTCGGAACTATACTGCAAAGAGCACTGTAAACTACAGGAGAGTCTGATATGTTTCCATGGGGATGACCTCTCCTCTGCCTCTCTCTTTCACCTTCTATTTTTCTTCCCTCTTTATTCGTTCAAATCAAGTACAACCATGGCCCCTTCAGAGGTTGTTCTGAGAGATAAGTCAAGTCAAATGCATGTTATGAAGGGGAGTATTAACTTCACCTCAGCTGGAATCAGAAACCAAACCCAGGAACTTTGCCTCAGAGGAAACCATGATAATTACAAAGTAACTCATTTTTAAACGGTAATAATTACAAAGTACCACACTCCTGGGTACTGGCAGCCTGAGGGCATCGTTGCAGGTGGGGCACGGTACTGAAACTAGCATTAGCTACGCACGTGTTCATCCATTAAAGTGCCATTCTACTGTGGAAATAGGACTGCATGGTTCCATGCTGGGGGTGTCTCGTGGATTCTGTATCATATGTGGTCCATTTGTAAGTCAGGAGGTGTCTTACGTTTGGTATGCTTTCCCCAGCTCTCCCTGCCTTCTTCTCCCATCCCAGGAAGAAATAGTTTCTGTCCCTCTGAGCAAGGAAAGGGGGTTTCCACTTCCATTTTCTTTTTAAGAATCAGGCTAAAAATAAACTTTAGGAAGCAGATCTTTAGCTGCTATAAATCCAGTTAGCTCCATTGACAGCTGGGGGTCTGGCCCTATTTCTGTGTATTGGTACAGGCTAAATTTTATTGTTTTTATAGAGGCTAGAGACCCTAAGATCAGGCCCAGATTGTGCTAGGTGCTGTACATACACAGTCTGTGCCCCGTGGAGCTTACGATCTCTGTAGACAAGACTGACAAACTCTACACTTTGTAGTCCATGTCTACACTACCAAGTTTGTTGACCAAAGTAATGTTGACATCCAAAAGTCTACGTCATAAAAAGCGGAATTTCATGTTCACACTTGCTCCCTCTGTCGGCAGATCACATCCACATTGGGGGCACCATCATCGACAGCATGAGCAATGCACTACAGGCAGTGATGAGTTGCCAAAATCTTAATAACTGGTTCCCTCCTCACCCCATGAGGGGGTCGTGGCCCGCTCCCGCCCCCTGCGACCTCTGCTCCATCCACCCCCCTTCCCTGTCCCCTGACTGCCCCCAGAACTGGGCAGGAGGGTCTTGTGGGCCACTATAGTGGGTGCCCACCCTGCCCCACCCCTAAGAGCCAGAGGGACCTGCTGGGGGCCGAGGTGGGGAGTCCTGGTGGTGCTTACCTGGGGCAGCTCCCAGGAAGCATCCAGCAGATCCCTCTGTCTCCTAGGGGTGGGGGAGCGTAGCTGGGGGGGAGCAGGGAGAGCGGCTGCTCCCCCCACTGATCACATCAAAAGTGGCACCTTAGACACAGACTCCGTGGGTGCTCCGGGGCTGGAGCACCCACAGGGAAAATTTGGTGGGTGCAGAGCCCCCACCGGCAGCTCCCCGCCCAGCGCCCGGCCCCAGCTCACCTCCGCTCCACCTCCGCATCCGCCCCTGAACGCGCCGCCCCGCTCTGCTTCTCCGCCCCCCCCCTCCGGTTTCCCGCGAATCAGCTGTTTGTGCGGGAAGCCAGGGGAGGCTGAGAAGGAGGCGGCAGCTTGGCGCTCAGGCCCAGGGAGGCGGAGGCGGAGGTGGAGGTGAGCTGGGGCGGAGGGCATGAAGAGGGCCGCCTGCACCGCAGCAGGAAACTGGGGGGGCGCCCAGGGGAACCGCTCCCCGCCCCGGGAAATATGGGGGGGGGCGGAGAAGCAGAGCGGAGCGGAGCGTTCAGGGGAGGAGGCAGAGCGGAGGTGAGGTGAGTTGGGGCCGGGTGGGGAACTGCCGGTGGGGGCTCTGCATCCACCAAATTTTCCCCGTGGGTGCTCCAGCTCCAGGGCACCCATGGAGTCGGCGCCTAAGTCACCACTTTTGGCTGGTTGTTAAATTTAGAAGCCCTTTTAAAACCGGTTGTCCCTCGCGGAACAACCGATTCTAAAAGGGCTTCTAAATTTAACAACCGGCTCCAGCTCACCACTGACTGCGGGTACCTGTCCCACAGTCCAGCTCGACACCGTCTGTGGGAAGGTGGAACAGCTTGAGGCACATCTTGGGACCATGCTAAATGTCCTGTGATGTGTTGCTTTCTGTCCCAGCATTCCATGGGCTTCCAGCTTTCTTTTGCAGCATTTTTGCAACAGCCCTTTTTTGCGGTGCACCCCCGCATCTTTGTGAGAAGGAATGGATCCCACCGTGCTCTCCTATGCTCTGCTAAATGTCATGACGACATCGCGGATGGCAGTGCAGTTAATCGTGAAGTTTCTAACAGAGTGCACTGAATGCATCCAATGAAGTGAGCTGTAGCTCACGAAAGCTTAAGTTCAAATAAATTTGTTAGTCTCTAAGGTGCCACAAGTCCTCCTTTTCTTTCTTCTAACAGAGGAAGACTCACAGGTACCCAGCATTCTGCGTGGTATGGATAGGAGCAACTTTAGATTGCTTTTGGCATTCACAGAGCAGTTGCATAGGGTAGACCATCGCTTTTGGGTTTGGGAAACAAGCACTGAATGGTGGGATCATATCACTATGCAGGTGTGGGATGAAGAGCAGTGGGTACAGAACTTTTGGATGTGGAAAGCCACCTTCCTGGAACTGTGCGTGGTGCTTGCCCCAGACCGGCAGTGCAAGGACAGCAGAATGAGAACTGCCCTCTCAGTAGAGAAGTGTGTGGCAATTGCTGTGTGTAAATTGGCAACTCCAGACTGCTACCGATCGGTCACAAATCAATTTGGAGTGGGGAAGTCGACTGTTGGGGCTTCGTTAATGCAAGTCGGCAGGGCAATAAATCACAATCCTATTACGAAGAACCGTGACTCTGGGAAATGTGCATGAAATAGTGGACGGCTTTGCAGAGATGGGTTTCCCTAACTGTGGAGGGGCGATAGATGGCACACACATTCCAATTTTGGCATCGGACCTTCTTGCGATGGAGTACATTATTAGGAAGGGGTACTTCTCCATGGTGTACCAGGCACTTGTGGATCACTGGGGACGTTTCACTGACATCACCATGGGGTGGTCCAGGAAGGAACATGACGCACGCATCTTCAGGAACACCAGCCTGTGCACAAAGCTGCAAGCGGGGACTTTCTTTCCAAACCAGAAGATTACAATGGGGGATGTTGAAATGCCCATAGTGATCTTGGGAGACCCGGCATACCCCTTACAGCTATGGCTCACGAAACCTTACACGGGACACCTGGACAGCAGTAAGGAGCGGTTCAACCACAGGCTGAGTAGGTGCCAGCTGACAGTTGAATATTCCTTTGGCAGATTAAAGGTGCATTGGCAATACCTTTATGGCAGGTTAGACTTTAATGAGGATAATATTCCCATGGCCATAGCTGTGTGCTGTACATTGCATGTTCTCCATGAAGCTAAGGGAGAAAGGTTTGCTCAGGGATGGAGTGCTGAGGCAGACCGCTTGGCCGCTGATTTTGAGCAGCCTGGGCTATCAGAAGGGCCTAGAGGAGGGCAATTTGAATCAGGGAGGCTTTGAGGTAGCACTTTGACAATCAGCACCAGTAATGTATATCTCTGTCAAAGGTGCTTTAATGTTACAGTTTTCCTAGTAGGCAATGGTGACATTTCAGGCCTTATATTTTAGTAAGGAAATTATTAACGTGCCCACGCATGTATTGGTAGCACCATGCTCACCTGGGAAGATGCTTTGAGATCTCTCGACGCTGAGCTAGCAGGAAATGGAATTTCAAAAATTTCCAGGGCTTCTAAGTGGGAGGGGTGGATGATTGTTTACCTGGCTGCAGGGCAGTAGAGTTCAAACTGCTGGTCACAGTGGTCAGGATGGGCATTGTGGGACACTTCCTGGAGGCCAATTAAAGTGATGAAATCAAGCGTGGTGTCTGCATTGGCACTTTGTCGATAAAAACTTAGAGGAAAAAGACGTAAGTCTCTCATTGGGGTGGATGTATTTTGTCGCCAAAACTGGGCGTTTTTCCCAACAAAACTCGCATTGCAGTGTGTACACATTCACTGTTTGGCCCTCAAAAGGCAGTTTTTGGCATCAAAACTCAGTAGTGTAGACAAGGTCTATGTGGAAGGATGTCTCCTGTTGTTTGTTTCACCTGTTTGAGGTTCCTTTGTCTCCCCTTTCTGCTTGATGGTTCTGTTTACTGCTTAAATGCAAATTAAAGTAAGCACACATTCCTTTGTTTAGGTCAGACCTGTTTGCCAACATCTGTTTGTGTGGGACTGTGGGGTTTGGAGCATGTGTTAATAACACCATATAGGGGACTCTTATAACTTCACATACAATGTTACCACATATATTTTACCTGGGCAATACTGACCAGCAAACTATGAGTTTTCAAATTATACCTTACAAGGCATACTTTGTACAAAGATTATTACAATAGTGTGTAGGCTCTGAATATGGGGGTGTATTCTGTCACAGCTGACTAGCACTTCGGGACAACTGAAGACCACCTCCCCCATAAATCTGTGTCAGGTTTTACTCCAAGACAAGTCCATGCTGGAAGAAGGCTTTTTAGAAGTTTAGGTGCGTACCTGGATATCTCTATAGTGGAGACATGTTCAGTACAGCCAATAAACTCATTGATACTCGTGTATTGAGGCTGGCAGCTTCAATTCAAAAAGCCTAGATGATAAGGCCTTCAGTGCCACTTTGTTCAGAGCTAGTAGCTCATTAGTTAAAAAACTAAGGATAGTTACAGGAGAATATATCTCTCCTGATGAAAGACAGCAGTGTAATTAAAGGACTGGGGTTGATTGCATAAGAAGGCAATTAATAAAAGATACAGTGGCCAAATTCTGCTCCCATTTACAGTGGTGTAATCCACTGAAGTAAACTAAATTACCATAGATTTACACTGATGTAACTGGGATCAGACTCTGGCCCCTAAACATGTGTTGTTTGGCTAAATTATGATGAAAGGGTAAAGAGGAATTTTAAGCCATCTGCAAATAGTTGAAAGGTACAAACAGCAAACTCTAATCTGTTACACAGGTGCAACTCTCACTGAAGTTGCTGACAGGTGGATCTGTGGAAATGAAGGCAGGACTGGGCTTCAAGGGGATAAGGAATTATTAAGGTAATAGTAGGGGTGTGTCTCACTAGGAAAGAAGCAACAAAATTGAGCAATGTAAAATTTTGTCTTGATATATGGAACAACGTCCCAGGCTTGTGGAATAGTCTGTCAAGGGAAGTACTGTAGTAGAAATGCCATAATTTGGTTCATTTTAAAGCTGCTCTGGATAACAGCACATTTTCTAGTATTTTAGTTTTGTGGGGTTTTTTTCTGCTATTTATCAGCATAATTGGGAATGTAAGGAGTCCTTGTGAGATTTCTGGAATTTGCTCTTACAGCTTGGGTTGGAAATGCCACAAGAACAGCCTGTTTTGGAGTTTGGGGGCCTTTTGCTTCTATCCAGGGCCCAAAAGTGCCTGAAACTTTTTAAAAAAAGTGAACTGAAGATTTTGGAACAAAAAAACCAAACCAAAACAGAATGGGTCAAGTTATGATGAAAGGTTCAGGGAGTCCTCTTATCTAGATCAGTCCATCCATCCCTCTTCCCATTAATTGTGTTCCTCTTGTTCCAGAGCAGGATTAATGGAGAAGAACACGTACTGAATGAAAAAGCATTCCAGAAGAGGAACACACAAAGAAGTGTGATTGTCAGTAGCAAATCTACAGTCTTACAATTCTGATCTTGGAGCAGTGCTGCAGTCCCAAGACAGACTTACCGATAAGATGATTATGCTTCGTGGTGATGTCCATTGTACATTAATAATTGCTAAGAGATATCATAGTAGTATGAGGGATTGTTTTCAGTACCTGTTCTAGAGTGTACATTTTGTCCATTTCATAATGGGTTTGGCTTCCTTTAGGGAACAAGTGTACAGTAACCTCTGCCACTGAAATCAATGATGGTGATCATGTTTTTTATTTGTATCACTCCTAAATTGAGTATACCTTTTTAATGGTCAAACAAAGAAAGACAGGTCCCTTCCTTAACAATTAAATCATTGAAACGGTGCATGGTGTAATGCAGCAGTGGTTAATAATCAGCAAAAGGTGCAGGGAAAGATATATGAGGATGGCATTACAACAGTGGGAGGCCAGGGGATGTGTTTATAGTTGTGCATACATCTGGTGCAGATGAAGCAATAGTATCTGTGTTAAATTCCCACCTGGCTGAACATTGAAGTATGGAATGAAAAATAGTAGCATGGTTTCTAATGCCCAGTCTGGTGTGTTCATTTTTCATATTCTCGTTAAACAGACTCCTTGAGCCATATGTCCCATTGTTTAGAAGTGTGAAATTAGCTATTGATCTAGGAAAACAAAATATAAATAAAAAGTTACTTTAGATCTATGATAGGAAAGAGGTAGATAGGCGGGTACCTAGATGGATGGACCCAAAGATCGAGTTGGCACCAATTTGGAGCTTGAAAAATGCTGGACACCGGTTGGGTATTGACGTGATTTTTACCAAATGCTATTTGGCACTGGGCTTACCTGGGAGTGGTGTTCCAAGTCTTCATTTTGCTCAGCAGTGCTTTGTGGATGAGCAAAATAAAGGAGCATTGGGAAGTAGTTAAAGCCCAAATTTTTGGAGGTGAGGTAGCCAGTGGATATGGTACTGGACTGAGGTTCAGGAGACCTGGGTTCTGGTTCTGGTTCTGCCACTGACGTGCTCGATGACCTTGGGCAAGTCTGTGTTTGTTATTTGTATTACTGTAGCCTTACCTAGGAGCCTCAGTCGTGAACAAAGACCCAAAAAGCTTACAATCCAATATAAGACAAGAGACAGCAAACAGATACAGACGGACAGGTAGGGAAGTACAGAAAAACAATGAGACAGTATTGGTCATCGTGATGGGCAGTGGTCTCAGCACATCAACAACCTAACCATTGTCAAGTTTGCTGTAGGCTTCACCACAAAGGAGAGTTTCAAGGGGGGTGTTGAAGGAGGATATTGAGGTAGCTTTGTGGATGTTTATGGGGAGCTTCTCCCATGTGTGGGGGCAACTTGGGAGAAAAGCACAAAGGTGCTTGTTTGAAAATTTAATAGATGGGCGATGGACATGGGTTGAACAGAAGCAGGAGTTGACAGCTTGATAGTGAATAAGAGACGATAAGTAGGGTGCGGATAGGCCATGAAGGGCCTCGAAAGTGAAGCCAAGTAGCTGACATGATCAAGAAGGGGGAGCTTGTGGAAGGAAGCAAAGGAAAGGGTAACATGGTCAAAGCAACAGGCTAGGGAAATGATCATTGCAGCAGCATTCCACTGAATCCACTTGTCAAAGCCAGTAATTGAGATAGGAGATATTGGGAGCCTGGGTGAAAGTTTTGTCTGGTTAGGTTTTAAACTCTTTGGAGCAGGGACTGTCTCTTACTCAATGTTTGTACAGTGCCCCAATCTCAGCCAGGTCCTGGAAGCGCTACCATAATACAAATAACAAACATAATAAAGGTTTCAGAGTAGCAGCCATGTTACTCTGTATTCGCAAAAAGAAAAGGAGTACTTGTGGCACCTTAGAGATTAACAAATTCATTTGAGTATAAGCTTTCATGAGCTACAGCTCACTTCATCAGATGCATCCAATGAAGTGAGCTGTAGCTCACGAAAGCTTATGCTCAGATGAATTTGTTAGTCTCTAAGGTGCCACAAGTACTCCTTTTCTTTTAACCATAATAAAGGTTTTACTGACTGGAAGGTGGTTCGAATTTTGGCATCTGTATTTCACATTCCAAGGGGAGTATTTCAGTGGGATAGATAGATACTGCTTATATTTATATAATTTTCCATTGAGTGACCAAGCTTTCATTTATAGTCATTGCTTTTTTATTCTTGTTCTTTGTAGATGTGCTGTGTCCAAATGTCCACGTGGAAGGAGATCGATTTAAACACACCAATGGAGAGACTGATGAAATCCCAGGTAATCCCAGAGACTTCCCTTCTGCAGTGCCTCTGAGAATTTTAATAACATAATAGTGTAGGTCCTATTGAAATGTTCTGACTTTTTCATGGTTTCCTTGCCTCTTGGCATTTCCTTAATGTAACATATATCCAGTGATATATATTGGAAGCAGCAATGCTGGAAGAGACCTATTAGTTGACTCATTTGCTATGGAGTGAGTATAGTTGATTTAGGGCTAGTGACATTACAGCTTTTCTGGGAGTTCTGGTATGTCTTTTCAGCCAGCTGTGGGACTGATTCTGTCACATGTGAGCGTAATTTGTACCCCTTTTATAGCTTATTTGTGGTGTCATGAACTCCTGTAACTGAAAACTGGCCCATCAGGAGAATTCCTGGAATGTTTCTGTCTGAACCAAGAAGTCTGGTCACAGCTATGGAGGCCACTAGCATGGCCTGATGTTGGGAGGTGATATGGGGAGAAGGGTACAGGATTTGACAGCCCTGGTAGTCGTTGATGCTCATTTCACCTGAGGATTCCTGTTAGAGAGGTGTCAGTTCTGTCTGTGCTATTTTCAGGCTGCTTGTATCCATAATGGTGGGATTTCATCTAGACCTCTGTCAACACAGGGTGACAGCATCCTTCCTGTTCTGTGGACTCCTGTAGAAGGAATTCCCCATTCATCTGTTCTGACATGTATTTTAGATTTGGCAAGGCTCTATTCTGTCACCCGTGCTGGCATTGTCTCTGCAAGTACCCCCACTGATATTAAATTAGACTGTTCACAGTGTAAGCTGCTGCTCATAATGAGCCAGAGGATTAGCACCCATCCCCTATGTAGTATCAGCTGGGTAATCCTTCCCAACACATAGGTGTTGTAAATGGCAGCACATGTCCTCCAGTTTGTATCTGACTGGTACGGTGGGTCACTTGTTTAATAAAACCCACCCTTCCCTTTTATGACTTTTTAGTGTTGAGCATTGAAAAAGTGAAACGTCCTTTTGTCAATCACTTTGGGTCCGTTGGAGTAGTTCCCAGATAAAATGAAGTTAGTTTTCAATGTTAACTTTCATTTTACTCATCTCTCTCTGACTGACAATAAATCAGTATTCCGCATTTCCGCTTCACAGATGACAGATGACTTAGTTCTTCCAGCCGTATTGATAACACAGGACAGTCATTTACTAGGCCAACATTTATCTCTTAAATCTAAAGTTAAAAGGTTGTCAATACTGTATAGTGACTTCACAACCAGATTGTTAAAGTCACGGATTACAGCAACTTCTAGCTTTTTTCTTAATACAAGGTAATTCTTAGAAGTAACTAGATAGCTTTTCATACTCTGAAGCAACAAGGATTCTTTGCTCTTACTGTGATTCAAGGGATGGGACAGTATTGGACTAATAATGTTCCAGCACTGTGCTCGGGGTCACTGTGCTGTTGGAGGCAGATGAGATGTAAGCAGGGTGGATAAAAATCAGTGATTTAAAAAATCAAATATGTTTTTTATTTAAATACATTTTTCCTTTTAAAAAGAAACCTATTTAAAACTAAATTCTGAAATTCTGACACCATAATTTAAGGCCTAAACTTATTATAATGTATTAAAATAATTTAAATTAAGTAAAAAAAACCCATATTCAAGCAGTATATGTTTGCTGCCAAGTTTTAAAGAAAGTCAGATCAGTGAACTGGAGGAAGTCACTGGCTAAGCACCTGGAACCAGAGATTGTTGAAATGCTAAACCAGCTTTTGACAGCAGGGGTCATAGGTGCTGGAACTACTAGGGGTGCTGGGGGTACTGCCGCTCCCCTTGGTTTGAAGTGGTTTTCATTATATCCAGGGTTTACAATTTGGTTCAATGGCTCTCAGCAGCCCCACTATAAAAATTGTTCCAGCACCCCTGGCAGCGGTCTCTTCAGTAGGTGCAGACTGAATATTTTCTTTATTTCAGTTTATTCAACTAGTCCAGTGAAATTACTAGTTCATTTGAAGTTGAGAAACAAATTGGAATGGAAAAGGCAGCAAAATTTGTTTTCCTCTTCCAATCTATGAATAAAACTGAATGTGAGAGGAGATCTACTAGTTCTAAAATCGTGAAGGACATGATGACAATAATCAGATCAGTTCACTAACTGCAGGTAATACTTTCTTTGTTTAATTAATAAATAAACGCAGAACATGTTTTGATAAACTTTTTTCACTTTTGTATCCAACACATTTAAGGTAGTTTTATTTAACTAATACAAACAAATTGAAAATGCTTTTTGTGCATTTTAATTGAATTCCAATTTCCATCCAAAGGCAGCTTGACCCAGATCATGACTAAAAAGATAATCATCTTCTAGTAAATAAGAAATACATTTATCATTTTCTGACATAATAAAAAATGTAAAAATTAACAATCTGAATAAATGTATGTTAAACTATATAACTGCTTAAATAATGTGTGTCCTTCTAGTTACCAGAAAGTAACAATTTGTACCTACCAATGAGACTCAACCTTTCTTTAGGAATATAATGAAAAATTACAAATGCAAAACAAGATTAACATCTATTTAAATCAAAGTGTCCTGCTTGTGGATTTAAATCAGTCCACCTGGGACATCAGACGAACCTGGTGTCCATATTGGTCATTAAGGATCCCCTAGCAATTTTTTGCAAGATTAGAATGCAAGCTTTAGTGTCTTGCACAAACATCAATGTGAAAAATGACGTCCTGCCTTCCAAAACTATCCTGGCAGATTCTGCGGCTGTGGTATTCTTTGTTTTCTGTTCTGAACTAGTGTATGGTGTTGCTCTAGGATGCTAAAGAGCTGCTATGTTGTATCCCGTGGGCGGTTGTGTTTCAGTGGGGTACAATGCACCAGATCTCTCACACGTATGAGAGAATGCCAGCTCTAGCATCTCTGCAGAATTCAACTGGGGCAGAATGGCCTAGGGAAAGAGCCTGTTTCTTTGGTAACCAGGGTCCCAAATTGTTTAGGGCCTTGAGGTTAACATTCCATCTGGAAAATTCTTGGGAGCCAGTGGTGATCCTGGGGTAACGTGTGTAAGAAAGCTGCATTCTGAACTAACTTCAGCTTCTGAAGGGTCCCAAAGTGCAGCCCCATACAGAGAGCATTGCAGCAAATCTAACTCTGAGGTGACAAAGGCTCTGTATAACCGTGTTAAAGCGCAACACCTCTGCCTTCCCTTCTGTCTCTGTTTTGTGCATAAGGGGGGTGGGGAGTAATGGAATTAAGGAGGAGGAGAGTGGAAACAAATGTGTGTGGGGAATTTTTTTATCATCTTATTATTACATAGTGCACTCTTAGAAAGGACAACACATACAGCTGTTGCACAGATCACCATCAACAGCAGGCCTGAAAAGTAGATCCATGACAATGCATTATGCAGTGACCTCACCACTTTAATGAATTTAAGTGTCTGTGATCCAATAAATTGAGGGGAAGCAGAGTTTTGTCTGAGCACAGGAACAGCAGGTTGTGAAATCCCAACAGGTGAACCTACCCCCAATGGTGGTGGAGTGGGGAACTTGGAAAATAGATCAGGCCAGTTAAGTTTAAAGGATGATAATTTTTTTGCAATAGCATTCAGTGAAGACTGCTGTATAAACAAACAGGATAGGGGGAGGGAAGGTAACAAACAAAGGAAAGCAGTGAGAGACACTTGAGGTGGTATGCCTCAGCTGTTTAACAGAGCACAGTAACAGCTCATAATACTTGACGATTACTTTACTTTAGTCCAGGAAGTAAAGAATACCAGACGCAATAGAAAATGCAAAGGGAATGTAGGAAAGAGGAATGGGCTCAGATCAGGACACTCGGACGAACACCTGTTACAGTAAATGTCAAGGGATTTAATGACAGGTTTCAGAGTAGCAGCCGTGTTAGTCTGTATCTGCAAAAAGAAAATGAGGACTTGTGGTACCTTAGAGACTAACAAATTTATTTGAGCATAAGCTTTCGTGAGCTACAGCTCACTTCATCGGAATGCATCTGATGAAGTGAGCTGTAGCTCACGAAAGCTTATGCTCAAATAAATTTGTTAGTCTCTAAGGTGCCACAAGTCCTCCTTTTCTTTTTAAGGTATTTAATAGCACTTAGTATTTTTTAGGCAACGTATAAACATGAAATAATCCGCACACCATCCCTGTGTGGTAGATAAGTAGTAGTCTTATTTTACAGATAGGGAAACTAAGATGAGAGGGCTTATGTGGCTTGTCCGAAGTTGTTAGAGTCAAAAGTGAAATTCTGGAATTCCTGGCTGTCATACTCAGTCCATCTAAATATTGCCTAGCCCTGACCCTGTTTCCTTGGGGCACCTGACAGAGTCACAGCCTAGGGTGGCATAGCTCCCTGCCATACACAACAACTTGGTGATGATGTGATGTAATTGATGACATGGCTCTGGCACATTATGATGCATCATCATCATGTCACAACGCACTGGCACATGCAACAGATATTACCAAATGAAGTTTTACCAAACTTGGGTCTGGACCATTAAATATATTCTAAGCTAGGCCTGCAGGAGATCGGATCAGCCCAATGAAATCTGAAAGTGAAAGCTGAAGCTAGACACATTCAGACTGGAAATAAGGTACGCATTTTTAACAGTGGGGATAATTAACAATTGGAGCAATTTGCCAAGGTTTGTGGAAGCTTTTAAAATCAAGATTTGATTATTTTTTAAAACAGATATGCTCTAAGTAGCCTTACAGATGTATGGGCGAATTGATTACTGATTATTCTCTTAGACCAGGGGTTCTCAACCTTTTTATTTCTGAGCCCCCTCTTGCCCCCCCAACGTGCTATAAAAACTCCACAGTCCACCTGTGCCACAACAACTGTTTTTCTGCATATAAAACCCAGGGCCGGCATTAGTGGGTAGCAAGCAGGGCAGTTGCCTGTGGCCCCACGCCACAGGAGCCCCGCAAAGCGAAGTTGCTTGGACTTCAGCCCCACCATGGTGGGGATTGAGCTTTGGCTTTCTGCCCTGATCCCCAGACAGTTTAGCACTGGCTATGCTTCATGGACCCCTGAAACCTGCTCGCAGCCCCCCAGGGGCCACAGACCCTTGGGTGAGAACCAATGTCTTAGACTGCATTGGTTAAAGATTTAGTCTCCTGAGGTCTACAACATCAGGAATATTATTAGATTTAAGAGACCCTAAGAGCAAATGAGAAACAATTCCAGTTGATTACATTTTCCTTTATTAAAAAATTCACTAAGCAGATAAACTAAGAATTCACTAAGAATCCCACAAATACTAAAAATACAACAGCAGATGGGGTGAGAGCATGAGGTGTTTAAGCCTATGACCATATCACTCACATCTCCTGCTGGGAGACCCCTCTCTCTTCCTTCCAGAGTGTCAGTCATTATTCTCCTCCTCCTCCTCATCACCCATGGTTGTCATCCTGGCAGATCCCTGGATATTTCTTCCCCCAGCATGCAGGCCGGGCAACACCTTTTATTCAGAGAAACACTTATGCCTATTAAGACTCATACATATGCATAAAGGTGTCAACCCCTTTCTTCTTACCTGCACTTCCACACCCCATACATTTTGGGGTGCTCCACTTTTCATAGGTCGTGCCCCTTATTTTCATTAGCATCTACATACACATGTCCCCATGGTAATCTGCATTGACAGCAGAATTTCTCCTGATGTTATGATTGAGTGCCTTGCAGTCTAGAGAGGTATATTGGGGCATATTTTCCCAAACATCACCCATTGGCATATTCTTTACAGTAAACTTGTAACTTTACTGCTACAGGGTCATTCCTGGGTCACTTACTTATGTCCCCCTCTTTAGGCCCAAAGACTAACATGGCTAAGATGAAATCTTACAGACTTCAGCCTGCAAACTTTGCATTATAGCCTTACTTTGCTTATATACTTCATACACACTCATCACTTATACAATCTCTCTGGTCACTCGATTTCTGATCTCAAAGTGACTATCCTTCAACAAAAAAACTTCGAAAACAGACTCCAATGAGAGACTGCTGAATTGGAATTAATTTGTAAATTGGATACAATTAACTTAGGCTTGAATAGAGACTGGGAATGGTTGATTCATTATAAAAAGTAACCTATTTCTCCTTGTTTATTCCTTCCCTCCCCCCCGTTCCTCAGACGTTCTTGTTAAACCCTGGATTTGTGCTGGAAATGGCCCACCTTGATTATCATATACATTGTAAGGAGAGTGATCACTCATTACCAGCCGGAGAATGGGGTGGGGGGAGAGAAAACCTTTTGTAGTGATAAACACCCATTTTTTCATAGTCTGTGTGTATAAAAACATCTTCTGTATTTTCCACAGTATGCCTCAGATGAAGTGAGCTGTAGCTCACGAAAGCTTATGCTCAAATAAATTGGTTAGTCTCTAAGGTGCCACAAGTACTCCTTTTCTTTTTGTGAATACAGACTAACATGGCTGTTACTCTGAAACTTATAAAAGCTTGTCAGCCTTATACTCATCTGACCCTATCCTGCTTACACCTATCCATCATACATTAATTAATTACACTTATCCACAACAATAAATGCTCAATTAAATTCTTAAAAGAGATAGTTGGCTGCATTTTGTTCACACAGGAATTCTTTTGGTAAAGTTCTGTGGTCTGTGTTCTATAA
The DNA here is from genome assembly GCF_965140295.1 of Lepidochelys olivacea. Classification (NCBI taxonomy): domain Eukaryota; kingdom Metazoa; phylum Chordata; order Testudines; family Cheloniidae; genus Lepidochelys; species Lepidochelys olivacea. Next base: position 11,813,651 of record NC_140412.1, read on the forward strand.
GAGGTCACCAGAGGAACTCTGCAAAGCAATGAAGCAAATGATGAACAATAAAGCACCAGGTCCTGATGGAATATCAGCTGAAGTACGCAAAGTGGGGGGAGAAACACTAACAAGCTTCATTTCCTGCTCCTCAAAATCTTGCACACAGAAGAAATCCCCACTGACTTACGTAACGCTAACATTGTCACCATTTTCAAAAAGGGAGACAGGGCCGACTGTGGCAACTATTGAGGCATTGCCCTCCTCTCCATCTCTTGGAAGATTCTTGCTAGAAACTTACTGAATCACCTGCTCTCTGTTGCAGAGGAATTCCTTCCAGAGCCCCAGTGCGGCTTCAGACCATCATGAGGCACCACTGACATGATTTTTGCAGCCAGGGAAAATGTGAAGAACAACACCTGGAGCTGTATATGGCCTTTATCGATCTGACCAAAGCCTTTGACTCTGTCAACCGTGAGACTCTGTGGAAAATCATGTCAAAGTTTGGCTGCCCAAGCAAATGTATCACCATTGTAAGACTCCTCCATGACCAGATGACTGCCTCCATCCTCTGCAGTGGCTCTGCCTCTGAGCCCTCTGTCATCTGAACTGGCGTAAAACAAGGTTGTGTACCAGCACCCACCCTTTTCTCCATTTTCTTAGCAGCTATGAAAATGTTAACCCAAGACTGCCTCCACAGGGCATTGGCATCCAATATTGGACTGACGGCAACCTCTTCAACCTTTCTCGTTTCCGTGCCTGAACTAAAGTAATATCGGCAAAAATAACCGAACAGTTATTAACTGTTATTAACTACCGAATAGTTGCTTTTCTGAAGCTTACAAAAGCCTAGGGCTAACTCTGAACATCGGTAAAACAAACGTTCTTCACCAGCCAGCTCCCAGTCAATCATCAGACCCTGCAAGGAAGATCTACATCAACAAAGAAGAGCTGGAAAATGTAGAACACTTGGCCTATCCTGGCAGCGATCTCTCACACAGGGCAGACATAGACATTGAGATTCAGCACAGAATTCATTGTGCCAGCCTTGCCTTTGGCAGACTGTCTCGCCGGGTGTTCAACAATCACGACATCAGAACGCACACTAGACTTTTATTTTATAAAGCGGTGGTAATCCCAACTCTCCTCTAGGGCTGTGAGACTTGGGTGACCGATAGAAAACACCTGAAAAATCTGGAACACCAACACCAGCACTTTCTTCAGAAGATCCTCAACATAAAGTGGGAGGATCGTTGCACTAATGTCAGTGTCCTCCCAGAGGCCAACGTGTTGAGACCCTGATTATCCAGCACCAGCTGAGGTGGAACGGGCACTATGTACGCCTGCCTGATGGGTGTACAGCAATTGTTTTGGTAAGCATACAGCTCACCAAAGGAGAAAGGAAACACGAAGGCCAAAAGAAACGCTTTAAAGACATCCTCAAGATACACATCAAGAGATGTGGCATCGACACCACGCACTGGGAGACAGTAGCCCAGGATAGGGATAACTGGCGAAGACTTGTCAGAGAAGGAAGGTCCACTTTTGAGGAAAATTGCCTTGTCCTGGCCTCAGAAAAATGCCAGAAAAGAAAGGACAGATGACTATCATGCCGCAATCATGGCCCAACCATGACTTCCAACGTCACCTGCAATGTCTACTAATGAGGCTTTAGCTCAAGGATCGGACTGCTCAGTTACCAAAGGACCCATGAAAAATAAAACCTGTGAAAGAGATCGTCCTTGACCTTGAGGGATCGCCGCTAATGCTGCCAATGACAAGAGGTCAGGCTAGATGATCAGAATGGCACCTTTTGGCCTAGGAATCTAAGACATCTGGACAGTCTACGGAAAAAAAATTGGGTTAAATATGTTACAGACCCAAGAATTAGCCACATTTTGGAGGAAACAGTCCTGAATTAAGTTATCATATACTGGCCAGCAAGGGAAATCTGCAAGGGAAGACAAGATACATGCGTCTCAATACCAAAGATCTCAATGGAATTTTAAGACTGAATTAACCCCAATTCCTCTGTAAATGAAAGCACGCTGTGCTGTAGGGGCATTGCCAAGGAACATCCAGGCTGTCTGCTTTCTGGGTTGTACTCTAGTACTGACCACAGTAGCCTAATTGGAGACTCACTTCCCCACAACTGAAATCTCTGGGCACAAACAAGCCAAACACCACTGTATTGTAATCTCCATGTATTTATAACTCAGTAAAGGCTGTTTGGGCATTGTGCCGCAGAAGCAATACAAGACTGTAAAACCCAGTAGCCTGCAATTATAGACAGAGATGGCTGTGACTGACTGTCAGCGCTTCTCTGGTGTCCAGTGGTCAGCAGCATAGGGTTTGAATTCCAAAGATGCCAGTGACTCACCAGCTAATTATAATATTACTTAAACTATTTATATTTGACACTGAAACATGCCGTGGCAGCAGGGAAGAGGAGCATGCATACCATGGCTCCTTGAGGAGAAAAGCCACCGCCAGCTGATGCAAAGTTGACTGCAGTGCAAAGTTGCTCATCTCATTGTTCAGGGGGTCCTGGTGTGACATCAGTTTTTACCTTCCCTGTGCACTCCGCATTGGAAATTGCCAATATCCTAGTCATCTTAGGCAATCCCCTGGGGAGGCAAGTGGGATACACTAGAATAGCAACAGAGGTCTGTAACAGATCCCTGACTACATAGAGTCGATGCACAAACACAATGGTTGGCAGCTACACCGCACACATGTGGCAAGGATATAGCTAGCAATTTGTATAGGCACTGTCCAGTTTGTTTCCCCTTCCCTCTCCCCACCCACTGTTATACCTATAATAGGTCATGGTAGATGGTCTGTCGCACCAGATGTGATCGCTAACCACTTATTTACTAACCCTTAGCTGATCTGAATATTATAGCGCAACACTTTGAATGTGAAGAGCTTTGAACTGATAGGATGGATCTCCACCAGATTTGCCAACATTTGGGGACCTTTTAATATCCTCTCATCTCCTGAAAACCATGCGAGGTAGGGAAATAACGGTCACATTTTACAGATGAGGCAACTGAGGCACATATGCGACATCCCCACAATCGCACAGTGACGCAGGGTGTGTCTGGACTACCGTCATTGGGTGTAATGGCAGCTTGAGCCGACACACCTGAGCGAGCTTTAAATTAGCTAGCTCAGGCCCCGCAATGGTGAAGCTGCAGCACCGCCAACATCAGTGCAGGCTGTGCAGAGGTACCCAGAACGCTGGGCAATTACCATGGCTTCACCGCTCTAGATAAAAGCTAGCTTGGATATGTCATTTCTGAGATGGAGTCGCACCCAGGGACTGGAGTCTAGACATACCCTACGTGCAACTTCCAGGTTCTTCCCTTCGGGTCCAGTTGTGCAAACTTTACTTACATTGATGACTTCAATGGGACTACTCACCTGAGTGAGGGCTTATCAATGTGGGTAAAGCCTATCTAACTGGACCCTTAGTATGCGTCCGTATCATATACAGATAGGCATCAGGAAAGCAAAACTCAAAGACTCTCATAAACAAGGGGAATTAGTATTGCAGTTACTTATGTACTTGCCACATTTGAATTTTAATTGCCCGGGAAGGAACCCCAGTATGTTTAATAATAGTAGCTCAGAGTACATGAACGGAGGTCCTCTGGTAGTGGGAACTGAATCCCAGCTCTGCATGGACTCCAATTCTTTATTCAGACACAAGGAATGCATGAACTATCCAGGGATACTCACACTACATCAGTAGTCAGGTCTGTGTGGATAGTAAAAAAAATCAAAAAACTTTCCTGGAAACCAACTTTATTTGCACACTAACAAACCAAACACATCCATGTCTTCACCTGGGCTTGTCTGGTTGCTGGGCCCATGCAATGAAAAGTGAAAGCAGGTATTCCCAGAGATAAATTAGGTTGGCCAGTGTGAATGGTTTTCATGTGATCTGCTTCATTATATCGTTAAATGACAGGATTACTGCTAACGTAATCCTGATGTGTCCATCATCCTGGTATCTCAGAACCAACAAAACTGTAAAGCAAACATTCTAGTTCAAAAGAGTGTGTTCGCCACCCTTTCTCATATTAGCTTTATCCAAAGCCTATTGAAGTTATTCGGAGTCTTTCCACTAACCTCAGTAGGTTTTGGATCTGATCTGTTATGAAACATAGTACTCCTGGAGCTCTCCATGTAGCAGTGTTTCTCTACACTACCAGCAATCAGATCCTATGAAGCTAGGCCCCAAAATGGAGCTTTTCTCAAACACCCTCAGTAGTCACTTATTGAAAACAAACAATAAAAATACAAAATAAGTCATGCAAGAAAACACTAGAGACTGTGGCTATCGGTGCAGAATTCTTTGATTCCGCACCTTTGTGTTGTCTACCTGCACAGAACTCCACCCAATCTGCTACTCTTCTCTGGCTAAATGCATGGGGCTCCCTGTCTCCATTACTCTGCCTGCATGCCCGCCACACCAAAAGGCGAGGTTTTTTCCCAAACTGTCACATTAATATTGCCACACGTGTGTGTGGTATAGCGCCATCTATCCAACTTCCAAGGGAATTCACACCACCACAGATCTAATGGAATCCAAACTAGTTTTTAAACTATAGGAACTAATTAAAATTGGCATCTACTATAAATAGTTCTGGTAAGTTCAACTGGCACAAGCCTGTCTGGCCTACAAGAACATCAAAGGAATAACTAACTCTTGTTTAATCTTGTTTCACTGAAGCAGGAAAGAAGCAGAAAGGAGGTTAGTGGCATCAAGCCAAATGTCCATCATTCAGAAAATGCAGAGTGCCCTCAACGTAGAAAAGTCTTTTGTATGAGGGAAGGAGTTGAATGTCAAAACCAACTTTGAATGTGGCTCAATATACCACTAGCAACTGGCTGAAAACTGAGGGGTAAATGGATAAGAGAGAATGAATAGGTTGAAAGAGATAAATAGAACAATACAATATAGAATGGAGTGTTATGAACATGGGATCAGGTGATGAACTATGGTGCCTTGGAAACAATTTTGTGGTCTTATTTATTTCTTGTTGTTACAGAAAGCTGGCTATTCTATTAAAGCCGTCCTTTCCTCTATATTGTATGATTCTGTGTCTCCATCTCTTCTACATTACCTGTTTGCTCATGGCTTTGAATCCTCCATTTCTTATACTGTCTCTTCAGTCTCAGCTTCTCACTGTTTTTGCTTTCTCCTTATTTGTCCAGGACCGTTCTCTCCACTTTTATCTGCTGGTGCTACAGATGTGCCTCTCCCTCTCTTTTGCTGATGCTTCAGGCAGATGTTCTAGAAGAACAGGCTTCAATGAATGAGCATCTCCAGTTTAGAGAGAAGGAGATAATCAGGTCATTTTCTGGGCATACATTAGCGATAGGCCTCAACCAAAATTCCTGATTCTCACATTCCCAAATTTGCTGAAGCTGGAATTCAGATCAAAATCCAGACTTTCTAGCTGTAGTTTGGAGGTTGTTCTGCAATGGTAGGACTCCCTAATGTTTCCTATGTGATACAGCAGAAGAACCAGAAAATGCAGTTGACCATAAAGAAAAGGGAAACTGACCCATCCAAATGTACCTTCCAAATGGAAGAAATGGTGCAAAGTAAATCATCAGTGTGAATGGTGGCTCCTGGTGGTACAGATGAAGAATGTTTTAATATTGTTACAAACCTATGGCCATCTAAGTTCCTGCCTCCTTATACCATAGGTGGGGGAGGGAGGCCTTGTACAAAGTATTGGGACTACAGGACAGTAGCCTGCCTGATCCTTATTTCTTACAGTAGGGTGGGATTTTAAAAAGCGCTCAGCATGAGCGTGACTCTCCCACACTGAAGTCATTGGTAAAACTCCTTACGGCTTCAGCTGAAATAGAGTTAGGTCAGCTTGAAGAGCACATGAAAACCATCTGTAGTATATATGGAAGCAAGGGCAAGAGGCAATCAGTTAATAGCAAGAGGCTCTGTTAAACGAATCCTAGTCTATAGTGTACTCCCAAGGCACTTAAATCTTCAGGCTTTTAAGGAATTTAAATGTTAAAAAACTCCTTACAAGTTACTTTTAAATATCAGCAAATTGTTTTAAAAATGATTTATGCAAATTAGCCCTTTAAATGTTTTGCATGAAATGCCCCCCCCCCACACACACATACTCAAAAGATGGCAACCCTAAATGGAGCCTACACTGTTTTGGGAGACAGAGAAGCTGCTGTTGGCTAAAGATCCTGACTCAAACTGCTTAGTGGATTTCTGAAAGTGGAATTAATGATCTCTGTGAAGCTTACGCTGCTGCTGTTTGCTGTCTTTGCTGAAGAGTTGAAATACTCGTGAATAATATAACTTGTGTATGCTGGGTTTTTGTCAGTCCTCTGAATTTGACAATTACTCTAGATATACAAGTTGCTTTTGACTGCCAGAAAGACATGGGGAAACTGAGGTACTGATCGGATAAGCAAATTGTCCATGCTCAACGTAACAGGTCACTTTCCGAACTGGAACAGAATTTAGGGGTTCCTAGTTTCATGCTCAGTCCCCTGGAACACAGTGCCTGAATATAAACTTTTATTAAAAAAATCCCTCCAAATAACTGAAGAAATCTATATTTGCTAATACTTGCATCTTCCTTGGTAGATTAATAGAGGTTCATCAACAGAGAAACATTGCAGTTGAGCAGTTCTAATCCTTCACACTCTGCAAATGAAGGAAGATAGCGACTCTGGGCCATGATTTAGGGAACTGCAGGGCTACATTTGATCCTCAGACCACAGACTGGGCACCTCCGTTGTAAAAGGAAGTGCTCTTGAATATTACAATTAGGACAAAGTGAATGGTGCCCAGTGCCACAGTTTGGCTACTTTCTTCCTGCAATAGCTGAGTAAGACTGTGCTGTCTGCATCCGGAGTAATGGGCTGTTTCCTGTAAAGAAAAGGAGTACTTGTGGCACCTTAGAGACTAACCAATTTATCTGAGCATGAGCTTTCGTGAGCTACAGCTCACTTCATCGGATGCATGCCGTGGAAACTGCAGCAGACTTTATTTATACACAGAGAATATGAAAAAATACCTCCTCCCACCCCACTGTCCTGCTGGTAATAGCTTATCTAAAGTGATCATCAGATGGGCCATTTCCAGCACAAATCCAGGTTTTCTCACCCTCCACCCCCCCACACAAATTCACTCTCCTGCTGGTGATAGCCCATCCAAAGTGACAACTCTTTACACAATGTGCATGATAATAAAGTTGGGCCATTTCCTGCACAAATCCAGGTTCTCTCACCCCCTCACCCCCCTCCCAAAAACCACACACACAAACTCACTATCCTGCTGGTAATAGCTCATCCAAAGTGACCATTCTCCCTACAATGTGCATAATTAAGGTGGGCCATTTCCAGCACAAATCCAGGTTTTCTCACATCCCCCCCCCCCCCACACACACACAAACTCACTCTCCTGCTGGTAATAGCTCATCCAAACTGACCACTCTCCAAGTTTAAATCCAAGTTAAACCAGAACATCTGGGGGGGGGGGTAGGAAAAAACAAGAGGAAATAGGCTACCTTGCATAATGACTTAGCCACTCCCAGTCTCTATTTAAGCCTAAATTAATTGTATCCAATTTGCAAATGAATTCCAATTCAGCAGTTTCTCGCTGGAGTCTGGATTTGAAGTTTTTTTGTTTTAAGATAGCGACCTTCATGTCTGTGATTGCGTGACCAGAGAGATTGAAGTGTTCTCCGACTGGTTTATGAATGTTATAATTCTTGACATCTGATTTGTGTCCATTTATTCTTTTACGTAGAGACTGTCCAGTTTGACCAATGTACATGGCAGAGGGGCATTGCTGGCACATGATGGCATATATCACATTGGTGGATGTGCAGGTGAACGAGCTTCTGATAGTGTGGCTGATGTTATTAGGCCCTGTGATGGTGTCCCCTGAATAGATATGTGGGCACAATTGGCAACGGGCTTTGTTGCAAGGATAAGTTCCTGGGTTAGTGGTTCTGTTGTGTGGTATGTGGTTGTTGGTGAGTATTTGCTTCAGGTTGCGGGGCTGTCTGTAGGCAAGGACTGGCCTGTCTCCCAAGATTTGTGAGAGTGTTGGGTCATCCTTTAGGATAGGTTGTAGATCCTTAATAATGCGTTGGAGGGGTTTTAGTTGGGGGCTGAAGGTGACGGTTAGTGGCGTTCTGTTATTTTCTTTGTTTGGCCTGTCCTGTAGTAGGTAACTTCTGGGAACTCTTCTGGCTCTATCAATCTGAAGTTAATCAATCTATCAATCCAGAAGTTACCTACTACAGGACAGGCCTAACAAAGAAAATAACAGAACGCCACTAGCCGTCACCTTCAGCCCCCAACTAAAACCCCTCCAACGCATTATTAAGGATCTACAACCTATCCTAAAGGATGACCCAACACTCTCACAAATCTTGGGAGACAGGCCAGTCCTTGCCTACAGACAGCCCCGCAACCTGAAGCAAATACTCACCAACAACCACATACCACACAACAGAACCACTAACCCAGGAACTTATCCTTGCAACAAAGCCCGTTGCCAATTGTGCCCACATATCTATTCAGGGGACACCATCACAGGGCCTAATAACATCAGCCACACTATCAGAGGCTCGTTCACCTGCACATCTGCTGCAGTTTCCACGGCATGCATCCGATGAAGTGAGCTGTAGCTCACGAAAGCTCATGCTCAAATAAATTGGTTAGTCTCTAAGGTGCCACAAGTACTCCTTTTCTTTTTGCGAATACAGACTAACACGGCTGTTACTCTGATTCCTGTAAAGAGTTATTACTGCAAATAAAGAGACATCGGGCTGATTTGATCAGTAGAGCAGCGCCTAAGAAATTACTTTCCTAGTCAAGTTTGTCATTGTGAAACAGAGCCTTTCTTTCAGGTCATTGTTCTAATGTTATTGGTCTGACCAGGGTACACTGCTTTTCATGAGACTTAATCAGGTTAGATGTTTTCAGTAGCCTCATGTTTTAGTGGCCATAATGAAGTAGGCTCCTGATGATCAAAGAGTATTATCCATCTCATTAGCTGCCACATTTATAGCATTGCTGATTAAATGGCTCAGAGTCAGAAGCCATCCAGCTAACCACATCTGTGCTGATGGTGGCAAGCCACATTTTAAATCAAACACAGGCAAATTCATCTTTCCTGCTCAAGTCTACCACACTTAATGGTGAACCAGTAGTGTATCCATGCACTATGCTATCCAATGATGGAGTGCGCTTGCCTGTTCTACTCATGAAAAAGGTCAGAAAGCTAAGAGATGTGTCTAAGATCTGTATAATTCTCTTCCAGGACTAGGTTTGTGCCTACTAAGAACAGCCCTATGCTGCATGACTCATTGCTTTCCAGAGGAAGCTCAAGGAAGCCAGGAGACACTTGCTGGCTCTCAAGGGAAGTTTCATACTTCTCCATCCCTTAGCAGTGTACTCAGCACTCTGGAGTCAGTTAATCATGGTGCTTTGTAGGGCAGACCAGAGAGTTGTAGCTTGAGCAGAGGTCTGAACCTACAGCCCCAAGTAGTCTCCTCTCTGTCTCTGCACTGGATCTAGCATCAGGAAAGGGATGGATTCTTTCCAGAGTGCTTCCAGACACACAAAGTAAACAATCTGGGGAAGAACTAGAGAAAATATATATTTTTCTTCTTCAGTTAAAAATGATCATAGGTGTTACATGTACATGCAAAATTTTCATTTGAAAATGTGATGGTGTCTCTTTAAGGGGGGTTTATGTAGCAAATGGATGGGTTAGTTAAAAATAAACCCCTTAATACTTGCTATTCCGATCTTAAACTTACCAGTTTATTAGTTGAAAACCATGATGGGAAACCACACAGCGCAGCCTCCTTAAAAAAATCTTCATTATTTTTGAAAGTTATACCCCACAGGATCTTTGCTAAAATGCTTTGAAGCATCATAAAAATATAATTTCAAGTACGGTCGTCATGGAAAATGAACAAAGTATTTTTTGCTAAGCAAGATTGATTCTGTTTCACTGTTTGTTCATTTACTCGTCAATTCTCCAAAATAAACGTAATTTGCAATGCACCAATCTTTAATGTGAATTTGTGAGATTCTGCTGTAATTTACCTGCATGCTGTACAATAACAAATTATCATAGTTAACTTTTATTTGCAAAGTAGCTTTAACAAGCTTGCTTATCTGTTTCATTATATTGTTTTATGAGTGTAAGCAGTTCTGATCCTGCTCTCTTTTAGGGATTTCAGCAAGATGAAGTGATTGATTGAGTATGACACTTCCTTTGCATCGACTGTAACAGTTTGAAAGCCATAAACAGTCCCTTAAGATAAGGATGTTTGCTTGAGTTGTCAGGGAAAGATTAAAGCATGTTTGGCATCTGAGGCTAATGATGGAAATACTTAGAGGAAGTTTTCATCACCATAATGTGTACCTACATAGCAGAGCTTTTCCTACATAGTTTGAAAAGTCTGGCAGCTGATGCTGAATTGGAATTGTGTAGCAGCTTTGGCAGTGATCCAACTTGCCCCTTCACAAATTAGCTTTTGTGGACAGCTAACAAGCTTCCTTACCAATCAATGCAAGCCATTTCTCACAGACAACACTTGTGCTTCTTCTTCACGTCAGTATGTTTGGTGTAAATGAAAAATATGTGCTGCAGGGTGAAATGAGTTATCAGCGAGTTTGTATGGACAGGTCATGCTGGTTCTATGTTATAGCCAGTAGGGAGCTTTCAAGTCCCTGGTCATCTCTATTTGCTAGAATTTATAGAAGCAATCATGGCTGATGACAGTATGTTAGAAGGTCTGTCAATGGAGTTGTCACCCAAGTGATTATGGGATGAAGCCCTAAGGCCCTGGGAGTATCTTAGCTGCCTTATTTAACCTCCTGATTGTCCAGTAGCAGAGTGGACAGAAGGGAAGGCTACTGAGAGCCAGGAAAACTCATGCAAGACGAAAGGATCAGCCACCTTGAAAAGGTGCCCCTCCCCCCAGCAACAGACAACATACTTTAGGTTTATATTTTGCTGTCTTCTGCTACCTATAGCTCTGTCCTGGGCCTGGACTGCACACAGTTTTTGTTCCAATTTAACTACATTGGTTTAAAAATTGATGTAGTTAAATTGGTAGAAACACCTAGTGTAAATTTATCATCATAAGCTGTTCCAATATAAAAGGAGGACTTGTGGCACCTTGGAGACTAACCAATTTATTTGAGCATGAGCTTTCGTGAGCTACAGCTCACTTCATCAGATGTGCATCCGATTAAGTGAGCTGTAGCTCACGAAAGCTCATGCTCAAATAAATTGGTGAGTCTCTAAGGTGCCACAAGTCCTCCTTTTCTTATTGCGAATACAGACTAACACGGCTGCTGCTCTGAAACCTGTTCCAATATAAGCACCTCTAAATTGGTATAACTGCATCCATACACAGGGTTGCATCAATTTATCTGGGTGGGATTGGTTCTAAACTGGTATAACTAAATTGGTACAGAAATCGTGTGGAGACAAGCCCTTGGACTAATTGCTCTTCAATAAAAGGAGAGCTGGCTGTACCTTATTGAAGGCACAGGAACAAACCATCCCAAAGTGCAGAGAGAATAGCAAATAGGGCAGGCGACCAGCCTGGCTTAACAGTGAAATCTTTGGTGAGCTTAAACTCAAAAAGAAAGCTTACAAGAAGTGGAAATTTGGCAGGTGACTAGGGAGGAGTACAAAAATATTGCTGGAGCATGCAGGGGTGTACTCAGGAAGGCCAAGGCACAACTGGAGTTGCAGCTAGCAAGGGATGTGAAGGGTAACAAGAAGGGTTTCTACATGTATGTTAGCAACAAGAAGAAGATCAGGGAACGTGTGAGACCCTTACTGAATGGAGAGGTTGGATATTAGGAAACACTATTTCACTAGGAGGTTGGTGAAGCACTGGAATGGGTTACCTAGGGAGGTGGTGAAATCTCCATCCTTAGAGGTTTTTAAGGCCGAAAGCCCTGGCTGCGATAATTTAGTTGGTGTTGGTCCTATTTTGAGCAGGGGACTGGACTAGATGACCTCCTGAGGTCTCTTCTAACCCTAATATTCTATGATTCTATGAAAAGGCTGTCCTAGATTTTATCTGGGCTGTTAATTTCTCCTCCTTAACTATGTGACTCTCATAGATTAGTTGAATCTCATCTACCTCTAGGTGCTACGGTAATACAAATAATCATCATAAGTGCATGTAAAATGTCATTTTGATCTCTTTAAGGCACTTTTCAGTTTGATTTTCTCTTCCTATGTGTTTATCACTCTGATTTTGGAGTAATTTGGCAGACTAAATCACTCTGGAATTATGTTCAAGCTTCTCCAAGTCGGAATTGGACCCATTTCTGAAGTGCAGCAACCATGGTTTGACAGAGACACCAGACCACAATTTGAATGCTTGCCCCATTATTCTGCTGTTTGAATGGTAGTCTGATCACAGCCTTGTCTTTACTATCTACTTTGGGACAGGGTTTGACCTGGTGGATTTGTTCAGCGTGAAGGAGATTTTTGGAAGGAAAGACAATGGAATTCAGAGTTCTTATGTACGACTTGGAAGCTTCCCCATCGTGCAGAAAACTGAGTAAGTTTCCTGGTCTTCTTTTCACTTGAGCCTCTGATATCTGTGATTTAGTTCTTTTAAGTTAACCCAGAGTCTTACTGGCTGTCCCAAGGCAGTGCTTCTCTAGGAAATGCATAAAGGAGTTTCTGCTGGCTTTGAGTTGCCCATTCAACTCTGCTGGCAATGCCCTGTCACAAGCCACCCTGGAGCCTAGGTTCTAACCCCATTAATCACTCCTGTCTAAAATGAGCGTTTGGTGGCACTTTCACCGAGGTGTGTATTTGCTAACTGCAGGAGACTGATTCCCCGTGGATGTAGTTATCAGGCAGCTAATACAGTTTCTTAACCTCCTAAAAGAATGAACAGCAGTTAATCCTCTGTCAACATGGATTCAGTACTCAGGGGCTTTTATAACATGAGGCTGCCAGCTGTGTCACAGTCCATCAAAATGGGCTCTCTTCAACCTGTCATATCAGTTCTGCTAGCATTAGCCTTGAGAAGAATGAGTGCATAATTTCATTGAGTGCCTATGGAACAATGGACTGAATTTTCTTCATTAACTTTTTTCACAGTGATTGTTTTAAATTTAATATTACAAAAATCAATATTAATTATTTTCCTTCTTCTGGATAAGAGTTATTTTTTCTAATCTGTTTTGACTCTTCTCCTTGGCTCATTGTGTATTGGAGATACTCTGGCCATTTACATTTCTTTGATTTCATAAATTTGGTCATCTTGGAAGCAACCTGGATTGATCCCCTCCCCGCCCTCTACCTAAAAAAAAATAAAAATAAAAATAAAAAGTGAAAATATGGCTATAGGAAAAAAGTTTTAAGTCCGTAAATTATGCCAAATCTCAGGGTAAGTGAATTTAGGAATGGGGGGGATGAATTCATTGCACTAAATAAACCTTGGTCACTATGTGAAATGTATATATAATTGCTCTATGTATTATGGGACTAGACTAATTCTGTATGACTCAGGAAAATGAGAAAGGGATCCAGAGTCTTTCACCTATGCTGTGGCTTGTTTGTTTAAATCCTGCCTAAATTTGTCATGGTGCAGATTCAGCAATCACTTAAGTACCTGCTTAGCCTTAAGGGCATGAGTAATCACAGACTTCTTTATCAAAGCACTTAAGCAGGTACATTAAGTCTGACTTCCATAAGACTTAAGCAAGCGCCTAATTGCTATGCTTAGGGCCCTACCAAATTCATGGTCCATTTTGGTCAATTTCATGGTCATAGGATTTTAAAAGTCATAAATTTCATGATTTTAGCTATTGAAATCTGAAATGTCATGGTGTTGTAGTTGTAGGGGTCCTGACCCGAAAAGGAGTTGTGAGGGGGGCAAATACAGTACCACAACCTGTCCGCCCCGCCCCCCAATACACAAGATTATTGGAGGGCGGAGGGGACGGGTTGTGGTACTGCTACCCTTACTTCTGTGCTGCTGCTGGCCAGCTGGAGAAGGTGGCTGCTGGCCGGGAGCCCAGCTCTGAAGGCAGAAGGGCTGCCAGCAGCAGCGCAGAAGTAAGGACAGCGTGGTAGGGTATTGCCACCCTTACTTCTGCGCTGCTGCCTGCAGAGCCGGGCCCTCAGTTAGCAGCTGCCACTCTCTGGCCATCCAGCTCTGAAGGCAGCAGCGCAGAAGTAAGGGTGGCCTGGTATGGTATTCTGCACTGATGCTGGTGGGACACTGCCTTCAAGGTGGGCAACAGCCGCCACTCTCCAGCTGCCCCGCTTTGAAGGCAGCACAGAAGTAAGGGTGGCAATACCACGATCCCCCTAACATAACCTTGTGATCCCCCCTGCAACTCCCTTTTGGGTCAGGACCCCCAATTTGAGAAACGCTGGTCTCCCCCCATGAAATCTGTATAGTAGAGGGTAAAAGCACACAAAAGACAAGATTTAACAGTCCATGGCATGTTTTTCATGGCCGAGAATTTGGTAGGGCCCTCGCAGGAGATGGGATAACTCATGTGCTTGAAGTGTTTGGATGATTTGTGATCTATAATCTGAAAAGAGTCCATTCAAAGAAGCCCCTAATACAGTTAGCAACAATTTGACACCCTGACACTGACTTGCTGAGTGACAGTGGGCAAGCCACTTTGCTTCCGTGCCTCAGTTTCTTCATCTGTAAAATGGGGATAATGATGAGGATGATCCTGTTTTTTAAGGTACTTTGAGATATATGGATGGAAAGGTCTATATGAGAGTGAATGATTAACTCAGGGAGAGTGACAGACATGGAAACAGTTTTCAGAGACTGATCAGGAGGGGAGCAGGAGCTTCCATCGAGTCTGTGTGGAGAACAGAAGTTCCTTGAATCTATTAGAGATGTGGTAAATAATACTCCAGGGTAGCTGTTCAGAGCCATGAAGAGTGTGATTCAGCTAGAAAGTCACTTCCCTAAATCAGACTTGACGTTGCTGTGCTGGAAAGAATTTGCACATCTCTTTGCCAATCATGTTTAGAATGAGGGGTGCAAATACATCTGCATTGGTTTAACTTGGTCACATCCCCTGTGCAGAGGTTTCCGGTGGTACTGCGAATAGCCTGTGTCCAGGATCCCTTTCTGTTGTAGCTTGTGAAAGCCAGCGGTGAAGCACTTTATAATTAGATGGGAGTTCTCACTTAGGACACCTTAGAAGAAGGCATAGTGCCATCCCTACTGAAATATGCTGAGGTTTGGCTTGTGCTGAAGGAGGTGTCTCTTAACTTTGATTTTCTGCTGAGCTATTGGCCAGTCTTGAACCCCTCCCTGTCTGGGGAACATGTTCTGGAAGTTGGTTGCCAAGCTATTGTGTGGTTATCTGGACAGGGTTAGTTTTCCGTCTTTCTCAGTCTGGTTTCAGACCCCAAGATAAGGCTGAGATACATTGGCCACTAACACAAAACCCTAAGGCAGAGAGGACAACATGGGAGCAGTGTGACTGATGTGTGTGATGCACGACTGAGTGATGGACTCAGGGCATCGATATTAGATCTGTCACTTAGCTGTGTTCAGTGGGTATTCATCATGTAGTAATGCTGATCTGGGTGTGAAGACTAGCTAAGGAGGACAGGACTTCCCTGAAGTGAATCCATTCATTATTTTGAGGTAGGTACCAATAAGCTTTGAGGACCCTTCTAGAGGCATCCAGGACTCATTGCAATTTTTGCCATTAGAGCTATTTAGCGAGTATTGTTACCCACATACATGTCATTGTCTTATCAAGGCGCAGGGTTCATCTTCTTTCCGCAATAACAAACTGTTAAGGAGGGATTTTTAGTCTATAGTGACAGACACCAAAAATTGCCCCAAGGTTAAAAGCAAGAAAACCATTTGTATCTGGGCATTTGCAGGCACAGCATTGCAGTGGCAATCTCTGTGGTGAACTCTGTCTTCGTGCTTTCTTGTTGTTTAGCTGAGATGACAGATTAGCTGGAAGAAAATTAATTAAAGCAGAATAGTGATGAGACTGATAGGCATTTCTTGCTGGGTGAAGAAACTGCTCTAGGCTCTTGCTTGTTCCCTGCCTGCGAGCAACAGTGTTCAGGAGCGCCCGTTGATATCAGTGGCAGCTGCTGGGGGCTCAGCAGTGTTGAAAATCATGTCCCTTAATTAGATATCTAAGTCTCGATTTCAGTGGCTAATAGGCAACACTGGCATCCTGTGCCTGAAATTGTGGCCATCGAATAGCCATTCAATGGCCTGTGTAAAATGAGTTGGTGTTCTGAGGCCAGTTCCCAGTAGCCACTTATCCACATCACAGTTCCAACTACCACATTTCACACGGGTCATCACCCTTGCGGACAATGGGGATAATCCAAAGCCCACTAAAGTTGAAGGAAGCCTTGCCATTGACTTCAACAGGCTTTGGATCAGGGCAAGTTTGCCAGCCATTGACTGGGCGAGGGGCTAGCATTACATTCTGAGGCATTTGAAGTGCCTCACTAGCATTGCGACTTGGGGCATTCTTGTATTGCTTCCATTCATGCTGCATCATTTTGTTTAACATAGCTGCCATCTTGTTCTCCCTAGGACTATCCATATTGAAACAGTGTTTTGGCAATTACTAAATTTCCCTTTTTAAACAAATCAAGAAAAGGAAATTTAAAAAGAGCCTGCCAATGTTCACCCTTCTTCTGTATTTTAACCTGCAAGCTCCTGTGGTTTGGAAGGAAAACAAACTCAAGCTCCAGGAGGTTTTAGTATATTCCACTTTTGTCTTCAGCAGCCTAAGATATTGTGGGTTCTAGGAAGATTCCCACAGGAATATCACTCAAGGAAAATGAAATCACATATACCTACATAAAACCAGGAACTGAAATTATGAATAGCACTAAAACAAAGACTCCTTCCTCCAAATAATTAGCAATAGTGTTAATCAATTCATGGCAGCTTCTCATAATTAGATACTAATTAATTAATGTACTGAGTAATCTATTTAAATGGTTTTAGTTTCCATTTGGAAAAAACCTAACTTGTATGGACCACCTCTAAGGCTGACAGGGTATTTCAGTCTCCATGGCTCATTCAGTAACTGGCCTCTCCGATTAGAACTGCAGTAGTGGCTTTTGTGATGTGAACAGCTGCTCCCTGAGAATGAGCCTGATAAAGGGGGAAATCATGCCCCACAGACCCTTGCATAAATCTCCCTGCACCCTATGCTATCTCTGTGGCACTGTCTACCTGGATGCTACAGAAAGCATTCAATGGGCCCTGGGATCCATATGGGGCAGAGGGGTAGGGAGTGGTCAGGGCAGCACATCTTCCTCCTTCCAGCCCTGCAGAGAGTCTGAAGAAAGACAGTTCAACCTGGAGCTACAGTTTTATTATCTTTCTCCCAAAGCTCCCTCTGCAGCAAGCTGCTCCTTTTAAGTGGGCTGTTTTTTTTTTTACCAAAAATATCTTTTATTTCATATACAAACTGACAAGATCATGCTTTGAAAAATAACTTGAAAATTTACATCTGCATTGATGAAACAACTCATCCTAGGAATCCAACCTTCTGTCGTGTTGTCCCCAGACTCTCTTCTTTGTCTAAGATCTTCTGTAGGGAAGTGTGCAATGTTTTGCCTACCCATTTTCCTGTCTCCATCATCTCAAAGATACTCTCTGGATCAAGACTATTGTTCCCCAATTTCTTCATACACGTAAGGGTACCTCTGCTGGTCACAGAAAGGAGCAGGCTGGCCAAAGAGCAAGTTTCTTCCTGAAGGGTAGCATCAACCACATGCCTACAACCAATTTTGCTTAATGTGATGGTACAGGGTATGTTATCCACATTAAGTCAAATACAGTCATAAGGGGCATCGGAGAGCTCAATCTCTTTTGATCCTTCTTCATCCTCCAAAACACGCACTTTGGGTTTCCTTGTATTAAAGAGAGCTGCCTTCACTGCAATAGAGATTGCATCAAAGAGGTTGCCACCACATTCCAATAACAAAATCTAGCTGCTGGGGACTTGGAAACTTGGCAATTTGGGGTGGGGGGGGACATGTCAGGCCACAGAACCTGCAAGTCAGTCTAGGGTCCCTTCACAGATGGCCCTGGCCTCTTGCTGATTTCCCAGGAGATCAACAGGGTACTGAGTGAGCCCACAGCCTATTCTGCAGGGGAGCAAGCCCCATCTCCCCATCTACAAAGGTTTCTCATGGAGATTTCCTCCCCTAGAGCCTTATTCCACAGGCTTTGTGGCTAGAAGGTGCAATCTGACCCTGGTGATGATCATGTTGTAGATAATAGGGAAGTAGCATGACACCCACCAGCCTCGGTTCAGATAGATGGCTGGATGGCCATCACATGTGAGTGAATTTTAACCACTGCTGGGCTGGGCTGGAATTGATTCACTGGGCTCAATGACCTAAATATTTAGTGATCTACAAGTCTGGGTTTACAGGTGTTTTCCTTCACGTTTCAGTGTTTTGTTTAATTTTTGTCAGCTAATTTCCAAAATATTTTAAATGTCAGTAATTCTGCACAACCAAACAACACACCTGTGTTACATTTGGTATCAGGAACAAAAGCTGGCTAACATTTCTCTTTGTGGTGTGAAGGCTGAGGATGGAGGATTTGCTGTTCTCATGGCAAATGGAAGGTGATGAGAAATCGAGGCGGAGCCAGGAAGTCCTCTCGATGTGGGTTCTCATTTTTTGTATGCCAAGGTTGCGATTCACCTGAGCTTGAATTTGGGTTACTTAACTCATAAGCTAACCTGCTGCACTAGGGATTCCTCCCAGCTTGGAGCTTCATAGAGAGCTCTTTTGTGACCAGTTGTGTACTCAGAATTATAAACTCAGTAATCAACAGCAAGCTCCCTGTGGATACCAGGCAACCTGTAAAGCAGGATTTCAGATGCTCTGTAGCATGGATCATGAGCTCATTTCAGCTTCAGGTGAAGGCAGGGAAATAAAACATTTCTGGGGACTGTACTCAAAGTACTTGGATTCCCAAAAACCCAAGTTAGCCACTTGATGGACATCCATGTTTTTAGAAGGGAAATAAATGAAAACTCATCAACAGAGTTCTTGTTATTTATGAGCTATTGCATTTGCAAAAAAGACACAGGGGCAAAGGACTTCAGCTCCAGCTTTTGTCATAACTTCTGAGCAACAGTGGTGTCTTTAGGTTTGCTTTCGGCACAAAGGCTGTGCACACCAGGAACTTACAGCCTGTTCTTCGGAGCCTTAAAAAAATCACCTGAGGTTGCCGGGGGGTGGGGGGGAAACGCGGCGCTGGTAACAGGTCATTACAGCTTTCCACCACTTTAAATCCACATGATGCACTGTTCAGCAGCCTCTATGTAATGTGTCAGTGGTCTCAGCCCAGTTCCTAGCACAGAGGCATCCACTGAGCCACACAGGCAGTCCTACTAGAGAGGTCAAGAACGGACACATCCAGTAGTGTAATTAAAGATAAACGCGGATAAATGGAATTTTTCCCCTTCTCCTTTGGGGAATGTGGAGTTTAGGTTACGTTCATTTACCCACTTCCCCACCGGATGCTTCCAAGTTTGAGTGAAAGCACTTGGGCCAAACACATCAGCCCAACACTCAAAAACAAGCTAAACTTTAAGCACGTCCCATTCAACAAAGCCTGTGCTTAAGACCTGTTGATTTTAATGGAACTTGTGTCCATACTTATAATGAAGCACGTGCTTAAATGCTTTGCTGAATCAGGGCCTTGGTAGGGGCCAGTCAGGGAGATATTAACACTGCTCCTGCCAATGCTATGCCCGTCCTGTGGGTAAATACGAGGGACATCTTCTCCCCAGGGCTGTCAATGTGATCATTTGGCAACACTAAGTTAACTGAGACAATGTGTTGGTCTGGTTGGCTTTCATTACATGGGTTGGATGGGAATGGGTCTCTCTGCACTAGGACTCAACAGTCAGAGTGCCAGAGGATTGAGGGGTGACAAGCTGTCTCCTATAACAGAGGCTGAGCTAACTCACTTCCTGCTGTGTTTCCAGGGAGCGGGGGACAGAGGCATAACAGGAGCTTCAGGCACCAGAAAGTGCCCAGGGCTCAGAGTGAGGAGATGTAGGGTAGGGAGCCCAAGTGGTTGGTAACAAAGGGGGATAGCAGCTCCAGGACCGGGGGGATTGGGGGGATTGGGAAGCTGAGCAGAGAGAGGGGGAGACAACAGCAGGAGAGAGAGGAACGTCTACACTGCAAAAAATAAAATAAAATAAACCCATGGCGGCAAGTCCTAGAGCCCAGGTCAACTGACTTGGGCTTTCAGGGCTTGTATTACAGGACTAAAATAGCAGTGTAGACATTCCTGCTTAGCCTGGAGCTTGGGCTCTGAGACCAACCCTCCCTCCCTAGGTTTCAAAGCCCAAGCTCCAGCTGTTGGAGAAGGAACATCTACACTGCTATTTTTAGTCCCACAAGCCTTGGGTGACCAGATGTCCTGTTTTTATAGGGACAGTCCCGTTTTTGGGACTTTTTCTTATATAGGCCCCTATTATCCCCCATCCCCTGTCCCATTTTTTCACAGTTGCTATCTGGTCACCCTGCGCAAACCTGAGTCAGTTGACCTGGGCTCTGAGACTCATTGACTTTTTTTTTGCAGTGTAGACATACCCAGGGAGGATTGGGGACAAGACAGGAGGGAAGGCAGGAGGGGAATGGTCAGGACAGGACCGGTAGGGGAGCAAAGGGGGCCACTGCTGCTCGTGGAAGAAGAGTCAGGAAGATAGGCAGGCAAGGGGAGTGAATGGAAGCGCAGACGGTAATTGGCAGCATTTCAGGAGCTCAGATGTGGGAGGCACTCCCAATGCCAGGACTCCAAGGATGTGAAGGTTCACGGCCAAGCATCAGCTGGGTTGCACTTCTCTCCTGAAATGAATGAATGGAGACTTTGTGGTTTTTAGCTCATTATTCTGAAAGGTTCGTTAGGGAATGGGGGGTGGGGCGGAGGCCAATTGAATCTGTCAGCGATTTAAAAGGGCCCTGTTTCCCTTTCAGAGAACTCAAACAAAACCCATGTGCAAAGCAGACAGTCGTGCGACAGGCAGTTCACACAAATATGTGTCAAAGGTACATGAGGCCTGGCTGTGTGCCCATCGGCAGGACTGATGTGACTGACCTGGCTCTTCCCCACCAGACCTCCTCTGCACTGCTCCTGTGCCTTTTTGTTGCCACTTTCATGCCACTTTTATTCTCCACTGGGGCTCTGGCAGGACAGTGGCAACCCAGGGACCTGCTCTTTTGTGATATGGAATTCCTGTGGGTTCCACAACTTCGGGGGCAGAGGGAGGGGACTCTCGGGCTCTCTTTCTGGCTGTGTGAGAGACAGGATGTTGGCACCAGGAGAATCCATGTCAGTGGGGAAAGGCAGTTGTGTGAGCAGCTTGCAAACAGGAGTTGACTGTGTCTGGCCAGGTCCCAGGTCTCCCTAGGTGAAGGGTATTGTAAGGTGCCCACAGGGAGCCAGAATCTGATGCTCTTTTGCTGGCCATCTGTTCAGAGGCGCTGAGCTCTGGCAGCTCTCACTGGAGCTCCTTCAGGCCATGCAAGCAGCAGGTGTTACACTGTAAAGGCCACCGGTTAGCTGTGTGGAAATGGAGCTGAGCAGCTGGTAAGACGTGTTAACAGGACATGTAGAAAATGATGAGATGAGCCAGACAGAAATAACTCTGCCTGGGGTCCAAAGTCTTGCCTTTGTGGGAGGTCTGTCGCTGCACACAAGGTGGTAGGAGTTGTGGTTGCTACACGGTGACTACAAGGAGTCTTCTTCAATCTGGCTTTTGGGAAAGAATTTGGGGTTCATTGCGGGTGTGTTAGAGCAGAAGCAGCAATAATGGTCTAAACCACAG
The DNA here is from genome assembly GCF_965140295.1 of Lepidochelys olivacea. Taxonomy (NCBI): domain Eukaryota; kingdom Metazoa; phylum Chordata; order Testudines; family Cheloniidae; genus Lepidochelys; species Lepidochelys olivacea. Next base: position 11,835,536 of record NC_140412.1, read on the forward strand.
TACTGTCTGTTCAGATATCTTGAAGGGATTAGCTTCAAATCAGGAAATTCCAAGTGAAAGCTAACGACAGGGGAGTTGGTTTGCATGAAGCATGAATGACTTCGAATCGTTGCTGTAAACTCAACCCGATACTTATTTGAGGTGGCTTTTATTTAAAAAAAAAAATTGGCTCTTTTAAAACACCCTCAGCCTGAATTGTCAGCGGGTGGCCTCTAGTATTGAATGCCCAGCTCCCACTCTTCCCTTGTTCCTCTGGGCAAAGTCAGGGATGCTACCCATCTGAATAGCTTTCCTAAGGGCTTCGCCCTTTATTTATTGCTGCTATGGCTTCTGGGTTCTCATTGGTGCCCGTGACACATGTGGCGACAAGCTTGACTCAAACAGGTTGATTCTTCGTCCTCTCAAAGATGGGCACCAATCCTACAAGGCAAGCTATGCGCTAGGGATGTAAATAGGGTTTAAAAATAGTAACTGTGTAACCTATTAACATTCTATTGGTTAAACGGTTAACTGCTAGGGCGTTCACATAGGTGGGGAACTAGGGCTTGGGAGGGGGGGTGCTGCAGCACCCCTAAGTTTTATGCAGGGCTCCACTGTTGGCCTGCACCTGGGGTCCCGGCTGCCGGCCCGCGCCTGGGGTCCTGGCTGCTGGCCCTGTACCCTGGACTCCACTGCAGCCGGGAAACTGGGCGTGGGTGGCAGCAGAGCCCCTGGGCACAGGGCAGCAGCCGGGAGCTGGTCGTGGAGCAGCAACCGGGACCCCAGGTGCGGGCCGGCAGTGGAGTTCCGGGCGCGGGCTGGCAGCGGAGATCTTGGTGCGGGCCGGCAGCCAGGACCCCAGGCGCAGGGCGGCAGCGGAGTTTAATCGTCAACCAAAACCGATAAGACTGATGCTTATCGGGTAACCAGTTACACTTTTACATCCCTACTACGCACTGAGTAAATTTCTGCTAAATCTGTTTGCAAAGTGTGTTTTGAGAAAGCACAGTTGATTTCACCAGCCAAGAGAACAGTAACGTCTCCTTCAGGGCTGGCACTAAAAGCAGTGCCTGCTTTGTCTGGAATCTGATACACTATGATCTTTTCATGCTGCTCCAGTTGAGTACGTTCACAGGATGTGTCAGACCTGCCTGCCTGCGTTCAGATGTAAAAAGCGCCCACTGCAGCAGAGTATCCAAACAGGATGCTTCACTTATCCGCTGGGTAAGCTAGGCACCGAGGGGGGGTACCTCATCAGGGAAAACCCAACCTGTTCAGCATGATGTAGAACAGTCTGAAAAATCCCTGGTTTTGGTATTTAAGATGAGGCCTGGGAATGAATCATCTTCTCACCACAGGAATGGGGAAGAGCCCCTCTAGGCTAAAGCTGGCATGCGCTGATGGAGGAGAGCAGACACATGTTCCTGTTGTTACTGGTTGCCAGATACAGCAGATTTTGTAGACATCTACATGATGGCTTTGGAAAATCTTGCCAGGACACGCAGGGGCTTCTATTAGAGTCTTTTGCTCTTTGTTGTTGTCTGTTACATTTCTCTCTCAATTCCTCTTCCCCAGGGGTGTATTCCCACAGGGCCTGCCTGATGAATATGCCTTTGTAGCCACCTTCAAATTCCGGAAGGCTTCCAGGAGAGAAGACTGGTATATTTGGCAGATTATCGACAAGTACGGCATTCCGCAGGTATGGGGCCCTTTCCAGCCTTCGGGAGCAGGCGTGTTTCGCACAAGCTGGTTATGCCGCTTTAACTCCTCACTTCTCCTTCCGAATGGACTGATGAGCATTCCTTTCGACTGACACACTTTCAGTTCGTTCTGCCGAAGAACTTTTGCCTTTAAAATTGGACACGGCCCATGGTTTATATTGGAAAGGAGGTTTGCTCCGGCAGTGGCTGAGGTTAGGAGGAAATGGGCAGAGAAAAGACATTCTCCTAATTTTTAAAAGCACTTTGAGTTTTTCAATAAGTTTATTCAGCTGGTTCTATATAGAAAAATTACTGCTTGCCCCTGAGTAGCAGGGATGGTCTCACGGTTAAAGCTCAGGACTGGGCCTCAGGAGAGGTGGCTTCTCTTCCTGACTCTGCCACAGACTTCCTGGGGACTTTGAGCAGGTTACTTAACATCCCTTTGCCTCAGTTTCCTCCCCTGTGAAATGGGCATAATAATGCTTCCCTACCTGGCATGGGGTTTGTGAAGGGGAATTCATTAATGTTTGTAAAGCACTTGCAGATCTTCAGATAGAAAGTGCTATAGCTGTACAGTCACGGAACCTAGCAAGTGCCCCCTCCTGGCCGCTCACTAAGATGGCTGTGACGGGGAATCCAAGTCTCTGCTGCTCTGGATCTCCAGGGGTTTCAAGCCTCTGGAGCCTCAGCAGGCTCCAGCTCTGGTTCCTTGGTTGGCCTTTGTGGAACATTTCCTGGGCACCAAATAGTCTGTTACCCCTTCTTGGAAATGGGGCTCTTCAGCTCACCTGCCCTAGGCCCCCCAAGACGAGCATTGACCTCCAATATACCCCTGTGACTTAAATATGCCCTGCCCCACAGCTCCATCTCAGAGGTGTGAAGCTTCCGGTTACAGTTTAACTCTCTCAGAGGCACACAGCAGTTGGGAAGCAGTTCACACACACTCTGACACTTTGCATAGAGTCAAATGCGTTTGTTCTTTTATACCTAAACATACAGAGCACAGAAGAGTGTGGATCACACAAAACAGTAAACACAACATTGGTCACTTTCAATCTCTCACCCTTCACTTGGGAGTCCTCCGGGGCCACCCATTGTTGTGCCCTGCCTATATATACTGTTACATGATGGGTGGTCCATCCCCCATGGAGTCCCTTTCCCAGCTTCTGTGACCTTGCTGTCTCCTGCCTCATGCTTCCTTTCTGGCTCTCCCTATTTCTCCGTGTTTCTTTATTTAAACCCCTCCTGGTGACCTTTTCTCTTTTGTTCTATTCCTGGTAAGTTTCCACTGTTCCTACCTTCCCCCTTCATTCCAAGGCATAAGCTAGAATGGTTCTCCAAGGCTTGAACTGCTTTTTAGCATAATCTTTGTATAGTTAAAGTTCTGTCATTAGCCTTAAGTATTTCCTTTTGTCCCTGTCTGGTGTGTACTGGCTACAAGACTTTGGTGGATCCACAAACATATAGACACTCATGACACTGCAGTTGTTCATAAGGCAACTTCACAGTATCAACCGGAATTCATAAGTTATACATACATACTCCCATTCATCGTGACTGCAATCTATCATCTGTTGCCATATAGATTTTTTAACACCACACCATGTTGTCTTTTTTGCTTGCAGGGGTTTGGGGTTTTTTTGTTTTGCCTACTGCGTACATTTTACAAAAAGAAAAGGAGTACTAGTGGCACCTTAGAGACTAACCAATTTATTTGAGCATAAGCTTTCGTGAGCTACAGCTCACTTCATTGGATGCATTAAGTGAGCTGTAGCTCACGAAAGCTTATGCTCAAATAAATTGGTTAGTCTCTAAGGTGCCACTAGTACTCCTTTTCTTTTTGAGAATACAGATTAACATGGCTGCTACTCTGAAACCTGCGTACATTTTAGTTTGTTGTTACAGAGATACTTGTGATTCCTGAGTGGGCTGCCAGTGCTGATTTATTTAGCAGTGCTACATATTATTATTCCTTTGGATTTGAACTTCCAAAGGATGTGGAGAGATATTCAGGACACTCAGGCAGCACAGGGGATTGCTCTAGTATAAGAAGCTACTAGCTGGCTAGCTAGATTCTTAAGTCAGTCAGTGAACAAAGGTTAATATCACTATCTTGAAAAATTTTCAGCTGATCCTTGATAAAAGGACATGTTACTTATTGTGAAACCATAGTCCCTTCATTCTGAATCCTATATACCAGACAATCAGTCATTTCCTGTTGTTCATAGCTGAAAAATTGACCCCCTGAAGTTTGGAAAGCGAAAAGCAATAGGCACTTTTGAAATTTTTACACAAGTCCCATTTTTGAAATGACTTTGACACTTAGAAGCCTTAAGTCTCATTGAAAGTTAATACGACGTAGGCTCCTAAATGCCTTAATCACTTTTGAAGATGGGACTTGGGCTCCTAGGTTACTTAGGTGCTTTAGAAAATGTTAACCTTTATCTGCTTGCTCCTACATCAATGGCTTAATATGTACAGTACTTGAGCCGTCCAATGGAGGAATTATGAGAAACAATATGCTCGTAGCAATGGCCTTGGAAAGAGAGAGAGAGATAATTAGTGGGTGAAGTATGAATTTTGCAATGCTGGATGTGATAGGCGTTTACCTAGTACAGATTAAACTGGGCTCTTTCTCTCTGATTTGAAAACTTGATTGAATTTGAGTCCAGTCACTCAGTGCTCCTTCCTTCTTTGTCACTGCTTGGTCATTTTAGTCATAATGGTAGGTAATTTAGGCCATCATCTAATCCCTTTAACATGCCTTGTCTTTTCTCAATCTCATTTCCTATCCCATCTTCAGGCATGTCCCCCACACCCTGCCTATATCTCTTTCCCTTCCCCTCTGCTATTAGTAACTTTGACTCTGTAAAGCACTTTGGGGTACAGTTTATGTGAAAGGACAAGTGTACGGAGAATGAAGTTGTGTTTGTATCGGCAGCATTCTTTCTGTTGATTCTCAGGTCTCTATCCGCCTGGATGGAGAGAACAAAGCCGTGGAGTACAGTTCCATTGGGCTGACCAAGGACGCAGTACGAGTGGTCTTTCGAAATGCACGAGTCAGTGATTTGTTTGACCGCAGCTGGCATAAGTTCGCACTCAGCATTCAATCCAAGAGCGTCTCCCTCTACATTGACTGCAAACTAGTGCAGATGTTGCCTATTGAAGACAGAGAAAATATTGACATTCAAGGGAAGACCGTGATTGGCAAGCGCCTGTATGACAGTGTACCCATAGACGTAAGTACTGAGTCTGTGGATTCATTCCCAGGGGAATTATATCCGTCTGTGCAAGGTTGATGGGGTTTCTGGTGTCATACTCTCACTGAACCCTTTCTTTATTCACTGTCATTTCCTGAATCTTTGCATTTGATTAACTGTCTGAGGGCTTGTCTACATTACCCACTGGATCGATGGGCAGTGATTGATCCAGTGGGGGTTGATTTATTGCGTCTAGTCTAGATGCAATAAATCGAATGCCAAGTGCTCTCCCATCGACTCCGGTACTCCACCGGAGCGAGAGGCGCAGGCGGAGTTGACCGGGGAGCATCAGCCATCAACTTACCGCAGTGAAGACACCCTGGTAAGTAGATCTAAGTATGTCAACTTCAGCTACATTATTCACGTAGCTGAAGTTGTGTAACTTAGATCGATCCCCACCCCCCCACCTACCCCCAGTGTAGACCAGACCTCAGAATGGCTGACATCTCATCAGATACCAGGGTTTCCATCTTTTAACCTGAGAGTACTGAAGTGTGCAGTACAGGGATACAAACAGGGGGATCCATTTCATTCTTCCAGCCAGTCTGAGCTTGCCATTGCTAAACCCATGTCCGCAATCCTAGGTATCGCTCACCTACAAATATAATCGCCAAATCTAGATACTACCAAACAGCATCTGAATGTCTCTTTGCTGACCCAACCTGGCCCTACATGGGGTTTCATGTGTAGTAGTTAGAAGCAGGAAAGACTCATTAAATCACTGAGTCCTCTCCTGCAACATCAGAATACGGTCCTCACCAAACCGAGAATAAATCCAGCATTAAATTAGTACCATGCTTGGTCTTAGAGAAAAGATCAAGATACTTACACTGGGCCTGGTTCTCTTCTTACATGCATGTAAATCAAGGCTAACTCCGTTGAAGGTATAAGGGGCCTGTGCAAAGTGAATCCCGTGTGCATGTAACATGACATAGTAGCATTTTACCCACGGGTGGGGGGGGGAGGGAGGAGGGGGAAATGACAGTGTGGGTTGAACACAATGAATGCCGTCCTATCCAACTGAAATTGCAGGGGGACTATAGGTAGGCAGAATGTAAATTTCCAGATAGGAATTTGGCCAGGACACAGAGGTTAATATACACCCTTGTATTTTCTTTTTGTAAAAAGCATCACAGGATCTTTAATGAACACGGAGAGTCAGGCTCTCATTAGCATAGTGCCCTGCACAGAATGCTGGGGTGTTGACAGAGACGGATGCGTGTCAGCTATGGAACCCCCAGAACCATTGTGATCTGGCCTTTGTCTGTATTGTTTGCACTCTTTGTATCGAAACACTAGGCACAAGTTGGCATTAATAATTCACAGCCTCTGAAACGTGGCTCTACTGTCTGTCTTTGTTTTTTAGTTTGATCTTCAGCGGATGGTAGTTTACTGTGATTCCCGACATGCCGAGCTGGAAACCTGCTGTGATATTCCCTCTGGACCAGTAAGATGTTGTTTTGTTTTTATATATATACCAAGACACTCTTAGTTTAGATCGATTATCCAAATAAGGGGTTGCAGCAGTGTGAGTTTGATGTTATAAAGGTGTTAGATCAAACCAATAGAATTGGTAACATGACAGTGATGAGTTTACTGGAAAAGAGAAATGTATTAAGCATTAAACCTTTCCATGTCCCTTTCCCCTGTCAAACTGTCGTGGGAAAGAGGAAAATCTGAAGGGTTCAACTGCTGAATGAAGAATAGAAATTGCACTTAAAAGGAGTCAGTGTGTTTCCTATTGCTGCTGTATGGAAAGAGCGCAGACAGCAACAGTTGCTAGTTAGTAGTCTCAGCCCACTAGCCAACGGACAGAGGTCTGCATTGCGAAAAACACCAGCACAGTGTGGAAGAAGCGTGCAGTGCCTCAGTCGCTGCAGTAGCTCCTGTTGGGATAAACAGGTTTGCAGGGTCCAGACTGGTACCTTTCACCAGCAGTTTTTAAAACCCCAAATCCAAAAAAACCCACTTGATTCTTCTGATCCCTAAGTCTCGGGAATTTGACATAGTTAGCAACATGGTTCAATAAATACCAATTTAGCTGCCATAAAGTGGATCAAAGGCCAACGAGATTTCGAGACGAGAAGACCTGATAATGACATGAGCTGTTTGGTTTTAGTGCCAGGTGACGGTTGTGACTGAAGCGCCACCTGCTGAAATAAGACCCACTGTCGGCAGCGAACAAGTGGGCCCCCAACACACCCTCAACTGTTCCTGTCCTGCTGGAGAAAAGGTGAGTGTGACTCTGTTCTCTTTTGGGAGCCTTTGTTTCTTCTCCCTGGCTAGCCCCTTGGGTTTTGGGAGTAGGATCTAGTAGAGGACCTTGACCGGCAGCGCCAGGCAGGATCACAGACTCCTAGATTGTAAGCCTGTTGGGGAAAAGGACTGTGTTTTAGGGATTTTGTCAGCACCCGTTCATTGGATCTTGATCCAGATTGTGGCTTCTGGAGATCAACCTAGAAAATGAAGCAGCAATTGTTACCACCCCTTTTAAGTACAGGTTTTGTAAGACATAATAGGAATAGGCTGGTAGGGTAAATGTAAGCCATGCAGAAACAATCCCTTTGCCTTTAGTGGAGTTGAGCCTGTTTAAATCAGCAGTGAATGTGGCCTTTAAGGTGTTAGCACTGCAGCCATACTTTCATTGCTGACTTTTTTCTTTTAGCGTGTCACTGCTCAAACCTTGAGGACGTGTAGCTTCTCGTCCATTGCCCGCTGAAATGGACTCTTCCATTGTGGGGCTCTTTCTATTGTCTCTGGTGTGCCCTTAGTGTGCTGGCATGTAGTGAGAAGAGCAGTCTCCAAATAGTTTCTTTGTTCTCTCTTTAGGGTGAGAGGGGCTCAGCTGGCCCTGAAGGTCCTAGAGGTCCAAAGGTCAGTAGTATTTTTCCATTTTGTCTATTTAAAAATACCATATGAGGTGCTGGGTTATTCTCTATGACAGGAAGAGTTTAAGGAACAAAGTCCAATTAACTTGACAAGAGAAGGGTTGGATGTGTTCAAGGTGGGCTATGGGAAATGCAGTAGTTAGTGTGCGTGTCTTGACTATGCTCACCCCCAAGTTTCACTGAAGTGGCTTTATGTAGCTTATAGAAGCACTAACATACAACATTTTTGTTTCTACATTGGCTGTTTCTCAAACGAGTGTTATCCATGAGGCTGACATCACAACTTTGATGGCGAGTCTCCAGTAATTCTGCACTGTCCCCAAGCTAAAAGGCCACATCATTACTGTTCATCATCCACCAGAACTTTACTGAGACAGGGGTAGGAGAATGGAGCCCTGTAATCTAGTATCCCAGCAAAAGCATTTGAGTCATGGGGTGAAGTTAAATATGGGCTATATTTCTAATTAGGTTTCTTCTTAGAATGCACAGAGTAAACCAAACATTCTTTCCCCCAATGATTCTAAATCCTACTTAGCTGGATGATGCTGACTTCTCATGAAGTGTGAGAGGGAGCTCACTTATGCTGTATGTTAAGGTTAAAATCCCAAAGCCTGGCTTTTTGGAGAGGCTTGCTGTACTGTCAATAGTTAAATGTTTCCGGGATGCCAAAAGAAATACTTTGGGTATATATTTTCTGCTGGGGCAAATGGAGACAGGCTTGTTGACTTTAAGCTGCACCTGTTTAAAATGGCTGAGAATTTGACCTGTTGTTTCCATGGGACTATAAATAGCCCCATTCCTATTTTCATCTGTGACAGCTTAAGTGATGATGGGCTATTCTTCAGAATGACAGAACCATGAGAAATGAGTGTGAGAAGAACACAAAAGGATGGCAATGATAAAACAAAAGAAAGAAAATGTATGTTGTCTCATCCACTGGCACAGCCCTGCAACAGACTCCAGAAACACTAGTGACTATCCCACTTCACTCTCAGTAAAATGGTGTGAACACAGTTCTGTAGATGGAGGATTGAATAGCAAGCCTTATTCACTGATCTACAGCTAGTAATCACCTGGCTTTGATGTTCCATAAACCATGTGCATCCAAGGACCTATAAGGTTTGTGTAATAGTGATCTAATGAGCTGTGCACAGACGCAGGAGTTGGGGACTCTTGACTTTTAATCCAAGCTCTGCTGATGAATCACTGTGTGGGAGAGGGGACGTTATTTAGCCTCCCTTACCCTTATCTTACCTATCCACTAAATAGAGCTAATTCTTTGTGCCTGCCTCACAGGGATGCTGTGAAGATTAATTAGTAAATGGATGTGAAGCCCTTTATGGCATTTGTGGACCAGTTAATATCTAGGCTAGACTGTTGGTCTTTAGGCAGCCCAAAGGAGAGTATCCCCTCTCCACCAGCCTGTACATGTGTAAGGCCAACAGACCCGGGTCGTTGGTGGGCGGGATCGAACCTGGGGCCTCTGGAGCTTAAAGCATGAGCCTCTACCGCATGAGCTAAAAGCCAACTGCCTCTTAGCTAAGGCTGTTAAGCAGACTTATTTAATTCTCTCTCTAAGTGGTCTTGGTGCCATTATCACTACAAAAGTTTTTTTCTCCTGCTGATAATAGCTCATCTTAATTAATTAGCCTCTTACAGTTTGTATGGCAACTTCCTCCTTCTCTGTATGTGTTTCTTCTTACTATATGTTCCATTCTATGCATCCGATGAAGTGGGCTGTAGTCCACGAAAGCTTATGCTCTACTAAATTGGTTAGTCTCTAAGGTGCCACAAGTACTCCTTTTCTTTTTGCGAATACAGACTAACACGGCTGCTACTCTGAAACCTGCACTTATTGTGACATTATCTGACTCCTGTGAATATTCCATGGAACTGAGCAAAAATCAGAAAGTGGGGAGGAAGTTTAACCTTCTATTTTTCTTCAATTTAAATCCCATAACCCAGGGCAAACCATGGAACTCGCAAAGATTAGAGAAAGGAAAAGCTCCTTTAGAGGTGATTGTCTCTGCCTCAGCCCACTATGTTGTCAAAGTGAGGGTAATGTACTGTGACACTGAATGTTTTGTTTTGGAAGGAGATGTAGCAACGAAAAAAATTAGAGAAAGAAGCAGAAACAGACTTGGAAGAATCAGCTTGTGTACAGGGCAGACTGAGTTTGGTTGTTAATGTGCTGCAGAATACAATTGTTAACACCATCTTTATTTAATTATTCTTGGATGCAGCATGCTTTTCACACCTATTTTCATAGGATTCTAAGGCCAGCAAGGAACACTGTGATCATCTAGCCTGACCTCCTGTATAACACAGGCCATAAACTTCCCTAAATTAATTCCTGTTTCCTAGAGCAGATCTTTCAGAAAAATAAAGATCCAATCTTGATTTAAAAGTTGTCAGTGATGGAGAATCCACCACAACCCGTGTAAGTTGTTCCAAGGGTTAATTACCCTCCCTGTTAAAAATGTGCACCTTCTTACTGGTCTAATTAAAGAATTAGACTTCATCGCATCTGTCTGGGTTGTCTCCATCAGAGAATGTATGTGTCCCAGCAAGGGGCTCAGTAAGTGGTGGAGCTGAACACTTCTTAGTTACAAGCGTGGACAAGGGCAAATTGAATTCAGCACCATCTCAGAAATCATGGTTAAATCCCATTTTATCCAGAATGGGGAAATCTTTGGCTGCTGCAAGATCTATTGTAGCTAGCTCTATGCTGTTTCTTCCCAGTTAGGGTGACCATATTTCCCTATGCTGAATACAGGACACCTGGTATAATTACTCATATTCAAGCGAGTTCAATGGCAACCAATCAGAACTATGCCGTACAAACATTCAAATTCACATCAAGTTGACTGAGCCACTGCTAAAAGGAAATACTGTGTAGTTGGATTATTTTTATTTACCTTCTTGTCTTTTAGGGTTCACAGAGGGAGGGGTGACACACACACACCCCTACCTCCCCCCCACACACATGGGGAGAGGTGACCCACACACACTTCCGTACACCTCTCTCACATGGGGTGGGGGGGGTGACCGACCAACCGACCTGACCCTCCCTGACTGGCCTTCTCTGCCCTCCATGCCTTGCTGGGCCCCCCGGGATGGAGCGCCTCTCCTGGTACCTGGTGCTGCATCTTCCCGAGGCAATGGGGTGGGGGTGGGGCCGTGGGGTCACATGCCCCCCTCACGCAATTTCTGTCTGGGTTCACACCAGAATGTGGCCAGCAGCAGCCTTTCAGCACTGTGCGGGAGGGAAGGGACGGAAGCTGCTTCCAGTCGCAGAGGAGGCAGCGGGGGAGCGGGGGAAGGGATGATCTGGCCTGTGTCTTTTCAGAGCCCATTTCTTCCTTCCCCACCATCATGGCTGGAAGCAGTTTGTCCGTTCCTGCCTGCACAATGTTCTAAGGCAGCTAACACCTCCAGGCTGCTGCTGGCCACCAACATATCCCAGCTGCCTCCTGTCCTCACAGCTACAGCAAGGGCAGGAAGGGGTTAAGCCCTAGGGATGCATTGTGCACCAGGGGCCAGGGAACCTGACTGCAGGAGCTTCAGTGAACTCAGCCAGAGAGGTGGCTCAGCAGGGAAGGGTGCTTGGGGACGGAGTAGCCTCATGCTCCCTGGGGGCAGGACCTGAGGGGGTGGGCTGGGGTGAAGAGGGTACTAAGCTCCTGCCTCGGGGGCTGCTGCAAGCCTGCAGGTTTGGGGAACAAACAGGCTGGAAATCGCTTTCCGCCCTCACTCCAGAGCTTAGCTGAGGGGCGGAGAGGCTTCTCCACCATGCCAGCGCTGTGCGGGGCTTTGGCACATTCAGGGCTTGGCTCCCCCTGGCCAGCGCCCCAAGCTGGAGGTCTTGGGCTTCCCCGAGGGCGCCAGCCCAGCCAGAGGCAGTGGGGAAAGGAAGGAGTCTGCTGGCCAGGCTGTTGATGAGCTGAGTGCTCTGACCGGGGGTTGGTTCTCCACACAGAGCTGGGAGCGGGGCGTGCCCCACCGGAAGGGATATGGAGAAGCAGCGGGGCTGGGGGTGGGGGGCGCAAAGGGCAAAGCAGGGAGAGGACAGCGAGAGGGGGAACAGGTAAAAGGCTGAAGGGTGGGCAACAGAGGCAACACGTAACCGGCCGCCGCCTGGCACCTGCCTGCACCCACCAACCACTGCAGCACAAAGCCAGTGCCTGCCGGAAATGGGACGGGAGCGGGGCCCTTCTGGCCGAGAGCCGGCATGCAGCAGGGGCTGCGCTGATGGACCAGCAGGGGGAGTGGCTGGCCCCGTGCACTGGATCTTTGCCCCGACACCAGCCTTGCACACCCATCCCTATCGTTGGCCACTGGACACCCCCCCGCCCAACCCATTCACTCCTGGTAGGCAGGTGGCTGGTGAGCAGGGATCCGGCCAGCAGCAGGACCCGCCAGTACTGATGGGGGCGAGACAGAAAATACGGGACAATCTGCCCGTTTTTAAGAAAAAGTCGAGACACAGGCAGGAGGACTTAAATAGAGCACTGTCCCTTTAAAAACAGGACGTCTGGTCACCCTATTCCCAGTCCCTCCTGGAGTAGGATGTAGGAGTCCAGCAACCCCTGACTGATGTAAGAGCTTCCAGCAAGAGGAGCCTTGAGGTTGCTTTGAGTTGTGGTAGGGGCTGAACTGGCCCCTGTCTGTGATTGGGGTGTGGAAGATCATTCAAACTCATCTTTGTTTTTACTCCTAAATGACACAGAATTCAGTTCCAGAGCTGGTAGGAATTTTCTGAACAAAAACAAAACAAAAATCTGGATTTTTCACAAATATTTTTTTTATTTTTCTAGTTTTTATGGATAAAATGGGAAAATGGAAAAAAAAAACCCACATTTTTTCAGTGTATCTCTTTTCTTTTCCTCCTCTTTCTCATTTTCCCCTTTCCCTTTCTTGCTGCCTTTTTCAAAATAGAAAAAGGGGGGCCAGGGAAGAAAACCCCACAACATGGAAAAAAACAAAACCTAAAATTTTCTGAAACCAAAATGTTCACGACAAATTCAGAATAAGTGAAAAATGGTTCCTTTTTGGAACCGACAAAACAGAGATGACTAACATTTTTGAAATTTTTCATTATTTCCCCCCTTTTTTGAACTATTTTAACAACTAAGGGATAGAGCTCTCGGGATCTAATGCAGTCCACATTTCAAAGGCTGGGAATCCTCACTGTATTGAAAAGGAATTGTAAAGGTAAGGCCTTCTGAGGGTCCTCAAGGGAGACATCTTTTTGCCTTGACATTGCCCCTTCGAGGATTCCATGCGTATTTTAAAATCCACGACTGCATATAAATCATACACCAACACCCAAGCTTCCCATGTACTGGAAACAAAGTGATGCATGGGTGGGCTTTCTGATTGCAGCAGCACCTGCTCTGTTGCTAGCTGTTAAATTGGGGCTTTGAGGAATGTGGGCTTCAGTATTGTGAGACAAATCTTTGATACACTTAAATAACAAAGACACATTTGAAATATTGAATATACAAATGTTAACATGGGGCAACTGTTAAGTTGAATCAATTCTTAGGCACAATCAGCAATGGCCGTGTGCCTTTCGGAAGAGCAATATACTTTACAGTCTTGTGGTGCTCACACCCCTTTCCTCTTCTGCAGGGAGAAAGTGGCAGCCCAGGACTTCCTGGTCTAAAAGGAGAAAAAGGAGACTCGGTAAGTCAGAGCTGTCAGAGGCTGACTGATCTTGTAGTGGAATATTAGCGATGGGAAAATGGTTGTTCTCCTAGTGATTGCATGGGGCTTATGGTTCTGTGAAAGGAGTTCGGCTTACTGAGCAGTCCCTCGTGGCCAGAGTTCTATTTTCAGCAGACTCCCTCTGTTCTTTGTCTTCATGGCCCCTTAGGTTATATCTGCCCTGCAGTTAGACACCCATGGCTGGTCTGGGTCAGCTGACTTGGGCTTGCAGGGCTCAGGCTGCAGGACAGTGAAATTGCTGTGTAGATATTTGGGTTGGAGCCCAAGCTCTGGATCCTGACGAGGGGGAAGGGTCCCAGAGCTCGGGCTACTCCAACCTGAGCCTGAACATCTACACTGCAGTTCTATAGCCCGGCAGCATGAGCTCAGCTGACACAGGCCAAACATGGGTGTTTAACTGCAGTGCAGACATACCTTTACAGACCCACCACAGCCTTCCTTGTAAGTCCTACCACCCTCCACTTGGGGCTTTTTAATGACCGCAAACAGTCCCACTGATAACGTCCATCACTGCAATCCAAAGGTTCCCACATATCTCTGGCTCTTCTGCCATCTACAAAGAGCTCTTTCCCTGCCATAGCATAAGTGTCTCTCCTCGGAGCTTAGCCTTCTGGCTCTGGCTTCCTTCTCTTGCCAGTGTTTCCCGTGTTCTAAGGGAGAAGGCCCTGTCTATATACTGTCCTCCTCCAGGGAGTTCCTCCCAGTTGGCTGGAAGAGAGGAGAGCCCTGCCCCACCCTATACTACAGGATTTCACATCCCAGTGTCCTAACTACCAAGGACAGCTTCTTCTTGTCCACTACCAGGCCATTTCCTGGGCCGTTGATCCTTCCAGCGCCCTGGAATGGGGTCTTCTGGCCCACTCTGCTCTTCAAGGGTCAGTATTCTTCATGCAGCTTGTGCTCATCCTCCGAGCAGGGATGATATTCACCCTTCTAGTGTCAGTCAGCTGATGCCATTCTCTGTGCGTTTCAATGCTTTGTCACTCAACCCGACAGCTAGTTGGCCTGTTGTTGGCCTTTTAGTTCAAATGTGTGAATTGGATACATTGACTGCGTAGCACATCCAGGAGGGACACTGTGGTGCATTGATATACAAAGGAAAGAGTCGATCTTTGCTGTTTACATTAAGGTGACATTGGGATCTCATTTCAGTCAGTTGCTCCTGATAAAAAATGCCACCCTCTGGCTCATTATTTAATAGAGAAAAAAGTCTGGGTTTTTAACGGCGATCAGGACTAATTAAAGCTGAGAGTGTCTCTGTTTTTGGAAGCTTAATGTCATAAATATTAACTAACATCTTATGTAGAATAAGGGATAAGTGTGGTCTGGTGCTTGAAATGCAGATGCTGGGGTTCAGAAGATCTAGGTTGTTGTCTGAACTGGGGAAGTCACTTGACCTGTTTGTGCTGCTCTGTTATATAGGTATAATAATATTGATCTATATAATAAGTGCATCTTTAATTAAATAAAAAAGTGTAACCCTGAAGAAGCGTAGGTAATTTCCTAAGCAACCACATGATTTTGTTGTTGCACATCCTGTCTTCCTCTCCCACCAGGGTTTATCTCCATCTCGCCTTATGTTTTGTCTGAACTTTGCTCATGATCCTGAAGTTGGACCTACAGGGACAGACCCTTGCACCTCTGTGGGCCAGTTGCAGGACCATGACCTTAGATTATAAACTGTTCCAGAGCAGGATCTCTGTCTTGTGCTTTTCTTCAAGTAAAGGGCCATGCACATATGCACCTGTATAAATAATGAATAATAAAATCTGCACGGGTGTTTTGACAATTAACATTTATAAAGTGCTTTGAGATCTTTGAATAAAAGTTGCAATGTAGCATTATTATATATTAAATTTACCTTCCCTCTCCTTTCTAGGGCAGAGGAGCATATGGCAGAGGACAGAAGGGAGAACAGGTATGGTGATATTGTTAATTATACAACACAGTTAGATCATAGCTCACTCCATGACTATGTTTAGCTCAAATTCTAATTTTGGAACCCATGGGAGCTTCCAGAGTAAGACCTGCAGGAGGGAGACAATTATGAAGAAAGAAAATTCAGGAGATATACACTGGTTGGATTTTAGTAAAGGAAGTGATATACTTTCTCGCACACACTTCATCAGAGATGTTAAGATTTGTCACTGCTTTGCCCCTGGGGTAGTCTCAGTTCCCGCTGAGCAAAGTGTGTGTAAAATGCAATCACATCAGAATGGTAACACTCACTTGGACAAGTGGGAAGGACTACACAAGGAGCAATGCAATGGAGAATCAGGCTTCGTCTAATGGATCAAAAACTGGCTCAAGAAACATGAACAAAAGGTACTGATAAGTGGCAGTGCATTGATTTTTACAGAGGTATTCGAGTACTGAAGGGACTCACAGTAAATATCTTATTGAATATTTTCATTAATCTGAAAGAGGGAGAAAACTGCATGTTCATGTTATTGCAAATATTAATAAGGACAGAGAAATAGAGTCTAAAGCAGTTAAAAATATGGATGCAAAGTAACAAAATGAGATTCACTTGGAAAAATGCTTTATTTTCTATCTGGAAAAATATATTCAGTGGAAATCAGGAATGGCTAATGAAGCATGGTGGGGATAGTGCTTGACAAACTAGACATGGGTTTCTAGGTTATATGGCAGCCAAAACAGTCAATGCAAATTTAGGCTGCATAGGCAAAGCATGACATTATGGAGGAGAGAGATAATAGTTCAACTCTATCCCTGTGTTACAATCATGCTGAGAATATCACACTCAGTTCTCGGCACCAGAATGACACTGACAAACTGGAGAACATAGAGATGAGCAAGAAAAAAAGATTGAGGGCTGAAGGTATCGCCCAATGTGGAAAGATTAAAAGAGCCAAATGTGCCTAGCCTGGCTAAGTGATAATTCTGGGGGGACATGGAGAAACTCTACAAATATTTGATCATTAGTGGAGGAATGGAAATAATTAATTAGGGTGGTACCAGGGGATAATGGGATGAAATGGAGAAGGAAGACATAAAGTGTGTGGACCATGAGATGCTTGATAGAATAAGGAGTAATGGTCTCAAGTTACAGTGGGGGAGGTTTAGGTTGGATATTAGGAAAAACTTTTTCACTAGGAGGGTGGTGAAACACTGGAACGGGTTACCTAGGGAGGTGGTAAAATCTCCTTCCTTTGAGGTTTTTAAGGTCAGGCTTGACAAAGCCCTGGCTGGGATGATTTAGTTGGGGATTGGTCCTGCTTTGAGCAGGGGGTTGGACTAGATGACCTCCTGAGGTCCCTTCCAACCCCGATATTCTATGATTCTATGTAATAGTCTGCTGAACTCTCAAAGGAAACAGTGGGCATCACATTGCTTGGACTATTTAAAACTATATTGGACAATACATTAGTAAATGTCCTGTAGGGAAGAATCCTGCACTGGCAGGGAGAGATGGAGTTTATTACCATTTGAACCTTCTTATCTCTACTTTCTCTGATTATAATCTGTTGATCATATATATCCGAAATGCACCATTTGACCTTCTTACATTGCAAAGTAAGGTTGCTTATTAAAGAAATGTTACTAAGGCAGCCTATAGACATGGGAAGAATGTAGGGCAAATTTCTGCAGTGATATACATGCAAACTTTCCCACTGACAAGCAGAATTTGGCCTATAATAGACATTCTAGATTCACAATAAGAAAAGGAGTACTAGTGTCACCTTAGAGACTCACCAATTTATTTGAGCATAAGCTTTCATGAGCTACAGCTCAGTTCATCGGATGAAGTGAGCTGTAGCTCACGAAAGCTCATGCTCAAATAAATCGGTGAGTCTCTAAGGTGCCACAAGTCCTCCTTTTCTTTTTGCGAATACAGACTAGCACGGCTGCTGCTCTGAAACCTAGATTCACAATGCAGTCTTTAGAAATCAGCCAGTGTTTTTCATGTGGCAAGGGTCACTTGGCCCTGATTAAAACCGTTATATTTAGTATGTTGGTGCTGTAGTAGAAATAAGGTCTGATCCGGCCAAGAAGGATCTGAATGGTAGGAAGTGCCACCTCTTGCCTTTGTCACCCTACTGAGGAATACGGTGAGCATGCAAGTTTTGATTGAAAACCGGATACAACATCTGTGCTGAACTTCTCTGATTAGGTAGCCAAGGGGCATCCTTGATAGCTGCCCCCCAACATGTGTGCATAAAGATCCATGAATTTATGGCTAGTTAGCTCTGTGTATTTGATACGTTCGCCAGCAGAGGCAGTCAGTGGGCCTGCATTTAGTAACAAAGGAGCTGCGTCTTGTATATGTGCCCATAGAGAACATGGGCATGGTCTAGGCATGTTTTGGTACTGTTCTTGGTGGAGGGTGTGTCTCTGCTGAGCAGGGCTGGCATGTTTGACAGCAGGAGGAGAATGTGCTATTGCTGAGCGTGTCCACTGATTAAGTAGCAGAAGAGCTGACACCTGCCCGGCGTGTCTTTTGAGATCAGCAGCACAGAAGGTGTGGATCTGCTGAGTGTGGCTGATGCATGTAGCAGTAGTGGAACGG
The DNA here is from genome assembly GCF_965140295.1 of Lepidochelys olivacea. Lineage (NCBI taxonomy): Eukaryota > Metazoa > Chordata > Testudines > Cheloniidae > Lepidochelys > Lepidochelys olivacea. The sequence continues at coordinate 11,853,624 of NC_140412.1, forward strand.
GGTATGCGTATGTCAGAAGAAGGGGTGCTGGTGTGATTGAAGTAACTGGTACATTTGGCAGCGGAAGTGTCACGTGCCTAACCATGCTAGATATACTTTGTACTCCCAGCAGAAGAGGAAGAGAGCCTGTGTATGTTTCACTGAAAAGGTTCACTGACCTGGTATACCTGGCATCAGAGGACTCGCACACCTCCTGGCATGGCCCCCAAAATGGTGGAATAAAACACCTCTCTCTGTCCCTTCATCTCGACCATGACAGCTTTATATTTACCTGTTATCACTCAAGAAGGAGATCTTGAAGTCAATGCGGATACTTCTCTGAAAACATCCACTCAGTGTGCTGGAGCAGCAGTCAAAAAAGCAAACAGAATGCTGGGAATCACTAAGAAAAGGATAGATAATAGGACAGAAAATATCATGTTGCCGCTATATAAATCCATGGTACGTCCGCATCTTGAATACTGCGTGCAGATGTGGTCACCCCATCTCAAAAAAGATATATTGGAATTGGAAAAGGTTCAGAAAAGGACAACAAAAATGATTAGGGCTATGAACGGCTTCCATAGGAGGAGAGATTAATAAGACTGGGACTTTTCATCTTGGAAAAGAGATGGCAAAGTGGAGATATGATTGAGGTTTTATAAAATCATGACTGGTGTAGAGAAAGTAGATAAGGAAATGTTATTTATTCCTTCTCATAACACAAGAACTAGGGGTCACCAAATGAAATTAATAGGCAGCAGGTTTAAAACAAATAAAAGGAAGTATTTCTTCACACAATGCACAGTCAACCTGTGGAACTCCTTGCCATAGGATGTTGTGAAGGCCAAGACCATAACAGGATTCAAAAAAGAAGTAGATAAATTCATGGAGGATAGGTCCATCAATGGGTATTCGCCAGGATGGGCAAGAATGGTGTCCCCAGCCTCCGTTTGCCAGAAGCTGGGAATCAGCGACAGGGGATGGATCTCTTGATGATTACCTGTTCTGTTCATTCCCTCTGGGGCACCTGGCACTGGCCACTGTCGAAGGACAGGATACTGGGGTGGATGAACCTCTGGTCTGACTCAATAGGGCCACTCTTATGTTCTTACTTGCATTTCTGGGATTGTGGGCCTTTAAACCTGCTGGTGGCGAGTAAATGGAGTAAATGCCAGTGTAACTCTACTGACATCGATCAGGACATGGAGCATCTTTATATTTCAATATAGTACAGCGCCAAGCACACTACTGATGACAAACCAACAAACAACAACCCTGGCTGAAATCCTCCGCTCTGCATTGGAAAGTTTAGGAATAAGAGTTTATTTGATTTAGAAAATGAGAGCATTCATAATGAAAGCTGAAATGGCATCCTTAACTTGCCCTGTTGTGCCTAGGTATTACAGGGATGACTGGTGTGTTGTACCTTCGGGTACTGAAGTAGGTATGTACAAACCAGGAGAGTGAGAGACACAGTGCCCAGGCCTTGTGCCCCAAATATTACATTCTAATCACAAAATTTGAACTTGTACACACAAGCAGTTAATTGCATGTGCAAACAGGTGTGCTTGTATAATCCACTGTTCAGTATGTGTCACACTCACGAAAGCTTATGCTCTAATAAATTGGTTAGTCTCTAAGGTGCCACAAGTACTCCTTTTCTTTTTGCGAATACAGACTAACACGGCTGTTACTCTGTAACTTCCCACTCTGTGTCTGATTTGCACAGATGAGTCTGTTTCAGCTGCCAGCTATGGGAGTTAGTCCTTTAGTTCAAGCTATAGATATTCATGAAGTCCTAGGTACAAACTTAGGTCACTAGCAAGGTGGATGTTACACTTATCCATAAAAAGAACCTTGTGGCACCTTAGAGACTAACAAATTTATTTGAGCATAAGCTTTCGTGGGCTACAGCCCACTTCATCGGATGCATAGAATGGTAGAATGGAACATATAGTAAGAAGATATATACATACAGTGAAGGTGGAAGTTGCCATACAATCTGTAAGAGGCTAATTAATTAAGATGAGCTATTATCAGCAGGAGAAAAAAAACTTTTGTAGTGATAATCAAGATGGCCCATGTAGACAGTTGACAAGGTGTGAGGATACTTAACATGGGGAAATAGATTCAATATGTGTAATGACCCAGCCACTCTCAGTCTCTATTCAAACCCAAGTTAATGGTATCTAGTTTGCATATTAATTCAAGCTCAGCGGTTTCTCATTGGAGTCTCTTTTTGAAGCTTTTCTGTTGCAAAATTGCCACCCTTAAGTCTTTTACTGAGTGGCCAGAGAAGTTGAAGTGTTCTCCGACCGGTTTTTGAATGTTATGATTCCTGATGTCTGATTTGTGTCCTTTTATTCTTTTGCGTAGAGACTGTCCGGTTTGGCCAATGTACATGGCAGAGGGGCATTGCTGGCACATGATGATATATATCACATTGGTAGATGTGCAGGTGAACAAGCCCCTGATGGCGTGGCTAATGTGATTAGGTCCTATGATGGTGTCACTTGAATAAATATATGGACAGAGTTGGCATCGGGCTTTGTTGCAAGGATAGGTTCCTGGGTTAGTGGTTTTGTTGTGCGGTGTGTGGTTGCTGTGAGTATTTGCTTCAGGTTGGGGGACTGTCTGTAAGTGAGGACTGGCCTGTCTCCCAAGATCTGTGAGAATGAGGGATCATTTTTCAGGATATGTTGTAGATCTTTGATGATGTGCTGGAAATGTTTTAGTTGGGGGCTGAAGGTGACAGCTAGTGGCATTCTGTTGTTTTCTTTGTTGGGCCTGTCCTGTAGTAAGTGACTTCTTGGTACTCTTCTGGCTCTGTCAATCTGTTTCTTCACTTCTGCAGGTGGGTATTGTAGTTGTAAGAATGCTTGATAGAGATCTTGTAGGTGTTTGTCTCTGTCTGAGGGGTTGGAGCAAATGCGGTTGTATCTTAGAGCTTGGTTGTAGACAATGGATCGTGTGGTGTGTCCTGGATGGAAGCTGGAGGCATGTAGGTAAGTATAGTGGTCAGTAGGTTTCCGGTATAGGGTGGTGTTTATGTGACCATCACTTATTAGCTCCATAGTGTCCAGAAAGTGGATCTCTTGTGTGGACTGGTCCAGGCTGAGGTTGATGGTGGGATGGAAATTGTTGAAATCATGGTGGAATTCCTCAAGGGCTTCTTTTCCATGGGTCCAGATGATGAAGATGTCATCAATGTAGCGCAAGTAGAGTAAGGGTGTTAGGGGACAAGAGCTGAGGAAGCGTTGTTCTAAGTCAGCCATAAAAATGTTGGCATACTGTGGGGCCAAGCGGGTACCCATAGCAGTGCCGCTGACTTGAAGGTATATATTGTCCGCAAATGTGAAACAGTTGTGGGTGAGGACAAAGTCACAAAGGTCAGCCACCAGGTTTGCCGTGACATTATCGGGGATACTGTTCCTGCTAGGTTGTAGTCCATTTTTGTGTGGAATGTTGGTGTAGAGGGCTTCTACATCCATAGTGGCCAGGATGGTGTTTTCTGGAAGATCACTGATGGATTGTAGTTTCCTCAGGAAGTCAGTGGTGTCTCGAAGATAGCTGGGAGTGCTGGTAGCGTAGGGCCTGAGGAGGGAGTCTACATAGCCAGACAATCCTGCTGTCAGGGTGCCAATGCCTGAGATGATGGGGCGTCCAGGATTTCCAGGTTTCTGAATCTTGGGTAGCAAATAGAATACCCCTGGTCCATGTGTATGTACTTGGTTGCATGCAGAATTACCTGCTTTGCACACACACATACACAGTATGCAAATGCAATCACCTGTTAGCACATGCCCATGCCAATTTTGTGGTCACTACCTAAACGAAATCTTGTATGTTGTGGGAATGCATATTGTACCTTGATTAATATCCTAAGGCATAATAACCATGAGCACTACTTTTGTGCTGTCTGTGATTTGCCCCATCGGTTGTCTGAAAAGCTCCCACCCAAACTGGACATAATCTGCCCCACTCTGAGCTGACAGCAAAGTCTGCCACACAAATCTTCAAGCCCCCACCAGCCCAGGGAGAATCAACGCAAGTGAATAGGAAGATGGGGCAATGACTGTAGAGCATTATCTGGGGTGATTTAAGCAAGACGGGGTTTCAGTGGCTCTAGATCAAAGTCTAGGGAAGTCATGTCTGAGACAGTAGATACTGTACCCTGTGAGGTCTGCAGCCAGGTCTGCATTCCTGGGGGTCAGCCGTCCACATCACAAGGCAGACTGCTCCTTGGATTGCTTTACTTCAAAAGGCTTTGAGGAGTTAAGCACCCTGCATTGCAAAGTGCTGAGCATTTCCTGAGAGGTGCGGAGCCACCCTTAATTCAAACTAAGGGCAATGGGCCCTGAGGGTACTCAGCCCCTTGCAGGATGCAGCCCTCAATGGACTTCAACAGCATTCCCATCCGTGGGCAGAGTAGAGAAACTGCACCCAGGTCTCCTGCGTGATAGTGCAGAGAAGCAGGCACGCGATGGGTCTGCACAAGGTCTGTGCATCAGCTAACTCCCATGTCATTTATGTTAACATTCATAAACCAGTCGGAGAACACTTCAATCTCTCTGGTCATGCGATTACAGACATGAAAGTTGCGATATTACAACAGAAAAACTTCAAAACCAGACTCCAGCGAGAGACTGCTGAATTGGAATTCATTTGCAAATTGGATACAATTAACTTAGGCTTGAATAGAGACTGGGAGTGGCTAAGTCATTATGCAAGGTAACCTATTTCCCCTTGTTTTTTCCTACCCCCCCTCCTCAGACGTTCTTGTTAAACCCTGGATTGGTGCTGGAAATGGCCCACCTTGATTATCATACACATTGTAAGGAGAGTGATCACTTTAGATAAGCTATTACCAGCAGGAGAGTGGGTTTGTGTGTGTGTGTTGGGGGCGGGGTGAGAAAACCTGGATTTGTGCTGGAAATGGCCCACCTTGATTATCATACACATTGTAAGGAGAGTGATCACTTTAGATAAGCTATTACCAGCAGGAGAGTGGGGTGGGGGGGGGAGAGAACACCTTTTGTAGTGATAAACACCCATTTTTTCATGGTTTGTGTGTATAAAAACATCTTCTGTATTTTCCACAGTATGCCTCCGATGAAGTGAGCTGTAGCTCACGAAAGCTTATGCTCAAATAAATTGCTTAGTCTCAGAGGTATCTAGGGAACTCCACCGCCTACTGCAAAAAGTTAGCCTCCAAGTGAGCTTAGGCACCTACAGGGTTAGCCAGCAGCTGAGCAGGGCTTTTGTGGATTGCAGTGGTACCTAAAGATGGGACTTAAGTCTGGGGTTTAGGCACCTCAGGACCTTTGTGGGGGTATTAATAGTTCCTTTCTCCTACACTTTGTGTGTCTTTGAGGTAGTAACTGTCTCTCACTATGTGTTTGTAAGGTGCCTTGTGTAATGGAACCCCAGTCTTACTTGGGCCCTCTAACTGCTACCATAACACAAATAACAGTAACAATAATTAATAAAAATCCCTTTTAATATATAGATGGCCTTGGTGGAATGAGTCAGTGGACGGGTGGCTTCCTTGTAACCTCTTCACTACTTTTGGGCACTAAAGCGTGGGAGGAAACACATGAACATTTGGAGACACTTGTTCATCAGTGTTTGAAATGCTACCAATCAGCATTCCTCACTTACAGTGAATGGCTGGGGGAAGCTGACCTCCTTAGAACCTGATTCACGGCAGAAATCAGCAAAGTTCTGAGGATGTTGCAGCTGGTGGTTTTCATGACCGGGGCAAGGTGAGATAGGGATGCGTTGTTTTTTATTTCATAAATAAACTTGTTAGAGCAGGGCAACTAGAAATCAAGACTCCTGGGTTCCATTCCTAGCTCTGTTACTGACTTATCTAAGGTTGTTGGATTTAGTTTGCCTGTGCTGTGTGGTGTTTGTGGCCTGTGACATGCAGGAGTTCAGACTAGATGATCTGGTGGTCCCTTCTGGCCTCAAACGCTATGACTGTAAGGTCACCCAGCATTTAATCTTGCTGGGTATGTCCACCTGGGGCTAAAAGATCTGCAGCATGACCATAGCTGGCCTGGGTCAACTGAGTGGATGTTCGGACTCGGGCTGAACCAGAGCTCTGGGACCCTCCACCCTTCCAGGGTCCCAGAGCTTGGGCATCAACCCGAGCCTGAATGTCTACAAGCAATTTTCAGCCCCAGACCCCAAGCACTGTGAGCCCGAGTCATCTGACCCGGACCAGCTGCAGGTGTTTTATCCCTGTGTAAACATACCCTCTAGGTCCTAGGTTTACCACCTGTATAATAATAATCATGTGTCTTTTGATTAGTTAATATTTTTAATCTTCTTCTGGGTCTCAGATAAAAGCTGGTACACTGTGGTTAAGTGTTAGTGGTTTCCGCATGTACTCTCAATCCCTTTGTCCGGTCAGGGCAGTTTCATTCTATGATTCTAGTTTTTTTTAAAACCCTCTTTCCTGGACTTACAGTGCCTTCTGCATGGCTAGCTGAATAACTGAGGAGCTGTGATTGGGTTGGCTTCTTTCCCCTTAAACAATAATTAAAGGGTTTTAGATAAAATCAGTGGTTTCTGTGACCCAGAATAACAGCTGCAGATTGTAACAAACAACTTGAAGCCAGATCACATAATAATAATTTTGCATCCTTACAGCTTAGTTCTCAACACTGCAGGAATTCCAGGGCTTGTACAGATTTTTTTTTCCCCTTTACACAATCTAAGTGAACACTACCTTACATTTTCAGTCCCGATCTCTCACTGCCAGGCCCATCGCTGGTACACAGTGACATCTGCTGGCAGTGACAAACTCTCCACCACCTTTCTTTCGGTCATTTCCTTGCCAAACTCAGCTCCGAGTGTGACAACGAATAGTATCAGAAAGCTTTTGCATCTTTCCATTCCTCTTCTGGTGAGAGTTCTGTGAAAGAGATTCTTGTGACTTAGTCACTGATAACCGGGCCAGGATGCAGAACGCTCTTTAACACAGTATTACGGCTGACAGGTATGGATGAGCTGCTTGTCAAGAGGAGGTGAAAAGAGCCTTCCTAACCAGCTAATGTGCATGTAGAATATAAAATGAACCTGTTATTCTAGTAAATTACAGCCTCCAGAGGTGCTGCACAAAACAGAGCTTTGTTACCCCCAGGAGACCCCGTAGTCAGTCAAAGGCATCACCCCATCACATGCTACCTGCCATTTTCCCCCTCACTAAAAGCTTTGACACCTGTTCTTGTGGTCAAGTTTCCCCTCTCCTCCTTACCCATTCATAAGATCAGAAGAAGACCAGAGGCACTGTCATATACTCCAGTTGATTGACAAAGTTAGGTAGTCAGGTCCTTCCTTCTCCATATTTCACATCCCTTATGAAAGCTTGCTGCCGGGCTGACCTTCCCCTTTAGAGGCTGAAGATAGCGACTCTGACAGCTAGGGCAGATAGGCAGCTGGGTCATGGAGCCAAGAGACCATGGCCAGAGGAATGGACGTTTGTTCACACCTTTCTTTTCTCGCCCACTTTGAAGTTTCTCGCACACTTTAATTACCAGTGCTCTGCCCCAGCCACACTAACTCGAGATGCTGTAACTTCAAATGCCAATACTGTCTGGGCTCTCTTACGTCAGCAGAAAGCTGCCACTTCACCTGTCTGATGCTTCTGGGTAACAAATCGAGACTGGGATACGAAAAGACTCTGCTAGGAAACCATTGCCTTGATCAGAAACATTTTTTATCAGTCCAGCGGAGGAGTGCATGTTATTATGGTCAACTGTTTTTACAGCTCCAGAGGGGCACATAGTAGTTTATAGACCAATGAGACCGGGCCTACCGTGAATAGCTCACAATCTTATGGCAAGATTCTACCCTGGGCAGCCTTAAGGGCACCAGGTCTCAGGGCTGTATTGTGGCAATTCACTGGGACTCTGTGTGGGCACAGGGCTTCACCCCACATGGACGAAAGTGCAGAATCAGGGCCTAAATTCAGAGAGACCTATTAAGTGTGTCCTCTTCCTATGCTGTATGACATATTCCTTTTGGACCTGGTGCAACATACGACAAAAACCTTGGGGTAAAAAAAAGCCAGAAACAGTGTCTCTGGGGAAGCTGGGCTGGGTGAGTTAATAGGTTTCTCTGACAGGGCAAAACATCCACCTGATACCCGACAAATCATCTGGGAGCTGCAGAGGTACAATCGCCACGTGCTATTTATAGGCTGGAGGGTACAAATTAATCAATGTCATGCTAAAGGCGACCGTGTTCTTGTTCTGCTTCAGTGTACACTCACCATCCAGTGCCTGGCAAGCTGTTTGTCTGATGGAAGCTTTGATCCTGAGTGAAGACAGATGAAAGCGGAGAGGATTGTTTTCCCCTAGAGACAAACACGTAGCACAACTGCTCACTATTTGTCGCATTTCAAAATTTAAGACAAATATCTAATTTTGGTGAAAGGCGGGAGAGGATTAGGGCACAACAGTCACAAAAACATGTTCCTGGTTGTGTGTTTACTTTGTTATTTTGGTCCTTTTACAAACTCTAATATACAATGTTGTTAACTGGAGTTTGCATCTGCAAGGACAAAGGAGTGGGACAATGCTTCAGCTCGATGAGACTTTATAGGTATGACAAGTTACCCAGGAAAAGGACAGACTCCGCCAGTATCTGTCAGAGGCAGGGGTGACCCATCCAGGATAGGGTCACACTGTCTTTGGAGTTTGGACCCTTGTGTCCATTTGTCCATTATTTCTGAACCGAGGCGGGTTGGTACATAGTACAAGGCCATCTCTACCCTCTCTTATAGCTTTTTCAGCACCGAGGTCCTTGGCAGGAGCCTGTCTGGACCTTACATTCACGTTGATTTAAATAGGATTTGATCAGAGACAAACACACACCGTTATCACTATTTACAAGGCACTGTAGGTACACTTGGGGTTTAAGAAAACACAGGCACAATTAGCCATAGTCTTTGCTGGCCTCCCCCCACTGACTTCATTTGGTCCGATGTGCCCTGAGAGCTGCAGGGAAAGCTGCATCAAAGGAACTTTTGGCACTGCTTCTCTACAAACAAACCCCTTCATGTCTGGCTCACTCTGTGCCAGTAGGTCTCCAAGGCCACGGCACCCGTGGGGGCATTTTTGTGCCCCTGCAAGACACCCTGCCACCGAAATGCTGCCACCGAGTACGGCCGCCGGAGAACCACCTGCCAAAATGCCACTGAGAAGTGCCCGCCACAGTCTTCTGGGAATAGCAATATGCTATTCCCACAGAAAGGTTGGGGACCACTGCTCTGTGTGGTGGAATGCAGATTTGACTCCACTCTTCTATTGTGGTGTTGTGTTGTGTTCAGAATCATAAAAAAACAGCAGGCCTGTAAATACTTCCAAAGGGGCCCGCACAAACAGCAGTTCTCTCACAGAGCTCTGGCTGGCACTTGTAGAAATGTAGTAATTTTCCTCAACAAAACTTGGAAACGCGGAGTGCTTTGTAAGTCAATCAGTTCTAGCTGATCTTTGGCCTCGGTTTCTGTACGTTCAGCCAAAAATAGGTCTGCAAACAGTATGAATGTGCTGGGTTTTTTTCTTTAACTTTTGAAACTCTTAGAAACTGTGATCAGTCAATCAAACAAATCTTGGAGCTGTTGAATGGAGTCGTTTCAGATACTGTAATGAGCTCAGTCAATGCACACGGAAATACTTAGACCCCAATTTTCTCTCCCACTGCACTGTCTGCTGTGCAAAGGGGTAGAAACTGGTCTCTTCTTCCCAGCAGGGGATATCCTAGATGTGGAAGAGTCACTATCGGGCCTAGAGCTGACAGAGGTGATTTCTATGACACTACCATCATCCTCTTTCAGAATCCCCACTGTAAGGGCTTGTGAGGAGGAATGGTCAAGGCGGGGAAAGGATGGACAGTACGCTGGGGACCGTTACTGGCTTGGAAAACTTTAAAGCAGCTCCTAGGCTTCTCTAAACTCTGCTGGGGCCAGGTCCAGTGCAGAGTTGGCTAGAGAACTGGGAAGCTGTCACCAGCTACCTCATTCGCCTACCCCTACCCGCTGTACAAAGTATTGGAAAGGCCATGGGCCAAAATCATTGGCTGTTTTGCCCCACTCTGGTGATGCAGAGATGGATCTGGCCTGTGGATCTGGCCTTCCATCATACTCATAAGGAAGTGCACCAGGGACCTGCTGGAAAATGGTGCAGCACCTCCTCTCCCGAGGTACTCCAGAAGCCCTTGTGTTTCCCTGAGGCTCGATGCCTCATGAAGCTCCAGCTGGGGGCAGCGTGTTTGCACAGTGGGGCTGGACCTTCTGGGACAATTGAGCTCTGTGTATTTTCCCTGTGCAAGGAATGAAACCATTACGGTATCTGGTTACAATATGGTCAGGGTTCTTAGCCAGCCTGTCATCAATTCCCTGTACATTAACAGCCTGATTTATCAGTGAGGCTGAGAGCACCTGTAGCTCCCCCTGAACCCTGAAAATCAGACCCTACGTCTTCTGTATTTATTAAATCAGAATGAAGTGCAGTGCCTGAAGTGGGCTCTTTTTTTGGTTTGGTTTGGTTGTTTTGTTTTGTTTTTTGGACTAATGATCTAAAACAAACTCTTAGTTGAGATGAATTGCTGATCTCTTGTAGAAGCATAAGGTAATGCAACCTTTGATGTGAAATCTGCCAAGATATTAATAGAGTTTTAACCTCATTAAGGTAATACAATTCTGCACCTGTGCTTTCAAGAATGCAGCCATCTGTGTTACCTCTGGTCAGCAGCTTTCGAAAGTGGAGCTGGGTGAAATATCCACCGCAAAAAATCTCAAGCATCTAAATTTACCTGGTTTCAACTTCACAGAACATCCACAAAGTTTAATGAAATTTCTAAAAATGTCGATGAAATGTTGCACGGAAATATTTCCGCAGGTTGGCTGTTTTGTGACAAATTTTTAAAGCCTCATTCACTCCAAAATTCACAGGTTGTTAACTCTGAAAAACAAAAAGCTAGAGGAGGAGGAGGGGAAAGTGCTGGTGTCCTTCCAAAGCTATATGGTCCAATGCAGTGGCTCTCAACCTTTTCAGACAGCTGTACCCCTTTCAGGAGTCTGATTTGTCTTGTGTACCCGCAAGTTTCACTTCACTTAAAAACTACTTGCTTACAAAATCAAACATAAAAATACAAAAGTGTCACAGCACACTATTACTGAAAAATTGCTGACTTTCTCATTTTTACCATATAATTATATAATAAATCAATTGGAATATAAATATTGTACTTACATTTCAGTGTCTAGTCTATAGAGCAGTATAAACAAGTCACTGTCTGTATGAAATTTTAGTTTGTACTGACTTTGCTAGTGCGTTTTATGTAGCCTGTTGTAAAACTAGGCAAATATCTAGATGAGTTGACGTAGCCCCCGGAAGACCTCTGTGTACCCTCAGGCGTATGTGTATCTCTGGTTGAGAACCACTAGTCTAATGGATTAAACTCATGCTAGGGAACCAGGAGAGAGGAAGAGGTGGCCTTGGCACTAACTAGACTGAGACTCAGGAGACCCGGATTGAATTTCCGTCTTTGCAACAAGTTTCCTCTGGGCCTTGAAAATACTAATAAAAACATGCACAATTTATGAAAAAAATATCGACGTGAATATAGTTCTGGGGAATGTCCTGCAGCCCGCTCTCAGCCGGAAAACGGTTTATAATATGAACCACAGCAGTGCAGAATTCCCCACAATTCTCATCGAACGAGCCTCAGTCCTGAGCTGGAGAGACCATCTGTAGGGGGGAGACAATAATTCATTTTCCTTTCTTGTTCAGCTCATGGCCTGTAACTGAGAGTGCCAATTAGCAGTGGTGGTTTTGTCATGCAGACTCTTCTCAATTAGACTGTGACCATTATCTTACTGCAAAGAGGACATTGGAGATAGTACAGATGGACATTACTTTCAGTTACCGGGCTGCACTAGAGATTGGTGGCATGCATGGTGAATGATCCCTTGCCAATTACAGAATCTTACGAGTGAGACAGGGAAAAGACCTGTTAGCTTGCCCAGTCCATGACAATGCCAAATCAGGATTGTTCCAAGCCTGTAACTCACCTAGTCTCATTTGAGTGACTTTTGAAGGGCTCCCAATGTCAGTGCAGGAGTCACCTCTACTGATGTTGGAGTGACTCGGTCAGAAATTTGATTTCATTTTTATTAAAATAAGAGGCACCTCCACATAAAAAAGGAGACTGTGTGAAAGAGACAACAAAAAGAATATAGAATATGCACTTTCTAACATTTCCCTCATGCCTCCCTCTATAAAATGAATAAGTGAAGGAAAAGTCAAGTGAATTACTGTTTGAATTGGAAGGCAGCAGGGCTAATTACAGTCTAAATGCATGTTTAGGGCTGATTTTTGCCATTACTTTCCTGTTTAGATAGTTCCCATCTTCATTATCATAGGCCACAAACCAGAGTTTCAAATAAAATATGTGATTATAGGCCACGGCTGTTTTCAAGCTGAAGACATGTTTGTAAACTTGGCAGCTACTTGAGGAGTTGCAAGTGAATGGGATAAAGGCAGATAAACATGACTTGTTAGCTTAAAAAAGCCACTGAGGGATTATTCTTCTATTTCAGTATTCATTGCATCGGCAGTCCAGGATTTGAGACTCACAAATAATTCTAATTCATCCCTTGACTCTTCCCTATACCTGCGAGCCACTTCCCTGCTGTTATTAAATCAGTTTGTTTTAACATACAGATACATTCTGATATAAACTTTATAATGAAACCCCCTTTGCACTAGATGATCCCACTACAAAGCCCCATATAACAAGCTGCATTCAAGTTACGTCTGTAGCACTGTCTTACTCCAGGATGTCAATATACTTCACGTGAAATATTGGAATGATCAGTGTAGACAGCACCTCCACCAATATAGAGTGCTGTATTTTAATCTTAGCGTTAAGTTGTTGTTTTGTATGTTTAGTTGCATCTGACTGGGGGGGGGTGAGGGGATCTTAGTAGGAAGTTTGACTCATGCCTGTGTGTGGTGGAGTTGTTACTTGCAAGAAACCCTTTGAATTCTGTAAGTGACTGTTACGATACACATAACTTAATCCTAAACAAGAAATGTGTTGTACTTCGAAAGTGTGTTCCTAAGGGGCAGGGTTACCAATTTAACTCCCTTGCCTCCTTTTTGATTGACAGATAAGTCAACCAACTGTCTCTTTTCATTAAGGATTAAATTAATTTCTCTGCTGTGGGCCAGTACATGCGGTATGCCCAGGGGTGAAAGTAAGTTAGAGGACTTACCGGTACGCCGGAGTCCTGAGCAGGGGGCGTGGCCTCAACCGGAAAAGGCGTGGCCTCAACGGGAAAAGGCAGGGCCTTAAATCCCTGGGCCCTTTCAATCTTGGGAGCCCCAGGCCCTTTATGTAAGGGGACTGTTGCCCCCTTACTAACATTCAGTGGGGGTGTTTTGGTTGGCTAGCTCCCAGTACTAAAAGGGGAAGGGTCTATCGGAAACCAGGACCCTGAGACTGCCAGTCCCCAGGAACAATGGGGAGAGGCCAATGCTCCCGGTCAGCCTGAATGACAGGGCAAGCAGGCTAATCAGGGAGTCAGGAGGCCAGGGAGATCATGTCTTCCGTGTGAACTGGATTTGCCTGGGTCAGACGGAGTGGGGCCGAGCTAAGGAGAAAGCGGGGTCCCAAGCTAAGCAGAAATGCCATTGGCCTTCTTGGCAACAAGGGCATGCTGTTGACTCATATGCAGCTTCTCGTCCACTGTAACCCCTAGGTCCTTTTCTGCCGAACTGCTGCCGAGCCATTCGGTCCCTAGTCTGTAGCGGTGCATGGGATTCTTCCATCCTAAGTGCAGGACTCTACACTTGTCCTTCTTGAACCCCATCAGATTTCTTTTGGCCCAATCCTCTCATTTGTCTAGGGCCCTCTGTATCCTATCCCTACCCTCCAGCGTATCTGCCTCTCCTCCCAGTTTAGTGTTATCTGCAAACTTGCTGAGGGTGCAATCCACACCATCCTCCAGATCATTTATGAAGATACTGAACAAAACCGGCCCCAGGACCGACCCTTGGGGCACTCCACTTGATACCGGCTGCCAACTAGACATGGAGCCATTGATCACTACCCATTGAGCCCGACAATCTAGCCAGCTTTCTATCCACCTTATAGTCCATTCATCCAGCCCATACTTCTTTAACGTGCTGACAAGAATACTGTGGGAGACTGTGTCAAAAGCTTTGCTAAAGTCAAGGAACAACACATCCACTGCTTTCCCCTCATCCACAGAGCCAGTTATCTCACCATAGAAGGCATTAGATTAGTCAGGCATGACTTGCCCTTGGTGAATCCATGCTGACTGCTCCTGATCACTTTCCTCTCCTCTCAGTGCTTCAGAATTGATTCCTTGAGGACCTGCTCCATGATTTTTCCAGGGACTGAGGGGAAGCTGACTGGCCTGTAGTTCTCAGGATTGTCCTTCTTCCCTTTTTTAAAGATGTGCACTGCATTAGCCTTTTTCCAGTCGTCCGGGACTTTTCCCGATCGCCATGAGTTTTCAAAGATAATGGCCAATGGCTCTGCAATCACATCCGCCAACTCCTTTAGCACTCTCGATGCAGCGCATCCGGCCCCATGGACTTGTGCTCGTCCAGGTTTTCTAAATAGTCCCGAACCACTTCTTTCTCCATAGAGGGCTGGTCACCTCCTCCCCATGCTGTGCTGCCCAGTGCAGTAGTCTGGGAGCTGACCTTGTTCGTGAAGACAGAGGCAAAAAAAGCATTGAGTACATTAGTTTTTTCCACATCCTCTGTCACTCGGTTGCCTCCCTCATTCAGTAAGGGGCCCACACTTTCCTTTACTTTCTTCTAGTTGCTAACATACCTGAAGAAACCCTTCTTGTTACTCTTAACATCTCTTGCTAGCTGCAACTCCAGGTGTGATTTGGCCTTCCTGATTTCACTCCTGCATGCCCGAGCAATATTTTTATACTCTTCCCTGGTCATTTGTCCAATCTTCCACTTCTTGTAAGCTTCTTTTTTGTTTTTAAGATCAGCAAGGATTTCACTGTTAAGCCAAGCTGGTCGCCTGTCATATTTACTATTCTTTCTACACATCGGGATGGTTTGTCCTTGTAATCTCAGTAAGGATTCTTTAAAATACAGCGAGCAATCCACCCTTGTACTTTTGTTAGGGCACCAGCAGCTGCTGATCCAGCCCTTGATTTGGCCAGGTGATTTCCACTGCTCTGAGGGATGGAAAGCAACTGGCCTGGGTTAACAATGAAAGTGGAAATCTACAAGGCTCCAGGCTGTGACCTTGTAATACCAGGCAGGGCTGAGTGGGGCTTCCCCGTTGAAGGCACACTGTTAGACCTGCCTCTGGAGAGGGTGTATTCCTTCACTTCGCTCAGGATAGGAAGGTGAAAGGGGCTGGTAAATGATTGTTCAATCTGGAAGGGCACTCAAATCACACATGCAATCTGCTCTTCCTTAACCTTTAGGCAGACATCCAGGGGGTCACAGGGATCCAAGGTGAAAAAGCTGTGTGCTCCAAGCTGCTCTGCTTGGTACACCGGGGCCACCTTCTATCTTGTTATTCCGATGCTTTCAGTGACATGGCTCAAGCTTTCATCCACTTAGGAGCCAATGTACTGGGTGCTTCCGGGAGGAGGAGGAGGAGGAGCTGGGTGCAAAAATCCTGCATACAGATTGGCTACCACCTGCCAGACTGACACAAAGAGGAAAGAGGACACCTCCATTCATCCATGCTAGTGTTGTCCCGTCATGGAAAACAAATAGTGAGGAAAGAGGATTTTGTTTCCTGATTCCTCTACTCTAAAAAGAAAAGGGAAGGAAAGTGGTGGCTGGGAGGGCGGAGTTTTGCTGATAAGGAACTGCTTTCTTACATATGTTGCAAGCAGTTCCTTCCCAGGTATATTCACCTTTCTGAGCAAATGATTGCCTTGAAAATCAAATTTGCTATTTGCTGGTTTTCTGTCTCATTAGGGGACAATTCAAATAGAGCATATTTGACTTAGGGGGAGGGATAGCTTAGTGGTTTGAGCATTGGCCTGCTAAACCCAGGGTTGTGAGTTCAATCCTTGAGGGGACCTGTCATAAATATAAAGGGAAGGGTAAACCCCTTTGAAATCCCTCCTGGCCAGGGGAAAGCTCCTCTCACCTGTAAAGGGTTAAGAAGCTAAAGGTAACCTCGCTGGCACCTGACCAAAATGACCAATGAGGAGACAAGATACTTTCAAAAGCTGGGAGGAGGGAGAGAAACAAAGGGTCTGGGTCTGTCTGTAGTCGTCTTGGCCAGGGACAGAACAGGAATGGAGTCTTAGAACTTTTAGTAAGTAATCTAGCTGGGTATGTGTTAGATTATGATTTCTTTAAATGGCTGAGAAAAGAATTGTGCTGAATAGAATAACTATTTCTGTCTGTGTATCTTTTTTGTAACTTAAGGTTTTGCCTAGAGGGGTTCTCTATGTTTTTGAATCTAATTACCCTGTAAGATATCTACCATCCTGATTTTACAGGGGGGATTTCTTTATTTCTATTTACTTCTATTTTTTATTAAAAGTCTTCTTGTAAAACACTGAATGCTTTTTCATTGTTTTCAGATCCAAGGGTTTGGGTCTGTGGTCACCTATGCAGATTGGTGAGGCTTTTTACCAAACCTTGTCCAGGAAGTGGGGTACAAGGTTTTGGGAAGTATTTTGGGGGGAAGGACGCGTCCAAACAGCTCTTCCCCAGTAACCAGTATTAGTTTGGTGGTGGTAGCGGCCAGTCCAAGGATAACGGGGGTAATATTTTGTACCTTGGGGAAGTTTTGACCTAAGCTGGTAAAGATAAGCTTAGGAGGTTTTTCATGCAGGTCCCCACATCTGTACCCTAGAGTTCAGAGTGGGGGAGGAACCGTGACAGATTGAGGGATCTGGGGCAAAAATTGGGGATTGGTCCTGCTTTGAGCAGGGGGTTGGACTAGATGATCTCCTGAGGTCCCTTCCAACCCAGATATTCTATGATTCTATGACCTGTTCTCCCCCCCCACACCCCCGCATTAAAAATTCCAAATTAAGTGCTCTCTGTGAAGGTTCAGTTCGCACAAAATCTGATAATGAAAGTAATGACTTTAATTTATGTATATGCAATAGATACTTTGCAAAGCCAGCTATTATTAACCCTGAGAAGTGACATATATGCCTTTAAATAAATCAGGGCCAAATTCTGTCTCTCTGTCTCACAGGGATTAGTGCCTTTCTCCACAAATATATGTTTTGAAGTCAATGGTTCCACTCATGGAGTAAATGATTACAAATGTGAGTAAGGATGACAGAATCTAGCTCTTGATTTATTGGGATTGTGTGGTGTTTGTATCAGTATATCTCTATGTGTGTACATATGTGCAAAGGCAACCTTCTCAGGTAATATACGCAGAGACAACCTTAATTCTGGCATCTTGGGACTTTGCAACCTTAATGTTCTTTTAATGTGTTTTTTTTCTATGCGATTTCCTAGGTTTTTAAACAAGCAAACTGAAAAACAAACACACAAAAACCAAAAAAACCCCAGAAAGTCCATCACATGCAACCACATTGTCTCCCACATGGTTTATCAGCCAGGTCAAACTTTTTAGATCCACAGCACAGACTTCAGACATTTGAGCTTCCAGAGTAACTGTTAGCAGCAGAAAGTTGTCATCTCCTATGTGGGCAAGCCAGTAGAAGGATATGAGGTCCACATTTTACCCGTTGGATTCCTAGCACTGGCTGACAGCAAAGGAGTGTTGAGACTCAGCTCTGGTCTGCATGAGAAAATATCGCAGAATAGCAATTGCAGAATAACAGCTCTTGAATTAGCTCCCCACTGTCGACACTCCTATTCTGTACTGAGTGCCTCGTCCTGTTTCGTTTCATTTACTTTGGCAGTGGACTCCATCTGGGCAATTAGTGCAGAATAGCTATTGTGCTTTAAATTATCACCCTAGCCTATCCCACAATAACAGCCCATGTAGACAAGCCCTCAAGAATCTTATGTTGTGTTCCAGGTTCTGTGTGTAACCCACTCACCTTCTGGGTGTGGTGTTCTGTCCCATCTAGTGGCACCGAGACCACTTAGAGAGAGAGAAAGAGATTAATGAGTCTGCTCTACAGCCTTGGCTAGCAACCAGTTGGCTTTTAGCTCATGCGGTAGAGGCTCATGCATTAAGCTCCAGAGATCCCCAGTTTGATCCCGACGGCCTGGGTCTGTCGGTGTTACAGATGCTCTCATTGTTACAGATCTTTCTGTCCCTAACCACTCCAATCTGCCCTTGCCCCAGTCCAGATTCCTCTCTCCACCCGCCTCTCTCAGGTCTTTGTCCCAGTCTCCCCACTTGCCGCCCTCTATAGGCCCAGCTCTTCACTGATCTGCAACCCAGTCAGACTGTTTCACCTACATGCAAGGGGAGCGTTGAGCGCACAGGAGATACAGTCCCACAGCTCTCAGTTCTGGTACCCAGGACCATGGTGGCCTTGGAGCAGTAATTTCGGGGAAAGTCTTGCTCAGCCCATGCAAACCTGGGTTGAAACACGCTGTATTCAAATGAAATCTTTGGAGAAATTAGCAGCCAAACTCTAATGTGTACTGAGCATGTGCAAACTGAGATGTTTGGGGGCGTATGAGTTGGCCAAAGGGGAGGGATTTTTACAGGAGGATCAAAAGGTGACATCCATCCCCGTGAAATCTCAAATCCCTGCTCCAGTGCATGGAAGCACTAGAACATCTCAGCAAAGCCGGGGTGAGAATGTTTTTAACATGGGTTTTCACGGCTCCTCCCCCACACTAGGGAACAGATGTGGGGACCTGCATGAACAACCTCCTAAGCTTATCTTTACCAGCTTAGGTCAAAACTTCCCCAAGGTACAAAATATTCCACCCGTTGTCCTTGGACGGGTCGCTACCACCACCAAACTAATACTGGTTACTGGGGAAGAGCTGTTTGGACGCGTCTTTCCCCCCAAAATACTTCTCAAAACCTTGCACCCCACTTCCTGGACAAGGTTTGGTAAAAAGCCTCACCAATTTGCATAGGTGACCACAGACCCAAACCCTTGGATCTGAGAAAAATGAAAAAAACATTCAGTTTTCTTACAAGAAGACTTTTAATAGAAATAGAAGTAAATAGAAGTAAAGAAATCCCCCCTGTAAAATCAGGATGGTAGATATCTTACAGGGTAATTAGATTCAAAACATAGAGAATCCCTCTAGGCAAAACCTTAAGTTACAAAAAAGATACACAGACAGAAATAGTTATTCTATTCAGCACAATTCTTTTCTCAGCCATTTAAAGAAATCATAATCTAACGCATACCTAGCTAGATTACTTACTAAAAGTTCTAAGACTCCATTCCTGGTCTATCCCCGGCAAAGACAGCATATAGACAGACACACAGACCCTTTGTTTCTCTCCCTCCTCCCAGCTTTTGAAAGTATCTTGTCTCCTCATTGGTCATTTTGGTCAGGTGCCAGCGAGGTTACCTTTAGCTTCTTAACCCTTTACAGGTGAGAGGAGCTTTCCCCTGGCCAGGAGAGATTTCAAAGGGGTTTACTCTTCCCTTTATATTTATGACATGGGTCAAACGACATATTTGTCCGTAATTGCATTCTTGGAAACAACTGAACCTTTTTGGCTGAAAATTTCCAAAAAAATTCTGCCTGAAGCAGACACCTGGGATCATAGAATCATAGAATATCAGAGTTGGAAGGGACCTCAGGAGGTCATCTAGTCTAACCCCCTGCTCAAAGCAGGACCAGTCCCTAATTTTTGCCCCAGATCCCTAAATGGCCCCCTCAAGGATTGAACTCACAACCTTGGGTTTAGCAGGCCAATGCTTAAACCACTAAGCTATCCCTCCTCCCAAAGGATGGAACAGTTTGGCCTGAATGGTTAAAATTTGTCAAGTTACAAACAACTGAAACAGGGTCGTATAATGGGAAGCTTTGGGCAACTTTAACTAACAGACAGTGCTACCAACGCAACCTATAATACACACACACACACGGTCAAACAGCATTGCACTTCATATTGAGTTAGCTTTTTTGTACTGATATTTTAGGGTGAAGAAGGGCCTCAGGGTTTATCTGGATTGAGAGGAGAAAAGGGAAATCTTTTTAAAATAGATGTTGCACCATTATGATTAGACTATCCAGACGTTTTGAGTCCATACAATGAACATGGAAATCTTATGAGAAGAGGTCCTGTTGCCAATGTTTGGTACTGTGGGTTGGCTGGAGATAGCGCGGAGAGGAGCCTTACTCCCATTATTTGTATCTAGGACAGTTGAGCCTGAGTTTGAATCTAGAAATGGGCAAATGTTCAGGGGTTTCCTATTTTGCTTTAACTGGTTCATTTATGCTGAATGAAGAGACTTATGAAGTGCCTGTCACAGCTGTGTGTGATAAAGGCATATAATTTATAAACCAAGAGGGCTCGGATGGGGAAAAAGTCCTCAGGATTTCAGCAAAGATCCCAAAGAAGCTTTGCTGGGAGCAGTGGAGAGTTTGTTAGCCATTCCCCACCAAAGTAAACCTGAACCTGTGCCCTCAGATGCTGCTCTGAAGTTGATTCATTTTTGGGTTCATGACTGTCCACAACAGTGGTGTCCAGAACGGAAAAATCATTTAACCACTTATGTTCCCCAAACACTTAGGGAGCCCTCATTTTGCCTGCAATCTGTACAATTGTACTATTAGATGCGACATGGGGCATGTCTCTGCTACACATATTGTAAGGAATCTCAGTCATCTCTACACAAAGCCTCAGAGCAAATCCTAGTGATTGTCTGTGTTGCTATATATCCATTACTTGGGTCTTCCTTCTCATCTCCCCTTTGTGGTATATGTTGCATCCTCATCGGCTTGTAAAGCTCGTCACATACATTGTAAGCTGTGACCTGCCTTCAGAGTTTCCTCTGACACACCAATCATGCATGGGCCCTGCTAATACTGGTGTGACATGTAGTGTGTTTTATCTGTGGAATTAACCCCAGTTTGACGGTGTTCTGGACCTGGAATTTCATGACTATGGAGCACTGGGATCCTACACGGTGCCAATCCTATGAATTGCTAGTTTGGAAAGACCGAATCCTTCCTGCTTTAATTGGCTTGCCTTTTCCAGCTGCTGCTGTTGATGACTTAAATTACTTGCTTTAAAAAAAACATCGGTAGTGGGTCCAAAGTCAGGATTAACATGACCTCTCTTCTGTCTAAAACAAACAACCTTAGGAACAAGATGTGTTCTTGCTGCTGACAGTGGCAACTCCTTATAAGCATGATTATTCCAAGAATTAAACTTCTTGCCAAAGGTAGCATTTGCAATAGGCAAAATATTCAAGTGCCTACATGATTTAGGAGCATACATACCATTTTCAGAAGTAATTTAGGCATTTAAGAGCCTACTACCCTTGAAAAATAGCAGCTTCCATGACCAGCTTACAGTCCCTACCAAGTAATGCACAGCAGGTTAGTTCAGTCTAATAATAGACTAGACTAACTGTTTCCAGTGCCTATTCCTCTTCTTTTCTTCCTCCCTTCCTCCCGGCCTCTAACCCGGCGGTGTGTGTAGCTAGTCAAGCTGGGCCAATACTTCAACATCCCTCATCCCCTACCCTTTGTCTGTTTGTGTCGTTATACTGTACATAGAATCATAGAATCACAGAATCTCAGGGTTGGAAGGGACCTAAGGAGGTCATCTAGTCCAACCCCCTGCTCAAAACAGGACCAATCCCCAACTAAATCATCCCAGCCAGGGCTTTGTCAAGCCTGATCTTAAAAACTTCTGAGGAAGGAGATTCCACCACCGCCCTAGGTAATGCATTCCAATGTTTCACCACCCTCCTAGTGAAAAAGTTTTTACATCGTGCAGGGCAAGGATTTGCTCTTCTGTGTTTGCACAGCACCTGGCACAATGGGGCCCTCAGCCTTATATTTGCTATCACTAATAATAATAACAGTGAGAATTACCCACTCCTCAGGTGCATAGGATTTTTCACTTCCATTTTTTTCAAATCTCAATTTCTCGTGGGTATTTCATGAGAGTTGCCTTGTCTAACTTTTCAAGAACCAGGGTTCTTTGTTTATTCTAGGCTCAGTTTATTATTAATTTTTACTACAGCAATCCCCGGCGGGTTTCTGGGTGCTGCACAAATTGGTAGTAACGGGTGGTCCCTGTCTCAAAGCTATTACCTATGGCCACGACACAACAGAGGGTACAAAATACAATGGAATGGGGATAAAGGGAAGACAAGGAGTGACAGTAATAAGTTGGCAAGGTTACATGTGTTATTACTTCATTGTTTTTATATTGTTTTCTTTTTAAATAAGTTAAATGAGCAAGGGTATTGGTGAGTGGCTTGCAGCTCACTTGCTGACCAGGGAGTGTTAATGTTGGCGGTGGATCCTCTTGAGACTGTAAATAGTAGGTGCTCACGGTGAAGTGATTTTCCTTCTCAGTTATTCTTCCCTTGCTGTATTACTCGTGTCTTTGTGCTTTCAGCCGATGTTAATATTATGCTGATGCTGGTTCTGTTGTGTTGCAGGGATCCCCAGGCTCACCTGGCCCTCCTGGGAGGGATGGAGCAAAAGGAGAAACTGTAAGCTTTTTTGTTCCTTCCTTGTAATCCTTTCCTTTCAGTGTGAGCCAGGCAGTGGAAATCAATCTCTATTGAGTGGGACATGCCTCAGGGATTTGTGTGGCCATTTTAGGAGGAACAGAAACAAACGATGGAAGGTTAATGACCTCAGCGTTGTCTCTTACACGTTCGCAAAGACCGTGGACTTTATTGGGATGAAGCATATTGAGTGACTCCAGGGGCAGAGCTGTTACAATTCATTAAGCTGTGAGAGGGGGACACCAGGCAGGTTATGGTTTGGGACTTGCTGCTGCTGGGTTGGTTAAGAAGTGCAGGCACAAAACCCAGCCATTTGTTTCACGCTAGGCAAAGGGCTACCAGCCTGTGGAGATGGTGGGAATGGAGGATGACTGGAGAAGGGTAACAGGGAAGCCAATGTTGCATCCCAGTCACAAAAGCAGAGGATTGAACATCTCTTGGTGATGCATATTCTGTTAAAAGCACAGGGATTGGGGAGAGCTGCAGGCTTTGCAGGAGGAAACTCAAGCATGCTAGATAAAATGCCCTTAGTCTGAATGTTGCAGAAGGGGAC
This sequence comes from Lepidochelys olivacea, assembly GCF_965140295.1. Lineage (NCBI taxonomy): Eukaryota > Metazoa > Chordata > Testudines > Cheloniidae > Lepidochelys > Lepidochelys olivacea. Next base: position 11,876,813 of record NC_140412.1, read on the forward strand.
AAATGTCCAAGCATTTCCCAGCATCCTTTATGGGTGTACTTTTTTTTACCATCCATTTCATCGGATGAAGTGAGCTGTAGCTCACGAAAGCTCATGCTCAAATAAATTGGTTAGTCTCTAAGGTGCCACAAGTACTCCTTTTCTTTTTACTCCTAAAATTGCAGGTCATTAGATCGTCCCCAAGTACCTTGCTGAATCAATGCAACTGTATCACATCATACATGAAACTGTTTCAGAGTGGTAGCCATGTTAGTCTGTATCAGCAAAAACAACGAGGAGTCCTTGTGGCACCTTAGAGACTAACACATTTATTTGGGTATAAGCTTTCGTGGGCTAAAACCCATTTCATCAGATGCATGAAAAAGACAGTAAGCAGTATATATATACACCACGTGAAAAGATGGGAGTTGCCTTACCAAGTTGCCTTACCAAATGATTGCATTGCCCTCGTTAACACCACAAAAGTAATTTTCCCTCTCTTAATATTCACCCCTTCTTGTCAACTGTTGAGAATAGGCCACTTCCACCTTAATTGAATTGGCCTCTTTAGCACTGACCCCTCCACTTGATAAGGCAACTCCCATCTTTTCATGTGCTGTATCTATATACTGCTTACTGTATTTTTCACTCCATACATCTGATGAAGTGGGGTTTAGCCCACGAAACCTTATGCCCAAATAAATTTGTTAGTTTCTAAGGTGCCACAAGGACTCCTCGTTGATTTGAGGATGATATATGGCAACATGGTGTCCTAACATCATAACCTTTTACTGCCCTGATATGATGGGTTAATTGCACTGCCCCAACTGTTAAAGGTCACATTTGTGGTGTAGCTTTTAGAGGCCTGACCAATTGTAAATCCTAGGTGGCATGAGCCCTGGAAATGACATTTTGTTGCTTAGGAAACTGCCTGCAAAGAGCTGATGAATGTCCAGATATTTCAATGTATATTTACTTTGGTCTGGTCCTGTTATGGTTGCTCTTGAGAAAAAGCACACTGTGGACTTCAGGAGCTCCCCATTTTGCCAGAAGCTGGGAATGGGCAACAGGGGATGGATCACTTGATGATTATCTGTTCTGTTCATTCCCTCTGGGGCACCTAGCATTAGCCACTGTCAGAAGACAGGATGCTGGGCTAGATGGACCTTTGGTCTGACCCATTATGGATGTTCGGATGTTCTTATGTTCACATGACATGTGGAATGCAAGCACTGAAGGCAATGTGGAGCTTTCATCGGTAACACCCATGCATCCTTCAGCGGTGGCTCTTTTTTGTACCTTCCCTAAACATTTCAAAATTGAATACAGGCATTTGAAACCACACAACTAACCATGTGCTCTTTGTTACAGGGAGAATCAGGGCATCCAGGAGCATTTGGACTGCCTGGTCCAGCAGGCCCTAAGGTGAGATTTTTGTTTGTTCTGAGTCAACACTTGTTTTTCCTGTCTTGACGTTGTGTGTACATCTGGATTCTCGGAGTTGATTTGTGATTGTGGTTCTTTACACGCTCACTAGTGAGGGAACAAGCTCCCAGCGTTAGGATAATACACACTACCTACAAAATATTGTTAAAACATTAGTAAATCCACCCAGGCTCCCAGGGAGGGAGGTGAGTATTATCATCCCCATGTAACAGGTGGAGAGAGAGCTATTCAGAAAGCATAAGGCCTGAATTGTCCAATATCCACTAATTTTGAGTGCCTCAGTTTGTGCCAATTTGCAGTGACGTGGCAATGTACAACTTACAACAGCATTGACATCGCCTCTGGATTTGGTTCAAAGAATGTCTTCAGGAGTCTGGATTCAGTAACACCCAGCTGAACCCTACATTGGGAACAGCCTGGATCTGACGGGCCGTGTTTATGGCCTCTTTCTGTCCTCATTTACACAGATCCAGCTCCTACTGACTTACTCCCTTTAACTGGGGGCAGAACTGGGTCCGTCATTTGCATCAAGTGGAAGAAGTTGCAGCTGTATCTTTATAACGCAGAGACGCAGCCCGCTGACAATACAGGTGTCATTGTGCAACACACCATCTTGATCTAAATGTCATTGCTTGCTGAAGCAGGTATCCTTTGTGGGTCACATTTCCATATGAAAGTTGGGGGGGGCATGAGGCTAAACTATAGAAAACTGTGAACTGCACATAAATGGTGTAATATGCACAGCAGGTTATTATCTGCCTCAGAAAGGGGCTGGATTGAATTCACAGAGCCCAGTTCTGCTCCCACTGAGGTCAAGAGGAGTTTTGGCTCTAACTTCAGTAGGGGCAGGATCAGGCCCTGTGTCTACAGGTCCTGTCTGGCACAGAATAAGAGGATCCATGAAGCAAACAAGCAGCGTTTGTTTGCACAGGGCCCACTAGACTTGTTAGCCAGGGAGACTTGGGCAGGCCCTTTCCCTAATTGCCTGTCACTTCCGTGGGTGAACGTTTATAAACTGCCACGGTTCCCACAGGGTCTGCTCACTAGCACGCTTGTATTAATCACTTGGTTGAAATGCTTGGCAGCAAACCAGTGAATGCAGGAGCGGCACAGTGGTTACATGCAGCAGCACAGAGGGGCTCATTGTGGAAGTTGCATGACGGAGCGTTCTGCAGAAGATGAATGGCAGCTGTGAATGTAGAGCTTGGCTCGGAGAACAGGGGGAAGCATTTTAATACAGTAGTTTGTAACCTAGGCCCTCTGTTTCCTAGTGACTCTGGGTACACTCATCCTTCAGGGGGAATCAGCGGCAGGTGACATGAATTGAATTTGTCACCCATACATGCTGGCCGGCTGCATGGCTCCAATCTATTGCCTAATAAATAAATCCACGTTTTCTGTGCATCCTGAATTGTTATCAATAATGGTACAAAAGCCAGATAAACCGGTGGCTTCTGTGTAATATCTGTGCCATTTCCTCTTCCTGGTGCTAAGCTCATCGTCCTCATTTGGAGTCTGCTCTGCCTAACCAAGCTGTGCATATTCCTTTTCCTAAGGACTCGGTCCTGCAGGGTGCTTAGCGTTTCTGTGAGTTGCTGAGCACCCTCAGCAAACCTTGAGATCACTCAGCAGGTCACAGGATCAAGCCCTTCTAGAAAAAAAGATGCACAGCTTCATGAAGTGGTGACAGAGAGGAGATATGAAAACTGCAGGTATTTGATAGGCATACACATTATGATTTATTCGTATTACCATAGCACGTAGGAGCAGGAGAGGAATTATTTAGGGGAGTACCAGGAGCACACCTAGGACACTGTATACAAATACTAAACAACAGTTAAAAGTTACATGGCTAGAAGTGGTAGGATGCAGTTGGGAAAGGGAACATTTTGGTTGGATAACTTCACAAATTTCCTGGGTATGGTGTATGAGTCTGAACCATCTCTTAAGAGAGGTAATAGGAACATCATTGTCTGAGTTATTTAACAGTAGACTAGACAAGGCCCTAGAAACTATATTCTTGGGAACAATCCGGCAGTGGCAAAGGGATACAGTAGCGGAGGGATGAGTCCCAGTTGGATGGATAATGTTATACCAGGTGAAAAGCTGTATCCAGAAATTCACCCAAAAGAAAACATTCAAAGCTGGTCTGCATGGGGTGGAGGAAAGCACTGTCACCATATAGGATCAGGGCGGGGGCCAGGCAAGTGTCACAGAAGCGGGACTCAGAACTGCTCCCACTCCAAATGGTGGTGGTCCCTGGGCCGGCCAGTGTAGGTCCAATGCCTCAAGAGGCAGCCGAGAAGAAACGTAACTGAAGAGCAGCCATGGAGTGACTCTGGAGCTGTGCAGGAAACAGTACCTAATAGAGGATGGTTTCAATTCATTCCTGGTTATGGCCCTGGAGTTTCCCTGCTGCCCAATCCTTCTGCCAGCACACTGTTATGCTGCAACTAATGGGACTACTTTGTATGAGCCTGGCAAACCTTCGCTCGCTCTTTGCCTGCTTTTCCCCCGAAGTACACTAGTCTCTAGTGTCATTAGATTATGCCAACCTGGGTGACATCCACAAGTGCAGTGAACTGGGACTTGGAAGATTTTGCATCTGTTCTTGGCTCTACACCAGCCTTTTTAACTGACTGTGGACAAATTACTTTATCTTTAAAGTGTCTCTCCATCTCAAAAAAGATATCTTGGAATTGGAAAAGGTGCAGAGAAGGGCAACACAAATGAGTAGGGGTCTGGAACAGTTTCCATCTGAGGAGAGATTAAGAAGATTGGGACTTTCCAGCTTGGAAAAGAGACAACTAAGCGGGTATATGATAGAGGTCTATAAAATCATGAGTGGTGTGGAGAAAGTAGATAAGGAAGTGTTATTTACTCCTTCTCCTAACATAAGAACTAGGGGCCATCAAATGAAATGAATAGGCAGCATGTTTAAAACAAACAAAAAGAAGTACTTCTTCACACAACATACAGTCAACTCGTGGAACTCTGCCAGATGATATTGTGAAGGCCAAGACTATAATAGGGTTCAAAAAATAACTAGATAAATTCATGGAGGATAGGTCCATCAATGGCTATTAGCCAGGATGGGCAGGGATGCAAAACCATGCTCTGAAGTGTCCCTAGCCTCTGTTTTCCAGAAGCTGGGAATGGGTGACAGGGGATGGATCACTCAATGATTACCTGTTCTCTTCATTCCATCCGAAGCACCTGGCATTGGCTACTGTTGGAAGACAGGTTTCAGAGTAGCAGCCGTGTTAGTCTGTGTATCCACAAAAAGAAAAGGAGTACTTATGGCACCTTAGAGGCTAACCAATTTATTTGAGCATAAACTTTCGTGAGCTACAGCTCACTTCATCGGATGCATGTAGCTCACTAAAGCTTATGGTCAAATAAATTGGTTAGTCTCTAAGGTGCCACAAGTCCTCCTTTTCTTTTTGTTGGAAGGCAGGATACTGGGCTAGATGGACCATTGGTCTGACCGACGATGGCCCTTCTTATGTTCTTTCCTTGCCTCAGTTCCCCATCTGTAAAATGGGGATGGCAGCTATCCTTTTCTCTCTCACACACACTCTTCCTCCCCCCCGTCTTATTTATTTAGATTGAAGGGGCTGTCTCTTACTGTGTTTATGTACAGTGCTTAGCCCTGGGGCCCTGATCTCGCGGGGGTCCTTTAGGTGGAACTGTAACATGAATAATAACAACAATAAAGCAGTTTGAATATGTCTGTATGTTCAAAAGATGGAAATGCATATAGCGCTATAGGCTGGGAAGCATGGGTGTTCATGTGATGGCTATCATGGGCATGTACCATTGAGTAGCTTAAATACATTTTGACAAAGTAATGCCAAGCTTTCACTGTAGAGAAGTGAGCTCTGCCACCCAGCTCTCTCTCAGCTGCCCTGGTTAAATATTAAAACAATCATCTCCTTTCACAGGAACTTTTATTTATTTTAAAGGGCAAACCGTCTATGGTGGGCTTCCTTTGCCTGGATTTTGGGCTCTGCTGTTTTAAGAAGGAATCCCAATTTTGCTGACTGTGCATTAAAATAGAAATTACTAATGGTTTTTAAAAAAACCCCGAACCGTCTACTTACTACATTTATATATAAGCATAGAGCCGATAACTGGGATTGTAAAGGAGGTGGAGTTGATAATCGTAAAGGTCACGTCTCCTATTCCTGCTGTAATGATTGTTTTTTTGTCAGATCACTTATCTTTATTTAGCAGCACCATTGTGGTGACGCTGAGATCTCCGAGTTCTGCTGCAGGCTCTGAGGAGAAGTAACTGGGTCACAGTTGTTCCCATGTTCAATCAGTCTTCATTTATCCCCAGCTAAGTAGGAGAAGCTCACAGACAACCATTCAGGCGCTATATATGCATTTCAGGAAACTCAGTGAGCTGCTAAACTACTTGGCTGGGGGATTTTCCAGTCTCTTGCGTTCGGGTCAATCTTAGGCATTTATTTTTTCTTTTAAGGAAAAAGTGAACAATTGTTGCAGACTTCAGTAACTGCATAGTGAAACTTCCAGGGGCACAGCTAATGCCACTACAGTCTTTTGGTAATAGTACGTCATCCCCAGAGGACTTAATCCCCCTCTGATAACTGAGGATAACAGTAATGAAATCCCCTCAGATATAAGAGCTAGGAATACCAATACAAATCTAATAAAAGCACCTTTTTGTTTTCATCAAAAATGTAAATGAGGTTAACTGCTTGCACAGCTTTAGTGAGGTCCCATGGGGACATTCCTGCTGTATTCCTAGCTCAACTCCTTCAACATTACAAATGTTCTCTCCCATCCAATTTTGTGGGTAAATTTAGTCCTCGTCAGAATGAGGGGCTGGTCTTGCTGGCTCCAACCAGGTATAGTGCAAACAGGGGCTGTCAAAGCTTCTGCCCCCAAAACCCACCCTCGCCTTGACCTGGAATGCCTCCTGCTATTCCAGTTCACGGCCTCTGATGAATCGGATTCTATGGTGGCTTTGGGATGCGAAGAAACATCCACAGAAGAGGGGGAAGAGACCCCCTGACTGGGGGAGAGAAAGTGAAGAGAAGGGACCCCTGTCCGCCTGAGGCCCCTCAGTGTAAGGAGGAAGCCATACACACTCTTCTCATATTAGGTTGGATAGTAGGAAACACTATTTCACTAGGAGGGTGGTGAAGCAACTGGCATGGGTTACCTAGGGAGGTGGTGGAATCTCCATCCTTAGAGGTTTTTAAGCCCCAGCTTGACAAAGCCTTGGCTGGGATGATTTAGTTGGGGATTGGTCCTGCTTTGAGCAGGGGGTTGGACTAGATGACCTCCTGAGGTCTCTTCCAACCCTCATCTTCTATGATTCTGCATGAGTCCCTGCACCACAGTTTAGCATCTGCATGAGGCCGCATAAATGTGCTTGAATCTATTTATAAACCTAGTCATAAGTTTGTACCATCGTTTGCCTCCACGGCTAGCACAGTTCCCAACCACAGCATGGCTGTGCTAACAAGTTCATCTTTCTGCGAGTGGTCTCGGGCATGGTTTCAGCTAATATTTTGGCTTTTTCAAAATATAACTCCCCCTATGGGCAAACTGAGCTGTAGCCTCGCTCCCCAAAATGGTGACTGGTACTTGCGGAGCAGAGTTCTGTCGTGTAATGTCCCTGCCAGAACCATGCTACTGAATGACGTTTTAACTTGCATGGTTCACATTGTGAGGCAAGCAGGGCCTGCAGCACTACCAAGTTCCTGGTCATTTGTATTTGAATCTGGGTCACCAACGGTGAACATGTAGGTCCCCCTCGTGCCCATGGCTCTATGTGGGCGCACACTGCGTCTCCACAGGCTTCTCGTAGGATCGGGGCCTTCCTGAACTAACCCTTGTTTTGATGGTTTCAATTTGCTGGAAATATCAGCGGCTGGAAATCGGCAGCGTAAGCTGAACATGAAGGCTTGTTTTTTTTGAAGCTGAAGCCTTATGAGTTAGGAAGGTCCAAAACTGGAGTTAACATAAGGGAAAAGAAAGTCTGTTGAACTAGCAACCGAATCAGTTGGTCCAACAGTGCAATCTCAAAACACTCAGGGCTACATTCACTGATGTGTGTGTCCGTTTTGCGTTGATCTGGTGGGTGGATTCCCCCCAGCAAAGAACACCACCTCCTGCACTGTCCCACTGCAGTCAGGTGTGTTATGGGCACATCATGAGAACTTGCTACGTTGGCTGGCCCCATCTGGCAGATTGCACCAAATAGAAGGCGGGGGTGTGTGTGTGCAGAGTCATAACTGGCTCCCTTGCCCCCCCCCCCCCGACATAAGTGCACCAAAGAACCTGGTCTTTCATTTATGAACTATGTATTGGAATACACAAAGAGTTTAAAGTGATAACAAGTTTGAATCACATCTGTCACTCTCCAGCCAAACATAAGAACATAAGGTGATGCCATGAGCTTGCTTGCATTGTGTGTGTTTCTCTGAACTCTGGGGCTTGCTTATCACCAAGAACTGGCTTCTACTGTCAAACATACTGCCTTATGGGTGTGTGTCTTGTTCATACTGTTTTCAGAATGACTCTACCTCACCCAGCCAAGAAAGGGGGAAGTACCAAATGCATATAATTGGCCCAATTAGCAACAACTCTGAAACAGCTTATACAGAAATCTGCATGTGTCGGTTTGTCTTTAAGGGGCAAGTCTGAAAACCAAGTGTTAAAACCACAAAGAGCTTGGTGTGACAACAGTGCTGGTTTCTGAACACTGGGAGCAAAGGAAAAGGTTTGAGCTTCATTGTGGGAGCATAGCTGGGAGATGGAAGAGCACTCGAGGCATTTCGCACTGATCCCCAGAGAAGCCAGCTCAACGTCTCACAGGAAGTGCCTGTTTAATTCCTGACTATGTTATTTATTGCTTTTTTCTTTTGAATTAACCTCTTGTCTTTTTCAATGTTTTATTTCCTCCCCAGGGATCTGAGGGACAACCAGGTCCACCAGGAATTAAGGGCTATGTCGGAGCACCCGTAAGTCATGATTCTCTGGTTACATTTTAGTAGCTAAACAATCCTTGAATCTGGAAACTTCCCCCACATTTCCAATGTATTCTGCACAACTGATTCTTCCATATGACAATCTAGAGATACCTGATTCTCCCCTAAGTTCCCACAGTGAAACTTCTGTGACTTCTGGGGAATTACTTCTGACTTATGCCGGATGTATGTAAGATCGGCATTAGGCCTGCAGAGAATAGTCTATAGGAATTACTAGGAAACCTAACATTTTGGATGGGTTGCTTTGAGCTTGTGTGGCACAGTGAGGCGATATTCACACGGCAATGTTATAATGTGTTGGCATCTTGTGATGCAACGTTAGTACATTGCTTCACAGTTGTATCACAACACAATGCAATGTGACCTCATGACATAATGATGTTTTGAGTAAGCTAGTCTTAGTCTGCAGAAGAGAAGAATGAGGGGGGATTTGATAGCTGCTTTCAACTACCTGAAAGGGGGTTCCAAAGAGGATGGATCTAGACTGTTCTCAGTGGTAGCAGATGACAGAACAAGGAGCAATGGTCTCAAGTTGCAGTGTGGGAGGTTTAGGTTGGATATTAGGAAACACATTTTCACTAGGAGGGTGGTGAAGCACTGGAGTGGGTCATCGAGGGAGGTGGTGGAATCTCCTTCCTTAGAGGCTTTTAAGGCCTGCCTTGACAAAGCCCTGGCTGGGATGATTTAGTTGGGGATTGGTCCTGCTTTGTGCAGGGGGTTGGACTAGATGACCTCCTCAGGTCCCTTGCAACCCTGATAGTCTATGATTCTATGATTCTATTTTGGAACCCTTTGGGGCCCTGTGTATTAGACTTGTAGGACATGCGATTACCCTGTGGAATTTGCATCAATCCCCAGAAAACCGGGACAGGTATCCAATTTGCAACCCAGCCTCCCGGACTCACCTTAGCAATTACGTGGGCACTGTACAGGTGCACCTAAGTGTACTGTGTGGTGTACTGACTTGACTGTTGGTGCAGCAGTGCGTTTCAATGGAATGCCAGGCCGGCTGATGCATTAAAAGGCTGCCTGTACTGGTTGATACATGTTCCTTTATAACTCACCAGATAGAGGCCTGTGTTTTTGGAGAGGGTTGTGAATTTTCTTCCCTGTCAAGTATAATGTTTACCGGACATCTGTGGGGCCTATAGGCCTCCAGGGTCTAAAACCAATGAAAGTCAGAGGAGAATCTGGTTGTTTGCCTAGGCCTGGCTGTGGATCAGTGCGGTATTACTACCCAGCTGTCTGAAGAGCAAAAGGGTATCCACTTACATTGTCTACTGAGTTGCAAGCAGGCGCAGCAGCACCTGGGCAGATCCCAACAAAGTGTTAACAGTGCAACAGGTGCATTTGAAGAAAGTCAGGAGATCGTTTTCCTCCTGCTTCTTGAACCGCCCTTTTACACAAGGAGGACAGCTCCCCCGTGCAGTACATGCAGTGTGGCTCATAATCTGTTGGTAATGACTCCATTTGTTTTCATCATCAAGCTGGCATTTGGTGTGCGGGGTGAGAGCAGAGCAGGGCTATAATCGTATGCTCTGATGCCCCAGCGGGCCCCAAGGTACTAGTGCACCAGAGTGGAGTCATCTTTTTTTAACCTCTTCCACTCTGCTTTGAGAAGTGGCCGGGTAGGACTCTGCTTTCTAGTACAGGATACTGCAGAGTTCATTTGACATTGGCCACAAGACATTCGGTGGGATGGTCAGTTTCTCTCTGGTCCGGTAATTCTTAAGACCTAGAAGGCTTTTGTGAGCTCACACCTTGTATAACTCCATGGCAGTGCTGTAAGATAGAAGACATTTGGAGGTGCCTCGGATCTCATGAATGAAAGGCATTTGGAGGGGACACTCCAGGATGTAGTGATTCTACACTGGGACACTAAAGATGAGCACTGACAATTATACCTCTCTGTACCCCTGCTGATAAACTGACAAGAAGACATGGATAAGCTTTGAAAGTGAACCCCAGGGAGAACTCAAGTACATTACATCTACCTGACTTTCTCCCAAGCATGTTTGCACATGTGAAACCCCTGGAGAGGCATGGGAAGGGAGGAAAAAAGGGAGAGGGAGAGAGAAAGCAGAGATTATGTTATGGAGTGTCAAGTGTGCAAAGCAAACAGGTGACTTTATCCCAAGAGAAAATAGCAGGTTTTTCCAACTGGGAAGTTTGATCACAAATATACTGTCAGACCTGGACAGGCTTGTCCAGTGTTTGATTTCACTCAAGGATGCCCTGAAATCTTAACAGCATCTAACCTGTCCTCCGGACCAAATAAACCTGGGCATGCAGTTCTCATTAATTTTCAGCTAAGACCTGTAACGTGGAGATGAGTGAAGTATTAAAATAGGATATTAAAATATTAAATATTTTTATTATTTAATATTAAAGTATTAAAATAAGTATTAAAATAATTCATTAATATATGAATTCACCAGAGTGTAAAACATTTCACACACAAGCAGTTGCTGATGAGTCACCATCAACTGAGTGTGCGTGTCTTGTTGCCGTAGGGTTTCCCTGTTGTTTGCTGAGTTGCTACAAAAGAAGTAAACTACACCTGCAATACAATGTGGCTGTTCACAGGAAAGGTTAAATCTCTCCTCCCTCCTTCATTTGATCACTTATAGGTTTGTCAGCAATGTTATGTGTGTAAAGTGCTGCCGTCCAGTTATCTGAGACACAGCAAACCCTACTGTTTCCAAGTTAATTGGAAAGCTATGGATTGCACTCTGTGCCCAAATTAGCATCAATGGAATGTCACTCACCCACAAGGCTGAGTTTGGCTGTGTTTGGCTGGGATTATTCAACAGCTGTCAATGCTCAGTGATACCTGCTACTGTACCCACTACACTCTCCTTAACCACGGTGTCTTGCAGAACATCAATGTGACATCCTTGCTTGTTTACGGGGCAGATCTTTCCAGGAATGTTGTCCTTCACTGCCAGAGGATCAGTGAAAAAGACAGCTCCTTCCCTGAGGAGGAGAATATGGACCATGTTGAATGAAGATTTGTAATTTCCCTTTTGTTTTCATTTTTAGGGTCTGCAGGGAGAAAGAGGAGAAAAGGGAACTCGAGGAGACAAGGTATCACTAGGTCATGTTAGAGCCACAGCCTAGGAAAGTGATGGGTTGTTTTCCCTCTTTGCCTTTTGCTTTTTAAATGAATGTAACATTGGGGAAGGGTGTGAGGCTGATACCTCGAAAGCTGAGGCTGACAACCCGGCACACAGCTGTGAGCTGGAGCGACTTCTCGTGGGGGTGAAACGGGAGTTCAGAATCCCAGCCCGTTCATTCCCTTGGTCTCTCTGCTAAGAATGGCAACAAAGGTGTCACTTGGAGTGCCAGCTGGGGTGGGTACTCCTGTGATGTGTTCACCTGGGGCACCACCCACCTAATAGATGGTAATGACCTTTGGAGGCTACTGACCAGAACTGAATCTGGTAACCTAAAGATAAAGGGATCACCATCCGATTACCAGCTCCCTGAGCCACTCAGCTTCCTATATCCCTTATTTTGTCTCATCACTACAAACACAAGCGTACATGGGTTGCTGGTTTTGCTACATCAGGTAAGGAGTCAGGATTTCCTCTGAGTGTGTGTGTGCACTGGCTGCTCTCCCAGTCCAGAGTTCCAGCGGCATCACTTCCAAGTGCTTTGCTCCAGGCCTTTTGTGCTGGTGAATTTCCTTCTATTTCAAGTCGGGTGCAGGGCCCCCGGCTGAGTCTAGCTGTGGTGAGGTGACCTGCTGAAGAACTCAGACGCTTCTTGAGCCATTGCATTCATCGAGTAGTGTCTTTGTTCCTCTCTGCCACCAGAAATAAATGTAGAACCCACAGTCCTCGACTGCCTCTGAGGCTGCAGATGCAATGCAGCTCAGAAGGGTGGGCTGCTAAGGTGGCTTTGAGCTCTCTTTATCCAGGGTGGGCTGCAGGTCACTGCCCTGGTGTAATTTAAAGCAATCTATGGCTGCTCCAATACATAAGTGGCTGTCAGTGGCTCAGTGAAGCAGCTAGAGATTGATGGGGCACAGGGATTCCCTAGCTGGTAACTATCATTATCCCCATTTTATGGATGAGAGGCTAAGTGACTGGTACAGCTGGGATGAGAACTCAGTACCGCTTGGCTCCCACGCCTATGCCCAGACCTCCCTGATCACGGGTGTCTCTGTATTGGAGTGGCATAGCCATTCAATATGGGTGGACATGCGCTGTGATTTGCGCCATGTTTACCAGTCACATTAGACAGCACGGAAGCCATTAAGACATGGCTGTTCAAGCTAGTGCTGAGGTAAGGAGTTGCCAGTCCATTAGAGATGCGGGGTGCAGAGAATAGCAAGGCCTGTTAGCTGGGGAGTTTGACCTATGTTTGAGCTCCCTCTACTGATAGCCAGCTGTGGGTGCATTAGTAGAGAGTCATCAGTAAAGCAGAGCATAAATAAAAATAGGGATGGGGGGGGGAATAGTTGATGCACTAAAAATTCAATTTCAGTTGAACTTGTCAAATAAAAAGGAGGGTAAAATTCCCCAGAAGTTGAAACATTCGGTTTAGACATTAATGAAACTAAACATGTTGACTTTTCATTTGAAACAATGAAAGTTTATTTTGCAATTTAACTAGATTTATCTACACAAAAAAAGGTAAAAAACCCAAACAAACCCACAACCACCCCAAAATGGCCCCTGAACCAAAAAGACAACAACCAATTGTTTGTCCAGCTCTGGTTATTAGTCTCCAGTCCAGCCTGATTCCCAGTTCTCTCTCTTCCCCGATTGGCCAGTGCTCTGTTCCCAATATCCATGTGGTTGTTTATCATAAAATTTCCATTATTCCCTTTCATGTTTTCTGTACTCATCATTGCAACTGGGCACATGCCCATTATCATTTAATACTCCTCATGCCTTTGCCCCCGGAGTTCAAACCAGAGGAGATGTGTTGTGTCTAGCCATTCCATCAGCCCCTTTTCCTGTGACAGTATTGTCTGGTCTGTGGGGGTGTTTGGCTCCCTTAGGAACATGGATAAATTTCCACATCACTCGGGTAGGGAGGAGGGATGGAGCTGTGAGGGGGCAGGAAACTGATGAACTAGACAGGAATTAAAATGAGAAACAAGTGAATTGTGTTTGTTTCATTCTGAGGGATTTGCACAATTAAACCTTCTTTCTTTCCCTCCTGGCCTATGCATAAAAGTCAAGATCTCTGCTATAACAATTGTGCATTTACAATGCATAGATACTGCACTCAGGACATTTATATCCCTTGTTTTAATTTCTACCAGTTGGAACTACTGGGAAAGTAGTGGGCGTTAAGAACCAGGCCAAAGATCTCTCCCTGTCTGCTTTTCCATCTGCAACCGCTTATTGCTTCTGAGAAATCTGAATCTAAATTTTTGCCATTGTTAAAGCATTAAAAAAAATCATTTATGCTTCTCCCAGCCTAAGGAATATAGGATTTGTTATATTAAATTAGAGCATTAGTCTCTATAATGAATATTGGTCCATCAAACCATTATCCTGATGCTTCAGAGGAAGGCGAAATCTCCCACAAGGCTCTTATGTCACTGTACACTGAGAGCACCTTAAATCAAAGCACTGAGACTTTATGGTGCAGTACATAACTTTGAGCCTTATTGATCATGTCTGAACTCGAGGAGAGCCAGCATACAGCAGTCACTAACTCCCAAAGTTCTGTCCCAGCATGCAGCGAGCTCATGTAAAACCTGGGTTGAATTCTCTTAGGACGGTGTCTTTTGTAATGGTAGTCCAAAGTCCTGGTCAGAAATCTGGAGATTTCCCTGGAACATTGATTCCAGTTTGAAACCTGTAGCGATCAGTTTATACACAGAAAAACAAGATTAATAGAACATTTAATTGAGCAGAATATGGTTGTCATATAGAGCTGACCAGAAAACTGGGACATTTCAAAATATTTCAGTTGGGAACTTATGATTTAGAAATTCGCTTTTCAATTTTTTCCCATTGGGAAACTGCAGTGTCCCTCCAACACTTTCCCAGATTTTTTTCCATTTCCCTACTGAGAAAAAAAAAAGTATAGAGAAGTGGGGAGGAAAAAACCGTAACCCTTAAAAGTGAAATATTTCTTTATTTCAGAAAGTAATATTTCCAATATTTTGTTACTGCTCTCCAAGTAATAGAAATTGGAAATTAGTAACAAAATATTAAAAAATGGGCTTTCGCCCACTTTCTCACTTTTTTTGACCATTTTTCACCTGGCAAGAGTTGGAAGATAGAAGGTAGAGAGAAACAAAGCTTGATCACCTTGTTTGATCTGTCCTTTAGCCCTTGTATAGATTGCACGGATCACAACACGTTTTCCATTCTTCTCGTATCCTGGCCTTCCTTCTCCATGTATGGCCATGTCTTTTCACGATAAAATCTTCCCGTCTCTTTGGAGATTGGCTGAGTGGTCGTTTCAGTTCCCGTGGGTACCATTTGGCAACAGATGCAGTCCATCGACCATCAGTGAGCCTCACTATATGCCTGGCCCATCACATTTTACTATGCTTGCTCTTAACAACATCCTGCACTCCACTCTGCTGTCTGATCACTTCACTGGGGACTTGGTCGCGGATTGAAATTCCCAGAATTCTTCTTTCCATCGCCCTCTTCATGACAGACAGTCACTGCTCCTCTGTCTTCGTCAGCGCCCATGTTTTGCTGCCGTACAACATTGCTGGCAGTCTTGTTGAGTTGAAGAGGCTGGCGCGTGTTGCCTTGTTGATTTTTCCTTGGAGGACATCCTTGATAGAATTGAATGCGCACCAACCCACTTTCTTTCTTCGCCATAGTTCACCTTCCTGATTGTGGCGCATGTTAATTTCTTGCTCCAAATAGACATATTGCTCAACTTCTTCTATTTGTTCTCCCTTGATTGTTATTTGGGCTTTTGGCAAGGTATCAGACCGCATCAATTTCATTTTGGAACGGTTAATTTTCAGTCCGACTTTGCTGCTTTTTGTGTTGAGTTCTCGCAGCATTTTCTGTAGTTTGATAGTGTTTTCAGCAATCAACACAATATCATCCATGAATCCGAGATGGTTTCACTGCTCTCCGTTGATGTTGATTCCACCCTTCCAATTCATCCGCCTCATTACCATTGTGAAGCAGGCTGTGAAGAGTTTCGGTGAAACCGTGTCTCCTTATTTCACCACTTTCTTAACTGGGATGCGAAGGGGAGTATCAAATAAAGTTATATCTGTAGCTCAGTCAGAATTTGCTTCCTTTAATAGTTTGATATAGTTTGTGTCAATGCCCTGCTGTGTAAGAGCTTTCAACACTACATTGATCTCTATGCTGTTGAATGCTTTTTCATAGTCGAGGAAGGCAATACATAAAGGGAATTTGTATTCCCTTGAGCATTCCAATAGCTGGTTTATAGTGAAAATATGGTCCATTGTGCTGAAATTCCTCCGAAAGCCTCCCTGCTGTCTCGGCAGCTGCTCGTCCAGACTCTGAGGAAGTCGGTTTGTTATTATTTTGGTGAACAGCTTGTAGACATGTGAGAGCAGGCATAGTTCTTTAGATCTTGGATGATAGTTCTTTAGATCTTCATGATCGCCCTTCTTGTACAGCAGAATGGTATTGGACTCTTTTCAGCTAGATGGTATCTTCTGCATTTCCAAGTAATGGCTAAACCTCTGAGCAAGGATTTTTCCAGAGGTCTTGGCCTCCAGCTCTTATCATTTTGATTGTCAGTCCATCTTTACCACAACAAACCACAATTATTGAAATGGAACATTCAGAAGACGTGCCTTTTGTCCTCTGATTGATTTTCATTTGGGAAAAAAAAGAAGAAAAACCAGCCTTTCACCCCCAATCTGTCATTTTGGAAAATTAAACATTTCACCAACAGTGAGCATTTTCATTTCCGCTGAAAGCCTGTTTTTTGACAAAAACAAAACAAAACAAAAATAATTCGAGTTGGAAAATTTTAAACCAGGTCTAGCGTCATATCATTATTCAGCCCTCTGTGTGTGTGCCCTTCATTCCTCTAGCAATGAATCCATCTTATGAGGTCCTGTGCGGATGTCATAGATACACCGAAAAAGATGCTCGGGAGGGTGCTGTGCTCTGTTGATCAGCGCTCTGTAAAGTTGTGAAGTCTCAAACTGTCTACGCTGCAGAATACAAAGAGTTTAATTCAGGCAGAGAGGTGTGTGTGTGTGTGTGTGGTATGTGTAAAACTGGACTGAGGCAAGCTCATAATTACAATAGATAAAGATTGGGTGGTTCCTCCCTCAGGCTGCTATGTCACATAATGTGCAGAGCAGTGTAATGCCAGCCCTGCAGCTTCTCAGGCCAAAACAGCATTTCTGATGCAAGATTTATAGATATTCTTAAAAAAATAACCTCCCCATCAATTAACTGATTTGTAAATCCATTTTCAGTTTGCTAAAGCAATCACACACACACACACACTCTCTCTCTCTCTCTCCCCCCCCCTAACAAATCAGGTACTTAAATCTAATGCTATAAGTACAGATTTACCGATAATAGCTTCGGTCAAACATTTATATGATGAGGTATAAATCACAACTGAGATTCATAAAGCTTTTTTATTATTATAAGCAAAACTCTAAATAATATTTAGTTACAAAGAGCTCCCTCTAGTGATAGAATTTGTTTATGAACAAACTCTGTTATGATTAATCGTAATAATATTAATTCTATTATAGTGGTGCTTAGATCAGGGCCCCATTGGACCAGGTGCTGAATAAACACATAGTAAGAGACAGTCCCAGCTTCAGAGAGCTTACAATCTAAACAGATATAAGACAGGGTGGGAGGAGGGAAGTACAATTATTCCCATTTTACAGATGACAAACTGAGGCACATAGTGATGAAGTCTTGTGGGAAGTCTGTGGGAGAGGCAAGAATTGAACCCAGATCTCCTGAATCTGGCTGCTGCCTTTGCCACAAGGCCAAGCTTTTGAGAGCCTCAGATGAAAAGAGCCATATTACAAATGCAAAGTATTATTATTGGGCTCAGCCCTGAAACCTTTAATTAGTCCTTACTCAAGTATCCTTGCCATTTCCCTCAGGGTGCATTTTTACTGAATAAGGATTGCAGGACTGGGAACAGTATCATGAAAAACAGCTAAGACAGAAATTTTGGTTCAGAAATGGATTGCGTTGTGTGATAAACTAGACATGTGAAGTTCCTAGTAACAGCACTTGGGAAACAGGAGAGAGGAGTTCTGACTGACCGGCCTTATTCCCCAGTACTGGGCAATGATGCTTCTTCCTATTCATGAAAAAAGGGTGGTAGGAAATCTAAGAATTACAGAAATCAGAAATGGAAAATATATGCTAGGTTGTCTGGCAACTATTCAGTTCACCTCCTTGCTATAGACATGCCACCCCTTCTGCAGAAGTGTATTTCACAGAATACCAGACTTAGATCACTTTTTATGTTCACAGCTCCATGGGTGAGTGGCACGGAAGGATGTGCAGACTGAGATGTCTCTTGCAACAGAGTGATAAACAATTTTAACTAGAAGTTATCTTTTTCTTTCTCTTCTTTTTTCCTAGGGAGAACGAGGTCTTGATGGGTTCCCTGGGAAGCCAGGTGCAGAAGGGAAACAGGTATGGAATGAATATTCGGGAGGGAGACTGTTCTTCAAACTAGGCGTTAATGCACAGTGAATGGGAAGGCGGCTGCTGAAATGGGACTTATCCCAGACAGCTGCTGTATTGTAACTGTAGGAGCAGGAAGGTATCTCTTAAAATCATCAAGATCTTTTTGAGCACCCAGTTCTAGTGGGACTGGGCCCTGTGCTAAGCAGCCTTGTTCTACCCTGACCAATGTCTCGTCAACCCAGGAGCGCTGTGCTCTTAGTGTGAGGAGTAGAACACCATATGATTATTTTTAAAGGATGCGCTTTTTGTGGTAATGCAGTTATGGAGGAAAATATTTTATTGACTTCCAGCGCTAGCTGTCAAGCATTAGAACATTCAAAGGCCAGGAGACGACAGTGTGATCCCTCAAGACCTGCGTTTATAGCCTCAGCACACACAAAGCAGTTTGTGTCCCACATCTAGCCTCCAGGCCCGTCTTCCCACAAGGAAACTAACCATTAATGTCACCCTGTGCTTCAGCAGCTATGTGGAGATACTTACGGATCTGAAACATTTTCCTAGCACTTGAGTCAAAGCTGTCAGCAAATCTTTAGTGCCCTCTTAAAATGGGATTTCAGAAGAGATACTGTGCTCATTTGCACTGGATGTAAGAGAGCTGATACCAAAGGGAATGTGTGCTCTTGCAGAATTAATGACAGGCTCGATGGTGGAACTCAAAGGTAAGTTATGTGGCTAATTTTGTACTCACCATGCTGCAGCGTGGTTCCCTTGTTCCTGCATCTGTGTTTATTAAAATTAACCCTCAGGCCGTTTCTTTTTCCATTGCCTTGCACCTTGTGTAGTCATTTCTCCCTGTGCAAAGTGGATATGAAACAGGGCCAAACTGGACGGGATGGAAGGGGTTTACCCTCACCCTGTACACAAGGGGACAGGCAATGGAGAGTCTGTCCATTAAGTCTCCTTTTGGTCTTGCAGTCTGGTCTCCTTGTGCCCTGTGCTGATATATACCATCTCATGCAATAGTACTCCTCCGAGTTTTTCACTGTCTCCCAGTTGTGCTAAAGTTCAGTACTCTGCCTGCAGCTAGATCAGTTCCAGAGGTAACACCGGGGCTGTTATGTCAATAGATTTTTGTTTGTGTGTTAATTGTTTTGATTTTGAGCTTTAAGTAACAATGCAAGTTGTGTACAACAAATATGGAAATTCACTAAATGTGCTAGGGGAGAAAAATTGCTACATTTTAATAATTTACAAATCATAGTGGGGTGCCCTGACTGCTGGAGTTACGGTTTTCAAAGAAAGGGAACCATGTTTCACAATAGGGTTACATTTTCTGGTTTTGGTTGTCAGACGTGAGTTTTTTCCATCACCAAAGCTTCCAAACATGGTTAACCAAGATGGTAGCCTTGGAGAGGGTCTTTTTCCTTCCATTGACTGCTAACAGAACATCCAGTTGCTGCTAATTAGATAGGCACTAATTACTTCAAATATTTGTACTAAAATAGCATTTGTGGGTCTGTAACAGGGTACACTCACTGGTAGGGCACCTCCTCCGGGCTGCTCTGGGGATTTGCTCCATCCAGGTTCTGACACCCCCTTCTTGCATTTCACTCTTGTTGTGGCCTCTTTCACTCTCTGGGACTCAGCACGCTCCCTCTGTGTGACTTGGCCCTGCGGCCAGGTCTCTGTATGTGTTTCCACTTCCAGGGTAGCAAGTTCTCTCCAGACCAACTGGCCAGCTGCCTTTCCAGGCTGTCCTCTAATCTCAGGCTGTGCCACATTCACAGTGGCAGGTAGGGGAACCTGGGCCTGCCCTCTACTCCAGGTCCCAGCACAGGCACCGTCTGTCCAGTAGCCACCGTCTGCTTACTCCCAGACCTCGTTGTGATTTCCCTGCGCTCCCTCCTACTTCCCGTCTCTTTCTCGGTGTTCTGGCCCACCCATGAGCTCCAGCTCCAGCTCCCAACTCCCAGGGAACGACTGCAGCCTACTTCCCCTGCAGCCTCTTCTGGTCTCCGCTTCCCAGCTTTATACCAGCCCAGCCCAACTGAGTTCCATCTTCCTTTATCCAGCCTAATTCTCCCCCCCAAGTGCAGCCTACTAGGTTAATTAGCCCCTTCCAAGCTACCTTAACCCCTGCAGGTGAGATGTAGAGTGAACAGCCCTTCACAGGAGCCCAGTGAGATTGGGATTCCCTTCTGCAAGGCCCTGTGCATACAGTGAGGGGTAGGGCCTACCCCCCAAAAAGCGTATGGTTTACATAGACAAGACACATAAAGGATGGGAGATGAAACAGAGCCACACAGAGGTGAAGGGACAGGCCTAGATGACCACTCGAGGTCCCTTCTAGTCCTAAGGTTCTATGACATGCCCAAGGTTAGTGACAGAGCTGGGCCTTGAAAATAGTGGGTGCAAATCACTGCAGTGCAAGCAAGCCAACCTCCATGTGCCCAGGAGCTTCATAAAGCATTTTGCCTCTCAAGGTAGCGTGCCTCCTGGTGCTCTGTGCTGCCACTGTGGCCGTATGCAGTGGGAGGCTGGTGCAGTCAAGCCTGTTTCATCGAATGAGCTTTGGATGTATTTATATTAATGACTGCACAGGGCCCAAAGTTCTGGAGTTGTGCGATGCATAAACTGAAAATGTATCTGATCTGAACATGCATTAATTCGTTAGTGAAACATTCTGTCTCAATGCACTGTTCAGTGTTGCAGAGACAATGCAGACAGAATTTAGAACACTGGAGAACTGAGAAGATAGACTAGGGAGCTTTCCCCCACTGTGCGGGCATCTGTGCTCTTGACATATTGTCTGCAGGTTAATGCAGGAAACACTATTTCAGTAGGAGGGTGGTGAAGCACTGGAATGGGTTACCTAGGGAGGTGGTGGAATCTCCTTCCTTAGAGGTTTTTAGGGCCCGGCTTGACAAAGACCTGGCTGGGATGATTTAGTTGGGGATTGGCCCTGCTTTGAACAGGGGGTTGGACGAGATGACCTCCTGAGGTCCCTTCCAACCCGGATATTCTATGATTCTATGAATGACTTCCCTGAATCCCCTACACCTAAACTCTCCAGGTTACTTAGCAATTTGGTTCTGTCAGCCTGTTTGTACTTCCATTCCAGTTATGGGGCCATCAGCAGACTTAACCATGGTTGACTTTACTCTTCCCACTGCATGGAATAATATGGTTCCAAGGCCACAGCTCTGTTCTGCTACCCCTTGAGAGCTCAGATCATTATCTCAGTCAGTTTTTAACCTGGGCTATGGTGTTTTTTATTTGAGGAGAAGAGAGGACACGACGCCTCACTGGGATCCTAATGTACTGTGTCTGCTGTATCCATTACATTATTTACAGAACTAGTTAAGATTTCTGGCTACACTGGTTGGACTGAGAAATTGCGATGGCATAGTAGGGCAGAAGCTGATCATTAGCTTTTCCTGGGGAGAGATTTCTCTCTGTGATACCTTTGCAGAATTGTTGCATTCTGGGGCTTCTCCACCTGCTTTGGGTCTGGGCTGCCAGCAGAGAGGCAAATCCTTATCTCCATGCATAGGCTGGGCATGTGGGCTGGTCAGGACTAGAATCAGGAAACCCTCCCCTTTTCCCCCAGAGCAGCCTAACTGCGGAAGCAGCTGCTGCTGCCTCATCATGACTACAGCAGCCCCCATGTCTGCAGGGCAGAGGGAAATGGCTTACAAATCCACTGCTCCAGCCTCCCCCTCTTTCCCCTTTCCACAAAGCAGAACAGAAGGAGCCCTTCCTCTTGTACCTGTTCCTGCCAACCTCCTCCTTCCTAGTCCAGTGCAGTAGGGGCCCGCTAATTCCATTAGTTAAACACACTCGTGGTACCTTATCATTGCTCCTGGGCTGCAGGCTGAATTCCCATAGGGGTGGGTATTTTGTCCCAGAAACTGGATGCCAGACAATGCAGATTGATGATCTGCTCCATTCTCCTGTCAGAGGACATTTAACTAAAGCCTTTGTCTGCACAAAGTCACCTCCTTTGGTTTTATTCAGATTAACAGGGCTTTTTTTTTTTTTTTTTTTAAGTTTCTCTGTATTGCATTAGTCTTGGCTGAGTCACTAGGACCTTGAGGGGATGTCTACACTGCCCCGAGTCTCAGAGCCCGGGTCAATTGACTCAGGCTCGCAGGGCTCGGGCTGTGAGACTAAAAATGGCAGTGTAGACATTCAAGCTCAGGCCAGCTGCAGCTGTGCCCAGGGGTCATTGATTGCAGTGTAGATCTATCCCGAGTCACTAGACAGCTACAGGCCATGCCCTGGCAAAATTAGTCCAGTGCTAAGGGCTCAGTCAAAGGCTCTGTGTCTCCTCTGCATTGCCAACCATACTATGTTGTTGTTCTATTTTCAGGGCATTAAGGGCAGCACAGGCCCACCAGGTGCCAGCGGACTCAAAGGAGAGAAGGTGAGCTGGGGAAAGTGCCCAAGGAACACTTTGAAAGGCAAACTCATTTCATTTTGAATAAACTCTCCTAGAAATTACAGTACTGCTAGTTATTCCCATGGGTCTTAGGTGCATCTAGAATCACTCGGAGAATTGATAGATGGAGCCCTGGGGCTTGATATTGCTCTCTCACTAGGATAGATCCCGAG
The DNA here is from genome assembly GCF_965140295.1 of Lepidochelys olivacea. Taxonomy (NCBI): domain Eukaryota; kingdom Metazoa; phylum Chordata; order Testudines; family Cheloniidae; genus Lepidochelys; species Lepidochelys olivacea. Next base: position 11,899,476 of record NC_140412.1, read on the forward strand.
TAACTCCGCTGAAGTAAACAGAGTTAACACTACTTGAAAATTTGGTGTAAATTCCTGTTCTCCTGGAAGCCAATAGGCCTCAGTGGGAGCAGGATCTGAACCCAAGTGAAAACAGAATCAAGTCCATGTATGTGTTCCTGGGATTTCCTGGAAATGGTGAGCTCAACAAGTTCTTTGGTTAGCTAAGTTGCTGGGTGAGGCTTTGAGTGGTGGAGGGATATATGTATTTGGGGCAGCATGAATGATGGGAGGTACTGTCTGTGGTTACTACAATAAAAGCTGTGTTATCCAGCACTTTACCAAGTGGAAAGCTCTAGAAACTGGCATTTCAGGGTGTTGGATCTGGGCAGTGCTCACCTCGGGTGGCTCCCTGCAAGCGGCAACATAGCCCTGCTGCTCCTAGGCAGAGGAATGGCCATGGGGGCTCCATGCGCTGGCCCTGTCCCGCCCTGAGCGCTGGCTCTGCAGTACCCATGGGCCGAGGCAGTGAGCAGAGACGCCTGGCCATGCACCACGCACCAACCCCCTGCACCAAGTTCCCTCCTTTGCCGAAACTCCCTCCCAGAGCCTGCACCCCAACATGCGCCCAACCCCCAGCCCTGAGACCCCTCCCACACCCCAACCGCCTTCCTCCATTTGTAAGTATATGTTAATGCTATCAAAATTTTGAATTTGTCCCTAAAAGAAACATTATCTGTCAGAGAAATGTTAGGGAAGATCTCCCAAAGCCTCATAGGGAACAATTTTCCATATAGCTTAGGTACAATATTCAGGTTTCCTTGGGCATGCCCTCCTTTGTTCTGATTCACAGCCTGCATAGTTTTGCTTCCCGAAACAATGCCAAACACTTGTTTGATAGCATAATCTTGTGGTTCACAAGCCCGTCAACAGCAAATCATCCAACCAGTTTAACAAGTGCTGCCGAAAATCATGCTGTTGTTAGCTTGTCGGCGGATCATTTCTGTCCTGCCTTCCTGTGTTAATTGGAATAATTAACATCTTTTCTCTTGACATCCACGAGATGCAGCAGGCATTAGAGCCAAAAGTCGACAGGAACTGGCTCAAAAACATGAATGCTCCTTCTCTGTTGCTCTGCTAGAGGAAAATTCAGACTGTCGGTGAAGATGTCCTGCTAAGCACAGTGGCCTTTCATTCCTGTTTTTTCCCCCTAGAAGGACGCTCCCTGTTTCCTTGTGCTAGTGTTTCCTATGACTTTACTTTGTAGTACCGATAGTGTCAATTTCTTAAGAGTGAAGATTATTGCTCATGAGAGGTTTTGAACTCTCAGCCTTGGAGACTGCAGACTTTCATCCACAGATCCAGTGAGGCACAGATAACACCAATACAAGCTTCCTCATACTGACCTACCAGGGTCAGATTCTGTGCAGCTTCCCATCTTCTGGATTCACTTACAGCTTGTGCAGTGCGGGTGTAAAATGACACCAGTTTGCACGTTTTGCACAGATGTAAATGACTTCACAAAGTGCAAGGGAGTGGAGAATCCAGTCCAGTGTGCCTACTCCCTGAGCTGGGAGTTAAATTAATGGTAGCAGTGAATACGATGTAGGGGAAAGTATACTTCCCAGATAAAAAGGTGATGCAGTGCATGTGTTTCTATTTATGTATTGTGGATCTGATGCTTCTCTTACTTACACTTGTATAAATCAGACCTCAGTCCATTGAATCAGTGCTGTTACCAATGTGAAATGGGTATGAATCAAGCTTCTTCTAGCTCCTTCAACACTGGATTTAAACCACTTGGAAAAGACACAAGAAAGCCTACAATGGAACAGAGTTTAGAGTTTAGAGCATTCACTTTCTGACTCAATCTGTATACTGGAAGACACTTAAAAAAATGACAAGCAAATGGGAGCTTCCCCTCCTTGATAATTATTCCCTGCTCTCAGATATTTTTAGTGGAAAGTTTTACCTTGTCATTTTAAAACTAGTTATTAGACTTTCCAGGGCAGCCTTGTGACTCCCTGCTTTCAGTCTGTCATGTTTTTGTTGTTTCCTACATCGTCCTCTGGCATTAAAGATAAAAAGGTTTTTTTTCCCCACAAAGTGGCTAAATGATACTCTGCTGAGTATCCAAGAATGCAGATACCAGAATCAAACCACTCTGTTTCCCATTATGTTTCCACTATAATTCCAAAGATACAGGGTGGGTTTTCAAAAGCACCTAAGGGTGTTGCATGCTCTTCTCCTGGTGATTTTTAATTGGAGGGGGGCATCTATCTCCCTCGGCACTTTGGAAAATCCCAGCTATGCTGTAGAGTCTGCATAAAGACATATACAAAATGAATGGAGTACCTCTGAAGCAGAAAGTGTGTAAAAGACGTCATAGGTCTACCAGGGAGTGAAGGGAGCAATTAATGACCATAAGGACACTGCAGAGAAGCTAAATGATATTTTTGCATTAGCTTGTTCCTGAATGGGTGTTGGGGTGACATCTCTCCAAGGCCTGCTCTTATAACGTCATAAATATGAGGCACTATCAGAGACAGTGGTTTTGGCACAAACTGATAAATTAGAAGGCAGCTAGTCACCAGGATGGGTGGGATCATCGAAGAGTCCTGAAAAAACGTAAAGCGTGTGTCTGTTCTGTAAAGTGACTGCGTGAAAATGCCATTGTTGGCTTCCATGTTTGACTCTGCAAAGATTTGTGTCAAGTGTGCTTCTTTTTACAAGAAAAATGTATGTGTGTGTGTGTGTGTGTATATATATATATATATTCTAAATTCCAGCCCTGCTGACTCTGTCTCGGATGTGAGAGTCAAGCTGGGTTCTTTCCATCTGGCATATAAACACCAGTAATAAGGGGTCTACAGGCCAAATTAGGACTTACGGACCCAATTCACAACTGCATTACTCCAGTTTTATGCCGGTATAACTGCATTGAAAGAAACAGTGTTACACTGGGGTAAAACTGGAGTGGTAAATTCACAGCAGTGAATCAGGCCCTTCATGACACCTCTACAAAATGGGGAAACTTTGCATTGATTTGGACTGTATATTCAAATCTCCTCTGTCTGGGAAGGTTCACGGGCACAGGCGGAGTATGAAGCAGACAGACCATAAGGACAAGAGGCTGCTGTTGAAAAGAAGTTTGGGGGCTTATTTCTATTTCATTGCTTGTCTGTCTTTTTCCTTTCCACGCAGGGTGAAGCAGGGCTTCCAGGATTACCAGGCTCTGCAGTAAGATGTTGCTTTAGCATTAACATGCGATATGAACTATAATGCACGAGAAACAAAAGGGAGGAAGACAGGGATGGGCTGGGAGGATTTTGTAAATTTAGGGATGGATTTTGTGTGGGATTTTCAAATGGACAGGAAGCTTAAGCCAGTGAAGATTCCCGAGAGCAGGATTTCATGGATTCTAGGATCCCAGTAAGGAGATTAACTGCAATATTTGGGAGACTTTGAATTGCGAAGAGGTAGGATTTGGGGAGACCATAAAGGGGAGAACCGAAATACCCAGGAGTCAGGGAGAGCTGGCAGTAATAAACAATTTTCAGAGGAGTAGCTGAGATAGTATCTAATGGAGTTGGTCTTGTAGGGAAGAAGATGGGCCTGGGAGATTAGAAGGCAGACAAGAGTTCAGAGTCAAGTGGAACAGCTCAGTCTCTGACATCAGGGGCCCAGTGTGAGATTTGAGAGAAGAGCTGGAGAAGACAGACTTGGGATGGGCACCACTCTTCTTACCACGTAGCAGGGTATCAGCTTTGTGAAAGAAGTCACAGTGGAGGTAGGAGCTGAAGACCACAATGAAAGGGTAGCTACAGTGAAGAGGATAGAGGTTTTGATTTTCCTCTCACTCCAAATTTACACCCGTGAAACTCCAGTGACTTCAATGGAGTCATTTTTCATTTGCTCTGGTGTCACTGATGGGGGAATCAGGGTTTAATATTGGCCACATAGAGGTGTCATCTATAGCTGAATTCAGCAAAGAGATTGCCACAAGGGACATCCTAGAGAAGAGAAGGGATCAAGGACTGAGCTCTGCCGGGGCCCGAAAGCTGAGAGGTCTAGTGATTGGAGAGTATTCATGGTCAGTCGCAAAAAAGGGGAGTGATTAAATCAGTAGAATCAGAACATAGTGGAGTGAGATGCACAGGACTCCTGATGGAATGAGCTAGGATTTGAAGTCATGGTCAGCAATATCAATATGGCACTGTGACGAGGAAGGACCTGGAGCTAGAGACAGACAAGAGAATACCAACAACCCTAATACATAGAGGTAAATAGGCAACTGCATTACTGTGAAAGGAGTGGAAGCCAGACTGAAAGCTTTCAAGAAGACTGCTTGGGTCAGAGGTTGGGAACTGACCCAAGACGTCGATGAAACATATTAGAGATGCGGCAGTAGCTCTGGCCGCAGAGTGAGAGGTGTGTGAGGAAGGAATTTTTGAGCATTAATATGTAGGGCTGTAGACTTAAGGTGTTTAGCAGTGGAAAGTGAATGGTTTCTTGTCCTGAAGCAAGTAGAAAATTATACAAGACCGGAGGAAGGCAGGGTGAAAGGATAAAGAACTGTCATTGACAATTTCACAGGGATGTATTTATTTGTTTAGAATTGTGCACACATCCATTCAAAAGGAGCCTAGGCCAATGATGCCATGTAAAGACACTTGCTGCTTACATGCATGTGGACACCCAGAGGTCTCTAGGTTCTTTGTGCAACATTCCATCCAATAGCACCATGTTGTTACAGCAGAAGCCTAACCTCGCTGTTGGAGACTGCAGATAAAGCCAGACATAGTTGGCCAAATTCAGAGGTGATGGGTAACGGAGGAGCTGGAGGAAGGTGTACGAAGATGTGAGGACTGTTTGAACTTACACTTTCTTCCAGTCTTCAGCATGTATGTAGGTTACACCAACTTAAACATCCTTGAACATGGATGGAATGGGTATAAGTGGCTCTGTGGGAGATGACAGAGTAAAAGGGAGCCTGCTTGAGCATAAGGGAATCTAAGGCCCCGATCATACAAACACGCACATAGTTAATTTGAATCGTGGTGGTAAGTCTCCCACTGACTTCAGTGGGACAACTTGTGTGCTTCAAGTTAAGCACATGATTATGTGTGTACAGGATCAGGGCCTAAGTTAGTATAAAGGGATCTAACTTACACGTCATCCCTGAATTTGGCCCATTTTTTATATAGTACCACAGGTGTTTATGGTGCTTTACAGGTAGAAAATAAGACAAGATCCAAGGAGCTGACAAACTCATTTATAAAGATAACACAGGTATTATTGGCAAAGAGTCTTGTGGCACCTTATAGACTAACAGACGTATTGAAGCATAAGCTTTCATGGGTGAATACCCACTTTGTCGGATGCATGTAGTGGAAATTTCCAGAGGCAGGTGTAAATATGCAAGCCAGAATGAGGCTAGGGATAAGGAGGTTAGTTCAATCAGGGAGGATGAGGCCCTCTTCTAGCAGGTGCGGTGTGAACACCAAGGGAGGAGAAACTGCTTGTGTAGTTGGCGAGCCATTCACAGTCTGTTTAATCCCGAGCTGATGGTGTCAAATATGCAAATGAACTGAAGCTCCACAGTTTCTCTTTGAAGTCTGGTGCTGAAGTTTTTGTGCTGCAGGATGGCTACTTTTAAATCTGCTATTGTGTGTCCAGGAAGGTTGAAGTGTTCTCCAACAGCTTTTTGTACATTGCCATTCCTAATATCAGATTTGTGTCCATTTATCCTTTTACGCAGGGACTGTCCAGTTTGGCCGATGTACCATCATGTGCCAGCAATGCCCCTCTGCTATATACATCATACACAAGCAGTTTCTCCTCCCTTGGTGTTCACACCGCACCTGCTAGAAGAGGCCCTCATCCTCCCTGATTGAACTAACCTCCTTATCCCTAGCCTCATTCTGGCTTGCATATTTACACCTGCCTCTGGAAATTTCCACTACATGCATCCGACAAAGTGGGTATTCACCCACAAAAGCTTATGCTTCAATACGTCTGTTAGTTCAGGGGTCTCCAAACTTTTTGAATCGCGCACCCTCAGGGCCAGCTCTGGGGAAGGAAAAAAAAAGAAGACAAAGTGCCGCTGGCGTACCGCCAAATACAGAGCAGGGAGAGCCGAGCGGCTGCCGGTGTGCCGCCGAAGAAGGAGCGGGGAGAACTGAGCTGCCACCAGCGTGCCGTCAAAGACGGAGTGGGGAGAGCCGAGCGGCCACTGGTGTGCCGCCGAAGACGGAGCGGGGAGAGCCGAGCGGCCGCCGGCGTGCTGCCGAAGACGGAGCGTGGAGAGCCGAGCGGCCACCGGCGTGCTGCCAAAGACAGAGCGGGGAGAGCTGAGCAGCTGCCGGCATGTGCCGAAGACGGAGCGGGAAGAGCCGAGCAGCTGCCAGCATGTGCCGAAGATGGAGCGGGGAGAGCCGAGCTGCCACCAGTGTGCTGCCGAAGAAGGAGCGGGGAGAGCTGAGCGGCTGCTGGCATGTGCCGAAGACGGAGTGGGGAGAACCGAGCGGCCGCCAGCGTGCTGCCGAAGATGGAGCGGGGAGAGCCGGGCAGCTGCCAGCGTGCCGCCGGAGACGGAGTGGGGAGAGCCGAGCGGCCGCCGGCGTGCCACCAAAGACGGAGCGGGGAGAGCTGAGCGGCCGCCAGCGGGCTGCCGAAGATGGAGCGGGGAGAGCCGGGCGGCCGCCGGCGTGCCGCCAAAGACGGAGCGGGGAGAGCTGAGCGGCCGCCGGCGTGCCGCCAAAGACGGAGCGGGGAGAGCTGAGCGGCCGCCGGCATGTGCCGAAGACGGAGCAGGGAGAGCCGAGTGGCCGCCGGCGTGCTGCCGAAGATGGAGCGGGGAGAGCCGAGCGGCCGCCGGCGTGCCGCCGAAGAATCAAATGTCCAGGAGCACTGCTGCTGCATTGATAGCGGCGCTCCTCCTGCTGTGCACCCCCATGGATGGTCTTGCGCACCCCCTGGGGTGCGTGCACCACCCACTTTGGAGACCCCTGTGTTAGTCTATAAGGTGCCACAGGACTCTTTGCCGCTTTTACAGATCCAGACTAACACGGCTACCCTTCTGATACTTGACAAGTATTATTGTTCTTGTTATTGTATAGCAACACAAAAGATGCTAACCACAGCACAGAGAACCAAGAGATCAAGCTCTCTACAAAGACAGCACAGCATAGTTCAAGGATATGTGAGGAAGGGAGGCTGGGCTGGAACCGAGTTGAAGTAAGCGGTGAAGGTTAGCAGGCATCATGGGGGAGGGAACAGCTAGTGGGGTTAGATGTGCAAAATAGAGAACTACTGTATGCCTGAAGCTTTCTAGATGTGTCTTCCTCCTGTGCGCTCTGGTTTACATCTCTGGCATCTTAATTCCAGGTACAAACGGAAGGTCTGAAAGGAGAGCAAGTAAGAACAGTTCAATATCTCTATTGTACTAAATGTAAGAAGTAATAATAGTCTCTCTCTTTTTTTTTCTAAACAATTGAAGGGGCGCTGTCAGGTAACTCAGCTACCCGCATCAGTTTTTGTTTTCAAAGCATGTTGCAAAGTCTAATGTGACTAGAAATATTTTTATGACATGGAAGTGAAGCTGGCCAGACCAGTCCCATGACACCAGCTGAGTCTGACAGAGAACATAAACAGGGCAAATGGCGAAGAGTCAGTTCCTCTGTCTAACTTCTTTCTGCTTTCAATACAATAAAAGGTGTGGAAAGGGATTTTAAACAGGGTTTGATTTTTATCTTGATAGTGTCACTGACAATGGACACACAGACACCGACAGGAAGCCATTTGTTTGTGCCTCTTATTGCAATTTGTTTTTTAAATATGTATTTTGTACTCTAAGGGCCCAGTTTATGGCTAGGCTAGTGCAAAGGGGCCACACAAGGCCCAGGAGAATACCCCTGGTGCAGGAGGCCCTCTATGAGAGCTGACTCTGACATAACCCCCCACTCCCTTCCAAGAGCCCCATTGCATGGGGTGTTCCTGGAGGGACTGGGGATGTGGCCAGGATGGTCCTGTGGCATAAGCATTCCCCTCATAGGTGCCTTGGGTAGCTTAGCCCTGTGCCCCAATTCACACCCCATGCAGAGGGCCAGCACAAACTCATTCACCACTTACAGCCCACTTGTACCTTCCACCTAGGACTCAAGTGGAAATTATGGTACATAAGCTTTGTGCCAGCCTTCTGCATAGGGGTGGACAGGGTACAGGGTCTCTGCATTGCATCTCATGTTAGGGAAGAAGGGAGGCTCAAATTGTGCATATGGGTGCCCTACATATGGGTGCCTGAAGGGCTGTTCAAAGAGATTTGGCAAATATATCAGCAACTGCCCTTGAATTCATTATCTCAAAGAGGAAATCAATTACTTGAACACTGACAGGTTTGTTTATTTATTTTCTTAGGGAGCCCCAGGCCCACGAGGACCACAAGGCCCACCTGGAGTTCCAGGGGTACCAGTAAGTAGTTTCTTTTACTGCAATATTGGTTCATATAGGCTGAAATTCACTCTAGCACAGGGGACCCATCCACAACCTTGTGTGCTACTCTGGTCTTGTCTGAAGAGCTTAAGTGGTGTACGTGTCCTTATGTCTTCTGCATTGGCAAGAGGAATTCACCCTTTGCGGAGGAACTGCTCAAAGCCCGGTACCACTTAATCCCTGAGGGTGGTGCAGAGGACTTGGGCTGGCCGTCTGCACAGGGGTGAGCTTCACCTATGGGGTCCCATCTTGCAAGGTGCTGACTGCTTTCAACACCTGTTGATTTCCTGGGAAGCTGTTGGCACTCAGCACCTCTCACGGTGGTTCCCAAACAGGAACCTTGTGTTAACTCCCAGACAGCAATGTCATGAACCTCAGATTAAGATTGCTACAGAAAGGAGCGAAATTGCCAGAAAAACCTCCAGGTCAAGAACATTACAAATGATTAATAATTGTGGGAGGGGTTGGGGGGGGAGAATTTTCCTATGGAAATCTAGACATCTGAACATTCTCTCCATTTGGCTTAATTGTAGCCTCTTTTCCTTAGCTGTCTCTTATGATCTAGTTGTAGAAGCCAGCGCTTATCACACCCTGATTGTTACTTCATTTTCACACAGTCTGTTTGTTCCCACTCCTGAAGCTGTAAACTGTCCTGTCTTGCTGTGACTATTGCATCATGCTTTGGAAAGTTGTCGACATTATGAAGATGTATTACTAAGTAAGCGAGGCAAAGCTGATTTAAAATATATACCTAAGTATGGTTTTGGGCTCCCCTTATTTAATCAGCACATTGACTCACCTTCTCTCTGCTGTTCTATCGTCCTAAGCGTTCACGAAAGAACATGCTTATCAGATAAAAGGCAGCCAGATACAGATGCTCCACAGCAATAGTGCAGAGCTGAGAGAAATTGCCTATACTCTTCAGTATTTTGTCTTAGGTAGTACATTCTCTATAAACGGTTTCTCTTTGAAAGGGTCCAGCCGGTTTGGAAGGCAAGGCCGGAGTTCCTGGTTTACAAGGTCAAAGGGTGAGTTGACATTTTTATTTCATAACTGTCTCAGATGTTCAGCAGGATGGCTGCTTTGTTTAAATAGGGCCTGGACACCTGCTCTATTTGCACAGGCTTTGTACTGATTTAACTATTTCAATGAAGGGTATAATTTCCCTGTCGAAATAGTGAAATCACTACAGCCCATAGTGTGGATGCAGCTATATCAGTATAAAGGTGTCACACTAGATTGTGATTCCTACAGAGGACAGCTCACTTACTTACCAGATCAGCCGTCGCGGTCACCAATGGGGTCAGATGTCGGCTGGGTGTGTGTTCATTCAGTGTGCTGTCCCAGCTCTGCGCAGGTAGCGGAGATAGCAGACCTCAGTTAAACTCTCCAATAAATCCACAGCTCGGTTTGTAGCGAAGGCACGCGTCCAGGTTTATTGCCGATGAATCATGGCAGTAGCACCGGGCAGACTCTACGAGGCTACTAAGACACGTATGCTCGTGACAATGGATGTAGCTTAGACAGTGGCAGGACCTTCCATTGCTCCCTAGGCTGGCCAAAGACACTCCCTCTGAGATACATCTTTATACCCTCATACAAACAAGTTATGCATTGCCTCTGACATAGTTAGTTACTGCCCCTTGACGTCACTAGTTATCACCCATCATCTTGTACATGTTGGTTCAATCAAAACATCTCTATTACGTACCGTCATGCTGACTTTATCTTTCAGGAGGGGTCAGTGTGTTCCTGTTATCCTTGGGGAATGTTTTTGTACCATCCTTGATATCAGGATGTGTTTGCGTGAGCACTCTGTGACTAGCATTTCCTAGAAATGTGTATTTATGCAATATTAGCCCTGTTCTTGCCAGATTCTGTCTCATACCAGGCCTCTGATACCAGAGCTTATGTCTCAGGCTCTCTTTCTACTACAACTGGTATAGCTTATTTCCCAATAGCTATAGAGCTAGAAGGCTTCTCTATACTCGTAAAACTTCGCCAACACCAGTGGGGTACAAGTTAATCTGCATTGGTCTACTTAAAAGGTACAATTTTAGTACCCTGTAGTAGAAAAGGTCTGAGACACAGTGCTATTAAAGACTGTCAGGAATGCAAATAACACCCCAGATTTTGGAGAAAGAAGGAGGGTTGACAGAATATAACAAATTTCCAAGAGGCTTGCCCTTTGTTGGCTGATGCACATGGCTGATCATTATTTTCAGGTTGCCAGTGACCTAAGCCGCAGTTACAAAACGAATTGGCAGTTTTTTGTTCTCATGCCTCCGTCCTTCTCTCACGCACCCACTTGCTTTGTATCTGTGTCTGCTGCGCTCACTCACGCTTAGTGCTATTAACTCCCACCCCTAGTCACTTTGAATCATAGAATCATAGAATATCAGGGTTGGAAGGGACCTCAGGAGGTCATCTAGTCCAACCCCCTGCTCAAAGCAGGACCAATCCCCAATTAAATCATCCCAGCCAGGGCTTTGTCAAGCCTGACCTTAAAAACTTCTAAGGAAGGAGATTCTACCACCTCCCTAGGTAACGCATTCCAGTGTTTCACCACTCTCCTAGTGAAAAAGTTTTTCCTAATATCCAACCTAAACCTCCCCCACTGCAACTTGAGACTATTACTCCTTGTCCTGTCATCTTCTACCACTGAGAATAGTCTGGATCCATCTTCTTTGGAACCCCCTTTTAGGTAGTTGAAAGCAGCTATCAAATCCCCCCTCATTCTTCTCTTCCGCAGACTAAACAATCCCAGTTCCCTCAGACTCTCCTTATAAGTCATGTGTTCCAGACCCCTAATCATTTTTGTTGCCCTTCGCTGGACTCTCTCCAATTTATCCACATCCTTCTTGTAGTGTGGGGCCCAAAACTGGACACAGTACTCCAGATGAGGCCTCACCAATGTCGAATAGAGAGGAATGATCACGTCCCTCGATCTGCTGGCTATGCCCCTACTTATACATCCCAAAATGCCATTGGCCTCCTTGGCAACAAGGGCACACTGTTGACTCATATGCAGCTTCTCGTCCACTGTCACCCCTAGGTTCTTTTCCGCAGAACTGCTGCCTAGCCATTCAGTCCCTAGTCTGTAGCGGTGCATTGGATTCTTCCGTCCTAAGTGCAGGACCCTGCACTTATCCTTATTGAACCTCATCAGATTTCTTTTGGCCCAATCCTCCAATTTATCTAGGTCCCTCTGTATCCTATCCCTACCTGCCACTGTATCTACCACTCCTCCTAGTTTAGTATCATCCGCAAATTTGCTGAGAGTGCAATCCACACCATCCTCCAGATCACTTATGAAGATATTGAACAAAACCGGCCGCAGGACCGAGCCTTGGGGCACTCCACTTGATACCGGCTGCCATCTAGACATGGAGCCATTGATCACTACCCGTTGAGCCCGACAATCTAGTCAACTTTCTACCCACCTTATAGTGCATTCATCCAGCCCATACTTCTTTAACTTGCTGACAAGAATACTGTGGGAGACCGTGTCAAAAGCTTTGGACTCAGTGCAAGTACTCAGCAGGAGAAAGAGTGGAAGAATCAGATCCTCAATAATCTACAACAAACCAGTAATAACTGTGTTCACATTGGTAACTCAACACTGTGAAAATCTGAGTGGGTTTATCTAACAGCGAGGGGCTGTTAGAATTGCACTTTGTACACTAGCTTGTGGAGTGGGACCAACATGCACAGGAGAATATCCCATGAAAGGAACTAGGCAGAGGACTTGCTGAGGGCTTCAAGGGGCATTCAGAATTCCCCCGGGTGGAACAGCTCTCCACTGCCCTCAAAGGCTCCATTCAGTCCAACAGGCACAGAATGGTGGAGGAACCTTGAGTTGACCTACAGATCAAAAAACTGTAACCACGTATTTGCCACCATAGGCCTGGTAGGGCATGAGAGAAAAGGCAGTGAGAGAGTGGCTGCAGAAAGGTGGATCTCTGGCACATAGCAGTGTGCTGGAAGTAACCATATGCATTTGCACTCCAGATAATTTATTATATGTCCATGGTTCACAGTGGTCAAAATAACTCAGACTTTATTTCTCACCAGCATGTGTCCTTTGAAGGGATGTTGTTGGGTCAAACATGGCCAATATGGGGAGGTTTTGTAATAACAAGCTTTCCAAAAGCTGAGGCCAATAGAAATGTATCCAGGAATTTAATAGTCTAGTGGAAACTTTAGGATCAAATAGATATTCCCATGCAGTGTTTGTGCCTTTGTTTGGAAGTGACATAGGAGCACAAGTCACATTGAATGTTTGGACCTATTGCTCTTCTAAGAAAGCCTGGTGTTTAGTTGTGTACATTGCCTTCCATGGAAGCATCTAGGTACACAGTGTGTATTCACAGGGCGTGTGTGTGTGCATGTGTGTGAGTGTAACCTCAGAACTTACAAGAATGGAATCCAGGCTTGATCCCATTGATATCAACAGAATAGTGGCCCAGGTTAGAGAGTAAGGAGAGCTACCACCTACATATGTAAATTGAATCTTCCAAGAAATGTCGTCAACACAGACATCATTTTGGTTGAGTAATGCTAAATTAATCAGATCAGATCTGCTTTGGATAGTTAGTCCCCTGTGTTTAAGTCTTTATTTCCTGTTAGTCTACCTTAAAATAAAATGCTCACAAAGTGCTAGCTCATCATTTTCCAGAGGCTTCACCAAGTGTTGGGTGAGATTCCTCTTGGTGTAGATGGCAGGTTTCAGAGTAACAGCCATGTTAGTCTGTATTCGCAAAAAGAAAAGGAGTACTTGTGGCACCTTAGAGACTAACCAATTTATTTGAGCATAAGCTTTCGTGAGCTACAGCTCACTTCATCGGATGCATACTGTGGAAAGTGTAGAAGAACTTTTTATATACACACAAAGCATGAAAAAATACCTCCTCCCACCCCACACTCCCGATGGTCACATAAACACCACCCTATACTGGAAACTTACTGACCGCTATTCCTACCTACATGCCTCCAGCTTTCACCCTGACCACACCACACGATCCATTGTCTACAGCCAAGCTCTACGATACAACCGCATTTGCTCCAACCCCTCAGACAGAGACAAACACCTACAAGATCTCTATCAAGCATTCTTACAACTACAATACCCACCTGCGGAAGTGAAGAAACAGATTGATAGAGCCAGAAGAGTTCTCAGAAGTCACCTACTACAGGACAGGCCTAACAAAGAAAATAACAGAACGCCACTAGCCATCACCTTCAGCCCCAAACTAAAACCCCTCCAATGCATTATTAAGGATCTACAACCGATCCTGAAGGATGACCCAACACTCTCACAAATCTTGGGAGACAGGCCAGTCCTTGCCTACAGACAGCCCCCCAACCTGAAACAAATACTCATCAGCAACCACATACCACACAACAGAACCACTAACCCAGGAACCTTTCCTTGCAACAAAGCCCGTTACCAACTGTGCCCACATATCTATTCAGGGGACACCATCACAGGGCCTAATAACATCAGCCACACTATCAGAGGCTCGTTCACCTGCACAGCCACCAATGTGATATATGCCATCATGTGCCAGCAATGCCCCTCTGCCATGTACATTGGTCAAACTGGACAGTCTCTACGTAAAAGAATAAATGGACACAAATCAGATGTCAAGAATTATAACATTCATAAACCAGTCGGAGAACACTTCAATCTCTCTGGTCACGCGATTACAGACATGAAAGTTGCTATATTACAACAAAAAAACTTCAAATCCAAACTCCAGCGAGAAACTGTTGAATTGGAATTCATTTGCAAATTGGATACAATTAACTTAGGCTTGAATAGAGACAGGGAGTGGCTAAGTCATTATGCAAGGTAAGCTATTTCCCCTTGTTTTTTCCTACCCACTTCCCCACCCCCCCGACGTTCTTGTTAAACCCTGGATTTGTGCTGGAAATGGCCCACCTTGATTATCATACACATTGTAAGGAGAGTGGTCACTTTAGATAAGCTGTTACTAGCAGGAGAGTGGGTTTGTGTGTGGGAGGGGGCAGGGGGTGAGAAAACCTGGATTTGTGCTGGAAATGGCCCAACTTGATTATCACACACATTGTAAGGAGAGTGATCACTTTAGATAAGCTATTACCAGCAGCAGAGTGGGGTGGGAGGAGGTATTTTTTCATGCTTTGTGTGTATATAAAAAGATCTTCTACACTTTCCACAGTATGCATCCGATGAAGTGAGCTGTAGCTCACGAAAGCTTATGCTCAAATAAATTGGTTAGTCTCTAAGGTGCCACAAGTCCTCCTTTCCTCTTGGCGTAGAGTTCTCTTCACGGTTGCAGTGACCCAGAGCCCTAGTTTGAATTATTTACACACTGTTTAAACATGACATCAGAGCAGATATGATCGATCACATCACACGGAAACTTTGAACTCGCCTCCCCTTGATTTAGCCCAGTGATGCGAGGAGCATCTTATGAGACAGCAGAGTCCAAGGCTGGAAGTGAAGCACACTTTGCAGATGGTCGCTCCAGTCTCTGAGCTGCTGCTGCACGGTTTGATTAGCCAACCTTGCACTGCAGTGGTCTCCAACCTTTTTACGCCCAAGATCACTTTTTGAATCTAAGGGCAACTCAGGATTGACCCCGCCCCTTCCCCGAAGCCCCATCCCTTCCCCAAAGCCCTGCCCTGCTCACCCCATCCCGCCTCTCTCCATCGCTCACTATCCCCCACCCTCACTCACTTTCACTGGACTGGGACAGGGGGTTGGGGTTCGGGAGTGGGTGCGGGCTCTAGGATGTGGCCTAGGGGTTCACAGTGTGAGAGAGGGGTCAGGGCTGGGACAGGGAGTTGGGGTGCAGGAGGGGATACAGGATGCTGGCTCTGGGAGAGGGGTCAGGGCTGGGGCAGAGGGTTGGGGTGCCGAAAGAGGTATGGGGTGGTGGCTCTGGGAGGGGGGTCAGGGCTGGGGCTTGAGGTGCAGGAGGGGGCTCAGGGTGCAGAAGAGGGCAGGGGGTGCTGGCTCTGGCAGGGGGCTCAGGGCTGAGGGTTGGGGTGCAGGAGGGGGTATAGGGTGCTGGCTCCGGGAGGAGGTTCAGGGATGAGGCTTGGGGTGTGGCCTCCCACTGGGCAGCACTTACCTCCAGTGGCTCCTGGTCGGCAGTGGGTGCAGCGAGGCTAAGGCAGGCTCCCTGCCTACCCACCCCCACACCGCTCCCGGAAGGGGCCAATGCGTCTCTGCGGCCGCTGGGGTGGGGAGGGTGGGTGGCCAGTGGGAACTGCGGGGGCCGTGCTTGCAGGCAGGAGCAGTGCGTGCGGAGGGAAACCCCTTTCCCCCTGCCCCCGGGGCCACGGGGCTGCACTGGCCGCTTATGGGAGCAGTGTGTGTGTGTGGGGGGGTGTAGCTTTAGGCAGCCACACTGCGTTGCCACCGGAGATTGCGATCGACTGGGAGATCCTCTAGGATCGACCGGTTGGTGACCACGGCTTGCACTGCAATCATAGGGACTTGCAAAAAGAAAAGGAGGACTTGTGGCACCTTAGAGACTAACCAATTTATTTGAGCATGAGCTTTCATGAGCTACAGCTCACTTCATCGGATGCATACCGTGGAAGCTGCAGCAGACTTTATATACACACAGAGATCATGAAACAATACCTCCTCCCACCCCACTGTCCGGCTGGTAATAGCTTATCTAAAGTGATCATCAAATTGGGCCATTTCCAGCACAAATCCAGGTTTTCTCACCCTCCACCCCCCCCCACACACAAACTCACTCTCCTGCTGGTAATAGCTTATCCAAAGTGACCACTCTCTACACAATGTGCATGATAATCAGGGTGGGCCATTTCCTGCACAAATCCAGGTTCTCTCACCCCCTCACCCCCCTCCAAAAACACACACACACACAAACTCACTATCCTGCTGGTAACAGCTCATCCAAAGTGACCACTCTCCCTACAATGTGCATGGTAATCAAGGTGGGCCATGTCCAGCACAAATCCAGGCTTGGTGACTTGGTGATGTCTTCATACACGAGGACAGCACTGGAGGTTCATTTTGCCGAGACATCTGTCGCCTGAGTCAGCAGCAAAGCTGTTTAAAGAACACACATTCAAGCGACCTATGATCTAAGAAAAAAGATACAGGGGAGAGAACATCTCTCTGCAGCAAGCTTTGCTGCACCCCTCCCGCTGAGCAACATGTCACAGAATCGAACGACATAAGCTTGACTGAAGAGTCATCCCATGGAAATGATAACACATACACTGGAACAGGTTAATTCCTTCATAGAAAAGGGCACTTGCGTTAGCTCTCATTTCCTCCGGTGCTTAGAGAACAGTACCTTTGTTATCTCTTTAGCAACTAACTGTCTTCTGCTTTATTTATGAGACAAGATGTTCCACATGTTTTTGAAGCCTGCATGGAAACACTGCTTCTCTAATCCGATTAACAGACAGTATCAGTTGAGTGAAGGACCATGATCTGTCAGGTCTGTGGTGCAACATAAAATGCTTATGCTAATGAGCAATTGAGGAGAGCTGTCAGTGGATGCATACTGCGTTTGAATGTTTTCTTCCCTACCTGCTTTGTTGTGCCTAGCTATGAAAAATCTTAGGGGAGGAAGTTTTGTCAGTCGCTAAGAAACTTACCTGGATAGAATTTTTGAATTAAAAATATTGCCATCCAAGAAAATGTGTGAATATCTGAGGTGTGCAAAACCCTGAACATGGGGTCTGTAATGACATCCAGCAGATGTGGAAGCCGTAGTAGACAAGCAGAGGCCACTGTCATACCGCCAGTGTGATCCAAAGAGGGGTTTGAGCTACTTCTAAGCTAGCAGATAGACCTGTGGTGGCACAAGTTCTCCTCCCTTCTGCATGTACACACAAACAAGCAGGCTCCGTAGAAGCAGTGTGATCTGGTGAATAGGACACTGGACTGGGAGTCAGGACACCTGGGGCCTATACCTGGCTCTGTCACTGATCTGTGGTGTAACCTTGGACAAGTCACTTTACCTCTGCGTGCCTTAGTTTCATAGTTGGAAGTGACCTCAGAAGGTCATCTAGTCCAACCCCCTGTTCAAAGCAGGACCAGTCCCCCAATTTTTGCCCCAGATCCCAAAATGGCCCCCTCAAGGATTGAGCTCACAACCCTGGGTTTACCAGGCTAATGCTCAAACCACTGAGCTATCCCTCCTACCTTTTGTCTTTCCTGTCTATCTAGATGGTAAGCTCTTGGGAGCAGGAACTGTCTGCTCCTGTGTACAATGGGACCCGAATTACAGCCTCTAATAATATAAATAATTAATAATAGGAGAGCAGGGTGCAAAGAGGCAGATTTTAATTACCTGTTACAGTGTCCAAACGACACAGCTGTGTGCCCTGTTCTTTTGTAGACCAAACACCTGGAGGCCAGGGCTGAGCAAATAGCAAATACAACCACAAAACCAACAAATGCACCCCAGAACATGAAGGTCTCAGTATAAAAGCCCATCTTTAGTGCGAAGGGGGACTGGTGTTGAGAGCAGACATGCAGCTGACAGTTCAAGGGCTGGTTATCTTGAGATAACAGATGACATCACTTTCATCTGGGGTACAGCCAGTGTCCTCTAGAACGGTCCAGAGTGAATGTCTCAGCTGAGCACTGGGCTCTGTCTATAGGGAATTTCTGTCAGCAGTGCTGCATATTGAAGGGAAAAACCGAGACAAATTCTTCCAGCTCCAGGAGTGGAGGAGAGTGAGAATACAATGATGACAGCAGTGAAGTGAAGCTTCCAAAAGTCCTGAGAATAGCAGAGAGAAAAAACTATGGGTGACGTCCTGTGCCTGATTTCAACAGGGACAGGATTTCAGCCCATGTCCGGGATCTGGTACTCCACTAGCCCTTGCACTTTGTGTTGCTATGTACACTTGTGCAAAGTGGGTGAAAAAGAGTAACCATCTGGGGCCAAAATCCCAGCTGGTTTCAATCAGGGAGGCTTCAAGGCAAAGGAGCAGCACCAGTTTACACCAGCTGAGGATTTGGCCCCTGATGTGGTAGTGATTTGCTCCTATTTTGCACTCCCTCTTAAAGGTATTAATGGGTAACAAGCTGTAAGGCAGGGGAGAACTGAGCCCCAGTCTGTATGTGAAGATTCATAGGGATTTGTACAGTTTCTGTGGAGTGCTCTGATATCAGGGTGGCTGTGGGTCTGATAAAATCATTGGTAGTATTTAATATTTATATTGCAGTATAGCCCAGATGCCCCAGTCAGGATCAGGGCCCCATAGGGCTAGGCGCTGTACAGACACACCGAAAGGGACAGTCCCTGCCCTGATGAGTATACAGTCTAAGAAGACAGACCCATCCACAAGAATTCTAGGCTGGCCTTTTGTGCTTTTGTTAGCCAAAATGTAACTGGCATGGAATCTAGCAGGGATACATATGTGTTTTTTAAATAATGTGTTGGAGCATTTCATGTCTCATAGCTGTAATATGCTGCAAGGGTTAGAGCCTGGGCAGTGAAAGAACACAGCTGATGTTATCTGGAAGTATTAGAGATAAGGTGCTGCAATTTCATGGGGAGAAGATGACCTGTCATTGGCTGAGTACCACCGCTGGCTGCTGTAGCAGAAGACTATACCTTGCCTATCCCTTGACTTCAGCAAGGCTTTTGATACGGTCTTCCACAGTATTCTTGCCATAAAGTTAACAAAGTATGGATTGGATGAATGGACTATTAGGTGGATAGAAAGCTGGCTAGATTGTCGGGCTCAATGGGTAGTGATCAATGATGTCTAGTTGGCAGCCGGTATCAAGCAGAGTGCCCCAGGGTTCGGTCCAGGGCAATGTTCCCTCAAATTTTTGACAGGCCGTGTGCACAAAAAATTTCTTCTGTGCAAATTATGCGTCTGTGCAAATTTTTGTGCATGCAGTGTTTCACCGTGTGCACGGGGTTTGGGGTCTGTGTGCGTGTGCACACGAGCACAGCTTAGAGGGAACAGTGGTCCTGGGGCCAGTTTTGTTCAACATCTTCATTAATGATCTGGAGGATGGGATGGATTGCACCCTTAGGAAGTTCGCGGATGACACTAAGCTGGGGGGAGAGGTAGAAAAGGACCTGGGGATTACAGTGAATGAGAAGCTGGGTATGAGTCAACAGTGTGCCCTTGTTTCCAAGAAGGCTAATGATATATTGGACTGCATTAGTAGGAGCATTGCCAGGAGATTGAGGGAAGTAATCATTCCCCTCTATTCAGCACTGGTGAGGCCACATCTGGAACATTGTGTCCAGTTTTGGGCCCCCCCACTACAGAAAGGATATGGACAAATTGGAGAGAGTCCAGCGGAGGGCAACAAAAATGATTAGGGTGCTGGGACACATGACTTATAAGGAGAGGTTGAGGGAACTGGGCTTATTTAGTCTGCAGAAGAGAAGAGTGAGGGGGGATTTCATAGCAGCCTTCAACTACCTGAAGGGGGGTTCCAAAGAGGATGGAGCTCGGCTGTTCTCAGTGGTAGAAGGTGACAGAACAAGGAGCAATGGTCTCAAGTTGCAGTGGGAGAGGTCTAGGTTGGATATTAGGAAAAACTGTTTCACTAGGAGGGTGGTGAAGCACTGGAATGCGTTACCAAGGGAGGTGGTGGAATCTCTATCTGTAGAGGTTTTTAAGGCCCGGCTTGACAAAGCCCTGGCTGGGATGATTTAGTTGGGGTTGGTTCTGCTTTGAGCAGGGGGTTGGACTAGATGACCGGCTGACGTCCCTTCCAACCCTCATCTTCCATGATTCTATGACATGGTGTAATATATTTCATAGAGACTGGGAAGAAAAAGGAGATAGAAAGAGCTGCAGATCTGAGGTTGCTGCTCTTATTGATAGAGCAGAACGAGTAGTTTAGTATACCTCCTTCCACTGGTTATAGGTCTGATTAAGAGTTATGGGCCATTAGTTACACAGACACCATTTTCCTTGTTACAGAGAAGAGAGGACCTTGATTGTAATTTCTTAACATAGGGCCTGATGCTGCACATCTTTACACAGGGGAGTTAGGATTACTCACATGAGGAAGGGTTTGCAGTAATGCATCCCTAGATTATGAGGTCTATGGGGGCAGCCACAGTGTCTTCCATTTGTCTGTAGAGCAAACATGAACTACAGATCAACGAACAACCTCTCCACCAGAAACAGGTATTTCAGACTTGTTCAGTTAACACCAGTGATCCCCAAACAGTGAGCCTGTTTAAGAACTAATAGTTTTTCTGTCATTCACCTTCATGAAGGTTGCCTCTTAAATTCTGAGGTTGGAGAACCTTGGCTTTTCAAAGTGTGGGGGGGTTTGCTTTGACTTAACTTGTGTCATAGTAAGGACCAGCATGGAGCCAGGGAGCCTGGGGGAAGAGGGAGAAGCAGCCTCTCCCCTCCCCAGAACACAGGGCCTGAAATTCGGTTTGTTCTTAACCAGGCCATGGTACAGTGTGTGTGTATGTGTGGGGAGGGGGGAAGGGGGTTACTCCTTACTCCCTCTGCATCGCAGACTGTGAACCTATGTAAGGGCGAGCTTTCTTGGCCCAGTTCGTTGATGATAACATCCTCTGTGGATGTACCTCCATTTGCAGCACTCTCACACTTCACGCTTAGAATCCTAGACTATCGGGGCTGGAAGGGACCTCAGCAGGTCATCTAGTCCCACCCCCTGCTCAAAGCAGGACTCAGGCTTCTCTGAGTTTAGCCCCTCATTAGTGGCTAAGTTTAGCATTGCCTTCTGCAAGCGGTGTGTTGGCCTGTGCGGACCCCTGAGCAGCACCTACAGGAAGTTATTCTAACAATGCAAGCCAGTGACTGCCAGTTAATAGACCCTGAGGGAAAGTTTTTCCTGAACTTTTGTTCTGTAGCGTTAAAAGGCAGGGAGCGGGATTTCGAGTGAAAAACCCTGCTGGTTCCTTTTGTTTAGCCTTCACTGGCTTTAAGAAAATATAGATTTTTACAGATTGGCTTAACCAGAACCTGTTCTATATAGTGGTGGGGGTATGGATGGGACATGGCGGGTTCAAAATACAAACCCAGGTGGGTTAACTGAGAAAGGGTGCTGGATGATTTGCTCACAGTCATGTAGTGATTAGCCACACTAGGAATCACAGAAATGTAGGGCTGGAAATAATCGTAGACCATCCCTGGCAGGTGTTTGTCCAATCTGTTGTTAAAATCCTCCAATGACGGGGATTCCACAACCTCCCTTGGAAGCCTCTTCCAGTGCTTTGCTATCCTGATAATTAGAAAGTTTTCCTAAATCTCCCCTGCTGCAGATTAAGCCCATTACTTCTTGTCCTACCTTCAGTGTACATGTTGAACAATTGATGACAGTCCTCTTTATAACAGCCCTTACCATATTGGAAGACTGTTATCAGGTTCCCCCCTCAGTCTTTTTTCCCCAAGGCAAACTTGCCCAGTTTTGTTTAACCTGTCCTCATAGGTCAGTTTTTCTAAACCTTTTATCATTTTGTATTGCTCATCTCTGGACTCTGTCTGAGTTATTCACATCTTTACTAAAATGCAGTACCCAGAACGGGACACAGTGCTCCAGCTAAGGGCTCAGAATTGCCAAGTAGAGTTGGACAATTACATCCCATGTCTTACATATGACACTCCTGTTACTACACCCCAGAATGACATTAGCCTTTTTTGCAGCTGCATCACTTTCTTCACTCATATTCAGTTTATGATCAACTAAACCCCTAGATACTTTTTCAGCAGTTGTTCCCTATTTTGTAGTTGTGCATTTGATTTTTCCTTCCTAAGTGAAGTACTTTGTACTAGTCTTTATTGAATTTCATCTTGTTGATTTCAGACCAATTCTTCAATTTGTCAAGTCCTTTTGAGTTCTCTTCCTGTCCTCCAAAGTGCTTGCAACCCCTCCCATCTTAGTGTCAACTGCAAATTTTATAAGCCTTCTCTCCACTCCATTATTCAAGTCATTAATGAAAATATTGAATAGTATCAGACCCAGAACTGACCCATGGAGGACTTCACTAGATACACCCTCCCAGTCTGACATGAAACCATTGATAACTATTCTCTGAGTACGGTCTTTCAACCAGTGTTGCACCTACCTTATAGTAATTTCGTCTAGGCTTTGTTTCCCTAGTTTGCTTATGAGAATGTCATGTGGGACTGTGTCAAAAGCCTTATTATTACATCTACTGCTTCCTCCCTTATCCAGTTGGCCAGTAACCCTGTCAAAGAAGGAAATTAGGTTGATTTGACATAATTTGTTCTTGCCCAATCCATACTGGCTATTCCTTATAGCCCTGTAAGCCTGAGAACAGAACCCAGGAGTTCTGACTGTCAGAATTCTCTTCTAATCAATACCAACACCTCTTCTAGCGTGACAGTTCTTCTGTGCTCCACAGCTCCTAACGAAGTCTTCAGCAGGTGTGTGTGTATCGGAGGGTTGGGGATAGTAGCATGATCCTGTTCCTTTTCCCTGTTTCTTTTGCCAGTGTGCATTTTCTCAGCCTGTAAGCCAATGAACTAGTGCACCAGCCTCGGCACCAAAGAATACCCTCCGGCCACGAGATTTTGATCTTTTTTCTCCAGGGATTCAGTTTTATTTCTGCAAATAAAACTGTTTAACACTAGTTCAGTATCTCAGTCATGTCCTTTCCCCTGACCTGGGTGTCAAGCTGTCTGGAGTGGCTTATGAGCAAGAATAGCAACCTCAAAGCAGACTGTTAAGATGCTTGGGGTACCAACCCCAAGTTGGTTGTGAGTTCTATACTTAATGGAAAAATTGGAAAGAGTCCAGTGAAGGGCAACAAAAATGATTAGGGGACTGGAACACATGAGTTATGAGGAGAGGCTGAGGGAACTGGGATTGTTTAGTCTGCGGAAGAGAAGAATGAGGGGGGATTTGATAGCTGCTTTTAACTACCTGAAAAGTGGATCCAAAGAAGATGGATCTAGACTATTTTCAGTGATAGCAGATGACAGGACAAGGAGTAATGGTCTCAAGTTGCAGTGGGGGAGGTTTAGGTTGGATATTAGGAAAAAAATTTTCACTAGGAGGGTGGTGAAACACTGGAATGCGTTACCTAGGGAGGTGGTGGAATCCCCTTCCTTAGAAGTTTTTAAGGTCAGGCTTGACAAAGCCCTGGCTGGGATGATTTAGTTGGGATTGGTCCTGCTCTGGGCAGGGGGTTGGACTAGATGGCCTCCAGAGGTCCCTTCCAACTCTGTTATTCTATGATTCTATGATTAATTTCACCAATCAAGTAATAAGTATAAACTCCTCAGGTACTATACAGACTTAACATGGAGGCACAGACAGTCCCTTTGGGTATTCCAATCTATGTTGCCACCCAGGCAAGCTTGACTCTGACAGATGGTCCATTACACCAAAAATCACAACAATATTCAGGTTACTCTCAGTTCCAAAGCATCAGTCACTTACTCCAGGTCAGTTACTCACCAAAGATCTCTCACCTAGATAATGTTTGTAGTCAATCCTGTAACAAACTAACTAAAGGTTTATTAACTAGGAAAAAGAAATGTGAGTTATTTACAAGGTTAAAGCAGGTAACATATACAGAGAAAAGAGTTATACACACACATACACAAATAAGTTGAGATCTTAAATTCCAAATGATAATAGAAACTTCTTTAATAAGCAAACTTTATGTGTCTTTTAGGGCTAACCCAAGCTAAACAGTTGGGGGGACTCTTTGCTTGTGCTTAGAAATCCTTAGAGTTGGGTTCTCTTTGCTTGTGCTTCTTGCTCAGAGTTCAAGCAGCATAGGAACACTAAGTTCTCCTTAACAGACATTTTTATTCCCTTCCTCCAGCATTCAAGCTGTGATGGGACAAAGGCTTTGGCACATACCCTCTTCAGAGGTGTGGGGGAAGTAGTCACCAAAGTCTTTTTTCCACAGTGGCCCATTTGGATTCAACAGTCCTTCCTGAAAGGCCTGAGATAACAACTCTTGTGGTGAATGAGTATTTCACACTTGGTAATGCTTCTCCCCTGGCTGAAGGGGATTTACAGCCTTAGCAAACGTTTTGATAGTTACAGAGAAAACATTTAAACATTACCTTATACCACGGGATACAGATATTAGAAGTAGGATTAATATGTGCAGCTCCTTATAAGCATTCCATAAAGTCTAAACACCAGACATATTCTTATAACACTAATATCTATGTTAACTACACTAACCCACAGGTGAGCCGGACTCATTTCCAGGTATGCATATGTCAGCGTACAGTGTGGCCTGGGGCCTTGGCATGAGCTTGCACCTGCTGTGCCGTTGTCTTCGGCAGGAGCCTGTCAACTCCCTGCAGCTTTTATACTCCTTTCTAGCCTGCTCCCTGCAGGAATTACATTCCACAGGCCATCTACGTGGAAGTCGCATGTGAACTGGGTTCTTTTTCCTGACCCAGAGACTCCTGCAGCAGTGTCCCTACTCCTTACTGCTCTCTTTAACAACTAGGCTACTTTGCTGACTCTTATGAGGCCAAATAAGTGATCTTCAAGCTATCATCTGCCCTCACAACATCAGCTAGGAGGCCACTGGTTAGTTACAGGTCAGGGCAAAGCCCAGTTCCCCCTAAAAGGCCAGCCCCCCGTGTGACATAGCCATTTGCAACTGGTCATCTTGGAAGCCAGAATTATCCCGTACAACCTTGTACCTGTTCTCCCAGCACCTCCTTTGAAGCATCACCACAAAGGATTCTGGAGGATATGTGATGTAGAGTCTTTGAATGTCTGAATGGGGTGAGGAGGGTCCCCCTTTGGAAAAGAGCAGGAACTCCTGCTTTGTAGCTGCAAGGAAAAAATAAGCATTGGTTGTTATTGGCATTAGGACATGGGGGCACTCTTGGCTGATAGAGGGATGGGACAGAGTTAGTGTCGCTATTGTTTGTTGTTCTGCTGAACTCTTCTGTGGGGCAAGGTTCTGATGGGCCTTTAGGCAGGTGTCTGAGAGGGGCTGATGTGCGAGGAGCTTGCCCCGTCCCTCTACAGCCCAAGCAAAGGGCCCACCGGAAGAGACGGATTTCATGGATTTTTTTAAGGCCAGAGGGTCCATTGTGATCATCTACTCCGACCTCTGGCCAGAGAACCCCACCCAGTGATTCCTGCATTGAGCCCCACAACTTCTGATGGAGCTAGAACAGATCAATTAGGAAAAAAATCCGATCTTGATTTAAAGACTTCAAGGGGTGGAGAATCCACCACAGCCCTTGGTATGTTATTCTGGTGGCTCCCAATGGAAATGCAGTCTCTGCGCATCACTGGGATGCATGTTGCCCCAGGAAGTGTTGGGAAGGGAAAGGGTGTGGGAGACTATGGCCTGCCCCCCAATCCTATGGAGCAAGACCAGTGCAGAGAGGAGGGTGTACTGCATTCCGCCAAAGGGTGAAGAAGCAGGAGTGCTCCCTCAATACACCAGGGAGCGGTGGGGGCACTGGGCTCTGCTGAAGTCAGTGGAGTTGCACCAGAGATGAATGTGGCACATTTCAGAAATCAGCCATCCTGCACACACACACTCACCAGTGATCCCAGAGCCCCCAGTTAGGAAAGTATGCATGTGAGCTTTTAGTTTAATGGTAATGGTGTACCTACGTACAAAGGGCCTGTGGTGGGGCGGCTGCCCCAAACCGGCAGGAGAAGGGTTAAGGTGGCCTTGGAGAGGCTGCACAGAACCCTGCCAATCAGGAAAGGGCTCACTGGGAGAGCCAATCAAGAGAAGTCTTGCTGGAGCAGCCCATATATAAAGGACTGCTCAGCAGAGCAAGGGGTAGTCTCCTCCTGGAGGGCAAAAGGGAAGGACTGTCTGCTGAGGAGCACCGGAGGCACGGCACGGCACGGCACGGCACGGCACGGCAGTGGAGCAATAGGAGAGGCTTCCCATGGCCAGACTGAGGCTCTGAAGCAAGGGCAGGGAAGATGCTAGGGCTACAGGAAAAGTAGGCAGCGGGAATAGGAGAAGGGGCAGTAAGTGGCTGACAGCTATAGGGTCCCTGGGCCGGGACCCAGAGTAGCGGGTGGGCCTGGGTCCCTCCCTTTACTCCTAGTTGCC
Organism: Lepidochelys olivacea; assembly: GCF_965140295.1. NCBI lineage: Eukaryota > Metazoa > Chordata > Testudines > Cheloniidae > Lepidochelys > Lepidochelys olivacea. Next base: position 11,925,965 of record NC_140412.1, read on the forward strand.
ATGAGGAGAGTGGCCTAAATCCAGACTGCAGTTGGCTCCTGAAGCCCGGGGCTAGACTAGAGACTGCAGTTGGCCACTGAGGCAAGTGGAGGGACTGAGGACTGCCTGTCCCCCAAAAGTGGGGAGACAGTGGACTGGGGCACAGTCAGAGGGACATGTCCCAAAGAGGATGCCGCAGTCCAGGAGCAACATGGGTCCAGATGGTGGAAGAAATGGAAGTAACAGCAAGTGAGGCACTGCTAGTAAAAGGCACCCTGGTGGTCCTGGAGAGCTAGTTCCCAGTATGACCAGCAGGAGGTGCCACAGCAGTGAGACTGCTCCTTTATATGGCCCTTTACTGGGCATCTATTCAGGGATTTCACTAACCTTGTTGCCCAGGGGCAGGGCCTTAGCAGCCCCACAGTGGAGCTGCGTAGAGTATTAGCTAATGTGGCAGATCAGCTGTTAGCATTTACAAGGACTTGTCTGACTGCCATCTTTAGTGAGAGGCAGTGAAGGATATTTTAATGGTGTATGGAAATTGCACAGAATCTCCTCCCACATCTGCTGAAATACTAATCTACAGCCTCTCATCAGTGAATACTTTGATCCACTCTAGGGGCTAGTAAATAATAATTGAAACCTAGACCAAGCAACACTGTTGTGTTTGATTCATCAGCCAGGAATTTCTGACTATCTCTGTGTTACAGGCAGTCAAGGTCTAGGTTTCTACACTGACATCCTCATAACCAGACTGCACAGTGGGAACAGTGAAAGTTTGACATTCTCATCTGTCCCTCATCTTTGAACTGTAGATCTCACTGCAATTGCCTTAGACTGCATGCAATTATGAGAGTCTGAATTTACTTTAGTTTGTTTATATACGGGTTGTGGAATTTAATATGAGAGAAACCGTTTGGAAAGATAAAAGCAGTCTTCCCCTTTGCCCGTTGCTGGAGCTCCAACTTGAAGGTGCTGAAATATTTGGATAAGTTGGAAATAGGACAGATCTGTCCTTGCTAAGTGTCCCACGCAGTTTAATAGGCTCAGAAAGTACAGACAGTCTGCACTTCAGAAAAGCATGCAGACCTTCGGGTAATCAGACCTGAGGACATAAGGTTCTGAGGATTATTTATCACTATCTGGAATCCAAGGGTCAAATTCTCTTCTCACAGAGATCACTGTAACTCCACTTACCTCACTGAAATTGCAATAGGAAACAAAGAGGTGAATTTAATTAACCTTGAGACAGTAAATCCCATTTAGAAATGAGAGGACAGCTTCCTACATGCATGTCCAGGGTAATCTACTGTATTTTAGTTTTCAGAGTAACAGCCGTGTTAGTCTGTATTCGCAAAAAGAAAAGGAGTACTTGTGGCACCTTAGAGACTAACCAATTTATTTGAGCATAAGCTTTCATGAGCTACAGCTCACTTCATCGGATGCATACTGGGGAAAATACAGAAGATGCTTTTATACATACAAACCATGAAAAAATGGGTGTTTACCACAACAAAAGGTTTTCTCTCCCCCCACCCCACTCTACTGCTGGTAATAGCTTATCTAAAGTGATCACTCTCCTTTCAATGTGTATGATAATCAAGGTGGGCCATTTCCAGCACAAATCCAGGGTTTAACAAGAACGTCTGAGGAACGGCAGGGGGGTAGGAAAAAACAAGGGGAAATAGGTTATCTTGCATAATGACTTAGCCACTCTCTGTCTCTATTCAAGCCTAAGTTAATTGTATCCAATTTGCAAATGAATTCCAATTCAACAGTCTCTCGCTGGAGTCTGGTTTTGAAGTTTCTCTGTTGTAATATCGCAACTTTCATGTCTGTAATCGCGTGACCAGAGAGATTGAAGTGTTCTCTGACTGGTTTATGAATGTTATAATTCTTGACATCTGATTTGTGTCCATTTATTCTTTTACGTAGAGACTGTCCAGTTTGACCAATGTACATGGCAGAGGGGCATTGCTGGCACATGATGGCATATATCACATTGGTGGATGTGCAGGTGAACGAGCCTCTGATAGTGTGGCTGATGTTATTAGGCCCTGTGATGGTGTCCTCTGAATAGATGTGTGCACAGCTGGCAACCGGCTTTGTTGCAAGGATAGGTTCCTGGGTTAGTGGTTCTGTTGTGTGGTATGTGGTTGCTGATGAGTATTTGTTTCAGGTTGGGGGGCTGTCTGTAGGCAAGGACTGGCCTGTCTCCCAAGATTTGAGAGAGTGTTGGGTCATCCTTCAGGATAGGTTGTAGATCCTTAATACGTTGGAGGGGTTTTAGTTGGGGACTGAAGGTGACGGCTAGTGGCGTTCTGTTATTTTCTTTGTTATGCCTGTCCTGTAGTAGGTGACTTCTGGGTACTCTTCTGGCTCTATCAATCTGTTTCTTCACTTCCGCAGGTGGGTATTGTAGTTGTAAGAATGCTTGATAGAGATCTTGTAGGTGTTTGTCTCTGTCTGAGGGGTTGGAACAAATGCGGTTGTATCGCAGAGCTTGGCTGTAGACAATGGTTCGTGTGGTGTGGTCAGGGTGAAAGCTGGAGGCATGTAGGTAGGAATAGCGGTCAGTAGGTTTCCGGTATAGGGTGGTGTTTATGTGACCATCGTTTATTAGCACTGTAGTGTCCAGGAAGTGGATCTCTTGTGTGTACTGGTCCAGGCTGAGGTTGATGGTGGGATGGAAATTGTTGAAATCATGGTGGAATTCCTCAAGGGCTTCTTTTCCATGAGTCCAGATGATGAAGATGTCATCAATATAGCGCAAGTAGAGTAGGGGCGTTAGGGGACAAGAGCTGAGGAAGTGTTGTTCTATGTCAGCAAAAAAAATGTTGGCATACTGTGGGGCCATGCGGGTACCCATAGCAGTGCCGCTGATTTGAAGGTATGCATTGTCCCCAAATGTAAAATAGTTATGGGTAAGGACAAAGTCACAAAGTTCAGCCACCAGGTTAGCCGTGACATTATCGGGGATAGTGTTCTTGACGGCTTGTAGTCCATCTTTGTGTGAAATGTTGGTGTAGAGGGCTTCTACATCCATAGTGGCCAGGATGGTGTTATCAGGAAGATCACCGATGGATTGTAGTTTCCTCAGGAAGTCAGTGGTGTCTCGAAGGTAGCTGGGAGTGCTGGTAGCGTAGGGACTAAGGAGGGAGTCTACGTAGCCAGACATTCCTGCTGTCAGGGTGCCAATGCCTGAGATGATGGGGCATCCAGGAATTCCAGGTTTATGGATCTTGGCTAGCAGATAGAATACCCCAAGTCGGAGTTCCAGGGGTGTGTCTGTGCGGATTTGATCTTGTGCTTTTTCAGGGAGTTTCTTGAGCAAATGCTGTAGTTTCTTTTGGTAACTCTCAGTGGGATCAGAGGGTAATGGCTTGTAGAAAGTGGTGCTGAAGAGCTGCTGAGCAGCCTCTTGTTCATATTCCGACCTATTCATGATGATGACAGCACCTCCTTTGTCAGCCTTTTTGATTATGATGTCAGAGTTGTTTCTGAGGCTGTGGATGACATTGTGTTCTGCACGGCTGAGGTTGTGGGGCAAGTGATGCTGCTTTTCCACAATTTCAGCCCGTGCACTTCGGCGGAAGCACTCTATGTAGAAGTCCAGTCTGCTGTCTCGACCTTCAGGAGGAGTCCACCTAGAATTCTTCTTTTTGTAGTGTTGGTAGGGAGGTCTCTGTGGATTAGTATGTTGTTCGGAGGTGTGTTGGAAATATTCCTTGAGTCGGAGACGTCGAAAATAGGATTCTAGGTGACCACAGAACTGTATCATGTTCGTGGGGGTAAAAGGGCAGAAGGAGAGGCCCCAAGATAGGACAGATTCTTCTGCTGGGCTAAGAGTATAGTTGGATAGGTTAACAATATTGCTGGGTGGGTTGAGGGAACCATTGCTGTGGCCCCTTGTGGCATGTAGTAGTTTAGAAAGTTTAGTGTCCTTTTTCTTTAGTAGAGAAGCAAAGTGTGTGTTGTAAATGGCTTGTCTAGTTTTAGTAAAGTCCAGCCACGAGGAAGTTTGTGTGGAAGGTTGGTTTTTTAAGAGAGTATCCAGTTCTGAGAGCTCATTCTTTATCTTTCCCTGTTTGCTGTAGAGGATGTTGATCAGGTGGTTCCGCAGTTTCTTTGAGAGCGTGTGGCACAAGCTGTTAGCATAGTCTGTGTGGTATGTAGATTGTAATGGATTTTTTACCTTCAGTCCTTTTGGTAGAATGTCCATCTGTTTGCATTTGGAAAGGAAGATGATATCTGTCTGTATCTGTACAAGTTTTTTCATGCAGTTGATAGATTTCCACTCCATATGGCTAAATGCAGTGCCTTGCATAATGACAGGGTTCAGAGTAGCAGCCGTGTTAGTCTGTATTCGCAAAAAGAAAAGGAGGACTTGTGGCACCTTGGAGACTAACCAATTTATTTGAGCATAAGCTTTCATGAGCTACAGCTCACTTCATCGGATGCATACTGTTTTTCGACCTCACATTCTGAAGACTTTGTCAGGGCCAATGGAAAAGAATGGAGCAATTAAGCATAAATCATAAACAACAAGGAAATAGAATTTTGTTTCTTTAAAATGGTACTTTTAAAACTTATGTCCGGGTCCATGAGTGGGGCTCCTAGGCACTGTGGAATACACGTAACTACTAATAAGAATAAAGTGAGGTCTCCCAGTCTCTGCATTGCAGCATCTGTGGCAAGTGTGAATTTAAATAAAGCATGAAGTAATATGATCACTGAATTGAAAGCGCTCAAGGGAAGGAAGAGGCTAAGCTTTCATGGGATCTGGCAATTATCACAGACAGAATGGTGCAGGCAAACAGGCTGGACATAATACTTGTAGAAAGGAAGACAAATAAGACCATTTGGGTTGATATTGCCATACTAGCAGTCAGAAATATAAAAAAGAAGCAAGAAGAGAAGATGGCGAAGTGTGAAGAAGTCAGCCACAAAATGGATCGATTATGGAAAACTAGAATAAAGAATATCCCAATGATTATTGGAGCACTTGAAGCAATCCCTAAGGGTATTAATGAGCAGCTCAAGAATACATTAGGACCGGGGTTCGCAAACTTCATTGCACTGCAACCCCCTTCCAACAACAAAAATTACTACACAACCCCGGGTCGGGGGGAGGGGGCAAAGTCTGAGCCCACCTGGGCAGGGAGGGGGGCAATGACAAAGCCCAAGTTCCACTGCCCGTGCAGGTGGGCCAAAGCTGAAGCCCAATGGCTTCAGCCCTAGGCAGGGGGCCTGTAACCTGAACCCCATCACCCCGGACTGAATCCCTCAGGCCCCAGCAAGTCTAATGCCAGCCCTGGCGAACTCATTAAAATGGAGTCATGACCCACTTTGGTGTCCTGACTCACAGTTTGAGAACCACTGCATTAGGAGCACAAGATATCATGATTAGCGACCTCCAGAAGACAGTGCTCTTAGACACCTTGAGAATGTAAAGGAAATTCAAAGGAGAACAAGTGCATTTGAGGACCTGAAACACAGGAATATTGTGGAGAGTTTAACTAAACTCCTGACTACCCAAACCTATGGAGCAGCTTCATGATCAGGATTTATTGGTGACTCCTGGGGATAAATTTTAGACAGTAGTTTTCCTCTTTTTATGCATAATGATCTTATTTGTTGTGAAGCCTTTTTGTTTATCAACAAAATATCCCGGTTACTGCTGCTAATAATGTCATTATTTTCTTTGCTCATGTTGTATCATGCAGAAGATAACCTATTAGAAGAGCCATACACACAAAGTTGATGAATTCCTTGTCTGAATAGAGATTATTGATAGGAATGTTACTACAGAATTATTTTGTTATAAATTGTGAAGCTCAGTATTGGATTCTGTCAAGTTTCAGACATGTAACATGTTCTTATGGATTCTATGAGACATCCTCTCTAACCTTAATTTAGCAGTCTTTTTCCAGCGGGCTTTACTGAAGCACACATGACCACCTCTGTTGGATCTTCATCTCAGGAGTCACAGCAACACGAAGAGTTCTGTATATCCTGTGTGGTTCTTCACAAATGGATTGTGGTGCTGTGAGTTGTAGTAGATCTAATATAAAACAATAATTATTGTTAGAAAGTTGGTCTTTTATTGGACCAACTTCTGTTGGTGAGAGAGAGAAGCTTTCGAGCTACACAGAGCTCTTCTTCAGGTCTCAATACCTTCCTCAGAGTTGAAAAAGAGCTCTGTGTAAGCTCAAAAGCTTGTTTCTCTCGCCAACAGAAGCTGGGCCAATAAAAGGTATTCCCTTACCCACCTTGTCTCTCTAATATCCCGGGACTGACTACAGCAACACTGCATACAATAATTATAATAATTTAATATTTACATTACAGTATAGCCCCCAGACCCCAATTAGAATCAGGGCCCATTGTGCTAGGAGCATATTCTGGACGCAACAAAGTTGCTAAGGTTTAGAGTTGTATTCTAGCTAGCATACCTGGAGGTTGGAAACCTGATCTGGGATGTGATATGATGCACACATTGCTTATGTTGTCTTGTAACATACCATTGCCCAGAGGTACCCTGAGTTGTGAGGGCCAGTCCAGTGAGTGTTGAGAGGAAGAGAAAAGTGCAGGAAGGAACCATGTATACGCTATGGGTGGACTTCTCTAATAGCAGCTCGTCCTCAGTGATTTTGCTTCAGACTACAGTAATGCTGTTTCCGTTGAACCCTAACTTTCAGTATCAGGTTTAGTGCATTAGACTTCCTCCAACACAGCTGGTAAAAGCAAGCTTGGATTTCCACCCAGACCATTGAGCTAACCCAATAATTAACACAATGTTCATCCACATGTTGAACTGACATGGGTCAGATGAGTCTCTCAGGCTTTAACCCTTAGAATGCTGAGGACAGCTGTATTCTTAGCTCAGTAGTCTAAATGAGGGGAGGGAGGGGGAGGGAACCAGACTATCCTTTCCCTTCCCCTTATTGGTTCTTCCCTCTTGCACCAGAGGAAAATCTTCACGACTCCCTAAGCCCACCTAGTCCCCATCCCTCCTGATCATAGCTTAATGTGGATAAACTGTATCAGCTGACTACCCATTTCTCTGTACAGTCTTTTATGTCCTCCTGTTGTGAACCACCTGAACCCTGCTGATTCCAGGTGGAGGGAGTAATCTGTAAATAGCAGCAGAGGGAAATGGGTCCTGTCAGGAAGGCAGAGCCGGGAGCAAGGGGGTTTGAACAGCAACTTAGGGTCAGGCTGCAGCACACTTGGAAAGACCCATCCCAAGCGGTTGTACTTCCCAGTGGCCAGAATCCTTCATTCATCTCTGTCCCAGAATCCCCGTCAGTAGCTCCACAAACTGGCTGATCCCCACTGTATTGTATGTTACACTCAGATCAGAGCACTGTTTTAAATTGGAGCATTTTATTAAAACTTTTGTCAGAATCAAACAAAAGCCCCACTGCTGGAGAGTCTTCTAGGAGCACCAGTCTCTACTTTGACTTCACCTTGCTCCCCTGAGCTGTATCCCATTCCAAACGGTAAAAGTACAGGCCATAGGAAAATATAGCAAAGGCATTCCATCCAGTTCTTTGCCCAAATAACAGTCTACATTTCTGCTACTGTATATATCTTAATTTATGAGTGCTACATGTACCCCGGAGCCAAACCCATCTCTGGTTTAAGACAATGGCTACTCTAAAACTGAACCTGGCTATTTGGAATTAGCCAGGTGTCCTAAGGCTTAAGCTTTGTTGTACAGTGAGTTGGAAAATAGCCTTATGCTACAATATCTGTTAGAATTCTCCCCCTACCAATCCATAGCCCAACATTTCCCCATGCTTCCCTAATCCCCTTTCCTGAGCGTAATTGCTTACTTGACTACCTTGTGCTTTTTGTGGGTGCTTGGACCATGCAAATGACAGTATCTCTCCTTGAAAAGGTAAGTGAAACAAACAGGACAGGAATAGAAATGAGGCGAATGAACAAAAAGAGCAATAATATGATTGATCATCTAGATTAAATCAAGAGTAAAACTGTAATTGCCAGCAAGGTAAATATATTCATTCTCAATAAAACACATATTTTTAACTGTGCTATTATTCAAGTTGCTGATCAAGGAAAATAACATACCCTCTTACGTAGTCAAAGGACACACACTGATATACACTTAGCTGAGTCTTGCTATGAACAGAGCATAATTGGTGGTTATGTCTGTTGTATTAATAGGCGATGTGACATTTCATTGAGCTTTCCTCTCACAGGTATAATTTCTCCTGGTGAGTGTCTTCATTGCCTTCCAGCCGGGCTGTTACATTGCAGAGCAGCTCTGTTGTTGTTTGATTTTTGACTAAACTGTGAATGGCCAAATCTTTCCCCCACAATGAGGGAAACCAGTCTCCCTGCCTTTCTGCCTCTATAATTATATGTTGCTTTAAGGGAGGTCTCATTTTGAAAGGCACAAAGTACATGAGGGAAGGACAGGCTCCTTTCGCACCACTGGTAACAGCCACAAATTAGCCTACCCTATCAGCCGTATGGATATAGAACATATATTTATATATTCCTATATATATTCCTATATATTTATAATTGCCAGGCAAGCATCTACTTATTCCCCACCCACCCACCCCCTGAGCCAGGCTTGGGGAGGAGTGGAGCTGTAGCACTTCAATGGAGGCTTCCTGAGTCATTTTGCCTGCATATGAGTGGGCATGCTCAGCAGCCTTTAAAGCTCTGAAATCCACCTCTCTGCAGAAGACCAGTACAAGGTCTACGCACCAATAAAGCCTTATCTGAAGGTTTAAGTGAGACTTAAGTGGTGCACTGGGTTTGTGCTGGACCAAAGCACAGTGGTGAGTTTCACCTATAGGTGAGATCTGCATTGCAGCTGGGTGGAGTAATTCCCAGATTGGGTAGGTATACACATAGACTCTTAGTCTTTAAGACCAGAAGGCAACAATTATGATCATCTGGTCTGATGTCCTGCACATTGCAGGCCATGGAACCTTGCCCACTCACTCTTGTAATAGACCCCTAACCTCTGGCTGAGTTCCTTACTCCTTGGGGAATTCTGTGCCAAAATATTAAAAATTCTGCACAAAAAAATTTAAAATTCTGCATATTTTATTTATCAAAATAACACAATATAATCATGCCAGTTTCAATTATTTTGCTAATTTTTTTCAAAATACCTGTCAGCAAGTATGTTTGTAACAATACAGACAACAACAGCAACAAAATTCAGGAAATGTTTTTTTGACAAATAGATTTCTTATAGGCAAATTAATACAGAACTTTGAGTAATAATTCATTTAAACTACAATACAGAACCATATTCCCACACCCCTCAGAAGCAGTGCAAAGGCATAGGGGAGTCAGGGGTAAGGGAGGAGCTGAGGGAGAGAGAAGTAATTGCTGAAAAGGGAGCCTGGGAGTGAACCTGGAAAATTGTTGGGTGTGGGTGGGAGAAGTATGGAACAAGGGTTTTTTTGGGGTGGGAGAAGATTGTTAGGTAGTTGGGGAGCCTTCCCCATGCAGACTCTGACTGACCCCTAGCCTCTTCCATTCAGTCAGGCATATCTGCCCCTGTCCCAATGTGTCCCTGCATCCACATGTGTCCCTGAACTCCCACTCAGCCAACCCTCCTACCCCGATGTGTCCCTGCACTCCCAGTCAGCCACTCCTCCTCACTGCCCCCATGTGGCCCTGCAACCCCCACTCCCATTCAGCCCTCAGCTCAATGCTGTCATCCCTCTATCTCCTGTGCCCCTGCCTCAGTCTGTCGCCCCCACTAGCCCTTCTAAATCCCAGTCTGTGACCCCGCCAGCAGCCCCATGTGCCCTGCTCTGCCTGACTCCCCCACATCCTGTATCTCTTCACCTGGCCCCACAGACAGGGCACTGGTTAGGAAGGCAGCCACTGCCCCCTCTCTCTCTGTGACTGGCTGCTCCAGCACAGAGCCGGCTGCCCTCTCTTCTGGCACTACAGCAGCCCTTGGCGGGGGAAAGATATAATTGCAGCAGCTCTGTGGCAGAATCTGTTTTCTGCAGGGGAAAAAAAAACCTGCGGGGGACATGAATTCTGGGCAGGCACAGTAGCACAGAGTTTTCCCAGCAGTCAAATCACTGGATTCCTCTAATCATGATTTAAAAACAAAGTTACGGAGAATCCACCATTTACACTAGTTTAAACCTGCAAGTGACCCATATCTCATGCTGCAGAGGAAGGTGAAAGACCTCCAGGGTCTCTGCCACTCTGCCCTGAAGGAAAATTCCTTCCCAACTCCAAATATGGCGGTCAATTGGATCTTGCCAAAATGCTCAGGATCCAATAGCCAGACACCTCAGAAAGAGTTCTCTGTAGTAACTCAGAGCCTTCCCCATCTAGTGTCCCATTACCCACCATTGGGGATATTTGCCCTTATCAGTCACAGATTGGCTACATGCCATTATAGGCAGTCTCATATCATCCCCTCCATAAACTTATCAAGATCAGTCTTGAAGCCAGTTAGGTTTTTTGCCCCCACTGCTCCCCTTGGAAGGCTGTTCCAGAACTTCACTTCTCTGATGGTGAGAAATCTTTGTCTAATTACAAGCCTAAACTTGTTGATGGCCAGTTTATAGCCTTTTGTTCTTCTGTCCACATTGGCGCTTAACTTAAATAACTCCTCTCCCTCCCTGCTATTTATCCCTCTGATGTATTGATAGAAAGCAATCAGATCACCCCTCAGCATTCGTTTGTTTAGGCTAAACAAACCAAGCTTCTTGAGTCTCCTCTCATAAGATAGGTTCTCCATTCCTCAGATCATCCTAATATCCCTTCTCTGCACCTGTTCCAGTTTGAATTCATCTTTGTTAAACATGGGACACTAGAATTGCACACAGTATTCCAGATGAGGTCTCACCAGTGCCTTGTGTAATGGTAATAACGCTTCCTTTTCTCTACTGCAAATACCTCACTTGATGCATCCTAGGATTGAATTAGCCTTTTTCACAATCTCATTGCATTGGTGGCTCATAGTCATCCTATGATCAACCAATACACCCAGGTCTTTCTCTTCCTCTGTTGCTTCTAACTGATTAAGTCCCCAGTTTATAGCAAAAGTTCTTGTTATTAGTCTCTGTGTGCCTGATATTGCACTTGGCACTATTAAATTTCATCCCATTGTTATTACTCCAGTTTTCAAAGTTATCCAGATCCTCTTAGTATGATATTCTGGTCCTTGTCGGTATTGGCAATACCACCCAACTTTGTACTATCTGCAAATTTTATTAGCACACTCCCACTTGTTGTGCCAAGATCATTAATGAAAATATTAGGTAAGACTGGTCCTAACACCGATCCCTGAGGAACTCCACTAGAAATGAACTGTAAGGCTGGAGGGACACCTTTCAGTATGACCCATTGTAGTCTCCCTTTTAACTAGTTCCTTATCTGCTTTTCAACTCTCATATTAATCCCCATCTTCTCCAATGTAACTAATATTTTCCCACTTGGGACTGTATCAAATGCCTTACTGAAATCCAGGTAGATTAGATCTACTGCATTCCCTTTGTCTAAAAAATCAGTTTCTTCTCAAAGAAGGATCAGGTTGGTCTGGCATGATCTACCTTTTGTAAAATCATGTTGTATTTTATCCCAATTACCACTGACCTCTATGTCCTTATTTACTTTCTCTTTCACAATTTGTTCCAAGACCTTACATACAGTTGAGGACAAACTAATGGGCCTTTAGTTTCCTGCATCACTTCTTTTCCCTTTCTTAGAAATAGGTACTCTATTGGCAATTCTCCAGTCATAGGGTACAACCCCTGAGTTTATGGATTCATTCGAAATTCTTGCTATTGGGCTTGCAATTTCATGTGTCAGTTCCTTTAACATTCTTGGATAGAGATTATCTGTGCCCCCTGATTTGGTTCCATTGAGCTGTTTGAGTTTGACTTCCATCTTGGGTGTGGTAATTTCTAATTCCATATTCTCATTTCCATCAGCTACCATGCCACTGCCTCTAAGGTCTTCATTGCCCTTATTAAAAACTGAAACAAAGTATTTGTTTAGGTATTGGGTCATGCCTAGATTATCATCAGAGTTTAGCAGTCCCACATCTTTCCTTGTTTTCTTTTTATTTATAAGGCTATAGAACCTTTTACTATTAGTTTTAATTTCCTTTGCAAGGCCCAACTCTGCTTGGTTTTTTGCAGTTCTCACTTTTCCCCTACACTTTCTGACTTCCAAGAGGTAGCTTTCATTGCTGATCCATCCCATCTTCCATTTCTTGTCTGCGTTTTTTCCCTTCATTGTTTCCTGCACCTCTAAGATGAGAGAGCAGACAGCTCGCACACAACTCCATGCAAAACAGTGGGAAGAGGGGAAATTTTGGCTCAGAACCAACTGTATCAATACAATGTGTTTGTTTAAACAGATCTTAGCCTTTCACAGGTCAACTTTCTATTTAACTGTGGGGTCACTGGAGTGCTATTGTTTTTCTAATCGGAATCTTTGATATTAAGCACTTGCATTCATAGATAAAGTGTTTGGCTTTTTGTTTGTTTGGTTTTTTGCTGAATGTATGAACTCTTCAGTAATTGGAAAAAAAACCTATGGTAGAAACAGGGTGGGGTAGAGGCCCCAGAAGTGAGCCCATCTCCCAAGGCTGATTATAATCAGGACTGGTTTTAGTATCTAATTGGCTTTTCCATAACAGTCTTGGCTACAGCCATTGCTCCCCCGTCAGTTTCTTCATCCCTGTAGAAGGAACTGATCAAATTCCCAAACTTAGTAGCTGGCTCTGAGGTGGAGAAAAGGCCATGATGCTTAGTACATAAGATTGCCCTCCTCTTATGTGCACTAGGGGGTATGGGGAGGTAGGTATGGGGAGGTGGGTGCCTAGCCAACAATCATTAACCTTTTCCACTACTGTGCAGATGAACTGGTTGAACATGACCATAAACCAGGCTTTCCTGTCTTCGCATTATGGGGCTGAGTTTTAATTCAAGGGAATTTAATCTGCTTACAGACAGACCTCTACCATAGCACCGGTGTCCTAGTACTCCAGCTCTGTTGTGGCTTTGCCCTGTTTTCCAGAGCAGATCTCAATTTGGCAGTGCAATTTTAGCATAGTTTAGAACTTTACAGACTCAGGGGAATCATTGGGAGCTGTGTGCACAAACTCTGGGCAGAATCTGGCCTGCGAATTCTAACTGTTCACACTTCTTTGCTGGTCCATGTGTGTTTGAAAGAGAGATTCTGGACTAAGTCAGAAGCCGTCTCTGCTGCTGGTTTGTAATGTCTGATTTTCTCTTGACTGCACAGGGCAAGAAGGGTGAAGCTGGGCTCCCAGGACTCGATGGCTTGCCTGGACCTCGGGTGAGTGACGGTTATGCTTTCTTCCTTAGAAACACAATGGCAATAAAACCAGACGTGATAGAGTTTTGGTAAAAAGGGACACAACTGTATGACTAACATTTGTTCTAAGAAGCCCTCAGTCAGACAGCTGTGCTGCATGCAATGAGTGGCACTGATTCTCCTTTTCTTTACACCAGTTTTACAGTGGTGTAACTCCAGGAGCATGAATGGAGTTATTCCTGATTTACACCAGTCTGAGTGAGGAGAGCCAGGCCCAGTGTCTCGCATTCACTTTAATTATCCTTAACACTCTCTCACGAGGTACCTGAACTGTGTATCTACCAGGGCATTCTCTGGACATCACTTTTACATCACTCTTCCCAGGGTGGGAGCCTCTCGGTTTACAGTACTTAGGGCAGCATCTCAGCTAATTACTGACTGTGCAAATTGATCATTGCAGAAAGACACCCTGTCAATGCAGCATGGGAAGGGGCTGTTTAACCTTGCTTTGTTATTGGTCAGGTGGCACATCCCCAGGAGGTCTTTGGGGTTCACTTTTCCTTGAGAGGAGGAAGGGGAGGAGGATGGATAAAGAAGAGAGAGACAGAACTTCCTTTAACAGGATATGTTTGCAGTTCAGTGTTCTCCAGAGCAAGGGAGAGTCCCACTCTTGGGTCTGTACTCTCATAGACCACTGGTCTAAGGATACTGGGCCAGATTCTGACCACTGCAGGGGTCAGTGGGGTTGCATGAGCAGTACATTAAGGCAGAATTTGGCCCCGTTGACTCTAGGATGGGGTGTCATATGCCCTCCACGGGAACAACATTGATGCTTGGTGCCTCCAACTCTCATTTCCTTTCCAGCTGCTTTTGTAAGCAATGCTAGATGATCTAAGGGGGCAGTGATTCGCAACTGTTTACATACAGTGACCCCATCTAGCAACAGAAAAATGCTTTGGGAACTTGTCACAGCATGAGTGGCTCCTTTAAAGGGCGATGGGGCCAACTCCACCTATGCCCTAATTAATTACCTGCTTCCCGCCTTGGGGAGATGGGACTAAAGGAGTCAGCGGACATGTTAAAGGACACCTAGGCCTTATGTAAGTGCTGAGAGAGATCAGTCTGGGGGAGGAACCGCAGGGGCCACCTCCTTTGGGAGGCCCTGAACCAGGCTCTATAGGAGAACAGTACTCCAGGGAAACCAGCCTAGGTGCTGAGTGCTCAATACAGAGCAGACTGGGACAGAAGAGGTCCAGGACTAGCTAAAGTCACCTGAGCTGTGTATGAGCTTTAGTGATGGATTTCATTTGGGGACTTCAAGGATTGTTTTGAATTATTTCTGTTATTAAATGGGCCCTGGCAGGGGTATTAGCAGCAAGAAAGCCTGTGTGGAGTTTATTAAAGAGTCCTGAAGAGGAGGGAATCTGAGCCAGGGTACTGCAGAGCTCCTGCTGGCCATGAGGAAGCTCTCAGGAGGTGGCTGCCCTGTTACAACATCCATTCTCTTCTTGCCGTGAGGAAAGGGAGGATGGTCACAAACCCTCTCGATCCATTTGTGACCACACACCCCAGTTAAGTACCCAGGAGAGAATATAACAATACATTCACCCCCTTTTTAATAATTCATTATCAGTCTTAAGATTGGGGATTTTAGCTCTACAATCAGTTAAACTTTCAAACACAGAAGGGTCTAGATTCTACAGTGATGGGTGATATATACGGTGAATAAGACACGGTTAGCTGTTGGTTGTTTTTGCTTTGCTGATACTTATTTTATTTCCCCTGGCAAGTACTGCTCTTGTTACTAGGAGACATCAGCAAGAAATGGATTCTATAGCGAATGTTCTGTATTAAGGTGTTAAGATGACTGTGAAAGCCATCACAGACAAAATCCGATGGTTTGCTAAATTGGTTCAGGTGAAGCCCATTACATCCAATTTAGAACTCTGCCATTTAGGTTCTGCTTTTTGCAATGTCTGTGCTTTTCGGGATTCATTTCATTCTGCAGCATCTGGTTAACCAGTTGTTCAGCAGCTGCCTGGAATGCGAATGTATTAATGTATTTTCAAACACATTTTAAAGGTTTCTTTGCAACCCTGGATGACATTAAAACTTCCTGTTGAGTGTTATGGACATTATGAACAACGCAATTTTTTTTAAAAAAATACAGTTCCAGATATCTGCCTCTGAATTAATCAATAATTAATGATTACACAATGAACATAATTCTACTTTAACTGAAGCTCTGCAGTGTTTTTTATATACTTTCGTGACGCTATTTCAATGTTAATGATGAAAAAGGTTGCTGATTTAGCATTAAGCAGCTTTTCCCTTGGCACTAGCAAAACAAAGCTTGCAAATTTTATGCTAATCAGAAAGAGAGAAAACTCCAGTGCCATCAAGGGATTTTTAAATTGACTGACCATTTGCTGTTCCTCCAGGTATATTAACTTTAAGAATAAAGGAAATTATGCATGTTCTTGTAACAGCACCCTGAGCTGTGCATGTGACTGCAGACTGTCAGATACATTGGATAAAAAGAGCTTCAAATCTGGTCATAATAAAAGCACCTTCCACCTTATAGCACTTTTTAATATCAGGTTTTTATGGGAATTTTTTTTAGCATTGCTACTTTATTGTCTTTTAAGTAAACCAGTGCATGGATTCAGGGAATATTCAAGAGGAAAAGAGAATGTCTCAGACGAGGTCCTTAAAGAACAGTCTCAGGTTCTGCCTTCTGCTCTAAATTCTACACAAAATTCGACTATGTCTACACTACCGCAGTAAGTCGACCTAAGTTACGCTACTCCAGCTATGTGAATTATGTAACTGGAGTCGACGTAGCTTAGGTCAACTTACTGTGGTGTCTACACCACACTGAGTCGATGGAAGACACTCCCCCATCGACTTACTTTACTCTTCTCATTTGGGGTGGAGTACCGGGGTTGACCAGAGGGCGATCTGCGGTTGATTTGGCGGGTCTTCACTAGACCCGCTAAATCGACCCCCAGTGCATCGGTTGCCAGAGCTTCAATATAGTAGTATAGACCCCGTTGGACTTGGGGTAGAGTACAGGACAGACACAATAATGGGATAACAGCACATTTTCACACGTGCTGCAGGACATGAGTGGGTTGAACTGGAGTGTGTGTCTTTATCTAGGGGCACTGAATGAGAATGATTTGTGTCTAGGAGGAGACGGGGTGTACTGAATGTAAGTTAAATTCACTTGGGGCAGCAGAATACCTCGCAGCAGTTCTTGTCCTCCCTGCCCGTCTCTGATGGCTGTCCAGGCGGAAGGGAAAGATCCTGTGACACATTGAGAAAAGACTATGGGAAGACACCAGTGCCTGTGATAACATCCTTCCCTCCACAAAATACATGGCACTTCTCAGCTTGTGTGAAGAGCTGGTCGAAAAATAGGATAGCGCTTTTGTGACAACAATGCCCCTCTTTTTCCATCAACATTTCAACCAAAAAGCTTGTTAATTTTGAGAATGTGGAATTTTTTTCAGCCAGACCGGTTGTGTATGAGCTGCTATTGTGTGCATGTCTGATACATCTGTCTTATCTATTTAAGCAAAATTAATATTTGTATTTCAGCAAGCACTAGCAATGGTATAAGAGCTTGTGTAGACTAGCACAGACTACCAGTAGGAGAAGAGCTAATGTAGATAAACCGAGGCAGTTTTTCTCCCTGCTCTGAGTAGATTTGTTTGGCACCGTGATAAAAACACCTGAACCCATCTACACTAGTAGCTTAACACCAGTGCAATCAGCTGCATTACTGACAGTTGCTGGAATCTGGGTACAGATCTGGGTTCGGAATCTGGGTACAGAACTGGGTACTGACAGTTGTTGGAATCTGTAATCTAGTGTAGACTCCCACTTAGGTCCAGAGCACTCCTGATTTCTGTTTGCCTTTTTAAAGAGACCTTGAGTATAAACTCTGGAATGTGCTGAGTTCTTAAAGTCCTGTTTACCAGGTAAGACTTTAGTAAGGGGTTGTGTAAAATTCAGAGATGTGCCTGAACTGCAAAGCTCACATCTGAATCCAAACTCTCCCAAAGGTGCTTGAAGTGGGGGGATTGGCGTAGGACCATCTTTGATAAGAACTGAAACAGGGAAAGGGAGAAAAAATAAATCTGGAGCCTGTTAGTTTACTAATAGCATTGAAGCCAAAAAACCCTGATGAATGTTTTATGTTGTTTTCATTTGTTGCACTGACTGAATAAAAACCATTAAAAACAACAAAAAGAAGAAATTAAGCTTGTTCATCAATAAACATAAGAAATCCCAGGCTGTGCCTTATGCTAAGATACAAAATTAAGCAAACACAGTCTTTTTCTGAAAAGAAGATTGTCTCAGTGAGAAACTGCAATGTACAAAGCCTCTGCATTCTTATGGCCTCCGGAGGTTATCAGTAATTTTTGTTCAGAAACGTTGGTGCTCCAGTTATCATGCCACTTGGCTTAATAACTAGAGACCTGGTCCATTATGAATGATGCAGCAAGCACTTAAAATGATTAAAAAGCCATGCAAGTTAAATGTACACGACTACTGGCCCTTAGGGCCTTGATTTTCAGTGTTGCCAACAGTCATTTTCTATATCCTTTTACTATTCTCTTGGTTTACAAAACAGGATTTGAGCGGAGAATACAATTTAGTATTGTAATGCAGCATTCATCAAAAGTCCAGCACTGCAAATGTTAGTGTAAGGAGGTGTGAGCAGCAGGCTAGAAGAGAGGTGAAGAACAGGTGGAAGGACCCCAAAGGGGCGGCTGTTCATATGTCAGCTGGTTGTAGCAAGCATAGTAGAAAAGGGGAGTTTTGAGGTGCATTGTGAAAAGGATTGGGGATCTTGGTACAACAATAGTGAAGGCCAGACAGAGGAGAGAATGGGAGACTGAAGCCAAGTCTACACTACAGATCTATATTGATATAACTATGTTGCTCAGGGGGGTGAAAAATCCACCGGGGCCCTGGAACAATTTTGATAGTGGGGGTGCTGAGAGCCATTGAACCAAACTGTAAACCCTGTATCTGATGGAAACCACTTCAAGCCAAGGGGTGCGGCAGTACCCCCAGCACCTCTAGTTCCAGCACCTATGAAATCCGCACCCCTGAACGACGCAGTTATATTAATATAGAGCTGTAGAGTAGACTTGTGTAGACTTACCGACCTAACCCTGCATGAAGATTTCACTGTGTTGGTGGGAGAGCTTTTCCCCCTCAACATAACTACCACCTCTCAGGAAGGTGGATTAACTACAGTGACAGGAGAAGCTCTCCCATCGGGATAGGTAGCACCTTCGGTAGGTTCTGCAGCTGAGGTGCTATATGTGAAGTCAAGCCCTGAGATGAGGCTGCCAGATGGAACTAGTGCAGATATAACAAGAGATGAAATTTCAGAGGTTAAATGGCTGTGAATGGCCCTGCAGATGAGTAAGGACAAATATAGAAGTTGGAGCTGAAAAAGGCCTATTCGCATTAGTGCTATGTATTTTATTAGCATTATATCAGCAGCCAAATAATTCTGCCTGGCCTCAATGCTTGTCTCACTCATAAACTGATGAGCTGCCTAAAAAACATGCACTGCAATCTTTGTTATATGGATTAAGTGTTATATGGATCAAAGGAATGGAGAACCTAACAGAGCTTGGCTTGTTTGCTTAAACAAATGAAGGCTGATGGTAGATATGATTGCCCTCTATAAGTACATCAGAGGAATAAACGCCAGGGAGGGAGAGGAGTTATTTAAGTTAAGAGCCAATGGTGGCACAAGAACAAATGGATATAAACTTGCCACCAGTATGTTTAGGCTAGAAATTAGATAGTTTCTAACCATCAGAGGAGTAGCCCAGTGGGGCAAAAAAACCCTAATTTTTTTAAAGACTGAGCTTGATGAGTTTATGGATGGGCTGGTATGAAGAGAGTGCCTACAATGACAAATATCAGCAACGGCCAGAGATGGGACACTAGAAGGGGAGGGCTCTGAGTTACTACAGAGAATTCTTTCCCAGTGTCTGGCTGGTGGGCAGAGGTGAAAGTAAGCCAGTATGGTCCGGTACGGCGTACCAGACCTGTCCGGCTTCCCCGGCGGTGATTTAAAGGGCCCGGGGCTCCGGCTGCTGTGGGGAGCCCCGGGCCCTTTAAAGCACCACCAGAGCTCAAGCAGCAGGGTTCGTGTGGTGCTTTAAAGAGCCCAGGGCTCCCCACAGCGGTCGAAGCCCCTGGCCCTTTAAATCCCTGCCGGAGCCCAGCTCAAGGGGGGATTTAAAGGGCCCAGTGCACCTGCCACTCTGGGGAGCCCCAGGCCCTTTAAATCACCGCCGGAGAGCGGCGGTAGGGCTCCGGCAGTGATTTAACGGGCCCAGGGTTCCGGCCGCTGCGGGGAGCCCAGTGCCCTTTAAAGCGCCACCCAAGCCCCGCTGCTCAAGCCCCGGGGTAGCAGCGGCATGGCTCCCGCGGTGATTTAAAGGGTCCGGAGCTCCACAGCAGCCGGAGTCCTGGGCCCTTTAATTCGCCCCGAGCCCTAGGGCTCTCAGCCGCCTCTGCAGCTGCTAGCTCTGGGGTGATTTGAAGACCCTGGGGCTCCCAGCCACAGCCAGCACCCTGGGGCCTTTAAATCTTGATTTAAGGGCACACCCTCTTCCGATTGAGGCCACGCCTCTTCTGGTTGAGGCCACGCCCCCTCAGGACTCCAGCATACCTGTAAATCCTTTAAGTTACTTTCACCCCTGCTGGTGGGTCTCACCCACATGCTCAGGGTCTAAATGATGCACCCTATTTAAGGTTGGGAAGGAATTTTCACTTAGGTCAGATTGGCAGAGACACTGGATTTTTTTGCCTTCCTCTGCAGTGTGGGGCACGGGTACTAGCTGGTTTGGACTAGAGTAAATGGTGGATTCTCTGCAACTGAAAGTCCTTACATCAAGATTTGAGAACTTCAGTAACTCAGCCAGAAGTTATGGACCTATTACAGGAGTGGGTGGATGAGGTTCAGTAGCCTGCAATGTGCAGGAGGTCAGACTAGATGATCATGATGGCGTATTCTCTTGATTTACAAGAGTCTATGAGCTGCCTAAATAAACATGCATTGCCATCTTTGTTGTACGGATTAAGCATTTCTAATGGTACAAGTGGCTTTGGACAGCAGCATGCAATATGTGAGCTACATCTGTGCAGCTTCATTTCCAATGTCAGTTCTCTGGAGGAGTCATTATATCCTCATATGCACCTGAATGGTGCACCCATTGACCTCTTCCCCAATCCTTTACAGAACAGTGAGCTCAGGCCAAAGAACCTAGTGCTCTGTTTGCATTCACAGACCTTCCTATGGGGAAGGAGAACCTCATATTGTGGTTGATGAGACTGTGAGAAGTAACCCATGAACATTCAGAATAAATTTCCCTTTCTCTGACAACCTTTGAAACAAGACAGATCATAAAAGGAGGACACATCCCCCATCATCTCATCTCTGGTACCCAACTGGGAAGTCACAAGGCAAACCATCCTTCTGATTATGGAGAATGTCAGGTTTCAAAAGCCTTCAGACACCTGAATTAAATTCTTAAGCATGGAGAAGAGTCCCTATGTTAATTTCCGTAGAAAGAGAGCTGGTTGAAATTCTTTAACCAAAACATTTTCCCATTGAAGAATGGGAGTACTTGTGGCACCTTAGAGACTAACCAATTTATTTGAGCATAAGCTTTCGTGAGCTACAGCTCACTTCATCAGATGCATTCAGTGGAAAATACAGTGGGGAGATTTATATACATAGAGAGCATGAAACAATTGGTGTTACCATACACACTGTAATGAGAGTGATCACTTAAGGTGAGCGATTACCAGCAGGAGAGCGGGGGGGGGGGGAGGGACAAACCTTTTGTAGTGATAATCAAGGTCGGCCATTTCCAGCAGTTGACAAAAACATCTGAGGAACAGTGTGTGTGTGGGGGGGGGGGGAATAAACAAGGGAAATAGTTTTACTTTCTGTAATGACCCATCCACTCCCAATCTCTATTCAAGCCTAATTTAATTGTATCCAGTTTGCAAATTAATTACAATTCAGCAGTCTCTCATTGGAGTCTGTTTTTGAAGTTTTTTTGTTGAAGAATTGCAACTTCTAGTCTGTAATCAAGTGACCAAAGACATTGAAGTGTTCTCCAACTGGTTTTCGAACGTTATAATTCTTGACGTCTGTTTTGTGTCCATTTATTCTTTTACATAGAGACTGTCCAGTTTGACCAATGTACATGGCAGAGGGGCTGTCAAGGTTCCTCCCCCACTCTGAACTCTAGGGTACAGATGTGGGGACCTGCATGAAAAACCTCCTAAGCTTATCTTTACCAGCTTAGGTCAAAACTTCCCCAAGGTACAAAATATTACCCCTTGGACAGGCCGCTACCACCACCAAACTAATACTGGTTACTGGGGAAGAGCTGTTTGGACGCGTCCTTCCCCCCAAAATACTTCCCAAAACCTTGCACCCCACTTCCTGGACAAGGTTTGGTAAAAAGCCTCACCAATTTGTCTAGGTGACTACAGACCCAGACCCTTGGATCTTAAGAACAATGAACAATCCTCCCAACACTTGCACCCCTCCTTTCCTGGGAAATGTTGGATAAAAAGCCTCACCAATTTGCATAGGTGACCACAAACCCAAACCCTTGGATCTGAGAACAATGAAAAAGCATTCAGTGTTTTACAAGAAGACTTTTAATAAAAAATAGAAGTAAATAGAAATAAAGAAATCCCCCCTGTAAAATCAGGATGGTATATATCTTACAGGGTAATTAGATTCAAAAACATAGAGAACCCCTCTAGGCAAAACCTTAAGTTACAAAAAAGATACACAGACAGAAATAGTTATTCTATTCAGCACAATTCTTTTCTCAGCCATTTAAAGAAATCATAATCTAACACATACCTAGCTAGATTACTTACTAAAAGTTCTAAGACTCCATTCCTGTTCTGTCCCCGGCCAAGACGACTACAGACAGACACAGACCCTTTGTTTCTCTCCCTCCTCCCAGCTTTTGAAAGTATCTTGTCTCCTCATTGGTCATTTTGGTCAGGTGCCAGCGAGGTTACCTTTAGCTTCTTAACCCTTTACAGGTGAGAGGAGCTTTCCCCTGGCCAGGAGGGATTTCAAAGGGGTTTACCCTTCCCTTTATATTTATGACACGCCCCCCAAATCTCAGCTAGGGTGAAACACTGGCTGGGATTTCTTCCTGGAGCTCTAGGAAAACAGAGTTAATAAGACACATGCATCTCTAAATATACTACCAAGTACATAAAGACTAACAATATTTTCCACATCTCAAGGACGATTTTAACCAGTTGATTCTGGGAAACTTTCACGGGAGAGTGCATCAGCCACTTTGTTAGAAGCTCCTGAGATGTGTTGGATGTCGAAATCAAAATCTTGGAGAGCTAAACTCCACAGAAGGAGTTTTTTGTTAGTTTCTTTGACGGTGTGAAGCCACTTTAGTGCAGCATGGTCGGTTTGCAGGTGGAAACGCCGTCCCCAAACATATGGGCGTAGCTTTTCCAGAGCGTAGACAATGGCATAACATTCTTTTTCAGTGACTGACCAGTTGCTTTCCCTCTCAGACAGTTTTTTGCTGAGAAACACTACAGGGTGGAATTCTTGATCAGGTCCTTTCTGCATTAAAACTGCTCCCACACCACGCTCGGATGCATCTGTGGTTACTAGGAACGGTTTGTCAAAGTCTGGGGCCCTTAGTACAGGGTCAGACATGAGTGTCGCTTTAAGCTTGTTAAAGGCCTTCTGACACTTTCCGGCCCACTGAACAGCATTTGGCTGTTCCTTTTTGGTTAGGTCTGTCAGTGGGGCAGCGATTTGGCTGTAGTGCGGTACAAATCGTCTGTAATAACCGGCCAAGCCTAAGAAGGATTGAACCTGTTTCTTTGACTTTGGGACAGGCCACTTTTGGATAGCATCCACTTTGGCCTGTAGGGGGCTGATAGTTCCTTGACCCACCTGGTGTCCAAGGTAAGTCACTCTGTTTAGGCCTATTTGACACTTCTTAGCCTTAACAGTTAGTCCTGCCTCCCTTATGCGCTCAAGGACTTTTTGTAGATGTTCCAGGTGGTCTGCCCAGGAATCCGAAAATATGGCCACATCGTCAAGGTAGGCGACTGCATATTCTCCTAATCCCGCTAGGAGACCATCTACAAGTCTTTGGAAAGTGGCGGGTGCATTTTGCAGCCTGAAAGGGAGTACATTAAATTCATACAGCCCGAGATGTGTGGTGAAGGCTGACCTTTCCTTGGCAGATTCATCTAGCGGTACCTGCCAGTACCCCTTGGTTAAGTCCAAGGTAGAGATGAACTGGGCCCGTCCCAGTTTCTCTAATAGTTCATCTGTGCGTGGCATGGGATAGTTGTCTGGGCGAGTTACAGCATTTAGCTTACGGTAGTCCACGCAAAAACGTATTTCCCCATCTGGTTTGGGAACTAGAACCACTGGAGATGCCCATGCACTTTCAGAGGGGCGGATTACACCCATCTGTAACATATCCTGGATCTCCCGTTCTATAGCAGTTTTAGCTTGAGGAGACACCCAGTAAGGGTGGACCCTAATTGGGTGAGCATTACCTGTGTCAATGGAGTGGTATGCCTGTTCAGTCAGTCCTGGGGTGGCTGAGAACGTTGGCGCGTAGCTAGTGCACAGCTCCTGGATCTGCTGTCGCTGCATACGCCCAAGGGTCATGGAGAGGTTCACCTCTTCCACACCACCAGCACATTTCCCTTCGTAATAGACACCTTCAGGCCACTCAGCGTCGTCTCCTCCCTGGGCTGTAAACTGACAAACCTTTAATTCTCTGGAATAAAAGGGCTTTAGAGAATTAATATGATACACCTTAGGCTTTCGGTTGGAGGTGGGGAATGCTATGAGATAATTAACAGCTCCCAGGCGCTCCTGGACCACGAATGGCCCTTCCCACGATGCTTCCATTTTATGGGCCTGGAGCGCCTTTAAGACCATGACCTGGTCTCCTACTTTGAAGGAACGCTCTCTGGCATGTTTATCATACCAGGCTTTTTGCTCTTTTTGAGCATCCTGTAAGTTTTCTCTAGCAAGGGCTAAAGAGGTTCGGAGGGTGTTTTGTAGGTTGGTTACAAAGTCCAGAATGTTAGTTCCTGGAGAAGGTGTAAATCCCTCCCATTGCTGCTTCACCAACTGCAATGGCCCCTTAACCTCACGGCCATATACAAGTTCAAATGGGGAAAACCCTAAACTGGGATGTGGTACAGCTCTGTAGGCAAAGAGCAACTGCTGCAATACTAGGTCCCAATCATTGGAGTGCTCATTTACGAATTTACGTATCATGGCCCCCAAAGTTCCATTAAACTTCTCCACCATGCCATTTGTTTGATGATGGTAAGGAGTGGCAACCAAGTGATTTACCCCATGAGCTTCCCAAAGGTTTTTCATAGTTCCTGCCAGGAAATTAGTCCCTGCATCTGTGAGGATGTCGGAGGGCCAACCTACCCTGGCAAAAATGTCTGCTAGTGCCTGGCACACACTTTTAGCCCTGGTGTTGCTTAGAGCTACTGCTTCCAGCCATCGGGTGGCAAAATCCATGAAAGTCAGTATGTACTGCTTTCCTCTGGGTGTCTTTTTCGGAAAAGGACCCAGAATATCCACAGCTACTCGCTGAAATGGAACTTCAATGATGGGGAGTGGCTGGAGAGGAGCTTTGACCTGGTCTTGGGGTTTTCCCACTCTTTGGCACACCTCACAAGACTGGACATAGGTAGAAACATCCTGGCCCATTCCCTCCCAGTGGAATGACCCCCCCAAACGGTCTTTGGTCCTGTTCACCCCAGCATGGCCACTAGGGTGATCATGGGCTAAGCTCAAGAGCTTGGCCCGGTATTTAGTTGGAACTACCAACTGTCTCTGAGGATGCCAGTCTTCCTGGTGTCCCCCAGAAAGAGTTTCCTTGTATAAAAGTCCTCTTTCTACAACAAACCTGGATCGATTAGAAGAGCTGAGAGGCGGTGGGTTGCTCCATGCCGCCGTCCACGCTCTCTGGAGGCTTTCATCTGCTTCCTGTTCGGTCTGGAACTGTTCCCTTGATGCTGGAGACATCAGTTCCTCATTGGATTGGGGACATAGGCTTGGTCCCTCTGGAAGCAATATAGGGGATGGAGCTGTTTCTGTTGACTGTGAACCGCTCTCCGCTGGTGCACTATGTTGGGATTCAGGCTCCGGCTGAGCCTCTTGTGTAGGGTTATCGGCTGCTGCCAGTTCAGGTTCGGTGGGGCCCTCTGGTGTTGAGGTTGCAAGTACTGGATTCAGTGCTGACACGGGGTCTGGTGTTGGTTGTTCGGCTGGTTCCGGTTTTGGGACTGGTTCCGTCTGGGTCTCTGGGACTGGATCCACTACTGCTGTTGCAGACATTGGCCTGGGGTCCAGGTCCATCACCTCTGACTGGGTCCTGATAGAAGTTTCCGGAACAGAGCTAGGCCTCACGGCTTGTTTAGCCTGGTTGCGGGTGACCATTCCCACCCTCTTGGCCTGCTTCACATGATTGGCCAAGTCTTCTCCCAACAGCATGGGGATGGGATAATCATCATAGACTGCAAAAGTCCACATTCCTGACCAGCCCTTGTACTGGACAGGCAACTTGGCTGTAGGCAAATTGAAAGAGTTGGACTTGAAGGGTTGAATCGTCACTTGGATCTCTGGGTTGATTAAATTGGGGTCCACTAAGGAAGCATGGATAGCTGACACTTGTGCTCCGGTGTCCCTCCACGCGGTGACCTTCTTCCCACCCACACTCACAGTTTCCCTCCGCTCCAAGGGTATCTGGGAGGTATCTGGGCCTGTGGACCTCTGGTGTGATTCCGGTGCAATGAACTGTAATCTGTTGGGGTTCTTGGGGCAGTTGGCCTTTACATGCCCCAGCTCGTTACACTTAAAACATCGTCCAGCTGACGGGTCACTGGGGCGAGGAGGGTTGCTGGAGAACGGGGTGGTGGGACGATAAGGGGTCTGGAGGGTTCTTTGGGAGGTAGGTGGGGCTTTGGGCGGCCCCCGGTAATAGGGTGTGGTCTGGGGCGGTCCCTTCTGGTCTCCGCTCCAACTGCGACCAGTTTTCTTCTTCTCTGCCACCTCCACCCATCTGGCTCCAATCTCTCCTGCCTCAATTACAGTTTTGGGTTTCCCATCTAGGATGTATCTTTCTATTTCCTCAGGAACACCCTCTAAGAATTGTTCCATTTGCATTAGGAAGGGCAAATTTACTGGAGATTCAACACTTGCTCCTGATATCCAGGCATCCCAATGTTTTACAATGTGGTAGGCATGTCGGGTAAATGACATGTCTGGTTTCCACCTTAGGGCTCTGAACCTCCGACGAGACTGCTCGGGTGTTATCCCCATTCTGACTCTCGCCTTGGATTTAAACAGTTCATACTTGTTCATGTGTTCTTTAGGCATTTCAGCTGCCACCTCAGCTAAGGGTCCACTGAGCTGCGGCCTCAGCTCTACCATGTATTGGTCAGTAGAGATGTTGTACCCAAGGCAGGCCCTTTCGAAGTTTTCTAAGAAGGCCTCAGTATCATCACCTGCCTTGTAGGTGGGGAACTTTCTGGGATGGGAAGTGGTACCTGGAGAAGGATTGCTAGGGTTTGTTGGTATATTCTGCTGGGCCTTTATCCTCTCCATCTCCTCCACATGCTTCCTCTCTTTTTCCCTCTCCTCCTCCACATGCTTCCTTGCCTCCATTTCCCTCTTGTGGGCAGCCTCTTGGTGTTGTTCTGCCTCCCTTTCTTGTTCCTTCTTCAGCTGCATGAGTTCTATCTGTCTTTCATGTTCCCTTTGTTTTTCCTCAGCCTGAAATTTGGCTAATTCCAGCTGTAGTCGAGCTGAGGATTTGGCCATTCTAACCTCTCTGTTTTTAACTAACTTTACACCCGAGGTTTAGAAATAAACAAACAAAACTTGGCTGTAAAATTTTGCTGTGCTGGAATAGAATACCTATTCTCTGATAGTGATTGTCAGCCTACAGAAAAAGACAATTCCCTTGTCTCTGCTCTGGGCCCAAATTAAAGCAAAAAACCTCCAACTACTTGGAAACCTGCTTACCCAGCCCAAAGAAGAAAAAAATTTCTTTTCAAACCTGTGCTCCTTGTAAAACAAAAAAAAAAATCAAAATCCTAAAAAAAACCCTGCCACTTTTGTCTCCAGGCAAATGGGTAGAGCACACACCCCCTATTTACTTTTAGGAAGAAAAGAAAAAAAAAAAACCTCTGGGTTGGAAGACTGTGAATTTCCCTGCAGGAGTTAAGTACCCTGCCTCCAGGCAAAGAAAACCTGCAATTCACAAGATAATCCCCTTTTGTCTCTGCTTGGCCACAAAGCAGAGAGAAACCAAGCTGCTTTCAGTTTCAAAGCTGCCTTCTGGACTTCCTAAAAATTCCTTTTTAAAATCTGTATTTCTAGTTCAAAAAATCTCAACTGGATCTCAAAATGATTTCAGGTTAATCCCACCACTGTGCCACCATGTCAAGGTTCCTCCCCCACTCTGAACTCTAGGGTACAGATGTGGGGACCTGCATGAAAAACCTCCTAAGCTTATCTTTACCAGCTTAGGTCAAAACTTCCCCAAGGTACAAAATATTACCCCTTGGACAGGCCGCTACCACCACCAAACTAATACTGGTTACTGGGGAAGAGCTGTTTGGACGCGTCCTTCCCCCCAAAATACTTCCCAAAACCTTGCACCCCACTTCCTGGACAAGGTTTGGTAAAAAGCCTCACCAATTTGTCTAGGTGACTACAGACCCAGACCCTTGGATCTTAAGAACAATGAACAATCCTCCCAACACTTGCACCCCCCCTTTCCTGGGAAATGTTGGATAAAAAGCCTCACCAATTTGCATAGGTGACCACAAACCCAAACCCTTGGATCTGAGAACAATGAAAAAGCATTCAGTGTTTTACAAGAAGACTTTTAATAAAAAATAGAAGTAAATAGAAATAAAGAAATCCCCCCTGTAAAATCAGGATGGTATATATCTTACAGGGTAATTAGATTCAAAAACATAGAGAACCCCTCTAGGCAAAACCTTAAGTTACAAAAAAGATACACAGACAGAAATAGTTATTCTATTCAGCACAATTCTTTTCTCAGCCATTTAAAGAAATCATAATCTAACACATACCTAGCTAGATTACTTACTAAAAGTTCTAAGACTCCATTCCTGTTCTGTCCCCGGCCAAGACGACTACAGACAGACACAGACCCTTTGTTTCTCTCCCTCCTCCCAGCTTTTGAAAGTATCTTGTCTCCTCATTGGTCATTTTGGTCAGGTGCCAGCGAGGTTACCTTTAGCTTCTTAACCCTTTACAGGTGAGAGGAGCTTTCCCCTGGCCAGGAGGGATTTCAAAGGGGTTTACCCTTCCCTTTATATTTATGACAGGGGCATTGCTGGCACATGATGGCATATATCACATTGGTGGATGTGCAGGCGAACGAGCCTCTGATAGTGTGGCTGATGTGATTAGGCCCTATGATGGTGTCCCCTGAATAGATATGTGGACACAGTTGGCATCAGGCTTTGTTGCAAGGATAGGTTCCTGGGTTAGTGGTTCTGTTGTGTGGTATGGGTTGCTGGTGAGTATTTGCTTCAGGTTGGGGGGCTGTCTGTAGGCTAGGACTGGCCTGTCTCCCAAGATCTGTGAGAGTGATGGGTCGTCCTTCAGGATAGGTCGTAGATCCTTGATGATGCGTTGGAGAGGTTTCAGTTTGGGGCTAAAGGTAATGGCTAGTGGCGTTCTGTTATTTTTTTTGTTGGGCCTGTCCTGTAGTAGGTGACTTCTGGGTACTCTTCTTGCTCTGTCAATCTGTTTCTTCACTTCAGCAGGTGGGTATTGTAGGTCTAAGAATGCTTGATAGAGATCTTGTAGGTGTTT
This sequence comes from Lepidochelys olivacea, assembly GCF_965140295.1. Classification (NCBI taxonomy): domain Eukaryota; kingdom Metazoa; phylum Chordata; order Testudines; family Cheloniidae; genus Lepidochelys; species Lepidochelys olivacea. Next base: position 11,955,213 of record NC_140412.1, read on the forward strand.
GTCTCTGTCTGAGCAAATGTGGTTGTATCGTAGAGCTTGGCTGTAGACAATGGATCGTGTGGTGTGGTCAGGGTGAAAGCTGGAGGCAGGTAGGTAGGAATAGCGGTCAGTAGGTTTCCGGTATAGGGTGGTATTTATGTGATCATCGCTTATTAGCACTGTAGCGTCCAGGAAGTGGATCTCTTGTGTGGACTGGTCCAGGCTGAGGTTGATGGTGGGATGGAAATTGTTGAAATCATGGTGGAATTCCTCAAGGGCTTCTTTTCCATGAGTCCAGATGATGAAGATGTCATCAATGTAGTGCAAGTAGAGTAGGGGCCTTATGAGACGAGAGCTGAGGAAGCGCTGTTCTAAGTCAGCCATAAAAATGTTGGCATACTGTGGGGCCATGCGGGTACCCATAGCAGTGCTGCTGATTTAAAGGTATACATTGTCTCCAAATGTGAAATAGTTATGGGTGAAGACAAAGTCACAAAGTTCAGCTGCCAAGTTTGCTGTGACATTATCGGGGATAGTGTTCTTGACGGCTTGTAGTCCATCTTTGTGTGGAATGTTGGTGTAGAGGGCTTCTACATCCATAATGGCCAGGATGGTGTTTTCAGGAAGATCACCGATGGATTGTAGTTTCCTCAGGAAGTCAGTGGTGTCTCGAAGGTAGCTGGGAGTGCTGGTAGCGTAGGGACTAAGGAGGGAGTCTACGTAGCCAGACATTCCTGCTGTCAGGGTGCCAATGCCTGAGATGATGGGGCATCCAGGAATTCCAGGTTTATGGATCTTGGCTAGCAGATAGAATACCCCAAGTCAGAGTTCCAGGGGTGTGTCTGTGCGGATTTGATCTTGTGCTTTTTCAGGGAGTTTCTTGAGCAAATGCTGTAGTTTCTTTTGGTAACCCTCAGTGGGATCAGAGGGTAATGGCTTGTAGAAAGTGGTGTTGGAGAGCTGCCTAGCAGCCTCTTGTTCATATTCCGACCTATTCATGATGACAACAGCACCTCCTTTGTCAGCCTTTTTGATTATGATGTCAGAGTTGTTTCTGAGGCTGTGGATGGCATTGTGTTCTGCATGGCTGAGGTTATGGGGGAAGTGATGCTGCTTTTCCACAATTTCAGCCTGTGCACATCGGCAGACGCACTCTATGTAGAAGTCCAGTCTGTTGTTTCGACCTTCAGAAGGAGTCCACCCAGAATACTTCTTTTTGTAGTCTTGGTAGGAAGGTCTCTGTGAGTTAGTATGTTGTTCGGAGGTGTGTTGGAAATATTCCTTGAGTCAGAGACGTCAAAAATAGGATTCTAGGTCATCACAGAACTGTATCATGTTCATGGGGGTGGAGGGGCAGAAGGAGAGGCCCCGAGGTAGGACAGATTTTTCTGCTGGGCTAAGGGTATAGCTGGATAGATTAACAATATTGCTGGGTGGATTAAGGGAACCACTGTTGTGGCCCCTTGTGGCATGTAGTAGTTTAGATAGTTTAGTGTCCTTTTTCTTTTGTAGAGAAGCAAAGTGTGTGTTGTAAATGGCTTGAGCTGTTGCCAACTGCTGGAAATGGCCCACCTTGATTATCACTACAAAAGGTCCCCCCGCCCTCCCTGCTGGTAATAGCTCACCTTAAGTGATCACTCTCACTACAGTGTGTATGGTAACACCCATTGTTTCATGTTCTCTGTGTATATAAATCTCCCCACTGTATTTTCCACTGAATGCATCCGATGAAGTGAGCTGTAGCTCACAAAAGCTTATGCTCAAATAAATTGGTTAGTCTCTATGGTGCCACAAGTCCTCCTTTTTTTTTTTTTTTTGCGAATACAGACTAACATGGCTTCTACTCTGAAACCTGCCATTGAAGAATGTGGTTGTCTCAAAATTTTCTGACTTCCATTGGGAAAGTCTGAACAAAATATTTCAGCTTGAATCAACATTTGGAAAAAAAAATGTTTCAAAAGGCCAGTTCAAAATTTTAAAAAATGTTCAGAAATGTTGAAACATTTTCATTTGATCAAAAATGTAGAAATTTTTCATTCAGTGTTTCAAAACTGATTTTTTTCAGAACTTTTCGTTGTTCTGTGAATGTTTTTGATATTTTGACTTTAGGTGCATGAGGAACGCTCACAAGAGCCTTAACCACTGTTAAGGTTTGTGTGCACAGTTCCTGTGCAAGGGTAACTGGATGGGAATGCTTCACTTTTTTTATAGCCTCTTTCATGGGATGGTCTCCTCTCACTTTAAAAACATGAATTCAGCCTCTCAAAATTCCTGTGAGGCAGACTTCATCGTCATTTAACAAATGGGGAAACTGAGGCACAGAGCATGGCAGTAAATTGCTTAAGGCCACACAAGAAGTCACACTCGCAAAACTGGGAATAGAACCCAGTTCTCCTGGCTTTGTTCTATGCTCTACTAGATTGCTCTGCCTCCCCTTATCTCTTGATACTATGTAAAGAAAAAGTTATATCAACATAAATTGCTGCATAAAGGAAATCTCATTCCACCATGATAAAGAGATGTGGGTAGCGGTTGTATCCAGATTCAAAGAGGATCGAACTTCCCACATCAGTTACATTAAAAAAACGGAAATAACTCTCTTGCCTTTTAATGCTGAGGCTGGTCAGCCAGGGTATAATTTGTTCTACCTCCCACAAGCTGTAAAGTGTTTTGCAGCTAAGTGACACTCGGAAAGGTGTGAAATGGTTTGGGCCTTTGGAAAAAAAGAAATCAAACAAAATCAAAGTGAAAGACCCTTATAACTCAGTGTCCTCCCCTCTCCCAGATCAGAATTTAAAAGGGACAGCACGGGGAACTGGCTTTTGGAAAGTGGGTTTTGTTCTGTACAATTGAATGATCACTAAAAGTGGTCATCAGTAAAACCAATTTCTACTTTAATCTTGATTATCAGCAACAAGAGATATATAGAAGACATATGGCAGGATCTGATTGGCTTGGGTAAAATGTTAGGGGTAAAATATAGCTGATGTATTACAATTCTTTGTGGCGGTGCCCACTATGGGGTAGGTCCTTTTCACAGATTCAAGAACAGTCTCTGCTTCAGAGTGCTCAGGTTCTAAGAACAGGCAGAAGTCAGGGGAAGGGGAACAACCATAGGCAATTTGTATACAAGTCAAATCGATTTGCTATAAGCATCACAGCAGAAAAGACTTTAAAGGGGACAAGGACATGACAGATTTCTGCAGGTTCTGTGTGTGTGACCATGGCACTTTCTATCTATTGGCTCTGATCAGTTAGGGCAACCAAGCCGGCATACCCCTGGTGGCAATAAATCTGCCAGGAGCAGGAGATGTAGTGGTAAACGACTCCTTTGCTCTAGAGCTGGCAGCGTTGCCCAGAAAGCTGGCTGCAGGGGCTGTCCAGAAGGTGTTCTCATTCAGTGAATCTCCCAGGGAGCCCTGGCAATATAAATTAAAGCTTCCTTCCCCCTGAGGAGGCCTCCGCCAGCATAGTTGTCCCACCAGGGTGCAGTTTTGTAGATTGCACATGCCTGCACCTATGTAGGTGAATCAGTCTTGTGTTTGTGCATAATCAGCCTGCTTTAGGATGTGTCATGATGGTTGTGATAGAAAAAGTTTGCAATTGAATTATTAATAGTACCAATAAGCATGCTTAGAATGTGAAACTCATTGCTACATGGTGTTGTTGAGGCCAAGAACTTGGCAAGATTCAGAGGGGGATTAGATGTTTATGTGGATAGCAAGAATATCCAAAGTTGCCATAGTAAATAAATAATAATAATAATAATAATTAATAAAGACCTTGGGAATGGATATAATACCTTATGCTTCAGGTTTAAGTCAGGCTCTGACTATTAGGGGTTAGGATGAAACTCCCCAGTGGGCAGATATTCCACATCTGCCTTCTGTGGGATTTCTTTCACCATCTTCTGTAGCATCTGGTGCAGGCTACTGTCTTAGACACGGTACAGGACTAGACAGCCCATGAGTCTAATCCAGTCTGGCAGCTCCTATGTTTCCCACTATTTAAATACCTGGTAGAGTTTGTTTTTCATAGAAATCAGAACTAATTTATATTTAGTTCAGAGTGAGCAGAAGCTCAAAGCCACTGAGTAATTGCAATTAAAAAAATATTTTTTTCCTCTCATGCAACCTCCCGCCTCTGCACCTCACAAGACTCCCTTCTTTAACACCTCCTTGCATTCCTGTCTCTGAGCCTTCGTCCACACAGTGCCATGTTGAGGGCTCTCTGCCTTGCTTGTTTGCCACTGCCATCCCCTCTCTTTGTTCAAATTCCTCCGTAAAATGCATCTCTTCTGACAGGCCTTTCAAAAACACTATATAGGAATAATTTTAATTGTGCCCAGCCAAGCAAACTGCAGGTCAGGCTGGTTTCAGCATTCCAACCATCTCAGGCCAGTCCATCACTGACCTCTTCCTCTCTCCTGTCTGCTCACAATGGGCCTAATCCTCCTGTTTCCATGTGTCATTGGCTTCTGCAGGAATGGGATCAACACCTTTGTCTCTGCCTCCAACTCCAAGCTTCCTGCCTTCTTTAATACCAGTCCCTTCACTTCCCATGTTCTAAGTGTCCTTCCACAGTCATCACTGATTGTCTCAACAGTACCTGTTGCTTTATCTCTTTCACTGGGCTGATTTACACTGTTCCTTCTTGGCCTTGATTCTCTCACTAGCATAGCTAGGTGCAAGTTGTCCTGGCTGTGGCCTCTTCCTGACTAGCACAGTCCAGTTTGAGGGGAGCGCTTTCTGGCTGCAGAGACCCGCAGTGCAGGGGAGTCTGTTGGAGCCATGTGCAATTACAACTCTCCTGAGCAGGACTTCTTGCTTAACCTTAGATCATGCCAACTGATGTCGGTATTGCCTAGAGACTCTGCTCCTGGTCTCCCATATGATTGTCAAGTTCTGCACGCACCTCAGGCTCGCTCTGAATAATAATAATGTTATGGTGGTGATGGCCTCATATCTATGCTAGCCTGAGTTGCTGTATAAGGTACAGAACTGCAGCAAGGTCAGTGAGTCTCAACTGATCCCATTCCTGATTACTTTGCCCCCTCTACTGGTAAGATGCTGACAATTTTTCAACTCCCTGTTCTTCCATGTATTCTAAAGTTGTAATTTCATATGCCTGCTACCTTATCTGAAAGGCCGAGTCACCACCAGCGCCTCATCCTTCATTCTCGCTGCTGCCGTCTCCTCTTTTTCCCTCTCTCACCTCTTCCTTCAAAAAGAACAAGTATAACCTTGGTCCGTGACCTGTGATATTGAATAGTAACACTGCTAGGATTTGTTGGCCAAAGTGCTGACTTGTCATTTTTGTTCTTCGGTCTGTCTCCAGTTCCATTTAATTCTTTATACAGGGCACTTCCAAAATATACGCCTCAGCACTCTCTACAAAACCCTGCTGGAAAACTGAAAGTAAATAGAGCTGTGGTGCTAACCAGAGACAGGCAGGCTACATTTGACTTCCCAGTCACTTTTCTTGCCTTTCTTCCCACTTTATTTGTTTAGGCCCCAATCCACCAAAGCTTTTTAACACATGCTTAACTTTAAGCACATGAGCAATCCCATCCTAGGTCTTCAGTGCGTGCTGAAGGGACCCAGTACTGCAATTTTGGGGTATATACACCTTTGACCCCCTCCCTGGTTTGCTCATGGGATGCCCCGTCAGGTCTCAGCCCTCTAGCCGTTACCTCTCTCTCCGAGCAGAGACCCACATCCCTTTCCCTCCTGAGCAGGGGCCTCCCCACCTCTGAAAATCACACTACTTCTTTAGGTGCCTAATTACGGAAGTTGGTGTCTAACTTTAGGCATCTGAGTTTGACAGTGTTGGCCAGCATTCTTACCAGCTCAAGCATATTTAAGTTAAGAGCCAGCATTGGCACAAGAACAAATGGATATCATATGGCGACCAACAAGTTGAGGCTTGAAATTAGACAAAAGTTTCTAACCATCAGAGGAGTGACGTTCTGGGACAGCTTTCCGAGGGGAGCAGTGAAAGCAAAAGACCCTAACTTGTTTCAAGAAGCGCTTGATACCTAACAGAGTGCTAGCAACAATGCTCTGTTTACTGGTGCTGCCGCAGGCTCAGCTGTGAGCAAAGGAATACTTTCTGTTAGCAGATTATGAGCACCTGGGTGGTAATTACTGGGCTAATGATGTAATTGGGAGGATATAAGTAGAAGAAATAGGAAGCAAGAGGAAGCTTAGAGGGAGAGCTCAAAAGGTGAGCTGTGAGGGTACAGGGAAAGCTCAGGTTAGAAGATGCCACTGTTCTGTTCTGTTCTGTTCTGTGTGTAAAAGTGCAGAGGAATAAGATACATGTGGTGAAAGGAAAGCAACCTGGATGTGTTTAGGACTGTGAGGTGACAGAAACAGGCTAGATAGTGTGGCACACCACGTAGCTGAGGAAATGCCCTGTGATAATAAGTTAATGGGGGATGGTCTGATGAGGTTGCTTACAATGGCATATGGCCCTCCGCGACTGCTATTAGCAAATATCCCCAAAGGCTAATGTTGGGACACTAGCTGGGGCAGGCTCTGAGTTACTACAGAGAATTCTTTCCCAGATGTCTGGTTGGTGGGTCTCAGCCACATGCTCAGGGTCTAACTGATTGCCATATTTGGGGTCAGGAAGGAGTTTTCCCCCAGGTCAGATTGGCAGAGACCCTGGGGTTTTTTGCCTTCCTCTGCAGTGTAGGGCACGGGTCACTTGTTGGTTTGGACTAGAGTAAATGGTCGATTCTCTGTAACTGAAAGTCTTTACATCAAGATTTGAAGCCTTCAGTAACTCAGCCGGAGGTTAGGGGTGTATTACAGGAGTGGGTGGGTGAGGTTCAGTGGCCTGCAATGTGCAGGTGGCCAGACTACATGATTATAATGTTGCCTTCAGCCTTTGAGCCTGTGAGCAAATCTCATTGCTACAGTGAGGGTTATAATGTCGGAAATATTTTCCCAAGGGAAGTGGTGTAATGCCTATTACCTGAGCCAGTTAAAACCAGACTGGCCAAAGCAATTGCTGCTATACTGCAGGCAATCGAGCGTGGGCACAGTTGAAAAGATAGGGCATTTCCATCTCCAACTTGTTTAACACACTGAGACCACTTTGTACACCATTTTTGTGTTGACAATTTACTACTCAAATGACAGGGCCAATGGGCAAAACTGCAGGTGTGGAGTTTTTGTTTTAAAATATCGGACCTATTGTATCAGGTCTAGTCATTTGAAGGCATATAGGTAGAATCACATTTTTAAAAAATCCAGCTAACCCTGTCTCATTCATTATTTATTTCAGAAATCTGGTGTTGGAGGTAAACTACTTGCTCCTTAGCTTCTCTTTGAAACAACCTTAATCGGGATTAAATTAGGTTTACTGTGGCTAGAATGTTTCACTGGACAGTCTCTGCCTTGTGAGATAGCCTTGATTGCCTGAGCCTCACTCATTTCTTGCATCAGGGACAGGTCTGGAGTTCACCTTGCAGGGAGAGTAGTTAGTGGCTTAAGAGGCTGCCTGTGCAAAGCTGGTGATTCTGTTCTGCTCATGAATACAGGCTTCCAGGGAGCTCACTTCTGGCATCTGTCCTCTTTTTTCAAATAAGGGTCGGTGTTGCGTGTGATTAGAATCAGCTATAGGGAGCAGAACACCCTGTGCCCAGTGGAAGATTGCTCCTTTCACGCTCTAGATGGGATGTCACTGGGTTTGATAAAACATTTTTCTTTCTTTCTTTCCTTGCAGGGTCCAATCGGGCCTCCTGGTGTTGCTGGCCCTCCTGGTGCTCCAGTAAGGAAACATGCTTACGTTTTTCTTTGTTTGGTTGTAAAAGGTCAGAAACGGCATTCTGAAGTAACTAAGGCTCAGGCCCGCTTCCGTAGACTTCAGTGGGAGCTTTGCCCTTGGCTTCAGTGGGAGTCAGATCAGGCCTTTGGCTAGGACATATTCATGCTCACGCTTCCTCATTCTGAAGCACTGGTTGACTTCATGTGATGGCTCCTCTGCACTTACTCCTGGCGAAGTTCTGTGCAACTGCACGTGCACAGAAGCACGTCCCCCTGAAGAGTCTCGTTGCTTCCCGACAGAAAAATGGGTTCTGTGGGGAATCAAAGAGCAGCTGCATCAGTGCTCACTCACCTCTCCCCGGCAGCATGGGCCCATCTGTTCGGGCACCCAAAGCAGCCGGGGGAGAGGTAAGTCAAGGGTGGGGTGGGGGGGAGAGGAGACCGGGGATGCCATGGTCACCCGGGGACTTCAGTCCCAGCTGCATGATGAGGGGAGGGAAGAGAAGGAGGATGAGGGATCAGTTCCCTCTCGCTCTCCCCTGCACGGAGCAGCCAGGGCTGGGTCAGATCAACCCCTAGAAACCTTCCCCAGGTGCAGGAAGCTCTGCACAATGGGGCACTGGGGGATTGGCCGGGGAGTCTGGGTGCAGGGAGTGAGTCTTGGCAGGAGGGGTTTGGTGCAGGGGGGGGAGGGGGGAGAATCCAAATGCACAGGGGTTGGGCAGATGGGGAGCAGCTCCCTGTACAGTGACCCTTTCCCGACCTCCTGGCCCCATCACTCCTCAGCCTACGGGAGGGAGGAGTCACTGTAAAGGGAGCAGCTCCCCGTCCTCCCAACCCCTGTGCATCTGGACTCCTCTCCTCACAAACCCCCCTCCAAGCCTCACCTGCGTCTGCATCTGGAACCCCTCCGTTGAACCCCCACAGCAGCGGGAACCCCTCGTACCCAGAACCCCCCACCAAACCTCACCCTGACAAGCCTCACGCCCTGCATGAGGAGCCCCTGCCCCCAAACCTCCACCTCCCTGAGCCTCACCACCTGCATCAGGAGCCCCCTACACTTACACCCCCACTCCACTGAGCCCCAATGAGATGCACCCTGACCCCCACCCCACCAAGCCCCACTCCCCCACACTGAATCCCCCACACGTAGACAACCCCCCCCGCTGAGCCCTAACCACCTTCACCTAGACTCTCCTGCAGAGTCCCATTCCCCCTGCACCCAGAGCCCCAAACAAGCTCCTGTGTATCCAGATCCCACCCCCAGGACCTCCAGACATGCTGCCCACACCCAGATTGTGCCACACAGAACCTTGGTACTCTTGAGGAAATTCTGCATCAAAAAATTAAAAATTTTAAAATTCTGCAAAATTCTGCATACTTTTATTTTGTCAAAATAACACAGTAACAATATAATCACACCATTTTCAATTATTTTGGTATTTTATTTCAAAATACTTGTCAGCAAATAGTTGTATTTTGACTAATAAAATTATACAGAATTTTGCAGAATTTTAAAATATTGTGCGCAGACTTTTTTATTTGGGGGGGCTGAATCCCCTCAGGCATATATACACCCACTTTTACAACTACTCCTAGTTCCCAAAGTAGAAACAGGCCTTTGTGAGGGGGCAAGTTGTGCTGATCTATCTGAGCGGAAGTCGGTAAACTGTAGTAGCGGAATGTCACTGCATTGCAAAGGCCTGAATGCTAACAGTTCCCTACTGTGGTTTTGTTTCTAGGGATTGCCTGGAGAAATTGGTGTTTCTGGTAAAACTGGACTGCCAGGACCAGCTGTAAGTTCTGAATTGCTGCTTTCATTTCCATCTTCTATGACTGTGCATGTCTAACTCACACCCTCTTTCTAGTAGCTTATCCACATAAAAGGTTAATGAGTCTGGTACAGTTGGAGACTTCCTTCTCATGCACTAGAGACTTATACTTTTAGCAAGAGAAATCCTGGATTCAAACACCTCTGCTGGCTGAAGCAAGAATCTGTCATACACGTACTTTGGGATTTCAGTACAAGAATACATTCAGGCAATCCTTTTTTTTATTACTCCCCCCAAATTATTGCAACATGCAGTTCTTTAAAACCACAAGCTTTCCAAACCAGGCATGTGAACTGAAGCAAAATCTCCATCTTAGAACAGCAAAGCAATTTCCTTTGGGTGTTTAATGCCAGGGCAGATCAACTAGGATATAATTGGCTTTAATAGGCACTCCCACAATTTGTGAGGTTCTTCAGTGGCTGTGTTAAGACAAGATTCTTTCCTACCTTTCTAATACATTAGACAATCATTGTCATGATGATTCTGCTAACTGGTGCTTTCACGTCGATTTGATAGATTGTATGGTTAATAAATTGCTGACACTTAAAGAAGGAGACAGACTATTTTATCCTTGGAGGCAGAAGAAAGTGGGAACCGATGAGTAAAGATACCATCTCCAAACTTATTTAAGAACCAATTTATTTATAGTCTCTAAGGTGCTTGCTGTTCTTTTTCTGCAGCAACAGTGACATCCAGTGGCCATTTACCAAGACTGGTTTATTGGATAGGAGATGCCTCATTGGCCTAGGGAACACAGGATGTTTTCCTGTGATTCAGATGGAAAATAGAACAGAAATGTAAAAACTCAGCAAAGAAACAATGGGGCTGATTCTGCTTGTTCTTAAAACCAGCATAAAAGAGAGCACAATGAGGTCATATGTATCTCCTATCAGCTGGATGCTAAAAGAGTCCTGGTTTAAAATGGTCTGAACGTAAGTGGTCTCCCACAGCTGATAATTTTCTCTTGTTTAGGGATCACCTGGCAAGGATGGATTAAATGGTCTTCCTGGACTTCCAGGCCAAAAGGCAAGTGGCACAGGATATCTCAACTTAACACTATTCTCTGACTGATCTTACTCTGTGGACAGAGTGCCAAACTCCTCCATGCTAGATTCTCATCCATTCCACTTCAGTGAGCCAGCAGGTGCAGCTTCAGGGCAAATCAGCTGAAGCTCCTGTATTGAATTTGGCACAGGGTGTATTCAGCCGCAGGGTGTATTCAGTGCAACCTGGAACTGGGGTACAGCTGAGCCCTCTGGCATACCAACCTATGCTCCATCTCACACTGTGATGCTGTGACAAGCTGTCAGCCTCTCCAAGTATTGCACTTACACAGCCATCAACAGGCAGGGACACACCCAGCTGAGTTACATGAGTGCTTCTCCATAGCCACTCATGAACTAACAATAGAGAGGCTCCAGCCAAAACCCACAGCTCCCCAGCCTAGGACCCCAGGGCTGTACCATCCTGTCCTGGTCAGAAGCCTGACCAGTGTAAGTTTATTACCCAGTCCACCCCACCCTCAAAGTGGAGAGAGTATGCACCCGCTTTTATACACTGAACAGATTTCTCAAGCACTTCAGCCAAAAGGCACTGTTTAAGGTAAAATATAACACAGATGTATTAACTACAGAAAGATAGATTTTAAGTGATTATAAGTAGTAAGCATATAGATCAAAGTTGGTTACCTTAGAAATAAAAGTAAAATCACAATCTGAGTTCTATAAACTAGACAGGATTTGAATCAAGTAATGTCTCACCCTGATGGTATAGTTCCTTCATACACAAGCTGGGATTTGCCTTTCCAGCCTGGGACCACCTCCCCAGTTCAGGCTTTGTTCTCCAGACTTTTTTTCAAGTGATGAGTTTTGGTGGGAGAAAGGCCAAGTGATGATGTCACTTCCCTTTTTATAGTTTCTTACAGCTTGCTGGAAAGATCCTTGGCTATGACATGAGTCAAGCAGTCTCCATTGTCTACATGCTATCTCTGAGAAGTCTTTATAGTATACAGCTTCTAGGATAGTCGTTGGAAGTGTGGACTCCTTTAACAGGCCATCAGCATGTCTGGCTCCTCCATTGTTGCACCTGAAAGGCTGGTTTTGGGTGTTCCGAAGCTCACAACATACTTCAGTAACACACACATAGCAAAACATAGCAAATGTGGCAGGCGACCAGCTTGGCTTAACAGAGAAATCTTTGGTGAGCTTAACACAAAAATGAAGCTTACAAGAAGTGGAAACTTGAACAGATGACTAGGGAGGAGTATAAAAATATTGCTTGAGCATGCAGAGGTGTAATGAGGAAGGCCGAAACACAATTGGAGTTGCAGCTAGCAAGGGATGTGAAGAGTAACAAGAAGGGTTTCTACAGGTATGTTAGCAACAAGAAGAAGGTCAGGGAAAGTGTGAGACCCTTACTGAATGGGAGAGGCAACACAGTGACAGATGATGCAGGAAAAGCTGAAGTACTCAATGTTTTTTTTGCCTTGGTGTTAACAGACAAGGGCAGCTCCCAGACTGCTGCACTGGGCAGCATAGTATGCAGAGGAGGTAAGCAGCCATCAGTGGTGAAGGAACAGGTTAAGGACTATTTAGAAAAGCTGGACATGCACAAGTCCATGGGGCCGGATCCAATGCACCCAAGGGTGCTGAGGGAGTTGGCTGATGTGACTGCAGAGCCGTTGGCCATTATCTTTGAAAACTTGTGGTGATCAGGGGAGGTCCCAGATGATTGGAAAAAAGCAAATGTAGTGCCCATCTTTAAAAAAGGGAAGAAGGAGAATCGGGGAACTACAGACCGGTCAGCCTCACCTCAGTCCCTGGAAAAATCATGGAGCAGGTCCTCAAGGAATCCATTTTGAAGCACTTGGAGGAGAGGAAGGTAATCAGGAACAGTCAACATGGATTCACCAAGGGCAAGTCATGCCTGACCAGCCTGATTGCCTTCTATGATGAGATAACTGGCTCTGTGGATATGGGGAAAGCGGTGAACGTGATATACCTTGACTTTAGCAAAACTTTTGACACAGTCTCCCACAGTATTCTTGCCAGCAAGTTAAAGAAGTATGGATTGGATGAATGGACTATAAGGTGGATATAAAGCTAGCTAGATCTTTGGGATCAACAGCTCAATGTCTAGTTGGCAGCCGGTATCAAGCAAAGTGCCCCAAGGGTCGGTCCTGGGGCCGTTTTTGTTCAACATCTTCATTAATGATCTGGACAACGGGATGGACTGCATCCTCACAAGTTTGTGGATGACGCTAAATTGGGGGGAGAGGTAGATATGCTGCAGGGTAGGGATAGGGTTCAGAGTGACCTAGACAAATTGGAGGATTGGGCCAAAAGAAATCTGATGAGATTCAAGAAGGACAAGTGCAGAGTGCGAAAATGACCTGGATATTACAGTGGAAGAGAAGCTGGATATGAGTCAACAGGGTGCCCTTGTTACCAACAAAGCTAATGGCATATTGGGCTGTATTAGTAGGAGCATTGCCAGAAGATCGAGGGAAGTGATTATTCTCCTCTATGCAGCACTGGTGAGGCCACATCTCGAGTATTGCGTCCATTTTTGGGCCCCCCCCCACTACAGAAAGGATGTAGACAAATTGGAGAGAGTCCAGAGGAGGGCAACAAACATGATTAGGGGTCTGGAACACATGACTTCTGAGGAGAGGCTGAGGGAACTGGGGTTATTTAGTCTGCAGAAGAGAAGAATGAGGAGGGATTTCATAGCAGCCTTCAACTACCTGATGGGGGATTCCAAAGAGGATGGAGCTTGGCTGTTCTCACTGGTGGCAGATGACAGAACAAGGAGCAGTGGTCTCAAGTTGCGGTGGGGGAGGTCTAGGTTGGATATTAGGAAAAACTATTTCAGTAGGAGGGTGGTGAAGCACTGGAATGGGTTACCTGGGGAGGAGGTGGAATCTCCATCCTTAGAGGTTTTTAAGGCCCGGCTTGACAAAGCCCTGGCTGGGATGATTTAGTTGGGGTTGGTCCTGCTTTGAGCAGGGGGTTGGACTAGATGACCTCCTGAGGTATCTTTCAACCCTCATCTTCTACAATTCTATGAAAATGTCATAACTTCCCATACAATGAGAGTACATATGATCCAACCGGATATTAATATTCAACAGATCAAGCCTTGTAAAATGATACAAGCCATACTTTGTACAAAACATATTGTAATTATATGACAGTGGTGAATATGGGGGTTTCAGGGTGCTGCTTTGAAGCACAGAGTGCCACAGTCCCATGAACAGCAGGAGAGAGAATGACTTTCTCATCACCTCTCCTTAATCTAAATTTGCCTCCTTCTACTGTTTGCTGGCAAAGAGGCTGATGCAGAACTGCTAAGTACAGTTACAAATCTTGCCAGAGGCCACAGGGGGATTGTATCTCAGTACCAGTGTCATGCCCGAGTCCAGTTCAGACTCTCTTCTCAGGGCACAATTATTCAGACACCCAAAGCCCACGAGTAACACCCAGCAAATGCGGGCTGAAGTCCCCACAGGTTTTGCCCTTGCCTGTCCCAGCCACTGGAAAGAGAACACACCCTTCCTTTAACTCTCCTGCTGGATCACATGACAGCCAGGCAGCTTTGAACCGTGTCCTGGTTGTGGTATCCTCTCACAGGGATTAAGTGCAACAGGAACAAAATACAATAAATACTGCTCAGAATGATAGGTTTAAAAACCAGCATCCTTCCCTACATGGCAATCCAGGCGGAGAAGAGGTGTGTGTCCTGCTTTGATGGGAGAAGTGTTCTCACTTGAGTCACCATCAGTCCTTACTGGAGCATTAAGGAAAAAGGCTCTGTGATGGCTCTAAGCAGCTCTCCTTCTCCACTGGAGTTAGGTGGCAGCATTATGAATGGTGAAGCCAGGAGCAAACTTGGACTGCTGGTGGCAGTTCCTACACCTCTTGTGCCTGCAGCTGCCAGCCTGTGTTAAAGGATGAGAAAACCTGCTTTACAGTGATAGACTCAAGGAGCTCCATCTATTCAGCTGAACACAGAGAAGGTTAAGGGACAACTTAGTCACAGTCTATAAGTACATTCATGGGGAACAAATATTTAATAACACGCTCTTCAGTCTAGCAGGAAAAGGTATAACACAGTCCAGTGGCTGGAAGCTGAAGCTAGACAAATTCAGGCAGGAAGTAAGGAACACAGTTGCCAACTTTCATGCGGTAAATAAGCACCCCGACTTTCACAATAAGCCCAAAATCAAGCTAATCCCATTTCAAAACAAGGCCAAAACAAGCCAATCCCTAAGAATGCCAACACTCTATGTGGCTAGATCCTCCCAGCATGCAGTCTGGGACTGCGGTGGGCCCGCTGTGCACTCCTGACTCTTTCCCAGCCTTGCCCCTGCTTGCCAGGAGCCGATCAAAAAGAAGCAACAAGCCAAACAAACAACAACCTACAAGCAATTTTTTTTCCGCAGGTTTGGCATGTCCGGTAAGGAGTGAATTTTTGACGATGAACTACTCTTGCACAACGGCTTGAGGTTGTTCACAGAAGGAATTTGGTCCTATGTTATTCCAGAATGGAATCTAATGACCTTTGGGGTTTTGTATACACATTTGTCAAGAGTGGACAAGGCATCTCAGGAAACAAACAAAGCGTGTGTACACACACCCACACACGGAATTACTGGAGATCTGAACCCCCCCGGCTTCCTGCTCAGACAGTTGTCTGCACATTTACTGCACCCCTGGAGAGTTGTTCTGTTAATGTCCATTTGTGTTCCTTTCAGGGAGAACAAGGAGAGAGGGGAGAGGAAGGTTTTCCTGGGAAAGCTGGTCCCAAGGTAAGGAATTCCAATTCATAGAGCTCTTTGTAAGCATGAATTGAATCTGCCAGAGCCCGATTTTGATTTCATTTATATCAGTGTAAGCAGGTGTAGCCCTGCTGACGTTGATGGCCTTACATTTGTGTAACACTGGTGTAAGGGAAAGGAGAAGCAGGTCCCTGTCCCTCTGTGCAGTTAATTCTGCCACAAGGTGCCATCGTACATAGACATGGACCCAACTAGGACTCAGGATCTGACACTGACGTTTTAGGAGGTTGGCTCGGGTGTATTGGATCCTGCTGCTCCCTGTGGGCCATGTAGGGGGACCCATTTCTAGATCTGGGTTGGAGAAGGAGGAAGGAACTCCTATGAAACATCTGTTTTGCTGTACGGTGATATGGGGTGTAACATCTTGATTATCAGGCAGTGTTAAGGGGCATTGGTTCCCTGTAATACTAAAGCTGTGCTTTTGTCTTTCCAGGGTGAGAGGGGAGATCACGGTCCACCTGGTCTAGCTGGTGAGAAGGTGAGCAGGCAAAATTGTCTTAGCAGTGCATAGGAACCAGACCTGGGACTAAATCGTTCCATCAGCAACTAGATAAAATAATTTTGGTTTGACTCTGACTGAAGACTGAATTAGCCGTGTTTGGAATGATCCAATTTATGGTCAGCTAGAATGTGGGGGAAGCTCTGATTAAATGGGGATAAAGCCCAACTGCCTGGGCATCCCGGAAAGTCTGGTCTCATGCATGGTGGACAGCAAAGAGAAGGAAAGCAGAGAGGCCTAGGCAGATGCACCTGTTCTCCTGAGCACACAGCATCAGTCCAGAGTGCTGGTGGGACTTCTGAGAGGCAGGGGCCTCCTTGTAACCATACAATGCAGTGGGGAGAGTTGTCACTGTCTCTCCAGATGCTACAGCTATGAGTTGTACTTGCCAGGGAAAGTGCCCCACATGACAGGTCTCTTGTGGAACAGAGGTAGCAAAGTTGTCCCTGTATCCTGTGGCTTCTGGCTGCCTCTGGTAGAAGCTGAGCTCAGCGGGGAACCTGTGAATCTCTAGGGCTGTCCTTGAGCATAAGCCATGGATTGGGGCTGAGGCAGAAACACCCAACTGGGATGTTTGTATGGTTACCCCCATACCAGCTTTCCAAATACAGTAAACAAACATCAGCAAAGGAAGATTCATGAGGAAAGTCCCTGCTTCCACTGCTGCTCACACCCAGTGTAAAGAGGGAGTCACCCCAGAGAAGCAGATGGGTTATACTGACCTGACACAGGTGGGAGAGAGAGGAGAATCGGGCATGTGACTGTAAATAGGGATTGGGATGAAACAGAAACTGGCCTGGTTTAATGTGGACGTGTTTATTCGGAATCCAAAGTGCTCAGGTTCAGTGCATGCTGTCATTGTATTGACAGGTTTTAATATATTTGATGTTCTTTTTCTCAGACTCCATGCACAGGAACAAGTCCCTCTCTACAATCACAGTGAATGTCATGCTGACACAATGCCAGCAGTAAACTCATGCTTAGCATGAACTCTGGTTCAGCGAGAACAGGGGGGGGCAAGTTCAGGATCTTATGGAGAGGCCCTCAGTGATCTGCAGGTACTCATCCAGGATCTCACGTAGCAGTCCTCAGTGGGCTGCAGGTGCTGTTCCAGTGCCTTATGGATCAACTCTCAATAAACTGAATGTGCCCACTCAGGTTCTTATGGAACAACCTTCAAAGGTCTTCTTGGAGATCTTGCAGTGCTTTCTGGATTCTCCTTCTCTCCACCTCTCAGTGAGCTGCCCCAGGAGTGGCACCCATCCTCACGTCTCCCCTCACTAGTGAAGAGCTCCCCATGTCAGGGGGCCTTTCTGAGCCATTACAGACTTTACTGTCATGCTCAAGTGCTCAGGGAGCTGGCCGCAGAGGGATCCAGGCTCAGATCCTCCAATCTCTCATCAGATTCCCCTGCAGCTGGATATTTCTGTGTCCAAGTGTGGCATTAGCAGCAGCAGCAGCCAGAACAAGGGAGCCTGGTGAGAGACAGAGGCGGTGGACTCCAAACTGCAGCAGCTCCCCGTGGTGGGAAGTCTGCCTGGAGGTGGGGGGCTTGGAGCAGCCCAGCGGAGTCCCAGATGTAGGCAGGACAGGATCCAGCTGGCCAGAGGATGTGCTGATTCAGTACATCTCCCAGGGGGGCCTGGAAGGAATTTAATGCTGTCAGAAATCTTGGGGTGGTGGGGCCATGGTACTCAACACCTGCCCTCCTGCCCCGTGCAGGATGACTGTCCTCCAGTGCAAAGCATCAGGGGATTAAAAAAAAGATTAAAAGAGCTCAATATCATAGAATCATAGAAGATTAGGTTTGGAAGAGACCTCAGGATGTCATGTAGTCCAACCCCCTGCTCAAAGCAGGACCAACCCCAACTAAATCATCCCAGCAAGGGCTTTGTCAAGCCAGGCCTTAAAAACTCCTAAGGATGGAGATTCCACCACCTCCCCAGGTAACCCATTCCAGTGCTTCACCATCTTCCTAGTGAAATAGTTTTTCCTAATATCCAACCTAGACCTCCCCCGCTGCAACTTGAGACCATTGCTCCTTGTTCTGTCATCTGCCACTACTGAGAACAACCTAGCTCCATTCTCTTTGGAACCCCCCTTCAAGTAGTTGAAGGCTGCTATCAAATCCTCCCTCACTCTTCATTTCTGCAGACTAAATAAGACAAGTTCCTTCAGCCTCTCCTCATAAATCATGTGCCCCAGCCCCCTAGTCATTTTCATTGCCCTCTGCTAGACTCTCTCCAATTTGTCCACATCCCTTCTGTAGTGGGGAGCCCAAAACTAGATGCAAGGTGTGGCCTCATCAGTGCTGAATAGATGGGAATAATCACTGCCATCAATCTTGTGGCAATGCTCCTACTATTGCAGCCCAATATGCCGTTAGCCTTCTTGGTAACAAGGGCACACTGTTGACACATATCCAGCTTCTTGTCCACTGTAATCCCCAGGTCCTTTTCTGCAGAGCTGCCACTTAGCCAGTCGGTCCCCAGCCTGTAGCTATTGTTCAGCTCAGGGTCAACCAGGAGGGGATGTGATAACGGACTGCAGGCACCTGATGGCTGTAAACACTAAGGAGTGTGAATTATTTTGTGTGACACATGAGATTAGGGGTGACATCTGGAAGAATATCAGGAAAAACTCTCTGATAGGATGACTTCTACAGGCCTGGCCCAACTCTCATTGAAGTTAATGGGATTATTTTTGAAAAGTTATGGAAGACGGGAGAGAGAAAAGGGCATATATAGTGCCAATCTATAAAAAGGGAAATAAGGACAACCGTGGGAATTACAGACCAGTCATCTTAACTTCTGTACCCGGAAAGATAATGGAGCAAATAATAAAGCAATCAATTTGCAAACACCTAGAAGATAATACATAGGAACATAAGAATGGCCACACTGGGTCAGACCAAAGGTCCATCCAGTCCAGTATCCTGTCTGCCGACAGTGGCCAATGCCAGGTGCCCCAGAGGGAGTGAACCTAACAGGTAATGATCAAGTGATCTCTTTCCTGCCATCCTTCTCCATCCTCTGACAAACAGAGACTAGGGACACCATTCCTTACCCATCCTGGCTAAGAGTCATTAATGGACTTAACCACCATGAATTTATCTACGTCTCTTTTAAACCCTGTTATAGTTCTAGTCGTCACAACCTGCTCAGGCAAGGAGTTCCACAGGTTGACTGTGCACTGTGTGAAGAAGAACTTTCTTTTATTTGTTTTAAACCTGCTGCCCATTAATTTCATTTGGTGGCCCCTAGTTCTTATATTATGGGAACAAGTAAATAACTTTTCCTTATTCACTTTCTCCACACCACTCATGATTTTATATACCTCTTATCCTATTCCCCCTTAGTCTCCTCTTTTCCAAAATGTAAAGTCCTGGTCTCTTTAATCTCTCCTCATATGGGACCTATTCCAAACCCCTCATCATTTTAGTTGCCCTTTTCTGAACCTTTTCTAATGCTAGTATCTTTTTTAGATGAGGAGACACATCTGTACTCAGTATTCAAGATGTGGGCGTATCATGGATTTATATAAGGGCAATAAGATATTCTTCGTCTTATTCTCTATCCCTTTTTTAATGATTCCTAACATCCTGTTTGCTTTTTTGACTGCCGCTGCACACTGCGTGGACATCTTCAGAGAACTATCCACGATGACTCCAAGATCTCTTTCCTGATTAGTTGTAGCTAAATTAACACCCATCATATTATATGTGTAGTTGGGGTTATTTTTTCCAATGTGCATTACTTTACATATATCCACATTAAATTTCATTTGCCATTTTGTTGCCCAATCGCTTAGTTTTGTGAGATCTTTTTGAAGTTCTTCACAGTCTGCTTTGGTCTTAACTATCTTGAGCAGTTTAGTATCATCTGCAAACTTTGCCGCCTCACTGTTTATCCCTTTCTCCAGATCATTTATGAATAAGTTGAATAGGATTGGTCCTAGGACTGACCCTTGGGGAACACCACTAGCTATCCCTCTCCATTCTGAAAATTTACCATTTATTCCTACCCTTTGTTCCCTGTCTTTTAATCAGTTCTCAATCCATGAAAGGATTATCCTCTTATCCCATGACAACTTAATTTACATAAGAGCCTTTGGTGAGGTGATAAGTAACAGTCAGCCTGGATTTGTCAAGAACAAATCATGTCAAACCAACCTGATAAGTTTCTTTGACAGAGTAACAAGCCTTGTGGATGGGGGGAAGTGATAGACATGGTATATGTTTACTTTAGTAAAGCTTTTGATACTGTCTTGCATGACTTTCTCATAAACAAAGTAGGGAAATACAATCTAGATGGAGCTACTATAAGGTGGGTGCAAAACTGGTTGGAAAACTGTTCCCAGACAGTAGTTATCAGTGGTTCAAAGTCACGCTGGAAGGGCATAACAAGTGGGGTCCTGCAGGGATCAGTTCTGGATCCGGTTCTGTTCAATATCTTCATCAATGATTTAGATAATGGCATAGAGAATACACTTATAAAGTTTGTGGATGATACCAAGCTGGGAGGGGTTGCAAGTGCTTTGGACGATAGGATTAAAATTCAAAATTATCTGGACAAACTGGAGAAAGGGTCTGAAGTAAATAGGATGAAATTCAATAAGGACAAATGCAACATATTCCACTTAGGAAGCAACAATCAGTCGCACACATATAAAAATGGGAAATGACTGCCTAGGAAGGAGTACTGCAGAAAGGGATCTGGGGGTCATAGTGGATCACAAGCTAAATATGAGTGAACAGTGTAACACTATTGCAAAAAAGCAAACATCATTCTGGGATGTATTAGCAGGAGTGTTGTAAGCAAGACACGAGGAGTAATTCTTCCGCTGTACTCTGCGCTGGTTATGCCTCAGTTTGTGTATTGTGTCCAGTTCTGGGCACCACATTTCAGGAAAGATGTGGACAAATTGGAGAAAGTCCAGAGAAGAGCAACAAAAATGATTAAAGGTCTAGACAACATGACCTGTGAGGGAAGATTGAAAAAATTGGGTTTGTTTAGTCTGGAGATGAGAAGACTGAGAGGGGACATAGCAGTTTTCAAGTACATAAAAGGTTGTTATAAGCAGGAGGGAAAAATTGCTCTCTTTAATATCTGAGGCTGGACAAGAAGCAATGGGCTTAAATTGCAGCAAGGGTGGTTTAGGTTGGACATTAGGAAAAACTTCCTAACTGTCAGGGTGGTTAAGCACTGGAATAAATTGCCTAGGGAGGTTGTGGAATCTCCATAATTGGGGATTTTTAAGAGCAGGTTAGACAAACACTTGTCACGGATGGTCTAGATCAGGGGTTCTCAAACTTCTTCTCTGAGGCCCCCCTCGACATGTTATAAGAACTCCACAGCCCAGCAGGGGCATAGCGGGACTCGGGGCAGGGGCCTTGGGTAAGGTTGCTAATCCCACAAAACTGAACACCCTAGCCCCGCCCCTTCCCAGAGGCCATGTCCCCTGCTCACTACATTCCCGCTCCCTTGGTGGCTTGGTCTCCCCGACCCAAACTCACTTTCCCTGAGCTGGGGCAGAGCTTGGGGTGTGAGAGGGGGTGAGGGCTCTAACTGAGGGTGCAGGCACTGGGGTGGGGCCAGAAATGAGGGGTTCAGGGTGAAGGAGGGGGCTCCGGGCTGGGGCAAGGGGTTGGAGTGTGGGAGGGGTGAGGGCTCCAGCTGGGAGTGCGGGCTCTGGGGTGGGGCTGGGGATGAGGGGTTCAGGGTGTGGGAGGGGGCTGCGGGTTGAGGCAGGGGGTTGGGATGCAGGGGGGGTGAGGGCTCTGTCTGGAGGTGGGGGTTCTGGGGTGGGGCCGGGGATGAGGGGTTTGTGGTGCAGGAAGAGGCTCCAGGTTTGGGGGGGCTCAGGGCCGGGGCAGGGGGTTGGGGCTCGGGATTGGGGCACGGGCTTACCTCCGGCACCTCCTGGTCAGTGGTGCAGCGGGGGGCAAAGGCAGGCTTCCTGCCTGTCCTGGCACTGCGGACTGCGCTGAGCCCCGGAAGCGGCCAGCAGCAGGTCCGGCTCCTAGGTGGAGGCCTGGCAGGCAACTCTGTGCGCTGCTCTTGCCCACAGGCACTGCCCCCATAGCTCCCATTGGCTGTGGGTCCCGGTCAATGGGAGTGCAAAGCTGGTGCTCAGGGTGAGGGCAGCACGTAGGGGCCAAGTGGCCCCGTGCCTAGGAGCTGGACCTTCTGGCCACTTCCAGGGCGCAGTGCGAAGCCAGGACAGGTAGGGACTAGCCGGCCTTAGCTCCGCAGCACTGCCGACCAGACTCTTAGTGGTCCAGTCAGCAGTGGTGACCGAAGCCACTGGGGTCACTTTTCAACCGGGTGTTCTGGTACAAAACCAGACACCTGGTCACCCTAGCCTTGGGCATAGGCATAGTTTGACTTCTATTTTGGGGGGGCAGGGGCCAGGGGGGCTCGAGCCACCTCCGGAAGGCAGGGTCCAGGGAGGAAGTGCCACGTCCACCCCCAACTCACCTTAGCAGGCCACCCAGCCTGTCTGGGTTGCGGGGGTGGGGCGCAACCAAAATTTATAACTCAAAGGTGGGAGCGTAGCACAGAAAGTTTGAAAACAGCTCTTAGGGTGCAGGGAGCGGGTATCTAGGGGCTGTGTGCAGACAGGGGGTAGCACAGGGTTCAGGGAGGGGGTAGCTGGGGCTGTATGCTGGCAGGGGGTAGCTCAGGGTGCAGGGAGAGATGTATTAGGGGCTATGTGCTGGGAGGACTCCCTTGTTCCCAGAGGGGTCTGCCAGCCATGGAGCCAGATCTCCCCATCTGGGAGGCTCTTACCGGCTGCCTCTGTGGGAGCAAAGGGGGCTGAGAGCTGAGGAGCAGCTTCAACCCAGGGCACCAGCAGGAGAGGAGGGAAAGCTGTGGACACCTGCTCCATGGCACCAGCCAGAGCCGCAGCTGCCCCGCACTGCCTGGTGTAACAGCAAAAACAGCAGCCGGCACATTTCCCCGCCAATACAGTTACCTACTGAGCCTGCTCAGTACAACCTAGATAGGAAATTCTTCTGCCAGGGAGCTGTTTGTGCCACTACACTGGCTCTGGCTTCCCTCCTCCAACCTGGGCAGGGAGAGGAGATGGAGGGGAGGTGTGGAGCTGTGCTGCCCCCGGGACTGTCCTGCTCTTGCGCTGCAGTTTGGGAGGAGCGGGGGCAATGCCCTCCATGTCCCCAACTCTGCCCATGGGCTCCGGGCTTCTGCCTCACAGGGAGCATCAGGGTTCGGGGATTCAGCCCAGCCACCTGGCTTCAGCCCCCCAGGGGGGCACCAGAGATCCCCAGGGGGGCTTCAGCTGTGGGACCCCTTGAAAGGGCTCGCAGACCCCCAGGAGACCACAGACCCCCGGTTGAGAACTGCTGGTCTAGATAATACTTAGTCCTGCCATGAGTGCATTGGACTGGACTAATTTCATATTAGCAGCTGTGTTAGTCTGTATCCACAAAAAGAAAAGGAGGACTTGTGGCACTTTAGAGACTAACAAATTTATTTGAGCATAAGCTTTCATGAGCTACAGCTCACTTCATCGGTGCTCAAATATATTTGTTAGTCTCTAAGGTGCCACAAGTCCTCCTTTTCTTTTTCGGACTGGACTAGATGACCTCTTGAGGTCCCTTCGAGACCTATGACTCTATGATTGTTTTCCCTATTACTCTAATGGGAATTAGATTGTGCTTGATGAGACTGTGGAACAGTCTCCCACTGGAGGACATGGAAATTTGGTGCAGGTCATTGAATTCTAGCCTGAGCCATGGCTGGGAACTGACTTTAGGGGACAATCTGGTACTGACTGGGGTGGGCAAGAGGGACCAGGTGGCCTAATGGGTCTCTTACATGTCTGCCTCCTCTGACCCTCTGACTCTGTGGTTGAGAAAGAGACAGAGGGAAGGGCGCTACGGGGGAGACAAACCCAGGGAAAGGAGGGGTCAGACACAGACAGTCCCATGCACCTGCTGCCCCAGCCCAAATCCTGCTTCTCAGTACAAGGGGATCTAGCATGTTTCTACCACCGTTTCCTCCCTGATTAACTGATTATTTATTATTCATCTTATGTTGTTATTCCCCTAAATTCAACAAAAATCCAGACAGCCGAGTTTGCTGGACAGGCTATACATATCCCCTAGGTGTCATAGACTACTCTTTCTCTCTTTCAGGGTGAAGCAGGCCTTCCTGGTCCCCAGGGGTTACCTGGGAAGAGGGGAGAGAAGGGAGATCAGGTGAGTGACTTGGAGATGTTGTTTAGTTTGACTGGGCCCGTTGGAAGTTCTTCCCACCTGGTAGGATCTATGTGGTGATGAACTGAACAGCCCCCAGAAAGCAAACTAGCGCCCCCCCTCCCCCCGCCATTAACACAGAGATGGCCAGTGAGCTCTCCTTGCCACAAGCTAGGGGCCAACAGGTCAATGTATATGCAGGAATTAGACGAACACAGAAGGTCATGGCTGATTTCATAATGCTCTAGAGGTAGTAGGAGCAGTGCACTATGAAGAGGAAATGCTGTAGAATTTTCAAAAGCACCGAAGTGATTGAGGAACACGTCCCACTAAAAATCAATGGGATTCGTGCTCCTAAATCAAGTCAGTGCTTTAAAAATACAGCCCATAGTCTTTATAGATGGTTATGTGTATGCATATAGGGCCTGAGCCAATCTCCAATGAAATCAATGGGAATCTTTCCATTGGCTTCATTGGGTGTTGGATTCCATACATGTATGCATTGCTATGTGTATTTTATATATTAATCTAGCCCTGTTTCAAACAGTTAACTATGCCAGACTACATTAGTGTGCACTAGGGAATGTTTAGTGTGAGCCAGCAGGGTCCACACGGGCCAGTTAGTGTGCAACGCGCTAGTGACCCTAGAATTTACACCCCTCTGATAGTGTCACTCTCTGTTGTTGGTCACCCTACTGTCTCCCCTGTTCCCAACAGAAAAATAACAAATGATGTTTTCTGCAGGTGTTTCAAGCAACAACACTTTTAATTGCAAGTTGGGTTAGGGTTCTCATTTTCTTTTCCGTAAACTAAAGTGTAAACTGTCAGCTTTGGAAAATAGTGTTACTTTTTGTGAATTACTCTCAAGATGTTACCCTTTGATATAACTGCTCGTGCTGCATCTGGGCAGACCGGCAAGATCAAACAACAGTATTAAATATTATAGTGGCGTGGTAATGGTGCAGTAGCTATGGTTGACTCAGGTAAAATCCGAGTGTTTTGTTTGTTCCTAGGGTGAAAAAGGAGGAGCTGGACTCACTGGACTCAAAGGCGAAAGCGGTGAAAAGGTGAGTCACAGAAGGTAGCAGACACCTAAACAAGAAAAGAAGAAGGAGAACGAAGGCTGGAGAGTACAGCATGGTACAACAGAAACAGGGTCAACTACAGAGTCAATGAAGCAATGGAAATGGCTAGTAGCTTGGACAGAATTCTTATGAGGAGAGAATGACACAATCAGGGCTGTTAGAGAGACAAGGTGGGTGAGGAAATATCTATTATTGGACCAAATTCTGTTGGTGAGAGAGACAAGCTTTCAAGCCACACACAGCTCTTCCTCAGGTCTGGGAAAGGTACTCCGAGTGTCACCGCTAAATACAAGGTGGAACAGATTGTTTAGCATAAGAAGTTAGCACATATTGTAAGGGATCATTCAAGGTAGAGTGGCCCATTACTGCCTCTTCAGTCATAGGGCAAAAAGAGAGGGTTTCTGGGTTACAGATTATTGTAATAAGCCATAAATGCAGTGTCTCTGGTCAGCCCATGATTTCTAGTGTCTAGCAGAGTAATGAACTTAAGCTCCCAGGCCTAAAAATCATGGACTGACCAGAGACACTGGATTTATGGCTTGTTAAAACAATTTACAACCCACTAAACCCCTTTTTTGGTCCTATGACTGCAGAGGTGTTAGCGGGCTACTCTACTGTGAATGGGCCCATACAATATGTTTTAACTACTTATGCTCAACAATCTGTTCCACCTTGCATTGTTGCTGTGACACTGGGAGTACCTTTCCCAGACCAGAAGATGAGCTCTGTGCCGCCCCAAATCTTGTCTCTCTCACCACCAGAAGTTGGTCCAATAAAAGATATTATCTCACCCACCTTGTCTCTCTACTATCCTGGGACCGACATGGACTACAACTACGCTACATGTTTAGGGCTATTCAGTTGAGCAACCAGACAAAAGGAGTGGATGAAACAAAGTAGTGTGTGGGCCACAGACGTTCAGCGGGGGCACTCCTATTTGTACTCTGGTAATTCAAAGAAAGGGGAGATATTTGAGGAAACTGAAAGGCGACGAGTTGAAAACTGATACAAGGAAATTTTTTTCAACGCAGCACACAGACTGTGGAACTCATTGACACGAGATATTATTGAGCCCAAGAGCTTAGTAGGATTCAAAAAGACTCGGATATTATAATGATGGTAATTTTAGATAACGAGAATATCCAGAGTTACAGTAGACAAGGCGTATTTTATAAAAGCAGATTAAAAGAGCTGGGCTCGTTTAACCTAGCAAAATGAAGGCTGAGGAGGAATATGATTGCTCTCTATAAATACAAAAGGGGATAAACATCGGGGGGGTGACGAACTGTTTAAGCTAAAGGACAGTATTATCACAAGCACAAATAGGTATAATCTGGCCATGAGCAAACTCAGGCTGGAAATTAGATGCAAGTTTCTAACTGTCAGAGGAGTGAGGTTCTGGAACAGCCTCCCAATAGGAGTTGTGTGTGTGTGCGTTGGGGAGTGGGGTGAGGGAACAGCTTACTTAGTTTTAAGAGAGAGGATACATGTATGAGTGGGATTCAATGATAGGGTTGCTTGTGATGGTGGGTTTAGGGTGTGGCAGCCCTGGGGGTCCCTTCTGGTTCAGGTCTGATGGTCCCTAAATCTCATGCTTCAGGTCTTCAGCCAGTCACCTGCAGGAGTCAGGAAAGGATTGTTTCCTCCCAGTGTATTTGGATTTGGGTTTTTTTGGTCTTCCTCTGAAGCATCAGAGGTGGCTGCAGCTAGAAATGAGTCACTGGATGGGGCGGCCTGGTGCATTCTTTCTCTCAGGTGTATGCCTGGCTGGTTTTTACTTACATGCTCAGGGTCTAACTGGTTGCCATATATGAGGTCAGGAATGCATTTTCCCTCAGATTAGATGGGCAGTGACCTTGCGAGTTTTTCAGCTTTCTCTGCAGCATGTGGGTGCAGGTTGTTTGCCAGGATCATCTGCGTATCTCACTTACTCAATTCCCTGCCACTGGGGGGCCTCGGGCACTGGTGCACCTGGGTTTTGGTTTTGGTCCTGATGTACTTATTTTAAGCTCATTACGGATAACGAGCAAGATACATCGGAATGATCTATGTTAATTTATTAATAATATGTGAGCAGGTCATGGGAAATATTTAGTATAAGACTTTTGGAATGTGTACTGTGGCTAGGTGGTTATTGTTAATAGTTGGCTGCTGAGAAACTAGCAGGAAGGTAATAACAATGGATCCAGATAAGATGTGGTGATTAGGTCAGGAGGTGATGGAACAAGACCTGAGTTGTTAGTTGAGAAGTTGGTACAGTGCAGGCTCCAGCTAAAGTTACTCAGCTGTTTTCTCAAGCTGGGATCAAGCAGATAAGAGGGACTGAATGGATTAAAAAGTGACTCTCTCTAGACAGTGGTGGTGGAGTTGTCAGAAAGCTCCTCAGAGGAGCAGACTGACACAGAGACAGGCCACGCAGGCTGGGTCTGAAGCAGTGAGGCCTTCCTAAGCTGTCAGGGAAATGGTAAGGCCTTGTCTACTATAATTCTGGATGTTCTGGTTATCTGTAATTATCATTGTCAAGGTTCCTCCCCCACTCTGAACTCTAGGGTACAGATGTGGGGACCTGCATGAAAAACCTCCTAAGCTTATCTTTACCAGCTTAGGTCAAAACTTCCCCAAGGTACAAAATATTCCCCCCCCGTTGTCCTTGGACTGGCCGCTACCACCACCAAACTAATACTGGTTACTGGGGAAGAGCTGTTTGGACGCGTCTTTCCCCCCAAAATACTTCCCAAAACCCTGCACCCCACTTCCTGGACAAGGTTTGGTAAAAAGCCTCACCAATTTGCCTAGGTGACTACAGACCCAGACCCTTGGA
Source organism: Lepidochelys olivacea (assembly GCF_965140295.1). Lineage (NCBI taxonomy): Eukaryota > Metazoa > Chordata > Testudines > Cheloniidae > Lepidochelys > Lepidochelys olivacea. Next base: position 11,983,264 of record NC_140412.1, read on the forward strand.
TCTTAAGAACAATGAACAATCCTCCCAACACTTGCACCCCCCCTTTCCTGGGAAATGTTGGGTAAAAAGCCTCACCAATTTGCATAGGTGACCACAGACCCAAACCCTTGGATCTGAGAACAATGAAAAAGCATTCAGTTTTTTACAAGAAGACTTTTAATAAAAAATAGAAGTAAATAGAAATAAAGAAATCCCCCCTGTAAAATCAGGATGGTAGATATCTTACAGGGTAGTTAGATTCAAAAACATAGAGAACCCCTCTAGGCAAAACCTTAAGTTACAAAACAGATACACAGACAGAAATAGTTATTCTATTCAGCACAATTCTTTTCTCAGCCATTTAAAGATATCATAATCTAACACATACCTAGCTAGATTACTTACTAAAAGTTCTAAGACTCCATTCCTGGTCTATCCCCGGCCAAGACGACTACAGACAGACCCAGACCCTTTGTTTCTCTCCCTCCTCCCAGCTTTTGAAAGTATCTTGTCTCCTCATTGGTCATTTTGGTCAGGTGCCAGCGAGGTTACCTTTAGCTTCTTAACCCTTTACAGGTGAGAGGAGCTTTCCCCTGGCCAGGAGGGATTTCAAAGGGGTTTACCCTTCCCTTTATATTTATGACAATCATTGTCATAATGTCCGAGTCTTTTTGAATCCTACTAAGCTCTTGGCCTCAATAATATCTTCTGGCAATGAGTTCTACAGGTTAATTGTGTGTTGCATTAAAAATGTCCTTGTACCAGGTAGGACAGACAGGTGTGTAGGCCTTTTATGGCTTTAAAATCCTTTTCTTTGTGCATACTATCTTCCCACTATAAAGATTAAACAAATTAATATAGATCAACCCCACATCTTTACAGGGAGTCTTTCCATAGATTTCAGGGCTTTGGATCTGTCCCTATGTATGCTCGGCCTTGTGGGAAACTAAAATTCCTAGGTGGCACTGCAGTGGCTTTACATAATCCAAATCATTTGGGTTTTGGCTAAATACAAAAAATGTTTTTAGAAAGTTCGGATTTTCTATGAAAATTGGAAATTTTCCACAAAAAGGAGACTTTTTCTCAAAAAATTGCATTTAGTCGAAACCCCAATTTTTCATTGAAATACAGTTCGGGCAGAACTTTTTTGTGCACCCCTACTCTTCAAGTGTGAATTATTCTTATATTGCTACCAGTCTCACAACCAGACCTCAAAACACAGTGGATAGGCACTACCGGAGCCCTGTGGGACAAAAGGGGCAGCCAAGCAGACATCTTTCATATGTCAAACTGCACAACACTAAGAGGGGAAATTTTGGCCACGGACAATGGGGTAAAATCCATCTGTCAGCAAAAGAGCCATGGGATGTATAACATCCACTCTAAGCTGCCAGGACCTCCTTTGAGTAGGTCTTTTCTAGTACAGCCATGTCTCACAGCTGTACATATTGGAGAATTGTAGTTGTGCTGTGTTTTAGTTTGCTGCCCTCCTATTCCTTAAATAATCCTCCTCTCCCTTACTTCTTTAGGGTGACATGGGTCCTGCTGGTCCCCCTGGTCTACCTGGAACAGTAAGTAAAGCTGCATCCCGTGCACTAATGCAGAGTTGATGTACAGAGGAATAGGTTGCAGTTTCATCTTCCACACAGACCTCCCAAGCTCAGGGCCTTACAGGTTACCCATTCCTTTGCAGAAACACCAGGAACTATTTACTTAGCCCTGGTATAACTCCATTAACTTCAGTGGAGCTATCTCATGGATGCAGTTGGTCCAATAGTTCTTAAGAGATTGGTATATGTGTGTCCTGTCACTGCTTCTCTCTGCGTGCGTGCTCCCGCATACAGTAGCATCAGTTTGACAGTGTCTGCATCTCTTCCTTTCGGTGGTATGTATAGTAGGTGTAGCGGTTGGGGCAAGTGTGTGTGTTTGTGCCCACACAAGGGTGGAGAAGGGGAGTAAATGTGTTTACACGCTGCAAGTTTATTGCATGGATCCTACAGGATCCTTTAAGACCAAGCAAGGTATCCCAGTCCAGGATTTTCTGGTGACTTCCCAAAGAAACCAGTTTATTTTCAGAATGGATCCTGTGGGAAACTGAGCAGATCTTGCAGGGAGCATTCCCCCTGAGTCTCTTTAGCTGACACGCCGTGCCCATGGAAATAGCAGGGGGAATCCTAGACTGGATTACACTGCCTCACCAGCCTGGATTTAGGGCAGTGCTTATGGCTTGGAGAGAATTCAAATCCAGTGCCCTTCCAGCCCTCCAAGACCTCTGAGAGAGAGGCTCCAGCAGATACAACACCATCTTGTGTTGCTGGCCCAGAAGACCGCATACACTAGGAGCCCATTGTGGAACAATGGAATTAGTTTGGGTTCAGCATTGGGTCCAACGAACCACCAAATTAGACCATGTCCACCTCACGGACCCCTCCTAGCAATAGGAAAGCACCAAGGAACTTCCATTTACCTCTTTTAAAATGTGGGAACATGAGTATACTCTGAAATGCAAGTTGACTAAAGGCCATGAAATCAAAGTCCATGGACTATAACTATAACCCTCATCATCCACTCCAGCAAAACCTGACCAATCATCCTGTGCTGAGTGTTAACAATGCTCCTGCCCCAACAATGGTAGAGATAGTACCAGAGTTATAGGCCCTCCAGGGACAATGTCTGAGATTTGCATATAGTGTCTGTTAGCAAGAGCTGATTGCAGCTGCCCTGCTGGCGTATGGACAGACAGCCTCTCAGACAGCTAAGACCCAAGCCATATAGACCTTCCTAGGTCTGTAGCAAAACCTTGAACAGGAAGGTAGTACAGTCTGCAGAACCCTGGTGTGATGCACTCCCTATGGTGAAACCTTCCAAGCAAGCAGGCTTCCTCGTTCTGTATCAATGGCAGCTTCCAAGTGACTGTCGGGGTAGCCCATATACATCACAGAGAGATAATTCAGTCACAAAGGCCTGGTCCTGGTCAACAGCTGAGGGAAATGGTCCCAAATGCAGCAGCATGTGCATAGGAATGAAGAAGGCTCTTCTGAATGCTGACATCTTTTGGGGAATCTGTAAGGAGGAGAAGTGTAGCCATCCTTAGTGATCCCAGGGTGGACGATAATGGACCACGCTCAACCATTGCGCGAGAAAAGCACAGCTCCTATCAGTTTCAATGGAAGTTGCCCTTGCTTACACTAGCCCCAAATTTGGTCCAAAGGGAAAAGTTTAATGAGACTAGAGATGGTATCAAGTGTAAAATTCAGATCTAGATTTCAAAGCTGTTTGAAGCTGGGATTTTGCTTGCGCTCATTATTACTATAGAGCTCCTGTGAAAACTTGGGATTCATATTTCAAATACCCCAACAAAGTTCAGGCATGTTTTGGATCTTTTCTTTCCGAAGAACACTGTATTAGATGAAAGGACCTGCCAACTGAGAGGGAGGGAATCTGTACTGACAGAGAGAATGAAGTCCACAAATGATTAACCTTCTAGGAAAATCACTTTGAGTGGCTTCTTTTGCGAATGTGTTTCTACTAACTTTGTTTCATTTTTTTGGTTTTCTTTCCAGACAGCCCTGTTTACCCCACTCCCTCCAATTCCTGTAAGTAATGTATCTAATAAAGACAGCCTCTAATTTCTCACCATTTATCGTTGATAGATAAAAAAACACCGTGGAATTTTACATGTAATTTAAATACTTTGTACAAAAGAGCTCAACCCAAACTTGAGTCTGGCTCCAGGCAACAACAGCACTATGCCCAGACACCATAAAAATGCAGGCGTTGTCCTAGCAACAGCAGCATCCCAACTAACTTTAGTTGGGATGCAGCAGCATTCTGTCCCATCCCTGCAAGATGGTGAGTGCTCTCCGATTACACAAGGTCTTAGTATTCTGCTGTGGTCCTGGGTCACCCCTACTTTGCACAGATGTAGATAACTGCATAAGTTGCAATGCAGCAGAGAATTAAGTGCTTAGAGTTTAAGTGACTTGCTCCAGTGTGTCAGTGGCAGAGATTTCTGGGTCTAGTTTCCAGATCTATAAAATGACAGCAATGGCATTTACCTTAAGAGAAATCTGCAAATATAATTCCAGGTTTCCAGATATCCATAGCAGAGAGAGGGAGGGAAGTAGGTAGAGTTAGCTTCACTTTGCAGGTTCACTGACTAAGGCTTAGAAAAGTCATTATGTGTTGGCACAGGGGTGTAACCCAGTGGTGAGTTGGTGCTACACAACCTCCTTTCTGGATTGTCATGTGAGTTGTTACTGTTACCCAGGGCTCTTTCAACCCAAAGCTCTTGGTAACTTTTACTCTGTGCGAGGTGGTGTCAGGAAATAAATCAGGGGAGACACGGCCGTCCGACCGATAGATGGCTGGCACAAACAGGACAACACAAGAGTGCTTTCACTTAAAGCTGAACTTTACTTAGTCTCAAGCACTTACACACGTCCACAAAAGGTTACTAAAACACCCCCAACCCTTGATAATTACCAGAGCTGAGTGTGGCTCTCGAGTGACACAGCGGCAAGCTTCTGGTGGCCAAATCTTCCGTCTGCCGGTGGGGACTGCAAGATGTATCCAGAGAGAGAGTCCAAAAAGAGTCCAACTACCTCAGACTTTCCCCCCTTATTTATACATTAGACATGTCACTAAAGAAAACTTGTTACAAGGAGTTTCAATAGTCCAGCAAAAGGTTCCTTCTGATTATTGATTAACCAGGTGTGGGTTTTTCCAGAGTTTGCAGCCTTGAGGCCCCCAATAGACATTCCTGGGCCACATCGTGCTCTTCTAAAATGCATGTATCGGTCACTTCAACACAATTCTTATCACGAAGGATGTGCGGGGGTCAAGCTGCCCTCTCTGTGGCACCCAAAGACCCCCCCCCCCGCCTCTCCTGCCTTGATTAAGCTAAGCCTGCTGACTTGGCTAATTTACAGCCTGCTGACTTGGCTGCTTTTAGCAATAAGCCATAGTGGTTTCAGGCACTTTACTGGTTTGCCAAAGTCTCCCTGTATATTACAGCCCTTACCTACAAAACTTTAGCTTAAGCTCATGCTTTTACCTCTGGAGGTCCCTGGTTCAAACCCTGGTGTGTTGGCCAAGAGGATGGCCATCACTGGGGCACTGTGTGTGCTCTAAAGGCATAAGTTTCAGGAGGAAGTTAGAAGTTGCCAGGCATCCTTCAGGATACTTCCTGCTGCCTCTCTCACAGTGATGAGGAACCAGTTCAGGGAATAGTAGATCTCAGCAGCAGCAGTCCTTTGTTTACTTATACATTGTTCCCTGTTAGTTAGATACATTTACCTAAAAGCTGCTCAGTTATTGTGAAATACCATGACTAGTTCAAGTGGTTTTGGGTCTGTATCTAACCATAATGGACTGAGTTATGCCTTTAGGACCCAGCCCCCTGTCTGGGAGCTGTGCAGAACTACATTCATGGAGGAGCAGCTCTGGAGGGAATTCCTGACAGAAGGTGCAATGTGCACCCAATCAATGCCCGGTCTCCTCTTCCTCTCTTTGAGACGTCTTGCATTCCGGGGGCACTGGAGATGTGACTCTGATCATGTCCTGCATAAACCAGGAGGGTAGCAGGCCTCCCTGCAGTCTGCCCCACCCTCTTGCACACTCAGAGTTGTGGGGCACAAGCTGACCCACTCTGTGTCTTGTCCCCTTTTTTCAGTGGGGCAGAAGTTAAAAAATATGTAAAAGAAAACAGCGACAGGCAGTTGCTCAGAGGGCTGGCAATAGGGGCTGCTAGTTCCAATCCAGCCGCTAGTTGGAATCCCAGTCCAGCTGTTGGTCATAACCATCTCATTTGTCTACATTGAGCTGTGTGAAATGAGAGGGTGGATTAAGATCAATTGCCAGGGACAGGGGTCCATGTAACATGTAGCACTATCTCGCAGCACTGACAGTCTCACCAGATTGGCCATATGTTCAACTAATTTGGAGGAACCCTGTAGGCGGTCCCTGTAGGATTGAGGCAGGGTAATTTGCCCTGCTTGTATTCTACCTGTTTTTTGGCTATTGTATGATTTTAGGGACAGATTTTTTAAGGGTATATAGATGCCTAATTCCCAATACCTTTAAAAATCTGGCCCCAAGCCTGGAGGCTGATCAGTATGGCACTAACGTTCAACTGAAATGTAAACACAGAAACAAAAAGGAGGAAAAAAGACTATTAAATGAGCTGCCTCTTTAGACTACTGAGTGATTATTTCCTCTTGGAGCCTTGGTTTCCATGGGAATACCTGTTTATATTTACAGTTATTAAGAGCATCCATCTCTTTGATCTTGTTAAAGTGTGTCTACACTTTGGGTATTTTCATCACTCAAGGATTTCAAAAAGTGTACTAGTTTGAAATGTAATTATACTGGTACACCCAAAGCACAACTGCAATATTTGGTTGATGTAAATGTATTAAACCAGTTTGTGCTGCACTGTTGTTTTTCTGTAGGCCATTAGATGGCAACAGAGACTGTTTGAATAGGATTTGTGTTAACTTGAGTTAAATTATTTATTGCAAACAATATTTATTGCAAGTTCAGACTTTTTTTTGGTTGGCAAATTCTTTGCAAGCAACCTTTGAATTTTACAAATCTGTTGCTAGCAGAAATGATTTGGAAAGCAGATCTTGTGAACCATGAAGAACTATATGAACTTTTTGTTTTGACTAGACCTGGTGTCTGATTGGAAACCTAAGTCACATGCTTCTTCTCCTTGACTGAATAACTGAAAGATTGTATACAATGATGTAACAAAAGAAAAAGTTTGAATGCTCTTGCCTGAATACATATGTTCACATACAAATTTGGAATTTCATATATGGCCTGGTCTTGCACCATTAGAATCATCAGTGGGAGCAGGATCACACCCATAGAGATGGCTAAGGGGAGATATGATTGAGGTCTACACAATCATGACTGGTGTAGAGAGGGTAGATAAGGAAGTGTTGTTTACTACTTCTCATAACACAAGAACTAGGGGTCACCAAGTGAAATGAATAGGCAGCAGATTTAAAACAAATAAAAGGAAGTATTTCTTCACACAACGCACAGTCAACCTGTGGAATTCCTTGCCAGAGGATGTTGTGAAGGCCAAGACCATAACAGAGTTCAAAAAACAACTAGATACATTCATGGAGGATAGGTCAAAAAAAAAGAACTAGATACATTCGTGGAGGATAGCCAGGGTGGGCAGGGATGGTGTCCCTAGCCTCTGTTTGCCAGAAGCTGGAAGTAAACGACAGGGGATGGATCACTTGATGATTACCTGTTCTGTTCATTCCCTCTGGGGCACCTGGCACTGGCCACTGTCGGAAGACAGGATACTGGGGTAGCTGGACCCTTGGTCTGACCCAGAAGGGCCACTCTTATGTTCTTATAGAGGACAGCCATTTCTCCAGTAACTCTATGCCATTCACTTAAATGCATCCAAATAGTATGAATGCATCCATACTGACTGGCTTTTCAGAATTTAAAGTAAAGGTGAATTCCTGCTGCATGGTATTCCATCAGCATGAACATGTGGGGATGTTATGAAGAGGAAGGACAGCAGTAAATTAATCCCAGTGGTCGGTAACACCAGCATACAAAATAATGTGCTGATGTTGCAGCAGGGAGGGGAAACTCTCTGAACACAAGAAGTTAATGGGACACACGACCAGGAGTGGCTGTGGAATCCACCTCACTGGTGATACCCAAGGCTAGCCCATGTACACCCATCTTTTAGAGATGGGATAGGAATAATGACATTAGTCTTATCATCTTCCAGGCAGATGGAGTAAATCATTGATCAACCGTTACAGTTGATGTTTAAGTTCAGACTATCTGGACAATAAATGTACACCAGAGAGAATATTCTTTCCCCTAAATTTACCAAGTTGTAATATTATTTTATGATGGCAGATTATATGTAAACATTATCTATGAGGGAGAGTAACCATCTTTTTAGTTGAAAATATATTTGGGATAGGCTTAGAAGACAAGCGCTTTTCACAGCTAATATACTGAGCTATAGCCCATAACAACACCCCACCCCCCAAAAAAAATCTCTTCTGGGATGGAAGGAATGTGATTGTTCATATATTCAACATGAGTCCTCTAGCTCTAGATACCAAGCATGAGTGGCAATGGTAGCAGTTTAGCTGAAGAAGATTCTTTCTCTTATTTATTTGGCCTTGTTCCAAAGCGTATTTCATTCATTGGAGGGTCTTAATCTCAGTGGCCACGGAATCTGGCCCTTTATAAAGTTGGAGTCCATGGCCATATTCTGATGACCCTAATGGGATGTCCTCTTTTCTGCTTTCAGGTAAAAGGGTGGGTTCTAACTTCAATTCAGCTCATAGCCACTTCATATGAAAAATCCATTCAGCTTTCTGTGCGGAATAAGAGATCCTTAACATCAGCTCTCTGTATGGAAAGTGGTCGAATGCCTCTGTCAAAGAACAAAGCTGTCTGACTTTTTTCAGCTTAGCCGACGAGATAACTTTAATTTATTTTTCACTCTTTATCCTCTATTGCTTTGCGACAGGGAGAAACTGGGGCAAAGGGAGAGAAAGGAGATCGAGGAAACAGCGGGGAACCCGTAAGTGCACGACAGTATTCCTTCAGAAATGGCTTTGAGCCTCTCCCTGCCCACCAGCTAATAGAACATGGGTGGGTGTCATACTCCCTTTGGGAGGGGCCCCTAATGTTGTAGTAGAAGTGACCTGGTGATAAGCAGAGGACTTGTGAGGAGCTTTAGATAGGGTTTTGCTGACGTGTTTATAGATATATATAAACACACACACACACACACACACATATATATAGTTCATTTTAATGAAGTTCTTTCGGCTGATTTTGCCCTACAAAATTACACAGAGAGTTAGTCTATGGAACTGCAAGTTTTTGTTATTGTGACCCACTGTTCTTCTGCAGCAGTGGTTGGGTATGCCCAAGAGGAATGGGCATCTTCTCCATCATGTCTGAAATGAACCTGAGCTGTTGCTAGCCCTGGACATATAAAATCCTTCCCTTCCCCAGAGTGGGAAAAATGAGCCAAAACAACATGTGCCAAGGAGAATAAATGAGTTGTTTCCCACCTCCCCTTCCTTTGCAGGGACTGCATGGTGTCCCAGGTGAAATGGGGCTGCCAGGACCTCCAGGACCACAGGTAAGCAACATCGACTACCCTCCCTGGAATGACCAGATAGGTAAGGGATGCTGACTGGATGTAGATCACTCCACACATTCCCTCCCCCTAGATGCTGATGGTCTGATTCCCCTCTCACACTGCTGTAACTCCTTTGACCTCTGTGGCATTAGGTATCTGTGATTAACCCCAGTGCAAAGGAGGAGAGAGTTGAACCCTAAGTGTGACATGCTATCTCTACACTGTTCTGCAAGCAGGAGCTCTAAGACAGCTCTGCCAAGGCATGTCTGCCAAGAGCTGAGGGTACTGTGTTTCTGCTGCCCTATTGGGCTAACAAATCAGGGATTGTGATTACAGTGCATTAGCAAGGGATTCCAGGGCAGTGTTCAGATTCAAGACAATTTCTGAATTCTCCTTGCTTTACGTGAAATGGGTACATAGTTTTAGTCCAATTGCCACTGAAAAATTGTCCGGACAGCAAAAAACACCATTGCAAGTGAGCTCTGACCATCGCTCCTGTTGACCATCTCATCAGAAAGGGCAAAGAGTGAATGGGCACAGAGGTACCTCTCTCTCCCCCAGACAGGGTCCCTCCAGCTTAGGGCTGAAGTATGTTTGCAGGGCAGCATGAGAGAAGATCACAGTGCTTGTGCTATGCCTGTCCTGCGGATAGGAAATGGCTGTCGTTCAGACTGCCAGTGTTGGACTGTCTTAAACGCTGCCATGAACTTAACAAAAAAAGGAAGAAGAAGAAGAAAGGGGTTGAGGGCAGTGGCAGGCTCAGCAATGCCAAGAAAACAGGAGCTATAATACCACTGAATTCTCTGCTGGTGAAAGTCCACCATGGGACAATGCAAGTCCCATGTAAACCATCAAAGTAGACTTTTATGGCTCATGGGGCCAATGAAGGCCCTTTGCACAGGTATTCATCCTTAGTGCACTATTATTGTTCATATAGTTACACCCTGCAAGTCAGGGGTGAAATTCCCCCTGTGGAGAGGGACCATTACAGCTTAGTTAGGATGTAGGTGGTGCATATGTTGGGGATGGCCCTATATGTGGGCATAAATTTCACCCTCTCTGTGAATACCCACAAGTCCCATCATCTAGTGCTGAATAGCAGCCTCCATTTAAATAAGTCCCTTTTCTTTCTGGCCAGGGTGCGAAGGGACAGGAAGGAGCCAGAGGAGAGCCAGGAGCCCGTGGAGAGACTGTGAGTAATTGCTTCACTTAGGGCAGATCTCGCAATGGGAACACGCCTGAAGGGCTTCAGAAGTAGCTGCTTGACAGACTAATAATCTCAGGCAGATCCTGTGCAGTGTACGCTCTGATCTGCAGCTAGGACAAGAGCTGCTGCTCCGGGTGAACAGAAATTCAAAACCATTCAGCTGCACCCAACGGATTGCTGCTCCGATCAGTTCAATGGATGCGGTTCCAGACTGCCCATCTTGGGTTCGTGACGTCTGATTCTTAGATGAAACCCCCTCCTTTCCAGGCAAGGCACTGGTTGTGCTCATTAATGCACTGGGATGGCATTCAGGCACAGGCTAACATCTGGCGCTGACAGCTCATATCTCATCAAGAGCCACCACTCATTGTTGTTCTTGGTTACCTTTACACTCCTCCTCCTGCCTGATCAATTCAGGATTGTTTTAATAAAGAAGACTCATTACCAGAAACCCACCCCACCCACTTGTGTGTGTGGGCGGGGGAGGGGATGTTCTCTGAGGCTGATCTGATCTGGCTTCTGCATACTAGAGAATAGAAATGACTCAGATCCCAACTTACCCCCAAATGGGCAATTTCTTACTCCTTTCTCAAGCACAGGTCAGTAGGAGAGGAAGTGCTGAATAGAGTGCAAGGAATTAGACGAATGGTTTGGGGGAGCCTTAGATCTGGTGAAGGCCAGATATGAGAAAATGTCCTTGCATTGAGAATCACTGTCCTGTCAACCCAGTTATGGCCTGTTGCTACCATGACTTCTCTTCCGTTGAAGTCCATCAGGCTACTCCTAGGCCTTCTTTACGCTCGTGGTAGTGTATAGGGGAGGTGTAGCTAGATGCCGCAGTGGAAAGCAAGCTGCGTCCACACGACGGCATGTAGCTGCTCACAGCGGTGAAAGGCTCTGGCAGTGGGGAGGCAGCGAAGAGCTGCTGGAGCCTTTCCCAGTTGCCTCCCTGTGCCAGAGCCTTTCCCCACAGCTGGAGACTTTCCCTGCGGTGGGGAAAAGCTCAAGCAGTGAGGAACGGCCTGAGTCTCTCCCCACTGCCTCCCCCTGCTAGAGCCTTTCCCCGCGGCAGGAAAGGGCTCGAGCTGTGAGACAACACACCGCTAAAAGCAGAAGTGTAGATGGGGAAGGCACTGCATGGGTGTGTAGAGCGTTGTGGAGGGTACATGCCCTTAAGTTCTGGTGTCTCTTTACTTTACTGACAAGTACCTCATCTTGCTCATCATCACTGACAAGTACCTCATCTCAAGTACTTTACTGACAAGTACCTCATCTTCCTCATCATCACTGCTGTTTGTACCCACGCTGGGGGGTGGGGTACTCGACATCGCTATAAGTGTAGACATAGCCTCAGTAATAATAATAATAAAGCTGCCTAATACCCAGTCGAAATGTTGTGTAATACCTAGCCCTTTTACAGCATTTTTCATCCATAGATCTCAAAGGAGGTTGTATCATTAAGAGCCTGACCCAAAGCCCACTGAAGGCAATGTGAGTCTTCCCATTGACTTCCTTAGCCTGTGGATCAGGCCCTGTAACTGGTTGCAGGATTGAGTCATTAATTGACAAATGAATGTAAGAAAGTTAGAAGTGCATCTGACTGTTCCTTGTGAATAGAAGCCTTCGTGTTCTTGCCCTACCAGTTCAGAATATTCACAAGCTCACTTAGTATACAAAAAGGCAGGGAAAGGGTAGAAATGTCTGAGAAGACTGTTTTGTTGCCCTGGATCCTATGTTTTTGTGATAAATCAACATCATTTCGTCTGATCTGATAATATATATTTTATTCTCAGTGCTATATTTTTTTCCAAGCTGATGGAGCATCTGATCTGGATTTAGGATTTATCATGGTGACAGACAATTTTGAAATTCCCAAGGGATGTCTTAATCTGTTTTGTACTGTTGAATCCTTATTCAGATTGTAAGATCTTTGAGGCAAGTGTTCTCTTTTACTATATGCTTCTACAGCACCTAGCAAAATGTGAACTCCGATCTCATTTAAAACTTCTAGCTCCTACGGTAATATAAATAAGAAACGATATTTTTAAAATTTTGTTTTCTTCAAACAGGGTGCTCCTGGACCTGTTGGGCCCCCAGGTCTACAAGGCTTGCCAGGAAACGTGGTATGTATTCGTCCATAGATTTATTCCCCGTCTCTGCCCTGCCACATTTCTCTTACTCGCTTTCTTTGGTTTCCATTTCCCAGGGTCTACTGCTGTTGTTTGTTACAGGTGATTTCATTACAGCCTGTTACTCTCTTTGAGAGACTCAGTAGACATGGACATCTTGGGAGTGGTATATTCAACAGGACAATCTCATTGTCAGGCGCTGCTTCCTGGTCAGGCCTAGTGGTTGGAGCAGAGGTCAAAGCTGGATGTCAGGTTGGGACTGGGCCACGGGTACAGCTGGAACTGAGCCAGGGACAGGCCAGGATCAGAACCCAGATCAGAGTCCCTAGTCAAGCCTGAATCAGAACTGTAGCCACAGTCCAGGTGCATGCCAGGGGTTCAAGCTGGGTAGTCAGAGTCTAAGGACGAGCAAAGTCAGTACTGTAAAAATGTAAAAACAGGGATGGGAGTGAGAGTCACAGGTTGAAAAGCAGGGATCCAGAGGGGGACACCAAGCAAAGAACCCTGGACAGTGCCCACTGCTCCTTGAAGGCATCCAGGGAGCCAGTGGACATGGTCCAGAGGAACTCTACCTGGAGACATGGCTTAAGGGAGGATCAGAAGTAGGCCCCACAGTTGTAGACCTCCCCATCGAGTTTCCCCCTCCTGGTATGGAGGACAGCCACTTTGGCCAGTGCCAGGAGGAGGTGGACAAGGAGGTCTTGTGACTTCATGGGGCACAGATGGGGTGTGCATAGATCAGGATGTGTGGGGAAAAGTGCAGCCAGAACTTAGGGAGAAGGTTTTTGAGGAGCCAGAAGAGGGGCTACAACCTGGTGCATTCAATGTAGATGTGTGCCAGGGTCTCCCTCTCGCTGCAGAAGGGGCATGTGTCGGGGGAGGTGGTGAACCACACCAAGTACATGCCCATGCTCTCAATTCTGTGAAGGAGCCACCAACTAATATCCCAGGTGGGCCATGGGACTAGGGTGGAATACGGACTGGCCCACCGGGGTTCCTCGCCCACCACGGGTGGTAGGAGGTCCCACCACTTGGTGTCAGAGCAGGACACAAGCATGAGGAAATGAAGGGTGTGGAGCACAAGCGCATGGAGCTGTTTTCTAGGCACAGTCCGTAGGCGAACCAGCTTTCATGTCGTGCAGCCTGTTCCGGTGGTGTGTAGGGGCTGGCTGAGGAGGCTCACCAGGCAGGGGCCCGATGGCAAGGTCCAGAGGGCCAGAGGTGATGGGTGGGTGGGAAGCAGCCTCCCAAAGGACCCTCTCAAAGAAAGTGAGACAGGCAGGTGCTAAGGCTGCCCTCACCTTCTGGACCCTCTCAAAGAAAGTGAGAGAGGCAGGTGCTAAGGCTGCCCTCACTATACGCCAGGGGATGTGAGGGGTGGAGAACCCCATGTGCCAGCAGAGCACTGGGGATCCACCCAGTGTGTCTATTCGTAGTCCAGGAGGTCTTTGATCCTGGTGGTACCAGCCAGGACCAACCTCTGCTGCACTGAGGGAGACTCCACCACCCACACACCAAGATGGAGGTTGTGTAGCAGGGGCTCCACAAGGAGGTCCCCCGTCTCAGCCACCGCTGCAGACCTGGTCGCCGAGACTAGCTTCCCGGCCCTGGTAAAAAACCGGCAGCTCGGAACGGTCTCACAGGAGACTCCTCAGATGGAGGTAGAAGAGCTGCCAGTCGTATCGGAGCCCTCAGAGGTGGCAGAGAAAGGTGTGCACCAGCTCACTCCATGCCAGACTACCAGCACCATAGAGGAGTCTCTGCAGGGCCTGGAGGTGGAAGTCATGGACCTGACTGCAGAGACAGAGCAGGACCTGCCCAGCCTCCTCCAGGGGGAGGTTCAGGACTCCCACAGAGACCCAGTGCAGCCCTGGACAGAAGAACGCCAAAATTTTCTTCTGGAGGCAGGTCAGGGTACCCAGGGGCAGGCTCAGGATGTGGAGCCAGTGCCAGAGCATGGACAGGACCAGCTGGTTAAGCACCAGTTCCCTCCCGCACAGGGAAAGGCACTGGAGCAGTCCTGTCCACTCCTCAGCCACCCATCATGCTAATTCTCCAGTGGGGAGGGATCAGTGGCAAAACGTTAGACACCCAGATAGAGTAGCTGGCCCTTTCTCCCCCGGATGGGCTGGAGCACAGGAGGAAGGGAGCTCTCCTGCCACCTGTCCCCAACTACCAGGACAGAGCTCTTGATTTAGTTGACCCAGGTGGAGGAGGCCGCTGAATAAATGGCTTGGCAGGCCTCCACCCACACTAGGTCACCCAGGTCCTGGACCAGGAGCACGTCATTGGCATATGCCAACGGGACCCCAGCTGCTGTTGGAAGGGAGCAGAGTGAGCAGCTCTAGTTTGGCTGCGGGTTTGCCTCACACTCACCAGCACTGTACCAACAAGGATGCACCACACTCTGATTTGTGTCCTCACCGAACTGCCCAATGTTGGGTTTGCCACCAGCTCTCCCAAGAGAAAAAAATTTCTTTCTCTTTGTTGTTGAAACTAGGATCAGTTCAAAGATTTAAGGATTGAAACACTTAGATCCCATTTTCACTAGAATACCATGTAATCACTTCTGGTCCAATTGTGCAACCTTTACTCAAACAAGTAGGGACATTGAAGTTAGGTTTGCACGATTGAGTCTTTCATGTTTGCATATAAGTCTTTGGCTAGATTCTGCTCTCACTTCCACCAATGTAAATCTGGAATAATTCCGTTGGAGTATCTCGTATTACTCCAGGTTTACACCTTTGTGAGTTGAATAAGGGTTTGAACTTTTTAGTGCAAAATGCACGGGGCATTAGCTGTGCAAATGAGAGCAATAGGAGAGCAGTGTGATGTGATAGGTGCTAATAGACAATCCAGGTTACTGTCTACTAGTTATCTCTGCCATTTCTAATTAAATTGGGGTCTATTAACATAATGAAGATACTTTACATATTCAGGAGCTTGTCTAAAGGAAGTTGAAGTGGGAAAAATAATATTCGTGTTGATACTGTTGTCTAACTTGCAATCAGAACAACAGATACAAGCCAACAGAATGAGCTATATGATGCTGGAATAACTCCAAATAATTACACTGCTCAGTGATGAACTCAAACAGAGACCTCCCCTGGCCTTACTGGTGGGGTTTAGTTCATTCGACAACCTCCTGAAAGCACCTGTCTTGAAAGACCCAGCTCACAAGCCTTGTCCTTGGTTCATCTTAGGAGAAAGGAAAGTTATGTTGTTTGGTTTGGAGGTAAATCACCTATGGGTCTAAACTATAAAGAATCAAAGAAGTTTGGTATCATCCTATCTGCCTATAACTTAAAGGGAAGGAAAACTGAAATGCAAGGGTAAAATTAACATTGAGTTAATCCCAGGAGTGTGTTGAATTGCCCCATTATACTGACTACGGGGAGCATCAGACAAAAATAAACCTGATGAGACTTTTGGTTGTAATGAGGCTTTCTAGTATCTCTGCTCTCTACAGTTATGCTTTCTGAGTTATTTTCAGCAAACCAGGAAGTGCCAGGAGGATTTTACAGAGGGAGGAAAATGTATTTTGGTTGCGGGAGGAGTGGCAAACAAAACTGGGACTAACTCAATTTTCACTTTAGCTTTGCAGTTCATTCTTACATTGAAAATAACCTTTTCAGGCAGCTGATACAGATCTCTTCTAGTTCATTGTTCTCAGGATTACAGGTTGTCTGTACTGGGAAAGGGGAGTGACATAAACCAAGATGTATAAAATTGCATTTCCTTTAGAATCAAATACCACCTGAAATAACGGTTTTAAACAATAGCGTTCTTTTTCTCCAAAGGGTGTCCCTGGAGACGCTGGCCAGCCCGGAAAGGATGGACAAAAGGGTGAAAAGGTACAGCAGTTCTTTCATGTCTGTCCGATAAATGTGTATCTGGACTTTCAGCACTCTGAATTGTGACCAAGATTAATAGATTTTAAAGCCAGACAGGATGATTAGCTCATCTAGTATGTAACACAGGCCATAGAATTGCATTTGGTTCTCCCTGTATAAACTACCTAGGAGTACTAACAGGACAGGAGCTCTTGAAGTGAAAAGGCCACCTTAGCTTTTCTGTTAGATACAGTGATGTCATTGACTTGAAAACACATCCGCCTGGTGATTGTGCCATGATTGTGGGGGATTCTATTCTGTTTGTTTCTCTCTTGGTAAGTACGTTTAAATCTGTAAATCCCCAGCTGTAAGCAAAACCTTCTGGCGCCGGTTAGGCAAGCTGAGGCTTCTGCTTTCATACCAAGCTGTTTTAATTGTATAGTTCCCTTATCCTCCCAGCCCACCCTCACCTCCATTTGTCTGTCTCATCTGACTGTTATGTCCTGCCTGACACCTGGACTGTAAACTCTCTGGGGCCGGGACTGTCTCCTTTATCACTTGCCTGTACCAAGCCTAACACAATGGAGCCCTGATCCTGGATTGAGGCTCCATAACAGAAATAATTAAAAGTAACATCGACCTTAACTGCACACAATAGAAGGATAACAATGCAAAATATAGACAAGTCCCACTATATCAACCCCTCCCACCAAATCACCATCCATGTTCCCAGTGTTCACCAGATGCCTCGATCTACTTAAAACCCAAATGTTCCCTGCATTAAATGTGCCTTCTAGTATGTTTCCAAAGTTAGCAGGGTGGAGTCACGATGGAATAGCAAAGAAAAAGGTGTTCTAGAATTAAGAACCCCTCACTGATGGAAGAGGGAGGAAAGGGTGTTTTAGAATTAAAGACCCCTCACAAGGAACACCCTGCCACCCTTCCTTTCTCCCCACCTGTTAAAGCAGAGGGCTAGTAACTCAAGCTCTTCTGCTGAGTGTAACGGCATCAATATTACACAGATTGGAGGAGTCTTTAACATAGCCAAGCCCCAAACCATTTAGGGCTAAAGTTTTCTTTTAAAGGAGAGCATTTGAGATAAAGGCCAAGATACATCATCACATTCTTATAGTATAATAAAACAGGGCTTCTTATGACCCTGAGGAATGTTCTGCCTGTAAAATTAAAGACAAAAGCCCTGCACATTTTTATCCTTATGGGATATCTGGTCCAGAAATGGACCTTTGCTCTCAATTCAGATGCATCATCATAATATCTTCTACAGGGTGACCCAGGAAAGGAAGGAAAACCAGGTCTACCTGGGCCCTCGGGTGAGGCTGGCCCTACTGGAATACCTGGCTTACCAGGGAAGGGTAAAGATGGAGAACGGGTAAGTCCTCTTGCCACACTGTGCACCCAACTAGAATCAGCAGAAGCAGTGTATGAAATATAACTGCATAATATTGCAGTGCGGCATTATATTATTATCCACTGGCAGCAGGCCACCATTTGAGTGGATGTGGCTGCCAACATCAGTACCTACAGCAAGCTTGCTTCCTTCCAACGCTGCGCCATCATGTATTCTGTCCATATCTGCCCACGCGCCAACCTCACGGGGGGTGGGGGGGTGGCAGTCGCTCTCTCTCTTTCTCTCTCTCTGGCCTAATTACTATTTCAGTAGCTATCCGCTTCAGTAGCTATCCGCAGTAGCTATCCCGCTTCAGTAGCTATCAGGGGAACAGCTTCAACAGGAGAGATTGAGTGAGCCCCACAACTGAATACCCCATAGCTCAGTGGTTAGAGCACTCTCCTGAGCGGTGAGAGACCCCCCCCCAGTTCAGGTCCTGTCTCCCTCTCCAGCAGAAGAGGGTATTGAAGCCGGGTCTCCCATATTCCAGGTGAGTGCTCTAACTGTTGGGCTCCTCTACCACTTGCCATTTTCAGTGTAGTGAGGCAGGCACCAGGCACCTAGCTCAGTCCCACAAGATACACCTTTGGTGCCGAACCCACCTGACTCCTAATGGTGGATTGCCATTTGTGGATCGCTAAGCAGAGATGGACACATCCAAGAAGCCTGGATATAGGTACCTATCTCTGAGAGTGGGGCGGAGCTTAGCACACACCCCTCTGGTTGGAATCTCCCATTAGGCAGCTCCCCACCTAGTGTGCTGGCTTTTGTGGATCGCATTCTTAGGTGTCTATCTTTCCCCATTCATTATATGTGGAGCCTAGGCTCCTAACTCAGGCTTTGAGGATCAGGCTTTGTTCCTGTGATTTTCTAGATGCCTAAAAGTTAGACGCTCAGTGTTGCAACTGCTAAGTTCCTTCATGGATCCCACCCACAGCCACTAGAAATACTAGTTAGATGTAAAAATAATTTTTTGTTTATTTTGCAAAGGTCAAGCTTCTGCTTGGCAAGGATTGACTATTTTTCTCTTTTGGTTATGGCTCTTTAGGGTGAAAGAGGCCTCCCAGGCTTACCAGGACCCTTCGGACACAAGGTAAGCATTTACCTCTGTCCCATTGAGGACTACTTCTCAAAAACCAGGACAAGTTTGCACATTGTTACTGGAGCTGGTGGAAAATGTAATTGAAAATATGGTCCATTTTTCACTGGAAAATATTTTTGATGAGACATTTACTAAAAATCTTTTCCTGATTTTTAATGGAAAAAGTTTGCAACAGAAACTTTATTTATTTTCTGTGTAATGCCTTTCTGTATACATGCAAATATTAGGATATGAAATAACTTGTTCACTTTCCACATACATCATTTTATATCTCTCTCTATAAAGCTATAACTAAGATTGTGGGCCAAATCCAGCCATGCTTACTGAGACAAAACTCACACCAACTTCCCTGGCAACCTGAAATCCATACAATCAGAGAGTCATTGCACTTACAGGGTGATCTGCACTTTAGATCCCTTTGCAGTACCTGGGGTGTACCCCTCAGATGTCAGGTATTGTTTCCTTCACCACCTCTCTGCTGTTCAGCTGCTCTTGGGGTGGATCCCTAGGTTACAGCTCTCACCCACTCCCTGCCGTTTCCCAACTATGTTAACACAACGGGCCCAGCTGTATTCGGCACCTGCAGGAAACTTCCCTCTGGCAGCCTGTGAACAGAGGCTGATTAAAGTGACTGAAAACAGCTTCAGAATGAACATTATTTATTCACCCAAAGGTAAATGGTAAGCAGAGAAAAGAGTTAAAACAACAGAAGTTTCTCTACATCTGGTCTTGCCTAAACGTTATCCTTTCAAGTTCCACTTAGCCCAGGTACTTCGGTCTCTGGGTGGGAGAGACAGTCTACCTTGCATTCTTTGTTTGTCTCAGTGTCTGTCTGTGAGCATCTTACCAGAGTAGCAGCTGCTGGCAACTCCCACTTCCCCTCTCCCTCAAGAAAAAAGTTTTAAACTGTTTATGCTCCTTTTGATCTCTAGGCTCTGTCTTTGGCAAAGCAGTTGTGTCATTTAGGCTGGCATCTGGGAAGACCATCTCCCCGGTTAATGACCCAACCATTGTCCCCTTGAAGTTGTTTACCCAGAACTCTCTTATCCCTGCTCACTGTTTTTTATGTCTTGCTCTTCCTATTAGCCCTTTTTAATTCTACAGCTTTGTGGTCAGACAGAATGCAAATAATATCAAGCTGAGGTACATATGATCATAAAAATAATACAGATGTCTCCCCCATTCTCCACAGACATTTTCAAAGAGGTGGACTTGGAAAGAGAACAAAATCT
The DNA here is from genome assembly GCF_965140295.1 of Lepidochelys olivacea. Classification (NCBI taxonomy): domain Eukaryota; kingdom Metazoa; phylum Chordata; order Testudines; family Cheloniidae; genus Lepidochelys; species Lepidochelys olivacea. Next base: position 12,003,305 of record NC_140412.1, read on the forward strand.
ATTGTCCCTGAAACAAACTGCAGTTATGTAGCCAAATTAGCATTTTGTGGTTTTCACCTTTTGCGCTGTTTTTGAAAATATGGTCTTGAGACTAAATATTAAATTTCAGAATTACCACACCACCTTTACTAAACACATCCAGTTTTGCTGCAGGTCTACAAGAAATTAACAATATTCTTCTGGGATGAGCTGGGTCATGTTTAGAGCCTAGGACAGATTCTTCAGAGGTTCTCTATTTGGATTGATCAAGTCATGATCAAGAGCTAAGGAGGAAACTGGATCTTCCTTTAATAATGAAATAGATTTAAGAATAGGAAACTATTTTAAGCAGGAATATAGCTGTATAAAGAATTGATCCAGCCATGTCTTATATTCCTGGATAAATCTACCTATCTCTGCCTCATGCTGATTCTGTTCTGCTACATTCTTCACTGACATGGCTAAATTATATTCTCTTTTCCGTTTTTTTCTTTTACAGTTCAGAATGCACAAGCAGTAATGCAAAGAGAACTATTATTACAAAAAAAGAGAGAAAGAAACATATTAAAACCACCAAATGAAATGAAACCTATTATTCGATATAAAATAAAGATGTTAGGAAACTTACTGTGCAGGGAAAAACGGCACGCATCTTTTTTGCAGCAAAGCTGGGTTCTTGAACAAAGTACCTCTGGCATGAGGCTATAGTTCCCATCTGCAGTGAAGTCTGTTGTAACGTCTTCCTCACTGCAACATGTAAAACTGAGCAATGTGATTGCATACCAAGCACCAGAGCAGGATATTTTCTGCTTCTTTCTTAACCCTCCCTTCCCAATCAATGTTCATTAAAACATTGTCAAACAACTGTCCAGACTTTTTCCAGTATATATTATTGACAATTTAATTTTTAACAATGAGGTCTTTTAGATTGTGGAATAGTCTCTAAAAGGATAGGGTTGAAAGTCTATCTCTGAGTCATCTAAAACTGCACTGGAAAAAGCACTTAACAATATACCATAGGGAACAGCCCTGCAGCGATAATGGAATGGGCAAGTTTAATCTTTGACTCAGTAGTTCTTTTCCAACTCTAACGTCTATGATCTTCTGCATAAATACCCTATAGTTGCCTGTATGTGCAATCTACTATAGGAAAGTAGGTGGTTGCTCACAAGTATGATGTTTTCCTGTGCCTCACAGAATACATGTTATCCTACAGGCAATTGGAGTTCCTAGTATAAAACCACTCAAAAGCAGCAGTATTATACACCCTATTGTCCCAACAAAGATGTGAGGTTCTCACCTGGTCTCTGTCTATCAAGTCAACTGAGTTAGCAAAAGAAGGATCTTGATGGAAATTGGATGCTGTATGCTAGCTGACCCACATACTGGGGAAACCAAAATAATTATGGGCCCTGTGCTCCCACTCTGTTGTGTGGTGTGGCATGGAGCTGAACCATGCATATGCTCAGAAAACTGGGCTGACTACTTTGTAAAGAGGAAAAGTAGTTTCAGGATATGACAAGTTGTCAGTGGATTTTTCCCAGTATAATGAATCAATGACTGTTCCATGTCCCTATGCTATCATAGATTGAGACAGCTCCCATGCAATGTATTAATAATTACTGTGGAGGTTCCGTGTAGGATGTGCAGGAAATATTGGTGATATTTTCTGAGCTGTAAATTAGTGTTAGACATTGGTCACCTTTCTCAAACATATAGAATCTTGCTGGCCTGTAACCCTTTCATCTCTTGCTGTTTCAGGGAGATAGGGGAGTTCCTGGTCTTCCTGGCCAGCCAGGAGACAGAGGTGCACCAGGGGTTGGAGTAGCTGGACCTCCTGTAAGTACTAAGCAGACCTCACTCACTTGTGACAAGACCAGGACACGCCCACTGCCGGCTGCTAGGATGAGCATTGAGCTGTGGGGTGAATGCCCTTACTGTTCTCGAAGTGGTTAATATCAGTTTCTGCTGCTCCTGAAATTATCTGTGTGGTTTTGACACATTGGCGCTGCGTGACACCAGAGCTCTGTCATTACACACTGAACACAGTGTCTTTTGGGATGTGTGCATTTCTGTTACACAACATGTCTCGCTAACTATTTAGCTACCGTACAGATTATCATTTAACACCAATAGACCACAAGTGAAATTTCCACTGGGAGAGTGACGCCCTTCTGACCTCATATTTCCCCAGCTCGCATGTTGAGTCCGGATAAGATACAAAAACCAAAAACATTTTTTTCAATAAATACCATTATTTTCCTTCTTTATTAACTTTTAGAAAATTGAAGCAAATGATTAAGCATTCTGATTAGCGAGTCTATGCTGTTGTCAGACATCTTAATAAACAGAAAGATACAAAAGTATTTTAAAATCCAATTTTCAAGAGATCCACATTCCTTTTAAAACTTCTTGTTTGTAGTATTTTGACTATTTAAGTGTATACTATACTTTTCAATTGAGATTTATTTGAATCATGTGCAATTATGCCCCTTTGTGCCCACAGCTCCGTCTGCTGCCTTCACCTTCGGAATTTTCTCCCCTTTGATAGACTACAAGTACATCTTTTGGACTATGCTCTAGACAATTTGTTTGTTTTTTTTATGGCACTGGGGTCTGATCCTGCCAGATAGTGAGTGTGCTGATCCCTGATAATATCAATGAGATCTGAGGACACTCCTCATCTTTCAGATGCTGCTCAGAATCTTGCAAATTCAGGCCCCAGCTGTGTAAGTGTGTAAACAGACTTCATTCTTGGTCACACCCATTAGAAGGTAGCAAACATCCTAAAATCCTTTGTAACCATCCATGCAGCCCCACATACTGTGTCTTAGGGTAGTAGTCCCCACTCCAGTCAATACTTGCCAACAATACCCCGCAGTGGTATCTAGATTTTGCACTTTCTCCTTATACCTGGAACAGGAAATAACTCTGCTATGGTAAGCTATATCGCTGTGTAGTAACTGATGATAAATGATGACTGTATAGTTTGCATTTCCCATGCTGGGGACTTCTTGTTTTAGAGAAGATTAGGCAAAAGGTCAATCATGTAATACCCAGTCTCGCTCATAAAAACATAATGAGATCTGCAGCACGGCCTCTGCTTTACCCAAGGGGCACACGCTATTCAGGATGTGCCAGGATTTTAGCTAGTATGTTGGTGAGGCTTAGTGATTTGCTGCAGCTCCGGTACATATGAAATCCTGTTGCCTTGATTTCTAAATGACAGCTTGTTTTTCCTTTGGTAAGCTGAATGCCTCTCAGGCATGAGTGCTCATACTTTAAATCTGATTATGATTACACCAGGCTAATTAATTTCAATTGCATGAATGAGAATTTTAAAATTAATTTATCAATTAAGAAAATGAATTAGCTTTTGTGAAGCCCGGTGTGCCATTACTGTTTTTTATTTATTAGTTACTGGGAGGGCACAATATAAATCATGATTTCACAGAGAGCATGGAAATCATGAAAAAACCCCCCAAACCATGATCCTTTAAATATTTTTTTTAAAGGATGCTGGCAACAAAGCCTTTAATACACAGCATTACTTTAGCTAGTCAATATCAAGGATGCAGTGAATTTTACAAGTAAATGTCGTCAGTTTCAAGGACAGAATGAATATTCCTTGTATAATTCATTTCATCTTTGAAATTGACTAAATTTACTTATAAAATTCATTCCTTGCAAACTCCATGCAGTTGTAATACTTTTGCCATCATGAATTTGTCGTGAATTCCTCCCCACCCTGCAAAAAACTATGATTTACACAGGGCCCCAGTTACTGGGCTCAAACCAGGGGTACCTGGATGAAATTCTATGGCCTATGTTTTGCAGGACACCAGACTAGATGATCTAATGGTTCCTTCTGGCCTCAATAGCTGTTAATATGAATGACGAGACTAAGAGTATCAGAATGTGGCCCAACTGTGTACATCATTCACCTTACTTCAGGGCATTGTTTTTTCCTAAGTCAGAAAGAGTTATGCTGCTTGCTCACAACAAAGACAACAAGTATGATATTGCCATCGACCAGTCTGTTATCATGGACATGCATATAGATATGGAACATGCTTCCGTGTTGCCCTGTTGCTCACAGTGATGATGTGAGACTAGTTCCAGAACCGCCGTGACTTTTATTTCCCTTTCTGCTTCCAGAAAAAAAATGCTGACTTTTCATCTCTCTCTCTCTCTCTCTCTCTCTCAGGGGATTGGTTTTTTTTAATTATAAATATCGTGGTGGTAGATTCCTCTCTGCTATCACTCCATTAATTCTGATCTCAGCTACACTGGTAGCTTGTCAGTCTGGAGTATTGATGTTGCTGGAGTTGAGATTTGCACCAGTGTAAGAGATCGGAGTCTGGCCTGTCGCGTGTGTGCATCCTACCTGAGCTGCCAGGGAGAGAGGGAGACAGCGCTGCATGGGAGAAATGGGAGTGAACTGTCGCTCATGATGATATTTCCTCATGGAAGTTTCCTTAGTTGTTTCTATGTGCTTGATGTTGGTTACTGTAAGGGGACTTCTCTCTCTCTCTCTCTCTCCCTCTCCATGGGTACAAGGGGGTTGCAGTTTGGTGGATTAAACAGCTTGTAAATCTGCATCCTTGCAGCCGGAAATGAGCAGCTGCTGTGAACCCACTGGGCTCTGTGCCTTGGGCTCATTTATACTTTTATATACCCTGGGGTTACTCGCTGCCTGGAAGACTGCTGGACACAGCACTCTGTGTTCTTATTTTCTTTAAACTCCTCTTCCTTCATTTACTTTCTTCGTTGCTAGCTTCATCTGTTTCAGGGTGACCTCCTGCCAAGCTGATTCTGTTCCTTTTCCTGACCGCTCCTCCTATGCTTTCCATTAAGTCTAAACTCCTGTTGCTCTCTAATCACTCACATAGGATGTTAAATTCAGGCTCTGCTGGCCTTTTCATCTATGTGTTGTTGCTGTTTGTTTGCAGGGCCCTGTGGGACCAGCAGGAGACAAAGGGCCATTGGTACAGTATGTCTTGCTAACTACACCCAGCTTTTACAGAGGGGCAGCGCCATGTAGTCAAATGTCGCATTGTTTATTGATGATTTTGTTAAGGCATGTTTATATTTTCCATTTGCCTGATAATGACGGAAAGATACAGCTAAATGATTTAGGCCAGCATTTCCCAAACTGGGTTCCGTGAGGGTACTCCAGGGGGTCCACGGGCCACGCTGATCAACTCCTCCCCCTCCCTCTCTCCCTCCCTCAACATCTCTGCCGCCCTCCCAGCACCCCCAGCACACTGGGGAACAGCTGCTCAGAGGTGTGCAGGAGGTGCTGGGAGGGAGGGGTAGGAGCAGGGACGGGGCATGCTCGGGGGAGGGGGCGGAATCATGTCCCCAGTCGCCAACCCTGCTGATCAACTCCTCCCCCTCCCTCCCAGTGCCTCCTGCACCACGGAGAACAGCTGGGAGGGAGGGGGAGGAGTGGGGATGGGCCACGCCCAGGGGAGGGGCTGGGAAGAGGAGGGGCAGGGGTGGGGCCTTGGGGGAAGTGGGGGCGCTGCCTGGGGCTGAGGGGGGGGCATGGGGAGCACTGAACATTTTAAAATCAAAATGGGGGTCCTCGGGTTGCTAAAGTTTGAGAAATGCAGATTTAGGCCATGATCCAGCAAAGCACTTAAGCACCTGCTTAACTTTGGGACTACCCACATGCTTTAAGGTAAGCAGGTGTGTAAGTGCTTTGCTGGACTTTTGGCAGAAAATAACAATATTAATAAAATTCTATCTTAAACTGACTTCTGCTGACACAGGTATAAATGTAGCAAGTGGAGTTAATCCTGATTCATAGTGCTACAGGGAGATCAGAATCTTGCCCCTCGTGCTCATCATTTAGCGCAGGGGACAGGGAGACAGGACATCTGGGTTCTGTTCTCCTCTCTGCAGCATGGCCTTGGGCGAGTCAGTTACCCTCTGCCTAACCGTGCACACCCGTGAAAGTGCTATAACGCCAAGCCCACCATGGGGCTTAAGTTATGAGGCTTAATTTATGGATAGCTGCAAAGTTTCTTGAATTCCTTCAATGGAAGATACTGTATTAGCACCAAGTGTGGTTAAGTTTTTCTGGGAAGTCAGTTTGGGTGTTGCTAGTTAAATGGGTTCTGGAACCTGATGGGCTGGGAGTTCCATTTCTGCAGCAGACAGGAATCTGGCCACTGCTAAATAGGTGGAGGGGGTACAAACATGCTGCCAACATTTCTGATCAGGTTTATTTCTTCTCATTTTACCAGGGCCCTCGAGGTTTACCAGGTGTTCCAGGCCCACAGGGGCCAACTGGGCAGGATGTAAGTAAAGAAAGCAAGAGTTTAAGTGTTTATTGTCATTAAAAAGGCTACCCACAGTCAATATATCACCTTAAAAAAAAACCCTGTCTTTATCAGTCCAGGAGCTGGTTCTTTAGGGTGGGCCAATGAGATCATTAATAGCGATGGAACAAAATTAACCAAAGAAAAATTTAGGTCAAACATCTGGTAGAATGACCTAAAAGACCTATTAGACTGAGGAATAATGGGAAGTGGGGGAAGAGCCTGTTAGAATGACACTGGAGAAGGCATACTGTTGGGGGAAAATCCTTCACTGGCCAGGGAAGCCTCAAGATAGCAAATCACTTTCTTGGGTTTATGATTTCTCTGATTCTCTGACACTTTAATGAAAACAGGAATCTTGGGCCAAGGGTCCTTGATGGCTTTTTGTTGCACTGCCCTGCGAAAGAGATGATGTTTTACCTCTTCCCAGAGTGTGAGTCACAGAAAGGATGCTCTGCGGGGTGAGAAACATGGGGAGGTCTTCACATGTCTTCTGGGGGAAGCTGATCCCTGCCCTTGGCTCGTGGACACTTGCTGTGTCACAAACACTGCTCCCGGGAAGGAGGAGGAAGCTCTTTGCTGATCAGCAAGTGCTGAGCTCTAGGAACCAGTCCTTGGTGGAAGGGGGAAAGGGGCACTGGATATGCTTAAAGGGGGTGACACTGCATCATCACTGGCTGACATAATATTGGGACATGAAGAGCTGGCACCTTCATGTAACTCTCCTTCTCTACAAGGTGTAGGGTGACCAGACGTCCCGATATTATCGGGACAGTCCCAATTTTAAGACATTTGTCCCGCGTCCTGACTACACATTGGTCGGGACGCCCTTTGTCCCAATAGTGGGGACTGCTCACCATGAGTTACTGCGCGCACCAAAGTCCTGGGGCTGGCAGCGCTTCCTGGGGCAGCTCCCAGCGTCCACCCACCAGCAGGAGCCTGCAATGCGGGTGGCCCCTAGGCACAGAGGTGGAGGGGGTCTCCGCGTGCTGCACCGGCTCCCTACTGCCCAATCAGAGCTTGCAGGCACTGGCAGCGGGCAGAGAGCCCTCGGCCCCCCCACCCCACCCAACCCGACCTGACCCAACCCTACAAGGCAGAGGGCCCTGCTGGATGCTTCCCGGGAGCCACCCCAGGTAAGCACCGCCGGGGCTCCCCACCTCGCCCTCCCCTGCAGGTCCCTCTGGCTCTTAGGGTTGGGGCAGGGAGGCAAGGGGCTCTGTGCGCGTTGCCGGCGCCTGCAAGCCCCATGGCTCCGACAGTTCCCATTGGCGCTTTTCCCAGCCAATGGGAGTCATGGAGCTCACGCTCGTGGCGGGTGCAGCACGTGGAGCGTCTGGAGACCCCCCTCACCGCTCTGACCCTAGGAGCCAGAGACCTCCCAGCAGGGCAAGTGAGCGCGGCCAGGGAAGGGGGCAGGGTGTGGTGGAGTGAGTGTCAGGGTGGGGGGTGCTGGGCTGTGAGGGTGTGGAGGGCGCTGGGCAGTGGGGGAGGTTTGTGTGTTTTGGGGTGCTAGGCAGTGGGGGACTGTTGGGGGTGCTGGGCAGTGGGGGAGATCTGTGTGTGTCAGGGCATTGGGCAGTGGGGGTCTGTGTGGGGTATTGTTTAGTTGTGGTGGTGGGGCTGTGGGGAAGGGCACTGGGAGGGAGGGAGGGAGGAGAAATCGGTGTGTATTGGGAAACTAGCGAGTGGGGGGTTCTGTGTGGGGTGTTGGGCAGCTGTGGTGGGGCTGTGGGCGGGGGGATGCTGGGCAGGGGTGGTGGTGTGCACAGCAGTGTGCATTTGTGGAGGAACTGTGGGGAAGGCGGGGGGGCTCTGGGCACAGTGGGTTCAGGGGGTGCAGGGCATAGTGGATCCGGGGGGTGCTGGGCAGGCGAGCTGTGTGGAGCAGCATGGGCCCACCCCCGACAGGAAGGGGCACGCTGGTAGCACGCCGGGCGGACCAGTGTACCCCATTGCCCCTGGCCGGCCCTGCCCTTCCCGCTGCTCACCTCCTCAACTGAAGGGGTGGGAGGGGGTGCACAGGTGGGTCCCGGCAGTGCTTACCTGGGGCGGCTCCTGGGAAGAGGCCGGCAGGTCCCCGAGGTGAGTGTCAGCTGGGCTGAGTCCAGCAGAGTGTGTGCAGACTGGTCCACCTAGCCCATGGCAGAGCCGAGGAAAGAGGCACCTGCTTCTGCACATGCTGATTCTCCCCAGGGCAGGCCGGGGCTGCACACTGCTGAGCTGCTGCCCAGCTCACTCACCCACGTTGGCAAGCAGGGATTGCACCTGGCGGCGGACATCTGCTCGCTGTGCAGTCGGGGCGCCAGTTGTCCTGATATTCAGGTGACATTTTAAATTTGGGAGTGAAATAGAAAATTAGTCGATTGGGAATGTCCCATTAAACCCGACTGTGACCTGTTATCCACAGGCAATTATGGGTTTTCAGGTTGTTTTCAGGCGTAACGCTGAGGCTGGGACTGGGGGCCTCCCCTCTGTGACTGCGGCTGAGGCTGGAGCCAGAGCTAGAATTGGGGCCCCTCGCGCCCCTGCCTGTAACTGGGTTTGACTTTGCAGCCAGGATCCTGAGCCCCTGTCCGGTGGCTTCAGCCTGGGGCTGGAGCTGGGGCCTTGTGCTTCTGGCCTCGTGGCTTCTGCTGGGGGCTGGAGCTGGGGCCTTGAGTCCTTGCCCCGTGGCTTGTGGTTTGGGCTGCAGCAGGGGCCGTACACCCCTCTTGCAGCTTCCTAGGGCTGTGCGCCCCCTCTCATGGCTCCGGTCGGGGCTGTGCACCTGTGGCTCCCCCCCGCCCGCTCACCCAATATGTCCTGATATTTCACTCTTGCGATCTGGTCACTCTAACATGGTGTTGTGACATTGTAGGACCCCAAATCAATCCCAGGATCTCTAGACCCATAAACATATATGCCATGGCTTCAGAAAATTGAAGGGCTGATGTAACAGTCATTGGGTGTAGCTCCATTGAAGTTCCCTGGTAGGCCCAAAGAGACATCCTGTGACTCTGAATGGATCTCTTCTCTCTTCCTCCTGGGGATTTGGAGAGGAACATCTCATTTTCTTCCTGCACACTTGGGTTTCTCTAGGTGTGGTCCCGCTCTCCTCACCCCACCATGAGGAAGAGGGGATGAATTCTCTCCTACTTTCCCTTACTTCTGGGGGACCCAGAGATTCTCTCAGTGCTGGTACTCTCCTGTGGAGTGCGCCTAGCTCTCTGGGAGCACTGACCACCCCTGCAGCCATCACCCTGCTCCCCCTGGGAGAGAGAAAGCTAGCCTTGGCTAAAGGAGGAAAGTAAAGTTAACTGAAAGGTAAAGCACCTTAGTCTTCCAGGAGTATCTACAGTCTTTTAATCGCAGGATTTTTGCCTGTCTCAAGGAAGGAAAGTGTAAGAAGCAACGTGCCGTCTTGCCAGCATCTCCTGAGTTCCCCAAAGAGTAATTATAAGACAAGTTTCTCCTTCACACACGTCTCAGTCAATGAAGTTGCAGTTCCTTGGGAACCGCAGCTGTTCCCCACTGAAATTCATTACCACGGTTTCATATTCATAAGCGTGAGCAAGACAAGAGGCCTCAGAAGGGCCCTTCTTTGGACGCCAGTGTTAATGCAGACACAGGAAAAGAGCAACTGAAATTTCTTCTGATTTCTTCCACCCCAGCTGAGGCCAGATGTCTCTCGCGGGGCGATCGCCGATACAGTCTGAAGTCACTCCAGAACATACACAGCAGTGGAGACCAGGAGTGTGCAATGGAAAAGGACAGGACCTTTCCACAGGACGCAGTGGTGCCTCACAGAGCAGCCCTGACCGAACTGGGGATGGCAGGAAGCATTGTGCTGCAAGGCACCCAGAGCGAGCGTGCCCACGGGGCCACGCTCTAGGAGAGTGCTGTGTGCCTTCCCCTCTGCAGCCCACCAGCTCTGCTGACGGATGGTGAGGGACCAGGCCCCTCCATGCCCTGCCTCTCCTCAGAGAACTTGCTTTCCATGCTCAAGTTGGAAAATGTCCATCTCAGATCTGTGCTTGCTGAGAGAACAGTCATGTTGCCAGATTTCACACAGCCAAATGTCCCGGGTCTGCAATTGCCTGAAATGAACCAGCCTACATTTCTGTGGAACACTTCTCCACACAAATGTAGGCCTGACTGATAAGTAAGGGGGGGGGGGCAGTGGCAGGCACCCCAAGGGTGAGGATCTCAAATGCTGCCAGATTCTGGCCCTTCTGGAGGCACTTCCTGCATATCCCTTTCCATGTTATAGAACTTCTTCCTTTCCCTTCCAGGCCCAGACCTCAGGTATTTGACATATTAGTGGTGCCTTGCCAATTGTCCATCTCAATCTATCTCTGTCACACACCCGTCTCTGAAAACTCATATCAAACTCCTCCAACAAACGATGACTCAACGGTGCTGCAACCAACTGCCAGGGCCCAATCTTGCAGTTTCAGATGCAGGATCGGGGGCCTTAGTTTTAAATGTTCCAGTTGGGCTCAGTCTTGAGTGCTTCATTCATCTCTCCTTGAAACTGCTGCAGCTTGACCAAGTATTACCTGTGCCTTAAGTGACCATGAAAACATGATGACCCAGATTTGCCCAGGGGGTAACTCAAGTGGAATTAAGAGTGACACCAGAGTATGGTAGGATGGGTAGTGAGAGTGAGTGAGTCAGAGATGGAGGTGGATGGAGAGAGGTAGATTCTAAATGTTACCAACATTGAGATACATTAGTAGTTCTTGTAGAAGTGTGTGTGATTGTCCCAACACTGGCAGGGTTGTGTGACAGTATGCACAAATGAGCAGTGTCCTGGGATGGCGTGAGTATGTGTGTCTGAGGACTGGGAATAGAATAAAGGTCTTATTGTGTTAATCTAATAGATTTTTCTTTCCCTTGTCCATAGGGTTTACCTGGAAACCCTGGGGACAGAGGACCTCCTGGAAAGCCAGTAGGTCATTTCACTTTTAGATTAAATGCCAAACAATTCTGCTCGTCTCCCTTTTATATCAGTACCTCCATATACCCCATCCTTCACAGTGACAGTTAAATGTCGCTTGATTACTGTTCTAATTGGAAGAACAGCTACAAGAACTAAGAGCGAAGAGTGATTATGGTAGCAGCATCTGTGGTAGGTTTGGCTCAATGTAAAAATAATTGAATATGTTATATGTAAATGAAAGCAAAAGCTCGTTACAACATTCTCTTAGTATTTGCATATAAAAACTAATGCCAGAATCTGTATCTTCTACACATGCACTGCCCAGTCCCTCTCTATATTCTGGAATAAACGTAGAATGCCATTGACAAAGACATATTTGACTCAATGAGCACCAGAGAGTACAAAGAAAATCAGTACCATACCACAGGGAATTTTCATGCAAATTTACCTTCAGTGTCTCATTTTATAAAACTACTTTTTAAATTTGTATTAAACAGATTTCTCTTTCCACAGGGTGCCTCCTCCCTGCTTTCTCCTGAGGACATAAATCTCTTAGTCAAGGTACAGGCTGAAATTGCCTTTGTAATGAGATTGTTTTTTGCTTTTAACTTGATGACTGATGCTGCGTTACAGAGATATGTCTGAACTGTCAGTGCCAGATGTGCATCTGAATATTCTAAACAGCCAGATTTGCAAGCAATTTGCAGTTCGTAGTCACATTGTCAGCTGGTGCCACTGGGGACATGTTAGAGCGCAAAGGGGGCATGGCCAGAGTTAGATACACTCCAGTAATCTCCACCAGTGTAATGACCTACAAAGGGCCCTTACAAGCTGGTGTAAGTTAGAGCAGCCCCGAGGTTGCTGCTCTAACTTTTAGTGGGGCCTGAACTGTCCCTCTGAAGCGCTGGCATCAAATATTTTCAAGCATAATTCCCTAAAGATAGGCTTTAAACGCCACTGAAAGCATCTAAATGGGGGAAGGGATAGCTCAGTGGTTTGAGCACTGGCCTGCTAAACCCAGGGTTGTGAGCTGAGGGGGCCATTTAGGGATCAGGGGCAAAAATTGGGGATTGGTCCTGCTTTGAGCAGGGGATTGGACTAGATGACTTCCTGAGGTCCCTTCCAACCCTGATATTCTATGAAATAAAGGGGCCCAATTTTTAAAAATGCTGAGCACCTATGTCTCCTGCTTAAGTCAGTTTGAGCTGTAGATGCTCAGTGCCTTTTGAAAATCAGTCTACGTTTGCATGAGGTATCTAACTGGGGATGTATGTGCCTACCATTAAGCACCCACATTTGAAAATGTTGGTTTGTAGGTTGGCTTTTGCTGTCCATGAAGATGATTTCATGGGAAATGATTCAGTATTTGACACTGAGCAGCTGCTAAATCTTTGCTGATGGCCATGGGCACAGTAGAGAGATTTTTAAGCAGTCTAGGGACCTGGCAAGAAATCTTTACCTATTGATTAAGAGGCACTGAGAAATGAACTGCTAACTGGCCTCCTTCTTAGAGCTGAAAAGAGCAGCCCTCTCGAGTTACTACCTTGAGATGAAACCTTGTATTCACACAGCATCTCTTCTCAAAAGACCCCAAATATCTTTACAGAGAGTGCACTGTATGAAGATGTTTTGTATTACGGTAACCCCTGGAGACCCCAGCTGAGCTCAGAGCCCCATTGTTCTAGGGGCCATACACACACAAAGTAGGAAGCAGACCCTGGTCTAAAGTGCCTATATTCTAAGTCAGACAGACACCCAAGCAATAGCAGGGAAAAGAGAGTCAACGTGCATTGCCCAGGTCATACAACAGATCCCTGGCACAGCTGGGGATAGAACCTAGCCCTCCTGGCCTATCCACTGGACTGCACTGCCTCTCTGTATACTGGGCTCACTTCACCCACCACTGAAACAAGGCCAACCCTCAGGCAGAAATGCTTGGAATTCTGTATGCTTGCTGGGTGTTTTTTGAAATAAAGAATAATGTAGTGAGCTGACACTTCAAAGGACAGTTGAGGGAGACAGAGCGTAATTCCCCATGATGAATTTGGCCAGGGCACTGTAGCACACATCTGCTTTTGCAACAAATACCAAGAGATCTTTCATGACCACAAGTGGGCAGCACTTCACTTCTCTGTTATTCCACAGTGCCTGCCACCACTCTGCTGAACATAGGCTCAGTACTGACTATCCTGCTTTCTCTAGGGGTGGGAAGACTATAGCATGAACTCTCCCCCAAAATTAAGGACCATCAAAAACCTCACCACATTCCGCTAAAAGTGCAAAGCACCTTTCTTTAACCTGCCTTCTTTAACATAAACACATAGCAACAGGTTTATATGTTAAAAACTCCACACTGCATGAGAGAGCAAACAACACGTGACAGATATGTAGTCATATCACTCAATGCACTACTGGAAGGCGCTCAGATACTATGGTGACCAGCGTGGTATAAGAACCTATAGAGAACAGAATAGGAGCCGCTCCCAACTCCCTGCAGCTCCTGGGTTTTCCCTGGACAGCTGCCCTCCAAGCACTGACCCAGCCAAGCTTTGGAGGCTGGATAAGACACTGTTTGGAATCTGTAAGTGAAGAAGAAACAATAGTTTGTGTGTGTTCCTGCTTCACGTTTCTCCTCTCTCTCTCCCCATCAGAATAGGCCTTTCCCCCCATTCTGTGAGCCTGGCTTTGATAGTGAGTTATGAACTACTCAGGTGCCACAACAGTTCTGTGGCCTACCCCTGATTTGAGTGGAGCACAGACCGAGTGGGTACGCCCATAGCACCGCCTTGCTAAAGTCACACCGAGCGACTGTGGGACTGGAAGGGAGCCTCAGTCTCATCCCTAATGCTCTTCTCAGTGTTACCTTGTCTCTTTTAGGATGTGTGTAACGACTGCCCACCTGGCCCCCCGGGGCTCCCTGGAGTGCCAGGCTTCAAGGGGGATAGAGGTGCCCAAGGACCTCCGGGTAGAGATGGCCTGAATGGGAAAATGGTAAGAGAACTGCAATAAGGTTCGTGCTTCAGGATCTCTTTGATAACTGTTTTTAGCCTTATTTTAATATGCCTGTATTTATAGTCACAGTAAGAGCAATGCACTACGTGCTTCATAGACAGGTCTGAAGCCCAGCTCCTGTTACAGCCCCTTTACCCTGCTCTGGTAGCCTGAAGGAGCTTAGGAGGAGGAGGGGACAGATGGAAGGGTGATGGGGCTGGGGGAGTGGATGGAGAACTCCACCCTCCAACAATTTAGGAATCTGCTTTATGTTGGGGCTTGCTCCTGCCCTGAGAGCAGCCTAGAATACAGGAGCCAGCCATCCCTCTTGCCCTGCACCTCCTATACATCCAACGGGAGAGCCTGCTAAAACCAGAGAGGATGTTTCAGCCAGGCGCCTGCAGACAAAGAGAAGAGGCTACACACAAAGGAAGAGAAGACGATGAGAAACAACCAAACCAGGGGGGCTGAGCAGAGGAGAGGAGTACAGTTTTAGTAGCTCAGGGACAGCTGGATGGATTTTCTGTTTGTCAGGAGACAGCCTGTGGGAAGGGGCGAGGGAGTGATTTTTAAGGAGGGGCTTGAAAAGGGGGAGGGTGGGGGCCTGTAAATACATGATACTCGCTGAGAATAAGGGTTGCAGAACTGGATCCCTAATATGTAGGGATCTAAATGGGGGAGGAACAATCGTGGGACTCCACTCTAAATCCACACATGCCATGTCCAATACCCCATAAGAACCCGCATCTCTAACCATCCCTGTGCCCTGATTCTCAGGTCCTTCTCCCGTCCTCCCTCCAAGGCCTACGTGGCTTCCTCTCCCTCTCCATCAGTTTGCATATTATACATAAATTGGCATAGAAGTCAGTGGAGTTACTGGTAGCCTTTGTGCGTCCATTGTGCTTCTGCACATCTCGTGTCATTTCAGATCTTCCGTTTACAGAGTGCCTCTCACCCCAAAGCACTTAAAACGTGTGGGAGTCACTCCTCCTGGCCATTGAAGGGCTGCTGTATTGGAGAGGAACACAGGAATAGTGTAAGACAGGACGAGAGAGGTGCTATATCCAGCTTTAGCTGGGGAGGCACAATGTGTTTCCCTCCAATTCAGCCGAGAAACCACTTATTTTTGTAGAAAGCGGCCTGGGTTGTTTAATTGCCACAAGCAGCCGTGACTGTGGTTGTATATTTTAGCCAAAACAAAGCACTTCTGGCAGCACAGAGCCCCTTGGCACTGTGCTGGGGCAGTGGTTCTGTACAAATGCAGAGGATAGCGTCCCATTGACTGAATCCCTGTACCACTCTCTGCATCCCACCGACTTTTTTTTTTTTGGAAGTCTCCCATCCCAGGACTGACCAGGGTTAGCACCAGTGTGCATATGTACTACATTTGCTACCTGAGTATGAGTATGTCTCCCTCTAGTGGCTGGCGTGTCTTTTGAATAAGAGCCAGCTTTTGAATAAGAAGACATTTTGGTGTTCATGGGTCCCTCTGTTGCTGTATATATGTAATAAGGAGCTTGTCACACAGGCTCAGAGCATCCAGGAAAGCTGGACTGAGTCCTAACTGTGTTAGGCTGCAGAATTGAAAGTTTATCCTTGCAACTACTGGTTCTGCACATGATGGGTGGCTGATCACTTACTGTGTTTTTCTGATTTTGTAAGTAATTAGTGTGATTGAGTGCTCTTTCCTCTTTATTGTAGGGCGATCCTGGACCCCAGGGTCTCCCAGGACCTCCAGGGTTGGATGGTCCAAAGGTCAGTAATTCTCCTCAATTAACATCACCTGGATCGACTCCAGTCTTATGTAGAGCAAAGGCTGAATCAGAATGCAGAGGGGGAGAACTTATGTGGGACTTGAGTGGGAGACAGGCCCTGTGCTACCTTTCTGAATTTCATCCCTGAATCACACAGCTTTCCCATATGCAGCCCAGCAGTGTAACATAGTATCTAGCACCCCCCGTCTCTCTGTTTGCAAAGACCAGTTAGGTTTTGATCCTCCACACAGAATTCGGTCTCAATGGGAGCGTTGTGCAGGCAAAGACTGCAGGATGGGTGCCTTACTATCAATTTGGATCCGCTCACCTGAGGCAGGAGGGAGAGCCCCAGCCCTGGAAATCCTGCACCTTCCTTTCTGCTTGAAAAATTCCTTGCTTGAATGGTTTTGATGTAATGAATGGTTTGGTATGCTGGGGCTACACTGACAATGCACTGAACTGTCAGTCTCCTTTAAATGGCCACAGTTTGTAGCACCCAGTATTACTTGGAAACACATTGAAAGAAGGGCTTATCCTTTTCGCTATTTACCACGTCTCAACCTCATATTCAAGGGTTATTGACAAACACCGAGCAATGCCTGAAGGATTCTAGTAATTTAACATTTAGCGCTCTGGCCTTGTGTAACCTCCATGATCAGTTTGCTCAGAAAGTCAGTGCTTAGTTACGGTTGGAACATTTACAATGGCCTAATTTGAAACAAACCAAAACAAATCAATTGCAATAGAGATAAGGAGTTTCCCCCTAGACTTACCTGCCTTCCAGCACTTGGTTCCAGTCGCAAGCAGTGTCTGCTATTTTAATTTCTTTTTATTTGCAGTTATTACAATGAACAAGGAGTTATACTGATTCAGAAAACTGATTTTACTTCTTGCCATGAAAAGTACAGAAAGGGCAATAAAGGACCAAAAGCAAAAGTGCAGGCGGTTAAGATGGGAGAACATTCTGAGAGAAAACTCAGAAAGCCGCTAGTAACCCAAATAGATGTATGTGTTATAGGTAATTGCTGTGAACACTCAGCAGTCTGAGAAATAACCATTCTCTGCTGTTCAGTCATGCAGTGTGAGGGAAGACTGGAGTGGGAAGACTCAGCATTTGACTAAAATGGTATAAGATTTGAATTGTCCGTATGAACATGAACAACCTTAAATCTAATAGGTGGTCAATATCCCAGTTTGCATTCAGTTCATATATGCACATACCCACAGTCTGCAGGTGCTCAAATAAAATAACAGACAGAGAGTAACTCCATAAGATAGCCAGCTGGTCTGTTGGGACTCCTTCCAAAATGCACGGTAGGGCTTCCCCAGGATTTAAAGTCCAGAGTGTGCTGCTCTTCTGAAAGCCTAGCATGGTACACTCTGGGGTAGAAACACCAAGAACTCCCCAGAGTATAGATCAGTGGAACTGCAGGTCCTTTCTCAGTCAGTCCCTTCCTGCTCCTCTCAATGGCATACATCCAGACATATTTTAAACAGCAGACTGGTTTCCCCCACTTGCCTAACCGTTGTTATATATGAACAATGCTATGTGTTGGGGACATTGTAAATTCTACACCCAGCAATTTAGTCATAAGCTGGGATGTTGGTAAAGTCATATTTTGGGCTCCACAATCTGAGTAGTTTCCATACAATGTTTTGTTAAATTTTTCTGGGGTGTGGGCAAATAAATGTGGGTTAGGTGGACCGTGAGACCCCAATTCAACAAAGCACTTAAGCAAGTGCTTATCTTTAAGCACATATGTAAGTCCCATTGGAGTCAATGAGACTTAAATGCATGCTTAAAGTTAAGCATACGCTAAAGTGCTTTGCTGAAGTGGAGCCTACAGCTGGGAATGTCATAAACCTTAGTAGCTCTCAATGGCTTTGTTTGTTATCAGGGCACTAAAGGAGACCGTGGGACATCTGGGGACACTGGACCAAAAGGAGGACAGGTAAAAGAGTGTGCTTCCCAAGTCATGCAACTGGAATATGCGTATAGGATATAACCGTGACTCCCTCCCTGGAGACATCTACCCTGGCCTCACTGGGGAGAGAGGCAAAGATCCTCAGCACCCCTAACTCCCAGAGGGGGGGGGTAAGAAGACTTGGGCTGGGACCGTCCTCATCAGGATGCCCTCCATTTAAAACCCCTCCTCCCTGCCACCATCATCATTTTCTGTGGAGTGTCTGTAGGCCGCCACGTGGCCTTTATTCCCACCACCATCACCACCACCTCTGGTATCTCCAGGAGGCGTCCAGTTGGCTGCTTCGCCCCTTGTTGGTTTTTAAGGGCTGAGCATTTGGCCTCCTTCCCTGGCTAGTGCACAGGTGAGACATGGGGGGTGGGCAGCCTTTTCAGAATTGGGATGCGGAAGGCTAGCACCATGCTGCTAGACTGTTGCGGTTCTCTCTCATCTGGCACCTGAAAAACCCCAGGCTGTTCATGCTATGAGGGAGTCCCTAGCTACCCAAACTGCTTATCCAAAGAGGTAAGCAACAGGTAAGCAGTTAAGGAGAGGCCGCTGTCTTGTCTGAAGGAGAAACTTGGGGATTTTCCAAAGGAACAGGGATCCCGCAGGAACAGAGGGGAATTACGCAAATGGTGGCCAAAATCAAGCCCAGGTTTGCCATAGGTTTCATGAACCTTACACTGAAAGTGGGCCAGGTTTTTGGTCCAGTAACGAAGCCCCAAAATCCGGTAAGTTTCAAGTTAAACATTTTGCCCAGCTCTCATTTTGCACACCCTTCTGCCTTGGCCTTTCGGTCTTCCTCTCCCGGCCCCTCTACGCATAGAACAGCAGATGCCTTAGGGAAAGTACATCCGCAACATAACTGTGCTTCTTTCTCGACTGACTGCTAACACTGCGAGAATTGCTCAGTGAATATTTCCTTTGCATACAAAATATGCAACTCATGCCAAGCCTGCTGTTACGTTTCTTGACGAGTTATTCAGTCTCCAAAGCCTATGTGTATTAAAGACCTTAGCTACAGCATAAAAGTGCATGCTTTGCAAGCCTAGGCTTCAGTTTGTAATCCCAGGATAGCTTATTTCCTGAGGACCAACCCTTCTGTGTGTTCACTCGTTTCACTGTTATATCACAGCTTCCTTATGACTGCCATTTATTGACCTAATATCTGGGGGAGGTCACTGAAGAGTGAAGAATGATTTAGTTGGGGTTTAGGTCCTGCTTTGAGCAGGGGGTCGAACTAGATGACCTTCTGAGGTCCCTTCCAGCCCTGATTGTCTATGATTCTATGATTCTAAGAAGGGATTGAGACTAATCTAATAGTTGTTTTGTGATTCTGCAGGGTCACCCTGGAATGCCTGGCTTCTCGGGACCTCCTGGAAACCCAGGCCCCGCTGTAAGTTTTCCTCCTCCTTTCCCCCCCCCCCGCCCCATATTGAGAAGTGGATCATCATGCTGCATGTGTGTGTGTCTCACTAATAAGTGTAGCTGCAGACTACATATGCCACAGACTACATATGCCACCTCCACCCATGTCTGTGCCATGTCTTTTAAGTTTCCCAGTGGGTTCGTAATAGACCCTGGAGCATTAAAGAGACCCACAATCCTGACACTTGCTACTTAACGCATCTTGCAGCCATTGCTTTGCCTCACGTGCATAAATTTATGCTCAACTTTGGTTGCTTCCTTTATAGGAAAGGCAATGGGCATGGCATTTTTTTCACTGAGCCCACATGGTAAAAAATATGAGTGCTTCCCATGTAGTAGATGAGGCTGACAGTTGGCTTTAGAAATAGCGAAGGTCAAAAGGGAAAACGTTTGGCTCGTTGACGAGTTAAATGCCACACAAGGATCTTAGACAAGGGTTTCTCAAGTTTTCTCATGTTGTGGACTTCTTCAGATAGGATTGTTCCCCCGGCTATCGCCCGTCACCCTTTCTGGTTCCCCATTCTCCACATTAGCAACGGTGCTTCTTTACATGACAAAAGCATATTAGGATGGTGTTAAAGAGACATGGCTAAAATTGCTTTGCTTGAGTGCATTGTGTGCAGCCACTTACGTCTCTCAAGAGTTCTCTCTTTTCCCTGATCGTAGGACTCTGACAAACCTCCCTTGAAGCCACCCTGGCTTAACCTGGCCAGATCCCTTTGCAGTTTGACCCTAGCCCTCCTAACTGTTTGCAACCCCCCTCTAATCCCCGTGTCAGCAGCAATCTGACCATAGCAGAATTTATATTGCACCATTGCTTTGCCATTGTGACATCAGCACCACCAGAAAGGGCTCGGTGGGTCCGGCCCGGAATCATAGAACTGTTGGGTTGGGATGGTAGCTGGAGTGGGTGCAATCAATCCTGTCAATAGGCAAACATTCATTTGCTTGCCTATTGACACGATTGATTTACAACCTCTAAACCAGGCTATCTAGTCTCTTTGCTTATTCAAGTTATGATTAGGGCCCTACCAATTTCGCGGCCGAGAAAAACATGTCACAGACCGTGAAATAACCCCTGCCCCGTGAAATCTGATGTCCTCTTGTTCCTAGGAGCATCCCAGCAAAGGGGGCTCCTAGCTCTGGCTGGGCTGGGGACCGACAGGACTTGTCCGTCTCCTGCACAGCTGCTCTGGGGGAGGGGTGAGACCAGACCCACCTCCAGGTGCCTCCCGCTGCCACAGCACGCTCTGGGACTGGGCAGCAGCCCCAGAGGTTCCTGCAGCTGGAGGAGGCTTGTGGATTTGGATCCGATCTTCCCATTGCTGCTGGGAGCGCCCCAGCAGGGGGCTCCTCGCTGCTAGTCCGGGCAGGGCTGGGACTTGTTCTTTCCCTGCAGGGCTGCTCTTGTGTATCTCTCTCAGCTGCAGATAGCTCCACACCCCCTCTGAAGGCAGCACAGAAGTGAGGGTGGCAATCCCATGACCCACGTACCACCGGTTTGCGACCTCCCCCCACAATCCCCTCTTGGATCAGGACGCCCATGGTTACAACACCATGAAATTTCAGATTTAAACATCTTGAAAACATGAAATTTACCAATTTTGAAATCATTTGGCTGTGAAATTGACCATAAATACCGTGAATTTGGTAGGGCCATAGGTATGATGATTCCATAGCCCACCTGAGCAGCTTGCCTTGTTGCCAAAGACTTTATAATTCATAAAGTTTCTCATAATATTTAACCTACATTTTTCTTGCTGCAACCTATGCCCACGGTGTCTTGTTCTGTCCACGTTGACGATAGATTGCAAGATTTGCCTTCTGCAGTGTGTGCTCTGAGATATTTCTCCCAGCAGTTCTATTCTTCTTGGAGTTCATTTGGGCACAATAGTTTTTCTAATTACTGTATATTTTCTGGAATGGCAAACAATCTAAAATGTCTGACAATGTATGGCTTGGGAGGCCAATTACGTACAGAGGTTGGTGACTGCTTTTCTGTGATGAATTAATGTGAATGAATGAAAGAAAACGGTAGTGTTGCCAGCTGTGATACTGACTGTGTTGACAGGGATACACTATGAACAAGCAATTCATATTCTTTCTGCTTTGTTTTATTTAGGGACCAGATGGCAAACCAGGACCTGCAGGACCCCCAGGAATGCCAGGGGATATAGTAAGCCATGGGCCACAGTGTTAGCTTCTTTAAAGTGAGGCTGAACTGATGCAAACATGATGATTTCCCCAAGCCTCTCAAGTGCTATCTAAAATGCTATTCATGTTGAATAGGCCATGCTGGAAACTCTTTGTTTCCTTTACTTCTGTGCAATCCAACCTTTCCAGAATTAGAATTCCTGATACAGCTGTGATGTGATGGGAAAACCCTTCAGTGAGCAGGTGGCTTCCCCACTCTTCTCCAAACTCAGTCCACATAAGTTATAGCAGGATAAATCTACTCCCTTCCCGGGGTTTGGTTGTAATCACCAAAGGAACTTAAAATGAAACCGCATGAATCCAGTCCAAGCTTTCTACTCAGGCTTGTCATCTCCTAAGGTTACTCTCAGACCTGCTCAGGAGATTTCAAGAGAGAACCTACTGCCTCTCTCAAATCCATACAGGTAGTGACCCACATGCAACAGTGAATCAGCAAAACACACTTAATATTTCCGAGCAGGATCATCACCCGCTGACACAGTGCTGGGTAATAAGGGTGAAGTGCAAGCGAATCCACAAGGCCTGCTAGGGATTTCGTTATTGCTATCGGTTGTACAAGGAAAGTGCTCAGATACTGAGGTGATGGGTGGCAATAAAATACCCTGAGAGAGAGAATCTGATCTGGTTCTGATTGATCTTATCTTTTGAATCTGGTTGATCTTCATTGCAAAGTGAAACAGAAGATTCCTTGTTATGAATCAATGTCTCTCTTGTTTCCGAGAGGAGGCATCTTGGAGTAACACAGGCTGTTGAGTCAGAATAATGCAGTTGTGTGTAATTATGATGCATTTCTGGAACTGGATTGCTCAGGGTTTGCTAATGAGCCTGTCGCCCCTTGGCCATTTCTTCAACTCTAGCTTTCATCAGTAGTGACCAAGAATTGCTCATCTGATGGCTGTTGTGAGATGAGTTAGCAGTCTTAGTGGAGAGGCCAAGGACCGAGCTTTTCTTTCAGCCGTAACAGGTAGTCAAGGTTGAAGCAGTGTGTGACAGCCTGTGTGCTGAACAATCCCATGGATAAACAGAGGATTTCATTCACAGGGACAGTCAGCTAAACACCTTTCATAACCACCAATTTAATATATACAGACTATAACACGTGCATTGACTGGCTTTTATATTAATGTCAATAGCTCAATGCTGGGCAGAGACTTGCTATGTTGTTATCCGCTTCTTCCCAATTTACACTTTTGAGACCAAATTCATCCTTCTCCTAAGTGGCTGCAATTCCCACTGAAGTCCGTGAGAGTTGCATCTGTTTATCTTGGAGGCTGAATTTGGCCTCTTGTGTCAATAACTGTGAATATAGCAAAGCAAAGTTTGGTCCCTAAGGGAATGGAAGTTTGAATGCGTTCGAGACATGTAGTTCATTTCCCCTCCCAACTCCAGGTTTGCAAAGTGTTCTTCCTTGTGAAGCAGCATCTGAAAAGCTTATCTGAACATTGCCACATCAATGGTCTCTTTACAGGGTAAAGATGGCCCAGCAGGTCCCCCGGGCCCACCAGGACTGCCTGGCCTTCAGGTAAGGGACAATTGCTTGCTATTTCTCATTCAATATGTTACACTTCCTGTAAGCATGTGGACACAGCAAGTGACATTTCTGAGCTGTCTTGGAGTGGATGTGAGATTTATATTGTCAAGTTAACTCCAGATTCACTGGGCTCCATATAGTGTGAGTTCTGGGTCGGGCACCTTCCAGCCAAGTGATAGTTTCCAAAATGGATTCATCTGTTCCTCTTGCCTGACTCTTATTTCCCTGGCAGAGATCTTCCCATAGAGGGCACCAATGTGAGATAATGCCTCCAAGCCTGTGGGCACAGATAATTGTGTCTGCAGTTCATACTGCTACAAGGGATGGGATTTTGTTATGTTCTAGTATCCAGAATGTAATGACCCCCTTTGTATTGGCTCAAGAACAATTGTAGGCTCAGTTTAATATCTGAAACCCCATTGATCTGGCAACGGTGTTGATCTAGTGAGTCTTATCTATCTCTAATGTCTATGGGCCAGATCTTCTTCTGGTGTAAATCAGCATAGTTCATTGAGTAGTCAGTGGAGTGATGCTGATTTACGCCACCTGAGTATCTGGCCTTACGACCCTATCTTTAAGCAGCGTTAGGGATGCTGATAAGGTGAAGCATCATGCATCTGACTCCTCTGTACTTCCCATTCTGGAAGAAGTCTGTGGTGTTGGCAGAGTGTGGGAGTAGAGACCGCGGAGGCTGGACAGAGCTGTTGTTTGTAAATAGCTGAGGTGTGGAAGTGAGAAGGGGGCATCACATGATGCACTGTGACCAAGCAGAGCAGTCATCACAAGCTTCACACTCACAAAGACGTACCCATCTTCTGTATAGCCCCCCGGACTCCCTAATGGATGTTTCATTTACAGGGCATTGACGGCAAGGATGGCAAGCCTGGATCTCCCGGGGAACCGGTAAGGATTCGCGTTGTAAACATCATCATTTCAAGCCGCTAGAGTCAGGCTTTCAGAGCCCATAACTGGCTATTGCTTTTGGACTCAGGAGAGTCTGTTTACATGCATCAAGTTCCCACTGAACTGCCTTGAGCAATCTGTTAATGTGCAAATCTTAGCACCTTGAAAGGAGACCTGGCCCTTTTCTCTGAGGGTATGTGTACACTGTAAGCTGGGGGCGTGATCTTCAGATCGAGGACACATAGCCAAGCTGCCATGCTAAGAATAGCTAAAAATACGACAAGTAGCTGCAGTGTCATGAGCTGCAGGAGGGGCGAGCATGGCTGCAGTGTCATGAGCTGCAGGAGGGGCAGCTGCCCTGAGTACGCACCTAGGGCTCAGCAGGTAGGTAATCAGGGTGGCTAGCCACTCATGCTGCTGCAGGCACACTCCATGGGTAGTGCGTTAGCTCAATCAGAGCTAAGAGGGGCATGTCTCCTGGAGCTCGGACTCACAACTGCAGCTCAAAGTGTCGTCATCTCTGTAGTGCTCCTGTAAATTCTGGAGAGACCCAGGTCTGTCGTGTCATACTCAACCTAGTGAGCCGGTTTTTGCAGCTTGTGGGGCAGGGAAGGGAGTAGGAAATGCACCCTGAAATGCACTTGCTGGGTTGCAGAGTGACAATTCTCCTCCCTTCTTGGATAGGCAGTTTTGTGTTTGATTTCCCCCATTGTTCTTAACTTGTACGCACAGGGAGGAAAAGGACCTGAGCTGGAATTTTCCAGCCAAAGGGCTAGATTAATAAAGTGGACAGGAAATAGCATTCCCCTAGCATATGCATATTACTCTGAGAATGCGCTTCCAGAATCTGTTGCCCCCATCCTCTTCCTGTGATTTGCCAGAATGTGGCAAGCTCTTTCCTTCTCGGGACACGGACAAATACTCAGTGTTAAGGTATTGTGTGGACTGAGCCACTTTTCAGAGTCAGATGCACACAGTTGTGCATAAACAATTGCATGCGCCCAGTTTCTCTGTGTAAATACCCCTTTTATATGTATGCATCAGATAAGCGTGCAACTGCGTGCACCTAGTTTTGAAAATCTGGTCCAGACAGGTACACCTGGCAACAGGTGAGGGGACATCTTAAACTTCCAAAGCCCACATGTCTCGAAGCAAGAGTGGATTTACAGATGGGTGGAGGGTGCCTGGGTTCCGAATGTCCTGTGTGTGCACTCTGATGCAGGTTTTGGGGGAGCATCCCCATTGCATTCACGTGTGAAGACTCGTCCCTAGAACCCTCATGACAACTAATGGGAAAGTGCAGAATCCCTTTTTGGATGATGATGAGGCAGATGCTGGCAATGACAGAACAATATCACAATCTGAATGTGCTTGTTTCCATTAGGGCAAACCAGGAGAACCTGGGCTCCCAGGCCAAGAGGGGGCCAGAGGATTACCGGTAGGTACTACACCAGGTGGTTTAATCCAGAAACTGTCTTATCCTTTACACTGGAAAATCTTTGGGTGGGGATGGCCTTTGCCTGTGTGTGTGCATAGCACTTAGCACAAAAGACATGCCCTGCTGAGACATCTAGGCAGTTCCACAGCATAAAGGATAAAAAATAATCCAAGAAATCAAAGAGGGCATTTCTGGATCTTTTGCCCCCAGAATTCCCTGGACCAGATTATGCAGGTCCTTTGCCTGGAGGTCACGATATAAGAAGCCTTCTGCCCTCCTGGTGCCCCACACACTAGGGCTGCTCACGGATGCAGGCTCTGCGCTCCAGTCGTGCATCCTGGGGATGGGGAGAGGGGAGGCTAGGGTCTCACCCTTTCCCCTACACATTGTGGGCCAGGCACACCAGGAAGAGCAGCTGCACCACCATAGACTCCCCTGTACATTGTGCTGCTAAGGAGCGGGATGGTGCCTCCCCGGGATACAATTCCACGCTGACCAGGCAGTTAATCTAAGGCAAAACTGGCGAGGTTTTAAGGGCACCCACTGTGCATGCACCATTCAGCCAAGGCCTTCCCAAAGGTCCACGCATCTGGCTGTTGTTAATGTCACTCTCTTCTGCAGGGCTTCAAGGGGCACAGAGGAGATGCAGGCCCCCCAGGCGCCAGGGTAAGTAGCATGCACCCCTCTGTGTGTGCTGTAGAAGGAGATGGGTCAGTCAGCCGTAAAGGGGCTTCCCAAAACGATAAGAGAAGATTTTTACAGGCCTTTTTAGCGTTGTGTTCATGAGTTGCTGTGACCTTGTAGGGCTGGGCATTCTGCCTGCCTTGCAGTGGGTGGCAGAGCACAGGGTGGACGCAGCTGGGGGGTGGGCAGTGGCATTACTGGTAGCCTCCTTTTCTGGACTCCCAGCTAACATTAATGCTGGGGTATTGAGCGGTCACTGATGGGCTAGTGCAGCACATCTCATGCCCCCTCCATGAGGTCCCTTTGCATATCAGTTTCACAGCACATCTCCCTGTGCACTGCCAGGAAAGCCACAGGACATAGTTCACAAGTGCAGGCCAGGGGACCAGGAACTGTACTGTGCAGGCGGTACCAGTATCAAATCGCACCCCACCGAGCGTTAGAAACGCAGGATGAATTCAAAGATGAGGAGAATGGGCATGAATAATAGAGCTTTTTGGCTCACTCGCCTCCGGATCAGAAGGTCCTAAATTCAAGTCCCACACCAAGATCTGGCCTCATTCTCAGCTCTGATGTTGCAGGGATCCCCGCTATGAGAGGTGTCGTCCTGCAGATGAGATGAAAACTGAGCTTTCTTCTGCCTAACTCTGGCTCTTCAGGAAAATAAATGATGGTCCAGTGGCACATTGCAGGAGGACTGGCAGAGAGTCCCAGTGACCTAGCTCCTCCTCTCTTCCTCCCTAAAGCAGTTTCTCCATGAAGAGTGCATAACATGCCTTCACGGTCACTGCACTCTCAATAGCTAAGGTATTACTGGAAAGGGCTGCACTATCTCGCATTTGAAAGGTGCTGAAGTGAGCTGTAGCTCACGAAAGCTCATGCTCAAATAAATTGGTTAGTCTCTAAGGTGCCACAAGTACTCCTTTTCTTTTTGCGAATACAGACTAACACGGCTGCTACTCTGAAACCTTTTTTTTTAAGCAGCACATCAGGTTTTAACCACATTGCTCCCATTGGCTTTAAAGCAAGAGGCATGACATGTCTCACCCCATAGAGACTGCAAGCCTCAATCCAGCACGTCAGAATCCCTACACTGTCCAGAGACGCGTTACTAGCCAGAGTATCTATAATGTGTCCAATGCACTGAATTCATCATGACTTCCTTTGCTCTGTGTTCTAGGGAGAGCCAGGCGTGACCGGGCCCGCCGGTCGCGAGGGCCCGCCGGGGAAGGATGTAAGTGTACTCTTGGATCAGCAAGCAAACCTCTGTCCGCACAGGGACAGAGAGCAAAGCTTGTTAGGAGAGGAACTTGAGGGCCTTTGGCCCTGCTCATCCTGCTGACACTTAAATGTTAGCTGTGTCTTTGGAACATTAGAGGGAACTGCATTGTTTCAATCCTGAATTGTACAGCAGATCCGATGGCATGCTTATTCCCACCGAGCAGTACTTTACTGCCTAGTTCCCCACGGCCTGATTCTGTCACACCTTCTCATCCTGAGCAGCATCTTACTCCACAAACAGCCCTCCTGG
Source organism: Lepidochelys olivacea (assembly GCF_965140295.1). Lineage (NCBI taxonomy): Eukaryota > Metazoa > Chordata > Testudines > Cheloniidae > Lepidochelys > Lepidochelys olivacea. The sequence continues at coordinate 12,030,978 of NC_140412.1, forward strand.
AATCAGTGAGATTGCCTGCGGAGTAAGGTACTACTCAAAGGGAATCAGGGCAGCAGAATCAGGTCTTAGCATATCCTTAGTGCAGTAACAGAGCAAAACCCTAGTGAGCATCCTGTGGGTACTGTATGATCCTGGAGAGGCCACTGAGGGATGGACCAGATGACCGATCATGCCATCTCCGTGGGTCACTGAGAAATGGTTTTGACTGCTGAATTGTGGGGTTTGTCCTACAAGATAGAGAATGAAAAGGTCTGGCAGAGCAGGAATTGGAGCTGTGTCAAGGTGCAGGGCAAGTCCCAGAGAAACACCTTACCTGCCCCATCTTAAAATAACAACATGCCAATAAGCCAGTATAGTCAGAATCTAAGCTTGGCCGGCAAATACCCAGGTTAATGGACTTGACCTACAGACATACTTTTTGAAATCCAGCATGACGGTCTTCACTCCAGCAGAGCCAGAACCTCTTCACAGAACTTTTCTGTGTGTCATTTTCTTCCCAGCTGAGGAGCAGTAGGAGTTAAGCCAGAGCTGTGCGTTATTTTCAGATGATGCTCTCATTGCCTTTGCTTCGGTGTTTTTCACTCAGTGCAACAATTTCTCTTTTCTTCAAGGGTGATGCAGGCCCCCCAGGACCTCAAGGGCCTCGAGGACTCAGAGGGCAGCCAGTGAGTTTCCATTCCAGACAAGCGGCCTTTGAAGGATGGACTCTTGGTGGTAGGGGTGTCACAGAATCCAGAGTTATGGTTTGGAACCAGAATCCTACAGAAGACACAGGTGGCATTTGGCCAGAATGTTTTACTTACTTCAGGAAAGGAGAAGCTGAGTGATGTTGCAAGGACAGGTGGTGAGCAGTAGTGTCTAGGAGCAGGTGACTCTGTAGAAGCAGAATGGTATAGTGGTTTCTGCTATGAGCTGGGTATCAGGCGCTTCTGATAGACTTGGCTCTGACACTTAACTTCCTAGGTAACCCTAGGTGACAATCCTCAAAAGTGGTGTCAATTTTGGGTGCCACCTTCTTTTGAGTGCCCAACTTGAGTCTGATTGTGATACTTGTGAACAAGCTGTTTATTTCCTGTGGAAACAAATACATTTTGGAGAGAAGATGTCATGTCATTATCGAAAACATGCAGAAAGTCAATTTTTAATAGGGTTTCAGTGGAGAAAAGCCATGGGGATGAAATGTCAGGAAGTGTCATTTGGGATGGTTGATACATCGCTCCTATTGCTTTATTGTATTTTTAAAAATCAACTTTTTCCAAACATGAATACAAACCAGACTGTCCAGACCTGAGCCCATCCCTAAAGGAATGCAGAAACAGCTGTTTCTTTCCTCCATGGGAAAGCAGGTTACTGAAACAGAGATTCTGAGACCTGGGCTATAATCAGAACAAAAGCTGACACAAGGCAGCAATGCCAGGAAGTGGAAGGCCGGGGCTTTAGCAGCAGGGAGCCAAGGGGTTTAGGTGAGGCTACAGTAACATATGCAGAGCTCTTGTGTCTGCTTTGTAATTTATCCTGTCAGTCCATGCATGCCCTATAGTGCTGGCATCACTCACTAATGTGTCTTGGCCCCGGCACTTGCAATAAGTAAAAAGGCTCCAGGAGAGAAATCATAAAAAATAAAATTAGCATAGGTCCTAGATGAGCCAAATACCTTCTGAGAGGCTACGGCTGGGTCTGTGAGAGGTGGGAGGGAGCCTTTTGTCCTTCATATACTCTGCAGTACAAATAATCGAAAGTACTCCATGGGAAACACATTCTGAGTATTACAAGTAACAGCGCCACTTTGCATGGGCTATTTTAATTCAGCATGAAGTATCCCTGGTTAATTAAACGTGAAGTTAAACAAAGCCCTGGCTGGGATGATTTAGTTGGGGATTGGTCCTGCTTTGATCAGGGGGTGGGACTAGATGACCTCCTGAGGTCCTTTCCAACCCTGTGATTCTATGATTTGATGATTCCTGCATACGGCGGTAGGAGCGGATGAGTATTAGTCTTTATCAGCTCTTTTGAATTGCAAACTGCCTGATTCTCCATACATGCAAATGCTGGTGCCCTCTAGTCTCCCTGTGGTGGGACCTTCCGTCTTTAGAGGATGGTGTCAGAGACTGGGCTGTGGGCAGTCGTTCCCATTGGTTGGAGCCAGAGTCAGCTCTAGTGATAGGAGCTGGAGTCAGAGCCAGAGTAAGAAGCCAGGAATCGGTGCCAAGGACCAGGACTGGGCTACCTGGAGTGAAGCAAGGCTGGAGCCAAGGAAGGAGCAGGGCTGGAGCAAGGCTGGGAACAAGGAGCTATTACAGCCATGGACAAATGCTTTGAGCATCTGTGTGCATTGAGCAGCCGCTGACCTGCTGCTATGGCTGGGCTTAGGAGACAGTTTGATGATTCTTCGCACCAATCAGGCAATGTAGCCAATCAGGCAGCCTGCTTCAGGCCAGCAATGCTCATTAGGTTGCCCAGAACCTGGCTTTGCTGCAGGCCCTGATTCCTGGCAGATGGTGCAGATGAGCTTCAAAGATCAGCTGTATGCTGGGTGTTGAGGACTTTGACCAGTCGCTAGGTATTGCACAGTATAAAATCCCCAGATGGATGGTTGTAACATCTGACACTCTGAAGACCTCTGGCTCATGGGATCTCCCCTTCATTTCCTGCTTGATGAATTATTCAGAAAGGATTCCCATTTCTTGGCAGCTACCAGTGTAAATATCCCCTAGTGAGAACTAAAGCAATGCAGTTGTTTCCTTGTTGGGAGCTCCATCTTCCTTGGGAGTTGGCATGAAATCTCAGCGTGCCTGGATTTTAGATAGGGGCCCAGATCTCCAGGTCTGGATGAGCTCTGAGCTGCCTTTCCATTCTCCCAATTCTGGAGTCAGTCAGGAACTGAAACAGCCCTGAGCTTAACCTAGAGCAGTTTAAGGGCTGCTCTAAATTACATAGGCTAGATTGGCTTCCCAAGGATCACTTATCTGGCTGAGGATCACTGGGGTGTATCGTGCTCTGGATGTGCCCCCTTCTATGCCTAGGCCTGAATGAGGTGCAGTAAACCCAGCCCAGCAATCTAGCTTTACAGTACTCAGGGATTCCCCCTGCAGGAGGGGACTGCCCTGTTGTCCATTTCAGGGCAGCTCTGTGTTCCCTCAGTGTCACCAGAAGTGGGGTTGGGGGGCCAGGATGTTACCCACTCTCTCAAATACTTCCCAGAGAGGAGGAGAAGCCCTTTTTTTCTCCAGTGGGATGGTGTTTCTGTTACGGGGGATATGAGACCAGGGTGCTGATTAGGGCTAGTTGGGAATTTTTTGATGAAACATTTTTTTCACTGAAAGATGCTGATTAGTCAATGAAATGCAGATTTCATTTGTCAAAATGCCTGACTCTGAAAAAGGTTTAGGAAGAAAACATTTTTCGGTTGTTGAAACATCCTGTTTTGAGATTGTTGAACCAAAAAGTTTTGGGGGGGGGGTTATTTGAAACTTTTCATTTCAAAATGTAATTAAATTTACACTAAAAAAAGAAATCAGCTTAAAAGTGAAACAAAATATGTCGATTGACCCTAACCAATTTTGGGGGGCAGTTTTTGGTTTGCAACAATTTTTGGTGCTTGAATTTTTTTGTAAGAGGAGAGGCCAACCCCTTATCTCTGAAGTTACATTCTGCTCCCTCTGGAACTTCTCTTTGATGGATGTGAAATACTGGGAGAAGATTTTCTTACTCTCCATCCTGAACTAACTCATGTGCCATTTTGCTGCATGCTGTTGAACGGCGGCTGCATTTTCGTCCAGAGGTGGCTGCTTTTCAGCGGTGGCCCAAGTGATCTCTGAGTGGAGAATGCAGGGAGAATGTCAGAGCTGCGTATTTACACGCTGATCCCAGAGGAGAACTGTGCTTGTGGTTTGTAAAGTCTGAGCACCAGGGATCCTAGGATGAGAGGTATCATATAAGTATTCCTCATCCGTACTATTCAAGCTTTGAGCAGGGGGTTGGACTAGATGACCTCCTGAGGTCCCTTCCAACCCAGATATTCTATGATAAGGTGGCAACGTAAGATTGACAGGCGCTCACATCCCTCTCTGTGATTACTACCTGTTATCACCAATGAATGATTTGTACTCTCTTTTTAACCATTTATTAGGCTTTAGCTACTAGACATGTATTATTGCCTATTACCAAATTCTATCCTAATCAGGCTAAGGGTTACGTCTAGCCACCTGACCAGAGTTCTCATGTGCCCATCACCATAGTATCGGGGCACCACACTAGAGGCTGGGTGCCAGTGTCCTGGAGGCAGTGGGGAAGACCTTTCTGGGAAAGATCCTGCACTCTCTGGGAAAAATGTATAGCCACAAAGAAGCTCTGATTTGTATCCTTTTTTATTCCAAATCTGCTCTTTTCCCCCTCAATCCAGGGCAAGAATGGCTCACCCGGCGTCCCAGGGGAAGCTGGTCTTGCAGGTAACCCAGTAAGTACCACAGCCATGGACACCCACAGCGAGCCAGAGATGTTGAGACAGTTATGGGGGTAATTTCTAACCCAGCACGGAGAGAAGAGTTACATGTCGCATCCTTAAAAATGTATTAAAACCTGCCCAGTGGACGGCCTCTCAGAGGGGCCATGTGCAGCCCCACAGAGTGTAACATGGAGGCTGAGGGGCCCGGAGGAGCTGGCAGTAGCCTCTGCAGAGAGGGAGGAGTAGCATTAAAGCAACTCACCCGAGGTGTTCTGGAAATCAGCAGGCAACAATTTAAAGCAAGGTCACAGAAGGGGACGGACCTCGCAGGTGCCACTTTGAATGTGAGACTAGCCTGCGAGCGTTGAGGTGCAAGAACGCCACTGAGGAGGCTTTTCTTTGTTCTGTTCCCCAAAGTTGCTCTGGGGCTCAGCAGTTAGTTATAGTAAACCATTGCGCTCAGTCCCTGTCATGAAGTGCAGGCCAGTTCCCCGTATGGTCACTGCGGCTCCTCTATCCAAACAGTATGACTCACTAGGGTTTCAGGTTCAGACAAAAGCCAAGGGTGTAACCAGCAGGAGTCAGGACCTCCCCCTCAGTTCAGTGATGTTTCCTTTGTCTTTCAAGCGTTGTAGCTTCCATGAGTAGAGATGAGGGGAGAGACATAATTTGTGGTGTGTGTGTTCTCTATTCTTATACCATTCTCCCCTCTTTGAGGATTATCTCCAGCTGGGGTTCAGCTGTTTCCATTGACAATATGTAAAGTTCTCACTCACACTCCTCTTCCTGACAAAGAATGGCTGTTCAACTAAGTGATAGTCCCCTAACTTTGTCAATACCTGGCTGGGGTGCCTGTGTGTCTTTTGTATCTGAAGAACTGGTTTGGGACTGTCTTTCTAAACTTAGTAATGCCATACAGTAGAATCTTAACTTTACAGACATTGTTACCACACATATTTTACCGTGACAATAATGTTCAGCAGATTATGAGTTTTCAAATGATACCTCACAAGACATGCTTTGTACAAAGTTTATCATGGTCTTGTGAAAAGGGTGAACATAGTACAGACTGTCACAAGGTCCATCAATGGCTATTAGCAAAGATGGTCAGGGATGCAACCCCATGTTCTGGATATCCCTAAACCTCTGAATGCCAGAAGTTGGGACTGGATGATTCAATAACTGCCCTGTTATAAGGCATAGTTTATTTCCAGTTCTCCAGGAACTCAGACTAATGTCCTTAGCAGTACACTGTGCAGTGACAAAACTAGAGTTTTGGGACTTGGTTTTAAGAAGAAACAGGAGGGGAAGATGAGGTAAATGAAGGCTTTTCAGAAAAGGCGATGGGGGAAGGAGCTGCTGGTGTTTATGTTTCATTTTGTTTTCTAAGGGTCCAAAAGGAAACAAAGGAGAAAATGGCAGCCCGGGACTTCCTGGCTTCACTGGGCCCCGAGGCCCTCCAGTAAGTATCTGTTTGGTGATGCAAAGCAGTTGTTATTCACCCACTGCCCGGTTTTGACTCTTGAACCTGGAGGAAGGAAAGACAAAATGTCCCTTTGTCAAGAACACATGTGAGAGCCTTGTGTATCCAGATAATTCCCAAATATCCCTCTCTCTATTCCAAGGGGCCCAGTGTATTATTTCCAAAGAGAACTATATTCTTTTCCATAGCTTACAGAAGGAGGAGAATCTCATTTGTAGCAAGGACACCTATCATAAGGCCCTGTAGATGGATGTGGCATTCATGAAGGGGCGGTTCGAATGTTTTGCACAGCGTGAGTTTGGGGTAGTCACATTACTCACTAGAGCATTCTCCATGGGCCACAGGTATTACAGAAGAGTACATCAAGAATGTGTTAGGGTGATTAACAATATTCAGACTAATTCTTATATTCCTTTACCTAAGGCTAAAGTCCCTAGTTACCTTGAGACCGGCTGACTAAGGCTCAGCAATAGAGGTACATTGCAACTCATCCTTAAAAATATCTCCCAAAGTTATCTAACACCTGTTCTAGCAATAAAAATATCACAACCTTAAAATCCAGTGTCTTGGGCCCTTCCAGGTCTAGAGGCAAATGTCTGATCCCATTGAGAAGCTGGGAATCTCCCTTTCCCAGTTAGTTAATGTTTTTGTTTCCAACCCTGCAGTGACACAAGGTAACAGGCTTTAATGACACTAGTGCAGGACTGAATCTTCCCTAGCCTGAGACTTAAGCTGGAGTCATTTTTTAGTGGAAAGTAAGAGAAGGAAGAAACATTTTCCCTTGCAAGTTTGCATTATATTGTTTAAAAAAATAAATAAAGTGGCTGTTAAAAGCTGCTATGGAGTTCGGGAATGTTGGAATAAGTCCCAGGTTTGGTTTGGTTGGCGGGTGATGTGACCCTCGGCATGTGATCAGATGCACTGTTATGTAAGAAATATACCACATGCCTGTGCAACTGATTACGTGTGCTTCCAGTTCATCAGTGGTATGTCAATTACACACACACCACACACAAACACACTACAAATATAATCTGGGGCCGGGGGGGGTGGGGTTCAAGGGTTGGTTGTAGGTCTACACATAATCTGACCTATGGATGTTACAGACAAGTACTTTTCCAGTTCTATTCGGTGTGAGAGAATGTGCTCAGAATTTAGCAATGGCCGGTGTTATGCTGGTGTTGCCTTTTCAATCCTGTGCATCAGTGCTGCAGTAGTAGATCCCACAGAGAACGCTGAAATAGAGAAATGATCATGCTTTTTTTATTCTAATATGGTATATACAGAAGAGAAGAGAGTGGTAAATGGAGAGTGCTTTATTGAAAACTAACCGAGAATTCAGGAAACTAGCGCAAGAAAACATATGAGAGGCTGTTGAAACATTCAGAATCAAAGTGAACTGTGTGGCACCGAAAGCCAGAAACCCCTGTTAACAGTACATCCATCTCAATGCTTGCCCTGTAGGAATGACTGACTGTTTCTCTACACTTAGGAACGTTCACATAGTATGCAGTATATTTGGAGGTACACTTTGGCCATAGGAACTCTCTTTTGTTAGTATTGACTCATCTCAGTCCTGACTCACCAACCTGCAACATGACACTTGGCGACAGTATCAGAAATCCAAGGATAAATGATCGACAACATTTTCTGCTTGACTCAACATTATCTATTCCAAATAGTGCAAGTGAAACCACCTCACTTCTGAGATAAGAATCAGGACTGGGCGTTTGTGTCTGACTTCAGACTGCTCACGTTGTTGTGATATTGTCAGTGTTGTGTGTTATGTACTTTCTTTATGTCTCTTAGGGAGACTCGGGAGAGAAGGGGCCCCCAGGAAAAGAGGTGAGTTCTGTTCCCAGCTGGTTCAGAGCACGGATGGTGTCTAGGTTCAATGGTAGTCTCAGGCATGCTTACTGGGGTTGCATTATTTTGTTCTTGAGTTACTGGTTTGAAAACATTAAATAAATCTAGAGCACCCAGGGAATTGTGGCGTATACAGGACTTCATTTTCCTGAGGGCCTGGGAGGCATCACAAGGGGAAGCATCCTGTCATTAACTCCATCCATGAATAGCTCTTGCATACTCATGTCTATTATTTCATTTCAGGGCGCTGCTGGGAAACCAGGCAACCATGGACCCAAAGGAGACAGGGTGTGTTGAGAAGTGTTATTAGCATTACTTTACTGAACTAAAATAATAAAAAAAAAATGGATGGTTGTGGCCCAAGTGCAGCCTATTGGCTAAGTGCAGCCCACAGAGGTCTACAGTGCTGCCCCGGGCCACCCCACCGTTAGTCCTTCTACATCAGTAACACTTTGTAACGTACCCGAAGCTTCACTCAGTATATTTGCCCATGTCTGTGGTCCGAGGTGCTCCACTATGCTCAGTAACCACGCTGTGTTTCATTAGGCTGGGGAAGAAGGGACATTTTCTTCTCTATTGATATGCTGGTTTTGTTTCATAGGGAGATCCTGGCATCAAAGGTGACAAAGGCCCAGAGGGAGAGAAAGGCATGCCTGGGGATCCTGGCATACCTGGCCATAAAGGCCACACTGGATTGATGGGTCCCCAAGGACCACCAGGAGACAGTGGGCAAGCTGGACCTCCAGGGCCCCCAGGACAGCCAGGCTTCCCTGGGCCCAGGGTAAGAGTGGCAGCCGTGTGCTTCCAAAGAGTCTTATAGAAACACTCCCTTGATGACATGAGAACAGCCCGACATTATTGCCTAGCTGCCTGTGAGGTGCCTCAGTTTATCCTGTAATGCTATCAACACGTGCTTCCGATGTTATGTACACATGCAACACAAGTACGGCATGATTACCTGACGCTGCTCTGAATCCACTGCACTCAAAGAAGAGATGCTGCATCTCCTGGGTGGGGATGTCTCCCACTAAACAATTTTTGAATTAAATGGCTGTCATCAACCGTAGAATTTTGCAGTTGAGGCATGAAACTGAGATCTTGGACAACTGAGGTCATTAAAATTCCCATGGTATTTTTTGCAAAAATAGAGGGAGTTAATTCAGGGGGTGTTGGCAAATGTCAGTTGGGAAAGCAAATTTTGCTGGCCTAAAGCTCCTGCTGTGAGATGGATATGATCTCTTTCACTTCCTATACTAAAATGCTGCATAGCATCGCTGTGTGGTGTTAACAGGTGCCCTGTTCCACCCCAGAGGTGGATGCATTATATTGGCAAGTGGAGTGATTAGTTTCTGGTAAAAGCTCTTTAGGATCCTTCAGGATGAAATTTGGTGTATAAATATAAGATATTGTCAGACAGGAAAATGCACATGGAACTCTGGTCCGCCAGCTTTTATTTAAACAATGAGTTCAGTAGGATTAACAGAGTAGATATTTACACTAAGTAAGATAAAAATAAATGAAGAATATCAAACCTCATGCATCAGCACCCCTTCATAGGATCCCAGAGCTCGGGCTCTAGCCCAAGCCTGAACATCCACACTGCAATCTTACAGCCCCATAGCCGAAGCCCCGTGAACCTGAGTCACTTGACATGGGCCAGCCATGGATGTTTAATTGCATTGTAGACATATCCTGATGTGTCTAGAGTCAGGAAGAAACTCCCTACATAAGCATGTTACATCCTAATTGTCCACACAGGACTTTACACCTTCCTCTGGTGGTGGCCAGTCTCAGAGCGAGGTATGTATGCGGGCCTACCAATTTACCCTAACTGTGAGCTCAACTGTAAGGAATGGAAGTTCATGAGCTGTCAGAATAACTTATAAAAACGGATGTTGATGGAAAAAGGTGTGAAAGTCCAAACCAAAAGGCCTAGTGATCTAACTCAAGGACTCTGTTAAGATCATGCCTGGTAAACAAGAACAGAGTGAGATTGAAAATCAGTGAACCAAAATTGGTATGTGGAATATTAGACCTAATTAATGGGCAAAATAATGAGGGGATATGGGCTATTCTGCCCATCACTCCCTTTTTGGGTTCTTAAAGAACGGCTTTTGGAGAAAAATTAGCTACTAGAATGAACTTCACCATTGTGGCTGCCAACCCGCTCCCCCCACTATCTTCTGGAACCCCAGACCAGACCACCTGCATCCAAATCCTGAAAGATGTCCTGACCAAACCAGGCCAGAGAGAGGGACCCAGAGGACAGCTTTGGCTAAATCCCAAATATAACTTGTGATGTGAGACTTCATCTCACGCCCTAATGTGTGCTTTTCCTTCCCTAACTTATTTTTTCTCTTTCCTATCTCTCGCTGCCTTTTCCTTCTGTCTAATAAGAGTCTGGCCTAGCTGGCCAAGACGATATTGTTTGCAGCACTGCTGTAAGCCCCATCACCAGAAAGAGGCAGCTAAAGCAATGTCCTAAACAGCCTGATGCAGGTACAAATTTTTCGGGTCTTGGCATGGCTGAGAAGACCGTGTGCTGTGCCTGTGTTTCTTTCCAGAAGTGAGATTGCAAGTGAAAATCAACATCTGCTAAAGGGAGCAAGGGATGTTGTTAAAATGAAAGCCTGACTTAATTCTTTACATTTCAAATGCTGAAACTGTTTTTCCTTCTTCTTCTGTATCTTTAATAAAAGGTGAAAAGGATTTTAAATGGTGTATTTACCATGGTAATAAGCAGGCTTGAGGTGTCTGTATATCAAGCCACAAACCTTGTTTAACGCTGTTTAATATTGAACAGTGTCTGGGTTATGGTAACACCTTTGGCCCATATATTCCATCTAAATACAACAGAGGATACTGGACTACAGGGACCCTCGATATATTCCTGGATATATCATTGGAACCAGCTCATCAAAATTCATGAGAACATATTATATTTGAATAAATTGTTCTGTGTAACAAAAAGAACACTCTACTAATCTAAAGTGCCTGTGGGCACCGTATTTAGAAGGGTGACGACAAATATTTGATGAACTAAATGTTTTGAGAGATTAATTCTGCCTCGAGGCTTTTACCTCATAAGTACTGAAAGTGATAGAGTCCCTCACATAAAGAACGGGTAAATTTTAGACAAAGCACATTGTTGCCCAGCCACATGGAAGACACATGATGAAATATAGTAATGAGTTATGAATAATTAAAGCAATTAAAAGCAATGAATTTTTTAAAAAAAAGCCCTAAGAAAACAATCCGCAATTCCTTTTCAGGGCTTAGGAAGTGATCTCTACATTTTGAAAAATATTTTCTGAATCCATCAGCATGAGGCATTCTAAAAGTATGGTGATTATAATGAGGTCATTTCTATTGATACGGATGGACAAAGTCTTTACATTATGCTAAACCTGCGGCTGGAGATAGGCAGCAAAGGGACCAAATAGTCCATATTTGGGCAAGCATGTTTTTATTAAAAATTGTAATAACATGAAATATTTTAATTTAAAAAAATGTTTAATGGGTGCTACAATCAATAATGAAGAATAAGAACTGGGGTTTCAGAAGCTTTTTATAAAACTGATGTACAGCACAGATTATACAATGTTGTGCCCTGAAATGCACCCACTTCTGGTGCAATGCAACAGCCGTTGAACAGCACACTTCACCAGCACAAAAGAGCTGGGGACAGGAAGTGAAAAAGACTGCTGCTGCTGTGGGGAATTTAGGCAGGTAGTACATAGTTACTCACGCTGTACAATTTAGAAATCGCTTTCAAGTTTCATCTGGCCAGAAATCAAAAAGGCATGGAAGCCAGGAAGAAACTGTGACTTGCTTTCTGGGTGGAGTTTCATGTGAACATTCTAACTAGTTCCATTCCACATGTGGCCAGGATGCTAAACTATCATTCCGTGTTAATGTTTATAACACACAAATCTAGATACTGGGTTTGATTGCCCCCTTGGGTACGGGAGGGTCGCACACGGCACACACCTTTGGGGCAGCTCCTTCTCCAGGAAGAGTCCCATTTAGGAAGGTGGCAGTATTTTCACGATGGTCTTCCTGTGGGACCCACTAGGGGAAGGCAGTTTTAATCTCCACCTGATGCTCCTGGTGGTGGATGTTGTCCTGGAGATGCATTGAACCAAGAAATGCAGTCCTGGGCTTCCCAGCAGGGTGGGAATTGTAGGCAGGTTGTGCCACTGTGAGCTTCCCTTCCTGCAGGCAGATTCTTCAGCACGGGCCACTCAAGCCCACTGTTGCTTCTCCAATAACCCCCAGGTGAAGGGTGTTGTTTGCCGTTCTTGCTGTGACTATCACCACGCTCTCACTCTTCTCCCTAGGGGGACTCTCCATCACTGGAGACCCTGAGAAGACTCATCCAAGAGGAGTTAGGAAAGCAGCTAGATGGTAAGTGTCGGTACCTGGCAAGCCACAGAAACGTCGGAGGTTCCAGAAGATGCTTTGTACAGCCGACAAGCATGTGATTTGTGTCCCCACCTTTCCCAGCTGTTAAAGGGCAACTTAGAGATGGGAGCAACTTGGGAAAAGGAGGCGTGGGAAGTGAAATGGCCTTGACCGGCATTCTTCTAGTTGCTGTTATTGAAGGTGCTCGTGTTAGTAAAAGGTCTTTCTCCCTCACAGCCCATGTTCTCCTTCTGTCCCATTGGGCACAAAGCCTGTGCTTACCACATCACAGCCCGTTGCCAGGGAAATTACCATGATGTCACAAACCCAGCATTGTGACTTCACTGCGGGATCATGTGGGGAGAGAAGGTGGGTCGGGAGGGAGCAGCAAAATTATTTTGGGGGCCAATTCCTGGAAGAAAGCACAGAGGCTGTGTGAAAAGGCTGTGGGCTCAGACTAATGTGCCGGCAGCATCCAGAACACAACTGGATGGGAGAAGAAACAGCAGATGCAGCCTGCTGCTTCATGCAGTGTATATGAACTGAGGGCAGAACTATGGCCCATGCTGTGGCCACTCCCCCAACCTGCCCACAAACCTCCACCATGCTCCAGCACGGAGGGTCGCTGCAAAGCTTGGCTCCATGCCTCACAATGGAATGAAGAGTCCCATTGCATGGACTCTCTCCTGTCTGCCCTCCCCACAAACCCTGGAGCAGGGGGAACAGGGCATTTTTTTTCTGCATTTTGCTCCGTTCAGTGCCGGTGGGCAGGATTTGCCTCCATGTTAGTTAATGGTCACAGTGAAAGGAAAAGATTCCGTTAATCTTGTACATGCTTTAACACTTCTAGTGGTTTAAAAGACTTCCCTGGTGTGAAAGTCCCTTCTGTTCGGGATCAGCTAATGGAAGCCTGAGCTCCAACCTGCTCTTCCCTCCTGTGAGAGCTTTTTGTCAGGAGTTTAGTATGTTTGGGGGGCTCCTGAGGCCTGGACTCTGGCAGCTGCCATCCCAGTGTGTGCTGGGAAAACAGGAGAAAGTGCAGACACTGGGAAATGGCACAGTCACACTTCTGTTTGCTCAGCCCTTTAGTCAGGGCCAAGGTGCCTGTGTCGGGCGTGGCTGCCCCAGAAAGAAAAGAAATCCCCTTTCCCTAGAATGAACCATGTAACCTGCCTTATCTCACATTCCATGATAGGACACTAGTAACGGGCTCTTCCTTTCGGTGGGGAAATGATCACAGTGCTACTAATGCCGGCCAGGTAACAATGCAGCTGAAGGAAAGGAAATCACCAGTCCTAGAAGACAGTAGGACAAGGAGCCATGCGGTGGGGGAGAGGAAGGAAAAGTCTGAGAGAGAGATTCAGAAAAAGTTCTTAACTGCAGGAGCAACAGAGTAGTAGGTTAAACTGGTCTAGGGTGTCGGGGAGGCACTGTCATGGCTGGTGCTGAAGAACTGTGTGGGGAAGGCAGGGTGAGTAGTGTGTTAAGCGCTAAGAGTTGGGCTGAGAAAACGCGATCTTTTGTTGGCTCTATTGCCTGTGATCCCTTGGCTCTCTGTCTTGCAGAGCAGTGACTTTCTAACCTAACAAAACCACCTCTGTCTGTCCTCAGCAAAACTAGCCTACCTCATGGCTCAGATGCAGCCAGCACACGTTAAAGCACCCCAAGGCAGGCCAGGGCCTCCAGGGCCTCCCGGTAAAGAAGGGCTCCCAGGAAGACCTGGCCCTCCAGGAGAGCCTGGCCGACCTGGACAGACAGGGTCTGAAGGGCCATCAGGACCAGTGGGTCCAAAAGGTGAGTGAATCATAGAGCATATCGGGGGAGCCTGAATGCTAAGTACCTGTTCCAAACCCTGTGTGCCCTGTTGTTGTGTGCTCTGAACCCCTGGGGGTTCCCAATGTTCAGTATGTTCACTGCAGCAGGGGCACATGGAGCAGCGAGAGCTGCTTTGTTCTGCTGATTTTAAAAACAGACTTCTTCATTTTCAGTATCCGCAGGGGACTCTTTTTACCAACTTTTTTTGCTTCATTTCACTAACTATGATTCTCAGAAATGTTTGGTGTAAAGTATGTCTTGAGTATTTGGACAGAGCCATCCCTCATTTCAGCATCCCAGCCCAGTGTCGCGCTATTGCTTTGGGATGACTCTGCATTGCTCAGAACAACGAAACAGCAGCAGGTCAAGGTGCCTCCGGGAATTTTTTCTGCACAGTTGCTACCCGGGCACTGCATGTTACAACGCCGTGGATTTACATTCCAGCTTGTCCTGCGCTAACTCTCCGCATAACCATGCCCTTAGGTTAGACAAACAATGGCTGGAGCCTGCCAGGGTCCTGCTGGACCCCACTCTGAATCATAGAATCATAGAATATCAGGGTTGGAAGGGACCTCAGGAGGTTATCTAGTCCAACCCCCTGCTCAAAGCAGGACCAATCCCCAACTAAATCATCCCAGCCAGGGCTTTGTCAAGCCTGACCTTAAACACTTCTAAGGAAGGGGATTCCACCACCTCCCTAGGTAACACATTCCAGTGTTTCACCACCCTCCTAGCGAAAAAAGTTGTTCCTAATATCCAACCTAAACCTCCCCCACTGCAACTTGAGATCATTACTCCTCGTTCTGTCATCAGCTACCACTGAGAACAGTCTAGAGCCATCCTCTCTGGAACCACCTCTCAGGTAGTTGAAAGCAGCTATCAAATCCCTCCCTCATTCTTCTCTTCCGCAGACTAAACAATCCCAGTTCCCTCAGCCTCTCCTCATAAGTCATGTGTTCCAGTCCCCTAATCATTTTTGTTGCCCTTCGCTGGACTCTTTCCAATTTTTCCACATCCTCTGACCCTCATCCCACCAAACACTTAGGAGCATGAGTAACGTTAACCTTCGGAGTAGTCTCACCGCTGTCAGTGGGACAATCCCCATACTTAAAATGAGGTGTGTGCTTAAGTGCTTTGCTGGAGCAGGGCCTGAGCGTTTAGCAAATTGCAGAATCAGGCCCTGCATGCATAGCCTGGGATGTAAACGTCATGTTATTGTGACATGACCAGTTTGCACCACAGGCCGCACTTTTGTAAAAGTGGCCACCCCCTTCGGGCTCCGTGGTGCCGTTTAGGTCCAATGCACAGAGGAAGGAGGCCATTGGCATGGTTCAGCCTGCTTGTCCATTGCAGCTGGCCTGCTTTACAGCCCTGCTAGATGATGAGCTGGGGGCCAGTGCCCTTCCTTTCCACCTCTCTGCCACACTTCATCTCAGGCAACAGGGCCCCCCCAGAGCACGTGTCAGGAGCAGACCCCCGCCTGCCCAAGGAGAGGAGTGATGAATGTGGCTGACCTTTGCACAGGGCCTTCAAAGAATGCGGCAGAGGCTCCTGGAGCTCTCCGGCCACTCAAGGGCCAGTCACAGTCTGAGCTGGGTAGGCGCTTATCCCAGCAGATATCATATATCAGCTAGGAACTGGGGAGCGAATGTACTCCCACAGCAGCAGCATTCTGCACAGTGTCTCTAAAAGTAATATTTATTTGTATTACAGTGGGGCCTCATGGCTCCAGTCAGGATTGGGGCCCCCTTGTGGCATCTTTTGCTTGTGCAGTTGACACTAACCCATTTCGGTTTTATCCTGCAGGTGAAAGAGGTGTGAAGGGTGAGAGGGGAGATCCTGGTGTTGGTCAGAGGGGTGAAATTGGTCCTCCAGGAATTCCAGGTGGGTTATTTGTTAATACTGCCAGAAGCATTGTGCCTCCTGGAATAGGCTAATTGCCAGCACTCCCAAACTTGGTGACACCAGGAGTGGCGTTGGGAACATGCCAGAAGCCGGAGGGCCACACCTCCTTTGCAGATACTTGTATTGATCCTTTTCTAGCTGAACCAAACCCCCAGATCCAAGCAGCCTCAGACATTGGGAAAGCCCCCAGCCAAACACTGTGGCTTGAGCACACAACCGTGACACTGTCATTGTTGATAGATAAACAGCATTTGCGAGTCGTAATACCAGTCATTGATCAGACCTTCTCATCACGCTGCAGCTGCAAGGAAGAGGCAGCATGGTCTGTGTTTTATGACTCCATGTGCCCCATTTGGCAGCCAGGCCCCACATTGTGCTCCCTGTGTTATAGCAGCTGTGTCCTGAGGTGTGTCTGCTTCTGGTACTGCCAGGTGGGGAAATGTTCAGGGAGGGAAGTGAGCATGTTACCCGGGGTTCTTTCAACCCAAAGCTCTTGGTAACTTTTACTCTGTGCGAGGTGGTGTCAGGAAATAAATCAGGGGAAACACAGCCGTGGGGCCGATAGATGGCTGGCACAAACAGGACAACACAAGAGTGCTTTCGCTTAAAGCTAAACTTTATTTAGTCTCAAGCACTTATACACATGTCCGCAAGAGGTTCGTAAAACACCCCCAACCCTTAATAATTACCAAAGCTGAGTGTGGCTCTCGAGTGGCACAGCGGCAGCCCGTCTGCCGCTGGGAAAGACAAGATGCATCCAGAGGGAGAGTCCAGTCCTGAAGAGTCCCACCACCTCAAACTTTTCCCCCTTATTTATACATTAGTAATAGAATGACCTGTCCCTTAAAGCAAACTTGGTAAGTAAGCAGTTTCAAGCGAGAGGTTCCTTCTGATTATTGATTAACCAGGTGTGGGTTTTTCCAGTGTTTGCAGCCTGGAGGCCCCAATAGACATTCCTGGGGCACATCCTGCTCTTCTAAGACGTATGTATCAGCAACTTCAACACAATTCTTATCAGGAAGGATGCGGGGTCAAGCTGCACTTTCCGTGGCACCCAACACCCCCCACCCCCCGCCTTGGTTAAGCTAAGCCTGCTGACTTGGCTAATTTACAGTCTGCTGACTTGGCTGCTTTTAGCAATAAGCCGTAGTGGCTTCAGGCACTTTACTGGTTTGCCAAAGTCTCCCCGTACAGGCATTGCTACGAGTGACGCGGGGAAGTGCCCAGACTGGGCATTGCCTGGAGAGATGGGGCTGAGCCAAACACCTCCACGCTCGGCAGAAGGTCACCTCCAGATCCCAGCGTGGCTGTCAGGCCCCGCTTGTGTGCTGTGGCCTTGCTGAGTCATACCCTGGGAATAATGGACCTTTGTTTTCATTCCAGGCCTCCCAGGGGAACCTGGCTATGGCAAAGATGGGATGCCAGGAGCACCAGGCCCACAAGGGGAAGCTGGGGTGCCAGGCCTCATGGGCCCACAGGGACCTCCAGGAGCCAGTGGACAGTGCGATCCTTCTCAGTGTGCTTACTATGCAAGTCTGGCCACCCGGCCTGGTAATATCAAAGGGCCATAGGCAGCCCTGGGGACTCTCTCCGGACTGGTTTCTGAAACTTGAATTCAACATGCCTACCAGGAGCTCTTGGATTGTTTCCTAGTTGCGTTTCTTTGTGGGAGGCCTTTGAGATGATCAAAGCCAACGAATGCTGCCGGTCGGTCAGATTATTATTAATTATTATTTTTTTGTTGATGTGAGAAATGAGTTTGGTTTTGTTCTCTCTAACATCAGGGCATATTAAAAAAATTAAAAATAAGTTTTTACATATAA
This sequence comes from Lepidochelys olivacea, assembly GCF_965140295.1. Taxonomy (NCBI): domain Eukaryota; kingdom Metazoa; phylum Chordata; order Testudines; family Cheloniidae; genus Lepidochelys; species Lepidochelys olivacea. The sequence goes on from NC_140412.1 coordinate 12,048,718, forward strand.
TATCAATACCTAGCATAGCCATTGTGGTTTATACAGAACCCATGTGAGTGCCAAAAGCTCTGTTCAGCTGAGTGAGTTCTTTTCCAGACTTCTAATATGACAATGTCAGTGCACTGTGACTGTGAGCAACAAGCCTTCAGGAGAGGCAAGCTGCTGAAACACATTGTGGGGGAAATGCCATGGGGAGGCTGATGAAGAGCTAGTCTCCAATGCATTCATCTCACAAGGGACAATCAGTTACAGACAACAAGCGCTGGATTTCCCAGAACAGCTGTACTAAATGTAATGTTCTCCTTGCCCATAAAGAACACAAACTTTAATCATAAATAGCCACTTGATAGGCTTTTCTGGGCATGAGCAAGGCTTTGAAAACAAGGCAAGGGAGAGCTGATGATATGAAGAGAGATTCTGTTTCCAGTATAATTGCTTTCCCCATGCCCTGTACATGTTCTTTTGTTCCACTCCAAAAGGCAAAGATTTTATTCCTGGTAACTGGGGTCTGTGCTCATACTGTCAAGGAGATGCCTCTACAAACAGCCAGCAAGTTCGTGCTCCTTGACATCTTGAGCTGGTAGAGTTCTATTCCTGCTCTGCAGTGAGGGCATGGACAACGTCCATTAAAGTTAACATAGTGATCCTCCAGGTATTGGCTGGTATTATGGTTTGTAGAAGGTTGGACTAGGTGATTATCTTGGTCCCTTCTGGCCAGAAAATATAGTATAGAATCATAGAATATTAGGGTTGGAAGAGACCTCAGGAGGTCATCTAGTCCAATCCCCTGCTCAAAGTAGGACCAACACCAACTAAATCATCCTAGCCCAGTGGTTCTCAAAGCCAGTCTGCCGCTTGTTCAGGGAAAGTCCCTGGCACGCCGGACCGGTTTGTTCACCTGCCGCGTCCTCAGGTTCACCCAATCGCGGCTCCCACTGGCTGCGGTTCACTGCTCCAAGCCAATGGGGGCTGTGGGAAGGGCAGCCAGCACGTCCCTTGGCCCGTGCCACTTCCTGCAGTCCCCATTGGCCTAGAGCGGCGAACCGCGGCCAGTGGGAGCCATGATTGGCCGAACCTGCAGACGTGGCAGGTAAACAAACCGGTCCGGCACGCCAGGGGCTTTCCCTAAACAAGCGGCGGACCGGCTTTGAGAACCACTGTCCTAGCCAAGGCTTTGTCAAGCTGGGCCTTAAAAACCTCTAAGGATGGAGATTCCACCACCTCCCTAGGTAACCCAGAATGATCTGCAGGCCACCATTTCTGGTGATCCACAGAGACATGGGCAAAGCAGGGTAGCCTTTTGGAAGGGGAAGTAGACTGGAGTGCTGTCTTCAGTAGAAGTCAATAACACCTGCCCCCCAAATCTCGCTACTAAAACAGTGGGGTCACCTGACTGCAGAAATCGATGTACATATATATAGAGAGAGTAAAGAATTGGGTGGGCCAGGCTGGGTTTTGAGAAGATAGTCACTTCTACAATAGATCCTTCCTCATTCTAAACCCCTGCACACACAGACACACACGGGACAGATTTTCAAATGTGATCAGCATCACCTGGGCCAGATTTTTAGAAAAAATCAGCTCTTGTGAAGGCACTTGAATGAAGTTCCCAGATTTTCAAGGGTGCTCAGCACACAGCCACTCACATTGTTCTCAATGAGGGTGAGGCATTCTCCAGTGCCCTCAATGGTTGCTGGTGAGTGCTGAGCTCTTCTGAAAATCGGGGGAGGTTTTTTTGATGCCTAAATGGAGGAGGTCTCTTGAAAAATCCATCCTTAGAGCACACATTCACCTAACTGCATGTGCTTACAAGTTATTTAAACTGAACAGACGTCAGAAGCTGGGGGCATGGAGCCATCACAGACATATAACCAGCGTGCACTGTACAGACATAACGATTTTGACACATTGGATCCCTTCATTAAACATGAAACAAAAATAACAGATTTAGTACCATGGTAAAAACCTTTCCTCAGTAGACTGCAAGTGTGTCACCCTGTGCAAATAACCAGTGGGTGTCCTTTTGCTTTATAAAGACTAGTAAAAGTGAAAGTATTGTGCAGCGAAGGGTTTGTTGCTTATAAGTATGTCAAGAGAGCATATTTATTGATGCATTTCTTCATTGGCCAGCCCTCTGTAGTTCAGTCATTTATTGTCTATATTTCAACATCAAACAGGCATGTTGGTCACAGTATTTAACAGCACCATGCTGGCCAGGCCAGGCTAGGATACAATTCACCTACTCCAGTGGGAACGCTTCACACCCAAGAAAGCACTTGGTAGCACAAGACATAATTTCCAAAAGACATCATGGCATCAGCAGATCAACATCACAGAAGTCGGGCATGTTAACTGGGCCATGCTAATGTGACATTTCACTGCTGTCACTACTGTAACTCATCAGACTCTCTGTAAATCATGTCTAGTGATGTACATACCCACATGCTGTATATGGCTGACAACCAGTCAGCACTGGTTTTCACATAGTCAGGATCCTGTGCACTGGGTTAATGGGAAATGTATAAAAAGGTTCTTGTTTAACAAGATTCAGGCCATTTTCTCTCCATGGGACTATGCAGTGGAATCTAATTTTGAGGGCACTTGGAGCTTGGGAAGAGTGACTGCTTGAGCTGGGATGAGATTTTTTACTTTTCTCATGGCCTCTTGATCTTGGAAATTTGCCTGCACGTTTGCCAAGAGGCTGCTGTTCTTAAAATGAGAGGCACATCTGCATCTTTCATGGCAATTAGAAGAATTGGGTGGCCCATGCACAGACCTGAAATGAGCAATTGCCCTCTGCAAAGAGCACTTAAGTAAAAAAAAATAAAGCATGCACCCAAATCCCTTGCTACCTGGGCCTTACCTAGCCATCAGATTTTAAGCTAGATTCCTATTGATTTCACTCAGAGCCCCGTACACCTAGCAATGCAGAGGAGCAATTCTTTTGGCTTCTTTCCTGTTCCTATCACCACTTGCTGCAGCTCCAAAAACTCCCTTACATACATTGCTCAGTTTCAACTGTCTACTAGCTCTGTGTAAGCTTGAAAGCTTCTCTCTCTCACCAACAGAAGTTGGTCCAATAAAAGATACATTACCTCACCCACCTTGTCTTGCTGGGACAGACATGCTTCCAGCAACCCTGCATTCGAGTACTCTATCATTTAAATATAGTTTGCCATCATCATGGTGTCAGTCCACACTAGAGAGTGACTACAACCTGGCCTCAATTCCAAAATGACGGGGTGGCTTTCATGAAAAGGGAAAACATGTAAAATATCAGTGGTTGCTTCCTATGTGGGGACAGCTCATTAATTCTGCTGGGGGACAAGGGAAAGGGTACATAGCATTAATGGCACCCTGTGAACTAGCGCGTCACTTCTTAGTAAAACCAGCCTTTTCTCCCCCTCCGGGAATAAAGCTTGTGATTTAGAAATGATGAAAGCCAGTCGAGACGGCTGGCCAGGTTGGGTCACCAGAGAGATCTAGCCCTCCCTCCCTAAGTCCATGGACACAACCTCAGTTCCTGGGAGCTATGGCCAGATGCTGTGGAGAGAAAAGCCTGCATAGAGAAGGCAAGAGTTCCAGCCTAAACTCTTTCGGCTAAATCCTGGCTCCTTTGAAGTCCATGAGAGTTTTGCAATTGGCTTCAGTGAGGTCGGGATTTTGCCCTTAGTGGCTGTTAGTTAAAAGGGCTCTTGCAAGCAACCTTTTTCTCTCCTTTAAAGGCAGTCTGCCCTCAAACTGCTAGACTCGTTCTAAGAGCGGCTGTTTCCTATTCCAGCAGCATGCCAAAAACGGCCGCTCTGAAACAAATGCGACTTAGCATAAGCCCGGCCGAGTCCATGCGCTATGAGAGCAGACTACGTGCACAGCTTGATTTGGAAGGAAGAGCAGTTTGAGTCTGGTGATAAAGCCATGGTCATTGCTTGAAGGATTGGACGGGGACATATGTATCCAGACATGGCTCTGTGGGCATCAGTGTCCAAGGAGAAGATGGGGTTGGTGCTCCAGCCAAATTGCTCCCTTCCTCCCCACCTTCCCCTGGGTTGTTTCCTAATTATTTCTGTTCCATCAGCTTCAGTGAGCACCTTTAGCTCCCACCCAGGCCTTAGGACCCTTGACAGTGCCAGTGCCCCAGAGAAGGCCCCGCAGCAGCTGTAGTAAGGATTCTGGCAAATCCAAGGCCAAAAACTGCCCATTGCACATCTAAGGAAGAACAGGGACACTGTATTGGAGTGATGGGGCTCAGGTCCAACCTGCGCTGAGTGACCGGAGGCACCCCAGTATCACTCCAGTGTCCCTTTAGCTAGGGGGCCCCAGGTGGTTGCCTGTTTGGCCTGTGCCTGAAGGTGCCCTGCTGGAAGACACCTAGGGGGAGTCCTAAAAGGGAAGCTCTGCCAGCATCTGGTTTTCAGATCCGTGGAATTTGGCTTATAAACCTTGACTGTGTCCTAATAAGCATCCATGCGCTGGCCATTAAGGCACTGAAGAGTGAAAGGGGAGCCCCTGCGGGTTCCTTTCTCATTCTGGTCCCCTGCTCCCACCCTAAGCTGGCTTTGTGGCCGCTCGGTTCCATTCCCAGAGCTTTCTGTCAAGCCGACTTCCTTCTTGCTGGTCACTGAAAGCCATTTACACAGCTCAGGAAGCAGCTCAGCCTGTCTCCAGTAGCCCAAGTACCAGAAAAGTATCATAGACAGGGAGCTTTGGCCCAGGACTGGAGCTAGAAGACCTGGGTCTGCCACAGACGCACAAAGGGCCTGATCCAGTGCCCAGGGAGGTCAACGGGGGCCTGTCTGTTGACATCAGTCGCCATAGGAGCAGGCCTAGGTTGAAAATGGCTACTTAAAAGTAGGCCCCTAAAGCCTCATTGGGGCACCTAAATAATAGATTTCCTGAGGTGCTGCTTGCCCCTAGTGCCCCTGGGGAGAGCGCTTAGGCCCCAGTTCTGCTAAAACCTATGCCTGTGGTTTTCTTGAAGTCCATCAGGCCACTCACGGTGCTTAAAGTTAAGCAAGTGCGTAGGGGTTGGCAGGATCAGCCACTAGTTTAGGTGCCGAACGTTCGGCACCCAGCTCTGACATTTCTTGCCTGAACCTCTTGGCACCTCGAGCTCTAAACTGGGACTGGTGATACGCTCCTTAGTAAAGCGCGCTGAGATCTAGGCACGCTGCGCTCCAGCCATGTGCTAGGCTCTTACACCGTCTGCCCAGCAGGCTGGTGTTTATACTCAGGAGCGCCCCCCGCCCATGCAGTCCTGCATTACAAAAGAGAGGCCGGAGGGCTATGCTGTTTAAATAGCACTGGGGACACACACGGCATTTTATTTATATGTTAAAGGGGATGCTAAGCGTATGTGCATTTTATGGCATCAGTGCTTTTTGAAATTGTGTATAAATTATTGCGATCATAATAAATGGGCTATTATTCCAAACTTTTTTTTTTTTTTGCCTATCAAATGGAAACCTCAGCATCGCCTGGGGGAAATAAATGTGTGTGTTAAATTATTTAAAGGATTTTTTTTTCTGGGTTAAGCTGTTCAGCCTGAATTAGTTTTTCACTGACGCTTTAGTTGTTGTTCAATTATTTTCCCTTCCTGACGTTTGTGAATGGTTCCTTTCAATTCAGTCTCATGGTGCTATTTTACTGAGCTTATTTTTCCCCCTTGTTGTTAATGTGGGATTATTAAACTATTTAAAGTGGACCAGCTGCTCTGCTTGTTCTTTTGGAAATGTGTGTGTTCAAAAACCAAACAAGCCCTTTGAGAGGAGTAAACTCAATTATTTTGGGTTTTCCAACGCGACAGTGTCTAACTCGGATCCACATGCTGAGCACAAGACCAGATGGGAGGTGCCCCTGACTCTAAGACCATCGGCCTCGGTAGACAGGAAGGATGGTGCAGTGGGCAAAGTGCTAGCCTGGGACTCAGAAGACTTGGATTAAATTTTCTGTGCTACCACAGGCTTCCTCTGGCATGTCACTTGGTCTCTGTGCTTCAGTTCTCATTGGGATGATCAATACGCTGAAGATTATATCTTCTTTGGGAAGATAACTGATTTTTTAGACAAAGGAAATGCAGTCGATCTTATTTATCTGGATTTCAGTAAGTCATTTGATACAGTTCCACATGGGAAATATTAGTTAAATTGCAGAAGATGGGGATTAATATGGGAATTGAAAGGTGAATAAGGAACTCATTAAAGGGGAGACTACAATGGGTGATACTGAAAGGTGAACTAGCAGGCTGGAGAGAGGTTTGTAGTGCAGTGCCTCAGGGATCAGTCTTGGGACCAATATTATTTAATATTTTTATTACTGACCTTCGCACAAAAAAAGTGGGCATGTGCTAATACAATTTGCGGATGACACAAAGTCAGGAGGTATTGTCAATACGGAGGAGGACCGGAATATCATACAAGAAGATCTGGATGATAAACGGGAATAATAGCAATGGCAGGAAATGTAATAGTGCAAAGTGCCAGGTCATGCATTTAGGGACTAAGAACAAGAATTTTTACTATAAGCTGAGGACATGTCAGTTGCAAGCAACAGAGGAGGAGAAAGACCTGGGTGTACTGGTTGATCAGAGAATGAAGATGAGCCGCCAATGTGGTGCAACCGTGAAAAAGGCCAATGCAGTTTGGATACATCAGGCCAGGTATTTCCAGTAGAGATAGGGAGTGTTAGTACCATTATACAAGGCACTGGTGAGACCGCATGTGGAATACTCTGTGCAGTTCTGGTCTCCCATGTTTAAGAAAGGTGAATTCAAACTAGAACAGATTCAGAGAAGGGCTGCTAGGATGAGCACCAGGAATGGAGAATCTACCTTATGAGAGGAGACTCAAAGATCTTGGCTTGTTTAGCCTAACCAAAAGAAGGCTGAGTGGAGATAAGACTGCTCTTTATAAATACATCAGAGTGATAAATACGTGGGAGGGGGAGGAGTTATTTAAGTTAAGCACCAATGTGGCCACAAGAAGAAATAGATACAAACTGTCCATCGACAAGTTTAGTCTTGAAATTAGATGAAGATTTCTAGCCACTGGAGGAGAGAAGATCTGGAACAGCCTTGCAAGGGGAGCAGTGGGGGTAAAAAACTTAATTGGCTTCAAGACTGAGCTTGATACGTTTATGGAGGTGATGGTATGACGAGACAGCCCATAATGGCATGTAGCCATCTCTGACTGCTAGCAGTAAGTATATCCAATGGCCAGTGATGGGACACTAGCTGGGGAGAGCTCTGAGTTACTACAGTGAATTCTTTCTCAGGTGTCTGGCTGATGGGTCTCACCCACGTGCTCAGGGTCTAACTGATTGCCATATTTGGAGTCAGGAACGACTTTTCCCTTGGGTCAGATTGGCAGAAACCCTGGGGGTGTTTTTTTTTTGCCTTCCTCTGCAGCATGGGGCCTGAGTCACTTGAAGGTTTAGATTAGTGTAAATGGTGGGGGTCTCTGTAACTTGAAGTCTTTAAATTATGATTTGAGGACTTCAGTAACTCAGCCAGAGGTTAGGGGTTTATTACAGGAGTGGGTGGGCAAGGTTCTCTGGCCTGCAATGTGCAGGAGGTCAGACTAGATGATCACGACGGTCCCTTCTGGCCTTATAGTCCATGCGTCTCTGAGGTATTCAGATGTGAAGGTAATAGAGAAAGCCATATAAGTACCTAAGATAAATAGGGATCAGGTCATGACATGCCTAGTGGAGCCATACTGCCCCCTATAGTCAGGTTTGTTCTGACCAGAGATGCTGAAACAACTCCCTAACTTGGAGCATAACTTCAGTTATACAGTGACACCCAGCATTAGTACCAACTGCAAATCATTCACAGATCTTCTCATCTGATTTAAAATGTGGTTCTGCTCTAAAAGGGACTCAGTGAAAATGGTGTTTTCTTAAGAGATCTGCTATGTGTGTGTTTTCAGAGGTGCTTAGGATGAAATTCACTTCTTTGTAGAGAGCCATGTCAGACAAAAGTATTCTTGCCAGCAAGTTAAAAAAGTATGGATTGGACGAATGGACTATAAGGTGGATAGAAAGATGGCTAAATCGTCAGGCTCAACAGGTATTGATCAATGGCTCGATGTCTGCTTGGCAGCCAATAGCAAGTGGAGTGCCCCAGGGGTCAGTCCTGGGGCCAGTTTTGTTCAACAGCTTCATTAATGATCTGGATGATGGGATGGATTGCACCCTCAGCAAGTTCACAGATGACACTACGCTGAGGTGACAGGTAAATACTCTAGAGGGTAGGGATAGGGTCCAGAGTGACCTAGACAAATTGGAGGGTTGGGCCAAAAGAAGTCTGATGAGGTTCAACAAGGACAAGTGCAGAGTCCCGCACTTAGGAAGGAAGAATCCCATGCACCGCTACAGACTAGGGACCGACCGGCTAAGCAGCAGTTCTGCAGAAAAGGACCTGAGGATTACAGTGCACGAGAAGCTGGCTATGAGTCAGCAGTGTGCCCTTGCTGCAAAGAAGACTAACGGCATATTGGGCTGCAATAGTAGGAGCACTGCCAGCAGATCGAGCAAAGTGATTATTCCCTTCTATTCGGCACTGGTGAGGCCACATTTGGAGTATTGCGTCCAGTTTTGGGCCCCCCATTACAGAAAGGATGTGGACAAACTGGAGAGAGTCCAGCAGAGGGCAACCAAAATGATTAGGGGGCTGGGACACAAGATTAAAGAGGAGAGGCTGAAGGAACTGGGCTTATTTAGTCTGCAGAAGAGAAGAGTGAGGGGGGATTTGATCATAGCCTTCAACTACCTGAAGGGGGGTTCCAAAGAGGATGGAGCTTGGCTATTCTCAGTGGTGTCAGATGACAGAACAAGGAGCAATGGTCTCAAGTTGCATGGGGGAAGTCTAGGTTGGATATTAGAAAAAAACTATTTCACTAGGAGGGTGGTGAAGCACTGGAATGGGTTACCTAGAGAGGTAGTGGAATCTCCATCCTTAGAGGTTTTTAAGGCCCCGGCTTGACAAAGACTTGGGGCCACCATGAGGGTGGAGCCCTGGCTGGGATGATTTAGTGGGGGTCGGTCCTGCTTTGAGCAGGGGGTTGGACTAGAGGACCTCCTGAGGTCTCTTCCAACTCAAATCTTCTATGATTCTATGAAAAGAGGGTTTAATTGGGACATAAGACGCTGCACTGGCTCCCTGCACAGGAGAGTGCATTTCACCCTTTAGAGACTGAAACACATTTTTAGTGCTCTTAGCCCTGCAGAACCGACATGGCTAAGAACGACAGAGCTGCATCCCATCTTTGGGCATCACCCATGGAATTGTTTGCCAAAAGAGTTGCCTCTGTGCAAGCCCTCATTACACTTGGGCTCACGAAAGCTGTGTGGGGAGCACACAATGACAATCTGACAAAAGTGCATGGGAACAAGAAGGGTGCAAGATTCCTAAGGAGTACTTAATCAGCCTGAAGGCTGATTTACTCCTTCTCATAACACAAGAACTAGGGGTCACCAAATGAAATTAATAGGCAGCAGGTTTAAAACAAACAAAGAGAAGTATTTTTTCACACAAGGCACAGTCAACCTCTGGAACTCCTTGCCAGAGGATGTAGTGAAGGCCAAGACTATAACAGGGTTCAAAAAAGAACTAGATACATTCATGGAGGATAGGTCCATCAATGGCCATCAGCCAGGATGGGCAGGGATGGTGTCCCTAGCCTCTGTTTGCCAGAAGCAGGGAATGGGCCACAGGGGATGGATCGCTTGATGATTACCTGTTCTGTTCATTCCATCTGGGGCACCTGGCATTGGTCACTCTCGGAAGACAGGGTACTGGGCTAGATGGACCTCTGTTCTGACCTACTATGGCCATTCTTATGAAGGCGAAGCATGGTCTGCAGGTGACAGTAGACCCCTAAAGGCAGATGGGGCCTTCCACCTTGATTTCAAATGGGAACAGGTACAAAGAAGGCTACTAGGATGATCAGGGGAATGGAGAGCCTATCTTTTGAGAGGTTTCAGAGTAACAGCCATGTTAGTCTGTATTTGCAAAAAGAAAAGGAGTACTTGTGGCACCTTAGAGACTAACCAATTTATTTGAGCATGAGCTTTTGTGAGCTACAGCTCACTTCATCGGATGCATACTGTGGAAAGGAGGGTAACAGCGTTTGGCTTGCTTAGCTTTGCGAAATGCAGGCCAAAGGAATGTAACTGCTGTCTATAAATACATCAGCTGAGTAAACAGCAGGGAAGCAGAAGAGCTTTCTAAGCTAAAAAACAAAATTGGCAGAAGAGCAAATGGGCATACACTAGTCACGAAGAAATTTAAGTTGGAACTTAGAAGGTTTCTAACCATCAGACAAGTGAAGCACAGAACAGCCTCCAATAGGAGTAGTGGGGGCAATTTAATTAGTTTCAAGATGGATTTTGAGACGTTTATGAACAGGATTATAGGATGGGGTGGCCTGTGATAGCAAGGGACTGGACTCAATGATTCAGGAAGTCCCTGCCAGGCCTCTGCCCAATGTTCCTAAAACACAGACCTTGCAAGTGAGAGCCCAAAGTCAATCTCTTGGTTAGGATGGGTGATTAGGACAGGTGTCTGAAGATGAACTCTGCCCAGACATACAAACCAAAAAATTGGATCGTTGCTGCTTAGACTATCTGTGAAATACCAACAGAAGGAACCAGATTCTGAGACACAGACCCATCTAAGCATAGAGAAGGCTACACAGCGACCGTATTGTGATATATATTATTACACAAGCACTGCATTTTTGGAAATGTCCTTTTTTCTGAACATCATACTGCCGGGTGGCTTTGGGCTGAGTGAAATGGCTCCCATTGTAATGCCTGCTTCATTGCTTTGTGGTAAAAGCTGGCTACTATTTACTTTGAGTCTCATTTGTACAGATAGTTGTGAGAGCCAGCATTTCCAGTTTGGAAGTTTCACTTACAAATAAGAATCTCTCTTCGGCTCTTTTTGCTTCAGGTATATGTTATGTTTCCAAGTTATTGTGCCCCTCCCCGTCCCAACTATGTTCTCTATTAGACTTTCCCAAATCTGTTTGAATTTGCTCCAAACAAAAGCTCTGCTGTTCCTTCAAAAGACAGTGCTGTGGGGATTATGTTAAATGGGAACAATCAGAAATTGGTGTCTATTTTCCTTGTACCCACCTACTGTGTCATCCTCTTACCTTTGACATCACAAACGTGGACCGTTGGGCCCACCCCTAACAATCCAGATGCTTTGCATTTCCATAGACACTTCCACCCCGAGGTCTCAGAGCACTGTACAGACATTAATGAATGCCGCTTCCAAAACAATTGTGCGGAGGGCAACTATTATCGTTCCTCTTACAGAAGGGGAAAGTGCGGTGGCAGGCAGCTCAGGGCCGGATCCAGAGCCTAGTGAAGTCAGTGCAACTCTTATTAACTTCAGTGGGCTTTGGGTCAGGACCTAGGTTTGTCTCGGAGCATCTGCCTAGTAAAACATACAGCTAGAAGTGATGACAGTGAGAGCGGCTAGGGGGTGTAGATGTAGGGTTTCAGTTTTGCTTTCTAAAGTGAGACACAAGTTTTCCCATGGCTCCCTGAGTTAGACGAACAGCACAAACTCCGAGGAGGCAGTGCCCCTTTTGTGGGCGTGGCTATGTGCACACTGCCAGAAGACGTGATCAAAGGGCAGAAATCCAGCTGACCAGGAAGACGTGTTTACTTAATGGATGTCGCTGAGCAACCTGAACACTCAGTATTTGTGTTGTTAACTTGCCTGGTGGAGAAGAAAGAGCAATGGAGGCGGAGGCCAGGCCGATAAAGAATCACAGTGGTTGTCTCTGGAGAATGTAACACTCCAGAAAGGATCTTATTTCTCTCTGTGCCCCCAGATCCGCTTGTGGTGGAAGAATGAAATCAGCTCGCATCTTTGCTTCTCTCAATCCCTGCACTGACATGCAGTGGAAGTATCTCACAGAGCACGACCCTAAGTTTGAAGGGCAGCGGAAACTCAAAATAGAAGGCAAGGAGCTGGTGTCGGTGCCTCTGAGGGTCTTTGGCTTGGAAGGCCTCCAAGTCCTGGAGATGAGCCCGGAAAGAGAGAGCTGCCTGAGGTACAGGATGGAGGTAATCCCCCGAGAAATCAGCCACCTGAGGAGCCTAACCCTTCTTTACATGGACTCCAACAACTTGAAGGAGATCCCTGCTGAGATTGGCACCTTGAGCAACTTAGAGAGACTCACCCTCAGTAACAACAGCCTGACCTCCCTGCCACCAGAAATCGGTGGCCTGGAAAAGCTACACAGCCTGCATCTGGCCAACAACAACTTCACGGAACTGCCCGCCCAGCTCTGCCAGCTCAGACACCTCGCTTTTTTGGATGTCAGCGATAACCAAATAAGTACCCTTCCTCCCGACATTCAGCATCTACAGAAGCTGGAGACGTTGCTGCTGCTGTTCAACTCTCTTGAGCAGCTGCCAGGGAATGTGTGTCTTTTAAGAAACTTGCTCACCCTGTGGTTGGGCTACAACCACCTAAGGGCCCTTCCTGAAAATTTTGGTGAGCTGGTCAACTTGGACTGGGGATATAATTACTGTTCGTGTAATTTTGAGGGGAATCCGCTGGTACGTCCACCCCCGGAAGTGTGTAGCAGAGGCCCCGAAGAGATCAGGGAGTACTTTGCTTCACCCTATAGGGCGTTAGAGGAATAGATGCTAGGGGTTATTTGCCACGAAACTGCTGTGAGGGATTTACAGCATATAAACAGAATCAACATGCAAAATGGGTTTGATATGGAAAAGGTCTCTGTGTAGCTTGATACTGCATCTCTGTTTTAGGGTATGGTAATCTTTATACCCCAATTAAGTATACACATTCCTAAAATTATTTCAGGGGTTGATGAGCTCTCTGTGGTTTGCTGTTGCGTAGATGTCTCTGGAAATGTTATTGCCAAAAGTCCCGCTTGGAGAAACGAATTACATCTAATTCTAAGGACATGGTGTCAGACACACGTGGGATGGTATGTAAATAATAACAGTAACATGCACTGGTTAGTTGCTTGCGTATAGTGAGGATATAGGTAGAAATGGGCAGAAGAGCCTTTGTTCAGATCTGGACCTGGATTAGATTTAGACTGAGCTTTAGGGTAGGGTTTAAGGCCAAATCAAGCCTTGGATTTGGTTTAGGTGCTACCAAAATCTTGCAAGATTTCAACTCCATCCTATAAAAATGAGGAGTCCAGTGGCACCTTAAAGACTACCAGATTTATTGAGGCCTAAGCATTCGTGGGTAAAAAACCCACTTCTTCAGATGCATGGCGTGAAAATTACAGATACAGTCTATAAATATATAGACCCATGAAGAGGAGGGAGAACCAGTGCCGACAGAGCCAATTCAGTCAGGGTGGATGTGGTGCACTCCCAATAATTGATGAGGAGGTGTCAATACCAAGAGAGGGAAAATTGCTTTTGTAGTGAGCCAGCCACTCCCGGTCCCTATTCAAGCCCAAATTAATGGTGTTAAGTTTGCAAATGAATTGTAGCTCTGCAGTTTCTCTTTGAAGTCTGTTTTTGAAGTTTTTTTGTTGAAGGGTGGCTACTTTTAGATCTGTTATTGAATGTCCAGGGAGACTGAAGTCTTCTCCTACTGGCTTTTGTACGTTACCATTTATGATGTCTGATTTGTGTCCATTTATCCATCCTATCTTGATTTGGCCTTTTCCAGTGTGGGATCCAATGTGTAACCAGAATCACAGGGATGAGATCTGAATATTCAAATCCCATCCCCACCCAGAAATTTGAAGGGGTTTGTGTTTGAGGTACCACTTGTGGCCCATCTCTGATTCCACATGTTAGTACGTAAAGACACCTAAAGTTACACGAACAGCCTCTGTGCATAGTAAAATTATGCCTGTGACACAGCAAAGGCCAGGTAATTAAGACTGGCCTCTCATCTTCTTGCATCTACCAATGAACACACAAGGCATCACAACTTTCCATAAATATTGGACACAAAGTTAGAAGCCTAAATACCTTTGTGGATCTGGGCCTAAGTGATTTAGATGCACCAGGCCCTATGACCTTCAATGGGACATGTGCCTGTAATTCATTTACCTGCTTTAGAAAATCCCACTCTAAATTAACAACCTATGCTTTGACCCCGCAATCACTAGTGCTCGGACAGACTGTAGTGTTCACAGAGCATCTCAATGAAGTCAGTGGGTCTCTGTGCAAGTGCAGCAGCCTGCAGGGGTGTCCCCAGAAATTTTTCTCCTGATACACACATGTACCATGTGAGTCGGGGAGATGCCAGGCATCACCACCAATCCCTGTGGAGCCATCCGCTCTGCAGCTGCTGGCCCAGCATTTCACCAGCTGAGTCTGTGCCATGCTCAGACTCCACTTGATGGGAGGATGAGCCCACCCCACACTGACCCCGCAGTGGTGGCTCCTGCCCTGCGAGGCTGAGTTAAGCACCCCATTCTGGGTGCTGTGATCTGGCATACAGGGTCGCAGCGGTGTTCAGGTTTGGCCCATCTGCTCCTCTGTCAATGGAGACGGAGTGGTGAACAGGCCAGACTTGACGGTCCAAACCTGAGTGGTGCTGTGATCCCTATGCGCCAGCTTGCAATGCCACTTGGTTTGCTGGCCTTCTCAAACAGAGGGCTAAGGCAAACTGCCCATTTTGCTCCATCCTCCGGGCAGCCCCAATGCCAGTGATCCTCACCCTGTGTAATGTGCTTCCGGCTGTGGGCACCACAGGCAGCCTGCCACACACTGTCAATTCCAGGATGTCCTCTGGGGTGTCTGCCATAAGCAGGGACATTCACAGACCCTGTGTATCACTCAAAAAGAAAAGGAGGTGGATTTAGAGCATCCGGCGCTGTCAGAAGGATTTTGCCCCAACCAAACCTGGGGAAGTGTTCAGATGTTTTAAACTAGAAACACTTAACCATCACTGATCCAGAAATGTCATATACTTTAAAAACTTACTGCATCTCCCTTTTAGCTGTATTGCTGACTCTCCCAGTCCTCCATGCTTTATCCTAAATTTTGTTCCAACCTTTCTTCAGTTTTATCAGTATTTCACGTTTTCCCTTAGTCTAGTTCCTCTATCATTCTTTTTTTATCTTTGATTCTTTTCTTCCCAAACCCTCTCGCTTTCTTCAGGATGTTGATTTCCTTTTCTGAGCTTTCCTTTCTCGCCTCCCTCTTGAACTTGTCACCTGGCCAAGGCCCAACTGTGAGAGCAATGCATGGCAGGTGAAAGGCGGAGCCAGTCCTGCTGGGATTTGAACATGTGGGCCCAAGGAGCATAGATACAGTATTTAAAACAGGGATGCTTGGACATTAAACCTCAGCTTGATGATTCTGCTCTCTCTATAGCAGAGAAGGAGCGTGTGATAATTTGAGTTAATGCTGAAATTCCTTCTGGATGCTAAAGAGACAATTTCTGACATTCTTAGTGTGAGCTGACTTTTGTTCTTCACTGACACTGAATCTGTCCCTAGTCCCTGCCAGGCAATACTTCATCTGGCCCTTTCACACTGATGCTATGTTAACATGATTCAGTGTAGCAGCATGTCAGCACTACATGGTGGCCTGTCTATTAGTGTGCATCATGATATATAAATGCTAATAATAGAATCATAGAATATCAGGGCTGGAAGGGACCTCAGGAGGTCATCTAGTCCAACCCCCTGCTCAAAGCAGGACCAATCCCCAACTAAATCATCCCAGCTAGGGCTTCTAAGATCCCTTAGAAGCCCTTCTGCTCTGGTCCTTGGAAAGTGATTATACCAATGACTTTCCAATGGCCCATCACATTATTAGGACTTGGCCAAGCTGACTTTATTTCTTTTGCTAATTTCTGGCACCATTCAATTCAAGTTTTGCCATTGGCTGCAATGGAAGTAGGTTCACAGCATTAGGGCTCACAAAAGGTTCCTGCTTGATAGATCGAGAAACCAAAGAGAAAGGGAATCAGTTTTCAAATCCATTCAGCTCTCTCTCTCTCTGTCTGTCCTGCACCTGTAAACTCAGATGACAATCCTGGGACCCAATTATCCCATCAGCGCCATGCATGGAACTCCACTGAAGTCAATGGCAGTTGTGTGCGTACGGCTGGCAGGGAGAACATGATGTGCCTTGAGTACAGAAACTTGATTGCTCCTAACAAACAGGTCCAGTAGCATTACTGTAGGTCTTCAGCCTTTAGGGGCCAGGAGAAATTTTGGGAGATCAATCCAAGGGGAGACAAGTCAACTCTTTGAGCTGAGCTGCTATGAGCGAGTGAACTATGCTGTCCAGAAGGGCAGGAAAATCCCTACTTACAAAATGCTTCCTCCTCTCTAGCCTGTTTGCAAAGGGCTCTGGGGAATCTCACTTCCAAAAGTTGGAAGACACAGAACTTGATCTATAACATAATTATGTCAGTGTCTATCTAAATGGCGAAGTTGCACAGAGCAATCATTAGCTCACGGTGCTGTCATTAAGAAGATATTAAAATCTAATCCCAAAGTGCTCGTCCTGTATTTGTTTTGTGATATGAATTGTTGCTCAGCTCATTTTCTTTGCCTGTGCTCATTAAAACATCTAGTCTCAATATCAGAGAACGGCACACTGCCAGTGCATGGGCCCCTGATGGAAAGACTGAGACATCTTCCATGGTGTGGCGGGGACATTTTGAAAGCTGACACAGCATAAATGGGAGTTGCGCATGTACTCCCTCCCCTCCCCACTGTGCTTCAGATGGACCTTTGTCTGGGAGAGCAAATCTCTCAATGAAGTATAAAGGATTTTAATTGAAATTGCTGCACAATAACCACATAAATAAACATAGAAGCTAGAGATAGAAGGCATATTTTTAAGTCAGGGTAATTAACTATTAGAATAGCTCACCTAGGGATGTGGTGAGTCGCTGTTGCTTGGTCTTTCTGTCAGCCAGAAGTTCTGGGTGAAATTCCCTGGTCTGCATGACACAGCAGGTCAGACAAGATGCTCATAATAAACTCACAGACCTTAAGGTCAGAAGGAACCATCGTGATCATCTTGTCTGGCCTCCTGCACATTGCAGGCCAAATGCCCCTTCTGGCCTTGCAAGTTATGAATCTAGACTATTTAGCTAAGGGTTTTCTATGGTGCCTGTCACTGCTGTAACTAAATGCCAGACAAAACAATGGATGTATCAAGAATTAAAAGAGCTGCCCTCCCCAGGTACCTATTCCTTACAGGTGTCAAGATATGAGAAGTTTTCCAAAGGTACAAATAGTAGTTACATGCCCAATTCCCTTTGATTGTCAATGGGTGTTGAGAGCCTACCTGCTCTCTGAGCCTTTGCAAAATCTTCCTCATAGTTCATATATCAAAGATAACTAGGGCCCTACCAAATTCACAGCCATGGAAAAACACATCACGGACCGTGAAATCTGGTCTCCCCTCATGAAATCTGGTCTTTTGTGTGCTTTTACCTTGTACTATACCAATTTCACAAGGGAGACCAGCATTTCTCATACTGGGGGTCCTGACCCAAAAGGGAGCTGCAGGGGGTTCGTAGTATTGCCACCCTTACTTCTGCGTTGCCTTCAGAGCCGGGCGCCCAGCTCTGAAGGCAGCACCTCACCAGCAGCAACACAGACGTAAGAGTGGCAACACCTTACCAGGCCACCCTCACTTCTGCGCTGCTGCTGGCGGCGGCTCTGCCTTCAGAGCTGGGCTCCCAGCCAGCAGCCGCCGCTCTCCAGCCGCCCAGCTCTGAAGGCGGCACGGCCGCCAGCAGCAGCGCGGAAGTCAGGGTAGCAGCACTGCACCCCCCCTTCAATAACCTTGTGACCCCCCACCCCCCCAGCTCCTTTTTGGTTCAGGACCCCGACAATTACAACACTGTGAAATTTCAGATTTAAATAGCTAAAATCATGAAATTTATGATTTTTAAAATCCTCGGACTGTGAAATTGACCAAAACAGACTGTGAATTTGGTAGGGCCCGAAAGGTAACAAATAGTCCACAAGAATGAGAAATGTGGGTTTGCACTGATGCTGGGGAGACAAGGAACACTGCAAGTAGCGGTCCGAGCACAACGGGAAAGGAGTCTGTGTGTCCACAATGTTAAGAAATCCGGGTACCTCTGCAAGGCTAGTTGGGTAAGTTATGAGCCAGGTAGTGTGAGAATAACTCAGGGCTTGTCTACACAGGATGTTACTGAGCACCACACCAGGTGTTAATCTACAGCACACCAGCTTGCCACGCAGTAACCTCCTGTGTAGACAGATTACTGGACGGACCGGAGGGCGGCTTGATGTACTGCTGCGTAGTGAGTGCGGTGTAGATTCTCACCCTTCTCACAGTAACTTGCCTTGTAGACAAGCCTGCCGCATGTGATGTGGTTTGTTAGTGTGTGTGTGTGTGGGGGGGTGTTGTGTTTGGGGTGTTTATGTATCGGCTTTTCTTGTATGTGTGTATGTCGTGTGTTAGTTTATACGGTGTATGGTGGTTTGTGTGACATGACGTGTGCTTGTGCAGTGTGTGTGTTTGTGATGGTTTGTTTCGCAGGTGTGGTTGTCCAGGTGGGTGTGTCTTTGGAGTGGGTTATTCAGTTCAGGTGGGTGTTGGTTTGTGTTGTGTGGGGATATTGTAGGTGCAAGTCACATGGTCTGTGCATTTAATTACAGTATGTGATCAATGTGCTGGCAGCATCAGTAGGTTGCAGCCCAAGAAGGATCCCTGAACCTGGAAATCAGAGTGTGCTAGGAACAAAGGGATGAACCATGGAACAAATGCCACCTCATTTTCCACACAACATTACAGTGCGAGTCTAACTAGCATGTATAGTAAAGAGCACCATAAGCCACAGGAAGGGATGGAAATCTCCACTGAGTGCTTTGCTGGCCACAGGCCACAGGCTAAGTGATAGTCAGTAAACAGTGCTTAAATAAACAGAATGTTTCATGGTGAGGATTTCAAGTGTATGTTAAAGGTCCCCAGGGTTGGCAAGAGGCTTTTTTGCTGCCTTAGGCAAACAGGGAAATACGTTTTCCTCCCCACCTCCATACAAACAAACCTTCCTGGTACATTTCAGGCAGCAAGAAAATGCAGAGGGGGAAAACACGCTGAGTCAAAATAAAAGCCCAGATGGAGTAAGTGAAAGTCTCTGTGCTAGCCAGGCACTGCTAAACCGACTGTGTGTTTGGAGCCTTAAACCCCTCCTTTGGTCTTTCTGGCCCTCATGGCTGCATAGGATCCCATTTAGTGAGCGATCCTGGATGAAGGTAAGTCTTGGACCTTTGCAAAGCTATTCTGTTTAGCGAGACCTGGGTGGGCTGGGAGGTTTACACTGTCGCCAGCTATTGCCAGTTTGAGCTGGAGCTGCTAGGAGTCACCCAAAATGATTAGCCTCTGAGAGACAGGTTTGAACTGGGTGAATGAACAGTGTGAGCACAAGTCTGGGAGCTGGGAAATCCTGAGACCTCAGCCTGGCTCCAACAGTGACTGTGTGGCCTTGGACAACCCAGTTAAACTCTCAGCCTCACTTTCCCCCATGTGTTAAATTTGATCGTTCGAACTTAATTACGCCCTCCCAGACCTGACCACACAGTCAGATGCGAAGGGCTAAGTACCAACTGAAGGTCTTGTAAATAAATGTCCCTGTCACAATGGACACTTGCTGCTGATCTTGGCATCATGCTCAGGGCTGCTTGGTGACAAAGGCTGAGCTCTCCTCTTGCCTGCAGCAGTGGTCCCAACAGAGCAGAAGCAAAGAAAACTTGCCCTCCCACTGCCTGGCCTGTATCTGTTTTGCAAATGGAGACACTTCACTCTTCCGTGCAGGGCTGGGTTGCCACCTGTCCATGTTTCCCTAGGATTGTCCCTTTTTTTGAGATAGCTGTGCCAGGAAATCTGTAAAGGTGCTCAGTGCACGCTGCCAACTGTCCTGTGCTCAGGATCATCTAGGATGTCCTGGTGTTTTTGCACCTCAAAGATGGCGACCCTAGAGCAGGGGAACTGATGTGTCCCTTACAATGGGGTCTTTACCCCTGGTCACAACTGCGGAAGCAGAGCTAGATCTGTCAATCCCTGGTAGGAAGGGTGTGGCCCAGGCTCTGGAAAAAACAGCCAGTGTTTATCCTACCTCCCCAGCTACTGTGGCCCTTTCCCAGACTCTTCTTGCTGCAGAGCAGAAACTGAAACAGCCCAGCTGCAGAAGGGATGCGCTTATTCCTGTCGCTCGGACGCTAAGCTTTCCTAGCCTGCTTGCTAGCTTTCGGGGGGCTGTGCAGAAAACTGGCTGGGACCCTGTCTGCTGACGCCCATGTAACTGGCTGCAGGTCTCTCAGGGAAAACCACAGAGAAAACCAACTGATCTGTGCGCTGTCCTACCAAGAGAAGGGGCCTTTTCAGGTGAGCAGAGATATGTGTGTTCTCTGAGGCGGTTAATCCAACCCTTTTCAGCAGCACTACCCTTGACAGTTACGGCATTGTCCTTTGCATCTGTTTTCATAGCGTGAGATATGACAGAGGCAAAAAACTAGTAGCTGCTCAAGGCCAACCATCTGCCTGGGGCGGGGGGTGTTTGCTACTGTACACTTTGCTCACACATATTGCTGTTGGACTTCAGCTGCTCCTGGATGGCCAGGTAGCAAGAGCAGCCAATTCTTGTTTCTGGTCCGGTGCTAGTGACCCTTCCTTCTCAGAGGCAGACCCTGTCTTGTTACCTGTGTCTTTATGACTTCCAGACTAGATTGCTGTCGTTTGCTCTATGTGGGACTAGGCCCAAAGACCACTGAGAAAGTTAATTGGCACAGAATATACCTACCTGTTTATTAAGCGGTATTTCTTTGCAGAGAGCATGTTACACTTGTACACTGTTGTCTGCACTTGCTTCAAGTTTGTTTCTCTTTTAAGGTTATTGTTTTTATTATTAACATTTAAATGTTTTTTTTTTTGCATAAAGGCCGTAACCAGGTTGGGCCCCCATTGTGGTAGGTGCTGTACAAATATATAAGGTGTTCGGTTTGAGACCTGATCCTGATGAGAAACTGAAAGTGGAAACAAAAGTGACATGGGAAGGGGGGTGTGCCCTGCCAAGGTCCACAGTATGGTCCAACATTCCCTCTACCTTAAAACAAACAACACCCCCCAGCAGTGTTTTCTGTCAGAAATGGTAAAATCCCCCCTTTTACCAAATTTCCAAAATTGTATGAAAAATCTTTGCTTTCATATGCAAAACCCAAACTGACAATTGTGTTTGGCACTTATTCGAGGCTGCTGCATTTTGCATGTAGGCACGTGCATGTCTCTGTCTGTCTCTCTCTCTCTGGGTACACACTCAGATCTACACAAACTCACACATCTAGCTCTAGAGATGAGCAGTGTGTCAAGAGATGGACACTGATGTTGCAAACACATACCGGCATGTTTAACTTTATGCACTCGAATAATGGGGCTGGTCACGTGTGTGAAGTTAAGCTGGTGTGTAAGTGGTCACAGGCCTAGGGCCATTGTTATCAAGATACGGGGAAGAGGGACTGGATTGCACTGGGGATTAGTAAAGAGCTTCCACCTTTTACCTCCAGGTGACTGTAGAGAAAGCGAGGGGGGATCAGACAAGATGCTGTAGTTGCTCACTAGCTCTTTGCTATTTAATAGTTGTCTTGTGGCCGAGGCAAACAGAGTTTGTTGCTCTCAGCTGAGTTTCTAGGGGACAACTGTCCACATCACGCTACAACTCTGTATTATCAGCCTGGCTGGCAGCCCCAGCAGGGACGCCTAGGACTGAATAAGCCCGGAGGTGATTCCCTGCAGGTCCACGTTGGCAGGGCCGATGTGCCTGGTCTCAGAGGAGAAGCCCTCTGTCAATCTGGCACCTTTCCACATGCATTCCATTCAAATGCAGAATGAGAAGGTGGGTGGAAAAGCAGAAGGAGCTCAGGGAAAGCTGAGCTACGTGGCCTGCGCTGGGACCCTGCTCTGTGCCTGCGGCATCCTCAGTCCCCTGGTGGTCCTTCCACTGACGTCAAGGAGAGCTCTGCCTGCAGCACGTGTAGGCGAGATCCGAGAGCAGGGCTGTAGCCTTCGCAGGAATTCCTGTGCAATTGCCGTCCTTCCGAACGGTGCTACGGTGTAACTAGCATGTCGTTAGGAGAAAGCGATAGGCACCAGGAACATAGCCCTGTCTCCACTGCAGCCTGGGTGGCTCGAAGGTTTTCTTGATAGACTCTAGGGCCCTACCAAATTCACGGTCCATGCTGGTCGATTTCATGGTCATAGAATTGTAAAAATAGTAAAGTTCATGATTTCAGATACGTACATCTGAAATTTCAAGGTGTTGTAACTGTGGGGGTTCCGGCCCAAAAGGGGGCTTTGGGGGTTGCAAAGTTATTGCAGGGAGGTTGCATTATTGCTACTCTTACTTCTGCGCAGCTGCTGGGGGCAGCTCTGCTGTCAGAGCTGGGCAGCTGGAGCGTGGCAGCTGCTGGCCGGGAGCCCAGCTCTGGAGGCAGAGCCACCCCCAGTGGCTAGTGCAGAAGTAAGGGTGGCCTGGGATGGTATCGCCACCCCAGTAGCGTAGCTGGGGGGCAGCGGGGGGAGCGGCTGCTCCCCCACTGAGCACAAGTGGCGCCTTTTTAATTTTTTTGGTGCCTTTTTTTAATTTTTACTCACCCGGCGGCGCTCCGGGTCTTCGCTGGCGGGTCCGGCACTTCGGCGGCGGGGACCTTCACCCACTCCGGGTCCTCGGCCGCATTTCGGCAGCAAGGGCCTTCAGTGCTGCCGAGGATCAGGAGCGCCCTTTTGGGTTGGGATCCCCAGTTTGAGAAATGCTGGTCTCCCTCGTGAAATCTCTATAGTACAGGGTAAAAGTACACAAAAGACCAATATTCATGGGGGAACACCAGATTTCACAGTCTGTGACATGTTTTTCATGACCGTGACTTTGGTAGGGCCCTATTTATAGATCAGCTATTAAACGCCTGCGGCAGGCAGGTACCAGTCTAGGTCACGCATTTAGGAACCTGGGTGAGTGATAAAAAGTGCTAAATCCCTAACAAAGCCTGGTTGCAAAGATGAATAATCTCAGCTGGTGACCCTTGGCTCTTCATTGTAATCCCATAGCCCAGCCAATTCTAAATTGTGCCTTTGAACACAAAAGCCAAGCGAGGGTGGGGGATTGTGGCGCGTGAGCACTTCAGCGGCACTGAATAGATGCCATTTGTGCAACCCGCCATGCTGGCATCCACAGCAGGAGCAGAAGCGCATGGGGAGGAGAGATGAAGGCTTTCTTTAGCCACTTCAAGTCTTAGAGCACTGCAAAGATGCTGGCTAGACCTCGCAGTACACTTGGGGAACACTAGCCGAAGACTTCTGGCTGCTGCTGTGTGTGTGTGCAGGCTCCTGAGTCCTCTCCTACCCAGCTCATTCTTGTAGGGGCAGACGCAACATGGTCCCGAGTGTTCACGTAGGGTTTTCCCTGAAGTGGGTCAGAAACAAGTTCCAGTAAATTTTTTTCGTCAAAATGACACCTTTTCCCCAGTTAAAATACATAAGAGTGCAATTCAGTGCAAATTTCTGACCCATTCAAGCTAAAGAAAATTGGCTTTGAATTTCAAAGTCTGCGTGGGAACAAACCCAATCTGTTAAATTTTGCCCCAAAGCAAAACCCGAGGATGCAAAATTGTCAGGAATGAAACTACAGAGATGTGAACACCAGATCCTTGGTGTAGATGGGAATAGTGCCACTGAGTTCAAAACAACTCCTCCAATGTACAGCAGCTGCCCTTTAGTATGGCATTTGGAAGGGAAATGTTCAGAATTCTCATACAGCTCTACTTGCAACACACCTGAGAGATATTGTTGCCTTCTTTTACATATGGTGAAACTGAGACAGAGAGGTTAAGTGACTACCCCAAGATTATGGAGGGAGTCAGTGTCAGGCTCACAAGGGCACGCAGGACTAGAGCCACACTACAAGAAGGATGTGAAAAAATTGGAAAGCGTCTAGCAGAGGGCAACAGAAATGATTAGGGGACTGGAACACATGACTTATGAGGAGAGGCTGAGGGAACTGGGATTGTTTAGTCTGCGTAAGAGAAGAATGAGGGGGGATTTGATAGCTGCTTTCAACTACCTGAAAGGGGGTTCCAAAGAGGATGGATCTAGACTGTTCTCAGTGGTAGCTGATGACAGAACGAGGAGTAATGGTCTCAAGTTGAAGTGGGGGAGGTTTAGGATAGATATTAGGAAAAACTTTTTCACTCGGAGGGTGGGTGGTGAAGCACTGGAATGGGTTACCTCGGGAAGTGGTGGACTCTCCTTCCTTAGAGGTTTTTAAGGTCAGGCTTGACAAAGCCCTGGCTGGGATGATTTAGTTGGTTTTGGTCCTACTTTGAGCAGGGGGTTGGACTAGATGACCTCCTGAAGTCCCTTCCAACCCTGATATTCTATGATTCTGTGAGTCTAATGGTTTCTGCCCAGCGTGCTTTCAATGTAAGTATGGACAACAGACAGATGGATATAGACCGAAGACAAACAAGGCAGTACAAGGAAACAATGAGATAATGTTGATCAACATGATAGACAGAGCAAGAATACATGTTTCGGGGCCTGTTTCTCCTTTAGCTCACTCCAAAGTAAATAGAGGGGAGCTCAGCGGAACTATGCTGGAAGCGGGAGGAGAACTGGATCTTTTAATCTCTTTCTAGCAACCAAAACAAACAGATTATCATAGAAATAAAGAGCAGCAGTGGAGAACAGGAATCCCTCTCCCATGGAAGTCAGTGAAAATAGAGGGAAAGATGTAAGAGAAGAAAAGAGAAGATGTGTGTGGTGCTGTGTGAGGCAAAAGAAAAGTGTGTTATTCTAGGGACGATGGTAGAGTTGCCTGGAATTAGCGTTGCCTGACACTTCCCGTTATTACTCCCTGTGGGTGAATTTTGGAGAAGGTTTCAGCCAAACAGTTCAGCCATTTCTGAAAGCGAGTGTAGGAAAACATACATTGTGTTGCCAAGCAGAAAAAAACTTTTCTTTGAGAAGCCCTTGAACCTGCCCTGCTTTGAGGCAGTAACTCGAAATTTGGCAGAGTCCCCCCCTGCTACTCCTATCGGCATAGGGGAGTTTCCTCAGGAGCACAGAGCTAATGTAGTTAGTGCCTACACCACCCACCCCTACAAGGCCCAGTGCAGGGAGGAATGCGCTGAGCTCCATTTACCCTCGGCTACTGTATCCAGGCTGTTGTAAGCTCCCTTGGCGGTAGACAGAGAATGTGGGAGCCTCACCTGGTTTCCTTAGTCCCCTGCTGCATCAGTAGGTGAGAAATCCTACCCCATTGACTGGAGGAGTTACTCCTGATTTACACCAGCTGGAGAAAGACTAGAATCAGCCTCGCTGTGTGTAATCTTCTCTTCTCATCCAGCAACTGTAAACAGAGCCTGAAGACGCTAACTGGGTAGCAAGCTCTCTGAGTGGAGGTGGTTGCCTTATTTTTGTTAGACAGAAAACAACATCATCCCATTCTGGGGAGACGTGTATCCTCGTTGCTGGAAAAATGGCTTTTCTGTTCAATTGATATTCGGGGCCATTACTCAGTTCTGGGAACTAATTGCTTTTATTAACCAAACAAGCCACAGAACTAACAGAGCTGTTAACTCTAGAAAAGGGGCAACTGCACAAGTAGACTACTTCTACTAATCATGGTGTAAATTGTCTTGGTGTAATGGAGCTCTCATGATTTATACCAGCTTCACAATCTGCTACAACTTTACATTCCTATGGCTCCTCTCAGTTTAAGACAAGGGTAGTCAATAGGCGGACAGTGGGCCAAATCCTGCTTGGCAGATGCTTTTCAACAGACCATGAAATCTTTTTATTTACTAATTATTATCGTTATTGTTACTGCAGTGTGAAAAATATTTCTCTGGAGTCTGGATCTTGACTATACCTTTGACCAAGAAATTTGGACTTTGACAAAAAAGAATCAACTACCCCTGGTTTAAGACCTTAAAGAGTTCAAAGTATTATTTAATTAAGTCTCAGACCATCTCTGGAAGCACAGGTATTTGTTTTGTACACTCATCTCTAATAATCATTAGTTATTGTTTTTGTGGTAGCAACTACAACGTACAGACAAGAAGATGTTGCCTCTGCCCTGAGGAGCTGCAATCTAAGGACAGAAAGACGGACACACAGACATAGGCTGGAGGGCAGCAGTAGTACATACAAGTGATCAAGGTGGTGGTTAGCCACAGCTTGGCAAAGTAAGGGGAAGGTGTAGGTTAACTGTACCTGTCAAATGAAGTCAGATGGATTTCCTGTAGGCATCTGTATGAGCATTGCCATGCAACTTGGTAAACGGTGACACAGAGCTATTCAGTGATTGGCCCAGTGTCTTCTATCACTTCACAGGCAGCGTTAGGAATGGAATCCTGGAACACCGACTCCTCTTCCCTTGCTCTAGGGCGAAGTGTATTTAGACAGCAGTCAGTGGGCATGTCTACTTAGCGGTTTGGAGCGAGACTCCCAACCTGGATCCATAGACTTGGGCTAGCAGAGCTTGTGCTAGTGCTCTAAAAAGACCCGTATAGACAGTGCTTTGATGTTGCTGTTTGGGCTGGTGGTCGGGCCCTGAAACCTAGAGCCTGATCTCCAGGCTGAGCTGCAACGTCAGTGTTACCACGAACCCCGCTAGCACAAATCTGTCGACCTGGGCAGGGAGGCTCTCCCCAAAATGCTGTGTAGACATACCCGGTGTGTTCCTCTTGCTCTGGGGAGCTCTGGAAGGTACGGTGCTCTCCTGGGGCAGAGATGGTCATCTTTCTACTGCCAGTTACTATGGGCTATGGGCTATGAACACAGACTAGCTCAAATCTTTAGCCTCTGAGAAGGCTGTCAACAACGGGCATCCACTTTGACTGGAGTTGTAGTAGTGCCTAGGAGAAAGCCAAACTGTTGCTTCTCCTAAATCAGCTTGGGGACAGCTGTATGGGCATTGTAACATACATGGGGAACAGATATTTAATAATGGGCTTTTCAGTCTAGCAGAGAAAGGTCTAACATGATCCAGTGGCTGGAAGTTGAAGCTAGACAAATTCAGACTGGCGATAAGGTAAATTTTAAACAGTGAGAGTAATTAACCATTGGAACAATTTATTAAGGATTCTGGTGGATTCTCCATCACTGACAATTTTAAAATCAAGATGGGATGTTTTTCTAAAACACATGCTCTAGGAATTATTTTGGGGAAGCTCTGTGGCCATTGTGATAGAGGAGGTCAGGCTAGCTGATCACAATGGTCCCTTCTGACCTTGGAATCTGTGAAAACAAGAGGGTCCCTGGTGGCCTATTAACTAACTGTGCCGAGTAGGCTCAGGCCTCCATTAGCAAGACTGCTCCCCTGCACCCTCATAGCATGCTCAGCCACCCCTGTGGGTGTCCCCTTTCTGCTCCCTTTGGTATGGTTTGCTTGCCCAGAGATGCTTGCAGGGACATAGGGCTGCTTTTGCACCTGTCCTTTGGGCAGGATGCTGCAAGGAAGAAAGGCATCCACACCATGCCTAGGCCTAGTCTAGTAGAGCTGCATATTGGCTGTCCCTGCTTTGTTCTCTTGTACACAGTGGCTGCCTGCTCTATCTCTCTGAGAATGATGTACAGAAGCCAGGAAGCAAATCAATGAAGGCAATTTGTTTTCACCTTCACAGTTCTGGTCTTTGACTCCTGGTTTTGCATTGTTACATTTTTTTTTCAACTGCACTGTAACAAATCTCTATTATTGAGTGTTTTTATGTATACAAAATGTCAGCTCCAAATAGAGCTATGACATGCAAGGGGCCATTCCTTTATAGTGAAATTGTTGGTGAGATATCAAAGCAGTATGTCAACAAATGCCATGCCTGGATATAGACTCCTGGAGCCTTCGGGCAATTTTCTGCCCTGCAGGCTGGCTTCCTCTGCATAACAAGTGGGTTCTGGTAGAAGTGAAAGACTAACACATTCTGCCTGTAGGACAGGCGGAATGTTATGGCTCTAAGACTATTCAAGAGCAGAGAAATAGCCTGATAGGAGCAGCAGGGGAAGCCTGAAGCAGCCCTGTAGATTGTGGCATGGAGGAGTCTCTCAGGAGCATAGAGCTAGTGTAGTTGGCTCCTACACCACCCTCCCTTACAAGCCCCATGGAAAGTAAAGGTGCTGTGTAAAACAAGTTGATCTCCTCATTCTCTCAGGGCATGGCTACACTTGCAGATGTAGAGCGCTTTGAGTTAAACCAGCCTTCGTAGAGCGCAGTAGGGAAAGCGCGACAGTCTGTCCACACTGACAGCTTCAAGCGCACTGGAATGGCCACATTTGTGGCACTTGCAGCGGCACTGGGCATGGTGCATTATGGCAGCTGTCCCAGCATGCAAGTGACTGCAACATGCTTTTCAAATGGGGGTGCGGGTGTGGTGGAGTGTGACAGGGAGTGTGTTGTGTGTATGTGGGGGGAGAGAGAGTGGGGTTTTTGGGGGGCTGAGAGCATGTCAGCATGCCGTCTTGTAAGTTCAGACAGCAGTAGACCCCCCATCCCCCCTACCTCTCTCTCTCACACACAGCATTCCACACTAATGGTTGCTTTGTCTTGGAGCAGATAAGAAGCCGGCTGTCAGCAACGGAGCTTTTGAAAAGGCATTTCTGCATTCCTGCAGCGATTCAAAAACAATGACAAGAGTGGCCACTTGACCGAAGGGGATTATGGGATGTTTCCGAAGGCTGATCAGAGCGCAGTAATGCAACACCTCATTCACACTGGTGCCACAGCGCTCCAGAGGGGGGCGCAGCAAACGTTATTCTACTCGCTGAGGTGGAGTACGAGCAGCGCTGTAGCCGCAGAGTCAGAGCGCTCTACGTGCCTTGCCAGTGTGGACAGGTAGTGAGCTAGTGCGCCCGGGGCTCCTTTATTGTGCTGTAACTCGCAAGTGTAGCCAAGCCCTCAGCGATTTTAGTGACGTTAAAATCAATTTGCAGGTGTTTGGCAACATTTCATACCTGAGGCCTCAGTGTAGAGCTCTTGAGGGATTCTCTTAAGGTACCATAATTAGGATATAATTAGAATAAATTCTTAGAGGGAACATGTGCTGTTCTGTCTCAGAACACTGAGATCTCTCCCCCACTGGTAGTGTTTAACTCCATTGATCAATCAAGATTCCAAGGATTGTTCTTTTATTACTGTTCCTGACTAGCTAATTATTTGGGAGAGGCTTAGACACACCCTGATGTCTTTCATGAAAGGAGTAGGATTTGAGGCAAAGGAAACCTGAGAAAGCTAGGGGCAGCAGTCTTCCATTTTCCTGCCATTGACACTGACATTCAGAGCAACACCATGCTCACCACCTTAAGAGCATCTGAGTGGGCATGATCCAGCAGGTCTTCTGTGTACAGAGCTTTCCATTGACCTCACAGGGAGTTCGTGCACAGAGAGCAGGCAGGCTGAGGTCCTGGGTGATCTCCTTTGCCCAGCCTTTCCTATGTGATGGACGTGTGCAAGCAGGGGATGGTAAAGAGCTTGCGACCGGCGATGATAGAAGTTAAAGTGGAAGAGAACCTCTAGGTCACCATTCTCTTCCCCTCATGGGTTCTCCCCCATGCTTCCCCCTACCTGTTTGTCATCTCTGGTGCTGTTATTATAACCCACCCGTTCCTGTCTGTGTCCAATTCACAGAAAACACAAGCCCATTACAGTCCCAGCTACAGAGCTTGCCTCTTCAGCTCATGCTGTTGAGACTGCACACATGTAACTGTTGAGGTTCCTGGTTCAGTCCAAGATGGCAGCCTTTGCGCTATTTCCCCTTTCCTCACCCTGGGCACACTCTGTCCCTGTCGTGGGGCAGTTGCCCCACACTGGCAGGAGAAGGGTTAAGGCAGCCTTGGAGAGGCTGCACAGAACCCTGCCGATCAGGAAAGGGCTCACTGGAAGAGCCAATCAAGAGAAGGCTTGCTGGAGCAGCCCATATATAAAGGGCTGCTCAGCAGAGCAAGGGGGCAGTCTCCTCCTGGAGGGTAAAGGGGGAGTGCTGTCTGCTGAGGAGCACTGGAGATACTGCCCTGCTGGGCAGGGTAGTGGAGCAATAGGGGAGCTCCTGGCTGACAATGGCCAGACTGAGGTCCTGAAGCAAGGGCAGGGAAGGTGCTAGGGCTACGGGGGGAGTGGCCAGGGAAAGTAGGCAGAGGGAATAGGAGGAGGGGCAGTAAGTGGCTGACAGCTATAGGGTCCCTGGGCTGGGACCCAGAGTAGCGGCCGAGCCTGGGTCTCCCCCCACCTTCCTTTACTCCTACTTGCCAATGACGAGAGTGGCCTAAATCCAGACTGCAGTTTGCCCCTGAAGATAGGGGCTAGACTCGAGACTGCAGTTGGCCACTGAGGCAAGTGGAGGGACTGAGGACCGCCTGTCCCCTGAAATGGGGGAGACAGTGAGCTGGGGCACAGCCAGAGGGCCGTGTCCTGAAGAGGATGCCACGGTCTGGGAGTGACGTGGGTCCAGATGGTGGAGGAAGTGGAAGCAGTGAGTGAGACGCTGCTAGTAAAAGGTGCCCTGGTGGTCCAAGAGAGCTAATTCCCAGCATGACCAGCAGGAGGTACTGCGGTGGTGGGTCTGCACCGCTACAGTCCGCATGTGCTGTTCCACTGTTCCCCCTACACTGTTCTGACAACTAACTACATTATGGAAAATCCCTTTGAACTTTCTACCCTGACAGCTTCCATCATCTCTCTTGCTGCCTGCTAGAAGATTTAATTGTTTTCAAAGATTTCCTTTGTTATCTAAGTTTTTTCTTCCTTTTAAGATTAAGGCCATTACTTTCTGGAATTCATCCTCGCCCTATTGGCCTAGAATAACTATTCTTCCCTTTAACTTATTCCCACTCAAAAACAGTCACAGCATTTTCATATTCCACCCACCCTACCTCTTCTTCCCTTCATTTAAACTAGGTAAACTGAGTTCCTTTAGTGTCTCTTCCTACAACATATGTCCCAGCCATCTTATCCCTTTGCTGGGCTGCTTTGTAGTTCAACTATTTTAAAACGACAGTGCCTTCATTGTTAGGATTTGAATCGAGAGCCTGGCAAAATGTGGGATGATAGAAGTCATTAGAAGGGATAGATCAAATCTTTCCCCTGACAGGGGGAGCCAGGAGCAGGTACTCTAGGTTCACCCTATTCTTCAAAGTGGGAGCTACTTGAATCTCCTGAGAGGACATTATAGTGTGGCCCCATTGCATTCTCTAGCATGTGGTTCTGTACGACATGATAAATACGGAGTAGATGCAGAGCGGAATTTATTAGCATTCCATTAGTTGCACCAAGCAGATTTCTGGGACAGTGATAACACGTTATGGGGATGATGATAGGTGTGGAATGGAAATAAAGTAAAGTAAAGGAAAGAGACGGAACCAAACTGAAACCTCTGAATAGTGCCAATTCAATTGTTTCAATTGTTCAGGATCCGCACATAGATTGGAATTTTTAATGAATAATACATGCACTAATACAACATAGGGCCATTGTCTGTTCTCCTTTACACCCCAGTACCAATCTGGAATCACCCCACTGATTTTAAGAGATTGATACAGGTGTATGTGAGATCAGAATCAAGACCATTATATTGTAATCTGCATTTGGATTGCTTTGCAAACTGAGTACAAGCTAAAGCGTGGAAAGATCATTTCACCCACCAGTGAAATG
Source organism: Lepidochelys olivacea (assembly GCF_965140295.1). Lineage (NCBI taxonomy): Eukaryota > Metazoa > Chordata > Testudines > Cheloniidae > Lepidochelys > Lepidochelys olivacea. Next base: position 12,080,360 of record NC_140412.1, read on the forward strand.
CAACCACAGTTGGGGTGATTGGTTCGACTTGCACACAACATTTAAGGCAGAAAGTGGAGAATAATCGATCCTATGACAAATACACGGAGAACTTTAATAAGCAGAATATGAATGACCTCATCTGAATTCAACTGCAGTGCCGCGGCCCACACCTGTACTCTGTCAGTGGGATCGCCAGGTCACAGTCTGATGTGTCATCCCTACAGACAGCACCTCAGCAGCGCAATGCCTCCTAGTGAATCAGTGGAAAAAGAACAAACTACTGACTCCTAATATCACTCCTTGCAGCATTTACGGGCACATGGCAGTCCCTAGTCAAGTGCTGACCAGGCCCAATCATAAACTAGTGCAATCTAATGAGATCACAGCCTGCGGCAGTAAATACAGAGTAGCTCCTACTAATGTTTCTTTTTCATCTCCCTTCGATTTTTATGTCCCTGGCTGCTCTTGGGACGTAATGTGACAGATGAGAGCCTCTTGAGCATCAAAGGGAAGGAGAATTAGCTGATGGGGTGGTGAAAAGTTAATGAGGCAGGTGCTGCATTTGCCAGCTGGATGCTCTGAGCTTTCACTGGCTCAGCAAGTGGCTTCTTGAATTCTTCTTTGCACACAGGACCTGACTCCTCTTTCTTAGCACTGGTATAAACCCAGTGTCAGTCCATTGACTGACCCCTGATTTACAGTGGCATGACAGAAGAGCCAAGCTCATGAGGTAGATCACGTTCTCAGTGTAATGGAGTTCTTGCCAGCTGTCTCCTTCCTTTCTTAGGACATGTCCCAGTAAATCCCTCCTCTCTCCTCCCAGCCCTACTGACGGGAAGGGGGGCAATTGCCTAGGGGCCTGGGTGATTTAAAAGGGGCCAGAGGCCCCCGGTCGCTGCCGCAGCAGAGCTAAAGCAGGTTTCCTGCCCACTCTCACTCCACGCCACTCCCCGAAGCAGCCGGAACTGCCCCAGGGGTGGAGGAGGAACTGTGGCCAGTGGGAGCTATAGGGGCGGTGGCAGTGGCAGGCGGAGAACTCCTGGGCCCTCCTGCCTAGGAGCTGCTGCCAGAGGAGTCACTTTTGGGAGCCGCCTGAGGTAACCACCGACCCCCTGCCCCTCTCCTGCACCCAATCCCCTGCCCCAGCCTAGAACCCCCACCCAAACTCCCTCCCAGAGTCTGACCCCGCACCCTCTCCCGCACCCAAACTCCCTCCCAGAGCACACACCTCCCTCCCGCACCTCAACCCGCTGCCTCAGCCTGGTGAAACTGAGTGAAGAAGAGTGAGTGACAGAGGGAGGGGGGATGGAGTGAGCATGGGTGGTGTGAGGGGCTTATTCCTTCACCCGCTTACTTCCCTGGTCCTTCTCGCATGAACAGAGAGCAACAATGCCCAAAGTCCAAAGGTGCAAACAATTTGATGTTTATTGGGGTGAACTTCCAGCAAGCATGATTCCTGTTTCCTTCCTTAGTGTCCCCCTTCCCAGCTCTGACACCACAGAGCCTTACACCTGTGTCCCTGTTCCCATTTCCCCCCTTTGCAAAACATGATTCCAATTCCCCACCCCCATTCCCTGTTCACATCTCCCCCCCCCCACACACACTTCCTGATTGACTGCAGACTATATAGTAAAACTTGAGTTGTGCTTAGCTATACCTTACCCAATCATTTTACTGAAATTTAACTAACCAATCCTAACATATTGTAACATGATTATTTAACCAGTTATATCCCACCACCTTAATTAGTTTACACCCAGCAAAATTAATTATACAGCAGACAGAAACAATCACAGAACCAGACAGAGACCATGCAAATAAACAATAGCAAAGTGGGATCTAGAATGACAAAACAATACAGAAGTGAGGATTTCACAACTACATCTGTGAAGACATAAGGGTTTCCCAGCTGTGTCTATTGATAAGTGAGTTCTTACCAGGCAGAAAACTATCAACCTAAATTTCCTTTTACATCTTCTAGGTTCTTCCCTTTCTCTGGAGGCAATAGGCATTATCAGGACAGGATTGTATTCCTAACAGCCCAGTAGCACCTTATTTCAATGTGACTAGTTTGGAATGTGAGGATGTGACCGTTCGCTTCCCAGCTTATGGCTGCCTCTGCTGCTTAGCCAAAGATCTTAGCCTAAGCACAGGGCCTCAGACTGTCACAGTAAGAGAAGGCCCTTACACTGGCAGACAGTGATTTTGATTCTTTCTTTTATACCTCTAGAACTAGCTAAGTGATAAGAATACACCTAAATTCTTAGAGTATAGGCCTTTACAGACAGGCCTGAATATCTATATCCTAACAGGCAGGGCCTTGGAGAAGGGGCAGAACATGGGCGTGGCCTCAGGGAAGGGGAGGGGCTAGAGTTTGGGGTTTGTGCAATTACACAGTTAGCAGCCCTCCCGGGCAGGCATGTGGAAGCCCTGGCCGGGCCAGAAGGGAGCGTGCCCAGCAGCGCAGCCAGCAGCTTGCTTCGCACCAGCCAGCGCAGATGCAGCACCACCCAAATGCCCACTTTGCAATGGGGTAAATGATTGTACACAGTTGAGGGCAGTGAAGGGTTGGGCCTAAGGTGACTGAATGGGGGAGAAAGCTAGATAAGAGCAGAAAGACAAGCACTGAAACTCCACGGAGGAAATGTCTCGGCACAGGGGAGCCAGTACCGCCAGAGAGAGAGCGAGGGAGGTGTACTAGTGCACAGTGGTTGTCAAGGTTCCTTTCCCACTCTGAACTGTAGGGTACAGATGTGGGGACCTGCATGAAAACCTCCTAAGCTTACTTTTACCAGCTTAGGTTAAAACTTACCCAAGGTACAAACTATTTTACCCTTTGCCTTTGGACATTCACTGCCACCACCAAATGTTTAATCAGGTTACTGGGAAAGAGATGTTTGGAAATGTCTTTCCCCCCAAAATCCTCCCAACCCTTGCACCCCACTTCCTGGGGAAGGTTTGGTAAAAATCCTCACCAATTTGCATAGGTGACCACAGACCCAAACCCTTGGATCTGAGAACAATGAAAAAGCATTCAGTTTCTGAAAAGAAGAATTTTAATAGAAGTAAAAAGAATCAGCTCTGTAAAATCAGGATGGTAAATACCTTACAGGGTAATTAGATTCAAAACATAGAGAATCCCTCTAGGCAAAACCTTAAGTTACAAAAAGACACAAAGACAGGAATATCCATTCCTTTCAGCACAGCTTATTTCCTCAGCCATTTAAAGAAATCATAATCTCACGCATATCTAGCTAGATTACTTACTAAATTCTAAGACTCCATTCCTGTTCTGTCCCCGGCAAAAGCATCACCCAGACAGACCAAGACCCTTTGTTTTCTCCCTCCCCCCAGCTTTTGAAAGTATCTTCTCTCCTCATTGGTCATTTTGGTCAGGTGCCAGCGAGGTTATCCTAGCTTCTTAACCCTTTATAAGTGAAAGGGTTTTTCCTCTGGCCAGGAGGGATTTTAAAGGTGTTTACCCTTCCCTTTATATTTATGACAGTGGTAAAGGCTGCAATGAGATCAAGGAGGTTATTAAGGAAGAACAGGTAATAGTGGATTGTCCAGGGAAATTGTTGCTGTGCTCTGATCAGAACAAAGCTCAGACGGAAATCACTCAAGGGTACCCACTTCATTAAAAAGACAGCACAGTGTTGCTTCACTTATAGCTGCGGGAAGCAACGGCCAGCCCATGCCATTTCCCGCAGCTCCCATTGGCCAGGAACGGCGAACCGCGGTCACTGGTTGCTGCGGGAGGTTGTGCCGGCAGATGATCAATGTAAACAAACTGTCTCACTGCCTGCCAGAGGATTACCCTGATGGCCCACAGGTTGCCCACCACTGCTATAGAGTGAAACCCTCCATCTCTGGGACATGTAGAGCACATCAGCTGCCATGCAAGAACTTTCTCTCTCTCTCTCTCTCTTATATATAATCACCAGAGTGCCTCTTCCCTGTACGTTGAGGGACCTTGGCTTGGAAAGAGAACTAGTCTCTCAGCTTGTTTATTCTTTGCTAAAGCAGCCAACAAAGGTGCTGATTAGGCCCAGTTGTGTGGGAACTGGACTGAGACCATCAAATCATTACACGTGGGCTACTGAGCAGCCTTCAGTGGTGATTAATTTAGTTTATTAGTGACCTGGGCCATATTTGAACTGTGACCTAGGCCTTCTGTTCATTTATATCTCAATTGGATGCACTGAAGCAAAGAAAACGATCAGTGTGCTCTCTGCACACATCACTTGTTCAAATCTTTCATTTGTTTCTGTCGAGGAAGCACTAGAAAACAAAGCTATCAGCCGACAAACAAACAAAAGTGCTAGAGCTGGCATTCTGGCCGGCTGTAAATATAAGACTTATGAGGCCACAACTTGTACTTTCCTCTGGAGTCATTTCCTTCCATCTTGGAGAACAGTCACTCAGAATGTTTACCTTTTTATTTTTGTTGATTTGTATAACACAGTGGTTCCCAAACTTGTTCCACCGCTTGTGCAGGGAAAGCCCCTGACAGGCCAGGCCGATTTGTTTACCTGCCGCGTCTGCAGGTTTGGCTGATCATGGCTCTCAGTGGCCGCAGTTCGCTGCTCCAGGCCAATGGGAGCTGCTGGAAGCGGTGCGGGCCAAGGGATGTACTGGCTGCCACTTCTAGCAGCTCCCATTGGCCTGGAGCAGCGAACTGTGGCCATTGGGAGCCGCGATCGGCTGAACCTGCGGACGCAGCAGGTAAACAAACCGGCCGGCCCACCAGGGGCTTTTCCTGCGCAAGCAGCAGAACAAGTTTAGGAACCACTGGTATAAAATTATAAAGACATAACAAAAAAGAAAAGGCAGGAGTAACTACTGAAGCAATTCACGAAACACATTATAAAGTAAGTGTATGACAAATGCATTGTAAAATAAATGCACAATGAAGTAAATGAATTCAAAATTCATTCATGTAACCTGCATAGAAATGAACTAAAGCAAAAGTAAAATAAAGAAATGGTCATTTTCCAGCAACATGGTAGGTGTATTCTAGTCTAGATAGCTCGCATTTCAGGGGGGGGGGGCAAAGCAATTGGGAAAGAAATTAATATATATTTCATGAAGTGTAGGCCTTGATTCTGGAAAGCACATATTTTAGTGATTAAGTGCCTCATTGACTTCAGTAGGAGTTAAGCATGTGCTAAAAGTTTAAGTCATAGAATCATAGAATTGTAGGACTGGAAGGGACCTTGAGAGGTCTGGTCCAGTGCCCTGCACTCATGGCAAGACTAAGTATTATCTAGACCATCCCTGACAGGTGTTTGTCTAACCTGCTCGTAAAAATTTCCAATGGAGATCCCACCACCTCCCGAGGCAATTTATTCCAGTGCTCAACCACCCTCACAGTTAGGAAGTTTTTCCCAATGTCCAACCTAAACCACCTTTACTGCAATTTAAGCCCATTGCTTCTTGTCCTGTCCTCAGAGGTTAATGAGAACAATTTTTCTTTCTCCTCCTTGTAATAACCTTGTATGTACTTGAAAACTGTAATCATGTCCCCCCCTAAGTCTTCTCTTCTCCAGACTAAACAAACCCATTTTTTCAATCTTCCCTCATAGGTTAGGTTTTCTAGACCTTTAGTCATTTTTGTTGCTCTTCTCTGGACTTTCTGGACAATTTGTCCACATCTTTCCTGACATGTGGCACCCAGAATTGGACACAATACTCCAGTTGAGGTCTAATCGGCACAGAGTAGAGCGGAAGAATTACTTCTCGTGTCTTGCTTATAATGCTCCTGCTAATACATCCCAGAATGATGTTTGTTTGTTTGCTTGCTTGCAACACTGTTACACTGTTAACTCCTATTTAGCTTGTTCAGGACTGTCCTTACCCATACGCCAAGTACGCAGCTGCGTAGGGCACCAGGAAATTTAGGGCACCAAATTTCCTGGTACCCTGCACAGCTGCGTGCTGCTCCAGCCCCTTCTCCGTCCCAGCCCTGCCTCTTCCTGCCCCTGCTCCATCCCTTCCCAAAGCCCCCGCCTGTGTTCCACCCTGCCCCGCCTCTTCCCACCCCTGAGGAATGCAGCAGGGCCGGGCCTGCATTCACCGGTGGCGGAAAGTGCAGCAACCCAGCCACACCACCAGTGAGTGCTGGAGGGTGGTTCCCCACTGTCCCCCAAGCCAGCCCCCCACTTCCCCACTGAGGCCTGCCCCCGCCACAGGGGGGCTGCATAGGGACCCAGAATAGCTAGGGACGGCCTTGAGCTTGTGATCCACTGTGACCCCCCGATCCCTTCCCACAGTATGTCTTCCTAGGCAGTCATTTCCCACGTTGTATGTGTGCAACTGAGTGTTCCTTCCCAAGTGGAGTACTTTGCATTTGTCCTTATTGAGTTTCATCCTATTTACTGCAGACCATTTCTCCAGTTTGTCCAGATCATTTTGAATTTTAATCCTATCCTCCAAAGCACGTGCAACCTCTCCCAGCTTGGTATTCTCTGCAAACTTGATAAGTCCTTCTGTGTTTTTTTCTGAATAGGAGGCTCAGATAACCATCCCAAATGTGGAAGTTTTTAAAAGAGTGTGAACCTCTACTCTGCTCTGTATATTCCGTTCAGATACTGTACATAGTCCAGACTTACCCCATTTCTAGGGCTTGGCTTTATTTATCATCATCATAAAATGTGCATAGTCTAGTGAAGAACATTTTTTCAGAGATTCCAAGGGCAGAAGGAACCATTATGATCATCGAGTTTGACCTTCTCTGTAACGCAGGCCATAGGACTTTTCCCTAAAATAATTCCTAGAGCACATCTTTTAGAATAAGATCCAATCTCTATTTTTAAATAGTCAGTGATGAAGAATCCACCACAATCCTTGGTAAATTGTTCCAGCAGTTAATTAGTAACTGTTAAAAATGTATGCCTTATTTCCGGTCTGAATTTGTCCACCTTCAAGTTCCAGCCTTTGGATCATGTTATACCTCTCTCAGCTAAATTGAAGAACCCATTATCTGTGAAATCTATGAATGCGAGTTGTAGTTCGGGTGCCTCATTCTCCTATTCTCCATTATAGGCTGGTGTCCCTATTCATACTATATCTCCCATGATGCACCATGACCTCACCTTATCTTGAGGGGAGACAGCTGCATCATGGGAGGCCCTATGGTGCATGATGGGAGATGTAGTCTAGCTGAGGAGCACGGCCCATACACTAGAATGGGGAAATTGAACCACAACAGTGATGAGGTATTCCAGTGGCATAGCCAAATCAAACTATTTTGGCATATATATTTCATTTGGAAGTCATTTGATTTTTCAATGAAAAATTGAAAATTTCCATGGAAATCAGGTACCTTTTATGAAAAAATATAGTCAAAAACCCAATTTTCAGTCATTGGATGATGGAAAATTTTCAAGGAACCCTTCTGGGTTCCCCACCTTTGTAAGCTGGGGCCAATAAATTATCTACTTTCATAGGAATGTGTTGAGAAATAATTATTTAAAAAAAAATACTTTCAGATCCTCCCATGAAAGGCACTCTAGGAGTGCAAGAGTTGTTGTTTGCAGTCTGAATGTTCTGGATTGGGATTTGGTGTAGCCCAATATTAGAAGATCTAAAATCTATGGAAGTAAACAGCACTAGGACTAAGATTGAAAGGAAAAGTGACTGCTAATCATTGGAGTAATTTGAAAGTAATCAATGAGATTATGAAAAGGATCCAAAAATGTATACATATCCTGTTAATGATGCTTAAAAGTAGAGATATATGAGTCTGAATCTACAAAGAGTACTAATGGTATTTTGACCAGCATGTAATAAATTCTAGAGCTATTTCATATTAATACATAAAATGCTGTAGTCCATGCTAGAAATCTCTATGGTCTGAATTCACATTTATTCCTCTGTACGTGAAAGAAGCAGCTCAGAGATTTCAGTCTGGTAATTTGGTAAGTGCCTGAACAAGATTGCGAAATAGTAAGTGAACGGGGACAGCAGAATTCCACTGTGTTGAGGACAGTGCTGTACGGGAGATAAATGCCATCTCTAATATGCTTAGAGGGGAAGTGAATGAGTTTACTTAGCTGACCAGGTCTAAATCAACATTATCTGTGTTTAACTTCAAATCCTCCCTGTTCTCACACTTCATCAGGACACAGGGACAGAGCTATGATCACACTAGAAATGGGCCAGGAAATACTCAACCTGCCTAATATCAATGATATTGATTTGGAGCCTTCTACAACCCTCACAGCAGTTCCAGAGACTTGCAAAAACCGAGCCTGCTCCAAAGCTCATTGAGGTCTGTGAAAGTCTCCTATTGACTTCACTGGGCTTTGGATCACATCCTGTGGGGTTGATGGTGAGCAGGTTTGCAGACCAGCTAGAGCAACACTTAAACCCTGAGTTGCGGGAGCTGGAGTAAGAGAACAGGGAAGAGGCAAAAACACAGCATATCACCTGCCCGGCCGTAATCAGCAGTCAGAGTTTGCTGGCATCACAGGAGAGGTGAATCTTGAAGGCAGATAAGGTAGTGGTATGTGGATTATATTGGGAAGCAGGGTGGGAGGGAGCACAGAGGTGGCTAAGGGAGAAGCTGACTATGCGGGAGTGACAAAGACTGGGAATTTTGGAGCAGGCAACATTGCGATAGATTATTGCATCAGTGAGGTAGGGTGGGGCTCAGTTATGGAGGGAATTAAAGGTAAAAGCAAGTGGCTTGTGTCTGACATGGAGGTGAAGGAGGAGGCAGAGGAGGGACTCAAAGGAGATTTTGTTTAGAGCAACAGGCTGGGAAGATGATCTTAGCAATAGCATTTTGAGTGGCCTTGATGGGAGCAAGGCTACAATTAGGGTGGAAAGGAAGGAGACTTGGGTGAGAGTTTTAGTTATGTGGACAGAGACAAAGGAGGTCAGACTAAATGACTAATGGTCCCTTCTGGCTAATGTAACTGCAGCAGAAATTTAGAGTGTGGTTAAGTGGAGAATGTAATTGGCCAGGTGAATTTCCTCAGCACATGGGAATTAATGCCCCTATTATTGCAAAAAGAGCAATGGGATCTTTACTCTCTTACAGAGAAGCCAGCCCCTCCAGCACTGCCTGCTCTTCAGTAAGGTAATCTTAATGAGCAGGCTAAATGCCGTAGCAGCTGGCACTTTGTAGCATGTAATAGCAAGGGTGGGGAGGGAAGCTTCTAATCAGCTAGGAAAAGAACTAGATTGTCAGTTCCAAGAAAAAACCCAGTATGGACATAACAGAGCAATGCAGAAAAGACAGTCGCCACCTGTAAGCAATCAATAAAATCCCAAGCATCAAAATCAGCAGAGAAATATAGATCACGTGTCCATTTGGGACAGCACTCAGGAGTTGCGATTCCTGTAAAGGTAGAAGAAACCTATGCTTCTCTAAACCATACCTGGACTACTTGGTGTATGCAGGCTCATCTGAGATCACAGGTACATACTCAGGTGGCTAGCCCAAGCCCAAGCTACACTGCTAATTTTAGCACGCTAGCTTGAGCAGGGCTAGTGTGCATACAGCTACCCAAACTGGGAATTATACTACCCAGCTGTTGTGTAGGTGTAACTTTAGATCCTCTGGAAATACAGAGTCAAACCAGCTCTGGGTCCCTTGCCAGGCGGATAATATCTAGCGGTGTGCCTTTTATTGTGAGTGGGTCTTTCATATGGGACATTTAAAAAGGGAGCCCAGTTTGCGCAGCGTGGAGGTTAAAGTTTTGACAGCACATTTACAAGAACAGATGTTTGGCCAAATGGCCATGCCCAAAATGATCCTTCTCCCCCACCCTGTGGGGTAATGTGCTGTGTGCAGCCCTGCACTGTAATGGTGGGGCTATCTAGAAAGAGAGTTACGCATTGCTTTATTATCCATTCAGATCAAAGCCCACTGTCTACATGAAAGACACAGCTATCGAACTCACACCTCAGAGCTAACCCATCAAACCTACTGGATGACTTAACGACTTCAAACAATCTCTGAGGTTGCTTGTGATGGGGCGCTGCCCTCGAGCACACCCCTTCGTGGCCCCTCATGGTCCTGTCAGTGAGCTGCCCTCAGCACCTGTGCAGTTCTTTCCAGCAGTTACCCAGACCAGATTACTTTAAACAAAATACCCACTTCCTGGGGGTCTGGTTTATTAACTCTGTTTTAAAAAAAAAGAAGTACAAACCACTTCTGTTAGGCTATGTCTACACTACCACTTATGCCGGTATAATATATGCCGCTCAGGGGTGTGAATAAGCCACCTCCTGAGCAATTTAAGTTACACCAACCTAAGTGCCGGTGTGGACAGCACTATGTTAGCAGGAGAGCTTCTCCCACCAACATATCTGCTGCTTCTTGTTGGGGGTGGATTAATTAAATCGCCAGGAGAGCTCTCTCCTGTCAGCTTAGAGCAGCTACACTAGAGAATTTAGTGGCGCAGTGGCAAGCTCTGTGGCATAGCCACAGCCTTAGTCTCTTCAGTTCACGCCCGCTCTGGGTTCATGTGAGAGTCCTGGTACATTTCCTTTCCTCTGTTCAGGAAGCTGCAGAGCTGGCTTGTCCTTTGGAGTGTGACTCTCTCTTGCCTAAATTAGGAGCCCTCAGCTTTCTTCCTTGATCTAGGTTGTACTTTCAATGGTGACTTTAGTTTTTCTTGCTAAATATCAAGTGGGAAACCAAAGTTCCTGATGCCAGAGTACTTGACTGGGCAATTCTGCTTTTTCTTATCACTGTTCTCAAGCACAGATGTCTCTGTTGGTTTGGTTATCTGCACCGGATGGACGATGGATGCACTCCAAAGGATCTCCTGTATGGATGTGGATGCTGCAAGGTCACTAGGCTGATCAAGCTCAAGTTCAGGGCCATTTGCAAGAGGGACTCTTGAAGTCTTTCAACATTGACACCACAAGCTGGGAAGATGCAGCGAGGCACAAGCTACATGGGCGGGTTGTGCTGCATCAGGGAGCTAGAGAGGTGCTTGGAAGAGAGGAGAGCAAAGAGGAAAACACAGCAGGCCACAAGCACTGGTGGTGCGTCAGTGTCATCCTTTGGCCCTGTGCCTTACGCCTGCATCATAGAATCATAGAATATCAGGGTTGGAAGGGACCTCAGGAGGTCATCTAGTCCAACCCCCTGCTTAAAGCAGGACCAATCCCCAATTTTTGACCCAGATCCCTAAATGGCCCCCCTCAAGGATTGAACTCACAACCCTGGGTTTAGCAGGCCAATGCTCAAACCACTGAGCTATCCCTCCCATCTGCATGGCTAAGACTGTCGCTCAAGAATTGGGCTTTTTTAGCCACTCGTGATGCTGCAGCATGGTACATGGTACCTGAACTGCCTGGGCACTTACACCGTCATCTTTTGAGGGGACAGTTCCATTGCATTGCATTTACTCTGTGAGGGAGGAGGCAAGATGCATGCTGATCGCCCTCCCAGAGCTCATCCCAACTGGCTGGGAGGGAGGGGAGCCTTGCCCTGCCCACTCTCAGGAATAAGGCCCTCTAGCTGCAGCTGCTCTGTCCCTGACAGCCTAAGGAGCATAGCTAGGCTGCATCAACTAGACAGGCTGAGGGAATTCCCCCACCCCCACCCTCCCATCCCCGTTTGGCTGAAGAAGCTAGCAGGCTTGCTCTTAAGCCCCGCAGCAGCGGTGGTATAAAACCAGACTGAGGAGGTTTTGCGATGGAGTCTCCTGTGACTGTGGGGCCTATTTCCGATCCTCGGTCCGTTCACGTGTCCGGGCAGAGTTCCTCCGGGTGGCATCCACTGACTCCCTTGACGCCTTTGAGGAGCAGTGGGCGCTGTCCGGGGTTCTCTGCTCGGTGTCCCCGTCCGGTTCCCTTCGTTTGACCGCACTCCCATCCCTGTTATTTCATTAGTTGTCCCCCAGGTTCATTTGGTATCCAGGTCCTGCGGATCCCCGTCTTAGGCTGGGGGGGGGCTTAGGCTTCGCCCGCCCACTGCCCGGATCCCAGTAGGAGCAGCGGTAGTTTGCCGGCTGTTTGAGGCATTTGCCCAGGGCTGTCATTGTGCCTACCTTGCGCCCAGCCCTTTGCCTGCCTCACTCCAGGCAACCCGGTTCTGACACACTGCTCCGACTCCTGACTTCGGCTCTGGCCTCTGGTTCTGGGTCTGACCCTGGGCTCCGACTCCTGGTTTCTGACTCTGGTTGTGGCCCTGGGCTCTGACATCTGGCTACCAACTCCGACATCTAGGCACTATGCCCCTGTCCTGGTACCTAACACCTACTCTGCAAGACTCCTGGTCCTGGGCCCTTAAAGAAACAAGAACAGGTTTTCCCCCTTAACACTGCCTGTTTCTGGATCTGCTTCATCTCTATCCATATCTCTTATTTTCTAGGTCCTTGTATACATAAGACTTCCCAAAATCTTAGAGCCATGTCATGGAACACGGGTGGGCTGACCCCTGACACCTACTTCCCTTAACTGGGCAGAATGCCCTGTCACATTGCTCTTTGATAGCAACTGGAGAAATGTATCCATTGAAAGGGTGTTTTTATTATTTAAAAGAAAACTGTACAATTCAGTGCTGTAACATGGGTTCATATTTTTAATGGCGACCTAACTGGATGAGATTATTTCCTATGAGGAAATGAAACTCTTTATTCTACCTGAGGGATTGTGTTCAAAAGCCTCATTGATTTCCTAGTTCACAGATGTCCAAATCACACTTGCTGTTCATTGACACCCTCTGCAAAGAAGCTAAAATACTGAAGGGGCTAGGAACATAAACTGTTTGTTCCCTTTAGATCTTTCCAGGTTAAGGGTGGCATCCACAAGTAGAGCAGTGTAACGGGTGCTGACTGAGTTGCCTATGATGTATCTGTTTTGATGTATCGGTTTTGTTCATTATCTTCATAAATGATCTGGAGGATGGTGTGGATTGCACTCTCAGCAAATTTGCGGATGATACTAAACTGGGAGGAGTGGTAGATACGCTGGAGGGGAGGGATAGGATACAGAAGGACCTAGACAAATTGGAGGATTGGGCCAAAAGAAATCTGATGAGGTTCAATAAGGATAAGTGCAGGGTCCTGCACTTAGGATGGAAGAATTCAATGCACAGCTACAGACTAGGGACCGAATGGCTAGGCAGCAGTTCTGCGGAAAAGGACCTAGGGGTGACAGTGGACGAGAAGCTGGATATGAGTCAGCAGTGTGCCCTTGTTGCCAAGAAGGCCAATGGCATTTTGGGATGTATAGGTAGGGGCATAGCGAGCAGATCGAGGGACATGATCGTTCCCCTCTATTCGACATTGGTGAGGCCTCATCTGGAGTATTGTGTCCAGTTTTGGGCCCCACACTACAAGAAGGATGTGGATAAATTGGAGAGAGTCCAGCGAAGGGCAACAAAAATGATTAGGGGTCTAGAACACATGACTTATGAGGAGAGGCTGAGGGAGCTGGGATTGTTTAGCCTGCAGAAGAGAAGAATGAGGGGGGATTTGATAGCTGCTTTCAACTACCTGAAAGGGGGTTCCAAAGAGGATGGCTCTAGACTGTTCTCAATGGTAGCAGATGACAGAACGAGGAGTAATGGTCTCAAGTTGCAGTGGGGGAGGTTTAGATTGGATATTAGGAAAAACTTTTTCACTAAGAGGGTGGTGAAACACTGGAATGCGTTACCTAGGGAGGTGGTAGAATCTCCTTCCTTAGAGGTTTTTAAGGTCAGGCTTGAGAAAGCCCTGGCTGGGATGATTTAACTGGGAATTGGTCCTGCTTCGAGCAGGGGGTTGGACTAGATGACCTTCAGGGGTCCCTTCCAACCCTGATATTCTATGATTCTATGATTCTATGTTTGGAGGATAGACAGCGTGGATCTCAAGGGACTGAGTTCAAGGCAAAAGGTGGTACAGTAAGTTCACTTAAATTTGTTTTCAAAGGACTATTGATCTGAATGCTAAAATAATTAGCTCTAGCAGTTACTGGAGGATATTGAAAAATACCTTTACATTAGCATCCTCAGATGAAACACAATACATATGATGAAGTGAACTGTAGCTCACGAAAGCTTATGCTCAAATAAATTTGTTAGTCTCTAAGGTGCCACAAGTACTCCTTTTCTTTTTACAGTTGGGATGGGAACCCTTTCTCCTGTTTTAGAGAACTGATCAAGTAAAAGACAATATTGATAGGTAAGATCCCATGGGAACCAAGTCTAAGGGGGAAAGGAGTTCAGGAGAGTTGTCAGTTTTTTTTTTAAGAGACATGACTAAGGGCACAAAAGAAACTATCCCACTGCACAGGAAAGATAGGAAGTGTGGTAAGAGATCATCCTGACTTGACCAGGAGATCTTCAATTATCTGAAATTCAAAAAAGAGTACTACAAAAAGTGGAAACTGGGTCAAATTACGAAGGATGAATATATATTAAAAAACAACACAAGCATGTAGGGACAAAATTAGAAAGTTCAAGGCACTAAGTGAGATTAAACTAGCTAGGGACATAAAAGGTAACAAGAAAACATTTTACAAATACATGAGAAGCGAGAGGGAGACCAAGGACAGGGTATACATGTTACTTAATGAGGAGAGAAAGACAGTAACAAAACACTTCAGCCATTGCTGCATCAACTGCCTTTTTTCTCTCAGTTTTCACCAAAAATGTTAGCAATGATTGTATGACAAACATAGTGAACATCAGTGTACAGGGGTAAGATCTAAGGCTCAGATAGGGAAAGACCAAGTTAAGAATTGCCTAAACGAGTTAGATGTCTTCAAATTGGCAGGGCCTGATGAAACACATCCTAGAATATTTAATGAACTGGCTGAAGAGATCTTTAAGCCATTAGCAATTATCTCTGAAAACTTGTGGTGGATGGGAGAGATCTTAGAGGACTGGAAAAGGGCAAATATAGTACCTATCGATAAAAAGGGGCATAAGGACAACCTAGGGAATTATAGACCTATCAGCTTTACTTTGGTACCCGGAAAGAAAATGGAGCAAACAATCAAAGAATCAGTTTGCAAGCACCTAGAAGAAAATAAGGTGATAAATAACAGTCAACATGGATTTGTAAGGAACAAATCATGTCAAACCAACCTAATATCTTTTGAGAGGGTAACAAGCCTTGTGTATAGGGGAGAAGCAGTAGATGTGATATATCTTGATTTTAGTACTGATACTGTCTCACATGACCTTCTCATAAACAAACTAGAGAAATATCCTTTACATCAGGTTTCAGAGTAACAGCCGTGTTAATCTGTATTCACAAAAAGAAAAGGAGTACTTGTGGCACCTTAGAGACTAACCAATTTATTTGAGCATAAGTTTTCGTGAGCTACAGCTCACTTGTAGCTCACGAAAGCTTATGCTCAAATAAATTGGTTAGTCTCTAAGGTGCCACAAGTACTTCTATCCTTTACATCAGTGGTTCCAAAACTTGGTTCGTGGCTTGTTCGGGGTAAGTCCTTGGAGGGCTGCAAGATGCTTTGCTTACCTGAGTGTCCGCAGGTGCGGACGCTCACAGCTCCCAGTGGCTGCAGTTTGCTGCTCCCGGCCAATGGGAGCTGCGGGAAGCGGTGGCCCGGACTGTGCTTACAGCATTATGCACCCCGATGGTTTAATTTTTTTAATAAAGTGCTCTTATCCAAAGCGCCTTACAGTAGTTAGCTAATGGTACAAACAGTAGTTGGAAAGATCATTCAGTGGTCTGCCGAGACCCTCAGCTATTTTCAAGTGGTTTGTGGAAAAATGTTAGACTACAAAAAGAATCAAGGTACCTCACTTTATTTTCATTCACTTCCTATTACTTATAGGAGGAGGATGAAGAAAAAAAGAATGAAAAATGGGGGTGGGCTGAGATCAGAGAGAATGGTCTTTTTCTTGGCTGGGTCCCAAGGAGGGGCCCCAAAAATGAAGCTGAGCACAGGGCCCCACTAACTCTAAATCCGCCACTGCCTGCGAGGTATTTAGGTATGTAACTCTCATTGATTGGTCTCAAATGAGGGATCTTGTCTGTTGAGCTCTTTCTCTGAGAATGTCACCCATCCTCTGTTGGCTGCCTTTTCACAGCTGCTACTGCTAGGCCTGCCGGTATGGTTCAGTTCTTCCCTGGCCACTTCCCTCACTTTGTCACCAAAAGACAGGTGACAGGATGAGCATTGCCTGCCATTCCTTAGGGGTGACTCCCCCACCCTGTCAGCTTCAGTAGGCCTTGGCGGAGCAGGGAGGTAGAATCTATACCTCCTTGCCCCCTTTGGGATGAACTAAGCCCATTGTACACCTAGGTACACTGTGATGGATACAATAGAAATAGTGTGAGCTCTGTGGGGCAGGGCCTGTCTTCTTTGTTACTTATGTGTGCAGCTCCTAGCACACTGGGGCCCTGGTCCTTGATTCGAGTTCTGAGGTACTACTGCAATAGAAATAATAATAGACTGGTCAGTTTTCTTATACGGAGCTTTGTATGTAGAAAAACAATGCACAGCCATTTGAAATGATCAATGAGAAGTTTCTTGAAACGAGCTGCAATTGTTGCTTTTTTTTTTTTAAAGCAACACAGAAATTCACTAACTGTCCCCAGAACTAGGCCTAAAATGTGGGAGTTGATGAATAACCAGTGTGAAATATTAATTCATTAATCTGATGATAAATGGTGCTCATCATCCGTAGGGAAGGCATAAGTACTCAGGGAGTATATGTACACTGACAGCCAACACTTACACAGCTTGGTGCAGTATTTCAGAATTGCACTGGACAGTAGCTGTATAACTCTCATAACAGTCAGTGGGATCACACCTGCGGTCCATCTAGTCCAGTAAGCTCTCTCCAACAAGGGCCAGCACTAGATACTTCAGAGGAAGATGTAAGAATCCCGCAGGAGGCAGATTTAGAATAATCTGCACCTCACATTAGGTCTTCTCCTTGTCTTTAATAGTCAGAGATTGTCTTAAACCCTGAAGCATGAGGTTCAATATCCCTTCCAAAATTTTTGTTAGCATTGACTATTTTAAATTAAAATTTTTAATTATCGTTAATTATAATAACTCTGGATAGTCCTATAAAAGTTCAGTCCCTTTTTAATTCCTGCTAAGTTGTTGCCTCCATGACATCCTGTGGCAGTGAGTTCTGCAGTTTAATTACACGTGGTGTGAAAAAAAAAGTACTTCCTTTTATCACTTTTGAGTGTCCCACCTTTTAATGTCACTGAATGTCCCCTGGTTCTTGTGTAATGAGAATGGAGAACAGAAGTTCCTGGTTGACCTTCTCCAGACCATTTATTGTATTATATCCTTTGATCATGTGCCCTCTTATTTTTTTCTTTCTAAGATAACAATCCCAGCCTTTCTCCGTAAGAGAGTTTGGAACTGCACCCATTGTTTACCTCTGAAAATGTACCTCCTGTGCTCATAAGGTGTCCTCATAAAGCACAACTCAATTTAGAATATGCAGCAATGGGTTACTGGTTTTTTAATCCTGCTGATCCCAGGACTACCTACCTATTTCTGACTTTCCTGGGCCACCTAGTGGAATGGTCTAGGTACTAAACACTGAAATGACCTAGATCCAGGGCATCTTTTCAACCCTGGAGATGTGGTGAATGCTTATATAGACTTCTGGCTAAAAAGAAATAAATGTCATCAGATTGTGTGCCTTTATTCTAAATCTTTCCAGCTTCTAATTTTGCAGTGTAAGTAAATATGCTGCAGGAGGGATAGAGGGGGAACATACAGCATAAGGCATGCTAAAGTGTCAAAGATAGTGAGCAAATAACATTGCAGATAAACCAATATGTGACCGAATTAAAACACAAATTACAGCACAGTAGCTTTGGTGGCATCCTAATTAAATTCCAGCTCTGCCTAAATTTCCCCTATAGCTTCACTTGGAAAAGCTATTCCTCATTGCCCCTCCAAAAATGTCCTGTGGAGTTGTGCTTTAAGGGCTGCCATGTACGAACCTGAGGTGGCTGCATTTTGGTGGTGGGTGAACCAAAACAGTATAATGATCATACTTTGCCCTTCTCTGGCACATGCCATTTGAAGCCAGCATCAGAGGCTTTTAAAATTTCTTCTGGATTAAATATCCCAACCTGTCTCAGAGGTAGTTATTGATGTGCTGCCAACATAAGAAGAGCTGGTTCCCACATTTCCTCCCCCTAAGCTTGTCTCTAAAACCTCTACCCTGTATAAGCAGGGACAAGGAATCTGTTCACTTATTTGCTTGCCTAACGGTGAGGTGATGCCACTCAGTAAATGCATGTACTGGCTATATTTATACTTTGGCTCTGCAAAGTGCACGGACTGGTCCCAACCCTGTAACTCCCTGCATTTGTAAGAACCACGTCTTTGGGGCATCACCAGGATCCAGGATCTTGAACTCTGCAACACAGAGTTTTATTAATTGAGTTAAGGAAGTGAGTCCTTTAGCTAGTAGCAATTTTCGGCTGCTATCCTTTATGTAGACCAGCCAGAAGGTTATACAACACATTCCCTCGCCCCGTGTGCTACGTACACATAATGGATTCCCACAGTTTCATGCCTGGAGGACTTGCAGAATCAGATCCAGTTTACTGATACCACAGCAGAATATTTAATTTGGGTTTGAAATGGAGGATGGTGCCCCTGGAATGTTATTGGAGCCCCTGGAATATCCTCCACTGAGGTGATCTTCATCAGAGGTGAAGAAAGAGCCAAATGACCTGCTTTGTGGCAAAACTGTAGCAAGCAGCTACTAATCCCCCTTCCCTGCAGTCCACTCTGGGAGTTAGGGAAGGATGATGTTACACGTGAAGAAACTGAGGCAGTGCCTTATCCCAGAGCCACCAATGAGTGAGAATGGAACCCGGGAATCCTGACTCCCAGTCTTGAAAGTAAAACGATAAACAGTCTGTGCATTTTAGTATTGCTTAGCTTTTTTTTTTTTAAAATAGAAGAGGTACTTAAAATTTTGCTGTACTTGGAAACAGTTGTAGGAACAGATGTGTTTGTAGCTCTGCCTAGAGAAACTGTTAAGGATACGAAATTTAGGGAGGAAAACCCTGAGCTGTCTTCACAGTTCAGAATTGGGGGCCAAACTGAATGAAAGTAGAAGTGGCTGATTTCGACATGGACTGCTGCATAAATATATGCATAAAGGACAAGAGCATGCATCAGGAGAAAGTCACATTGTCCTGGAAAGGAGCAGTGAGAGGATCGATGTTTTCATATCACCTCGTTAACACAGGCAGGTCTGTGCCAGGTGCTATCTTATTTCAGGGACGGAGAGAGAACTGCTGTCATGGTGAGTCTATTTTTGTTTCTGCCTAGATATAAATAGGAAGTTTATGAGCTTTATTAGAAAATACTGCTGCTGGTAGATATTAGCAAATCTCCCTGCCTTGGGAAGGGCTCGTAACAACCCTGCATTCAGGCTTCGTGTACAACACACAAGGCATAAGTGGCTTTTATTACAACATTTGGTTCGAGATCAAAGGGAGAGCACATGAAACAGAACAGAAGAGCCGTAACACAGACGTGACAGGCCCGGTTTTCAGAGCCGCCAAGCGTCCACAGCTCCCACTGATTTTAACTGGAGCTCTGTCCTGTGCTCAGCTTCTCTGAACATGAGGTCTGAAATACAGACACACAGCAAAATGGCTTTGGCCGTCCTAAAGAAAATAATATTGGACTCGAAAGCACTGCCCCACCCCAGCGCTAACCCAGACTTGTCTACTGTCATAACCAAAGCTGTGAGATAGTTTTATATATATATTGCTCTGTGTGTATGTGTGTAGGGCCTTATCCTTGCCCTCAATTAGCATAACCCAACTCTTGGGTGGAGCGTCTGCTGCAACTGTTCTCCTTTTTGCATTTTCTTTCAAAGCCATCTGTTGCAGAACGATGAACAGAGCTGGTAAATTTTAAACACCAAATGAAAAAAGGGAATGAGGAAAGAAAACAAGGCTCAATGGGCAGAGAGGGAACAAATGCTATCTCAGATGAGAAAGGAGGGGAGTCGGGAGAAAGAGGGCAGGAAATTAAAACAAACAAATGGTATCTTTTAGGGCTGCTGTTTGAGGAACAGGCTTTTCAGGTTTCCTGGTTGCATATCACACCTGGATATGAATTTATTATTAAGCAAATATGTGGAGATTTCCTTTGGGAAAATTCAATGTTCCGCTGATAAAGAACTGGCAATAAATTCCAGCTTCTATAGGGTACCAATATCAGATTTCAAAAGGGAGCTCCAAAGCAGCTGAAATATTGTACGGGGTGTAATCCCATTACCGGTGTTGTCATCTCCATTGTGATTGCGTTATAGCCTCACAAACGGAATCGTTTAGTTATCTGACCTACATTTAGGTAACAGTTACGGTGTGTGCTGATAAAATACGTGGAATCAGCAATGTAAGGCACTCAGAGAGAAATTACCTCCCACCTGCTTTATGGGAAAATTGGGCTGTTAGTCTCTCTGAACTCTCCCTGGGGATCGTAGTGCATTAGTATCCAAAAAGATGCACGATGCATTAGTGTCTGTGTTGAAAGATATTTCACAGACAGAGTGCGATGGTTCATCTGCTGATTTTCATGCCAATGCCCAGCATGGCTTTGCAGCTCAGGGACCCGTACAGGTATGTATACAGGGACCCTATAAGGTATGTACTTACGCATACGTAGAGACACACAATGTAACCCAGTGGTGATGTAGTTGTTTTTTCAATAGGAGACTCCACTCCAAGTTGAAGGTAACTGTATCTTGAATGGCAATAACCACACCTTATCCTGGGTAAAACAGCAGAGCTGTCAATGGTTCCCATGGGAACTTATTCCACAGTCTTGAAGTTAGGGAGCTCTCCCTGGTAGTCAGCCTAAATTTTCCTTTCCTCAAGTAGTGTCTTCCTCAAGTTATAGCCCCTTGGACCATCTGAAACAATTCCTCTCTCCCTTTCTGCTGTTTACATCACACTTAGGGACACTGGAGATGCCATACTGGTGATCCGTCTTGTCTAGCATCCAGTCTAACAGTGCCCACTAGTACCAGATACAACAGTGCAAGGTACAAGAAAGTTTGTACAAGGCAGTTTTGGAATAACCTGAGTACAGGGAAAGTTTCCTCCTGACCCTCACTGGCTAAAAATTGGTTTATGCCCTGAAGCATAATGTTTTATATCCCTTCCAAAACTGTACCAACCTAATTCTCCACTCCCTTATATCAGTTCTAGATGGCAGCTCTCCTGAACTCAGTAGTGTTCTGCTAATGTAATGGAGTCGAGAATTGGGTGCTTGTATTTTTTTTTTAATCCTCACTATTAGAACTGTAAATTCTCGTTATTCAGTCCTTTTCTGAATCCTGCTAAGCCCTTGGCCTCAGTGATGCTCTCATGTGTAAGCATCTGCATCATCTAGTCCTGTGCAAGTTTGCAACTCAATCTACAATGCGTCACCTACTTTCAACAATTCACAGCACAACAACTTGTATCCTAAATTGCCTTAAGTGTGTGTAACAGCTTGTCAGTTACTCAAATTATTAAGGAGGTAAGACTGTATTGTAGGGGACTAGCAGTGGAAAGACTAACAAGACCGATGCCTTTGTAGGGGCATTGTAGGGCATTTGTAGGGCCTTTGTAAGGGTATTATTTGTGACCTTTGATGGGAGCTCCGTTGTTGAGACGATGAGGTCAGGCTGTATTTTGGCAGTTTTGATCTTGCTCTGCTCCTCTCAGTGCCTTCTTTGAAGATCAAACCTTCCTAGTGGTTGTGGTTAGATGTTTGGCTGGGTTTGTGTGTCCTCCCTTTGCACTGCCCCAGCTCTGCTCAGACAGCTGGCACACAGATCTCCAGCAAACTGCTCAATGACCACAAGTTCCATTAAGGTATGAAGGCGCCAGGCCAGGTTTATTGTTGACAAAGCAGGGTAATAGCACCTGGCAGACCCTACGACATGTATGCCTGTGACAATGGATCAGCTCAGTGAATGGCGGGACTTTCCATTCCCCCCTCAGCTGGACAAAAATACATCTTTATACCCTAATATAAACAAGTTACATACTGCCCTCTGACATAGTTAGTTACTGCCCCCTGACATGGCTAGTTATTATCCATCACCTTGTACATGTTGGTTCAATCAAAACATCTCAATTACATACTGTCATGCTGACTTTATCTTTTAGGAGGGGTCAGTGTGTTCCTATTATCCTTGGGGAATGTTTTTGTACCATCCTTGATATCAGGATGTTCTGGTACCACTTGATATTGGGATATGTTTGCATAAGTACTCTGTGCTTAGCACTTCTTAGGAATGCACATTTTTGCAATATTGGCCCTTTTCTTGCCAGATTCTGTGAGCAGGACCTGCCTCGTACCAGGACTCTAATACAAGGGCTTATGTTTCAGGCTCACTTCCTACTACAGTGGTTGTTTTCTAATGTCCTAACCCTCTCCTGCTGATAATTATTCACAAATCCATTTATTGCTGCTCTCTCTAGTTTGTTTAATTAGGAACTCCTCAGATGTGATAAAAGATTGTATTAAAGTTTGTTAAATCCCAGGCTGATTTATTTGTTGGGGAAGTTAATTCTCCCATGTTCACTTAATAAGGAATCTTTTAATGTCCCACTCCACCTTTGTTCTCAGTGATGCTAGTGAGATCTGGAGATAAAGTTTACAGGGAATACCAGTAAACCTGTACATGAGTGGCTCTTCCCTCTGCTCTTTTGAAGTCACTCCAGGCTTTGATTCTGATTGCACATAAGCCAGTCTAAATCAGGAGTAACTCCACTGAAGTTAGTGGAATTACTCCAGTGGGAGGTCAGAATGAGGCCTGCTTTCTTTAAAGGAGTGAATCTAATTTAAGGGCTTGATATTCTGTTACACTAAGTTTATACCAGTCCATTGGGTGAAATCCTGGCCCCACTGAAGTCAATGCCAATATTCTCATTGAGTTCAGTGAGGCCAGACTATCACCCATTGAGGCCACTCTTGACTTACACCAGTTTGAGAGCGGACTAAGTCCCTGTGCAGCATTGTTGATGAGAACCCCATCTTTTCTTATTTCCAGTGGAGCATTGTATTTTCCAGCAACATTTCACACAGGGTTTATATTTTGTGGTTTATGGGATTTGTACTCTTGATTTTTGCCTGTGTACACTGTATACTGTTGAGATGACTTGGAACTTGCTCATATTTCCAGCCGGGCCATGCCTTAATTTTGCAAAGGCCAAAATTTTTGGTCTGAAAGTTTTTGCAATGGAAAAATGGGTTTTAAACCAAAAAGACAAATGTTGTGATTTTTTTTCTTATGTTGGTTGACATTTTTATGATTAAAAACACCTTTTCTCTTCTTTTTTGTTTGTTTAAAAGGAGGGGGGAAAGTATAAAAGTGCAAGAGTGATTCCCCTCCACCCATTGAACTTCACTAACTTTCAAATAATTTCAGACAAATTTATGACAAATGACATATAGAAATTTATCTTTGGAAAACTGATACATTTCAGAACCCATTGCGGGGGCGGGGGGGGGGGGTTTGCCACAAAAAGCACCATGTTTTGACCAGTGCTATAGCATAGGTCTTCAGAGTGTAAAGCCAGTGTGTTTTCATGGAGAGTGACTGAGGGTTCTGCAGAATTTGCAAACCCCTCCTACGTGATTCTGCAGGAAGGGACAGTATTTGAGGGTGATTGTCGGGTATTGTTTATTCGCAGGACCTCATTATCCACTGCCACATGTAGTCATTTAGGCCTTGATTCTCATTTGCATTGAGGCTCCTTTACAGCTGTCCAACATCGTAGATGGGCCTTAAAATGGATGCACATAACTTTAAGGCCCCTTTTCACTGTCAGGGGCCTTCGTGTAAATTAGATGTGTAAATGTTCCTTAACTGTTGCCAAACCCTAACTCCTTCTTTCCGTATCCCCTCTCCCCACTTGCATCACCAACCTACCTGTCAATCTTCCCTCTTATATAGTTCAGTGAGCCCCAACCCAGTTAATTCCATGCCTCCCACTTTGTTCATCCTCAGGCTGTCACTAAGCCTCCTGTCCCACTCTCAATCCTATCTGTCAGTCTCCCTCAAAAGGTTATCTGATGCTGATATCAGGGGGTTATAAACCAACTGCAAGGATGTGGTGCTTTCTTCTCTCTGAGGAGGAGTCCATGTGGCATTGACAAATGGCCTCAAATACTGACAGTATCTGTTTGGGAAGACATGGGTTAGAAGGAAAGAGGATCAGCTGACATGTTCCCCTTTTTTACATGTGATCTCCACAGGAAATAAGTGTGTTTAAAAGCCTGTTTCACACTGACGTCCTGAAAGGAGTGTTTGTCCCAGTGACATCTGCAGCGGAGATTATAAAAGGGGAGGGGGTGTTAAAAATGAGTTAAGTCAGAATGTCTCCAGCTGGTTATAAATTGCAGGAGAGAATTCTCATGATAATTTCTTCATGTCTCCAGGAGCCAGTCAACCCCAGGGCTGTGTGAGGTCACTTCTCTCTGGGATCTCAAGATGGGTTATTTAGTACGATATGCGTTCCACTTTCAGTTACTCAAGGTGTAAAATCCTTTCCACTCCCCATTGCCCTACTGAGACTCAGAAGGCTGAATTTTGGAGCCTTCTTTCCCTCTATAAAAACAATGAGAAGTCCAGTGGCATCTTGAAGACTAACAGGTTTATTTGGGCATAAGCTTTTGTGGGTAAAAAACTCACTTCTTCAGATCTGCAGACCCATCTGGAGAAGTAGGTTTTTTTACCCACGAAAGCTTATGCCCAAATAAACCTGTTAGTCTTTAAGGTGCCACCGGACTCCTTGTTGTTTTTGTGGATACAGACTAACACGGCTTCCCCCTGATACTTTCCCTCTGTGTGTTTCTCTCTGTATGTCAGATGGCTCTCCCTTCCCCACAGGCAGTGATTGCAGCATAGATTTATCTTTTAAAGATTTAATCCAGCCCTTTTTTTTCTGGCCAGATTGATAATCCCATCTGCCATAGCAAATTTCAATAAAGTGCTTGACCCAAGGCTGTGGAAGCAGGAGGGAAGGAAGATGCAACACTGCTTAACAGACATGAGGGGGCGTTAAAGTGCAGTGTATCACTCATGGTACTCTCTATCAACTCTAAGGAGAAAGGGGGCAGATTCTGTGACCATTTACACTGGTGTAAACCCAGAGTATTGACTTGAATGGGGTTCTTCTGGATTGACACATGAGAGCAGAAACTGGTCCCGTCTTGTCTTGAGGTAACTCCCAGTGCTTGGTCGCCTGCAGGATATAATAGCCTATAGCTTTACAGTGTCCACTGGGTATTGGACTTATCCAGACTGCTGCTGATTGCTCATAAAGTAATACATCAAAGTGGGAGACTTCAGAACTGGGCTCATTTACAATAATTCGTTATTGTTCCTATTGGGCTAAATCCTGACGTCCTCAGTCCTTTTCCAGGCAAGGCTCCCATTGAAGTTCTGCCTGACAAGGGAACAATCAGGAGTTTTATGATTCATCCCATTGTGTGCCATCAAAGTGCCCCCTACTGCATAAACACAGAGGGGGAAACAGTCCCTGCTCCATGGAGTTTACACTTTGCATCAGATACAGGCCCCGTGTTGTTTATAATGAGGCATGCGTATCACAGCTTGGGGTTACACGGTGCTTTATAGAAAAGAGATAGAAGCTTTCCTGTCCCAGCTCCACAAAGTTTGCAATCAGATTGGGGGGGAAAGGACCCACACAAGTATTCCATGTCCTCTGCTCTGTGTGGGGTTGGGGTAAGGCAGTCTTTCTGGATTGCCCAGTGGGCTTTGCTGATGGAGACGCTCCATAATTTTGCTGTAATTCACTCTATAGCGAAGCATGGGCAGCAAAAATACTAAGCTTCCCCCTGGAAAGACGATTGCCTCGCCTCCATGAGGAGGTTGAAAACAACATGGCAGTGCCCCCATTGAACCACTGATGACCAATGTGATTCCTGCATTTTGATTGATCTGATTCCCAAAGATAATGGAATTTTGCTGATTGACACCAGTTAAGGACCTGGCCCCATAAACTACCATAGAGTTACTCTGGATTTAAACTGGTATAAGCCTCATCCAAAGTATCTGAACTTCAAGGGTCTGCAGATGTGAGTTAAGAGTCTCCCAAGAATTTGACAAAGTGCACTCAAGAGGTTTTTGGGATTTGCTGCCAAGGAGCTCCCACAAAACAGTCTCCCAGAGACATATATGCTTGCAGATGTGTGTGGACTTTCAAATCTTAAATTCCTCAGGATCAGCTTTTTGACAGTATTTTGTCATTTCCTCTTCCAATCCCTGATGAAGTGAGTGGAACTATGTCAATTTACACCCAATGAGGTTGTTGCTCACTGGGCTCCATATTATGTTAAATGGGCCTGATTGTCTTCTCGCGTACAGCAGTGTATATTAGAAGTGGCTCTATTAAAGCCAATGAGGTGAGAGGAGAATCGGGCACTGTGTCTTCCCTTCCTCACTTGCATATTATAAGGTACACTTTGTAATACTGCCAAATCCTGTAGGGTGGCAATGCATAGATCATTTCTGGGAAGAGATGAAAACTTTCAGCTGGAGAGCTAAGCCACCAGGCTTGCTCTGGGTCCATGCTGCCAAATTTTCAAAAGTGGCCATGTATTTGCATGCCTTCATTTTTGAGTGGCCAACTCGTGCCATCTTGGGTCTGATTTTCAAAGATGGTGAACACCTGCAGCTCCCATTGGCTTCAATGAAAGCTCTGCAGGTTGGTGCCGAGTGCTGGACAAGGCTATGTCCCTACTTTTTCCCAGTCCCTAAAAGTTAATGCCCATGCAAATGGTAGCAGGGAGATAAACGTTTCTTGCCAACCCTGGTCTGGGCTGCATGGCTGTGTAGGCGGGAATCAGGAGCTCCTTGCACTTTGACCCCTTTCGACCTGTACATGGTTGGTTGAAATTGTGTTCAGATTTTATTTTGGAGACTGGTTGCATTCCAAATGTTTAGAGCAATCTTCAGCGGGAGTTGCAGGTGCTCAGTACCTCTAAAAACCTCTTAGCTGGGAGAGAAGCCAGGCTGTCATAAATGACTATTAATTGCTTTAACCAATTTCCTCTAGAGCAGTTAGCAAAGCCACTATAAATCTTCTTTGGAAATATCAAGGCATGCTCTTAGGAAATATGATCATGATGAAGCAGATTGGGGCTTTTAAAAAATGACAGCAAAGCAACTTATTGTGGCTTTTCACTTGGCTGTTTCTGGTTTTCTCTAAATGCAACACATTAGCCAAATTGCATGCAGTCTGTTCTCATAATAAGAAGGGGAGGGGAGGAATGGCAGACGGATCTCAAGACCAGTTGGAATATTTTTCATGATTTCTGTAAAATGCTCTGTAGGTTTGTTCAAAAATCCTCTCCACACCTGTTCATCCCTGCAATGCTAGTTAACATGTTTATTTCTGAAAGGTAGATTCTCCAGTAGTGCATTTACAGGGATTTACAACCCTGGAGTCTACAATGAACACAGCTCTAAAATTCATCTACAGGAAGAGTAGAATACAATATGTGCCCTTATCTGAAAAGCTCTGCGATTCTGTTCCCTGTTTTCTCCCATTGCTTCTCTTTCCATAGCCACAGACAACAGCAACAAATAATCAAATAGGGAAAAACTCTGTGGTCATTCATTTCACCAGAGGATCTCCATCCTCTTTGTAAAGAGCAATTAATTAGGTCTCATATCCCTGTTTTGCATATGGTGAAACTGAAAGAGACAGGTTAAGTGACTTGGCTAATTAGCGTCTGTGCACAAGTCATTTTGACAGATATGCATACACCATTTACGTTTACCTTGCAAGTTTTCCTTCCCACTCCTTCCTTTTGGAAAGTTTTCAGAGTAGCAGCCGTGTTAGTCTGCATTTGCGAAAAGAAAAGGAGTACTTGTGGCACCTTAGAGACTAACCAATTTATTTGAGCATAAGCTTTTGTGAGCTACAGCTCACTTCATCGGATGCATAAAGTGGAAAATGTAGTGAGGATGTTTTATACACACAGAGCATGAAAAAATGGGTGTTTATCACTATTACCAGCAGGAGAGTGGGGTGGAGGGAGAGAAAACCTTTTGAAGTGATAAACACCCATTTTTTCATGCTCTGTGTGTATAAAACATCCTCACTGCATTTTCCATTTTATGCATTCGATGAAGTGAGCTGTAGCTCACGAAAGCTTATGCTCAAATAAATTGGTTAGTCTCTAAGGTGCCACAAGTACTCCTTTTCTTTTTCCTTTTGGAAAATCATCTGCCATCCAGCCTGCAGAGGTCAGGTCCCATTTTAGGGATCAACAGGAGGAAGGAAGGAAAGGGGTCAATTAAAAAAATGAGGGGGATGCTTGTCAGTTTTTGGTGCAAATCAGACTGCTGAACATTTCCAAAAAATGTAGTAAACAGTAACTTTTCGTCCTATCACCACTATGAGGAAGGTAAGCTCTCTCATCACCACTGTATAAGTTGGGAAACTGAGGCACAGAGGTTCTGACCAGGACAACAGAAGGATTCTCTGTATCTCTGTCTAAGGTACTTATACATCTCTCATCACTGCAGTATTTGAGTATCTCACAGTCCGTTATTAGTGTATGTGCCCTCACTCCACCCTGGTGCTGCAAGGCAGCGCTGTTATCCCAATTTTATAGATGGGGCATTGAGGTCTAGGGTGGATTAAGTGACTTGGCCATGGTCACACAAGATATCTGTGGCTGAACTGGGAATTGAAACCAGATCTCTTGAGTGCCCTGTCCACTAGTCTAACCTTCAAACAAGGCTGCAAAAGAGCTACCTGGAAACTTTGAGTGTCCCCATAGTGGCTGAGAAGCCTGTTGGCTATTGCATCACTGCATTTCCTTCACAACCAAAGGAAACATAATTATTAGTAATATGAGTTAGCAGGGAGGAGACTTTCAAACCTGACCTAAGGATTTAACCATGCAGCATCCAAGTAAATGAATGGGGCTCGTGGCTAAATCCCCTAGTCAGCTTAAAAAATATCCATCTATTTCATTAGCCAGTTGTTTGAAAGGTGAGTATGGTGCATGCATGTATAACCTTAGTCCCTCCCTTTTGTTTTTGTTCCGTTGTCTCCATCTTTATGGACAGTTCCATCATGGAGAGGGGTGAGGGGGCCAGTGGAGAACTGCACCCCACCAGGGCAGGACGATGGCTATGTCTCCTCTGCACCCCTTTTGGGATGCCATAGGCCCCCAGCCCAGGGGCACTAGAAGAGAGCATTTCCCTCTACTCAGCAGAGCACAGGGACTCTAACTGTGCACAGTCTCTGCACTGAGATCCCGTGTCTTCTCATACCCTCCTGTCTATCTGTGCCTGTGTCCAAAGGCCAGGCATGCCCTGGCTTTTAATGTCTGATATTGGGGCCGTTCCCAAGGAGTGATTCCAAACCAAAAGCTACTCCAACTTCTCTCACAGCTCTGTAAACACAACTGCTACTCCACGCTTAGATAGTTTCCTGGCACCATACGTCTCACACTTTTGTCTGGGGGTTAGACCAGAAAGCAGGAGCTGGGTTTTCTGCATCATGGTCCTGTCCCTGCAATTTACCCATTGTGTGATTCTGAGCGAGTCACTTAAATAGTCTGTCATTGTGAAACCCCAACCTGCCTACCCCACAGGGGTGTTCTGAGGATTAATTAATATTTGCAAAGTGCTTTGCCATGCTGGGAAGAAAGGTGCATAGAATGCAAAGCATAATTATTAGAAATATGAATTAAGCCTCACACAATCCAGGAGAAGTAGATATCCTAGAGCAGTGGTTCTCAACCAAGGGTATGTGTGCCCCTGGGGGGCACACAGAAATCTTCCAAGGGATACATCTACTCATCTAGATATTTACATCATTTTAATACAACAAGCTACATAAAAAGCACTAGTGAAGTCAGTGCAAACTAAAATTTCATACGACTTGTTTATACTGCTCTCTATATACAGTGAAATACAAATACAATAGTTGTATTCCAGTTGATTTATTTTATAATTATATGGTAAAAATGTGAAAGTAAACAATTTTTCAGTAATAGTGTGCTCTGACACTTTTGTATTTTTATGGCATTTTGTAAGCGTGTAGTTTTTAAGTGAGGTGAAACTTGGGGTACATAAGACGAATCAGACTCCTGCTAGGGGGACCATAGTCTTGAAAGGCTTATAATTTCGAAAGGCTTATAGAGTCAAAAAGAGGTCCTGGCTCACCACGCCACTGGATCTCCCTGTTGCCTGTCCCCCATCCTCCTCCACTTCTACTTCCTCGTCCAGCATATCCTCATCCGGGTTCCCTGCAGTGGCCAGTGACTCCAGCCCCCATCCCCCCTCCCCCCTCCCCCCGAAGTATCCATGCAGCTCTTGGCGGTGGAAGAGGATGGTGTGCAGCTCCTTGTAGAAGCAACACATTTGCAGCTCTGCCTCAGTGTGACTATTTGCCTCCCTTGCCTTCTGGTATGCCTGCCTCAGCTCCTGGATTTTTACATGGCAGTGCAGCATGTCCCTGTGAGACCCCCTTCCCCACTCTGCCCCGAGCAATCTAGCTGTAGATGTCAACGTTCCTCCAGCTGGAGTGGACTGGAGTGGAGTGGAGTGGAGCCGGGACTCTACAGTTTCCTCTCCCCACAGACCCAGGAGATCCACCACCTCCCATGCATGGAGCCGGCACGCTTGGATGGGAGCACGCAGAGCAAACAGGAAGAACAATTTCAAACTTCCCAGGGCTTTAAAGGGGGAGGGGCGTTCACCTGTATGACTGGCTGCAGGGCAGTGGAGTTGAAAATGGTGACCAGCGTGGTCACGGTGGGCATTGTGGGACACCTCCTGGAGGCCACTTAGGGCAACATCAGTGACACAGCGTCACTCTAACTACGTCGCAAAAAGCTCCATGCCACTTGCCTCGGTGGTTTTATGAGGTCCGTGTTGCAGGCAAGTTAAAGCACCGGAAGGTGCATTGCGGTGTGTACACGTCCATAGTTAGATTGGTGTAAGCTGTCTTATGTTGACTTAACTTTTTAATGCAGGCATGCCCTTAGCAAGGTGGTATGTTCTCAGTGAAAGCAGGTCTGGCCAGCCCGTTAAGAGAAAGGGTCTGTTCCCAGCAAACTCTGTGAGCATCTATTGTTCTTTGATATAACTCCCTTTCTTCCTTTACATTATAATCTCTGAAATAGAGTTCCCCCTTCTTGGCCCAGAGCCAAAATCCTTCCCACAGATGAAAAAGCACAAATTTGAACAATAGGAGCAGAGTCATTTCTTGCAGCCATCTGCCTCTGAGATGTGAATGGAAACGGGGAGGGGGGGGGGTTATGCTGCATATGCACTGCCTGGGAGACTTAACAAATCCCGCTGTGATACAGCCTGGCATCTGAAGCCATGACTGTCAGCGGTTCCTCTGCGACACTGCATATCAAAGAGAGGGAGAACAAAAGACATACAAAGCCAAATGGAGAAACTAACTGGAATTTCAGTTTAAATATTCTGTTTCAGCTCCAGGTTCAAATTCGATTCTGCTTGATTCCCACAGCCACTGCTGGCTTCCGGAGGCTTGGAGAGGGGGGATGATCCAGCGGCTAGTGCAGTAGGCTGGTACTCGTGAATGCTGGGTTCCCAAGCTCTGCCACTAAGCTTCTTGCATGAGTTTTGGCAAGTCACTTAAAGTATGTTTACACCAGAAAAAAAACCCAACAACCCCATAGCCGTGAATCTTAGAGCCCGGGGCCGGCTTGTGCCATGGGGCTAAAAATAGCAGTGTAGACATTCTCACTTGGGCTGGAGTCTGGGCAAGGGGTGGGTCTCAGAGCCCAGGCTCCAGCCTGAGTGGGAATGTCTCCACTGGTCTTTTTAGACCCATAGTGCAAGCCTCAGTCAGTTCACCCAGGCTCTGACACTCGGTGCTTCTTTTCTATTTTTGCTGTTTCAATGTACCCATAGTCTCTCAGTGCTTCAGTTCCTCATCCCAAAATGGGAATAATAGCACTTCTCTGACTCATAGGGTGTTCATGGGGCCAGTATAAGTACCTTGGATATATTCCATTATTGCCTTTTTCTAGGATGGAGCCCAATAAATATAATAATAATTATTTTATATTTGCACAGTCTCTTTCATTAAAGGATCTCAAAGCACTTTACAAATACTCATTGTATTATCCTTGTATTTAGTGATACTAGAACTAGACCAAAACGTTTAGGGGAAAGGGTGGGGGGAATGATCAAAGCTGATTTTTTTTACTTGAAATTTCATTTTCCTGAAAGAACCAAACCCACAATATCTTTCTATAAAAGAAACTTCTGGGTTTTCCTTTTTGAAAATGGAACATGTTTCCTGGAAACCTTTTCTTAACTAAAAATGGATTTCTGTGAACACCGGAAATATTTACATAGGAAATGTCTAAGAAAACAAAAACAAACAAAAATTCTCAGGAAAAATCATGAACATTTTTTGACGAGCTCTCGCAAGCACCATGTTTAGCAGGTAGCCTCCTTCATTGCAGTGGGATTACTCAGAGCAAGTACAACATGGATAAGGGTGGCAGAAAAAGCCCCTTGGTGATTAAGATGAGGTGGTAAATTTTCTACCCATGTTATTGATGGACATTTGATTCTGGGAACAAAAAGGTGATGAGCCTACCTCTGATCCACTGAAGTCTAAGGGAGTTTTGTCCTTGATTACAAAGACAGAATTGGGCTTCATTGTCAAAATTATCAAACTTCGATGCCTATGATTGAAAATGCCTTGCTAATGTGTCCAAAAACCGCAGCGAGAATTTAAATGATGGAGAATTTGTCATACACTTTGTGTAGCTGTTCCCAGGGTTAGTTATCCTTACTGTTAAGAATCTGTCTCTTACTTCCAATGTGAAGTCTGAAGTTTTGATCGAGATATGACCTAGCTCAATGACAGGTGACTCCACTGCAGAGATTACTAAAGTGAGATTCTCTGGCTTGTGTCATGCAAGAGTTCAAACTAGTGGTTCCTTCTATCCTTAATGTCTATGTGCTCAACAACGTAGTGGCGTTTGAACAGCATTTAGGAGGCAACATACAGGTGGTGCTTTATGCGGCGAAAGGCGGGTGGGTTTTAATTTTTTTAAACGGGAGGCCTGCTGTACCCCAAGACTTTTTTCATCCTGTTGCACGATGAGCATAATTATGGGGTTCTGGATGTGAAAAAAATGTTCAGTGTGAAACATGTACGGTGTACAGCCATGACCACTCTTGCAGGTATTGTCGCTGCCTATCCTTGAGTGCGATGTGCTCAGACATTGTGGGCATGCAGCTGACATGTCCTAGCTGTAGACTGTGTTGGCTCTCCAAAGAGAGTTCAGACAGACACATTGACTGTGAATCAAAAAAACAAGTTGAATGCCTGTCTAAAACTGTATGTGATCAGTGATCAGTGTCACTCTTACGTGGACAAGGGGCACAGGTGTAAAGGGAGGCATTGTAAGCAGTGTCAGGATTTGATTGCCGGTAATGTAGACAGCCACCTGTGATTTATGGATAGCATTAGAAATGCCCGAATCATCGGAAAAGTATATTTTTTACGAATTTGAATGCACGCAAGAGACGGGGTTGCATGTGCCCAATTACATTTTTGCTATGTCCCTAAAGCCAGGA
Source organism: Lepidochelys olivacea (assembly GCF_965140295.1). Classification (NCBI taxonomy): domain Eukaryota; kingdom Metazoa; phylum Chordata; order Testudines; family Cheloniidae; genus Lepidochelys; species Lepidochelys olivacea. The sequence continues at coordinate 12,113,892 of NC_140412.1, forward strand.
AAATCCTGGGAATTTAAGGGCGGAGAGTGTCTTTTTACCTTTGTTCAGACCTTTACTGGCAAAGAGTTCCGGGACTACACACAGTTCCTAGCGCACAATTCCAAAGCTTATGATGCGTAGTTAGTCATTAAACAGTTACTGAAGGAAAAGATGTGCATAGAACTGATCACTCAGGGTAGTAAATTAATGTGTGTGGAAGTTAAGGCCCTGGGCATTCGTTTTATAGACTCTTTACACTTCTTGCCCATGAAGCTTAGCAAGCTCCCACAGGTGATGGGGTTTGAAGGGTGCAAAGGGATTTTTTTTTTTTACGTGGGGCCTATGCCGGGGTTGGAGCACTATGGTTGTAGACAACATGATGCCCAGGGAGAAAGCAGAATTTCTTGACTGGTATCAGGACAAGAGATATGAGATGTTTGACTTGCAGAAAGAGCTTGTGTATTATTGTCAGCGGGATGTCAAAATTTTGAGACAGGCTTGTATCCTGTACAGAGAAGAGATCATGAAAATTATGTGACTGTGTCACTTGTTGTGAAAAAGCACAGAACCCTATCATAGAATCATAGAATATCAAGGTTGGAAGGAACCTCAGGAGGTCATCCAGTCCAACCCCATGCTCAAAGCATGACCAGTCCCCAATTTTTGCCCCAGATCCCTAAATGGCCCCCTCAAGGATTGAACTCACAACCTTGGGTTTAGCAGGCCAATGCTCAAACGTCTTCATAGCCTGTTTCACCACCGCTTATGCCCGCTTAGAACTATACAATCTGCTAGACAGGCTGCAAGAGCAATGCTTGTACCATGACACTGACTCGGTGATATTTGTGAAAAGGGAGGGTGGCTGGAACCCTCCTCTGGGGGATTACTTAGGGGACATCACAAGTGAGATTCTGCCAGATCAACACATCACCGAGTTTGTGTCAGCCAGCCCAAAAATGTGGGTACAAGCTGTCTGGAGGAAAGGCCTGTATGAAAGTCAAAGGCATTACCCTGAATGTAGCACACTGTGAAAAGATCAACTTTGATGGTTTGAAAGATCTAGTCCTGGATATAGCGTGGTGTTGGGAGAGAACACCCCCCACCCCCAAAGAGAGGTGCAGCAGCCCTCTATCGCAAGGAACAAAAATCAGTGACAAAGAGAGACAAAGACACTTAAGAAAATGCAGAAAGTCATTTACAACAAGAGGGTCCTTGGACAAGGGTTTTGAACCCTGCTCTATGGCTTTTGAAAATGGATATGAGGTGGAAACACCCCTTTTCTGTAATTCTTGCAGGGCCTAGCAACTGCGGGAAAAGTTATTTAATAAAAAATATGTTGGATAATGCCCAACAAACGTTGTCTGTTATGCCTGAGAACACTGTGTGATGTTACAGTTGCTGGCAATCTCTGTATAAAGAACTGCTCGGTAAATATCTCTTTATTGATTCTTGCGTAGGGGCTGCCCGATGCGTTTGATGATGACCATTTGTTTTCTACCAATAAATATGATTATCATAGATGATCTGATGAACTCTGCTTGTGAAAGCGATGAAATCAAGAAAATCTTTACCAAGTAACAGGTTTCAGAGTAGCAGCCGTGTTAGTCTGTATTCGCAAAAAGAAAAGGAGGACTTGTGGCACCTTAGAGACTCACCAATTTATGCATCCGATGAAGTGAGCTGTAGCTCATGAAAGCTTATGCTCAAATAAATTGGTTAGTCTCTAAGGTGCCACAAGTACTCCTTTTCTTTTTACCGAGTAAGTGCATCATAGGAACCTGAGCATTATATACGTAGTTCAGAAGTATTTTGTCAGGGGAAAAAAGAGTTGCGTGTTTATCCTAAACACAAAGTACATGGTTCTTTTAAAAAAAAACCCAGGGATAAATTACAAATCACTATGCTCGCTCAGCAAATGTAGCCTGGCAAAGCGCAGTTCTTTCTAGAAGTTTTTGAGGATGCTACCAAGAGACATTATGGCTACCTGATGGGGGATTTAAATGCTTCTACACCAGAAGTTTATAGACTAAGAACCAGTCTCTTCCCTCCAGACTGGCCGGCAGTTTATATGAAAAGAACAACAGCCGGGTATAAAAAGATAAATTACGGGCAGGAGGTGCTTTTTAACAGCCGGGATTGCTGACTGAAAACATGTCTATCTGTGTGAAGAGAAACCTTGTCCTTTTAAAATTACTTAGCAAATCATCCCCACAGCAAAGGAAGGCTATACTGTGTTTGGCCTCTGACGATTTAGTAGCGGCCATCTCAGAAATAGCACTCAACACCTTAAAAGGAAATGTACCTTTGACACAGAATCAAGTGCGTGTGCTGAAAAAGAGACACACACTTATAAAAACTTTGTGCAATAAAAGGGTTTCACTTAAAAGAAAGAAGCATCTGGTGAAGCAGTCTGAGGCGTTTATCGGACCTTTGTTAAGTTTTGCTCTCTCTCTAATAACGGGGCTTTTGACTAATCGATAATGGAGTACGCAGGAAAAATGTACCTGGTGCCCAGCCACCAGTTACAGCAATTAAGGGCTCCCCTTCCGGCAGAGGACAATATCAGAATGACCAGAACCCGCTTACGGGATGCTGAAATGAAGTCTGTTCGTCAAATGACTAACTTAGCTGAATACGAAAAAGCTAAACTTTACAACGCTGTGCTTCAAAGATACCTAACGTACGTGAAGCAGAGCAATGCGGATAAAGGGAAAATAAGTCTGTTTCTATTGGAACAGGAACAGAGTGTGACTGCCAAAGCCCCAGAAATACCAAAGACCTCAGACTCTGTTGCTCAGGGGGTGTTGGATAACGTGAATAAGCGTTATGAGAAAAATGCATTAGTATTGCTAAATAAGCTGGGCCCAGATAAAAATATCTCTTCATGGAATGATAAAGGGGCTTTTGTGTACAAAGGCTCGATGGTTAATGGTTTTAACTTGCTCGATTTAGTCAGGGCCATCACCCAGTCGCGCTCTGTTCCTAGCTGTGGCAGAACTGAATGTACCATCTTCTGTCATGGGCAACGCGGCCAAGAGAGATTTTTTGGAACGCCTGAAGGCCTCGACCACCGACACCGGGATTGATTGAGAAACACTGCTTTTTAAATTTTTTTTTGCTGTCTAAAAAACAAAAATTGGCTGAAAGACCCGAATGGCTGTTTTTAATGTTTTTCATGTTCTAAAAAAAATAAAAATAAAAATAAAACTGGTAATGTTTTGCTTTAAATAAAACATTTCTAAACTTTTCCAAAAAAAATAATATCTACATGTACTATTTTCTGAATTGGTCATTGTTTTGTTTTTTTGGTTTTTTTTAAGAGAACAAAACCCCACCAAACATCAATTGTCTTTAAAGCCCTCACCTGGGGTGCTTTATTGGGTAACATGGGTATGAAAATTGTTGCAAAATACACACATCTGGGTTTGTTGAAACATGTTTGGAGCGAGGCTAGGCATGCCCGAGAATTTACATTTTATATTTTTTTACAAAATTCATCACCGTCTGGTCGTTTTGCACTAAGTCATTAGAATACAATTTAAAAATCTGGTCAAAAGATAAACCATTGCTACAGTGATGTAAGAAAAACATGCAGTGAAAGCCGCAGGCGACGGAGCAAGGATCTTGTAATTGTCTAGTGTGAAACGCAATGTCGGTGGCGTTTTTGTTTTAAAATTTCATAATGCTTCTAGGAAACAACACACTGTTTGGGGGATACCCGTATGAGTCAATAAACTCTCCACCTGGTTACGCTCTGCCAGATACAAGGTGAGCCACTGTTCATCCCAGTTGGTTCTGCGGATGCATGTTGACCACCAAACATAGGGTCTCTGAGACAGCTTGCTGCCAAGCAGCCAATCGCAGGGGAACACATCTAAGAAATTTTCTTTTGTGCAAGGGTCTGCTGATAAGACACATGGGAGCTGCACGATATCCATATTCGCATGTAGTCAAGCAGAACATTTCTCCTCTGATTTATCTCTATGATGTTGTCAAAAACCCCATACATGATCATGTTGACAGTGACCATCAAAGCCTTCTCAAAAAGCATTTCTGCTCCCAGGTTCCCAGTTTTAATCAGGGAATAGTGATCGGTGCATTCCTGGTCAGCAGACAGGTCAAAGGCAAACAAGGTGTAACCCTGTGCAAAATCCTCACGGTCGATTAACAGAGAACAATCTTTCATGTGTTCACTAGCCATCTGTACCAGATGCATGTATTCTCTCATGCAGCGTCTGGCCTCAAAGTCTGGTTGCAGGGGCTTGGTTGGTATCTGTTCACCATCCACATACAAGGCCACAAAATTAATCTCGTACTGTTTAAAATGAAAGGGGGTTTTAGCATAACTTCCACTAAAGGCATCATTATCCACAAACCCTAAGACAAGCATTTTGAGTAACTGTCCCAAGAACAGGTTCTCCTGGTTATTGACCCTGCTGCCCACAGGGGTGCTAAACACTTTCATTCCCACACGGTCCACGGGGTATTTAGCATTAGCAGTAAGCAGGGCCTCCACATGCCCCAGATGGATGGCTGGGGCCACCCGTACTTTCTTCAGAAAAAGGGACGCTGATACAATGTGCAGTTGAACGCCTTCGGCTGCACTGCCCGTTAAACAGAAGACGTCTTTACTGCGCATCAGTTTAATTTTCACATCCACTCAGTTCAACAAATGTTTTTCTGGAAAAACCATGTCGCTGTGTAGATGACCCAACAGCTCTACCATCCTGCTCAGGTCCGTCAGCTTTGCCCGCCTCACAAACCCTAGATTCCCGGCATCCAGCTCCATTTCTTAGTGTTGTCCAGGCATGTCTTTGTAAAACAGGCTGGCGGAAAATTGAGTGGCAAGGGTGCCATCGCTGTAATTGATCACCGATGATATAAAGGCCCTGTAAGGGTAACAGTTGTTGCTTTGGCTTACAAGGTGGTCTCCCAGCGTGACATCCAACTGACTGAAAATAGAGGCCACGGGGTAACTCACCAGGCCCACCTCAGCGTCTCTGGCAAGTTCAGTTTCACCTCCTTTTCCAATCTTGCAACAAAGGTACAGCAGCGTGTTGTTTAAATCCATATAATCTAGGCTATTCCCTGTGACAAAAAAGTCATTGTGGGCAGCCTTTGTAACAACTGATAGATGTGGCACCTTAATGTAGAAGCTTTTCTCGATGCTGGTCTGCATAGGGGCTATTTGGAACAAATCTAGTTTGGATTTGGTGCACTCTTCAGACCCACAGTGAACAAAAGCCATGTTGCTTAAAATATATCTTTTACCAGGTAGAGAGCATCTCCTTTCATGCAGGCTTCCCCTGGGACTTTCGCTTATGTCCGGCCCTGCGTGTCAAAGCCCTTCTATTAAAGGGTTTCGGGGGACCTGGGCATCACAGGTATGATGCATTTCTCTTTCACTTCCTCCTTCTAATGTACTTCAGCCCCGATCCTTCCTTTGCAGCTGAATTCCCCACCTTCTCCAGAACCGTTTTGAGCTATGTTTTGAGCGGCAGTTTTTACATGTTTAATAATCTCTAGCCCCCTCCTCAAAAGCAGTACAGCTTTCTGAAAGAGGCTACAGAATATTATGCCCACACCAGCCCCGTACATCACGGGGGCCCCATGATATCCAGGAAGGGTATCTCCATCCTGGGCTTTGTAATAGTTGCTGTAAATGGTGGGGTCTCCATAATTTTTTAGGGTCACCATAGCACTTTGGTTTTTAAAAACCTCGCTCTTTCTGGGGACACAGGTGCAGCTTGACGATCACCTTGCCAAAGTGAAATGAGACGTTTCTGTTCTGATCTGTCTTTATTTCAACAATGATGCCGTCGATGTGGCATTTACTGATAGGTACGTAATGAGGTTTATCACAGGTGATGGTGACAAATTCATTGTTCCTTCCTCATACGGGGACACAGCATAACAGGGGAACGGAAAAGTCCCTGACAAACTGGTGTTCTATGATATCCGTGCATAGATACCAGGAGTTGAAACCCCCTGTGATGTCTGCCGAGAAGGGGATTTTTTGGATGTTGCGCTTGGGGCCCAAACCCAGAACGTTAGCTAGCTCCCTGCCGGCAGAAAACATATAAGTAAAATCGGCGGATTTAAGTCTAACTTTTCTACCCACAGGGGCATAGATCATGACCGCCTCAGGCTGTCCGGGATGATGAGCCACGGTACTGTTCATATGATCCAGTAATTCGGGTATGGATGAGTAATAACCTCATTGTAGGATGAAACGCCATGCCATAGCTCCAAAGGTGATTTTGAAAGGGGTGTCTTCATTGATAGTGTTCCAGCTGTGTGGGTATTGTATTTCCACTAACCCTACCTCCAAGGCACCCAGGAGATCCAAGGGCTAAATTTGCCATATTGTAAAGTTTGAGCTGGTGTTTTGAGGAAAAAACCCAGACCTGGCCTTGGTGGGCAAAGTGATGTAAAACCCACCACCACTCATTTCTCTCCCTCGCTCTCTTTTTGCAGGAGGAATCATTTTTGTTCGTGTCTAAATGTCACAGAGTTGAGAAGCTTCCACCCACCTGTTAAAATTATTGTCCCACCCCAACCATTTCACCAATAGCTGCTTTTTTTCTCCCTTTTCCTTTCTCCGCTAGAACTTTTTCAGTCCTATAAATCCTGTCTCGTTTGGGGTTTACTTTTTGTAATTCTTCAGGGTAAAAAGATCCAGTAAGTGTCTCACCCTCATAATCTTTTAATCGGTATACAGGGCTCTGGCCCCTGGTTAAGGCTTCATCCACTATGCATATTGCATCGGTAAACATTTGTCCATAACCCTTTTCAAAAGCTCCTTTGGCTTTAGATAGTCTCACATGGTCACCTTTTCTAAAAGGGGCAACAACCGGTTTTGTTTTAAAACCGTCTCCATAAACTGTTTTCCATACCTTCAGAGGGTTAACATCAGCGGGGCTGGTATGTATAGTTCTGTGAAAGCTCTGGTTGTAACTCTTTATAAAGTCAGGTAACACATCGATGTAGCAAAAGGTGTTATGGGCTGTAAAATATCTCCACATTCTAGTTTTTAAAGTTCTGTTAAATCGCTCCACAACCCCTGCTTTGACTTCATTATTAGAAACAAAATGGTGGACTCCATGCCACTTTAACAATCTGCTGAAAGGTTTGTTTAAAAATTCTTTCCCCCGATCGTTTTGTAATTTTTGAGGCACGCGACCATTGCGCATCCACATCTGAAACAATGGCTTTGTTTCTTTTAAAATGTATTCGAACTGGTTTCTGTAAAGCGTAAGCATCCTGGTCTGAAAGCCAAGCTGTTACCTGTCTTCTAGTTAAAGTTTTACTTTGCTTTTTGGCTGCTTGAAAGAGAGGGTGCACCCCACCAAAGCTCCCAACTTCCTCAGGGATGTAATATATTTTCTTTAACAGAGCCGTCTGCTTGTACCATCTTTTACTAACATGAGTATGGAGGGGGCAGAGTCATATTGACAAATTTAAACAAGTTTTATTGATCACCTAGTTTAACACCCCCTTTTCCAGCAGCCTCTGAAAATGGACACCATGGCCCCTACCATTAGGGAGTCTGAGCTGGTTCATTCTTCCATTTTGTCCTTTTCTGGATTTTCCTCTTCAGATCTGTGTCTCAGACGTGAGCAAAAACAGCTGATGCATGATAGATTTATTCCCATAGGGCTACCGATGTGTACATTTTCAAAGGCCTCTAGAAAGGCATCGTCGAGCAGTTGAGATATTTTAAGAAGAGAAACACTGTCAGCCCCACTGCTTGTTTTTAGATTTTTCGCAAAATCTAAAACCAGGTCGGTTCCTAACCCCATTACACCCCATCCTCAACCGTCACTTCTTAATCGTTCATTTACTTGAGCGACATCTTTTCCATTCATCTTGTCCACCAGTGACTCCCATGAGCCGTGGTCACCTTCCTCCATAGGGGTGGACAACGAGAGCCCATCAAACTCGTTGGGCTGCCTCATAAGTGCTTGGGTTTCAGGATCGGGTTCCAGCGTATCCATCAACAGTGGCCAAAGGGCTCCCCATGGCCGCTCCCTCGTCCTCCTTGGAACTGTCGCTGATGTAGTGCTTCCTCCACGGGTAGTCGAAGGCCCTAGGAACTAAAACAAAGTCCGAAGTTCTCATGGGGTTGGTGGAGGAGTCAATGTTTCCTCTCAGTGTTTCCACAATTTCCAAAACATGCATTCTTGGAACGAAATGTCCTCTTCTGTGCGGCGCTGGAATTTCCAGGGGTGGTGCTGCACTCTGATTTGTAGAGGGTGGGGGGAGTTCTTAGAGGGTCATATGACCCTCTTCTGGCAGGTTATCCTGCCCTGGAACTCCACCTGATTGCTCAAATCCATGGTTAGGGAGGTCCTCTGTGGCTGAAACCCATCCTGATTGGTAGAGGGTGTAAGAGGAATTCTTAGAGGGGTCACATGACCCACTTCTGGAGGGATCACCTGGCCCTGGAACATTCCCTGATTGGTCATATATCCTCTCAGGTGGTCCTATGGGGGTGAAACACATCCTGATTGGTAGAGGGCAGTGGGAGGAGTTCTTAGAGGAGTCACGAGACCCTTTGCTTCCAGTCTTGTGTCCGTCATGACCCCGGAAGCAATACTCCCAGGGGCAGGTCTTAGGGTGACAGATGGGCGGGGCCTGAGAAGTCAGGGAAGGGGCTATGTTTGATTGATGGTAGGTCCCTTATACTACTGTTCCTGAAGTGAGATTCTCTGGCTTTTGTCATGCAGGAGTTCAGACTACTGGTTCCTTCTATCTTTAATGTCTGTGGAATCACATAGCAAGTCTGTGGCAGAGCCAGGGAACAGAACCAAGGAGTCCTGGCTCCCAGTCCCCTCTGCTAACCACAGAATTGACACTCCCTCCTCAGTCTTTCAGCCAGTAAAGGTGATTACCATGCCAAACTGGTTGCTAGTAACTTCAGGTTTAAGTTTAGCTGTGAACTGACTTTTATACCAATTGAAATTACTTCTTCAGCTCAAAAAGAAAAGGAGGACTTGTGGCACCTTAGAGACTAGCAAATTTATTTGAGCATAAGCTTTCGTGAGCTACAGCTCACTTCATCGGTTGCATGCCACAAGTACTCCTTTTCTTTTTGTGGATACAGACTAACACGGCTGCTACTCTGAAACCTTTCTTTAGCTCAACAGATTTCAGGATTGCTGACCTGGTTTTTTTTGGTTTTTTTTTACTGATGCAAAAATAAAACACAGTGAGTGGAATCACCTTACTCATCAAAGCACAGTGAACTGTAAAAAGCAAGCTTGAGAATTTATGGGTTTGAGTTTGGCATCTGATGGCTGAAGACCAAAACAGATGTGATTGCAATGCTAATGAGAATTAAGCTTTTGAGGGGAATCCGCTAAGTCAGGGGATGGTACCTAAGATACAGAGCTCTTTGTCGCTAGGTTCAAAAGTCATTCCAGGGGTCTGATCCTGCAAACCATTGATGTCTCCTATGACTCCCGTTGCCTTCAAGGGAAACGGAGGGTAATTTCTTGCTCAGAATGTAGTCCTGATCACCTCACAGGATTGGGTCTCAGCTCAGTAGTGGATGAACCTTTGATCTGGAGGAAGTGAAGTCACTGACTCATTCCTTTTTGTAGTAGTAGGACTGCTAGAACCAGGTTGAAATGTCTTTGAGATCAGTGGGGAGCAGCTCACGCTCTCGCCATCTGTACTGCAGTGAAGCCTGTCAGCAAAGGAAGGACTTCACACCAAGGTTTGTAAATGACTAGTAACTCTGGATGCCCAGCTTGAGACTCCTTAAAGTGGCCTAATTTTCAGAAAGTGCTGAGCACAACCGCCCTCTGAAAATTGGGTCTCAAGTGGGGCCTAGAAAAATGGAGGCACCCATATCCACTGGTCATTTATTTAAAATATTAGCCTCAGTCTGCAGGAGTTCACATACTTTGGAGAAGTAGCACTAGAATTGACTTAGGGTGAAATTCACCACTGTGCAATGGGGCTTACATAGGACAAAAGCCTCATCTCGCTTCTCTGAACAGGGGGGTGTTTCACCCTGAAACAAGAACAAAGAAGAGCACTATACACAGTGGGCCTCTGCCCTGTTCCCTCTATTTTAATTTATTTTTGGCCGGTTGGCATTCCTGACTGGTGCTTATTCTGCCAGGATCTGGTGACACAAAAAATAACCACCACTCTGAAGGCAAACACCAAAGGGGCCGTTGATTTATTTTCAATAACTGCCTTGATTTTTTCCCCCTCAAGATTTATTTTGTAGTAGAGATGACAAGTAATGGTAGAGAAGGAAATTGAACACAGGTCTCCTGAATCCCCATCCAGTGCTCTAACCACTAGGCCACACTACCTAAGCAGCCATCTTCATAAGGGAAAATGTGGTGCCAGGCAGACTTGACTGCTTTATTGGATAATATTGCAGAATTATTAGCAGGAAGGAATGCAAAAGGTATAATAGTTCTGCATTCTAGGAAAGGGTAATGCAAATCATAGCACACAGGGCAAAGTGTGGGACAGCCAGAGATGAGGCATTCTCAGCTAAAGGGATCCGGCTGCAGAATGAACAGACTTCTAGAAGACAGTAATTCTGAATCCTCCCACCTTTCGGTCCTGCTTCACGGCCTTTTTGGTAAAGCCTCATGTAATGGGATGCACTCACCAGAGTGGCGTCTCCTGCTGGCTGTCTCCAGGACTAGCCTCTTCTCAGCTGGCATACACTCTTCTGCTGGATTGATGCCTTTTCTGCCTCCTTAGTCTGGGAACCACAGCTTCCTTTTCATAACTCAGTCTTCTGGCTGTGTCACCACCTGTGTTTTCCCCCTTCTGGGGGTGCATGGGGATGTATCACAATCCAATCCATCCACTTCCCAAGTGGTGAGTTGGGGAGAACCCAGGCCTGCACACTACTCTGGGTCCCGGCCCAAGGACCCTGTAGATAGCAGCATAATGATGTCTCTCCTTAACTTCTCCACCAGGCCTGTTTCAATTCCCTGGGCAACATCCCCACAGCCTCAGCACCTTCTTCACTCTCTTCTCGGAGCCTCCAGTCAGCATGTCTGAGCAGCCAGCCACGAGCTCCTGCTTGCTTCCCTGGTCCCCACCAGCAACTGCTCTGTCCAAGGTGCTACCTTCTCTTGGGCTCCTGCAGCAACTGACTGTCTAGTGCCCTGCAGCTCCTTTTAAGTAAGCACGCCGAGCCCTGATTGGCTGCTCCATACAGCCTCTCACCAACTGGCTGCTCCCCGCACAGCCTCCCAAGGCTGTTTTTAACCTCTTCCTTTCTGTTGTGGGCTGAACACCCAATCACTCTTCCCCACCTCAGTGAGAACACCAAACCCCACCCCACTCCCATCCCTTCTCATAAGCCGTAAATGGAGGAGAGCCAAAGGCTCAAGAGACCTTTTGATGGACCAATCTAATGAACCTAGGAGGTGCACAGATAATATGTTGATGAGCACCAGTGCAAATTCCTAAAAGAGACAAAAAAATTGATAAAAATTCCCAGGAAATCTAAATTGGAATGGGCTTAGTTGTGAGTGTGGACACAGAGCTCATCGGCCTTCAGGATTTATGCGCCACTGCTGCTACTACCAACAGGGACTGAAGACTGGCAGAAAAATTGCAAACAATGGGTAATTAATTATAGAGTCCAAGGCCAGAAGGGACCACTGTGATCATTGAGTCTGACCTCCTGCAGAACAGAGAATTTCCCTCCGTGGTAGAGCTATTCTGAAATTTTTTATCAGACGTTTTCCATCAGAAAATGCCACGTTGATAAAACCAGATTTTTCTTTGGTGAAATTGTATCAGCTGTGAAGGAAGAGTGGCCCTGCAGGGAGAGAGAGGGGCTCAGACTGTATGAGTAGACTTGGGCAGGCACTGGGGAGGAGAGGCTGAGAAGCTTGAACCTGAAGCACCGGGGGGAAAGCCAGTAAAGGGATTCAAAGCCCAAAAGTATGGGCAAGGGCAATCTTTCCCAGCAGCATTTTGAAGTCAGCGAAGGGGAGTGAGGGGAGAACCCAGGCCATCAGAGACGAGGAGGTGGCAATAAGGTTGGTGTTTACAAATTTTTGGCTGTCCCTGTGTGTGAGATGGAGAATGGCTATTTTAGAGCTGCTGCAGAGGAAGAACTCAGAGGATTTGGTGATGCTCTGGGTGTGACAGACAGGGGAGAGAGAGAAATAAACACCTCACTGAGGCTGTGAGGCCAAGGAAGAGGGAGGAGTGGGGTTCATAGATTTTTAAGGCCGAAAGAGACCCTTGTGATCAGCTAGCCTGACTTCCTGCAATAATACAAGCCACTGAACCTCAACCAGTCATTCCTGCATCAAGTCCATCATTTCTGTCTGAGCGGTAACGTATATATGAGAAAGAAGTATTGGTTCATGGAGAAGGAAGAGTTTGGCAGCACAGGGAAGAGCCTGATGTTACAGTGTTATTTCTGGCATAGCCATTTACATGCATACACGATGCTGCCAATTCAGCATGGCAGCGCTTTAAGCTCACCCTACACAGGCGTAAATTCCTCCACCAGGTGCCAGAGAGCGGAGAACCAGTCCTACGGGGTTCAGCGTGCATTATGTTGTGTTTGAGTCAGACACAGGATATCCAGAGTGAGGTAGCAGAGATGTGAGATTGCCCAGAGGGTAGGGAGATTGATTTGGGGAGTCATTTGGAAGATGGTAACAGATGCTGTGTGAGCAGAGGCCACCAGGGAAAATATGCAGATGGAGAGGAATGTGCTGAAGACAGAAATCCCTGAGGGACCCCAAACAGGGAAAGGAGCCATTAATAAAAGGAGAAATGCGGGAGGAGAACCCAGGTTACAGCGCAAGAATGAGAGAATTCAGGAGAAATGAGTGAGGAAGAAGCAAGCAGATGTCTTAACCACCTTGATCTTAGAAAAAAGGTTCTTTGTCTTGGACTAAAAAGGGGATTGTAAGGACATTGTAAGGACAGCTTTGGTCGTGTCCACGGGAAGCGGAGAAAACTAGACTGCAGGGGACCTAAGAGAAGAGAGGATATTAAGGCAGAGGGAATAGGTTACATGGTCACCTAGTTTGAAGGCAAAAGGTAGAGGTAGATGGCCTGGTAGGTGCAGCAGGAACTGGGATCAAAGATTTCATTGTGTGTGGGTTTGGGGATATAGGATATGTCTGATGAGTGAGGGAAAGAAGCCAAGTATGAAAGAGAATGAGGCTGAAAATGAGATAGCCAGGGAAGCCAGGAGTCTTACGGAGCTCAAGAGGGCAGGCCAAAGAGGTAGAGGCCAGGATCAGGTGACATAGCTCTCAGGCAGCAGCACCAAATGGAAGTAAAATGAGCTTCTTTCTAACAGCTCCAGGTCCTTTCATGTCAGCCACGTTAACAGCAGCATATGTGGATTTAATAAGTGTGGCATTTTCCTCCCTCTGGCTCACTAGTATACGTTAAAGTGAGGGTGAGCTATTTTAGAGGAACCTTGCTGATGTGGAACACGTGGTAAGTTACCTGTGGGAGGTGGGGGCCAGTCATGGAGAGGGGCCCGCGGTGTCCCAAAGACATTCAGAACCAGCGCAGGGTTGAGGCGCTCTCATTGTTTCCATGCTGGACACAAGGCCGGAGCTCTGTTGTCCGTGGGTGTTGAAGTCTCCAGTTTTCAGGAGTCTGGAGGATTCTGCAGTAGTCCAGCTAGCTCCTGGTTGGAGCCTTTGTGGTGGATCTGTTTCTTTTCTTTTCCCAAAGGAGCTGGACTCACTGGATCTCAGTATCTGTACTCAGCATGTTTCTCAGGGAAGCTCTGAAAGGGCAGAGCCAGGAAAGGACTGAGTCATAGTAATAGCGCTGGTTGGACATTTTTTTCCACCCACAACATATTTTGGAGAATATGAACATTATTTGTTTTCTTAATTTTGGGAGTTTTCATCTTTTTTACTTTTATTTTATTTGCAATTGGTGAAAAGAATTTTTAAAATTCAGTTTCAAGCTGAAAACATTTTTTGGTGAAAACTTGTGAGGAAAATGGATCATTTTGGTGAAATTTCCCACTGTGTCACAAGAATGTGCCACAGGAGATTTTGACCAGCTTTCCATAAGCAGATGAGTTAATGTGTGGTGGGAGGCCACCTTGGGATATGCGGGTCAGTGAGGGCAAAGGTGCCTGTAGGTGGTGGCTGGGACTTGTCTGAGTCCTTCCTAGGGGTTGTGATGTCATTTACCTGTGATGAGCTGCTTATGTCACAAATCCCTGCAGGATAGTTCTGTGGATTTCAGAACAGGCTGTCAGGGAAAGGTCAGGCAGAGCTGTCTGGGCTTTCCTCTAAAAGGGGGCATTTGCTGAGGCCTGGACTCTACCTGGTTACACAGTTTGAGGTGTGATGGCACGTCGGAGCATGTGCAGTTGAATGGGAAGTTGGTAACAGAAGTACTGCAGGGATTCGATACAGATGCTGAGCCCAAGGGTCACCGCTAAGGTAGGGTGGTAGCGTGCAGTGGGGATTATCATGTGATGGGGAGGTGATGCTGAACGCTTGCCAGTGGGGAAAGCTGGAAGTGCCAGTCCTGGTGCACAGTGGTGGATGAAGATTTGACAGGGTACATGTTTAATCCAAACAAAAGACTCCCCAGGTGTGAAAGCCTCTAGCTCATTGCATATCTGGTGCTACCTCATGTTTCTCACTCTCTAGGGTGACCCCAGCACTTCCCGGCAGTGTAATCAAACTTTGAGCATCTGGGGCCTATGTCCCAGCCCAGAGCCCAAATCCATGGATCTGCTTTACTCCACCCTTGGGTACCAGTGACTGAGAACACCCAGGATTCATTCTCAGGATGAGGCTTTGCAGGGTCTATTTCACGAGGTTCCCACAGTGACTGGCCATAATGGCTTCATTGTCAATAACTTCCTGGGTGCTCTTTTGTGTCAGTTGTAGCTATTACTGGCTGAACTGATCTTGGCTCTGGGGCAAATGTGCTGACTGCTGTGATTTTCAGTAGGAGAGAACAGTATGCCCTGAAATGCAGTCATTGGATTCTTAATCACAGAAGCCAGGCTGTGCTGTCTCTGCTCACGGAGATTTCTTGTTTCCTCTCTCTTCCAACCTTGGAATTAAACAGAAATATCTCACTTGCTAAGTGGTCACCAACCTTTCCTTGCATCTTAGCAAGAACAGAGCAGATTAAAAAGTCCAGATTGAAAGAGAGTTAATTGGGGAGAGGCAGCTTTCATTAAAATGTAACTGTTTGGATGTCATTGTTCATTAACAACGTGTGTAGCACCTCTAAGGAGAATGCTGAACAAGCAGTAATACAAATATCAAACGACCATCACAACACCAATGATGGCACATGTATTGGTATGACCCCAAGAACAAATGGCTATCGCAGTACCAACCTCATCCTAGGAAGGTGGGAAATTCTGCCATTCCTGCAGAGTGGTGTTGCAGTGAGGTTATTATTGCTTGTATTTGTATCAAGGGTCCAAGACAAGTATGTCACCAATAAGACTGTGCCCGCCCTATAGAGTTTACAGTCTAGGTGTCAGACAGGTAGAATGCAACAGGTGGAGAAAACAAAATGAGATGGGCGTGGATGGGAAGATGACTCTGATTTTACAGTGATAAAATAAATACTGCCAGTTTATAGCAAAATTGTGACCCCCCAGGGAAGTGATACAGCTCTTCATCCAGTTGCCGCCAGCTGAAGGGGGTTTCATGTTATTCTGCGACTGCACTTGAAGTCTCTTTTTCTCTCTCCATATTCATCTCTGAGCTCCGAGGCTGGAATATTCTTTCTGTTTGTGGGTTTTTAATAAGAACGTCCATACTGGGTCAGACCTGTGGTTCTTCTAGCCCAGTAGCCTGTTTTCCGACCATGGCCAGTGCCCGGTACTTCAGAGAAAAGGACAACAGTCAAGTGATCCATCCCCTGTCATTCACTCCCAGCTTGCAGTTCGAGGCTTAGGACACCAGAGCATGGGGTTGTCCTCCTGACCATCTTGGCTAACTCTCATGTAGCATCTACGTGCTTCTGTAGTATCTGGCTGTTATTTCCCGCATTCACTCATTGGAGCTGGTACAGCTTAGACTACAAACCCACAGGGCCCGATACTTCTACTTTACCTACCTACCCATTTGTGACCTGTGCAGGAATTAGGCGTGAAAGCTGCATTGATGGTGCATTCAGGAACACCAGGGCTGCAGTCATCCCATGCAGCTGAGACGTTTTCCCTGTGTAAGTGGTGGGCTGAGGCCTTACTGGGTAAGCAGCCACCGTTGCTATGTAGCCATGTAGTGAATTGGGCCCAAAGCCTGATTCCTCCCAGTCTTAAGTCAACGTCAGGATCCCAGGACTAAATCCAGGCCCTTAGGTGGCATCTGTGGCTGCTGCACCATGGTGATGCATTGTATTACACCAGACTCTCGCTAGAACGCGCATCTATATCGCGTGAATTCGCATATAACGCGGTTGCGGCCATGGATCCCAAATTTAATTACTTTAATTGCAGTTCATTTGAACGCATTCCCCGCGTTAATGCGGTACTGCACATGGATCACAAATCCCGCGTTCTAGCGAGGGTTCGGTGTACGATCCCCGACCAATAGCCTTAGTGCTAAAAGCTTACAGACCTGCACCAGCCACGCCCCAGCCCTCTGACTGGATGGATAGACAGCACTGTCATTGGGTATCTGGTCTATATAAAGACGCCAACAGGAAGAGGAAGCTGTCTGAGCAAAAGACCATTGCCTGGTGGTTGCTGCCTAGACTGCCTTGCCCTGTTGCCTCGCCTGACCTTGCTTCCCTAACCCACTGACCCAGCCCCTGGGATTGAATCTTCCAGCCACTGACCCCTGCAAGAACTCTGACTGTTCCCCTGGACTGCCTGTGACCTCCTGGCTACCTGACTGCCTGAACACACTTGACTACTGCTCTGAGTTTCCCCTTGCCCACCTTAGCCACTGGGCATCACAGTCATGAGTGTTACCTTGTAACGGTTCTGATACTCAACCAAGAAGAGATCCAAAATCCACCCCTTGTCGGCTGTTAGAGAGCTTATTCCTTCACTCTCCCACTTCCCTGGTCCTTCTCACATGAACAGAGAGCAACAATACCCGAAGTCCGAAGGTGCAAACAATTCGATGTTTATTGGGGTGAACTTCCAGCAAGCTTAAATACAAGTTCCTTTTCCTTATTTCCGAAGCCCAACTTACTTCCTGTTTGCCCCTAATTTATATAGTAATATTCTTAGCTATACCTTAACCAATCATTCTACTAAAATTTAACTAACCAATCCTAACATATTGTAACATGATTATGTAACCAATTATATCCCACCACCTTAATTAGTTTACACCCAGCAAAATTAATTATACAGCAGACAGGAACAATCACAGAACCAGACAGAGATTATACAGACAAACAATAGCAAAGTGGGAACTATAATGGCAAGACAATACAGAAGTGAGGATTTCACATCCCAGTATTGATAAGTGAGTTCTTGCCAGACAGGATGCTATCAAACTAAGTTTTCTTTTACATTTTCTAGGCACTTCCCTTTCTCTGGAGCTGATAGGCACTATCAGGACAGGATTGTATTCCTAACAGCCCAATAGCACCTTCTTTCCATGTGACTACTTTGGAATGTGAGGATGTGACCGGTCGCTTCCCAGCTTATGGCTGCCTCTGTCGCTTAGCCAAAGGCCTTAGCCTAAGAACAGGGCCCCAGACTGTCACAGTAAGAGAAGGACCTTACATTGGCAGACAGTGATTTTGATTCTTTCTTTTATACCTCTAACTAGCCAAGTAATAAGAATACACCTAAATTCTTAAAGTATAGGCCTTTACAGACAGGCCTGAATATCTATATCCTAACATCGGCTTCCAAGAAGGATGCTTGGTGGAGGGTGGAAGGTGGAGGGTGGAAAGAAAGAAGTCCCGTGTATTGGGAAGAAACTCCCAACCCAGGAGCCAGTCAGCTCAGGAACAACATTAGAAAGCTAGTGGGACCAAACAACGGCTGCATTTTAACACAGTTTGATAGAGTAGAGCAGTGGTTTTAAACCTTTTTCCATTTGCGGACCCATAAAAATTTTCGAATGGAGGAGCGGACCCCTTTGGAAATCTTAGACATAATCTATGGATCTTCAGGGCTCCGCGGACCACAGGTTGACAACCACTGGAGTAGATGATTCTGCACATTCCTATTAATCCTAGAGTGGTACGGGGCTGAGGGGGAGGGATGGACAATCTACGGAAATTGCTGTGGCTTGTAACTGTGGGAATGAGGATGGTATCGGTGATTGTGACCCTCTGGGCAATGAGACATGCAGCAGGTGTGATGGTGATAGCAGAAGATTTGGCACTGATGGTGCTGTGATATCCTGCAAAGCTTGCACAAACACTAATGCTACCTAGTGAAAGGGCCCAATGACTATCCCCTTCCTACTCAAACAGGAACAGTCCCATGGCTGATTCTATACAGTGTGATTAAGACACTGACAGCAACCTGATAAATGGCTGGATTCTGCCCCCTCATGCATGCTGGATAGTTCCGTGCCCTGTGAGAACCCCCATTGATTGCAGTGGGACCCTTTTGAATCTGGCTTGGTGTAACTGCCATGGGCCCCACTCTCAGCTGGGGAGAATCAGCGTAGCTCCTTTGACTTCCCTGGAGTGAAAATGGTTTACACCAGCTGAGGATCTGGCCCCATATATTCATTGCTGAGCTGTGCCCTCCGGGGTACATCTTTGTGGAAATTGCTTCCTTTGCCCTTTACTCTGCCTTAAAAGGCAGCTCGGCCATGTCCATGTGTTTTGATGTATTCCACTCTGTATCTGGTTAGCCCACCAAGGGCCTTCAGCAGCAACCCCTTCCAATGCAGAGATGTAAACACTCACGGCTAACCAGTTTGTCTGATGCTTTCCCGTTGAGTATAGAGACCTTAAGCATTCCATCAAAATTAACCCGAGTGCCTCACTGAGCCCTGGCCATGATTGTACTAATATTATCCACACATCCAGACACTTCAAAGCCATCTATAGTAGGAAGATATAAGCCCTTGTATTAAAGGCCTGGTATGAGGCAGGACCTGCTTACAGAATTTGGCAAGAACAGGGCTGATATTGCAAAAATGCACATTCCTAAGAAGTGCTAAGCACAGAGTACTCACGCAAATACATCCCAATATTAAGTGGTGCCAGAACATCCTGATATTAAGAATGGTACAAAAACATTCCCCAATGATAACAGAAACACACTGAGCCCTCCTAAAAGATAAGGGTAGGATGACAGTACGTAAATTGTTTATATTAGGGTATAAAATGTATTTTTAAAAAAGTATCTTTGGCCAGGCTAGGGGGGCAGTGCAAGGTCCTGCCACTGACTGAGCTGCGTCCATTGCCACAGTCTGCCAGGTGCTATTACCATGCTTCGTCAACAGTAAACCTGGCTGGGTTCCTTTGTACTTTAACAGACCTTGTGGTTATTCGGAGATTCACTCGAGGTCTGCTGTGCCGGCTATCTGGGGAAAGCTGGGGCAGCACACAGGGAAAATACACACATGCAGCCAGACATCTGACCCCACCATCGTTTCTTTATTCCACTTTTTCCTAGTCCCTTCGTGTCAGAGGTTGAACTGTTTTATTGGGGGGCATCATGGGGAGAGCTTACGGTGCCGCTGCCCTGTCCCTACTGAGTAGATCAATGGAGATCTTGGGCTTGTAGCGCACTCTATACGGCTGCTTTTATGAGCACTAAATGATATCCTGTGCCCAGCTTCCTATATTATTTCTTCTGCGTGCTAACCCTCTGCCCCAATCACACTTTTCATTGTGTTGTCTGTGGGACACCAGCAGCACATGGATTTAACAGACTGTTGGAACTCTTGGTGGCTGGGGCTAATGTTAGCTGGTGGGGAGCTTTGCTCCGTCTCTGCTACCTTGCTCCCTTTGCTGCTCTGGGCCTGTTTTCAGGTTGTCCCTTCTGTGCAGTAGAATCCATCAGGGTCAAGTGCCTTTGTTTACAGCACACACAAGCTATGGAGCTCTCTGTTGACAGCTATTAAGACTGCTGGGTCCTCTGAGTCTTTTAACTGCAAAGTGAAAAGTTTCTGATTTTCACAAGCTTACAGTGGTGAGTCTGGAGCCATTGTCTTATTTCTGCAAGTCATTAAAGAGACTCTAAGCTTTGCCTTCTCAAAGGCATTTTCAACTGTGATCCTTTCTTCTCCATGTGAAATGCATGCACTTTCCTCAAATGGGTTGCCTTAGCCGTCTATTGCAGATTACTTGTTATCATGACCATGTAGTCTGACCTCAGGTATAACACAGGGCAAAGAACCTCACCCAGTAACTTCTGCACCATGTCCATAACTTCTGTTTGAGCTGTAGCATATATTTTTAGAAAGGCATCCAGTCTTGACTTAAAGATTGCAAGGGATGGAGAACCTACTATGTGCCTCGGTAGGTTGTTCCAATGCTTAATTCCCCCCACTGTTAGTGTCATAAATATAAAGGGAAGGGTAAACCCCTTTGAAATCCCTCCTGGCCAGGGGAAAGCTCCTCTCACCTGTAAAGGGTTAAGAAGCTAAAGGTAACCTCGCTGGCACCTGATCAAAATGACCAATGAGGAGACAAGATACTTTCAAAAGCTGGGAGGAGGGAGAGAAACAAAGGGTCTGTGTCTGTCTGTAGTTGTCTTGGCCAGGGACAGAACAGGAATGGAGTCTTAGAACTTTTAGTAAGTAATCTAGCTAGGTATGTGTTAGATTATGATTTCTTTAAATGGCTGAGAAAAGAATTGTGCTGAATAGAATAACTATTTCTGTCTGTGTATCTTTTTTGTAACTTAAGGTTTTGCCTAGAGGGGTTCTCTATGTTTTTGAATCTAATTACCCTGTAAGATATCTACCATCCTGATTTTACAGGGGGGATTTCTATTTACTTCTATTTTTTATTAAAAGTCTTCTTGTAAAACACTGAATGCTTTTTCATTGTTCTCAGATCCAAGGGTTTGGGTCTGTGGTCACTTATGCAAATTGGTGAGGCTTTTTATCCAACATTTCCCAGGAAAGGGGGAGTGCAAGTGTTGGGAGGATTGTTCATTGTTCTTAAGATCCAAGGGTCTGGGTCTGTAGTCACCTAGGCAGATTGGTGAGGCTTTTTACCAAACCTTGTCCAGGAAGTGGGGTGCAAGGTTTTGGGAAGTATTTTGGGGGGAAGGACGTGTCCAAACAGCTCTTCCCCAGTAACCAGTATTAGTTTGGTGGTGGTAGCGGCCAGTCCAAGGTGTAATATTTTGTACCTTGGGGAAGTTTTGACCTAAGCTGGTAAAGATAAGCTTAGGAGGTTTTTCATGCAGGTCCCCACATCTGTACCCTAGAGTTCAGAGTGGGGGAGGAACCGTGACATGGTGGCACAGTGGTGGGATTAACCTGAAATCATTTTGAGATGCAGTTGAGATTTTTTGAACTAGAAATACAGATTTTAAAAAGGAATTTTTAGGAAGTCCAGGAAGCAGCTTTGAAACTGAAAGCAGCTTGGTTTCTCTCTGCTCTGTGGCCAAGCAGAGACAAAAGGGGATTATCTTGTGAATTGCAGGTTTTCTTTGCCTGGAGGCAGGGTACTTAACTCCTGCAGGGAAATTCACAGTCTTCCAACCCAGAGGTTTTTTTTTTCTTTTCTTCCTAAAAGTAAATAGGGGGTGTGTGCTCTACCCATTTGCCTGGAGACAAAAGTGGCAGGGTTTTTTTTTAGGATTTTGATTTTTTTTTTGTTTTACAAGGAGCACAGGTTTGAAAAGAAATTTTTTTTTTCTTTGGGCTGGGTAAGCAGGTTTCCAAGTAGTTGGAGGTTTTTTGCTTTAATTTGGGCCCAGAGCAGAGACAAGGGAATTGTCTTTTTCTGTAGGCTGACAATCACTATCAGAGAATAGGTATTCTATTCCAGCACAGCAAAATTTTACAGCCAAGTTTTGTTTGTTTATTTCTAAACCTCGGGTGTAAAGTTAGTTAAAAACAGAGAGGTTAGAATGGCCAAATCCTCGGCTCGACTACAGCTGGAATTAGCCAAATTTCAGGCTGAGGAAAAACAAAGGGAACATGAAAGACAGATAGAACTCATGCGGCTGGAGAAGGAGGTACAGGAGGCTGCCCACAAGAGGGAAATGGAGGCAAGGAAGCATGTGGAGGAGATGGCGAGGATAAAGGCCCAGCAGAATATACCAACAAACCCTAGCAATCCTTCTCCAGGTACCACTTCCCATCCCAGAAAGTTCCCCACCTACAAGGCAGGTGATGATACTGAGGCCTTCTTAGAAAACTTCGAAAGGGCCTGCCTTGGGTACAACATCTCTACTGACCAATACATGGTAGAGCTGAGGCCGCAGCTCAGTGGACCCTTAGCTGAGGTGGCAGCTGAAATGCCTAAAGAACACATGAACAAGTATGAACTGTTTAAATCCAAGGCGAGAGTCAGAATGGGGATAACACCCGAGCAGTCTCGTCGGAGGTTCCGAGCCCTAAGGTGGAAACCAGACATGTCATTTAACCGACATGCCTACCACATTGTAAAACATTGGGATACCTGGATATCAGGAGCAAGTGTTGAATCTCCAGTAAATTTGCCCTTCCTAATGCAAATGGAACAATTCTTAGAGGGTGTTCCTGAGGAAATAGAAAGATACATCCTAGATGGGAAACCCAAAACTGTAATCGAGGCAGGAGAGATTGGAGCCAGATGGGTGGAGGTGGCAGAGAAGAAGAAAACTGGTTGCAGTTGGAGCGGAGACCAGAAGGGACCACCCCAGACCACACCCTATTACCGGGGGCCGCCCAAAGCCCCACCTACCTCCCAA
This sequence comes from Lepidochelys olivacea, assembly GCF_965140295.1. Lineage (NCBI taxonomy): Eukaryota > Metazoa > Chordata > Testudines > Cheloniidae > Lepidochelys > Lepidochelys olivacea. The sequence goes on from NC_140412.1 coordinate 12,136,678, forward strand.
AGAACCCTCCAGACCCCTTATCGTCCCACCACCCCGTTCTCCAGCAACCCACCTCGCCCCGGTGACCCGTCAGCTGGACGATGTTTTAAATGTAACGAGCTGGGGCATGTAAAGGCCAACTGCCCCATGAACCCCAACAGATTACAGTTCATTGCACCGGAATCACACCAGAGGTCCACAGGCCCAGATACCTCCCAGATACCCTTGGAGCGGAGGGAAACTGTGAGTGTGGGCGGGAAGAAGGTCACCGCGTGGAGGGACACCGGAGCACAAGTGTCAGCTATCCATGCTTCCTTAGTGGACCCCAATTTAATCAACCCAGAGATCCAAGTGACGATTCAACCCTTCAAGTCCAACTCTTTCAATTTGCCTACAGCCAAGTTGCCTGTCCAGTACAAGGGCTGGTCAGGAATGTGGACTTTTGCAGTCTATGATGATTATCCCATCCCCATGCTGTTGGGGGAAGACTTGGCCAATCACGTGAAGCAGGCCAAGAGGGTGGGAACGGTCACCCGCAGCCAGGCTAAACAAGCCGTGGGGCCTAGCTCTGTTCCGGAAACTTCTATCAGGGCCCGGTCAGAGGTGATGGACCCGGACCCCAGGCCAATGTCTGCAACAGCAGTAGTGAATCCAGTCCCAGAGACTCAGACGGAACCAGTCCCAGAACCGGAACCAGCCAAACAACCAACACCAGACCCCGTGCCAGCACTGAATCCAGTACTTGCAACCTCAACACCAGAGGGCCCCACCGAACCTGAACTGGCAGCAGCCGATAACCCTACACAAGAGGCTCAGCCGGAGCCTGAATCCCAACATAGTGCACCAGCGGAGAGCAGTTCACAGTCAACAGAAACAGCTCCATCCCCTATATCGCTTTCAGAGGGACCAAGCCTATGTCCCCAATCCAATGAGGAACTGATGTCTCCAGCATCAAGGGAACAGTTCCAGACCGAACAGGAAGCAGATGAAAGCCTCCAGAGAGCGTGGACGGCGGCACGGAGCAACCCACCACCTCTCAGCTCTTCTAATCGGTCCAGGTTTGTTGTAGAAAGAGGACTTTTATACAAGGAAACTCTTTCTGGGGGACACCAGGAAGACTGGCATCCTCAGAGACAGTTGGTAGTTCCAACTAAATACCGGGCCAAGCTCTTGAGCTTAGCCCATGATCACCCTAGCGGCCATGCTGGGGTGAACAGGACCAAAGACCGTTTGGGGGGGTCATTCCACTGGGAGGGAATGGGCAAGGATGTTTCTACCTATGTCCAGTCTTGTGAGGTGTGCCAAAGAGTGGGAAAACCCGAAAAAGACACCCAGAGGAAAGCAGTACATACTGACTTTCATGGATTTTGCCACCCGATGGCCGGAAGCAGTAGCTCTAAGCAACACCAGGGCTAAAAGTGTGTGCCAGGCACTAGCAGACATTTTTGCCAGGGTAGGTTGGCCCTCCGACATCCTCACAGATGCAGGGACTAATTTCCTGGCAGGAACTATGAAAAACCTTTGGGAAGCTCATGGGGTAAATCACTTGGTTGCCACTCCTTACCATCATCAAACAAATGGCATGGTGGAGAAGTTTAATGGAACTTTGGGGGCCATGATACGTAAATTCGTAAATGAGCACTCCAATGATTGGGACCTAGTATTGCAGCAGTTGCTCTTTGCCTACAGAGCTGTACCACATCCCAGTTTAGGGTTTTCCCCATTTGAACTTGTATATGGCCGTGAGGTTAAGGGGCCATTGCAGTTGGTGAAGCAGCAATGGGAGGGATTTACACCTTCTCCAGGAACTAACATTCTGGACTTTGTAACCAACCTACAAAACACCCTCCGAACCTCTTTAGCCCTTGCTAGAGAAAACTTACAGGATGCTCAAAAAGAGCAAAAAGCCTGGTATGATAAACATGCCAGAGAGCGTTCCTTCAAAGTAGGAGACCAGGTCATGGTCTTAAAGGCGCTCCAGGCCCATAAAATGGAAGCATCGTGGGAAGGGCCATTCGTGGTCCAGGAGCGCCTGGGAGCTGTTAATTATCTCATAGCATTCCCCACCTCCAACCGAAAGCCTAAGGTGTATCATATTAATTCTCTAAAGCCCTTTTATTCCAGAGAATTAAAGGTTTGTCAGTTTACAGCCCAGGGAGGAGACGACGCTGAGTGGCTTGAAGGTGTCTATTACGAAGGGAAATGTGCTGGTGGTGTGGAAGAGGTGAACCTCTCCATGACCCTTGGGCGTATGCAGCGACAGCAGATCCAGGAGCTGTGCACTAGCTACGCGCCAACGTTCTCAGCCACCCCAGGACTGACTGAATGGGCATACCACTCCATTGACACAGGTAATGCTCACCCAATTAGGGTCCAACCTTACCGGGTGTCTCCTCAAGCTAAAACTGCTATAGAACGGGAGATCCAGGATATGTTACAGATGGGTGTAATCCGCCCCTCTGAAAGTGCATGGGCATCTCCAGTGGTTCTAGTTCCCAAACCAGATGGGGAAATACGTTTTTGCGTGGACTACCGTAAGCTAAATGCTGTAACTCGCCCAGACAACTATCCAATGCCACGCACTGATGAACTATTAGAGAAACTGGGATGGGCCCAGTTCATCTCTACCTTGGACTTAACCAAGGGGTACTGGCAGGTACCGCTAGATGAATCTGCCAAGGAAAGGTCAGCCTTCATCACACATCTCGGGCTGTATGAATTTAATGTACTCCCTTTCGGGCTGCGAAATGCACCCGCCACTTTCCAAAGACTTGTAGATGGTCTCCTAGCGGGATTAGGAGAATATGCAGTCGCCTACCTTGACGATGTGGCCATATTTTCAGATTCCTGGGCAGACCACCTGGAACATCTACAAAAAGTCCTTGAGCGCATAAGGGAGGCAGGACTAACTGTTAAGGCTAAGAAGTGTCAAATAGGCCTAAACAGAGTGACTTACCTTGGACACCAGGTGGGTCAAGGAACTATCAGCCCCCTACGGGCCAAAGTGGATGCTATCCAAAAGTGGCCTGTCCCAAAGTCAAAGAAACAGGTTCAATCCTTCTTAGGCTTGGCTGGTTATTACAGACGATTTGTACCGCACTACAGCCAAATCGCTGCCCCACTGACAGACCTAACCAAAAAGAAACAGCCAAATGCTGTTCAGTGGACCGAAAAGTGTCAGAAGGCCTTTAACAAGCTTAAAGCGACACTCATGTCTGACCCTGTACTAAGGGCCCCAGACTTTGACAAACCGTTCCTAGTAACCACAGATGCGTCCGAGCGTGGTGTGGGAGCAGTTTTAATGCAGAAAGGACCTGATCAAGAATTCCACCCTGTAGTGTTTCTCAGCAAAAAACTGTCTGAGAGGGAAAGCAACTGGTCAGTCACTGAAAAAGAATGTTATGCCATTGTCTATGCTCTGGAAAAGCTACGCCCATATGTTTGGGGACGGCGTTTCCACCTGCAAACCGACCATGTTGCACTGAAGTGGCTTCACACCGTCAAGGAAACTTACAAAAAACTTCTTCGGTGGAGTTTAGCTCTCCAAGATTTTGATTTCGACATCCAACACATCTCAGGAGCTTCTAACAAAGTGGCTGATGCACTCTCCCGTGAAAGTTTCCCAGAATCAACTGGTTAAAATCGTCCTTGGGATGTGGAAAATATTGTTAGTCTTTATGTACTTGGTAGTATATTTAGAGATGCATGTGTCTTATTAACTCTGTTTTCCTAGAGCTCCAGGAAGAAATCCCAGCCAGTGTTTCACCCTAGCTGAGATTTGGGGGGCGTGTCATAAATATAAAGGGAAGGGTAAACCCCTTTGAAATCCCTCCTGGCCAGGGGAAAGCTCCTCTCACCTGTAAAGGGTTAAGAAGCTAAAGGTAACCTCGCTGGCACCTGACCAAAATGACCAATGAGGAGACAAGATACTTTCAAAAGCTGGGAGGAGGGAGAGAAACAAAGGGTCTGGGTCTGTCTGTATGCTGCGCTTGCCAGGGACAGAACAGGAATGGAGTCTTAGAACTTTTAGTAAGTAATCTAGCTAGGTATGTGTTAGATTATGATTTCTTTAAATGGCTGAGAAAAGAATTGTGCTGAATAGAATAACTATTTCTGTCTGTGTATCTTTTTTGTAACTTAAGGTTTTGCCTAGAGGGGTTCTCTATGTTTTTGAATCTAATTACCCTGTAAGATATCTACCATCCTGATTTTACAGGGGGGATTTCTTTATTTCGATTTACTTCTATTTTTTATTAAAAGTCTTCTTGTAAAACACTGAATGCTTTTTCATTGTTCTCAGATCCAAGGGTTTGGGTCTGTGGTCACCTATGCAAATTGGTGAGGCTTTTTATCCAACATTTCCCAGGAAAGGGGGAGTGCAAGTGTTGGGAGGATTGTTCATTGTTCTTAAGATCCAAGGGTCTGGGTCTGTAGTCACCTAGGCAGATTGGTGAGGCTTTTTACCAAACCTTGTCCAGGAAGTGGGGTGCAAGGTTTTGGGAAGTATTTTGGAGGGAAGGACGCGTCCAAACAGCTCTTCCCCAGTAACCAGTATTAGTTTGGTGGTGGTAGCGGCCAGTCCAAGGTGTAATATTTTGTACCTTGGGGAAGTTTTGACCTAAGCTGGTAAAGATAAGCTTAGGAGGTTTTTCATGCAGGTCCCCACATCTGTACCCTAGAGTTCAGAGTGGGGGAGGAACCGTGACAGTTAGAAAAAAATGTTGATTTTTTTCTAGTGTGAATTGGCTTAGCTTCTGTTTCTAACCATTCAGATCCAACAATTAGATCTCATTATCCCCTTTTCCGTTAGATTAGGGTTGTGAAATGCACAGAAATAAATATTAAGAGCAATCGATGGAAGAGATGAGACTGGCACTCATGGTCTCTGGTACATGGGAGGAGCTTCTAATCATGGTCTCCTGGTTCTCAGCTTAACATACCTTCTCCTAGGCTCAGGGGGATCTATTTTGGAGCTATTACAGGGGCTATTTTATGGGGGAAGAGATCTTTGCTTGTGCTTTCTTGCCCTCCAGACTGCTGAAAAATCAAGATTTTGCATGTCCTTGAGCTCATGGTGATGGGACAGTCTCTTGAATGTAGGGACTGGCCAGCAAAATTTGGGACAGGTGATAACACTATGGTGGAGATGGTTACTCCTGGAGCTGAGAGATAAGGGGCTTGAACAGATAAGAAGCCAAGAAAGGGAGATGGGGCAAACACAGGAGTGGCCAGGCTTGATTTTGTATGTTTGAGCTTAGTGCTTGTATAAAACTGTTTAGAAGGGAAGGTGGTTGGAGGCTTTGACTAAACTGGTGTCTGTCTGAAGCTGGCCAGAATCTTCAAACCAGGGGACTGATCTGTGTTCAGAAACTGAACCTTCAGTGACCTAACTTTCTTTGTTTTGTTGATCTGGCCCTGGCACAAGCATTCCCAAGGGTGGTTTCGAACATACTTATGTGAAAAGTATCACTTTCTGTTAATTCTGATAAAATCCAGTTACATTTTTTGGGAACCCCATTTGTTCTCATCCCTGTCAAATTTAGTAGGATTGTTTCATCAGGGCAGCATGGTAAAATAACAATGCAGTAAAAAGCCACTTTAAAAACATTTTCAATTCTGATGCTTCTAAAATAGCACTATTTTGTTCTAAATTGTTGAATTTAACTGAGTATTGAGTCATGTTTTGGGATAGTTTTGTGTGTGTGTCCCCCCCCCGCAGTGGTATTTTGGTTTCGGTCTGCATCCCTTGGTAACAGTCTTGCGTCTTTGAAATGGGAGCTACACTGAAAGAAAGGTTGGTGGCAGTATGTCTCCAAAAGCTCCTGTCACCATGCAAGCATCTTTGGAAGAATATTTTTTCCTCCTTTCTGGAAACTACTCTGGAAAGGATACAAGTGAATAATCTAGGGGGGAAAAGACCACCTTATCATTGGGGAATGAGTGAGTATTTAGGGCCCGATCCTGCTAAGAGCCATGCATTCTGGTCCCCAGGCCAGCAAGGCAGTTAAGCACATGCTTAATTTTAAACCTGTGTGGAGTCCCATTGATATGTACCTGCTTATGTGCTTTGCTGGACTGGGGTCAGAGTGGTCCATGTTTTGCAGCATTGGGCCCTTAAACACTAGCAGTAGGAATTGCCGTACTGGATCAGACAGACCAGTGTATCCATCTAATCCAGTAGGCCCTCTGACAGTGGCCAGTCCCAGATTGTTCAAAGGAAGGTGCAGGGAACCCTGCAGTGGATGATTCTGGAATAATTCACCCATAAGGAAATGTTCTTCCCACCTCTTGTCATTTAATATTTCCCTAATGGCTGAAGCATGGAGATTTAAACTCCTTCTGTTTTTTTTTTAAATCCCAGCTTCTTATCCAGATACATTTCTCATCCTTTTCTGAATTCTATAGAGATCTTAGCCCTCCATATCATCCTGTGGCAATGAGTTTCACTGGTTAATTTTGTGTTTAAAAATTATTTCCTTTAATGCTCATGAACTAGCTGCCTTTCAATTTTACTCTGAGATAGTGAAGAGGAGCCACCTGATTTAATCTTCCCTGTACCGTTGGTTAGTTTATATATCTCTAGGATATCCCTGCTTTATTTGCCTGCTTTCCAAACTAACCAATCCCACTTTTTCAGTCTGTCTTCATATGGAGGTTTTTCCTGACCTCCAGTCATTTTTGTTGCCCACTTCTGAAGCCTTCCTAATTCTGCTGGATCTGTTTACAGATTGGTTGATCAGAGCTGTACACAGCATCCCACGTGAGGGCCTGCCACTGGTTTATATAGTGGAATAATGTATTTTCAGTCTTCTCTATCCCATTCCTTATACAATCTAAAACCCTGCTGGATTTTTTTTTCACTCCCACTTTTCGTCAGAGAAATGTTTCTGCTGAGCTGTCCACAATGACAGCCAGGTCTTTTCCCTGAATGCTTAGTTCAGAATGCAGCACTGAGTATGAGTGATGCCAATTATTCCTCCCATTATGCACTACCTTGCATTCATCATCACTGGCTTTTCATTGAGTGTGATTAATTATGTGCCGAGCAGTCATTTGTGCTTGGAGGTACACGCACTGCATCCGATCGCAGTCCTGATGCGGCAGAAAGACCACTGCTACAGGCAAGGGGCAGAGTCAGAACTGGCTTCCTTATTGGAAACCTTAATAGGCTAAGGTCAAGAACGAGCAGCGTGGAAAAGCATGCGGAGCTGCTGCCTATGCTGTGGTACTTGTGTGGATAAATAAAAGCCTTTAAGGCTGTAGGTGCATTATTCCAACACCTGTAGAGTGAGGGCTCCCTGCTAAATGGGTGGCAAATGACCTATTCCACAATATCTGTAGCATTAGTTAAAGAGCTGCTGTATTTCATTCATAAAAAGGATACATTCTTCTCAAAACCAACTGGCCTGTTTGTAGCCAGGCTTATATGGTCATAGGGGAAGCTAGACCCCACCCTGCTCAGCCTCCCCTTCAAATACAGAGGGGACCCCAGAAGCAGCTGCCTTCCACTGCAGGTACAGCGGGGTAAGCAGAAGCTGCATGCCTAGTACTCCCGTCCCCCACTCATGCCAGGCGGGCAGAGTGCTGGGAGAATGGATGGAGCTCTGTTCTTGTCCTTCCAGCCCGTTGGCCAATGCAGCTAAGCTAACAAGAAGGACGGGTATGATGTGCTGCTGATATGGGACCATAATAATAGGAGATCACAGCCCCTGGGAGCAGGGAAGGAATTACACTAGATTTTTTGAGGGGGTGGGGTACAGCTCTGCGCCACTTCTTACACAGCTCTGGTTGTACGGGTACAGTCTAGCCAGTGTGTCCCAAAATACAGCCCTTGGAACTGAAAATATTGTACTGTGAAAACTAGCTGCTGCTGGACAATTCTAGTCTGCGTCACGTTTGCTTTAACCGGTGTACCTCATTGCAGTGAAAGCGTTCATGAACTTGCTCAGTCCTGTAGAATGGGCCCCAAACAGTTACATGCGGTAAAACGCAACGCGCACCTCGACCCATTGCGTGTTCATTACACAGGGTCTGGAACCTCATGGAAACTCCAGAGAGGTTTTAAAAAGTTTTGTTCAGGTTTAAGTAGTTGCTTCAGTTGTAATTGCCCAGTGACAATACTTTGGCCTTTCACTAGCTTTTAAGATAGTGTCTGGCACACGGGATCCAGTGGGTAAAATTCAAAGTCAAAACTAGCCATACGTGCTGGTCTCGCCCCCTTTGTTCTTTCTCTATCTCTTCCCAGCCTTTCCAATCCCTGTGTAATTGTACCATTCCACAATTGTACCATTTTTTTCAGACTGTGTACGTGGTTGGTGTGTTTTTTGTTTTGTTTGTTTTTTGCTACTTTTGTTGATGAAAATCTCTGAGAAGGTGTGGGTCAAGAAAAACGACTGACAATACGAAATGTAATATATTCAAACTCGTTAAAAATAAACCAGGTTGCAGCTGGTACTTAAGTGATGCTTCCAAAATTCACTGGAGATCTACAGGGAATTTTCCTTGCTACACTGAATGCCAAAATGTACCCAACAGTAACAGTGGGTTTATGTGTTGTTAAAGATGGAAATACAGTGCCTTCCCTTTCTCCCCACCCCCGTCTGTTGTTCCCCTCCCCATGTATGTGATAATGAAGAAAATCCCTTAGTAACTAATGGCTAAGGATAGTGATACTGAATAGAGGAAAACCTCGCTGAGTGCAAAAACAAGTCGTCGTTAGTTTCAGCATTCTAGCCTTGGCACTGAGCCAACCAACCAGTGTTTCTTTCCCACCTCTCAAATGCCTAATACAAAACAACACACCAAACCATCCAGGGAATCTAGGTGTATAATGTCATTAAAATAAATATTGCTTTTCTCCCCATTTGTTTCAGCCAAGATGGATTTAATAGAGCCAGCATCCTTGTGTGTGGGAGGGCGTTTGTGTGGGTTAGTGTTTGAGTGTTTAAGACTCTTTAATCAGGTATATGTGACCGCAGGCTCTGGATTCTGCTCAGTTTCAGCAACAGGAAGGACTGTGTCAAGCGCCACTTTATGAACTGTATATGCAAGATCCTGAGCCTCCTCAAGTCCCATAGAAATTGATGGCACCTAGGGCCTTGCAGGAGCTGGTCCTTATGAAACATTAACCACTAAAATAGCCTGTGGTTATTGGGAGCCAGCTTTCGCCCTGCAGTCAGATCTACCCCTCCACAAACCTTCATGGCTTTCTCCTCGACCCAGCAGGGTTTCTGGTATCACAGCAAGCCCTAGCTGAGCTGGGGCAAGCCTGGCCCGAGGCACGGAGAGTGGGGATGGTGGGGCTCTGGCAGAGTGCTGCAGGGGTTCATAGAATCATAGAAGATTAGGGTTGGAAGAGACCTCAGGAGGTCACCTAGTCCAACCCCCTGCTCAAAGCAGGACCAACCCCAACTAAATCGTCACACCCAGGGCTTTGTCAAGCTGGGCCTTAAAAACCTCTAGGGCTGGAGATTCCACCTCCCTAGGTAACCCAGTGCTTCACTATCCTCCTAGTTAAATAGTGTTTCCTAATATCCAACTTAGACCACCCCCACTGCAACTTGAGACCATTGCTCCTTGTTCTGTCATCTGCCACCACTGAGAACAGTCTAGATCCATCCTCTTTGGAACCCCCCTTCAGGTAGTTGAAAGCAGCTATCAAATCCCCCCTCATTCTTCTCTTCTGCAGACTAAATAATCCCAGTTCCCTCAGCTTCTCCTCATAAGTCATGTGCCCCAGCACCCTAATTATTTTTGTTGCCCTCCGCTGGACTCTCTCCAATTTGTCCACATCCTTTCTGTAGTGGGGGGCCCAAAACTGGATGCAGAACTCCAGATGTGGCCTCACCAGTGCTGAATAGAGGGAATAATAACTTCCCTCGATCTTCTGGCAATGCTTCTACTAATGCAGCCCAATATGCCGTTTTCCTTCTTGGCAACAAGGGCACACAGTTGACGTATCCAGCTTATCATCCACTGTAATCCCCAGGTCCTTTTCTGCAGAACTGCCGCTTAGCCAGTCGGTACCCAGCCTGGAACAATGCATGGGATTCTTCCGTCCTAAATGCAGAATCTTCACTTGTCCTTGTTGAATCTCATCAGATTTATTTTGGCCCAATCCTCCAATTTGTCTGTACTGTGCTAGATACTGGCTGCCAACTAGACATTGAGCTGTTGATCACTACCCGTTGAGCCTGACGAGCTAGCAAGCTTGCTATCCACCTTATAGTCCATTCATCCATCCCATACTTCTTTAACTTGCTGGCAAGAATACTGTGGGAGACCATGTCAAAAGCTTTGATAAAGTCAAGGAATAACATGTCCACTGCTTTCCCCTCATCCACAGAGCCAGTTATCTCATCATAAAAGGCAATTAGATTAGTCAGGCATGACTTGCCCTTGGTGAATCCATGTTGACTGTTCCTGATCACCTTCCTCTCCTGCAAGTGCTTCATAATGGATTCCTTGAGGACCTGCTCCATGATTTTTCCAGGGACTGAACTGAGGCTGACTGGTCTGTAGTTCCCTGGATTCTCCTTCTTCCCTTTTTTAAAGATGGGCACTGTATTTGCCTTTTCCCAGTCGTTCAGGTTGTCCATGCTGACACTGAGGTTTTCTCTTAAATGTTTATGCCACTCCATGTCAGATCCCTCCTGGGTGAGGGGTGAGTGCTGCCAGGTGTGCTAAGGCCAGTATTTCCCAAAAGAGCTCCACTCCCATTTAGGCACCCATACAAGTAGGCAGGCTTTCAGAAGGGCTCAGAGCATGTTGGGTGCTGACCTCAATGGAACTGCTTGGTGCTGAGCACATGGGAAGATCCAGCCATAGTTTTGTGTGCAGAGTACTTGGAAATCTGTCCCCGAGTGCATTGTTGACATGCCCTCCACTCCCAATGAGCTCGTGAACAATGAAAGCAACTTAATTCCTTGGGCCCAAGTAAAGCATGACACAGGCTATCTGGCACAAAGAAGGCAGTCCTTCCTTTCCAGGAGAATGCAAACTTCTGGTGGCATTTTCTGCCCAAGAGAACAAAAGCAAGGCTGCCTTTAGTGCATCATTCTCTAGGACTGAATGGAAAGCAGACTGTGTTGTTGTCATTAAGAGTCTCCTCCTATTTTCTTCCTCTTCTCCTGCTTCCTTGAAGATCTCAGGTGTCCACTCCGTGACCCACCAATGCTTTCTTGGCTGGCCCAGGAATGATGGGGCCAAGTTCAAAGCTCAAATGTGCATCTCCTATGTCAGTCGCCAGGCCAGTGCTGTGCTTTGTGTTTTAGGTGAAGAATTGAAGTGAAGTGAAGACCCACAATGGGGAATGAGGGATGGTTCTTGGTGTATTCAGAGCCTGTACATAAAGACTTCTTCTGTGGGTGAAGAATTGAAAGTGCTCAACGCAATTCTGTCCCTATTTGACTTAAATCATTCCAGAGCGAATGGTAATGAATATTGACTGAAAGTCAACGTCAGTCTGGAAGCATTGAGCAATGCTGCAGCTGGAGAGCACAGTGTGGAACAGTGTGTTCTCTAAGGAGATTTCCTTCTAGTGGTCTCTCTGGAATTGCTGTTTTGGGGACAATCAGAAAGCAAGAGATTCATTTCACATGTATTAAGTAATGTTGTTTCCATCATCTTCTAAGGCTGCAAAATAACACTAGCTATGTCTTTAGACCAAAGAACAATGGCTGTTGTCAGTGATCTTCACTGACTTGACTGATTAGAGCCATCCCTGGCCTCTCCTCCAGTCACCACCTGACCTAAAGGAAACTAGCCAGGCCACCATTTTCCATGGCCACTTCTCTTCCCGCCCCTCAACATGGGACAACACCTGTTAGGAGAAGTCTTGTGTGGAGTGGACTATGGAAACACCCATGTCCAGTAAAGAGCTGGGATTTTTATTGGCCCACAGCTGAGCAGAATTTACAGTATTAGTGCCAGTTTTTTTCAGTACAAAGTTATTTATTTGAAAGAATCACAGAGAGGCAGCAAAAGGTTATACAATGCTTCTTCCAAATAAGCCTCAATTCCCCAAGCATAAACCCTCAGTAACTATGTTGGCCCTACACAGTATCTTGATTGGCAAACAAAGCAAGTATAGCTACCAGTCCTAGATGAAGGACTCTTTCTTTTCTTCTTCTCAAGCACTTGGTCTGTCAAGTAGCCCCCAGGGCAAGGTGTTGGCTATCCTGAAACCATCTGATTCAAGTGTCCATCAACAGTCCCTCAAAGCAGGGTGTTGGCTACCCTGGGGCCTTCTGTCTTACAGCACATCTTTACATGTTAATTGGGAGGAGCGTATGATATTCCTCAATACTTATACACTTTCTCAAAGGAGTCACAAGTCCTGAAATAAGAAAAGGAGGACTTGTGGCACCTTAGAGACTAACCAATTTATTTGAGCATGAGCTTTCGTGAGCTACAGCTCACTTCATCGGATGCATACTGTGGAGTGCCACAAGTCCTCCTTTTCTTTTTGCGAAGACAGACTAACACGGCTGTTACTCTGAAGTCCAGAAATGTTCTTGCATCTTTCTGTAGCTTCTGTTTCTGACACCTATTTATTTTCAGTGAGGCATCTACTACTGGAATTTGTTTGCGAGGATCCCCTGTGGAGAGCAATTTTCCTTGCCTTCTCCAGTGTTTCTCTTTCGCTGATGTTTGTGTTCCCGTTGGGATTCAAGACCCAGACTTTAGCTATTAATCTCTGTTAATTGATTGTCTATAAACCCAGGGCATACTAGTGGTGATACCTCAGGCCCCATTAGCAAGTTACCAGGAACCTGGTCCCTGTATCTAATTTCCCTGTATTTGCATAAATGTTTAAAACCATAATATAACACATGGCCGTAACTTTTGCTTGCACTCTTATCTGCTTATGAGGGAGATGAGCAGCTGTTTGAGTTCATCAGCAATAAAATCCTGTGGTTAATGGTTTTGTCCTACCCTGTGCTTTAAAGTTTAGGGTGGTGGTCTGCCAGCGTTTAGCCCTCATGCTCTTTCTCTGTGGTATGGGCCATGCGTGGTGTGGACACCGTTCTATGAACTGTGGTTTTATCCATTTGTCATGTGGATGTCTGAGCCAAAAATTGGGGCAGGAGGAATGGGGTTTTCAAATTCAGAAGAAAACTATATTTTCTTTTGGTGGACTTCTGTCATGAGAAATATATTTCTCAGCGATTAGACTTGTGTTATCTAGAAATCTTTCCATACTGGTTGTTTGATTGGGATGGCATATATCACAGGCTGTGAAAACCTTTTCCTAGGGAAGACTGTCTTCATAGACTGTCACATAGCCATTCATGATAGTGCTGCCCATCCTTTCCCATTGATGATAGCTACATTCTTCTGAGTACAGGGCTGAGAGCCAGGAACTCTTCACTTATAATGCCAACCTTGATATGTTGCTCTTTGGCAAATCTTAAGATTCCCACACACACCCTTCAGGGCTGAGCTGAACTGGGCAGAGAATGGAACAGACTTTCACAAAAAAGTGTGGCTTTGTTTTTTGAAATTTAATATTTTGAACATTTTTTTGACCAGATCTGGAGTTCAGAGTGCTGAGGACTTTAACCTCAGTCACTGCACTGCACACCAAGAGGCGCTTGGAGTTCCCTGGTGAAGGTGGAGATAGAACTCAGAGCCTACTGCTGAGAAGGCTAGTGCCTCTCCCACATGGTTTAAATGAGAATCACTGTTAGCAGTATAGGGCCTATGAAATACCATATGAAACTTTTGAATTGATCTGATAAATGACAGTGGTACCAACACACACATTACCTCTTCGTTGCCCTAGACGATCTGATTATACTCTGAACAAGGCATATTTTGATGTTTAACCTTGACTCTTCCCCCCTCAATAATGGAGATTAAAAATACAAATATTTAACCCTTCATATCTCAAAGTAAAGAAGTTTGTTAGTTTTTTTTAAAAAAAATAACCCTCCTTCATTCACACGATTTACTGCTGCTGCAACAATTTGGTTCTGGGACAAAACACAAACAAACGATCCAGAGAAGCTAGGAAGGTATCAGTAATAGTTAAATGTATTCAGTTGCAGGTGGCAGATCTGATTCCTTTGCTCCTTTTCTCTCTCTTCCTGTATGTCTAAGCAGCAGCTCTCATGAGTTTGGACAAGCCTGCCAAGTCTAGTTAGCTCTTCAGGTCGGATGCTCTTTGTTCTTTCATCAGCAGCTATGCCAGGAAATAGCCAATGATCACAAGGTTCTCAAATTCATGCAGGATTTCAGGAGTGTTCGTTAAACAATGGTCTGACTCTGTAGCTGGGTACCCAATGTTTTAATTGAAGTCAGTGGGAGCTGACTATAAATAGTCCCTCTTAAGGCTTAAAGAGGACGCTGTCAAATTAGACATCACACTGTTTTCTAAAATTATCACACCAAAGACAATGGGAGGGTGGGGAGAGGAATCGGTTTTTTTTTTCTCTACGTAAAATCATGGAACAATAGGGTTGAAAGGGACCGCAAGTGTCAGCTAGTCTAACCTTCTGCCAAGATGTAGGGTTAGTTGTGACTAAACCATGCAAGACAGATGGTTATCCAGCCCCCTTTTGTGTGCTGTCCGTTTCATCAATTCCTCTAATTTTTGTGGGTCTTTCACAGCATGGGAGGAAACAATTAAAAAAAAACCTAGGAAAATATGTTTATAAAAGCACTAACATTGGCAGAAGGCCCAAGGGCAGGTGTAGAAGCTGAAACTACTTTGACTCTTTTTTTTAAAACCCACTGACTAAATTCCAAATGAGAGACACGGTGGGTGAGGGTAATATCTTTTATTGGACCAACCTCTGTTGGTAAAGGAGACAAGCTTTTGAGCTGCATGGAGCTCTACTTCACGCCTGGGAACACTGCCTGCATGTGAGTACCAAGCGCCGGACAGACTGTTACAAATCACGGGCCAAACTCCAAATTGGTTGTGAGTTCTGCACTTAGATTTCACCAACCAGTTATCAAGTGTAAACTGCTCAGGCACTGTACCAGCCTAAACCTGGGGCCACAGACAGTCCTCTTCGGTACTCCCAGTGGGGTACCTGTCTCTCCATCCAGGTGAGCATGCTACCTTTGTGATACCTGGTCCCTTACAGCAAGAATCACACACTATTCAGGTTACTCCCAGTTTAAAAGGACCAGTCACTTACCCCAGGTCAATTAAAGCTTGTAGCCAAAGGCAATGCTTGTAGCCAATCCTATAATAAACTACATACAGTTTTCCTGATAGGAAAAGAGAACGAGAGAGTTATTTACAAGGTTAAAACAGGTAAACGTATATACACAAATGAGTTATAATCTTAAGTTTCAAACAATAATAGAAGTTTCTATAATCAAGCTCTATGCTGTGATGCCTACAAATAACTTGACAATGGGTATGCTTCTGGTTTGCTGTCTGTCTATTACCAGTTTTGTCTCATTGTTTCCTGGTGCTTCCCCCTCTGTCTTTATCCATCTGTTGTCTCTTGTCTTATACTTGGATTCTAAGGTCTTTGGGGCAGGGATCGGCTTTTTGTTCTATGTTTGTGAAGCCCCAGCACAATGGCATGCTTGTCCATGATTAGGATCCTTGGGGTTACAATAATACAAATTAATAATAATAAAATGATAAACATTGTAGGTTTTAGTCCTTGATTCAGCCGAGCAGGTAGGAATGTGCTAAAATCTATCCTGATTCAGCAGAGGACTTAATCATGTCAGCGGGACTTAAACATGTACTTAACTTTAAGTGCATGCCTAAGTGCTTTGCTAAATAGGAATACTCTTGCAATTGAAGAAAAAATCCACCTAAATGGAGTTGAGAAGTGGTCATACCTGGCAGTGCAAATGAATGAGGTGAAAGTGAATTTGCAGTTTTTATTCTAGCTAATATTTTTAATAGTTCTCTTGCCAGCCTCCATATTTGTCCAGTTCTAGGAACACCTGGGGAGTACTGGAAGTAGTCTTCCCTCCGCTTAGCATGGTAAATCCTTTCCCCAGAACGGGAGGAAAACATTTTTGTATCTTGGTTGAATCCTTAACTATTTTTTCCATAAATCACATTGCTTTTTAGCTGCTGCAATACAGAAATAAGTCATATAACTTGTAGCATATATTAAATCTACATACCAGGCTAAGTATATGTCTGCACTGAAACTCAGACTTTAATATTGTACCCTGAGAACACATGGCTCAATTTCAGGTCTTAGTTAAAAGCTCATAGATAAGCAAACCCAATCTGAAGTTGTGCCTGAGTCATTCTGAGTAAATTCCCATGGGGAGAGTCAGTCTATCTTTGATGTGTGTTTTCCCTTAGGAAAGCAATAACGACCATTGAAAACTCAAGTCTCCAATTAGCTTACCTAATGCTGGACTTTATATAGATTGTACATATACTTTGTGCTGGGCAAGTGGGATGATGCTGTGATACTGAATAATTCAAACTCAGCCCTTGGTCAATAAGTATTTACTGAAGTCAGGACCATCTTTTTTGTTCTGTGTTTGTACAGCACATAGATCCTAATCCATGATTAGAGCTCCTAGGTCCTATGGTAATCAAAATAATTAATAATGTATTGCCATCGACTGGAATAGCACGAAGTAAAGGGAAGCCAGGAATATGTTGTTCTTACAAAGACCATTTCTGGACTGAAAAGTGTTTTGAAATTAATCCACATGGCATCCGTAACTTTATTCTTGCCCATTAACTTTTCCCTATCTCCTCATTCAAGAGCAACACCAGCCAACAAATAAACAGAGCGTGCAACAACACTTTCCCTCTTTGATTGCTAAGAAAATGGCAGAATCATTACAGCAACTGTTTCCAACGTTTAAGTCCTGACAAATAATTTAATAAATAGTAAAAGTTACAGTGAACGGCAGTTAGTCATGGGAGAGCTACTTCTGATGGAACACAAGACTTTGGGGTTTTTTTTTCCTATTGATCTTGAACAGAACCATTGTCATTCGCTGGTCATGAAC
The DNA here is from genome assembly GCF_965140295.1 of Lepidochelys olivacea. Taxonomy (NCBI): domain Eukaryota; kingdom Metazoa; phylum Chordata; order Testudines; family Cheloniidae; genus Lepidochelys; species Lepidochelys olivacea. The sequence continues at coordinate 12,153,616 of NC_140412.1, forward strand.
ATTCCTAAAGTCAAAGATTTGTTTAATACAAATATTAGCAAACAGTGCATTTCAGGTTTCATAGAGTTTATGGCCAGAAAGGGACAATTAGATCATCTCGTCTGACATCAGAGGCCATGAAATTTCATTAAGCCCAATAACTTGGGTTAGACTGAAACATTTCAGTCTGGAGTCTAAACTTTTGTATGCAGAAAACAGGAGAGACTCAGGCACCACCCTTGCCTGAGGTGTCTGCGGCAACAGGGAATTAATTAGATGAGATATGCCCAGATGATCTTAGCAATTGATCTGTATTCCGTGCTGCAGAGGAAGTCAAAAAAATCCCTCCGGTATGAAAATTCCTTCCTGTCCTCAAATCTGGCCATCAGTTGGACCCTGAGCATGTGGGTTCTCTGTACTGCTTCAGAGCTGTGGTCCACTCCACACTTTTGGTAACTGAGATAATTTATAGTAGTCAAGAAAAGTTGGGTTCCAACCAGGGAACAGAAACCATATCATGTGACCTAGGGAACCAGTTACAGAGCTCCAATATTGAATTCCAAATAACTGACAGAGTACACACTATGGAATGTTCGCAAACAACTCATAGCATTAAACCCTCCTGTAGATCAGATCCTCAACTGATTTAAATTGGTATATCTACATTGAGTTCAGTGGAGCTATGCTGTTTATACCAGCAGAACACTTTCCTTGTTGCTCTAAGACGGTTGAATAATGAACAAATTAACCAACCTCTTAATGTGCTCTTGGACAACTTGTGAACAGTGGGTGGGGAAAGAGGCTAAAATTGTTGAATAGCTCACTGAATAATTGGACCAGTTCTACTTATGTAAATCAACTGGTCCCCCTACCCTGGCAAGGTCCTTTATTACAAAAGGATAACAGTCCAAACAGGGCATTTCTTCAGATTAAGGAGGAGAAACTTTAAACAAGGGAAAGAGAAACACTGTACTATGTCTAACATTAATGGGCCAGCATGACGGTCCTACAGTAAACAACATATTACACCTCTGTCTGCTGCAGAAGAAACTATTCCATAAGCAGAAGCCTATAGGAGTAGCAGTACATGGCCTATGTCTGCAGCACAGCGCCCCCTAGCCTCACGCTAGGGCACTACTTCTGTGTCAAGTCAAAGGGAAATGTGCCACTCGTTGAAACGTCCTCATCAAAGCCTCCTCATCAATTCCTGCAGCCCCGAGGTTGTCTCCCATCTGACTACTGTCCCTCCTTGCTTACCTTGTCTGAGGTTTAAGATCATAGCCCATGGTTGTATGCCTGCAAGGAACACTCCTTGCTATACATTTAATACGCAACATGCAGCTCTATGTTCTAAGTTAAATAGTTCAATAGATATATATTATTTAGTAGGTGGGACTTATTGAATTCACTAAAGACAGAGTTTAACAGCCATCTGTATAAATGGGTTTAATTATATAACTCCCTTGCTTCATTATAGATTCATTTGTGTTTTAATGCATTCATTATTTGATTAAACTGCAAACGAAGTGTTTTCCCTTCTCAGGAACTCCTAGCACTGACCTCTTTTCTTCTAGATAATGTATGAATGTACATTCGGTCCTGAGTGGCTGATGCATGTACAATTCAGAGCAATGCAAGACCCACTCAGATGCTACAGACACAGGCCAGTGTAAAGTGTTGGAACTCCACTCTCAGCATTGTTTCTCATTAAGATTTTAGAGGTACATGTATTTTCATATAGCCTTTTTATTAAAGGCTGAGAGTATGGTCTTGCAGATCTTTAATTATTATTTGCATATGTTTATCTCTTGTTATTGATATTTGTATTGTAGAAGCCTGAACAGACACATAATAATAACACCTAGTTCTAATATAGCACTTTGCAAAGGAGGTCAGTATCATTTCCCAGATGGGGAAACCGAGGCACAGAGCCTTGAAGGGACTTATCAAAGGTTGCCTAGCAGGCCAGAGCAGGGAATAGAACCCAGGTCTCCTCAGCCCAGTCTAGTGATCTGTCCAATAGGCAACACTGCCACCTTCTAGTCTTCAGATCAAAACTCTTACACTCTAAGTAGACAAGACAGAAAAAAGGTATGGGAAACAGGCATTATTATCCCAATTTTATAGACTGGGGCTTTAGGCATGGAGAGATTATAAGATTTGCCCCAAAATCATCTACAAAGTCTATGGCAGAGCCAGCAACTCAGGCCAGGTCTCTTGATGCCAGTCCAATGCCTTAATCACAAGACTCGTCTTCATTTCAGCTCTACCAGTTGGTTTGTCATGTGATCTTATTTAATTGATGTAATCTCTCTACATCTTGCCTTATCCCTGGTAAACCAGGGATACTACGACGTGTCTTCTGCACAGGGGTTAAGTAATTTTGATATCCTCCAAAGAAACTGTGCTGTAGAGATTAAAAGTATTAACCATGAGGAGAGATGGCCTGAAATCAGAGCTTCGCAAATGAGTGGGTTTGGCACAATTTGATTTTTTTTAAAAATAATGTTGACAAATAATTTCAATGTTTGTTTTCAAGATTTTTTTCATATTTATTGTTGTGTCCACACCTGCACGAAATTGTGGATTATAAGCATTTTTTATTTTGATCTTTTACATTTTTGACAGTTGAGACAATTATTTAATGACAGTAGATACTGGGATTCAAACAATTTGAAGCTTTAAAAAACCATAAGAACAGAAATTGTCAAGGTCACATGTCAAATTACACAATAAATATTAATAATTTATCAAAATTTAATCAGTGACTCATACCTGTTTTTTACTATTCATTCACTAGTCAATTTGTAACAAGCCTAATTCAAACATCTAAATTGCTGGATTTTGACTGAGTTCTCAGAAAAGTAAGAAAAATGCTGTTTATCTGTAAATTTTGATTTATTATCAAAGGAAATATTTTTTCATTGGTTTGTCTGCAGACAGTGAAATCTTGTTTACCAACATCTGCCAATAAAATCGAATCCTTCCAAGCCTATGTATGAGCCCCTTCAAAGGTGAGCAAAGGCCATACTATGTTGTTTTTCTTCTGGAGGCAGCAATTAATTCACTTGGGTGCTAAAGTGACTTGTTCCAAGTGGTTCTTTCTCCCCATCCCTCCCTGCTCTATCTGGGCAGAGAAACATTCCCCACTATCCAAACAAGGGGTAAGGTACAGTCCTTTTGCATCTTGCTGTCAGTGGCTGGGACATGGGTAATCACACCTCGTTGGTGGAGCAGGAGGCAAGCCAAGTGGTTAGAGCAGGATTCAGGCCTCAGGGTTGGCACAGGAGTTGATAGCCACAAATGAGAGACAAGGGTTACAGCCTAAGTCAGGAATCGATGCCAAGAGTCAGAAGCTGGGAATCAGAGCTGAGGGGTCAGAGCCAGATTCAGAGGCCAGATGCCAGAAGTGAAGAATCGGAAGGAGATGATCTGGAAGATGACCATTAATGATCTGGAGGATGGTGTGGACTGCACCCTTAGCAAGTTTGCAGATGACCCTAAACTGGTAGGAGTGGTAAATATACTGGAGGGTAGGGATAGGATGCAGAAGAACCTAGACAAATTAGAGGATTGGGCCAAAGAAATCTGATGAGGTTCAACAAGGACAAGTGCAGAGTCCTGCACTTAGGACAGAAGAATCCCAGGCACTGCTACAGACTAAGGACCGAGTGGCTAGGCAGCAGTTCTGCGTAAAAGGACGTAGGGGTTACAGTGGATGAGAAGATGAAAATGAGCCAACAGTGTGCCCTTGTTGCCAAGAAGGTTAACTGCATTTTGGGCTGTATAAGCAGGAGCATTGCCAGCAGATTGAGGGACATGATCATTCCCCTCTAATAGACATTGGCGAGGCCTCAACTGAAGTACTATGTCCAGTTTTGGGCCCCACACTACAAGAAGGATGTGGAAAAATTAGAGGGAGTCCAGCGGAGGGCAACAAAATGATTAGGGGGGTGGAGCATATGACTTATGAGGAGAGGCTGAGGGATTGTTTAGTCTGCAGAAGAGAAGAATGAGGGGGGATTTGATAGCTGCTTTCAACTACCTGAAAGGAGGTTCCAAAGAGGATGGATCTAGACTGTTCTCAATGGTAGCAGATGACACAACAAGGTGTAATGGTCTCAAGTTTCAGTGAGGGAGGTTTAGGTTGGAAATTAAGAAAAACTTTTTCACTAAGAGGGCGGTGAAGCACTGGAATGAGTTACCTAGGGAGGTGGTGGAATCTCCTTCCTTAGAAGTTTTTAAGGTCAGGCTTGACAAAGCCCTGGCTGGATGATTTAGTTGGGGATTGGTCCTGCTTTGAACAAGGGATTGAACTAGATGACCTCTTGAGGTCCCTTCCAACCCTGATATTCTATAAGGAGCTGAGGCAGGGGCCAGGCTGGGTCCAAGCATATGCAGGAACTATTGCAGCCAAGGGTAAATGCTTTAAGCAGCCACCAAACTGCTCCTGCATTGGGGTTTCAGAGCCAGGCTGCTTACTATTCCAGCCAATCAAGTGGTGTGGCCTATTAGACTGTCTATGGCAGGCCAGCTGCGCTCACTGGGTGCTCAGAGACAGGCTCTCCAGGTCCTGCTTCCAGACTGGCTCTGCTGCAGTTCCTGATTCCTGACACTTATAATAGGACCCTGCCTATAGCGAAGTTTGTTTGTAAAAACAAGCAAACAAAACACTCAGAAAAACAAAGGTCCATCCCTGATGAGCTCACAATCTGATGTTAGATGCGATATCATTCACTTGACATCACATCTAATGTCAAGGGGGAAGAAGGAAGCAGGCTACACTGATAATAGACTTATAGATTCATAGACATTAAGGTCAGAAGGGACCATTATGATCATCTAGTCTGACCTCCTGCACAACGCAGGCCACAGAATCTCACCCACCCACTCCTGCAATAAACCTCTTACCTATGTCTGAGCTATTGAAGTCTTCAAATCATGGTTTAAAGACTTCAAGGTGCAGAGAATCCTCCAGCAAGTGACCCATGCTACAGAGGAAGATGAAAAACCCCCAGAGCCTCTTCCAATCTGCCCTGGAGGAAAATTCCTTCCCAACCCCAAATATGGTGATCAGCTGAACCCTGAGCATGTGGGCAAGATTCACCAGCCAGATATCCAGGAAAGAATTCTCTGTAGTAACTCAGATCCCACCCCATCTAACATCCCATCACAGGCCATTGGACCTATTTACCATGAATATTTAAAGATCAATTAATTACCCAAAATCATGTTATCCCATCATAACATCTCCTTCATAAACTTATTGATTTTAATCTTGAAGCCAGATATGTCTTTTGCCCCCATTGCTTCCCTTGGAAGGCTATTCCAGAACTTCACTCCTTTGATGGTTAGAAACCTTCATCTAATTTCAAGTCTAAACTTCCAAATGGCCAGTTTATATACATTTGTTCTTGTGTCCACATTGGTACTGAGCTTAAAAAATTCCTATCCCTCTGATATATTTATAGAGAGCAATCATATCTCCCGTCAACCTTCTTTTGGTTAGGCTAAACAAGCCAAGCTCCTTGAGTCTCCTTTCATAAGTCAGGTTTTCCATTCCTTGGATCATCCTAGTAGTCCTTCTCTGTACCTGTTCCAGTTTGAATTCATCCTTCTTAAACATGGGAGACCAGAACTGCACACAGTATTCCAGATGAGGTTTCACCAGTGCCTTGTATAACAGTACTAACACCTGCTTATCTCTACTGGAAATACCTCTCCTGATGCATCCCAAGAACACATTAGCTTTTTTCACAGCTATATCACATTGGCTGCTCATAGTCATCGTGTGGTCAACCAATACTCCAAGGTCCCTCTCTTCCTCCGTTACTTCTAATTGATGTGTCCCCAGCTTATAACTAAAATTCTTGTTATTAATCCCTGAATGCATGACTTTACACTTCTCACTATTAAATTTCATCCTATTACTATTACTCCAGTTTACAACGTCATCCAGATCCTCCTGTATGATATCCCGGTCTCTCTCTAAATTGGCAATACCTCCCAACTTTGTATCATCCGCAAACTTTATTAGCGCTCACCCACTTTTTGTGCCGAGGTCAGTAATAAAAAGATTAAATAAGATTGGTCCCAAAACCGATCCCTGAGGAACTCCACTGGTAACCTCCCTCCAGCCTGACAGTTCACCTTTCAGTATGACCCGCTGTAGTCTCCCCTTTAACCAATTCCTTATCCACCTTTCAATTTTCCTGTTGATCCCCATCTTATCCAATTTAACTAATAATTACCCATGTGGTACGGTATCAAACGCCTTACTGAAATTGAGGTAAATTAGATCCACTGCGTTTCCTTTGTCTAAAAAATCTGTTACTTTCTCAAAGAAAGAGATCAGGTTGGTTTGGCACGATCTACCTTTTGTAAAATCGTGTTGTATTTTGTCCCAATTACCATTGACCTCAATGTCCTTAACTACTTTCTCCTTCAAAAATTTTTTCAAGACCTTGCATACTACAGATGTCAAACTAACAGGCCTATAGTTACCCAGATCACTTTTTTTCCCTTTCTTAAAAATAGGAACTATGCTAGCAATTCTCCAGTCATACGGTACAACCCCTGAGTTTACAGATTCATTAAAAATTCTTGCTAATGGGCTTGCAATTACATGTGCCAGTTCCTTTAATATTCTTGGATGAAGATTATCTGGGCCCCTCCCCGATTTAGTCCCATTAAGCTGTTCGAGTTTTGCTTCTACCTCAGATGTGGTAATATCTACCTCCATATCCTCATTCCCATTTGTCATGCTACCATTATCCCTAAGATCCTCATTAGCCTTATTAAAGACTGAGGCAAAGTATTTGTTTAGATATTGGGCCATGCCTAGATTATCCTTAACCTCCACTCCATCCTCAGTACAGAGGGCCAGCACAAGGTCTAGACATCAGTAAGTCCCACATAATCCGCCAACATAGGGGGATGCTTGTCTGGCATATTCTGATTGCATACTCCATGTCCAGGCTGGGAATGCGTGCAATATATATACAGGATTGCTTCATAATCAAGAGTTTTTTTGTTTTTGGGTTTTTTTTTTTCAGAACTTTCTGTGGGTCCTCAGCAGGTTTTCTAATAATATTTACCCCGAACGATCACTTGAGTTATCCTGTGTCTCTAGATCTTCAATGTTGCTAGTAGTGGCAGAGAAATGAAACCTCTTGATACTGCAAGTCACTGATTTATGCACCATTACGGTTGCAGACCAGTTGGCTTGGGGAGTAGTGTACGCTACAGAGACTTTTGCCATCAGCTCAGAGCCCACCCACTGTAGTAATAGGCACAGAAGAGAACTGTGGTTCAAGGGGATGTTTTGATTTTGTCTGGTTCATTGCTTATTATGTATATAGCCTCCCTGGTGTATATTATTCCTCCCAAGCTGTGAGAAACGTTTAAGAAATAGTTGTCCATGTTGCAATAGGCTGGAAACTAATATTACTATTTATATATTGGTATTACCATAACACCGAGGAGTCCTTGTCACAGACCTAGACCCAGTTGTGCTAGGCACTGTACAGACACAGAACAAAAAGTCTCTGCCATGAAGGGCTTACAGTCTAATGGACAAGACAGACACAGGGTGGGGGAAGGGGGATGACAATTAAGATATATCAGTGAAAAGGTAAATCAGTGAAGATCTCTGAGTCTGAAAAGTGAGTTTCATTTCCATGCAGTTTCATGCTTTCATTTTCAGGGGGCCATAAAGAGAAACATAGATTATATTTAATTTTTTTTTTATTGCCATAGCTATTTTAGGCAAAACAACTACTGATTTCTGGTACTGCAGAACCGTGGAGAAATAATTAGTGGGAAACGTTTTAGTTAAAAATCTGAATCATGAGCATTAAAGTCAATGGTTTGTAACAAATCTTCGCTCTGGTGTTCAGGGCATGCAGATTCTGAGACAGGCGCACTGTAATGCCTGAGAGCGAGTCTGGGTGTATGGGGAGGAGGCAAGACAGGAAAGTGTATAAAGAAAAGGGGTGAAATTTAGGTTGAAATAGCAGGAGAAACTTGCTAAAGTTGATTTCTGCAGTATGAGTCTAGGATAGTCTCCCAAAGGAAGTGATGAAAGACTCACTTCTTGAGATGCTTTAACATGTCCAGTCACTAATATAATGAAATTAGTGGGCAAAATCTCGAGTTGGCAGGTTTATGCACAACTCAGCAGATCTTTTCGATCTCAGGCTTCTGTGATTCTGTGAAATGAGTAGAACTGATAAAAACACAAATAAGAACACAAGAATGGCCATACTGGGTCAGACCAAAGGTCCATCCAGCCCAGCATCCTGTCTACTGACAGTGGCCAATGCCAGGTGCCCCAGAGGGAGTGAACCTAACAGGTAATGATCAAGTGATCTCTCTCCTGCCATCCATCTCCACCCTCTGACAAACAGAGGCTAGGGACACCATTCCTTACCCATCCCAGCTAATAGCCATTAATGGACTTAACCTGAATTTATCTAGTTCTCTTTTAAACCATGTTATAGTCCTAGCCTTCACAACCTCATCAGGCACGGAGTTCCACAGGTTGACTGTGCGCTGTGTGAAAAACTTCCTTTTATTTGTTTTAAACCTGCTGCCCATTAATTTCCTTTGGTGGCCCCCTAGTTCTTATATTATGGGAACAAGTAAATAACTTTTTCTTATTCACTTTCTCCAGAGCACTCATGATTTTATATACCTCTGTCATATCCCCCCCAACCCCTTAGTCTCCTCTTTTCCATTGAACATTTTGAAATTTTCAGAGTTTTGTTCGACTGGGTGTTAAGTGTGCTGATATCTTTGCTTTCGTGGAAATTATTGTAATCTTGCTTTCATTTCTGAAAATCAAATTTTATAAAATGAAATTTCCATTTTGAAATTTTTTAAATGTTGAATAAAGAAAAGTTTTGATTTTTGAACAAGCATGTACCTAATCTGAGCAATCAAAACTAGCAATGGAAAAGAAAAAATAACAGTCCCCAGACTAAGCAAAATGGCATAAATTCCAATTTTTAAAAATGTCCACATTTAATGGAAAAAAAGGTATTGGATTAAAAATGTTGACCAGTTCTAGAAACGAATAATACCCACTATGAAAGACTACAACATGTTTGTACATGACTTCAAATTCTTGTTGTTTTGAGCCTCATCATTACAGATTACATTCTTTATGGGCCAAATTCTGAGGTTTTAGTTCAGTTTTTGTTCAATCTGAACTCTCATTGATTTCAGTGGGAGTTTGCCTGAGTGAGAGCTAAGTAAGGTTATTGGGATTTGGCCCTAAGAGAACAAGAATTCCATTTGCTTTGCAGTAATTCCTTCACTATTACATGAAGAAGATGCGTAGGATGCTTCATCTTAGATGCTTCCAGATACAGCTGACTTTGAAATGATCCCACCACCACATGAGATCATTATTGATGTCCGCAGAGCATATCCCTTCTGGGGACTATGGTTATTTACTTAACTTTCCAGGAGAGTAACTAGAACTGATTTAGACCCTATGGCAACACAATCCAGTCTGGGATTTTACTTGAGATGCTCACAGGGAATTCATCGCAAAGGAGTGAGCGGGTTAATGAAGCCTTCTGTCTGTGTGATACTAGTTCAGACTTTGCTAGCCATCGCTTCTCAAGTGTGGCAGCTGTGGCCAACTTCTAAAAGTAGCTCTGTTCCAAAAGTCTAAACAGTCTCTAACATCTCCTTTGCAGCTGCCTAAAAAACATTGGTGGACATGGTCAGTTTACATTGGGCATTAGTGCCTCTGTTTTAACTGCGTGTATATATGCATGCAAGGGAGGGAGGGTTCTTTAGTAGTTAGACCAGGTGGAGCTAGGCATTAAATTCCTGTATTGTTACCAGTGGCTTTTGGGAGACCGAGAGCAAGGCCATCAGCTGTTAGTATCCATCAGTCTATCTGTGGCACTTATCTTTCCCCCAATACCTGAGCATCTCATAGTCTTTAATGAATTTATTCTCACAACATCCCTGTGAAGCAGGGAAGTGCTGCTATCCTCCTGTTGCAAATGAGGAACTAAGGCACAGAGATCATTTAACCATGGTCACACAGGAAGCCTCTGGAATGCAGCTCTCCTGAGTCCCAGCCTTGCACCCTGACCGCAGGACCACCCTGCCTCTTAATGCCCAGCTGTTACATAGCACTTGCATCTTTAGATCAGCAAATGACTTACTAAGGAGGTCAGTAATCATTATCCCCATTTTACAGATTGGGAAGTGGGGCACAGAAAGCTGACGTGATTTGTCCAAGATCACCTACTAGGCTAATAGCAGTGCTGAGACTTGAACCCAGGTCTGCTGAATACCAGTATGCTATTTGTAGCTCTTGGTTTGAGATACTTCACCTTTCTGGACTCTGGATGCTCTCACTCTTCTCTGAGTCAATGTCATGCCAAGTCAGCAGAAAAATCCAGGCATGAGTCATTAGTCCTATATAAAGCAGTGATGCGACAGATTGCATTGGGTGAGACATATTGCTAGAACATCTCTAACCTGTAGCCTAAGGGGATTCGTTCAGTGTATCCCAAATCTGTCATCTTCTTCCCCCCCCCCAGCATGAATTGTACAATAGATTCCAACTCACGGTTAAGAATATTTAATGTAACTAGAGTTAGTTGGGGAAAGAGGATTTTTCCTGCCCAAACTTTCAGATGAAATTTTGAATAGAATTTCTTTTTTGGAGGAGGGTGGTGCGTTTTCAAAAAAAGAACAAATCTGTTTTAAGTTGAAAAATATCTGTTTTCTGTTGGGGGGGGAGGGATTAACAAAAACCTGAAAAATTTAAACAAAAATGGAAAATTGTCCATGAAAATTTCCATTTAATCAAAGACTTTTTCCATCAAAAAATATTTTGATGGCAAATTTTTGAATTCTAATTGGAACTCTCCACTTTATGGCTGGTGAGCTCACAACAGGTACCTGACAGGCAGCAGATGGTTCTTGTATTAAACACTCGGTATAGTGGTGGCACTAGACTATTTCCTACTCCCTTCTGTTCCTCATTTCTCTATTTTTCTATGGAGAGGGTAGAAAATGTGCCATGTCATGGCACACATTGTGATCAGCCTTTTGACCGTATTAAGTTCTGGGCTTAGGTTCTCTCAAGATAAAATTACCAAGTTTACCTGTATGCAAAGCTTCATCATCCAAGAGGTCATCTTGTCTGTGTTCTTCCAAAAATTCCATTAAGATGTCAAAACAAATCCAGGGCTACATTCTGTATGTCAACGACAATGCAGCTGTCAGCTAAAGATGTCAACTTCTTTAATAAACAACCTCGTAAGCAATATGACGAGTGTTTAAAACACAGCTATAGACTCTCTGAAGAGTTGAAATGATGCATCCAGTCTTCTTCTACCAGTGTCTCTTTTCTGTTCTAGCATGACAGTGTTCAGAGAGACGCTTCAGTTCCCAGAACCCTGTGAAGTTTAGGTAGATGGCCAGTTTTTCAAAAGCATTATGTATTCAGCAGGTCCTACTGTGGCAGAGATGGCAAGATTTTCAGAAGAGCTCAGCACCCAAAATACTGAGATGTTTTAAACATCTGGCCACTTATTTTGGTTCCTAAATGTGAAGTCAGTCTCTTGACACAGAAGTGGCCATTCTTGGCTGGTGTCTGAACTTCTGCTGGCTTTGAGAAGGAAACAAACCCCCTACATGGCTGCCATTAGATTTCTTTGTAGCCTCCAGACTGTGGACCATATGAAGAAGATTATGCACATTTGATTTACTGCAGGAATGAATGGGGCAGGACTCCACTGGATCCATTTGTTCCTATCTTGCAAAGCTCCTCATTATTAGATCCCTATGATGTAGCGTTTGGCAACACTATCTTCCCCTCCTCCTCTTTATATGAGATCTCTGCCAAAGAGAGTAGGACGCCAAGGACTCCAGGACCAACAACTTGGGATGGCACCCAGTGCTGTCTTTCTGCACTTTTGCAGGCTCCACCATCAGCACTAGGATGTCCCAAAGCCAGAAAGAAATCAAGAGAATGATGAAGCACAGCACAGGTGGCTCACACTTAATCCAGGTCAGACAGAAGTGACATTAGCAAGTACCCAGCTAGAAGCACTGTGGACCTGGCTAATACTCCTGGTCTCACCAGTGACTGAGGATATCAGACCAGTGGGTTGCCAGGTGTCCAGTTTTCAACTGAACCCCCGGTCAAAAATGGACCCTCCCCAGCCTGGTGAAAATGAGCGAGTGAATAAGGGTGGGGAGCAAATGAGGGAAGAGGGGCGGGGCAAGGGTGTTTGGTTTTGTTCAGTCAGAAAGTTGGCAACCCATCAAGTTAGACTGAAGCCTCACAGTCATGCTGGACTCTTCCAACCTAAGCCTTTGAAATTCTCCTTGACTAGGGTGGAGTGTAACTATTGGAATAACTCTCTCCAGAAAGGTCGGGGAGCAGGAGACAGACACTTCATGCAGCACTATGAGATGCCTCCCTCGGCCCCAGTAACCAGCAAAAAAGTTACTCCAACGTTTTTCTCCACACAGCCCTTCATAAAGGCACTCTCTTCGCCTTTTGCCAATGGTGCAGGCCTTGGCTGGCTCCTATGCTGTGCTCCAGAATGACAGTGGTAAAAGTCTACAGTCTTCCCTCCCCTTCCATTACCCAGGCTCCCTTCTGACCATATTAGCATGCATACCATGAGTCCTGGGTGTACAGAGAGGAGAAAACACTGCTTGGACTCTTCATGCTTCTTCATAATGTTGTTCTGTGTGTTTAGATCCCTTGGATAAAATTGCTTTAAGCTGTTGGGGGGGACACCAGACATTCCTTTACTTGTAAACACAGCGTATTCGATATAGAATCAGAGCCCAGTTCATGGCAGACTACATGATGCCATTTGTACAGAGTTATCCTTCAGAACTGAACCACACCCTATGGAGGGAGGAATGGGGAGAGTATAGGGCACAAAATGAGGCGGGAGGGGCTATAAGCAGTCAGCTGGAGACTGATGGAAAGAGACTTTGGCTAAGAGACATGTGTTTTAGCTCACCCAGTAGAGGCTCATAGGGTAAGCTCCAGAGGTCCCAAGTTTGATCCCGGTCATGGCTGAGCAAGATCTGTCAGCGTTCCATGTGTGAATGCAGCACCTCTTTATCCTGTAGGATCCTGAGTGACAGCTCATTGCATAAAAGACACACGTTGTCCTCCCCAGGAATGACATGGGGGAACTTCTGTGAGGCGAGCCTTAACATTTGCCTCTTCATTAGGGAGTGCTGTAGGCCAATGTGTGTTGTCAGCAACTACCATCCTTGGTAAGTGTGTTTAAAAGCGTGGGCAGCAGCTGAAGCTTCACCTGTGGAGGTTAGCTTCCTGTCCCACCTCTTCTGACAGCGGCCCTGCCCACACTCCACCCCTCCTCCACCCCAGGCTCTGCTCCCACCCCCACTTGGGCCCCTCACCACATCCCTCCTCTCCTTCCTCCTCCCTCACGAGGCCCCCACCGCTCGCCACGTCCCTCCTCTCCTCCCCTTCCCCCTCCCCCGCGAGGCTGCCACTGCCTGCCATGTTCCTCCTTTCCTCCATCCCCTGCGAAGTCCCCATCGCCTTCAGGGACACGGTAAGCGTCAGGTGGCGGGGGTCTCATAGAGGGGGTGAAGGAGGGATATGGCGAGCGGTGGGGACCTCTGGAGAGAGGGGGTGGAGTGGAGGAGAGGAAGAACTCAGCCAGGCAGTGGGGGCCTCGGGAAGGGGTGAAGCAGGGATGGGAAGAAGCAGAGGGCAGGCAGGGCCACCATGGCCCAGGCATCTGGCTGCAGCGGCTGCATCAGGAGAGGCTTAGCCTCCCCTGGCCTATTATACCTGCAGCCTCTGGTTAAAAGGACATTGTGCCCTGAATGAAGCTTTAAGAGCTGAGACAGTCAGGGAGCTCAGGAGTTTACAGTGCATGGTGCTGCTGAAATCATAGCTTTCTCTATTTGTGCATGAGCTTCTCAAGTTGGATTTTAGTTCCTACAAAGGGCCAGATCCTGCAGTCCTGATTTAGCCAGAATCCCAGGCTCAGCAGGTGCAAGCTCAAACGCAGTGGATATTTAAGGCGTCTCTTCTTGGAAGAGACACAGGATTGGTGGTGATCGTGTTGGCTTTATCGTACTCTGCCCACAGCCAGTGTAGTCCCCCATAGCCTCCCTGCTCATTCAGCGTTTTGCCTTTCTGTTGAGAGACTCAATACAAGTATCAGTTATTGTCACTGACTGATGCTGCGTCACATCCAATACTAAGTGTGCTGGGGCAAGCAACTCCTTTCACACAGGCTACCAAGGAGATGAAAATGACTTTGAGTCACAGCCAACCTTTGAAGCAGTGACCTATAAATTCAAAGCCCTGTATCCCATTATGAATCCCCTAAGCCATCCAGTTCCCTTGTGCACCATCACTTGCTTTACATGTGTAGTAATTTCTTTGTTCTCATATTCTGTTCAGTAAATAAGCTATAAAATGAGCATCAGATACCTGCCTGCATATACAGTCACTGTGTTGTGTTTCTATATTGAGGGTGTATCTTTCTTTGAACTGTCACAGACCAAAGAGAACACAGTAGCTTGCCTGACCCACCGTTGAGTAGTTCCTTAGGGTACAGTCTCACTGCTAGAGGTGCAATGCATGCAAGTTCCATAACTGCTCATAGGTCTGGCACATGAAGTAAGGACCTGACTCCTCCTTGCATCAGCAGTGCAATGTTTTTTCCCAGTGGATCACTTCACATTTTTCTGATGGATTTTTCCACCCACCGAGAAGACAGCCAACAATAGTGGCTTTAACACTGTGCAGAAACATTCTTTGACTCAGCCAGTCTCCGGAGAGTTAGAGGCCAGACACTAAAACCTGGAATCAAATGTGGCCTCTGCCTCTTGTTCACGGATGTACACAGTCAAGTTCAAAAACTTTGTTACATTTCAAGTGGTTTTGGCTTCATTGGTTGCTTTGTATTGCAGTATAATACCAAACCCCACCTCTCCCCCTGAACAGTGAATTTTCTCTACCTCTCCATCCCAATCATCCAAGGGGATTTTGTAAATCCTAGTTCCTACTCTGCAAATCACAAACAAAGTTAAAGAAGTCCTCAAACACAAGGCTCCCCTGAAACGAACAAGCATCCGTTGTGTACTGCCATCATACAAGGCTGTTAGAATCTCGTCCCCAGGGGCCAATTCTCCCCCGAGCTGTGCAGTGTGTACTTACTAAAACACACAGTAATTATGCCATAATTGCTGCACGACAGCTGTGGCAAGGGAATTGTGGGGCTGGCACTTGTTTCATTCATTGAGAGGGAGGAAGGGCAGAAACAATGTCAGGAAATATTAAGAATTCGGGATACTTATCTCTGAAACCCCATCAAAGTGGATTAATTTAGTTTGCTACAGTTCCAGTAATATCCAGTTAGATTATCTCTTCTGAAGACCTAGTTTGGTTAGAAAGCTCCAACTTGTCTTCAGTTCTTGCCCATCTTAGGTTGTGGTCTAACTTGAACTGACTTGCCTGGAAACTGGAGTCCTGCTTTATTGTCTCTTAGCTCCACCCTCTTTTGATTTCAGCCAATCAGTCCCCGCGAACTGACCAAGCTGTCTTTTCCTCAGTTTTTTTTTTTTAAAACTTTGTTGGTTTTTTTGTTTTTGTGGTTTCTTTAAACCATTTATAAACTTTCCCGCTTGGCCTTGCCTGACCAGAAGGAAGTGAGGAACAACCAGCACCAGTCACTCAAGGGAAAGAGAAGAGACTACAAAAGAGGAAAGAAACAAAACAGACTCATCTTACAGTGTCCCCATTTACATCCTTGAGAAGCTGCCTTGCCACATTCCTCTCACCATATGGTGCTATGCAGGTCTATAAATCAGCAGCTCCCCAAAGCCCACTTAAACAGGAGATAAAATATGCAGTGTTGCTGTAGCCGTGTTGGTCCCAGGATATTAGAGAAACAAGGAGGGTGAGGTAATATCTTTTATTGGACCAACTTCTGTTGGTGAGAGAGACAAGCTTTCCAGCTTACACAGAAACTGGAAAGGTGGAACAGATTGTTTAGCATAAGCAGTTAACACATTTCAAGGGACCATGCAAGGTGAAGTGGCTTGTTAATACTGCTTCACTCGCGGGGAGGAAAGGAAGGAGAGGGGGTAAGCAACTGGGTGGAGTTGTTGTGATAAACCATAATTCCAGTGCCTCTATTCAGTCCATGATTTTTTGTTTCTAGCCAAGTTATGAATGTAAGCTCCCAGGCTTGTCTTTGGAAAGTATTGTGTAGGTCAGCTGTGGAGTGATCACTTTGTGAAAAGTGTTCACTCACAGGTGATGGGGTTTCTTATAGTTTCTTCTGTGCAAGTTCACCCAAATGTAGTGATTGTCTGGTTTCACCCACAAAGTTGTTGGGGCATTTAGTGCACTGGATGAGGTACACAACATGTTGTGATTGGCATGTGTAGGACCCATGGATCTTGAAAGGTGTGTTGTGGGGGATGTTAATCATTATAGCCGTGGAGATATGTCTTCAGGTTTTGCCTCTGTTGTTCTGGCAGGGACTGGTGCCACTGTGATTTGGTGTGTCCTAGTCTGTGGGGACCTTGCTTCTGATGATGAGCTTGGAGAGGTTGTTTGAAGGCCAGAAGAGTGGGTTCAGGAAAGATTTCTTTCAGGATGGGTCCCCATTGAGTATGAGTTGTAATTGTTTGATATGGGTTCTAATGTGGGGTGGTAGGTGACACTTATGGGTGTGCAGTGGGAAGGGATTTTATTTCTGTATTGAAGCAGGTTCTCGCAGAGCATTTGGGTAGCTCATTCCATCTACATTTCTGGTGGAGTGTCCTTGTGTGGTGAAAGCGGTTTTGTGTGTGTTAAGGTGTGTATCCCTGGACTTTCTCCTTGGACCATGTTCTGTGGTATCTGAGTGCCTGATTGTAGATAATTGATTCCTTGGTCTGTTTGAGGAGGTTACTGGATCTATGAAAGTACGTGTGGTGATCTGTGGGTTTCTTGTATGTAATTGTCTATAGGGGTCCATTGCTGAAGCTGATCATGGTATCCAGGAAGTTGATGCTGGTGTGGGAGTATCCCAGAGAGAATTTAATGGACAGATGGTGGTTGTTGGCCTTGTCTCAGGAGATAAAATAGGGTGAGCTTGAAAGTTTGTCTCTTTCACAAACAGAAGTTGATCCAATAAAAGATATTAGCTCACCCACCTTGTCTCTCTAATATCCCAGGACCAACACGGTTACGACACTGCAAATAGCAACAGAAGATAAAATAGTGTCCACTAGCACGTCCTCCAATTAGAATAACCTGCTGTATTAACTTCCCCAGCTTGAATGTCCCCCGCTTGAATGATTTTTGGACTTACCTATAATATATGATATGGCTTTTGGCATGTGTATTTTGTTTTACTGGAGAAACTATCTATATCACTTTGTAGGTAATATAAGAGAGAGGTATTCTCCAGTGGTTAAAGCAGAGGAGTGGGCATCAGGATTCCTAAAGGTCACAATATATGAAACCAGTCCTCAAATATGAGGTATATGTATTTTTTTTAAGTTACATCTACATGTAAAGAGTCTTCCACACTCCTTGAATTCCAGCTTTGTGTTTGTTTAACATCCTATGGTTAACACTCCCAGACAACTAATGGCTGAATAATATATGTCAAGCAGACATATAATTACATTAGATTTACTGATGGTTTTCTGTCATGTTCTTGCCTTTAACATAATCTCCCCTGGTGACACAGGCAAATCAGTAACCTCACCGTGCCTCAGTTTACTCAGCTGTAAATTAATATAATCCAAGTTGCTTGCTCTGTAAGGGTGTGTTACGAGGTTTAATGCAGTATTGTTTCCAAAGTATGTTTGAAGTCTTTATTTACAAACCTCGACTTGAGGACAAAGTAATATAATTATAACATCCCAACTTGTAATTTGCATTGTCAAACATAAAAAATAAAAGTTAAGAACCAGTGGGAGAAAAGCTTAAAGAAACAAGCCCACTTGACTGTTTAGTGACTTAATCTGTATTATAGGTGGAGCCAGTAGTGATACTTATTAAGGTTGCCCAACCCTTACCATTATAAGACCCTGTATTCAGTTTCTTATAACTCTGCCAAACTGTAATCATTTGGGCTAAAATGTTCTGTGCCAGGTGCCTGCCTTGGGCTGACTTGGGGGAGGGGAAATTTCAGCCAAAATGATTCAGCTGTTTCCAAGAATGCAAACGGGTGAAAAATAAGTCTGTGGCCTTAAAAAAGGCTGCTAACCTTTTCTTTGAAAGCTGTAGAGCCTTCGTGCTGTGGAGCAGCGACTTGAAATTTGGCAGGGGAGTTGCCTTCGTTTCAGGGATGTGCCTTCTGCTGTTCTCCATGAAAATCTGTCCAAATTGGGCCAAGTTATAAGCCACTGAAAAATGACCTTTCACATGCTCAGTAGGGACTTTTTAGATTTTAGCTGCTAAATTTCCCAAAGATTTCATCCACATGCTCCAAACTGGGGCTGAGAAGAACTTTCCCTGCAGTTGCAGTTCTGAGCTATTGATGTCCCAGTCTGAGAACCTGAAATGAGAGCAGGGAGCCTGTATCTCCTGTGTTCTCAGTGACCCCAGGCAGTGTGGAGGAGGAAGGTTGCCTGATTCAAATGCAGGGGGCACAAGAGCTGGACCTGCTGGGACCAGAGGGGTCAGGCGGGGGGAGTAGATTGGGACAAAGAGCCATAGGAAGTGAGAAGACTGGGTTTGGAGGCTGGAGGGGTGGGGAGAGGGAAAGTAGGAGTGCGAGCTGGAGGGAGTCTGGAAATGGCTGGGCAAAGAGACTGGTACTGAGAACCACTGAGGTGCGGGGTAGGCGATAAGTGGAGAGGGGAGACAGATCTGATTTCATTGGAAGTTAGGTGTCTAGGCACTCTTCAGAATCTTACTAAACCTCACCTTTACGTACCTAAGTACCTTTAAAGATCTGGCTAAATGGCTGTGTCACTTCCGGAAATGCAATTTTTAGCTGTCCTAGTCACTTAGACACAGATCCGCAAAGATATTTAGGTGCCTAACTCCCGCTGCTGTCAATGCTGAGCAGAGCAATGCCTGGACACTTTTACAAATCCATGCCTCAGTTTCCCATTTGCAAAATGGGGATTAAACCTCTTTATCTCATGACGTGTTGTGACAATAAATTCGAGAAGCACTCAGCTACTGTCGTGAAGAGTGATGTATTAAAGTCAGGAGGAAATGGAGAATTCTCTCTCCAGAGCAGGGTTTGCGTAGTGTGCACTACATAAGGCATTGGGCCTCACGCTGAACAATGAGGAGAAAACAAAATATGAAATTAGCTGCTCATTAAGTGAGCATCATCCACCCTGTACAGTGAATGAGGCAGGGGTCCAGTGGGGTAAAAAGGATGCAATCATGTATTTAAAGACTATCATAATATGTATACACAGTGGGGGCCGAATTAAGGTTCCTACCTTTTAAGGACTTGATTTTGCTATCAGTGATTAATAATGTTCATTTAGCTTATTTTTTGTGGGTAATATTATATGTAGTTTGACAAAATAATAATAATTAATAATATATAAAGCAATGAATTATTGTTTTTTCTGGCACTCTTCACTTTTGTTTTTACCCTCCAATTGGCAAGGCTGTCAAATGCTTTTAAACAGCCACTTTTACCACAGTGGCCTAAAATAAGTGAATCAGCTATATTTTCTTCAGCCATGCTGAACACACATTCACCTTTGCTGAGAAACCATGTAATCTCATTGCTGTGACCCCTGCCTGTTCTCCCATACCCACTGTTTAATTGCCTCTTGGTTACATCATGTACAAAATTAGATTGGGGGCAGAGACTGTTTTTTCTACATAAAAGTTGCCTACTTGCACTCTATAAGGTGCTGTAATATACTTCCATAGCAATTAATAATCATGTATTCTAAAAGGGCTTCTGCCACTTTATCTGTGGCCACAGCATAGCATTATGAATTATTCATTTATTAATTACATTTTATTATTTGTATTGCAATAGCAACTAGAGAACCCAACGGGGATCGAGGCCCCATAGTACAAAGGGTTGCACAGGCAGGTAGGCCCAGATTCTCAATGGTATATGAGCCACTATCTTCATTGAAATCAATGGCAGTTAGGTGCCTAAATACCTTTGAGGATCTGGGCCATAGTGAGAGTCAGTCTGTTCTCTTCAGAGCTTATAATTTACATGGACAAAGGGTGGGTGAAAAGATTATCCCCACCTTACAAATAGGGAACAGAGGCATAGGGAAAGAGGCCCAGATCCTCAAAGATATATGAGCTGCTAACTTCCATTGAAATCAATGGAAGTTAGGTGCCTAAATGCCCGTGAGGATCTGGGCCAATGTGTGCCAAGTCATGCAGGTGCTCTGTGGCAGAACCAGGAACTAAACTCAGATTCCCACTCTTCCAAGAGAAAGGCATGTGTTTCTTTGCTTGTTAACTATCCTGAGTGCAGCTGATTTGATCTACGATGTTTATATTTTATCCTGCTCTTAAAGTAGTTTCCCAACCTTCTGTAATATTCTATTTCTTCGATTTTGAACGCAATCGCTTTCAAGGAGTAGTCTTCCTCTTGGAAAGGCAATGACTTGTGTCATAAATATAAAGGGAAGGGTAAACCCCTTTGAAATCCCTCCTGGCCAGGGGAAAGCTCCTCTCACCTGTAAAGGGTTAAGAAGCTAAAGGTAACCTCGCTGGCACCTGACCAAAATGACCAATGAGGAGACAAGATACTTTCAAAAGCTGGGAGGAGGGAGAGAAACAAAGGGTCTGTGTCTGTCTGTATGCTGCGCTTGCCAGGGACAGAACAGGAATGGAGTCTTAGAACTTTTAGTAAGTAATCTAGCGAGGTATGTGTTAGATTATGATTTCTTTAAATGGCTGAGAAAAGAATTGTGCTGAATAGAATAACTATTTCTGTCTGTGTATCTTTTTTGTAACTTAAAGTTTTGCCTAGAGGGGTTCTCTATGTTTTTGAATCTAATTACCCTGTAAGATATCTACCATCCTGATTTTACAGGGGGGATTTCTTTATTTCTATTTACTTCTATTTTTTATTAAAAGTCTTCTTGTAAAAAACTGAATGCTTTTTTCATTGTTCTCAGATCCAAGGGTTTGGGTCTGTGGTCACCTATGCAAATTGGTGAGGCTTTTTATCCAACATTTCCCAGGAAAGGGGGGGTGCAAGTGTTGGGAGGATTGTTCATTGTTCTTAAGATCCAAGGGTCTGGGTCTGTATTCACCTAGGCAAATTGGTGAGGCTTTTTACCAAACCTTGTCCAGGAAGTGGGGTGCAAGGTTTTGGGAAGTATTTTGGGGGGAAGGACGCGTCCAAACAGCTCTTCCCCAGTAACCAGTATTAGTTTGGTGGTGGTAGCGGCCAGTCCAAGGATAACGGGTGTAATATTTTGTACCTTGGGGAAGTTTTGACCTAAGCTGGTAAAGATAAGCTTAGGAGGTTTTTCATGCAGGTCCCCACATCTGTACCCTAGAGTTCAGAGTGGGGGAGGAACCTTGACAACTTGCAACAACAATGTTAATTCCATCACTGAATTGCAACTGTTTTACCTTTGCATATATTTAATGCAAAAGAAAAATGCAATGTTAAGGATGCACAATTAAGCATGCCAAAGTCAGTCAAGGTTGAACATGCAGCCTTAACTCTGGTGTCAGGCAAGTATGTTCTGCTGTGAGACGACCTTTAATTACAGGATCAAATACTGTTTCTCTAATAATGTTCTATCATTACACAGGTTTTTTTGTGCACAAACATAAAGATGCTTGTGCCTGATTCTTCCCTGTTGCACGTTTATACCTGAGCACTGTCAACACCACCACCAAGGTAACTGGGACATTCTGATGTGGTCGCAATGTACACCAGCTCATATTACACAGGGCTAAATGACTGCATGAGGTGCAGGGTCCTGGAGAATCAGTGTTGTAGTGGATTTCAGGGGAACTATTCATGTAATTGAAGGAAGTAGAATTTGGTTCAGTATTACAAGCAGGGTCGCGAATTAAAGTGGCCAGATCCTCAGCTGGTTTGAGTGAGCGTAGTGCCATTTAAACCAGTGGCGATACCCTGATTTAAACCAGCTCAGGATCTGCCCCTGAGCGATATGTTTAGGAACAAACCTAGCTCTTACTACTCATGTGAGCAGTTCATTAACCTCAAAGGTGCAGGTTAAGAGACAGCAGTCAGGTTCTAAGCAGTTTGGAACATTGGGGCTGAATGCACAAAAGGAAGCATTCACGGAAAGTTAGGAGCCTCAATAGAAGTTAGGAGCTAATACCTTTTGACTGTATTCACCCTGTTTGCCTAACTAGTGGTCAGTTAATCTCTCTTTTGCAGGATGCCTCCTGACTTAATTAAAAAAATATCCACGTTGAGTGAACTTTTGAAAACCCCCCTTTGCTTTGTTGTGCTTAGCTAGCAAGGTTAGCAAATCACAGGAAAATTTTAATTCAGTCTATTTTTTCAAAGCAGGGGAAGGCACTGATTTATCACATTCACACTGAATTTCAGCTTCTAACCATCAACAGTCGTTAACCTGGCCCTGTGCAAATGTGTGCATACCATTTTTTAAAAAAGCATAAACTATGTAACTTCCCCAGCCTCCCCCCCCCCCATAGCTCAGAGAAGGACTTTTCCCTCAAACTTTCCAAAAAATTGCACCTTGGGCAAAGATGGAGTTGAGAAAACTTGAGCTTAAAATGGGTATTTCTTAGAAAGTAAGACATTGTGTAAAACTCGGCTGGGGTAAGACTCCAGAGGATTACATCTGTATGCTCCGTGTGATATTGTACTGTATTTGAAGACAAACACTCCCTAACTTCTGATGTGTAGCAGTCCCACCCCTCTTGCTGTTTGGGTCCTAGTTCTTGCTAATAAGGTCTCCAGTAAGTAGCCCATTCAGCTTAGTTCTCTCCCTCCTTGTCCTGCAGATTCCCAGAGCTGGGCAAACTCCATTCTCTATGCATTAATGTTTTCCCCAAATGGGGATAGAAAAGGGGTTGGGGATATGTCTTGGGCCCTTTTTTCAAAGTCTCCTTCTCTTCCATCCCCTTCTCCTGCTGCTGCTACTACTGTCCCTTTAACCTGCTTCCAGCATGCTGCTGAGCGACGGGATCACCCAGGCATTGCAATCATGGACCTGATCACAGAGCCAGAGCGCTAGACCCTGCTCCACACTAGTGTCAGCAGCAGCATAATAATCAAAAGAACAGGAGAAAGTGAGTGCTGGAGAAGAGTGGGCATTTATTACTGTTGTTGTTCCTAGCTCCGCCACAGCCTGTGTCTGAAAGAACCCGGAGCTGGAGCAGCTGTTGCACTGAGTGGTGCTGCCGCCGACTTCAGTAACCATAGCAACAGCATCAGCACCATCACCATCCTCCTCCTCCTCACTCATTCTCCTCCTCCTCGGCATCGTCAGTACCGGGAGCAGGAGCAGCAGCAGCAGCCCTGACAGGAGCCAGAGCCCAGCAGTAGGGACTGCAATCAGCCCACTGCCTTTCTGTACCTGCTCCATCGACACCAGCAGCAGTAACCACAACCTTGTTTCCTACGGGGAGCGGGAGGGAGTGTGTTGAGGGAGGACCCCACAAAGACCCAGGTAAGATCAGCTGTGCTGCTTGCAAACTCTCCCCTTGATCAGTTCAGTTTTGTGTATGTGTGCATATTGCTAGTTTATTGGCTCTCTTGTTTCAAAGGCATTTTAATGACATTTCAACCAAGCATGTTTTCCAAAGCATGTTTTGCGATCTTTGCCATACAGACCCTCTCTCCACCTCCCCCCATATATGAAAAATAATAAATCCCTGTAATATTCCAGTGAGACTGATTAGAAATGGGGTGATCAGGGGACACAACGTGATCCGAGTATGAACGATTCGAGCTGTGTGCTCCAAAATAAAAGTGAAGGGTTGCGATGAAGCAAAGGTCGACATAGCAATAAATAACCCTCTGAAAAAAATAATCCAGACAACAGTGCATTTCTCTCTCCTCAGTGCACAGAATAAATTCTTTGGGTCATATTTAGGAGAGATCTGTAAGATATAGATGTGTGTGTGTGTGTATGGGCTAGAGAGGCAACCTCATTGTAATCTGTCACTGAAAGGGTTGTGTTACATGCTTTAAAATAAAAGTAAATAGTTGCAGTAACACTAAGGTCGTCATAGCT
Organism: Lepidochelys olivacea; assembly: GCF_965140295.1. Classification (NCBI taxonomy): domain Eukaryota; kingdom Metazoa; phylum Chordata; order Testudines; family Cheloniidae; genus Lepidochelys; species Lepidochelys olivacea. The sequence continues at coordinate 12,177,790 of NC_140412.1, forward strand.
ATTAACAATAATTTAAAAAAAATACTTACCAAAATGTTCAGTACTTCCTATCTTAAAAAAAAAATGTAATGAGTAAGAAATAAGGGAAACTCACTGGATCAATATATAGAAAAACATACATTGGGTGCATTTAAAACGAGTAAAGATCAGCAATAATGCAAAGACGAGTGTGGAAATTAATCCTCATTGAACACACAAATAAATAAAAATGCCATGCAATGCCCATATGAAAACTTGTATCGTGCTGAGAGAGTGAGTGTTTGTGGAGAGGGTAAAAGTAAGTTGAAGCCAAGTGGTAACTGTATGCTATGTAATGACTGCAGAGAGCTCTTTCCACTTACACGTAACTAATATTTTTTTGCAGCAGTAAGGAGAGATAGAGACGTCAGCAGCTATCTCCTCCCCCCCCGCCCACCCTGGTTATCACTGCCTGCCTGGTTGGAAATGTACTTCACTGTAATGACAATCAGCATTTCAATAAAAGCGAGCCAGACATTAGCAAAGTCGTACCCATGAAATGTCAAAATTATAACCCTGCTTCTGGTTCATAATTATGCTCCGGGAGTGATCTAGATGTGAGGTAGCCATGGCTAAACTGCACCTGCCTTCATGTTGAACAATGATAGAGAATGGGTCCCAATCCTGCAAAGCCCACTGAAATCAACAGGAACTGGAGGTGTTCTGCACCCTGCGGGAGGCACCGAACATATCTCAGAATCATGCCCATTATTTCTCTCTCATATGTAATACACACTACTTACACAAGCTGTGAAGCACGGAATATACACAGATCACCCTGATAGAGAAAGTGCTGTAGAAATTGACAGATAACTACATCCCTGCTCTGGAATTCTATAGGATGGGTTAAAAAACATGTATAGAGATTAACATTCAGAATCCAATTCTGTAGACTTGCAGAGTAATTTCCCTAGCACCATCTCGATATCATTGTTATTAAAATCTATAGGACTTCTCCATAAGAGGATGTTTGGCCTTATTAATAAAAGTATTTTAAAATAGCCAAGTATAATTAGAAGGGCTGATTTTTGGTCCTCGTTCTAATTAAATCTGTGTACTGTGAAACCATAGGTCGCTGGATGACGTCCACTAGGATATCTTGGCAAGATCTACGATATATGTTTGGCCACGTTTGATTTCCTGTTTTAAGGCTAGAGACTATAATAATTTTGGGAACCCTCTTTTGCAATGATATGTCTTGGAGAGGATGGGTCAGGGGAAAAATGCAATAATAGGAACCTGAACTGGATCATGTTTATGGTGGTGATAAATCAGCTGCAGCATTTTAATCAGTTTTATACCTGTTGTAGGGATATCAAGCACATAATCAAGAGGGAACATTGTAAAGAATGAAGCAGAGTGAATATTTCATCAGTGCAAACAAATGATTAAAGGTCAAGGGGCTTTGAGATTACACACAATGTCCACAAAATATTCTGAATTATTACTTTGCTGCTAGCTGGAGGCGAATGATTTCATAAAAGCCAGCACTGTATATATGCTGACACCGGATTACTATGGGGCTGCAAAACTTCTGTTAAAAAACAGCTCTAGAAAAGGCAGGAAATCAGTGTGTTTATAGCAAAGCAATGCTCCTATAAAATCAGTGTGAGAGATGGAAAGTGCTGTCAGTTTATGGAGAGTCAGTCCAGTGTTTAGCGTTTGTATCCATGTAATTGTAAACAGTCAGGGTGTGAGGCACTTAGGGTGTATCCACACAGTGATAAAAAACCTGCGGCTTGTCCGGCTCAGATGACTCGGGCTTGCAGGGCTCGGGCTCTGGACTGTAAAATTGCTATGTAGATGTTGGGGTGGGGGGGAGTTATCACTGTGTAGATGTACCCCTAGAATAACTGATTTTTAATATTCAGGGCCAGCCAACACTTCCAGCTGACAGTGATTACCCCCCCCCCCACTTACTCAAACTAGAATCTTAGGAGAGGATTTTCCTTGTATCAGATGGCTTGTTTTATATTACCATTTCATGCTAATGTGGAAGGACATATAGTCTGTCTGTCTTTGTACTTGGAAGTTAAGGGTTGGACTCTTGACGACCATCTAGCATTGGTATCTGGCACTGTTCTGGGGGAAAAATGCTATTTTGGTACCTAAAGGTATTAACTATCTTTTAAAAATCCAGTTTCTTTTTCATTAGTCCTCCATTGTATCTCAATGGAGCTTAGAACAAAATCAGGCGTTTATGGTAGCTGTCATCAAAGTCAGCTTTTGTCAACAAGTTGCAACAATAATTTCTGAGACACAGCAGCTAATTTCCTCTTATAAGTGTAGGGGAAACTGCCATGTTCCACATGACACTGCTTGGTACTATTTGGCAAGTGATTCTTCATTGCTGGTGAACAACGTATCTGATATTGTTGGTTTTTTTTTAATTCATCTTCATTTTATTTAGAGGCTTTGAAGAAAATTTGTTTTTACTCTAATTTTCCCCTTTATTTTTTCTTGTCTCAGTATTTTAAGTGGCATGCCCTTTTAACTGGGTAAAATCAGGTTTTTAATAAAAAACAGAGAAATTAGTTATGGCAAAGGATTGCAAGGTGATCCAGGGTAATATTTTCAGAGATGCTAAGCAGCAGTCTGCTGTGGTCCCTTTGGAATTAAAGGGAGATATGGGGCCTCCGCAACTCAAGGGATCAACCCCTCTAATCCATCTCCCTGTCAGGGAAAGATTGTTCCCTGCTGGATATGCGACAGAACCACACATCCTAAATACAACGTAACCCATGCTAATACAATGTAGATCTTTGTCCCTATGACTGGGTATACCAGGCCCTTTGAGGACCCCTGCTGGAGGCCTTGTCATCGTACCACACCTTGCTCCCAGGAAGGAGCAGTGAAAGTGGGTCCTCCAGACCTGCCTAGAAAGGCTGCAGGAAGCAGCCAATCAGAGCACAGCAGGCTCAGATAAAAGGAGCTACAGGGTCTAAGCAGGTCAGTCACTGTCTGAAACCAGAGAGGGAGAGGCTATGGGTAAAGCATCCTGGGAGAGACCCATTCAAGGAGGTGTAAGCAGGGGAATAGTCCCGCTATTGTGGGGAACTTTCCTGGCTTCTGCACTACCCCGGAGAAGTGGGCTAGCGAAAGGATCTGAGTCCTCGCTCCCACTTCCTTTACCCAGTGGCCTCCCTGCCCTTGAGGACTCCCCTTCCACTCTCCTGTCTGGCAGAGTCCTCGTAACCCCAACAAGGCTGGGCCCAGGATTCCTGGGGGGCTCGACCCCCAACCCTGCTGTGGTCACCTAGGACAGGGGATAGGGTGTCCCCACTCTGGGGTACTCTCTCTGCCCCGGGCACTTCTCTGACCATTACATACAATTTAAAGCAAATGCAAGTTACTTAATTGACAATTAATTTTAAAAAGAATAAGGGAAAATGAGAAAGGTTAAAGGAAACACATCAACCCGCTCTGTGGCAGGGAACATCACAAACAGTGTCTCTGGAATGTCCGGGCAGTTCACAGTCTGTTCCTTGTAAGTCCCAGGCCTTCTTCTCAGGCCCAGGCTGTGCTGCAGGGATGCTGTGGGTTGGACACTCGCTCTGGTGGTGGCCACAGGCTCTAGGTGGCAGGGCCCTTCTTCCCAGCATTGCTCGTGCCTTGTCAGGGTTACCAATCCCCCTTCAACTCTAGCCTGCAGAGCCTCCTGGCTGAGGCGTCTCCCTGTGTTAAGCCCACTGCCCAGGGTCCCCCCTTGCTCTCCCCAGCTGGTCACAACACCCGGCTCCGGACTGCTCCATCCTCAGCTCCACTCTACTTCAGCACGGCTGCTGCTCTGCCTCCAGCTCCCTGGGCTGCTTCTCTGGCTCTGGTTGCTACAGCTCTAGTCCCAGGACAGGTCTGCTCTGCAGGCTGCTTCTGTGACTCTGCTCCCAGCACTGACCTGCTTTGTGGGCTGTTTTTCTGGCCCCTCTGGCTCTGGTTGCTGCAGCTCTGCTCCCAGGGCAAGTCTGCTCTCTTTGGGCTGTGCCTCTGGCTTTGGGGCTGCAGCTCTGCTCCCAGGACAGGGTCTGCTCCCTCTGGATCTGGCACAGCTCTACTCCCCAGCTCAGCTCGGGCCCCTCCTTTCTCCTTAGCTCGGCCCCACTCTGTCTGACCCAGGCAAATCCAGCTCACACGGAGGACAGGACCTCCCTGGCCTCCTGACTCCCTGATTAGCCTGCCCACCCTGGCATTCAGGCTGACCTGGAGCATTGGCCTCTCCCCATTATTCCTGGGGGCTGGCAGTCTCAGGGTCCTGATTCCCCATTGACCCTTCCCCCTTTTTAGTACTGGGAGCTAGCAACTAAAACGCCCCCTTACTAACATTCAGTGGGGGGTGTTTTAGTTGCTAGCTCCCAGTACTAAAAAGGGGGAACAGTCCCCTTACAGAGGGAATAGAGAACCCTGAGGTAAAGGTGAAGAGGAGGGGGCTACATGGGAAGAGCCCCAGGGAATAGCAGCAGCAATGGCGTTAAAGGGAGCAGCATGGGGCTGCCGTTTTTAGGGTCCCCGGGTTGGAATCTGGAGTAGTGAGTTGGCCCGGGTCCCCTGCACTGGCAAAGTGGCCAAAACCCTCAGAAGGGGACAAGTTTTGTTTAGAAGCCTATGTACAGGGCTCAAGGATGGGCCTGAAGAACCTGCAGAGGGCCAACCATTTGTGGAACTTTGTTCCTCTTGCCCCCCATCCCTAAAGGGGACTGAATTTGAAGGCGTGACCTGGCTGAGAGCTGAGGTAAAGGCTAGGAATCTCCAGAGAGAAAGCCCTGGGGGCACTGCTCTATACCAGGGCAGGCACAGAGTTAAAGCTAGTACAGAGAGGGCTGAGGACAGAGCCCAAAGACAGGGCAGTAGATGTTAACAAGGGCATAGAGACGGGCCCTGTTGGACCTTTTACTCTGGTATTGTTTGTGCGTATTGGCGGTGTGTGACTTGGCTGGAGGGCTCGGCCACTGAAGATGCACCTGAGGAGGTTAACAGCTGGCCAGGGGCAGAGAGCAAGTGCAGGAGGTGCTCATGAGAGGCGAGTGTCTCCTCTCACGGCCCCTTCTCGTGGCTATCTCACTGGAGACTTTGAGGGTCTGTCAGTGTTCACAGCTTCAGCTGTGCAGGTACCAGGTTCGCCCTCCATATGTTGACGTAAGTGGGGTTTACGAAAAAAGCCCTCTCTGCCAGACTCTGGGCGTGTTTTTTGCTGTGGATCCACACTTCACAGCCCCTCCCTGTTCTCTGCAATGTGTGAGGTTGTATTTTCTTGTATGTGTACCGGGTGCTTGTGTCCAAGCAGGCAACTAGCCTGCCATTATGGTTGAAGTTTCCTGCTTAGTTCCTGTATTCTACTCTGGATCCAACTCCCTCCCTTGCATACTGGCAGTGCTCTACATTCCTGCTTCTCAAGCTATCTAACGTGGGGGACCGACAATTTTTTTTTCCACTGTGCGCTCAGACCGGCAGCCAAAGGCTGCTGGTCCGCGGACCACCACTTTGAGTAGCACTGCTCTACATCCTCTCTGGAGGAAGCCGTTCCTGACCTCCAGCAAGACCTTTGCTAACACTGTTCCAGGTGGTAACGTGTTGGGGCTACCAAAGGGCAGTTCCAGTTGCTATGTTGCTCTGAGCCCTGTCTCAAAAGGTCAATTTCATCAACTTGGTGACACGCCTGATCTCAGCCCGCCTAGAGAATGAGTCACAGGTTGCTTTCTTCCAAACCTAAATCCAAGGGATATAATTTTATTCCCTTTCTAATCCTATCATTAGTGCCTGCAATGTTAGTGACTCTGTTGTTCTGCAGTTTTACTTCTCTATTGGCTGATTGCAGATTGAGCTTCCTAAGGAAGGGCAATATGGAAATTCCAGGTTTCAGAGTAGCAGCCGTGTGAGTCTCTATCCCCAAAAAGAAAAAGAGTACTTGTGGCACTTTAGAGACTAACCAATTTATTTGAGCATAAGCTTTCATGGGCACCTTAGAGACTAACCAATTTATTTGAGCATAAGCTTTCATGGGCACCTTAGAGACTAACCAATTTATTTGAGCATAAGCTTTCGTGAGCTACAGCTCACTTCATTGGATGATAGGGCACTATACATAATTACCATATCCTGTTTTTTTAAATAGTTTTCTAGTTGTGACACATTACAGTTGTTTAATCACTCCTGTAGAAGGTTAGAGGAATGGGATTAGGGTCAGGTGAGCAGCAGTTTGGTGTTTGGTGACTCCTGACTGTCCGTTTTTTGTAACAGTCCTCTGTTTTGTTGTATTCCCAAACATGTTTGGGAATATACACATTGTAAATGCATGACTAAATGTTATTAGTTTTTATTATTAATGACATTGCAAGGGACTGGCTTGTGTGTGTAAAATTTATATAATATACCACTGCTCAGGAATGCATGAATCAGAACTGGTTGTCTCTATGTTATAGATTGCCAACACATAGTAGAGATTCTCCTTTAGGTTAAGCGCTAGGAGCCTGCGCTTCTGTTGCGTGCGGAACTGAACTCTATCCCCACTGTGACCATGAGGTTTTTAAGGAGTCACTGGCCATATTGTTGCACACCAGGTGAAGTTCCTAGGTAGCTGCTGTCTGTTACATTGTGACCTGGTGCTAAGTGTCTCCTATATTCACTCAGCACCTCCTAGGATCAGGCCGTAACTTTATTCCATTTGTTTGGAAAACGTGTACCTGAGCCAAAGCTCCTATGTGATATTTCCACTGACTGAGCACATTCTACCTGGAAGAGGACTGGTTTCTGTTGGATATTTCTTTTAAATTAATTGTTGGTATCTAGCATGCAGCAGTGTGTTGAATTTTATGTGTAAGCCAAGGAGCAGGTCTCAGTCTTTCTATTGCCCCCATGGAGTTGCATATTTATCAGGTGTGATACATCCACCAAACAATATTGAGTCCATGTCAATGAGTTGTTGACAGGTACTATTGTAAATTTGTATTTTTGATATGTGAAGGATACAGAAATCAAATATCTTTCTAAGAGTTATTTCTTAAAGAGGAGAGCAAGAGTATCCACATTTAACTTTTCTGAGTCTTTTATAAGCAGGATATTTCCTTAGTACCAAAGAGATCAAGATCTCAGAGGCTCTGATTCTACAAAGAGTATCTGTGTGGGCCCACTGCAGGATTGGGACCCTGACCACAATCCTGTCCTCCCTTACCTTTATCCTCTCTCTGCTTTTTGTTTACATCCACCAGTCATCTCTCATTAGATACTAACATTGTAAACTCTTTGTGGTAGGGACTGGCTTTTTCTTGCAGGTGGATAAAGTGCCTGGCGCACAATGGGGCCTTACTTCTGATCAAAGCTTTATTCTCTACCCCAGTACATATCGTAATATTGCTGAGATCGTACATGAGGAATGATCCCATTCGGTTGACTTGGAGGTTTTCTGGTTTTAATAGTATGGCATTGGGGCCCAGTAAATAATAAGAGTTCACAAAGTGGCATTAACTTCATCACAAATGGCTACTGGAAAGTCACAGGATAAATCCCATTCTAAATGCTGTGCCTAGATCCCTGAATTCTGTGCTGTGTCTGATGGGTTTGCCTGTTTTCTTCACATAAAGGGGCCGCATTATTGATTATTTTATTTATTTATTTATTTGTTTTGGTGTGTGCATGTAATTTTTTAAGTACGGGATTCCATTATGAGATCTCATTTCAATGAATTATTTCTAGCACAATAGTAAATGGACAAGGGGGAAGATACAAACAGTGGGCCCAAGCTCTCCTGTGTGAGGAGTGGGGGGGTCATCTGTCTTTCCAGGGCTCCATAGATAGCTGTCCTGTGAGGCTGGGAACAGGAAGAGACTGGGCAGTTTGGCAGAGGGAGGCAGTAGGCTGGGTAGGTCAAAAGGGCCTCATATTGTTCCCCACAATGACCCTGTGGATTTTCCAAAAAAGGAGATACCACCTAGAGTCAGACTACTTTCTACTTTAGAAGGTGCTTCTGTAGTAAGAATCTTAGAATTATAGGGTTAGAAGGGACCACAGGTTTTTTGTTCAGGAGGGGATTCTTGGAGACCCAACTACAGTAGAACCTCAGAGTTACAAACATTTTGGGAATGGAGGTTGTTCGTAACTCTGAACAAAACATTACAGTTGGTCTTTCAAAAGCTTTCAAACTGAACATTTACTTAGTAAAGTTTCAAAGCGATATTATGCAGAAGAAAAATGCTGCCTTCAATTTTTTTTTTGTTAGTAGTTTATGTTTAACAGAGCACATAAGAATGGCCATACTGGGTCAGACCAAAGGTCCATCTAGCCCAGTATCCTGTCATCGGACAGTGGCCAGTGCCAGGTGCCCCCGAGGGAATGAACAGAACAGGTAATCATCAAGTGATACACACCCTGTTGCTTATTCCCAGCTTCTGGAAAACAGAGGCTAGGGACGCCATCCCTGCCCATCCTGGCTAATAGTCATTGATGGACCTATCCTCCATGAACTTATCTAGTGTGGTGGTTTTTTTTTTTTTTTTGAACCCTGCTATAGTCTTGGCCTTCACAACATCCTCTGGCAAGGAGTTCCACAGGTTGGCTGTGCATTTTGTGAAGAAATACTTCCTTTTATTTGTTTTAAACCTGCTGCCTATTAACTTCATTTGACAGGTTTGTGTTATGAGAAGTAGTAAACAACACTTTCTTATGTACTTTCTCTACTACACCAGTCATGATTTTATAGAACTCAATCATATCTCCTCTTAGCCGTCTCTTTTCCAAGCTGAAAAGTCCCAGTCTTGTTAACCTCTCCTCATACGGAAGCTGTTTCATACCCTTAATCATTTTTGTTGCAGTACTGTACTGGCTTTTTATTGTTTTGTCTCTGCTGCTGCCTAACTGTGTACTTCTGGTTCCAAATGAGGTGTGTGGTTTACTAGTCAGTTTGTAACTCTGATGTTCTACTGTATTGTGAAGGTTAGGGCCCTCCACACACACACACACACACACAAGTTTTGGGGTGGACCTGTTCGATAGCTGCCATTTTGGCTGACATGATCAAACCAGGGACCACCAGTGCTTAAGCGGGGGAAGGAGAGGGGAAGCTGCTACAGCTTTAGCTCAGAGCCAGGCTATGTGGCTGGGGCTGTTGCAGACTTGCATCCTCTGTGGATAAGGCACAGAATGTGATCTGTAATACACACTGACCAGTGGGTTACTTCTGTACTGCTCATTCATTTCTATAGCCCTCTGTTTTACTATGGCATGCGGCTCTCAATTATACCAAGTTATATGGAGTCACATCTGACTTATGCAACTGACTGGAATGGGACTTTAAGTGAGTTAGCTGTGTACCAAATCCTGCTCATCTGGGGCTCTGTGGCAGGTCTGTGGAGGTCTGAAAGCAGTTTGTGGCCCATATTATACTTTGTAAATCTATTGTACAACAAGAAAAACTATAGCATCATTTATTTCCTTTGTGTCTCCATCTCAGCTGAAAACGTCTTTTGTCCCTAGCTCACCATTGTATCCCTTTTCATTTTTCTCTCCCTCTGCAGCTGTGTTGACGCTAGGCTCTGTCAGGGTGCAGTTTGCAGGGTAGATGGTACAAACAAGAACATTTCATAGTTATCTTCATGCATGCTTGGCTTGACCCTGGACAACTGATGTTAATAGGACTCTGGACATTGACTTTAATAGGAGTAGGAGCGAGCCCAGTATTGCAATAGGTTTTTCAAGAAAGATAACCTACAATTTAGGAGCAAAGGAAGATTAAGAAGTGACTCAGCCTGTTTCAGAGAGCCTAATGCAAAGCCCATCAATTCAATGCAGCTATTTCCATAGGCTGCAGTGGGCCTGGGATCCAGCCCAGAAGAAAGTTATGGAGAGAGGTCAAAAACTAAGTAGTGCATTATGAATGCCAGAGTGATATAAGAACAGCCATACTAGCCCAGACCAACAGTCCATCTAGCCTAGTATCCTGTCTTCTGACAGTGGCCGCTACCCGATGCATCAGCGGGAATGAACAGAACAGGGTGATTATGTCTGATCCATTCCCTGTCGTCCAGTCCAGCTTCTGGCAGTTGGAGGTTTAGGGACACCCGGAGCATGGGGTTGTGCCCCTGACCATCTTAGCTAATAACCATTGATGGACCTACCCTCCATGAACTTTTCTAACTTTTTTTAACCTAGTTACACGTTTGGCCATCACAGTGTCCCTTAGCAATAAGTTCAACACGTTGACCTTTAATGATGTGTGGAGAGAAGAGCAGTGAGGACGGATACTGGATGAGTAGGCAGGGGAGATGTAGGATGAAGTGGCTCCAGAGGGGTTATATTTGGAGGAAAGGGACTGGAGGATTGGCGCTAAGGGAATACAATAGTGGTCTCAGTAGCTTTTGGTGTGGTAAATGTCACAAGAAAAACGGGGAATGAATCCTGACTGGATTACAAGTCAAATATTTTTTTTGTTTTTGGAATAAACCACTGGGAAATGATCAGATTTTACCAGTAGTGCTGTAATGGAGCACTGTCTTGCTTTAGGTGACTCATGGTGGGAGAGAATGACATTAGCACTTTAATAAATGTACAGTGCTGAGTGCATTGTTTCAGCTCGGCTAATAATAACATTCTAAATGAGAGACAAAGTGGGATAAATCACATCATAATTCAGAATGCAGAAATAGTCGCTGCTAGAGGAACTAAAAATAGACAACTGTATAACCCTAACACCTACAGCGGCATGCTGGTGGAGGCAGGGTGTGGGCAGGCTGGCTAGGAGGGAGATGCTCACTTGTCCTAGATGTTGGATGTGATTCATACAGCTGGTGTCTTCCTTGGCTACTCAGTAAGTGGCTTCACAGGCGCCCTATGTACTGGGGAGCACTGGGTAAAGGGTAGGGCTCCAATAAACCACACAAACTGCAGTCTGAACTGTGGGGAGGCAGGCAGCTCCTCCTGTGTGCATGCAGTGTCCCAGGGATGTGCCCCAGTGCCAGGCCTGTTACCTATGGTACTGTGCCTAGGGAAGAGGTCTTACTCCTATCATAGAACCATGGGGTTAGAAGGGACCACAAGGATCCCCTAGTCTACACCCCTGCTGAGATGGAGGATTTGTTGTGTCTAAACCATCCAAGGCAGATGGCTCTCCAGCCTCCTTTTGAAAACCTCCCATGGAGGAGCTTCCACAACCTCCCTAGGCAGGTCTGTTCCATTGTCCTACTGTTCTTCCAGTTAGGAAGCTTTTCCTGAGATTTAATCTAAATCTGCTTTGCTGTAGTTTGAACCCATTGCCTCTTGTCCTGCACTCTCTGGCAAGGGAACAACTTTTTCCATCTTTTTTTATGACAGCCTTTCAAGTTTTCAAAGACCACTATCATTCCCCCCCTTACTCTCCTCTTTTTTAAACTGACTATACCCAGTTCCTTCAGCCTTTCCTTATATGGATTGCATTCCATCCTTTTGATCATCTTTTTTGTGCACCTCTGGATCCTTTCCAGTTTCTCTACACCATTCTGTAAAACAATGACCAGAATTGGGCACAATACAGCTCTGCTTGGTGCTGGTTAGACCTGAGCTGCAGTACCATCAAGTCCTGTGACTTGCATGTTATGCCTCTGTTAATTGCAACCCAAAATTGCATTTCCTTTTTGCAATAGCATGACATTTTTTCCCCATGCTGTATAAAAGATGGTGGCCACTGGCTGAACTGTTTACAGCCAAGGATCTGGGGTAAGTCTATTCCTTGACCCTGCCCTGCCCCCACCCCATTCTCCACCAAACATGTCCCCTCTGTATGCTACTCTTAGTCTGTGGAGGTATGACCATATGGGGCCTGATCTTACACTTACTGAAGTCACTGGGATCAGCGTTGGGCCCAGGCTGTGCAAGACACAGGTCCTGATTCTCCTGCCTCCCATGCCTACCAATTCAGTTAGATTGGGCTGAGCCTGGTGCAGAAGAGGGAAGAATCAAAGCAAGCACCATGGGCCTTTCTGCCCTCTCAGCCAGCATGAGCACCCACAAGGGAAGGCCATTCTGCATCTCACCCCCTGCCTCATGGAAGTGAGCAGAAAGAACTTCCACTGACTTCACTGAGCGCAGGACTTGGCCCTTCAGTGCGGCTTACCTGTGCGCCTGTGTCAAGGGGAGTAGTGAGGGCAGAGCACCTGGGACATGTGGGAGACATGAGAGAAGTCATGTAATCAGAGACATCGTTGTGAAAAGCCTTAAAGCTGAGGATAAGGAGCTTTAACACGGGGCTATGAAGCCAGCAGAAAGATTCTCCAAGGTGGGTGATGTGTAGCACATGGCGGGTGGGGGGGTGGAGGGGAGATGAAGTTGAGCTTAGCAATGACATCTTGGCTAGAGCCAAGGCAGAGTGGTCTTTAAGAGCATTCTTTTTACTGAGTGGGGCTTGTTTCCTCTGCAGTGTGTGTGTGTCGCAGAGGCAGGTGTACCTTCTGAGAGGAGACGCTTCTGACTTGTTCTTAGTTGTCCATAGTGGCTGGCTAGGATACTGTTATGACACCTTGAGGTACGTAGGGTTGCCAACTTTCTAATCAGACAAGTGAACACCCATGCCCTGCCCCTGCCCCATCCCTTCTCTGAGGTCCTGCACCCACTCCGTCCCCCCTCCCTCCGTCGCTCGCTCTAACCCACCCTCACTCACTTTCACTGGTCTGGGGCAGAGGGTTGGGGTGCGGGAGGGAGGCGAGAGCTCCGGCTGGGGTTGCAGGCTCTGAGGTGGGGCTGGGGATCAAGGGTTTGGGGTGTGGGAGAGGGCTCTGGGCTGGGGCAGGGAGCTGGGGTTCAGGGGGGTATGGGCTGTGGGTGCAGGCTCCAGGTGGGCCCAGAAATGAGGGGTTCAGGGTGTGGGAGTACTCCGGGCTGGAGCAGGAGTTTGGGGTGCAGGGGGATGAGGACTCTGGCTGGGGGTGCAGCCTCTGGGGTAGGGCTGTGGATGAGGGGTTTGGGGTGCAGGAGGGATCAGGGTGTAGGGGTGTGTGGGGGGGTGAAGGCTCCAGGAGGGTGTTTGGGTGCAGGAGGGGATGCCTGGCTGGGGCAGAGGATTGGGGTGCGGCAGGGGGGCAGCTGAGGGCTCTGGCTGGGGGTGTGGGACTCTGGGGTGGGGCTGGGGATAAGGGGTTTGGGGTGAAGGAGGGGGCTACATATACCAATTAACAGGCAGCATGTTAGCACACTTTAGAAATCATTTCTCCGGAGAGCACATTACTTCAGTGTACAGACAAACCCCTAATCTTACTTTACGCAGTTCAGTCTTGTCCTGTCTTTCTTCATGAGGCTGGTCAAAAGGCTTGTACTGTAAATGCTTTGGTGCCAGGTCAGTCCATCATATGTGGTTTATACAATGCCTAGCACAGTGGAGCCTGATCTCTCATTGTGGCCTCTACATCCCACTGCAATACAAATAATTGGTCCCAAGTCTATCTTGTGTAATTCAGATTTTGCCTCCCTAAATAGCCCTCTCCCACACCCCAGACTCTGCAGTTTCTGTTTGGATAGTTCATATTATGCATTTCTGGGGTGGGGGGCACAGTTAAAACAGGTGCTGTGTTACATCCCAGAAGTGGCTGCAGTTCAGAGGCAGATGAAGTGGATTCCTTTTATCAATGAGTTCCTGGCCTCATTGAATTAATGGGAAAATTCCTTTTGACTTCAGGGAGGCCAAGGTTTCACCCTATATGTATATTACACATAAAACTCCCCAAAGATAAATGGACATTGTTAAAATTACAAAGTCAAGCACTCAAATTAGGAAATGCCAGAATTCAGATTGCCACGATGAAGCATGCTCAGGGCACCCTGAATCTTCAAAGATTCTAGTTGCTTAAGTCGAAGAAGTCTCTACTAAGCCTGTGCAAACTGAGATCCCCCCCTCCCCCAAAGACTTATAACTGGTCCAAATTTTGAAAGATTTTCACAGGGTGACAAAGGGCATGTCTCTGACACGAAGGCCACCCCTGCCAAATTTCAAGTCCCAGTTCCAAAGAATGGCGGCGCTAGGGCACCTCAAAGAGAAGGTTGCCTGATTGATTTTATTATTTTTAATATTGCACAGCAGTATAGTTTTCCTCGTCTTGTCCATGGAACCAGTTTCAGCCAAAATGGTTCCACTATCTACAAATATTTGACCTGTGCAGACACAAAGCATGAAAAATTTCAGCCATTTGGGAATAGTTGAAATTCGGCAAAGTTAGAAGCAACTGAGAACAGGGTCTTGTATTGGAAGTGTGGGGCAATATTAATAGGTGGTACTACCAGCCCTTCATCTGATCAATGACTTGTTCAGAACCCCTTAATCCATACGAGTATGTAAAGAACTCAAGGACCAGCCATGCGACGAAGGAGTAGTCCCTGTGTTCATCTAGCACTTTGCAATCTTTAGGGATAGAAGGTTCCGTATCAATATAATGTTTAATGAATTAGTAGTATGAGGTGCGAGGGGAATGTCTCAGTCTGGAGGAAGTGTAAATAGTTCCAGTAATGTCAAAGGGAAAGACTGTAATTGTGTTCACTCGCTGTTCTCTTCTTCTATTTTGGTATTGATTTTCTTCATGACAAAGGGCTCTTCAGACATGGCCAATGCCACATGTACAATGTGTGCAAGGTGACTTCTTCCACACAAAGCCATTTTCAAAGATTGCAGATAGGCTGTAATAGTTCTCACGCTGTAATGTAGATGTGCAGTGAGCAGAATTTGAAAATCATTACGCATTTTCCGGAAGAGATCAGAGATGACAAATTTTGACACGTGGAAAGAGCAAATACAGAAGCTCTCATTGCATGGAAAAGCCTTGCAGAGAAAATGGTCTCATTTTTTTGAGACCCTGTGTAAGATTAATTTAGGTTTTCTTTTCTTATTCAGATAACTCTTAGTTCTGAATACTAAAAAGATGAGACTGTAAAGACCACATGGAACAAAGAGTTGGTATGGCCTATATGTTTAACTTGTCAGGAAAAGAGTCAGTAAGTTAAATCTGGGACATGCTTAGCGTGTGTGAGTGTAATTTTACTCTCTAGTATGCTATCACTGCCAAGGGAATCCTAGTTCATCCTGACTGCAGGCCTAGAGACAGCAATTTTTCTCAGTCTTAAACCATATACAGTCTAATCTCAATATACGTTCGATGCATAGCTAGATGATACTCCTGGGGAAATTCTGCTCCACTGCACGTGTGCACAATTCAGGTCCCCTGCAGATTTCTTTGCTTCTCCACAGAAAAAAATGACTCTCTCACAGAGAGCAAAGGGAAGCTGCAAGAGCAGCCTTGCAGCACTCCCTAGCTGCACAGGTACATCGTTTCAGGCACTCAGAGCAGCCAGCAGAAAGGTAAATCACTGCAAGGCTGGGGACACCCCAGTCCGTAGCTCCCACCCTGAGCCGGGATCAGCTGCTAGTCCTAGCTGGGCTGGAGGCAGGAGAGTATGGCACTTCCTCTTCCCCTGCATGGAGTGGCTGGGGCTGTGTCAGACCCACCCCCAGAAACCTCCCGCAGCTGCAGGGAGCTCAGCATCCTCCCCTGCTTCCTGTCATCATCACTCCTCAGCTACAGAGGGAGGGGTCACTGTTTGGGGTGCTGCTCCCCGATCTACCCAACCCCTGTGCATCTGGACTTCACGTGCCAACCCTCACCCTGTACACCCAGAATCCCCTAGCCCTCCATGCCCTAACACCAACCCATTGACCTTCAACCCCTGCATCTGGAGCCACCTTGCACTCAGATGCCCTGCACCCAGACCACTCCCCTCTGAGCTCCTTGCACTCAAACCCCCACCTTAATGAGCCCTACCACCCTGAACCCACATACCCAGACCTCCACACAACTGACCCCCCAATTAGTTTCACCCAGACCCCCCTGCTGAGCCCTGACCATTTTCACTTGGAAGCCCCTGCAGAGTCCCATTGTCCCTGCACCTGGAACCCCCACAATGAGGCTCTGTGCATCCAGATTCCCCCCCACACCTTAGACCCCCCCCACTGAGCTGCCTGTATCCAGGTTGACCCACACAGTATCCTCTCACCCTACACCTGGACCCCCCCACACTGAGCCCTTCCACACAGGATCCTGCCTGGTTGAGCCTGCCTGCCTGCCCCACACCTGGTGTGCCTGCCGCAGAGGGGCAGGGCCCCAGGGTATTTCTGAGGGTCTCTCCTTGCGTTGGTTTTTTGCTGAATTTTCAATTTGTGTTGGTCTTAAGGATCTTTTACAGAATGTTATGGTTCTGCTCCTGTCTGCATCGGTTGTGTAGGATATGGCTGTTGTTCACTGCTCCCTCTCGTTGTTAGACTCTGTATGTCTACAGCAACAGCTGCACGGGGGCCAGCCTACCGGAGCTAGCTTGAATCCAGCTAACATGGGCAACGAGAAGAGTGACAAGAGAACACTATGGGCTCCAGCCTCTGAAGCCTGCACTGTCCCGTCTTCTCTGCTGTTGCTCCCTGTGCTAGCTGGATGAAAGCCTCGCTAGGGCAGGGTAGCCCGTGCGCGGCTTTTGCTGTATGGACACAGTGTGAGATGCTCATGAACGATGAGCCATTCTGCTGGAGAAGTGTAGCTTGTATTCAGTGGCACTTTAAGCAACATGCGGGCCTTTAGCATTTGTCTTTCAGGTTTCCTATTCAGTCTGGCTATTGGCTTGGTGTGACAGCTGGTCCACTGATTCAGTGACCAACTTACGCGTGAGCTTGCCACTCTGCTTGTGGTTCCTGGGCTGATGTTTGTTGGTGCAATTCCACGGGAAGGACGAGGAGGGAAAAGCTCCTTTGTGTTGCTAAATGTAATGCATGTAGTATGAGGGGTGCATGTTAATCCCAAGTGTAGAGGGGAATTCAGTATCACACTTTGTAGAGAAGTGCTGTATCTCGATAGTTTGGATCAATACTGAGATGCTGTGTGCATGGAGGTGCTCACGCACTTGTAATAGATTGTCCCCTTTGACTCGAATGGTTAGTTAATATTCAGGGCCTTGCCAGTTTGTTTCCTTCAGAAGAAATTGATTGTGACTGAGGTATTTCATTATAAATAAAACAGGATTGCACCAAAGTCTTGTTTCCCCAAACACAATGAACAAGAAATGAACAAGAGCAAGCAGTTTATATGCTCAGAAATCCATGCCTGTCTTTCCCATGAGTACTGTTCGTAGCCAAAGCTCTGTCTTTTTGCTTCCTCCCCAGGGACATGCTCATGACTGTATCCATGAGATACAAGAAAGCAAGAGACCGCAGACATGTTCAGCTGCAGCCAATCCATCCCCTAGTCTGTCTCTTACAGTCAGGCTCTGGGAAAGCCCTTAGCCAACATGGCTTAGCTTCTGATTGGCATTGCCATGCAGCCATTTGCCTAGAGCAAAAAGAAAAGGAGTACTTGTGGCACCTTAGAGGCTAAGATTTATTTGAGCATAAGCTTTCGTGAGCTACAGCTCACTTCATCGGATGCATGCAGTAGAAAATACAGTGTGGAGATTTTATATACACAGAGAACATGAAACAATAGGTGTTACCATACACACTGTAACAAGAGTGATCAGGTAAGGTGAGCTATTACCAGCAGGAGGACACGTATGCCAAGTGCCTCTGACTCCTGGCAAAACTGATAAGAGTTTTGAGCGCTCAGCACCCGTGAAAACCAGGCCCAAGATGTTGTAAGTTGATCACCTAAAAACTGTGGCACACTGAATTAATAGAAAATCTGGGCCTACACAATTAGGCCCCAGTCCTGCATTCTTCTCATTCCCAATACTGCTACTGATGTCAGGAGTTTTGGATGCATAAAGAATTGGGTATGCAGGATGCTGGTTTGTTGCATGCATTCCTGCAGGCCATATTTCAAAAGGTCTGCCACTTCTGAAACCCATTGTCCAAAGTTTTTCTTATTTGGAAAAGGACAGGACTTGCTCCTTCAGTATTACGCTGAGAAGGTGCATTAAATTGTTTGCTCTCCCCTCCCCCATAATGCCAGATATAGTGCTCGATCCTGTAGGTCCCATAATCACATGAGTAGTACCCCATGAGAAATCACATTGACTTCGGTGGTTGCGGGATCATCCCCTGGGTTATTGGCTTAAAACAAATATTTCAAAATGCCTAAAACCAATATTGCTGCAAGAATTGTTCCCATTTTTACATGCTACAAGTTGGTGGGAGGAGGGGCAGGGGATTAGGAAGGATTCTTCTCCTTAATCATTTTAAACCGTACATCTCAGAATATTTGCTTATCAGTTTTTATCCAATTTCAACAAATCTAGCATGAGACCAAATGCAGTGTTCAATCTATTCAATTATGTGGAAAGGAGGAGTGGGAACAGGGAGGTGGCAGACTTGTCAGATGACACACAATTATGTTTAGTCAAGGTTGGCGGGACCTCACAAAAGTGGGGAAAGAACAATGAATTTCATTGCCAACAAATGCAAGATAATGCACATTGGAAGGAGCAGTTTGAATGACTCATCCCCATTGCGAGGTTCTAAGTAAACTGTCACCACTCCTAGAGTGAAGACCTGCTGTTATGTGGTCAGCTCAATAAAGCGATAGGTGGCTTGTGCTCAAAGCACAAATAGAATTTAAGGCTGTGTAAGGTCTGTGGTGTGGGATAATACTGAAAATCAAAGCTAGTTGAAAATCTTCCAGTGAAACCATTTTTCTGTTTGATTTTGACAAATCAACAAGGTCAGATATTCTGTGGTAATATGTCAATTTAGATTATTTCATTTTTGGGAAAAAAAAAGTGTTATGGATAATGAAAGCACTGGTAGTAGTTACCAGCATAGGGGATCAAAATCCTTGAACTTCAGAGCATAAACCAAATACTAAAGTCCTGATGCAAAGCTTGTTCAAATCAATGGAAAAACTGCCATTCAGGCTCAGTAGGCTTTGGATCAAGCCAAAACTTGCCTGATGGGCCAGGCTATTCCATAATTGTCCATTGCAGAACTGCTTGCATCTTCCTTTTGAGACTTCTGGCTGCTAGGATCCTAGACTAGATGGGCCATTGGTCTGATACAGAATGGCACCTACTGTGTTCTGTCCCTCAACCTTGAAGTAATCTTTGACTTCTCTCTTTTCCTTGGCCCATGCATCCCTCATCATATGTATTTGTTTGTCTGGGGCCATCTGCTTTATATGACCTGGGATGATGATAGGCTATACTTTAAGTGATGTGCCGTGTGTGTGTGTGAGAGAGCATGGTGTGATCCTTGTTTAAAAGGCATCTGAAAAGATTTTTGGTGTTTAGTCTCTTGCAGCTATGTCTTAGAAAAGAAGTGAATTAGCTTATGATGGGACTGGTTCTGTTATGTTCTCTGCATTGTGAATGTGATGGGAATTTCATTTGCCTGAGTGTAGAAAATAACAGTAGCTCAGCATGGAACTTTCTATCCTATTGAAAAGGGAAATCTTTAAGGTAGTACAAAACATTGAATCACAGCACACAGACAAAATGGTAAACAATCCTGGCTGACCTTAGAATGGAGGGCATTCTGGCTCTGAGGAGGACCATGTTATGACTGAGTTTTCTCCATCCTCTTCTGAAATAAGACATCTGACATCATACAAGGCCTGTTGAGGCATTTTTCTCCTATATCTGCCTTATGGAAACTTTCCATAAGCAAGTAATTAGGACCCCATTCTTTTCTGGGACCAAAGATATATCCATCTACTTACTTTGATTGTATTTTAGCCTGAAATTATTTTGCAGGAAAAATTCCCATCATGGCACAGTGGAGTTGGCACCAGCTGTAACTTCACAAGTGCCTATTCCACATCCTGAAAGCTAATTTGCTAAGAAAATGCAGCTGGAAACGCTGAGGTGTATTCCAACAGAGCCCGTCCAAATACTTCTCTTTCCTCTTGCCTTCAGCTTAGAAATAGCTCTTTATTTATACTCCCCGCTATCCCCCCTTTGCTTCTGTATCCCCTGAAATTGTTAGATACTGACTAGACCACCTGAAAGATCCTCCAGAATTGTGCAAAAGCTTCTCTCCCTAAAATGGACTCTTCAGAACACTTAGGGCCGGTTCTTACTTTCAGATTGAGATATAGCAAAGTATCTCAGAAATGAGTGACATGTTTCGTTCTAAATTTCTGCACTGCCATTATTCTTCATGCAAATGTATCTAGACATGATCCTCCAAATAGGGAAGGCCCAGAATACAATGGGGTTCAGAGTATCTGGTACTTCCCTGGTGTCATTTGGCACTTGATAGGATTGGTCTCTCGATCTCTAGATTCTTGGACACATGCTGCCCTTTACCTGCTGCTGACTTCCTGCTCTGCTCCCCTTCTCCCTGTCACTCAGTTGGCATAGCTCCTCCACCAGACACTGTGGCATTCCGGTTTGCTAAATGCTAACTTTGTGCCTAGTTTGCCCTGTGTACCATGGGGATCTATAGTATATGCTCTTGTCTTGCAAGGGATCTACTTTGCATAGTCTGTTCTGTCCCATTCTTGTCGTCTATCTCCTATATGTGGCAAGTGCAATGTGACCCAAACACTGCTTATAGCCTCATAAACTTGCCCGTTTTTGATGGATGATTGGATCCCAGAAAGTGGGTGGAACTACCACAGGACAATATTCTTTGTTCAGTATGTTACCAGTAAAACTGCTAGATCTTAAATAGAACTGGGCTTCAAGGCTTGCTGTACTTTGTGAACCTGAGAAAAGGGGTTTGGCCTGATGGGATGTGGGGGGAGACCATCAATTTATTCCCTTCAGTTAATTGGCTTTGCTCCCCAAAGCCAGGTTGCCCTTCCTTCCAACATACAAAAAGTCACTCCTGACCCCCTGCTGCACCTAGTAACCTAATTGGGGGATGGGTAGTCTTCTTCCCATCTGGCTGTCTCCTGGCTGTCTCCTTTTATGGAATCTGGCCACCCAACAGATCCGAATTTGGGATTTGGTCCTACCTGGGGGCCTCCTCCCAAGCATCTTCTGGATGGAATAGGAAGTAGCCTGACCCCTCTGTATCACAGGGAGGTAGGAAAAGGGAAATGATACCTTTAAATAGTATTAACTAATTAAGGCTGCAACTGACATGAGAGCAGCTAATAGTCTCTTTGAAGTCTGTGTCAAAGAGGGTGAGTCATAGGTTTCACCAGCTGATTGATTGCAAATGAGTGTGTAGGAGGGGCACAGTCCTTGCACTTTGTATTGGGAAGGTATGAATACAGAGTTAGCAGCTGGTACTCGCAGTGAACACAGGTAAGTCTGAATTAAGAGCTCAGCAGTAGTGAGAAGTGGGCAGCTTAGGTGGTGGTTGGTGCAATAAAAACTCAAGCTGAATCTCTCTCGTTTTAAAAACAATTTAATGATGTAGTGAGGAGACCAGTAGTGGATGAATTAGGTTGCAGAGTGACCCAGTTTACTGCACAGAGTCTAGAATGAGTAAATACTTGCTTTGTGGTCAAGTGTAAACTGCTCCTGGAACACAAATGTTTCAAGTGAAACTGCACTAAGGTGTGTGTGTGTGTGGGGGGGGTGTTTTTCTTTAAGCAAATCCAAAAACTGATTCAAGTTGCAGAGTTTGCATCAGGAATCGGAGTTATCCCAAAGAGCCTAGATTCATTGTCCATTTTGGCATTGTCTAGAGACCCAAGCTGTGGAAATTCAGATCTGCACATGGATCTGGGTCTAAAGTTTTCTGGGGTTTGATCAGGTTTCCCAGTTAGGACCCATCTCTACCAAAAATCATGCAGAATTTTTTGTTTTTGTGTTGGGTTTGCTCTGAAACTCAGTAGTTTTGAGTTTCCCCTTTTGAGGTTTGAGTTTAATTTGAACACAAACATCAACTGAATCTGATGGTGAGACCAGCTGTGAGCCCACAGGGATTGCAACAGAGAAAATGAGTTTTCTCACTCAGTGAAGCAAACCCCTTGTTTCCACACAGCTGTGTCTGACCTGAACAGGGGCTGTATGCCATGGAACTAGTTGTCAAGGGGATGAAGATGTGGTGTACGCATAGTTGTTTTCAGACCATCTAGGAGAAATGCCATCTGCTTGGCTGACGCATCCTGCAAGGGTTTTGATGGATGAGGATGCTGATCTGTATTAAAAAGGTTGCTGGAAATATTTCTCTCTCTCTTCTTTTGAAAGATTGAGGAATGTGTAGCCAAAAGGATTTTCCAGGATTTAATATTTGTGTGCACTAATATTAGGTGAGAGAGTATGGCCTGGAGGTTAGAGCTAAGGGCTCAGAAGGTCTTGATCTAGGTCACTCACTACATGTGAGCTCAGATGAGTTACTTCCCCTCTCTGAGACTCAGTTTCCCAATTGGTAAAGTGGGGATAATGGTACTTGTCATCTTCACTGGGGGACTGTGAGACATCCTTAATTATTGTGAAGCATTTTGGGATGCTCAGATGGAAGGTGCTGCAGAGCCGCAATCGAGTATCAATAGCATGTTCTGCATTCTATGGGCTGAGCTCTCTATTCCCACTCCTTGTCCTTCAGGATCATTTATCAATGACTCTAAGCATCATGTCCCACTCCTCCAGCTTCTCCTCCCTATTAGTGTGACCATGGCTGATGGACCCTGCTTCATTTTTCACAGGTTTGATGTTAATGCCATGTGTAACTGTTTGGGATTTGTAGTATCTTGTCTTATCCCACAAGGGTCCCATTCTTCACAACCCATGCTTGTTACCTTTTCCCTTCTCCAGCATGCATCTTGGATAGTACACATAAGATCCTATATGGGTGAGATTGTAACTATCCCAGAGCAGGTGCACAAAGAGGGCAGAGGACTCCTGACTGCACAAGGCTACAGAGGCTGTCTTCCTCCAAGGAATGCAAGGACTGAGAGAAGCATACAAATGAGTGTTCTCCCCCCCCCCTTTTTAATGTAAGTGGAACTTGGGCACCCTGTTGATCTTTGTCTTTGAAATTCTCCCCCTGAGAGTATAAAGACTGTCCTTGTCCCTCATAAGTCCCACTGAAAACTCTTCCAGTACAGATCAGATGCAGTGCTCCTGGAGATCCCCTGGAATAATGCTACCCTCCCCTTCCCTGCCCATGAGGACTGGGTTTTGGAGACACCAGTTAACCTGAAGTGTGTATGGTAGCTGTGTCTTGCTGCGACATTGCTATACTACGTACAAAGCATGATACTTGTAGTATGGCAATGCAAGAGGTGATGGTAGGGCGTTGTGGCACAGAGGCAACGACCGGGGGCCATGGCACAGGGATGATTGAACTTTGTGGGAAAACCTTGGTAAACATATTTTTAAAAGCTCCATTTCTCACTTGGAGACTGAGAGTATCCTGGGCCAAACCACTTGTGTGTCATGCGCTGATCTCACCCCAGGGGATCCAGCTCATTCTCTCATGCCGGCATGTGACTATCCCAGCAGCTTAAAGGCTGTGTAAGGTCTCTGTGCTTCAGACTGAGTCTGAAAACTTGCATGCAGAGCCCAGGATTGGTTTTGTAAAGTGAGTGATTGGGGCTCAGGATTAACTCTTCCATTGCCAAAAGTCAAAGGACAGCCAAAACGCCAGCATCTTCTTTTACTGCTCAGTTTACAAGGTTGTATTTCTTTTTAAAACTGCTATTGCCTTATGAACGGTATATTTTTAGCGGTCTTTGGGTTAGCATTACAGTTGTGCCATGCCTTGAAATATTATTGTATGCAGATTTTAAGTGGGGGACTGAGTCGTAGTTGTAATGTGCACGAAGGGGTAAAAATACCATGTTCTTTCTGATGTCATTATTGAAAGTCATTTTCAGAAGAGAGCTGTGCATTCAGTGACAACTCTTCTAATAATAATTTACACTTGAAATTAACCAAAAATAAAACATTTTAAGTAGAAACGTAATTAGTTTTTGACTGGAAACTTCCTGTGAGGAAACGCAATTCTTCAACCAAACATTTATGAATACAGTTTTTTTTTAAAAGAAATTTCTAATAAGAAATATATTTTTCAACCATGTCAGATCCTAAATTCTATCGCTACATACAGCACACTAATAACCTCTGGAATCTTGAAACGGAAATATCATTGTTTTGAGGTATGAGTCATCACAAGTCACCACTTACCACTTAAGCCTGGTGGATCCCAGGAGCCTGGGAAGAGGGATGGGGTGGGTGAACATATGAGGGAGGGGCACTCATACTGGCTTATATGGAGAAACAAAAGCTGCAGAGGGCATTAAAACTTTAGCAATACACTCAATCAGTAACTGATTGTTTGCAGCCAAGATTAGACCTGGAATCAATGTTTTGTATCTTAATTAAAACATCGCTATCTTTATTGATAAACTGGGAAAACACGTGCAGACATCTCCTAACAAACGTAATCTCTTGCTTCTTTTGATTAGTAAATGGGGATTAAATTAAAATCAATCCTTCTCCCAAGGTCCATTTGTGCTCGTGCGCTCTATTGAATTACATTGCTGGCCCAGTGCCAGGCAGCACTCACCCATTGGGACAATGAAACTTCATCCATAGTAGTGCTCGTTTATGTCTTGCAGTATGTTGCCCATTTATTACAATGGACTCGGGAGACTTTATGCCTTGGTGAGAAATTATTTTTGGATTCAGCTCTCTGTCAAACTATCTTCGGTTTGCTTCTCACATGAGTGGCCTTTGAAGGGGGGAGAGGGAACCAACCTGTGACTGGCAGAAAAGCTATTTGTATCGGGGGCCTGGTGCCAGGAGGAGAATTCATTTGGGAATTGTGAGCCTGATCCAGTTAGAGAATTTCCATGGGGAAATTCAGAGCAATTGGCGGGGCTCAGTGCGTCCTGGGGTTGGGTTTCCTCTGCTTTGCATTTGTGCTTTGGAGATTTGACTCCTGAATGAAGAAGGTGCTTTTAATCTTGCTGATTTACCCTTCATTGCCTCACAGAGGGCTCTGTCCAAAGCCCATGGAAGTCAATAGGGGTATGCCCAAGGACTTGGATTGGACCCTAATTGAACTAAAAATTAGAGTGGAGAAGAATGATGGAACTTTTTGTTTCTGTATTGCAATTTATAAAGTGTGGCTTATTAAAGCTGTGAATAATCATGCTGATGGAAAGTGAAAAGTCTGCATAAAAAGCATCAGTGAAAGACCACTGAAGATCTAGGAAGTGGATGAGCTGGACTGCTCTGTTTAATTTCCTCCCACCTTCTCCATCTGTAGACCTTGCCTTCCTGTCACCAAGCCAGTCAGCAGTATGTAATAACAGTGTTCTGCAGTCCCTTAAGGCTTAAGACTACATTTTTCTCTTCCTTTTGGTGTCCTTTAATAATGTATCGCTTCACACTGTACCCCTTGTTCCTTGACTTGTGTGGTTGTGACTAGGAAGCTATCTTCTAACACATGACATCTTTGGTGGCTTTTGGAGTAATGCAGATGTCTCATGAGGGTAATCAGATCCATTAACTCGTAGCACACCTCTGTCTGCCAAGGCCCAAATACAGGATGCAGAAATACCTTCCTCCTCTTGGGCACAGCCCTGACTTGGATGGCCTCTAACACCAATCCCTCCTGCCTATGGTGGCCCTGAACCACTGGGGGAATACTCTGCTAACCACATCTGCCAGGTATAAGTCTGCTTGGCACTGCAGGAGTCTGGATGTACATTAGGGAATATGAAGATGACTTAATGGTCAGTCCTGCATCAAGCACAGCTCAGCCAAACCAGAGAATCTGGCCCCTGATCTATACAGTTTTCACTTGCAGCAAATTCTACCTGTAAGTGAAAATATCTAGACATCCCTGACTGAAAATTGAAAGCTCTGAGCATCCACTTTCTGTTGCTGCTGAAGGAAGAGGCGAAATGCAGATGCCAGGTCTCATGGGACTCATGATAAACTCCTAATATTTGATGTATCATAAAGCAGAGCCGGCGCTAGGCATAAGCAGCCTAAGCAATTTGCTAGGGCCCTGAGCAGCTCAAACAGGGACCCCTATTTGCTTTTATTACAAGAGCTTCCCTTCAAAAGATTTGCTCTCCCCCCACCCCACTCTTCTGCTGGTAATAGCTCATCTTAAGTGATCACTCTCCTTACAATGTGTATTTTTTCATGTTCTGTGTGTATATAAATCTCCTCACTGTATTTTCCACTTTATGCATCCGATGAAGTGAGCTGTAGCTCACGAAAGCTTATGCTCAAATAAATTGGTTAGTCTCTAAGGTGCCACAAGTCCTCCTTTTCTTTTTGCGAATACAGACTAACACGGCTGCTGCTCTGAAACCTGTTTTAGTATTGTGTGTTTGGGGGGGTCCCCAAAATATTCTTGCTTTAGGCCCCCAATGGGCTAGCACTGGCTGTTCTAAAGCCCCAGCTGCTGAAGGCAAGGGGCTCTTGAGAATCTCAGCTCCTGCTTTTTTTTTTTTTCTTCAATGAATGTTTCTAGTTCCCTGTAGCTGTGGAGAAAAGTTTGAGAATGTTTCTTACAGGCTCAGAAACCAGAGAAACTGAACTCCAAATCTCGTATTTCTTTTTCTTTTTTTTAAAAAGTTTGCTATTTTTTAAGCCAATCTCTGACTTTTGGGGGTAGGGGTGGGGGCAGGGCAGACTCATGATTTTTGAACACTTGTGGTCAGTGCATTGTGACAGTGTGTCTACCGCCACACAGGGTCACTGTGGGCCTGAGAGGCCAAGTAATATACCTGGCCACATTCTGGAGAGTGGGCTAGGCTTAATTAAAGCTGGAGCCCCACTGGGGAATAAACTGGGTGGTGCTATAAAGAGAGGAAGTCCTGGAGCAGGAGTGGGCTGCAGAGAGAGGGACAAACTCTTCCCTCTCTCTCTTGGTGGCAGAAAGTAGAGAGACCTGAAGGGAATGGAAAGTCTCTTGGAGGGCAAGGAGGAGGCCAGTGGGGGGTGAAGATACCTGAAAGGCACAGCATTGGAGCGAGCTATTGTGGTGGACCCTGACACACAGGCAGGAACTGGGCTTCTTGGGCAGAAGCCTGGGTGGTGCTGATCCTTACAAAGAGCCCGGGAAGGGGCTATTGCAGGAAAGGCTAATAGTAGGAAGGAATCCAAGAAGCAGCATGTCAAGTTTCCTTCCCCACCCTGAACTCTAGGGTACAGATGTGGGGACCTGCATGAAAGACCCCCTAAGCTTATTCTTACCAGCTCAGGTTAAAAACTCCCCCAAGGTACAGACTTTGCCTTGTCCTTGAACAGTATGCTGCCACCACCAAGTGTTTTAAACAAAGAACAGGGAAAGAGCCCACTTGGCCACGTCTTCCCCCAAAATATCCCCCCAAGCTCTACACCCCCTTTCCTGGGGAGGGCTTGATAAGAATCCTCACCAATTTGTACAGGTGAACACAGACCCAAACCCTGGGATCTTAAGAACAATGAAAAATCAATCAGTTTCTTAAAAGAAGAATTTTAATTAAAGAAAAGGTAAAAGAATCACCTCTGTAAAATCAGGATGGTAAATACCTTACAGGGTAATTGGATTCAAAACATAGAGAATCCCTCTAGGTAAAACTGTAAGTTACAAAAAGACACAAACAGGAATGTACGTTCCCTCCAGCACAGCTTATTTTACCAGCCATTAAACAAAAGGAAATCTAACGCATTTCTAGCTAGATTACTTACTAACTTTACAGGAGCTGTAAGGCTGCATT
Organism: Lepidochelys olivacea; assembly: GCF_965140295.1. Taxonomy (NCBI): domain Eukaryota; kingdom Metazoa; phylum Chordata; order Testudines; family Cheloniidae; genus Lepidochelys; species Lepidochelys olivacea. The sequence goes on from NC_140412.1 coordinate 12,205,341, forward strand.
CCTGATCTATTCCTGGCAAAAGCATCATACAGACAGTCCAAACCCTTTGTTCCTCCCCCCCATATTTGAAAGAATCTTGTCCCCTCATTGGCCATTTTGGGTCAGGTGCCAGTGAGGTTACCTTAGCGTCTTAACCCTTTACAGGTGAAAGGGTTTTGCCTCTGGCCAGGAGGGATTTTATAGCACTGTATACAGAAAGGTGGTTACCCTTCCCTTTATATTTATGACACAGCAGTATGGTGTCTGATGGGACGGACTGCAGCTTCCCGCCCTAGGTTCCCTGGACTGGAGCCCAATGCAGCAGGAGAGCCTGTATTCCCCTATTAGCTACTGGGAAGGTGATGTGCCACCTCCTGACATAAGGGGATAAGGGAGATTTAAAGGTCTCCGAGAAGGGTGTGAGGACCATGGGGCTGAGAACCAGGTGTAAGCAGTTGGACTCTGTTACCCTGCAAGGATAGGAATTAAACATGACCGGCCGGGAGGTCCAAGTTGCAGGGACAGAAGGACACAACACAGGGCTGGAGATCAGTAGGGGGTCCTAGACAGAGCTGTTACACCACATGCAGCCACAACGGGCCGTGCCAAAAGTGAGCCTACATGGAGGGGTTCCACTGTGATCTGCAAGCTGCGTCCAGCAGCAGCCATTGCTGTAAAAACCTTGATTGCTCAACAATATTAACTATTAAACAAAATTTGGGGGGGGGGGGTTCAAAAATTTTAATTTTAACAGCACAGAGGTTTTGGGGTGGTAAATCCTCATCATATTCACAATGTTTACCCCTTGAGAAAAACAAGCATTAATTGGGCTGGTATGTTTATAAAAATGTTAACTAACGTTTTGGTAAATAAAGCTGATAAAATAACCCCCCCCTCCCCAAAACCACAGCAAGCACAATACAGAAAACATGCATGCATTGTCAATACACCCAGTGTTTATAGTGCATGGTAAGCAGAGAGAGGCACTTACATTAAGTTTCTTGCTTTATCAGACTTAGAAAAATAAGAGACCTTGAATATTTTGAGACTGATTTAACAAAAATCCATGGCTGGCTTCTATGCTGCAGAAGCCTGCACCAAACTGTGGGGATCCTGAATAATTTGGCATCCTCCATTTTCACTTGGGTGTCTGCAGTGTGGAAGTCCAGGTATTTTTCTTGCTGAATCAGGCCCTTTTATATACTTTATAAAAAATCTCCAAAATGCTATAATGTAGGCTGACTCTTAGCTTCTCTTTACACACAGCCTTATCTGACTGCAGGATATTCCATGTAGTTAGCTTGTGCCTGACAATAAACAGGGATAGGGGACTAAGGAGCCTTCTATCATCTTTTAAAAATGTTCTCTTACATTTCAAAGGAGTTCTCAGGCTTGCACGACTAAGCTCTTTATCTCAGTAGCCTTTTCATTTTAATTTTGAATGACACTTATGGTGTTCTCCACATTAACACAAGCCCTTTTTGAATTAAGCAAGTAAGTGGAGATGGAGACATATAATGGTTTGTTTGTGTGGGTGGGTGGTTTTTTTTCTTTCTTTTTTTTTTTTGGTACATTGTCACTTTCAAAAAGTAAAGTGAAAATTTTCAGTAAGCTGAAAAGTCAAAAAATGTTTAAGGTCAAATGAACCATTTTGTTTTGACAAAATGGTTCGTTTCAATTTCATCCATTTTTACTCCAGTTAAGATCCAGCATATCTTTGCTGGTAGGGAGCTCCTCTGGTGGAGGGGTTGCCAGGACAGGGGATCATACTTGCACATGTGGTGATTGTGTCCAGGAACTAGACAGTTTGGGGAGAAAATTATTAAAGGGATTCATTTTATAACAAAATGCTAGCTTCCCAGACATCCCTGCCCTGCTTACTTAATGCTCCAATAAAGGATGTACATTGTAAACAGAACAACAAATTTTTTTTTATTGTTAGCAGCAGACTTTATATTGCACATTATTAGAAAAATGTGACTTCTCCTGTAAAGTAGTGGTATAGTAAAATGTGGGCTGTCCTGGTAATGGAAAAGCTTTCACACCAAGTATGTACACAAGAAAAGTGCCAAACTGTTGGGAATGGGCCACGTCCACCTTGATTGCATTGGCCTAATTAGCACTACAAAGGTAACTTCTCTCTGTTGCTCTTCACCCCTTCTTGTCAACTGAAAATAGGCCACTTCCATCTTAATTGAATTGGCCTCGTTAGCACTGACCCCCCACTTGGTAAGGTAACTCTATCTTTTCATGTGCTGTAATAGATCTACTGCTTACTGTATTTTTCACTCCATGCATCTGATGAAGTGGGTTTTAGCCCACGAAAGCTTATGCCCAAATAAATGTGTTAGTCTCTAAGGTGCCACAAGGACTCCTCGTTGTTTTTGCTGATACAGGCTAACACGGCTGCTGCTCTAAACAGAGGATGAGCATTTAGAAATTTGGCCACCCTTTTTTTAGCAAAATCAGCAGAGGAGGATGCTTTCTAGGCAGCAAATGCAAATCTTAAGCCAAATTCTTTGAATAGTACCTGATCCTTAATAAGTAATGTGTAGTGTAGTATGTTAATGTTTTATTGTAACGTTGCCTTACGTTTAAACAAAAAAATTAAAGGAAACTTTGATATAAAAATTTCAAACCAAAAAATCAAATAGTTTCATTTCCAAACTGTCAAAACACAACAATTTTTCCAGATTTTTTTTAAGTGAAGAATTTGGCAAAAATCACATGAATTCTTGAAACGTTTTGGTGTTGCTGCATCTGAATTTTTCACTGGGAAAGGCTTTGGTTGAAAACTTTTGCCCAGCTCTGCAAATCAGTTCCTTTATTTGTGACTTTGCCTCCACTTAACAGCACACAAACCAGAACTTGCTCCTAGAGCTCCCTGTTCGCATGGACCTTCACACAGCAAAGCAAGGACCTTCAAGAGTCATCCCTCCTGTGCTATAGCTGCAGCCTACGCCCTTGGATTGTGATCTGCGCAATAACATTGCAAACGCTTTTTACAAGCCTACTCATTTCATTTAGGGATGCTCCAGTATTTTAGTTGCCATAAAGTAAAATACAAAAAGGGCTCTCTCAATGTTCATGAAAGCAAACCAAGCTCTTTTCTAATTTTTAATCTAAACTAAGAACATTAATTTTCGAGGGCCAACCTTGGAGCTGTGCCAGTTCACTGTTCAACATGAAGCATAGAATAACTCCAAGCCTACCTTCAGCTAAGTGCAAACTGCCTCCGGGAAAAAGTCACAGCTCACTCAGGTTATGGTCCTTGACTGGAGAAGCTTTGGAGTTCTATATGGATGCTTATAAAGCTGCTGCTGTTGATGTATGTGTTGCTTTTGCTTGTTTTGTTGTAGGAATTCACATGGAGCAACTAATGTGTTCAAAGCCACATGGTATTTCTCCTGTGTCCTTTACTAGTTGAGTCTCTCTCTCATGTGATCAAGGATGTCAGACCAGGTAGAGGCCAATTTCACTTGGTTTCTTGGTTACAGAGGCAGCATTTTAGCTGACCTTCCTGATCTGACTGCAAATAAACTAATCAAGAAAAATAAACTTTTCTTAACTTACTATGGGCCATGGTGGATTCTCCAATCCCTGGCAAAAGATAGGCTCTAATTCAAACAGGAATTAATTCAGTGAAGTCCTGTGTTGTGCAGGAGGTCAGTCTAGCTGATTACCATGAGCCCTTCTGGCTTTAAACTATAAATCCTGGCTCCTTTATAGGAGTTACACTGGGCACTACTTGTCAGGGTATGTTTTACTCTATCTAATTCCTCCATTTCTGGGGGACTCTCTCTCATTACTTATTATTTATTGTATATCGTGGGCCTCAATCGCTCTCTTTGTGATTGGCAAGGACATCACTGTTGTCACTAGGGTGAAATGCTTGTAATCTGAGTTTAGGGCATTCTTGGTGACAGATGATTGGGTGGAAGTCCCAATGAGCCTGGGTCTTAGCACACTTAGGGCACGTTGCAAGAGCTGTCTCTTGCTGTAGGCCATCTGCTCCCCATAACACCGGCACAGAATGAGCTTGTGACCTCTGGCCAATGAATTGCCATAATCCTCCCTCTTGTGGCCGGAGCTAAGATGAGGGAGGGTGGTGATTTAAGACCCTTTTAAGGGGAGAATTCAGCGTGGTTGGTATTTGCATATACAGATTACTGTGTGCCGAAGTGCTGGACATGTTAGAAATGCCGGAAGTGTGTATCATTCCCAGGTAACTAAAGGTCTCATGGATGGGATTTGGATTTAACTGATGAAGCCCTAGATGGCTTGGGTCCTATATACGTCAGAGATTGCTTGTCCCTTTGGGTAGCACGTGGTCAGCTGAGATGCTCAAAACTAAGTACAATGAGAGGGGCCTGCAGGAAGGATGTTTTCCTTTCGAATCTGCTTCCCACCAGTGGTTTTCTAGTTCTCAACAGAACTTTCAGGTCACGCTGCAAATATGCACTTCCTGGTGAAATCCTGGCTCCATCAATATCTGTGGCACAAATCCCATTGACTCCAACAGGGCCAGGATTTCTCTCTCACACCTTGCTCCAGGCTTCTGTGTGGGGGAAAGTTTGTCTTCTCAGGTGTATTCTCAATAGTTGCTACAAGCATGTTCTCCAGGGCTGGAGAGTTAATATTCTCTGTTGCAAATGCAGATGTGAAACTTGATCTTTCAGGTATCTTTCACTATCTGTAAGCAAGAATTCCTTCCTTAATAGTAATAAGTAGCACTTACAGCTCTTCTTCAAAGCACCATACAGGTATTAGGTAATTATGATTAACTGATGTGAAAGATCCTGCTGGTTCTCTTCTTTTCCAGTCTCCAATAAATGAGGAGAATCTTACTCATTATGGGTCAGATCACATGTTTGAGGCTTTCTTGGGGTACTCAGGACTGAGGGTTGCCTTCTTACCCCCTACCCCCAGCACGAGAGAGATACTTGCTGGTGTTTGGCTGGGTGTCACCTCCCTCACAACACCAGCCTGTGAGCCACCCAAACAATGCTCAGGGAAATGCTAGCGCTTGCTTTGCAGCGTCACAGGGTATAGGTTCACCCCTGTCCCTTAGCCCCTTCGAAGAGTTCCCCGTGATATCCAGGCCCTGTGACTGCTACTCGGAAATACCAGGTTTGCTATTCCCCAGGGGACAGTGTCACACCAGCTTGTTTGGCTCTACTGAGGTACTATCTACTGGATAGGTATATGCCAATTTTCAGGTGATTTCCGATGAGAACAGATGCATATAGATATTTTGGGGAAAGGGAAAATCATATTTCAGGGGTGGGTTTTTTGTTTTCCTTTTCAATAAAATGTGGACTAACTCAAATTAGACTGCTAACCAAATTTGTCCCTTTTACACGTGAGATCATTTCCTCATGAAGGGGTAAAAAAAAAAAATAAAAGAAAAAAACCCCACACATGCGTTTTTACGACAAGAAATGAAAATACAGCAATTGAGGGAATTAACATACTGTAGTGCCTGACACAAATGTTTTTCTATTTATAAGACTAAATATATTTGACTCTAAGAATCTTGAGAGCTAAATGCTGAGAATGATGGCCCCCTTAGTGCCAAGGCTATGCAAGGAAGCAAGAGGAACTGCTGCTAGCTGAAGGCAAAGAACTGTAAATGACATGGGAATTGTTCAGTACATAACAAAACTCCACTTTCTGTATGCCACTTACAAAATCTGCATTTTAAAAATGCAGGCATAGATTATGTTTAAACAGTTATCATATTTAGGACTTTTTAGACCTTCCACAGATCACTTAGCTTTTGTTTGGGTGGGAGGGGTTGTTTGTGTTCTTTAGCTTTGCTGGGAATTGCAGAGGATTTCTATGCTAGTGCAATGAAAAGGCAGTTCTCATACTAATTGCTTTCTATACACTCCTTGGTGTATATGGCTTTGCGTTGAAATGAAATGCCAAAGGGCCTGGAGGTCTAGTAAGTAACAGCTACATCCTGAAAGATGTTTCTGAGCACTTCTGGAAAGATGCTGAGTCCCTTATTGACTTCAGCGGCGGTGGAGGGCACCCAGCACCTTGCAGGACTGAGCCATAAGTTATTAGCCAGCCTAGGTAAACTCCGTAGTGTGGACAGAGAGTGCTCATCTGAGTGATTTCCTTTATTCCCTTGCAGACAAATCCTGGTCCCTTGTGCAAAGCCCATGAAAGTTTTTACCCCTCTCCACCCATGCAGCAAAGCATAAATGCCTCTTAAGCTAGGAAGCGATACTCAGACTGTGGCTTTCAAGCCACAAGTGGCTCTTCAGTGTGTCTTCTGCAGCTCTTTGTAGCACATGATATTAAACCAATCAGTGTTTTAGTAATTAAATCAGGATGTGATTAATCACTTGTAGTGGATAAAATACTTAATCCGTCATTTTTGCTGTGAGAATAATAGATACAGAACTAAATATTTCCCCTGTCATACTGTTTAAATAGGACTCTGTAGTACTATAGTAAATGAAACAATGAATTTGCATGACTGTGGCTCTTCTGGGTAATGTCACATGCAGGGCCCCTAGGAGCTGATTTTCAGAGAACACCCAAAACTCCAGTGGAAGTCCATGGGGGACCTGTGCTGCTCAGCACTTCTGAAAATTAGATTCTCATTGAGTGCACACCATCCTTGCACTTCAGTCAATGCAAGGTTCATGCATCAAATATGAGAGAAATTAACAAGGCATGGTCTTCACATGCACCATGTATTAAGCCATAATAACTGACCCTTCTGTGTCTATCATTCATTCATGATTTTGTTGTACTGTTGCTGATATGGGGATTGCAGGGTCGCTCAGTTTACCTTGCCTGGAGCCTGCCTTCCTTGGTCAGTGGAACTGCAGGCAGTGCATTGTATTTTAGGATTTTGCACAGCCCTAAAGCAGGGGGACACAGACTGCTGGATAGGAGAGGATGGAGGAATCATAGAATCATAGAATATCAGGGTTGGAAGGGACCCCAGAAGGTCATCTAGTCCAACCCCCTGCTCATCCCAGCCAGGGCTTTGTCAAGCCTGACCTTAAAAACCTCTAAGGAAGGAGATTCTACCACCTCCCTAGGTAACGCATTCCAGTGTTTCACCACCCTCTTAGTGAAAAAGTTTTTCCTAATATCCAACCTAAACCTCCCCCACTGCAATTTGAGACCATTACTCCTCGTTCTGTCATCTGCTACCATTGAGAACAGTCTAGAGCCATCCTCTTTGGAACCCCCTTTCAGGTAGTTGAAAGCAGCTATCAAATCCCCCCTCATTCTTCTCTTCTGCAGACTAAACAATCCCAGCTCCCTCAGCCTCTCCTCATAAGTCATGTGTTCTAGACCCCTAATCATTTTTGTTGCCCTTCGCTGGACTCTCTCCAATTTATCCACATCCTTCTTGTAGTGTGGGGCCCAAAACTGGACACAGTACTCCAGATGAGGCCTCACCAATGTCGAATAGAGGGGAACGATCACGTTCCTCGATCTGCTCGCTATGCCCCTACTTATACAGCCCAAAATGCCATTGGCCTTCTTGGCAACAAGGGCACACTGCTGACTCATATCCAGCTTCTCATCCACTGTCACCCCTAGGTCCTTTTCCGCAGAACTGCTGCCTAGCCATTCAGCCCCTAGTCTGTAGCGGTGCATTGGATTCTTCCGTCCTAAGTGCAGGACCCTGCACTTATCCTTATTGAACCTCATCAGATTTCTTTTGGCCCAATCCTCCAATTTGTCTAGGTCCTTCTGTATCCTATCCCTCCCCTCCAGCATATCTACCACTCCTCCCAGTTTAGTATCATCCGCAAATTTGCTGATGGTGCAATCTACACCATCCTCCAGATCATTTATGAAGATACTGAACAAAATATCAAAATAATAAAGGAGGATGTGGTGCTTTGGTCGGATCTTTTGTGATATCATGTGTAATGACCATAGTGTTGGGTCCTTATCGGGAATGGATCAAACCTCTGGATCTCCAGTATAGAAAGCATATAACCCAATACATCTTCAGATAAAGAAGTAAATCCACTTAGGCAGGGCATGTCTACACATACAGCACTGCAGCTGCACCATGTCTGGTGAAGATGCTCTACGCTGACAGAGGAGAGCTCTCTGAGTGACATAATAAAACCGCCTCCACGAGTGATGGTAGCTATGTCAATGGGAGAAGCTCTCCCGCCGACTCACTGCTGTCCACACCAGCACTTAGGTCAGTGTAACTTCTGTCACTCAGGTGGTTTATTTACAACCCTGAGTGACACACGTCATGCCGACATAAGCTGTAGTGTAGACGTAGCCTCAGTAGCTACAGTCAGGCCCCTAGCTTTTGTGGATGGGTTACATACACTGAACAATGGTTACTTGGTCTTTATTGAAAGAATACATTTTGCGAGTATCAGTAAAGCACCTATATTTGGGGTGGGGAGAAAGCCTCTGAGTTTGCTCTAGCTAGCATAAGTCAAGTTATCATTTTAGAAAAGTCTTTCAAGACACTAGTGTGGAGCTGTTCACTAAATGGTTCAGAACATCCTCCTTATATAACCCTTCGTCTGGGCTGGGTTCCAGCCTTTCTTGGTTTCATATGTTTTTATCTCTCTGAGTGATTAAGCCTGTGTTAATTACCAGATTGCGGTCAGCTGAGGTAACAGATATGGGGTGTGATTTATAGCACATTACCGACGGCTACTTTAATATGACGTCTGCATGAATCCCAAAAGGCAGTAAAGCCAAAATAGTCTCACTTCTGTTCATAAAGCTCAACACCTAAATAGGTGTCTTGAATATCAGTGGGATTTCATAAGCAGGAGGAGATCAACTAACAGAGAAGTGGTATTATATCTGTATACAGCATTGTAGGACCAGTACTGGAATACTGTGTCCAGACTCAAAAAAAGGATGCTGGAAAATGGGTTTAGAAAAAAGCTACAAGCATCACTTAAGGTCTGAAAAATATGCCTTAGAGAGACTTAAACTCAATCTATTTCACTTATTGAAGAGAAAGTGAAGGGGTGACTTGATCACTGTCTCCAAGTACACATGTGGGAAAGAGATTTCTGATGGCAGGCAGCTCTATAAGCAGAAAGGAAGAACACAGATCTTCTTTGCTTCAAAGCTGAAGGTGGACAAATTCAGATTAGAACTAAGGGGCACATTTTTAACAGTGAGGGTAATTAACCATTGGAACAACTTGCTTCAGGATGTGGTGGATTCTCCATCACTCAAACTCTTCAAATTAAGACTGTCTTCAGGGAGCAATGCAAGTGCCTCCACACCTCTGGAAACCAGTGCTTTAATATTGATTTCACTGTTGAGCACAGGAGGAATGCAATGGGCCCAGGACTGTTTCCCACGTGTACCTTGTGCATGTCCTGAACTAGGGCGCTTCCCAAGCGTGTGCTTTCTACAATCTGATATCTTATCCCTCTCGTATAGCTGAGCATGCTCCGTGCTCGCACAGTGTTCTGCTTTGGGAGGACAGGCACCCTGATCTACTGCTGTGAAGCTGCTTCAGAAACTTCTGCGGCTGCTGGTGTCAGAGAGAACAGTGTGCTTTGCCTTCTTCCTGAGACCAAGTGCATTATCTTATAACACTCCTACGACCTAATTCTGGTGTCCATCCAACCTCGCTGAAGTCAGTGAGGTTGCGTAGATATAACCGAGTGCAGAATTTTTTCTGTTTAGTTTTTCTTTAATCGCCCTTGCTTATCCTCTAAATGCAGTTCACTCTGCTTGTCAATGCTGTGATTGTACTTACAGTCTGTTTGTAAAACTCTTTTTGGCACACGGCTTTACACTCTGAAGGAAGCCATCAAAATAAAACTGCAGCCCTTGTGCGCTGTGGCATGAAGATCTTGTCATCGCTCATCAAAGATCTGTGAGGGCTGGCTTAATTGGCAAACACTGACCAGGCTTGCACCCCCTGCATAAACAGCCATAGCAACTGGATTGCAGTCCATCCCCGCCCAACTGAAATATTAGTAGTCATGCTTCTTACAGTAGTACATAAGGACCTGCCAAAAATGGGGACCCATTCTAAGCACTGTACAAACAGAGTGGTAGGTGATTTTGGGTAACATTTCAGTAAAACTCAAAAGATTTTGGGCAACTCTGTTCAACTTCTTTGTCTGGCACCACTGGTGTGGTGAGGAGCTCTACAAACATGTAAGGCAAAAGCGTGCCCTCTAGCTAGACAAGATATCAATGAGGCTGAAGTGGGGAGGGATGCAGCATAAAGCAAAGTAGTTATGTGTTTGAGCCCAGCATGCATCTTGCTAATTCCAAGTGCATTTGTTTTAAGGAGTTAATGTGGGCTAAATGAAGGTCTAATGGGCTGAAGTGAGAGCAGGGGGGTGAGTGAGTATTTGTGGAATAGCAGCCAGTTGAAGAGGGGTTGGATGGAAGGGAGTGAGGTTGCATGGCATGATGGAGGAGAGAGGCAAACAGAACAGCATGGCAAAAAGGCAGAAGTGAAAGGGGGTCTCTCTCTCTTTCTCTAATTTAGGTATTTATTTGACTCTCATTACCATAGTATCTGAGCACCTTAAAGTGCTAATCCTCACAACATTCCTGTGAGGTAGGGAAGTGCTATTATCCCAATGTTACGTATGGGGAATTGAGAAACTGAGGGACTAAGTGACTTGCCCAAGTTCACACAAGAATGTCTGTGGTGAAGCAGGGAATTAAATTCAGGTTTCCTGTGTTGCAAGCTAGGATGCTAGCCACTGGATCATCCTTCCTCCCTGGGATGGAGGCATAGTAAGGCATCCAGAACCATGGATGGGCACATAAATTAAATAGCCGTGCGCCCTCCATTGGGATTTTAACATGCAGAGAGAGAACTGAAGGAGATGCAGCCTTGAAGGGGAGGCTCAACTTGCTGAAGGAGGAGACAGAAAATCAGTGGAGGAGGGGATTGAGAGCTGGGTTAGGAGCTGGACTGGAGAACTGTGACTGGAGCAGTGTGGAGAGCTGAGAGACATGGTGGCAGCAGTGACAGTCTTTCCCTTGCTGATGTCTCTTAAGCCACGTTGTGGCCTGCCATTGGTGCCTACTGGGCCTTTTTTTCTCCCATCACCATGGGGTCTGAGCACCTCCCGAGCTAAGTGCATGGATTGTCCCAATTGTTGCTTTCAGGTCCCACTGGAGGGAATGCAAAAAAATTGCCCCCAGAGGCAGAAAAGACCAAGTTTAGAAGCGTGTTCCTGGGCTTTGTGTGACAGGTGGAGTTGGGCCCTTTTCATAAACATCTGCACTTTCTGGCCTGCCTTGTCTCCCCTACCCACCCGTCATTGAGAAGGACTGAGCTCCTGTTGCACAAATCTCTGTGTAGCTTGCTTTTCTCTTACCACACTGGGTTCCACAGTCTCCTCCTCCCTGGCTTCCACAAGGCTGTCCAGCAGCAGTGTCTTACTAACATGGGAAATTAAGATGGATATTTTTTATAATATCCAAAATAATAATGGGAGTACTCACCGTTATATTGGGATTACAACAAAACTGAGAGTAGAGAGAAACCCCAGCAATCAGTGCATGAGAGCCATGAATCGACTTTCCCTGTGGACAGTTTGCTCCTTAATTGCCCACATCAGGGTTTCTTGCATCTTCCTCTGAAGCGTCTTGTACTAGTCAGGAGACCGGATCCTGGCCTAGATGGACCCACAGGTCTGAGCTGATGGAGCAATCTGTGTTCCAGATTCCCTGCCTCCTCAGGCAAAGGATGAATTCTGTGTTGCACGAGTTCTCTGACTGTTGCTCAAGTCCTACCCACTGTGCTACATGTCTTGAACAACATTCAGATATCTTTCTCACCGTTGGAGCTCAGGTCCTTGGGCATGTCGTGGCACCCTTTGTCTCTCCTATGCGCTACCAGTCTCTCTACAGAAAGCTCCAGTGCTTCTCCCTGAATTGCAATCATTGTCAAAGTCTTTGGGCCTCTGCTTGGCATTTTAGGTACTGCCCTGTGGTAGGATGGGAAGGAGCGTCTTGCACCACCGCCATCGGGGGACATTGTGTTGCCTTCCCAGAGAGCCCTAGCCTACAGGAAGAATGCTGTTGTATCACTTCTAGGACAGTGCCAGGTGTGGTCCCATCCACAGCCAGCCAGGTCTTCAGGTGAGGAACAAGTGGGGCAGGCAGAGACATGTCCTTCTCACCTCTTTAGGAGCAGTTTGTTCTGGGAGGTTCCCTTGTAGCCAGGATAGCACAGGGACTGCACTTGTAGCTGGCCTCTCACCCAGACGTCCACAGGAGTGGGGAGGAAGGGTCCTTGGGCTTCAGGGCTAGGCATAATCGAATACTGCTATTTATTACTAGTTGGACCAAATCCAGGAGCTCAGAACCAAACCCTCCCAAATTTCAGCATGGGGAGATCCTTGGCTGCAAACTCAGCTCTACGGTTTTGATTCTGATGCAGTTCCAGAAATGGCGGGGACCTGTGTTGCAGTTCTGGTTTAGGAATTGCCATCCTTATGCGATACAACCAAGATTGGCGCTCAAAATGGCAGATCTCATTAGAACCAAATTCTGACCCTGGTGAGGCCTGGTATCAGAACTCCAAACCCAGTCTAAGCTCAATCTGAGTCTGTCAACTGCTTCCTTGGCCCATCCCTCTGGATTCTTTTCCTCTACACCATTCACCATTGTCAGGAGCCTTAAACTCAAGGCTTGTTTTTGTACCAGCTGTTTAAGACAGGTGCAAGTAATACACTGAGGTGAGGTAACAATAGCAGAAAGAGTGGCTGCAATTTGAAACATTTCCACATGAATGACAAACACTTTTAAAATTGCAGGGTCTGCTTTTCACTTTTGACATGCATTCGGCATGTTTCTACAGAGTCTTCACTCACTGTCTCCCGTTTCTTGGAATAGACGCTCCAGATGTTTTCAGATGCTCCTCCCTAGAGGATATGCTCTAATATGAAAAGACTGTGTTCAGGCCTGTTGCAGTTGCTAGCCACACACAAATGAAAGGCTCTGAAGGCTAAAGACTTGAGTCAACTATCAGGTTGCATTGTCTTGGGGGCAAGTGACTCAGAATGTCGGTCTGCCATGCATCTGTGGTGCATAATTGTGTGTGTGTCTCCCAGAGATAAGTGTCACTGGATGGACCCTCAGGCCTGCGAAGGGAGGGCTGAAGTGTGTGGTGTCACCTTCTAGTGTCTGGTAGTCTACCCTCAATAGAAATCCTCCTGTAATGACACAGCTTGTTTGCTGCTGTTTTAAATAATAAACTATATAAGCTTATGGTCAGAAATGACCAAATTCTATTTCTTGTTAAATAGCTGAGCCAGCTGCTTCTAATGACCAGGGATGACTAAGCATTTTCCGCTGATGACAAATATAGTGGACTGAGAACAAGCTCCCCTCACACATGCACGTTCCATGTGTCAGTAAAGTACAACCAAACATTCGATACATTTGCGCTGCTATATTGTAACTTTTTTTTTAAATACCTCAAGTGGAGAGAAGGCCTGGTGTCCTGCCTCTGCTCGCTGCCTGGACATAACCAGATTGAGGACAGGTCTACACTAAAGACCTACACCCCTGACCAATGTAGTTATACCAACCTTATCCCTCATGTAGACAGCACTGTGTAGATGGGAGAGCTTCTCTCACTGACATAGCTATCACCTCTTGAGGAGGTAGCTTAACTACACTGATGGGGGGAAAAGCTCTCCTGTCAGGGCCGTAGCGTCTTAGCTACAATGGTACAGCTGCAGCACTGTATGTGAAGACAAGCCCTGGGAATGAATTTTAATTGTTAAAATGCCTAACATAGAATGAGCTTTCTTGCCCCAGATCCAAGGCTGTTACCTGATCCCTGGTCTCTAGGGCCTTGTCTATACTGGCCAACGTAGCAATAATTCAACCTGTTAGGGTTCTGTGGCATGGTGATAAGAACCCAGTCTGTACTGCAGTTTTCTTCATAGGTACCTTGCTGAAGGTGCGCTGGTGGATTTTTGGCTCTGAAGTTTGCTAATGGAGGTGCAGCCCACTACTGAATAATGACTTTTTGGCCTCTTTAGTCACACATAAAAATTGTAAGGGAGACTTTACCTGGATAATCCTTGCCTGACTCAGCAGGCAGCATTTCCAGTACCTCATGGTCACCGCAAGGGGCAGCGTTAATTTATGGTGGATTTTAGAATGACAATTTTTTAATTTCATCCCTAGCGGCTCCCCTAAATTCCACTGACCAAACACACACGAAGTCCAGTGATGTAGTGTTCCTGTAAGCTGACTTCATGTGGGCCAGGGATAAAAGAAGATGATTAGAGCTGAGTGGGAAACTGTTTTCCTATGAATTTTTTTTGTTTTCAAATAAAATGTCCATTCTGCTTGTGGATGAAACCCAAACCTCAACGTTTTTTTGTGAATAATCAGAGAAAGGGAAAGACAGAGAAACAGTCACCCCACCCCAGAATAGCACTTACCTGGGAGGTGGGAGACCCAGGTTGAAGTCCCTGCTCTGTCTGATTCAGTCTCCCAGATCCCAAGTGAATGCTCTAACCCCTGGGCTATTCTGGGGTGTGGTATTCCAGTCTGTACTTGACAAACCTTTCTGAAGACAGTTTTGTTTTTTTAAAATTCCCAGTCAGCTCAAGATATGAAACCTCATAAACCCTGCTCCTCCACCTCAACTTTGGCAGTCAGTTGAACTAGAACAGCAGGATGATATGACTCAATATTTCCCCAGCTGTGGGATTTTGAAATAGATCATTTAAAAAGACTCAACTTAAAAATTGCTTTTTTGACCTGAAAATGTTTGTTTGCAGTGTTGTGGTAGCTGTGTAGGTCCCAGGATAAGCACCAATCTAAGATGCTCACAACTGAAACAGATGGGAGGAAAAAGTTTATTTTGTATACTTTGTATATACAGTAGTGCATTTCACTGTTTTCCCTGCATAGTCAGTCACTTGGTCAGTTTCCTCTGTTGTTGTTTGAGTCTTTTATTCAGCAATAGGGGGAGAGAAACATTTTTAATGGATTTTTTTTATTTTAAAGCCACAACAATTGGCAGGGGGACTCAGATAGGTGTTGTACAAACAAATATGTTAACCTTTTTAAATACACTTGATTTCAAATTGTCCCTTCAACTAGTTAATTGCCCCTGCTAATTCTGCATTCAGTCACATTCTTCCAATAAACAATCTTAAAGTTAAGACTCTGTGGGTTTCTAATAATGTAGGTCTAAATTCTGCTCTCAGATACTGGTACCTCACTCCCATTCATTTAGTGGGTGTTGCATTCAGTATCTGGTGGCCGTGTGGCTCTCAGTTTGGGGATGAAGGAATGACTAGTGTGTTTAACTGATACTTACTAAATTATCAGTCATTCTTTTGTCCTTCTCTGTCTGCTGAACAAGAGGGGAAAATAATCCTGCCAAAGAGCTTTTTTTAAATGAAAGTTGTCTGATTAGAGTGCTAGGTTAACATTCACCCGCTAAAAGAAATAACCATTAGATATCTATATCTAGACCCTGATAAAGACTAAAAGAGCAGCTTTCAAATATCAGCAAGTTACACAATATTTGCTCTGTGTGAGAAGAGGCGGTATAAGCCCTTTGCTCAGCACTCTGTGCCTCTGCAATCCAATAATTGTTTATGGGTAAATGCCAAAATGCTTACAAATCAGAAAGGGATGGCACTCCATCCTGAACCAACTTGATAATGAAGGAAAATTGAATAAATGCTGCTTATTAAAAGTTGACTTTTTTTTTTGTGGAGTCTCCTGAAATGTGTATCAAAGTAATTTACCAAATGAATGAGACAGTTGGAGAATTATGCAACATATACTTTTATATAATGTGATTTTCAAAATTCAGGGTTTATCATTAGGCATGCTTATTGGACAGGCCCAATTTGCAGTGCCAACTGGTCCTTTGTACATGCATTTATCCCATGTGTACAGTCAGAATTCCTGGGACTGCATACACATTAGGCTGGCAATTGCACACTTAGAACGCAAATGCTTCTGCAAGCCTCTTTTTAAAAGTCAGGCCCTATTCTAGTTTATATGTAGTTAATTAATTAAATCCGCATTACATGCTATTATCTGTCTGCACTTTAATAGCTTATTGATGGGACTGGATGTAGCATACTGCAGTGACATGGGCTAAATAAGTTTGAAAGTAGGATTTTCACAATGAAAACTTTTCCATTGAGTTCAGTTTAGAGACTAAATCTAGATCAACATTCACTGAAATGTTGTTCTCTATCAGCTTCATGAATGGAACCAGCTCTAGTCATGTTCTCTTAGCTTTGAACACTTTCTGAATTTACTACAAGGAGGTTTTAATTTCTTCCTGGTACGAAGATGCTTTTTGTGGGGTGGATTTTTTTTAATGTATTTGTTCTGCAAATATTATTTGTGTAATAGTCTGGAGAAGAAACAAATGCACAGATGGACGAGTATTGAGTTAAACCAGGTGTTGAAAAGGTTAGGCAGTTGCTGCTTGGCATAGGAATAAGTTATTCGTAAGCATTGCATTACGTGCAGGTTTTGTACAGGAAGTTGGAAGATGAACGGCCTTTGCACTGAGTCACCGACATTAAAGTGGCTGTCCTTCATTTTAGTCTCCTTCATGGCTTGGCAGCTTAGGGCCTGATTTTCAGATATGCGGAGCATCAACACGTCTTGAGTCAAGTTAACAGGAGATGCAGGTGCTCAGCATCCATGAAAGTCAGGCTCTTTAAAGTCTTCCCCACCTCCCATTTACTACTTTGCAGTACAAGCATCACAGTGCACTTTAGAAGATGCTGTTACGGTGCTTCTGCTATGGTAACAAACTAACTGATAAAAAGAAAAGGAAGACTTGTGGCACCTTAGAGACTAACCAATTTATTTGAGCATAAGCTTTCGTGAGCTACAGCTCACTTCATCGGATGCATACGTGAGCTGTAGCTCACGAAAGCTTATGCTCAAATAAATTGGTTAGTCTCTAAGGTGCCACAAGTACTCCTTTTCTTTTTGCGAATACAGACTAACACGGCTGTTACTCTGAAAACTAACTGATGTTAACCATTGGGGCAAATGCAGTGCCTCCAGGTCTGACGTGCTACTCAGTCCTCTTTCAGGCCATGTCCCATATACAATGCTTGGCCCTCAAAATTCAAGAGCTAGACCCTGCTGGGGAGAGATTTGACTGTTGCTAGTTGGGATTTCCAGGGTTCATCTCAGGAACATGTTGGATTTAGACAGTGTTTCACAACACCCCCAAAATAAGGGATCAAAAGGTAAGTAAAGCAGGACATAGGCAGATATGTGACCACCCTTTTATAATGGAGTAATGACCTGTTGGCCAGACTCCGGGAGTGGTGATGGAGAAGAGCTACAGGTAGCTGGCCCTGGGTATTTATTACTTGTTTTTGCATGCATTGTGAAAGCACCTGTCTCTCTAGCATCTGGACACTGCTCTGATTGGGGGTATAAGCCTGCATTCCCTTATTCCGGTGAGTATTTCTCCTGAAGCCAATGGGACTACTCTTCTGAGTAAGAATTGCTCATGTGAGCAAGAGTGTACAAGATCTGGCATTGGGTGAATTTCAAAAGCTCCCTCCGTTCTATGCCACCTTTCTTTTTTCCACTCTGGTGACTCATTTAAAAGGAGACTGTCAATGTAAAAAATCATACTTCTACCTGAAAATGTTTCTACTGTTGTGACAAGCAGCAATCTGAGATGACAGTAACTGAAAGAAACTGGAAAGAAAAATATTTGTTTCTTAAAGCCTGTTTACTATCTTCATGGTGTGTTTCATTGTTTTCCCCTGTTCATTGGTGGTTTGGGTCATTTACATAGCAACGAGGGGTGTTTTTTGTTTGTTTTTAAGGATTTTTGTTTTTAATTGTAAAGCCACAAAATTTGGCAGGGGGACTTAAGTGTTGTAAATGAAAACATTTTCATGAGTGGTTTTCTTTTTTTCTTTTTTTTTTTTAAATGGACTTGATTTCTAATTAGCTAGTAAAATACTTGGTATGTGCATTGTATTGACCCTTTTAAAATGTACTTTCTCTTTTATATCCTTGCTCCTCTGTCTGTCCCCATCACTCCTTACACCATCGGTCTTCGTAATTCTCTTGCTCTCCACCTTCCTGGGTGTTTCAATGTTTTGCAGCAGTTGTTCCCACTCCTGCCTCTTAGGGTCATTCCTTTTCCCAGGTCATGCCTGCTGCCTTTCAGTCTCTCTCTAATCTGACCCCACATCAGTCCTTCCAGATCCTTTCTTTTCCCTTCCTGCTCATCACCCTCCTACTGGAAGAACTGGTGTGAGACTTTAGGGCCATGGGACGAAGTGACTGTAGAAGTGGTCTCCCAGACCCAGGGACACACACATTCTTCCCCCAACCTCTGCAAGGTTCTTGGTTGTACTTCACTCTCCCTGGAGCAGATGCTGAGATACCACAGGAATGACAGGTTTCAGAGTAGCAGCCATGTTAGTCTGTGTCTGCAAAAAGTACAGGAGTACTTGTGGCACTTTAGAGACTAACAAATTTATTTGAGCGTAACCTTTTGTGAGCTACAGCTCACTTCATCGGATGCATGGAATGAGCATGGGTTAGACAGGGGTAGAGTGAGGAGGACTTTGTTTTCCAGGGTTGTTCACCTATCACCACTCATTTGCCGTGAATTAATACACCAGCACAGTGGGGAAAGTCTTTTTGGGTTGTCTAGTTTATCCCCGAATGATATGGGATCCATCCCTCATGCAGGATGTCTTGTAGTAAAAATTGATTTTTAGGGTGATTTTTATAACCATCACTACATTTCTGCATATGGTGATATCTAACTTGGTGGGATAACTCACATGACTGGAGTACTGTCATGGATGGATATAAACTGTTCAGGAAGGACAGGCAGGGCAGAAAAGGTGGGGGAGTTGCACTGAATGTAAGGGAGCAGTACGACTGCTCAGAGCTCAAGTATGAAACTGCAGAAAAACCTGAGAGTCTCTGGATTAAGTTTAGAAGTGTGAGCAACAAGGGTGATGTCGTGGTGGGAGTCTGCTATAGACCACCGGGATAATGTGGACGAAGCTTTCTTCTGGCAACACATGGAAGTTACTAGATCACAGGCCCTGGTTCTCATGGGAGACTTCAATCACCCTGATATCTGCTGGGAGAGCAATATAGCGGTGTACAGACAATCCAGGAAGTTTTTGGAAAGGGTAGGGGACAATTTCCTGGTGCAAGTGCTGGAGGAACCAACTAGGGGCAGAGGACTTCTTGGCCTGCTGCTCACAAACCGGGAAGAATTAGTAGGGGAAGCTAAAGTGGATGGGAACCTGGGAGGCAGTGACCATGAGATGGTCGAGTTCAGGATCCTGACACAGGGAAGAAAGGAGAGCAGCAGAATACGGACCCTGGACTTCAGGAAAGCAGACTTTGACTCCCTCCGGGAACTGATGGGCGGGATCCCCTGGGAGAATAACATGATGGGGAAAGGAGTCCAGGAGAGCTGGCTGTATTTTAAAGAATCCTTATTGAGGTAACAGGGACAAACCATCCCGATGTGTCGAAAGAATAGTAAATATGGCAGGCGACCAGCTTGGCTTAACAGTGAAATCCTTGCTGATCTTGAACACAAAAAAGAAGCTTACAAGAAGTGGAAGATTGGACAAATGACCAGGGAAGAGTATAAAAATACTGCTTGGGGATGCAGGAGTGAAATCAGGAAGGCCAAATCACACCTGGAGTTGCAGCTAGCAAGAGATGTTAAAAGTAACAAGAAGGGTTTCTTCAGGTATGTTAGCAACAAGAAGAAAGTCAAGGAAAGTGTGGGCCCCTTACTGAATGAGGGAGGCAACCTAGTGACGGAGGATGTGGAAAAAGCTAATGTATTCAATGCTTTTTTTGCCTCTGTCTTCATGAACAAGGTCAGCTCCCAGACTACTGCACTTGGCAGCACAGCATGCGGAGGAGGTGACCAGCCCTCTGTGGAGAAAGAAGCGGTTCGGGACTATTTAGAAAAGCTGGACCAGCACAAGTCCACGGGGCCGGATGCGCTGCATCCGAGAGTGCTAAAGGAGTTGGCAGATGTGATTGCAGAGCCATTGGCCATTATCTTTGAAAACTCATGGCGATCCGGGAAAGGCCTGAACGACTGGAAAAAGGCTAATGTAGTGTCCATCTTTAAAAAAGAGAAGGAGGAGGATCCGGGGAACTACAGGTCAGTCAGCCTCCCCTCAGTCCCTGGAAAAATCATGGAGCAGGTCCTCAAGGAATCAATTCTGAAGCACTTATAGGAGAGGAAAGTGATCAGGAACAGTCAGCATGGATTCACCAAGGGCAAGTCATGCCTGACTAATCTAATTGCCTTCTGTGATGAGATAACTAGTTCTGTGGATGAGGGGAAAGCAGTGGACGTGTTATTCCTTGACTTTAGCAAAGCTTTTAACACGGTCTCCCACAGTATTTTTGCCAGCAAGTTAAAGAGATATGGGCTGGATGAACGGACTATAAGGTGGATAGAAAGTTGGCTAGATTGTCGGTCTCAACGGGTAGTGATCAATGGCTCCATGTCTAGTTGGCAGCCGGTATCAAGTGGAGTGTCCCAAGGCTCGGTCCTCGGGCTGGTTCTGTTCAATATCTTCATAAATGATCTGGAGGATGGTGTGGATTGCACCCTCAGCAAGTTTGCAGATGACACTAAACTGGGAGGAGAGGTAGATACGCTGGAGGGTAGGGATAGGATACAGAGGGACCTAGACAAATTAGAGGATTGGGCCAAAAGAAATCTGATGTGGTTCAACAAGGAGAAGTGCAGAGTCCTGCATGTAGGACGGAAGAATCCCATGCACCGCTACAGACTAGGGACCGAATGGCTTGGCAGCAGTTCTGCAGAAAAGGACCTAGGGGTGGCAGTGGACGAGAAGCTGGATATGAGTCAGCAGTGTGCCCTTGTTGCCAAGAAGGCCAATGGCATTTTGGGCTGTATAAGTAGGGGCTTTGCCAGCAGATCGAGGGACGTGATCGTTCCCCTCTATTCGACATTGGTGAGGCCTCATCTGGAGTACTGTGTCCAGTTTTGGGCCCCACACTACAAGAAGGATGTGGAAAAATTGGAAAGAGTCCAGCGGAGGGCAACAAAAATGATGAGGGGACTGGAACACATGACTTATGAGGAGAGGTGAGGGAACTGGGATTCTAACTTGTATAAGCAGTACCACATGGACTGTGTGTAGAAGGTAGCTAAGAATAGGTTGGGCATGCACACCACTCTTACGGCACAGGCACAGCACTATTCTAAATAGGTTCTTGTACCATGCTCAGCACCAGAGCATCTGAGCACCTTCCAGTAGTGCATTAAGCAACATGACTGTTACGTGTTGGTGGTTCATAGAATATCAGGGTTGGAAGGGACCTCAGGAGGTCATCTAGTCCAACCCCCTGCTCAAAGCAGGACCAATCCCCAACTAAATCATCCCAGCCAGGGCTTTGTCAAGCCTGACCTTAAAAACTTCTAAGGAAGGAGATTCCACCACCTCCCGAGGTAACCCATTCCAGTGCTTCACCACCCTCCTAGTGAAAACATTTTTCCTAATACCCAACCTAAACCTGAGACCATTACTCAGTGGTAGCAGATGATAAAACAAGGAGAACAGTGTAGATCATCTCTTTGGAACCCCGTTTCAGGTAGTTGAAAGCAGCTATCTAATCCCCCCCTCATTCTTCTCTTCCACAGACTAAACAATCCTAGTTCCCTCAGCCTCTCCTCATAAGTCATGTGTTCCAGTCCCCTAAACATTTTTGTTGCCCTCCGTTGGACGTTTTCCAATTTTTCCACATCCTTCTTGTAGTGTGGGGCCCAAAATTGGACACAGTACTCCAGATGAGGCCTCACTAATGCCGAATAGAGAGAAATGATCATGTCCATTGATCTGCTGGCAATGCTCCTACTGATACAGCTCAAAATGCCATTAGCCTTCTTGGCAACAAGGGCACACTGTTGATTCATATCCAGCTTCTCGTCCACTGTAACCCCCAAATCCTTTTCTGCAGAACTGCTGCCTTGTCATTCGGTCCCTAGTCTGTAGCGGTGCATGGGATTCTGCTGTTCTAAGTACAGGACTCTGCACTTGTCCTTGTTGAACCTCATCAGATTTCTTTTGGCCCAATCCTCTACTTTGTCTAGGTCCCTCTGTATCCTATCCCTACACTCCAGCATATCTACCTCTCCTCCCAGTTTAGTATCAACTGCAAACTTGCTGAGGGTGCAGTCAATGCCATCCTCCAGATCATTAATGTATCCTTTTCCTTGGAGAAAAAGTGTATGCTGTGGAATGGCTTGTTCTGGTTGGCTTTTAGGTTTTTTCTATTTTAAATATACATGTTGATATGGTAGAGAAGGAAGGTCAAAAGTGCACCTCACACTTGGAGTGGAAGGTGATGAGGCTTGTGATATCCCTTAGTTCCTGTTGGAATTCATTCCATAGTCTGGCACTGGCCCCCAAGAAAGCTCCCTCTCCTGCATAGATGAGCTTTACCTTTATTGCAGAGTTCCATTATGCCAGAGCAATAAAATTGTTGATCAGTCTTCATCCAAGAACTTTTTTTTTTATTGAGCACCCTGAAGATAAGGACTGAGACATTGAACTTGATTCAAACATCTATGGGAGGGCCTGATCCAGAGCAGTCCATATTCAAGTGAGTAGCCCTATTGAAGTTCTCCCAATCAGAATTACTTACCTGAGTAAAATGTTCAGGACCAGGCCTTGAATAATAATGATTTGTATTACAGTAGTGCAGGCCACAATGGAGATCAGACCCCCATTGTTCTAGGTTCCATACAAACACATAATGTAGCGTTAAGTTACAATATAAAGCCCTTGGCTCTCCAGTTACTACAGAGGACCAGGACATGAATGGGGAACTTCTGGGTGATCTTCGATGAAGCTGTTATACCTGTTGTAGATACAAATCTGCGTGTGTCTTGCAGAAGAGACAGTCTCCGCAATGAAGTGTTAACAGTCTAAATGATGCAGACAAGGGAAGCAGCATTACTCTCATTTTGCATATGGGAACTGAGGCCTGAAATGAAGGGACAGTTCCAAAGCCCATGGAAGTTTTTCCATCAGCCTCAATGAGAACTAGATTAGACCTTGTGTGTAGCCCAAAGTTGCACAGGAAATCTGGGTGGGAAAGCCAGAACAAGAACCATATCTCATGGGTCCCAGTTCAGGGTCTTAACCACAAAGCTATTCTTTTATTGGCAGTGATGGATTACCCACCCATACACACTGTAACAAGAGTGATGGTAACACCCATTGTTTCATGTTCTGTGTATATAAATCTCCCCACTGTATTTTCCACTGCATGCATCCGATGAAGTGAGCTGTAGGTCACAAAAGCTTATGCTCAAATAAATTTGTTAGCCTCTAAGGTGCCACAAGTACTCCTTTTCTTTTTGCTGATGCAGACTAACATGGTTGCTACTCTTCCCTGCAAACAATCTGATGATATTGTCATTCAGTCCTCTCCACAGACGGACACGACTGACTCAGGCTTGTTTGTGTTTAGCTGGAGCAAGAAGCTTGGAGTCTAGGCACTGAGTTTTCCAATTTCACAGTAGCTGGATATATTTGACAGCAGTGACACCCAGGAGCTTTGAGACTCATTCTGTTTTCAGTGCTCCCTTTGGCTCATGGCCTCACCCCTACGGATGTGTTTGATGGATTGTTCAAACCCTCAGGTTATTTGGAGAAAATTATAGTCTTGGTTCAATGTATGTGGCCTAGATTTAGAACAGTGAAGACTAAAGCAATAAAATCAAAAGGTGCATTAGGTTCTCCTTTCCAGTATTAAATCACTCTAAAGCATCCCCAGTATTTCCAGAACAGTTATGTTCAATTTTGCATTAATGACCACAAGTAAAATTTTCAAAAACCCTACGTCCTATTTTCAAAAGTGACGTTAAGGGCCAGATTTGTAAAGGAATTTAGGCAGCTAAACATCAAGTGCCATTTTCAGAAATGCCTAGTTATCTAAGTCCCCTTGCCCTAACACCCTAATGGCCATGTATTTAAAGGTATTTATGTGCCAAATTGCCAATTACCATGAAAATCAATGGGAGTTAGGTGCTTAAATACCTTTAAAATGGGGACCTATGTGCCTGCATTGCTTTTGAAAGTAGAACTTGGGCTCCTAAGTCACTTAGGTGCTCTTGAAAATTCTACCTCCCCCATGCCCCTCCCTACAAGGTCACTGATTATTGCTGGTTCCTTGGTTGGTTGCTTTAATCAGGGTTCAGCCTACAAACAGAGCAGGTACTGGTGCCCAAAGCCCCAGTTCAGCAAGGTACTTGAAGTCCGTGTGACTACTCACGTACATAAACACTTTGCAGAACTGGGGCCTAAAGGAGGACCAACTATGTTCAAGTCCCTCCTGAAGACTTGCTCTTGACTTCCGTGGAGCCCACAAGAAGTGAACATACAAGCAAATCAACAATTTTAACTCCCCTAATCTTCTCTGGGGCTTCCCAGCACATCCCACAGCATTCCACCCCACGTGTGAAATTCATGCCAGATGCCCCAATGCCTTTAAAAATCATGAGAGTTTAAAACAGTAATTTTGGGGTTCTTTGCATTTGCCTTCTGGTTTTTTAATATTTACAGTGCACTCAGGCCACCTTTTTCAAGCTTTTCTGTGCGTCCACAAGGACTAGAATTTTTTAATATAAAAGCTGAGATTTTCAAATTCACTTGACTCCTAAAGCTGGGGCTTCAAGAAAACACCAAATATTTTTAGACTTCAGACTGAGCATTAGCAACACTTTTTTGTAGCCTTTTTCCTACAAACTGTATCAAGCGGAGTGCCCCAAGGGTCGGTCCTAGGGCTGGTTTTGTTTAATATCTTCATTAATGATCTGGAGATTGGCATGGATTGCACCCTCAGCAAACTTGCAGATGATACTAAACTGGGAGGAATGGATGATACGCTGGAGGGTAGAATCATAGAATATCAGGGAAGGGACCTCAGGAGGTCATCTAGTCCAATCCCCTGCTCAAAGCAGGACCAAATCCCAACTAAATCATCCCAGCCAGGGCTTTGTCAAGCCTGACCTGAAAAACTTCTAAGGAAGGAGATTCCACCACCTCCCGAGGTAACCCATTCCAGTGCTTCACCACCCTCTTCGTGAAAACAGTTTTCCTAATATCCAACCTGAACCTCCCACACTGCAACTTGAGACCATTACTCCTTGTTCTGTCATCAGCTACCACTGAGAACAGTCTAGATTCATCCTCTTTGGAACCCCGTTTCAGGTAGTTGAAAGCAGCTATCAAATCCCTCCTCATTCTTCTCTTCCGCAGACTAAACAATCCCAGTTCCCTCAGCCTCTCCTCATAAGTTATGTGTTCCAGTCCCCTATTAATTTTTGTTGCCGTCCACTGGACTCTTTCCAAGTTTTCCACAACTTTCTTGTAGTGTGGGGCCCAAAACTGGACACAGTACTCCAGATGAGGCCTCACCAATGTCGAATAGAGGAAACGATCACGTCCCTCGATCTGCTGGCAATGCCCCTACTTATACAGCCCAAAATACCTTCTTAGCAACAAGGGCACACTGTTGTCTCATATCCAGTTTCTCGTCCACTGTAACCCATAGGCCCTTTTCTGCAGAACTGCTGCCTAGTCATTCGGTCCCTAGTCTGTAGTAGTGCATGGGATTCTTCCTTCCTAAGTGCAGGACTGTATGCTTATCTTTGTTGAACCTCAGATTTCTTTTGACCCAATCTTCTAATTTGTCTAGGTCTCTCTGTATCCTATCCCTACCATAAATCATAAATGATCTGGAGGATGGTGTGGATTACACCCTCAGCAAGTTTGCAGAAGACACTAAACTGGGAGGAGAGGTAGATACGCTGGAGGGTAGGGATAGGATACAGAGGGCCCTAGACAAATTAGAGGATTGGGCCAAAAGAAATCTGATGTGGTTCAACAAGGATAAGTGCAGAGTCCTGCACTTAGGATGGAAGAATCCCATGCACCGCTACAGACTGGGGACCTAGGGAAGCACTGGAACGGGTTTCCTCGGGAGGTGGTGGAATCTCCTTCCTTAGATTTTTTTTAAGGTCAGGCTTGACAAAGCCCTGGCTGGGATGATTTAGTTGGTGTTGGTCGTGTTTTGAGCAGGAAGTTGGACTAGATGACCTCCTAAGGTCCCTTCCAACCCGATATTCTAGGATTCTATGAACTGATCCATTTGACCAGCTCCTTTGTGTGTTGGCTTCATAAGGCTCCATTCAGGCATCTGGGTCAGCTTGTGCCAATTCTGTTGCAGGATTCTGGCCATACTTTTAAGATCTTTTGAGCAAGGACCTTCTTCCTTTTGTATCTTGTCCAGCAATGAGTGCATTATTGATACTTTAGTTAAGAAGCAATAAGAATCTCTAACCTTGATTGGATGGTAATAGGGTGACGCTGTTGCTGCTGAAATGTGGAATAGTCCCGTGTAACATATCCTTACAGCAAAGGAAATTTGCATTATTATATACATTTAATCTGTTCTTTGGATCTTGGCAACTAAGTAGTAAGTACTTTGTCAAATACAGCAAGAGGCCTTAAGTTTGTAAGTTAACTAGGTAAAAAGAAAAATCCACCTTAGATATACCTACATAAGAGGGGGTTCTCCCAAAGAAACATAAGGTATTTCTCTTTTTAAGTTTTAAAGCCTGACTGAACTTTAAATCAAGTAGGACAGTTATTAAAACCAATTGAATCCTTCTAATTGCTTGATAATGGTATTGCTCTCTCATCAGAAATTCCTAACAACTTAAGTAAATATTTGAGACTTAACTGATTAAAAATTAATATTACATACATCCCTGGTGAAATGAAATAATTGATCTCCATATCATTGGGATAATGAAAGATGAAAACTGAAGACACTGGGGCTTTGTTTATCACAGCAGCACACTTGTGCCAACTGAGGTTGGAGACGGTTTCCTTTATGAAACTGTTTCCAGAATTTTATAACTTCATCATATGACCTAGAAACAGTATTTTTATCAAAACTTCACATGGTTAGTTCAGAATGTATGCAATTGTGTAATTTAATTAACATTGAATTTATTTTTTGGAAATTAGTTTAAAATGCCAACATATTAAAATTGTAAATTGAAAGTCTCTAGATACACTAATAGTCATTTTAATTGCGTTTTGAAAATTGGGTGAATGTTTTTCCTTTAATACATTAGATATTGTACAGCTCTAATTGATTGGGGAATATGTGAGACGGGATATAAACCTGCCCTCTGTAACTAGATAGTCCCAAAATCCTTATAAATGTCTAATAATCTTTTGAATGCAATTAGATTCTTGGCTTAAGTTATTACGTGTGGAAATATGTTTCACAGGTTAATTACATGTTACTATTTATAGGTACAGTGCTTACCAGAAGGGGGACCAAATCTCAGTTTAGATTGGACATCAGGAAAAACTATTATATTACAGATAATGATAAACTATCCTTGGAGAAACACAGAACAAAGGAAAAAAAAATTACATTTTGGAAAATTTCTCGGAAACAAAATCCTGTCCCTTTCATAGAATCATAGAATTGTAGGACTGGGAGGGACCTCGAGAGGTCATCTAGTCCTGTCCCCTGAACTCAAGGCAGGACTACGTATTCTCTAGATCATCCCTGACAGGTGTTTGTCTAACCTGCTCTTAATCTCCAATGATGGAGATTCCACAACCTCCCTAAGCAATTTATTCCAGTGCTTAACCACTGACAGTTAGGAAGTTTTTCCTGATGTCCAATCTAAACCACCCTTGGTGCAATTTTAAGCCCATTGCTTCTTGTCCTATACTCAGAGGTTAAGAAGAACAATTTTTCTCCCTCCTCCTTGTAACCACCTTTCATGTACTTGAAAACTGCTGTCGTGTCCCCTCTGTCTTCTCTTCTCCAGACTAAACAAATGCAATGTTTTTCAGTCTTCCCTCATAGGTCATGTTTTCTAGACCTTTAATTTTTGTTGCTCTTCTCTAGACTGTCTCCAGTTTGTCCACATCTTTCCTGAAATGTGGCACCCAGAACTAGACACTACTCCAGTTGAGGCCTAATCAGCACAGAGTAGAGCAGAAGAATTACTTCTCATGTCTTGCATGCAACACTCCTGCTAATACATCCCAGAATTATGGTGGGGTTTTTTTGGGAGGGCGGGGGGGAAGAACAGTGTTACACTGACTCATATTTAGCTTGTGATGCACTATGACCCCCAGATCCTCTTCTGCGGTACTCCTTCCTAAGCAGTAATTTCTCATTTTTGTATGTGTGCAACTGATTGTTCCTTCCTAAGTGGAGGACTTTGCATTTGTCCTTATTGAATGTCATCCTGTTTACTACAGATCATTTCTCCAGTTTGTCCAGATCATTTTGAATTATTCTTTCCTCCAAAGCACTTGCAACCCTTCCCAGCTTGGTATCATCTGCAAACTTTAAAAGTGTACTCTCTATGCTATTATCTAAATCACTGACAAAGATACTGAACAGAACCGTGAACTGATCCCTGCGGGACCCCCCCCCCCTTTTCCCCCCGCCACTTGACATGTCCTTCCAGCTTGACTGTGAACCACTAACTAGTCTCTGGGAATGTTTTTCCAATCAGTTGTTCACCCACTTTATAGTCAGAGGTGCTGGAACAATTTATATAGTGGGGGTGCTGAGAGCCATTGAACCAAACTGTAAACCCTATGTATAATGGTAACCACTTCAAGCCAGGGGGTGCAGTAGCACCCTTCGTTCCAGCACCTATGTTTATAGTAGCTCCATCTAGGTTGTATTTCCCTACTTTTTTTACAAGAAAGTCATGTGAGACTATCAAAACCTCTGCTTTTTAATGTCGGCTCCAGAGGCATTATAATCCACTGGCCTGTTTTAGAGATGTTTTGATCTCTCTACCCTGCTGCTCTAAGTATCTAAACAGCCAAAAGGAAAAGCTGGAAACAGTGGGGTTGTAGAAAATTTTCCATCAAAATTAGGTTTTTTGATTAAATGAAATTTTCCATATAATGTGTTTGTCTGGTTTCTGTGGACAATCTTGACTTCTTCCTCAGAAGAAGAAAAATCTACAGGTTTTGTCAAAACTTGCAAGCAGGAGAGAACCTATTTTCCTCCTGGCTCTAGGGAATTGTGCCTCTGAGTGGTTTGCAGATGTTGATCATCCATTGTATTCAGTCTCATTTGAAGATTGTGGGGCCAATCTTCTCCTTGTTTACACCTCCAAAAATTCAGAATGACTCCATTGACCACAAGTAGAGCAGAAGGTAGCCCTGTGTTAAAGTTATAAAACATTTGCATTGCAGGATCTCACTACTTGGCTCCAGATTTTATTTTTGGCAGCTCTCCTTCATATGAGTAGCACCATTAGTTTCCCTACAGCCTTTCTAAATTAATTCCATGGCCATATTATCCATTTTATACTGCCAGTTGGGGGATTTGCTTCTGGGCCCTATTTGGAGTTCAAAAATTTTATCTTACTCTGAGGTCATATAGTCCCCTGAGCACATGCCTCAAAGATTCACTAAAGCTGAGAGTCAATTACTTCTGCCTCTGTTAAGAGTAAAGATTTGTAGCAGTCATTTCAATGGATCCATTATACTTATAGCCACAAAACTCCTGTTTTTGGAAATAGGTGAGCCTGGCAAACTTCTGTTTAGCATTTGCCTCTGGGAGGCTGGATAGTTTTTTCTTTGTTATCCCTGGTTTGAAGACCTATTGGCTGTTGCAGCCTTACCTGAGCGGGAACTGTCTGGGTATTGTAAAAATAGTCTCAGCAAGCTGTGTGTCTCTCCATGATTCCTGCTGGCCGCACTGTGGCATGTTGTTGGTGTAGAGGTGTTTTTTTTCTCCTTGTAATTGGCAAGGATAGCGGAGTGATCTAATCAGCAAGGGAGTTCTTAGCTTCCTTTCCTATTCACTCAGCTTTTTCTGCAGTAGTAACGTTCCACTAGACAATCTGTTAAATATAGTCTGGATAGTCGGAGGATAACTGAACATTCCTTATAGTGAATGAGGCAATAAATGTCTGAGGCTTTGGTGAGCAGAAAAGTCAAGGTATTTATCAGATTGCCATGGGAAATATCTTTGCCAAGCAGTCAGTAATAGACTTTCAATGGTCACTTTTATACTCGGACTGCAGAACACTTGTCATATCAGGTTTGCTTTTCTTTGTTCAAGGAGGGTGGTGCATGAGGCATTTTCATTTCATGCGAAGAGGTAATTAATACATGTGGGTGCGTGCACATGCAGATAATTATGGGATGTGCTATTTGATTTCTAGTTTGCTTTTCCTGGTCCCCAATCCGGGATTAGCCAACCTAAATGCTGATATATTAAGGATTTGAGGACAATCCCCAAAATAACTCTTAGAAAAGTGATTAATCAAAGTGATCACTTTTCTAATACAAAAGTAAAATTAGTTTGTTCGCACTGTAATATCACACTTCCCAGGTACAGGGATATGTAGCAGGCACAGCTTAGGCAAGTAGAGATGACATGCCTGAACCGTGGGGTATGTATACAAGGCTGTACCCTCTATGCTCTCTGCTCGCCCAAGCTGTGCCTCCCTGACTACACTGCTGTTTTTTAGCAGTGTAGTGTTTTGCTGCCTCCTCACTAGTGGAGCCTTACCCCCTCTGCAGGGAAAGGCTCTGCCAGCCTTTGGAGCTCTTCCCCTCCATGGAGAGAGGCTCTGGCAGGGGGTAGGCAGCCTGCTTTTCACTATGGTGTGTAGCTGTGCATACACTACACACTGCCCCAACTGGTGTGTAGTGTAGACATAGCCAAAGTGTCTGGTCTGCCTTTTGAGGAGTGCGATCTAGAGTGTGGAGCAAAAGCGAAGGAGTTTGGTTCTGGGTTCTTTTCACAGCTGTGCCACTGAATATAAGAATGGTCATCCTGGGTTAGACCAATGGTCTGTCTAGCCCAGGATCCTCTCTTCCAGCAGTGGGCAATGCCAGGGGCTTCAGAGGGAATGAACAGAACAAAACAATCAAGTGATCCATCCCGTCATCTACTTCCTGCTTCTGGCAGTCAGAGGCTAGGGACACCCAGAGCATGGCGTTGCATCTCTGACTGTCTTGGCTAATAGCCATTGATGGGCCTATCCTCTTTGCATGTGTTGAATTCATTTTTGAACAGTTACAGTTTTGGCCTTCACAATATCCCCTGGAAATGTGTTCCTCAGGTTGACTGTGCTTTGTATGAAGAAGTACTTCCTTTTGTTTGTGTTAAACCTGCTGCCTATTAAATTCATTGGGTGACCCCTGGTTCTTGTGTTTTGTGAACAAGTAAATACTTCTGTATTCACATTTTCCACACAGTTCATGATTGTATAGACCTCTATCATATTCCTATAGCTGTCTTTTCCAAGCTGAAAAGTCCCAGTCTTTTCAATCTCTCCCCATATGGAAGCTGTTCCACACCCCTCATCATGTTTGTTGCCCTTCGTGGTACCTTTTCCAACTTGCATATCTTTTTTGGGTTAGTGTGACCAGAACTCTGTGTGTGTGTGTGGGCATTATATATTTTTTTGTATTATCTATACCTTTCGTAATGATTCCATTTTCAATGTATAGTTGGGATTATGTTTTCCAATGTGCATTACTTTGCATTTATCAGCATTGAATTTCATCTGCCATTTTGTTGCCCAGTCATCCAGTTTTGTGAGATCCTTTTGTAATTCTTTGCAATTTGCTTTAGATTTAACTATCTTGAGTAGTTTTGTATCATCTGCAAAATTTTCACCTCAGTATTTACCACTTTTCCAAGATCATTCATGAATCTGCTCAAGAGCCCTGGTCCAAGTACAGATCCCTGGGGGACACCATTGTTTACCCCTCTCCATTCAGTAAACTGTCCATTCATTCCTACCATTTGTGTCCTATATTTTAAGGAGTTACTTGTCCACGAAAGGCCCTTAGCTCTTATACCATTGATGCTTACTTTGCTTCCAAGCCTTTGGTGAGGGACCTTGTCAAAGGCTTTCTGAAAGCCCAAGTACATTATATCAACTGGATCACCCTTGTTCACATGTGTGGTGACCCACTCAAAGAATTCTAATAGATTGGTGAGGTATGATTTCACTTTACGGAAGACATGTTGACTCTTCTCCAACATATGGTGTCTGTCTATGTCTGATAAGTCTGTTCTTTACAGTAGTTTCAGCCAATTGCCTGGTAATTAATTTAGGCTTACCAGCCTATAATTGCCAAGATCACCTCGGGAGTGTTTTTTGAAAATTGATGTCCCATTAGGTATCCTCCAGTCATTTGGTACAGAAGCTGATTTGAATGATAGGTTACAAACTACAGTTAGTAGTTCTGCAATTTTTCACATTTATGTTCCTCCAGAACTCTTGCGTGAATGCTCTCTGGTCCTGGTGACTTACTACGGTTTAATTTATCAATTTGTTCCAAAACCTCCCTGTCATAAATATAAAGGGAAGGGTAAACCCCTTTGAAATCCCTCCTGGCCAGGGGAAAGCTCCTCTCACCTGTAAAGGGTTAAGAAGCTAAAGGTAACCTCGCTGGCACCTGACCAAAATAACCAATGAGGAGACAAGATACTTTCAAAAGCTGGGAGGAGGGAGAGAAACAAAGGGTCTGTGTGTCTGTCTATATTCTGTCTTTGCCGGGGATAGCCCAGGAATGGAGTCTTAGAACTTTTAGTAAGTAATCTAGCTAGGTACGTGTTAGATTATGATTTCTTTAAATGGCTGAGAAAAGAACTGTGCTGAATAGAATAACTATTTCTGTCTGTGTATCTTTTTTGTAACTTAAGGTCTTGCCTAGAGGGGTTCTCTATGTTTTTGAATCTAATTACCCTGTAAGGTATCTACCATCCTGATTTTACAGGGGGGATTTCTTTATTTCTATTTACTTCTATTTTTATTAAAAGTCTTCTTGTAAGAAAACTGAATGCTTTTTCATTGTTCTCAGATCCAAGGGTTTGGGTCTGTGGTCACCTATGCAAATTGGTGAGGCTTTTTATCCAACATTTCCCAGGAAAGGGGGGGTGCAAGTGTTGGGAGGATTGTTCATTGTTCTTAAGATCCAAGGGTCTGGGTCTGTAGTCACCTAGGCAAATTGGTGAGGCTTTTTACCAAACCTTGTCCAGGAAGTGGGGTGCAAGGTTTTGGGAAGTATTTTGGGGGGAAAGATGTGTCCAAACAGCTCTTTCCCAGTAACCAGTATTAGTTTGGTGGTGGTAGCGGCCAATCCAAGGACAAAGGGTGGAATATTTTGTACCTTGGGGAAGTTTTGTCCTAAGCTGGTAAAGATAAGCTTAGGAGGTTTTTCATGCAGGTCCCCACATCTGTACCCTAGAGTTCAGAGTGGGGGAGGAACCTTGACACTCCCCTATTCACACCTCAATTTGGGACTGTTTTTAAGATACATCAGCTAAAAAGAATAGCTTGGGTGTAGCAATCTCCCTCACATCCTCTGCAGTGAAGACCAATGCAAAGAATTAATGTAGCTTCTCTGATCTCCTCTTTGCAAACACCTGTGTGCCTAAGGGCATTTGTAAAATGGGGATGATATTTCTTGCTTCCTTCACTTGGGTGTGGTGAGATGAAACACTCTGGATTCACATGACACTGCAGATGTGCCAAATATTGTTTTTAATGCTGATCTTATCTGTTATTGCTGGTATCTTATGCTGTAATGCACAGGTTGCCAGCCTTTTGCATACAGTATCCACCTTTATTCAGTTGCAGCTGCATCCCACGATCCTTTGCTCTGGTTCCCAAAGTATTTAGAATTGCCTTTTAGAGTACCCTAAATAATTCTTACCCTTCTTAGTGTTTACACTGCTTCATACATTTTTATTTTTAATTGTTAAAGACACTGGATTTATCAGCTGTTATATCTGTAATCTGCTCTACTGCCTGGACCCTTGGTAACAGGCACACAAGCTCACTGAATAGGCTTCCACAGCATGGCAAGCCAGACTCTTTGAAAACCTGGGTGTTGATTTTCAAGGGTGCTGAGCTCCTAGAGAAGTCAAGTGCTCAGTGCAGAAGGGCCTGATCACACGTTCCTTTAGGCATCCTCAATGCCCAGTGACCTCAGTGGAAGTTCAGGGTGTACAGGATTGGGGCTTTAGCAGAGTTGGCAGCATGAAATATACTGTTCCTGAACAGGAGCACTTAAGTGTTTAAGGTTGGAATTTCCAGTGGCATCCAGCAAACAACCTCTCCTCCCCTTGCAGGAAAAAAAGTTTTCTTTCCAAAAACTCTACACCTTAGAAACAAAACACACACCTAGTATGGGAAGTCTAGAAATAAACAATTAAAGGGTACAATCAGGGCATTGTCATGGTTTAACTACATCAATTTAAAAAGCCAGTGCAACTTGTGTGTAGACAAGGCCTCACTGAGCTGGGTGGTGTGATAGGAATGGATGAAGGTTGATTGCACGTCAGTCCCCAGACCTCATCGTCATGCCTCACCCTGCCATATACCCTTATGGACTCCTGGTCCTCTGCATTTTCCTCAGTCTCCTAGCCCTTTCTTACCTCTAGCTCAGTCTTACAACTGCAGCAGTGCAGTGTGCAGAAAGTTTCTTTATAAATCATCCGTTGTCTATCCTTGCATTTCCACACTGCTTCTTCCCAGAGTACTACTACAAAGTTAAAGGTTGAGAGTCAAGTCACTCTGGAGATAGGATGATCCAAAAAACTTAGAAAAGTTCCCAGAAATGAATGCCTGGGGTGTTAGTAAAACATTTCCAATGTCTTCTTTACACTCAGTATGCACAGCTGTAAAGGACTACCAAAAGGGCTAGCAGAAGAGTATCTGAACCCAAAGCTCTAAAACTTCCCAGAAAAATTCTCACAGGAGATGAGATGTAATGTGTGGGAAAAATCAGGGCAGATGTATTTCTCTGGGTGAAATTGTGCCAAGGGGACAGGGTCTGAAAATTGAGCAAGCTCCCTTGAATTTGAGTTAACTGTGAAGTGGTTACCACTGCTCCAGAATAACAAACTGGATCTGAGAAATGGTAAAACCTCAGAATGCAGGGTTTCAGATGGAAAGATTCCTTCCGTTTAAGATTAGAAATAGATATAATCTGCAAAATCTTCCTGGCTCCCTGAGGGATTCAGGAGCCTAAAGCACTTAGATGCTTTTCAAAATGTTATGCAGTAAGCAGTTCCCCATGCATAATAAAACCCAGTTGAAATTTAGTTTTTGTAAATATTAGAGGACTATTATGTATTTGTAGTACAAGAACACCTAGGATTCCCCATCAGGATCCCATCGTGCTAGGCATTGTACAAAAACAGAACAAAAAACACAGGCCCTGCCCTGGAAAAGTTTACAGTGTATACACTGAACCAAGTAGTGGTTCTTTTCTTCAAAACAAATACCTTTCCGATTATGGATGAATGTTTATCTACTGATTCTAGTATCATGTAAAATGATTTCTTGCAAGGAAAGTATAGTAACTGTGCCACCACACAATTTGAAAGTTGCATTGAGCTGAAAAGATTCATAATAGTTTTCCACTCAAACGGTTCAGCTTTGTGCTTTGCTAAATGAAATCCTATTTCTAATCCAGCAGTCTGTCAGGGGATATTTTTGTGTCTCTCACACAGACATTGTCTTGTACAATACATCACTATTTCTGCAAGCACTGAAAAATAAGAGATTTTAAAGATACAATGGGATAGCTCCTCAACTGCTGTAAACTGGCATAGCTCCACTGGGCTTCATCAGTTAAGTCTCTAGCTCAGATAAATGTCCCAGCTCTTGGGTTGTTCAGCTTTCCTGCTGTTCGGTAATTAATGTTCCTTGCTCAAGGTCAAACTCACAAACACCTTCAATCTGACAGATTCATGAGTGCATGTTTTATAATTTGTATGGATGAGTTTGCATGTTCTGATCTGACAGTGCTATGCATTCGTGTGTAGACCTTCTAAAACAGATTCTGATTCAATCCAAACCTGCAGAACTTTCTTGGGCAGTTATATAGAACCTCAGACTTCCTTGCATTTCCCAAAATTAACAGGTTTTAACATTTTGGATATGATCTGTTTAACTTAACCTATTTTTCATAAATGTCAGTAGATGCTTTCTTGTCTTCAGTGTGCAGAGACCACACTGTCATGTGTACAAAATTAAAAGCTTAAAATCAATGAACACATCTCATTAGGAATAAACCCTGTGGTTGAGCATATTGTTTTGACCTTATGCTTAGGGACATATGTATCTTCTATCACACTTAAAAAGAAGCACTTCCTATATCGACTCTTTGAAAACTTGCTGTATCTGTGTTGAATTGAGTAAACTCAAAGCACTCCTTAATTCACTCAGATGTGCAGTAAATGTACATTCTTTTAAGAACAAAGAAAAAAATCAAGTGTACAGTGCTGAATGAATTTGGCAAATTATGAACAAGTTTTAGAAACTCATGATGTGTTTTCAGAACTTGCAAACAGAAAAAGAGGTGACATGTATTAAACAAATTGTTACTTACAGTTTGTGCACCTCATTCTAAAAACTGACAGGCAAGCCAATTCCTCACATGCGTTCAAAGTCTGGCATGAGCGGTGATTATAGCAGAGTATCTTTAAGCAATTCTATCAGTTTCATAGACAGTCCTGCAGACACTTTTTCATGTGCTGAACTTTAAGCATATGAGTAGTCCCACTGAAGGCAATGAGACTATTCATAAGCATAAAGCTAAGCATGCATGTCAGTATTGGTAAGATCAGAGCCTTATATTTTGATTTGTGGCACATTCTTCCCATTCAGTTGTGCATGAGCTAGTCCTCCTTTTACTGTACATTATGCCTTGGCTACTTGATACCTTAGTTTTTTTATTCCAGTTTGAGTTGTGTATTCAGGAATAATCTTGACATTTTCTGTCTGCAATCAGAGAAAGCTAAAGAAGCTCAATAGTAGGGTGTTTGTTTGTTTTGGGGTTTTTTATGCCAAGGGTCTGTAAATAAATCAGGCTCCCTATCTTAGTCTGTTTGGCAGTGATAGCTATTCTAATTCAAAAGAACAACATGCTTCCCAGTTCACTCTTTACAGCCTGATGAAATCGGGTGTCTGCCAGGTATTGTTCTGTCCTGTTAGTTCTCATGCTGTGAGAATTCTAATGCATGGATATCTCACTGGTTAAATGAGGATGAAATCAGAAATGTATCATGAATGTTCACTTATAATCCAAATCCTGAATATATTTGTATTAAAATGTTTTAAGACTTTAGTACTTCCTTACCCTTTGATTTCTCACTTATTTTAGCTTGTAAACTCTTTGGCCAGGACCTTGTATCTCTTGGGCACTGAGAATTGATGACGATAAAACATAATGAGTTGGAGAAAATAAGTTTTTTTTTTTTTTTTTAAACTTTCACCCCGGAATGACTTGACACTTCTTGAGAGGAGGAAGCGGCTCTCTGCTATGCTAGGGTTTTAATACACTATAAATTTATATTGAAAGGTTTCAGAGTAGCAACCATGTTAGTCTGTATCCGCAAAAAGAAAAGGAGTATGTGTGGCACCTTAGAGACTAACCAATTTATTTGAGCATAAGCTTTCGTGAGCTACAGCTCACTTCATCGGATGCATTCAGTGGAAAAAATGTATATTATCTCCTTCATCCACGCAGCTTCCAAAGTGTTTTCCCAGATACATCTCTCTCATTTCTCCCAACACTGAAATGCAGCCACCTGTGAGTTACAAGAGGGAGCTGTAATGCATCAATATTACAAGACGACCGTTTGTAATGGAGGAGACCAAGAATGTCTTCTCTAAATAAAGCAGCAATGGAAATGTAACTAGGTGGAAAATATAATCACCTGAGTTGGGACTTAGCCAAGACAATGGGAGTTAACCTGCTGTGGGGAAAAAGTACTATGGGATCTCTACCCAAACGTGGTCAGGGTGTCATTTTCACATGTACATCTTGTTTTAAATAAGACTTTCCCACCCGCTGGAGGTGCTGTGATGACTAATGTTTTATTGGCCAGGCATTGAAAAGGCTACTGAGTAAGTAGTTCATCCGCAAAGATGACAGAAGTAGTAGCAGACTACTTTGATTTAGCAAGTAGGTTTGTGGAGAAAGAGCTAGGAGGAATCCAAATTCTGAACCTTCTTATGTCTGAAGCTTTTAAAGTTCCCCTATTTCTAAAATGAGGGAGAGAGTTTAGCAGTGGTGGGTCTGTTTCCCCATGTCACTTGGCTATGGTTGTGCTGGAGCTTGAATGTGTTGCTTTTTGGGGTTTTTTTGCTCCCCCGTGGTGACTCTGTACATAGTCAATAATTCTTTGGGCATGCAGCCTTGTTTATCTGCTGATTGTAATTAGGGGTATGTGTTTCAGAGTAGCAGCCGTGTTAGTTGTATTCGCAAAAAGAAAAGGAGGACTTGTGGCACTTTAGAGACCAACACATTTATTTGAGCATGAGCTTTCGTGAGCTACAGCTCAAATACATTTGTTAGTCTCTAAGG
Organism: Lepidochelys olivacea; assembly: GCF_965140295.1. Classification (NCBI taxonomy): domain Eukaryota; kingdom Metazoa; phylum Chordata; order Testudines; family Cheloniidae; genus Lepidochelys; species Lepidochelys olivacea. The sequence continues at coordinate 12,243,761 of NC_140412.1, forward strand.
TGCCACAAGTCCTCCTTTTCTTTTTAGGGGTATGTGTGTGTTTTCTGGATAAAATAATGAACAGTTATAAAGAGCACACATGCTACCAGGTGAATTAGAAAAGCTGCCATCAGCTGAGACAATAAATTAAATGATGAGTGGCTCCAAATAGTAAATGGTTACAGTAGCCCAAGAGCATCAGGCCCTGAAATGTAGTATATTGCAGAGGATGCTAATGAAATGCATCCCCTTGGCTTCGTAATGACTAGGTTCTCCTCCTTTTAAGACACAATATGCCATGGTGTTGTATCTGTCTTCAGAGAGAAGGTTCTGAAAAAACATCTTGCTCATTCTACTTGTCAGGAACTATGGCTTAGCAGCATGCAGGATGGGGCAGCAGGGTGGGCCTAAGGTGGAAGAAAACTCTGCCAAGGAGTTTTGAAAGTGTTTGGTAAAAGTTACAGGGCTTGATGGTCTGCTGCAGTAGTCAGTCATGGCAGGCTCTGTCTGCTAGCTGCTGTTCATGGAGATTTCTCCCAGTTGTTCCATCAGGATGTCAGCTCTCCCTTGTAATAGGCAATGGAGCGCCCCATAAACTCTGCAGATTTCTGTACTGCCCTACATACTTGGCCAAGGCTCTGCAGCCAGGCTGCCCCCGGAACCCCCACCCTTAAGGTGCAATCCCTGCAGTGGGGGTGGGGGAGTGGAAGGATAATGCAGCCTGTTATGCCTTTCTTCCTTAGCCTTTGAAGGGCACAGGGAAGGAGGATCACTGTCCTTTCCCCATCTCTTTGCCCTGTTCCTGGCCTGAATTCTCTTCCCATAATCCCCTTGCTCATGGTTTGGGGGATGAAGGAATGCCATTGCAGAGACAGCTGAGGGTCTGTGCATACAGAGTCCCCTCCACTCATAGATCTGGTGGGAATGATGGGGCCCAAAATTAAGGCTAAGATTTTGTCACTCTTTTTTTTTTTTTTTAAGTAAAAGTCACAGACAGGTTACGTGCTTCCATGAATTTTTCTTTATTGCCCATGACCTATCCATCACTTTGCCTAAAAATATGCATGACAATGGGGAGTTGCAGGCTCCTCACACCACCCAGGGGGGCCCAGCTCAGATCTGCAGGGTCCCCCCACCCCCAATGGCTCCAAGCTCAGGGCACCTCCATCGCCCACATGGCCAGGAGCTCCTAGGCCCTGCAGTTTCCAGCCACCATGGGTGGCAGGGGGACCCTACAGCTCCTAGTAGGGCTGGGGGCGCAAGTTAGAGGTCTCTGGGAGTCACGGATTCTGTGACACAATCCTAGCCCTACCCATAATTAGCAAATGGCCCTGAGTACACAAATCCCAGTGATGAGAACTTGGGGTCAGTCTAATAACTCTCACATGGAATCATACCTCACTCCATTATGGTCTCATTGAAATCAATTAATTATGGTGCTACTCATTGTAAGGGTACCAGAAACTGGCCTTTTAATAACACTAATTGCTACAGAGTGAAAACAGCTGAGCTCTGAGAGCAGCCATCCTCATATGTAGCCTAATCCCCCAGAAAATAACTTGGCCTTGAGCCTCAATTGAAAGGGCAACATTTTTGGCTGTGCGCAAGCTGTCCACACTAATGCATGTGATTCTCACGTGGGCGCAGAGCTTTTAGCAACAGAATTGTCACTGGTTTTGGCAAGCAGTCACCTGTAGATATTTCACACTTCAGGCTGCCATCTGCACAGATTTGACAAACAAAATGTGTTTCCGTTTGGTGCTTGGAAGGGAGATCTCCCAGGGAAGCCCAGGGTGGCTTAACAGGAAGTCGCACTGGTGACTCAGGAGCTGGCTTCCCACCTCTCACTCGGAGCTGCATGCCTGTGCTCTCCAGATTCACACAACTGAGTGCCACAGATTATTTTGGAAAGCACTGTAACTGTCCAGGAATGAGTGACGTCAACACACAGAAGAAGTGAGGGTGTCGAAATTTTTGTCTAGTGACTTGAGAGAGATGTGATTGTAGACCCTACCTCTCTGAGACTTGGCTGGGTAAGTTAGCTCTCTGTGCCTGAGAATTCAGTAGCCCAACCTCAGGGCAAATCCCGACCCTAGAACTCAGCAAGCCAAACAGGAACCTTCCCCATACAGAAAGGTACACATTGCCTGTGTAGGTCTGTTCCCTCTTCCGTGGAACCATGGGAGTTCCAGTAACAAGGGACCCACTGTGGAGTAGGGAATGGGATTTTCCCCAAGTGCCAGGACTGTCAGGAAACCTACCCCAGGAAGTGTGGCTGGGCCCAGCTGTACAGATTTAGGGGTCTCCCAACACACTATAGACCTCATCCTGCACGCAGTTATTAACTCACAAAGAGCCATTTACTTTGTAGAGTGAATAAACACTATTCTTGTGAGTGAGGGCTTCTAGGAGCTGACCCAGTGAGAGGGCAGTGCACTGAGGTCTGTGGTAGCTGCCATTAGAAGTCCTGCTCTCCTGTTCAGAAAGGAGGAAGTACTAGCCTAAGACACTGCCTTTTTGCCTGGCACAGTCTGCAAGACTGAAGCACAACGTCATCCTTTTGTTGAAATTCCTTTAGACGCTGGGTTAACTTGCCATTTCAGCTCTGACCATGAGAAATCCTTGTTTTGAAGAGATGCCACAGAGCCTGGTTAGATCAGTCAGCTTCACTTCAAGACCTTGGTGTGTTGGTCCCATGCCTAGCTGCAACTCTCTCTCTTGGTGTGTCACAGGAAGTGGAAGGTCAAGACATACGATGCAAAATAAGCATCAGACTTCCTCTTTGTTTGTGAACCATTTGATTCGCGTCTTGCTGCACACCAAAATCTGGTGCAGTGTCAGTTTAGTCCCCAACACTTTGAACACATGTAAACAATCTGATTATGGCTCTGAATATTTTATTGCTTGTACTTGTGTCATTTGGAAACCACTGTCTGCCCAAAGAACCAATACCATCACCCTACAAGCTAGCCTGTTGTAGTCATTTGACCCTTAGTTTGGGCTCAGTCGTATCTTTGAATTTCTTGCCCGTTGGAGCTCCCTACTCCTGGGTAATTTTCCTATCCCTAGTGGGAGTTCAGCTTATTCCCAGGATCTTTTAAGAGTCCAGTTTATATAATCCCCTTGTCTCTAGGGTTACCACACATCCGGTTTTGGCCAGGGCAGTCCCATTTTTTTAAGCCCTATCCCGGTTGTCACAACTTTTTTTCTTTTTTTCGGGGGGGGGGGGGGCAAAAGTGGGCATTTGTCCCGTTTGCTCTTGGCAACTTGATCAGTTTGCAAGAGCAAGTGCAACAAATGCCCACTTTTGTTAAAGAAGTGAGGTGCGGAGGAACGTGCAGGGGTATGAGCGGTGATGCCAGCCTCACAGGGAGAGGGGAGGCAGGACTCAGGTTGGGGGCACGTGGGGCTCGAGTGAGCAGCGATGCTACCCTCAGCCTTTGAGAAATATGGTCACCCTATCTGGTATGTGTTTCACTGCTTGCCCAAGCCCTGCATGTGGGGAAGGGAGCTCGGGCCAGCCCTGTGTAGGGGGACCTCAGGCGAGCGGCTTGGGCCTTCCCTGCGTGAGTCCCATTTTCCCTTTGCGAAATATGGTCACCCTACTTGTTACTAGTCCCTGGTGGCACTTCATAGGTCAGGAGCTGGAAGCAGCCCTTCAGGGCCTTTTCTCATATTGATCTGGTAGCGCCAGTCTGCTCTAAAGGGTGAATTAAAGGGTTAGCAACTGACTCAGGCTGAGATCCCCTTGCTCCCAGAGCAAAGGAACAGACCCTGGTGTTCTCCCTCCTCCTGGGAAAAAACCCCCACCGCTGTGGCCAGTCTTCCTCTTTTGAGGCTTCACTTCCCTGGATGGAACACATTTGGTAAGTGTGCCTAACTGAGGTTGCCTTAGTGCAAGAATGCTTGTTCGCCTTTTCACTAGTGTGATGGAAGTGTGTCCCATCACGCCTGTGAATTGTTTACAGTCCCTACATCAGAGAATGCCATTTCATGCACAACGGTGTTTCAAAGATCACGGGCACTTCGAGTATTTTAAATTCATTTTCAGGGATTTCTAATTTACATTTTATTACCTAGTTAGAATCTAACAGTAAAATTTCTCCGCTTACCACTTTATTCCCTTTTTGTTCTGCACATACTAATAGTATTTATATTCCAATAGCACCTAATCAGGTCTCCCAGTTGCACTAGCTGCTTTTAGAAACAAAATAAATAAGAGTCCATCCCCCAAGTAGCCTACCATCAAAAAGACAAGACAAATCAGGTGGATGGAACAAATGGGCAGATGGGGAAGGAGGATGGGGTAACAAAGAACAGTAGCACTAATCCAAACAATCATAGCTCACTGCTCATCTAGTGGTCTGATTCTTACTCAGTGAAAGACAGCATAGTATTGCTTGATGTAGTCTTTGGGCCCAATTCTGCAAGCACTCCTGGACACAGTGCTTGCTAGCGTGAGAAGTCCCTTTGGCTGTAAAGGAACATAGTCAGAAACATCACACCCTGTAGTAAAGAGTTACAGAATTTTGTCCCTGGGCAAATGAGAGAGAGTACACATGCGAAAAGAACATTATTAAGGTTGCAGAGTCAAGCACTCAAAAGTTAAGAGATGGGAGGAACTGCGAGAGAATTCAGTTCTCTAGCACGGTATTCAACTGCCGTAACCATGACATGGTGGTTTAACTTCCTGCAGCCCCCTGCCTCATTCACTACACACCTTCCAGCTTCTGCAAGAAATGAAATGGGTCTTCTACATAATCTCGCTCACTGCAGCCCTGATTCACCCCTACAGCAGGTTTGTCCTGTGGGCGGGGGGGAAATTATATGTGATCATGTAATTAAAGACTCTGTCATGCATATGTGCAGGGTGTGTGGGGGGGATTAAGGATGCACTGGCTACCCTGATATTGGCATTTTCTAACTTGACTTGAGTGCAAGACTTTGCTTACTTAATGTTCTTTCCATATAGGTTTCTATGTGTAATTTCTTCAGTTTCCTTTTTTAAAAGCTTAAACAGTCCATGTGGCATCATATGGACACGCACATGGTTCACCAGCAGGGATGGAACCTTTAGCCCTACCACAGAGACATCTGCCATTTGAGCTAATAACTGACAGAAATAGTATGTTGCCATGCACTATGTGGACCAGCACTACAGGGGAATGGGACACTTTACTAGAGGGTTTCACAGATATTTGCTGATAGCAGAAAAATGGTGAGACTCAGGAAACTTGGGTTCCATTCCAGGCTCTGGATGTGAGTTTTCTCTATTGGGCACAGAATTTTCTGCCTGTCTCTCCAAAATTTGACTCCTTTTGCCCTCTCCTGTCCTGTCTCTTCCCCACCTTTGGCTCCTCATCCTAGTACTACTCTCCTGGCCCAGCCAGTCGTAGTCTCCCCCTCCACAGTCTCCTTACTAGTCTTAGGTCCTTCCTCATCTAATCTTTTCTTCCTCATTGGATTCCAGCTGTACTCCCTGCCCATTTTTCTTAATCCCATTGGCTTTCCGTTCCAATCTTCCTCTTCAGGCTCCTCGTCCCATTTCAGTGTCCCACCAGCTCCTCCTCCTAATCTCCATACCTAACTGAGTCCAATTATCCACCCACAGACTGGCTCTTCATATGCCTCTCGTCCTCCTCCTCCTACATCTGCCCAGCTGGTTCCCAGTCTTCCACTCTTGGCTCCTAGTCCTATCTGTTTCCTCCCAGTCCATCATTTCCCTCCCCCCCCCAGCCCTTTCCCTCCTTGTCTCCTAGTTCTAGTCTCCTTGCCCAGCCAGCTCTGGTTTCTCATGCCTGCCCAGCCAGCCTTTAGTTCTAGGTCCTTAACTGCCCTGCCCCCGACTGTGTTTTCCAATCTACTTCCCCCTGCTCCCACAGGTCTCTCTTGTCCCCTCTGTATTTGAATTAGGTAGCCTCCTCCTCCCCAGCTGACTGGGCTGCTCAGGGGAGTCACCAGGAGCACAGGAGACTGGGGAGCAGACACTTTCTGGTGCCCAAATGCAGCCCAAAGCTGCAATTGCAGGGAGGGTCCTGCTCAGTGCTAAGCTGGAGTATGCCAAGTGTGGATGGAATGCTACCAGCCTGGCCTATAGAGCGTGTGTGTGTAACTCTATATGTAAATGGTAGTGTATGTGTGTATATGTAAATGAGCATCACTAGCGATGCCAGCACACTTGTCAGAAAAGGTCCTGATTATTAATTTGTGCTCCCTTGTATTGCTTGGATGGTCACATCCACAGCAGCAAAGCCAAGGTATTGTAGGCTCATACCTGGATAGTTTGAGGGTTCTTTCTTTCATTCGTATATACACAGCAGTGATATTGAATATCTACACCACATTCTGCCCTTACCACCCTATATAACCCCTTTGAAGTTGGTGGAAGTGAGAACAGAATTTGGCCTGTATGTGTTTAGAATCCAGTGGATACTTCTCAAAATATTTTCATTGAAAGGCTGTTGATGTGATGAGCCTACATTGACTTCTATGAACTTTTGCTTGGATTTTCCAGAAGGTACTCAAAGCACAGCAATATGACATTTAACGTCCACAGTTTCAGAAAACAAGTGAAACAGAACACCTTGTCTAAGTGAAACTCTAGAGTGAATTTAGCCTGCCGAAATGTGTAATTACTCAACTTGATGTTTGACAAAGGCATCATGTTTAAAAACCCCTTGTTCTTCAAGTACTAGTCCTTATTGGTACGCATGCGCTCCATGTACCTGGAGATGGAGAATTTTGAAAACCACATATGTTGGTCCTCACATGCGCCCTTGCTAACCTCATGCCTCAGACCCAGAAGATAAAGGGCAAGGCAGACTGACCACTCTCCAGTTCCTTCTCACCGCCACATGAAACTTCAGCTCTATTCATTTATCTCTAAATAGCTTTAGAAATTTTTAGAGTTGAAAGTTTTATCTAATAGTTGATGCCTTATAGTTAGCTAGTTACCTTTCCGACCTGGGGAGCACCCCCATATCCTGTTTGAGTACTGGACTATATGCAGGACTCGGGGCTTCAGAGTCTGTTCCTCCTACTCATGCTCCTTCTACTTCAGCAATGACCCCTAATGCTGCTTGTACTGCCTTGGGTAAGCCCACATCATGTCAAGGTGCAGTATCTGCCATTTATTCCCCCACCATACTCCGGAAGGGTGGGAACTTTGCCTTAGATTGCACCCATTGGAAAAGGCCATGAGATCGCAGTTGCACCCAGGCTGGGGTATTTCCTTGTCTCTCCTGCTACATTGGCCTGATTCATCAAGGAGTGTACCTCCTGCCCAACTCAGGAACAAGGGGGTCTATTGCCTGAGAGCATTTGGTAGGGTCTTGGTGAGAGAGCTGGGAGCAGTTTCATAAGCATGAGACTAAATCCTCCTCCAAATCCACTTTGAAGTCTGATTCAGCCCTGCTTAAACAGAGTAACTCTTTAAGCTCAGCCCAAGAGAACTTAGTACATCCTAAGTCTCAGAGACATGACAAGAAAGGCCATAAGTCTGGGGCTCCCCAGGTACTGGATTGCAATCCGATGGTGTGATATACCAGTGTCCAAGCCACACTAATGACCATCTGACTGACCCTTGCCCTGAAACCCTGGGTGCCTTACAATGCCTTACTCAAGTATCTCCCACCTGGGGCCACTCACAAACAGCCTTCTGGCATGCAAGCCACACCCTGAGTGTCTGTGGGTAACTGCAGCCTGCCAGCCACACTGGGTTACACTCTGGCTCTCATTAGCTTTGGTTATACTGCAGGGTGACTCCAACACCCTCCCAGATTTAGATTTCCTCGCACAATGCATGTCCTGAACTCCCCAGCCCTCTCCTGGACAATTTAAAGTTGTATATTAAGTCTCTTTTTTTCTTTTAAAAGAATAATATGCACACACCTTGTTGCCCCAAATTGAGTTTCCCAGACACTTCAATTTAAACACACTGGCTTAGATCATATAAGTTTATTAACTACAAAGAGATTTTAAGTGAGTACAAGTAATGAGGCGTATAATTCAGAAATGGTGAAAAGAAAAATAAAGACATTTACTAATGCTTAATTTAACTAACTATATCAGATTCAAGCACAATTTCTCACCATATGCTTTCAATAAGCTGACCAAACTCTGACCTTACTAACCAAACCCTGTAGGTCAGGTCCCCTTCTCTCAGAGTACAAAGAAGGCTTCGTTTGTTTCAGGTGTACTGATTGTGATGTGCAGGGAGAGAGAGGGATCCCTTGGGGTATCTGTCCTCCCTTTTTATAGTTTCAGTCCCCCTCTTGAAAAAATCTCCACGTGGGAGCTAGGAGACAGAGTCCATCTGGAAAAGTGTTCCCTACTGCTTTTTCCTCACCTGTTTGAACTTCCTTTTGTTTCCCTTCCTACTTGATGACTGTTCGCTTAATTTGTATTTAAGAAGCAAAGCACACATTCCCTTGATTAGGACAGACCTGTTTGCCAACACCAGTTTGGACAGGCTATGAGGTTTGGCGCGTGAGTTAATATCATATAGGGGAATCTTATAACTTCACATATGATGATGCCATGCATATTTTATCAGGACAGCAGTGACCAGCAAATTATGAGTTTCAAATGATACCTTACAAGCCACACCTTGTGCAAAGACTATTGCAATAGTGTGTAGGGTGTGACTACAGGGGTACATTCTGTCAAAGGCAACAAGGGTGTCTTGGTACCACCCAAGCACAAACCTCAATCCATCAGTATCAATGAAGAGAAATACCGAGAGCATCAGTTACCCATGGTACTGACCTTTCTTCCATGGCTGTGTTACAGACTTTGTTGGTCTGAGCAGACAGGACTCCTTTCACTCTGGGAAGAGCCAAGACCCATGCTCCTCTTGAGGACACCTTTACTCTCTGATCCAGTCTCCTGCTCCATTGGGTCCCCCTCTTGAGAGAGGACCTGATTCCACCAGGAGAGCTGACTTTGTGGAGGAATCTGTCTCCCATTCCATCTTTTGGTCATGAACTCCCTCCAGGAGTATTGTCGGTACTACCATTGGCTCAGGAATTGGTTTTCTCTTCCTCGTGAGATTCTGAACTGTTGTTTCCTCTTCCAAGACATGCCTTCCCAGTCAGGGCACTTGGGCCAGCTTGGGACCAACCTTCACCTCCTGATCTGCCTGAAAGCCATTGGTACCCCATACCAAGGGGAACTCCCCAAACCCAATTCAATTCATCCTACTGGCTATTCTGGGGGCCATGGGGCCAGAACCATCCCTTGGAGTCATATCAGTCTGCTAGGGAGTCACTCATTCCCTCCCCTCTAAGAGGGCAGCCAGAGCTACCTTCTGATCCAACTGAGGAGGAGGAGTACATGCTGGATCTGGCAGTTCTGTCAGAACCGACATGGTTGTCATGGTCTTCCACAGCTGAGGAGCTGGCACCAATGTTTTCATTTCCTTTCATTGACTATGAGCGATTCCAAAGATGACTTCTCAGAATTGCAGGGAAGCTTCAGATTTCTTTTGAGGAGATTCAGGATCCTCAACACAAGCTCCTGGTCGTCCTCTGGTTCCAGTCGAATATTGCTCTCTGTTAAAGAAGCCATCATAGAGCTCACTAGAATGGTCTGGCATACCCCAGGTACCTGTGCCCCTAATCCCTAAGAGGTCAGAAAACATTACTGTGTCCCAGCCAAAGGGGTGGAGTTTTTGTTCTCTCATCTGCCCCATACTCTTTAGTGGTCCAGGCTGCCATGGAGAGCAACACCAACTGATGTTTGCCCACCTCATCTCTGTTTATTGGAAAGGAAGGACTTTCTTATTTTAGCCTTAAGTTCAGAATAGCCAACAGTCAATCACTAATAGCTAAATACCATTTCCTGAACAAAATTCGTGAACTTTGCTGACAGGGCTTCCACAGCAGGAGAGAGCTCATTTCCAGACTCTCATAGAAGAAGGCAAAATGGTTGAAGAGAAGTCTTGGCAATCAGTGGTAGATGCAGCTGATACATCTTCAAGGATGATGGCAACTGCCATTGTAATACACAGGGAATTGTGGCTTCATGCTTCTGGGTTTCCCAGCGAGGTTCAGAACACCATGGAGGACTTATCCTTCGATGACACTCATCTGTGTAACCAGAAGACTGGTGAGTCTTTGCACACCCTGAAGGATTCCATGGCCACACTTCATTTCCTCTGTGTGTGTGTGTGTATACACGTCTGCCCTGAAAAAAAATTTCATAGGCCTAGATTGATGAATCAACAGTTCTACCACTGCTATCATAAGAATTGTGACAATATCATAGTCAGCAATGGACTACTGCTGCATGACTTCTCTACTGATGCATCTTTTGGAATGGTGGTCCTTCATTTGGCTCTCCTATCTGCATCCTCCTCCTACTGGAGTACTACTTATCAGTCACCCACAGTGGACTACACATTGGGACCAGCCCTCAAAGAGTACATTACTCACATCTCGAAGAACTCTGTTACTATAAAGTGTGGTCCCTATATGTTTTCCACAACCCACTCTCCTTCCCCTTTTCTTCATATTGTCTTTTTGTTTGTGGCAGAGAAAGAACTGGAGAGGTCCACCCTCCCCTTTATCTTCTTGGTCCGAGGCATAAGGTGAGCAAGGGTGCATGTGTGGGCCAACAGACACTGCTTTCAAAATTCTCCAGCTCCGGGTATATAGGGGACCAAACATTGAAGAGCCTCATTACTATAAGGTAAATACCTTTCTCTTTAAATGTGCCATGGAATTTTTCAAGATTGCAAATGGGAATGCAGTTAACGTAGTGCCAAGGAAAGCTGTTTTCCAGCTGTTGCCCATATAGTCACTACAAATAATTATTATTTAAAATTTATGTGATAGCACCTAGGACCCCAAGTCATGGACCAGGACCCCACTGTGCTAGGTGCTGTACAAACACAGAATAAAAAGAGAGCTCCTGCTTCAAGGTGATTACAAGCTAAGTATAAGACAGGAGGTGGAAACAGATGGGAGTACCAGGAAACACGGAGACAATAAATATCTCCTCATTTGGGAAAATGCCATTCTTACATGGCAAGATGTGAGAAATGTTGGCAAATTCTGACCATTTAATAGTGTCTAAAATGTGCTGTAAACTAATGCATGCCTCTTGTTGACGTACTTTATGGTCTTGAGTAGACTTGGGTGAATTTTTTTATCAACACTTTTTTCAGAAATGAATACAGATTGGACTAAACCGAAACAATTTGACACAAATTTGTGCTGATGTTGCTGAATTGTTTAGGTTTAAAAATCAAACAAACAAAAACTTAAAAAGAATTTTAATTTAAAAAATGCTGAAATGACACATTGCAATTTTTGATTCCAAATGACTTTGTTTTGCAAAGAATTTTAATTTTATTTAGGAAAAATTAGAAAACTCAAAATTTAAAGCTAAGCATGTTACGTTTGGTTGAACAAAACATTGTGTTTGATCCAGAATATTTTTTTTTACTTCTCAGAACTGCTGTCAAATCAAAAAAATAGTTATTTGCACAGCTCTGGTCCCTCGACTGTCCAGGGGAGTGCCAGAAAAGGATACCTTTACCTCAGGAGAACAGCAAGGAAGAGACCTGGGACATAAGTGAAGACCTGGGCTCAGTGGGTGCTCAGCAGTAGTGAAAATCAGGCCAATGATTTTTAACTGTAACTGTGCACATAGGTACTTTGGGACCTGCTGTAAGACCAATTTTTTTTTTTTGAGAGTCAGAAGGGAGGGTTATGTGGCTGGCAAAAAGAAGTGAATCATGTGACAGTCCATCTGGAGGTCTGTTACCGCTTTTCTCCTTATATTCTACCACCTCCTCGCCTTTCTGCATTTTTCCTGCCATTCTGTTCTGTGGGCAATAGCAGCAACTTAATATTATTTACTGTAAGCAGATGCTGAGTTGATTTCAAGACTGCTGCATGAGAAGAGCATGCTGAGTGAGGCTAATTGGGGTTGGCATTCATTCTTTATGTCAAATTGTCTGACCTAAATTTATATATGCAGTGTTGTTGTAGCCATATGGCTCCTAGGCTATTAGAGACAAGGTGAATGAGGTAGTATCTTTTAATGGACTAACTTCTGTTGGTGAGAGAGACAATCTTTTGAGCTTCCACAGAGCTTTTCTTTAGGTCAAAAGCTTGTCTCTTACCCCGCCCACCTTATCTCTCTGACCTAAATTTACCTAAATCTCCCTTGCTGCAATTTAAGCCCATTATTTCTTGTGTCCTCAGTGGATAAGGAACAACTTATCACCCTCCTCTTTATAACAGCCTTTTATATACTTAAACTTTAATAATGTGCCCCTCCTCGGTCTTTTCTCCAGACTAAACACATTTTTTTTTCAATTTTTCCCTGTAGATCAGGTGTTTTTAGACCTTTCATGATCTTAGTTGCTCTGTTTTCTCCAGTTAGTCCACACCTTTCCTGAAGTGTGGTGTACAGAAATGGACACAGTACTCCAGTTGAAGTCTTATCAGTGCTGAGCAGAGTGGAAAAATTACTACTTGTGTCTTGCTTACAACGTTCCTGCTAATGCATCCCAGAATTATTGCTTTTATTTTTGCAACACTACTAGATTGGTGACTCGTATTTAGTTTGTGATCCACCATATCTCCCATATTCTTTTCTGAAATACCCCTTCATAGGCATTTATTTCCCATTTTGTATTTTTGCAACTGATTATTCCTAAATTGAGTACTTTGCATTTGCCTGATGGCATTTCATTCTATTTATTTCAGACAACTTCTCTGGTTTGTCAAGATCATTTTGAATTCTAATTCTGTCCTCCAAAGCACTTTCAATGCCTCCCTGCTTCCTATTGTCCACAAACTTTATAAACGTGTTCTCTATGCCACGATCTAAATCATTTCTCACCCAGTCAACATGGATTCACCAAGGGCAAGTCATGTCTGACCAACCTGATTGCCTTCTATGATGAGATAACTGACTCTGTGGATATGGGGAAAGCAGTTGACATGATATATCTTGACTATAGCAAAGCTTTTGATAGGTCTCCCACGGTATTCTTGCCAGCAAGTTAAAAAAAATTTGGATTGGATGAATGAACTATAAGGTGGATAGAAAGCTGGCTAAATTCTCGGGCTCAACGGGTAGTGATCAACAGCTCGATATCTAGTTGGCAGCCGGTATCAAGTGGAGTGCCCAAGGGGTCGGTCCTGGGGCTGGTTTTGTTCAACATCTATATTAATGGTCTGGATGGTGGGATGCATTGCACCCTCAGCAAGTTCACAGGTGACTCTAGGTTGGGGGGAGAGGTAGATACACTGGAGTGTAGGGATAGGGTCCAGAGTGACCTAGACAAATTGGAGGATTGGAGGATGGAACTCTGCGGTTCTCAGTGGTGGCAGATGACAGAACAAGAAGCAATGGTCTCAAATTGCAGTGGGGGAGGTCTAGGTTGGATATTAGGAAACACTATTTCACTAGAGGGTAGTGAAGAACTGGAATGGGTTACCAAGAGAGGTGGTGGAATCTCCATCCTTAGAGGTTTTTAAGACCCGGCTTGAGAAGCCCTGGCTGGGATGATTTAGTTGGTGTTGGTCCTGCTTTGAGGAGTGAGTTGGACTAGATGACCTCCTGAGGTTTCTTCCAACGCTAAGCTTCTATGATTCTATGAAGATATTGAATAGTCTGGAACCCAGGACGGATCTCTGAGGGATCCAATATGCCTTTCCAGCTTGACAGTGAACCATTGATCATTATTCTGAGTGTGTTTTTTCCACCAAGTTGAGCACCAATTTTACAGTAGGTTTATCTGGACTATATTCCTCTAGTTTGCTTATAAGAAGGTCATGTGAGACCGTATCAAAAGTCTTACTAAAGTAAAGATAATCACATCTACTACTTCCCACCAATCCACAATACTTGTTACCCTGTCAAAGAAGGATATTAGGTTGGTTTGCATGATTTGTTCTTGACATATCCCTGTTGATTATTATTTATCACCTTATTGTCTTCTAGATGCTTATAAATTGATTATTTGCTCCATTATGTTTCTGGGTACCAAGTTAAACTGACTGGTCTGTAATTCCCTGGATTGTCCTTATTCCCTTTTTTTATCAATAGGTATTATATTTTCCCTTTTTCAGTCCTCTAGGATCTTTCCCATCCTCCACAAGTTCTCCAAAATAATCACTAATGACTCAGATTTCTTCAGTGATTAAGTATTTTCGGATGTATTTCATCAGGCCCTGCCTACTTGAAGTCATTTAACTTGTCCAAGTAATTCTTAACTTCTCGCCCTATTTGAGACTCAGATCCTTTCTCTATTTATACTGATGTTCATTATATTAGTCATCTGATCACTGGATAACTTTAATTGTGAAAACTGAAACAAGAGGGTATTTAACACTTCAGCCATTGCTGTGTTTTCTGTCGTCTTCCCCCCATTGAGTAATGGGCTTACTGTGTCCTTGGTCTTCCTTTTGCTTCTGACTTATTTGTTTAAAAAAAAAATCTTGTTCCCTTTTGTGTCCCTAACAAATTTAATCTCATTCCGTGCCTTGGCCTTTCTAATTTTGTCCTTACATGTGGTGGTGGGTTTTTTTTTTTAATTTATCCTTTGTAATTTGACCTGGTTATCACTTTTTGTATGGCTCATTTTTGAGTTTCAGGTTGTAGATCTCCTGGTTAAGACAGGGTGGTATATTACGATGTTTCTTGTCTTTCCTATGTGTTGGGATAGTTTGCTCATGCTCCCTTGTCATAAATATAAAGGGAAGGGTAAACCCCTTTGAAATCCCTCCTGGCCAGGGGAAAGCTCCTCTCACCTGTAAAGGGTTAAGAAGCTAAAGGTAACCTCACTGGCACCTGACCAAAATAACCAATGAGGAGACAAGATACTTTCAAAAGCTGGGAGGAGGGAGAGAAACAAAGGGTCTGTGTGTCTGTCTATATTCTGTCTTTGCCAGGGATAGCCCAGGAATGGAGTCTTAGAACTTTTAGTAAGTAATCTAGCTAGGTATGTGTTAGATTATGATTTCTTTAAATGGCTGAGAAAAGAACTGTGCTGAATAGAATAACTATTTCTGTCTGTTTATCTTTTTTGTAACTTAAGGTTTTGCCTAGAGGGGTTCTCTATGTTTTGAATCTAATTACCCTGTAAGGTATCTACCATCCTGATTTTACAGGGGGGATTTCTTTATTTCTATTTACTTCTATTTTTATTAAAAGTCTTCTTGTAAGAAAACTGAATGCTTTTTCATTGTTCTCAGATCCAAGGGTTTGGGTCTGTGGTCACCTATGCAAATTGGTGAGGCTTTTTATCCAACATTTCCCAGGAAAGGGGGGGTGCAAGTGTTGGGAGGATTGTTCATTGTTCTTAAGATCCAAGGGTCTGGGTCTGTAGTCACCTAGGCAAATTGGTGAGGCTTTTTACCAAACCTTGTCCAGGAAGTGGGGTGCAAGGTTTTGGGAAGTATTTTGGGGGGAAGGACGCGTCCAAACAGCTCTTCCCCAGTAACCAGTATTAGTTTGGTGGTGGTAGCGGCCAATCCAAGGACAAAGGGTGGAATATTTTGTACCTTGGGGAAGTTTTGACCTAGAGTTCAGAGTGGGGGAGGAACCGTGACATCCCTGAATCATGTCTCTTTTCAGGAAAGTTGGACTTTTTTTTACTCTTTTTTCCCTTAGATTTTCTTCCCACGGGATCTAACTTACGAATTCTGAGTTTGCTAATGTTTCATTTCTTGAAATCCATTGTCTTTATTCTGCCATTTTCCCCTCCTACCATTCTTTAGAATCATGAACTCTATCATTTCATAATCAATTTCACCCAAACTGCCTTCCACCTTCAAATTCTCAACCATTTCCATTCTGTTTGTCAGAATCAAATCTAGGAGAGCCTCTTCCCTAGTAGCGTTCTCCACGTTCCATAATAAAAATGTGTTTCCAGTGCATGCCCAGAATATATTGGATAATCTGTGCTCTACTTTATTGTTTTCCCAACAGATATCTGAGTAGCTGAAGGCTCCCATACCACCAAGTCCTGTGCTTTGGATAATTTTGCTAGTTAGTTTAAAAAGAAACCTCATCCACCTCTTCTTCCTGGTCAGGTGGCCTATAGTAGACCCTTACCATGACATCACCCTTGTTTTTTACCCCTTTTATCCTTACCCAAAGACTCAACAGATCTGCCTCCAACTTCAATCTCCATTTCAGTGCAAGTGTGTACATCTTTGATATACAAAGCAACACCTCCCTTTTTTCTCCTGCTTGTCCTTCCTGAACAAAGTGTACTCTTCTATACCAATATTCCAGTTATGTGGATTATGTGATGATCTATCCGCACAACCATGCATTCATTACCAGGATGTGTCTGTCTCTGCCTGGGCCCCTATCCTGACTGGAAGGACTGATGAGAAACCACCTCTGTCCCAACTCTCTCACCCTCTCTCCTAGAGCCCCCGAGTCACTTCTGATCGGTTCAGGGTCATAACTTGCAGTATCATTAGTGCCCGTGTGGTTGAGCAGCATGGGGTAGTAGTCAAGGGGACGGATGATCCTCGGCAATCCTTTTTCAATGTCTCCATAATAGGCCCGACATACCTCCAAGATTCCAGGTCAGGCTGGCAGATGGATGCCTCTGTCCCCCTGAGAAAGGAGTCTCAGACCACTACCCCCCTCATTTCCTCTATGGAGTGGTGTCCATAATCCTCCCAGCCTTGGGGGTATGGGTCTTTTCCTCCTACACCTTTAGGAGGAGATTCCTCATCCCTCATTGCCAGGGCAGCATACCAGGTTTTTTTAATCTCTGTGGGCAGTGGATTGGGAGTAGGTGTGGAGCACTGCCTGCTTCCAGAAGTTGCCAGCTTCTTCCTTGTGATGGAGCCATTTCCTCCTCCCCCTGGTGGTGCAACTGCAGTTTTCTCAAACTGGCTTGCTTCCTCAAGCTTCAAGGTCTCCATATGCATATTTTCAATGAGTTCCTGACAATGACAGCTGACATTAGTTCTGGAACTGTTCAGTACTGACCTGCCGAAACCTCTGGCAGAACCTGGGTTTTCTTTGGAGATTTACCACCCAATTGAATAGCCTTCGAATTGCTAATCTCTGAGGATAATCTAAGTAATGGGCTCTCAATTTAGAGATCACCAATAGGTTTCAGATGGTCGTGATCACACTTTATTGCTAGATGCAGGTGTTACAGGTATTATCCCAGCACTTCTTGTAGGGTAATGACATGGAACAAATTGAGAACCATCGACATAGATCATGAGTTTAGGATTTTGTGGATTCCAAGTGGGTTGGGAAAAGGTTAAAATATGAAGGCAAAATTAGAACAGTGAAAATGTTGACATCTATAAATGACTTGGATCCTTTCTTGAATACATTTAAATTCTATATCTCTCTTGGCTTTTAAATCACTATTTCCCTTTTTTCAGGGATGTTGTTTTACTCCTACATCACCAACTTTGATTTCTGTAAAATAAATCAACAAACCTTGGGGAAAATTACTCTTTTTGTGCTGTATTTTTTTGAGTATGACTAATGAAAAAATCAATTTTGACTTCCCAGGAATGCAGAACAGCAGACCCAAAAAGTTTTGAAATAACAGGACTCTTATCTAAAGTGTGTTGGCTCTTCAGAGAATAAAAACAATGTTTAACAATTAAACTTAAACTGGTATACTTGTGAAAGAGAAACAAGCATGTTTTGTGGATGATATGGCAGATAAGGTCATGTGTCTTGTATTCATTTATAACTACAGTATTACTCTATTTCCTGCCCTGCAAATTAAAGAAAGAATTCGAGGGCATATTGCAGGCTGGAACTCCTACAAAAACAATAGGAACAGTTACCTGCAGCTATCCCATCTTTTGTTGTGTTCCCATTACATTCCACAACCTAAGCAGGCAAATATATCGATGGGAGACCTACAAGATTAATCCTTGATGCTTTTGAGTCAGTACAGAATATTAAAGAGCACAATGTAGCTGCAGATACTGTGTTTTTCAGAGGACACATCAAATTTAAGTCCTGAGTAGCTGTAGCCATTTTAAAAAAAAGTGGCTAACTCTTGTGTCCTGGCTAAAATCAAAACTGGGTCAGTACACTATAGTCAGATTTGCTTGCATAGATTATTCTGTTAGATTTGCTAGGAGGCTGATTTACTTGGCCCAGGAAACTGAAGGAATTAAGGTCAGGAGTGGTATTAGAAGTCCAGAAAACCCAAATACTAGAGCTGTATGTAGTCCATGCTGCTTTTTCTTTTTCTTTTCTTTTTTTTTTGAATATTTTTTTAGATTATTCTTCAACTATTCATCTAATAATAATTGCAAGGCCTGGTATTGCTATTCGTTATCATTCAAATAAGGGCAGGTATTACTATGTACCCTGATTACTCTACCTTTCTTTGTCCTTATTCAAATACTAAAACATGGCTGTTATACCTTGTTGTATTCAAAATCTTGGAAAATAAAATAACATGGCTGACATAATTTAAAGGTGATTAATATATACCACTAATATAATAAAGGTCCACCTCCCTTTCACTAACAATGCCAATGGGTTCATGGACATGAGGATGATGGGCAACAGAAGTGCTGATTGGCCTCTGTGATTGCTCTGTATCAAAACAACTCACCTGTTTTTTGGGGCATCTGGATTCAATGGTGAGTTTAGATTCTCCTGGGACTCATTTTGCTTGAGAAAAGGCAAATGATAGAAAAACTAAAAGGATTAAAAAAAAATTCACTTCACCTTGAATGATCCCTTGAAATATGTGTTAACTTCTTATGCTAAACAATCTGTTCTACCTTGTATTTATTTGTGGCGCTCTTGAGTAGGGTGCCCGGACCTGAAGAACATCTCTGTGTAAGCTCAAAAGTTTCTCTCTCACCTTGTCTCTCTAAAAAGAAAAGACATTTAATCTATTTTCACCCTTTCCCAATACTTTATTCTAACTGACTGTTTCTGAGTTTGGGTCACGATTGCCCTGTTTGTTTATTGAGATCTATGCTAGACCTTATTGATATCTATGCTAGGAGCAGATATGTATGGAGAAGAGTAATGCAGTTTTACCATGACTGTTTTCTATAAACACAACTTGTAGCTTTTACAAAAACTCAAATTCCCTCCCCTATCTTGCAAATATCAGCTTCCTAGGGAATCCATAACAAAATACAGTGTGTTCTAAATGTAGAAATAGCAGGGAATGTATTATGGAGACTCACTTCTAAGATGTGCTGTGCTTTCTGAGGAGCACAGCTGGGTTCTCTTCTTTAAACTTTGCCCTTAACAAATGCTGCTAGGTTTATGAGTCATTGCCTTCTCTCAGAAGGTGTTTTTATTTTGTTCTTTTGTCCTCGACTTTCTGATGAATCCTGTGATGGAATCAGACAAGTATGGCCAAAGCACTGAGGAAATGTCTGGTTTATTTTTTTTTTTTGGCTAAGAACACATGTAGAACGCTGGCCAGATTTATAAGCTGCTGGGGGAGGTAAACAAGTTTTATGTTGTAGTATAATAGCTTCTGAAAGTAAATCAAAGTAGGGGCCTGATCCTGCAGCCTTCACTGATGTGATTAGTGTCATCAAGCTAATACGGTTCTTGTGAAGTCTGCAGTCCTGTGAAGCCTGTGACATCCAGCCCTTAGGATTATTACTCTCTATAATACAGTAGTGATACTGGGCCAAATTCTGTCCTCACTGACACTCTCAATATACTTCCACTGAAATCAACATCCAACCAACTGTTCTCAGTCATGGTTGTTGCAGGTTTGATTTCTTTAGTTTATCTCTGTGTTTATATGTGTATGTATCAAATAACCATTTTATCAATGCATATACCTCAATCAGGTGCTTGTACTACCAAAATAAGTAGTATGACTTAATAGCTAGCCCAAACACCCAGCTACTAAACATTGCACAGGGCAAGGGCTGCTGAGCATGAACACAAGCATCATATTTTGGCCAAATGATTGCAACTTTATCATAACTTAAACAACCACCACCAGTCCTCAAAGGCAACCTGGTCCAGCAGCCACAAAAGAAAATAACAGCAAGTGTTCCTTTTAAAATGCAAATGAGATCATGCATATTCATTCATAATACAGATTAGGACATGACATTTTCTGCAAATGATGGCCAGATTTCCAGCATGGGAGACCCCACTCCTATCCTCATCCACTCAATTTTAATAGCACGAAGGGGAATCTAACTCTTACAAGCAGGACAAATTGTCCAGATTTGTGAGCCTGTAATTAAATAAATAATAAATTTATAGAACCATGATGAGTTGGGCCCCTGTGTCGTGTAGTTTAGCCAGTACAACACAACCAGTGCAGTTGCCTGAAATGTCAAGTGGAACTTGCTCAGACCAATGAACCATTGACACTGAAATGTAACTGATCCAGCTTATTCTCCATAGCTGTTAATCTCTACAGCTGTGTCTTCACTGAAGAGTGAATTCAATTGATAATTTGAGCGATGCCCCAAATTTGAGTCTTGTCCACACACACAAACCCTTAACGTTGGTGTCATGGTGCTTTTAACTTGAGTTTGCAGACCCAAGGGGCGGGGAGTTGTATAGGCTAAAACTCAAGTGAGTACAATGTGCCAGCTGCTACCACAGCCATGCTGTAGTCTGAATGCAGACTAGCTCCCACCTGAATGCTCCAATGCCTTCCCACAATTCCCTTGTGTGCCCAGAAAGGACAGAAGTTCTCCTGCAGTTCAGTAGGAATGAATTCACAGAGCATCTCAATTAACTGCAGCACAGAGAAACATGGGATGTGGCCCCAGAAGTCTTAGCACCACACATGAGTGAGTGAAATGTCAGTGTATATACAGCAGCTGTAGTGTTATTTCGGTGTGGCCTCTCTCACTAAAGCGAGGCTAACTTGAGAGGAGTAACTCAAGTATAATTAATCCTGCAGTGCAGACATACCCTCAGGGAGTGAGTGTGGGATACACACAACCTCTAGGGGAGTAGGAGAGAGAGGCCTACTTCTGTCCAGTATTGTCTTCATGGGCAATACGCCACCAGCCAATCCAAACTCACAGGTGCTTGGATTGACCAATGGCAGCCCCGCTAATGAGGGAGGGCTGCCAGTGACAGGCCTGTCCCCCATGTCATGTCATGTCACCAGCTGGATTGCCTAGTGCCTGCTTTATTCTTGTTCTGAAATGTTAGTGTGGCATGTAGGGCCTAGCTTAAAAACACATGAGGTGCTGTCCAATAGAGAGGTACCTGGGGCATTCACAGTGATCGCCCCGAAACACTTGCCAGTAGTCTTAATAAGTATGTGACATATCTTCAATATTGGCAATATTCCCTACAGTACTGCAAATACTGATGTCATACGTCGGCCCTCGGTAACAGCACAATTGGCAAGGTAGCTACTCTACTTTTGGTTAATGCTCGTTTAACTAACTACCCTGTGATACTTCTGGCCTAAATTGTCCCGAGTGATTAATGAGTATGGGTGCCTCTATTTTTTGAGTGCCCAACTTTAAGCACCTTATTTTCAAAGGACTGGTGTTCATCATCTTTGAAAACTGGGTTTCTGTAAGGATAAGTCAGGTGTAGCACCCGAAATCATTGGTCACTTTTGAATATTTATTCTTTTTCTTCAAGCTGTGTGACTTCAGCTCTTCTCTGGGTCGATCGTTTGCGCTATTGGTGCACACCATGGAAGTACCTTTGACAAACTTAACTTTTATGTCAGTCCTGCCAAGGGCTTTATCAAGAGTAAAATGAGGGTGGGGGCCATTCTTGATACAGTTTTAGAAAACTAGGTAAGGTACAAATTACATTAGCTCTGCCAGAGAGTAACACTGAGTTTACCTTCACTGCTTCTGAATTTTACTGGAAATCATTATGACATAACACTGAATTGACTAATGCATTACTTTCCTTACTTTGGGGGTATATATTAAAAAATGCAGTTTGGCAATTATTTTATTTATATATAATATAAATGGCATAGCTGCAGCTCTTGTCAGTCTGGAATCAATGTCTGCAGTGCATATTTTCCAGTGGAGAAAAAAATCTCAGAGTGCATTTTGGAAAATGAGAGCGCTTGAGAGGGGCAGGCATTAAGAGAAGCAAAAATAGTGTTTAAATCATCAGTGAAATAAAAAGCCAGTCACCTGGAAAATGTACAGCCAGGAGTTGGCAAACAAACTTATCCAATAGCTACAGTATAATACTTTCTCCTGATTCAAAAATATATCACATCAGAATCTTGACCTGCCTTGCATGGATGTATTGGAGTGGGTGGGAGGCACTTAGCACACCTTTGGGCACGATACAAATGAACATAAGAGTCTGAAGACAGAGAGTCTCCCCTATTGCAGAAGCTGGACAGAATTCCAAATGAGCCCCTCTCATAGGTGCTGGAACTAGGGGTTTGGGGTGCTGCTGTTCCCCCTGGCTTGAAGTGGTTTTCATCATATACAGGGTTTACAGTTTGGTTCACTGGCTCTCAGCAGCCCCCACTATACAAATTGTTCCAGCAGCCCTGGCCCCTTTGGGTGCTAAATGGAAAGCCTGCCGATGCACCAGCTACTACTCTGTGGCACCAGAATGTCACGCACACTTTCCCACCTCCCCTGTTATGTACAGTAGACAGCTATCTATGCTCAGACTGATGCTCATGAGCCATCCTTCTCTGCACTTACACAGTGGTCTTAGATAGAAGAGCAGCGTGTATGTGTGAAGTAAACCAATCTGTTGGCCATCTTTGTGTCATTCTATACCTTGAGGGAGCATCCTGGAACCCCCATATTCCTCATTTTTAAATCATCGTGATCATACATATAAAGCATGCCTTGGATAAGGTATCAGGTGAAAGGTTTTGATCTCCTGAAAGTAATTTTTCTGTCCATATATGTATATCATAAATGTATATGAAGTTGAGAATTGTGTTGTATGGTTGTCACTAAAACAAGCTGTAAGTTGGGGAATCAGCCAGATATTAGCTCCCCAGAGGCAACAGCAAGGAAAGTAACCAACACCCAGGCAGGGTTTCAATCAGCCCATCAACAACCATTGCCCAGCAAGGGAGCTATAATGCAATGACTCACCTACATGACGCCACTCCAGGGGAATTGTCCAACCTTGCCTGGAGACTCAGCAATGCACCCAGACATGCCTGGACTTGTGTTTTCCAAGCACATGGACTGAGGGTATAAAACAGACAGAGTGGAAACATACTGGGCCCTTACCCTGCCCCCACCTAGGCTGCAAGCAACTAAGATACTGAGAAGAAAAGACTCCAACAGAGGAGATTGGCCCAGGTTTAAGGAACAAACTTGTATATTAAGGACTGCAATGTTCAGTGGGGTGAGAAAAACTGCTTAATCTAGAGGTTGCCCAGTCTAATAGGGTTGAGAGTTTAGACTGCGTGCTTATATTTTCTTTTCTTTTGGTAATGCACTGATTTTTTGCCTAACACTTAATATCACTTAAATTTAAACCTTTGTAGTCAATACATTTGTTTAACTGTTTGTCTTTACCAGTGAGTTTGCCTGAAGTGTTTGGTTATCTGCTCAGGTTTCCAAAGGCTGGTGTAGGCCTGCTTTCCGTTGATGAAGTGGTGAACCAATTAATAAATCTGCACTGCTCGGCTTGAGCAATGCAAGACGATGTCTTGAAGCACAGTGCTGGGTGCTGGGGGGATTTGGCTGGTGCCTTTCTCTGGGTGATTCATGAGTGGCTTTGGGAGCATTCATGCAATCTAGCTGGATGTGGGGCTCACATGCTGTTGTGTTGAGTGATCACAGCTTCTGGAGGGGTTTGCTGCCGGTCACTAGCAAGGCATTGTGAGAGACAACCCAGGGTGAAGAGAGCTAAGGGGGCACAGCGGTCCCACAGTCCCAGGCTGCACCCTGGGGATCCCGTCACAGTCTTTTTTGTGACATCTGTGATACAGACTAATTTTCCTGCCCCAAAGAGCTTATGTGGTAATCCCTACCATTCATTATTTCTGGAGTTAGTTCTGTTCCCTGTGAAACCTCCCTTCCTTGTCTTTGATAAGTGCCTTGGTGGGAGAGGGCACAGGGGATGGGAGCCAGCGAACTCTGTACCACTGTGGTGTTTTGGCTGGAGACTGAATTTTTAGTCAGTTCTCCATTTAGAGAGCTGTTGTGTGCTGTGTCTGGATACCTTCCATTCTCTAAAATGGGTGTAACAACATCTCTCTTTCCTCCCAGGAATATTGTGAGAGCTTGGAAAGCACTGCGAGGTTCTAGGCTGAAAAGACACTATGTACATTTCAATGATTATGATATCGCCTAATTTAGCATTATTGCTGCATCCTCAGGCCGTCTTTGTTTTTTATGACTCACAATCACAACTTGGATAGGGCTCTTATCAATAAAAAGCCTGAACAGAGTCCACTGAAGTTGGTATAAAGATTCCCATTGAGTTCTCTGGGTGACGGATGAAGCCCAAAGTGCTGAAGCAAGGTGTAGTAACTTAAGTGAATTTGTTTTTAAGCAAACTGTTCAGCATGTTTAAAATACCTGTTTGTGTGTCATTTAGGTGATGACCTGAAAAGATCATGTCTGAGGTACAGGGAACGGTCGAGTTTTCTGTGGAACTTCACAAATTCCATAATGTGGATCTCTTCCAGAGAGGGTGAGTTTGGAGCTTCCATTAGTTTTTAGCTGATTGGATAATGCCCATTTATGGAAAAGACGTAGACTCTGAAATAAATTGCTTCCTGCTAATGCAGTTATACTTCATGTAATCTGCGGGTGGGGGGTAGCATTAGTCTTTCCTCACAGTCAAGGAAGCTGGAAGCATGTTGTTTCCACTTATCTGCAAAGTCTGACTGTCTGAATTATTAAAACAATGTGTTTATAAAACTAGATCAAATGGATTTAACCAGCTGCTTAAGCTTAGGCACAGTGACTGGTTTAACTCTCCTGGGTTAGCTCTGATTTTCCAACATGAATGACAGTTGTGCTCCGTGACTTTTCCTTCCTGTTCCATGTTAAATAATGCCCACTTTGGGGTCATAAATGTAATTGCTCTATTTTCCTAAAATGGGCTTTAATGGGATTCTACTAATTCACATTTAGAATTGGAGCACTGAGTATTTGCTATTAACCCCTATGTATTAAAAGACCACTGTGGTTTTAAAATCAGTGCTTCAGAACAAGGGCAACTTCCAGTAAACTTATTTAACTTTTCCCTGGCCTTTGCCTGGTGGTAAAGGCATAACAAATATGTGGCTACTAAATGGTGGTAGCCTCGTCTAAAGACTGCATGGTGACTGTGCTTAGATCACAGGTGTATTCTGTGATTTCTTTCATCAGAGCAAGGGACCTATATTGTAGGTCTGCTCAAGGATACCAGTGGAACTGGATAGGTTCAGACAGCTCTGAGAGTGTGCACTTCGTTGCTAATTGACTATTCTATTGCGAGTCTGCTGGGATATTTATTTTTTGTCAGTGAGTTTTGATATACTGACAGAAATGCCCTCTTCCTGGCTGCACCTCCCTTGGTCCGTGGATGGCAGATGACTTGGCTATGCAGGTAACTGATAGTGCTACCTGAACTGTGAAACTCTTCCAGGTGTGGGATAGTTTAGCTAATCAGAGCTGCCTCCACTGGAAAATGGAATATAATTTTTCTTACTATGATGAAATGTTCAGTGAACCCATGAAAAATTGTTCCCATGAAGTCCCTGAAAGGGCCAAGGAAACATGAAGGCCATATGATCTATAGCAGTAGGTGTGGATTAAAACTAAAACACAAATCACACTTGGATAGATACCTATTTTAAATGTGAACCAAGAATACACTTTTTTTTCTGCCAAGTTATGCACTCTTGAGAAATGAGGACGAGATAGGCACCAGTTGAGTAGAATCCTAGACTATTAGGGTTGGAAGGGACCTCAGAAGGTCATCTAGTCCAATCCCCTGCTCAAAGCAGGACCAACCCCAACTAAACCATCCCAGCCAGGGCTTTGTCAAGCTGGGCCTTAAAAACCTCTAAGGATGGAGATTCCACCACCTCCCTAGGTAACCCATTCCCAATGCTTTACCACCCTCCTAGTGAAATAGCGTTTCCTACTATCCAGCCTAGACATCCCCCAGTGGCATAGCCAGGTGGAGCGAACAGGGGGAGCAGACATAAAAAAAGGTGCCACCCACTTGTACTCAGCCAGCGGCGCTCCAGGTCTTCGGCAGCACTTCGGCGGCGGGTCCTTCACTTGCGCCGGGTCTTCGGCAGCACGAAATGCTGCTGAAGAATTAAAAAGGTGTCACTTGTGCTCAGTGGGAGAGTGGCTGCTGCCCCGCTCCCCCCCAGCTATGCTACTGCCTCCCCCACTGCAACTTGAGACCATTGCTCCTTGTTCTGTCATCTGCCACCACTGGGAACAGCCCAGCTCCATCCTCTTTGGAACCCCCCTTCAGGTAGTTGAAGGCTTCTATCAAATCCCCCCCTCACTCTTCTCTTCTGCAGACTAAACAACCCCAGTTCCCTCAGCCTAGCTCCATGGAACTTAGAGCAGCTGCATCTCTTCATCCTATTCATGGCCCAGAGAACAATGTTTAGAGCCCCGATTCTTGAAAACAGCCTTGACTATACCAAATATAACTATTAGGAAGAGAGCACACATGCCTTTTAATCAAGGGACTTGGTTCAACTTGATCACAAAATGGTTTAATCTTCAAGGAGTTTACTGGGTTCTGCACATTTTAGCTCTGTCTGCCATCTAAATACTAAGATAGGTGAGCTTGAATGCCTGGCATTAGATAATGGTGATATAATAGGCATCACAGCAACCTGGTGGAATGATGATAATCAATGGGACATGGTAATTCTGGGGTACAAAATATATAGGAATGACAGAGCAGTCATGCTAGTGAGGGAGTAGCACTATATGCGAAAGAAAGCATACAGTCAAATATAGGAAAAATCTTTATTAAATCAAACTGTACCATAGAATCTCTATGGATAGAAATTCCATGCTTGAATACTAAGAATATAACAGTAGGAATGTACTACTCACCGTCTGACCAGTATGGTGACAATGATTGTAAAATGCTCAAAGTTTAGAGACGCTACGAAGACAGAAAACCCAAGAATGAGGGATTTCAGCTATCCCTCTGTTGGCTCAGTACATATTGCCTCAGGATATTATGCAGAGATAAATTTCTAGACACCATTAATGACTGCTTCGTAGAGCAGCTAGACCTGGAACTCCCAAGGGGAGTGGTAATTCTTGATTTAGTCCTAAGTGGAGCACAAGATAGGTGAGGTGAATATAGCTGAACCACCAGGTAATAGAGACCATAATGTAATTAAATTTAACATAGTTGTAGTGGGGAAAACACCAAAGAAATCCACCACAGTAGTATTTATCTTCAAAAAGGGGAACCACACAGAATGAAGAAGCTAGTTAAATGGAAATTAAAAAGAATAGGCACAAGAGAGAAATGCATGCAAGCTACATAGAAACTATTTAAAAACACCATAATAGAGGCTCAGACTAAATTTATACCTTGAAGGAAAAAAACAGAAGACCAAAAAAACAAAAAAAAAACCCAAAAACAACCCACCATAGTTAAACAGCAGAGTAAAAGAGGCAGTTAGAGGCAAAAATACATCATTTGAAAACTGGAAGTCAAACCCTAGTGAGGAAAAATGAAAGGACCATAAACTCTAGCAAGTCAAGTATAAAAGTATAATTAGGCAGGCCAAAAAAGAACTTCAAGAACAACTATCAGAAGACAGAAAAGCAAACAGAAAAAAAATTAAATACATCAGTAGCAGGAATTGAGCCAAACAATCCATGGGGCCACTGGACAATCAAGGTGCTAAAGGGTTACTCAAGGAACACAGAGCTCATGCAAAGAATTCATTTAGCTTCTCTGCATCAGTCTTCACCACAGAAGATGTGAGGGAGTTTCTCACAGCCATTCTTTTTGGGTGAAGTACCTGAGGTGCTGTCCCAGATTGAGGTGTCATAGAGGACGTCTGGGAACAACTTCATAAATTAAAAAGTAATAAGTCACCAGGACCAGATTGTATTCACCTAAGAGTTCTGAAGGAACGCAAATATGAAATTGCAGAACTACTGACTGTGGTATGTAACCTATCGCTTAAATCAGCCTCTGTACCAGATGACTGGAGGGTAGA
Source organism: Lepidochelys olivacea (assembly GCF_965140295.1). Classification (NCBI taxonomy): domain Eukaryota; kingdom Metazoa; phylum Chordata; order Testudines; family Cheloniidae; genus Lepidochelys; species Lepidochelys olivacea. The sequence goes on from NC_140412.1 coordinate 12,271,842, forward strand.
TAATGTTATGCCTATTTATTTTTTAAAAAGGATCAAGAGGCAATCCTGGCAATTACAGGCCAGTAACACTAACTTCAATACCAGGTAAATTGGTTGAAACTATAGCAAAGAACAGAATTATCAGATATGTAGGTGGACACCATATATTATGGAAAAGTCAACACGACTTTTGCCTCACCAATCTATTAAAATTCTTTGAGTGGGTCCACAAACGTGGGCACGGGCAATCCCAGTTGATACAGTGTATGTGGACTTTCAGAAAGCCCTTGACAAAGTCCCACACCAAAGGCTCTTAAGCAAAATAAGCAGTCCTGGGGTAAGAGGAAGGTCCTCTCATGGATCAATAGCTGGTTAAAAGATAGGAAACAAAGGATAAGAATAAATGGTCAGTTTTCACAATGGAGAGAGGTAGATAGCAGGGTCCCCCATGGATCTGTACTGGTACCAGTTCCATTCAGCATACAGTAGAACCTCAGATTTATGAACACAAGAGTTACAAACTGACCAGTAAACCACACACCTCATTTAGAACCAGAAGTACACAATGAGGCAGCTGCAGAGCCCCCCCCCAAAAAAGTGTGTGTGGGGGGGCAAATATAGTACAGGACTGTGTTAAATGTAAACTACTAAAAATAAAGTAAAAAAAAAGATTTTACAAGGTAAGGAAACAGTTTCTGTGATTGTTTCATTTAAATTAAGATGGTTAAAAGAAGCATTTTTCTTCTCCATAGTAAAATATCAAAGCTGTATTTAATCAATGTTCAGCTGTAAACTTTTGAAAGAACAACCATAAAGTTTTGTTCACAGTTCCAAACATTTCAGAGTTATGAACTACCTCCGTTCCTGAGGCATTCATAACTCTGAGGTGCTAATGTATTAATAAATAATGTGGACAAGAGAGTGAAGAGGGAGATGGCAAGGTTTGCAGCCAAAAAAAAATTCTCAAGCTAGTTAAGTCAAAAGCTGATCGCAAAGAGTTACAAAGGGATCTCACTAAACTGGACGACTGGGCAACAAAATGGCAAATGAAAGTCAATGTTAAGTGCAAACTAATGCACACTGGAAAATATAATCCCAACTATGAATACAAAATAATGGAGTCTAAATTAGCTGTTACCATTCAAGAAAGAGATATTGGAGTCATTGTGGATAGTTTTCTGAAAACATCTGATTCATATGCAGTGGCAGTGAAAAAAGCTAACAGAATGTTAGGAACCATCAGGCAAGGGATAGGGAATAAGACAGAAAATATAATGCCACTAAATAAATCCATGGTACGCCCACACTTTTAATACTGAGTGCAGTTGTGGTCACCACATCTCAAAAAAGATGTATTGGAATTGGAAAGGTTACAGAGAAGGGAAGAAAAATTATTAGGGGTATGGAACAACTTTCATGTGAGGAGAGATTAAAAAGATTGGGAATTTTCATTTTAGAAAAGAGATGACTAAGGGGAGGATATGAGAGAGGTCTATTACACCATGAGTGGTGTGGAGAAAGTGAATAAGGAAGTATTGTTTACTCCTTCACATAACACAAGAACCCATGGTCACTCAATGATATTAATAGGCAGCAGGTTTAAAACAAACATAAAGAAGTACTTGCTCACACAAGACATAATCAATCTCTGGAACTTGTTGCCAAGGCATCCTATGAAGGCCAAAAGTATGAGTGGGATCAGAAAAGACTCAGATAAATTCATGGAGGTTAGATCCATCAATGGGCATTAGCCAAGATGTTCAGGGATACAGCCCCATGCTCTGGGCATCCCTAAACTATCCATGTCCAGAAGCTCAGACTGGATGACAGGAGATGGATCACTCCATAATTGCCATGTTCTGTTCTTTCCCGCTGAAGCATCTGGCACTGGTCGCTGTTAGAAGATAGGATACTGGGCTAGATGAACCATTTGTCTGGTCCAGTATGGCCGTTCTTATGGTTTTCTAAAGGGCTGAGTGTTGGTCCAACTCTCCTCTGAAAGTCATTGACTTCAATGTGAGCAGAGTTAGGCCAACAGTGAGTGCTTTAGAAACAACAGCTTAAATAAATAAAAATAATTTCCAAAGGACAAAACAAGAGATTTCTGGTAGGCCTTCCCCACAAAAGCCCAAAGGCATTTGTTAATAATCAAATTCCATTAATTCGTTGAAATGGTCTGTTCCCTAAATAAATAGTTAACATTCAAAACTATGTTAAGTGGCCTGGATGATCAAGAATGTTTAAATAGAAAACAATCAGAATTCTTTGTGTTTTCCAGGCCTGTGTACTGGGGACCAGTCATCAATAGGTTACATGTTTCAAGTTGTTTTTTTCTTGGAGAGATATGTGCAATTAATACTAATGTTCTCTTACTCAAAGGCACCAGTGTAAGTGTCAGTATTTATAGACATGAATGGTCAATTGTTGATTTGTAGAAAATATTATTGTGGGGAGAAAACCGCTTTTTGTTGAAACAAGAGACTAATGCTGATGTTTGATGCTGGAATTCTAAAGGCTGAGTAATGGGTAATAAGTAATGCAATTTCTAGAAGGAAAAGCAGTTTTTAGTTTCTCCATCTGAGTTCTCTCCATCATGTGCTGCTTAATGACTGGTGACAGATATTTCTCTTGTAAAATTAGCTAGCCAATTCTGATCATCTTTAATAGACTAGGAAATAAAATTATCCCTGTCTGCTAGAGATCAATTAATTGATTTGTCTGGTTCTGTCAGAAGCAATCCTTCTGCACCTTTATTCTTGAACTGTTTTAAGACCTATTTGATGGATTTCCATACTTAAAAAAACCCCTGATACTGGCATACGCACAGTATAAATAACTCTCTGAGTGACTGAGGGGAAAACAAAGTTCATAGGAAAGGTTAGCAGATGCCTTGATAATACTGGAATTCTGACTCTGATGTATTTTTAAAACACAGTGAACGTGAAAGAAATGAATCAGGGCAAATGATTGAATTAATTCACAATTAGTCCCTTGACTTCTAGAATTGAAGGCCAACATCTGAGAAACCAAGAGAAGCATTATGATGAAGCATTCTGTTTTTTGGGGGGGTGGGGAGTGGCGGCATTTATCAGGAGCCAATGCAAAGCTGTAGTCTGACTCCTTGCATAATTAATATGACAACTGCCATGCCAGGTCTGACCAGTGGGCCATACCGTTCAGCATGCTCTGTGACAGTGTCAAGTGTCAGCCACAGGCAATGCATTCATCTATGACTCTCTAGGAGACTGTATCCCATCTTGGCAGATAATTTAGCCTCAAGAATGCATGTGTGTTACCTACCAGCTGGACTGCAGTGGTGTGATCTAGTGAGCCACTGAAGCCATCAGCTCTTAGGACAGAATCCAGCAGCACATCTCCTTAGAAACATAGGCTACCCTGAGCACATTGGACCCATCCTCTGCTTGTCACACTAGCTCCCTACAGAATCAAGTTCAAGGTCTCAAATAATATTTTTAGAGGTCTCAATGGTGTGAGGCCACGATATGGAAAAGATTGCCCTTAGAGGTCCAGGGCATGGACACACCATGCTACTTTGTGTTCTTCGTGCAAGGTGCATTTCTTCACCACCACCATCACTAATAAAATCACACAGCATGGGACACAAACATCCCATCCCTTCCTGGCAAATGATGACCTGGCCTCAGTTATTCATTCCTTTGTCACCTCTTGGCTGGACTACAGCAGTGTAACCTACTTGGACAGAAAGCTTTCAGCACTTACACTCCAGCTGGTACAGAACACCGTGGCACATCTTCTAAGCCACACCAGACCCATTTTCTGTTCCATACGCTGGCTGCCCTTAGAATATGGAATCAGGTTCAAAGTGTTGGTCCTTATCTCAGAAGTGCTCAACTGGCTTGGACCCAGGTTACCTTTAAAAAAAAATATCAACGAAAGCTCTGGGATGAAGACTACGGTTGACAACGTCACTCCCTTGGCACAATGCAACTTTCTACCATAAGAGTAAATCTTGTTTTGTTCAAAAAGAAAAGGAGTACTTGTGGCACCTTAGAGACTAACCACAAGTACTCCTTTTCTTTTTGCGAATACAGACTAACACGGCTGTTACTCTGAAACTTGTTTTGTGCAGGAGACAGAACCTTCTCAGGTACTGGTTCAAGACTGTGGAATGAACTCCCACAAATACTAAGGACCATCACAAATCTCACCACCTTCTACTCCAAGTGCTAGGCCTTCTTGACCTGCCTTCTCTAATCTAAACACATTGCTCTGTGTGTGTGTGTAAACCAAACTAAACCAAACCAGAGCACTCCACTGCACATGCTTCTCCCCCTGGGGAGAGGATGACAGAACAAATTGTGTGACCAATATTCGTTATATTGCTTAATGCACTACTGGAAGGCGCTCAGACTCTACACTGAGGAACATGGTATAAGATCTCATACAGAATAGAAGAAGAAAAGCAGTAGTTAACAATTCTGTTTATCTTTAATAAAAAGTTAGCCACTAGAGTGCCTTATAAAATTCATGGTATTTAAAAACCCAAATTGAGAGAGAGTTGGATGCATTAGTGAGCTCACCAAACGTACCTGTGGGTGATGATGCAAGTTGAATAAACTAATATTGGAGAGAGTGCTAGTGGCTTTCCAGTGCCCCTGTAGCCTGATTTTTCAAAGCTGCTGAGCGCTCCCTAGGCCAATGGAAACGACATGTGCTTAGCTCAGTGGTTCTCAAATGTTTGTAGTGGTGACCCCTTTCACGTAGCAAGCCTCTGAGTGCAACCCTCCCCTTATAAATGAAAAACACATTTTTATATATTTTACACCATTATATACTGGAGGAAAAGTGGGGTTTGGGGTGGAGGCTGGCAGCTCGCGACCCCCCATGTAATAACCTTGTGACCCCCTGGGGGGTCCCGACCCCTAGTTTGAGAACCCCTGGCTTAGCTCCTTTTGTTAATCAGACCACCAGGACCTCATTCAAAACCCATTGACTTCAGTGGTCTTTGGATCAGGCCCTGTGTGATTTGGGTATGTGCGTTCAGCATCTCAAAAGCTCAGGCAGGCCCCTAAACAAATGTTTTCAGATTTGGGTGCCTAAGTTAAACAGTGAGGCATCTGTACTGGAGCTCAACTCGTGGTGATTTGAGTTTGAGATCCCTGCTCTAACTCCTTATAGAATTACAAGAATGTATGTGTTCCCATTTGGGGATCACGGTGTGTGTGGGGGATGGGAGGTGTTGCCAAACCAGCAGGCTCATAAAATGATCCCTGTTTATGTGCTGCAACATATTGTTACTTAAAGTGAAGTGAAACATTTTTAAACATTAAGCTTAACTGGAACGAGTTGGAAACATGACACCAACACAAGCAGTCAGTGCAATTATTCTAAACGAGAAGAGAAATGGGGCTGACAATTGTAACTAAATGAGCAGTGCTGGTAATGAAATATCCCTGAAATGCTTCAGAGAGAACCTGTGCTCCGCGTAAGCAATTGTGGTGGAATTTGAGGCTATTCCTGGAGTTGGCATGTGAGGATAATACTGCTGCTTAGCAGTTATTTGGCACTTTTCCTTTCTGAAGCACTTCACAAATGCTAACTAATTGAGGCATGTGAAGTTATCTCTGTTCAGAATGTGTTGTTACATTGTTACATACTGCACATATCTCAGGGGAGAGAGCTGCACAACCACCAGCAGCAAATGGAGCATTTAAATATAGGCTAAGCTGTTAGGAAAAACAGCCCGCCAGATCCTGTGCCCCTTTGCACCGTTCTAAGGTCACAAATAGGGTAGAGAGCTTTCCTACTATGGCAGCCGAAGAGACTCTGATGGAGGGGAAGTCTGGGGGTGGTGTAAAGCTGTATAGCCTCCTCTACCCCACTCAATCAAACCCCTGGCACATTGGTCTTCCCTGGATGGAGGGAATGGAGTCATTCTACACTGCATTCTGGCAATCCACAGCCAATGCAATGGTCCTTAGGTGACTGCTCCAGCTAGCATAGCGTAGAGCAGACCGCAGCGTGGTTTGGGGCTTAGCACCACCTTTCCCTTCACCACCCTGGCTCCTGCACCAAGTACAGCTTTGACTTTGCTCAGGATAGTTACTGTGCATCTTCTTACACACAGCCTGAAAATAAAATATGTATGTGATGGTGTTACAATATTGCTAGTTTTAAGAAAAAGCATCTCACACTTTTAATGATTTTTATAACTCTCAATAGTATTGCTCAAGCACAAATAATCGTAGGCCAACAGTTTCAGACTTGGGCCTCCAAAGATAGGAACCTCTGAGCGAGTGTATGTTGGCTCATAAATAAGTACACAGATATTCTGGTCACCTAGAAACACCTATTTATTGTATAGATCAGGAATCGGCAACCTTTGGCATGTGTGATGGTCCGCTGGTGGGCTGGGACTGTTTGTTTACCTACAGCGTCCACAGGATTGGCCGATTGCAGCTCCCACTGGCTGCGGTTCCGAGGGATGTGCTGGCTGCCATTTCCCACAGCCCCCATTGGCCTGGAATGGTGAACCGCGGCCAGTGGGAGCTGCGATTGGCCGAACCTGCAGACGCTGAAAGTAAACAAACTGTCCTGGCCTGCCAGCGGATATCCCTGACCGGCCGCTTACCAAAGGTTGCCAATCCCTAGTATAGATCCTGTCTATTCATTTAAACTGAAATTCTCCCCAAAGGTTCAGGTCCTCGGTAGATCAGCTATTCTTTGTTGAACTGAAAGTTTTATCAGCTTTCTTGACAGTGATCAAAGCCTCTCTCATATTCCTGAGTATAATAAATTTAACATGAAACCCTCTTCCTGTGATATTGTTTAGCAAGCTTTTATTTTATAATAAAAAACAGGTAAAACTCCTTCCAGTTAAATGTCAAGTGCTTTGAAGAACATCTTGTAATGATCAGTTGCTAGTGTTATGGGCTGGTACAGTGAGCTGGCTTTTGAATTCATGCCTGGTAAACATTGAAAGTTTGGCTAAACCCCAAAGATATCAGGGTTTTCTTTTTTCAGATTATGTCCAAACATTTTCATCTGACAGTCCCTGGGTAAAGATAAAAGGGGTAAAAAATAGGGGTGGCATCTTGGTAGGGGTCTACTGTGTACCACCAAATTAGGTAGAGGTGGTGAGGAGGCATTTGTAGAACAAAAAGCCAGAAATATGAAAACTACAAGACCTGGTAATAATGGGGCCTTTAAGTACCCAGACATCTGCTGGAAAAGTAACAGCAAAACTCAAAATTTCCAGTAAATTCTTGGAATGTATTGTTGACAATATTTTGTTTCAGAAAGTGGAGGAAGTAAGTAGGTGGAAAGATGTTTTTAGATTTGATTCTGACCAACTGGTAAGGACATGTGATATGCTCATGTGACCCTGGACTCCATCTTGGGCCAGTAACTTTCTACAAACTGGTGCTGTGGTCTTTGTTTGGGACAGTGAAATTCCGTGCACATGGCAGAGGATATAAAAGACCCCTGAAACATCTCCATTTTGTCTTCATTCCCCTGGACTGAATTACTAACAAGGACACTCTAAACAAGGACTGATGATTCCCAATCTGTTTGGGTGATTCTAGAGAGATCTTTGCAAGCTAGCAGTTTATTCTATCTGTGCAACAAACCTGATATAAGGACTTTGCAATCCCTTGTATGAAAACGATTCCTGAACAATTTATGATTCTTTTTTTTAAAAACACATTATTAAACCTTTAGTATTAGTTACTGAAGGATTGGCATCAGCGTGATTATTGGGTAAAATCTGAGTTATGTATTGACCTGGCTAAGTGGCTGATCTGTTGGGATTAGATGGACCCTATATATGATGAAATTGGTTTTCAGTAACCACTCATCATGAAGTCTAGTGTCTGGGTGATGAGCCAAGGGCTGGAATGCCTAAAGAGACTGCATTTTGCCTTCTTATTAACTATTGTGGTGATACAGAAGTTCACTTTTGTTACTGGCTTGGTATAATCTAATGATAGAATAACCACCAGTTTGGGTTGAGTCTACCCCGTTTCTCAGTAGCCTGTCCTGAATTTGGCATTCTCAGCTGGGACCCACTGAGGCGCGGTGGTAGGGTGTCCAACCTGAGACACGGTTAAATGGGTCTGACTTTCATAGAGTGGATACTCAGCAGTTTCTGAAAATGAGGTCCCTTTAAGGGGTCCCAAGTTGGACAGCCAAAAGCTTGAATCCCTTTTGAAAATGTAGGTCTTTACATTTATTCAAAGCTAATACTTGTACTTTTGTGTAAGAGTACAGTCCACTTTGAGAAGGATACAAAGGTGTTAAAATTATTTGGTGCATACATTGCAGACAGTCACGGAGCACAAATGAAAAAATTGGCCTTTATCCCTGTATTGTGGAACTTGAACGTACAGTATGTCTAGATCAGAGACTTTTTTTTTAGCACTTTAATTACTTAGAGTGCTTGCTGCTTTGGCAGTAGATTAACAAATGGAGATCAATTCTTCCATCAGTCCATGTCCATTTTGTTATTTGAGAACATCCATTCATCTGCAGAGATAACATCTGCCGAGAAAAGGCATTACAAACAAAAAGCAGGGTAAAAAATGAATTGTTCTTGATAATCTTCTGCACTTATTTGGCAATGCACAATGACTTTTTATGGAGATGTCCTGTAACAGATGAGAAGTTAGTTTATAATGGAACAGAAAATATAACTGCGCAGGGTGATGTTTTTAGCTAGTCAATAACATATGATGAGGATGTCAGGAATTTTATTTTTTTTCTTGACTAGTTTGAACATTGACTCTGTGGATGAGATATTCTCGGGGCATATGTTTCCTGTTGGTAAAATAAACAGCATAAAGCAGTGGAGGGAAATATTTTGATAGAAGAAAATTAATAGCTGGGGAGGTGTAAGGAGGTTTACCACTCACTGTTCAGCAGTGCCTCATTGTGGCTCATCCAGGGAATTAGCTCCCCACCATCAGCACCCCATTTGGTGGTCACTCACTCTGCGGCCCCTCTCTGGACTGGTCGGGAGCTGCAGCGCCTCTCCTTCATTGCTTAGTCCTCTGTCCAAGTCACAGTTGTCCTCCCTCTCTAGGGTTCTCACCAGAGTCTGTCTCCACATGGTTTCAGGCAGCCTCCATATCCACTGTGCTGACTGCACTATTCCCATAGTGGCTTGTAGGGGAACCTAGGCCCACACCATACACCGGGTTCCAATTAAGGACCGCTTGAACCAGCATTCAGGTCTATTCTCTCAGCCCTTACTGCTCCTTCCCTGGACTGCTTCCTATACTCCTACAGGCTCTTACTCTCCCCCCTTGTATCAGGGGGTGTGACTGCAGGCTTCCTCACTGCACCCCTCTTCTCTCCTCAACTTCTAGGCTTTATAGGGTATGTCAGAGAATTGCTGTATAGACTTCTGGGCTTGGCCTGGATCCTGAGCCCCGGTAACCTCCCACCCTGCAGGGTCTGAGAGTCGAGAATCCAGGCTCCAGCCCATGCCCAGACATCTACACAGCAATGAAACAGCTTCGCAGCCCAAGCCCCATGAGCCCGAGTTGGCTGGCATGGGCAAGCCATGGGTTTTTCTTTTCTGTGTAGACATGCTGATAGAAGTCCTATCTGTTTCTCTCCAGGTGAGCTCCAATTAGTATCATTGCTTGTTGGCTCCCCAGCTGGTGCAGCCTATGGCTAATTGGCCTCTCCTGCCACCTTAACCCCTTCAGTGTTGGTGTGGGAGGAGCACCCCATCACAGGAGGAAAGTGTGTTTGTGTGTGTGTGCCTGTGTGTATGTGACAGAGAGAGAAAAAATTATGGGAGGAAGGGTAGTCAGTGGGTGGATAAGGAAGCATGGGTAAATGATTTAAGGAATGTCAAGGATAAATCAGACTCTCAATAATGGATAAAATAACGAAGCATTTAACATTTGGAACATAATTAGGAATTTAATTAATTCCAGTGGAGAATGTTTTTTAAAATGCTATGGCTAACCTCACATAATTAAATATTAACTTCATTCTGCTTGAGATTGGACTCTACGTCTATACATGGTCAACACTTGACAATATGTTTGAGGTAAGTAGCATTGGAATAATACTTCCCTATCTCACAGGGTTGTTGCAAGAATAAAAACATTAAAAGACCGAGGCATTCAAATACTGTGGTAATGGGGGCCATATAGGTACCTATTATCTGTAGTAATTTCCCTCAGATAATGTACTTGATTGATTCAGCTTAATTTTCCCCTCATGGAAAGTCCATTACTGGATTCGCAAAAAGAAAAGGAGTACTTGTGGCACCTTAGAGACTAACCAATTTATTTGAGCATAACTTTCATGAGCTACATCCGATGAAGTGAGCTGTAGCTCACGAAAGCTTATGCTCAAATAAATTGGTTAGTCTCTAAGGTGCCACTAGTACTCCTTTTCTTTTTGCGAATACAGACTAACACGGCTGCTACTCTGAAACCTGTCATTACTGGATTGAGTTTCCTCAGATTTTGTCACTGTTTTAATCTTTTAACAATTTTTATTTTACTTTCTGAATTGAACACATATAGTTCACTGTCAGCATTTGGTGCTACATGTTTGAAATTTGGGCCTTGATGTGCAGTTGTGATTGGTCACAAAGTTTTGTTTCTGTTCCCTGATTGGATGAGTGAAAATTACAAGTAGGAAGAGAGCTGGAGGAAGCTGCTAAGGCGATTACTCTCTCTCTCAGGAAGGCCAATGAATTTAAGGACATGTAGCAGATAAACAGGACAAAGCTATTTTTTTTGTTTTTGGTAAATGATTAGCCTCGTCCCCTCTAGGAAGGACAGGTCTTAGGGCATCAGTCTTAAAAAAACAAAAAATCAGGCTATTGTCAGATTCATTTGGCAGATGAGGAGTTTCACTGAATTCATCTGTCATTACACTGGTGCACACAATTCACAAGTGTATGCACAGTCCTGAGAGAGTTCAGATGTGGGCCAAACCAGTTTGGTCCAAGATACTCATCAGACTTGTATATTTGCCTCTGGTCAAGGGTTTTGGTGATCTGGATCCCCCTTGGGTGTCCCATCCCATATGAAATAGGTCATGTGTATTCTGTTTATTGCTCTGTCATCAGCACCAGAGATGTGGACAGAGTAATGCGTGATCCTAATTGTGAATGGTGAGGTGATGTCTATCTTAGCTACTTATATGGCTCTGGTTATTGGGCTATCTGATTTCCTCATAACCTAATGGATTAAATGTATTTATCTTCACAGAGCCTCTGAGGGAGGGCAGTGTTATTACCCCTGTTTTACAGAAAGGAAACTGAGGCACAGAGTAGCTGAGTGACTTACTCAAGGTCACATGGGATGTCTGTGGTAGGGCAGGAAATTGAACCTGAGTCTCCCGAGTCCCAGGCCAGTGTGCTAACCATCCTTCCCCTCTGTCCCTGTCTCGCTCATTGACCAGTCTCTTTAAATTGGAGTGAATTCCTTTGGGAATGTGGATGAGGGATTTGCCCAGTTCTGCTTTACAATAACACCGTTATATTTAACGGTTATATTTAACTCTGGGAGTCCTGTTCATAAACAGCTATGTTCTACCACCTTTCTCCAGACTGAGCAGTACCTTGCTCTGTGAGCAATCCCACTGAAGATAGTGGGGCTAGCTGCAAAGTAAAGTACGAAATGTGTATAATGGTGGTAGAACCTGTCCCGTAGGACATTGAGTAATTCCGCAGCGTTCCTTAGTGACTGGCTAGTTCCACCATAGGATGCTTTTCCATCAAGAGAGAGGGATTCTGGTCACTGTGAGATGTAGTTGGATCAGGACTCTTTCCAGTGGTGAGCTCCAGCTGCTAAGACATCCCTGTCCACACCTGTCTGCCTTGTGCGCTTAAAATCTCCTTCTGCTTGTGGTTCCCAGCCTCTCTTCAGGCCACAACATAGCACGGGGAAGGTTGTCCCTGAGGGCTGTGGCATGGAACTGTGCTTCATGCTGGTTGTTTAGACTGTAAGCTCTCAAGGGAAGGGACTATGTACTACTCTCTCTGTGGGTACAGCACATAGCACAATTGGAGCCACATTTGTGGTTGATCCCAAGGCACTTCCGTAAATCAACACCATTAATAATAATGGTGTGAAGTTTGGTAGCTGACCTGAGGGGAAGCTCCAGGTCACTGCAAAGGAGATAGGTGCACACTGCAGTGCTCAGTGTGAAGGGGGTGGTGAAAGAGGCCTGGCTAAGCAGTCTGGGTAGAGGGGTCACCTCTATTGTGAGAGGAAGGGAGTAGTAGAGAGGCAGGGCTCCTGCTGGAAGGGGAGGGAGTAGTGCGGAGAGGATGACATCTGAGCCATGTGAATTAGCACGATAAAAGTATGGTGGGTTAAAATCCACGTGGCTTGTGATTCTGCAAACTGTGAGCAGGCTCTTTGTCTATTTCATTATACCCTATCCCCCCCTCCCTTTATTAGCAGGGATGGTGCAAAGCTTTACCTCTTGGGGAGCCACAGTTATATGACTGTCCAAGAGCACTCCACGGGGAATCCTGGGGTTTTATTATCTATTTATTTCGAGGAGGTAGGAACGGCAGGGGAAAGAGGGCAAGAGATGCTGAGGGGTTAGACATAGCTGGCCGCTTCCCATTGCCTAACCTCTGAGTGAGGATTTCACTGGGACTTTTGGGAGCGTCGTTACAGTGGGATGTGTTGCATTGAGCTCAGTGACCATTAATGCTCACTCAATTAGCTGCCCTGATGGAGGAAATACAGACAGAGAGATACTCACTGCTCCTCTTGAGTCAATCGTTGGGAGTCGCTCCTAGTGGCTGCCAGGGGCCTTTCATAGCAGCTCTCTAGAGATTTAAAATATCTGCCTTGGGAGGGGTGGGACGGGACTGGATGATTAAGGGGATGGTTTAATGGGATATGGAGTCATAGAAAATCAGGGTTGAAAGGGACCTCAGGAGGTCATCTAGTCCAATCCCTTGCTCAAAGCAGGGCCAATCCCCAATTGTTGCCCCAGATCCCTAAATGGCCCCCTCAAGGATTGAACTCACAACCCTGGGTTTAGCAGGTCAATGCTCAAACCACTGAGCTATCTCTCCCTCCTCACTGAACTATCCCTCCCCCCTTGTTAGTTCTTGGTCAGGAGTTTTGAATTAGTTCCATGTTAGCAAGGCTAAATGCTTATCATCTGGCATATGTCTAGGATATGTGAAATAACGTGGCAATCTCTGCCTTGTTGCTAACAGGTGGTCACCCATATAACAGAACTGACAGGCACTTATCTTGGCCGACACATGGGGGATGAAGGAGGGACCTTGAAAGTGATAAACACAAACCTCTACAGCTTGAGCTAATGAGACCAGACCTGTAGCCGGGCTGTAACAGAACCATATTCTCCATGGATAGGGCACAGATGCGGGGACATGTTACACACACTAACCAATGAGTTACACAGACATTACAACTGGCTGTGTTGTTGACTGTCTTCTCAGAGAGGCCGAGGGAATGGGCAGGGGAGATTGAACTCACCTAGATTGAACTTCCTGTAAATCTGGATTTACTAGGGTCAAGGGAACTTGCAATGCAGATGCTGGTGCTGCATCCATTCAGTGGTAAACAGAGGACTTCAGTCTCCAGTACTGAATGCACTTTTAGAACAGAGTGTTTCTAGCCTGCTCGATGCAGATAAAAACCCTCCAGAGCTGCCAAAAACCCAATGAGAAAAATAGGTGCATTTGGATGAGACTCAGCGGTTTCCAGCTCGATTTGTGGGTGAGTTGAGGGGTGGGGATATGCAAGTGGAGATGTTGCTGAGAGTTCTACAAGGAAAGAGAACTTGAGAGAAGATGAGAATGAACATTGGAAGTGCACAGAAGAAAGGCAGGCAGATCTCCTGAGCGTACTGATTTTTCATACATGGTACAGGTGGGGGAGAGGGACATATGCAGGGATAAATGAAATGGCTTTGTATATTTATAGCGACAACAAAGTTTATTTTTGCCCAGAATCTTGAGAGAGAACAGTGCTGGCCTTAGTAACCACTACAGCTGCTCAGGAACTTTCCATCACAATGACTTTTTTGGATGTAAAATGCAGCTTTCACAAAATAAAAATGCTCTAAATCTTTTGATTTTTCCATTGGGAGAACTGAAAAGAAAGATTTCCCGTCAGGCCATTTTGAACCAAATAAAAATATTTTGGTTTATTAAACTGACACATAACTTTTTGTTTAAAATCAGTTCAACGTTAAAGTTTCTGTATGGCGATGCATTGCCTGCTGGGAGTTCTAGTTTTGGCAATGTCATCCACCCATTCTCCCCTATCGGCCAGGCTCCCTGGCTGGATTACCTCTTCCATGATGCAACACAGTCTTCGCTCTGACTGAGCCGTGTGGTGCATCATGGGATTCATATGATTGTGGGTGCATCATGGGACATGTGGACAGGCCCAAAGGGGTTATCTGCTGCCCACCCTATAGCTATCATGAGGAAATGTGGCACAACAGGAAGTTGCTGTTTAATGTTGAACTGACTTCAAACAAAATAGTTCGAGTCAGTTTGTGACACACTTCAGACTCAGATTCTGCCCTTTGAAGGCACAGAATTCTTTATAAGATACTACAAACACCTGAAATACAGAGCAGAGGGAGACTCAGGGATCTGTATGAAATAGGGCTCAAACTCAAATGCCCCAAACGTAGTTTAATATGGCTGAGGAACAGGATTCAATAGCCTAATAACAGTGAGCCACGAGGTTTAAGCTTTTCTGCTTCTGTACAGTACAGTGTCCAAGGACTGGCCTGACACAGAGTAAAATAACTAGCTGCAACTGACTTTCTGTAGCCACATATTCCTAGTCCATTGAATCATTTTCTGTTTAGGCAATACATGTTTCAGAACTCGTTAAAGCATAAACATACAGCACATGTCTGTAATGCAGAGTAGAGACAGATGCAGGGGGACAGTAAGGAACAGGGCTCAAAATTTACAAGTTTACCCCTATATCCTAGCAACCCCAGCCAGCAAGGGTAGGGAGTGTGTAGAAATTACTCCCTCTGGGGAACACAGTGCTAGTGTGTCCAAAAAGTTCAGCCACTATGAAAAGGTAAGTTATTAATAATGTAAGATCAAAGCATTTCCTTTTATGTATGTCTCTCAAGGTCAACAAACTGAAATGAAATATTTTTATTTGGGAATAATGAAACATTTCATTTTGACTGAAAATATTCTGAAATAAAACATTTTACCACTTCAGAATTGAAAATATTTTTTGGAACTTTTTGTTCTGCAAAAAAAAAAAATCAATATTTCATCTTTTTGTCCTTATTTGGAGCAAAAAACATTGAAATATCAGAATTTCTTGCAAGATGGAAATTCCAGTTTTCACTTAGACAACATAGTTGTGACTAGATCCAAGACTTTCTGAACTGAGGGAGGGATTCTAAGTTGTTTACAAGCTGAACCAAGCTCATGTACCTATCTAAATAGCTTCTTTTTCCTCAGTTAGGGCCTGATTCTGCAATCAGATCCAGGAATGGGAGAGCCAGCACTATTTGACATTTTAAAATATCATAAACAACATTATAGAAACACTGTGGAAATCTAATGAGCCACTATATTCAGTCTCTCTTTAGCTAGATCTATACATCTTTTGAAGGAGGCAAAGTGTTATAGCAAGCAAACTGCAGTATAAAAATTTGACAGAAAGAATGACCTACCTCCAGCCATCTCTCCGTTCCTTACACATATATTAAAGGGTGCTTTGCTTTTATGCTAGTTTGTGCCCAGAACAATGAGGCAGTTATGGGTTACTATGTCTCGATCTGTGTTTTTGCAGAAGGTCTGACTAACTGATCACAATGGTCCCTTCTGGTCTTAAAATGTATGGCTGTACAGGTGTCCATATAATGTAAGACTAGATCTTAAACCTTACTGCTTAACTGTGACACAAAATTAGCCCATATTGCCAAGGTTCTCATTTCTCCTGAGTGTTAAGTGTCTGTGCTCATTCTTAGTGGGTTGCTAAATGCTTCTGCCCTTTCCTTTCCTTTCCCACTGCCTCTTTGCCTAGAGTGGAATATCTTTTCCCAGCTTTACTCTGCTGTTCAGCCTTCCCCCCCCCCCACCTTTTTCATCTCCTGCTGTGCTAAGTAGCAGGAATGGGAAGAAAAGGTCAAATTGCTTTAAAAGTAGCCATGCAGACATTGCTACCTTGGTGGGCAGAAAGAGGGTAAAGGCTCCTGAGGTGAGCATAAAAGGAGATGTGAAGAAAACCTGTTGGTGCAATTGTCAGAGAGCTGCAGGAGATTAAAGGGCTGTGGGGGGGGGGGGATTATGGCATCTAAAATTGCAGGCTCCTGTGGGAAAGAGATGATTTGATCAAAAAGTGTGAGGACATGGAGGAATAAAACTGGTCACGACTGAGGTTCACCCACATCTAAATTAAAGCCTAGCCTCAAAGGTTCAACCCTGTGAAGTTGCAAGCGCTGGCGGTGATCCAGCAAAGCACTTAAGCACATGACTTTTCACTTGCTTAAAATTACTTAAGACTTTGTTGCATCAGGCCCAGAGTGCTCACCTCTTGATGGGATTGAGCCCTAAATCCTGGGCCCAGTGCACAAGTGCCTGAGGTGCTGAGCACTCCTGGCAAGGTTCTGATCAAAGCCTGGGAATCTGTGGATTTCACTGGGAGTAGAAGCTGCTGAGCACCTCTTTGGGATTGAAGGATTAGGCCCTTCCAGGGTTTCTTAGCATTAAAATATAGAAGCCGGGCTGCCAAGAATTATTCAAGAGCCCTAGGAAAAATCTTGTAAGAAAGTCTTGGAAACAGAGTGATTAATGATAGCGAGCAAGGATTCAAGCACAGGTGGTCGTGCTTAGCTCATCTGCTATAGTTATTTGGCACTGCAGTTGTGCCGTATAGGGGAAAAGCCATAGGTAGAATATAGTTTGAAGTGGAACCGTGTCAAATGTTTTGTTTTTTAAACTGAGATAAATGGCTGATGCAAACCTATTTCATGCACTGGTGGTGCTTTGCTAATTGTTTTGGCTTGATTTTTTGGCTAAGGCACTGTATTAGCAATCAGAAGATTTGGTTTCAGACTGCCACAGACTTCCTGTGTGACCTTGGGCAAGTTGCAAATCACTCTGTTCCTCATCTGTAAAATGGGAGATATGTCATCCATTGCCCTATCCCTTTGTCTGCTTGTATACTTGGATTTCAGGCTCTCTGGGGCAGGGAATAGCTCTTACCATGAGTTTATACAGCACTTTACACAATGGGGCCTCTGTCTGGGTTGTGGCCTCAAGGCAGTTTTGTAATACAAATAATCACACTTGCACAATGTAGTTCTCTGAAGCATCTCTATACCCAATGCAGTCACTAGGATGTTTGTTTGACGTTGTTCTTGTGAACATCTCAGCATACTTCAGATTTTACTTCAAATAGCAAGTCTTTAAAAGAAAACACCTAGAAAACCAGATTCCCTCTAACTTCATTTAGTCGGGATCTATTAATTATGAGCATGTGAATGGTTGTTGGGAAAAGTAATAATTTGAGCATTTGTAGTATGGAGGGTTATTTACCCATTCTTCCCTCCTATGCTTTAAATCAGTGGCTCTCAACCTTTCCAGACTACTGTACCCCTTTCAGGAGTCTGATTTGTCTTGTGTACCCCCAAGTTTCACCTCACTTAAAAACTAGTTGCTTACAAATTCAGACATAAAAACACAAAAGTGTCACAGCACACTATTACTGAAAAAAATGCTTACTTTCTCATTTTTACTACATAATTATAAAATAAATCAATTGGGATATAAATTTTGTACTTAAGTTTCAGTGTATAGTATCCAGAGCAGTATAAACATTTCATTGTATGAAATTTTAGTGTGCACTGACTTCTAGTGCTTTTTATGTAGCCTGTTGTAAAACTAGGCAAATATCTAGATGAGTTGATGTACCCCCTGGAAGACCTCAGTGTACCCCAGGGGTACATGTACCCCTCGGTTGAGAGCCACTGCTTTAAATAGTACTGATGGTGGTGTTTCCTTGATTTTCATTTTCTTTGGCTTGCATTTAAAGTGGTTGGGTTTTTTGCATTGTTTTGTTTTTGAAGATTCGAGAATGGATGCCTTTCTTAAAGGTATGCTGTAGATGAGCCACAAATTGTTGAGCTAGATGCAGAAATCACTGGGTGAAACTCAAAGGTCGGTCTTATGCAAGAGGCCAGCCTAGTTGATCACAATGGTCCCTTCTGGCTTTAAATATATATACCTCTGTGAAAAACATAGCTGAAAGCTATCTGAATGCCATACGCTTGTGGTGTGTGTCATGATTCCCCTCTAGGTGCTGGTCCACCTGGAATATAATAGCTTACTACAGTTGCCAGCTAATGAAGTTTGCCCTTTAACTCAAGTGATAGAAATCTGTTCTTTGATGCTGAAGATTCTTCTCTCTGATGACACACAAGGGTGGGGGTTGTTCTATGGAGTCATTTGAAGCCACTCTGAGTGCTCTTTTCATGGAGTATTTCTCCTGCTCTTCCTTTGCCTGCAAGTTCAGGCTTTGTTGTCTTATCGAATAATGCATTGCCTTGGTTCAGCACAAGACAATAATTCAATTGAGAAGGTTCTGCTGACATGAGTTGTTGGCAGGCAGCTCCATCAATTGTATAAAGAGCTACGGAAACTCTGGATTGAATTACAGTGTTAGTGTACAGTTGGTTGGTTTGTAGTATGTATTATTCTGATGCTTTATTAAAATTTACAGTCTAACTCAGAACTACATTTTGAAGCTTGCTGCTTTTCAGGAGGTCCAGAGCTATAGGCTGCCACCATGCGATTCGTGACACAATGATTGATTGGTCTGATCTATGGTATTTTTAGAGAGTTCATCACCATAGTGTCTGTCTGGCTACGGAAGGAGCAGGCTCTGACAGTACTGTGCATGCACATATTGATGTTTCATTGGTGTTGTTGCACCAATGTATCTTTGAAAGAACATCGGATTTTCCATGCTACCTAGAACATCACTGGTTCATCAAACCTGGTAACTTGCTTCTGGCATTGTTCACTAGCTAATGCTTCAAAAGAAAGAGGAATCCTTCCGTAATGCATGTGACCAATTTAGCAGTACTGTATGTGAGTGGGAGGGAGAGAAACAATTTTAAAAATCAGTATAAGATTACTTATTCTCCCTGTCTAAGGTGGAATGAAACAGAAAAGGCAAAGGAGAAGACAATAAGCCATGAATAATCAACATCAGCTACTTAACAGTTTAACTAGTTTTAAATCTAGTTTAAATAGATTTAACCACGCCGCTTCCCGCAGCTCCCATTTCCTGGGAACGGCAAACTGCGGCCACTGGGAGCTGTGGGTGGCCGTGCAAATGTAAATAAACTGTCTGGTGACCTGCCAGCGGATTACCCTGATGGGCCATTTGCGGGCCGCAGGTTGCCCACCACTGTTCTAGACCCTGGTCTGAATAAGACAGAGTAGAGATTGAAGTGGGGTTTGCCACATCTCAGATGAGTGCCCAACCACTGGGCTATTGAATCATAGAATATCAGGGTTGGAAGGGACCTCAGGAGGTCATCTAGTCCAACCCCCTGCTCAAAGCAGGACCCATCCCCAACTAAATTGGCTCTTCTGTACACCCACTCTCTGGTATTTCATGAAAAATCTCAGAGGGTCTCAGGTTCTTCCTGATGTGGAACAAAAACAAATTCCAAAAACTCAATTTTTTTTTTCCAAAACAAAATTCTTGGTTTTTGGCCAGCCTTAGTTTTAACGTCTGGTGTTTACAGAGCCATAGGAGTTAGAACCAGAACACACTGTTCGTCTGGCTCCCTGAAAATGCAGGACTAGTGATAGGGAAGCGGTGCTGGCTGGCAGACAGGACACCGGCTGGGGACTAAGGCAATCTGAGTTCTGGTACCTGCTCTGCCTGACCTGGGGCAAGTCGCGTCCCTTCTCTGTTACCTCTCCGACTCTTTATTTAGATCATATGTTCTCTGGGGCAGGGACTTTCTTTTGTTATGTGTATGTACTATGCCTGGTACAGTGGGGCCCTGGTCATTCATGCCTGAAGGTCCAACTGTAATATAAATAATAATATTCCCTATGGTGGGTTTATTGGTGCTTACTAGTCAAAAGACTACCCTTGCATGGATGTGCAGCGGGGCAGAAGATCATAGACTCTCAGGGTTGGAAGGGACCCCAGGAGGTCATCTAGTCCAACCCCCTGCTCGAAGCAGGACGAATTCCCAGTTAAATCATCCCAGCCAGGGCTTTGTCAAGCCTGACCTTAAAAACCTCTAAGGAAGGAGATTCTACCACCTCTCTAGGTAACGCATTCCAGTGTTTCACCACCCTCTTAGTGAAAAAGTGTTTCCTAATATCCAATATAAACCTCCCCCACTGCAACTTGAGACCATTACTCCTCGTTCTGTCATCTGCTACCATTGAGAACAGTCTAGAGCCATCCTCTTTGGAACCCCCTTTCAGGTAGTTGAAAGCAGCTATCAAATCCCCCCTCATTCTTCAGGCTAAACAATCCCAGCTCCCTCAGCCTCTCCTCATGCATGAATCCACCCCCTTGCATTCTTTAGTGGGTGCTAGATGCCATCACAGCCCTTGGGTCAGCTAGCAATTGCTCTGGCCTGTCAAAAGGGGGAGTCAGTGCTGAGTTTGTGGGCCCCTCAACGCTGGCTAGTGTAGCTGGGCTGGGACAGGATGGATATCATGCTGAACTCTCTCTAAGAGTTAGGGTTGCCACCTTTCTGATTTCTAGTAACTGGACCCCTGAGAACCCCATCCCCTTTTCTGCCTCTTCCCTCCAAGGCCCGGCCTCCTCTCTGCCTCTTCCCCTAAAGCCCCACCCCCATTGCATCGTAGAATATCAGAGTTGGAAGGGACCTCAGGAGATCATCTAGTCCAACCTCCTGCTCAAAGCAGGGCCAATCCCCAACATTGCTCGCTCCTCGTCTGCCCTCCCCTTCTCGCTCACTGGATCATCTCAAGGAGCCTGGCTGCAGTTAGGAGGTGGCCCCAGCTGAGCAGAGGCTGGTGCGGGTTAATTGCCTGGCACCTCCCCTTACCCCATAGTAACAGGGCTTTTGGTTTTGGTGCAATTTAGGGTTGCCAGGCCCCTGAAAACCAGGCATCTGGCAAACTAAAAACCGGCTTGTCCAGGTAAAACCCAGATGGGGGCAACCCTACTAAGAGTATTGCAGAGCCTGCTCTATACTCAGTGCTCCTAGAGCATTGTGCCAGAGCATGGCAGGGCCTGTAGGGGTTCCCAAAGAGGTGCTGTGGCCATACCGTGGTTTACACACTACTGTCCTCGCCATAAAGTTAGATTAGTTTAAGAAACGAGGGCTAAAAGGTCCCACCTGAGTCAGTGCAGGCCCTCAGGAAACCATCAGTGCTCAGAGTTGGGAACATGAAGGTTAAAAATCAAATTATTTTATTTTATTCCACACTTGAAAAGGCAGCTGATGGTTAATGGCTAACGAAGATGTACAAAGCCTGTGGGAAGGCAAGTTCACGGTGGCTGTATAACCCATGTGGGATGTTTCAAAGATGCCGCTTGCATCTCTCATTCTGCACACAGGGACTCTTGAGTGGGGGGTGCCTGACTTTCCACACCGATACAGAATTTCTGATGCAGGAGTGACGAATGAAGTAGTAGCCTGTTGTGATACCTTGTCGACAGTGAAACCTGGCCAGTGTAGCCTTTACTGAAATGCATTAATTCTTTTTGGTATCACTTGACAACAGGGCAGTTCACCGTATGGATGTCACCCTGTACTTAAAATTACTGAGTGTGAACCAAGGATGTACAGCATTATGATCAGGAAACTGCCCCTCAGAAATGCAGAAACTCTTAAGATAGCAAATAATAATGCACATTGTTCTGCCGTGCTTTTCACCAGTAGATCTCAAAGTGCCTTACAAAGGAGAGCAGTATCATTATCCTCATTTTACAGATGGAGAAACTGAGGCACAGAGAAATGAAATGACTAGCCCAAGGTCACCCAGCAGGCTAGTAGCAAAGCCAGGACTAAATCCCTGACTTCCTAAGTCCCAGTCCAGTACTCTGTCTTTGAGGCCACAGGTGAATTGTATTTCAGCTTCAAAGCATGAAACAGCAGAAGAAACCCTGGGAAGGAATGGGAGATCGTGCTTAGATTGTGACATAAATGTTGGAGCCTGGTTTGGAGAATGTTAAGTACAGTCACTAGGATTTTTCAGTTTCCTGTATCTGGAGGTTATTTACTTTTTCTCCTTCACCTGGACAACAAGAAGGTCTATCAAAGGTGTACCTCAAATGAAAATGTCTTCCTAACTTACCAGTGGTCAGAAGTGAACCAGTTAGGAACACAGGACTGGGAGGGACCGCTTGGGTCATCTATCACAGGCAACTCTGTCAGGTAATCATATTCACAAGTTTATCAATTTCCATTTTAACGCTAGTTAGATTGTTTGCCCCCACTACCCCTATTGAGAGGCTGTTCCAGAAGCCCACTCTTGTTAGGGTTAGAAAACTTCTCATTTCCAGTCTAAATGTATTAATGGCCAGTTTATCCCCATTGTTCTTGTTTCAGTGTTGTTCTTTAGCTTTAATAGCTCCTCTCCCTCCTTGGTACAACCCCCTGATGTGTTTATTGGGAGCAATCATGTCCCTTCTCAACCTTTGATTTGCTAGGCTAAACAAACCAAGCTCATTTAGTTTCCTCTCATGAAACAGGGCCCTCACTGATCAGCCTAGTAGCCTTCTCTGCACCTGTTCCACTTTGAATTCATCTTTTTTGAACACAGGCAATCAGAATTGTACACAGTATTCCTCACCAGTGTCTTGTATGAAGACATTCATGTATCCCTACTTCTATTGGAAATACCTTTTCTCTGCTCTGAATTTGTCTCTCCTAGGTGATGTTTATACTTTTAGAGCAAGTCAAAATGTTTTGACTGGAACTTTTTTAGTTGGAAAATGGTGTTGTGTCAAAATCAAAATGTTTCATGGAAACAGTTCTGTGTCAGCAACAAGCTTTTCTGTATACATGTTCAAAACAAAACAAACTGATATTTTGTTTCAAATGAAATATTTTTTGTTTAGTTTGAATTTTGAAAACCCGAAATAGTCAGTTGTTGGATTTTTTTACATCACCCTTCCCCCGGTCACAGGGTGAGCTGTCCCTTTAAGAGGCATTGGGGCTCAGCCTCCCCTCTGCCAGATTTAGCAAATCTCCTTAAGTGAAGTGAATGAGTTTAGGGGTCATGTGACAGCAGGAGCAAATGACCAAGAACAAGGCCTCCTGGGAGATACAAGGGCAGCCTGAGTTCAGTCAGGAAAGAGATTCCAGGAGAGCAGACTTGGGAATGTCAGGACCAGGACATGGGCAGTCGGATCTGCTGGCCAGGCTTAGTGGTCAAAACCAGAAGTCTGTGCAGGAACAAGGCTCAGTTCCAGCAGTTCTGGGGTGGCTACCCAGTGCGGGCTTCCTTGGAACCCTTGGGCCCAGGTTCAAGACTTACACAGATAGGAAAGGACCAGTGAGGAGACTGAGAACATAGAGGAAGAGTCATTGGGAAAGAGAGGCAGAACAGTTTGAATTATTGTGCAGAGACCCTAATTGTTTAGGACCCCAGGCCTGAGGTAGAGGGTGGGCCTGGTTTTCCCCCTGTGTTGCTACCTTGTACAAGGGGAAGAAGGGACTGTTGGGACCCCATGAGGGTGGGAAGCTGAGCCCAGCAGAAGGGCTGCAGACTGTTGTGCAGTTGGAAAGACCCTTGAAGAGCTGAGCCGGGTAAGAGGCTAGGGTGGAAGATTGGTTTTGTATCCTTTGTGCCTCTGACTTTGAAAGGTGTGAACTCATGGTGTAGCTCAGTGGTTTGAACCTCTTTTCATATGTGGATCCCTAAACCATTTTGAATGGAGGTGCAGACCCTTTGGAAATCTTAGACATAGCCTGTGGACCACCAGGTGTCCGCGGACCCTAGGTTGAAAACCACTGATGTAGCTGGAGGGCTAAGCCACCTTACTGCTCATAACAATGGAGCTCCTGCACTGTGGATGACTGCTGAGAGGGGAAAATGAGGCAGTAAGTGACCTGATGCCAGTCCAGGCAAATCCCTCCTAAATTCCTATTTCTCTCCCTCTTTTACTTCTCTTCCCTTTTTTCATTGAAAATGGTGAGGAAGAATTAAAAAAAAGAGGCTGATTGCTGGGTAAAGAGGAGAAGAAACCTTTTTGGGGGGTGGGGGAGAGTGTCAAAATCTAAAATAAACAAAATAAACAATTTGTTTAATGGCAGGTCCATGAAATGGCTACTGGGTTGTCTAACCACATGGCTGGATCTTCAAACTAGGAACCTAAATCGATGGTATTGCAGGTGCCATTATTTTGCCTGTATGTAATTATACCCAAACTGGGGCATGGAAACTGAGGTATAATCACCCCAGCTGCTAGTCTCTCCCAGGCACAAGTTAGTCCTGTTGTCTGGGAGGAATAGGGGGAAGCTTGTGCTGACATTGCCTAAGCTCTACTTGTTTGTAGAGGTGAAATTTTGCCATTTGCGGAAGGCTAGAGCGAGGCCTCTGCCTCACTTAAGTACTAGTTATGCCTTACTTTAAGGGCTTAAATGGAACTTACTTAGTTCATAGCCCCTGAGCTGGCCTCTACAGAGGGGTGAATTTCACTGTGGAGGAATAGGGGACTTCGATCTCCAGCATTGCCAGGCCAGCATGTTCCACTCATTTTAATTTAATAAATCAATTTTAAGACATTATACTGAACTCCTATGGAATTGCAGTGCATACATATGCACAAATGTATAGATCTTTACTTAAAGGACTTGCACAAGCCTTCTTTGTATTTTTGCCAGTACTATACAAGTGCTGTATGTTGGGTATAGAGGCATGATCCAGTGCCTGTTGAAGTAAATGGAAAGAATCCCATTGACTTTGGGTTTTTCGTCAGACTTATAGATGTAATGCAACACACAAATCCATACCAACTGTAAGACCTACTCCATTCTGTTCTTGTCGTATTTGATCAATTAACATTCAGGCAGAGCAAATCACCTCTAGTGATGAAGTTACCCAGACCCCTGTACCAAACTCCTTTTAGGCTGACCCATGGCCCTGCCACTTCTCATTTAAAATTCTGATTATTTATAAGCCCTCAAGGCTTTCTCTTTCAGCTTGCTATTCTTCTGCACATTCAGAGACTACAGATGAATACACTTGAGTAATCCGTCATTGACAAAAAGGCAAGGCTTGCTGTCAAAGCTCTATAGTAGCATACTGTCAGGGTGATGACAGTGTGATCACAACTGTGTTTCACATGGTGTCCTGCTGGATGATAACATCTTCTGTTTTGGGGGA
This sequence comes from Lepidochelys olivacea, assembly GCF_965140295.1. NCBI lineage: Eukaryota > Metazoa > Chordata > Testudines > Cheloniidae > Lepidochelys > Lepidochelys olivacea. Next base: position 12,297,160 of record NC_140412.1, read on the forward strand.
AAAAATGCCAGCTCCATCCTCTGTTAGTTTTGCCCCGTTTAAATGTCAATCCCTTTAATCCTGGTAGTGACAAATATAGAAAAATGTACTTGCTACTAAATACGTACTTAGTTGGCTAAAATGCGTATTAGCTGCTCTGAATACCTATCTGCTTAATACATTCAGTACTATTGAATGTATTTTAGTGAGAGAACGCTGCTGCTGATGCTCACAGAAGAACTTGGAGAGTTCATAATAGCATTGCTTAGTAGTGAATCTAGCTGTGCAGAACGTTCGTACATCAGCCTTCATGTTCGTCTTATAGCAGCAGTCCTGAACTTTGCTGAAAGATGTACTGAAAAGTTCAGTTACTTTTGGACCAGCACCTCCTTCGTGCATGACGATCTCCCCACTCCTGCTCCACCCCTTTAGTCATCTTCAGAGAGGGAGGCCAATAACCTTTTAGAATTGCTTCTCTTGCTTTCTGGGACGCCTCTCAGCCCCAGGTTGCTAAAGGGACAGTAGAAGCAGCAGCAGATCAGAAGATGCCCTCCACGGTTCCTGAGAGCTCTATGGCACTTTTGCAGTTTGTTAAGTTTGGGATCACACTCCTAATGTGTATAAAACTGGAGTACTGAAGAACCGAATGAGACAAATACAAACCCCACACGATTACTCGCTAAATTCTCCACAACAAGCCAAAGACATGGCTCCTCCCCAAACCCAACCGATCAAAGAATAATGAGCTCAAAGTGCGGATTACTTTTAAAAAATAAAACCACCTCCATGCCTTTTTGACTCTTCCTCACTCCCGAATGCATTGTCCAGTTGGTCCCAAACATTTTGGAAACATTCTATCCTCAGATAATATGGATTGTTATGTATTGATATTGCCATAGTCCATATAGAAGCCCCAATCAGGACTGAGGGCCTGTTGTGCTAGACGCTGTACAAACACACAGTAAAGGACAGGTCCTGCCCTGAAGAGTTTGTAATCTCCATTATGCCTGTGAAATATCAGCTGAATTGGTTTATTTATGTTAGCATTAGGGGGATAAGAAACTGTGATGGAATACATTCCTATATTCACACCCTACACACTGTTATAATACTCTGTGTACAAGGTATGCCTTGTAGGGTATCATTTGAAGACTCATAATTTGCTGGTCAGTATTATTCTGATAAAATATGTATGGCAACATTGTATGTGCAGTTACAAGATTTCTCTGTATGATGTTAACAACACATGTTCCAAACCCCACAGCCCTGCCCAACCAGAAATTGGAAAACAGGTCTGTCCTAAACAAAGGAATGTGTGCTTGCCTTAATTTGCATTTAAGTAGTAAACAGAGTCATCAAAGAGGAAGGGAAAACAAAGAAAGTTCAAATAGATGAAAAACCAGCAGGGAACATCCTTCCACATAGACTCTTTGTCTCCTGGGTCTCAGCTGGAAATGTTTTCCAAGAAGGGTATTAAAACTATAAAAAGGAGGGACCAACACCCCAAGGGACCCCTGTCTATCTCCCTACCCAACTAATTCTCCACACCTGAGAAGACAAAAGGAAACAGCTATTGGACTGTGAGAGAGAGGTTCTGATCTGAAAATTTGCTCAGTAATCTGCTGGAGCATGTGGTGAGAAAGTTTGCTTTACAACTAAGAGTTTCTTAAGTAGATACTAATAAGCATTTATCTTTATTTTTCTTGTAACCATTTCTGACTTTTGTGCCTCGTTATGTGTACTCACTTAAAATCTATCTCTTTGTAGTTAAGAAACTTGTTTCATTGTTGTGTCTAATCCAATGTGTTTAAGATAAAGTATCTAGGTAACTCTAAGGTAATAAACTGGAATATTATTCCCTTAAAGGAATAATGAACTGAGTATATGTGTACTGTCTAGCAGAGTGCTGGACAGTACATGACATACATTTCTTGGAGAAAATCTGGGACTGGGGGCATGTTGGGGTCACCTGGCAGTACAACCAAGGCTGGTGAAAGCCAGGGACGTAACTAGCAGGCTACAGTTACTCACACATGATATGGGTGTGGCTTGCATGCTGGAAGGCTGTTTGTGAGCAGCCCAGGTGGGAGCTTCTTCAGCAAGGCATTGTAAGGTACCAAAGGTTGCAGGACAGGGGTGACTCAGGACCCCCACCCCACCACTAGTCTGGACTGTGACCTGGTATGTTGCAGAAATGGCTGTTTTGCACCTTGGATTGTCCTGTGAAACTGTGCAAAGTAAAAGTCACAGTAGTATTGTACTCCTACTCCATTCTCACTTGGCACAGGAATAAATGATTATACAGGGAGCAAGGCAGTGGAGATTTGGGCTTTATAATGGAGAGGTAGTTTCACCCTTAACGGTGCAGAGCCTGGATGCTCTTCATACTATGCAAGGCAGTTGTAGGTCCTTCATCTAGAATCTTTTAAAAAAGAGAAATGGATGCTGTCTCACAGAGCAATGCAAACTTTAAACTGGTGCAACCATATTGCTTTAGATGAGCATATTCCTTTGAAAACCGGCAAGGGTAAAATCCAAAAGACCAGGATGCCTCAGGGGAAAGATGAAGAAAAGGGAGTGTGGTACAGATTAAACATGGAGGATAATGCGTGTAAGGAATGATGCAGTGTGCAGACCTGTTGAAGCAATGGCTGAGTTTGCTTAAGGAGAGCTCAGATGCTATCCTAGGGTAAAACTGTGCAGTCTGAATGTTTTCTGCTTTCTAGCTGAATAGTTGCTCATCCCTTCCAGTGTTTCCTGAACAGTGAGAATCTTTAGACATAGAGGAATAAAACAGGCAGCCCGAAATGGTAGGATTTTATTTTTCCCTATGAAAGATGCACATGCAGTCAGGATTATGCACATGAGTCCCTGTCAGACTGGGAATTAGTCCAGTTTGACAGGGATTTGTGATAAAACATGTTATCAGTTAATGTCTGCATACTAAAGAGTCGTGTTACTTATTTGTGGCAACCATCAGCTATGGCTAGTAGTAATATTAATATTTTAATTTAGAAAGGTACTTTTGATTTTGCTGATAGTGCAAGCAGGTTGTTATCATTTAAAAAAAAATTGTATTACTTTATATTTTCACTATGATTAAACACCTTCAGTTCAACTCTCCCCTCATGTGTCCCAGGATAAATCAGGAGTGCCCCGACTGAAGTCAGTGGTCCTGCAGCTGTCTAAAACCAGTGTAAGGAAGATGTGTAAATCAGGCACTTTGCTCTTGCACTCCGTTCCCAATCATGCATCAGCAAAATAGGTGTGGGGTGTAGGGTGTGAGTGAATGAAGTCCGGGCTTCTCGCATGCAGGTCTCACCTATATCTGGTGCCAGTGACGTGCCAGGGGGCAGCGATGGTGTGGAGGTGCCACGGGGTCCATGCAGCTCCTCAGGGATTTGCCAGGTTTGGGTGGCTGGGCCTGAACCCTTTTCTGCAGGGAGGGTTTGATCAAACCCCAGTCTTTGCATGGGGATCTCTGTGAGGGAACCCCATGGAGATTTTTCTCCCCACAAAGCCCCATGCTGAAGGGTTTAATGTGCGTGGGTCTGATCTGGTCTTAAAATCTTTGCTAAGGGTTTAATAAACCATATCTAAATGCGTTAAAGTACTTGCACCAACCTGTCTCCACCACAGAATGGAACAAAGGGACAGAGTGTAATTTTGGTGGGTCGTGGAATTGGGGTGGGGCTGGTGGGTGCAATGGCAGTTATGTCAAGTTGGATTTGGATGGCTTCCTGAAATGTTCATTTCCAGATACTCATCAAAAAATAAAAACACCCCCCCTACACACACAAATGTAGTAGTTGTGTAAAGAGTGTAAATATTATCTGATTGGATTCCAGTGACAAACCCTTTAAATCTAAAATTATCACAATGTACAGCTAGAGGCAGTAACTGAAGCCAGGGTTGTGCTGTGCTAGGCATTGTACATACACATTATCACAGACATAAGAACACATGAATGGCCATATTGAGTCAGACCAGTGGTCCAACTAGCCCAGTACCCTGACTTCCAAGAGTAGCCAGTGCCAGATGCTTCACAGGGAATGAACATACCAGGGCAATTATCTAGTGATCTGTCCCCTGTGGTCCAGTCCCAGCTACTGGCAGTTGGAGTTTTAAGGATACCCTGATCATGAGGTTCCATCCCTTAGACCATCTTGACTACTAGATGTGGACGGGCTTATCCTCTATCTAATTCTTTAATTGAACACATTTATACTTTTGGCCTTCACAAGATCCCATGGCAATGAGTTCCACAGGTTGACTGTGCATTCTGTGAAGAAGTATTTCTTTGTTTGTTCCAAACCTGCTGTCTAATAATTTCATCGGGTGATGCCTAATTTTTGTCAGATGTAAAGGGGTATGTAACACATCCCTATGCACTTTCCCCACACCATTCATAATTTTATAGACCCCTATCATATGTGCCCTTACTTGTGTCTTTTCTAAGTTGAACAGTCCTACAATACCTGCCCCAAAGAATTCATAATGTAAATAGACCAGGCAAAGAGTAGGAGAAGAAACACAGACACACACACAAGTGAAATGACTCCACCAAGACACACAGCAGGTCAGTGACAGTTGTGAACAGAACCCAGATATCCTGAATTACAGGGCAGGACCCTGTTTATTGGACTATGGTGCCTGTTACTCTTGGCTAATGAAGATTTTTGTTGGGGAGTATACCTCTATATTTATATACAAAGCTGTGTGTAGATATATGCAAATTTTCCACAGAGTCCTGCAGTGCACTTTACTCTCACTCAGGCAAAATTTCCAATGCTGTTCTCTCCTGTTCTGTGGCCAGATACTGTCCTGATAGGTGTAACCAGAAGTGCCGACTCCGTGGGTGCTTCGGGGATCAAGAATCTACTGAAAAAATAAGGGGTGCTTAGCACCCACAAGCCACCAATAAGTGGCAGGAGCACATACATGGCACACAGTGAAACTGGAAGGCAGGAGAGCATCCACTGACAAAAACGAAAGTCAGAGCCTGTAGGTGTAGCACAAGATTTGGCCCACTGAAAGCAAATAACTAGTTGCAGTGGGGGAGCTTTAGATTGGATATTAGGAAAAACTTTTTCACTAGAAGGGTGGTGAAACACTGGAATGCGTTACCTAGGGAGGTGGTAGAATCTCCTTCCTTAGAAGTTTTTAAGGTCAGGCTTGACAAAGCCCTGGCTGGGATGATTTAATTGGGGATTGGTCCTGCTTTGAGCAGGGGGTTGGACTAGATGACCTCCTGAGTTCCCTTCCAACCCTGATATTCTATGATTCTGTGAACTACAATGCAAGTAGGCTTAGACCTACCTGGCCATGCAAATACGTATAGAGTTGCCTTGTTAATAATAATCATAATATGAATAGAAGCATGTTAACTGGGGGCGGGAAGCGGGAGGGAGGGAGGTTGGATAATGTACAAACATTTCTTTTGTGTTTTCACTTGTGTTAACTTTTCAGTGCATCCTATCCAATCGGGTTGCATTGCATCATGGACATTTACCCACTCTTCTTTTCTTGAAGCAAGCTTTTCTTGTCATGGCTCTTCATGTTAATCAGATAGTGTTTAATCCTCCTCACACATTGGTGTAAATCAGGAGTAATTCCCTTGAAGTCAATGGAATTAAACTTGTATAAAGCTTGTGTGAATGAGAGAATTAGGGCCACAATATTTAACAGTCCAATCCACCTGCTCTCCTTAATATCATAGCTGCATACTGCATGTTTGCTCTCTGAACTCGCATAAATATCCAATGTGTGTTCTAACTATTTTTCTTGTGTTGAATGGAGTAGTCATCTGTATAACAGCATTTTTTTTTTAAATTTTCTCTAGATACTACCAGATACGAGCAGGGTTGAAACTTCCATCCAGGATTCCCCATAGACTGGCTGCAACAATCATAGAGCAAACAGGTGAGAAATTCATAGGAAAGTGACCTGATGAGAACTGGGTTCATTTGTTCAGATTGGGGAAAACAGAGTAAATGAGAGATAATCCAAGTACAAATCTGGGTTTAGATCCAGATCTGAACTTCTCCTAAAGCTCAGGGGCATTTAGAGACGGTGTTCTGGTTTGGCCTGTTAAAGAGATGGGCTCCAGTTCTGAAGTTTGAATCTGGTTCCAAACCTCATGGTGTGTGTGTGAGATGCAGAGCCAGATTCAATAGGGAACCGTTTCTAGGGTAAGTGAAAATGTGAATAAACAACTCTCCTGGCTGCTGCACATGGGAATGAGCAGTTTGTGCTCAAAGACATGAAATGTATAGTAATGGCTAAAAGGAAGTTCAGGGAAGCACCTGGAAATCCAGACGCTTCTCTGCATTTCATCTGAGCTTGCTGAACCTCAAGAGGCTGCAGAATTGGGCTAGGAATGGCAAAATAAAAATTAAATCACCTATGTAAAAGCTTCCCTATGGTTTGCTGGACATGGGAATTCTCCATTTCCTGCCCGGAACTATTGGGTAGTATTCAACACTTGGCCACGTTGCACTACAGCGGTGATGGCGTTTCAGCAGCTGAGAATGGGAAGGCTATTGTTTATATAAAATATGACCAAATACCCGGTGAGGTTTTGGCTGGAGGAAGCTTGACACAGACCTGGGTGCAGAGTGCCAGGCAGCAGGACCTGCAAGGAGGTTAGTACGATTCCTCTGCGAGGCGTCCTTCAAGGACTCAGCAGAGCCCCTCCCAGAGGGCGGCACTGCCTGGGGAGGGAGCATAGTTTGGGACATGAGGAGTTCATTTAGTGCAACCCCGCTGCCGCTTCCACCCACGCAGCCCATACAGAGCTCTGGTGGAATTAAAGCTGCCCCTTCCTTGGTGGAAGCTCTTGGGAGGGAAGCAATGGGAACACACTATCTTGCCTTCTGTCTCTCTCTGGGGTGTGGCCAGCATAGGAAGGTGCATTTGGCAATCTGACCTGTAAATGGTGTAGTGCTTTGGGCTCCTTCTGGACAAAGGGGACACTAGGTCAGTGTAAACAACTATGGGTCTAATCCAAAATCCACTGAAGTCATTTGGAATCTTTTCGTTAACTCCCTTGGGCTTTAGATTGGGCCCTGTTAGCAGAAGGCCGTGACGCAGGCTGTCTCCTAGAACACAGCGAAAAGCTATCAGAAGAACTACATTTTAAATCTAACTTTACCTTCCTGTTATAAAAAAGAATATAAGATAATGCAGTTCTGCATTGTAAACCAAGTGAATGAGCATATTGTCCAGGAAGCAGGTAAAACTACTTCCTTCCTTTCCTGTTTCTTCATTTCATTGACGGAGCTCCGAGCATTTTCTTCCTCCTAACATTTGTACATGCCTGAAAGACAAATGAGGCTGCAGCGTTTTCATCAGTCTTTTTAAAAAAAAAAACAAAAAACAAAACAAAACAAAAAACCCTTATAAACCGAAGGCAAAACGTACAGTGGTTACAGGATTAGCAGCAGACTTGCAGAACGCTAATGCAATCCAGGCAGGAGGTTAATAGCTTTACAGGGCTAATATCAAGGCAGGGGTATTTAAGACGTTAAGGCTTTAAAAGATTCTTCCTTGGCTAACTTTGATAGGGTTTTGTAATTGATTCATACAGCCTGTGGAAGAGCATCATTTAATGGGGCTGAAGTTTAAGCTAATCAGTTGGACTGTTAGACGGCAATAGAGGTTTTCCTACAGGATGGGGAGCACGCAGATACTGGTCACGGAGTTGGTATACCATACTTTAAATGCTTTTTATTGATTATAAAATAAACCTTACTTACTTTACATTTATACCCCAAATATACTATACCAGAGTTCAAAGGTCAGAATGGTCCAATGGCCAGTCGAGGTTTCTTTTGTTGGGTAAGATCATAAGATGCTGGGAGCCGGCAAAACCACATTTATATTCACACGGGACTCTGGATTAATAAACGACATTGATTTGCAGAAATTATAAGCATTCATTTATAGTTCATTTTGTTGCGTCATCGGTTTTTTGCCTTTGTTTACTAGGCCCTTTACCCACTCAATTTTAAAGACACAGCTTCAGGCGGGCCGCCATGATTTAAGGTGTGCCATTTTCTTTAATTTTTATACAATTTTACATCAGTCCATTTGATGTTATTTCCTTTTTTGATGATTTTTCGTGTTTTTCTTGGAATATAAGATTGTTTTGGCACAAAGAGTTCTAATAGTCCTTGACTTTAATTCCTTGCTTCAGTTGCTAACTTGCAAAGCATGCATTCATGTTGACCATGCGTCATTCATACCAGGCCTTTATGACCTATAACACATTACATGGATATATGAATCACAATGTGTGTGTGTATATATACACACCCGCCTCTTGATACATGATTAATGCCATTAATTATTGTATTACTTTACAATTTTGCAAGCAATTTAATTTTATATATTACTTGCTTTACATTTTTTTGTTGCTTTTTTATTCGGTAGTATAAACAGAGCATAATAAAGGTTAACAAAATTAGTAATGCAAATAATATGACAATAGGATGTTTAATATTTGATCATTGTGGAGCAAAATGTTTGGTTTTTTTTTAGCTGAGCAGACTTAGATAATATTTTTGTATATTGCCTGATTTTTGCCTTTATTAATTTTTTTTATTGTTTCCAATGTATTTTTAAATTGAAGGACCAGTTTACATTTTTTGGTTTTTAAACTATTTTAAAAAAATAGAGGACGTTGGTAAATAATTTTATTAATAATGACCTTTGTTAATTACATTAATATGACTTAATTGGGCCTTTGTTTGTTATACTTTTTTTAAATACACGTTTTTAGTGGTTACCACACAGATACACCCATTGCCTAAATTAAACACTTTTTTGCCATTCGTGGCTAAATATTGCATGGTACATTGTTTGCTTAAATGGTTTAAATGACATTTCTCTAGGGACCAAGTTAGTTGTGGGCACACCCATTTGCTTTGTTTTTACTTTTTACAATGTTTTGTTAATTTTATTAATTTGTATTTTAATTATGTTTCACTTATTTTTATTCACTTTTTATTAATAATTTTTGGCAACTTCCAGGCCACGGCTGCTTTTTACTTTCCCCTCAGAGTGGCTTGATTTTAATTAATCTTTATATATATTTTTTTATTTTGTAATTTGTTGATTTTATATATGAGGATTTTGGAACCATTTAAAAGGCCATTGCCAAATACTTAGCAGATTAACCATTTTTTTAATGTACTATATTTTATAGTTTGCATTTGTATACATTGTATTACTAGTAAAATTTTATTGTTAATTTTAGACACACCAAATAGATTTACATTTACAGACGTTTCTAAGGTTTGGGCTTGTTTTAACTGGAGATCCACACTTCTTATTCCTTGTTTCGATAATGCACCAAAATGTTGTGTTACATGTGTCTGTATAGCCCCCCAAATTTTACTCAAAGCTGACATTTGTTTGGTAACGTTTTAATATTAAATGAGTTTAAAACTTCGTCTTCAGTGCTACCTATGATATATTTTTCTATACCTTTTTTATTTTGTATAGTTCATTTTTTTTATTGTTGTTGCCATGCTTGTAATAGAGGCAAGGCATACGGCGTACACTTTAGCTGTTGTGCACTTACGTTTACTTGCACTTTTTTTAACCATATTGTTTGGTTTACAATAGTTGGGTCTTTGATTACTTTTTCCCTCCTACATGAGTGCTCGTCTGCCGTGATTCTTGGTGCGATTTTGTTTACTGGTATTTTATTAAGCAACATAAAAAAGACCATATTTTTGAAAATATATTCCCCCATTAATTTTCCTAAAGCAACTTAATTTGATTCTTATGGAAGGATTTGTATTTACACCATATTTTTATAACTTAAGAGCCATTGATTTATTTTATTTCACATGAGTATTAGCCAGTTTTTGTTTATTAGTCACATTTAGGGTGACTACATTAAATTTTAAGCTTTAAAAGGTACAGTTTAGAGTACTTATATTTAGCTTAAATTTAGTTATAATAAAAACAAACCTTAGGTGACCTTTTTTTTTAGTATGTACAAATATTTTTATTGCTCTTTTAAATTTTTTGGCTTTGTATATTTTCATGTTACATTTTTTTCGGTCATATTTTAAATGTTACCTTAAACGTTGTGGGTTTTTTTACATTTGATTTTGTTTGGTCCTGTTTTTTTTTTCATTTTGTTCCACAAGTAGTCAAATGTATTGTTTCCTTTGATTTATACCTTCATTTTAGAGGTGCTTCCATATGTATAGTCATGTACCCCTAATTTTTTCCAAATATTTAAAAAACATAAAAGCCCCAAACCATATTTTTACCCTTTTTGAATTATGAGAATTCTTCATATTGAAACCATAGCCCTTATTCAATTGGAATAATGTCTGATGCTTTTGGCCGTATTATTTTAAATACTTACACTAACCTTTTTTATTTTTGCTCGAGCTTCGGTATTATGATGTTTTTAAATATAACACACACAACACATATTTTTTACTAAGCACAAAATGCAAAGCAAAGCAAGCATAAGCAATAAACCAATTACAAAAATTGTAGCACCGTATTTGCACTTGAAATCCAAGGTCCGTAGAGGATAATTTTGGGTGCAATTGGGCATTTCTTGTCCTCTGTAAGATAAACTAAATGAAAAAGAAAGGAACATTATTTAATTTTTAGGCCAGAACTTTAATTGTGATGTGTGGACCCACTTTTTTGTTGTTGTTAATTTGCACTACAGTAGGTGAAATTTTATTTATGATGGAAAATGGTTTAACCCATTTAGACTTCAGTACATGATTTTTTTATGTTAATTTTAAATACTTTACTTGATTTTTGATTTTTTATAATTGATTGTTTTTTGACACACAGCTCCTGTATTTTTACTTGCTTTTTCAATGCTGCTATAGTTTTCTGGCACCAACTGTGAGAAACTCTTGCGATTTCCCCCTTACATGAATTGCCTTTTTTACAGCTTGCCACAACAGCCATACTACGGCCGTTTGCTTTTACTGGCATTAGGCTTGTACAGCTGTACATATTTTTTAAACATGTTTTTTAAGGTATCAAGTATATTACATCTGGTTCCACCGCACCTTCCATCCAAGGGCATGTCCCAAATGCAATAAATTTCTTCTCTAACAGAGAAGGGGCTTTAACTTTAGTCCATGGAGGTGCCTCTTCCACTCCTTCATTTTTTTTAAAAAAATAGTTTTTTAAACATTATTACACTAACACCATGTGGTATCGCCCCATGCGTTTTTTTCCCCTCTCACACGTTTTTTACAAATTTTACAAATAAGGAGTTACCCTTATTAGTCTTACACAAGTACTCCCCCAACACTGTAAGACCCCATCTCCAAATCCGGCACTCCTTAATATCTCTCCCCACTCTGCATTCTCCACCACTTGTTAGACCCACAATAGAGGTCTCCCTACAGGGTGGGGAGCAGGAAGATACCGGACACAGTGTTGGTATGCAATACTCTAAATGCGCATTATTGATTACAAAACAGATCTTACTTGCTTCATATTTATACTCCAAGCATACTATACCAGAGTCCAAAGGTCAGAATGGTCCCGATGGCCAGTCGAGGTTCCTTGCGTCAGGATAAGATCATAAAATGAGGGGAGCTGGCAAAATCACGTACATATCCACACAGGACTCTGGATCAATAAACTGTTCTGATTTGCAGAAATCATAGGCATCCATTTATAGTTCATTCCATCACGTTATTGGTTCTTGGCTTTTGTTTACTAGGTCCTTTATCTGAATAATTTTAAAGAGACAATCCTAGGTGAGCCGCCATGATCCGAGGCGTGCCATTTCCTCCAATTCTTATACAATTTTATATCAGTCCACTTGGTGTTGTTTCCTTTTCTGATTTTTCATATTTTTTTCAGACAATCATAAGATTGTTTTTGCACAAAGAGTTCTAATAGCCCTTAACCTTAAGTCCTTACATTGGTTGCTAACTCGCAATGCACATATTCATGTCAAGCACGCATCATTCATACCAGATATATATCTCTATCTCTATCTGTATGTATCTATATATATCTCCCAACAGGACATGGGGGTTGTACTAGATGACCTTCTGGGGTCCCTTCCAACCCTGATATTCTATGATTCTATGACATTTCTTTATTCTGTTGTCACTGATTTGCCCAAGTATCAGAGGGGTAGCCATGTTAGTCTGGATCTGTAAAAGCAGCAAAGAGTCCTGTGGCACCTTATAGACTAACAGATGTATTGGAGCATAAGCTTTCGTGGGTGAATGCATGCATCCGACGAAGTGGGTATTCACCCATGAAAGCTTATGCTCCAATATGTCTGTTAGTCTATAAGGTGCCACAGGACTCTGATCTGCCCAAGTGCATATATAGATATTTGTGTGTGGGTGGGGAGGAGAAATTAAAACATTGCAAGTTTTAATAATATGCACTATGAAAGAGGCAGCCCTGGCAGCCCAAAGTATTATAAAATCATGAGTCAAAGCCCCAAAATTCATGAGATTGACTTTAAAATTTGTGATTCTTTCTATTTGTCTTCTGTTTTATTGAGACCTTTGCATTCAGATTTTTCAAGGTTTCTCCACAGCCATGAGGACCAGGAACTTTCTCTTTCAAAAAATAAAAGCTGACATTTTCATTTCAGCAGCTGGGATGCTAAGAAAAATAAAAATAACATGAGACTTGCAATAAAACCATGGGAGGTGACAACACTTGAAGATGGTGGGGAATGAAAGAAATAAGTATTTTCCGTTGCAGAAATAGCATAGCTTTTAGCTCCCAAAACTCTTCATGGAGAAACAAAATCAGGGACCAACCAAACTTGTGAATTTGAGACCAGCCCTTGGGACTTCCAGGAAGTTAATATTAACTAACTTATATAATGTAAATGTACATATATAACATAAGGCAGTACATGTACAGTCCCGATGTTAATATGTATGTTTTTTCTTGGAAATGGAGAGAAATTCCTTGGCTTTACCAGCAATGAAAAGGGTGAGGGGAGGGAAATAAGATGTTAACTGACCTGTTAAAGAGGAATCCTTGATGTGGACTTTGATCTGTAGGATCATTAGTCTTTGTGGGCTGTACCTCCATGTCTAAGGCCTGGTCTACACTGCTGCTTAAGTTGATGTAAGTTACATCGCTCAAGGGTATGAAAAATATCACCCGCCTGAGCGATGTAACTTACATGGACCTAACGGGGTGTCTACACCATGCTATGTCAGTGGGAGACACTCTTTCATCGACTTAGCTTCTTCTTTGAGTGCTTGCTCATGTCGATTCCATCCAAGTGCCACGTGCGTGCCACGTGCATGGTTATTGGAAGGTTTTCCCCCTAGCAGTACCCATCAGGTCGGCTGTGGAGCCCCATGGAGTTGTGCCTTCATGGCAGTATATATATATATACATATATATATAGGTCCCTGCTGACCCACCACCTCTTCAGTTCCTTCTTACTGGCTGTGACAGTCATTGGAGCTGCTTCTCTCTCTTGCTAGGGCAAGCGATCCCCTAGTGGACTTTCCTATTTATATCTGTAAATAGTTTTAATTAGAGTTAGTTAATGTTTTTAGTATAGGATATTTAGTTAGATAAGTTTCTGTTGGGATTTATTCCCCCCACATTCCCCCGGGGACTGGGGTATGCCTTGGTCTCAAGGCTTCAAACTGTGTGGGTCCTACCAGAAGCCAATGCCCAGGGGAGACCCTCATGACTGCTGCGTAGAGTGCTTGGGAGAAGCCCACCAGACTGACAAGTGTGAAATCTGTAGAGGTGCCACCCAAGAACCAAGAAGGAGAGGGACTTTAGGTTGAAACTTCTCCTTATGGAGTCAGCTCTTTATCCCCAGCCGGCACAGCACTTTGGTGCAGAGCGCACTGGCCTCATTGAGAGACAAAGGACTCGGGGTCTAGAGACCCCGGGCGCTGCCAATCTCTGCCACCAAAGATGAGCTCTGTGGCTTCCCGGCACCACTTTCACTCACTGGTGCTGCACAGAAAGTAAAAGAGAGTCGAGATGGGGCGTTCGCCCACAGTGAGAGCAATCTAGTGTGAGGGTCCCCATAGAGTGCATCCCGTGCCAGGACACTCAGCCCCTGCTCCAGCAAAACCAGCAACCTTGACTCCGGCATCATAGGCAGGTCTGCCGAGTCTGATCCCTTTGGAGTCCCCGGCGTGGGAGAGCCAAATGGGGGAGTTGGATCTTCCATCCACTCCAGACATGTTTGAGGCCACCAGGAACCTCATCGTGAGGCAGCACCGGCACCAGACAGAGGAGCCGTGCTTTCTAAGGGCAAACCAGCCATGATGTGGTGCTGGTCACCCTCCACTCGCCACTGCTCTCTGGCACCATACCACTAATCACCGAGGTCGGACTCAACTTCTGGGTCGGAGCCAGAATCGTACATCTCCAGATGGAGCCAGCATCACTCACATCACCATTTGAGGCAAGAGGATGGTCAGCAAGTTCTCATGATGTGCTGACCACCACAATGGCAGGTGCCCACACAGGAGCCTTTCTGGACCCCGTGGGTGTATCATCAAGCCCAGGGGACAAGCTCCAGATCTCTGTCTATCACCTCGGACAGGCAGATCCCCACATCATCCTCCATGGTGTGGGAACCTCCACAGGGATCAGAGCCCAGTTGTGACGGTTTAGATCACAGAAACCCCCTTGGGATTGCAAACTGATGTACCAAGGCTACTTCTGCCCCTGCTTTCCCTGCCAGCTTGGGACTCCAGCACCCTGTCTTGCTGAGCCAGACATGCCAGTCTGCTCCAACACAGACCAAGGGTCTGAACCACATGCCCCAAAGCTGCAGGCTTAACTGAAAGCAACTTAAGAAGTGTTCCTGCCTTTAACACTCAGAAGCCCAACTTCCAATGGGGTCCAAACCCTAATTAAATCAGTTTTGTCCTGTATAAATCTTATACATTGTAACTCATAAATTGTTCGCCCTCTATAACACTGATAGAGAGGTATGCACAGCTGTTTGCCCCCCCCTCAGGTATTAATACATACTCTGGGTTAATTAATAAGTAAAAAGTGATTTTATTAAATACAGAAAGTAGGATTTAAGTGGTTCCACGTAGTAACAGACAGAACAAAGTGAATTACCAAGCAAAATAAAATAGAATGCACAAGTCTATTTCTAAGAAAACTGAATACAGATAAAACCTCACCCTCGGAGGTGTTTCAGTAAGCTTCCTTTTACAGACTAGTCTCCTTCTAGTCTGGGTCCAGCAATCATTCACATCCCCTGTAGTTACTGTCCTTTGTTCTAGTTTCTTTCAGGTATCCTTGGGGGTGGAGAGGCTCTCTCTTTAGCCAACTGAAGACAAAATATAGGGGTCTCCCACAGGCTTAAATAGACTTTCTCTTGTGGGTGGAGAACCCCTCCTCTCTCCTATGCAAAGTCCAGCTACAAGATGGAGTTTTGGAGTCACATGGGCAAGTCACATGTCCATGCATGACTCAGAACTTAGAGGTAGCAGCCATGGCTCACATGCTAGCTTGAATGTCCTCATGTAGACTTCTTATGTGGATTGGAGCCTCCCAAGATCCATTGTCCCTTAAGTGCTTTTTGACTGGGCACTTAATTTGCACATTCCTTTCTCAAGAAGCTGACTGAATGCTTTACAAAGGCTATTTAAAAATCAAGCCAGTTCACAGCCAATATTCATAATTTTGAATACAAAACTGATACATGCATACAAATAGGATTAATAGATTCAGTAGATCATAACCTTTGCATAGATATGATACATGGCATATGTAGCATAAAACATATTCCACTTATGTCATATATATATTCATAAGCATATTTCCATAAAGCCTTATGGGGGACACCATCGCACCAGTGTCCAAGCCGGCACCGAGGCCAACACCAAGGCCGGGACTAGGGCCAGTACCACCCCTGCCTCCGTGCAGGAAATCATAGAATATCAGGGTTGGAAGGGAACTCAGGAGGTCATCTAGTCCAACCCCTGCTCAAAGCAGGACCGATCCCCAATTAAATCATCCCAGCCAGGGCTTTGTCAAACCTGACCTTAAAAACTTCTAAGGAAGGAGATTCCACCACCTCCCTAAGTAATGCATTCCAGTGTTTTACCACCCTCCTAGTGAAAAAGTTTTTCCTAATATCCAACCTAAGTCTCCCACACTGCAACTTGAGACCATTATTCCTCATTCTGTCATCTGCTACCACTGAGAACAGTCTAGAGCCATCCTCTTTGGAACCCCCTTTCAGGTAGTTGAAAGCAGCTATCAAATCCCCCCTCATTCTTCTCTTCCGTAGACTAAACATCACCAGTTCCCTCAGCCTCTCCTCATAAGTCATGTGTTCCAGTCCCCTAATCATTTTTGTTGCCCTCCGCTGGACTCTTTCCAATTTTTCCACATCCTTCTTGTAGTGTGGGGCCCAAAACTGGACACAGTACTCCAGATGAGGCCTCACCAGTGTCGAATAGAGGGGAATGATCACGTCCTTCGATCTGCTGGCAATGCCCCTACTAATACATCCCAAAATGCCATTGGCCTTCTTGGAAACAAGGGCACACTGTTGACTCATATCCAGCTTCTCATCCACTGTAATCCCTAGGTCCTTTTCTGCAGAACTGCTGCTGAGCCATTCGGTCCCTAGTCTGTAGCGGTGCATGGGATTCTTCCATCCTAAGTTCAGGACTCTGCACTTCTCCTTGTTGAACCTCATTAGATTTCTTTTGGCCCAATCCTCTAATTTGTCTAGGTCCCTCTGTATCCTGTCCCTACCCTCCAGCGTATCTACCTCTCCCCCCAGTTTAGTGTCATCTGCAAACTTGCTGAGGGTGCAATCCACACCATCCTCCAGATCATATATGAAGATATTGAACAAAAACGGCCCCAGGACCGACCCTTGGGGCACTCCGCTTGATACCGGTTGCCAACTAGACATGGAGCCATTGATCACTACCCGTTGAGCCCGATGATCTAGCCAGCTTTCTATCCACCTTATAGTCCATTCATCCAGCCCATACTTCTTTAACTTGCTGGCAAGAATACTGTGGGAGACCATGTCAAAAGGTTTGCTAAAGTCAAAGAACAACATGTTCACTGCTTTCCCTTCATCCACAGGACCAGTTATCTCGTCATAGAAGACAATTAGATTAGTCAGGCATGACTTTCCCTTGGTGAATCCATGCTGACTGTTCCTGATCACTTTCCTCTCCTCTAAGAGCTTCAGCATTGCTTCCTTGAGGACCTGCTCCATGATTTTTCCAGGGACTGAGGTGAGGCTGTCTGGCCTGTAGTTCCCAGGATCCTCCTTCTTCCCTTTTTTAAAGATGGGCACTACATTAGCCTTTTTCCAGTCGTCCGGGACTTCCCCCGATCACCATGAGTTTTCAAAGATAATGGCCAATGGCTCTGCAATCACATCCGCCAACTCCTTTAGCACTCTCGGATGCAGCGCATCCGGCCCCATGGACTTATGCATGTCCATCTTTTCTAAATAGAAAATATCTAAATGAAATATCAGCATGAGAGAGCCCCTGCAAGTTGGAGGGTTAAGAGGACCCAGTGCTTCAAAGGGCATCATCCTTTTCCTCCCTGGACGAGGCAGTAGAGGGCTCATCTGCCACATTTCCTTCTATGGACAATAGAGACCATCAAGAGCTACTCAGAAGGCAGCACAAAATCTGTGCCTCTAGGCAGAGGTGCTGTCAGAAGAAGTGGATGCCATGACGGGTCCTTCAAAGGTGCCCTTACCCTTGATCAAGACTATCCAGAATACCACCAAGACCCTATGGCAAACTCCCGCCTCCATTCCCCCCATGGCCAAGAGGGTGGAAAGGAAGTACTTTGTACCCTCCAAGAGGTACAAATACCTATTCACCCACCCTCAGCCGGGCATGCTGGTTGTGGAGGTGGCAAATGCAAAAGATAGACAAGGGCAGCAGAGTCCTACACCCAAATTTAAGGAGGCAAAAAAGATGGACCTCTTTGGCCATAAGGTCTTTTCCACCGGGGGGCTCCAGTTTCGGCTTGCCGATCAACAAGTGATCCTCAACCATAATAACTGTAGCTCTTGGAACACTTTATCCAAGTTTAAGGAGTTATTCTCAGCTGACTCTCACTCCAACTTTGGAGCCATCCTCGAGGAGGGCAAGGCTATTGCAAAGACCTCCTTGCAAGCTGCATTGGACTCAGCGGATGTCCGCATATTGTCCACCACTATAGCCATGTGAAGGCACTCATGGCTGCAATTTTCGGGCCTCCCACATGAGGTCCAACAAATGATTCAGGGCATGCCCTTCAATGGCTTGGGTCTGTTTGCAGAACAAACGGACTCTAGGCTCCATAGTCTCAAAGACTCAAGAGCAACATTAAAATCTCTGGGGCGCCATACGCCAGCCCCACAAAGAAAGCATTTTAAGCCTCAGACCCGCCACGCTTCTACCCCTCTCAGCCCAGAAAAGATTACGGAACTCGGCGAGGCAGTCTTCAGCTCCCAAGCAAAACTTTGAAGGTATACCTGGGGGCGATGCACCAGTCACAATCCCAGATCCTTCTCCCTGTTTTTTGAATCATCTATCCCATTTCTAACAGGCCTGGGCCCAGATCACCTCGGACCAGTAGGTCTTGCACATGGTAGAATTGGGATATTCTCTCCAATTCTGTTCCCTTCCTCCCTCCCATCCCCCTTCCCTGTCTCTCTTCATGGACCATTCTCTTGAGCAACTTCTCTATACCGGAAGTGCAAGTGCTTCTGGAAGCTGGAGCCGTAGAGGAGGTCCCTCAGGAGTTCTGGGGAAAGAGTTTCTATTCCCGATATTTCCTAATCCTGAAAGCCAAAGGTGGGTTAAGACCCATTTTGGACCTGTGGAACCACAACATATTCATGACAAAGCTGAAGTTCTGCGTGATCTCTCTGGCTTTCATTATTCCCTCCCTGGAGCCAGAGGACTGGTACACTGCCTTCGACTTCAAAGACACATACTTCCATGTGTTGATCGTGCTCTCCAACAGGTGGTTTCTCCACTTTGTGGTCAACAATGCCCATTATCAGTTTGTGGTTCTCATCTTTGGGCTTTCGGTGGTCCCTCGGGTGTTCACCAAAGCATGTCGGTTGTAGCCGCATTCCTGAGGAGGTGACAGGTACAAGTTTTCCCGTACCTAGACAACTGGCTTGTCAAGGGCCGTATCAAACACAAAGTGGAACAGCATGTGAACCTCATATGGTCGACTTTCAAAGAGCTCAGGCTAATACTGAATGTGCCAAATCAACTCTAACCATTACCCAGAGGATAGAGCCCATCAGAGCTCTCTTAGATTCAGGTCAAGCCAAAGCATTCCTTCCAGAATACTGTTTTCTGACTAAGGGTGCCATCATAGAGGCGCTAACGCGATACCCCATCGCTATGGCTCAAGGTTGCCTAAAGCTGCTTGGTCACATAGTTGCTTCTACGTATTGTGACAAAGTTCCTCCTCTGCCTCGGTGTGTCCCGCGCTTATTGGCGGATTTGCTTGCCTCAGAGATTCACGGCAGCCCTCAGTTTGGCCACTCTTGCTAGTGGCTCAAACCTGCCGTCCACTCAGCTAACCTCATCACTGGCCAGCATGGGGGAAACGGAGAACAATCCCTGCAGTCTCTGTGTCCCACCTAATGGGTCGGGGACAGGGCAGATCCCTTTCTGACCTTCCCTTCTGGTGTTTCTCACAGACCAGGTTCAACTCCTCCTGTGTCCGATCAGGAGTTGGGGGGATGACGGGGGGAAACCTGGGCCCACCCTCTACACCGGGTTCCAGCCAAGGGCCCTGTGGATAACAGCTGTCCACAATGTTCCCTGTATCAGCTGTGTGACAGCTACAACTCCCTGGGCTACTTCCCCATGGTGCCCCCCCCCCGCTAACTGAAGGGAGGTCCTTTTTAAGCCAGGTGTCCTGATTAGCCTGCCTGCCATAATGTAAGCTAGGAAGTTCTTAATTGGCTCCAGGTGTCTTGATTAGCTTGCCTGTCTTAATTGGTTCTGGCAGGTTCCTGATTGCTCTAGGGCAGCCCCTGCTCTAGTCACTCTGGGAACAGAAAGCTGTTCATCCAGTGACCAATATATTTGACTTCTACCAGACTCCTGTATCCCACTGGTCTGGGTCTGTCACAGTGTATAGTACAGCACGTGAGACTTCGACTCTGGCCTCTGCAGGCCTGGCTGGCCTCCGTGTGCAGGCCATCCCAAGACTGCCTAGACAGGTTAGTTACACTTCCTCCTCCGGTTATCGAGTCCCTCCTGTGGTTGCTAAACCTGCAAGTAGTGTGTGTGGGAGTGTCCTTCTCCAGGACCCCAATGACGGAGATTCCACAGCCTCCCTTGGAAGCTTATTCAGGAGCTTAATTACCCTTATAGTTACAAAGTTTTTCCTACTATCTAACCTAGCTTTAAGCCCCTTACTTCTTGTCTTACCTCCAGTGGACATGGAGAACAACTGATCACCATCCTCTCTGTAACAGCCCTTAACCTATCTGAAGACTTATCAGCCCTTGCCTCACTCAGTTTTTTGATCTTAAGACTAAACATGCCCTCTTTTTTTTCAACCTGTTAAGACTGTGAAGCACTTCCCAAGAAAAGTACTATATAAGAAATAGGCATTATTTATTATTAATTATAAGCCCTATTTTTAGACTAGGCCCACGCCCGTGCACTGTAACGGGTTTACTCTGAAGGCGAAGGAGAATTTGTCTGAAGAAAATTGCTCAGACTTTGAGTTACACACAATTAAATAAATTACTTAGTACTTCTGATTTGTGGCCAACGTTTCTTTGTTTCTCTAGTTCAAAAATGGCTTGTTACCAGCCCTTAAAACTTTCCACATAGATAAATCCCCTTGAAAACTTGACCATAGGCTCTAATTGCAGAAAATAGGTTTTAATTGTTCTAAGTTGTTGGCTACCGTGTATTGTGTATCTAGTTATATGTGGGAATCGTACCTGCCTGGAATAAGGTAGGGCAGACTGACACAGCATCTGTATAAACCATAGGTGAAGTGCAGCCAGGAGAAAACAGTTGCAACGCCCATAGAAGTGTACTGTCTAAGTTCAGTGGTGATGCAGATTGTGATTTAAATTACATGTCATTTGTAAGAGTGTAATAAAACAGGTGCATGTAGCAAAGCAGTGATTTGGCATTAAACAGGGATTTAGAATGAGCAGTTTGTCTTCTGGCAGTGCAAGAAAAGCAAATGCAAGGCATGTTTCTTTGACCTTGCCTTCTCTAATATAAGCACATAGCAACAGGTATATTAAAAACAAAAAAAGACCCGACCAAAATAAGACACTCCACTACACATGCTTCTCCCCTGGGGAAAGAATGAGAGAACAAAGAAATGTGTAGTTACATTGCTTAAAATGCTGCTGGAATGCACTCAGACACTACAGTGTCAAGTGCTATATAAGAACCTGTACAGAGTGGAGCTAATAAGAGGGTAAGAAAAGGAGGACCCCTACTGCATTTATTTATGCCTGCAGCAGTTTCAGGGTTGCAGTTCCTGTGTATTCCGATGGGAATTGTACCACTTTACAACAAGGTTGAAACTGGTCCTTGTAGAACACCATTCTAATGTAAACGATGCTTTTTCATGCCCACTGAATCTCAAATCAGTTCAAGTTACACTGATTGTGACTGCCTTGCATCTAGGGCATGATTCAAAGGAGTAACAGTGAATCAGGCCTCTGATGTGTAACCTTCTTCACTGGCAACTCTTTCCCCGTGTTTTTAATGACTACAAGTTAATGTTTGACCATACCCACCTTATTACTGTTTAAGAATCTCAAAGCAGTTTTCAGTAAAGGAATTATACGTTTCTTCCATTTTTGGAGAAAATGTTTTGTTGCTAATCCTCTCATGAACCTCAATACAGTCAACACAAGTATGTGCGCTTCTTTGCTCATTAGAGCAAGAAGAAATAGCATCATGAATTGTATAACATTATAGTCATTAGTTTCAATAACATTTTGAAAGGTAATTTCTGCCTCCATTAAGTGAAGATAAATTTATTCTTTTTGAAGCATAGAATGGGGAGACATTTAATTTTGAATGAATACATTCTAATTTGTTTTCAGGTCTTATCAAACCAACCTGAAAAATAAATACGTATGTTTACATGGAGAGTAGAGTGTTCCGGGTAAATATGCATTATATTTATCGGGGGTGCATCATAGATATAAAATCTGAAATACTCTAGGGATGAGCTGCACTAGAAGTAATTATTAGCTATGGTGGGTGTTATGGTAGATAATCAGAAATTTCAAGTTCCTGGAAAAGCAGAGTTTGGGAGTTTAGGACCTGAACAAAAAATGTTCCCAAATTTGTTTGAGAAGAGGGAGAAAAAATAGGGCAACATAAAAAGAAGAGACTTAAAAGGGGAACATAAGATAAGGCGAAAGCATTTCTTTACTGACTTAAGCACTTTAAAGAGATTTGTGTGCCCATTCTGGTCTTTACACTAGGTAAAAGGGCCAGAGCGACATAAGGGGGCTCGAAAAGCCTTGCATCTTGCTGAGGGAGGATCTCTCTAGTCCAGGCACTGTGGAAGACATCCATATGGCTGTCCTTTGAGGGCCCCCTTGCAAGCTGGGTGCAGGAGAGGCATGGGGATGCTGGAGTAGGGTAGGCATGGGAGGGCCATAGCACCATGGAGATTCTGAACAGTGCTGCAGCTCATAGGCAGCGGGGTGGCTGATGCAATTTGGATGGGTATGTTAGCTACATCATTATTCACCTGTTATACTGCCCGTTTGCACATCTAAGTTATTAAATCACAGTTATTTTCAGAAGTTACTTGTCCAAATACAGAAGGACCTCTGGGACCCTCTATTCATAAGAGGCTTAGACCTAATAATTACTTTTTTATTTCAAGCAACCCCTGAATTCTGTTTATTTTAACAAAGTGTCAAGAGTTTAAAAAAGTGAAGAGAACATTTTCAGCTAGTGCTAAGTAGGTCAGCTATTCCATCATCTCACATTTCAGCATGCCTGAAAAATGAACCCTGGTTTATAAAGCAATACAGAGATAAGAGACTACATTTATATTAAGACCTTTCACACAAGGAAATTAATAGTTTATCTTGCTTTTCATCTTCTCAGAATCTATGTATGGTTAGAGAGGCAGTTTTATATAATTTGTTCTGCTAGGCTAATTGGATATGTCAAAAGGCAAGGTTAAGATTAGAAATGTGTGGCTTTAATCAAAAGTCAAACGGGAGGAGTGGAAATTCTAACTTTTTGATCACGCTAATTCAAAAAAATTGTGGTGTCTCTAAATCATTTTCTTTGCATAGTACACATAATATTTAGCTAGTTTTAGCTGAAATGTGGGAGCATAGGGGTCTTGGTGAATACCCTTCCATTAAGAAAAGTGTATTATCAAGGGGCAGTTGCATTATTTTACAGTCTTCTAGAAGGAGTCTATGCAGCTCACTTTGTATTGGTGCAGTATTAGAAGGCAGTTTTTGGCATGCTCTGTAACCTATGCTTTTGAATATTGCTTGGCTTTGGAGATCTGGGGTAAGTCCTGCTCTCAGTTACAAGATTTTCATAAGTCTCTAATGATTTTGGGTGCCCAATTTATAGAATCACAGGGCTGGAAGGGACCTCGAGAGGTCATCTAGTCCTGTTCCCTGCACTCAAGGCAGGACTAAGTATTATCTAGACCGTCCCTGACAGGTGTGTGTCCAAACTGCTCTTAAAAATCCCCAGTGATGGAGATTCCACCACCTCCCTAGTCAATTTATTCCAGTGTTTAACCCCTCTGACAGTTAGGAAGTTTTTCCTAATGCCCAACCTAAACCACCCTTGCTCCAATTTAAGCCGATAGAATCGTAGAATATCAGGGTTGGAAGAGACCTCAGGAGGTCATCAACCCTCTGCTCTAAGTAGGACCAATCCCCAACTAAATCATCCCAGCCAGGGCTTTGTCAAGCCTGACCTTAAAAACTTCTAAGGAAGGAGATTCCACCACCTCGAAAGTAATGCATTCAAGTGCTTCACCACCCTCCTAGTGAAAAAGTTTTTCCTAATATCCAACCTAAACCTCCCCCACTGCAACTTGAGACCATTACTCCTCGTTCTGTCATGTGCTACCACTGAGAACAATCTAGATCCATCCTCTTTGGAACCCCCTTTCAGGTAGTTGGAAGCAACTATCTAATCCCCCCTCATTCTTCTCTTCCGCAGACTAAACAATCCCAGTTCCCTCAGCCTCTCCTCATAAGTCATGTGTTCCAGTCCCCTAATCATTTTTGTTGCCCTCCGCTGGATGTTTTCCATTTTTTCCACATCCTTCTTGTAGTGTGGGGCCCAAAACTGGACACAGTACTCCAGATGAGGCCTCACCAATGTCGAATATAGGGGAATGATCACATCCCTCGATCTGCTGGAAATGCCCCTACTTATGCCATTGGCCTTCTTGGAAACAAGGGCACACTGTTGACTCATATCCAACTTCTCATCCACTGTAACCCCTAGGTCCTTTTCTGCAGAACTGCTGCCGAGCCATTTGGTCACTAGTCTGTAGCGGTGCATGGGATTCTTCTGTCCTAAGTGCAGGACTCTGCACTTGTCCTTGTTGAACCTCATTAGATTTCTTTTGGCCCAATCCTCCAATTTGTCTAGGTCCCTCTGTATCCTATCCCTACCCTCCAGCGTATCTACCTCTCCTCCCAGTTTAGTGTCATCTGCAAACTTACTGAGGGTGCAGTCCACACCATCCTCCAGATCATTTATGAAGATATTGAACAGAACCAGCCCCAGGACCGACCCTTGGGGCACTCCACTTGATACCGGCTGCCAACTAGACATGGAGCCATTGATCACTACCCGTTGAGCCCAATGATCTAGCCAGCTTTCTATCCACCTTATAGTCCATTCATCCAGCCCATATTTCTTTAACGTGTTGGCAAGAATACTGTGGGAGACCGTGTCAAAAGCTTTGCTAAAGTCAAGGAATAACACGTCCACTGCTTTCCCCTCATCCACAGAAGGGGTTCCTGGATCTAACTGCCATCGATGACCAAGATGACTGCCTTTACACTTTGTCCAATCTAAACTTAGAAGTCCAAGGCATTGGAGTGACATTCTGGCGTCACTGAAATCAAGGGCAAAACTCCCAATGACTTCAATAGGACCAAGATTTCACCCTAGGTCTTAGAATACTTTTCTTAGCAAACAACTCCACCTCACCATTAGTTTCCCTATCCCGCATTTCTCATGCACCCAAGACTAATGGGAATTTGGGATGCATGTGGAATACCGAACCAAATTCTAGAACTTGTCCCTGATATTTGTCTTAAAAAGTTTCCTCTTCTTAATGTCACCTATTTTCTTGTAGGCATACCCCCTCACACCACAATAAATAATTCCTGTTACTGCTTGGGACAATTATGCAGCATGTCAAAGTATCAGGTTCTACATATGATACAGATGTGAATAAAGTTTACTGGTGGCCTATCATATAGGATTCTAGCCTGGTCAGTCATCATCAGTATTACTGAAATTAACTTGCCATTCTCTGATTTCAGACAATGGCATAAAGAGGTCTTCAGGGTCTGGCATAAGCTATCCATTTTTGATTGAATCATGACTATTTCGGGCTCAGATTGCATAGGAAATACATAAATTTTAGTCCAGACATCGAAAAGTGATGAGTTATTTTGGTGCACAACTTGATACCCAATTTCAGGAAATACCCAGCCACTGAAAACATTAAAATATTTAAAATGCAACCTAGATGGAGTGACTATATGGACCTACTCTAAGGTGGGTGCATAACTGGTTGAAAAATTATTCCCAGAAACTAGTTATCACTGGTTCACAGTCATGCTGGAAGAGCATAGCAAGTGGGGTCCTGCAGGGATCAGTTCTGGGTCCGGTTCTGTTCAATATCTTCATCAATTATTTAGATAATGGCATAGAGAGTACACTATAAAGTTTGCAGACGATAACAAGCTGGGAGGGGTTGCAAGTGCTTTGGAGGATACGATTCAAATTCAAAATAATCTGGACAAACTGGAGAAATGGCCTGAAGTAAATAGGATGAAATTCAATAAGGACAAATGCAAAGTACTCCACTTAGGAAGGAACAATCAGTTGCACACATACAAAATGGGAAATGACTGCCTAGGAAGGAGTACTGCGGAAAGGGATCTGGGGGTCAAAGTGGATCACAAGCTAAATATGAGTCAACAGCGTAACACTGTTGTAAAAAAAGCAAACATCATTCTGGGATCTATTAGCAGGAGTATTGTACGCAAGACACAAGAAGTAATTCTTCTGTTCTACTCCATGTTGATCAGGCTTCAACTGGAGTATTGTGTCCAATTCTGGGCACCACATTTCAGGAAAGATGTGGACAAATTGGAAAAAGTCCAGAGAAGAGCAATAAAATTATTAAAAAGAAAAGGAGTACTTGTGGCACCTTAGAGACTAACCAATTTATTTGAGCATAAGCTTTCGTGAGCTACAGCTCACGTATGCATCCGGTGAAGTGAGCTGTAGCTCACGAAAGCTTACGCTCAAATAAATTGGTTAGTCTCTAAGGTGCCACAAGTACTCCTTTTCTTTTTGCGAATACAGACTAACACGGCTGTTACTCTGAAATCAAAAATTATTAAAGGTCTAGAAAACATGACCTATGTGGGAAGATTGAAAAAATTAGGTTTGTTTAGTCTGGAAAAGAGATGAGTGAGAGGGGACATGATAACAGTTTTCAAGAACATAAAAGTACAAGCAGGAGGCAGAAAAACTGTTCTTCTTAACCTCTGAGGGTAGGACAAGAAGCAGTGTAGAAAGAACAGTAAATACGGCAGGTGACCAGTTTGGCTTAACAGTGAAATCCTTGCTGATCTCAAACACAAAAAAGAAGCTTACAAGAAGTGGAAGATTGGACAAATGACCAGGGAAGAGTATAAAAATATTGCTCGGGCATGCAGGAGTGAAATCAGGAAGGCCAAATCACACTTGGAGTTGCAGCTAACACGAGATGTTAACAGTAACAAGAAGGGTTTCTTCAGGTATGTTAGCAACATAAAGAAAGTCAAGGAAAGTGTGGACCCCTTACTGAATGAGGGAGGCAACCTAGTGACAGAGGATGTGGAAAAAGCTAATGTACTCAATGCTTTTTTTGTTTCTGTCTTCACGAACAAGGTCAGCTCCCAGACTACTGCACTGGGCAGCACAGCATGGGGAGGAGATGACCAGCCCTCTGTGGAGAAAGAAGTGGTTTGGGACTATTTAGAAAAGCTGGACCAGCACAAGTCCATGGGGCCGGATGCGCTGCATCCGAGAGTGCTAAAGGAGTTGGCAGATGTGATTTCAGAGCCATTGGCCTTTATCTTTGAAAACTCATGGCGATCGGGGGAGGTCCCGGACAACTGGAAAAAGGCTAATGTAGTCCCCTTCTTTAAAAAAGGGAAGGAGGAGGATCCTGGGAACTACAGGCCAGTCAGCCTCACCTCAGTCCCTGGAAAAATCATGGAGCAGGTCCTCAAGGACTCAATTCTGAAGCACTTACAGGAGAGGAAAGTGATCAGGAACAGTCAGCATGGATTCACCAAGTGCAAGTCATGCCTGACTAATCTAATTGCCTTCTGTGAGGAGATAACTGGTTCTGTGGATGAGGGGAAAGCAGTGGACGTGTTATTCCTTGACTTTAGCAAAGCTTTTGACATGGTCTCCCACAGTATTCTTGCCAACAAGTTAAAGAAATATGGGCTGGATGAATGGACTATAAGGTGGATAGAAAGCTGGCTAGATCATTGGGCTCAACAGGTAGTGATCAATGGCTCCATGTCTAGTTGGCAGCCGGTATCAAGTGGAGTGCCCCAAGGGTCGGTCCTGGGGCCGGTTTTGTTCAATATCTTCATAAATGATCTGGAGGATGGTGTGGATTGCCTCTAAACTGGGAGGAGTGGTAGATATGCTGGAGTGTAGGGATAGGATACAGAGGGCCCTAGACAAATTGGAGGATTGGGCCAGAAGAAATCTGATGAGGTTCAAGAAGGACAAGTGCAGAGTCCTGCACTTAGGATGGAAGAATCCCGTGCACCACTACAGACTAGGGACTGAATGGCTCGGCAGCAGTTCTGCAGAAAAGGACTTAGGGGTTACAGTGGACGGGAAGCTGGATATGAGTCAACAGTGTGCCCTTGTTTCCAAGAAGGCCAATGGCATTTTGGGGTGTATAAGTAGGGGCATTACCAGCAGATCGAGGGACATGATCGTTCCCCTCTATTCGACATTGGTGAGGCCTCATCTGGAGTACTGTGTCCAGTTTTGGGCCCCACACTACAAGAAGGATGTGGAAAAAATGGAAAACATCCAGCGGAGGGCAACAAAAATGATTAGGGGACTGGAACACATGACTTATGAGGAGAGGCTGAGGGAACTGGGATTGTTTAGTCTGCGGAAGAGAAGAATGAGGGGGGATTTGATAGTTGCTTCCAACTACCTGAAAGGGGGTTCCAAAGAGGATGGATCTAGATTGTTCTCAGTGGTAGCAGATGACAGAACGAGGAGTAATGGTCTCAAGTTGCAGTGGGGGAGGTTTAGGTTGGATATTAAGAAAAACTTTTTCACTAGGAGGGTGGTGAAGCACTTGAATGCGTTACTTTCGAGGTGGTGGAATCTCCTTCCTTAGAAGTTTTTAAGGTCAGGCTTGACAAAGCCCTGGCTGGGATGATTTAGTTGGGGATTGGTCCTGCTTTGAGCAGGGGGTTGGACTAGATGATCTCCTGAGATCCCTTCCAACCCTTATATTCAATGATTCTATGATTACATGAAACTGACTCTCCTGTATCCCAGCTAAGTGCCCTAATCAGTGGGCTATAGAGTCAATCTATCTCTCTGTCGCAATGACTATTTAAGCATTTTATACAAAGTGCAACAACTTCATCGGACAGAGAGAGGAACACAGACACACAGATTAGCCTAGTGGTTAAGGTATCTTCTGGGGCTGTGGGAGATCGGGGCTTCAGTCCCTGCTCCAAACCAGGCAGAACAGGGGTTTGAATATGGGTCTCTATTGGTAGGGTGGCTAGGAGTCAGGCATTGTAATGCATAAGTCGCCTTTCTGAATGTTGCCCCTAGTCCTCTTGCAATTCAACTTTTTCATTTTGTTTCTAAGTTTTTCCTTGAAAAAAACAAAAAATGTCAAAAGTGAATTGTTTAATTTAAACATTTACGATTGGACCACTCTCCTAATGTCTTATCCCTCTGTAATTAGCAATATTCATATTGTCATAGACATTCCCGAAAGGGTGTGTGGTCCATAAAGCAAAGAGTGGATTATAGGCATCCAGGAAGGTCTATGCAGTTATTTTTTAAAATGATATACTGTATGCAAAATTGAAAATATTCTTCATTTTGGTATATTCGTATGTTGCTTACCATTGGCCACCCTCATGTCTCTCCAGGGTTCTTGTCTGGGTGTGTCCTTCTACGTGTTCAGCTACCCCTCTGGTGATGGTGTTTTTTGTAAATTTGGTCACTGTTGAACTTACAGCAAAGAAACACTTGACTGAAAACACATGCAGCAACCATGCAAAGTTTTCTTATTTATTAAGCAAATTCTAAAATATAGTACAGATTACCCACAAAAGCCTTCCTTTCCATTTTTCCAAGAAGCAAACCCTGGTTACAAAAAGCCCTGGTTATAAAAAGCCCAGATCTGCAAACATGTATCAGACTCATGGGACTTGAGCTTGGGGGCTCAAACTACTTATGTAGGTACCAAATCTGGGTTCACATGCCCAAAGATACCATCATATTTACACTAAAAATTAGAACTGATCAGAAATTTTCCAACAGGAGGTTTTTCAAATGAAAAATGCGGATTTGTCAGAACATATCAATTGTATCCAATTTTCTGATGGAAACTATGCAGGTTTCGTACCAGTTCGCCTGCCTCGTGGGCAGAGTGGAAATTCCAGGTTCCACCAAGCCCTACTTAAAATACACTTTAATGAGCACTTTCTTAAAATAATATTGCCATTATTAAGCAGTACATCATCCAGATGCTGCTTGGCTGCTTGAGTGGTTGAGTGATTAGGGAGAATAATTATGAGTATTAAAGGGTGTTGGTGTTTTATCCTAATGCTTAGGTATTTAACACACTGCATTATTGTATATTATTCATGTGCTATAACCAGGTACCCTCTCTGATAAAGTCCATTCTTCCATACATATGAAAGGACATAAAAGGTATTCTGATCCTCAAGCATTTTTAATACCTCACAAACTGTTTCATTACTTATATATTTTTAAGAGTCTTGTTTTGGATTTGAGCCCACTTCACCTTTAGAAAAATTAATGGAATTAAACACTAATGATTTTGGAGCCCAGGGTATTTCCTAGGGATTAGTGACTGGTGGGGGATAGTGATTTGAAGTGAACTGTAGCTCATGAAAGCTCATGCTGAAATAAATTTGTTAGTCTCTAAGGTGCCACAAGTCCTTCTTTTCTTTTTGCGGATACAGACTAACACGGCTGCTACTCTGAAACCTGATTTGATTCTGTAGCCAGGGGTAATTATCCCAAACTAGTAATTAATCCCCAAGAAATTCCTTCTCTCAAGGTCATTATACTGATTATAGGCTGAAAATGACTAAAATTCCATAGACCATTATATTTTGTATGAATGACCTGGCTACTAAAACTATATATACTTAGGCCTTTTAATGGCTATCCATGATTGGTTGGAATGCAGATAGATGATTCATTACACACATGCAGTTAGAACACAATGGCTTATTGAGAAAATGGGTCAGTACCATCACATTATTCTTCACTTGATTATGGATTGTATTCTAAAATGGCTTGGACAGATTGTAGGCTTTTTGGAGCAGGGACCATCTTTTTGTAATGTGTATACAGGTACACACTGCAAATGGTGAATCTGGATAATGGTATACCACTATAATTTGGAGTAGAGAATAGATGAGAGTATCTTGGATGGCTTTTACATTTTAATTTTAATATATAATTATATATATACAACCTGAGCAGTGCTTGTCGCATGAAAATATCCCTAGTGAATCTGTAACTTGCTGTCTCACTATGTTCTGTGCGGTCATCTTGGATCACCCTCAGCCATGGATGCTAGTGATTCAAATCCTGTCTCTTCCAAAGACTTTCAGTGTGACTCTCAGCAAGCCCCTTGATCTCTCTGTCTCAGATCTGTGAAATGGGAATGATAATTCTTCTGTTCTCTGACACTTTGGCTATCTTCACCGTTTAGGGCAAGAGGCTATGTTGGTAGAGGGCCTGGTACAATAGGCCTCAGTCTCAGTTGAGGTTCTATATATTAATGTAAAATAAGTAAGTAATAAAGACAGGGTGAAAGTCAACAGGGATAATAAATCATAGAACATAGAAATGTAGGCATGGAAGGGAGTTTAAGGGGTCATCTGGTCCATCCCACCCTCACCCCCTGCTGAAACAGGACCAAGTATATACCTAGACCATCCCTAACAGGTCTTTGTCTAACCTGCTCTTAAAAACGTCAAGTGACAGGGATTTCACAATCACCTTCGGAAACCTATTTCAGTGCTTTAGTGCAAATCTGTATGTCATTCCCACAGATAATCCAGGGCTCTTGTTAGATTGTGTAATTTACTTAACACTTTGCTTAGAGTAAAAAGAAGACTCTAATGTGAAATATATATTTATATTTTTTACCTTGTTCTAGCACTAACAGAAAAAGCTTGTTTAACTGCTGTACATAACTGGCCCCAGTGATTTCAGTGAGAACTATCCCCTGTTGATACTTGAACAGCTGCCCTGAGAAGCACTTGAGTGAAAGTGTAATGATGTAAAAAATTAATTCATTTTTCAGAATTATGATGTGATTTATTCATTGAAAATGAAATTGTGTAACAGTGTCTCAGTTTATTCATTTATTTATTTAAGTCTAAAACTGTTGTAACCATAAAGATCTGCACTACTACTGTAAACTCCTTAGATGAATAAAGAACAGTTCAGGAAATACGGATGTTCTTAAGCTCTGATCTACCAGTAATTTCAGTTTCATCCTTCTATATTATCAGCAGTTCTCTGGTCCATTTGGCAGTGATCAGCGGCTTACAACTCTATGATTATATATTAAATGTGGCCCTAAATTAGAAAGATGAGAGAACTTCCATGTGTTCAAGGCTACATATGGGGATTCAAAGACTTCAAGAAGCATCTGCTAATGCTACAGTTCCAGTACTGTAACTCCACATGGATAACACTAGCGGGGCTTTATGAAAGTGAATCTTGTGGCTGAAGTGGAGAACGAGGCATCGGGATAGCTATATCCTGTACTTGCTGTGTGACTTTGGGCAAGTCATGTCACCTCAGTCTCATCTGTAAAATAATACTGCTTCTCCAAACGAGTCTTTTTAAATAATGCATCTCTTATTTTATGAACTTTGGGATCTATAAATAATATCTAAAACAAGATGAATAAGGCCCGACTTGACAGAGAGGTCATCATATTGCAAGTGACACAAAATCTTAAGTCAGTAGAAAATAACATGTCCCAACTAAGGAATTGATGCCATGATGAAAGAAGAATGTCTTGGTAGATTTGTTTGTATGATTATTGTTTTAAAGGGCAGAAGAGACCATTATTATCATCTTGTCTGACAGCCTCCATACTACAAGCTATAGAATTTCACCCAGTTATTCCTGCATGAAGCCCAGTGACTTGTGTTTGAACTTACTAGAGCTTATCTTTTTAGAACGATATCCAGTAGTAATTGTTAAACCAACTAGGAGAGAGATGTTTGCATTGCCCTTTCGAAGATCTGGGTGGCCCACTTCCTAAGAATACCTCTTTGCCACTAGAGAGAAATGGACGATCCCCTGCTTTATACTAGGTGTAATGAGAGGGACAAGACTTAAGCAGCTGATGTCTTACCCATTCTCTAGTGGCTTAAATTGCCCCCTGTCTTCCATCTATTCTCCCTTATGTTCAGTGATGCCAAGAAAATCAGAAAGGACAAGGCTTGACTCACCATGACTTCCCTAAAAAAGAAGTGAAGAGCCTAGAATATAGCCTTGAACCAGCTACCAAGACACTTTTCAATCTCTCTTCTTCTGCTTCCTTATTTAGGCCCATATCCAGCAAAGCTCTTAAGCACCTCCTTAACACTAAGCACAGGAATAGTTCCATTGGCTTTAATAGGCCTATTTATGCTAGAGTTTAACTGCTGCTTAAATGCTTTGCTGAATTGGGACTTCACTTTCAGACCTTTATTTCACCCTGGTTTCAAAGCTCTCATCTGATATGCTGGACTAAATTCAGAAACGATGTGCATGATGGCATCAGTTTGACCTTGCACTAGAATAGACTCTTGCAGTTACACTTGTTCTGATGTGTAAGTCTATGGGTCTAGCCCTGTTCTCTCACTGGCATAAACCAGGAGTAGCTGCAGTGAAATCAGCAGAATTAAAACAGTGGGAAATTGGTTTAAGTATGAGCAGGATCAGGCCGTAGGTTAGTATAACATGCTTTGGAGCTGGAACAAGGTGTGATTCTAAGTAGGTTGGGAGCTATTTTAATTGACACCCTTATAAACATTCTTCTGACTCCTGACTCTGGCACCAAGGTACACCAGCAGAGAATTGGGGCTTCAGCTGTAAATTACATCTGCTTTCCAGGAAACTCCTCTATACAGTGGTAATTTGGGTACAAGTAAGTCTAATTTATCCCAAAGTGGCCTGATTCTTCATTCCCTTGCAGCTTGTGTTACAACCTGTGCACAGTGGCTGTGAAGTGCTGTCAATTCAGAATGGGAGCATTTTGTACACTCTTTGTACAGGTGTGAATAATTGTATGAGGTACATTGCAATGGAGAACCAGGCCCAAGGGTCCAGACTCTAAGCTCTTTGGGGCAAGTGCTGTTGTTTTGTTACATATTTGTACAATACCTAGCACACTGGGGCCCTGGTCCGTGACTTAGGTTCATAGGCGCTACTGCAGTACAAATAATTCCCATCACTTTACACGTTGCTTCTAAATTTGGCCTGATAAATTAAGGCGCGGTGGACCAGGTTGTCAACACCGCTGATTGTTACTACCACGTTACTATCAAAGAGGACAAGAGCACATGCTCAGTACAGACAAGTGAAGTTCAAAATCATGGAAGTCCAACATTTACAAGTAAGGGGAAAACCAGCCACTTTCTAGTGTGGGAATTCCATTGTTTAGACTCCCAGTAAGTGCAAACAAATTGAGCTGAAACCTTATGTTAATATATGCTACAACTGCACCCTCCACTGGTGAGATATTAAACTTTCTGAAGCCACAAGACTGCCTATATTAGGTAAATTCAGCTAGTGAGTGGCTCAGTAGACTAACTCATTATGCTGTTCAGTGTCAAAAGAGAAAGTGACAAGGTCATTCTCCAACTACTACAAGCTATGACTTTTTACAGTAGCATTATACACTCTAACTTTGAGAGTTCCAATTCACAATGGCTTCTTTATATAATGCTGTGAACACAGTACCGGGAACAAAGAAACAAAAGCAATACACATTATTACAAAGGAAAGCAGAGAACTGAAAAATGGTATAAAGATTAAAAAAAAAATCCAGTAAGAATTAGTACCTGAAAGGGATCATACACTAGTAAAATTATGAGCTAGTCTAAAAACAGAAGCAAAAGTATTTGTGCAGTAAAAATATCAATTGACCATAAGATGAAAGAAACTTCTCTTGCTCCAGTGGGAGAAATAGCAGCGGGATTTCATTGATTTTTATATGCACATATTCAATTTAGTGAAAAGTATAACTCTGTTTGAGTGTAAAGTAACTTCACTGAATTTTGTGTTTGTTATGCAGAAAGGTCCTTCTAATCTTCTTTAGACATTGACATCATGCTGTAGAAAAGGCCCAGAAGTGATTGGCATTTCATTTATTTTGACTAGAAAATCTAGTTTGCTCATGTGATGGCCACCATCTTGGCCAACACACAGGGGGTTGAATTGAGGATTTCCAGAGATGAAAGCACAAGTTGTTATGGCTTGAGCTAAAGAAAGAGGCTTTCCAGCTGGTTCTGTGACAGACTTTTACCCTCTGTGGATCAGACACAGAGGGTTAGTAGACCATAAGTCGGTTTACTTTGCAAGTGTGGTGCAGGTATTAAATAGTTTATCCAACCGTTTTTGCCAGGTTACCACATTAGCAAAACTATTCTTGCTATATTATTATTATTATTTATTAATTTATTTGTGCTGTGTTATTATTAATTTATTTGTGTTACGGAATTTGTGGTAGCACATGGAGACCCGCATCAGGGAAATATGGTCCCTGCCCCACAGAGTTTAGAATCCAAGTGTATGAATTTTTTTTTTTTAAATGGGGAGCAGCATTATCTACAGATAAAGCACAGGAGAAAACATCAGGAAAGGTATGTGGATATGGAAACTTGGGTTCTAGTCCCATCTCTGCTACAGACTCACTGTATGACTTTGGGCAAATGAGGCTCTCTCTGCCCCAGTGTCCCCATGTGTGTAATTTGGTTGATTATACCTGTATTATAAGGGTATTGTGTGGCCTAATTACAGTATGAAAAGTGTTTGTGAACCTTAGCGTAGTAGTGCAGAGAATTTGTGAACTCAAATGTTTTGCGGTTGGCTCACCTTTAGGAGATAACTAATACAGTGGATCTGCTGGGAACAAAATGTTTGACTTAAGCAGCTCGGCTAGGTGCTACGTAATGAGTTTCAGTAATAATTTTAATCTGTGAGAGTGATTGTGTAATTAAAACCACAGACTACTTTCACTGTGGGAGATTTGTGGATATGTCTAATATCATAAAGGAAACTGTTTAAATATCATCTTAGCTCCTGTATAGTGTCCAAACATGGGAGGATAAGACTGTGCAGAAAAAAAAATATCCTCTTCAGGAACCAGCCAGTAATTACTAACATGCCGTTGAAAAGCCTGAGGCAGCGGCTCTCAAACCTGTTCCATCTCGGACCTGCAAATCAGCCACAGTTTCTGTCACAACTTCAGTCCCACAATCCTTTGTGGCCAGAAACCTTTGTGAGATTTGGGTCACTGCAAGAAACCATGGCTGGTTTGGGGTAAAGGGTGCTGCATGAGGCTATGGGTACATTGACACCACCGATTAAGGTGTGATTGCACGGCAAGCAGGCTACAATCTAGTTTGTGTGGTAACGACCCGGTTCAGGCTTCAGTGTAGGCTGGCTGCCCAGGTTCAAACCCGCCAGGAACGCTTGAGTTATATGTGCTGAAGTCCATGCCCCCACTTCTTCACTAATGCTGTTATCTACGCTAGCTAGATGAAAGATACCCTGGATATACCTATCCGTGCTACAGTCACACCTTAATTTGCGGTGTAGATATATCTCAGCAGCACTTAGGGTATGTGAGGTGCTGGAGGGCTGTGATAGTGGTGATGTTTCTAAGCCGGGAGTGGGGATGAAGTGGGGGAGGGGGATGCTTTGGAATGTACCTAGCCAAGCATTAATTTCTGCCTGCAGATGAAAGCATCAGGTGACTTCCTATATGCCCATGAAATACAGTTCCATGTTTGGGTCTAGCTGGCTATGAACAGTACAAGCTGTATCAGATGCCTCCCTTTTCTGCCTCACCGGTTTTGTCCTTTCCCATCAAGGGTGGGAAGTTGGGTGTTTTCAGCCTGCTACTTCCTCAGTAGGAATTTATCATGAATGTTTTCAGCTGGTGTAGAGCTCACAGATAGAATGTCTCCCTCTTGTTGTGCAATGCTATATCATAGAATCATAGAATATCAGGGTTGGAAGGGACCTCAGGAGGTCATCTAGTCCAACCCCCTGCTCAAAGCAGGACCAATCCCCAACTAAATCATCCCAGGCTTTGTCAAGCCTGACCTCAAAAACCTCAAAGGAAGGAGATTCCACCACCTCCCAAGGTAACACATTCCAGTGCTTCACCACACTCCTAGTGAAAAAAGTTTTTCCTAATATCCAACCTAAACCTCCCCCACTGCAACTTGAGAGCATTGCTCCTTGTTCTGTCATCTGCTACCACTGAGAACAGTCTACATCCATCCTCTTTGGAACCCCCTTTCAGGTAGTATCAAATCCCCACTCATTCTTCTCTTCTGCAGACTAAGATATCACTCTGCCAATGTCCCAAAAACTGGAACTAATCTTCTGGTATGTATGTGGGAGAGGGAGAGAGAGATATTTCTAGGTGCAGGAGAAGGATAGAAATTAATGAATCTATGAAAAGGGCTAAAAGTGCAGAGTGATACAAAAACAATCCTACTGTGTGATGAGTAAGTGCTTTGCGGTAATTACAACAAACTGCAGGACATGGAGTTTCCATGGACCACCTTCCATCTGCAGATCTCAGTGTGATCTGCAAATGTTAAGTAGCTAGGCCTCACAACAACATCCTTGTGAGATAAGTAAATTTCATCATCCCCATTTCACATAGGAATGAACTGAGGCACAGAGAAATTAAGCCACAAAGTGAGTCCAAGACAGAACCAGTAATAGAAGCCAAGAACCAGGACTAGAGCAATGTGGAATGTTCAGCTTATGCTGGAAAAGCCTCGGTCAGCTAGTTTTTGAGTTTCGCTCATGTTCACGAACCAGTAGTGGTCAAGAGACTTTTGTTTGCTCTGCGTACTTCAAATCTGTATGGGAATTTATTTCTTCTTGCTATGAAGCAGGATATTTGGAGGTCAATGCTTGGTTCAGGGAGACAGATTTGTTACTTTGGGCAACATTAACTTAACATTAACGTGAACTTAGATGGGAGATCCTTGTAGGGTCAGTAGGGAGGATGGGAGGAAGTGAATTTTGATAGCACCTGTCCCTGAAGCCACAGATCCAAATCTCCATGGCAGAATTGTCATGGGGTCCAGGGACGGAGGAAGCAATGCCCCAGTGGTGGTAGCCCCCCATCTCCAGGTACTACCCCTCACCTCCAGTTCTGCAGAATTTGAGTCCCCCGTCACTCATAAAGAAGAAAAGATAACCCAGATTCATGTTTTGATGTGGGACTCAAACCCCTAACCTCCTGAGCATTACT
Source organism: Lepidochelys olivacea (assembly GCF_965140295.1). Taxonomy (NCBI): domain Eukaryota; kingdom Metazoa; phylum Chordata; order Testudines; family Cheloniidae; genus Lepidochelys; species Lepidochelys olivacea. Next base: position 12,335,179 of record NC_140412.1, read on the forward strand.
GACAGATGTGCAGTGGAGCTGAGCCCCATTTTGTGGAATGGCTATATTGATCTCCTAGGATTTCCCAGGATCTGCCCTGGCTGCCACTATGTCCTTTCCATTTTGAAATGTTTCTTCATTTGATGTTTTAGCATAAATCCTTCGGCTTTTCTTGCAAACTGGCTAATAATCTCATCCTACTGTATGTCTGACATCCCCTTTGCAGGAAGCTCTGGTTTTATGTCCAGCTGACAGGAAGGATGTGAAGGGAATTCTCACATGCTTTAAAAAAAGAACAGGAAGGGACAAAAGGTTTGTTCCTAGGGCTGGTCCCAGAACTTGAACCTAAGTCCAGTGCATTGGGGAAGAAGAGGAGACATTGCGTAGGAAAAGAGTTGGTGGACAAAGAGGCATAGGCAGAGAAGAAAGAGGAGATGGGGAAGCAAGTGGCCTGGAGGGACAGGACTTAAACAGTGACAGTAAAGCAGGGGGCGGGATGATCTTGTGGCTGATACACAGCACTGGGAATCAGGGTATCTGTGCTTTTCCCCCAGCTTCACCATTTTTGAACTCTTAATTCCCATTGGCAGTCCCATGAAAGGCATAATGCCAGTAGTCCTGAGTCGCTGTGCGTTCGAGAGGAGAGTTCCACCCTTTTCTGTGTATGGATGTTTCACCATTTAGAGCTTTTTGAATTATAGGTGGTAAATTAGTTAATCTATAGGGCTACACTGTGTCTTGAGTCTCCATTTTGATCAACCTCTACGGGGTTTCTTGGCCAGAATATTCGTTCTACTTTGGTGGGACTTCCTTGCAAACACCAAAAGGCAGAATATGCTCCTTTAGGGATAACCATGGTATTTTGTAGCTCCTGCAGGCTTCTTTGGTTTTCCGAGGGCCTGATCCAAAATCCATTGAAGTCCATGGGAGTCTTTCCACTGATTTCATTGGATTTGAGATCATGTCCTCCGTGCTGTTACTTGCGATATTTGAAGTCTCGATTGCTGTTCCATTTTGCACATAGGTAAATTGAGGCACAGAGCAATTAAGTGACTTGCCTGAGACCAATAAACAAACTAGTGGCAGTGCCACTGACATGTGTATCCAGGAATCCTCATGACCAGTCCCATACGTTAACAACTATACATCCCTGTCACCATCACATGATCTCTGAGAAATGTTGATTTTTCCCCCTTAAAGTTGAAGGGGGAACCTACCAGTTGCATTCCACCATTAATAAATAACTGTACAGCGCATAAGCTCTTTTTGTGGACAAGAACTCTTATATATGTGTGTGTGTGTGTACAAATATATGTACAGTGCCTAGCACAATGAGGTCCTGACCCTCAGAATAGACATATTAATATTTGATTTAAAACACAAAAGCTAGAACACAGACTCCCAATACTAGCTAAATATGACGGGGAGCTCCAAACAGCACCACAGTAATTGTGCCTGTTACAGCAGTAGGGCTGCACAACGTAGAGACAAAGGGGTGACAAACAGTTTTGTCCTCAACTCTGAATCCTTTCTTTTCTGTGAGTTGGAGAACAGATTATTGTTGGAATGTTGGCTTTTATTGTTTAATAAAGCAAATTTGACACGGAGGTTGTATAGTCATCTGATTTTCACAAGCGTGAATTACCAGGAACGAGAGGCAGGAAGGTTCTGTTATTAGGCCACTAGCCTCAGACTTGAGGAAACTTGGGTTTGATTCTTGGCTATGCCACAGACCTTGTGTGTGACCATTAACAAGCCACTTTGCCTCTTTGTACATCCATTCCCCATCTGTGACATAGGATAGTAGCACTGCCCTACCTCCCAGGGGTGTTGTAATACATTAAATACATACAATAGAGGACTAAATACAGTAAAGATTGTGAGGCACCGAGATACTGGTGATGGGAGCCCTAGACAGACTTTTATTTGTATGTGCAACTTTGACAGGGCATAACAAGCTTGGACCAGATTTAGTCTGTAATGTCGTTTATTGTTTTCATTGCATAGAGGATGGGTTTTGCAAACAGTTAGATGTAACATTAAATAACTGTAAACAGGAAACACAAAGGCTGAACACAATCATTGTAAATATAACAGGAAGGGTAACCACCTTTCTGTATACAGAACTATAAAATCCCTCCTGGCCAGAGGCAACACCCTTTCACCTGTAAAGGGTTAAGAAGCTAGGATAACCTCGCTGGCACCTGACCAAAATGACCAATGAGGAGACAAATTACTTTCAGAGCTGGAGGGGGGTGGGAGAAACAAAGGGTCTCTCTTTCTGTGTGATGCTTCTGCCGGGAACAGATCAGGAATACTCTTCATAACTCCTCAGAACTTCTGTAAAGTTAGTAAGTAATCTAGCTAAAAATGCTTTAGATTTCCTTTTGTTAAATGTCTGGTAAAATAGGTTGTGCTGAATGGAATGTATATTCCTGTTTTTGGGTCTTTTTGTAACTTAAGGTTTTGCCTAGAGGGATTCTCTATGTTTTGAATCTAATTACCCTGTAAGGTATTTACCATCCTGATTTTACAGAGGTAATTCTTTTACTTTTCTTTAATTAAAATTCTTCTTTTAAGATCCTGATTGCTTTTTCATTGTTCTTAAGATCCAAGGGTTTGGGTCTGTGTTCACCTATGCAAACTGGTGAGGATTTTTATCAAGCCTTCCCCAGGAAAGGGGGTGTAGGCTTGGGGGGAAGACATCTCCAAGTGGGCTCTTTCCCTGTTCTTTGTTTAACAGGCTTGGTGGTGGCAGCATAGGGTTCAAGGAAAAGGCAAAGTTTGTACCTTGAGGAAGTTTTTAACCGAAGCTGGTAAGAATAAGCTTAGGGGGTCTTTCATGCAGGTCCCCACATCTGTACCCTACAGTTCCGAGTGGGGAAGGAACCTTGACATGGTGGCAGAGCGGTACAATCATTGTGAGATTTTTTTTAGATCATTTTGAGATCATTTTTGAACCAGAAGCACAGCAAGATTTTAGAAGGTTTTGTAAAAGAGGATTGCAGCTGTAAATTCTGTGTCTCTGCCTGGGGGACAGCAGCAAGCATAACAAAGGGATTTGTCTTTTTTGAGCTGGAGTTTTCTCTACCTCAAGGCAGGGTAATTAACCTCCTGCAGGAAAATTCACAAGTTTTTCACAGACCTGAAGAGGTTATTTTATTTTATTTTATTTTTAGCTAAGAGCAACCAGAGGGTTTTTCTGTCTATTTGCCTGGAGACAAAGGTGTTAGGTTTTTTTAAAGGATTTTTCTGTAGGCTGGCAATTGCTATCAGAGAACATAGGTATCATATTACAGCACAGTAAAATTTTACAAGCCAAGTTTTTTTTTTTAACTCTCGAGTGTAAAGTTAGTTAAAAGCAGAGAGGCTAAGATGACAGAACCCAAGGCAGAAAAAGCCAAAGAGGCTGCCCACAGGAGAGAACTGGAGACAGTGAAAGAGGCAGAAAAATCCAAGAGGCTGCCCACAGGAGAGCAGTGGAGGCAAGAGAAAAAGAACTGGAGGAGAAGGAAAAAGAGAGGAAGCATGCACTGGAGATGGCGAAGGCAAAGGCTCAGCAGAAGAGCAATCCTTCTCCAGGTACTGCTTCACATCCCAGGAATTCCCCACTTACAAGGCACACAATGATACCAAGGCCTTCTTAGAAAACTTCGAAAGGGCCTGCCTTGGGTACAGCATCTCTACAGACCAATACATGGTAGAGCTGAGGCCGCAGCTCAGTGGACCCTTAGCCGAGGTGGCAGCTGAAATGCCTAAGGAACACATGAACAGTATGAACTGTTTAAAACGCAGGCGAGAGTCAGAATGGGGCTAACACCCGAGCATTCCCGTCGGTGGTTCAGAGCCCTAAGGTGGAAACCAGACGTGTCATTTACCCTACACACCTACCACATTGTGAAACAGTGGGATGCTGGATATCAGGAGCAAGTGTTAAATCTTCAGTAGATTTGCCCTTCCTAATGCAAATGGAGCAGTTCTTAGAGGGTGTTCCTGAGGAAATAGAAAGAAACATCCTAGATGGGAAGCCCAAAACTGTAATCGAGGCGGGGGAGATTGGAACCAAATGGGTGGAAGTGGCAGAAAAGAAAAGAACTGGTCGCAGTTGGAGCGGATACCAGAAGCGACAACCTCAGACCACACCCTACTACCGGGGGCAGCCCAAGGCCCCAACTACACCCCAAGTGTATCGTCCTGCCACACCGTTCTCCAGCAACCCACCTTGCCCCAGTGACCCATCAGCTGGACGATGTTTTAAATGTAACGAGCCGGGGCATGTAAAGGCCAACTGCCCCCAAAACCCCAACAGATTACAGTTCATTGCACCAGAATCACACCAGAGGTCCTCAGGCCCAGATGCCTCCCAAATACCCTCGGAGTGGAGGGAAACTGTGAGTGTGGACGAGAAGAAGGTCACCACGTGGAGGGACACCGGAGCACAAGTGTCGGCTATCCATGCTTCCTTAATGGACCCCAATTTAATCAACCCAGAGATCCAAGTGGTGATTCAACCCTTCAAGTCCAACTCTTTCAATTTGCCTACAGCCAAATTGCCTGTCCAATACCAGGGCTGGTCAGGAACGTGGACTTTTGCAGCTATGATGATTATCCCATCCCCATGCTGTTGGGGGAAGACTTGGCCAATCATGTGAAGCAGGCCAAGAGGGTGGGAATGGTCACCCGCAGCCAGGCTAAGCAAGCTGTCACACCTAGCTCTATTCTGGAAACTTCTACCAGGACCCGGTCAGAGGTGATGGAGCCGGACCCCATGCCAACATCAGCAACAGCAGTAGTGGAGCCAGTCCCAGAACCGGAACTGGCAGAGCAACCAGCACCAGACCCAGTGCCAGCACTGAATCCAGTACTTGCAACCCCAACACCAGAGGGCCCCACTGAACCTGAACCGGCAGCAGGCGATAACCCTACACAAGAGGCTCAGCTGGAGCCTGAACCCCAACATAGTGCACCAGCGGGAACCCCAACATAGTGCACCAGCGGAGAGCAGTTCACAGTCAACGGAAACAGTCCCATCTCCTACATCGCTTCCAAAGGGACCAAGCCTAAGTCCACAATCCAATGAGGAACTGATGTCTCCAGCATCAAGGGGACAGTTCCAGACCGAACAAGAAGCAGATGAAAGCCTCCAGAGAGCTTGGACGGCGGCACGGAGCAACCTACCACCTCTCAGCTCTTCTAATCGATCGAGGTTTGTTGTAGAAAGAGGACTTTTATACAAGCAAACTTTTTCTGGTGGACACCAGGAAGACTGGCATCCTCAGGGACAGTTGGTAGTTCCAACTAAGTACCGGGTAAAGCTCTTGAGATTAGCCCACGATCATTCTAGTGGCCATGCTGGGATGAACAGGACCAAAGACCGTTTCCGGAGGTCATTCCACTGGGAGGGAATGGGTAAGGATGTTGCTACCTATGTCCGGTCTTGTGAGGTATGCCAAAGAGTGGGAAAACCCCAAGACCAGGTCAAAGCCCCTCTCCAGCCACTCCCCCTCATTGAGGTTCCATTTCAGTGAGTAGCTGTGGATATTCTGGGTCCTTTTCCGAAAAAGACAGGAAAGCAGTACATACTGACTTTCATGGATTTTGCCACCTGATGGCCGGAAGCAGTAGCTCTAAGCAACACCAGGGCTAAAAGTGTGTGCCAGGCACTAACAGATATTTTTGCCAGGGTAGGTTGGCCCGCCAACATCCTCACAGATGCAGGAACTAATTTCCTGGCAGGAACTATGGAAAGCCTTTGGGAAGCTCATGGGGTGAATCACTTGGTTGCCACCCCTTACCATCATCAAACAAATAGCCTGGTGGAGAAATTTAATGGAACTTTGGGGGCCATGGTACGTAAATTCGTAAATGAGCACTCCAATGATTGGGACCTAGTGTTGCAGCAGTTGCTCTTTGCCTACAGAGCTGTACCACATCCCAGTTTAGGGTTTTCCCCATTTGAACTTGTATATGGCCGTGAGGTTAAGGGGCCATTACAGTTGGTGAAGCAGCAATGGGAGGGATTTACACCTTCTCCAGGAACTAATGTTGTGGACTTTGTAACCAACCTACAAAACACCCTCCGAACCTCTTTAGCCCTTCCTAAAGAAAACCTACAGGATGCTCAAAAAGAGCAAAAAGTCTGGTATGATAAACATGCCAGAGAGCGTTCCTTCAAAGTAGGGGACCAGGTCATGGTCTTAAAGGCGCTCCAGGCCCATAAAATGGAAGCGTCGTGGGAAGGACCATTCACGGGTCCAAGAGCGCCTGGGAGCTGTTAATTATCTCATAGCATTCTCCACCCACAACCGAAAGCCTAACGTGTACCATATTAATTCTCTAAAGCCCTTTTATTCCAGAGAATTAAAGGTTTGTCAGTTTACAGCCCAGGGAGGAGATGACGCTGAGTGGCCTGAAGGTGTCTACTACGAAGGGAAATGTGCTGGTGGTGTGGAAGAGGTGAACCTCTCCATGACCCTTGGGCGTATGCAGCGACAGAAGATCAAGGAGCTGTGCACTAGCTACGTGCCGGCGTTCTCAGCCACCCCAGGACTTACTGAACGGGCATACCACTCCATTGACACAGGTAATGCTCACCCAATTAAGTCCAACCTTACCGGGTGTCTCCTCAAGCTAAAACTGCTATAGAACAGGAGATCCAGGATATGCTACAGATGGGGGTAATCCACCCCTCTGGCAGTGCATGGACATCTCCAGTGGTCCTAGTTCCCAAACCAGATGGGGAGATACATTTTTGCATGGACTACCGTAAGCTAAATGCTGTGACTCACCCAGACAACTATCCAGTGCCACACACAAATGAACTATTGGAGAAACTGGGATGGGCCCAGTTCATCTCTACCTTGGATTTAACCAAGGGGTACTGGCAGGTACCGCTAGATGAATCCACCAAGGAAAGGTCAGCCTTCACCACACATCTCGGGCTGTATGACTTTAATGTGCTCCCTTTTGGGCTGCGGAATGCACCCGCCACCTTCCAAAGACTTGTAGATGGTCTCCTAGCGGGATTAGGAGAATATGCAGTCACTTACCTTGACAATGGGCCATATTTTCGGATTCCTGGGCCGAACACATGGAACATCTACAGAAAGTCTTTGAGCACATAAGGGAGGCAGGACTAACTGTTAAGGCTAAGAAGTGTCAAATAGGCCTAAACAGAGTGACTTACCTTGGACACCAGGTGGGTCAAGGAACTATCAACCCCCTACAGGCCAAAGTGGATGCTATCCAAAAGTGGCCTGTCCCAAAGTCAAAGAAACAGGTTCAATCATTCTTAGACTTGGCTGGTTATTACAGATGATTTGTACCACAATACAGCCAAATCGCCCCCCCACTGACAGACCTAACCAAAAAGAAACAGCCCAATGCCATTCAGCGGACCAAAGAGTGTCAGAAGGCCTTTAACCAGCTTAAAGCAACACTCATGTCTGACCCTGTGCGAAGGGTCCCAGACTTTGACAAACCTTTCCTAGTAACCACAGATGTGTCCGAGCATGGTGTGGAAGCAGTTTTAATGCAGGAAGGACTGGATCAAGAATTCCACCCCGTAGTGTTTCTCAGCAAGAAGCTGTCTGAGAGGGAAAGCAACTGGTCAGTCAGTGAAAAAGAATGTTACGCCATTGCCTACACTCTGCAAAAGCTACGCCCATATGTTTGGGGACGGCGTTTCCACCTGCAAACTGACCATGCTGCGCTACAGTGGCTTCATACCGTTACAGGAAATAACTAAAAACTTATTTGGTGGAGTTTAGCTCTCCAAGATTTCGATTTCGACATCCAACACATCTCAGGAGCTTCTAACAAAGTGGCTGATGCACTCTCCCATGAAAGTTTCCCAGAATCAACTGGTTAAAATCATCCTTGAGATGTGGAAACTATTGTTAATCTTTATACACTTGGTAGTGTATTTAGAGGTGCACGTGTCTTATTAATTCTGTTTTCTCCTAGAGCTCCAGGAAGAAATCCCAGCCAGTGTTTCACCCTAGCTGAGATTTGGGGGCTGTGTCATAAATATAAAGGGAAGGGTAACCACCTTTCTGTATACAGAACTATAAAATCCCTACTGGCCAGAGGAAAAATCCTCTCACCTGTAAAGGGTTAAGAAGCTAAAGGTAACCTCGCTGGCACCTGACCAAAATGACCAATAAGGAGACAAGTTACTTTCAAAGCTGGAGGTGGGGAAAGGGTCTCTCTTTCTGTGTGATGTTTTTGCCGGAAACAGATCAGGAATGCTCTTCATAACTCCTCAGAACTTCTGTTAAGTTAGTAAGTAATCTAGCTAAAAATGCTTTAGATTTCCTTTTGTTAAATGTCTGGTAAAATAGGTTGTGCTGAATGGAATGTATATTCCTGTTTTTGTGTCTTTTTGTAACTTAGGTTTTGCCTAGAGGGATTCTCTGTTTTGAATCTAATTACCCTGTAAGGTATTTTACCATCCTGATTTTACAGAGGTGATTATTTTACTCTTCTTTAATTAAAATTCTTCTTGTAAGATCCTGATTGCTTTTTCATTGTTCTTAAGATCCAAGGGTTTGGGTCTGTGTTCACCTATGGAAATTGGTGAGGATTTTTATCAAGCCTTCCCCAGGAAAGGGGGTGTAGGCTTGGGGGGATATTTTGGGGGGAAGACATCTCCAAGTGGGCTCTTTCCCTGTTCTTTGTTTAACAGGCTTGGTGGTGGCAGCATAGGGTTCAAGGACAAGGCAAAGTTTGTACCTTGAGGAAGTTTTTAACCAAAGCTGGTAAGAATAAGCTTAGGGGGTCTTTCATGCAGGTCCCCACATCTGTACCCTAGATTTCAGAGTGGGGAAGGAACCTTGACAACAATGAACCAACCTATTTGGAAAAAAAACCACCATAATTTGAAGTTGTTTTTCATGCTTTCAGTGCTCTCGTTTGGCTAGAGAATAGAATCCCTAAATGTGCTTCTCTTTAGTTTAGGTGACTAGCTGTTTCAACTGAAATTCAAGTTATTTACTTTCTTCGTCTTTTTAATCATGGAATGGGGACAACCAATGGGAGTCACCTGGAAATGCAATTTCATTTACATAATTGCTGTATGGAAAGGGGAATTCTCTTATCCAGACAATGAGCCAGGTCGTTATTAGTGACGATCACCTTCAGAGGAGAAAGCGCTCTCTGACACACTGTTAAGTCTCAGAAGGGAGGGTTTTAGGGGATATGTTTCACTTGAACCAATCAATTAAAAATGGAATTAAATTTAATTTCCTGTCTGACTGTGTCAGTGAGGTTGCATGTGTGAAGTGGTTGCCCTTGTTTGAGACAAGGCCAGCTAATCTTACAAGGAAGCTCAGCTCAGTAGAGCATAGGGGAGAACAATACTGAGTTTTATGTGGTGTTTTGCAAACACTAAGGGCTGAATACTGACTTGGGAGTATGGGAATAAGAATCCCATTCATTATACCCCCTAAGCAGGTTACCTGGCCTTTGGGCGGGCAGGAATAATCAGGGCTACTGGCCTATTGACTCCCTCCTTTCCTGGTTCCCAGCCCTTTGCTCAAATGGTTAGGCCAGGATTCTTCTGTCTTCTCTGATTAGTTCAGATTTTTCCAGTGTACTTTTTGGGGGGCCAGCTTTTACTCCTTTTATGTTTCTTCCTCTCAGAAACTTCACAGTTGCTCCTGCCACAGCACTGCAGAGACTATGTTATTCGAGTTTTGAATAATTTTCACAGAGATTGCAAACACTTGGATCATGAGTCAATTAGAGTGAGGCAACATGACGTAAATGCATAAACAGCTACTGGAGAAAAGTTACATCCAGTGTTTTGATTGACCCACTAGGCAGATTTGCTTCTGTTTACTTATTCAGGGATGGTTGTCCAGATAGATAATAGAGGATTTGAAACCGAAAGTATCTATCCTATAGTGGAAATTGTGGAGGAAAGTACAAGGCTTAAACGTCCCAAAGAAAACAAGAGATGCAACAGAGAAAGAGACGTGACAACGGAAGTGTTGAAAATAAATCCGTACTTTCTGAAATATTTGGGAAAAACTGGATAGTGGAAACCTGACTTTCTAAGGGAACAACAGTCATCTGAGAGGTAACTAGCTAGTCTGTGTAGAGACTGATCCTTCAAACTGCTGAGTATACCCTAAAAGATCCTGAGCACCTGCATCTCCTGATAGATTTTCCAAATCTTGTCTTCAAAGAACCGGTGTTCGTACCAGGAGAAAAGGAGATATCTGAGGAAGACAGCAAACTTATCGCTGATAAAAGGAAATCCTTTTTCACACAATAAGCCTGTGAACTTATTGCCTTCAGTATCATTGGGGCCAAGAGTTGAAAGAGTGAGAAAACTTAGAAACATCAGAACATCCCACATTTTTATAGTGAAGATTTTTAAAAAGAAAGACTCTTGGATGGGATATAAGCACTCAGGCTTCGAGTCAAGCCAACCTCTAAAGGAGGGGGTGAGGAAGAAACTTCCTTTCTGGACAAGCTCCTCCAAAGCTGCCTCGTACAGAGGGTCTTGCACCTTCCTCTGAAGGCACAGGAGGGCTCCATTGTTAGAGACAAAGGTGCTAGATCAGTGGAGGGAATGGCTGGGAATGGTGAACTGCAGGCACTTGGAGCTGTGGGGGGCCGTGTCTGCGGACGGTCAACGTCAGCAAAATGTCTCGCAGCCTGCAATCAGATTACCCTGATGGGCTGCCTGCGGGCTGCAGGTTTCCCACCACTGTGCCAGATCTTAACAGCCACTGGCCTGAAACTGTATGGGAATTCCTCCAACAAGAATGAATTAGTCCTATTACGTCCCAGTGTTCTTGCTTCTTTCATTCCCTCATCTTGTTTGCCATATTATATTTTATGAAGGATTATTATCCTTTCTGTTACAGGCTCTTGTCAGTACTCTTTTGGATGCTTTCCAATTTCCCTCATTCTTTTCATTCTTTTGCCTCTTTGAAAAGTTCCCATCAAGTCTACAAATTCCCTCTATTAATTTTTAATAAGAACAAGGTACATTTTTGCTCTCCTCCCGCTCCACCCTCCCAACTTAAATCTACAAGCTCCGATATGATTTCCATTGCTCTAGTGTCAAGGACAATGGTTCTTTCAAGGACCCTGGTGGTGTATGAAAGATCCTCAGCCAAAATTAACAGTGATTTGTGTGGCAGTACAATAGCCTTTATCTAAACTCCTGGGTAATGGAATAATCTGGTTTGTTTTCATCATTTATAAAAACACAAAAGAGGCTAATTTTTTTCTGGCATTTGATTTCCCCGGTCCCCCTTGTATAGCTGATAGCTTTTCAGGTTAGAATGGTCAGTATGTCTTGTTCGCCTCGAAGGCTTTGCTGCCTTTAAATAAAAAATGAAAAACAGCATCCCAATGCAAGAGGACAAGGGGCTCATTGGTATCTGGGAGTGAGTTTCAGCTGGCCTGACCAATTGAATGTATCTCAACACACTAATGTCATAACCTGGAACTAGAAGACATCATATAAGATATCAATAGAAAGCTAATAACATACTAATTGCTAATATTATTGTCAGGTTTCAGAGTAGCAGCCATGTTAGTCTGTATTCGCAAAAAGAAAAGGAGGACTTGTGGCACCTTAGAGACTAACCAATTTATTTGAGCATAAGCTTTCGTGAGCTACAACTCACTTCATTGGATGCATTTGCACTTAGAAAGGAAGACTCAAATGCACCACTACAAAACTGGGGAACAACTGGGTAGGTAGTAATACTGCAGCAAAGGATCTGGGAGTTATAGTGGATCACAAATTGAATATGAGTCGTCAATGTGATGCAGTGGCAAAAAAAGCGTTAATATTCTTGGGTGTATTAACAGGAGTGTCATGTCTAAGATGGGGAAGTAAAATAGTCCTGCTCTTCTTCGCACTGGTGAGCCCTCAGCTGGAGTACTGTGGCTGCTTTGGGGAGCCACTCTTTAGGAAAGAGGTGGACAAACTGGAGAGAGCCCAGAGGAGAGCATCAAAAACTATAAAAGGTTTAGAAACCTGACCTCGCTCTGAGGAAAGATTTTTAAAAATGGGCATATTTAGTCTTGAGAAAATAAGATGGAGAGGTGACCTGATAAGTCTTCAAATGTTTTAGGGGCTGTTATAAAGAAGACTGTGATAAAGTGTTCTCTAGGTCCACTGAAGGTAGGACAAGTAGTAATGGGCTTAATCTGCTGGAAAGGCAATTTAGGTTAGATACTAGGAAACACTTTATAAGGGTTGTTAAGCACTGGAACAGGCTTTCAAGGGGAGCTATGGAGCCCCCATCATTGGAAGTTTTTAAGAACAGGTTAGATAAACACTTGTCAGGGATGATCTTTGTTTACTTGGTCCGGCCTCAGTGTCAGGGGATGGACTAGATGATCTCTTGAGGTCCTTTCCAGCCCTACATTTCTGTGATTCCCTCAATTAGTGTGTTTGTGTCAGAGCTGTGCATGGGCCTGCTCCTAACTAGAATATGAGTGTATAAGCCAGCTGATTTGGCAGCGTATACATGCTAATTTTGATGGTTGCTTATATCACTTTATTCACACCAAACCTAGGTTCAATTCCCTGCTACAGACTTCTTGTGTAACCTTCGCCAAAGTCACTTAGTGTCTCTGTGCCTCAGTTCCCCATCTGTGAAATGGGGATAATAGCACAGTCCTACATCACAAGGGTGTTGTGAAGATGAATGCATTAAAAAAGTGTGAGGAACTCAGACACTGTGATGATGGGGGCTGTATGAGTACTTTGGTTGCATAGGTAGGTAGACACTTGCCAGAATGTATCTTATTGTGCCCCTTTATGTGGTGGTTCAGTCTTTTTTTCAGTTTTGCCTGAGTAAGGCAGTTGGGGTCAGAGCAGTCGCCCCCAGTCAGCCTGCACAGAGCTTACTGCAAGATCATCATTTTTATGGAAGCATTATGCCAGATGAAAGCAGGGGTTTTCAGAAAGGGATAACAGGCACTTTACTTGAGTGACATTTGATGCACAGCTATAGGGACAAATATTCTTACCAGAAACCAGCCCAAAGTGAGAATGGCTAATGACACTGCTGGCACACCATGGGCAGAGAAACTGTTATGCAGGTAATGAAATCCCAGAGAGAAAGCCAAATGGCTTGTGCCTGACGTGCATTAGCAAAGTATGATCAGCCTTTTACAGATTTATGTGCATGTGGGATCTAGATGAAGCTGCAGGGTTTCAACTGAGATAACGTGCACAATTAAAAAGCAAAAAAAAAAATATCGACTCCGTGGAAGAGATTGATAGAATCTAACTGGAGAAGCAAATGAATAAGAAACATTTTTATTGCATTTTTGTGCCGAGTCGTATAGACAGCTTAGCAATTAAATAACTAATTATACGTAAGAGCCCTGGTGATTTATGAGATGAGCGACTGCACATCTCAGTTGGCTGGGAAGATGTAAAGTTTCTGTTCAAGGCAAACAAAAGCTCAAAAGATGCAGAATCTAAAAATATTCATTTTGCGCTCCCTTTACATTGTGTTCTATGTGCAATGACCCCGTTCACGATCAACAGCATTGCTGCAGTGGAATCTTCTTTATAGAGACACCATTTTTATTTAAAACAGGACAGTTTTGCAGTAAATGGAATGCAATTTGTGTAGTTCCCTTTGTGTTTATCAACATTTTTGTGACGTGCCTGTTAGTTCAGCTTCTTTTTGTCCTGTTTGTACAGTGCCTAGCACAATGGGGTTCGGGTCCAGGCCTGGGGCTCCTAGATGCTAGGTCTACCCTGAAGCTGGAAGCGATCGACGTACATGTTGTAGTTCAGGTCACACCTTGGGCCCTCAAGACCACCAGACCCTCTGGCTCTGAACTCGGTGGCTAGCTGGAGCCTCTAGCAGAGCCTCAAAGCCCACATTGCTATTTTAGTAGCACTAACTGGAGTGAAGCTGGCACAAGTCTGTCTGCCCAGGTTGGGAGGCTTGCTTTCTGCTGCAGTGTAGACAGGTCCCTAGGTTGGTGGCCGCCAAACTGTGGGGTGCACCCCCTGGGGTGGGGGTGGGAGGGCAGAGGAACATTCTGGGGGGGCACACACAGTGAGACCTGGTAACGGGAGGGTGCAACAGGAAAAGTTTGGGCACCCACTGCCCTAGGCGCTACATTAATTTAGACAACAACAGGCAGACGGGCATCTTTTTCTGTATCATTGCTATCCCCATAGTACCCAAGCACAGTGTGTTGTATCTAAGGGCTACAATGACACTTACAATAGCAAATCAGCAGTGAAAACTGACCCGTCTCTCCTTCTGGGGGCTAGGTGGTGCCTTGACAACTTGTTCTGCGTAAGGGGTGCTGCACAACTGCACTGCCATGGAGCACAGCAGAGAACAGATGGTGGGTCCGGGAGTAACAGGCCCTCACCTTACTCAGGAGAGATAGTAAGTCAGGTCATTCCTTTTGGTGGAGCAGCTTACTCTCCTCTCTGCAATTATTCAGGCGAGGAGGGCAGCAATCCTCCCACTCTGCCTCCTTCCTGCCCACTCACACGCCGGTGGAAGCAGGTGGGGAGCTGACCCTGCATCCAGAGTCACCATATGATCAGGACAGGGGGCGCTGGGGAAGAGGCAGCTCATTCCCCCGAGTGGCCACATAGGCAAAAAGAGAAAACAACCAACCCTGTAGCATCAAGTCTCGGAGCCTGGGTCTATGGATTTGGGTTTCCTGGGCTCATGCTGCAATGCTAAAAATAGCCATGGAGAGGGATGGGCTTCAGAGCCCAAGCTCCAACCCGAGCCAGAATATCGACACGGCTATTTTTAGTGCCGGAGCGTGAACCCTGTGAGCCTGAGTCTGTAGACCTGGGCTCTGAGACTGGCTGGCACGGGGGTATTTTTGCAGTGTAGACATACCCGGTGAGGGCTGATGTGTGATGAGTAAAACCGAAACCGGCGGGACTGTGTGTACAGTAAGGTAATACTTGTTGTGAGCAAGGGCAGCAAAATTAGGCCCTCAGACCAAGGTGTTCAAAAATGGGGCACTAAAGTTAGTCTCTGAAGCCCCTATTTAGGTGCCTAAATAAGTAGCTTGCATAATGATAGGTTTCAGAGTAGCGGCTGTGTTAGTCAAATTTGTTAGTCTCTAAGGTGCTACAAATACTCCTTTTCTTTCCGTAAATAAGTAGCCTGGATTTTGAAAGTGCTGAGCAGCCTTTGATTTCAGTGGGAGCTGTTGAGTGCCCTGCTCTCCTGAAAACTGGACTGTTCTTGAAAATTGCGAAACTGGCCCCCAAAATCATGAGATTTTTTAAATGATATAGTGTATATTTCCTCTGTCCTTTGATTTTTGAACTCCCCCTTACCCATCTCCAGTGTGTGTGAGCGTGTTACAGTCAGTGTTCCCCATTTACCTACATTTATTGGCTAAAATGATTTTGGCCCTTGCTACAGTAACTCGCATCTGCTTGTCCCTGCCCAGCAATTAATCCTGCCCCGCCACCAGCGTCCCATCAGTTCTTTCCCACCTACTCCCCTCAATTCAGCTCCCACCCCACACCAGTCTAACCTCTTCACCTCCTAGAGTTCTCCACCCTCCAAGCCCATGCCTGGGGTGCCTACAGTGAAGTCCCCTCTCCCCCTTTCCAAGCTGGGGAGGATGATTCCAGGGGCTCTTCGCCCTTCTCATTCCCTTCCCAGGCAGTGTTCTGCAGCAGGGAGAGGGAGGAGCAGAAGTTTGTCCTGTCCATTTTTCTCACAGGAGGGGGAGTGGAGCTGAGTTCCTGGGCCTTTGCTCCCTCCTCTCCTCTCCTCATCCCTCTTGTGAGAATAGAGAGCAGTGGAGAGAGACTCTGCCAACTCCTGGCAGGGCTGACCTCCAGGTGGTGGCTGGAGCTTTTTCCATCATTGCCAGATGAGCTCCAGCCCCCTCGGAAATCCCGCCACTCATGAAACAATCATGAGTAAGGATATGGTTTAGTCACGAAAGTCCCAGCCTTTACCGGACTCCGCTTCAGCTGTCAGCGGTGGGGGGGGGGGGGAGCTGGGGCTGTGCGCCCCCCTTGCAGCTGCAGCAAGAGCTGGGACTGTGTGCCCCCCCCCCACCTCCATGGCTTCAGCTCTTCAGCTGGGGCCAGAGCCAGGGCTGTGTGCCGCCCCCCCACGGCTTCAGCTGGGGCTCTGTGCCCCCTGTAGCTTCAGCCAAGCCTGGAGTCAGGGTTGTGCATCCCCCTCGCACCTGAATCAGGAGCCGGGGCTGTGCACCCCCCATGGCAGTGGAGCACAGGCTCTCAGTTCCCCCTCTCCCCCCAGCTGTCATTCCTTCCCCTCCCAGCTCTCTCTCCTCCCATCATTTTTAATAAAAGTCACGGACAGGCCACTGCTCCCGTGAATTTTTGTTTATTGCCTGCGACATGTCCGTGACTTTTACTAAAAACAAACATGACAAAATCTTAACCTTAATCATGAGAGTTCACAATGCTGAAATTCCCTCCTGAGCTTATTGAAACAAAAACTCTCCGTTTGAATGATCTTTGGAGGTTGGAAATGTTAGACACAGCCTTGGGGATGGGTTGGCGCAGAAAGGCATGGAATAAGGGCAGTCCATCTTATGGTTGCAGACATAAAGGTCTATGTGCTATGGACATATGGACACCATTGTTTCTTATGGTGTATATGCAGTTATATGCACTCCATATCCAAACATATTAAAAGGTCTTTCTGTTTGCAAAGTGAAGGCAGGAAATGACAGCGTTTGGGTGGCCTTGGAGGCTTTTCTCTGCCCCATTACAATAAGTCTTCACTGACATGATCCCATATTGTTATTTCCATAGACCCCTTGCCATCTTCCGTGTTTAGGTGGATTCTCCATGGTATTCATATATTTCAGGTTTAATGTTAGTTAGCATCACATTGTGGATTATGGTAGTGCCTAGAAATATTATACAAATACACTGTAAGAGAAAGCCCCAGCCTTGAAGAACTTACAATACATACAAAGGATGGGAGAAAGGAAGTAGCCATAGCTCCTGAGTCCCAGTTCAATGCATTAACCCAAGTGGAACTGGTAGGGGATTTTTTGGAAATCCCTGTGCTCTAACAAAAACTTTGGCATTTTTTGACACAATTTTTTTTTCTTGAAACCAACACTTTTTTGTGGGATAGGATCAGTTTCAGTGAATTTCTGTATTTGGAATTCTTTGGAGAATAAAAAGTGTCAAAATGATTGAAACAAGACATTTCAACATTTTTGAAATAACTTTTTGTTTAGAAATTGAAGGTGATTAAAATAAAAAGAACATTATTAAACAAATGGTCAAGGTTAAAACAAAACATTTCAAAGTTTTGGAAATGAAATGTTATAATGGGCCTGAACTGAAAATTTTTGAATTTTCATTTAATGACAATTCAGGAGGTTTTTGACTTCTCATCCCAGTTTGGGATAGGAAAATATTCTAAATCTCAAAAATTCTTACAGGCCAGGAAACCTGTTTCCTGTTCAGCTCTAATGACAAGTCTCTATTTCCTTGAGAAGTCATCATTTCCAGCGTCCTGCTGTGAGGCAGGACCAAGTAAACCTACCATCCCTGACAGGTATTGTGTACAACCTGTTCTTAAAAACCTCAAATGATAGGCATTCCACAACCTCCCTTGAAACCCCACTCCAGAGTTTAACTAATTTTATAGTTAAAAAGTTGTTTCTAATCTCTAGTCTAAATCTCCTGTGCTGCAGATTAAGACCATGACTTCTTATCCTACCTTCCATGGACATGGAGAACAGTTGATGACAGTCCTCTTTATAACAGCCCTGAACCTATTTGAAGACTGTTACTTGGTTTCCTCTCAGTCTTCTTTGCCCAGTTTGTTTAACCTTTCCTCATAGGTCAGGTTTTCTAAATCTTTTATCATTTTTGTTGCACTCCTGTGAACTCTTCCCTGTTTGTCCTCATCTTTCCTAAAGTCTGGCGCCCAGAACTGGACACAATACACAATAGCTGAGGCCTCACCAGTGCCCTGTAAAGTGAAACAATTACTTCTCATATCATGCATACAATACTCTTCTTCGTGTATCACAGAATATTATTGTTTTTCACAACTGCATCACATTGTTGACTCATATTCACTTTGTGACCCACTATAACCCCCAGATTCTTTTCAGCAGCACTACTGCCTAGCCAATTATTCCCAATTTTGTAGTCCTGCACTTGATTTTTTCCTTCCTAAGTGATGTACTTTGCACTTATCTGTATGGAATTTCATCTTGTTGATTTCAGACCAATTCTCCAATTTGTCAAGGTCTTTCTGAATTCTAATCCTGTCTTCCAAAATGCTGGCAACTCTTCCCAGCTTGGCGTCATCTGAAATTGTATAAGCATACTCTCCACTCCATTATCCAAGTTGTCAATCAAACTATCGAATAGTACTGGACCCAGGACTGAGCCCTGTGGGACCCCACTAGATATGTTCCCCCAGTTTGACAGCAAACCATATATAACCACTCTTTGAGTACAGATTTTAAACTAGTCTTGCACCCACCTTATAGGAATTTCATTGAGACCACATTTCCCTAGTTTGCCCTAGGCGACTGCAACAAAAGCCTTCCTAAAATCGAGACATAAGAATAGCCATACTGGGTCAGACCAATGGTCCATCTAGCCCAGTATCCTGTCTTTTGATTGTGGCCAGCACCAGATCCTACAGAGGGAATGAACAGAACAGAGCAATTATTGACTGATCCTTGCCCTGTCATCCAATCCCAGCCTCTAGCAGTCAGAGGTTTGGGACACCCAGAGCATGGGGTTGCATCCCTAACCATGTTAGCTAATAGCCATTGACAGACCTATCTTCCATGAACTTATCTAATTCTTTTTTGAATCCAGCTATACTTTGGCCTTCACAACATCCCATGTCAACAAGTTTCATAAATTGACTGTGTATTGCATGAAGAAGTATTTCCTTATGTTAGTTTTAAATCTGCTGCCTATTAATTTAATTGGCTGACCCCTCGTTCCTGTGTTGTATGAAGGGGTAAATAACTCTTCCCTATTCATTTTCTCCACACTCCACATGATTTTGTAGACCTCTGTCATATCCCCCCTTTAGTCGTCTCTTTTCAAAGATGAACAAATACCAGTCTCTTTAATCACTCATATGGAAGCTGTTCCATGCCCCGAATCATTTTTGTTGCCCTTCCCTGTACCTTTTCCAATACTAACATATCTCTTTTCAGATGGCTTGACCGGAACTGCACACAGTATTCAAGATGTGGGTATACCATGGATTTGTATCGTGGCAATATGATATTTTATGTCTTATTATCTATCCCTTTTATAATGGTTCCTAATATTTCTGGACTGTCAGTGCATATGGATCAGATGTTTTCAGAGAATTATCCCCAGTGATTCCAAGATCTCTTTTCTGAGTGGGAACAGCTAGTTTAGACTCCATCATTTTGTACATATACATGGGATTATTTTTCCAATGTACATTACTTTGCACTTATCAACATTGAATTTCATCTACCATTTGGTTGCCCAGCCCACCAATTTTGTGAGATCCCTTTGTAACTCTTTGCAGTCAGCTTTGGACTTAATTATCTTGAGTAATTTAGTATCATCTACAAACTTTGGCATCTCCCTGTTTACCCCTTTTTCAGATAATTTATTAATACGTTGCACAGCACTGCTCCCAGTTGAGATTCTTGTGGGATCCCTGCTATATCTCACTTTCCATTGTGAAAATTGACAGTTGGTTCCTACCCTTTGTTTCCTATCTTTTCACCAATTACTGATCTATGAGAGGATCGTCTCTCTTGTCCTAGGGCTCCTTACTTTTCTTAAGAGCCTTGGGTGTGGGACCTTGCCAAAGGCTTTCTGAAAGTCCAAGTACACTATATCAACTGGATCACCCTTGTCCACATGTGTGTTGTCACCCTGAAATAATTCTAATAATTTGGTGACGCCTGATTCCCCTTTACCAAAGCCAATACGACTCTTCCCCAACATAAAATGCTCATCTGTGTGTCAGATAATTCTTGTCTTTACTGTAATTTCATCTATTTTGCCGGGTACTGAAGTTAGGCTGACTGGCCTGTACTTGCCAGGATCGCCTCCGGAGCCTTTATTTAAAAAAATATATATACAGGCATTACATTAGCTACCCTTACTCATCTGGTAGAGAGGCTGATTTAAGTAATAGGTTACGTACCACTGTTAGTAGCTTTGCAATTTCGTATTTGAGTTCCTTCCAAATTCTTGGGCAAATACCATTTGGTCCTGGTGACTTATTAGTGTTTAGTTTATCTGTTTGCTCCAAAACTCCCTCTACTGAGAACCTGAATTTGAGACAGTTCCTCAGATTTGTCACCTAAAAAGAATGGCTCAGGTGTGGGAATCTACATCATATCCTCTGTAGTGAAGACCAATGCGAAGAGTTTATTTAGCCTTTCTACAACTAATTTGTCTTCCTTGTGTGCTCTGTTAGCACCTTGATCGTCCATTGGCCCCACTGATTCTTTGTCAGGCTTCCTACTTTTGATGGACTTAAATTTTGTTGTTAGTTTTTGTCTTTTGCTAGTTTTTCTTCAAATTCTTTTTTCGCCTACCTAATTATACCTTTAGCATTGACTTGCCAGAGTTTATGCTCCTTTCTATTTTCCTCAGTAGCTTTTGGCTTCCAATTTTTAGGGGATGTCTTCTTATCTCTGACTCTTTTACTCTGCTATTTAGCCATGATGGTATTTTTTGTCCTGTTACTGTTGTTGTTTGTTGTTATTATTTATTTTATTTTGTTATTTTATTCAGGATATACATTTAGTTTGGGTCTCTATTATAGTGTTTTAAATGGTTTCTATGCAGTTTGCAGGCATTTCACTGTTATGACTGTTCCTTTTTATTTCCATTTAATTAGCTTCCTCATTTTTGTGTAGTTCCTGTTTTTAAAATGAAATGCTACTGTGGTGGGTTTCTTTGGTATTCCCCCCCCACACACACACACACACAGGGATGTTAATTTTAATTGGATTATGGCTACTATTATCTATTCACCTCTTGGACCAGATTCTGTGCTCCACTTAGGACTAGATCAAGAATTGCATCTACCCTTGTGCGTTCCAGGACTAGCTATTCAAAGAAGCAGTCACACCTATTGCTTCTCCACATTCACTAAGTCCGTAACCCTGTCAAAGAAGAATTTAGGTTGGTTTGGTATGATTTGTTCTTGACAAATCCATGCTGGCTATTCCTTATAACCCTATTATCCTCTAAGTGCTTACAAATTAATTATGTAATGGTGTGTGTGTAAAATACATACAGGGATATGTGTTTATTTCATCACTGATTTATCTTTCTATTGTTAAGTATTCATAGAGTTCCTCCCATTAAATGGTTTATTAGCAGTGATGGGAAAGGCAGGACAGAAGCTGCTCATCACCCACACTGATCATGGCTAGCTTTCCATTCTGACAGGCCGTGACAGAATCAATTATTTGTACCTGACTCCCTTCTGCACATTTCTCTGTAACTCAGGCATGGCCTCTCCATTCCAACAAAATGAGATTTCTGCTGTCACCTTGCTTTCAGTGTGACCCTCATTTGCTGTCACCCCTATACTTGAGCACAAACCTTTTGTAGCAGTAACAATGGGAAATAGCTGGCAGGTTGATGGCTAGGAGGAATTGGATAGGAATAATCTATTTCTGTTTACCTGTAATTGAAGAGAAGACAGTAGTCTAGACTGAACACTACTGAGCTGACTGAGTGGACAGTGTGGAAGACTGAAAATGAGATCTTGTGTTCCCAGCTTCACAACTGCACTGGGTCTGGGAGAAATGTCTCATGGTTGGTTTGGGCTTTTTGCAGGGGCTTCCATTATTCATATAACAACATTTTTAGGACTGGATTTGCATTTATACGAAGACCCTTATACACCCCTCAGGCAACGTACAGTGGCTTTATAGTGAGTGTGAATTAAACTTGTGTAAAGGGGCCTTAGTGTAAATGTGAATCAGACCCCTGGGGTAAAATATTGGCCCCGTTGAAGTCAACGGCAGTTTTGCTACTGATGTCAACAGAGCTAGAATTTCACCCTTCATGTTAAGTACAGTATCCTGGTCAGGTTATTATACCACTCCCATCGCCATCATATCTCAGCACTTTCCAGAGTTCAAATCCATACAGTGTGCTCTGTGCCAAGAAAATTTCTTCTCAATCCCACTCCAGTGGGGAGCACAGGGTAAGTGAGGGGGAATTTTTGTGCCCAGAAATCACAGCACGTTAGGAGATTCTGCACGGAAGAGCAAAGCTGCAGAGGTGAGGTTTGTGTTTGGCTCTGAGGGTGCTGATCTTCTTGTCATCCTTTTTTCCTGCAGGAGTGAATTCCATCGTTTTGGGCCTACTGCCATGAAAGCCCGCCATCCCATGTCCCAGCTGATGCATTTATCCTCATCCACAATGTCTTGTTGCCAGCATTAACTCCTGGGGCATCCTGTTCTGCATGGTGTATAGAAAATAGGAGAGGGGACGATGTGGACAAGGGAGCATCTGTTTTCCAGGGTTGAGTGGGGCCCCAGGAAGTGGCTGGGAATCCTTGAAATTGTCACAATTTCCACTCAGAACACTGAAGCAGTGAAAAGGCCTTACTTCTGTGGGAGTAGGGCTGTGGAATGCCATGCGTATTGCCTTGGCATTTACTAAGTCCCTTCTCTTCTGTGCTTGGCTGTTTGGTTGTTTGTTTCATGGAAAAAGGTGATCTAGCCTGAAACATGTTTCCGTTAGGTTTGAGGAGAAAAAAAAAATCAGCTCAGTTTTTATTTGCAATTCGCTGATTTTTAATAAGTCAGTCACTGAATTTGGTAGCCTACCGCTACCCATCTGGAATGACAGTCGTAGTGTCACAAAAGCATAGTTAACCACGCAGCCTGTTAATGTACAGAGCAGTGGATCATTAATATACACTGTCGCTTTCTGTCCCAAAGTCACCTCTTTTACTGTACTTTGCATCCGTACTTTGGCTCTTCTCTCTATTGCAGCCATTCATAAATCCTCACCCCACCCATGTTAATTGACACACGCATTGTCTATAACTACGCTGCACTCCAGAGCCACCAGAATGTAGAATGTGCTTCGTTTATAAAGGGGAAATGAAAGCTCCAGTACAGGGTTGGAACAATTACAACTATTTGATTAGTTGTAATACGGCTATAATTAGCTCTTATTTAAGAAGGCATTTGGCTCCAATAGATGGGAAAGGAAGAAGTAAGTCAGATAAACAGTTCTATTTGCATGAGACTTTCTGGTCTTTTGTTGTGGGTTTTTTACTTTATAGTGCTTGGTTTTTAATGTTCATTCAAGGAATGTATACAGGTTCTACTTTTCCATAGCAAAGTTAGCAGGACTGCGAGTGCCTATAAACTGTGGCAACAGCAAGGGAAGCTAAAAGTAAATAGAGGTCACACAGAGCCGTAGCAATTAAACATCCTAGGCCTGACTTTTCAAGGTATCAGCTCACTGAAGTCAGAGGGAGCTTCAGACTCTGGCGGAAAGATGGTCCACTGGTTAAGGTGCCGATCAGGCAGTCAGGAAACCTGGGTTCGATTACTGGCTCTGCTACAAACTTCCTGTCTAATCTTAGGCAAGTCACTTAAGGCCAGATTTTTAAAGGTATTTAGACATCTAACTGCTATTGGTGCCTTAATTCTCAGTCTGTAACATGGGGGTAATAGTTCTAGCCTACCTATAATGGATTGTGAGGTACTTTGGATGCTATGGTAGTAGGGGACATATAAGAACTCAAATTAGGATTTGTTTCTTGCAGCTGTATATTATTAACTGGAAATACAAATGTTAAAGGGTAAATTGCTCTTCACATCTTTACAGTGTGTACCACACTTTATTAATACAGCAGCTTGGTTCATATACACTCTTTAACAGTAGCTCTTTCTTTAAAGTAAGGCTTAGGAGAGTCTAGTATTCTGACCCCAAGAGCACCCTAGTGCCAGATGGCAAGGGTCTCCCTGGTACAGAACAGTAAAACTCAGCTGGCCTGAGTAGCTCAACACACCTCACACACTGTTGCCATGAATCCATTGCAAGGTGTCTCGTAATATAGCCTTTGAAAACGAACACTGCTCATTAATATCACTGTGAAATGTATGTAATGACTCTGTATGTGAAATTATGGAGGCTTTCTGATATTAGGGTTTGGAGTTTGTAAACAGACCAAGGAGGCAAAACTGTTTTTTTCCAGACAAAGGAGAATGACCAAGTCCTTTTTGGCTTCTGGTGTCAGAGCCCTGAGCTAAAGCTGCACAGAAGCATTTAGAATTACAGGGTAGGTGGTGACACAAGCCCTTACTGGTCTCGGTGAACCCCAAAGCATCACAAGGGTCTTTGTTTATTTGCACGCTGGTGTAATTTTATTGTTTTCCGTAGTCATTAAGAGAGATTGAAGAAGTCCGCAGTGTTTGAATAATCATCTTATTTGGTGTACTGGTTTATTAAAGGAATTTACAGAAAAACAACATCATAAAGTGAAGAATATAAATGAGTTTACAAATGAGTTAGGCCTGTTCTCTGTACTGATTCTTTCCAGGCTTGTTTAATATCCCTCCCACACATATTTAACACATGTCATAAAATCTCAAATATCCTGCCGAGATGCACTTTGCAGAGGGAGGGATACAAACTGCATTAATGCTTCCATAAAGGTGCCCTCATTACTCTGACATTCGATGATTCTAAATATAGGATTATATTTAGAACAAAGATAACAATCTGGGGCAACTATAGGGTAAAATATGTGGAACCATAACAATAGGCTTGATTGTATCTTTGCCCCTTAGGCAGGGGTGAGGCATAGACCCACCAGGACAGAGCAGAGATCCTCTGCCCTGGGAAAAGAATAAGTTACTTCACCCCTATTCATAGAATAGCTTATTCCCTCATTGTGTTCCTGGCCACTGCCCTGGGGAGGGAGCAAGGGCAGAGCCAAAATTTCTTCCACACCCCACCCTTTCTTCATCAAGCCCTGATCGCTTTCACCCCATTTGATGAAATATCAGGATCCTGGGGGAAAGTAGGCAGGACTAGTGGCAGGAGCTCGGGAGTCAGGAACCAAAGCCAGGGGCTCCATGCGGGCGTGGTAGGCAAGACATTCGCCTTTTTGCAGCAAGGCATTGGTGATGGTAAAAAATGTGTGAGGAACAGGGTACATCGAAGGTGTCTTTTTGGTTCAGCGCCTTTGCCATGTGGAGATACTCTACATCAGTGGTCCCCAACGCGGTGCCCGTGGGCACCATGGCGCCCGCCGGGGCAGTTTTGTGCGCCCGCAGGACACCGCGCTGCTGAATCGCCCACTGAAATGCCGCTGAGAAGCGTTGCCATTTCTTGGCTGCATTTCGGCGGCGGGGTGTCCGGCGCCCGCCACAGTCTTCTGGGAATAGCAATATTCTATTCTCACAGAAAGGCTGGGGACCACGGCTCTACATGATCTTTGTATATCTGGGTTTTTTTCTCCTTCCTCTGCATCATGGGGCACAGGTCTCTTACAGGTTTAAATTAGTGTAAATGGTGGATTCTCTGTAACTTGAAGCCTTTAAATCATGATTTCAGGACTTCAGTAACTCTGCCAGAGGTTAGGGGTCTATTAAAGGAGGGGTGAGTGAGGTTCTGTGGCCTACAATGTGTCGGAGGTCAGACTAGATGATCATGATGGTACCTTTTTACCTTAAAGTCTATGCCTGTACCCTATAGAGAGGATGCTTGCATATGTTATACAGAAATGTAAGTAGGCCCAAAAATCTATTTCCTAAAAGTAGGTTTAACAATAGTCAAGCGAGGCCTAATAAAATATGAAAGAAATGAGACAATTCAGAGGCAAATTTTAGATACATTAGGGCATAACCCCAGCTCATGTTGTAAACATGTTTTGATCCTATCTGCTTTTTACAAGTGTTTCAGATAAAATGTTAATGTTTTGGAAAATACTGTCTGTATTCATAGTTATTGGTGTTGCATTTATGCAGATGGTTAAATAGGCAATGAGAAAGAAGAAATTATCATAGCAGAAATACACACATGGTAAAAATAGATTTAATGTTAATTAATTAAGGAGCATTATTATAATTGATTATAAAAAGGGTAGTATGCTGATTTTAGATAGGTGCATCCATCCACCATCAAGGCACCATTAGAGAAAGGATTACACTGATTTTTCTCAGCCAGGGGATGCATCATTTCATCTTAGAATGTGAGTATAAATGAAGTGTATGCTTATGTTGTGATGCCTGTCGCTTAACTAACTACTGTATATTCAATAAAATAATTGATTTTATCACTTATTGTGTCATACACAATCCTCCACTAAATTAAATGATCTGTAACTGCCCTAGAGATTGACACCTAAAGAGTTAGGTTTGGTTTTATTCTTTATTTTTAAATTACTAATTGGGAATGCATAAATCAAAGATTACACAGGCACCTTTGAGGTGGTGTCATCATTTCTCAAAGGCAGCTTTGATTGCTAGAAGCTCCTTATATAAAATCTCTTAATTTTGTTCTCCCAGAGTGTTTTTCAGGGATTAATAGGCACAGGGGAGCAGGTGCTATTGGGGGTCACATCTTTGGGAAAGTATTGCCCCGATTGCTCCATGAGATTAATCAGTCTTGATGACAAAGACACACATCAGGTCAGGATGGATCAGGACTGGAGCACAAATGAAGGCCCTCTTGAATTGATTGAACACTCATTGAGCCTCTCAAGACCGGTGAAGGAGGTATGTTTGTGGAGGAGTGCTGTCAGTGGGGCTATTCATTCTGAGAACCCAGGAATGAAGCGCCTATAAAAATTAGTGAATCCCAGGAAGTGTTGGAGCTCCTTGATGTTCCTGTGGCCTGTCCAGCTCCGAACAGCATCCACCTTCCCAGGGTCCATTCTGAGGCCCTCAAGGGACAAGATGTCATGCAAATACTGCACAGAGTGCTGGTTGAAACTGCATTTCTTGAGTTTTACAAATAGGCCATGTTGTTGGAGCTGATACAGGACTTACCAGACATGTTGAATGTGCTACTCAAAGCTTTCTGAGAAGATGAGTATATCATTGAGATAGACTATGATATATTGGTCTAGGATGTCATGAAATATCTTGTTCACAAAGTGCTGGAATATTGCTGGGGCATTTGTAAGACCAAATAGCATTACCAAGTATTCATAGTGGCTATACCAGTTCAAAAGGTCATTTTCCACTCATTCTCTGCATAAATCTGCACCAGATTGTAGTCTCTTCTTAGGTCAAGCTTGGTAAATACCTGGGCTGATTGTATGTGGTCCAACAATTCTGTCATGAATGGGAGGGGGTAACAATTTCTGATGGTTAGCTGGTTGAGAGCCCGGTAATACATGTGTAGGTGCAGGTTAACTGGCAGGGGAGGTGGAAGGATGGATACATGCCTTGGCCATGTTAACCTGGTGATAGGATCACCAGGTGTCCAGCTCCAGCTCTGATGTGGCATAGATGCAGCCAGAAGTTATCTTGGCCCCAGGTTGCAGCTCAGTCGGACAATCGTAGTCATGGTGTGGTGGTAAGATGTCCACTTTTTTTCCCCTCACAAAATATCTGCAGTCATGGTACTTGGCGGGAAAAGCAAGAGCCAGCTCTGACAGTGGTCCCAGCTTGGCCACAGCCTGGACTGGAGTGTACCTTGGCAGCAACTTGGACTTGCGTCTTGAAGCCAGGACTTGTCCAGTGGTGTGCGCAAACAAACTTGCTGACAGAATTTAGAGTGGAAACTGACATTCTGCTCCCACCAGAGGACATGTGGGTCGTGAGCGACCAGCCATGAGACTCTGAGAATTATGGGGAAGTGGGATGAGCGGATCATATGATTTCTCAGTAGTCCTGGATAACAACTTCCAGAGGTACTATTTTGATTGTTACCAGGCCTGAGGACAGGAGTGAGCCATCTATAGTCTCTGTGTGGCCATGCCCTGGTTTTTGCTGAACCAGGAAGGCCAAGGCTTTTGCTGTATTGGCATCTATAAAATTGTCCACAGCTCTGGAGAACTTGAGGGGAACTTCACTGAAGGGGAATTTGCTGGGGCTTCCCTAGGATGTGCAGGCAAACCTCGACTTGCAGGTGTGGTGAGGGCTTGCTGTGCCTTCGATGTGCTCCACTGAGAATTGGGGGGCATCAAGAGACTAATTACAAATCCTAGTTTTTCCTGGTCTGTGGGGTAGAACCAGGGTCAGAACTGGAAGAGCAGAAGACATTGGTGGAGGAAACCCCTAAATTTTTGGCAGTCTCCATTGCAACAAGGCATATTCATTATGTAGCCATGTAGGCTGCACCACTTCTGTTCATAACATGAGAAGTTCCCTTCTGGGGGCTGTCAACTCATTCAGGTGTATCTAGTGCCATTTGGGACATGCTGGGTAGGGAGTGGCCTCCTCCTGCCATGTCCCCACAGGGCCAACCTTCTTCATGGGTTATGAGGAGTCCAGGCAAACTGTCAGGATCCTGGGCAAAGGTAGGCAGGACTAGTGGCAGGAGCTTGGGAGCCAGGAACCAAAGCCAGGGGTCAAGCTTGTCGGAGTCAAGTGCAGAGTCCAAGTCAGGAGTCAAGCTGAGGCTAGAGCCAGAGATGGGGTCAGGAATGGAGCTCAAGGTCGGTTTCAGGGTCAGTGTTTGAGTTTTGGGAGTCAATTGGCAGTCAAGATCCAAGTCAGAGCTGAGGTCAGTCGCAGAAGTTCAGAGGCAGAAAAGCATGGTAATCATGGCAGCTAACTAGGGATTTACATTGTTGGCTGGACACTTCCTGGTATACCCCATGGGCTTCAATGGGATCAAGGAGCCAATAAGAAGTCACTAAGACAACTGTCAGTCGGCTCAATAGAGGCAGAACTTCCCGTGGCCTGCAACCTCTGCAGATTGTGTGTTGCAGGGAGGGGCTAAATTACAGCATGAGGATGCTATTTACCCAGTAGCCCTGAAAGCCCAGGTTCAAATCCTGTCAGTCCTCACATGAGGTCACAATCTGAGCAGGACTAAATGTGTGTGGGGAGGAATAAGGGATGTCTCCTTCCCTGCGCAGTTTTAAAAGGGCTGTGTCAATCTAGTGCAAAGAGACTAATAGGTATGTTGTGTGGAACATAATTTGCTTCAGGGTGGGGATCATAATTAGATTTCTCTGGGGAGAACATACTTTGCACACATTTCAGCATTTTCACTGATGAGCTTTGCTGCTGCTTCCAATCTGTAGGAAAGATGCCTGTTATTATTTAAGGGTTATGTTCCCTCCCGCCCCCCACTGGAAATTATTGCTTTAGGCAAACTAGTCATTGTTAATACGACTAATCATGGGCCAAGTTCCAAGGCTTTTCTGATGATATCTTATATCTAGGTTTTCTGATTTTAGGTTTGAACTGATAAACACCAATAAAATGCTCTGGTACACATACAAAGAAATTGGTGTTTATCCAATAAACACCAGAATTGGTTATTCAGTTTGTGTTGACTTTGCTCCTTTCCCACAGCTGTTTGTTTATGTAAGTGAAGGCACTGCTCCCTAGCATGTATCTAGGGGCTTGTCTACATGGAGCAGTAATGCAGATTACAGCGGGGGGGGGGGGTGATTTCTAAATAACGTTGCACATTAATTGGTCCATGTAGGCCTTGCTGGTGTGCAATAAAGGTTCCCTAGTGTGTTTTAACGTAGTGCTGTTTGAAGCAGTACATTGTGTATGTATTGAAACAGCCCTAAAAAACCCAATTTATGGATATCTACATAGAACTCAAAATTGTTAAAAATGAACCCTGAAAAGTGAAATTAATATATCCTGAAAAACACAAGCCCTCATTATTGCTTATTAGAAACATCTAGAGTTACAGGGCAGTGGGATATGTGATGCGTTGTTGTTGGTTATATTATATAGGGGAAAGGAGATCTTGTGTAGTTCAAGAACTGGCCTGGGACACGGGAGAAGAGTAGAATTCACTTCCTGGCTCTGCAGCAGACTTCCTGTGTGATCTTAGACAAGACATTCAATCTCTCTGTGTCTCCATGTGCAGTCTAGACTGGCATTACAAAACCTTCCCAACCTCACAGAAGTGTGGTGAGAATTAATTAATTAGTGTCTGTGAAGTGAGACACTGTGACAATGGAGACCATGTAAGCACTTACACAGACCAGGGCCTTGACCCAACTTTAAGCATGTGAGTAATCCCATTGACTTTGATTCACATACTTAAAATTTGACATGTGTGCAAGCATTTGCAGGATCAGGACACAAACTAGCTATCCCCACAGGGGAAAGAGACAGAGAGCCAAGCTTGCCAGGCAGAAAAGAGTAACATCTGATGAAGCTTTATGTAGTTTATTTCCTAATTTGGCCCCCTCGCATGATGGGAAATGTGTGGCTTTTCTTTGCAGGCAGTAATTAAATGGCTGCTAACTGTATTCAAAACCATAGGAATTAAAAAAAAAATCCTTCTTTGGGGGGGAAAAAGGGTTCAGGACATTTTAAAATACAGAAGAGTTCTTTTGTGTAAGGACATGAGGCTGATCAGTCTCAGCATTTTTAGTAATTGTCTTGGTGCAGTGTTGCCAATTGCAGAAGTTGCATGAGACTGAACCCCGCAAAAGGTACATGAGGTTATTTTAAACACCAGGAGGTTTGCATTAAATCAACCCCTCCTTCAAAAAAAATGAACAAAAAATCCATTTCTTGGTCTCTGTCCAGATTTTTTTTAATTAATTTTCATTTAATTTATTTATGTATTTTATTAACTTTGTGGAGAGTGAGCGGAATGTGTGTCTGTCTGTGCATGTGCACATGTATGTGTGCATTACACACACAGCATGAAATTCAAGCTGAAGTGTACCAAAAATTCACACCCAAGCTGGGAGCAGTTATAACACTAGAATGAATTACATGGAGTCCGGTGGCACTTTAAAGATTTATTTGGGCATAAGCTTTCATGGGTAAAAGCTGACATATGAAGAGAAGGGAGTTACCTCACAAGTGGAGAACCGGTACTGACAGGGCCAATTCGATCAGGGTGGGTGTAGTCCACTCCCAATAATCTCCCGTAGTCCACTCCCAATAACTGATAAGGAGGTTAGTGGGAGTGGACTACATCCACCCTGATCGAATTGGCATTATCAGTACTGGTTCTCCACTTGTGAGGTAACTCCCTTCTCTTCATATGTCAGTCTATAATGCCTGCAGCTGTAACTTTCACTCCATGCATCTGAAGAAGTGTTTTTTTTTTACCCACAAAAGCTTAAGCCCAAATAAATCTGTTCACCTTTAAGTTGCCATCAGACTCCTTGTTGTTTTTATGGATACAGACCAACACAGCTACCCCCCTGATACCAAAATGAATTTGATGATGAAAATCCTCCCATTTGCGCAGATAAATTGGCAAATGAAACCTAGTGGGATTTAAGGCTAGGGTTGCCAGGTGTCCGGTTTTCACCTGGAATGCCTGGTTGAAAAGGGACCCTGGCAGCTCCGTTCAGCAGTGCAGTAGGGGCCCGGGGCTAAGGCAGGCTTAGTATCTGCCCTAGCTCCGTGTGGCTCCCAGAAGCAGCTGCCAGGTCCCTGCAGCCCCTAGACGCATGAGTAGCCAGGGAGGCTCAGTGCTCTGTCTACGCCCCTAGTGCTGGCTCTGCAGCTCCCATTCGCTGGGCACTGCAGCAAGCCTCCCTGGCTGCCTTGCACCCCAACCATCTCCCCCAGTCTGGATTCCCGTCCCACACCCAAACTCGCTTCTGGAGCCCATACCCCCACAACACCCCAACCCTCTGCCCCAGCTGGAGTCCCCCCTGAACCCCTAATTTCTAGCCCTACCCCAGAGCCTGCAGCTGGAGCCCTTACCCCCTCCTGCATCCCAACCCCCTGCCACAGCCCGGTGAAAGTGAGTGAGGGTGGGGGAGAGCAAGTGGCAGAGGGAGGGGGAGGGGGTGGAGCAAGTTGGGGTGGGACCTCAGAGAAGGGATGGGGCAGGGCAGGGGTATTTGGTTTTGTGCGATTGAAAAGTTGGCAACCCTAGTTAAGGCCCCTTGATTTTCTATGTTCGGCACTAATGATAGGATTGCCAACATTTCAACAGAATAGGAGCTGTGTTCTTTATAATGTTTGAGCTGTTAGCCATGTCATCTATACTAGCAGGAGAAATAAAGGACCCCAAGGGGCCGGACTGGCTGTCAGTTCACCTTTAAAACAGCATGCATGTCTTCTGCCTAAACTCTTATAGTTATATAGCATCAACGTGGAGGGCCTTTGATACAGCAATGATGCTGCCATTCTGCTGTATCTATGTGGGACAGGATGCCAGCATCCCGTACAGCATGGCGGAGCATTCTGCACGCCACCACACACTGCTCGACGGGGACTCCTATCACACTCTGGCATAGTGACTTTTTGGAATGGGGTTGGATGCAGAGCCGAAGGCTGCAGTCGCTGAAGTAGGTTGGGAGTGGATGGTGCTCAGCATTTTGTGGGATTAGTCTGCTAGTTCATTGTAACTCTCCTCTCTGAAACCCTGCAGCCCTCTAGGAATGCTGATCTCTGTGAACATAGGGCATGTTGAATTTCAAAGCTGAATGGAACTTTGTCCTGAGGCATTGGATCCATTCAGCTTATTGTATAGAATCTAAGGCATTGTTGGCTATCTTTGACTTCGACCTTCACAATAAAAACGGTGGATCTAATGCCGCCATGCAAATCTAACTTCTAAACCAATTATCCACTAGCAGTGGTCTGGGCAGGAATGTGTTTGAAATGAAAATTACATTAAACTTTCCATCTCCGAAGAGAACCAGTATATCAATATCCAAATCAAATAACAGCAAAGCCCTTTTGTCTGTCAGATAGGAATAAGAATACATTATGTCTGTAATATAATTTCCCAGGTATCTCTAAAATGATGAGGTTTAAATTAAAATAAATATGACTGCATGCCTTTGAAGAGTTCATCTGGCTCAAGCATTCTATTGGAACAGCTGTAGTGCAAGAAAGTAAATATGCTTTTTTTTGTATTATCCACACTTATGAGCAACAGCTGTCCAGGGTACCTGATGGGAAGACATTGGGTAGAGGAAATAATTTGTATATTCCCAAGTGTGTTTGATAAAAATCAGAGTTTGGAAAACTGACTTGTATGTAGTTTGAAGTTTCAGCCAGATGGACCTGGTAAATAATGAACTTGGTCTGATCTGTATATAACTCATATTCCTCCATAAACCCTTTTAGATAGTAAACATTTTGGCAGTGGGGCTGTCTTTATTTATGTATGTGGTACAGGCCAAACAGACTGCTGCTAAATAATAGTCAATGAAGATTATTATGCTGTAGTACCAGGTTTTCCATTGCCTATCTGGCTGGCAACATGCTTGGCTTTTAGGGAGTTCCCATACCACTCCCCCCTTTTTATTTTAATTTTTGCAAATAAAATAGAGAATAGGAAATACTCCATGCTGCCCCCCTATAGTAGTAGCCAGAGATATGGACTGCACATTGTATACACATTTTCCACCCACTGGAGAGAAGTAAATCAACAGTGTTCCATTCAGCAGAATTCACTCAGTGCCACGTCCTTTTGATCAGAGTTTCACAAACCAGTGCTCCCTCAGACCTCCCGGCTTGCAGGGGTGCAGTTGTAGCCTTGGGTTTGCAAATGACATAGTGTTGCTTGCTCTGTTCATTTGGCAGCTGTGATGAGTACAAAACATCTGCACAAAGGTCCCAGTTCAGGAAAGCATTTCAAACTCTTGCTTAACTCCTTTCCTGTTCATAAAAGCACACGCCTGAGTGCTTTCCAGAATAGGGATAAGAGACTTAGGTTTTTCAATTCTGCCTCTCTTTACAGGAGCAAAATTTCTGCACCTTTTAAGTAGACTCGCTTGAAAGCCAAGAGAGTTGTTGAATTAGATTGTAAATTCTTCGAAGCAATGAGGATAATTTTGACCAGTTCCTAGCACAATGGGGTCCTGGCCTGTGACTGGGCCTTCTAAGCATGCTGTTAATACAAATAAATAATAATAATAATATAATATTCCAGAAAACCACCAGTCAGAACTTATGTGAGCTGGGGTGACCTTCGGGGTGGGCAATCAGGGTGGCTACCCTGGGCACCAATGTTCAGGGGTATCAAATCCTTGGTGGGGGCTTGGTCCACTTGTTTTTTCTTGACAGATGTTATTATTGCTTTTGCTTGTGCATTTTGAGCAGGGTTAGGGATGGGGCATTGAAAATGTTTTCTACCCTAGGTGACAAAACCTATAGGGCCAGTCCTGTGCTCAAGAATAATGTTTTTAAAATTCACATTGTCACAAAATGGCTTTGGGTAGGGCTGGATGGGAGGAAGCTTTGCAGGGACGTGGTTGCACCTAAGCAATAGAAGTATAATGACTAGAGGATATTGATACAAAATTATGATACAACCTTGAAAGTCTCTGAACACCAGAGACCCTTCGATCAGCGACTGGGCATGCTGGCCCTATAGACTGCTAAGTCAGTCTGTTACTTGGATGTGAGTCTGTTATAGCCCTAACTAGAGAGCATCTTTACCTCAGACTGTAGCAACTCATGCTTTTAGCTCTGCAGGTTTCCAGTGCGTCACCCAAGAGGGCAGCTGTCATATGCTCAGTGTTCCAAGGATCCCACAGAATTTGTGGAGGTTAGGAAAAGTGTAGACATCTTTTCCTTTCATTGTGTTGTTATCTTGTGGTGTCATTGCACTTCTATGTTTTAGCCTAGAGCAAAAAGGGGACAGCTGAACTGTCATTTCTGCCCCAGCCATGGTATTCCATGGATGTATCTGCTTTCTCAGAAGGTACCCAGACAAATTTTACAGATTCCAAGTCACTTGGATAGGGTTCTGATGAGCTGCTTAAGTATCCTAAGTCTCTCAGGAGAACCTTACAGGGCATCTCCATCATTAGAAACAATGTCAGTGTCCTCCTTTAAAAAGCAGCCTGCCTGCTGCAGCTTTGTTTTCTTTAAATGCCTCAGCAGGGGACCATTATCTTGCAACATTATGCTCAATTAACATTAATTATTAGGAATGCGAGTGTGTAATTACAAATTTAAATACAATGGGCCTAATTAATCCTGGAAGCTGAAATGTAAGCTAGAAAATGATCTCTTTGCAAAAATCTAAAGCCATGCTCTGTCTGTGTTTTGTGCAGGTGACTCTAGCCTCTCTTCAGCCTGCGTTCATGAGAACAGCGTGCACAGTAGAATATTTCAGATCTTATACAGGAACGAAGAGATTGTTATTAACGAATCGATGAACTTCAGGGTCCACTTACTCCTAGATGGCGAGAGGGTGAGTTTTCATTGGATGTGAATAAAATGGATACTTTTCTGTTATAATGTGCAGGTGGTATCCAGATGTCAGGCTTTCAACTGGATTCTAGAACAGAGTTGAAACCGATGGCTGGTCATGTCATCTGTGCTCCAGCCAGCACTGGAGGACCTGTTCCATCTCTCTTGGAGCTTCTTGGGGCACATGGGGAGTGTGCAGTCTGCAGCGTCCTTTTGGCTAGTACAACCTTTTTCCCCACTTGGTACACCCAGAGCTGGCTGCTATTGGGAGGTTGGGGGGAGCAGGGTCATGGCCCCACCTTCTCTCTTGGATGGTTTGTGAGCCCTGTGGGCACTAGGGAAGGAGCAATCCCTGTGCTCCCTAGAGAGCCGGCTGCGCAATTCTGCTTTATCCTTTCACAGCGTGGAGATGCATGTTCTTTGTGCCTTCCTCCCACGTTGTTTACACATACAGTCTGATTGGTATGCCCATCCCTATGTTGCCTCTGTACAAGGACTGTCATTCAATGCTGTCATTCATACCTGCTCTCAGTAACGATGAAGATCTCAAGAGATCAGCTGCTCTTACAGAAATTCAGAAAATAAGACCCTTCTGGTCCTGCAGACAATCTGGAATAAATTCCCCGGGTTAGGTTTGGGACTGGCAGTTCAACCTCTTCCCCTCCCCTGCTTCTCTTAATATCCTGAAATTCAAGGAAGAGCAGATTCAGTGTTCTGGCATTGGCTTATCTGAACGTACAAGTAGCTTTAAAAACAATTATGGTATAAGGTCTGTTTTAGTTAAAGCTACTAGAAAAACCTAATGTAAGCTCATTTGAACTGCTTCCTCTCCTCTATTCTTACCGTGGGATTGATCTCCTGTGTTCTCTCCTAAAACATTTTGTTTCTAGTTTTATGTATGCTTATATGAGAAATGGACAATCATGAACTGTGAAGGAAGGAAAAAATACCCTCCTTTCACATATTGTGAAATTTGACAGAAAACAATTCTAACAAATTTAGCTGCAAATTAATTTACCCTCATGATGCAAAATCTGTCATTAATCAGTCTCTCTCCCCAAGTTACAGTGACTTCCACTGGGCTGAGTGGCTTCATGCTGACTGCTGCATTAGCATTTGGGACAGTTTTTCCTGCCAAAAATGAAAATGATCCTGCCAGATTCCTCACACCAGCTCAAACTCATCCCTGTGCCTGATGTGTTGTGTGGAGCGTGGTTTAGATAATAAGCTCCTAAGAAGTGACAGGGGCCTGATTCGCCACTCACACACTGGCTTTACACAGATACCAACTCCGTTGTCTTCACTGAAGTCACACCAGAGCAATTCAGGAGTAAATGAAAGAAGAATCAGACCCCATGTCGACTTATATATTTACACGTCACCGGATATACTGCTGGCACTCTGTAAATAATAAGTAACAATCACTTTGTCACTCAGAAACTTTGGTACTTTTCATTCCTTTGTTTGACAGCTTATTTATCACGATAGAACCGCATCCTGCCAGCCTTCCTCCAATCAAGTAACGCCTAGCTTTGCAAGCAGTGGAGGAAGGTCCTACTCTGCATGAATAAGGGTGGAAGAGTCACTGGGGCACAGAGCTGATCAATGACCAATAAAATTAGTTAGAAAGTCAGACTGGGCGACTTGGGTGCTTGAGTCACTATCCTCTGTGCATTTTGGCTGTCGGAGCTTGGTTTATAAAATATTCCAATAAACAAGCTGTGTGCAAGGCCAAACAGTGTTTGAGTAATTCCATCTAGAGGATAGGCTGCTAACTGTGTACTCAGTACAAAAAAATAGTAATATTGGGTAGATTTTGGGTAGAGTCTCTCCTTGTGATCTGTTTCCATAACCCAAGAGAAGCTTAAATATCCTTTGCACTTAGAAAGCTGGAAATAACTCTGGAGTCCAGCAGTAGGTGGAAGATGCCCCCAATTATGAGGCTTGGAGGGGTAATGAGTGCACCAATCATCATTTAAATATGCCTCATTAAAACTCTCTAGTGTTGTGGCAGTTGGCTCTGCCTCATTCTAATATCCCAGAATGCATCATACTTTGATTTTTATTGGAAATTATGGTGTGAGGTAGAATAAGCCCACAGGGTTACAAAGGAGCCTAATTTATTTTCTCATGGTTTTCAGTTTCTTTTTACATAATAATAATAATAATTATGTTGTTATTAATAATAAAAAGTTGGTTCCATGCTCTTCAGTAAATGGTGATAGGACTGAATGATGCATTCTGGGGTGAGATGGTAGAGTAGAGCTACCCGACATGAATCTGGGATTCCTTACAGTCAATTTTTAGCTGGTTCTGTTCTCTCAACCTGCGTATTGGAGGCACGCAGCACCAATTGCTCAAATTGGCCATAGGGAAATAGAATTTCCATTGGCTTACTTTTTTTATTTGTAAGCTGCCTTTTAAAGATGTCTTCCAGAGGAGAATATACACCTAAGTGTTTATATAGAATTCCAAAGCAACTGTGTTACACTAAAACTTGAGGGCATGATCAACAGATTATTGATGTGAAAGGAAAGCCTATCCCTGGATAAAGGCCCCAAGGCCCAGATTTTTGAAGGTATTTAGGTGTTTTGGAGGTATCTAAAGTCATCAGGGTGGAAAAGACATTTCAAGTAGGCTCTCCCTGTTTCAGAGCTAGTCATGTGCACGTCACATCACATAGTGAGGAGAAGCCATTTAATCCTTGCTGTTCCCTGCTGTGTGCCACATTTGCCCCTCCACTGTATCTTTAGTGCCAACCATCATGGCTGGGAGTTGTGGGAAACAGTTGGGCTGTTGTAGGGAAAGGCTACACTAGAACTCCTTGAGCCTGATTCTGACCTCATTTACACTGGAGAAAGAATCTGATCTAAAGCCTGTTGTAGTCAATGGGGTTATATTGATGTAGAGCTGGTCAGGACTTTTCTATTGGAATAAATGCAGCGTCTGCAGAATTGAAATTTCCCATAGGAATATTTTGATTTGCTGAATTTTTTTTAATTTTTTGCATTGGGAAAATTGAAATGAAAATATTCCACTGAATGGACAGCACTTTGTAGTATCTTATCTTGTAAGTTCTCATTCTTCTGGTAACTCTTGCTGATTTCAATGGGAGTAGCAGCTCAACATCTCTTAAAATCAGATGCCAAATTTCATCCACACTTGGTGGATGAGACTTGATCTGTCTCAGGCACAGTCCGTGGATTGA
The DNA here is from genome assembly GCF_965140295.1 of Lepidochelys olivacea. Lineage (NCBI taxonomy): Eukaryota > Metazoa > Chordata > Testudines > Cheloniidae > Lepidochelys > Lepidochelys olivacea. The sequence continues at coordinate 12,373,643 of NC_140412.1, forward strand.
ATCCCTAGTTTAAATGCAGACTACAATTCCAAGAACTTTGCTGTATAATAATTATTTCCTTTGTATCCAGCAGTGACTGTGATTTGAGTTTTAGCAACAACAATACGCTTTTTTTAAAAAAAAGTCTTGTTTTGATAAACATGCTTGCAGGTATTTCAAGACAAATATTCAATATGTAGAGGCTGGAATTTCGTCATCTCAGGTCCCACCAAGAGCTATCATATGCTGCACTGCAAAATAACAGATTACTTTGGGAGGGTTTAAGTACCTTTACTTTGATCATTATGACAACGCTAACTCCTTGAATTCTAAATTATTTCTCCCCCACCTCCCCCCCCCCAACACACACGCGCATGTACATAAAAATCATAGAATCATAGAATATCAGGGTTGGAAGGGACCCCAGAAGGTCATCTAGTCCAACCCCCTGCTCAAAGCAGGACCAATTCCCAGTTAAATCATCCCAGCCAGGGCTTTGTCAAGCCTGACCTTAAAAACCTCTAAGGAAGGAGATTCTACCACCTCCCTAGGTAACGCATTCCAGTGTTTCACCACCCTCTTAGTGAAAAAGTTTTTCCTAATATCCAATCTAAACCTCCCCCACTGCAACTTGAGACCATTGCTCCTCGTTCTGTTATCTGCTACCATTGAGAACAGTCTAGAGCCATCCTCTTTGGAACCCCCTTTCAGGTAGTTGAAAGCAGCTATCAAATCCCCCCTCATTCTTCTCTTCTGCAGGCTAAACAATCCCAGCTCCCTCAGCCTCTCCTCATAACTCATGTGTTCCAGTCCCCTAATCATTTTTGTTGCCCTTCGCTGGACTCTCTCCAATTTATCCACATCCTTCTTGAAGTGTGGGGCCCAAAACTGGACACAGTACTCCAGATGAGGCCTCACCAATGTCGAATAGAGGGGAATGATCACGTCCCTCGATCTGCTCGCTATGCCCCTACTTATACATCCCAAAATGCCATTGGCCTTCTTGGCAACAAGGACACACTGCTGACTCATATCCAGCTTCTCGTCCACTGTCACCCCTAGGTCCTTTTCCGCAGAACTGCTGCCTAGCCATTCGGTCCCTAGTCTGTAGCTGTACATTGGGTTCTTCCGTCCTAAGTGCAGGACCCTGCACTTATCCTTATTGAACCTCATCAGATTCCTTTTGGCCCAATCTTCCAATTGGTCTAGGTCCTTCTGTATCCTATCCCTCCCCTCCAGCGTATCTACCACTCCTCCCAGTTTAGTATCATCCGCAGATTTGCTGAGAGTGCAATCCACACCATCCTCCAGATCATTTATGAAGATATTGAATAAAACCGGCCCCAGGACTGACCCTTGGGCACTCCACTTGATACCGGCTGCCAACTAGACATGGAGCCATTGATCACTACCCGTTGAGCCCGACAATCTAGCCAGCTTCCTACCCACCTTATAGTGCATTCATCCAGCCCATACTTCTTTAACTTGCTGACAAGAATACTATGGGAGACGGTGTCAAAAGCTTTGCTAAAGTCAAGAAACAATACATCCACTGCTTTCCCTTCATCCACAGAACCAGTAATCTCATCATAAAAGGCAATTAGATTAGTCAGGCATGACCTTCCCTTGGTGAATCCATACTGGCTGTTCCTGATCACTTTCCTCTCATGCAAGTGCTTCAGGATTGATTCTTTGAGGACCTGCTCCATGATTTTTCCAGGGACTGAGGTGAGGCTGACTGGCCTGTAGTTCCCAGGATCTTCCTTCTTCCCTTTTTTAAAGATTGGCAATACATTAGCCTTTTTCCAGTCATCCGGGACTTCCCCGGTTCGCCACGAGTTTTCAAAGATAATGGCCAGTGGCTCTGCAATCACAGCCGCCAATTCCTTCAGCACTCTCGGATGCAACTCGTCTGGCCCCATGGACTTGTGCACGTCCAGCTTTTCTAAATAGTCCCTAACCGCCTCTATCTCCACAGAGGGCTGGCCATCTCTTCTGCATTTTGTGATGCCCAGCGCAGCAGTCTGGGAGCTGACCTTGTTAGTGAAAACAGAGGCAAAAAAAGCATTGAGTACATTAGCTTTTTCCACATCCTCTGTCACTAGGTTGCCTCCCTCATTCAGTAAGGGGCCCACACTTTCCTTGGCTTTCTTCTTGTTGCTTGTGAAAATATGTTGTTTCACCTTTGCAAGATGTAGTTAAAGCAAATGTTAGACCAGGTATCATATGATTCATGCATATCTGTGTAGGTCTGGTGCCTTTGAAATGTCTTTAGTGGGTTACTGATACAAGATCTTTTGCTGCAAGGAGCTGAGTACATGCTACAGTATGCTGGTGTAAAGCAATGTCATTGCAGAGAATCTATTATTATACACAGAGGAGTAGTTCTTTTTCTTTCAAGTAGAGGACAGGGTACACTAACCAGTAACACCTTCTTCAGCTTCTATGCTGCATTGCTATGATCTGTTAAACAGTCATCGTGTTGTACCTGAGAAGTAGCTGCATTTTAGTAATAGAAGAACTGATTTCTGCTTGTATTTCAGTTAACTAAAACTATATGTAAGGCATTGTTCTAAACTCTACTAACATTGCATTGCAGGTTGAGAAAAGTGAAACAGACAATTGTTAGAGGATTAGATTCTGCTTTCATTTTTAGCATGTATTTTGATTGGCTTTAATTGTGTCAAACTATATGGTGCACCGCTAGATCCATTCTTTCCAAGGTTAATATAAATTAACTTGCAGCTCATCTTACTTTCTTTTTCATAAAAACAAATTCAAATTCTTTTATTAACAATAAAATATCAGGAAAAACTTCCTGATGGTGAGCTCTATTAGATGAGGGTGTCAAACACTCCGTTTGCCGGCCAGATCTGGCCCAAATGGTGTATTTATTTGGCCTGCTTAGTACATCCAGATTCTGCACAATCTAAGCTTTCCTTAAATTTTTTTACCCCTCATGTTTTGCAACTCAAATCTTCCTAATGTGAGCCAATCGCAAACCGATAAAGTCCGTTCTTCCTGAGTCTTCAGAGAGCCTGTAACAAAGGCTCTGAGAGGTATGAACTCCCTTCTAATCTCATTGGGATATTAACTATAAAGACTAAGCGGTTAACTGTTTGCAGTGTTGTAGCCATATTGGTCCCAAGATACTAGAGACACAAGGTAGGTGAGGTAATATCTTCTATTGGACCAATTTCTGTTTGTGAAAGAGACAAGCTTTTGAGTTTACATTCTGTAACCCACTAACCCTTCTTTGTCCTATGACTGCAGAGTCTTGAGTGGTGCCTTGCAACATGTGTAAACTCCTTCTGCTAAACAATGTGTTCCACTTTGTATTTAGCTGTGATGCTCCAAGTATCTTTCCCAGACCTAAAGAGCTCTGTGTAGGCTCAAAAGCTTGTCTCTTCCACCAGTAGAAGGTGGTCCAATAAAAGATATTACCTCAGAATTAACTATTTAATTTATGATTGTTTTGTCAGTAATTGGACTCTGCAGTAGTTATTGATTGAGAACCACCACAGTTCATGGTTCTATATGAATGCAGAAGAAAAACTAATCCTTGCTCTCAGTAAATTCACAATAAAATTCAGACTAATAATCTCCTAAACAGCAAGTTGATCTTTCCATTACTTGGAACATCTAAACTTGGAGGAATTAAAACATGACAAATGTTCTGGGTGGGTGTGACATTCCTCAATTTGGACTGTTGAACAGCTGTGTCCTGTCAATTTTCCAACCTGGGCTGCCTTTTACACTGCTTTGCTGTGAGAACAACCACTCCTGGCCTGTTCATAAACAGCCTTTAGCATGAAGCACCCCTCCAGTCTGAATGATATGAGTGCTCTAGCTAGTTACTCCTGAATTATAGTGCAGAGTGACACCAGCAAATGCTCAGTCCCAGACTTGTCCCCAGAAATGTGCACCTTGTACTGCCCAGCTCCTTCTTGGACAATACAAGCTCCTATAAACTCTGTCATTTCATTAATAGAAAATGATATGCACAAACCCTATTATAGCTAATGGAGGTTCCCAAACCATTGGAGGTTCCCTCCATTGGTTCAGTCCAAATATACTAGCTTAGTTAAAACAATAAAACAAGTTTATTAACTACAGAAAGATAGATTTTAAGGTATTACAAGTAACGAGGCACAAAAATCAGAATTGGTTACAAAGAAATAAAAGAGAAAAGAAAAACTAATACCTGATTTAACAAGCTAAGTGGACTTAAAGCAATAGGATTTCTCTCACCGTTTTTTCACAGCAGTCTGGCTGGATTTTTCAACCAGGACCCCTCCCGCAGTTCAATTCCCTCCTTTCTCTTTCAAACATTGTTGATGCTGTGAGTAGAAATGAAGGGAGCGAGGTGATTTGAGTCCTCTGTTCTCCCTTCTTTTATCATTTCTTCTCTTCGAGAATCATCTCCAGCTGGGGTTCAGGTGACAGCAAGTCTGTCTGCCAACATGTAAATTTCTCACTCACACCCTTCTTCCTGCCAAAGAATGGCTGCTTAATCTGGTGACAGTCTTTTTGACTATGCTGACACCTGGCTGAGGTGATGGCTAGCTCTTTGTCTCTGAGGAACTGGTCTGGGCTGCTTCCTCAGATTTAAAATATGCCTTACTGACATCATACAAAAGAATTTTATAACTTTACATACAATGCTGACATACACATTTCACCAGGACAGTAATGTTCAGCGAATTATGAGTTTTCAAATTATAACTCACAAGGCATATTTTGTACAAAAAAATATCATAGTCTTGTAAAAAGGATGAACATGAGGGTACAGTCTGTCACAGTGGAACAATCTTTCACTGGCAGAGTTTGGACTAGATGAGCTACTACGACTTTTCCGTCTCTAATTTCTGTGGTTTATTTAGATTGTCAGCTCGTTGGGTGAGGGACTGACTTTTTGTTCTCTATTTGGTACAGTACTTAGCACAATGGGGTCCTGGTTCATGACTATGGCTCCTGAGCATTACTACAATACAAATAATATCAATTTTATATACTAATGACAATAGTTCACCAAACTTCTTAAATTTCTGAGTGTAAAATAATAGGAAATTAACATGTCTGAACCAGTATGTTTTACATCCGGGATCAGCAACGTTTGGCACGCGGCCTGTCAGGGAAATCCGCTGACAGGCCGGGACAGTTTGTTTACCTGCAGCGTCTGCAGGTTTGGCTGTTTACAGCTGCCACTGGCCGTAGTTCACCATTCCAGGCCAATGAGGGTTGCGGGAAGCGGCAGCCAGCACATCCCTTGGCTCAGGCTGCTTCCCGCAGCCCCCATTGGCCTGGAACGGCGAACTGTGGCCAGTGGGAGCTGCGATCGGCTGAACCTGTACATGCTGCAGGTAAACAAACCGTCCCAGCCCTCCAGCGGATTTCCCTGACTTGCCGCATGCCAAGGGTTGCCGATACCTGTTCTACATACTTTTTTGAGTAGAGATGAGCCAAAACCTTATGACTGAACAGCCCTGCTCTGAACACCTCTGAAGCTCTTTGAAAGCCGGACGCAAAGTTTATAATGTGTGTTCCTTCTGCATTCTGAAGCATGTTCCATTCAGTGAAAGTTTGCTTGCTGCTAACGCCATCAAAACTTAGTCTCATTTCAGAGCAACGGTGTATTTGTATGTCTAAAGCCGGACAGTAGCTCTGAATCCTGCTGTAGCTGACCAGTTATATTGCCCAGATGTTCTATGTATGCACTTCAGTAGCTTTCTCACACCGCTCCTGCATTTCTTTGCACTCTCTTTGTCAGACAAAAATATTGCTTTGCGCTTGGGTTTTGTGTGAGCTGGCTTACACAGGTAACTCATCCCTTCTGTTCTTTGCAGGTGGAAGATGCATTAAGCGAAGCAGATTTTCAGCTCAAGTTGGACCTGCACTTTACTGATAGTGAACAACAGTGAGTGCTGTTTTAAAGCTCCATGGATATTGTAGGGACTCTCTGTCTTCGTGTAACGTGAATTCAGTGAAAGTTAAAGGGTCTTTCGGAAACTGGAGAGCTCTGATTTGGCTTCTGTCTCCCTTGCAGAGGTGGCTGCCCATTCTTCTTCCTCCCTTCCCCCATACCTCTCCCCCACCAAGGGCATTTTTCTTATCCCTCCCCTTGCAGTAAGAGGTTTTCTATTTTAAGGGTGGAATTTTCAGAGGTGCTTGGCACTCCTCTAACTCTGCTACCATGGCAGTCAACAGGAGTTTTCCCATTCACTCAGTGGGACCAGGGGCCGCGATTTGGGAAAGCGTTGCTTTTCCGGATATGCTTCAGCGTTGTCCTGGATAAGGATGAACTTAAGCAGATGTCTAGTGCTTTTCTGAGTCAGGGCCAGAGTTAGGTCAAGGCTGAGCACGGTTGGAAAATCTCATCCTCTGTGTGTATGGGCTAAGAGCCTGATCCTATCCCACTAAAATCAATGAGAGTTTTGCCATTAACTTAAATGGGAAGAGGATCAGCCCTGGATACAGGAGCTTTGCATTACTCCTAGTTCACCGGTCTTGCCAAACCATGCTTGTAGTTGTGCTTGAAGAAGCCTCTCAGGGCCTACTGAGGTAATTGAAAAGTCTTCCAGTGACTTCAGCAGAAGTTAGGTGAGGTCCACAGTGAGCTCCTTGGAGTTGGGCTTCACACTTAATTGGGCCCCAAGTCACTTTATACACTGCCCCACAAGGCACTTACAGCGGAGCTCAGTGTACCATTTCCATTTAGCTTCTGGTGAAGGTGTAGATGAAAGAAGAGCTGTGTTATCGCAAGCTGGGGGTGGGGGGCAGTGCTTTAACATATCAGGGCTGCGGGGAGGGCCTGGAGGAGAAATGAATTGCAATTCATCAGAAATAATCTAGTGCATTTATTTCACTTTACTATTGTTGTAATCTGAACAATTGTTCACCAGGCCTTTTTTAAAGAAAAGTTTCTATCGTGGTATTTTGGTAGGGACAGTTATACAAGTCTCAATGAAACAACTCTGTTCATCCAAGGATGCTCTGAGCGGTCTTTAAAACCCTGCAGTAACAGGTCTGCTCTTTCACTATTGCCATTCCCCTGAGGCAAAGCAGACTGTCTGGTGCTACACATCCAGATTAGTGCTAAATTCTGGGTGCTGAAATTTGAATTCGCCGGTCAACCTGCTACCTGCACTTCTCCCCTACTACCCCAAAGCTTTCCCCTAGTGTGAGTGTACAGGAGTGGTGTACAGGAAGGAGATTGCTGCTTGTCTGGCAGACCCAGGATGGGGCTCTTGCATTCTGTCATGTCTGTTTTTTTACTGTAGAGTAATAATATTCACATCCCCGCTACTTGCAAGTACAATTATGAGATAAGCATCAGCTGAGTAAATGCTCCGGTAGCTGACACTGTCACCATGAAGTGATAAAAATTCAGCTCATGCAGTCTCCCAGTCTGCTGCCTTTAATGCCGTTGTGGACTGTGACAACTTAAGATTTCACTAACCCTTGTAACCCTCTCCTTTCAGGTTGAGAGACATTCCAGCACTCCCTTTGATAAGCAGCCGTACTTTGGGTCTTCACTTCCATCCAAGAAGAGGCTTGCACCACCATGTTCCTGTCATGTTTGACTATTTCCACCTGTCAGTGATATCTGTTACAGTACATGCCTCACTGGTAGCGTTACACCAGCCACTGATCAGGTAAAGAGCAGAGAAATGGCAATTGTGGTACAGTTCTTATGACCATGTTCACCCATCTGATAGTAGCGGCCCTTGCTTTAGAGCAGAAGGATGGACTTGTTCTTCTAGTCCTGGACTGGGATTCCGGAAGTCTGGGTTCAAATCTTGGCTCTGCCACAGACTTCCTGAGTGTCCTTGGGCAAATCACTTCATCTCTCTGTGCCCTAGTTCCCCTCCCTAAAATAGGGATAATAGCACAATCCCACTTGACAGGGATGATATGAGGATAAACTCATGGAAGATTGTGAGACGCTTAGATAAGGCAGCGTGGGGGGCATATAAGTCCCTTAGATGGACAGATGTGAGTTATTGTCATTTCTCCCTAGACTGAGATACTGCTGCGAGGTACGTAACTATTGGTGTACGTTGACTTTATAATGTGCAGTATATGTTCTCAGTTCTCCCACCTGATAGTGTTCTGCCCATGTATAGAGGAGCATAATGGGGCACAGGGAGATGTTGGCAAAACTAATAGCTATGGGGTGGGGGGAAATGGCTTTCTTCTCCTGAGAGGATTTTCAAGATTTCGAGACATTTTTTCTCATCCTGAGTCAGGAGGAAAATATGAAATCTCAAATTTTCATGAGCTGATAAACCTATTGGTTTGGGTCAACTGAAATGTTTTGTTTTGATTTTGACCTTTTTTTACTATGCATTAAATTTCCTTTTAAAAGGTTAATTGATTAAATTGAAACCCATTACTTTTCATTTCAGCAAATATTGTAATGTGACATTTCAACAATTTCAAAACATTTTTTTTTTTGGTTTGCTGGGGAATTCTTGGGAGCTGACCCTTTCCCACAGACAGTTTGAGTTTCAATAAATTGGCATTATCAGCAACTCACCCCCCGCCACCATTTTGTAAAAAAATTGCCAACCAGCTCCAGTTGTTCGGCTTAATTATTGTTTATAAAGTGTTTTGTTATCCTCTAAGGAAAGGGGCTAGAGAAGTGTAAAGTATTATTACTATGAGACATAAACAGTATGATAGGCAACTGATCTACAGCTGGGTTACTATTTAAGCTTTAAAATGTGATATTTGTGGATGTTTATGAAAAAAAGAGTGTTTTGATTTCATGCAGTGGAATGTAAATAATTTTTCGACAATACAATATATGGTCTCATTTGCTTCAGTTCATAATAATGATAATCTGAAAGTGCAATATTGTGGATTTATCTACCTCTTGATAAACATCCAGAAACTTAAATATTAATATATCATAAATTCACTAACCATAAAACAGGGTAAAATAAATAGCATAAAAGCAACTTCTGTGCCATGCATTCTCAAACAAAACCAGCCTATTAAAACCAGTATTCTTTTCTCCAAGTCCAGAGCCTTTGTGTGTATGCACACTTATCTTTGCTGTGTTTGCTGGGATCACAAAGAAAAAGGCTTAATTGTAAGAGCTTTGATCTAACAATAAGACCTTGTTTTTGCAAAGCCTCAGTAACTTTCTGATAATAAATTCCCTATCTTGTCAGAGTATATTAAGCTAAAAGCAAAGCTATTAATTTGCAGACTACAAAAAGAAAAAATCAGTGTGTGGTAGTCTTTGGTGTTTCATCATATTTTAGTTTCCTGGGAATCTTAAACTGCTTTAATGTAGATTCATAGATTCTAAGGCCAGACGGGACCATTGTGATCATCTAGTCTGACCTCCTGAATGTCACAGGTCAGAGAACTTCCCCAAAACAATTCCTAGAGCAGATCTTTTTAGAAAATCTTGCTTTAAAAATGGTCAGTGATGGAGAATCCACCACAAGCCTTGGTAAATTGTTCCAGTGGTTAATTATGCTCACTGTTAAAAATTTACCCTTATTTTATGTCTTAATTTTCTAGGTTCAACTTCTAGCCATTGGATCATATTATACTTTCTCTGCTAGACTGAAGACCCCATTATTAAATATTTTTCCCCATGTAGGTACTTATAGACTGTAATCAAGTCACCTCTTAACTTTCTCTTTGTTAGACTCAAGGAGCTCGATCTATGTAACGTAGCACTATACAGCATATTTTCTAATCCTTTAATCATTGTCATGGCTCTTCTCTGAATCCTCTCCAATTTATTAACATCCTTCTTGAATTGTGGGCACCAGAACCGGTATTCCAGCAGTGGTCGCACCAGAGCCAAATACAGAGGTAAAATAACCTCTCTTTTCCTACTCAAGATTCACCTATTTGTGCATCCCAGGATCGCATTAGCTCTTGTGGTCACAGTGTCACACTGGGACCTCATGTTCAGCCGGTTAGCCACCATGACTCCAAAATCTTTTTCAGAGTCACTACTTCCCAGGATAGAGTCCCTCTTCCTGGAAGTATGGCCTATGTTCTTTGTTCCTAGATGGGCTATGTTTACATCCAGCCATATTAAAATGCATTGTTTGCTTGCGCTCAGTTACCATGCAATCTAGATTGCTCTGAATCAGTCACCTGTCCTTTTCAGTGTCTGTGTCTTCGTATTCATAACACATTGTTTATCTGTAGAGCAATGGAAATTCTCATTCTTCCAATCTTGCTTTGTCCAGTCCAAGCTCATCCCCATCTTGGAGCCTGGCTACATTAATGAAGGAAACAACAATACATTTCAGTTCAGTTCAGACTTTCTTCCCAGATGTGGCTGTTACTATGGTTCCTCCCTCAGGACTGTTCTGTCCACACCCTAGATCCTCTCCACAAAGAGCTATCCCAATCTCACTTACATTTAAATAGGGAAATGTGACCTGTATCAGTGAGTCAACAGAGCCTATTTAATCCTTTCTAACAAGGATCACTGTTTGCCTAACTGATAGGATATTTAAGGTTAAACACTGCCTTATTACCATATTACCTCTTCCGTTATCTCTCATCATCATGGTTGGTGAAGGCAAAGATTGCAGAGTCAGAATCTCAGCTACATGGCCAGCCCAGATAGTTTTAAGCATAACTGTGGAGTACAATACATTTAGCAGCTTAGTTTTGACACAGTGAACAGCTGATTTATTAGTTACTGCAGCAGACCCGATACTCTGAAATTCCAGCTGTGTTACCAAAAGCATGTGGGATTGAATTCATTGGCACTCCAAGTATTGTTTTCTAGCCTCAAGTTTATGATTCAGCATTTCAGATGTAAATAAATGTTGGTAATGAAGATGCAGTAACCCCAGGTTTATAAGCAATGGAAGCAAATTTAGGTCTGGAATCTGGGACAGTGGAGATGCACAGTATGATCCTGTGAGGCCTTAAACCCGCTCCGCACTTGGCTTTCTAAAGCTAAGCAGCAGTTTCCCTTTTAAGTGTCACTGCAGAAAGAGGGCTAGGGGGGTGCTTTAAAGAGCAGCTAGCACTTCTCCCTGGCTTCCTCACTCAGCAGCGCTAGAGACAGAGATGAGCTGCTTTTAGTTCTTCTTTTGTCTTTAGGGAGCTGAGCCAGGAGCTGGTTACAATCTCCCAATTCAACATTGAAACTAACCTGACTAGTTAAAACCCGCCTGAGGAAATAGGAGAGAGTGAAACAGCAGAGGGCGGGCCTCATACTTCTGATGTAGATGCAAGAAGAAACGCAGTACAATAGGAATATTGTGCTCTTGGGGGTTTGTGTCCATTGCCCCAGCCTGCAGCACGTCTCTGCTCCCACTCCTGCTTCCCCCAGCAGCCAAACACTTCCCATCAATGACAAGGCCTGCCACACCACTACTCTCAAACAGTAGGGGCTTCAAACTCCTTTCCCTCCACCCCGAACCCTTTGGGTCCCCTAGTAATTGGTGCTGAATCCTTCCGCCAACTGCTATTCCAGGAGCAACATGAACAAAGTAAGATGTCTGTGGGGAATGTAAAGCAGGACTTGAGTGACATGCTCCAGGATGCTGGAAAGCAAAGGGCTGTGCTTCTTGGGACCTGATTCCTCAGCAGTCCCACAATGGAAAGAAGATAATTCCATCTGGGAAGGGAAATGGGTATCTGTGCTGAAGGGGATAAAATGTGTTGGGACAACAACACAAAACTTTTAAAATACGCACAGTTTTTGTAGGGAAACTAGGAGCAGGAAACTAAACCTGCTTTATTGGACGATGACATCCTTTGTGCTGCTTTCTCTAAACAGAAGGAAGCACATGCCACTCTGTATAAGACAAAACTGCAACGTGCAAATAGTCTCTGACGTGAGCGTCTGAACTATTGATTGTCAAATCCTTCCCTGAGTGCACTAGAAGGCCAGACCCTCTATGTTCAGCTTAGGTTGACTTGCCTTCTAATGAAAGTTCATCCAGGAACTTCAAGTGATTTCTATTTTAAAACTTCCAGGCGCTCTCTAGGCATTTGAGAGTCATGATTCCTTGTTGAATTGCCATTGTCCATAAAAACAGGACTGATAAAAGCAGAGCAGACTTTGGCACTATGCAGAATCCAATTCAAGGGCTGGCAGCATGAACTTCAGTCTTATATTCAGCAGTTCCAGGAATCCATTTGAAAACATTTGTAACCCAATTAATACAAACAAGCAACCCTTTAAATGAATCTAAATCAGCGCGGAGAGCCTTCCCTGAATGCAGCTGGCAATCGTGTTCTCTCTTGTTTATATTATAATGGAGATTTTTTTTCCTCAGTCAAGAGCACCACCACCCACACACCCGCCCACACATGCCTCTTAAAATCATAGTCAGAGGAGAAATCTCGTAACCCGCACTCAGGCAAAACTCCCAGTGCCTTCAGTGGGAGATTTGTCCATGTCAAAACAAACAGGCTGTTAGGGTTTGACCCACTTTACATCCTTTACATCTTCAGAGCACTCTATTGTAATGCACACCTTTCCCCAATGCCATCTTAGGGCTTGTCTACACTGGTACTCTACAGCTGTCAAGGTTCCTTCCCCACTCTGAACTCTAGGGTATAGATGTGGGGACCTGCATGAAAACCTCCTAAGCTTACTTTTACCAGCTTAGGTTAAAACTTCCCCAAGGTACAAATTAATTTTACCCTTGGATTTCCACTGCCACCACCAAACTTTATCTGGGTTTACTGGGAAACGTAGTTTGGACAGATCTTTCCCCCAAAAATCCTCCCAACCCTTGCACCCCACTTCCTGGGGAAGGTTTGGTAAAAATCCTCACCAATTTGCATAGGTGACCACAGACCCAAACCCTTGGATCTTAGAACAATGAAAAAGCATTCAGTTTTCTTACAAGAAGACTTTTAATAGAAATAAAGGAATCACCTCTGTAAAATCAGGATGGTAGATATCTTACAGGGTAATTAGATTCAAAACATAGAGAATCCTTCTAGGCAAAACCTTAAGTTACAAAAAAGACACACAGACAGGAATATTCATTCTATTCAGCACAGCTATTTTCTCAGCCATTTAAAGAAATCATAATCTAACACATACCTAGCTAGATTACTTACTAAATTCTAAGACTCCATTCCTGTTCTGTCCCCGGCCAAAGCATCATACAGACAGACACAGACCCTTTGTTTTTCTCCCTCCTCCCAGCTTTTGAAAGTATCTTGTCTCCTCATTGGTCATTTTGGTCAGGTGCCAGTAAGGTTACCTTTAGCTTCTTAACCCTTTACGGGTGAGAGGATTTTTCCTCTGGCCAGGAGGGATTTTAAAGGGGTTTACCCTTCCCTTTATATTTATGACAACAGCGCTGCAACTTTCTTGCTCAGGGGTGTGAAAAAACACCCCCCTGGAGCACAGCAAGTTTCAGGCAAAAAGTTCTCCCGGGTTTAGAGGCACTTTGAAGAATGCAGGTCAAATTACAACTCCTGACTCTCCTCAAGTTCCAGGGAAGGATATATGGTGTCAATAAAATATATGGTTTCAGAGTAACAGCCGTGTTAGTCTGTATTCGCAAAAAGAAAAGGAGTACTTGTGACACCTTAGAGACTAACCAATTTATTTGAGCATGAGCTTTCGTGAGCTACAACTCACTTCATCGGATGACCCAACACTCTCACAAATCTTGGGAGACAGGCCAGTCCTTGCCTACAGACTGCCCCCCAACCTGAAGCAAATACTCACCAACAACCACATACCACACAACAGAACCACTAACCCAGGAACCTTTCCTTGCAACAAAGCCCGTTGCCAACTGTGCCCACATACCTATTCAGGGGACACCATCAAAGGGCCTAATAACATTTGCCACACCATCAGAGGCTCGTTCACCTGCACATCCACCAATGTGATATATGCCATCATGTGCCAGCAATGCCCCTCTGCCATGTACATTGGTCAAACTGGACAATCTCTACGTAAAAGAATAAATGGACACAAATCAGATGTCAAGAATTATAACATTCATAAACCAGTCGGAGAACACTTCAATCTCTCTGGTCACGCAATCACAGACATGAAGGTCGCTATCTTACAACAAAAAAACTTCAAATCCAGACTCCAGCGAGAAACTGCTGAATTGGAATTCATTTGCAAATTGGATACTATTAATTTAGGCTTGAATAGAGACTGGGAGTGGCTAAATCATTATGCTAGGTAGCCTATTTCCCCTTGTTTTTTTCTACCCCCCCCCCCCCAACGTTCTGGTTAAACTTGGATTTATGCTGGAAATGGCCCACCTTGATTATCATGCACATTGTAAGGAGAGTGGTCAGTTTGGATGAGCTATTGCCAGCAGGAGAGTGAGTTTGTGTGGGGGGGGTGGGGGGGTGAGAAAACCTGGATTTGTGCTGGAAATGGTCCACCTTGATTTTCATACACATTGTGAGGAGAGTGGTCACTTTGGATAAGCTATTACCAGCAGGAGAGTGAGTTTGTGTGTGTGGTTTTTGGAGGGGGGTGGGGGGGTGAGAAAACCTGGATTTGTGCTGGAAATGGCCCACCTTGATTATCATACACATTTTAAAGAGAGTGGTCACTTTGGATGGGCTATTACCAGCAGGAGAGTGATAGTGTGTGTGTGTGTGTGGGGGGGGGGTGGAGGGTGAGAAAACCTGAATTTGTGCTGGAAATGGCCCAACTTGATGATCACTTTAGATAAGCTATTACCAGCAGGAGAGTGGGGTGGGAGGAGGTATTGTTTCATGGTCTCTGTGTATATAATGTCTTCTGCAGTTTCCATGGTATGCATCCAATGAAATGAGCTGTAGCTCACGAAAGCGCATGCTCAAATAAATTGGTTAGTCTCTGAGGTTCCACAAGTACTCCTTTTCTTTTTATTAAAATATATATATTTAAATAATAAGATTTGTCTGATCAAAGGATCTCAAAGCACTTTACAACCATTAATCACTTTAGCCTCACTACAGCTTGGTGAGGATTTACAGGTTTGTCATTTATTGGATTTATGCCCCAATACTTCCCCTACAAATAAATATCAGGTTGAATACTTAACCTGTTGCCTGTATGTTCAACACTCACATTGCTGGGGGTTGGAATTAAGGCTGTGTATTCTACTGTGAGGGAGATTAATGTGGTATGGGTAGTGTGTTTCCTCTTCGGCTGGAGGCAGAAGGAAGTTTAGAAGATGCAGAGTCAGTCTGTCTGTGGAAATGTGCTGTGTGGGAGTTAATGTTTGATTGAGAGTTGTCTCACAACTTGGCATTTCCTTATCTTTAAGGATTTGCATAGGGGCAACGTGACAATTAACCAACTGTATTCCTTTTTTAAAAAGTAGATTTTGTTTATTGAATGTATTATTATTCACTTGTCACTGATAAGGAAACTGAGGCACAGTGATAAGTGATTTGTCCATAGATCTAGCTGGTTTACTCACTTCCCATTCAGGGGAGTCCTTAACCACTAGGCAGTCCTGTCTGTGGCATGCCAATTGTAATGGCTTGGGCCAAAATTCACATATATTATCTGCATGTGTTCAAATCTGATTTTCAAAGCAAACAGAAGAAGGTGCAAATTGGAGCTGGTTTTCTGATGAAAACTGCAGTTTCCTCAAAATCAAAATGGTGTGTGAGAAAAAAAGTATTTTGTTTTTGGTTGGGTCAATTGAACTGATCTGTATCTGCTTGAGCCATAGTAGGGCCTCAGGGGATTTGTAATTTTGGATGCCTCAAGTCTTTGTTCTCTGCTAATCCTCCCTGGATTAAATCTCTCATCATTAACTATGGTCTCTCCTCTGCATGAACAGCTGTGATGCATCCTGGGAGTTATAGTCTGGCTGAGGTGCCCAGCACATAGCAAATGGGGGCATACGGCAACCCAATTACAATTCCCATGAGTCACAGCGACAGGTCAAGCAGACATAGGTTAAAATAGAACTGAGAAGAAATTAAATGTCCAGTTCAATGAAATGACATGAAGTTTCAAATAGAATTTATTGTAACTTTTTGTTCTGTGTAACAAACACACAAACAAGATATTTCAACTTTTTGTCCTGATTTGGGGCAAAATCTAGTGTTGAATTATAAGAATTTGCTGAGGATGGGAATTCTGCTTTTCAATCAGCACTAATAAACAGGAAGAAAGTTAAACATGTAAAAAACAAAGGTTCTACTTTAATTCAAGTAATGTAAAAAATAGAAAAAATACAAAAAATGAACCTGCATAATAGCTAACAGGAATTGTCTCCAAATAAGATGTTCTTTATGAGGCGTCAGTGGGACTTCAAGACTTTTCAAGCTTTTTAGTTAGTTTCCCTCAGAAAACAAGGTTTCCCAAAAAACGTTTTTTGGTTTTACGGTACCATCCCAAATCAATTTCCATAAGACCAGCACAATCAAATCCCTTCTCTGCTGTAAAGCAATAAATAAATAAATAAAAGTGACATTAAAAAGTGCTTTTCTCTCCATCAAAGTCTTTGAGAGTTTTGATAATATTCAAATGAAGGTTTTTTGTTGTCAGGTATCATTTGTTTATGCTTCTGAATGATACAATGACAGTCCTTTTACATTTTTGTGTGATTCAGGCTTTTCAACAGACCAAACCAGACTCTGTTGTCCATTGTCATGTGATTCTGAGCAATGGTTGTCCCTTTGTTCTTTGGAGTTCCTTTCTTTAGCTCACATTTTAGGTGGGCTAAATACATTGAAGTGTTGCCTGCCGCTTAGAAGCAACCTCCAGAAAACTGATTGAATCACATCCGTTAAAACATATAAACACAAGGCCAGCCAATGCGGTTTTCTCCTCCTTATGGAGTGTCCTTGTAGCAATATATCAAAGCCTGAGGAGATGTAATAAACATCATTGCAGCTCTAGAGAGAGAGAGAGAGAATGGACTCTTGGTTAAGAGGCTGAACTCTGGGTTCAGTTCCTAGTCTGCCACAGACTTGCTGTCTGACCTTGGGCTGGTCACTTAAGTCTCTCTGTGCCTCAGATTCTCATCTCTCTAAGGCTTGGTCTACACTACAGACTTAGGTCGATGTAAGCCACCTCGCATTTACCTTGTCGTTCATGTGTCCACACTTAAATTTGTCTCCCACCAATGTATGTTCCCCATTACAGCGACGCAGTAACACCAATCTTGAGACATGGCTGACGTACTGAGGTCAACGCAGCACGCATGTAGACAGATACTGCATTACTTATGTCGACTCTAGCAGTCCTGCAGCCGCTGTCCCATAATGCCCAACCCTGACCTCCCTGGTCACAATTGTTAACTCCACTGCCAGAGGGTCACAGAGACCAGAAGGCCTCATCCCTGTTAAAGCCCGCACATTTTTGAAAAGCTTTTTCCTGATTGTCCAGTTTGGCGAGCACACCTAGCGCCTCTCTATTGTTGTGTGTGGTTGTCCAGCTCACCATGCCGGCTACCCGCTCCAGACGCACGCCAGCTTGGTTTAAACAGAAAATATCGGATCTCCTGGGCCTGTAGGGAGAAGAGGCTATGCAGGCACAGCTATGGACCAGCTGTAGAAATGTGGACATATCTGAGCACATAGCAAGAGGGATGCAGGAGAATGGGCATGACAGGGACAAGCAGCAGTGCTGTGTGAAAGCGAAGGAACTGTTTCAGGTGTATTGGAAGGCCAGCAGTCGATCCGGTGCCAAACCACCTGTCTGTTCTATGAAGAGCTGCATGCCACACTTGGCGAAGACCCCATCATCGCTCCGCAGACCACCATGGATACCTCTGAGGAGGGATGTCCCTTGAATCCTCCTGAAAGATCTTAATGAAACTTTTGTGGAAGTGCTCCATGACCCTCTCTCAAAGGTGTATAGCATTGACAGCCTTATTTCTTCCTCTGCAGTAAGACACTTTCCCACCCCAGTCAACAAAAACATTGCCAGGTGCTATTGCAGTACCCAAGCTAGTAGCATATGGGCCTGGACGGCACTGGGATGCCAGCAGCAGCTGCGCTTTGTGACTTTGTTACCCTCAGGAGTGAGACATCAGCTAAAATCACTACCGTCTGGGGAAAATGGTGCCAGTCTTCAGTGCCATTGCCCTCTGTTCATAGCTTCATACAACCAAGCAGTTCCCTCCTCCTTTCCCTCACGTCAGGAGTGCTACACTCACCATGGTTAGAGCAGTGCCATGCACAAGCACTCTGAAGCAGAAGTGTCAATAAGCACGTCTTGTTTAAAACTTTGTGGGAGCAAGGAAAGGGAGTTCTGAATCTTAACTTTCGCTTTCCATTGTGACTGTACTGACAATGGTACCTCTTGGTGTTTAATCTGCAGCTGCTGCCATTGTGGCCTTGAGCAGTTCCCCCTCCACGCCCATGGAACACCTGAGCCACATGAGTAGAAAGAAGAGGACTTGGAAGGACATCGTCAATCAGACCCTGCAAGCCAGTGCTGCATCAGACCTTGAGCAAAGAGGCTGGATGCTGAACATTGCAGAGAGCCTGGAGAAGGAAAGAGCAGACAGGAGAAAGTCCCAGCAGCAGAAGGAGAGGGAGATGCACAAGGACATAATGGGGCTTCTCTGGCAGTAAACACGGATGCTGCAGACTCTTGTGGACCTCCAGGTTCAACAGTCCCAGGCTTACCTCCCTTTGCAGTCCATAGAGGACTCTATTTCATTACCTCCCTACATGCCCCCTCAACATTCCACATGCCCCATCAGGGGCCGCATGCTTACCCCCTACCACTCCACCCTGGGAGCATTACGGACAACCACAGCTTCACATACACTGACCTATGAAAACCACAGTTACTGTATATATAGGTAAAATGTACATGAATGTTCTTTCCCCTTGTTAAGTTCTCTTCCATTATATTAAGTTTTGAATGTATTTTCTTTTAAATTGCAGATTTTTTTTTGCACTGGTTTTGTTACTGAATAAAAGTCTACTATTTGGAAAATAATTCATCTTCATTAGTTCACAATGTATGTTGCAGAATGCCTTGCAGTTCTACAAGCACCCACTTGTGTTACTGTCCAACATGACACAACTCACAGAGTCAGTGAAAAACGCAGTGTAATAACCTTAAATGTACAGCAAGCTCTACAAAATTAATAGGTTCATTGACAGTGTTATGTTCATAGATGTACACCAAGCACCACATATCTCCTCACAGGCCCAAAGCAGCAAGGCCAGGTAGAGCACAGTAGACCACAATGCATGACTGTGGCTCACTGCTAAAGTGCTCTTCCAAAGCCTCGGTGAGCTGTATAGCTCTGTATTGAGCTCTTCTAATAGCCCTTGTGTCTGGTTGTTGAAACTCAGTGGACATCCACTCCACCTCCACCCCGGAGGTAACTTTTCCACCTTTGCTTCACAGATATTATGTAGGACACAGCAGGCAGCTATAATCACGGGAATGTTTTTTTTTTCCCCACTGAGATCCAATCTTGTGAGTAAACCATGCCAGCGTTCCTTCAATCTACCAAAAGCTCATTTCCCTGTCATTATGCATGTGCTGAACCAGTAGTTGAATCTTTCCTTAGTGCTGTCGAGGTGGTCAGTGTATGGCTTCATGAGCAAAGGGTAAACTGGATCCCCCAGGATCACGATTGGAATGTCAACATTCCCAGTGGTAATCTGCCGGCTAGGAAAGAAAGTCTCCGTTGTAGTTTTCTGAACAGCACTGCACACTGGGAAGTTGTCCCCTTGCTCCCAGTCACCCCTGCGCAACTTGTTTCTGCCCCACCATGCATTGCCATACTTCCCAAATGACAGTGTGCTGGATGGTGGCAGGTTGCATGCTGGGATCCCTGCCCAGGGTGCATTGCATTGTGCATCAGCACAGGCACTGCTGGTGAGTATGCCCGGCACTGA
This sequence comes from Lepidochelys olivacea, assembly GCF_965140295.1. Lineage (NCBI taxonomy): Eukaryota > Metazoa > Chordata > Testudines > Cheloniidae > Lepidochelys > Lepidochelys olivacea. Next base: position 12,393,431 of record NC_140412.1, read on the forward strand.
CTCAAGGAACCAAGCAGGCACCCACACAAGCAATACACTAACTGTGGTGGCTTTATGCTGACCGTAACTTGCATCAACCAAGGTCTGTAGGGTAGACATGGCCTAAGACGCTAGGTATGTACTCAAAGTGGCTAGCCCCTCATGCTGCCATGACTACACTTCTGTTTTTCATGTGCTATCTGCATTAGCGAAAATGTGGGTATGTCTCCTCAAGGTGGTATTTACACCTCCCGCTCCAAATGTGCACATACCCTTATTGTGTGTCTTCAGTTCTTTGCACTCTTAGGCCAAAATGAGGTTGACATAAGCTGCATTAAGTTGATCTTGTAATGTATGTGTCTACACTACCAAGACCCTTCCACAACCTAAATGGCCAGTAAAGTCAAATTCTGTACTCTACGTCCGCGAGAGGCATAGCGCTTGATTTGACATCCATGGGTCGAAATGAGGATAGTGTAGACATCGCGTTGTGTAATTTGAATGAATTGGGCTCCAGGAGGTGTGCCACAGTACTCCGCTGTGACCGCTTCACTGTGCAGTGGAGAACACTTTGAACTCCACAGCACATCAGCCAGGTATACAGGAGGCAGCTGCTCCCCTGTTAACTTTTGAAGCCCTGGGAACTTTTGAATTTTCATTTCCTGTTTGATCAGTGTGGAGAGCTTGCCGGAGACTCAAGGCCGCAAACGTGCTCCAGCATGGAGTACACAAGAGGTGGTGGATCTTATTGCTTTGTGGGGAGAAGAACAGGCCACACTCTTAGATGCCCTAACACAGATTTAGGAGCCTAACTCTAGACTCCCATTTTTTAAACTCTAGGCCCTAGTAAGATTATTTTCACCATTTGAGATGCCAACTATTGGATATTTTCTGTGTCCTATGGAATTCTTTCCCTTTGTGAGATGTGTGGTGGTGACTTGTTATATCACTTTAAAACAAAGCCTAAGCCCTGGTCTACACTAGGACTTTAGGTCGAATTTAGCAACGTTAAATCGATTTAAACCTGCACCCGTCCACACAGTGAAGCCCTTTATTTCGACTTAAAGGGCTCTTAAAATCGATTTCCTTACTCCACCCCTGACAAGTGGATTAGCGCTTAAATCGACGTTCCCAGCTCGAATTTGGGGTACTGTGGACACAATTCGATGGTATTGGCCTCCGGGAGCTATCCCAGAGTGCTCCATTCTGACCGCTCTGGACAGCACTCTCAACTCAGATGCACTGGCCAGGTAGACAGGAAAAGAACCGCGAACTTTTGAATCTCATTTCCTGTTTGGCCAGCGTGGCAAGCTGCAGGTGACCATGCAGAGCTCATCAGCACAGGTGACCATGATGGAGTCCCAGAATCGCAAAAGAGCTCCAGCATGGACCGAACGGGAGGTACGGGATCTGATCGCTGTTTGGGGAGAGGAATCCGTGCTATCAGAACTCCGTTCCAGTTTTCGAAATGCCAAAACCTTTGTGAAAATCTCCCAGGGCATGAAGGACAGAGGCCATAACAGGGACCCGAAGCAGTGCCGCGTGAAACTGAAGGAGCTGAGGCAAGCCTACCAGAAAACCAGAGAGGCGAACAGCCGCTCTGGGTCAGAGCCCCAAACATGCCGCTTCTATGATGAGCTGCATGCCATTTTAGGGGGTTCAGCCACCACTACCCCAGCCGTGTTGTTTGACTCCTTCAATGGAGATGGAGGCAATACGGAAGCAGGTTTTGGGGACGAAGAAGATGAGGAGGAGGAGGAGGTTGTAGATAGCTCACAGCAAGCAAGCGGAGAAACCGGTTTTCCCGACAGCCAGGAACTGTTTCTCACCCTAGACCAGGAGCCAGTACCCCCTGAACCCACCCAAGGCTGCCTCCTGAAGGGACCTCTGGTGAGTGTACCTTTTAAAATGCTATACATGGTTTAAAAGCAAGCATGTGAAAGGATTACTTTGCCCTGGCATTTGCGGTTCTCCTAGATGTAGTCCTAAAGCCTTTGCAAAAGGTTTCTGGGGAGGGCAGCCTTATTTCGTCCTTCATGGTAGGACACTTTATCACTCCAGGCCAGTAACACATACTCGGGAATCACTGTAGAACAAAGCATTGCAGTGTATGTTTGCTGGCATTCAACCAAAATCCGTTCTTTCTCTCTCTGTGTTATCCTCAGGAGAGTGAGATATAATTCATGGTCACCTGGTTGAAATAGGGTGCTTTTCTTCAGGGACACTCAGTATAGCCCATTCCTGCTGGGCTGTTTGCCTGTGGCTGAACAGAAATGTTCCCCGCTGTTAGCCACAGGGAGGGGGGAAGGTTGAGGGGGTAGTCACGCGGTGGGAGGAGGCAAAATGCGACCTTGTAACGAAAGCACATGTGCTATGTATGTAATGTTAACAGCAAGGTTTACCCTGAAAGAGTGTAGCGACTGTTTTATAAAATGTGTCTTTTTAAATACCGCTGTCCCTTTTTTTTTCTCCACCAGCTGCATGTGTTTCAATGATCACAGGATCTTCTCCTTCCCAGAGGCTAGTGAAGCTTAGAAAGAAAAAAAAACGCACTCGCGATGAAATGTTCTCCGAGCTAATGCTGTCCTCCCACACTGACAGAGCACAGACGAATGCGTGGAGGCAAATAATGTCAGAGTGCAGGAAAGCACAAAATGACCGGGAGGAGAGGTGGAGGGCTGAAGAGAGTAAGTGGCGGGCTGAAGAGAGTAAGTGGCGGGCTGAAGACAGGGCTGAAGCTCAAATGTGGCGGCAGCGTGATGAGAGGAGGCAGGATTCAATGCTGAGGCTGCTGCAGGACCAAACCAGAATGCTCCAGTGTATGGTTGAGCTGCAGCAAAGGCAGCTGGAGCACAGACTGCCACTGCTGCCCCTCTGTAACCAACCGCCCTCCTCTCCAAGTTCCATAGCCTCCACACCCAGACGCCCAAGAACACGGTGGGGGGGCCTCCGGCCAACCAGCCACTCCACAACAGAGGATTGCCCAAAAAAAAGAAGGCTGTCATTCAATAAATTTTAAAGTTGTAAACTTTTAAAGTGCTGTGCTTAAAGTGCTGTGTGGCATTTTCCTTCCCTCCTCCACCACCCCTCCTGGGATACCTTGGTAGTCATCTCCCTATTTGTGTGATGAATGAATAACGAATGCATGACTGTGAAGCAGCAATGACTTTATTGCCTCTGCAAGCGGTGATTAAAGGGAGGAGGGGAGGGTGGTTAGCTTACAGGGAAGTAGAGTGAACCAAGGGGCGGGGGGTTTCATCAAGGAGAAACAAACAGAACTTTCACACTGTAGCCTGGCCAGTCATGAAACTTATTTTCAAAGCGTCTCTGATGCGTACCGCGCCCTCCTGAGCTCTTCTAACCGCCCTGGTGTCTGGCTGCGCGTAACCAGCAGCTAGGCGATTTGCCTCAGCCTCCCACCCCGCCATAAACGTCTCCCCCTTACTCTCACAGATATTGTGGAGCACACAGCAAGCAGTAATAACAGTGGGAATATTGGTTTCGCTGAGGTCTAAGCGAGTCAGTAAACTGCGCCAGCGCGCCTTTAAACGTCCAAATGCACATTCTACCACCATTCTGCACTTGCTCAGCCTGTAGTTGAACAGCTCCTGACCACTGTCCAGGCTGCCTGTGTACGGCTTCATGAGCCATGGCATTAAGGGGTAGGCTGGGTCCCCAAGGATACATATAGGCATTTCAACATCCCCAACAGTTATTTTCTGGTCTGGGAAGAAAGTCCCTTCCTGCAGCTTTTGAAACAGACCAGAGTTCCTGAAGATGCGAGCATCATGCACCTTTCCCGGCCATCCCACGTTGATGTTGGTGAAACATCCCTTGTGATCCACCAGAGCTTGCAGCACTATCGAAAAGTACCCCTTGCGGTTTATGTACTCGCCGGCTTGGTGCTCTGGTGCCAAGATAGGGATATGGGTTCCGTCTATAGCCCCACCACAGTTAGGGAATCCCATTGCAGCAAAGCCATCCACTATGACCTGCACATTTCCCAGGGTCACTACCCTTGATATCAGCAGATCTTTGATTGCGTGAGCTACTTGCATCACAGCAGCCCCCACAGTAGATTTGCCCACTCCAAATTGATTCCCAACTGACCGGTAGCTGTCTGGCGTTGCAAGCTTCCACAGGGCTATCGCCACTCGCTTCTCAACTGTGAGGGCTGCTCTCATCCTGGTATTCATGCGCTTCAGGGCAGGGGAAAGCAAGTCACAAAGTTCCATGAAAGTGCCCTTACGCATGCGAAAGTTTCGCAGCCACTGGGAATCGTCCCAGACCTGCAACACTATGCGGTCCCACCAGTCTCTGCTTGTTTCCCGAGCCCAGAATCGGCGTTCCACAGCATGAACCTGCCCCATTAGCACCATGATGCATGCATTGGCAGGGCCCATGCTTTCAGAGAAATCTGTGTCCATGTCCTGATCACTCACGGGACCGCGCTGACGTCGCCTCCTCGCCCGGTATCACGTTGCCATGTTCTGGTGCTGCATATACTGCTGGATAATGCGTGTGGTGGTTGATGTGCTCCTAATTGCCAAAATGAGCTCAGCGGCCTCCATGCTTGCCTTGGTATGGCGTCCGCACAGAAAAAAGGCGCGGAACGATTGTCTGCCGTTGCTCTGACGGAGGGAGGGGCGACTGACGACACGGCTTACAGGGTTGGCTTCAGGGAGCTAAAATCAACAAAGGGTGTGCCTGTACATCAAGGAGTATTTCAGGCAGGACTGCACGGAGGGTTCCAATAAGAAATGGTGCACCAAAGTTATCGTTGTTATTGGAACAAGGAGGTTAGCCTGGCCTCTGATTGATACATGGCTAGATTAACCTCGCTGCGCCTTCTCTGTGACTGACTGCAGTGTGATCTAGACAGGGGAGGAGGAAAATGAGTACAAAACAAATCTGGTCTATTTCTTGTTCTGACCCACTCCATCTATCCTTTACATCTTTGGCTGGCAGCAGACAAAAAAGGCGCGAAATGATTATCTGCCCTTGCTTTCACGGGGGGAGGGAGGGTGGGAACGGGGTCCTGACGATATGTACCCAGAACCACCCGCGACAATGTTTTAGCCCCATCAGGCATTGGGATATCAACCCAGAATTCCAATGGGCAGCGGAGACTGCGGGAACTGTGGGATAGCTACCCACAGTGCAACGCTCCGGAAGTCGACGCTTGCCTCTGTACTGTGGAAGCGCTCCGCCGAGTTAATGCACTTAATGCACTTAGAGCATTTTCTGTGGGGACACACACACTCGAATATATAAAACCGATTTCAAAAAAACCGACTTCTATAAATTCGACCTAATTTCGTAGTGTAGACATACCCTAAGACTTTTTAATGTGGCTTAATACCCTTCTTATTTCATGCTATTACAAGATGTGCTGTTAGTTCAGTGCTTGTGAAAACTACTTTCTAAAATCTGCAATAAATTCTGCCTGGTGGGTAGTGGGGATGGAAACCGACTCTTCCATAACTCTGACTTTTAGTAAGTGTCTTTTCCTTTTGTTTCTCCTTTCAGCTTTGCTCGTCCAGGGAAAGGGTCGTGGCTGGGTAAGGGCAGCCTGGAGACAGGACCAGACCAGTCCAGTATGTCATTAGAGAATCTAGTGTTTGGAGCTGGCTACTGCAAACCGACGTCATCTGAGGTAAGGGCAGGCCGGCAACAATGGAATGGTTACTTTTTGACTTGGAATCTATGCACTCGACTGTGACTTGGATTATCTATGCTGATACAGGGGAGAGTGAAGGAGTAAGAACCCTTCTAACAGCCCTATGTGGGATACCCTGACTTTGGGTCCAAGTGTGCAGTCCCCACCCTGGAGCAAAAGGGCAGAGGGTGTTAGAGAATGAACAGCGTCTTTGCTTCACACCCTATGCTCGTTTTCCAGCATAGCTGAGCCACCAAAGAGAGTATTGGGAGTTGCTGTGGGTAAAAGACAAGAAGCAAATTACAATCCCCTCTTTGAGGACGGAGGAGACCGGGGAGTAATTATGCCTTTGAGCATTGTCCGAGTCACCATGCCTCCTGGGTTAGTACAGCTTAGGCGCATCCCCTTGCTCAAAGCAGCACCTAGAGTAACAGTGTATGTCAAGGCTTGTTGCTTTACTAGTGACCTATAAAAAGCATTGGAATAGCAGGGTTGTTATGTTCTAGACCAGTGGTTTTCAATCTGTGGTTGGGTCTGTGGACTGCGTCTCAGGGGTCTGTGTGGTCTGCAGATCCCTGAGAGATTGTAGACTGTGTCTAAGATTTCCAGAGGGTCCAGACCTCCATGCAAATTTTTTTAGGGGGTTGCAAATGAAAAAAGCTTGAGAACCACTGATCTAGACAGCGACTCACCAAGTGCTAAGTAAGAACCTTCACTTTTTCTTAAGGTTAAGATTTTGTCATGGGTATTTCAGTAAAAGTCAGACAGGTCGTGGGCAATAAACAAAAATTCACTGAAACTTGTGACCTATCTGTGACTTTTACTAAAATTACCGAGGGGCAGAGGCGACCTGTTGAGGGGCATAGAGGGTCATGTGTGCCCCCCCCCGATTTGCTGCTTGGCTGGTATTGAGCATGCTCAGTAACACTGCTGAAGCCGGCTGCCCTCATTCTACCCCCCTGCCCACTATTGACAGGCAAAGGTTGTCTGTGGGGGTTGGAGTTGGAGCTAATAGTCTGGGACCCACTGCTGCCTTCCAGCTGTGACACAGCTCCAGCCCCGGGTGCCAACCGCCGGCCACAACTCCAGCCCCGGGGGAACAGCTCCAGCCCTGCCACAGCTCCAGCCTCGGGGGCTGACCGCTGCTGCTCCAGTCCCGCGGCAGGGGCAGAAGTCACGGATGTTCGTTAAAGTTATGGAATCTGTATCTTCCCTGACAAATCAGACTCCTGAAAGGGGTACAGTGGTCTGGAAAGGTTGAGAACCACTGGTCTACGGTATGAAAAAGGTCAAAAGTGCATTGAGATAAGCTTCACGGAGGTTTGCTATCTCATAGACCCTGTAGACAAGGCCCAACCCAGAGGTGTTGTATATGCAGTTGGCAAAGAGCTGTGGGATTCTTTGGGATCAGCCCTGTCTTACTCCCATTGACATCAGTGGGACAATTTCTACCCACTGCAGCCATGCATCTGTCACAATAAAAGTAGCATTAGCGCTCATGGTCAGAAAGTCTGATAAGAGCTTGCGAGACAGATACCTTCTCAGTCCAGTGGAAAGCATATCATATCTGCACTGCTCTGTGTGGAGACATAACACAGGGCCAGATCCTCAGCTGGAGTAATCGACATCGCTTGCTGGACATAACAGAGCTACCCCAATTTACATCAGCTAAGGAACTGGACCTTTAAATCCGACAATAAAAATAGAGAGCCAAATAGTAAACCCTTACTGCATTTTTACTCCATTTTTCTTCAACCCCGAAGCATGCAAACTGCCACACAAATCAATGAGTAGTAGCAAGCACTACGCCTAGCAGTGCGTCCGTCACAGGATGGGGCTCCTACGTTGCTTCTGCATTAGATGATTTGCAGTAATCCAAAGGGACTGTTCTCCATTCATTACTGTACCTTGCAGGCTAGCTTCTGCATATTGCCCATCAGCATTAATGGACTATAAATATTGTACTTCCGTTTCAGAGTATAGTATATAGAGTAGTATAAACAAGTCATTGTCTGTACGAAATTTTAGTTTGTACTGACTTTGCTAGTGCTTTTTATGTAGCCTGTTGTAAAAGTAGGCAGAAATTTAGACGGCTTGATATAGCCCCTGGAAGACCTCTGCGTACCCCCGCTTGAGATCCACTGCTGTAGACTACATCTGGCTTGATGCAGCTGGTCGAGGTCCACCCAAAGGCAGCTAATCTCAATGTAGTTCCCTAGCATAGACAAATCCTTCCAGGGCAGCACCACATGGGACTGGGGAGGGAGAGAAGATTTTGCCCAATTCTTTGCTAGTTGCAAAAAATTCTATGAAATATTTAAACCCCATGCCGAGCAGATGGGAACTCGGTCACAACTGAAAGCCCCCCAAGCACTAGCACTACCTGGAACTCGGGAGAACGAGGAGCTCAGCCAGCTATAATGGGATTTGAACCTATAGTTCCAGGTATAATACTGGTCAGGTTTTCGGAGTTGCTCAGTACCCGCCGAAGACAACCGTGTTCTGACAGCTGATGCTGCTACAACTCAGCTGTAACTTCCAGGAGTCTACGGAGTGCGAGGTAGATCACTCTTAAATCAACACATCAGCCTCAGATTGTGTGGAATTCCATTATTATGCAGTCACATACATTGTTTAATTATTTTCTGTTAAAACATGGATGTACCAATAGCTATAGAAACGGCTGACGTCTAACTCTCTGGCAAGGCCCAAACATATCACTCTGAAAGCTCTCAGTGACTCTATCGGCTTGAACGTTTTCTTTGTCTTATTTTATTTAAAAAAAGAGAAAAGTTTCTGCCTCCGTTTGAAAAGAAGGTTGTCTCTCCTTTCACGCCCTCCCGCTGCTTTGCCTGCTAGTGTTCCACCCGTGGGAAGCCGGCGTGCCTCTGCTCGTGACAGATGCCTAACGTTCTGCGCTCTGAGCTGCTGATCTCTCAGCGCTGAGAGTAATTAAATGTCAGGAGCAGCAGATTGTACCGGTCCAAGTTCCCCAGCTCCCGCCAAGTGACCTCGGGACACCGCTGACCATTCCCTCGTCTCCCAGCCTACTATAACGATACTAATTCACGCTGTGATTAAAACCAAGGCAGTGTCCTATTATTCCCTTCACTCTCTTCAAAATCATACGCCCAAGCGATCAGTGTTTTTTAGCAGTTTCTCGGGAGTTGGGTGGAAGCATCCAGTTATGCCATATTTTGATGCAGGAAAAGGTGCCATTACCTTTCTTCTCTACAACTCGTTTATTTCAAGCATACCACTCCTCTGAGCTCAAGGAATTCTCAGCTACTAGAGGGACCACTGTAGTTCTAGGCTACATCTACCCTTGGAGCTGGGGTGAGAGTCTCTGCTTGAGTATATCTACGATAGCACTCATTGAGTTAGTGCGCTAAAAATGGTAGTGTAGCCATGGTAGCACAACCAGGGATGAGTGGCAGCCTGGGTTCGCCACCCTGAGAACAAGCCCACCCAGACCCCATGAGTGTGTCCTCGTGCCATCACTCACTGTTGCCTCTACTAACATCGCTACGCTACTATTTTTAGCACATTAGCTCAAGGAGAACTTTCATGTGGTCATGAGCACCCCCCTAGCTCTAAGTGTAGATGTAGTCTTTGAATGCGTGGTATGTTTAATTTACAGGTAATGCAAGGGAGAAAGGTCAGAAATTGGATGGGGGAGGGGGAAAGAAGAAGGGGGTGCACTTTCAAGCTCCACTCACCACGTGAATTCTGCCCACGTGAGTAGCCGCTCACCATACATTGTACAGATGTTCAAAATAAAATCAGATATGCTCATTGGGCTTCTTGGGATTGATTCTGTCTCCTTGGGGCCCAAATACACCATGGGCTCTGATAGGCTCCATTTGTGTGGCGTCTGCTCAGTGAGGCTTGCATGCCCCACTGGACTCCTTGGGCTTGTCTCCCTCTTGGGGGCTCTCAGATGCCTAACTGGACTCTGCTAGTCTCCTTGGGTTTGGCTTCTTCTATACTGGGGGATTTCAGAAGTAGCAATACTCTCCCAAGCCCACTCAGAGGTGTTGGTTCACATTCTGCACACACAGGCTGACGTTGCAGCATGTACGTTTGGTTCAAGTTTTCGAGAACATTTCAACAGCCAGGTTAGGTCCTGGAGAATAAGGCAGTATTCTGAAAGATGTGCCGATGTACCATATTGGTGTGTACCAGCTGAACCTGAGCCCTTGACTGGGATTAGGAATCGTGAGTTTGGGGTTCTGTTCTTGGCTTTGCCACATACACACTGTATCCATTGGCTAATGGCCATTTGGACCCAAATTTTCAAAAGTAGCCTCTAATTTTGTTTGCCTTACATGTGCTTATTGTGTTTTGTAATCAAGGTGCAATATACAGGGTGACTAGTAATAGACTATACTCACTCTAATCTTATCAATTATACTACAGATAATTTGACTACTAATTAGTCCATCTGTTAACTATTTAAATTTGCATGACTTGGAGTTACCAAGGACTGTAATGTAAAGTTCAATGGTCTAATTTGGCAGTTGGTTTCTTGTAAAGAAAATGTACTTTTCCCAAGTGGTATTCTTCTATGGCTCAAAGTCAGCCTGAAATTTCTGAATTACTTTATATATGAGTGGGTAATATCCTTTATGCAGAGCTGTAAGAAAACAGGGAGGTGTTCTCAATGGAAAATTTTGGCTTCTTGTCAAAATACTGAAAGCCAAAATATTTGTGTCTAAAACTGAAATATTTTAATTCAGTATGGTTCCACCATGCCTCATGGCAGTTGTAGTTTTGGTGCCTTATGCTCCCGTTGTCTACTGTGAGCTGGGCTTTCTGGTCAGACTACATCTCCCTGGTGCACCACTTTCTCTCTTCTTCATGAGAGGAAGGCTGTGTGTCATAGAAGTCGTTGACTGCGATCCATCATTGGAGATGCAGTCCAGCCAGAGAGCCCATTCTATAGAAGAGAACAGGAACATAAGACACCCCAGACTACAACTCCCAGGAGGCATGGTGGCACCATTTCAAATAAAAAATATTTCAGGTTTTGGGGGGAAGGCAGGGAAATAGTTTTCAGGTGTTTGGTTTTTTGAAGAAATATTTTTTGTTTTTTGGTGTGGAAAGCAGATATTTTCCCTGAAAAATTTCATTGTCATATGAAAGTCCAATTTTCCAGCAAAAACAGTGTCAAAAACAGAAACTTCATGTTCCCAGTGGAATGTACTGTAACTCTCCAGAGCCACCGCACCTGCCATATAAATCAACAAGGAGTGTTTCACCCTTTCTGATTTCTCTTCAAGAAAGCTGGCTCCCAGGAGCATCTGGAAGTTCTGCAACTGATGCACTGGTGTTACGGGTCCCTCTCTGTGCCCAATCCAAGAAGGATGAGAGTCTGTTACAGTCCCAGCTAAAGACCACTGGCTCTTTAGCTTACACTGTAGCAGCTCATGCTTTTAACTCTGGAATCCCTGGTGTGTCAGTCAGCTGCACCACCTCCTTCAGTTCCCTGCTAGGTTCCCTACTAGACTGAGGGATTCTGACACCACCCGCGCAGAGGCAGGATGGGACAGTGTGTACCCCTGCACGAAGAGACTGGAGGTAGTGTTGGGGTCAGGTTTCAGAGTCAATGCCCCATGGAGATAAGTGGGGCAGTTATACCCTTTGAGCTATCATCTCAGGCAGTCTGCAGAGTCAAACGCTGCTGAAGTTATGCTCCAGCTTCATTTGATCCATGTTGTGCCAAAAAAATCTGTTTTCTTCTGCCATTATGCACCTGTTAAACTTGGTGTTTCCTGCTTCTTCTTTTCATTTCTAGCCAGTCAGCAAATGTTTTTCCTGCTCCTTCTCATCATTTCTTTTTCTGAGCATTTCTTCTTTGCTGGCCATGGCCTCTGGTACCTGCTGACCTAGAAAGAAAAGATATCACAAAGAAAGAAAGCAGGCATTAGCTTTGCAAAAGAAGGACTAAAGCCCAGCTGTTTCCTTTGAAAGGGCAGATATTTTGCATGTTTTCCCTTTCTCCCTTTGAAGCTAGTTAAGGGCTAGAGGGCTCTTATATTCCCTGCTGCATAAAAAAACTTAATCCTACCAAAGAGGAAACTGAGTTTTCTCTCCAGAGACCCGAAGGACTTGCAGGATCTGCTAGATTTCATAACATTTTCCCTTTTTGCAATAGATCCTATCGTGTATTATAAGAAAAATGGCTGTTTACAAGCTCGGCACACGATTTTGATCTCGGCTATGCTTGTGCAAATCTGGAGTATATCCATTGGCTTCTGTGGCATCTATCTGGAATTACACCTGTGTAATTGTGATCAGAAGCTGACTCATTCGTGGAAAGGAGTTGCATGGGTGTAATTTAGAGCAGAGTTTTAGCCCTGAATGTTAATTTTAGATAGGAATTGTTCCGTATTTTTGGGCCTCTAGCTCTCTTCTTAATGTCAGTCCAACACTTCAGATACATTTTTAATATGCAAAGGGAAGCATTTAAAATATGTTCACGATGGTTGGTGTTAAAAGAACAGACACCTTTTGATGTTGCTAATTTGAATCTTAATTAGCAGTGTCAGGGAATCTAACAAATGGCCATTCATTTGTTCTTCTGCAACTGTAAGAGAGAATACACCATTGTAATGCTCTGCTTTTTGGGGTATTGAAAAGTATGTTTAATCATCAGAGTTTGGAGACCATTTTTTGATGATTGCTGTTCATTGTCTGCCATTTACAGTAGAATAAAGACTATTAGTTGATATGTACACAGAACTATAAGTGGTTTCCTATAAGTATTACAATCCTGCTAATCTAACAGCCATGCAATAGGGGTAATATTTTTTTAGTGGTTACTTCAATGTCTTTCATTCTTTGTTTCTTTTAGACATGGTGCTGGCAGAGGGAAGCAGTGTTGTGATCTAGATTAGGTTCAGAGTTTGAGATTGAGGCCAGTTGAGGACTATGGTTCAAAGATGATGGGGGGTAACATCTTGAAAACTTGTCCCATTTTCTTTTATTCCAGATGGTGGAAATATCTTGAAATTAGCTATTCCTATGAAATTTCAAATATGTTTAAATCAGAACCAGAAAAGAGGCCATTTCTGGTTTTGGTTCTTAACCAGATCCTCAGGGATTTGTTCAGATTTGAGGATTGATAATTGACCCCTCCCTCCTACCCTGAGTAAGGTTGTCCATCATAGCTGACAACACAGCATCTTGTATGTTCTCTTGTGGCTACACAGTAGGATCTGCGAAGAGCAAGATCACAAACAGAATGTATAGGCTCCCACTGAAGACTTGGCATGATGCTTGGCCCCATTTTCAAAGTGTTTATAACCTTTACAATTGCTCTCTATTCAGGTCTGTCCTTGACTGTATCTTGGAAATTATCCATATTTATGTCACATGATTAGAAATTCTGCGTAAGAGAGTCTTTGATATATTTCTGTTGACTGCATTTCCTTCATTTTCCAGTTTCACAAAAAGAAAAGGAGTACTTGTGGCACCTTAGAGACTAACAAATTTATTTGTTGCATCCAATGAAGTGAGCTGTAGCTCACAAAAGCTTATGCTCAAATAAATTTGTTAGTCTCTAAGGCGCCGCAAGTACTCCTTTTCTTTTTGAGAATACAGACTAACACGGCTGCTACTCTGAAAACTTTCCAGTTTCAGTTCACCTTTGAGGACCTTTTTGGGGGAGTCTGCCATCATCCATTCTGATAACATGAGCTGTCCATCTAAGCCAGAGGTGGGCAAACTACAGTGGGAGCATCCTGCCCGGCCCTTGAGCTTCCGGCTGGGGAGGCTAGCCCCCGGCCCCTCCCCTGCTGTTCCCTCTCCCCCGCAGCCTCAGCTCGGCTCCAGCTGGTCAGCAAAGTTGCAAGCTGCTGCCACTCTGAGCGGCATGATAAGGGGTTGGGGAGCGGGGCCGGGAAGGGTTGGGTAAGGGGCACGGAGTTCCGGGGGGCAGTCAGGGGACAGGGAGCAGAGGGTTGTTGGATGGGGTGGAAGTTCTGGGGGGGCAGTCAGGGGATGGAGCAGGGGGGGTTGGATAGGTGTGGGAGTCCCGGGGGGGCCTGGTCAGGGGGCGGGGGTGTGGATAGGGGGTGGTGCAGACAGGGGACAGGGAGCAGGGGGAGTTATATAGGGGGTGGGTTCCCGGAGGGCAGTTAGGGTGGGGGTCCCAGGAGGGGGCGGTCAGGGGAGAAGGAGCAGGAGGGGTTGGATGGGTTGGGGATTCTGAGGGGGGCAGTCAGGGGGCAGGGGCCAGGCTGTTTGGGGAGGCACAGCCTTCCCTATCCGGTCCTCCATACAGTTTTGCAACGCCGATGTGGCCCTCTGGCCAAAAAGTTTGCCCACCCCTGATCTAAGCTGAGCTTTGATAATCAGTGCTTCCATGCTGATTGTTTTTGCTCTTTTAGTGATGTTTATGTTTGACACTTTGTCTTACTTGTGGACCTTCAGAAGAGAGTAAAGATAGCTCATGTGAATTTTTTCAAGTTGTTTGATGCATCTGCGATAAACTGTCCATGTTTGCCTGTATAAAAGCAATGCTCTCAGCACTGCATTGTATATCCTGTTTTGTTGACAGTTTGATGATATGCTGGTTGAGTATCCTATGGTGACCTCTTCCAAAATCCTGGTTTGCTTTTAACATTCTGTTTGATAGTACATGATCCAGGGAACCATCATCTGAGATAGTACTGCCAAGATATGTAAAGAGATGAAAGTTCTTTAGTTTTGTACCATCAGTGCTGATGTTTGGCTCAGTGACAGTAGTTGGTGGAGCTGTTTGGAAGCTTCAGTTTTTTCCAGGCAGATGGTGAGTCCAAACTGTTTAGTTGCCTCTGAGAACTTGTCAAGGATAATCTGTAGGTCACTTTCACTATGACGAAGAGGAGCAAAATCAACCACAGAAAGGGCTTCACATATGAGTTCCTCAAGGACTTTTGTCTTTGCAGTAAGCCTTGGGAAATTGAAGTGTTTTCCATCAGTTCTGTACTTTATGTAGATGCCCGTTTGAAGATTGTCAGTTCCATAATTCAGAATGGCTGCAAAGAAGAGATCAAAGAGGACTGGAGCCAGCACACCGCCTTGTTTCGCCCCATTAGACATGGGGGATGTTTTAGAGAGGCCGCCATCTGAGAATACTTGTGAAGTTATGGCTTTGTGGAATTGATGTGTCATGCTACCAAATTTGGGCGGAGGGTTGTATGGGGTGCAAAAGGAGAAATAATACCTCTCGCCCTGAAATTTGAAAGGCTTTGCACATAAAGTCCCACTTTATCCATGTCTTTGTTTTCTTGTTGTTCTTTGTTTTTTATCAGAAGCTTCATTGCTTTTTTAAAAGCTATGTAACGAAGGAGTCAGGACACCCTAGTTCTGTTCCCAGCTTTCATCTAACTTGCTGTGTGACCATGAACAAGTCACTCAGGGCCAGATACGCACAAGGGGTCTCTAAGTTGGTTGCCAAAATTTAGCTACCTAATGTAGACTCATTGCATTGACAGGGTCAATAGAGAGACCAAAGACTTACTGTAATCAGCATGGCAAATGAATTATCCTTCCACAGCTACAGATACCTAGATAGCGCTCATCACTCTAGTATCTGAACTTCAGGCTGAAGTCCATTGTGAAGGTTTGTACTGCAGCAGCCTGTTGTTCCTGCTAAGTGGTAGTACCAAGTGCTATCAATTTTGTTCATTTAAAAAATGATAAAAAATGTTATGGACACAACGATCCACATTTTTGGGGTTCTGGTTTTGGGGGCTGATTAGGTCTATTACATTAATCAGAAAAAACTACTCCCTGTTAAAGTCTCTGCATCAAGTCAACGGTGCTTGTAACCTGTGGTCTGACAAAACAAGCCCAGGGGCAACTATAAGAGTGGTTGAAAGAGAAATAAAGAGGTGTTTACTTGTTGATCAGTTTTACATGTTGCTTGGTTGTGAGCTACAGAATAGTTCCACTCTATAACTGAGCACTTTAATGCATTTTTCCATATACTTAAATCTTTACCTATCTTCAAAATTCAGTGTTGGTTCCTCAGGCATCTTAAAGGAGGTGGGTAGGAACAAGTGTTTCTACTTTCTACCCTTAGGTGGAATGAGCTGTGGGAGGGAGAAACTTTTTTAGTCTCATCCAATGCCAATGGGAATGGCTAATCACTGCCGGTAGATGTCTTGCACCACGGTACAATTTTTCTTTCTCCTAAGTATTTTTTCCAGTGGTACTTTGTTGAAATCTATCCCCATATCCCTAAAGAACACCACAATAATTCCCATTGACTGACAGTAACAGAATTCTTGAACAGAGACGCCATCAGTTCCTACAGCTTCTGAGCTGACTGCCTCTCCAACAGCAGCACAGATGCCAACATCAGAATGGATGAGATCCACCACCTAGATGCAAATTCTTTGCCACTGGCCGGTGTCCCAGACAGTAGCACTGAGGCTGAGAAATGAGAGGAGAGAATGCCTGTTTTTCCTGCCACTTGCTCTTGTTTTGTGGAAATAGATCCTTACATGGCATCAAGTGCTGCATCCTAGCTAGAAGTCACCGTGCCAATAACAATTATGCTGAATGTATAGGAATTAGTTGTTCTGTTCTTGTTACTTAGAATAATACAGTAGTGCCTTGAGGCGCCAAGCCGGGGCTCATTGTTCTAGATGTTGTACAAGGGAGCTCCACGTTTCTCACAATCTATGACAAGACACAACAGGTGAAACAAAATAATGGGCTGAGAGATAACAGTGAAGTTGGGTGCAGCTGCATGCGTTACTAGTCTCCCGTTGGTCATAATAGCCCGGGGGGGGGGGGTGCCAGCAGAAGATAACTGATCTGTGTGTCTCATGTCTGACACTGGAGGTATTTAAAGTCAGCACAGCATTTCAGCAGAAGATTAAATGCCATTTAAGTCAGAAATCAATGGAAAGTAGGTGCCTAAGTACTTTTCAGGATCTGGGCCAATGGGAATTAGGCACCTGATTTAAGTTAAGGGAGTGTGCTGACATGCTTTGCTGAGTTGGAATCTAAAAGAGAACAAGGTGTGGGTTTTAGGATTTTGCTGATTAGAACTGGCCAAATATTGCAAAATAGTATCAGGAAACTTTGAAAAAAAAATTGAAATCGGGTCAGCTGTATTTGCTCTCCTTTTCATCCATTTTCCCCAAACTGTTTTTTGTTGTTTTCAGGGTGTTAGAAGTCATGTGAACACTTATGGGTAGATGTTTTTGCAGAAGAATAAGTCGTATCGCCGTCTTGACATCGCTTTGATTTCCCTCCTCTTAATAAAAGTTCAAGTAATCTAATCAGGGAACAGAAACAAAACCACAATCCGTGCAATGAAGCTGCAATTGTAGTTGGAGCCTTGAGGGCAAGGATCGGCAACCTTTGGCACGCCGCCCATCAGGGAAATCAGCTGACGGGCTCGGATGGTTTGTTTACCTGCAGCATCTGCAGGTTCGGCCGATCGCAGCTGCCACTGACCGAGGTTCGCCATTCCAGGCCAGCACATCCCTTGGCCACACCACTTCCCGCAGCCCCCAGTGGCCTGGAATGGCGAACCGCGGCCAATGGGAGCTGTGTTCGGCCGAACCTGTGGACGCTGCAGGTAAACAAACCGTCCCACCCTGTCAGCAGATTTCCCTGATGGGCCGCGTGCCAACTGTCTATTCGCACAAACCAAACATCCTTGTCCTGCCCCTTCTCCAAAACCCGACACCCCGCTCATTCCAGCCCTACTCCCTCTGTCGCTCGCTCTCCCCCACCCTTACTCACTTGCACTTGGCTGGGGCGGTGGGGTAAGGGTGCAGGAGAGGGCTGGGGCAGTGGGTTGTGGTGTGGGATAGGGTTCAGGGTGCAGGCTCCAGCTGGGTGGCATTTACCTCGGGTGGCTCCTGGAAATGGCGGCATGTCCAGCAGGGGCCCCTCGGCTCAGGGGTGGCCAGGTGGCTCTGTACACTGCCCTTGCCTGCAGGCACAGCCCCCGCAGCTCCCATTGGGCAAGATTCCCATGGTTCCAATGGGAGCTGTGGAGATGGTGCTTGGGGTAGGAGCAGCGCGCGGAGACCCCCTGGCCGCACCACTGCCTAGGAGCTGCTACCAGACATGCCGTAGCCCTGCTGCACTACCAGACTTTTAGTTGACTAAAATCTCCCAGATTGGATTCCGTAGCCTCCGGGAGATTGAGCCTCATTCCAGGAGCCTCCCGGCCGAACCGGGAAGATTGGCAATCCTAGGCTCCAGCCCCATGGTGGGGCATGGAGTCTCGGGGCTTCCCTCCACAGAGGGAAGCTCATAGCTCCAGCTCCACGGAGTGTGTGTGTGCGTGCGGGGATGGGGGGGCGCAGAGGCTCGGGGCTTCTGGTCTATGGTGCCAAGACTTGCTGCAGGCTGGATCCGGCCCATGGGCCGTAGGTTCCCCACCCCTGCTAAAGGGATTAGTGATGAAAAGATGGCAGAGTAGAACTTCTTCAGGAAGCTGCGAGCCTTGCCTAGTAGGCCGCTAGGCTCTACAGACAGCCCCACAACAGCCCACACTATACACTTCAATCAAGCAGACGCATGGCAGGCAAACAAACTCACCCCAAGGGTCGTGTTCTTGCTCCACCTTCACCAGGAGAATTCCCTTACAAAACTCCCGTTTGCTGCTCCTGTTTGCTAATGTCAACAGAGTCTAAATGATACATAGAATAAAGCACCCTTGCCCAGTAGGCATATGGACGTGGGTTGGGTAATGGAGTCTTGCCAACAGTTTGGAGCCTGGCTGTGGACCTGGAGGAGCTGCGATCACCACTCCACAGCTATCACTACAACATCCAAGTTGTTGCAGACGCGTTCCTCGTGAAGGTGTTTTGGCCGTTAGGTCCGCTGACTGTCCCTCCTTCCAGGCTCCCAAATTCCCTCCCTGTGAGAGGAAAGAGCAGTCTTGAGGTTGAGGCACTAGTTCACTCATTCAAATGTTTCCCAGAGGGACCCTGAGTAAATGTCATTACATCTGCCAGCTTTTTGGTGGGCATCAGAGCAGTTCACAGGGTGCAAGGCTCCCTGTCACCAGAACCATCCTCTCAGTTTGCATTGATTGGCACCTTTCTTGGCTTCCTCAGCAGAGAGGCCAAAGAACTGAGTGGGACATTCAGTTATTTTCTCACCACCCAAAGGCAGTTCCTCCAGAATAAATCTGAGCCACGGTCATGGGGGGTAAGGAAGTACTGCGTCTGTAGTACATGCTGTACGTTTCGTGTGAATAAATAGTGCTCAAGTGTTCAGAGCTGTCAGTCCAGCACCCTTCCCCCAGTGCTAAACTCACTCGAAATATTTTATTAAAAACATAAAATAATGACCTGCAGAAGAAATACCAAAGTACTCTGTGGCTCATGAAATTTTATTGTCTCTGTCTCTAACTTACTTGCATGAACTATGCATAATATAGTAGGTAACTGCCAAGATAAGAAACGAATAAGTGAAAATGGAATATTTATGCAAATTTATATAGCTCCTTCTATTCAAAAGTTCCCTGTTAGTTGCAGTGAATTGTAACTAATGACTGTAATTTCCCTTAAAGTAACATACCTAGGGAAGTTTCTGATTAATTGCTATTGTTGATCCAAAAGAAAAATAGAAATTCTGGATGTTTTAAGCAGCAAAAATGCTTCTTCTTTGTTTATAATTAGCTTTCTGCTTTATAATCTGGTGGGTGGTTGCATGCGTCAAATAATGGTACTGCGGTGACAAGTTAGCGGTGGATGCAGCTTAGTGGCAACTGTGGCAATGAGAAGTTCCCTGGCTCCTGCAGGGGTAGAACCCAGATCCTCCCGCATCAAAAGCATAGGCCTTTATCTCCTGGGCTCACAGAGAAAATCTCTGTTGGAGGTTAGCAGTAATAAGACCTGTACCATATTTGAGCAGTTCTGATTTTATTCAGTAAAGGACAGCCGTGCACAGAGTAGTCATTCACAAGAAGACAAGTTGCTGTTACCAGACCTGTAAATTGTTCCCGTGGAAATTATAGTGTGTACTCAGTACTGTTTCAGAGTAGCAACCATGTTAGTCTGTATTCACAAAAAGAAAAGGAGGACTTGTGGCACCTTAGAGACTAACAAATTTATTTGAGCGTAAGCTTTTGTGAGCTACAGCTCACTTCATTGGATGCATCCGATGAAGTGAGCTGTAGCTCACGAAAGCTTATGCTCAAATAAATTTTTTAGTCTCTAAGGTGCCACAAGTCCTCCTTTTCTTTTTACTAAGTACTGTGACAGTCTGGGAGATTGAGAGAAGATGGTTATCTGTGCATAACTATGGGACAACATCCAAATGATGTCTGCTGCAGGAATACCTGCAAGAGAGGCCACTGGGCCAGGAAGTCTCTGTGAGAATATTCTTGAGAGTGTTCCTGGAATCATTCCATTGCCAGGGTACAGTTTTCTCTTCCTACAGAATGAGTGTCTCAGACCTCATATGCTGGAGACCACAGGACCTTCACAGTGTTACCAGCTTTATTATTTATATTCCCCAGTAGGCCTAGATGCAGTGTTTTCACTGCATTTTTAACCGTGTCGGGGGACCCAAGCTTTTAGATTCGATATTTCCAAGCCCATGCTTGAGTATCCACACTGCATTGTAAACCTGGGCTTAAAATGGCTAGACCCGGGTCTCACAGCCAGGCTAATGTGTCCATACTGCATTACACACACCTTCTGACTTGAGTCTGTGGTTTGACTTGCATCCATACTGCAAAATTTCAGGGCTTGGGCTGAGTTACAGTGGGACTCAGGCTCTGACCCGCCACCCTAGCAGAAGCTCCAGTCATGGCCCAGGACCCCATTGTGCTAGATGCTGTACAACCAGAACAAAAAGCTGGCTGCTGCCCCAAGGAGTTTACAATCCAAGTGTAAGACAAGAGACAGCAGATGGAGCAGTACAGGGAAACAATGAGACAATATTGACCAGCATGATAAGCTGTGATCTCTGTACACCAGCAGCCTGACTGTTGTCAGGTTTGTGTAGGGATCACAGCAAAGGAGAATTCTGAGGAGGGGTTTGAAGATGGATAATTAGGTTGCTTTGTGGAAGGTTATGGGGAGCACCTTCCAAGTGTGTGGGGCAGCATCAGAGAAAGCATGAAGGTGGGCAGTGGGGGCTGGCATCGTAGGCCAATCAGAGGCAAGCATCAACTTCTCAATACTGCATGAGATGATAGGAAAGGTTTGGATTGGCCATGAGCAGTTTATGCATGATGCGATAAAGAACAGTCTGTCACAATTTTATCATTAGTCTCATACATCATCATATCGAGAAGGAAATTTTCAAAAGCACCTAAATTCCACTGACTTTCAGTGAGACTAAGGGCTTGTCTACACTTACCGGGGGATCAATGCCGTGGCGATCGATGCACCGGGGGTCCATTTAACGGGTAGACCTGCTAAATCAGAGGTGGGTAAACTACCATCCGCAAGCCACATCCAGCCCACGGGACGGTCCTGCCCAGCCCTTGAGCTCCCAGCTGGGGAGGCTAGCCCCCAGCCCCTCCTCTGTTGTCTCCCCTCCCCCGCAGCCTCACCTTGCCATGTCGCCAGCACTCTGGGTGGCGGGGCTGTGAGCTCCTGCCAGGCAGCACGGCGGCTTGGCTGGCTCTGGCCGGGCAGCGCGGCTGCCAGTCTTGGTGCTCTGAGCGGCATGCTAAGGGGGCGGGGAGCCGGGGGGTTGGATAAAGGGCAGGGGATCCTGGGGGCAGTCAGGGGACAGGGAGCAGGGGGTGGTTGGATGGGGTGGAGGTTCTGGGGGTGCATGGTCAGGAGAAGGGGAATGGGGGGGTTGGACAGGCGTGGGAGTCCCGGGGGCCTGTCAGGGAGCAGGGGTGTGGATAGGGGTCAGGGCAGTCAAGGGACAGGGAGCAGGGTTAGAGGTGGAGGGTCCCTGGAGGGGGCAGTCAGGGGACAAGAAGAAGGGGGGGTTGGATGGGTCGGGAGCTCTGAGGGGGGCAGTCAGGGGGCGGGAAGTGGGAGGGGTCAGATGCAGGCAGGGGCCAGGCTGTTTGGGGAGGCACAGCCTTCCCTGTCCGGCCCTCCATGCAGTTTCGGAACCCCGATGTGGCCCTCAGGCCGAAATGTTTGCCTCCCCCCATGCTAAATCGACTGCAGATTGCTCTCCCATTGACTCCAGTACTCCACCGGAACAAGAAGAGTAAGGGGAATCGACAGGAGAGCATCTCCCATTGACATAGGGTATGTCTACACTACGAAATTAGGTCGAATTTATAGAAGTTGTTTTTTTAGAAATCATTTTTATATATTCGAGTGTGTGTGTCCCCACAGAAAATGCTCTAAGTGTATTAACTCGGTGGAGTGCTTCCACAATAATAAGGCAAGCGTCGTCTTCCAGAGTGTTGCACTGTGGGTAGCTATCCCACAGTTCCCGCAGTCTCCGGAAATGAGATTCAAAAGTTTGCGGTTCTTTTCCTGTCTACCTGGCCAGTAGAGTTGAGAGTGCTGTCCAGAGCGGTCACAATGGAGCACTCTGGGATAGCTCCCGGAGGCCAATACCGTCGAATTGTGTCCACAGTACCCCAAATTTGACCCGGCAAGGCCGATTTAAGGGCTAATCCACTTGTCAGGGGTGGAGTAAGGAAATCAATTTTAAGAGCCCTTTAAGTCGAAAAAAAGAGCTTCATCATGTGGACGGGTGCAGGTTTACATCAATTTAACGCTGCTAAATTCAACCTAAAGTCTTAGTGTAGACCAGGGCATAGTGTACTGTGGACCCCGCGGTAAGTAGATCTAAGCTATGTCGACTTCAGTTAATGTAACTCAAATTATGCAGCTTAGATTGACCAACCGCTGTAGTGTAGACAAGCCCTTAGTTTCTAAAGTGCCTAGGTCACTTTTGCAAGTAGGACTTAATCTCCCAAATCTCGTAGGCACTTTTGAAAATTTTCCCATCTTGTTTTTCTTAAAACCCCAGCTCCTGGACTTATGAATACATAAAAATCTCAGTTTTCATTTCAAAAGAAAAAAAAAGTAAGTTTCCAGCATTCACGGTTGTGGAGAAGAGCTTTAAAAACGTGAACCCTAAAGACTCAAAACCTAGGAGACAAATAAAAAGATGCATTTTTAATCGCCTTAATTTTATTTCAATTTTATGATTTTGAGTGTTCCTGATTCATGATTTTTGAACAGCTGGGGATGGCAGTATTACACCCATGCAAAAGCACTGTGCTCCCTGCAAATGTTGGAACCTATCTTTAAAAAAAGGCTCAGTGGGTGAACCTGGGAATTACAAACCAGTGAGCCTTACCTCAGTACCAAGAAAACTGTTACAATAAGTAAAAACATAATTCTTTGAACGCTTACTCAAGTCCATTCCAGTGTAAGTATGTGCACGCTGCTTGCACTGCCAGCAGAAAGTTTTTCCCCCAGTGGTATCCATGGGGTTGGCTCTGGTGCCCCCTGGAATGGCGCCTTCATGTCACGGTATATAGGAACCTGCCCTCCCCTCAGTTCCTTCTTAACACTTGTGGGAGTCCCTGAAACCTTGCTTGTTTCTTGCACTTGCAAGTATTCCTCTCAGTGGACTGTTCTGGTAAATAAATTGTACATAGTTATTTCTTTTAGAATTAAATTAGAATGTAGTTAAGTAATATAGTGTAGTTTGTTAGTTCCCCGCTTCAGAGGCTAGCCCGACCTGGGCACTGGGGTATGCCTTGGTCCCAGGGTTTCAAGCAGTGTGCCATGTACTGCAAACTGATGCCAGTGAGTGACCCGCACGGTAGTTGTCTTAAGTGCCTGGGAGAGGCTCACGCTCAAGAACGGTGCTGGATGTGTAAGAACTTAAACTCAAGGAAAAAAAGGACACGGACATTAGACTTAAATTCCTCCTCATGGAGGAGGCACTCATCCCTCCTTGGAGCCACAAGTAGAATCGGCACAAAGTACTTTGGTATTGGTCAGGAGCACCCAAGCCTCCCTGGCAGTGGTGCTGCACTGCTCTGCCTCCCCGGTGCCGATGAAAGACTTTGCACCACGGTACCGCCAAACATCCCCAGTTCACAAGAAGACAGTGGCAGCACCGGCCTCCCGGTACCACTCCCCATCACCAGTGCTGAAAAAGAAACAAAGGCAGTTGGACCAGGGGCGCTCCCTGACCCCAAGACAAAGGGTCACAGAGAGAGTGCATCCCGTGCTGGGCTACTCTGAGGTGCCTGCAGACTGCACAGCACTGTTGATTCTGGCCTTGGGAAGGGGGCCATTGAGTCTGGTACTGGCGGTTTCTCCATCTAGAGAGAGGCAGCATGGGGCTACAGCCTTGGCTTTGCCATCAACACCAGAGGATTTTCCGGCAGCGAGGAACCTCCTTTCCCTCCAGGTGCCACCATCCCCCACTGGTCGTGAACTATCTGTGACAGCTCTAGCATCATGGGACACCTCGGCACGGAGACAGTTGCCAGCACAGGGCAAGCCAATAATGATGGCATGGCACCACTCTACCTCACGCTCTCCCTTGCGGTACCGCTCTCCATCACGGCACTGCTGCACGTTGAGGCACCGCTCCCTATCAAAGCACCTCTCTCCTTCGGCATGGCATTGCTATCTGGCACCAGCCGGCACCCCACCTCAGGCTCTGATTTGGAGGCAGAATCAGAATCGTATATACCTCCCAGAGAAGCAGGTACTGCACCAACCATAGACACCTGGATGGACAAGGGAAGTACCGATGGCATGTCCATCAGCACAATGGTATATGCCACTGCAGTGGCCGATTTGGAACCCATGGGTGGACCAGCCATTTCAGGAAGGTGAGAGCACCCCCTCTTCTCCCTTGGAATGGGGTTCAATCCCCGGTGCCGAGATTGGTACCGAGATGCAGGATACGCCTCCATGGGACCCACATGCAACAGAGGAGGTAGAACGTTCGGTACTTGTGCAAGCCTCATCCTCCTCCTCCCCAGACGAGGCAATGGTGGGGATGGCCATGGCACCCGCACAGGGTGACTACAGGTTGCATCAAGAGCTTCTGCATGCAAGCTTGGGCATACAGGTGGAAGAAATTTCTGAGTTAGCCCATGCCTTGGTAAACATATTAACACTCTGGGGACCATCGAGGGTGGTCTTGCCCTTAAATGACACCATCCTAGAACCCAATAATGCTCAGTGGCAGACTGCTGCGTCTCTCCAGCCCATGGCCAAGCTGATGCAGAGAAAATATTTTGTGCCTCCTAAGGACTATGAATATCTATACACTCATTCTCCACTGGGTTTGCTGGTTGTTGCGTTGACTAATGAGAGGGAGAGACAGGAGCAATGGGGGCCCATCGCCTAAGGTGAAAGAGGCCAAAAAAATTGATTGATTGGGCAGGAAAGTCCAACCATCAGGCCCTCTTGGGCTGTTATGATTTTAACTTTTGGTTGGCCATGACAAAGTTTAAGGAACTATCTTTGGAGTCTACAAGTGAATTCTCTGCCTCGGTGGATGAGGGTAAGGACGTAGCTAAGGCATTCCTCCAGGCAGCCTTGGATTCAGCAGACACGGCAGCCCGAGCCATGGTCTCAGCAGTGGTCATGTAGCATAGCTCCTGGCTTCACTCTTCAAGACTACCCTACAAGGTCCAACAAACTATTCAGGATTTGCCATATGACAGCAATTCACTCTTCTCGGAGCAAACTGATGTGAAGCTCCACAACTCAGAGGACTCAAGGGCAACTTTAAAGCCCTTGGGTCTCCACACCCCAGCCCCAGCTTGAAAATACTACAACCCTCAACCCATGGGCCAGTTCTATCCTCCACAACAACACCGGCACAGGCAGGACTATAGCCAAAAGGGGAACAAGGGCTACAGGAGGAGGCCTCCACCCCACTCCTCGTTGGCCCCAATGCCTGCCCCCATGCAACACTAGACAGGGCTAAAACAGGCCTTTTGAAACTGTGTGCCCAAAGGCGGCATACCAGGACAGCAGCCTGGTCAGCAGCCCCTTGGGAGTTCATGAAATTGATCCTATCTCCCCTACATTTGTGAACTGGTTCTCCCACATCTACAAGGCATGGACCCGCATTACGTTGGACCGTTGGGTATTGTGCACAGTGGAAGTGGGATATACCCCTCAGTTCTTCCCCTCTTTCCCACTCCATCGCTTTTCAGGGACCCTTTTCAACAGAGACTTCTGGCCCAGGAGGTGCAATCACTCCTATGGGTAGAGATTGTGGTGGAGGCTCCTCTGGAGTTAAGGGGCTGGGGATTTTACTCCCATTACTTCCTAATCCCAAAGGCCAACAGTGACCTCAGACCCATCCTGGATCTGCAAAACCTCAAAAGATTAATGAAGAACCTGAAATTCTGCATGGTCTCCCTGCCCTTTATTATCCGCTCCCTGTATCCAGGGGACTGGTACACAGCCCTCGACTTAAAGAACGCTTATTTTCATATAGCTGTCTTCCATGGACACAGGAGATACTTTCGATTTGTGGTAAACTACAAAAATGGAAGCAGATGTAAAACTGATACAGTCAACTTTCCAGAGCCTGGAGCTGTTGCTAAATATGCAAAAATCAACCTTTTCTCCAGTTCAAATAATAGAATTCATAGGGGATGTCCTCCACTTGAACCAGGTTGGAGATTTTCTCCCAGAAACCCAATTCAGAGCTATAGAGACACTTATAAATGGCCTGAGAGATTCCTCCATTACCACAGTGAGAAACTGCTTGAAGCTTCTGGGGCACATGGCATCTTATACCTTTGTAGCACAACACATGCGACTCCATCTGCGGCCCCTCCAATCTTGGCTAGAATCAGTATAAATACCAGGCCGACATCCTCTGGACAAGGTAATCACGATTCTGACATCAGTGAATTCTACCCTCCTGTGGTGGCAAGATGGTGTGTGCCGGTATTCCCTCTTTGAGGCCCGCGCCTTTGATATTCCTGGTCATTGATGCTTCAGAGATGGGGCGGGAGCTCACTTTGGGTCCCTCAGAACTCAGGGTCTCTGGTCACCAGAGGAGGTAGTCTTACCTTTCAATGTGAGAGATTTAGGGCTGTGTGTCTAGCCTGCCAAGTGTCCCGACCCCACCTGGACAGTAGGTGCATATCTGTCCTCATGGACAACACAACAGCAATGTTTGAAATAAACGAGCAACGGGGAGCTTGCTCCTCTCCCCTTTGTCAGGAAGCCCTAAACCTGTGGGACTTCTGTATAGCCTATTCCTATTCACCTTGAAGCCTCCTACCTACCAGGGTCACAGAGCAAGCTGGTAGACCATGTAAGCAGATCCTTTTCCAGCAACCACAAGTGGTCCATTTGCCCAGACATCTTGAATGCTGTTTTCCAGAAGTTGGGGTTTCCCCAAGTGGACCTGTTCATGATGAGGCACAACAGGAAGTGCCCTCAGTTCTGCTCCTTCCTGGGGCACAATCCAGGCTTGCTCACAAACGCTTTTCTCCTTCTCCTTTACGTGTTCCCTCCCACTCCTCTGACATGCAAGGTACTGCTCAAGGTCAGAAGGAACAGAACATGATTAATCCTAATAGCTCCAGCATGGCTGTGCCAACGTTGGTTCACAACCCTGCTGGACTTCTCGGTCGACATGCCTGTCAGCCTGCCAAGGTTCCTGGACTTGATCTCTCAGAACCATGACTGCCTGCTCTATCCAAACCTTGAGTCTCACCACCTGACGGCATGAAAGCTCCATGACTGAACCAGGCAGAACAATCTTGTTCAGCACCAGTACAAGAGAAGCTCTTGGGCAGCAGGAAGCCATCGACTAAAACCGCCTACCTGGAGAAATGGAAGAGATTCTCAATCTGGTCGAAGCAAAAAGGTGTTTTGCCTATGGAATCCTCACTGTCCTTTATTTTGCGCTACCTGCTTTACTTAAAGCAGGAAAGACTAACCGTTTCAGCCGTAAGGGTTCATCTAGTGAGGAGGTGGGACCTTCGCCAAGTCCTAACAAGTGCGGATGCAGGATGTGATCCATGAGGAAATTCTCTGGACCGAGACTGAACTGCTTCTCATCCTGTCCTCAATGGCTACAAACAGTTGGGTGGTCTTTCTAAAAAGTTTGGTTCTCCCTCTGTAGAAAGCAAGTGCATGTCTCACATCTAGGGAGCGGAGCCTCAGTTGGCCTCTGCTAGCACGTGAGTTAGGTTACAAGACAGGGAGAAAAAGGTCCTGTTTACTATGAAATTGTGAGACCACCTTTTGAAGAAAGGATGGATGTGACCACAGCCGTACCTTGTCTTTGAAGAACACTGTATGTGCTGCTGATTTGCAGAGAACATATTGCCCAGTCTTGGCTCATTGTTTACTTGTATACCTCCCTCTGTCTGTCTGCATCAATTTTTTGTCTCTTGTTTTCTATTTACATTGTAAGATTCTTGGGGCAGGAACCACCTTTTTTGTGTGTGTTTTGTACAGTACTTAACACCATGTTGCCCTGGCCCCTGCCTTGGGCTCCTAGGCACTACAGTAATACAAATAATAATTGATTAAAAGGGACATAAACTCTCATGGTTTATTCCATGAGTCAACCACTGATGGGGATTTAGGAAGAGACTTTGCCTATGGACAGGTTATTTTATAAATTGTCCATAAGGGGATATCTTACATCTTTCTCTGAAGCATTGGATACTGACCGTGATTGGAAGCAGAATTGGAAGCAAGCTCAAAGGAGTGCCGGTCTGATCTGGCATCACGATTGCTATGCGGTCTAATTTATCTTTCTCATCCCCCACACCTCTGGGAAATTTGAGAAGCTGAGCCTGAGGCAGGTAGAAAGAAAGAGAGACATGTGATAATGTTATCCATAGAGACATGATTGCCTCCCACCTGCTCATGACTCATCAGAGCCTGGTTGGTAGCATGCTATAGACTGAAAGAAATAATCAACACAAAATCAGCCTTAGTAATAAAATGTCAGACTGATTGTTTAAATAAAAAAGGCCCATAAAAGTTGAAATCACTTATCAGTGCCAAATGACGACTAAATATTTTCTGTTTAGCAATTGCTTGACACTCTTGCTAATGTTTAAATTTGCCAGGATGAGGAACAGTTCGAAGGTAATGTTATGACCTGTCTCATTATTCTCTTCTCCTTTGGAGGACACAACACTAATTAGCTGGCATGCTGCAATTGGCCCCGTTACAAAGTATCTCTCCTCTGGCTGTTGTGGAAGGCTCTTGAGTAAAGAGAATGGGGCGGGGGTGATTGGACACATCAGCTTGTTCTCGCCTTCAAGACTGTGCCATTGCAGAGCAAAATGAGCCTCTGAGGAAGCTCTTCAGCTGATGGTGGTTGTAAAGGTTGTGTCTGAGCCACATCAGTGTGATATCTACAGTGTACATGAAAAGTCCCTTTTAAAAGTTAAATTAGTGCATTTTGTTAATACCAAAAGGTAAAAGAGGCAGCCTGGTTCAGTGGATAAGGCACTGGACTAGAAGACTTGGGTTCGATACTTGGTTCTGCCACTGATCTGTTATGTGACCTTGGGCAAGTTGGTTTGCTGCTCTGTGCATGTTTTCTCTTTAACATTTTGTCTGTCTTGCCTGTTTAGATTGTAGACTCCTCGGGGCAGAGGGCTGTCAATTATTTTGTGTTGTATGCTGCCTGGTGCAGCGGGCTTCCAAATTTTATTAGGGGGCCTTAGGCCCTAGAGTAATAAAGATACAGGTTTGATGCTGCAAGGTGTTGAGTGGGAAATCTGAAGGGAGTTGAGGACATTGGGCACCTGGAATGAATAGGTCCTAAAGTGCTAAATGATATTTTCCTCAATGCACTTTTTGTATCCTCCTATTCTCTTCCTTATATATCCCCGTTTTTGCACATCAAAGGACCACATATTTTGCCTTCAAATCCTTCTATCTGTCTGATTGAAACACACCCATCACCACATTATCTGAATGCCAGAAAGTCTATCAACCTTAATCCACTGACAATGGGAGAGTAATATTGAACAAATTGCCAACTCAGATTAAACCTCAGGGGCAGTGCTGAACTCAGCTGAGCTAAGCAGGGAAGACGTAGTATAAAAAAGTCACTTGCGAGGCAAACTTGAGAGCTACAAACAGAAGCAGCCAACAGGCATTTCAGAGCGAGTTGAGAGCGGGACTGTGAGAGGCTTTCATTCTGGTTTCAGCACTGTGTGTGATATTAAGACGGACAGTGATGGAACAATTGTGGTGACCTGCACTGAATGTGCCAATGTACTCTTTCCTGCCTGAAGACAATAGGGATTTCATGTGCATGAAGTGCAAATTGGTGGTTGTGTTGGAAGAGAAGATTCTTGCAGTGCAGGGGCAAGTAGAGACATTACAGAAAAGCAGAGGAGTTCCTCAACAGCCAGGTTCAGGAAACACCAAATACCTTAGGTTCAAGGAAGAATGGAGCTGGTCACCAAGAAGTTTCAGAGAGAAGAGGTCAGAGAGGAGACCTGGCAGTTCATAGTCACCAGAAGCAGGAGGTGATTGCAGCATTCTAAATGGCTGGCAAAAGATGAGAATGGGCAGGCTGTTGCCACCAGAGAGAAGAGAAACTCCACACAGCTAGAAAAAAGAAAAGGAGGACTTGTGGCGCCTTAGAGACTAACAAATTTATTTGAGCATAAGCTTTCGTGAGTTACTGCTCACTTCATCAGATGCATTCAGTGGAAAAAAATGTGTTAGTCTCTAAGGTTCCACAAGTCCTCCTTTTCTTTTTGCGAATACAGACTAACATGGCTGCTACTCTGAAACACAGCTAGAAGTTTCACATACCAGGTCCTTAACCTGGAAACTATGGAAGATACCTCTCGAGATCCAGTAGGTCCAAGGGAATGGAGAGATGCACTGGACACACATCTCGGCTCAACTTATAAGAAACTCAGATTTGCCCACAATGAGTTCTCCAATCGTCCAAAGATGACAAACAATCCTTGGAGATTCAATACTCAGAAAAATAGAAAGAACACTCTGCAAGGGAGGGGGAACAACAGGACAACATGCAGCCAGGACATGAAATGTCACTCTAAGAATAGATAGGCTTCTGAAGTCTATGGGCAAGGATCCACTGGTGATCATTTATATCAGCATTAATGTCTTAAGCTAAGATTTAGATATGGGTATTTTTAGTAAAAGTCATGCACAGGTCATGGGCAATAAACAAAAATTCATGGCCCGTGACCTGTCCATGACTTTCAGTATAAATACCCATTACTAAATCTTGGCTCATGAGCCTCGCTGTTCTGTGGGGGAGGGGCCCTCCTCCAATAGTGGGGGCTAACTTCTCCCAGTAGCCCTGCTCCCAGGCCCTGGGGACCACTCTCATGAGGTCTCCAGAGCTGCCCCGGGGATTGCTGCTGCTTGGAGAGCCCCCAGGACTGCTGCTCGGGTGCTCCCCGGGGCTGCTGGAGTGGCCCTGGGGCCAGCCATACCGGCCGCTGCTCGGGTGCTCCCCGGGGCCAGCTGCCAGGGGCCGCTCGAGCAGCAGCCAGTGTGGCTGGCCCCAGGGCCACTCCAGCAGTGTGGACACCAGCTGCTTAGGCAGCCCTGAAGTCAGCCACATTGGCTGCTGCACCTATGGAAGTCACGGAGGTCTCTGACCGTCACGGAATCCATGACTTCCGCGACCTCCATGACAGAATCACAGCCTTACTAATCACACTGTGTCGTGAGATAGCTCACAGATAGTAGATGATTTCAAGGAACTTGGAAGCATGCGGAAGAAGACTGTCCAAGTAATTGTCTCTGAGATCCTTCCTGTCCCACAAGCAAAGGAAGATGATTTTGGAAGTGAACTGCTGACTAAGTGGTGTAGAGTGGGGGGTTTGGATTTTGTGGAACATTATTTCCACCTTCTATGGGGAGAGGGGGCTGTATAGTTTGGATGGCCTCCACCTCAGTAGAAGGGGAACCAAGCTTCTCAGGACAGTTTGAGTAGTCAGGAGAGGGTTAAACTAATAGCAAAAAAGGAGGCTGAAAAGAAGGAAAATATGAGTACGCAACACAAAATTGAGATTTGAGAACAAGATTAATCAAGGAACCGAAGAACGTGAAGAGAAGAAATTTTTGAATTGCCTCTTCACCAATGCTAGGAACCAGGGTAACAAACAAGAGGAACTGGAATTGCTCATTTTTTAACATAAATTTGATCTTGTTGGTATTACGGAAACATAGTGGGATGATTCTCACAATTGGAATGGTCAAATCAATGGTTATAACATATTTAGGAAGGGTTGAGTGGGCAGAAGGGAAAGGATAGTGGCAAACTATGTCAAATATGGCATTACCTGTTTCCAAGTCACTGAGAGCTCGGAAGAAAATGATCTTGAATGCTTATGGATCAAGTTTAGATGACAGTTTCTTATCTAAAAAAAGTGTTGCAGCCAACATGGGAAAATTCTTTATGTGACCTTGTGCTAACAGATACTAAAGAACTAAAAATTAACGGTAGCTTAGATACAAAGGATTATGACTTGATCACATTTGTAAGGTGCAAGCAGAATGAAGTCCAGATTATTAATATATATACTTGGTGCTTTAATAGGACCAGTTTCACAAAGCTGAAACATTATGAGCGAAATCAGCTGGAAGGAGGAATTTATTGAAAAAATGTGAATGATAATTGGGAATCATTTAAAAACCTTAGCAGATGCCCAAAAACCTACAATCCCACAATTGAGGAAGAAGACTTTTCTGAGTAAAAAACTAACCTGGTTTAGATTATATAAAGGCAGCTATATTTTTTTTAAAAAAGCATATAACAAATGGAAGAAAGGGAAAGTTCAAGGTAATGAATATAAATCAGAAGTTAGGAATTCTCAAAAATTGATAAGGGAAGCAAAGGAACACAAAGAGAAATTTGTGTTCAGCAGAGTTAAGGACAATAAGGACTTTTAAAACATATTAGGAACAAAAAGAATCCTGACAATAGTATTCGTCCATTACTAGATAGAAATGGTAGAATTATCAATAATAAAAGGCAGAAATGTTCAATAAATATTTCTATTCTGTATATGAGGAAATCGGATGACATAGTCTCATCATATAGTAATGATAACACTGTTTCCATTCCACTAGTATTTCAGGAGAATGTTAAACAGCAGCTGCTAAAGTTAGACATTGTTAAATCAGCAGTTCCAAGTAATGTGCACCTGAGAGTTTTAAAAGCTGGCTGAAGGGCTTGCTTGACCATTAATGATGATTTTCAATAAGCCTTGAGCGCTGCGGAAGTTCCAGAAGACTGGAAGAAAGTTAATATTGTGCCAATTTTTAAAAAGGGTAAACAGGATGACCTGTAATTATAGGCCTGTCAGCCTGACATCAGTCCTGGATAAGATAATGTAGTGGCTGATACAGGACTTGATTAATAGAGAATTTAAGGAGGGTAATCTAAGTAAAGAACAGCAACATGGGTTGAAGGAAAATAGATCCTGTCAAACTAATTTGATTTATTTTTTGATGAGATTACAAATATTGTTGCTAAAGGTACTAGTTTTGATGCAATATACTCAGTCTTCTGAGTGGATTAAACACTGGCAAACTGATAGATCTCAAAATGTAATTGTAAATGGGAAATTGTCATCAAGTGGGTGTGTTTCCAGTGGAGTCCCAGAGGGATTGATTCTTGGCTATACACTATCTAACATATTTATCAATGATCTGGAAGAAAATACAAAATCACTGATAAAGTTTGCAGATTACACAGAAATTGTGGGAGTGGTAGATAATCAAGAGGACAGGACTCTGATTCAGAGTCATCCAGATCACTTTGGTAAATTGGGTGCAAACAAACAATATGTATTTTAATACAGTGAAATGAAAAAAATATATATCTAGGAGCAAAGAATGTCAGACATACTTACAGAATGGGTGGCTCTTATCCAGGGAAGCAGTGCCTCTGAAAAATATTGCGGGAGGGGAGATGTATAATCAGCTGTACATCAACTCCTAGTTTGATCCAGTGGCCAAAAAAACAAGAGCAATTCTGGGATGCATAAACAGGGAAATCTCAAGTAGGAGACGAGAGATTATTTTACCTTTGTATTTGGCACTGGTGTAACCACTGCTTGGATATTTTATTTGTCATACTTTGTTTTAGTTTATTTAACTGCTTTTGCAGTGTCTGTATATCTCCTTGGGTTCCTGTGAACATCCTGGTCCCAAACAATCCACTAATGGTTCCTGTTATCCCAGTGGTATCTCTCCTTTTTCATGCTTACTCCTTTGTTTCTGGGGTTATCCCAAAGTAGTTTCATAAATTCTCCATATAATTCCCCAATTTGACAACTTTGACAGACTTCAGGATTGGTAAAATCCCACTTGGATTAAGTAAAATACCAGTAAAATCCCAGATTGGTAAAATCCCACTCTATTAAGAATAATTGGGACATGGAACCAGCATACTTTATTGTATAATGCACTGGTTTTGCTTCTAATTGGGGAGGGTCTTAATCCACTTTCTTATGCTGGTGTTACTACTGGACATGGAGAAATGTCAGAGGTGGAATTAATAATTGTTTATGTGATTGTGATAATTGAGGGAATGGTTGGTTTGTTAATTAGTCTGTAACTAACATTTCTACATCTACTATTCCCATTTCTCAGAGTTCTTTTACTGTACCCCTGTAAAGCTCCAGTATTAATGGACTTAACATCTTGAATTATCATAGAAACATCTCCCTGTGTTATATCCTCATTTACAGATTGCACTCAGCTATGTTCATGATCTTTTCCATATACAAAGTATCTCTTTTTATTAGAGCATGATCCATAATTTTCCCCTCCTGAATACATTAATATTAATATTCCCTCATTTGCACCATTTGGTATAAATTTCCATGTTATGAGAAGAGGAAACAAATTTTGTTTATTTCTTGTAAAAATACACTGCAGTTATATTACTTCCTTTAGATCCTAAAATTGTTCGAATAGTTAGAACTGTCATAGGCACAGTCGTATTTGTTTAATCTCTTCCCCATTTTCTCTTAATAGCCCTTTGGCATGTATGTGTTCCCCAATTTCTCTTCTTACTTTTTTAATGCTTGTATTCTTATTGATATTACCCTCTTTTAGTGTGTGGTCCTCTTCATCAGTTAAGATGTGGAATTGCTTAGCAGTAGATCTTATAACTGGCCTGAAAGTAGTTATTCTTATTCTATAACACTCAGGGAGTATACTGTTTTCCTTCATACCTAATAGATAAAAAATTACAACCCCATTTTCATATATGGGGGAGGGTACCCTCAACTCCGATCTTCCAGTACTTAGATCATAGTTATGCTGAAGCGCTATTGTACAATCTTTAGAGCACATCCGGCCTCCAATTATCCAGTTCATACCTGGCAGACACTGGAATTCCTGTTGTGCTCTGCCATGTCCCACCAACCAATCATACACAAGTTGGAGCATACACAGTTCATCAGGAGACATTGGTAGGTCATGCATTTGAATTGGTCCTTTCTCTGTATACACAGGGTAAGTCCAGGTCCAGTTTATTAAGCAGCATGTATCCAAGTAACAGACAGTTCTGCCTAGATGACAAAATGAAGCAGCATCAGACTTGTCCTTTGAACAATTTCATATGATTAAGATGAAATCATTTGTCACACTTTTTCTTCCTTTATCAATTCACACCAAACACACACTGAGACTAGCATTTTCTGTAACACGGTAGTGCCCATCCCAACTAGGTTTTAAAGGGTTTCCTTTTACATTGTAGATTTTTTTATCATTGCTTCATCTCCTATTTGCCTCTGTTGCAACTTTATTGTGGTACCAAAGTATTGAGCAGTCAGGCTTTGTCTCACATCCATGGTTTTGGCTGCCCGTAGATGAACTTCTCTCAGGTTTTCTTTTAGCTGTAGCAGCCATTGATCAGTTACAACAGCGTGTTGAACCAAGCCTGGCACAGCACAAAGAAGGTGTGCAGGAAACACTGTTTTATGTCCTGTCATGATTTCTAAAGGAGCTACCCACATTGTTCTGTTTGGAGAAGCTCAAAGAGCCATCACTATTAAGGGCAATTTGTTTCCCAATCTTTGTTGTTGTCATTAAGATATTTAGTCAGCATAACCTTAAAAGTTCAGTTACATCTTTCTACCAGTCTTGATGACTCTGGAGGATAGGTGAGATGATATTTCTGCTATATTCCCAGCATTTTCATGGTGTTACATGTTGTCTCATCAGGAATATGTGTTCTCTGAATCAATTACCCATGGAAGTCCTCATCTGGTAAAGATTTGCACAAGTGGAACCGTAGCAGTAGCAGCTGCCTTGTTGTTTCTCACAGGGATTACTTCTACCCATTTGGAGCAAACTTTCACAATGACCAACTGTCAAGGTTGATTCCCCGCTCTGGCACTTCGAGTGCAGAAGGTGGGAGCCCGCAAGGACTCTAAAAATAAATACTGGCCTCTCCAGACTTGTATTAAACTCCCAAGGTTACAGCTTTTCTCTGACCTTGGATAGGTAGATGCTGCCACTACCTAAGTGCAGAACCCCTTTGAGAGCTCAGGAAGGTGCACTTGGGAATTCCTTCCTGTGGGGTACCTTCAAGCCCTTTCACTCCCCCTCCCGGGAAGAGCTGAGAAAGAAAAACAAATCAGCTGTTGCCATTAATTTTTTGGTAATTAAAAAAACAAAACATGCGCATAAACCTCTTAAGACACAGAACTCCAATCCTGTGCTTTAAAAAGGGACATTTTATTTTTAAAAATAAAGAAAACACATCTGGAACCTCAAGCTATTGCTAGATTTTAAAAGAGTAACTACAAGGATTAAGCACCAAGAATACCTTTCTTGAGGTCCTGCTTAAAGGTTACAAGCAAAACAAAAGCACCTGGGGCTAGCACAGAGGAATCCGAAAGCCATAAAGAAATAAAAAGAGCTAAATCTAATCACATCTTCCTAGACATTTCCTGATCTACTTACATATCTGGGGTTTCAAATGAGTAGTTTCTAGGTATGATACCAAAGATTTTTCATACCTGGCCCAAGCTTCTTACAACATAACTGCTGCCCTGTCCGCCTCTCCCCAGGAGAACAGACAGACAGACAATAGGGAAGTCTTTTTTTCAATTTGAAAAAGTTCTACCCTTCCCATTGGCTCTTTGGGCCAGGCGCCCACTCACTTCCTTTTACCTATGCACAGCAGTGAGACTTTTTAACCCTTTACAGGTAAAGCAATTAGAAAACACCTACTAAGAGGGATTCTATAGCTAACTGGCTGGCTGGGTCCAAAAAAGGGAGCTTCCCTTTCCCCCCTTCATTTATTACACCAACACAGATAGATTTTCTTGGGCCATTTTAGGCAATAGTCCAATATAATCAATATGGAGTCCAATCTGTGAGCTTTCAATTTGGTTGTGTCTCAATTTTGCTTTCTTCTTGACAGATTCAGAATTTACCTGTGCAGACACTAGACAATTTTCTGTATATCACCTAACATCCTGATTCATCCGTGCCCACCAAACAATATGCTGTATTCTTACTAGTGCATTTTTAACACCTTGGTGCCCTCCAGTGGGTATATCAAGGGTTTGGCTACCTTGATGGATTCTCCATCGGGGTTGTATAAACTTTAAGAGAACTCCTTTATATTCTGTTGACTCTCTCTCTGGGCTCAGCTTAGCTTCTGTAAGACCTTTGCAAGCTAGCCAAATCAATATTTTCCCATTTAGGAGTAATAGCTGCAATGGGAGTGTCAGATTGTGACTGTTTCCACAGTGGAGCACCGATAGCTGCTGCCTTGGCTGCTAAATCATCCTCTCAGTTCCAGCCAACTCCAGGGGAGTTACTCCCATGTGCCTTTACCATTACCATCGCCAGCAGGGTGTCTTTGACTTTTTAAATGTCCAGATCATAAATATACTGTTGTAGGTGAGCATATGCTAAAGGGTTACCATTCCCAGAGCGAAATCTGTGGTAAAGCTGGTACGGCAATAACTTGGGCAATGCTTCGTGCACCCATTGTGAATCCAAATAAACAATTAATGGGAAAATCAGGAAAAACTTCCAGCACTTGGGCTACTGCTACCAGTTCAGCAAATTGGGCTGACTTGGTTTCTACACTGTGTTGTACTCAGAAGCGGATTAAGAAATATTGGGGCCCTGGGCACAAAGAACATTGGGGCCCCTGCCATTGGGCCCTTCCCCCAAGGCCCCACCCCCTGGCCTGGCCAGAAGCCACTACGGGGACCCTGGACCCTGCACCTGCCCTGGGCGGTGTGCCCTAGGGGTCAGGGACATGGGCTGGTGGCTGCTTTTGGGCACCCTCGCCCAAGGCAGGTGCAGGGTCCAGGGCTCCCCACAGCTGCCTGGGCTCCCTGGGCAGCTCTTACCACAGCCTAGCGCAGTGGTCCCCAAACTGTGCAGTACACTACCCTAGGGGGACACAGAGGAATGTTCGGGGGGGGTGCGGCAGGGTCCAGCCCTGCCCCCATCTCTGCTTCAGCCCCACCCCCAGCCCCAGCTGTGGCTCTGCTCCTGACTGCACCCCACATTCACAGCCCCTGACTATGGGTCCCAGCCCCACTGCTGGCCCCGGTGGGGGGTGGGGGCGTGCACGGACCGGGTAAGGGTGGAGGATGTGCAACCAAAAAAGTTTGGGGACTCCTGGCCGAGGGTGACCATACATCCTATTTTGACCCCAGACATCCCGACTTTTTTGGCAAAACTGGACTTTTGTTCCATTTGCTCTTGCCAACTGATCATCAGTTGGAAGCCCAGTTTTTCCAAAAAGGGGCTGGGGCAGCTGTGCAGTGGGGTGCGGGGAGGCCTTTGGCAAGTGGCTTGGGCCAGCCCCGCACAGGGGAGGGGAGAGAGCCAGCTCTGCAAGGGGGAGGGGGAAAGGGAGAGGGGCTCATGAGTGAGCTCCATGGCATGTGTGGGAGGGAAGGACGGGGCCCAGTACAGCATTGCGCCGGGTGGGGGTGACCTCAGTTCAGCCCTGTGCAGGGCGGGCGGGGGCGGAGGGGGGTTCGGTCGGGCAAAGCACAGGGCAGGGCTGGTGGGGGAGCTCGGGCCAGCTCAGCGTGGGGCTCGGGCGAGCCAGCTGCTCCGCCAGCTGTGCCTGGGGGAATATTACTCATCCAACACTTCCACAGGCTTCTGGCTGTGTTGGAGGTGGGCCTCGGTGAAACAGAGGAGTGAGGCAGGGGAAGAGGTGGAGCAGCAGACGTGGCCAAAGTTTCTGCCTCCCCTGAACGGCCCCCCAAATTTCCCGGGGTCTGTGGGCACAGGCTCCATTGACCCATGCAGTAATCCGTCACTGCCTGTTCCAAGTTGGGAATCACAAAAACAAGCCCTGTGTTAGGACTGCCCTCCTGATAATATGCTGGTCCATCTGCGAATACTTTGGTGCCTGGCTTTGTTTCTGTCTGTTGCCACGCCACAGCTCAAATCGGAGATGTGCCATATGGCGTGTCAGCCAAAAGACATTCATGTGGGTATAACCCATTGTTGATGCTTTGCAGCGGGGATTACCCAGAGGCACATTTTAGCCAGATCCATCACAATCTTGTGTTGGACCATTATGTCCGATCCCATCATAGATTGTTTTGTGGGCAGGCATGGCAATGCAAATGCCATGCCTGCCTTCCAGGACCCAATCTCAACAGAAAAGTACCAAAACGTACCCCATGAAATCTCTGCCTTCACATGCTTACAGTATCATTTTGTAGAGCTCCTCAAAGAGAAACATGGTGGCTGTTTCTCATAACAGAGACAAAGGGACACCCTTGTACCAGCTAGGACGGTTTGTTGATTACCTCTGATCCAAGCCTCTGTTGATACTTCCAATCTTCATGAAGCCGAAAAGAAAAAATCTGCCCTGAGAAACTGAAGGCTTGGTTTTCCTAACATGAATATCCTCTGGCAGCAGTATCTGGGATTATAGCTGTCACAGAATTATTCTGTGGTAAGAAGAGCTGACCTTTTTTTTTCCTTTTCTTTATATTCTTCCAATTGTTATAACGATTCTATATAACTTGGTTCTGTCCATTGATATTTTCAACCTCCTCTCCAATATCCTCTTCCCATATCGCTCGGGGAGCATCCATCTCTTCCATCTGACTGCCAGCCACCCTCTGTCTTAAAAGAAAAGGAGTACTTGTGGCACCTTAGAGACTAACCAATTTATTTGAGCATGAGCTTTCGTGAGCTACAGCTCACGAAAGCTCATGCTCAAATAAATTGGTTAGTCTCTAAGGTGCCACAAGTACTCCTTTTCTTTTTGCGAATACAGACTAACACGGCTGTTACTCTGAAACCTGTCTTAAAAGTATATTCTTTCTGCTGGATCACTTGTGTCTGACAGGCTGCCACTCTCTTATCCTGCAGCCATTCCTGAGCCTTCGCTCAATTTCTTTCCCAGATGCTGGCCATAAATATTAAAAGTTGTGGTAGGGTGCTGGTCTCGGTGGAATGCTGAAGTTTTGTTTGATGTTTAATATGATCTGTTTGCTATTATCAAGCCTTTATATTCCCCACCCTTACACGCAGGTTTGGCTTGTACCATGCACTGGTCTACATACCACAATTTTGCTTCAAATAATTGAGAATGTTCATTGGGGCGTTGCTTAGTTTTGGCTAAAGTCTCAAATGCCCCCTTGAATTAATTATTGCATGTCCTAGAGGATGCACTGCTTCCTTTCTGATCCCTTCGTCTAGAGTTCTCCACACCTTTAGGGGTAGGTCTTTGGAT
The DNA here is from genome assembly GCF_965140295.1 of Lepidochelys olivacea. NCBI lineage: Eukaryota > Metazoa > Chordata > Testudines > Cheloniidae > Lepidochelys > Lepidochelys olivacea. The sequence goes on from NC_140412.1 coordinate 12,433,704, forward strand.
TCTTTGACCATGGTATGGTATTCCAAGAAAGAGGAGTGCAAGGCTTCGGATTCTTTGACCATGGGATGGCGTTGCAAGAAGGAGGAGTGCTAGGAAGAGACGGGTTCCACCTAACAAAGGGAAGGAAGAGCATCTTTGCAAGCAGGCTGGCTCACCTAGTGAGGAAGGCTTCAAACTAGGTTCACCGGGGGAAGGAGGCCAAAGCCCTGAGGTAAGTGGGGCAGTGGGATACCGGGAGGAAGCACGAGCAGGAGCGCGCGAGAGGGCAGGGCTCCTGCCTCATACTGAGAAAGAGGGACGATCAGCGAGTTATCTCAAGCGCCTATACACAAATGCAAGAAGCCTGGGAAACAAGCAGGGAGAACTGGAAGTCCTGGCACAGTCAAGGAATTATGATGTGATTGGAATAACAGAGACTTGGTGGGATAACTCAAATGACTGGAGTGCTGTCATGGATGGGTATAAACTGTTCAGGAAGGACAGGCAGGGCAGAAAAGGTGGGAGAGTTGTATTGTATGTAAGAGTGTGGTATGACTGCTCAGAGCTCAAGTATGAAACTGCAGAAAAATCTGAGAGTCTCTGGATTAAGTTTAGAAGTGTGAGCAATAAGGGTGATGTTGTGGTGGGAGACTGCTATAGACCATCGGACCAGGGGGATGAGGTGGACGAGGCTTTCTTCCAGCAACTCATGGAAGTTACTAGATCGCAGGCCCTGGTTCTCATGGGAGACTTCAATCACCCTGATATCTGCTGGGAGAGCAATACAGCGGTGCACAGACAATCCAGGAAGTTTTTGGAAAGTGTAGGGGACAATATCCTGGTGCAAGTGCTGGAGGAACCAACTAGGGGCAGAGCTGCTTCTTGACCTGCTGCTCACAAACCGGGAAGAATTAGTAGGGGAAGCAAAAGTGGATGGGAACCTGGGAGGCAGTGGCCATGAGATGGTCGAGTTCAGGATCCTGACACAGGGAAGAAAGGAGAGCAGCAGAATACGGACCCTGGACTTCAGGAAAGCAGACTTTGACTCCCTCAGGGAACTGATAGGCAGGATCCCCTGGGAGAATAACATGAGGGGGAAAGGAGTCCAGGAGAGCTGGCTGTGTTGTAAAGAATCCTTATTGAGGTTACAGGGACAAACCATCCCGATGTGTAGAAAGAATAATAAATATGGCAGGTGACCAGCTTGGCTTAACAGTGAAATCCTTGCTGATCTTAAACACAAAAAAGAAGCTTACAAGAAGTGGAAGATTGGACAAATAACCAGGGAAGAATATACAAATATTGCTCGGGCATGCAGGAGTGAAATCAGGAAGGCCAGATCACACCGGGAGTTGCAGCTACCAAGAGACGTTAACAGTAACAAGAAGGGTTTCTTCAGGTATGTTAGCAACAAGAAGAAAGTCAAGGAAAGTGTAGGCCCCTTACTGAATGAGGGAGGCAACCTAACGACAGAGGATGTGGAAAAAGCTAATGTACTCAATGCTTTTTTTGTTTCTGTCTTCACGAACAAGGTCAGTTCCCAGGCTACTGCACTGGGCAGCACAGCATGGGGAGGAGGTGACCAGCCCTCTGTGGAAAAAGAAGTGGTTTGGGACTATTAGAAAAGCTGGATGAGCACAAGTCCATGGGGCCAGATGTGCTGCATCCGAGAGTGCTAAAGGAGTTGGCAGATGTGATTGCAGAGCCATTGGCCTTTATCTTTGAAAATTCATGGTCATCGGGGGAGGTCTCAGATGACTGGAAAAAGACTAATGTAGTGCCCATCTTTAAAAAAGGGAAGAAGGAAGATCCTGGGAACTACAGGCCAGTCAGCCTCACCTCAGTCCCTGGAAAAATCATGGAGCAGGTCCTCAAGGAATCAATTCTGAAGCACTTAGAGGAGAGGAAGGTGATCAGGAACAGTCAGCATGGATTCACCAAGGGCAAGTCATGCCTGACTAATCTAATTGCCTTCTATAATGAGATAACTGGCTCTGTGGATGAGGGGAAAGCAGTGGACATGTTGTTCCTTGACTTTAACAAAGCTTTTGACACGGTCTCCCACAGTATTCTTGTCAGCAAGTTAAAGAAGTATGGACTGGATGAATGGACTATAAGGTGGATAGAAAGCTGGCTAGATTGTCGGGCTCTACAGCTAGTGATTAATGGCTCCATGTCTAGTTGGCAGCCGGTATCAAGTGGAGTGCCCCAAGGGCCAGTGCTGGGGCCGTTTTTGTTCAATATCTTCATTAATGATCTGGAGGATGGCGTGGATTGCACCCTTGGCAAGTTTGCAGATGACACTAAACTAAGCTGGAGGGTAGGGATAGGATACAGAGGCCCCTAGACAAATTAGAGGACTAGGGCAAAAGAAATCTGATGAGGTTCAACAGGGACAAGTGCAGAGTCTTGCACTTAGGACAGAAGAATCCCATGCACCACTACAGACTAGGGACTGAATGGCTAGGCAGCAGTTCTGCAGAAAAGGACCTAAAGGTTACAGTGGACGAGAAGCTGGATATGAGTCAACAGTGTGCCCTTGTTGCCAAGAAGGCCAATGGCATTTTGGGCTGTATAAGTAGGGGCATTGCCAGCAGATCGAGGGACGTGATCGTTCCCCTCTATTGGACATCAGTGAGGCCTCATCTGGAGTACTGTGTCCAGTTTTGGGCCCCACAGTACAAGAAGGATGTGAAAAAATTGGAAAGAGTCCAGCAGAGGGCAACAAAAATGATTAGGGGACTGGAACACATGACTTATGAGGAGAGGCTGAGGGAACTGGGATTGTTTAGTCTGCGGAAGAGAAGAATGAGGGGGGATTTGATAGCTGCTTTCAACTACCTGCAAGGGGGGTCCAAAGAGGATGGATCTAGACTGTTCTCAGTGGTAGCAGATGACAGAACAAGGAGTAATGGTGTCAAGTTGCAGTGGGGGAGGTTTAGGTTGGATATTAGAAAAAACTTTTTCACTAGGAGGGTGGTGAAACACTGGAATGCGTTACCTAGGGAGGTGGTGGAATCTCCTTCCCGTCAAAGTTTTTCAGATCAGGCTTGACAAAGCCCTGGCTGGGATGATTTAGTTGGGGAATGGTCCTGATTTGAGCAGGGGGTTGGATGAGATGACCTCCTGAGGTCCCTTCCAACCCTGATAATCTATGATTCTATGATAGGGACGCCAATAGTGCTTTCTTTTTAACATCCTCAGTTAAAGCAAATGTCTGTCCCCATTGATCTAGCTTCACAGTATGGTCTACAATAGAACTGTCCCCCATAGACAGTTGAACCATCAACCTTCTATGCCGCATGTTTCACCATCTTATCAATCAACTCAGGACGGGCTGAGATATTTGTAACTATTTTTTTCAGTTGTCTGCTGTGGTTGGTTTCCATCCTGCGTTGCTTCACAGTTTTTTGTAACAATTGGAGCCTTGGCTATCTTGGGGAACCCTAAAGTAGAGCACTTGGGCATGAGTCCTCCAGATAATTTGGAGGGACTAAGTCATTCTCATAATCATAATGTCAGGGTGTAGCAGGTTTCACTTGGAAGGCAGCAGGCCTACTGGGTAAGCTGTGGGTTTGGCAGTTCTTCCCACCCCCAAAGTCCTGGGATGGGCTTGCCTGATGATCAGTGGGCCCACTGGTCAAATTGTGGATCAGATGGACTGGGGGAGAGGAGGTAGGGGGAGCCAAGCCCTCCATCTCCACTGGGTCCCAGCCCAGCGCCCAAGGGAGAGAGGTACGCACCTGACTAGCCTTCCCCATGCCCCTTACTACCTCCTGGCTCTCTATTCAGTTCAGGGCATGATTTTAGTCACCATCCACCCCCAGAGGGAGTTCCCAGTCAGTCTCAGTGGCTCCCTTGTCCAGTAAGCATTCCCCAGCTCACTTCCCAGTGTTCAGTTATTCCCCCTCATCCGGAAGTGGGGCAGGAGAAAGGTCTGTAAACCCCATCACTCTCCCTCCCCCACAAGTCTGGTGTTGGTCTGTGTTGACAAGTTTCCTCCATCCCATGAGAAGAAGTCCTCATTCTTGTGATCTTTTCCTACTCAGGGCAGCACCTCAAACTGATCTGGCTGTAGTGAGAGGTACCACTGCATGATCCAGGGATTGTGGTCTTTAATGGCATGTAAACACTAGAGAGGGCTGCATGGGCTGTCATCGGATGGAATAGTTGGCTCATAAATAATAGTGGAGGACCTCGATTGTCCACTTCACTGCCAGGGCCTCCTCAATTACTGAGTATGAAACTTCTCAGGGGAACAACTTTTGGCTGAGGTAAAGGATGGGGTGTTCCTCTCCTTCCACCTCCTGTGATAACAGCCCCCAGGCCAAATTTACAGGCATCAGAAGTCTATAAGACAAAAGGCTTTGAGAAATCAGGGTGGAACAAGATGGGCTCTTGAACCAGTTGACCTGCAGAGTTCTGAAACCTTATAGTGCAATCTTGAGACCATCAGAACTTTGTGGGGTAGGGGCTGTATCTTTCACCAAGTCCATAATTTGGGGCTGCAATTGTGATGAAGTTCAGGATGAACCATCTGCAATACCCTGTTAACCCCAGGAAATGTTGTACCTATCTTTTTAAGGTGGGGTTGGGGCATTCAGCCAAGGCCTGTACCTTCCCCATCAATAGGCATAGACACCCCTTCCCCATGGTGTACCCATGGTACAGCACCTTTCTTTTCTATATTGTCCTCAGTTAGACCACTTCCAGTGTCCATTCAAGCTCTGATCCTTCCTCCCATCTGGATCCACCCTGTAGTCTATGTCCATGCTATTACAGACGGCCATGTCCCCCTATGTCACAGAAGTTTGGAATGCCGATGTAGCACTTTTGCAGCCCCACAGCTGTTATGCTTATAAGAAGCACACAGAATCTTTTTAAAGGGGATAAAGTAATATGCCGCGTTTATTGAGAGTACAATTTAAGCATTGAAATCAGCATATGCTTCCATTCTCTCTCACACACATACACACACACCCCAGAAGGTTCTGCAGCTGGATTTTATAGTTACCAGTCCTTAGTGTTGCTCGGTCAGTTCCGGTAGCCAGCTGAAACTGCACACAAGGGAGGGGAGCTAGGCCTAAGTCAAACACGTTTGAAACTCCGATGTTGGTGCAGAACGAACCCAAACTCCCATGGCAATAAACCCTTCTTTTATAGTGATAAGTTCCCATACAAGTCTCTGGACCTTGCTGTGTTACACCGGAGCTGTCAATCACGAGGTATTCAAGGTTGCTCTTAATTAGCATTATTTTGAGTTGTCACCGAGAGGATCCACAGCTGTTTCTTATCTTGTCCCTTTGGCTCAACTCCTTATCTTGTCCTTGGGGTGGGGTCCCTTTGCTTTTGAGTCTTCAATCTGCCATCTGGGTGATTGATAATAACGTTGATGCCTCTTGACTCCTCCACTCCCTTCTTGACCAGCCCAGTTGTGCTTTTTCAGTTAATTACCATACATTCTTCACTCATACCAAACAGCAAGTAAGGCAATTACAGCCATAAAACTTCTATCATTCTAAAAACAAATGTTAACACAGTCAGCAAAAAATAAACTCAGAACAATTTCTTCTTACTAATTCAAGGCTAGCAAAATGGAGTATAAGGCAAAATAAGCAAAATGGAGTACAATTTTGCTTGAGACAATGTCTTCCTATTAGGCTTTTGGCCTACACAGCAACATTAAAATACACAAAGCATCTTTGGAATGTGCCTCGCTCTGAAGCAATGGAAATGATTGGGCAAATACTCAAGGGCTATTTCAGGACTGCAGGTGGAGGATGTAAAATGGGTGGATGGCAGAGAAGGAGGGGGTGAATCAGTCTGGGACGGGGACAGCTGAAATGGTGCACCAACCTGGTCCGCATATTCTGCCTCAGTGTAAATTCCTAAGGGTGGACATGTCTAGGTGGGTGTAATGTACCAGTGGAAAGGTGGTTTGGTAGCTGCTAAAGTAGCTAACAGGAGGATGCTAGAAAGAGATAGATTAAATAAGAGGAGCCTGTATTCCTTTACATCTTCCTGTGAGTTGCTTTTCTGGCTATAACCCTGCCTCCACCAGTATACAAATCACACCAGTTTACACTGAGTTACTGATGTGTAACATATCCCATTTATACCACCTCTATATTTGGCCCATAGGCTTTCTTTAAAATGGTCAAAAATCCATCAGGCTTTGCAGGTTGTGACTACATCTTAAAAATAAGGAGGAAAAAAACCTTGTTACTTACGTTATTTTGTGCTCAGTCTTCCCTGCAATGAATGTTTCCTGAACATGAACCTGTTTGCAGTGGATTCTGCTTCCAAAAGCTGGATGGCTTCTCTTCTGAGCCTTGCCACGTTTGGCTTTAATTTAAGAGCTGATGAGCAGGAGACTGTGTATCCAGCAGTATACGAGGACACTGTGTTCTCTAGGTCTAAAACACTGCCTTGTGCATAGTTTATGTTCTAGGCTTTATCATGTCTGTACCGTAGTTCATGAAAAGTTTCACTGGGCCTGAGTTCACGTGATTGTTATGGTGAAGCATTGTACTCAATATAGCTAACCACAGAATTCAGAGGTACCAATTGTTGAAGAATTGCTGATCCAAAGGGAGGTGTCAATGGGCCTCATTCCTCCTGAATGTAGCTCCAGTGGAGTCAAAGGAGTTACGTAAAACAGGCAGATTTGAATTTGCAGCTCTAAACTAGTGACGCTGCCTGCTGTCTTGGTAGATTATTCTGCAGGGATTATAAAAAGCTGAAACCGTCCTGGACACACTTCCTACAGCTTCTGCCAGATGCAAACCTGCTAAATCTCATAGGGTCACCATGTCACACGCAGGTTCTGTTTCAATCAGACAATGAGACGACGTGCCTGTTTTTTCTCTTGGCTTCATCGGCCGAATCATCCAGTCCCTGTGAAAGAGGCAGGATGGTAGGTAGCTTTGTTCTGATCCTCAGTGCATCTGTTGCTTCTTCTTCTAACTGCATATTTCAAAGCCACAAGGTGACTTGAGAACAACAGAGAAGCACAGGCCTGATGCCTCTTCAGGGGTCACATTCAGGAAAATAAATCAGGGGTGAGCCCCATGCTCCCTAGTGGATGAGACTACCTCAAGGAAATGACCCGTCCACCCCAGGGGAAATGCTCTAGGCTCACATGGGATGCATACAGTGTTGTAGGTGTTCCTTCAGATCCAAGTCATTATGACCTCCATTATGATTACCTCGCACAGTTTCCAGGGCAATGTCCCCTCTAGCAGGAAAAACTGGGAGCAGAGTGAGCAAGGGAAAGGACTCCATGCCCCTGTATATCCAAGAGCTCTGGAGTGCAGGCCCTGCCCAGATCCTGTGGAGCCTGGAGCCAAGCCGAGGCCCGGCTGGCTGCTCTGAGCCAACCACGGTGGTGATTCCACAGGACTCCGTGCTACTTTTAGATACAAAGGGACTGACCTTCCCCTTAGCTATCTAAATGTAAACTGGGATTTACTCCGCTGAGGTCAATGGAGTTACCTCTGCCAGAAGTGTAAGTCGGTGCCTGAAGTTGATTCCTCTCTGGCACCGTTTGGCAGTGTGTAACGAAAGCCTGTGTTCCTAGGCAGGCAGCCTTGCCTTGCCCAATTCCTCTCATGTAACAGATGGCACTTCACAGGGTTCCTGTGTTCCTGCTTAGGTGTAATGCAAAGACACACTGAGCCACTGCTCTCTCCAGTATCTCCTGGACGTGGTGTGGGGAGAGAAGGAGCTGGCTGCAACTCCCCTAATTCTTTGGTCATGTCTATATGGATCCTGGCCTTAGCATAGTTTAGAACAGCTTCAGGACTGCTGTCGTCTCTGTCTGATGCTATGGCCTCCACGGGACTGCCGGTCACCTGGGGCTTGTTGGAGGGCGGTGTGATCTGACCACTCCCTTGCCAGGCATGGCCCCCTGTGTCAGAGACTGCAGGGGAGGGGGGTGAAAACTGGCTCCACCATCCCAACACTCACCAGAAACGCCCCCGAGCTGAGAGATGTGGCAGCCTCCTGGCCCCTTTGCATTACCAGTGTGGCGCAAAGGGACCAGAGTAGGACAGAGAATCTGGCTCATGTTCTTCGTGGCTTGCATACAACTTGGTTAGAATACAGCATATTTCCATGCAGGTAGTTCTCTTCCCCCGGGGGCTGCTTGTTGACCTGCCCCTAAGCTTTAGACAGAAAGTCACTGCTTTTTTAGTCCCAATGTTAAAGTTCCAATTAGCCAGATACTGTTATGTTCCCAGCCCCTTTTTGCTGTTCAGACAATGCAAAGGGCTAGATTCTGGCTGCAGATCTCCAGCACAGAAATCCTCTGGCAGAGAGGAACTTACTCCACCAGCTCTTATGCCAGCGACTCCACACCCTGGCATCGAGGGCACACTGCAGGCGGAGGGGACATGGCAGAGCTTCACCCCAGTCTGCTGACCCTTCACTGTGATATAAGGTCTCTTCCGGCCCCTCCTCCAGTGCTGTAAGTTAGGGCAGCTCTTAGGCTGGTCTTACTCATGCTATGGCAAGGCTGGCTTATGACTGGGGAGCTGTAACCAGTTTCCTGATGCTCATCCCCACTCCATCCAGTGATGGAGGGAAGGATTAACTCAATATCTCTTTAAAAATACAGGTGTATTTTTGTGTTCTGTCAATGAGAAACCGGTATCTGTGAAATGAAAGAGTAACTCAGGGGATCTGGCTTCTTTTCCTGGCTCTGCCACTGGTCTGCTGGGTGACCTGGACTAAGTCACTTCACCACCCTGTGCCTCAGTTTCCCCATCTGTAAAATGGGACAATGATACTGTCCTCCTTTGTAAGGTGCTTTGGAATCTGCTGAGGAACAGTGCTTTAGAACATCTGGGTATTATTATTCTGCATATGCATGCATATTCTGTCACTGTCAAGGTTCCTTCCCCACTCTGAACTCTAGGGTACAGATGTGGGGACCTGCATGAAAACCTCCTAAGCTTACTTTTACCAGCTTAGGTTAAAACTTCCCCAAGGTACAAACTATTTTACCCTTTGCCCTTGGACTTCTACTGCCACCACCAAACATTTATCTGGGTTTATTGGGAAAACGTTGTTTGGAAACGTCTTTACCCCCAAAATCCTCCCAACCCTTGCACCCCACTTCCTGGGGAAGGTTTGGTAAAAATCCTCACCAATTTGCATAGGTGACAACAGACCCAAACCCTTGGATCTTAGAACAATGAAAAAAGCATTCAGTTATTGAAAAGAAACATTTTAATAGAAGAAACAGTAAAAAGAATTACCTCTGTAAAATCAGGATGGTAAATACCTTACAGGGTAATAGATTCAAAACATTGAGAATCCCTCTAGGCAAAACCTTAAGTTACAAAAAGACACACAGACAGGAATATTCATTCTATTCAGCACAACTCAATTTCTCAGCCATTTAAAGAAATCATAATCTAACGCATATCTAGCTAGATTACTTACTAAGTTCTAAGACTCCATTCCTGGTCTATCCCTGGTAAAAGCATCACACAGACAGACACAGACCGTTTGTTTCTCTCCCTCCTCCCAGCTTTTGAAAGTATCTTGTCTCCTCATTGGTCATTTTGGTCAGGTGCCAGCGAGATTATCCTAGCTTCTTAACCCTTTACAGGTGAAAGGGTTTTTCCTCTGGCCAGGAGGGATTTTAAAGGTGATTACCCTTCCCTTTATATTTATGACAGTCACCTATTGGTATACGTTTCTGGTAGCCCATAGGTTGTACAAGGCACTTTCCCAACGTAAAAGAAGGTTCCCCAAAGAGCTTGCAGTGACACTTTCCCAGGGCACGCAGGTTACCTCCTCCGTCCCTCCCCCCTGGAGAGAGTTGCTTGTGCTCAATTGGGTGACAGCTCCTGTCACCCCATGAGCCACCCAATCTCCTGTATCAGTCTTTACTTCACCTTGCAGGTTAACTTTAAGTGCACCCCAATCTCCCTCGAAAAGCCTTCCCCTGTAGTATCCAGCCCCTATTGCTGGACACTCACAGAGATTGCCAAGTTTGCTGTCTCCAGAGAGACACTGTACACACCAGCCTGTTGGGGTCAGCTGAGGATTCTTGCTTGACTTAATACTACAGCACTGAGATGAATATTCAACAAAACGAAGACTAAGTTTTTCAGTAAACAACAGAGATTTAAGTGATACGGAGTGAGGATAGTGGAAACATAATTGGTTACAAATAAAACAAAAGTGTAACATGCTAAGAGACTAAACATAACTTTAGCAGGTTAAAGAGTAACAGCCGTGTTAGTCTGTATTCGCAAAAAAAAAAGGAGGACTTGTGGCACCTTAGAGACTAACCAATTTATTTGAGCATGAGCTTTCGTGAGCTACAGCTAACTTCATCGGATGCATGCATCGGGTTTGTGTGTGTGTGGGGGCGGGGGTGAGAAAACCTGGATTTGTGCTGGAAATGGCCCAACTTGATTATCATACACATTGTAAGGAGAGTGATCACTTTAGATAAGCTATTACCAGCAGGAGAGTGGGGTGGGAGGAGGTATTTTTTCATGCTTTGTGTGTATAAAAGATCTTCTACACTTTCCACAGTATGCATCCGATGAAGTGAGCTGTAGCTCACGAAAGCTTATGCTCAAATAAATTGGTTAGTCTCTAAGGTGCCACAAGTACTCCTTTTCTTTTAGCAGGTTACAATCCTTGTCTAACATGGTTTCTCACCTTCAAAGATTTTCTGCAGCGCTTTCTGGTTTGCAGTCCCAATTGGGGACTGATAATGGTAACAAATCACCTCCCTCTGCCAAGAATGTTCCTCAGTGAATGGATAACAATTTTTTTTGCTTGTGCTTATATAGCCCCAGGACTCATTGTTTCAACCCCAGAGACAAGACAACTCCCTGCGGTTTTAGTCTCTAGTGTCTTCCCCTGCAACATCCCTCATCCCCATCAACCTGGCTTTTCCTGTTGACTTACATGCAAATACAGTTTCCATTGTGTTTTGCCATTTACAATGCTTGACTTACATTGGAAACACAGGCAGACAGACAAGTCAACATTCATTTGTCTAGGACAAACTTGTTGATCAATCCCGCCTGGTTACATGCCTTACACATATTTATAGTATAGACATACAGCTTCGTAAGTATCACCCGTACGTACATAACTCAGCACTTATAATGACAGTATAATATAAACTTTGATTTGATACCTCACACAACCTTCTTTACAGACAAATACTAAGACAGCCTTGTGTTAGGTGTAGTGAGTTTGTCATGCCTGTAGGAGTTGCTGTTACAGGACAGTGACCTCTTTACTAACTGGCATTGAAGGGATCTTAGGGTCACAGTTGCACACTAAGTATTAGATCACTTGGACACTGTTTAGAAGTTTGCAAAAGAAGCCTTGTTAATTCTAAGCTTTAAAATATAACGTGTCCTATGGAAAGGGACAGCTAGGAACTGGTGTGTCTTTTTTTATTTTTACTGTGTAACTAGTACTTGCTTTGTGACAAAACTGATTAAACTGATACTAGTTTGATATCACCACCTAAATAACTGATCACACTCTTTTAACAAAAGTATTAAGATAACATAACTTATGTAGTGATTTTTTGCATCAATCAGCTAATGGCAAAGATATAAAGAGTGCAAATCCACCACCAGCTGGTAGACGTCAGCACACCAGGGCACAAGTTTGAAACATCTTTCTCTGCTGATGTATTTAAAAGTGTAACATAAAATTTTAGTTGCATCCAGTTGCCCTTAAAGTGATGTTGAGCTCATTATTCTGCAATGCAAACACTTTCTCTTTTTGCCAAGACAGAGGTGCTAGCAACTATAATGAGAGTTTCCTGTCTGGTTATGTCTGCTGCCTGGGGTGATGTCTAATAACATGGCAGCTCTTCTGCTCAGGGGTCCTTGTTTGATCACAGTAATGGGTGTGAGTTTGCCTTTTCTTACCAGTGGGTGAACATTCTGCACTATAATTAAACCAGAAATATTATGTTCTTGTGCAATGTCCTGACAGCATTGGTTAGATGTCTTGTTTGTTTTGTGGTTTTAAATCCCTTTTGCATTAACTGGATTTTTTTGCATGTTTACCCCAATCCTTTTTAAAACCCTCCACCTCCTTGCTTGTTTTATAAGATAAATATTTGGCACATCTACATCACCTTTCATCCAGAGGATCTCAACACACTTTACAAATAAGGCTGTCTTGCAGTACCCATAAGGTGTAGGTAGGGGTTCAGTATGATCTGCTGGTATAAATAAAGCAATGGAGACAAGTGATATGCCTTTGGTGAAATGATCCATGACAAAACCTGCGTGTAGACATAACTCTCTCCAGTCCGCTGCACTAACTCACAATAGATCTGTTCCACTGCTTACTTAGTGCTACAGATAAGTTCTGACGGATTTAATTCTAGCAGTGACAGCTCTGCTATAGTGAAGGATAAGACCAGCTTTCTGTTTAAAGCTCAGCTGTTTTAAGTGCTCTGATATATGGTAAATTGGACTGTCCTGAAATTTGATGTACCTCATGGCACACATGGTAAGGTTAGCAATCCAAATCTGGGGCCATTTGACTGAGGGGCCCCTGAGATACAGCCCCCATGGCAAAAAACCACAACCAGCTTCTCATAACATTGACACATTGTGGCAATGCTTTTTAGCTCACAGACAGAGATCAGACTAGGGCTCAGATCATCGCACCAGCATCTCAGACACTTGAGGGTTACCCCAACAGAGTGTGCGGCACCCACTAGGGAAAGCAAATTAAAACATTATTTGACAAAGGGATTGCATCTCCAGATAGGCACAATAAGAATTACACTGGACTTGAGCAGAGAGAAAAGCTAACTATCTGAAAAGCTACCAGTCGAGCTGGAAGGCTCTGAAGTGGTGTGACAGTCATTGAAGCAGAGCATCCACCTCAGGCTCTCTGCGTTCAAATCCAATCCATGCCAAAAGGCTGAAGAAAAAAAGGAGGCATATTGCTCCAGTCCTTCTCTATGAAGTCAGGACACCAAAAGACAACAATAGAATCTTAAAAAGGGGAACAAAGAGAACTTCACTAATTACAGATCTGTCAACTGAACTTCAATACCTGGACAAATACTGACACAAATTATTAAACAATCACTTTGTAATGATCTTGAGTTATAAGGAATAGGCAGCATGGATTTGTCATGAACAAGCCAACCTAAATTCCTACTTTGACAGGATACTGGATGGGGGGGAAACTGTATATGTGTTTTGAATTTAGTAAGTGTGTATATATATATATATATATATATATTGAATTTTGACACAGTCCCACAGATATTCTATAATAAGCAAACTTGAGAAATGTGCTCTCAATGAAAATACTACAAGATGGGTGCACAACTAGTTGAAAGACCATACTCAAAGACTAGCTTTCAATGACTTGCTGTTAAACTCGGAGGGTGCATCTAGTGAGATCCTGCAGGCAGGGGTTAGTCCTGCGTTTGGTACTATTCAATGTTTTCATTAACGGCTTGGATAATGAAGTGGAGAGTATGCTTATAAAATTTGTGGATGACACCAATCTGGGAGCACTTTGAAGGACAGGATTAGAAATTCAAAACAACCTTGAAAAATTGAAGAACTGGTCTGAATTCAACAAGATGAAATTCCATAAAGATCAGTGCAAATTACTATACTTAGGAAGCAAAACTCAAATGCACAACTACAAAATGGGCAATAACTGGCTTGGTGGGAGTATTGCTGGAAAGGATTGGGGGGTTATAGTGGAACACAAATTGAATATGAGCCAATAATGTGATACAGGTGTGAAAAAGGCGAATATGATTTTGGGGTGTATTAACAGGAGTGTTGTATGTAAGACACAGAAGGTAATTCTCCTGCTCTACTCAGCACTGGTGAGGCCTCAGCTGGAGTACTGTGTCCAGTTGTGGGAGCCACACTCTGGGAAAGATATGAACAAATTGGAAAGAGTCCAGAGGACAACAATAAAAATGTCAAACGTTTTAGTAAACCTTATCTATGGGGAAAGATTTTAAAAAATTGGCCATGATTTGTCTTGAGAAAAGAAGACTGAGGAGACACCTGGTAACAGTCTTCAAATATTGAGGGCTGCTCTAGAGGGCTGCTGTGATCAGTTGTTCTCAATGTCCACTGAAAGTAGGACAAGAAGTAATGGGCTTAACTTGCAGCAGGGGAGATTTAGGTTAGCAGGAAAATCTTTCTAATGATAAGGATAGTTAAACTCTGGAACAGACTTGCAAGGGAGGTTGTGGAATCCCCATCATGGCATGTTTTTTTTAAGAACAGGTTGGACAAATACCTTTCCAGGATGGTCTGGGTTTACTTGGTCCTGCCTCAATGCAGGGGGCTGGACTTTGCTGACCTCCTGAGGTGCCTACATTTCTATGATTTTGGAGGACCGTAATGCGTATGCAGCAGAATATTGAGAAGATGCTAAAACTATGTTTTGCAAAGAAAATAAACCACACAAGCAAATGCTCACTGGGAGTGGAGGGTGGTTAGGCGTGAATGGGGTAGGTGGGGACGGTGGAGAGGGTTCGGGGATCAGGTGTTGGGGAGGGGATACGGACTTGGGGTAGGAATGGAGGAGGGGGAAGGGCAAAATGGGGGAGAATAGGGGCAGGGCACCTGGCAACCCCACATTCCCTTCCTGTGTGTATGCCATGATCTGAGGGGCCCAACCCATCTACAGGGGTTTTAACCCCTTTGCCTGCTCCCCATGTGAGTCAGGCTCTGGAGGGGACTTGCCTGTCTGAGCCAGTCTCCCTACCTGCCTTATATAAACTGGGCTCTGGGTGTCCGTGCCCCCAGGGATGTCTGAGCCCTGGTCCCTTATGTGTGCCAGGAGCTGGGGGGCCTTGCCTTTTTGGGGGTGTCTGAGCCCCACTCTCTAACCCCCTCATTTTATCTGGGGGTCAGTGACTCCTGGGGAGCCTTGAGACCAATTCCATGCCCCTCCTTATGTGAGCCTTTTTTGGGTGTCTGAATCACTCTGCCTAATGCCCCCAGGATCTGAGGGTGCTCTGCCTGTCTGGGTGGGGAACTGAGAACAGGTATGCTCAGAACATGCACCAAGAACATGCTGCTGAGCCTGGGGTGAGGAGCTGAGAACGGACATGCTTGACCTGAGGGGTAGGGAGGGAACACGCACTGACTGAAAAGGAAACTTCACACATCACAGAGCTTGTCAAGGCTGATTCCCCTCTCTGGCACTTCGAGTGCAGAAGATGGGCGCCCCCAAGGATTCTAAAAATTAATACTGGCTTGTATTAAACTCCCAAGGTTACAGCTTCTCTCTCAGCTTGGATGGGTAGATGCTTCCACCACCCAAATGCAACACCCCTTGGAACCCAGGAAGGCACACTTGGGAATTCCTTCCTGTGGGGTACGCTCAAGCCCTTTCACCCCCCCCCTTCCCGGGGAAGAGCTGAGAAAGAAAACAAAGGAAATCAGCTAATTAAATAACATATGCACAAACCTCTTAGGACACAGAAATCCAATCCTGTTCTTAAAAAAGGTAAATTTTATTAAAAACAAAAAGAAAGAAAATACATCTGGAACTTAGGCTTTTGCTAGATTTAAAAAAAAACACTTACCAAAAATTTAACATCAAAAATAACCTTCTTGAGGTCCAGCTTAAAGGTTACAAGCAAAACAAAAGCATTTGGGGTTAGCACAGTGGAGTCAGTAAGAAATAAACAGAAATAAACCTAATAGTGTCTTTCTAGACATTTTCTGATTTATGAGTAGGTTTTAGGTATGATCTGATGATTTCCATATTTGAGAAAAAGCTTTTTACAGCATAGTCCCAGCCCAGTCTCTGCTCTGTCCCCTCTCTCCAGAGAAAAACAACAGAACAGACAAAGAGAAGTTTTCCCAATTTTAAGAAGTTGTAGCCCTCCCATTCGCTCTTTTGGTCAGGTGCCCACTCCTTTCCTTTTACCTGTGGACTTTTTAACCCTTTACAGGTAAAGCAAGTAGAGAACAGCTACTAAGAGGGATTTTATAGCTACCTGGCTAGTTGGGTGTCCATTAAAGGGAGCTGCCCTCCCGCCCCTGCCATTCATTTATCACAGAGCTATTGTTTCAGGCTGTATTAATCTCCATAGGATATTCTTTTTCAGCTGGGAGTATCTAATTGAGATGAATGGGCCACTTAAACTCCTGAGCCTGCTATCCTGCTGATGCCCAATTTTGTTAAGCTTTCCTCAGTAGGATTGCCAACCCTTCAGGGTTGCCCTGGAGTCTCCAGAAATTAAATATTAATCTTTAATTAAAGATTATGTCACCTGATTAAACTTCCCAGGACTACATCCAACCATAATTGGCAGCCCTATTCCTAGCGGTCAGGTTTTCTAAACCTTTTATCATTTTGGTTGATCTCCTCTAGACACTCCCCAGTTTGTCCACATCTTTCCCAAAGTGTGGCACCCACAACTGGGCACAGTACTCCAGCTGAGACCTCATCAGTGCCGCGAAGGGTGGGACATGTTTTACCTACAACACTTCTGTGCCCATCCAAACCATTAAGTTCAGCAAAACTCAAACGTCTGAAAGCCAAGAAATACACAGGTATGGTAAATGGCCACACAACCTTAACTCAGACATTTTTGAATGAAGCCCCACCTCACCCATAACACACACACACCCACTCTGCCTTTTCGTTGTAGTGGACAGGCACGACCTGCACATGTCGTACCTAAAACACTGAGCAAGCTTCCCAGAAACACTATATACCACACTTGCCAAATTTAACAATCCCTTCACACATGCACAAAAGATACCATTTCCACCTATAAGAAGGTGGCTATTACCAGTGCTAGGTGGTTTGGATAACCTTAATTTTGTCCTGTGTATTTCTGGGCTTCCAGAAGTTTGAGTTTTGCTGAACTCTTCCATTGTTGTTTGCAGAGTTGCTGTAGCCATGTTGGTCCCAGGATATTAGAGAGACAAGGTGGGTGAGGTAATATCTGTTACTGGACCAACTTTTGTAGCTTAAAGAGACCAGACACAGAGTGCTTCTTCAGGTCTGGAAAAGGTACTCACAGTGTCACAGCTAAAAGGAAGTTGGGACAGATTGTTTAGCATAAGTATTTCACACATATTGTAAGAGACCATTCACGGAGCCCTGGCCAGTTAACACCTCTGCAGGCATAAGACAAAAAAGAGGGGTTAGTGGGTTACAAATTTTTGTAATAAGTCATGAATCCAGTGTCTTTAATAAGACCATGATTTTTCAGTGTTTAGCAAAGTTATGAATTTAAGCACCCAGAATTGTCTTTTGACAGTGTTTTGCAGTTTTCCTTTGAGGACCAGCAGGTCAGATATGGAGTGATTGTTTTGTGAAAAGTATTCACCCAGGGGTGACATGGTGTTTTTTGTCTTTTATAATTTTTCTGTGTGAGTTTATTCAAGATCGTAGTGAGCTTGCAGGGCTGGTAGTTCGGAAAACCACATTGTAAGTCATAAACACAGCACTTCTGATATAAAATAATTCAAAAACAAAATGGAAGTCCACCAGGCCATTTCTACAGGCATTTTTCAGTGTGTAGCTGCACTTTTAAGTAGAGGGGTCCTGTATCCCCAGCTTTTCATTCAAAGGATGATAACGTAATTGATTACCATAGTTAAACTGTTCCTATTAGTCTTGTACAAATTGGTAAGTAATATTAGCCCTACTTTGGATCTTAGGTCACTTTTATATTGTTAAAACAATGAGGAGTCCTTGTGGCACCTTAGAGACTAACACATTTATTTGGCATAAGCTTTCATATGCTAGAACCCACTTCATCAGATGCATGGAGTGTAAAATACAGTAGCAGGTATAAATACACAGCACATGAAAAGATGGGAGTTGCCTTACCAAGTGAAAGGTCAGTCTATCAAGATAATTCAATTAACAGTAGGATACCAAGGGAGGAAAGATCACTTTTGTAGTGGTAATGAGAGTGGACCATTTCAAACAGTTGACAAGAAGGTGTGAGTAACAGTAGGGGGAAATTAGGTTTTGTAATGACGCAACCACTCCCAGTCTTTATTCAGGCCTAATTTGATGGTGTCCAGTTTGTAAATTAATTCCAGTTCTGCAGACTCCATGGTGGAGTCTGGTTTTGAAGGTTTTTTTGTTGAAGAATTGCCACTTTTAGGTCTATTATTGAGTGACCAGGGAGATTGAAGTGTTCTCCTACTTGTTTTTGAATGTTATAATTCCTGATGTCAGATTTGTGTGCATTTATTCTTTTGCGTAGAGACTGTCTGGTTTGGCCAACGTTCATGGCAGAGCGGCATTGCTGGCACATGATGGCATATATCACATTGGTAGATGTGCAAGTGAACACCCCCTGATGGTGAGGCTGATGTGATTAGGTCCTATGCTGGTGTCCCTTTAATAGATTTGTGGACAGAGTTGGCACTGGGGTTTGTTGCAGGGTTTGGTTCCTGGGTTGGTGTTTTTGTTGTGTGGTGTGTAGTTGCTGGTGAGTATTTGCTTCTGGTTGGGGGGCTGTCTGTACGCAAGGACAGCTTATATAGTTGTTACTCCTTTGATCAGTAGAAATACGGTCATAATCAGCCCCTGTGTTTAGTAAACACATAAGTAAGTTTTCTCACAGATCAGATTTTGCAGAAGACCAAGAGTGAACAAAAAATACATTGTTAATGATCTCTTCCTAATTATTGTCTTTATTGATGCCTTTGGATTTGCTTCTGCGAAGAGCAAATAAAGCAGCCATATAAACACAGGATAACAGGTTTATTTCAGTCACTAATTTTATAGTTTTAGATAACAAAGCACCTTATATTTTAGAGAAGATTAGTAAATCAGTACAAGCAAGGTAATTTGCTAATTAAATTGATATAATACGCACATTAAAAGGCAGTTTCTGGTCCCATAAAGCTGTTTATCTAAAGAGTTTGGCTTTATGTTTTATAGTACAGGATAAAAAACCCTTTACCGTCCACGTTCAGGTGGGTGAGGTCATATCTTTTATCAGAGTAGCTTCTGTTGGTGAGAGAGATGAGCTTCCGAGCTTCTACAGAGCTCTTATCTTATCTTCTTATCTTATCTTATCTTATCTTCTCCAGAGCTCTGACCTTACCCTAAGCTCTCAGCTCTGTGTAAGCAGAAGCTGGTCCAATAAAAACATGTCACTTCACTCAGCTTATCTGTCTTATATCCTGGGACCAATTCAGCTACCCCACACTGCCAAGAAGTTCTGTAAAGTCACTTCTGTTGCAAACACTTTGTCTTCACATTTCTGGGGAACATGGTGTCTCAAAGGATCAACACTCATAGTCTAGGCCAGGGGTGGGCAAACCATGGCCCGCAGGCCACATCTGGCCCCTCTGACCATTTAATCCAGCCCTCAGCTCCAGTCAGGGAGTGTACCATCCAGAGCCCCTGAGCCCGTCCCACACCCCAATCCCCTGCCACATCCCTGATCCCCCTTCTGCCCTCTGAACCCCTTGATCCCAGCCCAGAGCCCCCTCTTGTACCCCAAACCCCTCATCCGTAGCCTCACCCCAGAGCCAGCACCCCCACCCAGAGCCCTCACCCTTCAGCAGCCTGCCCCATCCCTGATCCCCCTTTCACCCTCTGAACCCCTCGGTCCCAGCCTGGAGCACCCTCCTGCACCCCAAACCCTTCATCCCCAGTACCACCCCAGAGCACATACCTCCAGACGGAGCCCTCACACCCCTTCACCATACCCCAACCCCCTGTCCCAGCCCTGATCCCGCTCCCACCCTCCAAACCCCTCAGTCCCAGCCTGGAGCCCCCTCCTTCACCCCAGCCCCCTCATCCCCAGCCCCACCCCAGAGCCCTCACCCCCCTGCACCCCAACCCAGAGCCCCCTCCTGCACCCTGAACTCCTCATTTCTGGCCCCACCCCAGAGCCCGCACCCCAGCCAGAGCCCTTATCCCGTCCCGCACCTCTACCCCCAAGTTTGTGAGCATTCATGGTCCGCCATACAATTTCTATACCCCAATGTGGCCCTCAGGCCAAAAAGTTTGCTCACCCCTGGTCTTGGCCCAGCTCTGGAGGAAACTCTGATCCTGCTCTCACAAGTTGCTTCTTGATAGATGACAACTTGGTAATACATGTGTGCTTTTTTCTAAGCAGGGTAAGACTTCATGTATTATGCTAGTTATATAGTCTTAGGAGAAAGAGCTGGGTGATTGATAGAATTGATACACAAGGAACGTTGGCATGCTACTAAATAGGTATAAGAACTGTTCTGTGTAGACTTCTTAGATCTGTGAACTATGTCAAGCTTTTATACTTGCCAACAACTCTTTATTGTCTGACACAATAACTTATGTATTGTTTCCTGTTTTCTAAATATAGAATATTTTTTGGCAGGAGGACTGGTCACTGTTGAGGCTCATTAATAATTGCTCCCGTCTAGGAACAAGTAGACCACCCTGCATGTTTACTTTGCATTCCCAGTACATTATAGCTATCTGTTTGGAGAGGCTTTCAAAGTAACATAGGAGCCTAAATCCCATGGATTTTTATCACCTTAGTGCCTAAGAGACTTTTGAAAATGGGACTTAGGTGCTTTTATAAGTATTACCCTCATTTATATATATATATATATATATATATATATATATATATATTTAAAATTTATGTCCCAAATCTTCCATCCTTATTTACATTGACTTAATGAGCAGTCCTATTGATTTCAGTGGGACTACCCGCAGATTTGAAGTCCAAACCAGTGAAGCATTTAAGCATGTACTTAACAATAAGAATCTGAATGGTCCCATTGATCCTTTGCATGATCCAGTGGACTAGGCCACTGGAATGAGACTCAGGAGGCCTGGACCTAGTTGGTGTAAATCATCCTAGATCCACTAAAGTTACCCCTACATTTTATTCCATTTCTGCCACTAATCTGCTCTGTGACCTTGGCCAAGTCACTTCACCTCTCTGTGTCTGTGTTTTCCCCTCCCATCGCAGTCAATTTTGTCTGTTTAGTTGGTAAGCTCTTCATGACAAGGACTGTCTCTTACTGTGTTTTGGTACAACATCTAGCATAATGGACCCCTAATCTTGGTTGGGGTCTTTGGGTACTATTGTAATAAAATAATATTAATGTGCTTAAATGTAAGCTTGTGTTTTGTTAGGACAGGGCCTCTCCCAACAGTGAGATCTTAGACTGTGAAACAGGCTCCCAAGAGGAGTCATGGACTCTCATTGTTTGGAGTATTTGAAACTAGACTAGAAACTGTCCAATAGGGTGCAATATGCATTGGCAGGGAGATGGACTCAATGACCTAAGAGGTTTCTTCCATTGCTGGATGGTGTGATTTTTGTTCCTCTGTTCCATGCATATGCAGCTGGATGGTCATTTCCAGAACTCGATGTGAAATGAGCAATGCCCATTACTTCTGGCTGTCCTAACCTAATTTAATTAACAAGGCCGCCAAGATGGTGATTTCAATCTAAAATGGCTTTTAAGTATGTTAAAACTCTTGACAACTAATTTGTTAGCAGTTGAATATGAGTTGTGTAATGCTGTCCTCAATTAAATTAAATATAAAGGGTCCAGTTTACCAACTGTTCATGCAGTTGTTGAACATTGCATACAGTTAACATGGACTGGGAAATTGCTTGACTACAACACAAATAAAAGCACAGTACAGTATATTGCAAAGCATCAAATCCATTTGGTATTTTGATATTAGATGGATTTGTTACATTGGAAGTGGATAGTTACAAATTGTTCTCTGTGTTAGACTAGTGAATTGGCACAAATCTTATTTAATTAGTGTTTGGGTTTTTTAAAATTATTTTACTTTCCCTTTTTATAAAAGAAAAGTACATTTGCAAAGTAATAGGGTCAATTAGAGGAGAAACTGGTTGGCTGCAAACAGCAGCACACAGAAGGTCTGTTGGTTTAAATGGGTCATTTATTTAAATGCATTCAACAGGGCTTTGTAGAGTTTGCTGTTTTATGCTGCCTAGTGTGGTCTTCTGGGTGAAGTCAAGAAGCAGAACATTTTGTATGTTTCTTTGACGGGTCAATTTAAATTTGATCTCTCATCCATAGCAGCTAATATAATTGCAGCGCTAAAAAGAAATCTGCCTGTATTAATAAAGGCAGATTGTGGATTCTTTGTAATGTATCTGATGTTGGTATTCAGTATCCCTGTTCCTAACTTGGCCACCCTAAATCACTGGTGAATTGCGTATACATATTAGACACAGGGGGTGAAATCCTACCCAATTCATGTCAGTGGCGAAGATCCCATTGGTTTCAATAGAGTCACCCTGCATGCAGCTATTTGACCAAGTCATACAAACCAGTTTTGAATCTCCGTGAATTTGTGAACACCAAAGAGCTCAGATATTATCCCCGTTTTGCAGATTGGGGATTGAGTCACAAATGCTCAGGTTCTGGAAGCAGTCAGATGTCACAGTGATGAACCAATATAAGAGTCTGCGTTGACAGACTGTGGTAAAATTGTACCAAAGCCACAATACTTGTGAAATATTTGTTAATTGTTTTTTGCCTAGTATTTGTCCAGGTCTATTTATGTCAGTAAACTGAGGAACAGAAAGATTAAATGACTTTCCTATTAAATACATTGGGTAAACAGAGGGGCTGGACTGACCTTTCTGGATAATGAAATTCTTTCCTTAGCCACTGAACATCTAGGAAATAGGAAGATTCCTCCACTTGCTCCTAATCCAGCACATCTCATTTCTAACCTGGGGAGCACATCACGCATGGCCAGTATTATACAGGATTTCAGACAAGATGATTTTATGGTCCCTTCTGGCCTTAAAATCTAGTGCTGACAGTTCCGAGTCCAAATCCATTTAATTTTTGGCCTTGCCTGAGGATGCTAATTAGCACCGGTTCTGGTAGTGGGTTTTGGTGATGTGCACATCCAATCCACTGGTAATTTGACTGACAGTCAGCATCTCATTCCATATAGCCCACCAAACAGCCATTAAAAAGTAACAACATTTGGTAACTAATAGGATGGGCTGGATTCATTCCTCCAGAATAAATTTATCTCCCCCAAATAGCATAGAAAATTAAGAGATAATTAAAAAATAACAATTGCAGAGTCTGCATTTTCTCTCATCTCTCCCAAATCATCTTTTCCCCATTTGCTTCCCATCTACCTTTCCCTTTTATTTGGTCTGAAATCAACAAGATGGAATTCAATAAAGACAAGTGCAAAGTACCATGCTTTGGAAGATAAAATCAAATACACAACTACAACATGGGGAATAACTGGGTAGGCAGTAGTATTGCTGAAAAGGATCGGGGGTTATAGTGGAGCAAAAATCGAATATGAGGCAATAATGTGATTCGGTTGCAAAAAAAGCTACAATTATTCTGGGTGTATTAACAGGAGTGTTGTATGTAAGACCCGGACGGTCATTGTCCCTTTCCATTGCATACTGCTGAGCCCTCAGCTGGAGTATTTTGTCCAGTTCTGGGCACCACATTTTGGAAAAGATGTGAACAAATTGGAGAGTCCAGAGGAGAACAACAAAAATGATAAAGGATTTAGAAAACCTGACCTCTGTGGAAAGGTTAAACAATTGGGCTTGTTTAGTCTTGGGAAAAGAAGACTGAGCGGGGACTTGGTAAGTCTTCAAATATGTTAAAGGCTGCTATAAAGGGGGCTGTGATCAATTGTTCTCCATGTCCACTTAAGGTAGCACAAGAAATAATGGGAAGATTTAAGTTAGATATTAGAAAAACTTTCTAACTGTAAGTATAGTTCAGCATTGGAATAGGTTTCCAAGGGAGATTGGAATTACAAGGGAGATTGGGAAATCCCTGACACTGGAGGTTTTGTAGGAACAGGTTAGACAAAGAACTGTCAGAGACCGTCTAAGTTTACTTGGTCCTGCCTCAGCACAGGGGGCTGGACATGATGACCTCTCATGGTCTCTTCCAGCCCTACATTTCCATGATTCTAAAAGGGCTGAGACTGCAACTTGTGATAGCTTTGAAAACAGAAGTCAATACAGGTTCATTTGGAACAGGTACAGTAAAAGCTTCTTGTGCCTACATAACAAGGGGATTAAAACAACTAGTAAAGCAAAGCAATTAATTGAAAAGGTTGAGAGGTTCTTTTCCCAAGAGACTAAGGTATAATTTTATATTGGACGTATTTATAATTCTAGAGCAGCCATTACACTTTGAGCAAATGGGGACATACAGATAGGAATAAAGTTCTTAGGTCTGTTCATAGTACAGATGGTGAGCCACTGAGTTGCAACAAGTTCTTTCAGAATCAATTCCATAGGTTATAATCCAAATAGGCAGTTCATATGCAGAGTTTGTATAAATTCTTCCATGAGAAATACCAGGGTAATCCAGACTTGGAGCTGGAGACTTTAGTCTTGTGACTCAAGTTTCCCCTGAACAAGCTTAAGTAGATCTGAGATACAGGATTGGGGCCCTAGAGTTCATTTATAGATCTCTGGCAGGCCGCATTAACCTCTTGACAGTAGTTAATGCAGCAGACATTAATTGGATAAAGAAAGGTAATAAACATTATGGCTTAGAAGTCAATTCTGTTTCCTGTGTATACATAGGTAATTAGTTGCATTGATCAGCATAAGGCAATTAACCATTTCAGCAGTTCATAGACAGTTTACTACAAACTTCAAAGAGAAATGTAGACAATGATATTATTACACCCAAGTTTCATCTAAATGTTAATATTCCCTTTTGGTCTCTGGATCAATAGAATATAGTAACATTGTTAACCTCTGACAAGATATAGGTAAACATGGACAAATACAGTCACTATCTTCTTCTACTTCGCTACCAATACTAGTCTACATTTCAAAGCACTAGTCTATCTAACATGGCTTTGTTAGCTATTTATAAGGAATGGCCCTAACTACAATTTATATACTTTTCTAATATGTTTTTAAAGGTTAAATTTGTGTCATTTAGCCTGCTAATTGCTTAATCCTTTCTGGTTTGGTATCACACTAGGTCTCCTGGCTCTTGCTCTGGACTGTCACCGACCTCTAGATTCTGCCCAATATATTGTGCAGAAAGCAACATTTTTATAAATAGCATCTCCTCCCCCATTGTTCGCACTACATCGGTCTTGCAAGAACCATTCTCACAAAACCTGTGCTTAGCTAAGGTGCATTAACTGATCTCTGACACAGGGCCTCCAACCATTCATATGAAATCAGTTTGAAAAATAGGTTAGGATTTTAAAAGAAAACAACATCTGAGAACTATGCAAACATGAATGTAATTAAAACAGAGTTAATTGATAAAGATTTTCGCTGCATTTAACTCACACATTTGTGATCCCACCTGATGTTTCATTTTCCTGTTCTTATGATTTTTGTATTATCACGATGTTTTACGTCAAGAGAGGCTGCAAACAGACCCATTAAAACGTCGTCTTATTGTGCAACTAAGATCTAATATATCACAAATATAGAATGAGTAATTACAATGCACCACAAATAGATATTTCTGTTATTTAATATAGTATTTATTTGTCACAATGGTTTTGCCTAAATAACATGCCAAAATAATTTTTGACTCTAAAAAGTTGAGCAAGCCACTTCTACTTTTTTATCCTCCTCCAGCACCTTTTCTCTATTCATTCCCCCTTTCCACCTCCTCAAGGTCCCCAGATTCTGTGTTGTGAATGTGGAGTGCTCAGATTTTCCAAACCTTCAGGATTTAAAGCTAATATTTAAAACACAACTCAGCGACACCCCGGAGGGTGTCTAATGGAGACTAAAATTTGCCAGCAAGAAATACAAGTGTTGGGCAAGAGCCCTGGCCCTGACTGACTCCACATGGGCAAGCCCCTATGCTCATACTAAGCCACATTGAAATCAGTGGGGGTCTGTGCAAGTGCAGGAATCCACCTGCCAGGGGACAGCTGGAGGGCTGGAATCCATATCATGGCTGCCCCTGTGTGGGCGCACTGAGGGGAAGAGGTTGCAGAAAGACCATTTTTCCGCTCCATGCCCTTGTAATTCACTGCTCGGTGTATGTTACGCATTCTCCTTTGTGTCTGATCCCCACTGGGTGTGAGTCTGTTGCAGCCCCCAGCTACAGGGCCTGTCCCTTTAGCTCAAGCTGTGGAGACTTATGGGTGTAGCTTCGGAGGTCCTAGGTTCAGTCCGTGGTGTGTCAGCTAAGCGAGAAGCCCCATGTTAGTGTCTTCCCACCCATCAAGACAAACTGCTTCCCTGTGTCCATTACAAAATCCCACCTAACTCCTGGGAAAATACACCACCACATTCATGCTCTTGCAGGCCACGTGTGGGAAGATAAGTCCGGAGATACCGTCCCCTGTTCTAAGCACAGAGAACTGCTGTCCTTTCCCAGATACTGCTAGGCAGTGCCTGTGAGGAAAAGTTGACTGCTCAGTGGTGTCCCCTGCATGCTGCAGTCAGCAGGGAATATAGCAAGTGGATAGTAAGCTGCACAGTGCGGAAGTTCAGTGTGTGACATGTGCAAACAGAGCCAGGATCGGCATGCTTCTTGACATCTGAATCCCTCACTGTGTCGGTATCAAGCGCTGGAGTTGAAAAGGTACCTCTGGGCCATTCTACTTACCCATATTCAGTGCAGGAGAATTATGATGTGGTGTGTAGTTCAGCCAGTTTACTGTAGGAGGAAGGCCCAGCTGCACTGTGCAAATCAGTGTCTGAACTTCGCTAGTGTTCAAGAAAGTTTGGGTACAGGGGTTTGGTCCTTCTGTCTCTGTCCTTCTAACTTAAAGGGACAATGCTGATCTGAATAATGGGCATCTGCTCCTGAATTCCCTCTTTAAAGTGTTTCTCTCATGGGTTTCTGGGTAAAAAACCCACACAAACAACAGGGGAAAGTTCTTCAGTCCTCAATTCTGCAATCAAATCCAGAGGTAACGGCAGGATCAGGGCTTAGTTCACCACACAGGGCGAACAGTGAAACTGACTATCTACAAAGTGCTGTCAAATGCACAAAGTAAACAAACTGAAAAAATCAGGGAAACATTTTTATCTTCTTTCTTTCAGTTCTAGTAATCTTAGGCTGTGCTCATAACAATTGCAGGCAGGAAATTTGTAGTCAGGTTCTGATTTTAAATGGAGGGTATCCCTTTGACTTTGTTACAATATCGCAAACGCCTGCTCAAGCTCTACTACGTACATCTATAGGTAGGTGTAAAATGCTATTCCTTTTTCACAAAAGGTTTTGGAGACTTCTGGGTTTAAACATACTTTCTTCTGTCCGATTGCATCCTCATGTGACAGACCCACACTCAGGCTTCCTGCTTCTGATGTAGAAAAGGAGCTAATGCCTGAGGAAAGGACCAGTTGGAATCATGCTCTGAACATCTTCTTTTGTGGCACGAAGTGTGTGGTTCTTTGGAAACTGATGACAAGTGGAAGTAAAGATTGAAATGTGATTTAAAGGATGCAAGATTATGGGGCATCTCACACTCACATTTTTAAAACCTCCAGCACAAAAGAAGAGCATAAATTTTAATTTGCATTTTTTTTCTTCTGTTTCCTTATCCAGGGTAGCTTTTATGTCCCTTCTGAAAACTGCATGCAGCATGCATACAAATGGCATAAGGACCTGTGTCTGCTGCTCTTGAATGCATACAGAGGGCTTCATGTGTACTACACAGTCATAATGAAAGAGATTCCAGATTTGCCACAACTGAAGTTAGGTAAGAGAACAGACATTTTACATCTCTTAGTGTTGACTGGTCTCATTTTAAACATACCTTGTAGTAACTAAGTTTTCCAGTTGGTTGTAGGATTTTAGGGTTTTTTTTTTCCCTGATTTTATTTTTGGTTTTTATTTTAGGGTAATCATGAGCCAGGGCTGATGTAAATCAACATCGCTTTACTGCAATCAGTTTATACTAGCTGAAGATCGCATTAGTGTTTAGAAAGAATAAGTTATTATAAATATCCAAAAATAGTTTCCTTGAATGGTATCTGGAATTGGTTGCCTTTCAAAGCCTTGAGCTCCCTATCAGGCGTTGGAGAACTTTAGGAACCAACAGCCTGATGAGCAAATGTTTTTCAAATTAAGGGGGGAAAACTCAATTTAGGGTAAATTGTATTAGAACATAGTCTCCAATTTCTGCTTTAGAATGTATTGCTTTTTACCACAGGCGCCTTGATAATAACATAATTACCACATGCTCTTTAAAGCATATTCTGCTTTTCTCCCTAATTCAGCAGTTTAATAGATTCTCCCCCTGAAGCAGAAGCCACTATGGCTTTGTAGACCTTATAAGGCACTAGTAAGGATACTGGGTCCAAACCTTCAAGGCCTAGCACTCTTGTAGGGTTGCAGGCCTGCATTCATGAATTTGTGCTCTCTCATGCTTGCAGTGGTACCGAGAAGTTAATTAGAAATGAAGAACTCCGCAAGCCAGCCTCTGTTTTCCAACCTGTTTCTTTGGATATAGGAAGTATGGCTGGCACTTTCATGTGTATATATTTTGAAAAGGTATTAGCTGGCAATATTAGGATTGCAGAGCTGATGGGGGAGACATGCCCCATTCCATTGACCAATGGCTTAAAAAAAAAGAGAGGGAGAATGTCTTCCATATGGATTTTGTAGGTACTATCGGAGCAGTCAGCTATAAAGCATTGTGCTGCAAGTCCCACACTGGGGCTGGTTCCACCTCCCTGTCCTGCTGCATTCACTGTTATGAGCCGCATGTTCCCCTCCCTCAAATAACCTGCTCCAATTAAAAAATCTGGTTTATTTCATTCACACAGTGAGAAAACATCCTTAAAAATAGATCTGGTACTTAAAAGTTATTATAACCTGTCAATTACAGCATGACAACAAAACATAGGTGTCATGCATTTTGGTTATTGGTCACATGTAGAGGTTATTTGTATCACACGTTGGCAGGTTTGGAAGTTGAAAGGTTCAAGGTGGTATTGCTTCTTGTGTGTTTCATCTATCACACATATAAAAAAAACCAAAACACATACAGGTTACATTTCTGCGTCCCATGGGCCAGATTTTCAGACAGTTTATGATGCATAAATACGCATTTCATTTGCACACACTCTTGCTATACATGTAGATTCAGTATATGCAAATATAACAGTTTAGCCACTTATGAATGAAATCCTCCATTCTCATTTACAAGTCTAAAATATCTGATTGCAGATTCAGGACTTGGGGCCTGATCAAAAGCCTGTTACAGTCACTGAGAGTCTTTTCATTGACTTCAGTGGGCGTTGATTAGGCCCATGGTCTATACATACAAAATGTAATGATCCAGTTTCCATGTTAAGGGTATATACTACAGGGACTATACCAGCTACATTGCCTTAGCTATGCCAGCACAGCGCCCTAGTGTAGACACAGCCTCCACTGAAGGAAGGGGTTTTTCCATTGGCGTAGGATCAACACCTCTCCAGCTGACAGTAGCTATGTCAACAGAAGTGTTCTTCCATTGATTTGTCTGTGTCTACACTGGGAGTTAGGTCAGCATAGCAGCATTGGTTAAGGGGTGGATTTTTCACTCCCCAGACCAGCTTAGCTATGTCAGCCTACATTTTAGATCTGGAGCAAGCCTGAGAAACCAAGAGTGCAAATGCGTGAGTCCGGACTGAAGCATGAACCAGAACATTAAAAGATGAGGTGTGGATATGTGTGTTCATGCCCCCAGTGTTTCGCCTATGAATAGGCGAAATTGTAGTTAGACACCCTGGTGTCAATTTGTCCCTTCATGGTTACTCTGCACATTTAAATAGGAGGCGTTTTTGTATAGTCTTCCCTTGTGGCCATGTGCTCTATACTCGTTATTATTAGTGATCGCTCCTCCCTGCAAATTCCGCAAGCCAAACTTCCTGAGGTTTTGTTTCAGATCTCCCGTTTTTATGAAGTTTTGCAGAATGTCTCTATGATCCACACTTGGTGGGGCATAACTGCAGCACGGGATTTCCCTGGGGCCGTCTAACTTGACGGTTGCAAGCTATAAAAGCTAGGTCTACACTAAGGCCCAAAAGCAAACATTTTGGTTGGGACCACTGAGCATAGATGCAGAAAAGGAAACGAATGCACATGTTCCAAATATAAGATTTATTACTGACACTGTGGCAGGGCCCAATAGGTACCAAGGGCTTTCCGAACACAGAGGAAGGTACAGTCCCTGCCCCAAAGAGCTGACAGATTTCAGACCCAGAGCTGCATAAAGACTTACAAGCCTGGCTTGCCTCATTGCTCAGATATTGGGGAAGAAAGAAAGTATAGGGCAATTGGCTGAAGCATTTGCTGCCCTGGAAGGCTTTTGCCAGGGCACTTAGCAGCTTGCATTTTGTTACTGTGTTACCTTGCATTATAAAGTAAGTAAAGGGTGTAATCCTGCAAGGTGCTGGGTGCCTCTGGTGCAGCGCTGAGCACTGCCAATAATCTGACCGCAGTGGAAGTTTGGGGTGCTCCAGCACGAGCCCTAACACAGCTGCTTGCTGGAAAGGGGGTCGGGCATTTTGTAGGTGCCTGCTCCCTTTCTGGATCAAGCTGCTGCTTACACCACTGGGAGTCCCATATAGGAAGAGCCAAATCCTGCACGCTGATTTGAGGCAAGTGTCCCATTGAACTTCACCGCGGGTAGGTGCTGGAGTAAAGTGAGCAGGATTTGACCATTAAGGAAAGAGAGGGGCTTTTGAGCAGAGATCTTGGGTGTAGAGCCAAGGAGACTCTTGCCTGTGGAGGGTGGAGCATAGAGGGTTGAATGAGTTAATGTGTCACTTCTGCTTTTCTCAAACGTGGTTTTTCTTTTTGTGCCCCCAGCGGAGCTAGCTGTGGAAGATACGCTATCTCAACTTTGTACAGAGCTGCAGGTATTGTCTTTAGCAGAATGAATACGTTCACACAGTTTCCAGACTCACTGAGCCAACTCACTTGGGGAAAGCAAGTTCAGTGTCAGCAACCAGTCAAACAAACGTTTCTTGCACTATGATTGCAAATGCATCTGGGGCCTCCTTCATTGCCATCAAATCACTGGCTGGACTGTATTAAAAAGGGCTGACACCTTCATCCCTAGGAACAGCCCCAGAGATCAGCTTAGTTAAATGGACTGAGCATGGGGCTGGTTGCTACCGTCTCCTGGGTTATAATATATGCTACTGCTGATTGAGTGCAAGGTATATAGGACCAAATGGTCAAACATGGGTGCCTAAAGTTAAACAGGCGTATAAACAGGGAAGCAGTGAGTTGGTGTAAGGAGGTGATTTTACCTCTCTGATTACAGCATTGGTGAGACCAATACTGGACTACTGACGCAGTTCTGGTGTCCACATTTTGGAAAGAATGTTGAAAAACGAGAGACGGTGCAGGAAAGAGCCATAAACATTATTCAAGAGCTGGAAAAAAAATGCCGTCTAATGAGAGACATAACGCTCAATCTGTTTAGTTTCTCAACAAGAAGATTGAGGCCTGACTTTGATTACAATATATAAATTCCTTCCTGGGGAGAAAATGCTGAGTGCTAAAGGTCTCTTTAATGTTGTGGAGAAAGGCCTAACAGGAAGCAATGGGTGGAAGCCAAAACCGGACAAATTCCAATTCGCAGCGAGGCATACTATTTTATTTTTTTACTGTGAGAGTGATTAACCTTTGGAACAAACTATCAAGGGAAGTAGTAGATTATCCATCTCTTGATGTCAGGTCAAGACCGGATGTATTTTTAGAAGCTGTGCTTTAGCCAAACACAAGTTATTGGGCTCAAGGAAGGGGTAACTGAGTGAGATGTAATGGTCTGTGATGTGAGGCTAACCCTCCTGGTTTCAGAGAAAAGTTTTAAAATATGACCCAAGTTCACCCTGAAGGTTCATAAACGAGAAGCCAAATAAAAGAACCCCAAAATTTATTGTTATTTTTAAAAATCTTCTGATTTTTAAGGCAATGGTATGATTTCGGCAATGACTCCTGATTTTGTTAATGTTGGGCAATAATACGGTGGATTCCAGACTTTCCTGGGCTCCTCTGGAAGTCCCAAATGAATGAATGAATATTGCAGAATTCAGATGAATTGCGGGGGACTTGGAATTCAAGGGTCCTTCTCAGCCCTACTCATGGGCTGAATCCTGAGAAGTGCTGAGTACCTAAAACAAAGTGGAATGGCTACCTCTCAGGATTTCTCTGACACTTCTCATTTTGTGTGACCCACTGTTATTATACAGCAAGAACATCACAATTAGAGCTTGACACTGACCTTTCCAGTTATCTCAAGCCTGCTAAAAAGGTTAAGAGTCAATGAGCTGAAAAAATAACCATCATGCTATTTAATAACCCTGGGTGTTAATGCAGCTTCTCCTTTGAAGCTTGCTCTCCAGGCCTTCATTTACAATTTATGTAATAACTTAGTTGCTAATGTTTAAAATTAAAAGTAAACAGCATTGCTGACAGGGCAAGTTATTTCTTCTTCTAAGCAAGGGGGACCAGTTGTACAAAATAAGGCCCTGATCCTGCAAAGAGCACCACCCCATAGGCCCCTTTGATTTCCCTATTTGAATTGTACAGGAGGTTGCCCACATGGCACAGATTGCAG
Organism: Lepidochelys olivacea; assembly: GCF_965140295.1. NCBI lineage: Eukaryota > Metazoa > Chordata > Testudines > Cheloniidae > Lepidochelys > Lepidochelys olivacea. The sequence continues at coordinate 12,466,215 of NC_140412.1, forward strand.
AATCAGGAATACAGCAGTGAGGGCAGTGTAAGGACAATCAGGATACCCACAGTTACACACACATACGTATGAACACAAGGATTACTTTTAATCGTGATTTAGATTTCAGTGCTCCTAGCCTTGGGAGTTTGCCTGCGTAAGGACTGGGTAAAAATCAAGCAGGAACTCAGGATTCATTGTGGCGCTATGGTGAAAAGGGACTGTAGCTGGCAAAGAGATCTTTTGTTGGCTTGTTTTGTTTAGTTTTGTTAAGAGATAACGTGTTATTATTACTATTGTTGTTATTAATTTGTATTCCCTAGGGCCCCATTGTAGTAGGGCTGTACTAACGCATTCACCGTAAAACATAATTACTGTCTGTGGCTTCTACTGCTACTATATGCTATAGAGGTTGGGGTGCAGAAATACCAGTAGAATTATAAAAGAGAACTCTATAGCCTTGTATCTATTTCTCACTCTTGTTCAAGCGTAGTAGCGAAAGGAGAAAATACACTGAAGAACATGAGAATGGCCATGTTGGCTAAGGCCAAGGTCCATCTCGCTCAGTATCCTGTTTCTGACTGTGTCAGTGCCCGATGCTTCTGGCAGTTGGAGATTTAGGGACACCTCGAGAGTGGGGCTCCATCTCTGACCATCGTGGCTAATAGCCAATGATGGATCTATCCTCCATCAACTTATCTAATTCTTTTTTTAGCCCAGTTATACTTTTGGCTTGCACAACATCCCCCGGCAATGAGTTCCACAGGTTGACTGTTCATTGTGTGAAGAAGTACTTTCTTTTGTTTGTTTTTAACAGCTGCCTATGAATTTCATTAGGTGACCCCTATTTTTTTTGTTGTGTGAAGGAATTTTGGAATGTTTTTTCCTACTATACTGGAAATTAGACTTAATAAAAAAAGTCACCAAGCTAGTGTGTGAAAGAGATGTTGCTCTAATCAAAAGGCATCACCAAGTCTACAGAAGAGGGAGCATCATTTCGTATTCCAGAGTAAGCAGCACCATCTAGTGGATATTTTGGAACCAACAACCAATTGGCTGCATTCATTTACTTTTTACCTGCAATGAAAAATATTGGCTAAGGCTGTGCTCACTCCCCACTCTTCCCTTATGTCTCCATCTTAATTTGTGCTAAAATACATGTGCTAAAATAATTCTGTAGTAACTGCCTGATCTCGGATAAAATAATTGATAGGAAAACAGCACCAGCCCAGTTCTGATTCAAGGATCATTCTTTTTTTTTTTTTTAAGGGGACTTAATTTAATGTCCTAATTAATTCCATTGATCTAACCTCCAAACATCTTTCCCCCCCTCCAGATGTTGAACAATCCAGAGAAGATAGCAGAGCAGATAAGCAAGGACGTAGCATGGCTTTGCTCCCACCTTTTGGCACTGTGGACCCAGTTCCTGGAGACAGTGACACTCCATCCAGAAGTCACAGCCTATCTTACTCAGGAGCATCACACACTAAGGGTAATGCTAAGCAATTCATTCAGCAATGGCGATACCGACCTGATAGGAAGAGATCAAAGATGCATCCAGAGTGTGCCTTAATTAGAGTCACTGTGTGAAATTAATCCCCACACAGAGAACCAGTCCAAAGCCTACCTACCACTTAAGTGATGCCTAAGTCATTGTGTTGGCTCACTGCACACGTGGGAATTTTATGCCTATCAAATAGCAGTTCTGAAATAATTCCTTCAACTATAAAATCCTAGCTCTTAGTTAAACAAATAGGAGCAAGTGGTGACCTTGTAACCTGTCTTGTCCTCACCTTGCAGTGGTAGCCAGGTTTTCCAGCTGGATACCATTATGCTAAGAGGAAGGCATGTTGGAGCCTGGAATGCATGGCTCTGAGAGATATAGGAAGATCTCCACAATCTGCAAGAGATGATGAAACAGGGAAACTAGGGTCTGCTTTTATAATTTTGTTTCAACAACCTCATAGACTCTTGGTACAAACTGCATTCCTTGGTGGTGCCTGTTAATAATAATCACTAATAAGTTGTTGTTACAATAGCACCAGAACTTCTCAGACAAGTACAAAAGAAAGGTCCTTTCTTTGAGCAGTTTGCAAACTGAATTAGCTCCATATTTTAGCCCCAATACTATAAGTTCTGCCTGGGAAGATCCATGTCTCTTAGGGTATGTCTTCACTACCCGCTGGATTGGCGGGCAGCAATCGGTCCAGCAGGAATCAATTTATCGCGTCTGGTTTAGACACGATAAATCGACCCCCGAGTGCTCTCCTGTCGACTCCGGTACTCCTCCGCCGTGAGAGGCGCAGGCAGAGTTGACGGGGGAGTGGCAGCAGTCGACTCACCGTAGTGAAGACACCACGGTAAGTCGATCTACGTACGTCGACTTCAGCTACATTATTTGTGTAGCGGAAGTTGCTTAACTTTGATGGATCCCACTCCCCGCCAGTGTAGACCAGAGCTTAGACTTCAGCAGGGCTCTGTGTGAGCACAGAGGTCCTCCCATTTACCTTGCTGGGTCAGGGTCTTGGTGTGGATTTGAATTTGAGGCCTTAGTGACATGGATTACAAACAGGCTACTGTCCTATACAAGAGCTGCATTTCAGGACTGTACCTCTGACCATCCTTTGCTGCCTTATCAGTGTCCTGGCTTTTGGGTAGATCCCGGATATTGTGGGCCTGAAATTTGGAAAACCTTAGCCACAATGGAAAAGAAGACCTGGCCTTTATAGAACACTGGTACTATACAGAAAAATGAGTACATTTTAAGTATCAAAATACCAAATTAGTCTGTTGTGGTAAAGGTTTGATTTCCCATGGCACCTGGATTGTCACAAAACATGTAAATTCCTCTGAAAAAACAGAGCCATCACAGGGTCAAATAATTGAAAAATCTATCCTTCGTAGCTCCCTTAACACAGCTGCCACTGGAAATATAGTTCTGTTCCTTTTGTTGTCTCATTATACATAAGCAGCCAGTACTTTCCTGCTCCTTAGTATCACACACACATTCTCATAGACATGCACGCGCGCACAGATGACCATTTGGCTGCTGCCTATCTGATTATGCTGAATGCACTAAAGCCCCACGTAAGCATGTGCTTAACTTTAACATTGACGTCAGTGGGACGACTTGCCTGCTTAGGGAAGCACGTGCTGAAATGCAGTGCTTCAGATCAGGACTTCCTTTATTATCTAAGGTTTCAGAGTAGCAGCCGTATTAGTCTGTATTCGCAAAAAGAAAAGGAGTACTTGTGGCACCTTAGAGACTAACCAATTTATTTGAGCATAAGCTTTCGTGAGCTTATGCTCAAATAAATTGGTTAGTCTCTAAGGTGCCACAAGTCCTCCTTTTCTTTTTATTATCTAACTCCTTCAGAGGGAAATGTATAGGAAGCAGAAGGTACCTTCAGCATAGCACCTACGCTAAAAAAGCAGCGTCGTCTAATGCCTAGAGCAGGGAACTGGGGTTCTTTGTCATGTTACTTGACCTGTACGTGCTCAGTTTTCTTTAAAATGTGGGCAGTCTTGCTTACCTGGCTACATGAAGCAGTTTGAGAGCCTCAGACATAAGGTATTATTATTGTTAAACAGCCTTGTTCAGGCAATGCTTATCTATTATTTTAGAAAGGCCATTTGTCAGAACACAGCTTGGAGGTTTAGGGAGATATTGTAACTTTGTTTATATGCTTTCTGCTGCCATTCTACAATGCTGTATTTTACAAATAACAGTAGTAACATAAGGACTAGAGTCTTAACAGATTAATTGATTTGATTATGTATCTTGTTGGAGTGCATAGAAATTCAAAGCCTATTTCTGAGCAGATCGTAATACCAAGTTCTTTAGGAGTGTATTTTTTCATACTAAGTGCTCTGCAAATCATTTCAAACCTGCAGCTATTTCGCAATCATTTGTCCATTGCTTTACTGTTCTCTCTAACGTCCATGCAAAAATTTGGAAAACTTTAATTTGCAGATATCATGCCATGCATGTATGTGTTTCTGATAATGTAGGTTTTATTCCCCTCTGAGTTCATGTGTAAGAATGGGAGTTACTGTATATCTTTGTGCAGAAGATACCATTGATTATTGGCTTTCCTCATTTAGTAACTGCGCTATTGCCATTTCCGCTGCTGGGGAAGGGAATTAGCGACCCTAGTTTTAAAGCTGCAGAGAGAACTGTTAAATTCAACAGATGCACTGCTTCTAAACAAAGACACAGCAGATACATTGGAACAGATTCCAAAATATTTCCAAGGGCCGTGTCTTCAATCCTCAGAGGCTTTGAACATCTCAGGCCATATTCACCCAGAAAAACAAAGCAGAAACCCAGCTGAATTGGTGGAGCAACCAGGGTGCCTAGCTTCCTTGTGTCACCAGAGTGGTGCAAAGCAGCTGGAGCTGGCTTGCATGCTCTCGGTATCTTTAAAAGGCTTTAATGTGTGATCTTTGTGTTTCATACCCAGGTAAGAAGATTCTCAGAAGCATTCTTTTATGCTGAGCACCAAAAGCTAGCTGTGCTGACCTTTCAGGAAAGCCTGTAAGTAATTCCTTTCACCTCTCATCCCTGGCACTTGGGCCCCGCAAGCAAGTAGTCTCTTAAAACTTCTTGTGGTCCAGACCCCATGCCGCCACATTATCCTTTCCGATGCAAATCCATGCCTTTCCTCCTTGATCTTCAGTGGGCATTTGTACTCCATACAGAAGGCATTGGGTCTATTTTAACCTCACTGCAGTGTAAATCCACTGAAGTCACAGTAAAAAAATTACACAATGCACAATCCAGATCAGGCCCCAGAGGGTTGTAAACTTCACACACCTGTGATAGGCAGGTGGGTTTTTTTAAGGCTTGTGGTCTAAAGCATGATGGAGACTATGGCTGAAATCCCACACTGAGGCGGCAGCAAGTGCCAAATGGTCCTAAAAACTCTTTTCTCCTCCCCACTCTCCCCAAGTGGGTGAAACTCTCTTGGGTGGAGCCATGGTAGCGCTGGGAGGATCCGGGAAGGCAGACAGAACGGTGCCGTGAAGCATCCATCAGTGGTTAACACAAAGCCTTGAACATGAGCTGACGGATCAGAATGGGCAGAATGCCGGGTGGGTGCTGGTAATAGTGAGGCTCAGAGTGGATGATGAATTGCAGGAGAATTAGCAATGGAAGGCTGTCAGAGAAAATAAATCTGGTACTGGGCTGAATTCAAAGAAGTGTGTTATGGATAACAAGCAAGGTAATTACTTCCCTCTGCTTGCCGCTTCTGCTTAGGCCGCAACTGGGGAATAGAATTGGGACCCCCCCCCCATGATTTTAAAAATACTTAGAGCCAAATTCTGCCCTCGGTTACACCTGAACAACCCTGCTGCCTTCAGCTGGGTTACATGGAGTTGACTGCAGGCAGGATTACCCTTCTTAGCTCATTTAGAGGCGAGTTTAGCAGAAAGCAACAAAAATAATAAAAGATGAGGAAACTAGGCACTGTCTGGGGAAATGTTAAGGGAGGGCCAGGCTTATTCTGCAGAAAACCAGGCTGAGAGGAGGAAATACCTGCTCGCAAACATGATCAGGGATGTTAGTGATGGAGCAGGGGGTAATTATTTTCATTAATCAAGTGAGTCAAAAAGCAGATGCTCTGGGCTAATGTTATTGTACAGCAGGAACAACTTAGATTAAAGATTAGTGAAAATGTTGAGGTCTTAGAAGAGTTCTGCAGTGAGACAGATTGGCCAGGGGGAATGTGAAATTCCCATTGCTGGAATTTATCAGACTGGAGACATGTCCTTCAGAAATGGTTTAGGGATAATGCCACAGATTGCGCCAGCGTGCAGCGGCATAGGCGAGGATTCCATATAATGATGCCTTCTTCAAAGCTGTAACTGGAGACATGGGGTCAAATGTAGTGCACAGTCTACCACATTGTAAAGAGGAACAGCGCAAGGCAGCCACAACCTCAGTAGTGCTTGGGTGGATGGTTGTATAGGGCCTGCCCAGCCTACAAAAGTGGGTAGTGATCATTGGTGAAGGAGACATGGCCAGAGGGGCCCCAGATGTGACCGTTCAGCTCATTCTCTCATATGGAGCCCCAAATATAGACTATAGCTTCCTGCTATATCAGCACCTGGAGGGAAAACATAAGAAAGGCCATACTGGGTCAGCCCAAAGGTCCATCTAGCCCCGTATCCTGTCTTCTGACGGTGGCCAGTGCCAGATGCCCCAGTGGGAATGAACAGAACAGGTAATCATCAAGTGTTCACCCAGTGTTCACTCTGTCACCCATTCCCAGCTTCTGGCAAACCAGGATTTATGGTTGAACAGTATGGCCTTTCTTATGTTTTCCCTTTTTTTCCCCTCTGATCTGCACAAAGTTTGTTGTTTCCAGTTATTACATGGTGATTAACTGTGTTTCCTCAGAAGGAAATCTGAAATACGTGCACTTCTTCACCATCTCTGTTCTGTGGAGCCCGTCCCATAGTGCTGCCAATTAATGCCATCTCTTAAAAACTTGTGTTGTCTTCATCTCTATTTGTTAGAATACATAGACTAGCTAAAGAAAGATCCAAATAAAATAATCTTGCATTTGGAACATGTTGCCATATGGGACAAGCCAGGAATAAAACCAGTACACGGACAGTAAATTGGTTGTATTTTGCCAGTTCTCCATTTTCCCTGGCAGTTGTCATGTCATTCAGCCCTGGAGCAGGAAGAGTATAATAGTCACTAGCCATTCTGGGCCAGTTCTTCACCCCAGTTACTGGAAGGGAGTGCATGGCATCACGTCCCACACAGCCCAGTCGGTGACATAATACATAGGAAGGCAGACTGCACACCTTGAAAAGAAGATGCCCTCCTTGGGTCATGAGCTCCGAGAAGACAGAGCACCTTTTGCGAAGCCATCATTTCTAGGAGAAGCTGAGTAGGCACCCAGTTCTGAACAAATGGAGTCAGGTCAATTTCTCCAGTGATTCCTGTGAGAAGCGATGCGGGGACTCTAATTCCATAACATGGAGATAATTGGACCTGATTTTCAGGAGCGTTGAGTGTCCACAATTTTAACTGAGGTCAATGAGAGTTATGGGTGATAAGCACCTCAGCAAACCAGGCCCATAAGGGGCTCAGTTGCATCACTTAGCTACAGATCTGCCAGGGAACTGGTACAGGGCCCGCCACCCAGAGGAAGCTCTAGAACAGTGGTTCTCCACGCCAGTCTGCCACTTGTTCAGGGAAAGCCCCTGGCGGGCTGGACTGGTTTGTTTACCTGCTGCGTCCGCAGGTTTGGCCAATCGCGGCTCCCACTGGCCGCGGTTCGCTGCTCCAGGCCAATGGGGGCTGTGGGAAGTGGCATGGGCCAAGGGACATGCTGGCCGCCCTTCCCACAGCCCCCTAGGCCTGGAGCGGTGAACTGTGGCCAGTGGGAGCCACGATCGGCCGAACCTGCGGACGTGGCAGGTAAACAAACCAGTCCAGCCCGCCAGGGGCTTTCCCTGAACAAGCAGTGGACCGGCTTTGAGAACCACTGCTCTAGAAGGCAGGGAGGCATAATCCTCTCTGCTGTTATAGGACATACACGGGAAGCATCCCTTGTGATGTCACAGTGTGTACCCCTCTCTCTGTATATCCAAGAGGGAGCATGACCCTGCCTTTTACCCGGTCACCTCCATCCCTTTTGGCGTGGCTTGCTCCCCAGGATTTGCTAGATGGGAGGAGACACTGCAGCAGTAAGAAGCACACAAAGGGCTGCAAAGGTTTGGAGGCAGCATAAGAAAAGGCTCCTTGCAAATCCACTCAGCTCAGCAGACAGGTGCGATATAAATAATGCAGTGTAGAATACTAACGTTTTATCCTGTTCAGCATGTCTCGGTCCAGTCTTGCCAGGAGCCGAACACCGCCCTCCTGTTTGCTCCACAGCACTCTCCCCTCCCGTGGATGTGGTTGCTCAGCACTTCTGAATACTAGCCCATTTGCTTAGTGCCTAAATATGGACATAGGCACCAAATCTTAGGCACCTGTGTTTCAAAGCACTCGCCGGTGCTTTGGTCAGAATCAACCTGTTTTGCTGACTAGATGAGGTGAATGATGGCAAAGCTGCACAGTAACTCATCCCACACTTGATTCCCTCCATGTCTTGCTCCCAGGATCCAAAGTCATAGCCAGATTTCTACTGACGTTCGGAATTCCGAGTACCTCACCAGCATGCCCCCTCTGCCAGCCGAATGCCTGGACATTGATGGGGATGGGAACACAGTTCCGGTGATTTTTGAAGACAGATATGTGGACTTCCCTTACAAAAGTGAGTCATGCCCCTCAGGCTGTGCCTTCAGCCCATCTTGCTGGCAATGCGGGGGCAGGGCTGCTCCCAGGGGATTGCAAGAAGTAGTGTGGATGGGTCGGTAGGTTCACATACCCTTAGACAGTCCTGAACCAGTCTTCCAGTGTGGTGTTAGAGGGCTCTATGGCTGCTCCAGGTTCCATCTTTAAAATGAGGCCTAAAATCAAGGTTTTCCCTATGACTTTTGGTCAATAATGATCCTGTGTAACTTCTCACCCAAGTTAGGGGCGTGTTTTCTGGTCAGGTTTCAACATGGTGTGAATGATTCTGCTTATGGTGCCTAATGTCCCCTGTCGTTTCAATAGATCGCAGTATATACACTTCCTGTTACTTAGAGATTTTCTTTCTATGAGGTGTTCTTGTTGTTTTTTAAGATTAACAGTTTAATTCCAAGAACTGGAGGTAAAATTGGAAACAAACCCCCCTGGAGTTTTCATTTCAGCCATTAAGAGGAAGTGAGGTGGTGGTTTTCATTATTAGAGTGACATCTAGTGGTGGGAAAATCCTCTATAAAATATTTCATCTGCCTCTTACCAGAACACGAAATGTTGAGCGGTTATAAAGGAAACTATTTATTGACACTAATACTTTTTTTATAAGGTAATAGGATCTGTGGTTTTATTTTCCAAAAAGATATCTGTAATTCTCAGTTTTCCTCAACTTTTTACCAAGTATTTAACAGGAATATTTTTTAAAAACTATCCGTGTTGCAAGTGGTCACACTGTAATAAGAATATACGGCTGAATTTACAAGAACATCCACTAGTTTTAAGACATCTACGTTGCCTGATTTTTAGAGGTACTTAGCACTCACAGCTCTAAGTGATTTTAATTTAACCATGCAGTGAGGATAACAGTTAAAAGTGAATGCAGCTTAAAGAATGTTGATCAGGCATGTATATGTGTGGTGTGTGCATGTGGGAGGGGGTGTGTGTGTATAATCACCTACAAACATTTTGATTCCTTGTATAGGACATTATTTTTTTTTTCTTTCAGGTCAAAGTGTGGATGTTTTCCCAGCTTTTGAGGTTCCTGAGATGAACGGTACACAAATGGACTTAATAAACAACAAGGAGGCTCTTGCATCAAATGATGACATTGCATTAGCAAAGGGAGATTTCAGGAAAGATACTCTGTTAATACATACAGATAAAATAAATGGGAATGCCCCCTGTATCTACAGCGATATTGCAGCTGATGCTTATATGGCTAAAGCTTTGACCCAGCACTCCACATCTCAGGCATATACAGTCAACAAGGAAGTCCAAAGGAAAACGGATGTATCCCATGAAAATACATCAGTTTCAAGTAAGGAAATTGTTTCTGGCTTGGGACTAGGCCTTTTAAAACACAAAGCTGAAGACTTCCAAACGTCAGTGGATGTTTCATTAAAAGACGACAGACTTGCTACAGGTGTTACATGCGTGGATATGGAACCTAGCAATAAGGATTCCCACGAAAGTGAACCCATATTAATCATTAGTGCTCTGGGTGACAGTGGAACTAGTGGCCTCTTAGACAGCACTGAGTTAAGTAAAGCAGCTAAAACTGCTAATTATGAACATATTCTCACTTCGGATGAACTTGCATTAAATGAACTAAACAGTCTTGAAAAACCAGTGGATCAAGACAACAAGGCTCTGTTACCAGCTTTGAAAGCGTTACCAATCAGTACTTTTGGTTTATTAACCCAGACAACAAAAGATGCCCTGGAGGTGAAGTCATTTGTGAAGGAGCAAAGAGCCGAGGAATGCGAAGAGTTTACCCTGACGTCAGGGGTCATAAAGAGATCTTCGTCAATAATATCCGACTCGGGCATTGAAAGTGAACCCAGTTCGGTGGCTTGGTCCGATGCGCGTAGCCGGGCTTTGGAGCTGCCCAGTGACCGTGAGATGCTGCAGCAGCTGGTACGGAGGCACACCATACACAGAAACTCTCTAGAGGGTGGGCAAACGGAAAGCAATACAAGCTTGCCCAGTGGGATCCAAGCGTCGCTGACATCAATTAGCTCATTGCCGTTTGAGGAAGAAGAGAGGGAAGTAGAACTTACAAAGCTGACCAAATCCGTTTCTGCACCACAGATCAGCAGCCCAGAGGAGCCCACAGACACTGTAGATCTTTCCAAATGCAATAAAGCAATCTTGGAAGTTGCAGAAGGGCCCTTGAAAAGCTACATGGAAGTGATGTGCAGAAGCATAGCAATAACAGGGAACTTTTCTGACTGTCAGACTGCCAGGGAAAGTGAGCGATCAGAACCAGACATGGCCACAGGAGAGCATCCTAGCACTGCTGTCAAACAAGGTAACAGCAGCGCTGAGCTACCAGAAGAAGTCAAAGATAAGGAAGGCTTTGCAGAAAGAGTTTGTAGTTTGGAATATGCAGGACAACCCGTAAATCTAAAGCAGTACAGATGTGATACCTCTGAATGCCAGGCAGTGCAGAGAAATGAAGAGTGCAGCTTGGAAACACAGAGTGTCACCACATACTCAGACCCCACTAGCGTGCAGTGCGGTGCATGCAGTGAGGATCTGAAAGATGCACTTAAACCTGTACCTGAGGGGTTGAAAATACGTCAAGACTTTTATTCCAGTGTTACCATACTAGACGTCCAGAATTTCTCACATGGCCTGAGCGAGGTACCAGATTTTTGCTACACTGTTCCAGCCTCATCAGAGACATCGACTGAATTTGGTTCAACAAGAGGAGAGTGTGGGAGCCCCGTCGCCAGTGAAACCCTGATGTCATGTGAAGAAATGCAGGGCTTACAAGAAATTGAACTCGACGACGCATCTGTGCTGGTGGATTCTGCAGCAGGATCTTATTGTGCCGAATATCCTCAGGAATCAGACAGCGTGGAGCGTCGGCTCGTGGCTAATGGCAGCACTGGCTTTCATTCTGTTGCCACAGACGGGTTGGCACTGGAGAGCCGAAAGGCCGTTGAGGTGGTTAACCTGTCTGTTTCTTGCACAGCCACATGTCTTCCCTTTTCTTCGGTGCTCAAAGAGACTCCTGTGGTGGCTGGCTTCTCTTCAAAGCAGGCTGCTTTCCCTATTACACGCCAGCCTTTAGGCTCCTTCGGCGTTGTCCCCTGCACGGCAGATGATGTGGAGGAAGAGGCCAATGAAAGGATGCTTAGGTAAGACTGTCTAATGGCTTTCTTTATTACAGCTGCAGTCACACCTAGTAACCCCAGCTGAGGTCAGGTCCCCACTGTTCAAGGCGCTCTGCCAGCGCACATTAAGAGCCAATCCCCACACTGAGGACTTTAGAGTATAACTAATCCAGACAGACAAAGGATGGGAAATGGGCTGTAACATAACCCTCATTGTACAGATGAGGAATTGAGGCATAGAGAGGCTAAGCAACTTGCCCAGGGTCATGCAGGGAGTCTGTAGCACTGCTGGGAACTCAGATCCCTGACTCACAGTCTTCTGCCCTAGCCCATCTTTCCTTTCTCCTTACTTGGGGGTATTTTGCATGGATTGCCTAGCTGACAGCACAATACGCAAACCTACCCATCACAGAGGTTTCCATTACGTTTTGTGTCCTGTGCTGTGCTGGGAGTTATCTTAAAACACTGAGGAGGGTAAGGGCTAGACCAGGCGTAGGCAACCTATGCCACATGTGCCAAAGGCGGCACGCGAGCTGATTTTCAGTGGCAATCATACTGCCCAGGACCTGGCCACCGGTCCAGGGGGCTCTGCATTTTAATTTCATTTTAAATGAAGCTTCTTAAATATTTTCAAAACCTTATTTACTTGACATACAACAATAGTTTAGTTATATATTATAGACTTATAGAGAGAGACCTTCTAAAACCGGTAAAATGTATGACTGGCATGCAAAACCTTAAATTAGACTGAATAAATGAAGACTCGGCCCACCACTTCTGAAAGGTTGCCAGCCCCTGGGCTAGACTCTTAAAGGGTCTGTGTTCGGATTCCTAGCTTTGTTTAGGTCGTTCATCAAGCTCCTCTAATGCTCTGTTTAATTTTGTAGTGGCTGGGTTTACTGTCATGTATTGTACTGTACTCTCTGGCTTTATAGCTGTCTCTTCTGCCTTCTCCTTCTCCAGGTGAACCATGGTTGTCAGGCTTTTAGGCCCAGATTCAACAAAGCACTTAAGTTTGTGCTTAAAGTTAAGCACAAGCTTAATTCCTTCTCTGTTCAGCCAAGCAGTGTTTAAGTGTGTTGCTGAATCCAGGGCCTTAAATCCCATAGTGTAAATCTTAGATTGCGACACCCCCCCCCCCCCCAGCCCTTACTTTTTGGCAAGCAAAAGTTTCTGAACAGCCCCACTGAATCCAGTAGGATTACTTGTGTGAGTAAGTGCTCCCCAGTGAATAGGATGGTCACAGTCTTGCCCCAAGACTGAAGCTGATGTTTCCCAGCTTGGCTGTGAAAAATCACCTTAGGCGCTTCCATGTGTGGCCTGATTCTTAGAGAGGCTGAGCATCTCCCACTGAGTCCAGAGGCTGTTCAGTGTGGACTTAGGAGCCAAACTGTAGGCCCCAGAGCTGGGAAATGTTAGTCTAGCTGGAGGGACACTGAACTGCTCTTAGCTGGTTTGTGTCTGGGTCAAAGCTACTATCCCTTTTCATGGGATACAAATTTCCATCCATTTGTGCAGCTGTCTGAGTGGGTAGGAGGAGGAGGTCGACCCCTCATCTGTTTAGCTCAGATTTGTTTGTTAATGTCTGTCTAATTAGCCCTGCTGGGTAGATCTGGACACCACATTTTCTACGATACAGTTACATAGCCTTGTATCTCCCTGTTAGGGTGACCAGAAGATTTTTAGCAGCAAACCCGCTTTGGACTCTAGCAGGTGAGGTACCATTGGGTGGATCTCTCCCACGAGAGGTAGCTCACTCCCTTTTGGATCACAGGCTATCTACCTGCCCACCCCAACCTCCCTTAGTCACCCTAACTTGTAGGACAAAGTATACTGGCCTTCACCTTCAAAGCTGAAAAGGGAATTTATCGCAAGTGCTCATTCCTAGTTTAAAAGTTTTATTGTTGAACACCCAGTTCTCCGTGTGATTAATTAGTGTATTCTCCAGTTTTTATCAGGCCAAAGAAAAGTTTAAAAAAGAACTGAAGATTGAAGGATTTCTGTACAGTGACTTATCTGTACTAGCTTCTGATATCCCATATTTTCCACCAGAGGAAGAGGAAGAAAATTTGGAAGATGGAATTCACCTGGTTGTCTGTGTCCATGGACTGGATGGTAAGGCCTGAGAGATATGCTGTGCGGAATTGCCTCATGGAGTTTATTCATATTAAAAATACAGAAGTCAAGATCCTCTGCTGGTGTAACTCAGCATAGTCCATGGGTGTCACTTACATCAGCCAAGGATCTGGCCCATAGTGTGTTGTTCTGTATAATGCTGCTGGAAAGGATCTGAGCAGAAATTCTAACATTTACTCCACAAATGCTTTTGTTACAAAATGAAGAATTTTGACAGATTTTTGCCCCCTAAATGCAACCTTTCATGCCCAGTAAAATTGTCAGCCCCTTCCTTCGCATTTCACAACCATCCGATCATTTAGTAAAATATCATCCAGCGAACAGAAAACTTGGTTTAAATGCCGTCACTGAAGGAGAGAAGGTGGCTAGCTCTGGGGAAGGTGAGTATTGTTCACTCTATAGCATATGCAGCAAGCAAAGACACAGGAAGGCTGGATTGTGTGTAAGTCACAGTGTACAGGCACAGCACGCCAGGGGATACACTGGCAGACACTGTGCCTCAGACTCACCCCTTGGGGTCACAATATGTCTTAGGTCTCCCCTGTTCTGCTTGGGAATGAAAGGGAGTTATTTGCTGTCGCTCTGAAAAGGGCAGCTTATTCCTGCATCTCTGCTGGCCAACCAATAGCAGGTGAAGTGGCAGAGGTATCAGGATTCCTATTCCCTGACAGTTCCCATCCCTTCACTTCCTGGGGAACATCTGCAGCACCTGCAGCTAAGATCTAGGGAGCCCTCAAGCAGCTGCAAAGTTTGTGGGGATTCCTGTCTCACTGCTGCTCCCCTGCATGGCTGTATCAGGGCTTACCATAACGCAGTGAGCCATCAGTCACAGCTGCACTCCCCGCGACAACTCCAGGGGCAGTGTTGAGATTTGAAAAGAACATAGTGAACAGAATCTGTAGTATTTACCCTATTGTGAAATGAAATTTCTTATCAAGTCCTGTTTCTTTTTATAGGGAACAGCGCAGACCTGCGACTAGTAAAGACTTTTATAGAACTGGGACTCCCTGGTGGAAAGCTGGACTTCCTAATGTCTGAAAGAAACCAGGTAATACAGGTCCAGGTTCTGCCCTCCTTTACATCCCCTGCAGTCCCATTGAAGTCATTGAAACTTAGCCCTTGCAGAGCAGATATCAGGAATTGTACATTTCAAAGGCTTAGGGCCAAAACCTACACATCTTCAGAAAAAGGCCCGTTCGGAGTTTTGTGAGGGGTGCAGGATTTAGCATGGATATCCTGAACCAGCTCCCACTCAAATCAGTAGTACTTTTCCTCACTGGAAGGCAGCTGTTGCTGGCCTGATCCTATTGCCACTGAAGTTAGTAGCAAACTCTCCATTGGCATCAGTGGTCCAAGGATCAGACCTTTGGAAAGGAGATAATTAAAAACAGCATGTTAAATGGCAAGTACAACGGTCTGATATATCCATCTATTGTATGATGTGCAAAATTATGCAGAACAAAAAGAGAACAGCCGGCCTGATGATGTTCATTCTAAATGTTCAAGAGGATGCTATGGTCTGCTTGAGGGAGTTGGTACTGCTGGTTTCAACTAAAGCATCCGACAGACAGTTTTCCTTTGTGCAGTATATTTTGATGTATTTGCTCGTATGATGAAGAAATGCCCTCCAGGAAAGGTAATCGGTTGCCTGTGCAATGCAGAGCAGCAGAAATGAACTCTGTCCTCTGCCCTACATGCATGTGATGCAGCATATTTAGTACATAAAGGGCCACATCCATAAACAGAGCAAGGTTTTCAGTGTCCAGTCAAAAGCATTCATCTGTTCTATTAATGGTACAGGGAAACTTTAGAGCAAAATATTCCAATGTGGGTTGCAGTGCAGCTCTCTTATCCAAAGGTAGGTTGCAACGGAACAGCCTGTGCTCTCACCCTGTTCAAGTTTCTGTTGATGTCAGCAGCCATTCACGGAATGCAGAATGCATGCAAAGTAACATTAATGATGATCATATTGTGCACGTTCGCCAGAGGCTCTCAGGGCACTTTACAAACATGAAAGAGTTAAGCCTGACAGCACCTCCGTCTCCTGTTGTTTAGCGTGTGTGGTGAGGCAGCATTGCCCTCATTTTATAGTTTGGGAAACCAGAGCACAGCAAAGCGAGCAGCTTGCCGCTGGTCACAGAGCAAGTGCACGGCACCACTAGGACCTGAGCCCCGGTCTCTTGACTCCTCCTGCTGTGCTTTTAGCCGCCATATCCTCTTCCGTCCCTGAAACAGAGAGCCATATGGAGACTGTAACAGATCTGCAGTGTGAGCTGTCTAGAAAAAAATTGCCTTACAAGGAAAAATGTGAATCTATGTCATTTGGAAAGGCACTGAAGTGATATTGAGGGATGGAAACACAGACGAGTGAAATAGGACTCTGTGTGTGTTGTGTCTAGGACTTACACTTGGGATGGTGTTTTTCCACTTCTAAATAACCTGCAAGATTCAAGATAACGAGCTTAGGAGGAAATCATTAATTATCGATGCAGACAAAACAAATAGGCAGGAGGTTAGTAGACTGTATTTAGTTTATGAGAACATTTATTTTAAGGCAGCACTGGAAATTGGATATGCTCATGTTCTCCTTTGCAAGAGCTGCAATTAGTGAGATGAATTTTGTCACAGAAGCATTAATTACTAGAGATGTTTTCCCTAAATATCTGTTCCAACACTTGATGATTGTTTCCCTGGCATCTCATTAGTTTTGAATTTGATTTAGAGTCCTGACACAGTTCTAAACAAGAATACTCTCCTGCAGTTCTGTTGACTAGACAATTTATAGTTTGTTTTGTTGTATCACAAATGGCAGTCTTGCCTCAGGCAATAAATAACGTAAATATCCTGCTGATACTCATCTTGCTACTGATTAACTGTCAAACACCACATGGTATTGTGTGATAGCAGCATACAATTTTTTTGATAACTTTGTTAGGGTCAGTTTATAATACCATAGACTAGTCTAGCCTGATAATCCACTAAATCCTAAATCGGGGATCGGCAACCTTTGGCATGCAGCCCGTCAGGGAAAGCCTCTGGCAGGCCGGGACGGTTTGTTTACCTGCAGCGTCTGCAGGTTCAGCCGATCGCAGCTCCCACTGGCTGCGGTTTGCCGTTCCAGGCCTATGGGGGCTGCAGGAAGTGGCGTGGGCTGGCCACCTCTTCCCCAGCCCCCATTGGCCTGGAACAGTGAACCGCAGCCAGTGGGAGCCGCGATCTACCGAACCTACAGACGCTGCAGGTAAACAAACCATCCCAGCCCGCCAGCGGCTTTCCCTGATGGGCCACATACCAAAGGTTGTCGATCCTTGTCCTAAATGCTAAAGTTGGGGCTGGTCTACATTAGGAACTTACATCAGTATAGCTGCATCTCTCAGGGCTGTGAAAAATCCACACCCCTGAGAGACATAGTTACACCGACCTAACCCCCGGTGTAGATCGTGCTAGGGAGACGGAAGGACTCTTCCTAGCTAGCACCTCTCGGGAATGACCCACACCGACTGGAGAACCCCTCCCGTTGGCATAGGTAGCGTCTACACTTAGGTTTTGTCTACACTAGCACTTTTGTCCGCACACCTCTGACCGACATAAGTTTCACTGACAAAAGCGCTGGGCTGGACAGCGCTGTGCGCAGGAGATGCTCTCCCCCCAACACAGTGCTACCACCACTCGAGGGGGTGGTTTAATTAGTGTAGACGTAGCCGGAAGTGCTACAGCAGCACAGCTGCAGCTGTGCTAATGTAGTATCTTAAATGTAGACATATGCTTGGTCCCCTACATAAGGGGGCTGATATTCAGCTGGGTTGAGCATCTGCAGTCCCCTCTGATAGTAACTCAGGTCCCTTTATGAACCCTAGTCTAATAATATTGGCCTAAGCAACTTGTGCGCCAGTACCGTGATCTTACAGTGTGGTTCTACTACATAAGACGACTGTGTAAAAAGGGGGTTGTCTTACTCAACAAATCTGCTCACTTTGTGTATGCAGAGTCATGTCCGTTTTAGAGACTACAATGAGTTTGTATGCCCTTTACTCCTGTTAGCCCTGCCGAGCCAACGCAGCTAAGAGAGCATGAGCTGGAATATATTCCTCCTTCTGCATCATCAACAGACTTGCTCACTATGTTCCAACTAGTTACACCCATGTAAGCCCCCGATGGCAGTGGGCTTCCACAAATGTCACTATGGGCAGAATTTGGCCTGTAGATCCTTCATTACCGTTAACGATGTATGAGAAGGAAGGAACCAGCCTGAGTGAGTTTGCAGCATTAACCGTGAGGGGGAAAAATACCAAATCTGTTTGCTTGCAAACTGAGCATATTTAGTATGGAATCATTGAGAGACAATAAACATGGAACTCCTTGAAGCTGTTTTTACACAGTCACCTTTTGGAGGAGAAATGCAATTTCCAGGGGACCTAGAGAATGATAAAAATTGGATCTGTGACTTTTTTTCCCCTTGTCTCTTTATGATGCATGAAATGTTCTTATTTTATTGCTTGTATTTTTCCTCAGAAATATCATTCGTCCAGTTTTTTTTTGTACAGCAATGCAATACATTGACAGTTCAGTCATCAGCTGACACCATTCTCTCTTCACCAGACTGATACTTTTGCTGATTTTGATTCAATGACTGACCGATTACTGGATGAAATTATTCAACATATCCAGTTGTACAACCTCTCCATCTCCCGGATAAGGTAAAACACACTGACGGTTAATTGGATGTGACGGAGCACTGTAATGTTCAATAGAATCATCTCTCCATTATATGGAGCCTGATACAAAACATATTCATGTCAATGGGAGTTTTTCTATAGACTTAATGGGCTTCACAATGTGTATTAAGATATTGGTTTTTTCCATACCTGGCAGAGCAGCTGCTGAGCTGGAAATGTCATGGAGGATAAAGGAGATGGGAAAACATGACTAAAAGGCACTAATGAACAATCTGTTTAGAGGCAGAGCCAATCCACATAGGGCAAAAGAGAGCAATGCATGCCCAACACATTTTGAAGTTAAGGAATATATAGACTGTTCTTTGTTTGTGTCATTTTGTCTCTCCCAATAGTTTCATTGGTCATTCCCTCGGTAACGTCATCATCCGATCAGTACTAACTCGGCCCAGGTTTCGCTATTACCTCAACAAGTTACACACCTTCCTGTCCCTCTCTGGGCCTCACCTAGGGACCCTTTACAACAACAGCACTTTGGTTAGTACAGGTAAGAGTTAATGAAAAAGACTACGATTTACTTTTGTGTGTAGCAGTACCTGTAAGAGACCATTGTGTGAATGGGGCAGTGGTATAACCAGAGCTGTGCAAAATATTCACACCAGTCCTCCAACCACTTGAGTTTAGCTTTGGGTTTGGGTTTAGCTGCATTCAGGAATCCCAGCCCATTTCCTGGATCAGGAAAGCCTGCACATGTGGGCTGAGGCTAGGTGCTTCCACCTCCGCACTGAATCTCAGCTCCCAATTCCCCCCTCCCGCCCCCCCCCCACGGCCTCAATAAAATTGTTTCTGCATGAGCCCCAAGGTCAGGGAATCCCCTGACCAACAGCTGCCTCTGGAATCAGCAGCATAGTACCTGCAAAATACAGGAGTAAAATTATGTGATGGGACAACAATGTCATAGCTCTCCTGGATCCTTCTTTTCTCTGCTCATGGAAGCAGAGAATACAATATGGCCCTGAGGTTTTCTAGCCACTGACCACTAGCACAAGAAGAAATGTAGAGTACTGATGGCCGATTGCCTTGGCACTTCTAGCCCGAGAATGTTCAGTCACAATTTTGTAACCATGGAAGGGATTCTTTAATTTTTGAGACGTTTGGTCTGATGATTACGACTACGGTAAACCCACACCCAATTGTCATTCTAGGCCTATGGCTCATGCAGAAGCTGAAAAAATCGGGGTCACTTTTGCAGCTGACCTTCAGGGACAACGCAGATCTGCGCAAATGTTTTCTCTACCAGCTCAGCCAAAAACCAGGTGAGAAAATGTCTAGATGGAGAGCAAATTCTCCAAAGTGTTGTCCTGTGCTGAGATGCTCTTCAGGAAATAAAAGAAGTCATCAGTGTTTGATCTGTGATGTTTGCTAATCGTTGTTGGCGTCAAGGGGACATGGGCCTGAAGCAAAAATATTTAATCATAGAATATCATAGAATATCAGGGTTGGAAGGGACCTCAGTAGGTCATCTAGTCCAACCGCCTGCTCAAAAGCAGGACCCATCCCCAATTAAATCATCCCAGCCAGGGCTTTGTCAAGCCTGACCTTAAAAACTTCTAAGGAAGGAGATTCTACCACCTCCCTAGGCAACGCATTCCAGTGTTTCACCACCCTCCTAGTGAAAAAGTTTTTCCTAATATCCAACCTAAACCTCCCCCACTGCAACTTGAGACCATTACTCCTTGTCCTGTCCTCTTCCACCACTGAGAATAGTCTAGAACCATCCTCTCTGGAACCACCTCTCAGGTAGTTGAAAGCAGCTATCAAATCCCCCCTCATTCTTCTCTTCCGCAGACTAAACAATCCCAGTTCCCTCAGCCTCTCCTCATAAGTCATGCGTTCCAGACCCCTAATCATTTTTGTTGCCCTTCGCTGGACTCTTTCCAATTTATCCACATCCTTCTTGTAGTGTGGGGCCCAAAACTGGACACAGTACTCCAGATGAGGCCTCACCAATGTCGAATAGAGAGGGATGATCACGTCCCTCAATCTGCTCGCTATGCCCCTACTTATACATCCCAAAATGCCATTGGCCTTCTTGGCAACAAGGGCACACTGCTGACTCATATCCAGCTTCTCATCCACTGTCACCCCTAGGTCCTTTTCTGCAGAACTGCTGCCTAGCCATTCGGTCCCTAGTCTGTAGCTGTGCATTGGGTTCTTCCGTCCTAAGTGCAGGACCCTGCACTTATGCTTATTGAACCTCATCAGATTTCTTTTGGCCCAATCCTCCAATTTGTCTAGGTCCCTCTGTATCCTATCCCTGCCCTCCAGCATATCTACCACTCCTCCCAGTTTAGTATCATCCGCAAATTTGCTGAGAGTGCAATCCACACCATCCTCCAGATCATTTATGAAGATATTGAACAAAACCGGCCCCAGGACCGACCCTGGGGCGCTCCACTTGACACCGGCTGCCAACTAGACATGGAGCCATTGATCACTACCCGTTGAGCCCGACAATCTAGCCAGCTTTCTACCCACCTTATAGTGCATTCATCCAGCCCATACTTCTTTAACTTGCTGACAAGAATACTGTGGGAGACCGTGTCAAAAGCTTTGCTAAAGTCAAGATACAATACATCCACTGCTTTCCCTTCATCCACAGAACCAGTAATCTCATCATAGAAGGCGATTAGATTAGTCAGGCATGACCTTCCCTTGGTGAATCCATGCTGACTGTTCCTGATCACTTTTCTCTCATGTAAGTGCTTCAGGATTGATTCTTTGAGGACCTGCTCCATGATTTTTCCGGGGACTGAAGTGAGGCTGACTGGCCTGTAGTTCCCAGGATCCTCCTTCTTCCCTTTTTTAAAGATTGGCACTACATTAGCCTTTTTCCAGTCATCCAGGACTTCCCCCGTTCGCCACGAGTTTTCAAAGATAATGGCCAATGGCTCTGCAATCACAGCCGCCAGTTCCTTTAGCACTCTCGGATGCAACTCGTCCGGCCCCATGGACTTGTGCACGTCCAGCTTTTCTAAATAGTCCCTAACCACCTCTTTCTCCACAGAGAGCTGGCCATCTATTCCCCATGTTGTGATGCCCAGCGCAGCAGTCTGGGAGCTGACCTCGTTCGTGAAGACAGAGGCAAAAAAAGCATTGAGTACATTAGCTTTTTCCACATCCTCTGTCACTAGGTTGCCTCCCTCATTCATTAAGGGGCCCACACTTTCCTTAGCTTTCTTCTTGTTGCCAACATACCTGAAGAAACCCTTCTTGTTACTCTTAACATCTCTCGCTAGCTGCAACTCTAGGTGTGATTTGGCCCTCCTAATTTCATTCCTACATGCCCGAGCAATATTTTTATACTCTTCCCTGGTCATATGTCCAAACTTCCATTTCTTGTAAGCTTCTTTTTTATGCTTAAGATCCACTAGGATTTCACCATTAAGCCAAGCTGGTCGCCTGCCATATTTACTATTCTTTCGACACATCGGGATGGTTTGTCGCTGTAACCTCAACAGGGATTCCTTGAAATACAGCCAGCTCTCCTGGACTCCTTTCCCCTTCATGTTAGTCCCTCAGGGGATCCTACCCATCCGTTCCCTGAGGGAGTTGAAGTCTGCTTTCTTGAAGTCCAGGGTCCATATCCTGCTGCTTACCTTTCTTCCCTGTGTCAGGATCCTGAACTCAACCAACTCATGGTCACTGCCTCCCAGATTCCCATCCACTTTTGCTTCCCCTACTAATTCTTCCCGGTTTGTGAGCAGCAGGTCAAGAAAAGCTCCCCCCCTAGTTGGCTCCTCTAGCACTTGCACCAGGAAATTGTCCCCTATGCTTTCCAAAAACTTCCTGGATTGTCTATGCACCGCTGTATTGCTCTCCCAGCAGATATCAGGAAAATTAAAGTCACCCATGAGAACCAGGGCATGCGATCTAGTAGCTTCCGCAAGCTGCTGGAAGAAAGCCTCATCCACTTCATCCCCCTGGTCCTGTGGTCTACAGTAGACTCCCACCACTACATCACTCCTGTTGCTCACACTTCTAAACTTAATCCAGAGACACTCAGGTTTTTCTGCAGTTTTGTACCGGAGCTCTGAGCAGTTATATTGCTCCCTTACATACAGTGCTACTTCCCCACCTTTTCTGCCCTGCCTGTCCTTCCTGAACAGTTTATAACCATCCATGACAGTACTCCAGTCATGTGAGTTATCCCACCAAGTCTCTGTTATTCCAATCATGTCATAATTCCTTGACATCACCAGGACCTCCAGTTCTCCCTGCTTGTTTCCAAGGCTTTGTGCATTCGTATATAAGCACTTGAGATAACCTGCTGATCGGCCCTCATTCTCAGTATGAGGCAGGAGCCCTCCCCTCACAGACATTCCTGCCTGTGCTTCCTCCCGGTATCCCGCTTTCCCACTTACCTCAGGGCTTTGGTCTCCTTCCCCCGGTGAACCTAGTTTAAAGCCCTCCTCACTAGGTTAGCCAGCCTGCTCGCAAAGATGCTCTTCCCTCTCTTCGTAAGGTGGAGCCCATCTCTGCCCAGCACTCCTCCTTCATGGAACACCATCCCATGGTCAAAGAATCCAAAGCCTTCTCTCCAACACCACCTGCGTAGCCATTCGTTGACTTCCATGATTCGACGGTCCCTACCCAGGCCTTTTCCTTCCACGGGGAGGATGGACGAGAACACCACTTGCGCCTCAAACTCCTTTATCCTTCTTCCCAGAGCCACGTAGTCTGCAGTGATCCGCTCAAGGTCATTCTTGGCAGTATCATTGGTGTCCACGTGGAGAAGCAGGAAGGGGTAGCAATCCGAGGGCTTGATGAGTCTCGGCAGTCTCTCCGTCACATCGCAAATCTTAGCCCCCGACAAGCAGCAGACTTCTCGGTTTTCCCGGTCAGGGCGGCAGATAGATGACTCAGTCCCCCGGAGTAGAGAGTCCCAGACCACCACCACCCGCCTCCTTCTCTTGGGAGTGGTGGTCGTGGAACCCCCCATCTCAGGACAGCGCATCTCATGCCTTCCAACCAGCGGAGTCTCCTTCTGCTTTCTC
The DNA here is from genome assembly GCF_965140295.1 of Lepidochelys olivacea. NCBI lineage: Eukaryota > Metazoa > Chordata > Testudines > Cheloniidae > Lepidochelys > Lepidochelys olivacea. The sequence goes on from NC_140412.1 coordinate 12,489,490, forward strand.
CTTCTGCTTTCTCCCCCCAGACATATCATCCTCTGGACTCCTCTGTCTGATCTAATCCATTTTACCTGTGCATTTCTAGTGTAGACATCACCATGGAATGGGGTTGCCAAACGCTCCCCACCAAACTTTGGTCAATTTGCATCTGAATACAAACGCAGTAGTTCAGGCCCATCTCTGTGCACACCCTGTAAGCAAGGACTAGCCTGTCCGTAGGTCGCTAATTTATATTGCTAAAGGGCAAAAACTTTATTGTTTCGTTTGGCATAGTTTGGAGCCATTCACTAAAGCTGTGTGAGAGTTGACACATAGAACTTTTGGTGAAAAATGCAGATCTGATGATACTGAATCAGCTCGAGAATTTCTGTTGGTTTTGCCGAATCGTTTCATTCAAAAAAATCCCTATAAAAAATTCCCAACAAGTCAAAACATTTTCTCTAGAGATTTTACAAACAAACCATTTTGATTGTTTGGTTCCAAATTACTTTTTACTTCAACACGTCCCTTAATTGTATTTTTTAAAAAAATCAAAAATGTTAAAAAGGCTCAACATCTACACGATTTTTTTTTATATATTTTTTTTGGTTTGCAAAAAAAAAATTAAAAAAAAATTTGGTTCAACCCAAAACATTTGATCCTTTTAAAAAAAAACACTGCCTAAGGACAAAAAAAATCCACTATGCACACAGCCCTAATTCTCACCTTTAGGACCCAGGGTGTTTGAGTCTAGGTCCTCGGTGATGCTTTTATTTATGCCCATTGCTAACACCACAGTTCAATGCCAGAGGGAGAGTTATCATTCTTCCGCTGTAATGCTAAAGAGAGGTCCCATTAGCCCCACCTCAGTCTGTCCATGATCAACCGAACTAACTGAGGCTCTTTTAGAAAAGAATTGGACCGAACCCTAGTGTCCTAGCTAGAATTCCCTCTCTCAAGAGAACATTCCTGCTAATGGAGAAGTCTGTATGTGAGTGGTCAATTGCTGTACATATTTGCCTATGCTGTCACTCCTGATATTTAATTCATCACCCATGAACTACTGGGATAGGCTGCCAGAAGGAAGAGGGCTATTTGTAAAATCAAATGCTATTATTTAATAATACTTTGTATGACAGATGTGGAGCTGATATGTCATAATGTTATGAGTATTGCTATGTCATAGTTTTATGAGCGGAAGTTGTATGTTGCAATTATTTGAATTTCCTGTATAACTGTATTGATCTGATTTATATTGGTGGTAGTGATCAGTTTATCATACACCTAGAATGCTTGAATTCAACTGGGTCTGGATGGGCAGACAACACAGTAGATCCCAGATAAGAACACCCAGGCACACACCTAAAAGATAATGGCATCCTTCCAGGCTGTAGGCCAAAGAGACACAGCCGTTTTGCCTCACTGGGAATCTAGAGATTAAAAGGGCTATAAACAGTTATAAAAAGTCTTGATCCCTGCGAAGGAAGTGAGTTGCTACAGGTCTCTCCAGGGAGTGTCATTGGACAGGGAGACAAGCTGACAAAGAGGCTCTGCAGAAGAGTCTACAGAGAGCGAGGAGATGGTTAGACACCTGGTAAGCAGACATGAGTATAGGCCACTCGGTTGTTTATAAGACATGCTTTTTCTTAGATGCTGTTCTGCTAGATACATGATAAATGATACTCTGCTTTCAGGAGGCTGTTGGGGCACTAGTTACCACTGTCATTGCCCTGTAGGGAACAGAACTGCAGGATCTGATCCCAAGTCAGACCTGCAAAAGTAATCACTGCTAGCACCAAGGTCACTGCCACACAGAGCTCAATATTAGGGGAAGAATTGCATGATTCAGCCCTGAGTTCAGGTGACAGCTGGGGGCCCAAAACCTCAGAGAGGGGTGCAATTGATGAGCCCGGGAGGAGTCGGAGGTGCAGTTCCCCAGTAACTGTGTCACTTAGTTCGTGCCACCCTCAAATACTGTACAGATGCTAATTGACCCTCAGAACACTCCTAAGAGACAGGTAGTTACGTAGTAGTCTTCTCATTTTACACATAAAGACACAGAGAAGCCAAGTGACTTGCCAAAATCACAGAGTGAGTCAGAGCTGCAAATAGAGCTCGGGAGTTCCTGAGTCTCTTGCCAGTGCTCATTCCTCTAGACCGTGCAGCCCTACTAATATTCAGGGAGATGCCCAATATCTCACAGCAAAGTTTGCGGCAGTGACAGTAAGTGAATGCAGGTCTCATCACTCCCAGGCTTGTGTTTTAACAGCAGACCACTCTCTCTCCTACCCTACCATGATCATATGCATACCTCCGTCCTTCCCCCAAATGTGTCGCTCCCTGTAATACAGCCATGCAATAGCACCAGTCTGTATCCTGTGAGCCTTATCCAAAACCCACTGAAATCAAAGGAAAGATGCTCACTGACTTCAGTGAGTTGTGGATCGGGTCCTGGCTTGACCCCTGTGCTACTCCATGAATCTTGTAGGGTGGAGCGCTGTGTGTGAAGACTTCCCTTGCTTTAATGGTGGTGTGTTCAACAGTCCTTATGATCGATGGTGGTGTGCTCAGCAGGCTTATGATCTATCCATCACTAGCACGGTATACACAGCTGATGTTCTAGAATAAGCCGTGATTGGTACTGCACACTGAATTCATCCATCTTGGCTGGTCCAGATGACTTCACAATACATTAACTGAGAAAAAATTACAGCAATGCATTCTCAACACCATGGGCTTTTAATTACTCAATAGAAAATAATGTCCCGATCCTTATTTAAAAATAAAACGACTCCTGAGTCTACAGTAAGACTATCAACCCTCATTCAGATCCCCCTTAAAAATCTCTTTTCTGCCATGTCACTTCTGAGAATTGGGAGTATTTAAAAAAAAAACAACCAAACAAAACCCAACAACAAAATACCTAATGTAATGGAACTATCCTGCGGCTTAACTCCCTTGCTAAGTAACCATGGGATATCATTACTGTGAGTCTGAACCTTTGTCTCTTTCCCACCACATTTTTGTGTTCATTTATGATGCTCATTTATTTGTTTCATTTCTCAGTTTAGGCCCTGATCCTAGAAACACTCATGTTGAACCGAATGGGGCAGTTCATGTTTGTAAAGTTGCTCACATGCATAGAAATTTGCAATATTGGGGACTTAGACTAGAAGCTCTTTGGAGCAGGGGCAGTGCCGTTACGTTTTCCTGTTAAGCATCTGGTCCACATGGATGTTAAAAGGAACTAATGACATCACAGCTTACATCAGTGATATCAGTGGTTTACGCTATTGCTGTACTGTTCTTTAGACGTATGCTACATATATAACTATTCTTCCTCCATTATGTTGTGCATTTTAAAACACATGCAATCATGCCATACTCCTGAAGAAGAATCTGTGTAAGCTCGAAAGTTTGTCTCTGTCACCAACAGAAGTTGGTCCAATAAAAGATATTACCTCACCCACCTTGTCTCTCCAGTACTCCTGTTAACACTTGTGTAGATTTGTCATTTTGATTGTTTGCTGAGATATACAATTTTTGATGTATTTCTTTGGTACAGGTCTTCAGTACTTTAAAAATGTTGTACTGGTGGCATCTCCCCAGGATCGATATGTCCCATTCCATTCAGCGAGGATAGAAATGTGCAAAACCGCACTTAAAGACCGGCACACAGGTATGATAAGACCTGTCATAAATAATGGCAAAAGCACAGCAGTATGATTCTTCTGCCACCAGTTTCATGTGAATGATTGATTTAAATTGAGTTATTCCTGATTTACACTGCTGTATGTGAGAAGAGACATCCATGACCAACAGGTCAAAAATGATGGCTGGCATTATCAGTCTCTCAGCTGTAGTTCTTTCCCTTCGCTTCCCCCACTGTTTTCCCCCAGCCCGGACATAAGTTGAGGAGGGAAGGACATCTTCCCACCCATTCCTTAGGCATTTCTCTCACAGGAAAACACAAGGCCTAAGAGGACCCAGATCCAGATTCAATATAAATCATTCAAATCCCTAGAGAGCATTACCTGGTTTCCTCACCAGCCTCCTAAAAACACCTCAATTTAGTGTTCTGGAATAAACAGGCAAGGTGTTCTGGCCTTATCTGGTTCCCCCATCAAGTCCCAGAGGAGCTGAATGCCCCATGCCACATTGCTAGCCCATCTGAACTCTACCTTACAGAGAAGGAAGGGTCCAATTCTGTTACCTCTGAAGATAATGGGAGTTTTACTCTTCACTTCAATGGGATCAGCCCTAAGTCCTGAAGTACTTTATACAGTGTAGAAGACCCATCACCAAGTCACTAACACTTTGACTGCCTCTTAAAATCTCTTTCAGGTCCCATTTATGCAGAGATGATAAACAACCTGCTCCAGCCTTTGGTCGGGGTGAAGGACTGCACTTTAATCAGACACAACGTGTTCCATGCACTCCCCAACACTGCCAACACGCTGATCGGACGGGCTGCCCACATAGCCGTGCTGGACTCTGAACTTTTCCTGGAGAAGTTTTTCCTCGTGGCAGGACTCAACTACTTCAAATAGCGCCTGCAGCACTGGGTAACAAAGGAAAAGCAGAGTGTTCAGTGGCATAGAAGCCCTTAGCCAAAAGAGCGCAGTATTGGAAATGAGTAACATGCACGTGATGAGGTGGGACCCTCACACTCCTCCCATTTTCATTTATGTTTCAGAGAATAAAGTCCTGTGGCTTTAAGGTATTCCAACTTCCAAATATTGGTGCTTTTGGAAGACATAAATATTCATGGTCAGTTTCCATGTTCTCTTTTGATTGTTCACCTAAGACAAAAGCCACTTCTGAAACAGAGAACAAAAATAAGAAGGCCAACTCTATAGATGTGACTGAACCAACATGATTCCGACCTCTGTTAAATATCAACTTTGATTTCACGCTCATGTAATAAGAAAGCTATACATCTGCAGCACTTTTGTTGGGGGTAGTTAATACAAGAGAAAACAAGCATATGTGAACTCAGGTTAAAACCTCTTTTTTGATGAACTGGACAATATGAAAAATATGTATGTGGTCAGAATCCTTGATAGCATCAGTGGTTCCATTTGTCTAAAGAAAATGCAGAGATGGTTCCATTATCCATACCCATTTGTAACATTCATACGTTCTTGGCATGGAAAGGGAGAGAAGAAACATTTAAATAAAAGGAAGGAGTCTTTATAAAGCCTTTAAAAAGCTCCATGTCATGTGAAATAAATGAACTCAAGATAGAAGCAATCAAAGCAAGAGGAGTCTATTGGAATAATCATGGGATACAGTCATCGTCTGTTAACCTCTCTTCTGTTTACATTTATGGACTAACATTGGTTTTGCTTGTCTTTATAACCAAGGTACATTTTTTATTTTTTAAATCCATACCTACCTACATTGGCCCCAATGTTAAAAAATGTTGGTATTCTGAGCTGTATTCAAAGTCATGCCAATTAATAGTGCTACCAAACCAATCAAAGGCAGTAGGCTGTAGCTTTTCAAAAGAAGGTTGTGAAATGCTTCAAAATACAGGGCTCTTCTATTGTGCCCTTTCTGAAATATGTTAGTCCCACCTGGAACGCTGTATGCAGTCCTGACTACCACAGCACTAAAGGTGGGAGAAAATTTTTAAAGAGAAATTATTTAAAATATCCAAGTTGTTTCCCAAGGTTCAAAATTGACCCACTTTCCACTTTTTCCATTTTTGGGTGTGTTTTTATTGAAATTTTTATCAACAATATGATCAAAATTCTCAGTGTTAAATTTTGATAATGATTTCAGTAAGTTTTCCTAATGTATTTGATCAATTGTCAATAAAAATAAGTCACCGCAATTTTTGCAAAAAAAAAAAATTGCAAAGTGGGAAAAAATCAACAGCCCTTCATGAAAGATTTTGCTTTTGAAAGAAGGCAACTTTGTAATGACAACCGTTGTGTTCAGAAAAATGAGCAGCTCTTCATACAGTAGATCTTGTAGGGTGTGCCGTGCAGAACTACGAAGATTGTAGCAGATGTCAAGAATTAAATGATGAGTTAAGGTGAATGAAATTATGTTCCCTGAAAGAGGAGATTTCAAAGAGCTCTAAGGGAAACTTTGAAATGTTATGACAGGTTTCAGAGTGGTAACCATATTAGTCTGTATCAGCAAAAACAAGGAGTCCTTGTGGCACCTTAGAGACGAACACATTTATTTATGCACACATAAATTTATTAGTCTTTAAGGTGCCACCAGGACTCCTCGTTGTTGGGTTTTTTTTTTTAATATTGTGAAAAACAAGATGGAATTTAGGCAGAACAGGGTCATTAGCAAATGGAACTTCTGTGGCAAGCAAATGATGCAAAAAATATGAATAGGCTTAACACCAGTGTTTGATTCTAGATACAAAGGACAGGGCTGATGGTGCTAATAATAAGAAGGTGGGATTAAGATCAGCAGAAAATGGGCAGGTATGCTGGGCCTGGACACCATTTTCTGTCCCTTAAAGGTCATGTTGAAATGAAATAGAAATAGTAAGCATTTATATAGCATGTTTGGAAACATTAAATATTAATCAACACTCCAGTGAGACATATGGGACATTATCATCCTCACTTCACAGATGGATAGCTTAAAGCTGAGAGGCTATAGGACTTGCCCAAGGCTATAAAGGGAGTCCGTGTTAGAGCCAGGACTGGAACTGAGGAATCCTGGCTCCCAGTTCTGTACTCATACCACCAGCTCATACCTCTGCTTCTGCAATTTTAGTGCCAGCTAAACTTATTTACTACACAATTGATCTCCTTCTGCGTAAATATGTGTATGAACGTTCTAACAATAATTATAACGGTGTATATAGGATTGGGTTTCATATAGACAGAAGGTAGTCTTTTTGCGTTTATTTAATTTTTATGCCAGAAAATAATGTATACAGAAAAGGTGTTATTTAGTTCCATCTCTTCTACTTGAATATTTATAACATTCAATTTGCTAGTACTCAGTGAGTCAGGCAGAACCCTGGACACTAATGATTCCTACATTCAAACCAATGGTTTCTGACCTTGGAACAGTTTTGCCTTGCATTTGTCCATTAGGCATGACACCCTGCCTTTATTCTGTGTGTGTGTGGGGGTGTGTGTGTGTGAGTGAGAGAGAGAGAGTGTGTATGCAAGTGCACAGGCATGTGACACTCCTAAGCCAATAGGAGTTTTGCATAAAACGAGTGGCAAGAGTGTCCCTATGTAATATTCATTAAGGGCCTGATCCAAAGTCAATGGGAATCTTGCCATTGATTTCAATGGGAGTTGGATTAGGCCCATACAACCTGGTCCCTTGAAGAACATTACAGACAGCTGCCGTGGTTCTGAGATAAAGCCTAGAAATGTCATTCTTTTAAAATGACTGGTTGTAGATTTTATTTTCCTTGTGCTGCCAGAATGTTGTGAGAAATATTGGCAGTAACAGTCCAGCTTGATGTTGATTTGAAGCTATCAGGTGTCTTGGGGTTTTGTTTGTTTCTTTGTTTCTTTGTTTGTTTGAATTGGGATGCTGTCTTTGTAAAGACCCTGAGTAGTATAAAACCTATCTTACCTACAAGTATGTATTACAGATGTGCAGAAAATACATGCAGCCATTATAATGTATATAACATCTTAAATGTTTGAACATTATTAAACTTATAAATTTGGACTCATTTGGAAAGGCTTTTTTATGTCAATTTATATATATTGCTTACTACATATATTTTGCTTACTACAAGGATAGTTATTAATAAGGTGATATATAGATAGATAGATAGATAGATATCACCTTATTAATAACTATCCTTGTAGTAAGCAAAATATCTGCAGAGCTGATTGTCTAGCATCTTGGTTACAGTGTAGACTTTGGGGGTTGTGTTTTTTCATTAAGACGCTCTTTAATATCTAGTCGGCAAAGTTATACCCCAGCATTACCAGTAGCAATTGTTTTTACTTTCAAACCAGAAAAATAGCGCATAGTATATTTAAACTGATATAACCGTGGAGCCACACGTATGATCCCAGCAGTCGTACAGTTCACTACAGATAGGTGGGGGTTTCAAGAACTGTGGGAGAGGTGAAGATGAAGAGTCAGATCCTCAAGTGGCATAAATCGCCACAGCACCACTGAAGCCAAATGAAACTATGCTATAGACCAGGTAAGGATGTGGGCCAAATTCTTACTTTTGAAAAATCATTTAGGGCCTAATCCAATGCCCTCTGAACCCAGTAGCTACCTTAATTTTGTGTTCAATGGGCACTGAATCACATCCCATGTCACGTCTGATTCATCACATCGACCAAGACAGTTCTTTCATTCCGCTTTTCTTCCTCCCTTCCCCAGTGCTCTGATTGGAATCACTTGGTGAAGGTTCAAGATCTAATCCTGAAATCACAGTCCGCCCTGACTTCAGGGCGAGTTGTCTTAAGTGAGTAGTGAAGAACTGCAATATTTGACCCCAGATATTAATTATTACCAGACCCTCATATAGTCATGTGGCCAGCTGAACAGTTATCTGGAGATTTTCAGTCACTTCTTAAGAAGCAATCCATGTGGTCACTGGCAACATTTGAGACACATCACATTCATAAAATATATATCCCAAAGGCATGAGGTATCCTGGCGATTTTTATTATCTCAAGGCAGTTTCTGAACCCTTTCAGCCATCTCCTCTTCAGTGACAGGGTTTTCTAGTTCTCTGTGATGCCATATTATTCTGAAAGCCAAACAAAACAAACTAATAAAATTGTATGGACAGATTCCTAAGAATAGCTTAATGAAGGGGGGAGGGATAGCTCAGTGATTTGAGCATTGGCCTGCTAAACCCTGGGTTGTGAGTTCAATCCTTGAGGGGGCCATTTAGGGATCTGGGGCAAAAATTGGGGATTGGTCCTGCTTTGAGCAGCAGGTTGGACTAGATGACCTCCTGAGGTCCCTTCCAACCCTGATATTCTAAGAGCAACTGAAATGCGTTGCAAATGTACTGATGGGTTTTCCAGCCGGAACTGTCTTTTTAACCAAAAATAATCATGTATAAGCAGCCTGTTGTAGGAAAGCTTTGATATTAAGCATGTGGAAAAACAGGAGGCATTTTAAAACAACTATAGCATTTTGGGGATAGCTCAGTGGTTTGAGCATTGGCCTGCAAAACCCAGGGTTGTGAGTTCAATCCTTGAGGGGGCCATTTAGGGATCTGAGGCAAAAAATGGGGATTGGTCCTGCTTTGAGCAGGGGGTTGGACTAGATGACTTCCTGAGGTCCCTTCCAACTCTGAGATTCTATGATTCTATGTCCCATTAATCGCTGGGCTAAATTCCCTTCTTAGCTTCTAATACAGTGCAGAGAGTCTTGCCAATTCTCTGTTTTGGATGAATTCTATCTCACGTGTAATGGCTGGCTACAGATCTCATTTTTTGCATTTCTCAGTTTTAATGTCAAGACAACTAGGACACACATGGACTATATCTCAGCACTGCAACTTGTCAGGGGGAAATGTTTGAATTCAAACTGCCCCAGTGGTTCATAGAAAGAAACTTAACTTTAGCTGTATGTGAGTGAACATCAGCTATATGCCTGTGGAATAGCAGCAGCCTCTAGGGCTTGGCTAGATTAATTTCAGAGGATCATGTTTTCTGTCATCCTCTTAACCCACATTGGAAACATTATGTATTCATGAAAAAATCTTCGCACAAGCACACTATGTGTTTGTGCACCTGACTAGTGACTATTCAGTTTCCACATACAAGTACAAGATTTTGCAGATACAGTGGGATGCACCAGCAAATATTAAAGGGATGACTATAGAGGTCCTTTAAAGATCTGGCTGCAAGTATTCCTTCTTCGGGCTTGTCATATGTGCCCCTTTTCTCTTTTATAAAGTGATTTATCTGCAATCAGAATTGTGCCAAACTGTTTAATGGACGCTGAAGGTGCTCAGCACCTCAAAGGATCGTGTGTTTGAGTCTGAAGAGTTTGAAATCTTAGCATGTACAGATGCCACACAGCCTTGGAGAATTATAACAGTAATAACAATACTCCTCTTTTGTTATTGCCTTTTCCCAACCGTGATTCGGAGGCAGAGGGATGGAATGGCATGCCCATGCCCGCAGCAGGAATTTGCATCAAAGGTGGAATTAGAATTCATTAGCTTCTTGCTCCCAGTCCTGTATGCAGAACAGGGAAACTCGGCTCTCTTACAACACTACCTCTGAAACAGCTGGTCTGCTCTGATATTAATGCAGTAGGAAATGGCACCAGGGCATCTAACAGGATTGTGAGCCTCTTACCTTTCAGGGGCCAACGGAAGTCTCTAAGCCTAACTAATGCAAATATCCCATAATCATCAGTGAAGTTCAAGATAGTGTGGGTCCAGAAGCGGTATCAGCAGAGCTGATATATGCCAGCTAGGCACCTGGCCCACTGTTAGTCTATTTTATCTATAAACTGACTTTTCCATCGGAGAACAGTTTCCAAGCACCATATTTCATTCGAGATGTTCTCACCCTGGGGATTCTGATACTAAGTGTCATACTCCACACACAGCTCTTTGGTGTGTGTTTTATGCTGCTCCAGTCCTTACATTCAGTCGTTTTGATATTCAATATTTAGTCATAGGAAATTAGGTGAATAAACAGCATTTCTTAGCTAGGTCTCTGATATTTACCAAATTTTCCCCAGTACTTTGTCCAGTGCATGTAATATCGGGCCAGATCCTCAGCTGGAATAAATCAGCATAGCTCCGTTGAAGTCAGAGATCAGTGCATGAATTCAGTGGAGCTATGCCCGTTTATTCCAACTGAGGACCTGGCCATAATAGTTAGGTGCTTTGGTAAATATATGGCAGTTATCTGATTTTGAACCAGATGGTTTTCTTTGCTTCCAGCTTCTTAAGACACCCAAACAGAAGCCTTTTGACAAGGTCCTCTGGTGCTACTGCCTCTGGCTCGCATCCCCTTAAACCCCTATCAGCAACTATGTATAAGCTGCTGATGTATGATGTTTTGGAAGATCGGATGCTTCTTGCTTGATTACCCTTTCAGTATTTTTGTTTGCAAGGAAAAGTTGTTGGTAACAGTGAATCGAGTCTATATTTCCAGATACAGAGTTACTTCAGCTGAGCTTTTACAAACAGACGTGTGCATTTTATATACCAGGGGTGGCCAAACTGTGGCTCGTGAGCCACATGCGGCTCTTTTACAGTTAAAGTGAGACTCTCAGAGCCACCCGCACCCTCCCCATTCTCTACCTACCAGACTTGGGGGGTGGGGGGGAGGGCAGCAGGGTGGTGAGGTAGGGGCTTCTATCCAGTGAGGAGGGGGTCTTGGGGCTTCAGACCCACAGGGTGTGCCTGCTGAAGCCCCAACTCCCGACAGGTGTGCCCCAACTCTCAAACTTCTGATGATTGTCATATGCGGCTCGGTGGGTCAATAAGTTTGGCCACCCCGTTATATATTTTAAGGTATACCTAATCCCGCCTGGAAGTGGCGGGGCGGGGGTGGATTAGATGACCTCTTGAGGTCCCTTGCCTTATATTTCTAGGGCTATGTCTATACTACCGTGGTAAGTGGACGTATGCTACACAACTCCAGCTACATTAATAACGTAGCTGGAGTTGTCGTATCTTAAGTCGAGTTACCATGGGGTCTATACCGCAGCGGGTCGACAGGAGAAACTCTCCTGTCAATTTACCTTACTCTTCTTGTCAGGGGTAGAGTATAGGGGTTGACTGGAGAGCGATCTGCTGTTGATTTGGTGAGTCTTCAGTAGACCTGCTACATCGACTGCCTGTGGATCGATCTCTGAGCGTCGATCCCGGCTGTAGTGTAGACATAGCCTAGGATTCTAGCTTGTTTATAACAAGACAGACTCATCAGGATATAGGCTAACAATTACAAACCATAGTGCCTCATTTTAGGAGATGTGGAACTCCCACAGCTTCCATTGACTACAGCAGAGCTGTGGGTGTTGAGTGTCGCTGAAATTTCCATCAGGCTATTTTTATTTAGGTGCCTAAATATGGATTCTGGTGCCTAAGATAAGGCGCACAGGTTTGAAGATGTTGGACACGGGGCATTTTCCTCTGTTCATATCATCACCTTTTGGAGTCGAGCATTTTGAGCACTATGTACAAGTGGCATGGAAAGGCAAAAAATTATAAAGGATCCAGATCGTCAGCTGGTGTAAATTGGCAGCATCATAGGGAAGTCAATGGAACTATGCTGATTTACACCATTTGAGACTCTAGCCCATTAGCATTTAGAGCAGAATATCTGGAGCCAAGCTTCAAAAGTTCCACAGCAAGGAGGAGTATCAGACCCCACTGCTCCCATTCTGGAGCTCTGTCTTCCATTCTTAGGTTGATATAAACTGATTGGTCTGGTCTGCACCTTGGCTGCAGATTAGGCCCCATCCAGTCACTGAATCCACTCCCATCAGTAACTTGTTCTGCTGGCAGCTCTCTGTGGCATGGTCTCCAAGTGCAGCTCCTGGTGTCTCTTCACCAGGGTTTCCCTGGATTGGTCTTTGCTCAAGCGCTCATGCAGGCTGATATTTCTCTGTCTATAGCCAAGGTCACCAAAAGGTGTTACTGCCCCTCAAGATAGTTCCCTTCCTCAAATCTGTGATCCCCGTTGGGGCAGCAGTCACACATTCAGGTGAGGATGAACTTCGTTCTTTCAGCTGGACTTTCCTGTGGATGCCATGCTCCAGCAGAATGTTTGCCATGACTAAACTTAACCCTCACTGAGCTCTTGACTAGAGACTGGGAAGAAGATTCTCTAGTTCATTTTGACTTTGTGACAGGTATATACTTTGTCCATTTAATGCCCCACTTCTAGGCATCAGGTTGTCCTGGACTTCACTGCATCATGCATCCCAGCATTGATTCTCTACGTCACCACACTCTGCCATCGGTCATGACTTACATCCCATGACGGCACACCGTATAAACATCATGAGATGAGCTAGATCACTGCAATGCAGGTTTTTAGGATCACTTTAACTCCAGACAATTGAGAATTAACACTCACTTTTAAAGAAAAGAACTTGACCAGTTACTTAACAAAATACAGAATGAGCCTGCTCCTGCTTACCCTGGAAGCAATGACAACCCTGCCATTCAACCTGATGAACCTCTCACTTATACTCATTTGTCCATATACAATGCTACTACAGTATTTGGCATAATCATGCAGTTAGCCGTGTTTGCTCAAGGGAAATCCATTTGCACACTGCTACACTGCTGAGGTCAGGATAGAGGTGCACTGGCAGAGCAATTATATGTCTGCACAGTACCAGCTTCCATTACATCTGGCGCTAGGTGGTATTATCAGTCCATAAAGTCACTTATTATTTTTTCTAAAGTAAGTTCTTTCTACAGCAAACATTACCCCCCTCCCCCCATGTTACACTCCCACTCCAAGGAGGGCATTAAAACTGAGGTTTTATTAACCTTAATACATTTATATCTTATATTTATATTTTAAAAACCCAACAACAATAAAATAAAGGCAGTCTGCATACACCACACATCAGCTCCATCTCCCTGGAGCACAACAACCACCACCTTCCTGGGACCACATCTTTCTTCCTCACTGTGTTCCCTTTTATCTCTTCAGCAGTGCTCTGAACCCTTAGAGGGACAGGGCACAGGTAAATTAACTTTGACATTCTCTTCTGAGTGCAACACTTCCCCTTGTAAATGTAATGTTGTCCCAACATTTCTATAAACAAAATATCTAACATTCAGTACATCATTTTGACTTATTAGCAGTCATTTATGATTTCCACATACTCATAAACAATTGTTCTCAGATAAGTCTTTCTTTCTGCTCCTTCACCAGGTCCTGATTCCAATGATGTATGACAAGTGAAGATCCATTATCCAACAAATCAGCCAGTTCTGAACAATTTAAATTCCCAGAGATACTCCTATCATAGGAAATACCCATTCTCGTTCAATGGCTTAGCCATGTAACTCAAAGTCATTGGGCATAACGAAATAACAAATTACCCAGAACTATAAAACACTTGATGTAGATCAACATCCAGACCATAATTCAATATCACTCACATCAGTCTTAGATAGAATGCAGGATAAGTTAGAGAAATAGGTACTGGGTACAGCATGTGACAAACATGAGGAAAAAAACCTGGTGCATTCACCAGTCCAATAGTTGTATTTAGACACTGATAAGTAGATGTCCCTAAATGTTCATATGTCAGTGTCTGTGGGGCTGTTCTCTCTCTAGTTAGATGACTTCCCAGTCAGTGGGTTGTTCTGATGATCTTGTGCACTACTGGTTTCGGGTTCCATGGTTTCATTTAGGTTGCCATGACTTTCAACACCTGGTGTGAATGTCACATAAGTCTGAAGAACCTTTTCCAAGTGTACAGGATCAACAAAATCCTCATTTCCCAGTTGTGGATGAAGTGTTTCTATCTCTGGATTCAGAGTCTCTTTCTCATGGACAGTACCTGGTACCATTGCATAATGTAAAAAGAAAAGGAGTACTTGTGGCACCTTAGAGACTAACCAATTTATTTGAGCATAAGCTTTCGTGAGCTACAGCTCACTTCATCGGATGCATGTAGCTCACGAAAGCTTATGCTCAAATAAATTGGTTAGTCTCTAAGGTGCCACAAGTACTCCTTTTCTTTTGGCGAATTCAGACTAACATGGCTGTTTCTCTGAAACATTGCATAATGTAGTTCATCTTCCCTCTCACTATCAGAATCACAGGATTCCTGTCCTCATTTTGAGCTCTTATTGCACTAGTTTTCCTTGTTCTCTTTGGGTATGTCCACACTACAAGTTAGGGGTGTGAATCCCCTGGTCATGTACACATACTTATCCAATGGGTAAGTACTCAGCACAGTTCAGCCATGCCTCCGCTGCTCCTACCCATGCTACTGCAGCTACATGGCCATTTATACCTGCACTAGTTCAATTAGAGCTAGCATAAGTATTTGAGCAGGAGCAGGGGAATCACAGCCCTAGCTGGTAGTGTACATGTAGCCTGTGTCTTCTGCTGTGGTGGTTTGGAGATCAGTAGTATATCCAAGGGTAAGAAGTTACAGCGAAGTAGAAGACTCAGGTGAAGAACTTAAGACCTCTCTTCTATCTTCTGCTTCATAGACTGGCCTATCCCCTTTCCTTTCAAGTACAACAAGAATTTTGTCTTCCCAGTAAGACCTGAATTTGCCTGGTCCCCCTTTCCCTGAAAGATTCCAGACAAGACCTGGTGAGGGAGGAGCATCATGGACTTTTTGATCATAGTGATTCTTATGAGTAGCAGATTTCTGAGAACATTTTGATGCCAGTTCATAAGCTTCTCTGTTCTGCTGTTTCCATTTCTTAGTGTCATCTTTATGGTCCTGAGGTGCAGATTAAGAGTTTATAGGCTGACCAAATGCAATGTCAATGGGCAAATGTGGTGATCATCCATATAATAAATAGGAGGGTGAGAACCCTGCAGCTAAATTTTGTGTACAGTTGTAGGTATAAATTACCTTATAAAGGGGTCCTTCCAGTTTTATTTCTGTTCTTCTGGCAAGGCTCTCAGCATAGCCAGCAGAGTTCGGTTCAGCCTTTTTGCTTGCCCATTGCCCCATGGATCATATGGGGTTGCGCAAGATGTTTCATTTATACAGTAGTGCTGCAACCTTTAGAATAAATTACTTTCAATCTCTGTCCCTGTGTCATGATTATCCTTTTGGGGAAACCAAACTTTAAAACAAAGGCACTGACAATCTGGTCTGTGACAGTCTTTCCTGACTTGGTGGTGGAAGGGTATGCTGGGACAAACCTAGTGAAGTGACCCACTATAACTAAGGTGTATTCGCATCCTCCTTTGCTTTTTTGACTGGTAATAGCACTTTAAGATGCTCCTTCATTTTGGAAGGCTCAGATCCGTCTTCCTCTCTGAGCTGCTCCTGAGGCGGTCGTGAGCAAACTGCTCTGCTTACAGCTTCAAGGATCTCTTCTTCAGTGGGTCCCTTTTGAATCCCGCTTTCAATCTGATAAGCCAAACTAAGAAAATTTAACCAGTCCTTTTGGTGGTTGTTGCCACTGTGGCCTGTTATTTTGAAATCCTTTTTTTGAAACTGGTTCTGTGTTCTGGAGTGGGAAAGACCACATTTTCACTGGGGATTGGGTTTTAATTTCCTACATGCTTGCCAGGAAGTGTTCTTCAAGCAACTTTCATTTCTCCACATACTGTTTCTGAATTGTCTTTACTGTAGTGGCTTCAATCAGCTCTTTTTTCTTTTCTTTTCTTTTCTTTTCTTTTCTTTTCTTTTCTTTCTTTCTTTTTTTTTTTTTTTTTTTTTTTTGGTGTAGCAGTGAGTTATCAAATCTTCTCTCTTAATGTCAGTAATGTAATAAGACAATCCCTGATCTTCCAACTCATTACTATGTAAGTGGCTTTTTATATGTTTGATGAGAGACAAATGGCTTTGAATGCAATTTTACTGTGATCTGTCCCAGAAAAGCCCAGACAGTCACAGACTTCTCTTAAGTACTCATGTTCTAGATGGCATAAGAGTCCTCCTACCTCCATCAGACTGTCCTCCAGCTCTCCCCCAGCTATAGTGCTTGCAAACAATTAAATCTTCCCCTTTGCTTTCAGAGAAAACAGTCTTTCTTCAGAACCACGTTTCTGTTTTCCTTCTGACAGCTCTCCACAGAACAGTCTGCAGCAGCTTCCTCTCTCAGAGAGGTCAGATCACTGCAGTTCAGTCTCGCCTGCCTGGGCTCGCCAAATGTTACACTCCCGGTGCAGGGATGGGTTTAAAACTGAGGTTTTATTAAACTTAATATAAAAAACAAATGAACAAAGACAGCCTGCATGAGCCCCAGACCAGCTCAGTGTCACCAGAACACAACATCACTGTTAGGGGGCTTATTCTTCACCCACTTACTTCCCTGGTCCTTCTCGTATGAACACAGAGCAACAATACCCGAAGTCCAAAGGTGCAAACAATTAGATGTTTATTGAGGTGAACTTCCAGCAAGCATGATTCCTGTTTCCTTCCTTAGTGTCCCCCTTCCCAGCTCTGACACCACAGAGCCTTACCTGTGTCCCTTTCCCATTCCCCTCCCTTAGCAAAACATAACTCCAATTCCCCACCCCCATTCCCTGTTCCCATTTCCCACCCCCTACCCACACACTCACTTCCTGATTGACTGCAGACTATATAGTAAAACTTGAGTTCTGCTTAGCTATAACTTAACCAATCATTTTACTGAAATTTAACTAACCAATCCTAACATATCCTAGGCACTTCCCTTTCTCTGGAGGCGATAGGCATTATCAGGACAGGATTGTATTCCTAACAGCCCAGTAGCACCTTATTTCAATGTGACTAGTTTGGAATGTGAGGATGTGACCAGTCGCTTCCCAGCTTATGGCTGCCTCTGCTACTTAGCCAAAGATCTTAGCCTAAGCATAGGGCCTCAGACTGTCACAGTAAGAGAAGGCCCTTACACCGGCAGACAGTGATTTTGATTCTTTCTTTTATACCTCTAGAACTAGCTAAGTGATAAGAATACACCTAAATTCTTAGAGTATAAGCCTTTACAAACAGGCCTGAATATCTATATCCTAACAATCACCACCCTCCTGGGACCACACCTTTCTTCCCCTTCATGTTCCTTTTTTACCTTTGACCAGTGCTCCAAACCCTTAAAGAGACAGGACACGGATAAACTAACCCCAACATTCCCTCTTGAGTGTTACATCTAACATAGTGAAATCAGATTAGGGATCTGTTGTTCTTATTTGCTTCTTGTAGTACCCAAGATGCACATAGGTGCTTTCCAAAGAGAAATATGGCCCGATCCCTGCCCTGAAGAGAAAAGCCTGTGTGAACAGAGTCCCACCGGTATAAAATTGATTTAAGTGAGAGGAGAATCAGGTCCATTGACTTAATGGTGAAGATTCAGGCCCCATACACAGTACTGATTTAATAAGTTCCTAAAGAACAGATTTGCCACCGGTTTCATTAAAAGAAAAGTCCAGGGAGAAAATGTAAATTAACTTTCTCTAACCAAACTGCATCAGATCAATGAGAATATACTGAAGGCTTGATTGTCAACGAGGCTTCATTAACAGTGTCACTTCTGCACATGACACATAGAGCACCCACAAGGCTGCAAGCAGACCTACAATGGTCTAACAGCTGCATGCATGGGAAATAAATTTGTACCCACAAAGCCTCTGTCCGTACGTATGGGCTTTGCATGCTAGAATTCTGTCACTTGTCCTTTGGGGGTAGTTCACCTCAAAGCACATGTAAAGATGCACCCTCAGAAGCAGGGTCTGGGTCTGACAGTAAGACCTTACGTAATTAACCCAGCGAGAGAGAGAGAGAGAGAGAGAGAGAGAGTAGATTTAGTAACACTGCTCACCAACAGGAGTTTCAGACTCACAGACCTTTCAGGCTCTTAACACAACCAGCCCATAAAACAAAGCAAACAAAACCACACCTCTCTTGAGTCCAAACCAAACTTAAACAACCCTCTCTCCTTTTCTAACCACCATGGCAATGTCACTTGATTCCATGCACTCTGTCAACGCTCTGCTTGGGGTTGTTACAGTACATGGTGCAGCCTCCAGTGATAAAGGCCTCGATGTCAGTAGACATAGCTTGGTCTTTATTAACTTTAGTGTAGGAAGCTTTTTATCCTTGCTTCAAAACCAGAGTATTGGCCAATATCTTGATGTCCTAATTCAGGAAGAAAAAAATGGCCTGCCTGGAATACAACTGTCTTATTCTTTCCTCTTTTTTTATGAGTGACAAGATTTATTGCAAAAAGAAAAGGAGTACTTGTGGCACCTTAGAGACTAACCAATTTATTAGAGCATAAGCTTTCGTGAGCTACAGCTCACTTCATCAGATGCATCTGAAGCTTATGCTCTAATAAATTGGTTAGTCTCTAAGGTGCCACAAGTACTCCTTTTCTTTTTGCGAATACAGACTAACACGGCTGTTACTCTGAAACCTGTCAAGATTTATTGCAGCAAAGTTCCTGGTGGCAGGATGAAAAGGAATCGCCAAGTTACTGTGTCATGTGGGATAGATACAAGTATCTAAATAGGAATGAAGGAAGGATGAAGAAA
This sequence comes from Lepidochelys olivacea, assembly GCF_965140295.1. NCBI lineage: Eukaryota > Metazoa > Chordata > Testudines > Cheloniidae > Lepidochelys > Lepidochelys olivacea. The sequence goes on from NC_140412.1 coordinate 12,508,587, forward strand.
AAAGAATGGTAGAAATTTTGCCCTGACTCGCTCCATTGACTTAGATGGGAAAGGCAGGGGAAGTAAATCAGTGCAGTATGTGACTCCCCTGTCCTGAATGCCATTACTGAATTCAGTGGTTTGTAGCAAATCCAATAATTTCCTATCCATGTTTGTATTTTTTCCATTGGGTATTCATCAGAGCCAGGCAGTTTCCTCCAGGAGGTATTTCACTGGCTTCCTTTACCTCCTTTGAGCTCAGAATGCACAATGAATTCTGAGCCCCTTGGCACACCAGAGTTGGACTAATATTATCTAAGCAGTCTAGAATTTGGTATGTGTTATCTACAGCTTCTGTAGGTTATAATGGTTGATTAAAAGTATCAAATTGTGCAGTCATGTGTCTGGCAGTAGGGAGCTCATCACCATGTTTGGTTTTCTTACATCCATCCCCTTCAACTGAGCTCTCATTTTTAAACCAGTAGGCCAAAATTTTATTGGGTTTACCACATTTCTCATAGTAGTTTAGTTTGGCCCATATAAACATGCATCCAGTTTTGGAAATAAATTATTTCCCTTTTTATGTTATTACATTTCCTTATATAGTAGGTCAGTCCAGTTCTTATTTTCAGTTTCACTGGGCTCCTATAGTGTTTTGTTTTATATATTTGCTTCAGTTTCTTTTCTATGAAGTTACAGAAGAAAGTAGATGATCTTGTCCTACTACTTTTAGAGCTTCCAATTGATTATTGTTTGATGTTTTGGTAAGGGCACTGGATAAAGATGGACCAAAACAGAACCATATACTCATGAACTGGGAGAAAGTTCAGATCCAAATTTGGATCAAGATCTGAACTTTGTGGCTTGTGGTCATTACTAATGATGAGTTTCACTTAGACCCTCATAGCAGTTTCAGAGTCCAGTTCATCCCAGGTGATAGCTCCATTGGCTTGAGCAATGAATCATTTTAGTAATGAACCATGAGAGATGAAATTGGCTCTCATAGGTTTATGTCTAAAGTTTTCCTTTAAGTAGGTCACAATTGTTACCTCCTTTCACCTTGCATTTTCTGATCAACGAAGGTCATGGATTGTCATATTGATGTAGTTTGGGGCACAGTCTGACCCAGTGACTCTATATGGCTTCAACCATTTGCAGAAGAGGAAACCAGAAACCAGTGAATTCATGTTTGTATTTTGTGAGGGCTAAACTAAAAAGTTTAATCTCTGGATCATGGATAGACTTGCTATCAGACATCCTACACCTGCCACAAGATCTTTTAGGGTTTTGAAGCTATGCTTAATTTCCATATTTAGAGATGATATCTACTAGGGTAACCATTTAGAGGAGCAACTAAAGTCTGCATGGACATTAGCCAAGAACTTTGTGAACCTCTCTAAAAGTGTTGGAAATAATTCTTCTTAATCAACACTGGGGATTGAAATCCTGATGTACAGCCTCCTTCCAAGTAAGATTTGGTAGGCAGTATAATTAGCATTATTTACTGAATATGTGTTTATTATTATTATATATTATTACTGTAGTGTCTTGGAGCCCTAATTATGGACCAGGATCCCATAGTGGTAGGTGCTGTACAAACACAGAACAAAAAGACAGTCTCTGCCCCAAAGAGCTTAAAGTAACAAGACAAGAGACAACAGATGGATAGAGACAGACAGATGGGGGAGTACAAGTAAACAATGAGTCAGTATGATAGGCATTGGTCTCTGCATGCCAGCAGCCTAGCTGTTGTCAAATATCCTGTCGGTATTGGGGCAAAAAAGAATTTGGAGGTGGATAATAAGGTAGCTGTGCGGATGTTAACGGAGAACGCCTCCCAAGCATGTGGGTCAACATGGGAGAAAGCATTAAAGTGCTCATTTGAAAATTTAACCAATAGGCAGTGGAGGCTGACATCATGAACTGGTGGGAGGCGAGACTGACATCAGGAGAAAGGCCAAGTGCTTGAAATGGAGGTAGACACAATACCTGCCCTAAAGAGCTTAGAGTCTAGCTCTACCTGACTGGGAGCTTAAGTCAGACACCTGATTCCATACTTAAGCTAAATAAATGGACTGATTTTCAAAGGCCCTAAGCACCCACATGTCCCACCGAAGTTGATGGAACCATTAGCACCTCTGAAAATCTGGCACCTACCATACGTAGATGCCTAAATATGTACGGAAATGTCTAGCTGTAGGCACCCATGTTCGAAAAATTTGGCTTCTCTTCACAGCAATGCTTTGCTGTAGGGCAAGTGTTGTCTTGCTATCAGCTGTTGTCCAGTATGTATTTCACAGAGGGAATTAGTATGCTTCCGTCCCTGGAACCTTTCTCTAAAGGCCTAATCCTGAGAATTGTTGAATCTGTAAAACACCCATTAAAGTTGGCCCAAGTTGCTACCCTTCAGCATCAGACTCTGCTTTTTAATACTAAAGTTTAAATAGGTGGTTTGGATGGTGTGAGTTGACTCTCTTCTTTCATACTTTGTCTACACCGTCGGAGCACTTTATGGCAAAGTGATATCCTGAATTAATTCTCAGTTCTTTGAAATATTGATTCCTAAATCATTACCTTCAATGTTCCTGCACTGATGTATGTAATTAGGCTATAGGGAACATAGGCTTGTGGGCAAATTCTTACCTTGATACCCATGGATTTATGTATATACTGGTTCCACAATCTGGTAGGAAAATGCTCCCCAGATTTGAAAACCAGGTATTTTGACATTGTAGGTAGTCTGGTTTAAACACTCCTCCCATTTAGAAAATAAGAATAGAACCATGAGCCCAAAATCTAAGTTTAAAACAGACTGAAAAGGCTATCAAGGAAGAGGCTGAACTGTAATCAGAATAATGATTGTAAAGAATATCGTGATTGAGTTTCTGATGATGGCTTGGATGTTAACTTGGATAATTCACTCCCTTTCTAGAACTCTTAAACGTGAGGGGCCTGATTCTCCACTCCCTTGCACCTTGTGGAGTCACTTATATCTTACGTGCAAAGTGGATGTAAAACACTGCCATTGGCACAAGTGGAGAATTCTGATTTGGTAGCATTTCACATTCAGTCTGCACAAGCGGGAATGACAAAACTGGGGGCAAGACGACAGATCCGCCCCTAGATTTACATTATTTTTCCACATTCTCTCTTTAAGATAAATTGTGCTAGGCACGTAATGAGATATGTGTAAGAATAAGAGTTTTTATATAGGCTCTCAATACCTTAAGAGTCAGAGCCCAGCACTAATCTTATATGGAGGTTCATGTGCATACAAGCCATTTTGAGTTATTTTTAAACACAGCTGTCTTTGTACTCTCTGATCTGAATATAGGTGCATTAAGATACTGGTATGTGGCTGTTGAAGTTGTACTTCTAAATGACATAGCTTTACATTTTGTCAGAAATCCTGCAAATTGTTTCAAATCAGAAAGAAGAGGCAATAGTTAGATGGTCAAAGCTTGGATAAATTGGTTGGATAAACTGTACTGGCTTTTAAAGAAGACATCGAGATTTGCTTTATACATTGTATTCCATCTCTCTGTAGCTCAGCTCCCCCAAATGAACGTTTTTTCATCTGCCATGCATTTCAGCTGTGTTTATTTTTTGTCTAACGTGAGGTCCTTTTACACTACATTTATGCAGACAAGGAAAAATGATCTTACAAAATGGAAAAACACATTTTGGTTGACTCCACTGCATTTTAGAGTAAAACCCAGATGTAAGTCAATTGTCTAGAATTTCAGTGTTGACTTGGTGGTATTCACGAGGTTTTGAATAAGGGCTTGATCCTGAGAAGAGCCAGTCACCCACAGCTTGCCATTAAATACAATGAGCCAGATCTTGAAATGGTATAAATTGGTGGATCAATTTAGACCAGCTGAGGATCTGGACAAATCGAAGATGGAAGTGTTCATTCCACCTCAGGATCACACCCTAACTGATAATAAACTCGTTGGGTTCTTTTTAAGGTCCATTTTCATATCAGTCAATTGTGTTTATAAAAGTAATGTCTTTGAAGACAAATGCAGACCTCTCTAAGGGATCAAATCAATGGATTAGAGTGGGAAAATCACATTAGATTAAGGGAAAGGGCTTTTAAATTTTAAATGTACCACTTTGAATTGTGATCAGACGTAAGGGTTGAAGACATGTGACATGGTCCCTTATGTAAACAAGAACATGAATGTAAAGCTTATAATGCCACTGTGAAATTTTAATGCTCATTTATTATGGTTATGATGAAATCTGTATAATAAGATAATAATTAATAACGAATATTCATCAGTGTCAATATGATTCTACTATTTTTCTACATATGCTGTATCGTGGCATTTTGCGTGGCTTCTGTTCTATGTAAAGAAAAGTCAATAAAAGTCTTTGCTTCCTTTTGTCTGGACTTTGTGTGATTTCTGGTGGAAGCACAGGGTCCGTGTCTTCAATTGTGCCTATACAATGGTGAGCATGTTGTCAAATAACTCATGATAATTTTGAAGGTCAGTGGGCCATGTTTTAAGAGGTCCTGAGCATTTTCAAGTTCCATTACCAGCAATGGGAGATGCAGGTGCACAGCACTTCTCAGGACTTGAGCCTAGGTAGCAGGTTTAAAACAAATAAAAGGAAGTTCTTCACTCAGCTCACAGTCAACCTGTGGAACTCCTTGCCTGAGGAGGTTGTGAAGGCTAGGCCTATAACAGGGTTCAAAAGAGAACTGGATAAATTCACGGAGGTTAAGTCCATTAATGGCTATTAGCCAGGATGGGTAAGGAATGGTGTCCCTAGCCTCTGTTTGTCAGAGGGTGGAGATGGATGGCAGGAGAGAGATCACTTGATCATTACCTGTTAAGTTCACTCCCTCTGGGGGACCTGGCACTGGCCACTGTCAGTAGACAGGATACTGGGTCTGACCCAGTATGGTCATTCTTATGTTCTACGTAAGTGGAAAGAGCAGCTGGACAAGAGGTGGGTTGGCTGGGAATGAAGCAGTAGCTAGGAGGATGTCTGAAGAGGAAGAGAGAGAGGAGGGAAGGGAAGGTGGCAGCAAAAGAAGAGGGAAAATTTCAGTCCCACCACAAAGGTTTGCCTGTTGTGCATTTTTCTACCATACCAGACAACTCTGTGGGCTTAAAAATGTTTTCTAGTGTAAAGTGATCAGCCCGCAGATTGCAGAGTTCCTATTTCTCCATCCATAGAGGTTTGCTTTGTCAATGAGTCAATCACATTGAACAGCAAATGTGTTAGCAGGGGGGAGGGAGTAATTAGGGCTTTCGTTAAATGTGTTTGCTCTTCACCTCTGGAGATAATCGCAGTCAGCTCCCACTTAGGTCACACACTGGAAACGAGTAGGCCTCACTTTAATCCCTACAGGGCGTTTGTCCCTATTCAGAGCCACAACAGTGTCCGGCACAAGTTTTCATTCATTTGGTGGTATCTGCTCCAAAAGACTCCAGAAAAGCAGGGGTGCGCCCTACTGTACCATCAGGACAGCGGTGCTTTGGAGGATGGCTTTTGAATGCCAGCCCCTGCTTTCAGTGTCCCTGGCCACAGGTAGTATAATCAAACCCTTTCATAAGCATTACATTCACCTGAATATTTGTGTAAATCTAAATGTGCTCCCATAGGGTATGTTCTCTGCACATCAGCCATTACACTGCAGGGAAATCATACTAAGGAGTTGTTGTTATTTGTTTCTAGTGGTGCCCAAGAGGGACTAGGTGCGCTCCAAAAAATATAAGGCACATCCTTGCCCTGCCTAGATTATTGCCTGCTTTTTAGAGAGGCTGAGCACCACAGATGTCACTACCATCAATGGGGTCTTCAGAAAATCAGGCCGTTACAATCAAAAGGCAGGAAGACAGGTGCCTGTCCTCATGGCAACGCTTTGGGTTAGACCTGCCACACCTTTTGAATGGGAATGTGACACTATTAGCTAAAATCATGTAACTCACTTAGAAATTTAAACGTGAGTCAATAAGAGACAGGTTCTCAAAGTTGTTTAGGCACCTAAAGTCCCATTGAGGATCTGGGCCTAATATCACTTTCTCGCTCAGGAGAGCGAGGAACGAAACAGATGACCAGTCCCCATCAAAATCTTCTTGCATTCCCAAGAAGGGCGCCTGCTGAAACTTTTTCTCCAAGATTTGTACTAAAAACAAATGAGCAGGTCAGGGAACAGCTACTATGTATCTCCTTGGGGACCCAGAATTTCTGAATGCCCCGCAAGAACAGTAGACCTGCTGCCAACATACACACTATTACGCACAACTCTGCCAGATCCAGTCTACGTCTGGGTTCCAAACACCCCACTCGGGGGCTCGGTAGAGTGCCGGGCTTTAGCCATCTTTTCTTGGCACTCACATGCACGCCCGGCTCGTTTTGCTTGGCTTGATACTTTACCACAGGCTCTCAGTACAATACAGCCTCCAGCTTGAAAAGCTACCTTATAGTAATCCAATGGCTTCCCAACAAAACGAAGATGATTTCTGAGATTTAGTTATATAGGGCCAGTTTGTAATCGGCCCATGTGCCTGTACCACCCCCGCAGTACACCTGCACCGCTTCCGGCCACCATGCAGCCTTATGTAACAAATCAGTGAATTGCCATGGGTCCCAGTGGTACACTGCAAATACATCTGTGACCTGCTGAATGTGTTTTCACTGGGGGAAGAAATCTTAATGCTGCTTCACTTTTCAAGGAAGGAGGCTGGTCCTTCGTGTACAAAGGTGACGAGTGACCCAAGGGTGAGAAATAGACACAACTATTTTCCACTCAATAGGACTGTTGAGGCCGTTTCTCTTTTGAAACCCTCAATATGCTCTTTCTTACATGGGACTGCAGTAATTTCCTATTCATAGAGCTACTTGTCAATTAATTTACTACTCACAGTAAGTCGGGGTTGCAGAATCTGGCCCTTTATTAGGTCAATAATGTTTAATAGTCAGTAGATATGTGCGAAATTAAGCTATTCAAAATAAAGATTCTGGGGAAACTCATTAAGGAAAGTACAAGGACATTCGCTAGGGATCATTTTTTTAAACAGAGCTAATGCACATGATTTCTTTGCTTGTGTCTGCATATTTATTGAATCTTTTTTTAAGCATATACTGTAAGTCTCGAGCCACTTATTACAGTTTATAGTTCTCTGAGTATCGGCGTGCGGGACTTCTCTTTGTAATGCACTTGTTCCATGCAAGTGCAAAGGGTTGTGCATTTACCTGGCCATTACTCAACATACCCTGCTGTCACTGTGACTGCAAAATTGAGAAAAGTGTCCATTTCCTGTGAGGCCTGAATTGCTCAGGGCAACCTTTCTCCTCGAGGTTGCTCATTCACAATCAACCCAAGCTGTTACTGGCTGAAAGGTTCTGCCATTAAGTTTGGTGGCCTTGGTGAAATAACGGGTGGTCTTGAGTTAGTGGAGAAATTCTGTGATCATTGTAGTTATTAGTATGGGGCCATAGCATGAGTGGTGCACAAAGCCTGTGTAAGGCCTGCAGCCTGTTGGGGAAGAGGAGGGATCTGAAGGAGGACGGGGGGGAGGCCCTTTGTAAAGAGATTACACCAAACACTGAATGGGGGGGCTGATGAAGCTGCGAGTGGCAGAAAGGCAAAGTGAAGTGGTCGGTGGGAGTGCAGCGAGCAAGGGGATTAGTAAAAGGAAATGTGAGCAAAGATAAAAATGGGTGTAAAATGATGTGGTTTTAAGGACCCCAGCCCCCGCTTCTCCCAAGAGGCCCCCAAGATTATGCCTTGCCCATGCCTGTGCCCCCAAAACCGCCTCTCCCCCAGAATTATCCTTATGCAGCAACTTGTGGGAACTGCCCAAATCCCCTCAGTTCCTGTGTCCAAAAACCTCTTTCCCAAGGCTGCCTTATACCTGAACCTCCTGGAAACGGGCATGGAGGACTTCGTTTCATGTATCCTGGGTTGCATAATAACGTGAGATGACTCCTTGCTTGTGAAACTAAACTGGCTCTTAGTAAAGAGAACTATCTGCAGAGAACTATTTGAACACACTGCCTAGGGAAGTCATGGAAGCTCCTCCTCTTAAAGTTTTCAAAAGGAGGCTGGAGATCCATCTATCTTGGATGGTTTAGCCACAACAAACCCTACATCTTGGTAGGGGGTTAGATGAGAGGACCCTTGTGGTTCCTTCTAACCCTGTGGTTCTATGAATCTATAATTAAGAGGTTCTTCAACTGCATCTAGGATTCCAGCCACGTGCACACACACACACTGACTTCCTGGCACCTCCTTCAGACTCTTCCCTACAGCAACCTGTGGGCCTCCCTCCAAGCTCCAGACAGATTGCTACCTCTTTCCTTTTAAGAATTTCTTTTCTTAGAGTCCAAGGCCAGAGGGACTTTTGTGATCATCTAGCCATAATACAGGCCATATAACTTCCCTGAAATAATTCCGAGAGCATGTGTTTTAGAAAAAAACATCTGATCTTGATTTAGAAATTGTCAGTGATGGAGACCCATTGTAAATTTTTGCGATGATTAATTGCTCTCATCATTACAATGTTATGCCTAATTTTCAGTCTGAATTTGTCTAGCTTTCAACTTCCAGCTGTTGGATGGTGTTAGACCTTTCTCTGCTAGACTGAAGAACCCATTATCAAATATGTTTCCCATGTGTATACTTACAGCCTTTAGTCAAGTCACCCCTTAACCTGCTCTTTGTTAAACAAAATAGATTGCGTTCTTTAAGTCTATCACTATACAGCAGATTTTCTAATCCTTTAAGTATTCTTGTGGCTTTTCTCTGACCCTTCTTCAGTTTATCAACATCCTTCTTGAATTGGGGACACCAGAACTGGACACAGTATTCCAGCACTGGCTGCACCAGTGCCAACTATAGAGGTAAAATAACCTCTCTGTTCCTAATCAAGATTCTCCTGTTTATGCAACCCAGGATTACACTAGCGCTTTTGGTCACAGCATCTCAGTGGGTGGTCACATTCAGCTGATTAGCCACCACACATAGTTTTTGTGCTATCATTTACTGACTTGTTGGGGCCAGAGGTTACTAGTACCGGTCCCACCTCAGGGACGTGACCTTTACCACTAGCCCATTATGTGCTGTTAAGCCGCATATTTCTGCAAGCATGGTGGTCTTCGAACCAGTCTCCCATTTCTTGTTTTTGTTATTGCTGGGGTTGTGGGGACACTTGCTTCCACCATGTTGCTGCCTTCATGCCATTCGGTGGTATCTTGTTGTTCCTCTGTATTGCTATTATACCTAGTTTCTTCTGAGGTGCCTACATGAGGCCAGCAGATGGCTGAGGCGCTTTAAAGTCCTCCCAATCCTGGCCATAGCCCTGCCTTTTGGGGATGTGCCAACTGTCTGCCACTACGCCACAGCTTCATCACTATCCTAAGTCTGTATCTACCTCATATGTCCTGCCTCCCATTGCATCTTGGACTAGTTCCTTTTGTTCTTGCTTTGTGTGGCTATTTGATGGTTGGTGCCTGACCTGCTCACCTGTTTTGCATTCTTTTAACTGCTTCTGGGTACTGGCCATTGTGCATCCGCTGGGCTGCAGCAGGCTACTATAATGGGAACCAGAGTCTTGGTTCTCCAATCCATTAGTCCCTGTGCTGGATTACTGGCGAGTCCCTGGGAGGGTGTATTGCGATGGTTGAACATGGACATACAGGGATCCCTTCCTGTATGTTTTCCCTCTGCCATCAGTCTCTTGGCTGTCTTTATTGCCAACTCTGCCTTCCTGCTGGATAGCCAAGGGAAAATGTCTCATGTTCAAATTCCCATTTGGTACTGAATCATTTCAGTTCTGCTGTACTATACTGTGGTCCATTGTCTGAGCACTGCATGTCACCTTCAGTTTCTTGTGGCCTGAGTGTCCTCCAGATGGTCCACCTTCCAGAAATGGGAGTAATAACTTAATATGACCATGCCTTTCCTGTCATTATATGTGAACAGGTCTCTTCCTAGGGTCAGGCTGGGGTTTCATGAGGCTGCAGTGTCTCCTTCTGCTGTCGCTCACTATACTCTTTGCAAATCAAACCCTGTTCCATGTGCTGTCAGTTGGGCATTCATCCCTGGGCAGTAACATATACTCCCTAGCTCATCGTGCATTTAGGTACTAACAACATAAAATTTTGCTATAAGCTGGGGACTTATCAGTTGGAAGTGACAGAGGAGGAGAAAGACCTGTGCATACTGATTGATCACAAGATGACTATGAGCCAGCAATGTGATGCAGCCATGAGAAAGGCTAAACCAGGCCTAAGATGCATCAGGTGAGGTGTTTCCAGTAGAGAAAGGGAAGTGTTAGTACTATTATACAAGGCACTGGTGAGACCTCATCTGGAATATTGTGTGCAATTCTGGTCTCCCATGTTTAAGAAAGATGAATTCAAACTGGAACAGGTGCAGAGAAGGGGTAAAAGGATGATCCAAGGAATGGAAAACCTACTTTATGAGAGGAGACTCAAAGAACTTGGCTTATTTAGCTTAACTAAAAGAAGACTGAGGGGGAGATATGATCATTCTCTGTAAATACATAAGAAGAATAAATGCCAGGGAGGGAGAGGAGTTATTTAAGTTAAATGCCAATGTAGATACAAGAGCAAATGGCTATAAACTGGCCCTCATCAAATTTAGGCTTAAAATTAGGCAGATGTTTCTAACCATCAGAGGAGTGAAGTTCTGGAATAACCTTCCAAGCGGAGTAGAGGGGGCAAAAAAACCTAACTAGCTTCAAGACTGACCTTGAAAAGCTTATAGAGGAGATGATATGATGGGACTGCGTACAATGGCATGTGACCCATTGGCAATTCTAAAAACTCAACCCCTGGTAGCACCAGTTCATGCACTGTGTAGGTAAGAGACAGGAGAGACTCTCTGGCTGAGAGACACGTGGTTTCCCTATAGGGTGGAGTGGGGGAAAGAGTGGGGACTGGAATGGGATCCCTGCTGAGGAGAGTGGGGTGTGTGGAGGGTTAAAGACTAGAATTCATAAGAACATATGAATAGCCCTACTGGGTCAGACCAAGGGTCCATCTAGCCCAGTATCCTGTCTTCTGCCAGTGGCCAGTGCCAGGTGCCCCAGAGGGAATGAACAGGGGCAAGAAATTCCTGAATTGGTGCCACTGTTGCTTTGTTTGCCTGTGAATCACACACTCTTCCGTGCTGTGGCTCCCACTAGACTGTTTTCCTGTACCGTGTGCTGAGTATAAGATGCCATGCTTGTAAAACTAAGCTGGCTCTTTATTAAGAGAGTTGTTTACAGAAGTGCTGCAAGGGCAGCTAGCATTCTAGCCATGTGCACACAGACAGATTTTCTGGTACCTCCTCCAAACTGTCCCCTCCTGCAATTTGTACTCCTCCCTCCAAGTTCCAGGCCTGGTTACTCCAGACTTGCTGCTGGGCAGGAAGTTCGGGCTACTTTCTACTCTGACACCACAGGCACTGGCTTCCTCCGGGCCCTGTGGGAACTAACCCCCCTGATGAGCTCCTGGCCCCACCCCCTTCCCCCATCCCACCTCTTTCTGCAACTTCCCAGCCCACTTGGCCCCCAGCCTTGCCCCCACCACTTTCCCCCATGTCCCACCCCCACCCTGCCTCTTTTCACCTTTTCCTGCCCTGCTCTGCCCTCAGCCCTGCCACCACCTCACCCCTTCCCCCAAGCCACCATCCCCACCCCACCTCTTCTTGCCCTATCCCCTCAGGATGCTATGTCTCCACTCCTTCCCCTCCCCCGCAGCACCTCCTGCATGCTGTGGAACAGCTTATCACAGTGGGCAGGAAGTGCTGGGAGGGAGGGGGTGGAGTTGATTGGTGGGGCTGCCGGTGTATGGAAGGTGTTGGGGGGGGTGTGGCAGGCTGGCTGCTGGTGGGTGCTAAGCACCACTAATTTTTTTCCTGTGGGTGCTCCAGCCCTGGAGCACCCACAGAGTCAGGGACTGTATCTGGCACCATCTCAACCTCTACTCCTGGGGGAATTCTGTGCCACTGTGCTTATGCATAATTAATGAGCTATGCAGATTTTTGATTTTTTTTGTGCAGAAAGAAGCTCCTGCTGAAAAGTTGCTGCAGTTCCGCCTTTTGCCCACCAGAGGACACTGTGATGCTAGAACACAGTAGCTGCTCCCAGCCAGCTCGGGAAGAGAAAGAGCTGCCTTCTTCGCAGCAAGCCAGGTCAGGAGACAGGGACTATGGGGAGACAGCCAGCGTGGGGTGCTGGGAGGGTCAGACAGGGGCTCATAAGCGCTAGTGAGGAAGGACAGACTGGGGCAGGGACTGAATGGGAGTGGAGACGCATGGCCACAGGTGGGAGGGAGGTGCAGGGCCACTTGGTGATGAGGGAGGGAGTGCAGGACTACATAGGGATGGGGGAGTGGCTGAGTGGGGGCACAGAGACACATGGGGACAGGGGGATGGGGTGCAGGGCCACCTGCGGATGGCAGAGTGGGTGTCTGAGTGGAGGTGGAGAGACACATGTGCCTGACTGAATGGGAGAGGCTAAGGGTCAGCCAGGGTCTGCATGGGGGAAGCTCCCTAACAGTCCCTCTCCAAAAAAGCTGTTCCATATTTTTCCCACCCACACCCAACAGCCCTCCAATTTCACACCCAGGATCCTTCCCAGCAATTATTTCCCTCACCCTCAGCTCCTCCACTACCCCTGACTCCCCTCAGCCTTTGCACTGCTTCTGGGTTGTGCAGGAAATGTGATTCTGTATTGTAGTTTAAATGAATTATTACTCAGAATTCTGTATTAATATGCCTAGCAAGGAATCTATTTGTCAAAAAACATTTTCTGAAACTTTTGTGTTGCCTGTATTGTTACAGACATATTTGTGGACAGGTATTTTAAAATAACTGACCCCCCCAAAATAATTGAAACTGGTGTGATTATATTGTGTTATCTTGACAAATAAACTATGCAGAATTTTGCAGAATTTGAAAATATTGTGCACAAAATTTTAAATTTTTTGTTGCAGAATTTTTAATTTTTTGGCACAGAATTCCCTCAGCAGTACAGCCTCCTGCCTACCCAGAGCTGGGACATGTTCAATATCTTGCTTTGCTAGTATTCCCCTGTGACATTGCCCAAGTCACTCAGCCTCTCTGTGCCTCTGTTTCCTATCTGTACAATGGGGATAATAACATTTTCCTACCTTACAGGGGTGATAAAACAATTATGAGGTGATCATTTGCTATGGTGATGGGCGCCAGATGAGTATTTAAGATAGACAGATAGCAGGGGGACTGAGAGGCCGCTAGTATCAGGTGCCTGCAACTTCAGCTGCCTCCTCCCTGGGCAGCTAATCAGATGAGTGAGGGAGGGGGGTGAAATGAGTGCTAGGCACTGTACTAAGCAGCCTTCAGCTGCTCCCTCCTCCCCCTGCAAGTGGGGTCTGGATCTGAGGCAGGAGCAATGCACCAATCTTTCCACGTCCTCCAGAAAACTGCACCCACGGCTATGCGATAAGAGAAATTAGGCCACAGCAGGGGTTTGGGATGGGAGGTGGACTCTGCATGATGAGAACCGAGTGGAAGAATGTTGCATGTGGTGGAGCAGCTCAAAGTCACTGGAGGTAGGAAATGTGACAGGTTGGGAGGCCAGATAGGCAAAGGCTGCAGTAATAAAGGCAAGGGGTGGCGAGGCAGTGGGTACTGGGGACAATGAAGAAAGGGAGCCCGTTGGCTGTACCAAGCAGTGCTTTGGGAGGAAAATAGCATGCCACAGAGCTGGTATTTTCCCCCTCACTCTCCGCCTGGACTGGAGTCCATAGGTTCTGCCATCTCTCTGTTTGCATATGCAAAAGGCACCTGTGGCACAGAGGAATTTTTGCATGATTACTTAATGCCTTTTTAGAATTCAGAATGCATTCTAATTAGTGCAAGTGAGCTAGAGATAGTAGTTGTGTGTTTAGTTAGTCTCAAAGCAGGATTATAACATTTTAGAGGAGGATGCTTTGTCTTTACTGGTTAGAACACATGATGTGGCCGGTTACTCCAGAACCGAGAGGCAATGTTTGGCCAGTGGTTAGAACACTGGCCTGGGGCCTAGGAGACTTGGATTCTGTATCTGTCTCTTCCACTGACATGCTATATGGTCCCTAGTAAGTCATGGCCCCGTCTGTGTCTCCTTTTCCCCACCCACCCTTTGTTTATTCTCTGGGGTTGGGGGTGTCTCTTACTATGTGTTTGGACCATGCCAAGGACCATGAGGCCTCAGTCCTGCACCTGTGCCATGAAAGAGACTAATAATCCAGAGGCTGCTGAAGTCCACGGCAGTCTTTCCATGGAGCAGGTTGAGAACACAGGCTGTCTATGACTTGCACTGTAGCCTCAAATAAGTAACAAAACCTTTCTGCACTGCTGTTTTCCCATCTGTAAAATGGGTATAATGATCTTTACCTACTGTCTTGTGCCCCCTAGAGGAGCTGAAGTGTGACTGATAGTTGCAAAACACCTTGGGAGTATGGGGCGAGTAGTGCTATAGAAGTGCAAGCTAGTATTATGTGAGTTAGAGCTAGAACTGGAGTAGACCTGTTACTGTCAGTTAACCACTCCATGCTCAGTCAATGAAGGAGAAACCCCTCAGCGAACCACCTTTTAAGAAACTGCATTGACCAGCCTATTTCTATTCCACCGGTAGCATGCCACAGCTCAATTGAAACCATACGCTGGATACAGTCTGTTAAACCTGCTTAGGTTTATGGGGTCTACATTTGCTTGTTTACAAGATGATTAACACAGAGATCAAGATTAGCACTCCATTAAAACAACTGCATTATGATGTTTTCTCTCCACCTCTCCCCGCTCCCCTATTTTCCCATGCTATACACTGCTAACAAACAAACAGAAAATGCCAAATCGTATTGAAATACCAAAATCCTCTCAAAACCCCTCTGTAGGAGGCCAGCTGTCGAGTTGTTATAGTTAAGTAGTGAGGCCACAGTGTACATTAATAGTAGACTTTTGGCTGGATATTTGTTTGGAAACATTCCAGGGCCATCCTCCCAGGGAGCAGGAGAGCAGTGTTAGCAGCTCACTTTGCTCTCCGACCACCACACCCCGCCTCTGGCTGCTCTCCAAGGGTAGCTGAGCAGTTCCCTCTGTGGTCAATGTCAGGGCTCTTTTCTGATGCTCCTATTTTTTTGATATTTACTTTTTTTGGTGAGGGATGCTAATTAGAGATGGTTTGAAACACGAGAGCCCTGCCAAGCTGCAGAGGGGTAGAAGCTGTTTCAAAAAAATCCAGCTGCCACCACCTCTTAATTTGCGATGGAGCAAACCCAGTCATGAAAGCTTACTGGCTCCGCTGTGATTAAAGGATGGCATGCAGCTGCTCTGGGCCAGCCCCAGGGAGGACACGCGAGTAAAGGGGTACAGCTATCATGGGGTGTGATTGCAAGTTGTGTAGACATAGCTGAGCTAGCTTTAATCTAGCTAGCACAGATACTGGGGCAACACAGGATAGAAGCCCAAGTAATTACTCAGGTCCTGGGCAGATTTGTACAGCCCATGCTGCCGCAGCATCACTGCTCCAATGCCTGAGCTAGCTGGATTAAAGCTAACTCAGGTATGTCTCCAGGAGCTGCAGCGTAGAGATACTCAAAGAGAAAGAAGTGAGTTTCTGCAGCCCTTGAAAGGGTGCAATTTACTTCCCCTTTGGCCAGCAAGTGGTGGGGTAAAGCCAGATCTCTGCCTCTCTCCTTCCTTTCCCCATCTACTTGCTCATCAGGGGAATATCCAGAGTGCCAAAACTAGATTCCACACAAGACCTGGGCCTGAGATCCAGGGAGGAATTACTCAACTGAGCAGGAGGTGAAAGGGGCCTTACCCCTCTGCTTAGTCAAGTAAGACAATTCCCCGCCCCTCCAACATTTCCTGAGAAAAAAGATTGGTATTTTCTGACTAGCTCTAGTTCATGAAAATGTAGAAGATCAGATAGCTCAGTACTGGGAGACAGGTTTAAGGGAGGGTTTTAAAACTTGTGCATGGTAACGTCTAGATTCTGCCATCTTTCCTCCTTGTATAGCAATGGAAAAACAAAGTACAATGCAAGAGTAAAGGAATCAGATCTGATAACTGTGGAAAGAGATTGGAATTGAAACTTATATTAAGTAAATGCTTCTCATGGCTTTGAGAAGCCTGTTTACTGTGACTTGCCTAGCATCACTGAGAGAAAATTCAGTTTATCTCTGAAAGTGAGACAGGCAGCTTCCCACCTCAGACTTTCTTTTCAGAGAAAGAAATCTCTCTAGAACAACCTTGAAAAGATTTGTCTTTCTTTAAGCTTTTGGTGAAGCTGAGCCTCCTCCACATAACCTGTCTGATAATTTTTAGATTTCCTTGATTGGTTTGCTAGGAAAGACTAAGGTGCAGTATCTTGCACTTTGATTCGAGGACTCCAAAGTGCTTACCGCCATGAAGAGACGGATCCTACAATACAATGACCTTTACCACTGCACATCAGATGCAAAACAATATCAAGAATCCCATCTGCTGAGGGTTGACCTGGTGACCTTCTTGAAGTGAAAGAAGAGTTGAAACCACATGTCACCTTACATCAGGAGTGGAATAAACTGAGTGGGCATTGAGTGATAATTAACAGTTTAAGTTTAGTCGGTGTAAACTATTACACACAAAACAATAAATCTTTAGAGAGACAGAGAGCGAACATTCCATCAAAGGCTCTGTCAAAGGGTTTTAAAGCCTCAGACACATTAGTCAACTCTATTTCAGGTACTGCTGCTGTGCTTACACTTCTCAGAGGAATGAAATATAGCCTCAAAGTGAGGTACTGAAAGCCATGAGCTTGGGGTGGGGTGGGGGGGGGTGCAGCAGGAAAGGGACTGAAACCATACAGCTTTCACACTGCTTTACCATCTGAGTGCTCTCCATCAGCCCTATTTTGAATTATTTGTTCCTATTAGAGGGCAAAAGATGTCTTCCTTGTTTAATTGCTCTTAACTGTATCTCTGGGATGGTCCCCAGTCAATACCCCAATTCTTGTCTTCCCCACACTCTTGAACACTGCCAGAGGGAAAGCTGGAATGAACTGGGCACGTCCTTTTTGTGGCCAGGGACATGGGAAAGGTTTTATTGCACTCAGTGCCAGTGTACTAGCAAGAGCACCAAGTGTGTTGGTAAAAGCAGCAAACATTCCCTGGCTGCCCTGACCTTCGGTGCAAATGCTCCAGATCCCACTCAGCTGTTTGGGGTTTTGAGATGGTGATTATGATCACCATGGCATCTAAACCGTGCACGGTACCCAGGAACTCATGGGTTAAACCAAGAGCAGTTTGGAAGGGGACTTACATCTCCTCTGAAAATTTGATTGTATCATTGATCCATACACCCCTGCCACTCACCAAATATCTTCCCTAACCTGCTTTACCCATCTAACCTATCAGATTAGTTACAGCAGCTAGATAATTGTTTTGCTTGTTCGTTTACAGGATCGTCTATAGTGTTCATCAAGGAACAACTCACAAAAGCTTATGCTCAAATAAATTTGTTAGTCTCTCAGGTGCCACAAGCACTCCTTTTCTTTTTACAAATCGAGCTTACTCTAGTGATATCATGCTCAGCACTGTGGTATCTGACTGCCATGTTAGCTGCAGTTGACTAAAGCCATTGTTTAGGCAGGTCACTAGGGAGACTTTGGGGCAAAGTATAAACTATTGGTTAGCAGGAACCACAGTGCATTCAGTTGCTCAGTCTCACATTCTTGTGTTGAGTCTCTGTGCATCTCACCTGGTCTCAGAAGTGACTGGATCCCACTCTTGAAAACAAAGCACTTAAGTCCTGCACCTTGTGGCCTTGTTTGCGCTCTAATTGAGTAGTATCTTACATTCCCTTTGCAGAGGTGTAAATGACTATGCCAAATGCAAAGCTGTGGAGAATGCTACCCAGAGTATTTCACCATGTCCCTCTTGTCATGGTGGGTGTGTGGTTTTTAATAGACATGTTTACATTGGCTTGGAGATGGCATACAGCCCATCGTTGAAATGTCACCTCTCATGCTTCTCTCCTCCCACCAGGAATATCAGTAGTGTCTGCTCCTGGTCCATGATCCCTTGGATTGACTTATTTAGTTATTTCTCCTGCTGTGCCCTATTGCCCTTCCCACCTGGCTGAGTTGGTGCTGTCCTGGAGCCACACGGAATCTAGTCTTTCTTTGTTAGTTGTCATCTTCAAACTGGCTTTTAACTAGGTGCCTCTTTCTGTTAAAACGTTTGGAAGAGGAATCATGCTGATTAGTCTGGAGCATTAGGGCCCTGATGTTTGTAAAATGGACAGTTAGTTTAACATTCATGGCTATTATTCTCTAGAATATTCCGCCATGATGAATGGCAAATGGGTCATGGCATCTCTTTGACTTTTGGCTCTTTTAATGCTTAACAAAAGCAAGACATTGTGTTGCTGAGCTGGCTAGAGTTCCTTGCAAATGAAACTGTATTTGAGCGGCTGGTGGCGTTTGTCTGGTTATCGATGTGAATTGTGCAGAATGGTTGCTTCAGCAGAGCAGAATATGACTTTTGGATTGATGGTCTGTGGTGGCTACTTTGACCAGTAAGCAGGGTGGCTCTGGCCCACCCCCGGCTGTTAGAGTGAACACGTATCGTTGTGACATTCCTTTTGCTCTACGGTCCCATCTGGCTCCAGTCCTTACTCTGCTCGCCGTATGCTTGCTGAACTCCTATTCAAGGAGTTTTGACCTCTGGCAGAATGTGTAGCATGAGACTTGGAGTGCAGGATTGATTGAAAATTTCTGGCTGACACTGAAGTATCCCCCATTGTAACACCTGCAGGACTTAAGTAGACTAAATAAAGTTGTTCAAAACACAATGGTTTCCTCTTCCAAAGGAATTGTGCAAACCTTTCTTAGGGTTGTAGTTTGGGAGAGATTTCTCCTGCTGAGCTTTGAGTTCCAGCAAACATCAAAGCTCATAGAGAAATAGTCAAGACCACCAACTTTCCCTGGTTTTAGGTCCAAATGGTGAGAAACCAACAGATTTTTACCCCAAAACACCAGATAGAGCAAGGACGTCAGCCTCGGTGTGCTAGAAACTTGGTCACAGTTCACAAAACTTCCCACAGAACCCTAATCCAAACTGCCAGAAAGGATTCTGGCCGGATCCCACTAACATTTAAGCACATGTATAACTTTACACAGATGGCTAGTCCTGTTGCATCCTGAACTGAATAAGGGCTCTCCCAGATGTACTGTTAAACTGAAGTGAAGCCAATGGGATTACTCATGTAGCTAAAGTTACACACAGTGCTTAATTGTCTGCCAGATTGGGGCGAATAAGCAATAAGTCTAATAGATAATGCATGACACTGGTCTGACTGTAACAGTGCCAAAATCATCTGTAAACATAGAAGGCCAGCCGCGATCTTCTTCCTCACATTACATGATACCTTACACTGAACTCAGTGGGTTGCTTATGTAACAAAGAGAGTACAGGTGTCATAATATGACGCATATAGTCCATTAAAAAGCAGTGTTAGCCTACAGTAGCTCCAACTGAAAGTACAGGGGGCAAGTGTGGTAATCACAGATGCTGTTAGGGTGACCAGATGTCCCGGTTTTATAGGGACGGTCCCAATTTTTGGGTCTTTTTCTTATATAGGCCCCACCCCCGTCCCGATTTTTCACATTTGCTGTCTAGTCACCCTAGATGCCATGATGGGGTAATGGTTGGCAAATGCTGGATTGCTAATAGGGATTACTGCATCTGTTCTCCCTGGTCCAATGTGTAACAGCCCAAGAACAAAAGAAACATTTCCACGGTTGGGTGGTTTGTTTTTAATTTTCGACAAGAACAATGCATTTGGTTTTACACAGCCCCCCACAAGTGTTTGGAATTTGGACATGGCGGCCCTATGCTAGTGCATGAGAGCTAGAAAGTAAAACATAAACTGAAACAAAAAGAAAACTACCATGTCTAGTTAAATTGCCTAAAGAAATGCAAGGAGAGAGATAAGGAGGACTTGTGGCACCTTAGAGACTAACAAATTTATTTGTGCATAAGATTTCGTGAGCTACAGCTCACTTCACCGGATGCATTCAGTGGAAAATACAGTGGGGAGATTTATGTACACTGAGAACATGAAACAATGGGTGTTACCATACACACTGTAAGGAGAGTGATCAGGTAAGGTGAGCTATTACTAGCAGGGGAGTGGGGAGGGGGAGGAGGGAAATGGACCATTTGTAGTGATATTCAAAGTGGGCCATTTCCAGCAGTTGACAAGAACGTGTGAGGAATAGGGGGGTGGGGAGGTGGGTCCAGGTTTTCTCCCCCCCCACACACACACAAATCCACTCTCCTGTTGATAATGTGTGTTGGGGGGAGAAAACCTGGATTTGTGCTGGAAATGGCCCAACTTGATTATCATACACATTGTAAGGAGAGTGATCACTTTAGATAAGCTATTACCAGCAGGAGAGTGGGGTGGGGGGAGAGAAAAACTTTTGTAGTGGTAAACATCCATTTTTTCATGCTTTGTGGTATAAAAAGATCTTCTATACTTTCCACAGTATGCATCTGATGAAGTGAGCTGTAGCTCACGAAAGCTTATGCTCAAATAAATTGGTTAGTCTCTAAGGGTGCCACAAGTACTCCTTTTCTTTTTGCGAGTACAGGCTAACACGGCTGTTACTCTGAAATCAATGTCCTCTGTGGATCAGGCTGACGGGGAAGCATAATCTATGCAGCAAGAGGATGAGCATTCTGAAAGATTTCAAACAGTTTTACTTATTTATTTATTTTTAGCTTTTAGGTACAGACGGACCCACCATACTCATGGAATCGGAACTCCTTCAATGCGCAGAATCTCCTGCACCGTTGATGGCATAGTACTCTCTGCTGGTCTCAACCCGCTAAGGGCCCCATTGTTTTAGGCTCTGTACAAACAGTTCCTGCCTTCCAGGGCTGACTGTTCAAATTTGATCAAGGGGCAAAACCAAACCCTAGAAAAATGAGTGAGCTGTGTAGAAAAATGGTCACCCTTCACGTGCAATACACACAACTGACTTACCTGCGTGACGCTAATTCCACGGCCTCTGGACCCAAACGAGATGCAACCTGTAGGCTTTGAGAAAAGCCTCATCAGCTTGACTAGAAAGGAAAAAAAAACAACCCTAAAAATACTGCCGAGGTAAAAGCCCTTCCACTCATGCTTATCTTTCCAGTGCCCGGGAGTGAGGAGGAACATGTTGCTAACTGTCTAATGAAGCACAGATTGGAAACTGCTTAAAAGCCAGTGCACAGTAATGAGGGAGATTTTACCCAGTGGAGCTCTGAGAAAATTACTGTAATTGCACTTTTTAGTTATTATCAACTTGGTCTCCAGAACCCCAGAAAGGGCCACTAGACAGCTGCTCTGGGACCATTCTCAGCTGACAAAGCGGCCACTGAATCCCTTTTTAAAAAATCAGGAGCATGCAGTGTGATGTTTACTCTGGCCAGGCCTAGCACAACAGGACACTATGGAGATGTTGCTTTTTATGTATGTAAATATTACTCTTGAAGTAGATTCACATATGCCATGTGACCCTAATGCACCTCTTCCAGGTGAGAGAGTTGGCATTGCTTCTATTCATATACAGCCACTCCATCACCTTCGGACCTGAGCACCTCACAGATACTTAGTGTGGCTTTTTAAACAATTTAAGGGGGTTACATTAGAAATTAATAGGCATTAGGCATCTATACTCGGAGCTTTTAAAATCCCACTCTTAACTTATTGATCTTCACAACACTCCATTGTATAGATAGGGAAGTGAGGCACAAAGGCCCAGTTCCTCAGCAGTATTTAGGCCCCTAATTCCCATTATGGGGAGCCTGATTCAAACCATGTTGAAGAGACTGGGGAGTTTTTTGAATGACTTCAGTGGGCTTTAGATCAAGCCCATGGTAACTAGTAATATTTTGTGCTCTTCCGCCTCCCTTTTAGTAATACAGAGCACAATCACAAAAGCCTTACTACATCAAAACTCCCAGCGAGGTCAATTGAACACAATGAGACTAATTCTCATCTGATATGCTGAATTCAGTGAAGTTAATCCTGATATATCCCCAATGAGACAGACTACAAATTCATGCCTTTGTTAAAAGAAAAGGAATACTTGTGGCACCTTAGAGACTAACAAATGTATTTGAACATAAGCTTTAATGGGCTACAGCTCACTTAAACGGATGCATGCAGTGGAAAATACAGTAGGGGGATTTTATATACACAGAGAACATGAAACAATGGGTGTTACCATACACACTGTAAGGAGAGTGATCAGGTAAGGTGAGCTATTACCAGCAGGAGAGAAAAAAAAACCTTTTGTAGCGATAATCAAGGTGGGCCATTTCCAGCAGTTGACCAGAAGGTGTGAGGAACAGTAGGCGGCAGAAATAAACATGGGGAAATAGTTTTATTTTGTGTAATGACCCATCCACTCCCAGTCTTTATTCAAGCCTAAGTTAATGGTGTCCAGTTTGCAAATTAATTTCAATTCAGCAGTCTCTCGTTGGAGTCTGGTTTTGAAGTTTTTTTGTTTTAATATTGCGACTTTTAGGTCTGTAATCAAGTGACCAGAAAGACTGAAGTGTTCTCCAACTGGTTTTTGAATGTTATAATTCTTGACATCTGATTTGTGTCCATTTATTCTTTTACGTAGAGACTGTCCAGTTTGGCCAATGTACATGGCAGAGGGGCATTGCTGGCACATGATGGCATATATCACATTGGTGGATGTGCAGGTGAACGAGCCTCTGATAGTGTGGTTGATGTGATTAGGCCTATGATGATGTCACCTAAATAGATATGTGGACACAGTTGGCAACGGGCTTTGTTGCAAGGATAGGTTCCTGGGTTAGTGGTTTTGTTGTGTGGTGTGTGGTTGCTGGTGAGTATTTGCTTCAGGTTGGGGGGCTGTCTGTAAGCAAGGACTGGCCTGTCTCCCAAGACCTGTGAGAGTGATGGGTCGTCCTTCAGGATACGTTGTAGATCCTTGATGATGCGCTGGAGAGGTTTTAGTTGGGGGCTGAAGGTGATGGCTAGTGGTGTTCTGTTATTTTCTTTGTTGGGCCTGTCCTGTAGTAGGTAACTTCTGGGTACTGTTCTGGCTCTGT
This sequence comes from Lepidochelys olivacea, assembly GCF_965140295.1. Classification (NCBI taxonomy): domain Eukaryota; kingdom Metazoa; phylum Chordata; order Testudines; family Cheloniidae; genus Lepidochelys; species Lepidochelys olivacea. Next base: position 12,531,687 of record NC_140412.1, read on the forward strand.
CAATCTGTTTCTTCTCTTCAGCAGGTGGGTATTGTAGTTGTAAGAACGCTTGATAGAGATCTTGTAGGTGTTTGTCTCTCTCTGAGGGGTTGGCACAAATGCGGTTGTATCGTAGAGCTTGGCTGTAGACAATGGATCGTGTGGTGTGGTCTGGATGAAAGCTGGAGGCATGTAGGTAAGTATAGTGGTCAGTAGGTTTCTGGTGTAGGGTGGTGTTTATGTGTCCATCGCTTCTTAGCACTGTAGTGTCCAGGAAGTGGATCTCTTGTGTGGAATGGCCAACCAAGTGCAGCTGAACCAAGGAGAGCAACAGCTCTCCTGCTTGTTAACAAACTGGCCACTACCCTATCCCAGGTCGTCTGCATTGCAAATACAGATCTGGAGCAAACCCTTTTGCTAGCTGGAGTAGGGGTACTTAAACTCTGGTGCAGGTTCATCACATTACACTCAAGTAGTACCTGAGTGAAGGCCTCCAGCCTAAACTAGAGCTGTTAAAGATGAACATTCAGCTACACCCATGATGTTAGCATAGTGGACTGTCTACCCTGGAAGATCATAAATATGCAGCCAGTAGGGGTGAAGGGGACAGAGAGTGCAGTTGATCAAAATTGGGGATGGCTGCGATTTTTGCTTTTGACAGTGATATTTATGGTGGGATTTATTTTTTAAACTGTACACTGGTATATGAAATACAATGAACAATTTCATGCACATCCATCCAAAAGGCCAGCAGAAGTTGGTTACTTAGTAAAATGGTCTTCAGCTAAGAAGACAGCACTGGTAACCTGGAAGAGATTTGAAAATGATTACCTAAGAGAGAGCATTGCCTGTTAGAACTGGTCCTGTGGTCTGGTTTCACTGTTCATATTTAAAAAAATGACTAATGGAAAACACAGTGAAATAACAGAACACTGAAGGCCAAGTTGCTGAGTGCTCTATACTTTAACGTGAAGGAGCATATGCTAATTCTATTAAAAAATTCTAGCCACTGGAACAAAGCCATCCCAGGGGTAACCCTGGTGTCTTCATCCAAGATACACCAGGAATGGATTTGGCCCATTGTTTCCAAAAAGCATGTGAAAAGTAACTTTAGGGTCCAGCTCTCAAGCTGCAGCTGGAGTGCTTGGTGCAGCTGAATGAGGAGGAGGTATCGAGGTAGCTTCAAGTGCACCACCCAAGCCTGGGGCTGCTCTGTGTTGGGCTGGTCCCCCAGTACAGTTTAGACCAGTGTAGCATGGCATGCACTCACCACCACGGCACCTCCTTATGATTACCTCAGGAATTAGTTCATCCAGCCTCAGAGCGCCTCCTGCTGGCTGTTGTCTCTCTACCGGTACCTGCTTCCTGTTCTCCACCATTGTACTTCAGGCCCCACATCCCTCCCAGCCCATGGTGCCCGTTCTCTTGGATACTGCTCATGGTAGTACTCCCACACTCAGGGTCCTCCCCTCCCTAGGGACCCCCAATCCCCTAATCCCACCTCACCTCAGTGACCCACTGCCAGTCTTCATCTAGCCCCTTCCCTCATGGGCAAACTGCAGTCTGAAATGGCCACTCATCATCGGTCAGGGGGCTGGACCTGTTGCCTCCTCCTCCCCTAGCTGCCTCCCCACAGTCCTAGTACCACCCCCAGCTCCGACAGCAAGGTCTCTGCCTGGGGTTTGCCAGGCTGGAACTCCCCCAGCTCCTCCTGCCCTTCCCCAGCACTATGCTGTCCAAGGTACCCTTTTCTTTTAGGTAGCCAGGTCCATCTCTCTCCAAGGCTGGAGAAAGACTGACTGCCTTCTAGCCCTGCAGGCTTTCTACAGGGCCCAGCCTGGCCCTGACTGGCTGCCTCCTGCCTTTTCTCATTGGCTCTCAGCCCCAGCCCTCTCCAAGGACTGGCTTTTAACCCTTTCGAGCCGGAGCGGGGTGACTGCCCCGCTACAAGCAGTCTTGTAGCTGCTGTAACTTGCACTGCCTGCCAATGGCCCAAGAGGCCACTGTGTTGCTAGGGCCGATCAAAGCCAGGGTTACCCCAGCCACGCCTCCTGTCCCAAGGCCACACCCCCTGTGTCAGCAGCAAGGGCAGGCATGGCATAACAGCTATTATAGGGGGTGTCTACACAGGGATAAAAAGCCCGTGGCTGGCCCAGGTCAGCTGATTTGGACTTTCAGGGCTCAGGCTCCAGGGATGAAAAATTACTGGGTAGACCTCTGGGCTTGGGCTGGAGCCTGGGCTCAGGGACGCTGGGGGTGGAAAGTTCCATAGCTTGGGTCCAGAATTAGCTGCAATGTTTATACAGCAGCTGGTAACCCCCCGGCCTGAGGCCTGCAAGCCTGAATCAGATGCCCTGAGTAGATGAACCCACAGTGGCTCTCCGACACTGAGGCCAGTTCAAGTGACTTCAGGGCAGCTTTGTACTGGCCAAAAGAGAGGGTGGAGGTGGGGCTGCCGGATTTCGGATACACTGCTCCCTGCACTCCAGTTTGCAGAGGTTTCTTTGAGGAAGAAAGTTCCTCAGCTACCTTGGTGCACCAGCCACTCTCCTGCTGGAATGGAAGGACCCCAGTCTTGGGGGGTAAATGCCCCCAGGAAGCTCCCACAGCACTTGTGGGGTGGCTCTTGGGCCATTGGCAGGCAGTGCAAGTTACAGCAGCTACTGGTTCTGTGGATGAAGGGAAAGCAGTGGATGTATTGTATCTTGACTTTAGCAAAGCTTTTGACACGGTCTCCCACAGTATTCTTGTCAGCAAGTTAAAGAAGTATGGGCTGGATGAATGCACTATAAGGTGGGTAGAAAGTTGGCTAGATTGTCGGGCTCAACGGGTAGTGATCAATGGCTCCATGTCTAGTTGGCAGCCGGTGTCAAGTGGAGTGGCCCAGGGGTCGGTCCTGGGGCCGGTTTTGTTCAATATCTTCATAAATGATCTGGAGGATGGTGTGGATTGCACTCTCAGCAAATTTGTGGATGATACTAAACTGGGAGGAGTGGTAGATATGCTGGAGGGCAGGGATAGCATACAGAGGGACCTAGACAAATTGGAGGATCGGGCCAAAAGAAATCTGATGAGGTTCAATAAGGATAAGTGCAGGGTCCTGCACTTAGGACGGAAGAACCCAATGCACAGCTACAGACTAGGGACCGAATGGCTAGGCAGCAGTTCTGCGGAAAAGGACCTAGGGGTGACAGTGGACAAGAAGCTGGATATGAGTCAACAGTGTGCCCTTGTTGCCAAGAAGGCCAATGGCATTTTGGGATGTATAAGTAGGGGCACAGCGAGCAGATTGAGGGACGTGATCGTCCCCCTCTATTAGACATTGGTGAGGCCTCATCTGGAGTACTGTGTCCAGTTTTGGGCTCCACACTACAAGAAGGATGTGGATAAATTGGAAAGAGTCCAACGAGGGGCAACAAAAATGATTAGGGGTCTGGAACACATGACTTATGAGGAGAGGCTGAGGGAACTGGGATTGTTTAGTCTGCGGAAGAGAAGAATGAGGGGGGATTTGATAGCTGCTTTCAACTACCTGAGAGGTGGTTCCAGAGAGGATGGTTCTAGACTATTCTCAGTGGTGGAAGAGGACAGGACAAGGAGTAATGGTCTCAAGTTGCAGTGGGGGAGGTTTAGGTTGGATATTAGGAAAAACTTTTTCACTAGGAGGGTGGTGAAACACTGGAATGAGTTGCCTAGGGAGGTGGTGGAATCTCCTTCCTTAGAAGTTTTTAAGGTCAGGCTTGACAAAGCCCTGGCTGGGATGATTTAATTGGGGATGGGTCCTGCTTTTGAGCAGGGGGTTGGACTAGATGACCTACTGCGGTCCCTTCCAACCCTGATATTCTATGATTCTATGATTGATTCTGCTGCTGCTCCATGGCTGAAGGGGTTAAGAGGTAGACTGGATTCTCCCCTCCTCCACCTGTAGGAAATCTGCAGCTCAGCCAGTCCAGTTGTGCCCTCAGTTCCAGAGTCAGGGCCAAGGTTCGTTTTACCTCAAGTGGGAAATGGTCATTCTGAGAGGTAACGTGACTTGCTGCAGACGGAGGGTAAGTCGGCATGTAGAGTACGGACACTGACTGCCCCTGTAGCAGGGCATAAATAGCAGTGCAAAGGGAGAGGTGTGGCTTAGGGAAGGAAAGACATGCCTGAACCTCCCGGGTCTGTACCCTACCTGCCCAAGCAGTGCCTCCCATGCCTACACTGCTAGTTGGAGCAGTGGAATGTCCTACTGCCCTAGACTTTCCCTGCTGCTTCCCCCCTTGCTGGAAGCTTTCACTACCACGTGTAGCTACACACCACAGGGAGTGTGGATGCAGCCTGCCTCTCACTGTGGCATGCAGCTAAACACCTCTAGGCCACCGCAAGTGTAGCCAGTCAGTGTCAGGAGTGGAGTCGGGACAGGCATTGAGAAAGCCAGATCCCCAGCTGGAGCAATCTGGCTTAGCTTCTTTGATGTGAATGGAGCCGCACCAATTTTCACCAGCTGAAGGCTTCACCTTAGATGTTCCCAGATACCAGTCCTGTGCTCAGACCCAGCCACACTCCCACAGAGAACCAGCTTGGGTGCAAGGAAGGAATGAAACACAGGATCCAGGAGAGAGTAGCTAATCCAAGTGCCCTAACCTGACCCCGCATCTTGGCCTTTTGCGTTTGCTGTGCAGGGGTGGAATCCGTCTCAGTTGTCAACCCTGCCCTTGTGAGACTCATGGATGAGTCGGTCTGAACACGCCACCTCAGAGCCTCAGTTTGATTCTACTGCATCGATTGTGAGGGCTCCCTGGAGCACATGTGCATTGCTGACCAGTGGGGTGGGAGGTTGGAGGAAGAGAGGAATACTTCCCTCTTCCCCCTCCTCTCACTCTGAATTGAACCATTCCCTCTTTTAATGAATACACCCACTGTGATGCACCCATAATAATAGCTGCTCCACGGCTGGTGTGCCCAGATAGCCGCAATTTCCCATGGTGAGGCCCGGCAAGGCAGTTATGAAAGGAAACCTTTTCCCTTGTTGTCTTCCTCTCTACCATGCGATCGTTTCCTTCTGTCTCCTTTAAAGCCAGTAGCACGCTAACTAGTGTAATATAAAAGACAACGAGCAGGCCCTTGACCTGTTGATTTCTCCCCTCTCTTCCTTTCCTGGCTGAGAATCAAACACAAAATGCTCTTCTTTATACTTGCAAGCTTGATGGGCAGGGAGGGAACCTTGAAAGGGAAGGGAACTGCCGAGCAGTTGGCAGCTGTTCAGCTGCAAAGCAAAGCTTCCCGGGTTCTTTCCTGTGCGTTTCTCTTCACCTTCCACTTGATCAAAGAACAATCGCCACCTCCTGCACAATTTATCGAGCCAAGGTAACTAACCGTGCGCTCTGGTTCTGAAAGACGGTGTGTGTGTGGAGGTGGGGAGGGGGGCAACTTTGATGTTTACATGCAGCAGTGGCCTAATGACTGCTCCTCATTGTTTACTGCTGCACACAACACACCACTGTTATATAATTTCACTCGCCCGCATTTTGTTCCCTTGTTCAAAGAGGCCACGGTCCTGTGTTCTGGAAGATTTCCTGGCTTCATTCACCAAAAGCATAATTTTTTTAAAGGCAATCATTGCTCTGATTTGGAGCCATTTGAAACCAAGCAAAAGAAAGGGACAAAGCTTCCCACAAATATTCCAACAAGAGGCTGCATCAGATGGAAAGGGGAAAACATATTTAGTAGCTCCGACATGGGCAGGATAATATCTCAGAGGGGATGGAAACATCCTTTGCCATGCTGTGAAGAAAAAGGATTAACCCTCGGTATTAAAGCCACTCCTCATGTCAAACTCCCCTCCTGCTTTGAAGCACAAGTGCCGAGAAATTGAAAAGGAAACAATCGCTAATCCTGCTTGTACGATTTAGTGATTACATCAAATCCACTTTGGTTTAAGTAGTTTGACTGATTTTTAGATGCTGTTTCCCAAGATATGAGGCTTTGCTTATATAAAAAGATTCACTTGGTTTCTTGGGGTGGGGGAAATGCAGCAGGGAAAGGATGGGTTTTGATGGTCTCTGAACAGGGCTGCTTGTTGGGGTTTTTTTGTTAGATTTTTTTTTTAATTTACTGTTCTTGGCGTGAGGTGCAGGGGGCTGAACTGAGTTGCCACCCACAATCAAACCTGCTTTGTTCTGCGGCTAATTGCAAGAAAACACTAGGCTTCCTTGTATGCATTCACCCTCAGGAATTCCCCGGAAAACAGGTGCAATTCCTTTCTTCCAGGTTACTGGCGACATGGATTTGTTTCTGGGAAGGCTCACTCAGCAATCCTAATGTTCCGCTCCCACTCTTTACAGAGTACCTTAATCCTCTTCCAAAAGCAACATCGTATTTACTTTGTGGCACTGGTGCATGCAAACACACCCTTAAAAGAATCACTGCATTGTAATATAAAATATATTCCAAAAAGTGCAGCTATTTGTAAAGTAGTAGATTGTGGTAAAAACATTGAAATGTGCCCTTAATACAAATAATAACAATTGAACATTAAAACAGGATGCTGTCACTATGCCATTCTTACGATTTTGATCAAGACACAGGAAATGCAGCTCATGATTAACGTGAATGGGAAACGTATTGGACCAAATACACCCCTTATTTTCAGAAGTCAATTCCACTAAAGCAAATCAGGAATAATTCTACTGAGGTCAATGGAGTTCCACCAGGGATGTGAATGAAAGGAGATTAGAGACTAGTGACTTTAAAGGCAATTTGGATGGTTAAGGAATCTAGGCTTGGGCCCAGACCTTTGTCCCTATTTTGAAATTAGAAAACGTAAGGAATTCAGGTTTTTCATTCAACATGCTCAAGCATGGTCCATGTTTTGGGGGAGTGGGGGGATGGGGGGATAAAACCCAAAATTTGGAATTATCGCACTGTTTCCAAGAGGAGAATGCCAACATTTAAAAAATGTTGGATCTCAGAATTTGAAATGTCTTTGGAGCAAAAATTGTGTTCCATTCAGAACACATGAATTTCTTTTGAAATGAAAAATGTAATTTCCAAAGTCACAAAATGGCCCAGAATGAGGTGGTGGAAAATGTTTGTGTGAAAGTTCAAGGATAAATGTGTATTGCTGTCACACAGCTCTTGTGCTCAGCTATTTTCCAGCAGGTGGTCTAGTGAAATAACTCCCTTGGAGAGTCACCAGCCATGTTGTCTCACTAGAACTACAGTAGCAATAGTGAAAGGTATTATTATTTGCATTACAGTTGCAATTACCTGTATGCTGAAGTCAATGGAATTCCAACACTTCTGAATCTGGCTTACAACCAGAGGCCTTGAGGCTTTTGAAATCTCTCAGGAACGCAGGACAGTGTGGGAAGGTTTTTGGAGGTCTGTTTTTTTTAGATTTGTTTGATACGAATCTGTCTAACCAATCTTGTTATTTGTATTGTGGAAGCACCTGCCAGCCCCGTTCAGGGATCAGAGCTCCATTCTGCGAGGTGCAGTACACACACACATACATGGGATGCAAGTCACTGCCCCAAAGAGCTTACAGGTTACACACATGAGAAATGACTCATCAGTGTGTGCGGTGTACCTGGACAATGTACTAGGCATGCCTGAAAAATCTAAGTACACACCTAAAAAATAAACGACCTCTAACCAGTCACTCGCTCCGTTTCCTGAAGGCTGATTGTAAATGAATAGGGACACTAATGCTTCTCCTGTCAGGGGACATATCTTGCTGGTTGACTGCATTTGTTTAGTAACTCAGACAGTGGTGAAGAGATGAAAACCTGTCATTAGCAGGCTGTTCCATTACTCTGAGGGGAGAGCACTGTTTAGGGACTGGGGGGTGGGAGGGTACTGAAAAATGAATAGTCATAAAGAAGATATTGGCAAAGTGCTTGGGGGGAGTTCTCACGTAATTAAAAGAAATGAATAATTAATACAGAGGCACTGGCTAAAGGTGAGACTGGAAAAGAAGGTGCTCTGGAGATTAGGTCATCAGAAAAGGCTCTCCTGTTCTGTGACCCACCAGTGATGGGTGGATGAGTGGGCAGGACAGGGCAAAGAAATGAAAGCCAATTAATTTAATTAGGAAAGCTCAAGAGGGACCTTGAGAGACAGGTCAAAGCCGTCCCGGTGGGAACAGAGGGGAGCAGGGAAGTAGGAGAAATCCGCTCTCCCTTTCTCCCACTTCCTGCCTTTTGTTCTGCTTTGCTGCTGTGCAACCCACTGTTCAGTGGGTTATGTGCCCTCCCTCTGTGCCTCAGGGGCACCGTGGGCCTGGTCCAAAGGCCACTGTAGTTAGTGGGGGTTAGATCTACAGAGGGATTCAGGTGTCCAACTGCCACTCTGTTCACGGCCATCTAAACCCATAGGCACCTGAATTCCTTAGGTGACTACATTTCTGCAAGTGGGCATGTGCGAAGCTGCCTCATGGCTAATGCCGCCGAGCTGCATGGCACCTCAACTCACCTCACAGCCCTGCTGGGATCCTCAAACTAAGGTCTGCAGGGCTCTAGCCACTGGGATATTTGGTATGGGACAGGGGAACCCCTCCCCAGTTTTGCACAAGAAAGGGCTCACCTGCCTCAGGCACCTAACTCCAGGAGAGGGTTCACAGCTGTTAATGGCAAGTGGAGATAGGCACCTACCTGCAGCCAGAGTTAGGCACCTAAGACCTTTTGAGGAATGGAGCCTAGCCTAGTTCCCTCCCTTCTCCTTGGCATTTCCTATTGGCTAGTTTAAGTAGTTCCCCGCTCAAGACAATGGGAATCTGATTCCCAAGTGCCTACCTCTTCCCATGCATTGTTTAGGGAGCCTGGGTGCCTCATTTTTGGCTGTCAATGCCACTAGGCATCAAGATGCCTGACGTTAGGTGTTGCAACACTGAGCCTTAGCTCCCTTTGTGGATCTAGCCCTGGCAGTCTCCACAGAATGCACTAGGCTTTGGATTAAGCCAGTGGCTCTCAACTTTCTCCACACTGTGACCCAACTTTTCCCATACCACTGCCCCCCTCTCCCGTTTACCCAGCAAGTAGCAATATTGGAAAGGCAGAGTGGCCAGGACCTCTGATGGCAGCCCCACTGGGAGTTAAAACCTTCAGCTCAAGAACCCCTGGAGTGGGCCCAGGGTCCTTTCACTTGAACTGTAGAGGCTCATACTTTAGCTCTGGAGATTCTCTGGTTCAGTACCTGGTGAAGACAAGCAGGCAGTCATTGCATCTCTGTGTTGGAACAGCTTCCCATTTCCCATGCCTCAAGCACACTTCCTCTCCACCTCAGGCTCACTGCTGTTGTGTAGCCTGGCCATTTCCATCTCCACTGTAGCACATTTTGTTATATTGTGGGTGCCTCAGAGCGAGGGCCTTGCCTTTCTGTGTGCCTGCAAAGTGTCAGGTAATATTATAGCGCTACAAAGATAAAATAATAATGTTATGAGGTTGCGTTATTGTTCAAACTGATGTTTGAACAAGGCCTCAATTTTTAAGGTTTCAGAGTAGTAGCCGTGTTAGTCTGTACTTGCAAAAAGAAAAGGAGTACTTGTGGCACCTCGATGAAGTGAGCTGTAGCTCACGAAAGCTTATGTTCAAATAAATTTATTAGTCTCTAAGGTGCCACAAGTCCTCCTTTTCAATTTTTAAGCTAATTGTAAGAGACAGTTAAAGGGCCTCAACTAAAGCAAAGTTCAATAGAGTCTGCCCAGAAACTAGCACCATGTGGGTGGAGGGTTCAACGGGTTTGTGACCAGGTGTGTGTAAGAGAGAGAACACACAGGACCTGAGGCCAGACAAGAACAGAGAGAGAGAGAGAGTGAGAGAGAGAGAGGGAGAGGCAAGAAAGCCAAGCAGGAACCTGTGACCGTGGAAGGAGCTAGAGAGAGTGAGAGGTTTGGGATCTGGTGTTGGCTGAAGAGTCTTTGGGCTGCAAGCTAAGAAACTGGCCTTGGTTTCACCTGCGTTGAGACACACAGGACTTTGCACATTCCTTGTAAATGAACAAGATTGCACCAAAGACAATACCAGACGCCTCAATTTCTGCTTCCAGCTGGAACATCCCCATGGCCCTGAACTTTGACAACGTGCTTGGGTTGAAAAGGGGCAATAACCATAGTATGGGGAGGGGGTCTAGGGGAACATAGCCATCTTTGAGCAAAGAGAAGAGATTTGTGATGATAATCTAAAGAGTGGCCCAGTAGATCTGTCCAGCATGGTCACCTAACTCAACAACCAGAGAAGCTAAGAGGACAAGGATTTGTGAGCCAGCCAGTTACTCGTGGAATGGAATTTAGAGGCTGCTGCTAGGAGAAAATAAATAATAATACATAGATCTTATCATCTGTAGACCTCAAAGCAATTTACAAAGTATTACTATCCCAATTGTACAGATTGGGAAACTGAGGCACGGGCAGGTAATGTGACTTGCCCAAGTTCACTGAGCAGCAGGGTCAGGAATAGACCCCAGTTCTCTTGAGGCCCTGTCCAGTGCTGTATCCACTAGACAACCCTGTATCCCCTTCAGATAAAATGCCTTTCTTCCAAATGAAAGCGCTAATTGTTACACTAAGTCAAAAGTTGATGCTTACTATAAAACGTTTCACCTTCAGCTAGGCCTCAGTGCTGGGAAATGTCAACGTCTTTAATTGTTCTTAAGTTTACTAGTCTTTTAAATATAATTGCAGCAAATGGCTGTTTAATTGACATTGCTATTACTGTCGCTCAGCCAAATGGAAGGATTAAAACATCAATTGACTGGTGATTATGACATGGTGGTATTTTGCAGACTCTGAAATTAAATCTTTCATAATAAAGTTAGTTGGAGGGAAGTCAATGAGGAAGTGCGTTTCAGATTTATTATTAAAATAGGTTTATATCAGTTTTATTGTAGATGATGACTCATTCCTGTCTTTAACAAAAGCCTTGTGAAAGTTCCCTAGTGTATTTCTGCAGAGTGTGCTGGGTATACTTTTAAAATATAGCCTGGAAAATGAACTAGAGCCAAACCCCACGAAATGTAGGTGTTCCTCATGGCTAGCTGGGCAGTCCAGCTGCTACTACCTGCATATACAGTACGTAGGGACACCTCCTGGATCCTCATTTTACCATTCCAAACAGCAACATGAGGTGAAAAATCTGAGGGCTGAGCAAAGCACTTGGAGTAAAAGAAGACCCAAGGCTGAGATTTCTGAAGCAGCCTGAAGGAGTTAGATGTTCAGCTCTTATTGGCTTTCACTGGGAGCTGGGTGGCCATTTTCTTTAGGCTGCTCTGGAAATTCCAGCTCAAATTAATTATTATTATTATTATTATTAGCTGGGGCTGCAGGCTCTGGGGTGGAGCCAGAAATGAGGGCTTCAGGATGCAGGAGGAGGCTCTGCGCTGGGGCAGGGGGCTGTGGTGTGAGGGAGCTGGGGTGGGGCTGGGGATGAGGGTTTTGGGGTGCAGGAGGGGGCTCCGGGCTGGGACAGGATGGTGGGTATGGGAGGGGGTGAGGGGTATGGGCTCTGGGAGGGAGTTTATGAGGGGGAGGGAGCTCAGGGCTGGGATAAGGGTTGAGGTTTGGGAGGGGGTAAGAGGTGTGGGCTCCGGGGGGAACTTACCTCAGGTGGCTCCCGGGAAGCGGCTACATGTCCTTCTGGCTCCGTTCGCTACCCCCACCAGCAGGCACCACCTCTGCAGCTCCCATTGGCAACTGTTCCCAGCCAATGGGAGCCGTGGAGCCAGTGTTCAGGGTGGGGGCAGCGTGCAGAGCTCCCGTGGCCACCCCTGAGCTGGAGGTACATGCCGGCTGCTTTCTGGGAGCTGCATGGAGCTGGGTAGGGAGCCTGTCAGCCCCACTGCGCCACCAACTGGACTTTTAACACCCTGGTCAGCGGTGTGGACCGGAGTCGCCAGGGTCCCTTTCGACCGGGTGTTCCGGTTGAAAACCAGACAGTTGGCAACCCTAGTATCAGGACATACAAGAAAGACTGTTCCCTATGAATTTTGGGGCCCACTTGGTAACAACCAGCCCTTGCCATCTCATTCGTGTCTGTTCCAGGAAGATTTCTAGCCCATTTGCAGACCAGACATCTAAACATGAAGCCTTTGAGGTTCACTTCTCTTCTAGGAGCCAATAAAATAGTTAGCAAGAGTCACCACCTCAGTTCCCTCTCTAAATCCTGATTTAGGCCTTCACTGAAAAGTGCTAATTGAAGAGGGCAGTGATGACTGGCCCCCTTCCCTAAGATACACCAGTGCAATCTCTTTAGGTGTGAGGTCAGAATTTGGTTCTGAATAGGTCTGAGGAAATGGCGCTTTGGCTTGATCTGGGATCTATGCTTGGCACAGGATGGGTTTGACTATCCCCTCACTGCTAGGATGGGAGCCCTGTGTTGTTTTCTGAGCCAGTGTTATCTTTATTACCTGCGCCTGAGCCCTTGTGTGGGCCACTCAATGGTTGCTGGGTCCTGGGTCTTGAAGCTTGCTTGTTCCTAGGTAGCAATACAATGCATTGACAGAACTCAGGGCTTGAGCCATGAAATTACTTACATATTCATTGGAGCAGGCATGGGAACCTGGATTTCCCAGGAGAGGGTGCTAACCACGAGGCAGCAGAGTCTCTCTCTCTCTGTCCTTGGCCCAATGGCTATGTAAGTATTCTATACAAACTGGAACAGCTAGAACAGGAGAGATCCATGCCAGAACACCCTACATATAACCCCGTGGTTAGAGCCCTGAGGTGGGAGACCTGAGTTCAAGTCCTGGCCCTAAATGAGGTAGAGTAGGAACTTGAATGCAGGTCTTCCACATCCTGGGGGAGTGCGTTAATCACTGAGATATTGGGTTTCAGGGACAAGCACCTCCTCATTCTTTTGTGAGAAAGGGCTGAGCTGCAAGTGGAGATAGGTGCCTGCCTCCAGCCAAAAATCAGGTGTCCAACTCCTTTTGAGGGACAGGGCTTAGGTCTCACCCCAGCATTTCCCACTGGTAGCTTAGACAGCTCCTTGCTTAGCTTGCTGGCTTTTGTGAATCCCATTCTTAGGTGCCTCACTCTCCCATGTATTGTATAGGGAACCTGGGCATCTAACTTGGAGCTCTGGATCCCACTAGGCAGCAGAATGCCTACACTAGGCATTGTAACACTGAGTCTACATCCCCTTTGTGGATAAAACCCTCAGAGTCTCTTTCTTTCTCTTGTAAATGTAAAACTCTCGAGTAAACGGACAAAGCATCAGCTCAGTTTTCAGAGAACTGTCACACAGGTGTCATGATCTTTTCATCCACACTTTCCTTATTTTAATAATCTCCAATTTGAAGAGACACTATTCAGCTTGATTCCACCTTCCCCAGGTGTCGAGACAGCCTTGTTTGTTTAGCAGAAAAGCTTGAAAGGTGCACTCACTGTGCACTTTTGCTCCATTCATTCTCAACAGAGAGCTCCAAAGCTGACTTACCTTTTCTTATCATGGTACAGTAGGCTGCTGTTTGATCAACTTCACCAGGAACCTTACAGGGGGAAATGAAAAATTTCGTTCATCTGGGGAACCCCAAGGGTGATATTAGCTACACAGAAAATAAAAACCAGACCTGGAACTTGAATCACTTGCGCTCATGGACTCAGTTTTATGCTTCTGCTGAAAGACAAAACTTCCAGCTGCAGAGCAGACACCACGCCATTAACGGGGCTCAAGAAATGAGCTGGAGAGAAAGTGTCACATGCTATAGATCTAAGATCACTAAAGTGCACCTGAGGCTCCTTGACTTATTAGAGTTGATCAAACAGTCTGACTGTTTTGAAGCCATGCTTCAGTATTGTCCCTTCTTTAACACAGCTGTAGTTTTCTGGATTCCACGTTTACACTGTCTTGTCTGTACTACTTTGGAACTAGACAAAAGACAGGTACTGTGATGCTTCCCCAGAATTTTGCACCAATTCTGCAGTGATATGATAAACTCCCTCCATATGAAATTTCACGTGCTGGGTGAATGGCTGTGGTCTTATGGTTCCTCCACCGCAGGCAGAAAGCAATCCTGTGTTCTGAAACGTTGAGATGAACATGAAGGGCAGGGGTTCTTGTGCTTTGTCTGTCACACACCACAGCTACCATTGTGCACGACAGACATGGAAAAACAAATCACTCCTTTGGCAAGCCCCTGGCATAGTCAATAAAAACAGAGAGCACCTCAGCAGCCCCTGTTAGACTTCCCTGTAAAGTAACGTGCCTTAGGGTGAAATGGTTTCACTCAAGTGCTTACATTGCAACTGTGTGATGTCTGCAAAGCAAACACTAGGGAGACATAGTTCAACTTTCAGCACCAGGGACCCTAATAGTGAGGAAGGACAAAACTCATATGCACGGTGGAGGGCAGAATGCCCAGAAGGAGCAGATGAAGGCTATGATGCCATGCTGGGATTTTTATGACATGAACAAACCACTCACAGCTCACTCTGGTGGTTCCTTCATGTCAGCTGAACCCTTCAAGGTTGTTATAACCCCTTAGGAATTTTTGAGGGAATTTTTTTCACAAGTTGATTTCCCTGCTAGTTAGCAGGTTTCCATAGCAACACCCTCTTATTGCACAGGAGGACATGCAAAGGGAGGCTGAGTGGCGGGGCACCAAAACTCTGCTGACCTGAAGTGTAACTGCAGTGGTCTGCCCAACATCCATGACATTAATCATGGGGAGAGAGGGACAACATCTCTGGCAGGTCTGCATTCATTGTCAGACGGAAGAGCAACAGGTGAGCATGGGCATCAGCAATGTCAAGATTTGAAAGAGTCCTTTCAGATGAGAGAGTGGGATGTGTGAGACATGTCCTTGCATTCAAAGTAATTACCACAGGTAATCCTCAGCAGTTCCATGGGGAGGAGAGGGGAGCCAAGATCCAGCCAGCATTACTACTGTAAGCCTTCTGCCAGGTGGAGTCGGCAGCAACAAGGGCCGGGTTCAATATCCAGGGTCCCTCTTAACAATATAACACAGAACTGGCTTGATCCCCACCCAGTAATCTGGGAAAATTAAACACCATCCCTTGGCGGCTCTAAGAGGCAGTATATCCACACTGGCAAGCACTGAGCAGAGAAAACTTTTAATAAAAGACTAAAGGAACCTGGCATTAATTTGGGAAAACACCACAACAATGAGTTCAATTCATCTGACCATGAGCAAAACTCCAGCTCCAGAGTACATCGGGCAGTGTCCTTTGACTCCGTTTCTCACCTCGCAGTGATAAAGTCCAACAAACAAATGTCCCTTTAACACACCCCTCTCCTCTCCCTCCATTGCACCCCCCTCACAGTTGCCGTTCTTGGTCAGTGGAAACCCAGAGTTCAGAGGTGCATTCCCGTGAGTTCACCTCCCAACCCGGGGGGAGGGGGGAAGAAATGTTGAGCAATGCCTATGCTGCTTCTGCTGCCACAACTGGTTCACACTGATGCTGTTCACTCTTCGTCACTGTGTGCTACTTCCGCTGCACCATCATTCCCTCCGCGACTGTCTACTCCATGGTCAGTGGACCTGCGCGGTCACCTTCTGCTGTCACCTGCTTCTCTACGAGTTGGTCTCGTGAGGGGTTGTGTCCATCTTGCATTCACCTGGTCAAAGTCGAAGATGAGTCTCACAGAGAAGTTGGTAGGCCCTTGGAGCAGATGACCATATCGCCTTAGAGTGTGTTGGGTGACTGTCTGAGAGAGAGGGACTTATTTAATTAGAAAACGGATCTGTTCATTTGACTTGGATCATTTGCAGGTACTTCATCTGAATGGAATCCAACTTCATGTCAATCTTGCCAGTGACAGCCCATGTTTCAGCCCCATAGATCACGATACTGACCACCCTATCATTATATATCCTCAGCTTTGCCTCTTTACTTATTAGGGTGTTTGGTTTGTGAAAGACATTCCAAATGAAGTGTCCCATCACTGAAGATGCTTTTGCAGTGCAGGCTTCACATTCTTTCTTGATCCTGCTCATGCGATCAACAACAAAGCCAAGGTATGTGAAATCACTGGCAATGTCAACTGGGTGTTCACCTGTAAGATGCCAGAGACCACAGTGTGTTCAAAATTCCGACCAGAAGTATGTCTAAACTTCATGTCTGGTCAAGCACATAGTCTATGATAGCAGTGAAAAGTTCTGGGGCTGAAATGGATCCTTGTTGAACACCTGACATAATCTGGAGGAAGGCGGTTCTTTTCCCATTGACAAGAATGCAGGTTGAGGAGTCATTGTATAGAAGATGGGACATTTAATAGAGCTTGACAGGGGGGGCTGTCAGTTTCAAGATTAACCAAAGCAATTCCCTGTGAAAAGAGTCCACAAATGCAATGTGAACAGCACACTTGAACTTGTGTGCCTTCTGAATAAGCTGGCGCACTGTGAAGACTTGCTCTCTCATGGACAGCTGGGAGTGAAGCCAACTTGTTGTAGTCTTCTCCGACTTCTTGGATCAACAAGTCAGAAGTCGGAGTCTTCTCTGACTCCTTGCACCAACAAGACAGAAGCAAAAGCTTTCTTGGGGACAGATAGAATAGATAGCATGCCACATAGACAGGCAGATAGAATTCCACATCTCAAACCTGGTACAACTTGCTTGATTCTAGTGTAGTGATACCAGGGTAAATTTGACACCGTTCTTTGTAGGCCATTTGTGATGATCGTTTTAGTACTATGGACACTCTAATGATCTTGGGGTTCATTAAATAACAAACCAGTGAATGAGCAAGGAATGAAATGTTAATAAAACAAACTGGACAGCTTCTATAACGAGCAGCTGCACACAGTCATGTAGTGTTTCCAAGCTCCGCCTCCAGGGCACGTCTCCAAATTCCTACACTCGCAACACTGTCCCTTACGAAGGAGAATCTCCAAAGCACAATCTTTCATCAACATATCTCTACAGACACCAGCCTATTAAGCATAGAAGTGGGATGAACTGGTGATCTGACAACTCCCTGAGCAACCAGCTCAGATATTATCTTTTCGTCAATATTTTGCTTGGATAAATCTGAACAAGGCGAAAGGAGATATTCTTAATAGAGCTGGGTCAATGTTATTTGGCAAACAATTGGTTTGCCAAATTTTGCTGCTGTTTCTTTAAAAAAAATATTATTTGGTGAGTCATTTTTTGCATTATCCAAACAATCCACATAATATAGCCCATATTTATGCCTGGTACAACTCCACAGAGTCAGACCAGGCATGAATTTCACTGCCTATAACTGTAACCCATCTGCCAAGTGCCACTGGCAGCAACAAGAGCTGTGTTTGATCAGTTTAGCGGTCCTTTTCTAAAACAAATACAATGATAGCTCAAGCCCCCACCCAGAAGCAGATGCCTATTTCTGACTCTGGGAAATGAACAGAAAACCTTTCTGGTCATCTTTGCAGGTGTTGCCTCCCCCACATGCCAAGCACTCAGAGTTCTTAGGAACACGGAACACAATTATTGTTTTTATGTCGGGGAAAAACGAGAAAACAGTCAAGAGAAACATAGAAACCCAGTATATCTATTTGCATATAAGCACAAATATCTGTGCGCAGCACAAATCAATGCATCCAGAATTTTGTCAAGCCCCAGCCCCAAATACTAAATGTATAGTTCTTTGTCTTGCCACCAACCCTGACCACCAAAAACTCCCCTTATAAATCAAGTAGTCGGAGTGGGAGTCAAGGGAGTCCAGGGGTGGCTCCCCTCTGCTGGTTTGCTCCAGTCCTCAGAGAATTGCTCTGCTAGATGCTGCTCCAAGGCACAGCCACCTGGGCAGAGGCACTATGAAGCTCAACACTGCTGCTCCAGACAGGTCCTTGCTGTGGATCTAGCTTTGCTCTGCTGCCACTAGTCCTGTCAGTCCTCACTGTCAATTCACCTCTATGATTGCTCCAGTCACACAGATTCTTCCACACAGGACATGATGTCGAACAGGATCATTAGAAAGAATTCCTAGGACATTGCCCCCTTGTCCAGAACAGAACCCTTTCTCCTTCTGTTCACTGAGCCTTGTTCCCCTTTTTCATAAAGACAGGGAGTATGTCCACACAGCAAAGAAAACCCTGTGGCTGGCCCATTCCAAGCAGCTCAGGCTCATGGGGCTGGGGCTTGTAGGTCTGTTTCATTGCTGTGCAGACTTCCAGGCTCGGGCTAGTGCCATAGATCTGGGACTCTCCCAGCTCGCGGAGTCCTAGATCTCATGTTCCAGACTGTGCCCAGACATCTACAAGACAGTGAAACCACAGTCCAAGCTCCACAAGCAAGAGTCAACTGGCATGGGCCAGCCGTAGGTGTCTTCTTGTTGTGTGGACATACCTAGGATGGCCCCTCGTTGAGGCCACAGTCACAGAATTCCTCTGCCTTCTCATGAGTATACACTGATAATAATCTATTATCACATTTACTCATTAAAACCTAAACAAATTCCAACCAAAACAATGAAAATCAGTAGCTGGAATTATGGGTAAACAATATTGTAATCAATGCAAATGAAGCTGGCCGCAGCTGGCTTTTTCCCTTCTCCCCACTAGAGGGAGCAGACTGCTCCATCATTCTGGATCTTCCAGCCCTCGGGCTTTCATAATTAACTGGTTATATTACTGTTTACTGACCAATTGTATTCCCATTTAACTCTCTTGAGGTTCTGCCATTCACTTCAATGGGAGCAAATTCATTGGTAAAAACCCGGTCCCATTGAAGTCAACTATATCAAAGTGCATTAGGAACTGTTAGTGCTCATCAGCAGGGTCCACACAGACAGTTAGTCCACAGCAGGTTAGTTCAGGGTAGATTTACAGCCCAGTTTGCTGCAAACTAAATGCTAGTGTACACCAGCCCTAGGACTCTGACAGCGTGGGTTCAGTTCCCATCTGTGACTGGGGCAAGTTACTTATTCTCTGTAAAATACGGCTAATAATATTTCCTTTCTCCCCCTCTGTCTTTTCTATTCAGAATCTAAACTTTCCCCAGGGAAGGACTGTGGACATATAGCGTCTAGCTCAATGGAGCTCCAGTTTTAGTGGGGGTCTCTAGAGACTGATTTTTAAAGGCATGTAGATGCCTAACTCTGATAGATTTCAATTGGAATTAGGTACCTAAATACCTTTATAAATCTGGGTCTAGGCGCCACTATCATACAATGAATAACAGTTTTCACAATCTCAGATGGAAAGAGAAGGATATGTAAAGAAATAAAGGAGTAAGTGAAAAATAGAGAAGAAAAGTTACAAAAGAAAACAGGTGATATGAGTTTATTTGAACTTTTGCTGATATTTCAGCTAGAAAAGATTAAAAAATTGCTTAGTTTAGGTATGGAGAAAATGATACTTGTCATTACTGAGAGTCAACTCCACTGTTTATCTGTATCAATTTATGCTGCTACTTTCCATTATGTTTTTGCATAACTGCCTATGAACCATCAGAAAATGAGCTGAATTAAGGAAGGTTTGTACCACTCTTTGACTGTAATTCAATTTGGCCAAACAGCTGAAAATGTGGAGAGGGGTTTTATTAAAGATGGCAAGATTTATACTGATAAATGTGCATCTATTTTATGAACAGGTTAAATGTAAAGTAACAGCACTATTAGAATTATTGAGTTATCTCTGGTGTTCCAAGCTGAATGACATACCGTGTTTCCTCTAAAAAGCAACATTTTTGTAGAACAAAGTTATTGATGGCATGAGCACACAAATGAATGTATTTAGCTGAATGAGATTTGAGTGCGTTGAAGGTTCTTTTAAGTCGATCTCTGTGCTTTTTTTTTCAAAGAGTGAGTAAAATTACAGGTATCATATTTATAATGGCACATACAATCTTAATGAGCTCGAAATGAAGGCAGCAACGTTTCAGAATTTATTCTCTTCTGAATAAGCCAGGAATGTGACAAACACCTTGCTAATTAAGGTTCCAAAGAGGTTTCTTTTGAAAATTCTCTTTCAGAGATAAAAACTTCCTGCATTATTAATATAGCCTTTCTTGTTAAAATCATGAGCATAAATCCTGTCTTTACTTGGGTTTTAGTTATTGGTATGTTATCCATGCTCCAATCAAAGTCAGTGGGAATTGGGCAGAGTAGATGCATCCCACTGCTCAGTGTGTGCTATGGGCTTCCAGCTATGTGCCATCCGCAAAGGATATAAGGCTGCTCAGATATAGTTACATATAAAACTAAATCATAACATGCTTTCTAGAGACTGAGCTTAACTCACCAGGCATTCCCCTATTTCCAACAAGATAGCTTGCCCCAAGTTTTTTTCCCCAGCATTTTCAGCCAGTTTGACTGAGATCCCTGGAAGCCCATTGGCAGCTTGTCCTCACAGATTGAAGGTTACCTGGGAGTTCATCTATACCCCAGATATAGTTTTAAAAATTCATTATCTTACCTCAAAACAGGATAACCCTTGCTGTTGTATTTTGTCCAACCTCCATAATCTATTGATGAGCATTTTGCTCAGACTAGAAATGGGCATTCATTGTGAAAGATATAATACTCAATATGCCTACGACTGGCCAGAGTGAGATCAGTGTCTCTTCCCCCTTGCCTGCCAGAAGTATGTGGATTACCACTGAGTGAACTGTCTTAACTCACAGATTTAGAGAAGATATTTTTAGTATATATACATAAGTCTTAAAATATTTTCTGTACATACATCCCACAATGATGATGACCAGTGTGACACGTGTCTTCACGAGAGACCTTACACAACATTCTTTGGTGATCCTAGGGGATCCCTGTAACTCTGTGCCCTCTGCCAGTTGACATTGAGGTTCTGGGGTCACATATGAACCCCAATGGCCCAAACAGGCCAGCTGTGAGAAGGCAGAGGCATTTTCTTCCTAGTCATTCTATGGAGCCAGAATGGTCTGTCCCTTATGCAGAGCAAATTGTAGGAGCAGGCAGAAAATCCTATGGGATCAGGAGTCCTGGGCCATCCATGTGCAGACTCTGTGTCCCCACACCAGCTTGGATCTAGTGGAACTACATGGCCAAAGGTTTCCGTGGACCTGAAACTGCATTTTGTGGCAAATGAACCACTGTCCAAAAAATGTCAGCCAGCTCAAGTAATATAGCCTCTGGCTGCATTTCACTTCCTCGGGATCTTTGCCAGAATGAGATTCACTGGCCCAACAACCTGCACAGAGGTCAAGAAGGGTTGGTGAAGCCCAGGTATTAGAATAGCTGCAGGAGTAGGAAGGGTTGCTGGATTCCATCCCATCACAAAGGCTAGTTACTCAGCCTGAGTGCAATTTCATTTCACACTCCTGGCCAGGATTCAGCAGAATAATACCAGATTCACAAAAGTATGCCAGGAGATCAGAATCCTGTCCAGTAGCTTAACCTATGTATTCCTTATCTAGCTCATTTTCCCACATTCTCAGTGTGAGCTCTAAAGGGTGGGAGCAGAATTTCATTTGATGAGTTATATAATTAATGAGGAGATGAGGAATAGGGGCAGAAAGATAAAGTTCTGAATTCACTGCAGGAATAGGTGAATGAAGAGGGTCGGTGTTCATAAAGACACCTAAGAAACCCCAAAGCCCCTGTTCAGCATGTGAAATAAGGAAAATCACACGCAGTCAAGAAACAAGTACTCTGCAATTTATTTATAGAGCAGTATCTGACTTTTAAGGATAGAGGTAAGTTTCAGACCCACTGTGCAAAAAGCAAATGCGATGCTCGCTCAGGTACAGGACAGGGGGACATTCTTCTTCAAAAAACCTGACATCAGTGCATTCAGAAAGACAATATACACTGGCTACTGTATCTACACATTATACCCATAGAACCAGAACTATACTTATAGTCAGCACAGACACATAGCTGACAAACTCACAGGCATCTCTCTCGCTCTCTCGCTCTCTCGCTCTCTCTCTCTTTGGGGATATGTCTGACGAGTCAACAGGAGGTGACATCCATTCAGAAAACATATATACATTAGACAGATAATGGATTTATTACAGATCTTGATGCAATTGATAGGAATCTGGAGATGAAGGAAACGGGAGGGAGGATTCTGTTTCTGAATATACACTTACAGATAGACAGCCAAAGCATAGAAACTGGATTGTAAAATCTGTAGGAAATGGAGTCAGACATTTAGATACACACACACATCCTATAATAAGGACTGAGTTGAGCAACATATATCCAAATGATCACGACTGTCCAGATCCATAAACTTGTGAGCTTTCCAAATCAGACGCATGCACAGCAGCAAAATCTCCATTTTACAAAAGCAGAGCAAATTCCACCTGACATTTTAATGTCAAGACAGGTCAGTCAGCTTGTAATTGGCTCTAATTGATACTGTGACATTTTTTACCTGCAGGCAAATGGCACTTAGAAAGGTGTGAAATTCTTTCCTGTCTTTGAAAAAACATCAGAGTCAGTCTCTACGTAAAAGAATAAATGGACACAAATCAGATGTCAAGAATTATAACATTCATAAACCAGTCGGAGAACACTTCAATCTCTCTGGTCACGCAATCACAGACATGAAGGTCGCTATCTTAAAACAAAAAAACTTCAAATCCAGACTCCAGCGAGAAACTGCTTAATTGGAATTCATTTGCAAATTGGATACTATTAATTTAGGCTTAAATAGAGACTGGGAGTGGCTAAGTCATTATGCAAGGTAGCCTGTTTCCTCTTGTTTTTTCCTACCCCCCCCACCCCAGATGTTCTGGTTTAACTTGGATTTAAACTTGAAGAGTGGTCAGTTTGGATGAGCTATTACCAGCAGGAGAGTGAGTTTGTGAGTGTATGGGGGTGGGGGGATGTGAGAAAACCTGGATTTGTGCAGGAAATAACCCAACTTGATTGTCATGCACATTGTGTAAAGAGTTGTCACTTTGGATGGGCTATCACCAGCAGGAGAGTGAATTTGTGTGGGGGGGTGGAGGGTGAGAAAACCTGGATTTGTGCTGGAAATGGCCCACCTGATGATCACTTTAGATAAGCTATTACCAGCAGGACAGTGGGGTGGGAGGAGGTATTGTTTCATATTCTCTGTGTATATATAAAGTCTGCTGCAGTTTCCACGATATGCATCTGATGAAGTGAGCTGTAGCTCACGAAAGCTTATGCTCTAATAAATTGGTTAGTCTCTAAGGTGCCACAAGTACTCCTTTTCTTTTTGCGAATACAGACTAACATGGCTGTTACTCTGAAACCTATCAGAGAAATGGTTTCCAAAAGGAACCTTACAATTGACAGCCTCAGTGATTGGCATAATCAAAAGGCAATTTTTTGATCCCTGGAGCCACTAAAACCAAATTCCACTGCATAATAAATAATACGCACAAATGTAACTTTTGGGTCTTCTGTAGGATCTTTGGAGTCTGCAGGATTGTGTTTAGCCTGTGTGAGACCTGTATATATAATTTCCCAGCCTGACTCATGCAAAGAACTCTTACCACTCTAGCTCCCTTCTCACTTTAGACAGATGCTATTTCTGAGATGATTCTTTCAGACAGAGTCTCCCATGAGTGCATCTACTTTCTACATTCTTAGACAACAAGTGGAGAGGGGAGATGCAGGAACATAGTCCCTGGATGTATTTCTCTAGGCTTTCTTTGATCATATCCTACTTTTGCAACATGATTTTGAGCTAGACACTGTAGCTATTTTAAGATTTAAAGAATAAGTGTCATGCAAATAATATGGATGCAATGTAGCTGTAGCTGTGAAAATAATACAAATTATGAAAACAAT
Organism: Lepidochelys olivacea; assembly: GCF_965140295.1. NCBI lineage: Eukaryota > Metazoa > Chordata > Testudines > Cheloniidae > Lepidochelys > Lepidochelys olivacea. The sequence goes on from NC_140412.1 coordinate 12,555,335, forward strand.
AGACAGAGCAAACTATACTCCTAAGAAGTTCCCTGGAACCCCAGTTTTAATAGTTTTTATTCAGGAAAGAGAGATTGCCTTTGCACCCCACATAATTTCCTTTGTAATAGGATGGCACATGGATTTGTAACCTGCTGCTCCATTTCGATGAATAGAACGGACTATTAGCATGCAAGTTGGTATCATAACAGGCTGCCTTGTTGTCTCCTTTAAAACAGATACAGCTATGAAGTGCTCTGGACTTTAAGATTAAGTTGCAGAACCTTACCACCACAAACGGCACGAAGTAGGTTGTTGGTCACTCAGACGGGAGTTACAAAGGTACCCAGAGAAACACACAGAAGGGACAATGTTTGAATGGGCCCTGGAGAGAACCTCACCTCTCGGAACACAATCAGGCTTGAGTCACATTGAGTGGGAGGTTGTGGGGAAAGATTTCACTGCTCTCACTGGTTTGCTGCTATATCCATTCTGTGGCTAAAGAGTGGACTTCGGTCTCTACGGTGCTCAATCTTGCACCCTTCACTATGACTACACACATACATGCACAGTACAGTAGACCTGAGAAATAAAGGAAGGAATCATATCTTCTGCAAGTTTGCTGGAAAAAATCCCTGAGCAGGGATTCATAGATATAGCTCTTTGTACCACGACAGTGCAAGTACTTCTGAATGAACATATATAAATGTTGTCATTTGGGGGTTTTCTTTCTCCTTTTAAAAGGAAAAATATATAAGTGGAATGCAGCAACCTCAGGGCACTGATGCAGAATTTCAAAGTTCTCTTTAAACAGACTTATACATTGAGAGGACAGAGGCACAGAATAAACACACAAGCCAGGATTTTCAAAAATAGGAACTTAAAGCGAGACTTCTAAATCCTTATATAGACTCCTTATATAAGAGACCTGATTTTCAAAAGTGCCGAACATTCATTGATTACTTACTTTTTCCACCCCCACTGTGACACTCGTGAATCTGTGCTTATTATTCTTTCTAAATCTGCCTGTCCCTGAGAGATGTAACCATACCACAACTACAGGATAATAAAATACATTTAATTCCTGGGGAGACGATAATTCCATTCTGACAATGCAAAAAGAAAAGGAGTACTTGTGGCACCTTAGAGACTAACCAATTTATTTGAGCATAAGCTTTCGTGAGCTACAGCTCACTTCATCGGATGCATAAACTGCAGTATGCATCCGATGAAGTGAGCTGTAGCTCACGAAAGCTTATGCTCAAATAAATTGGTTAGTCTCTAAGATGCCACAAGTACTCCTTTTCTTTTTGCGAATACAGACTAACAAGGCTGTTACTCTGAATTCTGACAATGGACTCTGAGAAGTATGTTCTATTATGACCAGTAGATGGCGATGTTAATTTACCATCTTTCCCAGGCACTTCTACAAGCAAGATCAATTCAGAATGTCAAAACACATTCAAATCTCAAATAGATTACTAAAAAGAAGGGCTAATCTTCAACAACTATAGACAAGATACAGTAGCGGAGCTATCTGGGGAGACAAGAGTTGAGGGCATTGTCAAAACGATCTGCATTTTTAACATCTCCACTGGTTTCTAAACAGGTACACATTTTTAAAAAGGCCCAGAAACCACAACAAAAAAGCCCCCAGCTAATTTGGATTTCGATCACAGGAAAGGTCTGAGTCAAAATTTGAATCCTAGGTGGAATGGCTTGATTCTCAAATAATGCTCAAGAGTCGATAGCGTGTTTGTGCCTGTGGTGGGAGGATAAATAAAACATAAATCATCTCATTAAATAGTTATTGTCCTTAAGGCCTTGCAGCCCAGGAGATCAGCCTCTGGGGCCACTTCTTCAAAATAATGAAAAAGTGAATGTCAGGAACATCTGAGTTACTCAAATTACGGTCTGAATGAAACGGACATTTCTCTTCTTTGGCTGGTTGATGGTAGATTAGATGGAGGAAGGAGGTGCTGGCCATCTAAGGATCTTTTGACAATGTAGGGGTGTGAATGCATAGATGCAACTGCATTCCCCAGCCTTCTCCCCCTTCCTGATTGCATCCTTTCTGCACCAGGCCTACAGATGTACTTAATCGATTCTGGCTCCCTCCTCCCCACGTTTGTTTAGGGTGGATTGTGCCTAACCCCAATGCAGGGGAGGAGCAGGGCGTAAGGTATTCCCCAATAACACACACATCCTGTTAGGGCTACCTGGGTCATAGCTCTGTGCACTCAGTGCTCTGTACCAGAAGCCGGTGGGTAGGGAAAAGGCAGCGGAGTACGGCACATCCGATAAAAAGGTACGGCAAATTATGCCTCCCATCACAACAGGTGAGCACAATGCCCCTATGGGTACACCTGTGCACCACCCCTTGCTAGGGGCAGTGTGTCACGAGCATGATCTAGCTTTCTTTGTGGCTGCATCACTGTATTCATGCAAGTGTGTTGACAAATACCAGTGTGAGCAATTGCAGTCAAGGGGCTCATTAACTTGGGGTGTTGTCTGGGTGAGAACTGAGCAAAACCCAAGTAAAGATGCCAGGATTCAGCACAGTGGGGGCTCATTCTCTCTCAGGAGTTGATCCTAGAAGTCTTAGCAATATGATATCCTGCAACTAAATCTGTATTGATTGGGAGTCAATGTAATCCAGCACACTGGGGCTCAGGAAACCTGCGTTTTACTCCTGGGTTTACCATTGCACTACTGTATGACCTTGGACAATCGCTTCACCTCCTTTCCCCTCCAAACCCACATCTTTTGTCTATCTGGTCTGTACACAGTAAGCAAGCTGGGGCCAGGAGTCAGCAGAATTTCATTTGATGAGTTATATAGTTAATGAGGAGATGAGAAATAGGGGCAGAAAGATAAAGTTCTGAATTCATTGCAGGAATAGGTGAATGAAGAGGGTCAGTGTTCATAAAGACACCTAAGAAACCCCAAAGCCCCTGTCATCCTAAATGATAACAGTATTGAGAAGTGGGATGAATCCAGCAGACAAATTATGGGGTCTGCAGATTAGTGTGGTATTAATTAATTAAGCCAGTGGATTCCCCCATATCTAAACATAGCAGGAACTATATTATTCACTTTAAGGATCCTTGATCCTCCTTCATCCAAAATTTATAATGCTGGAGTGAAGAGCATTTCACGATAGCTCATATTGTGCAGGAGCAAAAAAACCCAAGTTTCTTATAACCAGGGAAAAAAAAAACCCTCTTTGATTGTGAAATGCTGTAAAAGTTTTTGTGTTATTTCTGGTGAAGGCTACAAACCACCCCGGAACATGCAATAGGGAAGTGTTTGTGTGGGGAAATAATAAGATATCAAGTGGCTTTAATAAGATGTGAAAACATTGGCGTGGTAAAGACATTAACAAAATAGAAGATGCCCAATGCATGATGGATGATGGATGCTGTGTTGGTAATAATTACTAATTCTAAAATCTTACTGTGAGGGAAAAATGCTTTTCTTAAAAAAAGACGGGGGAAAAACCCTCTTTCTTTACAAGAGACATGGTTAAAAAATGCTTTAAGCAGTGGGAGGAAAGTGGCACTCACACAAAGCCATGCCACTGTGTGTAAAAATACCAAATGTCTGTATTTTTCAGTTTTCTAATTCCCTGACACATTTTCCCACTTCTTGCACTGTTATTGCAGAGAGGCCCCATGACACTCCTGTATTGCCATGACATCTGCCAGAAGAGGGGAAGTGGAACAAGCCTTGATCTCCCCCTACATGTGTCAAATGCCTGCTGTTCGTTCAGGAGTGTGCACTTGACTCCGGTATGGGAGGACAAATCATCCTGTTTTACTTTCCTCTCCTAGGAGCGATTGCCCGCATCAGACTTGCAGCGGCTGGCTTCAAAATTAGGCTGACTTGCGGGTCCATTTTTCTTTGAATCGGGTCAGGTCAGTGTTCAAACTTTCCAGAGCAGAAAGTAGTGTGTGGAAGGTGAATACATGACAGTGGAATGCATTAACACTCTGGGTTAGCACACAGCCTCTGAATACTTTATTGACCAATCATTTCGACTTCAAGGGGCTGAATTACATTTCACTTTTGTGGTTGATTGAAGATTGATTTAATAAAACAGCTATGTCGTTGAAGGGACCAGATTATTTTCTTGCAGTCTTCAGAGAAAGACTTCACTGAATTGCCAAAGAATGAGTGGGGAAAAAAAAAGACATTTGCATGTTAAGATTTGCATCTGATCTTCCTCCCTATCAGCACCTTCTAGCATGGCTATAGTTAGTAATCTTTTCTTCTTGGGCTATAGAATTACTCAGCAATAAACATGGTATAACTATCTATCTGCGGTCACACACAAAACCACAGTTGGCAGCTAACAATGTACAGTGAATGCCGAATTGGGAAGACAGTTCATGACCTTTAACTCCATAAGAAAAAGTCTCAACCCAGTGAGTTAACTGGGAAGTTGGGCAGGAAAGAGGAAACCCTTTTTTGATCAATTTGAAACCAGAACAGAGGGTGCAGAATAGTTTAGTGAGTACGGCACTGAGTGGTTTAGGAGTCAGAAGAGATGGTTTGGATCCCAGCACAAGTGCAAATTTCTTGTTTTCTTTCTAGGAGCCTCTCAGGTGCTCATCTGTAAAATGGTGATAATAGCACTGCCCGGCCTCACGGGGTGTTGGGAGAATAAATCCATTAATGGTAGCATGGTACTTAGATACTATGGTGACAGGGTGCATATATGTGCAGGGAGAGAGATTTTAGTGTTGTCACTACAACCTGCTATGGTCACAGTGGACGAGAAGCTGGATATGAGTCAACAGTGTGCCCTTGTTGGTAGGAAGGCTAATGGTATATTGGGCTGCATTAGTAGGAGCATTGCCAGCAGATTGAGGGAAGTGATTATTCCCTTCTATTCGGCACTGGTGAGGCCACACCTGGAGTATTGCGTCCAGTTTTGGGCCCCTCACTACAGGAAGGATGTGGAAAAATTGGAAAGAGTCCAGTGGAGGGCAACAAAAATGATTAGGGAGCAGTGAGGAGTGGCTGAGGGAACTGGGTTATTTAGCCTGCAGAAGAGAAGAGTGAGGGGGCATTTGATAGCAACCTTCAACTATCTGAAGCGGGGTTCCAAAGAGGATGGTGCTAGGCTGTTCTCGGTGGTGGCACATGACAGAACAAAGAGCAATGGTCTCAAGTTGGATATTAGGAAACAGTATTTCACTAGGAGGGTGGTGAAACACTGGAATGGGTTACCTAGGGAGGTGGTGGAATCTCTATCCTTAGAGGTTTTTAAGGCCTGGCTTGACGAAGCCCTGTCTGGGATGATTTAGTTGGGGTTGGTCCTGCTTTGAGCATCTTTGAGACCTCGTTAGGTCTCGTCCAATCCTAATTTTCTATGATTCTATGATTCACTTAGAACATCACATGAATGGCAAAGACAAGACTCATACTTCTGCTCCAAAAGCACACGCTTCTACCACGTGAGGAGAAAAAGAATTAACTGTTCTCAGCACAGGGCTTATGAGAAACACAGTTAAATATTTTGAATTTCTTCATTTGGGGGCAGTGAACACAGGCGCTGGCTCATTATACTCTGTGCCCGCAAGAATATGCAAGGATACTCCATCCCCTAGAGTGAAGTTTCATATACATATAAACACGCATTTCATCTTTCTCTTCTGCAAGGACAGTGAGTATCTACATGGGGAACAAATATTTAATAGTGGGCTTGTCAATCTAGCAGAGAAAGGTATAACATGATCCAGTGGATGGAAGCTGAAGTAGACAAATTCAGACTGGAAATAAATTGTATATTTTTAACAGTGAGAGTAATTAACCATTGAAACAGTATATCAAGGGTCAGGGTGGATTCTCCAGCTCTGACAGTTTTAATATCAAGACTGGATGTTTCTCTAAACGATCTGCTCTAGGATTTTGGGGACATTTTCTTGCCTGTGTTATACAGGAGCTCACGCTACAGAATCACAATGGCCCCTTCTGGCCTTGGAATCTACTACTCCATGAATTTTCTCCTGGGAGATAATGTTCTAGAGATCTAGTATCTGTGAAAGGTGAGTCCCAGCTGACCCCCTGAGGAGAGGACAAGAGAGAGAATGAGCCACACATGACCAATCACATCACTACATGCAGATACTGTGGTGATGAGGATGGTATAAGGACTTGTATACAATAAAATGAACCTCGAGACACCGTACCCTCACCATAGAAAGAAGCGACAAGTCACTAGCCCAATGTACCTCAACTACTTATAGAATCTTTTGGTTTCTACCTATTAAAATCCAGCAGGGCAGGAGGACATTGTTTGTATGCTTTGCTTTTAGCACAGCTCTTAGTCCATTATATAGATATGGAGTTAGGGCCTCTGGGGGTTGTAATTAAATAGCGGACAGACACCATTGTGCTTGGCCACTAGCCAGACAATCAATGCAGAGTAATTACCAGTAATATCAATATGAATTTCAGCAATATTTTTATCCAAGGATCTCAAAGCACATTGTATCTACTCCATTCGCTAACTAAGCCTCACTCTCTATAGCACTGCGAGATAGGAATTGCTTTAAGCAATAGTGAATTGTAGCCAACTCTGGGCAGGATGAAGCAGCTAAATGACAGTATGCAGTAACACTGCAAAGACCCCTGAAGGGAAGAAGAGTCTCTGTCCAGCTGCAACTGCAGAGGGGATTTAGATAAGTAGAATGTAATTAGCAGATCTGGAATGGGCCAGCACACACCCCTACTCTGCATACACTGCCATGGATGATACAACAAACACAAGACTTGCATTTGACATCTCATTATGAAGGCATAACCCTCCAACAGCACAGAAACACCAGAGTGAAGCATTGATTCTTCCTGGACTCTTAGGGATGAAGGTTACATGCTGGCCAACCCACATCACATCTAGGTTTTCCTTGAAAGTCTCCCAGTTAAGTGCTGGGCCAGTCCAGCCTGAGTTTGCTTGAAAGAGATAAGACCAGGCCAGACACAAGTTGGTACAGCTGTAGTGATATATTGCTACTGCCCTAATGCATACTGTTGTTAACAAGCACTAAAGCAAGCCCCATTTTTGTGCACACAGCCTATCCTCTGTTGATATGGTGACAGATGGTCTCTTTTCAAAGTTATGTGCAGGGTTTTAGATTCCCGTTGCCTTTAATGGGGTGGGAGGCCAAATGAAGCCTAGGAATCAGTAGTATGTTAAAGATGCAATTTCTATCCGTGGGGTAAGTGAAGGGCAGTGTTTTGGCATTAACATTGAAATCCCTTAATATTTTAGTGGTTTAAATATTCTCAGCTGATTCTACTTTAGAACAAAATGATTTAATGGATTTCTTTATATTTCTAAATGATTGTTCATATTTTGGGAGGATTTTTTTGAGCATGGAACATCTCATGTAGGATTAAGGGATTATTAGTGTAGGAACAGATGTAATGGCTTTGTTCACCAGTCAGGAATGGCCCAGATTTCCTAGACTGTCCAGGCAATGACCTCAATCCTGGCGTGGAGCGATTCCTGGCTGCAGAGGGAGTTTGATTCTACCTAGGTGTTTGCTGACAGTAAGAATCTTTATGTTTTCTTCTCCTTTCTAATATTCTGGATGCTACCAAACTCTGGCCCTGATTAAGACACACACTTAAGCACGTTCTTAACTTGAAGCATGCAAATAGTCCCATCGATCCCTCTCTCCTTCTCCCCTGTATTGCAGCTGTTCCCAAACCCTGCCATTTCTGCCTCTACGTCATCTCTCAAATGCCAGACTTTCTTCTCCATCCCTATGGCCAAAATTCTTCTCTAAATCCCGGTCACCTGTCACTTTGACTACTATAACCTCCTCCTCACTGGCCTCCTGGCATCTTGCCTTGATAATAGAGAAACAGAGTTGGGAAGCCTAGGTGATTGTTAACTGTATATTTGTTTCTGATGCATGTTGTAACAGATTGAGAGTATGTCTGGGTCAAACTGTGAACTCCATTTGGACGGGAACTTTCCTTGTAACCCATACTTTGCATTGTAACTTCTGTGTTGGATTAAGACATCCAAAGCAGGTTGCAAACCAGCCTAATCTTGACTATGTCAGTCTGCCCTATCCACTGTTCTGTTCTTGCTATGGGTGTGGGACACCTCAGAGAAGACTTTCAATGAGATAGCCATCAAGGGCCACCGACTGTGATCATCTCTGAACTACAGGCCCATCCACAAGAACAATGAAGTCTCTGCAGAGAAGGCTTGCTGGGGGAAGGGGCTGCAGTTCCTCAGCTTGGGTAGAGGGAAAAGATGGGCAGACACTCTTTTTAAAAGGAAGCTGCTTCTCGAAGCAAGAGACCAGATCAGTGCCACATGCAGAAGACCAGGCCAAGAGGGCAGGTTGGGCAGCCTAGCGGGAGGATGCTGATCAAATCTCAGACTCACAGGAGGGGTGAGATGAGACCAGGGTGGAGAGCCAGAGGGGATGTGTTCAGAATTTAGTTTTTCAAAGAGATGTACCTTTCTAATGTGCTTTAAGAGTAAAGTGACTCTGGTTAGGAAATTCCTTTGTTAAGCAAATTCCTTGGCTAAGCCTGCATTCCTTACTTTCTTGCTTTGTTGCTCCTGAAGAGGTTAACTAGAAACCAGAGTTTGCACTGCTTGGTGGCCTCTGGGGGGAACATATATAAGCAACTGAGACTCAGGAGGGCGGTGACACTAGTTCCAGGGTGCACTGTAGGGACCCATTGCCCAAAAGGGGTTTTAGACACAGGGTCTAAACCTGGAAGTGTGCTTAAGGGTATGCCTAAACTGCAGCTGGGAGAGAGATTCCCAGCAGAGGTAGACAGACTTGCACTAGCAGGCCCTAGATTAACACACTAAATATAGCAGTGTGGACACTGTGACTTAGGCAGCAGCTTGGGCTCTCAAGCCCACCCGCCCCTCCTGTGTTCAATTTTCCACCAGACCCTCAATGTCCATACTGCTATTTTTAGTGTGCTGGCTTAAACCCCAGTAGGGCAAGTCTGTGTATTTGGGCTGGGACGCTCACTCCCAGCTGCAGTGCTGTTGTACCCTAAGAGATCCAGAGCTAGCAACAGTGATCAGTTACTACACAAACCCATGGGGCTTAGATGATCCGGAAGTTGGGTCCACTCATAAACTGGTGTCCATCCAGACAGGGGGACTGTATCAGGTTGTGACACATCTAGTTTGCAGTAATATATTCAATCTGCAGGGTGTACCTAGGTCCTGATCCAGCAAAGCACTTAAAATAAATGTTTAACAATGAACAAGTGAGTCTCCCCACTGACTTCAGTGTGTCTTCTGACAGCAATACAGGTGTTCTGGGCCTCAGGGCATTGTCGCTGTGTATTCTAGAGGAACATTTAGGGCTCTTACCTATCAGAGGAAAGCTAATAGCCTTATACCTGGGCAAGGATGAGAGAAAATGAGCATCTGCAAACCAACAGAATGAAAGTGCTGGCAACTTTAAGAAGAGAAAGTGGTTTTCTACTCTCCCATGATCCCATTGCAGTGTCCCTTTGCAACAACATGTTGGAACCATGTATTCCAATTAGCCGTCTCATTAACACTGTGAAAAGCACAGCAGCGTCTCAGGGCAAAACAGAATGCGTTGAATAACCAGTCCCCCGGTGTGAGTAGGGTAGCGGTGAGCTCTAAGAGAGGATCCCCAGATGGAAATGAGGCACACCAGTCCGATTCAGCACAGCACGTGCTGGCGGCTCATGGACTGCTTAATGTTCAGCAGGTGCTTTGCTGGACTGAGGCCTCAGTATCGACACTGGGCCAGGTTTACAAAGGTTTATAGGCACCTAAGGATGCAGTTAGGTGCTAAAAGGGGTTTACCACATTGCCAAAGGAGATTATGTTGTGAAGTGAAGTGGAACGTTTTGGGCTCCAGCAAGGCCTACAGATTAGGTATGTAACTCCCACTGAAAGTCAGTGGGAGTTGAGGGGGCCTGTCCCCCAGGCACTCCTGAAAGTCCCACAAGACCCCAACTGCCTCTTTAGGCATACACATCCCTTTATAAACCTGGCCCAAATCCCTGCAGGATCCACTCAGAGGGGTCCTGATTGATACCGTGTCATTTTGCAGTCCCTTTGCACAGGCCGAAACTCAGCAGGGTTAAAGAGGCTACAGAGGGAAAAGCACGTGCGGTGCTGGCAAGCATCCATGTGACTCTGGTGTCTGGAGCAGGGCTGCTGGTGCTACATAATTCTGCAGCCTGCACAAAACCCCAGTGTTGCACTTCTGGTATCCCCAGAAATCCGACATGAGGAAGGAAAACTCCTGGACCAGAGTGCTGGGAATAGAACATGTTTCAATGGGGTTTTGAACAAAAGGTTTGCTTATGCTGTCTCTGTTCAATTGGAGGCTGTCACTGCAAGTGTTGTGAAATGGTCATTGAGGGGTTAACTGGATTACTCAGAGCATTATGGGTCGAAGCCATGCCCCATCCCTTCCTGTTTAGTTAATGGGAGTTCCCTCCACGCTCCATACACATTCTGTTTGCTCTGTAGTTGAATAAAGCAGCACGGTTTCAGCCCGCAGTACACGTTTCTTGTGCAGTGAGTGGTCTCCTTACAAAAGAAAACTCCTTCCCAGTGTGTGGGGCCAGACCTCAACGGATGCAAATCTTGTAGCTCCATTGACTTCAGTGGATTTACACTGATTTACACCAGCCCCACATATCCAGCCAATCTATATTTTAATACCAGGTTTGGTTGGCTGTTACCGTCGAACCAGGCAGATGCAGTGACTATTTCCACCCCCAATATTATTCCCAGCCTTGTACTATGTGAAATGATTGTGCCACATGGAACAATCTTGGGCTGGCAGAGGATAGCCTAATACATATTTTCCAACATTAACTTCTTAGCAGCCTATGAAAGGAGCCAGATAATGAATCTGGGAGAAAGGCTAAAAATGCAAGAATTTTTCCTTCTCTTTTGGCCTGTCCCCCATTCCCTGTCCTCCAGCTCCCCTCCCCACTGGCGGTTAGATGCCCTTGGAAATGTTTATCATGTAAGGAGCATTGCGTAAAGTGACAGCAGTGAAAAGAACAGTCAGCAGCTGTGCTGAACGCTGATGCAATTTCTGGCTTTTTGAATTCCTCGAAGACATCATCTTCGCGAAGGAGGAAGGCCAGTTGGCTATGCAAAGTGAGGACGGCTTCCCTGAAAAAATTAAAAAGCAAATCTGATTCCTTGGCTTCTGCTACATCAATGATTAATTATTCTGAAACAACATTAGCTTCCTGGGGCATTGGCCGGACAGTCTGGAAGTCTGCGCAATGCATCCATGGATGCACCTGTAGTGGGCTGCTATTCTGCATGCATGCTGTATTGGGGTTGCAACTCAGGATCTTGGGCCCCCAAAATACAGGCTTCCAGTATCAGGACAGTTATCAAGTTACTACGTGGGGGGTGAGTAAAGAAATGGGATCCTTACTTAAACAGTCAGCTCTTTGGGGGCAGGGACCACCTTTTGTTATGCGTTTGTACAGCCCCTCATATAGCTGAGCCATGATCAGAGCCGCTTGGTGCTACTGCAATACAAATAACAAATAACAACAACAGTAATAGTATCATGTCAGTAGAGGAGTGACTAATGCCAGTACCTGTGTTAAGCAGCTAAGCATGGCCCTTGTGAATTACATGTTTTCCAGAAGCCTGAGCAGACTCAGTCTGAGCTGAGTGCTTGTTTGCTTAGGGCTTGGCTACACTGGTGAGTTACAGTGCAATAAAGGAGCCCCAGGCTCCTGTCCACACTGGCAAGGCACGCAGAGCACTTCAACTCTGTGGCTACAGCGCTGCTGGTACTCTACCTCGGCGAGTGGAATAACATTTGCTGCGCCCCTGCTGGAGTGCTGCGGCACCAGTGTGGACACCCTGGCCCCAGAGTGCAGTCTGATTGGCCTCCAGAAGTGTCTCACAATGCCTGTGCTAGCCAATCTGGTCATCACTTTGAACTCTAGTGCCCTGCCCTCAGGTGACCAACCATCAGACCCGCCCTTCAAATTCTCTGGGAATTTTGAAAATCCCCTTCCTGTTTGCTCAGCCAGGCGTGAGTGCTCTCAGCAAATCTTTCCAGATGACCATGCCTCCACGCGCCAGGCGAGCCCCAGTATGGAGCATGTGAGGTGCTGGACCTCACCAGTGTTTGGTGGGAGGAAGCTGTGCAGTCCCAGCTGCACTCCAGCCATAGGAATTATGATACCTTCGCGCAGATATCAAGGGACATGATGGAAAGGGGCCATGACCAGAATGCACTGCACTGCAGGGTTAAAGTGAAGGAGCTGCAGAATGCCTACTGCAAAGCCTGCAAGGCAAACAGCCACTCCGGTGCTGACCCCGCAACCTGCTGTATTTACAAAGAGCTGGACGCGATACTTGGGGGCAACCCCACCTCCATTCCGAATACCACCATGGACACTTCAGAGCCCAGTGCAACAAGGCAGGAGGAGGAGGAGCAAAGCGGGAGCGAGGGTACTGAAGCAGAGGAAGACACCCTGGAATCCCTAGATGCATGCATCTAGGAGCTGTTCTCAAGCCAGGAGGAAGGTAGCCAGTTGCGGCGGCCGGTGCTTTGGGAAGGACAAACACCAGAGGAGGTTCCCGGTAAGCGGCTTTTATTTTGGGAAGGAAGTTATTCAGTGCAGGCTCTTGGGGTGAGGAGGGTTAGGGCTGCATGCATACCTAGATGTGGAATAGGGCGTCGATGTGCTCTCTCACATCGTGGTAATCGGCCTCAGTGATCTCTTCAAAGATCTCATCCAGAACATGGGCAATGCGCTTATGCAGGTTTCTCGGGAGAGCCACTGTGTTTCTTGTCCCAGTAAAGCTAACTTGTCCGTGCCACTGTGCTGTGAGAGGTGGGGCGACGATTGCTGCACACAGGTAAGCTGCATATGGGCCAGGGCGGAATCCGCATTGCAGTAGAAGACCCTCCCTTGCTTCCCAGGTCACCCTCAGCAGCGAGACATCTTCCAGGATGAACTCCTGTGGAAAATATGGGGACAGTGTTCAGTATAGGGGCCCCCTGCTGCTGTTGGCTCTCCCCAAGGCACAGAAACCCAGAGGAAAGTACAGCCATGAAACAATCAGTCATGCTTGACCCTGTGCTTACTCACCATTTTGGGGCTCCTGTGGGTTATGTGCGCTCACTTTGGGATGGGCAAATTATGCTATTGTGTAGACTGTGCTTGCCCTTAAGTAGGGGGGAATTATTGCTCTGTCTGGTGTGAACAATGATCCCTCTGTTAAGTGTTGCATTTGCCTTTAAAGATGCAACCTTGAGATCTCAGCTGTCCGTGTTATCGCTGGCCGAAAGACTCCAAAGAATCATAAAGAGGCCACATAGAAGCAAGGAAGACATGTTGCATGAAGTAATGCAGCATTCAAGTAATGAATCGAAAAGTGCAGGAGTGGCGGGACAGTGAAAGGAGGATCCGCCAGCAGATTTTGGAGCGTTGGCACAAAAGCACGGTGCTCTGGCAGCAAAGCACGGATCGGCTGATAAGCATAATGGAGCACCAAGTGGACTCGATCCAGGTGCTCATACCCATGCAGGCAGAGCACTGACATGCCTGACCCCCCCTCCCCCGCAGCCCTTGCCAAAAACTCTTTCCCTTGTGCCCCCATGTCATCTCCAACCCACTTTCCCCAACATCCGGGTTCTTACCGCCACCAGCTGCCTCCAACACCTGTAGCTTCACCACCCAGCCCTGAAAACTACGACCCCGACCCTCTGCACTCAACCCCCATCACCATGCAGTAGAGCCACCCTGAAGTGCAGCACTCATTGCACAGCACTCCAGACAGGAAGGCTGAGTATGAGAACAGGACATACGCAAATCTGTGATTGTACCGTTCCCCACTCCACCCCCTTGCCCTTTCTGTTTCCCAAGCATTTGTGTTTCTTTCCAATAAATGAATTTTCTTTTCAATAAATGGATTTTTTGGCTTTGAAAATGTTCTTTCTTATTGCATAAAGTAAAAGATATCTTAGCCCAGGAAAGAAACAGGCACTGCAAGTCAGCGTAGCAAACACAGATTCCTACTAACATTGGAACCACTGCACTTCACTCCCGTGCAGGGCACCAGACATTACTGTTGGCTTTCGGCCTCAAATTGCTCCCTCAAGGCATCCCTAATCCTTGCAGCCCTGCACTGGGCCCCTCTAATAGCCCTGCTCTCTGGCTGTTCAAATTCAGCCTCCAGGTGTTTAACCTCCAAGTTCCATGCCTGAGTGAATCTTTCACCCCTCCCTTCACAAATGTTATGGAAGGTACAGCATGCAAATATAACCACGGGGATGCTGTCATCGCCCAGGTCCAGCTTCCCGTACAGAGAGTGCCAGCAGCCCTTTAAACGGCCAAAAGCACACTCCACAGTCATTCTGCACTGGCTCAACCTGTTGTTGAACTGCTCCTTGCTGCTGTCAAGGCTCCCTGTGTAGGGTTTCATGAGCCACGGTATTAAAAGGTTAGCAGGGTCTCCAAGGATTACAATGGGCATTTCGACTTCCCCTATGGTGATCTTCTGGTCTGGAAAAAAAGTCCCAGCTTGCAGCTTCCTGAACAGGCCAGTGTTCCGAAAGATGCATGCGTCATGCACCCTTCTGGGCCAGCCTGTGTTAAGTCAGTGAAAAGCCCACAGTGATCCACAATTGCCTGAAGAACCATTGAGAAAAACCCCTTCTGATTAACGTACTCAGAGGCTAGGTGGGCTGGTGCCAGAATTGGAATATGTGTGCCATCTATTGCCCCTCCGCAGTTAGGGAAACCCATTTGTGCAAAGCCAGCCACAATGTCATGCACGTTACCCAGAGTCATGGTTCTTCTGAGCATGATGCGATTAATGGCCCTGCAAACTTGCATCAACACTATTCCAACGGTCGACTTCCCCACTCCAAGCTGGTTAGCGACCGATCGGTAGCTGTCTGGAGTTGCCAGCTTCCAGGTTGCATTAGCCACCCGCTTCTCCACCATCAGGGCAGCTCTCAATCTCGTGTCCTTGTGCCACAGGATGGGGGCGAGCTCCTCACACAGTCCCATGAAAATGGCTTTTCTCATCTGAAAGTTCTGCAGCCACTGCTTGTCACCTCAGCCTTGCATGATGATGTGATCCCACCACTCAGTGCTTGTTTACCGAGACCAAAAGTGGTGTTCCACGGTGTTGAGCATGTCCGTGAATGCCACAAGCAAACTCATGTCATATGCGTTACTCGAGTCGATTTCATCGTTGGAGCCCGCACTGTTCCTTTGGATCATAAGGAATAACTCGACTGCCAAATGTGACGTGCTGGCGAGACTCGTCAGCATACTCCGCAGCAGTTCGGGCTCCATTCCCGCAGACCGAAAGGGAAGACAGAGCGCGCAGTACAAAAAATGTTGAAAGATGGCGCCAAATGTGGACAGAAGCAAAGGGAACGCTGGGATGCAAAGCGATGCATCACTGGGCGTTGGGACAGGTCCCAGAATGCCCTGCACTCCCCGCCCCCTTCCCAAAAGCTACAGCGCCAGAATGGGAAGAAGTGGTCTGTGGGATAGCTGCCCACAATGCACCGCTCCCAGTGCCGCTGCAAGTTCCGCAAATGTGGCCACGCCAGTGTCCGTCTCAGTGTAGACAGACTGCAGCTCTTTCCCTACTGCGCTCTACGAAGGCTGGTTTAACTCAAAGCGCTCTACATCTGCAAGTGTAGCCATGCCCTTAGTAAGAAGCGCTGTGCCTTCCCTCCTGCCCAACCTGGCTCCTGTGTGCTTAATAAATGTTACACATATTACTTGTTGAAGTATTAGTATTTCCAAACGAGACTAAGGCAGGGAGCCTTTGAACATCCCTGCCTTAATAAATGCGCGGCTTTGCTATTCATCAGCATTTGGAATTCGGCTGTTGTCTGCATTAGGCAATAATGCCTCGGAGTCAGTAGATGGCACTGTTTGCTTCGACTTTTAGCACAGCCACACCTGCTGGGCTTTTATAAGGAAGTGGGTCAAGAAGGAAAGGCTTGGTTACAGCAGACTTTGGCTGTCTCTGTGTTTTAGGAGACTGACACTAAAGAACAACTCCGATTAGGGGCAGATTTTCAGGGAGGCTGAGCACCCGCACCTCTCTGACTTTTGCTAGAGCTGTCTGTTCAGCAAGTCTAAAAAACACGCCCCTGGATTTCTGGCTGTGCCTGTTAACTGTTCATCAGGACAAACACTTAAGTTGTAGAGATAAGTAGTGAATTTCATGATGTATAGAAACCTGGCACATCACAGCTATAGAACTGTACCTTCTGGGCACAGCTTTTGGATGGAGTCAGTGGGAGTTATCCTATATGCCCCAGGGCTCTGGCTGCTTTATGTATCGGTACAATCTGCCACCCACCCCTTTTTAGAACAGACAGCCCCCATAGGAGTATATTTTAGCAAAGCAATGATCAGTTTTCCTGCTCTGTCCCTCCAAAAACAGGATGTCAGTCCAGGATTCAATTTAATGGAGTCAAAGCTTATGGCACTGTTTTTCTTCCCAGATATCCCTCGATTTTTATGATGTCTAATATAATCAGTGACTAGATATTTACAAGTAACACTGGGGCTTAAAGTAGACATTCAGACTACCTTAAGCAAATCAAACTCAGATGGTTTTGGCAGTTGAAATGTGGTTTTCCACCAAAAATTTGAATCCCCCCCACCACCCTCCAAAAACGTTTGCTTTGTTCAACGTTCTTTAATTATTCACCTACAGAAAACTGATACCCTGCCCCCCCCATTTTTGTTTTACTTATTTTTTCTATTCTTTTTGTTTTCCCCACTGGAAAAGGGAGAAGGAAAAAAGGAAGAGAAATGTGGGGGGAAATCCCCAAATACTAAAAAACAAAAAATATTTTTTATTTTTTGTTTAATCAAAAACCAAATTTTTTTTTAATGGAACAGAGATTTTCTGTGAAATTTTTCATTTTGGTTGGAAAATTTGGACTGCCTTTAGACTCAGTTAGCACTTGCTCATGATTCGTTCCTTTCTGAAGGTTATCCCACTTTGTGACCAGAATGAGAGTCTATTCCATAGCATGGCCTAAACTCTCCCTGATTTCAATAAGGACTACTTGCAGGATATTCTCTTAGACTTTTCTGGCTTTTTAATCTGCATCTGCCAGTTCTAAGGATCCAGCCACACAGTGCATGGAACTCCTATGGACTTCCTTGGGAGTTCTGTACCTACAACACCTTCAGTATCGAACCTTGAACCTTGATGTTGTTTTAAATATAAGGTCTTGATCTGGCAGTAATTTTAAGACGACTGCCATCAAAGTGTCAATATTTCCATTACAATTAATACATCATGAATCAAATTCATGCCAGCTGCAGAGCTGATATCTGCTATCATTGAACCTCCCCTATGCCAGACTAGCTGGAAGGCCACTGTGGCCCCCCGCAGAGGTTAGATAAGGCTGAGGGGTTACCCTAACATAACCTTAGCTGCCAGGGACTGTTTGGCAACCAGGAATAGCCTAGACATAGTGTCATCCCACCCATGTCCTTTTTACCTGCCAACATGGTCTGTGCACTGGGAGATCCTGTTGGGGGAGAGTAGAACTGGCTATGCCAACTTTACACCTTTTCGGGAACTCCACCTACCTAAAGAGGGAATCCTCTGGGCAGGCGGTTTTATAATCCCTTGATGCTCGCTCCAGGGAACTCTGGGGCATTAATGAACTGGGCCCAATGTTGGTTGGTCAGTTTCAGGGCCCAGGTCAGCTTCCAGTATCGCCCGTGTCACCTTGGGAGCTGGAACTCGCACAAAATGAAGAAGTTTAATACTCTAGTGTCTGAAAAACCAAGATGCATTTATATATTTACTAGCCCATCAAAGAGTTAACATAGCTGGTAATAGATGTGTCAGCGGCACCGGGATTAGGGGAAATATTCATTGTAATTGCTCCTCACTACAGCCTCATTTCAGGAAGAAAAGGAGATTGAAATAAACTGCTCTTGTAAGAGGCTATTCAGTGGGAGTGAAAGAGCTAATTTTGTGAGACAAGTAGCTCTCTCATCCCTAGACTTTTTGTGTTTTATTTTGTCTTGGCTTTTTTATTCCTCTTCCTCCCGCCCCCCACCATCCCTGGGCCCCTCCCCAAGTTTGGCAAAAGCAACAAAAAATTCCCAGCTCAGTTCCTTCTGGAATAAGCATGTAGGCTCTACCTGAGCTACATATATTCATCACAGAGCTTTGGAAAGAATGAAAACTGTAGTCACCTCCAGAGACAGTGACAATAACTACAGTCCGTCCTGCCAGTTATCAGCAAGACATGTCAGTGTTCAATGTCCTTTAAGTTTCAAGGATAAACAATATCTTCAAAAAGTAATGGAGCAGCCCCCATCTCATCTCTTCTGTGATTCAGACAGACAGATAGCTAGACAGACAGAGATCGCTAGACACAACTTACATGGCCCTGGTGACCATCACATAAACGACACTTCCCAAATTGTAGTATGAACTGCAGATCATCTAAATTGACTTGATTCTCTATTCTTGGAAGTCACTAAGGCCCACATCCTCCAAAGGAATTTTGGTGCCTCCTAGTGAATTCAATAGAAGTTAGACACCTAACCACCTTTTGAGGATCTGGAGCTAAGAGGTGCTCATACCATCACAGTAACTAGCAGACTTGAAGCCTCTAGTAAAACACATGCTTAAGTGCAGCATGAGGTTAAGGGCTTTCCTGAATAGGTGTGGACTTCAGCAAGGGCTTCAGTATTTTCTTGAATAATTCATAGGGAATAAATTCACCTGGCAGATTCTTTTCCTTTTTGTGATTTTTTTAAATTGAAGTAAATACAGACACTCCGTGAAAAATGGGAATTGCAAAGCAGTCCTTAACAGAGTTTAGTGTGGAGTCTAGGGAGGAATGCACAGCCGATAAATTTTAATTGGAAGATTATAGTAATAAGAAGAGAAAATAGCAACATTTAGGCCCCAATCCTGCAAACACTTTAGCACACGCTATGAGCTCATTGCCCCATTGAACTCAAAGTGCAGTTCAACAAGTGTATGCAGGATCTGGGCCTTATTGATTTATATGGACTGAGTATTTCACATAAACTTGATTTAAAAGATTGAGATTGCAGACCCCCACTCTGCTCAGGAAATGTCCCTGGGCAGATCACACGGTTTTCTCAAATGTATTTATCATTTAAATGAATGGAACTTTTTGCTGTGTTCCCCCACTCGAGTATGGGCTGAGCCAAATTGATAGTTTGATTGAAGCAGATTGCTCAGCACCTTGCAAGACTGATCCCTAAATTCATTAGCTCCTTTAAGAGTTGCTAGGGTTTAAATTCTCTCTAATGGTAAGACAATTTTATCTGCACATTATTAATCAATTCATATATTTAACTTCACAAGGCCGTGATCAGAATGGTTAAATATCCATGCTTTGGACTCTATTGGTCAGATTTTTAATTACACTGGGCTCCTCCACGCCACTTTTCCAGTGTAAAGGGGCCTTAAAATGGGAGTAAGTTACCCTTTTACTCTGAGGTCCTTCATACTTCTAGAGCTAGAATAAATAAAAATTGGGCCCTATATTTTCTTTAATATAACTATGCAGCAGCTGAAGGCTCTGAGAAAGTAACACCAGCCAGCATTGTATTAGACTATTAGCAAACATTTATTCCTCTCAGCTAGGTGCGCATATACCAGTCTCAAAACAGCACCTTTCATTCTTTTCCATCTAGAAATGAATTGCAGGTGTATTGTTATTAAATAGTGATTATTTTACAGCACACATGCATGCCGCTCCTGTTGAAGTCAAAGGGAAACAGAGGTCTGCCTCCGAGGGCAGAATTTCACTCTAAAGGACTGAGGGCAATTTGATGCTGATGTGCACTTACTAATGGGATTGACAAGGTGATAAATTACAGAAAATGTTGGGCTCCATTTTCACAGCGAGGCTGCAATTTTCTAATGGCTTCCCCAGAGACGTTCCTCACCATCTGGAGATATTTAAGCAATTACCTGATGTGAGGGATGGTGTAGTGCTGTTAACATACTGCATCAGTAACTTTGTTTTAACTTAACCTTAGGGGAGACGCAGGGTGACAGTCTGTACTAAGTCACACTCTAGGCAATCCCACTGAGCTCAAACCAGTTACATGGGAAGACAAAGGACAGAAGTGGGCCTGTAACGGCTGACTTTTGGGGATTTGGGAAGAGCTGTGAGAAACTCAGCCCTTTGATTCCTACGGGAGCAAGTGACCCCCTTTTCTTGGTTTCAGTTCAGGCATGTTCACACCCATCTACGCTTTGCTTTGAGTTTCAGGTTCAAAGAGCCCTAAAAACTATAAACAAAATTCAGCCAGTGAGGCTCAGTTTTGCTCAGGATCAGAACTCTGCCCAGGAGCACTTGAAACTTGGCAAGTATGGAATGAAGCCCATGTGGTTTCAGGTTTAGTGAAGGGAGCTGTGAATAGCTCGAGATTCATGCTCTACCCCTTTCTTCACTACAGTCACCATAGCATCTCAGTCAACTTTCTGACATAGACCCCGAGTCAGTAAGGCACCTGGGCACATGCCTGATTTTAAGCCCATGGGTAACCCCACTGAAGTCAGTGGAACTGCTTACACGCTGAACGTTACACTTGTGGTTAAGTGCCTTGCTGAATCAAGGTCATAGGGATTGCTTACATTGTGGAAGGTTTGATGGGGTTTCCTACGTTGTTTGCTACCCGTGGGACCTGATCCAGAGCCTATTGCAGTCAATGGGAATCTTTCCTTCTCCTTCAGTGGACTTTGGATCGGGCCTCTGGTGAACAAGTTTAGGCATATATGTGTGTGTTATCACCAAGACTAAGCAATGCCTCCCTCCCTGTGTACAGTTTCATGTGCAAGTTATTCCTATTGTTAGAAGTGTCAAGCTTCCTCCCCCACTCTGAACTCTAGGGTACAGATGTGGAGACCTGCATGAAAACCTCCTAAGCTTACTTTTACCAGCTTAGATTAAAACTTCCCCAAGGTACAAATTAATTTTATCCTTTGTCCTTGGAATATCCACTGCCACCACCAAACTCTAACTGGGTTTACTGGGAAATGTAGTTTGGACACGTCTTTCCTCCCAAAATCCTTCCAACCCTTGCACCCCACTTCCTGGGAAAGGTTTGGTAAAAATCCTCACGAATTTGCATAGGTGACCACAGACCCAAACCCTTGGATCTGAGAACAATGAAAAAGCATTCAGTTTTCTTACAAGAAGACTTTTAATAGAAGTAGAAGTAAATAGAAATAAAGGAATCACCTCTGTAAAATCAGGATGGTAGATACCTTACAGGGTAATTAGATTCAAAACATAGAGAATCCCTCTAGGCAAAACCTTAAGTTACAAAAAAGACACACAGACAGAAATAGTCATTCTATTCAGCACAGTTCTTTTCTCAGCCATTTAAAGAAATCATAATCTAACACGTACCTAGCTAGATTACTTACTAAAAGTTCTAAGACTCCATTCCTGTTCTGTCCCCGGCAAAAGCAGCATATAGACAGACACAGACCCTTTATTTCTCTCCCTCCTCCCAGCTTTTGAAAGTATCTTGTCTCCTCATTGGTCATTTTGGTCAGGTGCCACGAGGTTACCTTTAGCTTCTTAACCCTTTACGGGTGAGAGGATTTTTCCTCTGGCCAGGAGGGATTTTAAAGGGGTTTACCCTTCCCTTTATATTTATGACAAGGAGGAATACAAGGTGCGAGGGAGGGGGCTGTGTGCAGGGCTTGTCTTAACCAAGATATGAGTACACCACAATGCTGTCTTTGCAGTGGACTGGTACATCCAAGTGTGTGTGTGGGGGGGTTTGTTACTTCTGTTTCCAGGCACCAGCCAGAATTTTGATGTATTTTTTTAATGTAAAATGGTTGCAACACAACTGTAACAAGACCAATTTATTTTAAAGATTAAGGGGATTGCCATGTTTCTCACACTTCTTACAGGGGCGCTGGACCTTATTCTGCTGTCAGTTACACCAGTGCAATTCCAGAGTAACTGAGGGCAGCATTTAGTCCACAGCCAATAAGATCGCACATGCTGGGCAGTATGATTACACTATCATTAGATGATTGACCAGAATTAATGATTGACCAAAGTTAGCATTCAGATTGTTTGTTTGCTTGTGAAACTTCTAGCATATCTTGGGCACTGCATAATAAGAGCCACCCCCCAGGTCCTACAGTAAAAAAACTCAGCAAATTGAAAGAAATATGGTTGCTACAGTATTAGGTTGTTCCAAATTCCCCCAATGCATCTGCAGACAAAAAAAGGGAAAAAAGTAAATAATGAAGTAGATTTCAAGTCCTTAGAAAGCTTGTTTACAAAGCCATGGTATCCACAGCCCAAGTCAATGAAAGGAGGATGCCAAAAACACAAAATTATGATGTGTCAGTTTATCTGCCCAGCAAACAGCTGCATGTAATGGGCACTCCAAGCAGAGAACACAGAGATTTCAGAGCCTGAAATGAGAGCAAACAAGGAAGAGCAGAAACCCAGACACTGAAATGTGTTAACAAGTGAGAGGAAACTGTCACACCATACCACAGTCAGATATTCAAACTGGTAGAAACAAGTCTTTAGAAGTCAGAAAAGCAAAGCTGCAGAAGATCTATGGGAGCTTTTAGGGGATTAGAAAAAAACGAGGGAGGGCTGAATTGTTACATTTGGGTGACTAAGGTTGCTTGGTTAACCGTGGATTCAGTATGTGGAGTGATTTTCCAAAGGTGCTGAGTGATGAGAGCTGTGGCTGCTCAGGCATTCTGAAAATGACATCACCTATTATTTTGGGTGGTGACATATAGATTTAGATATGTAACTTTCAACAGCCGAGTTGGAACATTGTCGCCTAAGCTTTAGCAAGTCCAGATTTCTATTCTCAGTTGCCCCTTTCGCTCCAGGTAGCAAGACCACGGCATCCCATTCATTTCTCTGGCACCTCCGCCAGGCCCCCATTCGTCGCTGAATAGGACTCATTTGCTTTCCTGGTTTTCAGTATGTTACCCTGGATTTGCTGCAGCCTGTGCTCCTGGTTGTACATCCATCAGCTCTTTTACTGAACCCAGATGTCTGGATGCCTGTCCAAAGCCTTTTCTAATTACTATCTGTCAAGGTTCCTTCCCCACTCTGAACTCTAGGGTACAGATGGAAAAACCTCCTAAGCTTATCTTTACCAGCTTAGGTCAAAACTTCCCCAAGGTACAAAATATTCCACCCTTTGTCCCTGGATTGGCCGCTACCACCACCAAACTAATACTGGTTACTGGGGAAGAGCTGTTTGGACACGTCTTTCCCCCCAAAATACTTCCCAAAACCTTGCACCCCACTTCCTGGACAAGGTTTGGTAAAAAGCCTCACCAATTTGCCTAGGTGACTACAGACCCAGACCCTTGGATCTTAAGAACAATGAACAATCCTCCCAACACTTGCACCCCCACTTTCCTGGGAAATGTTGGATAAAAAGCCTCACCAATTTGCATAGGTGACCACAGACCCAAACCCTTGGATCTGAGAACAATGAAAAAGCATTCAGGTTGCTTAAAAGAAGACTTTTAATAAAAATAGAAGTAAATAGAAATAAAGAAATCCCCCCTGTAAAATCAGGATGGTAGATACCTTACAGGGTAATTAGATTCAAAAACATAGAGAACCCTTCTAGGCAAAACCTTAAGTTACAAAAAAGATACACAGACAGAAATAGTTATTCTATTCAGCACAATTCTTTTCTCAGCCATTTAAAGAAATCATAATCTAACATGTACCTAGCTAGATTACTTACTAAAAGTTCTAAGACTCCATTCCTGGTCTATCCCTGGCAAAGACAGAATATAGACAGACCCACAGACCCTTTGTTTCTCTCCCTCCTCCCAGCTTTTGAAAGTATCTTGTCTCCTCATTGGTCATTTTGGTCAGGTGCCAGTGAGGTTACCTTTAGCTTCTTAATCCTTTACAGGTGAGAGGAGCTTTCCCCTGGCCAGGAGGGATTTCAAAGGGGTTTACCCTCCCCTTTATATTTATGACACGCCCCCCAAATCTCAGCTAGGGTGAAACATTGGCTGGGATTTTTTCCTGGAGTTCTAGGAAAAACAGAGTTAATAAGACACATGCATCTCTAAATATGCTACCAAGTACATAAAGACTAACAATATTTTCCACATCTCAAGGACGATTTTAACCAGTTGATTCTGGGAAACTTTCACGGGAGAGTGCATCAGCCACTTTGTTAGAAGCTCCTGAGATGTGTTGGATGTCGAAATCAAAATCTTGGAGAGCTAAACTTCACCGAAGAAGTTTTTTGTTAGTTTCCTTGACGGTGTTAAGCCACTTCAGTGCAGCATGGTCGGTTTGCAGGTGGAAACGCCGTCCCCAGACATATGGGCGTAGCTTTTCCAGAGCGTAGACAATGGCGTAACATTCTTTTTCAGTGACTGACCAGTTCCTTTCCCTCTCAGACAGTTTTTGCTGAGGAACACTACAGGGTGGAATTCTTGATCAGGTCCTTTCTGCATTAAAACTGCTCCCACACCACGCTCGGACGCATCTGTGGTTACTAGGAACGGTTTGTCAAAGTCTGGGGCCCTTAGTACAGGGTCAGACATGAGTGTCGCTTTAAGCTTGTTAAAGGCCTTCTGACACTTTTCGGTCCACTGAACAGCATTTGGCTGTTTCTTTTTGGTTAGGTCTGTCAGTGGGGCGGCGATTTGGCTGTAGTGCGGTACAAATTGTCTGTAATAACCGGCCAAGCCTAAGAAGGATTGAACCTGTTTCTTTGACTTTGGGACAGGCCACTTTTGGATAGCATCCACTTTGGCCTGTAGGGGGCTGATAGTTCCTTGACCCACCTGGTGTCCAAGGTAAGTCACTCTGTTTAGGCCTATTTGACACTTCTTAGCCTTAACAGTTAGTCCTGCCTCCCTTATGCGCTCAAGGACTTTTTGTAGATGTTCCAGGTGGTCTGCCCAGGAATCCAAAAATATGGCTACATCATCAAGGTAGGCGACTGCATATTCTCCTAATCCCGCTAGGAGACCATCTACAAGTCTTTGGAAAGTGGTGGGTGCATTTCGCAGCCCGAAAGGGAGTACATTAAATTCATACAGCCCGAGATGTGTGGTGAAGGCTGACCTTTCCTTGGCAGATTCATCTAGCGGTACCTGCCAGTACCCCTTGGTTAAGTCCAAGGTAGAGATGAACTGGGCCTGTCCCAGTTTCTCTAATAGTTCATCTGTGCGTGGCATTGGATAGTTGTCTGGGCGAGTTACAGCATTGAGCTTACGGTAGTCCAAGCAGAAACGTATTTCCCCATCTGGTTTGGGAACTAGAACCACTGTAGATGCCCATGCACTTTCAGAGGGGCGGATTACACCCATCTGTAACATATCCTGGATCTTCCGTTCTATAGCAGTTTTAGCTTGAGGAGACACCCGGTAAGGTTGGACTCTAATTGGGTGAGCATTACCTGTGTCAATGGAGTGGTATGCCCATTCAGTCAGTCCTGGGGTGGCTGAGAACGT
The DNA here is from genome assembly GCF_965140295.1 of Lepidochelys olivacea. Classification (NCBI taxonomy): domain Eukaryota; kingdom Metazoa; phylum Chordata; order Testudines; family Cheloniidae; genus Lepidochelys; species Lepidochelys olivacea. The sequence continues at coordinate 12,580,842 of NC_140412.1, forward strand.
TGGCTCATAGCTAGTGCACAGCTCCTTGATCTGCTGTCGCTGCATACGCCCAAGGGTCAAGGAGAGGTTCACCTCTTCCACACCACCAGCACATTTCCCTTCGTAGTAGACACCTTCAGGCCACTCAGCGTCGTCTCCTCCCTGGGCTGTAAACTGACAAACCTTTAATTCTCTGGAATAAAAGGGCTTTAGAGAATTAATATGGTACACCTTAGGCTTTCGGTTGGAGGTGGGGAATGCTATGAGATAATTAACAGCTCCCAGGCGCTCCTGGACCATGAATGGCCCTTCCCACGATGCTTCCATTTTATGGGCCTGGAGCGCCTTTAAGACCATGACCTGGTCTCCTACTTTGAAGAAACGCTCTCTGGGATGTTTATCATACCAGGCTTTTTGCTCTTTTTGAGCATCCTGTAAGTTTTCTCTAGCAAGGGCTAAAGAGGTTCGGAGGGTGTTTTGTAGGTTGGTTTCAAAGTCCAGATGTTAGTTCCTGGAGAAGGTGTAAATCCCTCCCATTGCTGCTTCACCAACTGCAATGGCCCCTTAACCTCACGGCCATACACAAGTTCAAATGGGGAAAACCCTAAACTGGGATGTGGTACAGCTCTGTAGGCAAAGAGCAACTGCTGCAACACTAGGTCCCAATCATTGGAGTGCTCATTTACGAATTCACGTATCATGGCCCCCAAAGTTCCATTAAACTTCTCCACCATACCATTTGTTTGATGGTGGTAAGGAGTGGCAACCAAGTGATTTACTCCACGAGCTTCCCAAAGGTTTTTCATAGTTCCTGCCAGGAAATTAGTCCCTGCATCTGTGAGGATGTCGGAGGGCCAACCTACCCTGGCAAAAATGTCTGCTAGTGCCTGGCACACACTTTTAGCCCTGGTGCTGCTTAGAGCTACTGCTTCCGGCCATCGGGTGGCAAAATCCATGAAAGTCAGTATGTACTGCTTTCCTCTGGGTGTCTTTTTCGGAAAAGGACCCAGAATATCCACAGCCACTTGCTGAAATGGAACTTCAATGATGGGGAGTGGCTGGAGAGGGGCATTGACCTGGTCTTGGGGTTTTCCCACTCTTTGGCACACCTCACAAGACTGGACATAGGTAGAAACATCCTTGCCCATTCCCTCCCAGTGGAATGACCCCCCCAAACGGTCTTTGGTCCTGTTCACCCCAGCATGGCCACTAGGGTGATCATGGGCTAAGCTCAAGAGCTTGGCCCGGTATTTAGTTGGAACTACCAACTGTCTCTGAGGATGCCAGTCTTCCTGGTGTCCCCCAGAAAGAGTTTCCTTGTATAAAAGTCCTCTTTCTACAACAAACCTGGATCGATTAGAAGAGCTGAGAGGCGGTAGGTTGCTCCGTGCCGCCGTCCAAGCTCTCTGGAGGCTTTCATCTGCTTCCTGTTCGGTCTGGAACTGTTCCCTTGATGTTGGAGACATCAGTTCCTCATGGGATTGTGGACCTAGGCTTGGTCCCTCTGGAAGCGATATAGGGGATGGAGCTGTTTCTGTTGACTGTGAACCGCTCTCCGCTGGTGCACTATCTTGGGATTCAGGCTCCAGCTGAGCCTCTTGTGTAGGGTTATCGGCTGCTGCCAGTTCAGGTTCGGTGGGGCCCTCTGGTGTTGAGGTTGCAAGTACTGGATTCAGTGCTGATACTGGGTCTGGTGTTGGTTGTTTGGCTGGTTCCGGTTCTGGGACTGGTTCCGTCTGGGTCTCTGGGACTGGATCCACTACTGCTGTTGCAGACATTGGCCTGGGGTCTGGGTCCATCACCTCTGACCGGGTCCTGATAGAAGTTTCCGGAACAGAGCTAGGCCTCACGGCTTGTTTAGCCTGGCTGCGGGTGACCGTTCCCACCCTCTTGGCTTGCTTCACATGATTGGCCAAGTCTTCCCCCAACAGCATGGGGATGGGATAATCATCATAGACTGCAAAAGTCCACATTCCTGCCCAGCCCTTGTACTGGACAGGCAACTTGGCTGTAGGCAAATTGAAAGAGTTGGACTTGAAGGGTTGAATCGTCACTTGGATCTCTGGGTTAATTAAATTGGGGTCCACTAAGGAAGCATGGATAGCTGATACTTGTGCTCCGGTGTCCCTCCATGTGGTGACCTTCTTCCCGCCCACACTCACAGTTTCCCTCCGCTCCAAGGGTATCTGGGAGGTATCTGGGCCTGCGGACCTCTGGTGTGATTCCGGTGCAATGAACTGTAATCCGTTGGGGTTCTTGGGGCAGTTGGCCTTTACATGCCCCAGCTCGTTACATTTAAAACATCGTCCAGCTGACGGGTCACTGGGGCGAGGTGGGTTGCTGGAGAATGGGGTGGTGGGATGATAAGGGGTCTGGAGGGTTCTTTGGGAGGTAGGTGGGGCCTTGGGCGGCCCCCGGTAATAGGGTGTGGTCTGGGGTTGTCCTTTCTGGTTTCCGCTCCAACTGCGACCAGTTTTCTTCTTCTCTGCCACCTCCACCCATCTGGCTCCAATCTCTCCTGCCTCGATTACAGTTTTGGGCTTCCCATCTAGGATGTATCTTTCTATTTCCTCAGGAACACCCTCTAAGAATTCAGGTTTCAGAATAACAGCCGTGTTAGTCTGTATTCGCAAAAAGAAAAGGAGTACTTGTGGCACTTGTGGTAATAGCTATTACCAGCAGGATAGTGAGTTTGTGTGTGTGGTTTTTGGGAGTGGGGTGAGGGGGTGAGAGAACCTGGATTTGTGCAGGAAATGGCCCAACTTGATTATCATGCACATTGTGTAAAGAGTTGTCACTTTGGATGGGCTATCACCAGCAGGAGAGTGAATTTGTGTGTGGGGGGGTGGAGGGTGAGAAAACCTGGATTTGTGCTGGAAATGGCCCAACCTGATGATCACTTTAGATAAGCTATTACCAGCAGGGCAGTGGGGTGGGAGGAGGTATTGTTTCATATTCTCTGTGTGTATATAAAGTCTGCTGCAGTTTCCACGGTATGCATCCGATGAAGTGAGCTGTAGCTTACGAAAGCTCATGCTGAAATAAATTGGTTAGTCTCTAAGGTGCCACAAGTACTCCTTTCCTCTAAGAATTGTTCCATTTGCATTAGGAAGGGCAAATTTACTGGAGATTCAACACTTGCTCCTGATATCCAGGCATCCCAATGTTTCACAATGTGGTAGGCATGTTGGGTAAATGACACGTCTGGTTTCCACCTTAGGGCTCTGAACCTCCGACGAGACTGCTTGGGTGTTTTCCCCATTCTGACTCTCGCCTTGGATTTAAACAGTTCATACTTGTTCATGTGTTCTTTAGGCATTTCAGCTGCCACCTCAGCTAAGGGTCCACTGAGCTGCGGCCTCAGCTCTACCATGTATTGGTCAGTAGAGATGTTGTATCCAAGGCAGGCCCTTTCGAAGTTTTCTAGGAAGGCCTCAGTATCATCGCCTGCCTTGTAGGTGGGGAACTTTCTGGGATGGGAAGTGGTACTTGGAGAAGGATTACTAGGGTTTGTTGGGATATTCTGCTGAGCCTTTATCTTCTCCATCTCCTCCACATACTTCCTCTCTTTTTCCTTCTCCTTCAGTTCTTTGTCCCTTGCTTCCATAGCTCTCCTGTGCGCAGCCACTTGGTGTTGTTCTGCCTCTCTCGCTGCCTCCCTTTCTTGTTCCTTCTTCAGCCACATGAGTTCTATCTGTCTTTCATGTTCCCTTTGTCTTTCCGCAGCCTGAAATCTGGCTAATTCCAGCTTGTGTCGAGCCGTGGATTTTGTCATTCTAACCTCTCTGTTTTAACTAACTTTACACCCAAGGTTTAGAAATAAACAAAACTTGGCTGTAAAATTTTGCTGTGCTGGAATAGAATACCTATTCTCTGATAGTGATTGTCAGCCTACAGAAAAAGACAATTCCCTTGTCTCTGCTCTGGGCCCAAATCAAAGCAAAAAACCTCCAACTACTTGGAAACCTGCTTACCAGCAGCCCAAAGGGAAAAAAAATCCTTTTTAAACTTGTGCTCCTAGTAAAAAATCAAAATCCTAATAAAAAAAACCTTGCCCTTTTTGTCACCAGGCGAATGGGTAGAACACCCCCCTCCCTATTTACTTTTAGGGGAAAAAAAAAAACCTCTGGGTTGGAAGACTGTGAATTTCCCTGCAGGAGTTAAGTACCCTGCCTCCAGGCAAAGAAAACCTGCAATTCACAAAGATAATCCCCTTTTGTCTCAGCTCTGGCTCCAAAGCAGAGAGAAAACAAGCTGCTTTTCCAGCAGCTCCAAAGGAAAAAAAAAATTCCTTTTTAAAATCTGTATTTCTAGTTCAAAAAATCTCAACTGGATCTCAAAATGATTTCAGGTTAATCCCACCACTATGCCACCATGTCAAGGTTCCTCCCCCACTCTGAACTCTAGGGTACAGATGTGGGGAACCTGCATGAAAAACCTCCTAAGTTTATCTTTACCAGCTTCGGTCAAAACTTCTCCAAGATACAAAATATTCCACCCTTTGTCCTTGGATTGGCCGCTACCACCACCAAACTAATACTGGTTACTGGGGAAGAGCTGTTTGGACACGTCTTTCCCCCCAAAATACTTCCCAAAACCTTGCACCCCACTTCCTGGACAAGGTTTGGTAAAAAGCCTCACCAATTTGCCTAGGTGACTACAGACCCAGACCCTTGGACCTTAAGAAAATTGAGCAATCCTCCCAACACTTGCACCCCCACTTTCCTGGGAAATGTTGGATAAAAAGCCTCACCAATTTGCATAGGTGACCACAGACCCAAACCCTTGGATCTGAGAACAATGAAAAAGCATTCAGTTTGCTTACAAGAAGACTTTTAATAAAAATAGAAGTAAATAGAAATAAAGAAATCCCCCCTGTAAAATCAGGATGGTAGATACCTTACAGGGTAATTAGATTCAAAAACATAGAGAACCCCTCTAGGCAAAACCTTAAGTTACAAAAAAGATACACAGACAGAAACAGTTATTCTATTCAGCACAGTGCTTTTCTCAGCCATTTAAAGAAATCATAATCTAACACGTACTTAGCTAGATTACTTACTAAAAGTTCTAAGACTCCATTCCTGGTCTATCCCTGGCAAAGACAGAATATAGACAGACCCACAGACCCTTTGTTTCTCTCCCTCCTCCCAGCTTTTGAAAGTATCTTGTCTCCTCATTGGTCATTTTGGTCAGGTGCCAGCGAGGTTACCTTTAGCTTCTTAACCCTTTACAGGTGAGAGGAGCTTTCCCCTGGCCAGGAGGGATTTCAAAGGGGTTTACCCTCCCCTTTATATTTATGACGCTGTCTCTGAACTCTGTTCTCCCTGCCTCCCCTGCTGCGGGGATGTTTCTCTTCCTCTGGGGAGGGCACCTGATGCATGTTGGGGATGTTCTGCTGCACTCGCTCCTCTTTTCCCCACTGATCACAGTTATCATTGGGCTAAACTGAGCCTTTAGGTTTAACCCTGAGTGAGGGATGGTTTGTAACTTCTCTGCCCAAGAAACGGCCGAAAAGGGAGCAGATGCTATGTGCTTCGGGGCACTGTCAGGAAAACCTTGAGCTAGAGTCCTGGGAGTGGGGAAATGGACTGGGGAGGACACAGTGGAGGAACCAGAATTGCTTAAGGCAAGAGACACAAGCCTTTGTAATTGTGCTGGAACATATTACAACATAAGGTGGCCAGCTTTTGATGGTTTATGACCAATCTCATTAATGAATTTGAGGAAGGCACATGCTGTGAGATGGGTTCTTCAGCAACCTGAAACTCAAAAAAGTCCTACAAAAAGTGGAAACTAGGTCAAATTATGAAGGAAGAATATATATAAACCTCACAAGCATGCAGGGACAAAATTAGAAAGACCACGGCACAAAATGACATTAAACTTGCTAAGGACCTAAAGGGTAACAAGAAAACATTTTGCAAATACATTAGAAGCAAGAGGAAGTCCAAAGACAGAGTAAGCCCATTACTCAATGAAGAGGAATCAAAATAACAGAAAATATAGCAAAGGCCAGAGTGTTAAGTACCCTTTTTGTTTCTCTTTTCACCAAAAACATTAGTGGTGAGCAGACAATTAAAACAGTGAACATCAGTGCACATGGGGTAGGATCTGAGGCTAAAATAGGGAAAGAACAAGTTAAGAATTACTTAGACAAGTTAGATGTCTTCAAGTCTGCAGGGCCTGATGAAATACATCCTAGAGTACTTAAGACACTGGCTGAAGATATCTCTGAGCCATTAATGATTATCTTTGAGAACTCATGGAGGATGGGAGAGATCCCAGAGGACTGGAAAAGGGCAAATATAGTACTTATGTATAAAAAGGGGAACAAGGACAACCCAGAGAATGAGAGAGACCAGTCAGCTTCATTTAGGTATCAAGGAAGATAATGGAGCAAATAATCAATCAATTAATTAATTTATAAGCACCTAAAAGATATTAAGGTGATAAGTAAGAGTCAACATGAATTTGTCAAGAACAAATCATGTCAAACCAACCTAATATCCTTCTTTGACAGGGTAACAAAGAAAGGGGGGCAAGCAGTAGATAAGGCATATCTTGGATTTTTGATAAGTGTTTCACACGACCCTCTTATAAGCAAACTAAATACAGCCTAGACAAACCTACTAAAAACTGGGTGTACAACTGGCCGGACAACCATACTCAGAGAGTAGTTAACAATGGTTCACAGTCAAGCTGGAAAGGCATATCGAGTGGAGTGCCACAGGGATCTGTCCTTGGTTTGGTTCTATTCAATATCTTCAAAAATGATTTGGATAATGGCACAGAGAGTACACTTATAATGTTTGATGCAATCCGAAGCCGGGAGGGATTGGAAGCACTTTGGAAGATAGGATTACAACTGAAAATGATCTTGACAAACTGGAGAAATGAAATAAACTGAATACTGAAATAAACAGGATGAAATTCAGTAAAGACAAATGAAAAGTATTCCACTTAGGCAGGAACAATCAATTGCACAAATACAAAATGGGAAATGACTGCCTAGGAAGGAGTATTGCAGAAAAGGATCTAGGGGTTATAGTGGATCACAAACTGAATATGAGTCAACCATGAAATACGTTGCAAAAAAGCGAATGTCATTCTGGGTTGTATTAGCAGAAGTGTTGTAAGAAAAACACAAAAAGTCATTCTTCCACTCTTCTTAGCACTGATAAGGCCTCGACTGGCACTCTCTGTCCAATTCTGGACACCCAATTTCGTGAAAGATGTGGACAAACTGTAGAAAGTCCAGAGAAGAGCAACAGAAATCATGAAAGGTCTAAAAAACATGACCTACGAGGAAAAGATTGAAAAAAAAAAGGGGTTGTTTAGTCTGGAAAAGAGAAGACTGAAAGGGGACATTGGAACAGTCTTTGAGTACATAACAAGATTTTTATAAAGAGGAGGGTGATAAATTGTTCTCCTTATTCACTGAGGACAAGACAAGAAGTGCATGAGGTTAAATTGCAGCAAGGGTGATTCAGGTTAGACATTAAGAAAAACTTCCTAACTGTAAGGGTGGTTAAACACTGGAACAAAGTTCCTAGGGAGGTTGTGAAATCTTCTTCTTTGAAGGTTTTTAAGAACAAGTTAGAGAAACACCTGTCAGAGTTTGTCTAGATAATACTTAGTCCTGCCTCAATGCAGGGGACTGGACTAGATGACCCACTGAAGTCCCTCCTAGTCCTACATTTCTATGATTCTATGCTTTAGTTAAATCCACATTATTGGGCTCACTACAGGTGTAACTGAATGAGATTTAATGGTTTAGATATAAAGTCAGACTAGATGAGCTAGTGGTTTCTTTTGGTCTTAAACTCTATGAACATTCAGTCCAGGTATCTGACCTGAATGGATCCAGAGGAAATATAATGAAAATGAGAATGAGTTTTCTGAATTGCGGATCTTGCTGCCACAACAAATTCTAAATCTCTCATTCGGTTGTTATGTACAATTTGCTCTTCTCTGTTTACTGAGACACCAACATTAATATTTTTCTTCCTGTCTTCCTGGCACCCATACAATAAAAATCAATGTTCTACTTAGGGAAATTGTTCACCGGGTATTAATTTTGCTACATACAGCTCCATATCAATTTTGTGCTTTTTCAGTTGCAAATTGAAATCCAGTTGTAAAGAGTTACTGCTGTAATCAGAGTTAAGTCTACTGAGTTCTTGAAAAAAAAATAATTTAATTACAATAATACAAACACAAATGCATAAAGTGCTGAATGCAAAATTGGAGAGGGTGTGGAGAGAAACAAAATCAAACTAATACCGTATTAAGACTGCTCATTTTCCAGTTTGGCTCTTTGTCCTGTAAACCATACTGTGCTAGAAGAGAGGCATGAGCTGTACCATAATCATTATTGAGCACAGCCAACAGGCCTAAGCCAAAGCTCACTGAAGTCAGTAGGAGTATTTCTACTGAATTCAATGAGCTTTGTTTCAGACCCAATGGGAACAGCACACATAATTCTCAGATCCCTAGTGGAGCTGCTCCTTGAAGGACGCTCACCAGACGGCTGTGTTTGGGTCCTAAGACTGGATCTGTGGACCTTTAGGATCCCCTTTGGTATGAGTAGGCTCAAAGCACTCTCTTCTTGTTTGGTGTCGAGGCTTACTCTTTGGACATAGACTGGTAGCTTTTCTCGGACGTGGGACCCTGCTGTCCAAGTGCCCTAGACTCCAAGACTAGTGTTGACTTCCCCTATGACTCTGCAGTATCTTAAACACACCCACCCTTTCCCAGAACTTCACCCTTGTAGGCACTCTGGTTTATAGTTTACCCCTTCAAGGTCATAGGATAGTTGAAGCACATAACACAGACTTTTCAGACGGATTTCTAAAACAATTACTCTTTAGACAGCCCAAGACATATGGAGAGCCATGCAAAATAAGAAACACATGCACACAATGCCGTGCCTCAGTTTCCCCACCACCCTTGAGAGTGTTCTTTGGGATTTGGTCAGAGTGCTCTAGGGAGTCCAGGATGCTTCCTTTTTCTGTTCTCCTGTACAATCTTGCCTTCTGGTTCTGGTCTCTTCTCTATAATAGCCAGTGAGAGACCCTTCCCTTTAGAGACTTCTGCTCCCCCAGTCAGGTGAACTCCTGGTCAGCCTCAACTCCAATTTCAGCAGATCAAAATTCCCTATCAGGTGAGCTGTTGCTTGGTCACCACATATCTGGAATCCGGATTTGAGAAACTGCTTTGTCCTGGGCACTAGCCAGCTCTTTGTCCAAGGGTGCTTCCATCTGAATGTACAATCATCAAGTTTTAATGACCCTTTGTTGATAGCCCTCTTCTATGTGCAAGAATTTCTCCTGACACCTCCTGTATGCTTCAACTCAATATGGAGGTTTCACAGCCAAGATGAAGGCTTCATTGGCTCTTCAAGCTCTTTATGATCAAAATGGTACTCAGAAAAAAAGTGGAGTTTGCAATTTGATATAGATACATACAGACAGTTCATGATGTCAAACAGAATTCATACCTTGTGCATAGGAATGTCCCTCCAAACCTTCATAGTAGTACATAGTGGAATTCCCAGTCCCTGCTCCAAGGGCCTTACAGTCCAAGGGTTATCATGGCTGTGAATGAACTTGAGGGAGTGTTTAAGAAGCCATTGCTTGCATACTGAAGAAGGGGCTGTGACATTCTGCACCCCAAAGAACCCCATATTTACCATGGTGATGCAATTATGATATGCTTTGTATGATTATAAGGTATCATTCTAAAAGTCTTGATCTGTTGAACATTAATATCGTTTTGGATTGTATGTGCTATGATTGTATAAAAAGTTATGAAGTTTTGCTATGTGTGTGTCACTGAAAGAAGTTGTGGAGTTGAAAAAAATCACAACTAGCCTTTCAGGTACAACAATGAAGAAGCTAGACAGTGCTAATAACCCATCAACAAAGACAGTGGACTATGGAAAGGACTTGTCCTCACCTGGGAATGCTTCAGCAAGCCTATGGATAATGGCTGCTATGACTCAATGAGACATGCAAGGGCTTGTGACCAGACCACATGACACTCCATTTTGGTACCTGTATTTTTCCACAAACTGGGCTGGGAACCTGGCTTGGAACGAAGGGGTTCCTGCCATATGCAGAGACTATAAAAGATGGGGCATGATATCCTGACATAACCTCACTCCTCAGACAAGAGAACAGTTGGAAACACCTAAGGAACAAAGACTGAACTGTGGAAAGTGCTGGTCCCAGGCTAAAGGGATTTCTAGCCTGTGTATGAAAGCTTGATGGACTGCTTGTACTATCTAACAGGGTGAGACACTGTTTGATTCCAATCCTGTGTAGTATATTAGGCTTAGATTGCATTTTTGTTTATTTACTAGGTAATCTGCTATCACTTATAATCACATAACATCTATCTTTCTGTAGTTAATAAACTTGTTTAATTTTATCTTAACCAGTGTGTTTTTGAGTGGAGTGTTAGGAAAAATCTCAGCTCAGTTAACGAAGGCTTGTTGCATATCTTCCGCACATTGAGGGGTAAGTGGACTAATTTAATGATCTTGCACCATACAGATCCCTGTGCAGTGCAAAGCAGCATAATTCTGGGTTTGTACTCCAGTAGGGATGTAAGGCTGGAGAGCTGGGAAATTGGCTGGGGCCTCCATTGTTAGTCCATGAGCGGCTTAGGTAAAGCACTTAGGTAATTCAGTTGGGCGTGTGGCATCACCTGCTGTTGTGTTGGGTGATAACAGGGTTCGGAGGGGCTGGCTTGGTATCACCAGCAGAACAGTGTGGGAGGCCAACCCAGATGAATGGTTTGAGGGCACAGACATTCCAATGGTGTCCAGGCTGTACCCTGGGAGTATATCCTGTCACAGGGGCCATCCACAGCATGTCTGGGGAATGCAGAGAATGGCAGGGGAGAAAGTAGGACCATGTCTCCGAGCAAGAGTGAGTGTGTGGAGCCTATTTTAAGCTGTGACAGGAGACTACAGATTCACTCACAGTTTCTCTCCTCCTGGCTGGGAACAAGGAACCAGAGAAGGATCAGACAGTCCCTCTCCTCAGATAAGGGTCCTCTCCTCTCTTGGCCTTCTGCATGGTATTTTCCCCATGCATTGCCAAATTAGGGTGAATTTTTGCAGGACTGGCAAAAGGCACACCCCTGACAGAAGGGTGACCCTCCTCTTAAATTTCAAGTTTCTGCTCCACAGCATGGGGACACTACAGCTTCCCAACAAAATGGTTGAAATAAATTTTTAAAATGGGCATAAAAAGGTATTTTCCCTAATCTCATTCTCAGGAATGGTTGAACCACTTCTTCTAAAATTAAAAATAAATACCGGTAAATAGATTGACAGAGACAGATGCTTGGCATGGAAAATTTTAGTCTGGACAGTTAGAGTTTAGAAAAGATATAAGCAACTGAAAACAGGGTCTTATAATGGCCAATATTGGGCAACCTTAACTACAGGCAGTACTACCAATTCTGCCTATCATATCCTGATAGCCTGTTCTTTTCTAATTAGACCAATAATATATATATGTGTGTGTGTGTGTGTGTTTGTGTGTGCGTGCATAGAGAGAATCCATCAGTAAAGGGGTTAACAAAAAGAAAGTATCTTTTCTGTGTCAGATACAGCAGTGACCCACATTTTGGAGCTATGACTGATTCCCCTTTACCACTGAATCAGTCCTTATCTTTAGGGTCAGTGGTTTGGGAAAGTTGTTCCCTGATTGTATATGTACAGTATTGAAAGTAACTGTAATTCCCTGGCTTTTACAGTCAGTTGCTGATTTGATGGACAGTTAATGTGGCACAGAAAATGTATTTAAGGCTACAATATGCACATGATTATTTTCTCTGTCAGCTGCAGACCGTGGTAAACTAAGAGTATTTTATTCCTAACAGACAGGAGAAATCTCCACGCATGAAAACCCCATGGATTTTGCAGCCTTTTACAGATTTTGCTGTTTTTTCAAAATTTGAGCTTTCATTAGGGCCCAAAACGCAGCTGCCAGGTACTCATTAACCTGTTTAATTTTCTCTGCAGAACACAGACGAAAGCAAAATAGCACCAGTCAAGGTGAAAATTCTTGATCATTCATCTAAATGGTGCTAACTTTAAAACCTGGCATTGACCATTTAAATGCTAAAAGATTGGAGCCAATTTGTCTATATAAGTGGAACTTGGCTTTCATGATTGAAAATGAATAACAAGTTACTTCTGTTAGCCCACAAGACACTTATTTACAGACAAAACACAAAGGATGGTACACTAGGACTAAGCATTAACTGGTTAATTGCCACCACAATTAAGCATAGATTTAGACAGTGATGATATAGCATTATGGATCTATTATTCTCATATATTGCAGATATTTTCACAACTAATAATAAGAACACCTTTCATTTATATAGCCCCCAAGCACTTTACAATCTATGTACCTGTATCACACTGGGTAAACGTGTGAAGACTCCTTCTCTAGTGGCTGATTTACACAGAGGATAGGAATTTACTGCTACTGATTCGTAGTTATTCCTTTTGCATGAGTGATGCAGACTTGTACTCCATTGTTCAAGGTTCTGGATTCAATCCTTGCCAATGACCGTCACCATGTATAATTACAAGCTAGTCTGTGAGCATCACATGCCTAGGAGAAGTATGATGAGGAAGTATGCAATCCATTTGTCAAAGTGTGGGTCACATTCCCCTATAGCAGTGGTTCTCCACACTTGTGAGCTGCATATGCAGCTCTCTAAGTGTTATGTGGGCCACATCCACACAATATATATACCATTTGTATGGCCCTGAGAATGTCACATGGACCACAGCTATGTGCTGATTGGGCTGCAAATGGTGGAGAACCACTGCCCTATAGTGAATATTTCACAAAGGGGAAAATAGCCTATTACGGCTACTCACTAATGGAGCTACTCCTTTACTGCCAGTGAGAGAGGTCCGTGTTTTGGTGCTGGGCTCAATCCCTCCCACACAACTTGTCCCCTATTGACAACATGTAGAGAGTCGTTGCATAGACATTCAGTGTGCATGTGTAATATATACAATAATTAGTGATGAATGAAACTCTAAAGGTTAAATAGCATCTCAAATACAAGATGTTTACCCCAACTACTCAATCCTCTTGTGGGAACCCCCTTATCAGATCACAAACCCCACTCTCTCTAATTAAATCAGCAGGCCTCCCTTTCACTGACTTGCTGATGACTTCTTGTCTTGGTGACCTGCTACACCCCATGTGTATCTAGGCTGGCATTTGGGAAGCCTACCTCCCACACTGAGGTCATCAGAAAGTGCCTGGTGTATATACAATCCCCTCAAGATTCTTCACAAGGGACCAAGTGGGACCACCATCCAACAAGATCCTCCTTGCCAAGATCTTCTGTGGGAGGGAGGGAGGTTGCTGGCCACCCCAACCCCTGGTGCTGAAGCAGTAGAATACAGAAGCCTCTCAGTTGCTCTGCCTCTTTACGTCTTAACATCCCCATAGAGTTCAGTGTGCCCCACAGTGCACTGGAGATCCTGTTCCAGCTCAGGTCGGTACCGTTAGAACATAGATCACAACAATTATTTGTGTAAAAAAAGGTCCCTCAAAATGTGAGTGAGAGACATGACCTGGAACGTGAGGATGAGGAATTTAAACTTTGTACAGCAAGTGGATGCTGCTGAAGGACCTGGTGGAATGGGTTGACCCAGCTGGAGTGACAGGAGAGGAGAAAGCTCTTAGCATCAGTGCTTCTGGATAGACTGGAGGACGTGCAATTAGTAACATTGCATTGATTGTAGCAGAGGCAGGTATCTCCATGAATAGGATAAGGATTTATTTTGAGGAAAGGGGGTAATTTTAATTCCCCTAAAGAGCAACTAGCTACATATCTGCAGTCTACCCACTGTGCCATAACATTGTTATAAGTACTGCAATTCTGGGGTATGCTTATACAAGCAGACGAAGTTCTCTTCATAGCTTTGCCTCCAGCTGCTGCAAGAAGTGATGGGTCACGGTAAGCACATATCATTTTGGGAACAACATAGGGGCATCCTGCATCATGCCCATCAGATTCTTGTTATCACGTATCAATAAAAGCAAGGAAAAGGCCTGCTGATCTCTGCTGTGCTTTTAATTAATTATTGTTATTATTTAAGATTATGCACAATTTCTAATATGGAAAAAAGCAATAACTTCCCCTGAATCAAGTCCAGAAATGCATTTTCTTATACTGTAAACAAAGGTTTTCTCGTATATGGCAGTGCATTCAAAGGATGTAATTACCTTGTACCATAAGAGAAGCATTGGAGTTCACATCTTCTGTACAAAGACCCACGTCTTCCCTGCTCTTAGAGGAGGGCAACTGGCTCCTGACATTCTGGAATTGCTGCTATTTGGCAGTGTGGGACAGCAAAATATGAGGGGGATACATACCTTGTCAGGATTACTTCTTCTCACTCCTCTGTCCCCCCTCTGGTCTCTCCGAGTGCACTCCCTCAGGTGATTGGCCTCCTGCAATCTCACAATTCTCCCACTCATAGACCAGAATCTGGGTACAATACCCCCTCTGACTGGATTTCCTCCCTTCAGGAACTTAGGACCAGTGTTATGCAGTGACCAACAACCTTCTTAAAACAAGGAGGTTTATTGACCATATGGAGCCAAGTACTACAGAAAATGATTTAGAAACAAATGACAGCCTACCCCCATCTCTAGACTCATCCAAAAGTATCCTTCACTACCAGCTAAACCAGATGGAATTCTCTCTTGGGTTACAGGAACAGAATAGACCCAACTTACACTCTTTCAGCAAGCCCCAGAGTTCTTGGGACCCAGCCTGGGCTCCATTTGCCATCCGGTTATGCCCAGTCCATTCCCCTGCTTTCCAGGATACTCCCCTTTCTCAAAGCCCCATCCTCACATGTGCCTGAGGCTTGTCTACACTGTGCATGAGTCCACACCAGCTGGGATGTAAATTCTAGGGTGCAGTAGCGTGCCGTGCACTAACTGGCCTGTGTGGACCTTGCTGGCATGCACTAAAAGTTCACAAGTGCATGTTAATATAGTCCCGAACATATTGCACAAAAAGCATTTCTTACAGGTCCTAGGTGTCAGGTCTTCCTTTTGCCAGTTGACCAGACAGGCCATCTAAGATAATGCCCCTGTGGTGGTTGTTCCACTCTTTGGCAGTCAGACATATTCAGCTTTCAATTGTAGGCCTTGTGTCTATGCGGGCTGTGTGCTGAAAATGTCTGTTAGAATCATAGAATATCAGGGTTGGAAGGGACCTCAGGAGGTCATTTAGTCCAACCCCCTGCTCAAAGCAGGACCAATCCCCAATTTTTGCCCCAGATCCCTAAATGGCCCCCTCAAGGATTGAACTCACAACCCTGGGTTTAGCAGGCCAAAGCTCAAACCACTGAGCTATCCCTTCCCCCCCAGTGTTCTCCCAGGCATTCTAATGCACT
This sequence comes from Lepidochelys olivacea, assembly GCF_965140295.1. Lineage (NCBI taxonomy): Eukaryota > Metazoa > Chordata > Testudines > Cheloniidae > Lepidochelys > Lepidochelys olivacea. Next base: position 12,596,284 of record NC_140412.1, read on the forward strand.
ACCTCGGGAGTCTTGTTCAAAGATCATATTTTGGAGGACAGAACAATGTCTGTTACCAAGCACGCCTCACATCCGTCACATCCTCTTGCTCATTTTAGAGCTGTTCAGTTCTGTGAGGGCTCCAGCACGTCCACTTTTGGTCAATAGGGATAGCACCAAAGGATCTGCCTCTGCCTCGATTCTTTAGTTCTAACACCCCATTTAAGAGGAAAATGAGGGTCGCAGTGCTGCTGGAGTAGTGGCTCCCCTCACGCACAACACTCTGGGAATGCAGATTCCCTGGCATTACTATGGCTGGGCACTGGAAGAACAATTTGAGCCAAAGCAAACATGGAAACAAGATCTTATATGCTTGTCCAAGGCAGGAAAATCATCCTTGTTTTCCCCATTCTTTAGCAGTTCAAAGAACATTGTGTCAAGGAGCACAGGACAATACACAGCCCATTTGCAGCTTCACTGCGTGGCAGTCCCAGGAGCATCTTTGGAGCCATCAAGACAACTATGCTGGATGCAGCCCATTGGGTTGCTTTAGCCTGGTCAAATTGCATTAGCCATGTCACTTAAGATATTGCAACAGGGCAGACAAGATCTGATGGTTTGTGTCACGGAGCAGAACTTGAAGAATATTGTTCCTTGAAAACAAGGATTCTACCCCCCCCACACACACACACACTTTTTAAATAACTCCAACGGAAATATTGTTCCTGTATCTAGCACCCTTGTTCCTGGGGATTTCCATGACACTTGTCAATGCATGCATAAAGTAATCACTTCACTCATGCATTAAGTGTAACTACCTTGGATGGTGGTAGACAGCAAACAGGAACACTGCACAACTGTGTGGGACAACAAAGGTGCTAGGACCACCATCTGTGCCTACCAAAAGCCACTGCAGGATCTTTAAGTCTATGCCGAACAGGGATGTCCTGGGTTTTTTAAAGACCTCATCCAAAAGTTCTGCTTGCAGTAAACTGCATGAAACTTGCTTTTCTCTAGCACTTCAGAGATAAATGAAGCCCACTGTTATTCATACCTTTGCTGTCATGGGATCTAGGCATTTTAAACCTAATGTTGAGAACATCAAGCCTTTACCTCACCCCAACATCTTGCAGGATAACTTCTTAAATTAAGCTCATTAGTGTTCATAGGACCAATTTTCAAACCAAGGTACCTGCATCTGGACACCTAAATCCATATTTAAGCACCTAAAACAGTGCCGAACATCTGCAGCTCCAGAGAAAATCGATGGGAGCTGCTGGGTGCACAGTGCTTCTGTAAATCAGGCCACTTATTTAGTTGCCTAAATATGGATTTAACTGTCCAACTTTTGACACCTAGGTTTTAAAATTTCCCCCCTGTTTTCAGGCACCTAAATGCCCATTTATTCAAATGTTGGTTGATCTCAGACATCTTGTGGCCAATAATAATAATAAGAGTCCACAAAATTAAACGTGTGCAGAACCAGAGTCTTAGACTGATTAACTCTTTGGGCAGGAAGCATCTTTTAGTTAGGTGCATACAGCACCTTACACAATGGGGCCCTGATCCCAGACTGGGGCTTCTCGTGGCAACCACCATACCATAATAATAACCATTGTACAGGCAGAGAGGGACTCTGCTTTTTTGTTTTCCAAGTATATGAGGCATCTGTCCTGCCTGAGAGTGGTGACCATAATAGTTTAAGACTCACATCTGTGCAATGTTAGAAAAGGTGTGAGCTGGAACTGCTGTAAGGAAGTGTTGCTCTATGAACATAACCAACCGGCCAAAATCAGGAATAGAGTCTGGAGGAGTTGTAAAAAAAAAGGGGGTGCACATTACAAAAAATACTCCCTTCCCCCAAAATCGAAAAGCATCAAGATTTCCATCTTAAATTACCAACATATTCCAGAGAGCTACCCACCTACCAAGTATAAACAACAATAAACAGTGAAGCAAGGTGAACAGTCAGAAAATGGCTGAAATGATTAAGAGCCAACATCTACTGAGGAAAAAAGATGTACCTTTTCTTTTCTCCCTCCCTTTCTCCAAAAGACACCCAATGACAAGGTTGTCATTGCCTCTGTTGCTCTGAGGACACTTGCATTGTTATGACGAGAGCTGTGTGACTGGAAACCACTCATTTAAAAGCGTGTCAGTAAGAACGCATGGGGGGGGAATCTCAATTTTCTATCCAGGAAAGAGATGCTTCTTCACTGATTTTGTTCTGTTCGGTTTTGTATCTCTCAGTCCAGACCCTCCTGGTGCATTGCTACTGTGCTGATGCTATTACAAATAAAATCTAAGCCGAGGAGGGAAAGGGTGTTTCCTTCCTGTCATCTTGCATTTGTGTCGTGGCTGGCACCACCTTGATAGATAGCGACAGTTCTGTACTGGGCTTCAGCAGAGACTTTGACTTTCCTTCTGAACCGCCGCCCAAAATAAAATTAAATCAGGTTTTCCAGCTTTTGTTTGAATTTGACTTGTGCAACAGAAAACGACAGCACAAAACAACAGGAGACATCCTGACAAGGCAGACGTTTCTCACCCTTGCTTAACAATCGGGGCACGTTTGCCAAGCTGACAGAGCTGTGCATCTGTGAGCATCTCCACTCATCCATTCCAGCTAGAAGAACCAGGGTTTGACTCCCGGAGAAGGCTTGCTGACCTCCCCCACGCCCAATTGATTTGGGAGCATTTGGGAACTAGAACGTGTCAAGAAAAGATCTCTCTGCCATGTGAAGAATATGTTACTTGTGCTACTTTCCACACTCCTGTTCTGAGTCGTAAGGACTTTGTAAAATTAACATGGGTGATGGCTCATCATTGACCTTTCCGTCAGGATCCAGCAAAGCCAGACGTGCTGGAACACTTTTTATAGGGGGAGTGCTAAAAGCCAGTTAATGAAACTGTAAAACTGTGGTCCCCAAACTTTTTAGCTCGCTCCTTCCCTTACCCCTGTCCATGCCCCCACCCTGTCCCCCCAGAGGGGACAGGAGCAGGGCTGTGGCTTAGGGAGGGGGGCACATGGACAGGAGTAAGGGGGCCGAGGCTTGGGCCACAGCTGGGGGCGGGTTCGGGGCCAGCAGCCATGATCTCGGGCACGGAGCCCAGGGTGATCAGACAGCAAGTGTGAGAAATCAGGACGGGGGTGGGGGGTAATAGACACCTATAAAAGAAAACCCCCCAAATATTAGGACTGTCCCTATAAAATCAGGAAAGCTGGTCACCCTAGCGGGGCCAGGAGTGGAGCCGGGACCCCACTGAGAAGCCGGGAGTGCTGCTTGAATGGATACAATGGCTGAAGTGACCTTTCACCCCGGAGGGGGTTCCTTCCAAGGTGAGGTTAATGTACACTGAGAGCAGGAGGGCTTGGGGGATGCTCCAGGGAAGCGTCTGTGACCCACTGATCAGTGTATATTATGTGTCCCCCTCTGTGCCCAATCCACAGAGGGTGTGAATCTTTTGTAGCAGCATCTACAAAAGTTGGCTCTTTAGCTCAGGCTACAGACTCATGTTTTTAGCTATGGATGTCCCTGGTGTTGGCCAACATGGTGGGCAGCTCGGTTGCTGCTGGTGCTACATTCTTGTGGAGAAGCAGAAGACGTCAGGCTCCAAGAGCCTTCCTTCCACCCCACTCCCCGAGGATACAAGTATGTCCCGTTGCTTTCAAAGGGAAGAAAAAGGACCCCAAGGGCTGCCAACCTAGCTCTGTTCACCTCCCTTATCTAAATAAACAAACACACCCAGCCTCGGGAGTTAAAACATTTCCAAAACTGAATATTTCTTTAAGGATCAGTTTTGCTTAATGGATGGAAGGATACGATTGTTATGACATTTTCATGCATAAGTTTCACTGGGTGGAGGTACTGGGGACACTTCCTGAAGTAAACACATTCCACATGCCTCAGAAACGATGTGTCATATCAATACAGGGCACAGAGTGAGCTTTTGAATGGAGTATCACTCCTGGGGGGCAAAGTCTCCTCTCCTTTCAGGTCAGTGTCTTTGCACCAGTGTGACTGAGAGAAGGAAATAGACCTTTGAAGCCCCTGCATGGCAGGATGGGCCCAGCCCCGTTGTACAGGGCTGTGCAGATTTAAACAATTCCAGCTTTTGGCCATACAAGTGAATGAACTTTAGTGGTGGGCAAAGTGATTCCCATAATTAGAGCTTGTACAATCATTTGGGAAAGAACTCGAGAATCCATTTGGAAGAAAAGCCCTAATAATAAATGGAGCATCAATGAGGACAAAATTTGGCCTATCATTAAAAATTTGTTATCATTTTCTAGACAGTGTTCATCAAAACGATGTCTGTGTGATATCAGATTGCACACCAAGCATCTGGATGGGCTTCAGGCAGATATGTACCTGAGAGCAGATTTATTGCAAATTCTACCCAACCAAGATGTCAAAGATTAGACGCATTAGATAGTCTAGCACCACAGCTCACCGTGACCTGTGACCAAAGGAGTGGGAGGGAAAAAAGAATGATTATCAGTGGCAGAAACACAGTCTGGTACAGATTACGCAGATGCCAATATATAGCTAAAAGACCCATGCCACCGTTGTGACGGAGGCAAAGAGATCCTGAGTTTCTTCTGCCCCAAAGGCAGCAAACTCACACCCAACAGAGTTAAATCACGGTAGAAGCCCAGATTGGGAAATATTTTGGAATTCTCTGCGATGAAAGGTGCTGTGTCATTTTTTTATACTCTCTTCTAGGATTTGTGAATAGGGCATTGTCAGGATATAGATATTCAGGCCTGTCTGTAAAGGCCTATACCCTAAGAATTTAGGTGTATTTTTATCACTTGGCTAGTTCTAGAGGTATAAAGGAAAGAATCAAAATCACTGTCTGCCGGTGTAAGGGCCTTCTCTTACTGTGACAGTCTGAGGCCCTGTGTTTAGGCTAAGATCTTTGGCTAAGCAGCAGAGGCAGCCATAAGCTGGGAAGCGAACAGTCACCTCCTCACATCCCAAACTAGTCACATTGAAATAAGGTGCTACTGGGCTGTTAGGAATACAATCCTGTCCTGATAATGCCTATTGCCTCCAGAGAAAGGGAAGTGCCTAGAAGATGTAAAAGGAAACTTAGTTTGATAGCATCCTGTCTGGCAAGAACTCACTTATCAATAGCTCGGATGCGAAATCCTCATTTCTGTGTTTGTTCTATCACTGTAGATCCCATTTCCCTATTGCTTGTCTGTATAATGTCTGTCTGGTTCTGTGATTGTTTCTGTCTGCTGTATAATTAATTTTGCTGAATGTAAACTAATTAAGGTGGTGAGATATAATTGGTTAAATAATCATGTTGCAATATGTTAGGATTGGTTAGTTAAATTTCACTAAAATGATTGGTTAAGGTATAGTTAAGCAGAACTCAAGTTTTACTATATAGTCTGCAGTCAATCAGGAAGTGAGGGGGGTGGGTGGGAGGGAAAGGGCACAGGGATTGGCGGTGGGGAATTGGAATCATGTTTTGCTAAGGGGGGGGAATGGGAACGGAATGGGAGTGGGGAATTGGAATCATGTTTTGCTAAGGGGGGGGAATGGGAACAGGGACACAGGCAAGGCTCTGTGGAGTCAGAGCTGGGAAGGGGTACATTAAGGAAGGAAACTGGAATCATGCTTGCTGGAAGTTCACCCCAATAAACGTTGAATTGTTTACACCTTTGGACTTTGGGCATTGTTGCTCTCTGTTCATGCGAGAAGAACCAGGGAAGTAAGTGGGTGAAGGAATAATCCCCCTAACATCTATCTACCTGGGCATTTTGATATTAGTCAAACATGGGAATGAAGCTTTACTATATGGTTTAAAATGGCACACATGCATGTTCACATACACCCCTTCCCTACAGAACTGAATGTAGCGTGTTGTTTTTATTCGCCCCGGTTTTGTTTTTCAGTGTTAACAACAAATTGACTCTCAATTATTATCATGCTGACAAATTTCTCTAAATTACACCTTTAGCCATTTTTATGACAATGCTGACAGTGTTATTACTGAGTTGAAGAGAACATCCTGCTCAATGGTATTTCCTTGCTCTTAGCACAAAACAAAGGCAACATTAAAAAAAAAATAATAGAGCTTTTTGCACATCTCTTTGGGTGATGTGCTTTTTATGCAAATGCCTCATAGTTTTCTACTGTAATGGTCCCATTAAACTCCTTGAGATTATTTGTAAGAGAAAATGTTACCTTGAGATTAAGACATACAGTACTAAGTGCATTTTTAGGAACCAAGGAGATTTCTCTGTAAAGAAGTTAATGTTCCAAAGAAAGCTGTGTTTATTCGAAAGGTTTTATGGCTCTGCTGTTTTCGTCACTCAGCACCTTAATTCTCACAAACCATAAGGCTGTCCAGATGTTTAAAATAAAAAGCCCATTTGGGTATTATCAGAGATTACTGAGAAAATATATACAGCCATGATGTTTAGCTATGCAACATAAATTCCCAGAGTATACGCTACCCAATAAACCTTACATCCTAGCTCTGCTGAAAGACTAGCTCATAAATCATAAAAACTAGACAAAGGTTCCCGAATATAATTTACCTCTAGCCAGCTGCTATTTAAAAAAAATCTACTAGCCAAAGTAATAATCTTTTCTCACTGTAGAGAAATTATTGAGAAATTATTGGGAAATGTGTTTACTAGTGGCAAATATGTCTGTACCCTACCCAGATGCAATTTTCAGATGCTTTTGCTGCTCGTAATGTCTTGAGAACAGGGTTGTCTAGTGTCTGAAATACCTGCATTCTCCTTATTACCTGAACCTTTCATCTGCTCTCCTCTCGGGCTAGCTAATATGGTCACCATCGCAATTATTGTTCTGCTTCAGCTAGCCTGGCCCACTTGCCGAGTTTCATTTGCTGTCAAACAGTCACAAATTACAACATGTGCTGCAGACTACCTCTAGTTTAAAGTATCTGTTTGTGCCTGCTGAACTGGAGAACGAACACGATGACGGATCACTGTGCATTTGCAATAATCCATCACAAGCTGATTCTCTGAAGAATGTAGCACAGTAGTACTTTGCTGGCATTTCCTTTCATTTTAATTTGCTTATGCTATTTTTGGAAATTGTTTGCTATATGAGACTTCGTTTTCATGGGAGAGGTTTGCACCCACTTTTCTTCCCTGTCGTGGAGAGATCTTAAAAATGGAAGCTTTTTTTATTTTTATTTTGCACAGACAAACTTTTAAGGCCAGCCTGGTCTTTAGCTGATATAAATCAGCATTGCTGTGTTGTGGATGCTGTTTTATGCCAGCTTATTATCTAGCCCAATATTTCTACAAACCCCAAAGACTTAGGGTATGTCTACATTACAGCAGCTACAGCAGCCCTACTATGGCGCTTCAGCTGTGCCACTGTGGTGTACACGCTTCCCACGTTGACAGAGGAGGTTTTTTCCATCCATGAAGGTAATCCATCTCTCTGAGAGGCAGTCGCTAAACTGACAGAAGAACTCTTCCATTGTCTGGGCTATGTCTACAGTGGGGATTAGATCAACCTAAGTATGTTGCACAGGACATGAAATTTTTCAGTGCCCTGAACGATTTAGCCAGTTCAACCTAAATTTTAGGCATAGACTAGGCCTAAGGCTTTGTCTGGATGAGAAATTTTCAACTTGTGTTCTAACACATGACCACTGATTGCCAGTTCGCACATGATAACTAACACAATTATAGATTCTAATACAGTCACTTTCTTCATTCCTAGGCTGGTTCAACCCTAGGCTTGTCAAGGGTCTACATTAGAATGGACAGTTCTGTTAGCCATAGACCAGGACCCCATTAGGCTAGGCACCGTACAAACACAGAACGAAAAGAAGGTCCCTACTCCAATGGGTTTATCATGCAAGTATAAGACAAGAAATAACAGCTAAATATACACACAAAGGGGAGTAGAAAAAAACAGCGAGGCAATATTGGTCAGCATGGTAGGCCGTGGTCAGAGGGTATGGACTACATGTTCATGCATGAACATCTCCTTACCTAATAATGACACCCTGACTAGGCAATTACCCATGCACTGAATAGCCAACACAGCTTGCTCCTGGCAGGAATAATCCATGTAGAGGTTGGGACTGACATAATGCTTTTTAGAGCTAGAATACGGGCATATATCAATACAGGCACTTTTGCACCATATGTTGATACCCCTTTGGCTGCAAGTCACCCCGTTTTTTCAGCCCTGAAACACCTGGTTCTGGATTCTCATTCAGCCACTGAAACTCTTGCGGACATCATGAAACAATCAATACGGAGCAACTAACATACTGCTGCATTTCCTGCTCTGTTGCGGGGTGGCTCGTGGTGCCACAGTTCTCAGACGAGAAACTTGTAACTTAAACACAGGCCTCGGCAGGGAAGTTAATTGGTTGACAATTTGCAAATCCTGCATTGGGCTTCACTAAAAGCTGGCACTCAGTGGTTAAATTTGTTGTGGTATTTGTGGTGTCTCCCACTCTAAGTATCCGGAATACGGTGGTGTGGTAAGCATTCGGTTCTCAGTGATAACAGCTGTTGATATGTTTTCCGGCTGACTTAGCATCCTGAGAGATTTTTTTAGGTGGGGCGGGCTATGACAGATTTTACTGGGATCACCTTCTCTGGCCCAGCCAGCTATTAGGTTATTCTCAAGAAATGTGCATCACTGTCTCATTTGTTCATCCAACTAGCTCTGTGTATTGGGCTCATCACTCATGTATTTGATCGCCCTGCAGCATCTGCTCCTTAAGGACTCTACAATCCTTGATCCCTCTGTTCAGTGACAGTACTTTTTCAGCAGCAGTAAATTGAACTTTGACCACAAAGCACTGAAGCACATGCTTAAATCTGAAGAGGTGAATCATAGAATCATAGGACTGGAAGGGACCTTGAGTGGTCATCTAATTCAGTCCCCTGCATGCATGGCAGGACTAGGTATTATCTAGAACAGCCATGACCGGTGTTTCTCTAACCTGCTCTTCAAAATCTCCAATGATGGAGTTTCCACAACATCCCTAGGCAATTTATCCCAGTGCTTAACCAGCCTGACAGTTAAGAAGTTTTTCCTAATGTCCAATCTAAACCTCCCTTGCTGCAATTTAAGCCCATAGCTTCTTGTCCTAGCCTCAGAGGTTAAGAAGAACAATTCTTCTCCCTCCTCCTTGTAGCATCCTTTTATATACTTGACGACTGTTATCATGTGCCCTCTGAGTCTTCTCTTCTCCAGACTAAACAGACCCAATTTTTTTTAATCTTCCCTCATAGGTCATGTTTTCTAGACCTTTAATCATTTGAGTTGCTCTTCTCTGGACTGTCTCCAATTTGACCACATCTTTCCTGAAATGTGGTGCCCAGAACTGGACACAATATTCCAGTTGAGGCCTAATCAGCACAGAGTAGAGCGGAAGAATTACTTCTCATGTCTTGCTTACAACACTCCTTTTTGCTTTTTTTTTGCAACAGTGTTACACTGTTGATTCATATTTAGCTTGGGATCCGCTATGACCCCCAGATCCCTTTCAGCAGTACTCCTTCCTAGGCAGTCATTTCCCATTTTGTAAGTGTACAACTGATTGTTCCTTCCTCAGTGGAGTACTTTGCATTAGCCCGTATTGAATTTCATTCTGTTTACTTCAGACCATTTCTCCAGTTAGTTCAGGTCATTTTGAATTTGAATCCTATTCTCCAAAGCACTTGCAACCTCTCCCAGCTTGGCATCGTCCACAAACTTTATAAGTGTACTCTCTATACAGAGTATAGATCCAGAACCAGATCCAGAACTGATTCCTGCTGGACCCCACTCGTTATGCCCTTCCAGCATGACTGTGAACCGCTGATAACTACTCTCTGGGACAGTTTTCCAACCAGTTTTGCATCCACTTTATAGTAATTCCATCTAGGTTCCATTTTCCTAGTTTGTTTATAAAGAATCCCATTGACTTCAAAGGGAAAACTCAGATGCTTAAAATTAAACTTATTATTATTTATTTATACTACAGCAGTGAGGTCCCAGAGGTCCCACCTGAGACCAGAGCTCCTTTTTTGATAGGTGCTGTGTAAAGTAAGAGGCAGTCCTTGTCCTAAAAAACTCACAATTTGAGTAGCCAAGACAAATAAAGAGGTGAAATCACTTGCCTGAGGTCACACAGCAAGCCAGAGGCACAGTCAGGAATAGATCCCTAGACCTTGTCTACACCTATGCTGACTTAGCTATGTTGCTCAGGGATGTGAAAAACTAGCATTCCTAAGCTGACCTAAACTCTGGTCTAGCCACCACTAGGTCAATGGAAAAATTCTTCCATTGAACTATCTAGTCCTTCTTGAGGTGGTGGATTAACTACAGCGATAGGAAAACCCCTTCTGTCACTGAAACAAGTGTTTACACTACAGTACTGCAGCTGTTCTCCTGTAGTGCTTATGGTATAGACATACCCCGTGTCTCCTGAGTCCCAGTCCAGTACCTACTGCACTAGATCACACTCCCCCTCAAACAAATGCTACTTAAACACATGCTTCAGTGCTTTGTGGGATCAGGGTTTTCGTGCACACATACAGATGTGGTCAATTATAAAATGACTTGTCTTGTTGTTATGATGGTATTCATTATTAGGCATTGAAGAGCCGCATAGCTACCTATTGATTTCATGTCTCCCAGTGCTAATCAGTCACTGTAGGTAGTTCTTCATTCAGTACCCAAGTCCCTCTCAGAGCAGATTGTTTATGATCCTATATATTCTTTAACTACAGTAATTTTGATTACTTAAAAATATTCAGTAAACCAGTTGAAAAAGATGTCAAAATAAACACCTTCTCCATACTAATGAGGCTTTAATGTTTAATGTTAGCAGTGGGACTCAATATAAATAGTTGGATTCATTCTCCAGGATGTGAACATCATTGTTATTGCGGTATGTGTAACACCTTACTGAAATATTCTGTGCTCTGCATGAATGCAGATAACCTCAACTTTCCAGAGCCCACCATGTGAATAAAGGCAAAATTGTGCCTGGAAATGTTTTACATGATAGTGGAAATACCAATAGAGGTGACGAGACTGGTGGCCAACTGTGACCAATCTGACCATTGAAATGTATTGCTCTTGTCTTTTCTGTTACCTTTCCCACTCATTTGTCTGTTTATCCACCATTTTTTCACCTCCAAGCTTGTGAACTGTCCAGGGCAGGGACTGTCTTTGTTTGACTCATTTGTACAGCACCTAGTACAATGGTGTCATGGTCCCTGATCAGTCTCTAGCCACTACCACAGTATTAAATATAATAATAATGCGTGGGTGAATACCCAACAGTTTGTCCGTGTTTAAGCAGAACTATCTAGACCTCTTGCTTCTACAAGACTTCAAGCCTCAGAATCCTTTCTCACAAGACATCCTGCACTTCAGTTTCAAGTTGATACGGAGCCGGAGGCACGTGACCATTAGTGAATAATTTTTTAAATAAAAAAGGTACCTACAGCTTATTGAATCTCAACAGTTCAGAATGAGCTTGGGTGTGAACTTTCAGGGTGTCTTTTTTCCAAACTTGTTTTGTCTCTGTCTCAAATAGAATTTTTGAAAAAGCAAGTAGGTCATGGATCAGCCGACTCATTGGGGATTCCCTAGTTGTTATTTTTCTACACTCTCAATGGAGGTTTCTCCAGCTGGCCCTGCTTGGACAAATGAAAAAATAAAAGCAAAGAAAAATTAATAGACCCGCATTCTAATGCCATGTGCTTTCCCAGATGCTGATTTAACAGAACAGCTCTGCCAGATGAAGAATGCAGAGCTGCTAGTCAGGAGCTGCAAGCTACACCTTGTGCATTTGTGCCCATTCCACTGTGGGCAACCGAAGCAGAAGCAGCTGCACTTGGTTGAATAGTCCAATAGCCAGAGTGAGCACTGAAGGGTTCATTCAAAAATATGGTGGATTTACTCATAGATTTTAAGGTCAAAAGGGACCATCATGATCATCCAGTCTGATCGGCACATTGCAGGCCACAGAACCTCACCCACTCACTCCTGGAATAGACCCCTAACCTCTGGCTGAGTTACTGAAGTCTTCAAATCATGATTTAAAGACTTTCAAGGTACAGAGAATCCACCATTTACATTAGTTTAAACCTGCAAGTGACCTGTGCCCCATGCTGCAGAGGAAGATGAAGCCCCCCCCACCCCCCACAGAGTCTCTGCCAATCTGACCTGGGGGAAAATTCCTTCCTGACCCCAAATATGGTGATCATGTCAGTAAGTTGCAGCAGCCAGACACCCTGGAAAGAATTCTCTGTGGTAACTCAGCCCTCCCCATCTAGTGTCCCATCACCGGCTGTTGGAGATATTTGCCACTAGCAGTCACAGATCGGTTACATGCCATTGTAGGACATCTCATCATACCATCTCCTCCATAAACTCGCCAAGCTCAGTTTTGAAGCCAGTTAGGTTTTTTGCCTCCACTACTCCCCTCAGAAAGCTGTTCCAGAACTTCACTCCTCTGATGGTAGAAACTTTCCTCTCATTTCAAGCCTAAACTCTGGAAAATTTTAAGAATCTCTCTGTGTCTAGGTACCTAAATTGCCTCCCTTACTATTTTAGGCCAAGATCCTCAAAGGCATTTAGCCTTACTACCTCCTCTGATTTGCTCCCAGTCCACACGGTGCTCTGCAGTGGAACTCTTTAGAGGATGCTCATGGAAAGAACTCGTTAGTGTTTACTAATTGCTCCTGGCACGGGGGGAATGGTAGTATATGGTGGGACTTCACTTTCCCGTTTCTGTGCTGACAAAGGATCTTGAAGGTGTAGTGCTGAGTGATAGCATTGACAAGCCACATTGATGCTGAGGTGGAAAAGCTACAGCTACTGGGAAGCTTAAATTAAGCCCGTCTTGTGCTAGAAAGCTAGTGCAGAGCGGCACCTCCGAGACTCAGCTGCTGAACAAACTACAGTCAAATCAGGCCTGCTCAGTATAACAACCCCCCCAATGGATCTTTTGATCTAAAAGCATAAGTTCCTTCTGCTTGAGCTAAAGGACTAACTCAATTAGGTGGGACCAGCAGAAGACACTTACATGGTCCTCTGTGGACCAGACAGTGCAGAACAAAGGACACACTGTACTGCTACATCAGGTTGCTGTAGACTAGCACAGTCTAACTGTCTCTGAAAACACCTACTACTTCCCAGCCTGGTCTCTCTCATGCTGAGTACACTAGCAGCCCTCTCTCCTCACGATGGACATGTTCATTGCATTACTTTCTGCAGCACATTTCCCACTAAGAGTTTCTTTCTAAATGAATCAGATGGAGGCAATAGAAGGATGGAAAATACCAGCCTACATTACATATTCAGGACAGAGAACAAGAAGAGAAGTTTCAGAAAGGAAGATGTAGGAGGTCCAAAAACTGTTCCATTTCTACTTAACACCTACAGAATGCTAAAGTGGGATTTAAAAGAAACAACAGTTAAAAATGTCAAAATTATCTCAGAATAACAGATGGGATTTTTTTATATATCTACAAATGTATTTAAGGATTAGAGTTACTCAAAGCCAAAATGTAAGATTAAAACAGAGATACAAATCAAAGATATCATTTTATATTTCCAGAGGATACAGGTTTTACTTATTTATTAATTTATATTTCATACATTGGAAAAATATGCACACACCCCTTGGAGGGGAACAAATTCCTCTGTGTGGCCTGTGTTCTGATAGAAACAGGATAAATTATCTGAGCTCTAAGAAAAGAAAAAAAAAAGAGACAAGATACACTCGAGGCAGCTGTACAAGTCAAGTAAAAGAGAATTTTCTCAAAGACTCTGCATAAAGGCTCATAAGTATTTCATCAATTACCAAATCAGTTGACCTGGCTACAAGCCAGCTGTAAACTAACCCTGGTTATTAGTGAGATTGATTTGTGCCACATGTGCATTGATGTTATCAGAAGAAAAGTTTGTTTCCTGTTCTCTTTTCTCTGGATTTTCTGTTGATGCCAGTACCCTTTTCCCCACGTTCTTCCATTAGACCTCTGCTTCAAGAAAGTATGGAACCTTCCTATGATAGAGAAATGTGTTGGTGCTGAAGGACACACACACATACATATATCAGTCACACTTTATATTAAACATCCAGTTATACAGGGAGCTTGTGTACGTGAACATTTAATGCAAGCTAGGGTGTGATCTACTGCACACTAGCCTGCTGTGGTCCAACTGTCCATGTGGACCCTGCTGATGCACATTAATGGCTTGTTAATGTGCCTTGATCTAGTCAAAGGGGACTAGATCAAAGCACATTAATGAACTGTTAATGCATGTCAGCAGAGTCTACATAGACAGCCCACGGCAGGATAGTGTTGGGTGGATTCATACCCCAACTTGCTGTGCGTTAAATGTTTATGTAGACAAGCCCATGGTCTGCAAAGAATTAAAACTGTTTGTAAGCATGTTACAGACATGAGCGGTATGGGTTATTGATGATTAAATACATATCAGTAGAAAGTATTCTGGATGTTTACAAGACATGGTAACAATATAGGATAATATAATATAGTTAAAATGAAAAAGTTATCATGAAGCACTTCAATAAGATTGTTTCAATATTTCCAAAACAATTTTTTCAGAAATTTCATTTTGTAGGAAATTTTGAAATTTTGACTTTTTGTTGCAATTTGGGATGAAAGGAAATTTCAAAATGCTGGAAGTTCACATGGAAGATAAACTGAACATAATAGACTAGCTCTAGTTACAAGCCATTTTCTTGACCTACTGGACTCTATTACAATTGGTTAAACATTTATTTTAAAATATCTATTAATCTTTTCCATTTGCAATTTAAGCCTTTGTATTTTGCGATATTCCTATATTAGCCTGTCACCTAGGCACCGTTTATTATTTTCCTTAGGTCTAATCTATGTGTCTCAGAACCAGAAAGCAAACCATCTCTTAATCCCTGTTAGGAATTTGCAATGCTTAGTTACAATTTGGGTTGTAGCCTGTATGGGTTAAATTCACTGCTGTACAGAGGACCAGCCAAGGGCTATGATATATCTTTTAATTTTCATTTGGACCGTGTTTTGAGGCCACAGGTGGGAGATAAATGGTGCATATCTATAATCTTCTGCACAGGGAGGAATATCAACCTATGTGAATAGAGACAAGGTGGGTGAAGTAATATCTTTTACTGGACCAACTTCTTTTGGTGAGAGAGACAAGTTTTTGAGTTTACACAGAGCTCCTGAGCAATGTGTAAACTCAAAAGCATGTCTATCTCACCAACAGAAATTTGTCCAGTAGAAGATATTACTTCACCCACCTTGTCTCTCTAATATCCTGGGACCAATACGGCTACAACAACACTGCATACAACCCATGTGAATAGTTCTTAATAGAACTGGACAGAAAACACTTGTAGGAAGATTCTTTTTGGTTAAAATTTTCAATGGAAAAAATTCCTCTTTTCATTCAAAACCAGCAAACTTTTTGATTTTTGACAGTTGAGCCCAAAATTGAAAAGTTTGAGGATTTTGGCCAAAAGTTTTCACTTTTCAGGTCTTTGGTTTTCTAATGAAAATTTGTTGAGAAAACCAAACATCTTCCACAAAAATTTTTGGTTAGTGAAAAACCCAATTTTCCATTGAAAAATATTTCAATGGAAAATTTTCAACTGCCTCTAGTTATTATATAAAATTTTCTGGGCATGCCTGTTTTTTGATATGTAATTATGTATTGTATTGTATTATGTATTATTATGTGTATTGCTGTAGTCTGTAGGCACCCTCATCTTTGACCAGGACCCCACTGTGCTGGTGACTGTACAACCACAAAACAATACTAGCCCATGTTTCCAGCCACTCACTCCCATGTTTTTAAAAAAATCGTTAATTAGGAGAACACCTATCTGGGTCCCGCGTAACCAGGCCAATAACTGTCGTAACTGGTCTCTTGATTCCATCATATATGCAGTATTAGAATGTTCCCCAAATATGTTGGACTTTGACACAGTCTGTGTATCTGCTTGACTGTACCCAAGTCCACTACAATGAGTCTGAAAAGATCTGATTCCTCACCTTATTTGGTTAAAAACAGGGAGGATAAACACAAAGAAGTTATGGAAAAATTTAAAAATACCAAGTCAGGCTAAACTGTAGCATATTTTACTTATTTCTGAGTAATTCAGCTAACATGATTTGATGAAAGAAAAGGAAATCTAACCTCAGCTAATATATCTGAACAGTACAGATATAGTGCCATGTGCCAAAAAAGAACTTTCTGGCACTTTCTTAAATAGCTAATTCTGTTTGTTATGGATTTGGGCTTTCATTTTAAAAAAATAAACCAAATGTCAAGCCCATATGGATTGGAAGGAAAACATTCAGAATGTGCCCTAATGTTGTGTTATCCTCCCAGGTCTAAAACCAGACAGACTGTAAGTCTTAGGACTTATCTGTATGCAGAAAAGTTGCACTGGCTCAACTTAAGCTGTGAATTATAATTAATTACCAGTGCATGGCTGTATGGACACCTTGATTTTGCTTTAATTCAGGCTTATTTCAGTATAATTTAAAGACTTGTCTACACACATATTGTGACCAAAATAAATCAATCCAATTTAATTCACACCCTTAGTTATTTCAATGCACAGTTTTCAAGGGGGAGGAGAAATCTATGGAGGTTAAGTCCGTTAATGGCTATTAGCCAGGTTGGGTAAGGAATGGTGTCCCTATCCTCTGTTTGTCAGAGGGTGGAGATGGATGGCAGGAGAGAGATCACTTGATCATTACCTGTTAGGTTCACTCCCTCTGGGGCTCCTGGCATTAGCCACTGTCGGCAGACAGGATATTGGGCTGGATGGACCTTTGGTCTGACCCAATATGGCCGTTCTTATGGTCTTTGTATTTTCCAGCCATCTCTAGTCAACACTCATATTTTGGAATAAGAGTCCCTTATTTTGATATAATTTAAGTTAATAAAAAATATCCCCTGCTCCTGTCCATATCTTTCCAGAAAAAAACAATGTTGAAACTTTTCAAAACTTCTTTGAAATGGGACATTTGTCAAAACTGACCTGTTCCTGAACAGTTTCAGGTTTGATGAATCAACATTTTCTCAGAAAAAAAAACTTTTGGTTGAAAAATTCCCAACCAGTTCTAATAATGGCCCTGATCCAGTGAGGGTGCGGCACTTAAGCATCTCCCTAGGTTTTTGCTCCAGAGTAGTTCTAATGAAGTCACTGGGATTATTCCTGGGTTTTAATTTAGGCACATGCTTACGTACCTCGTTGAATTAAGTCCCATTGATTAATAATTGTACAATGCTCAGATACTGCAGAGATGATTAAATAGAAAAAGCCTTCTGGGCTACTCCTATCCTGCTTCCACTGAAAATTCAATGACACTGATTTCACTGGGGGAAGAATAGGGCTTGTGTGCTATTCATTCTGTAACGCACTGGTCAGTGTATGTGACAATTCACAGTGTGTTACAGCCCCAGGTCCAGAGGCTCTAGCTCAAGCTGCATCACTTTATGGGTTTACCTCTGGGGCCCTGATTTAGTTGCCCTACATGGTGGATATCACAGTCACGGCTAGTGATACCCCACACTTGAACTGAGTTGCCAGAGAAGGGGGAGAAGGTGGCCGCAGCTATTAAGAGAGGGGGAGGAGTGAGCACAGCAGGAAGGGGTAGACATAAAACACTATCGCCGGCTAGTACTGATAATGCCTGCACTGTGGAGTCTGCTAATTACTGCACAAGAAGAAATTGTTTTTTTTAAAAATCTATG
Organism: Lepidochelys olivacea; assembly: GCF_965140295.1. Classification (NCBI taxonomy): domain Eukaryota; kingdom Metazoa; phylum Chordata; order Testudines; family Cheloniidae; genus Lepidochelys; species Lepidochelys olivacea. Next base: position 12,614,025 of record NC_140412.1, read on the forward strand.
GGTGCAGCAGAAAGATTGGGAAGTGAATCTTTAGCCTAATCTATCAGACCGAATCGTGGCAACCCCTGACATGTCAAAAAGTTAATGTCACTTTAATCAGTTGAATGTCATGCCATTCCAAACAAGGGTAATATAGAGGCTGGGGACAGGGGATGGTTCTGTATAATCTATACCTGAACGGGATGATTCATTCAATTGGACTCCGAACTGATGCAACGCACATCCCTAGATCTGGGGTCTGATCTACCGCTCACTGAAGTCGGCACAGAGACTCCCATTGACTTCAGTGAGCTCTAGTCCTGCACTTAAAACACTATTTTTACCTTTGCCATTGCATTAAATAGGGACTCTCTTAACATCGAGAGCCTTACCAGCACCTTGTGAGGCGTGCCAAAGGCTGGAGCTGCTTTTCCTAATTATTTACAATGTCTTATTCAAATATTAATTCAGACAAGTGTAATGTTTGCTAGATCTTGATACTTTCTCATTACATGAACAAAAATTATTTGCTGTCAAGATTTTCCAACACAAAACCTTTAGCTGTTCAACATTTGTCTGCTAACCTGCTGATAAAGTGATGGCATCTATCTCAGTGTTTATACCACTTGGTCCTCAGAGAGGAGGCGTTGGGCAAGGGCCAAAAGCCATTAGCCAGTTTTTGTTGGAATGAAATCTGGGTACATTTGGAATAAACATGTTTCCTAGGTAACAATTAGGACCCAAACCTGTTAGCACTCCATGTTCAGAATTCCCTTTGGTTTCCATGGGAATTCCATGCACAGAAATCTGCTAGATTTGGCCTGTTATTGCATTTTCAATAGTAATGCTAGAGCTGTGCAAAGAATAGAAATTCCATTTTGTGGAAGATTTTGAGAGTTCAAAATTTGTTTTCATTCTGCTTAGGGATGCAACCCCCAAATTTCAAAATTCTCTGAGAAAGGAAATCTGAAATACATTTGTTTCAGGTCTAAATTTTCATTTTGACAAAATCATTTCATTTTTATTTTGACTTTTTATTTTTTATTGTATCTATATAATAAGATCCCAGGAGTGTCATTTTGTGTGTCACTCTGGTGCCTAGAATGCCTGTTGATTCACTGTGAAGTGATGGAAACAGCTACAAGCATGGGTCAGGGCTCTTTTTGTTCAGAATATGACCAGGTTCAATCATCACTGGGATTTGTGGGCAAATAACATCATATTGTTAAGTTCACAGCTATTTTGATTTTATAAATTACACCCATGTATCTATGCCATGCCAAGAGTCCTAGATCACTGTGATAACCAACCACTACCCTTACTCTACAGCTAATTTGCATGAAACGGTTTCATTGGCTGTATGAGGGACCCTGCCCAGATGGCAGATTACATTGCCCAGTGCTGCAGTTCTTCAAAACAACCCACCAAAAAATACAACCAGCATATACAATAACTCCAAACACACATAGCCCCACACAGCAGGACACACCCCTGATTTGCTGCACAATCAACAGAAATCTCCCAGCACAAGATATGCATTTTCCCACCCTCACTCATACTTATCATAAACCATAAATTGAGTGGCAAACCCGTGGATCCATCACTTATAATTTATATAATATAATAGCAAATTTTAAAAAATTGAAAAACGAAGTGGTTACAAAAGAAAAAAATCAAAATGTTTCATTCTGGAAAGGTCAAAATGTCCCATTTTGACACCGTTGGAATGTTCTTCCTCCTGAAATAGAATTTTGGCAAAACCAACAGAGTTTTGAGAAGCATCTCAATTTTGACAGAACTACATTTCCAACAGAAAATGATTCCATGGAAGTTTTTCCAACCAGCTGTAGTCAACCCATTTACCTATGGTAAGAATGAAGGATCATTCAAGTAAATGTTCTTTTGCACCATCATTTGTATGCCATTGAAAAGCAAAGCCACCCCAGAATAAAACAAAGGGTGATACCACTGAAGATGCCTTGAAAGATCTTTCGAAGGGTGGGTAAAAAAAGCCCCATAACATTACGCTTTTCTTTGATAAATACTGGGCATTTCTGGACCACAGCAGATATGTTTATCCTTGAGCAAAGTTGGAAGAACAAAGGTGGATCAGTCCCACATCAGTGCATAAAGAAAGTGACAGCGATCCTCTGTTTTTAGAAAGGGCTGTATTGGACGAGAAAACATCAGGGGACTGAAGGCCTTTGAAAGGCAAAAGAGTTCCATTCATTTGAACTTTAGTTTATCTGATAGAAACACAAGCTGTCAGCTATAGTCAGCATCTCTTTCTTCCTTTCAGTGGCTTGGAGACAGGCCTTATTGAGATAAGCCTCAGAAAGAAGAGGAAAGGGCAGACAGGCAGTATAAAGCTGAGGTATTGTGTAACATGACAGAAAAGAAGAGCAAGAGAGCTCAGCTGTAAGTCAGCAGTTAATGTTTTCAGTATTGTCCTTTTGTACTTAAGTGCCAGCTGAAGTGATTTCACTTTAATGACCATTCTGCTTCCAAGACATCCTCCATAAATGGAAGGCCAGGCTTCTGCTCATGCATTCAGCCATTCTCAAGATCAAGCCATGCCTCTGGAAGGCCAAGCTGATCAGATGAGGCTTGCTCCAATGCCCACTAAAGTCAATGGAAGTCTTTCCACTTAAATCAATGGGAGATTTTACACTTACTTGAATGGGCGGTGGATCAGGGAGAATAGAAGGAGGAGGAAAAAATAATATTCTACTCAAGCTCTTATTCCATGGCCATCACCATGGCATTTCAGCACCTTCCAGAAATACCTTAATTAGAAACATGCCCCTCCTCCCAACCATCATCAAAACCAACTGTGGAAAATAGCAAAGGAGAAAAGGGGAGGAAATAATTATCATGACCCTGTAGATTCTTCCTTTAATTTATTGATTTTTTTAACAAAAGGGATTGGGAAGGGAGAGAAGAAACCAATATCGCAAAACATGGCTGCAGTGGTATTCTTCCTTAGGCAGGAGTAATAGCTAGACTCAGTCCTGCACCTCTCATTCTGATGTGTCCAAGTTCAGATCTAACCTATAAAACTGAGTCATCCCTTCAGAAACACAATAGCAAAACAAAATTCTGTGGAAGCTCAGTGTGTGCATTACAATCAAGGCAACCATGTGATCCTATTGTTTCATTCTTCACACTCCTTTCCCTCTACCTTACCCTGGATCAACGACTGTCAGTGATCATGTTTTGTCTCAGCTCAGGCACTGATCCTGCAAATACCTATGCAGGTGCTTAAGCATGTTAGTACTCTCACCGATGTAATATGCTAAGCTCTTTTTGAAAATCTGGCCTCAGTTGTAGGTGTTGAGCCTTTCTGGAGATTCTGGCCTGGGTCTCCATGACTCAGTTTCCCCATCTGTAAAATGGGTGGGGTGATAATCATTCCTTTCTCTCAGTCTGGTCAGTTTAGAGGTAAGGTCAGGGTCGGCCTATAGGGAAAACGGCACCCTGGGGGAACTTCAGCTCCGCCCAGAGCTGGGAGCTGGCCCAACCCTCTCGTCTCCCTCCATTGAGCTGGGACACCATGTGGGCCACAGTGCTCCCCTCAACTTCATCGCCTCCCCGATCTGGGAGCCAGCCTGACCGATCCACCCGCTTTGCCAAGCCGGGAAACCATGCGAGCCACAGTGCCCCTGACCACAGCGCCCTTGGCAGTCACCCATAACTAAGGCTGGTCCTGGGCAAGCTCTTCGGGATAAAGACTGTCTCTTATTCTGTGTATGTATGTTCAGTGCCTAGTACAGTGGGGCCCTGATCTGGGTGGTGGGCTTGCAGAGCCACTGCCACACCATTACTAAAGACAACAGCCCTTTCCCTCTGTTTCCGTGAAGCAGGCAAAAAGGTATCAATCGCTTTTCTGTTGCTCTGGTGAGCAGTGCGTGTAGCACAGACACGTAAATGGTGAAATGAGACAAGGTGCTTTCCTCACTCATGTTGTCTGTGGGACACAATGACACCTCAGAGCTTTCGGAAAAGCTGGGGGATAACACACAACGTCGTGCAGGCAAGACTTTTTCTTCCCCACTTTCATTTCCAAGGAAATAGACGCAGGATCACTTGGCAACCCGGCGTCAGTCAACGTGTTTTGTTTTAAAGGAGTATTTTGTTCATTATGTGGAAAGAGATTCATTTCTCCACAGACGTGTGGGACTAAGGTTTCATGTGACATCTATTTAAAGACAATGCCAGAAAGATTCAGAGGACCTATGGTTGAGTCTTCTCTTTATATTCAAGCATTGTCCGCAAAGACAGGGGGAAAGTAACAGAGGCACACAGATGAGAAATGCTATCAACTAATTAGGCACAGAAGCTGTGTGAACCATTGATGCCTGCTGCTGATTAATGTAAATCTAAATAAAGCCTATCTGAGGAACGAACAGGGCTGTTCTCTGTCTTGAGAATTGTTTGACGCTTGCTTTATCCCTGTGTTGTTTTCCTTCTATTTCCTGGTCATTATAAAAAATATTAAAATAGTCACTAATGAGGGACTTGGAGGATCGATAACTCAGTATGAAGCTTTTCCACACGAGCCAAAATTTGGTCCTGATTGTTAGGGCCTATAGGTAATTTCTGTCCAGAGGCTGTTGATGACTTACGTGAAATGCATTGGTTTCCTCAGTCTAGTTTCCAATGAACAAGTGCCCAGAGAATGGTAAGCAGCCTACCTGGGACAGAATGAACCTCTAGGTAGTGCCATATGGCACATAGCTGCATCTTCCCAGGACAAGACCCAGGAAAGAATGACTCAGAGTATCCAAGTATCAGGCCCAAAGTTTAAGTTTGCATAGAGTTTAAGGCCAGAAAGGACCGTTATATCACACAATCTGACCTGTATATCATAGGCCGTTCAATTCCACCCAGTTATCCCTGTACTGAGCCCAATCACTTTTGTCTGGCTCATGCATATCTTCCAGTTACTGGTCCAAAGTTACAGAGAGAGGGAGTGGCACAGCAAGGATTGGATATTGGGAGCTTCTGGCTCATTCCTGTGCTCAGGTCAGCAGAGCACACTTCTCCCCCTAGCGCTCGTCTCTCTCTAGTGCTTGTCTTTAGCGCTTGTCTTCCTCTAGTGCTCGTCTCATTAAGTGAAGCTGACACTAAAGCAGCACTACTCCCAGTTTCTCTCTAGTTTTGCAGTCTTCTTACTAGCACTTGAGTCTGAGAGGGGTACAGATGAGATCGCTCAAAAACTGCAATTGCAGCTGTCATTTTTGCCCAGAGATTGAGAGTGACTGGAACGGGGATATGCTCAAAGAGGGACCCTTTTAACATTTATTATTTTATAAATAATACATATTTTATAAATAATAAATGTTAAAATGTTTATATTTTATTCTCACTTAATTTCAGGAATCACAAGCCCAAAGCTAGAATACACAGCGCCCACCCAACCTTTCTGCTATCCCCAATAATAATGTTTATAGAATAATATTATGATGTTACCTTCATATTGCACCTTTCAGCCAAGAAGCTCAATGTGCTTTTCAGACATTAATTAATTTAGTTTCCCAACGGCAGCCCTGGGAGTTAGTTACGGCTTCATTTGCAGAGCCACTGAGCACTCACCACTCTCTTTTACTTCAGCTGAGGTGGAGGGCTCAGACCCAGGGAAAATCAGGCCCTACACTCATTGAGTAAACTGTCTGAGAAATGTCTGTCACACTTTGAGTCAATGGCAGAGCCATGAACAGAACCCAGGAGTCCTGACACCCGGGCTTCTGCTTTAACTAGTACATTCTCTGGATTAGAAAAGGAACAGAGCGGAAAATCTGGGACACTAAGGAAGTCACTAAATACAGGATGGGAAGGACAGCTGTATGTAGGGAAAAGGGAAAATTATCGAGTCTCACACTCATCTCTTTGAGAAGGAATTCATGGCCACATGATTGGAATGGAGCGGGCACCTGTTTTGGCAATGGGACTGTGGGTGAGCAAAGGGTAGGAAACCCAGCTGCACCAGTGCCTATTCTGCATCCACACTTTTTAATGTATTGTGTACGTGAGCCTTTGACAAGCTCATATCCCACAGAAGTTTTCCCCCTTGCACACATAGCTACACAGATTAGATAAAGGTAGATATGCTGTATTATTCAAGTGAAATAACGAAAAGATTGGAAGGGTTTTGCAACAGATGGGAGTCTTAGCACAGATATTTTATGCAGACAGGCGGCGAGATTGGGATCAATGATGCCTAAAGAAGCCCTGAGTAATACAATCAGGATGAAATAAACAAGTGGGATTCACTCATATAGGAAAATATTTTTTTCTTTTATATACCAAAGGCCTTATTTGGTTTGCAAAGGAAAACAGAGGGCCAATTTTTGACATACAAAATCTCTAATGTAAGTATTTAGATTCAAAGATATTTTTCTCAGGAGGTAGGTGATGGCATAGTGGATTATTTGATTAGCATAACCAGATAGCACGGTGATGGGCTGCTTGGGAAAGGTGTACGGTACTAAAAATACATAAAATAATAATCAACGTATCACGTCTAGAAAGCTGGGTTTAAATCAGGACTCCCACTGGTGTAAACATGATTAGCCATGAGAAATAATATTCATTTGAGAGGTGAGAAAGAAGATAGGTCTGGTGAAGGAGAGCAGAGGCGAGGGGAAAATGCTATGCCTGGAGGACCAGAAATATTTGCACACAGCTTCTAGTGGTCTCACACCAGCAAGTGTGGGAACTACGGTTTCCCCTGTGAATGCAGAGTGCGTCAGCACCTGCTAGTAATGGAGGTTCTACTTCAGCTTAAGTGGTAGAGGTTGTCTCTAGAGGTGAAATTGACCCCTGTGCAGAAATCAAGGCCTTTGTACCGTTTAAGCCCTTAGGTGAAATCCTGGTTCTGTTGAAGTCAATGGAAAATTACCATTCACATCAATAGGGCCAGGATTTCTCCCTTAGGGTTTAACTGGTGCATGGATCTTGTGCCATCCCCCTGCACAGGGTAAATGTCACCTTTGGAGAAGGAGGTCCAGTGTTTTATTCCCTATGGCAGATGTGAGTGGATATCTCCCTACCATGGCATGTGGAGTAGACATCATTGTATAAGGATCTGAGACCTTGGCTGCAGAGACCAAAGGTTGTCCTTCATTTGGCCATTCAGGTGCAGCTCTGAACCACAGAGCTGGGGGTGGGGGAGGCAGACCAGACAGCAGCAAGCTGTGACTTACAGCAGATTCTGCTTTCTCTGTTATGGAACACTTGATTATAAATAACGCAGTTGTTAAATAAAGGCTCTCATTACTTTGATGCAACACTCATGATATCTTGTGCTGTGTGCACCTTTGTACAGTCCTGGAGCATTATATCACGCAGCTTCTCCGGGGCTCCAGATCATATTATGTAATCCTCTGTGGGGCTGCGGACCACTTCTTCGCATACCCCTTAGTGCTGTAGTCAGCCGTTGTTTTATTTGCCGCGCCTAGCAGAGGGACAGCATGTTTTATGCAGTTCTCTGGGGGCTCTGGACTGGTTCCCAGAGTTCCCCCAGGACGACAGGCTGATTAATGCAATCTCTGTAGCCTTGGGGCAGCTTGACAGCAGCAGTTAGGACTCCGCTTTTGTTGGCTGTGGTTGATATGTTGGTGCTGAGTATCGTAAATTGGAAAACTTTTCAGAATGCATATCCTATTTTTAAAGAGGTATGTGTGGAAATACTGCATGTGGGAGACGCTGGATTGCCAGCATTAGAGTCTACACATTGAAGAGGATTTTACTTCCCCTCTTGCAAGGGGCTCTGGGACAGAACGCTTTTGTTTGGGATAAACCATCAAAGTCAAGATTAAAATTAAAATTTTAAGAGAAATTAAATAAAATTTTAAGAGAAATTAAATAAAACTACGAAATGTATCAGAAGGCAGGCAGTCACCACAGGCTCAGTTATTATTCACTGCCTGCTGGACAACTGCTAAAGTACAATGCCCACCCACCTCAATCACTTTCACAAGTACACTCTGGTACCGTGGCGAACAAGTGTGCAGAAACAGTGAGGGCACCACTCAGAATTCGGTGGGCAGCTCTGGTGCATCTCTGCCAGTCCATCCTTGACTGCTCCATTGCTATTTATTCTGTCCAAACTGCAACCACCCCCACAGTCTTTCTCTGGCCCACAGAAGTCAGCGCTACTCAGATAAGTCAGCCCTCCTCTGTAGCGCATAGACTTCCCTTTACTATATTCACTGCCTTGCTTTCATTATATTTAGCTGTTTTCATTCTATTCAGCTGCAAAGCAAGAAACCTACAGTATCCAATATCCTGTAAGACATTAGCTGAAGCATAAGGTAGCATAAGTGTGGTTAAGTAGGCTGGAACCCATGGCATGAATGCACGGTTACATTTAGATTTTAGGAACTAAGGAGAGTTTGCTCAGTGGTAGGAGGTAGAATGTTCCAGTAAGTGCTACTGCAAGGAACATGGAAGCAATAACTGCAAATCCACTTAAGCAAGGTGTGTCAGATATGATCATGAGCTGATATGGTCGTTACATGTATCAATATACTAATCTCTAGAAGAAGGGCACCTCAGCGTTAGTAGGATGCAGAAATACAGATAAGGAAGTAGGGAAAAACCCCTCCAGAACATGCATTAGGTATAGTGGTGTCAGTGTAACATATTATAAAAGTTGCATTTCAGCCTATGGGCAGTAGGAGAGAGAGATATAGCTCTTGGGAGGTGCCAGAATGATGGCCACTGCCGATGAGGGAGACAGTGATGGTGATGAGGAAGATTAATGGCTAACATTTCAGGTCATCCTGCAAGGGATGGTGTGAGTATACGGACGGAAAGATGTACTTTCTGTAGTCTCTCTACCTACCTTAGAATGTTTGTGACTGTGCTAAATGTATTAATAAACTATTTGTAAATATAGATGATTTCTTGTAATGTGAGTGTTGCAACTGTGCACATCGGGGTTTCCAACTATATAGTAATTTTAATAATACTGGGCCTTATCTTGGGACAAGAACCTGTCAGCCCTCAAAGTGATATCTCAGAATTCTTAAGTAAACAATATAATTATTATATACTCTATAGATCAGGCTACAGGTCCATTCAGCTCTGGTCTACTGCTACCACTAGAGCAGGTCACTCCAGTGGGATACTAGAGTATAAGACTCTTAGTTGGATCCTCTCTCTCTCCCAAAGAAAATAAAACCTCAGATAATGTCTCTACCATCATTCTCTCCACCTTGGGCTCCATTAGCAAGTCTAAACCCATGGTCCATCAGATCAGGGTTATGCACTTTCCCCATGGAATAACCCCCATCTATTCATACAGTCAGATACCTTCCACACTTATGTAGTTGCAAAACACATTTAATGAAATTCTTGAGAACAGAACATAAAGAAACTCAAAATAATACACCTTTAAGTACTTTATATAACCCTACTGAAGTGTATGCAAATTATACCTGGAAGCAGGTAGGAAGATTCCCTCAATTTTCCCTTTTCACCTATGGGGGAAACAGAGAGCTTCTGTTGCCAGCAAATCTCCTCACTGTGAGGCTTACAATAACTACTGACTTTAAGAGTGTGATTAGATGTAGTGACGTAAAAGTGTTAATAAAATGTCTGATGAAGAACCAGTAGAAAAGAAAGCACCATAACTAATGTTCCCCTGGGATATTTCAAAACTGTAGGATATGATTAGTGTAAAGTACATGCTCTGTAGCTATCTAAACTCCAAGCTTATACAGATGGGCCCAATACAGAGTACTTAGTAATTAAATGTTTGCTGCTGTGATATAATTCATTTGGAGCTATGCCAGCTTTACACAGCTATGGTTGTGGCCCAATAGCTGTAATTATAAAAGCAGGACAAAAATTACAAAGGCTATAAAGGCTGGTCAAAAAATTTCTGTCATAACTGTTTGTCAATGGAAATTGAGTTTTCATCTAACCATTTTTTTTCATGTAAAGTGCCGGTTTCTGCAGAAAAGTTTGATTTTTGGTGAGAAACCAAACACCTGAAAAACATAAAAGCTTTTAGAAAAGGAGGACTTGTGGCACCTTAGAGACTAACAAATTTATTTGAGTATAAGCTTTCATGAGCTACAGCTGAAGTGATGAAGTGAGCTGTAGCTCACGAAAGCTTATGCTCAAATAAATTTGTTAGTCTCTAAAGTGCCACAAGTACTCCTTTTCTTTTTGCGGATACAGGCTAACACGGCTGCTACTCTGAAACCTGTCATAAAAGCTTTTGGCTTTAGTCTGATTTGGAAATGTCAGCACAGCGTCTCATGGGAGTTGTAGTTTGGCTTCCTCATGCCCCCATCCCCCTCCATGTCAGGATTCACCAATATCTCCCATGACCACTAATTCTCATTCTCATACTGAAATGGCTCAGCAAGAGGGAAGCCTGGTGCATCCTGGGTGATAAAGTCACCTTATGATGGATAGGGAGCCTGGCCCATAAAGGAGAATGAGATACATCACCTACAGCTTCCATTGAGGCTTTTCCTCATTTTCTGATTTTAAAAAAAAATGGATTTTGATTTTTCACTCAAATTTTCCAATGGACCCCCCCCATTTTCTAACCAGCTCTATTATCAGTCCTCATTCTTCCAGGAATAAACTAATCATCAGATGTCTAATGTAACAAATTCTATGCTCCCATCTTTTTATTACACAGTGAGACACCACTTATTTATGTGATGCCATTTATTATTAAATGAGGTGACTTAATAATAATATTATTAAAATGAACTGCATTTATTCTGTATTGCCAATTATTACAGAATGAAGTGCCCTCAATGGAGTTATGCGAGATTACTGCAGTTGAGGACCTGACCCATAAATGTCAAATCCTCTTGAAATTTTACTAAGCAATTTGCATTGATAACACCCAGTGTTAACTATGAACGGTTTTAATTTTATTTTCATTTTATCTGTTTCAAAATTTGATGCCCTTTGAGGTTTCATTGGCCACCTTCTTTTTATGACAAAGGATGGGTAGATGCTATAGTAACCTACATGGAGCAAACATTTCCTCCTGAAACCTGTGCCCTTCCCTCCAAGTTCTAGGTAGGTTGGTAGAAATAGCAATAGAAATGCTTTCGATTAGCCTATCATACATATATCCATTTTATCTCCTCTTGCTTTTCTTCCTGACAATCTTCACTACTTGTTTACCTTTCAAAATCAACTCTCCTCCATAGGTTAACATGACCACGTCATGTCTCTTCTTTTGGCAGGCAGGAGGCTGTTGTTTACAGCTCAACTGAGCTGTAGTTTAGATTGTAATGATGTGAGATAAAAAGCAGATATTATGAGATAAAGTATCAGGGTTTTTATACATGATGAAAGCTGGAGAGAGATGCGTGAAAGACAGAAAAACTGAGGCACATCCAATCTCCTGTGACTGGCAGGCTTTAATGGGCACTGAAATATTTCCCCCTCAAATGGTTATATTATCTGTGGAGTTCTTCTATCTCGCTTGCAACAGCAGGGAAAGTTTCAGTGAGATTCACTGATCAGAGTGCTTTTAAAAATAATCGCACACAGATTTAAAAAGCAGCTCTTCCAAGGTTTGCCTGAGTAATACCTGAGCTAAATACCAGCTTCTGATTTCAGCCATTATGCTTTCAAGCAGATACCAACAGCTCATACATTTTTTTAGTCTCCTTGAAGTATTATAAGTGAAAATAATGTCTTTGTTCTCCCTAAGGATTTTCTATTTTGTTTTAAAGTGAACAGGATCTTCTTTAAATGGATGAGCACAAGATATTATGAACCTGATACAAAGGCCACCACAGCTGATGTATGTCCTTCCAGTGATTTCAAAGGGCTTTGGCGCAGGACCATTTTCAGAAAGCCATCAGTCATCAAATGACAACTCATCACTGTTCTTACTCCAACACAGACGCTGATGTGCAACAGCCCAATGCAAGTGGGTGGGGTGCTCAATGCAACCCAATGCAAGTGGGTGGGTGCTCTGAGGTCAATAAAACTGCAAGATGTACTTAAAATTTAGCACAAGCTAACATTCTCAAGGGCTTTCCAGAACTGGGGTCTGAGAATCAAGCGGGAGTATTTCTTTCTTGTGCTGGTGTAATTCCACTGAAGTCAATGGAGTTACACAATCAGAGAATTTGGCCCCAAGTTCCTTTCCCCATATTTCTTTGATCTTCTCATCCGAGAGGAAGTTAGATGTTCCTTCCATGCAGAGAGTAAATGTAGAATAGAGAGTAAATGGAAGAACAGCAAATGGGCCAACACAAATCTTCTGAATTTTGGGGCATTTGCTTCTATGTATACTCCTGGCTTGTAGAAAAAACAGATTCCAGTGGAACACTAGGTCCATGACATCTCAGATCCTCCAGAAATGTTCTTCATAGATTATATCCAATCTGTGTTGAAAAAAGGCTATTTCACATTCAGTATAAATCCTTTGCTGGAGATGTGCAGTGTGCTTCCCACTAAAGTTGTAAAATTCTGAATGGAAAGTGTTAATCAGAAAGATATACATTTTATTTGGGGAGAAGGATCCCAAAGTCAAGCTTTAATTGTTTGATACCTTAGGAGACATGCAAAAAAAAAGCAATGGCAATAAAAAACCACTGCTGAACTCAAAAACAAACATCCTATCCTGCATTAGGGTAATCAATTTATTAAATGCACTATGTTTTAAAATGTAATGTGCTTTGTCTCACTGTTCAATATTGCTGTGTAAATTTGCGTATCATCTTCTTGTTCTTTTTCAGTATTCTAGACCAACAGCCGTGACTTGTCAAGACACACTAGCAAAGGGAAAATGAAAGGGGGGATTTTGGAAGCAGCATCGGCTTATCTTTTGCGTTCAGTAAAATGAAAAGGAGGACTTGTGGCACGTTAGAGACTAACCAATTTATTTGAGCATAAGCTTTCGTGAGCTACAGCTCACTTCATCGGATGCATATTGTTCAGTAAAATGTAATTGCTGAAGATGTCATTAAGAGGTGACTGAAACGATGTGCCAAGGCTGCTTTAATTGTTTCTTTTTTATAGCGGTGGGGTGATATTTGAGAAAGGCAGAAGCAACAGAACAGAACACGTTGTTGTATGATCTCCTTGCAATTCACATCCTCTCCAAGTTTCAGAGTGATAGTGATGGGGTCCTTTATCATCGGTGTTTTATGATGTCCTTCATCACTCCGTTACTCTCCCACATAACCCACTTTCTTGGTCTCCTTCTTCTGGTAGAGCGTCTGTACCCTGCCAGTCTTCATGTGGCACACTGCAGGGAGCACAAGGTCATTGTGTTCCCATCCAAGTGTGAGTGGAGGCTGCACAGGTAGGGTATCAGTAGGGTTAAGCTGCAGCTGTTACCCTCTGCACTAATTTGAAGGATATGCCCACATACTCACAAGGCTGCTTCATAACTCTCAAGGGTGCCATGTAAAAAAGGGGCAGATGGGTATGGACGTGGAGATGGGTTTAGTGCGATTCCCACCCTGTTTAATGAGGCTCTTGCTTCTGGATTGACTCCTGCTGCAGTAAGGAAAATATGGTGGCAGCACAGCAGTGCAAATCAGTTGGCGAAGCAGTGGTGTTCCCTTCCTTTGTGCCCCCAGGGTGCTAGCTGAGGACTTGGAGCCAAGAAGGCCGGGTGGGAGAAAGAAAGGCCCAGAACCTCCCAGGTGTTTAGGCATCAAACTCTCATTGAAATCCATGATCCCACTGGGAGTTCGGCACCTAAATATTTTTGAGGATCTGGGCCAAAGTCTCCTGCGCTGTTGTAGATGGCCTATGGAATGCGGGGATGTCAGGCTGGCAGGCAGAGATGCACTAAATTAGCTATGTTTTTCTGACAAGTGGAACAGGATACTGTGTGTTTACTGGCTGGCCTCGATAAGCTTGTATAATTATCATTTTATTGATAAAGTGCCTGTCCTCTGGGAGGCACTAGAGATGCTGCACAGTGGAAATGTGATTATCAGCCACAATTAAAATAACAGGTAACGCACAGGTCAAATAATATACTAACAGAACAAAACTGGTACCAGGGAAAAGGGTTGATGGCGCGGCCCTGACCCAGGACTAGTATTGGAGTGGGTAATGCTTCATTTGATGCAGCAGGCAGGCAGGGTTGTAGGACAGCATGCTGAGCAGTGAAGCAGCCTGGCCCTGGCTTGCATTCCTGAGCCCCAGGTGTTCATCAAATTAAATCTCAGCTGAAACCTGACCTCCCTTTTTCAGTTCTGCTCATCATACATAAAACACCTGTGATAAAGGAATTGCTTTTTAAAAGTGGGTAAGGATGTGCCTAGGCAGTTGCCAAGGGGTGGCTAGAAACCCATGCTCAAGGTCACCACAGGAAAGGCCGGGTCACCCATCAATCTCAGGGCACAATAATGGTGGAATCACTACAAAGGTGTGGTGTGTCAGACTGCAGGAAGCCACAAGGACAAGGCTCCAAGCTGCAGTCTCAAGAGCTGGGCAGATCCCTTCCCCTTAAGTGCTTTAAAAACCCAGCGGTATGAAATCAGCCTGCCACTAAATAGAGAGCCAGAGTAATGGACACAGGGCAGGAATGATTATTATTACAATTGATACTATTTGTATTATTGCAGCACCAAGAAGCCCCAGATTGGAGCCACCTTGTGCCTGGCGCTGTACACACCTATAATGTGCCCCAAAAAGCATAGGGAGTCTACATAAACTAGATCGAGAAAGGGTGGGAGAAAGCGAATTTTTACTGAAGGAGAAGTAAGGGATTCTCTATCTGGCACCGCAGGGCAAACTAGAGGGGTGTGGATTGTAGAATGCTCTAACTGCCCCATGTAAACCTGACTGGAGTGCTCTAAAAGGTACCTAGTTTGCACTGAGGTAGACCTGTTTCAAACAGGACTCCAGTAATTTGCACCAGGTACCTTTTAGGGTGTGCCAGCAGGGTCTACATGGGGCAATTAGAGTGCAACACGTTAAAGCAGTCTACAGTCCACACCCCTCTAGTGTTCACTGCAGTGCCATGTAGATAAGCCCTAAGACTCAGAAGGACTGATTCTGAGACAGCTACTCATGCACCATAATACTTCACTCCACAGTCCAGTAAGAAGGCTGACCTCCTCCCCTATGTCAGGATCTCCTCCAGAAGCCCAAAGGGCTGGTTCCTATGTCTTCTTAGGTGAAAGAGATAACTAGTGATTTTTTGCCTCTTTCTTTTATAGTCCAGTGAACCTTCACCATGGATTCCTCAAACTGTGAGGAAGGTGTCATGGAGTCTGGAGAAGGAAGCTCCATGCTGGTTTCCTCCCCGCGGGTGTTTGCCAAAATGCAAATTGTCTGTTTCCTGCAATTTCCTCTCCTCATTACTTTGACAGCCCTGTTTACTTCTTATATGTAAATTGAGGTGAATTTGTTTAGGACAGACTTGTTAACACCTTTACCTAGGCGAGACTGACTTGTCTTGAACAGGTGCTAGTAACATCATACAGGGGGAATTAATAACTTTACATATAATTTTGCTATATATATATTTCATGACAATATTATTGGCCAGCAAGTTATTAGATTTTTTTCAGATGATATCTCACAAAGCATATTTCGTACAAAGATTATTACTACAGTGTGTAGAGTGCAAATACATGGGTACTTAGGGTCACAGTGCCCCGGGAGTTGCGTACAATTGCTGGCCCACAGTGATTAAATCATTCATAGACTTAATACAGTATGATCCCCAGAGATATTGCATGTGGTTGCCATATGGATCACAATCATGAGTCCAATCAATCCTCTCCTAGTCAAAAAAGGTAACCCTGCTAGAAAGTGCAATAGAGCAGCTGCATTTTAGCCTAGTCCCAGTTGGTTGGTTCACAATAGCATGTCTGACCCTAGATCTACTACGGTTTCCTTAAAGAGGCTAAAGACTAAAATCCAAAAATCGTTGGTTACCAGAGGTGGGAACGAATCATGATCTATGTGCCATATGGGTTTTCAACTTTAATTAGGGTGACCAGATAGCAAGTGTGAAAAATTGGGATGGGGGTGGAGGGTAATAGGAACCCATATAAAAAAAGCCCCAAATATCAGCACTCTCCCTATGAAGTCGGGACATCTGGTCACCCTAACTTTAATGGCTACAAGCATTAGGGAATCTGTGGCATCTCTGAGACTAACCAATTTATTTGAGCATGAGCTTTCGTGAGCTACAGCTCACTTCATCGGATGCATACCGTGGAAACTGCAGCAGACTTTATATATACACAGAGAATATGAAACAATACCTCCTCCCACCCCACTGTCCTGCTGGTAATAGCTTATCTAAAGTGATCATCAGGTTGGGCCATTTCCAGCACAAATCCAGGTTTTCTTACCCTCCACCCCCCCACACAAATTCACTCTCCTGCTGGTGATAGCCCATCCAAAGTGACAACTCTTTACACAATGTGCATGATAATCAAGTTGGGCCATTTCCTGCACAAATCCAGGTTTTCTCACATCCCCCCCACCCCCATACACACACAAACTCACTCTCCTGCTGGTAATAGCTCATCCAAACTGACCACTCTCCAAGTTTAAATCCAAGTTAACCAGAACATCGGGGGGGGGGGGGGACGGGTAGGAAAAAACAAGAGGAAATAGGCTACCTTGCATAATGACTTAGCCACTCCCAGTCTCTATTTAGGCCTAAATTAATAGTATCCAATTTGCAAATGAATTCCAATTCAGCAGTTTCTCGCTGGAGTCTGGATTTGAAGTTTTTTTGTTTTAAGATAGCGACCTTCATGTCTGTGATTGCGTGACCAGAGAGATTGAAGTGTTCTCCGACTGGTTTATGAATGTTGTAATTCTTGACATCTGATTTGTGTCCATTTATTCTTTTACGTAGAGACTGTCCAGTTTGACCAATGTACATGGCAGAGGGGCATTGCTGGCACATGATGGCATAGATCACATTGGTGGATGTGCAGGTGAACGAGCCTCTGATAGTGTGGCTGATGTTATTAGGCCCTGTGATGGTGTCCCCTGAATAGATATGTGGGCACAATTGGCAATGGGCTTTGTTGCAAGGATAAGTTCCTGGGTTAGTGGTTCTGTTGTGTGGTATGTGGTTGTTGGTGAGTAATTGCTTCAGGTTGCGGGGCTGTCTGTAGGCAAGGACTGGCCTGTCTCCCAAGATTTGTGAGAGTGTTGGGTCATCCTTTAGGATAGGTTGTAGATCCTTAATAATGCGTTGGAGGGGTTTTAGTTGGGGGCTGAAGGTGACGGCTAGTGGCGTTCTGTTATTTTCTTTGTTAGGCCTGTCCTGTAGTAGGTAACTTCTGGGAACTCTTCTGGCTCTATCAATCTGTTTCTTTACTTCTGCAGGTGGGTATTGCAGTTGTAAGAAAGCTTGACAGAGATCCTGTAGGTGTTTGTCTCTGTCTGAGGGGTTGGAGCAAATGCGGTTGTATCGCAGAGCTTGGATGTCATCAATATAGCGCAAGTAGAGTCAGGCATTGGCACCCTGACAGCAGGATTGTCTGGCTATGTAGACTCCCTCCTCAGGCCCTACGCTACCAGCACTCCCAGCTACCTTCGAGACACCACTGACTTCCTGAGGAAACTTCAATCCATCGGTGATCTTCCTGATAACACCATCCTGGCCACTATGGATGTAGAAGCCCTCTACACCAACATTCCACACAAAGATGGACTACAAGCCGTCAGGAACACTATTCCCGATAATGTCACGGCTAACCTGGTGGCTGAACTTTGTGACTTTGTCCTTACCCATAACTATTTCACATTTGAGGACAATGTATACCTTCAGATCAGCGGCACTGCTATGGGTACCCGCATGGCCCCACAGTATGCCAACATTTTTATGGCTGATTTAGAACAACACTTCCTCAGCTCTCGTCCCCTAAAGCCCCTACTCTACTTGCGCTATATTGATGACATCTTCATCATCTGGACCCATGGAAAAGAAGCCCTTGAGGAATTCCACCATGATTTCAACAATTTCCATCCCACCACCAACCTCAGCCTGGTCCAGTCCACACAAGAGATCCACTTCCTGGACACTACAGTGCTAATAAACAATGGTCACATAAACACCACCCTATACCGGAAATCTACTGACCGCTATTCCTACCTGCATGCCTCCAGCTTTCACCCTGACCACACCACACGATCCATTGTCTACAGCCAAGCTCTGCGATACAACCGCATTTGCTCCAACCCCTCAGACAGAGACAAACACCTACAGGATCTCTGTCAAGCTTTCTTACAACTGCAATACCCACCTGCAGAAGTAAAGAAACAGATTGATAGAGCCAGAAGAGTTCCCAGAAGTTACCTACTACAGGACAGGCCTAACAAAGAAAATAACAGAACGCCACTAGCCGTCACCTTCAGCCCCCAACTAAAACCCCTCCAACGCATTATTAAGGATCTACAACCTATCCTAAAGGATGACCCAACACTCTCACAAATCTTGGGAGACAGGCCAGTCCTTGCCTACAGACAGCCCCGCAACCTGAAGCAATTACTCACCAACAACCACATACCACACAACAGAACCACTAACCCAGGAACTTATCCTTGCAACAAAGCCCATTGCCAATTGTGCCCACATATCTATTCAGGGGACACCATCACAGGGCCTAATAACATCAGCCACACTATCAGAGGCTCGTTCACCTGCACATCCACCAATGTGATCTATGCCATCATGTGCCAGCAATGCCCCTCTGCCATGTACATTGGTCAAACTGGACAGTCTCTACGTAAAAGAATAAATGGACACAAATCAGATGTCAAGAATTATAACATTCATAAACCAGTCGGAGAACACTTCAGTCTCTCTGGTCACGCAATCACAGACATGAAGGTCGCTATCTTAAAACAAAAAAACTTCAAATCCAGACTCCAGCGAGAAACTGCTGAATTGGAATTCATTTGCAAATTGGATACTATTAATTTAGGCTTGAATAGAGACTGGGAGTGGCTAAGTCATTATGCAAGGTAGCCTATTTCCTCTTGTTTTTTCCTACCCGTCCCCCCCCCGATGTTCTGGTTAACTTGGATTTAAACTTGAAGAGTGGTCAGTTTGGATGAGCTATTACCAGCAGGAGAGTGAGTTTGTGTGTGTATGGGGGTGGGGGGGATGTGAGAAAACCTGGATTTGTGCAGGAAATGGCCCAACTTGATTATCATGCACATTGTGTAAAGAGTTGTCACTTTGGATGGGCTATCACCAGCAGGAGAGTGAATTTGTGTGGGGGGGTGGAGGGTGAGAAAACCTGGATTTGTGCTGGAAATGGCCCACCTGATGATCACTTTAGATAAGCTATTACCAGCAGGACAGTGGGGTGGGAGGAGGTATTGTTTCATATTCTCTGTGTATATATAAAGTCTGCTGCAGTTTCCACGGCATGCATCCGATGAAGTGAGCTGTAGCTCACGAAAGCTCATGCTCAAATAAATTGGTTAGTCTCTAAGGTGCCACAAGTCCTCCTTTTCTTTTTGCGAATACAGACTAACACGGCTGTTCCTCTGAAACCTGTCAGCATGTGGCATCTCTGTTGGTTTTGAAATACTTTTCAACTCTTTGAAGTTCAGCGAGCAGGTATTGGAGCTTTATCCATTACATTAAATTAATTATTTTATAAGAAATATTATTTAATTATAGCTTTAATAAGGATGTTGTACTGTTACGGTCAATGTAGAACACTTACATCTCATTTATAATCTCTGCTGTAGTTCAACATTTTAAAAAAAGTCAGGAAGTCTTTTTTTCCGGGATCTTTGTGCAGCTCTTGTTTAATACATGTGGCATCAAAGGAAGTTTGATATACAGCACACACAGCAGACGGTGAAGACACTTAAAATTGGAAATGGGATGGATGCTTTGCCATTGTGTGGTTTGCATTAGACAAAAAAACAGGTTAAAGGTGATATTTCCACAGTAAGGTGATTATTCTTCAGGATAGCAGGCACGAATGTAAACTAGAAAGAATGGCACACTAGTGAGTGAAAAGCAGGGATGTGTCTAAAGTGCCAGGTATGTAGGCAAAATAGATGCAGAAAGGCATTGTGGCAAAAGGCTCTAGGCAAACTAGAGAGTAAGGAATGAGGACTAGTAATATGGATGCCTAGAGATGGTGGAAAGCAAGAATAGAAGGCAACTAAAAAGAGATAGTAAAAAAAGAAGTGGAAATGAGATAATTATAATAATAGCTTGTCAAGGTTCCTCCCCCACTCTGAACTCTAGGGTACAGATGTGGGGACCTGCATGAAAAACCTCCTAAGCTTATCTTTACCAGCTTAGGTCAAAACTTCCCCAAGGTACAAAATATTCCACCCGTTGTCCTTGGACTGGCCGCTACCACCACCAAACTAATACTGGTTACTGGGGAAGAGCTGTTTGGATGCGTCCTTCCCCCCAAAATACTTCCCAAAACCTTGCACCCCACTTCCTGGACAAGGTTGGATAAAAAGCCTCACCAATTTGCATAGGTGACCACAGACCCAAACCCTTGGATCTGAGAACAATGAAAAAGCATTCAGTTTCTTACAAGACAACTTTTAATAAAAATAGAAGTAAATAGAAATAAAGAAATTCCCCCTGTAAAATCAGGATGGTAGATATCTTACAGGGTAATTAGATTCAAAAACATAGAGAACCCCTCTAGGCAAAACCTTAAGTTACAAAAAAGATACACAGACAGAAATAGTTATTCTATTCAGCACAATTCTTTTCTCAGCCATTTAAAGAAATCATAATCTAACACATACCTAGCTAGATTACTTACTAAAAGTTCTAAGACTCCATTCCTGGTCTATCCCTGGTAAAGACCAGCATATAGACAGACACACAGACCCTTTGTTTCTCTCCCTCCTCCCAGCTTTTGAAAGTATCTTGTCTCCTTATTGGTCATTTTGGTCAGGTGCCAGCGAGGTTACCTTTAGCTTCTTAACCCTTTACAGGTGAGAGGAGGTTTCCCCTGGCCATGAAGGATTTCAAAGGGGTTTACCCTTCCCTTTATATTTATGACATAGCTACAGATGGGCTTCCTAGTCTCTGTCTTTCAGTGGGCACAGGGACGTGAACTCAATCTTTTTCAAGAAAAAATGGCCTCATTAGTTTCCTAAGGAGAAGGTTCTCCCCATTCTCTTTTGGTACAACAGGTGAAGATTTTCTCAGTGAGAGCAAGGGATGTGAGAAGGTTGCTGGCTGAATGGGGCTGCTTTTTGGTGAGAAGAATAGGTCCCAGGGTATAAGGCTGTATATTTTATGAAAAGTGGTGGAAAAGCTAGAGAGAAAGAGATCAATTCAAAAGATGTCCTTCCTTTCAATGCCAGCCTTATTTCCTCTGGATACATATAATGAGAACCATTTCTGAAATGGACTTCCTCACTGCTAGCATCTATAAGAACATAAAACATAAGAACAGCCATACTGGGTCAGTCCAGAGGTCCATCTAGCCCAGTATCCTGTCTGCTGACAGTGGCCAATGCCAAGTGCCCCAGAGGGAGTGGACCTAACAGGTAATGATCAAGTGATCTCTCTCTCCTGCCATCCATCTCTACCCTCTGACCCTCCATCCTATCTCTGTCACAAACCAGCTGTCTCCATACGCCATCATCACAGCAGTGCTCAGTGGGGTCTGATGGTCCCTCCAGGGAGTAGGACCTTATCAGTGGAGTCCCTTCTTGTGTGGAATTTAAGCAGAGATCCGTATATGCCAGAACCGGCCTGTTTTTAGGGCACAGTATAGACTCATCTCCCTGTGCAAGGCTTCCCTCTGTAATGTAATGTGCTCCTCTTTGCAAATAGAAGCCTCTCTTGACTTTATACATAGTGGATATGGACATGAGTGCATTCAAAATGCATAGGTTTGATAAGATTAGATATAAAGGGCCAGAGCTTCAGATGTGTAAATCAGTCAATGGAGCTACAGTAATTTACACCCACTGAGGATCTGGCATGTAAACTACACATAATCTGTTTTCACAGCTCTGCTTGAATTCTTCCAGTTTTCCCCAGTTAAAGAGGACCTGGCAATCAGTGTCCAGTTCTGTGAGTTGCTCTCAAAAGGCTCATCTGGGCACCACACAGTTTGGTGAGTTTCCATAGAATTGGGAGTTTAAGGTTGCCACTTAGCATTATTTACATGGTGATGCTGTTGTTGCTTTGTCTCAGAATTGCACGTTGCATAGTTATGGGAATCAGCAAACAAGAACTATATCTCTTGTGGGCAAAACTAAACATGTCAATAGAGTGGAAGAAAATGTCACTGCTGGCACATTGGAGAAATGCCAAGCTAAACTACTAGCAGATAACTGGAAATACCTCTCTGTAACCATTTGGCTTGGGACTTCATCAGCTGAAATCAGCTAATATTGGACTTGATAAATGCCTTGTTTTGTCTCAGGGCATCTGAGCATGGTTTATTTATAATGTATAATGTTTTTAAAGCAGAATATCATCAGAATTGTTATAACACCAGTAGTTTTTCACCCCATGTCTCTTACCGTTTCAAATCGTAAATATCCAACCTGAATCTTCTGTTTTTTCCCCTTTAGTTGCTACCAGTGAAAGTGGGTCAGGTAGAAACGTAGCTTTTCTGTCTGACACTTTTACTGATATAGAGCACAGACACTGTGCCCTGTGTTTCGAGTCCTGTGTTGCCCTTGGTATCTACTTGTCCCTGCTACAGATAGCCTTTTTTTCCATTGCTTCCCATTTAAACTTTCAAGGGTTTATTTATTCATTTTATTTAACCCACTGCTTGAATGTCTACAACAGTGTACCTGAGTGTTTTGTAATAAAACTAACCTACTGCTCAAAATATTAACAAATCAAATAAATGACCAACGGAATCAAATGTCTGGCATGTTGTCATAGATTTTTTGAATTTCAAAGAAAAATGAAGGGTAATATCTCCTTCACCCTCCCAAAAAATCATCCTGTTTTTTGACCAGCTCATCAGCAAATGGCATTTGTTTCCTACTGATCTGAACATATAGGAGGGGAACAAGGATGGAACTGGCAAATAGGATGATGCCCCAAAAGTCAAGAATAGGCCAACCAAAATAGTCAGAAGGTGAAATCCTGCCTGCATTGAAGTCAATGGGGATTTGCTATTGAGTTCAGTGGAGTCTGGATTTCATGCAAAGCTGGTAGCATGCATTAAAGTGACTCCAGTGGATTTAGTCTCAGAGGGGTTACCATAGCTGAGAGCCATGAGTGAGAAAGTCCGTCCACCACCTGCTCCTGAGTGAGCCTGGAAAGCAGTAGCAGACCCACCTTGCCTGATCACAACTGCCAGGCATAGACTGAGAGGTGATGACTCAGATATTGATGGTTGGGATTATGAAGCGTGTTGTGCACAAAGAATAATAGATGGTAGCACCGGAAAGGCTGTCTTCCCGGGTATAGTACAACCTCTGGAGTAACTGTAGGATGGTCACAATATGTGTGAAGGGCATGGAAGACACCTGTAAAATGGGATAAATGTTATCTGTCCACCTGTTTGATTGTGATTGTGTTGTCTGCCATATGAGTTCAATCGCTCGGTGGTCAGTGAACTACCCAGGAAGGACAATAGCTTTGATAAGAGCTCAGCAAAAACCCAGGATCTTATACTGCTGCTGATTTTATAGCTTCCCAGGCCACAAGGGACCACTGTGATCCTCTTTCCTCACCTCCCATATAACACAGGCCATAGAACTTCCCTGAATTAATTCCTGTTTGAATTAGAGCCTCTCTCTTATAAAAAAATAACCCAATTCAATCTTGTTTTAGACAATTGCCAGTAATGGAAGCTCCCAAAGCCTGACCAGGTGCAAGAGATATGGAATTTGGGGTGGATGAAAGGACAGCCCCTAAAGCACAGAGGAGAGAAAAAAGAAAAGGAGTACTTGTGGCACCTTAGAGACTAACCAATTTATTTGAGCATAAGCTTTCATGAGCTACAGCTCACTTCATCGGATGCAGAGGAGAGGAGAGAGAGAGAGGCTGAGACTGAATCACCAGAGATGGGGGTGACCGGGGTAAGCTAGGCTGACCTACTTTTTAGGTAAGAGAGAAATGTGTGTTGACCATTCATTGTGTTAAAACTCCTTTTCTCTTGTTATGTTTGTTCCTGCTGCTGAGGTTATGCAATGCCTTGTTCTGGAAAGGTAGGTTTATGCTACTGTATTATCCTACTGATCACAGTTACTGAAGGAAAGACTGGCAGGGCTCAACACCAGATGGAGCTGCTGAGGAATCGTGGTGGGTACGCAGGGTGCTGAAGCCTGAGACTGGGAGAATCATGGGATTTCCCCGTACAACAAGTGATGGTGCTGGGTGGGGTGGGGGGTGCACTCGGAGAAACTACATTGGGGTCAAAGAGGCAGCTGGCCCTCAACATGACATTATGATTCTTCGTCTACAGGACTTCTTATAAGCACATAGGGTGGGATTTTATGTGAGCCCAGGGATGTTAGGGTGGGCTGACTTCAGAGCACTGATCTCATTGAAAGCCATTGAAAATTGTGTGTTTAAGTCACTTCTGTGCTTTTGAAAAATCCAACCTCCAGGCTTTGGGGGGATACCGATGGAATTTGGCTCCTTTGAAAATCACAGCCATAAACCTACTATGTCCATACGGCCCCAATAATGTGATTTCACTCTCCACGAGTTCCATTCATTAGAACTAGTGGTAATGGCTTTGCTCTTCCTGGTACACACAATCCATTCTTAGCCACAAGCCACCACAAGATGCAAACCTAAGTGCCTTTGCCATCCAAGGGAAAATATCTACTGAATCAATTTCACTAAACCTGTGGTGCACCTCTGCAGGTCTAATCTGTGCTACTGGGATTCTTTTCAGTGGGTGCAAAAAAAAGCCCTGTGCTCAAAATACAAACGTATTCCCTTGCATTACCTTGTGTCCATCATGATCATATGAAACATTTTTTCTTTAACATCTGCTGCCTGCCTATAAATAATAAGCTAGGATCCAACACAATTTCTGCAGGTAACCAGCTGTGATGGCCTGCAGAGATTCATAATAGTAAAGTGTTTATGGAGATTTTTGAATTTACATGTTTATGAAGTTTGCAGTGTGACATAAGATAAAATGATATAATTAATGGTGTATATTTTGCAGCAGTCAGGGTTCTGAGGTGCTCGGTAAAGTAAATAAAGTTAGTGAATACCCCACACCATACAGTGGCAAACATACACCCAACAACACAGAACTGGGAAGAAGGAGGGTGTATGCATGTGAGAGACAGGGAACGAAAGAGAAATACAGTCATCATGAAAGTCCATTAAGATATATTAGATAATGTAGTTCAATTATTTATTTTTGTTTAAAAATAGAAAAATAACATTAAGAGAAAAATTTGCATGATTTTTTTTTCAAATTTTCAGTAAAAATCATTTGTGTTTGGATTTAAACATTCCCTGCAGTGTTTGCAAGCCAATTATAGCAGCATTGTGCCAGCATATGAGACTCAAACAGCCTAGAAACAAAAGTGAAGCTACTGGAGATGAGCCTAAAGCAAAATTTCAGATCTGGCTTTGGATGGAGTTCAAGATGTAATCATCACATGTGCCATGGGAGTTCTAGCTAAAGGAGATATATCTGTATGTATGTAGATCATTAGTTAATGTAATGAGCACCATCTTCTAGCAAGTAGAAATAAGTGGTAGGTTCAATAAAATTGTTGTTATGCACTTGCAAATGGCTTTCTGAGTCCAACCCTTAGCAATCTTCCAGTGAAAGGTGAGGTTGAAACCTTAGATCTGAACAGAACTCGACTTGGGGGGTTAAAAATATAAACTTTCCCCAAACACCTTGGTGCTCAGATTTACTATGAACTCAGATCCAAACCCTGTTGCCAAGTTTTGATTTGGGCCTACCTCTGTGCCAGTTGAAACCAATTTTCAAATATTGAGCAAAATCCAAAGAAGGCAAGAGCTGAAATGAAAAAAGAAGAACAAATAGCTGGGGATTAAAAATATAAATAATTATAACAGTTAAGGCTTAAAGTTAGTCTCTCTCTCTCTCACACACACACACACACACACAGAGGAAAATAGGGAATAAAAAAATCTCTCATGTTACAACACTTTCCCGTTTGCAGGTTGTCTAGATTAGGAAAAGAAACTGAGGTTAGATATGGGATAGCTAACACTTACTGAAGTGAATGCAGGTTTCACCATAACCAAGTTAGCTGACATCCACATGGCCTTGTCTACACACGAGTGTTAGAATGCATTAGCTAAAACATGTTAGTGTACACCTTCTAACAACACACCTTTAAATCCTAGTCAAGGCAAACGTCTTCTGGATCTAGGACCAACCTCAAACAGCTAAATCAAGTTAAAAGGTGTAATGTGCATCTATACTAGGGAAAAGGTTCGATTAGGTCAGGATCTGCTAATATGTGTTAGCTAACCCTGCTCTAACCTTGACCCCTTTTTCCAATATAGTCAAACTCTTCCTTTGTCTATCTTGTCTAATTAGATTGTAAACACTTCTGGGCAAGGATTTGCCTTTTAATTCATCTGTAAGGCACCACATATACCTATGGTACTATAGAAACTGTTTAATTAATTTAATTAAGATGACTGGAGATTTTTAAAAATCATAAACCAAGTCTTTGTAAATCATTACTAGGGTTACGGAAAACCAACAGCTGATCATTAACTCAAAGGGAACAGGACTGGAAACTGCCACTTGAGATACCTAGCTGAGGCCTCTTTACATTTTAATCTACTCCCTCAAGTGTCTGAATTAGAGGGTTATTGAGGACAATACCTCAGTAACTCATTCCAGTCTCTCATTGGTCACCATTTTAAAAGCTTCTTGCCCCCTAAGCCTAAAAGTTTCCTTTCAGATTTTATTGCTTTTATTGCTGATCCTATGTCAATTTAAATAATCCTGCCTCTTACCTCACTTTGTTTCCTGTAAAATATTTGCTTTTATGGGAAAATCTTATAGAATTTAACAGAAAATGGCAAACAATCCGGAAGATTCAAACTTCTACAGAAAAGAGACTTCTCTCTATTAAATTCCAAAGATTTTTTAGAGAGACAAGGTGGGTGAGGTTATATCTTTTACTGGACCAGTTTCTGTTGATGAGAGAGACCACCTTTCCATCTTACACAGAGCTCTTCTTCAGGTCTGGGAAACTAAGGCCAGATCTACACTAAAGACCTCTGTCGGTATAATTGTCGTTACTGACCTAACCCCTGGTCGTGAGCATCTTCCATCGACATAGCTACTGCCTTCTGCGGAGGTGGATTAACTATGCCCATGGGAGAAGCTCTCGCATTGGCATAGTCGTATCTTCACTGAAATATGACAGTGGCATAGCTTTACCGGTTCAGCCATGCCACGGCAGCTTTTTAAGTGTAGACTTGCCCTGACGCTGAGTTAGTTTCCCAGACCTGAAGAAGGGCTCTGTGTAAGCTCAAAAGCATGTCTGTCCCACCAACAGAAGTTGGTCCAATAAAAGATCTTATCTGACCCACCTTGTCTCTCTAGTAACCTGGGACCAACGTGTCTACAATAACACTGCATACAAAGATTTCTCGAGTCCTCTGTCTAGAACTCTATGATTAAATTTCTATTAAATTCTTAAGGACTTTTCCAACAGGGTGCAAACAACATGGGGGTGCAAAGGAGGACTTGTGGCACCTTAGAGACTAACCAATTTATTTGAGCATGAGCTTTCATGAACTACAGCTCACTTCAAAGTGAGCTGTAGCTCATGAAAGCTCATGCTCAAATAAATTGGTTAGTCTCTAAGGTGCCACAAGTACTCCTTTTCTTTTTGCGAATACAGACTAACACGGCTGTTACTCTGAAACATGGGGGTGATTGTTCATGGCCTGGCGTCTTGTGCAGAGATCGTGAAAATGCTTCTGATTTAATAGCATTTTGTAGCCACATTCTATTTGCTGTGCCCGGCAACACAGAATCGGCCTCCCCTCTCTCTCGAATTGTCCCTTCTTTTCAAAGCTCCGCATTCTAAGTTTTCTTACTAGCTCCTGACCCCTGATGTGCTGCAATCCTTTTATCAGTTTGGTTGTGCTCCACTGGATTTTTTTAAAATACTTTATCAATGCCTTCTGTGTACCCCAGGGATGAAAACTGTTCCCATTATTCCATGTACAGCCATGCCAAGGAAGGAAACATAGGGACCAAGGCCTTACCTAAGAAGGCTTTACCTAAGAAGCCCCTATTCCCATGAGGAAGCCTGTGGAGTTCTTTCAGTTACATGCCCAGAAAACAAATCGGCTGACAACCAACACCTCTTATGGGTTTCTCCCAGTAAGTAATGCTCCTGATGTCACTACCATTGTATCCAAAACTGTACTCTAACTAGATCTGTTTAATAGAATAAACAGGAGTATGAGTACTGGGAAAAAAATATTTGGCAAATACAGTATTGCCAACTCCAAATGTTGACTGAGTCCAACCCCTCCCCCCAGTCATCTGACTGGCTTAAAATCATGAGATTTTAAAAAAAATAATAAATCTTGGGTTCTTCAAATTTGCCTTTTGGCTTTTGAGCCTTCGAGGTGCTCTTGCTTCACTGCATCCAGTGTCTAGACACTCCCTTTTGGTTTTAATTGAAAGCCGAGACTGTCTTGTAGTATCCGGGTTCTAACGGATGGAGCTTTACGACTCCCCTCCCCCACACTAAAATATTGAAAGGTTTGTTATAAAACAACAAGTGTTGGGAACACTGCAAAGAAGATTCTCTCTTGAGCGTTATGACTTTTATGACAGCTGGTCAACTGTGCCTTGTCCCTTTGTACTGCTCCAGTAGCCAAAGGGCCTGACATTTTGCCTTGTAATTCCTCTGACATAACAGACAATAATTACAGTGGGCTAAACTATTTTTAAAATAATCTGACATCCATCCCTCTATCCAAATGATGATAACCAGTTTAATATCTGGTACACATACCTTATGAATGACCTCATTGTGTTCTGTTTATCTGTTTTTTTCCAAACACCCAAATTCAAGGCATGAAACAGGATCCTCTCTATATGCCTTTTTTTCCTGTCTTAAGAGTAGAGTCATTTTTAATGTGTTTTAAACAGTATTAAAAACTCACTTGCAAATGCCACACACCAATGAAGACTCCAGATGGCTTTCAAGTTATGAAGGGGTGTCCAGAAACTTTTTAAACAACAGAAAATGGGGAAATGTATGACATTTCCTCCATGATGGTATAAAATATCACCTTGCTCTTGTCATTTGCAGTCAGTGAGTGATGTACAATCCTAGACACACTGCAGAGCAAACAGCGATTCCAGTGGGAGTTTTCCACAGAAAAATAAAGTCCAGATTGTTCAAACATGGGTCTGGGCAAAGCAAAGCACTATTTATGCTATTGGACAATCTGCTCAGAACACTACCTGATGGCCACCATCCTTGTGGATACTGGGGCGGAAACACGGACCTCCAGAACTAAAAGCATAAGTGTCAAGGTGCAGCGACTCATCCCTGTGGCGCCTCCTGCTGGTCGTCCAGGGAATTAGCGTTCCAGCCTCCGGAGCGCCCTCTGCAGGCTGGTGTCCTGCTTGCCGCTGTGTCCCCATGTCCCTCCCGGACCCAGGCACCCCTTTTACCCAGGGTGCTGCCCCCTGGCAGTACCCCCACAGTCTCTGGGTCTCCCCTCCCCAGGGAACCTTCACCCACTATCCCCACCTCACCTCAGTCTTTGGCTGCTGCCAGTCACCATTGAGCCCCCACACACTGGGGCGGACTGCAGTGTATAAGCCAATCATCACAGGCAAGGGGGGTTTGGACCTGCTGCCTCTGCCTGCCTTTGGGCTGCCTCCTGCAACCCCAATACCTATCTGGCCTTACACTAGGCCTGCAGCCTGGGGGTTTCTAGGCCAGAGCTTCCCAGCTCCCTTGGCCTTCCCCCAGCCCTGCTCCCTGTCAGGTACTCTGGTATGCTCCCCATCGGCCAGGCCCATCTCCCTCCACAGCTAGAGGAGACTCTGTGTGCTCCTGGCCCACTGCCCTCTTACAAGGGCCAGCTGCCTGATTAAGCCAGCCACAGCCTGATTGGGGTGTGGCTCCCAGCTAAGGCTGCTTCTCCCGATCAGTGCCGCTTTTCCTTCCCTGACACAGCCCTCTCCCCAGGCTGTTTTAAGCCTTTTAAGGCAGGAGCAGGTGACCACCCAGCTACAATAAGTCTCTATAAAGAGTCACTCTTGATAACTGGGGGCTATCTCAGACTCACTTTCTCTGTAGATTGGGCACAGACAAGGACACGTAACATACACTGACCACTGTGTTACATTTGCACAATGGACAAATATTTTTGTCAGCCTCCTCAGAGATCATAAGACATCGCAGACATTTATGTCAGAGATGCTGCCCTGCTCTCCTTCTCCTTTACATCAAGTTCACGTGATTCTGTTCCAGTACCTAAATAGAAAGCAGCACCTGGAGAGAAACCAGCTTCCTTAAGCTAAACCTTGGAAAGATAGAAATGATGCTGTCTTGTGGTCTTCAAAGAACCATGCACAATTCAAACATCACTCTTGAGCCAGGTCTACACTACAGAGTTTTGCTGGCAAAACATTGTCACTTAGAATGTGAAAAAATCACACCCCTAATTGACATAACGATGCTGGGAAAACCTCATGTGAAGATTCAGTTTATACCTGCGCAAGAGTTATTTTTCCGGCATGCATTATGCCATTTGGGGAGATGGTTTAACTTTACCAGCAAGAGGGCTCCTTTAATCGGTATACGCTGCAGCAGCACCAATGGGCTCTGCCAGAATAACTGTAGCTTCAAAGCCTTTTGAGTACAGACAAGCCCTCAGATTAGCGGGAGAGAGCGCATCAGAGGCCAGACCAGGACTATAAAAGTCTCTCTCATTAGAACTGCAAAGGACCATCATCCTGTCTGCCACGTGGATCAAATGAAATGCCCGTCTTACTCTTCCAGCCATATGTGTAACTATAGCAACAATATAGAGAGAAGAAGATGGAAAAGGATAAAAAAACCCACCCCCAACTTCCTTTCTCCACCTGCGCTAGAGATGGAAGGAAAGAACTAAGGAAAGAAAGAAGCATAACCTGCTTATTGGGCCTATATCATGTGTGGCACTCCAGTACTCAAATGCTGAATGTGGGATGGATGGGTGGATAGACAGAGAATTTTCTGTGCTAGAAGAATGCAGGATGCAAGTCTTTGTGAGGTTTTGTTTCATCCAATAAAGCGAAAAACAAAAAAGATCTTTAAGTACACGTTATTTTCCTTCGGTTACTTCAGCTACTTATTTCATTCTGCCATTTGCATCATTCTACCTTAATCTTCTTTGTTGTGTATTTCCATCAGGCTACAGAAGTAGCAGAAATATGTTTTTGGGGGGTGAGGGGAAGCCGGGGGGGGGGGGGGGTAGGGGGAGAGCATTGTGAGCTACAAGAAATGATCTTGCTAGAGACAGCAGTCATTTTTCTTAGTGGGAATTCTGAGGAATTAGTGGACCATTGTACATATTTCAGGTGTCTGAAAAATATGTTTTAGACAAATCCAGTGAAAGAAAGAAAGAAAGAAAGAAAGAAAGAAAGAAAGAAAGAAAGAAAGAAAGAAAGAAAGAAAGAAAGAAAGAAAGAAAGAAAAGGATGCTGACCTATGTCTACCACATTTACGTCAATTAGATAGAGATAAAGAGAGAAATAATGTAGGGAGAATTTCTCCTGTCTGATATGCAGTCTGGATCTTTTTAGACCATGTAGATATCTGTCCATAATCTGTACCTATAAAGGTAAAACAGTTCTGATAAAAAGCCCCTCCCCAAAAAAACTCTGTTGTCCATATTTAGAAGTAAACTTGATGTGAACTTTTCTGTGGTTGTGAACTGATTGGATAATATTTTGCCTTCATTATCATGTGCCTCTGAACCTCAAATACAGAAAAAAAGAAAAATAAACTATTGGAAAGTCTTTTCTCATGGTATTTCTGGCCAGATCCACAGTAGGAATTACCATAAATTTTACCAGAAATGTTCTTCTGATGCTATTTAATAAATTCCAGAGATTGAACAGTTCAGATAAGCGTCTGAACTTTGTGGAGTTTCTCCAAACTGAGCCAGCGCTGTTGAAGTTCACCTATCCCTAATTCTGCATTTGTTCCAAGTGGGGAATTTTTATCAATGTTCATGGATTGCCCATGCAAAGAATGAGCACAGATTATCCGATAGCTATCCTCACAGCAGATAAAATATCAGCAGTATGTGAATCAGAGTGGAGAGTGTTGTCAGCAAATTTGTAATTTGGGTATGTCAGATAGTTTTTCACACTAAAACAGCAGTATTATCATATTAAACTAAATTAAATAAATCAGGGATAATAAATAAATAAACAACAACCATGAGCTTTCAGCAGATGGTTTATCTTTCCAAGATACTTCCTTATGTGTGTGATTGCAGGATCTAAAAGATTAAAAATTGTTTTGAATAGCTGAGAAAAACATGTATGTTTTATGCAATCAGAGCTGACAGGTTTTCTTCTCTTTGATGCAGAGATAAAGCTAGTTGTTTCTTGATTTCAATTCATCCCTAAGAAGTCAAAATAGCAACATATTGCTGGTGTAGTCCTATCTTTTTAGTATGTGATCAGTCCAATTTTTTTTAAAAAATAAACCAGTGAACTATGCATCATCAGTGCGTATTTGGAAAACAATTCCGTAGTTCTAAATTAAGACCAATATGTTTGAAACATACTTTACCATGAAAGCTACACCTGTGCAGAATGCCATCTGTGTTACTTACTTGTTTTGAAAACCTGTCAAGTATTTACTAAGATAACAGATGTGCTTCTTTTGGTCTTTCCTCAAGCAAAGAACCCATGAATTCCCACTTTGATCCATCAGTTCTCAACTCAGGGACCAGAACTCGCTTTTAAGAGCAGTTCAAAGAAGGAAACTATGAAATACCTTTGGAGCACGTTATAGGCTGATTTGAATTGGACCAGAAAACTAGCAATCCATAGGCTCAAATTTATTGGCATAAAGCATGGGTCACAACTTCCTGAACAGGTCTCAGGGATTACAACAACCCTGTTCTTCCCACATTGCTAAATGGAAGGGGGGATCTAGATGAGATGGGAGGGGGTCCTGGTGATGGTGGGAGTTGCAGTATGAGAAAAGAGGTCATGGTATGGAAAAGCTTGAAAACTACTGTCATAAAGTATGAATAGCAGAGTCTGCCTATGAACCATTTGCAAACAGAAAAGAAAGCTAAAATTCACTGAATAAATTATTTGTGTGGCGTATTGATAATTGTGTTAAAATTACAAGCTATCCCTTTAATTTGTAAGGGGTTTCCTGGTCCTGCTTGCAAGGATAGGGGGCTTTGTCGGAAGCATGCAATCAAAGTAAGCATGCAGAGAGCCTGCCTAGAGTAAGATGGAGTGAGATGTGCCTCTTTGCCTTTAGGAGCAGACTGCATTGTCATAGAATCATAGAATACCAGGGTTAGAAGGGACCTCAGGAGGTCATCTAGTCCAACCCCCTGCTCAAAGCAGGACCAATCCCCCCAATTTTTGCCCCAGATCCCAAATGGCCCCCTCAAGGATTGAACTCACAACCCTGGGTTTAGCAGGCCAATGCTCAAACCACTGAGCTATCCCTCCCCCTTCTCTGGTTTTGAGTTCTTGTGTGTTATTGTTCTTGATCCTAATAAATAAAGTAGAATTACACAGCAACCTTCCCACATGATTATTTATGTTTTATCTACTTCCTCTGTGTGTGTGCCGTGAAACATAACAGGTAGCCAGAAAACAGTTCCCCCAGTTCTAGTTGCCAGTGTATTACACCTGGTCTCACCTTGATTCAAATTAGGCCTAGTCTGTACAGAGCTTGTTTCTCTGAATCAAGTCTCCCCTCTGTTGTTAATGCCGGGATAGCACTACTGGTGGGAGAACAACTACTGTGGACAAGGCACTGTGGCCACTGAAGAATTTACCCCTGTCATGTAGCATGGCTCTGAGTTGGTTTAGACCTGTGGCTCTCAACCTTTCCAGGCTACTGTACCCCTTTCAGGAGTCTGATTTGTCTTGTGTACCCCTAAGTTTCACATCACTTAAGAACTACTTGCTTACAAAATCAGACATAAAGTACAAAAGTGACACAACACACTATTACTGAAAAATTGCTCATTTTCTCATTTTTACCATATAATTATAAAATACACCAATTGGGATAGAAATATTGTACTTACATTTCAGTGCATGGTATATAGAGTAGTAGACACAGGTAATTTTATGACATTTTAGTTTGTGCTGATTTCACTAGGGCATTTTATGCAGCCTGTTGTAAAACTAGGCAAATATCTAGATGCAATGATGTACCTCTTGGAATAACTCTGCATACCCCAGGGGACCTGGTTGAGAACCCCTGGTTTAGACAATGTGGTGCTTAACTACTGGTGGGAAGTGTGTGCACTAATGCTTCTACCTTTGGAGCTGAACCAGCGTTAGCACTGGCAGGATTTTTTTCCGAGAAAAAGAAAGAGCCTCATCTAGTCACAGCCTTATAGGAGAATTACAAAGACACGTAGGAGACAATGTGCATCAGAGCCTCAGCTGATATAAATCGGCACAGCCACTTTGAAGTCAATGCACTAGACTGTTCTTCTCTTGATACCAAGGAAGCCCCACCAGGAATGGGACTTGAAGGCTGTAACTGGCCCAGCAAAAGTGTCTAATCCCGCTCAAAGCCTTGTGGTGGATTTCAGCAAAGCCAGGAAAAGGAGCCATTTGTGAGGTAAGGTAGATGGAAAACAGGAACCTCTACAGTGTTTGCTAGGGAACTAGACCAATTTCTATCAGCTGAGAATCTAGTCCTTTATTCTGCTTATTGTGTCAGAAACCCATCTAAGAACTCCCGACCTCTGTACACTCATTGTCCCCTTCGAGCTGTGTTATTGTTACAAAATGTTCAGAGAAAGAACAAAGCTGGAGATGTGACTATATTTCATTTTTCTCTGAAGCAAAACAAAACCTAGCATTACCCATGCCTCGCTCAATGGAAAGAAAGTTAATCCATTAACATAGGGCATACAACAGAATTTTAATGGGAACTTTAATCCACTGTGTTTGGACATGTAATTGTTAACATTTTGGTTTCATTAATGGCATGTTTTGTGCTCGGGGTACTCCAAGAAATGAACATCTGGTATTAATAACTTTTCAACATAAAAAAACTCAACAAAATTACAACCTATTGTAGTTGGCAGATGGGTTGCAAAGCAGAAAGGAAAAAAAATTCACAAGACACCAGCTAGATTAATCCATTGCAATATAGATCCTGATTTAATTCAAATGATGCATAATGCATTGACTTCTAACAATAGGTGGCTATTGTGAGCAGTCTTTTCATATTTAGACATATTCAGTAATGATTATTCATGTAAACAGGCTTTTTGTTTAAAATTAATCACTAAATTGTTTTGACTGGTGTGATGGCTCTAACTTTAATGGGAGATAAAACATGCATATTGTGGCACTAAACGTCCCAGCTAAAGCAGAAACAAATGAAAGGGCCCTCCCATCTCTGCACCATAAACTCCGTGGCATTGAATTTCTGCATTAGCTTTGAGACGAAAAGGGCAAGAGACTGAATCATAAATCAACTCCCACCCTGATCATGGCCACTCACATCATTAAAAGATTACAGAAATTGGGGGAAGGCTGTTATACGGGCCCATCAGAGTAGGCTAAGTCAAAGCTGGGCTGATCTGAAAGTATCTGAATCAGGAAAGAGACGCTGGTGTTGAAACTTCATAAGCTTGGTTTTCTTTTTGTCTTGGAACCGATAAGGGGCCTTATAAGACTTTCCTGTCTCGACTATTGTGTAATTATTAACTATGCTACACGGCGCAATGCAGTCGACCAGACCAGAGGCCTTCAGCTCACATTTGTCTTCCTAAATTGGATTGCATTTTTCAACGGCCCCACTGGACTTGTTCTGAATCTGCCTTTTTGAACTAAAATTGCGATAATCAGCCAAAGTCCTGCTATCAGTTTTAGCCCCCATATAAACCCATAGTATCTCCAGTGAATGGAGTCACTCTGGGTTAACATCATGGGTAAACAGTGGAATTTGTTCTCTAAAGTCTTTACTTTGCAATGAGTTGCTCATGAAGGGCTCTAGACTATGGCTTTTGTGTCACTGTTCTCCATAGGGGGCGGTGCAGAGTTGCACCACCCTAAGCCCACCACCACGGAGATACTGCCTCAAATGGGCTTTCTCAGGGCTGCTTCACATGCATGCAGGTGCACACTGGCCCTGTTCTGTGGACTGAAGTGGGGAGTAGCAACAACCCATTCCTGTGCTCCCCAGAGTGCAGGGATTATGTGGGGAAGAGTGTGTGTTTGGAGGCTTCTTTCCCTTCCCATGCAACCAAGCAAGGGCCATCCTGGATTGTCCCCAAATGGAATGAAATCCTATATGAAAGGAACATAAATTAACAGCAGATCTGGGGAGAAAGAGAGAGACACAATGCAATTTTCCTTTTTAGTTAAGAGGAGTAAAAAGGGAACTATTTTGAAGACCAAGGTAAACAGTCAGTTTGGATAATACTAGACCAGACAGATGAGGCTAGTAGGAAAGTCAATCATCACTAACATGTTTTTCTTCTTTGTACTGTGTTGTGAGAAGCAGGGGAGCCCCCACATGAGCTATCCTCTATTGCTTGCTCAGTACAAGAAAAACTTACTACATTGCTCTTGAGAACAGATTCAACTGAGTGACAATGGAGCAACACACTACCTCTTCCATCCAAGTTGTGGGATTGAATTGAAAGGAGAGCAGGGCAGAATACACCCATAGCAGGTTAGAGTGTGACTCTGCAATTGGTCCTGTCCCATCTATGGGTCTATGGGAGTCTCTGCACCTTCCCTCACTTGTGCAAGGAAGTAGCAAAATCTGTCTAAGAATCCACCTTTTCTTTATCTTCTCAGCATTTACCTTGTTTCTTTGAAGTGTTTTTGGTTGTGAAAATCCTGGCTTGTGAACTTCTTGGAGCAAGCACACAAAAGAGAGCAGTGTGATGTAGAGGATAAAGCACTAGACTGGAACTCAGGAGACCTGGCCCTGCTTTGCATCTCTGCCTCTGACCTGCTGTGTGACCTTGGGCAAGTCACTTAACTTCTCTGTGATTGTTTCCCCTTGCACCATGTGTCCATTTAGCATTAACTCTTCAGGAGAGGGATTGTCTCTCATTATCTCTTTGTACTTCACCTAGTGCACAGGGTCCTGACCTCAGTTGGGGATTGTAAGTGCTACTCTAACACACATGATTAATAATAGGTAGAGAGAGTCAGAAATTTTCCAATGGAACATTTTTCCCCTGGAAATGCTGATTCAGCTAAAGAAAAACTTTTTTGCAGCATTGTGTCAATTTTGACCCAAAAAATTGTTTTGAAAGAAAAATTGAAAAAAAAAGTATTTTGATAAGGTCAGAACATTCTGATTGGACCTTTTCAGAACAGAGAACTAAGACATTTTTATAAAGTCAAAATCAGAACAAAACCATCTGATTTTGTCAAAACAGAAAGTTTTTATCAACTTCAAACATTTTTTTAAAATTTTATTTTGTAACAAAATTTGAAATTTTTCATTCTCTTTCTGTTTTGGAATGGAGACATTTTGAAATCATGAAATTCCCCATGAAATGAAAAATCCAGCTCTAAAAATATGTTTCTTCTTATATGTTTGAAGAGTGACAGACAAGCTGCCAGTGCCCAATAAATATATAATATTTATAAGTGCCTCCCTTGTGAAATCTTTGCTCTTTGAGCCCTGCAGAGGCATTTTTGACCCTGTTAAGCTTCTATGCAGCTGTCATAGTTAAAGGATCCTAGTTTGAGGGCCCAGCCTAGACTCACCTAATTAACATTCCCCACCGCCGTAAGCAAATGTATGTAACTCACATAAGTTTAGCTTCTGCGGGGATTCTTATTACAAGGATGAACTATATTGAGGGTGACAGTTTTTTTAGTGTTATCAAGGTAAATGAGGAATGGAAAGTGCAAATTAAAGGTAATGGAAAGTGCAGATTATAGTAAGTTCAATAATTTATTTCATGCTTCCCATCAGGGTAGCTTTTACAAACAGCTAGCATCCTTAATTGAAATGTAAATGAATGATAAATTATGAAAAATGTATTATGGAAAGGAAAACAGGGTAAAATAAAGGATCAAACATGAAGATCTTAAAGCAGAGAAAATGAGTCTGCAATGTTCATTGGGTAGCATTAAAACTGCAATAAAATAAGCCAACTACATAGAAGAAGGTATAAGAGAAATCTCTGCAGGATGCAACAGATGCATTGTGTTGATGCATTTTTGCCAGTTGTGATCGAGTGTCCATTGGCAATGGTTCACTTTCCTGATGCTCCCGTCTGTCTGTCTGTCTCTGCCTTCACCTATTGCATATTGTCTTATACTTAGATTGTAAGTTCTCTGGGGCAGGGACTCTTTAGTTGCTGTTGTTTTGAGTTTGTACAGCACCTGTCACTACAGGATCCTTGCCCGTGACTAGGGTCGCTATGTGCTATGGTAATACAAATAATACTAATTAATAGCAGCTGAGGTACATGCTTTGAGGTAGGGTACGTATGTTTATGGGTAGACATTCTGAAAGGGCTCTCTCTCACCTGCATGGCTGGTGTGTCTCCTGGTTGATGAGTATATGCATTACCTCCAAGATTTTCGAAAGTGGCAGTCAATTTTGGGCATCTGCTTTTTTCTGTGGCCAATTTAAGACCCGTAAAGGAAACAGCTTTTCATCAAGTGGGAGCTCATTACAGTCTGAAAGTCAGGTGCCTTTGAGTTGTGCTGGGGTGGCATCAAAAAACGCTCAGGTCCACCAAATGACTAATCACTACTGAAAATCTTGGCCTGTGGGTCTACTGAACTTGGTTCAAAATAGTCCAAGTTTGATGGTCTGAAGGATGCACTTTTTTCTTCAGGCACTTGAAAATGGGAATAATTAAAAGGGTGGGGATTTGCGTCATGTTGATTTGTACCACTGCACTTCAGTTAGGTTATTATTTTCTATAGTGTTTGTAAGTTACAGCAAGGGTGGCTAGAGTATATGGATAGGTGCCTTTTTATACTCAGAGAAATAATATATACAGAAATAAATATATGTATATTTGGAACTTCTGCATGGGATCCTGCAAGGAATCTGATATGTAGGCTGCAGTAGGCCCAACTAAGGGCTACTAAAGAACTAAGCCCTTCAGAAAGCAGTTATTTGCTTTACCCTTCCTCAGAAACCAGCCTATCTTGCTTGTCAGTTTCCACATTAGGAGATAAGGTGTTGCAAACAAGGAGAAAAGAATACAAAGAGTCTTCTAAATGCACTAGAAATACACTGTGTTGGGATAAAACACCAGAAAACGTACAGTGGGGATCAGTTCTGTACAGATATAGACCACTGAAGTGATGAAAGCTAAACGAGCCTTTTCCCAAACCACCATACCATCCAGAGGGTTTCAGTCACTGGAAATATTCTGTATAATCACTTGCTGTGGAGAACTCACATCAGACTTTGCAAGAAGACTGTCTGGATCAGAGGCTGTCCTGCCAATTCCAAACAGGCCCTCCATTTTCCCAAACAGTATTGGTCTTTCCACACAAGCAGAGACCCTGAAAGTCAAACATGGATGTCTAGACCACCATCTGCAAGTCGGATCCATGCCGGCTACAGCTGGTGAAAATCAGTGAGGAGCACTTCGGCCCACTATTGACCGAGTCATTAAGGTTTCCTTCAGAGAAGGCAATCTTCCAACCATCCTGAAATGGGTAATAGCCCATTTTCAAGAAGGCATCATCTTATGCAAAGCATCTGGTTGAGAACTGTCCCATCTCCACCCTCCCCTTTCTGGGAAAAAATATTGCAAAAACAGCATCTACGCTGCAAAAGCAAGTGTCCTCAGACCCAGTGACAATCAGCATTCAGGCCAGGGCATGGTATAGAGAGTGACGTTGATAGATGACATACCTGTGGCCATGAACAAGTGAGAAACAGCTAGGCAGATGCTGTTGGACCTCTGATCAGCTTCTGAGCCGTTGGTCACAAGGTGCAGCTGTCACACTTTCAAAATGTAGCAGGGACAGTCAGGGAAGCATGCAGATGGCTCTAGCTTTCCTGTCCAACCTGTCAGTACCACAAAGGGTAACATGCAACCTTGCTGAGAGGCTGTAGAATGTGACAGGATCCATTGACACCAATATGCTGCAGACATCCAAATGCATGCCTCCTTCTCAGCAGATGCAGCCAAGCCTTTGAGACAAATATCACAATGCCTGCAAGAGATAAGCACAAGGGTGAAAAGTTGCTGGCTCAAGCTAACCCAGACAACCCAGCGGGGATACGGATTCGAAGAGAAAAGCACTTGGAGAAGTTAGGCAGGGCATTAACCTCACCTGACACTGAGGACATCCACTCTATCATTACTAAAGCACTGAGCAGTCTCAAGGTCATGCTGGACTTTGCTGCTGACTACACAAATAAAAGCAGTGGTGAGAAATTCTACCCTCTCCAGCTGGCCAGGAAGCACTGGCCTTTCTTAGTGGACCTGGAAACTGTGATGTGTATCTTTGTGACCTCCAGAATGAACTCCTGCAACTCACTCTTACTGAGGATTAAAGGAGGGGGCATCGTGATGGCTAAAGCTTGGGCAGCTCATGGTGACATGATTCCCTTCCAGGAAAGACAAAACACCAGTGCTCAGTGCACTCCCTTGATTCTGATTCCAACTTATTACCCTGGTACTAATATTCTCAGCTCCTAATGAGTTGAGCAAGGCTCTCCTGGTGACAGCCTTTTCGTTCACAATTGACGGACACAGCTGTGCTGCTCTGGGATGATACAAGCTCTGGATAAAACTTCTTACAGCTAGAGACATGCCATTTCAGCAGAGGGCCCTTAACATATGAGAACACCCTACCACATGGATTCTCAGCCTGGGTAGCAAACAGATTTAAAGTGGTTCAGATCATGACTAGATGGAAGGGGAATCCCCAAATTTTCTTCATGGCGCCATGGTGTGGAAAAGTCTGAGAAGCAATGCTCTATCAGACTGTGGCCAATTCTACTAATGCTCCAGGAAAAATGTCAGACTAATTTTCATGCTCTGGAAGATTGAAGAGATACCCATCATTTCTCACGACCGGTAAAGATTTAAAAACAAACAAGCCGAAACTCCCACCAGCTAAAGAACCGTGGCCTTGAAAGCAGAAAGCAGAGTTCCTTTGGGGAGTTCCCTTGTGTCTCTTCACTCCTTTTTTCATCTGGATCTTACAGTGGATGCAAATTTTGGCTCGTGTGTTTAGAGCTGGTTGAAATTTTGTCCCCCCTCCCCAACATTTCTGCACGTTCCCTATCTCATACACTGAACATTAATAAACTATAGGCTCAAAGTGGGGTTTTATTCATTAAATTCAATTGAAAATAAATTTAATTGTCTTTCTTTTCTACTCCTGTTGGCTGTGTTACATGAATAAAGAGAGCAGATGTGAGACTACGTTATAGTTCAGTTTTGCAATGTTCTTCAAACAGGAAAATTAAGTCCCAAACCTAACCAGCCTGGTTTGCAATCAGATATTCTTTGCATCCCATAAAATGGACCCATCAGCATTTTCCCTCTGTCATGCCAATACCCATCTGTAGCTCAATATATACAATCAGTCTCACCCCACATTCAATTAAAAGCATCTGAAAATTGTTTTATTTAGATTTAATAGGACAGAGTAATAAAATAGCTGAGATTTAGTCTATTAATTAAGCCCCACACACTAAATACTGTCCCCTGCATCAAGCTCAAGTAGTTTGGCTTTATTGCAGGGATGGGGCTAGTGAAGAAAGTGGAAAAGAATTCTTCCCACCTTAGGTTACATATCAACAGTGAATTCGAGGTAAAATTATTTGGTGCTCAATAGCTTAACTCATATGTAACACACCCCTTTTAGGCACACACTTAGGCAGTGGGAAAAACTTGAGTTCCCCATACCTTAAGCAGCTCCAGGCATCAGTTACACGGGGTTGCTTTTGTCAGACCTTCTCCTGAAACCTGTGTCTCTCTTCTCACAGTAGCCTTATGCAGAAGCAGCAGATTTTCAGGGTCTTACAAGTCAGATTCCCAGTGGAGGAGAAATTAGTGATGTAGAGTTTGGGTATATACTTGGTTTATTTGCATAATACCTGCCCCGGAACAGAGATGCAGGCATTCTTTCAGGAATCTCAGGCCAGCACCATTGTCTGGTTCCCAGGGTGCAATATGTCCCTTCAAGAATTGACTGTAGTCAGAAGACAAAGCAGAGAGCAAACTTTGCTGATATTTACACAGATCCCTTACACAGAACCTTGTATAGCCCAAAACACAAGCATTTATTCCAAGACTAAAAACTTGCTCACACACTAAGAAAACAACTTGAAACACTAAGTGTAACAGTGCCAACTGGTGATACCTGTCATAATATTATTTTTGTTAGCTTGTTTTTGGGGAGGATGATATGCAGCAAAATGACCTGCCTTCTGAAGAGATTCAGGGCCTGGGATCTGTGGACCAAAGAAGCACCCTGAATAGATCAGACTAGTGCTCAGCCTAGGTTCTGCAAGACACAGAGGGGACTACACCTCAGCTATCTCCTGCAAGGTTCAGGGTGTGATGTGTTGTTTCTTTGCACAGATCCCAAGAGGAGTGAGTAGGAAGGGCTCAGGAGCTACTTTTAAAAGTTGCAGAACAGATTGTAAAGTCAGTGGTTCTACTGTCAGTCTTAAATCCTGCGTGACAATTGGATGAGAGCATCGATAAGTGAATAATAGCCTCTTCCCACTCTGTTAGATATGGTCTCCTTTAATACCTTCCCCT
The DNA here is from genome assembly GCF_965140295.1 of Lepidochelys olivacea. Lineage (NCBI taxonomy): Eukaryota > Metazoa > Chordata > Testudines > Cheloniidae > Lepidochelys > Lepidochelys olivacea. Next base: position 12,656,869 of record NC_140412.1, read on the forward strand.
CTGTTTAAAATGCAGCCTCCACTATTATAATAAATCATACAAGGAAAGTGATTTGTGCTGTCTCCAGAGATTCATCTATTGTATTTCCACAGTTTCTGTGACTTGGATTGAATGTGAAATGTACAGCTAATTAGAATATAAACAAGAGCTTTTCTCTCCTCTTTTGACTCACTGATCTATTTTGGTTCTCCCAGCTCCTTCTTGTGTCTTTCCTTTCCGATTCCCTTGGATCTTCCCTTGCAACTATCACTTTTGGCTCTCCATTTCATGTCAGGTATTTCTCACCTTCATTTGAGATCCATACCAGCTTCTCCATTGAGAGTCCTCTAGTCTTCTCCCACTTGTTTCACTCGGTCTCTTTCCAGTGAGAACAGCCAAGCATGTAGGGAAGACTCTTTAAAAGCACTTGAGTGTCTTAGCAGCACAGTTCAATGGGACTTAGGTTACTCAGTCGTTTAGATGCATAAGTTGCATGGAGTGGTGCTCTTTCAGTATCTGGGCTTCAGCGTGTATAGGTCCCATTGAACTGTGCTCATCTCCTGTTAAAGTCACTGGGAACTCAGGTGGATGCTCAATACCTCTGAACAGCAATCCACTTTTATTTAAGTGCCTAAGTATGGATTTAGGTGCCCAACTTCTGATTTTGCAGTTTGGCCAATGGAGGCATCCCAAAATTAGCGGCCACTTCTGAAAACTGGGCCCCAAGCTCTGTGGCTTTCTTTCCTTTTCTTCTTCCTAGTGGAGAATTGATGGTATGAGCCCTGATCCTGCCTTGCTGCAGTCAATGGGAGCTTTACGATGGATGTCAACGGTAGCAGGATGGGGCCTTTTGGGTGTGGGCTATTTTGCACAATGGAGTTTTCCCATGTTCTTAAGGCATGCACTGGATATGTCTGGATGGAGCTCTCCTTTTAAAGCCAAAATGTGCTGTGTGTTTGGTTTTTATTGCCCAGTGCTTAGCTGCTTCTCAGGTGACTTATAAATGGACTAAACAATCAGAGAGAACCCTTGATTTTATTCAGCTCTGTCATAAATATAAAGGGAAGGGTAAGCACGTTTAAAATCCCTCCTGGCCAGAGGAAAAACCCTTTCACCTGTAAAGGGTTAAGAAGCTAGGATAACCTCGCTGGCACCTGACCAAAATGACCAATGAGGAGACAAGATACTTTCAAAAGCTGAAGGGAGGGAGAAACAAAGTCTCTCTCTGTCTCTGTGTGTGAAGCATGTGCCAGGAACAGAAAGGAATGGAGACTTAGAACTTGGTAAGTAATCTAGTTAGATATGTGTTAGATTCTGTTTGTTTAAATGGCTGAGAAAATAAGCTGTGCTGAATGGAATGGATATTCCTGCTTCTGTGTCTTTTTGTAACTTAAGGTTTTAGAATCATAGAATCATAGAATAATAGAGTTGGAAGGGACCTCTGGAGGCCATCTAGTCCAACCCCCTGCCCAGAGCAGGACCAATCCCAACTAAATCATCCCAGCCAGGGCTTTGTCAAGCCTGACCTTAAGAACTTCTAAGGAAGGAGATTCTACCACCTCCTTAGGTAACGCATTCCAGTGTTTCACCACCCTCCTAGTGAAAAAGTTTTTCCTAATATCTAACCTAAATCTCCCCCACTGCAACTTGAGACCATTACTCCTTGTCCTGTCATCTGCTATCTCTGAGAATAGTCTAGATCCATCCTCTTTGGATCCACCTTTCAGGTAGTTAAAAGCAGCTATCAAATCCCCTCTCATTCTTCTCTTCCGTAGACTAAACAATCCCAGTTCCCTCAGCCTCTCCTCATAACTCATGTGTTCCAGTCCTCTAATCATTTTTGTTGCCCTTTGCTGGACTCTCTCCAATTTATCCACATCCTTCTTGTAGTGTGGGGCCCAAAACTGGACACAGTACTCCAGATGAGGCCTCACCAGTGCCGAATAGAGGGGAACGATCACGTCCCTCGATCTGCTGGCAATGCCCCTACTTATACACCCCAAAATGCCATTGGCCTTCTTGGAAACAAGGGCACACTGTTGACTCATATCCAGCTTCTCGTCCACTGTCACCCCTAGGTTCTTCTCTGCAGAACTGCTGCCTAGCCATTCAGTCCCTAGTCTGTAGTGGTGCATGGGATTCTTCCGTCCTAAGTGCAGAACTCTGCACTTGTCCTTGTTGAACCTCATCAGATTTCTTTTGGCCCAATCCTTCAATTTTTCTAGGTCCCTCTGTATCCGATCCCTACCCTCCAGCATATCTACCACTCCTCCCAGTTTAGTGTCATCCGCAAACTTGCTGAGGGTGTAATCCACACCATCCTCCAGATCACTAATGAAGATATTGAACAAAACCGGCCCGAGAACCGACCTTTGGGGCACTCCGCTTGATACCGGCTGCCAACTAGACATGGAGCCATTGATCATTATCCGTTGAGCCAGACAATCTAGCCAGCTTTCTATCCACCTTATAGTCCATTCATCCAGCCCATACTTCTTTAACTTGCTGGCAAGAATACTGTGGCAAGAGACCATGTCAAAAGCTTTGCTAAAGTCAAGGAATAACATGTCCACTGCTTTCCCCTCATCCTCAGAACCAGTTATGTCATCATAGAAGGCAATTAGATTTGTCAGGCATGACTTTCCCTTGGTGAATCCATGCTGACTGTTCCTGAGCACTTTCCTCTCGTCTAAGTGCTTCAGAATTGATTCCTTGAGGACCTGCTCCATTATTTTTCTGGGGACTGAGGTGAGGCTGACCGGCCTGTAGTTCCCAGGATACTCCTTCTTCCCTTTTTTAAAGATTGGCACTACATTAGCCTTTTCCCAGTCTTCCGGGACTTCCCCCGATCACCATGTGTTTTCAAAGATAATGGCCAATGGCTCTGCAATCACATCCGCCAATTCCTTTAGCACTCTCGGATGGAACGCATCCGGCCCCATGGACTTGTGCATGTCCAGTTTTTCTAAATAGTCCTGAACCACTTCTTCCTTCAAAGAGGGCTGGCCACCTACTCCCCATGCTGTGCTGCCCAGTGCAGTAGTCTGGGAGCTGACCTTGTTCATGAAGACAGAGGCAAAAAAAGCATTGAGTACATTAGATTTTTCCACATCCTCTGTCACTAGGTTGCCTCCCTCATTCAGTAAGGGGCCCACACTTTCCTTGGCTTTCTTCTTATTGCCAACATACCTGAAGAAACCCTTCTTGTTACTCTTAACATCCCTCGCTAGCTGCAACTCCAGGTGTGATTTAGCCTTGCTGATTTCATTCCTACATGCCCGAGCAATATTTATATACTCATCCCTGGTCATTTGTCCAATCTTCCACTTCTTGTAAGCCTCTTTTCTGTGTTTAAGATAAGCAAGGATTTTACTGTTAAACCAAGCTGGTCGCCTGCCATATTTACTATTCTTTCTACACATCGGGATGGTTTGTCCCTGTAACCTCAATAAGAATTCTTTAAAATACAGCCAGCTCTCCTGGACTCCTTTCCCCCTCATGTTGTTCTCCCAGGGGATCTTGCCCATCAGTTCCCTGAGGGAGTCAAAGTCTGCTTTTCTGAAGTCCAGGGTCCGTATTCTGCTGCTTTTCTTTCTTCCTTGTGTCAGGATCCGGAACTCGACCATCTCATGGTCACTGCCTCCCAGGTTCCCATCCATTTTTGCTTCCCCTACTAATTCTTCCTGGTTTGTGAGCAGCAAGTCAAGAAGAGCTCCGCCCCTAGTTGGTTCCTCCAGCACTTGCACCAGGAAATTGTCCCCTACAGTTTCCAAAAATTTCCTGGATTGTCTGTGCACCACTGTATTTCTCTTCCAGCAGATATCAGGAAGATTGAAGTCACCCATGAGAACCAGGGCGTGCGATCTAGTAGCTTCTGCGAGTTGCCGGAAGAAAGCCTCATCCACCTCATCCCCCTGGTCCAGTGGTCTATAGCAGACTCCCACCATGACATCACCCTTGTTGCTCATGCTTCTAAACTTAATCCAGAGACTCTCAGGTTTTTCTGCAGTTTCATACTTGAGCTCTGAGCAGTCATACTGCTCTTTACATACTGCTCCCTATACATACTCTTAGCCCCACCTTTTCTGGCCTCCCTGTCCTTCCTGAACAGTTTATACCCATCCATGACAGTACTCCAGTCATGCGAGTTATCCCACCAAGTCTCTGTTATTCCAATCACATCATAATTCCCTGACTTTGCCAGGACCTCCAGTTCTCCCTGCTTGTTTCCCAGGCTTTGTGCATTTGTATATAGGCACTTGAGATAACTCGCTGATCGCCCCTCGTTCTCAGTATGAGGCAGGAGCCCTCCCTTCTCTCACGCTCTTGCTTGTGCTTCCTCCCAGTATCCCGCTTCCCCACTTACCTCTGGGCTTTGGTCTCCTTCCCCCGGTGAACCTAGTTTAAAGCCCTCCTCACTAGGTTAGCCAGCCTGCTCGTGAAGATGTCTTCCCTCTCTTCGTTAAGTGGAGCCCGTCTCTGCCTAGCACTCCTCCTTCTTGGAACACCATCCCATGGTCGAAGAATCCAAAGCCTTCTCTCCGACACCACCTGTGTAGCCATTCATTGACTTCCACGATTTGATGATCCCTACCCCGGCCTTTTCCTTCTACGGGGAGGATGGACAAGAACACCACTTGCGCCTCAAACTCCTTTATCCTCCTTCCCAGAGCCACATAGTCTGCAGTGATCTGCTCAAGGTCATTCTTGGCAATATCATTGGTGCCCACATGGAAAAGCAGGAAGGGGTAGTGGTCCGAGGGCTTGATGAGTCTTGGCAGACTCTCCGTCACATCGCAAATCTTAGCCCATGGCAAGCAGCAGACTTCTCTGTTTTCCCGGTCAAAGTGGCAGATAGATAACTCAGTCCCGCTGAGGAGAGAGTTTTACCATCCTGATTTTACAGAGGTGATTCTTTTACTTTTTCTTCTATTAAAATTCTTCTTTTAAGAACCTGATTGCTTTTTTCATTGTTCTTAAGATCCAAGGGTTTGGGTCTGTGGTCACCTATGTAAATTGGTGAGGAATTTTATCAAGCCTTCCCCAGGAAAGGGGGTGTAGGGTTTGGGGAGGATTTTGGGGGGAAAGATGTTTCCAAGCAGGCTCTTTTCTGGTAATATATTTGTTAAACACTTGGTGGTGGCAGCAATAAAGTCCAAGGGAAAAAGGAAAATAGTTTGTACTTTGGGAAAGTTTAACCTAAGCAGGTAAAAATAAGCTTAGGGTTTTTTTCATGTAGGTCCCCACATCTGTACACTAGAGTTCAGAGTGGGGAAGGAACCTCGACAAGCTCTACCTACTTTCCAATGCTTTTATGAGACTTTCAGGCAAATTGAGGCCTGACATAAGCACTCATGAACTGAGTGCACTGAATTTGGCCTTTAAAGTTTAATTAATTAATGTTTCTAAAGCCATTTGTGATCCTCAGCTAAAAGGGGCTATAATCCTATTGAAAAGCACTATGATTAGTAACACTCTCCTCCACAGTTGATGGGAGCAGCACCAGAGCTGCTCCATTCCAGAGCTGTATATTATAGTTCTAAACATCAAGGGCCACATTCCTCTCTGCTCTAACTCCATTGACTTCACTGGTGTTGCCCCTGGGCTGAGTTCAGCCCCCAAAGGTTCTATGTCGAATGAAAATGAGGGATGACATAAACCCTTGTACAGCTGCACACTCTGACTTGCAGTTCCCGCAATGATGCTGCATGCAATTCTGATGAAAGAATGCTGCAGACTCTCAATAACATGGAAGGAAGGGATGCAACTTCAACATGAAAATACGGTCATTACAAACCTCACCCAATTAGCTCATGTGAGAGTCCTCGTAATGGGAGTCATATTTCTGCATACTTTTTCCAGAGTCATTTGTAAGGCACTCTCTTCTGTCTTCTCCTCTCCCTGCAGAGATGCATCTCCCCCCAAAAAAATTCATTTCCTTTGATGATGTTACAAAGGCTGGCGCTCAGTGGCCTCAGTAACTCCTTCAGGGCAGCGTATAACTTATGCTTCCCATCCACCTTTATATGAACGACGTGTCTTCTGCCTTCAGAACCTCACCAAGGAAATGAATCGGAGCCCAACTTATGTGGGGTTTCCGGAAGCCACAGCCCACGCTACTGAAGATTTTCTATTTCAAAAAGTAACCAGTCAAATCGTCTGCTGGGGTCAACTGACCACGTTTCTTTGTGTGAATTTGGCCTGTGTGCCTGTAGATTTATTTCAGTGATGGGGGGGAAAGTAAGCTGAACCGTCACCCAAAACTCAGACCCAACCCAAATGTTACCCTTTTCTTGTGGTTCATAAAGTTCAGGTGACTTCCCATTCTGTTCCATGTTTGAGTTTTTCTGTGTCTCCGAATTCTGACCCACACCAGAAGTAGCAGCACTGAAATATCACCAAAGAGGCTGTTGTCATGGCATTTCCCATTTCAGCAGAAGCAGGAAGTACCAGAAATCTCTTGAGGGCACGTACCTGTTCTTGTGAGATTTTTTTGGCCCGATTTTTCAGGTCCCATGCTGGCTTGGATATTTCAGGCAAGCATCTGGACACCCATTTGGTTATCTGGACTGAAATTCCTTCACAATTTGTGATTTGCACATTTGAACCTCTTAATCTGCACTCGTGACAGAGAGAGCCTTTTGCAGTGTACTGGATTTTGCATCTTAGTGAGAAAGAAAGGTTGAAAGCAAGCCAAGGATAATGCATCAACTCCACATACTGCAGGGCCTTGTTAATCCAGCGAGTCCCCAAGAACAGATGCTGAGGTTTGAAGACTAGGAAGTGCCAAATATATGCTGGGAAACCAGCACCATGCGCTCTAGCCCAGTTTCAGAGCAGTACAGAGCTCGAGGAGATCTCACTCCCTGACTGACTCTGCCCCCTATCCAATGCACCCCCAAATTAATTTCCATTGTGGATTTGCAGTTTAAGCCAGTTTCTCCTGTATTCCGGAGTCATAACATGTGCATGGTGTTATAGACCGGCAACCATTTCCAAAGTCATAATTACAAGCTTTTAGAAAGAACCAAGAATTGAACCACAATTTGTCTCACGCAACATATTTGATAGTGACTCTGAAGATCCATGCAGTATATTGGCAAATAAGAAGAATATTAGTAATTAGCAGATCATTAATGATTACATGGCTAACTAAATCATTCCTTTATTTCTCAGGTGTGATTTTCCCTCCCCAAAGACTCCTGCTCTAGCGAATGCTTTTAACTGATTTTTTTTCCCTCTTACGGCTTCCAATATCCAAATTTTTCTCTGTGTCTCAATTGCATAAAACCTGCACTTTTCATAATGCCCCATTCACAAGTGCACTGTGGGTGTCTATGACTCTATCTGGTACACAAAATGAGTGCAGGGCTCATCCATATAGTAACAGAGGTTCACGCACTGTGTAATTTGACAGGAGAATTTGGCCTCCAAAGGTGCTTTTGAGATAGGGCTATGTGACTGTTTCATGGCAAAGCGAGGCAAATCCAGGGCTTCATTACAAATATAGGACCCTAAATTATGCAACTGAGATAACTGGCAGGGGAACCCTGTGCTTCATTGAAGTTAATGATTCAGAATCTGGTTTAGGTGAATTTGATACAAGTTTTAAGCCCTGAACCGGCAATTGTATGTATTTACTCTGTTTACCCAGAGGCAGATCCCCACACCTAACTGGAGCCCCAGCAAAGTCAAGAGTAAGTTCTGAAACTGAAGATTTATCAATGGAGCTTGATAAATTTATAAAAGAGATTATATAATGGAGTTGCCTGCAACAGCAAGGGGCTGGACTCAATGTCCTAAGAGATCCCTTACAGTCCTATGTGTTCCTTTGTTTTCGAAGGAAACCAATGTGAAACTCAATGTTTTTCCATAGTATTGACCAGAAATCAAGAGAAAAGTGGTGGGTTTGGTGGAGTTTCACTTTGAATGTATCATTTCTTTGCTATGCCCAAGTGAAGAGAAATGAAAATAGGACCTGTCAAGGTTCCTTCCCCACTCTGAACTCTAGGGTACAGATGTGGGGACCTGCATGAAACAGCCCCTAAGCTTATTCTTACCAGCTTAGGTCAACCCCCCAACCCCAAGGTACAAACTTTGCCTTGTCCTTGAACAGTACACTGCCACCACTAAGCGTCTTACACAAAGAACAGGGAAAGAGACCACTTGGAGAGGTCTTCCCTCAAAATATCCTCCCAAACCCTACACCCCCTTTCCTGGGGAAGGCTTGATAATAATATCCTCACCAACTCATACAGGTGAACACAGACCCAAACCCTTGGATCTTACAAACAATGAAAAATCAATCAGATTCTTAACAGAAGAATTTTATTTAAAGAAAAGGTAAAAGAATCACCTCTGTAAAATCAGGATGGTAAATACTTTACAGGGTAATCAGATTCAAAACATGGAGAATCCCTCTAGGCAAAACCTTAAGTTACAAAAAAAGACACTAAAACAGGAATACACATTCCAGCACAGCTTATTTTACAAACCATTAAACAAAAGAAAATCTAACGCATTTTCTAGCTAGATTACTTACTAACTTTACAGGACTTGGAAGGCTTGCCTTCCTGATATGTTCCCAGCAAAAGCATCGCACAGACAGCCCAAACCCTTTGTTTCCACACACACCCCCAATCCAGATTTGAAAGAATCTTGTCCCCTCATTGGTCATTTTGGGTCAGGTGCCAGTGGGGTTACCTTAGGTTCTTAACCCTTTACAGGTAAAAGGATTTTGCCTCTGGCCAGGAGGGATTTTATAGCACTGTATACAGAAAGGTGGTTACCCTTCCCTTTATATTTATGACAGGACCCGTGAACTGAAACACCTGAGTTTAACACATCTCTGTTTGAGGGCAATGGGACTGTAAGTGCAATAATTTGGACACTTTTCCTCTGGTTCTACAATACAGCATAAACTGCAGCAAGTATATGTAAGAGGGAGTCCTGGTTGAAGTTCAAGTAAATATAATGCTTTCACCTCTTGGTCTCTAAATGTGGATCTCCTGATATGTAAAAAGAAGAAAAGCTAATTTTTGCTCAGTGCATGGAAAGGAATACTTCTCTGGTAAACTATAAAATATAATGATAATGTTTATCAACAAATGGAAAGGAAAAAGTGCAACAGAGGGACTATTTTTAAATGCTTTGCTGATGTAAATCCATTGATGACAGTGGAATTATACTAGTGGAGACTTTGGACCGGTATAGAGGTAGATTAAAAAATGGAAAAGAACTTTTAGGTTGTGATCCTGCAAGCATTTCCACATATGAGTAACTATGCTCATGTGAATGGTCCCCTTAGCTTCCATTAGGCTACTCATATAAGTAAAGCTACTCATATGCTTATGTGTTTGCAGAATCTAGCAATGCATTCGAATGCATTGAAGAATTCCTGCCATGAACATGAGCTGGAAAATAAATGTGTGTTGGAGTCTCTGCCCTCTCTTGTTAGCCCCATCCTCTCTTGACTACTTGCGTTCACATCACAGGCCCTGACACTACCTGTTTGACACTATAGGGGGGGCTAGTGGTTGATTGTGGTTCTAAACAGAGACTGCCACACGTGGAGGAGGGGGGCAAATTGTGATTGTGAAATCTGACTGCAATGTTCTTGTAAAAGGTCTATTGTGTCCTCCTCTGTTGCCTTGTCCACACAGAGGATAACAGTCTACCTACTGCTGTGAGATGATGAAGTTACTCTTTACCTCAAATGATAAAGATATGTGCTGCTGTAGTTCCCGGGTTCAAACTCTGGTTATTTTCTGTGGTGTAGACTTGCTCTTACTGTAATTCCCTTCCCAGATACCGTGGTGATTTGCATGTTATATGGGATACAGGTAGATTCTCTTCCGTATGTTATGAACTGCATTTCTTAACCTACAAGCCTTCCAACTCCTCTCTAGTTTATTTTATAATCTACTTCTCCTGCTTTGCTTGGAGATGTAGGTTCTGATTCTCCAGTCCCACTCTCTAGTTTCCATATGTCACCTACTTCCATGCTAGGGATAGATTTGTCAATACCAATGTTGGGCCAGATTGTCCATTGCCCTGCACCTTGTGTAGTCATTTGCATCTCTGTAAAGAGGGAATAAAATGCATCCATTGCCCCTGGATGGAATTTTACACCTGCTTTGACTTCACTGTGCACAGCTCTACCAACCAAGGCAATGGAGGAGCGGGGGCCCAATGACTCCAAGCCACTTAATGTATTTTCAGTCTGTTCTTGAAGTAAATTTTGACTCATTTGCTTAAACAGCTGCTAGCCATTCAATTAAAAAATACATATGAGAAACAGGATATTCTATGGGCCTTAAATTGAGTGTGGGACAATGGAGTGGAGGAATCCTTTGTGGAATTCATGGACAGCCCAAGAGCCATCTAGAAAACTGACTTCTCTTTCCGTTTCTGGAAATAACTTAAAACTCTGAAACCAAGGAGGTAACCAAAGAGACTTGCAGCTGATTCTTGAGAACTCAGGTGCCAAACAGAGACATGGCCTACTTTTGCCACTTAAAAGTCAGTACAAGAATTGCTTCCCCCCCGCCCATCACTCTCTCCTTTATTAAATAAGAGGATATTTCTTGCAGGAAGGCTGGGATGTGTGATGTGTGTGGATGAAAAAAAAAACCCAAACCATTTGCTAGCATGAAGCTGACCTATGCGGAGAATATCAAAAGCCATCATGGTAATGAACATGTTTCTATTCAGTCAATTGATTCATGAAGCACGTCTGGAATTTAGAAAATACTGTCTCCCACTGATGACCCTGGACCTCCAGCTCTTTTAGATATTTGGATTACCGTCATTATTATATTTTCTATCAGGTTAGTGCTGGTAAACGTGCGCCAGACAGACAGCCCCGGAGAGTGAACCCTTCTGTTTATCCACAGCTCAGGACTCAAGCGGAAATTCTTGCACCCTGCTTTGCAAATTTGCCTGTTCTGGAGGGACTGCTCATAGGAAGGAGTTCACAGTCCCTCAGTCCTTGCCTGCTGCCCTGGGAGAAGATCAGCTAGTCCCCATTATTTGTATTACAACAATGCCTAGAGGTCCTAACCCCAGGCAACATCAGGGCCCCCATTATTTTCAGCTCTGCACAGACACAGTGAGAGACAGACCCTGCCTTGGGGAGCTTACAGTCTAAATCGGCAAAGGCAACATTAGTATCTCCCTTTTTACAGAAAGCGAATTGAGGCACCAAGAGATACAATGATTTGACCAAGGAGACAGCAGGAGTCAATGGCAGAGCCAAGTAGTGAACCTACATCTCCCAAATCCCAGTCCAGTGCTTTCTCACAAGACCATGTGCCCTCCTAGATGTCTTGGATTTTTTTCTGGCCTGGACACCTGTTCAATGAATGGGCACTTGGAAACAACTCTTTACATAGAAGCCACTGAGCAGCCATCAGATTGTCACAATTCTTCGGTCACCCCCACCTGAGCTGGATTCCAACTGGGGAAGTATGCTAAAAGCTAAAGCCTTGGTCTAGTCTTGGTATTGCAAGCCCCCCAAGGCACCCAGTCCCCCCGTCCTCGTTTAAGTTTTATGTGCTGGTACAAATCCATCTTTGTGTCCTTTGCTATGCCTGATCTGATTTATTATTTCTTCTTCTCTCCATTAATAGAGGTATTAGTCATTTTGGGGAGGGCAAAAAAATAGTATCCTGAAGACATGTCACCATTGATTATACTTCTAGACCAATTGAAATGTGCTTATTCCCAAATTCAGTTCAACGCGGTAGATTACAAGACAGCAACACACCATAAATTTCTGTATTTATGACATGCACTGCAATATATAGAGCTGGGTGCCAATTTTTTGTGACAAGTGCATAGGAATTATTCAGAAAATACCACTCTGTTCAGTGCCAAATTTAGGGATAATTTATAGCTGCCTTGGTTTTCACATCTGGAGGATAGTGCCAGCTGTGTATTTTTGCAAACCTGTTACTTTTAATAACTCTTTGCCCATGGAATTAACAGCATTCACCAGCAAGGCTGTGATAAATGGAGGGGGTGGGGAGCTCCCTTTTATAGACACCCAGCCAGCCAGTTAACTGTAAAATCCCTCCTGGTAGCTGTTCTCTGCTTGCTTTACCTGTAAAGGGTTAAAAGGTCCCCAGGTAAAGAAAAGGGAGCGGGCACCTGACCAAAAGAGCCAATGGGACGGCTGGAACTTTTTAAAATTGGGAAAGAAGCTTTCCCTTTGTGTGTCTTTTGTGGTTCCCCAGGAAAAGAGGGGAACAGAGGGCAGGAGGAATGCGGTGTAAAGTTTGAACCAGGTATGAAAAATCATCTTCCATACCTAGAAGGATTCACTGGGACAGGGAATGTTTAGATAGACGTGATCACATTTATTTATTTATTTTGGCTTGTGGATCTCCTCTGTGCTAACCCCAGATGCTTTTGTTTGCTTGTAACCTTTAAGCTAAACCCCAAGAAAGCTATTTTGAGTGCTTAATTTTTGGATTTGCTCTTTTAAAGTCTAGCAAAAGCCTAAGTTCTAGATGTATTTTCTTCCATTTCGTTTTTAATCAAATTTACCTTTTTTAAGAACAGGATTGGATTTTTGGTGTCCTAAGAGCTTTGTGCATGTTGTTTGATTAGCTGGTAGCAACAGCTAATTTCCTTTGTTTTGTTTTTTTCTCAGCTCTTCCCTGGAGGGGGGCTGAAAGGGCTTGAAGGTATCCCACTGGGAGGAATTCCCAAGTGCTCCTTCCTGCATCCAAGGTTTTTTGTTTGTTTGTTTGTTTTTTTGCATTTGGGTGGTGGCAGCATTTACCAAGCCAAGGTCAGAGAAAAGCTGTAACCTTGGGAGTTTGATACAAGCCTGGAGTGGAAAATATTAATTTTTAGAATCCTTGCAGATCCCCACCTTCTGAACTTGAACTGTGAGAGCGGGGAATCAGCCTTGACAAAGGCGATTAGAAAACACCGCTTGCCATCTCTCTTTCAGGCACCATATATCTGCAAAAAGGACTCCCGTGGAACCATCTGGACACACAGTAGATTGCAAGAGAGCATGACACTCTGCTGAGCAGGGGAACAGGAAACAATGGCATACAGTAATGTGGCAGGAAATCCATATCAAAACTTTATCAGAATGCTGGGTTCTCACTACAGACATTTGTACCAGAGATGGCGGACTTCCTCCATCTGTGTTTCCACTAGCATCTGAAATAGCTGTTGTAAATAATGTCACCCATGCAATAAGTCACCTTTGCAAAACTAACATTAGCTAAATGCAGCAGGCAGAAGTAGGGTGTGAGTAGGGGAAGGAGAGCAGTTAATGAGGCAGCTAACTATATTGGGCCACATCTTCAGATGGAACAAACTGATACGAGCAGCCAGGGTGCTAGCCTGGGACTTGGGAGACTCCCTGTGTGACCTTGGCCAAGTCAGTCTGTCTGGACCAGATTTGTAAAGGTATTTCATGCCTAAAGATGCCATTAGGTACCTAGTTGGATCTTCAAAAGTGCCTAGGTGAGTTAGGTGCCTAACTCCCATTGATTTCAATGGGAGTTAGGTGGCTACCCTGCTTAGGTTCTTTTGAAGATCCCACTGAACAACTAGTTGCCTCTTTAGGCACCTAAATACTTTAAAAATCAGGCACTCATTTCCCCAGCTGTCAAATGGGAATAATAGCACTTACCTGACTCACAGGGGTGTTGTGAGGATAAATATGTCAGGCTGTCTGGAGCAGCTCATGACCGTGAGTGCCAACCTCAGGGCAGACTGTCACAAACCCCAAACTGGTTGTGACTTCTATATTTAGATTTTTTCCTATCAAGTGTGAATTTCTCCATCACTATCACAGTCCCCTTGGGCATTCAGGTCTAGCTTGCCACCCAGGCAACCTTGCCTTTATGATATGATGATCCCTTACCCCAAAAATCACAACAGCATTCAGGTTACTCTCAGTTCCAAAGGACCAGTCACTTTATCCCAGGTCAATTGCACTTCAGATCTCACACCAAAGACAACAACACTTGTAACCAATCCTATAATAAACTATCTAGAGATTTATTAACTAAGAAAATGAAATAAGAGTTATTTCCAAGGTTAAAGCAGATACACACACAAACACAATAAGTTACAATCTTAGGTTCCAAAACGTAATAGAAACTTCTGTAATATGAAAGCTTTCTCTATCCTTTAGAACTAACCCAAGCTAAGCAGCTTGGGGATCCCATGCTTATGCTTAGAACTATTGCCCTTTCCAAATTCCAAGCAGCACAGTGATACAGATTCTTTTGGTCAGGGATTTTTATTACCTTTCCCCAGAGTTCAAACTGATGGGACAAGTGTTTGGGCCTGTTTTCTCTTTATGGGTGTGTGTGGGGGAGGAATCAACAAAATATTTTTCCTTTGATGTTTCACAATGACTCATTTGGTTTGTGGGCCTTCTTGTCAGCAGGATGAGCACTTTACGTTAATTAATGCTTCTTTCCTGTTTGGTGAGGTACACAATTACAGAGGTTTACAAAGCAAACATGCAATATAACTTTATACTGTGGGATACAGATGTTATAAGTGAGATCAATACATGCAGCATCCTACAAGCGTTTCATAAAGTCTAAACACATGCTTATAAACTTAACATCTTTTAACAATGCTAACATACAGGTGATCCAGAATGGTTTCCAGCTATGTATTTGTCAGTGTTCAGTGAAGATTAGAGCCAGTGTCACAAAATACATTACTGTAGTATCTGAAACCTTCACAGTCGCTAATGGGGCCCTGTTGGTACCTAACAGCAGGTCTACACTACTGGGCTAAGTCCACCTAAGTTACTCAATTCCAGCTACATGAATAATGTAGCTGGAGTCGACATATCTTAGGTTGACTTAATGCGGTGTCTACACCACGCTAGGTCTATGGGAGAAGCTCTCCTGTTGACTTACCTTATGCTTCTTGTTCCAGTGGAGTACTGGAGTTGACAGGAGAATGATTGGCGGTCGATTTAGTGGGTCTTCTCTAGACCTGCTAATATCAAACCCCTGTGGATCGATCGCCATGCATCGATCCCCCAGTAAGTGGAGACGAGCTCTAAGATAGACCCATATAGCTCCATTGATTGATTTGACTTGAATGCTACTATGCTGATTATATTTGTGTCTGTAAAGGCATTGCACACCCTGATGGCACTTATACTAAACTGATCTGATTCTTCCTTGGGTTACACTGGTGTAACTCCAGCAAAGGCAATGAAGTTTGATTTACACTAATATAAGGAAGAAGAAACATTGGCCCCATATGTTTTCTCAAATGCACATAAATCCATTGTATTTTGCTGAATATCAAGTTAACAACAATAACGCTTCATTATTCTAACTTTTTTCTTCGCTGAATCTGTGGGGGGACGGGAAGCAAAAAAAACCTATTTCAAAGGTAATATTATGTTTCCAAACATGTAATCATGATACAGCTTAAGGACATTGTCTCTGACTTAATGTTCTGCTAGAATGTAAAATTATGGAACTGTCAAATTACTGTAGCATGCGTTGTTTTACATAACATTGCTACAAAGTGATGTGTGTGAGGTCATATGATCTGGATCTTTCTTAGTGAACATAACTGAAAGATGCAGATGGTAGACCTATGAGGAATATGTGACAACTAAAGGAAAATATATTACCCAGAAAAATCTAAGGCCATTTCTTTCCTCCAGAAAGTATATTTTCATTGAAGAATTTAGGTTAGTAAAGTTGTCTCATACAAGATTTTTCAGTATGCCCGCCCCCGCAACTTAAAAAGTAAGATGATTTTGGAATTTAAATAATGGAAAAAATGCTTGATCCACATACTTCTTGCTACTGCACAGCAGAAAACTGAGTTTCAGGAAGCTGCATTAACTTGCTATGTGGTTTTAAACAAGCTACTTAAACCCTGCCTCAGTTTCTTTATCTGTAAAATTAATCTCACTATAATTTCTTACTTTGTGGACGGGGCAGTGTGAGTAAAACAGTGCTGAGGTATATTAGTGAAATCACAAGGCAGACTAAACTCAAAGCCTGACTGTCAGGCTAGGTTCACTAAAAGGTTTGTCAGCATTCAGGAAGAATGACTGTTCATGGTATATAGCTGGTACCAGTTCCTGCAGGAGTGGAAACCCAGACATATAAATTATCGCTTCATTTGCACTGAGCGGAGCAGTATTTTCTGAATAACTCTGGGCATCTGTCACAGAAATTCCACACTACACTACATATTGCGGGGCACGTCAGCTGGGCTAGCAAATAGAGGCCATTTTGAGTTTGTTGCCACTCAAAATGGTTCAAAACATACTGGTTTCAGCTGAGTTTCACACTGGGGTTTGGATTTTATTCCGCTCTGAAACACGGAAGAATATCAGGGGATATGAACACACAAGGGGAAGGTGAAAAATAGTTCAGCGCTAGAAGTGCCCGCTTAAGTGAGCTGTAGCTCACGAAAGCTCATGCTCAAATAAATTGGTTAGTCTCTAAGGTGCCACAAGTACTCCTTTTCTTTTTGCAAATACAGACTAACACGGCTGTTACTCTGAAACCGCTTGTTACCTAGCTCCCAGCAACACAACCTGCTGGCATCCATGTGTCCCAAAGCTATTGAGTGTGTCTTGTGAATGTGGGGCCAGAACACACAGCCCCTAGCCACCCGCCAGACTCTGCTTTCTGCTTGCTTTTTGTTGTTTTCTGTAGGAGAATCCTGTGTCCGTCTCTTCCTCTTCCATTCTCTGTTGCTTTCAGGGAAGGTGGTGGTGTGGCAACAAAGAGGCCCTGTCTATACTAAATTCCTATATGTACTAGGTTTTCCCAACAGACCAGTGAATGCTGGGGCATCTCTCCATCAGGCAGCATCAAAGGCACAGTGGTAGGAAAGGAGATTTTCTGATCTCACTACTGTAGGATGGGGAAAGACAGGCAGGACCATGTTCTCATAAGATCAGAATTCCAATGGATTTAGTGGGGAGAGGGCCAGATGGACAAAGTATTCTTTTTTTATAAGACAGACAGTTACCTTGGTGATAAATGTGGGATAAATTCAATTAATAGACTAGGTAGATTTAATTAAGTAGACAATTAAGAAAAATCATTAAATAAAAGAGAAGAACTGAGACTTGAGTTTGGCCCTCTTAGACGGAATCAGTGTTACTGTTGGCGGTGCCTAGATGCAATGTTGAGGAGCCGGTCAGGAATGCGAACATCAAACAATGAGGGGCAAAATAAAATAAATACAACGTATCCATGTTAACATGACCATAGATTAAATGCGTTCCACTGGGAGACACAGAGTGCTTTCGGAATAGCAATTTCTGCATTTCCCAACTTTAGTTTAAAGGTACAGCTCTAATGTTATATTAACACAGGGTTCGTATTTTGATAGTTTTGCATTTAAGAAGCTATCAAGGGACATGACAAATAACTGGGCACTGACTGAAGATCATCCAGGTCCGGATCAGGAAAAAATGGCTATTTACAATAAGTACCAAACAACAAACTTTTTGTTTTATTTACATAGAGTTTTGTATTCAACAGGATTATTATAATAATCATTTCATTTGTATTGTGGTAGAACCTAGAGTTCAGCTAGGTTGGGGCCCCACTGAGCACTGTACAAACAGAGGAAATTGATAGTCCCTGCCCCAAAGAGCTTGCAATCTTAAAGATAAGGGGTAAACAAAAATGTGGCCCCATTGACTTCAGTGGGGCCAGACTTTGACCTGAATTTAAACAGGCGGAGGAAAGAAGCAATTGAGTTGGGGTGGGGGCTGGTGGGGATAACAAGCACAGTGGGACGTGGGCAGTTCTTAGGCAAATAAGGGCAATAACCATGACTCGCCACCCACCCGGTCGATTTGACAGACCTTAGTGCAACACAGAGTACATCTGAACTGCAGTCTGAAGTAGGAGTATAGCCTGGGTAGGCGTGCCCATGCTAGCACAGCTAAAAAGAGCAGCTTAGAAGCATGGCCATGGACTTCAGCGTGGACTAGCAAGGTGAGTACCCAGGGTCCCTGGCAACTTGGGCAGCCTGCACTGCTGTATCTGCACTGCTATTTTTAGCCGTACTAGAGCAGAGGTGGAGACTCAAGCCACAATTACACCTTGGATTGCAGGGTAGCCATAGAAGCATAGAAATATAGGACTGGAAGGGATCACAAGAAATCAGCTAGTCCACCCTCTACCACCCTGCACTCACGTACCCCTGCAGGTTTCATTTTCAGGAATCACTTCCTCTGCCCCTGAAATGCAGCCACTCTAGGTACAGAAAATGGGATAGCAGAAAGGATGCCCGCTTCCGTCAGACATTTTTTTAAAGCAGCCCACTCGCTGTTCTCAGCTGTATTGAATGCTCATGCCCTGCAGTGTGACATTAATAACTGAACAGATAACTTGCTCTTTTGAGAGTATTATTTTCTGGAGGGGGACCGGCACTGAACCCAACATGGAAAGAACAGCAGCGTGTCTTCTGGACCAGTACTGGCAGCAAGCGTTGGCAAAAGGACCGACTTAAATACCAAAGATCCAACGAGGATCAGAATGACTGTAACTTTTTCCTTTCCCCTTCATTTTCATCTCAACGAAACACGGGGGAGAGAAATTAACTAGTGAGAGGAGAATCCCCAGTAGCAGCTCAGCATGCACACAGGGCTCAGTATCCCAGATAGCTTCTAAGGAAAAGAAACACAGCTCAGATCATGACATGAGAGCCACATGCAATTAGAATGCTTAGAGAACCACTGTAAACTGTCCAAAATGTCTCCATGCAGGGATAGAGTAAACTGCACTTTCATTATGACTGTAACATATGCCTTAGATCACATCCCCTTAAACTCCAGAATGTCTTCCTTTTCTCTTGATTTGCTCACAGTGGGAGATGCGTTAATATTCTTAGCCCCCAGCTCCATATTTTCCCTACCAACCTTCAAAGCACCCTCAGGTGTCCTGACTGCAAAGAGAATTTGAAGTAACTGAATAAAATAAAATCTCTATATGTATTTGTAGGGCAGATTTTTAGATATCATTGAAGAGAAAATGAGATTGGAAGGGAGGTGAGAGAGAGGGCTGATCTGGAATCTATGCAAACTATGTTTTGAATAAAAAACCCAAGCCCTTAAAATAATAATTTGCTAAACAGGTGAATTTGACCTGGATACGTTTTATGAACCAAAATACACTGGGCTATATCCGTACCTCTCCCCCCATCAGGAGGGATACAAAAGGCTACTGAGAGTTAACCTCAGTGGGCAGCTGGAGGTTAAAGTATGAAGGGAGGTAAGGCCAGAATACAGTGCACAATAGCAATTTTCCTTAGTGTAATGATCTTAGCTGGCTGCCCCAAGCTGTCATAATTTAAAGTAGCCTCAGCTGCACCTGGGAATTGAGGGCAGAACCTCACACTGGTAACTATCTTGGGGGCATGAGGGCAGCTGGCATGTTGTGAACAAAAAGAAGAGCTTGTGATGTGCTTGTAGAAAATGTGGACAATGCAGTTCTGAAGAGGACAGCCACTCTTTAGTTTTTGCATTATGGCAGTGCCTTGGAGCCCCAGTCGTAGAGCGAGACCCCATTGTGTTAGATGTTGTACAAACAGAACAAAAAGCAGGCCCTAGCCCAGTGGTTCTCAAAGTAGGGCCATCGCTTGTTCAGGGAAAGCCCCTGGCGGGCCGGGCTGGGCTGGTTTGTTTACCTGCTGCATCCACAGGTTTGGCCAATCACGGCTCCCACTGGCCGTGGTTCACCGCTCCAGGCCAATGGGGGCTACAGGAAGTGGTGCGGGCCGAGGGATGTGCTGGCCGCCCTTCCTGCATCCCCCATTGGCCTGGAGCAGTGAACCACGGCCAGTGGGAGCAGTGATTGGCCGAACCTGTGGATGCAGCAGGTAAACAAACTAGCCCGGCCCGCCAGGGGCTTTCCCTGAACAAGCGGCGGCCCTAGTTTGAGAACCACTGCCCTAGCCCAAAGAGACCTCATACTCCCACTTCATTGGAGTCATCACTATAGATGCTCTAACCTATACTGTTGAGGCCTTGCTGGATTACTCTGCCAGCTGCAAGATGCTGAACCCCTCCCAAAGTGTCTGACAGAGTTTCCTCTGGCCTACTAGGCCTCTTCTACTGCTGCCATCTTCCTCCCTGGCATCCCCAGTGGAAAGTCAAGGAGCAATACTGGGAAAGTCGTCACTTTCAATGTGCAGCAGCAGTCAAAAAAGTGAACAAAATGTTAGGAACAGGATACATAATAAGACAAAAAATATCATAATGCCACTATATAAATCCATGGTACGCCCACACCTTCACTACTGTGTGCAGTTCTGGTCACTCCATCTCAAAAATATATATAGTAGAATCGGAAAAGGTACAGAGAAGGGCAACAAAAATGATTAAGGGTAGGGAACAGCTTCCCTCTGAGGAAAGATTAAAAAGACAGGGACCTGTCTGGAAAAGAGATGACTAAGGGGGGATATGATAGACATCTATGAAATCATGAATGGAGTGGAGAAATAGAGTTAGTTACTCCTTCATATAACACAAAAACCAGGGGTCGCCCAATGAAATTAATAGGCAGCAGGTTAAAAAGCAAAGAAAATAAAGTCCTGCTTCACACAATATAGTCAACCTCTGGAACCTGTTGCCCGGCATGTTGTGAAGGCCAAAACCATAGCGGAGTTCAAAAAGAATTAAATAAGTTCCTGGAGGATAGGTCCATCAATGGCTATTAGCCAATATGGTCAGAGATGCAACCCCATGCTGTGGGTGTCCCTAGCCTCTGACTGCCTGAAGCTTGGAGTGGACGACAGGGAATGGATCATTCATTAATTGCCCTGTTCTGTTCATTCCCTCGGAAGCATTTGGCATTGGCCACTGCTGGAAGACAGGATACTGGGCTAGATGGATTACTGGTCTGACCCAGTGTGGCCGTTGCTATGTTGTACTTTGCTCAAAGGGGGGAAATCACTAGAATGCAGAGGGCTGGCACAGGGCAGTCCTTGTTACCTCAGCCTAGTGAGAAGGGGTGTGTGTGCAGTGGGGAGGAGGAGTGGATGTAGTGGCTATAGAGGTGGGCCTCTGTACCTCTTCATGCCCTAGAATAGGGACTTGCATCAGATGAAATACTGGGAGTCTCAGGATCCAGTTTACGTTTTCTTCTTCATTTCACATTCACACAGGGGAAATTCAGCCCTGTGCAGTGGGCCAGCCCCAGGTCTAAGCACCACTTTAAGTCCTCTTCAAAACAGGGCAGAGTGATGCAAAGTCCTGCACAGAGGTGAATTTCACTCACAGTTACTCCCATCTCTGCTCTGTGATCCTCCTACTCATCTCCTTTGTTTGCCCATCTTTTTAATCTCCCCATGACAGAGCACTGCAGCGGCTAAGAAGGAGGTCAGGTTAAAACTGTATTCAGCCTCCCTTGCACTGGATCCATTTCCAGGCTGACTTGGCTGCTAAAGGTGTAGTTTAGTCCTTTAAAATCCCGTGACTGCCCAGCGCTGTTGAAACACTTCTTGTCGCCACAGAGACACCTGTCAGTTTTGAAAATGACAAGAGTGGCACCAATTAAAAAACAAACAAACAAACCCACAACGCACACCTCTCTCAATCTGCCAGTCTTGTTAATTGCCAATATGCTTAATACTTTACTTCCCTGTTAAAAAGGTTATTAAGAAGAGGGTTGAAGCCAGACATGCTTCTGAGCTGATGTTTTATTTGACACACACTGGGCTGTGTGATTTTCATCCAGCGCCTCACACTGAGGACTGGAATTTGATTCCACTTGCCCCTCATGTGTTGACCTAGATCAGTATCTAGCACTGGGGTCTCAAACACTCGGCCCCACAGGCCACATGCGGCCTCTGGAGTTATTTCCTGCAGCCACCAAGCTCCCCCACCCCTACAGCACGCCACATCCCCACTTCTCTGCCTACCTCCAGGTGCTTCCCACTGCCAAACAGCTGTTTGGTGGCACTTATCACTTTCCAGGAGGGAGGGAGGAGGAGCAGGGAGATGCGCTCAGGGGAGGAGGCGGAGAAGAGGCAGGGATTTGGGGAAGGGGTTGGAATACAGGCAGGGATGGGGTGGAGTTGGGGCGGGGCCTCATGGAAGGGGTGGAGTGGGGCCACGGCTGGGGGCAGAGCAGGGGGGTTGTATATTTATGTGAAAAGGTGTCAGTGATGTGGTCCTTGGGCCAATGTACTAGTCCTCATGTGGCCCTCCTGGTGATTTGAGTTTGAGATCCCTGATCTAGCACAATACTGGCATGGGTCTACTAGGACTCTTCCATTGCTGCCATCTTGCACCATGGCTCCCCCAGTGGAAAGCCAAGGAGCAACACAGGGGAAGTCATCACTTTCAATGTGCAGTCTAAAGAGCCAACAGAATGTCAGAAACCATCAGGAAAGAGACAGATAAGACAGATTTGTTTGGGTCCCCATCCTGGTGCTTCTTCCCAAATTGCGTCTGAGGTTCTCTTTGGCTATAGCCATGGCTTTTAGGAGGGCTTCACCTCCTTCTCTGGACCTAGTCAGAACTATTCACAGTTTCCACAGGTAACCAGATTAATGCATCACGAAAATGTTAGATACATTTTTTCAATGAAAAGCTACTAGTATTTATCTATGCTTTGCTCCTTGCTGTAGTATCTGAGGGCCTGTGGAATGCAGAGCTGTACTGTAACTCTGGTAGTACAGTGAACAGTACAGAAACTATGGCAGTACAATACACGGGACCGGGGCCAAAATGTTCAACTTTGGTTGCTTCATCTGTATCTGTATTTGAGTACCTAAGTGAGATCTGATTTGCAGAGACAATGAGCACCCACAGCTCCCAGGAAAAAAAAATCAAACCACTCTTGTTTAGGTGCCGACGTACAGCTTTAGATTTCCAATTTTAAGCAAGCAAGGCCTTATCCTATCTGTGCCATAGCTTTTCCATCCCTAAAGTGGGGATATTCTGGCTATTGAGAGACTTAATCCATCGATGTTTGTAAAGTGCTTAGAGGTCCTTGGATAGAAAATGCTGGGCAAGAGCAATGTATGGTAGAAGCACAGGGACTAGAACTAATAATTAGTTCGTCCCTGTGGCTTTAGAATATCTTCTCTCAGTGACAGAAGCAGCATTAGCAGAAATTGTGGTATAACTGGAACCCCTCCTTTGCTTGAAGTCATGAGAGCATTAAGCTTTTATAAACAGAAAATCCCACAGACTTTTCAATAGCTGCTTATTTGGGCTTTTAAAATGTGTTTTCTGAGTTCCCCTCCTCCATAATGTTCTTAAGCCTCATCAAGGTCTCAAAAAAAAAAAGTTATCCTTGGATTGGAAAGTACATATTGTAACAGATTTGAATCGTCCCTTCCCAATAACAAACCTACCTGTCACTTTTCCAAGAGACTGAGTCAGATGGGCAGGATAAAAGGGAATAGTGAGGAGTGGTTTCCCTAGCAACGTGCACAACTTGAAAAAGGTTTGGAACTTCCCCCTCCTACACGTGGATCTAGGTCTAGATCGTTTTTTTTTTTTTAACTTTAGACATTCTGATTTGAAGAGGAAGCAGGGATGTGAATCAAGTGGCTGAACCCAGAATGTTCACAGCTGACAGAAGCAGGTGCATGTATTAGGTAAATTACTCATGCTACCTGTGCTCTGGCAGCGATCTCTATTTGACCCTCCTGGAGCTGGTTTCCAGGGTCTCTGGAGAATACCAGGTTCTTATACATAGTGTTCAGGGTCAGAGCTGACTGTGCTCACTCATGGCCTCCATCAGTCCCATGTTGTTCTGAATTGGAAACAACCTTCTTCCAGTGCAAAGGTCAGTACTTTGCCAACTATTTGGGATGCAGTGATGCTGGAGGGCCCAGTCTTGACAAGGGCTAAGCACCCCCAATCACCACAGACCCTCAATGGAACTGAGGGAGTCCAGCAGACCCCGAGGCGCTCAGAACCACCAATGAGCTGGTGGGGATGCAGCTGAGCTTCTTGTTCAGAGAGTCAGCCACATATAAAGGAGATTTGGGTTATTTATTTGTGTTCTAGGAGCACCTATAGTCTCCAAACAAGATCCAGCCCTGGTTGCTCAAGGCACCGAGCAAACACACTGAAAGAGGCACGGTCCCAAAGCGTTCATGAGATGGGGGAGGGGAGAAAGGAAGCATCATCCCCATTTTACAGATGGGGAACAGCCAATAAAGCCCAGATTCTAAAAGGTATTTAGGCACCTAACTCCCATTAGTTTCAATGGGAGTTAGGCACCTAACTACCTTTGAGGATGTGGGCCTATGTGAAACAGGGAGTCTGTGGCAGGCTGGGAACTGGACACAGACCTCCTGATACCCAGTCCAGGGCCTTAACTGCAAGACCATTCTTCTACCTTGCATTTTGGAAAAGGCGAATCTCTGAGCCCTTTTCCTGAGAGAGCCTTGTACACGTAAAGCCATGCAAACTGAGTGTGAAGACTGAAAGGCATGTACAGCTGGGTTCCACTTCTGCAGTGTGAGAAGGTAAAGATTCCTGCCCACCACTGGCCTCCAACACAGAAGCTTTTTATATAAAGGTGTGAGTTAAGTTTCGGATTAGCCTGGCAATTCATCTAACTAACCCTTGACAAGGTCCTCATAGAATCATAGAATCATAGAATATCAGGGTTGGAAGGGACCCCAGAAGGTCATCTAGTCCAACCCCCTGCTCAAAGCAGGACCAATTCCCAGTTAAATCATCCCAGCCAGGGCTTTGTCAAGCCTGACCTTAAAAACCTCTAAGGAAGGAGATTCTACTACCTCCCTAGGTAACGCATTCCAGTGTTTCACCACCCTCTTAGTGAAAAAGTTTTTCCTAATATCCAATCTAAACCTCCCCCACTGCAACTTGAGACCATTACTCCTCGTTCTGTCATCTGCTACCATTGAGAACAATCTAGAGCCATCCTCTTTGGAACCCCCTTTCAGGTAGTTGAAAGCAGCTATCAAATCCCCCCTCATTCTTCTCTTCTGCAGGCTAAACAATCCCAGCTCCCTCAGCCTCTCCTCATAACTCATGTGTTCCAGTCCCCTAATCATTTTTGTTGCCCTTCGCTGGACTCTCTCCAATTTATCCACATCCTTCTTGTAGTGTGGGGCCCAAAACTGGACACAGTACTCCAGATGAGGCCTCACCAATGTCGAATAGAGGGGAACGATCACGTCCCTCGATCTGCTCGCTATGCCCCTACTTATACATCCCAAAATGCCATTGGCCTTCTTGGCAACAAGGGCACACTGCTGACTCATATCCAGCTTCTCGTCCACTGTCACCCCTAGGTCCTTTTCTGCAGAACTGCTGCCTAGCCATTCGGTCCCTAGTCTGTAGCTGTGCATTGGGTTCTTCCGTCCTAAGTGCAGGACCCTGCACTTATCCTTATTGAACCTCATCAGATTCCTTTTGGCCCAATCTTCCAATTGGTCTAGGTCCTTCTGTATCCTATCCCTCCCCTCCAGCGTATCTACCACTCCTCCCAGTTTAGTATCATCCGCAAATTTGCTGAGAGTGCAATCCACACCATCCTCCAGATCATTTATGAAGATACTGAATAAAACCGGCCCCAGGACCGACCCTTGGGGCACTCCACTTGATACCGGCTGCCAACTAGACATGGAGCCATTGATCACTACCCGTTGAGCCCGACAATTTAGCCAGCTTTCTACCCACCTTATAGTGCACTCATCCAGCCCATACTTCCTTAACTTGCTGACAAGAATACTATGGGAGACCGTGTCAAAAGCTTTGCTAAAGTCAAGAAACAATACATCCACTGCTTTCCCTTCATCCACAGAACCATGCCGATAAATGGCACCGTGGCATAATGGTTGTGACTGGGGTCCCAGTGGGGGCTAGTTGAGGTCACTTAATTAGGGTGAACTGCAAAGAATGGGGCATATCATCCCCAAAACTGGGGGATATTTTCAATACTTAGATTTACCAGAAACCAACAACACAGTTCCCTTAAAGTAACCTAGCCTCAGGCCTCCATTCAGGTACCCAAGTCAAATATGATGAAGATTTCTGAAAATCTTATTTCATCATATAAAAGAAAAGGTTCTACCAATCCCAAAGGATCAGACACATCACCTCTCAGGTTAATGAATATTCCAGATCTTATCCAAACACATGCTTACAGCCAATTCTTATTAATTAAACTAAAATTTATTAAAAAAGAAAAGGGAGAGAGTATGGTTAAAAGATCAATATACATACAGGTATGAGTTCAATTCTTGAGATTCAGATACATAGCAAAGATGGTGAGCTTTGTAGTTTCTAACAGTTCCTTTAGAATTTAGTTCATATGTTCTAATCCAATGTCCAATATCATTCCAGGGTATACCAGCTTAACTGGGATCTCGTCTTGGAACTCAAGGATCTTTTATACAATTTCAGGTCTTCTTTGACAAGTTGGAGTCCCTCAGGGAACAATAGGCCCTTATTTCCTAAGCATGGTTGTTAATTATTCACACAGATTAACATAAGGCAATTTATCCATAAGGTAATCTATCACTGGTACTTAGCTATACGAATTAACATAAGACAATCGCCTGTTCCTTCACCATTCATATATGATTTGCTACACATTTCAAAGAGAGATGAATACTGAGATATCCCATGTCTACACTTCATTTAAATGCAAGGATGTTCTTTTGATCTTTGAAAGATCAAAATACAGCATTGACAGGGACTGTTGATTACATTGTTGACCACTACCCATACATATGTAAATGCACAAAAACACGAACACAAAAACATCTGCCCTCCCCACATGTCTTTAATGGTTGAATTTGATTCATTTATTTTGCAGGATGTTTAACCCTTTCTGGCCATGCGTCACAATGGTCAGGGGTACAAATGGTTATATTTGTGGGGAGGGCAGCAAAAAACAATGTCACAACCTACCCCAAATGCAAAGCCAGCCCTGCTTTTTAAAGAGTTCAACCCCCTCCAGTTTCACCCAGCATTGGTGAAAGAGGAGCTCCGTTCCAGCATTCCCTACCAGTGCCTCCAGGAACACATGGGACACACCCACCATGTAGCCTCAGGAATCTTCTCCTCACTTCTCCTGCACCACATCTGCTCCAGCAAGACATGAGGAGGAGGAGAAGAGACTAAACTTTTGCTGCAAATCCTGTAGCTCACATCCCCTCCCATCCCCACCAAGCACCAATTTGGAGTCTGGTTCTGGGAGACACTGTTGAGCTCTGTTTCTCCCCTGACCCACCAAACACATACACACAGCCTACCCACACTAACTAGGGGAGACCTCCAGTGGATCTCAGGGAGGATCCTTTTCTCCCCCTGAGCAACCTCCTCCCAGCCAGAGGCCACAGGACAACTCTCTGCATGGCCTCTCCCTTGCAGCTGCTCCACAGGATAACTTCAGCAGCAGCGAGGAGCATGGTAGGTTGAGAAGCATTGAGCTAACAGCTGGGGCATTGATATATTTATAGACCTGGAAGGGTATGTAATTAATATATTTGATTTTTGTGGAGGGGGAGGATATAGAATTGACTTGGGGCCAGGAGAGGGTTATGAACAGCATGGAATGAGTTTTGTGGGAGATGGGGATAGTGTGTTTCCCCCCCCAGGACTGCCATGTGTATTGCTAACTGAGGCAAAACATGTTTTTTGTGGGGTGCGGAGGAGTCCTTTAACATTCTGGCAACATGTCACTGCTCAGCCCCTCCCAGGATCAGCCCTTAGGCCATGTATACACTACGAAATTATGTCAACCTAACTTACATCGGCTATATCCAACACAGTTATTAAATCACTTGTATGCATGCACACCTGGCTCCTTGCGTCGGCAGCGTGTGTCCTCACCAGGAGTGGTTCTATTGATTGCATTGTCAGCATGGGGCATTGTGGGACAGCTCCTGAAGGCCAGTAGCAGTCGACTTAAGTAACATTGTCCACACTGAATCGACCTAATTACATCAACTGTGATTCTACGCTGCTTGGGGAGGTGGTGTTACTAAATTGGCATAGAGAGGCACTTATGTGGGGGGGGGGCAAATTTAAGTAAAGACACTTCCACATCTAATGTCAACCTAACGATGTAGCGTAGACTAGGCCTCAGTCTATCCTGCAACCCTTATACACAAATTAGCCTTTGCTCATCACTAATAGTCCATTTAGCATCACATTATCATAGGCTTTCCCACAGCAGCCAATTCGCTACTACGGGATGGGCTATGCATGTAAGTAGGGTTGATTATTCACTTAAGGAAGAGCTGTGGGATCAGCCAGGCAGTGATCATCTAGCTCAACTCTGTTGCTGGCTAAACAAGGAGGGTCCAAGCCTGAAAATTGCTGACAGGCTCCTGAAGATGAACAGGGCTGTTTTACTCTAATCCTACCCCTGTTTTGTTTTTTTGGTTTTTCAAATCCAAGGCGCTTGCCGCCTTACTCTGAACTTTCATTAGCTTTATGATGATGCAGCTCAGAGTGTAGCTGAGTTACTCTTGATTTACAACAGCATAACTGAGACCTGGAAAAAGCCCATCAGGCTCAGACAATATATATGAGTATCTGGGGTTAAATCCTGGCCCCCGTTAAATCAATAGGATTTTGCCAGTCATTTCAATATGGCCCAGAATTTCACCCCTAGACTTTTATGGGTATATCAAGTTATTCCCCTTGAGGTGGTCTAGTATCTGTGAGAGTGGCCACACCTGTGCTTCACTCACTCATGTATGTTGCTAAGACCTCTGGGAGCACATCCCATCATTTCTAACACAAAAGTATGATGAGTTGTGCTGTGAACTCTTCCCCGATGAATTGTGGGAGAACTTGCCTGTAGTTTCTGAGCACATAAACTGCATTATGAGATGGTAGTGCAGAACTAGTGGCACTTGAATGGTGCTAGCCTGTAGTCCGTAGCCACACAGAGTTAGGTTGGGTTAGCAGCTGACTAATTGTGCTCACTATGTTCTTAGCCTAAAAGAACATAAGAGTGGCCATACTGGGTCAGATCAATGGTCCATCTAGCCCAGTACCCTGTCTTCTGACAGTGGAGAGTGCCACATGCTTCAGAGGAAACTAACAGAGCAGGGCAATTATTGAGTGGTCCATCCACTGTTGTCCAGTCCCAGCTTCTGGCAGTCAGAGGTTTAGGGACATCCCTGACCATCTTGGCTAATAGCCATTGATGGACCTATTGTATCATCTATTTTTTTTTTCAACCCATTTATAATTTTGGCCTTCATAACATCCCCTGGCAACAAGTTCCAAAAGTTGACTGTGTGTTGTGTGAAATACTTCCTTATGTTGGTTTCAAACCCACTACTTATTCATTTCATTGGATGACTCCTAGAACATGTGTTATGTGAAAGGGTAAATAATATTTCCCTATTCAGCTCCTTCACCCCTTTCGTGCTTTTTATACACTGTAGTTGTCTCTTTTCTAAGATGAACACTGCCAGTCTTTAATCTCTCTAAGGAAGCTGTTCCATACCTAAATTGTTTTTGTTGCCCTTTTCTGAACTTTTTCCAATTCTAAGAGGTCTTTCTTGAAATAGGGACCAGAACTGCATGCAGTATTCAGTTGTGGGTGTACAAATGATTTATATAGTGGTACTATGATATTTTCTGTCTTATTATCTAGCCATTTCTTAATGGTTCCTAATATTTTTAGCTTTTTTGACTGCTGCAGCACTTTGAACGGATGTTTTCAAAGAACTATCCACAATGACTCCAAGATCTCATTCTTGAGTGGTAACAGCTAATTTAGATTCCATCATTTTGTATGTAGTTGGGATTATGTTTTCCAGTGTGCACTATTTTCAATTTATCAATATTGAATTTCATCTTCCATTTTGTTGCCCATTCACCCAGATTTGTGAGATCCCTCTGTAGCTCCTCACAGTCAACTTTGGAGATAACTACCTTCAGTAATTTTGGATCATCTGCAAACTCAACTGTTTACTCCTTTTTCCAGATCATTTGTAAGTATGTTGAACAGCACTGTTCCCAGTACAGATGCTTGCCTCCCCACCTCCGCTATTTACCTCTTTCCACTGTGAAAACTGACCATTTGTTCCTACTCTTTGTTTCCTATCTTTTATCTAGTTGCTGATCCATGAGAACACCTTTCCTCTATCTCATCACTGCCTACTTTACTTAAGAGACTTTGGTGAAGGACATTGTCAAAAGCTATCAGAAAAGTACACTATATCCACTGGATCACCTTATACACGTTTGCTGACCCCCTCAAAGAATTCTAATGGATTGGTGAGACATGTTTTCCCTGTACAAGAGCTGTTTTAACTCTTCCCCAGTATGTCATGTTCATCTATGCATCTAATAATTCATCTCTGCTCCCTTTCATGCCAGCTAATTTGAGTTTAAAAGAACCACCACATATCAGGGTTTTCATGTGTGGTTGGGACTTGAATTTGAGGCAACATTCAAGTTATATGTCAAATTAACTTTGAAGTGAAGACAAGCTCTACATATTTATTACAAAATCCTACTCAGGTTTATTTGAAAGAATACAGACATTCGGGGAAATTACAGTTCAGAATATGGCTTAGTTTGAAACCATCAATAAATCATTCACTGAGGATGAAGGGCTGATATCCCAGGAAAGAGAAGTAGGTAGAGAACCATTCTGAAGTTGTTCAAAACTTATCTGCTCTAGATCAACCACCAGTTTATGGGTAGGATGTAGAATTTCACACAGTGATTCCTACAGCCTGGGTTGTGCAGGAGGTCAAACCAGATGATCTAATTGGCCCTTACACCTTCTAAAAATCTATTAAATGAATAGAAGGCTGTAAGATCTCAACCAACTTCTTGCTATAAGTCCATGTTCAATGTTCTATTTACTTCACTCCAATCATTTTATTGATCTGTCTCTACTTAATATGTGACGTATCATACTAAACAATCTACAGATGACATCTTCCTCTGGTTTATTTGAAAAAAAAAGCTTCACTTGGCCTTTGGAAGTAATTAGGTTTTAATAAAAAAAAAACAAAAAAACTATGCTACATATTCATTTGCTTTTACAAAAAATAATTTGAACAAACTCTGAAAATATGTTTTAGTACATTTGCAATTCCCATCAGAGTAAGGCAAATTGTCTCTTCATGGGATGCCGAATCAGAGGCTCCATCTCACTGATTAACTGGAAGCATGCAAACAGAAATCCACTGGGAACTGCACAAAGTCCCAACTTCTTATTTGTTTAACTATAATTGCATATTTATAAATTATAACAGACTTCTCTAATTAATTTTATATCATGCAAATAACATTGCTTTGTAACAACCTGCTCTATTAGCAAAACTATTGCCAGAAAACCATAGCAGGCTGCAGTCATATTTAGTTTGAAAGGAAATGAAAGACAGCCAGAGCAGAAACTAGTTCATTGCCTCACTCATGAGAGGTAATTACTGACTCCAAAATATTAATATAAAAAGCCATTCAATAAACTGACACTTTCTGCACATGAAGTCCCTGGAATGTTTTTAATACTGTCAAACACAAAAGAGATGTACAAATAAAAACATGATCTAGAGACAAGCCAACCAAAATAGCAGAGAGTGAAGAAGCTGAAACAGCTTTCGTTATATGCCAAAGTATTGCAAGCACACATGCCCAAGGAGGGCCCGATCCTGTGCTGAGCGCTCCCTTTGGCTACACTGGTTACTCAGCACTTGGCAGGGGGAGGCTCATGTGATTTGCAGCCTGCTCCAGTCAAGGGGACATTTGCTTGAGACTCAGGAAATGTGGGTGCTATTTCCATCTCTGGCAAGTGGCCTGCTGTGTGATCTTGGGCAAGTCACTTCCCTGCTTTGTGCCTCTGTTTCCCCTCCTACAGTTTGTCTATTTAGACAGCCAGAAGTTCAGGGCAAGGACAGTCTCCTTCTAGGTGCTTAGCACAGTGGGGCTCTGATCTTGACTGGGGCCTGTGGGCGCTACCATCGGTCACCTAAAGCTGTCGACTGTGGTCAGCAACTCCACACCTCTAGCACAATGGAACTTTCTACCACCAGGGTTGTCAGGGTTCCCTCCCCACTCTGAACTCTAGGGTACAGACGTGGGACCCTGCATGAAAACCCCCCAAAGCTTATTTCTACCAGCTTAGGTTAAAAACTCCCCAAGGCACAAATTCGCCCTTATACCTTGGATTAGGTAACACTACCACCACCAAGTGATTTAGACAAACTCAGGGAAAGGAACTCTTGGAGTTCCTACTCCCCCGTAATATTCCCCCCAAACCCCACACTCCCTTTCCTGGGGAGGCTTGAGAATAAACAAGATGAGCACAGATCAGCCTTGGGGTTTTTTTAGGACACTAAATAAAACCCCAATCAGATTCTAAAAGAAACAGAACTTTATTAGAAAGAAAAAAGATAAAAGAAGCATCTCTGTAAAATTAGAATGGAAGATGATCTTACAGGGCAATCAGATTCAAAAACACAGAGGATTTCCCTCTGGGGCAAATTTTAAAGTTACAAAAAGAAAACCAGGAATACACCTTCCTCTCAGCACAGAGAAAATCACAAGCCAAAACAAAAATAAGCTAATGCATTCCCTTGCTAGTACTTACTGATTCTAATGGAGTTGGATTGCTTGCTTCCTTGATCTGTGTCCGGCAAGCACACAGAACAGACAGACCAAAACCTTCCCCTCCACCATCCCAGATTTGAAAGTATCTTGTCCCCTTATTGGTTCTTTTGGTCAAGTGCCAGTGCTGAGCTTCTTAACCCTTTACAGGTAAAAGGATTGTGTGCCTTTGGCCAGGAGGGATTTTATAATACTGTATATAGGAAGGTTGTTACCCTTCCCTTTATATTTATGACAAGGGTAAAGGTCGTCTGCGCAAGAGACCGAGCTCTCTGCAGGGCTGGTCCAAGACAAGCTCCCACAGGGACCACCACACACCTCAGCACCTTCCTTGCCAAATGCAAGGCTCACTTCTTCAGCCTGCCTTCGCTAGCAGAAACAGCACATGGTGTATGGTGAGCTTCCCCCGGGGAGAGAGTGAGGTGAGCCACACATGACCAAGGTTAGTCATGTCACATAATGCACTCCTGGAGGGCATCCTGCTACTATTGTTATTAGGGTGGTAGAGGAACCTGTAGATAATAGAATAATACCAATAACCCTGATAACGTGTCAGAGACCAGGCCATTTGCACTGCAGATTTAGCCATTAAAGGGCTGAGTTTTGGGTTGCTATAGCTGCCTTAAAAAGAGACCCAAATCTGACCTACTACAAATTGCTACAATCTGGTAGGGAAAGCCCTCTGTATTCTAAATATGCAGATGTAGACCCCCAGCAGGCATAACTCTGCACAGTATGACTGAAGAAAAGGGGAGTTTAAACCCTGAGCCACATCCTCAGTTGCCTTAAATTGGTGTAACCCTGTTGAAGCTATGCTGATTTACATTTGCTGAGGATGTAGCCCATATCATTTATATTAACGTGATATTGTTAAATTAATATTCTCTTGTCAACAATAATAAAGGAAGCCAATAGTTAATGCTGCACATTTCTACAAGGGTCATATATGGGATACCAGCCCTGGTGGAAAAGGGATAGATAGGCTATGCTTAGTGTTTCGTGCATTGGGAACATAGGACTTGAATGGACTGCCTTGTCACCACAGGCAACCCTGTGATATCATCCCATTCATAAATTTATCAAGCTCCAGCTTAATGCTAGTTCAGTCGTTGGCCCCCACTACTGCTATTGGAAAGTTGTTCCAGAACCTCCCTCCTCTCATGGTTAGACACCTAATTTCCAGCCTAAGTTTATTCATGGTCAGTGTATACCCATTTGTTCTTGTGCCAACATTGTCCTCTAACTTAGCTTTTCTCCCTCCTTGGTGGTTACCCCCTAGCACTCATATCTTCTCTGAACCTTCATTTTGGTAGGCTAAACAAGTGAAGCTTTTAGTCTTCTCTCCTAAGATATGCTCTCCCTTCCAGTGATCATTTTAGTTGCCCATCTCTGCACCTGTTCCAGTTTGAATTCCTATTTCTTGAACTTGGTTGACCAAAATTGTACACAGTATTCCAGATGAACTCTTACAAGTGCCTTGTACAATGGCATTAATACTCTCTCTCTCTCTCTCTACCTTGTCTGATACATCTTAGAATCACATTTACCTTTTCCACAGCCGCATCACGTTGATGGCTTATAGTCATCCTGTGATCAATTCACAGAGCCAGGTGCTTCTCCTCCTTCATTGTTTCCAACTATTGAGCCCTTTGCTTGTAGCAGAAATTCTTGTTGTTAGTCCCTAAGGGCATGACTGTGCATTTGGTACTATTCAATTTCACCATTTCTTTTATACCTGTCTTCAAGATCACACAGTCCTCAAGACAATCCATTTTCCCTGTATGATATTCTGAGCCTTTTCTCCATTGTGTAATCAGCAAAATTCATTAGCACACTCCTATTTTTTGTGCCAAGATCATTAATGAAAACTGTTAAGACCAGTTCCAAGATAGATCCTTGAGGAACTCCACTAGCAACCTCCCTCCAGCAAGATGAGTTGTGCTTAAAGGAGAACCCATTATTGACTCCTTTAGCCAGTTCCTTACTCAATTTACAATTCCTGTACTAATCCCCATCTTAACTGAAAATTTTCCATGTGGTACCGAGTTAAGTGGTTTACTGAAGTCCCAGTATATTAGATCTACTGCATTTCCCTTGTCTTAAAAAAAAATAGATATCTTAGACACCGTGTTAGTCTGGAATCATCTATCTTTGATAAACCCATGTTGTATTTTATCCCATTTTCTGTTTACCTCCATGTCTTTATTTTTCACTTCAAAATTTGTTCTAAAATCTTGTATAGTACTGAGGGAAAACTAATGAGTCTGTAGTTGTCCAGATCACATTTTTACCCATTCTTTAATATAAGTACTATATTTGCTATTCTCTACTCATGTAGTACCACACCGGATTAAATAGATTTATTAAAAATCCTTGCTACTGGACTTGCAGCTCCATGTGCCACATATTTCAATATTCTGGATGGAGATTATCTGGTCCCCTAGCTCAAATGCACTTGGAGTATTCCTGATTCACACAGACTGGTTTTGCATTCAGGACTAGCTGTCTCAGTTTTAATATGTTTGTTTACATGAAGTGCAGATTGTAATTTAGTGCCAGGCATTTAATTATGCCATCATTTGTATAAATTAGAATGTTGTTGCAGGAAAAAGTGAAATAAAACACCTTTCATTTCCCTCCCAGTATTATATTTGAATTAATAGTTAAATAGGAAGAGATTCTAAATTATCATAAGGAATCAGCATTAATTAATATTTCACAGTCCAATATCCTCTCAAAAGGACATGCTGCTACAGAGAGTGTATCATTCACTCTACTGAAGAACAGAATACTTCAGTAAAATGCCTTTATGCACACAGAACAAAAGACGAACACTGATTCTTTAAGTGCGTGCACTGACCTCAGTGTGTTCTGGGTGCAACAATGGGTGCTTTTAACTTCACAGATAAAGAATGAGTTATGTGAGCAACATAACATTCAGCAAGCTCAAAACAAATGACCTAGGTTTTGTAAAACATTGAGGGTGACAGATTAAAAGGACCATGGAATATTTTTATGTGCATATGATTATTAAGTAATAATCTAACATGGAGTCTTACACCCTCAAAGCACTGTACAAACACTCAACTTTTCTGACCTAGGGAAATGTTCATTCCTATTATACAAGTATGGAAACTGAGGCACAGATAAATTAAGTGGCTTCACACAGAGCCAGCTCTACCGTTTTTGCCTCCCCTAGCAGTGAAAAAAACCTGCCGCCGCCGAATTGCCGCCGCGGACGGCAGGAGAGAGAGAAGCTGCCGCCGAATTGCCGCCGCCATGGAAACTCTGCCTCCCCAAGCACCTGCTTGGAATGCTGGTGCCTGGAGCCAGCCCTGGCTTCACAGGACTTACTGTTAAAGACAGGATGAGAACTCAGGCACTCCTGGCTCCAAGGTCCCTGCACTGTCATATAGGCCAGACAATATCTTTATTTCCTTTGGGAGGCTGTAAAGGTTCCCTCCCCACTCTGAACTCTAGGGTACAGATGTGGGGACCCACATGAAAGACCCCCTAAGCTTATTTCTACCAGTGTAGGTTAAAACTTTCCCAAGGCACAAAGTCCTTTCCCTTGGATTAGGTAAAACGCTGCCACCACCAAGTGTTTTAGACAAAGAACAGGGAAAGGACCACTTGGAGTTCCTATTTCCCCAAAATATCCCCCCAAGCCTTACACCCCCTTTCCTGGGGAGGCTTGACAATAAACAAGATGAGCACAAATCCCTTGGATTTTTAAGACCCAAAACACCCAATCAGAAAAAATCAGAACTTTATTAGAAGAACAAAAAAAAAAAAGATAAGAGAACAACTCTGTAAGATCAGAATGGAAGATAATCTTACAGGCAGTCAGATTCAAAACATAGAGAATCCCTCTAGGCAAAACTTTAAGTTACAAAAAGACACAAAAACAGGGATACACATTTCTTCCAGCACAGCGAATTTACAAGCCAAAAAACAAAGAAAATCTAACGAATTTTCTAGCTAGATTACTTACTAACTTTACAGGAGTTGAAGGGCTTGCATCCTTGATCTGTTCCTGGCAAAGGTATCACACAGACAGACAAAAACCTTTTTCCCCCCCTCCAGATATGAAAGTATCTCATTGGTCATTTTGAGTCAGGTGCCAGCGAGGTTACCTTAGCTTCTTAACCCTTTACAGGTGAAAGGATTTTGCCTCTGGCCAGGAGGGATTTTATAGCACTGTATACAGAAAGGTGGTTACGCTTCCCTTTATATTTACGACAGAGGCTGAAAAATAGTCTCAGACACTAAGAGAGGAGATAGTCTGACAGATTACCTAAAATACTTTACACCTAGAGTGAAGCAGAGTGTGAACCCAGAGACAGAAATGTAGTCATCTAGGGGACTTTACAGAAAAAGTAAGGGTGCCAAGTGAGTTTAGCTGCCTAAAGGGGTAGGTGGCAGCCAAGTGGAGGTTTTGTACATCGTAGTGTTGCCTAAATGTGGTATTTAGATACTTAAGTCCCTTTGTAAATTTGGGCCAAACTTTATAAATTGTTCTTCATAAAGTCACTGGAGATATACTGATACAATGCACTCTTTTACTTATTACTGATAGTTTATTGATATTAATTTATATTATGGTTACAATCAGAGGTCTCAATTGGGACTAAGGTTCCAGTGTGCATGGTGTAGTACAAATATATACGAAGAGACAATCCCTACTCCACAAGGGTTAGCAGAGTAAATTCTGAGCATTAATAATGTGCAAGATAAAGTGGGTTTTTAATAATGTCATTTTTCCTTACACAGGCAAAATTAGAGCAACTCCAATGGCAGTTTTGCTGGAATAAGGGCTTCAAGGATCAGCTGGATCTGAAAATAGTTTCAATCGCTGGTCAAATTGTAGCTTGCTCTTACAGTTGAAGTGTCTCAATCAAACCATTACAAATCTTTTCAAGTGTGTTTTGCTCAATATTCATGAAAGTGAAATCATTACATGTGCAAAATTAGAATGACCTAGCTGATAAGCCTGTGATAAAAAAATGTAGCTGACTTCAGGAATGAGTAGGTTATCAAGTATTGGAGATAAGTTGGAGGAGTCCCTCATTTAATCTATTTGCACTGGTTTGGAAGGTCACTGGATAGATGAAGAACTTGAGTGCTTGACATTCTTGTCTATGAAAATGGAAAATTTTAAGTTTCAATTGCTGAAGCAACTTCAAGACTAATATATTGAGTGGTAGAGTTGCTTTGCCATAAATCACTTTGATCTTTAACGATTTAACAGTTCAGTTTTGGACAAGTCTTTATTTTGTACTTGCAGGTTAAAAGGAATATTTACCTGTTTTCTGTGGTTCAGACTATAATGTCATCCTACAAATCAAAACATCCAATTCTCTTTCAGTTACAATCATATAATCATAGAATCATAGAATATCAGGGTTGGAAGGGACCCCTGAAGGTCATCTAGTCCAACCCCCTGCTCGAAGCAGGACCAATTCCCAGTTAAATCATCCCAGCCAGGGCTTTGTCAAGCCTGACCTTAAAAACCTCTAAAGAAGGAGATTCTACCACCTCCCTAGGTAACGCATTCCAGTGTTTCACCACCCTCTTAGTGAAAAAGTTTTTCCTAATATCCAATCTAAACCTCCCCCACTGCAACTTGAGATCATTACTCCTCGTTCTGTCATCTGGTACCATTGAGAACAGTCTAGAGCCATCCTCTTTGGAACCCCCTTTCAGGTAGTTGAAAGCAGCTATCAAATCCCCCCTCATTCTTCTCTTCTGCAGGCTAAACAATCCCAGCTCCCTCAGCCTCTCCTCATAAGTCATGTGTTCTAGACCCCTAATCATTTTTGTTGCCCTTCGCTGTACTCTCTCCAATTTATCCACATCCTTCTTGTAGTGTGGGGCCCAAAACTGGACACAGTACTCCAGATGAGGCCTCACCAATGTCGAATAGAGGGGAACGATCACGTCCCTCGATCTGCTCGCTATGCCCCTACTTATACATCCCAAAATGCCATTGGCCTTCTTGGCAACAAGGGCACACTGCTGACTCATATCCAGCTTCTCGTCCACTGTCACCCCTAGGTCCTTTTCTGCAGAACTGCTGCCTACCCATTCGGTCCCTAGTCTGTAGCGGTGCATTGGATTCTTCCATCCTAAGTGCAGGACCCTGCACTTATCCTTATTGAACCTCATCAGATTTCTTTTGGCCCAATCCTCCAATTTGTCTAGGTCCTTCTGTATTCCTATCCCTCCCCTCCAGCGTATCTACCACTCCTCCCAGTTTAGTATCATCCGCAAATTTGCTGAGAGTGCAATCCACACCATTCTCCAGATCATTTATGAAGATATTGAACAAAACCAGCCCCAGGACTGACCCTTGGGGCACTCCACTTGATACCGGCTGCCAACTAGACATGGAGCCATTGATCACTACCCGTTGAGCACGACAATCTAGCCAGCTTTCTACCCACCTTATAGTGCATTCATCTAGCCCACACTTCCTTAACTTGCTGACAAGAATACTGTGGGAGACCGTGTCAAAAGCTTTGCTAAAGTCAAGAAACAATACATCCACTGCTTTCCCTTCATCCACAGAACCAGTAATCTCATCATAAAAGGCCATTAGATTAGTCAGGCATGACCTTCCCTTGGTGAATCCATGCTGGCTGTTCCTGATCACTTTCCTCTCATGCAAGTGCTTCAGGATTGATTCTTTGAGGACCTGCTCCATGATTTTTCCAGGGACTGAGGTGAGGCTGACTGGCCTGTAGTTCCCAGGATCCTCCTTCTTCCCTTTTTTAAAGATTGGCACTACATTAGCCTTTTTCCAGTCTTCCGGGACTTCCCCCGATCACCATGTGTTTTCAAAGATAATGGCCAATGGCTCTGCAATCACATCCGCCAATTCCTTCAGCACTCTCAGATGCGACTTGTCCGGCCCCATGGACTTGTGCACGTCCAGCTTTTCTAAATAGTCCCTAACCACCTCTATCTCCACAGAGGGCTGGCCATCTCTTCCCCATTTTGTGATGCCCAGCGCAGCAGTCTGGGAGCTGACCTTGTTAGTGAAATCAGAGGCAAAAAAAGCATTGAGTACATTAGCTTTTTCCACATCCTCTGTCACTAGGTTGCCTCCCTCATTCAGTAAGGGGCCCACACTTTCCTTGGCTTTCTTCTTGTTGCCAACATACCTGAAGAAACCCTTCTTGTTACTCTTGACATCTCTTGTTAGCTGCAGCTCCAGGTGCGATTTGGCCCTCCTGATTTCATTCCTACATGCCCGAGCAATATTTTTATACTCTTCCCTGGTCATATGTCCAACCTTCCACTTCTTGTAAGCTTCTTTTTTGTGTTTAAGATCCGCTAGGATTTCACCATTAAGCCAAGCTGGTCGCCTGGCATATTTACTATTCTTTCGACTCATTGGGATGGTTTGTCCCTGTAACCTCAACAGGGATTCCTTGAAATACAGCCAGCTCTCCTGGACTCCTTTCCCCTTCAAGTTAGTCCCCCAGGGGATCCTGGCCATCTGTTCCCTGAGGGAGTTGAAGTCTGCTTTCCTGAAGTCCAGGGTCCGTATCCTGCTGCTTACCTTTCTTCCCTGTGTCAGGATCCTGAACTCAACCAACTCATGGTCACTGCCTCCCAGATTCCCATCCACTTTTGCTTCCCCCACTAATTCTACCCGGTTTGTGAGCAGCAGGTCAAGAAAAGCGCCCCCCCTAGTTGGCTCCTCTAGCACTTGCACCAGGAGATTGTCCCCTATGCTTTCCAAAAACTTCCTGGATTGTCTATGCACCGCTGTATTGCTCTCCCAGCAGATATCAGGAAAATTAAACTCACCCATGAGAATCAGGGCATGCGATCTAGTAGCTTCCGTGAGCTGCCGGAAGAAAGCCTCATCTACCTCATCCCCCTGGTCCGGTGGTCTATAGCAGACTCCCACCACTACATCACTCTTGTTGCACACACTTCTAAACTTAATC
Source organism: Lepidochelys olivacea (assembly GCF_965140295.1). Classification (NCBI taxonomy): domain Eukaryota; kingdom Metazoa; phylum Chordata; order Testudines; family Cheloniidae; genus Lepidochelys; species Lepidochelys olivacea. Next base: position 12,697,384 of record NC_140412.1, read on the forward strand.
CAGAGACACTCAGGTTTTTCTACAGTTTCGTACCGGAGCTCTGAGCAGTCATACTGCTCCCTTACATACAGTGCTAAAAGGTGACATAGTTCTTCATTATTCTTACTCGCCAATACCGATGCCATCAGGAGATTGAAATCTTACACCGGATATTCTCATTGGTATGATTTACACATCATAGATGAAAGGAGGCTAAACTTAATGCCCAGTGATAGCTTCTTTCCCAAGATGAAGTATAATCCAATGATTGGCACCCTAGCCTCACATTCAAGAGACCTGTGTTCCATTCCCTCCCCTACCACAGACTTCCTGTGTGTTAGCCCATACTTTTCCACCATGAATTATAAGGCGCGATCAGCATGGTTTATAAGGACAGAACAAAGCTTGGCACACATGATGGGGAGGAAGTATCGGTGGTTTTATGCCACCCTCCCCCTCGGGAATCAAACTAGCTCCCAGTGCAAGTTGGAACAGACCTGAGGTTGCGCTATCTTATACTAGTGAATAACAGTTCCATCAGCCCAGATTACTGAAGCACATCTCCTGCTTCTAACTTGCCCCTTGCATGCTCACCTTCTTCTCTGGAATGGCACTGACTCAGGAGGGTAGGGAGGAATTGTGCAGAACTGGATGGATCAGAATTTGGTCTATGGGATCATGTCAAGCCTGACTCTCACTGTGTGGTCTTGGGCAAGTCATTCAGGCCAATATTTTCAAACTGGGGGTCTTCATATGTAGGGACCCAAATAGAAGCAGCCCTATTTTCAAATGTGCAGTTGACATTGAGTTTAATTGGAACAAGACTGTTGCCTAACAGACATGTGAGTGAACTGAAGGAATCAGAAAATGGAGGAAGCTCTAGTGTGAATTAGCGATGGGCCTGAATCATGTCCTTGGTCTGAATACCCCCCAAATTTGGGAAATATGAGATGATATCCCAGCTCCACTGAAGTCGATGAATCATAGAATATCAGGGTTGGAAGGGACCTCAGGAGGTCATCTAGTCCAACCCCCTGCTCAAAGCAGGACCAATCCCCATTTTTGCCTCAGATCCCTAAATGGCCCCCTCAAGGATTGAACTCACAACCCTGGGTTTAGCAGGCCAATGCTCAAACCACTGAGCTATCCCTTCCCCACGCCCTCCCCCAGAACCCCTGACCAATCCAACCCCCCCTGCTCCTTGTCCCCTGACAGCCCCCTCCCGACACCCCCCAACCCTAACCGCCCCCCCAGGACGTCACCCCCATCTAACCCCCTGCTGCCTGTCCCCTGACTACCCTGACCCCTGTCCACACCCCCGACCCCTGACAGGCCCCCCAGGACTCCCACGCCTATCCAACCCTCCCTGTTCCCCAACCCCTGACTGCCCCCCAGAACCCCCTGCCCCTTATCCAAACCCCCTCCCTGTTGCCCACCCGCTCATCATGCTGCTCAGAGCGGCAGGAATTCGCAGCCCCACTGCCTTGCCGGAGCCAGAGCGCTTGCGGCACGGCAAGCTGAGGCTGCGGGGCGGGGGGGGGGGAACATTGGGGATGGGCCGGGGCCTAGCCTCCCCGGCTGGGAGCTCAAGAGCCGGGCAGGACAGTCCCACGAACCGGATGTGGCCCGTGGGCGATAGTTTGCCCACCTCTGCCTTAGACACAATGCTATTTCCGGCCCCTCCCCACCTGAACGTTTCAAATGATTGGAGGCTGTTTGAACCTGACTAGTCCTGAGTGCTATCAGCCCAACCTCATGAAGGAGGCTGCCACACAAGAAAGAAATGTTGAGGTTGATTCATGCCCGTCTTTTGCTAACCTATTCAATCAGAAACCACATCCTGTTAATGTTTAAAGGACCACCTGATAACTTCATAAGAAATATGGAAGCAGTTGTTCCCTGGCAGCAGGTTTAACGCTATAGTTTTCAGATTACTTCACATTCCTTTTGTTTGAACTCATGCCTTTTAATTCCTCTGTGGGTGGTCTTGAGTTGTAGACATGGAATCACTTATAATGGGTCTACAATAAATTATTATTCCTGCCCTGGAAAAAAAACAACAGCCAGACTAATTTATCTGCAGCCTATTTAGCATTAATAGGGGAGAATGATTCAGCCTCAGGATATCATGCATCATAATCTATCATGACCAAGAGAATTTATATCCGTGTCTGCTACACTCCAGGAACTCAGTGCAAGGACAGCAATCTCAAGCGAGTAGATTTAAGAAAAGGTTCCAGAAGCAAAAGTAAAATCAAAGGGCTCATTTACAGAGTCATTTGGTTCCATGCTAAGGGTTTATGTATTTGCAAATTACTCGAATGGAAAAAACCCTGTTGCAAAATCAGTTGTATTGAGTAAGTGAAGTGGGAATCAGTTCCGGTGATCACCAGATGCCATGACCACTGGGCTCTGTGGATCCAAAATTACTTTTTAAAAAGCCATTTTGGTGCTGACGTGTTTACATTACAAATTAAAGATGGCGGAAACTTCTCAGGTATGTCTTTCCAACTCAAGAGCATTTCTTTCAGAAAGGTTTATAGTGACTTGCTTAGTCTGCTTTGATAGGTCTCAACTGACGGGACTCCCACTACATCAGTGAAGAGCCTTTTCTATAGTAGATCCCACCACTGTACATTCATTGTACATCCTACGTGCAGTTACTCTAGATATATATCCTTTCACCATCCAAAACAATTTCTCTCACTCCTTGCACTCAACACACTTTCACTATACAATTACCAGTTCCCTGAATTGGATTAGCCAAGCCTCATCTAGTATGTGCAATTGTTTACATTTTCCTCATAAAATCGTACTTTCAGCCCTTTGATCATTTCCTTTCTTTTGGACTCTTTCTGATTTGCTTTAAGTTTCTGGTACTAAGGTGCCCCTAGTAGAAAGTAGTATTAACTTTCAAATTACCCCATTCAAAGAGGTGATGTTTTGTAGACACAAGAGCATATTTTATTCCTTTTTTGGCCCAATCCCACATCAGTTACACACCCAAGACTCTCATTGGCTCCCATGGAAGCTTTTGCATCCATACAGGTTGAAGAATTAGAATTTGAACAGCGTCTTTTGGAATGATCTATCCATCCCCCATTTCCCTAGCATGTGAATATTTCCAATTATTGTAGATTTTGCATCACCCTGTGAGATTGTAAAATGGGGATAAGAGAATTTACCAGATGCGCAGCTGAGGCACAGGGAGATTAAGGGCCAGGTTTTCAGAAGAACTCAGCACACTGAAATCAGTAGGACTCCATTCTGTGTATATAAAGGTCCACCTTCCTAGATTAGGGCCTACGTCTTCTAGCCTACCCTAGAATGTATCTATACTGGGAGGAGAGAAGAAACTGGCACATGAATGGATAGTTCAGGGGATTTGGTATTATGGATTGAGCTCCGGGGTGTGTCTCAATGTGGGAATTTGGGTCAATATTTACAAAGGTCCTAGAAGACACAAACATTTAGTAAATAATGGCTGAATTCACACTGTACTTGAATTTATTTTTTACATTAAAAATGTATTTTTTCCCCATGGAGCTGCTGAAGTAAAGTGATTACTTTAAATGTTGCTGGGAATTATTGTCTGGGTTCCATTAAGCACAAAGCACTTCTGATTTAGATTTTCTAGTATTCTTCATATACACAGATATGTATCATTGGGGAAACAGTTGGGATTAAGCTAAAAAGATGAAAAACTGAGGGGAGGGTTTCAACAATTTGAGTTCTGTTCATATTCAGCTCTCCTTAGTGGGCTGCATTATAATCCATTCCCCTTCCATTCAGGTCTGCCAGGAAAACAGATTCAGATGCACAATGGACTTCATTATGCTTTAGAAAATAACAACATTAGCCATAGCTGAAGAGGGCAGTAGCAGCTCAGTACCATATCTTCAACTTGTCTCTTTCAATCACATTACAGTTTGTTTTCTATAGGGGATCATAGAAATGTAGGGCTGCAAGGGACCCTTCACAGAGAAGGCCAAGTATACTAGACCATCACTGGTTTCAGAGTAACAGCTATGTTAGTCTGTATTCACAAAAAGAAAAGGAGTACTTGTGGCACCTTAGAGACTAACCAATTTATTAGACCATCACTGGCAGGTGTTTGTTTACCCTGTTCCTAAAAGCCTCCAAAGGTGGGGATTCCACAATCAGCCTATTTCAATGCTTAACTCTCCTTATAAGTAGCATGTTGTTCCTAATATCTAACGTAAATCTCCCTTACTGGAGATTAAGCCCATTACCTCTTGTCCTGCCTTCAGTGGATGTGCAGAAAAATTGATCAGTCCCCTTTACAATAGCTCTTAACATATTTGAAGACTTATCAGGTCCCCCTTCAGTCTTCTTTTCAGAAGACTGAACATGTCGTGTTATTTTAACCTTTCCTCACAAGTGAGGTATTCTAAACCTTTTATCATTTTTGACAGGTTTCAGAGTAGCAGCCGTGTTAGCCTATATCTGCAAAAAGAAAAGGAGTACTTGTGGCACCTTAGAGACTAACCAATTTATTTGAGCATAAGCTTTTGTGAGCTACAGCTCACTTCATCGGATGCATCCAATGAAGTGAGCTGTAGCTCATGGAAGCTTATGCTCAAATAAATTTGTTAGCCTCTAAGGTGCCACAAGTCCTCCTTTTCATTTATCATTTTTGTTACTCTCCTCTGGATTCTTCCAGTTTATCCACATCTTTCTTAAAGTGTAGTGCCCAGAACTGGACACTACTCCAGCTCATGCCTCACCAATGCCAAGGGGAGAGGGATAATTCTCTCCCCTGTCTTATGACAGTCATGTTAACACACCGTAGAATGGTATTAGACTTTTTTGCAACCGTATCATATTGTTGGCCTATATTCAACTTGTGATCCACTATAACCCCTAAATCCTTTTCTGCAGTACTAGTGCCTAATTATTCTACATTTTGTAGCTATGTGTTTGATTTTTCCCTTCTAAGTGTAGTACTTTGCATTTATCTTTATTGAATTTCATCTAGGGAATTGGTCTGAAATCAACGAATTTGTCAAGATTGTTTGGGATTCTAATCTTGTCCTCCAATGTGCTCGTAACCCCTCCCAGCGTGGTATCATCCACACATTTTATTATCACACTTTCCTCTCTACTTTCTAAGTCATTAATGAAAATACTGAATAGTATTGGACCTGGGACTGGCCCCTGCAGGACCTCTCTATGCATACCCCCCAGGTTTGACAGTGAACAATCAAGAACTGTTCTTTGAGTACGGTCTTTCAACTAGTTGTGCACCCACCTTATAGTAATTTCATCTAGACCACATTTCTCAAGTTTGCTCATGAGAATGTCATGTGGGATTGTGTCAAAAGCCTTACTAAAAATCAAAAAATATCACACATGCAGCTTACTCCTTCCACTAGGCAAAACCATGTTGGCTAGTCCTTATAATTCTATTACTCTCTAGGTGCTTACAGACTGATTGTTTAATGATTTGTTCCATTATCTTTCCAGGTATTGAAATTAGGGTGACTGCTTTATAAATCCCCAGGTCCTCTTTGTTTCTCATTTTAAAGATATGTACTATGTTTGCCCTTCTCCAGCCCTCAGGGACCTTACCCCTTCTATATGAGCTCTCAAAGATAGTTGCTAATGGTTCTGAGATTGCCTCAGTTAGTTCCCTAAATACTCTTGGGTGAATTTCATCCAGCCCTGCTGACTTGAATACATCTAAATATTATTTAACCTGTTCTTTCCCTACTTTGGCTTGTGCTCTTTCCCCCTTGTTAACATTAATTGTGTTATGTATCTGCTTAGAAGTTCCCTTTTTAGTCAAGACTGAAGCAAAGTAGGCATTAAAAATTTCAGCCATCTTGATGTCATCTGTTATTAGCTCTCCATCCTTTTTTCTTGCTCCTAATGTATTTATAAAACCCCTTATTTCCTTTTCTGTCTTTGCTAGGTATAACTTATTTTGTGCATTAGCTTCTGGTTTTGTCTCTGTATGCTTGTACTATTCTGTTGTACTCATCCTTTGAAATTGGTTCATGTTTCTACTTTCTGTAGGATTCCTTTTTGATTTTCAGGTCATTCAAGAGCTCCTGATGGAGCCACATTGCCCTCTGACTATTCTTCCTATCTTTCTATTGCATCCAGATCATTTGATGTTGTGCTTTTAATATTGTTTCTTTAAGAAACTTCCAGCTCTCTTGAACTCCTTTTACCTTTAGATTTGCTTCCCATAGGAACGTTTCCTATCAGTTTGTTAGTTTTGCTTTTTTTAAGTCCATTTTCCTTATTCAGCTGTTCTTACTCTTTTCCTGAGGATCATGAAATCTATCATTTCATGATCACTTTCATCCAAATCACATTCAGATTTGCAACCAATTCCACCCTATTAGTCAGAATCAAGTCTAAAGTGTCTGTTCTGCAGATTACTTTCTTCATCTTCTGAAACAAGTTGTCCCCAGTACACGAAGAACTTATTTGAAATGTTGTGTTTTACAATATTACTTTTCCTACAGATGTCTGGGTAGTCCCCACATTACTACTAGGTCTTGTGTTTTAGATATTTGTTACTTGTTCTATACATGCTTCATCTACCTCCTCCTGCTAATTTTGTGATCTAGAATAGACCCCCCTACCATGACATCTCCCCTCTTTTTCCCCCTTTCAGCTGTACCCAGAGACTTTCAACTGGTCTGCCTCTCATCTCCTTCTGGACTCAGAATAAGTGTATGTGTACATATACACGTGATGTGCCAGGCATTTTTTGGGTGGGGGCAAATTCCATAAAATAGAGTTGTTAACATGATACATGGATAATTCAAGTGTCTCTCAAAAGGCTGTTCACCCTCACAATATAGCTGGTAAAGACTTGATTTGGATCTTGCGTCAATGATCAATATTTTTGAAATGTAAAGGAGACAGACCACTGTTTTGCTTGGCCTCTAGGTGCTACCACAATTCAGTGTTAAATAATATGATCTTTACCTCCAGTAACAAGTTTCAACCATAACAGGGAACTATTCTTAGGAGTAGAAGTGGGTTGTCTGCTGAACTGCTCCCTTCAATATATATTGTGTAGGCCTTTCCCACACACCCCATCTAATTTTAGATGCATCTAGCTTTCATCACTTCCCTTCAGAGACCATTCCATAGAACTATAGATCTTACTAATTCTTATGATAATAACCATTATTGCATAGCCAAAGCAAGGTTAAGGAGGCAATCCACAGCCTAAATCTCATCTTCAGATTTTTTTTTAGTAGATTCAACCCACATTTTCTGTTTAATTTTAACCAGTTACTCTTAGGGCTTTCCCAAGGGGATAAAAGAACTAACAATTGCACTCCCTCCTTATTGCCCTGAAATGCAATAGAAAAGGGAAACTGCTTTAAAAGTTTGTTATTTAGGGTCATGTTGAATGGCCTTGCACTTAAACACTGATGAGGTGCTGAAGGCATGCAGTCCATTTAATGGAGGTTCTAATTCAGATACTGTGGCCAAACAATGTAGTATTTCCTGGGTAGAAACAGGTAGCAGGGGCTTTGAAGCAAATGAATGCAGGATCTGCTAACTGTGTTTAATTGTCTGAGTTTAATAATTGATAAAATAGCCATAGCTGGCAAATTTCTCTCACAAGAAGGATAATTGGGCCTGAGTATAGCGTAGTCTGAAATTAAATGTGTTAAGTGCTCCAGGGACTAGTATGTACGTGCTATGCGAGAGCATTCTTCCTGATCAGTGTGTTATGCTGTATGCTATACATTCTAACAGCTTCCTCTTAGAAGCTATAGCACAAAAGGGCCAATTGCTTCATTGTGATAGGTGGTGTTGTATCCCCTTCATGATGGGAAGGCAGTGAGGGGTGCTGCCTCTTTCTATACACCTCTTTTTCAGCTCAGAGCATAAAAAGAATCCCTACTCTTCCAGGTTGCTACCACTTGGGGAAGTAGTGGCCCAGACACTGTTACCTCTGGGCAGCCTATACATCGGGGTAGTCAATAGGGGGACTGCAGGCCAAATCTGGACCACCAGATGCTTTTGGATGGCCCTGAAATATTTTTACTTATAATTATTGGGGTTATTATTTTCTCTGGAGTCTGGACCTTGACCAAGAAAGTTAGACCTTGAAAAAAAAAAAAAAAAAAATTGACTCCACTGCTATAGACTTTGGTTCTATGCTTCAACCGCTGCCAGCTCCTTCCCTGAGTCACAGAGCTGGGGGCCAAGGAGAGGAGGCAATTGCCTCATAGTTCTTGCCCACCTCCCTTCCAGCATTTAAGAGAGGGAAAGAAGGATGGTCGAGGGCTGAGAAGAGCTAAGAGACACAGGGGATGAGGGATGATGAGAGACCTTTGTGGGGGTAAGGAGGAACTAGGGAGAAGCAAGGGAGTGGTGAGAGCCCTTGGTGAATCCGGGGAAGCTGTTAGGTGAGGGAGTAAAAGACCTATGGGCAGAGAGATGGACCCTGCAGGAAGGAGAGAGAAAGGGGCACAGTATGCAAGGGAAGGAGAGACACAAACACTGGGTGGGCAGGAGAGAGACAAAGTAGGGCAAGGCAGGGGGTGAGAGAGAAAGGGGGAGTATTCAGAGGGAAGGAGTCTATGGTACTTTTAAGACTCCCATTACTGTAGTACATGAGCCTTTTACAGTCTTAATATATTTATAGAAAGTGAGGAGGCCTTAGGTGATAGGAAAAGGTGCTAGATGGAGTCTGAAGAGGGTGGGGGAGATCGAGGGAACTGGACCTTTTGCTGGACTTCAGCAAGGATCCATGTGGATAAAGGATTGGGGCCTAGTTTAAGGCAAGAAGACAACTGTGTCTGACAAACCATAGCAAGGCAGACGAGGGCCTCAGTGATAAGTGAGTGTGTTCACATAGGTTAGCGCTGGGTCTGATCCAAAGCCCATTAAAGTCAAGGGAAGTCTTTCCACTGGCTTCAGATCAATGCTATATACAGGGCTCCATGGACGTCTTAATGCAAGTCTGATGGTTCTGCCAGGGGCTTGTCATGGCCCCCAAGTGATAAACCATATGCACCCACAGCAGCTACCTTCAGTATAGGCTTGATGTTCCATCTGTCTTCTAGACTGTAAAGGCCTCAGAGCAGGGACTGTATTGATACAGGGTTAAGTACATTTAATATGGCCTGAGGTTTTTAAGAGAGACTGAGGGAGCTAAGGCCCCTAAGTCCCATTTTAAAATAGTGTGACAAGGGCAAAGAAAAGAAGGGGCCAGGACATAGGTGTATAACCCTTCTGCCTGTCAGAGTTGGCAGCAACAAGGGCCGGGTTCAGTATCTAGAGGTTCCATTCCAATAACACAATGCAAAACTGGCTCGAGCCCCCACCCAGCAGTCTGGGATAAATATATACCACGCCCCTGTGTGCCTCCAAGAGGCAATACTTCCCCTCTCGCAAGCACAGAGTCTGAGTGTAGCAAAAGCCTTTTTAATAACAAGAGAAACAATGTGGCATTATGTTGGGGAAACACCACCAACAGGATTCATAACACAACCTATGAGCAAATCCCATCCCAAGCAAATTGGGCCGTGTCCTTTCCCTTTGGTTCTTGAGTCCAGTAACCCAAAAGTCCAACAACCCAAAAGTCTCTGTCCCTAGTCAGTGCAGCCCCTAGTCAGTGCAGCCCCAGAGTTTGAAAGTTTATCTGCAGAGTTTTACCTCCCAACCTGGGTGAAAATGGGAAGGTTAAGGGGCATCTTATGTGGTCCAAAGCCGATTGCCCCACCTCTCCATGGGGCTCTGCTCCACTAGCCATCCCATGAATCACTTTGCTCTGCCAGTTCCCACCCATGAGCTGCCCCAGCCATCCCACCAGCCCCTCTGCTCCATCAGCCCCTCCGCCAGCCATCCCACAAGCCACTCCAGCCATCCTACAAACTGCTCTACAATATATCTTCAGGCTCTCCCACTACTTAACACAACACTCAATGATTTCAGCTTGTAGTAGGGGAGCCTCAGTTCTGGTGCACCATTAGCCCAAAGTGAATTCAGCTCAGCAGTCTGTAACTAGACTCCTAATGGAATCAAAATTAGCCAACATTCCACAGTGAAGGAGATGAAATTGGCATATAGAACCCTCAATCAGGTCAGGTCACCCTCAATTCACTGACTTTTGGAACCCATGTCCCTTGCCTAGCGAGTGCTACTTAGTTGATGGTGAGTCCCTCCATCATAACAAAAGGCCAAGTACAGTTCCACTGTCCTTGATTCACATAATCAGGATAATAACAATTTATTCTTCCTGCCCCAATAACAGAGAAACTGGGGATCCCACAGCAGCCAATGTGACCATTTGGGCAGCTATGGGCTCATGCTAGGCAGGGTGGGTGTGCCTATGCAAATGAGATCAGCCCCTGAAGTTCTTTTCCACAACTCACCACCAGATGTCAGGGTGGAGCTCATCTTGACTCTGCTTACAGGTGTATCAATACAATGCAGGAACTGGCAGTACAGAAGCCATTTTAAAGATTCATTCTCTCCCACTGCAAGCTAGGCACAGTGGCTAACCTGAGCATGCTTGAGAGCTCAACTCAGCAAGTGGCAGCCATTAAAAGAAGTGTTTACAGGCAATTCAGTTTCTGTGACATATGCTGGGCATAGTGTGCTTGGTGGCTAGCCATTCTGTGATAGCAGCTTCCCTCAGCATAGTTTGTCCTAGTGGATTGTAGGTAAAAAGAGCACCAGTTCAGTAGTGCCACACTCGGCATGGATCATCACACACACATACCCACCCCCCCCCCCTCTTCTGCAGTCTGGTAAGAAGAAACCTTTTGAACTGCAGTCAAATAAAATATCTGGACAAGAATGATTCAGTAGCCATTTGTATGTAACTCGGAGCGTAAAGACAGGGATGGAAAGCCCTGCTACCAAAACCTCTATTGTTTTCTCCAATGTGCCCACATTAAATGTTTTTATGTGGTTGAAGTCACAAGATGCAATGCTTCCATTCTCATTCTAAAGCACAGCAGTCACTAATGGGTGTGGTCAGCTGCTTGCAATTGCTTTCTTTCACATACAGAGAATCAGCACTCCAGAAAATTAGAAAATGAATGCTACCTACAAAAATAACTGTAAAAATGATTCCATGACCATATTTCTCAATTAACACTGGCCTGCTGTAGGGGTTAGATTCCTCCCACAAACAAATCAAAGAAACTCAGTGAAGCAAAACAAGCCACACGCCAGAAATAAAAATTAAAAAATTGTAATTCTAAGTCCTGTGCAAAAGCTAGCCAAGAAGCAAAAGATAGTTTGTGTTTAAACACAATCTTGGCTGTAGAAGAGTGCTTTTCTAGTCACGAACAAATGTGTGTACAGTTACAAGAAAGTAACAAAGGATATTATTAAATTGTACAGATTCTGATAGTGGAGATAAGTATGGAAGAGGTACAGGATGGACCAGAAATCCATCATAACAGGAGGAAAATATGACTGAGATCTTTGAAACAATGAACATTTGCAGAAGCAATGCAACCATTAATGTAAACCTTGAGAGGAAGAACTACCAGAAATACGGACCTTGCCTTGTACTAAGGACACATTCAGAAATACTTTTAAGAGTTAGTAAATGATTAATACATGTTTGAATAAATGGTTAATCAACTCTTTCAGATTGCTACAGAATCCAATAGTCAAGAGGTTGCTTATAACTATAGTTTATCATCCATCCATCATACTGAAGTGCTTATAATGTATAATACAATACTCATGTCTAAAATATATTAATTTATTGATCTTTCATAAATGATTCACTTTGTTCTACTTTATAAACTACATACCCTTAATATAAAGTGTGGCCAGAATGTGCCTTTAGAAAGAAATCCATTGTAATAATAATTTATTAATTATAGGTAAGATGAGTGTTTTATAGGAGGCACATACATTCATTATTAGAGACGTGATAAATATATTCGGGATTTGACAGAATGCTGAATATTTTAGTACTGTATTGGCTGAATACCAAATTCACCAATGGCAGCCATAATGAAGATTGGGCCTGCCCAATTAATGCTATCACCAGTGTGACTTGAGTCCATGTTCTCTAGGGGATGAGGAAAGAGTAGTATTTCCAAGGCCCCTCTCTCATCATAAAGGGGACATTATGATCGTGTAGTCTGACCTCCAGTGTAACACAGGCTAAAGAACCTCACCCTCTAAAACTCAGCAAGCCTCTAGCTTCTTTTGGAGCTACATAATATATCTTTTAGCAAGATATCCAGTCTTGATTTAAGTACTTCAGGTGTTGGAGAGTCAGCCTGCTAGGTTGTTCCAATGGTTGATTATCCTCACAGTTGAAATTTTACCCTTATTTCTACTCTAAATTGGTCTTGCTTCAGCTTCCAGTGTTGGATCTCATTATGCCTTCCTCCTAGATTAAAGAGCAGTCAAGTTCTACTATAAAGTCTTTTCCCCCATGTAGGTATTTTTAGACCATGATCAAGTCACTTCTTAGCCCTCTCACGAATAAAGTAAATAGATGAGTTTCTTAAGTCTCTCACTGTAAGGCAGGTTTCCAAGATCTCAAGTCATATTTGTAGCTTTTGTGAATCCTTTTCAGTTTTCCCACAACTTTTTTGAAGTGTTGATACCAGAACTGGATGCAGTATTCCAATAATACTCTCATTAATGTCATATAGAGAGCTAATACCACCTCTTACTCCCGCTCGATATTCCCTTGCTCATACATTCAAGGATCACATTTTCCCTCTTAGCTACAGCACCACACTGGGAACTCATGTTCAGTTAGTTATCTGTCATTACCCCTACATCTTTTCCAGTGACATTCCATTCCAGAAAAAAAAAAAAGGAGTACTTGTGGCACCTTAGAGACTAACAAATTGATTTGAGCACAAGCTTTCATGAGCTACAGCTCACTTCATTGGATGCATGTAGTGGAAAATATAGTGAGGAGATTTTATATACATAGAGAACATGAAACAATGGGTGTTACCACACAGACTAACAAGAGTGATCAGGTAAGGTGAGCTATTACCAGCAGAAGAGCGGGGGGAGGGGGGGAAATGGACCTTTTGTAGTGATAATCAAGGTGGGCCATTTCCAGTTGACAAGAATGTGTGAGGAACACGGGGATGGGGGGGGGGAGGAGAAGGAGATAAACATGGGGAAATAGTTTTACTTTGTGTAATGACACATCCACTCTCAGTCTCTGTTCAAGCCTAAGTTAATTGTATCCAGTTTGCAAATTAATTCCAATTCAGTAGTCTCTCCTTGGAGTCTGTTTTTGAAGTTTTTTTGTTGAAGAAATGCCACTTTTAGGTCTGTATTCGAGTGACCAGAGAGATTGAAGTGTTCTGATTGGCTTTTGAATGTTATAATTCTTGACGTCTGATTTGTGTCCATTTATTCTTTTACGTAGAGACTGTCTGGTTTGGCCAACGTACATGGCAGAGGGGCATTGCTGGCACATGATGGCATATATCACATTGGTAGATATGCAGGTGAATGAGCCTCTGATAGTGTGGCTGATGTGATTAGGCCCTATGGTAGTGTCCCCTGAATAGATATGTGGGCACAGCTGGCAACGGGCTTTGTTGCAAGGATAGGTTCCTGGGTTAGTGTTTTTTGTTGTGTGGTTGCTGGAGGAGTATTTGCTTCAGGTTGCGGGGCTGAGACAAACACTTACAAGATCTCTATCAAGCGTCCTTACAACTATAATACCCACCTGCTGAAGTGAAGAAACAGACTGACGGAGCCAAAAGAGTACCCAGAAATCACCTACTACAGGACAGGCCCAACAGAGAAAATAACAGAATGCCGCTAGCCATCACCTTCAGCCCCCAACTAAAACCTCTCCAATGCATCATCAAGGATCTACAACCTATCCTGTGAGACCCATCACTCTCACAGATCTTGGGAGACAGGCCAGTTCTTGCTTACAGAGAGCCCCCTAACCTGAAGCAAATACTCACCAGCAACGATACGCCACAACAAAAGACACTATCGTTGCTGGTGAGTATTTGCTTCAGGTTAGGGGGCTCTCTGTAAGCAAGAACTGGCCTGTCTCCCAAGATCTGTGAGAGTGATGGGTCTCACAGGATAGGTTGTAGATCCTTGATGATGCATTGGAGAGGTTTTAGTTGGGGGCTGAAGGTGATGGCTAGCGGCATTCTGTTATTTTCTCTGTTGGGCCTGTCCTGTAGTAGGTGATTTCTGGGTACTCTTTTGGCTCCGTCAGTCTGTTTCTTCACTTCAGCAGGTGGGTATTATAGTTGTAAGGACGCTTGATAGAGATCTTGTAAGTGTTTGTCTCAGCCCCGCAACCTGAAGCAAATACTCTCCAGCAACCACACAACAAAAAAACACTAACCCAGGAACCTATCCTTGCAACAAAGCCCGTTGCCAACTCCATTTCGGATTGTCCCTTTTAAAGCATCTGTCTATCTATCTCTCATTGGTCAAGGCTATATTGTTTGCACATACCACATGAAATTAGATGAGCAGTTGCACCTGGGTAGCCAGCAAATTTCATTTCAGGAATCAATTAATCTTTGACAATCAAATGAAGTCTCATAGAATCACCCCAAGTATCTTATAATAATTGTGTTAGAAAGCTATCCCGTAGAAACTTTAGATGCTTCGAGGATGTTTTACTAGTGGCAGGATGAGACCTCCAGCATATGTCACCCAGATTAAAATCCTCCAAGATAAACACATTTTTTCTTTCTACACATTAGAGGCAGATGTTTAAGGAGCTGCTCATCCTGTTCCTTTGTCTGATTAGATTGTCTATGGCAGACCCTACCAATATCCATTCTTGTGATTTATCGGCTAGAACACTCATCTATAAGCATTCCAAGCCCTGTCCTTCTGAAGTGTCAATAACTGAAGCAGGCACTGGGGGCTAATGTACAGTGAGTGCTACCCTGCCTCCCCTTCCTTCTTAAGTAAAGGTACATGCAGTGGTTTTAACATTCCAGTCATGTCACTCATATGACTCATTTTGTGGCAGCAGGGCTCAGTTGTCTCTCTGCTGGTCATCACTACAGAAGCAGCATTTGAACTCTCCTGCCGTGTGCTGAGTGTGGTCAATGGGAATAGTCACAAGAGTAAAGTTAACCATCTGCATAAATGCTTTCAGGATCTGGGCCTAAAGTCCCTAACTGGGAGCTGTAACTGTAACAGACATATCCTCTGTGGTTCAGGCACAGCTGGGAATGCTTAACCTACCCTGAACTTAAGGCCCAGATCCACAAAGGGACTTAGGTTACATCTGCAAGATGGGCTGGTGGAAGAATGAAGTTCTAAATATCTCTAGCTCTGTTGCTATATGGTCAAAATCAATAGAATTCCATTTGCATTGTTTGGTGCTAAAGCCAGGCCCTTTAGGCAGAGAAATTTGAAACGTATTTCTTAACTAAGTAATCCAACAGCTGAATGTAGTCACAAATCATATGTAACCAACTTTTTTTTTTTTTTTTTTTTAAGAGATGTGCTTTAATAATCAGCATTTTTTTCTAGCTTCAGTATTTTTTCCATCAGGCAATCAACAGCATAGGAGTCTTATTAAAAGCACAAGCTAGCTTTTTGTTCATTTCAGTGAACCCTACTCACTTCCAGGAGTTTTAGTTCAATCCAATTAGTCAGTGCTATTTAGTCGGTTCAATACAAGTCACCGGGTTTTAATTGAATCCAATTAGACACAAATCAAAAGAAGTCAATTCCAATATAATTATCCTCTATATAAATCAATAGTATTCAATTAAAATCAATGAGGATCTTATTTACTCTAATGACTGACCTGTTTCTCTCTTCAGATGGTACGAATGGTGCCCCCACACAGTTCAACAAAATGGCTTTTGGCAAGTCTCTCCTTTTAAAGGGGATATTGTACCACCAGAGCCAAACAATATAAAAACCAGATAGCGTTTTTCTGGGTTACCCTTTAAGATCATTCTCCACCACAGCCCATTTTCTACTTTGGACCTGCAATAAACTCATAATCTTCCACGACATAGAGAGCGATACTTTGGGTGTACATACACATATATGCAGACATTTGAAATCTGAGCTTTGCAGATGGAGCAGACAAGCTCCTACATTTGCACATTTTAACTGTTTACTTTTATTTTGAAATCCCCCCCCTCCCCGTTTTAAGGAGTGGTTGTACTCTGAAAATCAACTTAATGTGAATAGGATTTATTCATGTGCTTAAAGTTAAGCATGTATTTAAATACCTTGCTGGACTGGGCCAGAGTGCTCATTTCAGGATAGAGCCCACAGATCACAAGCTGTTCAGGGCAAGGACTCTCTTATTGTGGGTTTCTACAGGTCATAAAACAAAGGGACCTCTGATCTGAGTTAGAGCATCTATGTGCTACTGTAAGATAAAGAAATAGGTTAGCGGGTACAGGTTGCCTTCCCCAAAGGAGTGTAAATGTAATTTTTAGAACCAGGTTTCTGACCCACGATTGTGAACTCAGAATCATCTTTCCATGAATAACCTCCAATATTTATTCAAAGTGTATTGATTTTGCCAGTAAAATTATTGTTTAGGGCATTTGCAGACGTCAAATACAAAATGGTTGTAAAGGTAGTTGAAACAAGAGTTCTGGACATTTTAGAGACTGGGATCTCCCAAAGTGGCTGACAGAGTCAGGTGTCCAACTCCTGTTGGAAGTCAGTGGAAGTTGGGTGCCTAACTAACCTAAGCAGTTTTGAAAACCCCAACCCTTATTTCTTAACATTTTCCAGTTCTACTTATGGTCTGATCCAACTCTTGTTGAATAATATGGAAAATCCTCCTTTGACTTAAACAGGAGATGGATGTGGCTTCTAGGGAATATGGATTTGATGAAGGGAATAAGATTAAGAGAAGGTGTGGCTGAAACTAAGAGATGTTAAGCGTACTTATGGCACCTTAGAGACTAAAATTTATTTGAGCATAAGCTTTCGTGAGATACAGCTCACTTCATCGGATGCATGTGACCTTATGCTCAAATAAATTGGTTAGTCTCTAAGGTGCCACAAGTACTCCTTTTCTTTTTACGGATACAGACTAACACGGCTGCTACTCTGAAACCTAAGAGATGTTAGAGAGTTTGACAGGTCACCAAGGAGCAGGTGATGAAATGGGGAATGAGCGATAGATGACAGCATGTGATGATGACCCAATAGAGAGAATTCAGGGACAGTGGAGAGCAAACAGAACAGTACTATTCCCAAGGAGATCTACTGAGTGAGTGCTAAAATACACTCCCTGACACTGTAGTGCTGCTTTTAAAAGAAGAGTGATATTTTCCCATTGATGCTCAGAACCAAACAGAGCTCATCGGTTTAAGATATTGATGAAAAAAATCAGATTTCGGTCGAGTGTCACACTGAGCTGTGGGTTCAAAGAAACTGTTTGCATTAATCCCAGTTAATTAGCTGGAAGCCTCACAGAAGTTTCCAGATAATATTAAGGTGCCTAATGGAAGGACATTGATGTAGGGTATGAAAGACTGAACTCACCTAAAAGGCTGACTAATGCAGCAGCTTCTTTCCCCATCTGGTGCACCCTGCTGACAGCCAGTCCAACCCTGTGGTAGGCTCTCTTCCTAATTTGATCGTCTGACAAGGTCACATTTAAATCCACTCTTCCGGGGCAAGAGTCCCAGAAATGTCCAGTGTCTCCAGCCCCAGCTCTGGGGCTGCTGACCCTGGCACCCTCATGGCTCGGAGCTTTCAAGGTTCTTATTCCCTTATATAAGAGGGGTGGGGCTTCGTATCACTTTCTCCAGTGGTTGGTATGGGAATCCAGACCAGATTTCACCCTAGGGAGACTATAACTAGCCATGGTCTGCCATTAACTCCTTGCTGCTGCCTTCCTGGACTTCTTCCTACCTAGCCCCGCTAAGGTCTTCTCCCACACAGCCTCTGTAGATTAATTCTTCTTTCAGAGCCAGGACTCTAAGGGCCCTCCCCTAGAATCCTCCAACAGACCCCCAACCCATAAAATATAAACATAAACCTACTTCCACCCTCCTGAGGCTTGACCTGACATGTCTGAATTTTACCCTAGTCTGTTCCACAACTGAATGCCTCCCAGAGGCCCTACCTGTCTTTTGCCAGGGTTTCCCAACACAGCCTACTCCACTCTCGTGGCTGCTCTAGACTCCTGCGAGACGTCTCTATTCAGGAGAGGATACCAGGGTTTCCTCTTCCCCGGGCTTCCTCCTTGACCCTCTTGGTCGCCCAACTCACAAATCCCAGAGAGTGACTGCAGAATTAATTCCTCTCCTTCTTAGAGCCTTTTTCTGCACTAGATTTCCTGCCTTTAAAGTAACCACCCAGCTCCTCTCCCAGCTGGGATTCATCTTTTAATTAACCCTGGCTCACCATCCAAGTGCACCCAGATGCCTAATTCACCTATCAGGCCCACATTAACCCTTGCAAGGCCTGTGTGGGCTATACAGCCCATTACATAGGGAATGAAAAGGATAGTCTTTCACTGATCTCAGCTTTGGCAACCTCAAATAGCCTACTGGATTTCAGTGAGATTCACAGTATCTTCTCTGGATATTTATCTGAAAACTTGCATTCTAGCCACAGTTCTTACCTGGAATTATTTGCTTGCTTAATGTAAATAAATTATATGGATAATAACTTACAATAATAATGCCTATTATATAGTGAGCAAAAAGGAGGCAGACTCTTCCAGAATGCAAAGCAACTAGTCTGCAAGATTGCTGCTCATTGCAGAAAACCATATGTTTGGCTTTCCAAAATGTAACTCAGGCTCAGATTTTGGTAGGGTAAATAAGACACGGGGCTTGTATACATGGGTTATTATGGAATAGTTATTCCTGATTAACTCTCTGCGTGGATGCTTTTATTCCAGAATAGGAAATTCTTATTCCGGAATAAGAGAGTCCATACATGGAGTTAATCAGCAACAGTTAATCAACTTTATATTTTCACACTACCTTACTCTGCATTAATTTTCCTGTGGAGGCAAGTCCACGGTTTTAAAGATCTGCTGGCCATTCAGATTTTAACATATGTGTATACTTCAGTAATGTGCCATTTTCTGAAATCACACTGGGTACAGTTATGTATAGCTAGTTGCCTTTATGAAGCTCTCTAATGACATTCCATAAAGATGCACTTAAACATGGAGCGATGGCACAATCCAAAATAAAATAGTCTCTGGCTACAAAAAAAATAAAAAATAATAAAAAAAAATCAGAAGAGCAGAGCTGCTCTATTCATTGCAGAAAAAGATTGCTAACTTTGGTTTTTATTGTTGTATCCAATCCATTATATTTTCATTTTTTCAATTGGAAACCACTACAATTTTTGTTCTTGAGCAAGGGGAACAAACAATAGAAGACAGTTGGCAGTTTTTCAAAGAGACATTATTAAGGGTACAAGAGTGAACTATCCTACGCGTAGGAAAGATAGGAAGTGTGGCAAGAGACCACGCTGGCTTAACCGGAAGATCTTCAATGGTCTAAAAATAAAAAAAAAAAGAGTCCTACTGAAAGTGGAAACCAGGTCAAATTACAAAGGATGAATATAAACAAATAACACAAGCATGTAGGGAGAAAGTTAGAAAGGCCAATGCACAAAATGAGATCAAACTAGCTAGAGACATAAAGGGTAACAAGAAAACATTCTACAAATACATTAGAAGCACGGGAAAGACCAAGGACAGGGTAGGCCCATTACTCAATGAGAAGGGGAAAATAATCACAGAAAATGTGGAAATGGCAGAGGTGTTTAATGACGTCTTTGGTTCAGTTTCCACTGAGGAGGTTGGTGGTGACTGAACACCAGTGAAAATAAGGTAGGATCAGAAAAGGCTAAAACAGAAAAACGAACAAGTTAAAAATGACTTAGACAAGTTAGATATCTTCAAGTCAGCAGGGCCTGATGAAATTCATCCTAGAATACTCAAGGAGCTGATTGAGGAGATATCTGAGCCATTACCGATTATCTTTGAAAAGTCATGGAAGATGGGAGAGATTCCAGAATACTGCAAAAAGGCAAATAGTGCCCATCTATAAAAAGGAAAATAAGAACAACCCAGAGAATTACAGACTACTCAGCTTAACTTTAGTACCTGGAAAATAATGGAGCAAATAATTAAGCAATCAATTTGCAAACACCTAGAAGATAATAAGGCGATAAGTGACAGTCAGCATGGATTTGTCAAAAACAAATTGTGTCAAACCAACCTGATAGCTTTCTTTGATAGGGTAACAAGCATTATGGATAGGGGGGGAAGCGGTAGATGTGCTAGATCTTGAATTTAGTGAAGCTTTTGATACTGTCTTGCACGACCTTCTCATAAACAAACTAGGGAACTGCAACCTAGATGGAGCTACTACAACGTGGGTGCAAAACTGGTTGGAAAATCGTTCCCAGAGAGTAGTTATCAGTGGTTCACAGTCACGCTGGAAGGGCATAACAAGTGGGGTCCCACCGGGATCAGTTCTGGGTCCAGTTCTGTTCAATATCTTCATCAATGATTTTGATAAGGGCATAGAGAATACACTTATAAAGTTTGTGGATGATTCCAAACTGGGAGGTGTTGCAAGTGCTTTGTAGGACAGGATTAAAATTCAAAATGATCTGGACAAACTGGAGAAATGGTCTGAAGTAAATAGGATGAAATTCAATCAGGAAAAATGCAAAATACTCTATTTAGGAAAGAAATCAGTTGCACACATACAAAATGGGAAATGACTGCCTAGGAAGGAGTACTACGGAAAGGGATCTGGGGATCATAGTGGACCACAAGCTAAATATGAGCCAACAGTGTAATGCTATTGCAAAAATAGCAAACATAATTCTAGGATGTATTAGCAGGAGAGTTGTAAGCAAGACATGAGAAGTAATTCTTCCACTCTACTCCATGCTGATTAGGCCTCAACTGGAGTATTGTCCTCAGTTGTGGACGCCACACTTCAGGAAGGATGTGAACAAATTGGAGAGCATCCAGAGAAGAGCAACAAAAATGAATAAAGGTCTAGAAAACATGACCTATGAGAGAAGATTGAAAAAACTGGGTTTGTTTAGTCTGGAAAAGAGAAGACTGAGAGGGGACATGATAGCAATTTTCAAGTATGTTAAAGGTTGTTACAAGGAGGAGGAAGAAATTATTTTTCTTAACCTCTGATGATAGGACAAAAAGTGATAGACTTAAATTGCAATAAGCGCGGTTTAGGCTGGACATTAGGAAAAACTTCCTGTCAGGGTGGATAAGCACTGGAATAAATTGCCCGGGGAGGTTGTGGAATCTGCATCATTGGAAATTTTAAAGATCAGGTTGGACAAACACCTGTCAGGTATTGTCTAGATAACACTTAGTCCTTCCACGAGTGCTGGGGACTGGACTAGATGGTCTCTCGAGGTCCCTTCCAGTTCTATGATTTTATGATTATTAGGGTCAGATCGCTGTAGCCTTAGCGATGCTGAGTAGCTTCCTACTCCATGAGTAGTCCCACTGAAATCAGTGAGGCTGTTTGAGACATAAGGCCTGAATGCACAGAAGGGGTCAGGTGCCCAACTCCCAGTTTTGATGATGCACAAAATTTCCTCTGACCCTTATAGACATCTAAACTCACTTAGCACCTACATTTTTGCAGTAAAATCTCCCTATGCACCTATGTTTCTGCTTTCCAACATGTAAATTTAGAACTCACTTTGAAATTAAGAGGAGTCCAAGGCCTTTTCTAACAATGGATACAGACCCCTTTTTTGAGATCCCATTGAGGAAACTTATTTATTAAGAAAGCAGAAGGACTCATACTCGACTCCCAGTGAATACACAACACAATACAAGAGATACAGCCAACTGTAAATGTTAAAAATGTTTCTTCTTTTCAAGCATAGGCAAGATTGATAAGAATTTACTACCAGCCTGCAATGCGCTTGTTACAGAGGACAGCGGGATGCATAACCCAATGCAGATAAATGGACTCAGAGGAAAAAATGTCTTTCCTAAACATTGTCAATAATGAACATAATTTGAAAAGACAGCTGGGCTAAAAACAAATAAAACAAATTATCTCTGAATATTTTATCCACAACATGCTCATGTATTTCCAAATAGATTTGTGTAACATAAGCAAATAATGGGGAAAAATCATGCTTATCATAATTTATTAGAATCTGAAATTAATCAAATACATTATGAGCATTAAAGTATCTACTAGCAGCCTCAACCAAGAAAGGGCTCCATTGCACTCAGCTGGGCGGGCTCATAATAAGGGAAAGCCCACATGGGGTGGGAGATGAAACAGAAGTTAAGTGACTGCCCAGAGTCACCCAGCAGTTTGGTGGCAGAGCAAGGAATGCAACTCAGGTGTCCTCAGTCTCAAGTGTGATCACAGTCCCCTGGATTATACTACATTTAATAAAAAAATATTTGAAAATGTTCTGCTGTAGGTAGTGGATCCTCTACTGGCACATTTTATACATCTACTATAGGACAGCGAAAAGAACTAACAGAGGGATAATCAGATGGAAAATGATGATTTTCTTTATCCCACCAGGCTCTTTCATACCCTCACACAACAGACACTATCTGGCATAGGCAGATCAAAGAAGGTCTTTTGACCTTTACATCTCACTCTGCTTGACTGGATCTCATCAATAAGCTCAATGCCAGGATGCCATTCAGATTGTGCAAAGGGCACACAAGCCCTGTGCACCACTTAACCCCTCAGAATAGATGGCCTTTTTCTGACCCTCTATGCACAAAGGATAATTTCACCTGCTGCTGCACTTACTGGGTGCATATAGTTGGACTGTTCATTATCCAGGAACATAGGAACATCATAGCAGCCATAGTGGGTCACACCAGTGATCCACATAGCCCAGTATCCTTTCTCTGACATGGCCAGTGCTGGATGCTTCAGCCTGGTCTACACTAGAAAATTAGGTTGATTTAACTACGTCGGTCATGAGTGTGAAAAATTTACACCCTTAAGTGGCATTTTTAAGTTGACCTAAGTCCCCATGTGTACAATGCAAGGTGGATGGAATAATTCTTCTGTTAGCCTTGCTACAACCTCTTGGGGAGGTGGATTACCTACACAGATAGGAGAATGCCTTCCATTGGCATGGACAACATCTACGCTGAAGAACTACAGAGGTACAGCTGCCGTGGCACCACTGAGTGTTATAAGTGTTGACAAGCTCTTCAGAGGGAACCAAACAGGGTAATTTCAAGTGGTCCATCCCCTGTTGTCCAGTCCCAGCTTCTGGCAATTGGAGGTTTAGGGATACACAGAACATGGGGTTGCATTTCTGACCATCTTGGCTAATAGCTTTCATATAAGGCTATTATGACCTAGGTCATAAATATAAAGAGAAGGGTAAACCCCTTTGAAATCCCTCCTGGCCAGAGGAAAGCTCCTCTCACCTGTAAAGGGTTAAGAAGCTAAAGGTAACCTCATTGGCTCCTGACCAAAATGACCAATGAGGAGACAAGATACTTTCAAAAGCTGGGAGGAGGGGGAGAAAAAAAGGGTCTCAGTCTGTCTATATGCTGTTTCTGCCGGGGATAGACCAGGAATGGAATCTTAGAACTTTTAGTAAGTAATCTAGCTAGGTATGTGTTAAATTATGATTTCTTTAAATGGCTGAGAAAAGAATTGTGCTGAATAGAATAACTATTTCTGTCTGTATCTTTTTTGTAACTTAAGTTTTTGCCTAGAGGGGTTCTCTATGTTTTGAATCTAATTACCCTGTAAGGTATCTACCATCCTGATTTTACAGAGGTGATTTCTTTACTTCTATTTCTATTAAAAGTCTTCTTGTAAGAAAACTGAATGCTTTTTCATTGTTCTCAGATCCAAGGGTTTGGGTCTGTGGTCACCTATGCAAATTGGTGAGGCTTTTTATCCAACATTTCCCAGGAAAGGGGGGGTGCAAGTGTTGGGAGGATTGTTCATTGTTCTTAAGATCCAAGGGTCTGGGTCTGTAGTCACCTAGGCAAATTGGTGAGGCATTTTACCAAACCTTGTCCAGGAAGTGGGGTGCAAGGTTTTGGGAAGTATTTTTGGGGGGAAAGACGTGTCCAAACAGCTCTTTCCCAGTAACCAGTATTAGTTTGGTGGTGGTAGCGGCCAATCCAAGGACAAAGGGTGGAATATTTTGTACCTTGGGGAAGTTTTGACCTAAGCTGGTAAAGATAAGCTTAGGAGGTTTTTCATGCAGGTCCCCACATCTGTACCCTAGAGTTCAGAGTGGGGAAGGAACCTTGACAACCTATTCTCCATGAATTTATCTAATTCTTTTTTTAATCCAGTGGTCACCACAAACTCCCCTGGCAACAAGTTCCACAGGGTGACCATATGTTCTGTGAAGAAGTACTTTCTTGTGTTTGTTTTAACCCCGATGTTCATTAATTTCATTGGGGGAGACCCTAGTTCTTGTGTTATGTGAAAGGGTAAAGAACACTTCCCTATTTCTTTCTCCATATCCTTCATAAATGTACATACCTTTATCATATCCCCCTTAGTCGCACTTTTCCTAAAATGAAGAGTCCCAGTTATTTTAATCTCTCCTGGTATGAAAGCTGTTCCATATCCCTAATGATTTTTGTTGAACTTCTCTGTACCTTTACGAATTCTAATATATTTCTTTAGATGGGGCAACCAGAATTGCTAACAGTTTTCTAGGTGTGGGCATACCATGGATTTATATAGTGGCAGTACAATATTTTTGGTCTTATCTATCCCTTTCCTAATGGTTCCTAACTTTGTTCACTTTTTTTGACTGCTGCTGCACACTGAGTGGATGTTTTCAGAGATCCACAATAATTCCCAGATCTTTCTTGGGTGGTAACAGCTAATTTAGATCCCAGCATTTTGTATGTGTAATTAGGATTATGTTATCCAGTGTGCATTATTTTGCATTTATCATCACTGAATTTCATCTGCCATTTTTTTGCCCATTCACCTAGTTTTCTGAGATCCTGTGATGGTGCACACTCACCTCTCATAAGCACTTACTGTCAGCTGGGTGCGATCCTGCACACGTTCCTTTACTTATTGCAGGTGGGTTTTCTCTGGCTCAGCCTTTCAGCTAAGTTACACAGCCAAACATATGAATGAACCTCTTCCAGGGTGAAAGGTCCTACAGGGCCTTTCCATATGTCCTTTTTGGTGTCTGAAGCCCTGTCTCTGGGCTCAGTTCTCAGCCCCTTCAGGGCTAGCTTTAAGTCTGACCTTGCCCTGGCATGGAGCAGTGCACCCAGGTTTTTCTTTCTGGAGACTCTTTGTCTTTAACAGTTCTTTGGAGTCCCTTTCAGCCCTGCCCTTCATTCAGGCACTCTGAACAAGCCTTACCCCCTTCTCACAGCTTACACCACCCTCCCAGTGGTTGGTGGGGGACCTGGGTCCATTCACTACTCTGGGTCCCAAACTAAGGGCCCTACAAATCACAGCCATATGCTGCTTCCTTTAACTCTGCTGCTGCTGTTCCCTGGGCCACTTCCCATATAGCCTGTTCCTCTTCACCCTTACCTGAGGGCTCTCTATCTGTTCCCTGCTTTAGCAGGGTCTGTTCCAGGAGAGTTTCACAGCCCTCCAGTCTTTCCTCCCCCTTCTTGTCCTAGCCAGCAACTGACCTGCTCAGCCACTGCAGCTCTTTTTAGCTGAGCCTTCTGTGCTCTGATTGGCTGCTTCCCGGCAGCCTTTCTAGGCAGGCCTGGAGGACCCACCTTCACAGCTCCTCTTCAGCTGGCAGGGTGTGGTAAGACCATGAGGCCTCCAGCAGGGGGCCTCAAATGCCCAGGTACGGTCACAGGTCCCTTTGTAACTGCCCAGGTCACAGATCCCTTTGTAACTCTTCACAGTTTGCTTTGGATTTAACTATTTTGATTAATTTTGTATCATCTGCAAACTTTGCCACCTCACTGTTTACCCCTTTTTCCAGCTGATTTATGAATATGTTGATCTGAAGGGTTCATGTCTAGCTATTCCACCTGGAAGCAGGCGGGGCACACCCTGACTGTTTCCTAGGAGCAATGCACACATTGCTCTATCCAAGGACAAGGGCTAGATATGAACCCTGAGAACTTGATTGTTTGGACAGCAACTGTGGGAGGTTTCTTTAGCCTGGGCTCAAGGCCTGAGAACCAGGATTGTAGTAGATAAAGGATGGTAACTAAGCATATGAATCAACGTCATACATTCCTTTGTGTAGCAGTGTGTAATGTTTAGGGGGAGAAATATAATAAAAGGAGAAGGTGGAAGGCGGGGGGGCAGAACAGCCCATCTCCGCTGACCAGCCTGCTTGCTTGCAAAAAGCTGTGTTCTGTCTCATCACTGAACCGCAACAACTGGCGCCCAAACGTGGGGCCCTCAGCACTCACCTCGCCCGGCAAGGGTTTCAGACGCGTCACTCATCCACTTCGTGGATCCCGGTGAGTATTTTTCATTGTGGTAAGTATGGGAAGCTCCCTCTCTGCTTTGCAAGTGCAACACCGTAATGAGCTGCAGTATTTGCTGCGTAAGGCTCAGCATGACTGCCCGGCTCGAGAACTCACTCTCCTGCTACAGGAGGTGCGTGCCAAGTGCCCGTGGTATCCTGAAGCTGGAAGCCTTAAGTTAGCGGACTGGGAGCGATTGGGCCAGACATTGCACAAAGAGCCTCGGGCACCCGTGCAGGCTTTACATGCCTGGCACCTCTGCCGCGACGTGGTACAGCGTGTCGCCTCAGACAGACCCTCCCTCGCGAGGCTGGTTCTCTCGCCGCCCCCGTCCGCCCCTGCAGTCATCCCCCCTCCTGGCGATGCGACACAGCGTGTCGCCTTGGAAAGGCCCTCTTCAGCACCAACAGAGGAGCTGCCGATCCTGCCACCCCCGTCCGCTCCTGCAGCCATCCCTCCCCCTGCTTCGCCCCCAGTGCCTCTATTACCACCGCCTCCCTGGCCTTCCCCACCGGAGCCGGTGTGTGATTACCCTCCCCCCATGGGGCCCCCCGGAGAGTCATCTGCATCTGCTCAGAAGCTTTCGCTGGTGCAACAAATGGTTCACGCAGCGAAAGCTCGATCAGATCTTACAGCAGAGGAGCTGGCTGATCTTGTCTCCGTTTGCCCGGTGACCTGGCAGAATGATGACCAGGGCAACCCCGTGGGCACCTGGACCACTCTGCCATACTCGGTGGTTAGAGAGGTAAAGAAAGCAATTCGTGAATTTGGCCTGACTAGCACCTTTGTGCGTGGTCTCATTGAAGGGATGGGTGCTGGGTACTCCCTAATCCCTGAGGATTGGAAAACGCTGCTGCGCATGATGTTGTCACCCAGTCAGTATGTTATTTGGCTTAGTGAGTATCGGCAGATGGCAGAACGCCAAGCCCAGGTATATAGAGAGCATGGTATCATTTATGAGCATTTGGCAGGGGAGGGCCAGTTTGCTACTATTGAGATGCAGTCTCAACTCCCTCAGGCCGTCTTCCCCATTATTTCCACCTGTGCCCAGCATGCTTTCAAGAAGGTCCCGGATTCAGGCAAGCCTACCAAAAGCTTTGTCAGTATCCGTCAGGGTGCCTTAGAGTCCTTTTTGGATTTTACCAACAGATTGCAGGAGGCTATCCTCCGACAGGTGGATAACACTGAGGCAGCTCACGAGCTCCTGTTAAAATTGGCAGTTGAAAATGCAAATGAGGATTGCCGCCGTGCTCTCCAGGCAGCACAAGTCTCTGGTATTTTAGAGCTCTCAGACATGCTGCGGGCGTGCCAGAACATTGGCACACAAGCCCACAAGGCTGGAGTTCTGGCTGCCGCCCTCAGAAAAACTGGGAAGGAGGGGAAGCGCTGTTACCGCTGTGGAAAGGAGGGTCATTTTCAGCGGGAGTGCCGCTCATCTAAGGCACCAGCCCGACCCTCTAAGAAGTGCCCCAAGTGTGGGAAAGGTTATCACTGGGCTAATCAGTGTCGTGGCGGGTCAGGAAACCGCGCGACGGGTCCCCCCCGAACCCAGGGCCAAACAGGGGTGTTTCCTACTCAGGCAATCGCTCCTCTGCCTTGGAATCCGTAGACTCTATGAGGGCAGCAACTGCTGGAAGTGCAGGGCTTGATTTGATCATGCAGGAGGACACTGACTTTCAGCTGCCAGGGGAGGTCTGTGCCATACCTACACAGGTGACGGGACCTCTCCCTGCCGGCTTTGTAGGTCTTGTTCTCCCTCGCTCACATGCTGGGAAACAGGGCTTTTTTGTCATTCCAGGGGTCATTGATGCTGATTACACTGGCATTATTAAGGTTCAGGTGTGGACTCATCTTCCACAGTCGCTCCCGCGTGGACGGTCAATTGCACAATTGATTTTAGTCCCCTATCAGGTGCCAGCTGCCGAGGATCGAACTCGGGGCGGAGGAGGCTTTGGATCTACGTTGTCTCACTCGCCGTCTCACAGCGTTCAGAATTGGCTGCTGTTATTTTGGCCTTTCAACTTTTTACTGATTGTCCCTTTAATTTAATTGTGGATACCCATTATGTTTATCAGGTAATTGATCTTTACCCCTTGCCCTCATTACCCCTCAGGTTGATGCAGACCTCCTTCACCTGTTTTTGTCTTTACAGCGTCTTCTTGCCACTCGTTATTTCCCTTACTTTGTTGCTCATATTTGCAGTCATACCCCTCTGCCTGGGCCACTCACTGAGGGCAATGCACGCGCCGATCGCGCGTTGCGTGGTCAGGTGAATTCCCTTTTTTCTGACCCCATTGAAAGCCATGCCTTTTTTCATCAGTCTGCCTCTGTTTTGGCCCGGCAGTTCCACATTCCTGCTGATCATGCACGTTCTATTGTTCGTTCCTGCCCCCACTGTGCTGCTGCTGCTCCTACTTTTTCTTATGCTGTTAACCCCCGAGGTACCGCAGCAAATCAGCTGTGGCAAATGGATGTTACTCATGTACCACAATTCCGCCCCTATTCATTTTTACATGTTTCCGTTGATACTTATTCAGGTTTCCTTTGGGCAACCCCACAACGTGGGGAAGCCACTGACAAAGTTATTCACCATTTGCTGGCCTGCTTTTCTGTTATGGGTCGCCCTTGCCAAATTAAAACAGATAATGCCCCAGCCAACTGCTCTGCAGCCCTCTCCACCTTTTGTGCCCGCTGGGACGTCCGTCTTAAACACGGAATCCCTTATAATTCCACGGGCCAAGCCATTGTTGAACGTGCCAATCGCACACTCAAAACCTTGCTAGATAAACAATTAAAACAAGGGGAGCTGCATCTCCGAACCTTAGGAGACATTCAACAACAGATGTATATTCTCTTGTTTACTTTAAATAATTTAACACTGAATGCAGATCAGCAGACCCCTGCGGATCGGCATTTTCACAAATCTGAGGTACTGGAAAGACCGCGTGTCTTTTACCGTCAGCTGCCCGATCCACAGTGGCTGGGCCCAGCACCTCTAATCACTTGGGGTCGGGGATATGCTGCTGTGTCTCTCCCTGCAGGACCGTTGTGGGTTCCAGCCCGGTGCGTGCGACCAGCACTTAAACAACATGGCATGGCACCAGGGGCTGTCGAATCCCATACCAGAGTTTCAGCTGACCTTGGAGGAGACCACGTTGCCCCCCGAGTCGACAACGGCGGGACGGAAACGGAGGAGGCGTAACGTCCCAAGCCAGCCCGTGACAGGGGGAGCAGTAAAAGCATTGGTCGCCACGGCTCAACGAAAACTGGCAGCAGATCAGCAGCCAGAAACTCCTAAGACTTTGTTTGTGGCGATTCTCGCCCAAATCACTGCTAATTCTGTGATGATTGTGTGCCTTTTGTGCCTGCTATTTTTTGTAGGGGTTGGCTCGGAAGCGCCTCCCCCGTTACAAGCCCGAAGGAGAATAAGATACTGCTCTTTGCTTATGCTAATCTTTTCTCCCAGTATTTTAGCATGGCTAATTGGGGCCCGGCCAACTATACTCTGCCTCGCACGGCTATATTCCTTCACACACCGTACCCGGCCGGGGCTCACAATGTCACCTGTGCGCGTGTAGTTAACTGCACTAGTACAAAGGTGCCATTGGGCTGTCAAAAAATTTCTTAATCCCTTTTAAATTGTTCCCATGCTGTTAATGTTTCATATAATTATGGCCATATCATCCTACCATCAGGATGGGTTTTTACTTGTGGTTCATGCACCTTTAATTATATTCCTGCAAATTTAAGTGATGGCACCCTTTGCTGTCTTAGTAGAATGATACTTATATTGCCTTTTGCTGGTTACAATTGTAGTAAAAGAAGTGTATCCCTTTTAGATGATTATATTGCAGATGTTAAGCTTTTGGTTATTTTGTGTTTGTAATTATTGGGCTTATTTTTTGTTGTTGCTGTGTACAATGTATTCCTTCCTTGTTAAGACTTTGTAAAATTTTTGCCCTGGAAAGCTCCCCAGGTTATGTCCTTGTCTGTCTGGGAGTTAAATAGCATGATAAAACAAATTGGCGGCTACCATGAGATGGCCAATTATCAATAAACAAAAAAGGGGAGATGAAGGGTTAATGTCTAGCTATTCCACCTGGAAGCAGGCGGGGCACACCCTGACTGTTTCCTAGGAGCAATGCACACATTGCTCTATCCAAGGACAAGGGCTAGATATGAACCCTGAGAACTTGATTGTTTGGACAGCAACTGTGGGAGGTTTCTTTAGCCTGGGCTCAAGGCCTGAGAACCAGGATTGTAGTAGATAAAGGATGGTAACTAAGCATATGAATTAACATCATACATTCCTTTGTGTAGCAGTGTGTAATGTTTAGGGGGAGAAATATAATAAAAGGAGAAGGTGGAAGGCGGGGGGGCAGAACAGCCCATCTCCGCTGACCAGCCTGCTTGCTTGCAAAAAGCTGTGTTCTGTCTCATCACTGAACCGCAACATTGATCAGCACAGGTCCCAGTACAGATCCTTGGGGGACACCGCTATTTACCTCTTTCCATTGTGAAAACTGACCATCTTATTTTACCCTTTTGTTTCCTATCTTTTAAACAAATACAGATCAATGAGAGTGTAGTGTGGGACCTTGCCAAAGGCTTTTCTGAAACTCCAAGTACACTATATTGAGTGGATCACCTTGGGTGACAAAACTTCCATATTCATGTTAGGCTTCCATTCAAGAATGTTGAGGAATGGCTTCATCCACAGATCTGCTGCTCCTTTCTCTGCTGGAGGGCTCATAATGTATGTAAAGGGATGCTACGCAATTAGATAGAGGACTGAGAGAGAAAAATGGGGTTGGTTTCCTCTATGCTCTGGAGAAAGGTAGGAGTTGCAAAATAAGGAATATTTAAGTAACATTTATTTGTCATTTGTGACACACACAAAAGAAAGGATCATGGTTGAACTCCACCACTCTGCAGGGGGTCAGCTCTAACTATCGGATGGAGGGAGAAGCCAAGAGTTCAGTATATGGTACGGGAGACAAATTTCAGTAGGTATTAGAGGTGTATGCAGCGGGAGCAGTGTCTGCAGAGGCTCCTAAGAAGATTCAGGGAGACAACCTATTGGAGCAGCTGTAGGTTGAATTACTGGAGTATTGGGGGGGGGGGGGATTACAAAAAGTTAATGTTCACAATAGAGCCGAAAAGGTAGAAGAACACTGAGTGAACTGCAGGGAATATTTAGCACAGCAGGAAATTCAGCAGCTCTTCGCTCCATCATGCTAGGCTGCAAACTGAAACTGGGCCACATCTCACATTAGCTAGCCCTGTCAATCAGTTTGCAGTTGCAATAATGCACCATACCTGCGATGGCTCACCAATGGCCACCACTAGAATCATGGCTGCTTTAAGGTCATTCAGTCACCAAAGGGATGGCTGTGGTATGAACACCCAGATGCAGAGGACCCAGTCCTCATGTATAGCACAAGGGGCAGTGGTGCAATGCAAGTGGTTCTATACCCACTGTACACACCCCCTCCAATCCTTGTGTGGGCAGCAAGGCTGGCTCAGCTCCTGGTTTAGGTTACATCAGCCTCAGAACATTTGCCTTCCCCTTCTTCCTCCCACATTGGCATGTCTCCAACATACCCTATACATTGGGGAGCTGGAGCTGGAGATGAAGGGTTGGAGTCTCCTCTAGGGTGACCACCCATCCCGAATTGGGTGGGACAGTCCCGAAATGCACAGTTCAAATCCTGGTCCTGGGCTGAATGACTCCGGGACAGCATTTGTCCTGGATTACCTGCGGTGCTGATCCACACTTGCCCAAGACTTGGGGTGGCGCTAGATTCTTCGGGTGGGTGGAGAGGGGTGAGGGCTGACGTAGGCCTTGCTAAGAGGTCCCACCTCCTGCTCTTCCTCTTCCCAAGAGGCCTGCTCCCTGGCCAGGCCAGAGGCTGGAGCCAGACAGTACTGCCCAGGGAGCCTGGGCTGCTGTGGGGAGCTCCAGACACTCACATGGCTTTGGTGGACATGGGCCGGGGACTGCTCGAGCACCCTGGCCCGCTGCACAGGGCAGGTGGAGGGTCTGGGGCAACACAGGCTCCAGATGTTTTCAAGTCACCAGGGCCTGATGAAATACATCCTAGAATACTCGAGGAGCTGACTGAGGAAATATTTGAGGCATTAGCAATTATCTTAAAAAATTCCTGGAAGACAGAAGAGATTTCAGAGGACTGGAAAAGGGCAAATATAGTGCCCATCTATAAAAAGGGAAATAAGGACAACCCAGGGAATTACATATCAGTTAGCTTAATTTCAATTTGCAGACACCTAGAAGATAATAAGGTGATAAGTAACAGTCAGCATGGATTTGTCAAGAACAAATTGTCTCTAACTAACCTAATAGCTTTTTTTGACAGGGTGACGAGCCTTGTGGATAGGAGGGAAGCAGTAGACATGGTATATCTTGACTTTAGGAAGGCTTTTGAAACTGTGTCACATGATCTTCTCATAGTCAAACCAGGGAAATACAACCTAGATGGAGCTACTATAAGGTGGGTGCATAACTGGTTAGAAAACCATTTCCAGAGAGTAGTTATCAGTGGTTCACAGTCACTGGAAGGGCATAATGAGTGGGGTCCCACAGGAATCAGTTCTGGGTCCGGTTCTCTGTTCAATATCTTCATCAATGATTTTGATAATGGTATAGAGAGTACACTTATAATGTTTGCAGACGATACCAAGATGGGAGTGGTTGCAAGTGTTTTGGAGGATAGGATTAAAATTCAAAATGATCTGGACAATCTGGAGAAATGGTCTGAAGTTAATAGGATGAAATTCAATAAGGACAAATGCAAAGTACTCCATTTAGGAAGGAACAATCAGCTGCACACATACAAAATGGGAAATGACTGCCTAGGAAGGTGTACTGCAGAAAAGGATCTGGGGATCATAGTGGACCACAAGCTAAATATGAGTCAACAGTGTAACACTGTTGCAAAAAAAGCAAATATCATTCTGGGATATATTAGCAGGAGTGTTGTAAACAAGACACAAGAAATAATTCTTCCGCTCTACTTGGAACTGACTCGGCCTCAACTGGAGTGCTGTGTCCAGTTCTGGGCGCCACATTTCAGGAAAGATGTTGACAAATTGGAGAGAGTCCAGAGAAGAGGAACAAAAATGATTAAAGGTCTAGAAAACATGACCTGTGAGGGAAGATTGAAAACATTGGCTTTCTTGAGTCTGGGGAAGAGAAGACTGAGAGGGGACATGATAACAGTTTTCAAGTATATAAAAGGTTGTTACAAATAGTAGGGAGAAAAATTGCTCTATTTAACTTCTGAGGCTAGGACAAGAAGCAATGGGCTTAAATTGCAGCAAGGGCAATTTAAGTTGGATATAGGAAAAACTTTCTAACTGTCAGGGTGGATAAGTCCTGGAATAAATTGCCCAGGGAGGTTGTGGAACCTGCATCATTGGAGATTTTTAAGAGCAGGTTGGACCAACACCTGTCAGGGATGGTCTAGATAATACTTAGTCCTGCCATGAGTGCAGGGGACTGGACTAGAAGACCTCTTGAGGTCCCTTCCACTCCTATGAGTTTATGGGTCTATGATTCTTACCATGGGCCAGCTCCAGCTTCCAACCTGATAATGGGGCAGGGCCTGGTGGGGAAGAGGAGGACCAGGAAGGGGGTGCTCAGGGGAAGACGAGAAGCAAGGCTAGGGCTATGGCGGAAGCGGGACTTCTGCATATGTCCCAGTTTTGGCTTTTGAAAAGGTGGTCATCCTAGTCTTCTCACCTACCTAATGAGGTTGTTTAATGGCTCTGTAGCGAGGCGGTGTGGTTCCCTGCTGCTCTGAAGAGGGTCGAGCCCCACCAGACACCAGAGTGGGTGGAGCCAGGATGCTCTGAGCCCGCCCCTCAGAGGGACAGGCAGCAATCCAGAAGTAGAAAGGCGGGCCCTCAGAGCTCACTAGAGGACCAGCCGCTGGGGAGGCCAGACGCAGCCAGCCTAGCCCGCAACTGGGAAAACCCTGCAGCCCTAGGTCCATGCCAAGACCGGCCGGACCCGCCCCGCGCCCGCTCTCCGGGGGAGTTGCCGGACCGGACCCGCCCCACGCCCGCTCTCCGGGGGAGTTGCCGGACCGGACCCACCCCACGCCCGCTCTCCGGGGGAGTTGCCGGACCGGACCCGCCCCGCGCCCGCTCTCCGGGGGAGTTGCCGGACCGGACCCGCCCCGCGCCCGCTCTCCGGGGGAGTTGCTGGACCGGACCCGCCCCGCGCCCGCTCTCCGGGGGAGTTGCCGGACCGGTTGCTTGTCCACTGCCCCGAGGAACCCCTGGTGCTGGACCCCCCGGAGAACCCTGCCAGGACCCAGGTACCAGAAGGAGGGGAATTAGGAAGTAGCCTGGGGGTAGCCGTCCCCAGTCTGGCTGAGGCACTGCCAGAGCCTATGACAGTGTGTTGCAACCAGGATCCCCACTGACCCAGCAGCGGGTCGTTTTCCGCTGCTAGGGCCCTGGGCTGGGACGCAGTGGGAGGACCTGCGTCCCCCCTGCCACCCAACTCATGGGTGGCAGCCTCCCCCTCTTCCAGGTCCTTGGAGGCCTGGGCTAATTCACACATGCTGTGTTGCTCAGCCCCTGCTTGAGGGCCTGAGCCTCTGACTATTTGTTGCCCGCCCTGACCCAGGGCCTGGGCCTGCCTAGTCTTGAACTGTTTGCTCTGTCCCTGCCTGAGGGCCTGAGCGACTGACTATTTGGTGCCCCGCCCTGGCTCAGGGCCCGGGCCTACAGTGTTCGTTACAGTTACCGCAAGGGCTGCCTAGGGAGACTCTGGTGGCCGACAAATTCCGCAAAGTCAACTATGTGTAGCGAGCCGATGTGGCTCTCCGCCGCCCCGGAGAGGTCGAGCCCCGGCCTAGCCCCTTTACAGGCTCCTTTCTGCAGCCAGAATGTCACACAGGGGGTGTATTGTGGGTGAAGATCATCCTGTAGAAGGCTAAAAAAAAGAATACATATATTTGTAAATTCTGCTATTAGCAAATGGCACTGGAGGCCCTCATACGCATGGCTCAGTGCTCTAAGTGGTTGCATAATAAAGCCAGCAGGGAACTTGCAAGTAGCTAGTATGAGAGCCAGCGATGGTAACCAGGGCAGCACGGTCTAAGAGCAGCTAATTTTCCTCCCCTTCAGTGTCATATTGAATCCAAGGGCCTCATTTTATTTTCTTTATGCTTTATTTCAAAGCTAAATGGGCTGTACACATTAGTGGTCTTAATCCTTCATGGAGCTAGTGCAAATTGACAATTTCCACATCCCAGGGTGAGACAAAGATTAATTAAAAGCCTCATGCTGCCCTATTATCCTCCTTCCTGTTTTTTTTTTGTTTTTTTTTGTTGTTTTTTTTGGCCTGTTCCCGTGAATTTTAGGCAATTTAAACCAATGCTATTTCCAAATGTGAATAAATCCCCATGTCAGACTCCTGAACAGGAGACACACACGTCTTTAAGGCACATGCCCAAATGCCTGGAGCAGCAACACTAGGAGAACTCAAAAAAGGGCCAATTCTCTGGTGATTCCCCATCCAGTGTTGCAGACTCCGGATAAAACACAGATAAGCATCCAGGCTTCTAACTGCTCATCCAAACCTTTTAACGCCCGTCACTAGCTTGTACCTTATGAGATTTAGAGATTCGGCATTAATTTCCAGGCTGTGATAGGCCCCATGCAGGAGAGCAGTGTTCAACAGGTGACACAACTGCAGTCTAGCCAGGGCTTTCCCCCCTCTAGTCCCCCATGGAGGCTGGAAGGGTTAGGGAAGAGATGCATCAGTTGTCCTGCCACACTTCCATCTGCAAAGTGGAACAGAGCTAGCGGGTAATACTCTGAGGGGAAAGAAAAGGGGTCGAGCATGTTGCACCCATCTAAGATGCAGCTTCATATCATCCCCAGTGT
Source organism: Lepidochelys olivacea (assembly GCF_965140295.1). Lineage (NCBI taxonomy): Eukaryota > Metazoa > Chordata > Testudines > Cheloniidae > Lepidochelys > Lepidochelys olivacea. Next base: position 12,733,673 of record NC_140412.1, read on the forward strand.
GGGCCACATCTTCAGCACAGAAAAATACAGGCTTCCAATGCTGTTTGTAAGGTGCAATTGTTCTTATTGTGAATCAGCTGATAAAGAAACACCCAAATGGAAACCAGCTTGAGAACCCAAATTCTGGATCCCAACACCTACAAAGCTTGGGAGTGTTTGAAATCCCACCTTAAATCCTAGTTAGAATTTTTTGCATGGCCCCTTTCTTTATAAGGGACCAAACTAATCATCGCTAAAGATTGGGGTGTTGGAATCTCGATCCAGATCTAAATGTGGTGGCTTGATTCCTTCTCTCCTGGTTAATAGAAATTACAAATACAAATAGGTTAATAGAAATTACAAACCTGCAAACAGTCGTGAAAATCAATGGCCAACTTAAAAACTTTATCACATTTAAAAAACATGGGTAAATAATGAGAGATGGGTCCGGATAATCATTTTTTAAAAAAAATTCTTCCTGTCCTACCATATTTGGCTTTTGCTTGCATGAATGGCCTGTCATCTAGGAGTGTTACTACATTGTGAAGTTATTAAAAAGCTAGAAATACTATTATTAATTTAGAACTGAGAATGGAAGATGTAATTTTGATCACACACTTATTCCACTTGTTGTAAAACTACGTGCTGAACTAGACTGAATAATATAATTATCCCAGATTTGCAGCCATGTAATTATCTTCTCTTGTCAGAAGTCAATTTTATACATCAATTTGTAGCATTTGAAAAAGTGCTTTGAAACAAATTGTTTTATTAAAAAAAAATCACCATCAGAAGAAAGGCACGACTGAGACAGAGAAAGTGAACTGAATAGTTTTTTGTTTTCTCTCTCATTTATTTTCTTTTCCTCTGTGCCACACAAAGCATAAAATTCACCCCTGTGAATTATTCTTTACTATTAAGGTTCCTATAGCATTGTCATTACCATGGTACTGAAGCGCCTTCCAGAAGTGTATTAAGAAGTGTGCCAAGACTATTACAGGGTTCAAAAAAGAATTAGATAAGTTCATGGAGGATAGGTCCATCAATGGCTATTATCCAGGAATGGGCGGGAGAGATAGATCAGTGGTTTGAGCATTGGCCTCCTAAACCCAGGATTGTGATTTAGTCTGCAGAAGAGTGAGGGCAGGATTTGATAGCATCCTTCAACTACCTGAAGGGGAAGGGGGTTCCAAAGAGGATGGAGCTCAGTTGTTCTCAGTGGTGGCAGATGGCAGAACAAGAAGCAATGGTCTCAAGTTGCAGTGGGGGAAGTCTAGGTTGGATATTAGGAAAAACTATTCCACTAGGAGAGTGGTGAAGCACTGAAAAGGGTTACCCTGGGTGGTGGTAGAATCTCCATCCTTAGAGGTTTTTAAGGCCCAGTTTGACAAAGCCCTGGCTGGGATGACTTAGTTGGGCTTGGTCCTGCTTTGGGCAGGGTGTTGGACTAGATGACCTCCTGAGGTCTCTTCCAACCCTAATCTTCTATGATTCTATTAAATTGTGTGCTTTACACCTGTCATGGAAAGTGGTGATGTTTGAGGGGGTTCTGAGGTCCTGTGGGCCTTTGTTACACAATCCTGGACCAGCTGTCTGAGAAACTTATATCCTACTTAAGCTTTTGAACGCTCAGGGAGCAAACACCACTGCCATAACAGTTTGGAGGTCCAGTTACAGGCTTATGAGAGACTTAATTGGCATATTGGTGTTGTGCTGAGTCTGTGCATAGTATTTCACCCAGGGATTAACTGGAAAAGATAGGGACCACTGAAAAAAGTGTTCTCTTCCCATGCATCATAGTAAAACTCTTCTGATATGTATTGCAGGAGGTTAGGAGTGAGCTGGGAGCCTGGGTGCAATGGACTTAAACTGATTGCAACTTTGTGGCATTGTAAATTTCTGCATATGGCATTTTTCAATGTTTTAGATCTTGCAGGACCAAACTGCCTCCTAAAATGCCACCCCCCCTTTCTCAACAGGTTGGGGAACTTGATGGGGCCAGCAGTGAAAGGGGACAGTCCTAGCAGGAAAGGAGGGAAACACTTGCTGAGGTACACCAGGTAGCTCTACATGTGCAGGAGGTGGAGTCTCCCTCGGTGCGTCGGAGGCTGGTCCTGGCAGAAACCACCAGAGTCAGAGACCTCCTGGACTATGACGGGGGGACTGGGTGGCGCCCCGCGTGCTTGGTCGACGCATGGGGCTTTCCACTATTACAACCCCAAGGCGCATATTCCAGGAGGTGGAGGCTGCCTTATCACCGGATTCTCTCTCTCTCATTTTCCTGCAGCAAGCCCTGGGAGAGGGCGCTCCCCGCCCACCCCTCTCCCCTGGCCCTCCTGACATTTTTCTTCGGCCCCTGTTCCGTGAGCCCCCCGTACCTCCCCGCTCCCACACTCCGAGCTGGTTGCACACCCTGCAGCTGGTCCGGTTTCGAACCGCCCCCAGAAACCATCTGCACGCTCGTGCTCCACACACTGCACTTTCTCACCCTCGCGTCCCGCCCTGACACCAAATGGCAGGACTATCTTCCACCTAAAGAGGGTGAGGAGCCCCGGCCAGCCTTTATTCCACCTTGGTACCACGGCCCGCCGGGGACATCAGTTGGTAGTTCCTTCATGGAGCCGTGAGCACGGGCATGCACCTAGTGCGGTTCACCCCTGTATCCGAGGCCTGCCCCTTTTGCAGCGTGAGGGAGAACCTGGCGCATGCCTATCTCGAATGCACCAAGTTGCAGCCCCTATTCTGTCTCCTCCAGAACCTCTTGTTGAGGTTCTGGCTGCACTTCTCCCCGCACTTTTTCCTCTTTGCACACCCTGTACGTGGCCCCTCAAAGTCGCGAGACCTCCTTATCAACCTCCTCCTGGCCCTGGCCAAAGTTTCCATCTCTAATACCAGGAGGACGATGTTGGACGAGGGGGTGCTCTGCAACTGTGGGGCCTATTTCCGTTCTTCCCTAGTTTCATGCATCCGGGCAGAGTTCCACTGGGCAGCGTCCGCTGGCTCACTTGACAGCTTTGAGGAGCAGTGGGCGCTGTCCGGGGTTCTCTGCTTGGTGTCCCCATCCAGTATCCTCATTTTGAACCTATGACCTTCACTCTGACCCCTGTTTTTCATTAGCTGTCGCCCGCAATCAGTTGGTCCCTGGGTCCAGTGATCCCTCCTGCTAGGCTGGGGGAGGGGCCTTTAGAAGTGGTTGGGCTTGCGTCCGCCCACCTCCCGGGTTTTCCAATATGACACCAGGTAGCTCCCTCTCCCTCCTCGGAGTCTCTGGCACCCATTGGCCAGCTGGGGAGGAGGAGGGCTGACTGGCCAGCATTCCCCAGCTCCCAGGATTTAACGTGGAATGGGAGCCATGTGGCACTTCTTTCAGTTCCATTCCAGCAGCCCCACCCTGATTTAGGAACAGGAGTCTGGCCTGACAGATCACCTGTGTAGGGATCGGGAAATAATATTTTCTGCCATGGGCCCATTGGCAGAGGACCAGGGAGCTTTTCTCCTTCCTTGCCACACCTTCAGGCCTCAGCGGGTTAAGCAGGAATGTGTTTGGTACCTAACTGAGATCTTTGGTGGAATTATTAATTCATCACTACTTGCAGCCAGTTTCCAGAGCTGTTAAATAGATAAAATGAACAGTTCCCAGAGGCAGAAGACCTGGGATTTTAGTGATGGATCATGGGCTCATGGGATATGGTCAGACCTTGTGACCTTCATGAGCCAGGGTCAGAACTTGTGGCATTCATGGGCCAAGGTCCTTACCCTTCTGCACCTTCGGACCCCCTTGCAGAGAGGGTGGCTGTAGGACTGATAAGAGTGAGTTGAGTCCTTGGGGATAGGCTGAGGAGAGCCTAGTCTGAGTTACCGGTTATAAAGTAGGAGCCCTGGAATCCTGCACTGGAACTAACTAAATGCCTGGTCTAGGAGAGTATGGATGATGGGCAGGTAGCACCTCTCTCCAGTGCAGAGGTGGCGCATCGGGGGGCATGACTCCACATGCCATCCCAGATTTGCTGCTTGGCTTGTACTGAGCATGCCCACACTGATTGAACATGATCAGAAACATCTGCTGAAGCTGCTGCCCTCACTCTATCCCCTCCCCTCCCCCCCATCAGCAGGTATGGGTCGTCTCTGCCTCAGTGTTAATGTTTAATAAAAGTTGTGACCTGCCACTTAAATTCCATCCATGAGTCTGTCCTCAGTTTGCTATTGGGTCCAGAGCAAATCCCCGATTCTCCTGACCTGCCATCTCATCTTCTTGGAGAGAGGGCCTGACACGTTGTGCACACCCTCCAATGTTTAAACTAGTAATCCCTTTGAAGCTCGTTTCAAGCCACTGTAGGATTTACCTGTCCATGTAAATTTTAGGGCTGAGTATAAAGAGCAGAAGAGCAATATCATCTTTATCATCTGGCAAAATTAAAAGCATCACTATTAATCAGCTGACCTGCCTGTTAATAACTGCAAGTCACTTGTGAACTGGATAATCTAAGCAAATATTAAAGCATGCATGTGAATTTAGCTAATGCTTTCATTCTACACATCATCATCTTAGACACAGTCATCCTTTGGTCCCTGAATGTCTTTGTCATCTAAGTGCTGGAACTCTCCCTGTATGGATTATTTTAATGACTGCAAGACAAGGGAAGCTTTTCAGGCAATACTGAGCTTCTGTTTTCAGTTATTCCTTGCTTAGCTTTGGGAATGTGTATATATTTCACTAAAATAAACAAGGTATGTTACAATATCAAAGTTGTACTGGGTGAGACAGCATACTCTAGTGGGTAAGATTCTGGACTAGGAGACAGGGAAGTAAATTTTGTTCCCAACTCTGCCACTGATCTGTCGTGTGACTGGGGCTGTCACTTCACCACTCTGGGGCTCTTTTCCCCTTCCCACTCTTTGCCTCTCTTGTGTATTTAATCTGTGAGCTCTTCGTGGTCATGCCAACCTTTCATTGTGTGTAAATTACTTAAGAACTAAAGTGAAAATATTCCTAAAGCTAAGGCTGCACACACTCTTGACTCCACCCTCTAGTGAATAGATCTTAAAATAAAACTTTTAACTATGCAATCACAAGTGATTTCTTAAATATGGCAGTATGATATCAGGTACGTTTTTTTGCAGCTTTAGATAAATGTGCAGTATTTTGTATTGCACTTTTTAAAATTGTTGTATTTTTTTGACTATTTTTATTGTCCCAGTGGTCCAATGTATCTTGGAGGGAAATTCCCCTCCCAACAGGAGAGAACCAGCATGGGGGGGAAAGGAGAGGAGCGATGCCGCACTTATGTTCCCACATAAGACTTCAGCTAGGCATTGACCTTTGGCTGGGAACTATATTACTAGGGAACTATAGACTGAAATATTACTCTTTATAGAGGGATTTTTCCCACATCAGCAGATAAAAATTCTAACCCAAATCTATCCTTCTGGTTACCTCACTGATTTCTGTGGTGATACCTCCAAGATTAATTTAGCCAATTGTCTGAGGACAGAGAATTACTAATCCATTGCATTTGATAAAAGTCATCCCTAAAGGAGAATTACTCTGGTTATGGGAAAGTTCAGTTTTACAAGCATTTGATCATGAGGCAGTAAATATGACAAAATAGATTTTCTCAGAGACTTTATGATAGATCAATGCTGAAAAAAGTGTTTTCTTTGTAGGTGCCAAAAATGTTCATCTACAGATTTTATTAAAACTATGTAGCTGAAAACAAATAAGGTGACATAGTCTTAGTGGATTTCACAACTACATTCTTCTGGAAGACTGAAGCAGTTAAAAGGATTAGAATACTTTCTATATTCTATATTCTAATCTTCTTAACTGCTTCAGTCTTCCAATATATAATGTTATTTGCTTCTGACAAATCCTAAACGTCAGAATTCAGTGGGGTGGAGCAGCTAGATTTTCATGTAGAAGGGCTACTAATTTAGGATCCTTAATCCTATATAAACTCTATTAATCTGAGAAAAGCTATGGCTATCTGTAGTAGGGGGTTGCTGCAAAAGCACCTAATTAGCCCCTGCTCAGCCATCTCCAATCAAGAGAAATAGATTGGGGCTGGTCTAACAGGCATGGTGCCTGGCCTGGGGATTGGTTTCACCTGTGGGCCTGACAAGCCAGCAGTTATAAGGGCTGGGAACCTGTATGAAGGGGGGGCTGCCAGGAGAATGGATAGTCTCCTGGCTGACTGCTAGCCAAAGAGGGAACTAACCCTGTAAGCAGCTCAGCATTGGTGGTGGGAGAACTGTGTGTGTAAATAAAGCCATGGGTGCTGCATAAAAGAAGCCTCTCTGAGCTTTATTGGGCAGTCAGCAGGCCCCAGAAACAGGGGTGGGCAGAGGACCCTGTTACACCATCCTAATGATCAATCAGCACAGGTTATTGTATACTTGGGAGGGACATACAGGGCTCTACTAAGCCCCCATAACTGGGGAATGAATCAGGACAGGGCATCTTTTCTTTCTGTGCTGCAGACAGGCGCAAAGGTGGGAAGTGTAGCAGAAGGATGGAATGGTAACTACACAGTCCACCTCTGATGTCTACAAGAGACTATCTATGGGGATAGCACACAGGTAGAGTTCTGCAGATTTGGTGGGAGAAGTGGCCTGCTTGCTCCACTTTGCCTGGCATGCTGCCTTCTAAATTGAGCAGATTTCTACTTGGAAATTTGCATGGGAGTGGAAGCAGTTTGGAAGAGCATTAACTAACCCTCCAGCACCCACCCCTCAGAAGGAAGGCCACAGGCAATAGAGCGAGCTAATAAGAATAAGCCAGTTAGAGAGGCTCAGTCCAAAGAAAACAAAGGGAAAGAGTTAATGCTCTTCTGAGAGGAGGAGTTATGCAAAAAAACCCAAAAATCATTGAAAATAATTTGTTCTGGATTTTTCTTTCGGGAGAATAGCCCTAGAGAGCCTGTTTGTATATTTTGTTCTGTATTTTCCATAATAAAGGAAATACAGAGCTTTTCCAAGGACTAGCAAAGAGCTAGTATCCGATCAGAAGTTATTCTGGTGTTGAGAACTCAGTCCCTGTTTTATGCCCTGTTTTTCAGTGGTGCTCTGTAGTAGGTGTTTCCCTGTGTGCTCTGCAATTTCTGCTTTTCATAATATGCTTTTGGTGTGTTTGAAATAATAAGTATTAGTGGTGAACGTTTTTTCTTAGATCTGGTGTAGATTGTTAACCATTTCACTGAAACAGAGGTGTGCTTACTCCTTAGCTGTTAGTAGGACTAGTTATACAGCCAACTACCACCACTGACACTAGTTAGTACCCTTATTAGTACCTGGACACCTGAAGGTGGTCTCTTGGGATCAGAATGGGACACTTGGGCAGGGCAGCATGGAAAAGCCTGTGTGAAGCTGTCTGCAGTGACTCAAGAGCATGAGTACCAAACTTAGGGCAAATTGTTAGGAAGCAAGGCACAAACTCCAAATTGGTGGTGGGCTCTATACTGAAATTTCACCAACTAGTTACAATGTGTAAACTCCTCAGGCAATATAGCAGCCCTAACATGGAATTGCAGATAGGCAGATTGGGGTACCCAAGGGGACTATCCTGCGACACAAGTGAGCATACCTTTGTAATAGATGGTCTCTTACATCAAGAATCACGGCAGTATTCAGGTTACTTCCAGTCCCAGAGGACTAATCACTTACATCTGGCCATTGTTGCTGAGAAGGCTAACGGCATTTTGGGCTGCATTAGAAGGACCATTGCCAGCAGATCAAGGGGAGTGATTATTCCTCTCTATTTGGCACTGGTGAGGCCACATCTGGAGTACTGTGTCCAGTTTTGGGTCCCCCACTACAGAAAGGATGTGGACAAATTGGAAAGAGTCCAGCAGAGGGCAACAAAAATGATCAGGGGGCTGGGGCACATGACTTACGAGGAGAGGTGAAGGAACTGGGCTTGTTTAGTCTGCAGAAGAGAAGAGTGAGGGGGGATTTGATAGCCGCCTTCAACTACCTGAAGCGGGGTTCCAAAGAGGATGGAACTCAGCTCTTTTCAGTAGTGGCAGATGACAGAACAAGGAGCAATGGTCTCAAGTTGTAGTGGGGGAGGTCTAGGTTGAATATTAGGAAACGCTATTTCACTAGAAGGGTGGTGAAGCACTGGAATGGGTTACCTAGGGAGGTGGTGGAATCTCCATCCTTAGAGGTTTTTAAGACCTGGCTTGACAAAGTCCTGGCTGGGATGATTTAGTTGGTGTCGGTCCTGCTTTGAGCAGGGGGTTGGACTAGATGACCTCCTGAGTCTCTTCCAACCTTAATATTCTATAATTCTGTGAATTGCACCTTAGATCTTACACCAAAGACAACTTTTGTAGCCAGTCATATAATCAGCCATATAAAAAATTATTATGCAGGAAAAGCAAACGAGTTATTTATAAGGTGAAAACAGGTAAACATATATGAACAAATGAGTTACAGTCTTAAGATTCAATAAGTAATAGTAGCTACTATAATAAGCGAGCTCTAACTGTCCTTTAGGGATAACCCAAGCTAAGCCGTGGAGATCTCTTGCTTATGCCTAGTAAACCTTGTCCTCCAGAATCCAAGCAGCATAGAGATAATCAGTTCCTTCTGCTTGCGTTTGTATCCTCCTCCTGCCATGTGTTTTGAGCTGCAAACACAGCTGATAGGAGGAATCCACTGGCACGACTCATCTTCATTGATGGGGGGGGGGCAGCAGAACAACAAAGTATTTTGTCCTCTTTAATGTTCTACAATAGTTCATCTGATGTCAACAGACCTTTCCTGTTGCTGATCAGAACTTCACACCAGTTAATGTCTCCCTCCTGTCTGGTAATTTACATAGTCACAAAGGCTTACAATTTATCCGCTCAAATATTACCTTACAATATGGGATACAGCTGTAATAAGTGAGATAAAGCACACAGCAACTCACAACCCTTCAATAAAGTTTAAGCACTGAACACATTCTTATTCTAATACCCATTTTAACAATGCCAACATACAAGTGAACCAGACAGATCCCAGCTATGTATTTGTCAGGGTTCCATTGAGGCATGGTGACCTTGGCATGAGCTGGCACCTGGTCTGCCAGCATCATGGCCTGCACTGCCCCTCTCCTTATACTTGCTCTAGGGATAGACAATGAAGTTTAATTTCCTGGGCTGTCCATGTGGCACTAAGTATACACCAAACTACGGTAATTGATATCTGCTGGCAAATGTCTCAATAACTATGTCTGTGTTTTAAAGTGCAAATAAATCCAACCCCCACCTCTGCAGCTGGGGGGAGTCCTCATGCTGCAGAACTGATGTGATTCTGCTGCACAAATGGTAGCTGGATGTGGTGAACTTTGCTGTGTATCCTCAAAGCCCTGCTCCATGCCAGCCCCTCTGCAATGGCACATAGGGTACAGGGTGGATAGGACTTGGGTGGGCCAGGGGCTCTGCTTCTTCACAGATCTTCACATATCTATTCAGGAGAAACCATCATAGGGCCTAATCACATCAGCCACACTATCAGAGGCTCGTTCATCTGCACATCTACCAATGTGATATATGCCATCATGTGCCAGCAATGGCCCTCTGCCATGTACACTGGCCAAACTGGACAGTCTCTATGTAAAATAATAAATGGACACAAATCAGACGTCAAGAATTATAACATTCAAAAACCAGTCGGAGAATACTTAAATCGCTCTGGTCACTTGATTACAGAACTAAAAGTGGCAATTCTTCAACAAAAAAACTTCAAAAACAGACTCCAATGAGAGACTGCTGAATTGGAATTAATTTGCAAACTGGATACAACTAACTTAGCCTTGAATAAAGACTGGAAGTGGATGTGTCATTACACAAAGTAAAACTATTTCCCCATGTTGATTTCCCCCTTAATGTTCCTCACACGTTCTTGCCAACTGCTGGAAATGGCCCACCTTGATTATCACTACAAAAGTCCTCCCCCCCCCGCTCTCCTGCTTATAATAGCTCACCTTAAGTGATCACTCTCATTACAGTGTGTATGGTAACACCCATTGTTTCATGTTCTCTGTGTATATAAATCTCCCCACTGTATTTTCCACTGAATGCATCGGATGCAGTGAGCTGTAGCTCATGAAAGCTTATGCTCAAATAAATTTGTTAGTCTCTAAGGTGCCACAAGTAGTCCTTTTCTTTTTGCAGATACAGACTAACATGGCTTCTACTCTGAAACAGATCTTCCTGTCCTTAGTCTCTGTGGCAGTACAGGGCTCTGTAAGTGTCTGCAGAACAGATTCTAGAAAGTGAGAACAGGCATTCGCACGGCATTTTTGTAGCTGGCATTGCAAGGGATTTGCGTGCCAGATATGCTAAACATTCGTATGCCCCATCATGCTTCGGTCACCATTCCAGAGGACATGCTTCCATGCTGATGACGCTTGTTAAAAAAATAATGTGTTAATTAAATTTGTGACACAACTCCTTGGGGCAGAATTGTATGTCCCCTGCTCTGTGTTTTACCTGCAGTCTGCCATATATTTCCTGTTATAGCCGTCTCGGATGGTGACCCAGCACATGTTCATTTTAAGAACACTTTCACTGCAGTTTTGACAAAACACAAAGATGGTACCAATATAAGAGTTCTCAATATAGCTACAGCATTTGACCCAAGGTTTAAAAATCGGAAGTGCCATCCAAAATCTGAGAGGGATGAGATGTGGACCATGCTGTTAGAAGTCTTAAAATAGCGACGCTATAATGAAGAAACTACAGAACCCAAACCACCAAAAGAGAAACCCCCACCTTCTGTTGGTCTAGGGTGCCAACTTTCTACTTGCACAAATCTAAACACGCTTGTGCCACCCCAGCCCCTCCGCTGAGGCCCTGCCCATGTCCCACCTCTTATCCGAGGCCCCGCCACCATTCACTCCATCCCCCCTCCCTCTGTCACTCACTCTCCCCACCCTCACTTACTTGCTCATTTTCACCAGGTTGGCTAAGGGGGCTGGGGTGTGGGAGTGGGTGAGGGCTCGGGGTGGGGAGCCAGAAATTAGGATTTCAGAAGTGGGAAGGGGCTCCAGGCTGAGGCAGTGGATTGGGATGCAAGAGGGGGTGAGGACTCCATCTTGGGGTGTGGCTCTGGGTTGCGGTCAGGGATGAGCGATTTAGGATGAAGGAGGGGGCTCCAGGCTGGGGGGTGCAGCTGAGGGGTTCGGAGGGCAGGAGGGGGATCAGGGCTGGGGCAGGGGGTTAGTGCATGGGGGGAGGTAGGAGGGCTACAGCTGGGGGTGTGGGCTCTGTGGTGGGGCTGGGGATGAAGGGTTTGGGGTGCAGGAGGGTGCTCCAGGCTGGGATCGAGAGGTTCAGAAGGTGGGAAGGAGATCATGCCTGGGGCAGGGGATTGGGAAGTGCGGGTGGGCTCAGGGGTGTAGGCTCCAGGCACTGCTTACCTCAAGCTGCTTCCGTAAGCAGCAGCATGTTCCCCCTCCGGCTTCTACACAGAGATGCAACCAGATGGCTCTGTGTGCTGCCCCGTCCGCAGGCGCGGCCCCCGCAGATCCCATTGGCTGCCGTTCCCAGCCAATGGGAGCTGCAAGGTCGGTGCTTGGGGTAGGGGCAGTGTTCAGAACCCCCTGGCTGATCCTTAGCGTAGGAGCTGGAGTGGGGACATGCCAGCTGCTTCCCAGGAGCTGCGCAGCATGGAGGCTAACAGGGAGCCTGCCAGCCCTGCTGCAAGGCAGCACCAACGCCACCAGTCAACGGTCCGGTCAGCGGTGCTGATTGGAGCTGCCACGATCCTTTTTCGACTGGGTGTCCTGGTTGAAAACCGGACATCTGGTCACCCTATGTTTGTGGCATCTGACTCAGACGATGAAAATGAAAGTGTGTGCTTTGGATTGTTATTGAGCAGAACCCGTCAGCAGCATGGTTTCTTGTGTGAGCCTTCCGCACACAATGTTAACACTACTCTGGCAACTCACGCCAGGCACAGGTCTGGATTTGGACCTAAAATCTTTCTCTCTGTTGCTCAGTAGGTCTATTAATTGAGCAGTTTGTAGATCATTTTTTACACTTAACTGTTGTTTGGATTTCTGAAGAAATATAGTCTACTTCTGATGGATGGTCCTCTAATTTTATCTTTTCCCTGCATCCTGAAGTCACCTGAGTGGTGTTCTTTGTTTAAATGCCATCACTGATTACAATTCAGGAAGATATGCACTGCATGAAGACCCTGTTCATATCAGTGCTTGAAGAATTAATTATGCTGGTAATGCCAATGATTAGAAGCAGATTTAGAGGTAAGGTCTTTTGCTGAGGCTACTCGGTAGTTTAAAGTGTGCAAGAGTTACCATAAAATGCATAGTGTTTGTGCTGGTTTTGCCTAATTGTTTGCATAAAAAAAATCTGAAAAACGTGAAACATTTTGATTCTACATTTTTAAATGAAATGTTTCTACATTTTATTCAAAATTTCCTTCAATTTTATTTCTATAAAATTGCAACCAAAAAACCCCCAAAACTTAAAAATGTTTTAAATTGAAACAAAGCATATCATTTTAGGTAAGAAAACCCTTTTAATTCAACCCTCTGTATGTGTGTGTGTTTATTTTATATATATATACATTTACTTTTCTATTCACCCCCAAATCCTAATACTTTCATTTTCAGTTTGACCCTGAACAATTCCCCTCCCCGCCACCATTTCTCAGACTTACCAGCGAACCAAAAAATCAGCTATTTGCACAGCTCTCCTTATGCGTGACATTCTCATACTGTTATTCGCATTCAGTGGTGTCTTACAACAAAAGTAGCCCAACTGATTTCAGCGGGGGTACTTGTGGATTAAGGTGCTACGTAGGCTCTGTCTACACTTGGAGCGAGGGGTGTGATTCCCACCTCTCGTAGACATACTCGTGCTAGCTCTTATCGAGAGCTAAATATAGCCCAGGCAGTGGCAGCAGAAGCGGAGATTACACACCTGCCTGGACCCTGAGGGTATGTTCTCGGCATGCCTAACCCGTGCCACCGCTCACCGCTACTATTTTTAGCACACTAGCTTCATGAGAGTTAGCGTGAACATGTCTATATGAGCTGCGAATCATATCCTCAGCTCCAAGTGTAGACATAGTCTTAGTGACAGTAAGGGAATTGGAATCTGACCCTTAGTGAATTTCATTATTTCTGAAACTTGGTGGCATTTTGCTCCTTATTGTGTTAGATGATAATACTGTGCTTTACTATCATAGCATAATGTCATCAGTATTTCACTTATGCATACTACAGCTGCCTGAGCCTTTTAAGAAGGAGCTATAAAATTTCCATGCCAAATCAGCCCTTGACCTCTGTTCACACTGCCATCAGTGATGTTAATTAGTACCACTCACTGTGGTAGGTTTTGCAATAGGTACCCTTTTAAAAGTATTCTTAATGGGCCATCATTTTTCATGGCTTAAAACCATCCAACTTTGTACTGGACCTTAATTTTAAATGACCATCTGAACACTTATTTGCTCTTCTCTGGTAGCACTGGGATCAGATCCTGGTCATGCAACTCCATTATAATTGTTTATAATGATAATAATAATAATAATAATGTCACTTTCATGTAAATAGAACCCTCCAATTTGATTTTTATAATGAGCCACAAAGCAGGCAATTTGGCTGCACATCACTGCCTCAGCTCCCTGCTTGGCTGTATATTATTTCAATATCAAAATCCTCGATGCCACTCCAATCGGCTACCATCAGCTGCCAGCCTTTTATTCCCCATCAATCTGCATTTTTTATTTTCCAGCAAAGCAAAATTATAAAGTGGTGTCTCCCTGTGACCACGCCCACATGCAGTTATTGTAAAGATACAGCAACACAAGAAATACAAGAAACATAAGAATGGCCATACTAGGTCAGATCAATGGTCCATGTAGTCCAGTATCCTTTCTTCCAACAGTAGCCAATGCCAAATGCTTCAGAGTGTATGAACAGAAGAGGGCAGTTATCAAGTGGTCCATTTCCTGTTGTCCAGTGTTAGGGGGCTTATTCCTTCACCCACTTACTTCCCTGGTCCTTCTCGCATGAACAGAGAGCAACAATACCTGAAGTCCGAAGGTGCAAACAATTCAATGTTTATTGGGGTGAACTTCCAGCAAGCTTAAATACAAGTTCCTTTTTTCCTTATTTTCGAATCCCAACTTACTTCCTGTTTGCCCCTAATTTATATAGTAATATTCTTAGCTATACCTTAACCAATCATTCTACTAAAATTTAACTAACCAATCCTAACATGGATTAGCTAACCAATTATATCCCACCACCTTAATTAGTTTACACCCAGCAAAATTAATTATACAGCAGACAGAAGCAATCACAGAACCAGACAGAGACCATGCCAATAAACAATAGCAAAGTGGGAAGTATAATGACAAAACAATACAGAAGTGAGGATTTCACAACTACATCTGTAAAGACATAAGAGTTTCCCAGCTGTGTCTATTGATAAGTGAGTTCTTACCAGACAGAAAACTATCAACCTCAATTTCCTTTTACAGCTTCTAGGCACTTCCCTTTCTCTGGAGGTGATAGGCACTATAAGGACAGGATTAAATTCCTAACAGCCCAATAGCACCTTATTTCAATGTGACTAGTTTGGAATGTGAGGATGTGACCATTCACTTCCCAGCTTATGGCTGCCTCTGTCGCTTAGCCAAAGGCCTTAGCCTAAGAACAGGGCCTCAGACTGTCACAGTAAGAGAAGGCCCTTACACTGGCAGACAGTGATTTTGATTCTTTCTTTTATACCTCTAACTAGCCAAGTGATAGGAATACACCTAAATTCTTAGAGTATAGGCCTTTACAGACAGGCCTGAATATCTATATCCTAACATCCAGGTCCAGCATCTGGCAGTCAGAGTCTTAGCCATCTTGGCTAACAGCCATTGATGGACCTATCCTCCATGAACTTAGCTAATTCTTTTCTGAACCCAGTTCTATTTTTGGCCTTCACAACATCCCCTGGCAACAAGTTCCACAGGTTGACTATGTGTTACATGAAGAAGTACTTTCTTTTGTTTGTTTTAAACCTGCTGCCTATTAATTTCATCAGGTGACCCCTGGTTCTTTTGTTATGTGAATAGGTAAATAACACTTCCTTATTCACTTTTTCCACACCATTCATGATTTTATAGACCTTTATGATATCCCCCCTTAGTCATCGCTTTTCCAAGATGAGCAATCCCTGACTTTTTAATCTGTCCTCATATGAAAGCTGCTCCCTACCCTGGATCAATTTTGTTGCCATTTTTTGTACCTTTTCCAATTCTAATATACCTTATTTGAGATGGAGCAATGAGAACTGGATGGAATATTCTAAGTGTGGACATACCATGTATTTATATAGCGGCATTTTGATATTTACGGTCTTATTATCTGTCCCTTTCCTAAAGCTTCCTAACATTCTTTTAGCTTTTTTGATGGCTGCTGCACATTGAGCAGATGTTTTCAGAGAACTATCCACAATGACACCCAGATCTTTTTCTTAAGTGGTAGTAGCTAATTTAAACCCCATCATTTTGTATATATAGTAGGGATTATGTTCCCCAATGTGCATTACTTTGCATTTATCAAAACTGAATGTCATAGGCCGTTTTGTTTCCCAGACACACAGTTTTGTGAGGCTCTTTGTAATTCTTCGCATTTTGCTTTAAACTTAAATATCTTGAGTAATTTTGTATTGTCTGTAAACTTGGCCACCTCACTGTTTACCTCTTTTTCTAGATCATTTATAAATATGTTGAACAGTACTTTTCCCAGTATAGAAACCTGAGTGACCCTGCTATTTACCTGTTGCCATTGGGAAAACTGACCATTTATTCCTATCCTTTGTTTCCTATCTTTTAAGCAGTTACGGATCCATGAGAGGATCTTATCCCATAAGCGCTTACTTTGCTTAAGATCCACTGGCGTGGGACCTTGTCTAAGGCTTTCTGAAAGTGCAAGTGCACTATATCAACTGGATCACCCATGTCCACATGTTCTT
The DNA here is from genome assembly GCF_965140295.1 of Lepidochelys olivacea. NCBI lineage: Eukaryota > Metazoa > Chordata > Testudines > Cheloniidae > Lepidochelys > Lepidochelys olivacea. The sequence continues at coordinate 12,749,638 of NC_140412.1, forward strand.
TGCACCCTCAAAGAATTCTAATAGATTGGGGAATCATGATTTCCCTTTACAAAAGCCATGTCAACTCTTCGCCAACAAATTGTGTTCATCTATGTGTCTGATAATTCTGTTCTTTGCTACCAATTTGCCTGGTATTGAAGTTAGATTTACTGGCCTGTAATTGCCAGGATCGCCTTTGGATCTTTTCTTAAAAAATCGGTGTTAAATTAGCTATCCTCCAATCAGCCAGGACAAAAGCTGGTTTAAGTGGTAGGTTACATACCACAGTTAAAAGAAAAGGAATACTTGTGGCACCTTAGAGACTAACAAATTTATTTGAGCATAAGCTTTTGTGAGCTACAGCTCACTTTATCGGATGCATCGGACAAGTACTCCTTTTCTTTTTGCGAAGAAGATTAACACGGCTGCTACTCTGATACCACAGTTAGTAGTTCTGCAATTTCATATTTCAGTTCCTTCAGAACTCTTGGGTGAATACAATCTTATTTTGGTGACTTATTTGTGTTTAACTTATCAATTTGTTACCAAACCTCCTTTACTGACATCTCAGTCTGGGACAGTTCCTCAAATTTGTAACCTAAAAGAATGGCTCCAGGAATCTCCCTCACATCCTCTGCGATGAAGACCAATGCAAAGAATTAATTTAGCGTCTCAGCTACACCCTTATCTTCATTGAGTGCTCCGTTATCATCTTGATTGTCCAGCAACCCTGCTGATTGTTTAGCAGTATGATGCGGCAGCTGCCCCTCACTGTAGGTAAGGGGTTAAAGCTACCCTGTGGAGGCTACGTGGGAGGCAGCCAATGAGGAAAAGGCTTATAGTGCCAGCCAATCAGGAGAAGCTTTATTGGAACAGCCAGTCAGGGCCAGGCTGGCCCATATAAGAAGGGGCTGCTGAGCAGAGGAGGATATAGTCACTCCCTGATGGGTGAGGGAGGAGGACTGGCTGCTTAGAAAGCTGGAGCACCATGAACAGAGGAGAGCAGGGCAGGGCAGGGTAGGGTCAGCAGAGTAGGAGAAAGCTCCAGGCTGACAATTGGCTGCCAGACTGAGGCCCTGATGCAAGGGTGGAGAAGGTGCTAGGGCTGCAGGGAAGCAACCCAGGCAGAGTTGGAGGAGGGGCCCCCCTCCTTTGCCCCCACTTGTCACTGAGGGGAGTGGCTGGTAAATGGACCGCAGTTTGCCACTGAGGCAAGTGGTTGGACTAAGGACTGTTGGTCCCCCGGAAGGTGGGAAAGGACTGACTGGGACACCGCCCGAGGGCTGTGTCCAGAAGAGGACGATGCTGTGTCCAGAAGAGGTTCAGGGAGTGACGCGGGTCCTAGCGGTAGAGACAGATGAGATGGTGGGTTAGACACCACCCGAGAAGGACATACTAGCAACCCCTGAGCTAATTCCCAGGACGGCCAGCAGGGGGCACTACGGCAGTGAGTCGTGCCCCTTTACAGGCAGACTTCCTGCTTCTGATGCACTTTTTTATTTTTTTGCTGTCATCGTATCTTGCTTGGAATATTGTTACATTCCTTGGAAGATATCCTCCATCGCTTGCCTGATTTCGGTGACTGACATATCTCTGGCATTTCATGCTACTGTTTGTTATGAAGGTCATCAAACAGTAAGAATGTCAACAGCAACAGCAAAAGGGAATCAAGTGAAATCTATTGCCTTTTTGGGTATCTTTCTAGGGGCCTCCTGTGCTACTCTCTAGGTTTCCTGTAGAGGTGGTCAAAACTCAGAATTTCCATTCCATGGGAAATCCTGACATTCTGAAATTTGTTTTTGTTCTGAACCAGAAATGACTGATGTTGAAATGTGTTGCTAAATGAGTCTATGCACTGACTTTGTTTTGACAGTATCTAAATGTTGGTTTGGATTTTGACTTTTTTTCAGATTGTATATTATAATTTAAATTAAATTCCAAAACAAGGTCATTTCAAAATGAAAATGTTCCAATTTTTTTCAGAACAAAATGTTATCAAAATCAACATGTTCTCACAAAAAACGTTTCGATTATGAGGAAATAGCATTTTCTGAAAGAAAAATGTTCTGCTGGAAATTTTTTGACCAGCTCTAGTTATGTGTGTAAGGGGGTTATCACCTTCCTATGAAATCATACATAAAATATAAAGGTGAGATTTTGGATTTTCAGACATCAACACTCTCCTGCCTCTGACATCTCTTAATGGTGCTTATAATTAATAAGACCATGTTATCGCCAAGCTCTCAGCTGCTCCACCAGACAGCGCTGGTACAGTGTGTTTTATAGGCAGTTGAGTTCATGGTTAGTTTAATTGCACTATGCTACAAAAAGCACTTCAATATCATTTTGAGAGACATCTAGTACTTGACCCTGTGGTTGTTCTGAAAGCCTGATGCTTATTGACGTCAATAAGAATTCTGTGTGCAGAAGTACCCACGGCTTCTCCCTCTTCTGCCATATTGCCCTTTTGCATGGGAAAACTCCCTGTCCAAACCTGTAAAGCCACTGCTTTCAACTCCTTAACAGACACCTCTGCAATGAAGCCTTCAAAGCGATATGAGCTGGCAAAGACTGGAAGAATGGCATAACATTTTACTGTGAGCTCATCCACACGGGACATCCTCCCTTTTCATCAGTTTCTCCCAGCTGTGGAGTCTTGTCCTAGGTTAGAAAGTGAGCCATCTGATGCATAGACTGTTGTTGTTGTGTTTTTTTTTTGGGGGGGGGGACGGGACGGCTGGGGAGATGTTCAGCACTTAATACAGTAGGGCCCCGATCCTGATTAGGCCTCTAGGTGTGACTGCAATATAAATGTAGGCACCCTTTACTAGAGGGGCCTCTGAACTTAATTTGGAGTGTTCCAGTTGGGAAGAACCTGAGTGCAGCATTCCAGCATATTGGAGAGTACAGCTCCCATGATGCCTTGGGGAAGAGAGAGGGATTTCCTCTCTGAGGGAGTGCAGGGACAGTATGTGGTGGGTTCCCTTTTGGGAGAGGAGCTGAGACTGTTTGTGTGTGGAGCTTTGTCCAAACCATGAGCTGCTGCTACTGAGAGCCTCCTGGGGCTGTGATAGAGCAGGGAGCCTCAGAGGTGGTTGGTGGCTTCACTGGAACGAGGGAAGGGACTGTTGCTGTGCCTACATCTGACTGAGCTGGGCTTGCAGCGAAGGCAGTGTGAGTAACCACCACCAGTATAATGGGGCCCTGATCTCAGCCCCTATGCACTCCTGTAATATAGGTAATAGTAATAAAGTTAATAGAAGGGTTGGGTGCATGGAGAATTCAGGGCTGGGTCGAAGTGTGTTCCTTTCTTTCTCAGCTCATGCTGCAATACTAATAAAGTATATCTGCCAGAAAGATCTACAGGAGACATAGGTACAATGTAACCTTCACGTTCACTGGCTTTTAGCAACAGAATGCATGATTTAGCAAGGCAACAATTTCTATATGTGTTTTATGATTGATATGAGCCTTATGATGGATAGGTCTAGATTGTTAATAATTTCTATTCGCTGAAGTAATATGTTCAAACATACAGGACCAGAGTTGTCCCTATTCTTAAAAGAAAAAAAAAGCCATCTGTTTTTTTTCTTTATGATTTGCTAAAGATTACGCCATTTGCCATTGTGAAGAAAATAGTTTTTGTGTGCGTGTAATTTATTGACCCAGGACAGCTCAGCTGAGATGCAGCAGCTGGTTGTTCAATGAAGTCTTGCATTTTACCCAATTTTCCAGCTGGGTTGACTAGAAAATATAAATCTAAACTTGATAGATACCAACCACAGTTCCTATGTCTGAGAAATTAATTTCCAAACTCCATTGTGAGATTGCATAGCAATCAAACACACACAAGCAGCAAAAGTAATATTGGTTCACTGTATTACACTGGCAGCAAGCAGCTCTCACCTCTAACTGTTCTGCCTACAATTTCATCTGAGGAATATGCAAATACAAGATTGTTAAAGTAACTGGTTGCAGAAATATGTAATCAGTAGGTGTGTTAGCCTTGGTGTCCTGGCTAAATTACAGTTGAGGTAATTACTTTGTACCTACCTAAATTCCCCTGTTGCTTTAGTTGGACTATATTCTTCTTCACTTCTACTTAACCTATTGTGTAGAGTTATTGGTGCCATTATAATTGTTGTTACTAGCATGAACAGCGAGGCAAATTCTTCACAGACATTCAGTGACTTCTAAATAGAATTTTGCTTTGAGTGTAGTTCAACCCGTCTTTATTCCCTTCCCTGGTGGAAGTCAAGTTTTGTTCAATTGAACATTTGCCAAGAGTGATGAGTCATTTCATCCAAAAAATTATTTTTTGGCTAAAAGAAAAAAAACTTGTTTTGGTTAGAAGCAATTTATAGCACTTAAGTCACCCAATCAGGCAACAGGAACAATTGTCGTGTGACATAAGTGACCAGGCTTGAATGTTGAAATGTGGTTATTGGAGACTCAGGTTCAACTTCCCCCTCTGTATGATGGGGAGCAGAGATTTGACCATTAATCTTTCACTCCTCAGGCAAGTGCCCTAAGCACTAGGCTGTAGTATTCTCAATCTCATGTTGAAGCTGCTTCATTGTGTATAAATAAATATTCAGTGGTACAGGGATTTGGAATTCCCACATCCCATGCAAATGCCCTGCTCACTGGGCTATGGAGTCATTCTAACGCTCTTCTGGCCCAGTGCTGGGAGGGAGGTTGGGCAGAAGAGAGTCAGAGCTCTCTACCTCTTAGGCCCCGGAGCTGCGAGATTGGTGGGGAAGCTGAGTACCTCTGCCCCTCTAGCAGGTGGGCCGGAAGACTCTTGTCAGCTTCACAAGTAAAATTACTGAAAGTATATGAATCTTTTGTCAACTTAGCTTTAGTTTCCATATTTCATACATAATTTTCATGTTACATTTTTTCTTCTTCACCACACTAATCATATAAAATACAATAAAACCAGACCTGAGGTTTTGAGCTTGAGCAAGCTTCCAGTAAAACCTATTTTCTGTGGCCTCGCTTTTAATTACCAAAGCAATCAGGTCTTTTATCCCTGGTAGATATTTTACAGTTGACTTACTTAACCTCTAGACCCCCTAATTCCAACAAAATCAACTTTTCACATTAGAATATAGAACTGCAATAAATATGAGAACTAATTGGCTTGAAAGACTGCATTAGGAATATACTATCGGGTCATTAATCGGTGCCTGAGTTACTAGAAATGCAAAAATACTCGACTGACTTGTAAACCACATATGAATAATAAATAGTCTTGGCTCTGCTATGATAAAACTATCAGGCACTTGCCAACCTGACATTTAAGGAATATGTCAACAATTTAAAAGCTTCCCATATAACAATGAGAGATTTAGTCCTTCATAATCTAAGATGCTGACACATTTTTTATTATGCTCGTCTTCTGCAGGTTACAGCTTCCTGTTTATTAGTTTAATCACTTTAGAGTAAAATAAGCCTGTTCTTTGCATGCAGCAAGACCCTGCATTTTATTAGTCGGTAGCCTGTATTTTAAGATTTTCAACAGCAAAATTTGTCAGGTTTTTGGTAATCTTTTGTCTTCCAAGAGAAATCATCGTAATAAAGAGGATTAGGAGATTTCCTATCACCAAGGTTCTGTTATTTTTCATATACGGTTGTATTTGGTTTGCTTGTCAAATGTAGGTGACCCAATACCCCTACCTAGCAGGTAGATGGATACGTTTTCACCATCTCACTGTGCATTTTCAGTGTCCAACTTTTAGGGACAGCATAGGACTCGCAGGCTGAATTTTTTCATTTGGAAAATGTTCTGCTCAGCATACAGCTAGCCATGTTGTAATGTCCTGACTAGTGCTGGACAAGCTATATGTTCATAGAATCTCAAGGTTGGAAGGGACCTTAGGAGGTCATCTAGTCCAACCCCCTGCTCAAAGCAGGGCCAATCCCCAATTTCCCCAGATTCCTAAATGGCCCTCTCAAGGATTGAACTCACAACCCTGGGTTTAGCAGGCCAATGTTCAAACCACTGAGCTATCCCTCCCCCCAATGAAACATTCAGTTCATTTAGCTGTTTTTCCCACCTTCTGCTCTTGAGCTACATGCATACATTTTTTGTTTGTACCTGTTTGCCAGAAAATTAGCTTTTGTTTTGTTTGTTAAACTTTTGTCAAGTCTGGAGTCCTTTCAATTATTGCTACAAAAACAAATGAACACATAACATAAATGTAAATATATTTCAGCCTTTGTTAATTTCCATTATGTACTTAACACTACTTCAGCTCAGGGGGCTGGACTAGATGACCTCTTGAGGTCCCTTCCGCACCTACCTTTCTATGATTCTATGTTTTGGACTATTCACTGTATGGAGTGTGTGACTGTTATTAATAATGAATTGTGTTGTACAGTGTGGACAACTCTTGCAATTTTATCATGAATCTCATGATGTTTGGTGTTTTTCTTGAAGTTACAGCTGCTGGAATCAGTTGATTATCAGAGAATCTCAACTTCTTTTAAATAAGAATGGAAGTTTCTAGCCCCCGTTGTTGCTGATAAAAACGTATAAGCATGAAACTTAAAGGCCCCTAAACAGAAGTCAAATAAAAAAAAAGGACCCCAGATTTATTATTTGTAAAGTATCATGGTTTGGGGAAGCCTGAATCATGATTTTTGAATCTTTGGAGATTGACTGGAGGCCCTAGCTGACACTAGAGACCCACTGTGCTGGGTGTTGTATAAAACACAGGGGAAGAGGTTCCTGCCCCAAAGACCAAACTGACAAGAGGGTGGAAGGAGAAACAGAGGCACAGAGAGAGGAAATGGATTTGCCCAAGGTCACATAGCAGGTCAATGGCAGAACCAGCAATTGAATACCTCTGATTCCTGACTCCCATTCCAAGGCACTGTCCACTCAACCAGGTGACTGATTACTTAGAAATCACCTGGCATTCTTTCTGTTTCTGAAAGGAATGGCTAAAAGGTTGTCATCAGGGGTAAGCAATACTTTCATGCATAGCACTTCCATCATTCATGTGCAAATGCCCTTGGCAGCATGTGAATACCGGCATTTGCACAAAACGCAGCCATTCTGTAGTACAGGCATGAAAGGACAAATTCACTTGGGCTATTGTTCATGGAAATTACTATTTACTTGTATTGTGCTGGCACCAACAATGTGCTAATCATATACAAAACATATAATAAAACAGTCTGGGTGCCAGACAGCTTGCAGTCTAGGAAGACAATAAACATATGAAGTGTTGGGGGGGAAAAGGATAAAACATGCATTCAGTTATTTTATAAAGTTAACGGTACCTATCCTTCCTGGCTTCCGCCTAACCATTATTAGTTGGCAGTTTCTTGGCGGGATCACACCTGAAGTGGGGCTTTGGAAGGATTTGGAAAAGGCAGGATTAGTTTGGAGAACTTTTTCTGGGTCTCAGAGGAAGCAGAGGAAAAGTGGACAAACTGATACTCAAGGCTGACCTCACTGGTGGAACGGAAGAGGCAAGGAATAGCACACCAAGGGCCTGATCCAGTGCCTACTGCAGTCAGTGGGAGTCTTTCCATTGATTTAAGTGGATTTGGATCAGGCTGTAGGAGACAAGACTAGATAGCTGGTGTCAAGGTTCCTCCCCCACTCTGAACTCTAGGGTACAGATGTGGGGACCTGCATGAAAAACCTCCTAAGCTTATCTTTACCAGCTTAGGTCAAAACTTCCCCAAGGTACAAAATATTACACCCGTTATCCTTGGACTGCCCGCTACCACCACCAAACTAATACTGGTTACTGGGGAAGAGCTGTTTGGACGCGTCCTTCCCCCCAAAATACTTCCCAAAACCTTGCACCCCACTTCCTGGACAAGGTTTGGTAAAAAGCCTCACCAATTTGCCTAGGTGACTACAGACCCAGACCCTTGGATCTTAAGAACAATGAACAATCCTCCCAACACTTGCACCCCCCCTTTCCTGGGAAATGTTGGATAAAAAGCCTCACTAATTTGCATAGGTGACCACAGACCCAAACCCTTGGATCTGAGAACAATGAAAAAGCATTCAGTGTTTTACAAGAAGACTTTTAATAAAAAATAGAAGTAAATAGAAATAAAGAAATCCCCCCTGTAAAATCAGGATGGTAGATATCTTACAGGGTAATTAGATTAAAAAACATAGAGAACCCCTCTAGGCAAACCTTAAGTTACAAAAAAGATACACAGACAGAAATAGTTATTCTATTCAGCACAATTCTTTTCTCAGCCATTTAAAGAAATCATAATCTAACACATACCTAGCTAGATTCCTTACTAAAAGTTCTAAGGCTCCATTCCTGGTCTATCCCTGGCAGAAACCAGCATACAGACAGACACAGACCCTTTGTTTCTCTCCCTCCTCCCAGCTTTTGAAAGTATCTTGTCTCCTCATTGGTCATTTTGGTCAGGTGCCAGTGAGGTTACCTTTAGCTTCTTAACCCTTTACAGGTGAGAGGAGCTTTCCCCTGGCCAGGAGGGATTTCAAAGGGGTTTACCCTTCCCTTTATATTTATGACAGCTGGGGGGAGAAGGAAAGACCTAGAGAGTGAGGACAAGAAAGGATCTATAGGATAGTGATACTCAGACCTTGGTGGATTGGGAACCAAATCAGTGATCAGCATTACTCAAAAGATCCACAGTAGGGTGAATTCATTGTTTCATTTACTATAGATTCATATTTAAACAGCATGATGGGGAAATATATAAATATAAAATTCTCACAGCAAAATGACTGACCAAGTATTATTTTATCAACTACACTTGGTTCATACCATAGTGAAAAGCAAAAGCATCTAAGTTATTGGTTAATAACTTAGATTGGTTAATTAAACCACACAGCATTTCAATATCGTGTGCTGCGAAGAGCCACAGGAGACACATTAAAGAGCCATTGCGGCTCAAGAGGTATAGTCTAGGTATCACAGCTATAGGAGTATTTTTACCTAGGATTAGTAAACTACCTTAAATCGATGTATGACAGTAAAAGGGTAGGGCCAGGTTAAAATTATGAATGACGTGTGATAATAGTGCGGTTTTTACTCATATACTTTCCTTCCCTGTGGGGTGGTAAAGTACTTTCTGTACAAACTCTGATACCGATCCCACTCACCTTACTCACACAAAGTCCCACTGAAGTCAGGCCCTATATATGTATAACACCATATGCAGGGAGAGCAGCCATCAGCATAGCAGGAAAAGGAAATTGCAAACAATGTTGCTGGCAAAAAAACCCTCTACTCATACTGGAGAGTTTGTTGAATTGTTAATGGTCCACATCCAGCAGCTCTGGGGCTGATATTCAGCAGGTGTAAATGGGTGTAGCTCCACTGAAGTCAAGTTATCCCATTGGTTTACACGAGTTAAAGATCTGGCGCTCCATCTGGAAAGGGGTCTTAGCCTCTTTTTACACCAAAGTAACTCAATTGACTTCAAACAAATTCCTGTTTTGTACCAACGTCCATGGGTGGTGGGGGGGCGGGGAGTTAGATCCAAGGACTTCTTTATACTAAGCTACATTCAGCTCAAACAACTTACCACAGGAGGAGAAAGGACTGGTTTGGACTCTGCCAGTCTGTAGAATCAGGTGGGCAAATGCTGCTCTTCTTGACTCTGCAGTAAACTCAGAGTGGCTGTGTTGAGTCCGGTCCCATTACTTCAGATTTAGACTGCTGCAAATCAGAGAAGATTTTGATCCTATGTATTTCATGTCAAAACTGACATATAAATCACTGACTCAGGCTCTGTAAAGTACATAGAGAATAAACATGTTTGATAAAAAGAAAAGGAGTACTTGTGGCACCTTAGAGACTAACCAATTTATTTGAGCATGAGCTTTCGTGAGTTACAGCTCACTTCATTGAGCTGTAACTCACGAAAGCTCATGCTCAAATAAATTGGTTAGTCTCTAAGGTGCCACAAGTACTCCTTTTCTTTTTGCGAATACAGACTAACATGGCTGTTATTCTGAAACATGTTTGATAAAATAAACCAAAAGCCCTAGCAGTTTAATGGACAGTCTAAATTAAGCTCTGGAGCTCTCTTCCTAAACCTGAATCTGTTTTTCAGCTGAGAAATTCTCTGGAGTGAGGCAGGTCATCCATCACTGAAAAACTCATCTGACATAAAGCAATCAGAGAGTGGGTATTGTCCTGAAATAATGAAGGAGACAGCAGGACCGATCATATTCATCCATAGCTGAATAATGAAATATAAATGGCTAAGGTGCTGGAAAAGAAAGTTGGATGATAAAGAAAAGAGCTTCCTGGCACAGCTCAAAGCAAAGGTGGTTGGCCCATGGGCTCTTGCTGAATGTGCCACAAGTACTCCGTGTATTTTTACGAAATTGTGAGAAGCTTTGCGTTCTTAACCCCCCAGGCCAGAGGAAACCTATACTCATAGATGTATTTGTTATAGGCAGTGCAGGTAGCTTCTGCCTTATAGATCCTGTGAACTGAATGAGGAAGGGGTCATATGCAAAAAAAATGATATGTGATTTTGTAATTCAGACTCTGTTATAATGCATAAGCAAAAAGGGGCTGAATTAAGGTGGCACAGACAACCTTAATTCTGGCACTTTGTAACTTGGTAATGTTTCACGTTGCAGCCTTAATGTTCTTCTAACATAGGGTTGCAGGGCGGGGGGGTTGGTTTGGGTTTTTTGGGTGTGTAATTAATAATGTATTGAATAATGAATTGTAACACCTTTCATCATGAAGGTTCCTGAAGCACATTACAAACTTGTACATCTACTGGAATCACTTGGCTCACCACTGACATGCTGCCACCTCTGAAGGGGAACAGCAAAACAATAATAATAAGAAAAATGTTTAGAGAGCCTGTTCCTATAAAATGTCCAGCCCACTTCTAGACCAGAGGACTTTAGATATATTTGTCTGCTTAGGAAAATTGATCCTCCAAACTTTTAGAGGTCTGGCCAGGCATCACTACTGATTGGGCCCTTGTTTTTTGGTGACAATATATGAGGGGTAGGGGAACATTTGTGAGGCAGCTATAGAATAGTTACTGTTGTCATTAAAACATGAATGATGTGGGGGGTGACAAGAATGATTGTCATCAACTTCTAGAAGATCTGATTCAGATGACTGGCTTAAGAAAAAGACTTTGTATGAGGATAGATTTAAATTTCAGAGGGCAGATCTTCAGCTAGTGCAAAGTGACTTCAATTTATACTAGTCTGTGTTAGGAGGCTTATTATTTCACCCACTTACTTCTCTGGTCCTTCTCTCATGAACAGAGAGCAACAATACCCGAAGTCCAAGGTGCAAACAATTTGATGTTTGTTGGGGTGAACTTCCAGCAAGCATGATTCCAGTTTCCTTCCTTGGTGTCCCCCTTCCCTGCTCTGACACCACAGAGCCTTACCTGTGTCCCTGCTCCCATTCCCCCCCTTAGCAAAACATGATTCCAATTTCCCCACCCCATTCCCTGTTCCCATTTCCCCCCCTTACTTCCTGATTGACTGCAGAATATATAGAAAAACTTGAGTTCTGCTTAGCTATACCGTAACCAATCATTTTACTAAAATTTAACTAACCAATCCTAACATATTGTAACATGATTATTTAACCAATTATATCCCATCACCTTAATTAGTTTACACCCAGCAAAAAATTATACAGCAGACAGGAACAATCACAGAACCAGACAGAGATTATACAGACAAACAATAGCAAAGTGGGAACTATAATGACAAAACAATACAGAAGTGAGGATTTCACATCCCAGCTATTGATAAGTGAGTTCTTGCCAGACAGGATGCTATCAAACTAAGTTTCCTTTTACATCTTCTAGGCACTTCCCTTTCTCTGGAGGTGATAGGCATTATCAGGAAAGGAGTATATTCCTAACAGCCCAATAGCACCTTATTTCAATGTGACTAGGTTGGAATGTGAGGATGTGACCGGTCGCTTCCCAGCTTATGGCTGCCTCTGCTGCTTAGTCTAAGGCCTTAGCCTAAGAACAGGGCCTCAGACTGTCACAGTAAGAGAAGGCCCTTACACCGGCAGACAGTGATTTTGATTCTTTCTTTTATACCTCTAGAACTAGCTAAGTGATAAGCACACACCTACATTCTTAGAGTCTAAGCCTTTACAGACAGGCCTGAATATCTATATCCTAACAGCCTGCCCCAAGAAATCGTGCATTACATATGTCTGTGTTCCATGTGCAGTACTCTACATGCAGTCTTGGAGCTTGACAATAAATAATAATGACAATATGTTTTTGGTTTATTTTACAATTTACCTACTTGGAGCCAAGGGCCCTTCTGTGGTTTCTACATGGCATTAGGTACTGATGGTATTCGGTAAGTAATAAGCAACTGTCATTTTCAGATGGAAAGGGCTGCTTCCTTCCGACATGTGTGATTACAGTATGGAAGGATAGGCATTGTCTGAAGGACAAAGAAAATTGACCATATGTTCTAATATTAGGAATCTGATGCAATTTTGAAGCACTGTAGTGGCCAGGTGCTTTGTTAGTTTTAAAATGCAATGATGTTATTCTCACACGAGGCCACTGGGCTCTTACACAACCCCATCTCTCATGATCTGGTGAGCATGTTCTCTTTGGTACACACTGTGTAGAGCACCATATTTCGCAATTAAGTGCTTCTATGAGTCGTCTTCCTTGGGAAAGACTCGTCAAGGCTTCAGTCCTGTAAACTGCAGTCCGAGCCCAAACATCCACACAACAGTTGAACAGCCCAACCCCTGCAAGCCTGAGTCAGCTGGCATGGGCCAGCTGTGGGTTTTTAATTGCAGTGTAGACATACCCTTGATGACGGTACTCAACAGTACCCAGAGAGGTGGCAGATTTGTTATCCTGTTGCAGGCAACAAAACCATTGGGCACAGAAACTCATTTCTCCCCCTGTCTCCAAAAATCTTCCCCTGCTTGGCTGATCAAGATCATTTTCCTCTGAGAGAACTGGGAGCCTCGGAGAAGTGTACAAATCTATTTCCTTATCTGCCTTTCTCTTGGTCCCTATCTCTACATGGTCAACTTTGATTGGGCATCCATTAAAGAGGATGTGGTCATTTTAAAAGAAATCTTGCTGCCCTCCTCCCCCAGATCTGCCTGTTTAATTCCAAGAACTAGTGAGCAGGAAACACTCATTTATTTTTTGGAAATATTACGGTTTTGTTTGTTACAAGCTATCATGAAGAGGCCTAATCCTGATGACCTTGCTCAGCCAAAACATTCAATTTTACATTTGGGTGGTAAACTGCCAGGGAAGTTAAATGGCAAATTCACTGTTGGTTCCTACTGGCTTACAGGCACCTTTACGGCTCTTTCCATTGGGGATGGTTTTCTCCTTCTGCTTGAGTTTCAGTTTCAAATGCATATCCCAAAACTCAGAACAAAACTCTTCCCAAACCCCTTCATTTCTCCTAGTTTTTTTTATGCAAAAGAACAGGGCAGGTGAAGTTCACTCAACTCCTTCACCAAACCTGGTCTGACCTGCCGAGGGCTAGCCTCTGCTAAGTCTATACGAGGCACAGCACAGAACTCACAGCCCAGGGGGAGGTGAAACTATGGCTGCTTAAAGCCACTGTTGAGTCCTCCCAACTCTGGGCTGCTCTGCAGGCTAGAAAGGCCCCCAGCATAACCTGGATAGCCCTGGAGACCTGTCTAAATTATAGCAGCTTCCCCAGTCTGACCTGTGGGCTGGAGCACTGCCTGGATTCTCTGCACTGACCATGCCTTCACGACCAGCTCTGGCCCTCGCACACTCACTTATGCAGGGACTTGTGAGGTGCTCCTCACAATACAGCTTGACAGCTGTTTGTTTTTTGTAGTGCCTGTCCCTGGAAAATCCCCCTCCCGCCCCCAACAGGAACAGGGACTTAAAAGCCCTTTATGCTGCTCTGAACCTTTTATGTGCTGTAAAGGAGCCAGAGAGGGGGGTGAAGATTTCACCTTCAATATATAACAACTAACAAATCATAATGGGCATGATTTTCCTACTGAGTCAAAATGGTAGCACTTTAAACCCATTCTGCACTAGGCAACGTGACTGATTAGTCAATGAAGCGCCAATCTGAGCAAGTTTTACAATGAAACTTTCACACAGCTCTCCCAGGTATTCAACGGAGGAGCCTGAAATAGGATACAGAAGCCTAGACCCTCATGTCCTTGTTCCTTGACAACAGAGGCAGTGCTGATATCGCATAAAATGTGGTGACGTATTAGAGCTGAGCAAATAGCTTATGACTTATCCGATGAAGTTTGATGTTTTTTTCTTTGCCATCTTAGTCTAATGATATAGCAACCAAATATTCAATAATAGGTATTTTTGGTGCTACTTTTGGATATATTAAAATAACTTTAGTGTGTTTTTTCAACCATTTGTGTAGAGAACATTGTGATTCTGAACTGAAATCTTCCCAGGTAAAATGGCATCTCTCTCTCTCTCTCTCTCTCTCTTTTTAATGTGTTGATGTTAATACAATAATTTACAGTTGCATGATTTTTATGGTTGTATATTATAATAAGTTAATGGAGCAGAAATGCATCACCTGATGGACAGATAAAGGCTCTCTGTGAAAATTAGAGGGAGTAGAAGCAGAATCTTTTGGTGTATAGAATGTGCTGTGCTGGAAGTAGGGGTAGGTAGGAATATTATTACGATAGGATAAGATTTGTTTTTTCTATAGAATCTTTTATATTCCAGTTATCTCAAAATGCTTTAGAAAGCAATAGGTTAGATACAGGCAATGCAGTGACTGAAGGAAAATGCAGCGATCGTTATACGCTCAGCAGTAGCTTACACAACGTCTTTGCTATTAGCACCTGTTTTAATGAGAGACAGAGCATTCACCAGGACATCAGAATTACCCCTCCTTTTTTCAAAAAGGGCCACTGGATCTTTAACTTCCACAAGGGAAGCAGGTAGGATGTCATTTGAATGTCTTATTTGACAGGATGACACAGGTAAGACCATACACAGAATACTGTGTTCAGTTCTGAGCACTGCTATACTGAAACAGTATGGACAAAATTGAAAGAGTTTGGGGAACCCAGCATGACCAATGGGATGTAGAGATTAACTTATGAAAGAAGACAAAATGCTATCCTATTATGGTTTGTATTACAGTCCCTCATACAAACTGCAGCTAAGAACGGGCCCCACTGAGCCAGGCCCCATATACACATGGTAAGAGACTGTCCCTGTCACAAAGATCTTCTAAGCTAAATGGATAAGACAGAAAAGGGGAAAGAGGGGCACTGAGAGGTAAAGTGACGTACTCTAGGTCTCATTACAGGCCAGTGGCCGAACTGCGAAAAGAACGTAGGTCTCTTACTTCCCAGTCCGGTGTCCCATCCACAGGTGACAATTGCCTGTCAATGCTTCTATCTCAGCCAAAACCCTCTAAAAAACAATGACCTCCAGTCCTCACTTCCATTTGTTGCCCTTATGTTTGGAATGGCTTCCCGGTACATTTTCACCAAGCCACTAAGCTCTGTTCATTCCAATACCTGCTCAAAACCCATTTCTCCTATGCCTACAATACATTATAAACATTTAAGCCAAACTCCAGCAGCAACAGCATGATCTATGGTGTTTTCTTCTCAGATACTTCTTAGTGAAACAGGTCTGTTAGGATATAGATATTCAGGCCTGTCTGTAAAGGCCTAGACTCTAAGAATGTAAGTGTATTCTTATCACTTAGCTAGTTCTAGAGGTATAAAAGAAAGAATCAAAATCACTGTCTGCCGGTGTAAGGGCCATTTCTCACTGTGATAGTCCGAGGCCCTGTGCTTAGGCTAAGGCCTTAGACTAAGCAGCAGAGGCAGCCATAAGCTGGGAAGCGACCGGTCACATCCTCACATTCCAACCTAGTCACATTGAAATAAGGTGCTATTGGGCTGTTAGGAATATACTCCTTTCCTGATAATGCCTATCACCTCCAGAGAAAGGGAAGTGCCTAGAAGATGTAAAAGGAAACTTAGTTTGATAGCATCCTGTCTGGCAAGAACTCACTTATCAATAGCTGGGATGTGAAATCCTCATTTCTGTGTTCTTCTATCACTGTAGTCCCCATTTCCCTATTGTTTGTCTGTATAATCTCTGTCTGGTTCTCTTCCCTGCCACCTCCATTGCCCCTCCTAACTGGTTGCTTGACCTTGCCTTGAGATAGGAGTTGAGCAAAATGTGTGCTTGTATATTACACTCCCATCATGCCCGGTAACACTGTTATCATCTGTTCTACACTTTAACTCTTCTTATCTGTTCCCATTATAGAACAAACCCATCTGGCCAGGCAAAAACAACATACACAGTGTCTTTGTCCTTTGTTCACACATATTAGTAAGAATATAAGTGTATCAAGAATCAAACGGGCAGACAAGACCCAAAATTCTATATCAGGTGAAAATACAGGCCTGAATCCTACATTATCACTAGCACTCCTAGCAACATGGATTGATGTTTGCTTTTGCGTTTTGTACAGCAGCAAATACGCCGTTAATAATGATAAATAAGTAATTGCTGCTACTAATGCAGTAGTCTGTAAATGTGCATACAAACATCCAGAGAAACTAGAAGCCTGTACTGTCTCATTTCAGTTATATGGCAATCAAACCCCGTTGTTAGATTATACAGTATATGTGGTAGGGACATGGAGGCTATTAGACATTTCTATTCTTTTTTTATATATACTAACAAATCCAAAGAAAATGAGAGATGAGAAATGAACTCTGAAAATGTCAAAAGGAAATGCAGAGAAGTTGAGACATTTTCAACAACTCTGAACTGGTGATTTAGAAACACTAATAGTAATACTCAATTACCTCTTGTATAGTGCTCATCATCCATACAGCTCAAAGTGTATGGATTTTACAAAGGAAAGAAAGTATGATTCCCATTTTATAGATGAGAAAGTTGAGATGTCCACATTCACACAGTAGATTATGGAATCGAACCCAGGTCTAAACATTCCTGGTTATCCACTGGAAAAAGCATTTTGGGAGTGGGGGGAATCTATCCCTACTTTTCTTTTAAAAAATGTTTGTTCTCTGAGCCTAAGAAATAAACGGATTAATCCAAACATACCATTTGTCAACCCCCTCCCCCACAAAAAAGGTCATATAACAATTCTCAAACTTGAATAGGATTGTCATAAATATAAAGGGAAGGGTATCCACCCTTCTGTATACAGTGCTATAAAATCCCTCCTGGCCAGAGGCAAAACCCTTTCACCTGTAAAGGGTTAAGAAGCTAAGATAACCTCCCTGGCACCTGACCAAAATGACCAATGAGGAGACAAGATACTTTCAAAGCTGGCGGCGGGGGGAACAAAGGGTCTGTCTGTCTGTGTGATGCTTTTTGCCAGGAACAAATCAGGAATGTAGTCTCAGAACTTGTTAGTAAGTAGTCTAGCTAGAAATGTGTTAGATTTCCTTTTGTTAAATGGCTGGTAAAATATGCTGTGCTGAATGGAATGTATATTCCTGTTTTTGTGTCTTTTTGTAACTTAAGGTTTTGCCTAGAGGGATTCTCTATGTTTTGAATCTGATTACCCTGTAAGGTATTTACCATCCTGATTTTACAGAGGTGATTCTTTTACCTTTTCTTTAATTAAAATTCTTCTTTTAAGAACCTGATTGCTTTTTCACTGTTCTTAAGATCCAAAGGTTTGGGTCTGTGTTCACCTGTACAAATTGGTGAGGATTTTTATCAAGCCTTCCCCAGGAAAGGAGGTGTAGAGCTTGGGGGGATATTTTGGGGGGAAGACATCTCCAAGTGGGCTCTTTCCCTGTTCTTTGTTTAACACGCTTGGTGGCAGCATAGGGTCCAAGGACAATGCAAAGTTTATACCTTGGGGAAGTTTTTAACCTAAGCTGGTAAGAATAAGCTTAGGGGGTCTTTCATGCAGGTCCCCACATCTGTACCCTAGAGTTCAGAGTGGGGAAGGAACCTTGACAACGATGAAATAAGAAGTCTGAGAAATATGAACATTCATATATTATGTTGAAAGGTGCTAATGGCTCACCATCAGAGATCTTGGATGCAAGACTGTGATGGGGTGCGTAGCACACACTGGCTTTGAGAGGGTTAATGCAGGCCTGAGGGGCCACTTAGGGCACTTGGATGCACCTGGTGGGAGAGCCAGGCCTAACTGAACTAGAGGCTCAGTGGGGCCGGAGTAGGTTGGATTATAAAGCTAGGGAGTTTGCAGCAGAATGAGACTGCAAGGAAAGGCTGCAGTCACTCTCGGGGAGTGGAGCGGAGAGGAGGTGAAAACCCAAGAAAAAGAATAAGCTCCAGGATTCTAGTCTTAGTAGAAGGGTCAACCCCAGAGGAGATGTGTACAAAAGGAACCCTGAGAGGGCTAGATAAGGAGAAGCACAGGAAAACAACAGCTGCTTATTATATGGTCCTTGGGCTGGACCCCTGGGTTCCCCTACCAGCCAATGGGAAGTGGCACAGGAGCATTGGAGAGGTCAGCCACATAGCTGGTCTGGAAAGACTTTGTTACCCGGAAGTGGATGACTATAGTGGTGTGGCTAGAGGACTGAGTCATGAAGAAGCACCCTGAGTCCTGAGGGGGTGGGGGGGGTGTGGTGTGAGGAAGGGGGCATCTGACCTAAGTGGGGCTAATCCCCAGACATGGCCACAAGGAGGCACCCTAGAAGTCAGTGAACCCCATGACAAAAACAATCACAGACTACCTTAAAATGAACGTGTGTGCCCGGAGAGACAAGGTGGGTGAGGTAATAACTTTTATTGGACCAACTGCTGTTGATGAGAGAGACCAGCTTTTGAGCTCATACAGAGCTCTTCAGAGAAATGTACGCAGGGTGTCACAGCTAAATATAAGGTGGAACAGATTGTGTACTATAAGCAATTAACACACATTTCAAGGGACCATTCAAGGCAATGCACCCTGTTAAAATCCCTCTAGTCATGGAGTGGGGGAAAGGAGGAAGGCAGCTTAGGGGGTAGGTTGTTAGTGGGTTTCTTAGTGGGTTGTTAGTGGGATTGTTGTAATAAACCATAAATCCAGTGTCTCTGTTCAGTCCATGATTTTTAGTATGTGCCAAAACATTCTCCTTTGTACCTAACAGTAGGGGGAGCCGAGACTCTTTTGTAGAGTTGCAAAACAGCAGGACACAAAGGAAGGGGCTGATGCCAGAAGCCAAACCCATGAGGCAAGGGTAGTGTGAAGCTAATTGCTCTTAGATTCCAAATGCAGGGAGTAGGAGTTGGTTCCAGGCTTTGTGAGTGTGTGAGCAGAGGCAGCTGTAAAAAAACCTTTAAAAGAAGCAGAGGCAGAGAAAGGCACTTCTTGTGGCCAGGGCTGAAGTGTCTTGTTTGGGTTTTCTGCAAATGCTTATTGCTATACGTTCTTACTGATTTTCAGGGAAACAGGACTTGTGTATGTTTCTGTAAAAAACCGATTATACCAAGAGTTATTCTGACTCTGTGTTAACCATTCCTCATCCAAATAGAATCACTGCAAAAGGCCCCAGCCTCCAGCGTTCCGCTTGGCCAGAGAGGGAACTACCTAGACATTTAGATATTGATATATGTGTATTCTTAGATATCTATCTTGTGAGAGAGTCTGGGGCATCTAGATTTAGATCATCTAATTCATGAGAGGAGTGAGTAAAATGAGGTGAATTTAGCACTTAATGACTTCTTTTTTAAACATGAAAAAAATTCCTCTCTGAAGGCACATGAAATCCTCCCACAGTGAGCCAGGGGCCAGGAATCAGAAAATGCAGTAGATTTCCCAATAGACCAGCATGAAGTGTCGAAAAGGAGCTATCTCCTGGGCAAAGCACTAGACTTGGCAGCTCTTTCACACCTTTAGTTTGGAAGTATCCAAAACCATTGTACTATTCTGGTAGACAGACTTATCTACTCCCACCACTGAGGCTTGGTCTCCTACCCTACATACTTACCTTGGTATAACTACATTGCTCAGGAGTGTGAAATATTTACCTCCTACATAGCTACCTCCTCTCACGGAGCTCTCTCCCGTCAGCTTACAGCATCTTCTCTGGACGGGCTACGGTGGCGCAGCTGCATCGGTGTAGATGCAGCAGTGTAAATTTCTAGTGTAGACCTGCCCTGAGATGCTTCTGCTTTCAAGATGAAATGCAGCAGCTCTTTTAAGAGCATACAGTAATCAACATTTTAGGGGAGGGTTTGGAGACAAGCCCTCCAAGAAACACATAGTTGTTTGCTGGAAGTTGTCCTTGCAGTTCAGCAGATGCCAGTAAAATGCATCCATGTGTTGCAAACATCAGACCCAATGACTCGATAACACTCACAACCGTGTGGGCATGGGACTAGGACCCTGCCTCATTCTTCAGCTCCACACCTACAGGCCTCTTGAGCTATAGGAAAGTAGGTCACTCAGCCAAGGGGAGTAGTATTGCATCTCTTCTGCTGTGAGTAGGAAATAGATGTCAGGGCCAGGTTATGGCTGGCCAGTGGGCACGGAACACTGCTCTGTATTGGGTCTGGAGGTCAGAGATCAATCCTGGCCAGGCCAGGTCAAAACTGCAAAGTCAGAGTCCATTACCAAATTGAGAGCATGAAGTGAGAATCGGGGTTGGGTTGGGCCAGGGTCTTTCGCCAGGGTCAGCAATAGCCTTAAGCCGAAGACAATAAACCAAGATCATGGGTGGGAGGTGAGTCTAGATCTAGAGCTGGGAGTCTGGGATCTAGGTGAGTGACAGCAAGAAGTGGCAAACAGAGTCTAAGGCAGAAGCGCATGGGAGGCAGGGGGTGGGGGGGAGGAGGGGCTGTGTTGCTCAGACAACCTCCAGAAATGGCTTCCTGATTTATATGGGGAGGGCCAGCCAGTCAGGGAATCACAGAGGGCTGTCACTCATGCCCCTGAGGGCAAGACTTCCTGTAGGCCTTAGCCCCTCAGTTCCTCTTGGAGGTAACCCGGCCTGGTCCCCTGGCAATGATGAGAAAGCAACTCCTGCCTGAGACCCCGGTTCTAGGCCCATGGGTTCTTACAATAGTGCAGTCACGTTAGTTACTTGCAGGCATTTGTAAAGGTTTCAGTGCTGACCACTGCAGTATGTGTGCGCTTCACAGAGACAGATCTGTGTTAGATCTAATTAATTAATGTGTCCAAAGTGCTTTGACGTGCGCCTGGGAGCAAACATGAACCAGCGCTGACAGCACAGTGAGCCTGTAATATACTTCCAAGAAGAGGCATCACCAAACACGGGGGCTACCACAGTCTTCACCCGCTAACCTTGTCAAGGGACCTACAGGTGACTCTCCAAGAAAGAGCACCACTGGGGCACATCCCCTCATTTCACCAGCCAACTATCATGACCTATTTGCTTTCTGGATAGGGTTTCGGCCAGGCTTCTTAGAGGACAGGGAAGACAGGGTTGATCTGGGGAAATTAAAAAAACAGGGAGCATGGAGATGATGCCAGGGGAAATATAGCTAGCAGGCTCTGTACCTTTAAGATATTGCGTGGTATGTCTCAGATGTTGCTTGGTATCTTTGAGATGTTTGTCTGCCTACTTCTGTTTGGCAGGATTGCCTGCTTAGAAAGTAAGCTCTCTGGCACAGGGACTCTTACCGTGTTTCCTGGTATGTCTGCCTTTCCCTGAGCCGAGAGGAGAGTTTGAACTGAAGACCTACTGAGCTAAAAAGCATAAGCCTGTTCCTCTTAAGAACTAAGTCCCTTAGCTGGAAGCAGTAGCAGATAAACAAGCCTCTTATGTGCACCACCCACTAGAGGGAGACAAAGAGCCACATCAGTCCAGCGTGGGTTACAGTAACACAATGAGGCAAGGTGGATCTTTTATTGGACCCACTTGTATTGGTGAAAGAGACAAGCTTTCCAGCTACACAGAGCTCTTCTTCAGACCTGTCTCTGAAGGCTGGTCTCTTTCACCAACAGAAACTGGTATAGTAAAAGCTATACCTGACCCGCCTTTCTCTCTAATATCCTGGGACCAACACGGCTTAACAATACTGCAAATAGCAAAGTGCACGACTTTTTCTGATTTCTTTTCCCTACTTTGTCACGGTGTGAAAATTTCTCTTAAAAGGCATGTAGCTCAGCAGCACCCTCAAAGGAGTCTCAGTTTCTCCAGCTCCTGAACATACACAGTGAAAGGCCCACTCAGCCCTGCTATCTGCTAGTATTTGACTACATCGCTCATCTGATTTGCAGTCTCTTTCTACGATCCACTTGAGGGATATAAGCTGGAGTTAGTTCTTCACTGGGAGCAGCCTGGCTTTTAATGTCTACCTCTCAAAGGTGTGTACATGCCCGGAAGCTTGGCAGGGACACAGTGAAAAACATGTTCCCATCACAAAACATAATCACACTATTAAACTATTTGGGAGCAAATGCTGCAGACATTTTCACACTCTTCCAGTCCAGAAATCCCCACACTGGGAATCCTTTATTTTAATAACTACATGACAGGCATTAAGCCACTGAAAGACTGAATCTTTTCTGTGACATTGAAATTCTGCAGTAGTGAGGAGACAGGAGTATAGAGCAATAATTATACGCTGCTTCTCTCTCCTGTATTTTATTTACAATTTATCTAAATGAATTTTAATCTCCCATCTGCCGATCTTGTAACATTTCAGAACTTCTGTTTGGAGAGGTGAATTTGGAATCTCCTCCTGGAAGAGCAGATAGAGAATAGAAAAAGAAAGGATCAGAGGAATGAAAGGAGGGTGAACATACGTTTTTAGCTCTCTTTTGTGCCTCTTCCTACTGCAGCTTGGGCATGGGGATGGGGAACTAGGAGCAGGGCTGCTTTAAAAGCCATAACCTTTAGAATTAAAATGAGTTCCCAGCACAAACTGAGCAATAAAAAAGCAATCATATTGCTGGGCTGGTGGACCTTATTATTTTAACATCAGTATGATGGGCTTTAAAAAGCTTTTCGACATGCTGAGAAAGTTAAATACTCGTGTTCCATTTAAAAATTGACCAGCATTTAAATACGGAGGCACCTGCCACTACAAGCAATCAAGGGATTGCTCTTTTGATTTATAAATGGAATAAAACAGCTCAGTAGAATGGCATGACATCTGTGTGGATATTTGTTTAGTTGCGTGTGGTGTACTTAATGTAAGGGATTTAGAGTATTAGGTTCAGACGGTATGCTGCAGACTGCAGTTCCCCATGGTGACTTGTCTATTGAAGGCAAGATTTAAGTAGTTGAACAAAGTGGAAATTTTGTCTGGAAAAATATAAAAGGGGAGTGTGTGTGGAGAGCTGACTCATATTCCGGTTTTACGTTACTGTAAGGAATCCATTAGCTCTGCTAGATGCAGAAGCAGTGCTATGCATCTACCTCCTAAAACCTTGGAGTATTTCCCTGGAAAATTATTATGAGTTATTGCCTCATCAAACACTTTTTTTTTACTGATACCACTGTCCTCCTCTTCCATACTCTGCTTCCACCATTCTGCCCCTTCAACAGAACTATTGCACCCAACTCTGCAGAATGTGCTTTCTCAACCTGTCCTTCATTTCCAGGGGCATCATTCATTTCAGTCCCAGAGGTACCGTGTCTCCCACTCCCCAATGGCTTACAGCAAAAACAAACCAGGACACTGTGGTGAAAGAGTCATTTACAGTAAAGGAAGAGTCTCGTGATGGCCTGGCCCTGAAGGGTGGTGACCTCCCTGGGGGCAGTTTCTTGTCTGATCAGGTCCAATCAGAGGAGGGATTCATCAATCAATTCTATTAATTTGGAGAAAGCTTTGTGCTGGGTTGGGATCTTATGCACTCAAGCAAACTCCAAGTCCATAGGATTGCTGGAAGTGCCTGACTCCATTAGCACTTACAGGTGGACCTTTGACATGGTGTAGGTGGAGTGGAAGCTGGAGATGTATCAGGCACTGGTAAGTTGCCACCAGAGAACAAGTGGATAAATGTGGGTGTCACAGGCAAGAGGAAGGGGAGGAATGCCAGCCCAGCCTCGACCCGTCTATCAGGGCTGGGGGCTGGCATTTCCCAGCTGAGATGCAGATCTGGCCTTCACAGAGTAGCCTGAGTTGACTTGTCCAGGTTCCCTGCAGTATAGACATAGACCTGATGCCCAATGCTGGTTCTTCTCTGTGTCAAAGAGACAGGCCCAGGCCATGGGTTCAGGCTGCAGGATGGATGTGGGAGGTTCTTTGGCTGGTGCTGTTAGGCCAGACGGTGGTCTGGAAGCTTTCATCCTTTCTTAGCAGCATTCCAACAGGTGGTCATTGGTCTTCATACATACCTCAATCTAGGAATCCGGACCAGTCGGGGGCTGCATCTGAGCCAGCTCATCTTTGACCTTGTCACTTAAGCCAAGCCAGAGGCAACAGCATTGCACAGCCTCCATCAGTGTCTGCCACCAGATGCTGAAATTCTGTGGTGTAGTTACCACAGGACAACTTCTCAGCCTCAGTGGCTGCATGGGCTTCTGCCACATGCGTATGACTTGGGTTGTCAAAAATCATCACCCTGGCCTGGCTCTAACTGGCCCCAGGAAGGGACTAGATATCTCCAGGGCAGGAGAGGCCCAGGTCTCCTTTCAATAGACTGAGGATAAGTCCCACTCTGGACTGGTTGATGGGAAATGTCTGCAAGTCCAGCAAGAACAGGAAACTGTTAAAAGAAAAGGAGTACTTGTGGCACCTTAGAGACTAACCAATTTATTAGAGCATAAGCTTTCGTGAGCTACAGCTCACTTCATCAGATGCATATCGTGGAAACTGCAGCAGACTTTATATATACACAGAGAATATGAAACAATACCTCCTCCCAGGACAGTGGGGTGGGAGGAGGTATTGTTTCATATTCTCTGTGTATATATAAAGTCTGCTGCAGTTTCCACGGTATGCATCCGATGAAGTGAGCTGTAGCTCACGAAAGCTTATGCTCTAATAAATTGGTTAGTCTCTAAGGTGCCACAAGTACTCCTTTTCTTTTTGCGAATACAGACTAACACGGCTGTTACTCTGAAACCAGGAAACTGTTAGTTTCCAAACCCACAGAACTTATTGTGGTCCCCTTTGAATGTGTCAGGCAAAGGAATCTTTGGTTCTTGGTGAGCCTGGCTCATGGGCAGCATGGCTTGTGCCTGCAGCCTTACAGTCTGCACCTGCCAGACCGTGAGCTGGGTCTGCAGGTTCTGCCAGGCGCCCACTAACTCCAGTAAGAAGATGTTAGCATTAGTGAGATATACCCGGTAGTAGAACTTGTCTCTTCTCTTATTATTTTGGTTGGCTGCTCAAACAATCAGCAACTGGGAGATAGGTCTCTATTTTCATCATTTTAAAGTGTACTCAGACTTGGTGTAGCATTTGGGGCCCATTTTCTTGCCCTGCTGTTGTTTTTGTGTTGTATACAGTGTACTGTGTAGGGTTCTTTTGGACAAGACCCTAAACCCATAGTCCTGTCTTCTATGAATGGACATTAAAGATACCATTTTTGTTTGTTTGTTAGAGACAAAGTTTGCCCCAATGTCTGCCTATGGCAAAATTTCCCAATCTAGTGTGGTGTCCTGTTTGTCCAATTTGCACTCTCCACCAAAGAGTGAAGGTGGGATATACAGAGATGGAGATAACTGCCATTTGGTGCTATCTGGAGTGATTGCTTTATGAACAGCAGGTTCCTTGTAAAGTGCTTTGGGGTCCTTTGGAATGAAAGGCCCAGCATGTGTGTAAGATAATGATGTTTTTACAGCTGGATGTGCAGTCTGCATTAAAGCTTCATAAAATTCATGCAGAAAAAAATTTCCCAGAACAGAAAACAGAGCAGTGTGAAAATTTCCTTAACAATCAAAGGGCTCGACCGAACAGCCACTGAAATGGATGGAAAGACTCCCATTGCCTTCAATGGGTATTGAATCAGCTCTAACCTTGTGAATGGCTAAGAAGTATCCCAAAAGCTGCCAGCACAGCTGCATGAGTAGCACACAAAAGCAGATATGGCTGATGAAGGAAGAGCCTTTTCAGCTTGGCACCTGGGTTGTTTGACAGCCTTTACTAAAGGAGAGGGAGGAGTACTGCAAAGTGCTATGACAATTGACATCTTCTTCCCCCATTACAGTGCTTTTAAGACAAATGGTACTCAGATATCTCCCTGCCAAATGAATACATGAGGCATTAGGATATAACTCAGGACATTTGGACAAAGAAACACAGGCCTCAAGCCAGCAAGTAAAGCAACAGCTCTGCTAACTCCGTCAGTTTAGGAAAATGATATACAAATGAACAAGTCTGGTATTTTCCATACAGCACATGGCATAAAATAAGTACAAGCAAAGACCAGTTCAGCATAGGAGCCTATTGTCTTTGCCATAACCTTCCTGTAGACTCAGCTGCTAGACTATAGGCCATAAATGCACTAATTCCTCATCCCTACAGATAGTGGACAAGTATCTCTGTCAACTGGATATATCTGCTCTGCTGTCTGCCCACCAGTCGGCACCCCTGGAGAGGACCATGGTTCAAAACCACACAAACTAGGGATTCTCTACCCCTTAGTTACTGCAGAACATCTGGAAAACAATCTGACAGCTGGGCACCTATGTTCCAACTATAAAGTTCACAGTAGGTGTGCTGTAATTCTATTATCTTAAAAATGTGATTATAACATCCGATTAAATTAGTGAATCTGACTTTGCAATTAAAATGTACAGTGTTTTCAGCTGAACTGCAAAACTGGAGGGTGGCAAGACGGATGACTCGGAGATAATGTGATATGGAGCCTTTCACTTCTCTGGTAAATTCTGCTTTGAATCCAGCTTGCGTTAATGGTGTCTGGGAAGCTATCATTTGATGGACTTTTCACATCCTCTGTGAAATGATTCAGTGGTCTTGAATCATTTCCAAATGGAGAAGATCACACGAAACCCTCCACAACTGGCACGTCTAGGAATCTTGCGTGGTAAAGAGATCTGCTTGAATTGTAAATTCTTCGAGGCAGGGACTGTTTCTTACTATATGTTTGTACAGTACCTAGCACAATGGGGTCCTGATCTCAGCTGGAGTTTCTCAGTGCTGCTGTCATGACAAACAGACCAAGTTTTGAGCTGCCATGGAAAGTGATGTGCTCCCGCTCCAAGTGGACAGTCTTCCCCTATATCACACAGTCAGTGTGTCTCAATCTTGACCAAAAGGTACTGTTTCTATAGGATGAAAAAGTTATTGTGTCTTCATGCTCTGTCAGTCCCTTCTCTGTATAGAGTGCGAACCAGTGTGCCAGCTGTGATGGTAGGTTCTGGTGTATATTGTAGAATATGTGAAAGTTGATATTAAAATTAAGGAATCTTTAAAAATGGAATAGATGTGAAATCTGAAAGGGGAAACCAGGGGCTTACAGAACACCCTATCATTTCAAATGATTTGCATGAATAATAAATATCATTAGCACATTTTCCATGTGCAACACCCTACAAGCTGTTCAATTGCTATTTCTCCTTCATCTGCTTGGAGGGATGGAATAGAATGGTGCTAATTTGTTCATATTTTATTAATGCTGTTAATTCTTAAGAGACTCCATTAATGCCATGCGAACGTGCCTGAACACTCATAATAAACAACCTAGGACCAATGTGCGTCCTTTGGAGTGAATTTGATCTGAGCTTTTTTATATGTAAATAGCAATTATGCAAATTAAATCAAACACTCCACTCCTACTGCCAGTGCTTGCTTCTACTACCACTTCAATTGCTTAAAAGTACATAATACCCGATAGAGTAAATTTATTCAGCCCCACACTCAGAGCGATGGGTGTGGGGTGTAGGGTCCACACTTTCTGATTACCATTTCTTTGTATCAGCAGGACCTGCTTTCCTAAACTGTTCTTTAGTTTTCTCCTCATCATTACCAGCAACACTGTTTTTCTTATAGTCCCTTACTTACCCACAGGTGGCCTGAATTCCCTTCCCCCTCTCACAAAAGCATAATTTCATGAAGTTACACCCACGTAAGTGGAGAATCAGATCTTTTGTGAAACAGTGATAATGTTAATGTGCAATACAGCCCCTTTCAGATACCCCTTCCTTAGGACTACCGCAGCCTCACTAATCCACTTCCCCTTAGGGTTGCTTTTTATAGAAACATTTTTCCCCCAGCATGTTATTTTGAAGCTGGGCACAGGCATACAGCTAGAGATCTGAAGTGGCTATTTTGTAACTACCTGCCGTTCCCTCCCTCTGTTTTCATCTTGCTGGTATGTTTCTCTTTAGCTTTTCCTTTCCTGTTTCTGAGGAGATTGTGGACTTCCACACCTCCCATTTGTTTGAAAACCCACTTCACACACACACAACACTTCCAATGCGTGAAATTGGGCCTGAAATCTCACAATGTAACATCCTCTTTTCCATTCTATCCCTTCTCTGAAATGCTTCACAGTTAGGAGTATATTTACTGTGTTAGCCCACTTACCTGAAATGCTCCCCTCCCATGTAGTCTTCTGCTCTCCCTCCCAAACAGAATCACTTCCTCTCTTTAAATCTCACCTTAAAGCTTCCCTTGCTTGCCTAGCTTATAGTCAGGGGAAGGTGTGGTCTCTTATGTCTTGAGCAATGCACGGAGAATCAGGACTTTTGAGGTGAAATCCTGGCCCTATTGAAGTCAATATGAGCTAGGGTAGCCAACATTGTATTTCAAACATAAGGGACTGTTTTCTTGGCACCCCCGCCTCCGTCTTACTCCTGATATTATTATTATTATAAATAATAACACATAATAATAAGCTGTACTCACCTAATTCATCAGGATGTTTCTTTCTGCATTTTGCAGCACTAAGCAACTCATGGTTTTGTTGTACAGAGATGAAAAGATAAAGGACATCCCTTGTAACAAAGAACTGTTGGTGACCCTAAATAGGAGCTTTGCTGTCAGTTTGATCAGGGCCAGGATTTCTCCCCCAGGTTCTATTCTCGCTCCTGTCCCTGGCTCATGAAGTAACTTGCCCTTTGCCAAGTCACTTACTTAACTTTGCTGTGCCTCAGTTTGTTGATCTTTAACATGGGGATACTAATGTTTACACCAGACTCACAAAGCTATTGAGGTGATAATGAATAAATAGTTTATACTATGCTTTGGAATCCTCACATATAAATGTATGCTCTAGAAATGTAATTATTATAACTAGGTATAGGCCCTAAATATCAATTTTGTTAAAAAGAAAAAAAAATAAAATATGAAGAGATGCTTTTCATGGCATAAAAATAACCAGAATACAAAAATTATTAAGACTTTATCAGTGTGGATTTAAATCCTTTTCTTTAGTGCTAGTATATGAGACCCAGAAAGCAAAAATAGAGTAGAAATAAGTAAAAAAGCCAATTCTGTTTCACTGCCTTGAATGATGGAAGTCCACTGAGTCAACAAGCATCTTAACATTGGATGGAAACAGAGCAGGTCAAAATCCAAGGGGAGAAATGACAACATTTGTGGTAATATTTTTCCTGCTTCCTCTCCCTGCTCCCCTCATCAAAATGTGAAGCTGTGACAATTCAGCTCTAACAGAACTGTTATGAAAACCTGTAATTTAAATGGCATCAAAGATGCCTAAAGTAATGGATAGACTCTTTTATTAACCCAAATAAATGAGTT
This sequence comes from Lepidochelys olivacea, assembly GCF_965140295.1. NCBI lineage: Eukaryota > Metazoa > Chordata > Testudines > Cheloniidae > Lepidochelys > Lepidochelys olivacea. The sequence goes on from NC_140412.1 coordinate 12,779,212, forward strand.
TTGAACTTTTACCTGTGTCCAAACCTGGGTTTATCTTCTTCAAGGCTTTTTATACCTACTGCTGTCAGTGATAGCTGTGAATAGACCTCCCCTCCACCATCGTTCTCATAAGCAAACTAGGGAAAGGTGGTCTAGATGAAATTAGTATAAGGTGGGTGCACAACTGGTTGAAAGATTGTACTCAGAGAGTAGTTATCAACAGTTTGCTATCAAATTGGGAGGGCATATCGAGTGGGGTCCTGGGTCCGATACTATTCAATATCTTCATTAATGACTTGGATAATGGAGTGGAGAGTATGCTTATAAAATCTGAAGATGACACCAAGCTGGGAGGGGTTGCAAGCACTTTTGAAGACAGGTTCAAACTCAAAACGACTTTAACAAATTGAAGAATTGGTTTGAATTCAACAAGATGAAATTCAGTAAAGATAAGTGCAAAGTACTTTACTTAGGAAGGAAAAATCAAATGCACAACTACAGAATGGGGGATAACTGTCTAGACCAGTGGTTCTCACCCTGCGGCCAAATCAGCATGAAGCTGTGGCCCATTTGACATCTTCAGGGCTATACAGGTAGTAATGGATTCGGCCCACAACAGTAAATAGGTTGAGAACCACTGGTTTAGACAGTAATACTGATGCAAAGGATCTGGGGGTGACAGTGGATCGTAAACTGAATATGAATCATCAAAGGGATGCAGCTTCAAAAGAGGCAAATATGATAGTGGAATGTACTAACAGGAGTGTTGTATGTCAGACACAGGAGGTAATGTGGAACTGATGAGGCCCCAGCTGGAGTACTGTGCCCAGTTCTAGGCATCACAATTTAGGAAAGATGTGGACCAATTGGAAAGAGTCCACAGGAGAACAACAAAAATGATAAAAGGTTTAGAACAGCAGACTTATGAGGAAAGGTTAAAAAAACCTGGGCATGATTACTATTGAGAAAAGAAGCTGAGTGGGGATCAGATCAAAGTCTTCCGATATGTTAAGGGCTGTTATAAAGCGGATGGTGATCAATTGTTCTCCATGTCCACTGAAGGTAGGACAAGAAGTAATGGGCTTAAGCTGCAGCAAGGGAGATTTAGGTTAGATATTAGGAAAAAAATTCTAACTATCAGGGTTGTTAAACTCTGGAATAGGGTTTGAAGGGAGGTCAGGGAGTCCTCCTCATTGGAAGCTTTTAAAAACATATTGGACAAACACCACCAGAGATGGTCTAGATTTACTTGGTCCTGTCACAGAGGAGGGGGCTGGACTTGCTGATTTCATAGAATCATAGAATATCAGGGTTGGAAGGGACCTCAGGAGGTCGTCTAGTCCAACCCCATGCTCAAAGCAGGACCAATCCCCAATTAAATCATTCCAGCCAGAGCTTTGTCAAACCGGGCCTTAAAAACCTCTAAAGAAGGAGATTCCACCACTTCCCTAGGCAACGCATTCCAGTGTTTTACGACCCTCCTAGTGAAAACGTTTTTCCTAATATCCAACCTAGACCTCCCCCACTGCAACCTGAGACAATTACTCCTTGTTCTGTCATCTGCTACCACTGAGAACAGTCTAGATCCATCCTCTTTGGAACCCCCTTTCAGGTAGTTGAAAGCGACTATCAAATCCCCCCTCATTCTTCTCTTCCGCAGACTAAACAATCCCAGTTCCCTCAACCTCTCCTCATAAGTCATGTGTTCCAGTCCCCTAATCATTTTTTTTTGCCCTCTGCTGGACTCTTTCCAATTTTTCCACATCCTTCTTGTAGTGTGGGGTCCAAAACTGGACACAGTACACCAGATGAGGCCTCACCAATGTCGAATAGAGGGGAATGATCAGGTCCCTCGATCTGCTGGCAATACCCCTACTTATACATCCCAAAATGCCATTGGCCTTCTTGGAAACAAGGGCACACTGTTGACTCATATCCAGCTTCTCGTCCACTGTCACCCCTAGGTCCTTTTCTGCAGAACTGCTGCCGAGCCATTCGGTCCCTAGTCTGTAGCGGTGTATGGGATTCTTCTGTCCTAATTTCAGGACTCTGCACTTGTCCTTGTTGAACCTCATCAGATTTCTTTTGGCCCAATCCTCCAGTTTGTCTAGGGCCCTCTGTATCTCTACCCTCCAGCGTATCTACCTCTCCTCCCAGTTTAGTGTCATCTGCAAACTTGCTGAGGGTGCAATCCACACCACGCTCCAGATCATTAATGAAGCTATTGAACAAAACCAGCCCAAGGACTGACTCTTGGGGCACTCCACTTGATACCGGCTGCCAACTAGACATGGAGCCATTGATCACTACCTGTTAAGCCTGACAATCTAGCCAGCTTTCTATCCACCTTATAGTCCATTCATCCAGCCCATACTTCTTTAACTTGCTGGCAAGACTTCTGTGGGAGACCGTGTCAAAAGCTTTGCTAAAGTCAAGGAACAACACATCCACTGCTTTCCCCTCATCCACAGAGCCAGTTATCTTGTCATAGAAGGCAATTAGATTAGTCAGGCATGACTTGCCCTTGGTGAATCCATGCTGACTGTTCCTGATCCCTTTCCTCTCCTCTAAGTGCTTAAGAATTGATTCCTTGAGGACCTGCTCCATGATTTTTCCAGGGACTGAGGTGAGGCTGACTGGCCTGTAGTTCCCAGGATCCTCCTTCTTCCCTTTTTTAAAGATGGGCACTACATTACCCTTTTTCCAGTCATCTGGGACCTCCCCCGATCGCCATGAGTTTTCAAAGATAATGGCCAACGGCTCTGAAATCACATCCGCCATCTCCTTTAGCACTCTTGAATGCAGTTCATCCGGCCCCATGGACTTGTGCTCGTCCCGCTTTTCTAAATAGTCCCGAACTACTTCTTTCTTCACAGAGGGCTGGTCACCTCCTCCCCATGCTGTGCTGCTCAGTACAGTAGTCTGGGAGCTGACCTTGTTCGTGAAGACAGAGGCAAAAAAAGCATTGAGTACATTAGCTTTTTCCACATTCTCTGTCACTAGGTTGCCTCCCTCATTCAGGAAGGGGCCCACACTTTCCTTGACTTTCTTCGTGTTGCTAACATACCTGACGAAACCCATCTTGTTACTCTTAACATCTCTTGCTAGCTGCAACTCCAGGTGTGATTTGGCCTTCCTGATTTCACTCCTGCATGCCTGAGCAATATTTGTATACTCTTCCCTTCATTTGTCCAATCTTCCACTTCTTGTAAGCTTCTTTTTTGTGTTTAAGATCAGCAAGGATTTCAGTGTTAAGCCAAGCTGGTCGCCTGCCATATTTACTGTTCTTTCTACACATTGGGATGGTTTGTCCCTGTAACCTCAATAACGATTCTTTAAAATACAGCCAGCTCTCCTGGACTCCTTTCCCCCTCATGTTATTCTCCCAGGGGATCCTGCCTATCAATTCCCTGAGGTTGTCAAAGTCTGACTTTTCTGAAGTCCAGGGTCCATATTCTGCTGCTCTCCTTTCTTCCCTGTGTCAGGATCCTGAACTCGACCATCTCATGGTCCCATTTCTCAAGGTCCCTTCCAGCCCTACACGTCTGTGGTTCTATGAACACCTCTCACGTCAGAGCCTGGCCAGTGAGTAGGAATAAAAGGATCAGCAAACAAGGCTTTTAAAAAGCAACCTTCAGGCTGCTAGGAAATTCCATGCAGAAAAGTTTTCAACATTTATTTTGTCTGGAGGGAGGGAGGAGGGCTGGGCAATAGTTTCTATGATTTTTTTTTTAACCTTGAAAGCAGCAGTGTGTAAGTACTATGAGTCATTCCTGTCTGTGTGAGGTGGGTGTGTGAAGACTTTCACGCTGAGTTCATAAATACATATACGCTTCTCGATGGAACGCTGTGTTTGAAAGTCTTTGGCATGCAGCAAGCACTGCTCCATATTAATGCAGGGGGGACATGTTGGGATGCGGGTAGAGAGTGGAAAGGATTTATTTGTTGTCTTCTATTTGAAAGCTGTCATTGTAAAGTCCTGTTCTTCTGTGCATCTTTCATTTGTGGAGATTTTTCTTTCCCCGGTATGTTAAGTTTGTAGTTTTCAAGCAAAAAGCTCAGTGGAAAAATCCTGGCCTCGGGGTATATTCTAAGTAAATGGACGTGCAGCGGGGTGCTCTATGGGAGGTTGCGGGGGCAGGGGATTCTGACACTCGACTCAGCCCACTGCACCTCACCCCTGGTTTGCGGAGCGAATTGCTGGTTGGATTCCTGCTGCCTCCTTTCCCTGCCCTGCTCTTCAGCCCTCCTGGTCTCTTTGCAGTGCTGTGAATGGAGAGTCTCAGGTCAGTGATGTGGCTGCCCCCTTCCTTTATTGAGCAGAGCTCCCTCTTTTTTGTTCCATTCAGGGCCTTCTGCAGCCCTGGCATGAACCAGCACATTTTTGCTCAATTGTGATTTGCTCAAGTGAGGATTTCTTGACACATGGTCATGAAACTACATGGCCTACTCTTATAACTAGATGTCTGGGATATGGGAGATGAGTTCCAAAGGAAAACCAGTTGCAGTGAAAATGATTGCTCTGAGGGTATTCTGGTTTGTGGATTACTGATTCTGAAAGAGCCTAGACTTTATGGACTATTTTAAGGACTGGGTCTGCCATTTGCTTTGGAGCAGGTGGAAAGTCATGGGCATGGCTCCTAGAGTTCTGCTTTGCTGTATACAGCACATTCTAAGTTTGGTCCTGGTTCTGCAGCCCTTACTCACATGGGTAGTCCCATTAAGTGCTGCTCATCATGTCTAAGCGGTGCAGAATTGGACCTTTATTATTGTTAGTATTGTAACCCTTCTGCCAGGTGGACCCAGTTGTAACAAGGGCCGGGTTCAGTATCTAGGGGTTCCTTTTCAACAATACAATACAAAGACAGCTCGAGCCCCAACCCAGTGACCTGGGACAATTACACATCACACCCTGGGTGCCTCAAAGAGGCAGTGCTTCCCCTCTTGCAAGCACAGAGTCTGAGTGTAGCAAAACTTTTAATAAAAGGAGGGAAGTACCTCAGCATTCATTTGGGAAAACACCACAACTAGGGTTCATAAACACAAACCATGAGCAAAAGACCCATCCCCAAGTAAGTTGAGCAGTGTCCTTTTCCCCTCAGGTTCTTAAGTCCAGCAACCCAAAAGTCCCTTTAACGTGCCCGTCCCCTCTCTGTACCCCACTCACAGTTGCTGTCCTTGGCCAGTGCAGTCCTAGAGTTCAGAGGTTCATCCACAGAGTTCACCTCCCACCCTGTGTGTGTGGGGGGGGGAGGGGGGCGGGGGCGTAAAGAGGCACCTTACACACTGCACTGCTCAGGCAGTCACTAGTCGCCCCAATTGCTGATTGTTGCACCTCTGCAGGGCTCTGCTAGTGTCCTCTCCACCAGCCACCCTGTTGGCCACTTGCCATGCCCCTCAAACAGCTGCCCTTCTGGCCACACCTCTCCGACAGCAGCCCTGCTGGCTGCTTGCTGCACCTCTCCACCAGCTGCCCACTCACCAAGATGTCTTCAGGCTCCCCCCACTTAACACAGCTCTCAGTGATTTCATCTCTTAGTGGGGGAGCCTCACTGCTGGCACATATTGGGCAGTCTCTTGCCATAGAGACACTGCCCCAAGTAGGTCTTATACTTAGACCTAGATATCAGTGATTTCAGATATGCAGCATATAACAAGACTCTTAATTGAATCTAAATTAGCTCTTTTATTATATCATGGAGAGAGGAAGGGTCAAATGATGTCTAGGACCCTTAAACAGAACCCACCCTTTTTCAACTCATTGTGCTTTGGGACCCATGTCCCCTGCTTAGAGAGGGCCGTTCAGTTGAGGGTGATTCCCTCCATTGGGGTATGCCAGGTACAGTTGTGCTACCCTCAGTTCACCCAGCAAGGATAACAACCCTCTGTTACTCCTGCCCCGATAACAAGGAGACTGGGGATCCAACACCAGCCATGAGGGATCATTTGGTCAAGCAATCCCATCATGCTGAGCATCTAGGTATGGTGGGTGTATCCGTGCAAACGAGATCAGCTTCTGAAGTATTTTTGCACAGTTCACCACTAGATGTCAGGGGAGAGCTCATTCAGACTCTGCTTACATCATTATTCAAAAAAACTAAAATTTAAAGTGCATTAGAAAATCCAATCTATGCAGCATAAATAGCTGAATCAGCTCTTTATACATTTGAGGATATCATCTGTAAATGGTACCTATCAAACAGTCATCAAGAATCTTGGATTATCTAGAGATCAAGATATGTAGAATCATAAATTCATATAAATGTGGGTCACAGCCAAAGAATGCTCTGAATTGCCCATGTTGGTTCAACAGGCAAATGCATCTTATGCAGCTCCTGGAGTCTACAAAGTGCTGTAAAATTCTCTGGATCTCAGTGCAGAACTGGGAACGTGGTCGGAAATGATTCCAACCACAGCAGAAAGACATAATAGATCACAAAAAGAAAAGGAGGACTTGTGGCACCTTAGAGACTAACCAATTTATTTGAGCATAAGCTTTCGTGAGCTACAGCTCACTTCATCGCATCCGATGAAGTGAGCTGTAGCTCACGAAAGCTTATGCTCAAATAAATTGGTTAGTCTCTAAGGTGCCACAAGTCCTCCTTTTCTTTTTGCGAATACAGACTAACACGGCTGTTACTCTGAAACCTGTCATAATAGATCATGTTATACATGCTGGAATACCAAGCTGGAACAATGCAATGTAGGGTGTTCCAGAGTACATACTGGGCATGCTCACAATATCACAGCATAGATCTCCTATGATAAAATATATATTTGAAATGTAATGAGGGGATTAGCAGAGACATAAAGGGCAGTTAGAAACCCAGTTCTCCTGGACTTTTCATGGGAGTTTGGAACTGACTGCCTCTTGTGCCATTGATAGTCTCCCTCTTACTGAATGATAAAGAATACGGTAATCCTTACAGGGCTATTGAATCAGCCCCACTGTCCATGTACAGATTTCCAGATCCATAGAGCTCCCTCTGCAGTATCCGGGGACAGAGAGATTGTAAACTCTTGGGGCAGGGACCATCTTTTTATTCTGTGTTTGTGCAATGGGGTCCTGATCCATGATAAGGATTTATAGGTGCTACTTCAACAGAAATAATAATAAAAAGGGAGGATAGTGCCATGGAGAACAAATGCAGGGCAAGTGATGTACATTTACCTAGCATCCCAGAATATATGGTATGCATGCTGAACACAGGTCTGGCTGCTAAGAGCAGGAGGTTAGACAATAAGATGGATCTATAATCCTCCCTTCTAAGAATGTTCTGTACATTATCTCAGATCTATTTGCTCATGACAAATAATGTAAATTGAATTTTTGATATGATTTGAGATGTTAAATAAAATATTTAAATCTTAAAACAAATCTTCTTTGTAATCAGACTGTAGGAGGATTACTTTAGCAAGTACTTTAGCTATTTAGGAAATGAGAAAAATATTTGTTTTTCTTTTCTTTTTTTAAAAAAAACATTTGAATTATTTATTCAAAGTGCAACTCCCTAATGAACAGCTGTGGTTGAAAACTGATACCACTTATATAACAGGCACTTTCATGGATACTATTTTTATTTTTATTTGCAAATTATACAGTCTAAATTATGCATTCACACAAATACAGCACTTTAAAAGACAGATTGCATGACAGATAACTTAACTTTGCAAATAACACTGTAAGCAAAATCACCTTTTTTGTGTGTATTTCCTGATTTTGTGTGATATTCTGTATATTTTTAAATTATATATTGCTGTGCAAATTACTGTACAGAGAAAAATATATGCAGCAAGAATGCAGATGAAAACCACAGTAAGACATCAAAGTGACTTCTTGGGATGCACTTTATTCACACACACAGAAGTTTTTTTTTCAAACTCTGAAAACTCCCAATGGGAATTTTACCAGTGATTTACCAAACCTCACTGGGAGAGCGAACAGATCTCAGAATTAACATGTTCATGTCAGAAATTTTTAAAAGTGAGAGTGATTAACCATTAGAACTAACCACAAAGAGAACTGATGGATTCTTCATCTCTTGAAATCAATATTTTGATGCCTTTCTGGGAGGTAAGTTTTAGCCAAAAAAAGGTATTGGGCTCAATACAGCGGCAACTGGGTGAAATGTAATGGTCTATGATAAACAGGACATCAGACCAGATGATATAATGTTACTTCTGGCCTTAAAAATCTATGAATCTCCCAGGAAAATGCAATGAAGTAGTGAGAAAGAAGACAGAGATGAGAGGAAATGGAGGTCTGAAATCTATTTGTTATTCAACTGCAGGAACACATTTACATCCCTCCCTGTTATACAATGTGCTGTTTTTAAAAAAAAGGAGATTCACCGAACTACGTACGTGATTAAAACAATAGTGTATCTGGTCATGCATCTATTCAAAGTAAACCTTGCTAATTATACTGAGAATCTTTTGCCATTGTACAGCATCTTTCATCTGACGAGCTCAAAGATCTTGGTCCCAGTGAGGCAGGTAAATGAGATGTACTATATACTAAGCTTGTAATTGCAAAGGGGAATACTTGCACATGTGGGTAATATCTTAGTGGTAAAAAGATAAGAAAAATGCCTTAAGCTGCACTCACTGTAGTCACCTCTGGAATGGGAAACAGCAACTGCTCAACAGCACACAGCAACATTGCAAAATGGTGTACACTGGAAAAGAAGAACAATACCAACTCCAATAGAAACTACAAGGGGAAATTAGATAGATCAGATTATATTTTCATGAGATGGGAGTTGGGAGTTCTCTTGCTCACTCTTAAAAATGCCATAAAAGCTTTAATGATCACAAGGCAGGACTTTGATGTCTCATCTCATACTTTGATGTCTCATCTCATACAAAAGATGGCGCCTCCAGGAATACAATGCCCCATATACCTTACCGAGGCATTGGTTAGAGCTTTCTCAGAGAGAAGAGTGCCACCACTTCATCAGCATCATGGCTGTCTACAGCACATTGGTGTTCCTTGGAGTTCCGTTGGTCAGCCCTGCTAAGCATGTGAGGACTGAGAAGACCACACAAGCACTCAGATATGAGGCAAGACACACAGTATACATGCCTAGATGCATTAGATAGCATAAGGCAATATGGGTACAGATGTTTTAAATCCTGGAGACACCAGTTCTAATTTTGTTTCGGATCACAACTACATAGGGGAACCAGTTCAGAAATATGAAAGGCACTGTCCTCCTCCCAACTAAAATTATCTCCCAGATCATGACCTATTATTTAGAATCAAACCTGCATAAAAGTTCTGAAGAGCCGAGGTGGTTCATGGCCTGAAAAGGAAATGTTAAAATAGTACAAAAAAGGCAGCTTCTTGCAAGATATCCAGCCTGATTTTGCAGATGTAAATGAATGGCTTGTTTGGCTAACTAGCCAAACATGTGAATTCTTTTCTGAACCTCGACTGAACTCCAACCCTTCACTGCTCACTCATCTGGGGGTGTCTTTTGTACTCCTCACAACCCACTCATGCAGTCTGCAATAATTCAGCATGACTGGCAGTTAAGAGAGGTTCAGGATAAGCTCAGGTCTAGAACAGCAGGTCAGGATTCAGGTACATCAGTGAAGCTCTGTCAGGAAGTCTGCAGAGTGGCTATTTTCTCTGCGTGGTGCTCTTACCAATTGCCTTAATCTCTCACTTTCCTAAGCACTAAATTTATTCCAACTTTACATTTCAAAAATAGAGAAATAAAACCTGTAAATCACATTGCTGTAAGTAACTGTACTGAGGAAGAAGAAAAGGAGGACTTGTGGCACCTTGGAGACTAACAAATGTATTTGAGCTTAAGCTTTCGTGAGCTACAGCTCATTTCATCGGATGCATTCAGTGGATTGGCAGGAAGAATTGAGAAGGTGACTAATTCTCAGTTCTCCCTGCCAATCCACTGCTATGGGGCCAAAAATATTTTCAAAGAAAAAAACTGACATACTAAAACACAACATCAAGCCCCACCATACACACATTCATCCAGAAAGTTGGTGGACAATGCGATTGTTTACATGTACAGAACTCTGCTACAGACTGTTCACATCTGTTTGTGCCAGACTAGAGACAATACCAGGATTCAAAACTCCTTAAATTCATGGGGTTTTGAAGATTCAGATCCAAAAACAAACAAACAAACAAACAAAAAACAAACAAATATAGAGTCATGGTCAAGGTCTCAGCCCTTGACTTCAAAGTGCTCAAGGATCTGGGTCCAGGACCCCTGAAAGATCAACTAAAATTCTGGGATGAGGACTGTGGTTGACAACTCTTCTTCTTGGGCATAATGGAGCTTTCTATTACACAGGTAAAGCTCATCTATGCAGGTGACAGAGCTTTCTTGGGGTTCAGTTCCAAACTGTGGAGTGAACTCCCCCTGGAAGTAAGGACCATCATAAGCCACACCACTTTATGTTCCAAGTGCAATGAGCACATCTTTGACTTGCCTTCGCTAGCATAAACACAGAACACTTAAACATATAATTTGAATGGACTATAAGGTGGATAGAAAGCTGGCTAGATCGTCGGGCTGGGGCCGGTTTTGTTCAATATCTTCATTAATAATCTGGAGGATGGTGTGGATTGCACCCTCAGCAAGTTTGCAGATGACACTAAACTGGGAGGAGTGGTAGATATGCTGGAGAGTAGGGATAGGATACAGAGGGACCTAGAGAAAGTAGAGGATTGGGCCAAAAGAAATCTGATGAGGTTCAACAAGGACAAGTGCAGAGTCCTGCACTTAGGAAGGAAGAATCCCATGCACTGCTACAGACTAGGGACAGAGTGGCTCGGCAGCAGTTCTGCAGAAAAGGACCCAGGGGTTACAGTGGACGAGAAGCTGGATATGAGTCAACAGTGTGCACTTGTTGCCAAGAAGGCAAACGGCATTTTGGGCTGTATAAGTATGAGCATTGCCAGCAGATAGAGGGATGCGATCATTCCCCTCTATTCGGAATTGATGAGGCCTCATCTGGAATACTGTGTCCGGTTTTGGGCCCCACACTACAAGAAGGATGTGGAAAAATTGGAAAGAGTCCAGTGGAGGGTAACAAAAATGATTAGGGGGCTGGAGCACATGATTTATGAGGAGAGGCTGAGGGAAAGGGATTATTTAGTCCGCAGAAGAGAAGAATGAGGGGGGATTTGATAGCAGCTTTCAAATACCTGAAAGGGGGTTCCAAAGAGGATGGATCTAGACTGTTCTCAGTGGTACCAGCTGATAGAACAAGGAGTAATGGTCTCAAGTTACAGTGTGGGAGGTTTAAGTTGGATAATGTGAAAAACTTTTTCACTACGAGGGTGGTGAAGCACTGGAATGGGTTACCTAGTGAGGTGGTGGAATCTCCTTCCTTAGAGGTTTTTAAGGTCAGGCTTGACAAAGCCCTGGCTGGGATGATTTAGTTGGGGAGTGGTCCCGTTTTGAGCAGGAGGTTGGACTAGACGACCTCCTGAGGTCCCTTCCAACCCTGATATTCTATGATTCTATGATTTTTAAAAAACCCACCAAAAGAAAAGCACTCTGCTACACACATTATTTTCCCCATGAAGAGTGTCTGAGAAAAAGAACCACTCCAGATGTTAGTCATATCACTTTTAACACTACTTGGAAGGGCTTAGATACTACGGTGGTCAGTATAGGAACCTGTATAACTATTATTTATGTGTATACAAGTAGCACCTACAAGTTGCAAACAAAATCAGATCACTGTACAAACACTGTTGGAGTCAGTGCCTACCCTGAAAAGCTTCCAATCTGATGATTTAGTTGGGGAGTGGTCCCGCTTTGAGCAGGGGGTTGTGTTAAGGAAAAGTTAGCACATGTGACTCCATTTTGGTTTGGGGTTCACCATTGTTTAAATGCTAGCACATCATACACCAGGAGGAGTAATCCTTAAATACTGAATCCCTGTGAAAATCCTCCTCCTTGTCTCCAGCCTGCCTTGACTCCCAGTATCTGGTTTTTGTCAGTCTCTAACTCCCTGTCTCTTGGCCTTGATGTGAGGCCTCCCATCCTGATAATAAAAGTTACTGATGCATGGCTTTAGGACCATGCTGTGTAATTAACATACTGGTATAGCACGAGGAATGGACCAAGCAGGGATAGGTGGTAGATAAGACAAGGGTTTGTTTATTGGCTAAGGTTTCCGATGCACGAGGGCAACATGCTTTGTTAAAAGGTATATAACCTTTGTATAATCTGCATTCAGGGTCCCCTCCTGACTAGCGGGGGGGCACCACGCTCGAGCGTAATAAATTTAGTGTTTTTTGGGAACTCTGCAGTTGTGGACTTTATTTCTGTGCCTCAGCCTAGATTCGAACTGTGCGTGTCCTATCAGGTATAATTCGCAGCATTGGTGTGCGTGTCCTATCCAGTATAATTCGTAGCACTTGTGTGCGTGTCCTACCAGGTGTAATTCGTAGCACTTGTGCGCGTGTCCTACCAGGTGTAATTCGTAGCACTTGTGCACGTGTCCTACCAGGTGTAATTCGTAACAGTTGGACTAGATGACCTCCTGAGGTCCCTTCCAACCCTGATATTATATGATTCTATGAAGGCAAGACAGACTGGGAAGGAAAACCAGCTCTGAAGTGATTTCCTAAGGTCATAGAGCAGGCCAATGGCTGAGGTAGTAATAGAACCCCACTCTTTTGAGTCACACTTCAGTGCCCAATCCACTGATCCATGCTGCCGTAGCTGGAATTGGCTCTCTATATCTGCTCATAATATCTAATCCAAACCTTGTTCTGATTTGTCCTTAAACTCAAACCCTGAACCATAGCCTAAACTTAAGAAATCCAGATATACATGACTGAAGTTTTACACCATATCCAATTTATTTAGGACACTTAAATGTAGATTGATTATGATCTAGTTTTCTCTAATGGTTTATCGACACCGATGAGCTATTCAATTATGTATTTTCAATGCAGCCTCACACGCTTAAGATAACCAGATATGGTTATATTTAGATTTGTTTTCTCTCATAGTCTTTCTCAATAACATGCATTTCAGTGCAATTCCTTTGATACTGGGAAGTATTTCTGAGAAATTCAAGTATCATGCTTTCATCTTTAACATTAAAACACAATCTTCTTAATACTTTATTAACAGGCTGATATTGATGCACCTGGGACTTTCCCCTATTAAACTAGATCTTAATATGTTTTAAATAAATACTTTAACACACCCAGGCTCCATCACAGGCTAGTTATTCAATAATATATCCAGGGTCGCACAGTACTGCATCTAATGTCATGACTTGTATGTAATGTTTCCCTCTTCATTTCTCTCTTTTAAAGTGAATTTTCTCATTCAAACAGATGGTTTTCATTAAACCCCCCTCACTAACTATTATTTATTATTATTATTTGGGCAGTGCCTACCAGAGATCTGGGCCCCATTGTGCTACGCACTGTACGAACAGGTTAGCCAAACACCTGTCAGGGATGGTCTAGATATACTTGGCCCTGACTTAGCATAGGAAGCTGGACTAGATAAACTCTTGAGGTTTCTTCCAGACCTACATGTCTATGATTTTATGAAACATAAAGACTGAGACAGCCTCTATCCTCAAGGTTTTTATCTAAACATTCAAGATGGACAAAAGGTGGGAGAAAAGAATTTTTTTTATCACCATAATGCAGATGGCACAGGGAGATAAATGACTTGGTCAAGGCCATACATGCAGTCTGTGGCAGAGCTGGGCACAGAACCAAGGTTGTCCAAGTCCCATGAAATGCCTTAACCACAAAACTAGAGTGCCCCTCAGATTTACTGAGGAACCTATTTTGCTGAATATGATATCATAACAATCAGCCTTACAGCTATGTTACTTGGGGATAGGCTAGAAGCCATGGCATCAAAAGGTAGTTGCAAACATATTTTATTTATGTCTGGTTTTATAAATGAAGACCTTTATTTTTAGCAATTCAATAGTGTCAAGGTCAATACTATGGCCATGGCTTCAATGAATACATTACATTTACATCTGAGCACTTTGCCTAGTAAGAAACAGGCTTATGCTATATCTTTTAGGAACAATAGAGAGCTCATTTTGTGGTCAGGGAATGAGTCTGATATCCCTGTCCATTTCCTCATGGGAAAGGAAATGTCTAGCAGAGGGTAACACTGAAATTTACATCACATGTTCAAGATTAATGTTACACAAACTACACATGTGGCAGAGTGGATTAGCATAAAGCAGAGGGGATGAGACAAATGCATATGTAAACATGTTTTTTGGGAGATGAGATTGCAACTGATAGATTAATTCATGGGCAGTGTTTAGTTCCCTTCCATTTGGGTACCCAGATGTTGCTGAAATATGTGCACACCCCATTTTGTTTTGCTGTGAGATCCATCCTTGTGCCTATGCAGTTCATTTTTCTTATGAGGTTCTTAGCTCACTGGAGACAAGGCCAACTTTTGAGATATGTCCAAGAGTTCAGTCACGTGCTGGATGAGGGTCTTCTTTTGGTTTAGAGGAGGATCCAGAAGCAAGGGAGGAAGTTTTGCCTCCAAGAGGGAATGAAGATTTACTTAGATCGTAAACCCTTCAGGCCTGAGGCCATCTTTATATCATGTGTCTGCACAGTGCCTCACACAATGGGGCCCTAGGCCCTGATGGGAACCTCAGGGTGCTAGTGTAATACCAATAATTATTATTATTAATCATAATAATAATGTGAAAGTTAAAAACAAAACAGAAAAACCCTCAGAGTAAAATTATCAAGTATTAGAGAACAATGACTCAACGATGAGAGTAGAAGACATTACAATAGAAATGAAAATGGATTACAGGGCTAAGGCCCGTCAAGTCACTTTCCTCCATCCTCCCCACCCCTGCTTTTTGTTGTTTGTTTGGGGGCAGATTTTTTCAAGCCCTTAGATATGTGTTCATGATGTGGGGAGTAGAGTGTGGAATTCATCCCTCCCACTCTTTTGTAGCTCCCAGGCAAGGCCCTGTCATAGTTACATTCAAGGAAATGAAGTTATAGCTCACCCGCGCACCTCAACAGGGACAGGGAGAATCAGGGCTGTGGTACTGCCTGATCCATGGGCCTCACAAGGTCAAACACAAACTATTCTGGGGACGTTCTCTGGCCTGGGCTGTCTAGGAGGTCAGACTAGATGATCCCAATGGTCCCTTCTGGCCTTGGAATCTATGTATCTGTAAACCAGGGCATGCGGTAGAAGCAGGCTGGATTAAGGTATTGGCTCCACAGACCTCAGGTCATCGGAGCGTCAGTTTTTCATTAAAAAGTAAAAGAAAATTAAGTTTCTGGACCTCCGGGTTGGGAAGAAACGTTTGAAAATGTGAGTCAAGTGTAACCAATGTAAAGACGTCTGTCCAAATCTGTGGACAGCCTGAAATTATAGCTCTGAGCAGTGTATGCATCTCTGTGAGGCATAAAAGTCCTAGACCAACTAGTGTCTGGGGCCCTGCCAATGCTATCTTAATAGAGGATTTGTGTGGCAGAAGAAGACTATGTCAGGTCTTGCTACTTTTTCCAAGCAGATACTCTGGCTGCTGGGCTAAGTAGAAGGGGGCACGCTTACTGCCAGGTTAACCTGTGGGAGGGGTGGGGAAGGGACCCTTGCTGCCACCCCTGAGGGGAATGAGGTCCTGCTGCCATTCCTAGGAGAGAGAAGTAGGGACCCATTTTGCTGCCCCTGCCTCTGTGGAATGGGAAGAGGGACACTTCCACTATCACGCCAAGTAAGGGGAGGAGACATCGGGTGGGGGGAGATTCTTTTAATCCTGATTCTCTTAGCCCCTCTCTGTGGACTTTGCTACTTGAGGGACAGTCCCTCCCCAAGTATCCCATGGGATGGCTAAACTAGTCTCCATCCTCTGCATAAATCAGAGGCCCAGATCCTCAAAGGTATTTTGGCTGCTAACTCCCATTGATTTCAGTAGGAGATACACTCCTAAATACCTTGGAGGCTCTGGGCCTAAATGCCCCAAATTGGCTGCATTACCACACTTCAGAGCAGGGCTACAACTCTGCAAAGCCCCATTCATGCACAGTGCTACATAAATCATTTTTGGTCACATTATTTAAAGCACAAACCAACAGTTTCAGAACTTTCTCTCTCTCTCTCTCTCTCTCTCTCTCCCCATCCTCCCAGCTTCATTTCCTTTAGAAAGACTTACCCTTCATTCTCTGTTGCTCCGGCGTTACTCATTTTAATAAACACACATTTGATTATGTGGAGGCACAAGGGCCAGTTTGCCTTTGTTGATATTCTTTGTGGCATAGTTATATGTTATTCAGATGAAGTCGCTTTCCAAGAAAATTCCTCTCCGCAGGGCACTGAGAGTGGCAAAGTTTAAAAAAAACATTGGAAACCATGCAGTGTTTCTTGCAGGCGAATAGCTGTACGCAGGTGGCTATGGAATTTTAATGCTTTGATTATAACTTCTGTTTTTATAAAGAAGTACAGTTACTACAGTTTGAAGTAAATTGTCATTTTTTATTTTGTTTTTTTTTTAGCTAATTGCACATGGATTCTCTTGAAACAATAATATGCTTGAGACACTGATTTCTTACACTTAATATACAATATACATGTATATCTTCAGAATAAGTTTTCAAAATCAAAGAAGAAAGCTAGCGTTAAAACAAAGTCTACTAGGTTGAGGGTTTTTAATCTTTAAATGTGGACTGTAACCTGTTTTTCATGGATTAGGAAGCAGAATGGAAAAACAACGTAATAAGAGAAGGCAGCCATAGGACAGAGTAATGGATTTGCCATCAGTAGGTTCTAGCCTGAGCCCTACTTGGACCAGTTGTGTGAGCTTGGGTCAGTCACTTCACCTCTGTTTCTCCTCCCACCCTTTGTCTGCCTTCTCTCTGTACAGAGTCTGGTGTTCAGGGCAGTGATGGGCTCTTTTCCTGAGTTTGTGCTGTCTCAACATGATGGGGCGCTGATCTTGGTTGGGGCTTTTAGGGAAGAGAGAAAATAAGCATTGAAATTTCAGTCCTCACCTTCACTGGGAAATGGCTGAGATTTTCAAACAGCAGAGACTGACCTTAAAAGCTATTCCAGGTGCTGTGGTCAGGCAAGCTGGTGCTGCACAATGTGGATGGAGAAAACTTTTTTCAGAGAGTCTTCAGATTTGTCATGTGGTTTTCAACAACTGTCATGGAATACATCATGAACAGAGGCCAGCTCAGCCAGTACATAAACTCATTCCAGGAGAGGTGTCTGTTGTTGATTGCTGTCTGCTGAGCCAGATTTCAAGGGTTTGCAGACCCAAAATGCCAACCGAAGCCAAAGGGAGCTGTGAATGTTCATTACCTCTGATAATCAGTCCCACTGATTGGAGAAAACCTACTCCTACCGACTTAAATGGGAATATTTTCTTAGTTTTCAACCGGATGTAAATGGGTCCTTCGTTCTATATCAAATTTTCTTAGTCATACAAGACTTAAGTGGTATCTGAAGTCCCAGGATTGATAGCAGGAGCCTTTCTTTCCTAAGAACCAAATGATTACTTCATCAAATATAGGAAGACGTTAAAGCATTCTAAAGTACACTAACAGACAAGTCTTTCAGGTATGACCTTAGTGAAGAATGTGGTTGCTTAAATGATGTTTCACACAGCCCTCTCTATGAATGTATAAGCTTAATTTTGTTGATTCTTGGTTGCTATGCTAATTAATGGATAAAGATACAATGGTTTAGGGCAAAAGGCGATGGGAAAAAAAGATGCATTGATTCGAATTGGATAAATGTAATTGATGTACAAACAGCAAGGCTTTAAAGGCTTTTTGCTGTAGAAGTGACAGGAGAAACCTAAGAATAGGTAACTCAACAACTTCTGCTAACAAGATGCTGCAGAGATCAGTTATGGTTTGGAAATGCAGGGGGAGGAGTGGATTTTCTACTCAAGTAAGGTTGACTGAATGGAAGAAAATAATATATTTATATTTCTAGATTGGAGATGAGAAGATCTTGCCTTTTTCCTCAGAGACTTTGGAAAATAAATTCTACAGGAGGACTCATGGGGTCTAGCATAGCTGTACTTTGCTGTACTAAAATCCAAAATCAGAAAAACACTTGAGCACGAGTAATCTCCTTTACTTTAAGTTACATTTAAAGATAAGCATACACTTAGGTGCTCTGCTGAATCAGGCCCTAATGTAGTAAATGAGACAAAATAACAAGGCTGCCATTGTCAAACATTGGTGCCTAATGTTTGCCCTGTTCAGATGCACTGTCCTGCTGGGTGATCTTAGGCAAGTTACTTAATCTCTCTGTACCTCAATTTCCTCATCTGTAAAATGGAGAAAATGACCTCTTTGTAAAGCACTTTGAGATTTCCTGATGCAAAGGGTTATATATGACCTACGTATTAATTATTATTATTAATTAGTGTTATTATTTTATTTATTTATATTTATATTTATTATTTATTCAAGTGTCTAATATTAGACCATTTCATTTGAAAGTTATTGGCCCATATATCTTTAAATATACTTGGTTGGAGATGGTAACTCAACCTCCAATCCCCATCCTGAAAGCCCAAAGTGAAGTATCTCTAACCACAGTATGAAAGGGAATAATAAAGGCCAATCCGGACTTTAAATTATCAGGATTGATGTAAGCTTCTGAGCAGAGCTGTACGAAAGCTTCCTACATAAAGTGAAATGATTATTAATTATGATTATTCATATGTCACACTTCTTCAGCACTATTCACTTGAAATGATCCTATAGTGCTTCAGAACTAAATATAGAGATTGCAGATGATGCCACCACTAACACAGTCATCTCTGCCTAGAGGATGGCAGCCAACTGGCACAGGGTGCTGTGTGCAATATTGGGCAGAAAGGGAAAAAAATTAAACCAAGGACTCCAGGCAAATCCCTACTCACAGGAAAAGTGCCATTAGTTTTTTGATGTCAACACAGAACAGGCAAGATCTTAAACTTGTAAATGTGAGTTAATTAAAAAAGTTGCTTTAAAATGAAATCTGTACCATTGCTGAGGTTGCACCCAGATGAGAAGAGCAATTCTGGCCTGTGCATTTACACTGCATCCCTCCTGTTCAACTGTAGTAAGAGGAGGCCCTGAAACATAAATTCTTGTATCAGAGGCCCAGTCTGAGGCCTGAAGCCTGAACCAAAGTAAAGCCTGAACCAAAGTACTTCCAGGCACTGATAAGCAAAGCTGGGCTGGGAGCCAGAGGCAGGTCCCACTCTCAGAAGTTGGCAAGAAAAGGTTGTTAGAAGCACGTGCGCACACACATAAATGCTCATGAGAGGAACTTGTGCCAAGATGGCATCAGAACACTCCACAGACATAACAATCAACAGACAGGTGCATCTTAAAGACAGGGTCAAAAGGATAACATGATGGATAGATTCGTTTGAACTATGATTAGTAATCTGTCCTGCAACGGTATAAAAGTAGGTCCTGGAGCGCATCTCTTTGTCCAGCCTAGGGGGCAGTGGAGTGTCCCGCACTGACTGAGCTGTGTCCATTGCCAGGGAGCCCAAATTCGTAGTATGCCCTACTATAGTCTATAGGGAACTATTACTGTGCTTCGTTTGACAATAAACCTGGCTCGGGTTCCTTCGTACCTTACTAGAGTCTGTGGTTTTTGGGGGTTCTCTCAGGGTCTGCTGTGTTAGCTACCTGCGCAGAACTGGGACAGCACACAGAGGCAACACGTACGCATCACTGTACACTGTACGTGTAGGCAACACGTACTGTTATCATCATCGAACAAGAGTGGAGCACCGCACCGGTAGCTACCGGCAACATCAACAATCTTGAAAATTGTGATCTGTTTCATGTGATGTGCAGGGCAAAATTTCTTTGTGAGGTAGCACCTCACCAGAAAGAATATCGTGACATTATTTAGGCAGGAAATCGGAATGAGTGGAGATATTGGCCCCTGATTCTCATTTACAGGCAGGCCACTTTATATCATTTTGGTAATGGAGAGAGCCCTTAATGTGGAAGTGTGAAGATCCCGAAGGGAGAACAGAAGGTTTAAAGCCCAAAATGAAGCAGTTAAATCAACCAATTACATACGTTTGTGTATAATAAAAATATACCTAGTGAGGTCTTTTACAAAAGCTAGTAATGTTCCATACTCAGTAATCCTCATGAGAAAGGGACAGACTGTGGATATGAATTTGTTTATACAGAAAACTATGTGGGCTGGTGAAAGCCAGGGTGAGACCTTAAGTTTGAGGGCTGGCTACCTGTGTCAGGGATCTGACCCATAGCTCCACAGTACAATGGCCCACAAAGTTATAGGGCAGGTGGGACAGAACTCCTTACGGGGCAGGGTGGTTCCCAAAACATCACAGGAAGTAAAATTCCATTTACTGATAAGGGGTGAAATTCTACACTCACTGAACCCAATGGCAAAAGCCCCATTGACTTTAGCGGAGCTGGGATTTTAGCCATAATCATGTTTATTGCTGCCACTTTTTCCTTTTCCAATAGGTACAACAAGAAGGAAAGTCTTCTGCTTAAAGTACCTGTGTCATTATCAGTGGAACTGCAGTCAGAGGGTCTATATTCCCTGGAGGGACTGTTATTGTGGGGACCCCAGGAAAACCTGGGGAGTTAGGCTGGAAGCAACTGAACTTAAAGTCTCAATAGGATAAAAATAATAAAAGTTGGGTGAAAAGAACCATTTTTGCCCCCATTGTACGAATGGGGCCCAGCAAGGTAAGGGTATGTTTACATTGCAGCAGTTGGGTAGGGGTGAAGGCTGCTCATGTTGACATACCTGTACTAGGTCACTAAAAATAATGGTGAGAATGCAGCAGTGAGTCCTTCAGCACCAGCAAGTGTGAACCCAGGGGTTTCAGGTGGCCATGTGCAGCCAGCACAAATACATCTACATGAACAGCTGTTCAGACCTCTGGCTACAATATAGACATAGCTTAAGTGACTTGTCCAAGGTCATACCAGAAGTCTGTAGCAGAGACAGGAGTTGAATTCAGATCTCCTGAGTCTCAATCCCGTGCCTTAACCACAAGGCCAAACTTCCTCTAGGACCATTTGGAAAAGGAAACAGTTGCAGCTGAAAACATCAGTCCATGAAAAAAGAAAAAGACAAGGGATTCAAATGGGGAACTAACTGAATTAAAACACAATAAAAAATAATGGCACATTAATGCAATTTTCCCCTAAGTGTCTCTCAGAGTGAGAATGGCTGTATATGTAGCCATGTCCGCTATGCAAGGATGGAGATGGACAAAGACCAATGTTCCCTCTAATTTCTGACAGGCCGTGTATGTGAAAAATTTCTTCTGTGCAAATTTTTGAAGTAGAGTTCAAATTTGTGCACCATGAGGCAAATGCACCCAAGTGAGTAAAATGCTTATATATTTAAAAAGTTTTAATTTGCAAATTGTGTCAATTTATATGGGTTTTCAGATAGAGACATCATAAGTAAAAAAGAAAAATAAAAGTTTGTGTTTTAAATTTAAAATTTTCCTTAAAAATATCAATAAATGATTATCAGCCAAGAATAAGATATGTAATTACAAATGCATTTTAATTTCCTTATTGGTCGAAATGTCAAAGACTGCTAAACTAACCTTACTGTTTTTCCCTGTGATCTTTTTCATTTGCCCATTCAATATAAACTCTGTCCAGATCTATCAGTCCTCCATCCAGCTGGTAACTCTTAATACACATCAGCATGTCCAAATGATCTACTTGTAAATGATTCCGTAGTTTGTTTTTTAGAGTGTTCATTAAGCTAAAGCCACGCTCGCAGTCTGCACTTGATGCTGGGCATGTTCCTCCAATATCTATCAACTCTGCAAGATGCTGAAACTGTTCGTTCTGGTGAGCAAATGTCACCATATCCAGGAAACTTAAAATTGGCTTTTGATTCTTTTGGCTACTGCAAACTTGATGTCATTGTACTGACTGACTATAACAATCTCTTCAGCAAGAAAGTCTTTGTATTTTGAACATAGGGGTTTGACCTGATGAATTCCAAATTTGAAGTCACACTTAACTATTGCTGCAAAATCAAAAGCGGACCACTCCTGGACTTCATCCTCTGGAAACCTGTCTGCCAAATGTGCACACAAGATGTTTATGAAAGTTATTATGGAGCTGGTATCCATTTCATTATTTTCTTGAGAGCTCATCTCAAAGAGAGCCTTAACTTTGTCACTCCATAAGACTGAATCTCCAAGGTACTGTCTTCTGATCTTGTTCAGTTTACCTCGGGCAAGGTGAAATGCTTCAAGAGGTATAAGGCCCCATTTCTGGAGCAGCGTGGACAGTGAAGCCAGCTCCAACAAAACATCATTCAAAACTTCTAATGTTATTCGGTATTCCATGGTAGTCAGCTTTTTGTGGCAGTATTTAGAAATTGGATCAGTATTTTTGTCTTGCTCAAAATATTCCAGAAGAGGATTATAGTTGCGAATAATTGCTCAAAGTGCAAAGTGCCTAGATAACCAGCGCACTTCACTGAGTGGCCTGAAAGCCACTGACTCGCATTCAGAAGCATCCACTATTTCCTGAAATTTGCATTTTCTCTTGGATGACAGACAGAACACCGTGTAGACAGTTCTCATTGAGGTTTCGATGTCTCTTATCGGCTTGACTGCTTTCCATGCATCGGAAATCCCCAAGTCTTCCCAGTGTGCAACACAATGTTGCTGGACTAAGTGTGGAATATCACATTTCAGTCCCATCCAGCCATCCAGATGTAAATGAAGTCACTGTTCCTTAATGCTTTAGACCACTAGACAGTGACATTTTGGGATTGATTTTTTACCAGATTGATTTATTTAAAATTAATACTTTTATTATATGGCTACTATTTCAATGCGCTTAACAGTGTGACTCGACAAAAGGGCAAACGGGAGATCTTCAGATCAGGATACCGGAAGTTTGTGCATAGCACCAATCACGTCCCTGTATCTGTGGCAAAAAAACACGGGAAAATGGTAAAACATCACGAGTAAATGTATGAAGTCCAATGCCTTTGAAAGATTTCAGTCACGAAAACAACACTTACCTTTATTCATTTCTGGGAAATCTTTGCAGTTCCTTAGCAACTATGGCCAGGCATTTTGACTTATTCGCACGTACTTGAGTTTGTACACAACCAAATGAACAGACTACAAGGAGATGTGTGGGTCCCCCAATCCCGACCGTCCCGACTTGATCAACTTTCCATGTTCGAAATGCTGGCGGGAGGGGTTCGATTCATTACCCTCCATTCTTTTTCCCCCCATTACCAGCTACTAGAATCTGGCTATGTTGATAGACGGCGGGTGAACAATGTCAAAAGTCACCTGTAAATAGGGTGACCAGATTGCAAGAGTGAAATATCAGGACACATTGGGAGAGCAGGGGCGGGGAGTGGGGTAGAGAGCCACACAGCTCCCCTGGCCTGCACCCCTTGAACCCACTATGCCCAGAGCCCCCCCCAACTCCCCACATTTGACAGAAATGCACAGTGCTGTGAACACCACCACCCCTGCCCAGCGCCCCCCCCACGCACAGCCCCACCACAGCTGCCCAGCACCCCACACAGAACTCCCCCACTTGCTAGTTTCCCAATACACCGATTTCTCCTCCCTCCCTCCCTCCCAGTGCCCTTCCCCACAGCCCCACCACCACAACTAAATAGTGCCCCACACAGACCCCACTGCCCAGTGCCCTGACACACACAGATCTCCCCCACTGCCCAGCACCCCCAACAGTCCCCCACTGCCTAGCACCCCAAAACACACAAACCTCCCCCACTGCCCAGTGCCCTCCACACCCTCACAGCCCAGCACCCCCCACCCCGACACTCACTCCACCACACCCTGCCCCCTTCCCTGGCCGCACTCACCAGCCCTGCTGGGAGGTCTCTGGCTCCTAGGGTCAGAGCGGCAAGGGGGGACGTCTCCACTCTCCATGTGCTCTGCCCGCCACAAGCGCAAGCTCCGTGGTTCCCATTGGCCGGGAAAAGCGCCAATGGGAGATACCGGAGCAGCGGAGCGGGGCTTGCAGGCGCCGGCAGCACGCAGAGACCTTAGAGCCAGCAGGTCCCTCTGGCTCTTAGGGTCAGATCTGGTCGGGTCGGGTCGGGGGGGTGGCGCCTGCAAGCCCCACCCCTGCAGCTCTGATTGGGCAGGAGGGAGCTGCCCACACTGCAGGCTCCTCCTGGCTGGCAGGCGCGCCACCGGGAGCTGCTCCAGGAAGCGCCGCCATGCCAGCCCTGGGACTTAGGCAGTGGTGGTGAGCGGGCTTTCCGACTGATGTGCAGTCAGGACGCGAGACAAATGTGCGGGGTGTTTCCCTGTGTGCGCGGGGTTTAGAATCTGTGTGCACGTGCACACGGGCACAGCTTAGAGGGAACAGTGATAAAGACTGCACAAAATCTTACCAAGCTCAAAGCTAACTAACAATCAATACATGAATAACAGAAGCAAGTTGCAGCTAAAGGAAGAAAGTTAGGAACTTCCACAGTTTAAAATAAGAATAGGGCGAAAAAATCATTTTGAAAGCCTAGGGAGGTGGTGGAATCTCCATCCTTAGAGGTTTTTAAGGCCAGGCTTGATAAAACCCTGGCTGGGATGATTTAGTTGGTGTTGGTCCTGCTTTGAGCAGGGGGTTGGACTAGACGACCTCCTGAGGTCCCTTCCAACCCTGCTATTCTATGAATTCAAGAAAAGGGAAGAAAATACAGCAAACAAACAAAAAGAACTGGAAAGAGACCAATATTCTCCTTAAAAGAGGACTAGAACAGAAGACATAGGTACATTTACTCTCTAAAACTAAACTAGACCTGATGATAAAACAAGGGGGGAGCAATTTTTTTGAAAGTTTTGCCAACGTCTTTTTGTCAAAATCAAACATTGCACACTGTTTTTCATTAAAATGTCAACATTTGGAGAATTGACCAGCGTTGAATGTAGTGGAACATAGAAATGTAATAAGAAGTCAAGAAGTAATAAGAATGCAGAAATGTCAAGGAAACCGCAATGCTAAAATTAAATCAATGGCTTAAAAAAATAGGAGGGAAAAATACTGTTAAGTAGCAAACAAACAAACAATAACCAATGTTCTCGCCAGGGTAGTTGTGGAGAAAGAGCCTGTGAAAAGAGAAGAGAGGAAAAGAGAAGAAATATGTCAAACAAAGAAAACTTGTAAAATGGGAGAAAGGAGGTTGGTTGATGTCTGCAATAATGCTCAAAAAGGATGCGGATTCAAAGTCTATTGAAATCAGTAGGAGTTGTTCTCTTGATATGTTGGGGCTCTGGATGATGCTCAAATGTGTGCGAGCTAGCTGTAGAGTAATCTTTGGCTACTGTTAGTTGGTCACTGAATCTTTCCTCTTTCCTATGTCTAGTTGGCAGCCGCTGTCAAGTGGAGTGCCCCAGGGGTCGGTCCTGGGGCCGGTTTTGTTCAATATCTTCATAAATGATCTGGAGGATGGTGTGGATTGCACTCTCAGCAAATTTGTGGATGATACTAAACTACGAGGAGTGGTAGATACACTGGAGGGCAGGGATAGGATACAGAGGGACCTAGACAAATTGGAGGATTGGGCCAAAAGAAATCTGATGAGGTTCAATAAGGATAAGTGCAGGGTCCTGCACTTAGGACGGAAGAACCCAATGCACAGCTACAGACTAGGGACCGAATGGCTAGGCAGCAGTTCTGCAGAAAAGGATTTAGGGGTGACAGTGGACGAGAAGCTGGATATGAGTCAGCAGTGTGCCCTTGTTGCCAAGAAGTCCAATGGCATTTTGGGATGTATAAGTAGGGGCATAGCGAGCAGATCGTTGGACGTGATCGTCCCCCTCTATTCGACATTGGTGAGGCCTCATCTGGAGTACTGTGTCTCGTTTTGGGCCCCACACTACAAGAAGGATGTGGATAAATTCGAGAGAGTCCAGCGAAGGGCAACAAAAATGATTAGGGGTCTGGAACACATGACTTATGAGGAGAGGCTGAGGGAACTGGGATTGTTTAGTCTGCAGAAGAGAAGAATGAGGGGGGATTTGATAGCTGCTTTCAACTACCTGAGAGGTGGTTCCAGAGAGGATGGTTCTATAGTATTCTCAGTGGTAGAAGAGGACAGGACAAGGAGTAATGGTCTCAAGTTGCAGTGGGGAAGGTTTAGGTTGGATATTAGGAAAAAAAATTTCACTAGGAGGGTGGTAAAACACTGGAATGCGTTACCTAGGGAGGTGGTAGAATCTCCTTCCTTAGAAGTTTTTAAGGTCAGGCTTGACAAAGCCCTGGCTGGGATGATTTAATTGGGGATTGGTGCTACTTTTAGCAGGGGGTTGGACTAGATGACCTCCTGAGGTCCCTTCCAATCCTGATATTCTATGATTCTATGATTCTCTGAGGACCTTATAGAATGTGGTTTCAGAGTAGCAGCTGTGTTAGTCTGTATCTGCAAAAAGAAAAGGAGGACTTGTGGCACCTTAAAGACTAACAAATTTATTTGAGCATAAGCTTTCGTGAGCTACAGCTCACTTCATCGGATGCATGCAGTGGAAAATACAGTGGGGAGATTTATATACACAGAGAACATGAAACAATGGGTGTTACCATACACACTGTAATGAGAGTGATCAGGTAAGGTGATCTATTAACAGCAGGAGAGCGGGGGGTTGGACCCTTTTGTAGTGATAAGGTGGATCATCTTCAAACTGAGCTCCGTTGATTGGTCACCTAAGTAACATGATCTTGCTTCTGTTCTGGATGACCAGACTGTTTTAAGCAGAAGAATTAAGAAAGACACATCGCAAATAAGAAATAGCCTCATTCCCATGTGGATATTAGTGTTTGATGAATCACTGCCCCCTCACCAACATTTCAAATGAACAGCAGCCAGTTGTGAGGATGCTCATGGAAAAATGAACAGGAAGGGGCATGGATAACACTGAATGGAACCTGGAGATGGGATTCGCATCCGTGTCCACAGACGCATTTTCCCATGAGTAAAAAGACAAAGATAAAAGACCCTGTATTTCCAATCTGGAGCTCAGGCTCCTAGACTACACCTCAATTTGCCCCCCTCCACCCCCTGCACACACACACCTGTTGCCACTGTATTTAAATATACTACAATGCAGTTTGTTCCATAGTCTGTGTTATAGAGAGGGCCAGACTGTAACCAGGTATTGCATTGCAGGCAGAGCAGAAGGTAAGACACAAAGATCCTTCCCTCCCCAGTCCCCCAATCTCCACAGGGCTGGGAACACTCCCTGAGCACAAGGACAAAGTGTGGCCTACATTACTAGGGCAGGGAATGGAGGGAGGCAAGGCATGACACTCCCCTTTCCCCTGCTCTGCAGCTGGCAAGCTTGGCCAATAGGGGGATGATACACTGTACCCTTGCTAAGAGTGTGCTGCAAAGATCCATGAGATATAATGCTCCCAGAATTTCCATTGGGGCAGCAATGAGGCAATTGGGGCACACTCTCCGAATGTAGACACAGACAGATAGGGCCTGATCCAAAGTCCATTTAAAGTCAATAGGAAACTTTCCCTTGACTTAATTTGGCTTCAGAACATTATTATCACTAATTATTAGTACTGCAGTGGCATCTAGGAGCCCCAGAGATGTGCCAGGATCCCCCTGTGCTAGGCGCTGTACAAACAGAGAATCAGAAGATGGTTGCTGCCTCCAAGAGCTGACGATATCAGGCTCATAAGCCACAATGGAGCTCAAAGTTCTTGGCATTTCAGTTTCTCTGAATGTTCCGGCGCATGGGTGATTTACATCACCACTTCTCATGCTACCTGTCGTGCCTTATGCAGGAAGAACAAGTGAAGGAAGTGAGCAGCATTATGGCCAATTTATGATATTACATAGCCCTTGGAATTTGAAATGTACAGAGTCAGCTCTATGCCCTGCCACACTTCTTGGGAAGGGAAGATTTGTGTTTGTGCCCATATATATATATGTTCCCAATGGCTTCTTTAAAATGTTGTAATTAATTGACTTTTCAGGATTTATATTCCTAGTCCTCATAAAACAAGTCATGAATAATATTAAACAACGAGCAAAAGGGACCAAAGTCAGGGAGCCAGTTTGCACAGGGCTAATATAGTATGGAAAGGGTAAAATGATAGTTTGGAAAGAAGCAGTCTTTTTCTGGAATAATGATTTTCTTACATCTCCAGCAGCCGTTTAATGCTACTGATAGAATCTCTTTAAGGCGGGGGCTGTCTCTTACTATGTGTTTGGACAGTACCTTGCACAGTTAGGCCCTGCTCTTAATTGAAGTGTCTGGGTGCTACTGAAGGCACATTTGCATTAAAAAACAACAACCCAAAACACTCATGTCAGTGACTCAGTGGGTCAGTTGATTTGGGCTCTTGGGCTTGTGCTACAGGACTATAAATACTAAACATTCCTGCTTGGGCTTCAAAATCTGGTGAGATGGGAGGATCTCAGAGCCCAAGCTCCAGCCTGAGCGGGAATGTCTACACTGATGTTTTTAGCCCCATAGCGTGAGCCCTGCGAGCCTGAGTCAGTTAACACAGGCTCTGAGACTTGCTCCATGTTTTTTGTTTGTTTGTTTTTGCAGTGTAGACGTACCCTGAAATACAGTATAGTATTAAATACTATATATTACAATATATAATAAATTATATATAATAAATATGAATTATATATAGTAATAAATGATATAGAATACATATACTATGTATGTATAGTATATATACATACTATATACATACATGTATAGTATATATACACAATAATACATATAGTTTACAGTATATTACTATATATAAATATATGGTAATAAATGTATTACAGTATAGTAATAAAAACCCATGAACCTTTTTGCCTCAGTAGATTCACAGGGAAAATCTCTTTGAAAAATAAATGGCCAAAAACAAATCAAAACAAAAAAAAAAACACCCAACCCTAATCTTGTGCTTTTAGGGTGTCAAAGCACATTATCATTAGAAGCAATTTTGCAGGTATTGAGACAACAAAGTGGCAGAAAACAAATGCTAACAGCCACTTTCCAGATCAATATTAGGGAATTGTTGCAGCACAGTTATCCTGCAGCCTGCAGAAAAGAAAAAAAAAATAACCTGTTTTGTGCTGCCAAAATAATAAATTGAAGCAGGAGATGTGACCAGTAAGCAACAGACCTATTAGTATGGGATGAAAATAGCACTTTAACACATACATTCATTCAAATGATAGCATAGACTTGTAACTGCTGTGTGCACCCTTGTAATTTATCACAGATGGGGCATGAAATGTTCCAATTGCTCTTAATAGTCTATTTGAAAGTATTGTCGTATCGTACGAAATGCTGATGAAAAATACCGCATTCAGAGATTTATTTTGCCATTCATAAAGACAAAGGAGATATCGGGGTGAAAGTGATTACAGCTGACAGGCAAAACAGGAGCTTAGATGCACGAATGAGGAAAGCCAAATCAACTTCTAACTTCAGAGCCACTTCTGGATGACAGGAAGCTGCACACATAGGAAACACCGTAGCCCTGCCACAACCCAAATAAGACAGAGTTGACCTAGGTTTCAAACATCTAATAGTTACAGTGTTGTGGTGGGGATAAGAGGAATGTTTGATGTGTTATTGGACCTGTTCTTGGAGATCAGTGCTGCTTCGGACTAAACTTGTCTCCAGACAAATGTTAGGAACATTCAGAATTCACAATGTAATCAATGTTTAAAAGTACATGCAAACACTGTGACCTACATTTTCTAATAACTAGGCCCTCAGTTGCATCTGCAATATCGGCTTGTGCATGTAGGTGATTGCACATGGAAAAAAAAATCTACCGCACAATGCTTTGACAGGTGGGTGATATATAGTTTGTAAGGCTCTCAGGTACCCCAGCGATGGGCACAGTGTTAAGAATTCTGACCAGATTTACAAAAGTATCATAGAATCATAGAATATCAGGGTTGGAAGAGACCTCAGGAGGTCATCTAGTCCAACCCCCTGCTCAAAGGACCAATCCCCAACTAAATCATCCCAGCCAGGACTTTCTCAAGCCTGACCTTATAAATATCTAAGGAAGGAGATTCCACCACTTCCCTAGGTAATGCATTCTAAAAGTGTTTCACCACCCTCCTAGTGAAAAAGTTTTTCCTAATATCCAACCTAAACCTCCCCCACTGCAACCTGAGACCATTACTCCTCGTTCTGTCATCAGCTACCACTGAGAACAGTCTAGATCCATCCTCTTTGGAACCCCCTTTCAGGTAGTTGAAAGCGACTATCAAATCCCCCCTCATTCTTCTCTTCCGCAGACTAAACAATCCCAGTTCCCTCAGCTTCTCCTCATAAGTCACGTGTACCAGTCCCCTAATCATTTTTGTTGCCCTCCGCTGGATGTTTTCCAATTTTTCCACATCTTTCTTGTATTGCGGGGCCCAAAACTGGACACAGTACTCCAGATGAGGCCTCACCAAAGTCGAATAGAGGGGAATGATCATGTTCCTCGATCTGCTGGCAATGCCCCTACATATACATCACAAAATGCCATTGGCCTTCTTGGCAACAAGGACACACTGTTGACTCATATCCAGCTTCTCATCCACTGTAACCCCATGATCCTTTTCTGCAGAACTGCTGCCGAGCCATTCAGTCCCTAGTCTGTAGCACTGCATGGGATTCTTCTATCCTAAGTGCAGAACTCTGCACTTGTCCTTGTTAAATCCTCTAATTTGTCTAGGGCCCTCTGTATCCTATCCCTACCCTCCAGCATATCTACCTCTCCTCCGAGTTTAGTGTCATCTGCAAACTTGCTGATGGTGCAATCCACACCACGCTCCAGATAATTTATGAAGATATTGAACAGAACCAGCTCAAGGACCGATCCTTGGGGCACTCCACTTGATACCGGCTGCCAACTAGACATGGAGCCATTGATCACTACCCGTTGAACCCGACAATCTAGCCAACTTTCTATCCACTTTATAGTCCATTCATCCAGCCCATACATCTTTAATTTGCTGGCAAGAATACTGTGGGAGACCATGTCAAAAGCTTTGCTAAAGTCAAGGAACAACAAGTCCACCGCTTTCCCCTCATCCACAGAGCCAATTATCTTGTCATAGAAGGCAATTAGATTAGTCAGGCATGACTTGCCCTTGGTGAATCCATGCTGACTGTTCCTGATCACTTTCCTCTCCTCTACGTGCTTAGAGGTAGTATTTAGGTGCCTAAAGATACAGATAAGTACCTACTGGGGTTTACAAAAGTGCCTAAATGAGTTAGGCACCTACCTCTCATTAAATTTCAGTGGGAATTTCGGGTAGTCCACATAGTGGGTAATGTGCTCTACAGAGGACTGATGTCTTAAACTCACTATATTAAAGTACACTGGAAAACCTTTAGAGTACCCCAGCAGGGTCTACACAGACCAATTAATGCACAAAATATCAGGGCATGACAATGTACCAGTTGCAATTTTGGTTTCAGTGAATTTCCACTGACAAGGAATTTTTCAGTTGAAAAATATAAACAAAATTTTATACAATGGGTCAGATCCTCAGCTGTTTTATGGGCCTGATCCACTGCCTATTGAAATCAATGGAAAGATTTCCATTAGCTTCAGTGGGTTCTGAGCCTGCAAACACACATATACTTAAATATATTATCATGAATAGTTCCATTAATTTCACTGGGACTACTCATGGTAATAAAGTTAAATGTTCATGTAAGTGTTTGTGGGATGGGGACATAACTTGTCTCTCCTGTTACAATTATAGCTATAGCGATAGATTGATGGATCTCAATGCATTTAACTTAACAAAGAGAAGGTTAAGGGGGACTTGATTACAGTGTGTAGGTACCAACATGGGGAACAAATATTTAATAACGGGCTCTTCAGTCTAGCAGAGAAAGGTCTAACATGATCTAATGGCTGGAAGTTGAAGCTAGACAAATTCAGACTGGAAATAAGAGTGAGAGTAATTAGCCATTGAAACAATTTACCAAGGGTCATGGTGAATTCTCCATCACTGACAATTTGTAAACCTTTTTCTAAAAGACACGCATTAGGAATTTTTTCATGGAAGTTCTATGGCCTGGTTATATAGGAGGGCAGACTAAATGATCACAGTGGTCCCTTCTGGCCTTGGAATCCATGAATTTATAAGAAGCAGATCCTGGCTGGATCACAGACAAAGCTGTTAAGGTTTTTTAAAGCCATACTGAGCATTACATTCTGAAAATGTATGCACAATTAGCAAAGCTAATAAAATATAAACCAGCTTTACAAATAAAAATCCTATAGTGCCAACTTCAGTGTTAACTTTAATCAGACATATTAAAAACCCCAGTGCTTGTAATGTGTAATTGCATTTAAATACCTCTGTTTGAAATGCTAATTAATTAGGAGGAATTTCATTTCTAAAAGCAGGGTGGTCGAAGATAGTGAACACATTCTTGGAGACAAAAAAAAAAAGTTGGGAATCCAGCATTTCTCAGGGGCACAACAGAAAGTTAAATGCACTTCACATCTTTTTGTTCGTAAAGACCTCGTTTTCAGCTTTCCATTTAGGCCTCCATCCAGCAAAGCACTTAAGCACTTGCTTAACATTAAGCCCGTGAGCAATCTTACTGAAATCAGTGGGAAAGTTTGAAGTCAGTGGGCCTTGCTCACGTGCTTAAAGGAACACACTTCAGTGCTTTGCTGTGCTGGAGCCCTGTAGGACTGAGCCATTTGTTCGTCAGCAGCTTGTTATATGATTATCACATTTTATTCTGAGAATTAACCAGAGAGGCTGTTGAGAAATAAGGTTGCTCTTCATGCTAAAAGCTGTTACATACTGTCAGGTTGTTAATGTTTTTTAAAGCCTGTTATTTCCTACAGTAAATAGTCACTTGGAACACAATGGCCAGTGTCATGCGTAATGTAATGCTTTCTGAAGAGCTATTTTAAAAACCAGAGAAAGGAGTCACCTGTGCCTCAGAATGAAGACCAGGCTACCTGATTTTACTAGTCAGCTGATTGAGGCATTGATCCTGCCAACACTCTATGCATATGTGTAACCTTCTTGAAGTGAGTAGCCCCCTAGAGTCAATGGAATTAGTCCTGGGGGTGCAGATATGCGTATTTAGGATCGGGGCCCTGGTCAGATGGCTAGCGAAGAATCAGTCTTCACAAGTCTTATGATAACTCCAGAAATGTAGGCAACATTTGTAATTATCCTGTAAAGTTACCCAGACCTTGAATGGGCAGCCTGTTTTACCGCCCGTAGACAATCATGCAGTTACAACAGGGCAGCACAATCTAGAGCAGAGGTGTTTCTCGTCTGATGCCGCTCCCATTTAATGGCTGCTGTGGATGGCCACCTGTGCCCTCTCCCACTAATTATTACTATAAGCATGAAGGGTGACCCTGAATTCATTGGAGTCACTGGCACACTTCCTTTGACTTCAGTGAGTGCAGGAAAGAGCCATAAGACCTGAATCGTTATAGCATCACACTGCCAACCTGAGCACCTCTGAGTGGGATTATTCCTTTTGCAGAGAAATGTATGCCTAGCAAAATTACAGCCCCTAAATGATAGCTCCATGAATAGGAACAAATTCTTATTGTGGCTGTTGCTTCATCACAGCAATTGAGCCTTGCAGTTTGATGGGTTTGGAAGTGCTGACAATCCCATTGTGCAACCTCTACATTCAGTTCTACTATTATTATTTCTAATCATAGACCAGGACCCCACTGAGTTAGGTGCTGTGCTAGCAAAGATGACTGTGAAAATGGCAGATTTCTGTGTAAAAGAGAAAGAGAGATAGGAGATGACAGTCCACGAGAGGCACTAAGACCCCGTGACTGGGTTCATCGAAAATGTTTCACTCTGCGCCCACCATCAGGAAAAGCTCTACAGGACATGAGTGGCCAGTGGACCATAGTTTTGAGAACCATGGGGTTAAAGAGATACCCGTCACAATGTCTAACTTAGACTGTATGCTTTCTGGGACAGGAACGGTCTCTTTTTATGTGTACGTACTGTGCTCAACATACTGGGTACAACTAAGTATAGCATTAAATTGTGACAGTTTGTTTTTCTGTTAAGTTATATCAAGTCCCTGCAGCACCTGCCAATGCAGCCTAGTCGCAATACAACCATCAGTAAAGTTGTCTGTTCAGATTTTGTCTGTGGGTGCTCCACATTCACACAGATTTTGCTAAAAGAAAAAGTCAAGTGACAAACATATCAAGCAGCAGCAGTTTGCTGTTGGCACACCTTCCAGGACATGTCTTTCAAATGCCACATTCTTTCGAAGCTCAGAAAAATATCCATCAATCTACCCAGGGCTGTTTTAAGACTTGCCCTCTGTGCTCGCAGAAATGTCCTACACTTCAGATCTCGCCTGATGCACATCCAATTACCTGTTCTAGTTTAATAATTATTTTGACTTCGAATAGCAGCTTGATAGTCAGTTCTTCTGAATGTGGTCTACCTTTGTCAAAGGTTGATTTGATCTTGTTTTACAATTAACAGCCCTATAGGTGGATGATAATGCTGTTTAGACAAGATGATCCTCATCTAGAATAAATCCATATGGGAAATATTACATACGTCCATGTAGCTTCATTGGCTTTGCAGAACAGTGATCATAGAATCATAGAATCATAGAACATCAGGGTTGGAAGGGACCTCAGGAGGTCATCTAGTCCAACCCCCTGCTAAAAGCAGGACCAATCCCCAATTAAATCATCCCAGCCAGGGCTTTGTCAAGCCTGACCTTAAAAACTTCTAAGGAAGGAGATTCTACCACCTCCCTAGGAAACGCATTCCAGTGTTTCACCACCCTCCTAGTGAAGAAGTTTTTCCTAATATCCAACCTAAACCTCCCCCACTGCAACTTGAGACCATTACTCCTTGCCCTGTCCTCTTCTACCACTGAGAATAGTCTAGAGCCATCCTCTCTGGAACCACCTCTCAGGTAGTTGAAAGCAGCTATCAAATCCCCCCTCATTCTTCTCTTCTGCTGACTAAACAATCCCAGTTCCCTCAGCCTCTCCTCATAAGTCATGTGTTCCAGATCCCTAATCATTTTTGTTGCCCTTCGCTGGACTCTCTCCAATTTATCCACATCCTTCTTGTAGTGCGGGGCCCAAAACTGGACACAGTACTCCAGATGAGGCCTCACCAATGTCGAATAGAGGGGAACGACCACGTCCCTCGATCTGCTCGCTATGCCCCTACTTATACATCCCAAAATGCCATTGGCCTTCTTGGCAACAAAGGCACACTGCTGACTCATATCCAGCTTCTCGTCCACTGTCACCCCTAGGTCCTTTTCCGCAGAACTGCTGCCTAGCCATTCGGTCCCTAGTCTGTAGCTGTGCATTGGGTTCTTCCGTCCTAAGTGCAGGACCCTGCACTTATCCTTATTGAACCTCATCAGATTTCTTTTGGCCCAATCCTCCATATATTTGTCTAGGTCCCTCTGTATCCTATCACTGCCCTCCAGCGTATCAAGCACTCTTCCTCCTCCCAGTTTAGTATCATCCACAAATTTGCTGAGAGTGCAATCCCCACCATCCTCCAGATCATTTATGAAGATATTGAACAAAACTGGCCCCAGGACCGACCGCTGGGGCACTCCACTTGACACCGGCTGCCAACTAGACATGGAGCCATTGATCACTACCCATTGAGCCCGACAATCTAGCCAACTTTCTACCCACCTTATAGTGCATTCATCCAGCCCGTACTTCTTTAACTTGCTGACAAGAATACTGTGGGAGACCGTGTCAAAAGCTTTGCTAAAGCCAAGAAACAATACATCCACTGCTTTCCCTTCACCCACAGAACCAGTAATCTCATCATAGAAGGTGATTAGATTAGTCAGGCATGACCTTCCCTTGGTGAATCCATGCTGACTGTTCCTGATCACTTTCGTCTCATGTAAGTGCTTCAGGATTGATTCCTTGAGGACCTGCTCCATGATTTTTCCGGGGACTGAGGTGAGGCTGACTGGCCTGTAGTTCCCAGGATCCTCCTCCTTCCCTTTTTTAAAGATTGGCACTACATTAGCCTTTTTCCAGTCATCTGAGACTTCCCCCATTCGCCAAGAGTTTTCAAAGATAATGGCCAATGGCTCTGCAATCACAGCCGCCAATTCCTTTAGCACTCTCGAATGCAACCCCATGGATTTGTGCACGTCCAGCTTTTCTAAATAGTCCCTAACCACCTCTTTCTCCACAGAGGGCTGGCCATCTACTCCCCATGTTGTGATGCCCCGCACAGCAGTCTGGGAGCTCTCCTTGTTAGTGAAGACAGAGGCAAAAAAAGCATTGAGCACATTAGCTTTTTCCACGTCCTCTGTCACTAGGTTGCCTCCCTCATTCAGTAAGTGGCCCACACTTTCCTTGGCTTTCTTCTTGTTGCCAACATACCTCAAGAAACCCTTCTTGATACTAAACTGCAAAGTGCTCTAAATAACACCATTTGTATTTCATGCATACTTTTATTGCCTAGAATTACTTGCACAGAGCATGTTCAGTCAGACATGGAGTTCATAGCAAACGCTGGATAACATTTTCTGAGCAAAAATACCTTAACAGGGAGTTATTACCCCTAGTATAATTGATAGATTATTGGAAACTCAAAATTGGGAATTTTATTGGAGCTATGCAACTAAAATAAACACCCCCCCAAAAAAATCTAGTGAAAATTCTCATTTTAATTAAAAGGAGTACTTGTGGCACCTTAGAGACTAACCAATTTATTTGAGCATAAGCTTTCGTGAGCTACAGCTCACTTCATCGGATGTTCTCTAAGGTGCCACAAGTACTCCTTTTCTTTTTTGCGAATACAGACTAACATGGCTGTTACTCTGAAACCTGTCATTTTAATTAGTTTGCTGAAGAGGAGCCTCACTTTTATTGCCAAAACCGAAAGCTGTTTTGTCTGTGAAAGTGGCCAATTTTACTCAAGAATGGAATTTTGCTCTTTTTGCTATAAAGCCAAAACTAATAACTACTTGAAGTGCAATTTTTTTGAGCCGGAACAAAATCCTTAAATCCTTGTGAAAATAATCACTTTTTGCACTCAAACACTTGAAGAATAAAAAATGAGCAGATTTGCAAAGCCCGGCTTGATTCATATCCCTGTGAAATGAAGAAAGTAACCCTGGCTGTGATAATTTCTAAATGAGTTTTATTTCCAAGGTAGTGCATTTACTGCAAAAGGATCCTAAAGGGCTGACATGAGAATAATAATACATTTGTTTTTATGCTACAGGAGGAGAACAGTAAATGTTCCCAAGCAGTGTGAAGCAGACATGACAATGGCAAAGGTAGTAATGTTTTCAGGGGTCCCTACGTAGCATGCATTTCATCTTGCTATACCTATTGGAAAGTTTTAGTCTCTGTCTGTACGGCATATTTTTCAGGTCACACATCATTGTCATGGTTCTTCTCTGAATCCTTTCCACTTACTCAGTGTCCTTCCTAAAGTGTGGACCTCAGAACTGGACACAATAGTGGTCTTTCCAATGCTGTGTTCAGAAGTAATATCTGCCCCCTGCCCTTATTCAAATTGCCCTGTTCCATTCTCACCCCACTCCTCGGTACACGTCCTCTTCACCTACTCAAATGTGAATGTAGGAGCCCTGGGATACTCCAGTTTGATAGACTAAGGAGACTAAAGGCCTTGAACTTCCTCAACTTCCCAGTCTGTACTTTTAAAGTATAATTTAGCAACTAACAACAAACTCTGCTTAAAGAGGTAGATAGAATATCATCCTGTAGAGTTTATTAACTTAATCCTCTTGGTCAATTATATGAGCAAAAGAACTTTCCAGGTAAGGGCTTTAACCTTTACAGAACACTTTACTCCACTTTAGCTTATTTATTTTTAGAAATAAAATAGCCTAATTATTTTATGAATACACTTAATTGCCAAAATGTCCTTGTATAAATAGGGACGATGGCTTATAATTACTATCAGGTGTTCAGAAGAGAAATACCTGTGGACGTTCTATCTCTTTGGGTATTTTTAATAATATGGGATGACAAGAGCAAGTGATTAGCAAATTGTAATAGGAAAAGTATAGTTAATCTCTTCTGTTTTGTAAGGTTATGAGGCTCATTAAGTCTATTACTTAGACCCAACCCAAGGAGGTGACTGAGCTGGTGCATTGTAACAGCACTTCTCTGGTGGCCCCATCAGTTTCTGTAAATTTAAGCTTCTATTGAAAGAAAACTATTGTTTATTATTAATTGTCATTATTCTTATTTTTTGTAGTAAAGTAGCAGTCAGAGATCCCTACTGAAATTGAGTCCCCAGTATATTGGGAACAGTATACTCCTAAAAAGACCATCTCTACCCCCAAAAGCTTACAGTCTAAGTAGATAAGACATAAAGAGGAAATATCATCCCCATTTTACACATGGGGAACTGAAGGTCAGAGAAATTAAGTCACTTATTCAAAAAGTCACATAGGAAATCTGTGACAGAATCAGGAATTATACCAAGGTCTCCTGAGACCCAGTCCTGACCACTATACAATTCTTCCTCTAGAATTAACTTTCTAACAGTAAAAGATGGAAGTTCAGATCCTCACCTGGGAACTTCACTGGAGTAGTGACGGTTTATACCAGCAGAGGTTCTGGATCCAAGCTCTGAACAGGAACTACTATAGTGCTGAGTCTGTAGGTGGACAACCCTGAACAATAGCTTTAAGGGCACAGTGCTGTCCTGTGCCTCTCTCTGCAGACATCAAAGGCCTTAAGTTCAGAGGAACTGGAGAGGTTCCAAAGAAGAGAAGTGCAGGCCACATAGGGGGCTTCACATTGGAGAAGGGTTGTTGGAATGGCAAAGGCAGTGAAGGAAAATGGGCAGCAAATCCACTTGATGCAGAAAGAGAATCATAGTCTTAATGCCATTAGTAAAACTCATTTTTCCAAAAGATCTTTTTTTTTCCCCCACCAGAAGATGCTGCTTTGTTGAAACCCAAACTTTCCATGGGAACGTGCCAATTGCTGGCAACATTTCATTAAAAAGAATGAAACAAATCATTTTGATAAAGTCTTATCTATTTTTTTATTTGAAAATGACTTTTTGTTTAGCAATTTATTTTATTTCGTATTATTATAAATTATACAGTTAAAATCAAAATTGGAATGAAACATTTTAATTTTATTAAACTTGAATATTTGGCCTGACCCCAAATTATTATTTTTTAAAATTATTTTTCGCAGGAAATTTCTAAGTTCTTTGTTCCAATTTGCAATGAAATCAAATTTAGTAATTATGATGTTTCCCACAAAATAGAAATTCCAGTTCCCACACCGTTGTAGCTATTAGTACAGGAAAAGCACTTTGAGATCCCCAGAATAGTAGCAAAGAATTAAAGCAGCGAGATTATCTGGGCTGCATTTTTGCTTCTCCAGCTGTGGAGATAGCAGTCACAGAGGTTTCAGAGTAGCAGCCATGTTAGTCTGTATTCGCAAAAAGAAAAGGAGTACTTGTGCACCTTAGAGACTAACAAATTTATTTGAGCATAAAGCTTTCGTGAGCTACAGCTCACTGCATCCGATGAAGCGAGCTGTAGCTCACGAAAGCTTATGCTCAAATAAATTTGCTAGTTTCTAAGGTGCCACAAGTACTCCTTTTCTTTTTGCAGTCACAGAGGGTTTTTTGAACTGGCCTAATTCATTAGGAATTAATTCAAAACTCTGTAGATTAGGAAAAGGACTTTGAATTGTATTCTGAAGTGAATGGGAAGCTAGCGTCATTTACCAAGCACAGGTGTGCTAGTCTTTGTGGGGGCCTTTGCTTGATGTTGAATCAAACTCAGCCTCATTGTGGCAATTGCACTCAGGGCCAAGTAGTTGGAGCTGTAGTAGTCTAACTTGGAGGACGCTCATGGCTGGGTCCCTGTGTGAGAGGAAGGGGAGCAGCTTCCTGACCGGTTGAAGATGCAAAGAGGAATTCCAATTAACTGCAGCAATCTGCATGTCCAAAAAAAAGTGAGGCACTCAGTATCACCCCAAAACATCACGCTCCATTAACAATCTGAGGCTACCTACTCATAACAGTGGTGAGATTGGAGTATGGGCATAGTCCTCAAAGTTGTGCTTCCCCTTTTTAACCCATGTCATTCTTGTCTTTTCTGGGTTGAGCTTGATCCAGCTGCATATACATATCCACATATTTGTTCCAGGCATTAGGATCTTGGTGATGGCAGCGGTTGCTTTAGTGGAGAAGGATACATGCAACTATCCACTAGCGGGCTGACACCACCGGAACATCTCACAGTCAGTCCAAGTGGTCTCTTGCAGCATGGGATGTATGCATGAGCATGCAGCAGCCTCATACAATACCCTGCACAATCATGTTCTTCATGTTCACTGGGAGCAAGTTTTCTGTGTATTTCGTTGGAGTACAGTCGATGTCCACAGTGAGTGTTAGCTGTGTATAAACTGTTTAGTTCACTTCTTAAAGGTACTTTTTAATCCATGTTAAAAAAAATGACTCCTCAATTAACCAAGAACTCCAGCCTAGGAAAAAAACAGTGAACAGATTTTGAATCCAGCCAAGTCTCCTATTATAAATCTCAAGCTACCTGTATTTGCTGTTACAGCCCAGGTGCACTGGAGTTGGATTAACCACGCTAACCAAAGAGGAAACACAAGGGAGAGGGCTTTTGAACGTTATGAACTTTCCCAATAGCTCACAACAGCAGACTCTCCAGTGGCAAAGACTGACTCACTGAGAACATTCTGCATGTTCAATAGCTCCCAAAGTTTTTCATATCTTGCCTGTGGCTTGTTGGTCTAGTAGTTGTCTATTGAGCTGTAAAGTAAGTAAATGGGAAAATGGTCCTAGATCTCTTCATGGGTTTTTAGTTGTTGATTTCTTTTTGATTTTTAAACTCTGCCTGAGAGAAATCAGTGCCACTTCATTTGAGATTATATCTATATCTATCTATCTATCTACGGATACACACACTGGAATACCAAGAGTCACATCCCAAAGTAAGCACTGACAACTGAGTTTCAATTCAGTGTTAAGCAGGGGGTTTTTCTCAGAAAGGTTGATATACCAATAACTGTATGTAGCAATGCT
The DNA here is from genome assembly GCF_965140295.1 of Lepidochelys olivacea. NCBI lineage: Eukaryota > Metazoa > Chordata > Testudines > Cheloniidae > Lepidochelys > Lepidochelys olivacea. The sequence continues at coordinate 12,820,266 of NC_140412.1, forward strand.
GGTGGGTTCTATGATAATCCCTTAACTCTATTAGGTATGTTGTCTTCATGTTTTTTTTTCCCATTGCCATGTGATACAGATGTCCTTGCACTGGGAGTCAGATAACCTTGTCTTCAAATTGTATATTTGGTTTTTGCTATTCTTACAAGGAGGAAAAGATAAGATATGAGAAAGTAAGTTTTGATGAGATAAGTTCTGGTGTCCTAACAAAAAAAATAAGTGTTTTAAAATCCAGATGAAATGGCATGCTGGACCCAATCAGTCTTACAGAATAATCAAAAGTATGGGCAACAGGTCATTTGTAGGAGTTTTTTTTAATATATATATATATATATATATATATATATATTGTCTTATGAAACATTTGTAAGATTTTTGACAATATCTAGGGAAGGATTATTTGCAATTCATTTTTTCCCTTCTGGCTTTGCCCCTTCGAAGTGTCCAGCTTGTTCGTGATTTATTACTACTGGTCTTTTAATCAGAGACCACACAGAAAATCAGCGATAATAATATCAATATTGTTTGTTTATTTCTTAGTTTTGGTTGTTTCTTCTTCTTCTTCTCCTCCATTTTAGATTACATAAATCTTACAATTAAACACACTAGCTGTCCCAAATGTGCCAACAATAATGACAAATGATCAAATAAATGTTGAGTTTCTACCATTTTAGTGCCTTCATTCTGTAATTATGCATTTAAGAATTCACATCTCTATCGGTTATCAGTTGGCCTCGCATCATCTCTCATCAGCCTTTGGGTGGTTTATTCAGCTGTTACATGTCTAAATCCCAGACTGGGGCAGGGTCTATATTTGTTGTTTGTTTGTATGGCATCAAGTACAATGGGGATGTTATCCTTGTTTGAGATCCTTCTATACTAGGATGATAGAAATACAAAATAATGAATAAATTAATTAATTAAATAATAGCAAAAGTGGCAGCCAGTGACTAAAGCCAGAAGTCCAGGTCCCTTTCTCCAATTATCCTACCACAATACAATGCAATGTACAACCACCTCCAAACTCACTCCTATAAATATCGTTCGAATACTATTGGCATCCATTACCAAGCAAGAGAATGTTGTGAGATGCCTGAAAGTTTTCTGGAAGCAAGCAGACATATGGCACCAATATGATGATTATTATGGTATCCCTTAGGAACCCTAATTGGCAATGTGGGCCCTATTGTGCTTGGTACTGGACAGACATATAACCTATACCTGCTTCATGTAATAATCTGTCCCCCTCCAGTGGCATCTCTCCAGCTAGAGATTGAGACATCTGCTATAGCCTTAGCTCATGCAGTAGAGACACATACACTACGCACCAGAGGTCCCACCTTCAATCACGCCTGTTGATGACTGGGGTCTGTTGGTATCACAGACAAGCAACAAAGAACTCAGTAGACCTTTTCAGGAATTTTTTTGATACATTGTTTTTTAATCTAAAAATGCCAATTTGTCAAAACCAAAACTGGAGGAAAGGGTCGGTTTTGACAAATTTCTTATTTTAAAATATGTTGGGAAAAAAGTTTTAAAATTGTCAAAATGACCCATTTTGACACTTTAGAAATGAAAAAAATTGAAAAATTCTGATTCTAATTATAGTACAAAATAAATTTTAAAAGGTTGAAATTGAATTCAGAATGAAATGTCTGAGTGACATAAGCAAAAATATTTTTCTGGATTTTTCAGCTTGCAAAATTTCTGAGATTTCAACTTCAAATTTGGGACAGGAAAAAGTTTCAAAATCACAACTAATTTCTTGGGATGGGAAAACCGTTTCCCGCACAGCTCAAAGTCAGTCCCTGCTCCAGAGAGTTCACAATCTAGGTGTCAGAGAGGACACATCAAGTGGATGAAAAAGACAAAAGGTTTGGAGCTCAGTTGTGCGGAGGTGCTAACAATAAAACAAATAGGTTTAGTCCAAAATCAAAACTTAGCTCACCACTTACAGAACTAATACCAGACAGGAGTAATTTTTAGTCTTGAAGAGATGGTGATGTCCTTTATGTCCTCTGAAATTTCTATAAAGAATTCCTTACTGAGAGCCAGACCATGATGCTATTCCTTTACTGTAATGAGACTGCTTGAGGAGAAAAGTGCTATTTAACAGCCTTATGTGAATTGGAACAGAATTCACCCCAGAACCAAAATAAATGTAAGGGCTCAGATTTTTAACACTCCTACCAGAATTTGAACCCCCAATTCCCATTATAATTATTTTTTAAAAAAAACCTAAATTTAATTATTTTTTTAAAAAATCTCATATATTGGCTATGTGTATAATTTTCCTTTCTTTCTTAGGTGAATTCTTCAACACCAAGACTCATGGCTTGAAACACTAATTTCCTTTCTCCATCTTGTGAAATTTGTGCCCATAACTCCCCATTAGTTCAAAGGAGAATGGTCGCTGAATTGGAAAACTCCAGTGTGCAGTAGAATGGAACAGCTGATTTTATTATCATCTTCCAGATACAAGAAGGCTAATATGAAAAACAGAAAGTTGTACATGCTAAAAGTATGCTTCTTACAGCAATAGGTAGGTGGTCATCCTTGTTTGTAAGAAACAGCTGCATGAGACACCAGTGGAAATCTCCTTAAGGGAGTAGAAAGATTGTGTGTTTAAATGGAATATTTGCAGGTTTTAACTTTCATGCATGGAGATTAAGCTTCTATGGTAATGTATATATGTCGGGGGAAAGCTTAAACAAAGATTACAAAAGTAAATCCATAGTCATCTACGAAAGCTAAACAATTACCATGGAATATGTAGGCATCATATTTTATTAAAATATATACACTTGTAATAGTATGCAATCGTTTGCTAATCTTATTTGTAATTCCTGCTTCTGTACACTTTACAGATTTTTTTTTTAAACTCTTGGGCAGATTCAATTACCTGTGACTCAATAATTTACAAGGTACAAAAGAATGAGATAACAATTTGATAAACAGAGCTAAACATAATGGTGCTAGATGCTGATGCTGTTTTATTCAACCATGAGGAGCTTCTAGCTCACGCCTGAGCTATTTTGTTGGATTAATAATACTGTTTATGAATTTTTTAAATTGAATTTTCCCACCTCTTTGATTTTTGTCTTCCAATTTGCTTCTACAATGAACTATCCTCTGTTGTATTGGATTTTGGCTGACTTTTCACCTCTTGTCTCCTTTTAGGCCTGGATTTAAGGCCTCAGTTGAAAAAAGCTTGTGCTTATCTTTAAACATGTGCTCGAATTCCACTGATGTAAACAGGACTTAAATGCATGCTTAATTATTTTGTTGAGATGAGACTTAAGTGCAGAATTCCATGTGTGACTCAAGGTAAAGAGGCTAGTGTCTTGATGAAACAACACAACTGTTCTGCTGATCTGTTGCCCTGCCACCTTGATTTTGTGGGAAACAAAGTTAAGTCACATGTTGTGAATCCTCAGAAGGGTGAAATTCAAGGTAGGCCCAGAATACTGAAAGAAGAGGCATTGTGGGATTGAAAGTTGATGCTATTCCAGTGTGTCATCATTGGAACAATGCCCCATGGTGGGTATTAGACAGCACTGGGCTGTTTTTCATGAGAGACATAAAAACAAGGTCTATCACCTGACTCACTAAGGTAATTAAAGATCTAACTTTGCCCAAGAGGAGGGTTGTTAATCTGGTATTTCAGCCACGACTTGTGATTTCCATGAAGTACAGTATTCCACAACAATACCTAAACTGTCGTGCAGTGTAGCTGTTAAACTGCTGACTTGTCCCATTCAAAAGAAGGCTACATTTCAGTTCCTGGTGAAGAGATTCAATTATACATACAGGCTAGGATTTTGGAAAATGTCTGATAGTGCATAAGAACATAGGAGCTTCCATACCAGATCAGACTATGGTCCATCTTGTCCAGTATCCTATCTCCAACAGTGCTCCTTACCAGAGCTTCAGGGGAGTGTACAGAACTGCCCAATTACAGAGTGATTCACCCCCAGCTTCCAATAGTTAGAGGCTTAGGGTTGCTATAACCATGGATTTGTGTTCCTGACCATCTTGGCTAATAGCCATTGATGCACCTATCCTCCATGAAATTATTTCATTAGTTTTTGAATCCAGTTATATTTTTGGCTACAACATCCTCTGGCAGTCCGTTCCACAAGTCAGTTCTGTTATGTGTGTGAAAAAGTATTTCCTCTTGTTTGCATTAAATCAGCTGCCTATTGAATTTCATTGGGTGACCCCTGATTGTTTTGTTTTTTTGTATTGTGTGAAAGGGTAAAGAACACTTCTCTGTTCACTTTCTCCACACCATTCATGATTTATAGACCTCTATCATATCCCCCCCCTCCTTAGTTGTCTCTTTTCAAAGGTGAAAAGCAGTAATCTTCTTGGTCTCTGCTCATATGGAAGCCATTCCATACCCTTGATCATCTTTGTTGACCTTCTCTGAACCTTTTCAAGTTCCACTACATCATTTTTCAGATGCAGCAACTAGAACTGAACACAGTATTTAAGGTGTGGGAGCACCATGGATCTATATAGTGGTATTATGTTATTTTTCTGTCTTATTTTCTATCCCTTTCCTAATAGTTCCTAACATACTGTTAGCCATTCAGAATACTGCTGTGCATTGAACTATCCATGGTGAAGCCAAGTTCTCTTTCCTGAGCGGTAACAGCTAATTTAAAACCCATTAGTGTATATGTATAGTTTGGGTTATTTTTTCCAATGTGCATTACTTTGCACTTATCAGCGTTAAATTTCATCTGCCATTTTGTTTCCCAGAAACCCAGTTTTGTGAGACAGTTTTGTAAGAGCTTGCTAAACTCCTCACAGTCAGCTCAGATTTAACTATATTGAATAATTTTATATTGTCTGCAAATTTTGCCACTTCACTGTTCATCCCCTTTTCTAGAATATGTTAAACAGCACCAGTCCCAGTGCAGATCCTTGGGGAGCTTTGTTGTGTACCTCTCTCCATTGTGAAAACAGACCATTTATTCCTACCTTTTCTTTCCTATTTTTCAACCAGTTACTGATCCATGAGAGGACCTTGCCTCTTATCCCATAATTTCTTAGTTAAGAACCTTTGGTGAGGGACCTATTCAAAAGCTTTCTGAAAATCCAAGAACCCTGCATTGACTGGATCACCCTTATCCACATGCTCATTGACTCCCGCAAAGCATTCCAGTAGACTGGGGAGGCATGACTTTCTTTTACAAATGCATGTTGACTCTTTTCCAACAACTCGTGTTTATCTTTGTGTATAATTCTTCTCTTTACTGTAGTTTTAGGTACTGACATTCAGGCCCATGAAAGAGGCCTGATGTTCATTAAATATTCAGCCCCCAACCTCTGAAAATAAGGCCCATTTCATGGGAGCAAATTGGGTATTTAATATAATCAGCTACATTTGAAAATCTTCTCTTCAGAGTTGTCACCACTGAACAGCTATCTCTTTGCCCCCAGTTACAACACACTGATATCTAAGATACTATTGTTTTTTTTCTTTACACCTGGGATAGAAACTAGCTGCAGTAACTGTGTGGTGCAATTCAGCAAATATGCACTTTTCAAAAGGGGGGATTCACTATGAATGCGTGACAGCCACCATCTTGACTGATATATCTGAAATTGAACTGGATAATGTAAAGAGCCAGATTCTACAGACAGGAAGTCTAGCTAGCAGACAAGGGGAACAGGAAGTTGTCACCCAATTTAGCACCATGCAAATCTCTCTCTTGCTGAGGCAGGAGGCTTACATGGTGACCTACTGTTTTGAGCGCCCTGAGAAAGTATCACAAACACACTTTTTTTTCCCTAAGGAGGAAAATGCCTTAGCCCAACATATCCCCAGGATCCTGTCCTAGAAAAAGGAACCCCTTTTGGGCCACAGTTTGGAGCATGTGAGCTCACAGCTTGTGAGCGCAGCATGGCCACTAGCTCCGATTTCCTCAGAACAGCTGCTGACAGACCTCATTGCACACACAGCTTTTCTAACCGCCTCTTGGTGAGCTCAACATCTGTTGGTTTTTTTTGCTCATCCTGCCTTTTCTGCTGCCTACACATCTTTACACCTTAGTTCTATATCCTTTACCCAAAATAAACAAACAGAAAATAACAAAACTGTAACCTTTTCTTTGTGTCCAACCTTCTCACTTGTCAATCTCTTAAAATCTAGTTTATCAGTGCTTCAAGTATGAACCTCAGTCAATCAGTAAACTGTATTATGTCACTGTGACACTTTCAGGGGTCATCCAGAACTATGGGTGACCTTAGCAGAAGAGAGATTTGTTGGTGTGAAACTGAGTGATATCTCCCTGTCACCCCAGTTTGTTAGCTAGCCAAACAAACTCCCTTGCCTTGCAGGAAACATTTGATAAGCACAAGCCTCCTGGAAGAGTGTCCCTGTCAATGAACACTCACAGAAATTACAGTCTGCTGTCTACAAAGAGACAATATAAACATCAGCCTGTTGGCTTGGCTGAGGATTCACACTTTACTTTAACATACTGGGACAAACTTATAGTTAAACCAATAAGCTTATTAATAAAGAAAAGATATTGAAGTGATACTAAGCAAAGATACTACCGACATGATCTTCTCGCTGAGACAACTACAAGAGAAATGCAGAGAACAAAAAAAGCCCCTCTACATAGCCTTTGACGATCTCACAAAGGCTTTTGACTTTGTCAGTAGAAGTGGACTATTCACACTTCTAGAAAAGATTGGATGCCCCCCAAGCTCTTAAGTATGATTTGATCCTTCCATGAAAACATGTAAGGCACAGTCCACTACGATGGCTCAGCGTCTGAGGCTTTCCAGATTCATAGTGGAGTCAAGCAAGGCTCTGTACTTGCTCCAACTCTGTTTGGGATTTTCTCCTCCCTGCTACTGAAACAAGCTTTTGGTTCCTCAACTGATGGAAGCTATTTGCACACAAGATCTGATGGAAAGCTGTTCAATCTTGGAAGGCTCAGACCTAAAACCAAGACTTAGGAGGCCCTTATCCAACACCTCCTCTTCGCTGATGAAGCAGCAGTTACAACCCATCTCCAAAACCTCATGGACAGTTTTTTCCAAAGCCTGCCAAGACATTGGGCTCACTGTAAGCCGAATAAAGATTAACATAATGTGCCAAGGAGTTGAGGAAGCACCCTCCATCAAGATCAACAACAATGAACTCAAAGTGGTGAACAAGTTCACATACCTGGGGTCCACTATCGCAGTCAACCTTTCACGTGAAACAGAACTCAACATCTGCATTGGAAAAGCCACCACAACAATGTCTAGACTGAACAAGAGGGTATGGCAAAACAACAAACTGATGGAACACACAAGATCTGTGTGTATTGTGTATGTGTTATCAGCACACTTTTGTACGGGAGCAAGACATGGACCTTATACTCTCATCAGGGAAAGAGACTCGACAGCTTTCATATGAGTTGCCTTTGTCAAACCTTTGGCATCTCCTGGAAGGACAGAGTCACCAACACTGAGGTGCTCAAATGGGCCAGCATGCCCAGCATGCAAACAGTTCTCAAACAGAGACGCCGCCACTGGTTTGGGAATGTGTGCTGAATTAATGATGGGTGCATCCCAAAGGACATTCTCTATGGTGAATTGACATTTGGAAAAAGACCCAAAGGATGCCCAAAATAGCGCTTCAAGGGTGTGTGAAAGCGAGACCTCAAAGAAATGGACATGGACATGGACAAATGGGAAGATCACACTCAAGACCTCAGCTTTTGGAAACAAGAGCTTAACAAAGGTCTCTGGAGTTATGAGAGGAAGCCGTCCAGCTTAGCAGAGGAGAAAAGAACTCACAGAAGGCATAGCCAAAGGGTCAGAACATCACCTTTAAATGTGACTGATGTTACAGAGATTGTCTCTCTCGAGTGGGTCTCTTCAGCCACGTTCATGGCTGCCATAAAACCAACTGAGTAAACTCTTTACCTCTCAGGGGCATGTCCCCAGGGTATCTCAAAACTGAAGGTTGTCTACCACTACTAAGCAAAGATAATACAAACAGAAATGGTTATAAATACAACAAAAGTATAACATGCATCTAAGAGACCACAAATAAGCTTAGCAGACTCCAGTCTTGGTCTAAAGAAGGTTTTTGCACCTACAGCCACTTCTCAGCATTACCAAGCCACATGGCTGGGGATCCATGCAAAGAGGGCTGACCGATTTGTTCTCTCGGTGATGGATACCAAAATATCTTTTTGCTTCACCTTGTATTTCCCCAAAACTCATTGTTTTGACACCAGAGACAAGACAACCTCCTGTGGCCTTGGTCTCTCAGAGAGACTTCACATCCCCCCAGTCAACCTGGCTTTCCCTACAAATGGAGATTCCTTTGTGTTAATTTCCCAGTGCAGTCTAATATTTATGAGTATCCCATTACACCTTGCATTTGCTGAAGTTAGCATTTGACACAAGCAGAAAGGAAATGTCAAAATCAAGATACGTTTGGTCTATGTCTTAGCACAAGCTAGGGAAGTACCTTCACAGACCAGTACTTGGAACGCTAGTATCCAAAACAAAGATAAGGAAGGAACAGAACAACAATTTAGGGAACTGGGACAAACTGATGGGTTGGATTTTAGTGGCATGCAAAAGCAATGTGTAACTTGTAAAATCATATAAATAATACCAGCTGAAATGTGTAACGTGGGGAGCAGAATTTCTGTGTAAGGTGAATGTAACATGGCAGTACGAAACTGGTATCGTAAGGAAACTTTTTCCTTTACCATATTAATAAACCTGACTGACATTGGTTATTTGGTCTCTTGAGTATATTTCATAGTGAACCAAAGGACCAAGGAATTGACTATTTATCAACATTCATGAACCTTTAATACGTACATTTCAAAATGGTATTAATCCCTTAGTATGTTATCAGCTTTCATTTGTTACTTTACGAAACACAAATATAAACCCCATGTTTATGCATGTGCAATTTGGAACGCATGCTGCAGTTCTTCAAGATGAAATGTCCCACATATATTTAATTTATCATTTTTATTAATAAAAGATATAGTAGTGACACTAAGCCAGAAAGGGTTAAGTAACCAGCAGGCTAAGTGACCCAAGATCAACCTTTAAAAACATATTAGAGAAGTACTGAAATGGTAAACAGGGTCATTTCTTATAGATAGTTATCAAAAACATGTTAGATAGGCCAGAGTGTTTGAAATGCAAACTGGTATTGTAGAGAATTAGAAATAAATACAAATTATAGTTGCCTGTTAAAACAATGTGATTTTATTAGCTTGTAGATAGTAAACTTCTATTCCTGCCTGTTACTATATTCTGCTGATTCAGAGATCAAAATGGAATATTAGCAATTGGATAAAACATATGGTTTAATAATATCATTGTCTTTACTACAAACTTAAAAGAAAAATAAACTACTGATGAACCTTTGGATGGTTAATGGCCTTATGGTAATCAACACAATTACTTACCTGTGTAAGTAAATAGGAATAGGAATTAACTGTTCAAAATAGGAATTGGCTGTTCAAAGCAACAATGTACATTACCTAGTCTTTGTGTTACCTGCAGTCAAGAGGCTATCACAGAGATAGCCAGAGATCTATAAAAGAATTTTGGGACCGGATCATTTTTTCATCTAATGTCTGCTTGAACCTTATCAGGGGAGACAATCCCAGCAACCACGGTCCCAATAGTCATAATCACATTATAAAAATTAAAATTCTGGTTCGGTTGTAGGCCAAAATGAACCTATTGTTATAATATATACATACGTTCTAAAGACATGTCAGGCTCCCTTTCTCTGGCCTGGGTAGCACTACCGATGATATGAAGAAACCATCTATCTGATAATAGCAAGAGACTCAGTCAGCCCAGCCCTCCATCTTCTCTCCCAGTCACTTCAGAACAGAGGATTTGACCCCCAGTGACTCTGGAGTATTCTATATAATAGCCATGTTGCATTATGGAACCACCATCTGCCTTGCCGTAAGTCATGAGAAATATCAGTATCCAGAAAACACTAGCTCTGAATCAACCATTGGCGCTTGCTGAGCATTGCTCAGAACCATGTTCTCCAGTGCAGCAAACATATTTTTCAAAGGGATTGTTTTAATTTCTCAATACCCTCTGTGTATTCCCAGGAATGACATTCATGCTTGAATTAAGAATTATGTTCAAATTCCAATCACCCACCTGAGTGATCAGAACACTCAAAGAAACAATGAAGAGTGATACAGCTCATCTAAAGGAATTGAGTGACAGAAGAATCAAAGCTCCAGCAACTCCCTTGTCTAGGTGATTCAAGGGGGCAGAGCACTTCAGCTCTGTTCACTGATGGATTACCTTCCTGAAAATATTCTTAAGTGACACGGCTTTGTGGTTTATCCAATTCACCTCCAGTAACTATCAGGTAACAAATAGGGTTTGGGAATATGGTAGCAGGAAAGTTGATATTTTTATAGTTCCCCTTGGAAATGCTGTATTAGTCAGTAGTTACCTTTATTTTTTTTAAGTATTCTAAAGTTTTATATTGAACCAAATTATTTCCTCACTCTGTGCCAGAATTATATGGAGACCCAGCTGTGAAAGATATTTCATCATCCTCTCCCTGACAATACAGGATTATTCCCTGGAGTGAATGTTCCTGTGTTTCATCCAGACTGTTTTTTGAAGTCAGAAATAGTGGAGCTTCCATGACTCTCTTTGAAAACAACAAGGAGTCCAGTGGCACCTTAAAGACTAACCAATTTATTTGGGCATAAGCTTTCGTGGGTAGAAAACCACTTCTTTAGGTACAAGTGGTTTTTTTACCCATGAAAGCTTATGCCTAAATAAATCTGTTAGTCTTTAAGGTGCCATCAGACTCCTTGTGTATTTGTGGATACAGACTAACACGGCTACCCCAGATACATGACTCCCTTTGGGATGCCCCTCTGCAGCTGAATAGATGCAAATATCAGAAAGTGGTCCCTGATGTTCAGCGTAAATTTTCCTTTTCTTAATTTCATCCTATTACTTCTAGTTTAACTTCCTTCCTTGTACAAAAGGAAGGAAGTTAAAGTCAAATAAATTCCAATTAGAAATAAGGTCAGGTTTCAGAGTAACAGCCGTGTTAGTCTGTATTCGCAAAAAGAAAAGGAGGACTTGTGGCACCTTAGAGACTAACCAATTTATTAGAGCATAAGCTTTCGTGAGCTACAGCTCACTTCCTCAGATGCATATCGTGGAAACTGCAGCAGGCTTTATATATACACAGAGAATATGAAACAATACCTCCTCCCACCCCACTGTCCTGCTGCTAATAGCTTATCTAAAGTGATCATCAGGTGGGCCATTTCCAGCACAAATCCAGGTTTTCTCACCCTCCACCCCCCCACACAAATTCACTCTCCTGCTGGAGATAGCCCATCCAAAGTGACAACTCTTTACACAATGTGCATGACAATCAAGTTGGGCTATTTCCTGCACAAATCCAGGTTTTCTCACATCCCCCCCACCCCCATACACACACAAACTCACTCTCCTGCTGGTAATAGCTCATCCAAACTGACCACTCTTCAAGTTTAAATCCAAGTTAAACCAGAACATCTGGGGGAGGGGGTAGGAAAAAAACAAGAGGAAACAGGCTACCTTGCATAATGACTTAGCCACTCCCAGTCTCTATTTAAGCCTAAATTAATAGTATCCAATTTGCAAATGAATTCCAATTCAGCAGTTTCTCGCTGGAGTCTGGATTTGAAGTTTTTTTGTTTTAAGATAGCGACCTTCATGTCTGTGATTGCGTGACCAGAGAGATTGAAGTGTTCTCCAACTGGTTTATGAATGTTATAATTCTTGACATCTGATTTGTGTCCATTTATTCTTTTACGTAGAGACTGTCCAGTTTGACCAATGTATATGGCAGAGGGGCATTGCTGGCACATGATGGCATATATCACATTGGTGGATGTGCAGGCACACATTTTTTAACAGTGAGGGTAATTAACTAGTGGCAGAAACTACCAAGGGAAGTAGTGGATTCTCCATCTCTTGATGTCTTTAGGCCATGACTGGATGCCTTTCTGGAACATATGCTTTAGCCATACACAAGTTACTGGGCTCAATACAGGGTAATGGGGAAAAATTCTAGGGAATGTGGTATACAGGAAGTCAGGCTAGATGACCTAACAGTTCCTTACAATCTATGAGGTAGAATTTATAATATAGTCCACTGTGATGGCTGTCCTGTGTGGCAAGTCATGGTGGGAAAAAGGAATAGGAACTTTACTGTAAAAATAACTCTCTTTTCCCAGTCTGAGATACTTTACAGAGACCCTTTTGGGCACAATAAGAGCTTAACGCGAGATAAACTGTGGCTCTCAAAATTTCAGTGCTGCTAGTTTCTCCTATTTTTCTTTTACTTCTGTCTCTACTTTACCAATGCTTTCTTTCTGTTTATGTGCTATGCATATATGTCTCACTTTGTGTAAAAGGTCTGCAGTTTTTGGTTAGAAATCATGGTTTTAACTTAAATAAATATTTTCTTAATTTGCACCTACATTCCCATCTGTCTGCTCCATCTTGGGATACAAAGCATTCAGGTGTCAAGTCCTGGTGTATCAGATGAGGGAGTAATATAGGTGGAAAGTCAGTGAGAGGGAGAGAAACTACTCTTGATGGCAGGAACTACACAGAGTTTGGTGCAATTGTGTGAAGGCAATGAGAGGGTGCCTGTCCTAACTCAGATGAGGGAGCCAGGAGGCCAGCCGGTGGAGACCAGAACTTTCTGATGAAGGCTATTGCTGCGGAAACCAGCAATTGGGAGGCAGAGAAGACATTTCAGGAAAGATTAAAAATAAAACTTCAGAAGCTTTTCAACTCACCACCAGCAGGGTGTCCTGCTCCAACAGTCAGATCAAGAGTGCAGCCTGCCTCATTCAATCTGTACCTTAATCATAGAATCATAAAATCCTAGGACTGGAAGGGACCTCAAGAGGTCATCTAGTCCTGTCCCCTCCACTTATGGCAGGACTAAGTATTATCTAGACCATCCCTGACAGGTTTTTGTCCAACCTGATCCTAAAAATCTCCAGTGATGGAGATTCCACAACCTCCCTAGGCAATTTATTCTAGTGCTTAACTACCCTGACAGTTAAGAACTTTTTCCTAATGTCCAACCTAAACTGCCCTTGGTGTAATGTAAGCCCATTGCTTCTTGTCTTATCCTCAGAGGTTAAGGAAAACAATTTTTCTCACTCTTCCTCTTATCAACCTTTTAGGTATTAAAAACTGTTATCCTGTTGCCCCTAAGTCTTCTCCTCTCCAAACTAAACAAACCCAATTTTTTTCAATCTTCCCGCATCGGTCATGTTTTTTAGACCTTTAAACAATTTTTGCTCTTCTCTGGACTTTCTCCAATTTGTCCACATCTTTTCTGAAATTTGGCACCCAGACCTCCAGTTGAGGCCATATCAGCATGAAGTAGACCGGGTCGGCTCCAGGCACCAGCTTTCCAAGCAGGTGCTTGGGGTGGCAATTAGAATGGGGCAGCAGTCTATGTCACATGATGGCAATTTGGCGGCAACTTAATTTGGCGGCGACTGCTTGGGGCAACAAAATTGGTAGAGCCGTCCCTGGAAGTAGAGCAGAAAAATTACTTCTCGTCTCATGCTTTCAACACTCCTGCTTACATATCCCTGAATGATGTTTTCTTTCTTTTTTGCAACAGTGTTACACAGTTGACTCATATTTAGCTTGTAATCCACTATGATCCCCAGATCCCTTTGCACAGTACTCCTTCATAAGCAATCATTTCCCATTTTGGATGTGTGCAAATGATTGTTCCTCCCTAGGTGGAGTACTTTGCATTTGTCCTTACTGAATTTCATTCTACCAACTTCAGACCATTTCTCCAGTTTGTCCGGATCATTTTGAATTTTAATCCTATCCTCCAAAAGAACTTGCAACCCCCTCCTAGCTTGGTATCATCTGCAAACTTTATAAGTGTACTCTCTATGCCATTATCTAAACACTTGATGATGAAGATATGGAACAGAACCAGACCCAAAACTGATCCCTGTGGGACCCTAGCTGATATGCTCCTCCTTCCTGACTGTGAAACACTGATATCTACTATCTGGGAATGGTTTTCCAACCAATTTTGCATTCACCTTATAATAGCTCCTTCTGGGTATTATTTCTGTAGTTTGTTTATGAGACGGTCATGTGAGACCGTAACAAAAGCCTTATTAAAGTCAAAATGTACTACATCTACCACTTCCCCTATCAATAATGCTTATTCTCCCATCAAAGAAAGCTATTAGGTTGGTTTGACATGATTTGTTCTTGACAAATCCATGTTGACTGTTACTTTTCAAGTTGCAGTGGGGGAGGTTTAGATTGGATATTAGGAAAAACTTTTTCACTAAGAGGGTGGTGAAACACTGGAATGCGTTACCTAGGGAGGTGGTAGAATCTCCTTCCTTAGAGGTTTTTAAGGTCAGGCTTGACAAAGCCCTGGCTGGGATGATTTAACTGGGAATTGGTCCTGCTTCGAGCAGGGGGTTGGACTAGATGACCTTCTGGGGTCCCTTCCAACCCTGATATTCTATGATTCTATGATTATCACCTTAGTATCTTCTAGGTGTTTGCAAATTGACTGCTTAATTATTTGCTTCATTATCTCTCCAGGTACTAAAGTTAAGCTGAGTGGTCTATAATTCCCTAGCTTGTTCTTATTTCCCTTTTTATAGATTGGCACTATATTTACCCTTTTGAAGTCTTCTGGAATCTCTCCCATCTTCCATGACTTTTCAAAGATAATCACTAATGGTTCAGATATCTGCTCAGTCAGCCCCTTGAGTATTCTAGGATGTATTTTATCAGGCCCTGGTGACTTGAACACATCTGATTTGTCTAAGTAATTTTTTACTAGTCCTTTCCATATTTTAGTTTCTGATCCTACTTCATTTTCACTGGCACTCATTATGTTAGATGACCAACAATCACTACCAACCTTTTTCATTATGCCACTTTCTCTCACCAACCTAGCCTACCTCAATCAGTGCATACCTGAGTGCTGGAAGATCATTATTCAAAAGTTTTGTTACCAATCTCCCTCCCTCAAATAAAAAAAAATAACTATTGTGCATGGATGAGGTACAGTTTTCAAACTCTTATCCGCTATATCTAACCCAGCTTTTGCTAGTATAAGTGAAAACACTTTTATACCCAATTGACTACCGACCTGCCAAATTTCAGTTTTCAACCTCAAACTTTTGGGGGCTAAGGATTCTCAAAATAAGGATGATTTATTTATGCATTTTAAAATAAGTGCATGCATTTTATAAAAGTGCATTTTCTCATTCCCTCTCCTCTACTCTCCTTATATTAAAAACTTGCTGAATTGTTTTTTTTACTAAAACTTTTAAAGGAAAAATTCACCCTTAGGCTGAGATGAGACGTGGGGAAAATTTCAGGCCCTGATCTTCAGAACACTTACACACATGCACAGTAGTGATCTCGTTGACTTCTCTGATGGGTCCATGGGTAAGAGATGTTAGAGAAGGAAAACAGTCTCCACATGGATTCATAAATGAAGAGGTCCAGAGAAAGGGAACTTTTTAAATAAAAAACACTAACTCCAATTGTTTCATACATTCTTTCAGCACAGGAGATCATCTAAGAGGGAGATTCTAACTGCTAACCCTGCTGTAAGCATAAAAACTAAGAGAAAGAAAAATTGTGAGGGCTGCATTCATAAAATTCAATGAGCTAGACTAAACTGAAAGGAAGCTTTCACAAACCTCCCTCTATTCATTTCCTGTCTTATTTTCTCCTTTTGTCATTCACCTTTCTGCAGCCCTCTCTCCCCATAGACACCAGAAAATAGAATTAATTTAACACAGAGAGGTTTTATAAAATCATGAATAACTCTGGAGCTCCCACTTTCATACCCCACAGTTCTTTGTATGTTCCTTGTTTACTCAACAAGGACAACTTACCCTTACTAGGTCAGAGAGAGAGAGAGAGGCAGCTACATTTACCCATCTGCAACTTATAACAGTCATCCTTTGTTCTGGAAGGAATATAACAGCATCTTCCTAACTTTACTCATGCTTGCATAGTAGATGAAACCTGAGACACAGCTATGCTTCTTCCCCATAGCCCACCCCCAGATATAGTGCCAGATGATATGGGTGTTGACTGTGTAGCTCTATCTAAGGTACTTAGATATGGCCTCCATCACCGAAGCATCTGAGAACTTCACAGTCTTTATGTATTTATCCTCACAACACCGCTATGAGGTAGGGAATTGCTATTATCCCCATTTTATAGATGGGGAACTGAGGCACAGAGAAGATACGTTACTTGCCCAAGGTCACACAGGGAGTCTTGGAAGAGCAAAGGTTTTCACCCAGGTGACAAGTCCTAAGCTAGCACTCTAACCATTGGACAATCTTTGCTTTCCATAGACTACTTTCCATAGACTACAGT
This sequence comes from Lepidochelys olivacea, assembly GCF_965140295.1. Classification (NCBI taxonomy): domain Eukaryota; kingdom Metazoa; phylum Chordata; order Testudines; family Cheloniidae; genus Lepidochelys; species Lepidochelys olivacea. Next base: position 12,836,724 of record NC_140412.1, read on the forward strand.
ACATTGCATGGTGTCAAGTATCAGGGGGTAGCCTTGTTAGTCTGTATCCACAAAAACAACAAGGAGTCCGGTGGCACCTTAAAGACTAACAGATTTATTTGGGCATAAGCTTTCATGGGTAAAAACCCCACTTCTTCAGATGCAACTGAAGAAGTGGGTTTTTTTTTACCCTCAAGAGCTTATGCCCAAATAAATCTGTTAGTCTTTTAGGTGCCACTCTACTCATTGTTGTTTTTATACAGTACACTATCCATGAGAGAAAACAAAACACTCAAGAAACCCTATATTTTCTTTTTTGTAAATTTACTCTGTGGCTTCTGGTTATTTCCTGCCTGAAAGATACAGCATTAGAGAGTGTGAAGGTATAAGGGTATAAGGGATAAAAGATCAGTAGCTGGCTGATTAGCCCCAACTGCTGTCCTTGGGAAAAGACCTGCAGCTTAATGGGCTGATGCTCATAAAAGGAGGAACAGGAAATGGAGAGGAGCTGCAATACCTTCCAGAAGCTGGAGCTACTGCTGTGAGGAAGTGTAATCACAAAGGCTCTGAGGTAAGAGCCCCCACTTTTGGGCTGAGGAACTTACAGGGGTGATGGACAGACTTGGGGAAGTCTGGTCTTGTTTTGTTGAGGAGACTTGAAAGAAAAGAAAATAAACCACAACAAGTGACCCTGCTGGAAATTGCTTTCCTGACCTGTGTGAGAAGATTCCAGACAGAATTCCCTCAGAGAATGTGTTGGCACAGCAAGAGCAAGGCTGGGTCCAGTCAGAAGAGGTGGCTATAAGACAGGGCCCAATCATTTGCAGCGTGAAAGACCAAGAAATTTAAAATATTGACTGGTGTCATTATTAAGGTTAATGCTGTATTAAGTTGCAGAGTGGAGATTGAAAAGAAATCTCCATTTTGTTATGAATACCAGAAGAAGCTGAGACTGACTTTGATACAGTAATTCAGTTTTTAGAATCAACATTGCCTTATGATTGTATTCTGGGCCTGATTCAAAGCTCCCGCTGACTTAATTTGGACTCTGGAATCAGGGCCTCTCAGCAGGTTTCAAAATCCATGGGTAAAAATGCGTGTGTCTGCCATGTTCAAGTCATTGCTCTTATCTAGAATGTTGTGTGTTTTTCATCTATAAGGACTAAAGTGGTGCATAGGGGTGTAGTAAAATACAAGGGAATGAGAATTCATGTTTTTCAGACCTGGCTAAAACAAATCCAGTTATATAGAAGAAGACATCTGCACCTTAGATCATAATTTATTTCATTAGAGATTAATGTCTCCGATCTTTCCCCACCCAAATTACAACGAATAGATGTGGACAAAATATATTCCTTTTAAATGCAAGATTGGTATTTCTCAGTGAGCAAAGTACCATGGTGATGAACATGCTATCAAAATGTAGAGAGAATGGGCAGGAAAAAAGAGATGTAGGCAGTGATAATGGGTCCAATGTTGAAGCTCTGTAATCCTCTGCTCCCTACATCACAGTAATATGATTATGTATTTGTGTTTGGCAATATGGTCCAATGGATAGGGCACTGTACTTGAATGAGGAAACCTGCCATCTATTCCCAGCTCTATCTCTGACTGTTGGCAAGTCATGTCACTTCTGTATGTTGCTATTTCCCCTCCAACCCTACATCTGTCTTGTCTAATTAGACTTTAAGATCTGTAGGTAAGTGTGGTATCACATTCTGTGTTTGCCCAGTGCCTAACACAATGGGGCCCTGATCTCACTTTGGGATTCTAGGAACTACTGTATTACAAAATAATACTATTTGAAAAGCTAGAAGTACCAAAGGACATTGCAAGCAAGCTCTGCTTTGGGACTTATTTGCAAGGGGGGTTCATGGGATTTGTTGTGAGTGCCTTTGAGGAAGTGTTTTATAAGCTTGACACAACCAATAGAGTATTAAAATTATTTAAGGTGGGATTTTCACAAGAACTCATTGTTGCCCTAACTCAGCCCCCAGGGAAGTCATGGTAAAAACGCACTTGACTTTCATGGGATCAGAGTTGAAAATCCCACCCTTAAAAAAAAAACATCTGAAATATTTTTGTCAGATTCTCAGGCAGGTGTAAATCAGCATAAACTTTCATGGGGTGAGCTGATTTATAGCAGATGAGTGGCCCTTAGTGATTGTACTTTGTGCAACTATTGTTCATTACAACATCAGTATTAAAGATTATTTTCATAGGTCTCATGGGGTGCTTACTTCAATGAAGTACTTTTGCATGGGGTTGCATTGTCCTTCAATAATTTTGAATCATTATATTCTAGCACAAACCTGCCTCCACCCTCCTTTCCTTTTCCCCCCCTACTTCATTGCTAGCATGTACCTAGGATACTTCTTGAAGACTCTGTATTGACACATTTTGGAACTGGACAGTAGGAATGTTTACATCTTATTCTTATTTGTCAAAAATTGATCAATGTCTTAATTGATGTAATACTCTGCTGTACATGTATAATTATATGTAATCTACCTCCCCTTCCTTGGAGCACACCCCATTAAACTGGGTTTTAACATTGCTTATGGTTTTGTTTTCATACCACTGAACTATACATACATACCAGTGCTGATTTTCACATTGAGTGGAGATTCAATACCAGAAAATCCTGAATAATTCGGACTGGGGAAGAATTAAAGTGAAAACTGTTCGTCCGTATTAGGTGCTTATTTGACCCCATTACCATAGTATCTGAGCACTTTACTGGCCATGATAACGAGGTCATATTCTGTGCATTTGGTCAGGAGAAGAATTCAATTGGAATTGATCTTGCCCCTGGACTTCCTTACCAATCATGCCATTCCAAAGCTTTGACTCACGTTCAACTTTTGCATTAAAATTGCCAAGGAGTATGAGCTTGTCCTCTTTGGGTACGGCAGAGAGAATTTGGTCAAGTGTGGCATAAAATCCTTCTTTGGTTTCATCAGTGTCAAAGGATGGAGCGTACGCACTGATGAGTGTTGCATGCCGATTCTTGGCAAGTTTAAAGTGGAGGGTCATTAGTTGTTCATTGATGCTAACGGGTAATTTCAAGAGTTGGTTGATGATTTCATTTTTGATAGCGAAACCAATGCCATCGATTTATATCATTCATCTTCACCAGCTCCTTTCCAAAAAAAAGAGTATAACCATCACCTCGTTCTTCAAGCTGTCCTTCTCCTCCATGTTGGGTCTCGCTCAATGTAGCAATGCTGATGTCATGTCTCTTGAGTTCTCTTGCCACAATTGTTCTTCGCTCTGGCCGATTACTTTTCAGGTTGTCCATCGGGGTTCAAACGTTCCAGCTTCCAAATTTCATTGTTTGGTTTCGACCGCAGTAAGGTCATCCCTCTAAACATAGTTATCCAGTCAGTGGGAGGCAAGGCAGTCTATGCTTAGGGCATCTTTTCTAGCTCTCCTCCACATGTGGGGTGAGCTGAGTGAATCTTAAAAAGGGCTGCTTCGTCATGGTTGCAATGGCTAAGTTGCACTCCTGCCTCTTTCCAAATGCAAAACCAGCCATCTGACAGCTGCCACTTGCATGCTGGTCTGTGACCAGGAGCTTTTGGTCATCACTGTCCTGCTCCCATTGCCACTCGCTGATGCATTGTGCTACATACTGTAGAAACATAGAAGAAAAGGATGGTCCCTTCCCCAAAGAGCTTACACTCTAAGTATTAGGTAAGAGAGAGTAGGTAGATAGCTGGGGGAGCACCAGGAAACAATGAGACAGTATTGGTCAGGAGGATCAGCATTACTCACAGAACACCAGGTGAGATTCAAATGAAGGTCCAGTTTTTAAATTGACCTAGTGTTTAGTGGGTTCTGATTCAGTATCCCATTCCAGAGATGGCACAAATCCTGGAATTTGCATCTGGGTTTAGATTTTAAAGTTCAGACCTGAACATCCCCAAACCTTGGAGTTCCATTAGGTTAATTATATGGTTGAGCTGATCAGGGAAATCAGATCTAGGTTGTCCATTTGGATTTTGAAACACCAGTTACATTTGGGATAGTTTTTATTTGTGGTACCACTCCACAGAGAGAGAGATAGCCATGTTTTGACTTGGGCCTGAGTTTTAGTTTGTGTTTCTATCTCCCCCACAATTTAGGGTCTTCAGAGTAAAAATGAAACCTAAACTGAGGCCCAAATAAAAAATATGGATGTATCTCTATAATGTAAGGACCAAATAAACCTCATGACCTTTCATTCCAAGTGCAGGTGCATTTATTTGACCCACTTTTTCTAATATAAACACAAAGTAACATGTACATATGTTTTGGTAGTTTAAAAATATATAATCAGTCCACCACACACTCGATCCTCTCCCTTGGAAGAAGATGAGAAAGAAAACAAGCCCTATGTGGCAGATGTTAGTCATGTGACAATGCATGACTGGAAAGCGCACAGATTTACGGTAGTGAGGGTAGTATAAGAACCTATATAGAATAGAATTCTCTTATTCTGTTACACTGGGTAAGATGAAATCAGAATCTTGCAATGAGGCCTAATGCACATATATATTAGAAAGCAATGGTAAGGTTACTCTTGCATTGTTAATTTAATTTCCAGACTTTTGAGTGCTTCGTTGTGCACCGTTATCATTGCACTTATAAATGAAATGCAAAACAATTCATCTCTACTTTAACCTTGGCTTTAAATAATCTTAGTTTTAACAGTAAAATGTGAAAGACTCTTTCATTAATTAAGCATTTGCTCAGTACAAATTTTATTAGAATTGACTGAATTATTCAGAATTGATACCCAAAAAATTCTCACTTCAAACCCACAATTTGTGTTTCTAAAAAAATTATTGCAGAGAAAAAAAATGAGCTGGTGAGTGACACAAGAGGCTACTATTAATAGACATGAATGCTTGAGGGGTGTGTGTGTGTGTGTGTGTGTGTGTGTGGAAAATATATGCATGGAAGAAGCTATTTGTTCATGATGTTTCAGAGCCCAGAGATGTGAGGCATGAAAATCACTGACCCTCTGAAACTGAGAAGCAAGGCTCAGGTAGATGATTATTAGTGCTGTGTGATGTATTTTCTTCATGAAGCAAAAGCACTGGAATTTGCTGCCTTTTATGCATGCATGAGTGTGTACTGGCGTTAAGAAGATGGTGAATCAATTATTTTTTTTACCCCCTAGACCTTTGCATAATTCTGTGTCAGAGGAAAAATGACCTTCACTCCTTCCGTGCTCCCCCAAAATAACTGCGTTTTGCTTAACAAACCCTGAACCAGTGCATTGTGGGGGGAGATGGGCTGAGCTGGAATTAATGTGTTGCCTCTCTTACTTCCACTTGGCCAAGTTCAGCCATACAATAAACTGACCCCAATACCAGGGCCATAGAAGTAGAACTGGTAAAAACAAATTTAAAAAAAAAAAAAAAAAACTTGAGTGCTTGTGGCACCTTAGACTAACAAATTTATTTGAGCATAAGCTTTCGTGAGCTACAGCTCACTTCATCGGATGCAAAAAACTTGTTTCCAATTACTGTATGCCCAACCACACCATAGAGCAACACTGATGTAAGTGTCTCTCTGATGAAGTTACGGTATTTTAATGGTTCAAATAAGGTCCCCCCTTTTTCCCTGCCCTTTCACTCCATACTAACAGAAAAAAATTCATGGTAAGTCAAAAGTATAAAGCTAAATGAAGTCACCAGTTAAATTTAAGTCAAAATTTTGGCTCAGGATTGTAAGAAAACTAGAACCAGTCGTAAGATTCACCGAATTTTTCATTTTGGCCAGAGTCTTTGAATTCACAGGTCTTTGGTTGGTTGTGAATAATGTATGTCATATGACATTGGTTCTGGATCTCTGATTGGTCGAGTGTGTGCCATATGGTTAAGAAGGTTGCCATTGTGCCCATTTTTGTGAGCAGTTCTGCTTTTCATAGAGCTGATATAAGAAAAGGAGATGAAGGCCAAATCCTCAGCTGGTGTAAATCAGCATCGTGCCATTGACTTCTTTTTCTGCATTTTCTACATATAAATATCCATATGAAGATGCACTGTCAAGGCCAGAGACAAGTCAATGCATGAATAACCTATTATGGCAGGTACAATGCCAAATGATCTAACATTTCCTCTGCTAAATAGTTCACTCTGAAGAAAGGTAATAGATGTCACCATTTGTCTTGGTGAAAAATATTGTTCTAAGGAATGCAACCATGGACTTGCTCCATAAGAAGGGAATTCTTGATTAAAAAGAGCTGCTCTTTCAAAATTGTATGGTGGGCCTGAGCCAAAGCCCAAGCAAGTCAATAGAGTGGCTCCCATTGACTTTAATGGGCTTTGGCATGGGCTGTGGATCAGGCATCTAATGGGTTAATATACATTCCTTCAATTAGAAGAGATTGGATTGCACTCTCTCTCTCTCTCCTTTGAGATTTCCCAAAAAATTTTTTATCCTAATTAATTCCCCAAAGACACTTTTGAGTTTGATAGAAATTACATTATGAATATATTTCCCACTGTTTTGCAGAATAACTCCCAGAAGCCATGCAAGTCATGAGAGGACCACCTACAGTAATGAAAGGATGCAATCTCTTTGGAGCATTTGATATAGCTATCCCGAATGATTCTTCCCATGGGGTGTGTGTGCAGGAAGGAGGGAGGGAGGGGGGCATCACTTCTGTTAAAAGGTAATATTTGTGCCTGTCTGTCTTAAATCACTATTCCGTGATAAATATTATGCTTCCCTCACTGCCTGTATTATGGTTTCACAGTTCAAAAATAGGAATGGGGAATAACTATTGATTTGTTCTGTAGTTCTTATTTCTACTTCATCACATTTACATATCATGCTACTTGTATGTTCCTTCCTGGGACATTATAATGTCCATTCTCTCTCTCAACCCCACTACAGAATTCATCAGAATGTTATACAAAACACCCCATGGTTTCAAATGGGTTCATTTCCAAGGCACATCTGTGAGGAATATAAACATAAAAGCCAATGACAAGATGCTCAGTTGGTGTAAATCAGTATAGCTCTATTTACTATTGGAGCTACACCAATTTACATCAGCTGAGGATCTGGCCCAGAACCTCAGCAATAACTTGTATTTCCAGCCCAGCTAAAACACCAACATTCTTGCTTACTTGGAAACAAAGGACCCTTTATACGAGCCAGACTCTTCTGAATTGTTTAATTATAGAGAGCCAAATGCCCCTCTCAGTTTGATTGACTCACTTCAGTGGGATGATCCCAGTGTAAAAGAGAGAAGAATCTGGACCATGGTTGATTAAGCATAGAACAAAGGCTGATGGAGTGTCCCAGCCCAAGGTAATCCTCTCTCTGCAGCTGACCAACTCTTCTGGAAAGGGTAGAGGAATCAGAGCCCTGGTGTTAACATTTTGAATGCCAGTGAAAATAAGGCAGGATCAGAGGTTAACAGAGGGAAATAACAAGTTAAACATTACTTAGACCAGTTAGATGCCTTCAAGTCATCAGAGCCTGATGAAATACCTCCTAGAATACTCCAGAAGCTGACTGAGGAGATATCTGAGCCATTAGTGATTATCTTCAAAAAATCATGAAAGACAAGAGATTCCAGAGGACAGGAAAAGGACTAATATAGTGCCAATCTACAAAAAGGGGGGAAAGGACAACTCAGGGAATTACAAGCCAATCAACTTAACTTCAGTACCTGAAAAGATAATGAAGAAAATAATTAAGCGATCAATTTGCAAACACTTAGAAGATAATAAGGTGATAAGTAACAGTAAGCATGCATTTGGCACGAACAAATTGTGTCAAACCAATCTAATTTCTTCCTTTGACATGATAACAAGCCTTGTGGATGGGGGGGAAAGTGGTAGATGTGGTAAATCTTGACTTTAGTAAGTCTTTTGATACTGTTTCATACAACCTTCTTATAAACTAGGGCAATACAACTTAGATGGAGCTACTATAAGGTGGGTGCATAACTGGTTGGAGAACCTTTCCCAGAGAGTAGTTATCAGTGGTTCAAAATCAAGCTGGAAGGGCATGTCAAGTGGGGGTCCTGCAGGGATCAGTTCTGTTCCATATCTTCATCAGGGGTTTAGATGATGGCATGGAGAGTACATGTATAAAGTCTGCAGAGGATACAAAGCTGGAAGAGATTGCAAATGATTTGGAGGATAGGATTAAAATTCAAAATGACCCGAACAAACTGGTGAAAGGGTCTGAAGTAAATAGGATGAAATTCAATAAGGACAAATGCAACATACTCCACTTAGGAAGGAGCAATCAGTTACACACATACAAAATGGGAAATGACTGCCTAGGAAGGAGTACTGCGCAAAGGAATCTGGGGGTCATAGTGGATCACAAGCTAAATATGAGTCAACAGTGTAACACTGTTGTAAAAAAGACAAACATCATTCTGGAATGTATTCACTGAAGTGTTGTAAGCAAGACACAAGAGGTAATTCTTCCGCTCTATTCCAGGGCTCAACTGGATTATTGTGTCCAGTTCTGGGTGGCACATTTGAGGAAGGATGTGGACAAATTGGAGAGAGTCCAGAAAAGAGCAACAAAAGTGATTAAAGGTCTAGAAAACATGACATATGAGGTAAGATTGAAAAAAAAAAGGAGTTGTTTAGTTTGGAGAAGAGAAGACTTAGGGAAGACATGACAACAGTTTTCAAGTACATAAAAGGTTGTTACAAGGATGAGGAAGAAAATTTGTTCTTGTTAACCTCTGAGGATAAGACAAGAAGCAATGGACTTAAATTGCAGCAAGGGCAGTTTAGGTTGGACTTTAGGAAAATCTTCCTGCCAGGGTTGTTAAGCACTAAAATAAATTGCCTAGGTAGGTTGTGGAATCTCCATCATTGGAGATTTTAAAGAACAGGTTAGACAAACACCTGTCAGGGATGGTCTAGATAATACTTAACCCTGCCCTGAGTGCAGGGGATTGGACTAGAAGACCTCTTGAGGTCCCTCCAGTCCTATACTTTTATGAATCTATGGTTTTTCCTCCTCCCCACCCCATCTGAGGTGAACAGTGCCCCTAGGGGAACAGGAAGACGCACAGAGATTATCGCTCATGAAGGTTGCGAGGCAGCAGATGAAGGCTTGATTTGTCTCTTCCTTCATGCACTTGCATATTCACACAGGGGCCAGACACAGTGAGGTCCAAAGTACATTGAATTGTCATTAAACTTCACCTGTATGCATGAGCTAGGTTTTGCCACCATGTCTGCACGTTCAGGTCTGGAGCTGGCTGGGAATTTTTGGATGAAGCTGTTTTTATGACAAAATGCCAATTTGTGAAATCTGAAACAGGAAGAGGGATGCCCCAACAACAGTCCAGTGGTTGGGGTATGACCTAGGATATGGGAGACCAAGTTCAATTCTCTGCTCTGATTCAGCCAGAATGGGGATTTTTATCTTGGATCACCTACATCCTAACTGAATGCCCTGACCACCAAGCTATTGTCTAGTATGGAGTGTGGGGTGTGTCTCTCCGAAAAATGTTTGAAATCTTAAAAATTTTCATGGGACAGGATAGCTGTTCCCACCCAGTTCTATTCAACTTCCCAATGAAGAATACTACTCTTATAGCAACAGGTGCTAATGTCACACAAGCCCAAAGTTTTCAGCTAACTTGAATTTACGAATTTCAGCTTCAATGGAAAATTGATCTACAAGCCGCTGATATCACTGAGGGACAAAAATAATAATGCTTTCCATTTTCTAGCACCTTCTACCCAATGACTTACATGCATTAATTAATGGATATGCATAACATGCCAGGAGGCACAATTTACTTGTGCAATAGGTCAGTATTATGACATCAAGGTGATAGGTTAGACAAATCTCTTACTGCTTGGGAAATTGAGAGAGATTTGGGTCCTGATTTTGAGAGGTACTGATCACCCACAGCATCCATTGACTTCAGTAGGTGTGTGCTCAGCATCTCTGAAAAACAGATTCTGGGGTCCAGATCCTCAAAGGTATTAAGGCAACCAGTGGAAGTTAAATACCTTCGAGGAGTTCAGCTTACATGACTTTCCCAAGATCACAGAGGAAATCTGTGGCAAAGCCATGAAAAGACACCAGATCTCATGATGCCTGGTCCTGTGTTACAGTCACAAAACCTTTCATGGAATCACTGAAGTCAATAGGTTTCAGAGTAGCAGTCGTGTTAGTCTGTATTCACAAAAAGAAAAGGAGTACTTGTGGCACCTTAGAGACTAACAAATTTATTTGAGCTTAAGTTTTTGTGAGCTACAGCTCACTTCATCAGATGAGCTGTAGCTCACGAAAGCTTATGCTCAAATAAACTTGTTAGTCTCTAAGATGCCACAAGTACTCCTTTTCTTTTTGTGAGGTCAATAGGACTTTTCTTGACTTTTTGAGGACAGAATTCTGTCCCCGGTATCTAAACAAAAAGTGGCAGGTGTGAATTACTTTTAATTAAAAGAAACATAATGACAGAAAACGTTTGAGAAGCACAACCTCTTGATCTTGCTGGTGTACTTATTTTTCAAACACCAAATTCTATTTTTTAGAGAAAAATGTAGAGAAAAGCAAGGCAGTAAACTTTATGATGTCATATTCATTCCAGCATCATAGCTGTTTTTTACTGACCACCAAGTAACTATCTCAATTATCTAAAATATTTTAATAGATCAGTCAAAATAGTGGGCAATAACAATAAAGCTAAAAGTGTCTTGCCTAATTAATGTCTATCCAGATACATTAAGTTTCCTGAAAAACAAGCCAGACACAGAACATGACATTAAAAATTTAGCATCCTCAAACAATATGGTTATTGCTTATTAATTATACTGAAGTGGTGCTACTAATTAGGTTAATAGGAAGCATCGTGTATGTAAGTATCATACACAGATAGTTAAAATAAATCATTGTGTTACATAGTTTTTCTTTCTCCAGTTAAACAAAAAAGATCCATTCCAAAGTCAAAAATACACAATTATTCCTCTGGTACTAGAAAGAAGTATTGTAATTTTATCTAATTCCTAAAAGACTCCTCAAACAAATGTAACTTACTGTTCAGAGTGTAAAAAGAAAAGGAGGACTTGTGGCACCTTAGAGACTAACCAATTTATTAGAGCATAAGCTTTCGTGAGCTACAGCTCACTTCCTCAGATGCATATCGAGTGTGTTATCCACACTGGATATGAATCCCTCTAAAATGGGAAGTTGGCCCCTTGGCAAAAGCTGTAGAGATCTGTGCTTCTTAGCTCTGGAATTTCCCTTATCCTCTTCCTAATGGTGACTAAGTTAGTGGTCATTTGATAAGGGTATGTCTCTAGTGAAGCCACTGGATATGATTACAGCTCCTGTCAACATACCCATTCTACCTTTAATCTAGCTAGCTCAGGTCCCAGAGCAGTGAAATTACAGTATTGTGCTCTTCAGAGTGGGCCATACAAGCTCACCAGAACCCTGGGTAATTATTTGCAGGGCTAGCTCGCACTATTGCAGTCTTCCAGTACCTGAGCTAGCTAGATTAATGCTTATTTGGGGATGTGTACATGAGCTCCAATCCCAAACTCTGATTGTGGTCTAGACATGACCATAGATACTCTAGCTCTGGCGGAGTGAGCTTTACATTGCATCTAACTCTTCACTCAATCCGACCATGATTCTCCTGACAAGTAGAGCTATTCACCTTTTTTTTTAAAACCAAAAAGTGTTTTAATAGAAAAAAGGCTTTTTCAGAAATGAATATTTCTGTGAATTTTTATCTTTTTTTCAAATATTATTGTTTTTCAAGACAAACCCAAATAGATTTGTTTTGTTTTGCCCATCCACTTTCCCCTTTTTCAGTGGGCAAGTGAAGAAAAGAATAAAAATCGGGAGAAAGGGGGGAAAAAACTGAAGACTGAACCCACATCCAAGGTTTTCCAAACCAAGTCTAGGTGTGAAAAAATTGGAATAAACAAAAAATTGTGCCATCTCAACCTGTGTAGGAAAAAATATTATATTTCAACATTTTTAGTTTTTTAGCAAAAAATCTTTATTTTGTTCCATTCTATTCTGTGTAGGTTCTTATGCCACCCTCATCACCATAGTATCTGAGGCCTTCTAGTGGTGTATTAAACAACATGACTGAAACTCTCATGTTTGGTTCAGTCTCTCTCTCTCTCTCTCTCTCTCATTCTTTCCTCAGGAGAACAGTCATTATGGAGATGTGGACTACCAATGTGAGGAGGAAGAGGGACAAACGGCACTGCCTGATCCCGCCCTCATTGATGTCATCAACAAAAATCCCACTGACCTCAGTTGGAGCACAGCTAAGGGCTAGTCTAACATGTGGAGTTATTCCAGAATAGCTATTCCAGAATAACTGCATGTGTAGACGCTCTTATTCCACTTTGACCATGGATCAAGTTGAACAGGAACAGAACACTTATTCCAGAATTACAGTGTAATACTTATTCCTGAGTTACCCCATGGGTGGACACTCTTATTCTGCAGTAAGAGTATCCGGAATAAGAGTGCCCACACATAGTTATTTCAGAACAGCTATTGTGCTTTAATTTCACAGTAGTAGTAAAGGCCTCGATAGTACTCATCACCATGCATTTTTGGACAGGTTTTCATGCCCCATTTGGGTCTTTTGTCCTGCCCTCCCACCCCGTTTCCGTTGGCGCCGAAGTTTGGTGCCATCGGCCATTTTGAAAGAAAAATGCATGCATTTGAATGGAGGAAGTGTTGTGTTTTGATACATGGAGAGCAGTTTAAAGTTTGGGTAAGGTTTATTGAAAAAAGTGATTGTGTAAGGAGAGCTGTTGCTAAAGGGCAGGTTATTAAAGAAAACAGAGGCTGGTAAAGGTATGCTATAAAAGAATAGAAAATGTGATACATTGAAAAATTTGAGTGAGAGACATTTGGGTAAGGTTATTGGATGTGATTGAGTAAGGAGAGCTGTTATGAAAGAACAGTGTGTTTGTGTTACTGAACACATGCATAGTGAAACATCCTACCCCACCGACTGTTGGTAGTGAAATCATAGCTGTTGTGGGCAGTGCTCCTAGAAGCTAGTCCCTCCTTTTGGTGGACCAATCAGAGGTTGTTTTACAGCTAGGTCACAGAATGCGCTTGTTGAACCAATCCTGTAGTCCCAAGATTTACAGAGGATCTTTACCTTACATTAAAAGCTATAAAAACAGGATTAAAAAGGAAATTTAGGAAGCACATGATAAAAAAGTGAATAAAAAAAAAGCATTAAACAATATTAAAAACTAAGGCAAAACCTGTTTTGAGCACATGGCCAAAAGCTGGCTAAAAAACTATTAAAAGCTATAAAACTAGGTTTAAAAAGAAAATTTACTAAACAGGGAAAAACTGGTTGAAAAACATTAAAAGCTCAGTTTCAAAAGGAAATTTACTTAGCACATGATAAAAGAGAATAAATCATTAAATATTATTTAAAAAGTGAATAAAAACATTAAAAACTCAGTTTAAAAAGGCAATTTAGCAAGAACATGATAACAAAGTGAATAAAAAAGCATTCAGTATCAGGGTAGATGAAAAGAAAGAACAGAGGAAAGATAGAGAGCACATGGTTGAACAGAAGAGAGAGAGAGAGATTTTTACCTTGCCTGTCTTTCTGTGAAATGAGGCAACTACACAGTCAGAAACTTTCAGACTGGTTATTCCCGCCTTTGAATTGGGCCAATCAGAGGTTGTTCTACAGCAGTGCTATAGAATTCTTTTTCCTGAACCAATTTTATAGGTCCAAGATTCTCCCCGCCCCCCGCTGTCCCTGTAACGGCCTTGTTCTTATCTAAAGAAACAGACCCCCAGCATTTTTCCCACCCTCTAGTTTATTTAGAAGGGGGTTTTCATAACAGTTAAAACCATACGCTTTTAGTAACAAACAATTTTTAAAAGTTTTTTTCCTAGGTTATAGGCTAGCACTGGTTATTTTTTTAGTAAGCCCAATATAAAACAGGCTTTTGCAGCTGATAGCTGTGATTAGAAAGAAGCAGGTTGCTTTTTTACCTGCTTTTTAACAAACACAAGTTAGTTCCATTAAGTTTTGTAATGGAATAAAGCTCTGCTTTATATTGACTTGAAAAGACACAGCCCTTTATTTACAAGGGTGTTTCAATAAAATAGAGCAGGCAGAATTACCCCAGGTTTAAAAATGAAAGCTTAATATAACTTTTGCATGAATGTGTTAAAAGGGGGGGGGGGGGAAATAAACCTCTCTCTAATCCACTGGATTACAGAACAAGGGGAATATAAATTAGCTGTTACAAAGGTTCGATGGTTTTCACCCTGGGGTGCTCTCTGCATCTCATTTATTTTTAATTGAAACAAATGTAAAAATGTTAAATAAAGGGATCTGTCTTCATATAGGTTTGTCTTCTGCATGCTCTTTTTTTATTGAAACATATGCAAACAGCATTAAATGAAGGAATGTGTCTTCATATAGCTTGTTTTTTTAAAGTGTTTATCCCTTTACAAGCCTTTCACCTCTATTTGTTAAAAACTTTTAACAAATTGCTTTTATAAAGTAACTGGCTGTGGTTTTAACCCTTAGGTAATTTCTTTTTTTATTTTACCTTGTTAATAAGCTTAGTTACAAAGCAATGTCTTCTTCACATAACAAAAGAAAATGTTTATTTCAACAAGTATTTGGTGTAATTTTATTTTAAAAGCAGGCCTAGGGCTTTCTTGTTACGGTCTGGCCTTCTTATCTCCGATTCACTGGCCCACAAATGCTGCTTTTGTTGAAAAAGCATGCTGCTTCAAAATGTTCTTACTAAAATACGACCCAAGTTATTCTAAAACATAGGGGAAAACTTTGTTATCACGATACGTTACTTTTATAAACAGGTTTTCTGTGTTTTTAACCATGGATTGTTTCTGCAGACTCACATGTTATTGAAACACCTATGCCAAGGGGGTTAAATGGCCTTGTTTTTCAAAGGGGTCTTCTTCTTTTCTAATGCACTACCTTCAAAAGGCTGTTTCAAGTTGTTCTCACTAAAAACATTGGGGGAAATCTTTTTCTTAGTCAGGGGTTAGGCCTAGGATGTTTCTGCCTGTTTTTTTATTGAAACACTCCTGTAAATAAAGGGATATGTCTTTAGGTGGGTTTTTCTTTTAAAGTGTTTATTTAATAAGTTAGAAAAGAGGGGATTTTAGGCATTACTTCACAAATAAACACATTTTAAATTGTGTATAGTGTGTGCTGGTCACCTTTTGTTACTGGGTCCTGTTTATTTAGATAAGAGCAAAGCAGGCGGCCTCTACAGAAAAAAAAAAAAAGCAGGAATCCTGGGCTACATACTTTAGCTTTAATGGTTAAAAAGTTTTTATGTTATATAGTAAGCTTATTTACAGTTAAAGTTACTGTTCTTTTTAGTACAAGTCTTTGGCATCATTTTCTTTTAAAAGCAGGACTTGAGCTTTCTTATTTCTGATTACAAATGGCTTCCTTTTTCACATTGTTCTTACTGACTATGTTAGTCTAAAACTTTTTTGTGTTTTTAATTCCTGAACGGTTTCTGCAGGCTTACCTTTTATTAAAACACTTATGCCAATGGGACTAAATAAAGGAGTGTATCTTTTCAACGGTTTATTCCATTACAAGACTTTCACCTCTCTTTGCTAAAAAGTGGGGAAAGAAACAAGCTTCTTCTCTCTGATCCAGGGGTTAACAAAATAAGGGAAATATAAACTGTCTGTTACTAAAAACCTGGAGTTTTAAACCTGGGATAATTCTGCCTGCTCTATTTTATTGAAACACCCTTGTAAATAAAGGGCTGTGTCTTTTCAAGTCAATATAAAGCAGAGCTTTATTCCATTACAAAACTTAATGGCACTAACTTGTGTTTGTTTAAAAGCAGGTAAAAAAGCAACCTGCTTCTTTCTAATCACAGCTATCAGCTGCAAAAGCCTGTTTTATATTGGGCTTACTAAAAAAATAACCAGTGCTAGCCTATAACCTAGGAAAAAAGTTTTAAAAATTGTTTGTTAATAAAAGTGTATGGTTTTAACTGTTATGAAAACCCCCTTCTAAAAAAACTAGATGGTGGGAAAAATGCTGGGGGTCTCTTTCTTTAGATAAGAGTAAGGCCGTTAAAGGGGCGGCGGGGGGCGGGGGCGGGGAGAATCTTGGACCTATAAAATTGGTTCAGGAAAAAGAATTCTATAGCACTGCTGTAGAACAACCTCTGATTGGCCCGATCCAAAGGCAGGAATAACCAGTCTGAAAGTTTCTGACTGTGTAGTTGCCTCATTTTACAGAAAGACAGGCAAGGTAAAAATCAATCTCTCTCTCTTCTGTTCAACCATGTGCTCTCTATCTTTCCTCTGTTCTTTCTTTTCATCTACCCTGATACTGAATGCTTTTTTATTATCATGTGCTTGCTAAATTTCCTTTTTAAACCAAGCTTTTAACTTTTTTTAGCCAGTTTTTGGCCATGTTTAGTATATTTTCTTTTTAAACCTAGTTTTATAGCTTTTAATGTTTTTTAAGCCAGCTTTTGGCCATGTGCTTACTAAAGAGGTTTTGCCTTAGTTTTTTATACTGTTTAATGCTTTTTTATTCACTTTTTTACAATGTGCTTCCTAAACAGGCTCTGCAAGCATGTGCTCTCTATTTTCCCCTTTTCTTGCCCTGTTCTTTAGGAAAGGTAAAGATCTCTTTCTCTCTCCAATTCAGCCATGTGCTCTCTATTTTCCCCGTTACTGAATGGTTTTTATTCACTTTTTTATTATGTGCTTACTATATTCCCTTTTCTTGCCCTGTTTTTTAACCTTTTTTTTAACCTATCCTGATACTGAATGTTTTCTTACTCACTTTTTTATCATGTGCTTCCTAAATTTCCTTTTTAATCCTGTTTTTATAGCTTTTAATGGTAAGATAAAGATCCTCTGTAAATCTTGGGACTACAGGATTGGTTCAACAAGCGCATTCTGTGACCTAGCTGTAAAACAACCTCTGATTGGTCCACCAAAAGGAGGGGCTAGCTCCTAGGAGCGCTGCCCAGAACAGCTATCATTTCACTACCAACAGTCGGTGGGGTAGGATGTTTCACTCTGCGTGTGTTCAGTAACACAAACACACTGTTCTTTCATAACAGCTCTCCTTACTCAATCACATCCAGTAACCTTACCCAAATGTCTCTCACTCGAATCTTTCAATGTATCACATTTTCTATTCTTTTATAGCATACCTTTACCAGCCTCTCTTTTCTTTAATAACCTGCCCTTTAGCAACAGCTCTCCTTACACAATCACCTTTTTTCAATAAACCTTACCCAAACTTTAAACTGCTCTCCATGTATCCAAACACAACACTTCCTCCATTCAAATGCACGCATTTTTCTTTCAAAATGGCCGACGTCACCAAACTTCGGCACCAATGGAAACAGCGTGGGAGGGTGGAACAAAAGACCCAAATGGGGCATGGAAACCTGTCACAAAATGCATGGTGATGAGTACTATCGAGGCCTTCACTACTCACACTCTACCTTAGCCCGAGTTAACTTTCTATTATAGACAAGCCCTAAAGTTGAAGGGAGAAAATGAGTCAAGTGGTCCTAAAATATTTGTAGATGTTAAAACTTTTGGAAATGTCCTTCTCTGGACCAGCAGTTTGACACAGGATATTTTCTTTGTTCCTTTGGAGGTTTTTGTTGTTGGTGGTGGTTTTTCTTCATGTCAGTTTTGAAGTTCTGACTTCAGTTGAAGAGAGTGAGGAAATGATACAATGATGATAGGTGCAATAGTAGAATTTAACTACTAGATTAAACAGAAAATCAAGATTAGATACAGGAAATAAGAACAATTAGCTTGGAACTGCAGCTGGGCAAACAGTTAAGAAATTCTGAGGCAATCAGAGTTTCCTATCTAATCTTGCTGAGTGCAGCAACCAATCAGACTGGAGAGCTTTTCACAGTATGGTAACTGAAAAGTAAGCAATGCCATGTCTATGCAAATACTAGTCCTACCGGCTCATATGCTCTTTTAGTCAGTGAGATTAAACAATTTGCGTATCACCTTTTTACTGAGAAATACATGTATGGTGATTATGCTAGTCATACAGCCAGGGCCAATCAGAAAGTAGAGATTTACATATTGGGGGGAAAAATGCATGGCTGTGTATAATGAGTGATGCCTACATACTTGCAGACACCATGGATTTTAGCAGGGATCAAACCTGGGACCTTCACTACCAAAAGCACTAAACTATATGGATCAGGGACCCTGTCTTCACATGTATTTATACAACACCTCACACAACAGAACATCAACCATGATATGGGCCCTGGGGGCTACTGCAATAGAAGTATGAAATAATAATAACAAAAGCCCTTATTGCATAAGCTAAATGAGTAACTCTGTTAACTGCCACTACGTAGCAGGCTGTTAGTCACTAAAGTAGTCACTAGAAGGAGACCTGAACACTGAGGCCGCATATGCAACTCATGCTGAAATCAGGTGGAAATACCCCTCATTGCCTTCAGTAGGAGATGAACTGGAAACTAAGCCACTTTATTAAATATGCTCCCATAACTGAACAGCCTCCCTCCTCTGATTAGCAGAGACAATGCCACCCCACCACAATCACTGAGATTACTAAATCCATTAAGAGAATATTCCCAAATTATCAAGCTGTTAAGACTACTTCTCAGTTCCAATTCATGTAAAGCATTTTTGCAACAAACATTCACTGTACAGTGCATTCATGGCTCTGTTGCAAACTCAAACAGTAACAGCTTAGGACACTTTAATATTTAGCAAACAATAATGACCTCTAAGTAGCATGCTGTTTGTATTTCACAAGTTAACATAAGGAAATAATCTGCTGTTTAATTTATTATGGACACATGAGCTAGACTGACACATACTTAGGTGTTGCATTCAGGCTAACCCATGTTTTCATATTTCCAAAAATAAAGGAAAACATTTTTTTTTAGCCTTCATTCTCCAGGAAAACCAGGTGTTACTGTTGTGTTTAATTACTTTTTGTTATATTAATTGCTGTGCATTAAATTCTAATGAAATGTTGGCAATTAATGCCTAGTAATTAACAAGCATTAGTTGTTTTCTTACGTGTCAATTGCTTATCTATGGCAATTAATTTGAAAGGTTATTTTTATAACCACCCTATAGTCAGTCCCAGTAAACTTATTGTTCCTTATTTAAAATACAAAGGCTGGAATGTGGCTTGTATAGATAGATATGCAATCAAACTGAATGGGTACTGTGATCAAGTGAAACAATATTTCTACTTAGCATTGCCTGAATATCTTCCTGTGTTCCCTCTCTGCACAGAAGTTTAGATTATTTTTGCCATTGGTTTGTATTTAGCTCACCAGTTGCACTAGAAGGCCCATCCCCTCCATGCAGTATTGACAGATATTCTTTAGCCAGATTCTGTCTTGGTCATCTAGGTTTCAAAGTAGCAGCCGTGTTAGTCTGTATTCGCAAAAAGAAAAGGAGGACTTGTGGCACTTTAGAGACTAACCAATTTATTTGAGCATAAGCTTTTGTGAGCTACAGCTCACTTTATCGGATGCATTCAGTGGAAAATCTAGGGTTACCATACGTCAATATTTTCCTGGACATGTCCGGCTTTTTAATTCTTAAATCGCCATCCGGGTGGCATTTTTAAATATCTAAAAATGCCTGGTATTTTGCCATTATTATTTTTCCCCAAAGAAGAGTTGATCATTCAGGAAAGAGAGTGAATGTTGATTATTCAAGAAAGCAAGTGAATGTTGATCACTTGAGAGAGTGACCGCTTTTCCCCCCTAGCTCCCAGTGCTTGCGCCATGAAACAGCTGTTTCACACGGCTGGGAGGGAGGGTGGAGGAGAGGGAACGTGGCACGCTTAGGGGAAGAGGCGGGGCTGGGGCGGGGATTTGGGGAAGGGATTCGAATGGGGGTAGGAAAGGGGTGGGGAAGGGGTGAAGCTGGGGTGGGGCAGGGGCAGCATGAGCAAATACCCCCCACCCCGTGGAGTATCATCTTTTTTTTGAATGTTCAAATATGGTAACCCTACAAGATCACCACCAAATATCTTCCAATACCCTCTTGGCACAGTCTTCTTCAACCTGCTCCCTCCCTCTGCTCCAGAAAAGGAGCTACTGCCCCTTTCCCAGAATTCCTTTTTGCAAACCCTGCAACTCCCCTCAGCCCTAGGAACTACAAATCCCAGCATTCCCCTGGTCTGGGTTAAAGCCGGGACTAGGGCAAGCCTTGAATGCAGAGATTATCTCAAAGGGCCCACACACCTGATGTCTGTAGTACAGCTGGTCCAAAAATGATAATAGTTCGTCACAAAAAAAATTGAAATTTTCATTCTGCATGTTTTGAAAAGGAATGAGTGACTTTTTTTAGTTAAAATGTTATGTGCTTATCAATTTTCATTTCCTCCCCTTTCCCCCTTTTCTCTTCCTTTATTCCTTTTCCCATTTTGCCATTGAAAAAGGGAGGAAAAACATATAAAAAAGAGAAAAAGCTGATCCCCTCCAACAAATACTTAAACTTTTACTTAAACTTAATACTTTGTTTTCAAAGTCTTTGTTGAAGAAAAAAAAATTCAGATGCAAAATGTCATTGTTGAATATATGCCCTTTTTAAACAACAACAAAAATGTTCAAAATATCTATGGGCTCTAATGGGCAGAAGTGAGAGGCTTTTTCTCTGGCAAGAGCTGAGGCAGCAGGTCTCCATGGATACTGACAAACTTACAAAATGGTGAAAGCACCTCCCTATTGCACAAACCTCAATCCATTATCTGGTGCACTCCGATTCGGAACTTTCTTCACAAAGAAGTGAAGTGGACTGGCTTCTCTTCACTGTGCATGGTGAATGAAATGGAAATATAAAAACCCAGCACAAATGGTTAAATAAATGTCAGAGGAGTGTTGCCAGCAGAGAATTTGGCCCAGCAGATATTTATTTAAACAACAATAATTTGAAACTAGATAGAACTGGGTCACATTTCTTCAAATTTTCAGTATTAAATTTTATATACAAAAGAACTTCAAAAGCTTGTCTGTGAACATTGTTCCCCATTCTCTGAACAAGCTGTTTGGAACCACGTAATGCTGCACATTTCTATCCCATGTAACTAGATTCAGTTATTAGTGTTACCTTACTAATGGCTGTTAGAGTAACTTGTCACTTGTTTTAAGCTGATCCTGATTGGGACTTCTGGGCTCTACCGCAATTCAAGTAATACAAGAATTCTTTTTTTTTTTTTACTAATTTCTTTTATTCACAGTGGATCTGTTTCAGCAGAGAATCTGTGCCGTGTAGGGGATGGCATGAAGGCGGGCATGGACTCAGAAAACACAGCACTGGGGGGGGAGTGAAAGACAACAAGGTCAGAGCTGTAGGTTGTGGCTGAGTGATGTCTGAGCTTGAAAGAAAGGACAAAAAGCTTGAACTAGCTGCAGATACAATCACAGAATTCAGATACTATCTATCCAACTTATATATTATGTTGTAACAATTGGTTCCAAAAAATTGCCCTCCTTGTGAGCTTAATTGTAAGAAGTGAGTGAAAGTTCTTAAAATGTCACAATAACTTATAACAACAGATGTTGATGGGAAAAGGTACAAAAGGGAGAAAACTGAATTAGTCCAAAACAAAAAGACCTACTGATATAATTCAAGGATTGTGTTAGAATCATGCCTGATAAATAAGAGACGTGCAGGACTGGATATTAATGGTCCAAAATTGCTGTGTCAGAAATTAATCCTAATTGGTGGAAAAATGAGAGGTTGGCCTATTTTGCCCACCACTTCTCTTTGGGGTTTTAAAAAGAAGGGACGCAAGCAGCGGGGAAATTAATTAAGAAGAATAAACTGCCAACTATTGCTGCAGCGAGCTTTAACATCATGACTGCCACTTGCCCCAGAATCTACCACAACACTGTTGGGCCCTTGTTGTCCTGAGCCTGAGAGATGTCTTGACCAGATTGGGCCAGAGAGAGGTTTCAGCTAACTCCTAAATACCATCTGAGATGTGAGATTTTGTCTTGACCCCACCCCTTATTTATTCTCTTTCCTGTCTCTCTCCTTTTGCCTTCAATCCAGTAAAAGCCTGGCTTAGCCGGCAAGACTGTATATTTTGCAACATTGCCAGTGACCAGAAAGAGGCAGTTAAAAGCAATGCCTTAAACAGCCCAACTCTGGTATTAATGTGCCAGGTCTTGGTGTGGCTATTAAGACACTGTCCCATGCCTGTCAGGTTGGGACAAAATTGTAAAACATCAACACCAGAAACAGAAGTTGTATTCTTGTATTCTGTGTTGTTCTTTTTTCTCCCCTCTTGCTTGTTTTTGTCTTGTTTTGTCTTCTGAGAAATGGGTTCAGACACTAACAACAGCAACAACCATCGATCCAGTCCATTTCAACTAACTTTTTCTTCTCTTTTCCTCCAAAAGGACAGTTATTAGCATCTTCAATACCACCTGAAAACAGTCAAGTGGACGTGGGGGGGGGGGGGATGATTTCCTTTAAAAATTCCCTCTGACTAGAGGGAATGTTGTTAAAATGAGAGCCTTATTTAATATTTTACATTTCAAATGCTTTAGCTGGGGTTCCTTCTTGGCTATATTTTTAATAAAAGGTTAAAAACTAATTTAATGGTGTGTTTGCCATGGGGCTGAGCAGGCTGAGGTCTCTGTATGCCAAACCCTGAACTGGTTTAAAACCGTTTAATGTTGGACCGTGATAGTGATCTTTTAACACCTTTGACTCTGGGCCCATTTATTCCATCTAAATGAATACAACAGTTTCCCCCACACCAGCATATCTGAGCACTTTACAACATTGAATAGCTTTACCCTCCTAACTCTCCTGTGAGGCAGGATAGTGCTAGGAGCCCTATTTTACCAGTGGGGCAGATAGAGATTAAATGACTTGCCCAAGGAAACACAGGAAACCTGTGGTTAAGCAAGGGATTGAAGCTACACCACCTGTAGCTACCACACCAGCCACCAGACCTCCCTCCTCAGTACTGATGACTTTGTTATAAAAACCTGTACACACTACAAAGATTCAAAATAAGGTGTGAATCTGTTCAAAAGGTGTTTTTTGGCGGTGGCAGTGTGCATGTTGTCACCATACAACCCAACAGGCTACTGTACCAAACCACAATGAGAATACTGTCATTACAGGCAAGAAAGTTTGAATAAACTTTTAATTTCTCTTTTTTGGAGTTGGTTTTGCATCAGCCTTAACTTTATGGTAAGTTCACTATGTGCTATTTATGAAACAAAAGCCTCTCACCTTGAAAACGTTGACTGGTGAGTTCTGTAAGAATCAGCTCAAATCCAGTCACTCTGCATTTCTCTTTGCCTGTAATTCAGCAGCTCTCTTTCCTTTTCCCAGATATAATGGCTCCCGAGGCTAAACACATAAGAGCTGCATTATGTAAGTGTTTTCATTTTGCAAATAAGTGAGCTGCAGGCCTCGGTTAGTTTAGAGAATACAGTGGAACCTGGGAATATTTCTAAAGGAGACAAACATGCAGGAGAACTAGAGAATAATATCATTTTGCTGTTATGAATAACAAAACCGACATTTATAGTCACTGTAATGACACAATTGAAATCTGTGTAGCCTGGATGTTCAGAAATAAACAATGACGTGCTTAGATGTAATTAGACATGGGCTTCCTAACCAGCTTATATGCTAAAATGGGGTTTTGAGAGCACACAAATTGTGTGTGCAAAATTTTGGCACAGTTTTAAAGCATGACTGAGATCCCTTATAAAATTGGGATTGATTTACACTTAGGTATTGTTGTATTGTATAACCTAGAGGGAGTCAATGGCAGCAAACGCACAAACCTGTACCATTTGAGTTAAAGGAAAATCTCCTTTTAGCTATGAGTAAACATCATGTTGTTGTAGTCACTGGTCTGCTATAAAGAGTTAAGCATCAGAAGCACTAATAGGGGTTCAGCAGATGGGGTGTGTGGGACTCAAGAAGTCTGAGTTCTAGTCCTGTCTCTGCCAATGTCCTGCTTTGTGACTCTGGAAAAGGCACTTTGCTTCTCTGACCTGTTGTCTATTTAGATGTGATCTCACTGGGGCAGGGTCTGTCCTTTACCATGTGTTTGTACTGCGCCATGCAGTGTGTCTGGGTGCTCTGTAACTTCGATATTATAATACAATAATAATAATAATTGCTAAGCCCGTGCATTACACTAGAAGGCATCACCTAAATATGGACCAAATAAAAGTAAATATTGCTTCATGTAGCATATAACCACTCTGTCATCTGAAGTTAGAGGGCCAAATACCATGCTGGAGTTCAAAAAGCTAGATCTTATAAATAAAAAAGCTTTTGTCTCCAAAATAATATGGTATCACCAATAAAATGTGCAATAACTATATATAATCGAAAATAAGTAAAGTCAAATTGCAACCCTTGGGGCATATGCTTCCTCACTCCTGAACAATATATAACATTCCACCATTGACTATGCTATCTATCCTATCCAAAGTACTTCTCTGGCCCTCATTACCACAGTATCTAGGCACTGCATAGTCTTTAATGTTTCTATTCTCTCAACACCCCGGTGAGGTAAGGCAGTGTTGTTATTCCTGTTTAATGCAGGGTGAACAGAGGCCCAGAGAGCCTAAATGACTTGTTCAGTGTCACAGAGGAAGCCTATAGTGGAGCAAGAAAGTGAACCCAGCTCTCCCAAGTCCTACAGTGGCACCATAACCCACTGCCCCATCCTTAGGAATAGGAGCCTGACTACACACATGAGGAAAGTTATGCATGTATTACAGAAGACTGTCTAGTGCATCAGGCACTGCAAGAGGCAGGATACCAGCCGTGATCTTAACCCATCTGATGTTCCGGTGTTCCTCAGTTTCAGATATTTTATGGTTAATTTAGTGTGAAAAATAATAGCTGATCCAATGGTGCAAAATTTATCTGGTGACAAAATTGTGTGGTGGTGAATAATCTGATGTGGACATTACCCAGGGCTCCTGATGTTATCAAAGAGTAACATTAAATGGCAACCCAGCACGACTGACATTACCAAATATGAACATAAACCCCGCATCTAAAATCGAAGACCTGCAGTGCACAGTTTGATGCTTACATGACCCAGCGGTGACACAAATTCAATAATGAGAGGTTGCTGGCAGAGTCTGTAAGAGAGCAATGAGAATACAGTGTAACTGAATCCAATGCTGGCAGCGTGTTGTAACATTTGAATAAGCTGATACCAACGCGATCCTGGCTGATATGATCTGAGAGTGGCGCAGATCAGTCAAGACATGAGCTGATATCAACAGGTCTCAGTTCTGAACTGACAATCCCATGGCAACGTCAATGTTATTGGCATCAGCATGAAACTGTGTTTGCTATACACTGGAATGACTTCAGAGTGTGTTAAAATTATCCTGCATTAACCAGCTGAAACATGCTTCAACTCTTAAAAGAATGAAATTTCTAAAAGTATGTTATTATGAAGTAGTAGGGCTCCAAGACTAGCTGGGCATTTAGAGTTGTCTGGTGTGTGATGATAAGCATCATCATCCTGATTATCAGTGTCTATTTGGCTCATTTATCTTTGGATATATACCCAATGAAGATGTGAATAAAGTTAAAAGGTAGATCATATAAAACGGTGATTCAACCCATCCTAATGTATGGAACAGAGACTTGGCCAGCCACAAGAAAAAAAGGAAGGAAAAGGCATGGGTAGAGACTGTCGAATCGTGGACGTCAACGAATGGCTATGCAGGTGGTGTCGGAGAGAAGGAGGCTCCACCTAACGAAGACAGGGAAGAGCCTCTTCGCAAGCACGCTGGCTAACCTAGTGAGGAGGTGTCAAGGTTCCTCCCCCACTCTGAACTCTAGGGTACAGATGTGGGGACCTGCATGAAAAACCTCCTCAGCTTATCTTTACCAGCTTAGGTTAAAACTTCCCAAAGGTACAAATTAATTTTATCCTTTGTCCTTGGAATATCCACTGCCACCACCAAACTCTAACTGGGTTTACTGGGAAATGTAGTTTGGACACGTCTTTCCCCTCCCAAAATCCTCCCAAACCTTGCACCCCACTTCCTGGGAAAGGTTTGGTAAAAATCCTCACCAATTTGCATAGGTGACCACAGACCCAAACCCTTGGATCTGAGAACAATGAAAAAGCATTCAGTTTCCTTACAAGAAGACTTTTAATAGAAATAGAAGTAAATAGAAATAAAGGAATCACCTCTGTAAAATCAGGATGGTAGATACCTTATAGGGTAATTTGATTCAAAACATAGAGAATCCCTCTAGGCAAAACCTTACATTACAAAAAAGACACACAGACAGAAATAGTCATTCTATTCAGCACAATTCTTTTCTCAGCCATTTAAAGAAATCATAATCTAACACATACCTAGCTAGATTACTTACTAAAAGTTCTAAGACTCCATTCCTGGTCTATCCCCGGCAAAAGCAGCGTACCGACAGACACAGACCCTTTGTTTCTCTCCCTCCTCCCAGCTCATTGGTCATTTTGGTCAGGTGCCAGCGAGGTTACCTTTAGCTTCTTAACCCTTTACAGGTGAGAGGATTTTTCCTCTGGCCAGGAGGGATTTTAAAGGGGTTTACCCTTCCCTTTATATTTATGCCAGGAGGGCTTTAAACTAGGTTCACCAGGAGAAGGGGACCAAAGCCCTGAGATAAATGGGGATGTGGGATACTGGGAGGAAGCACGAGCAGGAGAGCACAAAAGCAGTATGAACAGCAAGTTATCTGAAGTGCCTATACACAAAAGAAAGAAGCCTGGGAAACAAGCAGCGAGAACTAGAAGTCCTGGCACAGTCAAGGAATTATGATGTGATTGGAATAACAGAGACTTGGTGGGATAACTCAAATGACTGAAATACTGTCATGGATGGATATAAACTGTTCAGGAAGGACAGGCAGGGCAGAAAAGGTGGGAGAGTTGCATTGTATGTAAAAGTGCGGTATGACTGCTCAGAGCTCAAGTATGAAACTGCAGAAAAATCTGAGAGTCTCTGGATTAAGTTTAGAAGTGTGAGGAACAAGGCTGATGTTGTGGTGGGAGTCTGCTATAGACCACCAGACCAGGGGCATGAGGTGGACGAGGCTTTCTTCTGGCAACTAACAGAAGTTACTAGATCGCAGGCCCTGGTTCTCATGGGAGACTTCAATCGCCCTTATATCTGCTGGGAGAGCTATACAGCGGTGCACAGACAATCCAGAAAGTTTTTGGAAAGTGTAGGGGACAATTTCCTGGTGCAAGTGCTGGAGGAACCAACTAGGGGCAGAGCTCTTCTTGACCTGCTACATATAAACTGGGAAGAATTAGTAGGGGAAGCAAAAGTGGATGGGAACCTGGGAGGCAGTGACCATAAGATGGTCAAGTTCAGGATCCTGACACAAGGAAGAAAGGAGAGCAGCAGAATACGGACCCTGGACTTCAGAAAAGCAGACTTTGACACCCTCAGGGAACTGATAGGCAGGATCCCCTGGGAGAATAACATGAGGGGGAAAGGAGTCCAGGAGAGCTGGCTGTATTTTAAAGAATCCTTATTGCGGTTACAGGGACAAACCATCCCAATGTGTAGAAAGAATAGTAAATATGGCAGGTGACCCTCTTGGCTTAACAGTGAAATCCTTGCTGATCTTAAACGCAAAAATGAAGCTTACAAGAAGTGGAAGATTGGACAAATGACCAGGGAAGAGTATAAAAATATTGCTCTGGGATGCAGGAGTGAAATCAGGAAGGCCAAATCACGCCGGGAGTTGCAGCTAGCAAGAGATGTTAAAAGTAACAAGAAGGGTTTCTTCAGGTATGTTAGCAACAAGAAGAAAGTCAAGGAAAGTGTGGGCCCCTTACTGAATGAGGGAGGCAACCTAGTGACAGAGGATGTGGAAAAAGCTAATGTACTCAATGCTTTTTTTGCCTGTCTTCACGAACAAGGTCAGCTCCCAGACTACTGTACTGGGCAGCACAGCATGAGGAGAAGGTGACCAGCCTTCTGTGAAGAAAGAAGTGGTTCAGGACTATTTAGAAAAGCGGGATGAGCACAAGTCCATGGGGCCGGATGCGCTGCATTCAAGAGTGCTAAAGGAGATGGCCGATGTGATTGCAGAGCCATTGGCCATTATCTTTGAAAACTCATGGCGATCGGGGGAGGTCCCGGATGACTGGAAAAAGGCTAATGTATTGCCCATCTTTAAAAAAGGAAAGAAGGAGGATCTGGGGAACAACAGGCCAGTCAGCCTCACCTCAGTCTCTGGAAAAATCATGGAACAGGTTCTCAAGGAATCAATTCTGAAGCACTTATAGGAGAGGAAAGTGATTAGGAACAGTCAGCATGGATTCACCAAGGGCAAGCCATGCCTGACTAATCTAATTGCCTTCTATGACGAGATAACTGGCTCTGTGGATGAGAGGAAAGGAGTGGACGTGTTGTTCCTTGACTTTAGCAAAGCTTTTGACATGGTCCCCCACAGTATTCTTGCCAGCAAGTTAAAGAAGAATGGGCTGGATGAATGGACTATAAGGTGGATAGAAAGCTGGCTAGATTGTCAGGCTCAATGGGTAGTGATCAATGGCTCCATGTCTAGTTGGCAGCCGGTATCAAGTGGAGTGCCCCAAGGGTTGGTCCTCGGGCTGGTTTTGTTCAATATTTTCATTAATGATCTGGAGGATGGTGTGGATTGCACCTGCAGCAAGTTTGCAGATGACACTAAACTGGGAGGAGAGGTAGATACGCTGGAGGGTAGGGATAGGATACAGAGGGCCCTAGACAAATTGGAGGATTGGGCCAAAAACAAATCTGATGAGGTTCAACAAGGACAAGTACAGAGTCCTGCACTTAGGACAGAAGAATCCTACTACAGACTTGGGACCGAATGGCTCAGCAACAGTTCTGCAGAAAAGGACCTAGGGTTTACAGTAGACAAGAAGCTGGATATGCGTCAGTGTGCCCTTGTTGCCAAGAAGGCCAATGGCATTTTGGGATGTATACGTAGGGACATTGCCAGCATATCGAGGGACATGATCATTCCCCTCTATTCGACACTGGTGTGGCCTCATCTGGAGTACTGTGTCCAGTTTTGGGCCCCGCACTACAAGAAGGATGTGGAAAAATTGGAAAACGTCCAGCGGAGGGCAACAAAAATTATTAGGGGACTGGAACACATGACTTATGAGGAGAGCTGAGGGGACTGGGCTTGTTTAGTCTACGGAAGAGAAGAATGAGGGGGGATTTGATAGCTGCTTTCAACTACCTGAAAGGGGGTTCCAAAGAGGATGGCTCTAGACTGTTCTCAGTGGTAGCAGATGACAGAAGAAGGAGTAATGGTCTCAAGTTGCAGTGGGGAAGGTTTAAGTTGGATATTGGGAAAAACGTTTTCACTAGGAGGGTGGTGAAACACTGGAATGCATTACCTAGGGAGCTGGTGGAATCTCTTTCCTTAGAAGTTTTTAAGGTCAGGCTTGACAAAGTCCTGGCTGGGATGATTTAGTTGGGGATTGGTCCTGCTTTGAGCAGGGGGTTAGACTAGATGACTTCTTGAGGTCCCTTCCAACCCTGATATTCTATGTTTCTATGAAATCTGTATCCTTGCCACCATAGAAATGAAAATGTTGAGATGGTCAAATGGTTGGACACTCCATGATAGGAAATGAAATTAGGTTGTGAGGGGCCTAATGTTGGTTACCACAATGGAAGATAAGTTGAGGGAGGCTAGGTTAAATTGATATGGGCATGTCCAATGGATACCTGAGAGTTATATAGGTGGGCTGTCCCTTGTAGTGTTTGTGGATGAAAGACAACCAGGTGGGAGGCCAAAGATTTGGTACATGGACCGGATCTGAGTAAATGTAGAGAGACTGATTTGCATGACAGCCAAGTGTGTGACAGTGAGTTTGGAAGAAGGCTATAAATTCCCCGACCCTGAATAGGGAAGTGGCAAGAAAGAAGAGGAGGGAGAATATATACCCTTGTGGTTATGCTGTCATTCACTGAGAATACAGCAATGATCCACTGCATGGAATTCAGGAAATAGGTTTCAAAATGAGAAAATACTATCTTAAAATGACCACCACACTTCCCTGCATTAGAGATACATGCATATTTGTTTCTGAAATATTTGTCCCTCAGAGGCACCTCCAGCTGTGCACCACATTCTGTTTATCTTGATTCTCATGCCACACCCATGAACTTGGTATCTGAATTTGCTGAAATATTAATAATTATTATTATTTATGTTACCGTAATGCCTAGGAGCCCTAGCCATTGAAGAGGATCCCATGGTGCTAGGCACTGTTCAAACATAGAACAAAAGGATGGGCCCTGACTCAAGGAGCTTATAATCTAAGATTAAGACAAGAGACAACAGAGGGATACAGACAGACATAGGAGTACAAGTGAACAATGAGACAATACTGGTCAGCATAATAGGCTGTGGTCTCTGCACACCAAGATATCATTGCAAAGGAGAGTTTTGAAGATAAAATGCTACATTGAATCATAACTACTGCAAACAACTGGAGCACTGATTCCAATAGCTAGGTGCATAGGAAGAATAATGGGGAGATTATGTTTTCTTTTGTTCAACTAGGATGAAGAAATAGCATTCTTAGTTGCAATTCATTTGTTGATTTTGAAGAAAAAACAGTAGTTAATTGGCACAAATCAAGGGCCGTTGAGAGTTCTGGCCTCTTCAAGTTTTAAGTGAGGGGTTCTTAGTCGGGGGATTGTGACATATCGCTCAACTGGAGGTAGGTCTTGGGAGGTCATGGTTTGGAAAAGGTTGAGAATGATGGTTCTAGGTTATGGATGTTCATATATAATGTGGTCTTGATTGTTAGGGATTGGAAATTGTTCCTATTTCATTTCTTTTTGGTGGTCAGTATGGAATGAGTTAGAGGTGACACTCCATTTCCTAGTGGGAAGTTGTCCAAAGTTTCTGTGAAAAGGGATGGAGATTCCACTAACCTTTTATCCCCAAGGCCTGTCACACCAGGTCAGGTTTGAGGGTACACTGGCATGGCACTCAGTGTATGGAAGCTTTCTCTGTTGCTGCTTGTGCCTGCCTACTCTGGAATACATAGCGAATTCCATGTCTGTTTTCACCAATCCAACTCTTATGACATTCCAGGTTATTTTGGGGGGAGAGTGTGGACAGATGCTTGTCCAACGAGAACTGAGCAAGGTCACCCCTTTATTTCACACAGATTGCCAGACACCATCAGATGGATACAACATTTGCTCATTCCTAACCCAGGATGAATTTGAACTGGTGAGTCACAGTTGATGTGCTTCACGGTACATTTACATTTACATTCCCCTTCTCCACCCTCCACTAGTCACCCTTCTGCACAACAATTAATAAGATCTCTAGCTCCTTGTTTTGGTTTTTGAAGGATAGTGGGGAAAGAGTCATGTGAATTAATGTTTTTCTCCCCAAAACAGCTGTCTGTGGTGCGTGCTGGATTTGATTCCCACATTACATTGCTTCTGCTGTTTGTGAGTATCACACATCATGACACTAAAACAATCCGTTTGCAGTGTTGTTGTAGTCATGTTGGCCCCGGGATATTAGAGTGTCAAGATGAGTGAGGTAATATCTTTTATTGGATCAGCTTCTGTTGGTCAGAGAGACAAGCTTTTGAGCCAAATTGAGCTCTTCTTCAGGTCAGACCAACTCAGGTCAAATCTGAAGAAGAGCTCTGTGTAGCTCAAAATCTTCTCTCTTTCACCAACAGAAGCTGATCCAGTAAATGATATTACCTCGCCCACTTACTCTCACTAAAGCAATCTGTCATTTTACAGGGCTTGATTTTCTTCTACAGTGTATCTGCATTGACCTAAATGGATTTATTCCTGATTTACATCTGTATAAGTGAGATCAGTATCAGGACATATGCAGATTGTCAAGTGTTATACTTTTAATACAAATTTGGGGCCAGATTCTGCCACTGTGGCTTCAGTTAGTTAGAACTTTACTCAACAAGGTGTCCCATCAATTTCAATGAGATTACTGAAGAATTAATAGCCTACCAGATGGACGACTAATGCCCACAAAATAAAGTTTAAGTGGGACTTAAGTAATGCAGAGGACCTGTGCTGGCTCGCTGCACAGAAGGTAAATTTCACCCCGTGTAAGGATGATAGAATCAGACTCAGTTACCTCTTTTAGTGTAGAGTGCAGGGGAAATTAAATAATGGCTCTTGAAAGGTGTATGTTCTCTCATTGTTCCCAGGAAGAAGCAATTGCTGGCAGACACAGCCATTAGCACTCATCTCACTTTTTCATAGGAGTAATGTCATTGGAAAGATTGCTTTGGAGTCACTGACAGTTTTTAGTTGGATGAGTAGATCTTTAAACACATGTTTCTGCCTACAGCTTTTCAAAAAACAGAGATAAGGCTTCATCTGCTCAAGTGTCATGCTCCTGGGAGGGTACGTTTTGGCATTCATTTGTCAGAAAAGAGAAATATCATGCTCGAGTGGCTGAAGTATGAAATGTTCCATGGAAAGCAAATTAAAATGATCGATTAAAAAACACCCCCCCCCCAAAAAAAAAAAAACAACAGAAAACTCACCCTAAATGCAATGGAAATGTTGGGTTGGTAAAATTCCTGTGGAAAATCATAGTGATAGGTGCTGAAGAGTAAACATTTGGAATGGAGCATTTCTCCTTTAATGTGAAAATACATACGTAGATACCAAGATGAATCTAGAAAATGTCTATAGTGTTTCCTTAAACTATGAGTTCATTGTACCCAAGAGAACTTTCAACCAGCTGCAGTGCCGACACAGGACAGCGATTAATATTTCAGCAGCCACGACCAGAGATCGTTGTTATGGCTTCTAATAAGAAAAGTGTTAATATATATCTGCCCCCTAATATTGTATTCCCTCTATTGTCGGTGGCTGTGCTACAAATACTTCTGGAAGATGGCCTGATTCTTTAAGGGAGTTGGGCTCAACCTTGCCTGTGACCTAGCATTTAGCCCTCAGCTGATCCTGGTTTCCACACAATTGCAATTAGCAGTCCCAGCTGTTTAAAGGTCAGGAAGGACTGCATGAGTTCTCAATGAGGGAGGAGATCTAGAAGACAGGAGCAAAGGGAGTTCCTGCTCCCCAGGAAGGCAGGTAGGCTTGAGAGATCACAGGAAGCATATTAGACTCCTGAGGGAGACCCTGAGTTAGGGCATGTAAGAAATAAGGAGGTCCCTGGGAAAAGATGTCAGAGCAGTGGGAAAACCTGCAAGGAAGAAGAACCTCCAGGGAGAATGGAGCAAAGAAGGAACTCTGCAATCCCTGAGGGTAGGGGTAAAAAGTGAAGAACTTCAACATAGCCTAAGCTGGGTAGAAGGTTCTTCCGTTGGGATGTTGGTCTGGATTCTTTAGTTGGACTTTTGTTACCCCAGAAGAGGACAGAACTGGAAAGAGGTGAACTGGCCAGAGGCCTGGGCCACAGAAAAGTAGCCAGCAACAGGACAACACAGGGACAAAGGAGTGGTCAGTGGAGGCATTAGAGATAAAGACCCCTGCAATGCTACACTATGACACCAGGGAGTGCTACAGCAGTCAATAGGAACTGGACCAGGCCTTTTGTGAGTTGTTGTGAATACATTCACAGTGATGGGAATTGTAAGTGAAGTGTATGGGTTGCTTTCCAGTTTGTTGCATCCTAGGTACTAACTGGGAATAATTTTTCAGAAAATGCTCAATTAGACTGTGGAACACATTGCTAATGGATGCAGTTGAGCACAAGGGCCAAACAGGATCTAGAAAACGAGTAGGCATTTATATGGATAACATGAGTATCCATTCTTATAACAGTAAATATGTAAAAAAAATATAGAACAGTTTTGTGGGGGGGATGTAGCCCTCAAGTGTAGGAGCATAAGCAGAGCTCGAAGTATTGGGGTTAAGAGGGGATTTTCTCTGGGTGCAGGATACTGCATAACTGTTTTCTGCAGGGTTTCTTTTTCTGAGGCAACTGGTATTGTCTTCTACCACGAACAAAAGACTAGACTGGGTGGATCACTGGCCTGATCAAATCTAGCAATTCCTATGCCTTTAAGTCTACTGCTAAATGACAGTTTAGTTTTTTAAACTAATCAATTAATTAAATGGAAAAAACAAGCAGTTATGACAAAGCAAACTAATGAGAACTCCAGCAACTTCCAACTCAAGCATTGGTCTGACCCAGTATGGCCGTTCTTATGTTCTTTCCAAAACAAATTTTAGGCAAAATTCATATGATTTTGTGAAGCATTTCCATTTCAATTGAACTGCATTTGCTGACAGAAAATGGTTCTGGCAAAGTTTTTCTGAACACCCCTAGTAACATGTCTGCATTTGTTACTGCACTTTGCTGTTCATAGCAGGGAGATGGCACAGGTTACAGGGGTGAATGTTGGACCAGACACACAAAATGCAAACACTAACATAAAATAAAGACAACTTGGGGATAACCAAACAATAGTAATCTTCCTCAGGTCCTCTTGCCAAAAGTTGTCATGTCTAGCTCTCTGATTTTGTTAGTTTCCTGCATGTCAAGGACAAAGCATGGATTTCTCAATCCAAGTGACAGTGCAGACTAAGGAAAACAACAGAGGAAGAAAGACCCTAATTTTTGCCAAATTTTCAAAAGTCTCCATTTGCCCTGGGTGCCTCAATTCAGGGAGTGCTGCTTGAGACACAATAAGGGCACACAGAAATTGTGGCGTGTGGACACACAAAAACCAAAGACTGACTGACAAAAGAGAGGTAGAAACAGGGTGAAAAACCTGACCTAGTTAAAGTCAGTGGAGATTTTGTCATTGACTTCACAGGGCCAAGAGTTCACCCAAAATTCCCAGTCTGGAGAATTCTGCAGCTGAACTCCAATACAAAATAGCAGCTGCATCCCAGCTTCCCCGGGTGCAGACAGGGAGGATACTTTTCATTTTCACTTAAAGATGCAGTGCACAGAACAGCAACGTCTCTGCCAAGTTACACCACCAATACACCACCACTATCTACCTTGATATTATTTTAGAACCAGATGTAGCCAAGGCATTTGGATGAAAAAGATGTAGTCACATGTAATGAAGACATACTAAGAAAACAGAACAATCACATATGCTGAAAATACTGACATTTGAGGATATACCGTACAGGCAGAGTATGACTAACTTACAACATTAATAACTCACACTGATGAGAGTGAAAGAGTGAGACCCTGAATGGGGTCTGGCAACTAAAGGGGTTCTCCCAGGGACTGTTCCAGAACACCAGATATGAGACACACAGAGTTGGTGCCTGGTTGGGCTCCAAGCTGCCCATATTGTGGTCAGGTGGAATATTCATGTAGATCAGGCAAGGTGATGAGCCAATAGTATCTTTCTGTGCTGAGTGCTTGTGTAGCCAAATCACTAGCTTGATTCTCATTAGAATCTCAGGTATTAAGAAGCTATAAACAAAACAGCTGTAAGTTGTGGGTGTTTTATCTCCTCTGGTTGGAGCATTATCTCCTTCACTCTTGGGGGTGTCACCTTCATTCTGCAGCTTTCTCATCTGAGTGATCCATGAAGCAACATTCCCATCAGATAAGAGGCACTCAGAATTGGGCTGTACATTGGCATTTACATCAAAAGGCAAGGGAAGGGGGCGGCAGCTATGAGCCACTCTGGCTGTGATAGAACGAGGCTGCCTTTGTTCTCGCATTGTATTTCTTTTAACACCTGGCTGTTCTCGCCTGCCTTCGCTCTTGTGGAGGAAAAAAAATAACACGTTCTACCTATAACTGCCTCCAGGAATGTCCTGCAATTAAACATCTAAATCCATTATACCATAGCTGCCTTCACAAGAGGAAGTTCAAATTGCTCTGCGGTATCAATGTGTGAGTTAGGACTGGAAGTTAGCAAAAATGAGAGGGAAGTGCCACTACATACATAGAGGACAGACTTGCATTGAAGGGTTTAGCTAGGCAAAGACATTTGGGACTTGCCAGCAGGAAGTCCCCCCATAGTCCAACAGACTGGAGACTGAACCAGGGGCCTCCAGAGCAAAACGTAGGAACTGCCATAGCTTGACCTAGAGAGCCTAGTTTCTATATGGTGAGGGTGTAATAACTCAGATCCTCTGTGGATCAGCAAACAGTGGGTCCTGTCAGTGGGTTAGAAAGGATTTCCCAGTGGATTGGATTGGACAAAGGTAGATTCATTAATGAGAATAAAAAAGAAAAATATGTTTCTTCTGTTCTTTTCATTCCAGTTTTAATTTCTGAATGTTCTAAAGGGCTGGCTCTCTGGGGCTATTTCATTGAAATTATATTTATTTTGCAAACTATTTCATTTAAATGATTTTTATCTTTGGTCCTGGGTATCAGATTACACTCCTTGGAAAAACAAACCCCATCTATGCTTCTCCTCCTTCCTACGCCTATGCAATGCATACCACAGCTCAGCAGACGGTCTGCACTGCCTTCATGATTTTGAGTAGATAGTTTGTGCGTGGAGATAGCTAAGCAAATTCTCTTCTTCCTGCCCAGTGAAGGAACTGACTCCTGAGTCACTGGTGGCTCTAGGTTGGACTTGCAGTATGTAACCTGACGCTCAGCTTACAAAAAGGATCAGGTTACCATATGACCAGCATGTGTCTAAAAGGTTGCCATTTCTTCTTGGAAGTGGTCTCCTGACCTCAACTTCAGTGCTGGATTTTGTGTCTTTCCTAGCCTTCATTACCCAGTGGCTAAATTTTTGGGGTCCCTGACTGTCCATCAGTCAGAAAATTTTGGTGCTTTTCCCCCAATCAACTGTAAAACTCTGTCTGCTGTGACAGACAGAGATCTATTATTTATTGTAATGCCCTAATATAACCAGTGGGACAGTGTGTCTGTCTGTCCTCTCTATCTGTCTAAGCTGGCCCAGGCATCAGGGAAGAGTAATGCCACCCCTTTCTTTCAAGCAGGAATACCTGACCCCTACCTGGTTTCTGTATGGTATTGTTCTGTTGGCCTATTGATCTGTTAGGTGAAGTTATAGCAGGGATGAATTTGGCCACATATTTTCATAAAGACTTCGAGTTTGCCCAGGCTTTTGCTCCCAATTTATTGTTTATTGTTTCTGTTGTGCCATATGTCTGCAGTATGTAGGAAACTAATGGGTTTCCTTATTCTCATGAGCTTATTTCACTGGAGAGACAGAACAATTCACTAGAGGAACTTGGGACAGTAGGGGTCTTTATGTTTGAAGGGAAGGGTTGAAATTTCTGCCATGATCTCTGGGCTAGAACCAGAGATGATGGACACACCGTCTTGCTGTTACACTAGGGCACTGCATTGGACAGCGTCTTAGCATCACAGGGCAACAAGGATGAAACTGCTACAAAGCCCTGAAATAGCAAACTTTCTCTCTGGTGAATCTGTCTATCCAATCTCACTGTGCATCTACTATACCCATCTGTCTAGCTACCCTGGTTAGTCTTGGGGTGTAACAGCCACATTGCAACATGCAGTAAGGGTTGTGGGGTAATGTATAGCTAAACTTTTAACCCTCTTTTATCTTGCCAGGAATCTTCTAGGCCTATGCAACATTTTCAAGTATTTTTATTTATTTATGTTTACAATAACATGAAGGGCATTCTTGCTATATTCTCATCTTAACTGACATAGTTGAAGGCATAGGGAATTGGATATAAAGTTCTTGAGGACAAACTTGTCCCCATGGACAGCTTTTTATTTCAGTCTGTTCTGTAGCACAATGACTATTCTAAAAACAAATCCATAAAGTTAAAAAAAATCTAATCATGACTGAATATCCCCAGGGCTGTACACCAGAAAGCTGGGATATGATAGACATCAGAATCCCTGAAACTGGTTATTTGCTTTTGAGTGCTCAGCAGTTTGAACCATGACCTTTCACTTCCAAATGCCACTTCTCATAGAATCATAGAATATCAGGGTTGGAAGGGACCTCAGGAGGTCATCTAGTCCAACCCCCTGCTCAAAGCAGGACCAATCCCCAATTAAATCATCCCAGCCAGGGCTTTGTCAAGCCTGACCTTAAAAACTTCTAAGGAAGGAGATTCTACCACCTCCCTAGGTAATGCATTCCAGTGTTTCACCAACCTCCTAGTGAAAAAGTTGTTCCTAATATCCAACCTAAACCTCCCCCACTGCAACTTGAGACCATTACTCCTTGTCCTGTCCTCTTCTACCACTGAGAATAGTCTAGAACCATCCTCTCTGGAACCACCTCTCAGATAGTTGAAAGCAGCTATCAAATCCCCCCTCATTCTTCTCTTCTGCAGACTAAACAATCCCAGTTCCCTCAGCCTCTCCTCATAAGTCATGTGTTCCAGACCCCTAATCATTTTTGTTGCCCTTCGCTGGACTCTCTCCAATTTATCCACATCCTTCTTGTAGTGTGGGGCCCAAAACTGGACACACTACTTCAGATGAGGCCTCACCAATGCCGAATAGAGAGGGACGATCACGTCCCTCGATCTGCTCGCTATGCCCCTACTGATACATCCCAAAATGTCATTGGCCTTCTTGGCAACAAGGGCATACTGCTGACTCATATCCAGCTTCTCGTCCACTGTCACCCCTAGGTCCTTTTCCGCAGAACTACTGCCTAGCCATTCAGCCCCTAGTCTGTAGCTGTGCATTGGGTTCTTCCGTCCTAAGTGCAGGACCCTGCACTTATCCTTATTGAACCTCATCAGATTTCTTTTGGCCCAATCCTCCAATTTGTCTAGGTCCCTCTGTATCCTATCCCTGCCCTCCAGCGTATCTACCACTCCTCCCAGTTTAGTATCATCCACAAATCATCATCCAGCTGAGTGTCATTCTCTGCAACACTTCAGTCCCCCATTAAGGCAAGTGGGTGGCAAGTTTGTAATGCCATTTTATCCTCTGCATTTCCATTAGCTTCATTCTGAGGTGCATAATATTGCTAATATGTTTTTGAATGGATGCTATATTTAGTGCCTTTTTTTTAAAGATGGTTTTATTTAAAAATCTGATTTACAAGAAAGCTTGACGATTCATGGGAGTAGCAAAAAAAAAAGGGTGTGTGTGTGTAGATCCTTGTGCCTCTTGGTCTCTTGTTCAAATCCAGCCTTACTTGACACAGACTGAAATTTACCATCTGAAGGCTGTTTGGTGGCCTATGTGAAATAAGTTTTGAAGGTTTCAGTATAGTCCACATCACCAAAGCTACATCTGTGTTGGAGGGGTTCCGGAAAGGAGGCCCTGGAGAATAAATTCTCCTGGCACTCAGAAAAATCTGCAGTGCTGCTATCTGCTCTGTGGGTAAAATGACTGCTTTAAGGCTCAAGCCATAGCTTTTAAGGCCTGGTGGGACCACTATGATCATCTCCTGCATAACTCAGACCTTAGAATTTCACCCAGTAATTCCTCCTTCAAGCCCATAACTTCTGGAACATATTTTATTGCATGGAGCCATAAAGTTCCCACCCCTACAGGTCATCAGTACAGTTTGCTTCTTCGACCTTCAAGTCTCCAGCTAAGGCCACTACCATGAGACCTACAGACATAATTATAACTGGGAGTCTTAGAACATCTTCCAATTGACCTCACAAACTTTAATCAGTCCTAGTTTGAAGGCTTGGATCTCTAGGAATGTCATTGAAGCAACCTTCCTGAGTACTAAATTCACTACAAAAGACACTGAACTGGAAGCTTCTGAGAAGAATATCCTTGAAGAATTCAGTTTGTCTTAAATTATTATACTGTTATTATTTATGGACTATTTGAGTGTACTTTGTTGGACTGAATTACCATATTTACACAGTTTGGATCAAATCCAGGGCTCAGATATATACTCACTACTGCCACCATTTGGAATGGAAAAGGAGTGGTGTGTACAACAGAAGACAGAATTTGATCAGACATTGGTAATCCTATCTATCTATCCATCCCTTATCACCACAAGTTCTGAGCATCTCCCAGATCTTTAAAAATAGAAAGTACTTTCTTGGGTAGGTAGCAACCTACTGGGCCAGATCTTTGACTTCGGTAGTGCAACATGATTTATACCAGCTAAAGATCTACTGTGCTTGGTGAACAACAATAACTGCATGTGTGGACAATATATTTGGAATTTTTGGGTTAATACCAGCATACGTTATTGTACCAGCACCCACGCAGATATTTATTGTGTAGCAAAGACTTTGGTGCTGTAAAACAGGAAACAAGACAAAAGAAGAAGGGGAAAAGACCAGCAGTATTAGCACTCTCAATTATTTACCAGTGATGTATGCTTCCCCACTGTGACAATGACTTATATAGGATATTGCCCAGGTTGTAGTGCACTGATAAATTCACTGTCCTTTGCTACCCTAGAATATATCTATGGTAAGAGTAACGGATTAGAACTTTATTACCATCAAGCCCAGGATCTGCTCCGTCCTTCAAACTTTCTGTGTATTTGTTTTTTCTGTTCTATCTTCTCTTCTTTTCCCCCCACCATAAATCATTTTCTTTGATCTCTCTTTGCTTCTTTTTTCATAGTCTCTCCTAAGTGGATGTCAAACTCAATAACATGGTCCAATGGTATCTCAATGAGTTCAAAAGTAGGCAGCATAAGCTTTCCCCAGTTAAAATAAGTTCTCATTGCCCCAGATCATTTTCAATGCTTCTCAGTGACAATCAGAATTATTAAAATAATTGCTGTGAAATAACACTATGGAGAAAGGAATTAAAAAAACCCAGCAACAACAACAAACCCCCATGCTTTAGCTGAAATTCCCCACTGCTTTCTATCAAACTTTCCATCCTGCCCCTGAATTTGGAAGGCGTGTAATGAGCCAGACATGAACTCTTTGTGTCCTTAATACACAAACACCCAAGGGTTTGCTTCAAATATTCCTACTCAAATTAATAGTAATTTACTCCATGAGTGGTCCCATTGAAATCAGTGGCAGCACTCATGGAATGAATTATTACTCAATGTGCGTAAGGGTATCAGTATTTGGCTTTAAAAGTGTTTAATCCTTAATTGCTTCCTCAAGCCTGCAAAGTGCTCCCTTTGCTGTTCAAATCCTTCCGCAAAATCCAGTCCTTCAAACAACAATCCTCTAATTCCCCTTAAACAAATAATATATATTGTTATAAACAAGCAAACCACTGGGAAGTAACACAATGTAGATTACACAAGAAAGACATCTTATCGCATTATTTAATCTGTTCTTTCATCCGTCCCCCTATCCCCATTGCCTGTTGTTATCTCCCACAGCAGCTTGCCCTGTCTTTAAACATTAAGGTCCTGATCCTGCAATTTGCAACACACTGGTGGATTCTCATGATGCCCTGTTGCTTTCAATAATGCTCCACACAGGTACAGGGATCTCCTTGGACATTTTAAATTGCACTATCAGGGCCTTAGATTGTGAGCTGTATGGGGCAGTGACTGTGGGTGAAATCCTGGCCCCAATAAAGTCAGTGGGAATTTTTCCATTAACTTCAAGGGACCAGGATTTTACCTCATGTCTTTATTCGCTATGTAAAGTGTCACACACACCTATGCCTCTGGATACAAACATTAAATAGTAATTTCCACAAATGCCTTTTGGCAAAATGGTATGCAAAGTGCTTTGAGATCCTCTAATAGAGATGCAAAAGGTGTATGCAACAGCATTTTGAGTTGTTGTGAGTGCAGAGAATAAGGCAATCCCAAACACTTGTGATTTAATACAAATTAATTGAAATTACTGCCATTGCCAAGATCTGTTTGCATGATTTTTCAATCCCAGAGCATTCTGTACATTTACAACACTGAGTGGCTAAAACATGCCATCTCCTTGCACTTAGTAACAAGACTAACATGCTCAGTAAATGAACATTTTATCTTTACGAAGATGTGAAATGCAACTATGACTTTGCATGTATTTAAATCTGTGAATATTGGCTAATCCTATTAATTTCAAGCTCTAAGAAGTTTAACATTCTGTCAACTATAGAAAGATCCTCAGTAATATCATCCCTGAGCCAGGAAACCAAAATACTGGGTGTCACCAATTTTAATATTAAGATTGTGCCATAAAGAAGTATGCTTAAAATATCATCATTTAACTTTAGAAACCTTATCTGTGTCAACAAAAGCCTGGTAAGTAGCTTTAAGGATCAAATTATGGGATGAGTGATGCAATATAATCATGGTTTTTAACAGACTCATAAGAAATGGCCTAACACTTTTTCAATTTCTCCATTTGAATCCCTTGCTATACTTAAATCTAAACTTAAAACTTTTTTTTTTTTTAGTTCTATTTCCACCTCCACCCAGGCATAAAGAACAAGTATTTTGATGAGTGCACACTGGTTTTATATGCCACCTGTTGATTTGTTGTTCTTTTGCATTCTGTTTGATACCATAAGACTTTCCTAAAAGGGTTGCCACTTTTGGTTGGTCATATTCCTGGAGATTTATTCACATGACACAATCTTTCATTAACAATTAATCTTTAATTCCTGGAGACTCCAGGCCAATCCTGAAGGATTGGCAACCCTATCTGCTAGACAAACCTCTAAAAGGTGCTCAGATGTAACAGTAATGAGGACCATATAAAAACCTGCATTAATAGTAGTAGTAGTACAGACAGAGTGAGAGACAAACCTTGCCCTGTGGATCTTCTATTCTAAATAGGCAAAATGAATAAGGGGTAGAAGAGAAAATGGAGGCACCGAGAATGACTTGCCCCAGGTCCCACAGCAGATCAGTGGTTGAGCCTAGAATAGAATCCAGGTCTCCGGACACCTGGCCCAGTATCCTGTCCTCTAGTGTTCTGGTTCTCAATTCGGGGAACGTGGCCCACAGCGGGTCCACAAGGAGGTTTCAGGGGGTCTGCCAAAGACATGGCTTCAGCCGCAGGCAGTGGGGCTTGGGCTTCAGCCCTGGGTGGTGGGACTCAGACTTTGTCTTCAGCCTTGTACAGTGGGGCTTGGGCTCCAGCCCATGTGGCGGGGCTCAGGGAGGGAAGGCCACCTCCACCCCCGCTCACCTCAGCAGGCCACCCAACCTCTCTGGGTTGGTGGGGGCACAACCAAAAATTGCAATATCACTACAGAAGAGAGATCTCCCCCTGCCATCAGAAGGGGTTGTCTCACAGCCATTGACTCCACGAGCAGGCAGCAGCTAGCCAAGGAGACGCACACTACTGCTCTACCCTGCCACATCAGCACTTCGGGGAGCAGGGCCAAATGGAAGGCAGAAATCTGGGGGTGGGGCACGTGACCCTGCGGCCCTCCCACATGTCACCTTTGGTTGGAGTCTTCAGGTTTGTCTTTTTAACTATAGGGGTTCCCGGGTGTAAAAAAGTTGAGAACCAGTGCTCTAGTGAACAGATTAATGTTCACCTCCATTTTCACAACATTTACTGTTTTGCTCCTCCAGTAAACCAAATAACAAACAGCAGCTGGCATGCTGGGTGTTGCTAAGATTCTAGCTGTAGTGGCCTGCTAGCACGGTTGTATAATCAGGGGTTGTATAACCTTTATATTTAAATGTTCCCAATTAATATTACATTGATAAAGATCAGGGTACAATAAATTCAACTT
This sequence comes from Lepidochelys olivacea, assembly GCF_965140295.1. Classification (NCBI taxonomy): domain Eukaryota; kingdom Metazoa; phylum Chordata; order Testudines; family Cheloniidae; genus Lepidochelys; species Lepidochelys olivacea. The sequence goes on from NC_140412.1 coordinate 12,880,251, forward strand.
AGTTCTCAGGTTTGAGCCTCTAGGTGGGTTACAGAACATTTATTTAGTAGCGGACAACTAAGCGGCACTTTGAATGATAAAATCAAAGTTTATTAAAAAAAAGATTAGTTAAGCAAATAGGTATTAAATTACCATTTACACAATACTACAGTTACACTCAAAGGATGACATAGTATATGAAAAGGTGGTCAGTCTATTGACAACAGAATGAAGTATAACCTTATAATCCTGCAACCTAATGGTACCTTTTTGAGTTCTCCAGCAATTTAGCAAAACTACTCCTTTTATACCCCATTATAATAGTAATTAACATTAAACTGCCCCTTATCATAATATTAGCATCACTTATTTACATTATTTATTATTTAAAACAACATCTGCACCAATATTCTTCACCTCCTGTCATTTTAGATAGCATTTAAATAAAACATTCCAAAATTCTCAAAACACATCTTAAAATCCTTGCTCAAACCAGTTATAACCCAAACAGCAGCAACATAACCATGGGTCATGGCCTTGCTAACTTCAATTGTCTCACGGTACTATCCCTAACTTCTCTCTAACTTTCTCACCCTAGCAACTCTAGCATACTTCTACACTTAGGCTAACTTTAGGCTGAAGTCTAATTTCTACTTAAGATAGGCTACAGTTGGAAATGAGATGGCACTGATGCTGAGCTCCATGGACGTGTTGAGCAGCAAAGTGGTGTTAACTCAGCCAGCCCGTGGAGCTGACTACCAAAGGGAGTACCAGGAAAAACACAGAAAAACACAGATTTTCATCAGTAGCAACTTCACTGACATTTATATCCAAAGTGTGTAAACACTGCAGTCTATACCTATACCTATAAGCTGTAAAGTAAATGACCACTGCTTACTAACTCCCTAGGCTTTTGCCAGTCTCAGTATAGACTTTAAACATACCCACTGGAAAGCCCAGACCCTTTAACATCAAGTAAGTTGACCTCTGTGATATTAAGTACTTCTACCATAATGCCACAGAAAAATCTAAGTTCCTCTGTTCCAAAATGATCAGACACATACCACAGATCAGTTTCTCCTTAGAGCTTCCTCCTTTACCCAACAAGGCAGTGCTGAGTCTGATCCTGTAACAAACATATGTAGGCTTTATTAATTAAATGAAAATGAAGCAAGAAATAATTTCACCATGCTAAGAACACTAAAGACAGTAACAGACAGACAAAGACATAAACCTACTGTGGCAAATTGCCAGCACTACTATGATGGGTCTCACGCTTTCTCTTCTTGGGGTGAGAGGGGGTTCAGGGCACCGTTTCTTGCCCCTGAACTGGGGTATTAACTGCCCCACTAGTGTCCTAGAGGAGGAGATTGGAGAGGGAGGGACCCGGACTCGCCCTCTACTCTGGGTCCCAGCCCAGGGGCCCTAGGGATAGCAGTAAACCACTAAAACTAGCAGTTCCTTCCCCTGGGCTACTTCCCTCTATGGCCCTTCAGCTTGTGGGGCTTCCTGCCCTCTCCCTCTGCACAAACCAGGTGTCCCTTTACCTAGGGTCTTGGTCTTCTTAGCCCACTGCAGCACTTCCCCAAACTCTCCTCTTCTTCCCTCCAAACTGCTCTCTGCTCCAACACCAATCCATTCTGCTTCAACTCCTCCTCTTGTCTGATTGAAGCAGGGTATTTTTATCATGTGATTGGCTTCAGATGCTTTAATTAATTTATAGCAAACTTTCTTCCCTCTACAGGGAAAAAGGCTCCCTTCTAACACTCTCCTGCTGCTCTCTGGCCGTGGTGTATCACACTACGTTAAAACTTCTGTTCAATGTAACAATATCTTAGAGGTTCAGTTTCTGAGGTTTTATCCCAGCTATGGCAGCTAGGGGTCCTTTACCTGGCGGACAGAGTCGTTGCCTCTCAGGATCCAGTCATAGAATCATAGAATCATAGAATATCAGGGTTGGAAGGGACCCCAGAAGGTCATCTAGTCCAACCCCCTGCTCAAAGCAGGACCAATTCCCAGTTAAATCATCCCAGACAGGGCTTTGTCAAGCCTGACCTTAAAAACCTCTAAGGAAGGAGATTCTACCACCTCCCTAGGTAACGCATTCCAGTGTTTCACCACCCTCATAGTGAAAAAGTTTTTCCTAATATCCAATCTAAACCTCCCCCACTGCAACTTGAGACCATTACTCCTCGTTCTGTCATCTGCTACCATTGAGAACAATCTAGAGCCATCCTCTTTGGAACCCCCTTTCAGGTAGTTGAAAGCAGCTACCAAATCCCCCCTCATTCTTCTCTTCTGCAGACTAAACAATCCCAGTTCCCTCAGCCTCTCCTCATAAGTCATGTGTTCTAGACCCCTAATCATTTTTGTTGCCCTTCGCTGGACTCTCTCCAATATATCCACATCCTTCTTGTAGTGTGGGGCCCAAAACTGGACACAGTACTCCAGATGAGGCCTCACCAATGTCGAATAGAGGGGAACGATCACGTCCCTCGATCTGCTCGCTATGCCCCTACTTATACATCCCAAAATGCCATTGGCCTTCTTGGCAACAAGGGCACACTGCTGACTCATATCCAGCTTCTCATCCACTGTCACCCCTAGGTCCTTTTCTGCAGAACTGCTGCCTAGCCATTCAGCCCCTAGTCTGTAGCGGTGCATTGAATTCTTCCGTCCTAAGTGCAGGACCCTGCACTTATCCTTATTGAACCTCATCAGATTTCTTTTGGCCCAATCCTCCAATTTGTCTAGGTCCTTCTGTATCCTATCCCTCCCCTCCAGCGTATCTACCACTCCTCCCAGTTTAGTATCATCCGCAAATTTGCTGAGAGTGCAATCTACACCATCCTCCAGATCATTTATGAAGGTATTGAACAAAACCGGCCCCAGGACCGACCCCTGGGGCACTCCACTTGACACCGGCTGCCAACTAGACATGGAGCCATTGATCACTACCCGTTGAGCCCGACAATCTAGCCAGCTTTCTACCCACCTTATAGTGCATTCATCCAGCCCATACTTCCTTAACTTGCTGACAAGAATGGTAAAAAGAATCATGTTTCCTTCCACTAGGCAGCTTTTAACCAAATACCCTGCCATGTAACTGTTCTGACCCCAGGGCTCACAGATGTAAGGGTGTGGGGAAGGGGGTCCATGAGGTAATTCTTCAGTGAAGTCATCCCATGTGACTCACCCATGGGTAGGAGTTTCCCCTTCTCCATTGTCTTGTAAACTGGTTTCTACCTGCTGTATTGAGAATCAAGGACTTTCCTCTGGACATGTTGCTTTTTAATCGGTATTAATTGACCACCCTCTCTCCTAAAGGGTGTATATCTACTTCTGGCAAGACTCAGCAATGATTAATGGCTCTTGTTATCATGGAATGTGTCCCAGCCATATGAGAGTTAGGTAACACAAATGTACACATGTTACTCTTTACATGAGCAATACAGAGATTAGCTCATCAGTATTACAGTCATCTGGTCATCTGCATTTAGGAAAGACGAAACACTACATTGTTTGCTGCAATTTTAACAGCTGAATTTTAATAACGTTCTACCAGCATTAAGCCTGACAGACTCTTAGTTGATACACAGGCCTAGAGTTTGCCTACACCCCCAACACCACAATAAGTAGAGCTGGTTGAATACTGAGGATGCAGAAGCTTCTGAAAACTTCCATGTGGAAAGAAGAATCGTCCACATGTGGAAAGGATGCTCTGTCCCAGGATCTCAGAAAACCAGTCTAGAACAGTGTATATTCAGTTCGATGTATTCATGAAACACGACGAGAGTAGCTGTAGTCATTGTAAGTGTTAAGTGCTCTTTTAATTCTAATGCTCAGTAAATTCTTGATCATTTTCATTGTTATGCAATGTTGTTATTACAGTTCCTCAAAAAATGTCAATTGCTTTTCTTGGTAATTTTTTGGTTAAAAAAATATTCAATTTTATTGACATTTCCCATTAATGTTTTCATCTATCCATTGTCCATTTGTGGCCCCCATTATCATACTGTCTGAGCCTTTCACAGTCTGGAATGCAATTACCCAACATCCCTATGAGATAGGGAAGTGCTATTATCCCCATTGTACAGATGGGGAAATGAGGCATAATCAGATTTAGTGTAAGTCTACTTTAGAGTGGCTACAGCCGCACAGCTATGATGCTGCGGCTATGTTGCTATAGCACCATAGTGCAGATGCTTCCTACACTGATGGAAGGGGCTTTTCAATCACCATAGTTAACCCACCTCCCTGAGAGGAGTAGCCAAGTTGACAGAAGAATTCTTCTGTTGACCTAACCGTGTCTGCAGTGAGGGTTAAGTTGACCGAACTACGTTGCACAAGGTCAAAATTTTTCACAGTGCTGAGCAATGTAACTAAGAAAATTTAACGTTTATGTCTAGACCTGGCCGAAGGATATGTCTGCAATTAGAAATGTGACTAGGACTCCAGGGATGTATTTGAGTGGCTAGCCCGTGCTGCCATCACTTCACTGCTCTTGGAACCCAAGCTAGCTAGATGAAAGCTAGCTCAGGCATGTCTAAACGGGCTGCAGTCATGTCTCGGCTTGCAAGCATATGCATACCCTAATTGGCCTGCCCATACAGGAAGTCTGTAGCAGAGAAGGGAATTGATTCTAGCTCTTCTGAGTCCTGGGCTAGCGCCCTACCTACTGAACCATCCAAGATTAAACAGTGAATAATTCTAAGGAAAAATTCTGTGAAAATTATCATGGGGGTGGGAATGTTTCTGTTGGGAAAATGCTTTTTAATGGAAAAATGTTGACCTGCCCTATTTATTATATTTCAGCTGCAGGATTTTTTTCCTCTATGCAGCATACTTTGCATTTTATATGATAACTTTCATGAGATTCCTGTTGTTTTGCATGTACAGTGACTGATGTGGGGTGTGTGTGTATATATATATCAGAACAATTGTATGGTATATTTTATCATTTGAGAAATACCACGTGATCAGATAATTAAAGACTGCCTAACAAGGAATACACATCAGGGCACATACAAGATATCATGTGCAATTTTAAGTTTGGCATTTCTATCTAGCTGTTTGTTTTACCATTCCCCCATCATCATTACAATATCAGAGTTGAAACCTTTTCTGAGGCAGAGTGATTTGGGCATTTCTTAAATGGGAGGCATTTGAAAGCTGCTCTGAGGCTTTGAATGGCAGAAGTAGTCCCAGAGGAGATATATTAGGGAGCACAATATGCATAATAAATTACATTTATCATATGGCTCTGCAGCTTCCTCAGTTTATCATATGGATCTCATCAATACTCATGTGGTAATAATAATCTATATCTACACTTAAGATACTGACCTGTGGAAATATGTTATCATAAAGGGTGTTTAGAACGAGAAACTGCTTCTCAACATTAATTAAGAAAAGTCTTATGGCATCTACTTTATAGTTGATTTTTGCCAAATGTCTTATGTGGGTCATTTTTTCTGCTCTTTGGAGCATGTTTTTCCTGTGCAAAAAATGTTAGACTTACTTGAGGAAATTTGACAGCCTCCGATAAGCCAGAGGCAGGCATCACTATTAGAAAGAACATCGTTTTGGAAATATGAATATATTAGACAAGCCAGAGCAGGGAAAGAAAACACATGTGTATAAATAATGAAGGGAGGGTTTAAGATGAGGGATAGCATGGGAGATGGCACTGGAAATATTAAGGGTAAGTGAATGGCAGGACATTTTCACAGCTCTGTGCAGCCTTTTCTTCTCTTGCATTAACTGTTAACACCCAAGCAGGATTCTGATGTTTTGACCATAGTTGTCTTCAAATCTCACGTTGTTTGCAGGTCTCTTGCTATTACAGCTCCCTGTCTCTGCTTAATATTTCTTTTCAGAGCCTGCCTTTTGGCAAGACATGTGTGTCCAGTTGCAGGGGCATGGAACAGAACAGGGGAGCAAAGCTATAAAGATCATTTGTTGGTCTCTGGCATAATCAGCAAATTAGGAGCTTGCTAGAATGGTGTACACAAAGAACAGATCTTGACAGATATCCCAGCAACACCTGTTCAGTTTTCTGTCTCTGCTGCAGAAGGGACACCTCAAAAACAGTAAGACAGAATGATGGTCCATTCCACTTGATGAAAGAGGACCCCTGCAGTAAAATCATTTGTGTCTCTACCTTTTGTGTTCCGAATATAAACACATCCCGTTATCCCCGCCCCACTTTCATAGGCTGCCCTTCTGCACAGCTGGCACTTATTAAAATTCAGCACCCTAAATAATTGTGTCACTTTATTTAGATGCCCCCTCCGTTTCTTCTCTCATCCCACCAACTACAAAAATGTTGTTTGTTCTCCTACCCTCACATAAACAAATAAATATAAAAAATCTAATCATCTCCCATAATAAATATTCCTCAGGGGCACTGGATGATTTGCATTGACTAACAGGGCTAGAAACACTACCAAAAAAAAAAAAGACAGCGGTATAATATAAATGCCATGCAGTAGTTAACCTCATATCACTTTTTGATTATCATGAGGCCAGTGTGTGATTAACTGTGAGCTACATGATAGCATTTTTTAATAGATGCATTTCTGATCTCCACCAAACATAGCTCTTCATTATGCAAATAAGCACTGAGGTCTTTTTTGTTTATTTGTTTGTTTATATTCCAGCTAAATTAAAGAATATTTTGGCAGGAGCTGCATGTCTTCTAGCAGTCATATGCTCTTGATTAATCATGCATAATGGGCAGACAGCATGTGAGGTAAAGTAATTTCATACCAATCACTATCCATTATTTAAAATCACTTTGACACATTGCCTTGTCTGTCTCGTCTGAGATCTTGGAGCCAGGAAGAGAAAGATCATTTGGATGTATGCTCCATGAACCAGCTGGACATCACCAGCAAAAGCAAGGGCAGGACAATATAGCTGCTGTTTGGGAACAGAAGTTTGAGTTTTCTCTCCATTGCAAGACATGGAAATTGATGAAGCCAGGACAGTTACACAAGCAGATTGTGACTGTGTGATTGTTATTGGTATTATGGTTGTGTATCAGATTCATATCCTCAGCAGACCAGGCACAGATGGGCACTTGTAATACATACTCACCAGTGGATTACTCTGGTCAAAGGAAGTTCTTCCTGAGTATCTGAGGCCACAGCAGTTTCAATTCCAGACAAGCCCTCACTTATACCAGAGCCATTGACCAGGGATTGAACTGGGGATGTCCAGAACTGTACACTCTACTATGTGGGGTTGCAGGGGTGGTGCTGTGGGACGATTGCAGGGGCTATAGCCACCCCAAAATTTGCCTTAGCCATCCTGTAGCAGCTGCTGCTCTCTCACTGCCCAGCTCTGAAGGCAGAGTGGGGAGATCAGCAGCTTCTGGTCAGGTGTCCAGATCTGAAGACAGTGCCACCACCAGCAGCAGCATGGGATTAAGCCCAGGCAGGGGACCGGGGCCCTGAGAGCAGCCCCCAGCCCATGTGCACACCCATTGGAGCGCACCGCCCAGGGCAGGTGCAGGGTCTGGGTCTCCCCACAACAGCCCTGACTGACCAGCTCTGAGCTGGGCCCCTTGGGCCCCCCCCCAAGTCACTGCTCCCAGAGGGCTCTGCAGGGCCCAGAGCTGAGTACCCCAACCTGGGCAGCTGTTACCTACTGCAAACAGTCAAAGGGTGGCGCGGACCTGAGGAGCAGCCGCAGCCCCAAGCACCATCAGATGCAAGAGGAGGAGACGGGGAGTGTCATGGCCGCTCACATTATGGCACCAGCCAGAGCAGCAGCCGTCCCGCACTGCCTGGCTATGGCTTCCGGCCCCTGACCTGACTGGGTGGGGGGGCTTGGTGGGAGAGAGGATGACGAGGGGACGGCACTTACCTGAGGAGGAGAAGGGGGCAGGGCCACAGAGAGGGGTGGGGCCTCATCGCAAGGGCGGCCTCAGCCCTTCCCAATTTTCTGGCTAGCCCACATCAGCCCCCCACATTGGGAAGAGACTGGTGCCACCCCTGTGGGGTGCAACAGACTCATATGCTCTCTAGATTGGACACAGAGGGTGATCTGTAATGCACACTCATCACTCAGAAACCCCAGTCAGGATCAGAGTCCTGTTGTACTCTGCAAACATTTGAGTTGGTTGAAACCTGGGGGGAAAATATTGCGAAAAAATATTGGCCACATTTCACAAATTTTCTTCCAGCTCTTACAAACATACAGAGAAATGGCAGTCTCTGCCCTGAAGATTCTGCAGTTTAATAGGGAGATTTTTAAAAGGGGAAGCTGGTGCACAACTCCCATTGACTTTCAATGAAAGTTGGGTGATTTAGAAAATCTCCCCCTGCATGAAGGCAAGACATAAAAGTGTGTGATTCACACAGTAGAGGGGTTAGTGGGAAGAGGGCGATGGAGGTGACAGTGATTGGAACCCATGGTTGTGTAGACACACGAGCAACATGCATAATTTGCATGTTGCATTTATATCCATTGATATGCTGGATACTGCAGAAAGTCTATCAACATGCACACTCATTGGGAGATGTCTCTTTCTTTTAATGAAGACATAAAATGGCAGTGCACTGGTGTGGTGTATTGTTTATTGGCAATATGCTATGGAAAACTCAGTATAATGGGCACTGTGCACCTGCTACTCATCCCATGGAGCACGTAGGTGGGGAATGGGTGGATTCTTGGCTCTGCCACCCACCCTCTTAACGTCAGCCAGGGCAGAGGTGTCAATTTGCTGGTGGTATAGGTCAGCATATAGCTACTGCCCAATGCCTGGGAGCAAGGCTGTAGGAGGGAGAGGAATTGTGTTTAAGCCACACTGCCCCCTAGAGCTACTTCTGGGGTGATGCAGTTTACACACTATCCATTCCTCAGGCATGATGCGAAAGGCACTGTCTAGCTCTAAATAGCCTACCAGTCTGAGTTCAGAACATCCGTATCAGTTCCTGTTTTAGACTGTAGCTACAGAGGCAAAGAGGCCCTTCCCTGCATACTTTAATTTACTCTCCATACCCCAAAGTGATGAATGGGAGAAGATTTGTTTTTCTGCACCAGCACAAATCTTGAAGAAAAGTTTACTTGTTGACATTTATACTTCAATGAACTATTAACCTTCCAGCTTTGGCAGGAGACACTGGGATCCACGGAATCCAGTTTGCCAGCTACAGATCATGAGCAATTTGTACCAAAAGAAGAGGTATTTAAACAGAGAATGAGTGGGAACTAGCAGTGATGTGTCTGGCATTTCATGATCCTGCCATTGGCTAAACTTCCTCTGGCAGCATATCACAAGTGTAATCACATTGATGCAAAAAGCAGAAAATGTCAGAGAATATTGCAACTGCTTAGCTGAAGAACGGCAGGCAGCAGTGGTGGGGTTTGATTTAAAAGAAGGTTTGATTTAAAAGAAATCTTCTATGGACCTTCAGCATGACTTTGCAGAGATTTGCCTCCTGTATTTTAACAACATTTTTCCTCTTCACCTGTTTTAAACCCCTTGTCCCAGAGGTGTGTGTACTTGCAGGCAGAATTTGGTGTGGGGCTGGAGAATCTGACCACACCTTTTCCTATTTAAACAAAATCATCTTCTCACAAGTGAAGCCATGGATGGAGGAAGCAACGCTTGACAAGAGAACTTAGAGTCATCACATTTGCTGGAAATATTTGACTTCCTGGCAAATATACCAAATAAAAAGTGAGGGTTGGGGTTGAAAAGCTGATAGTGAGACCAGAAGGAATTCTACCCCAAGAATGTAGCTGGAAAATACCAGCTTTTTGATGCAATCAGATCCATTCCAAAGGCAATACATTTTATCTTCCAAAGTATATTCATGAACCATCTCATTTTTCTTATATGCCAGAAGGGTTAAGTTATCTCTAGCAAGGTTAGGAGCACAAGAACATAGGAAATGCCATACTCCATCAGACCAGTGGTCCATCTAGGCTGGTATGTTGTCTTCAGCTGTGGCCACTATCACATATCAAAAGAAGGTGAAAGAAGCAAAGTTTGGTTGATAAAGGTAACTGTGTTGACATAGTATATTTAGACCCTTGTATAGCATTTGACTTGGTCTGACATGACATTCTGATAAAAATATTAACACTATACAAAAATTAATGTAGCCCATCTTAAACAGACTGAAAACTGGTTAGCTGATAAATCACCCAAATTAACTGGAGATGGGGAATCATCTTGTTTTCTTGATTCTAGTCAGGTGTTGCTGCGATCTATTCTCACTATTCAATATTTCAGGTTTAAAATTATGAGTTCAAATGATCCCTTTCCAAAGTTGCATAACTGGCATTTGCTAACAATAGATTTTATGTCATGAGCATTTTCCAAGATTGAAAATTTAGCATTTATTCCTATTCTTTGTTTTCTGTCTCTGAACCAGTTTCTCTCACCCCATGACTATTTAGTTTCCATAACAACATCTTGTGAGGGATATTTTTGCAGGCTTTTTGAAAGTCCCAATAATTTATTGGCGGGTTCACCTTCATACATCATTTTGTTAATACGTTCAAAATAGACTAGAGTGGCCTGATTGTCCTTTACAGAAGCTGCAAGAGAGTACCCTTGCCATAGCTTGTTCATCCCACTGCTTTAATTCAGCCATTTAATGTGGTACTGCAGTAAGGGCCTCTGGTTTGTAGATCCCAGGATTGCTACTACTGATTTTAATGTTGCAAGTTTTTTGTTAGCCACTCAGCTGCTTTATTCTTAAGTTCCTTCCGAACTCTGGCCTCCTGATGATTGGTAGGTTGGCACAGTAATGCGGTGTCCTTGGAATAACAACACGGACACAAGCTCAGTTTAATAGCAGAGCAACATCTGCTTATTATTAGAAGAGGGTACAGAGCCTGCTCCGTTCCTGCTGCTAAGGCTGCTGGTATGAAGAAGTTCACTTTCTTCCCAAGGAAGGGAACACACATTTCAATTTCCTCTCAAAGCTACTTCCCCAGATGGGGCCTTTCAGTCTGGGAGGAGCCACACACTTTAGGAGTTGTCCATAGCTGTGCCAAGAAACACCCTCTCACTCAGCCGCACAGTGACCCTGTTACAAAGCCATCTGGGCTGGTGACTGGCAGCTGTTTAGTTTATCAATTTGTTCAAGCTCCCTCCTTCTTTGATACCTACATCTCTATCTTGGAAGGATTAGACTTTTATCCAGGGGCAGAGGTATCGAAGGCCAGGGCAGGCTAAGCCTCCCCTGACCCTGGTCGTGGCCCCGCCCTCCATCTCCCACTATCCTTAAGCTGGTGGGGGTGTTTAGCTCCAGCCAGTGGCATGGAGCTCTGGCCCACTGGTGGCCAGGAGCAGCCTGGGGTGGCACTTGAACCCAGCCGGGGGGTCGGGTCAGGTCGGACAGTGGGGCTGCCCCGGGACTGGGGTTGGTGGTGGCACTTGGGACGACCTGTGGCTCAGCCGAGCGCTGTGGCTAGCCTGGGACTTGGGGAGGTGTGGTTCAGCCAGGCACTGGGGCCGGCCTGGCATTTGGGGTGCTGGCCAGCATGGCTGCGGCGGGCGGGCTGGGATTCCTCCAGCCCTAGGAGGTGTCTCTGGTTGCCTCTGGTCTGGGGAGCGGGGGGCCTCAGGGCTCCAGTGTGCAGGGGGCGAGGCCTCGAGCAGAAGGGAAGGAGCCAGTAGGCTAGCCTCCCCGAAACAGTGGGGTTCACCCGCCAACCATGCTTTTATCAGTAAATGTCGATTTCAACATACACACACACAAAACCAATAAAAATATTTCCATCAGTGATAATAGAAATTTACCGATAGGCAAAGTAGGAAAAACGCTGCTTGAGAACGTACTAGAGCCTGGTTTGAGGCTATGTCCTTTGTATATTTTGACATGTGATGTTGACAATTTGTGGTTGAATGGTTCTAAAGCGTTCACATTTTAAATCTCAGTGTCTACTATCATTAAATAATTATTGTCTGACCCTCCCCCCCCCACACACATTGTTTGAAGCCCCATAACTTTGGGGAACTGTAAAAATGTAAATTGATAAAAGTAGAAAAAATGCTTAAAATAAACATTGATATTATCCATCAAAATTATATAAAAATAAAAATAAAAGTAAAATTCTGTCTGGCCTACTCATCCTTATTACCTGAATGAACAGAGCACATCTGGGGAATGTTTAGCACTGTCCGTAAGGGCAAGGAAATCACCTCCACCCTGCTTTAACGTGGTGGTGACATTTTAACATAGATGGAGCCTCTGATACCTCCTCCAGCACCATCACTGCAAGTCTGTACCTTGTGCAGTCACTTACGACAATACTTCTGTGGTAGGTAGTCTACGCAGCTGGTAGGGCATGTCGACTTACATTCATTATATCTTTTCATAAAGGATTTTTCCTTCCAAAGAAAAAGAGCAGAATCTAGCAGTTACTGCGTCATGTCAGGATAGAGCAGTCCTAGATTTTAGTCTTGACTCACTGTGTGACCATGGCTACATCATTTATCCTGTATTTGGCTCAATTCACCCATCTGTAGAATGGAATTGCACCTACTGTACTTTCCCCACATGGTTTTTTGGTGAGGCTTTATTAACTATAGTAAATAGCAGTGAGGTATATCCAAAACCCCAGATCTCAGGAGGAGCGTGGATCAGCATTCATGTTGCACTTCTCGTCAGTACCTGGCCCAAGCCGGGGAAGCTAATGATTCAACCAGCAGACCAAAATCAACGATGAATCCTGGTCATGTGCTACCTGAGGCATGTTGTGCATATGCTAAGAGGACATGAAGGAGTAAATTGACTTATTCTATGTGCTTGAGTGGCTCCAGGAATAGCAGGAAGCCGTGCGCGTGAACAGTCTGGCAAGTATAAAAGTAGTACGGCGGTTGTTAGCCTGACACCTCCATCTGTGTGAATACCATACATTGTCAGGTTCCAGAGCCGCAGCCGAGTTCGTCTGTCTCCGCAAAAAGAACAGGAGGACTTGTGGCACCTTAGAGACTAACCAATTGATTTGAGCATAAGCTTTCGTGAGCTACAGCTCACTTCATTGGATGCATACTGTGGAAAGTACAGAAGATCTTATTATCTACAAAGCACCTCCCCCCACCCCACTCTCCTGCTGGTAATAGCTTATCTAAAGTGACCACTCTCCTTACAATGTGTATGATAATCAAGGTGGGCCATTTCCAGCACAAATCCAGGTTTTCTCTCCCGCCGCACCCTCACACATAAACCCACTCTCCTGCTGGTAATAGCTTATCTAAAGTGGCCACTCTCCTTACAATGTGTATGATAATCAAGGTGGGCCATTTCCAGCACAAATCCAGGTTTTCTCTCCCGCCGCACCCTCACACATAAACCCACTCTCCTGTTGGTAATAGCTTATCTAAAGTGGCCACTCTCCTTACAATGTTATATTGTAAGATGTCCAGTGAGCTGCTGCTGGTGCTGTTGATTCAGAAACAGCCAATCAGAGCTAATGACACATTTTGAAGTCACAGGCTGGAACGGAAGAAATCTCTGTACCACTGATCCTATGATGAGTAAAACCAAAGTGAATTTGAAAGCCAGAGCAGCTCAAGTGAAGATACACTAAGAGGGCTTGATCCTGCTATCACTCTAGTCAGGGCAGTTTTTGTCATTAACCCAAGAGGTAACGCTCTGGGTTCTAAGAGGTCCGTAGATTCCTAATTAACGGACGTTAAAAAAAGCAGCAGGGACTGGCCATGTTTGGTTCTTGGTAGATAACACAGCAGATTTTCAATGGTCACTGCCAACTTGTTTATACCGCCAAAATAGACCCTTCTCTAGAGGACGAGAAATCATATGCAGCACCCCAGGAGGAAAGAGTGTCAGATGCTGATAGCCCCACTATCACCAGGTGCTCTACTCACCACGGGAGCACCTCCTTCTGGCCACATCTGGGGATTAGCTCTGCCAGGCCAACATCCCTTCTTACGGTTGCACTCTGTCACTCACGCAGTCTTGCTCGCTTGGGACTTGACTGCTCCTGCTTTGTGTCTTGGCCCTCCTGTCAGGCCGCTGTGGTTTTCCCCTTCTGGGGGTGGGTTGCATGCCCCAAAAGTCTCTTGGGACCCACTGTCCTAGGCAGTCTTTCCTTTCACTGCCCATTACCCGTTCCACTCTCCCAGTGGCTGGTATGGGAACCCAGGCCTGCCTTCTACACTGGGTTCCAGCCCAGAAGCCCTATAATAAGGAGTCAAGGTCTACATAATCCTCAACCTTACTGCTGTATCCCTGGGCTACTTCCTCCTACCTTGCCTTCTCTCATTCTGAAAGTGACTGTAACCTCTCTCTGTTCTCAGCTACAGGGCTATATACAGGCGCCATCTGTTCCTGTCCAGCTGAACCTCATCTCTAATTAGTCCTTGTACCCTGGCTCCTCCTCCAGGTGCAGCCTAAGTGGTTAATTAGACCCCCTGGCCACCTTAAACACTTCAGGCCTTATGTGGGATGGACACCCCATCAGACCTACCCATGCTGAGAACTAGCATATGCTGCTAGGAGTCCTACTGAAATCATTGGGACTACATGAGGGACCAGCATGAGCAAAGTATCAGAATCTGGCCCAGAGAGCGAGGGTGATAGATAGTCTTCAGGAGGCCAAAGTTCTTGAAGCGCACAGGCCATGAACAGTTGGGACAGTTCACAAAGTCACAAATCTTTGCTGTCATCTGACTGTTTACAGACTCAGCCACGTGGGTGTGGTTTTCATGGTGCAGCTTGCACTCCTAACAGAAGCCGGAGTCAGAATGGAAAGCACCTGTCACAACTCTGCTGTGCTATACCACGACACTGGAGAATCTAAAACAAAGAGTCACATCTCTTCTGTCTGATGTAGCACCTCCAGCCATTGTTGTTTGTTGGGCCCTTGTGTCAGTTTGTGCCAAACGATTAGACTTGCACAAGCTGTAAACATGGGAAATTTGGATCCATACTGCTCTCCATAGGCAAGAAGTACAGTGAGAAGTACAAGAGGAATGCATTAATAGGTAGCACTTTAATTGAAGTTTGTGCAGTAAGGTAGTGTTATTAACTCCATTTTAAAGCTAGAGAAGCTGACACATAATTGGGAATAAATCTAGATTTCCTGAGTTTTAGTTCTGCACTCTGACCACAGGAGAAAATGGGTCTGAGAGAAAACTCTGAAGAAGTGGTGAATATTAAATGATGTTTCACAGTATAGTCCCCATTAATGAAATAATCTGAATGATCCAGCAACTTTCCTTATGGAAAACAACCCCTGAGATTAATTCCATTTGAGAAGATAATTTTATTAAAAGAGGACAAGTAGATGCACCCTGCAATATATAGAATTGCAATTCTTAATTTTCTATATGGTGCCTAAATAGTATAATGATATGTACCTTAGATATGCAGATTGATTGATAGAAATACATAGAAAACCCATGGGCCAGATTCTCAGGAAATCAGTGGATCCCTGATGAAGTCAAGAGGAGCAATGTTTACTAATTCACATCAGCTGCAGATCGGGTTTTATATTTTCATTCTGGATTTAGTTTCCTTCTTTCACACACTATCTTAGTTTCATGTTGACAGGTTTCCCATAAGCAGTCATAATGTGTAACTAATTTGGATAGCAATTACCTGACCCAATTTTTTGTAGTAATTATCTGGTTGAGTAACCCATCAGAAGCAGGCAGTGGATATTTTAACTTCTACATGTCTTGAATACTTCTCGTTTTGTTAGAGCAAGGTAAAAAGCAACACCTTTAAGATAAAAATAAAAAATTTCATCCAGCAGGGGATATGTTTTTAAGATTCAAGCTTTTAGCCAAGTTATTAAGAGCAGCCTTCAGCATAACATTATTTTCATATCGCTTGATTGTGGGTTTCATTTGTACCTGGCATCAGCACCTTCTTGCAGCATCTTTTCCTTTTACGGATCTCACTTTCTACTTTTCTGAGCCTTTTCCTATTGCACAAGGGTGATACTCATTATCTAATAGATTAAATGTGAGATGAGCCTTTATTAGAACTTTATATGTCAAAAACGTTCCATTCTTATGGAGAATTGGGGTTTTGACAAAACAAAATTCCTGACTTCCAAAATGTCTGCTTTCCTCAGTTTTTTGTTTTGTTTTTCATTGATAAACCAGAAACACTAAAACTGAACATTTTTAGCAGTTTTTGACTGAAAATGTTTGCAGTTGCCAAAAAAAGAAAAGTATTTGGTTTTCATTTTTTGAGAAAATATTGAGAAAGAAATAATGTTCTGACCAGCTCTGCTCTTTATACTAAGTGGATATTTATACTTTAGGATATGTAAGTTAGTGACAGTAACTCTATTGCTTGAAAAGACAAAGCCATTTATAATCATTTTACCAAGCTTTTCTTTTGACACAGAGGGATATACTTAGTTGATCTTTCTCCTACAACTGTGTGTTCTACCTAAAGTGTTACTTGTATGTCTCTCTATCTTAACATTCCTACAGTATGATTTATTATGGAAGCCAAATACATAACTGTGGAAGCTATAAAAAGCCCCAAGGTGAGATATCCGTTTGTGACATCTGTTGGGAAATTTTGCTGTATATGAACTTTTGAATTTTAGCCATTTCCAGGTCAGACAAACAACGTAATTGAGATGCAGTACCTTGAGTCAAATCAGAATTTTTGCAAGTGTTTAGAAGACTATTGGTTTTGAAACTGTGGGTTCAAGCATCGAGTCTAAACCTGCATGATGCTGAGTACTGTCAATTCACTGAACATCAAAGAGAATTAAGAATGCTCAGCAATTTACAGGACTGGGGGCCATACTGGGTATTTAGCACTTCAAGATAATCTTTGGAATATAGCCACATCTTCTGAGTGTGTATTCATTAGTGCTGTTGAAACTTTTCCGACCAGCCCTGTGGCATGTGTTGTTCTGTACAAGTCATGTGGTTTGTTTTCTTTGGGCTGCACCTTTAAACTTTAGAAATCTGCTAATGACAGCTGCCATTTTGTGTTAATTGTTGATGCAACTTGCTACAAGTAAGAAACATGCTACTCTCTGACGCACAGAGGCTTTACTTCTACTGTCTCTTCTTTTGTGGCATCTCTTCCTCTAAGGTAAAGCAATTCTGACTGATTGCCCAGTATATGTCTGCTGTTTGTTCATGGAATGCATGCCACACCCAAACTGCAATATGAAGCAATCATAAGCCATATGTAAGTTTTGGGTTGCTTTGAGATAAAATTTTAAAAAATGGTAATTAATTCACTTCTTTAACCTAGATCTGACTAACATTCCAAAAAAGATAAACCCTTCCTGAGGAGAACTGACTTCCAAAGTGTTTCCTATCCCTAATTCCCAACCCAGCATCCCTTGGAAATTATAGATACATTTGGATATGAAATTCAGAAGAAAATCTGAAACTTTGAGGAGTTTATACGAACATTTCAGGATCTCAGCAGGGGCATTCCACCTTGTCATTGAAAGGAGTCACAGAGAACTGTAAAAGGATTAAAATGACCTAGGAATGTAAAAAACGCATTCAAATGCATTCATTATAAAGTAATTGTGAATACATTCAGCTATATATTTTAGTGCTTTTTTTAGAGCTTAAACAGCAGTTTGGTATTCAAAGTCTGTCTCCACTCTTGAGACATGGGTCTGCCATTGTCAGCACCACCCACACATCTCTGACTGTGTTTTTGTATTAAATTGTTATTTTTCCCCCAGAATGACTGCTGCATGAACACAGGACATGGAAGAATGGCTTAACTCAAACCCAAGAACTTGCTTGCCACTGAAGAGCCAACAATTCTGAATGGCTCTTTTGCACATGCGTTAGGAACAAAAGTTAACTCTGTTCTCACAATAGATTTGGGTACTTTCCACTGTACTTTTAAATACATTTTCTTTTAATGTATGGCAACAAAAAAAACCCATGCACAGATTCTTGCCAGCTATTTAAAGTGACAAAGACAGATATAAAATTCAGGCAGTTCACCTCTCCCACAAAGCAGCAGCTCTAAAAACAAATATGAGAACCACAATGCACTGGTCAGTAACCAAAAGGGCCCAGCCGTATGCCAGGAAAGACAGCAAATATGGGTTATTTCAGATGGAGGTGGGCATTATGTAGGACCAGGTGACTTACAGAGAATGTCCTGCCAACAGCCTTTGGTCTATTTATATCAAGGCGAAGCTAACAGCTAACCTGTACTGACTGCAGCTGTGGCAGTGTATTGTTGGGAGAGTGGCAGTCAGTCAGGTGGGCCAATCTTTAGTCATTTAAGATTTTACAGGAAAGCCAACACCTTAACATTGATCTAGAAGCTCACAAGTAACAGTGCAAAGTGTATAAGTAGGGGCATAGCGAGCAGATCGAGGGACGTGATCGTCCCCCTCTATTCGACATTGGTGAGGCTTCATCTGGAGTACTGTGTCCAGTTTTGGGCCCCACACTACAAGAAGGATGTGGATAAATTGGAGAGAGTCCAGCGAAGGGCAACAAAAATGATTAGGGGTCTGGAACACATGACTTATGAGGAGAGGCTGAGGGAACTGGGATTGTTTAGTCTGCAGAAGAGAAGAATGAGGAGGGATTTGATAGCTGCTTTCAGCTACCTGAGAGGTGGTTCCAGAGAGGATGGTTCTAGACTATTCTCAGTGGTAGAAGAGGACAGGACAAGGAGTAATGGTCTCAAGTTGCAGTGGGGGAGGTTTAGGTTGGATATTAGGAAAAACTTTTTCACTAGGAGGGTGTTGAAACACTGGAATGCGTTACCCAGGAAGGTGGTAGAATCTCCTTCCTTAGAAGTTTTTAAGGTCAGGCTTGACAAAGCCCTGGCTGGGATGATTTAATTGGGGATTGGTCCTGCTTTGAGCAGGGGGTTGGACTAGATGACCTCCTGAGGTCCCTTCCAACCCTGATATTCTATGATTCTATGATTCTATGAAATCCCAGAGCACTGGTGTCATAGACTCTCTCTAGGTTGCTTATATATTTGAGGCTGAGTTCCAGCCATCTCAGCTGAAATTGGCCATATTTTGGTCTCAGTCCAAAGGTAATTTTTTGGCATGTGTGTGATGCCTTCAAAAAGCTTTTTTTGAGAAATACTGATGTGAAACAAATACAATTTTCCCATATATGCCACTTTAATGTAGGGTTAGACTGTGAGTTAGGGTTAGTAATGTAGATAATTTTCCAAAGTTAATTTCATTGGAGTTAATAGAAAAACTTGTATGATTAAGTACTTACCAGTGTAAAGTGTTTACAATCTGGTTCTTTGCTCTTGCGTAATTTAAAATTGGCTGAAGCTGGAAACTTCAAACTTAGCTTGTTTTGTAGACCTGAGTGAGAATTAAAAATCAAGGTAAGTTTGAAGAAGCTCAGTTTAGCAGGTTTAAAGTTTCTATTCATTAAAGACAGCAGTTCCACACATATAGATGAGAACATGTTGTCTTTTCTTGAATCTACTTTTAGGATACTTCTCTTAAGGACATCTTGACTAAGGTGTGGTCTGAACTAAAGGGCTATTACACTCCGGAAAGTGCCTGTGTGTACAGGGCATGTTACTGCCCTATTTTTATGATCTCTCAGTGACTTTCAAAGTTGCTTTGTTTACAAGAAAAAAGTATGTCCTCCATCCCTCAACTGTCATCCTCGACAAGGAAATTTGGAACAGGACAGCAAAGTTGGATTATTGCACCAGTAATACAGATTCTGTTCTGTATAGGTTCTTATACTGTGCTCATCACCATAGAATCTGACTGCCTTCCAGTAGAGCGGTAAGCAACACGACCATAGAATCATAGAATCATAGAATATCAGGGTTGGAAGGGACTTCAGGAGGTCATCTAGTCCAAACCCCTGCTTAAAGCAGGACCAATCTCCAACTAAATCATTCCAGCCAGAGCTTTTTCAAGCATGACCTTAAAAAGTTCAAAGGAAGGAGATTCCACCAACTCTCTAGGTAATGCATTCCAGTGCTTCACCACCCTCCAAGTGAAATAGTGTTTCCTAATATCAAACTTAAACCTTCCCCACTGCAACTTGAGACCATTACTCCTTGTTCTGTCATCTGCTACCACTGAGAACAGTCTAGATCCATCCTCTTTGGAACCCCTTTTCAGGTAGTTGAAAGCAACTATCAAATCCCCCCTCATTCTTCTCTTCTGCAGACTAAACAATCCCAGTTCCCTCAGTCTCTCCTCATATGTCATGTGTTCCAGTCCCCTAAACATTTTTGTTGCCCTCTGCTGGACTTTTTCCAATTTTTCTACATGCTTCTTGTAGTGTGGGGCCCAAAACTGGACACAGTAGTCCAGATGAGGCCTCAGCAATGTTGAATAGAGGGGAACCATCACATCCCTCGATCTGCTGGCAAAGCCCCTACTTATTCATCCCAAAATGCCATTGGCCTTCTTGGCAACAGCGGCACACTGTTGACTCATATCCAGCTTCTGATCCACTGTAACCCCTAGGTCCTTTTCTGCAGAACTGCTGCTGAGCCATTCAGTCCCTAATCTGTTGCGGTGCATGGGATTCTTCTGTCCCAAGTGCAGGACTCTGCACTTGTCCTTGTTGAACCTCATCAGATTTCTTTTGGCCCAATCCTCTAATTTGTCTAGGGCCCTCTGTATCCTATCCCTACCCTCCAGTGTATCTACCTCTCCTCCCAGTTTAGTGTCATCTGCAAACTTGCTGAGGGTGCAATCCACACCATCCTCCAGGTCATTAATGAAGATATTGAATAAAACCGGCCCGAGAACTGACCTTTGGGGCACTCCACTTGATACCGGCTGACAACTAGACATGGAGCCATTGATCACTACCCGTTGAGCCCGACAATCTAGCCAGCTTTCTATCCACCTTATAGTCCATTCATCTAGCCTATACTTCTTTAACTTGCTGGCAAGAATACTGTGGGAGACCGTGTCAAAAGCTTTCCTTAAGTCAAGGAATAACTCGTCCACTGCTTTCCCCTCATCCACAGAGCCAGTCATCTCATCATAGAAGGCAGTTAGATTAGTCAGACATGACTTTCCCTTGGTGAATCTATGCTGACTGTTCCTGATCACTTTCCTCTCCTATAAGTGCTTAAGAATTGATTCCTTGAGGACCTGCTCCATGATTTTTCCAGGGACTGAGGTGAGGCTGACTGGCCTGTAGTTCCCCGGATCCTCCTCCTTCCCTTTGTTAAAGATGGGCACTACATTAGCCTTTTTCTTGTCATCTGGGACCTCCCCCCATCATCATGAGTTTTCAAAGATAATGGCCAATGGCTCTGCAATCACATCCGCCAACTCCTTTAGCACTCTCGGATGCAGTGCATCCAGCCCCATGGACTTGTGCATATCCAGCTTTTCTAAATAGTCCTGAACCATTTATTTCTCCACAGAGAGCTGGTCACCTCCTCCCCATGCTGTGCTGCCCAGTGCAGCAGTCTGGGAGCTGACCTTGTTCGTGAAGACAGAGGCAAAAAAAGCATTGAGTACATTAGCTTTTTCCACATCCTCTATCACTAGGTTGCCTCTCTCATTCAGTAAGTGGCCCACACTTTCCTTGACTTTCTTCTTGTTGCTAACATACCTGAAGAAATATTTCTTCTTACTCTTAACATCTCTTGCTAGCTGCAACTGCAAGTGTGTTTTGGCCATTCTGATTTGACTCCTGCATGCCCGAGCAATATTTTTATACTGTTCCCTGGTCATTTGTCCACTCTTCCACTTCTTGTAAGCTTCTTTTTTGTGTTTAAGATCAGCAAGGATTTCACTGATAAGCCAAGCTGGTCACCTGCTTACTATTACTATTACTAAGAATTTACTACTCTTTCTACACATCGGGATGGTTTGTCCCTGTAACCTCAATAAGGATTCTTTAAAATACAGCCAGCTCTTCTGGACTCCTTTCCCCCTCATGTTATTCTCCCAGGGAATCCTGCCCATCAGTTCCCTGAGGTTGTCAAAGTCTGCTTTTCTGAAGTCCAGGGTCCGTATTCTGCTGCTCTCCTTTCTTACTTTTGTCAGGGTCCTGAACTCCACCATCTCGTGGTCACTGCCTCCCAGGTTCCCATCCA
This sequence comes from Lepidochelys olivacea, assembly GCF_965140295.1. NCBI lineage: Eukaryota > Metazoa > Chordata > Testudines > Cheloniidae > Lepidochelys > Lepidochelys olivacea. The sequence continues at coordinate 12,902,249 of NC_140412.1, forward strand.
CTTTTGCTTTCCCTACTATTTCTTCCTGGTTTGTGAGCAGCAGCTCAAGAAGAGTTCTGCTCCTAGTTGGTTCCTCCAGCACTTGCACCAGGAAATTGTCCCCTACACTTTCCAAAAAACTTCCTGGATTATCTGTGCACTGCTGTATAGCTCTCCCAGCAGATATCAGGGCGATTGAAGTCTCCCATGACAACCAGGGCCTGCGATCTAGTAACTTATGTTAGTTGCCGGAAGAAAGCCTCGTTCACCTCATCCCCCTGATCCGGTGGTCTATAGCAGACTTCCACAACGATGTCACCCTTGTTGCTCACACTTCTAAACTTAATCCAGAGACTCTCAGGTTTTTCTGCAGTTTCATAGCGGAGCTCCGAGCAGTCATACTGCTCTCTTACATACAATGCAACTCCCCCAACTTTTCTGCCCTGCCTGTCCTTCCTGAACAGTTTATATCCACCCATGACAGCACTCCAGTCACGTGAGTTATCCCACCAAGCCTCTGTTATTCCAATCACATTATAGTTCCTTGACTTTGCCAGGATTTCCAGTTCTTCCTGCTTGTTCCCTAGGCTTCTTGCATTTGTGTATAGGCACTTGAGATAACTTGCTGTTTGTACTGCTTTCTTAGTATGAGGCAGGAGCCCTCCCCTCTCATGCTCTCCTGCTCATGCTTCCTCCCGGTATCCCACGTCCCCATTTACCTCAGGGTGTCATAAATATAAAGGGAAGGGTAAACCCCTTTGAAATCCCTCCTGGCCAGGGGAAAGCTTCTCTCACCTGTAAAGGGTTAAGAAGCTAAAGGTAACCTCGCTGGCACCTGACCAAAATGACCAATGAGGAGACAAGATACTTTCAAAAGCTGGGAGGAGGGAGAGAAACAAAGGGTCTGTGTGTCTGTCTATATGCTGGTTTCTGCCGGGGATAGACCAGGAATGGAGTCTTAGAACTTTTAGTAAGTAATCTAGCTAGGTATGTGTTAGATTATGATTTCTTTAAATGGCTGAGAAAAGAATTGTGCTGAATAGAATCACTATTTCTGTCTATGTATCTTTTTTGTAACTTAAGGTTTTGCCTAGAGGGGTTCTCTATGTTTTTGAATCTAATTATCCTGTAAGATATCTACCATCCTGATTTTACAGGGGGGATCTCTTTATTTCTATTTACTTCTATTTTTATTAAAAGTCTTCTTGTAAGAAAACTGAATGCTTTTTCATTGTTCTCAGATCCAAGGGTTTGGGTCTGTGGTCACCTATGCAAATTGGTGAGGCTTTTTATCCAACATTTCCCAGGAAAGGGGGTGGGGTGCAAGTGTTGGGAGGATTGTTCATTGTTCTTAAGATCCAAGGGTCTGGGTCTGTAGTCACCTAGGCAAATTGGTGAGGCTTTTTACCAAACCTTGTCCAGGAAGTGGGGTGCAAGGTTTTGGGAAGTATTTTGGGGGGAAAGATGCGTCCAAACAGGTCTTCCCCAGTAACCAGTATTAGTTTGGTGGTGGTAGCGGCCAATCCAAGGACAACGGGTGGAATATATTGTACCTTGGGGAAGTTTTGACCTAAGCTGGTAAAGATAAGCTTAGGAGGTTTTTCATGCAGGTCCCCACATCTGTACCCTAGAGTTCAGAGTGGGGGAGGAACCTTGACACAGGGCTTTGGTCTTCTTCCCCTGGTGAACCTAGTTTAAAGCCCTCCTCACTAGTTTAGCCAGCCTGTTTGCGAAGATGCTCTTCCCTCTCTTCGTTAGGTGGAGCCCGTCTCTGCCTAGCAATCCTCCTTCTTGGAGCACCATCCCATGGTCAAAGAATCCAAAGCCTTCTCTCTGACACCACCTGCATAGCCATTCGTTGACTTCCACGATTCGACGGTCTCTACCCAGGCCTTTTCCTTCCACGGGGAGGATGGACGAGAACACCATTTGTGCCTCAAACTCCTTTATCCTTCTTCCCAGAGCCACGTAGTCTGCAGTGATCCGCTCAAGGTCATTCTTGGCAGTATCTTTGGTGCCCACGTGGAGAAGCAGGAAGGGATAGCGATCCGAGGGCTTGATGAGTCTCGGCAGTCTCTCTGTCACATCGTGAATCGTAGGTCCTGGCAATCAGCAGACTTCTCGGTTTTCCTGGTCAGGGCGGCAGATAGATGACTCAGTCCCCCTGAGGAGAGAGTCCCCGACCACCACCACCCGCCTCCTTCTCTTGGGAGCGGTGGTCTTGGAACCCCCATCCCTAGGACAGTGCATCTCATGCCTTCCAATTGGTGGAGTGTCCTTCTGTTCCCTTCCCTCAGATGTATCATCTAGGCCTCTCTCCGCATTAGTACCTGTGGAGAGAACATGAAAATGGTTGCTCACCTGTATCTGCACTGCTGGTACATGGACGTTCCCCTTTCTTCTTCTGCCAAATTTCTTCACCGTTCTTCTGTCCCCGCTGCACAGCCTGCTCTGAATCTTCAGAACATTGTGTCCGTAGAAGCAAATCCTGACGTCTGTCCAGGAAATCTTCAGTTTCTCTTATGCAACGCAGGGTCGATACTTGTTTCTCTAGACCTTGAACCTTCTCTTCCAATATGGAGACCAGTTTACATCTGTGACATGATGTTTGTTCTCTCATCCTCTCCCCAGGGGGGGAGAAGTTAGAACTTGACAATGTTGTTGATTATTTCAGAGCCAGAAAAGAAACCAGCACACTTCCCCATGGTTGGATTTGCTCTGCAGGGCTGATAGGAGTAGAAAGCAATAAAAAACTTAATTTTGTCAGAAAAGCAAGCGAGCAAGCAGATCTGGCTCGAATATATGCAGAAGGAGCAGATGGGATGAGCAGGAAGGTGCTTTTTTACAATCATTTTACTGATCATAGCTAGTGAACATTTCTGGATAAAGGATGCTATAAGATCTGTTGCCAAAGACAATGGAGCTTGAAAATGCCATGAGACAGGTAGAATTTACAAATTTTGGGCATGGTTGAGACTTTATCTCTCACCCTTTTTAAGGGGAGGCGCACAGCTGGGCTATTGCAGGAACAGATCAGGGAAAGGAATTGGGCCTCAGTCATATTTCCTGCCCTGGAACCTCCTTTGCTTCAGGGGGGAGTAATCTGCTACAGACCTATGCCAGTAATGTGCATGTTACCTTCCCCTCCCTCACTGACTCAGCTGTGCTCATTCCTATGTGAGAGGCAGATCCAGTGCTCCTCCCATTCCCCTGCACAGTCCACACACTCATTGCTGGCCAGTGACTATCATCAGCATGAAGCCAGCTCCGCCCTCCACATACAGACCAGTCACGTGCGGAGGTCATGGAAGCTAATAACAGAGGTGCTTTATGTCCCAAACACTTCTGTGTGGCTGCATAGGCCAATTCACAGTCTTGCCCCTCGCACTTTTTAAGCCTAATAGCTCCAGATATCTTCTCCTGTTATTTTCATTTAAAACACAGAAAATTATTAATGAATATTATTATTTTAAATAATGTCACTTTAACACTAATATTGGCAAATCAACCGCTCAAATATCAGGAAATTCCAACAGTAAGGCTGGTCCCACAACATTAATTCAGCCACATTCCTGTGGTATATTCCATTCCTGTTCTCCTTCATTACTGTGAACCACAGCTGATTATGTTTGTTATTAAAGTTTGCACTAAAAGAGACACAATATGTGGCTGACTTTATGTTCTGCAAGCAACCTCTTGGGTCAGATCCTGGTGTAAAACAGCATCACTCCATTAATTTAAATGGAGCAATGCTGCTTTACATCAGCTGAGGACCTGACTCTGTGAAATGTAATAGAATGATGCTGATTTTCATTAGCTGATGATCTGGGCACTTAATTTTTGAATTTTTTGACTTTTGGAGGCTTGATCTCTCAACATTCATGCTCATATGTTTTGTTCCCCAACCGATAGATGGGGTTCTGCCATCAGATATGTACGTATGTATTTTTCCCATCTGAACTACCTTTTATATGTATTAATGTGTAGTATCAAATTTATCCAGCAGAAGGGCTGAAATATAGCATGATTCAGAAGATGGCATACCTAATCAGAACAATATGATGTGTTCCGTTTATTTGGCATCATAAATTAGATGCCTGGCATATAAGATTATTTCCAATGAATGCAATAATATGGATATGCTTTAAAAATTCACAACACAGGTGAGGAATAAAGAATTTGCTTGCATTTGACTAGTGATTGCATGGATTCTCTTTCCCATAGTTTTTTTCTCGCTAGTCTACCTCCACATCTCAGAGCTCAGTTTTGCTCCACTGGAGCTGTAGTTCGCAATGACAGGCACCTGAGTAAAGGCCCAGGAGGTACCTAATTAAAAAAGCAAGAAATCAAATTCTGATGGTGTAAGTCTGCTGTTGTCAATGAAGTTGTGCCAGAAGGAAGAGAATTTACTAATTTAGGGTGAAATTCACCCCTGCGCAGCAGGTCTGCACTGGATTTATGCACCACTTGCGTCCCATTTAATTCCTCCAAACAAATTTTGTGCAGGTGCAGTATGGTGAATTTCAGCCATCCAGGGACTATCTAATTCAGGGTACTCCCTCTGCAATCAACTGATTTAAAAATCAAGCACTTAATTTTGCCATGCTAACTTCTTAAAAGGCTTAACTTCATATTTCATGCAAAATCATTTCTCTGCTTAAGAGGAAGGAGGGGAAAAATACATGGAAACATCCACCCTTAAGGATGAAATTCACTCCTATACAGAGGGTCAAAACAAAGGCCCATGCAACACTTAAATCCCACTTTAGCATGCAAAATAGGACTCAGGTGTTGCAAAGGCTTTTCATACAGAGCTGAATATCACTAAGAGATGCCAGTGAAAAAAATAGCCATGTGATGCAGCCTGAAATAGGAACTTTTGTACTGGAAAAAACTTTATATATATTAGAATTAAAAATGACAAACCGCTCCATAATTATTAACATCTCAGTAGTGCCTACAGGCCACATTGTCCTAGGCACATGGCAAAGTGATAGGTCTCTGCCAGAAATAGCATTCACAATCTAAGACGAGAGAAAACAGGTGGATACAATAAATAGATGGGTGGAGCACACAGTTACCAACTTTCACGTGGTAAATAAGCACCCCGACTTTCACAATAAGCCAAAAATCAAGCTAATCCCATTTCAAAATAAGGCCAAAACAAGCCAATCCCTAAGAACCCCAACAGTCTATATGACTAGATCCCCGCGGCGTTCAGTCTGGGACTGCGGTGGGTCCGCTGTGCACCCCTGGCTCTCTCCCCACCTTGCCCTTCCTTGCCCCTGCTGTTCAAAAAAAAAAAAAAGCAACAAGCTACAACAAGCAACAAGTTACAAGCCAAACAAGCAGCAAGCTATCAGCCAAAAACTAGCCAACAAACAACTCACAAGCCAATTAAGCCAAAAACAAGCCCAATTTCTGCGTTTTTTCCGCAGGTTTGGTATATCTGGTGGAGCACTATGTATTAATGAGACGATTCTGATTAGCATGATGAGACGTGATCCCAGCACACCAGCTGCCTAACCAGTGTAGGGGTTTAGTAGGTAACTCTTCAGAGGTGAGTTCTAAGGAGGAATTTGATGGAGTAAAATTGTGTGGCTTTGTGGATTTTTACAGAGAGTTTCCTCCAATACATAGGTTCTTATTGAAGAATTAGACCGGGGTGGGCAAACTTTTTGGCCCAAGGGCCACATCGGGGTTGCAAAACTATATGGAGGGCCGGGTAGGGAAGGCTGTGCCTCCCCAAACAGCCTGGCCCCTGCCCCCTATCCGCCCCCTCCCACTTTCCGCCCCCTGACTGCCCCCCTCAGAACCTCCAACCCATCCAAGCCCCCTGCTCCTTGTCCCCTGACCACCCCCTCCTGTACCCCCGCCCCCAACCGCCCCCCCAGGACCCCACCCCCTATCCAACCCCCCATCCAACCCCCCCCCCCCCCGCTCAATGCTGAATCAATTATAGGAATGTGAACATGTTGCAGAGTACAGTATATTTTAAAAACACTTTAACACTGTTTCAAGGTAATTACACCTGTATTCCCCCTCCATGGTCCCTCAAGGGCAGCCACTCATGGTTTCCAGCTCCCAGCTATCACCTCTCTTGGGTGGAGTCCCATGTCTCTCTCCATTCTGACCAGGGAGGCTTTAAAGCTCCACAGCCCTCTGACTTGCACACCTATATCCAAAAGAAGCCAATCTGCCTTAAGGCCAGGCCCTGTGCGTTGCTCTCTTTTCTCTCTCTCTCTCTCTCTCTCTCTCTCTTTGAGGGCTCTTAATAATGTATTGCCAGCAGTTACAAGTTACCACATAGCTTTTTCTAAGCAAGCACCTTTATTGTTAAGGTAAAAGCATTACAGAGAAGACGTATAAAAACAATAAGTGTTCCTATATGCATGTTAAAAACTTACCAGAGCCCCAACATAAGGTTGCGCCCTTAGTCCCAAGTTCATGACAGTTTTTAGATCGGGAACCAGACACCCTCTTGACAGTTCACCTGTTTCTTTATACAGATCAAACCTTTGATCTCCTGTTTCCTGGAACAGATAATCACTAGTCAATGGCCCTCTGCTCAGGATGTAGTTCAAAAGTTTTGTTTTTTTTTCTTTTGCAACAGAGGTTGTGGAATTTTCTTTCACCACTCCCCAGGGAATTCCCAGGAAACCCTCCTAATACTCATTGTTCCAAAAGTCTATGCCCTGTCTAGCACATTTCAGTATAGTCATTTGAACTCCTTACACTTCCCAGCTCTCACATCGGTCACACCCTTCACATGGCCAGAGTAGTATAAAGGGACCTTAGTGTACCTGAGAACCCAGCAAACAAAATGGCTAAGAATTAGAGCTAGTCACACTTTTTCAAAATTTGGACTTTTTTTGTGTGTGATCGCCCCCCCCCCGTTTCCTCCCTGCCCAATTTTTCAACCAGTTTTAATAAATATAAGTCCAGCCAGTGTGCCCACAGTTTCTGGTGATGTTAGCCATTCCCTTTCAGTCCTCCTTAAAATGTACAAGTTGCCAATGGACTATAATGTATAGCCCCCGGTGGAAATCCACTCTATACATTCTTGAATGGCTCTTCGCACTGCTGCAGAAGAAGTATGCGCAGCATGCCTGAGAAATCCTATTGTCATTGACTGTTCTGTTTTTTTGGCAGATTTGTGCTGGTGGAGATGCACAGAAGAAAATCTTGTCAATTACGTATCACCTTTGAATCTCAATCAGCTGGCATGGCTAAGAAATTTCAGGAAGAAGTTAGCACACTGAATCCTGTCCACAGTCTCAGGGGGCCCCAGGTTTGCTTGAATTCCTAGCACATGGGCACAATGATTGGCAGCTAATGATAATGAACAGTGAAGCAATTCAAACATGGTTTGTTTCATTTCAAGTACTGCAGGCTGATTTGCTTTTCAACAAGACATCCTAAACCACAGGATATCAGACAAATAAAAGAACATGGCAGCCAATATTTCAGCTCTTCTGAGCCTTCCTGAAATTTATACTCCCAGGGCTATTCGTGTGGCTTCACTCCCAGATGCAGGAAATATGACACACTCAGAACACTTCCTCAGTTTTTCCCCCAACTCCATCTGCCCTGTTTAAGATGCTGCTGCTCCTGTTACTGCCTCTGCTTCTGTTTCATCAAGTCCTTTTTCTTGTGTGTGTGTGGAGGGGGGTGGGGGGGTGGGGCGTCTTTTCCCCAGGTGGCTGAGAATCTGAGTAATAACAAGCAAAGCTCTGTTTACCAATACAATACAAGTTATTTCTAAATGGTATCATGAATACTGAAGGATCACAGAACTCTGCACAACTGAGGACACTTAAATTCAGGTCATTTACCCAGGTTTAATGCATACACAGGTAGCACGTGAATATGTCAAAGCCTGGGGGTGAAGAACATTTAATTAAACAGTTAATGGGGGAAATCACTGGCTATACAAAATAAATGACTGGAGGCCAAGGACAATTCTTTGGAAAGACAGTATGTAGAGTTAGTATGAGTCAGGGAGAATGGTGTTTGGAAGCCATCACATGGTATTCTTTGCATCAGTCTGCACTGATGGAGTTCAAGAATGTGAGGAAGACTCCCAAACCGGAGCCATTCTTTTTAGGTGACAAATCTGAGGAACTGTCCCAGATTGAGGTGTCATTAGAGGAAGCTTGCAACAAACAGTAATAAGTCACCAGAGCCAGATGGTATTCACCCAAGAGTTCTGAAGGAACTCAAATGTGAAATTGCAGAGCTACTAACTGTGGTATGTTTCAGAGTAGCAGCCATGTTAGTCCATATCCACAAAAAGAAAAGGAGTACTTGTGGCACCTTAGAGACTAACCAATTTATTTGAGCATAAGCTTTCGTGAGCTACAGCTCACTTCATCAGATGCATTCAGTGGAAAATACAGTGGGGAGATTTATGTACACAGAGAACATGAAATAATGGGTGTTACCATACACACTGTACGAAAGTGATGTAACAAATAATTTAAATCAGCTTCTGTACTAGATGACTCGAGGATAGCTAATGTGACACCAATTTCTTAACAGGGCTCCAGAGGTGATCCCAGCAATTACAGGTCAGTTAGCCTAACTTCAGTACCAGGCAGATTAGTTGAAACTATAGTAAAGAACAGAATTATCAGACACATAGATGAACATCATTTGTTGGGGAAGAGTCAATGTGGTTTTTGTAAAGGGAAATCATGCCACACCAATCTACTATAATTATTTGAGGGGGTCAAAAAGCATGTGGATGAGGGTAATCCAGTGAATATAGTGTACTTAGATTTTCAGAAAGCCTTTGACAAGGTCCCTCACCAAAGGCTCTTACGAAAAGTAAGCCGTCATGGGATAAGAGGGAAGGTCCTTTCATGGATCAGTAACTGGATAAAAGACAGGAAACAAATGGTCAGTTTTCAGAATGGACAGACGTAAATAATGGTGTCCCCTGGGGGTCTTTATAGGACCAGTACTGTTCAACATATTCATAAATGATCTGGAAACAGGGGTAAACAGTGAGATGGTAAAATTTGCAGTTGATACAAAATTACACAAGATACTTAACTCCAAAGCAGACTGTGAAGAATTACAAAGGGATCTCACAAACCTGGGTGATGGCAACAAAATGGCAGATGAAATTCAGTGTTGATAAATGCAAAGTAATGCACATTGGAAAACATACTCCCAACTGTACATATAAAATGATTGGGTCTAAATTAGCTGTTACCACTCAAGAAAGAGATCTTCAAGTCATTGTGGAGAGTTCTCTGGAAACATCCACTCAATGTGCAGTGGCAGTCAAAAAAGCTAACAGAATGTTGGGAATCATTAGGAAAGGCACAGATAATACGACAGAAAATATCATATTGCCTATATATAAACCCTTGGTATGCCCACATCTTGAATACTACATGCAGATCTGGTCACCCCATCTCAAAAAAGATATATTGGAATTGGCAAAGACACAGAAAAGGGCAACAAACATGATTAGGGGTATGGAACAGCTTCCATATGAGGAGAGATTAATAAGACTGGGATTTATCATCTTGGAAAAGAGATGACTAAGGGGGGATATGATAGAGGTTTATAAAATCATGACTGGTGTGGAGAAAGTAAATAAGTAAGTGTTATTTACTCCTTCTCCTAACACAAGAACCAGGGGACACCAAATGAAATTAATAGGCAGTAGGTTTAAAACAAACAAAAGGAAGTATTTCTTCACAGAACACACAGTCAGCCCATGGAACTCTTTGGCAGAGGATGTTGTGAAGGACTATAACAGGATTTTAAAAAGTACTAGATAAATTCATGGAGTATAGGTCCACCAATGGCTATGAGTCAGGATGGGTCGGGATGCAAAACCATGCTCTGAAGTGTCCCTAGCTTCTGTTTGCTGGAAGTTGGGAATGGGTGACAGGGGATGGATCACTGGATGATTGCCTGTTCTGTTCATTCCCTCTTAAGCGCCTGGCATTGGCCACTGTCAGAAGACAGGATACTGGGCTAAATGGACCATTGGTCTGACCCAATATGGTCCTTCTTCTGTATGATTCTCATCTCACACTGGTGTATTTCATGAAGTTGCTCATGGTTTACATCAGAGTCAGAGCAACCTCAGGCCCCTGAAGAAACAAGAAAGCAACTCCAGATGGTGCGGGCTAGCATTGGAAACAGATCTACCATTCACTGTGGATAGGCAAGAAGGGAGAAGGAGGCAGATTTTCCAGGTGGCAAGAGGAATGTGGGGGTTCCCTAATCAAGCTCTGCCCACGATCAGTAGTGAAAGGATTGAAAACCGTGCCATTAAAAGTACAGTTCTGCCCTGAAAAGAGACTATGTTAATGTCTTACCCTAGCAGATCTGCTCCCTTTGTGTAGTCAGTCATATCTTCTGACTCCAGTCTCAAACCTATTAGTACTTGGCACCTTCGCTCTGCCTTTCATGCAGAGGTCTCACGCTGCTTTACAGACATTTATAGTAATAATCACCTCTGTGCACAAATCCAGAATGAGGCTTGTGTGCCCCTTGGACCCTCATACCACTCCTGTGACATAGGTCAACTTCATTAGCCTTATTTCACAGGGAAAGAATCTTGGGAACAGAAAGATCAAGTGATTTGCTTAAAGTTACTCAGTGGATAAATTGGGAATAGAACCGAGATCTCCAGATTACCATTAAATCATCCTTCCCCACTGTCCAGGCCTTTTAGGAAGCCCATGAAGATTTCTCTTATGCTATCTCTCTAATAGTCTCGGAGTGGCTTTCACTTGATCCTGATTGATTTACTTGGTCTAAACCCTCTACTGCTATTTCTGTATTAATCTTATCCCCTGAGGTCCCCATTTACTTACTGCCTCTTACTGTGTGTCTACACTCCAGCTGGGAGTGTCTCACAGCCCAGGTAGACAGATATTCAAGCTAGTGTGCTAAAAAAAATTAGCAGTGTGGATGTAGCATGTACAAAGGCACAGACTAGCCACTCAAGTTCAGAGCCGGGGGGTGCCGTACTAGGGAGGCTATCCCATGCCGCTGCCCATGCTATAACATACATGGTCTTATTTTTAGCCCACTAGTCCAAGCAGAGCTAGAACCAGGGCTGGGAAGCATGTTCCCAGCAGCAGTGTAGACATACCCAGGAGGACACTGTATCACTCTTTAATGAGAAAAGAAACCAAAAATCCCATCTAAATTGGTATCCTTTGTTATTTTTCTTCTCTCTTTTCTTCAATTTAGATTACTCTAGATAAAGCAACCTGTTTTCAGTGACCTCTGCTTTAACCTCATGTAAATATGCTTTCACTTTTCTTCCAAAGCCAACACAAATTCTATTGTATTAAACATGTAATTTATTCAGTAGCATGCAGTAAAATCCCTCCACTGGTTAAAAGGGATAGGAGAAGGTACACACAAGCCTCACTGAATGTAGCAGCATGTTTTCCCCCCTATTCTGTTTACATATTTTAAAGTATTCCTGGGACATTTTGAAATTAAATAAGTTATAAAAATGGGTAAGTGCTATACATTATAAAGTACCATCTAGAAACCACAAGAAATAAAAGGCAGAAATATCTGCAATTCATATCCAGGTGTATGACTAGGGAATGAGTATGTTGCTGTTTTATATCTTCACTTAGAAGACCAGCTTGATTAGCCGCAACCCCTGTCACTGGGGAAGCCGCAGAGTAAACTCATTAAACTGAATGGAAGCCAGAGTTTCAAAACAAAGATGTAGGTAAAATATTAAGAGTGGGCTTTCCAAACTGCTCACTGTTAGTGGCCTAACTCTGCTCCCATTTGAAGTCAATGCTTAACTTTCAGTGGGATATTATTGAGCATTTTGAAAACCCCACCCCTAATGCTGATAGACAATATAAGGATAATAATATATAGCTAGAAAAAATAATAGTGTGGTATAAAGGTTTCATTTGTCTAAACTTGAGATGGCTGAGTGAAGAACCCAGCTATGCAGGTCACCCCAAAGAAGTCCCAGGAAAACATTTATCCTATACCAAGCCATAATGTTTTCTGTAAGAACAATCATATAGGTATCAGAGCCAACAGTGCTCTGCCTCATTTAGGACCTGATCCAAACTCACTAAGGTCAATGGAAAAACTTCAAGGGTCTGGGTCAGATCCCTACTGCATATACAGTGAAGGAGGCAAGAGGCTTCTTAGGTGAGCTGGCAAGTAACATGTACCTATGATCAAAGAACACTGACAGCAGGTCCTACAACTTCTCAGATCCTAACAGTGGACAATTTTTAACAACATGTATAGTTTCATGTATGTGAGAGAGTTTCCGTGCTTGGCTTCAGTGTCATGAGTGAAGTTTGGAAAAGTCCAACCAGTGGGTCAACATTGCTTTTAATTAAGGATAAAAATAATGTGTTATAATTGATTGATCATTGGTCTTTATGAATTTAAAATAAGTAAAAACATGGAAACATTTAAATTGAGTTTGATCTTACTAACTGCTAAATTTCAGAAGCTCCTGGATGTGTGATAGATAGATAGATTAGATTAGATCGATCAGTGGCTTTCAAACTTTTTGTATTGGTGACCCCTTTCATACAGCAAGCCTCTGAGTGTGACCCCTCTTATAAGTTAAAATGGGAGGAGGGGGTAATTTAATTTAATGGTGTCTCAGGGCTGTCAGCCCATGGAGCTGACAGTTCGCGACCCTGAAGTAACCACCTTGAGACCCCCAGTTTGAGAACCCCTGAGATAGATAGGCCCTAAACCTCATGGATCAGAGAACCTGATTCCCCATCACTATGGCACTCTGCAGTCATGTAGTGGGATAAGACCAGTTTTGTCCACCCTCACTCATTCCCATATTGCCTGTGATAACAGGAAAGTCAGATTCAGTAAGGGTACTTGTTACATTCTCGGCACATACATTTCTATCAGCGGAAGTGCAGGAATCTTGTTCAGAAGAGATACCAGCTCAAGTTCCTCTTCCTTCCTCCTGCAGTAAAGGCAGCGACTGATCATCACCATTTTAAAGTCTCGGCTTTGGTTCAATGTAGAACAAACTCTTATCTTGTTACTTCTCCACTTCTCACCTCCCCCACCAATTCTGTTGTATTAACTCTCACACTCCAAATTGCTCTCCTTTCATCATGTTCTCTCTTGTCCTGCCATGTGAGCTGCATGGGGAAATCTTGTCAGAGCAAATCAATGGCTCAGCTGAGCTATTGATTCACTCTAAAAACACCCTCTCATGCTGAGCCAGCTGTTTCACATGAAGAAAGCAGAGTAAAGACAAAGAGGCCAAAAGAAGTCACAAAAAATAGAAGAAGTTTCAGAACAAAATTCTCTGGGAACAACTGGAGATGAGCCTAATCTGGCTCCAAACTCTCCCCAAATTTGGAAGCATTTGGCACCAAAATTCTAGATCTGGTTTTCATCATCTCATGTTTTGATTACTGCAACATCCTTCTCTCTGGCTTTGATAAATGCAACCTTGCCCCACTCATTTTTATTCTGAATGCTGCTGCAAAGATCATTCTCCTAGCCCATCACTTTGACCATGTCACCCCTCTCTTTGAATCCCTCTGTTGGCTCCCCCTTCTCTGTTGCATCAAACATGAGTTTGATGATCCTGTATGGCTTATCCCTACCCTACCTATTATCCCTTGTTCACTGCTGAAATGTTGACTTCCACCTCTGACCTGCCAATGGTACCAGGCTCTAACACCTACTGGTTACATTTGGAAACAAGCACCTTGTGCTTTCTCTCATGCTGCCCCTCATGTATGGGAGAAGCTCATTATTGCCATTATATTTAGCTCATTATTCTCCTTCAAATCCCTCCCTAAAACTTTCCTTCATCCTGATGCTTATAAAAAAGCTGGAGACTATTTAAAAGAATGGTGCACTGATATCACTTCTGATGATGCTGAGCCATATTGTCCCATCATTTCTTTGAACTTCCCCACTGGTCTGTATCCATCTGTTGTTTCTTGGCTTATGCTTAGATTGTAAATGCTTTGGGACATGGACTATTTTTTTTTTTGTTCTGGGATTGCACAGCTCTTAGTACAATGGGGTCTTGGTCCATGACTAGGGCTCCTAGGTACTATGGCCAAAATTATGAGGATAATCATAGAATCATAGAATATCGGGTTGGAAGGGACCTCAGGAGGTCATCTAGTCCAAGCCCCTGCTCAAAGCAGGACCAATCCCCAACTAAATCATCCCAGCTAGGGCTTTGTCAAGCCTGACCTTAAAAACTTCTAAGGAAGAAGATTCCACTACCTCCCTAGGTAATGCATTCCAGTGCTTTACCACCCTCCTAGTGAAATAGTGTTTCCTAATATCCAAGCTAAATCTCCCCCACTGCAACTTGAGACCATTTCTCCTTGTTCTGTCATCTGATACCACTGAGAACAGTCTAGATCCATCCTCTTTGGAACCCCCTTTCAGGTAGTTGAAGGCTGCTATCAAATCCCCCCTCATTCTAAATAATCCCAGTTCCGTCAGCCTCTCCTCATAAGTCATGTGCTCCAGCCCCCTAATCATTTTTGTTGCCCTCCGCTGGACTCTTTCCAATTTTTCCACATCCTTCTTGTAGTATGGGGCCCAAAACTGGACACAGTACACCAGATGAGGCCTCACCAATGCCAAATAGAGGGGAACAAAGAGGGATGAAAGTGCCTGCCAAAGCCAGGGATAATAATAATAATTGACTGGGTCTATTCTAAAAGAGGTCTAAGCCCTTGATATTCAGATCCAAACTCTCTTGAAGTTCAAGATGGTTTGACCTAATAGCAGCATTTGGAAATCAAATAAGAGCAACACAGTGCCTATCATTGTCCGATGGTCTATATGGGAGCCAGGGAGATGGGAGGGCTGAATTCCACTCCCATCTCTGCCTCTGATGCATATTTTTGACACAGGTCACATAGGCTCTGTTTTTTCAAAGGGACTGCTAATTTTTTGGGTGTTCAAATTTTAACACGGTGGGGGGAGGAGAGGCGGGGAGCTGATTTTCAGGGGTCTGGAGCACCCACAGTTCTCGTGGTCCTCAACTGGATATACAATTGCTCAGAATCTCTGAAAATTTAGCCATCGGGAATCTAAAGCTGGCACCTGAAATAAGAAGGAACTTTTGAAATTGAGGATCCAAAAGCGTTAGTTCGCCATTTAAAAACAACCACCACAAAATCCTGGACAATACTTGTCCATCTCTCGCTATCGTTATTGTTACAGAATATATAACAGCTCTGAAAAGTAATGCTACAGCAACATTGGCAGCTGCTCCTGGAAGCTACAGACATATCTGAGATAATAATTCAGACTAAGAAGAAGCCTTAAGATACAAACCGAACACCCCAGAATGTGTGTCTGCCTGCCAAATGCAATCCGAACTACATTAGCATCCAGTAATATGCTCCTTCTCCATGTGACACCATCTGTGAATTTCACTTGCTCATGTGTTAGCTCCAAGTAACTGTGAACAGTGCCTAATTTAAAGGGAGATAATGAAAAGTAGAAACCACACTTCCACTGTAATCACTGTGAGGGTCAGGTGGTATCTCCCTAAGCTAATACACTATTCTACAGGGTACTGCATCACCTTATGGTGCAGAGTGGCGGATCTCTCCATTCTTGTATGTAGCCTCTGCCAATCCAGACTCCAGTACTAGGTGCAGGAGTGGACATGTTACCAATGCAAGCTCTGTCCTTTCTGCAGCGGGCACAGTCAGTAAGTATTTTTTTCAATTATTTATTTTGTGGAGGAGGGTAGGATGGGGGAAATCCACATGTAACTTTTGGATTTTGTAATACACAAGACACAATGGCTAAGAATAGATTCCTCCCCTTGCTCCTTGTGGACTGTGTGCCCCGTCTCTTTACAGCAAAATCTGTGTTTCCTGCGCTTGCCACTGCTGCCAGATTTTTTAAATTATTTATGAACGGCAAATGATTTGCACTCTGTCCAAATCAGGGAATGATTCAAACCTGGTGCATCAATGGCATGATGAGGGCACTAAAAAGGATTAGAGTAGATCAGAGTAAATAGGGGGAAAGTCATAGGGATTGGTGCAAGAGTGGATTCTATACCAGACTACTAAGACTTCAGCTAGTCAGGCTGGTTCCTTTGAAAAGAGGGTATCCCTTTCTCTTTAAAACTGCCTTGTATTTAGCAAGGTATGGCTAAGGGACAGGTGAGCTGCTTCTAGGGAATAAGAACCCCCTCAAACTCTCATCCATATTTAGCAACAAGTTTAGAGAAATGCTTTTCAGAGTTCTGAAATGCTAAGGTAAGGTCTGTTGGGTTGCGGGGTGGGAGGTGGGGGTTAAACTCATATTTTATGGTCAGACCCTACTTTTGGATGATTCTCCAAACAGTTCCTCAGCCCTGTATCTTTTAGTTCACACATCGTCAGCCCTGATAACTACCGTTTATCACCATCATCTGTCCTAGTCTGGTGGGCAACCAGGCAGGTGTATTCTGTACATGGGAGTGTGGACTCCTGGATTCCATACATGCTGTGGTAGATCAGTATTGTTGCATGTGTTTCGGCAAGCCAGTCTCATAAGAGTTTAGTTTGGACATATTAGGTCAAACCCTGGTTGTTTTTGGGTGGATGTACTGGTGGTGTACAGGGGATAAGAAGTAGATTGGTTCTAGAAGCCAGATTGCTAGCCATTCCCTAGTTCTTCCAGAAACTTCTGGTCCTCAATTCCCAAACTGTAAAAGAGGGATCATAGCATATTCTTTTTCTCAGCCTTCATCAGTATTGTCTATTTAAACTATAGACTCTTTGGGGCAGAAAATATCTCTTACTCTGTATTTGCACAGCACCTGGCCCAATAAGGCTCCAGTCTCAGCTGGGACTTCCAGTCACTACTGCAATACACAAGGCTAATACATTCCTGCTTGACAGTGTTTATATCACCAAAAGAGCACAGCAGTCAGCACTGACCTGCACCATTGTTGGCAGCCTGACGGAGGACACAAGGACTCAGTGGCTATGGAGACTGGATTGTCCTCTCATCTTTATACTGTTTCCTCTAGAGCAGTGGTGGGCAACTTGTGGCCCGCGGGCTGCACGTGGCCCATTAGGGTAATCCGCTTGCAGGCTTCGAGACAGTGTTTACATCAACTGTCTGCGGGTACAGCCATTTCCCGCAGCTCCAGTAGCCATAATTCGCCGTTCCTGGCCAATGGGAGCTGTGGGAAATGGCCATGCCTGCGGACAGTCAATGTAAACACTGTCTTGTGGCCCGCCAGCGGATTACCCTGATGGGCCGCGTGCAGCCCATAGGCCACAGGTTGTCCACCACTGCTGTAGAGCACAGTTGAGGCTCTTTGGCAGACTGCATGGGGAATCCTGCACCGCTGCTCCTGCTCCTGTTCCATTTTCCATTTGGATAAAGGATTTCAGCCTCCAAGGGCATCAGCACAGCATCTTCAGAGACGTTAACAGGACACCTTTTCCAAAAACCCATTGAAGTTTGACTTTAATGCACTTAGGATCAGGCCTTTCACTATTCCTTATTTTTAAAGAGAGGAAAACAATTACAATTTGGTCAAAATGTTCCCACTCATAACCTCCCATTTGAGCTTAATACCCTACGGAAAGATAGAGCCCTAACGGCACAATGTGCTTAGCCCACACAGATGCAGATCCTCTTACCACCAGTTATGAGTACTGTTTAGAAAGCTGGGCTCCTGAGAGAGCGAGCGGGAGGGGCTATTGCCAAGTCTGTGGAGTTTGAGAAAGAATGTGAGCTTCACCTCCAGCCCACTGGACTGTGCAACGAGCGACTTCTCATCTGCATCAGCTACTTTACATCAGGTAGTGTCTCTTCCAGGCCTTCTTGAACATCACCTGCCTCTTGCAAAAGGACATTTAGTCCAATTAAGTTAAGTGGACTCCGAAAAGGTGTCACATGATTATCCCATCAGTCTGGCTCAAAAAAAAAGAGGCAAGAATAGCTTAATGTTCTATGCAGTGATGAGGCAAGATAAACAGGAGGCTGTTCCAGACATTATGCATTTGCAACTCTCCTGGCATCTTGATTTTTAAGTCCTTGCAGCTCCTTCAGCACTCAGATGCTGATTATGAGGATTATGATAATTTAGGTAATAAAGCCAGACATGCAGGTTAATGTCACAGCAGGATTTTGTTTCTTCCACAGAAATCAAAGAGCGTAGCTAGTCTTCCAGCCACTGGGCCCCACTTCTGAAGCAGTCCTCAGCAGACTGGGGCAATTTCATGCTTAGTAATTTATTCTTTTTATGCTGCCAGTGGACATGTCACTGGGGAAAATCCAGCTTCTGATTTAACTTCATGAAGTTAAAGGATAATTTAGTTTGAAAAACAAGTTCTATTTTTTTTTTATTTAAATGAACAGCCAGAGATACCCAGAGCTCCTGTCTTACTGTAGAGATTAGAATTTAATCAAGCTAACCTGACCATAAAGGTGTCGCTTCCCATTCCAGGAGGCTAAGGCGATTCGGAATAGCTGGATTCAAGATGTACAGAATAAGACGGTCTTATGTGCCTGACCATGAAAGGTTCTAATCTCCTCTCAAAAGATGCTGAACATTTGTGCTTTTAGCCCTTTCTGTATCTGAGCTGGATATGTCAGACAGACTTTCATTGTCTTGTAGAGTGGTGGAGGGATGGGGAGGGGGTATCTGGATTTGACTTCGCCCTTCACCCTTCCAGCTAGAGGAACTGAATTCCAGGATGTAGCTGGATATCAGATGTCTCCTGCTGCTCAACTCTGGTTTCAGCTGATGGAACTCAATAAGGAGTTCCAGGTCAATTACCACTGGCCCACTGGGGCAGGTTTGACTCATTAGACCCTGTCCGGCATGTAATGGAAGTGGAATTCAGCCTTTGGGATAGGAACGACCAAGCCTAGGAGCAGCCAAAGATGGGGATAAGGATTAGGCTGACATTTTGGAATAAAATTTTGGAATTACCTTTGTGGTCATCAACACATGCGGCTGTGACTTTTTGATTCCACCACTTGCCCGAGCAAATGCAGGTATCAGCTTGTTCTTTGAATAAATCTGAATCTGGTTTCTTCAGTTTTAAAGTATGTAAAAACACTGATAAATACACACTAAAAAGTTATGCGAGGAGAGACAGACAGCTGGCCTCTATACCTTTTCAAGGAACTGCCTCTCACATCTGCTTTTCTTCTATCCAGCTTGGAGATGGCACTTTCCCTCCCTTCTGTTCTTCTGATGTTGCTGGCAGCTCCATTCCCCACTGCGGTGATTCGGGGCATGTGTCAGCTACATTGCTCTTCTCTGAGTGACAGCCTGCTCTGCCTATTCTCCCCAGTGCAGTTTGAGGGCAGCAGTCCTACTGTACCTTTTTAGAGCAGTAAGGCCCAGAATCTTTTCCACAAGGCCCCAGTGCTCAGACCTTTTAAACACTAAACCCCACTTGGAGCTTCACCCTCCCTTTGCGGAGACTGCAGAGTGGTTTCCACATTTTGGCTCCTCCTGTCTCTCCTCCTCCCCGCACTGCTTACTAGAATCTGCAGGATTCTAGAGGAAAATGAACCATGCTGGGGCTGTGGGTGGTGACTTCTAAGTAGCATTGTAGAAGGACAGGCGACAGCCCTGACCTCAGTGGACAGAATGTCCTTTCTTTGAGCATTGGCTCCTCATAGTAGGGGCTACCTAAGTGTCAGGTCAGCCAACAATCTGTGAGAAACCAGCGGAAAATAGCCAATTGGGAAAGAGCCAGTTTTACTGAGTCACAACACCCCTGATGTTTCGTTCAGTTTTGTGTTTTCACAGGAAAAGGAACAGGAGCTTGAGGACTTGGCTGCATCTCTCCATCTCCCATGTAAGGCTAACCAGAAGCAGCTGCGCTTGGGCACCTAGCTTACTCTGGTGGCCTAAGCAGGCGAGATAAGAAGAGGAGAAAGGGGAACAGAAAAGTGAGCACAAAAAGCAAAAGGGAAGAGCAGCAAGGGACAGCCTTTTGTAATCTAGCCCAGCAATGGAAAGCACAAAGCCAAGGGAAAGACTAAAAGTTGGTGGGTGAAAGGATGGGTTTCTAGGGGTTAGAGTGAGGCAGATGGTCACCAAGAGCAAAGTGAGTCTAGTGAGTGGAGGTAGAAATTGGCCGTGCCTGGTGGGGAGTGAGTGTGAACAGCCCACGTTGGTCCCAATCAGGGATAGACAAACTGCCTAGCTGCCAGTGAGAGCAGATCCACCCTGTGTAGGGAAGCCAAAATTGGAGAGGCCAGAAGAATTCTCTATCATTAGTAGGTCCACTTCTAGCACTTAATGAAGACCATCCCCAATGACATTTAGATGGAATCCCCTGAATCCTTGGAGGTCAGGTTGGGCTGCATATTTGTAGGGCAATTAATTATTATTTCTGTAACCCTTCTGCCCGTCAGAATTGGCAGCAACAAGGGCCGGGTTCAATATCTAGGGGTTCCATTCCAATAACACAATGCAAACCGGCTCGAGCCCCCACCCAGTGACCTGGGACAAATATATACCACCCCCGCTGGGCGCCTCCAAGAGGCAATACTTCCCCTCTCGCAAGCACATAGTCTGAGTGTAGCAAAAGTCTTTTAATAACAGAGAGAAACAATGTGGCATTATGTTGGGGAAACACCACCAACCGGATTCATAACACAACCCATGAGCAAAAGCAACCCCACCCCAGGCAAATTGGGGCATGCCCTTTTCCCTTTGGTTCTTGAGTCCAGCAACCCCAAAAGTCCAATGCCCCAAAAGTCTCTGTCCCTGGTCAGGGCAGCCCCAGAGTTCGAAAGTTTATCGGCGGAGCTTTACCTCCCAACCTGGGTGGAAATGGGACGGGGGTAAGAGGCACCTTACGTGATCTGAAGCTGACCGCCCCATAGCTCCATAGCAGCGCTCCGCTCCGCTCCGCCAGCCGCCCCACAAAACTCCTTCGCGCAGCTGCACTCCGCTCCGCCAGCCGCCCCACGAACTCCTTCGCTCAGCTGCGCTCCACTCCGCCAGCCGCCCCACGAACTCCTTTGCTCAGCTGCGCTCCGCTCCGCCAGCCGCCCCACGAACTCCTTCACTCAGCTCCACGGCCCACAAGCAGCTCCTGCCATCCACACACTGCTCCGTGTCGAACTGCTTCACCAGCCGTCCCGCAAACTGCTCCACAATATATCTTCAGGCTCCCCCACTGCTTAACACAACACTCAGTGATTTCAGCTCTTAGGTGAATTCAGCTTGTAGTAGGGGAGCCCCAGTGCTAGTGCACTGTCAGCCCAAAGTGAGCTCAGCAGCCTATAACTAGACTTCTAATGAAATCAAAATTAGCTCTGATATTCCACAGTGGAGAGAGGAGGAAGTGCAATCAGCATGTAAGGCCCTCACCAAGGGGCCCATGCCACCAAGTATTAATACTTGTCCCCAGCCTCTCTCCATTCACACAGTTTTGGAACCCATGACCCTTGCCTAGCGAGTGCTACTTAGATGATGGTGAATCCCTCCATCGTAACAAAAGGCCAAGTACAGTTCCAAGCACAGTTCCCATAATCAGGGTAATAACAATTTATTCTTCCTGCCCCAATAACAGAGACACTGGGGATCCCACAGCAGCCAAAGTGACCATTTGGGCAGCTATGGTCTCATTCTAGGCGTGGTGGGTGTGCCTATGCAAATGAGATCGGCCCCTGAAGTTCTTTTCCACAACTTGCCACACCTCACCACCAGATGTCAGGGTGGAGCTCATCCTGACACTGCTTACATCCTCCCCCCAGCCGAGACTTTGTCGTCCCGACAAATCACACTCCCTTTATACCAACTCATTGGTTTCCTCCAAAGGGCCTCAGGAAGCCCACTTTAGCTTCCACAAGCCTGTGTGCTAAATGTATTGGCTCCTCACTAGTCACCCCAGGTGCATCATAAGTTAACCGTTTCACTGGTCTTATCACCCTGTCTCGTCTATTGAGAATCTCTGTTGCCGAAGTAAGGGGAACATCCTCTTGAGTGACGGATGGAGAGGCTTCCCTGGAGGGTCCCTCGGCTACTGGCGTAGGCCCCTGCACTCCTAGTTCTAACGCTGGAGGGTCCAAGGTGCCCAGGACATCCTCTACCTGTCTGTCCCCATTGTCCAATAACCTGTGTGTGTCATCACAGGGGGGTCTCATCAGCAGCACCGGGGTATCAGAAAGGGGCCTAAATAGTTCCGCCATTGGGTTTAGGGCGGAAGAGGGAAAACTCTCGTTTGGTTCAGCTGATCGAGACTGAAATCTTGTCTCCATCCCAGGATACACCAGGGTTGTGTCTTCCTCCTCAGACTCACTCTCAGATGTGCAGAATAGGGGTAAGTTAGCTGCAGGGGGCCCACTGTCTGTGTTGGATGGCGGCTTTGGTCTAGCACCTCTGTTCTGCCCGGCGGCCCTGCCGTGGCCCATCTCACAAGGGGTGCTTACCAATTCCCCCACAGGGAGCAAAAGGTTTCTATGCACCGTCTTTATTTGCCCTGGACCGTCTTCAGGTTTGATCTTGTAGACCGGCAGATCTCCCAGCTTTTCCATCACCAGGTAAGGTATTGCCTTCCATCTGTCAGCTATCTTGTGTTTGCCAGCAATACCCAAATTTCGCAGCAGGACTCTGTCCCCCGGCTGGAGCTCCTGCGAACGCACTCTAGTATCATATCGATGTTTGTTGCGGTCTGCGTTCTTCCGAGCCGCAGCGGTAGCTAAGCGATAAGCATCCCGCAGCTTTTCTCTTAGTCGGGATACATATTGCTGATGAGTTTCATAGCTATCTCCATCTTCTGATACACCAAAGCACAAGTCTATGGGTAATCTTGGTTCTCGCCCAAACATCAAGAGATATGGGGTGACTCCCGTAGCATCGTTCTTTGTGGCATTGTAGGCATGCACCAGAAATGCGACATGCTGGCTCCAGGTTGCCTTCTGCTCTGGTCGCAAAGTTCCCAACATATCTAATAGGGTTCGATTGAACCTCTCTGGCTGAGGATCACCTTGGGGGTGATAAGGCGTTGTCCTAGACTTTTTAATTCCTGCTATCTTCAGCACCTCCTTCAGAAGGTGACTCTCAAAATCCCGCCCCTGATCAGAGTGTATCCGAGCCGGGAATCCATAGACTGAGAAATATTTGTCCCACAATACTCGAGCAACGGTGGTGGCCCTCTGATCACGTGTGGGATATGCTTGTGCATACCGTGTAAAATGGTCAGTCACTACTAGAATGTTTCCAACATTCCTCTTGTCTACCTCTACAGACAAGAAATCAATGCATACCAACTCCAAAGGTTTGTTGCTGGTGATGTTCTTGAGATATGCAGCCCTCGTGGGCAGAGTTTTCCTTTGAACACATCGAGCGCAAGTCTCACATTTCCTGCGAACATCTTCAGCCATTCGGGGCCAATAGAACCTACTACGAATAAGTTCCAGGGTCCTCTCCATCCCTAAATGCCCAAAGTCATCATGCAGGGCCCTCATGGCCAGGGCTCTGTACTTTTTTGGCAGTACTAGTTGTGCTCGTTGTTTTTGTAAAGGGTCAGTGGTCATTCGGTGTAGCACTCCCTGAATCAGTTTTAGTTTGGTCCATTCTCTCAATAGTAGTTTACCCTCCGGGTTAGGT
Source organism: Lepidochelys olivacea (assembly GCF_965140295.1). Classification (NCBI taxonomy): domain Eukaryota; kingdom Metazoa; phylum Chordata; order Testudines; family Cheloniidae; genus Lepidochelys; species Lepidochelys olivacea. The sequence continues at coordinate 12,925,815 of NC_140412.1, forward strand.
GGGACAACCGCAGTTGGGCTTCGCCCCTCCCTTTTGGCAAGTAGTGTATCACGAATGTCAATATCTTGCCGCTGGGCTTCTTGCCAGTCAGCCGCATTGAGCATGGGCAAAGGAGATTGGTCTAATGCAATATAGTTCACCGAGGCAGAAGGCATGCATTCAGGGGGCAGGCCCAAAGCTTCTGCAACACATCCCTGAAAGTCTTCACGGGCCTCTGGCTCTCGGCGACTCACACTGCAAATAGCTCTCACTCCATCTGTGGGTATCACAGCAACTTCTGGAGCCTGCGGACGCCTGGACAATGCATCTGCATCTACATTGCTTCTCCCTGATCGGTACTGAATGCTGAACTCATAGCTAGCCAAGGCGGCCACCCATCTCTGCCCTGTAGCATCCAGCTTAGCACTTGTTAACACATAAGTCAGTGGATTGTTGTCTGTCCACACCTGGAACTGAGCACCATACAAGTAGTCTCGAAATTTCTCAGTGATGGCCCATTTCAAGGCCAAAAACTCCAGCTTGTGGGTGGGATAGCGAGTTTCACTATCAGACAATCCTCGGCTGGCAAAGGCTACAGGTTTACATTTGCCTTCCACTTCCTGGTACAGGACTGCTCCCAGACCCTCCAAACTGGCATCAGTATGCAGGATAAATGGTTTGCTTGGGTCAGCAAAAACTAGGACTGGAGCATGAGTTAGGCAAGTAATGATTTCTTGAAAAGCCCTTTCACATCTCTCATCCCACCGTGGCCCAAATGGTGCAAAGGGGCCATTGTGTCTCTGCACAGGAGGCTTTGGGGACCTCCCCTTATTCTTGGACTTAGATTTGTTCTTGCTGGACTGATGTCCCCTGGTAAGATCATTCAGAGGCTTTACAATCGTAGCATAGTTTTTCACAAATCTGCGGTAGTAGCCACTAAATCCAAGGAAGGTCTTGAGTTCTCTGTAGTTACTTGGACGTGGCCATGTAGTGAGTGCTTCTATTTTATCAGGATCAGTACTCACACCTTCTTGGGACACAATGTGACCCACATACTTCACTGAGGTTCTGCAGAACTGGCATTTGTCAATTGAAAGCTTCAGACCATAATCCTCCAACCTATCAAGCACTTTAAGAAGTCTTTCTTCATGCTCCTCTAAGGTTCTTCCAAACACAATCAGGTCATCCAAATAAACTAACATTTGCAGTAAATTCATGTCTCCCACAACTTTCTCCATGAGACGTTGAAAGGTGGCAGGTGCTCCAGAAATCCGTTGGGGCATGCGTTCGAACTGATAAAACCCTAATGGGCAGATGAAGGCTGTCTTCTCCTTATCTTCTTCTCCCAGAGGGATCTGGTAGTATCCACTTCGAAGATCCAACACAGAGAACCACTGGCTTCCCAGCAAACAGTCTAAGGCGTCTTGCACTCGAGGCATAGTGTACTGGTCGACCACCGTACGGCTGTTTAGGGTGCGGTAGTCAATACACATCCGGATTTTCCCATTCTTTTTGCGGACTACCACAATGGGTGAGGCGTATGGGCTGTGGGACTCTGTAATGATGCCATTCGCAGCCAGCTCCTGAAGATGATGTCGCACATCTTCCATCTCAGAGAGAGCAATCTTCCTAGATCTCTCCCTGAAAGGTCGAGAGTCATGTAGCCTGATATTGTGCTCTACTCCTTTTGCACATCCCACATCCCACTCATGCAGTGAGAACACCTTGGATCTTTCACAAAGTTTCTTCCTCAGGCGATCTTTCCAGTCCTCGGACACTGGTGAATCTCCAAAGTCAAACTTTGCTGGGTCTATTGCCGGAACTGGAGTTTCATACTGGGGTTTTACAATCGACTCAGGCTCAAAGAGGTCTGCTATCTTTTGTCCTTGCTTCACAAAAATATCACGACTCGTTTCATTAGCAATCAGTATAGTCACCCTTTCCTGGGCTTCAGCAGGTAGGGTTATGACTCCACTGGGGACCAGCACTCCTTCAGGGAGCTCTCCTCCCATCGGCTCCTCTATCATTGCTAACGTCCCTTTACTGCCTTTCAGACAGGTACTCATGACAAGCACTTCTTGCTCCGTCCTTGCAGGCACTACTAAGGGGGTTGTGCCCGCGTACTTCAGTGCCCCAAGCGGTAGCTCAGATGTGTCCCTTTTAGCACTCTCAATTTTCCTATAGGCTTCAGCACAAAGCGTATGGATCATCAGGGTATTCAGGTACTGGTCCCCAGCCCGCCTTCTGCAGTAATCCGCGAGTACCTTGAAGAGACTGGAGTTGGTCCCTATCAGCACAGACACATCAGAAGTCCCTTTAGGGTCAGGGCATATTAAGGCAGCTGTGTCTACCTCTTCTCTTACCCCAGCAACCTCCTCTGGGAATTCCAGGTGCACTATGACATACCCTTGATAGGGGTATTCATCCATGCTGAGGCCACATAGGCCAAGGCCAGTCAGTGGCTGTATAGGCAGGTGCCTAAGCATCTGTTGGTAGAATGACTGAAATATAATAGTCACTTGAGATCCAGTGTCAAGCACTGCTTTACACTCCACCCCTTCGATCCTCACCATGACCTCTGCTCGAGGCCCTATCAGTCCTGCAGGGATCCCAGCTGGACAGTCTTTTCTGGGGGAATCTTCAAATCCTGCAGACCTGGGGGGTCCCCGTCCCCAGACCCTCTGGCAGCTACCGGATCTCTCCCTACTGATCCTCAGCTTTCCATACACTAAGGAGGGGTTTTCTTCATTACGGCACTTGGCAGCACTGTGTCCGTCCTGACCACATCGGTAGCAGAAGAATTGACCTTTCCCCCTTCGCCTGGGGGGGATGGTGGCTCTATGTGCGGGCTTCTCAATCGCCACAGTTTGAGGCTTCTTATTCCTAGAAGTCTTAACTCGGTCAACGGTACTTTGCAGCTCAGCTATCCGTTCCGTCAGGACCTGCATTTGTTGGGCAAGTTCCTCTCTGGTGCTCACCATCAGTACACTGGCCATTTGCAGTGGTGTTGTGCTGGCTGGCTCCGATGTTTGGGCTTCCCAAAACTCACTGGCAGCCTGCCTTTCTTCCTCCTCTCGGACCTCTTTTATCAGCTGGGAGTAACTTGGGGGATGTTCCCGTCGTTCTCTTAGCCGGAGATGAAGTAGAATCGGGTTCTGATACTGAGTTCCTCTTACAATTTGAGCCAGTCTGGTCTGATCCATCTGCTCAGCAGTCACTGCTCCCCTCATGACAGCTCTCTGAAGCAGTCTCTCCAGTCTCTGTATGTAGGCTGAAACCTTCTCGCCCTTTTGTTGTCGGGAATTAAGGAACTTACAGTAGCTGTCTTCAGGGCCCTCTACGCTCCCAAAGTTGTATTCAAGGGCCTCTAGGCAGTCCTTCACACTGACCCCAGGGTCAATGAGCTTCAGGGTGCGAATCACATCTAATGCTGGGCCGCCAAGGCTCTCTATAAGGCATCTTCGCTTTTCTGCATCTGGTACGGCCCACTCTTGCAGCATTTCAGTGGTATGCTCTAACCAGGGTTCAAACTCCTCCTCCCCAGCAAATAATCTTAACTTACGACAAGAGTCTGACTCAGCATGGGGCAGCACAACCTTTTCCAATATTTGCCCCAGAGCTTTTGTCCAATCATCAGCCGAGGCTGCAGCCTCCGAGCTAGAAGCTGCTGAGCCAGGGCCCAACAAACCTGACATATTAGCCATTATACAAACAGTAATTTCCTCAAAATATAAGCACAAACAAACAAAAAATATAAATTGTTTCCCAATGTAGTGGATCACTCAACAGGTGCTTGCGAGGGGTACTGACCCAGGCGATCCCGGACGAGCCCCCAAAATGTAACCCTTCTGCCCGTCAGAATTGGCAGCAACAAGGGCCGGGTTCAATATCTAGGGGTTCCATTCCAATAACACAATGCAAACCGGCTCGAGCCCCCACCCAGTGACCTGGGACAAATATATACCACCCCCGCTGGGCGCCTCCAAGAGGCAATACTTCCCCTCTCGCAAGCACATAGTCTGAGTGTAGCAAAAGTCTTTTAATAACAGAGAGAAACAATGTGGCATTATGTTGGGGAAACACCACCAACCGGATTCATAACACAACCCATGAGCAAAAGCAACCCCACCCCAGGCAAATTGGGGCATGCCCTTTTCCCTTTGGTTCTTGAGTCCAGCAACCCCAAAAGTCCAATGCCCCAAAAGTCTCTGTCCCTGGTCAGGGCAGCCCCAGAGTTCGAAAGTTTATCGGCGGAGCTTTACCTCCCAACCTGGGTGGAAATGGGACGGGGGTAAGAGGCACCTTATGTGATCTGAAGCTGACCGCCCCATAGCTCCATAGCGGCGCTCCGCTCCGCCAGCCGCCCCACAAAACTCCTTCGCGCAGCTGCACTCCGCTCCGCCAGCCGCCCCACGAACTCCTTCGCTCAGCTGCGCTCCGCTCCGCCAGCCGCCCCACAAACTCCTTTGCTCAGCTGCGCTCCGCTCCGCCAGCCGCCCCACGAACTCCTTCACTCAGCTCCACGGCCCACAAGCAGCTCCTGCCATCCACACACTGCTCCGTGTCGAACTGCTCCACAATATATCTTCAGGCTCCCCCACTGCTTAACACAACACTCAGTGATTTCAGCTCTTAGGTGAATTCAGCTTGTAGTAGGGGAGCCCCAGTGCTAGTGCACTGTCAGCCCAAAGTGAGCTCAGCAGCCTATAACTAGACTTCTAATGAAATCAAAATTAGCTCTGATATTCCACAGTGGAGAGAGGAGGAAGTGCAATCAGCATGTAAGGCCCTCACCAAGGGGCCCATGCCACCAAGTATTAATACTTGTCCCCAGCCTCTCTCCATTCACACAGTTTTGGAACCCATGACCCTTGCCTAGCGAGTGCTACTTAGATGATGGTGAATCCCTCCATCGTAACAAAAGGCCAAGTACAGTTCCAAGCACAGTTCCCATAATCAGGGTAATAACAATTTATTCTTCCTGCCCCAATAACAGAGACACTGGGGATCCCACAGCAGCCAAAGTGACCATTTGGGCAGCTATGGTCTCATTCTAGGCGTGGTGGGTGTGCCTATGCAAATGAGATCGGCCCCTGAAGTTCTTTTCCACAACTTGCCACACCTCACCACCAGATGTCAGGGTGGAGCTCATCCTGACACTGCTTACATTTCTATTTATTAACTATATCATGGTAGCATCAAAGGGCTCCAGTCAGAAGTATCAGGGGCCTGGTTGTGCTAGGCACTGCAGGAAAACTTATTAAAAAGTCACTCCAGAACAGCTTACAACTAAGTTGTGACTTTCTATGAATAGGGCCCTACCAAATTCACGGCCATGAAAAATGTGTCACGAACCACAAAATCTAGTCTCCCCCCATGAAATCTGGTCTTTTGAGTGCTTTTACCTTATACTATACAGATTTCAAGGGGGAGACCAGTGTTTCTCAAATTGGGGGTCCTGACCCAAAAGGGAGTTGCAGGGGGGTCACTAGGTTATTTCAGGGGGGTTGCGGTATTGTCACCCTTACTTCTGCTCTGACTTTGGAGCTGGGCAGTCAGAGAGTGGTTGATGTTGGCTAGGCACCCAGCTCTGGGGGCAGCACCCCACCAGCAGCACTGCAGAAGTAAGGGTGGCAATATCATACCATGCCATCCTTACTTCTGCGCTGCTGCCTTCAGACCTGGACAGCCGGACAGTGGCAACTGCTGACTGAGGACACAGCTCTGCAGCTAGCCGCGCAGAAGTATGGGTGTCAATACCCTACCATGCCAACCTTACTTCTGCGCTGCTGCTGGCGGCGGCTCTGCCTTCAGAGCTGGGCTCCCGGCCAGTAGCCACCGCTCTCCAGCTGCCCAGCTTTGAAGGTAGCACCGCCGTTAGCAGCAGCGCAGAAGTAAGGGTAGCAGTACAGCACCCCCCCCTCGCATAATAAGCTTGCGACTCCTCCCAACTCCTTTTTGGGTCAGGACCCCTACAATTACAACACCATGAAATTTCAGATTTAAATCGCTGAATTCATGACATTTACGATTTTTAAAATCCTAGGTCCGCAAAATTGACCAAAATGGACTGTGAATTTGGTAGGGCCCTATCTATGAATGCTTCATTTGTCTCTGTCACTGCATTGTGAGGTCTGAGAAAAACAAATCATCTATAATCTTGGAACCAGCAAGGGGAGGTCAGTGAAGAAGACTTGATATACAAGTAGTTTAGCTAGTACGCAACAAAAAACATATGGAGGCATCTTTCCTGGCAACAAAGCAAGCAAATTAAATATTGTAAACTTGACTATGCTACATATACTAATGACTTGACATATTGGAATCCAGAGGTGTTCCAGGTATTCCTGAGACACCATGAGAATAAGATACTTACACTGTAGCTAGATGTAGCTAGATGGATGTTTATCAATTCAATCTAAATGCTATACTCGAATGATAATATTTTGTCTGTTAAATAAACTGTCTGCTGTGATATGACTGTCACTTGCGTGTTCAAGCATTGTCAGAGTGGTTTCAGGTTTTGCTTTGAATGAGGGTGACTAGGCAACTTGTAAAAAGTGGCTTCTTACGATTTACATATTCATTTAATTTAAAGGGATAGAGCAACAGAATACAGTAGAAGAATTGCTGGTTGAAAAAATGGATAAAGATTCAAGCAGTTCATATTTTCCAAACTGGTTCCTCCAATCCTAGGTAAGTTTGTTTTACAATTATTTACATTTAACTAAAATTAAGAATCTGGCATGTTGGACTCAAGTTGCTTATTTATCTGTGCTAATTTTATTTAGATTACTATTATTTTATTTGTGACAACATGCTGCACTGAGGCCACTGCATGTCATGCTGGCAACTATTGTCTCATCGTTTCCTTATGCCCTCCTGTCTGTATTCACCTGTCGTCTCTTATTTTATATTTAGATGTTAAGCTTTTGGGGGCAGGGACTGTCTTTCTGTTCTATGATTGTACAGCTTCTAGCACAATGGGGCCCTGCCCATGTCTGGGGCTTCTATTGCAATAATAAATAATAATAATGAATATAATATAATATTTAAAAAGAGTGGAGCCTATGAATATTTGGGAGGTGGGATTACTCTTCAAAATTCTCTTTTCCAAGTAAGAGTCTCATTAAATCTCCTTCTGAAAAATTAATTCAAACCTTGAAAAGCAGCATTCTCTTGCATAGCTTGAAAGTTAGATCTGTTTTGCTGAAGTGCCAGAGTTTTAATATAAAATATTTAACTGGAACGCTAGAGGCTTGGGATGTTGTTTCAATCCTGGTGAAAAATGTTTTTTAAATAAACTTAGCAAACCCGTGTGCAACATCTGTCATTACTCAGGAAACCATTTAAAAATGTTGTAACTTATTTGCAAGTGTGTAAGGATATTCAAGAGCTTTAAACTCTGTAATAAATGCCTGGAAGGTGGTGTATTCACCATATGCAGCACCCTTCAGGATGCGATGCTGCAAGGGGTCCTCCAGTGCCTCCTGCTGGCCGAGGCCTCTCAGTGGGTCTTTGGTGGCTCAGCCCTCTGCCCAAGTCACATAAAGTTCTGTCCCCGTCTGTGGTAAGGAAAGACCCAAGCTAAATAGGGTGACCAGATGTCCCGTTTTTAAAGGGTCAGTCCTGGTTTTGGGGACTTTTTCTTATATAGGTGCCTATTACCCCCCATCCCCGTCCTGTTTTTTCACAGTTGCTATCTGGTCACCCTAAAGTTAAACATCCAAATAATAGTTCTTTAGCCCCTCTCAGGCTCCACTGAAGTGTTCTTAGTGGCCGTCCCTCAGCCCCCCCAACCCCCAGGAGCCTAACCTGCTTCTGCAGATGTACTGGCATGTCCCTTGCTCTTAGGTTTGCCAACCCTCCAGGATTGGCCTGGAGTCTTCTGGAATCAGCATCGATCTCCCAGTGACTATTCAAAGCAATCTGGGAGATTTTAATAGGATATTTTAAGAAAATGACATTATGTCATGCTGGGGGAAAAAAAATCTCTTGGAATAGCTTCAGTCAGAGCTGGCAACCCTACTTGCTCTGTGGCTGGTAGGGGAACCCAGGCCTGCCCTGTACTCTGAGTTCTCGTGCAGGGATTCTGTATTAAGCAGCTAGGTCAGCGTCTTCAGATATACTGCTGTTTCCCTTGGCCACTTCCTACTTCTAAGCCCCCTGGTGCTGCTCTCCCATAGCCTTTGCTTAACATGGCCTCCCTTTGGTTTGCAGGCCTCTGGTTTCTCCCTTCTAATAAATCTCCTGCATCCCTCGGGCTCCTATCTGCAGGACATTCCTGCCTCCTTTGCAGTCTTTCCCCTCCTGAATTCTTCATTCTGTTTGTAGTCTTTTCCTAACCCTTTCTCTACTGGGGTCATTACATTGCCATGCCACCATAAGCTGGAGAAGAGTTGCAAGATCATAGGTAAGGTTAAGCCTTGCTTGCCTTAAAGGGCCAGCCAAACTGTGACACTGCCCTATATAAAAGAATACTTTTTTCCACATGAAGAGTGAACTACACTTGGCTCCAGGGCTTCTCTTATCTCCAGAATCTGAAAGAGAATGTAACAGAACCATAATAGTAAATGCTAACCAGTACTCCAAACAATGCATATTAAATGTGAGGTCATGGCACCAGGTTACCTAGAAGGAAGGAAAAGATATATCTGATCTTGGTAGGGCTACCAGTGATGTGACTTATTAAGCTGGACACTGGAAAGAGAATTTCTGCTTCCAAAAATTCTCAATACCTATTATTTTCAGGAATGCCTGCACCTGGAGAAATAGCTATATACCTTGTTTCACATGTTGCATGTGAGTAATGACAAGAATGGACTCCATTTTTTCTAAAACTAAGCTGGTTCTTTATTAAGACAACCATTTACAGAGGTGCTGCAATTCTGGCTAACATTCTAGCAGTGTGCACAAAGACCGACTTCTTGGTGTCTCCTCCAACTTCTTGCCTCCTGAAAATTGTGCTCCTCCTACCAAGCATGTTGTTACAGACTCTCTGACTAATATGTGAAGAAGAAAATGTGGATCATACCATATGCCATTGGTCTGAGGCAGCTTGTAAGGCTCAACCCCAAACAATGGTATTGGCTTGAAAGCACAGAGTATCCTGGAGAAGATGTTGCCCATGCACTAGGTAATGAACCTTGAATCTCTTATGGATTGACTTTAATTGGGATGAGTGGAGCTGCAAACCAGGGGGCTGATGCCTTAGTGGTCCATAGTTAGCATCATTGACTTGGGTGGTTATGTATCAGGCGATAGCTGTGTTAGTCTGTATCCACAAAAACAACAAGGAGTTCGGTGGCACCTTAAAGACTAACAGATTTATGTGGGCGTAAACTTTCGTGGGTAAAAAATCACTTCTTCAGATGTTCGTCTTTAAGGTGCCACTGGACTCCTTGTTGTTTTTGAGTGGTTATGAGCACAGGGATGAAATTCTCCCTGAGGATGAGGGCCTGTGCAAACTCTTCTGTATTACTTATGTCCTGCAGAATGACTGCACAGAGGAACCAATGGACATCAGCTGTACCGGTGGCCTCCACATCCCTTTGCTAGGGGGAGAGAGTCTGGCACCAGGCTTCCATTATCTGGTGTGGAGGGAGATGATGAAGGAATGGATCCATGGCCCTTACTAGAGCTGCAACCACTGTTCCACCCCACTGTCTGGAGTAGCAGCTGCATGAGGCCTGGAAAAAGGGAAGCACAGTGAAGTTCTCATAACTGTGCCCCAAGTTAGGGGTGGATTTTACCCAACTCACATGGACTTCTACCTCATAAAGCCTGATGGCTGATAGGCTTCATGTGGTTGATGTGTATGCAGCCATGGAGCAGTCACAGAGTTACAGTCAGTAATGTGTCATCTAATGTAGCTATGAACAAAAGAGACATTAATAATCAGATCAATGCCAGGTGTGGAGGGGTAGCTCAGTGGAGAGTCATCTTGTAGATGAAGTGGAAAAAAACAGAAAATAGGATAATGAGAGTCCTTGAAGGGACTCTCATCCATCATCCCCCCCACCGATAACCTTGCGGAAGGTCCTGAACGTCCCATAAAGACCGATTACATCCCACAGGGCTGTTCATCAGTGCAAAGCCAACTGATACTATTATAAGGATCACAGCTTCTCAGATAAAGACAGGGTTGTCAGGAAAGCCAGACAAGTAGATTACTGCTCTTATGAAGGAAATAAGTCAGTTATTAACCTCCATTCTGAACTTAAGAAAATGAAGAGATTTAAAAGGAAGTGGCAGTTCCTTTCTGGCCTGAGGGAACGTAATACAAAAAAGGGGTTTCTATTTAAAGTGACGTGTCAACCAGAGGGTCACATTGCCCTTAATAGAGCTGAAACTCTAGGAGGTCCTAGATGTCCTGACACATGGAGACACCAGAAGACGATCAAGCTGAGGACGTCCAGCAGCAAGCAAGGAGTAAGGGGGGATGCAGCCAGTTCTGATGAATGACACAAAGTGGAATGCTATAGAGGAGTCCCGGGGAAATTCAAATCAAGGAGAAGAATGGCTGAGCGTGAGCTGGAGAGATCAGAGAAAGACACTGATTCCTGAATCACGTTAAAATATCCCTTTTATTTATATCAAAGCACTTTCCAATTCTAATGGTAATCTATGTCACTGCCAGTCACAGAGCTGTATTGCCACATCCCAGGCCTGAAAAGTTACATTAATACTAATTTTTATGATGTTCTTTACAGTTAATACAAATAATTTGGTGTATATGGTTCAAGGGAGGAGAAAAAACTGTTTTCCACCCTATATAAAAACACAAAGGATGTACTATTAAAAACACATTAAAACTTGTGGCATCTTTCTTAATGGGGGGAAATCCTGGTATATTTTATAAAAGGAAAGTGTTACTTGCTATTATTATCTCAACTGGGATTGAAATGCATTTCTATTAATGCCAACAGGTTTAATTACTTAATAAGCTGAAAAGTAGCTCTGATTTAATGGATGAGAGACAAAGAGGGGACTGGATACATAAGTGCTGTAGAAAGATGGATAAAGAGATGGAGGACAAGAGGACTGTAATATCTAAACATGGTTAAGAGTGAGCAATGAGATGTTGCACTTCTCATTCTAAACGGCTCCTCCTTTGAAAGATGGTGATTAAACATGAAAGAGATGCAGTATTATATTTTGATCGGAAACCTGATGTGCACAATATCACTTTGGTCTACTTTACTAACATTAAACAACCTTATTCCTCAGAATCGATCCAATTCTGGTTGTTGATCTTGGTGTGAGGTGTCTGGTTGGTGGCATGCAATATAAAGAAAGTCAGATTCAATCATCTGGCTTGCAGCTCTATGTGCCTGTTATTTTCTATTGATATTAGGCCAGTGCCTAGAGAGCCCAATCCAGATTAGTGCCCTCGTGTACTAGATACCAAACAAACACATAGTGAGAAGCAATCACTGCCCCAAAGAGTCGAAGCACATCAGACTGGCAAAAAGGAAGTATTATTATCCTAGTTTTACGGATGGGAAACTGAGGCACAGAGAAATTAAATAACTTGCTCAAGCGTCACACAGGAAGACTATGATAGAGCTAGGAACTGAATGCAGATCTTCTGATTCACAGTCCAGTTCCTCTATCACACAATCTTTCCTGCTATCTTCCTTCTTTCCGTCCATCCTCTAGGATGAATTTTTAAATTTTCTGAGAGAGAAAACAACGCTAAACTCCTGAACTGGTACTGACAATATTACAAGATTGGACCTCATGCCTATGTGTATGTTATTAAATCTTATAGATCAGCCTTTCGTAGAAGGCTATAGAGGCTCAGTACATTTCTTTATAGAGACCTTCTTCTAAGCGTACCTAAAATGGAAGCAAGAAGTTTGAAGAGACTCGTGGGAGGCCAAAAAATGCTGTAATGTGGGTTTTAATTAACGCAGTCATGAGGGGACCATTTGTTTACACTTAACATAGCCAGGGCAGAGAAAGAAGAGTAGGCTCAAGACCCTAATATTTTCTTATCCTATATCATCCCCCATCAGACAAGCTCCATTAGGGAATACCAGGTCTCATTTGGTATAAAGACAGCCTTGGAGCCAGTCAAGCCACTTAGAGAATAGGAGGACTAGTGGCACCTTAGAGACTAACAAATTTATTTGAGCATAAGCTTTTGCATCCGATGAAGTGAGCTGTAGCTCACAAAAGCTTATGCTCAAATAAATTTGTTAGTCTCTAACGTGCCACAAGTTACTCCTTTTCTTTTTGAGAATACAGACTAACACGGCTGCTACTCTGAAACCTGTCATTTAGAGAATGTAACACACTACATGCCAGAATGATGGGTCTTCCTCGGACAGATCATGCATTTAGTAGGATTCAAGCTGCAGTCTGATGAATAGATTGGAAGTTCACCAATGGCCTTTGTGAACTTGAAAGTGCAGGTCGTTTCCCTTAAAAGCTTACACTCTAGGACAGTGGTTCTCAGACTTTTGTACTGGTGACCCCTTCACATAGCAAGCCTCTGTGTGCGACCTCCCTTTTAAATTAAAAACACTTCTTTACATATTCAACACCATTATAAATGCTGGAGGCAAAGCGGGGTTTGGGGTGGAGGCTGACAGCTCACGACCCCCCATGTAATAACCTCGTGACCCCCTGAGTGGTCCCAACCCCCAGTTTGAGAACCCCTGCTCCAGGACCACACAACAGACCAAGAGAGGATAAATGAAAAAGGTGTGTCAAGCAAGCTGAGTGGCGAGGCGGGATTAGCTACAGCTTGATGAATTTACATCAAAGAAACTCATATCTCCTCCCCCCCAAAAAAGATCTAGTGGTCACATTCAGGTTGGCGTGTCAAAAAGAACTTTGGGGCTCCTTAGAAGAAATCTGTACTGAGCTATAACTAACAGGAAGCATTGGTGTTTGTGAGACATTTGGTACTCCACTGAGAGGGTGAGAAGACCCTTATAAATAGTGTATCAGAGTAATCATCCATGAACCTAGAGAACTGGGAATGCTGCTGGCTCCATTTTTATGAGGGATTCTCTTGGGCCTAATTGGGTGTAGTAATTGGATGGCTAAGTACACCTGTCAGCTATTTGGGTTCTGCTTGCAATTATAAAAGCTTTGTGTGAGAGCTAGGGGGAGAGACAGACTTATTAGCAGGTTGTCTAAAGAGGCAGTTATTCCTCAGATGTTTTTTTCTCCCTCCTTAGTAGAGAGAGACTTATTTATGGAGTAATATTTTTGATGAGTTTTAAAGCCATATTCTATTTCTACATGTTTTGTAACATCTTTTGGGGACTACTCAGTTTGCCCCATGCTACATATGCTTGATCAAACGCCATCCTAGAACAAAGGACATATTTTATTTAGTATCTTATAAACTACAGTATCTTATAAACTATAGGAGGGATGGACTGGTGGCTAGAGCTCTAGCTTAGGGATTTAGGAGACCTGACTTTCCAGCTCAGCTGCTAACTTTCTGTGGGACCTGGGCAAGTCACTTAGGTCCAGATTTTTAAAAGTTATTTAGGTGCCTAAAGATGTGGATAGGAGCCTTGTGGGACTTTGAAATTGGGATAATAGTACTTGCCTACTTCACAGGGGTATTATGAGGATAAATACCTTGAAGATTAGGAGGTACTCAGAGAATGTGATAATGAGGGCCAGATAAGTGCTTTAGATAGATGAATGAAAACTGAAGGACTCCTGTTGATCAGTTTTGATTTTAAAATCAAGCAATCCTTTAAAAATAGCATTGTGGCAACTCTTTTATTGATGGCTATACACTAAGTTCATTCTGGCTTTCACTGAATTCTAAGGAGCAGCCTCTGAGCTTAAAGCCCCTTTTATGGTGAGCTCCCAGGAGATTGTTCCAGCAATGACTGTGCTGATGGGTCTGTACCCTCAGATAGCTCTGCTTTGGTCCTATGGCATTGCAACAGTTCTCTGTCCAGCCAAACAGCACTTAATTTTGAGCCAATGGCTTGCTTTTTCCATGACTTCATGTCCCCCTCTACTATCAGAAACCCTAAGCTCTTGTGTCTGATGCTAGGTTATATGCTTTCCAACATCAGTAGTGCGCTGATCACTAGTTTGCTGTCAGGGATTGGACTAGATGACCTCCTGAGGTCCCTTCCAACCCTGATAGTCTATGATTCTATGAAACAGTTTGGCTTACAGACTGGGTAAGCAAAGAGTGGTCAGGAGTAGGTCCTTTAGAGCCATTTTAATAAGGGGAAGGGCATTTTTGAACACTTTCTTGTGGAATCATCCAGTTAATTAAATGCATGGCAGTGCTCCACAATTTAATAACAATCAGGAAAGAAGCACACTGTCTGCCATAGATTTGAGCTCTTGAGAACAAGTATCCTTGAAACGTGCTACCTCATTGTCATGCATCTTTAAGTCTGCCTTTACATCACCAAACAAAAACACTGTTCATCTTCCAGGCAGCCAGTGACGAGTGGAGCCTAGGAAAGCAATCTGCCCACTGAGCCACCAGCAAAATCAGACTTACCCAGCTGGTAGGAGCCAAGAGACAAGTTGAAATTGACTGATTTCAGACTGAAAACATCACTCATGACCTTGAGTGAATAAAGTCTCTTGGAACAGCTGGGAAGAGGAAGGTGGAGAAATAGAGAGGCCAAGTAGAACTGAGTGGATGGTAGGGTGGCTTATTATTATTTTGTTGTTTTACTGTAGCAAACCTACGAGCCCTGACCATGGATCAGGACACCATTTTGCTAGGTGCTGTACAAATACAGAAGAAAAAGACTGTCCCTGTCACAAGGACTTTACAATTTAGAGTTGATTCTAGTAGGCCTCCAAAGAGAATGGCAAAAGAGCCAACGAACTAAAGGCCCTAACAGCTATCAGAACCCACATGCTCATATGAGTTCATTAGGGCTGCTGCAAAGTGATGGCCTAGAGGATAGCTGTCAACAGTCCTGTAACATAGTCTATTCATCCTAAAATATTTTGTACAACTTCAGTTGGTATAAAAGTGCCACCAAAAGGCACTTTTGTCTGGGTGAAACACTTTTCAAACATTGCCCAAATGCTGAACTGAATAGTTTAGCAGACAATTGTAATTGAAAAGGGGAAGGAGAATGCAATTACACAAGCTTAAATGTGGCCAGGATACCGAGGTTAACTCTTGTGCCCCTAATGGCGAGAGTCTCTGACCAAAAGATGGCACCTTTATCACCAGAGTGGCCCCTACTACCATGCTAGGGAAATGGGTCTGTAGTGACTCAGAGCGACAGCGACTCAGTCATCAGCACCACTTACTGTAGTGCAGGGATCCAGAGTCAGGAAACCTTTTAAGGAAATGAACCAAATCTAATCAAAGATGATAGCTCACATAGAATATAGACCTGTATCCTTCAGGCACAATTGCCTTCCTCTTCCTCATCTCGTCTCTCCAGTGCCACAATATTTCTTCTCCCAACCTCCACTTTCCCTTAGGCTTTATTCCACTCTGGCTTCCTGCAGAGCACAATATTCCCCCCATCCCACTTCTGCTCCAGGAAGAACCAGACCCTCCCCCCTTCCAGCATTTGAAAACTCCTACACAGCCTCTCCTAGGAACACAGGAACCCAGTGTCTCACTCACATGCCATTCGTCTGAAGTTTTATACCACATTCATTGTCATGGTCTTTGAGCAACCTACTCCTCTTGTTTCATGCCATACACAGCTTCCCCATGTTCCTATTCAAGGTACCACTCCCTTGCTTGCTAGGTAGCATTCCTTCTCCCACTAGCTCCACACTGGGAAAAAAATCCACACCCTACAGCCTCTCCCTCAGCCTGCACACAGTATAAAACCGCCTCCCACCCCCGAGAAGGCACATTCAGGGCTGTCAGATGAAAAGGGAGCCCGTCATCTTGCTGTGTGAGCCTGGTGAATCCTTGGCACAACAGCAAACGATGAGCCTGATCCTGAAAGGTTCTAATCTCCTCCCCAACAATGCTGAGCCTCCTCAGCTCCCGCTGAAGTCACTGTGATCTTAGGGTGATCAACTCCTCGTAGGATCAAGCTGTATATGAATGCTGGAGAGAAGCACAAGCATGCAGCTTCTGAACCACAGGCTCCCTATTCCTTTCCTAGATGCTCCTTAGTGTCTTCTACCTAGGTATGGGTCTCCTTAGCTGTACCATCTGACTCAGGACAGCCAACAGAACCACTCCAACCCGTGGTGAGGCTACAGTCCGTACAGAGTGGGTGCAGTAGTATTGTAGAGTTACTATAGGATTGCATGTAGCTAGAAGTTTGAAATAAGGACACAGCTTAAAAGGAGGCATATCTGATTGCAACAGTATCACAACAAATCAGAAACGAAGAGGAATGTAGTATTGTGGGGACATGTGTCAAATGTAAGACATTTTCATATATTTTTCTCTTTAAAACGTTTTCATTTTGTATTAAAAGGAGAGTCATTTAGGAATTAGGATGGATTTATATAGAGTATGCAGAGGAGTCAAAATATAACATGATCATAGTACAAGCTACTCCAAAGTAGAGAGAACTAAAGGAATGAAACATAATATGCACTAATAATAATTTGGGCGCTGTGATTAAATCCACTTTATTTTCTTTCAAATAATAAGAGATCTGATGTAAATTTTGCCATGCTGGCAGATTCTTTTTACTTAAACCTCTTGCTGACTTTCCCACTTCAATTAGTTTCACTTAACAATTAATGATACTTTTTGAAGAAGCTCTTTCAAATCTTAAGATACTTTGAGTCCGACACGATGCACAGTCTCAGATCACTTTGGATATTGCTGCCTAGACTGACTATTAGATGTTTCAACTACACCTGCAGTAGGAATTCAGAGGTGCTATCACAAGTCTCACAAATTCTCTTTTACTGAGTGTATAGGCAGTTAGATCTTGGAAGAAGTGATATGCTTGTGGTGTCATTATTTCTGGAAGCTGTCCACATCAACAGTAAAGTTTGTTCACTGCCTAAGTGTCTCTTTGACTGAAGTGATTTTCTATGTGCAGAGCTGCTGCCTACAGGATACCCACACAAAACACAAGCATTACAGAGGGAAGTGGTAGCTGTGTACTCTAGTCATTTTATTACATACTCCCCTAAACTCATCCTTGGGTTTCTAGAACTAATATGAGTTCAGATCCCATTAAAACACCAATGGAAGAAACCCTGGGATTTTAATGGAAAGCAGTGGCATACATTATAATGTACCAGCACAGAATAGTTTCCCTATCCATGGGCTGGCCTGCTACGTATTCCTAGGTATTCCTTCAGCTCAGATGGTACTGGCTTGTGATTTTGATGCTCTGTTCTGTGTTATATCCATGCTGTCAACCCTGGTGTTTATATGGTGTTACACCTCCTCATAATCTGCTCCAGCAGTTTTTACTTCACCAGTTCTTTAGGAAATTACCAATTTTCTCTTGGCAATTTTTAAAAAAAAAACATCACAGAGGAAGACCTACTAAATATTCAATATTTTGCTTCTTGCCAAACCAACACAAACCTCATCTTTTGTCTGCAGTGCAAAATGTTTTTTCAAAGGGTTTGAACCCCGTCCCCTCAGATCCAAACACGCTCAAACTTTGGTCAAGTGTGGATGTGGATCCCACTTCTACAGTTTTACGCCTCTTGAATTTGTCAGACGGCACTGCTAAATGATGGAGTTGTGGATATTTTTAAAGGCTAATCACATAAATTGAAATCATACAATTTTGATATATTCTCCCTGTTCCACAAATCAGTGGAAACCCAGTCAATTGGGTATCTTGTGTCTAAACCAGAGATGACACCTTGTAGCCTTTATAATGTGTTGATTTTACTCCTGTTGGGCAGCACTTCTGAGAGAAGAATTAATCATTGCACGAATAGAAGAAAAACATCTTTGTATATCCCTGTATTAATATGAGGTACTAGCTGGCTCCGATGATTTGTAATGGGATCCAGTGTCTTGCCTTTCAAGTAACTGCTTCCAGTTTTCCCTGGATAACTAGTGATTGAACTTCACTATCTTATTACCTGTTGGTTGACCTGTATCACCAATCAGGTGATGTCGGTGGGTCATCAGAATAAACATGTTTGTGGGGAGTAGAAACATATGGGAACCAAAAAAAGTCTGTCTTGCAGGCAATGTTCCATTTTGACCTTACTGAAGCATTTTGTTTCAATACTTTTGAAACAAAATTTCACCGAAATTGATGCATTTCTGTGAAACATTTCAATCTTTTCCATTGGAAAATGCCTTCTGTCAGGAAATTTTCAAGCAGCTCTAGTAGATAATCTCAGATGAGTGGTGCTCAGGGCTTGCGTCATGCTGGTGGGAGCAGTGTGAGGAAGCCAACATGACTGCTGTCTTTGCTGTGCCTGCACTTTAGATAAACTGGACCTAGGCTTCACTGAAAAATTGACTCATTGCTAACAGGTGTCAGCAGCAGATGCAAGAGGATACATAGATAAAGACAAACCATGCCCAGCATTACTTCAGAAACCAAGATTATTATTAGTATTGCTTTCTGAGGGCCAGATCTTCAGATGGTGCAAATCAGCTTAGCTCTGTTGAAGCCACAGCTGAAACTTACAGGGTATTTTAATGAGGATAACCCATCCCCCTGAATGAAAATACCTTTAATATTTCTTCAGCTGTATGTAACGATCTCAGGGTTCCACTTCTGGGCTCTGGAGGGCTGTCCCATTAACTAGAAACACACACAATACAAAAGGACTTCCCATGAATATACCCTAATATGCTGCTACCACAGAGTCTGCCACCATCTCAGTAGCCTAAGAAGAATGATAAGCCTTGCAAAGTGTCTGAAAGGTTAATACATCCTGGACCCAGGGAGGGAGTGGGTGATTTCCAAAGTTAAATACTCCTCACAGACAGCACCCTTACAGCAACTCCCTCTTATTAACATGCAGGATGCTCCAGATTGAGAGCTTCTGCTGATTACAACCATGGCAGTATGGCTCAGGGACGATGTCTCAGGTAACTACATCTCAAATCATTTGGTACTTCATAGATTCCACAATGCTGGTTTAATGTGCCCTCAATGTGCAAGGTCTGCTACAAGCTAGGGGGGTTCGTGAGTTGGAAATGACAGAGGAAGAAACCTGTGTGTGTGGTCAATCACAGGATGACCATGAGCCATTAATGTGATGTGGCTGTGAAAAAGGCAAATGTGATCCTAGGATGTATTAGGTAATTCATTGCACAAAGCATTCGTAAGACCTCCTTTGGAATATTGGGTACAATTCTGGTCACCCATGAAAAAAGAAAGATCAATTCAAAAACTGATGCAGAGCCACTAGGATGATCAGGGGAATGGAGGACCTATGTTATGAGAGGAGACTGGAAGAGCTTGGCTTATTTAGTCTTGTAAATAGAAGCCTGAGAGAAATAGATATCGACTGGCCATGAACAAATTCTGGCTGGAAATTAGAAGAAGGAACCTAACCATCAGAGGGGTGAAGTTCTGGAAGAGCCTCCCAGTAGGTGTTGTGGGGGCAAACCACGTAATTAGATTGACAAGAGAGCTGGACAAATTTATGACAATAATTGTATGATAGGTTGTTTGTGATGGTGGGGAGCAGGGCTCCACAGCCATGGGGCTCACTTCTGGTTTATCCTCCTGAGGCTCGTGCTTCAGGGTTTCAGCCAGCCATTAGCAGGGGTCAGGAAGGGTATTCTGTGTCAGTGTATTCTGGGAGGTTTGTATATCTCCTTCCTCTGAAGCACTAGGGATGGCCACAACTGGAGATGAGACAGTTGGTGTGGGGTGGGGGGCTTAGGCTTGAGTGTTTAACCATCTGGTTCTTGCTTACATGATCTCATATGTAGAAGGGAAGGACGGAATTTCCCCCCTGGCCAGATTGGCTATGACCTCGGGTGGCAGGGGGTCATTTTTCTCTGCAGCATATGGGTCACTTACCGGGATTAACTGGGTATATCTCATTTAAGCATTTCCCTGCCATTGCAGGAGCTTTGAGCACTGATGCAGCTCAGTCCCTCCTATCCTCTGCCTGTGGCACATAATGGTCTTGTCTTCTGTGGGTCTCATTCACTTTGGTCTCATTTCAGTTGCTGGTTTAGTGTGTGAGTGCTGGGTGGTGGTGGTGGCCTATGATACACATGGAGTAGGACCAGATGATCCAGCCGTCCCTTCTGGCCTTAAACTCTATGATTGTAGTCCCTCTGATTCCTCTTCTCAGCTGCTCCATCCTGTGTCTGAATCCCAGTGCTGGAGCCGCAGGAAGGACATAGACAGATCCCTGTTCTGGCCCTTGATTGCCATTACAGTGGTCTTTGTTTCCATTTTGCATTGTCAAATGATTGCAACACAGGCCTGGAAGTTAGAGCTTTTGGGCTCTTTTCTCATCTCTGCCACTTCCTTTTGAATGATCTGTTACCATATTCCTAACCACCCTGTACCTCAATTTCTCTATCTGCAAAATGGATTCAGTTAATTTCACAGGTGTTTCTGAAGCATAGAAGTGTGAAGTATTATTATTACTGGGAGGAATGGCTCTGTAAGGAAAATTAATTTAACCATAACACTCTGTCCTTATTACCGATACTGGAACTTGCTTATTAGAGTTCTCTACTCATATGGGAAGAGGCAGTTTAAATGTATCCCTGCAACATGGCACTTCTGTTCAATGTGCTACATGGAATTTCCATGTCACATGGTGATAGTATGAGTACAAAGCACAGCCACAGGGAAATGGGATGGTCCTCTGGGGAGCCGAGGAAAGAGAGAGGGCATTCATATTACAGCATCGATCTTTGCATTTAGCAATTTGTGTACATGTGCTGGTCATTCCAGGATAAAGGAAAAATATTGCCTTTTAGTCATATTTAATGTCTCTGAATAATTGTCCTCTTCCTAGCAAGAGGGGACAGGACTCACTATTAGGTGAGTTTACCACCAAAGTCAGAAGGCCTTTACAGACCCCCTTGATACACACAAGTAATATTTTGAGCATCACCCTGATCATGAGTGGATATGCATAGCCGGAGTGAAAGGAAATGAAAGGCATCTCTCTCTGAAATGTATTTCCTTTCCACACCATTGGCATTTTATATTACAACTCCTACAAATGCAGAGTAATAGGCAATCTAGACGCAGTCATGATGTCGCTTGTAAAATTTGATTGGCTGAACATAAGATTAATAATTTGCTTTAACCTTCATTACTTTCATTCTTTGCTTTAAAGAAACAGTCAATTTTTCTCTCTATCTCATAAAGGCAAATCTGGCCACTATAACATACCACAGAGAACGCAGATGATTTTAGCCATCTCGGGTTATCTGCAAAACTCCTGAATTAAGGTTGATCCTTTTTTATTGTTTGATCACCAAATAAAAGCGTGTACAAGAGTTAACAATAGGAGACAATGCCTCAAGTTACAGGAACCCCAAGATTTTTGGGAGGCAGATGTGGGGCTGGCTTGGGTGTCAGATAGACTTGAGTTCTATTCCTAGGCCTGATGTGTGGTCTTGGAAAGCTACTTCCCAGAACTGCAGAGAAAGGTAATTCCACTTCACAGAGGATTTTGAAATTTGGCTTACTTTAGATTACCATGGAAGTCCAAGGGTTCTGGGGCATTGCACCTGGCAGGCTGCTCCTGACCTGTGGATCCAGGGTCCCCAGCAGCCAGCCAGCTGGGTGGTGAACTGGCAGGAAACCAGGCTTACTGGGTTCTACTGGAACTTTTGTGTAATCAGACTGTGTCTGCAAAATATTTACATTTTTGCCAAATTGGTGAAAGCTCAGTTACGTCCCCTCCCTGAGCCCTTGTTTTCCCTCCCACACTTTGCCTTGTCTATTGAAATGGTAAGCTCCTCATCGCAGGAACTGTCTCTTTCTATGCATTTGTATAGCATCCTGCACAATGGCAGCCCTCATCTCCCTGGGGGACTACAGGAACATCTGCAATACAAATAATAGACAAGAGGAAGAACGTAAGCAGATGCACATGGTGGCCAACATTTGAAAGCGTGAATGCCTAATGTTAGCCACAGAAATGAATATTTAGGCATGGAAGTAAGCAGCCTGATTTGCTGTGTTGCTGAGTACCCCCAGAAGTGGATGAGAAAATCCAGCTATTTGTTCAGGTCCCTAAACATTGGTTTTGGTGCCTAACCTCTGGCCCTCAGTTCTGAAAGTGTTGGCCACAGTGTAAAATAAACAGAGGAAAGCTCACTACCTTGAAAATACAAAGCCATCATCTGACATGTAGGCAGGACCCAGATCAGTGCCATCAGCCAACGTAGGAAGAGTACTCTTAAAGGGGCAGATTGCCCCAAAGATGGACTAGACGTGGCTGGGTTGGAACAGTGGCTGCTGACCCCCACCGGTGCTCCTTCCCCTACCTCCCCTTAAAGGAGTAGACTTCCCTTTCCACACCATGTGGTGTCCTGGCTGGTAGGAATATGGCAGCAGAGGCAGTCTGGAACCAGTTTAGTAGCTTCCAGCTTGAGTTGCTGTTCCTGGTGGTGTGAAGAGAGGACACCTTTAAGTTCAGGCCCTTCCTGAAGTTGCCTGGCTGGGCATCTAAGACCAATTATTCTCCTTCATACACTCATATTTGGTCTAATGGCTAGGGAAGGTAGGCATCAGGACTCCTTTACTCTGCCACTGGCCCATTGTGCCATTTACCCTCTCTGTGCCTCCATTTACCCATCTGTATAATAGGTACTAGAAACACAATACTGATTAAATATTTCACTGGGGTGTTGTGAGGCTGACTGATGGTTTGTAATGTGGGAGCTCCAGAAGTGCAAAATATAATAATGTTATACATTAATTTTGTCTGTACAGCATGATGCACATCAATGGAGTAATGTTAACAGTACTATACAATACAATATGATGAATTACCACATTGTGCAAATTATCCTATGCACCAGCTAAGTATTGCCTTATCCAATAATAATAATAATAATAATAATTAATAATTAATAAGACACTTCCAATGCATATTTAAAATCTCGACCAATGCTAGATTTTTTTTACTGCTCCTGCATATTATGTGAATGCTTTACAAGCTCTTTCACCATAATCCTAAACCATTTTACATAGCTCTGATTTCTGGAGCATAGCCCCTTGAATGTAATGTTTTCTGATTGTATGGAATATATACCTTTTTATTTGAAGAAAGGAATGAAACAAGGAAGATCCAAGGGCACTGAAATGTCTAGGATGAAGGGATTTCAGGTGGATGAGACAGACAAGCATGCTGGGGCGGTGGAGGTGGAAAAATAACAAATAAACATAAAATGCTGTGACAAATTCTTAGTAGCAATGATCACAGCTCTTCACTTGCCTTGTCATTCTGAGGCTGCAGTTTACTGTATATGTTATGGCGGCAGTGAGTTTTGGAGAGAGAATGGGGGTGACTTGGTGGTTTTAAATGGAGCATTTTCCCACTGGTAAGGGGAAGCTTGCGAGACAGTATGAAAGTGCTTGTCAGAGAAATGGAAAATGGGGCAATGGAGGCTGTTATCATGGGTGGAGCGAAGGTGGCAGCTGACCTTGCACTAAGAGTTTGAAGATAGCACAAGAGACCCCAGTTTCCTCTCTTTTTTGCTGGAGTTGATATAAATTGGTTTTGCTTTGTCTCATTTATAATTTGTACAGCAAATGTAATGGGGCTGCTGATACCTCACATTAAAGCAAAATTCTACTGGGGGAAAAAAATCCAAATATATTTCCCTGAGTGCTCTCCTGGTGGCCTTTATTCCCAGTGAAAGCTTGCCACTGTGGGGACCACCTGAAGGCAGCTCCAAGAATCTCTGCTTATAACAGGTGACAAGGAAACATTATGCATGAACTGGAAGGAGGAACTAGATGACCTTGTTCTTTTGCATGGCTCATTTCTGATGAGCTGTATCTGGTGAATGTGAGCAAACTACAAGTAGGAACATCACCATTAGATTCCTGGATACCTGGCATGCTGCCAGACCTAGTCATTGATATCCAAAGACCAGACAAATGATCGTGCTCTGGGTATCGTGACCTAAGCAGATGATAGCATATGATAGTCAGATTCAGATAAAATATTGTCTAGTGCTAGATTATTGAACACTCATCATACCAAGGCCATGAATCACGTCCAGCTCTGAACAGAAAGACCTGCTTTCATGTTTTTAATGACATCCAATACATTTTGATTGTATTTAATGACACTACTGTATGCTATTGCCAATGTGCAGATCCAGGACTTGGCTAACGGATTAGAATTTGCTTTATATTGTCAGATCTGCTCAGTGGAAGCTTTGTCAGTATTCTGCTTTGGAAGAAATTGATGAAGAGATATTAATGCTCCTCGCCCTATCCTTCATTTTCAGTTTAAGGAAGAGCAATAGATCTGGTAATATATATCAAACTGGAATAAACGTTTTAAGTGCACCCACTAAATAAGAATATTGGTGTGACAAGATAGTGTGGGTAATGGGGCCTGTGAGTAAGCCCAACCCTGTCATGTAGGATGGCCTTTTAAGCTTTTGGGAGATTTGAGGTGCAGAAGGACCTAGAAAATAGGAGATTTTGAAAGAGAAGGTAGTCCTGGAATAAATAGCATTTAGGAAGAATACCCTTTACTGTCACTTTAAGGGCATGGGTCCAGGAACCTTGAAGAGTGGGTGGGGCAAGGCTCCCCTCTCTCCCAGACAACTGGAATGAACTTTGGGAAGAGGAACAGCAAGTATTCTGCCTCCTACCTCATTGCAAGGAGACACCAGCAGGAGAATGCCAGACTGCCTAACTCTCCATGCTTAAGGAGTAATTAGGTGAAAGGGGCAAGCTGGAGGAGAAGCTGACTAAGGCTTTACAGATGGCATGAACCAAACCCCCAGCTTCTTGGGGGAGAGCTGGGGAGATTCCTGTCTTAAGGAAAGAGAGAGATTGCCTGTCTAAGTGTAACCTAGCCTCTGTCAAAAAGCCTCATCCTGACTGATATAGAGGAATTGACCACAAAACTGAAAATCAGCGATTGCTCAGGTGCAAGTAATCATTACCTGATTTTCTGTTAGCACTTAACAAATGTCAAGTCTGGACTAGAGCTGTGTGGAGGGTAGAAATTCCGCTTGACAAAGGTTTTCACAATTTGCGTTCATTCCGAATTAGAGCAAAACCAAAAATACTTTAAATTCTCTGAAGAAAATTCTGACTTTTTTTTTCTCATTTCAGGTTGATCGAAACATTTTGTTTAGAAAAGGATGTTCCAACATTGTCAGAGTTTATATCTTCCGAAACAAAACTCTGTTGAAATCAACCGGATTTTGTAAAGCATTTCGATTTCAACAGAACTGCACATTCTGATGGCACATGGCTCCATCTAAACTTGTCCAGCCAGCTCTACTCCCAACCAGAATATTTTGACTGGGGCTTTGAAAGGACCAACTCCACAAAGCTCTCCTTTCACTGGCGAATGGTATTGCCATGGGAGAAGGTACTGTGTGGGCTGCCTGAAAGGCCATGGGCTGCTACTGGGACACGCAGGCTTTGGCATGTCCTCACTGCATTGCAAGCTCAAGCTGTAACCCAGTTTTGCCCCTAGCCTAATACCCGTTCACATCTCTAACTAGAGTTCAGTGGGGCTTTAAGCTCAGGCTAGCTGGGCTGCTGGGGAAGTGGGTTGAAACTTGAGTGATGCTCAAACTTGTAATGCAATGGGGATGCAGCTCCTTGAGTTACAGCTCACCAACTGCTAGTCCAATCTCTCCATAGCCTGGCTGCTGCTTTGCAATGTGGCCACTCTCACTCAGCTCTCACTAGGCTAGTTTGAGTGGAGCAACTCATGCTAAGTGGTTCACAGGTCTGGTTCGGGCTCTCTGCAGATGGGTTGAATTTCACTCTGTGGGATGATTTAAGGATAGAGTTTCAGCTTTGGACAGTTTAGACTAGTAATTTCCATCACTCTTGTATGTATTACAGTAGCACCTAGAACCCTCAGCTGACAACAGACCTCCACTCTGCTCAGCCAGGTACAAAAAATAGATAAAGGAGTGAGGAGGAAGGGAAGGGAAAAGGTGGGATAAATAATAATACATAGCTCTTACATAGAGCTGTCCATCAGTAGATCTCAAAGTGCTTTACAAACAAGGTCACTAGCATTATCCCTATTTTAAAGATGGGGAAACTGAAGCACAAAGAGCAGAAGACACTTGCTCAGGATCACCCTGTGGGCAAGTAGCAGAGTTGGGAATAGAACCCAGCCCTCCTGAGTCTAGTGCTCCGGCCTCTTGGCCACACAGCCTCCAGACAAAGGCAGTGAATAACTGAAAGCAAATGTGGGACTGAGGAAACAAGCTGTGGGGGTTGGGTTAGAGCTATGAAACCTCACCATCAATGATGGGGAAGAAGAGAGGGTGTTTGAAGGATGGGGGAAGGGAGATGACAGAGGTCAGGGTGTGCCTTTGCACTTTTTTTCTTTCAAAAAGTCAACAAGATCTTCCACAGAGAGGGAAACACAGCAGGGGATGGAGTCAAAGGAAGTAAAGAAGAGGATTGGATTTGGGGAGTTAATGTGGTGGCAGGAATGGGCAAGGAATATGGAAGCACTGAATGTGGAGAGAAGACATGATTTGAGGACTTCAATAGCTCAGACATAGGTTAGGGGTTTGTTACCGGAGTGGGTGGGTGAGGTTCTGTGGCCTGTGTTGTGCAGGAGGTCAGACTAGATGATCATAATGGTCCCTTCTGACCTTCAAGTCTATGATTCTATGAGTGGAGGATGTCATTGTGATGGTGGGACATTCTCCAGAGTTGCTGACTGACAGTAATGGAGGAGTAGAGGATATGGATTTTGGAGTGAGGGGTGGGAGACATTTTGCAGTGGGGGAGAGGGGAAAGAATTGACAGCGGCCGAAAGTGTGGCATTGAGGGATTCGACAGCCAAGTCAGATGAGGAGACTTTCAAAACATAACAAATGGGACAAGAGGAAAAAAAACATGAAAACCACCTGAATGGTGAGTGTATTCATGTCCGCAGTCCTGCTTCAATGGGGGGAAAAAACCAGCAGAGAATCCTTGGGCAGTCCTACCTCATATTTGATTTCAATCACTTTCTTTAGAAACTCTCACGACCTGGCACTGAGCAAGCTTGTCCTTGTCATTTCAGCTTGTTCTCTATCATGTGGCTTAATGTCTTTAGAAGGAGTACAATACTTTAATTGAAAAAGTCATCTTTACAGTGGGGATGAACTAAATGAACATGGGGGAGGATTCAGTTATGCTGAGAAGAGGAGGCAGGGGACCTTGACCAAAGTGTTTTTTCCCCCCTGAATGTGGGGAGGTTGAAAGGTAGAGAGAACTTTAACGCAGGGATATGGAGTCAACATGCAAAGCTATTTTTCTGCATGCACGCTATTATGCAGCTGGGTGATGGACTTTAAAAAGGCAAATGTCTCTCAGTTGATCGGACTGAATCCTGATCTGAACCTGAACAACACAGATACAATGTTCTGTTTAGAATCCAAATAAGTTAGCATACAGAAATATTTTGTTATTATTATATTTTAAATGTCAGCAGAATTACTGAAGGGCAGTATTATCATTTAAGCAAACTGCATTACAAGTTCATGTGAAGCACATGCAAGGAGACAATAGCCAGACAAGTTTTCTGTCCTCCTCTTCAACCATCCTCAACAGAATTAGAATAGAAGAGGTGGGCTGTGGTGAAGACATGATACCAGCCATGTGGTCCACCAGGGACCACTTGATACTGAGTTATACCAGATGGATACAGTGGAGTCCCTTTGGAGCAGGATACAAGGCCAAGTAGCATTGATTTACCTCCCCAAAACACAACACTGAATGCAACTGAACTCAGACTGACTTCTCTCTAGCAGTGAAAGGCAACCCCTGAACAACTCAGAGCTCCAGATCATATAAATGTGCCAAAGTTTGAATGCTCCTCCAAAATTTCCCCAAACCAGATAGGTAAGAAAACTGGGTTGGCAATCTCATGAGACAGGCCCTCTCACAGGATTTCCAGTGTTTCCTGCTCCTAGCTGGGCCCAAAAGCAGCTTCTCTCACAGTCCTTCCTCTCTTCTGCCTCCATTTCCAGCTAGAGCCCAGTCTAAAAATATAGTGCTTGTGGTCTAGTTGTTACAGATGAAACTGGGAACTAGGAGTCAGCTTTATTGAGGGTCTGGTCTGAGATTGTAGAATGACCCCCACCCTCCCACCCAGGAACTAAGGGTCAGCACAAACCACACCACCTTCCACCCCAAGTGCAAGGGGCACTTCTTCAACCTGTCTTCTCCAATATGCATCATGTACATATAAAAAAAAATCAACCCACCAAAACATTGCAGTGCACACACAATTCTTCCCTTGAGGATGAGAGAAACAATGAACCACATGTGAAAGATGTTAGTTACATTGTTCAATTTAGTACTGGAAGGCACTCATGGAATTTAGCCTACATTTCTTTGAAAATCTGGGCCTCAGATACTGTGGTGATGAGGGTGGTACCTATACAGAATGGAATTTATTTTCAGGTCTGACCAAGGTATGCTCAGCATGGGACCTTAGAGAGTTGAGGCAAAGGTGGCTACAGTAAAACGAAAACAGAAATATGTGAGCTGCCTGTAGATTTGAGAGTAATCTCTAGTGTGGAGCTGTGTTGTCTTGAAGATTCATGAGAAGGAGGCACAGTCTGGACTCTTAGACGTAATGCTTTATTAGAATTAAGACCAAGTTACATAAGAGAAAGAGGAGCCAGGTCATGTACCTGGTGAAGCTACCACTAGACTGCTTCCAACTGGTTCTCTCTAGCCCCAGTCCAGTTCTTTCTAACATGCTCCTAACAGGATTGATTTAAATCAACAATTTTAAACATGATTTAAATCAGCAAGCAGGACACATTGATTTAAATTATGAATTTTAATCAAGTTTGCATTTGTACTTTTTAGTTATTTGTTGATTCTCTTTGTCTGGTAACCATTAGAACATGCTGATTTGCAACTAAATACAGCCTTTACACTAAATTTGGTCCTTCTTTTTGCTTATCAGGAGGAAACACTATCTATACACATTTATTTAAGCAATTATATAACCTGACTTATATTTATTCAGATTCTTACTGTTTGCATTTTCTATTTTAGATAAGATGAATTTCTTATTTAGTAGATTGATTTTTTTACTTGTGATTTGTGTCAAGCTCTATTTGGATGGAAATTCAGTTGAAAATGCACAAAACTAGCATTTTAAGTGTTTGTTACTTGTTTTTACTACCTTAAAGGTGCTGGAAACATTTAAATGTTTAGCAAAACATTTTTTGCGTGAAAATCTAATTGATTTATTAAAGAAAGGAAGTACTATTCATCATTAGTAAACTGAACTGTTTCTGGTCATCACGTCCTTCGGGTTTTTTAGAACTAGTAGATCTCATCCTCTCACACCTAGTTTTAGTTCATAGACTGGAAGAGGAAAACAAGCTTTTCTGCTTTTTCAACTCAGAACTGGTTTGTAAATTTTGAGTGAACTTGTCATTGAACTGCACTAATTGAATAAATGGAAATGAAGAAAATATTTTTCTCTGAACCTGCAGAAGAGGCTATTGCTATCAAAAGCTGGTTCCACACTTCAACAAGCTCTAGTTTTAGGTGCTTAGTCAGTGACTTCCACAAGTTCAATGGTTTCACTTTCTTTAAAACTTGGTAGCAAATATGTACTAAATATTGGTTTTTGCATTTAATTTAAATTATTTTAATAGATTATAATAAATTTAGGCCTTAGCATAGGTTGTACATTTAATTTTAATTAGGTTTATTTTTTTAAAAATCTGCATTTAATTTACATTTCAAAACCCTCTTTCTTTTAATAAAAACAACTGAATTTTATCCGTTCTGGTAACCTCTCATATTTACATACATGATAATTGGCATGCACTTTATGCAACTTGGTTGACACTTTACTTACATTCACAATGTTTTGCACCTGTTTCCTACTCTTTTACTGAGTTACTGAGTTAATCCCCCAAAACCTGTTTACATTACTCAACATCTCTTTCAGCTATGTGCTGTACAGAACTGTATTTTACTGTACTTAATGTACATCCATGCATAATTAAAAAAGCAAATGCAATGGGATTTACACATCACCATCGTCATTGGCTGGAGAAATATTTAATTGCTTAAGAATATGCCATTACGGAAGAAAGTCTTTGCCTGGGGAATAAAGCAGAGGAGCAGTTTCTTTACACAGTTCTGTTCCTGATTTACTATATGGATTTGAGCATCACTTTACTTCTCTGTGCTTCAGTGTCCCTAACTAGAGAACTGAACTAATAATAGGTTTCAGAGTAGCAGCCGTATTAGTCTGTATTCACAAAAAGAAAAGGAGTACTTGTGGCACCTTAGAGACTAACAAATTTATTTGAGCATAAGCTTTCGTGAGCTACAGCTCACTTCATCAGATGCGTTCAGTGGAAAATACAGTGGAGAGATTTATATACATAGAGAACATGAAACAATGGGTGTTACCATACACACTGTAACCAGAGTCATCCCTTAAGGTGAACTATTACCAGCAGGAGAGTGGGGGCCGGGGGGAAACCTTTTGTAGTGATAATCAAGGTGGGCCATTTCCAGCAGTTGACAAGAACGTCTGAGGAACAGTGGGGGGTAGGGGGGATAAACATGGGGAAATAGTTTTACTTTGTGTAATGACCCATCCACTTCCAGTCTCTATTCAAGCCTAAGTTAATTGTATCCAGTTTGCAAATTAATTGCAATTCAGCAGTCTCTCCTTGGAGTCTGTTTTGAAGTTTTTTTGTTGAAGTATTGCCACTTTTAGGTCTGTAAACTCAGCCAGCTTAAAGGGACATAATCACTGAGATTCAAAACCTGAGTTAGAAATAGTTTAGGGTATTGCACCTGCCTTAGTTCCCATGCCAATTGCTGTGGTTTTGCAGTCATATTCCCTTGTTTAGAAACATGTCATCCTCTCCCCTGTGTAAAAGACCCACGCAAACAACAGGGGGGAATGACTGACTATACCTGAGAAACTTAGTAACCACCAAGTGCTGTCACCAAGGAGAAACACATTTTTCTCTCTCTAATATTAGGTGTCACTTGTAACAATAGTAGATAAGCAATTTTCAGGCCTTGTGTGAGTATTGATTTTACAATGTCTCTTTAACTGGCCAAATCCTGCCTTTGACTTCAGTTATTTTCGCTTGAGTAAGGACTGCAGGCTCCGTGTCTGGAAAGTACGTTGAGTGTTACCAGCCTATTTGTACATGTAGGGGCAGGAAACATCATGAGGTTCCCTCACAAAGAGTTTCCTCCACATTTTCTTTCAAGCCAACTCCAGGAGAGACTCCTCGAGCCAGCCTCTAAACCCCTGGATCCCCAATCTCTGCACAGACCTGTGGGGGACACAGGACCGTCCACTTTGAGGTCCACTACTTCTGCAAGAAGTCTGACCCTATTTCCTCGCAGCTCCATTGGATCTGAGCTGTTGAGAACTCCCCTAATGAAGGCCACCTCTAAAGCACTTCTTTAAGGGACTTGCTGTGCTCTCTTGTACATACTGGGAAGTGGGGAAAATATGTGGCTCCCCCACAACCCTGCCTCTGGCTTGGATACTCCTCCCTATTGCCTCCCTCCTCATATAGATCCCCATTGGGAATGTGGGAAACCCTGCTGTGGTGGTATCTGATTCCCATTTCCACATAGGAAATATACATGAAGAAGGTTTCCCCCCGAGCATGGACTGCTAGGTCACAATCTGAGTCATGTTGTTCAGCAAGTGGCTCTCTAGTTCTTGAGTCTGTTCGCATGCGACTCACCAACTGGCATGCCCCTGCTGGTGGGTCACAGTGTAGCAGGCCCTCCTCCTTTAGAGACCCATGGTGGTCTGCTGCTCTCTTGCAACTCAGCGCTCTGGCTGGATCACATCTAGTCCCATCCTTCCTAGGGTAAACCATTAGTCCAACAGGTAATAGTGTTTTGACCTCACATTGGCCTTTGGTTTGACTCCACACTCACTAGTCTTTACCCCTGGTATCAGGGGCATTCAATAGTCCTTACCCCTTGTCAGGGGGTTTCTGCTCCACCTTCCTCCATGGGTTGGTAGAGGAACCCAGGCCCTCCCTCTCCTTGCTGCCTCCCTGGACTACTTCCTATCATTCCCCATCATAGGGCTTTGCCATAGCCTCTTCCCCGGCTCCCAACTCTGCTCCCTCTACGTGCCTTCCATCAGCGCACTGAAGAGCTTCTTAGCACTTCCTGCTAGTCAAGTGGTTCTGCTCACGGAGAGTTTTCACGACTCCCCTGGCAGGGCAGTTCCTGACTCAGCAGGAGTCTTGCTGCTAAGTCTACCTTCCTTCAGGAAGGCTTTGTCTGTAAGGTCCTTCATTTTCAGTTTTTTACTGAATTTTACTTTAAAAAAAGGTCCAGATTTTACAGCAGCTATAATGTGGTTTTTACTGATTTTCACCCAAGATTGGGATCAATCAAGTGCATGAGAATGCTGATTATGTTAAGAAAATCCAATACATTCCAGTAAGTAGGGGTCTTTATACTAATAATCAATTAATGTAAGTGCAAATGTGAGGTTCCATTAAAGGAAGGCAATGCAGTGGAAGATACCTTCACCCACACATATGTGTATGTATTGTTAATGTACAGTGCATGAAATAAACCACAGTGTTAAACTGCTTTTCCATTCAATACTCTTATTTTGTTTGTTTGCTCTTTTTTCTGTCTCCTTATTAACCCAGATATTTACCCAGAAGACTGTAAACATATTTTTTCATCAAATTTCTCCCATTTAAAAAAAAAAATTTGTAACAAACCCTGACGAAAAAGGAACCCTATGAAAAATGTGGAGCTGGGGGACTATGGATGAGACAGCATGGCTTTGATACCTGGGAAGCTACTAACGCAATGTATAAAACATTCAATTCGTGAATACCTGGAAGATGAAGGGGTAATCACTAGCAACCAGCATGGATTCACTGAGAACAAATCATGCCAAACCAGTTTGATTTCCTCCTTTGACAGAGTAACTGGTTTGGTGGATAGGGGAAGTGCAGTGGACATCATATATCTGGATTTCAGAAAGGCTTTTGATACAGACCCACATGACATTCTGACAAGTAAGCTGAAGAAATGTGGGCTTGGCATAACTACTCATTAAGTGAATACCTAGAATCATAGAAGATTAGGGTTGAAAGAGACCTCAGGAGGTCATCTAGTCCAACCCCCTGCTCAAAGCAGGACCAACCCCAAATAAATCATCCCAGCCAGGGCTTTGTCAAGCCAGTCCTTAAAAACCCCTAAAGATGGAGATTTCACCCCCACCCCCCTCCCCTCAGGTAACTAATTCCAGTGCTTCACCACGCTCCTAGTGAAATAGTTCACTAAGAGCTCCATCTTCTTTGGAACCCTCTTTCAGGTAGCTGAAGGCTGCTATCAAATCCTCCCTCGCTCTTCTCTTCCGCAGATGAAATAAGCCCAGTTCCCTCAGCCTCTCCTCATATGTCATGTGCCCCAGCCCCCTAATCATGTTCGTTGCCCTCCGCTGGACTCTCTCCAATTTGTCCACATCCTTTCTGTAGTGGGGGGCCCAAAACTGGACACATGCTCCAGATGTGGCCTTACCAGTGCTGAATAGAGAAGAATAATCACTTCCCTCGATCTGCTGGCGATGCTTCTACTAATGCAGCCCAATATGCCATTAGCCTTCTAGGTAACAAGGGCACCCTGTTGACTCATATCCAGGTTCTCGTCCACTGAAATCCCCAGGTCCTTTTCTGCAGAACTGCCACTTAGCCTAGCGGTGCAGGGATTCTTCCATCCCAAATGCAGGACTCTGCACTTGTCCTTGTTGAACCTCATCAGATTCCTTTTGGCCCAATCCTCCAATTTGTCTAGGTCACTCTGGACCCTATCTCTAATCTCCAGTGTATCTACCTCTCCCTCAAGCTGAGTGTCATATGCAAACTTCCAAAGGGTGCAATCCATCCCATCCTCCAGATCATTAATGAAGATAGTGAACAAAACTGGTCCCAGGACCAACTCCTGGGGCAATCCGCTGATACCATCTGCCAACTAAACATCGAGTGGTTGATCACTACCCATTGAGCCAGACGATCTAGCCACCTTATTGTTCATTCAACCAATCCATACTTTTTAAAACTGCTGGCAAGAATACTGTGAGAGACCATATCAAAAGCTTTGCTAAAGTCAAGATATATCATTCCCTCAGCACCCTTGGACACATTGCATCTGGCCTCATGGACTTGTGCATGTCCAGCTTTTCTAAATAGTCCTTACTCTGTTCTTTCACCACTGAGGGCTGCTCACCTCCTCCCCATACTGTGCTGCCCAGTGCAGCAGTCTGGGAGCTGACCTTGTCTGTGAAGACTGAGGCAAGAAAAGCACTGAGTACATCAGCTTTATCCACATTATCTGTCACTAGGTTACCTCCCCCATTCAGTAAGGGTCCCACACTTTCCCTGACCTTCTTCTTGTTCCTAACTTATCTGAAGAAACCCTTCTTGTTACCCTTCACAACCCTTGCAAGCTGCAACTCCAGTTGTGCTTTGGCCTTCCTGATTACACCCCTGCCTGCTCAAGCAATATTTTTATACTCCTCCCTAGACATCTGTCCAAGTTTCCACTTCTTGTGAGCTGTCTTTTTGTGTTTAAGCTCACCAAAGATTTCTCTATTAACCCAAGCTGGTTGCCTGCCATATTTGCTATTCTTTCTGAACATTGGGATGGTTTGTTCCTGCGCCCTCAATAAGGCTTCTTTAAAATACAGCCAGCTCTCCTGGACACCTTTCTTCCTCATATTAGCCATCCAGAGATCCTGACCATCAGTTCCCTAAGGAAATCAAAGTCTACTTTTCTGAAGTCTAGGGTCCATATTCTGCTGCTCTCCTTTCTTCTTTTTGTCAGGATCCTGAACTTGACCATCTCATGGTCACTGCTGCCCATGTTGCCATCCACTTCTACTTCTATAATTAGTTAATTAACCACAAACATAGAGTAACTATTAATGGAATGAGGTAGGATTGGAGGGACGTCTCAAGTGGGGTTACACAGGAATCTGTTCTGGGTCTGATGTTGATAACATCTTTATAAATGACCAGGATGTAGAAATAGAGAGCATACTGATCAAATCTGCAGATGACCCAAAGCTAGGGGGGTTTCCAACATTTTGGAGGATGGAGCTAAAATTCAGAGGGATCTTGATAAATTGGAGAAATGGGCTATAGACAACAACATGAAATTTCACAAGGGCAAATGTAAGGTGCTACACTTAGGGAAGAAAAACCAAATGCCCAAATACAGCCTGGGGGATAACTGGCTTGACAGCAGCACTGCTGAGAAGTATCCTTGAGTTGTGGGGGATCACAATTTCAACGTGGGACAGCAACGTGATGCTGTTACAAAAAAAGCAAATGTACTTTTAGGTTGCATTAACAGAAGCATAGCATGCAAATCACAGGAGGAAATAGTACCGCTCTGCTCGGCACTGGTTAGGCCTCAGCGGGCGGACTGTGTCCAATTTTGGGCACCAATGTATAGAAAGAATTTAGAGAAACTGGACAGGGTCCAGAGGCAAGTGACAAAGATGATCAAGGGGATGGAATGCAAGCCATATGAGCAAAGGGTGAAGGAATTGCATATGTTTAGTTTGGAAAAGAGGAGATTAAGGTGGGACATGATAGTGGTCTTCAAATACTTGAAAAGCTGCCATTAAAAGATGGAGGAAAGTTCTCTCTCTCTCTCGCCACAGAAGGCAGGACAAGAAGTAACAGATTCAGCATAGCAGATTTAGAGTCAATCTCAGGAAAATGGAACAGACTTGCCTAGGGAGGTTGTGGAAGCTCCTTCACTGGAGGTTTTCAAAAGGAGACTGTATAGACATCTGTCTTGGATGGTTTAGACACAACAAACCCTTCATCTTGGCAAGGGGTTAGACTAGATGACCTTTGTGGTCCCTTCTAACCCCATGGTTCTTTCCCTGGAAAATTTTAAACAAAACAAAAACTGAAAACAAAAGGCTTCGTCTGTCTGCCTGCAGTCCATCTCATCTCCCCGACTCCAGCTACTCTTCTCTTACCGAGAGAGACAGCGAGCTGCTCTCCTTCCTGGGCAGCCCCCAACTGAGCCAGAATCAGTCCTTCTTCCTCCAGGATGACACCTACTGTAAGTATAATGGGACAAAGCCGACTGAGGCCACAAGCTCTCATTAACCCATTCTGGCCCAATGTGGGATTTGTACACCCTATCCCAGAGTCATTCGCTAACTTCCCATTCAGATGACGTGGTCCTCTCAATAATGACAGACAAAGAGAGCGTGTTGTCTGAGCAAACAGTGCAAAGCAGAACTGCTCCTTCCCCTACCCGGCTGCTTTTTTTTTTAATGCTTGAGCAACGTGCAAATTGGCTCGTGTACTAGTGTCTGGTTTCATTTTCTCAGGTGAGTGGAGGCGGAGTGGACCATGGACTGGGAGTACCTTCAGCCTGCTTGCAAGGCAGTTTATATCTGATAACTGCCAATATCCGAACTGCCACAGAATGCTCTTTATATCTCCATAGGCAATGTGAAGATGAATCTATTCGACCAGGTCAGGTTGAATCGGGTGTGATACCAGCAACTGAACACACAGGACAAAAATTAGAAAGCAAGACATCACTGATTCAAAATTAAAGAGGTGAAAGGCTTAGAAAAGTTTGACTCATTTATGCTAATAAAGTTCCTAACTACCTCCCTCTAATGCAGGTGATTCACTGCCACTCGACTTTTCAGCACCATTAATGCCCAGTTTAAAATATCCACAAGATGGATTACTGTATTAAATACTTTACGGTAGTGGGTTTATGGTCAGGATTTAGTGGAATGCTTCCGTCTCCTATAAATCATGCTATGAATATTGATTGTGGTGCCCTCTACTTAGCTAAAAGTTTTATGTGGCTTATAAAAAATATGTAGTGAATCTGTTTCGGTAGGAAGGAGCTTTTCTTGGAAACAAATCTGAGGAAGAGCTCTAATATATGCTAGTACAGTGTTTATATAGTGAAGAATGACTTTATCACAAAGTGCTGCCAGACCAGGCCAATTTATTATATGCTATACTAGCGTTAAACTGCCTTAAATCAATAGTTAAGAAGACAGGGGAGTGCTGGGGTGTAATAAGTCATCATTTTAATGAAATATAGATTATTCCAAGACTATTAAACAAGTGGTTGGTGTCAGAAAAATTGTTCACTTTTTCAATATGAAACAAAATCATCTATTTTAGTGGAGTAAAATCAATAAGCAGCTGAGACCTGCCGTGTAACCTGAATGTGTAAGTAAATGTGTAGTCGGAGTTGCCCACTGATAAGCAGATAGATACACTTAGATGCTCTGGTTACTGAATCTGGACAAATTCCATTTATAGGGAATTGGAGCAGGATGGAAGTTGAGAAAGAAAACCATTCTGCTTGCATAGCACTTTGTATGCTCAGATAGCTGCTGAGAGAGAGAGAGAAAAAAAAAAACAAATCCAACTTTTATAGATAACAGTTTTTTCCCCCAACCTATTTCAATATAAGAAATGAATTGGAGGAAACTCTAGAACCTGCAGAAGAAAGTCATTTAGCTAAATTGCCTCAGGTTACGAAGAATTGGCTTTCAGTAATAAGTATTGTTTTACTTGATCTTTCCAGGATTTGTTAAAGGTGAAAAGTGCTTCACCTGCCTTACAAGCTGTAATGTTCGTCGCACCGCTCCACCAGCAGCTGGGGGGCGCTACTAGCCACTCAGAGAGAACTTTCTACAGCCAAGGAGCCAGGACTCCCAATCACCTGAGGAAAAGCGAGGAGGCCATCAGCTTTGCCTGGGCCCATGGTAACTTATTTATATCACCACAGTGCATTGGAACCCCAATCAAGGAGCAGGGCAGTCACCGTGCCTGCCCCAAAGAGCTTATGATCTATATAGACAAGGAGGCATTATTATGCCCATTTTACAGATGGGGGAATTTAGACACAGAGAAATTATGTGACATGTCCAACATCCCACAGGGTGTCTGTAGCAGTACCAGGAACAGTACCAAGCTCCCATGAGTCCCAAGCAGTGCCTTAACCATGAGACCATTCTTCCTCTCTGAGGGATCCTAACGAGGAAGGAGAGAAAAAGACACCAGGCCCGGACGTGTTCAAATCCAGAGGGCCCCGCCCCTCAGAGCTGTTAGCCCTCCTCAGACAGTTATGGTCCATGGCACAGCACTTCAAGCATTCTTGGTGCTTGGACACGGGTGGAGAAGAGCAGCACAAGAAAGCTTTACGTAAGAAGAGGATGTGGAGGAGTTTGGAAGAGGAGCGGAGTAGGGTGGCTGCGTCCCAGATGGCTGGGAGGACTGATTCACTGTTATATAACATATGTTAACACAAGTTTTATTGATATATGCACAGCATGAGTGTAGCATCCCAGTGCTGTTGACAGTATTGCCAACTCCATGTTCAAAAATTACAAGGCAGGGTCCAAAGTCATTGCATTGGTGTAAAAATAACAAGAGGGTTTTTTTTAAAAAAATAATACATTTATTTTTAATATACCTTCTGGTTTCTGA
The DNA here is from genome assembly GCF_965140295.1 of Lepidochelys olivacea. Classification (NCBI taxonomy): domain Eukaryota; kingdom Metazoa; phylum Chordata; order Testudines; family Cheloniidae; genus Lepidochelys; species Lepidochelys olivacea. The sequence goes on from NC_140412.1 coordinate 12,964,369, forward strand.
GCCTTTTGTGTATACTTTGTTCATATTTTCAAGTTTTCCTTCAGAACCATGAAGGCCAGAAGCTTTTTTTTTCCCAGTTGAAAGCTGAGATTCTGTGAGATCATTTGACTCCATAAGCTGGGGCTTGAATAAAAACAGTAAATATCATGAGACTTGTGAAAAAAAATCTCTACGGCTGGCTACACTGTCAATTCTACCTATAAAAGGGTGTAAAATGAAATTTACGGACCTTTGTAAAGCCTATGATTGGAAAGTGCTGTATACATTCAAAGTATTTATTATTATTACTTATACACCCAGAGTCTTGCCCCAGCATGTAGTGGGTTTCATCTAAAACCTGAACAGGATTCGTTGAGCGAAGTATGTTCTTTGTTTTCTCCAGTGTCTTGGTCAAGAATTTGGAGTGGATATCTCCAGGATGTTGCAAGTAATAGACACAAGGGAAACATTCTCCTTTTGCATGAAAGTCACCTTAATCCTAATGCCATGTCTTGTATATTCTAGGGTTTGAAAAAGCCAGGAAAAGAGTTTAACAAATGACAAACAAGGGCCTTGGTCCTGCAAAATGGCCCACAGACACAGACCCACAGTGGTGCTGGATACTCCCCACCCTACCACTTCTTTCTTTTGCAATTGTAGATGAAATGAACGCAAAGTGAGACCAAATAGCTTTTTCTTGTTATTTTCCTAATGATAGCACTGGATTTTGAAATTAAGCCCAGCAGGTAGGAAGATCCTGTGCAGTTTTCAAATGAGATCATTTGTCCTTTTGCTAAAACATGTTTATTTTATATTATTTCTATCTGATTTTTCAGCCCTGCTGTTTTCTGTAAGATGAGTTAAAGGTGCTTTGGAGTAAATCCTAATGACTGCATTAGCAAATGCTTCCCCACATAGGCATGTGGCGTTTGGTTTTATTTTTTTTCCTGGTGTCTGACTCCAAACAGCTTCTTCCAATACATCTGCATATCGTAACACGGAATTCATTTTTCCCTTCTGAAGTGCCGTTTCCCCTCAGTCGAGGCATTAACTTGATGCTGGCTGCCTTCCACAATGATAGTGTCTTGAAAAGCAAAGATCATAAAGATACAAGGCTCTGGTCCCATATACCTATGTGATATATACTGAACATAGGGGATGCAATTGTGCCAGGCCTTTAAAGGGGCCATGGAAGGAAAGCAAAACTCCTCCCCATCAAATGAAGACCCATGTAAAGACTAGGCAGAAGCTAGCCAAAGGAATCATGGTGATAATAGCCAAATGTCTCATTAAGCTCCTTGTAGCAGGGACTGTCTTTCAGCTGTGTGTTTGTACAGCACCTAGCACCATGGGGTCCTGGTCCATGGCTATGGATCCTAGGCACTATGGTAATACACATAAGAGTAATTACACAGGGGGTACACTGAGCCCTAAGCTCAGCCCAGAGGTAGGGGTGGCACATAACTGCCCTGACCATGGAGAAATTATAACTTGGAGTCACAATTCCTTTCTTGCTGCAAGAGGGAGGTGAGTAACTGCAGCTTACTTACCCTCTTGCATTTGGCCAGCAACTCCTGGAGGTGTGTGCAGCCCAGTCCCCACCCTCTCTTGTCAAAGGGGGTGCTTGTGCTCTGCACCAGACAGGGGCTTACACTCCCTCCCTCCCCTGCTGTGCAGAATAAGACAAGACTGCAATCTTAGCCCAAAGCTGTTATTATGTATTGTTTCTCTGTGTGGGAGCTTTCTGAATCCTATCCACCCCTCTACAAGAACAGCATTTCAGCAGCTCTCAGTTCTCTCCTTCCCTCCATTTGGCAGAATATTGCTTACAATGGTATATTGGGGTGAAATATAAAGTCGGTACCAATAGTGATGCAGCTCGAATATGTATTTCTTCCCCCTTGTTCACTGCCTGAACATACTGTAAGTTACGTACTGTAACTGCACTTTTTATTATTAGTCCGCTTACTAGTGCTTCAGCCTGATGCTGCTGATAAAATATCCTAGAGCACGGAGTGTCCGTGTACTGTACAGAGCGAGGCCATGTCTGCAGGCGCTGCAGCTATGAGGCTTTAACTCTGCAGTGCAGCGGCAGATTATAGCAATGGAAGGGGTTTTTCCATCGCTGTAAGAACTCCCTCTCCCCAAGAGACGGTAGGTATGTCTATGGAAGTATCTGTCTATCAGCCTAGCTGTGTCTACACCAGGGGTTAGGTCGGCAGAGCGATAGCAGTGGATTTTTCACACCCCTGAGAGCCACAGACATGTTGACCTAAGTTTTGAGTGTAGATCATGCCTGAGCGAGAAACTCATATGAGAGAACAAAGATTCTAGGCAAACTTTGAATATGGGAGTTTTCTGCCCTGCGGCAGCACTGAGAAAAACTCCCTGGCTCCCAGACAAAGGAGACATCATTAAGATTTCTGTACTTATATACCTGGCCCTGCATGGTCTTGCTACTTTTCAGATTTGTCACCTCCTTCCCCGACACCTTCTAGGTTAGGCACTCAAGTGGGTATCTGAGAAATTGTTCTGTGTCACCGCTTTCATGACTGCACTTAGGGATAGGTGAGCCAGTTCACAGGAAATAAGAGCTGTCCTGAACTTTCAGCTGAAACTCAAATCAAGCCTGAGCTGAGCCTTTTCAGAGATTCATGAAAGTCAGGATAACTTTGGGCCTCCATTATTTTTCGTCTTTGTGCATTTTGATTCGATTGGGACCAGAAGCACAGATGCAGAAATAATGATTTATTATGGATCAGATTCTGGAGGTCACAAGCTGACCCCAAGTTTTTATTTGTGGAGCATCATAACTGGAAGTCCCCAGTATTTTACAAGAAAGTCTGTTCTCACTGGATTTCCACCCTAGCTTTGCAGGCCCAAAAGCTGTGGAGAAAATTGAGAGAATCATCTGAACCTTCAACAAGCATTCACACCAAACTTCCAGACTTCCTGAGGTTTGTGCTCACTTCTTGTAACCTTTCAGTATGTGCAGAGTCCTGTTCAACTGAGGATCAGTCTCTTTGAATCCCTGCTAGAATCTACCTACACCTGAAAGCCATATTTGTTTGAGCTGCCCTCTGCTGGATTTGTTCTGATTTGTAAAGTGCTTTGAAATAGCCACATGAGAGGCACTACAGAAATTCAAGTGACTGACCGATGCCTCAGAACACCATTGCAATAGGTGCATGGCCCTTAGGCTCAAGATGTGCTGAGGCATGTTTTGACAGTTTCCTTTCTGGAGTGTGTTCTTTCCAAGATGGTATTTTCCTTTTTAGATAAGTCAGATAAGAACGTACACATTTAACAAGGGAACAGGAGTAAAACAACAAATGGGTTAACTATTATTATCCAACACTCAAATAAAAGGCATGATCATTGAAGAATGTATATACATGAACTGGAATGATTTTTGAGAAGTAGTGTCCCAGAAATGGAACTATGCCCATTTAGACCAGAAAAGGACCTCTCCTACTGTGTGTTTTATCTCTGCCTGTCTTTTCCCCATGCCTTACAAATACATGCATCTGGTGTACACAACACGTGCGTACCTACAACCTACTAATCTGTTTAACTCATAATAAAGCGTGGGATTACTTTCAGAGAAGTGATTATAAAAAAAACAACAGACAATGGACACGTGTAAAAACTCAGTATGTCCCCCTGAGCCCAATAACCATGATTCTTCCTTAAATGAGAACAAAAGCTAGTGTGGTACCATAGCCAACATAGCATGTTAAACACTGACTTGTGATTGGAGTTCACTGTTTAAGGGTTCCACATTTACCCTTTGTGAGTAGCAGTGATGTCACCTATGCTCACTTCAAAAGTTGTTTTTTTCCTAATGGCTGCTGCTGCAGACGCAAACCACCATCCCCCAGACAAGCTGGTTCTTTCAGCCTCTTAGAACTCCACCAATAAGAAAGATATTCAGCTGGATCTTACGTGACAATTTTTGTTGATGAAGCAGGAAGCACAATAGAATCCAGTTCAGCTGATACCCACGTGGGTTCTGAAGCATTAAAAGAGTGTAAACTGGTTTGTGACAAAACAATCATAACCCATGTTAGAAGAGTATGAGATATGGAAAACATGAGGAATGACGCCAGTATAGACAAAGCTTCGATGACCCTAAATTATTTGGTGCTTGAAATAAACACAAAGTGCCTTGTTCTCACTATCCCAATACAGCATAATTTTAATTAAAGTGCATGGAAGTCATGGCCCTACACAGCTTTTTCTAGCTCCTTAGACATTTTCCATTGGTAATAAGAATCAGGGAAGGATGTTTACGAAATATTCCATTTAACCTGTGTGGTTTAAATAAGGCCTTCAGCTTGTATGGTGCTGTGTTCCTCCTGCATGGTGCTATTCTGTTTTGTTCAGGTATTATCCCACATTCAGCACTGTGGTATCTGAATGCCTGATATCTCAGCACCCTCAATTCTAATCGACTTCTGTGGCTGTTCAGGCCTGAACTCTAGGAGTCTGATCCGAAAACCCAGCTTTCTGTGGGACTTGGATCAGACCCCTAGATGCTTAAATAATAACTAAAATTTCTAATATGGGGTCTGATCCTGCTCCCTAGACTGAGACTCAATGGAAGTAGGAGTGAGTCCTCTAAAACGACAAGAAATGAACACATCCTATTTAAATTGTTAGGGCTTACCTGGAAGAAATACATTGATAGAGATGATGAATGAGCTGTGTTAAGTACAGAAACATTTGCACATAAAACTGCATTTCGGCTTCAAATGTGAATGAAGATCATTTGAATTCTATGATGCGTGAATTGCTATATTAGTAGCGTGCAAATGAATAGAAAAATTGTTCAGGCTCCAGCCTTAAAACAAAGTTAACTAGGTAGAAGGGGATACATCAGTGTAAATTGTTTAGCAACACTCATCCTCTTCAAGTGCCTGAATCACCATTCCATTGCACCATTTATGCTAGGGTAGCTCCACTGAGACGACGAGAAGACATGATACCAGCCCTAAAAGCTTACAATCTAGGACAAGGACAATCTAGATGGGGATTGGTCCTGCTTTGAGCAGGGGGTTGGACTAGATGACCTCCTGAGGTCCCTTCCAACCCTAATATTCTATGATCCTATGATTCTATGAAGGCACAAGGTGAATAACAAACAGTCAGAGGGAAGGGGAAAGAGGGAGGTCAAAGGTAATGTTAATAAGACTGTGTGGTTACATAGGTTAGCTATGTGCACAGCATGATAGTTCCAGGTCTGTGGTGGGGAGGATGTCCCACCACTGCAGAATGAAGATGGAAAATGGATATTGACTCTACAGGGGCAGGTGAATGCTGTTTATTTTACTATATGGCCCAGTTTTGCAAACTCTATGTAGTGAATAAACAGCCTGGAAGTACAACTGACTGGGAATCTTGTGTTGGAATGATTTTTTCAGTGGAAATACAGTTTCTGTGAAATGCAACTTTTTGATGTTGGTGAAAAAAAAATTCATCAGGAAACTCTAAATGAAACATTTTGTTTTGGGTCCGTTTGAGACAAATTGGAATGCTTCATTTTGTTGAACTGACCGGAATTTATTTTTGTGTTGAATCAGTTCAACAAAACATTAAACTTTATTTCCCTATCAATTCATTGCCTTATGGGAATTGCCGTTTGGGCCCCCATTCGCTCCTATGGGCTAGGGTCCCTGAAAAACTACATCTCCTATAATGCAATATGGAGTCCCATCTGACCAATACACATGGTGCATCATTGGCCTCACATGAGTCTGAATATACTGGGGGCTGTAGTCCAGTCAGGGGGAGAGTGTCGGCATCAGGTTCCCAAAATATATCTTCCGTGAGGCAATGCCCAACAATGGGAAAATCTAGTTTAATATTGAACTGACTTGAAATGGAGCTTCAGATCAGCTCAACAAATCACAATGAAACATTTTGATTTTAGCCAAGTCAGTATTTTATTTTGACTGAAAATGACAAAACTAAATGTTTCTTCATTTCTAAATTAAATTTTCCTGGACTCTCCATTTCACAGAACAATCAAAAAATTTCACTTTCCAGTTTGGGCTGAAAACAGATGTTGACATTTTGGAATTTCCCAGGGGATGGAAATTCCCCTTTTCATTCACCTCTACCTGCAAGACAGTCAGTCTGGGATCTCCTACCCATAATAAATCCACCTATGAGAAAGGACAGACTGAAAGCACATGTGAAAGGGAAAGGACATGTAATGAAAAATGTATTTCCTATGTTAGAGATTACACCAGTGTGTAAAAGAGGGCATGTCAATGAATATTAGACTGGACACTGGGAGCCTGATTCACCGCTCTATCATACCAGTTCAACTCTAATGTGACTCCAGTGGGTTCCCTTTCAGTCTAAGGGTATATTTAACACCACAGTCTCCACTCACATTTACACTGAGCACATGATAACATGCTCTTCCAGGTGTAACCCCCCCGCTTTCCTCCCAGGGTTACTTGGGAGCAGGCAATGCTCACCTGTTTGCCTGGGTGCCTGATGTTGTTGACAGGAAAGGAGATCCTGAGTATTCCAGTGGTGATGTTGGACAGATGGGAATCCTCTATCCACCACTTTGCTGCAGTCCTTTTACTTGGAAATTAAAATTGGCATACCTCTACCCGGCTGTGCCCTGTACACACTCAATGGCATGCCATGGGAGCCTCCAGGAATAAACCTTAGCTAATCTGTGCAATGGGTCTAACTCCTTAAAGGGTTAAAATCCATTGCTGATGTAATAACCTGGTATACTGGATTTGTGTATAGGCCAAAAGTCCAGAGTTTGGTCAAGAAGTCAGAGGCCTAGCAATAGCTAAGAGAAAGCAGAATAAACAAAGATAACCTTGCTTTTGCTAAGATATGCCTGGTCAGCAAAATGCCAGATGTTGGGGGCAATAATTGTGTCTTATTCAAAGTTGCAAATAGAACAAAGAAGCCCTGTTTCTGTTGTGTTAGTTTATTCTGTAGGGAGATGTTCTTCCCACACATCCAACCTTGAGTTTATGAAAGGTTCAAGCATGTCAGTATAAGATATGGCCTCCTCCCACCTCCCTTTCCCAGGAACCAAAGCCTGCCTTAAATCACAAATAAGCAACTTGAAAGACAATCTTTATTGCCATATACTTTCACTGTTTCTTTGCCTTTACCCCTAGATATGTATCTGTTGGACAATCAAAGGAGCTGCTTCATTCCTATGGACCCCAAATTGAATCCAACATATATTCTATACTAATACATTTATTAAAGTACTAATTAAATGCTAAATGTTAATTTGTTAACATTGAGACCATGGCCGCAGACATTATGTAACCTTTTGACCATTGGCTACAGTGCTATCATGTCTTGCAGCTAGACCTATCCGGGGGTGTGGGATTGCCTACCCTGCCACTTTCCATGCCCATGGAAAATCCATATATTCCATTGTAATCAATTGATTGACAGTGTCTCTGAGCCTAATAAGCAAGGTGACACTCCATCAGTGCTGTACGTAATAAACTCCTACTCTTGACCTCTACACGGTGTGGATTTATGTCCTTCACTCCTAAATACTAATTATAAACAATATACACACAATATACACTTAGATCAGAGTTAACATACCTTTACTTAACATTTTTAAAAAAATGTTATAACAGCCTGAGATTAAAGGTCACCACAAATTTAAATCAGCAGGGGGCAGTCCAACAAATCAATTAAGAAATACAGTTTACAGTAGTAAATGAAACATATCTAACTTGCATTTACACTGCCACCACGTACCTCACCCTGGAGTGTGTCCTCCATTGGATTTCAGAGTTCTAAACACTAGCTTGCATGGTGCGCTTGGAGATCTTGAAGCTGGAGACAGAACTCTGTTGGTCCAGTGAATCAATCCAACCAAGGCAACAAGCTGCACAACCCCTCTGAAGATGGAAGTTGCATTAACCAGATGTCAGCAACCCTGGTTTCTGATTTGATGAGAAGGCCACTCTTCCTCTTCTCAGACTCAGACAACCTCTTAAAGTCTCTTTCCTGTCCCCCTTCCCTTGCAAGTACTTTCCCAAACAAGGGTGGTGTTTACTCACCCTGCCTTCGCTGCAGGCCCAGTTCAGTCAGCTCTAGGCACAGCAACAATCAATGCCCTGGCTCCAGTGAAGCCACCAACCACCTACAAGACTCCTTGCTCGATCAAAGCCCCAGCCAGCTCTCAGCAGCAGCATCTGGCTTCCTAGCAGCTGTTAGCATCAGCTCCTGATATGGACAGAGCTTCACACAAGCAAGCTCAGTTCTCCCCAAAATGGAGCCCACTGCATGCACCTCCTGCATTCCCTGGGAGAGGAAGACTCTCCCTTCCCTAGGACATCATGGGAGTTGTAGTCTTCGAGGCAGGATTGTAGCACACAGGATCATCCCAATGGCAACCCTCCCAATAAAGGTCAGAGGCCCCTTGAGTAAAGGGGGCCTACACAGGTAAATCAGTACAGCGGAAATCAGAAGAAAAAAAAAAAACTTCTGTGCATTGGGTAAAACAAAAATGTGTCACCCTCCAGAATCCACACTGCACAAGTGGCTAGGGAGAGGAGATTATGAGGTGAAAAAACAGTGGAAGATGCCATTATATGAGAAAGCCAAATCATCACCTCTCCCACCAATGTCTCTATGGAGACCTTCTATCGCGGCCAGAGTGCACCACTTAAATAAGCAGTGAAGGGTCCTTTAACAAAATGGGAGAAAATCTTTATTAGTTGCTTTTGTACGGAACCTAGCACACAGGGTTCCAATTCTGATGGGGCTACCAAATTATTAATTATTATTAATAATAATAATGATCTACAGCTCAGCCTAACCTTCTTGTGCCAGCCTCTGCAAAATGTGTAGAATGATTAGGGCTGGTAGAACTATTCATTAATAATATCTGATATAATCTTAGCCCCCTTTTCATTCGGCAAATCATTTATGAACCTGTCTTCTTTTCTTCTTGTGAAGTCATTGTTCATAAAAATTCAACCAATAGTCTGAATAAATAATATTAATCTTGTGGGCTGCTGGCTTCAGCTACTCACTATTTGTGTTGCATGTCTGGTTGCCAAAGGTACATAGTATGGTACTGTTTCCTGACTGGGGAAATGATGGTTATGAAACCGGGGAATAACAAAAGGCAAATAATGGATAATGAGTGTTGGGTGCAAATTTTTGGACAATCCATTTTTTTGTACTAAACTGCATTCAACTTTTGGGATGTGTGATTATATCGTAACTGTGAGTCACAGAAAGCAAACAATATGGTCCATGAATTGCATTCAGGGCTTTTCTTACTGAAAATATCTCATGTACACACACACACACACACGTAAAACAACACGAATTTCACACGGTTGAAAGAGTCTATCTAACTACTTATGCCTCACTTCCGCAATAAAATTAAGCAAGGACTTTAAATTAAGCATGTGCTTAAGTGCTTCACGGAATAGGAACTGGATGCTGAGTCAAGGCTTACATTCCCATTTATGAACTCTCCAGGCTTGATACTCTTCTGGCTTACACAAGATTTACACTGCTGTAACTACATTGATTCCATGAAGCTACTATTGATTTGCCCCAGTGTAAGTGAGATCATAAACATACCATATATTGCCATAAATTCTCATTAATATCTGGCCATGCATCTTTTATCACTTGATTAATTTTAATTTATTATGTCTTTATTAGATGAATGTATCTTCCCCTCTCTCCCCCGACTATTCCTTTGATCTTGTTAAAAAAGAAAAAATAAACTTTTGAACTTAAAAAAAAGAAATCCCAATCTAATTGGTTTTGTCCATCTCTGCCGCTGCTATTGACTTTAGTGATCATGAGACATAATTATGAGTCTAATTAAAATTGTAAATAAATAAACACTCTATATCGAAAGTCAAATTATAATAATGTGATTTTTTTTTACTGAAGTAGGGCAAATACACAGCACACTGAACCTTTGCATGAATTATACATGAGACTTTATGGATGACTTACCTTAATTTGAACAACCCAGACAATAAAGAAAAAATCTGTAACTAGATTTCTGCAGAGGAAAAAGAAGCAAGAATCAGATTTGTGATCACTCTTTTTGACACTGACATCCCTGCTTTGTAATCATGCTAAAAATGCTTTTGTAAACAAAGCTGTTTCTGTTTTGTTGTCCTCCTTCATGTTAACTAAACCTTGGGTTTTTTCTCTTTGTTTTCATTATAGTATTTTTATGCCAGACTCTTTGTAAGCTGCTTTAAGAAAAAGTCATTCTCTTTAATGGCAAACTGTAAAGCCATTGTGGAAACAACAAATAAAATGTGTAGAATCATGAATCCTGAAGACAAAGCACCAGAGATATGTTCAGATCTAAAAATTGCTGATCATGCAGAAAAAAGGAGTCATTTTGACAGTCATTTCACTGCTAGAATTTTTGGCTTCAATGTGCAAAGCATTAAGGACCACATTTTATCATGGGCTGCCTCACTTTTGATGGTGCATTTGCACCTTCATTTTTTCAGCTCCAGTTGCATCACAAACACCCCAAAATTATCTTGATTCCAAAGGGTAGGATGTACTTTCTGGGAGACCTAAATCCAGATCTCCAGTGCTTGAGATATGCTCAGGAAAACAATGAGCGAGGAAGCTACACAAATACTTGCACGCAGGGGCGCCAGAATGCAGGGGCCAGGGGGCCATAACCCCATCACTTTTAAAAGTGAGAGGGTTATGCCCTCCCACTTTTTACTGGCTGTAAGGGAGAGCCAGGGGAGGGGAGGAGTGGAGCAAGCAGGGGGCGGGGACTTGCAGGGGAAGAGGAGTGGGAACATGGGTGGGAGGTATGGGGGGCAGGAACATGGTTCAGAGGCTGGTGGCCCCCCACTTTTAGGGAGCTTCCATTCCTCCTGCTTACATGGCCCCTGTGAGAGGAAAAGGAAGGTAGCTTCCCAGGGCTAATGGTATTGTTAGGGCAGGAGTTACCAGGTAGTACTGTTACACAGTCTTACACTCTTTTTACGTGTATGAACAAGGTACAGTTTTCAGTGAACAGTGTATAGTTTAAAACAAATAAAGGGAAGTATTATTTCACACAATGCACAGTCAACCTGTGGAACTCCTTGGCAGAGGATGTTGTGAAGGCCAAGACTTTAACAGGGTTAAAAAAATAACTAGATAAATCCATGGAGGATAGGTCCATCAATGGCTATTAGCCAGGATGGGCAAGGGATGGTGTCCCTAGCCTCTGTTTGCCAGAAGCTGGGAATGGGCAACAGGGCATGGATCACTTGATGATTCCCTGTTCTGTTCATTCCCTCTGGGGTACCTGGCAATGGCCACTGTTGGAAGACAGGACACTGGGCTAGAGGGATCTTTGCCCAGTATGGCCGTTCTTATGTTTTTATGTTCCTCAAAAAAATGCCTGTTGTTTAGTTTTGTGATATGGCTTCTTTTTGGGTGAGCTGGGTCAAGCAGCAAGAGAGTTTGTGTTCTGCCTTAATCTCTCTAACTAAAGTCAAATCTTGAGGCTTCTTCGAAACCAGACACTGGTGTTTAGATTGAGATTAAGGGAATAGGATATTGACTATGTACTGTTTGTGACCACCTCTGTTCCAGGACTAGGGTACATAGTGAAATAAAACAAGGTAAACTAAGAATGTACCCAGACGCCCCAGTACTAATTTCTTCTCCAACAGAAAACCTAGCTCACTTTGTGGGGGAATATAAAGGTCAAGTTATGAGGTCAAGTTCACTTTCAAGGCACTCTGTGCCCTATCTCCGCTCTGCCTATCAATCTCAACTGTTGAGAGGTCAACCCCCAACTCTGATTGGCTCATAATGCCAACTTCCATCACCTACTTGTTAAATTTTCAAACAAGCATGCTCTTGCATTCTCCCATGCTGCCCCTCATGCATGGGAGGAGCCTCCCATAAACATTCATTAAACCAACTCATTATCCTCCTCAAAACTCTCCTTTGTTGTGATGCTTATAAAAAAGCTTGAGTATGGTTGATTGGTGTGCTGTGACCATTTTTGATCATGTTGACCTGTATTGTTTCCTTGTACTCCCTCCCACATTCTGACTCTCTCCTGAAGTTTGCGGTGGTGGGTGGTAAGCACAACAGATCCCTCTTGGGGAGCAGAGAGATCATCACAGAACAGAGACAGAGAACCACCCAGGGACCAACCCCACAGGGAGGGAGTAGACTCCCCTGAGTCAGTTCGCTAGACTCGGGGAAAGGTGACAGGGAGACAGAGATAGGTCACTCCCGGTGGGGTTGCCTGTTGAGGAGACCACACTATTTGAAAGACTATGTAACCAGCTGAGTGTGTGGTAAACACAAGACTCCAACTCTGCTATATGATATCAACCTCTAGACAAAGGGACATGGAGTGGATGTCTGGGCACCAATTATTTGTGTTTAATGTTTGTATTAAAATGTTTGTATAACAGGGAAAATGTATCATCTTCAGTGGACCCGTATGGTGAGTTGCCTGCCTGGTGTGAAGGCTGCAGATCTCTCAAGGCATCTAGATAGACTTCTGTGTAGTGCTGGGGAGGAGCCGGTGGTCGTGGTACATGTGGGTACCAATGACATAGGGAAGGGTAGGAGAGACATCCTGGAGGCCAAATTTAGGCTGCTAGGAAAGAGTCTGAAATCCAGGACCTCTGTGGTGGCATTCTCAGAAATGCTACCAGTTCCACGCACAGGGCCAGGTGGGCAGGCAGAGCTTCAGAGTCTCCATGAATGGATGAGACGATGGTGTAGAGAGGAGGGGTTTAGATTTCTTAGGAACTGGGGAAACTTTTGGGTTAGGGGGAGCCTATACAGGAAGGATGGGCTTCACCTAAACCAAAGTGGAGCACTTCACATTAAAAAGGTTGCAGAGCAGTTTTTAAACTGAGAGATGAGGGTGGGGGGGAAGAGCCGATTGCTGCAGAGGCGCACGTGGATCGGATGGAGACTTCTCTTAGAGGAGAGTCTATTGATAGAGATTCTCTAGGTTTTAGTCAGGAGGAGAGGATGGAAGAGGATAAAGTGTGGGCCGGATCAGATGAGAAACATTCACATAAAGAAACTGACACATCAGAAAAGGGTAGACAAATAAACAGTGACAAGTTATTAAAGTGCTTGTACACAAATGCTAGAAGTCTAAATAATAAGATGGGTGAACTAGAGTGCCTCGTGTTAAAGGAAGATATTGATATAATAGGCATCACAGAAACCTGGTGGAGTGAGGACAATCAATGGGACACAATCATTTTGGGGTACCAAATATATCAGAAGGGCAGGACAGGTCATGCGGGGGGGGGCAGGGAGTGGCACTATATGTGAAAGAAAATGTAGACTCAAATGAAATAAAAATCTTAAATGAATCCACATGTTCCATAGAATCTCTATGGATAGTAATTCCATACTCTAATAAGAATATAACAGTAGGGATCTATTATCGACCACCTGACCAAGACAGTGATAGTGACGATGAAATGCTAAGGGAGATTAGAGGGGCTATCAAAATAAAGAACTCAGTAATAGTGGGAGATTTCAATTATCCCCATATTGACTGGGTCCATGTCACCTCAGGATGAAATGCAGAGACAAAATTTCTCTACACTTTAAACGACTACTTCTTGGAGCAGCTGGTACAGGAACCCACAAGGGGAGAGGCAACTCTCGATCTAGTCCTGAGTGGAGCGCAAGATCTGGTCCAAGAGGTAACTATAGCAGGACTGCTTGGAAATAGTGACCATAATATAATAACATTTAACATTCCTGTGGTGAGAAGAACACCTCAGCAGCCCAACACTGTGGCATTTAATTTCAGAAAGGGGAACTATGCAAAAATGAAGAGGTTACTTAAACAGAAATTAAAAGGTACCGTGACTAGAGTGAAACCCCTGAAAGCTGCATGGACACTTTTCCAAGACGCTATAATAGAGGCTCAACTTAAATGTATACTCCAAAATAAAAAAACACAGTAAAAGAACTAAAAAAGAGCCACCGTGGCTTAACAACCATGTAAAAGAAGCAGTGAGAGATAAAAAGGTATCTTTTAAAAAGTGGAAGTCAAATCCTAGTGAGGTAAATAGAAAGGAGCATAAACACTGCCAAATTAAGTGTAAAAATGTAATAAGAAAAGCCAAAAAGGAGTTTGAAGAACAGCTAGCCAAAACCTCAAAAGGTAATAACAAAATGTTTTTTAAGTACATCAGAAGCAGGAAGCCTGCTAAACAACCAGTGGGGCTCCTGGACGATCAAGATACACAAGGAGCACTTAAAGACGATAAAGTCATCACAGAGAAACTAAATGAATTCTTTGCTTCAGTCTTCACGGCTGAGGATGTTAGGGAGATTCCCAAACCTGAGCCGTCTTTTGTAGGTGACAAATCTGAGGAATTGTCACAGATTGAAGTGTCACTAGAGGAGGTTTTGGAATTAATTGAGAAACTTAACAGTAGCAAGTCACCAGGACCAGATGGCATTCACCCAAGAGTTCTGAAAGAACTCAAATGTGAAATTGCAGAACTATTAACTATGGTTTGTAACCTGTCCTTCAAATCAGCTACTGTACCCAATGACTGGAAGAGAGCTAATGTAAACACCAATATTTAAGAAGGGCTCTAGAGGTGATCCTGGCAATTACAGACCGGTAAGTCTAACATCAGTACCAGGCAAATTAGTTGAAACAATAGTAAAGAATAAACTTGTCAGACACATAGAAGAATATAAATTGTTGCGCAAAAGTCAACATTGCTTCTGTAAAGGGAAATCATGTCTTACTAATCTATTAGAGTTCTTTGAGGGGATCAACAAACATTGGACAAAGGGGATCCAGTGGACACAGTGTACTTAGATTTCCAGACAGCCTTTGACAAGGTCCCTCACCAAAGGCTCTTACGTAAATTAAGTTGTCATGGGATAAGAGGGAAGATCCTTTCATTGATTGAGAACTGGTTAAAAGACAGGGAACAAAGGGTAGGAATAAATGGTAAATTTTCAGAATGGAACGGGGTAACTAGTGGTGTTCCCCAAGGGTCAGTGCTAGGAACAATCCTATTCAACTTATTCATAAATGATCTGGAGAAAGGGGTAAACAGTGAGGTGGCAAAGTTTGCAGATGATACTAAACTGCTCAAGACAGTTAAGACCAAAGCAGACTGTGAAGAACTTCAAAAAGATCTCACAAAACTAAGTGATTGGGCAACAAAATGGCAAATGAAATTTAATGTGGATAAATGTAAAGTAATGCACATTGGAAAAAATAACCCCAACTATACATACAATATGATGGGGGCTAATTTAGCTACAACTAATCAGGAGAAAGATCTTGTAGTCATCATGGATAGTTCTCTGAAGACATCCACGCAGTGTGCCGAGGCAGTCAAAAAAACAAACGGGATGTTAGGAATCATTAAAAAAGGGATAGAGAATAAGACGGATAATATCTTATTGCCCTTAAATCTATGGTATGCCCACATCTTGAATACTGCATACAGATGTGGTCCTCTCATCTCAAAAAAGATGTACTGGCATTAGAAAACGTTCAGAAAAGGGCAACTAAAATGATTAGGGGTTTGGAACAGGGCCCATATGAGGAGAGATTAAAGAGGCAGGACTTTTCAACTTGAAAAAGAGGGCATTAATGGGGGATATGATAGAGGTATATAAAACCATGAGTTGTGTGGAGAAAGTGAATAAGGAAAAGTTATTTACTTCTTCCCATAATATAAGAACTAGGGGTCACCAATTGAAATTAATGGGAAGCAGGTTTAAATCAAATAAAAGGAAGTTCTTCTTCACTCAACACACAGTTAACCTGTGGAACTCCTTGCCTGAGGAGGTTGTGAAGGCTAGGACTATAACAGGGTTTAAAAGAGAACTGGATAAATTCATGGAGGTTAAATCCATTAATGGCTATTAGCCAGGATGGGTAAGGAATGGTGTCCCTAGGCTCTGTTTGTCAGAGGATGGAGAAGGATGGCAGGAAAGAGATCACTTGATCATTACCTGTTAGGTTCACTCCCTCTGGGGCACCTGGCATTGGCCACTGTCGGTAGACAGGATACTGGGCTGGAGGGACCTTTGGTCTGACCCAGTATGGCCATTCTTATGTTCTTATGGAACTGGAGTCAGAAGGCCAAGTCCTCTGGAGGGGCTGTTATTGATGGGACACCAAGAAAAACAGGGAATGTGCCAATTGATCCTGGAAGCTACACAACCACAGGGACAGTGCAGTGCCTGGGATTTAATGAAGTTGCATTTGTTCAACTTAACCTGCATTCAGCTTCACTCTTTGCTAATGAAACAATTCCCACAAGATATCACTGTTTGAAGCAATGCTGGCATATTTTTGGCTTCTTGCAAGGTTGTGGAATACTTTCTCTCTTTTTGTATAGACAATTTAATTTATAATGAAGGCTCGGTGAGTTTCCCCTCCTCTGTGCTGGATAATCCTCATTCTTCAGTTCTAGCACACTTTGTGCTGAGCCTGATTTGAATTTTTTATATAGGCAAATTCCAAACCACGCTAGGTCACTTTCTGCAGGTGCTCTGGGTGACATGTAAGAAAACATTGTCCTCTACTTTTTCTGCACCTGCATGCATCCCTTTTGCAAGTCAAATTTACAACCTTAGAGGCAAACATCATTAAGTTCTTATACCAGACAGATAATGTAAAGCTTTCTCAGCTTAAAATTCCCCAAACCTAATCCAAAATTTGTATGCATATCTAGCTTTTTGAATACATTTGTAATTACAGCTGCCTCTCTGGACTGCAGTATTTTTGTCCAGTTATTTATTAAAGATGAAACATCAGCAGGTGAATGGCTTGGACTGAGATTTGAACAGCACTGATTAGGCCAGGTGGCTTTGAGTTGGGAGGGTGTCAGGGAATCATATATGAATTAGAACTCACCAAAATTCCACAATTGATGTGAAGCAAGCAAGCGAAACACATACACCCCCCACCATCATGTACGGATAAGGGCATCAGATAATGAACTTCAGGACTATTGAGAATACTACCAAGATTTGTTCATTTCAATTTTGGTGACTGCCCTCAACTGAAATTTGGATGAACAAGTATATATTGTTCCATTCATCCCACTATTCATAGTTGCACTGGTTGGAATTAGGACGTTCCATTGCTCCACCACTGTTCAGGTACTCCAGTTCCTCCCATCCAAGGCTGGAAGAAGATTCAAGATTCCTGGCCTGGGACAGCATTACCCTCACTGGATTGCTGTGGAGAGCACGAGAAAATCATTGTTTCCCCCCCAATCCATGGAGGAGCAAGAAAGGAAAAATCTCAACCCATACTAGGCCCCAGGGGACCTGGGGAAGAAGACACATCAAGTTGTACAAAGATGGGATAAAGATATGTGTCATTCACAACCAGTTATAATCCTCTTTGTGCACCATTACTAAAGCGCTAGTGACTGGTGAACCTGAAAGCCTGGCATTACATTTGTCTCAGATAAGCACCTAAGAGTTTGGATGCATATCTGATACTCCCCCCACCCCCTTGTAGTCTGACCTCCTTTGTAACAAAGGCCACAGAACTTCACTGAATTAATTCCTGTTTGAACCAGAGCATAGCTTTAAAAACAATCCAATTTGATTTAAAAATTGCCAGTGATGGAGAATCCACCACAACCCTTGGTAAATTGTTCCAATGGTTAATTACTGTCACTGTTAATTTGCACGTTATTTCTAGTCTGAATTTGTGAAGCTTCAACTTCCAACCATTGGATCTTGTTATACCTTTGTCTGCTACACTGAAGAGCCTTTTATCATCATTTATTTGTTCCCCAGGCAGGCACTTAAAGACTACAATCGAGACTCCCCTTAATATTGTCTTTTGTTAATCTCAACAGATTGAGTTTTGAGATTTCAATTATTTCAGTCCAGTTTAATGCCAGTGTGAATTTGACCCATTATATTTCATTATATTTCATCATACAGTTTTTCTTTCTTTGACTGGAGTTGGACTTGACTTTGGTATATATGCACAACCATTGTTTATTAGTGTTATTATTATTTGTTTTATGTTAGGGCTTGTTAGGATATAGATATTCAGGCCTGTCTGCAAAGGCCTGTACTTTAAGAATTTAGGTCTATTCTTATCACTTGGCTAGATAGAGGTATAAAAGAAAGAATCAAAATCACTGTCTGCCAGTAGGTCCTTCTCTTACTGTGACAGTCTGAGGCCCTGTTCTTAGGCTAAGGCCTTTGGCTAAGCGACAGAGGCAACCATAAGTCGGGAAGCGAATGGTCACATCCTCACATTCCAAACTAGTCACATTGAAATAAGGTGCTATTGGGCTGTTAGGAATACAATCATGTCCTGATAATGCCTATCCCCTCCAGAGAAAGGGAAGAGCCTAGAAGATGTAAAAGGAAACTTAGTTTGATAGCATCCTGTCTGGCAAGAACTCACTTATCAATAGCTGGGATGTGAAATCCTCACTTCTGTATTGTTTTGTCATTATAGTTCCCACTTTGCTATTGTTTGTCTGTATAATCTCTGTCTGGTTCTGTGATTGTTTCTGTCTGCTGTATAATTAATTTTGCTGGGTGTAAACTAATTAAGGTGGTGGGATATAATTGATTAAATAATCATGTTACAATATGTTAGGATTGGTTAGTTAAATTTCAGGAAAATAATAGGTTAAGGTATAGCTGAGCACAACTCAAGTTTTTCTATATAGTCTGCAGTCAATCAGGAAGTGTGTGTGTGTGTGTGGGGGGGAAATGGGAACAGGGAATGGGGGTGAGGAAATTGGAATCATGTTTAGCTAAGGGGGGGAATGGGAACAGGGACACAGGTAAGGCTCTGTGGTGTCAGAGCTGGGAAGGGGGACACTAAGGAAGGAAACTGGAATCATGCTTGCTGGAAGTTTACCCCAATAAACATTGAATTGTTTGCACCTTTGGACTTCGGGTTGCTCTCTGTTCATGCGAGAAGGACCAGGGAAGTAAGTGGGGGAAGGAATAAGCCCCCTAACAGGGCTCACATACACTAGGTGATGTGCCACAAACACACAGAAATTCCTGGTTCCTGCTCTTGAAGACCGTAAACTATTATTTGTCCACCTAAAAACCGGTGGATTTTTGTTTGCAGATATACCAGCCTCCATTACTATTTTCCATAAATAAAAATATTAATTGATTGGAATATCTTGAAATACCACCACTTTCTTCTTGCATGGAGCTGTGGAACCCACAGGCTATGGCACATGTTCAATCTACCCATCCATTGTACAATGCCTTCTTTGAAGGTTGAGTGCCCTCGTCATACTGGGTGTCACAGTGTGTTACCTGCTTCATTGAAAAAGGAATATTAAAAATGATGTCTCTGGTCAGCTTTAGTTCTATAAGTGGGTGGAAAGAAAGGGGGAGGGGCCAGAGAGTCGATTTTTTTTTCAAAGCCAGTTCCTCTATCACCACTAGACACCAGAGAGAAACCACATTTTTTTGCATTTTCATTTCCCCCATATGCGGTTAGCTAACTTTATGTTTCTCAACCTCATTAAGCTTGTATTTGAGCTGACTGTCTTGAGGAATATAGCAGCTCAGAATTAATGATGGCATATTGCTTAAAAAAGAAAGCAGACATATTGTTAATGATGACATATTGCTGAAAACCGTACTACCGTTTGTAAGACTGCTGAAAATTTGAAATCTACAGTACGGCTTCAATAATTGGAGAGGGCCAAGTTCAATCCCATGCAGGTCCACTCTGAGCTGCTCTGGGAGGCTCTGTTTCCACTGTTATCATATCTAATATGCATCATTACTTTTTGCATGCTAAGCTTCAGTATCTAATGGGGCATTGTGATAACCAGCCAGAATTGCAAGGAGATGCAGCTTCCTCTTTTCCCTTCAAATTGAATTTAGCTACGGAAGAGGTTAGAACAAAGACAGAGAATATCTACCTACCAAATCCACCCCAGAACGTTTATGCAACAAATATCTGGTCAGGAATAATATGAAGGACAGTGAAGCCCCCGCAGCAGCAGAGAAGGGGTTAAGGAGAGCCTTTGGGCCCCGCTAGCCCTACACTGCTACACCTGGAGGGGGAATAAAAGGAGAGAGCCTGGCTCAGTTTGGGGCTAACTGGCCAGGAAGGAGGGAAGGCTCTGCTTGCCATGTTGCGGAGACGGACCTGCTAGCTGGAGCAGTCACCGGGGAGGAACAGTGAGACCTCAAAGAGCAAACTCCGCTTGAAACAGAAACTGTTTGGGAACCAAGCCCAAAGGGGTCTTAGTCCATTACTGGAGCTCATCACTGTCTCCATGAGGGCTTTCATATCTCTCTGGTTTCATACCTAGTGAGAATGTTGGTCATTGGGCCCTGCTCCCTTCATATTTCTTCCAAGTCCAAGCTGAGCTGTAAGAGAGAAGCATAATCTACCACAGCAAGTGGAATAATCTCAGCTTTCTCATCTCACTTATGAATTTGCAGGTAACTGCTCCCTTGGACTAAGCCTGGGAAGCCTTAACAAAACAGATGTAAACCAGGAAACATCAGTAGGAGAAACACCAGGGATTTTGGTGTTTCTTTATTCAGGGGAAAGCTTTCTAGACTATTTTGGTCCTCACAGATTTCATTCATTTTAGTCTTTTGGAAGAAAGAGAAACATCTTTCTGGGCATTCAGTTTTCTGGAAGAGGTCAGGTGTTCCCATGTACAACGGCCCATGAACTATCCCTATGCTCATCTGCCAGAGAAGAACAAATAAGTAGCCAGTTCAATGACTGTCACCTGAGGACCTCTCTGACAATATATTCATTGCTGTCGTCTTTCCTCGAAGCTTACTTTTTAAATACTATAGGTCACATGTCCCCATTGGTACATGCTTACTTCTCCTATTGTTATCTTGTTGCATACCTGTATCTGGGGTCATATGGGCCCCATAGTAACTGTATTTTTACCATCATATATTGTATACCAGAATGTTTTACTGCTTCTTATAACATTATTATGATTGCTGCTTTGTGCTCTGCAATACTCAGGAAAAGACAAGGGGTAAAACCTTCCCAAAAGCCTAGATACCTTTGAGGATGTGGGCGTAAGTGACTTATGAGCCAAAGTCCCATTGACTTTCTATGAGATTTAAGGACCTAAGCAATTTTTTAAAAATATGGGATTTAGGCACTTTTGAAATTTTACCCCAAGGTCTTTGTCTCAATTAATTTAACCTGAGGCCCATATCCTGCATCAGTTAAAGTCAGTTTCAAGACTAACACCATCTTCATCCTTATCTGCATGAATTTAAAAGTGCACCCTCACCATGATATGCCTTGCCACCTCTTATCATTTACTCCTCAGGGAGAGCAGTGTCAAGCCACAAATTATCCAAGCAATACAACTGGGACACCATGTGTTCTGAACAGGACCAAATTATATCAACTCTAAGGCTCTCCATTCAAAAATGCACTTAAGCACACGCTTAACTTGAATTGTGAGAGTAACCATATTCAAGTCAAGCTGAGTTAAGCATGTCCTTAAATATAATATGCTCAAGTGCTTTGTTTAAATGGGCCCTACAGGCAGTGAAAATTTGCTGTCAGGGCCCATTTCAAAACCCACTGAAGCCAATGGGAGACTTTCCATTGATTTTGATGGCCTTGAGTCCGATCTCAATAGTGGTGTGGTGTCTGATTTACTGTCCTACTGAAGTAAATGGAAAAAAAAATGACACTGGATTCCTTGGTAAATGAAGAGATTTAGTGGAAGAAGAGAAGTCAAATGAGGAGACAGTGTTCATTTGGTGCTCAAAGAGGGACAGGAATTTTAAGCACAAGAAGCAACGCAGAGGAAGGTCTGAATATGAGAGTAGGAGATGGACATATAAAGGGAGTTAGAAAGTCTTGGAAGCAAGTAAATAGCAAGAATAGGAGAAAGAGAAAATGGGAACTCTGATGGGAGTGGGGACAAAGACCTGCAGAGACATGAGAAGAAGCTTGAACTTCATATGAAAGATCTCATGTACTTCTAATATCATTGCACATTGTTTTTGTTTCTTATGGACTGTGCTGTCTTACATGCTGAAAAATCTTCAATCAACAAAACAAATGAAGAAAAGAAAGGTCTCAGACTCCCGAGTCTTTTAATAACAGACCTTGTCCCCCCAGCTTCATTTTACCATTTACAAGTGACTGTTTCCTTGATGAAGAGCCGGTGGTTACCTAATCAGTAGGGTTGCATGAGTACTGAAAAAGGTCAGCACAGCCAGGTAAATTCCACCCACTCCCCCTTTCTTCCTTTGTTTCCCATTGCCAGGTAAGAGGCCGTTCGTGCTCTCTGAAAATGGCAGTCTGGCTGGGTGTGTGAAGAACAGTAATAATTATTATTAGGATTAGAAGCATCTTGGGTTTTGAGGCTTTTCATGTGATATCAAAGATTTGTTGCTATGGAGAGGTGAAATTAAGAAAAGGAACATTACTGCTGAACATCAGGAAAAATTAGTGAGATTTATTAGCTTGTCGAATAATCTCCCAAGGAAATGGAGAAAACCACATAGCTAGGGGCTTTTTACATGAAACTGGATCATTTCTTTACTGTGCTACAATGCTTTAATACTGTCTTCTATCTCCCCCTCTCTCTACTGTTGGGAAGCAGTCCCTATCAAAATTTCCTAACCACCACCATATCTTTGAAATCCATCTATAAAACCTACTTGTGCCTGGATGACTATAAGTCCTACTGCCAGCCCTTGGTTAAGTTAAGGACCACCTGTGACTACTAATTTATGCAAACACACCTGTGTCTTCTGTTACCATGCCCTCCTATTCCAATCCCTTCATTTGTTTCTGTTGCATACTGCCTAAATCCCAGACAGTGAGCTCTCTGGGGTAGGCCCTGTATACTTCCTCATAAAATAAGCCTTTAATACCAGCTTGGAATTCCTACGCACTACTGCAATAGAAATAATAATTAATAGGAACAGAAGAATTACTGTATGGAACAATCCTGCCCAGTGGGGAATAGTCTAGGACTATAACCTAATGCCTTTTTGCCACCCTTAGTTTCTATGATAATAAATGTTTCGTTATTTCTGTCTAGACCTAGGGGAGCCTAGAAAAATTGGAAGTACAGAGTATGTGGAATTCCAAATATACAGCAGAGAGGTGGGGTTTTCTAAAGGGCTCCATGTTAGCCCAAATCTGCTCACATCAAGCTCAATGGCAAAACTACCACTGACTTCAAGGGGAGCAGAGACAGACTTTGCATCTAACTCGGTGTCTCCTGTCCCTTAAGCCTGTGTAGATGATACATTAAGGCAGTTGTTCTCAACCTTTTTTCAATTGTGGACCCCTAAATGGAGGCGCAGATCTCTTTGGAAATCTTAGACATGGTCTGTGGACCCTCCAGGGTCTGTGGAGCACAGGCTGAGAACCACTGCATTAGGAAACCCATATTCATATTTTAATAAATACTTTATAAAGTGTTCAGTGGGTCTATTTCTACATCTGTATCCCATGACATGACAACAAACATGCCTCAGACCTAGTTTCACATTTCCAAGTTAATCAAACATGCATCAGTGGCCTGATTTGGATCTCAAACTGGGTGATGTTTCAGTTCCACCAGAGGAGTCCCTCAAAAGACAAGTACTGTACTTAAAATGGTGCCCTAGGAGCTACTGTACTCTGGCTGAGGAATGTGGTAAGCTATTGTGAGCCCTAAATTATAAAGACACTGACCAGGTTCAGAGGAGCAGCCGTGTTAGTCTGTATTCGCCGTGTTAGTCTCTAAGGTGCCACAAGTACTCCTTTTCTTTTTGACCAGGTTCAGTTTGCAAGCCATGCATCACCATGTTCAACCAGGCTCCTTGTTCTCTAAGAACAGTTCAACCAGCCCCACTTCAAACTTGCAATAAAGACTAAGTGAGCCCATCCTGTGGGCAGGGTTTTCATGTCTTTTCCCTTTTAAGGGGCAAAGTATCAAACCTGGGGGGCCACACCATCTCCAAGTGCACCTTCTGAAAATGCACAAGCCATCTGCAAAACTGAGCACATAGGTGCGCGCTTACACACTGGACATCCAAATGCAGGCTTGGTATGTGCAGCAATACACACATAAAATGTTGGGGGTACACCTAATGCCCTAAAGGAGCTGTCAAAAAGTCAGAGGAGGAGCAACTGGAAATAAAAGTGATTTAATCTCTTGTGCTAAGCGGAAATGTTTGTCGCAGCCAGAACACAGGCTCATTCTACAGTCATACATAATGCAGTTTAAGGTGTGTCTCCAGCACAGATCAGGTACGTGTACAAATACTACCTTTGATCAAGTTATTTCATTTAAAACAGCCGTGCAACCATGGCGGCGTGGGCAGTGGCAAAGGCCAGCCCCCCAGGTATGTACCACTCCATTATCTTGCCAGGATCACTGGTAGGCCTATAATTATCTAGGCCATACCATTTACCCTTTTTTTAAATATTGGCACAATATTAGCTTTCTGCCAGTCTTTTGGAACTTCCCCCGTTTTCCAAGATGTCTGCTTGTTTGCACATTATAAATGTGATCAAGTCATGACCACTTCAACCTAAACTTCCGTTCATTTTTAGTTCTGTGAACAGTTCCTCTTTATCTGTCAAGACTAGGTCTAATGAAGAATCCCCCCATGCTGGCTGCAACACTTTCTGAGTCAGGAAATTGTCATCTCTCATGTTTAGAAATTCCAAGGATGCTTTAGTACTGGCAGCATGAGACCTCCAGCATGTGTCACTCAAATTGAAGTCCCCAATGAGACTGCAGCTTTTCCTCCTACACATTGTACATAAGGAGCCAGTCATCCTGTTCGCTAGTTTGATTTGGTCATCTATAGGTGACACCAGCTAATACCCCATCTTCTGTTTCGTCTGTAAGGACGCAGAGGAAAATAATCTTGAATCCTTATGGATCAGAGTTATCCGTAACTCAGAATCAGGTAATGCCATTTTTGACAGAGTGCCACTACCCCTCTCATTTTGCCTGCTTGATCCTTCCAAAATAGTTTATAGCCATTGAGTTTAACATGCCAATCATGTGACTCATCCCATCAGGTTTCAGTAATACCAATTAAATCGACTTTATGCTCATAAACGAGCAATTCCAATTCCACTTTGTTTGTTACCAAGGCTCCTAGCATTGGTGTATAGGCAATTAAATAATTTCCTCTCTTCATGTTCTTTGGTTCTTTGATTAATTTGGTTCACAACATCTTGATTTTTGGGCTGAGTGCTCATATCTTTCCTCTTTCGTCCCCTGTTTTTGTTCTTAGTTTAACACTTTATTGACTACTGAGAGCCAGCCCTCTCCCTGAAGACATTAGTTCCTTTTCTACTGAGGTGGCTGCCAGAGAGGCTGAGGACGCACACGGAGAGCAGGGTCCTTCAGGAATAGGCTGGCAGGAAGCTGCCTAGGTAACCAGACCTTCTGAAGAAGAGGACAACAGAGCAGGAGTCTGGGAAACAGCCTACAGGTAGGATACTCTCCAGGAAAGCAGTCGGGGATTGAGAGAAACTGATTCCAGCTACTTAATACAGGGTCCCTGAACTGGGAGTGGATGGGCCTTGGTTCTCCTACCACTGCCAGCAGAGGGGTCATTAAAGCGTGTGAAGCATTGGGGTCCAAACCCCAAGAGGCTGGAGCCCCTCAACTCTTTGCTAGTGTTACTGGCCCCCTGACTCATTAGACTCCTTACCACCCTGAGAGGGGAGAGACTATTAATGATCCAGCTGCAGGGCTGGAGTTATAATGAGGAACTGCCAGACAGAGCTAAACGTTGATTGGCCAAACAAAGGAGAACCTGAGACAGACTTGCCATAATACCCACTTAATCACAGGGGAGCAAGGGGAGTGCCACAAGCTGAAAGCAGTTCCCAGACACACTCCCAATAAACGGTGTAGATCTGTCACCCTCCCTCTGTTTTCTCACAGGAGGAATGAAAGAGTTCACAATGTGGATGTTTAAATTACCACCAATGCACATCAGAGGTAACACCTCACTGGGTCAGGTGGCATCTCTCAGAGCTATAGCTCCAGGCTCTGTAGAGATTCACATATAGTGGGGGAGTTTTCTGCTTTTCCCTTCGGCCTCGGTAATGCTGGTGTTGAGGATGGTTATAATTTCTTGAATGGTTAGCGTCCTTGCTCTGTACTTCTTCAGAAGCACCTGTCTTTTGGTTTCAGAGATGTAGCTAGAGAAGGGGTGGGGCAGTGGCGCGGCCTTGGGGCAGGGTGCGGGTTTGGGTTTGTGTGATTAGACAGTTGGCAACCCTAAGGGACTTGGGTCCACCAGGCTGTAGAATCAGTCTCTCTCTAGCCCAAGGGATGTCTAATTAATTATAAAAAGCAGAAAAGCTCCAACAGGGAAGTCTGAGAAAGCAGCAATTGTAAACAGCCAGAAGACTGATGGCCAGGGTGCTCACCTTAAAAGTGGTTGATGCAGGTTTAAATCTGTGCTTTTGGAAGATCTCCTCTTTGTCCTGATGTGGAAAGAGAATTAAAAAAAATATCTTAGCAAATTTTCACGGGATGAGAAAACCATTTCCTACCCAGCTCTGGGCTGGGCCTTTGGAGAGAAGGAAACAGGAGAATCTTTGTGTTGATCTGGCACTGGAGCAGGTGAGGGAGGGAGGTTAGCACTCAGAAGGGAACCGGCAAAATAGCTTGAGAGCTGTCACTGTTAAATATGCTTACTCATGTTTCTCAGCATGTCCCGGCATATCTTCCAGCGCTTGAAAGCCAGCCTCTCCATATGCTCCCAAACAATAATTTTCAAATGCAAGCTTACTCACCGGGCCAGGTTCCCCAAGCTCTCAGATCGCTCACAGTGTTTGCTTCATTTAAGGTGACATTTCATTAAACGACCAAGGGCAGAGCTTGTTTCTCCATAGCGTGCACGTGCGTGCATGTAATAGCTTGATGACTTGTTTAAAAAAAAAAGAAGAAGAAGAAGAAATTAGTTTTTACCTTTTCAGACGAGAATCTTTCTTCCAGACACCAGAACTGAAGTGGCATGAATAAAAGCCATGTGACTTAACAGCGGCTCTGCTGCTATCATTGAAATCCATAGCCACAAAACAAACTCCTACTCGATCCTATTCCAGTTGTGTCTGAGCCAAATGGATACATTGTTGTGGGGTTACTTAGAGAGGTGATATTATCTGGTTATCTAAGGTGACTGAAAAGTTTGAGGGTGATCACTGATATAACATTTAACCCCAGGAACTCAAAGTATTAAATGATCTTTGCATCCCCTCAGTGAGTAAAATAAGCAGCACTGGCCCTGTTTACATATAGAGAAATAGAGGCACAGAAATGTTAAGTGACTGTCCCAAGATTGCACAGCACATCACTGGCACAGCTAGAACTCAGAAGTCCATTCCCAACCATTATAACATATTTCCTCACCACTGACTTCATCAACCCTGAATGACCAATTGCTTTACCTGGCCACGTGGAGAGTGGGGGAAAAGCCACTTTTGGAGGAGTGTTCCCTCCAGGACCACAAAGGGTTTCCCATGGATCTGTTGTTACCTGGGGTTTTCTGAACTCAAAACTATGGTAACTCATCTTTGTTTTCCAGGTGGTTTCAGGATATAAATCAGTGGGGACCCAGCTTCTCTGTCTGATAAATGGTTGGTACACACAAGAGTGCTTTCATCCCAAAATCCATGTTTTTATTGATTCTAAAGCACACTTCTAAAATAACTATAATCTGGAGCACCCCAGATATAGTTACCCAAAGTCTGAGATGGTGTTGAGTGGTCAGCAGCAGGTTTCCTGTCTGTTAAACCCTACCCCAGGGCTTCTCTCCACCAGACAGACCTATCTCCTATGCAGTCTTCTCCCCAACTGAGCTCCCTCACTCTAATTAAAAGTTCACCTCATCTGGCCAGGAGATAATTAATTAAACACCCTGTAGGTGCAGAGCATGACTAATTGGGGTTCTTTCCCTTTCATTGCAGGTGACAGGGGTAAGCCTCATCACATTTACTATGTAGGGGAGTTAAGTGGCTCTGAGTTATTTCTCTGCAGAACATCAGTAAGAGATTCTACTTGCTTTCATCTTATGGCCTCTTGGAGAATGAGAGAAATCCCCTGTGTGATTTTGGAGGGCTTTCCTGTGTGGGAAAAACATCACCTATGTCTTGATTTATCCGTTACTTACTGGGGCTAATCCAACAGGAGGGACATAAATTACAATTATCATATCATAAAATTATCATACATGTGATGATAGAGTTCCCATTTGATTCCCTGTTGGCCATATTCCAATCCGCTTACTCACGTTGAGTAATGCCAGGCAAGTAGCACTACGGAAGTCAATGGATGCCATTCTGACTCGACTGAGGTCAATGGCAGAACTCCCATTGACTTCAACACAAGACTTCTTGCAGAATAAATGACTACTCAGGCTGAGTACGGATGACAAAATCCAGGACTGTGTGAACTACAAAAGGTAAAGGAAATATGCAAATTAGTTTTAATTAGAGCTGCACCAAAACACTAGTGCCCTCTCTCTCAATCTCTCTCTCTTTTGTATACATACAAAGAGAGAGAGAGAGAGAGAGAGAGAGAGAGAGAGAGCAAGCACAAATCACAATGGGCTACATCAATTTGGATCATACTTTGCTTTCAGTCACATCATTGGAAATCAGAACTCACTCCCCAAAGTCAGTGTAATTAATCTACATTTACACCAGTACAAGTAAGGGCAGAATTTGGTCTGTTGCATTTCTTATCAATATTATTGCTTATTAGTTTTACAGAAGGAGCTAGAGGTCCAACCAGCACTGGAGCCTCAGTCTTCTACACACAGCACAGAGAGTGAGAGATGGTCCTTGCCCTTAAGAGTGCATGGTTTAAATAGACAAGCCAGAGAAGAGCTGTAGGGGAAAGGGGAAACAGAGAGGCGGATGGCTTGTGCACAGCAGGGAATAGAACCCATGTCTCTGAGCTTCCAGTACACTAACCACTAGACTATGCACCCATTGTGTTAGCTCTGTAACTCCTTTATCTCAAAGGATAAGTGCACTCTACAAACACTGAACCCGCAGTACCCTTCCCTTCTGGAATGTAGCCACCATGGGCATAGATAGCAACAGCCAAATGATCAGTGCACAGCTTAACAGTCAGGGAATGGCTAGGACACCATGGAATCATTAATGTGTGACAGGGTCTTGAGGATATGTCTACATTGCAATTAAAAACCCATAGCTGGCCTTTGCCAGCTCACTGGGGCTCCAGGGCTCGGGATTTACATTTAATTGCAGTGTAGACTCCCACGTTGCAGGTCCTAAACCCTGGGTGCCAGCCACAGATTTAAATTAAACAGCCCCATAGCCCAAGCCCTGCTCTCTCGAGCCAGCTGACATGGGCCAGCTGCGGGTGTCTAATTGCAGCGTAGACAAACCCTGAATGTACAGGCAGAGTATGTAAGACTTCGGTTTTAAGGCTTTATAAAAAAAAAAGTCTCCCCCCATAAACTGTATATCTCCCATACCTACCCAAACTTACAAAGGATTAAAAGTTAAGTCATCCCCACTAGGTTTCAAGCTTGGGGTTGCAGGGCATTGAGTTATTTCACACCTGAATGCTTACACCCCTAAGCCATTGCCTTCTGGCTAGAAGCTCTAGCTTCCAGGAAGACAGCACAGCAGAGTATGTCTAAGATAGCATGTTTGATCTTATTACGTTAAAAAAAAAACACCTGAAAGAAGCAGCCTAGCCACCTGCCAGCCTGATTACATACTGTTCTGTGCTATAATTTTAAAACAAGCTGCACACATCCACATCAAAGCAATTAACTGCATGCTCACAACAACGCATCCCCCAGTCATTCGTGGTTGGCTATAACGAAGTGAGATATACTCATAAGTTTAAATAAAAATTAAAAAAAAATATCAAGGACTTTGAGGAAGTTCATTTAAATGGAAAGATCCAGGTACGTGAAAGAACAGAGCGAGCCATATCACCAGAAGCAAATTAGCATTGCATAGTCCCTTTTGGCTGTGCAAAAGGATACCCCATGCTGAGGCTTCATCAGTCAGTGGTGTAGAAACAGGCAGTGAGCAGCAGGCCCGTAGAGCCGCCTTGCAGGAGGGCCTTTTTTTCTAAAAAGGAAAGCTGAAAAATAATGTGATGCTGCCCCGCAGCCAGTTTGGCTTGTTACCTTAGGGATGTATTTAAACCCGACGCAGATGAAATAGTCAGATCTGGTTGATCTGAACAGGTTTTCAAAATCTGCTATTGTCGATTCTTCGGCATAACCTGTCTAAACACTCAGTGGTCCATAAAGTCTAAAAACTGTCCACTTAAATCCTTCAGCTAAGAAGACATATGGGGAAGGGAAGTGCTGATGAAGCAGGCATATTTCAACACCAACAGTTGTTTTTTCTACTCTACTGAGATAGACCACTATAGGCATAATGCAATTAGATTAATACCTTGTGCTTATTGAACTCCTTTCCTCCAGAGATCTGAAATCTCATACAGATGTCAGTAAATGAAACTTCACAACACCCCTGTGCACTAGACTAGATCTGTTAACTAATTAGAGACCAGGCTGAGACCTAATGCGAGGAAGAGGTTATCCCACATCTGTCTGCTGAGGGATCCTTACACCTGCCTGTGAGGCATTTGGCGCTGGCCGCTGTAAAGACACTCAACTAGATGAACCTCAGGGATGATCCAGTCTGGCAAGTCCTACATTCCTATTCAGTTTGTACCTGAGGTTTTGATTTTTTGCTTTATAAAGACAAGGACCATTCACAAAGTTTGCCTCTAGGTCTAGTTTCGGATTCTGAGCACCCCTGCATTTCGGATGTGTTTGCATCCGTGGTTTGAAAATGGGTCCATTTGTTGTAAAAAGGAAACCCAAACAAACAAAAAAAACAAGCTAAGATTCCCCAGGCAGTGTGTCATCTGTGCTCTGGTGCCGGCCTGGCCTTATTTCAAACTGTTGTGGTTCAGCAGAGACGGATCAGCTGTTTAGCAGCAGTCAAAGTGGAGCTGCACAGGAAAGCTGTGTGGAATGTGACGGGAGAAGATGCTCAGAGCGTGTAGCTAGTTCTCTTGGAGCTAATATAACTGTGCTGATTTATTCCAGTTGAGAAACTGGGCCAATAGTTACTAAATCTAAAAACTGTTAAAACTTCCCTGTTTTTTTGGACTTCATCACAAACACAATATTCAGCCTGGATCTGAGCTGTTCATTCCTCTTTTGATGCGCTCCCTAAATGAGTTCCTAGTTATTCTTCAAGGGCCGTCTCCAAAGCCTACTGAAGTCCAATTGACTTAGATAATGACTTGGATCAAGCCTTTCAGTGGAAACTACAGGAAGCTTAGGAGCTCCATCCAGTTTTGATTCAAAACAGGGGAACTCTTAGCCATTTTGCTTTGAGTTTTAGGGCTGCCAAACCCTGAAACTCAAAATAAAGCTCATTGTGGCCTTCCCGGTAATTGCTGTTTTTGTGACAGGTGGGTGGTTAGCATGGGTACCACACCAGTGGCAGTGTGTGAGGGCACCCTTCATTTCTAGGACTACGGCAAGCAAATGGCTTCTTTGGATACTAGGGGACTGTATATGGGAACAGCAATTACCTCATCTCAGGAGGGTCAACCATTTTTGAAATTTTGGTGAAAACTTTTTGCAAACTTTTTTTTGCATTCCTCAGCCAGCTCTCGCTGTCCTGCTGTAAGAGTGCTTCCCCGCACACTAGCCCCTGACTGCCGCCTACTGCAAAAGGGGTCGATGTCTGTGGTCTTGCCTTATTTAGAACTTTTTTCGTCATGTTGTCCCATTGACTTCTATGGGATACTTGGTGAGTAAGGTGCTACTCCTGGTGAGTAAAGGTGTCAGAATCTGGAGCTAAACATGAGAGAGATGGTAAACAATGTACAGTAAAAGCGAGGAAGATAAAAACATGTACACTGAAATCTTAGGAGACCACTCAAGGAACCAAGGATATTCTGTATCTGTGTCAACTCATTTCTCTCCAAACAAGTCAATAAAGTACTCCTGCAGTCTAAACCATCCTAGCTACTTGCATGAGAGGAAGGATAGTCCAGGGAATCGGGCACAAGCTCAGGCTTCCTAAACACCCAGTTCAATTCTCTGGTTTGCAACAGCCCTCTTATGTGACTGCTAGCAAGCCACTTTGTCGCTCTGCCTCAGTTTCCCAGCTTCAAAATAATAATAATAATAATAATAGCACTTTCCTTGCTTGCAGGGGTGTTAAGAGAATAAATGTGCTAAAGATTTTGCAGTGTGTTCAAACACTGCAGTAATGAGGGCCATATAAATGCTAAGGAAAAACAGATAGCCAGAACAAACATTAAACTGATCGAATGACACACAAATGATAAACAATTTCATTTCTTGTTATTCACATAATATAAAACAATTGGACACTTGATTCTAATTCTACACTCATTTCAATATTTCAGGAGTTTTTTAAAGAGCAGATATAAATATTGCCCTACATGTAGATATAAATATGCTCTGTATATATAGAATCAGTAGAACACGATGACATATAATATTCAGTCTTCAACGTTGTGCTTGGGTGAAATTAGCAAACTGTGAGATAAATGGTTTCTGAAGTCTCAATCCCTAGCAACTCTTTGGAGTATTAAAGTGTCAAGAGTATAAATCCTGCTTAATTCAAAAATATTAATTCGTATTTAATGTATCTCAATATAAGCAGGATCACATATACCCAAGAGAGGTAAAAAAAGAAAACTCTCCTTTTCATAAGAAACATAATGGTGCAAGTGCATTGTAATTTGGGTCTGGGCTTACAGACATCTCCTGGTGGTTGTACAGTTGTTTCAGTTCAGCTGATGTCAGCACCCAACAATGTCACTCAGAGGGAAAAAAATCACTTCAGTATAGAATTTACATAATATTAGAGCTGAAGCATTGAAAAAGATCCCTCATAAAAAGAGATTAAATGTGGAATTCATAATCTTCTAAAGGATTGCATATACATGTGCCTGCATGCTTCTGTGTGTATACACACACATACCCTGTAGAAATATATACACAAATGCTGAGCTCTGTGTATAAGACAGAGTCTTGTTTTCAGTGTTGTTCATAAACAGGTCCTAAGTGACTTAGTCTAACAAAAGGAGCTAGACATGGGTGGTGTGTGAACCCTCATTTGGGGAGGCTCACCCCCGGCCCTTACCCTTCCTCACAAGCCCCTCTCCTTCCCTCCCATTCCCTTGCCTACTCTTCCCTTCCCTTCCCTCCCCTCCCCTCCCCCAGAGCACCAAGCCCTCCACTGTGGCCTGAGGAACCCCACCCCAGCCCACCTGAATCCGGACCCACCAACTGGCCTGAGTGCCGGCTGCCCTGCTCCAGCCTCGGGCCGGCTGACCCAAGCTCCAGGCAGCCCCAGCCCTGGGCTGGCCTAGTCTAGTGAAGCCCTGCTAAATCGATGGCAGAGTGCTCTCCCATTGACCCCGATACTCCAGTTCCCCTAAAGGATTAAGGTAAGTCGATGGGAGAGTGTCTCCTGTCCATGCAGCGCAGTGAAGACACCATGGTAAGTCGACCTAGGTTACGTCGACTCCAACTACGTTATTCACGTAGCTGGAGTAGTGTAATTTCGGTTGACTTACACCAGTAGTGAAGACAAGCCTTCAGGGAATATATGCAGCAACAGTTTAGCACTGCTGGATAACACTATAGTGCTTAGGACAAAGTGAGGAAACCCATATCCTGTCCAACTGCAAAGGGAATTCAGGTAGGGGAAACTACCCAGGTTGCGCTTTGGCTAAGATACCAGGGGTGACTATCCCTAATTTTGTGAAAATTACCAGTAGATCTTTAATGACTCTACATGGTCTTGGAAGACATTGGCATTACATGTCATCTAGGACAGTGGTTTTCAACCTGTGGTCCATGGACCCCTGGGGGTCTGCAGACTATGTCTAAGATTTCCAAAGACCTCTATTCAACATTTTTTTAGGGGGTAGCAAATGAAAAAAGATTGAGAGTCTCTGATCTAGAAGGAAGTAAAATACTCTTCATCACCATGCTGGGAGGATGTTAGCTCAATGACAATTCATATAGAAGAGATCTCCCATGTGGCAGAATATAGCTCTGTGACAACCCATTCTCCAGCATCAAAAAAATACGGTCAGGCTTAACGGAAAGTTGCTGATTCTGTAGGGCTGGGAAACTGTGCAGAATTCACTGGGAAACTGGACAGCACTACAAGCAACAGTGTTGATGTGGCTCTCAGAAAGTGGAGTGCTAAGGCAGCTTCATTCTGAAGGTGATCTGAGATGTGCTTACTCTGGGGGTCAGTGTGGTAACGAAGCACGTGAGTAGACGGAGACAAAGTTGCATTTGTATTTTGCATTCAGTGCTGTAGATGAGTTTGAACACCTCTTTATTTGTGTGCAAAAAGAGGCTGGCCACATATTGGCATTAAATTACTTTAATCCTCCCAGCTGCCAGCTGCCTCTACTAAGGGAGAGCTGCCACTTGCCAGTTGCTAGAAATAATTGCTGTAAATGAATTTTCTCTGTTTTTTTTTTTTTTTTCAAATCAGCAAATATAGCGGTAATGTATGTACCATGAATATTTCCAGTTCTGCTCTGTGGTCTAGGAAATAGATTTTATGCTCCCCACTATCTATGCGCCCTCATTTTAATTTTTGTTATAAAGGAACCTCACAACAGGGGCATGTAGATTAACATTTATATTCTTGAAAGCATGCTGCATTTTACCAGGAAAAAGAGAGATCTGTGATGGCTCTTTCTTCTCTGAACCGATGCAAACTAGAAGAATGGGTAATAAGAGCACACTTTATTGTTTAAAAACTCATAGGCCCTTGAGTCATGTAAGTAACCCTTGCCCTGTGAAACTGATGGAACTACTCACATGAGCAAAGGCTACAGGTTTGAGGCCACACCCAATGTAAAAGAGTAATAGGACTTGCCAGAATTAATGTCCCATATTATACAGGAAGACCAATGAGATTATCACAATGGCCCCTTCTGGCCTTATAATTTATAATTCAAAATTTCCATTGAAACAGGATCAGGCCCCCAGAAACTATATAAGGGCCTTGTCCCTCTGTTACCGAAGTCCCTGAAAAGACTCCTATTGTCTTCAATAGGAGCTGGATCAAACCCTCTTTTTGGGACAAATTCTGCAAGCAGGTTTCCATAAAACACCAGCTGAATTCTTCTGCACCGTGCAGTGCAGCAGCTGTGTGTTCCTTAGAGCACAGCCAGTCTCAGTTAGGATCACAGCACAAGATGGTCTGACTATAAAGTTTCCATATGAACCTTTACAACCTGATTGTCCTCTCACTTACCTTGTTTTACGCTGGTGTAATTCCAAAGATGTGGCGTTACTCCTGCATTACACCCATGAAAGTAAGAAGAGAATCAGTTCCAAGGACTGGACAAAATGGGTGCACATTTTAAAATGACTGAAAATTAATTTTCTTCTTGGTAGATTCAACCTTTACCAGTCCATCTTCCTGTTTGTTAACTTTAGTTGTTTGTTTGCTGGTACAGCTGTAGAATCAGAGAGCCTGCTACAATGTATAAATGGGCACCCTTGCTTTCACTGAACGGAGACAGTCTGAATAACAATATGCACCATGACATGCGGAGAAGGGCAGTGGGGAGATTATGACATTTCCCCATTAAGGACTAGGTCCTTGATTGGTGTAAATATGCAGAACTCTAATGACTTCGTAGAATATCAGGGTTAGAAGGGACCTCGGGAGGTCATCTAGTCCAAACCCCTGCTGAAAGCAGGACCAATCCTCAATTTTTGGCCCAGATCCCTAGGTGGCCCCCTCAAGGATTGAACTCACAACCCTGGGTTTAGCAGGCCAATGCTCAAACCAATGAGCTATCCCTCCCCCCATGGAGCTATCCCTCCACTGCCATGGAGCTTCACTAATTTACAGCACCTGAAGACTGAATCCTTTATTTCCATTTAAAACAGAAAATCCAGTTTTCTTGGTTTTGTTTTTAAATTGCAATGTTTGTACAGCAAACAAATTATTGTATCCTGGCCTCCACTGAAAGAACAGAGATGTTATTAATGCCCACAGCATCACTGAAGCCCACATCTGAATTGTCAAATTTCATGCTTTTCCAATACAAAACTTGGATCTATTTTCAAGGTAGTTGACCAGTTTCTCCAAAGAATGTTCATGGGAGCCTCTCTTGGAGCCAGCCTTAAGCATCAGGCCCTCTTTGTCAGGTCAATTCAAGATAGACCTTTTTTTATTATTATTTCAGAAGGTGGAGAAAGCTCCTAGCGGAGAGGCTGTTCTAGATTTGATTTTGACAAATAGGGAGGAACTGGCTGAGAATTGGAAAGTGGAAGGCAGCTTGGGTAAAAATGATCATGACATGATAGAGTTCATGATTCTAAGGAATGGTAGGAGGGAAAACAGCACAAGAAAGAGAATGGATTTCAAGAAGGTGGACTTTAGCAAACTCAGGGATTTGGCAGGTAAGATCCCATGGAAAGCAAGACTAAGGGGAAAACTTGTTCAAGAGAGTTGTCATTTTTTCAAAGAGATTAATAAGCAAACTATCCCACTGTGTAGGAAATATAGGAAGTCTGGCAAGAGACCACCCTGACTTAACCAGGAGATCTTCAATGATTTGAAACTTAAAAAAGAGTCCTACACAAAGTGGGAAGTAGGTCAAATTACAAAGGATGAATATAAAGAAGTAACACAAGTATGTAAGGACAAAATTAGAAAGGCCAAGGAACAAAACAAGATTAGACTAGCTAGAGACATAAAGGGTAACAAGAAAGCATGCTACAAATACACTAGAAGCAAGAGGAAGGCCAAGGACAGGGTAGGCCCATTACTCAATGAGGAGGGGAAAAATAAGAGAAAATGTGGAAATGGCAGAAATGCTAAATGACTTTTTTGTTTCAGTTTTCACCAAAAAGTTTAGTAGCAATTGGACATTTAACATAGTAAATGCCAGTGAAAATGAGGTAGGATCGGAGGCTAAAATAGGGAAAGAACAAGTTAAAAATTACTTAGACAACTTAAATGTCTTCAAGTCACCAGGACCTGATAAAATACATCCTAGAATGTTCAAGGAACTGCCCGAGGAGATATCTGAGCCATTATTGATTATATTTCAAAAGTCATGGAAGATTGGAGAAATTCCAGAGGACTGGAAAAGGGCAAATATAGTGCCAATGTATAAAAAGGGACATAAGGACAACCCAGGGAATTACAGACCAATCAGCTTAACTTCAGTACCCAGAAAGATAATGGAGCAAATAATTAAGCAATCAATTTGCAAACACCTACAAGATAACAAGGTGATAAGTAACAGCATAGATTTGTCAAGAACAAATTGTGTCAAATCACCCTAATAGTTTTCTTTGACATGGTAAAAAGCCTTGTGGATAGGGGAGAAGTGGTAGATGTGGTATTTCTTGAATTTAGTAAGGCTTTTTTCTACTGTCTCACATGACCTTCTTATAAACAAACTAGAGAGATAGAACCTAGATGGAGCTACTATAAGGTAGGTGCATAACTGGTTATCAGTGCTTCACAATCAAGCTTGAAGGGCATATCTAGTGGGGTCCCACAGGGATCAGTTCTAGGTCTGGTTCTGTTTAATATCTTCATCAGTGATTTAGATAATGGCATAGAGGGTACACTTATAAAGTTTGCAAACAATACCAAGCTGGGAAGGGTTGCAAGTGCTTTGGAGATAGGATTAAAATTCAAAATGATCTGAACAAACCAGAGAAATGGTCTCAAGTCAATAGGATGAAATTCAATAAGTTCAAATGCAAAGTACTCCACTCAGGAAGGAATAATCGGTTGCATACATACAACATGGGAAATGCTTGCCTAGGAAGAAGTACCATGGAAAGGGATCTGGGAGTCATAGTGGATCACAAGCTAAATATGAGTGAAGAATGTAATGCTCTTGAAAAAAAAGCAAACATCATTCTGGGATGTATTAGCAGGGCTGTTGCAAGCAACACACAAGAAGTAATTCTTCTGCTGTACTCTGTGCTGATTCAGCCTAAACTGGAGTATTGTGTCTAATTCTAAGTGCCACATTTCAGGAAAGATTTGGACAAATTGGAGAGAGTTCAGAGAAGAGCAACAAAAATTATTAAAGGTCTAGAAAACATGACCTATCAGGAAAGATTGAAAAAAATAGGTTTGTTTAGTTTGCAGAAGAGAAGACTTAAGGGGGGCATGATAACAGTTTTCAAGAACATAAAAGGTTGTTACAATGAGGAGGGAGAAAATTTGTTCTCATTAACTTGTGAGGATAGGACAAGAAGCAACGGATTTAAATTGCAGCAAGGGCGGTTTAGGTTGGATATTAGGAAAAACTTCCTATCTGTTATGGTGGTTAGACACTGGAATAAATTGCCCAAGTATGTTGTGGAATCTCTAGCCTTGGAGATTTTTAAGAACAAGTTAGACAACCACCTGTCAGGGATGGTCTAGATCAGGGGTGGCCAACCTGAGCCTGAGAAGGAGTCAGAATTTACCAATGTACATTGCCAAAGAGCCACAGTAATAAGTCAGCAGCCCCCCATCAGCTCCACTTCCCTCCCTCTCACCCCCCGGCTCCCAGCACCTCCCGCCCACCGGCAGCCCTGCCGATCTACGCCTCCCCCTCCCTCCCTGCACCCCCTGATCAGCTGTTTCATGGCGTGCAGGAGACTCTGCGGGGAGAGGGAGGAGCGAGGGCATGGCAGGCTCAGGGCAGGGGGTAGGAAGGGGTGGAGTGGGGGCAGGGCCTGTGGTAGAGCCAGGGGTTGAGCAATGAGCACCCCCACCCCAGCACATTGGAAAGTTGGTGCCTGTAACTCCAGCCCCGGAGTTGGTGCCAATACCAGGAGCCGCATGTTAACTTCTGAAGAGCCGCATGTGGCTCCGGAACCACAGGTTGGCCACTCCGGTCTAGATAATACTTAGTCCTGCCGTGAGTGCAGGGGACTGGACTAGATGAGCTCTCGAGGTCCCTTCAGGTCCTATGATTCTATGATTGTATGATAGTCCCAACACTTGTCATAAAAAACCTTTCAAGGTCAGTCCGTTCAAGCTTGGGGCTCTCTGCAGAAACAAGTATCAAAGTCCCCTGGAGGTTAAGGGGGGCTCCAATTACCTAATGGAATTTAGGAGGGATTTTGGCATCTGTTTTGCAAGACTCCCTACCCTACATGTTGTAAGCACAGCAGATGTGGTGATAGGAGGCTAGAAAGCTTAGCATTAAGCAACAAACCTGTAGTTTCTTTTTTTGCTCCATCCTTTCTGCTTCACATAACTCTGTCAGAATTTCAGTTTGAATGGAGTAAGAGCCAATTCAGTTGATTCCCTGGTGGCTATCTAGACCGTGATTCATGTGGAGTTATTTATAGATTAGTGTCCTTTACAGAACCTCTAAATCCTATATAGGTTGATGCCACTTATTTGTGGATTAAATCTCTGCTTTCAGCAGCTAATAGTGACGCATCTCTATATAACTCTCATTCATTTAGGGACACTGGTAACCAGTAAGGGAATTATTGAGGGCTTAAAAACAAAACAGCCCTTAGAGGAGCTCAGATTCTGCCTTCAAAAAACATGCACCACTCTCCTGCATTTGTTTGGACAGAAGCTAGACTTCATGCAGGTAGCAAAGCTCTGTGGGTCTCCTAGATATTTTTTGCACCATGTGAAACAAGAAAGGTAAAAGGCGACACAGACTCATACACACTGGCTTGTTCAAACGAAGCTCAGCTGTTAACTCAAAACCCAACATATGTTCAGCCTCTCATCTTCTGCTCCCTGATGAGAGCGACACCAACAGATTGAGTAAGGACAAATAACAGCATGAGAATTCCAAATGAAAGGCTAGGGAAGTGTACGTTACCATACAAGACAAAATTAATGTATGAATGGCCTTTGAATATACTGTGTGAATATAGAACTCTGTTAATATTTTGCTACTTAGTAAATGCACCAATTTCCTTCCAGGAAAGTTGTTGATGTCTGCCGGAGTTCCACCTTGACCCAATTCCTTTCTTACCAAGATATTTATATAATTCAACCAGACATGCCAGCAATATATAGGATCAGATTAAATACACACCTTAAATGCACACCTTCTTTCAGGGGTGGGGTGGGGTGGAGGTGCAGGGAGCAATTTAAGGCTTTGTAATTCTCTCTCTCTCAGCTATGGAACTGTTTAGAGCACCCTTGGGGTAATTAAACTATATGATAGTGCATATGCTCAAAGGGGCTGAATTAAGCTTGCCAAGGCAATCTTAATTTGGGCATTTAACTTTTGTGTGCTTGATTTCTCAACCTTGATGTTCTTTTAATGTAGTTTAGTTCAGATTTAATTTCCTAATTAAAAAAAAATGAAGAAACAGAATCTTTTAAACCCCAGAGAGGGTCATCAGCAGGGTTCAGACATATAGACACACCACACAGACTTCTGCCGCTTACGTTAATTGAGTAACTGTCAGTAGTAATAGACTATTATCCTCTATGAGGAGTAGCAGATTTCACAGTTATTTTTTGACACCAGAGTCCCCATGCCTTCAGACTGTCTCTCTTTGCTCCTATGCACCAACCCTATCCTGTCTTCTGCCCTCCTTCCCCCACCTCCCTCACTTCCCTCTGGCACATGCCATCCTCACCCTCCTCTGCTCCTATCCAACCCCCACTCTCTGGCTGCTGCAACCCACTCTGCTCCTATTCTTCCCAGATCTCCCCTCCCAACCCACTCCTCACCCCTCTCTATTCCAGTCAGGCTGTTTCTTTCTTCTCCTCCACAGTTTATAGGCATAACCTCCCTGCTCTCAGTTCTGATGCTCAGTGGCTCTTGGCAGCCAAAAGGAAAGTCCTGCAGAGCTCCTACAGCCCTGTGCTGGGGCATGCCCAGACCAGCCAGAGTCTTTGGAGAATTTAGCTGATAAACTCTAGCAAACCTCTGCTGAGCATGGGTGAACTGAGGTGTTTGTAGAAGGCTTATAAGTCATCAACATTTGGGCAAACTGACACATGAATGGCAAAAGGCACATCCCTGTCATCAGGGAAACCTTGCCAAATTTTAAGTTCCTACTCCAAAACATAGAGGCACAAGACCTTCCTGATGCAACGATTGTAAAAATTGTTTTAAAAAGTGGACGCAACGGTGTATTTCCCCCTCATCTCGTCTCAGAGACAGATGGACTATTTCAGCTGAAACAACAAAAAAAGTCACCCTGATGCAGACACTCAACATGGAAACTTCCAGCCTGAATGGTTAAAGTTGGCAACGTTACCAACAACTGAAAACAGGGAAATGTCGGATACCCCTATGTATACACCACACGACCCCTATAATAGATATAGTGTAAGTATGCATGTGTGTTTGAGGCTTCTAACAAAGTCAATCTGGGGAAACTCACAAGCTAGGTTGGGATCCCTTGCCATGCCCAATTAGCACCCAGTCCAGGCCTTAGCCCTGTAGTCCCTGAAGCAGGCCCCACCCTGGCAGGCCTGCTTATTTTATTTCAGGTGGGGAAAAGCAGAAGTCCAAACTCAACAGAGAATAAATCTCTCCCAAGGTCAGTGGCATCACCTTACTTCAGGGGTGCCTGGGAAGCATAGGTGCTGAAACTAGGGTTGCTGGGGGTGCTGCTGCACCTCCTGGCTTGAAGTGGTTTCCATAATATACCGGTTTACAGTTTGGCTCAATGGCTCTCAATACCCCCACTACACAAACTGTCCCAGCACCCCTGCTAAGAAGTAGCTTTACTGGAGTCCTTATGGCCAGGTAGCCAAGTGAGTGTCTCCCAACCAAGATTGCCCTTGGGGCTCGCTGGACTCCAAGCAACGAAAGTGCATGTGTCTCTTACACGAGGGTTCCTCTTATAGCTTCAGGAGTCACTCCCTTCTCAAGGCTTCCCACTTACTGACTGCAGCTTCCTCCTTTTTAAGCTCTCCTCCCTAACATGCATGCTTGGCAGGGCCAGAAGAGCAGGGCTATCTTAGCACACAGAGCCTCCCTAGCCCCTATCAGTGTGGGCTTTATATACCCCATCACACGCCTAATGTGAAAAGTTTGGCCAAAGAGATGCATGAATCTTCAGTGGCATTACTCTTGAAAATAACTGTTTACCGTTGGGAGTAAGGGGTTCACAATCTTGCCCTCATTAAATTAGCTGCGGCATAGGAAAGGTGTGAGTATATAAAGCAAGCTGACCCTCTTCTGGTAATTTCATTTCTATAATCTTTAGAGCTGGTCAAAAGTTCTCAATATTTTGGCAATTTGTTGTCAGAATTTTGAATGAAAAATGAGGGATGGAAATTGGGACTTTTTTTTCTTCCTGTCTTTCCCACAGCCCTAGTTATTTGTTCAATTTTTTTGACACAGAGTAGATATTGTAAAGTTGGTGATAAAACACATTTGCTGAATCTTGAATTAAACAAATTAACTGAACCTGTGTATCTAAAATGTTTTCCTTTTGTGGCTTAATTTTTCCATGCTTCACCTCAGCACAGAGATTTCTTTTTATTGTGTCAAGTTTTGGGGAAATCCCCAGTTCATCTGTTTTTTAAGTAGCCCAGCTTATGAAACCAAATAAACCTTTTCACCATTTTGACCCTTTGATTTTGTCACTAGGAATTCAAAACCAGTGTGAAAAACCAATGTAAATCTTACTAGTAAATATTGAGGTTTGCCGTTTGCTAAGTTGGGGGCACTGGGGAGTGGGGAGAAAGCAATAAAAATAAGCAATTGAAAAAAAAATCAGCGTGACCATGTGAAAGTCAATGGGACTTGGGCTTTTATGTCACTTTAGGTGCATTTAAACAAAGTACCCTTGGTCTGTTGGCTCCTAGGTAGTTGCTGACTCATAAAACTCCATATGTAGTTGGGCACTAGCGGGAGACAGAAAGCCTAGGTCAAGCACATGCCCATAATAATGGAACTTTCTAATGTCCATACGAATGTTTCCCATCGTCATATTTTTGTTAAATCAAAACTATTTTTTTTCAAACTTAGCAGAGGCACTAGTCCTCAGGAAGGACTCTATCTGTGCCACCATCATTATTCCATTTACACAGAAGCATAGGCATGCATGGCCCTTTAACTGAAAAGATAGGACTCTTCCCTGAGGAATTTACAATCTACATTCAATGTGTCACTGCAAGGGGTGACTCAATATAAAGGGTGAGTGGAAAAGCTTGGGAGATAAAGCCTTAAAACAGTGGAAGATCATGGGATATGCTCATTACTACATATGCAAACTGGCAGCATGCCGAGTTTCAAGTTTCCTTTGAGCCAGATGCTCAGCTCATGTAAATTAGCATAGCTGATGATCTCAACAGAAGCTGAGGATCTGACCCTCAAAACCTTGAGAGCTTAACACCCATCACAGCTTTAAACATAGTGGGCCACACTCATCACTGGGGTGCCTCCATTAAAACCTATGGATGAATTTGTCCTGATAGACTCAATTGTATGCTGACTGATGCCTTTAGGTTTGAACAGCAGAAACTTTCCACAATTTTGTCCAATATTTTGAGATCTGTTTCTTCTCAAAATGTCTTCCTGCAGCTCCAATGGACAAACATGAGTGATGCACCTGGCAGTAACTTCTCATCAATAACAGCCATAAAGTTCTGCTGGTTTTAAATTGGCATTAAAGTAGATTGGTATTCAAGGGTGGTCCGTATCTTGTGCTACTGCTCACCATGTCATCTTTCAGTTGTCTCTGCTGATCAAAACTGAGTCCGTTGCAACAGAAGTACAAAGTCGAAGATGGACGAAAATTGAGTTCCTAGCTATGCTGAGAATCAGTTTTCCTATTGCCTGAAGAAGTCTAAGCCACCTACAAGAAAGAACTGAATGGAAACATTGTCATATGCAGTGTTGTTGTAGCCATTTTAACATGGCTGAAAACATTGCCAGCATGTTGAAGAGCAGAGATGACCAGCTGGTGAAAGGAAGAACAACACAATGAGACTAATTCATCAAAAAAAGACTTTTAAAAAATAATTCCAGGGGCTGTTGGGGGAAAATAACAAAAGAAAGAGAAGGAAAAGTGAACTATTGGAAGTCTGGGAACAAAGTTTAATGTGCTGAAGTCTGCAAAACTATTCACATGAAACTGACAGAGAAATTCATGCAGTAGAACATGAAAATATTTCAAGAGGCCAAAGAGAAAAATCAAGGCAACAAAAGGATAAAACATCGTCTGAGCAACAGAAAATCCCAGGTGACAGCACTCAAGGCTAAAGATGACATATATATCACTGACAGAGCAAAAACAAGAAAGGAGTGGAAGAATTCAATCAAGGTCTATTTAACAAGAAAGTATATTTGCCACTGGAATCTGCTGGAGGAGTATAAAATGGAAGTGGGAAAAAAATTCCCATGAGATACTGTGGAAAGTCTGCTAAATATACACTTAATGGACACAGAAATTAGGGTATGATAATGAGAGGAGAGTGCAGTGTTC
Organism: Lepidochelys olivacea; assembly: GCF_965140295.1. Taxonomy (NCBI): domain Eukaryota; kingdom Metazoa; phylum Chordata; order Testudines; family Cheloniidae; genus Lepidochelys; species Lepidochelys olivacea. Next base: position 13,008,820 of record NC_140412.1, read on the forward strand.
AAAGTGAATCATTTTCAGAGGGAAACCAGGAGAATTGAAAGGGGTTGAGGAGTGGATATTGTGCCTCTGGGATTTTTAAATTCAGGCTGTTTGGTGCATCTCTATAAAGTTCAAAGAAAAAAGTAAACAAGCAGTTCTTTAGAAATCTCTTCTTCTCTGGCCTCCATCACTCTAATATCAGAACACCTTACAATATTTTAATGCATTTAATCTCACAGTCCCTGGGGCGATGGGGGGGGGGGTAGGGAAGTAGTACTATCCTCATTTTGTCTATGAAATACAGAGATAACCAACTTGCCCCAAGTAACACAGAAAGTCTGTGGTAGAGCAAGGACCTAAACTCATTTCTCCCAAATCAATGCTCTAACCACTGGACCATCCTTTCTCTCTAGCCCTTCCCTCCTTTGTCCTATGAGGTGTTAACTGTCTATTTCATCTTAAATGGTCTCTTGCAATATGTTATCTTCTCCTCATGCTTAATAATCCGTTCCACCTTATACTTAGCCTTGCCACTCTATCCCAGACCTGAACAAGAGCTCTGTGTTAGCTCAAAAGCTTGCCTCTTTCATCAACAGAAGCTGGACCAGTAAAAGATATTACCTCACCCACCTTGTCTTTCTCTCTAGATCAGCCTGATCCCTAGAACAGAGAATGACAAAATGTATGGGGTTTAGAAATCTGAATCCCAAAATTGCAAATAACCCCCCTACCGTTATAACGGGAAAAATAAAAAATCTTGTTCCAAACACCCCCAAACTCTTGCAATTTGGGGGGCTCCCTCATTGTTTAGAGGTAAATACCTATTCAAAATATGTCCCATACACCAGGCCATATAATTCATTTGTTCCATGCGCACAATCACATTCATGTCAATGAAAGTTCAGTGTAAATGACCATATTCAAAGTTATAAAGTAATAGGCAAATTCTGCGGCTTTTAATCAAGCAGAACTTTCTTTACTCAGTGGGAGTTTTGCTAGGAAACTACACAATCTGGCCCAGTTGCCAAACCTCAATGTATGAATTTTGTTTAGCTTTGGGCCCGTTAGAGTTCAGAGATACAAAGGGAGGTCAGGGACTTCACCAGGAATACCCTCAGACTAGATCTTGAAGTATTTGCTCAATGCTTTCTCAGGTCTTATTCAGGTACTCCCATTGACATCAACAGCTGTTTGCCTGAGCAAAGTAATGAATAAGGGAATTCACAGTGGGAGTTTTTCCAGAGCAAAAAGTGAGTAGGAATTTGGCCCTTGGCTTAGATATAGTAAGAACCAACCAAAACATTTAACTCAAAACTCTATTTTTATCAACATTTGTTACTAATGCTGATTAGCGCCATAGTGCAATATTTCTTGAATGGGAATAAAACTACATTCTCTTCCACCTCTCAGCAGTGCATGAAGTACTATAGGTAAGACAGCTTATATGGAGATATTTGATGGTGTCGTTATATAGGAAGCACAGTCCATCTTAGGCCTTATCTACTGCTTGCTCCTCTCCTGCTTGGTGAAGATGTGGTTATACAAGTACAAAACTGCAAATGCTGGCATAGGGTTACTAAGTTTCAGTGAAGCAAAATAAAATGTACTGGTATAAGCACTTTTATACTGTTATAACAGTGTCTACACTTGGGCTTTCACTGGAATAGCTATGTCAGCACAAAAATTATACCCTAATTGACATACCTATGCTGATAAAACTTTTAAGTATAGTCCAGCCTTTATCACGAGGTGTTTATTAAAGAAAACAGATACAATTTCAAACACAAGCATGGTTCCACACACCTTGAATTCCAGCTTTGTCTGATTTGTTTACCAGTGACCATATCTTACACAGAGACATCTAGTGGCTAAATAATATACTTCAGGAAAGCTTATCATTACAGAGGGCAGCCAGGCCAAGTTAGGTACCACTGCACTAACCTATGAGGTTGCTTGCTTGTAAATATAGAGTTGGAATCTTAAAATTGTAACCATCCCACAGGAAAGGTTGGGAGGTGTTTCACAGGAATTCAGTGCTATGCAATGGAATTCACTTTACAGGCCTGAAGGAGTTTCAAGGCTTCAGGACTGAACATGTATAAACAGAGCCTGATCTAAAGAACACTGAGATCCAGCTGACTTCAATGGACTTCGTTCAGGCCCATAGAGACCAACAGCATTCAACAAACAACACGTCTTTGTGTGTAAAGTACAATAGGCCCTTCTACGTTTTTCTCTACAGCTCTGACAAATCTATTTGTAATTCAGCAAAAGATCAGCCTAGTTTGTTGGAATGAAAGCATCTACATGTCATTTGCTAAATCACTAGGAAATATTACTAGCTCCCGTGAACAATATTCATAGCTGGTGAAATATGAAAGAGCACTGAGGAGTGATGTTTTTCTGAGCACACACATCAAGCCAAAATGGTACAAACCCATGCAAATGGAACAGTACTTTTTGATATAAAAGCGGTGTCAAGGTCAGTGCTAGCAGGGTTAGAAAAATGTGACATCTTAGAGGCAAGAAAAGAACGCAGCAGTATGTGAGAGATAGAAACTCTATTCAAGCTACTTTTCGTGCTACGACAAAACTCTACTCTTAGTTTTCCTGGGGTAAATCCAAGATCTTGTGAGGAGAGCACAGGACTGGCATCTGAAGATGTAGGCCGCATTCCCTTCCCTTCTACAAGCAGGCTGAGTGAACTTGGGTGGATGATTTAATCTCTCTGTCCCTCAGTTTCCACATCCCTGGCATGGGCATTAATGTTATTTATTATTTGTATTGGTGTAGCGCCTGTGCGTCTCAATCCTGGACCAGGACCGATTTTGTTGGACAGAGTAAAAACAAAAAGTAAAGACATGTATAGGGGAGCTGAGTGGCCTAATTTCATTAATGTTTTGTAAAGTACTTTGAGATCCTCTGTTGGATGATACCATATATCACTGCACATGACACTTGTGCTGTATTTTGGATAATGAATTCAGATCTGAATGAAGCCTGGCAATTCTGGATTTGGAGAAGAGTTCAAAAATTCAAAACAATTGTTCATATAGCCACGTAACTTGCATTAAAGTTACATAGGGATCTCATTAAGCTACAAAGGGATCTCACTAACCTGGGTGACTGGGTAACAAAATGGCAGATGAAATTCAGTGTTGATAAATGCAAAGTAATGCACATTGGAAAACATAATCCAAACTATATGTACAAAATGATGGGGTATAAATTAGCTGGAGTCATTGTGGCTAGTTCTCTGAAAATATCTGCTCAATGTGCAGTGGCAGTCAAAAAGAGAACAGAAAGTTAGGAGCCATTAGGAAACAAATAGATAATAAGACAGAAAATACCACATACCATTATCTAAATCCATGGAACATCCACACCTTGAATACCACATATAGTTCTGGTTGCCACATTTCCAAAAAGATAGTATACTTGGAAAAAAGTACAGAGAAGGGCAGAAAAATAGTTAGGGATATGGAACAGCTTCCACATAAGGAGAGAATAAAAAAAAATGTGACTGTCAGATTAGAAAAGAGACGACTCAGGAGATTTGAGAGAGGTCTGTAAAATCATGAATGATGTGGAGAAAGTGAATAAGGACGTGGTTTTTAATCCTTCACATAACACAAGAATTAGGGGGTCACCAAATCAAATTAATAAGTAGCGGGATTAAAACAAACCAAAGTAAGTACTTCTTCACAAATGCACAGTTAATCTGTAGAACTCATTGCCAGGGGATGTTGTGAAGGCCAAAAATATAACTGGATTCAACCAAGAATTAGATAAGTTAATGGAGGATAGGCCCATCAATGGTGATTGGCCAAGATGGCTAAGAATCTGACTGCCAGATGCTGGGACTGGACAACAGGAGATGGATAACTTGATAATTGCCCTATTCTGTTAATTCCCTCTGAAGCATGTGGCACGGGCCACTGTTGGAAGAACAACCATTGGCCTGACCCAGTATAGCCATTCTAATGTTTCTTGAAGTGTCTCTTAATACCTAGGCCTGGAGTCTCCTCCCATTTACACCAGTGTAATATTATGGAGTTCAATGGTATCAGTCCCGATTTACCCTGATTTAAATGAGAAGAGAATTGTAACCATAGACTCTGGACATGGGAAACATTCACAAAGACCAAACGTTCAAAAGGGGAATTTTGGATAACAGCACAGGTCAAATGAAAGATTTCAAGAAACTATATTTATTTACATGGCCTCATTACTGATGTATCTGAGAACTGCACACTCTTTAACAGTCTTATCCTCACATCTCCCCTGTGAGGGAGGACAGTGCTAATAGCTCCACTTTACCGATGGGGAACTGAGGCACTAGGAGGCTAAATGACTTGCTCCAGGTCACACAAGAAGGCTGCGGCACTTAGAACCTAGACTCCCAAGTCCTAGAGCAGTGTTCTAACCACTGGACCACATTTCTTCTTTCTCCACAGCCCCATTCTGCCCTTTGCTCACTTCTAGTCCAAAGTATATTTAAATGATTAGATATAATATAACTCCTGCTGGTGAATAAATGTAATTGTAACCTTTACTGGACACATTCACTTTTAATACTCATCACAAAACCCCCCTGAGTTTGCTAATCATGTCTAGGTTTCAGTTTTATATTTCTCTAGTAACCAAGGGAGTTTTCTCTATGTGCATATATAGTCATTGTATTTTCCCTTTCAACAAAGAAATAGTTAATCATTTTCTCTTGAGATAGGGTGTATTACTCATGTCAGTATTATATGGATGTAAGAGTGTCATTACAAGATCATTACAAGAAGTTTCTTTATCTGAGCCTGTGCTAAGAGGTCTGATAATTGTTATTGCTAATAAGAGTAACTGCTGTTACTTGACTTTCAAAATATAATTACATGGCAAGAATGCTTTGCTGCCATTTACGTACACAACCCATGTAATAACCATATAACTACATTAGAAATGGATGAGGTGGACAACAGCGATTAAATCCAAATTCACCCTTACTCGTACGCACAGCATTCTCCCAGGATTGAGTGAAAGCAGCAAGAGAGAGCACCGGACGAGGGGCCATTTGGAGTTTGCAGGGAAACATCTTCTGCAGCGCTACACTGCCCAGATGGTCAGAAGATGAATGGGATAGTTGCTCCCATCCGATTGGTTAATTCACACCATGTTAATTCTGAAGAAATCGCCCGTATATTAGCCAGTTCACACCACTGAACCCAGCAGACCCAGTCTCTGTGTGCCTGTATGTCTGCATTCATATGCCCACACACCCACAGCAGCACCCTTTCTCTCTGTCCAAGCGTCTTTGATGGCAGTTATTTTCAGATGTCATGGTATTATGAGGGTCACAGTCTGAGTGCTGGTCTCTTATCTTGACAGTGCTCTGCTCTAATAGCAGATACATTTTCTCCCATGAAGATAAATAGTTAAGGAGAGGAAACACATGATCAATCTGCACCATAGAAAGTTTATCTGAAAAGTCTGGGAAATAATAATATGATTTATTAGCTGAGTGATGGTGCCACTAGTGTATATAAATACTATGCGGAGACAGAACACCCTTTACCTACAGTAGATAGGATGTAATAAACGTTTTATTTTCCATGACTTATTGTGACTGCTTCACCCTTAAGTGGAGGAACAGAAAGATAAAGTGAGGGCCTGATTCAATCAAAAATATATCAGGCCTCCATGACATACAAGAGCAGAAAAAAATGTCTTTTTTTACATGGATAAAGATGACGTTTATATAGTTTCATCATACACCATTTGTGTGTCTTTTCTCTTTCTCTAGATAGAAAGATATTGACATATACATTGCAGATAATTTTGATCTCACAGAGACAGAGATAATAGAACTATCAGTTTCCTTCCAAGGCAACAAGTGAGGGATTTTGAGACCCTATCTAATCCTGAAGGGAACTGAAGAAAGCCTGTAACTACAGCACAGTGCAGCTATAATGTATCAGGGACAGTTATAGGCTGGAGTTTTATTTAGTACCTTTATTAATGATCTGGAAGACATAGCACATTCATTTTGCCTTGTAGATGGTGCTAAACTGGGAGTTGTTGCAAAACACAATGGGGGGGCGGGAGAAATAATTAATAGAAAGGGACTAAGAGTAGTGTGAAGTGGCTTTAGTGTAAATAATAATACATAGCTCTAATACATAGCTCTTCTAGAGTGCTTTTCATCAGCACATCTCAAAGTGCTTTGCAAAGGGGGTTAGTATCATTATCCCCACCTTTTACAGATGGGGAAACTGAGGTGCAGAGCAGGGAAGTGACTTGCTCAAAGTCACCCAGGAGGCCCGTGTCAGAGCTGGAAACAGAAGCCCAGGTCTCTTGCGTCCTAAGAGTGGGCTATCCACTATACCACATAGTCTCCAAATCAGGCACCACAACCAGACTGGGTGCTGCTCCCCTGAAAGCTGTGAAGGGGCTAGGAAAGGGAATGCTGGCGCTGCAGCTGTATTTTTTCAGCTGCCATTTTTTTAGTAGAGGGGCTTGCCCCTGCTGGAAATATTGTCACTGACTTCAGAGAGCAGGAGCCGGCTCAGAGAACCGGCCAAAGTAACTAGGCCTTTGTAGAGCTGTATCAATCTTGTTCAGTGAGGCACAATAGGATGAATAGCAGTTGTAGTACCATCTGAGAGCCAAACAATTGCTCACTACCCACCTGCGATGCAGAACAATCTACTCACCTGGCTTGCTCAGTGTGCCAACTGGTTGTAAAGTGTAGGAGTTGTGTGGGGCAGAATGGGTGGGGAGGCAGGGGTCGTTGCTCTGGATTAGAGTCCAGTATATCCATTACTGGATTAGAGACAGGAATATGTTCAGACAGGGAGGTGGTAAGTGCTGCTTATGTAGAGGGCTGATTTTAGAACCCATATTATATTTAATGACCATGACCTGAGAGCATTTCCCCATGTGTGGAGACACCATGGCAGTGATAACTGCAGACAAAGCCATGAGAAAAAACACAGACAAAGGATCCCCTTGGTGTCACAGTGTAAAACCAGGATAAAATGTATTACACATCAGATGAGTTCTGTGAGGTTCAACAGATATTATTAAAGCATTTTGAATTCCTTGGATGAAAAGTGATATCAACAGCAGGCCAGATTCTGATCTCTGTTGTCTCGGTGTAAATACAGAATAACTCCAATGAAATCAATGACACAGAAATTACTCTGGATTTATCCTGGAGTAATTAAAATCAGTATCTACACAGGTAAGTGCAAAGTATTATTAGAACCCCACCACATGCTATAATGTCTACATATGCTGGGCCACCCATTTCCATCCATGTGGGAATAGTATATCCTGATGCCTGAAGTCCCATTAAGTAGCACCTGACTCCATGAACAGTGCTATTGAAACAAATGGGAGTAATTACAGAGGAAGGTACTACTCCAAATGACTCCAGACCAGGGAGCCAGAAGAGGCCTCTGCCCCCTGTCCTCCCGCCAGGGGTGAAGACATCATAAGATGATTCTTTTTTCTTTAAGGTAGCCAACGTTCAAAGCATTTTAGCACTTGTCTCAGAGCTCATCCTCAACATCCCATCTGCCTGGGAATGTGCCAGGGAGGGAGCAAGGGGTTGGGAGGTGGAGAATTGGTTGTTTGTAGATGTGTTAGTACGGATTAGTTAACCCTAACCCTTTCCTTCTCCAGATCCTATTTTTCTGCTCCAGAAAAGGCCTCCCTTTGTTTTATTGTTATTTTGGGGTGTATCGTTTCTTTGTTGGGGTTTGTGTTGATGTATTTTATTTGTTTCTTGTGTGCTGGAATTTATATTTCCTGCCTGCTGTGGTAGCATCACTCAGTTTCCCAAGGGATAACATTGGAGGTTTAACAGTGAATACTAGTGAAAATAAGAAGAGGCTAAAATAGGGAAAGAACAAGTTAAAATTTCTTAGACAAGTTAGATATCTTCAAGTGACCAAGGCCTGTAGAAATGCATCCTAGAATACTCAAGGAGCTGACTGAGGAGATATCTGGGCCATTACCGATTATCTCTGAAAAGTCAAGGCTGATGGGAGAGATTCCAGAAGACTGGAAAAGGGCAAATATAGTGCCCATGTATAAAAAGGGAAATAAGGACAACCTAGGGAATTACAGACCTGTCAGCTTAACTTCAGTACCTGGAAAGAAAATGGAGCAAATAATTAAGTAATCAATTTGTAAACACCTAGAAGACAATAAGGTGATAAGTAACAATCAGCATGCATTTATCAAAAACAGATTGTATCAAGCCAACCTGATAGCTTTCTCTGACAGATTACCAAGCCTTGTGGATGGGGGAAGGGGAGCGGTAGACGTGGTACATCTTGACTTTAGGAAGGCTTTTGACACTGCGTCACATGACCTTCTCCTAAACGAATTGGGGAAATACAAACTAGAGGGAGCTACTATAAGGTGGGTGCAGAACTGGTTGGAAAACCCTTCCCAGAGAGTAGTTTTCAGTGGTTCATAGTCATGATGGAAGGCAGATCAAATGGGGTGTCCCAGGGATCAGTTCTGGGTCTGGTTCTGTTCAGTATCTTCATCAATATTTAGATAATGACATAGAGAGTACACTTATAAAGTTTGTGAATGATAGAAGCCTGGGAAACAAGCAGGAACAATTGGAAGTCCTGGCACAGTCAAGGAACTATGACGTGATTAGAATAACAGAGACTTGGTGGGGTAACTCACATGATTGGAGCACTGCCATGGATGGGTATAAACTGTTCAGGAAGGACAGGCCAGGTAGAAAAGGTGAAGGAGTTGCAATGTATGTAAGAGACCAGTATGATTTCTCAGAGCTCCAGTATGAAACTGGAGAAAAGCCTGTTGAGAGACTTTGGATTAAGTTTAGAGGTGAGAGCAACAAGGGTGATGTCGTGGTGGGTGTCTGCTATAGAACACTAGCCCAGCAGGATGAGGTAGATGAGGCTTTCTTCGGACAACTAAAGGAAGTTTCCAGATTACAGGCCCTGGTTCTCATGGGAGACTTTGATCACCCTCATGTCTGCTGAGAGAGCACTACAGCAATGCAGACAATCCAGGAAGTTTTTGGAGAGTGCTGGGGACAAATTCCTGGTGCAAGTGCTGGAGGAACCAGGTAGGGACCGTGCTCCTCTTGACCTGCTGCTCACAAACAGGGAAGAATTGGTAGGGGAAGTAGAAGAGTGTGGCAACCTGGGCAGCAGTGACGATGAGATGGTTGAGTTCAGGATCCTGACAAAAGGAAGAAAGGAGAGCAGCAGAATACAGACTCTGATTTTTAGAAAAGCAGACTTATACAACCTCAGGGAACTGATGGGCAGGATCCCCTGGGAGGCTAATATGAGGCGGAAAGGAGTCCAGGACAGCTGGCTATATTTTAAAAAGCCTTATTGAGGGCACAGGAACAAACCATCCCAATGTGAAGAAAAAATAGCAAATATGGCAGGCAACCAGCTTGGCTTAACAGAGAAATCTTCAGTGAGCTTAAACACAAAAAGGAAGCTTACAAGAAGTGGAAACTTGGACAGATGACTAGGGAGAAGTATACAAATATTGCTCGAGCATGCCGGAGTGTAATCAGGAAGGTCAAAGCACAATTGGAGTTGCAGCTAGCAAGAGATGTGAAGGGTAACAAGAAGGGTTTCTACACATATGTTAGCAACAAGAAGAAGGTCAGGGAAAGTGTGGGACCCTTACTGGATGGGGCAGGCAACCTAGTGACAGATCAGGTGGAAAAAGCTGAAGTTCTCAATACTTTTTTTGCCTTGGTCTTCACAGACAAGGTCAGCTCCCAGACTGCTGAACTGGGCAGCACAGTATGGGGAGGAGGTGACCAGCCATCTGTGATGAAAGAACATGTTAAGGGCTATTTAGAAAAGCTGGACATGCACAGGTCCATCGGACAGGATGCAATGCATCCGAGGGTGCTGAGGGAGTTGGCTGACATGATTGCAGAGCCATTGACCATTATCTTTGAAAACTCATGGTGATCGGGGGAAGTCCTGGATGATTGGAAAAAGGGCAAATATAGTGCCCATCTTTAAAAAAGGGAAGAAGGAGAACCTGGGGAACTACAAACTGGTCAACCACACCTCAGTCCCTGGAAAAATCATGGTGCAGGTGCTCAAGGAATCCGTTTTGAAACACTTGGAGGAGAGGAAGGTGATTAGGAACAGTCAACATGGATTCACCAAGGTCAAGTCATACCTGACCAACCTGATTGCCTTCTATGATGAGATAACTGGCTCTGTGCATATGGGGAAAGCGGTGGACGTGATATATATTGACTTTAGCAAAGCCTTTGATACAATCTCCCACAGTATTCTTGCCAACAAGTTAAAGAAGTATGGATTGAATGAATGGACTATAAAGTGATTAGAAAGCTGGCTAGATCATGGGCTCAATGGGTAGTGATCAACAGCTTGATGTCTTGTTGGCAGCTGGTATCAAGTGGAGTGCCCAAGGTCCTGAGGGACCTGGGCTTATTTAGTCTGCTGAAGAAAAGAGTGAGCGGGGATTTGATAGCAGCCTTCAACTACCTGAAGGAGAGTTCCAAAGAGGATGGAGCTCAGCTGTTCTCAGTGTTGGCAGATGACAGAACAAGGACCAATGGTCTCAAGTTGCAGTGGGGGAGGTCTAGGTTGGATATTAGGAAAAAAAACTATTTCACTAGGAGGGTGCTGAAGCACTGGAATGGGTTACCTAGGGAGGTGGTGGAATCTCCATTCTTAGAGGTTTATAAGGCCTGGCTTGACAAAGCCCTGCTGGGATAATTTAGTTGGGGTTGGTCCTTCTTTGAGCAGGGGGTTGGACTATATGATCTCCTGAGGTCTCTTCCAACCCTAATGCTCTATGACTGTATGATAAACCCATTTTTGAAGGTAAAGAATTGAAGAAATGTCCATTCTCCACACAGAATCAAATTGGGTGCCATAGTTCTGCCCTCCCCTCCCTCTGCGAAGACACATGAAAAAAAGTGTGCTTACATTCATGACACATTTCACACCAAAAGTAAGAGTTTAGAGCAAAGTGCTGTTAAGATGAAAGGGGTATCCAAATATTTGATATTGCTTTTTTGTAATTGTACATACATTCAATGCAGTTTGAACACAGGTGTTGCTGCTTTTATTAAGCATTTTACATGCTTTGTGAAAGTGATTCATACAAATGCTATATTGAATTTAATTTTGGAGACATTGTCACATTTATTTACACATTTTTGCTGTCTCAACAGACAGATGCAGCTATTGCCTTGCCCAGTGAGGTCTTGGTTCATGACTATGGTGCTCTGTAATACGAATACATTATTCTATCATGTTTTCACTCCTATACACAAGAGATATGAGCTCAACACAAATCTCATTTTAAATATTCCCAAAAACGACACAGAGAAAAATCCTCCCTAGAACCGCCACCAGGCCTTTCTTCTGCCTTTTTGCAACCATTCTTTTGCTGTTTGACCAAACCCATTTTAAAAATGGTGTTTTTTCCTCGCCTGCCAGGTTTACTGATTTGATTGTGATACGGTTGCTAAGGAAATGACAGTTGCTACAGTACCAATGTTATGGTTTTGCGAAACTTGCTCATTAGTTATAGCTGGTTCAATTTCTATCTTAAGAAACTTCATATGAGTGCATTTAATATTCAGTCTTTCGATTTTCTTTTTTCAGTTCATTAATTTGAACAGTAATCTCATCCATTTCAGCATCGAGCTGCTATCGTGCACTGTCTGGGTAAAATATTCTACTGATAAATCCAATAAAGTTATTTTCCTTACCCTAGCTATTTGAGTTATGAAGTACACATTACCTTAACCTTCAGTGTGCTAAGATGTGCTTGCTGTGCTAGAAGCCAAAAATTGACATGAATATAGACTTTCATTTTTGGACTTTCCCATGCAAATCTTCAGTTCTGACCCTGAATTCATTACTTCTCAGACCAAACCCCCAAGAATAAGGACCTCAGATCTCAGGATTTTATTTTAAAGAAGATTGATTGTCCTGTTTATTTATATGTTACATTGCTGAGCTTTCCTAGGGTTTTCAAAAGGAGATTTTCTCCCTTTGCCCCATCTTGGCTTCTTTTTTCTATTACATTTTTGGAAACATCTGCATTATTATGATTTGCTCAGTGAGCTTATGGAAATTCAGTCCTATATATTAACGTGCACTGGTAGCTAGAAAAAATAGATGGTGCTATAGCTAAAACTTGTAACTGGAGGATCTGGGTTTATATCTTAGCTCTACCAAAAACTTCCTGTATAATCTAGGGCAAGCAGCTTAGAGTGAAATCCTGACCCTATTGAAGTCAATGGCAAAGTTCTCACTGACTGCCGGGCACCAGGATTTCAGCATTGATTTCTCTCTGTGCTATTCAACCCCACCCTGCATCAGTAAAATGAGTATAATAAAACTCCCATTCTTCACAGGATTCTTGTGAGGATACTTTTATACATCATTGTGTGGTACTCACATGTGCCTGAGGGCCTCATACGTCCATAGGATTGTGTTCCTTTGAAGGATGGGACAGTGGTGACTCCACTTCCCAGCACTGAAGAATTTGACCTTTCTAATGATATTATAGCATTTTTGCATCTTCGCTAGACAACACATGTAAACAGATGGACCATACTTTTCACTGACCCTAAATATGGACAGGGCATTTTGTGTTTCAGGTGCTGGGTTTGTATTATCCCAGTGATTCCCTTGTTTGGTGAGTCAAACTTGGTCTAGCAAAATAATAATTATAATCTTTAGAAATCAAATAATCCATAGTATTTGTGTAGTGCTTTAAGTGTTCAAGTCTCTGTACAGCCAACAACTCCTCACAGCACCCTTGTGAGAGAGAAATATGTAAGAACAGTATCCTTTTGGAGCTTCTCCAACCTTACAGGGCTTGGAAGAACTCTGGTTTGTGGGAATGGAACTGAATCAGCTTTTGCAGATTAGTTTGAGGGGGCTGAGTTTAAAAAGAAGGAACATCAAAAGGAATCCCTCATATCCTGCCTCAGCATATCTTCACACCCACCGCCTCCCCCACTCCCCACAGAAGACCATTTTTATGGCCTAACAAGCCCTGAAACCCAAGAAGCTCAAGACTTTTTGGGGAACATCTAAGAGAGCCAAAAAGTCAGTGAGATGCCAGATTCACTTCTCACATTGATCAGACAAGCCATCTCCCCCACTTTTCCCCATTGGAATGTGTAGGTCAGCTGATTTTCTCTAGCCCAGAAAAGGGCTTCACTCTCTCCTAAGAAGGAGGATGAACTACTGCAGCTTTGGGACAGACCAGAAACTGATGAGTCCCTTCCCCTCGGTTACTCAGATCATACTGAGGATGGCATTAGCAAAGGGAGCCATCTTGTAAAGAGGGGGACACAGGCGGCTCTCTGGACCTGGAGGGAGAAGGAGAAGCTCTCAGAACATGGCCTAAATAAACAGCCTCTCACTTGGAGAGAGGAGGAGCTCTGAGGAGGGAAGGGGCTGAGGAGAAAGGCCTCAGCCTAAGAGATTGAAGAACCAGTTTGGGTAGAACTTTGCTTTCAGTGTGTTTGTCTCAGAGGTGCGTGGGCAACCACTGGGTGTCTGTCCTAGAGCACCAGGGTCTATTGTTAGTGACTGGCTATTACTGGAACTGTTATTTGTGTCTATATCTGCCCATTCCTTAACTTTCTACAAGCCATCACCCTCTGATCCCACTGAGGGTTACCAAAAGAAACTACAGCATTTGCTCAAGAAACTCCCTGAAAAAGCACAAGAACAAATCTGCAAAGATACACACCTGGAACCCCAACCAGGGGTATTCTATCTGCTACCCAAGATCGGTAAACCTGGAAATCCTGGACGCCCCATTATCTCAGGCATTGGCACCCTGACAGCAGGATTGTCTGGCTATGTAGACTCCCTCCTCAGGCCCTACGCTGCCAGCACTCCCAGCTATCTTCGAGACACCACTGACTTCCTGAGGAAACTACAATCCATTGACGATCTTCCTGAAAACACCATCCCAGCCACTACGGATGTAGAAGTCCTCTACACCAACATTCCACACAAAGATGGACTACAAGCCGTCAGGAGCAGTATCCCCAATAATGTCACGGCAAACCTTGTGGGTGAACTTTGTGACTTTGTCCTCACCCATAACTATTTCACATTTGGAGACAATGTGTACCTTCAAATAAGCAGCACAGCTATGGGTACCCGCATGGCCCCACAGTATGCCAACATTTTTATGGCTGACTTAGAACAACGTTTCCTCAGCTCTCGTCCCCTAATGTCCCTACTCTACTTGCGCTACATTGATGACATCTTCATCATCTGGACCTATGGAAAAGAAGCCCTTGAGGAATTCCACCAGGATTTCAACAATTTCCATCCCACCATCAACCTCAGCCTGGACCAGTCCACATAAGAGATCCACGTCCTGGACACTATGGTGCTAATAAGCGATGGTCACATAAACACCACACTATACCAGAAACTTACTGACCTCTATGCCTACCTACATGCCTCCAGCTTTCATCCAGAACACACTACATAATGCATTGTCTGCAGCCAAGCTCTACGATACACCCGCATTTGCTCCAACCCCACAGACAAAGACAAACACCTACAAGAGCTCTATCAAGCGTTCTTACAACTACAGTACCCAACTGCTGAAGTGAAGAAGCAGATTGACAGAGCCAGAAGAGTACCCAGAAGTTACCTACTACAGGACAGGCCCAACAAAGAAAATAACAGAACTCCACGAGCCATCGCCTTCAGCCCCCAACTAAAACCTCTCCAATGCATCATCAAGGATCTACAACCTATCCTGAAGGATGACCCATCACTCTCACAGATCTTGGGAGACAGGCCAGTCCTTGCTTACAGACAGCCCCCCAACCTGAAGCAAATACTCACCAGCAACCACACACCACACAACAGAACCACTAACCCAGGAACCTATCCTTGCAACAAAGCCCTTTGCCAACTGTGTCCACATATCTTTTCAGGAGACACCATCATAGGGCCTAATCACATCAGCCACACTATCAGAGGCTCGTTCACCTGCACATCTACCAATGCGATATATGCCATCATGTGCCAGCAATGCCGCTCTGCCATGTACATTGGTCAAACTAGACAGTCTCTACGTAAGGCTTGACAAAGCCCTGGCTGGGATGATTTAATTGGGGATTGGTCCTGCTTTGAGCAGGGGGTTGGACTAGATGACCTCCTGAGGTCCCTTCCAACCCTGATATTCTATGATTCTATGATTCTGTGAAAAGAATAAATGGACACAAATCAGACGTCAAGAATTATAACATTCAAAAACCAGTTGGAGAACACTTCAATCTCTTTGGTCACTCGATTACAGACCTAAAAGTGGCAATTCTTCAACAAAAACACTTCAAAAACAGACTCCAACGAGAGACTGCTGAACTGGAATTAATTTGCAAACTGGATACAATTAACTTAGGCTTGAATAAAGACTGGGAGTGGATGGGTCATTACACAAAGTAAAACTATTTCCCCATGTTTATTCCCCCCCCTCCCGCTGCTGTTCCTCAGACGTTCTTGTCAACTGCTGGAAATCGCCCACCTGGATTATCACTGCAAAAGGCTTCCCCCTTCCTCCTCCCCCCACTCTCCTGCTGGTAATAGCTCACCTTACCTGATCACTCTCGTTACAGTGTGTATGGTAACACCCATTGTTTCATGTTCTCTGTGTATATAAATCTCCCCACTGTATTTTCCACTAAATGCATCTGATGAAGTGAGCTGTAGCTCACAAAAGCTTATGCTCAAATAAATTTCTTAGTCTCTAAGGTGCCACAAGTCCTCCTTTTCTTTTTGCGGATACAGACTAACACGGCTGCTACTCTGAAACCCTCCTTAACTCTGTTTATTGTAAATTGTTTGAACTCACCCACATTATATAAGGCAGACTGGGAGCAAAGACCCTTGTTTATTATGTGAGCCCTGCATGCTGTTAAGAGTTGGAGCGCTTAGAGTGCTCTCCCTTCTGTGGTGTGGGTGTCACAGGACTTGTCTACACTAACACCATAAGTCAATCTAATTTATGTTAGTTAAATTACATAACTTAAGTAAAAGTAACCTACATTGACTTAAAGTGGTGTCAATGTCTACACTGTGCCATGTCAATGGGAGATGCTTTCCCATCGACACAGCTTCCACCTGTCCTTGAGGTGGAGGACTGAAGTTGATGGGAGAACACCCTCCCATTGACAGCGGGACTGATGAAGACCTGCTAAATTGACACCGCTGCACTGATGGCAACGGTGCCATTTTAACGCGGTAGTGAAGACAAGCCCACAACTAATGACGTTAGCTAGTTTGCATGTTCACTGCTCACACGGGATCAGGATAAGGCCTCTTGAGGACAAGAGGGCGTGTAAGTTACAATACCATCATGGTTTTGAATGTCTGGGGGCTGGATTCTTTCAGCGGACGGCGTAGATGAACTGATAGGTCTTCCCTTCTAGGTTCTTCTCCAGATGACCTCTGAAGGTCCCTTCCAGTCCTACAATTCTATAATTCTCCATGTATAATTCCTAAAATAAAAGCTAACAGAGGCTTTTCACATGTATGGCTGGGGCTTCCCTTCACCAAAGAGCAGGATCTTAGAAAAAGGGAGAAGCAGGATCAGCAGCTAAGTTTGCAGCTCCACTCTAGCTTCATCTAACAGTTCATATGTCAAACATGCTTGTCTCTGGTACGGGGACAGAGCTGTGATTTGATATCCCTGCTTGGGGTAGGTCAGTGTGTGTTTGCGAGTGGATATAAGGATATAAGATGGTGATGTAAATTGCTGTATGGTTTTACTCTGCCATTCCTGTTTTTTTTTTTTGTGGTTTTGAGGGGGTTGTTATTAGCCTTTAGCAACCTTCACTGTTTTTAACTGGGTTTTTTGTATACATCTACCACACTACATTAATTTTTTGTAGAGCTGGAGCCTCACAAAATGAAAGAAAGAAGACTGAAAAATGTTACATGCAGACATTCTTCTTTGATACAGTGACTTCCATTTATGCACAAAACATCAGTTCTGAAAGTTTTTAAGTGCATTGCAGTCTTTGTTGCAAACTGGCAGTAAGCCACTTACAACAACTAGTTCTGTGTCTCCAGTGGGCATTCCCTCTAATAGTTTAACAGCTTTTGTTCTTCATTTCATGTAGCAAATATTGACCTGACTTTTTCAGATGTTTAGCAAATAACACACACAAAAAGTGAGTATTTTGCATAACAACTTTTTGCCTATCCATCTGTACGTTTTGTCCAGTAAGGGGAGAAAAAATGTGTTTTCTGTTCAAGACATTGAGGAAAAAACATTAATATTGTATTAGCCATTTGAAAACAAGATTGTTGTTGTTTTTAAAGAGTTATATAGTATTTATAATTTGCTACATACAAGACGTTTTATATAGTGTAGCTGCTATAGAATGCTAGTATGCCACAATAAATGTGATATCTTACTATTGGGTCGATCATGTGAGGATGTTGCATGCCTCCTGTGAGGATTGGGCCCACTTAATATGTTTTGTACAACCTTCAGATGCTAGTGAACTACAGTGATAAAAGATATTTTATAGCTTAATGTTTTGATTCCACCAGGTGCTGAATATCTCTAGGATTAGACCAGTGAATATATATCATTCCTACAGGTCCCAAAGTCATTTGAAAACTATATAAAGCAGAAAGCATTTGAAATAGAAATACAGCTGCATCTTCAGAGTAAAGCAGAGCTTTTTGATGGGGCCACCCATTATGTGCCATAACTTAGGTCTGGGACTAAAGAAGAATGCAATATCCAATTGAAAATGCAAAGGTATTTAGGTAATCAGGATGTAGTTAATAGGGCTGGTGGAACATTCCCCCCCTCCCCCCAAGAGAATTTTTGTATAGAACATCTTGTTTCCAACAAAATGATTTTTTTTTCCACCGAAAGTGTTTGCTTTCCTCAAAAAAAAAAAAAAAAAAAAAAGACTTTTCATTAGAAAACTGAAAAACAAATTCTTTTTGGCAGAAAAGTGAAACATTTTCAGCCCCCAAACCCTAAAAACATAACATTTGGCAGGTTCTTTGTGTTTTGAAAAAATAATTGAAATTTTCAGCTGAAGTATCAGAACCAGAGTTTTGCGTCTCCAAGGGATACCACCTCTCTCAGCACAGTGCCCCTGACATGATTAGCTTAGTATTTGCCAGTAGTGAGGAACACCACCTGTTGATTCACTACCACCACATCCTGTGCACAGTAACTATATTGGGTGAGGTCTGTATTAGGCCCCATCAGCAGACTTTGTTAGGCTTTTTGTTAAACTACAAATTAAGCCCCCTGCAGAGGATCTTTTCAAGACTGCCAGATAATTTTTCTGTTGCGTATGAAGGGAATTATTGATGGGAGTTAAATGGCTGGCCTTGAAAAGCACACATTTAAGGGTGAGATGGATGAGAGACAATAAAAAGACAGTCTAAATTTTAGTCTACCTAATTTACTCAGCTTTAATTCAGCCACCCGACTATTTCATCTTAATGGCAAGATCTAGTATAGCATTGTAGTTCTCTTGCCAAAGATTGATTAGATGAGCTCTTAGTTAAAATTATGATGAGTAGGGAAATATGGAAGAGTTTAATTTAATCAGTTCAAAAATATGCTCTTCCTCTAATAGAGTGTTACATGAAAGAGGAAACAGAGGACTAAATTAGTTGCAGCAATTAGAGTTCAGGCCAAGAAATCAGAGTGATACTTCTTAAGATAGATTTCCAAAAGAAGAACTGATAGAATGAAAAGCAGACACTATTGAGCAGATATTGGAGAGACAGAGCTGATTAAAGAAGTGACGATAAAGCAGGTAAGGACGCTTTCACTGTGGCCTTCACTTATCATTTATTCAAAGGGCAGCTGAAAGTTGCAAGGAAAATCAATTTGTCACATGCTGCTCTGCATAAGAGTTTTTGCTGTCAATGAACTTAGAGTGAAAATGCCCCACAGACAGACCCTGACAACCACACAATTGCAAACATTCACCTTTGACTGTGCTACCTTGCTGAAATCTTGGCTTCCCTCCCCACTTCCATTTAATTCTGCCTCTGTGATATCGGCCAGGTAGTTTGTGGGAATAAAAAACTGGAGTCTTATTTTTGAGGCCAAAAAGAAGGGAATAAGTGAAAGATAAAATCTGATTCATACTGTACAGTCTCTACAAATCGAGACAACTGAGTGAATCAGCAACTCTGCTGGCCTCTGATTATAGTGGTTTCTGCAGGTACCACTTTAAGGAGCAGAGCTGGGTGAATACTGCAACATATTTTTCATTTATATTTCTTTGCATTTATAAATAAATCCACTGCATTTGTGTCCCTTTTTAGTTCTCTTTCTGTGAATGCCCCAGCAAAATGAATATGTTGGCAAGAAAGTTCACTGAAACAGTGTATTTTAAAGGGCCTTTGCCACTTTTTGCCTCCTTATGATGGATAAAGAAAGCCTGAAAGGTTTTTAAACTTCTTGGGCTTTTTTAACACTAGAAATTCAGGTCCTGTCTAGGCTGGAAGACTCTGATGCCTAGTGTTATGTTGACAACACAAGAGCCAAGAAAGTAAAAGTTGATCTAACAAAAAGGGAAGGGACTTTTTTAGGCAGACACTATAAAACTTTGTTTTCTGTTTTTTTTTTCTTTTTTTAAATTAACTCCTATTAAATTTCAATGTCTAATTCACATTTTGGAAAAAATGAAACCTTTGTTAAAGATCCAAGACACCTAATTATTCAGTTAAGGTGCTACAGCTCATTATAAGCATCTATGAGTCTCCCAGCAAAGCCAGGGAAGACTAGACTTGAGTTTCCAGTTATTTCTAAGGTAAAATAACCAACACTTTTTTTTTTTAAATAAAATCTTCTGTATTAAATTAAACCTTCTCAAAAGAAGATTGTGTAGGCAGAGGCAAAGACAGGAGCAAGGCCTTGCTTTGTCCCCCAGACTATTGGGAGACCTTTTATTGTTAAAAACCATCATGTAATTTATTTAAATGGCTCTTCCCACCACCTTTACTAACTCATACACCACATCATTTACACCATTAGTGTCTCCTCAGACTTTTCCAAGGAGGGAAGAGGTCTTTCCACTCAGAGCCTTCTTGGGTCTGGCTCTCCAGTCCTGCCTCTCTGCCAGCATTTCCTTCCTTTGCCTTCTTCTACCCTCCGTTTTAATGGGCTAATTAGCTATTTAGTTCTCCCCAGCTGATTCTAATCTGCTCACTAGGAACAGTCAGGTCCACTGTGTGGGGATTAATTGGTGTTTAAGTGACCAGAGTGCTGGCCCAGCTATTGGTTCCCAGCATGCTGTCAGAAACATAAAAAGAGCATGAATCCAGTTTTTAAAAAAAATCCTTTGAAAGTCTTAAACAATGTAGAATATTTGAGAAAAGTGAATTTTGGGCTCCCCACTATGATATCAGCACCTTCCACAATTAGGAAATTAAACAAAATTCTAACCAAATGCATTTCCTCCCCACTCCACCACATGGATGTTTTGGAGAAAATACTGTTTTCCTATTGATACAAGAACGTTTTATTCTGAAATGGGATAAACGCTCAGTGGTGGTTGTATATAGCTGAAAGACGCAGGGAATAATCACCCCTTCATTTGTACAAGAGACAACCCTGAGCTTAATTGTCACATCCAAACTATCCTGAATTTGGTGAAAGTTTAATTGAAGATTTAAATTACAATGCCCTCTATAGTTTGGGTCCTGGGTTTGAGAGATCAACCTGCATTAAAGCTTAACAGTTTACTGTAACAGGGCAGCTTGCTTTGGGCTGGTCAGTCCTGCTCAATTGAACTTATCCTGCCAACCCTGTGCTTGGCACTGGATTTCAGAGGACGGAAAGAAGCAGAACAGCTGAGGGCTGTTTGGAGAGCAGAAGACTGTGTGGAGCCATAGGAAGGCCTATGGCCCCTAAGAAGGCCTGGAAGTGGCTGCTTGAGATAGAGCAAGGAGCAACCCAATGGAGCCCTGGTTGAGCTGAGAGGGAGATGGAAAGGAGCCTGGAAAGGGTGAAAGCTAAGCTCAGAGGATATGCTTGAATTAGACAAGACAAGTCCCTTGGGCCATAGGGGGTGGGCCCAGTTGGAGTCCAGGGCAAAGATTTTGGGTTTTGTTTGTTTTGACAGTGTATGAGATGGATTTTCATAAATGGCTTAGCTGGAGGCCAAGCCACTACAACAAGTCACCTCTGTGGCTAGAGTAGGCTGGAGATTGTTGTGGGGATACAGAGGCAGAACACTAATAGGCTGGTCTTGCTGTAAGGCCATGCAGCGAGACTGTGAGTCTTGTAACACTGTTGCTGTGTCTTCACTACAGAGCAAGATGCGTCTCTACATTTTGAGGTAACATGCTACTAGAAGCAAGGCATTGTCATTTTACCTTGATGTCGGTACCTGAGGAAAACCTCAGGTTGGCGGTATGGGGTTGACTTCAACTAGTTACTTTCAGAGTATGTCCGCTTGGAGCTGGGATTGGATTCCCAGCTCGAGGAGAGGTACTCCCGCTAACTCTGATGGAGTTAGCATGCTAAAAAGAGGGTGTAGCTGCACTAGCGTGAACTAGCCCTACCCCCAAGTGCCTGTGGTCTTGGATGGGATCTTACTCAGGGCGGCAATCCCCTAGAATTGCCACACCTACACTCTGTTTTTAGTGGGCTAGCGTGTGTATGTCTCCTCTAGCTGGGAATTGACCCCTGTCCCAGCTCAAAGCGTAGACATATCCTGAGATAAAAACTACCTGTGCCTTCTCTCCATTGGGATTTTTCATTGAGATAGTGATCTCAAGTTAACGATCTTAGTGTAAAACCACGTATCTTTCCAGTGATGACAGCCTGAGATCAAATGAGATGCTTAAAATGAAAATCCTGGTTGTTTATTTCTCACTAACCACTCTGTTTTCTTCTTGCATTTCTCTCAACATAGCAAAAGAAAGTTGTTTCAGACAATTTCACTTTTTAGGTCCTAGCTGCAGTTTCAAAAAATACAGGGGAAATTTGATTTATATGAAAAGCAACAGTTTTTGCAACATTCTCTTTTAATTGTAGAGTTGTTTTGATGGGCCTAAAGTTTTATAAAGTCCTATTAAAAATGTATGGGTCAAATTGAAGCTGACAGACTCCTCTAAAACAGATTGTTAAGTATACATACATCCAGAGAACACTGTTGGTCGCACAGGATAAATTTAAAAAATATATTAATAAATAATGTGATGATTAAAAATCTCTCTTAGCCTTCCCCCAGACTCTGTGGGAATCTCTAGCAAGAACTAAATGTGGAGTCTCAGGCCTGTTTCTAAACTGTCTCTCAGGAAATAATGTTCATTGTTTATTAACTGATTTCTCTTTCTGTACATTCAATAGAGCTTGTTGGACAGGTTTTTTTTTCCCCTGTGAGAAATTTCAAATGAAAAATTTATATTTTTTTCTGAAAATTTCAGAGTTTTTTTCTAAAAATCAAATAGTTTTGTTTTCACATTCAATTTTTCACCTTTAATATGTCATGTGTTAATAAATACACCGGTTAGTCTTGGCTTTATTCTTTTCTCCCGATCATAACAGTTCAAAGTATGGAACAAACATATAGGGCTGTTAATTGGAAAGCTAATAATACTCAGTGATTTTTTCACCTTTGTAAGCATGTGTCATTAGACAGGTAATTCTGAGGGATGTGGAGAGGGTAAGGAAGTGCTCTCTGGTGGTGGACAGACCTGGGGAAGATGCAGAATCGGCAGCAGGCATTTGATGTTTGTTGTGCCATGCTTATGTTGGGAATTTGCCTCATGACAGACACAATATAAGCTGTAAAAAGAACAGGAGGACTTGTGGCACCTTAGAGACTAACACATTTATTTGAGCATGAGCTTTCGTGAGCTACAGCTCACTTCATCGGATGCATTAGTGGAAAATACAGTGGGGAGATTTATATACATAGAGAGCATGAAACAATGGGTGTTACCATACACACTGTAACGAGAGTGATCAGGTCAGGTGAGCTATTACCAGCAGGAGAGCGGGGGGGGGGAACCTTTTGTAGTGATAACCAAGGTGGGCCATTTCCAGCAGTTGACAAGAATGTCTGAGGAACAGCAGGGGGAGAGGGGGGATAAACATGGGGAAATAGTTTTACTTTGTGTAATGATCCATCCACTCCCAGTCTTTATTCAAGCCTAAGTTAAGAGTTAGTAAGCAATATAGTTAAAGATATGTGTTAGATTCTGTTTTGTTTAAATGGCTGATAAAATAAGTTGTGCTGAATGGGATGTATATTCCTGGTTTTGTGTCTTTTTGTAACTTAAGGTATTGCCTAGAGGGAATCTCTATGTTTTGAATCTAATCAAGCCTTCCCCAGGAAAGAAGGTGTAGGGCTTGGGGGGATACTTTGGGAGGAACATGTCTCCAAGTGTGCTCTTTCCCTGTTCTTTGTTTAACACGCTTGGCCGTGGCTGCATAAGGTCCAAGGACAAAAGGTAAAAGTTTGTACCTCGTCCCCTAATGCCCCTGCTCTACTTGCGCTACATTGATGACATCTTCATCATCTGGACCCATGGAAAAAAGCCCTTGAGGAATTCCACCATGTTTTCAACAATTTCCATCCCACCATCAACCTCAGCCTGGACCAGTCCACACAAGAGATCCGCTTCCTGGACACTACGGTGCTAATAAGCGATGGTCACATAAACACCACCCTTTACCAGAAACCTACTGACTGCTATGCCTACCTACATGTCTCCAGCTTTCATCCAGATCACACCACATGATCCATTGTCTACAACCAAGCTCTACGATACAACCACATTTGCACCAAACCCCACAGACAGAGACAAACACCTACAAGATCTCTATCAAGCGTTCTTACAACTACAATACCCAACTGCTGAAGTGAAGAAACAGATTGACAGAGCCAGAAGAGTATCCAGAAGTTACCTACTACAGGACAGGCCCAACAAAGAAAATAACAGAACTCCACGAGCCATCGCCTTCAGCCCCCAACTAAAACCTCTCCAATGCGTCATCAAGGATCTACAGTCTATCCTGAAGGACGACCCATCACTCTCACAGATCTTGGGAGACAGGCCAGTCCTTGCTTACAGACAGCCCCCCAACCTGAAGCAAATACTCACCAGCAACCACACAACAAAACCACTAACCCAGGAACCTATCCTTGCAACAAAGCCCGTTGCCAACTGTGTCCACATATCTTTTCAGGAGACACCATCATAGGGCCTAATCACATCAGCCACACTATCAGAGGTTCGTTCACCTGCACATCTACCAATGCGATATATGCCATCATGTGCCAGCAATGCCCCTCTGCCATGTACATTGGTCAAACTGCACAGTCTCTACGTAAAAGAATAAATGGACACAAATCAGACGTCAAGAATTATAACATTCAAAAACCAGTTGGAGAACACTTCAATCTCTTTGGTCACTCGATTACAGACCTAAAAGTGGCAATTCTTCAACAAAAAAACTTCAAAAACAGACTCCAAGGAGAGACTGCTGAATTGGAATTAATTTGCAAACTGGATACAATTAACTTAGGCTTGAATAAAGACTGGGAGTGGATGGGTCATTACACAAAGTAAAACTATTTCCCCATGTTTATCCCCTCCTCCACCCCCCGTCCCTGCACTGTTCCTCAGACGTTCTTGTCAACTGCTGGAAATGGCCCACCTTGATTATCACTACAAAAGGTTCCCCCCCCACCACCCTGCTGGTAATAGCTCATCTTACCTGATCACTCTTGTTACAGTGTGTATGGTAACACCCATTGTTCATAGAATCATAGAATATCAGGGTTGGAAGGGACCTCAGGAGGTCATCTAGTCCAACCCCCTGCTCAAAGCAGGACCAATCCCCAACTAAATCATCCCAGCCAGGGCTTTGTCAAGCCTGACCTTAAAAATTTCTAAGGAAGGAGATTCCACCACCTCCTTAGGTAACGCATTCCAGTGTTTCACCACCCTCCTAGTGAAAATGTTTTTTCCTAATATCCAACCTAAACATCCCACACTGCAACTTGAGACCATTACTCCTTGTTCTGTCATCAGCTACCACTGAGAACAGTCTAGATCCAGTCTCTTTGGAACCCCCTTTCAGGTAGTTGAAAGCAGCTATCAAATCCCCCCTCATTCTTCTCTTCCACAGACTAAACCATCCCAGTTCCCTCAGCCTCTCCTCATAAGTTATATGTTCCACTCCCCTAATCATTTTTGTTGCCCTCCGCTGGACATTTTCCATTTTTTCTACATCCTTCTTGTAGTGTGGGGCCCAAAACTGGACACAGTACTCCAGATGAGGTCTCTCCAATGTCGAATAGAGGGGAACGATCACATCCCTCGAACTGCTGGCAATGTCCCTACTTATACAGCCCAAAATGCCATTGGCCTTCTTGGCAACAAGGGCACACTGTTGACTCATATCCAGCTTCTCGTCCACTGTAACCCTTAGGTCCTTTTCTGCAGAACTACTGCCGAGCCATTCGGTCCCTAGTCTGTAGCGGTGCATGGGATTCTTCCATCCTACATGCAGCACTCTGCGCTTGTCCTAGTTGAACCTCATCGGATTTCTTTTGGCCCAATCCTCTAATTTGTCTAGATCCCTACACTCCAGCATATCTACCTCTCCTCCCAGCTTAGTGTCATCTGCAAACTTGCTGAGGGTGTAATCCACACCATCCTCCAGATCATTTATGAAGATCTTGAACAAAACTGGCCCGAGGACTGACCCTTGGGGCACTCCACTTGATCGTGGCTGCCAACTAGACATGGAGCCATTTGTCACTACCTGTTGAGCCCGACAATCTAGCCAGCTTTCTATTCACCTTATAGTCCATTCATCCAGCCCATACTTCTTTAACTTGCTGGCAAGTATTCTGTGGGAGACTGTATCAAAAGCTTTGCTAAAGTCGAGGAACAACACGTTCACTGCTTTCCCCTCATCCACAGAGCCAGTTATCTCATCATAGAAGGCAATTAGATTAGTCAGGCATGACTTGCCCTTGGTGAATCCATGCTGACTGTTCCTGATCACTTTCCTCTCCTCTAAGTGCTTCAGAATTGATTCCTTGAGGACCTGCTCCATGACTTTTCCAGCGACTGAGGTGAGGCTGACTGGCCTGTAGGTCCCAGGATCCTCCTTCTTCCCTTTTTTAAAGATGGGCACTACATTAGCCTTTTGTTTCCTGTTCTCTGCGTATATAAATCTCCCCACTGTATTTTCCACTGAATGCATCCGATGAAGTGAGCTGTAGCTCACGAAAGCTTATGCTCAAATAAATTTGTTAGTCTCTAAGGTGCCAGAAGTCCTCCTTTTCTTCTTGCGGATACAGACTAACATGGCTGCTACTCTGAAACCTGTCAATATAAGCTGTGCAACCTATAGAACTGGTCAGCATCTTTCACAGAGTTCTTTTATGGTGAGAACATTTTTCTTCATCACAAGAGGAAACGTCTGCCAATTTATTTCTTACTTTTCCCTTTTCTCGACAAAAGTGTAAAACAAAAAAAAATGTCCTTTTTGGGGGATGGGCTCTAATTTTACCTTTGTTTTCCCCCTTTCTCTCCTTTTTCCCTTTCCCTCATCTAACCATCCATTTCTGTTCCAAAGGAGGGGTGGGGGACAAAAATGGGAGAGGAAAAGAAACCAAAATAACAAAAAATTGAGACTAGACATTTTTTATAAACATTTTTGCAAAAAAGTTTTGAATAAAGGAAAAATCACCCTTTGCTAAACAGATGAAAATGACTGACAGATTTTTCAAAAAATATCTTGTGCGTTTTCCAACCATCCCTAGCAAAGCGTTGCAAGTTATGATTTGTACCGGTGCAGCTTATGAGCTGTAGCTCACGAAAGCTTATGTTCAAATAAATTGGTTAGACTCTAAGGTGCCACAAGTCCTCCTTTTCTTTTTGCGAATACAGACTAACATGGCTGTTACTCTGAAACCTTGGTTCAAATAGGCATTCACGCCTAGGGCCTAAGTAGAGCCTTTGCCTGTGTACAGTAAGAGTTTGCACTGGTGCAGCAACACTGGTGGCTGGTCATCAATGGCTGTAACTGGGGCAAAGCCATCCTATCTTGACCCAAAAATTGTCAGTGATGGAGCATCCACCACGATCCTTGGCAAATTGTTCCAGAGGTTAATTTCTCTGTTAAAAATGCATACCTTATTTCCTGTCTGAGTTTGTCTAGCTTCAACTCCCAGCTATTGGATTGTGTTACACCTTTCTCTGCTGGATTGAAGAGCCCATTATCCAATATTTGTTCCCCATGTAGGTATTATAGACTGCAATCAGAGTCATCCCTTAACTTTCTCTTTGTTAAGCTAATGTAACCAAAGTGGAGTCTGCTCTGCAGGCCGCCCTGGCCAAGAGAAGGCACGTGCAGGAACACAGCAAGGAAAAGTCCCTTCAACCCCAGAGGCACCTGTTCCAAACCCCCCAGAGTGAACACTCACACCCACCAGAACAGTACCATGAATATAGGAAAGGGAAATGTTTATTTACAGAGGGATGAAAGGAGAAAAACAACAGGGGGATATATAGAGGAGTGGTAAAATGGGGCTGCATTCAACTCAAGGCCCCACAGGCCCAGTGGTAGCACAGTCTGAAAGGGCAGACACCGAGCAATGTGTCTACACACAGTTCAGGAGTCCTGGTCAAAGTTCCAGTTCAGTGGTGAGTCTTGGGTGCTCCTGGTAGTCTTCGGCACCAGTAAACTTCCCCCAACAAACCCCTTCAGTGCCCTCTTCTGCCGCTCTCTGCAAAGCCACCCAGAGTGACCACCTCCCCACTTAACTAGCTAACAGCCTCCCTCCTTGTTCCCAATGCAAAGTCACAAGCCCCAGTACTCACAGCCCCTTGCAGCTCTGGGCGGCAGTGATACTGGGTCCGGCTCCGGTCTGTCCTTTTCGGATGATTCCTCCCTGTCATAGCGCTCCTCCCAGCTCCTGTGCTGGGGTGTCCCTGATCGGCCGCTCTGTCCCTCCCAGGCTTCAGGCAGGTTCTTGACTGCTTCACTCTGTGAGGGCCGGCTTGCTGCAGCCTATCTGTCTGGAGCTCCGGACACACGCACACCCTGTTGCTATATCCCCTTCTCTCTCCACCTCCTCCCACCAATAGCACTTCCAGTGCAAACAGTGGAACAATCAGCACTTCCCCCTTCCAGAAAAATATTTCAAGGGGCCATGCTCTCTAAACCCCAAGTGGTCACACTAAATACGTTGAACACTTTGAGTCTGTCACTATAAGGCATATTTTCTAATCCTTTGACCATTCTCATGGCTCTTCTCTGAGCCCTCTCCAATTTATCAACATCCTTCTTGAATGGTGGGCTCCGGTACTAGACTCGGTTTTCCAGCAGTGGCTGCACACGTGCCAAATACAGAGTTATAATATGTAGCAGAATTGGAGCATGATCCTGATTGGAACCTCTGAATAAGAATTAATAATTGACTGCTGAAAATGCAGTGGCTGAGGAGCCATTGGACATCCAGTCAGATCCCATAGATTTAGTGGCATCTGTGTGCTACCTCCTTGGCACACCTTTTTGTTAGGATATAGATATTCAGGCCTGTCTGTAAAGGCCTATACTCTAAGAATTTAGGTGTATTCCTATCACTTGGCTAGTTATAGAGGTATAAAAGAAAGAATCAAAATCACTGTCTGCCAGTGTAAGGGCCTTCTCTTACTGTGACAGACTGAGGCCCTGTTCTTAGGCTAAGGCCTTTGGCTAAGCGACAGAGGCAGCCATAAGCTGGGAAGTGAATGGTCACATCCTCACATTCCAAACTAGTCACATTGAAATAAGGTGCTATTGGGCTGTTAGGAATTTAATCCTGTCCTTATAGTGCCTATCACCTCCAGAGAAAGGGAAGTGCCTAGAAGCTGTAAAAGGAAATTGAGGTTGATAGTTTTCTGTCTGGTAAGAACTCACTTATCAATAGACACAGCTGGGAAACTCTTATGTCTTTACAGATGTAGTTGTGAAATCCTCACTTCTGTATTGTTTTGTCATTATAGTTCCCACTTTGCTATTGTTTATTGGCATGATCTCTGTCTGGTTCTGTGATTGCTTCTGTCTGCTGTATAATTAATTTTGCTGGGTGTAAACTAATTAAGGTGGTGGGATATAATTGGTTAGCTAATCCATGTTAGGATTGGTTAGTTAAATTTTAGTAGAATGATTGGTTAAGGTATAGCTAAGAATATTACTATATAAATTAGGGGCAAACAGGAAGTAAGTTGGGATTCGAAAATAAGGAAAAAAGGAACTTGTATTTAAGCTTGCTGGAAGTTCACCCCAATAAACATCGAATTGTTTGCACCTTCGGACTTCGGGTATTGTTGCTCTCTGTTCATGCGAGAAGGACCAGGGAAGTGAGTGGGTGAAGGAATAAGCCCCCTAACACTTTTATCCCTTCCAGGGTCAGCCTTAGACCAAGTGGTGCCCCGGCGCCCCCCTCCCTTTGTTAAACTTTTGAATATCTTATTCTTTTGCATTTGTAGACCATTTCACAACTTTGATGCATGGTTTTCATGCATGATTTATCCCTGTCATATAAGACGATAGATTTGCACACTAGGATCTGTAAATCTGTATTTATTCATGCCATATATAAGCAAATAAAATCATTCATTTCCTCTAAGCCTATAAACTTTTTAAATTTTAAGAATAACTGAAATGTAATAACATCAATAAAACAAGGTTCATAATATCGCAGCTGTGCTCTCACATCACTTTGTTCTCATAACTCACTGACTGATGGGTGATGCCCCGCCCCTTATATACCTGCTAGGGCATGGCTGACAACAGTTGAGGAGGTTCAAGGAAAATGTAGTTCTCAGAAAGTCTGGAAGGTTTCATGAGATTCTACAAACCTCCAGAACATTCTAGGAGGTTAGTGAAAAATGAATCCACATACAGAATACCTGAAACGTTTTACTTCAAACATTTTATTTTCCCTTTTGTTGCTAACAACAAAAACAGCACCCCGAGCCTGGTGTGTGTGTCCCCCACAAGCCAAGCACCCCAGGCAGTCGCCTGGCCTGCCCCCTAAATTCGGCCTTGACCCCCTCTGTTACCCTAGAAGTATAGCTGTCAGTTTCTTTAATATCACTGGTTGTCCCACTGCTGGCATTTCTATGCAATTCACCACTCCAGTGGGGACTCCTTGAGGATGTTATTCAGTCAATGCCCAGTGAAATCAGTGGGAATCAGTCTATTGATGTCAGCGGACATTGGACTGAGCCCTGAATGCCTTGTGTCAATTACAGCTGCTCAGGATTGTTTTGACTTCAGGACCTGTGATTTTCTGTTGGGAACATCTCACATGCAGCACCATATTCCATGACACCCCCCCATCTGATCACTGCCCTTCTTTATTCAGGCATTGCAATGGGGCAGGTAGGTGGCTCTGCAATGTAGGGTTTAAACACAAGGTACAGGACCCTTGCCTCAGCATGTGCACCCAATGGAGTTGGCACACATTTGCCCCAGTATTGTTCCTATCTGTGGCATGTGGTGACGGGAGACACATGAGGCCCTTTGTTCATAATAATTAAACGTGAATACGGTGTTTTTAAATGTCCACATTTGTTAGTCTCAAGGCAGCTTTAACCAAACCTCCCAGTTGGTATGCTAACATATTTTGGCAAACTTGGATTTGCACGGCACGTCTGGACTGCTAGAACACTGTTCCGATTGTACGTCAAAGGGAAATCTGTGCATTAGGGAGAACAGAGTGTCAGTAATCAAACTCTGTCATGCAGATTTGCTGGGAGAATTTTGCCTTTATTATCATACTTCTAACAAGCCAGTACCTAGCTCCTATCAGCGAGACTCATTTGATGTGGTATAATGAGAGCTACACTTATGCATAACCCTGCAAATGGAAAACTAGGTCAGAAGAGCTTCCAGAGGATCATGCATGATGGACCAAATTGAAAAAATAAGCCTCTTTTCAGATTTTGCAGCTAAATTAAGGGTTTTGTTTTACGTCTCTTAAGTGGCTCAGAACTCAACTTTCACTTAATTTAAAAGACAGAGTTATCTAATTGTTGATAATCCCTGGGGACTGCCATGGGATAAAATGACAGGGCAAAG
Organism: Lepidochelys olivacea; assembly: GCF_965140295.1. Classification (NCBI taxonomy): domain Eukaryota; kingdom Metazoa; phylum Chordata; order Testudines; family Cheloniidae; genus Lepidochelys; species Lepidochelys olivacea. The sequence goes on from NC_140412.1 coordinate 13,039,942, forward strand.
CACTCTACGTTAGGCTAACAAAAGTAAAGGTAAGGCTAAGCCAAGACTTATCTGGCTGCCATTATCATAATAACTGAGCACCTCACAACTTTAATGTATTTAACCTCACCCTTCTTCAGTAGGGATGTACTGTTATTCCCTTTTTACTGATGAAGAAATGGGGAACCAAGAAACGAAGCAGCTTGCCTAAGGTAACATATGAAGTCTCTGACAGAGCAGGGAATTGATCGCCAATCCCCCGTCTCTGGTGCCCTAACCACTACACCAGGGGTCGGCAATCTTCAGCACGCGGCCCATCAGGGTAATCCACTGACATTTTGTTTACATTGACTGTCTGCCAGCATGGCCCCCCACAGCGCCCAGTGGTCGCGGTTCTCCATTCCCAGCCAATGAGAGCTGCAGGAAGCAGCGGCCAGCACGTCCCTGTGGCCCGCAGCTCCCATTGGCCAGGAACAGTGAACCGCGGCCACTGGGAGCTGCAGGGGGCCATGCCTGTGGACCGTCAATGTAAACAAAATGTCTCGTGGCCTGCCAGTGGATTATCCGGATGGGCCACGTGCCAAAGGTTGCTGACCCCTGCACTTACACCATACTTCAGACCTCACTTTGGAGAAATGAGAGCCCACAAAATATCACCAGGACAGTGGCCTTGTGGTGGGAGAACAGTGTTGCAGCTGAGGCATGTGGACTTAATGCAAATATCTCTGGCCACCTGCAGAACCTGGGTGTCCACAGAGTTACGGGGTAGATCCTAAGCTTCTGTCAAGGTTCCTCCCCCACTCTGAACTCTAGGGTACAGATGTGGGGACCTGCATGAAAACCTCCTAAGCTTACTTTCACCAGCTTAGGTTAAAACTTCCCCAAGGTACAAATTAATTTTATCTTTTGTCCTTGGAATAACCACTGCCACCACCAAACTCTAACTGGGTTTACTGGGAAACATATTTTGTACACGTCTTTCCCCCCAAAATCCTCCCAACCCTTGCACCCCACTTCCTGGGAAAGGTTTGGTAAAAATCCTCACCAATTGCATAGGTGACCACAGACCCAAACCCTTGGATCTGAGAACAATGAAAAAGCATTCAGTTTTCTTACAAGAAGACTTTTAATAGAAGTAAAGAAATCCCCTCTGTAAAATCAGGATGGTAGATACCTTACAGGGTAAATAGATTCAAAACATAGAGAATCCCTCTAGGCAAAACCTTAAGTTACAAAAAAGACACACAAACAGGAATAGTCATTCTATTCAGCACAATTCTTTTCTCAGCCACTTAAAGAAATCATAATCTAACACATACGTAGCTAGATTACTTACTAAAAGTTCTAAGACTCCATTCCTGTTCTATCCCCGGCAAAAGCAGCATATAGACAGACACACAGACCCTTTGTTTCTCTCCCTCCTCCCAGCTTTTGAAAGTATCTTGTCTCCTCATTGGTCATTTTGGTCAGGTGCCAGCGAGGTTACCTTTAGCTTCTTAACCCTTTACAGGTGAGAGGATTTTTCCTCTGGCCACAAGGGATTTTAAAGGGGTTTACCCTTCCCTTTATATTTATGACAGCTTCATTCTAGAGTGAAGAGAAATGGAACCCCACACCTTTGGCAGAAAAATTAGGGAGAACGTTACTCCCCTTTCCTATCAAATGGGGCAATCCAGCCTGATCCTAATATGCACAGTGTGGAAAGGAATTTCTTACCCAAGGCCCCTCACAGAGCATTTACCTTCTTAGGGGAAGCAAGATATTTATGGTCCTAGGGATAAATACCGAGGAGGGAGAGGAATTATTTAAGTTAAGTGCCAGAGTGGACACAAGAACAGATGGCTATAAACTGGTCATCAACATGTCAAAATATAGTCCCTTTATGATCATTGCAGCACATCCCTGATTGCTTAATAATAACCAGCCTGCAGTGGGCATGGTAAAGGAATAAAAGAGCTAAATAAAGATCTTTTAGGGTTGAAAATTTCCTGTTTATGGGCAATGAAAATGTAATTTAGCCTTCGGAATGGAGGAAAAAAATAAAAAATAAAACCTCCCAAACCACTCACACTCTGTGTACATTGGCAACAACTTGTTTGATCAAGTTGCATTACACAGAGTCATGTCTATATTTAGAAAAACATCACTCTTTATACTTCCCATGTGAATAATTTGCCCTCTCCTGCAACCCTTCCCTACAGGGGGGCCTTGCTAGGGATGATCTCATTCTGTCAATATCAAGGCATCAGTATCTCAGTGGAGAGCGGATGCCTTTATAAATTGTTGTGTTGCAGTGTATTTGCAGTGGTGCCAAAAATATCATGCAGAACTGTAAGGAGGTTGCGCTCAGAATCTAGCTACTGAGGCCTCCAGTGTATCTTATGCTTTGACATAAATTGTTTTCTCACTCCTGATTTGAATGGCATGTAGCACGCATGATACTAAGCTGAGTTTGCACATGGTCTAATAGAAGTAGTGATGTATCCATGGGCATGCAGCCAGTGTAGTGATCCTGGCAGATCTCATAAGCTTCTTAGGGTTAGGCCAGCTCAGGGCTTAAAGGGTCAGACCTGCAAGGAACACCGCTGGGAAATGCTGCACAAATGGGAGTTGGTGGTGCAGTAAGCGGCACTTGTCTCTCTGTCACTGCCGAAGCAGTGTCTCAGCTTGGCGGAGCTTCTTTCATAAGAGATGCAGAACCAAGGTCCTGAGCACTTGTCAGCCTTGTCGGCTCTTGGCTTAATTTCAGTTTGGATAATGCCATTCTACCACCAAACACCCCTGCAACTTTAGATCGTTGACACTTCCAGTCCAGTCCTGTCTTGCTGCTGTGCCCTGTGCTGTCTTGCACCCCACAGATGGCTGGGCTGCAGGGGTGGGTGGAGTGATCATTATATAGAAGGGCAGACTGTCATATGTTAGCCACTGTCATGCACGGGGGGCAGAGCCACACCAGCCTAGGGGAGCTGAGATGCAGTCTCTTCCTCTGGCTCCCCTGCCTTTGGGTGGTGCCGCACACTCCCTTCCCTGTGGCCAGCCAGCTCCCTCAGCGAGTGTGCAGGAAATGGGAGGGCCATGGCTTCACCTGTCTCAATCTATTGTGGGATGGTTTCCACTGCTGGGGGCCCTCAGAGTGAGAAGTCCTTGTGATCCCCTGAGGAACGTTATCTCTGGCCCTTGTGCAGCGGACACACAATAGAAGGAAGTTTCTTTCACCTTCTCCTACCCAACCTGTGTGCCCATACAAAGGCCAAGACCAGTCTAGCTCATGGTTAGCACATAGCTTTGGGATACTTCAATAGCTAACATCTGGGCTCTCGTCTACACTATACAGATTCATCCCCCAGTCCTTTTGTATCTTAGGTGCTTATATGGCCTCCATTACCATAGTATTGGCGCACACCAGTATCTAGTGTATTCATCCTCACAACACCCTTGTGAGGTAGGGAAATGCTATTATCCCCATTTTAAAGATGGGGAAGTGAGCCAGAGAGAGAATCATAGAATCATAGAATATCAGGGTTGGAAGGGACCCCTGAAGGTCATCTAGTCCAACCCCCTGCTCGAAGCAGGACCAATTCCCAGTTAAATCATCCCAGCCAGAGCTTTGTCAAGCCTGACCTTAAAAACCTCTAAGGAAGGATGAAGGGTTAATGTCTAGCTATTCCACCTGGAAGCAGGCGGGGCACACCCTGACTGTCTCCTAGGAGCAATGCACACATTGCTCTATCCAAGGACAAGGGCTAGATATGAACCCTGAGAACTTGATTGTTTGGACAGCAACTGTGGGAGGTTTCTTTAGCCTGGGCTCAAGGCCTGAGAACCAGGATTGTAGTAGATAGAGGATGGTAACTAAGCATATGAATCAATGTCATACATTCCTTTGTGTAGCAGTGTGTAATGCTTAGGGGGAGAAATATAATAAAAGGAGAAGGTGGAAGGCAGGGGGGGCAGAACAGCCCATCTCCGCTGACCAGCCTGCTTGCTTGCAAAAAGCTGTGTTCTGTCTCATCACTGAACCGCAACAGAAGGAGATTCTACCACCTCCCTAGGTAACGCATTCCAGTGTTTCACCACCCTCTTAGTGAAAAAGTTTTTCCTAATATCCAATCTAAACCTCCCCCACTGCAACTTGAGGGTAAGGCTTGGCTCAACAAAGGGATTTAGGTGCCTATAGAATCACTAGACCAACACAGCAATCCACAAAGCTTGGGTTAGGTGCCCTGGCTCCCTCTACATTGAAGGAGGAGAGAGAGGTGCCTTGTGAGATCCACAAAAGCGCCCCATGGAGAGTCACCTAACTTAGCCAATGGGAGATGCCCACAAGAAGGGTGTGTGCTAAGCCTAGCCCCTCTATGGAGATAGGTGCCAAAGTCCGAGCTGCAGGGAAGTGGCTCTCTCTGCTAGCGATCCATGAACAGGGGGAAGATAGGCGCTCCTCTGCCTACGTGCTGTGTGGGGGCCAATCCTGCAGGTGTGTTCTGAGACCACCTAACTCCACACCGAATAGCTGAGGAGGGGGTGGAGGTATTATTGTAGCCATTAGCCCAATGGCTAGGGGCATGTTCTAGCCACCCCAGGGTATGTCACGGGCTACAGAGTGAGTCTCCCTCTTTCTCTGGTTCGATTAATAGTTATTTATTTTAAAGTGGAACAATGGCGACCAGAGAGATTGAGAGAGCCACGCATCAGTGTAGTCTGTAGCTCTGTGGCTAGAGTGCTTTTTTGAGAGGTGGCAGAGCCTTGTTCAAGTCCTTTCTCCTCAGACAGGAAATCTGAACCTGCGTTCTCCCATGTCCCAGGGGAGTAAAAGGTTACAAGGGAGTACCTCCTGAGCTATTTTGTGTGGAGTTAGGCAGCCTCTGAGCATAGTGTACCCCACGTTACCCCCTGTATCCACATATTAGGGGGACGGATAGCTCAGTGGGTTGAGCATTGGGTTGAGCATTGGGCTGCTAAACCCATGGTTTTGAGTTCAATCCTTGAGGGGGCCATTCTGTGTGACCGTTGTTTTGGGGGAGGGATAGCTCAGTGGTTTGATCATTAGCCTGCTAAACCCAGTGTTGTGAGTTCAATTATTGAGGGGGGCATTTAGGGACCTGGGGCAAAAATTGGGGATTGGTCCTGCTTTGAGCAGGGGTTTGGACGAGATGACGTCCTGAGGTCCCTTCCAACCCTGATATTCTATAATCCTATGATTCACCACTGTTGTATGATTATGATAGGTTTTGATGCCTTGTGAGGTCTCATTTGAAAAGTCTTAAGTTGATGGACCTCATTGCCCTCTGTCAAGGTTCCTCCCCCACTCTGAACTCTAGGGTACAGATGTGGGGACCTGCATGAAAAACCTCCTAAGCTTATCTTTACCAGCTTAGGTCAAAACTTCCCCAAGGTACAAAATATTACACCCGTTATCCTTGGACTGGCCGCTACCACTACCAAACTAATACTGGTTACTGGGGAAGAGCTGTTTGGACGCGTCCTTCCCCCCAAAATACTTCCCAAAACCTTGCACCCCACTTCCTGGACAAGGTTTGGTAAAAAGCCTCACCAATTTGCCTAGGTGACTACAGACCCAGACCCTTGGATCTTAAGAACAATGAACAATCCTCCCAACACTTGCACCCCCCCTTTCCTGGGAAATGTTGGATAAAAAGCCTCACCAATTTGCATAGGTGACCACAGACCCAAACCCTTGGATCTGAGAACAATGAAAAAGCATTCAGTGTTTTACAAGAAGACTTTTAATAAAAAATAGAAGTAAATAGAAATAAAGAAATCCCCCCTGTAAAATCAGGATGGTAGATATCTTACAGGGTAATTAGATTCAAAAACATAGAGAACCCCTCTAGGCAAAACCTTAAGTTACAAAAAAGATACACAGACAGAAATAGTTATTCTATTCAGCACAATTCTTTTCTCAGCCATTTAAAGAAATCATAATCTAACACATACCTAGCTAGATTACTTACTAAAAGTTCTAAGACTCCATTCCTGTTCTGTCCCTGGCCAAGACGACTACAGACAGACACAGACCCTTTGTTTCTCTCCCTCCTCCCAGCTTTTGAAAGTATCTTGTCTCCTCATTGGTCATTTTGGTCAGGTGCCAGCGAGGTTACCTTTAGCTTCTTAACCCTTTACAGATGAGAGGAGCTTTCCCCTGGCCAGGAGGGATTTCAAAGGGGTTTACCCTTCCCTTTATATTTATGACACGCCCCCCAAATCTCAGCTAGGGTGAAACACTGGCTGGGATTTCTTCCTGGAGTTCTAGGAAAACAGAGTTAATAAGACACATGCATCTCTAAATATACTACCAAGTACATAAAGACTAACAATATTTTCCACATCTCAAGGACGATTTTAACCAGTTGATTCTGGGAAACCTTCACGGGAGGTTTCAGAGTGACAGCCGTGTTAGTCTGTATTCGCAAAAAGAAAAGGAGGACTTGTGGCACCTTAGAGACTAACCAATTTATTAGAGCATAAGCTTTCGTGAGCTACAGCTCACTTCCTCAGATGCATATCGTGGAAACTGCAGCAGGCTTTATAGATTTCCACTCCATACGCCTAAATGCAGTGCCTTGCATAATGACAGGTTTCAGAGTGACAGCCGTGTTAGTCTGTATTCACAAAAAGAAAAGGAGGACTTGTGGCACCTTAGAGACTAACCAATTTATTAGAGCATAAGCTTTCGTGAGCTACAGCTCACTTCCTCAGATGCATATCGTGGAAACTGCAGCAGGCTTTACAGATTTCCACTCCATACAGCTAAATGCAGTGCCTTGCATAATGACAGGTTTCAGAGTGACAGCCGTGTTAGTCTGTATTCACAAAAAGAAAAGGAGGACTTGTGGCACCTTAGAGACTAACCAATTTATTAGAGCATAAGCTTTCGTGAGCTACAGCTCACTTCCTCAGCATCAGCCACTTTGTTAGAAGCTCCTGAGATGTGTTGGATGTCGAAATCAAAATCTTGGAGAGCTAAACTCCACCGAAGAAGTTTTTTGTTAGTTTCTTTGACGGTGTGAAGCCACTTTAGTGCAGCATGGTCGGTTTGCAGGTGGAAACGCCGTCCCCAAACATATGGGCGTAGCTTTTCCAGAGCGTAGACAATGGCGTAACATTCTTTTTCAGTGACTGACCAGTTGCTTTCCCTCTCAGACAGTTTTTTGCTGAGAAACACTACAGGGTGGAATTCTTGATCAGGTCCTTTCTGCATTAAAACTGCTCCCACACCACGCTCGGATGCATCTGTGGTTACTAGGAACGGTTTGTCAAAGTCTGGGGCCCTTAGTACAGGGTCAGACATGAGTGTCGCTTTAAGCTTGTTAAAGGCCTTCTGACACTTTCCGGTCCACTGAACAGCATTTGGCTGTTTCTTTTTGGTTAGGTCTGTCAGTGGGGCAGCGATTTGGCTGTAGTGCGGTACAAATCGTCTGTAATAACCGGCCAAGCCTAAGAAGGATTGAACCTGTTTCTTTGACTTTGGGACAGGCCACTTTTGGATAGCATCCACTTTGGCCTGTAGGGGGCTGATAGTTCCTTGACCCACCTGGTGTCCAAGGTAAGTCACTCTGTTTAGGCCTATTTGACACTTCTTAGCCTTAACAGTTAGTCCTGCCTCCCTTATGCGCTCAAGGACTTTTTGTAGATGTTCCAGGTGGTCTGCCCAGGAATCCGAAAATATGGCCACATCGTCAAGGTAGGCGACTGCATATTCTCCTAATCCCGCTAGGAGACCATCTACAAGTCTTTGGAAAGTGGCGGGTGCATTTCGCAGCCCGAAAGGGAGTACATTAAATTCATACAGCCCGAGATGTGTGATGAAGGCTGACCTTTCCTTGGCAGATTCATCTAGCGGTACCTGCCAGTACCCCTTGGTTAAGTCCAAGGTAGAGATGAACTGGGCCCGTCCCAGTTTCTCTAATAGTTCATCTGTGCGTGGCATGGGATAGTTGTCTGGGCGAGTTACAGCATTTAGCTTACGGTAGTCCACGCAAAAACGTATTTCCCCATCTGGTTTGGGAACTAGAACCACTGGAGATGCCCATGCACTTTCAGAGGGGCGGATTACACCCATCTGTAACATATCCTGGATCTCCCGTTCTATAGCAGTTTTAGCTTGAGGAGACACCCGGTAAGGTTGGACCCTAATTGGGTGAGCATTACCTGTGTCAATGGAGTGGTATGCCCGTTCAGTCAGTCCTGGGGTGGCTGAGAACGTTGGCGCGTAGCTAGTGCACAGCTCCTGGATCTGCTGTCGCTGCATACGCCCAAGGGTCATGGAGAGGTTCACCTCTTCCACACCACCAGCACATTTCCCTTCGTAGTAAACACCTTCAGGCCACTCAGCGTCGTCTCCTCCCTGGGCTGTAAACTGACAAACCTTTAATTCTCTGGAATAAAAGGGCTTTAGAGAATTAATATGGTACACCTTAGGCTTTCGGTTGGAGGTGGGGAATGCTATGAGATAATTAACAGCTCCCAGGCGCTCCTGGACCATGAATGGCCCTTCCCACGATGCTTCCATTTTATGGGCCTGGAGCGCCTTTAAGACCATGACCTGGTCTCCTACTTTGAAGGAACGCTCTCTGGCATGTTTATCATACCAGGCTTTTTGCTCTTTTTGAGCATCCTGTAAGTTTTCTCTAGCAAGGGCTAAAGAGGTTTGGAGGGTGTTTTGTAGGTTGGTTACAAAGTCCAGAATGTTAGTTCCTGGAGAAGGTGTAAATCCCTCCCATTGCTGCTTCACCAACTGCAATGGCCCCTTAACCTCACGGCCATATACAAGTTCAAATGGGGAAAACCCTAAACTGGAATGTGGTACAGCTCTGTAGGCAAAGAGCAACTGCTGCAATACTAGGTCCCAATCATTGGAGTGCTCATTTACGAATTTACGTATCATGGCCCCCAAAGTTCCATTAAACTTCTCCACCATGCCATTTGTTTGATGATGGTAAGGAGTGGCAACCAAGTGATTTACCCCATGAGCTTCCCAAAGGTTTTTCATAGTTCCTGCCAGGAAATTAGTCCCTGCATCTGTGAGGATGTCGGAGGGCCAACCTACCCTGGCAAAAATGTCTGCTAGTGTCTGGCACACACTTTTAGCCCTGGTGTTGCATAGAGCTGCTGCTTCCGGCCATCGGGTGGCAAAATCCATGAAAGTCAGTATGTACTGCTTTCCTCTGGGTGTCTTTTTCGGAAAAGGACCCAGAATATCCACAGCTAGTCGCTGAAATGGAACTTCAATGACGGGGAGTGGCTGGAGAGGGGCTTTGACCTGGTCTTGGGGTTTTCCCACTCTTTGGCACACCTCACAAGACTGGACATAGGTAGAAACATCCTTGCCCATTCCCTCCCAGTGGAATGACCCCCCCAAACGGTCTTTGGTCCTGTTCACCCCAGCATGGCCACTAGGGTGATCATGGGCTAAGCTCAAGAGCTTGGCCCGGTATTTAGTTGGAACTACCAACTGTCTCTGAGGATGCCAGTCTTCCTGGTGTCCCCCAGAAAGAGTTTCCTTGTATAAAAGTCCTCTTTCTACAACAAACCTGGATCGATTAGAAGAGCTGAGAGGCGGTGGGTTGCTCCGTGCCGCCGTCCAAGCTCTCTGGAGGCTTTCATCTGCTTCCTGTTCGGTCTGGAACTGTTCCCTTGATGCTGGAGACATCAGTTCCTCATGGGATTGTGGACCTAGGCTTGGTCCCTCTGGAAGCGATATAGGGGATGGAGCTGTTTCTGTTGACTGTGAACCGCTCTCGGCTGGTGCACTATGTTGGGATTCAGGTTCCGGCTGAGCCTCTTGTGTAGGGTTATCGGCTGCTGCCAGTTCAGGTTCGGTGGGGCCCTCTGGTGTTGAGGTTGCAAGTACTGGATTCAGTGCTGACACGGGGTCTGGTGTTGGTTGTTCGGCTGGTTCCGGTTCTGGGACTGGTTCCGTCTGGGTCTCTGGGACTGGATCCACTACTGCTGTTGCAGACATTGGCCTGGGGTCCAGGTCCATCACCTCTGACTGGGTCCTGATAGAAGTTTCCGGAACAGAGCTAGGCCTCACGGCTTGTTTAGCCTGGCTGTGGGTGACCATTCCCACCCTCTTGGCCTGCTTCACATGATTGGCCAAGTCTTCCCCCAACAGCATGGGGATGGGATAATCATCATAGACTGCAAAAGTCCACATTCCTGACCAGCCCTTGTACTGGACAGGCAACTTGGCTGTAGGCAAATTGAAAGAGTTGGACTTGAAGGGTTGAATCGTCACTTGGATCTCTGGGTTGATTAAATTGGGGTCCACTAAGGAAGCATGGATAACTGACACTTGTGCTCCGGTGTCCCTCCATGCGGTGACCTTCTTCCCGCCCACACTCACAGTTTCCCTCCGCTCCAAGGGTATCTGGGAGGTATCTGGGCCTGTGGACCTCTGGTGTGATTCCGGTGCAATGAACTGTAATCTGTTGGGGTTCTTGGGGCAGTTGGCCTTTACATGCCCCAGCTCGTTACACTTAAAACATCGTCCAGCTGACGGGTCACTGGGGCGAGGAGGGTTGCTGGAGAACGGGGTGGTGGGACGATAAGGGGTCTGGAGGGTTCTTTGGGAGGTAGGTGGGGCTTTGGGCGGCCCCCGGTAATAGGGTGTGGTCTGGGGTGGTCCCTTCTGGTCTCCGCTCCAACTGCGACCAGTTTTCTTCTTCTCTGCCACCTCCACCCATCTGGCTCCAATCTCTCCTGCCTCAATTACAGTTTTGGGTTTCCCATCTAGGATGTATCTTTCTATTTCCTCAGGAACACCCTCTAAGAATTGTTCCATTTGCATTAGGAAGGGCAAATTTACTGGAGATTCAACACTTGCTCCTGATATCCGGGTAAATGACATGTCTGGTTTCCACCTTAGGGCTCTGAACCTCCGACGAGACTGCTCGGGTGTTATCCCCATTCTGACTCTCGCCTTGGATTTAAACAGTTCATACTTGTTCATGTGTTCTTTAGGCATTTCAGCTGCCACCTCAGCTAAGGGTCCACTGAGCTGCGGCCTCAGCTCTACCTTGTATTGGTCAGTAGAGCTGTTGTACCCAAGGCAGGCCCTTTCGAAGTTTTCTAAGAAGGCCTCAGTATCATCACCTGCCTTGTAGGTGGGGAACTTTCTGGGATGGGAAGTGGTACCTGGAGAAGGATTGCTAGGGTTTGTTGGTATATTCTGCTGGGCCTTTATCCTCTCCATCTCCTCCACATGCTTCCTCTCTTTTTCCTTCTCCTCCTCCACATGCTTCCTCTCTTTTTCCCTCTCCTCCTCCACATGCTTCCTTGCCTCCATTTCCCTCTTGTGGGCAGCCTCTTGGTGTTGTTCTGCCTCCCTTGCTTGTTCCTTCTTCAGCTGCATGAGTTCTATCTGTCTTTCATGTTCCCTTTGTTTTTCCTCAGCCTGAAATTTGGCTAATTCCAGCTGTAGTCGAGCTGAGGATTTGGCCATTCTAACCTCTCTGTTTTTAACTAACTTTACACCCGAGGTTTAGAAATAAACAAACAAAACTTGGCTGTAAAATTTTGCTGTGCTGGAATAGAATACCTATTCTCTGATAGTGATTGTCAGCCTACAGAAAAAGACAATTCCCTTGTCTCTGCTCTGGGCCCAAATTAAAGCAAAAAACCTCCAACTACTTGGAAACCTGCTTACCCAGCCCAAAGAAAAAAAAATTTCTTTTCAAACCTGTGCTCCTTGTAAAACAAAAAAAAAAAAATCAAAATCCTAAAAAAAACCCTGCCACTTTTGTCTCCAGGCAAATGGGTAGAGCACACCCCCCCTATTTACTTTTAGGAAGAAAAGAAAAAAAAACCTCTGGATTGGAAGACTGTGAATTTCCCTGCAGGAGTTAAGTACCCTGCCTCCAGGCAAAGAAAACCTGCAATTCACAAGATAATCCCCTTTTGTCTCTGCTTGGCCACAAAGCAGAGAGAAACCAAGCTGCTTTCAGTTTCAAAGCTGCTTTCTGGACTTTCTTTCCAAAGAAAAAAAAATTCCTTTCTAAAATCTGTATTTCTAGCTCAAAAAATCTCAACTGGATCTCAAATGATTTCAGGTTAATCCCACCACTGTGCCACCATGTCAAGGTTCCTCCCCTACTCTGAACTCTAGGGTACAGATGTGGAGACCTGCAGGAAAAACCTCCTAAGCTTATCTTTATCAGCTTAGGTCAAAACTTCCCCAAGGTACAAAATATTACACCCGTTATCCTTGGACTGGCCGCTACCACCACCAAACTAATACTGGTTACTGGGGAAGAGCTGTTTGGACGCGTCCTTCCCCCCAAAATACTTCCCAAAACCTTGCACCCCACTTCCTGGACAAGGTTTGGTAAAAAGCCTCACCAATTTGCCTAGGTGACTACAGACCCAGACCCTTGGATCTTAAGAACAATGAACAATCCTCCCAACACTTGCACCCCCCCTTTCCTGGGAAATGTTGGATAAAAAGCCTCACCAATTTGCATAGGTGACCACAGACCCAAACCCTTGGATCTGAGAACAATGAAAAAGCATTCAGTGTTTTACAAGAAGACTTTTAATAAAAAATAGAAGTAAATAGAAATAAAGAAATCCCCCCTGTAAAATCAGGATGGTAGATATCTTACAGGGTAATTAGATTCAAAAACATAGAGAACCCCTCTAGGCAAAACCTTAAGTTACAAAAAAGATACACAGACAGAAATAGTTATTCTATTCAGCACAATTCTTTTCTCAGCCATTTAAAGAAATCATAATCTAACACATACCTAGCTAGATTACTTACTAAAAGTTCTAAGACTCCATTCCTGTTCTGTCCCTGGCCAAGACGACTACAGACAGACACAGACCCTTTGTTTCTCTCCCTCCTCCCAGCTTTTGAAAGTATCTTGTCTCCTTATTGGTCATTTTGGTCAGGTGCCAGAGAGGTTACCTTTAGCTTCTTAACCCTTTACAGATGAGAGGAGCTTTCCCCTGGCCAGGAGGGATTTCAAAGGGGTTTACCCTTCCCTTTATATTTATGACACCCTCTTAAAATGTGTGTATCATTGTTGCATATGAACTCATGACATTTTGCCATGTGTTTGTTACTGAAACCTGTTGTGAGTCTGAGAAACACCCACAGACTAGAAATAACAAAGGGAATATAAACAAAAGACCTGCATGTCATTCCCGCAGATGGCTCCAGCCTCAGGTAGACAAAAGGTCTGAGCAAGGAATTTGCAATTAACCTGAGAGACACGACATATCTCCCGTACACCACAGACTGAGTGGCTGCACCTCAGTGGGAGGGAGGGGGTGAGGTGGGGATTTCTGAAAGCAAGGAGTATAAATAGGGCACAGTGATATCATGACTTGGCCTGCCTCTCCCCTTCCCCCCCCATCTCTATACAAGGAAGCAAGGGCATCTGGAAAATAAAGATCTACACTGAGACTTTGGGAGGCACTGCACCTAGCAGGAAAGCATTCCATTTAGCATGAACTAGGGTGAAGTTTGGGGTGAGAAGAATCCTCTTGCATTTCAAATTGTTAGCTTGGTAAAGTTTAGGATTTAGACTGCAGTTTTGCTATTTTATTTCCTTTTGTAACCAATTCTAAAATTCTGTGCCAATACCACTTGGTCTCTTAAAATCTATCTTTATTTATTAAACTGGTTTCATCTAAACCAGTGAGTTAGTCTAAAGGGCTTGGGGGATCTGCTCAGATTACAGAGGCTGGTGCATGCTCTTTGAAAGAGTGGCAAACTAATTAATAAGCTTGCATTGATCACGAAGGTCTTGAGCAGGGTAAGACGCACATTTCTATGGTGCAAGGCTGGGGCTGGAGGAATTGGCTGGGGTCTCCCATCATGTAGTTGATGAGTGGCTTGGGGGAGCATTCACATAACTTTGCGGGGTGTGCCTCTGCACGCTGGTGGATGAGTGAACAGAGACTGGAGGGGTTTGCTGTTCACTAGCATAGCAGAGTAGGAGACAGCCTGGGCAGGAGATTTAAAGGGGGCACAGGGCTCTACAGTCCTGACTGCACCCCAGGGCATGTCATGCACACCTACCAGATCAGGCCCCGCCCATGATTTAGGCAGAGGAGAGCCTATCCTCCTCCAGTCAGTGGATTGTTCTGGGGCTTAGGCAGAAGCTAGGCACCTGCGGTGAGCATAGTCAGAGGCAGAGGGAAACTTATTTCCCTAAGGAACTCGGACTGCAAAAATTTGGCACCAAGTGAGTTTAAGCGGTAGCTGAGTGGGAATTTGGTGGTACCTTATTATCTGTGAGGATCTGAACCTAAGTGACTTGTCCAGGTCACACATGAAATCTGTGGCCTAGCAGGGGATTAAACATAGTGCCCTAATCACTGAACCATCCTTCCTCTCCATGAATGCTGGGAAATCAGAGAGATGTTATGGTGTTGGCCACAAAGATTTCGGCTTAGACTGTAACCTCTTTGGGACAGGGTCTGCCTTTTCCGTATGTGTTGATACAGTATTTAGGATAAAGGCGCCAGCCATTAGGCACAACCGCCATAATAACGATTAATAATGAATAGGCAAATATGGACCCAAACTCCTCCTTCGGCTCACTCTATCTGTATGCTGTATCACAAAGCAGACAGTAGTACCATTGACTGGCTGTTAGGATCAGCACATAAACACATCTTGAGATATGCCCTACGATATGGGGAGATAATCTGCACTGACTAATGAAGCTTGCCTGGATTTCAACAATAGCAATGTTGGAAATATTTCCATTCAGTACAATACAAGGGATATTATTTTAAAATGGCATGTGGGACTGAGGCAAGGACAAAGAAGAGTGATTTCTGCAAGCTTATTAATAGTATCTAGTCATTAAATATAATTCATTTGAATTATTATTTCATACCTGCCAGTATCCAGTCTGCAAAACCCAGTCGAATGTAAAGTTGCATACATCTGCAATATAGCTGCAAAACAGAGCATGAATGCACATTAATTTGTGCTTATTTACACACATTTGTCTGTCTTTGCAAATGAGGCGTCAGGCAGTGAAGAGGAGGGGAGGCAGGGAGAGAGACCCTAGCTTATCTTTCTCTGTCCCATTGCAACATTGATTCCCCCCCCCCCATCCCCTCTCACAGCATTTTGTCATCTCCCAATTTCCCCTCACCAACTCAAACCTCTGAGAATCTGGAGAGAGAACAGCAGGACAGGGTTCTTCACCCTCCTCACGGCGTGGGGCGGCATCTTCATCTAGCCCTGGGCACGGGGGAAGCTGTGCAAGGAGCTCCTGGGAGGAGCTGCTCCACAGGGGCTCTTAGCAAAGTGTTCCATGCCCATCAGTGTGAAGCAGGGAAAGTAGGAACTATGACAGCTTCCCTGTAGTAAAGACCTAAGTTGTCCATAAGAACCTGGAGGAGCTCTGATTGGCTGCCCTTCTGTAGGAATCATAAAACTGTAGAGTTAGAAGGGACCACAAGGGTCATCTAGTCTACACCCCTGCCACGAAGCGGGAAGCAGCAACATGGGGAAGATCAACCAATCATGGGATTTTCCCCATACATTTTTTTGGTCCAAAATAGTTGCAGGGTTTAATGAATTAATGGCTGTAATGAAGTGGGAGACCATTAAAGGAGAAGTCCCATTTAAGTACAAAGTATTTATTTTTTCTTTTTTTCTTTTCTTTCTCTCTATTCTTCTTTCTCCTTCTCTCCACTCCCATCCTCCCATAAATTCACCGCAGATCAGGAAAACTGTAGGACTGGCAGATCTGTTCCTTGTCTCAAGGATCACCCAGTAATGTGTGAGGCTCTTTCTGTAGAAAGTGGAACAATCTCTGCCTTGTGGAGCTCAGAATAAGGGGAAGGGACATAAGCGGGTTACTTACCTCTCTGGTAAGTGCCTCCGTTTCTCCTGAATGTTTTCATACACCTGAAAACCTCTCATTAGGGGGTAAACAATGTCCAACATAAACCAGCCCTTTACCCTTTTGGTGCAGGCGTCAACAAGTAGCTCTTCACCCTTTCCAGACCACAGTTACCTCGCTAGGTCTGGGTACTCTTCACCTCTTGGTCAGATGGGTATTACCTCACACCGCAAGGTGGCACTACTAAGCTGTAGGGATTACTGTGCTTTGCCTTCACCATGAGCTCCAGCCCTGAATAGTGAAGAAGCTGTTCTCTCCTTTCTCAACTATTCATTTTAATTCTTCTCCTCTCCTGAGAGCTACTTCACAGCAGGGCTTGCCTGTGAGCTCGACTTTCAGGCTTCATTCACCATCCCTTCCTCAGGATGAGGTGGTTGCCTGCTCTCCAGGTCTCTCCCAGTTCTGAGGAAACAGAGTTTGTGCATCGTCCTCCCTTCCCCATCATTTCTTGTCACATAGCCCCTGAGACTGCAAGTCCCAGAATTCCTTTAAACGGGTAGTTAACAAGGAAACAGGTCAGATCTGCAGCTTGACACCTTCATAATAGGCCCAGCTCCACCTGTGACAGACTACAACATGTTAATAACAGTACTGCCAACCCCAAACAAGGAATAATCATGAGTCAGGCCTCCAGCAATCTCGAGATTTGCTTTAAAAATCATGTGATTGAAACTAAATAAATACTACATTTTAGATTCTCTTTATTTGACTGCTGGGTTTTGAGCCAGAGGGTACACTGAGATCACATTTTCTAGCTTTTATCCACAACCATGAAGGCTAGAAACTTACTTTTATAAAATAAAAATTGAGATTCTCATATATTCACATGACTCTAGAAGCTGAAAGTTTAAGAAGAACACCCAATTATGAGGCACATGATCAAATCAAAAGCATTGGCAACATTGTGTTAGAGAGAACACAATGGAGCTCTGCCACATGAAGCAACCAATTAAGGTTACATTATCATATGTGTACACATATTACTTATTTCATGGTATATGTGGGCTAGGTTCCCTGTAGGCAGTAGTGTGGCTCTTAAGAAAAAATGTATATATGGAGAAGGCTGTTCAAAGAGGGCTGAGTGTTACAAGAACAGAATTTTAAAATGCTAGCCTTAGAAGTATTGTATTATGGAAGTCTATAGATTAATAGATTTTTAAGGTCAGAAGGGACATTATGATTATCTAGTCTGCTACTCCATGTAATTTCTGTATCAAGTCTACAACTGGTGGTTGAGCTATGGCATATTTCTTAAAAAGCTATCCAAGCTAGTGTTAAAGACTTGTGGTGGATTCTCCATCACTTCATTGCAAGGTAATTTGTTTCCATGCTTAATTCCTTCAGTGTTAAATTCAACTTTATTACCAGCATAAAGTTGTCTAGCTTCAGCTTCCAGCCACTGGATCGTATTATATCTTTGCTATCAGAAATCTTCTCCCCATGTAGGGACTTATTGACAGTAACCAAGTGACCTCTTAACTTTCTTTTTGGTACAGCAAAATAGATTGAGTTTCTGAAATCTGTCATTGTAAGGCAGGTTTTCCAGGCCTCAAGTCAGTCTTGTAGCTGTTGTCTAACCCCATTTGAATTGTTCACCATCATTTTTGAAGTGTTGACATGAGAACTAGAACCAGTGTATCAGCAAAAAGAAAAGGAGTACCTGTGGCACCTTAGAGACTAACCAATTTATTTGCGCATAAGCTTTCGTGAGCTACAGCTCACTTAAAGCTCATGCTCAAATAAATTGGTTAGTCTCTAGGGTGCCACAAGTCCTCCTTTTCTTTTTGCGAATACAGACTAACACGGCTGCTACTCTGAAACCTGTCAGTATATCAGCAGTGATTTCACTGATGCTGAATATGAATTGGTTACCATTCCTTTAGAGGTATTAAGCTGAATGTAAATTGGAAATACTGACAGTTTGCAAAATTACTTGTTTCACTTTTATGTTACAGTGTTGCAAACACTGGAGTAGCTATCCTCAGTTAAGTATCCATGGATATGTTCAAGAGGTCAAGGATCCTTGAATATGTAATATGTCTAGTAATTATACAGATACAGTGTCAACAATACCCTTTCAAAAACGTCTGAGTAGCTGTGGCTGATTGCAAAGTTCTGTGCACAATATAATGGGTTATATGGATTTATGGTTGAGAATTTATGCTCTAGTTCTCCTATGAGGTTTATAATCCATTAAACTCAAGTTAAATAATAACCGGTAAGACATTGTAGTGAACTATCGTAATGATTAATTTGTATGTGTCAGTCCTGCCTTCTACTGCATGGAATCAAAAATGCCAAGCTTGTGTTTTAGGCCCTGTATGGTTACTATACCGTTAATTGCCAGAGATTGTCCCTTAGAAGTCTCCACTGATCTGTATTTGTTAATCATATTTCAGAAGCTTTAAGTTATGTCCCTTGTTACATTTTACAGCACCTCTGTGAGGAAAGTAGGAAATGCTGGTGGCCAGGGAAAGCCAACGCTGCAGTTGAGCATGCTCAATAGAGAAGACATGCTGAAATTGTTTTCCAAAACAGCCTAAAGTGTGCCCTGTTGCAAAGCTCTGAGAATGGCTGATTGAGTCATTAGGAAAGTTGCCAGCTGCTTAAGGTGAGGAATACAATTTTGATAGCAGCTGACAACTACAGGAGGTGCGGGAAACTGTTTTGTAATTCTGATGCAGCTAGTTGTGGTGAACATGGTAGAAGCTTTGAGCAGCAGACAACCAAGAATAAGGATTGTTATTTTAACGAAAGCATTAATAAATCTGAGGAGACATAAAAACCTAGTCTCGTGCTAATCTGGGAATCCGGAGATTCCTTGCTTTGCCACAGATTTCTTGTGTGCCTTCAGTAAATCATTTAATTGCTCCATGCCTCAGTTTCCCACCTATAAAATGGGGATAATAGTATTTCCCTGCCTCAAGATGACAACAGGTGGCTGCTTCTCCAGATTTTTCCCCATCATCTTCACTGAGTTTAATGACAATATTAGGATATGTCTACACTGCCCCACAGTTCCAAACACAGTGGGCTGCTCTGTAACTTCCTCCTGTGGACACTGCAGGCAAAAACTAAACACGTTCCTTGTTTGTGCACTTTGTCCTATGCACCATCTTTGATTTTCAGCATCTTTTCTCTTTTTGTTTCTGAGTCATCTACTTTTACTAGCCATGGAGTATGCTGACATATTCTGCTGCTTGTTTTCTCTTGACTGAGATGAATGCAAGAATCACCAATAAAGTCTTAGTTTCTCAAATGATCTGTCTTCTGAGATCCAGGTTGTGGCTGATGTTCCCCCACCCCCATTTAGATTTTGTCTAGTGATTCAGTCTACGACAACCAGAAATGGGAAGATGAACCCACTGTACATGTATATTATACACAAAAACATTAGAAGAATACTAAGGCTGCAAAATCAAGCACTCAAAACTAGGACGTGTCAGTATTAAGGTGGCCCACACCACCTGAATTCAGCCCCCTTGTGTGTCTGCATGATGAGACAGTCTTTAATTACATAATCACATACTATTTTTTCCATGGCTCCCCGGCCTCAGTCAGTGCACAGGGTGGACAGTGCTCACTTAATGATCAGCTACTCAATATTATTTTTTACCTTCCTTGTCGTCATTTACCAAAGGCTATTAATACCCATATTGTCGTCAGCAGGGTTGGAACCATTAGGTCCACCACACAGACCTCTGCCGCTGGAGCTAGCTGCACTAGAAAGGAGTGTCAAGATGACACGTTTTCTTTATTAGGCTGATCTTTAGTTTTGTGATTGGGTAGTTTTCTTAACCTACAGGCATGGCTGTGTCTAAGGGCTAGTCTACACTTGAAACACTACAGTGGTGTAGCAGGATTCTTCTGATGACCTAGTTCTAGCTAGACTAGGAGTTAGGTTGCTTAACTATGTTGCTTAGGTTGTTAAATCCTCTATGTGGACCAGCACTCACAGGGAGCTGGACACTTTGCCAGAGGGTCTCACAAATATTTGCTGCTGCAGAAGAAAGGTGAGATCCAGAAATTTTGGGGTCCATTCCAGACTCTAGATGGGAGTGTGCTTCAAGGGATTGATCCAAAGCCCGCTGAAATCATTTGGAGACTTTCAGTTAATTTCAGTGAACTCTGGGATTGGGCTCTTAGTGCTGAATGCCCTGGGTTCAAACACCACTGATGACCCATAATTCACTGTCCTGGACATGTACAGCTTCAGAAGTTGTGTATGAGGAAGAACCCCTTCTTGACATACCTTAAAACCACCCTCAGGGGGAACCCTACTTCTAGATGGCCAAGTTTGCCACTGGGGTATGTGGTGCAACTCTGCTGAATTTATTGTCAAGCTGGTGGAACTTAATCTGTAACTTTATGGGTTTTCCCATCATTAGATATCTTGTACTAAATCTTTACTCTGCATCCATGATAGCTTTTAGCGTCACTTCACTCATGCCTGCAGCAACATTAAACTGTCAGAGAATATAGCAGGAAAGGGAGGGAAGTAAGCACCAACATTAGTGTTGGGTTTTTGTTTTATTTTTTTTTTCCTTTTTTATCTGTGCTATCTCCTCCTCGGCATTATTTACTAGCTGCATCGCACTGAGCTGGGCATTTAACTGCCCACACACCTCCTGCAAGGGCTTCATTTTTTGTGACTGAAACAAGAAGAAATGAGTCTTTGTTATTGAACGCTTGAGACGGAGCCATGTTTTAGTTGCCCAGAGGCCCAGTGCCGGCTGTGAACAGGCTTAGGTAAAGAGAAAAGGCACATTTTTCTGGAGAAGCTCAGTCTGCAGCTAAATAGTTTCAGAAACAAGTCTATTCTTTGAGCACATCCCTTGAGACAGAGCATGGAGTTAGTTGGCCCCTGGTGATTTCCCCCAAATATTCACAGCTCTAGATCTAGTGATTAACCCCCCCCCTCCCCCCCAAAACACATCCTTCCAACTTTAACACAGACAGCATTACCTAGAGAGCACTCTGTAGGTCTCCGGGCACCATATCCCCTAGGATTGTGGTCCCATCAGTTAAGCAAGGTTGAGACCAGTCATTACTTGATTGGGAGCCCCCTCCCCCAGATGCTGCTGAAGCTGTGCTGCTGAATTACTGGCATTCTGCATCCGAGGGGTTGGTTATGCCATTTAGGCACTGTGCTGCGGTGGGGCATTGCATGGCTGCACCACCCCAGTGGCAACACTGTGGGGTACAATGCCTCCTAGTACGCCACGGGAGCTGCTAACCCATTCAATAGGGTGGATAGTACAGCTAGCCACAGGGTTAGGGAGGAGAGTCACAGTTCTCCCTACTCTCTGCTCATGCAGCCCTGGGGGAGTAATCCCGTCATTGCCTTAAGTCCAGGGTCTGCATTTCTGCCCAGCCCTGGAGACGTAAACATGAAAGAGGCTCCTCCAGCCCTGTTCTCTTGCACAGTTCCAAGTCAGCATAAACGTGATGCCAGCAATGCTGTGATAGGAGTGTAGAAATAAGGCTTTGAAGACATGGGCTTGTCATATTACCTTGGCATTTTCTGCAGGAGCAGGAGTCTTCGCACTGGTGGTCCTGGCCAAATTCCTGTGTGGGTACACCCTGCTAATATGCAATTGCTCTTGCGGCTTTGATAGAGTATGGTATTCTTTTTCCAGCTATCTTAGGTACTTGCATGGCCCCTGATTCCATCTGGGTGCTCCGACACTATTTAGTGGATTTATCCTCAGAACACCCTTGTGAGGTAGGGCAGTGCTATTATCCTCCTGGGACAGATCAGCACCCAGAAACAGAAAGATTAAGGGCCAGATTTTTAAAGGTATGTAAGTGCCTTAAAATCTGGCCCTAAGTGACTTGCTCAAGATCACACAGGGAGCTTGTGATAGATAGTTGAATCCAGGTTCGCCAAGTCCCTGGGCATGGTATTGGGGACTGTGCCCATAAGGGCTGAGCTTCCCAGACAGTCTGAGTGGGGTGTTGGTCACTGAATGCCACACTCAGGTATTACCCTAGCATCTGGATCATCTTTCCTTGCTGATGCTCTTCCTAAACTATTGCATTGGGTTGCTCTGTACTGTAAAACAGCTGCTGCATTTAGCCTCTGAGAAGGCTATATAGCAGGGGAGTGCGAGTGTGTGAGGCACTCATTAAGGCAGCTACCTAAGTACCTTGCAGAATGGATGCCTGGAAGACTAAACCTTGTGTAAATAGGACAATAGCACTGGGTGTTTTTTGAGGGCTTGATTAAGTCACTTCTGGTGCAAATTTTTATGCAAACATATTTGCATGATTTGCTACCTGCAGACATCCTTGCAAACAAAAAAATTGCTTGTTGGAACACTGGAAAATGGATATGAAGAGTGACTGATGCAATCAAAGTGAATTCTCAGGGATTATCTGGAAGAGGAACTGTTGTTTGTTTGTTTTTGTCACCTTTGAAATCAAGATTTGAAAATATAAAACAAAACCAAAGCCAATATAAACTGGGCCTTATCCAGAACTCACTGAGGTCAGTGGAAAGCTTCCCACTGAATTCAGTGGGTTTCGGATTGGGCCCTTTCTACTTCATTACAGGGAAAGCTTAAACAAACATTATGTTTGCTCTTCAGGCTTAATAATACTCACACTTTTTGTTTTTGTTTCGTTTCCCTTGTTATCTACCACATTTTATTATTTAAAATAAATGCCCACTTTGCTGAACTTAATGCAGCCTTGTATTTTTCTTCATCAACAAAAGAAGAAAAAAAAAGTCAATCCTGAGTAACGAACAAGATCAGTTCCTGCCAAGTGATGCTGTGGCGGATACCCAGGGATGAGATAACGATTAGCAGGTTGTACAAGCATGACTCTTTTCTGACGGTCACTAAGGGACGCGCAGATACAGGTTTTGCTGTTGGTTATTTAGACGATACTCAACAGTCCTCTGTGCTATAAGAAATGGAATTTTCAGGAGAACGAAGGATAGGCAGTCTGGACACATACACTAGCTGTACTAGAAAGGGGTATCAACATGACATGTTGTCTTTATTCTGCTGATCCTTAGTTCTGTGACTGGGTAGTTTTCTTACCCTACATGTACTGCAATGTCTAAGGGCTCCTCTGCATTTGAAACACGATTGTGGCGCAGCAGAATAGTTCTGTTGACCTAGTGCTATCCAGACTGGTGGCTAGGTTCCTTAACTATGTTGCTTAGAGGTGTGGATTTTTCACACCCCTAAGCAAAGTGGCTGGCTTGATTTAACTTTTGCTTGTAGACCTGTTGTAAGAGGAGGGGTAAAAGGTTAGGTAGGGGCTAAAAATCTAATTTTCCAATAAATTATATAATGAAAACTTTTAACAGTCAGAGTAAATGGAATCCACAAGTATTTCCAGTGGGTTTCTGATGATCATCTGTTTTAAAACTCTGATTACCATTAAGATAAACTTGTCAGCTAGCTACACTAGTGGTATTATAATCTACTTCAGGAGTTTATTAACTGCTGCGCTCAGTACCATTTGCTCAGAACGATTGTACGCATTTGAGACAAGAAGCCACTCTGACTTTGAGCATAAATACAAGAGCAAGCTTAATAAAACAGATGAATTACATTGCAGTGTAAATTAGACTAGCATTAGTTAATTAGATGCATTAGTTCAAATGCAATCCAGCACTGTATGTGGTGAAATGGTAGCCAGTGTGATTAGGTTTACCACTTGGAAAATAATAGGTGTTAATCACACTGAACTATCCATCCATGTTTCTGAGCCAGTATTTGCTGTCCCCTTTTTTTCACCTTGGATGGGACAATTGATTTGCTCACTGATGAGTTCTTGTTTGGGCATAGTCATAGGTAAGGGTCTGGGAGCATGTAGGAGGATAATTCCATATATGTAAGGATGGAAAGCTCTAACTTGAGGATGGGTGGGTGGGGTAGCATGGATTGGTTCAAAATGCAGCTCACCTTGGGCCTCACACACCTCCCATTAAAGCCAGTAGAAAGGCTGATTGACTTCAATAGGTCTTAGGTTGGGCTCCTACTGAGCAGCAAAACCCTCACAGAAGTGATGCCCACTACCCTAAGGGATGCCTCACCCTCTGCAGTCATGAATGTCCAGCACAGTTATGTCCCCCTGGAATAACAGAATTGGCAACCAACAAGCCTCATAATACTGGATGCTGGAAACGGGTTTCTTGCCACTTGGCCTACGACTGTAGAAGTCAATCCTGGAACCTTCTTCAAACTGGAGACAAGAAAGAGGGGAAAGTTAGATCTGTGTTTCTTGCAGAATTTATAAGGAGCTCAGATATTATATTGATGAGAACACAACAAATACAGTGATAGAGGAGATTAGACAAAATTTGGAGGAAAGCCATATTTTTTGTTTCGGTTTTCACCAAAATGGTTAGTAGCGAATGGATGTCTAACATAGTGAATGCCAGTGAAAATGAGGTAGGATTACAGGCTAAAATAGGGAAAGAACAAGTTAAAAATGATTTAGACAAGTTAAATGTCTTCAAGTAACCTCAAAATACATCCTAGAATGCTCAAGGAGCTGACTGAGGAGATATCTGAGCCAGTAGTGATTATCTTTGAAAAGTCCTGGGAGACAGGAGAGATTCCAGAGGCCTGGAAAAGGGCAAATACAGTGCCCATCTATAAAAAGGGAAATAAGGTCAACCCAGGGAATTACAGAGCAGTCAGTTTAATTTCAGTTCCCAAAAACAGAAAGGAGCAAATAATTAAGCAATCAATTTGCAAACACCTAGAAGATAATAAGGTGGAAAGTAACGGTTAGCATGGATTTGTCAAGAACAAATCATGTCAACCCAAACTAATAACTTTATTTCACAGGGTAACAAGCCTTGTGGACAGGTAGGGAAGTAGTAGACGTGGTATATCTTAACTTTAGTAAGGCTTTTGCTATGGTGTCAGATGACCTTCTCATAAACCAACTAGGGAAATGCAACCTAGATAGAGCTACTATATAATGGCTGAATAACTGGTTGGAAAACCATTTCCAGGGAGTAGTTATCAGTGATTCAGTCAAACTGGAAGGCCATATCGAGTTCGGTCCCTCAGGGATCAGTTCTGGGTTTCGTTCTGATCAATATCTTCATCAGTGATTTAGATAATGGCATAGAACGTACACTTATAAAGTTTGTGGATAATACCAAGCTGGGAGGGGTTGCAAGTGCTTTGGAGGTTTGGATTAAAATTCAAAATTATCTGGACAAACTGGAGAAAGGGTCTGAAGTAAATAGGATGAAATTCAATAAGGACAAATGCAAAGTCCTCCACTTAGGAAGGAACAATCAGTTGCACACATACAAAATGGGAAATGACTGCCTTGGAAGGAGTACTTCAGAAAGGGATCTGGGGGTGATAGTGGATCACAAGCTAAATATGAGTGAACAGTGTAACACTGTTGCAAAAAAAGCAAACATAATTCTGGGATGTATTAGCAGGAGTGTTGTAAGCAAGACACAAGAAGTATTTCTTTCCCTCTTTACTCCATGGTGATTAGGCCTAGACTGGAGTATTGCAGCTAGTTGTGGGAAGACTGAGAGGGAACATGATTACAGTTTTCAAGTACATAAAAGGTTGTTACAAGGAGGAGGGAGATAAATTGTTCTCCTTAACCTCTGAGGATAGGACAAGAAGCAATGGGCTTATATTGGAGCTGGGGTGATTTAGGTTGGACATTGGGAAAAACTTCCTAACTGTCAGGGTGGTTAAGCACTGGAATAAATTGCCTAGGGAGGTTGTGGAATCTCCATCACTGGGGATTTTTAAGAGCAGGTTAGAGAAACACCTGTCAGGGATGGTCTAGATAATTCTCAGTCCTGCCATGAGTGCAGGAGACTGCACTAGATCATCTCTTCAGGTTCCTTCCAGTCCTATGATTCGATAAGGTCCTGTTAAAAAATATTTCACAATTCACTCTCTCCATCCCATCTCTTTCTCTCTCTCTCTCTCACACACACACACACACACACGCACACACACACACACACACTACAAACATGGGAATTGTACAGGAAAACCAAATGAATCCTGAGTTTGAATTATCTTCTGACAGCAGCTAGGTCATACTCCTTGACTAAAAGAATGTGTAGGAAATGAAATCTTCTCTGACTGTTTCCTGCTTTTTAAAATGAGCAGCCTTTAACCAAAAGCAGTTTTTTTGCTTTCATGTTTTCAACATGGCTTCACTATTTTGGATTTAAATAAAAATAAACAAGGAAAAACGAGGGGGGGGGAGGGGAAGCTGCATTTTTTAGTTGGGGATTTAGTCGGGGATTGGTCCTGCTTTGAGCAGGGGGTTGGACTAGATGACCTCCTGAGGTCCCTTCCAACCCTGATATTCTATGATTCTATGCATTTACATGTTTGCTTATTTGACTTTGAAAATGTTCAGTTTCCCACTAAACAGTATGAAGTTCTATTCAAGAGAAGAAACACAAAGTTTCCGAGCAAAGGCTTTCAACCACATGCTGTGCGCCTTGGACTGTAACTGCTTGCAGCAACTTCTATTAGTTATATCATACCAAGAAGCCTATCTGGTACATCTCACCTTCAAGATCAAGAGACAATGCAAAGTCAGAGGAGAATTCTGGGTAAAGGACTAAGTTGCTGACAAAGGCCAAAGTTTAAATAAAACATGTTCAGTGGAGCTGAATCAATACTTTATTTGTTAAGGAGAAGTAAAAGTACAAAAAAGCTTGTACAACTCGGCATAAAAAAAGTGAGAAATCAATTCTGCTTAATTCAAAATGCTTGAAGAGTCACCTATGCCATTATGTATGAATAATTCAGGAACATGAATTTATTGCAGACACATATTGTTTGGTTTGGATTTAGTTTTGCCCCACGTTTGACCTGAATCCTGTAAAGAATGATATTCAACTAATTGAAATAACATTTTGCAGGTAAGAGAATGCCTTAGGGATGTTTGAAGACGAATCCTGAAATAGAATTTGGAAGATGAAATGTCTGAAAGTTTATATAAATAGTGTTATTTTACTGTGTGTTATCTATGGTACATGAGGGTCTTCATATCCAGGGAGCATGCACCTCTTGAGGCTAAATAAGAATCTTTTCTCCCCTCCAGCCTAGTAATAATGAGTGTTAAACATGTTTAGCAAAAGTTTTGTCTTCCCTCCACCCCACATCTTCTGTTCATAGGAGGATATTTTATAAGACCTTATTGAGATTAAGTGATATCAACTATAGTAATGCAAGATGCCTTCAGGCAGAACCAACAAAATCATGTTTTTCACATTCTAAGACATTGCAGAAACACAGTGCACCACAAATTTGACAGGTTTGATGTGTCTTCACACATGCAGTGATCAATGTAGTGATCAATGGCTCCATGTCTAGTTGGCAGCTGGTATCAAGTGGAGTGCCCCAAGGGTCGGTCCTGGGGCCGGTTTTGTTCAATATCTTCATAAATGATCTGGAGGATGGCGTGGATTGCACCCTCAGCAAGTTTGCAGATGACAGTAAACTGGGAGGGGAGGTAGATAGGCTGGAGGGTAGGGATAGGATAAAGAGGGCCCTAGACAAATTGGAGGATTGGGCCAAAAGAAATCTGATGAGGTTCAACAAGGACAAGTGCAGAGTCCTGCACTTAGGATGGAAGAATCCCATGCACCGCTACAGACTAGGGACCGAATGGCTCGGCAGCAGTTCTGCAGAAAAGGACCTAGGGGTGACAGTGGACGAGAAGCTGGATATGAGTCAACAGTGTGCCGCTGTTGCCAAGAAGGCCAATGGCATTTTGGGCTGTATAAATAGGGACATTGCCAGCAGATCGAGGGACATGATCGTTCCACTCTATTCAACATTGGTGAGGCCTCATCTGGAGTACTGTGTCCAGTTTTGGGCCCCACACTACAAGAAGGAGGTGGAAAAATTGGAAAGTGTCCAGCAGAGGGCAAAAGTGATTAGAGGAGTGGAACACATGACTTATGAGGAGAGTCTGAGGGAACTGGGATGGTTTAGTCTGCGGAAGAGAAGAATGAGGGGGGATTTGATAGCTGCTTTCAACTACCTGAAAGGGGGTTCCAAAGAGGATGGCTCTAGACTGTTCTCAGTGCTAGCTGATGACAGAACAAGGAGCAATGGTCTCAAGTTGCAGCGGGGGAGGTTTAGGTTGGATATTAGGAAAATCTTTTTCACTAGGAGGGTGGTAAAACACTGGAATGTGTTACCTAGGGAGGTGGTCGAATCTCCATCCTTAGAAGTTTTTAAGGTCAGGCTTGACAAAGCCTGGCTGGGATGATTTAGTTGGGGATTGGTCCTACTTTGAGCAGGGGGTTGGACTTGATTACCTCCTGAGGTCCCTTCCAACTCTGATATTCTATGATTCTATGTATTTTAGCCTTTAAATATATGTACAACCTATGTAATCAAGATGTGCACTATGACTAATATTTATTTATTTTACAATAGCACCTCGAGATTCCAAAACAGATCAAGCCCTATTCTGCTAGGCAAGGTACAAGCACATAGTTAGAAACGGTCTCTGCCCCAAAGAGTTTACAATGTAAGTAGACAAGAAAAGATGGGAGGGGGAACAGAGGGACAAAGATGGAGTGATTGACCCAAGGTCCCCCAGCAAGGTGGTGGCAGAGCCAGGCTTCCTGACTCATTTTGGTGTCCTAGCCACTAGATTAGACTGCTTCTGCGGTACATACATATAGACACTGTCATAAATATAAAGGGAAGGGTAAACCCCTTTGAAATCCCTCCTGGCCAGGGGAAAGCTCCTCTCACCTGTAAAGGGTTAAGAAGCTAAAGGTAACCTCGCTGGCACCTGACCAAAATAACCAATGAGGAGACAAGATACTTTCAAAAGCTGGGAGGAGGGAGAGAAACAAAGGGTCTGTGTGTCTGTCTTATATTGGTTTCTGCCGGGGATAGACCAGGAATGGAGTCTTAGAACTTTTAGTAAGTAATCTAGCTAGGTATGTGTTAGATTATGATTTCTTTAAATGGCTGAGAAAAAAATTGTGCTGAATAGAATAACAATTTCTGTCTGTGTATCTTTTTTGTAACTTAAGGTTTTGCCTAAAGGGGTTCTCTATGTTTTTGAATCTAATTACCCTGTAAGATATCTACCATCCTGATTTTACAGGGGGGATTTCTTTATTTCTATTTACTTCTATTTTTATTAAAAGTCTTCTTGTAAGAAACTGAATGCTTTTTCATTGTTCTCAGATCCAAGGGTTTGGGTCTGTGGTCACCTATGCAAATTGGTGAGGCTTTTTATCCAACATTTCCAAGGGAAAGGGGGGGTGCAAGTGTTGGGAGGATTGTTCATTGTTCTTACGATCCAAGGGTCTGGGTCTGTAGTCACCTAGGCAAATTGGTGAGGCTTTTTACCAAACCTTGTCCAGGAAGTGGGGTGCAAGGTTTTGGGAAGTATTTTGGGGGGAAAGACGCGTCCAAACAGCTCTTCCCCAGTAACCAGTATTAGTTTGGTGGTGGTAGCGGCCAGTCCAAGGACAACGGGTGGAATATTTTGTACCTTGGGGAAGTTTTGACCTAAGCTGGTAAAGATAAGCTTAGGAGGTTTTTCATGCAGGTCCCCACATCTGTACCCTAGAGTTCAGAGTGGGGAAGGAACCTTGACAGACACCAATGGAAGTATTCACAGACAAGAGAACTGCATTTACATGAAATGAACAGAGGACATTGAATGCATTGAATCTACTCAGATAAATAAGTTGGGATTAATGAAATGGGATAGTCTGCCCCTTCAAGGCAGTAGTCCCTATTGGTGAGCCCACCCTGCCACATGGGATTTGAAAGATTGGTCAGCCCACCCTTTAAAGATTTGAAATGTTCACTGTAAGGACCTTAGGGGGTTGTGGAGAGAGGAAGTGGTCCTGGGAATGAACAGGGCTTGGGAAGAAATCCTGTTGCTGTATCTTTAAGGACCCGGGACCAGGAACCTTGCAGAGATGGGTGGGGCAAGGGTCTCCTCTTTCCTCCTTCCTCCACCCTCTCACACTAACCTTTTGGGAATGAGGTGGGAGAAGGGGACCCACATAAATGCTATCTCCTCCTTCATAGCAGTGCAGATGTCGGCAGAGAGTCAGAAGGCTCCTGCAGGGCCCTGAGTTAGCAGGATGAAGACAGGGGCAGGGGAAGGTCTGCCTGCTGACCCTTCCCAGCCTGAGGGTGGGAGAACTGTTTGGGACAAGTGCCAGCTGGAGGAGCTGTTCCACTGTGAATAAATAATTTAAAAAAGGCATTGTAGCAGGATCTTGGGTCTTCCAACTCCCAGGTGAGTGCTTGAACCACCGGGCTGCAGAGTGCTCTCTCTCTCTTTCTAACCTAACTATGCCTTGGTTATTTATTCACAGTAGAATAGCTTTAACAGACCAGAGCTCGCTTACCAGAGCGGGCCCCATAGGTAATTTAGGCAGAGGAACACTTATTGTTTTCTGGCTCGTGCATTGCAGTGGAGTTAGGTATCCGGACATCTGGCCTGAGGCTACCCTGTGCATGCTCAGAAGCAGGAATATAGGCATCTAGGGAACTTCTACTGCAAAAATCTAGGCTCCAAATGAGTTTTTAGGCACTTACAGGTTCAGAGGCAGGGACTTTGGATCCCACTGGGGCCTGTGTCTGAGATTTAGATATCTAATTTAGCAGTTAGGTGCCTAAATCCCCTTATGCATCAAGCCCCTGTTCATGACTGGGGAAGAAAGAGGCTGTTGTACTGTTCCTTCATGTGTCGCTTTTCCCGTGGTGCCGTTGCGAGCTCTGCCTGTGTAGAGAAAGCGCAACACAGAACTATCGAGCTTTCAGATATGCTGCGCAGCCGTGTTTATCCCCAGTCATTATGATGCTTCAGAGAGCTCAAGCAAGATCAGAATTAAAGTTTTCACCTGAACTTTGCAGCTGTGATTGCAGACAGGAAAGTTCGTAATTGATGTAGTAGGAAAAATCGGCAACAACTTAAAATAAAATAATATGTAAGCTTCAGTGAGCATGAGATAAGTGGCCTGTAAATAAAATTGTAATGATAAACACTCTTTATTGAGGTATACATCATTATTCTCCAGTTAAATTATTCAGTGAGTCATAGTCCAAAGTAATGTGAGTAGCTTATAATTTATGAGGCAATTTCTGAAAAGCATTGTCTTCCTTTTTTATACATGGTAGGAAGCCCCGGCTGTCTGAAATGTCCGGTTTAGGACATGCTGGCAACGAACATCTGAGTTTTGTTAATCAGATGTAATGCAGGGTAACAGGCCCATGAGAAGCTTGGGGAGACCAGTTGTCACTGCTGTCACTGGTGTGCATCAGAGTCATTAAAGTCACCTTGTCAAGGGTGGATTTTATAACGTCGGCAGAACACCCGGTGATTGCACTGCTGAACAGAACCAGTTTAAGCACAAACAGGTCAGTGCAACTCAATGCCAATTCATCTTGACAACCACTGCAGGTTTACCCCACACCCACACTACTGCCACTCGGCACTGTTTTAGTCGCAGTACTCATATATACCCAATACCTAATTCCGAGAAGCACTGTATTCTGGGACATCCTAAGAGGCGCTGTGATAAGAGAACTATCTGGATCACTTCACTCTGAACCGTATTACTGCTGTTCATCCAGACACTCTGAACCGTATTACTGCTGTTCATCCAGGGTGAAATGGATCAGGCTGAACTGGTTCTTACACCCGCTGAAAACAAATCTAATCAGAATTAGTCTTGGAACATCTGTAAACCAGTGGGGGCATTTTTGCATGTGGATGTGCCAGCAATACAGACAACGCTTTGCCCCTCAAACCTGCAAGTTTTTGCACAGTGACCTGCCCTCTAGAGCAAGAGTCATTAGAGGCTACAGGTGGGCTGAAGTAGTTAAACGCTAAGGGTCTGATCCACATTCCATTCAACTAAAGGGAAAGACTGCCATTGCCATTAGTGGGCTTTGCTTTCGGCCTTCGGCCACATCCTCCATAATGAGCAGAAGTACATTTTCACACCTTGGGTGTACTCGGTCCTCTGTGCCCAGATGTGGAGAGGGAAAATGGTGGGGGGGGTGACTGGAGGATGAGTCAGTCTGAGGAGCTAGGATTAAGCACAGTCCTGGACAAAGGAGGTGCTTAGCTATACATGTTTCTCTTAGTCTTCTCTAATGGCTGGGTACCAGCACTCTCCTGAATGCATGAACGGGGGTTTCCCTGTGCTGCAGCTCATTGGTTTTACTTTGCACTTTCACAAGCAACACCCTGTACCTCCGTTGTGCAGGATCAAGCCTGGGAAGTGTAGCTAGTGTACTTCACTGCCATGGCTCAAAACCAGAGGCCCCCGATGTCAGCAGATGAACTGTTGGTTTTGTATGTTGTTGGGTTTTTCACGTGACATTCTCTGGATCCATTTTTGTTTCTGCTTTAAGAAAACAAAATAAATGACATTATAACCGTATCAGTGTGGGAAAGTTATTAGAGATGTAAATAAAAGTAAAGCTTTAATCAGGTTTGAAATCCAATAACTGTGATGTGAAGCAGACATTTTGGGCTTGTCTACTCAGGGACATCCAGAAAAATTAATCCAATTTAACTAAAGGTGTAGATTAGTTCAAGCCTTGTATGAACACCCTCATTCAGAATTTAAATGTCCTTAATTTAGTTTTACTTAATTCACTTGCAAAACCCACATTGGGATTTAATATGGTTTAACTAATCCACGCCAAATTCACACCTCTGGTTAATTTGGATTAATATTACTGGATGCCCCCATATAGACAAGCCTTTTATTCACTCAGCTACACAATCCTGGGACACTAGAGATTTTATCTTAGCCACCAGAGAGCCCTGACACTCATACAAAAAAGCACGTGTTTTTTTGTGCACACTGCTAGCTAAATAAAAATGAATGAATAAGTAATGACTATCAATTTGTAGACAAAGGATCAGCCCAGTTCCCCTGCTGGGCCCAGTTTCCTCTGTGGAGGAGCTAGTTATGGCTCCCTGGTTCTTCTTTAGAGAACCTCCAAGGCGTAGCTAAAGTACTGGCTATGCCCCCAAAGGGTTGTTACCAGAGAACGTTATTGCTACAATGCACCGAATCCCACGTGCTTCTTGAGGCGGGGTCTGTGGAGCATGAAATGTAGTTTGGAGCTAGCTACACCAGCTCTGTGCCTACTGGGAACTCCAATATGCAGTTCCCACCTCTGAATATGCGGTGGTTTTCAAGGCACATTGTAATGTGGTCAGACCCCAGTCATCAGCGGGCGGGATCGAACCTGGGACCACTGTAGCTTAGTGTATGAGCCTCTATTAGATGAGCTAAAAGCCACCTGGCTTGCTCCCTCACAGGGCACCACTTGGCCCTACAGATTTATAGTGTGGGCACATGTAACCAGTGATAAACGCTCCCACTTCCCAGAACCCCCTGCAATAGTGTCCCTGTAATTATTGTAGTTCTATAATATCTATCGGGGACTGAGAGAGTGCAAGACGTGCTGTGTCTCAACGACAAGAGCTGAAGGTGCCTCCGCTGGTGGGCCCTCTATGTGCTAGTGGATTTACTAGGGCCGGTAGGAAAGACACTCAGAGTGAAACCATACTGGGCCTTATTTGGGCTCCAGGCGGGGCAGTGTAGAGGGTCAGGATTTGCCAAGCCTGGCTCCTGAGGTGCTCTCTCCAGTCCAGTCTCTATTCACAGCAAATAGGAGTGTGCAAGTTTCCAGGCCAGGTTGAGTTGGTGGTGTGTGTCTCATTGAGGCCTCTCTGCACTTGCTCTCTGCCCAGTCTCTGCTGCTCCCTCACAAGTCCCACACAGACATGCTCCCTGCAGCAGTCACATCCTGATTCCACCTGCAGATCCTGCTGCAGCCAGATCTGTGCACAGTTCCTGGGTTTTTCTCCTGGGCTCGAGGGGGTCCAGCTGCTGGCTTGCCATGCCATCACCACCTCCCAAAAGTGTCAGGTCACTTCCTGGGTCAGGGTCTTCCCATAGAGTTTCTGCCCTTGCTCCTACCCGGGAAAGGGGATGTGCAGTGAGGAGGAGGTTAATGGCAGGGAAGTTCCCTGCTTAGCTGTTTCCTCCCCACACCATCAGCAAGCTCCCTAGTAGTGTTGGGCAGCTTCTGAAATATGCTTCCATTCGACCAGAAACACAAAAAGACACACAGCTCAGCAGGGTCTCTGCGTACAGATAATCAATATGACACTAGCAGCATGTTGGAGAGGTCAGTCTGTGAATATCAGCTTTCCAGCACACCAAGGGAAAAGTCACAAGAGCACTAAAGCTTCCAGGCTCGAAAGAAATATTTTATTTTGGGTTTTCTTGAGCTCTTTTCTCTACAAAACTGATGGGCAAACCAAAACAAAACACCAATGTAAACATTTAATAAAAGCATAAATTGCATGGTATGTAATGGGGGTTGTCAAGCTGGTTTGCCAGCGTCACAGGGATAACTTACCTTTGCTTTTTGAAATGTGGAGTCTGCATGGACCTTTACTGGTCCCATTGAATATACAGGGTGCACAAGGAAGGCTCCTGTTGTAGGGAGTGTCTTGGAGTCTTGCAGAGAGAGCAAAGAGCATGGCCTCACCATGCAGTGAATCCAGTCCATCCACTGGGACCGTGGGTATGTCCTCACCAGTGTAAGCAAGGTTTGTAGCTACTCTGGAGGGCACAGGGCAATGGACATAAGAGCCAGGGGCGCTCCCATCTGTGCTCCCCCATCTGTGTTCTCCATTTGCTCACAGGAGAGGTATTGGGCAAGTAGTCCCTGCTCTCATCACTTCCAGCAGAGGCACAGTGTGGGCAGAGCCAAACAGGGCAGCATAGGCCTTGCCTACATGAGAGAGCTGTGCTGACTTAACTAGACTGGCATAATTAAATCCCCCAACACCCAATGTGAGTGCAGTTCTA
This sequence comes from Lepidochelys olivacea, assembly GCF_965140295.1. Taxonomy (NCBI): domain Eukaryota; kingdom Metazoa; phylum Chordata; order Testudines; family Cheloniidae; genus Lepidochelys; species Lepidochelys olivacea. The sequence continues at coordinate 13,074,685 of NC_140412.1, forward strand.
ACAATATCAAGGTGTTTTATATTTAGGGTGACCAGATGTCCCTCTTTTACAAAGACAGTCCCAATATTCAGGGCTTCTTCTTATATAGGGCCTATTACCCCTAACCCCTGTCCCAATTTTTCACACTTGCTAACTGGTCACCCTATATATACTGGTATGTCTGTTTCCTTATGGGAAGGGGAATAAACTATACCTGAAGGAGAGCTCTGCATAAGCTCAAAAGCTTGTCTCTCTCACCCACAGAAGGTGGTCCAATAAATATATTACTTCACCAACCTTGTCTCTCTAACACCCGTATATGACACCTTTATACCAGCCTAAAACTGCTTCACTGGTATAACTAGGGCATAGATCAGGCACAATTGCACAGCTGAATACAGGCGGTGACAACCTAGCCCTAAGTGATTTGACCAGAGTAACACAGAGTCAGTGGCAGAAGTGTGAAGAGAAGCCTGACTCTTTGCAGTCCCTGTGCCAAACACCACTTCACACTTGGATTTTCCTGTGCATAGGTTTAAGTGCAGCAGACATCTGCATGCTTGTCCCATCTTGATTCCATTAATCAGCTAGGGAGAGAGGGAACGGTTACTTCTCTATCAAGGGGTTTGTTTATTTTCTGGCTGCCACACACTGCCGCATTCCCCTGGGAAATCAGAGAATATTGGTAGAGCTAATTTTTTTAAAATTAAAAAGTGACTTAAAGTTCTTAGCAAAGTGGAGGCTGCACCTTCCAACCATCTCTCACAGATCTGTCCTGTGTGTGTAAAATTAAAGGTATGAAGCACGTCAGCTGCCTTTTGGATCAGTCAGCCATTTCAGCTTTGATGAGCAGAAATGAACTACGGCTAACAAAAGTGAGGGAGATGTGTGCAAATATGTAAAAGACGTTACTGTTCCAGGAAACTAACAGGGATATAATATCCTTTCCAAGTGATGATCTTGAGAGAGACTTTTCATTTATTACTTAGTACTATTTGTGTTATGGTAGCATTCTGAGGCTCCAACCAAAGTTGGTCTGGTCCCCATTGTGCTAGGTGCTGTGCATACAAATAGTAAGAGATGGTTCCAAACAGACAAGACAGACCAAGGGTGGGTGAATGGAAATAGTAATCTTTAGGCTATGTCTACACTACCGCGGTAAGGTGACCTATGCAACCCACACAACATACACTACGCTACATACCTTAGGTCAAGTTACTGCAAGGTCTACACTGCAGGGCGGGGTGATGGGAGAAACTCTCCGGTTGTCTTACCTTACTCTTCTCATGGGGTAGAGTACAGGGGTCAACCAGAAAGTGATCTGCTGTCAATTTGGCAGGTCTTCACTAGACCTGCTAAATTGAGTGCTGTGGATCGATCTCAGAGCATCAATCCTGGCTGTAGTGTAGACATAACCTTACTCTACCTTGGGGAATGGAGGCATTCAGGTTACTCAGGAAGTCCATGGTAGTCAGGAATTGGACCCAGATCTTCTGAGTCCCAGTCCAGTGCCTGAAACACAAAACCATCCTTCCTCATTCCTTTAGTGCCATCTTTCTTTCCAAACCCAGATATCGCAAGGAGCTAGATCAGGGATCGGCAACCCTCGGCCCGCGCCACTTTCCACAGCCCCCATTGGCCTGAAACAGTGAACCTCAGCCAGTGGGAGCTGTGATCGGTCGAACCTGCGGATGCTGCAGGTAAACAAACCATTCTGGCCTGCCAGGGGCTTTCCCTGATGGGCCGCATGCTGAAGGTTGCCGATCCCAGAGCTAGATCTTATTCTTACCAGACCGGAGGTTGGAGATGGGGCAATAGTTGGACTATATTGGCAGCTTCTGTGATAAAAGTACAGTGATCTTCTTTCTTGGACTACAGAATGTCACAGGACCAGATCCTCAATTGGTGTAAAATGACCTAACTCCATTGAAGTCAACAGCATCAGGCTGATATACCAGCTCAGGGTCTGGCCTGTGTTTGGAGAGTACCAACTCGGGGCTAATTTTTAAGCCCACCTGAGCACAAGAGGTTTGAGTCTTGATCCAACCATGACACTTCCCCCATATCTGATGCAGCCCACTCATTCCCCAGCTCACACAGTGCAACAAGGTGGTTGCGGCCAGCCGGAGCGAGCCATATGGCTAATACCACATTGACCCTACTGACAGGAGGTCCTCAGAAGTGACCTGACCCAAGCCCAAGAGAATACGGAATTTTCAAGTCTGACCTGACCCAAAGCAGACACTTATAGTCAGGTTCTATTGAGTTTGGGCTGGGTTGCAGGGCTCTAGAACAGGATAGTTGGTGCTTAACTGCTAAAGGCTGAACCTCACCCTAGAGTCAATAGTCTGCAGAAGAAATATGCACCACACAAGTCCCATTTAAACCATATTTCGATGACTTACATGGTACATAGTCCTGTGTGAGTGCTGTGCATAGGACTGAATTTCACCCTATCGCAAACAGTCTTGAATGGAAGGAAAGTCCTCAATGGAAGGAAACAATTCATAAAGGACACACTTGATTTGATAAAAATTGCTCAAGTTCTCTGTCTGCAGATCAACGAGTCTTGCTACATAAAGCCACGGAAGACAGTTGTCACAATAGTTGCTCCTAGCAGGTACCTAGTGACAGCCAGCACCTCAGCCAACTGTGAACAAAGTGTTCAAAAACTCTTCAGCCTAAGTAGGAGAACTAACACGCCTGAAATCACTTGTGTCTGACTTTGTATCTTCGGAATTGAGCAGGTCAACTAATTGGGGAATAATGGGGATGAAAAGAAGAGTGTGAATAAAAGAGAACAAGAAGCAGTAGAAACTATGCTTCCAAGGCTTGGTTTCTTTCTGATGGTTCTCCTCCTAGCTTACCCAAGGCACAAAAGGGGGAGGCAGGTGCTGCAGATGCATCATAAAAGGCACACAAAGAGCTGGGATTGTTTGGTGCATATTTGTCTCCTTTTATGTCTGCCAGCTGGCCAGTCACTAATGCTTCTTTTGTGGGGAGCTCTGTGAAGAGAGAAAACAATGCTGCTCCTCTGGTAACTTTCATTCCCCTTGTTGCAACCTTTGCCCAGGCTCAGCTTGCTAAGGGCAAAGTGAGAAAGGCCGATATATAATTCAGGAAGCTTGCGAGTTTGGAAAGCTTTGCAAGTCAATGGTTAAAGGCACTGTGACCTTCATTCTCTAACGAGCCAGGTTCTTTGTTTCAGAAAATCGACTCCGCTTCTTCATAGCATAGTTGGGTGACAATGGAGAGACACCAGCTGACGATATTGCCAATTGTGTTTATCTTCTCTTTCTTACTCTTGTGCTTTAATGGCTAATTAGTATAGCCTATTCTACTGTTCCCTTTTACCATTCAAGCTATTGAAGTGGCTGTATTTTTTGTGTTCACATGAAAAGACTTAATAAGCAAGGTCAAAGCTGTAAAGTAATGTAATTGATAACGATGGTCCAGTAGTTTGGGTGCTTGCCTTTGATTTGGGAGACCAGCTAAATCTTGTGCTGCCACAGGCTTCCTATGAGACCTTGGGCAAGTTATTTAGTCTCTCTATGCCTCAGCTCCCCATCTGTAAATTGGGGGTTATATCACTGCCCTACCTGACAAAGGTGTTGGGAAGATAAATACATTTCACAATTGTGAGACACTTAGAGTATGTCTACACTACATTGTAAACCCAGGTCTGTAGGAACCGGGCTTGTGGACTCGGTGATTCCAAGCCCACACTTGCATGTGCACTCTGCACTATCAACTGGGTTTAAAGTTGCTGGACCCAGGTCTCACAGATGTGCTAGTGTGTCCATACTGCACTAAAACCTTCTGACTCATGTCCACACTGCAAAATGATAGGGCTTGGGTCTGAATCCTAGCAGGATTTGGGCTCTGATCCACCTTCCCTAGCAAGGCCCTAGGACCTGAGTCCATGTGTAACACCAACAGACCCCAATCGTCTGCAGGTGGGATCAAGCCGGGGATGTCTGGAGCTTAGTGCATGAACCTCTACCGCATCAGCTAAAAGCCAACTAGCTGTTAGCGAAGGCAGTTGAGCTGACTAATTTTATATCTCTCTCTAAGTGGTCTCGGTGCCACGAGATGAGACAGCACAGCTCACCTAGAAGGTGTGTGGGTTACACGTGCTGAGCCAAGTCAGACTGAATTGTGTGTGGATGGAAGACGTGGTTGGGCTCAAACCTGAGTGAGATCCAGGCTTAGTGTGCAGTGTAGACATACCCTTAGATTAGTGATGTGCAAAAATTTCCAGTCCTGCCTCCCTTACCGCTAACAGAATCCATCCAGTCCTGCCTCCCTTACCGCTAACAGAATCTATCCAGTCCTGCCTCCCTTACCGCTAACAGAATCCATCCATCCCCCTCCCTTACCGCTAACAGAATCTATCCATCCCCCTCCCTTACCGCTAACAGAATCCATCCATCCCCCTCCCTTACCGCTAACAGAATCCATCCATCCCCCTCCCTTACCGCTAACAGAATCCATCCATCCCCCTCCCTTACCGCTAACAGAATCCATCCATCCCCCTCCCTTACCGCTAACAGAATCTATCCATCCCCCTCCCTTACCGCTAACAGAATCCATCCATCCCCCTCCCTTACCGCTAACAGAATCCATCCATCCCCCTCCCTTACCGCTAACAGAATCTATCCATCCCCCTCCCTTACCGCTAACAGAATCTATCCATCCCCCTCCCTTACCGCTAACAGAATCTATCCAGTCCTGCCTCCCTTACCGCTAACAGAATCCATCCAGTCCTGCCTCCCTTACCGCTAACAGAATCCATCCAGTCCTGCCTCCCTTACCGCTAACAGAATCTATCCATCCCCCTCCCTTACCGCTAACAGAATCTATCCATCCCCCTCCCTTACCGCTAACAGAATCTATCCAGTCCTGCCTCCCTTACCGCTAACAGAATCCATCCAGTCCTGCCTCCCTTACCGCTAACAGAATCTATCCAGTCCTGCCTCCCTTACCGCTAACAGAATCTATCCATCCCCCTCCCTTACCGCTAACAGAATCCATCCATCCCCCTCCCTTACCGCTAACAGAATCTATCCATCCCCCTCCCTTACCGCTAACAGAATCCATCCATCCCCCTCCCTTACCGCTAACAGAATCCATCCAGTCCTGCCTCCCTTACCGCTAACAGAATCTATCCAGTCCTGCCTCCCTTACCGCTAACAGAATCCATCCATCCCCCTCCCTTACCGCTAACAGAATCCATCCATCCCCCTCCCTTACCGCTAACAGAATCTATCCATCCCCCTCCCTTACCGCTAACAGAATCTATCCAGTCCTGCCTCCCTTACCGCTAACAGAATCCATCCATCCCCCTCCCTTACCGCTAACAGAATCTATCCATCCCCCTCCCTTACCGCTAACAGAATCCATCCATCCCCCTCCCTTACCGCTAACAGAATCCATCCATCCCCCTCCCTTACCGCTAACAGAATCCATCCATCCCCCTCCCTTACCGCTAACAGAATCCATCCATCCCCCTCCCTTACCGCTAACAGAATCTATCCATCCCCCTCCCTTACCGCTAACAGAATCTATCCATCCCCCTCCCTTACCGCTAACAGAATCCATCCATCCCCCTCCCTTACCGCTAACAGAATCCATCCATCCCCCTCCCTTACCGCTAACAGAATCCATCCATCCCCCTCCCTTACCGCTAACAGAATCTATCCATCCCCCTCCCTTACCGCTAACAGAATCTATCCATCCCCCTCCCTTACCGCTAACAGAATCTATCCATCCCCCTCCCTTACCGCTAACAGAATCCATCCATCCCCCTCCCTTACCGCTAACAGAATCCATCCATCCCCCTCCCTTACCGCTAACAGAATCCATCCATCCCCCTCCCTTACTGCATTGCCAAGGCTTCCTCAGCAGTGGAGCTAGGGCTGAAGGCAGAGCTGGGGGCAGAACTGGGTATGTGGGAGAAGCTGGGGCTAGAGATGGAGTGGGGCTGTGGGCAGATCTGGCCTGGTGGTGGAGCTGGGCCTGGAGCCAGAGCAGGAGTGGGGCTGAACGGGGTTGAGGGCAAAGCTGGGCTGGGGGTGGACCAGGGCTGGAGACGTGGTGCTCCCATCAGCTGTGTGGGCTAGCCTGGGCTCCACCATGCCCCCCACCCAAACCTTCGTCTGTGCCCTCCTAAGGGGGCATGCCACACAGTTTGGGAGCCAGTGCCTTAGCTGCTGTACCGATGGGGACCATAGGAACAATAATGTAGTGGAGGTGCTGCTCTTCTCTCTGAGGTAATACTCAATCAATACCTTTGTACAGTGTCATGGGTCATCTGTTAGGTGCCAACATGTAGATAAGACATAAAACCAAAGTCCTGACAATTGTCATTAGGAAAAAAATCAGATGGCATTTTCACAAGAGTAGGTCTGTTAGCCTTGGCGCCCTGACCAAATTTTAATTGGGGTAATTAAATGCGGTTTCCCTTGCAGTTGCAACTGGATAAGTTATTCTTCACTTCCTGTCTGAAACTGTTATGTACAGGACGTTGCATTGTGCAATGCCTTGTGTATCAGAGGTGGCAGCAGTACAATATGTATTGTGGCAAATTGCCGGCACTACTATGATGGGTCTCGCGCTTTCTATTCTTGGGCAGGGGGGTTCAGGGCACCGTTTCTTGCCCCTGAACTGGGGTATTAACTGCCCCACTAGTGTCCTAGAGAAGAGGAGTGGAGAGGGAGGGACCTGGGCCCGCTTTCTACTCCGGATCCCAGCCCGAGGGCCCTAGGGATAGCGGTAAGCCACTAGAACTAGCAGTTCCTTCCACTGGGCTACTTCCCTCTCCTGCCCTTCAGCTTGTGGGGCTTCCTGCCCTCCCTCTGCACAAACCAGGTGTCCCTTTACCTAGGGTCTTGGTCTTCTAAGCCCACCACAGCACTTCTCCAAACTCTCCTCTACTTCAACTCCTCCAAAGTGCTCTCTGCTCCAACACCAATCTACTCTGCTTCAGTTCCTCCAAACTGCTCTTTGCTCCAATCCAATCCACTCTGCTTCAACTCCTCCAAACTGCTCTTTGTTCCAATGCCAATCCACTCTGCTTCAACTCCTCCAAACTGCTCTCTGCTCCACCACCAATCCACTCTGCTTCAACTCCTCCTTTTGTCTGATTGAAGCAGGGGGTTTTTATCATGTGACTGGCTTCAGGTGCTTTAATTGGCTTCAGGTGCTTTAATTAATTTATAGCAATTTTTCTTCCCTCTACAGGGAATAAGGCTCCCTTCTAACACTCTCCTGCTGCCCTCTGGCCATGCTGTGTCACATTTACAGCTGATTGTGGCTAGAATGTGAGCAATAGAGGGTGAGTGGGGCCTTGGCTTGGAACTGCAATGGACAGTGTAACTGAGCCAGCACAGGGGTTATCGTAACTTGCCTCTGGCATTGATCAGCAGCAAATTACTACTCCCTACAGCAAGGGAGGAACAAAGAGTGGGAGGGGTGTCTCTGAGTCACTGCATCTCCTGGGGCCACTGACATACCTTCCCATTTGCTCAGAAAAGTGTCTATATGTCCTTTAGGGCAGTGCTACTCAAAGTGGTGGTCTGCGGACCGGTGCAGGTCCATGAGTCATCGGCTGCCAGTCTGCATGCACATTGGAAAAAAAAATGCCGGTCCCCCACATCAGATAGCTTGAGAAGCACTGCTTTAGGGTCCTCTTGAATCCTTTGGCATTACAGGTGCTTGTGACGTCGCACTCCATATGCTTTATGAAACTATGAAATGTGAATATGATGTAACCTTACGCAAAATGACTCTTGTAAGGTATCATTACAATGCTTATAATCTACTGAGTGTGTTCATCCTATTTGTTTGCATGTATCATTTCTATGTCTGGAGTTAGGAGAATAAGATATAAACTTGTACTACTGATGTAAATATATTAAGTGGAAGCCATTAAGGGTGCTTCACAATCAATGAGCTGTAAATGGTTCTGTTTACTAGCAAACCTTTCTGGGTACCTGTGGGCCAGCCCAGGAAGAATGGAGGCTGGGGTCTCACAGGATGTGATCATGTCACCTGATACTGGAATACATCTTAAATCTGGTACTTTTCCATTTAGAAGGAGGGGTGGGGACCCAGAGAGACAAAAGTTTCCCATCTTGTGGCAAAGCTATAAAAAGGGGTGGAGCTGGACAAAGGTGGAGGCCAGTCATGTGAAAGCCCCTGCTTACCACCTAAGATGTCTGCTGGAACTAACACGGACTGTACCAGGGGAAAGGATTGGGCCCAGACTAGGAAGGAGTCTACTCTGTGAAAGAAGCTTATTGGAACATCTCTGAGGGTGAGATATTACCTGTAATCACTTTCTTAATGTATTAGGCTTAGACTTGCATGTTTTGTTTTGTTTTGTTTTATTTTGCTTGGTGATTTACATTGTTCTGTCTGTTATTACTTGAAACCACTCAAATCCTACTTTTTATACTTAATAAAATCACTTTTGTTTATTAATATACCCAGGGTAAGTGATTACCCGGGAGAGCAAATAGCTATGCATATCTCTCTGTCAGTGTTATAGAGGATGGACAATTTATGAATTCACCCCATATAAGCTTTATACAGAGTAAAATTGATTTTGGGGGGTTTGGATCCCATTGGGAGCTGGGTGTCTGGATGCTGGAGACAGGTAACCTGCTAAGTTGTTTTCACTTAAAGCCTGCAGTTTTGGGGGCATGGTCCAGACCCTGGGTCTGTGTTACAGCAGGCTAGCATGTCTGGTTCAACAAGGCAGGGTTCTAAAGTCCCAAGCTGGCAGGAAAAACGGGCTCAGAAGTAATTTCAGCACATCAGGTGACAGTCCCAAGGGGATCCCTGTGACTGAACCCGTCACAGTGCTATATAAATATAACACATTGTTACCCCAAATTCCTGTGCACCATAGAATATGTGACATTCATTGGTTTTAAAAATGCTTCACTGTCCCTTTAAAAATATGCTTACCTTAATTGTTTTGAAAAATAATGCAACCAATGGCTAGTTTTTAAAATCTCTCTCAGGAACTACAGCAGCTGTTGATAGAGTGGTATCATTCCTTGAACACAGCACTGGGATCCACAAATTCTAGAGCTGTAATCCTAGCTCCACAGCTGACTCGCTGAGTGGCACTGGGCTATTTGCTTGAGGACCCACTCAGTGGGATACTTAAGCATGGGCCTAACTTTAAGCACAAGAAGAGACACACTAAGCTCAGAGGGAACTGCTCATATGCTTAAAGTTATAGAAGTGCTTAAGCACCTTGCTGAATTAGGGCCTTTGGGGTCAATTCGGAGCATCCTCCATGCCCATGGTTTAATTCCCCAAATTATTTGTTCTGCTTCAGTGAGAGTTGAGGGCACTCATCACTCCAATAGGCCAGGCCCTTACAGACACATTTTCAGACTTATGGGTGCCATAGTTAGGAACCTAAATAAATAGATTTAAAACCATATTTAGGGAATCTAAATTTGAAAGTTTTGGCCATATCTTCCATCTCAATTTCCCTGTTTGTTGAATGGGAATACTATTTACCTACCTCAAAGAAGCTTGCTGTAAGCCTCAGGGAAGTGCAAGGAGTTGACTTTTAAGTAAGTTCTGAGGAAAGATAATATTAGGCCCCAATCCTGCACATACTTAACTTTACTCATATGAACAGTCCCTTGATACACATGCCTAAGTGTTTGCAAGATAGGGGCGTTAGTTATGAGATTGTGAAGTGCTCTGAAGACAAAAAGTACAAGTACTAAGTAGAGTTGTTTGGATACCGGGAGGAAATATCTGGTAAATAATTTATTCAACAAATATTAGATGCCCATTGAATTCTTTTAGAGCATTAGTGCTTAGCATTGTTTTTAAAATCTAGGTTGGAGATCATGAAGATCAATACGCCACCTAAAAAGCCCTTCTGTTAGCAAAGGGATTTTTTTTATAGAAATATGATGTTTTTTGTAAGCATCTGTTCCTGTCAAGGCTCCTGTTTTAAACCACATGACCCATGGCTTTGAATTCCTCTGCACAAAAACGGCATTGTCCCTCTCAAGAGTCAATATTAATTAACACTATGTTATTCTCTTTATTATCTGCTTGGCAATAGGCCCCCAAGGGCTCATAGTCTGAACTCAGCATGGAGGTTGTTTCCCTTGGAAAGCAGCAGCACATTGAAACCAGCTGGCAATATTTCTGCAAATTGGAATACTGTGTTTATTCCCCCAAACTACTTCCTGCTGATGGCTTTATTTTGGCAGTGAGCCATCCCACATATAAAGGGTAATCAATAGGCTGAATCAATATTTATAATGTAATTTCTGAGATGAATCTATACGTGATAGAGAAAAACCTTTAAGCAGAGAACATGGGATGAAGATGTCTCCAGACTACAGGAGTCTTATATCTGCATTCATATATATATATATATATATATATATATATATATATATATATATATATATATATATATATATATATATATGCAACTATCAAACAAAAGAGCTGGAGGCACTCGCAGTCCAACTTTGACAGGGTTGGACACTAAATATCCAGAGAAAATGAAATGTTTTGGTTGAAGGGGAACATTCCACCCCGCTGCATGTATGTGTGTCTGAGGTCCTATGTGTAAGTGGTGCCGTCGGTAGGAACACACAAAATGAACAAAGTAATGTGTTCAAACACAGGTTGAAAGCCATCTTTTCTTCCAATCCAGCATTGCTCACTTTGATGTTTGAATGTTATTTCTAAGTAAAACAAAGCAAAACAGCCTGTCAAACTTTCCCCCAAACTACTTCTGCATCCTCCTAGGAAATTCTGTTGCTAACCAGAGCCAAGAACTTACCATCCTGTTTAGCTGCTGAGAATGTGGAGTGCCCATACTGTATGATTGCTCTGTTGTTGTAGCTGTGTTGGTCCCAGGCTATTAGAGAGACAAGGTGGGTGAAGTAAAACCTTTGTGTAGCTCGAAAGCTGGTCCCTCTCACCAACTGATATTGGTCCTGTCAGGGTTCCCTCCCCATTCTGAACTCTAGGGCACAGATATGGGGACCCGCATGAAAGACCCCCTAAACTTAATTCTACCAGTTTAGGTTAAAACTTCCCCGAGGCACAAATTCTTTGCCCTTGGACAGTATGCTGCCACCACCAAGTGATTTAACAAAGAATCAGGGAAAGGACCACTTGGAGTTCCTACTCCCCTCTAATATCCCCCAAACCTCCACACCCCCTTTCCTGGGGAGGCTTGAGAATAAACAAGATGAGCACAGAACAACCTTGGGTTTTTTTTTAGGACACTAAAAAAACCCCAATCAGTTTCTAAAAGAAACTGAACTTTATTAGAAAGAAAAGGTAAAAGAAGCACCTCTATAATATTAGAATGAAAGATAATCTTACAGGGCTATCAGATTCAAAAACACAGAGGATTTCCCTCGGGGCCAGACTTTAAAGTTACAAAAAGAAAACCAGGAATACACCTTCCTCTCAGCACAGAGAAAATCACAAGCCAAAACAAAAATAAGCTAACGCATTCCCTTGCTAGGACTTAGTAATTCTAATGGAGTTGGATTGCTTGCTTCCTTGATCTGTGTCCGGCAAGCACACAGAACAGACAGACCAAAACCTCCCACCCACCCCCAATTTGAAAGTATCTTGTCCCCTTATTGGTCCTTTTGGTCAAGTGCTAGCCAGGTTACCTGAGCTTCTTAACCCCTTACAGGTAAAAGGATTTGTGCCTCTGGCCAGGAGGGATTTTATAGTACTGTATACAGGAAGGTTGTTACCCTTCCCTTTATATTTATGACAGGTCCAGCAAAAGATATTACCTCACCCACCCTGTCTCTCTCATATTACATGAAGCAGACCTAGTGGAGTGGCTGGCTGGAGATTTTGTTGACAGGCAGGGAGGGAAATGACACAAGCTGAATTTCAAGGCTCGGGTAAGATATAAACTAAAGAGCAGCAAGGGGAGGGGTTGCTTTTGAAATGGACACCTGGAAAGTTTGCCAAGTCTTGTGCTGCACATTTAATAAGCGGGGCAGACAATGAATTAGTTGAACTACTCACATGCCTCCAGATATCCCTATTTGTAGATGGCTACCAAAATGATTCCCAGGTCATTTAGCACATCTAATGTAGGTGTAGTCTTTGGCTTTCTTGTTTCAGAAAATGAGCAATTCCCCATTGATGTGCTGATTGCAAGCATCTGCCAGTTCTGTGCTCACTAGCTATATGACACCCTCCTTTGAAGTGTGCACCTAATGCTTTCTATGGACACTGTGGTTGTTAGCTTTGTGAATGATGTTCCACTACAGGGAAAGCATTCTGAATGACTTAAAAGGGAAGTTATTGTGGTGTTCCCCATCCACCGCTCATGCATAGGTATTTCACTGTATAGTTCTATTATTCATTATTATTATATTAATATTTTGGACTGGATTATTCCCTTGACCTAGGCAGCTTCATAAGGGAGCAAGGGCCCGCACCCATCCCACCGCATGGAGTCCAGGTGTGGAGGAGAACAAAGGTCTGCAGGTCCAATGTTCTCTTTTGCGAGCGAGAGGAGGGGGAAGGGCAGAGAGTAGATGGCCCCAGCCTCCCCTTCACATCAGCCAGTGGAGCCGACTGGATGAGAGAGGGGGAGTGTGAAATAGCATGTGCCCTGCTCTGGAAAGGAGGAGCTCTAGAGAAATAGTGCTGTATTGGGATCTCTCTGAGCAACAGTCCCTTCCTGCTGCTTCTCCTGAGGTGGCAAAGGTAGAAAGAGGGAAGCATTTGTTAACTACATTCTCCATTCTGAATTATTTGCTTACTTCAATTGTGATCTGAACATGTGAACTGCCATGAGCTGCCATCTTCTTGGCTGACACACCAGGAACGAAACGAGGGAACCTACAGACAACAAGCTGCTACAGCTTGATCTAAAGAGCCAAGACTTCACTGGTAGGGTCTCTAACACCCCATATACTCTGTATACTGGCACAGAGTGGACACTGTAGCACGCACTTACCAGTGGGTTATGTTTGCAAATGCAAGGACTCAAGTTTGGAGGAACTTGTTTGTGCGAGTGTGAATCTCTTACTAGAGTTCAAAGCCCTGGTCACAGACTTAGAGTGTGTTTACACAGGAAAAGAAAAGCTCTCTTCTTAACTTGGGTTAGTTCACCCATGTTGGCTAACTCAGGCTAAAATAGAAGTGAAGACACAGCAACTTGGCTTTTAACTCAGGTTAGCATCTTGAGTTCAAACTCATAGCGCAGCCTGAAGTTGCTATTTTAAGTCTTGTTAGTTAATATGTGCTAGGTAACCTGAGATAAGAACATGTATTTTGCAGTGTAGACATGCCCTTAGCTAATGACTCCTGAAAAAGGCTTTAGACTGTGGCTGTAAATGGGGAAGGGGAAATACCTGTATGACCATATCCATCTCTACTCTTCCCTTTGCGGTAACCATTTCACATGCCGTGTTGCAGAGATAATAGATAGTGTTATGTTAAGATGGATTTTCTCAAGGTATGCAGCCTATTTAGATGAGATAATAAGAATGTTTTTTTGCTTCTGAGTGGCAATAGATAGAATTCAGCAAGTCAGGTTCATCATTAAATTAAGGAGATGCTATATTTTCAATAAAAAGTAAACCTTGTAGAGCATCTAGACCGACAGGGGTGACACAAAACAGATCCTGCAGAAGACCTAGGTCCAATACTGGGAAGGGTCCACTTATTGCAGTGGGCATTGGATCAGGTCCACAGAGAACACACAAGACTTTCGATAACCTCTGTAGTGCCAGAGTAGTTGCAATAGCAGAGACCATAAAAACATACTAATGGCCGTACCAGGACAGACCAATGGTCCATCGAGCCCAGTACCCTGTCTTCTGATAGTGGTCAGTGCCAAATGTTTCAGAAGGAATGAACAGAACGAGCAATCATTGAGTGATCCATTCCCTCCTGGCTTCTGGTAATCAGACTGGCTTCTCAAATCAGATGATCTGCTCTGAATTAGCTGCTTATTTAACTCCTGTGGTACACTTTAGGGAAACTACTGCAATGCAAATTTTGGATGACTCGAGTCAGGTCATGTCTTTTGATACAATGCACTAATGTAAAATGGATTTGTGCTAGTGCCCCAATGCTATGGTGATGGTCACAGTAGACAAGCTTCAGACAGTCAATCAGATAGATGCAGGAATTTTCAGTCTGCCTGGGTCTGAGGAATGGAACAAAAAGCAACTTTCCACTTGGGACAAGTAGCTTCTCATGTACAGGCTCATTATTGAAAAGCTCATGGCATTGCCCTCCCCACCCACCTACCCTTTCTTTCTACCCCCAGGCATTTGTAAATGGGAGAGATTTGTAAAGATTTGCTGGAAGGGAAGGAGAATTTGAGCTTTTAAGTTGCTAGGCTCACTAGTGCTGGGGTGTATTATATTGACTGCTGGACTTATGGTAGAGTACTCTATTATATTTTTAAATTAGTCCAGGGCATCTAGAGTATATGGATAGATGCATGTTTATTATTTGTATCAATCTAAATAAGTAATAAATTGGACAATAGAGTGACAGAAACTGTAGAATATCTGAAATAGTGTAGATACAATTAGATGAGATGAGAACAGAGCTGATCTATTTAGGGAAGATAAAATTAGATTAGACAGACACAAAGGTGTATTTTGACTTCAATGGAGCTATGATAATTCACCCCAGCTGAGGATCTGCCCCACAGATTCAAGAATTAACCATCCACCCTCATCAGAGAGGTAACACAATAACTACTGAGCTCATAGATTGTGAGTGACACTTCCCAAAGCACTCAGAATGGTTCTATTACATTGATTTCAATGGGTGCAGGGCTAGGTCAATGTTGAGTGCTTTCCATAATTCACACTCTATTTCCGTTCCATCTCTGTGTGATCTATTTTAGAGTGACGTCCTATATGCGTGGGAAAGTATGGGTGGGTGGGTGGGTGGGAGGAGACTGATATACTTCACAGGAATTATGTCATAACTACTGGTAAATTTAAGGTAAATTTAGAGGCCATAAGTGCCTCTGCAGGTAACATTTTGTATTAGAGGATTGCTCATGAGCTGAGTGATGCCTCAATAATATATTTTAGTGACTCTAGAAATGCTTAGCTAGACAGAGTGCTGCTTTCCCAGAGTCAGGACTGTAAATACAAATCTCTCCCCATTCTAACAGAAGTATTTCATGCCCCACAATTTATATGGGAAACTTTCAGACAAGCTACTGTAGTTTCCCTGCTCATGTCAGACCGAGAGGCCCAAGCCCTGTGTAGTTCAGTCTGCTGACTGTAAAATAGCCTGGCCATGATTTTCAAAAGTAACCAGTTGTGATGCATGACCAGAAAGGGTTAAGTGGCCTGCAGGATGAATGACTCAAAGTCAACCCTTAAAGAATATGGGGAGATAATGTTTGGTTTTTTTTGTGTATTTGCATATATATCGGTAGTGGTTAACAATGTAGTCAACAGTCGCTGTCTATGCTGTATTCTGTTAATTCAGAAACCAAAAGAACATCTTAACATTTAAATGAAGTGTAAACATACAACTACAAAAAAAAGGATTCTACGTGGACTCCTCCTGAAGGTTGAAACAATGGACTGGACTTCTACATAGATTGCTTCCGTAGACGTGCACGGGCTGAAATTGTGGAAAAGCAGCATCACTTGCCCCATAACCTCAGCCATGCTGAACACAATGCCATCCACAGCCTCAGGAACAACTCTGACATCATAATCAAAAAGGCTGACAAAGGAGGTGCTGTTGTCATCATGAATACTTTGGAATATGAACAAGAGTCTGCTAGGCAGCTATCTAACTCCACATTCTACAGGCCATTATCCTCTGATCCCACTGTGGATCATCTGCTCAAGAAACTCCCTGAAAAAGCACAGGAACAGATCTGTACAGACACATGCCTAGAACCCTGACCAGAGGTATTCTATTTGCTACCCAAGATCCATAAACCTGGAAATCCTGGACGCCCCATCATCTCAGGCATTGGCACCCTAACAGCAAGACCCACCTCCCAGACATGTGGGAAAGAATTCTCTTTAATAACTCAGAGCCCTCTCTATTTAGTGCCCCATCACCAGTCATTTGCTGCTAGCAGTCACAGATGGGCACCTTCTCTCAAAGCCAGCTATTATTTTGGGAACATTATCAATTGTGAAGATGAACCACAGCAATAAGTGTCCCACAAACCTCCATCACCACAGCACCATGAGTTGATTTGCCAATGCCGAACTGATTAGCAACTGAGCTGTAGCTGTGTGGGGTGACCAGCTTCCAGAGGGCAATAGCAACATGCTTCTGGACTGGTTTGGCCACTCTCCTCTGCATGTTCTGGCACTGGAAGGTTGGGACAAGCTTCTCACACAGCTCCAGGAAGGTGGCTTTCCACATGAAGAAATTCTGGACCCTCTGCTGGTCATTCCAGGTCTGCATGATGATGTGATGCCACCACTGTGCTTGTGGTCTTGTGGCAGAACCATGGACCAGTGCAGGGAGATTCCACAGCTGTTAAAACCTGCATCAGCTACCTCCACTACTCCATGTCTGCATGCAGGCTACATACTCTCCTCAGCAAGGCATGCCACTGCCCATCTTCTCATGGTGATAAGACGCTGCCAAATGCCCTCTACCACATCTCAGGCCCTGGATTTGCTTCCAGTTGTGGAAATGAGAATTCAATGCACAGTGCCAACAGCTGGAACAGGTAATGGTCTTGAGCTGAATCCATGCCTTGCCACTGGAAGGAACGGAGGCTTCAGATAGAAGAGAGGAGTGGGACAACCTGGCAATGTCTTAATTTACTGAGCTGGCAGGCTCAGAGCCCTTCTGCAGAGGGGCCCAGGAAAGACAGACAAGTTCTCCCATAATACTCTGAGAAATAATTCATAGAGTGGCACAGCTTAGTATAGTACGAAGAACCATGGCATATACTCCCAGAAATCCTTGTGCCTCACCCAGCCTAGTGCAGAGTCAGTGTAGCCATGGCTACGTGGGTATGACATGAATGTCATGTAGCAGTGTGGATGCTCACACCCAGGCTTGGCTAACCTGGGTTCCCATACCCAGGTACCCAGACCCAGGTTACCTCTGCAGTGAAGACATTCTCACAGGAAAGTGTAAGGGTTCTTCTACACATACAATTAGTTTGTGGCATGAATCTACCCCACACTACCTAATGCAGCCTGACCATCTGTGTGGACTCCACTGGAATGCTTCACCGTTCATTAATGCTCTTTGATCTAGTCCTTTTGGAAACGCAACAAGATGAAAGTGTGTTAACTGAATAATGTGTATCAGTCGGGTCCACCTGGACAGTTAGTCTGTGGCAAACTAGTGCTGGGTAGATTCACACCCCAGTTTGCTGCAAACTAAATGTTTGTGCAGAGAAGCCCTAAGTGGGTTTCACAGCCAGTTTAGTTCCTGGCATACTAGTAACTAAAACTCAAGTGACATTCATTCTTTCCCTGTATGTCACCCAAACCACCATCCTCTACACTGTTATCAAGGCTCAACTCTTGGTATCAATGTGATATTAGCACTGTACTACTTCCTCTGCCACTCACATTCTACAGTATTCAAGGCATCATATGGCACCTATGAAATTAGGCATCAAAAGCAAGTCTGGTCAGAGTCATGCATTCACTTCAGACCATCCTGATTTTCTACCTTCAGCCCACATGAAAGCTTCTCATTCTTTAAAAGCTCAGTGACCTTTCAAGATGCACTTCAGTAAGTTTCAAGAACTCTCAGGGAGACACCATTGAGTCTGATCTACTCCAGTTCCACAAAAATCACAGAAAGAACCAGTCTTTTATTTCCTTTGGTGATGCAAAGATCAGGAGAGCACACCCATACCCCCTTCTGAAATCACGCTGACTCACCCCACAGCTTTCCTTTTATGGAGAAATGAGGCTGCTGTATGCTGCAGCAGAGCATCTGCTCATGCTCTTAGATCCAGATATCTTGGGTTCAATCCCAGCAGGCCACCTATTCAGCAGTGTCACCATGAGTGGAAAGCATAAACGTCATTGTTTGTGTGACACATGTATAATCTTTGCTCTCAGATGGATGATGTCTAGGTAAATATAATGGCCCCCATCACGGCAATGGCTGATCATCTTCCCCACTATTCCTAGTCCCACTCAAGTGACGGTCACAATGTGTCCCTTAATCATTGATTTCACTAGTGAGATAAGTTCTATAACCACAGTATAAGTAGAACTACAAAAGACGAGAGTGGATATTGGAATGACCTTTTGGGGATTGCTTCAGGAAATCTTCTAAAATCCTACTTTGTTGGCTAAAGCCATGTCTGCTCATTGCTAATATTTTTTTCATTCCCTTATGTATAGCTAAAGACAGTAATTTGGACTGACACCAGTCATAACTTTTTATGCTTCATGGCAGCCCCTACCTATGCTATTAATTTGGCAGCTGCTCCAAGTCCTGAAGAAGTGAGCTGTCAAGACATGTTTATAAGCTTTAACCAAGAGTGCTTTCAAATAAAAAGTTTTCAGGATGATGAAATCTATACAACACCCCACCAAGTTTATTTAATTATTCCTCACAGTTCAGATACAATGAGCAATGCAGGCTCTGAGTGTGTTTAGCAAACTTACTGCTGTAATCTTTGTTCAGTCTTCTGCTGCCAATATTTGTCTTTGCGGGTATGAAACAAAGAGTCGGTAATATTCAGTAGCTTGGACAAATCTCGTCTCAGAATGGAGTTACTGTGAAAGGACTCACACAGGTGACATCAAGACTTGACTCACTACATTTTTACACTGTATCTGAAGAAAGTATTGAGGCCAAATTGTCAAGCTTGAGTGCCTAAAGATAGACATCTGTACCTAAATATGCCTGAAAATATCATCGGAGGGGGAGCACTTTTGGGACAGGAAGATAGCACAGGAAATGTTAAATCTCCAGCCTTCCTTGGGGCAAGAAAGAGTATGACTACATTTGTCTTATGGAGACCCCAGATTTTAAGAGAGTCGGGTCCCATCCTGCATGAGAAAGATTAAGCCAGATTTGCTGACCTTTACCTCCAGTGTTCTCTTCACACCAAGTAATTGCATGTGTGTGCCCATGTGCAATCCCATGGCTTGATTCTGTAATGAGTTATGTGGTTGGGCCCCCTGTGCCCACGTGTAGCCCCACTGAAGTCATGGTAGGATCAGAGCCCTGGTTGGGAAGGTTGCAGCCAGATCCATGTCTGACTCACTGAATGTTCTCTGTTCTTGGTCTCTTGCAAGGCTGTATATCTCCCTAGCTCAAATAAAACAACACATTCTTCCGTATATTGAAGTGCATGGATTAAATCCACATGTCTCCATGGTATGTCACGCACAAGTGATATCAGTCATATACTCCAGAAACACAGCTGTCGGATGAGATTCCACCAAGCAAGGGGCCCATCTTCTTCCTGTGCTGTGATGGTGGTGCGGCCAGTGGCATACTGCTGCTCATTGCTGCTGCTTCTCTTCCTTTTTACATTTCTTTTTTCTCCTCCATTAAATCCTCCTTCCTTCTCCTTCCAGCGTGCATCGTACTAAGAGCTCTCAGAATGACTGGGAGAGCACTTCCATGTGTGAAGACACTTGCAAATGCTTATCCACACTTGTATTAATCAGGCAGATAAAATGCCACTCACCAGATATTGCAAGGAAATGAAAAGGGCATCTACTAAATTGGCCAATAGGATGACTGGGCTTGATTTGCAGGCAGAAATGTGAATAATGTTCTCTTCAGAGATATGTAGACCATAAAGCCAGAAGGGTCCACTGTGATCATTTAGCATAACCTTCTGCCAAGCACAGGCCAGAGGATTTCCTTGGATTAATTCCTATTTGAACCAGAGCTTGGCTTTTAGAAAAATATCCATGCTGGATTTTAAAAAAAATTGCCATTGATGGACAATCCAACACAACCATGGGCAGCGGGTGAACCGGCCGCTGGGGGAGGTTAGCCCCTAACCCCTCCCCTTCTGCCTGAGGCCCCGCCCATCCCCCTCCCCTTCCACCCCCATTTCCTCTGTTGGATTCTAGAGCACCCCCACCATGGCCACCAGTCCCCCTGTCCCAGCCTCGGGCCGCCCAAGTGCCCCCAGCCCTGGAGCACCAGGCAGGCAGCACGGCCCCAGCACCCCCGACCCCAGCCCCAGAGCACCATACAGGTACTAGCTCCAGCCTTCCCAAGTTCTGAGGCAGGCTGTCAGGTACCTAGCCCCAGAAGTACCCTCCACAGGGGGTCTCAGAGCCCAGGCTCCAGCCCGAGTCCAAAACATTTGCACTGTAATTTTATACCCCTGCAGACCGAATTCCACAGACCTGAGTCAGCTGTCCTGCGCCAGCCATGATTGAGCCCCAGGTCTTTTAATGGAGCATAGACCTACCCTTAAACTCGATGAATCTATGAACAGGGTGTGAATCCCTGATTCAGAGTCTCATCCAAGACTTGTAATAATTATAAGAACATTAACTGGATAAATGATTGGAAAAATAGATCAGCCAGCTATAATCAATAGGACCCAGTCATTTCTAATTCTTAAAAAAAAAAAAATCAATGATTTTGGGAAGTCCAAGCAAATGTAAATACATAGAAAAAGGGTCTGGGGTTTTCTGAGTCTGCAACCAAACAGCAATAATACTGCATGTTCCTCCATGAATTTCATCTTACTGCTGAAGCCAATTTAATTTTCACTTTGCCTTTAAAACTGATGCAAATGTAATGTGTTTTTTCCCCCCTTCACTCCTCTAAGCTGCTACTCAGCAATAGTATTCCTGTGATGGAAACAATTGAAAACATTTAGAGAGAAATGCGAAGGTTAACCTTTCAATTTAGACTGCAGCAAAATAATTATTCCGCCATTACCAATAGCAAAATGTTAATATAACTGCCAGGGACTGTTAAAAGAAGAACACATGAGCTGCCACATTTTAAAAAATCTAGTTTAGAGCAAACGAAAACATATTGACCTAATTTCCTATGGATTCTAAGGGGTGCATGAAGGAGACCTGCTGCTATAAATTATGTATTTCCCATGTCAGTAATGAAAGTAGGAATGAGGATCTGGTGACAAACTTTCCCCCCGTTACTAATTTTTTTTCCAGTGGCCCTTTAGTGAACTGGAAAAATTAACCATGCCACATTATCAGCATGGAATTTAATAGCTGGATTTTTAAGAAGCGTGTGACTTCAGGGATTAAAGTAAGAGATGAAAGTGAAAACAAGGAAATAAGGGATTGTGAAGTAACGGCAGAGAAGGCTGGTGGGTGACATAGGTGTTGGACTTAGGGGTGCTGGAGGTGCTGCTGCACCCCCTGGCTTGAAGTGGTTTTCATTGTATAGAGGGTTTACAGTTTTGTTCAATGGCTCTCAACACCCCCACTATAAAAATTGTTCCAGCATCCTTGGTGGGTGATGTGGCATTATGGAAGCAGGAACCTACAGTATGCTCAATAGGCTCTACCCTGCTAGGTACTGAGTACCCGCAAATCGCACTGGAAAGTGAGGGTGCTTAGCACCTCTCAAGATTGATCCCTAAAGCCATTGTTTTGCAAGATACTTAGGCAGGTGCCTGACTTCAAGTACACGAATGGTCACAATGTCTTAAATGGACTTGAAGTGAAGCACATTTGTAACTCCTATTGGCACCCCAAGCATTCAAAGCTTTTATGAGTTTGGCCTCCTCAAAATCCTGAGGTTGTCTTGAAATTCATGAGATTTTTTTAAAGTAATATTTTGGGGTTATTTTATTTGCCTTCTGGTTTCTGAGTCTGTAGGTTACACTCCCTTCCTGTTTTTAAACTTTTCTGCACAACCGTAAAGGCTAGAAAGTTCCTTTTTTGTTTTGTTAATGAAATCTGAGAATCTCACAGATTCATGTGACCCCAGGAGCTGGGAACTTTAAGAAAAACAGTAAATCATGAGAGCTGGCAACACTGCTTAAGTATGTTGCAGAATCGGGGCCCAATTTCTAACATTACTGTGAAGCAGTGTTTCTCAACCAGTGGGTCATGACACTCAGGGGGTCATGAGGCATTGAAAAAAATTATTATAATCTAAAGCAAAGAAAATCTCCCCCCCCCACTGTAACCTTATTCTCTGTCAACCTCCACATACACATGCAAAAATAAACTATATGTATGGTTGGCATTGTTATCATTGATTCATTTTTACACTCGCTTTTATAGTAAATATAAGGGGGTTGTGAAAATTTTTGACTTTGAATGAGATGTTGCCAGCCTGAAAAGGTTGAGAAACACTGCTATCGCGTGAGAGTGCCCTGAATGCTGTTGGTATAGGCTGGTCTCTCTTAGACATGTAGAATTGGACATCTTTGGGTGAGGAAATCAGGCCTGTAGGGTTTAGAATCTTCCAGAAGTCTAACTGGAATGTAGCTGAGAGAAGACTGAAGCCAACAACCTAACACTTTTTGAGGGATTTATATTCTTTAAATCTATTGATTGGGGAGCTTCAATAAATCTGTGCGTGTAAACTATCACTGTTGCGTCTTTGCAAGACACACACCCTCATGGGTGATTCAGTGTTAAAGGTCCCTTGAATCTATCAATCTTGTATTACTTCTATGTTTTTCCCTGCAGTGTCAATGAGATTTCATTATAGCAGTATATGACATTACATTATAACCAGCAATATGGCTTTGTGTCCAGAGGTTAGAGCAGCAAACTAGGAGCCATGACTCTGCCTTCTATTTCCAATCCTTCCACTAGTTTGCTGTGTGAACATGGCAAGTGTGTTCTATACTTCTATATATGTACATAGCTAGGTCATTGGAAAGGTGGCTCTAGATGATGCTCAACAGTATGCAATATTGTTCCAGGGATTCGTAGGACCAATACAACTTATTATTGGCAATCCAAATGGATTCCTCTGGCAGCTCCTTACAACAAGGGAGTCACATAACCACTCTGTGCCTTGGTTTACCCACCTGTAAATTGAGATTAATAAATCCCTGCCACATAAAAGTGATGCAAAGCTTAATTACTTAGAGAGAGAATGAGCCTGCTGTTGGTATGGATTCAAAGTGGAGGGAGGAGTACGAAAGGAACATCTGCACCTGTATCTCCCGCATCAGTATCAGTTCCAGTCAAAGTCCCTGTACATGGATTACAGTGAGTTCTCCTTCTTAGCATATTTGGTGTCCAAACTTGCCCCAAAAGGGAAAATGTGGAGAAGTTCTCATGTGTGGTGAGGAGGCAGACTCATGAGAGTCCCCACCCCTCTGTACCATTCAATGATGCCAGGTACCTGAGGATCCTACACAGAACATAAGGTGGCGTGTAAATTACCAAGTGTTTTGGGTGAAAGCTACTAAACTAGTGTCACGCACACCCAGCCACACGGTGACTCTCTGCACCACTTTTATGAGCCTGTGGCAGCCTTTGGGCTAACAGAACCAGGTGGTTTAGCTCAGGCAGCTGAGGTTCATGGTTTTAAACTGAGGAGGTCCCAGGTTCGAATCCTACGGCCAATGACCCAACCAGAGCACTGAGTTATATTAGCAAAAATCATCAAAATGGTTCTTAAGTCAAGAGAGTTGTTTTAAGTTTCAACTGCCTTCTGCTCTCTCAGCTCAGGCTT
The DNA here is from genome assembly GCF_965140295.1 of Lepidochelys olivacea. Lineage (NCBI taxonomy): Eukaryota > Metazoa > Chordata > Testudines > Cheloniidae > Lepidochelys > Lepidochelys olivacea. Next base: position 13,098,292 of record NC_140412.1, read on the forward strand.
GAAGATCCTGAGACTGTCACCTAAAAATACAAGCATTCCAAGCTGAATCTGTAATGCTAAGTGTTGGATCACTTCAATTCACCAAATTCAAGTGGGTGCTGATTTCAATACATACTGTTTCCCAAGCCATATAATAAACACCTGCAGAAATGAGATGCCTAATTTAATTATCCCTTAGCAATTATAAATCTGCTTAGCCCAGAATGATAAACTAATTTGTTTCATTTTCATAAAGTAATCTCAGGAGATGAAAGTCAAGGCGTTTAGATTTATACACTATGCTCCCAATATTTCTGTCCTTTCTCACATTAAACTCCAATTGACTTTTAAAATATCAGTATTTAGCACCACTAACAGAAAGCTGCTGGCCTTAAAATTATGGCTTATCAGAGCAGAAATATTAAAAATAATAAAACATACATGCTCAGATGTCCAGACTTCATTTGGATAAAGCTGACCAGATCACTTGCCTTTCATTTTACAGAATAATGTAGCTAATAGTGAATGGACGCAGCTTTGGGTATCTGTCAAGGTTTCTTCCCCACTCTGAACTCTAGGGTACAGATGTGACGACCTGCATGAAAACCTCCTAAGCTTACTTTTACCAGCTTAGGTTAAAACTTCCCCAAGGTACAAATTAATTTTACCCTTTGCCCTTGGAATTTCCACTGCCACCACCAAACTTTAACTGGGTTTACTGGGAAAGCGTAGTTTGGACATGTCTTTCCCCCCAAAATCCTCCCAACCCTTGCACCCCACTTCCTGGGGAAGGTTTGGTAAAAATCCTCACCAATTTGCATAGGTGACCACAGACCCAAACCCTTGGATCTGAGAACAATGAAAAAGCATTCAGTTTTCTTACAAGAAGACTTTTAATAGAAATAAAGAAATCACCTCTGTAAAATCAGGGTGGTAGATACCTTACAGGGTAATTAGATTCAAAACATAGAGAATCCCTCTAGGCAAAACCTTAAGTTACAAAAAAGAAACACAGACAGGGATAGTCATTCTATTCAGCACAGCTCTTTTCTCAGCCATTTAAAGAAATCATAATCTAACACATACCTTGCTAGATTACTTACTAAAAGTTCTAAGACTCCATTCCTGTTCTGTCCCTGGCAAAAGCATCATACAGACAGACAAAGACCCTTTGTTTTTCTCCCTCCTCCCAGCTTTTGAAAGTATCTTCTCTCCTCATTGGTCATTTTGGTCAAGTGCCAGCGAGGTTACCTTTAGCTTCTTACAGGTGAGAGGATTTTTCCAGGTGAGAGGACTTTTCCTCTGGCCAGGAGGGATTTTAGAGGGGTTTACATTTCCCTTTATATTTATGATAGTATCCAACTCACCCTGTACTAGCAAATCAAATAAGAACAGGTCACTGAATCAGGCAGTAATGCCTCATCTACAAACAGGTTTTGTACCCGTATAATTATTGTACCAGTCTGTTAGGTTGTAAGCTCAGGCCCTGCCTTTTCATGTGGTCTACAACGTGTCTAGCACAGTTTTGGCATCTGTTAACCAAAATGAAACACAGTGGAGTTACTCCCTCTTTGAATCAACAGGGAGACCAGGAGAGAGATCATGACTCCCTGAATCACAATCTCTTTCCCCCACTGCTCCAGGAGCCTTCATTGCCCTGTGTTCTCGGTGGATTGTAAAATCAAGAGGAAGCCCTTCACCTGTCAGTACTATCTCATTGGTTAGTTCCCCAAAGGCCAATGGTTTTGAAGTCTAGAGTAATGTTAATCAATCAGATCACACTTTTAGTAAATAAAAGGTTGCTGACTTGTTGGAGCTGAATTCAGAGGAAACTGTGCACTTACCATAGGGTGACAGTTAATTTCTTTTCTGGATCTCTAAATTCATCTCCTCTTTGGCATGTTAGCTTAAAAAGAAACTCACATTTTGAAATCTATGGGAAGGTTTCAAAATATTCCTGATGAAGACTTCCAGACTGTCCATAATAACACATGCTGTTTTGGTGGGAGTCACCAGATGATACCATTACTCAAGGACTTACATGTTCTTTTTCTTAGAGGGCAAGTTCTTTGGTCTGTGAAGATGTGCTTGGGCTATTTTGAGTTTTGTGATGTCGTGTCTTTTGGGTGCTGTGGCAAGCCTCAGGGGTGCCTGTCTGCTGTTTGTGACCACCTGTGTTCAAGGCCTGCTGTATATAGTGTAAATAAACAATTTGAACTAAAATATATACCTAGACTCTGCATCATGATTTCTCTTCCAACATGATGCTAACTTGTAAGGCCTGGAGAACAGCTACTCCTTGACAGAGGGGTGATGCTATATTGATTATATATTTCAGTGAACAGCAAGAGCCATGGTCGCTTGAGATAAATATTTACATTTTGGTGTATATATAAGGTCAGATTAGGTATGCCCCATCTGCTTTGCACTACTCCAGCAATGCAAAGCAGCCACAAACTAGGCAGAAGTTGCCTGTTAAACCAGGTTTATGGCTGCTTTGCATCACCAGACTGTAACAAAGCAGCCAGAGCGTACCAGCAAATATGGTCCGTAAATTGCAAGGTGCTCAGGGTAGGGATCTTCTTTTCATTTACATGTTGTGTAGCTCTGAGGACACTGTTAGCATATATTAAATAACAAATACGAGTGATAATAAAGCCTGACATTCACCTTGACAAAAATCAATGGCTGCTTATTGTAACTGTTTTGCTCATGGAGACATTGAGGCATAGGCAAGTGAAAGACAAAAGTGTTCAAACCTGGGTGCTTAAAATTAGGCACCGGAAGCCATAAAATACAAATGTGGATTTTCAGGGGTGCTCCATTTATGCAATCTATCCTTCGAAAGTCGAGCTTCCTTTATTTAGGCACCTAATTATGGATCTAGGTCTTTAACTTTAGGCACCCAAGCTTGCATAGTGCTTTGCCCAAGGTCATGCAGTGAGCTGGGGCAGGGATAAGCATAAAATGCAGAAGCCCTGGGGTCCATTTCCATTATAGACAACAAAATAGAAGTGCAACCATTGCCTGGTCAGCAGTTCTGACTGAAATGAGAAGAAAGAGTAATGTTACTAACCTGGGTGCTTCCTGCAGTGTACACCTTGTTACTCGCTTCTTTGTGCAACGCCTGGAGTTCCTGGGGCTTTGGCATTGATACCACATCATTATGATAAATGCACACATCCCTGCATGGAGCTCTGCAGGCTCAAGCTGCAGGTAAAAGTGTATGTCTGACCCAATGAGAAAATTCCATCTCAGTTATAGCGGGAGCCTGAGCCGTCATTTTTATATAAATAAACTTTTCTCTTTTAAAAAAAAGTGACATACTGTCCATTTGTATACCTTTGGTATTCCCTGATCACAGCTAGCTCAGAAGCTTGTCCCTTGAGCTTCTCTGAATCTCATAGCCATGTGTTCTCCTGGTCTCACAGCATGATGTACTATCCTAATAAAACTTGTTTTATTACTCTGACATCCACCTCCAATAAACTTTTAAGTGCTTAAACTACTCCAAGGGACACTGTCAAGGTTGGTAAGCCAATAAAAGCTCATGAGCAACCTTACAATGAAAGAAGTAGGAGGTAATACCCACTCCTGGGTGACAAGATTGAGATAAAATTTCAAAATATGTATTCCAATTATGTTCTGCCTGCAGGTGCTCAATAGGGGATGAATGTAATGTACCTAAATCCACTCCATATCACTGAAACATCTAACAAATCCTTCCCTGCTCCGGCAAACACCTTAGAGAAAAGGCATCATAGTCCAATTATGTATAAATGGTTTAACCCTCAGGAAACTGGATAATCCCTTGGTGTGTGGGTCACCTTAAGGATTACCGATTTGTCCAGGGTTCCATCTGAGCATCTAGAGAGCATGATGCCATGGAGGCTTGTTACTAGGCAGCGGAGGATGTTGGGACACTTGCAATGAGGGAGTATCATCTACTGTTCCCCTCATGTGGGAAGCTACCACACTCCTAGATCTGATCTGTCAGTGACTTCAGTGGGAGTTGCTTAAATACCTTTGAGGATCTGGGCCTGCGTGATCACTGAAATCTCAACCCACAATCCCTCTTGGCCAGCCCTTACAAAATACAGCTGCAAAGATCATCTTGCCTGCCAATCCATCTGACAGTGTCACATGCAGTTAATCAGCCATGGCCAAGTCTCATCTTTATCATATTACCAGTTTCTCATTTGGGAGCATAAAGTCTTCAGAACAGGGATTGGGTGCCTCACTATGCCTGCACAATGCTTATCATGGCTTGGGTGCTACTGTAATATAAATGATAACATATTTCCAGATCCAAACTTTGCAGTTGGATACCATCTTTATAAATGGCTGAAGCCAGAAGCCCAGATTCAACCCCAGCGCACCAACAAATCTTTGTGAAAGTTCAGATCCAGAAGTGGATTTGCAGCTTGGACCTGGTTCTGATATCTGATTGATACTGCAACTTTGAAATAACAACCAAACAAATACATGTGATAGAAGAAAAATATATAGATGCTGAGGAAACACAGATCACTCATCTCAGGACAAAGCATGTGAGACAAAGCATTCTTTGTTGAGGGGAATCAGACTTTGGGAAGAACTTCCAGAGAAGAACTGGCAAATCCAGAGTCTGACCATCTTTAGGAAACACTGCAAAAGATTTCTCTTCCATCATTGCAATGACACACACAAAACTGACACCTTCCTCTAACCCAAAACACCAATTCTCCCTCTCCCCCTGCCAAAAAAGAGGAATGTAATAAAGTCTTTCAAAAACACCCGCAAAACAGTTTGGTGCTTCTTTTATGTCTGAGCTACAGATTCATGATGAAGAAGTTTTAATCCGTAGGCTACTTTGCGCGTCTTTAAAATGTTACTTTTGCTCTTCATTATGCATTCTGTTAATGATAGCAACACTGTTTTAGGGGATCAAGGTCAGGTATGCCAGTTCTCCGCTACGAATGAGATTCGGCAGTGAGTTGGCTGCTGTTATTGATTTTGCTTGCCGAGAACCGATCTGTCTCATTAAAATATTGTTAATAATTTCGTGCACCTCCTTTAATTATGACCGCAGCAGTTCATTTATTTTTTGTCCCTGTGTTAGCTGTTTGTTTTGCGTGTTCTCTGGTTCACCTCACTGGCTTACTCACCTAATGACCGAATCCACCAGCCACCAGGATAGCAGGTAGCTCTTTTTATGTTCCAAATTCAACACTGATAAATGTTTTCATGTCCTAGAGAAAAGCTGTTTAAAGATGATGTTAATTTTTCTCTGGCTTCTTTAAAGCTTATTTGTAAAGGAATGAAAGGCTGCAATCACCTTAATGGGATCATGATTCTCAAGCTAACGCAGAATGCAAAATTATTCTTTGCCCATGGCAAGAGATGAATTTGCATGAGTGAAAAGCAGAGATGGGGGAGCCATTCGCTCACAGAGCACAGCAGGCTGGGAATGCTTTAAACAGGACCTCAGTTAGGCATGGATGGCTGATCCAGGATGTTAAATTAATCAAATAGATACAGTCAATGGACAAAACACCCCTTGGAATTATTAAGGTTTGGTGGGGATAATACACATTAAACTCCTGTAACTGACGAGTAATTACAGAGCATTGCATTCAGATGTTCCCTTTCTCTGGCCAAGTCTACACTAGAAACTTATGTTGACCTAAGTTGCATCGTCATACAGCCACCACAGTTAGTACACTGCTTGTGCGTGTGCGTACTCGGTACCTTGTGTCGGTGGTGTGCGTACTCACCAGGAGTGCTTATATCAATGCAGAATGCAGTGCACTGTGGGTAGGGATCCCACTGTGCAACTCGCCATCATCCAGTGCAGTGTTTGCAACGTCTGATGGGTCTGGAACAAGTTGCGCTGGGGTGACTGGGAGCACAGGGTCAACTTCTCATACTGCAGTGTGCTCCGTCTCCTCGTTTCATCTGCATCCCATAATTTTCAAGCCTTCTTTTCAAAATCCCACAAACCAGTACATGCCTCCTTGCTGTCCGCCATCTCTGACAGAAGCATGGAGGTTGCACAGCTCTGCACTATGTCATGAGAGTTGCAAGCACAGTATTTGCAGAACCGCAAGAGGAGCTGTGGGGGACATGATGATTCCTTGGAGACCAGATTGCTGTGGGACATACAAAGAATCAATTCAAGGCTCTTGGTGGTGTTCATGGAGCAGCTGGAGATGGTAGAGAGCCAGTTCTGGGCCCAAGAAGCAAGCACTGATTGGTGGGATGGCATTGTCATGCAGGCTTGGGATAATGAGCAGTGGCTGCAGAACTTTCAGATGGGCCAGACCACATTCCTGTATCTGTGTGCTGAACTCGCCCCAGCCCTTCTGCACAGGGACACCAAAATGAGAGCCGCACTTTCAGCTGAGAAGTGAGTGGCAACCGAACTATGGAAACTTGCAATGTCAGATTGCTACCAGTCATTCAGAAATCAGCTGGGAGTCAGGAAATCCACTGCAGGGGCTGTTGTCCCACAAGCGTGCATGGCCATTAATTGCCTCGTGCCATGTAGGCCTGCAAGTCTCAGCAATGTGACAGACGTAGTGGATAGATCTGCAGCAATGGGGTTCCTGAACTGTGATAGACAGCACGCACATCCCTAACTTGGCACCAAACCACCTTGACACAGTGTGCATCAACAGAAAGGACTACTTCTCTGTGGTTATGCAGGCATTGGTGGATCAAAAGGGATGCTTCACAGACATCAATGTGGCTGGTCAGGGAAGGGTCATGATGCTTGCATCTTGAAGAACACAGGACTGTTCAGAAAGCTGCAAGCAGAGACCATCATTCCCAATTGGCAGATTACCACTGGAAATACTGCAATGCCACTAGTGATCCTGGGAGACCCAGCCTGCCCCTTGCTCCCCTACCCCATGAAGCCGTACACCAGCCACCTCGACAGCACCAAGGAGCACTTCAATTACAGGCTCAGCAGCTGCAGAATGACAGCTGAATGTGCTTTTGGTTGTTGGCATTGTTTACTCATAAGATTGGACCTCAGTGAGAAAAAATACCCCAGTGGTTATAGCTGCCTGCTGTGCCCTGCAGAATGTCTGTGAAGCAAAAGGGTAAAAGTTTCTGCCAGGGTGGAGGGCAGAGGGGGTGCAGCTGTCTGCTGAATTTGAACAGGCAGACAAAAGGGCTATACAGCTCAGGGAGACTTTGAAAGACTATTTTAATAGTGAGCCAGAGTAGGGTGTTTTGCTGTAGTGCACTTTACCTGACCTTGCTCTTTTGCAGCCTGGTAAGAATCTTGTAGTTATTGCTGTGTACGTCACAATATAACATTGTATATTAAAATTGTTTGTGAATGATGTTATGAGTAGTGTGACACAGTGCAGTAATAGGTAATTGGTTGCTTTCAGAAATGCTCAGCACCAGCCAGCATATGTTGTGAATTAATCAAGATGTATTATGTTCCAAAAAATAGAATTTCATTCTGCAACATGAACCAGGCAATTAAAAAAACATTTAAAACTTAATAAATTAAGCAAATAGAACTTAGAATATCAGAGTTGGTCATCTAGTCCAACCCCCTGCTCAAAGCAGGACCTATCCCCAATTTTTGCCCCAGTTCCCTAAATGGCCCCCTCAAGGATTGAACTCACAACCCTGGGTTTAGCGGGCCAATGTGCAAACCACTGAGCTATCCCTTCCCCCTTATGAAGGGGAAAGAAGAGTCACATACATTTCAGCTACACATACACCAACCGTGGCTTTCACAGGTCAGTGTATGTGAAGCTGTGATTGTCTTTAATGTCCACGGGGGTGGAGTGATGGGGTAGTGCACCAACCCCATATGCCACATGGAATGTTGAGTGGGGTATAAGGAGGTTCCGATATTGAGTTCTCACTGGGCTGCAGAGGGAGATGCGTATGGGATTGTTCAATCTGCTTGTCCACCATAGTCTGCAGCATCTCTGAGAAGTGCAAGCATGTCCCACTGCACGTCCCTCTCCTTTTCCTGAGCCTCTATCCTCTCCTCTCTGTCCTTCTCCAGGCTGTCTGGACTGGGGATCCTCTAGACCCTCTGCTCATTCTTGGATGCAGCACTGGCTTGCAGGATTTCCTGGATCATGTCATCCCGAGTCCTCTTCTTTCTCCTCCTTATCCAGCTTAGGTGTTCCATGGGTGTGGAGTGGGAGACTCTGAAGGCCTCAGTAGCAGAAGTTGCAGGTACAGCACACAGAGATACCATTGCCAGTGTGTTCACGGCGGAAAACATAAGATGCTGAACTCAGTTCCCTGGCTCCCCAAAAGTTGTAAGCACTACATTCTTGCTTCTTCTTGGGATTGATTGTGTATGTTGCCAGTCACAGCACCAGCTATGGGGAGTATGGCCCTCTGGGGGTTGGGGAAATGAAGAGGAAATCGCTCGGTTGCATGATTCTAGATGTATAGTGCAATGGCACTGAATACTGGCACCATTTTGCACAGGCATTTGTGATTTTAGCTGATTTCTCACTCCTGAGGGTAACAGAGGCAGAGAAAGCATAGCTGCTGCTGGCGTCCTGAGGACACCCGGGCCCATATGCTGCTAGCTTCTGTACTGCAATGGTACCTGCTGACGTTATTGCTGAGTACCATGGGAAAGTGTTCTACCACAGTGGAAGGAATAAGGCAGCCCTTCCCAAAAACTTTCGGCAGAGGATTGCATAGTACCTCTGTAGCAAGGTTGATCACTCACCGCCATGGCACCTCCTTCTGGTCATCTGGGTATTAGCTCAATTCCAGCACTCCTGTTGGTCAGTGTCTCTCCTGCATCAGGTTCCCATGTCCCACCCAGACCCAAGTGCCCTCTTATCTTGGGGTGCTGCCCCACAGAGGTGCCCCCACACTCTGGGTCTCCCCTCCAGGGGATCCCCTTCCCCCATGCCCACTTGTCTCAGTGGCTACTGTTAGTCTTCATCTAGCCCCTTTCTCTGCAGCAAACGGCAGTCTGTAATGGCCACTCATCATTGGCAAGGGGGTTGGTCCTGCTGCCTTTCTTGGCTCAGCTGTCTCCCTGAAGCCCCAGTACCTCCTCTGGCCTTTAACAAGGCCTCAGCCTGGGGCGTTGCCAGGCTGAAGCTCCCATGCTCCTCTTGCCCTTCCCCAGCACTTCTCTGCTTCAGGTACCCTGTGCTCCCAGACAGGTAGGTCCTTCCCGCTCCAAGTCTGGAGTGAGTCTCTGACCCAGCTCCTCCCTGAGCCCTTATAACAGGTCCAGGTGTGGCCTGATTGGGTGTGGCCACAGCTGTGGCTGTCTCCCCAATCAGCCTTTAACCTTGTTTTCCAGGAGTGGGGTAACTGCCCTGCTTCAACCTCCATGAAAGATTCATCGAGATCTCTATGGAGGATTCAGGGGACATCCTGATGCACATAAACAAACAGCTCTGTGTGGTCCCCTCTGCCTATCTTTAGAGGGGAATGAAATAGCAGATAGCAACTCTGTCTCTCTTGGTAGAGCCACTACCTCTTCTAGCACAAGTGAAAACGAATAAATCAAAAAGATGTATCCTGCTACTTTAGGGGGGTGCCATCCATGTAATTTCAAAGTAAACTGCATACTTACCAGAGGTTGCTTCCCCTGCATTGGGCTTGCTAGACTGGTGGGACTGGCTGGACTGTGGTGAAGTCAAAAACAGGTCCTGGCACTCTGCACAGCTGTATCCTCTGGTCTTCTGTCCCCCATATTCCTCCTCCTCTTCCTTGTCTACCTTCTCATCCTAGCTGTTCATGGCAAGGACCTTTGACTTGGGCTCCTTGGAAGTATACACTTTGCTGTTGGGGATGTTGGTGTGGTCTCTGCCAACGATGGTCTGCAGCTTTTTTTAAAAACAGAAGGTCTGTGGCTCGGCATCAGATAAATTGTTGACCGCCCTGGCCTTCTAGTTTGCCTGCCACGGCTCCTTGGCTTTCACATGGCATTGCTGCTGGACCCTGAGGTATCCCTTCTCCTGCATGCCCCAAGCACCAGGCTTGTTATCCCAAGGGGAGTCTCTGACATGCTTTAAACCAAATGCACTGCTTCAGGTAGAATAAACAAACAGATTTATTAACTACAAAGATAGATTTTAAGTGATTATAAGTCAAAGCGTAACAAGTCAGATTTGGTCAAATGAAATAAAAGAAAAATGAATTCTAAGATGATCTTAACACTTTCAATGCCCTTACAAACATAGATGCTTCTCACCATAGGCTGGCTGGTTGCCTTCAACCAGGCTCTCCCCTTTGATCAGCGCTTTAGTCACTGGGTGGTGATGTCTGTAGATGGAGGTGGAAGAGAGAGGAAGAGCAAACGTCTCTCCCTTTTATCAAGAGGCAAATGTCTCTCCCTTTTATCATGTTCTTTCTTCTCTCTTGGCTTTGCCCCCCTCCTTTCAGAATCAGGTGATCATTACCTCATCGCAGTCGCAAACTGACCAAGGCAAGGGGGGTGACTCACTTGAGAGTTCAACAAATCATTTGTTGTTGCCTTGGCCAGTGTCCTTTGTTCCTGTGAGGCTGGGCTGGGTTTGTCCCATACATGCCCTGATGTGGTGTGAACTGCCCCTCTGCTCTTGGAAAGTTTTTGCCTGGGCTTGCTTTAAGCCATGAGGACACTTTCTTAGCCTCATAACAATATACGTGAAATTACAAACTATAACATTATCATAACATTACTATGACAACGATTACTCTAACATTATTATAACAACACTACTCAGTGCATCATGAGCCTTCCGAAGACACCCGACGTGACAAACGTTCCATTAGATACCACACAGTCATATTATAAGGATGAACATAGGGATGCTGGGTGTTCCCCCGAGGCACAGAACTTCACACATCATAATAATTCTTTTGTTAGTTTAAATGGACTTTAGTTTACATCCATCTAAACCATTCTTTGCTCATGTGCAGACAGGTTTCCTTTCATTATGAACATTTTAAAGTGAATTTAGCACTCAGTTAACACCTCAGAGAATTCAACTCTTTATCTGTTTGGCCACAGATCAGATCTGTTCCTGCTGCCTGTGGTGTATTGCCCACAGTCACCCACCAGGCTGTCTTAGGCAAACAACGGGTACACCACAATCAGCAGCAGAGTACACCCAAGGCCACTCAACTATATTTGTCTGCAGGAGAACAGGTACAGCACAGGCATCAGTGAGAGTTTCCTCCCTTGTGTCGCCCCAGAGTCCAGGCTCCAGCCCGAGCTCAAACATGTACAGAGCAATTGGATAGCCTCGCAGCCCAAGCCAGGCTCAGCTGACACAGGCCAGATGCAGGAGTTTCGCTGCAGTGTAGACGTACCTGTAGTGTGCAGTATAGACATTCCCTTGGAGGTGCAGCACAGAATTTGCAGCTGATGGGGAGCCCCATGGTGGCTGGAAGCCATTTTTGCATCCGCCTCATCCTGGGCTGTTCCAGGGTCTGGCAAGGCCCCTAGTGTATTTTAGGCAGCCCTGAGGGCCTGTCTAAGCTAAGGCAGCTTCCCCAGCTGCCTTATGGGCTGCAGTCCTGCCTGGAATCTCTGTGGTGCTGCAGCCTCACCCCAACATGCCCCTCACTCTCCTGCAGGCATGATCCTCTATGTTGGGGCGTGGGAGTGGTCCTCAGAGGGCAGCCTTACTGCTGTCTTTCTCCTTTCCTGTGTTGGGAGAATCCTTTCCTGGCTGGATATGGAGTTTGCAAGGGACGATTTGCACCACTCCAACCCTTTTATCCAGCGGAGAGGGGCTTGTCTGGGTGTAAGGATCTCATTGAAAACTCAGGCCAGGGGCAATGAAAGTTTTGCTAAGGACCAGGGACCTTTTGAGAGCATGTGGCCACTGTTTACAGTGAATCTATGCTGATTTATATCTCTTTACTAAACTTACCCCAATCTTCAGTTTTGCACGATTTAGATGGGAACCAAGTAAACCAAAAAAGTTAAAGGCAGAAATTTTGATTTTGGGATATGGGGATTTGTTCAAACCCAGCTCCAAAGTGAAATTCAGCATGCAAAAAGTGCAGTGTAATCCTGAAGAAACTTTCTGCAAGAAACCCAGCAAGGCAAAACTGCAAAGGTCCAACAGTTTCAATCTCAACTTTAAAATGAAGAGACCACTAGCGCTCAGGGAAGTATTGATTTTCCTGTCTGAGGGTTGCACCGAAGAATCAGAAAAAAAACAAAAACCAGTTCAGTTCAGAACAAAAGTGGTGGGTTTTTCTTGCTGACACAGAGAAAAGAACATTTCTGGGGGGACAAATTAAATGGTTTATTTGAAATGAAATTTCTTTGTTCATTTACTTTTAGGTTGTTTTTAGATGTCTTTATCCCTTCAAAAACTCAAAATGAAATGTTTTGAAATGAAAAAGTCAAAACATATAATTTCAAAATGGCAAAACAAACTGTTTTGAATATTTTTGAAATTTTGTCCAGGTTTTTTGGTGGAAACTATTTGTCGAATTTGTCCAAAATTTGCAAACAATTTTGATGCCCTGAAAAATGCAGTTTTTGACAAATTTACTACTCGCTGAATAATTTTGCTCAGCTGTAGAGACAGCTTCTGAGGGAGAGGGTTTGAAATTCACACTAATCAGTGTGTATACACTATTCACCTCCTAATTAAGTCCTAAATTGAGCATTAAGGGATACATATAGGCCTTAGCTGGTCCTCTCCATTGACGTGAATTTCAATCAGAGAGAAAGCAGTCTAGTCCCCAGTCCCACTGCGTTCTTGGCCTTTGCACTGACAAGATTGTTTGTTCAGCAGTGCTTATATTGGATACCTGGCAATTGGGAACTGGACCAAAACCACCAATCTCATTTGAAGTGCACAGAACTCATTTCAAATTGGATACCAAAGAGCCATCAGAGAGTGCTGGTGTCTTATCGCCACAGCGACACACCAATGCGGCCACACCAAAGGGGCTGCCACTTTCCCAGTGCCCTAAGGACACAGCTGTGGCTACAGGAGGCACTTCTGGTGGAGTTCCTGCATGACAAACTCAAAGAAGTTGTTGGTGGCAGGTCATTCTCCGTGAAAACCCCACCCCTTTAGAACTCACTCCCCAAACCTGCTGTCCTGGACCTTCAACGTCATAACGCTCCAGGCACAATGGAAAATCTTCTCTCAGTCTGTCGGGATGGGGGCAGGTTGATGATTGGAGAGACCGTGCTTGATTTGAATCACCTTATTGTATTTGCATGGAGGGCATTTGTATCAAGGTGGGACAAGCAGCCCCTTTTATTGGGTTGTTATTTGCACTGTGCATTTCAATTAATGTGATGAGCATGCAGAGCACAGGATCGCTGGCAAAGTTTAAATCAAGAATGGGTGTTTCTCTAAAATATATGCTGTAATTCAAACAGGAATTATTTTGGCCTGTGTTATGCAGGAAATCAAACAAGATGATCACAATGGTCTCTTCTGGTCATAGAATCTGTGAATCTGAGATGGGCAGCTAGACAGGCTGCTGTGGGTCATATATGCTATAGTATAAATGGCCAAGAGAGTGGATAAATAGATTAAATAAATATTTTTAGATACCAGCAGGTACCAAGAGAAAAGTCATAATCACTATTATTTTATTGCAATAGTATCTGGATCAAAAACCCTGTTGTGCTAGGCATTTTCCACACATCTAACGAACGATGGTTCGTGCCCCAAAGATCTCACAGTCCAAATATAAGACGAGAGACAACAGTTGAAGGCAGCTTACAGCTGTGGGGAGCACAGGGTAACAATGAGACAGTCATAATTAGTGTAATAAGCAGCAGTCACAGCACATTAGCTGCATTGCCATTGTCCCGTGTTTTGTGGACATTGCTGTAGGCACCGGTGAATTTAAAGAAGAGACTTGGAATGGAATATTATCTCCGTACCTATCACCTAAGCTGCCCAGGCACCTTTGTAAGAGCTGCTCTTGACAAATGTTTGCAACAAGCTCTGGCTGATTTTCCAGGACAGGTTGCTGGGAGTTCATGACCGTTTATTTTCAGGATTCTTTGAGAATATGTTTCCCATGGTTTGCCTTCCACAACAACAATGAATTATTCATGAACATTATGTGCTCATTTTATCTGTGCAGAAAATCCGCGGCCCTTTATTTACCTCTTTGCTACTGCCAGACTGCTCAGGGCTCAAGAACTATTTTAACAGAATGTCATTCCAGGTACTAGACATCACAGAATATGTGATTTTCTGAAGCAAAGGAAAGTACCAGTCACATCTCTTAGATTACATCCACATGGCTGTGAAAACAGTAGTCTCATTAACATGAGTGTATATTTCTGACCAGATATAAAACTCTGTGGTTATTTTGCCAGGGTCATCTTAAGGGAATGATCAGAAGAATCTTGTCAAAAATATGTCCTTTAAAAAGAGTTTAAAAATAGAACCTTTTGCCCAATATTTATAACCATCCTTTGTCATACATGGACTGGTACGTATGTTCCACTGCCCCACTGCTTGATGTAATTATGTCTGGGTTTCTTTTGAGAATGTCACCCTCTAGAGGCTGGAGTGTGAATAGGATGAAATTTAATATTAGAGACAACTAGTAAAGAAACTGTTCCTCATGTCTGAGATGTAGTTGATGATTGTGGTTTGTGAATGGGCCATGACTTTGTTACATCTCCTGATATAATAGCAGAATTATCTTGGTGCTAAGAAGGAAAAAAAGAAGAGATTTATTAAAACATTTCCAGCTTAGTTTAAACTCACTGACATTCTGAATCTGAGTTCTCGAGTTATAAACCCTAATTGTTCCAATTTCTCTAGATCCTCCCACAGTTCCTCCCTTCCTTCACATCAGGCTCACAAAATGCTGTCTTTTTCAGTAAATAAAACTGGTGATTAAATGATGATACTCTAGTATCTCTACTCCTTATTTACATGAGAATGAAACACAGCAGAAAATAAAAGTAATCACATTCTCAGTTGTATTCACCAATGTATGTGTGTGTTTAATTATATAAAACAAAATCTGTTGCAAATAAAGAAAAGGAAAAAAGCTTTCAGTCTTCGACAGTAGATTAGCAATGTCAGCTTTTGGACAAGAAGTGATGTCAGTTTATCGTACAGACACTCTGCTGTACATGGAACAAACAAATGCTTCTTTCAGGGGGCTGTGAAACACCGTTCCCACGTGAAGCATTGGAAAGGGCTAAAGTGATGAAGATACATTTTTGTTTACTGGGAAAAATTATTACTTCAAAAGAATTGTTCCACACTTGAGCCTTTCCACAGAACACTGAGTTTAGAAAAACACCTAAGGGGGAAAAAACCCAGATGAAGACTCGTAGCTTATACCTGCAAAGGGGGATCATATTCTATTTAAAGAAATTTCCCATAGACTGTATTTTGTTATTCTTCAACAGCGAAAATTTCAAATCCCTAATTTCCCTTTCTCATAGCCAGCCTGAGGTGAAGAACTATATACACATGGGTTATTCCATTGATTCACAAGAGCAAACATAACAGACCAACACACCAGGGATTGAACTAGGGAAGTCAACACACAGACAGCACCCAACCTTGCTGGAGAAGGTAACAGCCTGTATCTTCTGTGGCTCAGCACAGAGCAGGACCTGTAACACACACTCACCAGTGGGTTACACAAAGTTACTCACACAGATGTTTCCAGGATTATGGCCTGATGGTAATTGAGATACCGGTTGATTGACATCTTCAAATTACACTAAAAAAGTCAACACAATCCATTTATTTTTCCTAAAGCATCCTCAGGAATACTTTCTCCCCTTATTTTTGAGCAATTATCCATGAATCCTAGGATATTTTATTCCTGTAAGGTCAGTTTGACTTTAGAATAGTCTTCCCAGCCTTCCCGGAAAAATTGACCAAGCTTCATTATTGGAGGCATCAGAAATTAGGTTATCCAAAAACTTTGGGAATGTACAGTAGAGACCATCCCGAGACAGGTGGATGGATTAGAATCTAGATCAATATGGGACTAGATCAATATAGAACTAGAATTAAATTCAATAAAGAACTAGCTCAAAATGGGACTAAATCAGTATTTCCTAAATTTCTCGGGAAAATGTACCAGTTTAGCAGACTAAGACCTGGATCCTGCAAAGATTTACTCACATACATAAGTTTCCTGAGGTGAATATTCCTATTGACATCAAATGCAGCTGCTTATGTCATATGCATATGTCATATGCATATGTCATTCCACGGATACCAATTTATATCTGCGGTTATCTGCATCTCTCTACATAAAGGTTACGCAGGTGTGCATGTCTTTGTAGGACTGGTTAATAGATTCCTAGATTGTAGGACAGAAGGCACCACTGTGATCATCTAGTAGGACCTCCTGTATAATACAGGCCATAGACATTCCCCCAAATGATTCCTCTTTGAACCGGAGCAGATCTTTTAAAAAAAAATCCCATTTTGATTTTAAAATTGCTGGTGATTTAGATGCCACCACAGCTCTGGGTAAGTTGTTCCAGTGGCTAATTGCCCTCACTGTTAAAAAAAATGTGGCTTATTGCCAATCTGAATTTATCTAGCTTCATCTTCCAGCTGTTGCCCAGCTCTACTCACTATCCAGCTGGGGTAAACTTCTCCTACGCCAGCTGCTTATGGCAGCCCACAACCACTGCTGGGTTCTTTGCTTGTTGCAGTATTCCCAGGCCTGATATTTTCTAGACTTGTAAGGGCTGCATTCTGCAAATCTTTATGCACCCAAGTAGTTCTTACACACGTGAGTAAAAAGCTAGTTGTGTGAGCAAGGCTTTGCAACCATGGTTCATTGCTCAGGAGCCCTTTCAACCACACACCCCACTGAAGTCCTGCGACCTCTGAGGTAGAACACGGCAGCTGAAAGTAAATGAAGACTCATCCTATATACATTTGTAATTATTTATCAGTCATTTTCTTATTTACTTACTATGAACATCTAGTGAACTGAAAAATTTCCCCTAATTATGACATTTTCCTGAAGCTATTGATATTTGTATATATCAACATACTGTAGGCTACGGGTATCTGGATCTGGGTATTGGCTTGTTTGTTTTGCCATAAGCAAAGTTATTACAGTAGATTCTGGCTTCTGACTTGAAATTAGTATTTTTATTCAAGTTAAAAATAAAACCAACAGAAAAGCTTCTCTCATTATCATCTCATATTGGCTGCTGGCTTTGTGAGCTCTGTAACATCCTTCACCAGTTTCAGGATGATTAGGGTGAAGAAGTGAAATCAATTGGTAATCATTCTAAGCTGCTTCCCACTTTCTGTTTTAAACACCTTGGGCCAGATCCTCCATTGCTGTGAACCAGCATACTTCTGCTGGCTTCAACTGACTGATTTACAACTGATCAATATACACCAGCTGAGGACCTGGTCCATTGAGTTTGCTGCTGGCTTGGACCCAAATGAACAACAAAACGAAATCCAAAATAATGTTCTGTTATCCACTGGGATTATTCAAGCTGCCCTCAAACTGTTCTTATCACAGGGGCTTAAAGCAAGGCATGTATGTACGAAAAACATTGTTATGGAAGGCGAATAATACACCAGCCTTTTTAAAGCTTTAGAGTGGCAGTTTATTGTGTGTAATGCATACATCATTATCAGAAAGAAGTGTTCAATGCTCACAATCTGATCAGACTGAAATTAACTTCTCTGTTTCCTTTTCTTCCTCCTCTTGGCTTTCAACTTTTATGCCATTGTGACCAGGGTCCAATTGTAGGCCAGCTGAGGTCACTCAATTAGGGTGAACTGCAAAGAATGGGGCAGGCAATCCCCCAAACTGGTGGATATTTTCAATACTTAGATTTACCAAGCCAGCATAAAACAAGTTTCTTTATTACCTCACTAGTTGCCCAGAAGCCAGCAACACAGTTCCCTTAAAGTAACCCAGCCTCAGGCCTCCATCCAGGTACCAAGTCAAATATGATGAAGATTTGTGAAAATTTTATTTCATCATATTGAAGAAAAGGTGCTACCAATCCCAAAGGATTCCAGATCTTACCCAAATACACGCATACAGCCATTTCTCATTAACTAAACTAAAATTTATTAAAAAACAAAAGAGAGAAAGTATGGTTAAAAGATCAATATACATACAGGCATGAGTTCAATTCTTGAGATTCAGATACATAGTAGAGATGGTGAGCTTTGTAGTTGCAAAGAGTTCTTTCAGAACGTAGTTCACAGGTTAAGTCCAAAGTCCAATATCACCTTTAGGGAGTACCAACATAACTGGGATCTCAATCTGGCAACTCAAACTTCCCCTGATGAAACTTAGCCCTGGTCTACACTAGGACTTTAGGTCGAATTTAGCAACGTTAAATCGATTTAAACCTGCACCCGTCCACACAGTGAAGCCCTTTATTTCGACTTAAAGGGCTCTTAAAATCGATTTCCTTACTCCACCCCTGACAAGTGGATTAGCGCTTAAATCGACGTTCCCGGCTCGAATTTGGGGTACTGTGGACACAATTCGATGGTATTGGCCTCCGGGAGCTATCCCAGAGTGTTCCATTCTGACCGCTCTGGACAGCACTCTCAACTCAGATGCACTGGCCAGGTAGACAGGAAAAGAACCGCAAACTTTTGAATCTCATTTCCTGTTTGGCCAGCGTGGCAAGCTGCAGGTGACCATGCAGAGCTCATCAGCACAGGTGACCATGATGGAGTCCCAGAATCGCAAAAGAGCTCCAGCATGGACCGAACGGGAGGTATGGGATCTGATCGCTGTTTGGGGAGAGGAATCCGTGCTATCAGACCTCCGTTCCAGTTTTCGAAATGCCAAAACCTTTGTGAAAATCTCCCAGGGCATGAAGGACAGAGGCCATAACAGGGACCTGAAGCAGTGCCGCGTGAAACTGAAGGAGCTGAGGCAAGCCTACCAGAAAACCAGAGAGGCGAAGAGCCGCTCTGGGTCAGAGCCCCAAACATGCCGCTTCTATGATGAGCTGCATGCCATTTTAGGGGGTTCAGCCACCACTACCCCAGCCGTGTTGTTTGACTCCTTCAATGGAGATGGAGGCAATACGGAAGCAGGTTTTGGGGACGAAGAAGATGATGATGAGGAGGAGGTTGTAGATAGCTCACAGCAAGCAAGCGGAGAAACCGGTTTTCCCGACAGCCAGGAACTGTTTCTCACCCTAGACCTGGAGCCAGTACCCCCCGAACCCACCCAAGGCTGCCTCCTGGACCCAGCAGGCAGAGAAGGGACCTCTGGTGAGTGTACCTTTTAAAATGCTATACATGGTTTAAAAGCAAGCATGTGAAAGGATTACTTTGCCCTGGCATTTGCGGTTCTCCTAGATGTAGTCCTAAAGCCTTTGCAAAAGGTTTCTGGGGAGGGCAGCCTTATTTCGTCCTTCATGGTAGGACACTTTACCACTCCAGGCCAGTAACACGTACTCGGGAATCACTGTAGAACAAAGCATTGCAGTGTATGTTTGCTGGCATTCAACCAAAATCCATTCTTTATCTCTCTGTGTTATCCTCAGGAGAGTGAGATATAATTCATGGTCACCTGGTTGAAATAGAGTGCTTTTCTTCAGGGACACTCAGAGGTGCCCGTTCCTGCTGGGCTGTTTGCCTGTGGCTGAACAGAAATGTTCCCCGCTGTTAGCCACAGGGAGGGGGGAAGGTTGAGGGGGTAGTCACGCGATGGGAGGAGGCAAAATGCGACCTTGTAACGAAAGCACATGTGCTATGTATGTAATGTTAACAGCAAGGTTTACCCTGAAAGAGTGTAGCGACTGTTTTATAAAATGTGTCTTTTTAAATACCGCTGTCCCTTTTTTTTTCTCCACCAGCTGCATGTGTTTCAATGATCACAGGATCTTCTCCTTCCCAGAGGCTAGTGAAGCTTAGAAAGAAAAAAAAACCCACTCGCGATGAAATGTTCTCCGAGCTCATGCTGTCCTCCCACACTGACAGAGCACAGACGAATGCGTGGAGGCAAATAATGTCAGAGTGCAGGAAAGCGCAAAATGACCGGGAGGAGACGTGGAGGGCTGAAGAGAGTAAGTGGCGGGCTGAAGAGAGTAAGTGGCGGGCTGAAGACAGGGCTGAAGCTCAAATGTGGCGGCAGCGTGATGAGAGGAGGCAGGATTCAATGCTGAGGCTGCTGCAGGACCAAACCAGAATGCTCCAGTGTATGGTTGAGCTGCAGCAAAGGCAGCTGGAGCACAGACTGCCACTGCTGCTCCTCTGTAACCAACCGCCCTCCTCCCCAAGTTCCATAGCCTCCACACCCAGACGCCCAAGAACGCGGTGGGGGGGCCTCCGGCCAACCAGCCACTCCACCACAGAGGATTGCCCAAAAAAAAGAAGGCTGGCATTCAATAAATTTTAAAGTTGTAAACTTTTAAAGTGCTGTGCTTAAAGTGCTGTGTGGCATTTTCCTTCCCTCCTCCACCACCCCTCCTGGGATACCTTGGTAGTCATCTCCCTATTTGTGTGATGAATGAATAACGAATGCATGACTGTGAAGCAGCAATGACTTTATTGCCTCTGCAAGCGGTGATTAAAGGGAGGAGGGGAGGGTGGTTAGCTTACAGGGAAGTAGAGTGAACCAAGGGGCGGGGGGTTTCATCAAGGAGAAACAAACAGAACTTTCACACCGTAGCCTGGCCAGTCATGAAACTGGTTTTCAAAGCTTCTCTGATGCGTACCGCACCCTCCTGTGCTCTTCTAACCGCCCTGGTGTCTGGCTGCGCGTAACCAGCAGCTAGGCGATTTGCCTCAGCCTCCCACCCTGCCATAAACGTCTCCCCCTTACTCTCACAGATATTGTGGAGCACACAGCAAGCAGTAATAACAGTGGGAATATTGGTTTCGCTGAGGTCTAAGCGAGTCAGTAAACTGCGCCAGCGCGCCTTTAAACGTCCAAATGCACATTCTACCACCATTCTGCACTTGCTCAGCCTGTAGTTGAACAGCTCCTGACTACTGTCCAGGCTGCCTGTGTACGGCTTCATGAGCCATGGCATTAAGGGGTAGGCTGGGTCCCCAAGGATACATATAGGCATTTCAACATCCCCAACAGTTATTTTCTGGTCTGGGAATAAAGTCCCTTCCTGCAGCTTTTGAAACAGACCAGAGTTCCTGAAGATGCGAGCATCATGCACCTTTCCCGGCCATCCCACGTTGATATTGGTGAAACGTCCCTTGTGATCCACCAGAGCTTGCATCACTATCGAAAAGTACCCCTTGCGGTTTATGTACTCGCCGGCTTGGTGCTCCGGTGCCAAGATAGGGATATGAGTTCCGTCTATAGCCCCACCACAGTTAGGGAATCCCATTGCAGCAAAGCCATCCACTATGACCTGCACATTTCCCAGGGTCACTACCCTTGATATCAGCAGATCTTTGATTGCGTGAGCTACTTGCATCACAGCAGCCCCCACAATAGATTTGCCCACTCCAAATTGATTCCCAACTGACCGGTAGCTGTCTGGCGTTGCAAGCTTCCACAGGGCTATCGCCACTCGCTTCTCAACTGTGAGGGCTGCTCTCATCCTGGTATTCATGCGCTTCAGGGCAGGGGAAAGCAAGTCACAAAGTTCCATGAAAGTGCCCTTACGCATGCGAAAGTTTCGCAGCCACTGGGAATCGTCCCAGACCTGCAACACTATGCGGTCCCACCAGTCTGTGCTTGTTTCCCGAGCCCAGAATCGGCGTTCCACAGCATGAACCTGCCCCATTAGCACCATGATGCATGCATTGTCAGGGCCCATGCTTTCAGAGAAATCTGTGTCCATGTCCTGATCACTCACGGGACCGCGCTGACGTCGCCTCCTCGCCCGGTATCGCGTTGCCATGTTCTGGTGCTGCATATACTGCTGGATAATGCGTGTGGTGGTTGATGTGCTCCTAATTGCCAAAATGAACTCAGCGGCCTCCATGCTTGCCTTGGTATGGCGTCCGCACAGAAAAAAGGCGCGGAACGATCGTCTGCCGTTGCTCTGACGGAGGGAGGGGCGACTGACGACACGGCTTACAGGGTTGGCTTCAGGGAGCTAAAATCAACAAAGGGTGTGCCTGTACATCAAGGAGTATTTCAGGCAGGACTGCACGGAGGGTTCCAATAAGAAATGGTGCACCTAAGTTATCGTTGTTATTGGAACAAGGAGGTTAGCCTGGCCTCTGATTGATACATGGCTAGATTTACCTCGCTGCACCTTCTCTGTGAGTGACTGCAGTGTGATCTAGACAGGGGAGGAGGAAAATGAGTACAAAACAAATCTGGTCTATTTCTTGTTCTGACCCACTCCATCTATCTTTTACATCTTTGGCTGGCAGCAGACGGTGCAGAAGGACTGCATGCCATCCACATCTCATGGCTGCTTGGCAGAAGATGGTACAATACGACTGCTAGCCATCTTCATCTCTTGCCTGCCTGGCAGAAGATGGTACAGTACGACTGCTAGCAGTCCGTATCGCCTGCCCGCTCACCATAAGACGGTTCAATAGGACTGCAGGACTAAAGAGAATGACCTGGTCAAGTCACTCCAAATTTAGTCCCTGCGCCCATGTCTGCCCAGGCGCTCCCAGCCGACGTGGCCAGGAGCACCTCGGACACGACGAGGACGACTACCAATTGTATTGCACCGTCTGCTGCCAGAAGGCAATGGGTTGCTGCTACTGTGCAGCAAATCTGTACCGCGTCTGCCAGCACCCAGGAGACATAGGGTGACGGTTACCTGAGCTGGCTCCATGCTTGCCGTGGTATGGTGTCTGCACAGGTAACTCATGAAAAAAGGCGCGAAATGATTGTCTGCCCTTGCTTTCACGGAGGGAGGGAGGGAACGGGGGCCTGACGACACGTACCCAGAACCACCCGCGACAATGTTTTAGCCCCATCAGAGTGCTCCACTGTGAGTGCTCTGGACAGCACTCTCAGATGCCCGATTGTTTGCCATTGCTCTGACGCTGGGAGGGGCGCTTACAGGGTTGGCTTCAGGGAGCTAAAATCAACAAAGGGGGTGGCTTTACATCAAGGAGTATTTCAGGCAGGACTTCATGGAGGGTTCCAATAAGAAATGGTGCACCTAAGTTATTGTCGTTATTGGAACAAGAAGGTTAGCCTGGCCTCTGATTGATACATGGCTAGATTTACCTCGCTGCACCTTCTCTGTAAGTGACTGCAGTGTGATCTAGAAGAATGAGTCCCCTAGACAGGGGAGGGGGGGAACAAATCTGGTCTATTTCTTGTTTTGATCCACTCCATCTATCTTTTACATCTTTGGCTGGCAGCAGACGGTGCAGAAGGACTGCATGCCATACACATCTCATGGCTGCTCGGCAGAAGATGGTACAGTACGACTGCTAGCAGTCCGTATCGCCTGCCCGCTCACCATAAGACGGTTCAATAGGACTGACTGCAGGACTAAAGAGAATGACCTGGTCAAGTCACTCCAAATTTAGTCCCTGCGCCCATGTCTGCCCAGGCGCTCCTGATCGACCTCACAGAGGCGACCAGGAGCACCTCAGACATGACGATGATGGCTACCAGTCGTACTGTACCGTCTGCTGCCACAAGGCAAGGGGTTGCTGCTCCTGTGTAGCAATGCCGTACCGCGTCTGCCAGCACCCAGGAGACATAGGGTGACGGTTACCTGAGCGGGCTCCATGCTTGCCGTGGTATGGCGTCTGCACAGGTAACTCAGGAAAAAAGGCGCGAAATGATTGTCTGCCCTTGCTTTCACGGGGGGAGGGAGGGAACGGGGGCCTGACGATATGTACCCAGAACCACCCACGACAATGTTTTAGCCCCATCAGGCATTGGGATATCAACCCAGAATTCCAATGGGCAGCGGAGACTGCGGGAACTGTGGGATAGCTACCCACAGTGCAACGCTCCGGAAGTCGACGCTTGCCTTGGTACTGTGGAAGCGCTCCACTGAGTTAATGCACTTAATGCACTTAGAGCATTTTCTGTGGGGACACACACACTCGAATATATAAAAGCGATTTCTAAAAAACCGACTTCTATAAATTTGACCTAATTTCGTAGTGTAGACATACCCTTAAGCAGATCTCAGATGACAGAATCAGGACCCAATGGTCTTTTATTCAGTTTTCTTGCAGCCACTTGGCCATACAGTCCTGGGTAAACAATAGGCTTTTGATGTAACCTTCTGCTTTCTAAACACCACCAGTAATTAGTTACACAAATTAACATTGGGCAATTTATCCATTAGGAAGTCTATCACAAACTTCAAAGAGACATATAGACAATGAATGCATTTCACCTAAGATTCATCTGAATGTTAATATTCCCTTTTGATCTCTGAATTAATAGTTATAGTGACAGAAAGGAGCTGTCTGTTCACATGGCTAGCTTCTAAGATACACACAATTAGTATCACTTCTAACTTAAAACAATATAAGTTTGCATTTCAAAGTTCTAACATATCTACCATGAATGGCCCTCATTACCATTTTAGCATGACTTTAAAGGTGGGCTTTGGGTCATTCAGGCTGTAAGCTAACTGTCATCTGTAACCTACCATTTAAATCAGCTTCTGTACCAAATGACTGGAGGATAACTAATGTGACACCAATTTTTTTAAAAAGGCTCCAGAGGTGACCCTGCCAACTACAGGCCAGTAAGCGTCACTTCAGTACCGGGCAAATTGGTTGAAACTATCGTAAAGAACAAAATTGTCAGACACATAGATGAACATAATTTGTTGGGAAATAGTCAACATGTTTTTTGTAAAGGGAAATCATGTCTCACCAATCTACTAAAATAATTTGAGGGGTCAACAAACATGCGGAAAAAGGAGATCCAGTGGATATAGTGTATTTAGATTTTCAGAAAGCCTTTGACAAGTTCCCTCACCAAAGGCTTTTAAGTAAAATAAGCAGTCATGGGATAAGAGGGAAGGTTCTCTCATGGATTGGTAACTGGTTAAAGATAGGAAACAAAGGGTAGGAATAAATGGCCAGTTTTCAAAATGGAGAGAGGCAAATAGTGTTGTCCCTCAGGGATCTGTACTGGGCCCAGTCCTATTTAACAAATTCATAAATGATCTGGAAAAAGGGGTAAACAGTGCGGTGGCAAAATTTGCAGATGATACAAAACTACTCAAGATAGTGTGACAAAGCTCTGTCCTTGCCTCCGTGGGTCCCGTGTTTCCTGGTGGATTTTGCTAGCCTCAGAGGCTCATTGTGACCCTCCACGTAACCCTTCTTTCTCTGGAGACAAGGGTCACAGTCTACTGAGCCATTTTCATCATAAGCCAGCAAGGGAGGTGAGGAGAAGTTATCTTTCCTTGCACAGTCTCTGTTGTCTCCCAGTCTCAGTGATTAATCAGGGAGCAAAGGTGGGGGGGGGGAGCCCGGGCCCACCCTCTACTCCGGGCTCCAGCCCAGGGACCCTAATAGTATCAGCTATGGTAGCTGACCTTTTAGAAACATGACATGTACAATTCCCTGGGCTACTTCCCCCACAGCAGCCCTCACTTCCTCAAGCTCCACTTCATCCGTACCTTAGGGCCTCCTTCCTTATGCCTGATATGGTGTGTACTACTCAGCCTCTCCAACAGCACAACTTCCTCCCACAGCTCCTGACATGCACACCCACCTGACTGACTCGGAGGCTTTTAACTAGTTTCAGCCAGCCCCTGATTGGCTTCAGGTGTCCCAATCAACCTAGCCTTCTCCCTGCCTTCTGGAAAGTTGGCCCCAGGTGTCTTAATTGATGTGGAGCAGCTTCCATTTCACTTAACCTGGTACCAGGGATTTGTTTAGCCTAAAGCTAATATATCTATCTCCCACTACTTTTCTATAGCCATCTGGCCTTGCCCCGTCACAATAGTTAAGTCCCAGGTAGACTGCAAAGAGCTACAAAGGGATCTTACAAAACTGGGTGACTGGGCAACAAAATGGCAGTGAAATTGAATGTTGATAAATTCAAAGTAATGCACATTGGAAAACATAAACCTAACCATACATATACAATGATGGGGTCTAAATTAGCTGTTACCACTCAAGAAAGTGATCCTGGAGTCATTGTGGATAGTTCTCTGAAATCATCCACTCAATGTGCAGCGGCAGTCAAAAAAGCGAACAGAATGCTGGGAATCATCAAGAAAGGGACAGATAATAGGACAGAAAATATCATATTGCCTCTATATAAATCCATGGTATGACCACACCTTGAATACTGCATGCAGATGTGGTCGCCGCATCTCAAACAAGATATATTGAAACTGGAAAAGGTTCAGAGAAGGGCAACAAAAATGATTAGGGGTATAGAATGGCTTCCGTATGAGGAGAGATTAATAAGACTGGGACTTTTCAGCTCGGAAAAGAGGCAGCTAAGGAGGGATATGACTGAGGTCTATAAAATCATGACTGGCATAGAGAAAGTAAATAAGGAAGTGTTTTTTATTCCTTCTCATAATACAAAAACAAGGAGCCACCAAATAAAATTAAAAGGTAGCAGGTTTAAAACAAACACAAGAAAGTATTTTTTCACACAACACACTGTCAACCTCTGGAACTCCTTGCCAGAGGGTGTTGTGAAGGCCAATACTATATCAGGGTTCAAAAGGGAGATAGATAGATTCATGGAAGATAGATCCATCAATGGCTATAAACCAGGATGGGTAGGAATGGTGTCCCTAGTGTCTGTTTGCCAGAAGCTGGGATTGGGTGACAAGGCATGGATCACTTGATGATAACCTGTCTGTTCATTCCCTTTGAGGCACCTGGCATTGGCCACTGTCAGAGGACAGGATACTGGGCTTGATGGACCTTTGGTCTAACCCAGTATGGCCGTTCTTATGTTCTTAAGCTGCCTAACCATTTCTGGCCATTAGTTATATTTTGTATAAGATTTGCTGTGGTGGTAGCAACAATGGTTTGCATAATTATATTTTAATCAGACAACCTCACAGCCATTTAATGGCCTCCTGGAAAGATTAGAGGAGAGTGAAAAGGAGAGGAAGATGAAGAGAAGAAGAAGATGACAACTTTGCATTTTATATGTGTAGCCTGTTGTCAAGGTTCCTCCCCCACTCTGAACTCTAGGGTACAGATGTGGGGACCTGCATGAAAAACCTCCTAAGCTTATCTTTACCAGCTTAGGTCAAAACTTCCCCAAGGTACAAAATATTACACCCGTTATCCTTGGACTGGCCGCTACCACCACCAAACTAATACTGGTTACTGGGGAAGAGCTGTTTGGACGCGTCCTTCCCCCCAAAATACTTCCCAAAACCTTGCACCCCACTTCCTGGACAAGGTTTGGTAAAAAGCCTCACCAATTTGCCTAGGTGACTACAGACCCAGACCCTTGGATCTTAAGAACAATGAACAATCCTCCCAACACTTGCACCCCCCATTTCCTGGGAAATGTTGGATAAAAAGCCTCACCAATTTGCATAGGTGACCACAGACCCAAACCCTTGGATCTGAGAACAATGAAAAAGCATTCAGTGTTTTACAAGAAGACTTTTAATAAAAAATAGAAGTAAATAGAAATAAAGAAATCCCCCCTGTAAAATCAGGATGGTAGATACCTTACAGGGTAATTAGATTCAAAAACATAGAGAACCCCTCTAGGCAAAACCTTAAGTTACAAAAAAGATACACAGACAGAAATAGTTATTCTATTCAGCACAATTCTTTTCTCAGCCATTTAAAGAAATCATAATCTAACACATACCTAGCTAGATTACTTACTAAAAGTTCTAAGACTCCATTCCTGTTCTGTCCCTGGCCAAGACGACTACAGACAGACAAAGACCCTTTGTTTCTCTCCCTCCTCCCAGCTTTTGAAAGTATCTTGTCTCCTCATTGGTCATTTTGGTCAGGTGCCAGCGAGGTTACCTTTAGCTTCTTAACCCTTTACAGGTGAGAGGAGCTTTCCCCTGGCCAGGAGGGATTTCAAAGGGGTTTACCCTTCCCTTTATATTTATGACACCTGTAACTTGGACCTGCTATTCATGTGCTTTACCTTTAAATAGCGGGAAATCTTCCTCCTTTTCTGCCATGGTAGCTGCCATATTGTACGGAGGTGCCACCTGCTGAAATTCAGAAGAGAGACACACAGACTCATGCTTTCTCATGGAGACTTAAATTTTAATTTTCTTTCTTTTGCCTTTTATGTGTGACAATATAGGACCTAATCCAAATCATATTAAAGTCCAGTGGAGTCTTTCCCCTAATTACAGTGCCCTTTGATCAGGCTTGTAGGTCATTAGGCTCATTGATTTATTGTTACAATGTGCAGGTGAATTAGGTAAGTATCCATGGGCCAAATTATCAGATGGTGTAAAATGGTGTAGATCTGTGTAGTGGGGAGGCTGCTCCACTCCGGTTAACAGGGGATAAAAGCAGCTCTGGAGAGGGCTGCAGCTGGGAAAAGCTACGCTGATTGGGGAAGCAGCCACAGCTGGGGCCTTACCCAATCAGGCCACAGCTGGCCCTATGAACGGGCTGTGAGCCAGGAGCTCAAGGGAGTCTCACTCTAGCCCTGGAGTGGGAAGGGCTAGCTTCCTGGGAGCTAGGTACCTTAGGTGAAGCAGTGCTGGGGAAAGGCAAAGGTAGCTGGTGAAGGCCCAGAAAGGTACTGGCAGGACCAGCTCTAGGCACCAGCAAAGCAAGCACGTGCTTGGGGTGGCACGTTTCCCGGGGCGGTGCTCCGGCCATCCTTTTTTTTCGGAAAAATCCACTAATGTATGGGAAAAAAATACATAAAAGATCAAAAAATTCTCCAGTAGTGCCATAGTAGTGTGATGTGAAAAATATTGTGTCATGTCGTGACATGGTCATTCATAATATGAATAAATGTGCATAAATGTGTAAATATTAAGGGTTATTGATTAATTAAATCAGGAATCATGATTACTTGTGTGCACTGTGCCTCCATATCGGTGCCATTTGCGCCAATTTCCATGTCATGTCGGTTATAGGGCTAAAATAGGGGGTTATAGGGCAGTGGTTATAGGGCTAAAATGCTGGGACAAAAACAAAAGCGACTTTCCAGTGCTGCCTACTGGCAACAAAGAGAGAAATGGCAAAAAGAATTTTAAAAAAACCTATCTTATACTTCAAATAAGTATTTTAAAAAAGTTGACAATCAAGGAGAAAGCTCTAAGCAATGCATTGAAAGTGATTATTCATCAACTGATGAAGACCAATCGAAGAAAGATTATCTTTATCAACTGATAAAGATGAACAACAATCTGACCAAAGATTATCTCTGCTAACTGATAAAGACGAACAATTACAATCCATCTAAAGATTTACTTCTTCAGCTGAAGAGTCCAGAAATGAAGAAATGTTATCCAAATCTAAAACTGAAGAACAATTATTGGAAGGTGGAGAGACTGACATAGGATTGGATCCAAGTACATGGCCGACAATAATTACTGATGCAATGCTAATGATTACCGTGAAAAAAGGTCCTTCAAAACTAGATCCTACATTTGAATATATATTTAATGAGTTGAATCGATGATTTATGCCATCCAGTATGAAGAAAAAAATGAAAAATGGGAAACAAATTAACAGATCATGGTTAGTGTATTCACAGACCAAAGATGTAGTTTTTTGTTTTTGCTGCAAACTGTTCTGTAACTCGGACATTCTTCTGGCAACTGCAGGTTTCAATGACTGGCGAAATTTGCATCAGCATTTGAAAGAACATGAAACATCAAAAAATCATTTAGGCTCATTGACAAACTGGATTGAGCTGTCAAACAGATTACGTTCCGGTACAACAATTGATGCTGTACAGCAAAGTCTACTAAATTCAGAAATTCTATGTTGGCAAGCTGCGTTGGAATGTTTACTGGTGATCATTAATTTCCTAGCCGAACAGTGCCTCGCCTTCCGTGGATCCTTGGATATTTTATATGAGAAAATCAATGGCTATTTCTTGAAATTGGTTGAGTTATTGGCAAAATTTGATAGTGTTATGGCTGAGCATGTATGAAGAGTGAAAGATGGAGAGATTCACACCCATTATTTGGGTAAAAATACACAAAATGAGATAATACAATTAATTTCTAATGGAGTGCTGTCAGGGTTCCTTCCCCACTCTAAACGCTGGGGTACAGATGTGGGGACCCGCATGAAAGACCCCCTAAGCTTATTTCTACCAGCTTAGGTTAAAAACTTCTCTAAGGCACAAAATCTTTGCCCTTGGACTAGGGTATGCTGCCACCACCAAGCGCTTTATAATAAAGAGCCAGGGGAAAGGACCCCTTGGAGTTCCTCTTCCCCCAGCTATCCCCCCAAGCCCTTACACCCCCTTTCCTGGAGAGGCTTGAGAATAAACAAGTTGAGCACAGACCAGCTTGGATTTCTTAGGACCCTAAAAACCCAATCAGATTAATAAAAAAACAGAACTTTATTAGAAGAACAAAACAAAGATAAAAGAAACACTCTGTAAGATTGGAATGGAAGATAATCTCATAGGCAGTCAGATTCAAAACATAGAGAATCCCTCTAGGCAAAACCTTAAACTACAAAAAGACACAAAAACAGGAATACACATTCCCTCCAGCACAGCGAATTTACAAGCCAAAAGAAAGAAACCTAATGCATTTTCTAGCTAGATACTTACTAACTTTACAGGAGTTGGAGGGCTTGAATCCTTGATCTGTTCCCGCAAAGTTATCACACAGACAGACAAAAGCCTTTTTCCCTGCTCCAGATTTGAAAGTATCTTGTCCCTTCATTGGTCATTTTGGGTCAGGTGCCAGCGAGGTTACCTTAGCTTCTTAACCCTTTACAAATTAAAGGATTTTGCCTCTGGCCAGGAGGGATTTTATAGCACTATAACACGAAAGGTGGTTACCCTTCCCTTTATATTTATGACAAGTGCATAATGAAATTTGATCGGATTTGAAACATGCCAAATATTACTCAATTATAGTTGATTGTACTCAAGATCTGAGCAAAACCAAGCAAATGTCAATAGTTTTACGATTTGTGAAAACTGATGAAAATGCAGAAATGAAAATTTGTGATCACTTTCTAGAATTTATACCAGTGAACGAAACTACTGGGAAAGCCCTCACAGATGTAATTCTGCAGAGACTGGAACACTATGGAATACCTTTAGAAAATATTCACGGCTGAGGGTACGATAATGGCTCAAACATGAGAGGATGACATGCAGGTGTACAGCAAAGAATATTGAATTTAAATAATCAAACTTTTTTCGTTCCTTGCCATGCACATTTGTTCAGTCTGGTTGTCAGTGATGCTGCCAAATCATCTAAAGATGCCGTTTCATATTTTACCACAGTGCAAGCAATTTACGACTTTTTTAGTGCTTCCACAAACCGTTGGGCAGTCTTGAAGAAGCATCTTGAACAGAAACTCATATTTAAACCTCTAAAGTCAAACTAGATGGGAAAGCAGGATAGACACTATTAGACCATTCCGATATTCATCAGGAGAGATTTACGATGCACTATTTGAAATAAGCCAGGACTTGTTGTATGATTCTTCATTTCGACATGAAGCTGAAACATTGGCTCAGAAAATGATGCAGTTTCAATTTTCATGTTGCACAGTTATTTGGCATAATATTCTAAATCAAATTAATTTGACCAGCAAAGTTATGCAGAACATAACCAGAGACATATCCAAGGCAAAGATGATTTTGAATAAAATGCTGGAATATTTAAAAAAAAATACCATTCAGATGAAGGATTTGAAGAAACTGTCAAAGAAGCAACAACACTAGCAGAGGATCTTGATTTTGGACTGACGTTTGCACCTCAACAATTCGTTTGTTCTTGGAAAAAAACAAGACCGTTTTGTTATGAAGCTCATGATGATCCTATTCTCGATCCAAAAGAAAGGTTTAAAGTTGAATGTTTCTATTGTATTTTGGATGTAGCTATAACTTCCATTGAAGAAAGATTTTATCAGTTGCATGGTCATTGTGAAACTTTTGAATTTTTATACAATATTGGAAATATTAAAAATCAGTTTTCCAAAGAAGACTTCATGAAGCATTGCCATGACCTACATTTAGTGCTCAGTAATGATAACGCTGCTGACATTGATGGAGTAGAATTGTATGATGAATTAATAGCTTTATCTGAGCTAATAAGTCCTAAAACTTCTCCTCTAAAAGTATTAGAATTTATAGTGTGACACAGCACGGCCAGAGGACAACAGGAGAGTGTTAGAAGGGAGCCTTATTCCCTGTAGAGGGAAGAAAGTTTGCTATAGATTAATTAAAGCACCTGAAGCCAATTAGAACATCTGAAGCCAGTCACCTGGTAAGCCCCCCCTGCTTCAATCAGACAAGGGAAGGAGTTGAAGCAGAGTGGATTGGTGTCGGAGCAGAGAGCAGTTTGGAGGAGTTGAAGCAGAGTGGATTGGTGCTGGAGCAGAGAGCAGTTTGGAGGGAAGCAGAGGAGAGTTTGGAGAAGTGCTGTGGTGGGTTAAGAAGACCAAGACCGTAGGTAAAGGGACACCTGGTTTGTGCAGAGGGAGGGCAGGAAGCCCCACAAAAAGGGCTGAAGGGCAGGAGAGGGAAGTAGCCCAGGGGAAGGAACCGCTAGTTCTAGTAGTTTACCGCTATCCCTAGGCCCCTGGGCTGGGACCTGGAGTAGAGGGCGGGCCCAGGTCCACCCTCTCCACTCCCCTCCTCTAGGACACTAGTGGGGCAGTTAATACCCCAGTTTAGGGGTGAGAAACAGTGCCCTGAACTGTCCCCAGGAAGAGAAAGTGCAAGAGCCATCAAAGTAGTGCTGGCAATTTGCCACAATAGCAAGAAATTATTTTTTCACTCCAGGCACTGCTATAACATTACCAGTAACAGTGGCTTCTGGTGAGCTCAGTTTCTCAAAACTGAAATTACTAAAACATTATTTGAGATCCACCGTGTCTCAAAATCGTTTGTCAGGACTCCCATTAATTTCAATTGAAAGTACCATTGAGAAAAAATTAGATTTCACTGAATTATTAAAAGACGACACAAGTATAAAAACCAGAAAAATTCAGTTCATATAAATTCCTTTAATTTATGAGAAACTGGGCGCACTGGAAGACACTAACATTTTTTATTACAGTGCATGGTTGAACCCAAATTGTTTGTAATTGTGGGTTTGTTAAAATTAAATGAGTACACTAGTAGGAAATTGTTTATTTCACTAACTACAAATTCTCTGTTTTCATTTTTTAAAAATTTTAAATAGTCTTAACCAAACCAAACCAACAACAAAAAACATTGCATAGTGCAAACATGTGTAAAAGCCAAAAAAAAGAAGGGGGGGGCAATTTTGCTTGGGGTGGCAAAAATCCTAGAGCTGGCCCTGGGTACTGGGGCTGCAGAGGGGCAGCCTGGGGATAGGCAAAGGCAGCAAGTCCTAACCCCTTGCCAATGATGAGTGGCCGTGACAGACTGCATTCTGCCCCAGTGAGCAGGCACTAGATGATGACTGGCAGTAGCCACTGAGGCAAGGTGGGTGTAGAGGGTTGGGGGTTCCCCTGGGAGGGGAGACCCAGAGCATGGGGGTACTGCTGGGGCAGAACCCCAATGTGAAAGGGCACCGGGGTCCAGGAGGGACATGGGGGCCAGCGGCAGGCAAGACACCGGCCTGCAGAAGGCGCTCCATACTCTGGAAAAGAGCTAATTCCCAGACAACCAGCAGGAGGTGCCACGCCGGTGAGTCCTCACCTCACTACACTACATTGAAGTCAATGGAGCTTTGCTGAATTACGCTAGCTGAGATCCTGGCATGGTTTCTCCATGTTACAACTGAGCAGATTGATTTACAGAAGGGCTGACATGACTTACTTAGGGGTTCATCACTGTGCAGTGACAGAAATGGGAATTGTATCATGATATTTGGAGTGAGAGGGCCCATGTTCCCTCTGGAAATGGGTGGATTTATGCAGGAAGCAACTTAGCCACATGGAGAGAGCAGGGGCTAGGGTTTAATAAAATTCTTCTTGTTCATCTGAATCTGTGTTCAGCTTCACTCTTTGCTAATAAAACAGGAATATAGAACCCACAGGGAGTCTTGATTCCCAATTCCACGTTTTAGCCACAGGACCATAGAAATGGAGAAGACAGGTGGTGTTTGGAAAGCATGTTTAAAATCACGAGGCTGAGATTACATAGGTTACAATAATTGCAGAGTTCATCTCGTGCTGCGCTTGTGAAAACAGTGGGGATGACGGATGAGTGAACAGGCAGGACTGAGTCACTCACAAGAGTGTGTATGAATTGCCATGATCTCTAGCCCCAGAAATCTCCAGAACCATTATAACTTTCCCAGTGACCATATTATTTATCAGAGGGGCAACCATAACTGACTACAAATTTGTTACAATATATAGGTCTGTTTTGTAATGAATTGGCCTTATCCCAATCCTGGTTTGGCTACTGAGGTCCTTACCATAATAACCTTAATGCGCTGAACTCATTCATTGAACCAGACAACAGCATTTTGACAAGAGCCAGTTTTAGGTACACAGTGCAGAGATTCAAATGTCAGTGGTGAGATGGAAATGCTAGTTCAGGTCACCCTTTGCAATTCATCCTCTTTGACAAAAAGCATGCTTTCCACTTGGTACTTAGCCATGCCCAAAGACATGGAATACTTCTCGATGTGCACACAACAAACTGCAACCTTCTGCTGAGGGACCATTCCATTTATTTGAATCCTGAGCCTTTGCTTGTCATCTCCACTTTGAACGGGTTTAAAGGAAAGTATATCTAAGCAACTGGAGAACCTCAGGTTAATGAAGGTATGTACTCTGTCTTTGTGAAGCTTATGCTGGCTGAGTCCCAATTGAAAGCATCTGAGTAAAAGTGTTAGTGATGTGCAGATATTACTGGGTGAAAAAAACATTACGCTTTCCCAAGGTTCTGTCAAATTACGAGGCACCAGATACCAGTATGCTGAGCTGCAAATTAACCTCTTTGTTGTTCCCTATAAATTTCCCAAGTAAAAGTTATTCTAAGAGACCAGTCACATGGTGAAATGCTATGGCAGCTATTATTCCTGTAAAGGGATGGAATGGATAGACTAATAACTACTTAATTTGAAAAAAACTGAGGTCTTCTGCTCTCTGCCCTGCTAGAAGTTGCTGCTAAGTGATCAGCTGGTACTTCAGGATGAGAGGATTGTAGCTCATTATGCAATTTACCTACTTGTTTCTTTTATAACTTTTTGAAAATCGCCTGATACCAATTTATCAGTAGAAATTTACTCTGACTTGCAGGCTTTCTGCATATCCACATCAGGCTTCATCTTTCTCTTTATGAGCCTGAGCAAAGGCAGCAAAGTTTTCGTTCAGAGTAGCTATCCATCTATCCAAGTTATCAAAGCATTTACAGGATCGTAATCACCACAGCAGTCTTATTGGAGCACCTGTACATAGATATTCACCGTTACTCTGTGTTCATTTCTCAGTTGGAATGAGTGTGCATTTTACACTGCTGCATGCTCCTTTGACTGTGAGTGCCTGCAAGCATGACATCACATATTGTATGCCTGGAAAGCATCTACCATAGTATGGATTAGGGTGACCAGACAGCACATGTGAAAAATCAGGATGGGGGTCGGAGGTAATAGGAGCCTATATAAGAAAAAGACCCAAAAATGGAGACTGTCCCTATAAAATCAGGGCATCTGGTCACCCTAGTATGGGTGCTACTGCAAAACAGTAACCATACAATAAAAATAAGAATCCCCTGCTACACCAGGGTACTGGGCTAGTAGTAAAGTATCTCTACAGTTTATTGTAATAATAGTGTGCAGCCAGCTCCCAGATTCTGTATGTTAATTTTAGAGCCCTGAAAGAGATAGCAGAGAGTTAAATAGTTGTCCCAGAAACAGTGTTCTCATGAAGTACTAGTAATTGCTGAACTAGGGAAGGGGAGACCCAGTTCAATTCACAGACTTTGTCTCTCACTTCCAATTGGTAAAAAAAGTGCCAGTCATTTTTCATAGGAAAATTTGAAAAAAAAAACCATTCTTTTTCCCCTCAAAATTTTCTGGGAAAAAATTTTAATCAAAAAACGGAAACAACCCTCCTTCCCCCCCCCCCCAAAATCAGGTTTCAAAAAGCATTTTTATTGTTGATTAAAACAAGATTTCTGAAAACCAAACCCTGAACGTTTGACTGAAAATTAAACTAAAAATAATAATAAAAAGATGTTTTAACCAAAACACGATTTTTTTAAATCAAAATCCAAACACTTTTACAGATTTTTTTAAATGGAAAACCCAAAATGAACATTTCCCTTTAAAAAACTGCATGTTGACTAAAAAGCTACTTTTTGCTGAAAAAAATGCGTTGACAAATATATTTAAATCAGCTGTACTCTCATTCTTGAACTCAACTGAACCCATTGGAAAGTCAGGGTTCCATCGTCTTGTTTTGCATGACTGGGGATGGCAAAGAGGGGTAAAATAATATTTTTTTCCCCAAAGACACATTTGATCTGGAAACCAAGTTCCCATCCAGTCTACCCCATCTACAAACCATGACCAACCCATGTTCTCAAAGTGTAGATATAGATAGCTGCTAGTGAGAGGGAAATGTAGCATGGAAGGAAAGTAATGACGCAATAGAGAAATGTGGGGAATGTACAGGTTTTGGGACACGACAAAGGAGCAATTCCACCAGAGAAGGGATGTGGACAAATTGGAGAGAGTCCAGCAGAGGGCAACAGAAATTATTAAGAGGCTGGGGAAAGTGGGATTATTTAGTCTACAGAAGAGAAGAGTGAGGGGAGATTTTATAGCAGCCTTCAACTATCTGAAGGGGGGTTCCAAAGAGGACGGAGCTCAGCTGTTTTCAGTAGTGGCAGATGACAGAACAAGGAGAAATGGTCTCAAGTTGCAGTACGGGAGGTCTAGGTTGGATATCAGGAAACACTATTTCACTAGGAGGATGATGAAGCACTAGAATGGGTCATCGAGGGAGGTGGTGGAATCTCCATCCTTAGAGGTTTTTAAGGCCTGGCTTGACAAAGCCCTGGCTGGGATGATTTAGTGGGTGTTGGTCCTGCTTTGATCAGGGGATTGGACTAGATGACCTCCTGAGGTCCCTTCCATCCCTAATAGTCTGTGATTCTATTCTAACCCAAACCTAAATTGTATAATGGAGGAAAAGAGACCACTATTTTTTGCGGGGTGGGAAAGAGGAGAGAAGAAAAACCAGGAGAAAGAATAAAGAGGCAGAATGAGTGGGTAGAAGCTGAAGAAGCAGAGACAAACCAGAAAGAAGGTGGAAGGACTTAGAATCCTAGGCTACATCTTATACTTAAAATGCCACAGCAGAACGCATGCAGCACAGTTCTCCATCACTGTAGTTAATTCACCTCCCCAAGAGGCGGCAGCTAGGTCAATGGAAGAATTCTTCCATCAATGTAGTGCTATCCACGCTGGGAGTTAGGTCAGCGTAGCTATGGCTCTCAGGGGTGTGAATTTACCTCAGAGAGACGTAGCTATGCCAATGTAAGTTTTCAGTGTAAGGCAGCTCACAGGCCCTGGTTCAGCAAAGCACATAAGTGCGCACTAAAGTTCCATTGATGCCGTTGGGAATGAAGAATGGGCCTGACATGAAGCACGTGCTGAGGTGCTGAATCGGGGTCCTGGATAACAGGGAGGGAAAAGTTTGGCGTAAATGGAAAGGGATCGTTAAAAGAAAAGGAAAAGGAAGTTTGAGGAACAAAAAAAAGAGAGAGAAAAGGCTGGCTTCCTCATGTCAACTGCATGGATACTGAGCACCCTTTGGCATTGCTATGTGTTGTTTCTCTGGTTTTTTTACGTTGGCTTCTAAGGTCAGCTTTCCGTTCTTTATGTTAACTGCCCTAAGGTATCAGTAGAGACATAAAAGAAGCAACAACATGCAGGCAATGGGCTGCACAGTTATTACTATACACTGGGGAAGATTCAAAGCAGGACAGCAGACGTACTTTGTCATGATGTTCATGTTTTATCATTTCCCTACACAAAACTGAAAAAAATCCTCCCTATTTCAGAGCAACGTGGCTCATGTTGTGATAAGGCTTCATTTTACTGTATCTCAATCAGTACCCACTCCTAGCTGAAAACGGCTCCTTCCTTTCCCCAGCCTGCTCTTGTGCTTCTATAAAGGCTAGACCAACAATTACTAAGAACATAACAATTCATGAGACAGTTCCATGACAGGATATCTTTTTTTATTAATCTTCCACTTAATTCTAACCTATTAACTCTTGGGCTTGGATTCCTTCGGGGACTATTGACAATGATTTTTATAGGAATTTTACTAGCAAACCAATCTAATTAACATCCCTATTAATGCTATCTGAGTTATGCTGCTAATTAAATCACTGTTCTCTCTAAACCTTGACAGACGTGACTTTTTATTATTCTCATTTGGTTTTCTTTGGAGGAAGTGCAGGCAACTTAGGTCCCGTCCCTGGGCCTTGGTGGGTAAGAAAAATAAGTACAAAGATAAGAAGAAGGAAGAAAAAGAAGGAAAGAAACTGAAGACAAAGGAAGAAAGAAAAATCAGAGGGAACTCAGGAGAGGAAAACAAAGAAGAAAAAAGATCTTGTGGTCAAGATAATGGACTGGGTTTCAGGACATCTGGGCTCAATCTACAGCTCTTCTACAGGCTCCCTGTGTGACCTTGGTCAAATCACTTAATCTCTCTATGCCTCTGTTCTTCTACTGTAAAATGGAGATTATGCTTCCCTACCTTTCAGGATAAATTCACAGCCCTATATAAGGTACTATGGTAATGAAGGTTACATAGCTGGACATAAGACTTTGTAGGTTGTTAAACAGACCAATATGTATAGCGCTTGGATACCAAGGTGAATGGTGTCTTAAATAGGCAGACAAGATACTGTTTTTTTTTTTAATTAAACAAGGAAGAAAAGGCTTTCACTGCTACACTTTTCACACATTAAAATAACACGATTCATTTGGACTGTGAAATCAGCTGAAAATTACTCCTCTCGCTGACCTCTGCATAGGCATCTCCATGCAAATCTGGCTTTCAAGAATAGCGTGCAATAAATGTGCATGCCACACTTTGCAAAATCCTGCATTTAAAGAAGGAAAATTGCTTTGAGACGGAAGAGTCCCATCATGTATGCAACCGCTGCTGATGGCAAGTTTCCCTTCTGCCAAATTAGAATGTCTCACAGGAGGGCTTGTCTATATTTACTCAATAATAAATATTGTTTAACCTGGACACGCATCCGCTGTGACCTCCTGTTAAGTGATTTACTAAACAAAACACTGGAGACTTGTTTTCTTCTTAAGACTGAAAGAATTATTCAGCCCCAGGGAGCAGTTTGGTGCATAGATTAATATTCCATCAGGTCACAGTCTGTTTACATCATGGCTCAGGCTAAACCCAGCTGAGACTAGAATGACCAAAAATCAATCTTTTCTAAAGGTTGTAAAAACCAGAAGCTTAATAATTGTGGTTGCCATTATTCAAGAAGTATACAAAAGTATGTTTCTGCATAAATCTACCATAAATCAGCACAGGATTAGGTGCCACTGTCAGCTCTTGGAAGGAAGAGAAGGACATATTTTATGAAATGACAGTGCCTTTGCTTAAATTACAGAAGAACGGGTCCTTTCAAAAGACGCGGAATAGAGTCGTACACAATATGCATACATAAAATGAGGACAGGGCTGTCAGCTTCCACATGCCAGTGTTTCCCTAATGCTGCCTTTCACAGGTGCCATGCAGTTCAAGAACAAGGACAAAAAGGGGTAGAGGCCATTTCTCTGTTCACTCTCCAATTCAAATCCAGCCCAGGTCAGTAGTAATGAAATGTTGTTACTTTATGATGGCTATCTGGTAGCTTATAGAAAATGAGTTTGGAGGCCTCCATCCAGTTCCCAGTGGACAAGTGGACCCATATCACAAAAACAACCACCAGAATTTATGTTAAACCATCCTTTATGGAAAGTCCCAACGGAGAAGCTAAGGATGGAATGTGCTCTGGAGAATATTGGGCTCTGCATCTCTTCTCTCTCCCACACCATCATTCCTCACCCTTTGCAGTCAAGTCAGGTTTGCTTCCTCCTCTCCATATTGCTTGGGTGCCAGCAAGAGGATTGTTAAAAGCACATGACAGGCACTGTCTCTGTTTTTAGTTTTGGTGCTGGGCACCACTGCAGCTCCCCAGCTGCCGGGAGGAGCAATTTCAGGGAAAGTCTTGCTCAGGCCCTGCATTCCTGGGATGGTGCATGCTCATTCACTCTGTGGGGATGGCACAGGTGCAGACTGGATAGCAGTAGTTGCTGTGAGAGGCTGGGGCATTCTCAGTACAGGTGGGCTCTTTGGAGAATTTAGCTCTCAATCTCTAACATGTATGAATTGACATTTTTCTGAAGCTCATATCGTCACCAAATTTGGGAGGAGTTTCACAAAGACAGCAAACATCACTTCCTTGACGTTTGAGTGACCACCTTGCCAAATTTCAATTGTCTGCACCAAAGCATGGAGATGTTAGAGCTTCTCAACACAACAACTATACAAATGATTTAACATGGGCAAAACAATGTGTTTCCCGATGCTTGTTTTTGGACATGATTGAAAAATTTTAGCTGACAGTTTCCCAAAACACTCAGCCTTGGGCAGCTGCTCGGTATGCACAATTTCAGCTCAAACAGCATAAGTTTGGTGACATTAAAACCAACTGAAACCTGGCTCTTATAATCAAAAGTGCAGGCAACCTTAACTAAAGGTGGCCACCTATTAGAGTGACCAGACAGCAAGTGTGAAAAATCGGGACAGGGGGGTAATAGGAGCCTATATAAGAAAAAGACCCAAAAATCAGGACTATCTCTATAAAATTGGGACATCTGGTCACCCTACCATCTATCATAAAATGGCCATCCCACTGAGAAACTTTAGGTTAAAATGATTGACCCTTCCCCCCCACCACCAAAAAAAAAAAAAAAACTTGACCCACACATCTCTGACCGACCTGCTCCCTCATGCTCTGATGATCTTCCCTTCAGTGTCCTGAGGCTTTGCCATACTCAGATTGGCCACTTGCTCCAGCACTTTGTTTCACCGTTGTTGTTGCCTGGGATCTCTCATGGTCTTCCCCTACCTCCAGAAGTCCAGGGACCCCACACAGCTTCTTCCCTGCCCATGTACCTCAGTTCCTTTCATTCATGTTTTGATGTAGCAGCTTCGTTACTGTAGCTTAACCTCTAAGCTGACATGCCTATAAGCCAATTCTCCATCATCATTTTCATCCAAATGAATGACTTGAAACATTAACATAAATGCATTTGATGCAAGTGTATGTGATTGCTTTAATATAGCATTGTTCTTTGTGTCTTAGGTCATTAGGGATACTGGCCCCAATCAGCTCAAGAGCTGACATGTTTTATGAGGGCATACTCTTTTTATGTGTTAGTGACCAAAGGAAAGTGTGACTCAGATGTGACAGTGATATGTTTGCTTTTTAACATGGCATGCACTTCTTAGGAAGAACATGCATCTGATGAATTGAGCTGTAGCTCACAAAAGCTTATGCTCAAATAAATTGGTTAGTCTCTAAGGTGCCACTAGTACTCCTTTTCTTTATGATCAACTTGCAATTCAAAAAAAAAAATGAGTGTTTAGAGTTTGTCAGCATGATTCCAAAAGAGAAGAGAGCATCAGATAGTTTCCAGGAATTTCTAATGGATGTATGCTCCTTGACATAGCTCACAACCTCTTTTATTAGAGATGGACCCAATCCTTGATACAAACTTCCTTAAAGTCCAGGGAAGTTCAGCTCCAGAGCTGAACTTTAGGGCCACTCGTGTAATAACTGTTGACTCAAACTTCGTGAGACTTTAAGCAAGGTCAGATCCAAATCTGGAGTCAGTTGCATAGGTCAGAACCATATCTAGACCATCTTTACTTACGAATGCCTTTATCAATTATTATGATTATTTTTTATTAAATCCAATAGATACATGTGCCATTGCAAATTACTTGACAGCCTCTCTGCCAATTTGGTAGGGCATCTACAATCTTAGTGCCTTAGGTGTTCCTCTGTGTACTCTAGACCAAATGAGGCCTCCGGAGTGAGGGAAGAAAAATGGCTACACATTATTTGAACTCCTTGACATATGCCACAGGAAGTTAGCAGCCCTGGTGATATTTGCATTATCCTATAACTGTGATGTCTGGACTGATTTTATGTATTTTTACTAACAAAAGTGCAAGGATGATGATCACAAGTTGAAAGGATCGTGCACGGAACATGCAAGAATGTTAAAAATAGGCTCCATCCTTGAATGTTCTTTGCATTAAACCCTGAATTCTTGATCCTTGTATATTCTGTGTCACCCACATGTGACCCCTTCACTTTTGCCAGGTAGATTAGCTCCCACTTTTGAAACCACCATGAAAACATACCAGTGATGATGCAAAACCTCTTCACTCGCTTTTCCCAGGATGACTCATTAAAAAATAAGCTGTTCCTTACCTGACAAAAAGACAATTATTCACCAGGGTGAGCGGGTGAATAGAATGCTGCATGGTTTGAGCAGACCAAGTACAAAACACCTATTTCCCTAACACTGGGAATAAGTAGGTATGGCCTACGAAGTGCAAAACAAGAATTTCTTTGAAGACCTGGCAGCTTCCAACTT
The DNA here is from genome assembly GCF_965140295.1 of Lepidochelys olivacea. NCBI lineage: Eukaryota > Metazoa > Chordata > Testudines > Cheloniidae > Lepidochelys > Lepidochelys olivacea. The sequence goes on from NC_140412.1 coordinate 13,140,851, forward strand.
TGATCTTAAAGTTACCAGAAATTCAGCTAGGCAAAATGGTAAACTCTGTGTCCTTTCTAGGGAGAGGGGGAAAGAACCAGAATAGGATAAACAGTTTAACCTTTTATTTAAGATGAAGGTTGTCCCCAAGAGGTGCTAAACTTCTTCACTTGTCATCATCCATCCATTTATGATGAAGGAAGGGAGGGTGGCAGAGTGGGCTTTTAAGTCACTGAGTATCATCTGTGAGTGTTTCTGTGCAGGTTCAGTTGTATACGAAAGTACTGTAGCATCCTCAATTTATAGTGCTAGCTATAGAAAGAGATGTGAAATCCTCTTTCAAGCCTGCCATCCTTAATTATAATCTTTTGGAGGCTTTTCGGATAATAGCTCCCATTTCTTTCATGCTAAATCATTGAGTATGAGAAAGCTGCGTCGGCTTTCAAAGGCCCAAGACAAATAAAGCGTTGACTTTCCCTTCAGAAGCTTTGACTCTGTAAACAGAAGCATGTTCAAATGAGGGACTCATTGTGATTACATATATTGTTACATATACTGTAGGTTTTCACTGGTAGGGGAGGGGAAAATGCCCTCACACCTCCACAGATTTTCACTTTTTGTAAACCGAGAATAATAATGCTTCATTTTTTGTACCATTCTTTTCTCTTAGAGTTATTTTACTAGTTTCCCTTGCGATAATGCTCAGAGACTTTTTATTATTCACTGACAGGTGTTCAGTTTACTGAATTTCTGAAAGCCTTTTCTGTTTAGATTGCAAGCTCCTCAAGACAGGGACTGTTTCTTCCTCTCTGCTTGTACAGTACCTGGCATGGTAGGGACCTGATCTCAGCTGGTGACTCTACTCACTACTGTAATACACAGAAACACTAATAATACAAATATACATTTATATCTTGCTCGTCACTATGGTATCTGAATATCAAAGGCCTTTCAGGCCTTACTCTGCATCTAGTCTCTAATTGGCAGCCATGCAGCTGTTTATTATTATTATTGATCTGTATTACAATAGCACTTAGGAGCCGTACTCATGAACCTGGATCCCACTGTATTTTCAATATTGCAAGTATATAACAGGACTGCTTGCTCTATTTCATGGTCTAGCTGGGGATTCTAAGGCTGCTACAAATGCTTTGTTTTAATCATTTCAGTGTAGCTATCTGGATAGTTTTCTAGCTCTGTGTTAACAGTTGGTTGATTTTCCTGTTAGTGGGTATTTTGGTAGACTCTCAGAAAAGATGGTATAATGAGAATTTTGCTGGATACCTTCTTTCACCTTCAATTTCTGTTTTTTCCAGTTGACTTATTTACAGCCCCCTTTGGAAAATGCTGAGCTGGTGTTTCCTTGCTCATATTCCATTCATAACATTTGGCTTTTGTAAACTGTAGTGATCATTCATCTGTTCCTCTCATTATTTGTCTGTGTTCACCCCTTGGACTCTTCCAAGCCTGTGTTCTCTCTTCCCTTAATTCCTGTGCTGAAAACTATTACTTTGCTGCCCAGGGCTTGGCAGGCTCCCGTATTTCCTTTCTGATTTGCAGATTTGCCATTTTACCCAGGAGAATTTGCAGTCTGGGCATATTTTCTTTCTCCTCCTCCACTGTGGTTGCAGACCTCATTGGGACTGCCTGTGAAGCTGGGGAGTTCTGAGAGTATAACCTGAATAATGCTCTTTAAGCAAAGGTTTTTCTTTTGGTTTGGTTTGGGTTTTCTGGTAATATGTAAGCCCAATTGCCAGAAGCTTCCATAGGGGAAAGAGCTCTCTACCCCCTCTATTGGTGAAAAGAGAAAAGTGCTGCCCTAGAGAGCTTGATTTGCATAGGCTACCTTCCCACAGTTCCTCTAGTGATACTTGGGGAGTCAACATCACTTGAACTTGGATTTTGTGGGACAGTGGGCTCCCAGAGTGGCTCACACAGGATAAAGCAGTTTGATCTTTTAGTGAAGAGCTCATTTCCAAGGAGCCAGGTTTCTGTTCAAGGTTCTTCAGCGCTCTTGGCTCTCTCTTTTGTGGTCAGAAACAATGCAGGTTGAGGCTTTGCTCTGAGGACCATCAAAGAAGACAACAGCATAGACGAGTGGACTCCAGTGAGCCTGCCCACCCAGTTTAATAAACCTGACTCCTTAAAATAAGTTAGGTTCTGGTGCCTCAAAGTAGGACTGGACACAGACCTGAAAAGAGACTCTTGGGCTACTGCTACTCGCTGGTCTTGACCATGAGTGGGGTTTCGTGGATAGAGGAGGTGATACAGCCAAAAGCGTATCAGCTGTGGGATATTCTCACTGATGAGTGGGAAAGGAATTAGACAGACACTGCCAATGTTACCAGAAAGGGGACTTTTTTTCTCTTTATTTGTGTATATATATATATACAAATAAAGAGAAAAAAAATTCCCCTTTCTGGTATATATATATATATATTCTGGTATATATATATATATATTCTGTTGCTGTGCTTTCTGAAGTTTATGACTGTCTCTTTCCCCTAATAATGATTCCCCTGCTCAGACCCCATCTCGGAGCACTTGCGAGTGGGGAAGTTTTGCCTATTCATGTACCCAGGCAGGGTGTGTTTATTTTTCTCTGGTTTCCACATGAGGGCTCAAGTCAGTTTAATTATTTACCAAGAAGGACCCTAGATATTTTGAACAGAGAACACAAGCAGCAAACAGGGAGTTTGGCAGGGGAGGGGAGTTCTCCCAGTGAAGGAGGAGTGACTATGTGACGCTTGGGGTGAATTTGTTGCCTGTTAGTTTGCTGGCCATGTGCCTGCTTGATTGAAGTTTATAGTGTGATCTGGTTGGGGGGTCTGAGCATAGTGGCCTGCTAGGCAAGGCTGAGAGTTTCCTAATGAAGTTCTGGCCTGTCATCCTTTGACCCCAATCCCTTTAGGATCCCTTGACAAGGTGGCAGGGCTACCTCAGGGAGAAAGGGGATTTAAAAATGCAGCTCCTAAGCAGCCAGAGGAGCTAGTGAACAGTAGAGTTTTGTGAGGGAGTTTCAAGGAGCACGAAAGCCAGATACACCGAACAAACATATTGTAAACCTAGGCTAATAAACTGCCCCCCCCCCAAAAAAAAACCTTACAAGTGTAAAAATAATGCAGGAAGAAGTCCAGCAACAGAGTGGGGGATATCCAGTTTATTGCACTAAATGCAGCATATTTGATTACCTGCCTGGAGGGCATGTGGCATGTATGTACATTCGGTGAAGCAGCTCATGGCCCTCAGAGACAGAGGACAAAGTCTTGAAACGAGAGTGACTGAACTGGAGGAGCTAAAGGAGACAGAGAGATGCCTAGATGAGACCTTCCAGGACAGCAGAGCAGTCCCACCCCCAGCCTGACAGCCTCTATGCTGTTGAGGAGGATGAAAGTCTCAGGGAAGGAGAACATCAAACTGGAGTGGAGGGAAATGATCCCGTAGTTGGAACCCTCCTTCCAGATGATGTCATGGTATCCTCTCACACTGAGCCCAACTCTCCAGGGGAGGTGATCCCAGTTACTAGGAACAGACAGGTAATGGTAATATGGGATTTGATTAGAAGTATAGATAGTTGGGTTTGTGATAACTGACAGAACTGCATGGTGAATTGCTTGCTGGCTGCAGATCTCAAGACATCTAGACAGACATTTCTGCAGTGCTGCAGAATAGCTGGTGGTCATGGTGCATGTAGGTGCCAATGACATAGAGAAAGGTAGAAGAGAGGTCCTGCAGGCCAAATTTTGGCAGCTAAGTAAGAGATTAAAATCCAGGATTTCCATAGTAGCATTTTCTGAAATGCTTCCAGTTCCACTTACAAGGCCATGTAGACAGGCACAACTGCAGGGTCTCAATGCATGCTTAAGACAATGGTGTAGGAAAAGGAGCTTTAGGTTTATTAGGAACTGAGGAATCTTTTGGGAAAGGAGGAGCCTATACAGGAAAGGATGGGCTCCACTTTAACCAAAACGGAATCAAATTGCTGGCATGTAAAATTAAAATGATTGTAGAGGAGATTTTAAACAAAGGGACAGGGGAAAGCCGACAGTTGCAGAGGAGCACACAGTTCAGGTGGAGAGGTCCCTTAGAGGAGGATTTGTTAATAGGTATATCCTAGTAAAGAGAAAAGGATTGAAGCTGATAAAGTACAGATAGGAGCTGAAGAGAAACAGTCACATGAAAGAGAGTCCAATTCAATTACATCACATGAAGGCAGAAAACTAAATATTGACAAATTTTATAAGTGTGTGCATACAAATGCTAGACGTCTAAATACTAAGATGGGTGAACTTGAATGCCTGGTATTAAATGAGGATATTGATATAACAGGAGTCACAGAAACTTGGACGAATGATGACAATCAATGGGACACAGTAATACCAGGGAAGAAAGTATGGATAGAAATTCCATGTTTGAATAATAAGAATATAGCAATAGGAATGCACTACCGACCTCTTGACCAGGATCGTGATGATGATTGTGAAATGCTCAGAGAGGTTACGGAGGCTCTAAAAATAGAAAACTCAGTAATAATGGGGGATGTCAACTATCCTCAAATTGATTGGGTACATGTGACCTCAAGAGGAGACACAGAGAAAAAAATCTAGACATCATTAATGACTGCTCCTTGGAGCAGCTAGTTCTGGAACCCACAAGAGGAGAGGCAATTCTTAATGGTACACAGGATCTGGTCCAGGAGGTGAATATTGCTGAAGTGCTTGGTAATTGCAACCATACTGTATTTGAATTTAACATCCTTGTAGAGGGGAAAATGCCCAATAAACCCACCACAGCAGCATTTAACTTCAAAAAGGAGAACTATACAAAAATGACAAAAATTAAAAGGAACAGTCATAGGAGTTACATGTCTGCAAGCTGAATAGAATTTTTTTTTAAATCACCACAGTAGAGGCTCAAATTAAATGTATACCCAAAATAGTGTGGAGGTGCGGGGGTGAATAGGAGAACCAGAAGATGTCACTATGACTAAACAAAAGAGTAAAAAAAGGTTAGGGGCAAAAAGGCATCCTTTAAAAAAATGGAAGTCAAATCCTACAGAGGAAAATAGAAAGGAACATCAACTCTGTCAAATTAAGTGTAAAAGTATAATTAGGCAAGCCAAAAAAGTATTTGAAGAGCAACCATCAAAAGACACAAAAAAACTAACAGCAAAAATTTCTTTAAATACATCAGAAGCAGGAAGCCTGCCAAACCATCAGTGGGGCCATTGGATGATTGAGTTGCTAAAAGGGCACTCGAGGAAGGCAAGGCCTTTGCGGAGAAACTAAACAAATTTTTTGCATTGGTCTTCTCTGCAGAGGTTTTGAGGAAGATTCCCACACCTGGGCCATTCTTTTTATGTGACAAATCTGAGGAACTATCCCAGATTGAGGTGTTGATAGAGGACGTTTCAGAATAAATTGATAAATTAAACATTAATAAGTCACCAGAACTAGATTGTATTCACACAAGAGCTCTGAAGGAACTCACACAAGAAATTGCAGAACTACTAAGTGGGATAAGTAACCTATTCCTTAAATTAATCCTCTGTGTGGAGGATTGCTAATGTGACACTTATTTTTAAAAAAGGAAGCATCTTTGGACTGGGGAGGGATCCTGGTAGAAAGGAAGTCAGCTAGTAAAATTGCCAAACCATGTGGCGAGAGAGACTTTTGATTTGAAAACCCTTAGCCTGTTAAATCAGGTATTAGTTGTGTTTTACCTTTTATTTCTTTGTAATCAGTTCTGACTTTTATGCCTCATTACTTGCAATCACTTAAAATGTACCGTTCTGTAGTTAATAAACTTGTTTTATTGTTGTATCTAAATCAGTGTGCTTGGATTGAAGTGTTTTGGAAACGCCATTTGAGATCACATGATCTTGCATATCATTTTCTATGAATAAAATGATGGATTTTATATGAACTTGAAAATGTCTAGGAGCGGCCGGGGCAATACAAGATGGAAATATCTGAGGGAAAGCATGGGAATGGGAATTTGCTGGTTTCTCTGAAGTGTAATTCAAGAGTGGCTGGCCATAGCACATACTCTAAACTGGGAGTAATTTACATGCTGGAGGCTGTGTGAGCAGAGCAGGAGTGGTTGTGAAGTACTGTAAAAGGTCCCCAGGTTGGAGAATTGAGAGGACACAGCTGTTCAATACTCTAGATTGTATACTGGATAATGTCACATATGAATGGTGTGGAGAAAGTGAATAAGGAAGTGCTATTTACTACTTCACATAACACAAGAACCTGATGAAATTATTAGGCAGGAAGTTTAAAACAAATGAAAGGAAATACTTCTTCACACAACACACAGCCAACCCATGCAACTCATTGCCAGGGGAAGTTATGAAGGCCAAAAGCATAACTGGGTTAAAACAAAGAATTAATTAAGTTCATGGAGGATAGGTCCATCAATGGCTATTAGCCGAGTTGGTCAGGGATACAACCCGATGCTCTGGGTGTCCCTAAGTCTCTGACTGTCAGAAGCTTGCCCTGGACAACATAGGGATAGATCACTGAAAAATTGCCCTGTTCTGTTAATTCTGGTCCTGGCCACTGTCAGAAGACAGGATGCTGGGCTAGATGGGCCATTGATCTGACCTAGTAAGGCCATTCTTATGAACCTGACATATATTGCTGTTTTTAACTACCAGGTAGAAACTTTACATATATCTATATATCTATATGAAACACTGTAATATTCCACAAGGGTCATTAGGTGGATGCAGATAGGATTTTTTCTGTTCCTGCAATCATTGAGATGCATCTATCAGTCCTTTGGGTTGATTTCAATTAGTTTTGTATAGATTTTGATGGTTTAATTATGTTTTAATTTTTGAAATAGGAAGGGATCTGGCTTAGGGAAGAAAACTGAGCACCTATACATTATCTGTAATCCTGTAGTTCTACAGGTCCCATCCATGATTGGCTGTCTATTGCATGTAGTAAAAAGTAGTCCCTGCCACCAGGGCAATGCAGTCTAAATACACAAGCCAGCGTATTTCATCCAAATATCACTGATGTGAAAATGTTCCAGCTAGCTCTAATGATGAGCTTTCACCCCATGGCAGGTCAGCGCTACAAATATATGTTAGGCTGAACGAAAAAGACTCAAGTGCGTGTATGCAATCACAGGTGGAAATATCCAGAGGCATCATAAGAATTTATGTAGTTAGCAAAAGCAGAACAGCTATTGGGGCTACTTTTTCTCAATTCTTCTTGTGACAAATGATACAACTCTATGGCTTTTTGCACATTGACATGCAGGAAGCCAAAAAAGTACATTAAAAAAAAGGTGAAAGCTCCAGACACCAGGCTTCAGGCCAATGACACAGATTGCGAAGAAAGAACCGGGGCCCCAGCATCACTGTGTTTGCCAGCTTTGACATATTGGTTGACAGCATAATACATTTAGCCCTAATCTATCACATAACCCCCTTGTAATTAAAATCTAGCACATTTTACACAAGGTCACATTTAGTTTTATTGACCACTGTGACGCAGGAAAAAGATTTATGAAGATTGCTTGAAGTGCCTCAGGTGCTAAAGCAAATAGATGTAAAATATTTCCTGCTCAAAATCCTGCTGGGTAATTGTCCTTTTCTTTAGTGATGATTCTGAAGAGATCTCTCTTTTGTCCGTTGGCTGCAGTACATCGGCCAGAAGATTCTCTGTGCCTTTATCTGCAAGCTTAAGGCTTTTAAAATAGGGACTTTCATGTAAGGATAAGGCAAGATATTAGAGCAAATTTTCCAAACTTCCCATGTGAACGATATGGGTATTCTGATAGTTTTGGGACATACACATATAGCAACACATGTGCGATGTGGCTGCTTTCAGTCTACTCATGCGGTAAGCATGGGTGTGAGCAATCATTCTGTTAGCATGCTAAATGTTCATAGAGTTCATTCCTTCTGATGAAGCTCATGCCACATACTTGCAGACGGGGGTGGAAGGCAGACAGGAATCAGTGTTGGCCGTCCAGCTGGACTGGAACTTCTGTGGTGGTTGTATTAGACGCTGAAGAAAACTAAACTTTCATTTAAAAAAAATACAGCGCCGGTTCTCAGGGTTGTCCGAGCTGTGATTGGTTCAGCAACTGAGGAGGCAAGGAGGAAAAGATGGCTTTTTGTCACCTTTTTGGCACTTTGATTTTAGGTTTGGCCTTGGATGTAAATTAGAGCAGCCCCAGTCCTGCTCGCATCTGCACCTAGCAGGGCTGGAGTGTAGAGATGCTCTGGACACCTATCCTTTTCCTCTGGCTGTGCCTGCTATGCTGGAAATCCCCGGTGCCAAAATCTGCTGGGTTTACAGCCCCTCTGCACTGGTGGAATGATACAAAAAGGCTGTAGCAGACATTAAGTTTCTAGCTTCAATGATAGCAAAGAAAACCTTATGAGGAAAGTAACCCTTCGATGACAATGGGACTCTGTGATAAATTCCCCTCCAAAAAAGGTCTGACTGCTAGTGTGGGTGGGACAAAACCATTTTCACTGAAGCTGAGAGTTGGCAAGTGCTAAGCAGAGCTTGCCAAACTCTCACGGTGAAATCTCAAGTCAGCGTTTTATGTCCCAGACGTGAGATAAGTATCAAACCCTGCTAACAAACCTGGGACTTTCTCATAATTCACAGTTCAACCGTGAAAGGAAGCAAAGCCCAATGGTTTCAACAGTGACTTCCTTTGAAATGATGGGTTTGTTGGAGCCTAAAAATCTAAATGAAACTTGAGAGAGTGGGAAAGGCAGGTGGAAAAGGTGGATCAAGGCCAAGGGAAAGACTGACACCAGTCTAGGTGAAGAGAAACCTCCAAGCTTAATACAGCTCACCTTTGACCCTTGTTTCCTTGGCTGTCCATCCAGGTACTTATACACCCACCACAGTTGCATCTCAGAGCCCATCAGATCACGTATATCTCCCTCAGAATTTCTACACAAGGCCCAGTACCTTTATTGGGCCTACTTATGTGGATGTAACCATATTGCCCTGTATGGGGTGCAGTGCATAGAGTTTGTAACAGCCCTGCAGAATGAAAGCAGGAGCAAGAAAAGAAGAGGGCAAAGCTGGAGAATTAGAACAGGATTCAAAAGGAGACAAAGAGCAGATAGGGAAAGTTACCAATGATGCTTCAAAACCCACTCCAGGCCAACTACTTACATTGATGAAATGCCTAAGCCGAATGAAGGTTGGCATTTGTGGCTCTTTTGTTTCCATAAAGAAAATGCCAGCATTTGCCTGACAGTCTGAAGCATGTGTGTTATTTCCTGTTAGGGAATCACAGTACAAACAGGGAAGGGTAACCATGTTCACTCCATTTGGCTGATGTCTCTATGCTCATGTCTACTCTGCACAGATAGCCTGGGGGATTGGTACCCAGGTCTGAGAACCTGTGTTAGCCTAGCACAGATGCAAGCATCCCTAGAGCACATCCCTACCCATGTGACTGTATCCTAAGTTTCCTCTAAACTGGGTGGGCACCCAGCAGGCTATCAAGTGCTGAGCATTTTAGATGTCCATTCTCCTACTGCCATACTGCTCCTGCCCTCTGTCTTGGAGCTGCTCCCGGGAGCCTCCTGCTTGCTGTGCAGAGCAGGGCAGGGTGCGCTGATGTCAGGGTGTCCCCCTTTCCTGCCGTTGTACCCCATCTCCACAGAGCAGCAGGGCTCAGGACAGAGGGAGCTTGCTGGCAACTGCTGCTGTGTCTGAATGTTCTGATCTGCTTAAAAGGGCAGCATACTTAAAGGGGCACACTGTCACACACATACATACACAGTGTGTGTCTCTGTGACACACACAGTGTGTGTCTGTCCCTCTCACACACACACTCAAGCACACACACACTGTGTGTGTCTCTGTCTCACACACATACTCTGCCTTTCACACTTTCCTCCCAACACATACTTGTATTGTTGTTGTTGTTACTTCTTGGTACGTCTATGCATTTCATAATTTTTATTTCTTTCTTATGCTTAAATTTAATTCTTTGAGTAGTGATCTCTAAAATGCCTAACCTATCCTGGTTGGAGTAATTATCCCTATCGTAACTTTTAAAAAATATATATTCTACCTAGGTTTTTGGTTTCTACTCATGGCGCACATCAGCCCAGTACCTCAAAATGGTGCACATAACAAAATTCATTCTGCACATGGATAGAAAAAAAGAGGGAACACTGACTGTGTCCTCACTGTATCTGCACTCTGACGTCTGTATCTGGGGGCATATCCCATTGCTCTTTGTGCTGAGATGCTCTAGGATTCTTTCTTTTTCAATTGTGTCAATTACAGGAGAATTTGTTTATCTTTCAGAGGGAATTGTGGGAAGGCATTGAAGGACTATTGGCATTGGAGTGATTTTGCCTGTGTCCTCACTGCAAAATTACCAGGTCAGGCCTGGGTGACAGGAGAGTTCAAGCTCTAATCCAGTCCCCAGCTGGGACAGCTAGCCCCGGATTAAAGCTCTCCCAAACTGAGGTGTGAGACCTTTTAATGTGGCTCTTAGGCAGGGCTGGGTTAAAACTCAGGTCAAAGCCCAGGTTAACTGTGCAGGCCAGACACATTATTCAAAAAGTGGCATTGTAAACTGGGGTGGGGTAATCTCATCATGATACCATCCATGCAGCAGGTCAATCGGAATGACTGACACAGACTATTGTACTGTGGAGTTTCATAAGGCAGAGCCAAACAGCTGCAGTTTGTAGTGGGGGAAGAGTGACAACAAGATTTACAATGCACGGCGGGTGGCATTGCTTCCTTTTAATGGGAGCGAGTCAGGAAAGAACTGAGTGGATGCAACACTGTGGGTTCAGCGGTGGTTGGAGCTATAAAGCAGCTCCCGAGCAGGGTCCATATGGATAGTGTAATGATAATCTCTCCAGACAGGGAAAGCTGGATGGCTGCAGTAGATGTATCGTCACATTACAGAGACCTGCCGGCAGGAAAGAAACCATAACTGGCAGCATTTGGTGCTGTTTAAAAGCATTTGATATTGGGACCTTCTGCAAGAAGAGTTATGGGGGCTTGTCAAACGCTAACAGCCCTGCCACGTGTCAGGTAAAACAGCGATGAGACACTTAAATGACCCCCAAAAAAAGCTAAAAAAAAAAATAGTGACAGAAGGATTGGGAAGCATTCTGGAAATCAAATGAGTAGCAAGATTAACACCGGGCTGGGACATTTGTGTAAATCCTTAGTGTACAACTGGCTGTTCCAGTGTGCAAAGGACTCAAAACTCCTTGTGGAAAGCATACCATGTGGAGAAGAGGGCTGGCCGGAAGAATTCCCTTTCATGAAAAATGAGAGGGTTTGAAGTTTTTGTTCTGAATCAGAACAAAATGGAGATCTTTTGAATTTTTGTGTGTGAATAAATATATGTAAGTGAGACAGAGAGACCCGCCCCATAAAAACCCAAGAGCTCAGAAATTAAGGCGCTCCCCTTTATTGTAGGTCACTGTGGTTCCCTGGTGAGTGCCCTAACAACCAGACCAGAATGTAAATTGCTTCTGTTGTCTCTCTCTTGATGGAGCTCTTCCACTTTGAATAAATAATTAACTATTCAGTGGGCAACAGACTGACTCAATAGCCTGGTGAGTAGGTGCTCTCCTGGGCGGAGCTCTAAGGCAGGCTCACCAGCCACTCAAACCTGCCTCGCTCACACCCCAGCTGTGGGCCCGAACCAGCAGGCTATGCTGGGGTGAGTTTCTCTCTGCTTTTCAACTGCAATTCCCATCCTGGACCTGAGATATTTTCCTGTCAAAAGATTCCTGACTGGCTCTAGTTGATATAAGTTTTAAAAGGTTTATTGTTGTTCACTTCAGTGAACTCTTGTCCACGGTGCAGAAATATAACCATCATTGCCATCATAGTACCTTTGCTGGAAGTCTCAACAGCAATATCAAGGTTTGGATGGGCATAGAGGGTCTGTCCAGACAGAGTTGCGGCTCTGACATAGGTAATGTGGAGAAACCTTGCAGTGCTACTTAGAATAGTAGAATCATAGAATATTACTTATTTTGCTATATCCATTCAACAGTGGAAGAGAAAACTTCAGACTGTAAGACTTCTGACGTGGCAGCTTTCACAAACACTTACACTATTTATTTAAACTATTTATTAATTTATTTACACTATTTATTTACCCTACTAATCTCATGTGCTCACCAAAGAACAGTTAAAAGTTAAAGGAAACATTTTCTGCTGATGTGACCGCCCTTCTTCTTAGCCATCTGCTGCTAGCCCCTGTCAGAGACCGGATTCAGGAGTAAGTGGACTAGGGGTCTGATCCAGACTGGCAATTCCTATGCGACCATTTGGCCTTGCTTGAATGGGAAATTTACTCTGGTTTAATTTAAATTGGGTTTAAAATCATTTTAGTTAAACTAGTGCAGACACCTGTGTGGATATTCTTATTCTGATTTAAGAGTGGCTTATTTGTGGTTAGCTGAAACCTGTTTCAAACTGACAAGCTAAATCAGTTTAAATTCACATCTGAGGTTAAATTGGTTAAACATTCCCATGAAGACAAGGGGTAACATTTTCAAAAGCACCCAAGTCTCATTTTCAAAAGTAACTTAGACAGTTGGAAGCCTAAGGGCAGGTCTACACTACCGCTTAAGTTGATCTAACTTACATCACTCAGAAGGGTGAAAAAGCACCCCCACCCTATGAGCAATGAAAGTTTAGTTCTGTCCACACAGGCACTATGTTGGCGGGAGGTGCTTTCCCACCAACATAGCTTCCAATTCTCACTGAGGTGGAGTAATTATGCCAATGGGAGAGCGCTCTCCAGTCAGCATAGAGTGTTTTCACCAGATGCACTAGGGCGGTGTAGCAGCACCGGTGCAGCTGTGCCGCTGTAGCTCTGTAGTGTAGACGTGCCCTAAGTCTCCTTAACCAGAAGAGTGATTTTCTATAGGACCCAGTGTCCAAAGTGCCTAAGTCACTTTTGAAAATGAGACTTAGTGCCAAGATACTCAAGGGTATTTAGAGGCTTGACTCCAATGGGGCTAGGTGCCTTTGACATTTACCTAAGGATTTTGTTTCTGTCCCTTACAACTGTCCTTCTGCTCATTGCAATAGACTATTTCTGTGTATATATTTTAATATTTGATTCATTTTATCCAATTTTCATCCACTTCAGGCACTAAAGCAATAAAGGAAAATATTTAAATAAATAGACAGGAACGGAATGCACATTTCTCTGAAAAGCGTTCATTAATCATTTCTCTCTGTTTCTAAGAGACACAAGATATGTATTGAATAGGAGATTTATTGTAACTTAAATCACATAATCTGGTTTCCTTATGACCTTACCACAGACAAGCGTGCAAGGGGGCTGCATAAATGAACAATGAGCTAAGTATGTATTCTGTACTGCACCTCAGCTTTCCTAGCCCAGTGATTAATGCTGGAGTCAGACTGCCTATTGTTCATCCCCTATGATGGCTAGTTTATGAGGTCTCTGTCCCGGAGTCCAGTACAGTGATGTAATTGTACAATGAGAGCAGGTCTTGGTATGATAGTATTGATGTGAGTTCCTAGGTAATTAATTATCATTTGTTTTTATAGAGTTATCATGCAGAAAAATCGGTGGAAGTTAATGATCACCACAAGCCATATATAAATTTTGGAGAGAACCAGCCTATTTGTATCATGGGCAAAATTAAACCTCAGCTGTGTGCATTCCTGAGCTGAGGGGTTTCAAATTTGGACCTGAATCTGAACTTTACTCAATACCCGGGTTTGCACTTGGCTTGTAGCTCTGAGATGTAAACTCAAACCTGCAGCTGATCCCGGGGTTTATCTTGATATGGTGAGGTGTCTAAGCTGAAGCACTTAACAAATCTCTCCTTTATATTGTAAGAAAGTGCCTTCATGGTATTAGACATACACAACATCAGCACTGGTCACACTGGGGACCTCTCACTCTCCACCAACAAAGCTCGCTTTGACATTCTATTTGTCTCCCATTCCTACCATTGTCTGTTTCCACCCTCCATATGGGAGACCCTGAGGAGGGGACCTGAGGCACAGGGAGATTAAGTGACTTTCCCAAGGTCACACAGGGAATCTGTGGCAGAGCCAGGAGCTGAACCTAGAGCTCCTGAGTCTCACTGCAGTGCTTTAACCAATGCTGTCAAATGACTTCCTTGTCATAATTATTTATCACTCCTCCAGTTTTTGAGTCATCAGCAACTTTTATCAGCAGTGATTTTACTTGTATTTCCAGTTCATTGATGAAAATATCGGGTAACTTCAGACCTAGTATCAATTCCTACAGAGCTCCACTAGAAACACCCCCATGTGATGATAATCCCACAATAGCCACTACTTTTTAAGACAGAATCATAGGACTGGAAGGAACCTCAAGAAATCATCTAGTCCAGTCCTCAGGACCCATGGCAGGACTAAGTATTATCTAGACTATCCCTGACAGGTGTTTGTCTAGCCTGCTCTTAAAAATTTCCGATGGAGAATCCACCACCTTCCTGGGCAATTTATTCCAGTGCTTAACCACCGTGACAGGAAGTTTTTCCTAACGTCCAACCTAAACCACGCTTGCTGCAATGTAAGCCTTTTACTTCTTGTCCTATCTGCAGAGATGAAGGAGATTAATTTTCCCCTCCTCCTTGTAACAACCTTTTATGTACTTTGAAACTGTTATCATGTCCCCTCTCAGTCTTCTCTTTTCCAGACTAAACAAACCCAGTGTTTTCAATCTTCCCTCACCAGGTCATGTTTTCTAGGACTTTAATCATTTTTGTTGCTCTTCTCTGGACTTTCTCCAATTTGTCCACATCTTTCCTAAAATGTGGCGTCCAGAACTGGACACAATACTCCAGTTGAGGCCTAATCACCGCTGAGTAGAACAGAAGAATTACTTCTAATGTCTTGCTTACCACACACCTGCTAATACATCCCAGAATTATGTTTGCTTTTTTATTATGCAATAGTGTTACACTGTTGACTCCTATTTAGCTTGTGATCTACCATGACCCCCAGATCCTTTTTGCGGTGCTCCTTCCTAGACCATCATTTCCCATTTTGTATGTTTGCAACTGATTGTTCCTTCCTAA
Organism: Lepidochelys olivacea; assembly: GCF_965140295.1. NCBI lineage: Eukaryota > Metazoa > Chordata > Testudines > Cheloniidae > Lepidochelys > Lepidochelys olivacea. The sequence continues at coordinate 13,155,906 of NC_140412.1, forward strand.
GGCCTTGTCTACACTACAAAGTTTTGTCACCAAAAGTTATGCCACTTTAATTAAAGCACTTTAATTAAAACCACTGTGGCATGTCCACACTCGCTCCTTGTGTCGGCAGCGTGCATCCACAGGAGCAGCTCTTTCATTGACATGGAGAGCAGTGCACTGTGGTGAATATCCCACTATGCAACTGGCTGCAGGATGCTTTGGGAAGGGTTTGCAATGCTTCATGGGGGAGGTACTGTGTCACATGATGCAGGTTTCTCAATCCCATCCTTCCAGGGGCATCCTAGTAGATTGTCAGCCACTTTTTCAACTGAAGTGTGGGATGGAGGGAGAGGAGAGTGGTGTGTCTGGGGCAGGGGATACAGCAGGCTGACCCACCTATCCTAAGGCAGGGGGCAGGGGACATCCTCCAACATCAGCCCCCAGCTCTGCTCAGCACAGCAGTCTCTCCTGAAGGATCCCACTTTGCTTATGGTTCTGTGATTCCCTCCGGGTTCTCCCGCAGCCTCCGCAGCAGAATCCTGAGCAGCTCTGTGGGCTCTCCATGCTGAGGAGTGTCAAAGCAGCACCGCAGTGTTCCCTGCAAAACCTCCACTCCCTGCAGCAGGCTGCTGTTTTCCTAGTGCAGGACAGAACAGGACCATTCCACCTTAATTATTTCTTCTTTGTTTGTTCCTGGAGCAGAGCAGCAGGCTCAGCTGTCAGATACTTCCTGGAGCTTTGAATGGGGACAGGTGCGTGCCTGCAGGGCAACAGAGATCAAAACAGTGAGCAGAGCGGTCAGGCCAGGCATTGTGGGATACTGGCGGAAGCCAGTTATGTGGACAAAACAAATAGCAGTGTCTACACTGATGCTTTGTTGCTTTAACTTTGCCGCAAAAAGCTTTACGCCTCTCGTTGAGGTGATTTTATTTTGTCGGCAAAACAGCAGAGTTTTGCTGCCAAAAGTAGTTTTGTAGTGTGTACACCTCCCCTGTTTTGTCTGCAAAAGGTAGCGTTTGCCGACAAAACTTTGTGGTGTAGACAAGGCCTAAGTGGTGGACTTTACATTTGCCCTTATTGAACTTCATCCCATTTACTTCAGACTATTTTTCCAGATTGTCCAGATCATTTTGAATTGTAAGCCTATCCTCCAAAGCACTTGCAATCCCCCCCAGTTTTGTATTGTCCGCAAACTTTATAAGTGTACTCGTTATGCTGTTATCTAAATCATTGATGAAGATACTGAACAGAACTGACCCAGAATTAATCCCTGCTGGATGCCACTCATTATGCTCTTCCAGCTTGACTGTGAATCACTGTTAACTCCTCTCAGAATGGTTTTCCAACCAGTTATGTACCCACCTTATTGTAGCTCCATCTAGTTTGTAATTACCTAGTTTGTTTATTAGAAGGTCATGGGAGTGCCATACTAAAAGTCAAGATATAACACATCCACACACATACACCCCAGTCCACAAAGCTTGTTATCCTGTTAAAGAAAGCTATCAGGTTGGTTTGACACAATTTGGTCTTGACAAATCCATGCTGACTGTTACTTATCACCTTATTATCTTCTAGGTGTTTGCAAATTGATTGCTTAATTATTTTCCCCATTATCTTTCTGGGTACAGAAATTAAGTTGACTGGTCTGTAGTTCCCTGGGTTGTCCTTATTTATCTTTTTATAGATGGGGACAATATTTTCCCTTTTCCAGTCTTCTGGAAATCTCTCCTGTCTTCCATGACTTTTTGAAAATAATCCCTAATGACTCAGCTACCTCCTCAGTCAGCTCCTTGAATATTCCGGGATGTATTTCATCAGGTCCTGGTGCTTTAAAGACATCTAACTTAAGTAATTTTTAACTTGTTCTTTCCCTATTTTAGCCTCTGATACTGCCTCATTTTCACTGGCAGATCTGTCAATTAACCAGTTTTTGATCCATTGAATGTGTGCTTTTTAAATACTGTACTGTGAAATTTGTTTCATCAGAATGCCACATGGTACCTTACAAACTTTATAGGGTCATAGAGCTTAAGGCCAAAAGGGACCACCAGATCCTCACCAGATCCTGACCTTCTGTATATCACAGGCCACCGGCACCACCCGAAACCCACATACTAAACCCAACAACTGACATTAGACCAAGTCATTACAGCCTTCAGAAGATGATCACGTTCCATGGGAAGAGAATAGGAGGGACCTCGGTGCACTAGTACTCACTAGTACTAAGGCCCCCGCAATGACAGGGAAATGATTAAGTGAGAAATACCCAGTTAATCCTTAAAGAAAAGGAGTACTTGTGGCACCTTAGAGACTAACCAATTTATCTGAGCATGCGCTTTCGTGAGCTACAGCTCACTTCATCGGATGCATCCGATGAAGTGAGCTGTAGCTCACGAAAGCTCATGCTCAAATAAATTGGTTAGTCTCTAAGGTGCCACAAGTCCTCCTTTTCTTTTTGCGAATACAGACTAACACGGCTGTTACTCTGAAACCAGTTAATCCTTGCAATTTACCTGCATCCCATGCTGCAGAGGAAGGCAAACCCACCCCCAGTCCCCCGGCCAGGTCATGGGCAGTCTGAGCTGGGGGGAATAATTCTTCCTCACCCCACATGTGGTGATCAGTAAGACCCTGAGCATGTGAGCAACAACCAACCAGCCAAGCACCTGAAAAAGAGAATGCTCAGTGCCACATCAGAGCATCAGTCCACCCCATCCAGTGTTCCATCTCCAGCCATAATCACCCCTGATATTTCAGAGGAAGGAGATAAAAAATGAGCCAGAATACTTTTTTTTGTGGCGAGGTGGTGTGGGGGGGTTAAGAGGGCCCCTTCCTGACCTCTTCAGGTGACTGATTGAAGTGCTGAGGTATGAGATTTTAGGAACATCAGACATAAATGAGAAGGGACCCTCATGGCTGTCGAGCCCTGTCTCCACCAACCCAAGCAACCTCATCATACAATCTTGTTCTCTTTAAAACTAATGAAGTTGTTGGCCCCCACAACTCCTACTGTGAGGCTGTTCCAGAACCTCACTCCTCTGATGGTCAGAAATCTTCTTCTAGCTTCCAGCCTAAATTTGTTCCTTGCCAGTTTGCTCTTGTGACAACATTGTCCTTTAGCATAAATAGGTTCTCACCCTCCCTTGTGTTTTACCCCTGTGAAGTATTTATAGAGTACAATCATATCCCCTTTCAGCCTTCATTTTCCTAGTCCAAACAAGCCAAGCTCTATGAGTCTTCTCTCAAAAGATAGGCCCTCCATTCCTCTAATCATCCTAGTAGCTCTTCTTTGTGCCTGTTGAAACAAAGCGGCCCTTGGCAGGACACTACTGAGAGTATCAGTTCAGGACAAATTGCTTAGAGCAGGGCAGTCACAGTCCAAGGATGGGGGTCCTTCACTTCTAAGGCACACCAAACCAGCCAAACAGAAAGGACTTCGTTTTACCTCACTGGCTAACCAGAAGTCACACAAGCAATTCCCTCAGACACTCCAGTTTCCCAGTATCACCACCAGCACCACTCCTTATCGGGATGAAAGGTTATGAAATCCAATACCCCAGTAAAAGAAAAAAGAAGCTTCTCCCAATCCCAAAGGACCAAGCCCCAGACCCAGGTCAATATACAAGTCAGATCTTACCCACAAATCACACTGTTGCCAACCCTTTAGAATCTAAAAATCTAAAGGTTTATTCATAAAAAGAAAGAGATACAGATGAGAGTTAAAATTGGTTAAATGGAATCAAATACATACAACAATTGAAAGTTCTTTGTTCAGGCTTGTTTCAGGCTTGATGACATTACTGCTAATTAAAACCAATCAAGTCTCCGGAGTACAAACATCCCAGCTTAGATGAGTCGTTCAGTCCTTTGTTTAGAGCTTCAGTTTCAAGCGCAGTTCCTCCAGAGGTCAGAAGCAGGATTGAAGACAAAATGGAGGGGTTTCCAGGGAATTTTATATCCTTTGCCATGTGGAAGGACCCCTTTGTTCTTACTGTGGAAAATCACAGCACCAAGATGGAGTGTGGAGTCACATGGGCAAGTCACTTGCCCATACATGACTCAGTCTGCAGGCGGCAGCCATTGCTCACATGCTAACTTGAATATTCCAGGAAGGTTCCTCACATGTGGATTGGAGTCTCCCAAGGTCCATTGTCAGTTAAGTGTTTCTTGATTGGGCACTTACTCAGAATAGTCCTTTCTCAAGACGTTGACCAAATGCTTCACTGATTCTATTTAGAATCAAACACATTGAGATACAAGTACATAACCAATTTTCATAACTTTAAATCCAAAAATGATACACCCATACAGACAGCATAATCATGATGAGCAAATTACAACCTTTTCATAGACACCTCACTTGACCTCCTTTGTTCAAGATTTGGTGCAACTATAGGGCCTTGGTTGCAACAATGATCCTTATAATCACAGTTTATGTCAATAACCTCACACCTGTTTGAATTCATCTTTCTTAATCATTGCACATGGCTTTTCAAATGAGTTTCCAGTGCCTTGTACAATGACATTAATACTTCTCTATCTCTACTGGAAATGCCTTACCTGATACATTGTAGGATCACATTTGCCTTTTTCGCAGCAGCATTTGATTGGTGACTCATAGTCATCCCGTGATTGACCAACACAGCAAAAAGTCTAAATATATTAAATCTACATACCTATCTTTATCAACAGATTTTGTATGAAATCAGGTTTGTTTGACTAGACCTATTTTCCATAAAACCGTTTCTGACTGGTATTAATTACATTCCTACTCTTTAATTCTTTATCCACTGAATCCTGAATCAGCTTTTCCGTCATTTTGTCTGGCACTGAAATCAGGCTAACCGACCAGTAGGTACCTGGGTCATCCCACTTGCCCTGTTTGAATATTGGCACAACATTAGCGCTCTTCCAGACTTCCCAAATTTTTGTGGGAAACTAAGTTCCTTGTAAGCTACATGGCCGCGCAGCTGTGCAGCAACCTATTTAGCACTATGCAGGTGCTCAGGTAACCTGACTGGCCAGGACCTGCCGCGGCCAGGGGAAGGGCGGCCCAAACCCAGCTCTGGCCCAGACCTGCCACAGCTGGGGTGGTGGTGGTGCCTATCCTGCACCCCCTGCCCCAGAGCTGCCATGGTGGGGAGAGGTGCCTCTGCTCCCCAGGCCAGGTGCTGCTGTGGGGAGAGAGAGCTGGGGGGAGTCCTCTCTCCTCTCCATAGCCCCAGAGTACACTCCTGCACCCCAAATCCCTCATTCCTGTCCCCACCCCAAAGCCCATACCCCCAGATGGAGCCCTCATCCCCTGCACCCCAACCCTTGGCCCCAGGCTTGAGCCCCTCATCCCTGGCCCCAACCTAAAGCCCATACCCCCATATGGCTCCCTCAAACTCCTGTACCCCAACCCTCTGGTCCAGCCCTGAACCCCCTCCCACACTCCGTACCCCTCGGACCCACCCCTACCACATGAATTTTGTTATGTGCACCAGTATGAAGGTGATGTGTCACATATCACCTCCATATTGGTGCACAGAACAAATTTCATTCCACACATGTGTGGGAAAGATTAGAAGGAACACTTGTGGTAAGCCAAGATTAACTGAAAATTAACATCAGTGGGCCAGAGATCACCATGGCCAGCTTTTTTACAGCTCTTTGGTGTGAGTTAATTGGGCCTGTTGATTTTAAAAAAAAATCCCTATAAGCTGGTGTCTAAAATTCTCTCAATTACTAATGGAATAGAAAGTACCTCATATGATATGAGTACATCCTCCTCCTTCTTCCCAAATACAGAAGAGAAATATTTATTGAACACTTCTGCCTTTTCTGCATCATTATTAACAATTTTACCATCTCCATCTAGTAATGGGAGTACATCATCATTAGGATTTCTTTCATTCCTAGCATACTCCCTTCTTAGCCCTCCAGTCATGGATTTTTCCCTGATAGCTTTAGCTTCCCTTATCAGTCTTCTACACTTCAGATATACAGCAGAGGTGCTGGAACAATTTTTATAGTGGGGGTGATGGAAGCCATTGAACCAAACTGTAAATTCTGTATATAATGGAAACCACTTCAAGCCAAGGGGTGCTGCAGCACTCCCAGCATCCCTATTCCATGATCTATGTTCCAGAGAGATCTTCTCTTTCAATTCACCATCTACAATTCTCAGTCAGTAAAGGGAGAAGGAGCTCTTATTTGCAATCCACTTGCTCTCTCCTACTCTGATGCAAGATTGGAGCAGCATCAGCTCAGACCAAAGCGCCAACCCAGCACAACCTGCAAGAGGCCCATAAAAAGGACAATTTCACCTGACCAAACCTGGTTGCCTCAATGCTGAATGCATAGCTTTGGAGACTGTGGATCAAAGAGCATAGTGCTAACTCATGGTCATCTAATTGCTTAGAGATCATAAAAGGAGGAGTGAAACAATGATTCGTCACCTTTCAGTAAACCATATAAGATAAGAGAAAAAACATATGAATTTATGAATCCATCTCTCTGTAATGAGGAAGAATGAAAATCACTTTAAAACTCTTTCATTAAACCTGATCTTCTTCAGGGTCATTAGATCTCAGGAACATCTCTGATTAACATTCAGGAAATTGTAGCACTGAGAGTCTATTTAATCCTCACAGAAATATTGTCCATAAACAAAGACAGGAATGAAATTGTCCACTTAGAGCAGGCAATTGTTTTTGGAGGTTAATTGATTTGATGAAAAGCATTTCAAGTTCTCCTTGAGGTTTATTCACTCTCTCTTTCTCTCTCTCTCTCATGCTTTTGGCTTCTCCATTTACTCTGGAGCAACGCTCCTCTTACCTAAGCTAAAGATCCCTGTAGCGCCCAAAAATCCTGTGGGATTTGCTTATCAGGTGGGTTACTACCAAAACAAGTGTAAGGTGAAAGTGGGGATAAGGACATGCTGAACCTGTGGCATCGGAGGGTGACAGCTTGGAAGTGCTGTTCGACTCAGCCTACCGAGTTCAGGGACATATAAAGGGTCAGCTTGGGAGTGCTGATTGACCCGATCCACTGAGACACACTCTATTAATATGTGTGTGTGTGTGTTCATCTGATTCTGGGGTGGAGGAACCCAGGCCTGGGGAACCTATGTCCTGCAGGATAGCTCCATTGGGAGGGAACTTGCAGCAGGGAGAAGTAGAGCTCCATATGAAAACACAAGTGACACAAGCAGTACATTGATAGAATTACAGAACACCCACCCCCAGAAGAGTAACCCTAATAAATTAGCATACCCCGAAGTCATGGGAAAATCTGGTAACAAACTTTAACACAAAATTAGCCAAGTCTGGGGGGTTTGGTGGGGGAAATTACATCAGTGATTATTAATACTAGTGAGCAGGAAAAGAACATGAGTGTAATTTCAGCCATCATATCATAGAATCATAGAATATTAGGGTTGGAAGGGACCTCAGGAGGTCATCTAGTCCAACCCCCTGCTCAAAAGGAGGACCCATCCCCAATTAAATCATCCCAGCCAGGGCTTTCTCAAGCCTGACCCTAAAAACTTCTAAGGAAGGAGATTCCACCACCTCCCTAGGTAATGCATTCCAGTGTTTCACCACCCTCCTAGCGAAAAAGTGTTTCCTAATATCCAACCTAAACCTCCCCCACTGCAACTTGAATACAGTTTGGCGGGATTCTACAGGGTGGGGTTTGTAGCTTATGTAAGATATTAACAGTATCCAGATAATGCATGGGAAGTCTTGTTTGGAGAAAGAGGCATTCTCCATTTGTCCTTATAAATGAAGGGCCTGATTGTGCTTTGGCGCGGCGTGAATGTAGAAGTGAGGGGGTGTTCAGGAGGTATCCTGTCTTCACTGAGCTCTCCTCCCACCCCAACTCATGCAATGACTGAGTGCAATCTCAAACCCTCACCGCCCTGGAGTACAGGCTCTGCTACTTCCGGGCACCACCGTGGGTAGCAGAGATTAGAAACGGTATATTCCCCCGGCATCTGGCTTGGGAAGTAGGTGGCTCCTATCTCCCCAATGGATGAGGGTGCCTAGCAAGTAAAAATGAGCCCCTAGAGCTCAAACCGCAAAGCAGTAGAGTGGGCTGGGAAACGGGATAGCGTTTCATGACACATTTACAAATGCTGAAGTTTTGTTTCACGGACTTTGAAATCCACCCTTTTCCCATTGTTGGGACATTCTCACTGTATTTCTCCTGAGATTTTCATTACAATTGTTCTGTACATAGTTTCAGAATTTTTTTTCATTTACCGAAAACCCAATTCTGTGTGAGCAAATGGCATATTTCAATAATTATGATCTTTATTGAGCTGTGATTCTTTTTTTTTCTTTTCAGAGAGGTTAGATCTCCCTTTCTTAATTTTCTTATCTTCCTAAATAAAGAAAAGAAGAAAATAATTAAAATCCTGGGTTCCCTTTTAATTGAGTAATCCAGAGGTTTATTGTTATAACAATATTTCCCCTGTTGAAATTATCGACTAACAGCTGGCATTATCACAGTCTCATCTAAGTGAACACATCACTTATCTTATCTCCATCTGTGACTAGTTGGAGGGGTTTTTTTTTGTTGTTGTTCCTTTCTTGAATCAGATAAGAAGAATTTATAGTTGTTCTTCTAACACCCTTCTTACACTCAATTTCCTTTCCTTTCTTTACCCTCCATATCCTCCAATCTGCTCCATTCACACTTACTGAGTCTGCCATTTTTGATTACCTCAAGTCGTACATGTTATTCTCTGGAGTTTAAGAGTGTACATATTTCTGCTCTCTGGTTGCATCTGGCTAAATTTGGAGTAACTTGACACCCCCATGCTTGGGTAAACAGAAAGAAATAAGATAAATTATAATAGACTTTAGTCCTTTTTCCTTAGTTGTGTTTGGCTACCAAGGTGACAGGTGCCTTGGAAAGACCCTGGTTAGATTAGAATAGAAGGTTGGTCATGTGCCTAAGAACTAAAATGGAGTCATGACCTTGGCTGGGGCCTCTAGATATTACTACAGCATCTCCTGAAGTATGGGGTCCCTCCTGCAGGAGCACAAAGGACTAGCCAGGGAGACCTGTGAGCAGGCCTCCTAACTGTTCTCCAGAATCTCAGCTTTCATTAAAAACAACAACAACAAAAACAAAGAAGAAGAAGGACCAGCTTTTTAAAGGTATTAGGTTCCTAAAGATGCAGATAGGCACCTAGTGGGATTTTCCAAAAACATCAAGGTACCTAACTCCCATTGGAGTGTATAAGTACCCATAAAATGCTGGCCCTAAATATCTAGCTGTTGTCAACAATCCTTCAAAATGACCCCAGTGTAAGTGATGCAGACAAGTCTGCCTGAAGCTATGGAAAGGTTGAAACCATAGTTTGGACGTGTGAATGCTCCCGGTTATTTCAAAAAGCAGTAACTCTGATGCCAGTGATGATACGTTTTGTTAACTCTTTTACTGTTCATCAAAGCAACTAACTGAAGAGAGGAAGAATTATATTGTGAAGATACAGCAGGGTATCCTAACGTGGGGGGCAGGGAAAGGACTATTTACAGTGAAAGAAGTATAAATAAAGATGGGTCTGGCTTTAACAACGTGACAGGATTAAAAGGGATGTGACTGGATGTGATCCCTGAAGTGGGAGACAACTTTTAAAAATGTAGGAAACATTGCACTACCAGACAACAAGTAATAATAATGAGCCTGATTCTTATTTACACAAAGGTCCCTTTGCACTGCGCGGGGCCGTAACTAAGTGTAAACATAATGTGTGGCCACTCTACACCTCCATTACACTGCCAGATGGTGCAAACGGCTTTAGTGTAAATGAGAATCTGGCCTAATTATTGTTGTCTCTCAGTTTGCTGGAGGGGTTTAGATATGACATTTCATTTCGTTGATGATGAACATTTCCGTACACCTGGGGCATTCTGTGTCTCAGTGCTTTTTTTCCAATTTTCAATGTAGGTTAAAATATTAATTGCCTGGGTATTCATTCCATTGTTTAAGCTCAGCTCAGGACAAGAAAACACAATTAGTCAGCAATTGTAATTGACCTTTGCGTCCTGCATAATATTCTACATTGGAGAGTTATCTAGAGACTGAGTAATCCCTTATGTTGAAAGAAAGGGATTCCCCAGGTTCATCAGCATGAATATGGAAGGTAATTTATTCCAAAAGCAGACTCACTCTCCCTTTCACCACCAGATGGGATGAAATATATACTGAATACGGTGATCTAAAGGTGTGTGCTTTTATAAATAAACTAAACTAAACTAATAATGATAATAACAACAATAATAATAAATAAATAGCATCTAATCACCCATGTTTGCAAGGACGTACTTCAATTAACTAATATAGTTTCACTTTACCAGTGGAATAGAGAAAACAGAGCTTTTCATGACATTTTGGAAAAAAATGTCAATTTTTTTTTGGGGGGGGGAGATCTAGGATCTGTTAAATCTGCTTTTTCCAGGAGAAAAATATGGATTTCAATATTTCATAATGTAATGAATTCCCTCAGGTAACACTGCCCTCGGGTGTAATAGGCACAGAACTAGGAGTTACCAGAGCAGAGAGGAAGACCGGTCCAGTGTATTGTGTTAGCTGGGGACTTGGGAGACTTGCACTCTCTGTGTGACCTTAGGCAAGTCTCTGTGTCTCCTTATGTACAATGGGGATAATAATCCTTCCCTACCTCACAGGGCTGTTGTGAGGATAAATACACCAAAGACGATGAGGCGTGTCATAAATATAAAGGGAAGGGTAAACCACTTTAAAATCCCTCCTGGCCAGAGGAAAACTCCTCTCACCTGTAAAGTGTTAAGAAGCTAAAGGTAACCTCGCTGGCACCTGACCAAAATGACCAATGAGGAGACAAGATACTTTCAAAAGCTGGGAGGAGGGAGAGAAACAAAGCGCCTCTGTCTGTCTATATGCTGCCTTTGCCGGGGATAGACCAGGAATGGAGTCTTAGAACTTTTAGTAAGTAATCTAGCTGGGTATGTGTTAGATTATGATTTCTTTAAATGGCTGAGAAAAGAATTGTGCTGAATAGAATAACTATTTCTATCTGTGTATCTTTTTTGTAACTTAAGTTTTTGCCTAGAGGGATTCTCTACGTTTTAAATCTAATTACCCTGTAAGGTATCTACTATCCTGATTTTACAGAGGGGATTTCTTTACTTCTATTTACTCCTATTTCTATTAAAAGTCTTCTTGTAAGAAAACTGAATGCTTTTTCATTGTTCTCAGATCCAAGGGCTTGGGTCTGTGGTCACCTATGCAAATTGGTGAGGCTTTTTATCCAACATTTCCCAGGAAAGGGGGGGTGCAAGTGTTGGGAGGATTGTTCATTGTTCTTAAGATCCAAGGGTCTGGGTCTGTAGTCACCTAGGCAAATTGGTGAGGCTTTTTACCAAACCTTGTCCAGGAAGTGGGGTGCAAGGTTTTGGGAAGTATTTGGGGGGAAAGACGTTTCCAAACAGCTCTTCCCCAGTAACCAGTATTTGTTTGGTGGTGGTAGCGGCCAATCCAAGGACAAAGGGTGGAATATTTTGTACCTTGGGGAACTTTTTGACCTAAGCTGGTAAAGATAAGCTTAGGAGGTTTTCATGCAGGGCCCCACATCTGTACCCTAGAGTTCAGAGTGGGGGAGGAACCTTGACAAGGCGTTTAGACATTAGGATGATGGGCAGCCATAGAAGTCCCTCAGATAGCTAGAAATGCTGCATGTCATCGGCCCTAAACTTCCACACACTAGCAAATTCTCCTCTAACTCAGCTGGTAAGCATGAAGCCTTTTGAAGGAGGGGGGCGGCTAAGTTCTGTCCCCACTGCCAGCATGAAGATATGAGTGGCTGTGGAGTGTACAACAAAGTGACCATTGTGAAGTTGTAGGTCACCTTGGGTTGTTATACCTATCACTCAATATTTACACAGAGCTCACGTTGTCTAGTGTAAAAATCCAATAAGTCTCCCTCTTTAAAGGGAAGTTATTTGCAGTGTGTTTCCTCCTCTAGGGGAAACATTTACTAGCTCTGTGGCAATAATCCTAGGCAGGAAACATTGTGATTACATCTGGAAAGAGTGTTCAGCAACAGATGAATTAGCTGTCCCCTTTGCTGGCAGATAGCTCTATTATGTTCCTTAGCCATTGTTGCAGCTGAAAAGTAAGTTTTACCAGTTTATAAAGGATTGCATGTGCATTATAGCATATAGTTTATGGGCCCAACCCTGTGCAGGGCTTATCAGCCTCAATTCCAGCAGACGTCAAACGATCCAATCCTACCAGTTCTGAGCACCTGAAGAACACTCGCAGCTCCCAGTAGGCCTATTCGGGCAAAAATCCCACTGGCCTGGCTTCAAATCAACTCAGATTGAAGGATCTGGGCCTTTGATTTCACTGGGAGTTGCAGGTGCTCACTCCAAAGCCCCTTGATGCTAATGAAATTCTTCCATTGACTTCAGTGGGTTTTGGATCAGGGCCTCCACGCTCAGCAACTCTTAGGATCTGGCCTGTTGGCACGCCCCAGGAAAGCGCCCTGCATTAGCTGTACTGAATTACAGATTGAGAGCAGAGGCAGGAAATCCAGAGTGTTTCAGGTTCTGCTGCTGATCGTACAATGCAGGGAACTCAGATCTGGTGCATTTGGTTTTGATTCACTAGTCACAATTCGGAGATGGGGTGGCTGCGCTCTTTTGGGCAAAATGAGTGTGCATTGAGGGGGGAGGTCGGTCAGACAGCCCTGAGATTCATTCCAAAGGAACATGCCGAACTTCAGAGGATTGTTTAGCCCTCCCGGAGTGAGTTCTTTGGGATTCTATGGCTCCTTTGTGCCATTCCGCTGGTGCAAAGGAGCTGTAAACCCAGTGGCTGGGAATTCCACCAGCATGGGAGGGTGAGCAGGATCCATGGTGATGTATAAGTAGTGTTTAAATTCAATGCCACCCCTTGCCTCACAGTCCCTTGTACGGAGCAGCCCTTAATATGTTCTAACTCTGAACCCACCCTCTAGCTGGCCCCAGAATTGAAGAGTCACAAAGCTGGCATAAAACTGCCTTCTTCCCATGCTTCCACCCCAGGTCGTGCCATTGACCATAGCTCAACTATACCCAAGAATTGGGGCCCCGTCTCTGTTAGGCCGCAGATACTTCCCGAGCAGCCTTTCCCATTATATTTCAGACTTTACACTTCCAAAGAATACAGGAGACACTCAGAAATACAGAAGACAGCATATATGATACCTGCAAGGTAGGCTGAACTTTGGGGTCAATTCTCATTTGATTCCAGCTGGTTTGCCTGTTCCTGTCACTGGCAATGGGCACGACTGCCAGAAAGAATCAAACAAAATTGTCAAGAGATGGGAGTGAGTTACATGGCTGGCTGGAGAGAGTGTCTGTTTTGTGTGTTTAATACTCTACAAACCAAGGACCCAGTCCTTCAAAGCCCTTACTCACCCAAGTAGCCCTTATTGTCAGGACTAGGCTGTTATATGGGGCTAATTGCTTTACCAGGGAGATTGCGTGAGAAGGAGGTTCTGCAGGATTGGGCCCCAAGTGACCCCTGCGATTGCTTTCTCCTTTGAAGGGAAACATTTGGTGAAAACAAATTGCCCACTCTCAGTTTTGCCCCCCCACCCCGTGCGCCAGTGTTTATGGATCATTTAGAACACTCTTATGAGCACCTTTGCAGAAGGTTCCCTGAAATATCAAAATGGACATTATTTGTGTAATGAGGTTTGGGGCTTAATAGCTCCATTCGCACATGAGGAATTGCAAGCTTTTCAGACAGACATCTGTTAAACAAAGTGGTTTGCAACCTGTGATTTCAGGAGGGAAATCTGTGTTATTGCAGTGGCCTCAGATGAAGCAGCAGCTGTGTAGGAGCAGTGGCTTTTCATTGTAAGAAAAAGGCTAAGCACCGGCTAGCTTAAAATATTTTAGTTAGGATGACAACTGGAGGAAGATACATTTTATGCTCCTGCAGCAGGGAATTGGGGTACAAGTTCCAAAAGCACCTAAGTGGTTTAGGATCCAGAGTCCCATTTTCAGAAGGGGCTTAGGTGCTTAGCCATAGATTTTCAAAGGTAGCTGTGCATCTATCTGCATCTTCAGGCATCTCAATATCTTTGAAAATCTGTCTTTTAGGAGCCTAAGGCCAGACTGTTAAAGGTATTTAGGCACCTAAAGATGCAGATGGGCACCTAGTGGGATTGTCTAGAATGCCTAAGTAGGGAAGATGCCTCCCGAAAACAAGCATTATAGATCCAGGAAATTCTGATTTAAGGTTAAACCCAAAAGTAATAGAAACATGTTCAGGTATGGAGATACACACATCTTAACTCTGCCATGGGAAGACACAAGACACTCAACAAACAAACGTATGAATACCTATTGTGACAGATTTAAGTTGCCAATCTGCCTGGGGCGTCAGGTGATCAGGCTGAGGCTGTAGGATCATTTGGGGAGGAGATGAAGGAGCACACCAAGTGACCAAATTTTAAAGCTTTATTAATAAAATAAAGTAAAATAACAGTGGAGAGTGCTGGGGGTTCCCCACATCAATCAGAGGAAGGGAGAAAGCATTAGCGCCCCAAGCCCTAACCCACTTTCACACGTACTACCCGAGGCTGACCAAGCCAGGGTGTAACATAAGAAGAAGAGGGGGAAGGGTGGATGGGAGTTCTGTCCCGTGCATGGGTCATCCAGGGTCCGCTGTTGATCTCCGACCTGCCCTGGCTCTTGGGAGGATTTTTAAGCCATTGGTTCTTCTGGGGGTGTTCCGTTCAGGGACCTCTGTCCCCCGTGCTCTTTGTACTAGTCCAAACCGGCTTTCCGTGTCTTCCTCAGCTTTCCCAAAACACACCGGCTTCAGGGATGTGAGACGATTATTTTTCACTTGCTGACCTTCGCCGTCTCACTCGTTTTCGCAGCCCCTGAAATGTTATTCAGCAACTCTCCTTTTTCACGGCTGGTCGGGGCTGGAATCTCGGCCCCCATCTTTCTTGGCAGCTAGCAGAGAATTTGTTGTGTGCAGTAGCCTTGGGCTGGAGTCAACTTCTTGTCTTTCGGTTTAGCTGGAATGTTGAGTTAACCCGTTCCTTTCTCCCTTCCCCCCTTTTGGCCTCTCGCAACCTGCAAAGAAATCTTTCACTCCACACTCATACCTTTGCCCCTCCTGAGATCCTTTCCCCTACATATACCAGCATTAGCTATATATATATATATATAAAACTCTGGTGCTTCGGGGGCAGTCATATTGTGACAATATTAGGGTTTGTAGTTCTAGATTCAGTTAAACTATTTTTAAAGACAATTTAGATTCCCCCCTGCCCCCTCACCTTTTTGCTACAAGTCATGGTTACATAATTTATCAGGTGGCCCTACAATCTATTATTATTGATGGTGTTAATTACAGCAGTGCCTAGGAACCAACTGAGAACATGGCCTCATTGTTCTAACACTGAACAAGTACAGAATAATGGACAGTCCCTGCCCCCAAAAGCTTACAATGTAAATGGATGAGAAAGACACAGGGTGGTGAAAGGGATAAAACTGTTGCTCGTTTGGCCCAAGTAGCTGGCCATTGGGGCACTGCGAGATTGTGTCACCATTAGGAGAAACTGATGTTATGAGTCAGGTGTTTCTTTGGAGAAATCATTGTTTACAAAGACTATACACAATACTGTTTACCTCAACACAGTAGAAACAAACAGCAGCAGGAAGTTTCCTTGCTCACAGTTTCCAAATCTGCCTTTCCAGTGAATCCTGTGCCCCAAGGAGTTCTGTCCCTCTGCTTCCTCCCAGGGCTACACACACTACTGCTTCTTCTGTTTGCTGGCTTTCTGCCTAACATACACACAGCTTGCCAAACAATCCCCTAACCCCTGCATTTGCCAGCAGTCCTAGGGAAACCCCTTAGCCCTATTGCCTTGGGCAGTGGCTTCTATTGTTCCCAGCTCTCACTCTATAAAGGGGCATTGATTTTTTTCCCTTCCATTTAGCCTGAAACAAGGGTGCTTAGCACAACCATCAATTTCAGTCAGGTCTGTGCTTGTCTATAGATCAAAAAAGCTGCTCGAAGGCTGCCATTGACAATTTCCAGCATAACAAAACGCACAAGCAGCATTTAGCGCATGGATGTTACTTAAACTTGAATAGAACTGTGGATGAGAATAAAATTGCACAAGCTCTTACATTGGTATAAATCATGTTTATACCATATAGTGATTGAAAAGTGTGAATTGGGAGTGCTTTGTTCCAGGTGAGCCTTGAGTGGGCCTGACTGTTATAAAAAGCCAGTCAGCTGCGAACCAGCTGAGCGGTGAACAGCAGAGAGGCTAACAGAGGGAGTTTGCCTGGGATCTGTTTGTGAGGAGGTACGCTAAGTGCTGCATTAGGGGGGCTGTGTTGGTGAGTATCTGAGTGTCTGTTGTGGGGACAGTTTGACAGTGTGCTTGATTGCATGTTTGAAAAGTGTGAATTGGGAGTGCTTTGTTCCAGGTGCGCCTCGAGTGGGTCTGACTGTTATAAAAAGACCTTGAGTGGGTCTGACCGTTATGAAAACCAGCTGAGCGGCAAACAGCAGAGAGGCTAACAGAGGGAGTTTGCCTGGGAGTTCGCCTGGGGAGAGCCCCCTGAGGCTTACATCTTGCCGGCTTCTCTGAGTAGTTACTACAACTCCTGAGGAAGCTCGTAGAAGGAAGGTAATATGGATGGGGAGCGTTCAGCTGTTGTGACCTGCACAGGATGTGCCATGTTTGTCTTTCTTCCACAGGACAGAAGCGACTTTGTCTGTACAAAGTGCAAGCTGGTCTCCATAATGGAAGAGAAGGTTCAAGGTCTGGAGAAACAAGTATCAACCCTGCATTGCATAAGAGAAACTGAAGATTTCCTGGACAGATGTCAGGATATGCTTCTACGGATACAATGTTCTGAAGATTCAGAGCAGGCTGCTCAGCGGGGACAGAAGGACGGTGAAGAAATTTGGCAGCATGTGACCTCCAGAAGAAGAAAGGGGAGCGTCCATGTACCAGCAATGCAGATACAGGTAAGTAACGACTTTCATGCTCTCTCCACAGGTACTAATGCGGAGAGGGGCCTAGATGATACATCTGAGGGAAGGGAACAGAAGGAGACTCCACCGATTGGAAGGCATGAGATTCACTGTCCTCGGGATGGGGGTTCCAAGACCACCGCTCCCAAGAGAAGGAGGCGGGTGGTAGTGGTTGGAGACTCTCTCCTTGGGGGACTGAGTCATCTATCTGCTACCCCGACCAGGAAAACCGAGAAGTCTGCTGATTGCCAGGAGCTAGGATTCACGATGTGACAGAGAGACTGCCGAGACTCATCAAGCCCTTGGATCGCTACCCCTTCCTGCTTCTCCACGTGGGCACCAAAGATACTGCCAAGAATGACCTTGAGCTGATCACTGCAGACTACGTGGCTCTGGGAAGAAGGATAAAGGAGTTTGAGGCACAAATGGTGTTCTCGTCCATCCTCCCCATGGAAGGAAAAGGCCTGGGTAGAGACTGTCGAATCGTGGAAGTCAACGAATGGCTACGCAGGTGGTGTCGGAGAGAAGGCTTTGGATTCTTTGACCATGGGATGGTGTTCCAAGGAGGAGTGCTAGGCAGAGACAGGCTCCACCTAACGAAGAGAGGGAAGAGCATCTTCGGAAGCAGGCTGGCTGACCTAGTGAGGAGGGCTTTAAACTAGGTTCACTGGTGGAAGGAGACCAAAGCCCTGAGGTAAGTGGGGACATGTGATACTGGGAGGAAGTACGAACAGGAGAGCGCGAGAATGGAGCGCTCCTGCCTCATACTGAGAAAGAGGGATGATCAGCAAAGTCTCTCAAGTGCCTATACACAAATGCAAGAAGCCTGGGAAACAAGCAGGGAGAACTGGAAGTCCTGGCACAGTCAAGGAATTATGATGTGATTGGAATAACGGAGACTTGGTGGGATAACTCACATGACTGGAGTGCTGTCATGGATGGATATAAACTGTTCAGGAAGGACAGGCAGGGCAGAAAAGGTGGGGGAGTTCCATTGTATGTAAGGGAGTAGTATGACTGCTCAGAGCCCCGGTATGTAACTGCAGAAAAAACTGAGATTCTCTGGATTAAGTATAGAAGTGTGAGCAACAAGGTTGATGTCATGGTGGGAGTCTGCTATAGACCACCGGACCAAGGGGATGAGGTGGATGAGGCTTCTTCTGGCAACTAACGGAAGTTACTAGGTCACAGGCCCTGGTTCTCATGGAAGACTTCAATCACCCTGATATCTGCTGGGAGAGCAATACAGCAGTGCACAGACAATCCAGGAAGCTTTTGGGAAGTGTAGGGGACAATTTGCTGCTGCAAGTGCTGGAGGAACCAACTAGGGGCAGAACTCTTCTTGACCTGCTGCTCACAAACTGGGAAGAATTAGTAGGGGAAGCTAAAGTGGATGGGAACGTGGGAGGCAGTGATCATGAGATGGTCGAGTTCAGGATCCTGATGCAGGGAAGAAAGGAGAGCAGCAGAATACTGACCTTGGACTTAAGAAAAGCAGACTTTGACTCCCTCTGGGAACTGATGGGAAGGATCCCCTGGGAGAATAACATGAGAGGGAAAGGAGTCCAGGAGAGCTAGCTGTATTTTAAAGAATCCTTATTGAAGTTACAGGGACAAACCATCCTGATGTGTAGAAAGAAGAGTAAATATGGCAGGCGACCAGCTTGGCTTAACCGTGAAATCCTTGCTGATCTTAAACACAAAAAAGAAGCTTACAAGAAGTGGAAGATTGGACAAATGACCAGGGAAGAGTATACAAATATTGCTCGGGCATACAGGATTGAAATCAGGAAGGCCAAATCACACCTGGAGTTGCAGCTAGAAAGAGACATTAAGAGTAACAAGAAGGGTTTCTTCAGGTATGTTAGCAACAAGAAGAAAGTCATGGAAAGTGTGGGCCCCTTCCTGAATGAGGAAGGCAATCTAGTGACAGAGGATGTGCAGAAAGCTAATGTACTCAATGCTTTTTTTGCCTCTATCTTCACGAACAAGGTTAGCTCCCAGACTGTTGCACTGGGCAGCACAGCATGGGGAGGAGGTGACCAGCCCTCTGTGAAGAAAGAAGTGGTTCGGGACTATTGAGAAAAGCTGGACCAGCACAAGTCCATGGGGCTGGATGCACTGCATCCGAGAGTGCTAAAGGAGTTGGCGGATGTGATTGCAGAGCCATTGGCCATTCACTTTGAAAACTCATGGCAATCGGGAGAGGTCCCAGATGACTGGAAAAAGGCTAATGTAGTGCCCATCTTTAAAAAAGGGAAGAAGGATGATCCTGGGAACTACAGGCCAGTCAGCCTCACCTCAGTCCCTGGAAAAATCATGGAGCAGGTCCTCAAGGAATCAATTCTTAAGCACTTAGAGGAGAGGAAAGTGATCAGGAGCAGTCAGCATGGATTCACCAAGGGCAAGTCATGCCTGACTAATCTAATTGCCTGCTATGATGAGATAACTGGCTGTGTGGATGAGGGGAAAGCAGTGGACGTGTTGTTCCTTGACTTTATCAAAGCTTTTGACATGGTCTCCCATAGTATTCTTGCCAGCAGGTTAAAGAAGTATGGGCTGGATGAATGGACTATAAGGTGGATAGAAACCTGGCTAGATCGTCGGGCTCAACAGGTAGTGATCAATGACTCCATGTCTAGTTGGCAGCCGGTATCAAGTGGAGTGCCCCAAGGGTTGGTCCTGGGGCCGGTTTTGTTCAATATCTTCATAAATGATCTGGAGGATGGTGTGGATTGCACCCTCAGCAAGTTTGCAGATGACACTAAACTGGGAGGAGAAGTAGATATGCTGGAGGGTAGAGAAAGGATACATAGGGCTCTAGACAAATTAGAGCCAAAAAGAAATCTGATGAGGTTCAACAAGGACAAGTGCAGAGTCCTGTACTGAGGACGGAAGGATACCATGCACCGCTACAGATTAGGGACCAAATGGCTCAGCAGCAGTTCTGCAGAAAAGGACCTAGGGGTTACAGCGGACAAAAAGCTGGATATGAATCAACAGTGTGCCCTTGTTGCCAAGAAGGCCAATGGCATTATGGGCTGTATAGGTAGGGCCATTTCCAGCAGATCAAGGGATGTGATCGTTCCCCTCTATTCGACATCAGTGAGGCCTCATCTGGAGTACTGTGTCCAGTTTTGGGCCCCACACTACAAGAAGGATGTGGAAAAATTGGAAAACATTCAGCGGAGGGCAACAAAAATGATTAGGGGAGTGGAACACATGACTTCTGAGGAGGGGCTGAGGGAACTGGGATTGTTTAGTCTGCGGAAGAGAAGAATGAGGGGGGATTTGATAGCTGTTTTTCAACTACCTGAAAGGGGTTTGCAAAGAAGTTGGATCTAGACTGTTCTCAGTGGTAGCTGATGACAGAACAAGGAGCAATGGTCTCAAGTTGCAGTGGGGGAAGTTTAGGTTGGATATTAGGAAAAACTTTTTCACTAGGAGGGTGGTGAAATACTGGAATGCGTTAGCTAGACTGGGTGACGAGGTGAGCGGTTTTCGACTGGAACAGCTGGTCGAAAAGGGACCCTGGTGGCTCCAGTCAGCACCACTGACTGGGCCATTAAATGTCCGGTCGGCGGTGCTGCAGTCCTAAGAAAGGATAGTCCCTAACTGTCCTGGGTCTGTGCTGCGCCCCGGAAGCAGCCTGCAGGTCCAGTTCCTAGGCAGGGGGGCTATGGGGCTCCGTGCAGTTCCTCCGCCCTGAGCACCGGCTCCACAGTCCCATTGGCTGGTTCCCAGCCAATGGGAGCTGGGGGGGCGGGGTGTGTGCCTGCAAGCAAGAGCAGCGCGTGGAATCTCCTGGCCCCCTCACCTAGGAACTGAACCTGCTGAATGCTTCCGGGGTATGCGAAGCGCAGTGCCAGGAGGGGAAGGCAGCCTGACTTGGCCCCCCTGTGCCACTGACTAGGAGCTGCCTGAGGAAAGTCCACACCCCAAACCCTCTGCCCCAGTCCTGAGTGCTCCCAAAGCCAGAGCACCCTCCTGCACCCCAAACCCCTCATCTCCAGCCCCACCCCAGAGCCCGAACCCCCAGCCAAGAGCCCGAACCACCCTGCACCCCAGCCCCCTGCCCCAGCCCAGAGCCCTCTCCCATACTCTGAACCCCTCATCTCTGGCCCCACCCCAGAGGCCTCACTCCCTTCTGCACCCCAACCCCCTTCTTCAACCTGGAGCCCACTCCTGCACCCCAAACCTCTCATCCCTGGTCCCACCCCAGAGCAGCATGCCCAGCCCAGAGCCCTCACCTCCTGCCTCAATCCACAGCCCCCTCCCGAACTCTGAATGCCTCATTCCTACCCCCCAGCCTGAAGTCCCCTCCTCCACTCCAAACCCCTCATCCCTAGCCCCACCCCAGAGCCCTCGCCCCCTGCACCACAACTCGGAGCCCCCTCCTGCACCCTGAACCCCTCATTTCTGGCCCCACCCTGAAGCTCGCACCCCCAGTTAGAGTCCTCACCCCCCACACACAAACCCTAACCCCTTCCCTCAGCTCAGTGAAAGTGAGTGAGGGTGGGGGAGAGTAAGCCACCGAAGGAGGGGGAATGTAGTGAGCGGGGGGCTGGTGGAAGGGGCAGGGGCGGGGACTCAAGGAAGGGGCAGGGGTAGGATGTTTGATTTTGTGAAAGTAGAAAGTTGGCAACCCTATTTTAGGGCTAAACTCATGTCAACCCTGTGGAATCTCTGCTTTTTCTTTCTTAGCTCCAGCCCTTGTAAGAGTGCAAACAGCAAAGTGATAACAAATCTTCATGCCCACTATATTTATTTCCCTTTATTTCTCTCTTTCAGTATTTAAACTGATGGGATGAGGCCTTCTGCCTGTACTTCTACAAAGGTGGATGGGGCACTCAATCAACAAAGCTTTTGTCCTACAATGGCCCACTTAATTTTAATAGTCTTCCTGGATGAGTGTGGAGAGCCACTGTTCCCATCTGAGTTCACAAATTCAGAACAGGAATTTTGACAATTATAGAACAAATTTATATTTTATCTTGTAGCATATAATACGGACATTACAAGTAAGATTAATGTATGGAGCAACGTACAAGCATTTCACGGAGTCTAAACACTAAACATATTTTTGCAAGCTCAGCACCTGTCATGAACAATATTAACATATAGGTGAGCTAGTCTGGTTTTCAGCTGATGCCTACAGACTTGGCAAGAGCTGGCATCTGCATCACACATGGGTTTATGGATAATTGATCCTATCAGACTAACTTGATATCTTTTTTCATGAGATTACAAGTTTAAGTGTATTATGCCCACACAATTACCTTTATCAACCAGACTTGGGTATGGCACCTGACTTGGTATCGCACAACATCTTGATTAAAAAACTAGAGTGATATAAAATTAATGTGGCACACATTAAATAGATTAAAAACTGACTAACTGATAGATCTCCAAAGGTAATTATAAATGGGGAATCATCACTGAGCAGCTGTGTTTTTAGTAGGGTCCTGCAGGGAATGTTTTTTGTCCCTATGCTATTTAACAGTACAAAAAGTGGGAGTGTGCTAATAAAGTTTGTGGATGATACAAAGCTGGGAGGTATTGCCAATTTAGAGAAGGACAGGAATATCCTACAGGAGGATCTGGATGAACTTGTAAACTGGAGTAATAGTAATAGGATGAAATTTAATAGTGAGAAGTGTAAGGTCATGCATTTAGGGATTAATAACAAGAATTTTAGTTATAAGCTAGGGACGCATCAATTAGAAGTAACGGAGGAGGAGAAGGACCTTGGAGTATTGGTTGATCATAGGATGACTATGAGCCGCCAATGTGATATGGCCATGAAAAAAACTAATGCGGTCTTGGGGTGCATCAGGAGAGGTATTTCCAGTAGGGATAAGGAGGTTTTAGTACCGTTATACAAGGCTCTGGTGAGACCTCACCTGGAATACTGTGTGCAGTTCTGGTCTCCCATGTTTAAGAAGGATGAGTTCAAACTGGAACAGGTACAGAGAAGGACTACTGGGATGATCCGAGGAATGGAAAACTTGTCTTATGAAAGGAGACTCAAGGAGCTTGGCTTGTTTAGCCTAACTAAAAGAAGGTTGACCGGAGATATGATTGCTCTCTATAAATATATCAGAGGGATAAATACCGGAGAGGGAGAGGAATTATTTAAGCTCAGTACCAATGTGGACACAAGAACAAATGGATATAAACTGGCCACCAGGAAATATAGACTAGAAATTAGACGAAGGTTTCTAAACATCAGAGGAGTGAAGTTTTGGAATAGCCTTCCAAGGGAAGCAGTGGGGGCAAAAGATCTATCTGGCTTTAAGATTAAACTCAATAAGTTTATGGAGGAGATGGTATGATGGGATAACATGGTTTTGGTAGTTAAATATTCATGGTAAATAGGCCCAATGGCCTGTGATGGGATATTAGATGGGGTGGGATCTGAGTTACCCAGGAAAGAATTTTCTGTAGTATCTGGCTGATGAATCTTGCCCATATGCTCAGGGTTTAGCTGAACGCCATATTTGGGGTCGGGAAGGAATTTTCCTCCAGGGCAGATTGGAAGAGGCCCTGGAGGTTTTTCACCTTCCTCTGTAGCATGGGGCACGAGTCACTTGCTAGAGGATTCTCTGCTCCTTGAAGTCTTTAAGCTACGATTTGAGGACTTCAATAGCACAGATATAGGTGTGAGATTTTTTGCAGGAGTGCTGGGTGGAATTCTGTAGCCTGCGTTGTGCAGGATGTCAGACTAGATGATCATAATGGTCCCTTCTGACCTAAATATCTATGAATCTATGAAACAGTCATATCAATGACCTGGAAGAAAACAAAATAATTACTTATAAAGTTTGCAGATGACACAAAAATTGGGGGAGTGATAAATAATGAAGAGGAGAGGTCACTGATATAGAGTAATCTGGATCGCTTGGCAAGCTGGGCACAAGCAAAAATATGCATTTTAATATGGATAAATGTAAATATATACAGCTACGGAAAAAGAATGTAGGCCATACTTACATGATGGGGGACTCTATCCTGAGAAGCAGTGACTCTGAAAAAGATTTGTGATTTGCGGTGGATAATCAGCTGAACATGAGCTTCCATGAGTGATTCTGTGGCCAAAAGAGCTAATGCGATCCTGGACTGTATAAACAGGGGAATCTCAAGTAAGAGTAGAGAGGTTATTTTACTTCTGTATTTGGCATTGGTGCAACCACTGCTAAAATATTGTGTCAAGTTCTGGTGACCACATTACAAGAAGGATGTTGATAAACTGGAGATGATTCAGAGAAGAGGCACAAGGATGATTAAAGGATTAGGAAACATTCTTTGTAGTGATATAGACTCCAATGGCATGTCTACACTGCAATATAAGCCCAAGCTTTAGCTTGTGCTCAAGCCTAACTCCCCACCTTGCATCTACACTGCAATTGCACTAACCCAGAGCTTGGACTCAGGGTCTCAGGACTCTGCAGGGTAGGTGGGTCGAAGCTCAAGTTAAGCCAGGATCCAGAGTCCAAGCCCTATTTCTTTGCAATGTAGATGCAGCCCCACCTGACTTGGGTTCCAAGAGTGAGCCGGAAGTATTCCACAATTCCACAGGATAACTTCCTTAGCCCTCTCCATCCCAACAATCTGCAATCCACTCAATTGAAAATGGGAGCCACCCCACTGGGTCAGTGTTAAACCATTCTCTTCTGATCACTGATCTGCACACACGCCGTAACAAGGTGGCTAATGGGAACAAGGATATGGAAGTAGAAAGTATCACATGTGAGATAGAAGCCAAACTCAAACAGTTTAATGGGACCAAATTGGGGGTCCCAGATAATCTCATCCAAGAATATTAAAGAAACTGGCACATGAACACCAGGAAGGGAGAGGAGCTATTTAAGTTAAGGGCCAATGCTGGCACAAGAACAAATGGATATAAACTGGCCCTCAATAAGTTTAGCCTTGAAATTAGATGGTTTCTTACCATCAAAGAAGTGAAGTCCTGGAATAGACTTGCACGAGGAATAGTGGGGGCAAAAAAACGTAACTTGTTTTAAGACAGGGCTTGATAAGTTTCTGGAGGGGATGGTATGATGAAGTTGCCTGCAATAGCATACAACCCGCCTGTGACTGATGTTAGCAAATATCTCCCAACAGCTGCGGGTGGAACACTATCTGGGGACAGCTCTGAGATATTACCGAGAATTTTTCCCCAGCTGTCTGGCTGGTGGGTCTCGACTCTGTGCTCAGGGTCTAACTGATCAGGATATTTGGGGTTGGAGAAGAATTTTCCCCAGATTGGAAGAGACCATGGGTTCTTTTTGCCTTTCTCTGCAGTGTGGGATGTGGATCACTTGCTGGTTTTGAACTAGAGCAAATGTTTGAATCTTTGTAACTTGAAATCGTTCAGTCAAGATTTGAGGACTTTAGTAACTCAGCCAGAGAATATGGGCCTACTTCAGGAGTGGGTGGATGATGTTCTTGTGGCCTGCAATGTGCACGAGGTCAGACTAGATGATCACGGTGGTCCCTTTTGGCCTTAAAGTTTATGAGTCTATGGATGCCTTGATTATTCTATCAGTGTCTACATGGAAAACAAATATTTAATCATGAACTTTTCATTCTAGCAGATAAAGGTATAATACAATCCATTGAGTGAAAGTTGAAGCTAGATAAATTCAGATCAGAAATTAGGTATACATGTATAACAGTGAGGGTAATTAACCATTGGCACAATTCACCAAGGGCCATGGTAGATTCTTCATCACTGCATTTTTTTAAATCAAGAATCTGAAAGATCTGCTCTTGGAAATATTTTGGGGAAGTTCTATGGCCTGTGTTATACAGGAGGTCAGACTAGATAATCACAATGGTCCCTTCTGGCCTTAGAAGATATGAATCTAATTTAGACCATGTCATAAATATAAAGGGAAGGGTAAACCCCTCTGAAATCCCTCCTGGCCAGGGGAAAGCTCCTCTCACCTGTAAAGGGTTAAGAAGCTAAAGGTTACCTCGCTGGCACCTGACCAAAATGACCAATGAGGAGACAAGATACTTTCAAAAGCTGGGAGGAGGGAGAGAAACAAAAGGGTCTGTGTCTGTCTATATGCTGGTCTTTGTCGGGGATAGACCAGGAATGGAGTCTTAGAACTTTTAGTAAGTAATCTAGCTAGGTATGTGTTAGATTATGATTTCTTTAAATGGCTGAGAAAAGAATTGTGCTGAATAGAATAACTATTTCTGTCTGTGTATCTTTTTTGTAACTTAAGGTTTTGCCTAAAGGGGTTCTCTATGTTTTTGAATCTAATTACCCTGTAAGATATCTACCATCCTGATTTTACAGGGGGGATTTCTTTATTTCTATTTACTTCTATTTTTATTAAAAGTCTTCTTGTAAGAAACTGAATGCTTTTTCATTGTTCTCAGATCCAAGGGTCTGGGTCTGTAGTCACCTAGGCAAATTGGTGAGGCTTTTTACCAAACCTTGTCCAGGAAGTGGGGTGCAAGGTTTTGGGAAGTATTTTGGGGGGAAGGACGCGTCCAAACAGCTCTTCCCCAGTAACCAGTATTAGTTTGGTGGTGGTAGCGGCCAGTCCAAGGACAACGGGTGGAATATTTTGTACCTTGGGGAAGTTTTGACCTAAGCTGGTAAAGATAAGCTTAGGAGGTTTTTCATGCAGAAATCCCCCCTGTAAAATCAGGATGGTAGATATCTTACAGGGTAATTAGATTCAAAAACATAGAGAACCCCTTTAGGCAAAACCTTAAGTTACAAAAAAGATACACAGACAGAAATAGTTATTCTATTCAGAACAATTCTTTTCTCAGCCATTTAAAGAAATCATAATCTCACACATACCTAGCTAGATTACTTACTAAAAGTTCTAAGACTCCATTCCTGGTCTATCCCCGACAAAGACCAGCATATAGACAGACACAGACCCTTTTGTTTCTCTCCCTCCTCCCAGCTTTTGAAAGTATCTTGTCTCCTCATTGGTCATTTTGGTCAGGTGCCAGCGAGGTTACCTTTAGCTTCTTAACCCTTTACAGGTGAGAGGAGCTTTCCCCTGGCCAGGAGGGATTTCAAAGGGGTTTACCCTTCCCTTTATATTTATGACACGCCCCCCAAATCTCAGCTAGGGTGAAACACTGGCTGGGATTTCTTCCTGGAGCTCTAGGAAAAACAGAGTTAATAAGACACATGCATCTCTAAATATGCTACCAAGTACATAAAGACTAACAATATTTTCCACATCTCAAGGACGATTTTAACCAGTTGATTCTGGGAAACTTTCACGGGAGAGTGCATCAGCCACTTTGTTAGAAGCTCCTGAGATGTGTTGGATGTCGAAATCAAAATCTTGGAGAGCTAAGCTCCACCGAAGAAGTTTTTTGTTAGTTTCTTTGAAGGTGTGAAGCCACTTCAGTGCAGCATGGTCGGTTTGCAGGTGGAAACGCCGTCCCCAAACATATGGGCGTAGCTTTTCCAGAGCGTAGACAATGGCGTAACATTCTTTTTCAGTGACTGACCAGTTGCTTTCCCTCTCAGACAGTTTTTTGCTGAGAAACACTACAGGGTGGAATTCTTGATCAGGTCCTTTCTGCATTAAAACTGCTCCCACACCACGCTCGGACGCATCTGTGGTTACTAGGAACGGTTTGTCAAAGTCTGGGGCCCTTAGTACAGGGTCAGACATGAGTGTCGCTTTAAGCTTGTTAAAGGCCTTCTGACACTTGTCGGTCCACTGAACAGCATTTGGCTGTTTCTTTTTGGTTAGGTCTGTCAGTGGGGCAGCGATTTGGCTGTAGTGCGGTACAAATCGTCTGTAATAACCGGCCAAGCCTAAGAAGGATTGAACCTGTTTCTTTGACTTTGGGACAGGCCACTTTTGGATAGCATCCACTTTGGCCTGTAGGGGGCTGATAGTTCCTTGACCCACCTGGTGTCCAAGGTAAGTCACTCTGTTTAGGCCTATTTGACACTTCTTAGCCTTAACAGTTAGTCCTGCCTCCCTTATGCACTCAAGGACTTTGTGTAGATGTTCCAGGTGGTCTGCCCAGGAATCCGATAATATGGCCACATCGTCAAGGTAGGCGACTGCATATTCTCCTAATCCCGCTAGGAGACCATCTACAAGTCTTTGGAAAGTGGCGGGTGCATTTCGCAGCCCGAAAGGGAGTACATTAAATTCATACAGCCCGAGATGTGTGATGAAGGCTGACCTTTCCTTGGCAGATTCATCTAGCGGTACCTGCCAGTACCCCTTGGTTAAGTCCAAGGTAGAGATGAACTGGGCCCGTCCCAGTTTCTCTAATAGTTCATCTGTGCGTGGCATTGGATAGTTGTCTGGGCGAGTTACAGCATTTAGCTTACGGTAGTCCACGCAAAAACGTATTTCCCCATCTGGTTTGGGAACTAGAACCACTGGAGATGCCCATGCACTTTCAGAGGGGCAGATTACACCCATCTGTAACATATCCTGAATCTCCCGTTCTATAGCAGTTTTAGCTTGAGGAGACACCCGGTAAGGTTGGACTTTAATTGGGTGAGCATTACCTGTGTCAATGGAGTGGTATGTCCATTCAGTCAGTCCTGGGGTGGCTGAGAACGTTGGCGCGTAGCTAGTGCACAGCTCCTGGATCTGCTGTCGCTGCATACGCCCAAGGGTTATGGAGAGGTTCACCTCTTCCACACCACCAGCACATTTCCCTTCGTAGTAAACACCTTCAGGCCACTCAGCGTCGTCTCCTCCCTGGGCTGTAAACTGACAAACCTTTAATTCTCTGGAATAAAAGGGCTTTAGAGAATTAATATGGTACACCTTAGGCTTTCGGTTGGAGGTGGGGAATGCTATGAGATAATTAACAGCTCCCAGGTGCTCCTGGACCATGAATGGCCCTTCCCACGATGCTTCCATTTTATGGGCCTGGAGCGCCTTTAAGACCATGACCTGGTCTCCTACTTTGAAGGAACGCTCTCTGGCATGTTTATCATACCAGGCTTTTTGCTCTTTTTGAGCATCCTGTAAGTTTTCTCTAGCAAGGGCTAAAGAGGTTCGGAGGGTGTTTTGTAGGTTGGTTACAAAGTCCAGAATGTTAGTTCCTGGAGAAGGTGTAAATCCCTCCCATTGCTGCTTCACCAACTGCAATGGCCCCTTAACCTCACGGCCATATACAAGTTCAAATGGGGAAAACCCTAAACTGGGATGTGGTACAGCTCTGTAGGCAAAGAGCAACTGCTGCAACACTAGGTCCCAATCATTGGAGTGCTCATTTATGAATTTACGTATCATGGCCCCCAAAGTTCCATTAAACTTCTCCACCATGCCATTTGTTTGATGGTGGTAAGGAGTGGCAACCAAGTGATTTACCCCATGAGCTTCCCAAAGGTTTTTCATAGTTCCTGCCAGGAAATTAGTCCCTGCATCTGTGAGGATGTCGGAGGGCCAACCTACCCTGGCAAAAATGTCTGCTAGTGCCTGGCACACACGTTTAGCCCTGGTGTTGCTTAGAGCTACTGCTTCCGGCCATCGGGTGGCAAAATCCATGAAAGTCAGTATGTACTGCTTTCCTCTGGGTGTCTTTTTCGGAAAAGGACCCAGAATATCCACAGCTACTCGCTGAAATGGAACTTCAATGATGGGGAGTGGCTGGAGAGGGGCTTTGACCTGGTCTTGGGGTTTTCCCACTCTTTGGCACACCTCACAAGACTGGACATAGGTAGAAACATCCTTGCCCATTCCCTCCCAGTGGAATGACCCCCCCAAACGGTCTTTGGTCCTGTTCACCCCAGCATGGCCACTAGGGTGATCATGGGCTAAGCTCAAGAGCTTGGCCCGGTATTTAGTTGGAACTACCAACTGTCTCTGAGGATGCCAGTCTTCCTGGTGTCCCCCAGAAAGAGTTTCCTTGTATAAAAGTCCTCTTTCTACAACAAACCTGGATCGATTAGAAGAGCTGAGAGGCGGTGGGTTGCTCCGTGCCGCCGTCCAAGCTCTCTGGAGGCTTTCATCTGCTTCCTGTTCGGTCTGGAACTGTTCCCTTGATGTTGGAGACATCAGTTCCTCATTGGATTGGGGACCTAGGCTTGGTCCCTCGGGAAGCGATATAGGGGATGGAGCTCTTTCTGTTGACTGTGAACCGCTCTCCGCTGGTGCACTATGTTGGGATTCAGGCTTCGACTGAGCCTCTTGTGTAGGGTTATCGGCTGCTGCCAGTTCAGGTTCAGTGGGGCCCTCTGGTGTTGAGGTTGCAAGTACTGGATTCAGTGCTGACACGGGGTCTGGTGTTGGTTGTTCGGCTGGTTCCGGTTCTGGGACTGGTTCCGTCTGGGTCTCTCGGACTGGATCCACTACTGCTGTTGCAGACATTGGCCTGGGGTCCGGGTCCATCACCTCTGACCGGGTCCTGATAGAAGTTTCCGGAACAGAACTAGGCCTCACGGCTTCTTTAGCCTGGCTGCGGATGACCGTTCCCACCCTCTTGGCCTGCTTCACATGATTGGCCAAGTCTTCCCCCAACAGCATGGGGATGGGATAATCATCATAGACTGCAAAAGTCCACATTCCTGCCCAGCCCTTGTACTGGACAGGCAACTTGGCTGTAGGCAAATTGAAAGAGTTGGACTTGAAGGGTTGAATCGTCACTTGGATCTCTGGGTTGATTAAATTGGGGTCCACTAAGGAAGCATGGATAGCTGACACTTGTGCTCCGGTGTCCCTCCACGCGGTGACCTTCTTCCCGCCCACACTCACAGTTTCCCTCCACTCCAAGGGTATCTGGGAGCTATCTGGGCCTGTGGACCCCTGGTGTGATTCCGGTGCAATGAACTGTAATCTGTTGGGGTTCTTGGGACAGTTGACCTTTACATGCCCCAGCTCATTACATTTAAAACATCGTCCAGCTGACGGGTCACTGGGGCGAGGAGGGTTGCTGGAGAATGGGGTGGCGGGACGATAAGGGGTCTGGAGGGTTCCTTGGGAGGTAGGTGGGGCCTTGGGCGCCCCCCGGTAATAGGGTGTGGTCTGGGGTTGTCCCTTCTGGTCTCCGCTCCAACTGCGACCAGTTTTCTTCTTCTCTGCCACCTCCACCCATCTGGCTCCAATCTCTCCTGCCTCGATTACAGTTTTGGGTTTCCCATCTAGAATGTATCTTTCTATTTCCTCAGGAACACCCTCTAATGTTGCGGTTCAGTGATGAGACAGAACACAGCTTTATGCAAGCAAACAGGCTGGTCAGCGGAGATGGGCTGTTCTGCCCCCCCTGCCTTCCACCTTCTCCTTTTATTATATTTCTCCCCCTAAGCATTACACACTGCTACACAAAGGAATGTATGACGTTGATTCATATGCTTAGTTACCATCCTCTATCTACTACAATCCTGGTTCTCAGGCCTTGAGCCCAGGCTAAAGAAACCTCCCACAGTTGCTGTCCAAACAATCAAGTTCTCAGGGTTCATATCTAGCCCTTGTCCTTGGATAGAGCAATGTGTGCATTGCTCCTAGGAAACAGTCAGGGTGTGCCCCGCCTGCTTCCAGGTGGAATAGCTAGACATTAACCCTTCATCTCCCCTTTTTTTGTTTATTGAAGTTGGCCATCTCATGGTAGCCGCCAATTTGTTTTGTCATGCTATTTAACTCCCAGACAGACAAGGACATAACCTGGGGAGCTTTCCAGGGCAAAATTTTACAAAGTCTTAACAAGGAAGGAATACATTGTACACAGCAACAACAAAAAATAAGCCCAATGATTACAAACACAAAATAACCAAAAGCTTAACATCTGCAATATAATCATCTAAAAGGGGTACACTTCTTTTACTACAATTGTAACCAGCAAAAGGCAATATAAGTATCATTCTACTAAGACAGCAAAGGGTGCCATCACTTAAATTTGCAGGAATATAATTAAAGGTGCATGAACCACAAGTAAAAACCCATCCTGATGGTAGGATGATATGGCCATAATTATATGAAACATTAACAGCATGGGAACAATTTAAAAGGGATTGAGAAATTTTTTGACAGCCCAATGGCACCTTTGTACTAGTGCAGTTAACTACACGCGCACAGGTGACATTGTGAGCCCCGGCCGGGTACGGTGTATGAAGGAATATAGCCGTGCGAGGCAGAATATAGTTGGCCGGGCCCCAATTAGCCATGCTAGAGTACTGGGAGGAAAGATTAGCATAAGCAAAGAACAGTGTCTTATTCTCCTTCGGGCTTGTAACGGGGGAGGCGCTTCCGAGCCAACCCCTACAGAAAATAGCAGGCACAAAAGGCACACAATCATCACAGAATTAACAGTAATTTGGGTGAGAATCGCCACAAACAAAGTCTTAGGAGTTTCTGGCTGCTGATCTGCTGCCAGTTTTCGTTGAGCCGTGGCGACCAATGCTTTTACTGCTCCCCCTGTCACGGGCTGGCTTGGGACGTTACGCCTCCTCCGTTTCCGTCCCGCCGTTGTCGACTCGGGGGGCAACGCGGTCTCCTCCAAGGTCAGCTGAAACTCTGGTATGGGATTCGACAGCCCCTGGTGCCATGCCATGTTGTTTAAGTGCTGGTCGCACGCACTGGGCTGGAACCCACAACGGTCCTGCAGGGAGAGACAGCAGCATATCCCCGACCCCAAGTGATTAGAGGTGCTGGGCCCAGCCACTGTGGATCGGGCAGCTGACGGTAAAAGACACGCGGTCTTTCCAGTACCTCAGATTTGTGAAAATGCCGATCCGCAGGGGTCTGCTGATCTGCAATCAGTGTTAAATTATTTAAAGTAAACAAGAGAATATACATCTGTTGTTGAATGTCTCCTAAGGTTCGGAGACGCAGGTCCCCTTGTTTTAATTGTTTATCTAGCAAGGTTTTGAGTGTGCGATTGGCACGTTCAACAATGGCTTGGCCCGTGGAATTATAAGGGATTCCGTGTTTAAGACGGACGTCCCAGCGGGCACAAAAGGTGGAGAGGGCTGCAGAGCAGTAGGCTGGGGCATTATCTGTTTTAATTTGGCAAGGGCGACCCATAACAGAAAAGCAGGCCAGCAAATGGTGAATAACTTTGTTAGTGGCTTCCCCACGTTGTGGGGTTGCCCAAAGGAAGCCTGAATAAGTATCAACGGAAACATGTAAAAATGAATAGGGGCGGAATTGTGGCACATGAGTAACATCCATTTGCCACAGCTGATTTGCTGCGGTACCTCGGGGGTTAACGGCATAAGAAAAAGTAGGAGCAGCAGCAGCACAGTGGGGGCAGGAACGAACAATGGAACGTGCATAATCAGCAGGAATGTGAAACTGCCGGGCCAAAACAGAGGCAGACTGATGAAAAAAAGCATGGCTTTCAATGGGGTTAGAAAAAAGGGAATTTACCTGACCATGCAACGCGCGATCGGCGCGTGCATTGCCCTCAGTGAGTGGCCCAGGCAGAGGGGTATGACTGCGAATATGAGCAACAAAGTAAGGGAAATGACGAGTGGCAAGAAGATGCTGTAAAGACAAAAACAGGTGAAGGAGGTCTGCATCAACCTGAGGGGTAATGAGGGCAAGGGGTAAATGATCAATTACCTGATAAACATAATGGGTATCCACAATTAAATTAAAGGGACAATCAGCAAAATGTTGAAAGGCCAAAATAACAGCAGCCAATTCTGAACGCTGTGCAGAACGCTGAGGCAGTGTAAAACCAGAATGCCAACGAGGGGGGTCACCCAACTGATAAGTGACTACACCTCGGTGGGGAGAGCCATCAGATGTTAATATCGAGGGTGGTGTCTAACTTTGTAAGTAAATCACGGCCCCAAATATTGAGGTGGACAGGGAGCACAAAAGGGCGGATTGTAGCAAGGGCACGGCCTCCTGGTTTAGAGACCATGACCCAAGACAAACTTTGGCGCCCAGGTTTGCTACCCCCAATCCCCCACAACTCTTTAGAAGGAACCGTAGGCCAACTAACCGGCCACTCCAGATCACGAATCACTGTAACATCAGCTCCAGTGTCCACCAGCCCTGTAAAAGGAACATCATTTAAGAGAAGTGTTAACTGAGGTTTCGAGGGGCGGACTGACATTGTCAGAGCAACAAGTGGAGAAGACGCGCTGTGAGACGGCGAGTGAGACAACGTAGATCCAAAGCCTCCTCCGCCCCGAGTTCGATCCTCGGCAGCTGGCACCTGATAGGGGACTAAAATCAATTGTGCAATTGACCGTCCACGCGGGAGCGACTGTGGAAGATGAGTCCACACCTGAACCTTAATAATGCCAGTGTAATCAGCATCAATGACCCCTGGAATGACAAAAAAGCCCTGTTTCCCAGCATGTGAGCGAGGGAGAACAAGACCTACAAAGCCAGCAGGGAGAGGTCCCGTCACCTGTGTAGGTATGGCACAGACCTCCCCTGGCAGCTGAAAGTCAGTGTCCTCCTGCAATCTGTTGGTAAAATCCAAAAAGGACTCTAAGGCACCCTGACGGATACTGACAAAGCTTTTGGTAGGCTTGCCTGAATCCGGGACCTTCTTGAAGGCATGCTGGGCACAGGTGGAGATAATGGAGAAGACGGCCTGAGGGAGTTGAGACTGCATCCCAATAGTAGCAAACTGGCCCTCCCCTGCCAAATGCTCATAAATGATACCTTGCTCTCTATATACCTGGGCTTGGCGTTCTGCCATCTGCCGATACTCACTAAGCCAAATAACATACTGACTGGGTGACAACATCATGCGCAGCAGCGTTTTCCAATCCTCAGGGATTAGGGAGTACCCAGCACCCATCCCTTCAATGAGACCACGCACAAAGGTGCTAGTCAGGCCAAATTCACGAATTGCTTTCTTTACCTCTCTAACCACCGAGTATGGCAGAGTGGTCCAGGTGCCCACGGGGTTGCCCTGGTCATCATTCTGCCAGGTCACCGGGCAAACGGAGACCAGATCAGCCAGCTCCTCTGCTGTAAGATCTGATCGAGCTTTCGCTGCGTGAACCATTTGTTGCACCAGCGAAAGCTTCTGAGCAGATGCAGATGACTCTCCGGGGGGCCCCATGGGGGGAGGGTGATCACACACCAGCTCCGGTGGGGAAGGCCAGGGAGGCGGTGGTAATAGAGGCACTGGGGGCGAAGCAGGGGGAGGGATGGCTGCAGGAGCGGACGGGGGTGGCAGGATCGGCAGCTCCTCTGTTGGTGCTGAAGAGGGCCTTTCCGAGGCGACACGCTGTGTCGCATCGCCAGGAGGGGGGATGGCTGCAGGGGAGGACGGGGGCGGCAAGAGCACCAGCCTCGCGAGGGAGGGTCTGTCCGAGGCGACACGCTGTACCACGTCGCGGCAGAGGTGCCAGGCATGTAAAGCCTGCACGGGTGCCCGAGGCTCTTTGTGCAATGTCTGGCCCAATCGCTCCCAGTCCGCTAGCTTAAGGCTTCCAGCTTCAGGATACCACGGGCACTTGGCACGCACCTCCTGTAGCAGGAGAGTGAGTTCTCGAGCCGGGCAGTCATGCTGAGCCTTACGCAGCAAATACTGCAGCTCATTGCGGTGTTGCACTTGCAAAGCAGAGAGGGAGCTTCCCATACTTACCACAATGAAAAATACTCACCGGGATCCACGAAGTGGATGAGTGACGCGTCTGAAACCCTTGCCGGGCGAGGTGAGTGCTGAGGGCCCCACGTTTGGGCGCCAGTTGTTGCGGTTCAGTGATGAGACAGAACACAGCTTTATGCAAGCAAACAGGCTGGTCAGCGGAGATGGGCTGTTCTGCCCCCCCTGCCTTCCACCTTCTCCTTTTATTATATTTCTCCCCCTAAGCATTACACACTGCTACACAAAGGAATGTATGACGTTGATTCATATGCTTAGTTACCATCCTCTATCTACTACAATCCTGGTTCTCAGGCCTTGAGCCCAGGCTAAAGAAACCTCCCACAGTTGCTGTCCAAACAATCAAGTTCTCAGGGTTCATATCTAGCCCTTGTCCTTGGATAGAGCAATGTGTGCATTGCTCCTAGGAAACAGTCAGGGTGTGCCCCGCCTGCTTCCAGGTGGAATAGCTAGACATTAACCCTTCACTCTAAGAATTGTTCCATTTGCATTAGGAAGGGCAAATTTTCTGGAGATTCAACACTTGCTCCTGATATTCAGGCATCCCAATGTTTCACAATGTGGTAGGCATGTCGGGTAAATGGCATGTCTGGTTTCCACCTTAGGGCTCTGAACCTCCGACGAGACTGCTCGGGTGTTATCCCCATTCTGACTCTCGCCTTGGATTTAAACAGTTCATACTTGTTCATGTGTTCTTTAGGCATTTCAGCTGCCACCTCAGCTAAGGGTCCACTGAGCTGCGGCCTCAGCTCTATCATGTATTGGTCAGTAGAGATGTTGTACCCAAGGCAGGCCCTTTCGAAGTTTTCTAAGAAGGCCTCAGTATCATCACCTGCCTTGTAGGTGGGGAACTTTCTGGGATGGGAAGTGGTACCTGGAGAAGGATTGCTAGGGTTTGTTGGTATAGTCTGCCGGGCCTTTATCCTCTCCACCTCCTCCACATGCTTCCTCTCTTTTTCCTTCTCATCCTCCACATGCCTCCTCTCTTCTTCCTTCTCCTCCTTCTTCAGCCGCATGAGTTCTATCTGTCTTTCATGTTCCCTTTGTTTTTCCTCAGCCTGAAATTTGGCTAATTCCAGCTGTAGTCGAGCTGCGGATTTGGTCATTCTAACCTCTCTGTGTTTAACTAACTTTACACCCGAGGTTTAGAAATAAACAAACAAAACTTGGCTGTAAAATTTTGCTGTGCTGGAATAGAATACCTATTCTCTGATAGTGATTGTCAGCCTACAGAAAAAGACAATTCCCTTGTCTCTGCTCTGGGCCCAAATTAAAGCAAAAAACCTCCAACTACTTGGAAAACTGCTTACCCAGCCCAAAGAAAAAGCAAATGGGTAGAACACACACCCCTTATTTACTTTTAGGAAGAAAAGAAAAAAACAACAACACTGGGTTGGAAGACTGTGAATTTCCCTGCAGGAGTTAAGTACCCTGCCTCCAGGCAAAGAAAACCTGCAATTCACAAAGATAATCCCCTTTGTCTCTGCTTGGCCACAAAGCAGAGAAAAAACAAGCTGCTTTCAGTTTCAGCTGCTTTCTGGACTTCCTTTCCAAAGGAAAAAAAAATTCCTTTTTAAAATCTGTATTTCTAGTTCAAAAAATCTCAACTGGATCTCAAAATAATTTCAGGTTAATCCCACCGCTGTGCCACCATGTCAAGGTTCCTCCCCCACTCTGAACTCTAGGGTACAGATGTGGAGACCTGCATGAAAAACCTCCTAAGCTTATCTTTACCAGCTTAGGTCAAAACTTCCCCAGGGTACAAAATATTCTACCCGTTGTCCTTGGACTGGCCGCTACCACCACCAAACTAATACTGGTTACTGGGGAAGAGCTGTTTGGATGCATCCTTCCCCCCAAAATACTTCCCAAAACCTTGCACCCCACTTCCTGGACAAGGTTTGGTAAAAAGCCTCACCAATTTGCCTAGGTGACTACAGACCCAGACCCTTGGATCTTAAGAACAATGAACAATCCTCCCAACACTTGCACCCCCCCTTTCCCTGGGAAATGTTGGATAAAAAGCCTCACCAATTTGCATAGGTGACCACAGACCCAAACCCTTGGATCTGAGAACAATGAAAAAGCATTCAGTTTCTTACAAGAAGACTTTTAATAAAAATAGAAGTAAATAGAAATAAAGAAATCCCCCCTGTAAAATCAGGATGGTAGATATCTTACAGGATAATTAGATTCAAAAACATAGAGAACCCCTCTAGGCAAAACCTTAAGTTACAAAAAAGATACATAGACAGAAATAGTTATTCTATTCAGCACAATTCTTTTCTCAGCCATTTAAAGAAATCATAATCTAACACATACCTAGCTAGATTACTTACTAAAAGTTCTAAAAAGAAGACTCCATTCCTGGTCTATTCCCGGCAGAAACCAGCATATAGACAGACACACAGACCCTTTGTTTCTCTCCCTCCTCCCAGCTTTTGAAAGTATCTTGTCTCCTCATTGGTCATTTTGGTCAGGTACCAGCGAGGTTACCTTTAGCTTCTTAACCCTTTACAGGTGAGAGGAGCTTTCCCCTGGCCAGGAGGGATTTCAAAGGGGTTTACCCTTCCCTTTATATTTATCATAGACCAACTCTCCATCCAAATATAATTTGTAGAATCTAAGAGCTTGGTTAATCAGAATCAACACATTCTTTATGTAGTTGACACAAAAACCACTAGCTCCCTTTTTTCTTTTCCCTTTCACTGTCATTTGTGGTTCATGTGAGTGACATTTGGTGTGAAATCCTGGCTTCATTGAAATCAATGGCAAAACTCTCATTGACTTCAATGGGGCCAGGGTTTACCCTTGTCTTTTGTATTTCATGGCTGAGATAATGAATGACCAGCTTTGGGGTTGGGGCCTGTCATAAATATAAAGGGAAGGGTAAACCCCTTTAAAATCCCTCCTGGCCAGAGGAAAACTCCTCTCACCTGTAAAGGGTTAAGAAGCTAAAGGTAACCTCGCTGGCACATGACCAATGAGGAGACAAGATACTTTCAAAAGCTGGGAGGAGGGAGAGAAACAAAGGGTCTGTGTGTCTGTCTATATGCTGCTTTTGTCGGGGATAGACCAGTAGTGGAGTCTTAGAACTTTTAGTAAGTAATCTAGCTAGGTATGTGTTAGATTATGATTTCTTTAAATGGCTGAGAAAAGAATTGTGCTGAATAGAATAACTATTTCTGTCTGTGTATCTTTTTTGTAACTTAAGGTTTTGCCTAGAGGGATTCTCTATGTTTTGAATCTAATTACCCTGTAAGGTATCTACCATCCTGATTTTACAGAGGGGATTTCTTTACTTCTATTTACTCCTATTTCTATTAAAAGTCTTCTTCTAAGAAAACTGAATGTTTTTTCATTGTTCTCAGATCCAAGGGTTTGGGTCTGTGGTCACCTATGGAAATTGGTGAGGCTTTTTACCAAACCTTGTCCAGGAAGTGGGGTGCAAGGTTTTGGGAAGTATTTTGGGGGGAAAGACGTTTCCAAACAGCTCTTCCCTAGTAACCAGTATTTGTTTGGTGGTGGTAGCGGCCAATTCAAGTACAAAAGGTGGAATATTTTGTACCTTGGGGAAGTTTTTGACCTAAGCTGGTAAGGATAAGCTTAGGAGGTTTGCAGGTCCCCACATCTGTACCCTAGCGTTCAGTGTGGGGGAGGAACCTTAACAGGGCCAAATTCTGATCTCACATCAGTGAAGCCAATGGAGTTACTCTGACCAATATTAAAGGATCTGGAAATTTAATATTAGGTTGTTAGAGGGCTTATTCCTTCACCCGCTTACTTCCCTGGTCCTTTTCGCATGAACAGAGAGCAAAAATACCTGAAGTCCAAAGGTGCAAACAATTCCATGTTTATTGAGGTGAACTTCCAGCAAGCAATGATTCCAATTTCCTCCCTCAGTGTCCCACTTCCCAGCTCTGACACCACAGAGCCTTGCCTGTGTCCCTGTTCCCAATCCCTGTTCCCATTCCCCACCCTTAGCAAAACATGATTCCAATTCTTCCACCCCCATTCCCTGTTCCCATTCCCTCCCACTTACTTCCTGATTGATTGCAGACTATACAGTAAACCTTGAGTTCTGCTTAGCTATACCTTACCCAATCATTTTCCTGAAATTTAACTAACCAATCCTAACATATTGTAACATGATTATCTAACCAATTATATCCCACCACCTTAATTAGTTTACACCCAGCAAAATTAATTATACAGCAGACAGGAACAATCACAGAACCAGACAGAGATTATAGAGACAAACAATAGCAAAGTGGGAACTACAATGACAAGACAACACAGAAGCGAGGATTTCACATCCCAACTATTGATAAGTGAGTTCTTGCCAGATAGGATGCTATCAAACAAAGTTTCCTTTTACATTTTCTAGGCACTTCCCTTTCTCTGGAGGTGACAGGCATTATCAGGACAGGATTGTATTCCTTACAGCCCAATAGCACCTTCTTTTAATGTGACTAGTTTGGAATGTGAGGAGGTGACAGGTTGATTCCCAGTTTATGGCTGCCTCAGCTGCTTGGCCGAAGGCATTAGCCTAAGAACTGGCCTCAGACTGTCACAGTGAGAGAAGGCCCTTACACAAATTCTTTCTTTTATACCTCTATAACTAGCTAAATGATAAACATATACCTAAATTCTTAAAATATAGGCCTTTCCAGACAGGCCTGAATATCTATATCCTAA
This sequence comes from Lepidochelys olivacea, assembly GCF_965140295.1. NCBI lineage: Eukaryota > Metazoa > Chordata > Testudines > Cheloniidae > Lepidochelys > Lepidochelys olivacea. Next base: position 13,196,166 of record NC_140412.1, read on the forward strand.
CACTCTACCCCTTTTCTTTCTTTTACTTTTTTTTTTTTTGGAGGGAGATGGTGGGGGGGAGGAAGAGCCTCCTGCCCAGGTATGCCTGGAAAACCATAGGACATATGGCAAGACACTTCAAGCACCTAACTAATTATGTGTCAAGTTAGACATCCAAAAAGGGAAACATTGGAGAGTTTATCATAATTTAGATCTGCCTTAAACCAAAAGGCAAAATACAGTAGCATTAGTAGCCTGAGTGAAAGCTGCTTTTATAAACTATCACAGGTTTATAAAATGAAACAACTCTATGGTGACAATGGCATTACTCGAACATTTTTTGGCAAATCTAGTTTGGCAGAAGGGAAGGTTTAGACATGCTACTCCCAGGCAAACATACACTAAAATCAAGAGCGTGAATTGGCAATAGATCTAAGTAAATCATTTACAACAAATCATGTATTCCTAGAGTTTCCCCTCCCTTAATGAGTTGTTTGTGAGGAGGCTGTAAAATCACCAAGTGTATTTGCTATTGAATAATGTTCACAGAATTATTCCCCTCTTTAACAGTTAATGAAAAGTTTGTTGCAAGTATTCACACTTGAAATGTGTGTTGTGCTAGTGAGTTACAAAGTAGCCTGCCATGGGTGCTATTGTACTCTAATTGGTTGATGTCAGTAACTAACCAATATGGTACAAACTGCAAATAATACAATTGAACATTCAAGTTGAAATTCATTTTGATGGATATTCATAGATTCTTGGATGTTAAAAACAGAAGGGACCATTATGGTAATCTAGTCTGCAGCTCACTGTCCAGAGAATTTATCCAAGTATGTGAGCTTTAATTAATTGTTCGGTTGTTTTTTTTTATTTTTGCAAATTTTCTCACTAGCATAACTTGAGTGCTTGAGGTTCTCAGAGAGTGAACTCGAAGGAGTCATAAATAGAGCTGGTTGGGAATCATATTTTTCATTTCACAGGGAATTCTTCAGTTTCAAAATTCTTTACTACATGTAACAACAATAGAACAAAAAATCAACAACCAACAACAAAAGCAATGTCCCGCAAAACAGAATTTTCCAATTTTTACTTTTTATATATACAAATTTTAAACAATTGAAACAAAAAGTTGTTTCAAAATAGAAAAATCAGTATGTTCCATTCCAACAATGTTGAAACAGAACTTCCTGACCTTATCAACATGTTGTTTTCAATGTTATTTTCAAAATGAACTTTTATCATAATTGACATATATGCGTAAAAGGTTTAGCTTTCAATGAATCAGCATTTTCCAACAGAAAAAAAATCACAGGTAAATTTTTGACCAGCTCTAGTTATAAACTTGGTTAAATTTATGTTAATTTCTGCATTTGAATGATCATTTGCACATGCATTATCCCACAATCCTCTCTAATGGGAATAAGACCTGAAGCCCTGTTAATATATAGTAGACAATCATGGTTCTTTTTAGTCATCACCTGGACATAATTTGACGCATAGTTTGCAATCTATGTATATTTCTTTCTTGTATTTCTATTTTTACAGTGGTACAAACTGTGTAACATAGAATCATAGAATCGTAGGACTGGAAGGGACCTTGAGAGGTCATGTAGTCCATCCCCTGCTCTCATGGCAGGACTATTATCTAGACCATTCCTGACAGGTATTTGTCTAACCTGCTCTTAAAAAACTCCAATGTTGGAGATTCCACAACCCCCCTGGGCAATTTATTCCAGTACTTAACCACCCTGATAGTTAGGAAGTTTTTCCTAATGTCTGACCTAAACTGCCCTTGCTGCAATTTAAGCCCATTCCTTCTTGTCCTATAGAATCATAGAATATCAGGGTTGGAAGGGACCTCAGGAGGTCATCTAGTCCAACCCCCTGCTCAAAAGCAGGACCAATCCCCAATTAAATCATCCCAGCCAGGGCTTTGTCCTATCCTCAGAGATTAAGAAAAATATTTTTTCTCCCTCTTCTTTGTAACAACCTTTTATGTACTTGAAAACTGTTATCATGTCCTCTCTGTCTTCTATTCTCCAGACTAAACAAACCCAATTTTTTTCAATTTTCCCTCATAGGTCATGTTTTCTAGAATTTTAATAATTTTTGTTGCTCTTCTCTGGACTTTGTTCAATTTGTCCATATCTTTCCTGAAACGTGGTGCCCAGAACTGGACACAATCCTCCGATTGAGGCTAATCAGAAAGGAGTAGAGCGGAAGAATTACTTCCTTGGTCTTGCTTACAACATTCCTGCTAATGCATCCCAGAATGATGTTTACTCTTTTTGCAACACTGTTACACTGTTGACTCATATTTAGCTTGTGATCCACTATGACCCTGAGATCCCTTTGTGCAGTATTCCTTCCTAGTCAGTCATTTCCCATTTTGTATGTGTGCATCTGATTGTTGCTTCCTAAGTGGAGTACTTTGGATTTGTCCTTATTGAATTTCATCCTATTGACTTCAGACCATTTCTCCAGTTTGTCCAGATCATTTGGAATTTTAATCCTATCTGCCAAAGCACTTAAAACCCTTTCTAGCTTGGTGTTGTCCCAGATGTTCTGGTTTAACTTGGATTTAAACTTGAAGAGTGGTCAGTTTGGATGAGCTATTACCAGCAGGAGAGTGAGTTTGTGTGTGTATGGGGGTGGGGGGGATGTGAGAAAACCTGGATTTGTGCAGGAAATAGCCCAACTTGATTGTCATGCACATTGTGTAAAGAGTTGTCACTTTGGATGGGCTATCACCAGCAGGAGAGTGAATTTGTGTGGGGGGGTGGAGGGTGAGAAAACCTGGATTTGTGCTGGAAATGGCCCACCTGATGATCACTTTAGATAAGCTATTACCAGCAGGACAGTGGGGTGGGAGGAGGTATTGTTTCATATTCTCTGTGTATATATAAAGCCTGCTGCAGTTTCCACGATATGCATCTGAGGAAGTGAGCTGTAGCTCACGAAAGCTTATGCTCTAATAAATTGGTTAGTCTCTAAGGTGCCACAAGTACTCCTAAACTTTATAAGTGAACTCTATGCCATTCTCTAAATCATTGATGAAGATATTGAACAGAACTGGACCCAAAACTGATCCCTGTGGGACATCACTTGTTATGGCCTTCCAGCTTGACTGTGAACAACTGATAACTACTCTCTGGAAATGGCTTTCCAACCAGTTATGCACCCATCTTATAGTAATTCCATCTAGGCTGTATTTTGCTAGCTTGTTTATGAGAAGGTCATGAGAGACAGTATCAAAAGCCTTACTAAAGTGAAGATCTACCACATCTACCACTTCCCCCCTATCCAAAATGCTTGTTACTCTTTCAAAGGCATAATACAGCTACAGCAAAACCCTACCATCTCTTAAATCTTTCTGACTCCAGTGTACTCTATAGGATTTCAGGAGTAAATAAGGGTAAAATTTGAGTTCCCAAACTGAATGGTTTGAGAATTTTTAAATTCCATCCAGTCAGCTGAGGACATCCTACTCTGCAGGGTGAGTTCCTCTCAACTAACCTCCCACTTTACCTCACGCTTCACCTGCTTTCCCTGTAGTACAGTTAGGATTGGTCTACACTGGGGGGGGGGATCAATCTAAGTTACGCAACTTCAACTACATGAATAACGTAGCTGAAGTCGATGTACTTAGACTTATTCACCATGGTGTCTTCACTGCAGTGAGTCGACTGCTGCCGCTCCCCCGTCGACTCTGCCTGTGCTTCTCGCAGCGGTGGAGTACAGGAGTTGACGGGAGAGCACTCAAGGATCGATTTACCGTGTCTAGACTAGATGCGATAAATCGACCCCCGCTGGATCGATTGCTGCCCGCCAATCCGACGGGCAGTATAGACATACCCTTAGAATGCTACAGTTCTGTGAGTGCAGGTAATCTTCAAGTCCAACAATCTGGAGAGCTTTGCATCAGTTCCAGAGGGTTGTGTTTCAGAGGAATAAGCTTTAGATTTATCTTGGCTCCTCAGGAAGTGACTTCCAGACGCAGACCCTCCTGGATGCCAACTGAGTTGCAGTACTTGTTATTCCACTGCTGTGGTAAAATATAATTAATCCTTTCCTAAAGAGGCTTATTTTGTTATCCATTCATAGTGCTTCAGTTGGCCGGCTACATTGTTTTTGTAAGGGGTGCTGTGCATTCAAGTAGGTGCTTGATTTGGGTAGTTTGGAAGGATCACTTAAAGGCTTTCAGCCAAACCAAGTACCTACTTGAATGTTTCAGCATTTAAGGAACCTTGCCGTGGAGTGGGAGTCTGCATCTTACGGAACACAAGGCTGCAGTCAGATATGGCTTTATCAAGAAGGCAGCAAGTCCTTTCTCACAAAGCATCTACAGATGGGATATTTGATATGGCATCTTGGTGACCCTCATCAGTCCCCAGTTCCTCCTCCCCAGTAAACTCACCACAAAACCACTGGCCAATCTGGACCTGGCTCTAACACCTACTCTTTCAGCTGCCTATCCCGCCCACTGTGCTGGGAGGTATCTCCTCAGCTCCTGCTGCTTCCTGCTCCCACCTGAACATAGGTGATAGGGGCCTTGATGCCACCTGCTTTTTTTTTTTCTTGCCAACCTTGTTGACATTCTCTATGCTGCTCTCAGGCAAAGTGAGCCAATCACCAATCAACTCATTGAGAAAGAGCAGCAGGGTAGGCAGCTTCTCCCGTGCTGCTGGTAGTGGATCAATTGGGTCTTGTACGGTTCCAGATCCAGAGCCCCCACACACCACACCATTCTTTAGGCCTGGTACCAACGATGCAGCCTTAATCTGCCATGGTTCATTTTATCTAGTGCAACAGTGTCACACAGCTTGCTCCTCTCAGCCTGCAATTTTGCATGCTGTGTCCCCCTTGTTCAAAGTAGCTACCAGCCATTATTTCAATAGGAAATCACAGCAATAAAAAATGACACCTGCCACATAATAATCCTTTAAAGATTAAAGTAATAATCTGGTGATAACACGGAGGACCCTGCTTCATGATATTCTGCCAAGGCCACATTTACAGGGGCTCTCTGAATACCGTGATTCTTCTTTGGTACCCTCTGCTCTTTTCCTACCCCCATATATTTTTTACCAACGTATAGCAGGGAATTTTCTGAAATCTGCTGAGTATTAACTATTGAGAGTCATGCTCAGAAACTAAAGGATGAGCCCAGAAATTATTTCACCTTGCATTGGATTATATTAATAGTAATCAGTCATCCATATTGATTATTTACTTTGTGTCCCAAATGTTCTAGGCATTTTACAGACATAGTGTTGTGAGAAAGCATGGATCTCATCTCAGAGACCTGACAGTCTAAGGCCCTGATCCTGCGAACACTTGGCACATTATTCACCTATTTGAATCCCTCTGCTGGTTTCCTTCCATCTTCTGTAGGAGACTCAAGCTTCTCTGCCTTCAAAGCCCCAGACAATCGTCTCCCTTTTTACATTTGTTTTTTTCCTTATTAGCTGAAATTCCCACTTAGTCACTTTGCTCTGCCAATGATCCTGTCTCATTTCTGTCTCCTACTCACTGTTCTTCTGTTCTGCCCTTGGAACTCTCTCCCCTGGATTTCTCTGCCTACCGCAGAGCATCAGGCCCTCTCCAGTTCTTCCTTCAATTTCATCCTCATAACTCACTTCCTCTGTGAAGTGTACAAACACTAGCTACGGGGGACAGCTCTGGATGGGATTGTGTCTCCATCACTCTGAACAGTTGTTGGGCTGGTGCAGCTCCACCAACATCCAAAGCAAACCACTGCCTGAATGGCCCCAAATTTAATGGGCCAGATCCTCAGCTGGTGTAAATCAACATAACTGCACTGAAGTCAATGGAACTATGCTAATTGGCATGTACTGAGGACCTTGCACATAATCTCCTAGGCAGGCATGTAAGCTGTTTATCACATTACGATGACCTCCTTTCTAACTGACACACAACTGACTTGGTAGCATGTGAAACCTCTGTTGACTCATTCCTGTACTCCACTCCTTCTGCATTTATATATTAGCAGAACTGACTTCAACATCACCCTGCCAGCTGGAAGACAGGGAGGTACATGTTTTGAGCTCTCCCTCTGTTGATTTTGTGCCCATCATCCCTGTCCAGTTAGGTCAAAGGACATTGAGTCTGCTTTAAAAGTTGTGACACAACTTTTTGTAACCACAATCTCTGTCAGTCCAAAGACCTTGGAACTTAGTTTACAATACATAGATTGCTGAGAATTGTGCAAGTCACTGGCCCCAAAGCTATGTTTTGAAATACTTTGGGTGGCGGGAGCCGCCATAGTTACTGACACTGTCAGTCAAAGCCCAATGCTTGTGGGAGATAGACGCATGGAAATAGATGTCACAGAAGTGAGCTATAGCTCATGAAAGCTTATGCTCAAATAAATTTGTTAGTTTCTGAGGTGCCACAAGTACTCCTGTTCTTTTTTTTTTTTTTTTTGCGAATAGAGACTAACACGGCTGCTACTCTGAAACCAAAAGTTTCACAACACTCTATCTGGCCCACTGTGAGTGTGTGTGTGTGCATATATATAGTCATATTTGTAATCTCTTGCTGTCAGTGATGCTGAATAGGGTACAGAAGAAGCACAATAAGGTTAAGATTTTCAAGGCTGCCCAAGGGATTAGAATGAATGGAAATTGGACATCCAAATCCCTTAAGCATCTTTGAAGATCACAGCCTTAATGTCCATTCATCATAAATGTATCTGGCCCCTGTCCTCCATCTGAATATATAACAGTTTACATATTTGTAATTGCTTCTGTGGACTGATTAGTGAGGGATAGAGGTTTAAGCAACAAAGTCTTTTCTAAGTATTCACCATGCCACCAGCTAGGCAAGCAGTGTGCATTTCCATACCTTTCTCACCAGTCCTATTGGAAAAGTGTCTGATATTTTTGCACATCCTTTGTCACAGTTTCGGGAGTATGGGTTGTGAGTTGTGACTATGCCTGGTTGGAAAACAAGAATACTCTTTGGTCTGCATTGGAACCAAAAATGAGATCTTTCAATGAAAAAAATGAGTGAGCAAGATCTATGCCAGAATGACCCGGTGATGAGATTGTCCACATGGAATGTGGGAGATGCAGTTCAAGTCCTGATTTGCAGTACTGGGCTACTGGATATTTTGGTGTGGAGGTCTCACTCTCATTTTGACCATCCTGGGCCAATTGAGTAGACAGTACCTCCTCCTTCTCAGTGTTTGAAAGAAATGTGCCTCAGCCAGATCAATGCTAACTCCAGGAGAAGGTTCATGGCTGTGAATCCCAAGCAGAAAGAGGTGCCTTAGTTAGACACCTAAGTCCTATTGAGGGGCAGGGCTCAGGTCCCACCTCTTTCTTCAGCATTTCCTATTGGTTAGGCAACTTCCCATTCAGCTTTCTGGTTTTTGTGAATCATGTTCTTAAGCACCTAACTCTCCCCATGCATTGTATCGGGATCCTGGGTATCTAATTCAGGATTGGTGGATTTCATTAGGCAGCAGGGGGCACTTAAAAGTTAAGTGTTGCCATGTTAAATCTGAGTCCCCATTGTGAACCTAGCCCTGAGCTTTTCAATGTTTGCAGAGTACAGTACAAGGCAGGTGCTAGGTGATATTCAGTGTGGCAAAGCAGTGGGAAGGAGAACACAGAGGAGAAATGTACAGCACTTGCAGAGGAATTGCTTCATGCCTGAGGGTTATTTGTCCATCTGGAAACAGATACACTGGGAGGAGAAAAATGTCAATGTGGAAGAACAAGGAAGTGCACAAACTAATCAGTGATATGAAGAGACAGGTGTGAAATACCAGAAGTCAAGGATACACCAGGAGGAGGGAGTCAATGCCATTCCATGAAGAGAATGAAAAGAAATGATAAGAGAAATGGAATGATAAATGGAATGAGGAGTGAATAAGAAATATATACATACCAAATAATGCAAACAAACACTGCCATTGTTTTGTTTTGTTTTCAACTCATTAAGGAGTGAAAGGTCAGCAAAGGGCTTCTGAGCTGTAAGATATTTGAATGTCAAATTAGGATGTGGACATTTCAAGTAAATGTGAAGGTGGATGGGAGACTAGGGTGACCAGATAGCAAGTGTGAAAAATCAGGACAGAGGGTGGGGGGCAATAGGAGCCTATATAAGAAAAAGCCCCAAATATCGGGACTGTCCCTATAACATTGGGACATGTGGTCACCCTGCGGGAGTCTGAATGCAGAGCCCTCCTCATACAGGAATGGATACAGATGTTAATGGCTAGATTTCAGAGTAACAGCCGTGTTAGTCTGTATTCGCAAAAAGAAAAGGAGTACTTGTGGCACCTTAGAGACTAACCAATTTATTAGAGCATAAGCTTTCGTGAGCTACAGCTCACTTCCTCAGATGCATATCGTGGAAACTGCAGTAGGCTTTATATATACACAGAGAATATGATACAATACCTCCTCCCACCCCACTGTCCTGCTGGTAATAGCTTATCTAAAGTGATCATCAGGTGGGCCATTTCCAGCACAAATCCAGGTTTTCTCACCCTCCACCCCCCCACACAAATTCACTCTCCTGCTGGTGATAGCCCATCCAAAGTGACAACTCTTTACACAATGTGCATGGCAATCAAGTTGGGCTAGCAGGTGAGTGAGTTTGTGTGTGTTATGGGGGTGGGGGGGATGTGAGAAAACCTGGATTTGTGCAGGAAATAGCCCAACTTGATTGTCATGCACATTGTGTAAAGAGTTGTCACTTTGGATGGGCTATCACCAGCAGGAGAGTGAATTTGTGTGGGGGGGTGGAGGGTGAGAAAACCTGGATTTGTGCTGGAAATGGCCCACCTGATGATCACTTTAGATAAGCTATTACCAGCAGGACAGTGGGGTGGGAGGAGGTATTGTTTCATATTCTCTGTGTATATACAAAGCCTACTGCAGTTTCCACGATATGCATCTGAGGAAGTGAGCTGTAGCTCACGAAAGCTTATGCTCTAATAAATTGGTTAGTCTCTAAATGGCTAGATTGTGCCTTTAGGTGCAGGCCTCATCAAGAGGGAGTGGCTAAGCAGCACTAACTCAGAAGACCCAGGAAATATTGTGTCTCAGAGACACCCTGTTCCCCCCTTGTGCAAGGAGTAGAGATACAGGGGGTAGGAATTTGCTGCTGGTCTAAGCAAACAGAAAATTTCGACATCACATGTGCTGGCTCAGCAGTGCTGCTGGGAGATGGAATCAATACCCTGCTCATGACTCACCCCTCTCTACTCTCCTGCTCTGAGAGACAGGAGTGGGGGGATTGGTAGGCACACAGCAGTTGATACGTCTGTATATGCAGGCCCAAGGTCCTTGTTGCCTGAGCAGGCAGGGGAGTTCTTATTCCCCCTTAAGGCCCTGAGTACATGCAGCCAAAACCACAATCTGGCCTGTCTCACCAAAACAGGCAATAAAGGAACTAGATTTAATGACAGTTCTGATGTCCCAGATGGAAATGATTGAGTGCTAGATCACTTTTCCTAGAACATCAAGAGACCAGATTGTCTATCTGGTGTTGATCCGATGGTCCCACTACTGAAAAATGACACAATGCCCTTTTTTTTTGCAATGCCATCCCAGTGTCCTGTACTAACATGTATTCTCACTCAGCCCATCATACAAAGAAATCTGGGTATTTCCTTCTGTGATGCAACTGGTATAATTTTGACTGACAGGCAATTTAAACACAAGGAAGTAGAGGAAAGTTTGGAAGCTCTCTAGCCTTGTTCTTTGAAAATCTTTGTCTGAGTTATTTAGAGTTAGATTGTGCCTAAAGACACAGTCCGGAGCAAGGGGAGTGCAAAAAACACTCTACCTCAAAAGTTCCCAGCAGGGACAGTGATTTAAACACCATGATGGTGGCTGGACTAGAAATACAAGATTAGATTAGGATCAATGAATAGATGGTTGAGTCCATGTGTGTCCATCCCCACCTCCTATGTATAGGAGCAGAAGCATCAGGAACAAATTTGTAGTGGGGTGTTTCCCTGTCATGGGTGGGAGTAGGGGGGAGTATTAACTAGTTCAGGGCTATGTTTCCCCCCTCCTATATGTACAGGGTCTAGCAGCAATTGAAAGAGGCTGGAAGGTAAGAAGCATGCACAGTAAGAGCTTAATTATAGCAGTGAGTGCTAGTAGCCCTATGTTAATTGGGTGTTTGATTCACATCCCATTGAAATCAGTGGGAGTCTGTTCTTGGAGGTAGCAGGCCCTGGTAAGTGGTGTGTATGGTCTGTCAGTGAGCAATTTGCTTGTTCTCTGTATATAAGCTGGGCTGTGGGCCCCTGAATAAGCAGCTGAGACAGCTCTGTTTATTGGTGCCTTAGTAAAGGCACAGTACTCCAGTTGAGGCCTAATCAGCTTGGAGTAGATCAGAAGAATTTCTTCTTGTGTCTTGCTTACAACACTCCTACTAATATATCCCAGAATGATGTTTGCTTTTTTTGTTGACTCCTACTCTGACTGCCGTACTTCTTCCTAGGCAGTCATTTCCCATTTTGTATATATGCACCTGATTATTCCTTCCTAAGTGGAGTACTTTGCATTTATCCTAATTGAAGATCATCCCATTTTCTTCAGACCATTTTTCCAGTTTGTCTAGATCATTTTGAATTTTAATCCTATCCTCCAAAGCACGTGCAACCCTTCCCACCTTGGTATTGTCTGAAACTTTATAAGGGTACTCTCTATGTTTTTATCTAGATCATTGATGAAAATATTGAACAGAACCAGACCCAGAACTGATCCCTGTGGGCACCACTTGATATGGTGGTCTTTGCAAATTGATTGCTTGATTGTTTGCTCCATTATCTTTCTGGGTACAGTAGTTAAGATGACTGGTCTGTAATTTCTCAGGTTATCCTTATTTTCCTTTTTATAGATGGGCACTATATTTTCCCTTTTCCAGTCCTCTGGAATCCCTCCCATTTCCTGTGACTTTTCAAAGATAATTGCTAATGGTTCAGATATCTGCTCAGTCAGCTCCTTAAGTATTCTAGAATTTATTTCATCAGGCCCTGACTTCAAAATATCTAACTTGTCTAAGTAATGTTTAACTTCTTCATTCCCTATGTCCAGTGGTGGATTAATGATTTTGCCGACCCTAGGCCCTGAAATAATTGCCGCCTCTGGCCCCATATGAACTTGTTTTAGTTTTTGTACAAATTCGTTTGAACCCACCGGCAGCTGTTTCCTGCGGCAAGCCTGGGAGGGAGGGGGTAGAAGTGGAGTGGCGGCGTGCTTGGGGGAAGAGGCGGCGGTGGAGCGGAGGTGAGCTGGGGCAGGGAGCGGTTCGTCTGCCCCCCCACCCCCAAGATTACTTTCTGCGGCCCTCCCCGTGTCCCCTCTGCGCCCCCAGCTCACCTCCGCTCCGCCTCCTCCCCTGAGCCCGCTGCCGCTCCGCTTCTCCTCGCTCCCAGTGCTTTCATACGGCAAGCCTGGGAGGGAGGGGGGAGGAGGGGAAATGCAGCACACCCGCGGGAGGAGACAGGGTCGGGGATTTGGGGAAGGGGCTGGAATGGGAGGTGGGGAAGGGGCGGAGTTGGGGTGGGTGGGCACAAGCCCCCACCAGCACTGGGTAAAGTCGGCGCCTATGGCTATTTTAAATTTGCCGCCCCTGCAAATTTGCCGCCCTAGGCCTAGGCCTTGTCAGCCTAGGTGATAATACGCCACTGCCTATGTCCAAACAATTTTTTGAGATCCTTCTTGTCCCACATTTGAAGGAAAACAGAAGGCAGAAGATTCTGGGAATGAATTGCTGGTAGGTAAGTGATGTAGTATGTAAGGTTTGGGTTTTGTGGAACAGTGGTCCACCTTCTATTGGAAGAAGGGGATTTATAATTTGGTTCCACTTGTACTGAGGTGGAGGCCATCCAACTTCCTCAGAGATATGGGTTGGCTAAAGTAGTCAGGAAGGCGTTAAAACTTATAATAAAAAGGGAGGGTAAAAAGAGGGAAGATATGAGCACTCAGCAAAACGAACAAAGAAACAAACAAAAACAAGTACTTGAGAACAAACTTAATCAAGGAAACCAAAGTATACAAATAGAAGAAAATCTTTAATTGCTTGTTTGTCAATGCTAGGAGCCTGGGCAATGAAAAAGAGGAATCAAAATTGATAATTTGTGAGCATAACCTTGATCTACTTAATATTAGAGAAACCTGATTGGATGATTCATATGATTAGAATATTAAAATCAATGGTTATAACCTATTCAAGAAGGATCAAGTAGACAAAAAGGGAGGGAGAGTGACACTGTCTGTAAAAAGTGGTGTTAGCCATTGAGTTACTGACAACTCAGAAGAAAATGATCTTGAATGCTTATGGATCAATGTCCTAACAGATAAAGCATAAGATGGGGTATTAATTGGTGTCTGCTACAGACCACCAAATCACACTGGGGAACACTATGACTGTCTCTTTTCGCACCAATCTATAATGTATATGAAGAAAAGCTGCATGATCATGGGGTACTACAATTTGAGTGACATATGCTAGAGGTCTCAAGTTGCCAGTATTAAACATGTTTGGAATTTCTAATTGATGCATGACAATTTCATAACTCAAAAAGCATTGCATCCAACATGGGGGAATTCTACATTAGATCTCTCATCTCGACAGCTAACAAGAAACTGATTACAGAATTAAAAAATAACGGGAGCTTAGGTTTAAGTGATCATGATGTGATCACATTTATGATATGCAAACAGAATAAAGTCCAGAGCAGTAATAGATACACTTGGGGTGTTGTAAGAAGGCCAATTTCACAAAGCTGAAAACAATTATGAGCCAAATCAGCTGGGTGGAAGAATTTAATGAGAAAAATGTGAATGATAATTGGGAATAATTTAAGAACATTTCACTAGATTCACAAAAAGCCACAATCGGGGAAGAAGACCATATTGGTTAAAAACTGATGTCGTTTAGAGGGCCAGTGAAAGCAGCTGTAAAAATAATTCTAAAAAACGGAAGAAGGAGAAATCCGTAATAACAAATATATATCAGAAACTAGCAGCTGAACCAGAGACAATCCCCGCTCTAGGGAGCAGAGAGGAATGTGTCCCAGAGGAAAGCCCAGAGAAGGGTCAGGGAATCTCAGAAACCACTGAGGTGGGTGAGGATTCCTGTGGCTCTGTAACACAGGAAAGTGGGGTGCTTCCAAGTGCGGGAGGGGCTGAGAGAAGTTCCTTTCCAGAACAAGGCAACATGCCCTCAGGTGCAGGGGCAGGAGAGGTGTTGTCAGTGAATAAGGAAGCTGTCCCAGTTGTTAGCTGGCAAAGTTTTACAGCTGAACAAGAGACTGAACCCCTTATAGAAAGCACAGAGAAATGTGTCATAGGAGGGGGCCCAGAGCAGGAAACTGGGGAAAGAATAGGGGTGGTACAGGAACGTCTCCTCACTAGTCACTCAAGGCAGGATGCCCAGGACACTAGGAGGACGGCTGGGTCAACATATGTGCACCCAGGCACTCAGCCTGTGACCCAGGTTTTGAGAACAAACTGTGTAACTGACCTCCTGGAGGGGAGCCATCACTCAGCTGAGTTCTCAGGGACAGAGAAAAGGGTGGTGGAGGGTACCCCAATTCAGGTCCCAATTTTTCAGGATGCTATTTCTGATAAGATTTTGGAAAGCAACTTTGTCTCTTTAAATCAAGATGCAGCTCCAATGCCTGTGATAACAGAGGAGTTGGGACCAGGACATTGCCAGGTGGTCGTTTGCCAGAATACAAATGACCCAGCTGGCAGGGAAGGGGGGTGTTTTCCCCCAGGCTGGTGAGAGTCAGAGAGTAGTTATGGGAAAGCTGCTGGGAAAAGGTGAATCTGATCGAAGGGTAAATACACCCCTCGCCCAGAGAGCAGGGCTCACAGCCCTCTCAGGGACAGGGAAGGACTCAGTGCTGGGAGGGGGAAACACAGGGTAACCCCAAAACAGGAGCTGGATTTTCTACATACATACAAATCCTGGGGTTGGGAGACCACTCTCCAAAGGACCAGCCAATGTGCAGGATTCCCCTGAACATTTATCTTGCCAGACCCTGAGGTACCAACATTCCAGAAACATGATTAAATTAAGAGCCCACACAGAAGGGAACACGAGAGGTAAAGAAAAGCCAGTGGCTGATTACATAGGACAGTGTCAAAGGACACCATGGGTAATGAACAAATTAACCTCAAACCAGACTTTCTGAACAGGGGACATGGTATCATAAATATACTTGTAAACACCCATCTGTGATAAAAATGTTGGTATTAATGATAAGTTTTGGGGGATAAGATTTGCAACATGGATGTTAAACCTTATGATAATGCTACTTTTCAATGAATACCCGTAAACAAGTTTAAAGCTTATCACAGCAGAGAAATCATAAAAACCTGGTTTGCTGTGTGTGAATGGGGAAACTGAGGCACACCGCCTCATGGCTTGATGGCTGGGTGCCAAAAGAACTATAACAGAAACTGCCTTCGAGCTAGTCAGTGAATAACCTTCTTGCAGTAAACTAAGGGGGGAGATGTGACATTCTATACCTTGGGGGAGCATGCTGTAACCCCCATATTCCTCATTTTCATATAATCATGATCTTGCGTACAAAGCATGCCTTGGAAGGTATCAGGGGAAAGGTTATGATCTCCTGAAAGTCATTTCTCTATCTATATATGTGTATCATTAATGAATATGAATTATGAGAACTGTGTAGTACAGTCGTCACTAAAACATGCTCTAAGTTGGGGGAATCAGCCAGATATTAGCTCCCCAGAGGCAACAGCCGGGAAAGTAACTAACACCCAGATGGGGTGTCAAACAACCCATCAACAGCCATTGTCCAGCAAGGGAGCTACAATGCAATGACTCACCTGCATGAGGCCACACCAGGGGAATTGTTCAATCTTGCTTGGAGAGACTCAGTAATGCTCACCTGGATCTGAAGTGGGGAGGGGGCAAAGCCAAGAGAGAAGAAAGGACATAAGAGGGGGAGATGTTTGCCATGCTCTCTCTCTTCCACCGACATCTACAGCCACCACCACCACCAAGCGACTGAAGCGCTGATCAAAGGGGAGAGCCTGGCTGAAGAGCAACCAGCCAGCCTGTGGTGAGAAGCATCTAAGTTTGTAAGGACACTGAAAGTGTTAAGATCAGCTTAGAATGTGTTTTGCTTTTATTTCATTTGACTAAATCTGACTTGTTATGCTCTGACTTATAATCGCTTAACATCTATCTTCATAGTTAATAAATGTGTTTGTTTATTCTACCTGAAGCAGTGCATTTGGTTTGAAGTCTGTCAGAGGCTCCCCTTGGGATAACAAGCCTGGTAAATATCATTTTTTTTGTTAAATTGATGAACTCATATAAGCTCGCAGTGTCCAGTGGGCATAACTGGACACTGCAAGATGGAGGTTCCTAGGGTTGTGTCTGGGATCGGAGATATTGGCTAGCATCATTCGGTTGCAAGGAGCTGGGAACAGCTTACATGCCAGAGGCTCTGCGTGAACAGCCCGGGAGAGGGGGTTCTCACAGCAGAGCAGGGTAAGGCTGGCTCCCAGAGTAAAGGATTGGAGTGACCTTGCAGATCACCGGTCCAGAAAACACCAGAGGGGAACATCACAGGAAGCAAAGGGGCACAAGATAAAATCTATAACTAATAGACTTAATAATAATGAAATGGAGTTTTTCAAGTATATTAGGAACAAAAAGAATGCTGATAATGGTATTGATCCATTGGTAGATGGGATTGATATAATTGTTAATACATAATGAAGAAGAGGCATAAATATTTCTGTTCTGTATTTGGGAAATAAATATGATGTATTCATATCAAATGAAACCACTTTCTATTCCACTAATATCTCAAAGGGATGCTAAACAGCAGCTACAAAAGTGAGACATTTTAAATCAGCAGCTCCAGATAAGTTGCATCCAAGAGATTTAAAAGAAATGACAGAGGAACTTGCTGGACCATTAAGAAACTCTTTTTTAGTAACTCTTGGAACACTGGAGAAGTTCCAGAAGACTAGCAGAAAGCTAATCTGCCAATATTTTAAAAGGGTAAATAAGATGACCTCGGTAATTATAGGCCTGTCATTTTGATGGTGCTCCCAGAAAAATAATGGAGTGGCTGATATGAATAAAGAATTAAAGGACTGTAATATGATTAATGCCAATCGACAGGATTTGTGGAGGATAGGTCCTGTCAAACTAACTTGATTTGTTTATGAGTTTGGTCGATAGTGTTGACATAATACACTGAAACTTCTGTAAGCTATTGGACTTGGTACTGCACAACATTTTGATTACAAAAGTAAAATGATATAAAGTTACCATGGCCACAGGCGCCAACTTCTGCTTGAGACAGTGGATGCTCGACCCCGCTCTGCCCCCGACCCCGCCGCACCTCCACCCCTGTCCCGCCCCCTCTCACCCATGCCCTGCCCCCATTCCAACCCCTTCCCCAAAGTACCCTCCCCAACTCCACCCCCTCCCTGCCCTTATTCCAACTCCTTCCCGAAATCCCCGCCCTGGCCCCACCTCTTCCCTGCCTCCTCCCCTGAGCATGCCACATTCCCGCTCCTCCCCGCTCACTCCCAAAGTTTGCTACAGCTGTTTGGCAGCAGTAAGTGCTGGGAGGTAGGTGGAGGAGCGGGATGCTTCATGCTCAGGGGAGGAAGCAGAGACGGAGGTGAGGTGGAGCGTGGGGCGTGGGGCGGGGGGTGCTTGGCTGCCGATGTGTGCAGAGCACCCACTAATTTTCCCCCTATGACCATGTCACACTTGTAATGGATTAAAAGCTAACTAACTGATAGGCTGAATATTATTGTAAATGGGAAGTCAACAGCCAGTAGCTCTGTTTCTAGTGGAGTCCTGCAGGATTGATTCTTGGCCCCAGGCTATTCAACATTTTTATCAATGACAAAGTGAAAAGAAAATCACTGCTCAAGTTTGCAGATGACACAAACATTGAGGGAGTGATAAAGAACAAAGAGGGCAGGTCATTGATACAGGGCTATCTGGGTCACTTGGCAAGCTGGAGGCAAGCAAACAATGTCTGTTTTAATACAACTAAATGTAAATGTGTACATCTGGAAACAAGGAATGCAGGCCATAGGTATAGGATGGGGGACAATCCTGGGAAGCAGTGACTCTGAGAAGGATTGGCGGTGGGGGGGTTTGCTGGTTAATCAGCTGAACGTGAGCTCCCAGTGAGAAGCTGTGGCTGAGAGGACAAATGCTGCATAAATAGGAGGATCACAAGCAGGAACAGAGTGATTATTTTACTTGAGTATTTGGCACTGATGCAATTGTCTGCTGGAATATTGTGTCCAATTCTGGTGTCCATAAGTCAAGAAGGATATTAACATATTGGAGAAGATTCAGAGAAGAGCCACGCGAATGACTAAAGGATTAGAAAACATGCCTTATAGTGATAGACTCAAGGACCTCAGTCTATTTAGTTTAACAAAAAGAAGGTTAAGGGGTGACTTCATTACAGTCTGTTAGTATCTACATGGGAAACAAATATTTAATAATGAGCTCTTCAGTTTTGCAGAGAAAGGTGTAAAATGATCTAATGGCTGGAAGTTGAAACTAGTCAAATTTAGACTGGAAATAAAGCATTCATTTTAACAGTGAAAGTAATTCAACATCGGAACAATTTAGCAAGAGTTGTGGTAGATTCTCCATCACTGGCAACTTTTAAATCAAGATTGGATTTTTTCTAAAATCTAGTCCAGGAATTATTTTGGGGAAGTTCTCTGGCTTGTGTTTTACAGGAGATCAGACTAGATGATCACAATTCTCCATTCTGGCCTTAGACACTAAGAATCTATGAATGCACCTTTGATCAGGATCCTGATAATAGATGCAGGGGTTAAGTTACAGCACTTTGGAAGTGTTGAGACCCTCACATCTATTGTGATGACTTGGCCAGTGGCTTTATGGGAGAAATTTGGTAAGCCACTTCCCCTCCCTTTGCCTCAGTTTCTCCTATATATAACAATGATAATAACCTCTTTTGCAAAGTTTTTGAGAGATCTACTGATAAAAAAAACCAGCTATGTATTTATCACTTGCAGACCCAAAAGGAAATTGTTTTTGACACTCTTCATCTTATGGATATGTCATTTTTTTAACTGCCTGGGATAGATAGGTAAGGGATGGTGTCCCTAGCCTCTGTTTGTCAGAGGGTGGAAATGGATGGCAGGAGAGAGATCACTAGATCATTACCTGTTAGGTCCACTCCCTCTGGGACACCTGGCATTGGCCACTGTCAGCAGACAGGATACTGGGCTGGATGGAACTTTGGTCTGACCCAGTATAGCCATTCTTATGTTCTAAACCAGCCAACAAACTGGTGACTGATGAATACAATTATTCAAATGAATCCCTGGGGAAATTCTCCCTGATGTGAGCAGTTTGATAAGGTTCTCTGGACTCTGAGCATTATTTCCTTGGCACACATCTGTATTCAAAACCGCAAAGGCTGGAAGCACACAGAGCATCTGGTGATGCTGGATTTCAGAAGTATAGCTCAGAGAAGTTCTTCATAAAATCCAAATTAGTAAATGTTCTCTAGATTTGTAACAGGAACAGCTTCCCAATGCTGTATTTCCAGAGCAGAGACAAATTTTCAAATGCTCCTGTTGTCCATTTGAAATTTACAGCTACTAGATAATCACATACAAGGGAAACCTTAACTGCTGCAACTGTGTCTCCATCTCTTAATGTAATTGGCTGCCTTTCTCCTGCTACATTATTGTTATTTAATGGCCAATCAGCATATGGCAATTTACTAGGCATTGTGATGTAAAATGTCTCCTTTACAGAGATTCTGTAATGAAAGATTACACAGATTTGTTAAATACTGGCGTTCCATGGTGCTTGTTTTATGAAGAAAATAATTTAAACATTTAAATGTATTAACGTGAATATTGGCACTTTCTTCCTGCATTTTTTTTAACTTATACAACCTGTCACATATTTTCTTACTGCAGGGAGGAAGGGACATCATACGGATAGATACTAGACTGGGACTCAATTCTTCATTCCGTCACAGAATCCCTGTGTGACCTTCGACATGTCACTTAATCTACCCTGTGCCTCAGTTCCCCACCTGTAAAATGGTGATAATAGATCTGTATGCACAGGACTGCCATGAATATAAAATACATCACTGACCGTGAGGAATTCAGAAACTCTCATGGGAAAGTTTGCCACAGTCTTGCCTGGATGTTCCCTGCCCTATGCTGATTGCCTGTTTCCTCCAGCCCCCTTCAGGCTCCTCCTTACAGCCTCTTCTCCTCAGTCTCCCTCCACCAGCCCTTCATAACCTTCCCCTCATTTTTCAATTCAGCTAATCCGGTCCTAACAAACACACCCTGCCCCCCAAAACCTCAATCCATTCATATGAAATTTACAGCCCAGCTCATTGCTCACTCTACTTGTATGTTACATCTCTTTCCTCTCCCCCTTGTCTATCTTTTCTATTTAGATTGTAAACTCTTCAGGGTACGGACTGGCCATTGCTCAGTAGTTGTACCGTGCCGAGTACAATGGGGCCTCGTCCTTGGTTGGTGCTAATAGTAGCATCCTATTTAATTTAAATAGTAAAAGTGCTGTTGTAGATCAATTGAAACTGGGTTTTCTCCTTCACCTACTCTCACAGATCCATTATCTTATTGATGGCACATGCATTATGTGAATATTAGTTGTCTTAACGAGAGCTGGGTTAAGTTTTCAGGCCCAAACTCCATTTTTGGGAACAAAATGCACCTTGACATTGAAATGGTTTGCACATATGTGTTGATGTTGCAAATTGTTCATTTTGGGGAAAAAAAATTGAAAAAAATCAGTGTTTCATGTCCAGATGGTCAAATAAAAATGTTTTGATTTTTCAGCTTAAAATGACTGTTTCAAACTTTCCATTTATTGAATTTTTTTAAAGTGTTTTTAAATGGTTGAAATCTAAATGGAATGTTTTGATTTTGTTGAAACAAAATGTTTTGGCTGACTCAAAATTAGGTCTGTCAAGCAATTAAAAACACTAATTGTGATTAATCGCCCGGTTAAAAAAATTAACTGTGATTAATCGCACTGTTAAACAATAATAGAATACCATTTATTTAAATATTTTGGATGTTTTTCACATTTAATTATAACACATAATACAATGTGTACAGTGATCACTTTATATTTTTGATTAAAAAGATTTGCTCTGTAAAAAACAAAAGAAATAGTATTTTTCAATTCACGTAATACAAGTACTGTAGTGCAATCTCTTTATCAGGAAAGTTGCACTTACAAATGTAGGTTTATGTACAAAAAATAACTGCATTCAAAAATAAAACAACGTAAAACTTTAAAGCCTACAAGTCCACTCAGTCCTATTTCTTGGTCGGCCAATCACTCAGACAAACAAGTTTGTTTACCTTTGCAGGAACAATTCTCCCGCTTCTTGTTCACGTCACCTGAAAGTGAGAACAAGTGTTCACATGGCACTGTTGTAGCCAGCATCGCAAGATATTTACGTGCCAGATGCGCTAAAGATTCATATGTCCCTTCATGCTTCAACCACCCTTCCTTCTTGCCTTAAACACATAACACTTGCTCTTTCCTTGAACACTGGAACATTGGAACCCATGATTCCCCTGCCCCATACAGTGAATTTCACACAGAGAGAATATGATAAACTACTAGTGAGCACTGCAATGCAGCCTTTACCTCAGAATCCACTCAAACATTCTCTTTCTTTCTAGTTCAAAAAGTCTTTTCTTTCACTTGTCTAACTGGTTCAAGTACTGTACCATGGGAACCAGTAAATAAAGCAGAAAGGTGGTGAGGGAAGGAGTTTTTAAAAATTAGGATCCAGATCCTCATCTGGTGTAAATCAACTTAGCTACATTGATCTTAATAGCGCTTTGTTTATTTGCACCAGCTGAAGATCTAGCCCAACAAGTAGAAAAAAACGTTCTGGTCATATATGTACCTGCTTACACTGTAATTATGGGCATTTCCTGTCCAGGTTATTTCCAAGTTGCCTATTACCTTGACATGTAAGTGCTAATGGTCCTCTGGAGATACTGACCAGGACTTTAATCTAATGAATGGGCAGGGAGGGGGCGAAGTCTTGCCAACTTTCCTTAATCACACAAATAAAAATGGCCAAATTATGCCACTTTCTTTGTCAACTAAGTTTAGGAAAGGCTGTCTGGAAATATTGTCATCACATTCATTTTGGACGCATTGCCCTACAATCTTGACTGACCAACATTGGTAGTTTGAGCTCATGTTATGAGTTTGCCACTGAGGAGGCCACAACACTGAAGTGAGCGATATCTATTCCATGTGAGCAAGTGGCGTTTCACAGAGGGTCTCAATACCACTGTGAATGATAGCAATGGGAGCTTGGCCATGGACCATAACTGGAGTGAAGGTTAGTTCTGGAGCATCATCAGTATTTGAGACAATATCTGTTTGCCAGTCAAGATGCAGGGTTTGCATATTGAGCATCATGAAGGTTATAATAGTGAATGACACACCTGGACTAAACCAGTTGACATACTTAGCCCAACTGCTTTCTGGTGCTCTTTCATATGCAGCACAGACTGGTAAAAATATGCATGATATTTCCATCACCATACGCATTTTAGCTTAACATCCAGAATTTTTTTTTTAATTTAAAAAGCCCGATCCATTGTATGATTACCTAAACATGAAACATAAGGTATTTTTGTGTCTGCTTCTGTTCCCATTGAAGCCTAAAGCAACATTCCCATCAACTTCAATACTCAGGACCAAGACCTTACTACTTTAGGCACAGCCGTAAGTCCATCCCCATTCAGGGAATCACTTAAGCACATGCTTAACCTTAAATTCATGCCCTGCTTCCATGCATTATGCACTGTGCTTATTGTATATGAATAGATGCAAGTGTCACCAGTGTTGTCAGTTGGCTTGCATGTATGTGTGGTTTTTTGGTGTGCTGTCCCAACTCTGTGCAGGCAGCTAACCCAGCATACCTTAATGGTACAACCCAAAAAAGCCACAGACTTAGCTGGCGGCAAAGGCGGTTGGCCAGGTTCATTGCTGACGAACCACGGTCCTGGTGCCCTGGACATTTCGTGGGTATATTAACGCATGTATGCCCATTACAGTGAATGAGCTTGGTCAGCAGTAGAACTTTTCCCCTGCCCCCAGGGCCAAACAAAGGCTTACGGCAAGGTGCCCTGACATTTAAAAATAATAATAAAAAAAAACGGAAATGAACAACATACTCGTTTTATAATATTTGTTACCGTTTTTGTTTTTAATATTTTGAACAAAACATTTTTATTTATTATTTTGTCAAGCCATTGTTAGGGGGCTTATTCCTTCACCCACTTACTTCCCTGGTCCGTCTCGCATGAACAGAGAGCAACAATACCCAAAGTCCAAAGGTGCAAACAATTTAATGTTTATTGGGGTGAACTTCCAGCAAGCATGATTCCAGTTTCCTTCCTTAGTATCCTCCTTCCCAGCTCTGACACCACAGAGCCTTACACCTGTGTCCCTGTTCCCATTCCTGCCCTTAGCCAAACATGATTCCAATTTCTTTACCCCCATTCCCTGTTCCCATTTCCCCCTTTAGCAAAACATGATTCCAATTTCCTTACCCCCATTCCCTGTTCCCATCTCCCCCACCCACACACCCACCCTCTCACTTCCTGATTGACTGCAGACTATATCGTAAAACTTGAGTTCTGCTTAGCTATACCTTAACCAATCATTTTCCTGAAATTTAACTAACCAATCTTAACATATTGTGACATGATTATGTAACCAATTATATCCCACCACCTTAATTAGTTTACACCCAGCAAAATTAATTATACAGCAGACAGGAGCAATCACAGAACCAGACAGAGATTATACAGACAAACAATAGCAAAGTGGGAACTATAATAACAAAACAATACAGAAGTGAGGATTTCTCATCCCAGCTATTGATAAGTGAGTTCTTGCCAGACAGGATGCTATCAAACTAAGTTTCCTTTTACATTTTCTAGGCACTTCCCTTTCTCTGGAGGCGATAGGCATTATCAGGACAGGATTGTATTCCTCAGAGCCCAATAACACCTTCTTTCCATGTGACTAGTTTGGAATGTGAGGATGTGACCAGTCGCTTCCCAGCTTATGGCTGCCTCTGCTGCTTAGCCAAAGGCCTTAGCCTAAGCACAGGGCCTCAGACTGTCACAGTAAGAGAAGGCCCTTACACTGGCAGACAGTGATTTTGATTCTTTCTTTTATACCTCTAACTAGCCAAGTGATAAGCACACACCCTAAATTCTTAAAGTACAGGCCTTTGCAGACAGGCCTGAATATCTATATCCTAACAGCCATCTTATTTTGTACTAAATTAAAATGTATATGTCCTAGCTGAAATATAGGTACATAAAGATTTAGTGCCTAGTACAGTAACAATAACTTTATGTGCTAAACAATAAACTTCTAATCATTTGCTTTAATAAATGGCCTAACTTGGGTTTATAGCTTTTGGTTTAGGCCTTAAATGTTGCCCCAGTCCCAGTGCTTCAGGCTCTGTCTCTTTACTACAAGAGTAACCAGTTGTTCTGTGTATGTAACCTGTCCCCATCTATGATCAATTCAGATAGGATGTGAATATGTTACACCTACAATACCTTGTTTCTTAGCTAAAGTTGTTAAATAAGCATGCTTTTTGCTCTGGAGATCACCAGTTCAATTCCAAGTATCAACCAAGATGATGGTCATCACATAAGCATGTACGTAAATGCTTTGGTGAACCAGGGTCTTTGATCTTTAAATACAGTCTCACAGCATCAAAATATGCACTGTTGAGAATGTTTTTTATTTACGACTTTGCTTATCTAGGGCCCCAATCCTGCAATCAGAAACAGTTACATTGACTACTGTGTCCAACATGGACTATGGATCAGCCATGCTTTCAATAATGTTAAATACAAACACTAAGCTATCACGAATGTATGCTCATCAGAACTCTAGAAACCTGCTCCATAAACATGCATGTCCCGCAAAACCAGCCCCCAAAGTCCCAGTGGCGCTATAGCTGCAGAGCACCCAATTAGAAAAGAAAAAAGCTGTGGCAATACATAAGGAATGAAATTCACCCCGGTGCAAAGAATCAGCACAAGGACTGCACCCCACGTCACACTCCTGGGTAAAACTAACCCCTGCCCAGAGCGCCAGAACAAGGATTACATGCCATTTAAATTGTACTTAAACCATCAGAATAAAATTCATGTGGTGCATAGACCTCTGTTTCCGCCCACTGCACTGGGTGAATCTGACCCAAATAGAATTCCATCACCAACTTTAAACAAACAGTGTTCATTAGACAACCAAATAGGAAGGAGAAGTGATACATATAATAAAAATATGACTCATGCTTCCATGCAAATGTGTCTGCCTAGAGCTAAAAACATCTATTACCCTGAGGAGGAAAAATCTCATTATCTAAAAGCTTCAGGTCACGAACAGGAAGAACTCACGACGCAGTCACTAATACCAATCAATGTCAGTCACCTACCTCATTCAGATAATTACTATAAAAAGAGCAATTACCACTTAAGCAGTCAAGTAGAAGCCACTCTATTGTGAAAAGACCAGAGCAACATCCTTTGTATAAAAGACATAATCTATTACATTAAAATTCTTTTCTTGATCAATTACCCTCAGGTGACCCTTGTGAAGTGGAAGATACTGCTGTAGGGATCACAGCTGAACAACAGAATTAACCAAAGTGCTGAGGCAACAGAATGAAGGTGAACAGGTGTAACAGGTTTACTGTCACTGAGCATCCCACCCTGGCTGGTCCCAGCACTGCAAGCCAGCCGTACCTCAGTATTCTTCCTCATTCCTCTATCTGTCCCGACTGCCAAACCCAGAAGAACAGGTGCCACAATTCAAATCCTGCTAGACACCCGTTTCCCCCCTCTGTTTTTCTTTTTCTTGTCCAATGGCAAAAATCCAGCATATTTTGCTACTTTGAGTAACCCTTTATTGGTTCTTTAACCCTCAAAAGCCCCCTTCAAAGAGGTCTCATGTTATCACCAGTCCGCCAGAATCACTCAATCTGTAGGTCATCTCTCATAATCCTCCTCACTGGGTCTCCTCTCACCTACAACCAGTCACCTCCGTTTACAGTTCAACCCTAGACCCAGGACCCTCTCCACAATCTAAAACCTTCTTGAAGTCATCTTCTGCAGCCCCTCCTGCCCAGGCTGCTCTACTCTGGGCAAACTCCACTCTATTTCTAGAGATTGCCCTACTTCAAAGATTTCGCATCCTCCCTTTAATTAGGATCCTCCCCTTACTCCCCACTTCCTTGGTCAGACACAGGTGGAAACACCTAACTCATTGCAGGAGAACTGGAGTATTTATTTCTAAATAAATAAATACTCTCCGTTCCCATACATACTAGCTACAATTCTGTGGCCAGTGTGTATGTTCTTCTCTTCAGTACACCTATTTAGCAGAGAAGATATTTTCTCTGTGGCTTGGAGTTGCTAATGAGAAACTGGGAACCAGGATGGCATGAAGAGAGAGCAGATAAAAAAGAAGGACATTGTTTGCAACATGAATCAATTTACAGCCTAACAGAAAGGGTACATGCTAGGTTCTCAGATATTCAGCACTAGAGGCCAGTACAAGGGTGTAGCCAAAACTAAGTATGCTGTTTTGGCTCACTTTTTCACATAATACTACACTGTGTCATCTAGCCACAGCTCTTCAAAGGCATGGTGCCAAGCTCAGGGGCTGGGATCCTGGATGGCCTTTAAATCAACAAAGAGAGGCTTGCTCCCTTCCACACCCTATGTTGCTATGTGAGGTCATGGTCCAGTTACTATGAAGTGGGTAGTATGCATGACTATTTGCATTGCTTCCACATGCCATGGGCTAAACTAAACTAACTAAATAAATAATGTGCTAGAGATACATGCACAACTATTTAATCGTGTGTGAAAACTGCAATTGCAAGGGTGCCATTTCAGAGCACAAAAAAACCCTCCATTTTTTTCTCTTTCTTTCCCTCTTACTGTGACTTCTTGGTGTGAATTTAATACTCAGGAAACATGCCTGACTGAGAGCCCAGAAGTCTCAGTTCCTTTGTTTATCCATAGAACAGGTAAGACATACAACATAGCTGCACCACCTTCAATCCGAGTGTGTGTCATCCCTCAGCCAGAGAGGCACTGCCTTTAGTTAATTCACTTTTCCAATTCCATTCAGTCCTCAGACTCTCCAGTGAGACTCCCAGTGCGGGCACCAATGAGTTCCAATGTGGGTGATGCAGACACCTTTCAGCACTGTTGAGCATCCCCACCACCAATTGAAGTCAAGGCAGTCACTGCTCAGCACCTCTGAAAATCAGGCCATTTATGCTCCAGCAATGGGACTGAGCTGAGACCACCAAACCCATTCCTCAAAGGCCACTAAAGATAACCATAAAGATAGAACAGTGCCAACCCGACCTGGATTCACACTAGCAGTCTACCCCTGTGACAACCCTGCTAGCCCCCAGATTAGACCTTTTTTAAAAAAATTGGGTTGATGAAAATACTCCTTAAAAACCTGACCCTGAATCCAGTGAAATCAATAGTAAAGCACCATTCAATATCACCAGGCCTAGGGTCAGTCCTTAAAAGAGAAAACAGAGACAGTGAGTATGGAATTGCCCAGTGTCTGTTACTGAAATGAACACACCATTGACACTCCTCTTCATAAGGTAGCAGAGTTCAGAGGAGGAGAATGAACAAAATGGCTGTGAGGGGCAAACGGAGCTAATCAACATGCAAAGGCTGACAAGGAAACTACAATACTGCTTTGCAGATGCCAAAGGCTGGGGAGTATCTCTTCCCAGAGGAAAGAATTCTCTTACTGGAGCAAGATGAGCGAGAACAAAGGCTTTTTCTTCTTTTTATTTTCCAGGCAATGCATGTTAGGTGGAAAACATGGGATAATGAAGAAACTTGAATGAATCACTTGCTTTCTTAACACGTTCTGCTGTTGCCAGCCCCAGATAGCAAAGCAAACAGCTTTTGATTAAGAAAGCAAAAGTGTTGATCCTAATTAGAACAGACAAAGGCATTTTCCATTCTGGAGCCTCTATTTAAACATTGACGTTTGGCAGGCATGTGACAGCTCAATGCACTAATGGCACTGGCTATTAGGGCTTCATTACATGTTGGTAGTACAGCAAGTTCAAAACCGGACTTCATGCCTGCAATTGAAAGGCATGCCAGAAGCAGATAGGTCACTCTCTTCAACTGATGGCACAGTAATTGCCTTCCAGAGGGAGGCTAAAATCTGTTGGCAGACCTTTCAAGGATCCCACAGGTCTAGCTGATTATTGCTGGACTCAGAGAGAGACCTTATCAGGGTACACAGGAATCTTTTAGTATCACACTCTATGTAGATATCAAGCATTGCTGGGGCTTTGACGCGAGTGTAAAACTTAATATCTTAAGCCCAGAATATAAATCAAAAATCACATGTGCAAAAAAAAAAAACAATAAAAGTTTACCATTAAAGATCAAGAGTGCGACCTTTCTGGGAGATAATAAAAGTTGCTTTTCTGGACCTTCCCTTTTAATTTAATCTGACCTCTGGCAGCAGCTGACATTGCTGAGCACTGACATAATAGCTGTCATTTTAAATTAGCGGTGGGGAAAAATGTTACTTACATTTAAAATTAGAGGTCAGTCAGAGATTTTAACTTACCTGCTGCCCAGTGGTGTTCAGAAGCCTCCAACTGCAGACATTCATTCTCACACTTTGGTTGGTGGAGGTCAGGGACATGCCAGTGGCCAGTTTAGATTCAATAATGTTTGTCGGTATGGCTCAGCTGGTGGGGTTGCTGGTCACCTGTGGAGCAGAGAAGTGACAACGGCAGCACTAACCATGGTCTCGCAAGGGGCTGATGACTCAGCTTGGTCCTGTGGAGGTATGCCTATAACAGGATCCTTCTTGTCTGTGTAAGGCACTGTGATCTTGCTTTCATGGGATGAAAATTCAGGAAAATTCAATCTGGAGATTGGGGGAAATGCCTTAAAAGTTTGTGAAATAGCTTCCCAAGTGGAAGAACCCCCATCACAGAGGACATTTAGAACTAGATTGGATACATCGCTGAAGGATGAACTTCTAAGTTAGTGGATCTCAAGTGTAGCCCATAGAATAATCATAAAATAAAGGGGTAAGGAACTGAGAGCAGAAACACAAGAGATATATAGGCCCAGACTTATAAGAATAGCTTAGGCAGTTAACATAAGGCCTTATAGCCTGAGTAGGAATAGTTGCTCAGTAAGTTAGGATAAGCAAACAAACTAATGTTAACCTTAAGTCACAAGATGGCATAAGACTTTGCTTATTGTTTTGTAATAATCAAAAGTGGTGCAAGAAGGCAGTTTGAACCAGTTTAGAGTATTTTTGGTAGGGACCATCAGAAGATGCCTAACTGCAGATAAACATAGTAATCCCAGCTGCTGTATATGTTAATGAGCTTAACTTAATTAATATACTAACCTATGGGATAAGGACACCCAAACATTATGAGGGTGAGGAAGTTAAGATATGGTAAAGGAGGGAAGAGCTATGCCTACATACATATGAGGGACATTGAGACCTATAAAACAATTTGTCTCAGGAACAGCTATTGGAGTTGTTCATTGGCATGCCAAGTTCAAACTAGGTTCTGTCTCAACCTTTAGCGCTCTCCCCAAGGAATGAGTAAGTATATACATGTAATGGTGCTGGTCGCTCTTACAGTATTGTACTATCTCACTTTGCTTGTTTGGATTGTTTTACTTATTCGACTAATCATTATAATAATAAAACTTTTACAGTTACAGAGGGTCTTACCTAAGGTTATTGTCATTGCTGTATCTCACGGGGCTCCCAAAGCAGTAACTCTGCTAATACTGAGGCCTAAGCTTTAGGGTGACCAGACAGCAAGTGTGAAAAGTCACGACACAGGG
The DNA here is from genome assembly GCF_965140295.1 of Lepidochelys olivacea. Lineage (NCBI taxonomy): Eukaryota > Metazoa > Chordata > Testudines > Cheloniidae > Lepidochelys > Lepidochelys olivacea. The sequence continues at coordinate 13,225,157 of NC_140412.1, forward strand.
TGGGAGGTAATAGGTATCTAGATAAAACAAAGCCTCAAATATCGGGACTGTCTCTATAAAACCGGGACATCTGGTACCCTACTGATCTTGGGATGAGAACCTACTAAATTATAGACTGCTAACTGGGCAAACTAAATCAATAACCTAATCAATACACAATCAATAGATTAAGCACACACAACCTTTTCCATAGCATGTCTCCATGTTACAACAACCCATCCCATACATTTTGCGACACTTCCCCATCTAGTCATAAGGTGGCCGTGACCCTCTGATACTGGTTTGTGAACCTATGCCCTAGGAACCTGTGCTCAGAAGCTATGCCCTAGGAAGTGATAATGCACTAGCAAGGAAACTGGGAAGGTGGCCTAGTAGGGAAATTTCATCTTTCATTGATATGGTTCTGGGAAAGGCCACAAGGATGTGCAAAAAGGAACAAGAAACCAACCCCAAATCAGGATCACCCCAGTCATTCCATGTCCACAGATATCAGCCCAGGGCCACAAATAGTCACAAACATGAGCTGTTTCTTTCTATTAATGTTCATTTCAGCATCAGTCTTTCTACAGCCTTAAAATTCTAACTAGCTTGCAAGGAATGAGTGTCTTTATTTATAGGAGCTCAATGTTACTCAGTGGATTCACCCTGCAACTGAAAACATCCACTCAATGTACGGCAGTGTCCAGAAAAAGCTGCCAGAATGTTAGAAACCATTAAGAAAGGGATCGATTATAAGACAGTAAATATCATAAAGTCATTATATAAATCCATGGTATACCCACACCTTGAATACTGTATGCAATTCTGATTGCCTCATCTCAAAAAAGATATATTCGAATTGGAAGTACAGGGAAGGGCAATACAAATGATTAGGAGTCTGGAACACCTTTGACATGAGGAGAGATTAAAAGGACTGGGACTGTTCAGCTTGGAAAAGAGACGGCTGAGGAGGGAAATGACAGAGTCTATACAATCATGAGTGATGTGGAGAAAGTGAATAAGGACGTGTTGTTTACACCTTTGCCTAACACAAGAACCAATGAAATTAATAGGTAGCAGGATTAAAACAAACATAAAGAAATACTTCTTCACTCAACGCACGGTCAACCTGTAGAACTAGTTCTCAGGAGATGTTGCGAAGGCCAAAAGTATCACTGGGTTCAAATAAGAATTTGATGCGTTCATGGAGGATAGGTCCATTAATGGCTATTAGCTTAAATGATGAGGGACACAACCCCATGCTTTGGGTGTCCCTAAGCCTCTGACTGCTAGATGCTGGCCCTGAATGAAAGGGAATGGATCACTCAATAATTGTCCTGTGCTGTTCATTCCCTCTGAAGCATCTGGCACTGGCTATTGTTATAAAACAGGATACTGGATTAGAAGACCATTGGTATGACACAGTATGGCCATTCTTACATTCTTATGTGAAACATTAAGGCCTGGTCTACAGTAGGCGGGGGGATTGACCTAAGTTACGCAACTTCAGCTACATGAATAACGTAGCCAAAGTCGACGTACTTAGACCTACTCACCGCGGGGTCATTGCTTCAGTGAGTCGACTGCTACCACTCCCTCATCAACTCCGCCTGTACCTCTCGAGGCAGTGGAGTACAGGAGTCAATGGGAGAGCACTCAGGGATCGATTTATCATGTCTAGACTAGATGCGATAAATCAACGCCCGCTGGATCGATTGCTGCCCACTGATCCAGCGGGTAGTATAGACATCTCCTAAGATTCCAGGGCCAAATCCTGGACCCCCTTGCAATCAATGGCAAAACTTTTATTGATTTTGAGTCAATAGGATTCAGCCCAAGGATTCAAAGTGTTGATCTGAGTGTCCAAATGGGGGTCATCTCACTCTGAGTGGTTCAACCAAGGTTTCTCAAGGAATCCAGGGAAGCTATTTCTTAGCTGGGATAGTTTCTTTCACTGAGCAATGAAAAAATGAACAAAACATAATCAAGCCCTTGCAGACTCTTACTTCAAACTCTGTGCTAGCATCGTAGTCCTTTTCCCCAAATTAGTCTTTCACAACAATAATTCTAGTAACCAGATTTTCCTGGCTCTTACTTTGGCAATTCAGAGCTCCCAACCAGTCCCCATCTATTGTCTGTTTGGTTTTCTGAAGCACTTCCCATCAGTAGTAACTCTAGTAGCAATCCTCCTGGACACCACCTCTAACCCCTCGGTTTCCTGCAGGGTGTTACAGTTTCCGCCCCTCCTCCTCCGTCCCCTCCTGCTGTTTTCTTTACATAAGGATCAGCCAGTTAAGTACCACCTCTGTCTTAGGTGCAACAGGTTAGGCTAATCAGACAGCCAGGCCAGCTCCAGGCCTCTGACCCCAAAGGAACGATATCGCTTATTCCTTCAAAATGTGCCAGGTCCTCAACTGGTGTATATCATCTCAGCTCCATGGATTTCAATACAATTATGTTGATTTTCACCAGATGAGGAGGTGGTCTGGTATATTTTCACAAGACACCTGGCCCCAGTCCATCATACACTCCCACAGAAATTCCTCTACATGCAGTTATTTGGTGATACATTCGCCAAGATATCAATGATGAAATGTTTTGAAAAGTTCAATCAGCACCTAACAAAAGACCGGAACAGAAAGTGAGAAATCATATCAAATATTTTGCCAACCAGAACTATTCCCAGCTAGGAAAATGACAAGTAGCTCTAATATTTTGAAATATTCACTTGCATGCAGCTTTGTTTCCAGGTTTGGTCTGAACAGCCCAGCGAATACCGAAATGAACATGTTTTATCACTTCCACTGAGAGCTTCGCCAGCATTTTGCTTTTTACTGTTGCTCAGTAGCAGCATCACCTCATGCTTCCCCCCCACCCCAAAGTGTTTCTGTTCAAGTGCGTAGTTCAGAGCTTGCAGTGGTTATTTCTCCAAGGTGTTCTTGTGCATGATTAATCAGTGAAAGCCAGAATCTTTAATTCCCATTTTCTGTTAAAAATTATGATTCATATCACAGAGCAGAATAAAGTGTACTTCACCCAACACAGGAGCCTCACATTCTATATGTTCAGTGTTATAAACACACCCCACCGGATTCCAGGTGTTTGGACTATACTGTAAGATCCCAGTTCAAATGGAATCAGGTATCAGAGGGGTAGCCATGTTAGTCTGTATCCACAAAAATGATGAGGAGTCTGGTGGCACTTAAAGACTAACAGATTTATTTGAGCATAAGCTTTGTGGGTAAAAAAAACCCACTTCTTCAGATGCATTTTTTACCCACGGAATGTCCAAATGAATCTATTAGTCTTTAAAGTGCCACCGGACTCTTTGTAGTTCAAATGGAATTCATCGTGGGCTAGATGTACCCTTAGGGTAGTGTGTAACTTGAACTGCCCTATGAATACCTCTGGGAGACCCTAGAGAGACAAGTTGCCTGAGGTAATATCTTTTATTGGACCAACTTCTGTTGGGTGGGAGAGACAAGCTTTTGAGCCACACAGAGCTCTTCTTTGGATAAGATGCTGGGAGACACTGTGTTTCGGAGAGAGTTGAGTTCCTCTGGGACCCCTTTGTTGCGTGGCGGATGGAATGGGGTAGCAAGGAGCAAAGGACATAATCTTTACAGGAGCTTAGATGCCATGAGAGATAGATTGATCTATCCACATGTGTAGCCAGCTACCTGCAACTCTTGCTCTCATGAGTAGATTTCACCCCAGGCTTTTTATGGCTTTCTCCTGCTTGGCTGCTTCCGCCACTCTCACCCTGGGAGCTGCCATCCAGACTGATCTTACACTAGAAGTGGGAGAAGTGTGTGTAGGGGTTTAATTCCTCCTACTCAACCACACAAGCATGGGCACAATCTAGCCCAGAATATGCAGGGGTGGTGCAGCCTAATCGTGGCTGCCTGCGCTGGAAATGAGATGAAAGCAGTAGAGTCATTCTTCCCTTTCAAATTACAGCCTAATTAACATATAGATCAGTGGGCTAACATGTCCATGGAACATGTTCAATGCTTGTTATTAAAATACAAGCACTCTTTGAACTTCAGCAGTCACTTGAAAATTGTTAATTTTCTGATTCTGCCTTTGTTTGCCAGACTTTAGATAAAACACTGGACAGCCAGGGTGCTAAACCTAAGCAATCATGTGGATACTATTAATGTTCTGGTCATGCTTCTATTTGTTTAGCAGCATATATTATGCATAAGAAATCTCCGCTGAAGTATTTATCTAAATTGAATGTGTTATAGCAGACGACAGCAAGAGGATTTCTTTCAAAATTAGCTTATGTCTTTTTAGGCAGACTGAATTATCCCCAGCTCCCATGAAAGCATCTACAATAGCTTCTACTGGCTCTCGGCAGGAGTGGCACCTTCTGCTGAGCGGAGCCGATCGGCCAGCACAGATTCTGTGACTGAACCCAGACACTGCACGAGACTGGAGCCCGATGCATGAAAAACGGAATAAAAACCAGAGAGTAATGCTACTACTCAGTTTGTCACAGATTGTGAATATGCAAGTCAGGGTGTATTTAATTCCGGTGTCACAAAACAAATGAACATGAGTGTATATGCATCCAGGTGCACGAACATTAAACAAGTGGGAGGAGAAGCTGCTAGGTCTGTACTGATTATTTTTCAACCACTGTTTTATTTAATAGAAGGCTCTAGGTGCACAGTATTCACTACCGTTGTTTTATCTACCTTGACACAGGGAGGGGAAGCATGTTGACAAAGTATTATTGAAAGGCTGTCTTGTTCATTGTAGCTTCTCGAAATAACTTTGTACAGGCTGTTGATAAAGAAATGTGATTTTGTAAATGTCTTCAGCAGAACCTCCAAATGAATTGCAATGTGCCAGTGGGGAATACTTGCAATATACTAATATTATTGTTCTTTTTGTAGATACAAAGAATGAGGAAGTTAGTTGATAGCAATTATTTCTAACAACAGGCGAGTTGCAGGGCTCTCCCACTACAGTTCAACAAAGCACTTAAGCATAGTCTTTAAGTCAATGGGAGTTAAAATATGCTTAAAACGAATGTTTGGTTCTTTGCTATATCAGGGCCTCTAGCCCATATCTCAAACACCAAATAAGGGCCCAATTTTCAAAATGAATCTCCATTTTGTGGGTCCAGTTTTACCAACAATGTTGCCCATCCAGAATTGCAAAGGAAAGACAAGAATGACCTGCTGGTACAAAACCAGGGGGAATGGAGGCAATTCATTTCAAGGACAAAACTTTACCACAAAACTGGAGGCTAGGTTTGAAAACCCTTCATCTGATTAGTAGATACTGCCAAAATGTACAGCAAGGGGCTAAATTTCATGCCTGCCATTTCATTTCTGATGTTTAAGGAACATACATTGCACTGAATATGTCATTCTCTTACTTTGGCCAGTGTGCAGCACCTGAGTATCTGGCTTTAGCTCTTTATTTGGGGGGTTAACAGTGATAGAAAAAGACAAATGAATGAAAGTTTAGTTTTCTCATTTCATCAAGTTGTCATGTAGGGCCTGATCCACAGCCCATTGAAGTCACTGGAAAGACACCCATTGACCCCTATGGGCTGTGGATGAGACACTTAGCATAGAGCTGGAATCATGAGTAAACGTTATCCCCAACCTTTCATGGCCTTCCCCTGACTGGCTGCTTCCCTCATTCCCTTCCTAGGTTCCCTCACCCACCCTCCCTGTTGCTTTTCTATCCTAGGAAGCAGGTACCCATGAAGATAGCTATCAGCGGGAGACTGACTAGATGATAACAGGCACATGGGGATGGAGCTCATGGGGTTTTCTCCACCAAAATGGAAGTGCTTAAGAGGTCTTCTGGTAGGAGAAACCCAAGAGGAGGAGAATAATGTATTACCTCATTCCAATACAAACAGTTCTGAGCTGTCCTGCTGTGTCACTTTAGTGATAGGATGCTGAAGGAACAATATTTTCCCGCATCATTTGGTGTAAATGTCCTTTCTACTTTGATTCCAGTAGGCCCTGCATTAAAAATATAAGGGCTTAATCCCAATTATGAACCAGAAAGCCCACTAATTAATTCCATTTTGGATTCCCTGCCACCTCCTCCACATTTTTCAGCAGGGATTGAATCCACAACTTTCAGCACTGAAGTACAGGTCTCCACTACTTGAGCTAAAAGAGTAACTCCACTTGCTGGTAGCTATAGCGAGCAGTTATCCTGTATGTGGACCAACCACCAGAGGGAATATAATACACATTTTAGCCCCCCAACCTGAAACAAATACTCACCAACAACCACACACCACACCACAGAACCACTAAACCAGGAACCTATCCTTGCAACAAAACCCGTCGCCAACTGTGTCCACATATGTATTCAGGGGACACCATCATAAGGCCTAATCACATCAGCCACACTATCAGAGGCTCGTTCACCTGCACATCTACCAATGTGAAATATGCCATCATGTGCCAGCAGTGCCCCTCTGCCATGTACATTGGCCAAACTGGACAGTCTCTACGTAAAAGAATAAATGGACACAAATCAGATGTCAAGAATTATAATATTCAAAAACCAGTTGGAGAACACTTCAATCTCTCTGGTCACTTGATTACAGACCTAAAAGTGGCAATACTTCAGCAAAAAAACTTCCAGGGAGAGACTGCTGAATTGGAATTAATTTGCAAACTGGATACAATTAACTTAGGCTTGAACAGAGACTGGGAGTGGATGGGTCATTACACAAAGTAAAACTGTTTCCCCATGTTTATCCCCCTCCCAACCCCCACTGTTCCTCAGACGTTCTTGTCAACTGCTGGAAATGGCCCACCTTGATTATCTCTACAAAAGGTTTCCCCCCCACCCGGCTCTCCTGCTGGTAATAGCTCACCTTACCTGATCACTCTCGTTACAGTGTGTATGGTAACACCCATTGTTTCATGTTCTCTGTGTATATAAATCTCCCCACTGTATTTTCCACTGAATGCATCCGATGAAGTGAGCTGTAGCTCAGGAAAGCTTATGCTCAAATAAATTGGTTAGTCTCTAAGGTGCCACAAGTACTCCTTTTCTTTTTGCGAATACAGACTAACACGGCTGCTACTCTGAAACATTTTACAAGTGTTTTATATAGTACTACCTGACTGGGAAAGAATCTGAAGTCCACAGAATGTCAAGACTCTGCCTGGGCTCCATTTGCTGGGCATGCCACACTTAGATATGACAACTGATTTCTAAAATATCCTTCCCATTAAGGCAGGATGGCATGACAGAACAACCCAGTGTGCTATGGCCCACTAGAGTGAGGAAGGATGGTTGAATGGTTGAGGCACTGTCTTGAAACCTAGGAGATCCTGGAGTCAATTCCCTGCTCCACTACAGACTTCCTGTGTGACCACACGCAACTCACTTAGCCTCTCCGTGCCTCAGTTTCCCATCTATAACATGGGCATAATAGTGCTGCCTTACCTCATGCAGTGTTAGAGGAATAAATACATTTAAGCCTGTGAGGTCTTAGATACTACAGTAATGGGGGCCATATAAATGCCATAAATAGACAGTATTTACCACTAGGGACAGTGTTGTAATAGTGGAATAAAACAAATAGCTTTTGGTTAAAACAGCAGGTTTAAAATGAACATAAGGAAGTACTTCTTTACACAATGCAGTCAACCTGTAGAACTCATTGCCAGGGGATATTGTGGAAACAAAAGTATAACTGGGTTCAAGCAAGAATTAGATAAGTTCATGCAGGATAGGTCAATCAATAAGTATTAGCCAAGATGGTCACATTGCAACCTCATGCTCCAGGTTAACTTCAACCTCTGATTGCCAGAAGTAGGAACTGGATGACAGAGGATGGATCACTTGATGATTGTCCAATTCTGTTCATTCCCTCTGAAGCATCTGGCACTGGCTACTGTGAGAAGACATGATACTGGGTTAGATAGACTATTAGTCTGATCCAGTATGGCCATTCAGAGAGCTCAAACCTGAAAGAGCTGGGCACTCCTGTAAGGTGCTGAGCCAGCTCAATGTGCGCTGAATTCAACCGGAGAAGAGGGTGCTCAGCATTTTGAATGAGGGAGACTATAGGTCCTAATTCAGTACCCAGTGAGGTATGTGGAAAGCCTCTCATTGACTTCATAAACTCATTGACTTTAAGGCCAGGAAAGACCATCATGATCACCATGGACTCCTGCACATTGGAGGCCACAGAACCTCACTCACCCAGTGGTGAGCTGGAGCTGGTTTGCACCGATTCACTGGAACTGGTTGTTAAATTTAGAAGCCCTTTTAGAACCGGTTGTCCCGCGAGGGACAACTGGTTCTAAAAGGGCTTCTAAATGTAACAACCGGCCAAAAGTGGCACCTTAGGCACTGACTCCATGGGTGCTCGGGGGCTGGATTTGGTGGGTGCAGAGCTCTGGCTCCTAGGGTCGGGGCATCCACTACGGTGGCCCATGAGACACTCCTGCCTGGTTCTGGGGGCAGTCAGGGGACAGAGGAGGGTGTGGATGGGGCAGGGGCCCTGGGGGGTCATCAGGAAACATGGGGGGTTCGATGGGGCAAGGGTCCCGGGGGGCAGGGGTGGGCCACAATCCCCTCATGGGGTGAGGAGGGAACTGGTTGTTAAGATTTTGGCAGCTCATCACTGCACTCGCCCACTCCTGTAATAAACCCATAATCTCTGGCTGAGTTACTGATGTTGTCACAAGATGGCTGTCCCCCCACCCCCGGGAGTCCCCTGGGTAAACACCAGCCTCATATATTGATAATGCTGTTGCTTATATTGGAAAGAATTTTGGGAAGGGTTAAAGGTACGAATGCAGAACGAAAGGTTTCTTTACAGGCGGCAAAAGGCTGGAGGGGGAGCCCAAATAGCCCAAAGCCATTGCACACACTCTGATACCTGCCAAGACAGAAGCAAGGGAATCCACTCCCCCCCGCCCCATGACCAGCCGTAAGGAGAGTTGCTGAACAAAATTGCAGGGGCCACGAAAAGGAGTGAGACAACAAGGTCAGCAAGAGAAAAATAAGTGTCTCACGGCCCTGAAGCTGGTGTGTTTTGGGAATGCTGAGGAAGCCATGGCTGGCCAGTTTGAACTGGTACACAGAGCTTGGGGAACAAAGGTCCCAGAAGGAGATGCCCCCAAGAGACCCCAGGGACTTAAAAACTCTCCCGGGAGCTGAGGCAAATCGGAGATCAACAGCGGACCCTGGACAACCTGTGCACAGAACAAGAACTCCCGTCCACCCTTCCCCCTCTTCTTCTTATGTTACACCCAGGCTTGGCCAGCTTCGGGTAGTGCAGGTGTGAGTATGAAAGTGGGTTAGGGCTTGGGGCACTAGCGTTTTCTTCCTTCCTCTGAGTGATATGGGAACCCTCTCCCCCCACTCCAGCACTCTCTGCTGTTATTTTATTATTTTACCAATAAAGCTTTAAAACTCAGTTACTTGGTGTGCTCCATCATATCCTCCCTTAACCATCCTGCGGCCTCAGCCTGATCACCTGACACCTCAGGCAGACTGGTAACAGAAATCTGTCACAATGTCCACAAATCTTTATTTAAAAAATTCAAGTTACAGGGAATCCACCGTTTACTCTAATTCAAAGCAGCAAGTGCCCCACACTGCAGAGGAAGGCAAAAAACCACCAGGTCCATGGGGCACAGTATGAAGGCATGCACAGACATGGGAGTGGGAGAAGGAGGTAAAATTATTATTATATCTTTTTTATCTTTTTTTATTGCAGAATATGAAGAAAGCAACCAGGCAAGAGGCTATACTAGATTTGATTCTAATATATAGGGAGGAACTAGTTGAGAATTTGTAGGTGGGAGGCAGCTTGGGTAAAAGTGATTGTGAAATGATAGAGTTCATGATTCTATGGAATGGTAGGAGGGAAAACAGTAGAATAAAGACAATGGACATCAAGAAGGCAGACTTAAGCAAACTCAGATAACTGGTAGGTAAGATCCCATGGGAAACATGGCTAGAGGAAAGAAAGAGTGCAGGAGTGTTGGCAGTGTTTCAAAGAAGATTATTAAGGGCACAAGAGAAAAGTATTCCAATGTGTAGGAAAGATAGGAAGTATGGTAAGAGACAAATGATGGCTTAATCAGGAGATCTTCAATGACCTGACATTCAAAAAGACTCATATAATAATAGGAAGCTAGGTCAAATTACAAAGGATGGATACAAAAAATTCCCCACCAAACAACACAAGCATGTAGGAACAAAATTAGAAAGACAAAGACAAAAAAAACTAGCTAGGGACATTAAGGGTAACAAGAAAACATTTTACAAATACATGAGAAGCAAGAGGAAGACCAAGGACATGGTATACATGTTACTCAATGAGGAGGGAATGACAATAACAGAAAATGCAGCAATGGCCAAAGCATTAAATACCTTTTTGTTTCAGTTTTCACCAAAAAAGTTAGTAGTGATTGGAACACTAACTAGGGTGACCAGATAGCAAATGTGAAAAATTGGGATGTGGGTCGGGTGTATTAGGTGCCCATATAATAAAATTGCCCCAAATATCAAGACTCTCTCTATAAAATCAGGACATCTGATCACCCTACCACTAAGATAGTGAACATCAGTGTATATGGAGTAGGATCTGAGACTAAAATAGGAAAAGAACAAGTTAAGAATTACTTAGACAAGTTAGATGTTTTCAAGTTGGCAGGCCTGAAGAAATACATCCTACAATACTTAAGAAACTGGCTGAAGAGACCTCTGGACCATTCTGATTAACTCTGAGAACTTGTGGAGGACAGGTGAGATGCCAGAGGACCGGAAAAGGGCAAATATAGTACCTACCTATAAAATGGGAAATAAGGACTATTCAGGAAATTATAGACCAGTCACCTTAACTTCAGTACCTGGAAAAATAAAGGAGCAAATAATCAATTCATTTGTAAGCACCTCAAAGAAAATACAGTAACTAACAGTCAACATGGATTTGTCAAGAACAAATCATTTCAGACCAATCTAATATTCTTCTTTGACAGGATAACAAGCCTTCCAGATAGGAGGGAAGCAGTAGATGTGACATATCTCAAATTCAGTAAGGATTTTGAACCTATTAGAAGGGGGTGCACAACGGGTGGAAAACAGTGCTCAGAGAGGTTTCAGAATAACAGCCGTGTTAGTCTGTATTCACAAAAAGAAAAGGAGTACTTGTGGCACATTAGAGACTAACCAATTTATTTGAGCATAAGCTTTCATGAGCTACAGCTCACTTCATCAGATGCATACTGTGGAAAGTACAGAAGATCTTTTTATACACACAAAGCATGAAAAAAATGGGTGTTTACCATTACAAAAGGTTTTCTCTCCTCCCACCCCACTCTCCCGCTGGGAATAGCTTATCTAAAGTGATCACTCTCCTTACAATGTGTATGATAATCAAGTTGGGCCATTTCCAGCACAAATCCAGGTTTTCTCCCCCCCCCACCCCAACAAACCCACTCTCCTGTTGCTAATAGCTTATCTAAAGTGATCACTCTCCTTACAATGTGTATGATAAACAAGGTGGGCCATTTCCAGCACAAATCCAGGGTTTAGCAAGAACGTCTGGGGAGGGCGGGGTTAGGAAAAAACAAGGGGAAATAGGTTACCTTGCATAATGACTTAGCCACTCCCAGAGAGCAGTTATCAGTGGTTCACAATCAAGCTGAAAGGGCATATAGAGTGGGGTCACACAGTGATCCATCCTGGGCTTGGTTCTATTCAATATCTTCATACATTATTTTGATAATGGCATTGAGAGTACACTTATAAGGTTTGCAGATGTTACCAAGCTGGGAGGGTTGTAAGTACTTTGGAGGACAGGGTTATAATTCAAAATGATCTGGACAAACTGGAGAAATGGTCTAAATTAAATAGGATGAAATTCAATAAGGACACATGCAAAGTACTTCACTTAGGAAGGAATAATCAATTGCACAAATACAAAATGGGAAATGACTGCACAGGAAGGAGTACTGCCGAAAAGCATCTGGGGGTTTAGTGGACCACAAACTAAATATGAGTCAAAAATGCAATACTGTTGTAAGAAAAGCAAACATCATTCTGGGATGTATTAGCAGGAGTGTTGTAAGCAAGACACAAGAAGTAATTTTTCAACTCTACTCAGCACTGATAAGGCCTCAATTGTAATACTGTGTCCAGTTCTGGACACCACACTTTGGGAATAATGTGGACAAATTGGAGAAAGTCCAGAAGAAATCAACAAAAATGATTACAGGTCTAGAAAACATGCCCTAGAAAGAAAGATTGAAAAAACTGGGTTTATTTAGTTTGGAGAAGAGAAGACTGAGAGGAGACATGATCACAGTCTTCAAGTTCCTAAAAGGAGGAGGGTGATAAATTATTTCCCTTAAACACTAAGGACAGGACAAGAAGTAATTGGCTTAAACTACAGCAAGAAAAACTTCCTAACTATAAGGAAAACTTCCTAACTATAAGGGTACACATTACCTAAGGAGGTTGTGGAATCTCTGCGATTGGAGGTTTTTAAGAACAGGTTAGACAAATACTAGACTAGATGTTCTAGACAATACTTAGTCCTGCCTCAGTGCAGGAGACTGGACTCAATGATCAATGAGGTCCCTTCCAGTCCTACATTTCTGTGATTAGGGTTTCAAGGCTGGTGGATGAGAGGAGATAAGAGACAAGGTTTGAGACATAGAACAGGAATGGAGATGGGGAACTCCTTGAACTGCTAATGAATTACTCATGATAAACACTAATGTGTAGGTTAGTCAGATAAAAATTCATTACCTGGCCTAAACATTTCCATAAGATCACAATATACTGTATAGTATTCACCTGGTGTCTGGATTTTCACTAGTTGGCCTCTATCCATCAATGCCTGCATGGTGTTGAGATCTCTTCACGGACATATCAGGAAAATTTTGCACACATTCTGAAACTTGCAAAGGCTCTGATGATGCTAAAGCCCACATAGCCATCTTCAAGTTAATTAAACTGTTAAGTAAGAGTAACCATATTTTAGTTCAAACACCTCCAGTGTGGATAGTCTTCAGGGTGCTGCAACTTGCAGTCTTCCATTTTTCATTCATTGTGGCTGCCACAGTGGGAGGGAAAATGTCGGTTTAAGGGTTAACAAGTCAATCTCATAGAAAATGTATTATCTCAGCTCTGGATTTTTTTAAAAAAAATCTATTTTTGCCCAAGGCTGCTGTGTGTTATCAAATAATTTTCCCATACTAAGGGGTCCATAAATCACTCTGAAAGAAGGCAGACTTCAAAAAGTAATTGTGGCAAAAATTCACAGCTTATAAGTTCCTAATACAAGAGAGTACACAGTACATTCACAGTTCAGTCCATTTATTTGGGTAAAAAAATATGATTCATATCCTACATGTTCACAGGTGTTCTTTCATGTACATAAATAATAGATGCTAGACAATGGAGAAATCCCTCTTCCCCCTGAAACTTCTCTTTAAATTGAGGAAGGGAACATGAAGTAATCACCAATTGGCCATTTTTTTTTTAAATGCACTTCTCAGTGAGTTATATTCTGAAGTCTGTATTCAGTAAAAAACTTTTCATGACTTTAATGGCAGTCTTTGCTTGATTAAGGACTGCAGGATTTAGCCCATATGTCACAAATGGGCTCCTAAAAAACTCTTTCAAGAGCAAGAATACAGTGGAAGATACCTGAGTTTTAACTAACAGAAATTTTCAGAGGTCTTCTGCAGAATTGTCTTGTGGTGAAAGCACTAGACTATCCCCATGTCATATTAAAGCACTTCTCAGTCCTCCTGGATGAATAGTAGGGATGCCAGAAAACTTATCATTAATTAAAAAGAAGCTTGTGCTCTATATCCATATGTTCCAATGCCAGAAGGAACAATTGTGATCATCTAGTCTGATCTCCTGTGTAACACAGGCCACAGAACTTCCCCCAAAGAATTCCCAGAGCATATTAGAATTAGGATGTCACAAGTGGGTGCCCTAAATACTCTAGAGTGTGTCTCTACAGCATGTGTGTCTGTATATTTTTGTCATTCTGGTTGATCTCTCTTTTCTGTCTTTTTCACTACCTATTTTCCCCTCTCAACTTTTTCACAACATCTCTAAAATGAAACACGAGCTGCTTCAATTTATAAGATGTTCAAACCTTTTACTAGATGTCTCCCCAAAAATACAATCCCATAATCAAGAAAGAACGCCACACTGGTAAACAAACCAACCTGGCTTACAGGGGATGTGAAAGCAGCTAGAAAGAAAGAAAGAAAGAAAGAAAGAAAGAAAGAAAGAAAGAAAGAAAGAAAGAAAGAAAGAAAGAAAGAAAGAAAGAAAGAAAGAAAGAAAGAACAATGAATTTTTCCAAGTATATTAGCAACAAAAGGATTCTTAGTGGTATTTGTCCATTACTAGATGGAAATAGTAGAATTGTCAATACAAAAACAGGAAAGGAAGAAGAGTTCAATAAATATTTCAGAGCTGCATTTGGGAAAGAGATAAATATGTCATCATATCATAGGATAATGATGAAATATTTTCCAAAGGTAACTAAGAAGGACATTAAACAGCAATAACTAGAGTTAGACCTTTTAAAATCAAAAGGTCCGGATAACTTGTATTCAAGAGTTTTAAAAGCACTTACCAAGTTGCTCTCTCAACTGTTAATGTTGTTTTTCATTAAGTCTTGGAACCCTGGAGAAGTTCCAGAGAATCAGAAAAAAGCTAATATTGTGCCAATATTTAAAAAGGGTAAATGGGATGCCCTGGGTAATAATTATAGGCCACCTTCTTCTTTCGTATGGCTGGGGTAGAGCAGCAATTACAATTTCACCTGAAGTTGATTAAGCCAAATGGCTACATCAGGAGTAGCAAAATTTATTGCAGTAATCATAGAATCATAGAATCAAAGAATATCAGGGTTGGAAGGGACCTCAGGAGGTCATCTACTCCAACCCCCTGCTCTAAGTAGGACTGATCCCTGACTAAATCATCCCAGCCAGGGCTTTGTCAAGCCTGACCTTAAAAATATCTAAGGAAGGAGATTCCACCACCTCCCTAGGTAACGCAATCTAGTGCTTCACCACCCCCCTAGTGAAAAAGGTTTTCCTAATATCCAACCTAAACCTCCCCCACTGCAACTTGAGACCATTACTCCTTGTTCTGTCATCAGGTACCACTGAGAAAGGTCTAGATCCATCCTCTTTGGAACCCCCTTTCAGGTAGTTGAAAGCAGCTACCAAATCCCCCCTCATTCTTCTCTTCCACAGACTAAACAATCCCAGTTCCCTCAGCCTCTCCTCATAACTCATGTGTTCCACTCCCCTAATCATTTTTGCTGCCCTCCACTGGACTCTTTCCAATTTTTCCACATCCTTCTTCTAATGTGGGGCCCAAAACTGGACACTGTACTCGAGATGAGGCCTCACCAATGTCGAATAGAGGGGAACGATCACGTCCCTCGATCTGCTGGCAATGCCCCTACTTATACATCCCCAAATGCCATTGGCCTTCTTGGCAACAAGAGCACACTGTTGACTCATATCCAGATTCTTGTCCACTGTAACCCCTAGGTCCTTTTCTGCAGAACTGCTGCCGAGCCATTTGGTCCCTAGTCTGTAGCGGTGCATGGGATTCTTCCGTCCTAAGTGCAGGACCCTGCACTTGTCCTTGTTGAACCTCATCAGATTTCTTTTGGCCCAATCCTCTAATTTGTCTAGGTCCCTCTGTATCCTATCCTTACCCTCCAGCATATCTACCACTCCTCCAAGTTTAGTGTCATCTGCAAACTTGCTGAGGGTGCAATCCACACCATCCTCCAGATCATTTATGAAGATATTGAAAAAAACTGGCCCCAGGACCGACCCCTGGGGCACTCCACTTGATACCGGCTGCCAACTAGACATGGAGCCATTGATCACTATCTCTTGAGCCCGACAATCTAGCCAGCTTTATAGCCACCTTACAGTCCATTCATCCAGCCCATACTTCTTTAACTTGCTGGCAAGTATACTGTGGGAGACCGTGTCAAAAGCTTTGCTAAAGTCAAGGAACAACACGTCCACTGCTTTCCCTTCATCCACAGAGCCAGTTATCTCGTCATAGAAGGCAATTAGATTAGTCAGGCATGACTTGCCCTTGGTGAATCCATGCTGACTGTTCCTGATCACTTTCCTCTCCTCTAAGTGCTTCAGAATTGATTCCTTGAGGACCTGCTCCATGATTTTTCCGGGGCCTGAGGTGAGGCTGACTGTCCTGTAGTTCCCAGGATCCTCCTTCTTCCCTTTTTTAAAGATGGGCACTACATTAGCCTTTTTCCAGTCATCTGGGACCTCCCCCGATTGCCATGAGTTTTCAAAGATAATGGCCAATGGCTCTGCAATCACATCCGCCAACTCCTTTAGCACTCTCAGATGCAACGCATCTGGCCCCGTGGACTTGTGCTGGTCCAGCTTTTCTCAATAGTCCCGAACCACTTCTTTCTCCACAGAGGGCTGTTCACCGTCTCCCCATGCTGTGCTGCCCAGTGCAGTAGTCTGGGAGCTGACCTTGTCCGTGAAGACAGAGGCAAAAAAAGCATTGAATACATTAGCTTTTTCCACATCCTCTGTCACTAGGTTGCCTCCCTCATTCAGGAAGGGGCCCACACTTTCCTTGACTTTCTTCTTGTTGCTAACATACCTGAAGAAACCCTTCTTGTTACTCTTAACATCTCTTGCTAGCTGCAACTCCAGGTGTGATTTGGCCTTCCTGATTTCACTCGTGCAAGCCCGAGCAATATTTTTATACTCATCCCTGTTCATTTGTCCTATCTTCCACTTCTTGTAAGCTTCTTTTTTGTATTTAAGATCAGCAAGGATTTCACTGTTAAGCCAAGCTGGTCGCCTGCCATATTTACTATTCTTTCTACACATTGGGATGGTTTGTCCCTGTAACCTCAATAAGGATTCTTTAAAATACAGCCAGCTCTCCTGGACTCCTTTCCCCCTCATGTTATTCTCCCAGGGGATCTTGCCCATCAATAATGCCTTCATCATATTTATAAATTGGGCAGTAGATAGTAATATGTTCAATGGTCTATTGTTGGGAGCCACACTTGCACACTGGGGAATCCTTGATTTTTCATTTGTGTATTAGATATCCACATCTACCCTGGTAGATTCGAAGTCAGTTCAGAGGTGACCAAGATGATTATGGAAGATCAAACCCAGAAACCTTCTGCATGGGATCTGGCACTTATATTTTTTAAGTCTTGTTTAGCCCAATCTGCTTTCCAAGCCTCCTTCTGATCATAGCCTGATTGCATGAGGCTAAACAAATGTTCCCAGAAAGTCTTGCAGGACTTAAGACATTGTGGGCAGGCATTGTCAACGTCTTGGTGAATAGGAAGATATCTATTTTCCTGGATTTTCTGAGCTTCACTAAATGTTTCAGCAGTTCTGGGTATCGGCAGAGGAGTGATATTAGACAGGACAGGTAGCCATGGTGTTAGAGTCGACTTAAGGGTTCCCATGATGCATCACAACACTGTATTTAGCTGGGTATCCACAAGTCGTGTGTGGCTGCATCTGCTCCAATGTCAACCTGACATTGATCCCAGGCAAAATAACAGAGTGGCGGCTATGGGACTTGACTATTAAGGAACTAGAAGAAAGCAATATAATTAATGCCAATCAACATAGGTTTATGGAAAATGGATCTTGTCAAACTAACTTGATATCTTTCTTTGATGGAATTACAAGTTTAGCTGATAAATGAAATAGGCTTGATGTAATATAGATAAACGTAAGAAATTTTGATTAAGAAACTAACACAATTATGATGCAAAATTAACATGGTACATATTAAATGGATTAAAAACTGGATAACTGACAGCTCTCAAAATGTAATCATAAACAGGGAATCATCACCAAGTGGTGTGTTTCTAGTGGGATCCCACAGGGGTGGTCCTTGGCCCTATACTATTTAACATCAATGATGTGGAAGAAAACATGAAATTGTTACTGATAAAATTTGCAGATGACACAAAGACTGGGGGAATGGTAAATAAGCAATACAACATCACTGATATAGAGCTATCTGGTTCACTTGGTAAACTGGGCACAAGCAAATAACAAGTTTCAATACTACCAAATACAAGATTATACATCTAGACAGAAAGAATGCAAGCCATACTTATAGGATGCAGGACTCTATCGTGAGAAGCAGTAACTCTGAAAGGACTTGGGGGTTAGGGTGGATAATCAGCTGAATATAACTCCCATTGCAATGCTGCAGCCAAAGTGATCCTTGGAATATACACAAGGGAATATTGAATGAGAATAGAGAGGTTATATTACCTCTTTATTTGGCACTGGTGTGATCACTACTGGTATAACCATGTCCAGTTCTGTCCTCCACAGTTCAAGGATGTTGATAAATTGGAGAGGGTACAGAGAAGAGCCATGAGACTGATTAAAGGATCAGAAAACATGTCTCAAAGTGAAAGAGTCAAGAAGCTCAATCTGCTTAACTTAATGGACAGAAGGCTAAAGAGTGACTAGATCACACTCTATAAGTACCTACATGGGGAACAGGTATTTGATAGTTGAGGGTTCTTTAGTCTCGCAGACGAAGGTGTAACAAGATCCAATGGCTGGAGGTTGAAGGTAGACAAATTCAGACCAGAAATAAGGCACACATTTTTAACAGTGAGAATAATTAGCCATTTGAACACATATCCTTCACTGGCAGTTTTAAAATCAAAATTGGATGTTTTTTTTTTTTTAAAAAGCATTAAAAATGCTCTACTTCAAACAGGAATTAATTTAGGGAAGTCCTGGTGCCTGTGCTATACAGAAGGTCAGACTAGATGATCACAGTGATCCTTTCTGGCCTTATTAGCTATGAATCTATGTTTCCTTTAGAGTCAAACTTTCAAACCAGTGATCAAAATGAAGCCAAATGAGTTCACCAAACCCTAATGAAATGTATGTAGTCATTACTACTGTTACTGGCATCACTGTCTAGTCATGACTTCTTCAGGTTAGCTGAAAGACCTCACATTTAATACTTAAAAGAACTCTTACATAACTTTCCATCTATCGAATACAAGGGTCCTTAGGGTAGTAGCACTAGGGAGGTTCAAACAAGTGTCAGGGTCATTCACAACTTTCCTGTCCTTTCTAGATGGCTAAATGGGAAGAGGGGCTCCAGTTTGCTCCTGGCTAGATAGTAGGGGTCCCAACAGGGAAAAGATTGAGAAGCATTAGAGTACTCTCACCTCTCTGTCAGTCGGAGATTTTTACATAGCATCTATCACCATCTCTCACCGTTCAGACAGGAGAGAGAAGCCTGGATAGGTGTGTGTAGGAGCATCAATTATGGGAGAAGACTTTATCGGGAAGGTGTGTTTTAAACCCAGATCAGATCACTGTCATCTCTCAGCAGAGAAAGAGATAATAGAAACAAGGACAGAAGAGCTCCTTGAACCCTTAGACAGCCAACACCAGAGTTTTCAACAGAACTGAGTCAAACCAACTCTGTGCAATTCCTTTGTCTCCTTAAGATTCTGCAGCTGAACTCTGAGACAAATTGCCAGCTCTTTTCCTGCATGCACTGTACATTTTTGACACCTGAAGAATAGTAAGATTAATGCTGTGTTTAGGAAGTGGATAGGACTATGTCAAGAAAGTAACTCACTCTGTAAATGTGTGTGAAGCCATTGGGCTGAGGTTTCTTGTAGGGAGATAGTTATGGTATGGAGGATTGTGCATGGAGCCAACCGGCCCTCCTGAGTTCTAATCCTGCCAGGGGTTTACTGTAGGGACCTCTTCACCTCTCTGTGCCTCAGTTTCACCAGCTGTAAAGTGGGAATAATATTTATCAACTTCCCTGTGATGGGATGTGCAGGGACTGTCTGTGTTGGCAAGAAAGAGTTAATGCTTTTGGCCTAGAAAGGGCTACAGTTGGTGCAAAGTGCAAAGACACTCAGCAGGGGAAAGGGGACTATATAATGCATTTCTCTAGGACTCAGGGACTCAGAAAGCTCTCTGCAGAGTCTGGAAGAAGGCTAGATGCCTTGAGGAAGAGAACAGGCTGAGGGTCTCTAGTGTGAGCTCATGAACTGTGATGAATTGGGGTAGAAGTCTGGGAGTAGGAGCCTGGGGGAAGGACAAAGGCTTTTTGTTGATTTATACCAATAAACATATCCTGGAAAGGGAAATTTTCATTTGAAACAACAGTTGTGTGCTGTTTGCTTCACAAAAGTAAGGGAAAATGAGGCTGGTGATGCCCCCCATATGGAAAAAGTACAGCAATCCTGGGACACCCTCTCACTGAGGGTTTGTTTGTAAAGCACTTGAAACATGTTAAATACTATATGTTGTTGATACTTCCTTTGAATAATGCAAGTGGTGGTCTACTGGACTGTGAAGCAAAGCTGTATGATTGTATCCAGCACTAACCCAATAATACACCTTGTGCTGTGAGTAAAGAAGAGTGAAACCCCTGGGGAAGCACAGATTTTGGGGAGCAGTAGCTGTTCCCCTTTTCCATCTGAAATCCTGGAAGCCCCTTCATTCCCATTTCATAGAATCCCAGCTCCACAGGTATAGGGAGGGTATATATGGGGATGACCAGAATCATCTCCATGGCAGCATTCTCCTCTTAAATGTAGACTTTCCTCATGGGATAAATGGTCCTGCTCACCCTACTTTGGTCACTGAGGGAGATTCTGGATCAGCTGCCTCTGGGGACCCCATGGAAGTACATTTCTGAGCCACAGCAGATGGGGAGACCGAGAGTGTTGTGTCATGTTAAGAAATATCCCTGCACTTCTCTTGCAACATTCAGGGTGTGAATGGATTTGGGAGGTCTTGCTCCATGCAAATGCTGTTCATGTCCCAAGCAAAGGATATGCATGAAACTCAGTGGGCCCCACTGATGTCAATAGCAAAATTTCCATTGACTTCACTCATGCAGGATCAGGCTCAATGAGTCAAACCTCACATGCTTTTCTGATTTTTATCCAGGATGTGGTACTACCTGACATAATAGTGGTGCCCATTTGCTGAGCATATGCAGATGTTTGGGGCTTTGCTGGCCAGTTTCCCATTTGGATCAGAAATCACAATCAGATATTTCCTTAGTGTAATTTGCTTATTCACAAAATGTACTCAAGCCTATTTCTTTGAACCAGGATGATAACAAATGGCACAAATGTAACTCCCTCTCACAGATAGCTCAGGTCAGAAATGATTGTACTGTCTCCTGAAGCCTCTGTCTCTCTCCAGCGCCTCAGTCAAGTCTCTTTACTTAACAAACCATGTCCCTTCTTCTCCATGCATGAACTTTTTCTTAGCACTGAGTGGTGTGGCCAGGTAGACCTAAGTTTTAGGTGTAGACCAGGCCTTGTGCAGTCTTGAAGCGTCAGCCTGAGGTAGCTATAGACCTTACCCACCACTCCTTAGTCAGGCCAAAGAATTGTTAACAATGAGCCTATGATGGGGTGTCTGCTCAACACAAGCCCTGAGCAGGTTAATGTGGGCCAGGAGGGGCTGATTAACCCTAGATACTGCACCTGGAGGGGAACCAGGGATGGATAGGGCAAATGAAGATGGGGGAGGAGCTGGGATAGGATTATAAAACCAGGAGGTGAGAGCAGGAAGGGGCTGTAGGAAGGAGGTTTGCAGTCACTCCCTAGAGGGAAAGGGATTTGGTTAGGGACACGGAGGAGATCCAGGAGGGTAGTAAAACCTGGGTTCCTGGCCTAGACTAGGGAGTCTTACAAGAGCCCTAGAGGGGTGAAATAGTAGTAGTGGAGGAAGCGTCAGTAGTAAACCAGAGATAGGCAAGGAGATAGAGAGGTGGGGTAGGAAGGAACCCAGAGAAACAGCAACAGGTTCTAAGATTAAGCACACCTGGATTGCTAGTCCTGGGGTCCTTGGGCTGGAATCCAAAGTAGCATGAGGCGGGCTGGGTTCCCCTACCAGCCATTGGGAAGTGGCCGAGGACCTAGAGGTGGAACAGAAGACCATCTCAGGTGGCAGCAGGACAGTTTTCCTGTTGGCATTTGTTAACCTGGTAGGAGGGGACTATCTAGCAGCCTCGCCGGAAGATTGAGTCATGGAGGGAGAGAGAAGGGATTGGGGTGCAGGGGTCACAGTGAGAGTAACCGATGACAGGGGGTATCGGATGGGGAGAGAGCTAATTCCCAGACCTAGTCATAAGTCAATGAACCCCTTTATAGAGCTTTTCCTGAACCAGGTAGTAGAGAATAGGACCCTCCAAATTGCAATGATACTGAGCAAATAACAGTATGAACCACTAAACAATATGGAGAAGAGGGAAAAAAAAATACCTTCCTCTGGCTGGGAACTCCTAGCACTTCTAGAGCCAGAAAACAGACAAAGCTGAAAGAGAGCTACTCAGGCTTTCCCTGCCACACATAAATCACTGTCAATGCTCAGTTTAAAAAGAAGCGGATTAAATCGTATCTTTGTATGTAAGAAGTCTGCAGTCCCTCAGGTGTATTCATTGTTGTGAGGGGGAGACCAGGGACCAGATTGATCTATATATGCCAGCGACCAAGGACAGTCCTGAGGCTGATTTACTAGGGATTGGACAGTCTTGAGAATAATTCTTTTTGAGAATAATGGAGGTGATACCTTGCTCCTCCCCTGCCCCCATTTCCTGTGCTCAGCACAAAGATGGAGTACCTGACAATCAGGCCTCAGTATTCTTGAAGCCCCAAACAACAATTGTTGTAGTCCAGATACAATGAGTTTCCATCATTCCTTTAACTATGCCTGTGCTTTCCATCACCAGAAATGTACATGGTCTCTTTATAGCTTCCACTCAGATTTCTGGAGGCTTGCTCCCACTTTGGACTATTCAAGATTTCATCCCAGGAGGGGGTTCATCTCAACACCCTGAATGGAACAATGAGAGACTCTGAGAGCAGTCAGTTCCACTGGACGAGGCACCCTGTATTTTAAAAATACCTAGCAACACCAATGTATCTGCTTTACAGTTAGGGCTCCAAGATGAGGCGTTGATTGTTCCTCAGAATCTTAAAATCAGTTTTAATTCATTCTTTTGAAATTAGAACTATTTCTATAAAATGACAAACTACACATGATTTCTTTTTTAAAATTGGAATTCAAACCAATGGCTAGGAATACCTGTGACCGGAGAGAAAACCTAAGAGCCTGCAGTCTCTGATGAACCAAAACCAAGTAACTTAACAGGTACTGCTTGCTAGCATTTTACTGTAGAATTTACTGTGTGTGAGTTGAATCTCCTTTTGAATTCTTTTTAAAGGGACACAGTCATTTAACACCTGCATTTAGGGCCTAAAAAAAGAACATAAATGTTTTTTGTTTTACAAAAGCTATTAACAATAACATTTGAGAAGTTCCAGTCCAAATCAAGACCCAGTTGTTCACTGTACAAGCATAAAGAAAAGGAATACTTGTGGCACCTCAGGGACTAACAAATTTATTTGAGCATAAGCTTTCCTGAGCTACAGCTCACTTCATCGGATGCATTCAGTGGAAAATACAGTGGGGAGATTTATATACACAGAGAACATGAAACAATGGGTGTTACCATACACACTGTAACGAGAGTGATCAGGTAAGGTGAGCTATTACCAGCAGGAGAGCCGGGTGGGGGGGAAAACTTTTGTAGTGATAATCAAGGTGGGTCATTTCCAGCAGTTGACAAGAACATCTGAGGAACAGTGGGGGGTGGGGAGGGGGATAAACATGGGGAAATAGTTTTACTTTGTGTAATGACCCATCCACTCCCAGTCTCTGTTCAAGCCTAAGTTAATTGTATCCAGTTTGCAAATTAATTCCAATTCAGCAGTCTCTCCCTGGAAGTTTTTTTGCTGAAGTATTGCCACTTTTAGGTCTGTAATCGAGTGACCAGAGAGATTGAAGTGTTCTCCAACTGGTTTTTGAATATTATAATTCTTGACGTCTGATTTGTGTCCATTTATTCTTTTACGTAGAGACTGTCCAGTTTGGCCAATGTACATGGCAGAGGGGCATTGCTGGCACATGATGGCATATGTCACATTGGTAGATGTGCAGGTGAACGAGCCTCTGATAGTGTGGCTGATGTGATTATGCCCTATGATGGTGTCCCCTGAATAGATATGTGGACACAGTTGGCAATGGGCTTTGTTGCAAGGATAGGTTCCTGGGTTAGTGGTTCTGTTGTGTGGTGTGATGTTGCTGGTGAGTATTTGCTTCAGGTTGGGGGGCTGTCTGTAAGCAAGGACTGGCCTGTCTCCCAAGATCAGTGAGAGTGATGGACCATCCTTCAGGATAGGCTGTAGATCCTTGATGATGCCTTGGAGAGATTTTAGTTGGGGGCTGAAGGTGATGGCTCGTGGTGTTCTGTTATTTTCTTTGTTGGGCCTGTCCTGTAGTAGGTAACTTCTGGGTACTCTTCTGGCTCTGTCAATCTGTTTCTTCACTTCAGAAGGTGTGTATTGTAATTGTAAGAATGCTTGATAGAGATCTTGTAGGTGTTTGTCTCTGTCTGAGGGGTTGGAGCAAATGCGGCTGTATCATAGAGCTTGGCTGTAGACAATGGATCGTGTGGTGTGGTCCGGATGAAAGCTGGAGGCATGTAGGTAGAAATAGCAGTCAGTAGGTTTCCTGTTTTACTCTGTTTACTCTGAAACTTGTACATGCAGAGTAAGAAACAGTCCCTTCCCTGGGCAATTTACAAGTAGACAAAACAGACAGAGGTAGAGTGGGCCTATCATAGAACAGATGGGGAACTGAGTCACAGAGAGATTAAGTAAACTGCCCAAAATCATACAGGAAATTTGTAGTAGGGCCAGGCATTGAATCCACCTATGCTGGGGCCCAGGCCAGTGGCTGAGTATTTCACCACAATGCAATCCTTTCTTTCCCTGACATCCTCCTTCTGTTACAACTCCTATTTCGGCACTTTGTTGGGATACATTTTGGTTCCAAATATAGTTGATTCTGTGCCAGATCCAGATGACTCCTTATCTGTTTTTCAGGACACTGCTGCATCGCCATCACCACTTTATCCCAAGAGAATGGGAAAATTAGTTGGGTGGCTGAATGTACAAGTTGTTTAGTTAGTAACTTGCTATTCTAGGGCAGAATGATCCCTTGCAATTTAAGTCTGTGGTAGTCCACCCATTACTTTTAGTTAGGTTATACAGTGTTTCGTGTTAACGTAAATGTGTATGGAAAGTTTTCTAAATGAGGGTGGAGGACTCTGACGTCTTGTCCCTGTAAATGTTTGAGGACACCCTTCCTCCCCAGAGTAAAGCCTCGTTTGCGTGTCAGTTTCAGTTTTGCATCTTGAACAATAAAGGCAACACAGCAGACAGCTGTGTTTCTATTAGCTCCCTCTGTGGGAGTATGGTCCCACTCAGGGTGAGTCAACGTGGTAGACTTAGGTCCTCTGGAATAGGTAGATATTGTTATGCCCATTCTACAGAGAGGGGAACTAAAGTATGGCATGGAGAATAGGCATGAGTTTCAGCTCTGCTGTAGATGGGTGCAGCATCCTTGGAGTTAATGGAAATGCTCTTGCTAATATCAGGGTTGAATTTGGCCATTAGTGAATTGCCCAAGATCAGACACTGCTGGATTGTCCCTAGTCCTCACACAGCTTCTCAGGCATGTAGGAAGAAATAAGGATACCTATCCAGTTGTGGAGCCGCTTAAGGGCTACTAGCATTGCAGATGCGAGAGCTGCATCCTCAAGGAGCAACTGGACGGGTGGCGGGGGGTGAGTTGGAAGTGTAAGGTGCATGCTGGACTGCAGAACTGGGTGGCTTCATGGGGATGGGTGTAAAGCTCAGATATCTGTGGATCCACTTTCATTCTCTTCACACCCTCTGAGACCAGAGAGGTACCACCTTGCCACTGCAGCAGTGGTAGCAAAGTGACTTTGGTGGTGGTCTGATACCACAGAGTGGAGAAACTCCCTGATCTTCAGGGAGCTGGGCAGCATGGCTCTGTCCTTTGGGTTATCTGCTGCTAGCCTCAAGATTTGCTCCACAGAGAAAGTTTCATTTTTCTCCCCAAAGAACATGCTCACTATAAGCTTCAAAGTCCCCTCTAAGTGTTAATACAAGTGTCACAATTCTGTGCTGTAAACCAATCTATTACTTTCTCTCTGCTTTACTCCCTGCAGAATTTCATTAAAACCCACTTCACTATTAGTGGTTTTCAGGAGTTTGATCCAAAGCCCATTGAAGTCAATGGAGAAGGACCACAGTGCCTTTCATTTAAAGACCTGAGTGTTCTAATTTTGAAATGAAAAATAATAACCAATGTATTGCATTTATATAGGCTGGGATTTTGAATGAAGCCAGAGAGTTAGACACCCACTTTCACTGAGTTTGAACAGGAGTTGGACACTCCCTTAGGCGACTATGAAAATCCCTTAACAAAGTGTTTGTCAATAAGCCCCACAACACACGGATAAGGCAAGGATGATTATTCCTCTTTCTTCAGCGGGGGAAACTGGGGCACAGAACAGTTTTAGGGATTTGCCCACAGTCACCTGCTGGCTAAGCCAGTCTTAGATTCCCCAGCAGTCCTGACTTCCACTCCCTTGTCTAACCAAGGACAGCACTGACTACTGTGAAAAGGTATCTAGATGAAATCCTTTATTAGATCTGACTAATGTGGTGGTATCACTTTGGGAGGTGGAATAGGTGTTCTGAATTCATCTAGTTTGGGCTTTATATTTTTGTTTTCTTTACAGTGAGATCCCAGTTCATATTCTAACCTTGCTTTATAGTCCTTGAATCCCTGATGAGTTGCAAGACTGCTCCCACCCTGTTTGTAAATACATTATAGATGATTTGAGAAATTTCCCTATAGCTCCCAACTTGTGTTGACTAAAGATGAGTAGCTCCTCTGGCATGCTCTTCCCTTTGGGTAAGTTATTAGGAGGTTGGACTGAAGCCTTTGCGGGGAAAGATGGTGCATACTTCTGAAGGGAATGACTTAGAAATGCCCGAGATACCTGTCAGCGTAGGTTCTAACTACTACTGTCAGTTGGTTTCTTGTATGTTTTTGTGTGCGGTCCATGCAACAAGAGGGAAGGTCTGGGTTCGTAGACAACACCACAGCAGATGATCTTTTTTTGGTGTTCATATGGCAGGACCTGGCAGCATTACTGTAGTGAAATTCCATTATAAAACCCCATTTGTTAGGGGTTTAACACACAACTCTTTTAATTTTCATCAAGGTAGAATTTGGCACAAAAGTTCTCTGCTCAAAGTTGATTATTTCAATTTAATTTAAATCAATGTGACTGCTTTTTTACATGGTGGTTACTATAGCATTAAGCTAGCAATGATGCGATTGTCGCTCATGACACCCTTTTGTGCTAAGGCTGTTTTCAGTTGCCTGTAACTTCTGAAACCCAAGACACTTTGAGCTGAAATTTCTCATGCTTAAGCCCAGAGGTAAACAAATTTGTTTAAAAGGTTTAGAAAAAAGATCCTGCAGCTATTGCTTAAGTTACCTCAGTATGGAGCAATAAGAGTTTTGGTTAGCCCTCAGTGAGGGATGTGGCTTTGTTGAGTTTGGGAAAAACTGGGCTGAGAAAGGAAGTCTATTAAGAGAAGGGAAAAAGCAGGATGTTTTCCATTATGGCTCCCTGGAGGCAAATCACATCTGGCTATGCCTGCATGAAATCATGGATTCATAGAAATGTAGGGACAGAAGGGACCTCAAGAGGTCATCTAATCCACCCATACACACACACACACATGCTAAGGCATGATTAAGTGCACCAGACTATCCCTGTCAGATGTTTGTCTAATTTGTTCTTAAAAATCTTCAGTGACAGGGATTCCACAACCCTCCTATGTACCTTAGGGCTTGTCTAAACTTAGCAGTGGATCGACACTGCGGTGATTGATCCACCGGGGATCGATTTAGCAGGTCTAGTGAAGACCAGCTAAATCGCTCTCCCATCTACTCTGGTACTCCACCAGAAAGAGAAGAGCATCTCCCATCAACATAGTGTATCGTGGATCCCTTGGTAAGTAGATCTATGCTATGTCGACCTGAGTTACGCTACAAACGTAACTCAAATTGAGTAGCTTAGATCAACTTTTCCATGCAGTGTAGACCTTCCCTTAGTCTAGTGCTTAACTTTCTAATGATAAGGATAGTTAATCAGTGGAACAGGTTACTTGGAGAAGTTGTGGGATCCCTGTCATTAGTGGTTTTAAACACAGGTACCGTTACTTGGTCCTGCTTCAGCACAGGAAGATGGGCTAGATGACTCCTTGAATTCCCTTCTGCCCTACATTTCTATAATTTTGTATGCATGCATTTGCACGCTTACTGTGTCCTTAGTCCTTAATGCAGGGGGTTTCCTCCCTCACTGGCTGGTGTCAGTCAGCTACCGCAATGAGCCGTGTTACTATATTTTTGTATTTTAGGACTTCTCTATATGGAGAGAGTTAGTGCACAGCAAGCTGGAGTGTAAATCTGGGGTGCACCATACTAAGCTGCTGCGTGGACCCTGCTACCAAAACAACAGTAGTTCAAAGCACCCTGTGGAACTTTTAAGGCACAGCAGTAGGTCCTCATGGTGAGTTAGTGCACAGCAGGCTAGCAAGCTCTAGATTGACACCCTAGATTGCCATGTCTATAGCTCTGCATATAGACAAGCCTACAGTAGTACTTAGAGGCCCCAACCAAGACCAAACCTTCTACCTGCAGGGTGCTATACAAACACAGGATGAGATATAGCCTGTCCACTCCAAAATGCTTGCAGCTTAAATAGAGATGACAGACAAAAGGTGGATGAAAGGAATCACTTATTCCCATTTCACAGATGGGAAATTGAGGCACAAAGAACTTACGGCCAAATACAAGTCTATGGCAGACCTAGGAATGGGAAATGTTTTTTTCCCCTGAGTCCCAGTCCTGTGCTTTAACTGAAAGTCCATCCTTCCTGTCTCTGTGGCATACCAAGGACATCTGCCTTGCTGAGCTCAAGGAGCAGCGGCTCATCAGCCTCACAATCCCCTTTTGATTCTTTCTAAACAGAATGAGGGAAGCCCTGCAGTGTTACTGGGGAAACCTCAGTCATGTGACCGACAGGTTCTCTGTGATCCTTCCTGGTTACATGGGACAGCAAAACAGTTCTTCCAAATCAAAGTGTGCTTATTTGTTTATTGGCCAATGGCTGGCCAGGAAGACCTGTCTTTTCCACCTAGGGGTTTTACGTAGAGGTTACTCCTGTGGCCTCTGGGACAGATGTAGGATAGGGAGTGAATATAGTGTGGCAGCAAGCTCCCTTTCTCTCCAAGAGACTTCACAACTCCCAGCCACACAAATAAGTGTTAGTCAATCCTGTGTGCAGAGAGACTCCAAGTCTTCCACAAAGTGAGCTGCTCAGAAGATAGCAGGTGTTTGCTGTGGCTGTTTACTGCAGGAGTTTCATTCATGTTCTAACATCCCAACAGCATAATGGGAAGTCCAGTGTTCAAAGACAGATCCCCACATCTTATATTTGAATTATTAAAATGAATAGGTCCAAAAAACATGACCTCCAGGCTCCTATGTAGCCAGTTAAATGTGAGATCTATGCATCCAGTGTAGCCCCCAATTAAAAAAAAAAAGAGCTAAACTGTCAAAGGCAGGTGATTATTTTTTAAAAAAATACTTTCTTTATCTGTTTTGGAAATTGCTTGCTGTGACCTTTAGAAAAATAAAATATTGAAAACTACATAGCATTTAAAGGTCTGACTTTAATCTGTGGAAACAAGCAAATTCCACCTTGTGACTGCAGATGCAACCGTAAGTCACTTCATTGTGCCAAGGTACTGCTGGGCTCGCCAAAGATTTAGTGCCAGTTTACATAAGCTGTAATAACATAGGTAGACATAACAAGGTGCATTAAGGACAGGGCAGCAGCTTTAATGTGGAATTTGCTTGCTTTTGTCAGTTCAACTCAGACCCTTAATGTCATTTTAACAGAGATTGCATGTTTAACATTAAAAGTCTCTTCTGTTTCACATTAATGCATTCAGTGCATTTCTTTGAAAATGTAAGGCCCTCTCAGGTATCTATAAAGAACTAAGGCATGTTTATTAATAGAAATATAAATTTAGTGGGCAACCATTATGATCTCTTTAGATTTATCATCCCCACAGATTATTTACATTGCAAACATTTTGGTGAGGAGAGGCACAGTAATTAGCACCCTGACATCTGCTGGGAGAGCAATACAACAGTGCAGGCAATCTAGGAAGTTTTTGGAGAGTGTTGGAGACAACTTCCTGGTACAAATGCTGGAGGAATCGACTAGAGGATGTGCTTCTCTTGACCTTCTGCTTACAAATAGGGAAGAATTGGTAGGGGAAGTAGAAGTGGGTGGCAACCTGGGCAGTAAGAAGAAAAGGAGTACTGGGGCACCTTAGAGACTAACCAATTTATTTGAGCATAAGCTTTCGTGAGCTACAGCTCACTTCATCGGATGCATTCAGTGGAAAATACAATGAGGAGATTTATATACGCACAGAACATGAAAAAATGGGTGTTATCATATACACTGTAAGGAGAAAAAAGAAAAGGAGTACCTATGGCACCCCAGAGACCAACCAATCTATCTGAGCATAAGCCCTCATGAGCCATAGCCCACCTCATACCTGGGCAGTAGTAACCATGATATGGTTGAGTGCAGGATCCTGACAAAAGGAAGAAAGGAGAGCAGCAGAATATGGATCCAGGACTTCAGAAAAAGCAGACTTTGACTCCTTCAGGGAACTAATGGGCAGGATCCTCTGGGAGGCTAATATGAGGGGGAAAGGAGTCCGGGAGAGCTGGCTGTTGTGAAAAACGGGTCACCCTGCTCTCTGTTCCTCTCCCCTCCATTCTCCATCCCTGTAATACCAAACATGGGAAGGGGGAGAAGGGGATCCCTGCTACAACTGAGCTTCCCCCTTCTATCTCAGGCCTGGGGAAGGGGTGAAGAATCCCTTGTGCTGCCCTCTCAGGTCTGATAAGGGCTGAAAAGCCTCCATAGCTACAGAAGGAGCAGAGATAGGGGCAGGCCTTGTGGAAGTTGTGGGAGCTGAAGGGGATGCACCATTGATGGGGGGCCGGGGGATGCACAAAACTGATATGGAAGCTGTGGGGGGCACAAAATTGATGTAGGGACCAAAATCATGTTATTCACTGTAAAATTGCATGTGTTGGCAGCACTGACACTGGGAGCAGGAGAAATTAAAGAAAATCAGAAGCCAGGGTAAACAACACATTTGTTTTTTTAAGTTTAATGATTTTTCGGTGCCTGACTTGCGGGTTGGCAGTACTAGGAATCTGTCTAACGCTGCGTGCCAGCTCTTCCTGTGTGTATAATGAACTTTGTAATCTTGAATGAAATATTAAGTAGGGGAACATGTTAGTCACGATCATTATGAAGAAAAATATAATATTAAAAGATACTATGGGCCTAGTAGCTCAGACTAAACCAATATGCAGGAGGGTTTAATGAACATTCTTGTTCAGAGCAACATTAAAGCTGTTACTTACATTATCTTGTTTACAACAATGTAACGTTTTGTCACCACTTTTTCACTCCAGTTATTTAGTGCTCAATGTTTTGTTTTGTTTGTTTTTTTAAACAGAATAAGGGTTTTTCGAAAACATGAAATGACTAATAAGCTGCTGGCTGAACCAACACAAATTCAGAAATGAAATATCAGCTGTCGATCAAAAGTAAAGGAGCTTGCTTTATTTATTTTTTATACTTATAATTTCCATCCAAGAACATTAGGTAATGTTTCACCAATGATAATACAATTGTCATTTCTGAGACAAATCTCACTGAGTCTTAATAATTCATTATGGCCCTGATCCAGCTAGGTACTAAGTTCTTAATTTTGAGCATGTGAATAATCTTATCTGACTCTTTAGGTGCCTAAATACCTTTGAAAATCTGGTTAAAGCATTGTACTCGTACTTAAGAGACATGAGCTTGGTTCCTCGCTCTATCACAGATTTCCTGTGTGACTGTGGCAAAGTCCTTTCACCTCTCTATGCCATCTTCTATTTGTATCTTGTATCTCTTTCTCCCACTGTTTGCCTTTCTTCATGGTCCTCAGGTATAAGAGGCCAGAGGAGGGTAAGCCTCCCTAAATAGCCAGCCTGTTGTCTTTGGAGCACGCCGCAGCTGAAAGAGCACCCTGACTGTGTCCCCACCCACACTCTTCCCCAAAGCCCCACTTCCACTTGTCCTCTTCCCCCTGTGAGGCCCCATCCTCCTTCCATCTCTTCCCATTCGCAGTCCGCCCACATGGGGGCCTCAAAGAGGTGTGCACAAGCAGTGAGTGGCCATCTGGCTAGTGGGCCAGTGGGCAGTTAGGGTGGGGACCTGGGGGAGGGGGCAAAGAGACATGCGTGAATGGTGAGTGGCCGGTGGGCAGGCGGGCAGGGGCAGGGGGCTGGGGAACGGGTGCAGAGGCACGCACGAGGGGTGAGCGGCATACCGCCTGTCCGGTGGACTGATGAGCAGTTGGGTAGGTGGGGGGAAGGGGACGAAGAGGAGTGAGTGGTGGAGGGGAGGGGGGGCTCGGGGAAGAGGCATGAGGGGCCGGGCGTGGAGGGTCTCAGGGGGAAGAGGCTCAAGCAGGACTGGGTGTGAAGCATTGGTGGAGCTTTAGGGGGAGGAGGCTGAACGTGGGGAGGGGGGCAAGGAGCCTCAGGGCAGGAGCATGGGCCAGGCGCACCCAGCCTCCCCAAACAGAAGAGTCACGCGCCACCCATGCCTTTCTGGTTTATGTAGTTTGTAAACTCTTTTGAGACAAGTGTGGCCCCTTACAATGCATTGTTACAGCCTAGCACAATGGAGACCTGAACTTGGTTTGGGTGTTTATGTACAACTGTGGAGACCTGAACTTGGGCCTCTATATGCAACTGCAATACCCATAATATTATTTCCTTGCTTCCCATGGTTAATTGTTACTATCATGTTCTGAAAAGGCAAAGGATAAAAACATTTGTTTACCTTCAGCATCATTTTATGGGCTGGGGGAGGGACACAGGGCAATTCCTACTCTGCAGGAGTCACTTCCCTGTTGCTGTTTGTAGCCTATAGCTTTCCATCCAACCAGTAATTTTAATACTGGGCCTGATATTGGGACAGGAACCTAACCTCAGATAGTTAACTGGGAATTCTTCAGTAATCAATATAATTAATACACAATCCATAGATCAGGCAACATGGTGATCACAGGCCTGTATCAGTCAGAGGGAAGGTGAGCAGGGGGAGAGGATGGGAGGCGGCTTGGGGGGAAGGGACGCAGAGGCGCGCACGAGGGGTGAGCGGGATACTGGCTGTCCAGTGACCATAAGTTATGACCATAACTTTTTCTCAACAAAAAATTAGAGGTATTGACACCAAACCACTTTGCAAAGTTATGTCTGTTTAACTGATTTGTTTCGGTGAAAGACGACAGCAACAACATTTCCGAGAAAATTAAAACATTTTGTTTAGAAAATGTCAAAATTGAAATGTTTCCATTTTTCAGTTTAAAACAACTTTGTTTCAAAATTGTCATTTGAACCTAAGGTTCTTTTTCCAATTTTTCAATTCCCCAACAACATAAAAAAATGTTTTTGGTTTGGCCCATATCTGTTTTTCTTTTCCGAAATTGCCAGCAAAAAGGAAAAATCCATTATTTACACAGCTCTAGTATTCACCTTTCCCATGGTTCAATTTTACTATCACATCCTACTCTTAACCTGGTAAGTTGGATGGACTCATGTAATCACTTTAGATAAGCTATTACCAGCAGGACAGTGGGGTGGGAGGAGGTATTTTTTCATATTCTCTGTGTATAAATAAAGTCTGCTGCAGTTTCCACGGCATGCATCCGATGAAGTGAGCTGTAGCTCACGAAAGCTCATGCTCAAATAAATTGGTTAGTCTCTAAGGTGCCACAAGTCCTCCTTTTCTTTTTATAGTTCTGATTGTACTTTGTGACAGCATTTTGCTCCTGCAAAACAAACACAGTCCAACTAAAGTACAGCTGCTGTAGGCAGCATAACATAACTTTACTGATTTCAAAGTTATATACAAAATGATGTAATGAACTGCTGAGTGTGGACATGGACTACTTGCATCTACTGCATGTAAGCAGAACCACACACTTGTGTGGCACATTCTTTATTCCAGTAATAGCTTGTAGACCTGCTCCTTTGGCTGAAATGGGAAAAGCTCAAGCTTCCAGAGTAAAAGGAGATATGCTCTAACTTTGATGGTTCCCAAAGCTAATTGATACGCCCGCCATTCTTCTTTGTTTCAACAAAGTATAAAGCTAGGGTCACAAAATCTAGAATTCAGGTCATTTATCAAAAAACTTTACATTTTTTTTTCTTTTCAAGACAGGTGGAACAATACTAAATACCAACCAAAAAGAAAGCTCTTAGTCTGAGTATTCAGTTGGCATAAACAAATAAGCAATGGCCTATTAGGCCTTGCCAATTTTTGCTTATACAATGGAAGTTACTTTGCTAAGTCACACAAAGAAACATTTTTAAAACCAAGCAAAGGATGCGTGGATAGCCCACTGCTATCACACCAAATTCAAGCAGAATACTGGGTGTTGAAATTGTGAGGCAGAGGAGGGGGTTGTGAGGTTGTAGAAGTATGTCACTCACAAAATCCTTTTGGGTTTGATCAAATATACATTATCCAGTTTTACAGGTTAGGAATATAGGAACATAGGACTGGAAAGGAACTGCTGAGTTATTAAGTCCAGTTCCCTGCTATCATACCAATGATCCTTCTGATATAGGTGTATGAGGTATTTGCAGTGAAATTCTAAGTGACTGAGGAGTCAGCACTATGAGAATTCATTACAAATTCAGAATTGGTTCCCTTTCCATGACATTTATATGGTCATAATGAATCCTATTCAGTGAAAATGGGCCCATTTTTTGCCCCAAATTATTGACACTATCAAAACGTGAAATATAGCAGGGATAATACCACAACTTGTGTGTGTGAAATTTTACACCAAAAACATGAAATGTCAGGAGCACCAGTGAACTGATGTTATGAAATCATTCATAAAAATGCTTGCAATTAAGTTTTTCATCACAATCACAATCCCTGGATCAGTTATTTTTTGGTCCATCTAGCCCAGTATCCTGTCTTCCCACAGCGGCCAGTGCCAGATGCTTCAGAAATAATGAATAGAATAGGGCAATTATCGAGTAATCCATCCCCTGTCATCCAGCCCCAGCTTCTGGCAATCAGAGGCTAGGGACATCCAGAGAATGGGGTTGCATCCCTGACCTTCTTGGCTAATAATCATTGATGGACCTATCCTCCATGAATGTATCTAATTCTTTTTTTAAGACAGTTATAATTTTGACCACTACATTATCCCCGGCAATGAGTTTCACAGGTTCAATTTACATTGTGTGAAGAACTATTTCTTTATGTTTGTTTTAAATCTGCTGTCTATTAATTTCATCAGGTAACCCCTGGTTCTTCTGTTACGTGACTGGGTAAATAATACTTCCATATTCACTTTCTCCACACCATTCATGATTTTACAGACCTCTGTCATAGCTCTTTTAGCCAACTTTTTTCTAAGATGAACGGTCCCAGTCTTTTTAATCTCTCCTTATATGGAAAATGTTCTATATCCCTAATCATTGTTGGTGTCCTTCTCTTAACTTTTTCCAGTTCTAATATATCTTTTTTGAGATGGAGAAACCAGAAATGCACACAGTATTCAAGATGTGGGTTAACCAAAATCTCTTTCTAGAGTGGTAACAGCTAATTTAGACCCCATCATTTTATATGTATAGTTAGGATTATGTTTACCAATGTGCATGAATTTGCATTTATAAACACTAAATTTCATCTACCATTTTCTTGCCCAGTCACCCAGTTTTGTGAGTTCCCTTTCTAACTCTTTTGCAGTCAGCTTTGGATTTAATTATCTTGAGTAATTGTGTATTGTCTGCAAACTTTGCCACCTCGTTGCTTACCCCTTTTTTCAGATCATGTATGAATACGATGAACAGCAGGTCCCAGATTGTTGGGGGACCCCATTATTTACCTCTTTCCACCGGGAAAACTGATCATTTATTTTTAC
Source organism: Lepidochelys olivacea (assembly GCF_965140295.1). Classification (NCBI taxonomy): domain Eukaryota; kingdom Metazoa; phylum Chordata; order Testudines; family Cheloniidae; genus Lepidochelys; species Lepidochelys olivacea. The sequence continues at coordinate 13,261,248 of NC_140412.1, forward strand.
ACTTTGTTTCCTATATTTTAAGCAGTTACTGATCCATGAGATGACTTTCCCCTTTATCCCATGACTCTTTACTTTGCTTAAGAGCCTTTGGTGAAGGACCTTGTCAAAGGCTTTCTGAAAGTCCAAGTATACTATATCCACTGGATCACCCTTGTTCTCATGTTTGTTGACCCCCTTACACTATTGTAATAGACTGGTGAGGTATGATTTCCATTTACAAGAGCCATCTTTGCTCTTCCCTAACAGATTGTGTTCATCTTTGAATCTGATAATTCTGTTCTTTACTATAGTTTCAGTCACTTTGCCTGGTACTGAAGTTAGGCTTACTGTCCTTGTACTTGCCAGGATCACCTCTGGAACCATTTTTTTAAAAAATTGGTGTTGCATTAGGGATCCTCCAGTCATCTGGTACAGAGGCTGAGTTAAGCAATAAATTACATACCACAGTTAGTAGTTCTGCAATTTCATATATGAGTTCCTTCAGAACTCTTGGCTGAACAACATCTGGTCCTGGTGACTTATTACTGTTTAATTTATCAGTTTGTTCCAAAACCTCCTCTACTCACACCTCAGCCTGGGATAGTTTCTCAGATTTGTCACCTAAAGAGGAATTGTGTTGACTTCAGCTATAAAAATGAATGGTAGTTCAAAGTACTTTGCTTTTTTAACAGATAAAAGGAGACAGGATAGATGTTATATCAATATACATCATAATTTGGACCTGATCATGAAAGATGCAAAGAATTCATAACTCCTGCAGAAGGCAAAGGGAGCTCCAGTTGCCCAGAATCTCTCAGAAGCAGGTATTTAGTCAACGATTTGTGAAAAGCCCAACTCTATTCCCATAGAAGTCAATGAAAAATTTCCATTAACTACAAATAGTTCAGGATCAACCAAAATGCCTGTGGCTAGCAAATTAACGTTCCAGTTTTGCAAACCTCAACTCAATGGTCCTTCTTATGTCAGTACAGAATAGTCACATGAGTAGGAGTTTATAGTAATTAGGCCTCATTAGTCTGTACTTCTGCTTGCATGTCTTTATCAACATTCACTTTCAGTATATTTTTGTAGTTTATATTAAAAATAAGGAAAATGGGAAACAAAAAATATTTATATTTTCAGTGGAATTTTTGATTACATGACAGTGTTGGCAGAGGTGACAAATATTTCATTTTTCCAGGTATCCTAAAAAAACCCACTCAATTATTGAGATTTAAATTTGATTAATCTCAGAATCAAAACATCCCTGATTGAACACATGAAGCTACAGGTACTCTCTAAAGGGAAGGAATTAATTAAATGACTCCAGAAATTTTGTTAGGTGAGTATTATCATTCAAAGTAAGTTCTTTTGTAATACTGAATTTTTGTGCCCTGTACAATTATACCCATTCAGCTATTATCTGAACATAGAGTATTCTTTCAAAGCTAATTTGAAAGCCAAAGAATAAAACAGCTTTGTATTTCCATATTCCATAATACAGCTTTGTATTTCCATATTACAGTGTCTTTTATCCAAGAATTGCAAGGTGGTTTGAAAATATTAATTAACTGAGCCTGCCGACACCCCTGAGTTGGATAGGGAAGAATGGTTTATTTCACAGATGAGTAAAGTGAGGCTAAGAGAGCGATTAAAGCCTCACTGCAGGAAAACATCCCTATCCAGGACTGTGCTTAAATATGTGCTTAATATTAAGCACATGCTTAAGCCCCACTGAAGTCAATGCACTTGCAAAAGTGCTGTCTTTAACAGAAATGGACTTAAATAAGTGCTTAAGTCCTTTCGTGATTCAGAGCCAAACTGATTTGCTCAGCGTCGCATGGCGAGTGTGAGATACGGGCTCAGAACCCTGCAATCCTGACCCCTGCACCAAACATGAGATTACACTGCCATTGTTTGCTTCAAAAGATAGGCTATTGTATCTGCAATATTGTGTCATGAGACTGTGCAATGAGCCTTTCACAGCTTTTCAGTGTGTTCTCTAAGCCATGTTGTAAAAGAGGCTGGCAAATGTTTCTCTGATGAGTCTTCATTTGCTTTAAACTTTCTATACAAGGGCACAGGCTCTTTAGCTTAATGGGCCCTTTCTGTACCTTCATGCAGAAGGTTGATTTGCTCCATCTTTCTGGCCCATCAAAGTAAGTTACACTCACCAGTGTGTAAGTGACCACCCTCCATTTTCATCTCCCCTGAAACTGGGCTTCTAGGTCTCTGTAGTTCTATCCCTATGTTTTGGGCATAACTCCCCCACAGGCCAGTGGGAGGCACACATAAGGGGAAGAATGATTCATTACAGAAGGGCTGGGCACTCATGTTTGGCTACCTGGATGCTGACTGCACTCCCATGGGTGCGTGTGCTGTCATTTCCGGAGACAACTGTAGACCACAGTCACTAGCCTCTTGGGATTTGAGTGGGCCTCCCAACAGACTCTTCTTTTCATTTGAAACAGACTATGAATGAAAGCAGGTTAGAGTTTTCACTCACGGCAGGCCTCAGCCAGGCGCTTTGTGTCTGTCGTTCTGATTATTGTAACAAAACCCAGGAAAAAAATAAATATCAACCACTCTGAGCACAGACCCATCACTCCCATCACCAGTTCAAACCACCAGTGCAAACCTAGTGTGACACACATAGGAATGGTGCAGCCTGCAGAATGGGCCATCTAGTGAGTCAACAGTGTCCAGTGCTTGGGGCACTAACATATGACCCAAAAGACTAGGGTTATATTCCTGGCTCTCCCATTGACCACCTGTGTTACCATGGGCAAGTCACTTCACCTCTGTTTCCTCTCCCACCCTTTATCTCCCATCTATTTAGACTGTTTGGGACAGAGATGGTCTCTTATTGTTTGCACAGTACCTAGCACAATGAGGACACTAGACATTTCTGTAACAGAAATAGTGGAGTAATTTTGTCCAAGATATGACAATGCATAGGGAAAACATGTCAGTGATGGAACCAATCACTGCTGAATTTAGGTTTTGTGCTGAAAGATGGACAATCCAGGTGAGCAGGACCTGAGAATCTGCTCCATTTTCTCCGACAGGAGGGGCAAATCAGCACTTCTTCTGTGCACATAAAGGACCACTGAGTCAGAATTAGATGCAAGCAAGCGGAGTGCATATGTTTTTTCAGGTGCCTATAAAACACCTGATGTGGTGTGCATGCATCTTGGGTGTTTGCAAACACCCATGCAAATGCCTGATTTCTACATCTGGCATTTGTGCATATATATAAACATTAGGCATGTGCCAAAGTAGCCACACAATTGTGTGTGCCTTTCAAGCCTTAAACTTCAGGCTGTTTTACATGAGGAAGAAGAATACGATGAAAAAAAAAGACTGATAGAGTGAAAGAAAAGGTTAAAGAAAATAAACTTCAAAAAAGGAGATAAGATTTGTGCTTAGATACATAACTGAGAAGACAGACAAGGCTTTGGAAATACCTAAAGAGGTAGGTTGATAAAGTTCAGCAGTATAATGGGTCTCACCCTGCTCTGATTACATCCAATAGGATCCTGGGTGCAGGAATGGGAACAATATGGCTTAGCTGTGCAGATAAAAATGTCCCTGTTCAGTAATTAGATGGACAATATAAATAGATAGACGTGTCTAGTGTGTGCAATGTATTATATGAATCACAATCAGTTCAAAAAGGGGTGGACAATGTGGATCAGAATTCCGGTTTCTCCTTACAGGCATTCTGGGTGCAGCAGAACAGAGTTATTATAGCATACAGGAAAAAAACCCTCAAAGTAGAATAGGAATAATGTAAACTGGTGGCAAAGCATAAGGGTCACGTATATCTCTATCAGATAGATGCAGTTTCCACACGGTTTTCTAGGAAGTTATGTCGGGTATGTTTTCTCAAGAACATTAACGATGCAGAGATGCCTTAAAGTTATGATTCTGAAAGCAATTGGATTTCCTGCTTTGCCAATTATGTCTTCTAGAACATTGTGACAAGTTCAGTTTGCGGGGGTTCTTTTAATAATCTGCCTTTACATGTCTGAATCACTAGACAAATTAAATGCTGTTCCCTGTAACAATGGCCATAATCTCAGCTGCTCATCTGGAATCCCATCAATACTGGACATTTGGCCAGCAAATGATTCATGTCGCATTAAATTACATTTCTGCTTTCCTGTGCTGCCTCTTTATATTTTCTTGACACTTCAATTCATTAAGCAGACGGAGATGGAACATGTGGCTGAAATATTTTGTTCAATAACATGTAAGTCCGGTCCCCGCAAGCTAGCACACTCTACCTCCCTTAGAAGAAGGTTGTTTCACTTCAGCTCCCCTAATAACTGGTTGAAGCCTCCCTTACAGAAATCCGTTTCTGACGACTCATGCACAGTTGATTAAATGCCTCTCTTTAACCCCCATCCCTCACCCCCTTCTCTGGATAAATGCAAAGATGCTAAAATCAGAAAGATGTTGATTAAGACGATATCAGACAATTAATTATGCATTGTAATAACCTTTGTCCTAAGCTTTTTTTTTTAATCAGTTGAAACTAAATGTGATCAGATAATTACACATTCCTGTGTTCTAATCAAGCTGTGGGCAGAGAAAGGATGTTGAGAGAGAGGAAATGGGGCAGAACTTAAGAGATAAATAACAGGAAATGAAGAAAAAATGGCAGCTCTTGAAATGGATAATTATATAATTATTTCACTTATTGTAGCATCATATCAACAAGTGGGTTCTTCCGGCAGGGGTTTTTGTGGCCAGCTGTAAGTCAGCTAACACGTGTGCAAGGAGGAGATGTGCAGAACGGCAGTATTGGTGTCTGAATGGAAAACAAGCCCCTCACAGAGGGAAGCTGCGGGACCTGATTCTCCATGGCCAGCTTCGATCATGTACACCTAGCAAATTACATTTGTGCTGGGGGCATTTTCACACACTTTGCATAGGTGCGAATGACAAGGCAAAGTGTAAGAGGTGTGTATGGGTGTGAAAATCAGCTTCTCCCCTATTTGATATAATACAAGAGACATGTTTACGCCAGCACAACTCCCTTCATGTCTGTGGAGGTACAGAGCTGGTGACAGAAATTAAATAACAAATCAGGCTCAAACTTGTTCGTCAGTGTGGCTCTTTGGGTCTAATTCTGGTCTTGCTCTCGCTGGTGTAAAACAGACCTAACTTCACTGAGCTGAGAGTGAAACAGGTAGGCATGAGATCAGATTGAAGCCCTTTGCATGGACTTAGGTCACGACCAATAACAATGGGTCAGTTCCTCAGCTGGTGTAAATGGGCATTAACTTCAGCTGAGGATCTACATAAGAACAAAAGAATGGCCCTACTGGGTCAGACTGAAGGTCCATCTAGTCTTCTGACAGTGGCCAGTGCCAGGTGCCCCAGAGGGAATGAACAGAGCAGGTAATCATCAAGTGAGCCATCCCCTGTCGCCCATTCCCAGCTTCTAGTTCACTCTGAGCAGAGTCTCCGGCATTGCAGTGTGTTGAGACCGGCTTACAGTGGAGCAGACCACAGCACGACTTGGGTCCAAGACCTTGCCTAGTGCTTACACTTATGGTGGTGTGTAGGGTACATGTGGCTATGTGCCGCAGCCAAAGGCAGGCCGCATCCACCCTTGGCACTGCAGTGCGTAGCTACACGTGCCAGTGAAAGGCTTTGGCAGCTGGGCGCCAGCGTGGAAAAGCTCCAGAAGTGGGGAGTGTTTCCCCGATGTCACACCCACACGTACCCCTTCCCCTCCCCCCGCCCGAGCTTCTCCCCGCTGCTAGAGTCTTTCACTGCGGTGGAGAAGGCTCCGGCAGCAGGACACTACGCTGCTAAAAAGAGCAATGTAGATGCAGGAGGCAGTGGGTGGGCGTGTAGAGAGCTGTTGAATGTACTCTCCTCTCCCCGCCTAAGCCATGCCTCGTTGTCTACACGGCTATTCGTACGCATGCTACCTGAGCACACAGCGTGTGCCCCGACACGCTGCTGTAGGTGTACAGGTACTTTCAGAGTCACAATTCATTTCTTGATTCCCCCCTTCCTCCACGGGGGGACCAATCTTCTCCTGTCTATGCCAGCCTCAGATCACTCTACTGTGCAAGCTCGCTCAGCTGTGCTGGCTGGTGCCTTGAGGGATGCAGTCTAAGGCTCTGCCCACTCTGGGTCCTCCTGCCTTAGGCAAGGAACGGTGGTGCCAGCAGCCCCATGGGAGAGGCCCTTCCCTCCATGCTGAGAGTTGCTGTGTGCGTAGTCTGTGCTGGGCCACAAGGGGACACCCTTGTCTCCCTTATCCCCTCAGTGGAGAGAAAAACAAGCAACCATCTGGCCTCTCATATTCAGGAATAGAGGGGGGTCCTAGCCAGCATGTTCAGATGAGAATCTGAGCACACCCAGTGATTGGGGCTGTTTAGTTCCAGGGATTTTGTTTGGGCCCATCTCTGACCCCGAATCAACAAGGTTCTTAAGTATATAGCCTGACTTTAAGCATAGGAATAGTCCCATTGAATGAAATGTGACTGATTCCTCATGTGCTTAAAGCAAGGTGGTGTGCTTTAGAGCTGTGTGGGAAAGGGTTTTCCCATCCTGAAGTAATGCTTGAAGTTTCATTCCACCCCCGTTGTGCACTGGGATAAAACCAAGGCCTTTTGCAATAAAATAGAGAGAGAAGCCTGGTGGTTAGGGCACTCACTTAGGATAGAAGTCACCCAAGTTTAAGTCTCTATTCTGAATCGGAGTAGTGATTTGAACCTGGGTGTCCCACATCCCAGTTCTTTTTCTTTCTTGTGTTTTGACCAGAAAGTCCATCCTGGACCTGAGAAACCTCTCCCTAAAAAATTTTCATTGAAAAAATCCTGACCAGATTGTGTGGCCAGAACTGGGGCCTGTGGTATTAACACGGGGTTTTCTTGCCCTAAGAGCTGCTCAGAGACTGGATAGAATGAAATCAACATAGGTAGCCTGATAGAAATGTGTCCCTCCTTTCTCTGTGTTCCCTTTGTGCTCTGTGCTTTTGTGCAGATGCATTTTGTTTTTTTCTTTAAAAGCATGAACAGGATGCCTGAGAAGCGAGGGTGAGCTGTATTGTTCTCTCTCATTAATATCACTTCTTTTCACATCATTAAGTACACAGTCCCACCATATGGGTGAGCGGTGTGTGTGTGACCTGGTGAGACAGATATTAATGAGCACTTTTTTTTTTTTTTGCATTTTGCTTTGATTGAACTTTTCATCACCTTTGCTGTTTGGAGAGCCTTGCATCCATTTCAGTTAAGTCCTCACCCTAGAGCTGGTTTAATATATTTTACCAGATTGACCTTTCTCACACATGACTGGCTGTCACGGGGGAAGAAGAGTAGGTCCAGGTTTCTCAATCGGAAGCCATCTAATTGCATAGAACGGTATTTTGCTGGTGTATAGACAATAGGGCTCAATTACTCAACTCATTAAACATTTGAATATGATCCTGGAGGGTCAGATAACAAGAAATAAGCAGCTTTTCTTAGCTCTCATTTTTTTTCCCCTATTTTGTTTTTCTTTTTCTCAAAATGAATGTTTGTTTCAAACTGAATGAGAAATTCACATTATAATTACAGATTGATTCAGTGCTCATTTAAACTTTGTTGATTGCCAAAGATGCCGATTTATACCAGCAGGGGATCTGGTCCACTAACATTTATTCTCTTTTTCTACTGCGCTTTACAGTGGTCACCCTTAAAACCAGCCAATTTTGCCTTAGATGAATAGATAAGATTAGTGGGATATTTGTAAGATACATTATACTCCAGTATCGGTAAATTGACCATACATCCCAGTTTTAGTGGGGATGTCTCAGTTTTACATGTGATGTCTGGGAGTCCCAGGAAATTCTTTTAGGTCCCCTGAAATATCCCAGCTGCCATCATCCATCAAACTTTTTGTGGGGTTTGGTTTATTCAGCACATATTGCGGCACCAAGTAACATTTCCTCCGGGTTTACCAAGAAAACAAAGTCCAGCAGAACGAGTATACAATGTGATGAGCCGTGTTTGTACAGCCACTATCAGAGCGGTCCTTGTGCTCAAAGTGAATATATTGACACTGCGTCAGCATTCATGATAGACACCATCGGAACACTAAGCGGCTGGCAAAATCCTCCAGGCTGAGGAATACGCACGAGCTGCTTTTCAGCCAGAAGCTGGTAGTACTGCCACCCCAGCACACATTGTGTGTAAGTGTATTTTTGTCATGTAGGGCTATTTTGGACTCTAAAAGAAAAACTCCACAAAACTGCCCTGATTTATTTTTTTTTGTATTTTGCAAATATGATCACTTTAAGTATAGGGTATACTGCAAAACTTGAGCTAACCGTATCCATTTACTTATGAGATCTGGTACAGTTTCACTGTACATAAGTCAAGTAATAGTCTCCAAAGGTCATTCAAAGTTGCTGTTACGGTGAATTCTTTCTAAGCTAAGATTTTCGTCTGTGTGTTTGATTGGGGATGGCTCTAAACCGTAAGCATAGCCTAATCTAGAGTTTGGAATCAGCCCATTACAGAACTAGGAAGAGTTGCAAAGAACTGGTCTAGATACAAACCTCCATAGAGTTGGGGAGTTTCCAGATTCAGCATTTTGGCTCAGGCCAATTCCAATTTAATATAAAGAGGAACAATTAAAAAATAAGAAGAGTCTCAGTTTGTTCATGCAAAATATTTCTCTTCATCTTTTCAATAGAGCTAATTCAACATTGTCTGTCAACCCATTTTCCCAAGAGAAAATAGATTTTATCAAAATGGAGATTTGCAGAGGAAATATCCATTTTCACAGAATTTTTCAGGCTTTCATTATAAAAGCCAAAAATTCGAGATGAGCAATGAGTGGGGTGTGCAAATTTTTTTTGCAGTTTTGGACTTTCAGTTTTTCAACAAAAAAGATGAAAGAATGAGAAAAAATATGAAAACAATTAAATGGTGTGAATTATTATAGAAAATATTTGCTGTTGAACAATTTAACAGTATTTCTTGGTGCTCAGTTTATATACTATGCGTATATGGCAAATGAACCCACACCCTATTAATTTAATGTGGTAGCTTGGAGTCGGAAGTGTGTGCTGAAGAACAGATGAGTAGTCAAACACTGGAAAATCAGAACTTTTCTGGGTTTGAAATACAGATACTAACCCAGCTCTTAATTTTGCAGGGGACTCTGTTTATGTTGTTATCCTGTTGACATGATCCATATTTTGTATAGACAAAGAGGGAAGTCTAAGAACATAAGAATGGTCACACTAAGTCAGACCCCAGGATCCTGGCTTCCGACAGTGGCCAATGCCAGGCCAAACAATCCATCCCCTGTCACCTACTCCCAGTTTCTGTCAAACAGAGGTTAAGTACACTTCAGATCATAGTTTTGCTTCCCTGTCCATCCTGGCTAATATCCTCATGGACCTCTCCTCCATGAACTTAACATATTCTTTTTTGATCCCAGTTATTCTTTTGGCCACTACAACACTCTCTGGCAAAAAGTTTGGCAGGTTGACTGTACATTGTGTGTAGAAATACCTTCTTGTTTGTTTAAAACCTGATTCCTATTCATTTCATATGGTGACCCCTAGTTCTTGTATTATGAGAAGCAGTTAATAACACTTTGTTTACTTTATCGACACCAGTCATGATTTTATAGACCTCTATCATATCCCCCTCAGTCGTCTCTTTTCCAAACTGAAAGACCCAGTCTTTTTCGTCTTATTTTCTGTACCTTTTCCAATTCCAATGTATCTTTTTTGAGATGGGACAACCAGACCTGCACACAGTATTCAAGATATGATTGTACCAGGGATTTATATAGTGGCATTACAATATTTTCTGTTTTATTATCTGTCCCTTTCCCGGTGGTTCCTAACATTCTGTTCGCTTTTTTGACCGTTGCTGAGCATTGAGCGGCTGTTTTCAAAGAACTCTCCACAATGACTCCAAGATCTCTTTCTTGAGTGGTTACAGCTAATGTAGACCCCATCATTTTTATGTGTAGTTGGGATTATATTTTCCAGTGTGCATTACTTTGCATTTATCAACATTGAATTTCATATACCATTTTGTTGCCAATTTTGTGAGATCCCTTTGTAACTCTTCGCAGACTGCTTTGGTCTTAACTCTCTTGAGTGGTTTTGTATCATCTGCAAATTTTGCTACCTCGCTGTTTACTCCTTTTGCCAGCTCATTTATGAAAATGTTGAAGAGTACTGGTCCCAGTACAGACTCCTGAGGGACACCGCTATTTACCTGTCTCCATTTTGAAAACTGACCATTTATTCTTACCCTTTGTTTCCTATTTTTCAACCAATTACTGATCCATGAGAGGACCTTACCTCTTATCCAATGACAGCTTACTTTGCTTAAGAGCTTTTGGTGAGGGACCTTGTCAAAGGCTTTCTGAAAATCTAAGTACACTATATCCACTGGATTGAACTTGTCTACATGCTTGTTGACCCCCTCATGTTCCATGATATTCCAGAATAAGAGTAAAGAGGCCTGATTCTCTACTGTTTTATAGCTTTTCTAGTCACTTCCACCTGTGCAAACTGAGTGCACGGTAGGTGTGAACTACTTCTAGGCTAATCTGATAGCCTTTTACAGCTGCATCCCTTTTGCAGAGATATAAATGACTGCACAAAGCACAAGGTAGGGGAGAATCATGCCCACCGAGTCTAGACTCCATGTGTTCAGGGAAATAAAAGTACCTTTCTCTCCCAGATTTTTCTAAGACTTGCAGTAGCTGCAAGCCTGCTAGAGCATACATGGCCACACATTTTGACACTTTACCTTATGATCAAGTTGGAGGCTGTACACACTTCCAAGATATCACTGAACCAAATCTAAATCTAGCCCTGTTGTTATTAACTCAGTGACAGTTTATATCACCACACAAATGAGGATTGTTTATGCATGGTGTCAAGGAACATTTCTGCAGCATCTCCTTAAGGAATCAGGCAACAAGCAAAGCCTATTCTTTCAAGTCTATCGCGGGCGGGGGTGGGTTTGGATTAAAGATAATTGGAAAGAAAATAACTGACAAAAGGCCATGGAATGACATTTTTGCTGTACCACCTCAGTGTGATACTACAGATAATAATTCACTTTTTCACAGCTGCAAGGCAGCTGGAATTAAAAACAGCAAGATTCAGCGGGATGACTTAAGTCAACTAATCATCAAAATAACTCAACTGGAAGAGCCGTACTTGGACAATAGCCAGGCAAGTAAATTCCCATCTATGCCATTATTTTCTCACCAGAAATCTATGGGGACACGTGTATCACATTGAGAAGATCAAAGACACTCAAACATTGGCTCGATTCATCTCTCTGGCTAATGAGCCTTTTGCTACTTTTCATGCCACTGCTAAAATTAAAGCCCACACACTCCAGGAAGCCTGTATTAAAGTAAATACAGTATGTTAAATTCACTGTAAAGGAAATAATAAACATTTTATCCTTCAGATACCGGTCAGAGAGGCATATATCTGGATCTCTTCTTAAAGCCAGTTTATGAATCTGTCCACTGAAAAAGCAAGATTTACTCAGTTCCCCAACCCCAGTAAATCAGGAATCACCATGCATTGGGCTCTTATCTCTCTGTTCTTGAGTTCCCAGGGTCAGATCCTCAGCTGGTTTCACATTGGTAGAGTTTCACTGGTGTCAGCGGAGCTATGCCAATTTACACTAAATGAGGAAAGGGTTCTTAGAATCACATTGACATATCCTCCAGCTACATAAACAAAGTAATCTCTTTGCCCATGGACCTTCTCCCCATCCCATAACTCTGTGGAGCGCTACACACTGAAGTGTATGAAAGCCCTTTATGGTTCAGGCCATGGCTTTGCAAGATCCGATGGGTATCAGCACTCACACCTCACGTGCCTGGATATTTGGCTTTACTATGAAAAGGGACAGATGGGGATTGTATTTAAACATACCCTGTGCCAAAAATACCAAATACTTCCTCAAGAAAATACTACAAAGAGTTCAGATGACCCATGAGTATGTTAAGTATAGACCGTCAATTCACTGAAAGTGAAAAACAGAGGGATTTTAGTCCTGCTTTCAGTTCAAATCTGACTTGAACCTTAACAATGCTGCTGCTTGTGCACTTCTATAAAACAGCTGGGTAGGATGTAAGTGAACCTAGGAGAAAACCAAACAATGAACATCTTGAGATAGCTACACAAGGTTCTCAGTGATTTCATTAGCATTTGCACAGTGTTTCTTAGGCTAGAATTAAGACAAAAGAGCCTTTGCTGGTGTCAACCTTGCTCTGACGTTCTCTCACTCCGAAGCTTGGGTTCATTTAGCAGCTTAGCATTTCAATTTTTGTCACACAAGCCTTAAAGGAATCATAGTCCAACCCCCTGCTCAAAGCAGGACCAATCCCCAACTAAATCATCCCAGCCAGGGCTTTGTCAAGCCTGACCTTAAAAATATCTGAGGAAGGAGATTCCACCACCTCCCTAGGTAACGCATTCCAGTGTTTCATCACCCTCCTAGTGAATTTTTTTTTCCTAATATCCAACCTAAGCCTCCCCCATTGCAACTTGAGACCATTACTCCTCGTTCTGTCATCAGCAGTGTGATGAGCCACTGAGGAGAGTCTAGATCCATCCTCTTTGGAACCCCCTTTCAGGTAGTTGAAAGCAGCTATCAAATCCCCCCTCATTCTTCTCTTCTGCAGACTAAACAATCCCAGTTCCCTCAGCCTCTCCTCATAAGGCATGTGTTCCAGTCCCCTAATCATTTTTGTTGCCCTCCGCTGGACTCTTTCCAAGTTTTCCACATCCTTCTTGTAGTGTGGGGCCCAAATCTGGACACAGTACTCCAGATGAGGCCTCAATGTCGAATAGAGGGGGACGATCACATCTCTCGATCTGCTGGCAATGTCCCTACATATATATACAAAATTGCCATTGGCCTTCTTGGCAACAAGGACACACTGTTGACTCATATCCAGCTTCTCGTCCACTGTAACCCCTAGGTCCTTTTCTGCAGAACTGCTGCCGAGCCATTCGGTCCCTAGTCTGTAGAGGTGCATGGGATTCTTCCGTCCTAAGTGCAGGACTCTGCACTAGTCCTTGTTGAACCTCATCAGATTTCTTTTGGACCAATCCTCTAATTTGTCTAGGTCCCTCTGTATCCTATCCCTACCCTCCAGCATATCTACTTTTCCTCCGAGTTTAGTGTCATCTGCAAACTTGCTGAGGGTGCAATCCACACCATCCTCCAGATCATTTATGAAGATATTGAACAAAACCGGCCCAGGACCGACCCTTGGGGCACTCCACTTGATACCAGCTGCCAACTAGACATGGAGCCATTGATCACTACCCGTTGAGCCCAACAATCTAGCCAACTTTCTATCCACCTTATAGTCCATTCATCCAGCCCATACTTCTTTAACTTGCTGGCAAGAATACTGTGGGAGACCGTGTCAAAAGCTTTGCTAAAGTCAAGGAACAACAATTCCATTGCTTTCCCCTCATCCACAGAGCCAGTTATCTCGTCATAGAGGGCAATTAGATTAGTCAGGCATGACTTGCCCTTGGTGAATCCATGCTGACTGTTCCTGATCACTTTCTCTCCTCTCAGTGCTTCAGAATTGATTCCTTGAGGACCTGCTCCATGATTTTTCCAGAGACTGGAGGTGAGGCTGACTGGCCTGTAGTTCCCAGGATCCTCCTCCTTCCCTTTTTTAAAGATGGGCACTACATTAGCCTTTTTCCAGTCGTCCGGGACTTCCCTGGATCGCCATGAGTTTTCAAAGATAATGGCCAATGGCTCTGCAATCACATCCGCCAATTCCTTTAGCTGTCTCGGATGCAGCACATCCGGCTCCATGGACTTGTGCTGGTCCAGCTTTTCTAAATAGTCCCAAACCACTTCTTTCTCCACAGAGGGCTGGTCACCTCCTCCCCATGCTGTGCTGCCCAGTGCAGGAGTCTGGGAGCTGACCTCGTTCGTGAAGACAGAGGCAAAAAAAGCATTGAGTACATTAGCTTTGTCCACATCCTCTGTCACTAGGTTGTCTCCCTCATTCAGGAAGGGGCCCACACTTTCCTTGACTTTCTTCTTGTTGCTAACATATCTGAAGAAACCTTCTTGTTACTCTTAACATATCTTGCTAGTTGCAACTCCAGGTGTGATTTGGCCTTCCTGATTTCACTCCTGCATGCCCGAGCAATATCTTTACAGTGTTCCCTGGTCATTTGTCCAATCTTCCACTTCTTGTAAACTTCTTTAGGTGAAAGGAGAATAAAGGAGAATAAGACCATAAGAATGGCCATACTGGGTCAGACCAAAGATCCATCTACTGCAATATCCTGTCTTCTGACAGCGGCCAATGCCAGGTGCCCAGAGGGAATGAACAGAACAGGTAATCATCAAGTGATCCATCCCCTGTCACCCATTCCTAGCTTCTTGCAAACAGAGGCTATGGACACCATCCCTGCCCATCCTGGCTAATGAATGTATCTGGTTTTTTTTTAATCTTGTTCTGGTCTTGGCCTTCACAACATCTGCTGGCAAGGAGTTCCACAGGTTGACTGTGTGTTGGTTGAAGAAATACTTCCTTTTGTTTGTTTTAAACCTGCTTCCTATTAATTTCATTGGGTGCCCCCTAGTTCTAATGTTATGAGGAGTAGTAAATAACATTTCCTTATTTACTTTCTCCACACTATTCATGATTTTATAGACCTCTATCATATCTCCCCTTAATCATTTCTTTTCCAAGCTGAAAAGTCCCGGTCTTTTTAATCTCTCCCCATATGGAAGCTATTCCATACCCCTAATCATTTTGTTGCTCTTTTCTGAACCTTTTTCAATTCAAATACAGCAGAACATTTACCTTGTGAAATAAATCTGGAAAGTACTACAGGAGTCTGAGTCCTTTGAAGCAGAGTTCAAACCTCTAGCAAAGAGCTCACTGTGACTCTCCAAAGAACTGGTATGCGGAGAAATGAGCAGAACTTGTAACAGCAGGATTTCCCCCAGATCATTTGCTGTCCTTGTGAAAGAACCTCTATTCTCAGCTGCCTGCTTTGTCTGTGGGTGAGGTGTGGTTATTTGGGAGCAATTATGGGCCTCATTCTCAAGGAGAAAAACTCACCCTTAGGGGTGCCACCTTTGAGAATTTGCCAGATGTTACAACTAGTGGGCCAGTTATGTTGACACATGACCCTATGATTTCCTGACATCATGTTTTGTGAATGCCAAAAGGTATTTCCCACTGAAATTTGGATGAACCTGGAGACAGTCACCTAATTAGAGCCAGTCTCCAGCCCATTAGCAAGGCTTTGTGCCAGGATTCTCTATGGGAGAAAGCAGAATGAAATCCTCCTGGCTAGTGGGAGGGGACAAAGGAGTTTGCTGATGGGAATCCATAGCTGTAGTGATACAACAAGGGGCACAGGGTTTACCTCCATGGCCTCTTCTGCTCCCAGGAAGGAGAACTATTTCATATAGGGCTGTCCCGAACCCAATGGATGGAGACAGGATTTTGACCAAAAGCAGCAGAATCAGAAAGAAATGGGACTGTCAGATTAATTGTCCATCAGGCTTTTTTACTGTGCATTATGCTGTCTTTTTAGAGCTTCAAGAAAGGGGTGGAAAGCAAATGTCTTGATTCCCAATCTCCAGCTCTAACAAGAGCCACAAATTAGTTCCTGAAAACTCGGATGGAAAGAGTGAATTAGCAGTTTCTGCTTCTTCACAGCATCACCGGTTTAGATACCATAGCAAGTTGCCACTGCTGTGATGAGCAACGTCAGTTACTCCTTCCCTAGGAGGATCTTCAGTTATGTGTGTATGTATATCCAAAGATGCACATATCTTTCCTAAACTTTTTAAGGCACTAGCTATAAAGGATGCAATATGGAAAGGCAAGAACTGACATAGCCTCTTGGTCCATCCATATCCCCAAACTCTGCCTTTAAAATCGCACAGTAGCTATATAGCTTAAAGGAGAAACACTGACTTCTCTCCCAAGGTCTGTCCCTTGTTTAATTAGTATTGACATTGTCACTAATATTATAAGAGCAGTACAGATGGTAAATTCACACCTGTTCCATGTTTTGCACCTTGTCAGAGCTTACCATGGCATGATTTTCTTGGGAATGACAGGGTTATTAAACATCTTCCGACAAAGGTATCTGAAATTTTCGCTCAGCTCACTCCATAAAAGACTGCAACTTTCTTTGAGAACAGAAGAACAACAACAAGTTTCTACCCTGGTACAGATTTAAAGGAGGACAAGGCAGCCCATGGGAATTCTACTTTTTACAAGATGAAAAAGCATGTAGCATGCATGGCAGCAAAAAGCAAGGGCTTTGCGCTAGGGGAAGGAGAGAGTGAAAAATATGGATGATTAAGATTCCTAGGATAATTGTCACAAATACTGTAAGCTTTGGATTAGGTCACACCTATAGGAAATAGACAATGGTACAAATCAGATAACCACTGTCAGGACTCAGAGGATCATTCCTATCCATGGAGTATTACAGACAGAAGGACAAATTCTGATTCGACTTATTCTGTTGTGACTCCGGAGCCATTCCAGCTTCACAGCGGAGTCAGTGAGATCACAACCAGGCCGATGGTCTTGAAAATAACAGGGCCACTTCCGCTGGGAAGGGGTAAATACCTTATCTGCCGAGCATGGAGACGTACATGCTGCCAACTCAAGAGGAATCTGCTGTTAAATAAAACTGCTCTGATTTCATAGGTGGAGTTTTAAGTAACCGCATTTAATGTGAATGTTGGTCCAAATTCTACAATCCCAATTCCCTACACGGTACCAGGCTGCCCCCTTCCATGATGCAATCCCAAGAAGGCCACTGAGGGGAGGAAGACTCCACAGAGTTGCCTTTGCAGATCTTCATTCCATCTCTATGGAACCCTGTATCATTCCTTTTGGGCAGGGTGCTGTATCTACTCCCTTCTGCCAAACAAGCTGTAGTTTCATCTCCAAACCCAGGTTTCCTAAGGAATTTCCAGGAAACTTCCCATCCCCACTTCTCCTTCTCCCTTGCCCTCTCCCCCAGTTGCACTTCCAATGGAGCTGTTTTATCAAGCCGTCTCATAACCCTCAGGAAGCCTGTTAAAGGGGAATTTCCTACCTGAAAGAGAGCTGAGGAACACTTAACACAGCCTCAGGCTGTATTATCCTTCCCTGTATGGCTCCATGGGCTTGGGGAATTATGTGCACTCCACAAGGTCTGTAGCACTCCCGCTTCACATCCTGCAATTATCCCAGTCCTGGGAGGGAGGGCCCCCCCTCTGTACATGGAGCTCTAGGAAATGATCTGGTTCACAGCCCTCACACCATCAATCTCCCGCTACCATTTTACCCTATGTAGTTTGCAGTAGCAGACATAGGAAGAAGAAAAGAAAAGGAGGATTTGTGGCACCTTAGAGACTAACAAATTTAGCATAAGCTTTTGTGAGCTACAGCTCATTTCATCGGTGGAAGCAGAAAATGGTTTTTGGCAAGAAGTCAGGTTGTAAACTTACAATCTAGGAGGGCATCATGCAGAGTTGGGCATGTTGTTCTAAGAAAGGCTGCCAGGCATGGAGAAGCAGCAAGTATCCTGGAAACTGGAAAGTTTAACGAGTTGTGCGAGATCTGTGATAGAAATTGATGAGGATCACAGGACTTGTTCCACCTTTGGCTCTTCTAAATGCCCCTAATTTTTCTTCTTTGGTCCTCTGAGTGATTTTGTTGCTCATGACAAAGGATGCTGGCTTCACATACAGCTCTTCCAATGCCCCTACGGCTCAGACTCCAAGCCCCATTCTATTCAGGTCCTGAGCTTGTCAGCAGACACTGACAGCCGTGACATGAATGAGCAAGGAATAAGCTGAGGGAAAACTCATTGCCACTTATGCCTTGGGCAGGGGTCAAAAAGATATTTCCTAAGCTCCTCCCACAAAATCAGCTCCACCCACTTGAGGCACTAAAATGAGATGCCACTGTCAATAGCTAGTGTAGAGTACCACATACAATCCTTTGTACTCACTAGCTCATCTCCCCCTAACTGGAATGGAAGCATCCATGGGTTCAGCCCCCCTTGATGGGGCTCAGATGCCCCACTGGGCCCCTTAAGCTTATCCCCTCTCCCCCACCCCCACCACCAATCAAGGAGGAGATAAGTGTTTTCTTCTCAATATCATTTTAAAATGTCATCACTGGCATTGAGTTAATGTCCAGTGAGATAAATGAGCCAGTTCACATCTCACAGAATTATCGTTTCAGGCTCCGCACATTCAGGCAGACTTTACTGTATCAGTTACACTCCCTTGACATGGTCAGTGTTTTCTCCACAGCCACAACTGCTAGAGATACAGTTTAAAAAATCTGAAAGTGGAGTTCCTGAAAAAGAAAGCAGTCTGGGGAGGTGCTGATATGTTCTATTACTGCTTAATGTGCCAATTTGATGCTAGTGTTGGGTAAACTTTTAATGGTGCTATATACATGTAAAAAGACTATTGTATCACTGACTGCAGCACCCAGCCCCTTGAAAGGATGGTTCTCCAATCAATTAGTAAACATCAGGGATGAGTAATCTGAAAAAGTCGGAACTGACCCAAATTTCAATCCAGTAGTCCTTCTCACAGATTAATCCCATTTAAAGCAATGGGATTACTCATTTGAGTAATGTTTACAGGATTGGGCCCTAAAAAGAGTTTGCAGGATCAGGCTAAAATAATTGCAGGATTGAGCTAATTATTTTAATAAAAGAAGTAAGTTTCATACATAAAGATCTTGCTGAAAAACCAATTATTTTTCAACAGCAGAAGCCAGTTATTAAAGTTGTTTTTAATTAAAACCAACTCAACTGCATTTGTGCACAAATGGACAGTGGAATGCTTTTAAAGTAATGACTCAGAACATTCTAAACAGGCAAAAGTTCAGTTAGAGTAAATTGGATTTCTTCCATCTCTTGAGATAAAAATTGTTGCTTACAGCCAGAAAGTTTGTGCGGGGGGTGGGGGTGGGGCACATGATTTATTTTTTTAAAAAATTATTTCCATAAATGTAATAGGGTCAGATTCTCTTCTGGCCGCTTTGCGTTACTTGGTGTGAGAAGTGGTCCCTAAATGGCCACCTGAGGATTCTCTTAGTATAGGAAGCTTGTCAGGGCTGGGGTGGAGCACATCTACATTCTGCCAACTTTTAAGTGCAGTATGGTCCTTTATGGGCTACTGACAACTGTTCTAATACACTCAGGTATAGTGCCAGGGCAGCATGAACATCTTAAGAGTTTTTGCAACTCTGACAGGTCTTTACTCCCTGCAGCAAGCAGATCTTGGCATCGGAAAGAATCTGGACGTTTGTTTGAAATAAGGCTACTCTCTTTGCAAGATGTGTATATATATTCATACTGCCTACAGTGCTATCAGTAACCCTCTCACACTCCATCAAGCTTGCATTTCTACCTCAAACAGATACCAAAAACCAATGTGTAACCAAACTTAACTTGCACTCTAATGCAAAACCTTAAGAGTGACTTGTGCAACACTAAGGCAGATTAACTTTCCAAACACTCAGAATGTGTGATAGTCAGATGCGCTGATCTGTTCATACATATGAGGTCACTACTAAGGTTTTGCTTTTGCATGCAAGTTTGATGAAGCTGGGGTACGTATCTGTTGGAGAAGAAAGTGAAAACCTTATGGAGTGTTGGAGTGCATTAAAGAATACTGAAAACTTTCCCCTGAACTTTTTATATCCAAGCTTTTAAATTTGTGGTTGTGGACAGGATGTGTCCTGGTGAAACCTTAACTGTTACTAAATACAGTTTGCAGTTTTGTTGTAGCCATGTTCGTCCCAGAACATTAGAGGGATAAGAAGGGTGAGGTAATATTTTTTATTGGACCAACTGCTGTTAGTGAAAGAGACAAGTTGAGCCAATAAAGGATATTATCTCACCCACCATGTCTCACTACACATGGTTTTGTGTGTGTTCAATTGCATAGTCTCCCTTAACATCCAATACACAATCCAACTGGATCTCCCTTGAAATCCAATGTGCTATAATTAAGCAAATGTTGCAAAACTCCAGTTGACTTCAATGAGGCTCATATTTCACCCCTAGAGTATATAGATTAACATCATGTGAGTGACACTGGAAATTATGGAAACAATGTATGTTTCTTAAAAGGAAAGGAAGCCAGATTTTTTTAAAAATCTATTTTATAATTGAAATAAAGGTGTCACCGTCCATAAAAACAAAAATGTGTAAGAAAAGGCTCTAAGACCAAACAATGATATAGTTAAAAGCATAACATGAGCATCTGGTTCTTGTATATTACAGCTAATATATTAATATAAGACCTAAACAGCTGTAATGTTTTAGGAACAAAGATAAATTAACAGGATAAATTTCCTCCTGCAAATATTCTCCTCTTAACAGGATAATCTTTGTACACTAATAAAATAAACCACAAGTCATATTTGCTCTTGGTCTTACTCTCTTACTGTAATTTAGCCAAGCTAGAGATAATATGGCAAAATCGATTAACAAAAGCATAAATTATTTTTTTTCCCCTCCAAAGAATCAGGTTCTCTTCTTAAGGTGGTTTCAGATAGATATGGTTGTCTCAAAGTTAGTGAATTCACGCTAATGAATATTTAATTATTAAATTAATTAACTCCCTTCATACATCAGAATTTTTCAAAATGCACCCATCCATTGCTCTGGGAGCACAGATTAAAAAATAACTCTTTACTTCAACAGCATGGCACCAATTCAGAGAAGCAATTAAGCACAAGCTTAAGTTCATCTGTATTCCAGACAGTAGTTAAGCACATTGTTAAGTCCTACTCTAAATAGGGATGCTTTCCTGAACTACGGCTTATGTCAGAAGTGAAAAATCTGCTGCCCCTTTTGAGTGGCATACTTTCCGGCACTGCCATATTAGATGTTGAGACCATTCAGCGCCTGGACAAGGCCAGGTTGGCATTTGGTAGGCTCTCCCACAGGATCTGGAGGGAAGATGGAGTCTCCCTCAGCACTAAGGAAAAAATCTACTGCACTGTTGTACTCACCTCACTCCCCTACGGCTGTGAGATGTGGACAGTCTACCAATGTCATATCAAACAGCTGGAGAGCTTCCACCTTCACCACCTAAGAGATCATCTGCAGCATCATGTGGTAGAACAGGATCCCTAACACTGAAGCCCTTGAGAGGTGTCAAATTCCTGGCAATGAGAGTATGCTCATAAGGGCCCCAACTTTGCTGGGTTGGACCCATGGTGTGCATGGAAGTTTCCCATATACTGAAAGTAGCGTTCTATAGCCAGGTGAACCCGGGAACCCTCTCTAGGGGTCGAACCATCCTCAGATACACAGACCCCTGGAAGGCCAACCTGAAAGCATGTAAGATAGACATTAGAACCTGGGAACCTCGATTGACCCAGGTGGAGAGGTCCGAGCCATGAGGCCATGTCCACTTCTGAGGAGTGGCATGTGAGGTTATTGCAGGAGAAGAGAGCACATCATAAAGTCAGTGGTTCAAACCCTCAGCAACAATTATACTTGAAAGACATGGAACTGCATTTGCAAATCCAGGATTGGACTCACTTCCCATCTGAGAAGCCATAAAAACAAGTAAATCCAGAACTTAAGTCAATACTAGCTGAACTCTCATCCATTGAATCAACTGCAGAATCCATCATCAAAGGCATGTCCGCCTCCCACCACTGCGTTACTCCTGGTGCAATGCCAGTGGAGGTAGCAAAGGTAAGAGCGTAAGCACAGATAGGGGTTTATCACCATTTTGCAGGGTTTTATGATGTTGCAAAAGTAATTCCTTGTCACTAGCAGTGCTCCCAACATTACTCTCACAGGGATAATTGTACTGGTGGGAAATTTCATGCAGCTACAGTCTTTTAGATAGTGTTCTGGCTGCCCCTATGCAGGTGAACAGAGGTTAGGGGGAGGGAGCTGTGAGCCCGTTCCTCACTTTTGCCCACCTGCTGTGAGGGCAGCCAGGATACCTCTGAGCTCAAGGTGCAGGTAAGTTTTAGAACCATCTAGACAGATGACCCTAGCAGGACTCAGATGGGTGGTGTAAACACATGGCCATGGTCCTACCAGCCTTCCACACCATTAGGCTGACCAGGACCTGTGCTGGGAGAACACATGAAGCATCTCCAGAAATGTGGTGTGAACTCCTCTCCTCAGTGTGTTCCCTGAGATGCACTGAGAGGTATCCTATCTGCCTGCATATTCCTCTTTCCTTCCTTCCTCTTTCAGAGGCACTGAAAAAAAAATACTTGTCCCCAGGCCAGGCCCTCACCAAAAGATTCCATTGCATCAAGCATACAGTCTTGAGGAAATGGCAGCTGCTCTATGGTTGCAGTGGTCTTTTAAGGGGTCTGAAATCCTACAAATGGTGCTCATGTTATACTGATCTCAGATTGTATAAGCTTTCCATCAAATCCTGAGCAGCAACCCCCCACCTCATGCCTGGAAGTTCTGGATCTGACCTGAATCCAAACCTAACAAGTGTAAGATTCTGAACCTCAACCCAGCAAATGTTCTGAACAGTTCTAATTCAGGGTAATGATCTAGGCCAGTGGTGGGCAACCTGAAGCCCGGGCCGCAGGGACGTGCAGGCCACCACTTCCCACAGGTCCCATTGGCTGGGAACGGTGAACTGCAGCCACTGGGAGCTGTGGGTGGCTGCGCAAATATAATCAAACTGTCTGGCAGCCTGCCAGCAGATCACCCTGACAGGCCACATGCAGCCCACGGGCTGCAGGTTGCCAACCACTAATCTAGGCCACCTCCAACCAACTCTCAAGCATATTCAGCCTGGTTTCTGCCCATTAGGCCTTTGGTTTAATTTAACTCACCCAGTTTAGTACACAGAGCCACCATCTCTTTAAAATGCAGCAATCACAGACAATGTTATGGCACAGGGGGTTAGTAACAGATTACCATATGGGAATGGTCTCTACTACCTGGGCTTGTAAGGAGTTGAGGGTAGAACAGGTTCCAGTTTTTTCTTTGAAACAGGTGGGTTTTTTTTTTTTCTCATTTTTCTCCCCAAATGAAAATTTATGCTGCAAATGGACGTTAGGCAAAAATTTCCATTTTTTTTTCAAACTTGAAAAGGAAAAGGAAAACCAAAATTCACTTTTCATCTAACATTTTGGGGTTTGATTTTCAATAAATATAGATGTTTTTATTGAAAATAATTATTTGAAAACCTATTTTAATGGGAAGTCTAGAAAAAATGAATTTAAAAAAGTGTCCTGCAAAAAATAACTGTCATTCTCCAACCAGCTCTACATCAGGGTCTGTGGACAGCCTTCTCATCCAAAGCTTTTCGAAAGCAGAGGCAACTTCCTTTGGCTTTTAAGCAGGAGCCTGGCTCTAAATTAAAATGTTTTAAGGAGCTCTAACTAGACTCAGTGCTGCACACTTGATATTGTCTCAACCACACTGATGTGGAGCTACATCAGAAAGAGGCTGGCACACTGATGCCACGTGTGTGACATGCAAAAGAAAGCCAAATCCTGAGCTGTTGCGGAGCAGTGTAGCTCAGCTGACTTCAGAGAAGATCAACTGATTTACACCAGCGCAGGATCTAGCCCTCCATCCTCTAGGCCAGAAAGAGAAACCATTTTAGCACTTCTGCCTGAATCTACGATCTGATGATGGCACACAATGTGCCCATGCATGTGAGAGGCACATGATGTTGCATATGGATGAAGAGCGGGCAGCAGGCAAGTTTTACAGATCTGTTCAGTGAGATCAGAAAATCTGAGATGAAGGAAAGTAGTGGATACTTCCACCACTGCTGTCAGCTCAAAATGGACATCCCTCGCTCCCATTCTTTATGGCCCCAGAACCCTACAGTGCTTGACAATCCACCAGTGGCTCCAACAAAGAGATCCATCTGCCTGCCTGAGGACATGCAACAGCTGTCTCTGAAACAATCTATAGGAAGGGGTGAAAATATGACTGCACTCATCCTTTCACCAAGCAAATTACAGCATTCAGGAGCAAGAAGCAGGCCATCTGTTCTCTCTCTTGATAAAGCACACAGAACATGATTTTTTTTTTTACCTTAGAAGGTAGCCTGAGAGACAACGCAGCTCACCAGTCAGCAGCTGTGCCACTTACCCAGCGATATTCTCTCTTCTAGTTATTATATTTACTTTGTGCTCATCTGTATTCAGCTTTGGTTTTCTTTTGTCAAGTGCACACAAAGCATTGTTGTGGGGGCTAGAGGAATGGCTATATTATTTTCTTTTCAATTACTTCGTTATATTAATCTATACTAATTGTCCTCCCTTTTACATTTTTCTATCACCAGGACAGCCTTTAGCGACTGGGCATATGGGAGCCTAGTGGGGAAATGAGTTGGGTTAGCTCTGTCTTAACTGGTGTTGCTGATGCTACGTATACATGTGATTTTGTTTCATGCATTGCAGCTTCTCTTCTTTTCCTTCGCTATGTCAGAAGTCAGTGGGTCTCTTTCTGTGCACTGCAGTGGTTGGAAACTGTCCCTTCTTAAAGTCATGTAGAATATAATACAGATGATTCCAATGGGGTCTACAGAAATTTAATAGACATTACTCTAAATATGTAGAGAATGACAGAAAATTATCTATTTTCCATGTTTTGTTTTAAAACATCCTGGAGAATTCTATGGCATGGGTAATATTCTCTATTAAATTCTCAAGAATGTTTAAACAAATATATTTTATATTAACGTCAATAGGACTCTTCCATAAGGGAAAGGGGAATATTGAGCTTGTTATCCCTACTATGAAAAGCTTTGACTCAGCAAAGCAATTAGTCACATGCTTGACTTTAAGAACACACATCAGTACTTTGCTGAATCAGGGCCTAAATAAGGAAGGAAGTCTTTTGTTCCAGATCACTTAGATGGAGCTTGTTTGTAGCTGGGAGATGGATTCCCTAGCTTCACTTAATGGATCATACAGACTTTTCAGAGACGGCTGAATGAACATGCCTGCTGGTCCTGCTGCTATCAGCTGCATTGGCCTGTAATTCACACTGACCTTTATCCACCAGCATCCATAGTACTAACTTTATTCCTCTCATTTCCCTATTCTCCTCTCACTGCCATTAACACATACATTTGATCCCACACTGTTTCTTGAACATCATACCAATATCTACGGCTTCTTGAGACTTCTATCCACTTGCCTTATGAGATCTTGGATATTTTTTATTGCATCTCAAAGGCCATGAATCCAAAACTAATATCCCAGATGATTTTTGCTTTGGGGATTGTGTAAACATGCAGTAGCCAGGGCCAAGTTCAATATAATGTCTATGGATATTTTAAAATAAAGAGAGGGCTTGGCTCCAGACCCCACCTAAAAACCTTAGACATGCCTGGTTTTAGACACTTAAAGTCTAAACATCATGGTCATCTGAGCAGGTGTTGCTGCCTTTGTTTGCAAATCACATGCGAAGGAAAACAAGATGAGCATCTACTTAAGTAAAAAGTATTTAAATAGATTTAGTTAACATATATTTACATAAAGCATCTGTCATAACCATACAGCTAAGGGTAGCCTAGAATTCCTCCTTACCTGTAAGGGGTTAAGAAGCTCAAATAACCTGGTTGGCACCTGACCAAAAGGACCAATGGGGAAAGAAGATACTTTCAAATCTTGGGGGGAGGCTTTGTTTTGTGTGTTCTCTGGGAAGCAGAGAAGCATCAGGTCAGAAAACTCCTTCTCCTATAAACCATCCTAAAAGTCTCTCATGTATCAAAAATTGTAAGTAAAAGCCATGCAAGGCGTGTTAGATTATCTTTTGTTCTGCTTGTGAATTTTTCCTTTGCTGGATGGAGGTTTAGTCCTGTTTTTTGTAACTTTGAAACTAAGCCTAGAGGAAGTTCTGTTGTGTTTTTGAATCTTTTGTTACCCTGTAAAGTTATTTTCCTTCCTGATTTTACAGAGGGGATTTTTACCTTTTTTAAAAAATAAAATCCTTCTTTTAAGAACCTGACTGATTTCTCTATTGTCCTAAGACCCAGGGGTTTGGGTCTGTGGTCACTTTGTAACCAACTGGTTAGGATATTATCTTCAAGCCACCCCAGGAAATGTACACCCCAGGGGTGTAAGGGCTTGGGGGATATTTTGGGAGAATAGGAACTCCAAGTGGTCCTTTCCCTGATTCTTTGTTCAATCACTTGGTGGTGGCAGCGTAGGGCAAAGAATTTGTGTCTTGGGGAAGTTTTAACCTAAGCTGGTGGAAATAAGCTTAGGGGGTCTTTCATGTGGGTCCCCACATCTGTACCCTAGAGTTCAGAGTGGGGAGGGAACCCTGAAAGCATCTAATAAACCAATACCAGGTAGGAGAAAAGTATACTAAGGATATAGGCGATGCCACAATCTCAGGTGTTAATAAAGTTTGTTTGCAATGTTCTGACATAATACATTGGCCTTACAAAATATAGGGTTTCATCAAAATCAAAAGATTTCACAGGAAAAAGTGATTTTGAAGAAATGTTCTGATTTTTTCAATGAGAAATTTCTAAGTGATACAGTGATAGGATGCTGTACTCACTGCAAGGAAGGTACCTTCTACTGGACATTCTGGAAATTAGCTTTGTGAGGCAACGCCCCTGCCCACAGTTGCACCCCATCTCACCGTCCTTCTCTCTCAGTCCAAAGCCTCTCTCTTGCTCCACAAGCTGCTGCTGCCTCTTCGTGATTCAGCCTTCTGGCCAGGTCCAGAGTATCAAGGTCTTCCTTCCACAGTCCTAGGCAGTCTTCTCATTCACTGTCACATAGTGCCACTCCCTTAGTGGCTAGCATGGGAATCCAGCCCCACCCTCTCTCTGGGTTCTGGTTCAGGGACCCTCTAGCCAAGACTCAAGATCTGTTCCCTCCTAGGCCTCACTGCCTTTCCCTGAACCCTTTCTGTACCATCTGGTACTCCCCCCTCTCCGAGTTTGCTAGCACTCTAACTCCATCCTCCCAGGGAGCAACTGTAGGCTACCTGTCTCTGCATCCTCCAACCCATTCTTCCTTCATCCAGCAAGTGTCTGAAGACTTTCCCATCAGCCCCTCTGCCTCCAGTTTCCTGTCTTTATAAATCCAGCCCAGTTTGTTTCTCCTCAGTCAGGGGTTAGCTTAGTCACCTGATTCCCCTCAGCTGTGGCCTGTTGGACTAATTTGCCCCCTTCTCAATCTGCATTAACCCTTTCTAGGCAAGTACGGGGTAAACACCCCATCACAGATACATTAGTTTTTGAATTGAAATGTTAATATTTTTTAATGAAACATTTTGACTAAAACCACTAAACATTTTCAAGCCAAAGTTATTCTGAACTTCTCGTCCCATGAAAATTTGAAATGTTGTCCTAACAAAATATCAGAATTTCCTATGGGATGGAAATGAATTCTCTGAAAACAGCTCCAATTATTAATGGCCTGGCTTGTTGGTGACTTGAAACTCTTGTTCAAAAACACAGTCTCCACCCACCTAAATGACTCATGAATCTAGCAGTTCTCATTAGTGGCAAAAAAAAAAAAGGGATAATGAGAGAGGGCCTCCTCCATTTTGTCTGTTCCAGTTCACCTTTTGCTAGGCATGGCCCAGTCTAGTGAATTCAGCAGCACTACATATCCCGAAGCCTAGTCCAGCTATATCAAGTTTGCTGTTGCTAGGTACTTGTTCTATGAAGCCAGAGTTCAAAATGCTGGTGGGAAGCTCACAGCAAAGCAAGATCCTTGGCGAAGTCCCTGCTCTCACCCTTGTTCATTGTGGGCTCTCTGCCCAACTTAACTCCATGACTCTCAAATCAGGGTGACTCACTTTCTCCAGGAGATACCTTTCATAAATACTGTAATGATCAGTGCAGACAGCACCTCCACCAATAGGTAGTGCTGTACAGTATCTTTATCAGAGTGTTAATGTAACGCCAGAATTTGACCAAACTGCAGTCAGCCATTTGTGTGTCCAACCACTTCATAGCTGAAAACCAAATACCACATAGCTAGGAATAATCTTAGGGCTCTGAGAGAAACCAAACAGCTGTATGATTGCAGTTTTGCTAATCAGAATGGGAGGATGGGACAGGGTGTTAATGTACCATGAGAATGGAAGGAATGTTTGGGCAGCCAACCTTGGTTTTAAGTACCCCTGGCATATAAGTTTTACTGTTGTCATGACTAGAAATGCTACCGCATATATGTGTGTGTGTGCTTGAGACCTAGTAAAAGAGTAGTTTTAGGTAAAAGCAAATGTTTTTTGTAGTAGTTTTAGGTAAAAGTAAAATATTCCCATCATTTATCAGATGGAGGAGCTATGTCCCCACCAATTTAGTCCTGACACTGCCAGGAGAGAAACAGTTAACACTGCTTTGGGTTCTGAAAATGCTGGGTAATATTAATTTGTTGTCTTGGTTTGGGTGGGTGGGTAAGAGGAAGTTAAGTTCTACCTGTGTGTGCTGGAATTGTTACTTGCAGTTTTCCAATTAATCCCAGTGATTCCTATGAGTGAGTATTCCAATATACTTACTTGACACATTAAATATCAATATCAATAGAATTAAGAATATCAAACCTTCAAGCAGCTAGATTTTTTCCCTGGTCTCCTATGGGAGGAAGCAACAACTTGTTTCCTTTAAACTCTTCTAGCTCTGGAGTTTACACTTGCAAAATTAGATAACTGAGATTTTAGCAAAATGAAAGCCAGGTCACCAGCCAATTCTGAACTTAGACTCAGGCTAAAAAAGGATGCCAGCAGCCTTGCAAATTCCTGACCTTCACATATGCCTCCTAACAATCCTAGTTTGGGAAGTGCTTTAAATTTAATGTAGCAGGTTTGGCTGATGTATAATAGCACTGTGGGCGATATGGCTGACAAAGCCAATAATGCATTTGGTTCAAGAGGCAATACTCAAGATTCACTGGGTGATTCGTATTTTCCGCCTCAGGGTGCATTTTTTTTCCCAATAAATGATTTATCCATTTTATTATTAACTGCAACATATTTCAGACTTGGTATATTTATTTCAATGTGTGATGTATGTAGTTCACTAGTAATGTGATTCAATAATGAACTATAGATGTTACAGTGTGTAATATATCTGGACGCCCTATGCAGAAACATAGGGGGACGAGAATAGCACCTCATTCTAATATCTCATTCTATCAGAATGAAGTTCTTCAGACCTGATCCAACACCTGCTGATGTTGCTGGAAAGATTCCCATTAACTTCAATGGGCTTTGGATTGGGCCCCTGTTACAGGTGCTGAAAAAGTCCCAGAACTCAGAGATGTAGGCCCCAATTCAGGAAGCCGTCCCTCATTCTTGAATGCTACTGAAGTTGATCGATTTAAATACATGCTTAAAGTTAAGCACATGCTTGTGTTCTTTCCTGAATTGAGGATTTGGATAGGTTTGTGTTCTATTTTTTATTTTTTTGACACACAATTTCCTGTCGTGCCATTTTCCTAACAAAGATCTCATTCGAATTAGAATGTATTTTTAATGTTCAGATTATCTGGATTTGCCTATGCTCTGACCTGGATCAACTGATTATTTAAAAGAGATTAGCAAGCGTGTTCTGGGGGAACCACTTCACTTCAAAAATTGAAATTGTTTTAATTGTTTTCTCTTCAGTTCAATTTCATTATTTTGTAATCACTCATTAAACTTAAGCTACAAATCAATAATACTTCATTTTTGAAATCCTATTATGTTTCCATTAAAATAATTGGCAAAATGCTCATTGAGTTTAATAGAAATAGGATCCTGTCTTTTACACACTGTATGCTATTGATCCAATAAGGTAAGGCTTAACTATATGTTATTTAGAGTGATTGGCATGCCCTGATATTATTATTAGAACTGATTACATCAGTTGACATGACAATGACCAATGGTTTGTTAACTTCAATGGAAATAGGAGATAAGTCTTTTATATACAGTATGCTATTGTCTGAATAAGTTAAGGGCCTTGCTAAGTGCTATTTAATGTGAGTCATTTCTCTATAGCACCATTAGAGTTGATGACATATAGTATGGTATTATATTGCACCACTCAACCTGCATTATGTACATGCAGCAAGAAACATGCATTTCAGTGTTTAAATTGGGGGGAAATAAAATAAAATAAAAATCAAGTGGGGTAGCTGAGAGACACAGTTCTGACACTGTCTTGCCAAAGTTGCTGCTCCCAGGTTATGCTAGGACCCCTTCACACACACTTTTTTCAGCCACTTTAATCATTTTCTCATTATATGGCAAACAAAGACAGGAAGACTTCATTTCAGAAGAAGGCAATTTGGCTGCCAAACATCGCCTCTGAAGGAAAGAGGAAGAATTCACAAGAGACAAAAGACACAGTACGTAACTTCCTCCGGTTTATGAATTTCAGGCTTTGAAATGGGAAAGCTATGTCTAATGGGTTCAGAAGTCTAAGAATATTCCAGATCATCTTCGTGCTCTCATGTGTTATTAAATGTCTTAGATATTTGCCTCTAAATGTGCAAAAGTCTGATTGTTAGTTCACTTGTTCCCAGCCACAATTAAGGGTGTTGTTTGTTTACTTTTACGGCTGGGCTTTTCGTGGGAGCTGCAGGGTATGTATTTAAATATAAATCTGATAGAGGAGGAGCTGTCACTTGTGGAGATGGTGGGGAATTATCTCAAAATGCTCTGTTTGGTGCAAAAATGGAACTTTTTACCACCAGTTTCTTGAGATAAAATTATAAGATTATATGAATCAGGTGTTTCCCAAAGTGGGGCTCCCTCTATTTAAGAAAGGTCAGCCTTTCAACTCTTGGTGTGCATTCCCTTTTAAAAGGCTGAAATTTCTAGGCTTGAGAAAATTACATAGATTTGTCTCTGTTCCCCCACCTTAAAGAGGTGTAGCAAAAAAACCCCTACATTATTTGGGCATGGGAGGAAGGAGCAGATTGTTCCTTTGCCTTACATCTTTGCGATGCCCTTTGAAACATCTTTCATCTTGTTGTATTTGTGGAGCTTAGCCTGACGAATACAAGATGATGAAAGAGGAAGGTTAGGTCAGACTTGTCGGAAAACAACATTTGTCTTCATTAGCCAGAACAACAGTTATGGCAGACGAGCAGGTGTGAAGAGTGGTGTGCAAAGAAGGACTGCATTGCCCATGTTCTCCAAGAGCACTCCTTGCTTCTCATTCAGCTTCAGAGTCAATTCTAGACTACCCTGCTTGCCTTCCATAGACCACTCTACCAAACGTACCTTGTTTTTCTATAGTCCCTTTTCTATTCCCTCCATTCTCCCACTTCTGGTCTGCTCTGTCCAGTCACACATGCTCACTGCTGCTACAATTAGAACTTGTTAGGGTGAGAGTATGAAGCCTTCTACTGTGGGTTCTGACCTTTTTGGACCATTCTTCCTCTATTTCTAAGACCATTAACTCTTGCAATCTCAGCTGAAGACATCTTCTCTCCTTTGCCTGTACCTGTTAATCTCTCTCCCCCTCAGCTATTATTGTCTGTTTAACTTTGTTGCTGTATTGTTTAGCTCTGCAATGTGTTATGAGATCCAGTTTGTATGAAAAATATTATACAAGATAAATTATTTACTTTATTTTTTTCCTGCTTGGTTTGATGTTAAAATACTGTTCTCCTTGGTTTTCCTCTGGATAACTCATGTAAAAAAAGACTTGATCTGATCAAAAAATATAAATAAAACTGGTAAGAAATTCACACTTAAAAAAACCCTAATAGATTTTCTTTTCAAAGTTGAAATTTTTGGAAAAAAATAAACAGCAGTTTTTTATAATATTGCTGTGAAGTTTTGCATAACTTTTCTGAAGTCCCACTTAGAACACTTTTAAGGAAAAAGATAATCTTCTGCACTGCTTTGATCCAGAAGCTAGCAGAAACCTCTTGAGGAGCAAAAACAGATATTTTACAAACCTCAGGACTGACGCTGGTATTCACCCCAGCAGAATATTGTGCAACAGTTCGGGACAGAAAGTGACATACACATTTAGTTGATTCACAACTGAACATGGCTACCTGTTTCATTAGTGATTGTCTTAGTCACACCTTAACATTAATTTATATGCTGGCTCACCTAGTTCCCTCAAAACTTTGGTGAGTTGCCATTACCCTTAAAACTGCAAGGAGAGCTATGATGGATGAAAGCAATCTTCTGCACCCAAGGCTGACAGTAAATCTAACAGGTGCTAATAAGCAACACCCACTTCCTTCTGCTTGCCTCCAGAAGAAAACATATGGAGAAGAGATGACTCAGAGGGGGACAAGATAACAGTTTAAAAGTACATAAAAGGTTGTTAAAAGGAGGAGGGAGAAAAATTGTTCTCCTTAACCTCTGAGGATAGGACAAGAAGCAATGGGCTTAAATTGCACCAAGGGAGGTTTAGATTGGACATTAGCAAAAACTTCCTGTCAGGGTAGTTAAGCAGTGGAATAAATTGCCTAGGGAGGTTGTGGATTCTCCACCATTGGAGATTTTTAAGAGCAGGTTAGACAAACATCTGTCAGTGATGGTCTAGATAATGCTTAGTCCTGCCATGAATGCAGGGGACTGGACTAAAAGACCTCTCGAGGTCCCTTCCAGTCCTACGATTCTATGATTCTACACTTGCAGTGCCTGCTGACTTGCCATGACTGACGTGACATCCCTTTCCAGTGACGTTCATGACTTCCCACCAGTGCTGCGAGCCCAGTGCCAGTTTTGGATGAATAGAGGCATATCAGCACTGTTAGCTGTGTCCTTGGAGAGTGGCAGCAACTCTGGGACAGAGAGACAGGCATGCTGTTGAATTTCAGAAGCCCTAACGTACATCCACCTGTTTGCAACCTGGTATGCAGATCCTGGACTAGACTTACTAGGCTGCTGACTGGAACAGCTGCAGTTGCTGCCACAATGCAGACCTTCAAACAGGTCATGGAGGAGCATACAATTGGAAGACTGGAGGGTGGACTGCAACAACTTGTTACTCTCAATGTTCAGTCATCTAACTGCTGCATCGATCTAGATCAGAGGTTCCCAAACTTTTCTTATTGTGTACCTCCTTCTAGATCTACCAGCTATGTGCATATCCCCTTCCAGATCTACCAGCTGCCTGTGTCCCCCGTTCCAGATGTACCAGCTGCTTGTGTCCCCCCTTCCAGATGTATCAGTTGTGTGCATACCCCCTTCCAGATGTAACAGCTGCCTGTGTCCCCCCTTCCAGATCTACCAGCTACCTGCATATCCCTACCTGTCTCTCCTCTCTGGTGCTTCCTTGCTGCCTCTTTATCAGCCTTGAGCTGATGGAGTAATTGGCTCCTTAGACCAGCGGTTCCCCAACTTTTCTTATTGAATACATCTTCTAGATCTACCAGCTACCCACGTACCCCACCCTTCTTATCACAGATACTTTGTGTGTTCTTAACACTACCTGGCTGTAGCCATCTATCCCTATTTCACTGTTACATACAGATGTAGTTATAGTGCAACGTAGACAAATGAAAAAAAACAAACAAACCCTGATTAACTTTGGAGCTCAATTAGACTAGACAGTTGCTGGGCAACTGAACCTGCACTGTACCGTGATTGAAGGCGAGGGCTCTGTATATCAGCATCTCTGTGTATCTGTGTTCTCATTGGTACAAGTTGAAGTCAATTAACTACCGTATTTTATATAACAATTTTCCACAGAGTTTTAAAGCTTTGTCTGGGTAGCCTATTATGAAAATGCAATAAATAAAATAATAAATAAAATCCACCATTTCACAATTTATCTTGCATACCTCCTGTGTACCACAGTTTGGGAACCCCAATCTAGATACTGACTTGTGACACATATGAAAGAAAAAGTTGGCTGATTTCTTGTAGGCATCCATAACCATAAAAAATATAGATATTTAATTCCTCTTCTTAGCTCTCCTTTCACACAGATCCCTTATATGGTAAAAATTAAATATTTTCTTTGCCAATAACTGTGATATTTAGTGAAAGTTGGTAAAACCTTTCCAAGGTATGTATTTGCTACCAAAGACTTTTTCACTGAATATCATGCAACCAACACACCTTGCTACATCCATAGCAGAATTAGACAGCAATGAAGATGAGCATGCATAAACTAAATATTTGTGAATAGAGCCCATAATATTTGGCAATTAGCAGATTAGTAATAAATAAGCACTGGCTAATTGCTCACCTGACTGAAATTTCTTTTTTTTTTCCAGTTGGTTAGAAATAAGCAGTTTATATTTAATAGGCCCTGTCAATTACAGAATCTCTGAGATATTAGTGAACAATTAAGGTAAAGCACTAGAGACATATTATACTGTAGGGAACAATCCTATAATGGCAGAGAACCAATTAAATGAACAAACAGCAGTGATAGTAGCAGACCTGAAAAGAGCTCCACGTAGCTTGAAAGCTGGTCTCTCTCATGAATAAAAGTTGGTCCAATAAAAGATATTACTTCGCCCATATTACTTCGCCCAGCAGGAGAGTGGGGGGGGGGGGGAGAGAAAACCTTTTGTAGTGATAAACACCCATTTTTTCATGATTTGTGTGTATAAAAACAAACATCTTCTGTGTTTTCCACAGTATGCATCCGATGAAGTGAGCTGTAGCTCACGAAAGCTTATGCTCAAATAAATTGGTTAGTCTCTAAGGTGCCACAAGAACTCCTTTTCTTTTCGCCCATTTTGTTTCTCAAGCACCGGTTGGTCTTTTCCATCTGGGAATTCTATGAATCTTTGATTAAGTTCAACTTTGGAAATAGAATTGGCATCAAATCTCTGCTCTTAATTCTAAATCTAATCTAGATCCACAAAAGTATGGCCTGTGGGCCTGATCTAGGTCCACTGAAGTCAAAGCAAAGACTCCCACTGACTGCAATGGGATTTGGATGAGACCTAAATGTGTCAGCAAATGTGTTGCTTCTCCGGTCTGCAATGAGCAACTTCTAAGCCTGAAATAATGGAAGTCCTCAGATCTGCTTTGTTACCTTAGTCTTATGTTGGCACATTGTAATGAGATATGAAAATGTTAATTTGCTTTGTGCCTAAATCAAATACCCTTTTCTGATAGAATAAAGTAAGTTCAGAGCCAATAAATTTACATTTGAGTATAGTTTACTCAGGAAACATTTACATGACATTAACATATTAAAATAATGTGACTTTCAGAGCACACGTGGCCCCAGCTAGGATCCTCCTGGTTATCACATCTGCGAAGTGGAAAGTGCAAGACACTTATGTGCTGTTACTTTCCTAGGCTGGTGGGCGTTTCTGAGCTGTCCAGTAGCAGTTCTGCCAGCAGTTATCGCTGAAATGCACCATAGGAATCACATGGTTTTCCACTATTAAATCCCAGTGGAATTCTTGTCACTTTGCTGATGGATTGTGTGTCATGAGCAGTGAGGGACGATTGTCTGTTTTTATCTCTTGCAGACTCCTGGGAGCCAAAGCTGGTTGAAGGAAACCTGGGGCTTTAGGCATACCATGATACAGGGATCACACACCGCTCAGAGTGGCAGTGGCAGGGGACTCCTCTCCCCTCCCAGAGAGGCAGGGACAAAATCAATGGGCTCACTTACTCCCCAACAAAAAGGCAACAAGGGTCACTTTCTCCTGCCTGGAGAAGTAGAGATGTCAACAGTGGGGTTCCTCATTGCTCAGCCATTCCCATTACATTCTTCTACAGTACACTGTGTTCTTGAATTCCTGCTGAAAAGTCCTCTGCTGGGGCTGTGTTGGCAAGGCCCTCAGAGCAATGGGTCTTGGAGTTAGCACCCCACTGAGATGACTGTGGCAGTTCTCCACTCTCAAAGCTACTGAGTACTGGACCATAGGTCTGATCCAGTAAGGCAATTCCTATGGTCCTATGTGTGCATCTTACATTATTAAATGATTCTTCTTCCAAGCTGGTTTCTTTCTCTGAGGGGATTGGAAGTGAGGGGCTAATTCCTTTTGTGTTGGGTGCCTTATGTCAGCTGTGTGGGAGAGCACACAGGTGCACCTTGCAGCACACTCTAAAGGCTATGAGATTCAGGTTCAGCCTGAGCACCTGTAGAATTTTTTTCTATAATCATGGGGGTTTTACTAAGATGTCACACGATAAAACCGGGATACTGGCAGTCAAAGCATCCCTGTCGAGCACAGCAAGCATGGTGAAGAATAAAAAGAAAAGGAGGACTTGTGGCACCTTAGAGACTAACCAATTTATTTGAGCATAAGCTTTCGTGAGCAATTTATTTGAGCATAAGCTTTCGTGAGCTGTAGCTCACGAAAGCTTATGCTCAAATAAATTGGTTAGTCTCTAAGGTGCTACAAGTCCTCCTTTTCTTTTTGCAAATACAGACTAACACGGCTGTTACTCTGAAACATGGTGAAGAGTGTAAACAGGTGATCCCTGGGATGACTTGAGCTGTATCCCATTCAATATTTTGAAGATGAGGACAAGGACAAAGAACCGGACCTGGAAATCATCTGGGAGCCAGTGCAGTGTCCTCTCTATGCGCTGGGTGGAGGATTTGGCCATAAATGTAGGATGGGGCTGAGCAGAGCCAGAAGACAAATTTAGCAAAGTAGTTGTGTGGGAAGGCACGGAATCCATCTTATTTGCTATTCAGCAGCATTTGTGAGCAGGGAACCCAGGTGGGAGGCTATTTATCACCTCAGCCTCGAGTCAGATCTGCTGCTTACTCACACAGCCAGTATTTTTATGTGTAGCCTGTCCGGAGGGCAATGAGCAATTAGATTCCTCTTGTCTGGATGAGGATTTTGGTAGCGATAGGCTGCCTGGCAACAAGATTGCTTCTAGCCTGCTACATGATGACTGGCAGGTCTACCTGTGATGTCACATGGCCAACAGCCAAAAGCAATCTGATTAGAATCAGTTGGATTAAAACACTAACAAGTTGTCCTGTGCTTCTGCTCTCTTCCTTGTCTAGCAACCAGGCTTTTCAGTGCAATAGCCATTCAGCAGGGCATATAAACAATTGGTATCATATGACCCTGGGACAAATCTTTAACTCCTTCCTGTGTTGGTGAGCAGTTACTCACACAACTAATCCTATTCAGGTGTAAGTGGCAAATGTTGCAAAAGAGGTTGTCACAAATCAGCAGAGCCCTCAGGATTATGGCATATTGAAAGAACATTCTCTAGAGCGCGTTCATTTACTGCCTAGCATCTTGTGCTCTGTGTTGCACCGGAGGACCTCTGATCAGTTCCAGCACCAGGAGAACAGGAAAAGTAGTTCAGAACCACCTCTGCATCTTCCTACCACCTGAGCTCTGTATCAGCACACCAATGGGCTTCAGTTCTGAGCGGACTATGGGGACAGGAGCTCTGAATCCTCTTACTGTTCCTCCCATCCTGCAATTCTTCCTCTAGTGTAATTTAGGGCAGCTGCAGGTGCAGTGTTTGCTCTCCTGATAAGAACATAAGAATGGCCATACTGGGTCAGACCAAAGGTCCCTCCAGCCCAGTATCCTGTCTACCGACAGTGGCCAATGCCAGGTGCCCCAGAGGGAGTGAACCTAACAGGTAATGATCAAGTGGTCTCTCTCCTGCCATCCATCTCCACCCTCTGACAAACAGAGGCCAGGGACACCATTCCTTACCCATCCTGGCTAATAGCCATTAATGGATTAACCTCCATGAATTTATCCAGTTCTCTTTTAAACCCTGTTATAGTCCTAGCCTTCACAACCTCCTCAGGCAAGGAGTTCCACAGGTTGACTGTGCGCTGTGTGAAGAACTTCCTTTTATTTGTTTTAAACCTGCTGCCCATTAATTTCATTTGGTGGACCCTAGTTCTTATATTATGGGAAGAAGTAAATAACTTTTCCTTATTCACTTTCTCCACACAACTCATGATTTTATATACTTCTATCATATCCCCCCTTAGTGTCCTCTTTTCCAAGCTGAAAAGTCCTAGCGTCTTTAATCTCTCCTCATATGGGACCCGTTCCAACCCCCTAATCATTTTAGTTGCCCTTCTCTGAACCTTTTCTAATGCCAGTATATCTTTTTTGAGATGAGGAGACCACATCTGTACACAGTATTCAAGATGTGGGCGTACCATGGATTTATATAAGGCCAATAAGATATTCTCCGTCTTATTCTCTATCCCCTTTTTAATGATTCCTAACATCCTGTTTGCTTTTTTGACTGCCACTGCACACTGCATGGGCGTCTTCAGAGAACTATCCACGATGACTCCAAGATCTCTTTCCTGATGAGTTGTAGCTAAATTAGCCCTCATCATATTTTATGTATAGTTGGGGTTATTTTTCCCAATGTGCATTACTTTACATTTATCTACATTAAATTTCATTTGCCATTTTGTTGCGCAATCACTTAGTTTCGTGAGATCTTTTTGAAGTTCTTTACAGTTTGCTTTGGTCTTAACTATCTTGAACTAGCACATATCCTTAGCTGGAGCAGAGAAGGCACTGAGTAGCACAAAGCAGACTATGCCATTTTGGGCAGGGGAGACCTCTTTAAACAGTAGCATTTTACATAGTGCCCTCTCTGTGCACCTGTAAATGACTAGGATAGGCAATAAGCCATGGAGAATTAGACCTGGTCCACACACAGATTTTGAACCAGTATAACTAGATCAACTGGAGGGGGTGATTTTTTACTGATTCAGTTGTACCCAAGTGCGACATAGTTATACCGGTATGAAAGAAGAGCTGGATTAATTATTTTTTTTTTGGCAAATAGTAAATTTGCTGAAAAATCCATTTGTCCTCACATTAAAACTATTGATAAATCTGGGTTGTATTCAGCAAATAGTTTTGAACAAAGAATTTTTTTTTAAGTCAAAACATTTTGTTTTGACCATTTTGAAATGAAACATTTTGATTTTTCATTTTGAACTGGTATATTACTTCAACATTTATTTATTTATTTTTTAAATGTTTTAAAATGTGAAAAAAATCTGAAGTGAATGACTAAGTCCCAGAACTGAAAAATTCTCAGCTCTGTATCAAGGTGACTTATACTGGTATAGCTTATTATTTTCCCTTCTCATTTGGGACTAAAGTATATTGGTACATGCACTTTGATACCAGTATAATGCCACCACACTATGGGTTTTGTACTGCTTCAACTACTTTTGTACTGCTTCAACTAAAGTGGTAAACTTGTGTGTCTAGACAAGGCCTCAGTATACCCAATTCAAAAGATGGTTTGGGTGTTCTGTTTTCAAACTTCCTTTTGTGTCTCAGTTTTTATGTTTCAGTTGCAGAATTTGTAGGGACTATTAACTCATTTGCTCTCTCTCTTTGTGTTCTGTATTGAAAAATCATTCGGTGGGAAATGTTTCTAATTGTAATGTTGTAATTTGGCTTTTATTTCATTGCATTAAAGAAGTTTGGATTAGGTGTCTCAAAGGTCAGTATTAACTATAGCCCTGCTTCTTTTCATTATTTATGTTTGAATTCTTTAGACCTCCTAATCAAACTGATGCTGAATGAGTTCTATTATTTTCACTTTAGCTCAACCACTTTTCTGCAAGATGCATCTTCAATATTGTGACAAAAGTCACATTCATTCACTGTGATTTTTTTTCCCAATTAAAACTCATGTTATTTAAGAGAGCTGGAGAGACGTTGGCATCAGGTTAAGGAGACTAGAAGATGAACACAACAAAAAAAGGGTTATAAAAATTTGTCAGTCAGATAATAAAATATTATGCACCATTCTCACTTCAACATAATCCTTGGAAAGAGTACCTAAGGCTTTTTTCTGAGGGTGATTATCAGAGTTTATGAGACCTCTGTATTTTTCCAAGCTTTGATGAATACAATATGGTGATTTCAGCCTGATATTTTTTAGATTACTAGCTGGCTAGATATTTATATCATTCTCATCACTGTGGTATCTAAATGTAACCTACATTTCCAGCGTTTGGTTTTTCTCTCCCTCTCGTGGCTCGTCCACATGAAGGGTTTGTGAGTTGGGCTGGCTGGAAACTTTCCATCAAACCTGTTTTTGACAGAAAATTGGGTTTTCAACAAAATTATTTTTTTCCACAGAAAAGTTTCTGTTTTCTGCAGAAAACATTTTTTTTATTTATTATTATGAACTATTTTTATTAATTTATTTAATTAAGCTTATATTATTAGTTAATGGCTCCTAAACAAAATGAATTATTTATTCACAGTGGAACAGCTTCAACAAGGGAGGCCGAGGGAGCCCCTTCTCAGGCTACTCCATAGCTCAGTGGCTAGAGCACTCTCCTGAGAGATGGGAGACATCTGTTCATTCACTCTGTCTGAGGGAGCAACTGAACTTGTGTCTCTGACATCCTAGGTGAGTTCTCTAACCACTAAGCTAAAAGTTACAATGTGGACACCACCTTCTCAGGCCAGATTTTGAATGGAACCCAATTCGGTAGGCAGCATCTGTGCATGCCTACTGTATCAGTCCCTATATAAGACTTGAACATCCAAATTTCTATCTTCTCCCAGATTGTGCATTGCTCTGGGATCCAGATTGGAGATAGATGAGTGGATGCCTAACGTGAGGCCACAGTGCTCATGCAACAGTTTATCCAGAAAAAAATAGGGTACCACTTACCAAATGAGTTTAGGTGCCTTGAGGGTTTAGTGGGAGTTTTGCGGATCGTCCTGGAGCCAAAGATGGGATGTAGGTGCCTAAATCTGGGGTTTCCATCCATGCTTCTAATCAGTGGTGCAAGTTTTCAGGTTAATGCTATGTATGGTAAAATGGGGATAATGGTGTTTCTCTTTGCAGCATGCTCCACAGATTCATTAGTTAATGTCCAGAAGGCACTTAGAAGATGCTTAGTGCTAAGTATTGTTCCTATATTTCCATTATATTTGCTTTAATTCCTTTACCAGTGCCTGTTTTGGGACATTTCTCAATAATGACTGTGGGTCAGTTTCCCACCTCAGGCTCTTATGTAGGCACTATTCTTCCAGCTATCTTAAAGCATGTAGAGAAGGGGACAAATTTCATTATTTTCATTTTACAGATGGGGAAACAGGGATGGCGATAAGATGGGAGATGTGGCAAAATTCACAAAGCTAGGAATTGAAATAAGGTCCCTTAATCCTCAGCCCAATGCCTTATCCACAAGGACAGTTTTCCTAGGCCCTTAATGTCAAAGCTATGTATCATTTGGTTTTCTATAGCACTCATCCCAGTATGATCTAAGCTCTTCATTAAGGACTGCATGAAAAATTGAAACAACAACAATGTGTGGTGAGCATTCACTTTCTCTGTCCCGTATATAAGACGGTTGTCAAGAAAAAGCCTTAATAAATCATGAACCCCTAATAAATTACCAAGAAAACTCATGTTTTTACCAATCATTATCATGCAAATGATATGCTTGTACCATAAATAGTGTCCTAATTGTCAAAAAGGACAGCAGGGGGCAAAAGGCAATATGATTAGCTCAAGATGTAAACAAGAATATAAAAGATAGATCAAAAGCATTTAAAAGTTACAGGAGCTAATAATGGGAGGGATTGGACTCATTATAATAGGAAGTGAAAATGACAAAGAAAACATTCAGCGAGTAATAATCTTGGAATAACACAAGGCACTAAACAAAAGTGAAGTGATTTCACGATATAGAAGGTAAACAATGGTGAAGTAAAAAATCGGTTCTCTTAAGAATGATTTTAGGGAATTAGAGACCAGGGATAAAGGAAAAAGCAAAAATATTAAATAATTACTCTCCATCTGTCAATGCAAATGGGGAGGGTGGAGAATAGAGATGTGCTGAAATGAAGGAGAAGATATCCAGGGAAGAGCCCCTGAGGAAATGGGAAACACAGAGACAAAACAAGTCCTGGTTAGAGACTTTTAAAGTTGTCAAAAGGTTGAAGAATGTTAAAGTGCCAGATGCAGAGAACACTGAATATCTGTAAGACTTTAAGGAATGTTCAGCTAAAAAAACCCCATACGATTAAAGTAGGAAATATCACAAATTCCAGCCATTCATGTAAAATGCCAGTGGACTGAGCTAGTTAATAAAAAGGCATTAAGAACCGGGTAGTGAGGACTAGAAGTGACAGACCAGCTGCTTTTCTTACTGGGGACATTTCATAAGTTACCTTGGACGCTGCTTGAAAAAGCACCACGGATTATCAGTTTGGTAGCTCGTGAGTAGCTGTGTGACAATCGAAGAGGATATTTATCATTCTGTTAGATGATAAGGACAATATCAGACAGCAGTGGACAGGAAGGATTGTTGTGATAATTGGGCCTAGAAATGTACCGTAATTATGAGCCTAACTGTGTAAAAGTGGATAGAAGTGCCACAATAGAATAGTGAGGGGATAGGCTATTCCACCCATCACTTCATTTTGGGGTCCTAGAAGAAATCAACTTGGGGAAGGAAAATTGCTACTACAGCAAGCTTTGCCATCATGGCTCCACCCCCATCCTCTCTCTCCTGAGACTCCAGACCTTCTTCATCCTAACCCTGATAGAAGTCCTGACCAGACTGGGCTAGAGAGAGGGAGCCAGATGAAATCACCACGTCCACCAGCACTACTTAAATGCCACCTATGATATTAGATTTTGTCATACACACACACACGTCCACAGTGCGTCCTATTCCTTACCCACCTTATTTCTGCTCTTTCTGACCCTCTCCTTTTTTCTTCTGTCTAAAAAGAGTCTGCCTTAGCCAGACATTGTATATTTCGCAATGGTGCTGTAAGCCTGTGACCAGAAAGGGACAGATAAAACAGTGCCCTAAATTGCCTGATGCTGGTACAAGTTTGCAAGGTCTCAGAGTAGCTAACTAGACCATGTGCTGTGCCTGTGTTTCTCCAGCAGCAAGGCTGCAAGTGAAAGCCAATACCAGAGAAAGGAGCTACATTTTCTCTTTGCTGTTCTTTTCTCTCCTATTTTGTGTGATTTTGACTTGTTTTGTCTTCTAAGAAATGGGATCGGTCTTTAACAACAACAACAACAGCAGCTCCAGACCATCTTAGCTAACTCCTTCACTTTTCCCCCAAAAGGATCATTCTTACCACCCTTAATATCATCTCAGAG
This sequence comes from Lepidochelys olivacea, assembly GCF_965140295.1. Lineage (NCBI taxonomy): Eukaryota > Metazoa > Chordata > Testudines > Cheloniidae > Lepidochelys > Lepidochelys olivacea. Next base: position 13,304,260 of record NC_140412.1, read on the forward strand.
ATGTTCAAACAAGGTTTTTTTTTTCCCTTCTAAAGACTATTTCCAGGTAAAAGGAAAGGGAACAAGGGATATTGTAAAAAAGAAAGCCTGACTTAATTTACATTTCAAAAGCTTTAACTGTTTCGCCTTCTTTTTCTGGGTCTTTAATAAAAGGCTTAAGGATTTTGGGGGGCGAGGGGTAGGTACCTTTGACTCTTTGGGCCCTTTTATTCAGTCTACATTAACACAATGATGTTCTTCTGGTTAGAACACTGGGTTGTGACTCAGGAGACCTGGGTCCAATTCCCAGCTCTGCCATAGACTTCCTGTCTGACACCAGCAAAGTCATTTTTTCTCTGTTTGTGAAATCCTAGCTCCACTGAGGCCAATCAGAATTTTGCCATTCAATTCAATGGGGCCAGGATTTCCCCCTTGGGTCTCAGTTACCAGTCTGTAAAATGGTAGATAATAAATTGTGTTAATTTGTTTTTTCTTTCATGGTTTGTCTATTTAAGTTGTAAGCTCTTTGGGCCAGGGACTGTCTCTTATTATGTGTCTGGCACGAGTCCTCTACATGGTACTGTAATGGAAATAATTAGTAAAGTCCTACGGCAAGGGTTACTAAGCAAATGGCTGAATCATGAAGCTGGATGAAAAACTATATTATGAATTAATATGGCACAGAAGCAGCAAAACACAAAATTTATGATTGTAATGCTGGCCAGCATGAGAGAATGGGAAGAAAATGTAGAAAATGTCCCTTCAATCCACAGTCAAATATATTGCTCCAGTGGAGAAAATAAACACAATGCCAGCTTAGAATGCTATTGGAGTATGAGATAAATCTTAGGAGGTGGTATTATTACTATGTAAGGCACTTGTTATACCTCACCTAGAGCATTTTATGCAGCATTTGTCACAGTGCCTCAGCAAGAACATAATTGCCCTTGAGCTGGTAAGGAGCAGAGCAGCAAGAATAATATCAGTTGAGATGTGCCATAGAGAAAGGTTAAAGGAGTTTGGTTTAGTGCACTGGAAGAGGAAACTTTGTAACAAATTAATTGAGGCTATAATTTGAGAATTAGAAAATCATGGGAAAATCAACTTTTGGCATAACTGTTGAATACTGCTACTGAGTAATTAATGCCTCTAAAGCACACTACACACAATATGCCACATCCTCAGCTGGTATAAATTGATACCACTCCATTAAATTCAACACAGTTATATGAATTTATGCCAGCTGTGAATCTGCCCTTATAACTAACTTGCCCTCATACTGTCCTTGTTATTATTAACAGTTCAGTTTCTACATTTATAAGTGATTTCCTCAAAAGTACTCATGAAGTTAGTGGAAAACATGTGTCTAGCATAGTTGTTATTTTTCATCTTAGACCCATTCAAGATCTGCTAAGCCATGCTACATTATTAACTCAAAAAGCCAGTATGGAGTAAGGTTCTTAGACCAGCCAGATAAAGTAGAGAGCATAAATATTCTCAAGGGAAAACTTCCCAGAGAGAGGAGTTGATAGACACAAGGCAGTCAAGTGCTATCAGGAGAAAGTGTTATGATGGATAATAAATAAATAGGAAGATGTTGTAGATCTGTTGATTTCTATGAGTCTATAGCAGTGAAATTACTTGTATTGAGCTTGGGGAAAAATACTTCATTGTTAAAGTTTTCATCCTTTGGATCAGATATTAAACTGATCTCCTTTCTGGCAGTCTCTTGTGATTCTCCAGCTGGATTGTTTGATGTGTTTCCAAAAACGGAATTGACAATATTGGATAATGCGTATTTATCATCAAAACATGCGCTATGGTCTCATAATGGCACGTGCATTTGCCAGTGGCTAAGTCTGTATGGCAAAGTACTCCAGGATACCTAAACAAAATACATTTCATCCCTTTCTAGATAACATTTTGGGTAAGTGCTGCTGAGTATTCTCCTCACAGCAGATGCACATTTATTCATAGAATCATAGACTATCAGAGTTGGAAGGGACCTCAGGAGGTCATCTAGTCCAACTCCCTGTTCAAAGCAGGACCAATCCCCAACTAAATCATCCCAGCCAGGGCTTTGTCAAGTCTGACCTCAAAAACCTCAAAGAAAGGAGATTCCACCACCTCCCTAGGTAAAGCATTCCAGTGCTTTACCACCCTCCTAATGAAAATGTTTTTCCTAATATCCAACCTAAAACTCCCCCACTACAACTTGAGACCATTACTCCTTCTGTCATCTGCTACCACTGAGAACAGTCTAGATCCATCCTCTTTGGAACTCCCCTTCAGGTAGTTGAAAGCAGCTATCAAATCTCCCCTCATTCTTCTCTTCTGCAAACTAAACAATCCCTGTTCCCTTATCTTCCTCACAAGTCATGTGTTTCAACCCTCTAATCATTTTTGTTGCCCTCCGCTGGACGCTTTCCAATTTTTCCACATCCTTCTTGTAGCGTGGGGCCCAAAATTGGACACAGTACTCCAGATGACGCCTCACCAATGTCGAACAGAGGGGATTGATCACGTCCCTCGATCTGCTGGCAATGCCCCTCCTTATACAAAATGCCGTTAGTCTTCTTGGCAACAAGGGCACACTGTTGACTCATATCCAGCTTCTCGTCCACTGTAACCCCTAGGTCCTTTTCTGCAGAACTGCTGCCGAGCCATTCAGTCCCTAGTCTGTAGCGGTGCACGGGATTCTTCCATCCTTAGTGCAGAACTCCGCACTTGTCTTTGTTGAACCTCATCAGATTTCTTTTGGCTCAATCCTCTGATTTGTCTAGGGCCGTATGTATCCTTTCTCTACCCTCCAGCGTATCTATCTCCCCTCCCAGTTGAGTGTCATCTGCAAACTTGCTGAGGGTGCAGTCCACGCTATCCTCCAGATCATTAATGAAGATATTGAACAAAACGGGCCCCAGGACCAACCCTTGGGCACGCCGCTTGATACCGGCTGCCAACTAGACATGAAGCCATTGATCACTATCTGTTGAGCCCGACAATCTAGCCAGCTTTATATCCACCTTATAGTCCATTCATCCAGCCCATACTTCTTTAACTTGCTGGCAAGAATACTGTGGGAGACCATGTCGAAAGCTTTGCTAAAGTCAAGGAACAACACATCCACCACATTCCCCTCATCCACAGAGCCAGTTATCTCATCATAGAGGGCAATTAGATTACTCAGGCATGACTTGCCCTTGGTGAATCCATGCTGACTGTTTCTGATCACTTTCCTCTTCTCTAAGTGCTTCAGAATTGATTCCTTGAGGACCTGCTCCATGATTTTTCCAGAGACTGAGGTGAGGCTGACTGTCCTGTAGTTCCCAGGATCCTCCTCCTTCCCTTTTTTAAAGATGGGCACTACATTAGCCTTTTTCCAGTCGTCCGGGGCTTCCCCGGATCGCCATGAGTTTTCAAAGATAATGGCCAATGGCTCTGCAATCACATCCGCCAGCTCCTTTAGCACTCTCAGATGCAGCACATCCGGCTCCATGGACTTGTGCTGGTCCAGCTTTTCTAAATAGTCCCGAACCACTTCTTTCTCCACAGAGGGCTGGTCACCTCCTCCCCATGCTGTGCTGCCCAGTGCAGCAGTCTGGGAGCTGACCTTGTCCGTGAAGACAGAGGCAAAAAAGCATTGAGTACATTAGCTTTTTCCACATCCTCAGTCACTAGGTTGCCTTCCTCATTCAGTAAGGGGCTCCACACTTTTCTTGACTTTTTTTTGTTGCTAACATACCTGAGGAAACCCTTCTTGTTACTCTTAACATCTCTTGCTAGCTGCAACTCCAAGTGTAATTTGGCCTTCCTGATTTCACTCCTGCATGCCTGAGCAATATTTTTATACTCCTCCCTGGTCATTTGTCCACTCTTCCACTTCTTGTAAGCTTCTTTTTTGTGTTTAAGATCAGCAAGGATTTCACTGTTAAGCCAAGCTGGTCGCCTGCCATATTTACTATTCTTTCTACACATCGGGATGGTTTGTCCCTGTAACTTCAATAAGGATTCTTTAAAATACAGGTTTCAGAGTAGCAGCCGTGTTAGTCTGTATTCGCAAAAAGAAAAGGAGTACTTATGGCACCTTAGAGACTAACAAATGTATATAAGCATAAGCTTTCGTGAGCTACAGCTCACTTATCGGATGCATTCACTTAAGTTAACAAAGCCTGTTGCCAACTGTGTCCACATATCTATTCAGGGGACACCATCGTAGGGCCTAATCACATCAGCCACACTATCAGAAGCTCGTTCACCTGCACATCCACCAATGTGATATATGCCATCATGTGCCAGCAATGCCCCTATGCCATGTACATTGGTCAAACTGGACAGTCTCTACGTAAAAGAATAAATGGACACAAATCAGATGTCAAGAATTATAACATTCAAAAACCAGTTGTAGAACACTTCAATCTCTTTGATCACTCGTTTACAGACCTAAAAGTGGCAATTCTTCAACAACAAAAATTCAAAAACAGACTCCAAGGAGAGACTGCTGAATTGGAAGTAATTTGCAAACTGGATACAATTAACTTAGGCTTGAATAGAGACTGGGAGTGGATGGGTCATTACACAAAGTAAAACTATTTCCCCAAGTTTATTCTCCCCCCATCCCCCACTGTTCCTCAGACTTTCTTGTCAACTGCTGGAAATGGCCCACCTTGATTATCACTACAAAAGGTTTCGCACCCCACCCCCGCTCTCCTGCTGGTAATCGCTCACCTTAAGTGATCACTGTCGTTACAGTGTGTATGGTAACACCCATTGTTTCATGTTCTCTATGTATATAAATCTCCCCACTGTATTTTCCACTGAGTGCATCCGATAAAGTGAGCTGTAGCTCACGAAAGCTTATGCTCAAATAAATTTGTTAGTCTCTAAGGTGCCAAAAGTACTCCTTTTTTAAAATACAGCCAGCTCTTCTGGACTCCTTTCCCCCTCATGTAATTCTCCCAGGGGATCCTGCCCATGAGTTCCCTGAGGGAGTCAAAGTCTGCTTTTCTTAAGTCCAGGGTCCGTATTCTGCTGCTCTCCTTTCTTCCTTGTGTCAGGATCCTGAACTCGACCATCTCATCACTGCCTCCCAGGTTCCCATCCACTTTTGCTTCCCCTACTAATTCTTCCTGGTTTGTGAGCAGCAGGTCAAGAAGAGTTCTGCCCCTAGTTGGTTCCTCCAGCACTTTCACCAGGAAATTGTCCCCTATACTTTCCAACAACTTCTTGGATCATCTGTGCACCACTGTATTGACCTCCCAGCAGATATCAGGGTGACTGAAGTCTCCCATGAGAACCAGGGCCTGCGATCTAGTAACTTCCGTTAATTGCCGGAAGAGAGCCTCATCTACCTGATTCATAGAATATCAGGGTTGGAAGAGACTTCAGGAGATCATCTAGTCCAACCCCCTGCTCAAAGCAGGACCAATCCCCAATTTTTGCCCCAGATCCCTAAATGGCCTCCTCAAGGATTTAACTCTCAACCTTGGGTTTAACAGGCCAACGCTCAAACCACTGAGCTATCCCTCCCCCGATTGTAGTAACCCAGCAGAGATTATCCACACGGAAGTGCACAAGTATTTAAAAGTTCAAACTACAGTGGATATTGTCAGGGTAAAAGCAAAAAAAATGCAATGAGATAACATGATCAAAGTTACTTGCTACCACCAACATTGGCCCTGATGTTATGAAAGTAAGGAGAGATGGGGCGAGGGTAGTGTTGGGATGGCAAACCTCGAAAGGAAATCTCAGGGTGCTGCATGAATTAGATATGGCAATTCCATAGGGATAACTCTTCCATCCATGTAAATCGACAACCAGTGTCCCTTTATGTTATTAGAAGCCACAGTCCTTCTGGCAGCACTGCATTTACATCTCATCTGAAAGACAAGATTCTGATTAATAGTCATTAGATTCTGTAGGATGCTTTCTGAAAAAAAAAGGGATGTTAGCTCTGGTATGAAGGCCAAAGAAATCGGATGAGGTTCAACAATGACAAGTGCAGAGTCCTGCACTTAGGACGGAAGAATCCCATGCATTGCTACAGGCTGGGGACCGACTGGCTAAGCGGCAGTTCTGCAGAAAAGGACCTGGGGATTACAGTGGATGAGAAGCTGGATATGAGTCAACAGTGATCCCTTGTTGCCAAGAAGGCCAATGGCATATTGGGCTGCATTAGTAGGAACATAGCCAGCAGATCGAGGGAAGTGATTATTCCCCTCTATTCAGCACTGGTGAGGCCACACCTGGAGTATTGTGTCAAGTTTTGGGCACCCCACTGCAGAAAAGATGTGGACAAATTGGAGATAGTCCACAGGAGGGTAATGAAAATAATTAGGGGTCTGGGTGACATGACTTATGAGGAAAGTCTGAGGGAACTGGGGGGTTCTTTAGTCTGCAGAAGAGAAGAGTGAGGGAGGATGTTAGAGAGCATATTCCTTCACTCTCCCACTTCCCTGGTCCTTCTCACATGAACAGAGAGCAACAATACCCGAAGTCCGAAGGTGCAAACAATTCAATGTTTATTGGGGTGAACTTCCAGCAAGCTTAAATACAAGTTCCTTTTCCTTATTTCCGAATCCCAACTTACTTCCTGTTTGCCCCTAATTTATATAGTAATATTCTTAGCTATACCTTAACCAATCATTCTACTAAAATTTAACTAACCAATCCTAACATATTGTAACATGATTATGTAACCAATTATATCCCACCACCTTAATTAGTTTACACCCAGCAAAATTAATTATACAGCAGACAGGAACAATCACAGAACCAGACAGAGATTATACAGACAAACAATAGCAAAGTGGGAACTATAATGGCAAGACAATACAGAAGTGAGGATTTCACATCCCAGTATTGATAAGTGAGTTCTTGCCAGACAGGTTGCTATCAAACTAAGTTTTCTTTTACATTTTCTAGGCACTTCCCTTTCTCTGGAGCTGATAGGCACTATCAGGACAGGATTGTATTCCTAACAGCCCAATAGCACCTTCTTTCCATGTGACTACTTTGGAATGTGAGGATGTGACCGTTCGCTTCCCAGCTTATGGCTGCCTCTGTCGCTTAGCCAAAGGCCTTAGCCTAAGAACAGGGCCCCAGACTGTCACAGTAAGAGAAGGACCTTACATTGGCAGACAGTGATTTTGATTCTTTCTTTTATACCTCTAACTAGCCAAGTGATAAGAATACACCTAAATTCTTAAAGTACAGGCCTTTGCAGACAGGCCTGAATATCTATATCCTAACAGAGGATTTGATAGCATCCTTCAACTACCTGAAGGGGGGTTCCAAAGAGGATGGAGCTCAGCTGTTCTCAGTGGTGGCAGATGACAGAACAAGAAGCAATGGTCTCAAGTTGCAGTGGGGGAGGTCTAGGTTGGATATTAGGAAAAACTACTTCGCTAGGGAGGTGGTAAAGCACTGTAATGGGTTACCTAGGGAGGTGGTGGAATCTCCATCCTTAGGTGTTTTTAAGGCCTGGCTTGACAAAACCCTGGCTGGGATGATTTAGTTGGTGTTGGTCCTGCTTTGAGCAGGGGCTTGGATCAGATGAGCTCCTGAGGTATCTTCCAACCCTAATCTATGATTCTATGATTTTAATATAAAGTCATGATTTCTGCAGGATGAGACTCCATACCGTAGTCCTATCACTGGTACGTTTTCAAATCAGAATAATACGGAACTAATACAATTGTCCAGAAGAATTAAAGGCCTGTGATAAGAAAAGTAAATGGGAGCATAAGTGCAAAAAGCCAAACTGGAACAGTCTAGGTTTGAGGCCAGCTTCTGCAAACTGCACTCATAATGGGCCAGATCCTTAGTAGATGGAAAATGGAATAGCTCTAAAGGACTTGATTGAATCTATTCCAGGTTTACATTGGTTGATGATACAGCTCATGGAGTGCTACCTTATTCCATTGAAATAAATGGAGCTTCTCACCGAGAAAAAAAGCTGCTCAGCAAGAGCAACGGTGGCAGAATCTTACCTTCAGATTCAGTCTTCTTATTGTTCATTCATCAATTATTTATCTCAGTGCAGGCCTGTAGTCAGGTTATATAATTTACCTTCCAGTTTGGTACTTTTTTCTCAGAAGCAAAAAGGATTCATACAACAACAGCTGGTTTTGCTAAAGCAGCTGAGAACAAAAGGCTAACTAAAAGATGAATGCATTCGCAACTGAACCTGCACATCCTGTATCCAATTTGAGACATTCCCTTTGCTCAAAAATTAAGCTAGCGATGCAGATGCAACGACTCTGTGGAGCTTGAATCCTCACAGGCAAGAATGAGGAAGACTGGAGCTTATTTTTTCCCCTCGAGTAAGTGCTATTGCACAGACTAACCAAGCATTACTAATAATTTTTACAGAACTGGTGTGCTCAGAACAGATCCTGTTGAGAAGCAGAGTGCAGGGAATAGGACCCTGTTCTCTGTTCATTTCAAGGAAATTCTACAATGGGATGTGCGGAATTCAGACATAAATGGAGAGATTTTGTGGATGATAGGGGGTGGGAGGGATGAAGACAGTTTAAAGGCAGGTTTCAGAACAGAAATGGGAAGTAATTGCTTCCAATTAGTTGACTCCAGTTGAAGGCTTGGAAACATACATCCTGATCAAGCCACACTGGCCATATAAATTAAAAAACAAAAAATCATCTCAGCCCCTATCCCACTCTCTGACACAATTGAAACTGAACACACAAAGAATTCCCTAGGTTCCTTTCACCAGAACCCCATTATACAAAAGACTGAGAGGTTCAAAAGTGCCTAGTGATTTGGGGTGCCCAATTTGAGACAGATTAAAGGTGCCTGATTTGCAGAAGTGGGGTGTTCACTGCTTTTTTGAGAATTAGGCCCCATGAAGATGTCTCAAGTTGAGCACCCCAAAATTGGAGGCCACTTCAACTCACTAGCCTCTCTTGAAAATCTTGGCCAGTAGAATGTAAATCCAGCAGCCTGCCTCTGTCATTTGACTAATTCTTGAGGATTCAGGAGATGATAGAGAAAGGAGGTGCCTTTCTCACCCCAGAATACATCCAGGTAATGATGCTAAAAGTGCAGTGGCAGGCAACAAAGGAACTTCTTTGTTCCTGGGACAAGCAGCATACGTTCTGATGCCTGGGTGACAATGATGATAGTGGGATTACCCCCATCTCATTCCTCTTAATGATAAATTGGTCGTAAAGTTACACAGTCCATTTCTAGATTCAGATGCTTACAGAGAACTGGCTATGGTAAGCCTGAGTAGCACAATTCAGATCCATGCTCAGAGTCTGACTCTGTGCAAAATGTTAATGGCGTTCAGATAGCAGGTTTCAGTTTGAACCATTTCTGTCATATAGAAGACAAAATGGCTCTGAATCTGAATGTTTCAAAAGCTGAGTGGAAAAATTCCTCCACAAGGATAAAGACTTATGACAAAAACTAGCCAGAACCACCTTAGATGTATATATAACTTAAATCAAGTATCCACACGATCATATCCCTGTTATGCTTGCTCCCGTTTGCCCCGTCCATCCTCATTCTACTGTTTGCTTCCCTTGTTCATTGTGTCATGACTGAAATGTGGATTGCAAGTGCCAGTGAGGAGATAGGTATGCTAGGCCCGACACAGCCTTTGTGTCTCTTCTGTGAAGCATAATAACAATGGTTACTGTTAAACATTTAGCCCTGGTCTACACTAGGACTTTAGGTCGAATTTAGCAGCGTTAAATCAATTTAAACCTGCACCCGTCCACACAATGAAGCCCTTTATTTCGACTTAAAGGGCTCTTAAAATCGATTTCCTTACTCCACCCCGACAAGTGGATTAGCGCTTAAATCGACGTTGCCGGCTCGAATTTGGGGTACTGTGGACACAATTCGATGGTATTGGCCTCCGGGAGCTATCCCAGAGTGCTCCATTCTGACCGCTCTGGACAGCACTCTCAACTCAGATGCACTGGCCAGGTAGACAGGAAAAGAACCGTGAACTTTTGAATCTCATTTCCTGTTTGGCCAGCGTGGCAAGCTGCAGGTGACCATGCAGAGCTCATCAGCACAGGTGACCATGATGGAGTCCCAGAATCGCAAAAGAGCTCCAGTATGGACCGAACGGGAGGTACGGGATCTGATCGCTGTTTGGGGAGAGGAATCCGTGCTATCAGAACTCCGTTCCAGTTTTCGAAATGCCAAAACCTTTGTGAAAATCTCCCAGGGCATGAAGGACAGAGGCCATAACAGGGACCCTAAGCAGTGCTACGTGAAACTGAAGGAGCTGAGGCAAGCCTACCAGAAAACCAGAGAGGCGAACAGCCACTCTGGGTCAGAGCCCCAAACATGCCGCTTCTATGATGAGCTGCATGCCATTTTAGGGGGTTCAGCCACCACTACCCCAGCCGTGTTGTTTGACTCCTTCAATGGAGATGGAGGCAATACGGAAGCAGGTTTTGGGGACGAAGAAGATGATGATGAGGAGGAGGTTGTAGATAGCTCACAGCAAGCAAGCGGAGAAACCGGTTTTCCCGACAGCCAGGAACTGTTTTTCACCCTAGACCTGGAGCCAGTACCCCCCGAACCCACCCAAGGCTGCCTCCTGGACCCAGCAGGCGGAGAAGGGACCTCTGGTGAGTGTACCTTTTAAAATGCTATACATGGTTTAAAAGCAAGTATGTGAAAGGATTACTTTGCCCTGGCATTTGCGGTTCTCCTAGATGTAGTCCTAAAGCCTTTGCAAAAGGTTTCTGGGGAGGGCAGCCTTATTTCGTCCTTCATGGTAGGACACTTTATCACTCCAGGCCAGTAACACGTACTCGGGAATCACTGTAGAACAAAGCATTGCAGTGTATGTTTGCTGTCATTCAACCAAAATCCGTTCTTTATCTCTCTGTGTTATCCTCAGGAGAGTGAGATATAATTCATGGTCACCTGGTTGAAATAGAGTGCTTTTCTTCAGGGGACACTCAGAGGAGCCCATTCCTGCTGGGCTGTTTGCCTGTGGCTAAACAGAAATGTTCCCCGCTGTTAGCCACAGGGAGGGGGGAAGGTTGAGGGAGTAGTCACGCGGTGGGAGGAGGCAAAATGCGACCTTGTAACGAAAGCACATGTGCTATGTATGTAATGTTAACAGCAAGGTTTACCCTGAAAGAGTGTAGCGACTGTTTTATAAAATGTGTCTTTTTAAATACCGCTGTCCCTTTTTTTTTTTCTCCACCAGCTGCATGTGTTTCAATGATCACAGGATCTTCTCCTTCCCAGAGGCTAGTGAAGCTTAGAAAGAAAAAAAAACGCACTCGCGATGAAATGTTCTCCGAGCTCATGCTATACTCCCACACTGACAGAGCACAGACGAATGCGTGGAGGCAAATAATGTCAGAGTGCAGGAAAGCACAAAATGACCGGGAGGACAGGTGGCGGGCTGAAGAGAGTAAGTGGCGGGCTGAAGACAGGGCTGAAGCTCAAATGTGGCGGCAGCATGATGAGAGGAGGCAGGATTCAATGCTGAGGCTGCTGCAGGACCAAACCTGTATGCTCCAGTGTATGGTTGAGCTGCAGCAAAGGCAGCTGGAGCACAGACTGCCACTGCTGCCCCTCTGTAACCAACCACCCTCCTCCCCAAGTTCCATAGCCTCCACACCCAGACGCCCAAGAACGCGGTGGGGGGGCCTCCGGCCAACCAGCCACTCCACCACAGAGGATTGCCCAAAAAAAAGAAGGCTGGCATTCATTAAAATTTTAAAGTTGTAAACTTTTAAAGTGCTGTGCTTAAAGTGCTGTGTGGCATTTTCCTTCCCTCCTCCACCACCCCTCCTGGGATACCTTGGTAGTCATTTCCCTATTTGTGTGATGAATGAATAACGAATGCATGACTGTGAAGCAGCAATGACTTTATTGCCTCTGCAAGCAATGATTAAAGGGAGGAGGGGAGGGTGGTTAGCTTACAGGGAAGTAGAGTGAACCAAGGGGCGGGGGGTTTCATCAAGGAGAAACAAACAGAACTTTCACACCGTAGCCTGGCCAGTCATGAAACTGGTTTTCAAAGCTTCTCTGATGCGTACCGCGCCCTCCTGTGCTCTTCTAACCGCCCTGGTGTCTGGCTGCGCGTAACCAGCAGCTAGGCGATTTGCCTCAACCTCCCACCCCGCCATAAACGTCTCCCCCTTACTCTCACAGATATTGTGGAGCACACAGCAAGCAGTAATAACAGTGGGAATATTGGTTTCGCTGAGGTCTAAGCGAGTCAGTAAACTGCGCCAGCGCGCCTTTAAACATCCAAATGCACATTCTACCACCATTCTGCACTTGCTCAGCCTGTAGTTGAACAGCTCCTGACTACTGTCCAGGCTGCCTGTGTACGGCTTCATGAGCCATGGCATTAAGGGGTAGGCTGGGTCCCCAAGGATACATATAGGCATTTCAACATCCCCAACAGTTATTTTCTGGTCTGGGAAGAAAGTCCCTTTCTGCAGCTTTTGAAACAGACCAGAGTTCCTGAAGATGCGAGCATCATGCACCTTTCCCGGCCATCCCACGTTGATGTTGGTGAAACGTCCCTTGTGATCCACCAGAGCTTGCAGCACTATCGAAAAGTACCCCTTGCGGTTTATGTACTCGCCGGCTTGGTGCTCCGGTGCCAAGATAGGGATATGGGTTCCGTCTATAGCCCCACCACAGTTAGGGAATCCCATTGCAGCAAAGCCATCCACTATGACCTGCACATTTCCCAGGGTCACTACCCTTGATATCAGCAGATCTTTGATTGCGTGAGCTACTTGCATCACAGCAGCCCCCACAGTAGATTTGCCCACTCCAAATTGATTCCCAACTGACCGGTAGCTGTCTGGCGTTGCAAGCTTCCACAGGGCTATCGCCACTCGCTTCTCAACTGTGAGGGCTGCTCTCATCTTGGTATTCATGCGCTTCAGGGCAGGGGAAAGCAAGTCACAAAGTTCCATGAAAGTGCCCTTACGCATGCGAAAGTTTCGCAGCCACTGGGAATCGTCCCAGACCTGCAACACTATGCGGTCCCACCAGTCTGTGCTTGTTTCCTGAGCCCAGAATCGGCGTTCCACAGCATGAACCTGCCCCATTAGCACCATAATGCATGCATTGGCAGGGCCCATGCTTTCAGAGAAATCTGTGTCCATGTCCTGATCACTCACGGGACCGCGCTGACGTCGCCTCCTCGCCCGGTATCGCGTTGCCCTGTTCTGGTGCTGCATATACTGCTGGATAATGCGTGTGGTGGTTAATGTGCTCCTAATTGCCAAAATGAGCTCAGCGGCCTCCATGCTTGCCTTGGTATGGCGTCCGCACAGAAAAAAGGCGCGAAATGATTGTCTGCCCTTGCTTTCATGGGGGGAGGGAGGGAGGGAACGGGGGCCTGATGATATGTACCCAGAACCACCCGCGACAATGTTTTAGCCCCATCAGGCATTGGGATCTGAACCCAGAATTCCAGTGGGCAGCGGAGACCGCGGGAACTGTGGGATAGCTACCCACAGTGCAACGCTCCGGAAGTCGATGCTTGCCTCGGTACTGTGGAAGCGCTCCGCCGAGTTAATGCACTTAATGCACTTAGAGCATTTTCTGTGGGGACACACACACTCGAATATATAAAACCGATTTCTAAAAAACCGACTTCTATAAATTCGACCTAATTTCGTAGTGTAGACATACCCTTACTCACAGTTACCAAACAGAAATACCTCAATATGTCCCTTTAACTAGATAGGGGAAAAGGAGGTAACTCAGAAACCAAAGTGAGTAAACCGGGGTGAAATTCTGACCCCTTTGCCGTCTATTGTAAAATTCCCATTGGTTTCAGTGGCATCAGGGTTTCACCCATTAACTTTTTAATGGCAATTACTGCACCAAGAACCATGGATTGGGACTTTTGATTTCTTCTAAGCAGCTTTTCACAATGACATTGTGGCCCTACATCAAACCAACAACTCTCCCATGGTTATAATTTTAACTGCTTTTGCTTAACGATCGTATTCAATTCAACCTTCAGGGAGTCCAGGGGTATATTCTCCCCTTTAAGTGCAACTTGTTGCTCTATGTATTGCTTAGGAGTAGGTAGGCTTTAAATAAGTATTCTTTTTGTGTGTTTTAATTCACAGATAATTATTTCAGAATAACAGGTTTCAGAGTAGCAGCCGTGCTAGTCTGTATCCGCAAAAAGTACAGGAGTACTTGTGGTACCTTAGAGACTAACCAATTTATTTGAGCATAAGCTTTTATGGGCTACAGCCCACTTCTTCGGATGCATAGAATGGAATATATATATATATACACACACACACATACAGAGAACATGAAAAGGTGGATATATAGATAGATAGATATAGCTATACAGAGAACATGAAAAGGTGGAGTAAGAGGCTAATTAATTAGCATACACACACACACATACACACACACACAGAGAACATGAAAAGGTGGATATATAGATAGATAGATATAGATATACAGAGAACATGAAAAGGTGGAGTAAGAGGCTAATTAATTAGCAACTGAACCTGCACATTTTTAATTAATAGTTAGTTAGCTTCTTACTCCACCTTTTCATGTTCTCTGTATGTGTGTATATATATATATATATATATATATATATATATCTTGTTACTATATGTTCCATTCTATGCATCTGATTAAGTGAGCTGTAGCCCACAAAAGCTTGTGCTCAAATAAATTTGTTAGTCTCTAAGGTGCCACAAGTACTCCTGTTCATTTCAGAGTAACCATTCCCAAATAACAATACAGTCACCTCAATGTAAATAGAGTGAATATCACGAAGGAGCCTGTTATTTTTTTTAAGGCTTGGAATTCCTCAAAGGACATTTGTCACTTGATTCTTAATTGCCAGAACACTACTGTATTTAATCAGGCCCATTTTCACTTTACTTTTAGTTCCACATTTTTAGAAGCCTGGGTAATGAGACTGATCAAAGTTAGGTGTCTGTTCAACACAACAATCATCACAGGGAACATATTTGTCCCCTGATATAACTAAAGCCATCTAAAAGAATCATGCTAAAACCCTGGATCCTTGTTAAAATCCACCTCTGGAAGGGATTGTGGTTTTTTGTTGTGTGTTTCTACAGAACTAGTAGAATAGGCCTCTGGTTCGTGAGTGGGGAACTTCGGGTGCTACCACCGTGTAAATAATAATAATAATGTAGACTTCAAAATGGAGCCACATCTTAACTGTTTCAGGGCCAGTTGTGTTCCCCATCACAGTTGCTCCTGTAGT
Organism: Lepidochelys olivacea; assembly: GCF_965140295.1. Taxonomy (NCBI): domain Eukaryota; kingdom Metazoa; phylum Chordata; order Testudines; family Cheloniidae; genus Lepidochelys; species Lepidochelys olivacea. The sequence continues at coordinate 13,319,477 of NC_140412.1, forward strand.
ATAGGTGGGTCCTTAAACTGGGTGGTTTTGCTTATAGAAGTTTTGATGGTATTGAAGTATTCTGGGATAACAATACATGGCTAACTATCTCCAGTAGCTTTCTCGGAAAGCAACATTCTAAAGTATATACCTATATTTCTCCTGCTACCCCCCAGTACACTGGGGTCCTAGTCCCTGTGTGTCATTGACAGAAGTCTAAAGAAAAGGAGTACTTGTGGCACCTTAGAGACTAACCAATTTATTAGAGCATAGTCTCTAAGGTGCCACAAGTACTCCTTTTCTTTTTGCGAATACAGACTAACACGGCTGTTACTCTGAAACCTGACAGAAGTCTAGTTTTTCTTTTAACTTTCTCCCTGCCTTCTTACACTGAATTGCTTTAGGTTCTTGTAAATCGAATGAGACCTGGATATTAACCCGGGAGAAAGAATGGAGGGACATCAGTTATAGTTACATCTCTTCAGTCCAAAGTCTCAAGCATCTCAGAGAAACCTCTTGTTTCCATTGGGCACCCCGGGAGAATTCCTTATCTTTAAGGTTAAGCGAGCTCAGGGCTCTCTGGGGGCTGCTGGAAATGCTATACATAACTGTTTGGGGTCATCCGTGTTTGAATCAGAAGCTCCATTCACCATCCTCTGGGCTTGCAGAAATTGTCAACACAGCCAATAGTTATTCTCCACGTACAGGAGCGAAGGAGAAAGTGCTTTTTGTGTGTAGCCATCATAACAGATCCTGTTGGAAATGTGGGAAGAAAGTGGGATTCCAGATTCAAAATGGGTCTTCTCTTTAACACCAGACAGGGGTAAAGCCAGTGAGGAGACATGTGGCACAGGTACGGCTGAGATGGCACAGAAGAGGCTGTCTAAGGGATGAAACAGAGGCAGATAATGCTGTACCTTTTTGTAAGATGTTTGGCTGTTATTACTGCAGAGAAATATTAGAGGATGAAACACACTGACAAGATGCAGCAAATGTTACCACTTCAGGAGCGCAGTGCTTTAGTTAATAGTTGGCTGGTCCTCAATTGCTGGCGAAACAGAAATCTATACTTGTATCCAGAGTAGCTATGTTCAAAGGTCTGTAGGGCTGTGAGCTGTGGAATTCCCTAGACTGTTTGCTTGCTGACAGGCTTTCCTGCCTGACCCCACACATTTTGGAAAGTACAGAGAGGGATTTAGATAACTAGGATAAGGTCTATAGCTTGCACAAAGGTCATTTGAAAATCCCACCCACAAACCATGAGGGGACACTGCCAAATAATCTATCTGCAATGTTTGCAACAAAGGAATATTCCCTGGCTACATAATACGGTGAGATCCTGTTTCCCCCCAGCAATTGCACACACAGAAAAAAACAGCAGGAGACAAAGCACTGACCATATCAGAATGAGGTAACAAGCACTTTCCTTGCACTCTGCATGAAATTCATTCCTGCTCAGAGTGCCATTCTGCGCCACTTGAAATCCCACTTCAGCTCTATGCTTACACTTTAAGTGGGACTTCCGCGATATTCTAGCCCAGTCCTGGCCCTCTGCAAAGGGGAGAGTTTCACCCTGTGTGAATACGTTCAGCACTAGGATAGTTACAGGATGTCCAACGTATTACTGACATACTAAGTTTAAAAAAAATCACTTGGGTAATTGGAAACAAAAAAGTTCAGGGACAATCATTAGGGACACCATCCCTACCCATCCTGGCTAACAGCCATTGATGGACCTAGCCTCCATTAACTTATCTAGTTCTAGTCTCCTGTGATAGACTCAAAGAAAGGCTATTTAAGACTGAGATTCTCAGAGTCACCTTGTTGGGTTTGGATGCCCAATTCCCATTAGCTTTGGTTTCCCAAATCCCCTGAGATAGCTTTGAAAGGAGCAGCCTAATAGTTCCAAGTGCCAAATGTGCTGAGAAACCAAGCTCTTAGGGCCTGATCCTCTTCCATCAAAACAAAACAAAACTTCCACTAATGTTAATCCTTTAGCTTGAGCTAAAACTCTCTAGCCTGGGCTATAACAAACTTGGATTCTCTGTGGTGCAGACACAGCTGGGGATTGTCTAACACACACTAACCAGTGGGTTATCTGAGGCTGGGTTGCCTAGGGGGTGGCTGCAGAGGTCAGAAAGGCCACGCTCCATATCAGAAGCTGGAGCTCTGGGCTGCAGGGAACAATCAAGAAGCTGCAGGCTGCAGCAAACATCAGGGTCTAATTTTTGTTCTGCTAATTATGTAATATTTAAAGAGAAAATAATGTAATTGTTTACAAACGAAACTAACCACGGATATACCTGGGGACATACCAGCCCACACTGCATTGGTGCAGCCAGCTGAGGACCTCAAAGACATACATTCCACAATGCTGGCTTGATTGGCCACATCAATGCCATAACAAGAAGCTGTTGCATCTTCAGAACCTTCATCTGACTGGCTTGTTGCAACTCCAGTGAAAACAAAGTACCATAGAATCATAGACGATTAGGGTTGGAAGAGACCTCCGGAGGTCATCTAGTCCAACCCCCTGCTCAAAGCAGGACCAACTCCAACTAAATTATCCCAGCCAGGTCTTTGTCAAACCGGGCCTTAAAAACCTTCACGGATGGAGATTCCACAATTTCCCTAGTGTGATACAGCATGGCCAGAGGGCAGCAGGAGAGTGTTTTTTTCTTTTTTAAGTAAAAAAGGTGTTTTTATTTGCATAACACACTTACAAAACAAAAACAACAGCATATGCAACGTGTAACACAGCAACCAGCCACAATTGTTTTCTCATTAACTTCAGGGGAGGGAAGAGTTCAAGCTTGCCTGGGCCCAGAGCAGGCGGGCTTCCTCGACTCTTGTGGTCTTCCACCCTTCTGAGTTACCTGGTGGCCCAGAGCAAGGGGACTTCACCGACTCTCAAGGTCTGTCACCCCCTCGAGTTACCTGGCGCCACACCCAGTGTCACCAATAATTCCTCCCTTGAAAGCACCCAACAAAAGGGGCAGGCTGTGGGGTGGACAATCGGGGGGGGAGGGGAGGGGCACATGCACCCACGTGTGAAAGGTCCCCTCTAAGGTGGTGGTGTTTGCAGCAGCAATGGCTGTGGTTGGAGTCCCTTACTCTCTCCCGCAATCAAAAGGGTCAAACAAAGGGACCCGGACGGGGACACCGAGCAGAGAACCTTGGACAGTGCCCACCGCTCCTCAAAAGCATCAAGGGAGTCGGTGGTCGCTGACCAGAGGAACTCCGCCCAGATACATGAACGGACCGAGAATCGGAAAATGGCCCCACAGACACAGGAAACTCCATTGGCCAACCTCCTCTCTCTGGTTTTATAGATGGCCGTTTTAGCCAGGGCCAGGAGGAGGTTAACTAGGAGATCCCACGACTTTGCGAGGCCACAGATGGGGATTGCATAAATAAAAAGGTGAGGGGAAAAGTGCAACCAAAAACGTAATAGAAGATTTGTGAGGAGCCGGAACAGGGGCTGCAGCCTGGCGCACTCCAAATATATGTGCTCCAGGGTTTCCCTCACACCGCAAAATGGGCAACTATCTGGAATGGGGGTGAACTGCACCAAGTACATGCCCGTGCTCACAGCTCCGTGAAGAAGCCACCAACTGATGTCCCCGACGGGCCTCGGAACCAAGGTGGAATATAGGCTAGCCCACCAGGGCTGCTCACCCTCCAAAGGTGGCAGAAGGTCTCGTCACTTCGTGTCGAGATGGGACACTACGGTGAGGGCGTGAAGGGTGTGGAGCACGAGCGTGTATAGATGTTTCCTTGGCACGGTTTGGAAGCATACAGGCTGCAGTTCATGCAGCCGGCTCGCAGTAAAGGGGTGAGGGGGTCAATTGGGCCTACGGGGCAGGGGTCCAATTAAAAGGTCCGGCGGGCCTGGGGTAGAGAGTGCGCAGGGCGTGCCCTCGAGCAGGACCCAGTCGAGGTAAGCTCGAGCAGCGGGCGGCAAAGTGACCTTCACCTCCTGAAGTCCGCACCGGGGGGTACGAGGTCTGAAGAGCCCCATGCGCCAAGCGAGCGTCAGGGGATCCAGCCGGTCTCCCTGGTCGTACTCCAGGAGGTCTCCGACTCTCGTGACTTCCACCAGGATCAAGCTCTGACGCACCGAGCGGGACTCCGCCACCTGCACACGGAGCTGGGGGAGCGGGTCAGCAGTCCTCCCCCCTTCTCCAGGGGTTGCAGCTGAAGCAATAGCAGAGTCCGAGGGCAGTCGTGGGGGGGCTGGCAGGCAAGCTGGCAGCCGACCAGCACTCGAATGGCAGCAAAAAAAGAAGAAAGCAGCAAAAAAAAAAAAAAAAAACGAAGAAAAAGCGTCTGGCCCGGTCGCGGGGTGGACACTGAAGCAGGGTCAACAAGCAAGGAAAGCCCAGGCCAGAGGACCGCAGGAGAGTGTTTTTGTTTGTTAGTTTGTTTTTGAAGCAGAAAAGAATTTTATTTGTGTAACACTTACATGGGATCACCAAAAAGGATAAAGCAAAACTATGCAACAAAAGAATACAGAAGGTATAACACAGCAGCCTTCAGAAGGGAGAAGTGTTCAAGCTAGCCTGGGCCCAGAGCAGGGGGCTTCCTCGGCACTCGTGGTCTTCCACCCTCCTGAGTTACCTTGTGGCCTAGAGCAGGGGGGCTTCCTCGACACTCATGGTCTCCCACCCTCTCGAGTTACCAAGTGCCACGCCCAGTGTCACCGATTATTCCTCTCCTGAGAGTGCCCAACAAGATGGGCATGGTTGCGGGGTGGGGGGGGGGATGTACACCATGTGTGATAGGACCCCTCCTAGGTGACAGTAATGATGGTATCCACAGCAGTAATGGTTGGGGCTGGGGTCTCTCGCTCTTCCCCTCAATCAAAGGGTCAGACAGAGGGAAACGGATGGGGTCACCGAGCAGAGAACCTCGGACAGCGCCCACCGCTCCTCGAACGCGTCAAGGGAGTCGTTGGACGCCGCCCAGAGGAACTCCGCCCAGATACGTGAATGTACTGAGGATCGGAAAACGGCCCTACAATCCCAGGATGCTTCATTAGCCAACCTCCTCTCTGTGGTTTTATAAATGGCTGTTTTAGCTAGGGCTAGGAGAAGGTTAACCAGGACATCTCACGGTTTTGTGGGGCCACGGATGGGGAGTGTGTAAATAAAAAGGTGAGGGGAAAAGTGTAGCCAAAAGCATAATAAAATATTTGTGAGGAGCTGGAAAAGGGGCTGCAGCCTGGCACACTCTAAATATACGTGCGCCAGGGTTTCTCTCATGTTGCAAAAAGGGCAAGTATCCGGGATGGGGGTGAACCATGTCAAAAACACGCCGTGCTCACAGCTCCGTGAAGGAGCCGCCAACTAATGTCCCCGACAGGCCTCGGGACCAAGGTGGAATACAGGCTGGCCCACCGGGGTTGCTCACCTTCCAAAGATAGCAGGAGGTCCCGCCACTTTGTATCGGGGCGGGACACCAGGGTGTGAGCATAGAGGGTGTGAAGCGTGAGTGTGTATAAATATTTCCGTGGTGCGATTTGGAAGTTGACCAGCTGCAGTTCATGCAGCCAGCTCACAGTGAAAGGGTGAGGGGTTTGTTGGGATCTACGGGGTAGGGGCCCAATTGAAAGATCCGGTGGGCCTGGGGAAGAGGGTGGGTGGGGTGCGCCCTCGCGTAGGGCTCGGTTGAGATAAGCCCGAGCAGCTGGCGTCAAGGCGGCCTTCACCTCCTGAAGTACGCACCAGGGGGTACGAGGTCTGGAGAGCCGAGTGAGCGTCAGGGATCCAGCCAGTCTCCCAGGTCGTAGTCCAGGAGGTCTCCGATTTTCGTGACTTCCGCCAGGACCAAATTCTGGTGCACCGAGCGGGACTCCACCGCCTGCACAAGGAGCTGGGGGTTGTGTAGCAGGGGCTCCATGAGGAGATCTGCTCCCACGGTGGCTGCCATGGACCTGGTCGTTGAAAACAGTTTCCAGGTCCGGAGGAGGTCCTGGTAGAAGACCAACAGCCTGGAGAGGTCTCGCGGAAAACCTCTCAGACAGAGATAAAAGAGCTGCCGGTCATATCGGAGCCCTTGGAAGTGGCGCAGGAAGGTTTGTGCCAATATGCTCCATGTCGAACTACGTGCACTATAAAGGAGGCTCTGCAGGGCCTGGAGGCGGAAGACACGGACCTGTGTGCGCAGACACTTCAGGCCCTGCCCTCCTTCCTTCAGGGGTAGATGAAGAACCCCAACACAGGCCCAGTGCATTCCTGACCAAAAGAACTCTAGAATCGATGTCCAGAGGTTGGTCAGGAAACCCGGGGCCGGGACCAGGGTGTTGAGCTGGTACCAGAGCATGGACAGGACTAGTTGGTTAAGCACCAGTGACATCGGAGTAGCCTTGTCCATTTCCGGAGCCGCTCTATCATCCCGCCTTCTAAATTTTGCCAGTTCTCTGGCGGAGAAGGGTGCGTGGCAGAAAGGTAAACACCTAGATAGAGCAGTGGACCCGCGCTCCACCGGATGGTCTGAAGCATGGGTGGGAGGGAGCTCATCTGCCACCAGTCCCCCACCGCCAAGCCAGAGTTCTTGACCCAGTTGACTCGGGCGGAGGAGGCTGCCGAATAGATGGCCTGGCAAGCCTCCACCGACACCAAGTCCCCCGGGTCCTGGACCACGAGGAGCATGTCATCAGCGTACGCCGACAGGACCAGCCGCAGCTCCGGCTCCCACAGCACCAACCCCGTCAACCTCCTGCGGAGGAGACAAAGGAAGGGCTCGATCGCCAGAGCGTACAGCTGGCCCGAGAGGGGGCACCCCTGCCGTACTCCTCGCCCGAAGCTGACCGGTTCGGTCAGGGTTCAGTTGAGCCTAACCAGACACTCCGCAGAAGCGTACAGCACCTGGAGAAAACTCACAAACTGAGGTCTGAATCCAAACGCCTGCAGAGTGCCCAGGAGGTACCCATGGTCCACTCTATCGAACGCCTTCTCCTGATCAAGAGACAGGAGGGCGAACGACAAACCATCTCTACTCCCGAGTTCCAAAAGATCTCGGACTAGAAATAGGTTGTCAAAAATGCTGTGACCCGAGACAGTATAGGTCTGGTCTGGGTGGATCACATCCGCCATCATGGACCCTAGCCGCAACGAGATTGCTTTCGCTACAATTTTGTAATCTGTGCTAAGGAGCGAGACGGGACGCTAATTTCGTAAATCGCAGAGGTCCCCTTCTTCGGCAACAAGGCGAGCACGGCTTGCCTGCACGAAAGAGGGAGGACCCCGCCCTGCAAAGACTCAGCCCAGACGGTGGCTAGATCTGGGCCAAGAATGTCCCAGAATGTGCAGTAGAACTCCACGGTCAGCCCGTCCATGCCCGGAGATTTATTGGTGGGCATGCGGCGGAGGGCTTCCGAGAACTCAGCCGGGGTGAGAGGCAGCTCTAGTCGGTCTCGGTCGCCCACGCTGACTGTGGGAAATTCCTCCCAGAGCACCCTGCAAGTGCCAGGATCGGTCGGATCCGGGAGAAAAGGCTTGTGTAGAAGTCACAGGCCCTCCCACACATCTCCACCGGATCCGTGAGGGGGGCGCCATCTTCTGCTAGAAGGCAGGTGATGTGTTTCTTGGCCCTCCTCGTTTTCTCCAGGGCGTAGAAGAAACGGGAGCCGTGATCCATCTCCCGAAGGAGGCGGATGCGGGATCGAACAAAGGCACCTCGGGCTCGATGGTCTTTGAGGGCCCGGAGCTCCTCCCGCTTCTCCCGGCACGCTCCGCAGAGAAATGGGTCCTCGGGGCTGGCGGCCAGACGCCTCTCCATCTCTAAGACCTCCCGTTCCAACTGCTCTATCGCTGCATTTCTCCGTCGGCTGGTGCCCCGGGCGTAGTCATGGCAGAAGAGCTTGGCGCGCACCTTCCCGAGATCCCACCATCGCCGCGCCGAGGGAAAGGCACACTGCTGCTCTCGCCAGGCCAGCCAAAACTCCCGGAAGGATGTCACGAAGCCCTCATCCTCCAACAGGCTGTTGTTAATGTGCCAATAGGCCGGCCCCGGCCTCTCTACATGGAGGGAGGCTGTTATGGTAGCTAGATGATGGTCGGAGAATGGGGCCGGCCGAATGTTGGAGGAGTGGGCCTGTGAAAGATGGAAACGGGATAAATAAATACGGTCCAACCGAGAGTGGTGTGACTGACGGGCCTCCACCCGGACAAAGGTGAATATGGAAGTGTCATCTGGGTGGTGGTCACGCCAGACGTCTACTAGGGAGTGATGTTTGACTATTTCTCGGAGAATGTTCGCAGCGGCAGGGCTCAGCTCGGCCCCTGAGCCGTCCTGTTCCTCGAGGGTGGTGTAAAAGTCCCCTCCCAGGACTAAGCACTCGTGAGAATCTAGGGTGCTGAGGAAGTCGGACACCCGCTGATAGAATTGTGGCCGCTTTGGGCTCGTTTCCGGGGCATAGATCTTGACGAAGTTGACCACAAGCCCCTCCATACGGACTCGGAGATGCAGCAGGTGGCCCGGCACGGCCTCAGTGACCCCTAGCACCTCGGGCCATTGGTTGGGGGAGAACAGGGTCGCCACTCCAACTTGTCAAATCGTGAAGTGACTGAAGTAGACCCCGTCCCCCCACTCCAGCCATCAGCTGTCCTCGGCTGTCGGATCCGTATGGGTCTCCTGCAGGAAAGCCACAGAGTACCCCCCTTCCTGAAGGTAAGATAGCACCTGGGACCTGCGGAGAGCCATCCTACAGCCCCTGGTGTTCAAAGTTGCAATAATGAGGGGCGTCATGCGGAGGGCTGGAGGGGTTCCTTGTTGGTGGGGGTGTTTGCAGCACCCGGCGGGTCGCGCAACAATCCGTGACCCATCCCGTAAGTGAGTAAATCGTCACAGAAGCTGTGGGCCCGCCCGTAGGCCGTGGCATCGTGCCTTCCTTTCCCTTTACCCTCCTTTATAAGGGCCCTTGTGGCCTGGAGGATGTGATCAAATTCACCCCATAGCTGGAGAGCTATCTGTACCCTGTTGCGGGAGCCACGGATGTCTTCTAAAAACTGTCACAACGCTTTTCGCAGCTCATGGGGAGGTGGGGTTGCGATTTCCAGGTTATTCCCTGGTGGGGCTCTTGGTGCAGCCTCGTGGTCTGCTGAGGCGGGCAGGCAGGGTGCAGACCACCGACGGGGTGTCTAACAGTCTAAAGTTATTAGGTCTGTCTCAAGCCTTGGGGTAGAAGAGGATGGTGGAGGGAAAATTGCAGCTCCTAATGGGTCACGGCAGAAAAATACAAAGGCTGCTCCTTGGGGGGGATCCGCAAAAAACGGGAAAGAAATAACCCCAAGGGTGGCAATAGCATTGCAGGAGGAGGTGGATTGGGCAGGGACAGGGGCGGGGGTGGGGGCAGGGGCAAAGGCGAAGCTCTGGGCTTCCGGAGGCAAGCAGCTAAGAGGTGGTGCCTCCCGAACAGATTCGAGGGTTAAGGGGGTGGAGAGGGGGCTCCCAGTGATGCTAGGCGCAGGCTCTGTGTGGATTTGGCAGCCATGGCCTCAGGTGGTGGACCACCTTCTGCAGGGTGCTCGCCTGGGAAGGCGGTTAGTGGGAGGGAGCCTGGGGAAAGGGGGACTGGGGTAAGGTTGCCCAGATCGAGGCCAGCCGGCAGTAGGTCATTCTCTCCCTGGGTGACTGGGGTCAAACCTAGGGCCTTGATCTCCTCATACATGGAGGAGAGGTCATCTTCTGCCACCCCGGGGGTCTCCCCTCTGGCGCCTGCTATGACGGTCGCTTCGGGGTTCGGGTGATATTCGGGCAGAAGGGGCTTCCTCAGCGGTCTCGGAGGGGAGGGTCTCCCATGGAGGGGAGATTCTACCTTCCAGTGTTATTTTGTCTTCACCTCCTGACACCGGTGGATGGATCTCACTCGTGGGCATAGCAGAAGGCTCAGTGTCAGTGCCTCCCTTCCTGGTCTTCCAGGGGGCCTCCGCATCGGATGGGTGCAGCGGAGCTCGAGCCTTCCGCTTGCCTCGCTTTCCCTGGACTAGGGTCCAGCCCTCCATAGCATCGTCTGGGGGCATGTTAGTAGGGGTCGTGTCGGGGGGCAGAGGCGATGGTTCACGGGCTCGGGGGGGTAACGGTGAGGCAACATGAGGGGGGGCAGTTCTCCTTGGGGCGTGCCCTCTCCTATGCCTGGTAATATCTTTGCTGCACCCTCCTCCATAGGCTCTGCTGGATTGTTAACAGCAAGGGCGGGGCTCCCTCGCTCGTCTGGGCGTTGTAGGGGAGGTGTGTCTTGAGCCTGGGCAGGAGCAGCGGTGGATCAAGCAGGAGGAGAGGTGGTTTCAGATCTCGGGTGGCCAGGGGCGTCAGCAACGACGGAGCCGATGTCCTGCCGGGTCTCGGGGGTCTCAGGTGCCCCTCCCCGCCGGGCCAAGGGGCAGTCTCTTCGGACATGCCCCGCTGATTGGCAGAGGTAGCACTGGGCCTCTCCTGTGGAATAGGAGACCCGACAGCGGGCTCCCTGGTAGGGGACTAGGAAGGACCCCTCGAGCGCCTCTCCGTCACACACTGCTGGCGGTGATAGAAGCTGCACTTGCCGGCGGAACAAAAGTTCGTGATGGAGGGTGGGGTCCTTGCAGCCCAACGGGAGAGGGCTGATGACAGAAACGGGTTTCCCCAGGGTGGAGAGATGGGTAACAGGGCGGCATTGGGTAGAAAAGGAGGGACGGAGGTCAGGACTAGGCGGACGTCCAGGTCTTCTAGCAGCTCCAGGGGGACAAACACCTCCCCCCACCGCCAGGCCCTTCTCCACCGCCTCCTGGGCGGCAGCCTCTGATGCTAAGAAAAAGACAACCTTCCCATATATTTTGGAGGCTGCCACAATGGCCGTGGGTCCTACCACCCTCACCAACGCCTGCACGTATATCTCCACGTGGGGCAAGGTGGGCACCAGGAGGCAACGGACATCATGCTTCCTGGTCAGGGTGGGACAGGGGCCTCGGCCACTACTGATGGTAGCGGAGGCGGTGGGTGGGCGAGATGATGAGGTGGCAGACGGGGGTGGGGCTGCCACCGCCTGGGCATATGCCCTGGGGGCCGGGGGAGGGACGCTCGCAGAGCTGGTGGAGGGAACAGCGGGGAGAGACGCCATGGTTGATGACGAGGCCACAGCGGTGGGGGCAGCCTCTGCCATGGAGGGCTTGGTGGTTGTGGCGGGACCCTTCCCCTTCTTCGCACCCTTGCCTTTCCAGCTAACCAGGGGGGTTTTCCTAGAATCTGGGGGGGGGGTGTAGCAGCGGCAATAGTCGCCCCGGTGCCTCTGGCTGCCGATGCCCCAGCGGGGGCAGTGGCAGGTGTTTTAGCAGTAGTGGTGGGGGGGAGGCTTGGGGGTTGGGCAGGGGGGTAGGTGGGGGAGGGGCAACTGAGGTTGTTAGAGGGGTTTCACCCCTCTCATTCCCCGCCATCGTGAGCAGGGAGGGACGGGGAGACACCAGAAGGAGGAGGGGGGAGAGGGAAGCAGATTAACCACTTCTCCCTGTTGGGCTGCAGGCTGGGGGTGGCCAAATGGGTCAGACTGGACAGGGGAGGGAAACAGGAGTTGGGGTCAGGTAATAGGGGCAAACTGTGGGGTGGGCAGTCCAGGGGTTGGGGGGGAAAACGCGGACCCACGCGCGTTTATCCAAAGAGTCTCGTTTGGTCGGCTGTTGTGTCTGGTCCGGATGATGGATTCAAAGCAAGCAGTTGAGGCTAGAGGCAACAGCAGGTTGCCAGCAGGGACGGACGGCGGGGGGGCCATGACGGTTGTAGTAGTGTCGGGGGGGGCACCGATGGATCGGGGGGCAGCTTCGTGCCACTCCCCCTGTGCCCCTACAAATGCAGGTAAGACACAGTCAAACTCCCCCCACACGAGAGTACAGTTCAAAAGTTACTCAGTCTTACGGCCCCCTCCACGATGATTTGTAGCTTCCCCGGGCGATGTCTCTGTCAGCTGTCTTCTCTCCCGGTCTTTGTGGAGCATTCCAAAAATGCCAAGCAAAGATAAGAAGATGATTAATTGCGGGTCCACAAACAAACAGCAAAACGGTTGGGTCTGGGGGCATCCACTCCCCTCCGCTGGGGAGCAGGTCGGCAGTCCTCCCCCCCTTCTCCGGGGGTTGTAGCTGAAGCAATAGCAGCATCCGAGGACAGGCGTGGGGGGAGCTAGCAGGCAAGCTGGCAGCCGACCAGCACTCGAATGGCAGCAAAAAAAAAAAACAGCAAAAAAAAAAAAAAACCGAAGAAAAAGCATCTGGCCCAGTCACAGGAGGGGGGGAAGCCGAAAGCAGGGGCAAAAAGCAAGGAAAGCCCAGGCCAGAGGGCAGCAGGAGAGTGTAGAAGGGAGCCTTCTTCCCTGGAGAGAGAAAAAAGTTTGCTATAAATTAATTGAAGCACCTGAAGCCAATTAAAGCACCTGAAGCCAGTCACATGATAACCCCCCCCCCCGCTTCAATCAGACAAGAGGAGGAGTTGAAGCAGCGTGGATTGGTGTTGGAGCAGAGAGCATTTTGGAGAGAAGCAGAGGAGAGTTTGGAGAAGTGCTGTGGTGGGCTAAGAAGACCAAGACCCTAGGTAAAGGGACACCTGGTTTGTGCAGAGGGAGAGGGCAGGAAGCCCCACAAGCTGAAGGGCAGGAGAGGGCAGTAGCCCAGGGGAAGGAACCGCTAGTTCTAGTGGTTCAGTGCGATCCCTAGGGCTGGGACCCAGAGTAGAGGGAGAGACCCAGGCCCACCCTCTACTCTGGGTCCCTCCCTCTGCACTCCCCTCCTCTAGGAAACTAGGGGGGCAGTTAATACCCCAGTTCAGGGGAAAGAAATGGTGCCCTGAACCACCACCCCCCTCCAAAAAAAAAAAAGAGAGAAAGCGCGAGACCCATCATAGTAGTGCCAGCAATTTGCCACACTAGGTAACCCATTCCAGTGCTTCACCACCCGCCTAGTGAAATAGTTTTTCCCAATATCCAACCCACACTTCCTCCACTGTAGCTTGAGACCACTGCTTCTTGTTCTGTCATCTGCCACCACTGAGAACAGCCGAGCTCCATCCTCTTTGGAACCCCCCTTCAGGTAGTTGAAGGATGCTATCAAATCCCTCCTCACTCGTCTCTTCTGCAGACTAAGTAAGCCCAGTTCCCTCATCTTCTCCTCATAAGTCATGTGCCCCAGCCCCCTAATCAGTTTCATTACCCTCCTCTGGACTCTCTCCAATTTGTCCACATCTTTTCTGTAGTGGGGTGCCCAAAACTGGATGCAATACTCCAGATTTGGCCTCACCAGTGCCAAATAGAGGGGAATAATCACTTCCCTCGATCTGTTGGCAATGCTCCTACTAATGCATCCCAATATACTGTTAGCCTTCTTGGCAACAAGGGATCACTGTTGACTCATATCCAGGTTCTCATCCACTGTAATCTCCAGATCCTTTTCTGCAGAACTGCCGCTTAGCCAGTCGGTCCCCAGCCTGTAGCGCTGCCTGGGATTCTTCTGTCCTAAGTGCAGGACTCTGCACTTGTCCTTGTTGAACCTCATCAGCTTTATTCTGGCCAAATCATCCAGTTTGTCTAGGTCACCCTGGACCCTATCCCTACCCTTCAGTGTATCTACCTCTCCCCCCAGCTTAGCGTCAGACGCAAACTTGCTGAGGGTGCAATTCATCCTGTCATCCAGATCATTAATGAAGATGTTGAACAAAACCGGCCCCAGGACAGACTCCTGGAGTACTCCGCTTGATACTGGCTGCCAACTAGACATTAAGCCGTTGATCACTACCCATTGAGCCAAACGATCTAGCCAGCTTTCTATCCACCTAATAGTCCATTCATCCATCCATACTTCTTTAACTTGCTGGCAAGAATACTGTGGGAGACCATATCAAAAGCTTTTCTAATGTCAAGGTATATCATGTCCACTGCTTTCCCCATATCCACAAAACCAATTATCTCATCACAGAAAGCAATCAGGTTCGTCAGGCATGACTTGTCCTTGGTGAATCCATGTTGACTGCTCCTGATCACCTTTCTCTCCTCCAAGTGCTTCAAAATGGATTTCTTGAGGACCTGCTCCATGATTTTTCCAGGGACTGACGTGAGGCTGACCTGTCTAGCTCCCCAGATTCTCCTTCTTCCCTTTTTTAAAAGATAGGCACTATATTTGTCTTTCTCCAATCATTCAGAACCTTCCCTGATTACCACGAGTAGTGACAGAATATTTAAAAACAACCCACTCCAACCCAGAGGTTCCTTGCAAGCTGTGGGATTGGCTGGTGTAAATATCACAGAAGTTTTCAATTCAATAGCTTTATACAGGCAAGGCCTGGGTTCTGTCAGGCTAGTTATTATTATTATTTGTATTGAGATGGCACCTAGCAGCCCTAGTCATGGGCCATGACCCCATTGTGCTAGGCTCTGTACAAAGACTGTCCCTGCTTCTATGGAGCTTACAATCTAAGTGATGTCATGTTTAAATAAAAAAGAACTCAGTTGTAAGTTAAAAGTGTTGTTTTAAGGCAAAGAATAACACAGGGAGGAGGCACGGCATGGCTGGGATGGAGCTGCATCTTGGCATTTCTGCACCCCTTCAAAGCACTAGAGGGACTAGTGAAGCAGCCAAAAGCAGCGCTCTCTCTCTTTCCCGGCAATGGAGTCTGCACCAGTGCAGGAATGAATCTCGCTCTTCCAGCCTGACTGGTGTTCATTTTATATTAAGGACAACCGAGAAGAGCCAGTGTAAAGACTCCAGGAGAGGACATAGTCTGCCCAGCCTGCAACAGGCTGCATCTGAGGGGAGCACACAGGATAGGTTCCTGCCACAGAACACTAGACCATTCCTAGATATTTAAAGGTGCAGGACACAGGAAACACAAACTTCTAAGTTACAATACACCAGTATTTGTTAATTTGAATCAAACAATTCCAGTTCAAAGGATACCTTTACTGGGAATCACTAATTAAATTAGTTCATTTCCAACTTGTGAAGGAAAACCAGTATAGCTCTTCTTTTCTCTCTCTCTCTGTCTTTGCATGGGATTTATATCAGACAGCTGTCCCTTTAAATATGCAATGACTTTGACTGGTGCTGCAAGAGCTTTTTAAGGGGGGAAAGGGATCAGAAGGGTTGTGATCCTCACCTGAGGATGAAGTGGAAAATGTAGTGGTAAGTGTCACTTACTGCTCTCTTCGCTACAAATAAGCCAACCATTGAAATGTTACTAAGATTGCTTCTTTTGACGCATTTTAACAAGATCACAGCTTTCAGCGTTTCAAGTACCCTTATCAACCAGACCCAGAGATGGCTTCAGGGAAGGCGTTACCTGGCGCTGGAAGCCTTAAGGTGCCAGAGAGAGTCAATCCGCCTCGGTGTTAAGCAATTTGTATCAGAAAACCTTTGCTCTTTACTTTGTGTGATTGTTCCCCTCCTTGTTGGGGCAGGGAGGAGGAGGGAGATGGAAGAAACTAATAAGTTATGCATAGACTTTTTCTCTGCTCAAGCGACTTTTACAGAAGCTTGGCTTGTTAAGGCTGCTGCTACTGTTTGTGTTGAGTGCCTCAACCAAAGGCTGTTAGGACCCAATCTGGCAAGAACCTGAGCACCCTCAACTCGAATTGAAAAGTAGGGCTCACACCTCTCCTCGTGAGCGGTAGTTCAGGCTTTTAGCTCTGGAGGTTCCTGGTTCAATCCCTGGTCTGACAGCTGTTGCACTTATATAACGGTCACTCTGTATACTACCTCCTATAGCATGCCTCTTCTGTACCCTGGAATGCAGTCAGGGACAAGGGATCTCTGCACTAGAAGGGCAAAGGCTCATATCTGCCCTATATCCCCCTTTTTTAGCAACCTAGCTGGCACAAAGGGGCCCTAGAAGAAAGATGAAGTGGGCCCAAAGTATTCATCTGCTCTTGGGGCATGGTAACCTAACCAAGCAAGGCTTGGCAGCAAGCTGATGAATACAAACCCAAGAAGAGAATTGGACCATCTAAAACAGGGATCGGCAACCTTTGGCACGTGGCTCATCAGGGAAATCCACTGACAGGCTGGGACGGCGAACCACAGTGGAAGCTGCGATCAGCCGAACCTGCAAACGCTGCAGGTAAACAAACTGTCCTGGCCCGCCAGCGGATTTCCCAAAGGCTGACAATTCCTGATCTAAGATTTTCTCTTTGTTACACAATTTTTTTTTATGTTTTTGTAAGGTTTATTGGGGAGGTGAGGCGGAGGAGTTTGCATTCAAGTTTAGGAAGATTATGAAAGTCTCCGGATTTACTTATACTTTCATCTTAGTCATTTACTAACCAATATTGTAGTGAAATAATCTTTTTTACTTCAGAAGAATCAAGAGTTTACAGCATTTCCCAGGCCATAGATAACCATTGGTATCACTCACCATAGGTAACACTCAAAATGCAAGCAACATTTCAAAGAACCAAAAAAAAAAGTAAACACGGTTCACTAAATATTACTTCAAATTGGATCATTCTAGGGTTGCAATTAAACCTTTCATAGATTTGCATTAAATAATATACTAATCAACAGCTTAATAGATATTCTGCCATTACAGCCTGTAATTAAAATTTCCCATGCAATTTTGTGATACTAATAGTAATAACTAATAAAAACTGACACCATGAAATGTGGTCGGGCTTGCGAATGCTTGGTCTAGTCTAACATTGCCTTGACATGATACCATCTTTTCACAGAAGCTTTTGAAGCTGTGACACATTTTGTGAATAAATATTGCTGATCCCACATGGAAAATTCACATCTGGCACTTGGTCACATGTGAAAATAAGCATTTAAGTAGAGATGGGCTCAAAGTTTGATACATGAGAGGGCAGATAGTCTTGTGACACAGGCATTTGTTCAGGCTTCAAAAGATATGCATTCTAGTCCTGACTTTGACAACCACGTCTTACATGACCTTGAGTGAGTCATTTTAATCCATTTTGTCCCGTTTTGGATGAAGCTCTTCTGTCATATCATTTTAATATGTAATTTCCAAATGGAGGTAATAATAATGATACCCTTTTTCTACCTTGCCTGTTTACATTATAAGACTTTTGGAGCAGAGAATTCTGAAAATGCTGCCTCTTATTAAGTGCATATGCAGTCTTAGTTGGGGCCTAAAGATGCTACTGTCATATAAATAATTTTGATCTTGGATTATCTGAGGTCAGTTGTGTTAGAATGTAGGGTTTCAGCTGGGGCCCATCCCTCATTTTAAAATTGTAAAAGAGAGTTTGTAAAACTGTGGTTTCAGGTTGTGTGGTCATATTTATTGTCTTTCACCATTTTTTGTATCATAGCAGTTCAGTTTCCAAGAAAAAAGAAAAGCCGTTTTTTCCCTCTGCCTGCCTGCTATGCCAACACTACTAGGACTCTGAATGCAGTGGTGGGTTCTTTCCATCATACACATCACCATGAGTAAAATAAGTGTTTTTGTGATCGGCAAACCTTGAGAAAATCAGAGATCCAGCTTTCAAAGTAATTCAAAACTCTGGATGTTTATCTGAACTGCTGATGAATTTATCCAGACTTCTTTGTGCTTTTAGCTTGGTCAGAAATATCACCGTAACAACGACTGCTCATGCCCCCATTAGAATCAGAAAATGTGAGAAGGCATGTGGAAAAAATGAAAGCAGTCAGAAATGTTCATATCTGGAAAGAAGTTCGCTTTGAGTTTTGTATGAAGGTTTTAAGTCAGTCATATCACTTTAACTTGTAATCTCCAATGAGCTGATCATCCTGCCCAATTTTAGCAGATTGCTTTGGCCTGATTATATGAAGGAAATAATTTTGTATTGTGTTGATTCAAAAACATGAGAAATGAACTCGTAAAAACATTTTGTCACCGTTTGAGACCAGCCATATTAATTACTTTCTGCCTAGATCACTGCCCTGTCATTTCAACTGCTTCCAGTCTTGAACTGTTGTGCAGAATTGCTGCTGCACTGAGAAATGTTTCCTGGGTGAGATCCTTGTCTAGTGTATATCAATGGAGCTCCATAATGGGACAAAGGTTAGTTCCTTTGAGGAGAGGAGTGGGAAGAGGCTAGTGGAAGAGATGAAGTCATGTGGGTCATAAGGGGAGACATGGGGACACAGGAATCATAGGGATTCATACTCAATTCCCTGTGGACAGCTTGAGATCATGGACACTGAGGGAGGACATGGCTCCTTCTGTCCCTTGTACTTCTCGGAATGTCCTTCCCGGCTCTTGCTGTAGGAGACATCAGGGGAACAATGGTAACAGAGGGCAGTGGGAACCATGAGTGGGGCAATACTGGAGAAGGACCATAGGGGGAGCCATTAGGACAGAGGGGAGAGCAACACTTTTCTTAAGAGTCTATTTCCCCATAAGTCAAAAGATCTTGGAGGGCTGTGTGTACATTCTGGTGAATTTTAGATTAATCTCTTCCATCTTTCTAAGAAAGTGCTGACTATATGCTTGACCAGACACTACATAAATGCATCTTAGGCACACACCTTGATGAGAAGAACCTTACCTGCATCGATTTTGCTGACAGCATAGCGCTATTTGTCCAATCAATGGACGGACTGGTTGTGGCACGTAAACCCTGGAAAACTCAAAGGCAAAAGTTGGACTAAAAATTGAGGTAAAATGAAAAATTCTTCCGGTAGGCGATTTCAAACACACTGCAGGTTCTCGCACTTTAGAGGGTGACCAACCAGCTGAGATTGTTGGCTCTGGCGTTGATAACTGGGTGGTACTGAGAAAGATCTAGAAGCCTGCACTGCCAAAGTGCTGTCAATAATGTGGTGCCTCATCAAGAAACACTCTTTAAGATAGTATGGGCATCTGCTTCAAATGTCTACCAACTTCCCTACAAGACTCACCATTAGGTTTTGTCAAAAACCAGGGCCTGCAGCCAGCCAGTAGCAGAGCCAGTCTCCAGGCAACCTAATGAGTGCAGCTGGCCTGTAGTAGTCTGCTTGACTGGTAGGAAGAGTGAACAGATCAGGTTTTAAGCCAAGCAGCTGATTGACAGATGCTCAAAGCATTCACCCTTGGCTGTGATGACACCTGCACCTGCTTGTTCCCAGCCCTGCTCCACCCTGTTCTTCCCTCAGACCCAGCTCTGCCTTATTCCAGGTAACCTGACTTGGAACCTCGGCTCTAATTCCTGTCCTCTGACTTTGGTTCTGACCCTCTGCTCTGAGTCTGGACTTTGAGCTGCAGCTCTGATATCTGGCCTCTGCCTCTGTCCCTGGGCTCCTCTCCTGGCTACTGAGTCCTGTTCTAATCACTAGGCATGACTGCCCATGTCCCAATCTCTGACAACTTTGACCCAATGAAAGGAGTATGGAAGAGACCCCTGGAAGAGCTGAAATAACAAAATGACTGAACAGCACCTGTCGCTCACAGCCATCCAACCCCATAACACACCAGCTTTGGCTCCGCATAGAACACAACAGGGATACCTAACACATTCAGCGGTCTCCAAGCAACAAAATGAGGACTAATGTAACCTAATCAACCTTTTTAAGAAGAAAATAATGCAAAATTTGCCAGGACACATACCAGACTCTCCAGTAGCTAGTTATCTTTTTACAACCCCTCCCCAACCAGCTTATTTGGAGAAGCATCCCTGGAAAAATTCATGGCATGTTGGCAACTAGTATGGAGTAGGCTGGAAGTGATGTTTATTAAACTACAGCTAATAAGGCTTTGACCATATTTCTGTAGGAAGAGTTAATGAACCAAAAGCTCACAAGGTCATCAGAGATACCAGGCCAGATCCTCAGTTCTCATGATTTAATGAAGGCAATGGAAGTAGGCTGATTTACACCAGCTGAGGATCTGGTTCTCTGTGCCCAACTGGGAAATCAAATGGGAGCTAATTGCTAGAGATCAATGAGTTCACCTCCACATCATCAAGTCAATTCACCCTAACTGAACAGGGTGAGTGTGGCTGAAATACAGAAATCAATTACTTGATTTTGCTGTTTCTGTGTGGTAGTTGCCTCAGAGGGGAGTGATAAAATTGGAGCTCTCACTAAATCAAGAGGAGCTTTACTCCTATGAGTTGATTGGAAAATAATGAAAACACCCCTTGCCTCAAGCACACAGACATGTTCACCTCAGCTGCTTGTAAGAGGTACATGGTGACTCAAATGAGCAGGTGATCTGTCAGGCCCTGATGGGAGGATTTGTTACAGAGTATACTTCTCCTGTGAATCACTGATGGAAAAGCTTTTTAGAAGACACTAAGACAAACACAACTCAGCAAACTGATGGTTAACCTAGAGGCTTGTGTTTAGTGGCGGGGGTGGAAAGGAATGACAAGTTAATGAGAGCACATCTATCTGAACACTCAGCTCATTCCTGGCTCTTGCGAGGGTTCACAGAGGGAAGGCGCAAAGGCCAGAGTACACAGAAGGGACTTGGGTATTGTGATGTGCCACATCACAGCACCTAGCTTTAGGAGCTAAGCCCCGCCCCACTCTCTAAATTCAGTGTCAAAGTGTAAGTTGCCAGGAGGCTCCCGTCTCTGCTTGTGATTCACAAATAGGGAAAAGATTGGCATTTGGCTGCCAAAGTCATGTGCAGGGCCTGATCAGAGGCCACCTACTTTGACAGCAAACTACTAGCCTTGAGCCCAGTGGTTAGGTTACTCTCAAGATGTGGGATTTCCCTGGTTCAATTCCCTCCCTGACTAATACGGAAAAAGGATGTGAACAAGGATCTACTACCTTGCAGGTGAGTGTTCTAACAGCTAGGCTATAGAGTCATTCTAACGCTTTCTCTGGCTAATTAATATTTATTGAATTAAAGCTGAATTTCAATAGGAGAGATTGAGAAAACATCGCATCAGAATATCCCAGTGGTCACCAGCCTAAGAGGTAGAAGACCCTTTTTTCAAATCCTGTCTCCTCATCAGGTAGAGGGGGACTAGAGCCTGGAGTCTTCTACATCTGAGATGAGTGTGCTAACCACAGGGATAAAAGTTAAAAGGAAGAGCCTCCACTCCTTCCCCCTGATGTTTTTTTGTGGAGTCAGGTAGCCTCTGACCATGTCTACCGGATCCATCCCCACACAAAATTTAGGGGGCTGAATACCTGTCTTCCCCTGGTTTGTGACTCACTCTGGGGCTTAGGCGGGAGATAGGAAAAGGGCTGGTGCAGCCTGTGCTCTCTCTTGGAGCCTCAGGAAGATCGGGAAGGGGTTGTGCTGCCTGCAGGCTCAGAACCAAGCAGTAAGGTTTGCTCAGTGCTCGTCCACCAGTGGTGGTGGGAGGAGGAAAGCCGGTAGATGAAGCGCTTTTGCTACATAGCTGGAAATGCCTATCCAGTGCACCCTCATTGCAGTGGTAACACTGTGCCCTGCTGCTTGCTCCACCCAGACACCCAGTTCTAGGACCACTAGCCCTTCCTGCAGCACTGACCGGCTCCCTGTTGGTCCTATTAAGAGCAGACAGGTTGTTTCTTCTGTTGCAGATGAGGTTTAGCTTGGGTTTCAACTTAGACTTGGAAGGAAATAACCTTCTCCCCTTAGAGCTGCAGGACTTTCCCGGGGATTTCTGTGTCCTTTACCCCTTCCCAGCTTCTCCTCCTTCTCCTCCTCCTCTTCATTGTTCCCTTATACACCAGCTTCTAGTGCATGGCATGTTGGATTCCACTGTGAAGAGCTCACAAATGATCTATCTATCTGCCTTCATTAAGAGCCAAATCCCCACAGCTGGCACACAAGCCAAATACTAGTCTGTTCTCTGGATTAATTCAGGGTGAGGAGGCAAGATGGATTCTCAGCCCTCTTCTACAAGCTGTAGAACTATGCAGGTGTTCTTCTATGGCTGCTAATGCAGCCTCAAGTCTCCAATGGCCCAAAGTGCTGCTTCCATTGGGACAGCCAGAACAGGAAGGACTGTACAGCAGTGGATGCTCTGATCCCAATTCACCTCCACCTATCCTCTCACTACCATACACAAGACATGGTTCTGTCTTCAGAGAAACCTCCACACCCACAAAGAAAAAGGTGTGACAGTCAGTGATCTAAAGCCTAATCTTTACAAGTCATGTGTTCAGAAGGTTGTCAGCTGCAGCCAAGATATGTTTGGCACATCCATGTCAGGGAAAGGGGGTACAGGTATCTCTGAGACATCTTTGCTTTCCTTCCATTGTGGGTGTGGTCTGAGGTCTACTCTAAATTACGTTCCACTATCCATAGCCCCAAGGATCCATGGGGATTACCTTTGCCTGGGGCACGCTGGCCATGCCCCTTTTCTCCTGGGAAAGTTCCCTGTGCAATCTGTGCAGAGGAAGCCCTCCACTTGCTTATTAAGCTAAAGCTTCAATGTTGTTGTGAGATGGCTGACTGGGGCAAAAATAGCTTAAACAGAGCTGAGGATCTGCTGCTAAGTACTGATCAAATACAAGAGTAAGGTTGGAGGAGTCATAGAATCTTATAAATGTGGGGCTGGAAGAGATCTCAAGAGATCATCTAGTTCAGCCCCCTATTTTGAGGCAGGACCTATTCCTGACAGGTGTTTGTGCAACCTCTTCTTATAAACCTCCAGTGATGGGGATTCCACCTTGGAAGCCTATTCCAGAGCTTAATTTACCCTTATAGTTAGCAAGTTTTTCCTGATATCTAACCTAAATCTTCTTTGTTACAGATTATGCCCATTACTTCTTGTGCTCCCTTTGGTGGACATGGAGACCAATTGACCCCATGTCCTCTTTATATCAACCCTTAACAAATGGGAAGACTGTCCCCGGTCCCCTTCTTAGTCTTCTTTTCTCAAGACTAAACATGCCCAGTTATTGGGTTATTTTTTAACCTTTCCTATAGAACCTATAAATAGGTACTATGTTTTCCCTTCTCTGGTCCTCTGGGATCTCACCAGTCCTCCATGAATTCTCAAAAAAAAAATTATTAAGGGTTCTGAGTTTGCTTCCGTTAGTTCCTTAAGTACTCTAGAGTGCATCAAGAGCTTTAAGATGGAGTTTTCAAAGGGGACCTAAAGGATATAGGCTCCTCATTCTCAATTCCCTCCAATGACTATGTAACCCACTGGTCACTTACAACTAAACCAATTGACTCCCACTGACCTCACCACCCAAGGATCCTGCCGTGATGAGGAGCTCCTTCATCAGAGAGTTAAACTGTCTAAGATCAATTGGTAGCACAGAACACTGCAAAGTTGTGCCTCCAGAGGTTCTGAGGCTAAATCCAACCCAGGGGCCCAGAATATAGCTTTGGGATGTCACGGCATGTTGGTAGCTGTAAATTTCTTGAAATGGATAGTTCCTCCTCAGATTACCTGCTTTATGCACACATGCACAAACGCACACACACAGACATCTATATTTTCCTGGAGATGTAGAAAACCAAACAGAGTGTTTGTAAACTGCCTGCCACAAACAAAGCACACTGACTTCCCAACACCACTGACACAACCTATCCAACAGATTGGGGGAAATATTGGAGATTGTCCTGATAATCCCAAACAAAGTGGGGAGTTTTTGGCATCTCTTGTGCCTCCCGGAAGACCCATTCTGAAGAAGCACACCCCCTTATACACGGAATGCATTAAAAAAGACCAGATGCTGCAGTTAATTTACTGCAAGGGGTCTGATCTGAAGTAGCACCATGGCACATTTCTAATCCCAGAAGCTCCATTCTCCCTAGTTTTGTTATAACAGGCATAAATGAAAACCATTATGTTCCATAAAATGGTGTCATTATAATTAAACATCCTGCCTTTCTGCACCTAACTGACTTCCTGATTGTCTTCAAATCCCATCTTGAGACTGATCTCTTCTTCCTGGCCTAGGATACCTAATCCTTTCTCTAAAAAAATTACTGCTAGGCCTCCGTGCTGAATTATTCTCCCTGTAACTTGGTCTTTGTTCACTTTTTCATCCCTTAGTGCCATAACTGGCAGTTATTAATGCATGTGCTTACAAGGTTACCAAATTCCTACTTTGTATTGATTATGTTATTGTTTGAGGGAGCACCCATGATGTGTAGGCATTTTCTAGATATGCAAGCAGGGATGGTCCCAGCCCCAAGGATGGGTGGACAGACAGAGAGGTAGGCAGAGATCAGGGAAGTGGGACATGCGGATGATACTAAACTGGGAGGAGTGGTAGATACGCTGGAGGGCAGGGATAGGATACAGGGGGACCTAGACAAATTGGAGGATTGGGCCAAAAGAAATCTGATGAGGTTCAATAAGGATAAGTGCAGGGTCCTGCACTTAGGACGGAAGAACCCAATGCACAGCTACAGACTAGAGACCAAATGGCTAGGCAGCAGTTCTGCGGAAAAGGACCTAGGGGTGACAGTGGACGAGAAGCTGGATATGAGTCAGCAGTGTGCCCTTGTTACCAAGAAGGCCAATGGCATTTTGGGATGTATAAGTAGGGGCATAGCGAGCAGATCGAGGGACGTGATCGTCCCCCTCTATTCGACATTGGTGAGGCCTCATCTGGAGAGCTGTGTCCAGTTTTGGGCCCCACACTACAAGAAGGATGTGGATAAATTGGAAAGAGTCCAGCGAAGGGCAACAAAAATGATTAGGGGTCTGGAACACATGACTTATGAGGAGAGGCTGAGGGAACTTGGATTGTTTAGTCTGCGGAAGAATGAGGGGGGATTTGATAGCTGCTTTCAACTACCTGAAAGGTGGTTCCAGAGAGGATGGTTCTAGACTATTCTCAGTGGTGGAAGAGGACAGGACAAGGAGTAATGGTCTCAAGTTGCAGTGGGGGAGGTTTAGGTTGGATATTAGGAAAAACTTTTTTACTAGGAGGGTGGTGAAACACTGGAATGCGTTGCCTAGGGAGGTGGTGGAATCTCCTTCCTTAGAAGTTTTTAAGGTAAGGCTTGACAAAGCCCAGGCTGGGATGATTTAATTGGGGATGGGTCCTGCTTTTGAGCAGGGGGTTGGACTAGATGACCTACTGAGGTCCCTTCCAACCCTTATATTCTATGATTCTATGACAATAAAAGGGATTGGATTCACTCCAGAGGAAGTATGTCTTCAGGGGCTTTCACAAGGACTTTTAAGGTGGAGAAGATAGGGGTCTTGCTGAGGAGCTCAGGCATGTCAAACAAATATGGGACCATGTTGGAGAAGGCAATGAGATGACTGTCTGAGAGAGTGACAATCAGACACTCTCAGAATATGGCAGAATGTCCCCATTACTCCTTCAATGTGTCCCTGTGCTTGATGTATGTGTATGGGGGGAGGGGGAATCAAAGACTGTAGACAACAGGATCTGTCTGCAGAATACCTGTGCCAGTGAGTAGTTCTCCTCCCACAGGGGAATTCTCTGTTGGCCATTTGCAGCCAGATCTCATCCCCTTTGCACATTCTGAGTGGCAAAAAAGGTGCTGTAGGAGAGTCTCAGCACCCTAAGCCATAGGTATTTATTCTCCATTTTACACATGGGGGAAGCTGAGGCACAAAGCAGCTAAGTGACTTGTCCAAGGTCACACAGCAAATCAGCAGCAGAGTCAGAAATTGAGTGGGGCATGCTGTTTGCAATGAACAGTTCATTAAGTGAGTTCAAACATGTTCGTTGTTTGCAAATTGTCCACAAGCAGGATATGAATTTGCTATTTGAAAAATGTTTTGTGTGAACAGATTTCAGGCTACAGATTGCTTGTGATTCATCATTACCTTTGTGTGGTAACCCATGTCCAATGGCACTATGTGTTCCCTGTGCGAACCAGCTGAGTGGAAGACAGCAGAGAGGCTAACAGAGGGAGTCTGCCTGGGATCTGTGTGAGAGGAGGTATGCTAAGGGCTGTGTTAGGGAGGCTGCGTTGGAAAGTATCTGAGTGTCTGTTGTGGGGACAGTTTGACACAGTTTGACTGTGTGCTTGATTGAGTGTTTGAAAAGTGTGAATTGGGAGTGCTTTGTTCCAGGTGAGCCTTGAGTGGGCCTGACTGTTATAAAAAGCCAGTCAGCAGAGAACCAGCTAACAGCAGAGAGGCTAACAGAGGGAGTTTGCCTGGGAGTTCGCCTGGGGAGAGCCCACTGAGGCTTACTTTTTGCCGGCTTCTCTGAGTAGTTACTACAACTCCTGAGGAAGCTCGTAGAAGGAAGGTAATATGGATGGGGAGCGTTCAGCTGTTGTGACCTGCACTGGATGTGCAATGTTTGTCTTTCTCCCACAGGACAGAAGCGACTTTGTCTGTACAAAGTGCAAGCTGGTCTCCATAATGGAAGAGAAGGTTCAAGGTCTGGAGGAATAAGTGTCAACCCTGTGTTGCATAAAAGAAACTGAAGATTTCCTGGACAGACATCAGGATATGCTTCTATGGGCACAATGTTCTGAAGATGCAGAGCAGGCTGCACAGCAGGGACAGGAGGACGGTGAAGAAATTTGGCAGCATGTGACCTCCAGAAGAAGAAAGGGGAGCGTCCATGTACCAGCAACGCAGATACAGGTAAGCAACTGTTTTCATGTTCTATCCACAGGTACTAATGCGGAGAGTGGACTAGATGATACATCTGAGGGAAGGGAACAGAAGGACACTCCGCCGATGGAAAGGCATGAGATGCACTGTCCTAGGGATGGGGGTTCCACGACCACCGCTCCCAAGAGAAGGAGGCAGGTGGTGGTGGTCAGGGACTCTCTGCTCAGGGGGACTGAGTCATCTATCTGCTGCCCCGACCGGGAAAACCGAGAAGTCTGCTGATTGCCAGGACCTAGGATTCACGATGTGACGGAGAGACTGCCGAGACTCATTAACCCCTCGGATCGCTACCCCTTCCTGCTTCTCCACGTGGGAACCAATGATGCTGCCAAGAATGACCTTGAGCGGATCACTGCGGACTACGTGGCTCTGGGAAGAAGGATAAAGGAGTTTGAGGCACAAGTGGTCTTCTCGTCCATCCTCCCCATGGAAGGAAAAGGCCTGGGTAGAGAGCGTCGAATCGTGGAAGTCAACGAATGGCTATGCAGGTGGTTTCGGAGAGAAGGCTTTGGTTTCTTTGACCATGGGATGGTGTTCCAAGAAGGAGGAGTGCTAAGCAGAGACGGACTCCACCTAATGAAGAGAGGAAAGAACATCTTCGCAAACAGGATGGCTGACCTAGTGAGGAGGGCTTTAAACTAGGTTCACCGGGGGAAGAAGACCAAAGCCCTGAGGTAAGTGGGGACGTGAGATACCAGGAGGAAGCATGAGCAGGAGAGCACGAGAGGGAGCTCTCCTGCCTCATACTGAGAAAGAGGGACGATCAGCGACTTATCTCAAGTGCCTATACACAAATGCAAGAAGCCTGGGAAACAAGCAGGGAGAACTGGAAGTCCTGGCACAGTCAAGGAATTATGATGTGACTGGAATAACAGAGACTTGGTGGGATAACTCACATGACTGGAGTACTGTCATTGATGGATATAAACTGTTCAGGAAGGACAGGCAGGGCAGAAAAGGTGGGGGAGTTCCATTGTATGTAAGAGCGGTATGACTGCTCAGAGCTCCGTTATGAAACTGCAGAAAAACCTGAGAGTCTCTGGATTAAGTTTAGAAGTGTGAACAACAAGGGTGGTGTCATAGTGGGAGTCTGCTATAGACCACCGGACCAAGGGGATGAGGTGGATGAGGCTTTCTTCTGGCAACTAACGGAAGTTACTAGATTGCAGTCCCTGGTTCTCATGGGAGACTTCAATCACCCTGATATCTGCTGGGAGAGCAATACAGCAGTGCGCAGACAATCCAGGAAGTTTTTGGAAAGGGTAGGGGACAATTTGCTGCTGCAAGTGCTGGAGGAACCAACTAGGAGCAGAGCTTTTCTTGACCTGCTGCTCACAAATAGGGAAGAATTAGTAGGGGAAGCAAAAGTGGATGGGAACCTGGGAGGCAGTGACCATGAGATGGTCGAGGTCAGGATCCTGACACAGGGAAGAAAGGAAAGCAGCAGAATATGGACCCTGGACTTCAGAAAAGCAGACTTTGACTCCCTCCGGGAACTGATGGGCAGGATCCCCTGGGAGAATAACATGAGGGGGAAAGAAGTCCAGGAGAGCTGGCTGTATTTTAAAGAATCCTTATTGAGGTTACAGGGACAAACCATCCCGATGTGTAGAAAGAATAGTAAATATGGCAGGCGAGCAGCTTGGCTTAACAGTGAAATCCTTGCTAATCTTAAACACAAAAAAGAAGCTTACAAGAAGTAGAACGTTGGGCAAATGACAAGGGAAGAGTATAAAAATATTGCTCGGGCATGCAGGAGTGAAATCAGGAAGATCACACCTGGAGTTGCAGCTAGCAAGAGACGTTAAGAGTAACGAGAAGGGTTTCTTCAGGTATGTTAGCAACAAGAAGAAAGTCAAGGAAAGTGTGGGCCCCTTCCTGAATGAGGGAGGCAACCTAGTGACAGAGGATGTGGAAAAAGCTAATGTACTCAATGCTTTTTTTGCCTTTGTCTTCACGGACAAGGTCAGCTCCCAGACTACTGCACTGGGCAGCACAGCATGGGGAGGAGGTGACCAGCCCTCTGTGGAGAAAGAAGTGGTTCGGGACTATTTAGAAAAGCTGGACCAGCACAAGTCCATGGGGCCGGATGCGCTGCATTCGAGAGTGCTAAAGGAGTTGGCAGATGTGATTTCAGAGCCATTGGCCATTATCTTTGAAAACTCATGGTGATCGGGGGAACTCCCTGACGACTGGAAAAAGGCTTATGTAATGTCCATCTTTAAAAAAGAGAAAGAGGAGGATCCTGGAAACTACAGGCCAGTCAGCCTCACCTCAGTCCCTGGAAAAATCATGGAGCAGGTCCTCAAGAAATCAGTTCTGAAACACTTATAGGAGAGCAAAGTGATCAGGAACAGTCAGCATGGATTCACCAAGGGCAAGTGATGCCTGACTAATCTAATTGCCTTCTGTAATGAGATAACTAGCTCTGTGGATGAGGGGAAAGCGGTGGACGTGTTGTTCCTTGACTTTAGCAAAGCTTTTGACATGGTCTCCCACAGTGTTCTTTCCAGTAAGTTAAAGAAGTATGGGCTGGATGAATGGACTATAAGGTGGATAGAAAGCTGGATAGATCGTCGGGCTCAACAGGTAGTGATCAATGGCTCCATGTC
Organism: Lepidochelys olivacea; assembly: GCF_965140295.1. Lineage (NCBI taxonomy): Eukaryota > Metazoa > Chordata > Testudines > Cheloniidae > Lepidochelys > Lepidochelys olivacea. The sequence continues at coordinate 13,348,499 of NC_140412.1, forward strand.
TAGTTGGCAGCCGGTATCAAGTGGAGTGCCCCAAGGGTCGGTCCTGGGGCCATTTTTGTTCAATATCTTCATTAATGATCTGAAGGATGGTGTGGATTGCACCCTCAGAAAGTTTGCAGGTGACACTAAACTGGGAGGAGAGTTAGATACGCTGGAGGGTAGGGACAGGATACATAGGGCCCTAGAAAAATTAGAGGATTGGGCCAAAAGAAATCTGATGAGGTTCAACAAGGACAAGTGCAGAGACCTGCACTTAGGACGGAAGAATCCCATGCACCGCTACAGACTAGGGACCGAATGGCTAGGCATCAGTTCTGAAGAAAACGACCTAGGGCTTACAGTGGATAAGAAGCTGGATGTGAGTCAACAGTGTGTCGTTGTTGCCAAGAAGGCCAATGACATTTTGGGATGTATAAGTAGGGGCATTGCCAGCAGATCGAGGGACATGATCATTCCCTTCTATTCGAAATTGGTGAGGCCTCATCTGGAGTACTGTGTCCAGTTTTGGGCCCCACACTACAAGAAAAATGTGGAAAAATTGGAGAGAGTCCAGCGGAGGGCAACAAAAATTATTAGGGGACTGGAACACACAACTTATGAAGAGAGGCTGAAGGAACTGGGATTGTTTAGTCTGTGGAAAAGAAGAATGAGGGGGGATTTGGTAGCTGTTTTCAACTACCTGAAAGGGGGTTCCAAAGAGGATGGATCGAGACTGTTCTCAGTGATAGCAGATGACAGAACGAGGAGAATGGTCTCAAGTTGCAGTGGGGGTGGTTTAGGTTGGATATTAGGAAAAACTTTTTCACTAGGAGGGTGGTGAAACACTGGAATGCGTTATCTAGGGACGTGGTGGAATCTCCTTCCTTAGAAGTTTTTAAGGTCAGGCTTGACAAAACCCTGGGTGGGATGATTTAATTGGGGATTGGTCCTGCTTTGAGCAGGGGGTTGGACTAGATGACCTCCTGAGGTCTCTTCCATCCCTGATATTCTATGATTCTATGATCTACTCCTAGAAACTACTTCCACCCAGAACAATTTTTGTTTTGTCAAGAAATGTGTTCCACTGCATAATTGCAAAGAATTTTGGACAGGGCTTCAATGGAATTGCACCCACTTACACCAAAGTCTGAATTTGGTCCAATGGGTTGAAAATCAATAAGCCTTAACAATGGGTGTGAAATCATAGAATCATAGAATATCAGGGTTGGAAGGGACCCCAGAAGGTCATCTAGTCCAACCCCCTGCTCAAAGCAGGACCAATTCCCAGTTAAATCATCCCAGCCAGGGCTTTGTCAAGCCTGACCTTAAAAACCTCTAAGGAAGGAGATTCTACCACCTCCCTAGGTAACGCATTCCAGTGTTTCACCACCCTCTTAGTGAAAAAGTTTTTCCCAATATCCAATCTAAACCTTCCCCACTGCAACTTGAGACCATTACTCCTCATTCTGTCATCTGCTACCATTGAGAACAGTCTAGAGCCATCCTCTTTGGAACCCCCTTTCAGGTAGTTGAAAGCAGCTATCAAATCCCCCCTCATTCTTCTCTTCTGCAGGCTAAACAATCCCAGATCCCTCAGCCTCTCCTCATAACTCATGTGTTCCAGTCCCCTAATCATTTTTGTTGCCCTTCGCTGGACTCTCTCCAATTTATCCACATCCTTCTTGAAGTGTGGGGCCCAAAACTGGACACAGTACTCCAGATGAGGCCTCACCAATGTCGAATAGAGGGGAACAATCACGTCCCTCGATCTGCTCGCTATGCCCCTACTTATACATCCCAAAATGCCATTGGCCTTCTTGGCAACAAGGGCACACTGCTGACTCATATCCAGCTTCTCGTCCACTGTCACCCCTAGGTCTTTTCCGCAGAACTGCTGCCTAACCATTCGGTCCCTAGTCTGTAGCTGTGCATTGGGTTCTTCCGTCCTAAGTGCAGGACCCTGCACTTATCCTTATTGAACCTCATCAGATTTCTTTTGGCCCAATCCTCCAATTTGTCTAGGTCTTTCTGTATCCTATCCCTCCCCTCCAGCGTATCTACCACTCCTCCCAGTTTAGTATCATCCGCAAATTTGCTGAGAGTGCAATCCACACCATCCTCCAGATCATTTATGAAGATATTGAACAAAACCGGCCCCAGGACCGACCCTTGGGGTACTCCACTTGATACCAGCTGCCAACTAGATATGGATCCATTGATCACTACCCGTTGAGCACGACAATCTAGCCAGCTTTCTACCCACCTTGTAGTGCATTCATCCAGCCCATACTTCCTTAACTTGCTGACAAGAATACTGTGGGAGACCGTGTTAAAAGCTTTGCTAAAGTCAAGAAACAATACATCCACTGCTTTCCCTTCATCCACAGAACCAGTAATCTCATCATAAAAGGCGATTAGATTAGTCAGGCATGACCTTCCCTTGGTGAATCCATGCTGGCTGTTCCTGATCACTTTCCTCTCATGCAAGTGCTTCAGAATTGATTCTTTGAGGACCTGCTCCATGATTTTTCCAGGGACTGAGGTGAGGCTGACTGGCCTGTAGTTCCCAGGATCCTCCTTCTTCCCTTTTTTAAAGATTGGTACTACATTAGCCTTTTTCCAGTCATCCGGGACTTCCCCGGTTCGCCACGAGTTTTCAAAGATAATGGCCAATGGCTCTGCAATCACAGCCGCCAATTCCTTCAGCACTCTTGGATGCAACTCGTCCGGCCCCATGGACTTGTGCACGTCCAGCTTTTCTAAATAGTCCCTAACCACCTCTATCTCCACAGAGGGCTGGCCATCTCTTCCCCATTTTGTGATGCCCAGCGCAGCAGTCTGGGAGCTGACCTTGTTAGTGAAAACAGAGGCAAAAAAAGCATTGAGTACATTAGCTTTTTCCACATCCTCTGTCACTAGGTTGCCTCCCTCATTCAGTAAGGGGCCCACACATTCCTTGGCTTTCTTCTTGTTGCCAACATACCTGAAGAAACCCTTCTTGTTACTCTTGACATCTCTGGCTAGCTGCAGCTCCAGGTGCGATTTGGCCCTCCTGATAACATTCCTACATGCCCGAGCAATATTTTTATACTCTTCCCTGGTCATATGTCCAACCTTACACTTCTTGTAAGCTTCTTTTTTATGTTTAAGATCCGCTAGGATTTCACCATTAAGCCAAGCTGGTCGCTTGCCATATTTACTATTCTTTCGACTCATCGGGATGGTTTGTCCCTGTAACCTCAACAGGGATTCCTTGAAATACAGCCAGCTCTCCTGGACTCCTTTCCCCTTCAAGTTAGTCCCCCAAGGGATCCTGGCCATCCGTTCCCTGAGGGAGTCGAAGTCTGCTTTCCCGAAGTCCAGGGTCCGTATCCTGCTGCTTACCTGTCTTCCCTGCGTCAGGATTCTGAACTCAACCAACTCATGGTCACTGCCTCCCAGATTCCCATCCACTTTTGCTTCCCCCACTAATTCTACCCAGTTTGTGAGCAGCAGGTCAAGAAAAGCGCCCCCCCCTAGTTGGCTCCTCTAGCACTTGCGCCAGGAAATTGTCCCCTACGCTTTCCAAAAACTTCCTGGATTGTCTATGCGCCACTGTATTGCTCTCCCAGCAGATATCAGGAAAATTAAAGTCACCCATGAGAATCAGGGCATGCGATCTAGTAGCTTCCGTGAGCTGCCGGAAGAAAGCCTCATCTACCTCATCCCCCTGGTCCGGTGGTCTACAGCAGACTCCCACCACTACATCACTCTTGTTGCACACACTTCTAAACTTAATCCAGAGACACTCAGGTTTTTCTGCAGTTTCGTACCGGAGCTCTGAGCAGTCATACTGCTCCCTTACATACAGGGCTACTCCCCCACCTTTTCTGCCCTGCCTGTCCTTCCTGAACAGTTTATAACCATCCATGACAGTACTCCAGTCATGTGAGTTATCCCACCAAGTCTCTGTTATTCCGATCACGTCATAGTTCCTTGACATCACCAGGACCTCCAGTTCTCCCTGCTTGTTTCCAAGGCTTTGTGCATTTGTATATAAGCACTTGAGATAACCTGTTGATCGCCCCTCATTCCCAGTATGAGGCAGGAGCCCTCCCCTCACAGACATTCCTGCCTGTGCTTCCTCCCGGTATCCCGCTTTCCCACTTACCTCAGGGCTTTGGTCTCCTTCCCCCGGTGAACCTAGTTTAAAGCCCTCCTCACTAGGTTAGCCAGCCTGCTGGCAAAGATGCTCTTCCCTCTCTTCGTAAGATGGAGCCCGTCTCTGCCCAGCACTCCTCCTTCATGGAACACCATCCCATGGTCAAAGAAACCAAAGCCTTCTCTCCGACACCACCTGCGTAGCCATTCGTTGACTTCCACAATTCGACGCTCCCTACCTAGGCCTTTTCCTTCCACGGGGAGGATGGACGAGAACACCACTTGCGCCTCAAACTCATTTATCCTTCTTCCTAGAGCCACATAGTCCGCAGTGATCCGCTCAAGGTCATTCTTGGCAGTATCATTGGTGCCCACGTGGAGAAGCAGGAAGGGGTAGCGATCCGAGGGCTTGATGAGTCTCGGCAGTCTCTCCGTCACATCGCGAATCTTAGCCCCTGGCAAGCAGCAGACTTCTCGGTTTTCCCGGTCAGGGCGGCAGATAGATGACTCAGTCCCCCGGAGTAGAGAGTCCCCGACCACCACCACCCGCCTTCTCCTCTTGGGAGTGGTGGTCGTGGAACTCTCAACCTCAGGACATAGCATCTCATGCCTTCCAACCAGCGGAGTCTCCTTCTGCTTTCTCGCCCCAGACATATCATCTGGTCCACTCTCCGCAACGATACCTGTGGAGAGAACATGAAAGCGGTTAGTTACCTGTGTCTGTGTTACTGGAACCCGGACATTCCGCTTACCTCTTCTGGAGGTCACATGTTGCCAAACTTCTTCACTGGCCTCTTGGCTCCTCTGTGCAACCTGCTCTATATCTGTAGAGCTTTGTGCCCCTAGAAGCCTATCCTGAGTTTCGTCCAGAAAATCCTCAGTTTCCCGTATGCAACGCAGGGTTGTTATCTGTTGCTCCAGACCTTCAATCTTCTCTTCCAATATGGAGACCAGCTTGCACTTTGTACAGACAAAGTCGCTTCTGTCCTGTGGAAGAAAGACAAACATGGCACATCCAGTGCAGGTCACAACAGCTGAACCCCCCCTTCCATATCACCTTCCTACTATGAGCTTCCTCAGAGCAGTTTGCAAGACATAAGCCTCACTGGGCTCACTCCAGTCGAACTCCCAGGCAAACTCCTGCTGTGAGCTGCTCTGCTGTCCCCGCTGCTCAGCTGGTTCTCCGCCGCTCAGCTGGTTCGCGAATCTCTGGCTATTTTTAAACAGCCAGGCTTCCCTGTCGCAAACAAACAGACACCCTACTGCCCGCCCCCTGCAGGCTAGCAGCCAATCAGACACTCACTCAGGCTCTCACACAATGGGCAAACAAAAAATTCCCACTTAAACCCAAGCATAGCAAACCCACAAATTTCATGCAGCTCTGCAAAAGCCCCAAGCCTGTGAGTTCAGTGAATACATGCATAGGATCAGATTATCAGCTAGTGTGAACCAGCGCTGCTGCATTGATTTCAGTAGGCCAGTTGAGCCTCTGGCCCAGCAATGTTTGATTGTTTGTTTGGTGAATCAGGCTAGGAGTACTCAGGGCAATCTGGAGCAAGGGAAAGCTTTGTTGGCAAGTACGCCAAAGTACGCACAACAGATTCTGGAATTAGATTCCTCAGTCAGTGCAGGTGCAGAATGTTGCCCATGTAAACACCAGCTGAAAAGTGAGAAGCGAAACAGGGAGCACAGGGGAACCTGGGCTTGGATTAGTGAGAACGCTGCTGTACAGTCACCAATTCATTCCTGTCTAGTAGTAATAGGGCTAAGAGGTGAACACAAGACTAAGGCCCGCAAAGGGATTTAAGCATTGCAATGCTGAGAATCACGGTGCCTAACTTTTAGGTGCGTAGAAAATCACAACAACACATTGCGATCCACAAAGCTGATTCAGGGGCCTAGGCTCCTTATAAAATGAATGGGGAGAAATAGGAACCTTATAATGCAATCCACAAAAGCCAGTACACTAGGTAGGGTGCTGGCTAAGTAGCCAGTAGGAGATGTGGAGGAGAGGGGTGTGTGCGCTAATGTAACCCACAAACCTCCTGGGTGTGGGGTTCTGTCCCACCTAGTGGCACCAAGACCACTTAAAGAGAGAGATAAAATGAGTCCGCTCTACAGCCTTAGCTAACAGCCAGTTGGCTTTTAACTCATGTGGTAGACACTCATGCACTAAGCTCCAGAGGTTCCTGGTTTGATCCTGCCCTCCAACAACCAGGGTCTGTCGGTGTTACATTAAGTCGCCCCGTCTCTTAGAGATAGGCCCCTAAATCCAGGCTTCTGGGAGGCACCGGTCTCTGCTTGAGATCTGCAAATGGGAACCAGCCAGGTGGAGTCAGGTGACTTAGGCATCTAAAAAATTTCTTGTGGGAACGAGGCATTTCTGCCTCTTTCCAATAGCCAGAGGCGGTGGGATGGTGCCAACCCTATAACTTTTAGCCTAGCGGTTACAGCACTCATCTTAGAGGTGGGATACCACCCCTGCTCAAATCCTCCCCTCCCCCCCCCCGCCCAGCTGAAGGGGGAATTGAACCTGAGTCTTCCACATTCAGGTGATGCTCTACCCACTGGGATAAAAGTACTAAAATGGGCAGCACCACCTCCATTTCCTCCTTCTGGAGCCAGCTTTTGAATGGGATCCATTCCGAGAGGCCGTCTCTGAGTGCACCTACCAGACCCAGAGACCCTGCCCGTGACTTAGGCAGCTGAACTCCCTATTTTTCCACCGGTTCATGAATCGTTCTGGGGCTTAGGCAGGAGACGGGCATCCAAGCACCTAAAGGGAGTCAGCAGTGTGCATGCTCAGAGGCAGAAATATAGGTGCCTAGGGAACTTACCCCAAAAACATAGGTACCAAGTGAGTTTAGGCACCTACAGGGTTTAATGGGAGTCTTAAGGAAGACTCCATTAATGAAGCTATCCTATTTACAGCAGCTGAGGACCTGGCCCACTGGTCTCCTCTCAGGCACCTACTTTCTCTGACCGCACTCCACAGCGTCTTTATACCACATTCTTGCAAAAAAAGGGAGCAGATCTGTAGGGAGTCCGCTTTTTACGTCCTCTGAGAGGGGAAAACGTAACTTTTTGTCCCCCGTTGAGCCTCCTCTCACACTCACTCAGCACCCCACAAAGACATGTAGGACCAAGGCCATAGGGGATGGGTCTCACAATTCACGCCATGGGCCTGAACGTTAAGGTAGCGTGACCATTGTTCCTTTTGGTAGTATAACACATGTGTTTTTTTACTGCAGCATTTCACTGTGTTTCTCCAGGGGAGGAGACCTGGATGTTAGCTGGATATCCCATGTCCCTGCATACAAGCAGAGAGCAGGGAAGGGCAACTCAGCTAGAAGGACCCATGAACTTCCAGAATAAGGAGTTGCAGTTACCTGGCATGCTCAGTAGTTCTTCTGAGGCTGTATAGGAAGTTTTCATTGTGTGGCACTCACCTGGCAGGTCACTCACTAGTCATCCTCTGACAGGTGAGCCAATCAGAGTGCAAGGGCACAAAGCTTATAAATACAGGTGTGACACTGGGAGATCAGGTGCCAGCTCATGCCAAGGTCCCCATGCCTCAATTGAATACTAACAAATATATAGCTGGAATCTGTCTGGCTCACCTGTGGGTTACTATTGTTAAAATAGATAGTAGAATTATAATCTTATAATTCTACTATAAGAATGTGTTTAGTGTTTAGACTTTACAGAATTCTTGTCAGTTGCTGCATGCTTTAATCTCAGCTGTATCCCGTATTGTAAGGTAATATTTGAGTGTTACCAGACAAGAGAGCGACATTAACTAGTGCGAAGTGCTGGTCTCCAACAGAAGGTGTTACATCCTGCCTAATGTGGAAGGCCCTTCAACCTCAGATAGACTATTGTGGGACATTAAAGAGGGCAAAGGTTTTTGTTATTCTGCTTTCCCCACAATGAAGATGAGTCATGAAAATGAATTCCTCCTATCAGCTTAATTTAATATCAGCTTAATATCCCCCTCAGAACTCAAGGGGATAACCCTTCCCCTTACCTTCCAGAGCTGCTTGGGCTCTGAAGTGCAAGGTTTTCTAGGCATAAACAAGAGGTCTCCAGCTGTTTAGCCTGGATTAGCCCTAAAGGACATACAGAGCTTGCTTATTAGAGACGTTTCTGTTGCCTTTTGAATGTAAGACTGTATTTCATTTGTGTATCTACATTTACCTGCTTTAACCTTTTAAATAACTCTTGTTTTCTTTTCCTACAGATAAATCTGCATATAGTTTATTATAGGATTGGCTACAAGTATTGTCTTTGGTGTGAGATCTAATGTGTGATTGACCTGGGGTAAGTGACTGGTCTTTGGGATTGGGAGTAACCTGAATATTGCTATGGTTCTTGGTGTAAGAGATCATCTGTCATAAAGGCAAGACAGGCCAGAGTATCAAAGGGGATGGTCTGTCACTCCATGTTTAGAGTGCCAGAGGAATTGACACTTGCTAATTGGTTGGTGAACTCTAAGTATAGCACTCACAACCAATTTGGGGTTTGTGCCCTGGTTCTTAACAGTCTGCCCTACAGTTGGTACTATGCTCATGAGTCTCTGCAGACAGCTTGACAACAGACATTCAGGACCGGTTCCAGGCACCAGCAAAGCAAGGGTGTGCTTGGGGAGGCACATTTCCAGGGGCGGCATTCCGGCCATCCCAAGCACATGCTTGCTTTGCTGGTGCCTATAGCCGGTCCTGTCTCCTTCCCCGTGGGCACGCCCAGGGGCTTGGCGCTGCCCTCCGGAGCTGGGCGTCACAGACCCGTGCTGGCAGGAGCAAGCAGCGGGTGTTCGGGGGGTTGCTCGGTCCCACCAGCCAGGGCACAATCACCTCCACTCCCCCGGCACCACTCCCCATCTGAAATGGCTGTAGCAGCTCTGCCCACAGCCCCATGTCTTGCTATGCATATGAAGAAGGTGATTGTGACCTGGCTGGAGGGCAGCCTCCCACCCCCAACACCTGCTGCTTGCTCCTGCCGGCACGGGGCTGCAACGTCCAGCTCTGGAGGGCACCGCCAAGTCCCCGGGCGTGCTCGCAGGGAAGGAGAGACAGGAGGCAGAGCTTTTCGGTGCCCCCCACGCATCTCCAGGCCCCTCTGGTTACTCGGCAGTAACAGCCAGGCTGGACACCCCACCAGCAGAGTGACTTGGTCCGACCCACGCGGACCACGTGAGCCCTGGGTCGGCACTGACGTCGTGCCTATGCCAAGGCCTCCGGCGCAGGGGCAGCCCTAACTCTGCCCACGCAGACACAGCCCAGCTCACTCCATGGCTGGCCTGGTGAGTAAATGAGTACACTAGTAGGAAATTGTTTTATTTCACTAACTATAAATTCTCTGTTTTCATTTTTTTTTATTTTAAACAGTCAAAAAAAAAAAAAAACATTGCAAAGTGCAAATGTGTAAAAGGCAAAAAAAAAAACCAGGGGCAACCAAATTTTTTTTGCTTGGGGCGGCAAAAAACCTAGAGCCGGCCCTGCAGACATTACAGACGGTTAGGTTGTGGATTCAGTGGCTGATTGACACATGTCTGCTGTGAGGGCTGGGTCCCAATCCCTGTAGCACTTTAGATATAGGATAGAGACTTCTGTTTCACCAGCAACTGAGTGGCCCCATCAGCTATTAGCCCTAGGAGTGGACTTACTAGCTGTGGAGATTCCCCAATGTTTGCTTGCTGACAGGGCTCTAAAGTGTTTGGAAGGACTCTGATGCTACCATTTCTCAAGCTCTGAGAGGCCAGATGCCACACACTACATATTATGGTCATTCTATAAAGACTGAGAAATCATCTCTATGAGAAGATCATAGGGGACGTGTTAGTGTGTGTGCAAAAGTGAAGAAAATGTTATGTTGAAACCTTATATTTGAATCTTTGTAACAGAAACAAAAGGGGGAAAAAGAAAAGGAGGACTTGTGGCACCTTAGAGACTAACCAATTTATTTGAGCATAAGCTTTCGTGAGCTACAGCTCACTTCATCGGATGCATACTGTGGAAAGTACAGAAGATCTTTTTTATACACACAAACCATGAAAAAATGGGTGTTTACCACTACAAAAGGTTTTCTCTCTCCCCACCCCACTCTCCTGCTGGTAATAGCTTATCTAAAGTGATCACTCTCCTTACAATGTGTATGATAATCAAGGTGGATAGGGAATGCCACAGATTTACCATCTAATAGTGGCTGTTGAAAAAGTTATTCATAGTATTCCAAACACTATTTACAGTATTTTAGACTATTTAGAAAGTGGTTTGTGTTCATTACATTTTTGTTTTCCTAAGAAAGTGTATAGTACTCTCTCTTTAAAAAGTGTCTGGAGACTATTAACATCCATTTCTCAGGGTCTTACATGCAAGACCCTGGCAGTTTAACTCTGTGCAATGCTTTCTGAAAAGTCCTAAGACAACAGAACCCTGGCCTGGGTGTCAGCAAAGAGTTAAGCTGCGATGCAGGAGGAAGGGGAATGCATAGTATACAGAATATGACCTGACCATTCCCTCCCCGCTCTTCCTTGCAGTAGCATTTACTTTCACAGTGAATTGAAATACCTTAAGGAATATATAAAATGCTCAGAGTATCAACTGTGATCCCCAATCACATTCTGGAACTGAATTATGTTTGAAAACAAAATTGTTTAAAATAAGTTTTCTTCCTTCATTTACCTGTCAAGCCCTGGCCCTCAGGAGTCTGAATTTTCACTGCTATTAGAAATAGGGTAAATTTTCATGAGGCCAAAGTGGATTTCTATATTTAAGGGTAGGCAAGCCACATACAAACTCTGCCAGAAGGCAAACTCCCTGCCAGATTGGGAGTAGCCTAGAGCAGCAGAAACTTCAGATCACTAAATCTGGAAACATCAGACTTGCATCCTTCCCTTCATTTTTTCAGGCTACTCATTGCTATAGCTGATGACACATAATGCAGTTAGGAATATATTTTTCATGTATCACTTTAGGTGTTCATGGTGTGATCACCTTGCAGGCAAAAAGCTCTTTTCTGAGAGTCATGAGATCAGACCTCAGCGGGTAAGAGCTTTGCAGTTTACCTTTCAAATGTCCAGTGATCTGAGACCACTGTGTAGGTGGTGCATAGAGAGAGTAGGCTGGTCTGGGTGGAATTGCTGCATTGTAGCTCCATGACCTGTCTTTGGGTTGTGGGGGAATGCTTCCACTCCTCAATCCCTAGGGCTCCAATTATTCATGCTGTGTAGATGAGGAGAGATGAATTTCACATGTCACATTCCGACTTCTTTCACACTGTTTGCATTTGTTGTTAAAATGTGTTAGAATAATTGCCAGAAAAATGTCCTCACTTTACCAGAGTACAGTGTCACTGCGAAGTACATGCCGGGAACAGGAACTACCGCTACTACATGGCACAAAAGGTGAGCTATGTACATTTTAAGGTCCAACAAATAATCTGATGGGGTCCCTTGGACTGTCATTGACCTGTGTGACCAAGGCCCAGTGGAGAGCTTGCATCTTTGAAATAAGGTTGTAGACACTAGGAGCTACATTCTAGAACCATGCAAATGGGTCCCCCCAAACAGTTCCATATATACCATCTGAATGCAGCCATATTCTAGCCCTATGACCAGCCCTGCTATATGTGTTATTCTTACAAGGAGCTCAATAATATGTATGCGATGGTTTGTAAAGAGCCCATTTATGGTTCCATCTCTCTTTACCTGATAGTTCCTACTATTCTCTGCTTTATACTTGCATAAACATCCAGAACAAATCCCCCAACCACCAATCCCCATTCTGGAATTTTCCTCTATTCACTGTGTCATGAGAGCCCATGGGAGGGCCGGTATACTGATTTGGTGGGGATTGGGCATAGCAGAGCTTGGATTGTACCCTGAACAACGTTTGAAGGCTCTGGAAGGATTCAGATTCAGTTCCATTGCTAGGCACGGACATTCTGCTGGGTGCCTATGCATAGCACCAGCCAACATTTGGTTCAGTGAAGTGTCTGCATGGGTTTTCCCAAATTTAGCAGGTGAACCTAGCAAGATGCCAAGTTCTTGTCATTACTGCAATTAGCAGATTGTGTCCTCAGAGTGCCAGGTGTCTACTGCCTGACCAAAGCAACAGCTACTGGTCCTACTTTTCTAAACACGATTCAATCTGCTGCTCCCCTCTCACCACTAGCCATCATAGTGGAGCAGAATGAGCGAGAAGATACTCTCATGTTTACAACACTACGGACCTTTGCTGGATCAGACCCAGACCCCATTACAGCTGTGGTTATGAAGAAGCTGAGCTGCCATTTTGTAATGGATCAATAAACCAGGAGGTCAGTTTCCCTTTGTCCTCCAGGTACTAGAATAGGGGGCTCTGGAACTATTTGTCTCTTCAATAATAGAATGCAGCAAAAATATCACAAAGTATGAGAAAATTAACCTTTAATCTCTCCCTTATTTGAAGAGACAGGTATGCAGGACCTGCCACAATTAATCATCTGCTTTCTAACCAGCCTCGGTCAACCTGAGCACCCTAGAGCAAGAGTTGCCCTAATTTTGTTTAACGAAGGGATCTGTGTTCACATTCACATGCAAACCGGTGATCTTCACTGTCCAAATCCCTGTCTCTAGTACCTGGATGAAAAAGGGAAACCAACATGATGGCATGGCAGAGAGCATCTCCCTGCAAAGCCCATGAACTGTTTTTCCTCCACTCCCTCATGCAGCACTTTGGATTTAAAGATTTTTTTTCAAATGTATTCTTATGCTAGCTGGTATATGTTATTATTTATGTCAGAACATTTATATCGCGCTGTAGTGTACAGAGCTTTCATACCTACGTAAAGTCTTCGCCCCTTCCCCCACCCACAGAAAGTGTGTGTAACTTTTCCACCCACTTTGCAGGATTCCTTGGTAATTTTGATGAGGAGAAAGAAACAAGAGAAAGAATGGCTCCATGGGGCTTCACTTACAATCTGACATGACAGAACACAAGCGGCAGGAAGAGCTGAATAAAATGAACCCAAGGAGCAGTCAGTGGCTGGAGTCCCTGAGGGTATGTTTACACAGGGTCTGTAGAACCAGTGGGTACGTCTACTCTGCAGTAAAACATCTGTGGCTGGCCCAGGTAAGTGGACTTAGGCTTGTGGGGCTCAGGCTGAAGCACTAAAAAACTACAGTGTTGCTGTCTGGTCCGAGGCTGGATCACAGGCTCTGGAACCATTTCCTTGCACGGGGTACTAGGACCCAGGTCCTGAGTGCTTGCTGATCTGCGTCCGACTGATTTGCGGGTGGGTGGAAGTGGTGCTTGGCCTCAAATGTGAGGCAGAGTCTGGGGTTAGTTTGCAGAGTAGACATACCCTTAGGACTTGGGATGAGGGTAGGAGAGGCTATACAGGCATTACATGTCCTCAATCTGGTCCAGCAATCTGCCTTCAGATGCTCCAAAAGGATCTTCTGTAGATCTAGTAAAAAGATAGTAAGCATATTTTGCAAAAACAATTTGAAATGGCTCATGCAGTTTATTTGTCTCCCTCATAGCCCTCTTGTTCTCGCCATATCCTTTGCCCGCTCTTGAATCTGTGCCTTCTTCCATACCACCCCAGATGCTCAGAACCGCCTCCCAAATTGATATGTTCATAAATTCATAGATTCCAAGGCCAGAAGGGACCATTGTGATAATATAGTCTATCCTCCTGTATCGCACAGGTCAGAGAACATCCCCAAAATAATTCCTATGGCATATGTTTAAAATCCAATCTTGACTTTAAAATGGTTCGTGATGGAGAATCCATTACCACCCTTTGTAAATTGTTCCGACTGTTAATTCCTTTCACTGTTAAAATGTGCCTTATTTCCATTCTGAATTTGTCTAGCTTCAACTTCCAGCCATTGGATTGTGTTATATCTTTTTCTGCCACATTTAAGAGCCCATTATTAAATATGTAGTACTCACAAACAGTAATCAAGTCACCCCTTAAAATATTCTTTGTTAAACTAAATAGATTTATCTCTTTGAATCTATTACTATTAGGCATGTTTTCTAAACCTTTAATCATTTTCATGGCTCTTCTCTGAAAACTCTCTCCAATTTATCAACATCCTTCTTGAAGTGTGGGCACCAGACCTGGACACAGTATTACAGCAGCAGTCACATCAGTGCCAAATCCAAAGGTAAAATAGCCCTCCCTATTCCTACTTGAGATTCCTATGATCATGCTTCTGTTTAACAACCTCCATACATACTAGTGGATTGGAAAAAGTGATGAATCTGTATGATGAAATTATATAATCTATTTTCCCCAAATACAGAACAGAAATATTTATTGAATCCTTCTGCCTTTTTTGCCTTATTATTGATTATTCTTCAGTTTCCATCTAGTAATGGACTCACACCAGAGTCAGGATTCTTTTTGTTGCTAATATATTTTTTTTAAAAAAACCTCCCTCTTATTCTTACCTGGCCATAGAGGTCACCATGTGTTCTTTTGCTTCCCTTATCAATTTTCTACTATTCCTAATTTGTAATTTATATTCATTTCTGTTACTTCCCATTTGTTATATATTACTTTTTAATTTTTACAGAGGCTTTCACCTCCCCTCTAAATCAGGTTATTTTTTTAAGCAGCACAGCCTTCTTCCTCACTTATGAGATTGTGGCTTTTTGGACATCTGGTTAGGTGTTCTTAGATTATTCCCAATTATCAGTCACATTTTTTTCATTAAATTCTTCCCCTCTTGCCCCTCAGCAGCTGCAGTGCATGCTCCAGGTGGAGGGATAGTTTAAGAGGACCTTGGTAGCACAGGGCAAGGAGCTATAGGAAGGGAAACTGGCACCTGGAGCTGTGAGAGGAGAGGCTGCAGCATTCCTAAGGCTATTCTGGAAGCCGTGATCCAGTTTTCCCACTTCTCCCCTTGTTTAGGCAGCTGGCCTCTCACAAGAGACTATGAAGAATCAGGCAATGTCCCACTGATAGACTAAGTGGATACATACTTCTGAGGCTGTGACTACATCCCAAATAGAGGAGCCACAGCCTGGTAGGAAGTGACACGGGGTAGAATAACTTGGGATGAACCAGCAAGTGATACTGTAACACCCCTCTAGGGACCTGGGTTGGGACCCAGTGGAGTGGGAGGGCCTGAGTCCCCTAACTTGCTCCCCTATTATCTCTGCCATGACAGAACCCTAGGGGTAGTGGAAGAGAAACTCAGGAGGGCTTGAGGCTTTCTGCATATGATTTGCAGAGAGCTCCCTCTAGAATGATCAGGCCAGAAAGAACGGTGGAGCACTGCCTGACCACTAAGCCAGATGGCTTTCAGATTGATGCATTCAAGTGAAAAAAAAAATAGCAAAAAACCAGATTGTACTTGAGGTGGTCAAAAATGCTGAGTAATTAGTGCTGCCCATTGTATTTACATTGCCTTCTGAAGCACTACAAACTTAATTAAGTACAAATTATAATACACTGCATCATTTACTGCATCATGTATTCTGTCATCTCATATTGTAGGTAAAGCACCATTAAGCAATTCTCTCTGGACTCTTTCTCATCGTCAAAATGACCAAGGAATCCTGTAAAGTTGGTGTAAAACTTACACATACATTCTGTACGTATAACATTTGCACTTTATTTTTGATAGATTGACACTCTTATCAGAATCTCATAACAAAATCCACCCCTCTACCCCCTGAAACTTAGTATCATATATTCAGAGAATGTGTTCTGTTATCCCCTTGTGCCTCCTTTGAATAAATCATTAATTTTTGCCATCTGACTAATTGGTTTTAGGGAATTAGTTAGTAATAGTAAAATATAACTAGTTAATTAGCTAACTACTCAATGCTTCCTGCATGTTGTTCCCTGGTGTGCTATTAAGACTTTGATTTGCATTTCTGGATGGACTTGCTAAATCTTGTGCTTTTTGAACAGTGCAAATTTTGTGGCAAAACGAAAAGAAAAGACAAGCCAGGTAAGTTCAATTAAGGCATCTTAATCTTTAAACAATTTCACTGCCTGGAGCTTTACCAGCTTACATGGATCTAATTAAAGTTGATAATTCTGTGAGTGAGTTAAGCAGACTTCCCCCTCCCACTTTCCTGTATTTCCTTCCATAAAATATATCTAAATCTATCAAACATGCGCCATTTGACTTTAAGAACCCGACCAGTCCTATTTCAATCAGTTGAACTGCTTGTGTGCTTAAAGTTAAGCATGTGCTCAAACACTCTGCTGGATCGGGTCTAGCATGCTCAGCACCTTGCACGATTGAACACTTTATAGAGGAACAATCCAGCTTTTGCCAGGTGGTCCATTTTACCTTGACACCTCTGCATCCCCTCCCCCCGCAAGCGTCCCTTCCCCTGTTTATCTGAATGAGTTATGATAACATTCTGCATCACATCAAATGTTGCGTGCTTCTTTCCCCTTCCCCTTCTGCATGCTGTAGGAAGGAGGGGGAGGCCATGTCTGTTCAAATAGTTGGTCCTTTGTCAAACCAATGAATACATAGTTTGGCACTCCACTATGGAAAGCTGGGTGAATAATCAGAGGCAGAGCTTGAGTCCTCTTTAAAAAGAGATTTAAAAATAAAGTTTAGTTCCCCTGGTTTTTTTCTTTTTTTGCTCTTTGCACTACAAAAACAAAACAAAGAAATCACAGGGATTCTGCTGGTTCCCAAATAACTATTTACTAACCTCACAGAGACATAAAAAGCCTAGCTACACACTGCCACTCTGACTGCTTTTTGGTGGCTTATAAAAAATAAAACACGGTGAGCCTCACTAGAGGGCTCACAAACTTTTTAAAGTGCTACTACCTTATTCCTATACTCTATACCCAGACTCTTCCGTTTGTACTCATTTGAGCTACGTAGAGTCTTGCAGTATTCCTATTCTAATAGTACGTCAGACGGGATGATCGCAATGGTCCCAACTGGTCTAGGAATCTCTATGTTCTCCATCCCGTTGGTAGAATTTGGATGTGTTCACTTTGGGAAGGGCTAATCAGACATGGGAACACCATGTTCTCCTGTTAGAACCAATCAAATGGTTAATATCTGCTAATGATAATAAGAAGTTGCTTTGATACAACACTTATATTTCTGCATGCAGTAACATTGTGTTGCATTCTCTCAGGGCAGAAATATAACTGTAGCATGGGGAAAAATGGTGCATTTTGGGACTTCCTTTGAGACTTCCTTCCCTTCTCCCTTAAAAGTTATTCTTTACCTAGTCTGCTTTTAAATCCAATACAAAACCCCTTCACATTTTGAAATGAAAATATAGGAAGCTGCTGAGACAGAAGTTAGTGTAATAGCTAGAGTGGAAGAGAATTGTTAGGAGTCAGCATTAAAAGCGGGGTATAAATTATGGTTGTTGATAAAGTTTGCCTCTAAACGTAAGTAGTATAGAAATCGAGCCACTCTGTTGATTTTCTTTATGTACATATTTCTGGGTGAAGACATTTTGCATCTCAGAATAAGATTATCTTGTCTCTTTTGATCTGCATATTTACACCAGAAAAGTACATGTTTTTTTTATAGGGCTAAAGCATCATTTTGGGAAGAGAGGAATTTGCCAGACTGGATCATATCCAAGGTCTGTCTAAATCGATATCCTGCCTCTGACAAGAGCCAGCAGCAGATGCTTCAGGGGATGGTGTAAGAACCGCACAGGAAGTGCATGTAGGATAACCTGCCCCACATGTTAGGTCTCATCCTGATCTCTAGTAGCGATTGGTTTAAGCCCTGAAGTATGAGGTTTAACATCCCTTCTGCAATTTTTGCTAGCATTAAATTAACTCTGGATATTCTTGATACGCATTTAAATGTCCCAGCCATTGTTGTTCTGTCCTTGGAGCAGCCCTTGATGGAGATGGTGACATTTCCCCCCTTACTCCCCAGTTTTCCTTCTACTTCAGGGAGGGAGTATAACTGCACTGCATCTATACCTGTTGCAGAGTATGATCTACAATACCCCTGTATACCTACACCGCTGTGTGTGTCTAAGGGGCGGAGTCAAGGCTAGGTCCCTCCTGACCCTTCATGCCCACATGTGTGAGGAGTAACTTAGCAGCTCTGTGGAGCCAGCTCCCCCCAATCCCCTGAGAGTGGTGGTATTGCCCGTCTGAATGGGGGGGGGGCCCTCTTCCTTCTTTTCTTCCTTGCATGAATGCAGGACAAGCCCCAATTTGGGCTTAACTAACAGGGTGCAGTAGGTAGGGAACAGCAGTATCGTTAGGGAAAAGTCATGACGTTGACTAGAAAAGGTGAACCTTTTCATAGGGTTTCTTTTTTTTCATCTTGTAGACTTTAATAGTGAATGGTATACTTACAAGGGAATTTGGTACAGATCAGCTGCTAGCTGGGACTTGCTTCGGTACCCTCCCAACTTGTACTGGGGGCAAGTTGTGACTGGGGAGGGACATGCCCCTGCACAACAGGTTGTGGGGAGGGTGGCATAGGCACCAACTCCCCAACTTAAATTCCCACCGGCGACCCCCCTATACTGGGGTATCCCTAACTAGGGGGTTGCAGCCAGTATTTGATCCCTTCATGCGAGCTGAATGGCTTGAAGGGAGAGAAAGCATGGCAGAAAATATGCCCCAGTCATTTCTGGGGAGAAGGTCCAACAGGTTCTCAGCCCATGGAACTTTTGCTGAATCCAGTGGGAGTTCCACGATGAGGGGTCTTGCAGGAGTAGTCTCTGGCCCCACTGATTTTAAGAGGAGGCTCTGCTGTAAAAGAAACCAATAAGGGGCCTTGGTGGTGCAGGTAGCAATGGGGAAGAGTAAATAGATACCCCATAACCCCCAGAATAGTCCATCCCTTTTCTCTGAGAAATCTGCAGGAGGTCTGAAATACCACAGGGACTTTACATAATATCCAGTTTGAAAAGGAGGCAGCTTTCATGATTTCACAAGAGAGAGGAGGAAGGCGACCAAAACGGTCTGCAGTTCATACCACGTGATGTTTTGACTCTGCACAATATGTATACTCTCTGTGAAAAGGCTGAGAGCAACAGTGAACTGTGAAAACATCCAGGGATTAACGAGTGTGAAGTAGAAGGGGTTGTGTTGGAAATGGGATTTTATGATCCTCTCGTCAAAAATTCCAGGAAGAGCTTTTGAAAGTCATAACTCTGACTTATTTTGTAGGTAGGGGAGGATAACTTCATCTCCCGGAGTCATGGGGAGTTCAAAAGGAATTATCAAATGAAAGCAAAGTGGGTCATTGCCTCCGGTGAGTGCATCAGCAGATCAGGTATACTGATCAAATGTTTTACCAAATGAAAGGAGATGGGTCTCTTTATTTATTTATTTTTTGTCTTTGCTTATCGAGATGCTGCAATTTTTTTAAAAAGGAGCAGAGTTGAAGGGGGAAAACACTACCATAGGTGGGAATAGGAGCAAGCCCTCAGACCACGATACGTAGCCAGCATTCAGCCCTTCTTGCATTTTCGTCCTTCAACAGCTGCCGTTTCTCAGTCAGAGGCAGCTCAAATGTGGGCGGAGATACTGGAACAATTTGTATAGTGGGGGTGCTGACAGCCATTGAACTATTCTTTAAAGCCTGTATACGACGGAAACCACTTAAAGCCTGGGGGTGTGGCAGCACCCCCCACATTCCTAGTTCCAGCACCGATGGATGTGGGTCATGGAGAGTTCGAAAACAATTCTAAAAGCCAACTCCTACATTGAACGAAGATAAATACATCTATGTTGGATGGAAACAGGTGTGTCATATTTACCTAGCTACAGGAAATATAAGTTAATACCTTAATGCACATTAATAACATATTTGGTTAATAACATAATAAAAGCATGCTGATTGGTTAATAATTCATTCATACAGGGTTTTGATATCACATGCTGCAAAGAGCCACAGGAGGCACATTAAAGAGCCACTTGCAGCTCACGAGCCTCAGCCTGAGTAACACTGTATCAGTTGAAGAGCACTGCAGATTGGGAGTTTCCTGATCAGGGTTCCTCAGGGAGAAGTTGTCAATATTTCTGTCCATGTCCCCACCCTGTGAAGTAAGGAATTAAAATTGCTTCCATTTTATAGAAGGAAAACGGAAGAAAAGAGATATGTAAGGCCCAGTTCATTGACACTCTTGAGTTGGTTGAAAAAATTCAAATGAAATATTTCTTGTGGGAAATGAGCTTTGTCGTAATTGAAACCTTCAGTGGAAAAATAATTTGGTGAAATTTTCCATTGGGACATTTGTAATGAAACTTTCTCTTTCAAATCAATTAAGAATTCATCTCTGCATCTTCCTGAGGTGCTGTAGTGCCTCATGGGAAGTGAGGTTTCAGCTTCCTTATGTCCCCAAGCTCCCTATGTGTCCAGCTCCCCGGCCAGATTACATCTCCCAGGAGGCACTACTGTTTCTCCTTGTGGGTGGCAATCAGAAATGAAGTGTTTAGTTTCAGGAATATTTGAACAACTACATTGAAATGAAATGTTCTGCTATTTCTGTTGCATAAAAAGCACTTTTTATTTCAATTTGGGATGAAAACAAATGTCAAAATATCAGAATTTCCCCATTGGATGGTGTGACATTGTACTCCATATGCTTTTTAAAAATATGTTTGAGTGTGAATAAGATGTAACTGGAATATGCGTTATGCAAAAGGTCTCGTGTAAGGTATCATGACAAAGCTTATGATCTACTGAGTGTGTTCATGTATTATTTCCATGTCTGGAATTAGGAGAATAAGATATAAACTTGTATTACTGATGCAAAGATGTTGTTGGGTTTCTGAACTCAAAATTCAGACCAAATTTGCCTAAATGTCTGCTAACACTCACATTGTGTTCAGCAATCTTAGGCCCTGCTGCAACTTAGCCAAGGTCAATATATTGTAATCATGTAACAATCATGATTTTGCCCTGTAGTTAGGCTTGGAAGGATTAGATTTTTATCTGTAAAGGTTGAGCAGTATCAGTTTCACTATACACTCATAAACTGATTAAAAATAATTCTGTTGATCATTAAAATTTACAAATAGGCAAGGTAAGAAAAGTGCTGCTTGAGAACGTATTAGTTTGATTCAAGGATATTTACTTTATGTATTTTAACATGTGATATAGACAACTTGGGTTTTAACAGTTGTAAGCTTTAACTTTCTGAATCTATGGTAATTAAATAATTATTCTCTGGCCACACACCTTATTATCTCACCTCCCCATAATTTCCTGCAACTTTCTCAAAATGTAAGTGGATAAACATTGAAGAAAATGCTTAAAAATAAACATTTATATTGTCCCTCAAAATTTAAAAGAATTAAAATTAAATGAATTCTGCCAAGCCTAACTAGTTTTGATCACCACTGGTCTTTTGTGGCAAGGTTTGAAAAGGAGGACTTGTAGCACCTTAGAGACTAATAAATTTATTTGAGCATAAGCTTTCGTGAGCTACAGCTCACTTCATCTGACTTTGTTAGTCTCTAAGGTGCCACAGGTCCTCCTTTTCTTTTTGCGGATACAGACTAACACGGCTGCTACTCTGAAACAGCTACCAAAATGTAGGTATTGGCTTCAGTAAGTGTAGGATCACTTAAACATGGTGAGTAAAAAGCTGGCTCCATTGAAGTCAATTGCAAAATTGCCATGGACTTCAGTGGAGACATGGTTTCACACAAGGGCTTTAGGAAGTGGAGAAAAATATCACAAGAGAACAAATGAGACTCTTTATTTCCCTCCGGCCAAATTAGCAGTTCTTTTCTAAACAGTGTATGATCAGCTTTCATTCAGCTGACTCCCAGTCATTGAAATGAAAACCTAGTATCTAATTTTGGAAGGAAGTAAATAGGAAAACAGTGTGGGGGAGTGTTAAATTGGCCACACAACATAAGAAATTATTCTCTGCATAATAGTGTGTTCAATGTCATCCTGTCTTCCTGCAAAAACACCAAAGTGGAGCCCCATTTGTTCTTTACATGTAAACAAATATTGTTTCAGGAGCATAGATAATTATAAAACAGACACACTTCTATGCAGGCATGATTAACTTGTTCAAATATCTAACAAGCAATTATATTCCGAGAGAAATTCAACTAATTATATTCTTTTAAAAACAAAGTAAATTAATTCTAAAAGAAAAGTATATATTGTTTCTTCAATGTAACAGCTTGGATGTAAATATTTAATACACATGTAATCTTTTGATGGCCTTTAATTGGCAAACATTCACCTGTAAGAGAAACTGACAAATGTAAGAGGTAACAGGAGACAAAAGAACTCATGATAGGCATGTCAGGATTCTATTGCCTATCCTGGTACAGCCTGATCTATTGTGTGATGCTGGGGAAGTCATTTCATATCTCCTTCACCCACAGCTTCCAGACGTTTTTGTCTGGCAGGTCTATTTAGACTGCCACATCTTCAAGGCAGGAACTTTTTTCTCACTACGTATTTGTACCGCACTTAGAACAATGGAGTCCTGATCTCAACGGGGGCCTCCAGCCTTTACTGTAATCCAAAATAGTACTGATAATATATAATGAAATAAATACAATACCAATGTTTCTCTGTTGGAAAAGTGATTATGTAGAAATGGCACCTCCATGCTCCTCTCCCTGTGTGATTTTCAGTCATATCTGCTTACATTACAGACAAATAAGTCTGCACTCCAGTTTGCCCTGCTGAGCAACACAGCTGCAGGAGAGCCCAAGGGATCCTACCCTATCTTGAACTTTCTACTAAGTTTTGAAAGCAGAATTTCTAGCTTAATAGATTTTAAGGTCCGAAGGAAACATTTTGATCCTCTAGTCTGATGCCTGGCATAACTCAGAGCATAGAAATTTCATGTAGAAATTCCTGCATCAAGCCCAACAACTTGTTGAATTAGAGCATGTCTGTTAGAAAATCATCCAATTTTTATTTAAAGATTCCAGTCATGGATAATTTACACATGGAAAATTTGATAAGCGATTCCCATTGTTAGTTACCTTTACTGTTAAAACGTTGCATCTCAGTTCCAGTTTGAACTTGCTTGACTTCAACGTCCATCCACTGGATATTGAAATGCGGTTCTCTACTAGACTCAAGCCATGTA
This sequence comes from Lepidochelys olivacea, assembly GCF_965140295.1. NCBI lineage: Eukaryota > Metazoa > Chordata > Testudines > Cheloniidae > Lepidochelys > Lepidochelys olivacea. The sequence continues at coordinate 13,371,664 of NC_140412.1, forward strand.
GTGCTTTCCTATGTAGGTGATAGGCCATGATTGTGTCACCTCTTAAACTTCTCTGCGATCTTTCTTCTTTCTGTTGATGTAAGAGGCAGACAGAGAAGAATGGTTTGGGTTTTTTCCTCATTCCCGGTGGTGTTTGCAAAACTGGCCAATGAAAAAATTGTCTTTTGACTGCGCATATTTGATATGATCATTGAGAGAATAAATGTGGCACCCCACAGCCAAATGTTTAGGTGGTCATTTTTCAGAGAAAGGTGACATGCAAAATTGGACCATGCACTAGAGATGCACTGAACTGCAAAATTTCCCCAAAGTTCAGGGATGTTCTGGGCTTTGGTTGGACACATCTCTACTGATAATGAGGGCTCAGCAAAACACACTGGATTACATTTTCTGGGATTAGTGAGGACATTTTGTTTCATTTCAGTTCATGTGGATTTAACCCCTTGAATTTTCAGTTTGAGTCAAGAGACCAAAACCCAAAATTGAACTTAGAGAAAACCCTCAAGTTCTACCTGTTTTCATGTCAGAATCATGTTTTATGCGATTGTAATACTGGGGTAAAAAAATGTTCATTTGAAAATGTGCACATATTTGGTCAAAACGTTTGAGAACCTTAACAGGTCTGAGCTGAATTTCCCATTTATAATAAGACATGAAAGTTTCAGCTAGTTTTGGATTTGGTTACAAATATTTTTTCCCAGATCTGCTATTAATGGGTTCCCTGCTATACTCCTTCTCTATATACTGAGACAAAAATATATCCTGGCACTACTGGACTTCCAAGTCCACAAATGTGTTTGTACCCAAATAGCAGAATGAAGGAGAATGATATATGGTTGTGTGAAAATAATGAAAAGGGAGATCTTAATAAATGTAGCCCAGAGTTGGCAAGGGTTTAAGCACATATGTAAAAGGGAATGTCTGCCATGTATGGCACCCTCTGCCCAGGGTGGCTATATGGTATCTTGCCTCTGTTTCCACTTCTGCTCAGGGCCCCTTAGGAAGTTTAGTCCAGACATTAAAAATATTCCATTTCTGGGGTCCAATTTATTAACTCCTGCACACAATCTTTCAAAATAGAACTCACACATACAGTATTCACCCCAGTTTCAAACTGGGCCTGACTCCTTCCTTCCTGAGTGTCTGGCATCTCTCTAAAGATCCTTGCTTTTGCCCCAGTCCCATGTTGGTCACAGCCACTCTTCCATGAGGGTCTGTCTTACTGCTCTTCCAGCACCTTTTGACAAGAGTTTGGCCTTCTCTGCCTTTGCTCCGGGCTGCCTTTCCCATGGGTGTCTTTCCCCACTGCTGTCACAGAAGACTTCTTACTCTCTACAGAGTCTGCAGGCATCTGCCAACGCCCACCTGCAGCCGCTGCTCTCTCCAGGACTCTTATCTACCCCAGGCCTGATTGGGTCATTTGACCCATCAGTTTTATGATCTTCATTTGCCCCCACCTGGGAAGGTGAAGTAAGCACATCACAGGTGGACCGAGATCCATGTTCTTAAAGACCCAGCCACCCTGTAACAACATGGTTAACTTTAATTATATGCTTGTGTGAAAGAAATGAATTGGGAGACCTTAAGGAAAGGGGCCCAGATTTAGATTCTGATTCAGGAAAAAGCTTAATCACATGCATAATTTTAATTATACTTAAGTCCCATTGAAGCGTATAAGGTCTTGGCTGAGTAAGGGTTTTAATTTCAATTAACTCATGTAATGAAACATCCAAATTCTAGCCCCCAATCTTTCTCTTCCAGATCTCTTTTTATGATCCAATGACTGCAGCACTTTTTAGCTTTCTTCCCATACTGTCACATTCTGCCTTCTTTGTTGCTTGGTATTATCTTATTCTGTCAGTAATTTAATGACCATCTAATAAAATGTAAAAACAAAATAAAATACCGCCCCCCCAAGCTGTCACGATAATAAATTAAGATGTACTTTATTGCTTTGTGCATTACTAAAATAAATAATAATTAATATGTAGAAATTCACTATATTGATTTCTGTGGGCCCATTTGGGTTCATATTTAATAATGCTTTGCACTTCTTTTGTACCCTTATAAGCATTAATTAGTTAAGCTTCAAAACGTCTTCGTGTTATCCTATTTTACAGATGGGAAAAATGAGGCACAAAGTAGCTAACTGGCCTTCCTGAGGTTATGCAGGAAATGCGTGGTATGAATAGGAAATTCCTTAGGTTTCCTGATGCTCAGTCCTGAGCTCTAATCTCAAGACCTTTCCTCACCCTGCCACATGGTGCTTCCTGACCCTCTTCCATTATGTTAATTTTTCACTGACATTAAAGCTATTAAGTATCAGAGGGGTAGCTGTGTTAGTCTGTATCCATAAAAACAAGGAGGAGCCCAGTGGCACCTTAAAGACTAACAGATTTATTTGGGCATAAGCTTTCGTGGATAAAAAACCCACTTCTTCAGATGCATGAAGTGAAAATTACATATCCAGGCATAAATATACTGGCACATGAAGAGAAAGGAGTTACCTTACAAGTGGAGTTAACAGTGCTGACAGGGCCAATTCAGTCAGGGTGGATATGGTCCACTCCCAATAATTGATGAGGAGATGTCAATACCAAGAAAGGGAAAATTGCTTTTGTAGTGAGCCAGCCACTCTCAGTCCCTATTCAAGCCCAAATTAATGGTGTTAAATTTGTAAATGAATTGTAGCTCTGCAGTTTCTTTGATGTCTGTTTTTGAAGTTTTATGTTGAAGGATGGCTACTTTTAAGTTCTAGAATGTCCAGGGAGATTGAAATGTTCTCCTACCGGCTTGTGTGTTACCATTCCTGATGTCTGATTTGTGTCCATTTGTTCTTTTATGTAGAGACTGTCCGGTTTGGCCAATGTAGGTGGCAGGGGGGCATTGCTGGCACATGATGGCATATATCACATTGATGGATGTGCAGGTGAATGAGCCCCTGATGGTGTGGCTGATGTGATTGGGTCCTCTAATGGTGTTGCTAGAGTAGATATGGAGACAGAGAAGGCAACAGGGTTTGTTACAGGGATTGGTTCCTGGGTTAGTGTTTCTGCGGTATGGTGTGTAGTTGCTGGTGAATATTTGCTTCAGGTTGGGGGGCTGTCTGTAAGTGAGGACTGGCCTGCCTCCCAAGGTCTGTGAGCATGAGGAATCATTTTCGAGGATAGGTTGTAGATCGTTGATGATGTGCTGGAGAAGTTTTAGCTGGGGGCTGTACTTGATGGCCAGTGGTGTTCTGTTATTTTCCTTTTTGGGGCTGTCCTGCAGTCGGTGATTTCTGGATACCCGTCTCACTCTGTAAATCTGCTTTCTCACTTCCCCAAATGGGTACTGTAGTTTTAAGAATGCTTGATAAAGATCTTGTAGGTGTTTGTCTCTGTCTGAGAGATTGGAGCAAATTCGGTTGTATCTTAGGGCTTGGCTGTAGACAATGGACCATGTGATGTGTCCTGGGTGGAAGCTGGAGGCATGTAGGTAAGTATAGCGGTCAGTAGGTTTCTGGTATAGGGTGGTGTTTATGTGACCATCACTTATTTGCACTGTAGTGTCCGGAAGTGGATCTCTTCTGTGGACTGGTCCAGGCTGTGGTTGATGGTGGGATGGAAATTGTTGAAATCCTGGTGGAATTCTTCAAGGGCCTCCTTCCAATGGGTCCAGATGATGAAAATGTCATCAATGTAGCGCAAGTAGAGGAGGGGCGTTAGGGGACGAGAGCTAAGGAAACGTTGTTCTAAATCAGCCATAAAAATGTTGGCATACTGTGGGGCCATGCGGATACCCATAGCAGTGCCACTGACTTGAAGGTATAAGTTGTCCCCAAATCTGAAATGGTTGTGTGTGAGAACAAAGTCACAAAGCTCAGCCGCCAGGAGTGCTGTGGTCTTATCAGGGATTCTGTTCCTGACAATTTGTAGTCCACCCTTGTGTGGAATATTGGTGTAAAGAGCTTCTACATCCATGATGGCCAGGATGGTGTTTTCAGGAAGATCACCAATGCATTGTAGTTTCCTCAGGAAGTTGGTGGTGTCTCGAAGATAGCTAGGAGTGCTGGTAGCATTGGGTCTGAGGAGAGAGTCCAAATAACCAGATAATCCTGCTGTAAGACTGCTAATGCCTGAGATGATGGGGCATCCAGGGTTTCCAGGATTATGGATATTGGGTAGCAGATAGAATACCCCTGATCGGGGTTCTAGGGGTGTGTCTGTGTAGATTTGTTCCTGTGCTATAGCAGGGAGTTTCTTGAGCAGATGGTGTAGTTTCCTTCGGTAGTCAGTGGGATCGGAGGATAGTGGCTTGTAGAATGTGGTGTTGGAGAGTTGCCTGGCAGCCTCCTTTTCATAATCCGACCTGTTCATGATGACTACAGCACCTCCTTTGTCAACTCCTTTGATTGTAATGTCAGAGTTGTTTCTGAGTCTGTGGATGGCGTTGCGTTCTGTACAGCTGAGGCTATGGGGCAAGTGATGCTGTTTGTTCACAATTTCAGCCTGTGGGCTACAACAGTGGTACCCTTAACTCACCCAACAATATTGTTAATCTATCCAACCAAACACTTAGCCCAGCGGAAGAGTCTGTCCTATCTTGGGGACTCTTTCTGCTCCACCACGCCCACAAACATGATATAGTTCTGCGATGATCTGGAAGACTACTTTGGTCAAGGAATATTTTCAAAACACCATTGAACAGTGCACTGACCCACAAGAACCCTCCTACCAACACTACAAGATGAAGAATGCTGTGTGGACTCTTCCTGATGGTCGAAATTACAGACTGGACTTCTACATAGAGTGCTTCCGCAGACATGCGCAGGCTGAAATTGTGAACAATTGTGAACAATTTTTATTAAAGCTATTGACTCAGTCCCATCCAGTGTCCCCAAGGGGAGTAGCGAGCTAGAGGGGCTTGTAGGATAATTGGTTAACCTTCCACCTTTTTAGAACAGAGTTCAAATGTGGACCACATGTGAATTGTATTTGAGCAATGCAATATCAATGGAAAGAGGGAATTAGTGGTAAGATGTGGACATCAGTTGTTCTTTTTCAGGACAGAAAGGACACACTTCTGCAGTCTTTACTAAAAAGAGCAATCCTGAATCATGCAAACAGTCCCATTGAACTTCACAAAGTTCCTGTGAGTAATGGTTCCAGAAGCATCACCAAAGACTGCAGAATATTATTGATTATTCTTTATGCTGTTAATAAGTTCTTACAAGAAGTGGATTGAGACAATTAAATTGAGGATGGTCGCAGCAAGGGACCATACAGAGTAGGGAGCTATCATGTATTAGAAGGGTGGATGGATTAGACCAATGTCTCTCAACCTTTCCTGACTACTGTACCGCTTTCAGGAGTCTGATTTGTCTTGTGTACCTCAAATTTCACCTGACTTAAAAATTACCTGTTTACAAAATTAGACATAAAAATACTAAAGTGACACAGCACACTTACTGTAATTATAAAATAAAATTGGAATATAAATATTGTTCTTACATTTCAGTGTATAGTATATAAAGCAGTATAAACAAGTCATTGTATGAAATGTTACTTTGTACTGACTTCATTAGTGCTTTTTTATGTAGCCTGTTGTAAAACTAGGCAAATATCCAGATGAGTTGATGTCCCCCATCAAAGACCTCTGCATACCCCCAGGGCTACATGTACTCCTGGTTGAGAACCACTGGACTGGACCATTTTAGGAGATGTTTTTCATCTCTGATCTATACAATGCAATGATATTCTACGTGATCGTTCCCCTCTATTCGACTCTGGTGAGGACTCATCTGGAGTACTGTGTCCAGTTTTGGGCCCCACACTACAAGAAGGATGTGGAAAAATTGGAAAGAGTTCAGTGGAGGGAAACACAAATGATTAGGGTTCTGGAACACAGGACTTATGAGGAGAGGCTGAGGGAACTGAGGATGTTTAGTCTACGGAAGAGAAGAATGAGGGGGGATTTGATAGCTGCTTTCAACTACCTGAAAGGGGGTTCTAAAGAGGATGGATCTAGACTGTTCTGAGTGGTAGCAGATGACAGAACAAGGAGTAATGGTCTCAAGTTGCAGTGGTGGAGATTTAGGTTGGATATTAGGAAAAACTTTTTCACTAGGAGGGTGGTGAAACACTGGAATGTGTTACCTAGGGAGGTGGTAGAATCTCCTTCCTTTGAATTTTTTAAGGTCAGGCTTGACAAAGCCCTGGCTGGGATGATTTAATTGGGGATTGGTCCTGCTTTGAGCAGGGGGTTGGACTAGATGACCTCCTGAGGTCCCTTCCAACCCTGATATTCTATGATTGATTCTATGTGACACTTACTTCCATATATGGTGGCTTCTTTTAACTGCATCTTTATACACTGTTTGTTTCCCTGCACTGTTTCTTACCTTACCATAATTTAGAGCTGGAGAATGAACACAAACATATAATGTACCACTTTCTGGTTCAGTCATCTCTTTGTTAAAATGTTGCCCCTGGAAGGCTTGCTGTGAAATATGAAAGCCACACATTGTAGTGTTCTTTTGAGCTACTCTCTGTTTCTTTACCAGAGTGAAATATGCTGTATAGATTGTACGTTTCTAGGCTAATCGTCAGCAGCTGTTCATAATTGTCTCACCGTTACAGGTGCAGCAGCTTGGTACTTGTGCTGTAGGCCTGCAATATGCTCTTCCAGCACAGCTCAGCAACAGAAGTTGAGTTTCCTCCTTTGCAAATAGTCTAGGAATTCATATGTACGGTCTCCAAAGGGAGAGACAACATAATTCTCTCTGACATCTCACTTTTTAAGGTGAATCAGATACACAGAGTTAAGTAATTGACTGTGCTGGTCATGATTGGCTAAGAACTGCACACATCCTATTATTTGTATTACTCATCCTGGCCAGCTTGTTGGTATCATCCACCTGTTATGGCTTGTTCTGGGGCTCCGAGTCAGGAAAGCAGGATGGTACTTAAGTATAAGCTGCATGAGCTCTGTCTCTGCTGATCTGGAAGTGGTCATGGCATGCAGCACAATGACAAGCAGGAATAACCTACAAGGACATACCACTATGCTGTGGTAATGAGTGCTTTCGGAAAATGATAGATAGCTGATATGTGTGGTCTCCAGCTCTCCAGAAATATGTGAGGTTATCTTTGATGGTAAATCCCACAGAATATCACTGACCACTTCTTTATTGTGGCACTCAGAGGGATTTGAACTACAGTATGACTTAGAGCAGAGGTTTTAAAACTTTTTTTCTGGCGACCCACTTGAAGAAAATTGTTGATGCCTGAGACCCAACGGAGCTGGAGATGAAGGGTTTGAGGTGTGGGAGGGAGCTCAGGGCTGGGGCAGATGGTTGGGGTGCAGGGGTGAGGGCTGCGGGGTGGGGCCAGGAATGACGGGTTCAGGGTGTGGGGGGGGGTTCTGGGCTGGGGCAGGGGGTCGGGGTGCAGGAGGGGGTCAGGGCTTTGGGCTGGGGGTGCAGGTTCTGGGGTAGGGCCAGGGATGAGGAGTTTCGGGTGCAGGAGGGGGCTGCAGGTTTGGTGGGGGGCTCAGGGCTGGGGCAGAGGGTTGGGGTCCGGGAGGGGTTTTGGACTGGGTGTGCGGGCTCTGGGCTGGGGCCAGGGATGCAGGGGTTGGGGTGCAGGAAAAGGCTCAGGGTTTGGGGGAGGACTCAGGGCTGGGGCAGGGGATTGGTGCATGGGGTTGGGGTGTGGGCTTACCTCCGGCGGCTCCCGGTCAGCTGTACAGGTGGGGTGCAGAGGCAGGCTTCCAGCCTATCCTGGCACCATGGACCATGCTGTGCCCTGGAAGCAGCCAGCAGCAGATCTGGCTCCTAGGCGTAGGCACACAAGTGGCTCTGCGCAGTTCTTGCCCAGCTCCCATTGGCAGGGATCTGGTTCTCAGGGTGGGGTCAGCATGCAGAGCCCCGTGCCCCCCCTGCCTATGAGCTGCTGCTGGACACTTCTGGGGTGCAGCATGGTGTCAGAACAGGTAGGAACTACTTGTTTTTACTGGCTGGCCGCCAGGGTCCCTCGGTGCTGAGCAAGGTGACCCAGCACCCTGCATTCTGAACTTTGAAAACCACGGACTTAGCAGTTGCATGGATTGCCACCTACTGGCCAAATTCAATAATCAGAGTCCTTCTTAAGATCTATTCACCCTGTCTATTATAGGCCTGTTCCTACTGAAGTTAATTGGATGTGGACCTTTGTCACGGACCCCACTGAGACTTTGGCTGTTAACGATAAAGATGCCCAATGGCCTGTGATGGGATGTTAGATGGGCAGGGATCTGAGTTACTACAGAGAATTCTTTCCTGGGTGGCTGGCTGGTGAGTCTTGCCCAAATGCTCAGGGTTTAGCTGATCTCCATATTTGGGGTCGGGAAGGAATTTTCCTCCAGGGCAGATTGGAAGAGGCCCTGGGGGGTTTTCACCTTCCTCTGCAGCGTGGGGCATGGGTCACTTGCTGGAGGATTCTCTGCACCTTGAAGTCTTTAAACCATGATTTGAGGACTTCAATAGCTCAGATATAGGTTAGGGGTTTATTACAGGAGTGGGTGGGTGAGATTCTGTGTCCTGTATTGTGCAGCAGATCAGACTAGACGATCACAATGGTCCCTTCTGACAAAGTCTATGAGATGAGCCTTGGGGCCCCCCAAGTTGTTAATAAGATTTTACTAAGGACAACTCACCCACATGTACTGCACAACAACCTCCCTGCCAAAGCTACTTGTGGGATAATTGAAGAAACTTTCATATTTAATTTAAAGATGTTTAACCTTCTGTTGTTTATTTATTTAGGTGGTGCAAGTTCATGGCTTTTAGTTAATATTATAACATTGTAAAAAAAAATTGACCAGACTCTTTCCTGTTTTCGGTGCTGGTAGTAATAATAAACACAGGACTTTGCACCTCTACACCCCCTTTTAATTGTGATTCTCAAGCCACTTGCCGAAGATGAATGATAGATTCAGACTCTGTCCGTTGCTTTCCCCAGCCTGCATTGTCAGCTCTATAAAACACACACAGGCAGTTAAATTATAAGGTGCTTGTCACCAGGGCAGCTGAAGTTCATGTTGCTGATTTAAATCAAAGCCTGGCCTCCTATGCCCCAAGACTGGGAGTAGGGAATGCACCTCCTCCTGCCTTCCCCCAGGGGAAGCCAGATTTAACCCCCATGTTGAGGGCACCACAGGGAACACTGGTAGCTGCTATTATCCAGAGTGTGCACTGAATCAGAGTAATCACTGATCACCCTACCCACACTGCCATCCATGACCACTTCAGGAGCTGGGTTGACCAGCAGCTGCTTCCTTCCAGGAGCCCAATACAGCAGATGTTGTTGAGGATGAATACTCCCACAATACCCCCTCCTGGATGACTTTCCTCTTCTGGAGACCTTCCACCAGAAGTCTGTATTGGCTTGCTCCAGCTTAGACCCACAGATACATCTTCCACAATAGCATCCATTCCATTGACGAGGGCTATAATTTTCAGCCAGTTTACTCATCACCATTAATCACATCCTTAAACCTAAATCTTCCTCTCTGTCGATAAGAATTAAAAAACTGGATTAATAGCTCAAAGAGAGGTCTAACTGCTAATAAATATTCTTCATTTCATTATCGGCCAGAGACTAGAACGGATATATTGTGGATGCCCATAAAATCACAGCTACCCAATGCAGCAGCAGCAGCTTTAATGGAAGCCAGGTACCATTTAATGAGCAAGGAGGAAGAAATAATTTGAGTCTATTAGTGCCCAAAGGGCTCTATTCATTATCATACTGAAGAAAGGGAGGCTTCAGAGGAGAAAGCCAAAGAAACACATAATGTTTAGAACGAAGATGAAACTCAGTTGCCGTCTTAGAACAGGGCCAAAGGCTGAGCTGGGTGAAGTGTGGGTGGCAGATAATCATTCCTCCTATATGGGGGAGGGTGCATTTAACTTTGCTTTGCCCTTTTTTTTTTCTTTTTTGGCCATGCATTTATAATTGGGCATCAAACTTCTTATAACTGGCTGCAAATTCTCTTGACATGCCAGGATTTCCTTTCAGGCACCGTGACAACATTACAGAGAGGCTGGATCTGCAGGGTCATTAGCCATCACTGGAGGTATCATCAATAACCCCACCATGAAAATGAGGATTAGTAATGTTTTTTTTTCCCCTCTTCCGAAATTGCTGGAAACAACACAGAGAGACAGCTAGGTGGGGCAAGGGGGAGTGGGAAAACCCAACAAGAAGTCAAAGTAATTTAAGAGATGGATAGTGTATGGGAAGTGTCATTTTAAAAATACCACAACAGCATGAAAGCCAGTCTAGGATCTAAAATTCCATCATCCATCTGTCGCTAATTAAAAAGAATGTCAGAGAACATATGGCCATGGAACTATAGGGAGTTAAAAAAGAAAACCAAAGGAACTACATTAACTGTGCACCTAAACAACACAGTTTCCGGTAAGTGCTTGACAAATACTCCAAAATGGGAGGGGGTGGGGGAAATAACTTGAAAGGAAAACCACACAGATCTCTTCTGAGAAGCTACCTTTAAGTTCCATCCCAGGTGTAACTATATGTTTTCACCTTTGGCATTGTCGCTATTACTCAGAGTAACTTAATCAGGTTTTCATCGGGCTCTTGTTGGCCACCCTTGTGTTGATAGAGGACTTTGGGACATTACATATAAATATTTAAGTAATGCACATTATAAATATCCAAAATAAACTGAAGCAGCAAATAAAACCCCCCTTATTAAAAACACTAGGGAGATGTGCTGGGAAGGGGCAAACTGATCCTTGTGGTGTACTGTACATGATTGTTTTCTGTGAATATTATCCTTTTATAAATGTGTTTTGTTGTTCTTCATTACCCCTAAAATTGAATGAATTTCCTATATATACATAATACAGTCATAATTGCCCTTCTCTGTGTCATTCCATTAAACCCATCATTAAAGTATATGTTTGCAGAAAGCGAAAACATTCTTACTTTTTCAGCAGTAATAGTCTCTATGCCTTACGGATTAAACAGATAATAATAGAAAGAGTTTCTGATAATTTGGTATAATAAAAACCACGATGTTGAAAGTATTAGACTAGAAATAAGAAATGAAATATTCTTTTTTATTACCACCACTTATCATTTATTGAGTCTAATTCAATAGCCACCTATAATGTTTTGTTTCTTAGTACTTTGCATAATGTTTATACATCATAATTATATCTTCACCATAATTCAATCATACTGCATTGTGACAATGCTCTGCAATTTATCTGTTTTTGCTTTGCCTCCTCAAATTTATTGTCACTATTGGCCTTATCCTCCACTTATTAAATACTCCTTCACAGATCCTACCTCTGATTCTCATTGATGCTGAGTTCTCTATACGCTGCCAGAGTGATGTAAAGGGGCCTTCATGTAAATAAAAATGAGGGCCTAATAGGGCCTCCTGCTTAGCACATGCCAGAAATTTTACACCGTGATTCCTGCTTCTAGCCCAATAACTTGTGGATGAACTAGAAGGTATATTTTAGAAAGCCATTCAAAGGCTCCAAGTGATGAAGAATTTACCAAATATTTCTGTAAGCTATATGCTGTTTAATCTCCGTGACTGTAAAAAGTATGCATTTTATTTTCAACTTCATCTTTCCAGCCACTGGATTTTGGTTTATCTTTGCCACCTAGATTACAAAAATCTCTGGTACTAGGTATTTTCCTTCTGTGTAGACCAGGATCAAGTGGACTCTTAACATTCTTTTTAATATGCTAAGTAAATTGACCGCCTTTAGTTTTTTATTGTGACGACTGTTTCCCCAACCACAAATCGTTTTTGTAACTCTTCTCTGAACCTTCTGCCTTACTCATACACAGCTTCCATTTATGTAACTGGGAGTGTTTGCTGAATGAGGAAGGCAAGATAGCTTAAGCAGACTTCACAAATTGTGTGAAATCCTGGCGCCATTGAAATCAATGGGAAAACTGCCACTGAATTCAGTGGACCAGGATTTCACTCATTGGGTATGTCTACACTGCAGTGTAAACCCAGCTCACTGGAACTCAAGTCAGTGGGTCCTGGAGTAGAGAACCCAGGGCTGGATTCTCTACACTGATTGTAAACCCTAGGTTAAGAATTTTGTAACCCAAGCCCAAACCCCAGGCTCTAGCATCCATGCAACAATATGAAGACCCAAGTCCAACGAACCATATCCCAGACTTCCTAGTGCCCTCTCAAAATGTGGTTGCTCTAACCCTTTGTTTTTAGTTCAATGTGAGAAAACTTGACAGTCCATCCTGCATGTTACAGGAAGTTTTAACAGCACACCAACCTTCCTGCTGAGCTGTCATTTTGGTCTGCATGCTCCCAGCAACTGAACCCAGCAACATGGAAGAGTTGCCATTTGAAGAAGTTATCTTGCTTGCACTTTCAATCCTGTTTCAGGAAATAGGCAGAGCTTCCATGAGACACTAGTGGAGATTTCGGTGGCACTTTCTCACCCTTGATCAGAGCTAATGATAACAAAGGACACAGACATGGCAGACTCAGACCGGCTGTTGCTGCTCATGAAACTTGATACACTGTTTTGCTGGCCTTACAACACACATTAATCAAAATCTGGCTGTGCTCTCGCTACCGTGACACAGCATGCTTTGTAAAGGACTCCTCCTGGTCAGTCTCCATTGAAAACGCAGATGGTTCTCTGAAGGTGTGTTTGCGGCTTGGTGGTGAGAATAAAATGGAAGGGTTGAACTCTGACTCACTACACGACATCAAGGGGCATTGCTTCTCTTTCCCTGGCAATTCTTCTGAGAGAGAGGACAAAGGAAGTCAGCCCATGGAATTGTGGGATTCCTTTGGTGGACTCTTAGGACCCAAATGCGAGAGGGCTGCATCTACAATGCAAAGCAATAAGGCTTGAACCCTCAGCATCAGCTTGATTTGGGCTAAAAGAAAAGGAGTACTAGTGGCACCTTAGAGACTAACCAATTTATTTGAGCATAAGCTTTCGTGAGCTTAATCTCACTTCATCGGACGCATTCTTTTTGCGAATACAGACTAACATAGCTGCTACTCTGAAACCCTTGATTTAGGCTGAAACCTTCCAGCCTCATGAGGTCCTAGGAGGTCTTAGTGTGAATCTGAGAAATTTGTGTGTGAAAGGAAGCAGGATTTGGGCTCAAGCCTGAACCTGGGCTTACAATGCAATGTAGACATACCCATTGGGTTTTAAAACATAGCCAGACCTTGATCCTCCACTGAAATTTGAGGGAGTGGAGCCCTATTGTCTTCACAATAGAATCGAGGCCTAGATTATCATTTTGTGCTTCAGTATATTGCAGTGTGCACATCAACTCTAGAGCTGATTGAAAGTTTTCAGATTTTCTTCTTGTGACTGCATCAAAAATGAAAATTTCATGAAAATAATTCGTTTCCTTTTAAAAAATAATACAACTGAAAAAAGTCAGTTTTCAGTTTTACATTTTCCTTTCTCCCCATCCCCACTTTTAGTGGCAAAATAGGGAAAAAAGGAAAAGGAGGTTTATGGTGACAAAGGGGGGAAAAATAAAAACTAAACATTTTTAAACCACAAATGTCCAGTAAGCATTTTTACAAAACATTTCAAAATCAATTCTGAAACCTTTAGAAATAAAAACTTGCTTGTAATTTTTAAATATTTTCACATCTCTCTCCAGGTTTTTTTTTTGGCCACCTGTCTGCACACCCATGCTACAGACTCCAAATGGCTAAATGAGAGATGTACAGGCTGGAAATTTAACTAGTGTCCTGAAAAAGTGACCGGTCCACAAATTGAACAATAGATCTCTGCAATGCAACCGAATAAGTAAACTTTTGTTCCAAAACATTAAGATTGAACATCTGAAACTGGTTACATGAATAATAAATGTCTGTAAACAGCCACCTCACCCACATCGCCCACTACCTTCTAATATTAAATTCCCTCCTCTTGTTTTAAAAAGACCTAATTTTCCACCCATCTACCATCAAAATTAAAGCCCTGTTGATTTAAAAACCCAAACCAAACAGGTTCTGCTTATTCCGAATCTTAAAGCCTACTTAATGTGAGTTATTATGAAGTGCAAAAAAGTGGCACAATGCAAGACCACTACCCCTCTACTACAAATCCATCCCAGAAGTTTAGTCTTGAAGACAGACACCAAGTCTACTTACAGGCCACAGAAAAATTTCCTTGCAATCAATCGTCAGGCTGAGCAACAACATCTTTCGGATAAAGAGCCACAGCTCTTGATTTTACTCCCTTTTGCATATCAGTTGGCAGTTGAGTTGAGTTGGCAACCTTTCAGTTAAGAGGAAGAAGCCTGATCAATATGCACTGTCTGCTGGTGCTGCCTGATCTTTTGATTATGTGTTAATTCTACTGATTATATAACAATCCCAGTTAACATTCTGAGGTTTGATTGGTTCTCGTCCCAAGATCTGGCTCAGCACTATTAGAGTTCCCATTTATTTGGGAACACTGATGTGCATAGTTGCTATACTCAGATTTAGGAAAAACATTCTGTAATTGTATTAGTTTTATTAACACAGTTAGCAAAGTTACAAACACTCCAACCCAGCAATGTAGTTAGAGATAAACAGAATGAGTTGAGCATCCTTATACTCACACCATACCTTGCAGAACAACCTGAAGTGTTAGTCACCACCTTTATCATCATCATCATCTTCCTCATCATCATCCCCAGCGGTCGTCATCTGGCACCTCCCAAGAGCTATATCTCCCGAGGCACACAGGCTGGGATACAATTTTTATTATGTGTCATACTGACGCTACTATGCCTAATGAATATTCAGTAGGGGGGTTTCTCTTTTTCCTAATTTGTAGTTCTTTACCCTACTAACATTAGGCTTACCTTCTCCCAGAGGTTACTAGTCTATTTTCTTCAAGCTTATTAAAATAGTAATCAATTAGTTACCATGGCGGTCTTATGGTCAGACTTCAGCTGATGTTCCTAATTTAAAATGTCCCAAGTAGATATAAACTAGCATCTTGTGGTTACCTGTCACCAGTGTGGTCATTACAGGATTCTATCTTGTGATATCTTATGTTCTAGGGTTACTCTTGGTTAGGTACTTATGATAAGGCTTTGTGGACATTATGCCTTGATTAGTTTAGCTAAGCTATTGTCTTACAGCCATTGAGGCCTGTAGATTTATTGCATTACAGCCCTAGCTTATATCTATGCATATTCCTATGCATCTATACAGGCTACACCGGTGAAGTAACAAATCTATATGCTACAGACAACGGATGTTCAATTACTAGACAAAACAGACACAGAACTGTGCTGTTTGGACTAGAACCCTGATCACTGAGCTCCAAAAGACATAGGCCACTACTAGCTCAGCAAAAGGAGACCAGCTCTTAGAAAGTATGTTCCCTGTGAGATAGTCACTAGAACTCCCTTTTTATAGTTGGGAGTTAGTAGAAGAAGGTGGCTTTATAAACAAACAAGGGACTTTCTGAGCAAGGGCAGTGGACACTGAGGGGAGAAGGAACAATGTTGCCGTTACATTGTTTGCCTGATTGTATCCTTTAAGTGTTGTCCACATGCTCAGGTACCCTGTAAAGGGATTATAATAAATTACTAGAAACCAAGAGGCAGATCCTCCCCTGCATAAATCAGCCTGGCATCACTGAAATCAGTGGAGCCATGTCGATTTACACAAGCTGAGGATCTGGTTTGATGCATCTGTAAGCCTCAATTCCCTTTTTATCGTTTGCTCACCCTATCAAGAGTTTCATGTGAAGAGTGTTACATCCCCAAGCTGCCAGTTGTATCTTCAATGCCTGGCTGTGAAATACAGCTCACCTGCTCACATACAAATGTTCCACAATAATCATAAAACAAAGTTAATTTCCAAATTCTCCCGATCACCATGGTAACTCACATTCACAGGAGCTGAACTGAAAAACAGACATGATTGCCCAGAATCCCATCTATAAAGCAAAGGCCCAGTTGTGTTCTCAACATGCAGGTGTCGCTGGTGTTATATACTCTCATGAATTGGCTCTGGAAATGTTATCCACATCACAGTAACCAGTAAGACATCTGCTATAGCCCAAGTCCCTTCACCTTCCCTATGCTCTCCAGACCCGACATATGAGATCTGCCTGTTCAGAAACATCAGCAAGGTTTATTAATGTTGATTTATAATCTGACCTGGGACTACCGCCTGTGTGGGGTTATATGGGAGCATGAGACGCCCCCTCCCACACACACACAATTTATATGCTTGTGCAGGTCTAACGTCATTTCCTTATTCCCCCTGCACAGCAGGTGAGCAAGCCAGGCTAGGGAATAAGAAAGGGTTGACATTGGCTGTGTTTTCACAATGATCCATGCAGGAGAACTGAACTGGTGCATGACAATGAGCAGGGGATTAGTACTTTACTGCTGGTGAAGGACAGGAGCAAATTATTTCTCCTCAATCAAGATGGGGACAAAAAGGCAATTAGAGCTTTTCTCCGGGATGCACTATTCCTCCCTGTGGTTGCTCTTGAGGCAGGTCAGCAGCACATACCCTTTACTACATACAGAGTGTAACTAAGGGACAAAATCGAGCCCTTTGTGTTAATTAAAGGCTGATTTCCCCCTCTCCTTTGCCCCTCCAACTCACATTGAACAGACTGGATTCTCTTCAGAAATAAAGTACTGGATAAAGTAAATGCCAAACAAAGCCTGAGGATGCGTCACACGTTCTTTCTTCGTGCCTGAAAGGTGAAGAAATACCCCAGACATTTGCAAAGATACAGCCAGACCTCTTGCTCTTCTGGCTTTTGTTTCAGCGGCTATATTTTGCATACTTGGCCTTGTGGAGCATAACTTGCATTTCAGCTCATTAATCTCTAAGTAGGGATCTGTTGCCTTAACCGCTGCCAAAAAGGTACTCTCAAGATTTTTTTTTTTTCCTGAAGCTCTGTGTGGCAGAGCAAAACAAAATGGATGGCCAAATTCACGACTATCTTTTTGATGGAGAAAGTCTCATTTGCTGAAAGGAACAATAAAAGTATATGTGGAAACAAATTGGATCTCATTCTGATGAGTTAATTGAGACGATTATATAAGCCTTCACACTCTGTTTCCCCCATATTCTGTAGGCCACTAAATGTATGAAAATGTTATTGTTTGATTTCTTCTCCTTTTAGCAAGCCCATATGGCAGGAACTTCCCTGGGGTCTGGGGAAGGAGCAGGGAGGCTGTGAAGGTGCCTGCTTTCTCTCTTCCATTGCTTCACGTGGGTACGGTACCACAGTGACTAGAGCACGACTCCATGACAATCCCATAACAATCTCTGGACATTTGGAATCCTCGGGAGAGTTTTCTTTTTTCTGAGGGCTGGCTGGAAGTGCTAAATGTGCTATCGATGTGCAGCTGTGCATCAAATTTTCATGCAGCTCCTGGCATGTGAGGATATAACTGGGGACTGGTCCTGCTTTGAGCAGGGGGTTGGACTAGACGACCTCCTGAGGTCCCTTCCAACCCTGATATTCTATGAATCTATGATTTAGGTGCAGCTTCTGCATTTAACAGAGAAGGTTTTCATGTGACACACCTGACACATCAGGGTTCTTGTGCAACAGCTGATGGTGAATAAAAATTACCCCTTCAGCAGCTGCATTACACCAACCCTGTCTGTCTGCCCCCTCTTTTCATGCACTGAAAAGCTCTCAGTGAAGCATTAAAAAGTAAGAAATTAATATATACATAATCCTTTGTGGTGTCGCAGAGTTGCTACACAAATGACACACTGTGTACTGTAAATGTAACCCACTGATGAATGAGAATTACAGGTCCCTTGCTGTGCCACTCCACACTGTATAAGGGTTGTTACAGCCAATACCTACAGAAGCTTGGCTCCAGCTCACTGAGCTGCAGCTTATACTTTTAGCTCTAGAGGCCCCTGGTTCAGACCCTGAGGTGTTAGCCAAGATGATGACCATCACCTATAGAAATAGCTTTTTGAATTATTTGTGAGCCATGAAATAGCAATAACTGGTTTCTACACATTAGAATCTGCCAGAAACCAGTGAGAGCGGAAGTGTATGTGTAGCTAGATCTTGTATGTTGTGTATACTTACTATATGGTTAATTCGCTGTTCAGTAAGCCCACGTGGCCTTTTCATATGAATTTTGTTGTGTAAAGAGCAAAAGACACAACACATACCAGACTCAACTCCTCTCTTCCCACCCCCCCAAAACTCCCCAAGGAAATGAAAAGTTAAAGAAGGGAATACAATCACTTTTAAGAGGGGTGGATTTTTTTTTTTTTAATTTGCTTGCATGAAGAATTTCTATTCAATTTGAATTTCTTTCATGGGTTAGGGAGAGCAGAGAAATATCCAAGGCGTGGAGGGCAGAAAATACTACTCACTTAAGTGCTTTTCTTGCCAAGATTTACTAAATTTTCTCACTTCTGATACCTATCAGGCAGAGCAGCAGACATCAGAGATCCTGAAACAGAACAGCACACGAAGTGCTTCATATATCTCCTCCCCAACACACACTTCTCTGCAGATGTGCTTTGTTACACCTCTCAAACCTATCAGGGAGAATGGAAAGCAGAAAAGACTCTGCATCCATGTGCAACAGAAACTGTGATGAGGGAAAAATCTCGGTGCCATAGTAGTTCCATGTTTAAAGCAAAGAAAACAAGTTAGAGAAGCACTCTGGCAAAGTGATAGGAAAAAGAGTGGCTCACTACAGGGAAAACAAGGATGCTCTGAAGCAAACTGTAAGGAGGTATGTTGGCAACAAGGCAATGATTCCGTACTTGTTAATAGACACATGCAGCACTGGAGCTATGCAGAGATGCTGTCTGCATTTATTTCAGCTGCTTGGGCTAATTTTTTGGCATCAGAATGAGCCAAACTCTGGTCCAACTGGATTCCTCTGCCATAATGTTGCTGATTTCAGCTATGGAATGTGATATGCAGAAGTCAAGACAATGAAACATGTGGCTAGCATTGTTATTTTTATTTATTATTCATACTGTAGGCCCTAGGATACCTAGTCATCGACCAGGACCCTGTTGTGCTAGGCGCTGTACACACCGAGGAGAAAAAGATGGCTCCTTCCCCAAGAACCTAGGGCTAACCCCACAAAGAGACTTGGGTGTTGTGCCACATAATGAAGTTCCACAATCAGATATGAAACTTTAAAATACCAACACCAAACTGGACTGTTTTGGAATTTCCAGTTCCCTGGGAATTTAAAAAAAAAATCATTCCAAAACTTTCAAAATTTCCCACCAACTGGAAATCCCATGTTTCAGCCCACCCTCAGTATAACCATCATCATATTTGAAAATATATTCTCAGCCTATTACCCTCCCCTCCATCAAATGCCTTTTCAAGACCCACCTCAGGAGCAGAGCCGCAGCGGATCTACATGTAGGTACACGCACTGTGGCCATGGAACTCCTATCATGCACTGCAGCAGTTCAGCAGGAGGGGAGATCACAATGCATCATAAGAGATGTAGTTCAGCCAGGGAATCAGGCTAATACAGGAGAATGGGGGGCATGAGGCACCCAGACTACAACTCCCATGAGGCATTCATGGTGGTATTTCCAAATTGAAATGTTTGGTTTTCAGATGAAAGTTTTTGTTTTTTGATTATTTGTCAAAATACTGAAATTTTCCACAGTGGAAAAGAAAAACAAAAACATGTTCAGACCAGCTCTACTCAGTCACAAACTCAGTCACACATGTACAATATACGTTAATGACATTAACTATGAAAAGTCTGGAGGTAAGTGAAGAACACTATGAAAGGTCCCAATGGGGATTTTCCCCCACCTCCTCCCTGGGCAAATTGAATCTTATGACAGAAAAACTGGTGTAGTTCTGTTGATTTGGAATGGAAGCGGGGGCATGGACTCCCCCAATAATTGGCAGGGGCACAGAACTCCTCCAGCCCCAGGACTGCGGCAGGGAGAGTGAGCTCCTCTGGCCCCGGGGCTGTAATGGAGTTACAGAGCTCCTCCAGCCCGGAGGCTGTGGTAGGAGAGGGATCTCCTCTGGCCCCAGAGCAGCAGCAGGAGCTGACAGCTCCTCCAGCCCCGGGGCCACTGCAGGGCCACAGAATGTGCCCCTACAAATGCGGTCAAATTTAAATTCCCGATCATACCCCTGAATGGAAATAACGTGCACATACTTTGCACTACTGTAAATAACTACACAAGAGTCAGAGCAACAGACAATCAGGCCAGGTATCTGTATTATTGTTCATCCAATAGATATTCTGGCTTAATTTTCACAAGCCACTAGCAATTTTGGGTGTCTCCATTTTTGGGAGTTAGGATACTTAAAGTAGGCCTGATTATTAAAGAGGGGGTACTCAGCACTTTCTGAAATCCAGACGCCCTTATGGTATCTCTCCTTGGGCTCCGCAAATCACTAGTCACTTGTGAAAATGTCAGCCTCTCTCTTTTCCCAAATGAATGAAAATAATATGAGATGCATTTGATAATTTGCTTTCAAATTCTAGCTGAATGGAACTGCAAGTACCTAAGTGAGGGAAGAATTTAGCCTTTAATAAAAAAAGCATTTTTCCTCCCAGATCCGTGGTAATTCAGGAACATTTTTTTTCAAAAGATCTTAGTTCCTTTTCTGTTTTTTGTTTTCCCGTCTCATCTTCTTATTTTGCCCAAAACGTATCAGTTACCCGAAACTGCCATCCAAGCTGCCTTCTGACAGCATTTTATTTTTTTCTATTCCTTTTTGAAGTGATTCTAGTGCTTTTGAAAGCAGCTAGATTGACACTCCTGGAGAACAAAGTCCTCTGTTTAGCCACAGGAAAGGTCCTGTATACTACAGGCCATGGTAATTCAAGCCTTGTTGGATAGTGCTGCCGGCGTGCATCACTGCTGTCTTGGGAGGGGACATTTCTAGGGGTCAGAGGATTGTGGGTGGGTGGGATGGGTGTTAGGGGCCACGCCTCAGTAAGAACCCAGGATAATTCTACTGTGATGACCTACCATGAGAACAAACTCTAACCTCTAAGTCCTGACCAGCAGCAGAGTGTTGTCAATGAGTTTGTTCATAGTGAAGATAAATAACTCCATAGCTGATCTTCAGATCCCTGTCTCATAATAAAAATGCTTGGCTGAGACCATTTACATTTGCGATCTACAGAGCAAGACATGTTTAAGGTCCCTATAATGAGATGGAGTGGCATCATTCTGGTAGATCGGAGGTTAACTCAACATGCTGGGCTCAGCTGACCCCGCCCCATCCCCCTTGCAGGAAGTGCAGGGGCGGGGCAGGAGGTATAAAAGCATGGCCCTGCAACTCAGTTGGAGCCAGATGTCCTTCCCAGTTAGCTGATGTCCCCAGTGGAGCCTGTCCATGATCTGCTGTGGTGGGTGATGATTCCTCTGAGCTGGCCTGGAGAGAAGGCCAGGGATGAAGCGAAGAGCAAGCCACCTGACAAGGAGACTGGGAATCAGGCCCTAGATGCCAGTAGGAAGTAGCCTAGGTATATGAAACATTGGGCCTGTTGTGTTTTTAGAAGGTGAGGCAGTCATACCATGTTTCCCCAACAACTCTGTGATGGGATCACCTGTCATTTTGAGAGCCTTGGGCTAGGACCCAGTGGAGCATAGTGGGCCTGGGTTCCTCTACGCCTGGCCATGCACTCAAGGCTGGATGAGTGCTAAGCCTTAGCTCAGGAGGCCTGAGCCATGGGCTATTGGTAGCTTAGGCGGTTGGGGAGATGACTGAGCAGGCAAACTATTTGCTCAACTCCTCATCCAGGAGCTCTGAGCTATCTTGTTCTTGGTTGCCCAGCTGCAAGTTAGGATGCCTGATAGACCAATCTGGTGTGAGTGCTGAGTCCCTGCCACCCCAGAAGGGAATGCCCTGATGCTGAGATGCAGTAAGCTTACAGTTCAAACCCTGTACTTTCTCTTCTGGTGCAGACAAATCCAATATTTTATTATGTCACCAACCTGTTATGATGAGCTGTTGATATCTGTGTGGCATTGTAGGTTCCACCAAGACCTCTAAAATAAGCCTGCATGGTTTGGTATTGATTTTATATGAGGAAGTCACACAAGCTTCAACAGAAATGGTTTAGCTTATGTGAGCCCAAGTACTGGCAAATTAGATAGTTATGTTCTTCATCCAAGATGAAAATCTGGAGCACAATAATCAAATTATTTGATAGCCAAATATTAATTGGCACCAACCCTGACAGTGACTTTCTTGGTTACCATTTTTGTTTTGTAACAAATTCAAACAAATGCCAAAAAGTTGATTTAACTTCCAATCCCGCTACAAGCCAAAATGTCATAGGTCACTTCCCAATGTCCATTGTGAGTTTTAAAGCCAGGATGAAAATGGAACACTGCTGTATTGTCAATATGAAATAAAGGATACTCCGTGACATCTCTCCACCTTATACTGTGATAAACCTTAAGTCTTAAGGGTACATGTGATCCCAGGGACATAGTCACTGGGAAGATGTGCATTTCTTTATCCTATTTAAATAAAATAATTAGCTTCATAGATAGCAATTAACAACAATACAACACTAGCTATTTTCTCCCATGATGCACTTCTTTCCAGTAATGGTAATTAGCAGTAATACATATGAAGTCTCATCCACTATTTCTTCTCCTAGTTTTATCAGATTTTTGCCAGGTTGAGGCATGCTTCTCTAGTCTCCTGACTTAATCAGTTTTAAGATGGTGTAGTAAATTGGTCTATCATTGGCCATTAGTGAATGGATCAGAGTGAATTCCCACTGCACGTTGTGTGTGCACTTGCTGCAGGTCAGCATTTATACTTCATCCCTTCTGGAAAGGTCCACTCTCTTTCTGGATGTCTTTTTCTTACTACATGCTGTATCTACAATAAACCAACCAAGAGACTTGATGCTACCTGTTGTTAATTACCTATCATCCAGGAATTACTGCCCAGCTATTAAATGATTCACCCATGGGCACAGATACATTTTACAGGATCACTTTTCTTCATTTTATATTCTGAAGAATAAACGTTAAACTTTATCCACAAAAATTGAAATTCTAAACTCGTGCTTAAGGCTACAAAGCTTAGATGCTCTATCATTAGAGTTAAATATGGCAGACAATTTTGTTGAAATCAATTATCTTCCATTGTTTTTACATGGAAATTAGCCAGAAAAAGTTAATATTTTGCCCAGGGAAGGGGAAGAGGGTCTGAGTCAACTTACTGAAAACATTCCCAGCAACAGGAAAATGTGAAACCAGGTGCCTTTGGCTACTCAGATCATTATCTTCATTTACAAGGATACCAGGGTGAAATCCCAGCCCTAATGAATCAATGCAAGCTTTTCAATTGACTTCAGTGGGGCCAGGTTTTCACCCAAGAACTTCCGAAGGTCTGACATTTCCCATGGTTGTAAAAAGCATTTGAAAAAGGAATGAGCATATAAATGCCCCAACAATTACATTTCATTAATCCAGGTTGAGCCCTCAATCTGGCTGCTGAACAAAGACACCTGTTACCTGTCATCCCAATGCATTGCAAAAGAGAATAAAGTACACATTTCAAACCTGGTTATCTCAAAGACAAGCGCCCAGTCCTGTAATGGTAACTCATGAGAATAAGGTCTGGTGAGGGCTGCAGGATTGGGCCCCAGATTGAAAAAGTTCAGATGAAATAAGAATGGGCCTAAAACTTCACCCAGCACTTAAATTAGCAAATATTTTGGAGACTTAACATTTTTTCCTTCTGTGCTCCTCTTCCCTGGGACAGGAGCAGAAAAACTGAAATACCATAAGAAACACTATTCTTGGGATTTTCCAAGACAAGAAATCTTCCACAAATGCCTGCTCTTGTGAGACTCCCAGAAAAAAGTCCCAATACTGCAGACATAGCCACATGAGTACAAGGGCCTGGATCTCATTTCAGGATCAGGGTACGAGAGAAGAAGGTTTGGTTCCTCCTTGCAGAATCGTCTGGGTATTGCGGGGACACCTGAAGTGAAGCAAAGCTCTGAAATTTAAACCTTTATCAAGCTCTCATCAATTAACGTTGAAGAGGAGTTTTGGAGCTTACGTCAAATGACTTGTAGATGATAGTAACTCTGACCATGTGGAAGTGAAGCATATTTAGGGTGGAAATGAAGAAGGGCACTTTTTGCTGTTTCCCTGTATAGCTATGCAAATTCACGTCTCTCTTGACCTTCAGCATTCCCTGCTTTTCCCCTCTGGGGTAAGCCTGGAACCTTATCTGATGATCACACCGTGGTTTTGTGATATGAACAACTGAGGATTATGATGTGACCAGCAAACCAATTTTATTTGATCCTCCTGAGTATGGTTTGGAACTGAAGTCTCCAGCAACGAAAGGCTAATGCATTCAGGCCTCAGAAAAGGACTTCAGTAAAACCACTTATAGGCTTAAAGATAGGTACAAGCTGCAGTGCTTTCCTGAATGGGGCTTAAGAGAAGAAAGATAGTCTAATGGTACAAGCACTAGACTGGGACTCTGGAGATTTGATTCTCATTAGCGCTGTCATAGGCCCTTTTGTGATGATGAGGGACTCATTTAAACTCTTTACCACTGTGCCCCATTTGTAAAATGGGGATCATAATATTTCTTTTCCCTGAAACCTGTTGCTGGCCTTGATTTAGACTGTAAGCTCTTATTATTACTTGTATTTACAGCGCCTAATACAATGTGGCCCTGATCTCAGCTGGGGTCACTAAGTGTTGTAATTTACAAAACAACAAAGAAAAAATGGACTACAAAAGAGCAGATATCGGAAACATCCTTGATGTGTATAGATAATACAAGATCACTATGTGGTAGTGTTTGGTTTTTTTTAAATGAATGATTGAAGATGGTTTAGAAAAAGCAATGTTGCTTTTTATAAACAGCTGTCCACTTCCTTGACTGCTCATAGGGTACCAGGGTAGCTTGCAATGCCTTTGTGGACTCTGAGCTGTTAGCCAGACAGAGGCTGGGCAAAGGCACAGTCACATCAGGAATAGTCTAGATTATAATAATCATCCGATGTCACCGTTTCCCTGCTAATGTTGCTGATATTGCGGTGACATGTATTATCATCCCAGCTGCCAACATGTCTCGAGAGACAGCGAAGGGGAAAAAACAAACAAAGAGCCTCCCCTGCCAGACACACGCACACATATAAATATATTTCTTGTCTGGAACTAGGAGTTTTTCTCCTTGCTTTCTTCCCATCTGAATAAAGCAGGCAGTTTGGCTTTCATCAGCAATTTCATCTTTGCCCATTGACACTTGCCGCATGGAATCAAAGAGTAAATAATTAAGGCTCAGATTCTGTACTGGACAAGTTTCCCATTAGTTAAATTGTGCCTTTAGGCACAGCCCTGAGCAAGGGGGTGTGGACAAGCCACACCACACAAAGAGTAGCTCTAGGAAAGCCCTGTGCCCCAACGATACCCAGAATTGCTGCTCAAAAATCATATTTTTGGCTCAAGCTTGGTTATTATTAATTAATAATAATAATTTTGTGTTTTTTTATTATCTCCGTCTGGTTTTAGAGCCTAGAACTGGGCCAAAGTATTTTCATTGAAGAATGCAGATTCAGCCACACCAAGATACTTTCAGAATCCAGTTTTGCCAAACTGCACACCTCAAAAAATGAACACAAATTCATTTCAATTTTTGAAAAGGCAAAATGTCCTGTTATCATAGTTTCTAAATTAAACGACTTTTCACTTAGACATTTTTCAATTTTATTTTTAAAATGTAAAAAAAGTGCAATGTTCAAAATCAAACCAAAGTGTTTCAGTCAACATGAAATTATTTTTTTTTCTTTTACTTCTTTTTGTTGATAATTTCAAAATAAATTCAGTGTTGGGATAACCTGATACAACTTTTTTTACCAATTTTTTTTTTTTTCAGATTCGCCAGCAAGCTGAAAAATCTATTTGCACAGCTCTTTGAGCCTTCAGAGCACATTTGCTTCATGTTTTCAAGATTTTTCTCTGGAACCATAAGGGCTAGAAACTTGCTTGCTTTCTTTAAATGAAAGCTGAGATTCTTAGGTTATCATGTGGATCTGGAACTTTCAGAAACACACCAAATATCATAAAACCTGTAGTAGTTGGCAACACTGGACACCCCACTGAGGCTGCTGACCCCTTTCTCTGTTAGGGAGGAAAGGGTAATAATTTACTGCTGTCCTATGCTGACTGGCATGCTGGCAGAATGGACTCCAATCTCCCCCTTTCCTGCCTCTCACCCCCCACTCTCCACCCACCTACAACTAGTGCCTGCTTGGAAACTCCTGCACACCCAGTCCCCAACACTCAGTAGCCTTTGCAGTGGTGTAAAATCAGGAGGATATTTTCCCTTTTCATTCCCTGAGTGGGCAAATCACAACCTGACCCATTATGGCTACTTGCAGAGTAAGGTACTACTTCACAAGTACAGGCCCTAAGTGAAATGCTATGAATTGAGCATTTGTTCTTCCTCTGTCAAGCTCTCAGCGCTACCCTAGGAACATTATCTTATTATCCTCACTTGACTCAAAATAATCTGCATCATGCATGCAGGAGAAAATTGAGAGATGAGCCTGTCAGAAAGTACATAGTGTTGGTGCTTTAAATTTGTGGATCTGGGTAGCATCTTGTCAATACAAACACCCACCCGGCCATCTCAGTACACTCTCAATCCCAGGGTGGGTTCAGAGGAGAGAAAGAGGTGGCAATTTTAGTGCTGCTATATGTCATTTAAGAAAAGAGGAAAAAAGTGTCTTTTGGGAGCTCTGCTGCCTCAATCTCTGATTTTCTGTGCATTACATTAATAAAGAAAACAATGGGGAAGGGAATTCTTCACCTCACCACAGAGGAAGAGAAGGACAGGGGGTGGGGTAAAGAAAAACAGGGGAAACCAGGTGGGATTTCAAGCTTTTTTTTTTAAAAAAAAAAAAGCATAAACACATACTTTCCTCTTTGAAGTCATAATAATAAATCTCAGTCTCTACACTGTAGAGGAATTTAGGAAATAAGATGAAGAAACTACTATAGCTGCTTTTGATTATTTTAATCTTTTAATGAGATGGCTTGACATAAATATAAAGGGAAGGGTAAACCCCTTTAAAATCCCTCCTGGCCAGAGGAAAAATCCTCTCACCTGTAAAGGGTTAAGAAGCTAAAAATAACCTCGCTGGCACCTGACCAAAATGACCAATGAGGAGACAAGATACTTTCAAAAGCTGGGAGGAGGGAGAAAAACAAAGGGTTTGTGTCTGTCTGTGTGATGCTTTTGCCAGAGACAGAACAGGAATGGAGTCTTAGAATTTAGTAAGTAATCTAGCTAGATATGCGTTAGATTATGATTTCTTTAAATGGCTGAGAAAATAGCTGTGCTGAATAGAATGAATATTCCTGTCTGTGTGTTTTTTTTTCTGTAACTTAAGGTTTTGCCTAGAGGGATTCTCTATGTTTTGAATCTAATTACCCTGTAAGGTATTCACCATCCTGATTTTACAGAGGTGATTCTTTTCTTTGTACTTCTATTAAAAGCCTTCCTGTAAGGAAACTGAATGCTTTTTTCATTGTTCTAAGATCCAAGGGTTTGGGTCTGTGGTCACCTATGCAAATTGGTGAGGATTTTTACCAAACCTTCCCCAGGAAGTGGGGTGCAAGGGTTGGGAGGATTTTGGGGGGAAAGATGTTTCCAAACTCCGTTTTTTCAGGAACCCAGATAAAGTTTGGTGGTGGCAGTGGAAATCCAAAGGCAAAGGGTAAAATAGTTTGTACCTTGGGGAAGTTTTAACCTAAGCTGGTAAAAGTAAGTTTAGGAGGCTTTCATGCAGGTCCCCACATCTGTACCAAGGGGAAGGATCCTTGTCATGGCTGATGAAGGTAATAGTGCTTTTGTGATAGACTTAGACTTCTGTAAGGCTTTTGACTTGGTACGGCACAACATTCTGAAACTAGAACAATACAAAATCAGCATAGCACATACTGAATAGATTAAAAACTAGCTACCTGATAGGTCTCAAAATGGAATAAAAATGAGTCATTCTCAAGCACAGATTAATTCTTGGCCCTACACTATTTAGCATTTTTATCAATGATCTGGAAGAACACATAAAATTAACACTGATAAAGTCTGCAGACGGCACAAAGATGGTAGGAGTGATAAACAATAAAGATGACAGATCATTGCTACAGAGTGATCTGGATCACTTGGTAAATTGGGCACAAGCAAACAATATGCATTTCAGTTTGGCCAACTGTAAAATCATCAGAACATACATCTAGGAATGGAGAACTGTGGCCACTGGGAGCTGCAGGGGGCTGTGCCTGCAGACAGTCAATGTCCACAAAATGTCTCGTGGTCCGCAATCAGTTTACCTGGTTGGGCCACATGTGAAGCAATACAGTGGTGCAGCTGCAGTGTTGTAAGTGTACACAAGTCCGGAGTCTGAAGGGTCAGCACCTAGCCCGGAGGTGCTAGGCACCTGGACAGCAGGTTCCAACACTTGGAGGAGGATGCAAATAGCATCTCTGTATCCTCAGAGTGTGCCGAGGGACCCCAAATTTGGGGCAGTGGCTGGATTCCATTCTAGCTCCAGGGGCTTAAATCACCCTTTTACTTTTAGAAACCAGAGCACAGGGGCTTAGATTCCCATCACAGAAATCCCAGTACATTGCAGGAAAGGCCACCAGCTAGAATCTGTCATTCAGTGATGCCAGAAATTGTGGGAGGGAGTCTGAGCCAGTGATATTTGTTATTTTTAGGAGAGACCTCTACCTATTTGAATCCAGCCCTTCTTGCTGTGACAAAACATGGCAGAAAGATTAGGTAGGTATGCCTGACTGTTGTTATATATGCATCATGGTTTGGGGGCTATCCCCACCTCTGTTCCCTGTTGTGTCTCTCTGACAGCACGCACCTTATGTCCAGGGCCTCTTGCCCCTCCCAGTCTCCTGCTGGAATGTCTTAATTTTTTCAGTCTTAACCAGGTACAGGACTCTATGAATACCAACTGCTTATCACCCTGCAAATCCACTTGCCTTTCCTCCCTTTGGAGTGATATTGACTGATAGTCTTCTTAAAACAAAATATGTTTATTTAGCCCCATTGGAACAAGCATTGGAGAAAGGATTTTAAAACAAACAGCCCACATGCATATTTAATTTCCTCTAATCTTATCCTTCACTACAAGCTCCGTTAGATAGGTTTTCCTCTTCAGTCACTCGAGCAGAATAAAACCAGTTTATATTCTTCAGGTCCTGCTGGGTGTCGGAGTGACACTTTAAAGATCACTGATCCCAAAACCTTCCCTGCATCAATATTAAACATTTGACAGTTTCCCTCTCTTCCACCCTCCAAGTGATGCTGTGTTTTCTTAGTAATCTCTTCTCTGCAGGGGC
Source organism: Lepidochelys olivacea (assembly GCF_965140295.1). Lineage (NCBI taxonomy): Eukaryota > Metazoa > Chordata > Testudines > Cheloniidae > Lepidochelys > Lepidochelys olivacea. The sequence continues at coordinate 13,401,055 of NC_140412.1, forward strand.
TGCCTAATTCTAAGGCCCTGATACTGAAAGCTCCTTCACATGGAAGAACCTCTACGCTAACATGAAGACGCACTGAAGTCAATGGAGTTCTTTACGGGCACATGGAGCTTACTGCAGAATCAGGGTCTAGGCTTTTTCACGGATGGTAAGGACAGAAGAGATCATTAGATTATCTAGTCTAGCATCCTGTGAAGCACAGGCCATAAAATTCCATCCAGTTACACATATATTGAGCCTAGTAACTTGTGTCTGGATAAAGCATATCTTCCAGAAAGGCATCCAGTCTTGATCTGAAGACATCAAGAGATGGAGAATCCACCACTGTCCTTGGCACTTTCTTTCAATGGTTCATCATCATCGTTGTTAAAAATGCATGCCTTATTTCTAATTTGAAGTTGTCTGGCTTTAACTTCCAGCCATTGGTTCTTGTTATTTCTTTCTGCATTAGAGAAAGACTTGTTCAAGGCTTAATTAGAAGAGGGTCCCTGAGGGTACTAGTGGAATATGCATAATAATGGTGTCCTCCCATTTCCTCCCTCTCTCTGTAATTCTGAACCAATCTCCTTTGTTCTAGGCATAGATATCTAGGAAACTTGTGTTGTATATTTGTATTTTGTTCCTTTGTTTTTACTCTGTGCTGTGTTTTTCAGCTTGTTCTTCTACTTCTGGTCTAAGCAAATTGCATCTGATAATTAAGAAATACTTCTTTAGGAGTTTCCTTTGTGGATTGATCTATGAAATAAAGGAAAGTTTGCAATACAATTTTCTACACTCGCATTTCCCACCCATCCTTTTAAGTGTCAGCAGAAAGCATTCTGCTAATCCATTGGATACTGGGAACTGTGCAGCTGATCTTGCATCTTCTACTGAATTTCTCTCTAGCAGGAAAATCTGAAATTCCTTAGAATCAAACTGAGGGCCATAATTTGAAGCAGTGTGATGAACATGGTCCACAGTGCCTCAACACAATATGAGCAGAAGTGTTTCTCATGTTCCACTTCTGGCCACTGAATTAACATCAGCTATGGCTAAGTACATTTGTTTATTCTCTGCAAAAATCAATATGCAGTCTTTGCTAAGATGATGCATTCTACTGCCAGGCCGTGTTTTGTGGCATGTTTGATGACCATGGAAGGGTTTATGTGGATGCATTTCTCCATCAATTTCTTGGTCTCTCCCTGGCCATCAAAAGTAACCAACTGGGGCAGAGCTGGGTCTACAACACAGGTTTTCTCACACGGCCCCATCCACCTTGTCTCTTTTGGTGACCAGCTTCTCTACCCTATTTTTCTTAACTATGTGAAAGATTCAGCGGGCGTGTGTGTGTGTGTGTGTATTTGTGGTGGGGGGAGATCTGCTAGAACAAAAAAGATGGGTACCTCAGCTGTGCTAATGTTTTCTACTGCAGTGGCAACAGCGTGCATCTCACTAAGGATAAACAACAACATCTGTACTGATGATTAGATATTAAGCAAATGGTGCCAAATATCTGATGCTGAAGCAGCTGCAATTCATGCTAAGGTACTTGTACTTTGCCTGCTAGATAAAAGCACCAAGATATCCTTTCTACAGGTGTTTGGCAGCAGTTACCATAGAGAGAAAAGAGCAGTATTAATTGGGTTTTTTTCCAGACTGCCTTCTCACTCGATAATAATTAAAATAGACAAGTCTGTGACATGCACTATGTACTCTTCTCCATCATGGGATCTTCCATTTGGCAGCACAACACATCGTGATAAATAAACCATTAAAGCTTCTATGCTTAAAAATAAATTCTACCACCATAGTTCTCTCAGGTTACATTGTACATTCTTGTTTACAGATGTGTTTTGGATTATATCTGGCTGCACACGGACTGCGTAATATGATGAATCCCAGGCAACACTGGAGGATGCGGTAGAGAGAAGAGGGCACACACATATTAGTAACAGTCTACATACATTGATTAGAGCACCCTGTGGGAATGCTTCCCATTGTGACATTCCTGGGAGTCACCAGATGCTGTTTAACCAACTGGGTAGGAAAAGAGCACTTGAGAAATTGTACTTTATGTGATAAAGTTCCTCCTCTGCCTTGCTGGATCCTGTGCTTATTGGCCACCCTCAGTTTGGCCACTTTTGATAGTGGCTCAAACCTGCCATTCACTCAGCTAACCTCATCACTGGCCAGCATGGGGAAAGGGAGGAGAACAATCCCCACGGTCTCTGCTGACCCACCTAGTGGGTCGGGGGATAGGCCAGGGACCTTCCCCTCTGGTGGGACCCACAGTCCAGGTCACCTCCTTTTGTCTCAAATAGGGAGTTGAAGAGTATGGGGGGAACCCGGGCCTGCCCTCTACTCTGGGTTCCAGCCCAGGGCCCTGTGCATTGCAACTGTTTACAGTGTCTTTTGTAACAGCTGCATGACAGCTACAACTTCCTGGGCTACTTTGCCATGGCCTCCTCCCAGCACCTTCTTTACCCTCACTGCAGGATCTTCCTCCAGAAGCCTGATCACACTTGTAATCCTCAGTCCTCCAGCAGCATACCTTCTCACTCCTTGCTCTCACATATCCCTAACTAATGGGAGGTCCTTTTTAAACCAGGTGTCCTGATTAGTCTGCCTGCGATAACTGATTCTAGTATGTTCTCAGTTGGCTCCAGGTGTCTTAATTAGCTTGCCTGTCTTAATTGGTTCTAGCAGGTTCCTGATTGCTCTAGGGCAGCCCCTGCTCTGGTCACTCAGGGAACAGAAAGCTGTTCATCTAGTGGCCAGTAGATTAGCCTCTGACTCCTCTGCTGAACCCGACTGGCCTGGAGGGAGACTGCTGCGGGGCCGTGGGCCCTTGCTGCTGCCGCCACTGCCCCTGCTCCAGCTGCTCCCCTGGCTGGGCTGGATGCCATCTCCCCTACCTGGTTGCAAGCCAGCTGCTGGACCCCCCCACCGACCCACACTTGGGTGCTGTTGCTACTGTTCCAACTACAGCCCCTTGGGGGGGGGGGGCTGCTGGCCCGCTCCCTGGGGAGGGGGAGTGAGGGACCCCTACCCCAGCTGTTGCCGCTACCGCTGCTGTGAATACCACCACCACCATCAACACCACCTGTGAGGGGTCCTCTCTGCCTGCCTGGCCACCGGGCTGCTGCCTGGAGCTGCTGCTGCTGCCTGAGAGCTGCCGGACCCCAAAGGAGGAGGGGATGAGGCCATCTGCTGCTGGGGGAGCGCACAAGGACTCTGTAGACCACTGTGGAGGGGGCCAGAAAGCTGAGTACCTTTTGGACTGTGCTCTTGTGGTGGGGGTTTTGACTGTGTTTGCGGGGACACAGGGGGTGTGGTGTGGAGCCTGCCCCCTAGTCCATCAGTGTGTCCCCCCCTACCCCCACCACCGTCAGCGCTGCCCCCTCCACCACCCCCAGTGGACACTCACCATCTGCCTCAAGCTCCTGATTCTGGGACTCCGCTGCTTGCTTGGCCTGCTGCCCCTTTCACCACCTTTGGGGCCTGCAGCAGCAGCCAGCCCGCATTGACTTTTTTGCAAGCGCACGTGGGCGCACGTGCCCCCCGCCCCATCCTGCACTGACCCCCTTCAGCACCCCCCAGCTTTGTCCCTGGCTCCCTGCCCCATTTTCCCCTTGCAGCCTTTCTGTCCTCCCCTTTACCCCAGCACCTTGCTGGCTTCAGTTTGTTTGCCTGCCCCGCCCTTCCCCCTCTGCAGCCTTTGCTTGTTTGCCCCGCCCCGCCCTTGCCTCTGAAGTCAGCCCCTAGGTTCCCTGTCCTGCCTCCAGCCTGGTCCCCCCCCCCCATGTGATAGCCCTGCCCCGATTGGCCCCTTATTCAGTGCGCCCATGCCCCCTCCCATGCGCTTGTGCCCTTCCCCTGTTTGAGTTTGCCCCAATCTCACTGCACTCCCCAAATGTTATGACCCCCCTCCCCTAGTGCAGCTAGAGGAGCCGGTTTTCTACTCTGAGTCGGTGACTGTCCCCCATAAGCCCTTGAAAGCCCCCCTGTTCAGCCCATCCCCCTTGGAGCCCTCCTCCCCTGCCTGCAGCCTAGCGCGGAGGAGTGGTTGACCTGCCTCCCCTTTCCCCTCCTCCTTCTGGTGTCCTTCCCTCCCTCCCTGATCATTATGGCGGGGGATACGACGGGTGGGGCCCCTCCAACAGCCCTAGATACCCCTCCCTCTCCTGCCCCTCCGTCACCCCCCCCGAGCCTCTACCTCAGCCGCTGCTGCCAAACAATCTGTCACCGCCCCCACTGGGGCACGGGCAGCGGTGGGCACCGGGGTGACCTCCATTGCTGCCACATCCCTCCCCCCCTTAGATTCTGGGGGAGCCCCCCCAGCTGGCGGGAAGGGCCAGGGTAGGAAGAAGGGGAAGGGCCCTGCTAAAAAGTCCAGGCTCTCCATGGCAGGGACTGCCCTCACTGCCACGGCCCTGCCACCGGCCGCGGCCTCCCATCCCACTGCTCCTTCCACCAGCTCTGCGGGTGTCCCTCCCCCGGCCCCCAGCGTGTACGCCCAGGTGGCGGCAGTCCCCCCGCCTACCGTTCCGTCATCTTTCCCGCCTGCCGCCTCCGCTACCGGCCTCCTTTCCCACCATGACCAGAAAGCACGGCGTCCGTTGCCTCCTGGTGCCCGCCTTGCCCCACGTGGAGACCTATGTGCAGGCGTTGGCGAGGGCGGTGGGGTCCACGGCCATTGTGGTGGCCTCCAAAATGTACGGGAAGGTAGTCTTCTTCCTGGGATCAGAGGCCACCGCCAAGGAGGCGGTGGAGAAGGGCCTGGCGGTGGGGGGGCGTGTTCGTCTCCCTTGAGCCGCTGGATGACCTGGGCATCCACCTGGTTTTGACTTCCGTCCCTCCCTTCCTTCCTAATGCCACCCTGTTACCTGCCCTCTCTACCCTGGGGAAGCCCATCTCTGTTTTGAGCCCTCTTCCCTTGGGCTGCAAGGACCCCGCCCTCCGTCACGTCCTCTCATTCCGACGGCAAGTGCAGCCGCAACTGCTGCCGGCAGCGCGGGATGGAGAGGCGCTTGAGGGGTCCTTTTTGATCCCCTACCAGGTGGCCCACTACCGGGTGCATTATTCCACAGGGGAGGCCCGGTGCTACCTCTGCCGGGCGATGGAGCACGTCCGGAGGGACTGCCCCTGGGCCCGGCAGGGAGAGGCATCCAGGACCCGGCAGGGCACTGGCCCCGTCATCGCCGGCGCCCCTAGCTGCCTGGTGCCCGAAGCCGCCCCTCCTCCCATTCAGTCCATCACAGCTCCCGCTTGGGCCTGAGGGGCACTCCCCCCAGCACGCCCAGACGAGCCCGCCTCTGCTGCCTGCAATTCGGCGGGGCCCCCAGAGGAGGGTGCGGCAGGGATGCCGCCAAGCGTGGGAGAGGGCCCGCCCCAGGGGGACTGCTCCCTCCCTTATTCCGCTGCCTCCCACGGTCCCTGAGCCATCTCCCTTGCCCCCTGACCCGACCCCTCTTAGCCAGCCCCCCTATGATGCCATGGAGGGCTGGGCCCTAGTCCAGGGGAAGCGGGGCAAGCGGAAGGCTCGAGCTCCGCTCCTTTCCACCGATGCGGAAGCCCCCCGGAAGACCAGAAGGGGGAGCGCCGATGCCGAGCCCTCTGCCTTGCCCGCGGGCGCACACCATCCCCTGGTACCGGCTGGGGAAGACGTGGCAGCACGGGAGGGCAGTACCGTCCCTCCCTTAGTCCCTTCCTTCTAAGGACCCCGATGGAGCCTCACCTGCCCCGTTACCATCCACAACCCCTGTGAGCCTCGGGGCAAGTGTCACTCCAGGCACTAGCGGGGAGACCTCCGGGGTGGCGGAAGGAGAGTTCCCCTCTATATACGAGGAGATCGAGGCCCTGGGTCTGAGCCCAGTCACCCAGGGGTAGGACGACCCACTGCTAACAGGCCTCGATCTGAGTGACCTCACCCCGGCCCCGCCTGTCCCATGTCCCCTTCCCCTAACCGCTACCTTTGCTCCCGCCTCTGAGGGTTCCCTGGGCTCCTCCATTTGCCCGGCCGTGGTTGGCACCCTGCGGTTAGCCGCCGAGCCCACTGAGGCGACCGCTGGTGCACTGCGGCTGGGACCCGAGCCCCACGGGTTGCTCCTCGAGGGCGTGGGGTGACTGACCTCCTTCCCGGGTGGGGACCCCACTGACGGTGCTGTGGCTATTGCGCCAGCCGTGGTGCCAGAGCCCAGCATCATGGAGGGCCCCCTGCCCCACCCCCACCTCCCAGAGCCTGATCGAGAGGGGCCATTTTCCAACAGCTTTGCTCCTGGGGCCCAGGATCCTACCTTTGCCCCTCTCCCTGGCTCTGCACCCAACCCCTGCCTTGCCCTTACTCAGGATCCCTGCCCTGCCCCGATGTCAACCCCGCTCCTGTCCCCCCCACCTCCCATGCTGCCACTGCCGCCCCTGGGGCCGTCATCTCCTCGCTCCTAGAGGATAGCCCCCAGTGCGTGGCTCCTGTATTCCCCAGTCCCGACTCCCTAGGGGCTGCTACCTTCCATCGGGCGCCATGTCGGGGGTCTGCCCCTTGCCTGCCCATTTCGGCGGGCTATGGGGCTGTGTCAGTGGTCCCTCTGGAGGACAGCCGGGGGCTAGTGGCCCCGGCCCCCCATACGCTGCGGGAGGAGCTGCGGGAGTTCCTTGAGGACATCCAGGGCTCCCGTAACAAGGTGCAGCTCACCCTGCAGCGATGGGGGGGATTTCCATCTCATCCTCCGGGCCGCGAGGGCCCTCATGGGGGAGGGTAAAAGGACTGGGAAGCAGGCTGCCATGACTTACCAGCGGGTCCGCCTCTTCCGTGACTCCCTCATAACCTATGGGGTAGGTCACGGATTGTTGTGCGGCCCGTTGGGAACCGCGAGCGTCCCTGCCGGTGAGGATCCCCCCCAGCCCTCCTCATGGCACCTCTTACCATCATCACGTTGAACACCCGGGGCTGTAGGATGGGTCTCCGCAGGTGCCAGGTGCTCTCCTTCCTTCGGGAGGGGGGGTACTCTGTGATTTTCCTGCAGGAGACCCATACGGATCCGGCCGCTGAAGCTAGCTGGTGGCTGGAATGGGGGGACAGGGTCTACTTTAGCCATCTCACAGTTCGTACAGCTGGAGTGGCGACCCTGTTCTCCCCCGACCTACGGCCCGAGGTGCTGGGGGTCGCCGAGGCTGTGCCGGGCCGCCTGCTGCACCTCCGGGCCCATTTGGAGGGGCTCGTGGTCAATCTTGTCAACATCTATGCCCTGACATCGGGCCCGGAGCGGCTACATTTCTTTCAGCAGGTGTCCGCCTTCCTCGGCACTTTGGATCCTCAAGAGTGCCTGGTCCTGGGCGGGGACTTTAATACAACCCTCGAGGAGCGGGACCGCTCGGGGACCGAGCAGTGCCAGGCCGCCACGGACGTCCTCCGGGAGATAGTCGACCATCACTCCTTGGTGGACGTCTGGCACGACCACCACCCGGACGACGCCTCGACGTTCACCTTTGTCCAGGTGGAGGCCCGTCGGTAGCGCTACTCCCGGTTGGACCGCATTTATTTATGGCGTTTCCATCTTTCACAGGCCCACTCCTCCAGCATCCGGTCGGCCCCATTCTCCGATCATCACAGACTGACAGTCTCTCTCTGTGCAGAGAGGCTGGGGCCAGCCTATTGGCATTTTAATAACAGCTTGTTGGAGGACATGAGCTTCGTGGCGTCCTTCCGGAAGTTCTGGTTGGCCTGGCGAGGGCAGCGGCATGCCTTTCCCTCGGCGCGGCGGTGGTGGGACCTAGGGAAGGTGCGCGCCTGGCTCTTCTGCCGTGACTACACCCAGGGCGCTAGCCGACGGAGGGATGCGGCGATAGGGCAGTTGGAACGGGAGGTCTTAGAGCTGGAGAGGCGTCTGGCTGCCAGCCCCGAGGATCCATCCCTCTGCGGAGCGTGCCGGGAGAAGCGGGAGGAGCTCCGGGCCCTCGAGGACCTTCGGGCCCGGGGTTCTTTTTTTCGATCCCACATCTGCCTCCTTCAGGAGATGGATTGCAGCTCCCGCTTCTTCTACGCACTGGAGAAAAAGAGGGGGGCCAAGAAACACGTCACCTGCCTCCTCGCAGAGGATGGCACCCCCCTCACGGATCCAGTGGAGATGTGCGGGAGGGCCAGGGCCTTCTACGCAGGCCTTTTTTCCTCGGATCCGACTGATCCTAACGCTTGCAGAGTGCTCTGGGACGAACTCCCGACGGTCAGCGCGGGCGACCGAGACTGCCTAGAGCTGCCTCTCACTCTGGCCGAGTTCTCAGAAGCCCTCCGCCGCATGCCCACCAATAAATCTCCGGGCATGGACAAGCTGACTGTGGAGTTCTACCGCGCGTTCTGGGACGTCCTCAGCCCAGACTTAGTTACCGTCTGGGCCGAGTCTTTGCAGAGCGGGGTCCTCCCTCTTTCGTGCAGGCGAGCCATGCTCGCCTTATTGCCAAAGAAGGGGGACCTCCACGATTTACGAAATTGGCGTCCCGTCTCGCTCCTCAGCACGGTCTACAAGGTCGTAGCAAAAGCCATCTCGCTGCGGCTAGGGTCCTCGCGGAGCCCCTGCTACACAACCCCCAGCTCCATGTGCAGGCGGTGGAGTCCCCCTCGGTGCGCCAGAGGCTGATCCTGGCAGAAGTCAAAGTCAGAGACCTCCTGGACTACAACCGGGGAGACTGGCTGGATCCCCTGATGCTCGCTCAGCGCATGGGGCTCTCCAGACCTCGTACTGCCCTGTGCGTACTTCAGGAGGTGAGGGACGCTTTGCCGCCCGCTGCTCGGGTTTTCCTCGACCGGGTCCTGCAAGAGGGCGCACCCCACCTACCCTCCACCCCAGGCCCTCCGGACCTTTTCATCGGGCCCTGCCCCGTGAACCCGACTGACCCCCCCCCCGCCCCGCCCCTTCACCATGAGCCGGCTGCGCAAGCTGCAGCCGGTCCGGTTCCAGACTGCACCAAAACAACGTCTCTACACGCTCGTGCTCCACACCCTTCATGTCCTCACCCTTGCGTCCCGCCCTGACACAAAGTGGCAGGACTTCCTGCCACCTCTAGAGGGTGAGGAGCCCCGGTGGGACAGCCTCTATTCCACCTTAGTCCCGAGGCCCGCCGGGGATATCAGTTGGCGGCTCCTTCACGGGGCCGTGAGCACGGGCGTGTACTTGGGCACGGTTCACCCCAATCCCAGACAACTGCCCCTTTTGCGACATGAGGGAAACCCTGGCGCACGTCTATCTGGAGTGCGCCAGGTTGCAGCCCCTATTCCGGCTCCTCACAAATATTTTGTTAAGAAGGTGAGGAGAAAAGTGCAACCAAAACCTTATCTATGCACTCCCTGTCTGTGGCCCCACTAAGTCGCAGGACCTCCTGGTCGACCTCCTCCTGGCCCTGGCTAAAGTGGCCATCTATAAAACCAGGGTGAGGAGGTTGGCCGATGGAGTCTCCTGCGACTGTGGGGCCTATTTCCGATCCGTTCACGCCTCCGGGCAGAGTTCCTCTGGGCGGCGTCCACTGACTCCTTTGATGCCTTTGAGGAGCGGTGGGCGCTGTCCGGGGTTCTCTGCTCGGTGTCCCCGTCCAGTTCCCTTCGTTTGACCCTTTGACCACACTCCAGTCCCTGTTTTTCATTAGTTGTCCCCCGTAATTATTTGGCTTCCCAGGTTCTGTGGATCTCCCCCTTAGGCTGGGGGGGGGGATCCTTTAGCAGTGGGTGAGCTTTGCCCACCCACTTCCTGGATCCCAATAAGACCAGACTCCTGTACCCCCCTGGTCTGGGTCTGTCACAATTGTCAGTCATGATGCAATTCTTTTTTTAAGGATATACACAGAGTCAAATTTGTTCACAGCCTGATCATCTCTGCCCAAATCAATACAGAAGGACAGAACTATTGGCTTCCAAATACCAATAAAAATAATAGGGCTACATGGTATTGAAAACACTATGCACATTACCCTCATTGCTGGCTTCATATGACATTTTTACCGTGTGTTTTAAGGGTTCTGCTTGCAGCTGTTTTGCCCCTCCTCTTGCCATCCTACTCCCCTCTGCCAATGTCATCATGAGCTCTATAAATTTCAGCAATCCCCAACTGTAAATGAGAGAGGGACTCCCAGGAAACTGTAGCAGCGTGTGTCTGATCCTTGTTGTGTACCATAAAGGCAGAATGCACTCTGTTGTGGTCAGAGATGTTAATTGCAGCAGTACAGAACTGCTGTTGTGTGTGCTCTGTGTACAGTGAATAACTGATTTTGTGTGTAACTTTAGCACCTTCATGACCAAGGTGGAGTCTGCTCTGCAGGCAGCTCAGGCCAAGAGAAGGCATGTGCAGGAACGCAGCAGGGAAAGTCCCTTCCATGCCTGGGGCATCTGTTCCAACCCTCCCACAGTGAACACACACCCACCGGAACAGTACAATGAATATAGGAAAGGGAAATATTTATTTACAGAGGGACGAAAGGACAAAAACAGAGGCAAATATAGGGGCAGCAGTAAAACAGGGCTGCATTCAACTCAAGGCCCCACAGGCCCAGTGGTAGCACAGTCTGAAAGCAATGTGTCTGCACACAAAGTTCAGGAATCCTGAGCAAAGTTCCAGTCTAGAGGTGAGCCTTAGGTGCTCCTGGTCATCTTTGGTGCCAGTGAACTTCCCCGAACAAACCCCTCCAGTGCCCTCTTCTGCCGCTCTCTGCAAAGCCACACAGAGTGACCACTTCCCTACTTAACTAGCTAACAGCCTCCCTCCTTGTTCCCATTGCAAAGTCACAAGCCGCAGTACTCACAGCCCCTTGAAGCTCTGGGCGGCAATGATACTGGGTCCGGCTCTGGTCTGTCTTTCTCAGACAATTCCTTCCTGGCACAGTGCTCCTCCCTGCTCCTGTCCCAGGGTGTCCCCAATCAACCGCTCTGTCCCTCCCAGGCTTCAGGCAGGTTCTTGACTGCTTCACTCTGTGAGGACCAGCTTGCTACAGCACTTGTGTCTGGAGCTCCAGACACACACACACACACCCTGTCCCACTCTTCCCTCTCTCTCTCTGTTCCCCCATGCCCCAACAGCACTTCCTCCTTCTGGAACAATCAGCACTTTCCCCCGCAGGAAAAAGATGGCTGTCAAGGTTCCTTCCCCACTCTGAACTCTAGGGTACAGATGTGGGGACCTGCATGAAAACCTCCTAAGCTTACTTTTACCAGCTTAGTTTAAAACTTCCCCAAGGTACAAACTATTTTACCCTTTGCCTTTGGATTTCCACTGCCACCACCAAACTTTATCTGGGTTCCTGAAAAAACGGAGTTTGGAAACATCTTTCCCCCCAAAATCCTCCCAACCCTTGCACCCCACTTCCTGGGGAAGGTTTGGTAAAATTCCTCACCAGTTTGCATAGGTGACCACAGACCAAAACCCTTGGATCTTAGAACAATGAAAAAGCATTCAGTTTCCTTACAAGAAGACTTTTAATAGAAGTAAAAAAGAATCATCTCTGTAAAATCAGGATGGTAAATACTTTACAGGGTAATAGATTCAAAACATAGAGAATCCCTCTAGGCAAAACCTTAAGTTACAAAAAAGACACACACACAGGAATATTCATTCTATTCAGCGCAGTTATTTTCTCAGCCATTTAAAGAAATCATAATCTATCACATCCTTAGCTAGATTACTTACTAAGTTCTAAGACTCCATTCCTGTTCTGTCTCTGGCAAAAGCATCACACAGACAGACACAGACCCTTTGTTTTTCTCCCTCCTCCCAGCTTTTGAAAGTATCTTGTCTCCTCATTGGTCATTTTGGTCAGGTGCCAGCGAGGTTACCTTTAGCTTCTTAACCCTTTACAGGTGAGAGGATTTTTCCTCTGGCCAGGAGGGATTTTAAAGGGGTTTACCCTTCCCTTTATATTTATGACAGGGGCCATGCTCTCTGAACCCCAAAGGGGTTACATGTGGTTTGGTGGCAGTTCTGAAAAACCTAAACAACAAATTTGGCTGGGGCAAACCAAATCTGAAATGTTTCAGAGTTTTTGGTGAATCAAAAAAATCCGTTTGGGGTCTGTCCCAAAGCATGGATTCGAAGCATGGGTCTCCACATCCCAGGTGAGCACTCTTACCACTGGCCTAAACATTAAAAAGTTATTTTATGAATTTTACCTTAATGGTTGAAGGTATTTTCATCAAATTCATGAATAGTTTCTGTTTGCTTGAACAGTGCATTTTTTGTCAAATAAGCCATTAGTTCAAAAATCTAACCTTGCTCTAGTTATTACTCCTGGGGGAATTCTGCACCACTGCGCAATGCAGAAGTTTCCAGAAATTAATGTTATGCACACAGAATTTCCTTTCCCCCACATAAATTTTGGATTGGGGGGCATGGCTGGGCTCGGGGGGGTGCAGGTATGTGATCTAGGGAGGCCCTGTGGCTTGGCTCTGGGAGGGTAGGGGGTTCAGGTGTATTGGCTGGTGGGGGTCCACAGTTGGGCTCTGTGGGGAAGGAGTTGTGGGTGTCTGGACTCCCAGCTGGGCTCTGTAGGTGGGGAGGGGGCAGAGAAATGGAAACTGGATTGTCATAGGAGTTTCTACTCCTGGGGGATTTTTTTGTGTGTGTCTGTATTGCTACAGACAAACCTGCTGGCAGGTATTTTGAAATAAATTACCAAAATAATTGAAACTGGTATGAATATGTAGTACTATTTTGACAAATAAAATTTGCAGAATTTTGCGGAATTTTAAAATATTCTGTGCAGATTTTTAATTTTCCGGTGCAGAATTCCCCCAGGAATAGTCATGTGCCATGCACTAGCTAGCAACTTTCATATGCAAAAATAAAAATATGGTATTGTAACATGTTTATTGCTCTGATTGGGACTCAATGCCTCTCTCCTGTGCAGGGTTACTACTGCGCCACGAATGGACACAACCAAGCGAGTCTTACTCTTTTTTGTTCCTGAATAATGTTTCTTTGGACAGTTGCCACCATTCTGTTGCTTCATAGCTGAACGGATGAACCCAGTCGTCACTGCCTATGTCAAGAAATGAAGAATAAACCAAAAAGCATGTAAAAAAAAAAACCCCAACAGCAATGAAAATAGCACTCATCCAATATATCAGAGAGCAAAACAGCAGCCTGAAAAAAGCCAGGGCTGATGGGGATTGTTATTACGGCAAATATAAAGAGCTGCTAATGGCCCCATAAGAACATACTCTGAGGAGTCTTTGATGATTCATGGGAAAACAGAATTTCAACTTACTGTGCACATGATTTACTGTGCTGCTTGTCAATGCAGCGCAGTAAATCATTCATGTACTTCCCTGAATTCTGCAGGTGCAGTAATCAGGAACAACACGTGTCTGTGCAGCCCTGTGTTCTTTATAGTCTATTACGGTAGTGGTGCTGAACCTTCAAAGATGTGACAGGCCTTAAGGAAACATGCACTTTTGCAGATGGCTGGCCTTCTGCTGCAGCAGTTCTATTGCTGAGCAGGAAAGGGGTCCCCCCAACCCCATGAATATTTTCATGCGTTCTCATTGGGTGAAAGGGCCAGCAGACCAGCTCTTAAGCCCATCAGCAGCAGCAGCTGTTCAAACATCGGCCAATGGCTGCAACAGCGCCTGCTTGTTCGTACCTTTGCTCCTGCCTTGTTCCAGCCCCTCTCCTGTCTTGGACCTATCCTTGCATCTGACCTGCATTATTCCAGGTAGCCTTGTTCTGACTCTTGGCTCTGATTCCTGATCTCTGACTTTGGTTCTGGCATCTGGTCTCCCACTCCGGTTCTGACTCCTCCCACTCCGGTTCTGACTCTGGACACCAACTCCTGGCTGCTGACTCTGGCTTTGACCCTTGGCTCCGGCATCTGGCCTTTGACTCCAGCTCAGATCCTGGGTTCCCACTCCTGGTTACTGACTCCAGTTCTAACCACTAAGCTGGGCTCCTGCTCTGACCATCAGGCACAATTACTCATGTCCTGGTCACTGTTATGTTTCCCCAATCCAGTGGGTTTAATTTAGAAACAAAAAAACATTTTGGATTGTACAACTGGATTATTTTTTTAAAAATTTACAAATATTGAAACAAAACATTTTGACAATTTTGAAACTTTTTTCTTGACTTTTTTTGAGTTGGGGAAATTCATCAAACCCAACCCCGTTTTGCCAACAGTTCCAGTTTGGAGAATTTGGTATTTTTTGAGAAAAAGTTTCAATGTAAAATTCCCCAGCCATCTGTAAGCAGTTCCTCTCTGGAACACAAGACAGCTTGACCAAGTGCAGTCAGTGATGATTCCTGGAGCTCTCACTTTAGACTGGCCCGCTGAAATCATGTCTCCTGGTTCATATCTTTGATTAATGGATGCTGTCCCAGAGCCTTACACTTCCATATACCCTGAAGGAACAGAGTGCTGTATTTTAAACAGGAACCCATCATTAATCAATGGAATTGACTCTTGAGGGCTGGGATTTAAAGGCCCTTGAACTGTTTGTTATCTCAAGAGAAGATAAAAGTGCTTTCTACCCACAAATTAATACCCTTGATTTGAGAAGTTAGGCTCAATGTCTGGATTCAAAATAAATCTAGTGAAATCTGACACCTGAAATAGACAAGATGAGAAGCCACTTAATGAATGTAGAGAGACCTCCAAAGATGTGGTGGTGGTTCACTTTCAATAAATACCCAAGAATAGGGGTGCTGACACAAACTTCCCAATTATTTACATGTCTGCTAAGTCAGGAGACACAGACAGAGTCACATTTACACTTTTAGATTAATTTATTATTAAAACAAACAAAAGTACCTAATGTAATGGATTTTCTTAACACAATCAGTATTTTCATGCATTTGAGTGGTCCAAAATTCGGCTTCAAATCAGTAAAAACAGAATAATAATTATTGTAAAACCAGGTAAATTTTCAGTAAAAATCGGTAAATACTGAAAATGAAATACCTAATGGATGAGGCACTGGACTGTGAGTTTGGAGACTTTAGTTCTAGTCTTGGCTCTGCAGCTGACCTCTTCACCTCTCAGTGCCTGTGTTTCTCCTCCCACCCTGTGTGTGTTTCGCTATTTAGAATGTAAAGTCTTTGGAACATGAGTTTCTCAAATGGTATGTATGTACAGCACCTGGCACAATGGGCACTGGTTCTCCAGGGCCTACTGCAATACACATAATAATAAACAGTGAAAAAAATTAAAAATATTGAACAATTTAACTTTTCTGAGTTTCCTCATGAGTCCTTCATTCTGTTTCTTTCTATATTTCTACTAAAAGATCAATGAAAAGGAGTACTTGTGGCACCTTAGAGACCAACCAATTTATTTGAGCATAAGCTTTCGTGAGGTACAGCTCACTTCATCGGATGCATAAAAGTGGAAAATGCGGAGGATGTTTTTATACACACAGACCATGAAAAAATGGGTTTTTATCACTTCAAAAGGTTTTCTCCCCCTACCCCACTCTCCTGCTGGTATTCAGGGGACACCATCACAGGGCCTAATAACATCAGCCACACTATCAGCGGCTCGTTCACCTGCACATCTACCAATGTGATATATGCCATCATGTGCAAGCAATGCCCCTCTGCCATGTACATTGGTCAAACTGGACAATCTCTACGTAAAAGAATAAATGGACACAAATCAGATGTCAGGAATTATAACATTCATAAACCAGTCGGAGAACACTTCAATCTCTCTGGTCACGCGATTACAGACATGAAAGTTGCGATATTACAACAGAAAAACTTCAAAACCAGAGTCCAGCGAGAGACTGCTGAATTGGAATTAATTTGCAAATTGGATACAATTAACTTAGGCTTGAATAGAGACTGGGAGTGGCTAAGTCACTATGCAAGGTAACATATTTCCCCTTGTTTTTTCCTACCCCATTCCCCCCCCCCCCCCGTTCCTCAGACGTTTCGTTAAACCCTGGATTTGTGCTGGAAATGGCCCACCTTGATTATCATACACATTGTAAGGAGAGTGATCACTTTAGATAAGCTATTACCAGCAGGAGAGTGGAGTGGGGGGAGAAAACCTTTTGAAGTGATAAACACCCATTTTTTCATGGTCTGTGTGTATAAAAACATCCTCTGCATTTTCCACTTTTATGCATCCGATGAAGTGAGCTGTAGCTCATGAAAGCTTATGCTCATATAAATTGGTTAGTCTCTAAGGTGCCACAAGTCCTCCTTTTGTTTTTGCGAATACAGACTAACACGGCTGCTACTCTGAAACCTAAAAGATCAATGTTGATTCCCCTTTCCTCCCCAATTAATGAGAAACAAATTACAGCTTTTAAATTGGCACTGGGGAGGTGAAACAGCTCAATAAAATCTATGCAGACACATTGGGTAGAGCTAGTTGGAAAATGTTTTTTTTTCTCCCCCTATTACTTTTCATTGAAAAACTGGAAACCTAAACACAGAAACATTTTCGGTTTGCGGCAATCCAAAATATTTGTTCCAAAAGTACAAAAAATATTCAGCTGAAAACTTCTGAAAACAAGCCAACCAAAAATTTGCTTTTATGATTTTAGTTTTTTGATGAAAAAAAACCCTAGTATTTTTCGGAGGGAAAACTAACACCTGACACTTTCTCTGAAAATGTCCATTGTGTCAAAACCTCAATTTTTTTTATTGAAAAGAAATTCTGAGGAAAATTTTCAACATCCTAACTATGGAATGGATCTTATTTCAACTGGCTTGTTGGAGACAAGGGAAGAGGGAAGGGTAAGTGTAAGATATATACCCAGCTGTAACAATATACTATTTTAGGTCCAATATTCAGGTTGCCATAACAACTTGATACAGTTCTAATAATCCTATTTTTATTACAAAGCTTTTAGTAGACAGAAAAAGATATATTTGTTCCCAAGAAAACAGCTACTACTCAGTCAGGCAGAGGAGAAATTGTTCTTTAATTAGACACAATGTGCCTGATTCACATCTCAGTTTCAGCAGCATATATCTAAGGTAACCCCAGTGGCATCAGCTAGTTTTTAACAGGTGTAACTGAGCCCTGAGGGTGGTCCAATGAGAACAACACTAAAAAAAAACTTTACGGTAGAGATCTGAAAGGCTGAAAATTAGCTGAAGGGCTGAAAAAAAGGAGCAAAACACAGCAATGCCGAGAATTAACAGGGGGACGGGAACAAGAGATGCAAGCAGGAGGAAGGATGGTCTTGAGTTTAAGGCACTCAGGAGGCATGGGTTATATTCCCAGTTCTGCAACAGACTTTCTGTGTGACCTGGGGGAAGTCCTTTTACCTCTCTGTGCCTTGATTCCCTGTCTGTAAAGTAGGGTTGCCAGGCGTGCGGCTTTTGACTGGAATACCCCAGTCCCAGCCCAGAGCCCCCTCCTGCACCCCAAATCCCGCATCCCTGGCCCCACCGCAGACCCCACACCCCCAGCCTGAGACCTCACCCGCTTCCTGCACCCCAACCCCCTGCCCCAGCCCGGTGAAAGTGAGTGAGAGGGGGGAGAGTGAGCAACAGAGGGAGGGGGCATGGAGCAAGAGGGGCAGGGTGTCAGAGAAGGGGCATGCCTCAGGGAGGGAAGGGCAGGCCTGGGGGAAGGGGCGGGGCAGGAGTTTTCAGTTTTGTACTATTAGAAAGTTGGCAACCCTAGTGTAAACTGAGGATAATGACTCTTCCATTCCTGTCTTGCCCATTTAGATAGTAAGCTCCTATAGTCAGGGACTTTGTATAGCACCTAGCGCAGTGGGGCCCTGATCTTGGTTGGGACCCTTCTGAGCCACTGGATTACAAATACTAGGGGTAAATAAGCAGTGTAGAAAATGTAAAAGTATAAAGCAAGCTAATAGAAGGGAGAAAGAAGCACCATGGAGAAGAAACTACTCAGTGAGGAATTCAACTTATCTAAGCACCAGGACAAGTGTGGATTGAGTTGTTTTGATTGGGCTGTGCATTCATTAAAAAAAAAAAAGATCAAAGCATACAGGAAGATCACTATCATTGTTCACTGAGCAATGTAAAATGTCTTAAAATGTCGGCTTGTGTTTCCTATTATCTATGTTGTCCCCTGGGCTAATTAGGTAAACATCCTGCTCCTTTCACCAATAAGATAGTTACAGCATTACCCTTCTCAGAGAAAATGGTACAAAATATTGGTGCACATCCCAGTTGCTGGATCTGGCAAAGAAGGGACAGATCCTCAGCTGGTGTAAAGCAGCATTGCTCCATTTAAGTCAAAGGGACTGTGCTGATTTACACTGTTTGTAAATATGCTTCTAATGGCCTTCATTACATTGCCAAGGCTGAAGGGGAAAACATAATTAACAAAGCTTGCTGAAAAAACCCTCATATTGCTATACGGAGAATGAGTTACACTAATGCAGCTTCAAACGAATGCTATCAGGTTGTCTGCTTTAAAAAAAAAACAAGGACGTAAAAAGCAAGTTGTTTGTGTTTCCTTCCCTTTGAAGAATCTCAGTGTGTTGGGTAAAAACATTAAACAATACACGGTGTGTGGACTATGAGATGCTACATTAAAATAATTCATGAGAACCGAGTGAAACAGGAAAAAAGGAAGGTGTGTTATTAGGGAGAAAAATATCATTGTTCATATTCTAAAACTATTATGCAATTGAGTTCTTGGTTTGGTATGCAAGGAACTGAGTAACATTTTTCGCTCCCTTATATTTCAGCAATGACGCTCTTTGGGGAAAAAAATAAATCATGTCCTAGCCAGCTAGACATGATCCACCTAAAGACCCTCATGAAAGCCCAAAAATGACCACGTGAACCTTGCCTGGATTAGGTATACCGAGAGCTACCCCTGGGGGCAGTGTCAGGCAAGCCTCTGGTGGTTGGGCCACCCATGTTACCTGGCTGGGCCCAGCCCGAAAAGGCAATGTGGACCTGTCTCGTGGCCCACCAACCATGAGGCAAAGGGAGGAGAGGTCGGGTGCGATGCCAGAAAGGCAGCAGAAGGGATGGTCCATGACAGATTGGCCCTCCTCAATGGAAACTGACTCTAGGGATGTGGAATGTCACTTCACAGGCAGGGAAGGAGCCAGAGTTGGTGGAAGAGGTGGAAAGGTACTGACTAGATATAGTCAACCTCACCTCCACACACAGCATTGGCTCTGGAAACAGACTTGCTCATTGAGACTGGTCTCTTCCCTACTCAGGAGTGGCCCCACGTGAGAGGCTCTGGGTGAGTGTGGGATACTCAGAAACCCCTGGCTGGGGGCTGCGCAGTTGGAGGTTGTCCCAGTAGATGAGAGAGTTGCCCCAGTGAGACGTCGGGTCTCAGAGAGGAAAACCCTGACTGTCGTTTGTGTCTATGCACCTACTAGCAGTTCAGAGTACTCGGCCTTTTTTGGAGATGGTGGGATTGGTGTTCAATAGAGTGCTACCTACCAACTCTGTAGTTCTACTCGGGGACTTCAATGCTCACGTAGTGAATGATGAAGATACCTGGAGGGGAGTGATTCGGAGGCACGGCCTCCCTGATCTGGACCCGACAGGTGAGCTGTTTTTGGAATTCTGTGTTAGCCAGGGATTGTCCATAACAAATACCATGTTCTAACATGAGGTTGCTCATAAATGTACTTGGTGCCAGAGCACCTTGGGCTGAAGATCGATGATCGACTTCATAGTAGTCTCATAAGACCTAAGGCCATATGTTCTGGACACTTGGGTAAAGAATGGGGAAGAGCTGGCAACCAATCACCACTTGGTGATGAGTTGGATCCAACACATGGGATGCTGGCCAGATAGACATGGGAGGCCCAAACCATCAGTGACAGTCACCTGGGAATGTCTGGTGGAGGACCCTGTGTAGAAAGACTTCAGTTTCACCTCCGGAAGAACTTCCCCTGCATTCCAAGTGATGTCTTGGACATTGAGTCTGAGTGGATCATGTTCAGGGCCTCAAGTGTTGAAAAGCTGTGGCCTTAACATGACTGGTGCCTGTCATGGTGGCAACCCTAGGTTCAGCTGGTGTATTCCAGTGGTGAGAAAAGCTGTCAAGTCGAAGAAGGGTGCCTTCTGAGCAATGCTCGCGAACCAGACTCCTGATACGGCTGAGAGGTACCAGCTGGCTAAAAGGGCTGCAGCTGCAGCGGTTGCTGAAGTGAAAGCCCAGGCTTGGGAGGAGTTTGGAGAGACCAAGGAGAATGACTACCAGACAGCCTCAAAAGTGTTCTAGAAAACCATTTATTGCCTTAGGAGGGGTCAGCGAGACATTGCCCAGGATGTACTCAGCAAGGGCAATGAAATACTGACCTTGACTGAGGAGATCGTCGAGAGATGGAAGGAGCACTTTGAGGAACTCTTCAACCTGATGGACAAGCCCCCTTTCAGGAGGCAGCACCAGAAACCTCCGGTGAGATCGAATCTATTTCTGATGCTGAGATCAATATGGTGGCAAAGTGCCTTCGTAGTGGTGAGGCAGCAGGAGTGGACAAGATTCATCCGGAGATATTGAAAGCACTGGACAATGTTGGAGTTTCGTGGTTAACGGGCCTCTTCAATGTTGTGTGGAAGATGAATGCTGATCTTTAAGAAAGGAGACCAGAGGGTGTGTTCCAACTATAGGGGGATCACACTCCTCAGCCTCTCTGGCAAAGTCTATGCCAGGGTACTTGAGAAAAGTTATGCCCATTAGTTGAACCTCGGATTCAGGAGAAACACTGCAGATTCCATCCCGACTGTGGAACAACAGAGAGCTCTTTGCTCTCTCGCAGATACTCAAGAGGCCATGGGAGTTTGCTAATCTGGTCTACCTTTGTTTTTTAGACCACAGGAAGGCATATGACCGCGTTCCCCAAGATGTCTTGTAGGAAGTGCTGTGGGAGTGTGAGGTGTCAGTGTTGCTTTTACGCACTATCCAGTCCCTCTATTCTCGGGGTTGTGTTCTTATTCTTGGCATTAAGCCAAGTTTGTTCAAGGTGGCATTGGACTCCACCAAAGGTGAGTCTAGTTCCTACTCCTGTTTGTGATTTTCCTAGACAGGGTATTAAGGCGCAGCTGAGCTGTGGAGTGCATCCCGTACAGGGACTCAGAGGTGGCATCTCTGCTGTTTGCAGACGATGTTGTCCTTGCTTCTTCAGACTGTTATTTCCAAAGTGCACTCGGACATTTTGCTGCTGAGTGTGTGGGATGAGAATCAGCACCTCCAAATCAGAGGTCGTGGGCCTTTCTTGGATGAAAGAGGACTGCTCTCTCCAGGTCAGGGGGGAGCAGCTGCCCTTAATGTAAAGAGTTCAAGTATCTAGGGTCTTGTTCATGAGTGATGGCAAGCAGGAGCGGGAGACTGACTGGTGGATTGGTGTGGCACTGGTAGTGATGCTGGTGCTGTACCAATTCATGATGGCGAAGTGGGAGCTGATTTCTCAGACGAAGCTCTCAGTTTACAGGTCGTTCTACATCCCCATCCTCTCCTGTGGTCATGAACTTTGGGTAATGACCAAAAAGACGACATCGCAGGTAGAAGCGGAAGAAATGAGGTTTCTCTGGGCCTACTCTCAGAGACAGGGGGAGCTCAGCTATTCGGGAGGCCTTGGAGTAGAGCCGCTACTCCTCCGGATCAAGAGGAGCCAGTTGAGGTGGTTCAGGCACCTGACAAGGATGCCACCTGGGAGGCTTCCATTGGAACTATACTGGGCATAGCCCACTGGGTGGAGGCCATGAGGCTGACCCAAGACATGCTGGAAGGATTATATCTTCCTGCTGGCTTGGGAACACTGGGGAATCCCCCTGGAGGAGCTGGAACCTGTTCTGGAGGAAAAGCGGAATAAAGGAGGAGGAAGAAGAAGATTCCAGCTAGCATTTGTTTTTTCTAATATTACCTAAGATGTCTTTGGATGTATTAGACTGTGGTTTCAGATCCATGGCTGATGAGCTGATAGCTATTCTGTACAGACTGTTGTATTTCAGTCCTGATGTATGGTTCATCCGAGGGTAAAGGGCCTGTTGAAATATTGTGTTCAGCGTGTGAAATGGTCTGTCTAAAATCCAGGCAGAACTATGGTACATAATGAACCTAGTACTCCAGTGCCCTGAACCCTGTGGAGTCATTGATACTTGTACAATGGGCGTGCTGAGTACCACCATTCTGATCTAATGGCATTTGTCTCAGCTGTAAATGACTATACATATACAAATCTACAGCCTTGGTCATTGGTGGGACTTTTGCTGGGAATCTTCTGCACTAAAATCCTGGGACTCCCTCACCTGAGTTTTGTTACTGGTGGCAGAAGTAGACTGTTATCCTCACCTGGACCAGACACTGGAGAGAATAATATGCCCATCTACACAGGCTGAGACTCGGTGCCTGGGTTCGATACCTGTCTGAGCTGCAGAATTTGGGTGTGACCTTGAAAAACCCAATTAACCTCTCAATCAGGAGACGAGTAAATACTTCAAGAATTCCATAAACACTCACATTTAAAATGATTCCCTTCTTCCACTTTTCCATTTGCTTTCCATGATTGCTGAAGTCAATGCAAATATGCCCAGTTTATCCCTAGCTGAGGATCTGGGCCTGAGTCTTTGGACTTTCAATCTTATGCCTTAATCAAAAGACTGTTTTTCCTCCTCATTTTGCAGGTATTCTGTAGGTGTCTAAACTGGTTGAAATGATCTGTAACATGAAAGGGGAGACAATGGTGTACGGCCTTCAATTATACCTATTGGCTTGAAAATGTACCGTGCATACACCTAAGGAATGATTCTTTAGGTTATATGTTAAAAAAAGAATCCATCTTGATAAAGATTTAAAGTAGAGCTAGTTGAAATTCCTTGCATGAAAACTGTATTAATCAAAAACTTCCCTTTCCCCCCCCAATGACACAATTTTATAAAAGAAAAAATTGTCAATGTTGTACTTTTTCCGTTTTTGCAAAAATATATTATGCCTTTAAAAATGTTTTTAATTCAAAGGTATTATCAAACTGGTTAATGCAATGATTAATTTCCAAAACAACTCGGGTCTAATAAACTATGAAAAAACAATTGTTTCCTCTCCAGACCATTTTTTTGTGGAAAAAAATGAAAATTAAAGGCTTCCAATAAAAAACATCAGACTTTTTTATATTAAAGTAATATAAAAATGATTTTTTTTGTAAACAAAAACAAGTTTGAAATGTTGAAATTTTTCACAAAACTATGTTTGGATTTTTCTGCAAACTCTGGTCTTAAGCCCTAGTTTTTAGAAAAGAAATTTCTGAAAGCAGAACAAACCTCACAAGAGCTGTCATTTGGATGTTATTTTCAAATTGTTCATTGTGGTGGCATTGGCATTTCAATGCCAACTGACTCCTCAGAGACTCCAAACAAAATAGCATTTTTCATATTTTGTGACACTTTTAGAACGACTTTTCTTAAACTAATGGGAGGGTGGGGGTATCAATATCATGGTATTCTGTACATTTGGGTTTTGTAACATTAGAGGAATGATGGTTTAAAGTAGCTGCTATTCTTTCTAAGATGATGTCACTTTTTCTCTCCAGTGCTTATAGAAAATATGTTTAGTGTTTCTTGCATTAAAAGAGAAGCAGACAAACAAAAGAATTATTTTCCTTTAAAAGCAGGCTTTGGTTCAGATCCAGAAAGCTCTGTTAAAAATCAGGCCACAAGTGATTTCCCAAAGGTCACATGGGAAGTCAGTCGTAGACCTGGGAATTAAACCCACTGCCTTGACACACTATATCAGCCTTCCTCACCTTCCTTTCTCCCAATTAGTAAAATAAAACCTCACGTGCTTACCAACTTTCCTCCTTGGTTTTCAGGTTGTTTTTCTTCCTCATCCACTTATTTGGCATGCAAAATAAGCTGCCAGCTGCATTGTGTCTTCTCTGGGCAGTCATCAGAAACTAGTATGTATACCACCTGTCTGATTATTCATCTAGTCATGCCAGTTCCGATTCCACTTGAACGTGTCCTAAGCAGAACAAAAAAAACCCTGCAATATTCTGCTTTTATAAAAAGCAGAATTGGTTCCTGGAAATGTCCAGACTTAAAGGAGCTACGATCAAAACTGTTTATAGTAGCTAACCATCAGACTCCTGGTCTCTGATTAGTATCTTGATAATGCTTTACTTTTATCCCATTCCTCCTGCACAAAGTGGGCATTTTATTGAGTTGCATTGGGATCATAAGGCAGATATACATTCAGCCGTGCTCCTGGGAGAAGGGGAAATTAGTGTGGGATGAATAGTCCAATTTACGTGTAGGGCCTGCTCCAAAATCATGCTGCACTCTGTGTGGAATACCATGATAATGGGTGCAGACTCAGAGATTAAACTTGTATAAATAGTTCATTTGCAAGGTCAGTGGTGAAATCCTGCTCCAATGGAAGTTGGAGAGAGGGTTGCTCTTGACTTCCATGGGGCCAGGACTTCACTGCACAATTACATAGAAAATGTCACGTCAACAGACCTTCTGGTGACATTTCCAGTGATTCCCATTTCTTGCAGAGCCAGAAATAACAGTAGGCTTTTTTCAGCAGTATGGGTCATTTTTATTTCCAGTCTCATTTAGGACATACAAAGGCAGAAGTGCTTGACAATGAACAATAATGGTGCGGGGTGGGGTTAATATGTGACACAGCTGGAGGCTAAAAAGTGAGCCAGCCCTCTGAGCACTTAGGCACCAGTCAGCCTGCCCGAAGAAGGCTGATTGGGGAATTACAGCTAAATTAGCTGATCAGTCTGGGGGCTGATGAACCAATTAGCCATCAGCTGAGGGCTATAAAAAGACACAGGAAAGGGGAGAGGATTGGGTTAGGTGGGGCCAGTAGCCCTGTGCAAAAGGGCGAGAAACCATTGCAAATACTTGGCTACACAAGACTGTATGGGTGTTGGTGGTGGGCTTAGAGTCAGAGGTTTCTGGGCAACAGAGTACAGGGATGGCGTGCACCCCATTACAGGGACGATAACCCACGCTTTTTAACTTCAAAAATTGGTTCCAATTTGGTTATTGGCCCAGATTTTGGGAGGGAGTTTTCTTTGCTTGAGTCCGTCCAGTTTGCTTTTTCTTAGAGGAATAGAGTTCAGAATCATTAATGAGATGCACGTATCACTTGATATGCATCTGGGTACTGACAATCTACCACTAATTATAGGGTGAATAAAACCAATTAATAATTCAAAGAGCTTTATTGAGAGTTAATCAACCACTGCCTGTGGCTCTCTACTGTATGTAACTTTTACTTTGTGTAGTTGCCACTGTTCACACATGTTTGTGAGAACTATTATGGACACTGGGTGCTATAGCATTTTATAATTTAAATCAGGTCCATCTGTGAGATGATTGAATGTCTAACAAGTGTTTCTAATGAAATGACCACAGTGAGGCATAAAAAACACAACATGATTTTAATACCTCTTAATGGGCATTAAAAACATGAAATGTTTTGTCAGTTTTAGCTCTTACAGAAACACAAGACAACATTCAGTACAGAAAAGCATAAAAGTTAGGACTTCTGAAAAGCACTACAGGTCAATTTCTGCCCTCAGATTAGTCAAACTAGGTAGTGCTGGGTCAGAGATGGTTTTCTACTGCCACAAATATTTTTGAGAGTTCCAAAGGGTTTACCATCCCAAATTGGGACACAAAGTCAAAATCTCAATGTCCACAAAATCAAAATGTGAAAACCAACTAACCAAAACAACAAAATCAGTTTGGGTCAATTGCAACATTTTGCTTGGATATTTTTGAAATGCTTCTTTCCCACATTTTTCCTTTTATTTTTTTTCTAATTAGCTTAAATAGCAAAACAAACAGTCATTTCAAGTCAGATTTTCTTTTTGAATTGTTTCAGCAATTTCAAAACTGTCTTTTTCTCAATATTTTTTGAGTCAGGAGAATCGTCAAAAGCCACCTTTGTTTTTCAAACAGTTTTGGTTTCAGTGGATCAGACAAAAAACAAAACAAAGAACAATTAGCAGAAACCTTTTCAACCAACTCTAAGCTCTTTGGGAGTAAGGTCAATCTTTTTGTTTGTGTGTGCACATAATGGGGCCTCAGCCTCCGACACTTACCAAAATACTGCAGCACTGAATGTGCTGCTCCACTGAATTCAAAGTAAATGTGTGTGTCTCAAAGATTATTCTGAAGTCTTTGGCTTCTGTTTTTCTATTAAGCACTTAGCAAATGGGTGCAACAGAGGTACTGATCTGTCCTTAAAATCCTTCTATGTTGAGATGCCTACAAAACGCTTGACATCGGTTAGATAGCAGATGTGCTATGACGGCTTATTACACTAATCACAATCCTCTTGCTGATGCCCTGTTAACGTTTGTTGTAGTCACCTGTTATCATATACTTGGAATGTAAATTTCTGGTGGCATGGACTGTCATTTTGTTATGTATGTAAATTATACCTAGCATAAAGGCTTTGATGCCTGATTTGGGGCTTTTAGACATTACTAAAACACCAATGTTAAAGAAGTAGAGGTATTAGGATTACAGTCTGTTACTAGATTTTGTACTTCAGATGATTCGTCTCTGCGTTAAGATGGCACTGTAAGTCCAGTGAGAGAGGAGGTTATTTATGCTACACCCTGAGAGCAATGTGGTATGTATACACAGATTGGAGCCATATGGCAGATTAAAGTAGCAGACTAGCCTAAGCACTGCTGCTTTCCCACAGCTAGTGTTGAAATATTTATTTCTGCAGGGTGTTATAAAAAGGCATCAATATTGCACTTGACAGGATAACAGTAGCATGGCCCCAGTATACTAGGTGGCAGGACAAAACCCGAGGGACTGGGAGGCAGTCAAAGCAGAATGGAGTCAAAAACAGCACAGAAGAGAGGACAGTGTAAACTGAAAGGCATCTTTAAAGACTAGAAGGGCAAGAAAGATCAACCAAGACTATGCACACAACATGAAGGCTAGAAAAAGGCACCAATCTTGACAGAACAATGTGGGAACTTGGATCATTAAGGGTATATCTACACTGCATAGCTCTGACTCAGGTTTGAGCCCAATCCCCCTTTTCATCCACACACAAGCCAGTCTGACTTGGGTGAGCAAGAGTAACCCATGCCTCCTTGTTGTGGTGCTCTGTCCCACTCTAGTGGCACCTAGACCACCTAGAGATTGATGAGTCTGCTACAGCCTTAGCTAAGATCCATGTACCTTTTAGCTCATGTAGTCAAGGCTCATACACTAAGCTTTAGAGGACCCAGGTTCGATCCCACCTGCTGACAACCAGGGCCTGTTGGCATTACACAAGCACTCAGAACCTGGGTCCTAGGACCCTGCTAGGAGAGTAGGCCAGAGCCCAAGCCCCCTGTAACTCAGGTCCAATTCCTGTCACTTTGCAGTGTGCATGCAGATTAAGTCACAAACCAAGTTAGAAGGTCTGCAAAGTGCAGTATGGATGTGTTAGCATGGCTGTGAGACCCAGGTCCAACTATTGTAAACCCAGTTTACAAGGCAGTGTGAAAACTCAAGCGTGGGCTTGGAAACACTGAGTCCACAGACACAGGTTTACAATGTAGAGTAGACATAACCTCAGACTAGTACAACCAGGCTTTATTTCCAAAAGTTTGGTGTCAGAAGGCAATTCCTGAACTTTCTTATGGAATCAGTGTCTGTCAGGTTAGTCTGTAAAAAATCTTTGAACTTGAACCCTTCATGGTCTGTCTATAGTAATGATGACCAACTAAAGACCAGGCAGTGGGTCATATTGTGGTGATGGTCATAGTTTATGTGCTCCCCATACATAAGGACTTTTCCAGGCTAGTATTCCCAAAGGGAAGTTGTATTTAGAATCAGGGCCTTGTCTCTCTGCCCATCTACCAGAAGAGCTCTTACCTAACCAAGTCCTCACATTTGACATCAGGGATTGGCAACCTTTGGCATGTGGCCCGTCAGGGAAATCCACTGGTGGGCCGGGATGGTTTGTATACCTGCAGTGTCTGCAGGTTTGGACGATCGCAGCTCCCACTGGCCGCAGTTTGCCGTTCCAGGCCAATGGCGGCTGCAGGAAGCGGTGGCCAGCACATCCTTTGGACTGTGCCCCTTATTGACTAGTGTGGGGTTTGTATACCCCATCACAGTCGTCCTCACATTTTATCAGCAGTAAGGGTATATTTACACCCAGATCACTGATGAAAATATTGCATACTGGCTTCTTCTTCTTTTTGGCATTCTCAAACAGACAAGTTAATTAAATGTATCTCAGATATGATACTGTAGAATTGGAGAGGTTCAAAGAAGAACAACAAACTATCAGGGGCATGGATAAACTCTCATGTGAAGAGAGACTGAAAAGATTGGAATTTTTCACCTTAGAAAGATGAATAAGAGGGGCATGATAAAAGTATACACAATAAAGAATGTTATAGAAAAGCTAGATCAGGAGCTTCTGTTCTTCCTGTCTCGTAACTAAGAGTACGTTTTAGTCACAGGTATTTTTAGTAAAAGTCACAGAGAGGTCACGGGCAGTAAAAAAAATTCAGGGCCCGTGACCTGTCCATGACTTCTGCTATATATCCCTAACTAAAACTTGGGGGGGGGCGCTGCGTGGGGGCAACGCGCGTGCTGGAGGAGGGCAGCCCGGGTGCTGGGGGGAGAGGGCAGGCAGCGGTGCATGGCCTGGGACCCCCGGTGGTGCTGGGGGGAGCTGGAGGTTGGCATGCAGTCTGGGATGCTTGCTGGTGCTGGGGGGTTGGCAGGGCCGGCAAGCTCCCTGCCTGGCTCTGCACCTCCCCCCACCAGCAGCAGAAGTGTTTGGGCATGGGATGGGGTGAGGCGGGCTCTGGGCTGCACTTACCTGGGGGGCTCCCTGGAAGTGGCGACATCCCCCTTGCTCAGCTCATAGGCAAAGGCGTGGCCAGGCAGCTCTGCTCGCTGCCTCCACCCAGAGCGCTGGCTTCACAGCTCCCATTTGCTACTGCAAAAGTCATGGATGTCACAGAAAGTCACAGAATCCGTGAACTTCATGACAAACTCGCAGCCTTACTCATAACATAAGAAGAGGGAGATAAGCAATTAAACTTTAAGGTGGCAACCTCAAAACTGATAAATACTTTTTCATACAAAGCACCAATAACCTGCAGAAGTCACTGCCACAAGATGTTGTTGAGGTGGAAATCTTAGCAAGATTAAAATAGGGATTGGATATTTACACAAATAATAAGAGTATCCAGTTATAATAGTTAATGCTAACAAATTTTTGAAGGGATAGTAAACCTCATGCTTCTGGTCTTAATCCTATTATGGTGAAGACCTAATATGGAGGCAGATTATCCCACAGCTGTCTAAACAAGGTTTCTTTGACCTGCCTCTGAAGCAGGCCATTGTTGGAGACAGGATACTGGAGAATAGCTGGACCATGAGTCTGATCCAGTTGCTATGAATAAATAGGCTCACAGAACTATGTTAGGGATCAAACTGGCCCAGTAAGCTTAAGTAGCCTGATACAGGTTTGAACAGCTCACATTTCTTTTGTGCTTGAGGCAAAATTATGCTTTGATCTCTCTTATTATAGAGAAAGTGGATGATAAACCTCCTAACAGAACTCAGTATACTTCATACTCTCATAGCTTTGACAATGCCTTTATTTCCAGTATAAACAGGGAACTTGCTTTCCACCTCCACTCCGTTTTTTTGTCTTCTAGCTAGAGTATTTAATTCCAATGATAAATTGAGCAAATTAATGTTATTGAACAGAACAGGGATAAGATAGAAAGTTCCTAATTTTAATCAACATGGAACATTTTATGAGCTATAGAAACAAGAATTTCAAGCAGCTTTATTTATCCATTTTCTCAATCAGTGGAGTAACTGGGCAGGTTGTCCTTCACAATTGTTGAAACAAGGTTAAGTAGCATGACATACTTTTCTATATTCTCTACCCTTCCCAAATATTAATTTATGGGATATAGTAAATACATATGGCACCATTTCAATCTGTTTTATATCATTTGCTTTTGTTTTATTGCAAAAAGAAAGTGGCTACTAATGTATTCATATTACACTAATACCTGGAAACAATCAACCATATAATTCAGTCATTACACAGTGAGTAATAAATATCGATGCAATTTTTAAAGTGAAGAAATAAATCTGTCTAGCTAATATTTTTCTAAGATGTGTAGAGATTTCTGGTGTCAGTATGTATATCTCCACCCTGACTGAAATCTATCTTTAGTGGATGAACAGGCAATCTGAACGGTTATGCAAATGTGACCTTCAAGAAAGTTGAGATAGGGAAAAAAAAAAAAAAGATATCATCTGTCCAAAAGTATCTTGCAAATGCTTCTGATTTTTAAACAAAGGGGTTACTTTTAATCTGTATGATCTCAAGATTAATCATCAAAACAATCTTTTTGAACTCTTTGTAACAGAAAAGGCATACTGTAAAATGCCATTCCCGGCCTGTAACTTTCAATTCTGAGAAGAAACCAAGTAAGTTGAGAATTCCTAAGGCACAGCTGATATGCCTTAATATTTGAAGGCTTTCATGGATAGCTCATGGTTTGCAAGTCATATAATCCAGAACCCAATATTCCAGCAGAATAGCCTTGTCAGTCAAAGCATTTTTTTCTTTTGAATATCTGTACAAATTGTACATTGACTACCAAGATTCTGTAAGCAAACTCCATACACAATGTTCTGACACAAACAAATATATAAAATGTGTGAGATGAGCACTGAATTAACTGTATTCCCAGCAATTTGCAGAAATGTGACTCATCTACAAGTAATAAGGTGCCAGGAGTAACTGCTGCTGTGGGCAAAATGCATTGCAGTTCTGTAGTGGTGTTTTATGCCACTATACAGTACCCTCCAGACACTAAAGATTCAGAGCTTCATTAATGTGCGTCTTCATTACATCCAAGTGCTCTTTTACACTTTTGTTTCAGATGCATTAACCAAGAATTTGGTGGCTCTAACAGGAACGTAGTCAAACTTGGGGCCTGCCAAGTTTGACCAATTCTTATAGGGCCTAATCCATTCAATAGATTTTGGATTGGACCCACAGTTCCCGTTCCTTCTCACATTCAATTTAGTAGGAAGGCTCCGACCTCAGTGGTACAAAATTTGACACTTTGTTTTTAGATTTTTTCGTAACAGCCCTTCACCACTTTCCTGGCTCATCTCACACCTTTATTTTCTTTATTATTGGTTATTGTTTGTATTATGGTAGCACCTGTTCTTATTTAAACTAAAGAACTGCCTAAAGGCCCCAGTCAAAATCAGAGGCCTATTGTGCTAGGCACTGTACAAACATAGATTAAGAGACAGTCCCTGCCCCAAAGAGTTTACAATCTACATAGAAAAGATAAAGGAAAAAAATAAGCACAAAAAAGGTGAAATGACTTGCTCAAGGTCACCCAGCAGAACAGTGGCAGAGCTCACCATAGAACAGAAGTCTCCTGAATTCCAGGGCACTGCAATATCATCTGGACCTCACTGCCCATTGACCTCAGTGGAGATCAGAGCACCATTGTGCTGCGTGCTATACACACACACAGAGTAAAAGACTAGAGTTGGTTAAAAATAAAAATTTCCATCATGTGGGAAATGTCAATATTTTGACATTTGTTTTTGTCCTCATTTGGGAGAAAAAAGTCAATACCAAATTTTGCATACAATGGAAACATTGATTTTGACATTCCCAAATGGAAACATTTCTTTTCATCTCAATTAAACATTGAATTGTGCCCACCTGAGCTGTTGTGGTGCCTCAGTGGAGTTGTAGCACAGATATCTCATACCCCTATTTTCCTCAGTGTGTGGGGCTTCCTGATCAGTCTACATCTCCCATGTTGCACTGGACTCTCATTAGATAGAACAGCGATTCAACAAATGGGGACCCCATGATGCATCATGGGAAATGTAGTCCAGCCATGGATCCTCTGCCATGAGGGGAATGGATCATGAGGTACCTGAACTAAAACTCTCATAAGGCACCATAGAAGCTCAGGGAAACCTAGATTAATATTGAATTATCCTGAAATAGAACATATTAGTTTGGTTGAACAAACCAGAATGTTTTAATTTGGATCAATCTGAGCCCAATCGCTCCCTCTCCCACTTTTTTTTCCTTTAGATTTTGCCAATAGAAAATCACAAAAGTCTGGCAAATTCAACATTTTCCTGTGAAATATTTTGAGTGTGCAGAAACTGCATTTTCAGAAAAAAATAATCAATGGACAATTCCTTGTCCTGAAGTGCTTACAATATAAATAGACAAGATGGACAAAGGGTGAGAGATATTATTCCCATTTTATAGATAGGGAACTGAGGCATAGAAATTAAACAATTTATTGAACCTCTCCAAGGAAGAGTGTGGCAGAGTCAGGAATTGAACTCTGGGGGTTGAACTAGATTCGACTAGATGACCTCCTGAGGTCCCTTCCAACCCTGATATTCTATGAACTCACATCTCCTGAGACCCGGTTCAAGACTTTACTCAGAAGATCCGTCTTCCTCTCTGACTTGTGTCTTGGAGTAAGGACTTTTTACTCTGGAGCTTCTGCCATCATCAAGAGTCTTCATTTATTTTTCCTTCTCAACTCTCCATCTCTTTTCAAATCACATCACAAACAGCCTTTTTGTCCACTTCCCTCACCCTTATTTATTATGTAGCTATAACTGTATTACCAAACTCCATAAAACAATGTAGTTTGTAGAAAAGATGCTATAAACTATGGGCCCAATCCCAGAAGCTTTACAAACCTCAAACTCCTGCTGCAACTGTGGGGCCCAACTCTCACCATGACCTCTATCATTTCACTGTCCGTCTTCACAGATATTGTTCTTTAAAGCAAATGCACAATGCATCAGGGTGCTGTATTTCGGAAAACGAACAAAGCCAATACCTGCAGCCGAGCCCTTATGAGCAGCCCTAACATAACAAATCATGTTATGCATCTCAGAGAGGAGTTGTTAAGGAAACAGATTTTGGGTTCATCTTCCTACGGATTATTACAAATCAACAGTGAATTAAAAAAAACATTATGAAACAATCTTAGCAAATAACTTGATAGCATATTTTATGCTGGGCATTAATTTATACGAAGTTCTGAGAGAAATATCCTATGCCATTACATAGCTCATTCAATAGTAAATGAATTCAGCGTGATTAACATTACTACAGTGATTTGCAAAGGAAGTAATAACTTGTCATTTATCATAAAGCCATCCCAGAAAATGCAGAGATCTGTCTCATCATCCACTGACAGCATCTACACACAGCTCATGCTGTAGCAGCCAACAGAGGGGCTGGGCTGGTAACGAGCTTCTGTGGGCTCTAATTAACGTGTGGAGCATAGAGAGGCTTTGTGGAGTAAATCTTCAGTTTGATCCATAGGGCAGCGGACTGTTGCCATACAACTCCCATTGGGCTCAGTTATGCGTTGGCTGTGTGCTTGGACAGGGGCGTAAGGAGCTTTTAAGGATCCTCACTTAACTGTACTCCCCATTGGCTACTTGCATCACCAGACCTAGTGCAGAGGCAGAGAGCAGCTGCCACCAGGCTACTAATCCCCATCACACAAAGGTGGGAGAGGAGTGGACTAGTTGGGGTGCATAGTAAGTGTAGCCACAGCTTCATGCCCTCAACGCACTGGCCACCACAGCTGGGTCAATGCAGAGGAGAAAGTGGGCTGGCACAGTTTAATTTCCTCGTGGAGCAAGAGGGCAGCAGGGACTAGACTGTGACTCTGAAACCCTGGGGCGGTGCAGTTTGCCTGCTCCTTACTCAGGGAAGACTGCAGGATGATAGTTTAACCCACTGCTGTGAAGCTGAAGGTATTCTGAATGGTTATACTGTAGCAAATGCATTGAGGTACTTTGAATGATCTGTATTTTGCCAGCTAGTTCTTGATTGAAAGCAAAACCTCTAGTGACCCCCTCTGTTGACAGTACAGTCTACAACATGCTGGACACACAAGCTAGGAAACAAACAGAGTAACAAGGAAAAGGTATGTTATCACTGTACAGTGGATCCTTTTTATAGTAAATTCAGAGTGGTGTAGAATGATCGTCACTTTGATGCTTTGCAATGTTGCTATTGCACATCTGGTTGTAAGCAACCTTTGCTTTTTAGGGCTTGATCCAAAGCCCACTGAAGCCACTGGAAAGACTACCCTTGATTTCAATGGCACAAGCCCATACAAAATTAGTGAGGAGAAAATCATGACTACTTTCTGGAGTAAGCCTCTGCAGTGAAGGGATCTTGCCTCCAGCAGAACAGAAGTGGTTCTGCTGCCTCCCAATTGCTGCAGAGACCTATTTTTGAAAGGCCCTTCCATAGTGCATCAGAGAGGACTGTGGAGAGTGAGGTTGGTGGGTCTACACTAAATAGTAGGAAGGTGTCAACACAGGGACTTTGAACACAGTACAGTGTCAGGATGGATTCCTTCCTGCAAACAGTGGCACATGCAGGTATGTAATTAGTGTGACTTTTCTGTGACCTGCACCTTTAAAGGCTGAAGGCTGGAGGGTAACAAACATTTTGTGAGGGAGAGCTGGCGCAGCACATAATGGAGCTATACACACTCCCAGCTGATGTAACATGGTACAAAGATATACACTCTCTGCTCTGCATCTACTTTTGTTCTTTCTCAATTGCTTCCTTTAAAATAAAGCTGGACATGCATGGTTACTCTTTGTTTATGGAGAAACATGCATAATTCCCCACCTCAGGCCGCAGTGCACGGGACGTATCCTAGGGCTTTGACCTGATCAGATAGTCCTTTGCTATTCAGTTTTCTGACAGAGAAGGGATATGACTTGTAACAATGTGGAAATAATAAAGCAGAATGATGGTGGACTTTTTATGCAGCCTCCACTGTTTGTGAACTTTGCCTCATTGCTGCTGAAGTGGCTTGTGTTACTTGTCACATCACCATTTCACTTTTGCAGGCTGCTCACGAAATATTGAAAAATTACACAACAGGCTGATGTTTATTGGCATGAGTGTTTCATTTGCTTCACACATAAATATTTATGATCAGCTCCTGGCTGGCCCTGTGACAAGGCTCTTCTCAAATACAGCTCAGTGTCACGTACTTTGGAGAGAAAGGTCTGTCTCCGTGACAGTGACTGTATCTAAACCTTTATCGCACTGACGGTGCAATCTGTGTGGAAAAAGGTTTGGAATCTTGACACTAGATGGTACCCCATTACAGAAAGTAGCTTTCTGTTTGGGAGTTAAGCTCAAGAACATCATTAATATTGTTCACTCATCATAAATGAACATTTGACAAGGAAATCCATGTGAATTATATATTTGTATGAGTTAATAGGCAACTTTCTTACACGCTCTAACACTAGTTACATATTTATTAGTTTCAGAGTAGCAGCCGTGTTAGTCTGTATTCGCAAAAAGAAAAGGAGTACTTGTGGCACCTTACAGACTAACCAATTTATTTGAGCATGAGCTTTCGTGAGCTACAGCTCACTTCATCGGATGCATACTGTGGAAACTGCAGAAGACATTATATACACAGAGACCATGAAACAATACCTCCTCCCACCCCACTCTCCTGCTGGTAATAGCTTATCTAAAGTGATCATCAAGTTGGGCCATTTCCAGCACAATTCAGGTTTTCTCACCCTCTGCCCCCCCACACACAAACTCACTCTCCTGCTGGTAATAGCCCATCCAAAGTGACCACTCTCTTTATCACAGACATGAAGGTCGCTATCTTACAACAAAAAAACTTCAAATCCAGACTCCAGCGAGAAACTGCTGAATTGGAATTCATTTGCAAATTGGATACTATTAATTTAGGCTTAAATAGAGACTGGGAGTGGCTTAGTCATTATGCAAGGTAGCCTATTTCCCCTTGTTTTTTTCTACCTCCCCCCCTCCCGCCCCAACGTTCTGGTTAAACTTGGATTTATGCTGGAAATGGCCCACCTTGATTATCATGCACATTGTAGGGAGAGTGGTCACTTTGGATGAGCTATTACCAGCAGGAGAGTGAGTTTGTGTGTCTATGGGGGTGGGGGGGGTGAGAAAACCTGGATTTGTGCTGGAAATGGCCCACCTTGATTTTCATACACATTGTGAGGAGAGTGATCACTTTGGATAAGCTATTACCAGCAGGAGAGTGAGTTTGTGTGTGTGGTTTTTGGAGGAGGGTGGGGGGGTGATAAAACCTGGATTTGTGCTGGAAATGGCCCACCTTGATTATCATACACATTTTAAAGAGAGTGGTCACTTTGGATGGGCTATTACCAGCAGGAGAGTGAGTTTGTGTGTGTGTGTGGGGGGGGGGGGGCGGAGGGTGAGAAAACCTGGATTTGTGCTGGAAATGGCCCAACTTGATGATCACTTTAGATAAGCTATTACCAGCAGGAGAGTGGGGTGGGAGAAGGTATTGTTTCATGGTCTCTGTGTATATAATGTCTTCTGCAGTTTCCACGGTATGCATCCGATGAAGTGAGCTGTAGCTCACGAAAGCTCATGCTCAAATAAATTGGTTAGTCTCTAAGGTGCCACAAGTACTCCTTTTATATTTATTAGTTGTAGTTATTTCTATTACAGGAGTCTCTAGAAGCTCCAACTGAGTTCAAGGCCACATTGTGCTAGAAATACATAGTAAGAAATGGTCCCTGACTCATAGAATTTACAGTTTAAATAGATTAAGATAGACAAGGGGTGGCAGAATTTCCCACAGGTTCCTGCCCTGCTTTAACTGCTAGAAGACCTGCCTTTACTATGATGTTTACAAGAGCAGAACAAACCAAGGCTTTCATGGCATATATGCGTAAAGTAATTGCAGTAACATATAATTTACCTTCAATGCTTCATTAAGGCACTGCAGATGTGTCACTGGTCATTGTGAAATATGAAAAAATGGTTAATATGATTTTTTGCAGCCTTAAAATTCTACTGATTAGATGGGGTAGAACTGGGTGACTTTTTTATCTCCTGATTATTATTTTGTAAAGAAAAATGGTTCTGTGACAAAAAGTAGTTTTTGTGATACAATTTCCATTTTTGTTGGCCTTTTTCAGTTGAACTGACAAAATGTTTGTCTTTTGCTGTTTGGAAACCAAAACAAGTTCATTTGTCAGGTTTTCAACGAAAGACCTCAAAAAATCCATAAAATGAAATGTATCACAGAAAATAAAATACATTTTCCTAAGACATCCAGAAAGGAGTTATCAGCAACAGTGACTAACAGTTAGCTAGCGTACACAAGAAACTTCCTTTTTACAGAACAAGTAATAATCGAAAAGTGCCAGGAGTATAGCTAGGCTGGATTGAAGCTGCTTTATTGTGACTCTCAATTTTCTATTTCTATCTATGGATTGATCATGACAGTTCCTTCTGGCCTTAAAAGTCAATGAATCTATGGGAACAGAATTTAACTACAGCTATGTAACCCCCATGTGGAGTTTGGAGCTCCAGTCTGAGCATCTAGGGGGCCCTATCAAAAGGCCTATGACTACATGACTGTCATATTCTTCTGACCGCATTCCCAGCATGCTTGGAATCATGGGTGGGGACAGAAGAAACTAAAAATACTGCTGGGGCCAATAGGAAGGCTTCTGCATGGGTGGACTGGATGAGCAGTCCACTGGACCAATGAAAAGCCAGGGTTGAACAGCTCCCAGTGCATTAATCGGGGAAGGGGTAGCCCAACTTTACAAAAAAGAGTTTGAAAGCTGGGAGAGAAACAGTGCAGCTTAGGGAGACCCTGCTAAATTCCCCTGTCCTCCAAAGGGAGCTTTTGCATTGTTCTGAGCCTGGCTAGAGGGAATAGGCAGTTCCAGCACTCTAGTGACCAGCATCCAGAGAGAGAGAGAGAGATTTGATGTGGCGCCGGCTACCGACAGCCAGCTAAGACCCCAGGAGGATTCCAGACCAAGGAACCAGTGAGCTGAGTTGTAGTCAGAGGATCCTTCCCCACCCAAGGGTGACGAAGAAGTAAGCCAGCCATTGCAACAGCACTGAAAAACTCCATCTCCCAGGACACATGACCCTGGCTAAGCTAACTGCCGTGAGAAGGTGCCATGGAGGGGGCTGGGGTTGGAGTCTGAGAGTGTGAGGAAGCAGAGAATTGGCTTATTTATTAATGTTTGTTACTTATAAGCTAACCTGAACCCTTCCTTCTCAGATCCTAGTTTCCTGTTCATAATAAAGGCTCTTCGTCTGTTATACTGTTATTACTGGGGTGTTATTTCTTTGCCGGGATTTGCTTTATTTACCTTAAGTCCCTTAGGATTTACACTCCATGCCAGCTAGTAGGAGTATCACTGGAAATCCCATCTTGCGTGTGTTTTTGGTGGCTGCTAAACAGACCTCTTCACAGATTACATTTGCTCCTGGTAGGGACAGTCCCCATGGAGGGGCTACATAAAGTGACATGGTCATGCATTAAAACTGCTTTTGCAGCACATCGCTCAATCCCCAGTAATGGCAACAAGTCCACAGAACTCAAATCAGGGGGTGCATGAAGCCCCTTGGCCCTGGTGCTACTCTCTCTCCCTTCCCCCTCATGCTGTATTAGAGAAGCACTCTGAGCATTCTAATTTACGCTGGCCTTTAGTAGCCAAAAGTGGCTGAGAACCTAGTCCAGTATCACTGTGGAATAGGGGCAATGAGATCACATTCCCTTTGCTCTAACCAAGTGCCCCCTTTTTCTGCTACTCAGGCAGCAAGCACAGCATCTGGAACACAAGTCCTGGCCGCACCTGCATGCTTTTGCAGGATTGGTCCGGAATGATTATTATCATTTATTTGTATTACCTCAGACCCTAGGAGCCCGAGTCATGGACCAGGTCCTCATTGTGGTAGGTGCTGAATGAATGATCCTCCCTGGGCTAGTTACACAGGTCTTGGGGGCAAGAAACATCATAACCATTCCATGCCCAAGGTTCTGGCCCTTGGTGTGCACTGTAGGGTCACTACTGTGTAATCTGGACATGGCCCTGCATGAACAAATGTGGTTAAGAGAGATCAGCCAGATCCTGAGCTGGCATAAATCAACATATCTCCATTTACTTTATTGGAGCTAAGTCAATTTGAACCACATGAGGATCTGGCCCATTGATTTAACTGGAACTACACCAGCTTGCCCCAGCCAACTATCTGACCCATTGACTTCAATGGAGCTATGCTGATCTGCAGCCCTTGAGTGTTTGGCCCACTGATTTCAGGGGAGCTACATTGATTTGCACCATCTGAGGTCCCTGGATGTTAATGGCAGTATACTGATTAGGAGTACCTGAGGAGCTGTCCCTTTGTATTGCAATTCAGAAGTTCCTAATTGAGAACCAGCCCTTTGTACAAGCTCACCCTCCTCTGCTCACCAAAAACAACCTCATGCGTGTTGCTACTTCAGGAACAGAATGAAGTGCCAGGTGACGAGTGCTTCTGGCAGGCTTGTCATCCACAAGGAAATCACTTGGAAAACATTAATAACCCTAGAAAATAACCACTTTGAATGTATTTGATCTTCCATTCAGACACATTAGGAGAAACTGGCAAAGAATGAACACACAGGCCTATTGCATGGAGACAGAGACAGCAAGGCAAATTAGCTTTGATGTCCCAAGTGAGATCAAAGCTTACAGGAGGAGCTTTTCATGAGCTCATATATTAGTATATCACCAAACATATGTCTGCTAAGAGCAAGCACGGTAGGTTAGATATGAGCTCATCACAGATGGAAGTCTACAGGGAATGTACATTTTGAAGACGTTTCCTCTGCCAAACATTATAGGTGGGATTTTCAGAAATACAAATATTGGCTTAGAAACTCCCTCAGAAGACAATGAGAATTTACTGTCAATGGAAACAGAATTAGGCCAATGCTGTGCTCTTTCAAAAATCCCACCCAGTGTTTCCAAAGGACTTTTGTTAACACTCCAGCATTCAGGCTCACCAGAAAAGCCAAAGACTGAATGTCATGTAGACTGAACCCACCTTTCACTGTAGAAGTAATGCCTTCAGATCTGCCTTGAGACATATGGGCGGGGAAGCTTGCAAACTTCCCAGTCTGCCAACCTGGCACCATTTAGCAGCACTGAAATTCATCAGCAACAATTAATTTTAATTGCATGCTTAATTCCTTATAATTTGTGAAAGAAAGAGAATGTGGTCTCGTGAGCTTAGCACAGGAGCCAGAATCTCCCAAGTTCGAACTCTGGCACCAGTTGTGGACTTAAATAGGCCCCTCCTCTATAACCTGTTGTTGAGGTGCTGGCTGCACTGCTCCCTGCATCTTTTAATTCATTCACATCTGATTTGTGGTCCCGCAATGTCCAGGGAGCTCCTCATCGACCTCCTCCTCGTATTGGCCAAAACAACCATTCATCAGACCAGGAATGGGACATCAGACAAGGCAGGTTCTCTGCAGCCTGTTTTTTTGGCACTTTTGCACTCATGTATCTGGGCGGAGTTCCTTTGGGCAATGTCTACAGTCTCCCTGTGTTCTTTCTTGGAGTGGTGAGCATTGCCTGAGGTTCGCTTCTAGGTGCCCTGTTCTGGCTCCCTCATTTTTACCCTAGTAAATTCAGTCTCCTTCGTGTTTTTGTATTGTTTGGCCTCCATAATTAATTGAACCTTGGATTTTTGTAGCTCCTCCCTACACACCCACTTTCTTGTTGAGGGACAGCTATTTATATTCCATGTAGAAAAAAGGGGTTCAACCTATTGCTGGAGGGATCAAACTGGTTGCCATCATTAAGCAGCCCTCATATTCATGAAGTGCTTTTATTTTCAACTTGATTTGTGAATGAGAGAGAAGTGTGAACTACTGGGTGGGTCACAGAACAGGGAGTGAAGACATCTGTTAGGGGGCTTTCCCTTCACTCCTCCTCTGGTTCTTGTCACGCAGACAGAAATCAGAAGTCCGAAGTACAGGCATTGCAATGTTTATTGAGCTCTAACGCCGCAGAGCCTTAACCCGTGTCCCCGTTTTGTATTCCCACTTCCTCCTTCTTAGCAGGCTCAAATATACCTGCAGTGCACGCCCCTGGTCCCACCGCTTACAACTTATGGTCATGGTCCGTTTTGGAGGATTATGAGTCTGGGATCTTGGTGCCATCTCTTTTGTATCCCATGGGAGGGGTAAGGAGTGAGGTTGTGTTCTTCCCAAGGCCAGGCCTTTCTTTGGCTTTTAGTGTTTTTTATGCTCCCCTCCCCCATTCCCTATTGCCCCTCCTAACTGGTTGCTTGACCTTGGCTTGAGAGAGGGGCCAGGCTGCCTTCCAGTGTATGCTCGTATAGTACACTCCCACCATACCAAGTAATGCTTTTAAACTCTATCCTTTCTCTTTTCTCATTATACTAACAAACCCATCTGGCTGGGCAGAGGCAACACACAGTGTCTTTGTTATTTGTTAGTAAGGATATAAAAGTATCAAAAATCAGACCCCAAATTCTATCTCAGGCTAACAACAGGCCTATATACAAACAACTTCCTGAGTTCTAATCCCAGCATCTTTGTGGCCTGAACCAAGTGTTTTGGTGGTGAGTTCCAGGTGAGCCTGAGGGTGTGAGAGGCCTAGACTGATGACACGGTGTGTCAAAGGAATCTCAGGGGAGTGTACATTCTCACTTGGTTCCTCTACAGGAAGAGGAGATCAGCTCTGCCATTGCAACAATGTGGGACTGGAAACAGCCACTCTGTTTACTATTGTGCCTAAGAATGGCCTTGCCTGAGTGAGAGGAAAAGAGAGAAGGTTTTATTTTGATTGCTTTGTCTAAGAGTGAGCCTTTGGGGTCTGATCCAAAGTTGCTGGGCGTTTTGCAACTGGCCCTTTGATCAAAAAATGTTTCTAGTTGATGATCCCGGGGGGTATACTGTGGACTGGATTTCCAGCCATCCAGAGGGTTTTTATTTTTTCCTCGTCCCACAATTCTACTTCCTGTGGCTGTCTCTTTGTTAACACAGCTGCTTCTTCTCTGTGAATCACTACATCACAGCCATCCCTTCATATTTTTGGACAGTGCAGTGATAGAACTGGAGAAAGGGAGAGGGAAAGGGAGAGGTCATTAAAATAGGAGCATGGGCGTTAGGCTTTTGAACAGAAATACATGGTTTGAGCGAGATAAGGCCTATATTTTCCACATGGGCAAAGCTCAGAGAGGAAGGAGACTTGGTCACCACACTTATCATGAGAGGACAGCAGCCCACAGGCAGGGTTTTCAAGTGTTTTACCTTGTTTCACAGGTTGTACTAGAAAGTGTTACACTGCAAGAAAAGATTCCTGTGTCATTTTGTATCGAGGTTACCACAGGAATGTTATGGAGTTGGGGGCGGGGGGAGAAAGAGGGGGGAACAACTGATTTAGGAGCTGGCTACATGGCTTCATACCAGTGGAGAGCTCCCTATCCTGGGGGAATTCTCTGCTAGATCGGTATGGCCAGATTGCAGCCACTGTATCAGCATCATATAGTGACTGGAACAGAGGGAGAGAATCTAACCCTATATTTCTTGCTTGGACCTACCTTACAGTGGTGTTCTTGGATTCGGTTAGTTAATATTTGCACTTTGAGAACCTCAGAGGTGCAATATAAGTGCAATGTATGGACATTTTAACAGAGTCCTTTTCTCTTTTTCATTCAGTAAATAGTTAAAGAGAGAGATGGACTGTGGCCGCAGTTTATTTGAGACTGGATTATTTGTGTCTTGGATTGTGTGTCAGGTGCCGGATTTCATTCCAGGTTCCAGCTTATTTAAAAATCAGAACATCTGCCCCCGAATTCAGTCACTCTTCCTTCTAAGGTCAGAATGAAAAGCCTTTTCTTTCCCCCGGTTACTGTCTGACAGTGACTCATCTTTGCTATTTCTGTCTCTCTACCCTTCTTTCTCTCTCAGCTGGAATTAAGCAAACGCTGATATATATACACTTCATACTAGACAAGCAGTCTGGACTTAAAGATTTGCTTTGCTCCCTGCTCCACCCCACCCCTTGCCCTTTACATGAGTTTTGTATTTGAAAAAGTGAATCCTGGCGGTGCCTTAGGAACATCTCCCCAGACTTAATGAAGTCCTGGAGAGAGTCACCAGATCAGCTGCTTCCCTTGACCTCTCCTTTCCTGTGCCAAGATAGTGTTGGATAGTTTGACACACTGCAGACCTAAAGTGTGACTCTTTCAAAGAGCCCCACGAATGATTAGGGCAAAGGATAAAGATCACGGGGCAGATCCTCAGCAGATGCAAACTGTCACAGCACCACTGCCTTAAGTGACAATTTACACCAGTGTACGGGCTCTGGGCCCATCATTTTTAATGTATTCAGTTGATTTAACCATTTCTAAACAAGCCTACAATTGTGCAAGGCCCACAGCCAGGAGTGGAACCACAGCCAGGAGAAGGCCGGGAGCCAGTGGCCGAACCCAGGGCCGGGGTTAGACCTGCGGCTGGGGCTAGGTGTGGTGCTGGAGTGGAGCTGGGGACAGAATGGGGATGAGTGGCGCTCTGTCCATGCCCCCCATGGGGGCTGGCACGGGTCCCACCACGCCCCACTGAATGTTCCTCCACATCTTCCTATGGGGGTGCGCATCACTGTTTGGGGACCACTTGTCTAGGTGTATTTGGTCCTGCCTCGCTCTCAGCACAGGAGAGCATCTGGGCCAAAATATCTATTTCACCGCCCAAACGAGTCAATACAATGTCATGACATCCTTTTGTACTGAAGTCTATATCAAAGCAAGACAGAAATTGTTGTTGTTTTGAATGCCATATAGATGGTCTGGCAGATGTTTGGGTAGTAGATATAGGAAGTGCAATGGGATGCCACAACCTAAAGCTTTGTGTTGTCATAACATCCTTCGAGCCTCATCTTTCTGCTTGGGGTAGACATGGTGTCAGATCTCATCCTCAGCACACAGTTCAAGCAATGTTGCCAGCACATTTGCTTCCACTTGAGCCATTCTGTTGTTTATGGACACAGTACCCCAGGATGTCTGTACCCGTGTGTGAGAGATCTCCTCACCTAACAGCATTGTTGGCTGGCTTCCATGTTGAACAAATAACAGGTAAATGCAAACACATCCTGCCTTCCTCCTCTTCTCTCTCTAAGCGTTGGAGAGAACTGGCGTGCTGTGTGACCCCGAGGGCCTCCTTCAGGACACGTCTCAAAGAAGTCCCACGGGGCACATTGCACTGACACTGCTCTTGGCTATGTATTTCCATGCTTCAGGAGCACATGATGCAGACAAGTCGCTCAGGGAGGGAAATGCAGACGTTACAGTTTTGTTATTTTTTTTCTTATTAAAAGAAAAGTGAATGTAGGTGAAAGGTGCTGGCGAGAAAGCTCATTTAGTTGCACATAGAACGGATGCAGCACGCACCTCAGCAAGGTGAGAACAATGCTGCATTTTAGAGCTTGCTCAAGAAGTGAATTTTTTTTCCCTCTGTGAAAAATTTTGACAAAAACTAAAGTATTTTATGCATGCCGGTATTTTATTTTAAGGTGTTTTGGGTTATTCTCAGAAAAATGAAAACTTCAAACAGAAAATATATTGGGTTTTTTTCAAAAAAACACCTACATTTTTTAATGCAAACAGAATATTTTTCACTACAATTTCCATTTAATCAAAAAGCTGGTATTCATTAAAAAATAATTTTGATGAAAAAGTTTTGACCAGCTCAACCATTTTTCAATTAATGAGAGGCATCCAGATATTGATGATGGCCATTATGAGAACATTGGTGGCTGGAGAGAGAGAGGGATAGCTTTTCCATGCTGTCTGAATCCTGGTCTTCAGCTATAAATATCAGGATAAGTCAGTCACCATGTCTCAGCCTGTCCTTGGTCTTTGTGACTGCAAAATACTCATTAGTGCCATTCATCATCACCATTTTAGCACTTTCAAGGAAGTACATGGCCCTGCTACTTGTTGAGCCTGAGTTCTCACTGCACCTTGCATTGTCATTTACAGCTGTGAAAAGCTGGTGCAAAGCACCTCCATTCTCATTTCCTAGCATCATACAGCCTCTTTGTTCTCACAGAAGGAGAATCAGGACGAGCGTATCTTACCACTCCAAGAGATCCACACCCACAACCAGTAAACTGGTCACTTTGGAGGTGGGCCTGTCAAGGTTCCTTCC
Source organism: Lepidochelys olivacea (assembly GCF_965140295.1). Taxonomy (NCBI): domain Eukaryota; kingdom Metazoa; phylum Chordata; order Testudines; family Cheloniidae; genus Lepidochelys; species Lepidochelys olivacea. The sequence goes on from NC_140412.1 coordinate 13,446,029, forward strand.
CCACTCTGAACTCTAGGGTACAGATGTGGGGACCTGCATGAACAACCCCCTAAGCTTATTTTTACCAGCTTAGGTTAAAACTTCCCCAAGGTACAAACTATTTTACCTTTTGTCCCTGGACTTTATTGCTGCCACCACCAAGTGTCTAACAAATATAACAGGGAAAGAGCCCACTTGGAAACGTCTTTCCTCCCAAAATCCCCCCAAGCCCTACACCCCCTTTCCTGGGGAAGGCTTGATAAAAATCCTCACCAATTTGCATAGCTGAACACAGACCCAAACCCTTGGATCTTAAGAACAATGAAAAAGCAATCAGGTTCTAAAAAGAAGAATTTTAATTAAAGAAAAAGTAAAAGAATCACCTCTGTAAAATCAGGATGGTAAATACCTTACAGGGTAATCAGATTCAAAACATAGAGAATCCCTCTAGGCTAAACCTTAAGTTACAAAAAGACACAAAAATAGGAATATACATTCCATTCAGGACAACTTATTTTATCAGCCATTTAAACAAAACAGAATCTAACACATATCTAACTAGACTGCTTACTGACATTTTACAGGAGTTCTGACCTGCATTCCTGCTCTGGTCCCGGCAAAAACAACACACCAACAAAGAGAACCCTTTGTTCCCCCCCGCCCCAGCTTTGAAAGTATCTTGTCTCCTCATTGGTCATTTTGGTCAGGTGCCAGCGAGGTTGTCTTAGTTTTTTAACTCTTTACAGGTGAAAGGGTTTTTCCTCTGGCCAGGAGGGATTTAAAGGTGTTTACCCTTCCCTTTATATTTATGACAGGGCCCATGTGGTGCTCTGAGAGGGCCAGGTTCCATGTAGCTTCTTAGCAGCACAATGCCGGAAGATTCTACCCATAAACCCCGTGCAACTGGGCATTAGATCATCACCCTAGTGCAAGGGGGAGCCTTCCAGTGGAATAAGACCAGCACAGAGTCTCCTGTACCACCATTGCTGCCAGCAGGAGGACATATCTTCAGCAAAAGTAGGATCCCCAGATGATGTTATGGGACTTTAAGTTGTGGCCATTGATGACCAATGTAATTTACAGCAGCCTCCAGTTTGCTCTGACTTATACTGAGGTACTGGCCCAATACTAAGTATGCTCAGGATCAAGGGAACATAAAGGTAAAAGTTTTGACTTCCCTGTGCCCTGAGTTGTGCTGAATGCATTTTGGCCAGAGCACAGGATCTGGTCCTAAATAGCAATAAATACTAAGAAACAGTAATGATAGAGATAAAGATAGAGGGGGGATGTGATCGAGGTCTTTAAAATCATGAATGGTGTGGAGAGTGTGAATAAGTAAATGTTAATTAGACCTTAACACAACACAAGAACCAGGGGTCACCCAATGAAATGAGTAGGCAGCAGGTTTAAAACAAACATAAGGAAGTACTTCTTCATGCAGCATACGGTCAGCCTCTGGAACCTGTTGGCAGGAGATGTTTTGAAGGTCAAAAGTATAACTGGGTTCAGAATTAGATAAGTTCATGGAGGATAGGTCCATCAATGGCTATTAGCCAAGATAGTCAGGGATGCAAACCCATGCTCTCTGTGTCCCTAAGACTCCAACTACCAGAAGTTGGGTGTGGACGATGATCAGTCAAAATTGTATTGTTCTGTTCATTCAATCTGAAGCGCCTGGCATTGACCACTGTCAGAAGCAGGGTACTGGGCTATACGCACCAATGGTCTGACAAAATATGGCGGTTCTTATATGTGAGCAACTATCTCAGTTACAGATCATAAAAGTGACAGGGCTAAGGAGAGCCTATGAGTTGCTACAGCAGGCTGGCCAGGCCTGGGGAGAAGAGAGAGTCAAATGCGAGTGAATATGAATAACGACAAGACCAAAGGAGCCAGTGAGTTTACTCTAATCTGTCTTGTTTGTTTTCTCCTACAATGGCTCTGGCTTTTGCAACCCTTACTGTGTCACCTCTGTTTTCTCTGCTGCTCTTTCTGTATCTGTGCAGATAGCTCAGTTGTCACCTGGTGTACCGTGGATAATATGCCAAGGAGGGAACAGGACAAGAGACTGCGGTGTCAGAGGAAAAGGTCACCGAACGCTGTCGATTTCTGTTTTGGCCTGTAGCTTTACTAAACAGCACAGCATGTAGAAAAAGTTTCTACATAGTGTAAATAGGTTGAACTACAGGGGAGGCTGAATTAAAGTATACCTGGAAGAACTTCTGGCACTCAAGGGAGAAGGGTAAGCCTGGGAAACTAATAAAATAGAGAAAAACTGAATCAGCACAGATTGCCTGAGGGGTAGCTACACTGAGCGAGATGAGGGGATGTAACAGCGGCAATGTGGCCATTTTGGGCCAATGTCTGTTCCCATTTACACTAGTGTAAGAGTTTGTGTAACTCCAGTGAAATCAATGGAAGTGACCCCGGGTTTGCAGCAATGTAACTGAGTGTAGAACATGTCCAAAGAATGCACCAGTATGATAAATTATGACATTGCTCTGTAAAGTGGCTTTACAGAAGACACCTGTTGGTTCCACGCTTATTCTCTCTCAGGCCTTGTCTTCACTAGGAAAAAAAGGGTGTGTCCTCAATTTGAGTTAACCCACTTATGTGAAAGTTGCCAACTGACTTGTCTTAACTAGGATTTTACCTCGAGTTTAACTCCGTTTAGCGAATTCAAGTTAAGAACACACCAGTTCTCTACTGAGAACCCAGCCAAAATGACTCCCTTTGCATGTTTGCTAGGTTTACAAGTTACAAGATGATTTTTTTCTAAATTGGCCAATTGAACCTGGGAGCTGAAAATCAAGCTGGGTACTTTAATCATCTTTACCTATAAAGATCCTGGACCAAAAACTCAGACTGAAATTTTCAAGGCGGACTGTAGGATTTAGCAGCAAAACTCCAATTCAGCTTTGGAGATCTCCATCTGAATCCAATCTCCATTTCCAGTCTGTCTTTATTCAAGCAAATTTCCAGTGGTTGGCATGGCCAGAATCAAAGTAAAAAGGGAGTAAGAACCTCAATCTTTGGTCTTTTGCAACTACAATTGAGTCCTAATTTTGTTGATGACTAGAGCTGACTGAGAAGCAGAATTTATATCCCACAGAAAATCCTGCTATTGGAACATTTGTTTGTGTCCTGGATTGGGAAAAATAGTGGTGTGTGTGCGCGCCATGTGCATCATGAAAAGTTTTTTTTTAAAAAATGTGGGCAGTGTCAAGTTCTTAGTATTCAAACATTTAATGGAAATCTAAGAATAAATGTTTTTGGACATGTTCTAATATTCTTATTTATTTATAGTACAGTAGTGCCTAGAGAATCGGGGCCCGATTGTGATAGGTGCTATACAAACACCATTGCATGACACAGTTCCTGCCCTGAGAACAGCAGGAATAGAAAAGCAGTAATAGACTGACAATGTACCAGCAAAATATCAGAGGAGCACAACTTATTAACAACTTTTTATTGCCCGAAACCATCTCACAATCATTCCGCTGCCTCCAGGTTCCCCTCCAATCTGCTGTGTCATTGCTGAGCTCGAGTGTCTGCCTTTCACTCATGCCATGCCACAGTAGTTCAAATTCAGTCTGGTAGGAAGAAAAAAAATTATTAAAGCTAATGTTTAAAATCAAATTTACACAAGTTAAGAAGGAAGGTACTCTACATCTGGGGTCAGGCTTAAGTTATGAGAGGTTACAAGTATTGGTTACAAGGTTCAAAAGATACATACATAGCACACAACCAGTATAGACCCAGATTGGGGTGCAGGAATTTTTAAAGCATCAGTGAATAAGTGATTTTGGGTATGCCACGCATAGAATGTCTTTACAGTCTAAGTCAGTGTTGTTATAGCAAATAGGTACATGGGTGGGGTGCATCCCTTGGTTCATTGGGGAGGAAGTGGGTTATTTCCCCTGACCAGTGGTCTTGTTTACTCATCCTAGTACTGATGGTGTCCTATGATGTGCTCCATGTAGATGTCTCTGGACCACCTGATGGTGTCGGACGCCATGAGCTGTCTCATGAGCTGGGCGCAGTGCTGACCGACTCCGCATGCTCTCAGCACTGGCTCGTTGTGTGGGTCTCACATGCCCAAGGCTCCCACGACCAGACTAGCCAAAAGTGTTGTATGGCAGCTCCTGGCAGGGTGTCTTAAGGGATGGGGATAGGTGACCCACATGGCCTGTCCCTGTCCCCACACAAATAACTTCCTGCCACTCTCTCAGCCCTGGCAGAGGATGTAGAGCTATGTTTGGAGAAAATTATAGTTTAGAGACACTCCCTCAGAAGGGACAGTATTATGAGCATAGGAATCTGAAGATGTGTCCTGGAGGCTGGGCTGGGAAGACCACATGGCTGTGTCCAGCAGTTCACCAGACAGGTTCTCCAGTTTGTTTTATTAAAGTTGTATTCCTTTCTTATTCACTGGTTTGTCATTTAATGCACTCCGTGATCATTACATTGTGTCAGATGTGTTGAATGAGAAGGACACTGCAGTCATTTTGAAGTTAACTCCTGTGTTTGCAACTGAAAGCAGAGACAAGAGGAAGCACCATGGAACCATGTGGAGCACCAGGCACTGAGGCTTTTGCATGTGTCTGGTGAGCACAATACTAGCTTGACTAACTTAAGAAGGGGAAAGAAGCCAAATATGGATGTGTTGCAACAGCTATCCAGTGTGAAATTGTCAGGCAATGTTGCAGAGAACTGGAAAAAAATTCAGACAGAGATTTCAATTGTATTTGGCAGCCATGGGGGCAGAAGAGAAAAATGATAAAAGTGAAATCATCAATCTTTTTGCATGTTGTTGGGGAGGAAGCATTGGATATTTATAACAACTTTAAGTTTGAAGAAGGTGAAAGCATGAAGTTAAGTAAAATACTGACTAAATTTGAGGAGCTTTGCGTGCCAAAAAGGAGTGAAACCTTTAAGAGAGACACATTTTTACTTGCATGCAAAAAAAACTGATGACACCATAGAGCAATGTGTCACAGAATTAAAGACACTCGGTAAAAACTGTGACTTGGGTGAGCTGACAGAGTCTCTGATCAGAGATAGAATCATTTGTGACATTAAAGATAATGTGTTAAGAGAGAGACGGTTCCGTGAAGGAGACTTAAATTCTAGAACAAGCTCCCCAAATATGCAGGTCCGTGGAAACTGTGAAAGCAAAAGCGAAAGAACTGAAGTCAGCAGAAGGAGTTGTTCATGTACTAAATAAAAAAGGTTTCAGAGTAGCAGTCGTGTTAGTCTGTATTCGCAAAAAGAAAAGGAGTACTTGTGGCACCTTACAGACAAACCAATTTATTTGAGCGTAAGTATTTTCCACTGAATGCATCTGATGAAGTGAGCTGTAGCTCACAAAAGCTCATGCTCAAATAAATTGGTTAGTCTCTAAGGTACCACAAGTTCTCCTTTTCTTTTTGTAAATAAAAAGGAATATAGCCAGAATAGGTCAAATCAAAGAGTGGAACCACTCACTATGAAAACTACTGCTAGAGGGAAGACTGGGTACAGATGGTCGTATGGATCACAGCATGGCCCCAAACAGTGTGTGTTGCCTTTGGGAAACTCTATCATAAATGTGTGATTTTTTTAAAAAAATGCTGCAGATCCCAAATGCAGAGAAGGCAAGTGCATTCAGTTAAAGACAATCGGGTTGAGGAGTTTTATATAGATGTACTGGGATCTAGCAAGCCTGATGAGAGTGTCTGGATACTGCCTAAGACAGTGAATGGAACAATTATTCCACTGAAACTGGACACAGGAGCTCAGGTTAATATTCTGTCTGAACAAGATTATGAGAGACTGAAAACAAGACCAACACTGGGACAAACAAAAATAAAAGGAGCTGGTTATTCTGAAACAAATATTTCAGTGAAGGGGAGGTGCATTGCTAGCATCAACCATAAAAAACATGTACATGCTCCCTTTCATTGTAGGAAAAAGGGGGTGACTGAGGCAGAAACCAGATATGCACGTGTCAAGATGGAGCTTTTAGGAATATTGTTTGCCTGTGAGATATTAAATCAGTATATTTATGGACAGATAGGGGAAGTTGCCACAAACCCCCAATAGTGTTATTTTGCAAACCGCTAAATGACTATACCTAAAGGAGTCAAAGAATGATGATAAAGCTGCAAAAGTATGATATTGGTTGTGGCTCCCACAAAACCAGAGAAGACTTTAGAGCCAGAGATGCAAGCCTATGTGGATCTGAGTGTAAAGACAATTTCCATAGCTAAAAGGAAACTGCAACAAATAAGAGAGGAAATGGAGAAACAGGAATTGTGAGAATTCTTAAAGAAGTGATAACTCAAGGGGGGGACCTAATAAATGAGCATTTTTTGTACAAGTATAAGAGACTATTGGAACTGCAGACATGAACTTACGGTGATGAATGGGGTGATTTTCAAGGGCAGTAAGGTTGTAATTCCAAAGAGCCTCCAAAAAGAAATGCTACAGAAGATCCACAAGGGTCATTTAGGAATTGAGAAGTGCAAACAACGAGCACAAGTGATGCTGTATTGGCCGCGGATCAATCACAACATCACTAATGTGGTAGAAAACTGCTTTCCATGCTTGAAATACAAGCCATGCCAACAGAGCCCCTGAGACCTCATCTAGTTCCACAAAGGATTTATGAGAAGGTTGGCACTGATTTACTTACCTGGCAATCAATTTAATAGTCACAGATTATTATTCTCTGTGTCCAGAAATTTGTACTCTGCACAGTACTAATAGTAAGTCAGTAATAGCCAGCATGAAGAGAATCTTCTCCAGACGGGGAATTCCAGATGAAGTCTTTAGTGATAATTGGCCACAATTTTTCAGTGCAAATTTTAGGCAATTTGCCAGAGATTGGGATTTTCATCACAAAATATCAAGTCCAAATTACCCCAAATCAAATGGATTTGAGGAAAGGTCTATATGGATAGTAAAGAACCTTTGCAAAAGACTTTTGACAGTGGGGGTTATTTGTATAAAGCATTAGCGGTTTATTGAAGTACTCCCCTGGAGAATGGCTTTTCTCCAGCTCAGCTGTTAATGGGAAGAAATATCAGATGTAATTTACCAATTACTGAGAACTTGCTGAAATCTCATAACAATGAAACCATACGGAAGATGAAAGAAAATCAGAAGTGGAAGCAGAAATATGATTTTGACAAAAGGGCCCGTGATCGCCCATTTCTTAACCCAGGCGATAGAGTGTGCCTGAGGAATCACACATCCAGTACTTGGGGCCAAAGGGGTACAATTAAAGAACAGCTGCATCCAGGGTTTTATGTAGCCCAGAAAGACCAGGGGGATACATTTCAACATAATTGAAAGGATATAAGCGTAATCCCAGAAAGTTCCAACACATTGGCAGTAGATGTGGACGCTGGCATTTCCCATCTGACTGATCCTTTATCATCAAGGCACAAAGGAGAAACTGTCAAGGGACAAGAGAACAACTCAGACTCTAATGAAAGGCTGAGACTGAGAAGATCAAAGTGGAAGATTAAATGTCCTGAAAGACTCATAGAGACTTGCTAACCTGCCTGGAGAAGGGGTATTTGCGGAAAGTGAGTGGTAAAGACTCACTCAAGCGTGTTGTGCTGGTAACCTCTCTTCTCTAGGCACTTGACACACTGGGTTTATGGAAATGTACTACATGGGTTGAGAAGTCAATGTATGTTTTAGTAGATAGTAGTTCTCTCTCTCTCTCTCTCTCTCTCTCTCTTTCTCTCTCTCTCTCCGAGTTAATTTGTTTTTTCTTTAAGAGGAAAGATGTAGAGATATGTTTGTAGAAGATTATAATTTAGAGACTCTCCCTCATAAGGGACAGTATTATGAACATAGGAATTTGGAGATGTGCCCTGGAGGCGGGGCTTGGAAACACCCCATGACTGTGCGCAGCAGCTCACTACAGAAGCGCTCCAGATTGTTTTATTAAACTTTTATTCCTTTCTCATTCACTGAGTTGTTATTTAATGAACCCCCAGATTGTTACAGAGGTGATACATAGAGGCCATAAGGGAAGGCAGCATTAAAATACGAAAGGGGTTCCATGGGGTAGGTGCTCTGCTGATGCAGGGTGCTGCGTCAGGCGCACAGAATGAAGGTGTAGCCCTGGTCAGGCCCACTCCCCTGCTAGCACCACCCATTTGATGACTGTGCCACAGGCTGGGCAGGAGAGAGCTTGTGGGAACTTCTGGTCACCACAGTCTGCTCCCCTGGTGGAATTCCGACCACAGGGGCTCAAGCCGGAGCACAGCAGCTGTTGCGGAAGCCTGTGGGAGTGGATCCGGTTCGCTGTGTATGAGAAGTGTAGCTGTACTAAAACTGCACTAAGTCCAGACATTCGAATTAGATGTGAAAGGTATAGATCAGATGTGGCCATAAATGTAAACGAGTTATACTTCCTCTGTGTAGCTGTGGCAAGCACCTCCAGGAGAAAAGCTGGGCAGGTCTTTGTACCACAGCACTGGTATTTTTGCCAGCAAGAAACAATAGGGCCACATCATCATCTGGTGTAAATCAGCATAGGACTGTTGAGGTCAGTGGTGCTACTCCAGTTCACACCAGCTAAGGATTTTGCTCAGAATATCTCCTTTCCACCTGTAGTATATTATGTATAATTGTGTGATTGGTTAACATAAGGTTCCATTGCTGATGAGATTCAAGAAGATGTATCCCAGTGTGAACTTCATGGGGATATCTTTGCTTCAGCTCCATGTGAAAATGAACTCAGAACTTAGAGTTAAATTAAAAAAGGCTTCTGTGTGTTTTATGCCATTCAGTGACTAACCGTATTGCACACTAGAGACTTGCTATATTAAAAAGTACTGAAATTACTTCTATCAATTAACAATATTATACTTAAACTCCAGATAAATTATTAAGAGACGTTTCTTGCTACTTTGGGAAAATCTAAATTGAATAAGAAAATGCAATCACCATCACTTCTTCTTTGGAAATGGCTGCAACTAAGGTTTTCTCTTGGGTAAAATCCATCACGATCCTGATGCAAACGGACTTGCATTCCCTTCAGCTGCTGAGGACTTAACTCAGATTCTGTACGTTCTGAAACAAGAGCAAACAAGTAGGGATATATGAGCAGATTTGGAAACATAAGAACGGACCTGAACCAAATCTACCGTAAAACTCAAAGTGAACTCAAGAGTTTTTTTTTCTTTTGACATCCAAAAAAATTCTGAAAGTTGCATGCACCTGTCAGGTTTAGGATGGAGCTAGAAACAGTGGCCCAAGTACTTCTAAAAGCACAGTTGCACCAGTAATGAAATATCTCTTGAACTAGTGTTCAAAATGCTTAACTTCATTACAGCTGCAGAGATGTTCCTTGCAGCAAATGTCAAACCACACCTCTTGGAGTCATGCTATTTTTAACTTCTGTAGATTGCTTGTGGTATGCTGTGGCATAGTGAGTCTCTAATTACAGAACACAGATTCACTGGTGACCTTCTGATTTTGTTCCTTTGTTTGTGTGTAATTTCTCAATGTGATTAAATACAGCTGAGCTCCTATCTGTCTATAGATACATGTCAACATAAGAATGGCCATAGTGGGTCAGACCAAAGGTCCATCAAGCCCAGTATCCTGTCCTCTGACAGTGGCCAATGGCAGGTGCCCCAAAGGGAATGAACAGACAGATTATCATCAAGTGATCCATGCCCTGTCACCCAATCCCAGCTTCTGGCAAACAGTCGCTAGGGACACCATTCCTGCCCATCTTGGTTTATAGCCATTGATGGACCTATCTTCCATGAATCTATCTATCTATCTCCCTTTTGAACCCTGTTATAGTATTGGCCTTCACAACACCCTCTGGCAAGGAGTTCCAGAGGTCAACAGTGCATTGCGTGAAAAAATACTTTCTTTTGTTTGTTTTAAACCTGCTACCTTTTAATTTCATTTGGTGGCCCCTTGTTCTTGTATTATGAGAAAGAGTAAATAACACTTCCTTATTTACTTTCTCTATACCACTCATGATTTTTGACCTCGATCATAGATCTATCTATCAGTAGATAGATATAGGTATGTACCACTAAATTTCAGGACATATGGGCCAAGTTCACTTTTAGTGTAAGCAATGACAGTTCGATAGAACTCCAAATTTACCACATGGCAGGAACAATACAAGAACTATTGACCACTTAAAGGTCCTGCTTAGGCCTTCAGTAGTTAGTTTGAAAAAATGGAAGAGAACTTCCTCTGTACAGAAGCACTGGTCATGCCTACAGCCCAAACTTCTGGATGTTATGAAATGTTCAGATATGTGGCATCTAATTGGTTTTCACTTCTGAGCATCTTTGCACCTTCAAGGTTTCAGCTGGAAGCTGCTGAAACAGCAGTGGTAAGAAACAAAAACTGTTCTTGTGATATTTCAGCCAATACATAAAGTAAGAAGTCTGAGGAATCTCATGAGGATTCCATTCCACTTCTGAAGACTCAAGAAGGCCAGGTAGTTTGAGTAAGCATCCAAAATGTTAGCTGTTTGTCTGAACTGCATTCAAATGGAGCATCTTTTGAGGTTCAAACATCCCTATTGTAAGTTAAGGGCCAGACTGTGGCTGACCTCTGGCTGGCTGGTCACGGGAGGAGAAGGGCACAAGGAGTTTTCCCATTCCTTTTAACCTTAGTCCAATTACCATCCCCAGTAACTCCCCAAGAACAGTGATTTGTCCTTGCTAACGCCATCTAGAACTCAGGCCACCCCAGAAGTGTCAGGAAGATGTAAACAATATGTGAATACATGGTCCCACTCCATCCCACTCCAGTCAAGCAGCGGTGACTAGCTACACAAGGCAGCATATGCTGAAGTCTTGTAGCATCAGTCACCTTCCTTCATGAACCAAGGAGATGTGGGTAAAACAATGCTCCTCACCACCTCATAAGCAAAGGTGTGACTAAAAGAAACAATACAATCCTTAATGTTGGCAGAGTCACATATCTTTCAGGTGCAACGCTAAGATCTCTGGATAGAAAGAAAGAAAGAAAGAAAGAAAGAAAGAAAGAAAGAAAGAAAGAAAGAAAGAAAGAAAATCTGTTAAGCTCTAGTGATGTAGATTCTTCACTGAATAGGGGGACACAGCTTTTCTTACATGCTTTAAACAGACTGGCTGATATAATATAAGATCTTTTTTAAAAAATCTGGAGAAATATTAGAGTTTTATTTATTAAATGTTTTATTGCATGCAGATGTGGGTAAACAATGTCTATCCACAAAGAAATAAAAAATGACAAAGTTAGGTACAATCTAAGTCCTCTCCATCAAATAATATTTTTGTTTTACATTTGTCGATGGCTTTGGGCCAGCGGGGATAAATCCTTTGAAGTCAGTTTATATCAGATAAAGATCCTGTCCATTATTTAAAAGCAAGGAGTAAAGAGAAACAAGTTGTTGGAATTGTAGGAAATATGGACTAATGACATTTTCAACTGAGTCAGTTTCCTGAATGTCATAATTGTCTATGACATTGCTTCGGCAGGCTCATCAACAGATTGCCTCAATACATATCACCATTCCACAGTAAAGTGCACAGATACCATGGTAATGGGCAGCAGTATAAAACCCAAAGGTAGACAGCTGTCTGTTTGTCAGTGGCAAATGTCTAACATAAGACCAAGTGTCATTAAATCTGTGAACACTTTCCTACTTTTCTATGCTATTCTTTCAAGGCCTTCCTTGCAACAGCCCTAGCTTGCTGTCTTGGGAGTTGTACGTCATTTCCAGAGTCCTGATATCAGATGAGTGATAGCTCAGTGGTTTGAGCTTTGGCCTGCTAAACCCAGGGTTGTGAGCTCAAACCTTGAGGGGGCCACTTAGGGATATGGGGCAAAAATTGGGGATTGGTCCTGCTTTGAGCAGGGGGTTGGACTAGATGACCTCCTGAGGTCCCTTCCAACCCTGATATTCTATGATTTTATGACTTGATTAACAAATAGCAAGGTGAAGCTAACAGGTAAAGCAGAGTTCAAGAACAACCCCTAATTTGAAAATGATTCATCCAAACTAGAACTACTAAAAAAAGGGAAATGTCCAATTCCCTAAAAACAAAACAAACAACAATTAGTCTGCAGAAGAGAAGAGCGAGGGGGGATTTGATAGCAGCCTTCAATTACCTGAAGGGGGGTTCCAAAGAGGATGGAGCTCGGCTGTTCTCAGTGGTGGCAGATGACAGAACAAGGAGCAATGGTCTCAAGTTGCAGTGGGGAAGGTCTAGGTTGGATAGTAGGAAATTTCACTAGGAGGGTGGTGAAGCATTGGAATGGGTTACCTAGGGAGGTGGCGGAATCTCTATCCTTAGAGGTTTATAAGACTCAGCTTGACAAAGCCCTGGCTGGGATGATTTAGTTGGGTTGGTCCTGCTTTGAGCAGGGGGTTGGGCTAGATGACCTCCTGAGGTCCCTTCCAGCCCTGATCTGCTATGACTCTATGGCTCTCTGACTGCATCATACAAAAATCTTTTAATTAAAATTTAGAAAAAAATGTGACTGTGCTGTAGTCCGAACTGTGGTTTCATTAACTAAAAAATCAGATTTAATGCATATTGCTGGTAATTAAGGACACGACCAGCCATGTGAATGAAAAAGGTAAAATGGGCTTCAATATCTCGTGGTAGCATTAGTTCTTCATGCTGCATCTATTGCAGCCAGCGGAAAAGGTCCCATTGAGTTGAGTGGTACAAGATCAAGCACTTAGGTCTTGTCTTCCCTCTCAGGGAGATCAACACTGCTTCAATCGATGCAGGGGGTGTCGATTTGGCGGGTCTACTGAAGACCCACTAAATCGAAGGCAGAGCACTCTCCAGTCGACTCTGGTACTCTCGCTCCCCAAGAAGAGTAAGGTAAGTCAACTGGAGAGTGTCTCCTGCCGACGCAGCTCAGTGAGGACACTGGGGTAAGTTGACCTAAGCTACATCAACTCCAGCTACATTATTCACTTAGCTGGAGTAGCGTAACTAAGGTTGACTTACCCCAGTAGTGAAGACAAAAGTTAGGAGGCCAAAAGGAGGGGCCTTAAGAGATGTCCCACTGGAAAACAGATCTCCTCTATAAGGCTCCCAAGCTGCATCAGTGCAGAGACACTGCACTCAAACACCGCAGCTCAAACACTGTGCTCTTCTCTCTTCTGTATGTAGCTGACCAGTGGAGGGGGGTGGACAGGAAGTTACCTTGAGAAAATATCTCTAAAATTTCAGATAGGGTGTTAATTATTATTTTTCCTTCTGCGAAAGAGAAGGGTCAAGTTATGGATGCAGTCATCAAGGACATTTATTTCCAGGTTAAATAGATTTTTTCCCATCAGTTTCCTGAAGACCTCTTGGTATGGAAGGCACTTGAAAGAGCTGAAAAACAAGGTCACAGTTCTCTAGTCAGAACTTTTGCGAAGTGAAGACTGATATGCAGAGTAAGGAGTGGCATGGAGATAGCCAAACATTGTACGTGCTTGATCCACATTTTAAGCCTGAAATCTCGCATGGGATCAGCCCTTAAGCAATTTGAATGATGTACTGTGTTTTAAAGGGCACGATACTACAAGATGCTGGCACCCTCAAGCTCCACTGAATTCACTGGGAGTCAGTTGAGCGAAACCCTTAAGCCCATGAGCCACTGAAGTCAATGGGATTTAAGTATGTAAAGTCAGTGAAACTTAAGAATGTGCTTATAGTTAGGAATGAGGTCCTATTAGGTAGTATAATGAACACGGAGATCATGGTTTCTGATCCTGTTCTGGTGCTGAATAAGGCAGGATGACATTTTGTGGCCCAAACGTTTTTCCGGTGAAAAGTGTAGATTGGACAACACCAAAAGGTCTAACAAATTCATGTCCATTTTACCAAATTGTTCATGTAGGGAAAAAAAAAATAAAATAAAAAAGTCAAAATGTTTCATTTCAACATTTTTGAAATGAAACATGGCAATGTTTTGACTCAAAATGAAATTTTGTTTTGAAATTTTCTTCAATTCCCTTTTTAAAAAGACACTGAAAACTTAAATGATACATTTCATTTTGACTTGAAAAAAAATGTTTCATTTGACCCCAAATTATTTTTTTAACTTTTCAATTCTCTAAAATTTTTGAAAACAATAAGTTTTGGGTCAACCCAAAGCACACTTAAAAAAAAAATCTGAACTGACAGCAAGCAACAAAATCAGTTGTTTACCCAGCCTTACTGCTGAAACATCAGATTACTGATTAGAATGTTCTGTTCTTAATTATTTTTTGCCCTTATTTTTCCTTTTTTAGTGTTTGCAATATAAACAACTAAGGCATTATAATCATGGCACATTACATTATTATCATGAATTGTGGCTAACTGAATACAACTCTGACATGTGCAACAGTAATTAAGTATTCTCTTACCCCTTTCGTTCTGACTTTCCATGATAATGTATTCATTACATTTATTTATGAATTGGAAAAAAGTGAGTATTTCAGTGTGTGTTTTCCCTTTTTCTTTTTTATAGGGACCAGACCTAAAGTTAAGTTAGTGGAAAGCTTCCCATTGACTTCAGTGAGCTTTGCATTAAGCCCTAGGTGACGATTTTCTCATGTTTTATTTCCTCTATCAGTAAAATTCACCCCTAGACTAGTAATAATATTATTTGCACTTCTGCAGTGCGTCCTATTAGATGATCTCCAAGAGCACTTACAAATATTAAGGATTTCAACCACACAGCACCCCTGTGAAGTAGGGATGTGTTACTGTCCATATTTAATAACACAGGCAACCCATTGTGCTAGGACACTTACCACCGCATCTCAGAAAGATGGCCCTTGTTGCAAAGAGATAATAAGTATAAGACAACAAGTGGGCATGGAAGAGCATAAGGTAACTGCGAGAAGATACTGGCCATCATGATAAGCAGCTGTCACATACTAGGGCCCAGATTCCTCAAAGGTATTTCATTGCCTACTGTCCATTGAAGTCAATAGGAATTAGGTGCCTAAGGATTTTTCAGGATCTGGGCCCAGTGACCTAACTATTCATGTGGTTTTTGTAGGCATCATGACAGAGGAGAGTTTTAAGGAGGGGATCCCATTCCTGTGCCTTAGCCATCCTCCCTCCCTTATGACTTATTTATGCACTTTAAATGCTCACTTGGACAGACATGCCAGCTGTTCTGCTGACTGCGATGAAGTTGGTCTAATTTATATCAGCTGAAAATCTGGCCCACCGTCTTGGCTCTCAAAATATCCACTCTGACAAAAGCTGTGAGAAACTGGGTGGTGAGTTTAACAGGAACTTTCATACCCCTGAAATTTGCTTTGAATTTCAGGTTCTAACAAACTTAATGCAACACTCAGCTAAAATGAGAATGCTTTGAGCTTGAAACTATGAGGGACCATTGAGTTTCTGATGGTTCTTAAACCAGAATAGCCCATATTCACCTGAACTGGATTTTTCAGCTTGCAGCCAAACTCAAAGCTAGGTGAGTTTTCCCTGTTTTGTTGTAAAAGTCTCACACAGCTCTAGTCACTTACTTGGTTTTGTTTTCATGTCCTTCCATTTAGGATCATTTTCATGGTTACCTAAACAACAAATGTCTTCTGGTGTAATTGTGCATTCACATGAATGGCTGAAAACATGTTTTTCCTTGACTTCCACCATGAGAATCCGAACTGATGGGACATCATGTTAGCATCCTCTTCTACAGGAGGGAGAAAACACATCTTTCTAGGTATAATTTAGCACATGTAAAACATGACCTACTTTCTGGTAAACTATGGCATATTTAAAAACTCTCAGGGAAGCTTGGAAAATTTATTCAGATTCAGCAGACTTCAGAGTTTACCACTGTAACTAAAAGCAGCATCTGATCAACACTGTTCAATGGATGTAAATTAAGGGTCCTGCAGCTCGAGTTTACCCTAGTTAATCTATCTGGAAAATACGGTATTTTCAAGAAAGACACCTGATCTATTTCAAAAAAGACACCTGATCGAATTTAAACAGTTAGACAAAGCAATTAGTCTTCATTGAGGACTGACTAATCATCTACTAATTTTTACTACTCACAATGCATCAGTTTATGGTTCAACTAACTTCAACTAACTGATCCCATTTAGGGTTTTATACAGGGCCAGATTTTCCGAAGAGCTCAGAGCCAACAATTGAGACCAGATTTTCAGAGAAGCTCGGATCTCATTTAGGTACCCAAATTAAGAACCCAGATTTTAAAGAATTTTGCACCTAGCAGCACACAGAGAACAGATTTTTCTGCTGAGCGCTGGCCACTTGAGTCAGGTGCCTAAATAGGAGCTGAATTCTATATTTAAAGTCAACTAGTCGCTTATTTAGGTGTGCACATGGTGGATTCTGTTTTTTACTTTTTTAACAAATCTGTCCCATAGTATCCATCCATGTGTTGCCAATGTTCCTGATAAGAAATATCACTTTGTTTATACACGTTCTGAGTCCTGCGGATCCACCGCTCCATTGGGGAGCCAAATGAGAATCACACAGTATTCAAATGCTGGAAAGAGATGTGACTCCTAATACAAAAGCTGGCAGCCCAGCTGTTCTGTCTGTATCTCTGGCTCTCTCTAGCTCTTCCTTCCTCGCCTCCCTCGCCCTGTGCGTCTGTCTCTTGTTTTGATGGATGAAAGTTCAAGCAGTGAAATACACTGTCAGACTAGAACCATTTGTCACAGAAGGCTGGCACTGGTCTGCTCACAGATACCAGGTCTGAGTCATGTCTTTTCTTCTGACAAGGATGTCAGGGCTATTTGTCACAGTCTTGTTTATCTGCCAGATCAGAATGCCAGTTTGCTACTGGGGTTACTGCATAGGGCAAGGAGCTCACCTCCAGTAACACTATCAAATTACCCTTAGTATAAAGACACTGGGGCCGGCATCTTTGTATGTTTTAACTCCAGCCAAACAGCCTTAGGTAATACACTTTGCCAGACCCTGGAAGGCTTTATACTATGCCAGAACAACTCTCCTATTAAAAGTACAAAGAATCCATGGAGAAAATATGGAGATGGGATTTTTTAAAAAATGGTTCTAATCTTTATTTCAAACAAGAGATATCAAAAATGACCATTTTTATCGTTCCTATACTCTTAACATTTTGGTATATCCTGTGATCAAAGAATGAATTGGCTACTAGCAGTATGTGAAGCTAAACACTGGCTCTTTGGGCTAGAAATTAATCCCTGCTTTAATCTTCATGTTAGCAGAGAACTCAATTGCAAATGTAGCCATAAATGGTTGGAATTTGTCCCATTATTGGGTTTACAAACATGAATGTCGGGATTTTTTTATCTAACGATTGAAGGATTTGGGAAGGGATTTGTGGAGTTCTCTTGTTCTCTGATATCTTTTGTGGCTTTTCAAACGTGAATTACACAGACAAGCCACAAGACATCAGAAACCGCCCCCTGAAAAATAGTGCTACAAAGGCTGCATTTGAGCCTGGAAAGGCAGATTAATATGCTAATACATAAAAAGGGTAGATAAACTTTAAATATTTCAAATCCATCAGATGGCTCTTGCTAAGTACTCATATTGGAAAAGATTAGTTTCATTTGTAAATATATTGTGGCTGTTGTTCAGAACCAGAGCTTTACAAGTTTTCAAAAGAGCTTCTCTATGTACTTGAGGAGCAAAATGATCTGTCCAGGCTGGTCTGGGTGAACTGGGTCAGACGAAATAGCAAACTCTCCGCACATCATCCCAACCTTTGTCCATTTCTGGAACCCAGTCTGAACCAAAACTTTGTGAAGGCTCTAAAATGTTCATTGCGTTTCTTTCCTGTTACCTTTCACTTTCCATGCACTGCTGCACTTCTATGCCTGTGATGCGAAGTCCACCACACATCAGACTTGAAGGGGTTAAAGTGGCCAGGTTGATCAATTAACTCCCCAGGCTGCACCTGGAGGAGGCGGCAGGGAACAGGGATTGATTAAATGAGGCTCAGCTGCACAGGAACAGGAGGGGCCTATGTAAAGCCCAGGAGCTGAGAGCAGCTAAGGGCTGCAGGGAAGTCTGCAGTCACTCCTTGGGTGAAGAGAAGTGTGTTGGTGCTATACAGATAGGTACTCTACACTTACTCCCTGGGAGGAGGGAGTTTGGGCTCATAAACCCAGAGAAGGGTTATCTCTTGAGTGAAAAAGCAGAGTTTGCACGTATTAGAAATTAAAGCTTAGCACTGGGCTGGCTGAGAGGATTTGTAATAGACCTTGGAGATTAGCTTTATGGGTAATGAGTGACAGAAGTTTTCATCTTTGCATTTTGGTTTAAATCCAGTCCAGATTGTAGAGACTAAATTTTGTTTTCTATCTGACGCATCTTTATTGACTATGTGATATAAATTGGTGGTCTTAATCCTACTGGACCAGTTTCCATGTCACAAAGCCTCCCAAAGCTGGTATTCTTCTGGGCAGTTTCAGCAAAGAGACCAGGGATTGAATGGGCCATGCAAAGTGAGTTACATTCTCATCTCTAGAAAGTCCCCCAGTTCACGTATCAGGATCACCCATGTGCCAGTGTAGAGAAATTTTGCAGAGCCTTTAATATAAGTGATCTGGCAATAAGGAAAGGACTTCATTCTTCTAAGGTAGTGAACCTGGTACCTTTTATGAGAACCAAATTTACTCCAAACAAAGCATAACAGGAAGGGCCCAATCCTTAATTTCTCCAGCACATCTCCTATTTAAGTCAGTTGAGATGTGCATGAGTAAGAACTACAGAATTTGACCCCAAGAATTCAGTTTTAGTAATAGTAAGGCAATGACAGTAACTCATGAAGGCTAACAACATGAGCTTGAGTGGATGGACTATCTACAAGAGGCAGCATCACATGGTTGGCCAAGATAGTAGATGCCCAAAAGCTACAAGTTCTAATCTTGTCCTTTTTGACACCTTATTCAGTGGCCTTCATCGAGTTCTGTCATTTTTGTTTGCAGGCTTCATGTGTATCAGGAATGTGAAATCAGGTTGGGAAGACACCCTAGACTAAAGCCTTAGATTGTGGCAGGTTTCAGAGTAACAGCCGTGTTAGTCTGTATTCGCAAAAAGAAAAGGAGTACTTGTGCACCTTAGAGACTTACCAATCCGATGAAGTGAGCTGTAGCTCAGGAAAGCTTATGCTCAAATAAATTGGTTAGTCTCTAAGGTGCCACAAATCCTCCTTTTCTTTTTTAGATTGTGGCATTACAGCAATGACAGAATATTGGCCAGACCATGTTACACCATAGATCCCTAATCAGTATCATTGTGTGGCACTTGTGGGCTGCTGCTGACTGTTGCAGTGAGCAGTTCATGTTAGCAGTGAGTGGTTTCATGTGATATGATGGGATTCGTCCGTCATTTCTGTATCAGAAGGAGCTGTTCCCTGTCTGATTTAATACAAGTGATGGACCTGTTTAACTGTGATATAGACCATGTCATTTTTTGCGGCCGGATACCAAGTATTGTCTGCTTCTGCAGGCAATCTACTAGGCTTAACAGACCTATGATCTGATCCATGATTATCAGTCAGGACCATACTTCTGTTCACAGAACTGAGTGAGAAAACATAGTCTTGTCTTATACACATTACCAAAGCTTTCTGTGTTCTATGAATCAATCTGGACTCTTCTTTCTATCTGATCAAGGGGAAAAGTTTGATGAAATCAAAGTCCCATGTTCTGGTCAAGCCCTTTTCTGATACCTATGGCAACACAGATCTCCTTCTGTTGTTTTGTTAATCTGAGTGGAATATTCTGTTTATCTCCTCCTGCCTGGGTAGAGTGGAATTTAATGAAGCATTAGGTGTTTTTTTTCTCATGTCAACATATATGCAACTGGTAACATAAAATATCTTTCTCCCACTTTACACTTCTATAGCAGATTTCATCTACTGATCTCAAACCAGATAATCATCAAGTGATCCAATCCCTGTCGCTCATTCCCAGTTTCTGGCAAACAGAGGCTAGGGACACCATTCCTGCCCATCCTGGCTAATGAGCTCCAGCAGCCAACAGACCAGCATTGAGTTAACTGGATGGAGTTATTCCACCCAGTTACAGGGATGGCATTCAGTTGCATTCTGACCAGTGCCTCTGTCAACAAAGACCAAGAGGATCAGCCTCTCCCAGAAACACATGCTGAAACGAATGAGAGAGAACAGGACAGTCTGATGGCATCCCGTCTATTGCTGAAGTGCGATTATACTAGTACTTGATTTAAAAAAGCGATCCCTGCTTATCCTTCTGAGCTTCTGGAAGCCTTGTCTTGCCGTGTTAACTGAATGGAGTTTTGGGAGATGATTCAAGCAATGTAATCTAATTCCCTAATAAGCAGGAATTCAATCTCTTTGAATTACATGGCACATATTGTGTCAGATCTTCAGCTGCTCCGGAGTCATTCCAAGTTACACCAGCTGAGGACTGACATGTACATCGCATGAAATCATTCACGGCTGATATGAACCACTCCCTGCAACAATCACCAGCAGCCTGCAAGCTCCATGTGATGATGTTGTAAGAATTAGGGACCTGCAATGGCACATGTTCTTCTGGAGCCAAACTGATTTATATCACCTGAGGATCTCACCAAGGAGACATTTGAACTATTACAAAAAAAAGTCCCTATGACTGTGGGTTTATTTTCATTTGTAATAGGACAGAGAAGGCCTGGCCATTAACGTGGCTGTGTAATGCCAGGGGTGATGTGGCACAAACAGCATCTCTCACCTTTGCTCAGCCTGTCGATAGGCCAGGGATAACTGCAGGGAAATTGAGGGATTACTCCTGTGAGCCCCCTGGGGAGTAGGATAGTGCTCCAACGTTAGAAGGAGAGGAAGCAGAGTCATGGCCCCAGCCCTGTTTAACCCTGCCCCCAGATTGGATCTGGCACACCAGGGGAGTCAGTGGCATACCAAAAGGTGGTTGTGTTATTCTGCATACTGGGGAACCTCAAAAGTGCCCCCTGGAGCTCCCCGTGGAAGATGGGGCCATGTAGGAACAAATGATGAGCTGAACAGTAATAATGAGATTGTCTGAGGATCTTTCTTGTCTATTTATGGTTGGCTGGAGTTAATAAGCTCCTTGCTGATGGTCTTTAATCCACAGGTAGTGCCCGGGATCAAAGTCAGATGGTATCTTGATCCTCATTTTATATTGCTTGACCACCATGTTCCTGTAGCCAACCGTGGTCATCATCGGCCTGAAACCCTTGGCAGAAATAACGGCACTGTCATGGGCGCAGTTCTCCTGGCTACGCCATCCGAATGAATTCTAGAAAGAGGAATGGAAGACCACCACCAAGATCAGGAAACACAGGCACCATATGAATTGCAGTTCTGCAACAGTGACATTATAATGTAACAAAACTAATAAGGTTTAAAACCTTTGGCTATTCTTCCTGGCAATTAAGCCAACAGAGCAGAGAAATTCAATTAAGATGATCTGTGGCCACATATATGTAGATATCAGACATACCAGCAAGTTATGCACATCCGAAGAAGGCATTTGCTTTCTGAATGTGGAACAGGCTCTTTAACCACGGGTCTCCACTGAGTGGCATTGCATTACTAGCTTAGCTAGTTGGAAAATCTTTTACACGTGATTGGGTCCAATATACTGTAGTAGAGGGCAATGACTTATACAGGTTGGGAAATTAGTGAGTCCATAGAAAGGAAGAAGTCTGTGCATTTCTAAAATCACAAAGGTTAGTTTTCAGAGTAACAGCCGTGTTAGTCTGTATCCTCAAAAAGAAAAGGGGTACTTGTGGCACCTTAGAGACTAACAAATTTATTTGAACATAAGCTTTCGAGCTGTAGCTCACAAAAGCTTATGCTCAAATAAATTTGTTAGTCTCTAAGGTGCCACAAGTCCTCCTTTTCTTTTTAAAGGTTAGTTTGTTACACCTGTATACCATAGAAATTAACAGACACTCAGATTCTCCCCTGAGTAAATCTGGAGTAATGCCACTAGAATTATAGGAGTTACTCGGGATTTACACCAGCATAGTTGAGAGTTGGGTCTGACCCTGAGATATTTTGTAACATACCTGGGGATCCTTCTGAGTCAAAGGCTATATAGTATTATCATCATTTCTGCATTCAAGACCTAGTTAATGATCATGGAATCGGTGGGACTCATTCACTTCTAGTATAAATCCATTGAAGTCAAAGGAATTATACCAGGGATGAATGTGAGCCATAAAAATAGATTTTTGATATGGGAAAGAAGTATGAGGTCATATGCTCCTCATCTTCCTTCTAAAGCTGGATAGTTCAGCCTATCAGAAAACATGCATACACGAAATAGCTCCTTTGTCAGCATTCAGTGTTTGGATAGATAGGCTTGTTAAGAGAATAGAGCTCCAGAGGAACTTCAGGAAGAAATCGGTAGCTTTTGGGGAAAACACAAAACACTCTGTGGCATTTTGTCTGTAAGGTGAGTGAGAAGAGACTTGTGCTTCTTCCCAGAATTAGCTCACATTTATGAAGCATGTCATGAATGTCAAGTCTGTCCACGAGTCATGAAGCAACGGTGTGTTATTTCAAAGTCAAGTTGTCTCGTTCTTGCTATCCATGCTAGCCGGAATTTTGCCTCCATGCTCTGTAGTCCTTAGAGAGCAGCAGATGGATTCAGTCAGTCAGCACTAGTAAAACAGAACAATGGTTTAATGGAATTATACATATATATCAATCTTTATTTGTTGCTGGAGGATCTACATAGCCATCACTCCTGTCAGGCTGTTTACCAGCAAAGGTCAAAGGAGTAACTACTAGTATGTTTACAATCACACAGTGTAGCGAAGCTGGGGGAGGGGAGTGTTCAACGGACACATGCTGGGCCAGATTCTCTTCTCATGTCCCTTGGTGCATATAAGTAGGTACTCCACTGAAGAAAATGGGCCTGAATCATCATTGCTTTGAGCCGCAAGGAGTCATTTGCACCTGTGCGAAGTGGGTGTAAGATTCTACAATTCTAATATGCTTTCCAAGTGCACAAGATTACGTTAGGTGCAATAGCAGTGGAGAATTGGATCCCATGGAGTTAAGTTGGTGAATAACCAGTCCCTTTCTCTACTTTTTTGCTATTAAGTCCAATTTTAGTTTGATTGGATCAGGTTCTCAAAAATATTAATATTTCAAAGCTCATGTGGTTCAGCCACTTGTATCTTTAAACACATTTCTACTTATTCACCCTTAAAATGTTTAAAGGGGAGCATGGGTTCTGAAATCACATGCACCAGTGTAAATTGGGAGTGATTCTATTGAAATCAATGTGAAGTTGTTACAAGCGAGTGCAGAAAAAGGTCCCACAGTCCGGCTTTGACATTTAAATGTGAAATATTCACTGCATGCCATTTCCTTGCTTTCTGCTCAGTAAATATCGCTTTGTTCTTCAGTCCATGAGGCATATTTCTCAAGGGAAGTGCTTTCAACTCTAAAACAATAAACATATTGACCATTGCATAGACACTTGTAATAAGGTTTGTACTACATAAGCAGGCCATGACTTTCCCTGGCCGGAGTCATGGTTAACATGTAGCCCATGTGAAATGTCTGAGTAGATAAGATGGCATCCCATTGTTTCTTTGGGTTGTAGCATACACAAACAACCCATATATTTTTGCAGATGAGATCACTTCCTCCCAGACTGAGCTGTCTATCTCTACTAGTGGAACTGACTGGTGAGTGTGTTACCTGTTGTGCCCGCCCCTTGCCGTACCCGCCCATGCTGATCCACAGAAGATGCGAGTCTATTACCGTCCACAGGTAGGGAGCCTTAACTTAAGCTGTAACAGCCCCTACTTTAAGCTCTGGAGATCCCTGGATCAAATGCTCATGTGTCAGCTAAGATGACAACCATCACTGTAGCAGAGTTTTGTCTTGAGGAGGGATAAGAAGTCTTCTCTGTTTGAACTTCAGCCACTCACTGAGAATCTTGGGCTCATGTGTACTGTGATTTATGAACATAAGAACACAAGAACGGCCATACTGGGTCAGACCAAAGGTCCAATTACCCCAGTATCCTGTCTTCTGACAATGGCCAATGCCAGGTGCCCCAGAGGGAATGACCAGAACAGGTAATCATCAAGTGATCCATCCCCTGTTGCCCATTCCCAGCTTCTGAGAAACAAAGGTTAGGGACACCATCCCTGCCCATCCTGGCTAATAGCCATTGATGGACTTATCCTCCATGAACTTATCTAGTTCTTTTTTTAACCCTGTTATAGTCTTGGCCTTCACAACATCTTCTGGCGAGGAGTTCCACAGGTTAACTGTGTGTTGTGTGAAAAAATACTTCCTTTTGATTGTTTTAAACCTGCTGCCTATTAATTTCCTTTGGTGACCCCTAGTTCTTGTGTTATGAGAACAGGTAAATAAAACTTCCTCATTTACTTTCTGCACACCGGTCATGATTTTATAGACCAGTATCAGATGCCCCCTTAATCGTCTCTTTTACAAGCTGAAATTCCCAGTGTTATTAATCTCTCTTCATATGGAAGCCGTTCTATACCCCTAATCATTTTGTTGCCCTTTTCTGAACCTTTTCCAATTCCAATATATCTTTTTTGAGATGGGGAGAGACCACATCTACACACAGTATTCAAGATGTGGGCATAGCATGCATTTATGTAGTGGCAATATGATATTTTCTGTCTTAATATCTATCCCTTTTCTTAATGATTCCCAACATTCTGTTTGCTTTTTTGGACTGCCACTGCACATTGAGTGGATGTTTCCAGAGAACTCTCCACAATGACTCCAAGATCTCTTTCTTGAGTGGTAACAGCTAATTTAGACCCCATCATTTTATCTGTATGTGTATTCATTTTATATGAATAAGGTTCACGTCCCCTTTGGCTGATGAAATCCTGTAGAAAGATGTGATGGCAATGGCTGGAGTTAATTGTTAATGCTTCTCTGTGGGAGCATTGAATGTGAGCTTTTATTATAGATGGAATTGTCAGCCCTTGCTCAAGAAACCCTTGCTTGATACTGACAATTTATTCATTTTCCCTGTTTTCATTTCATCTTCTCTCAAATCTGCCCTTTCTGGTGGGAGATCAAGATGTTGACAAGAGACCTTAAATAATCCTTGGAGTCTTCTGGTCTTCAGGCTTCTTCGACCTTGCTTGATTAGGTTTTTATGTCTGGACTCTGTTTGTGGGGTTGACTGATGGACTTTTCGTAAATCAATTGTCCACTTTGATTTACTTCAGTTTACTGGATGCCTTTGATACCAGAGTGGCTCTGTTCCTTTCTTTCTCAGTGATCCTAGTGGGCAAATTGCCCATCTGACCCCAAAACTCTTATGTGGGTTTCCACAGGATTCCATTTTTTTCTCAGATACCAAGCCACTCAAAAATTACTCTTGGTAGGGAAGATCAATAACCCCTTATGGTCAATGTTATTAAGGGCAGGTGATACCCTTAAAAAAACCCAGAACTGATATCTGGTTTATATCCATCACTATGAGAAGAGAAATAACCTTCAGATAAAAATATATTAGGTGCTCAGATACCATGGTTAAGAGCATGGTATTAAAAACTCAAACTTTTTCTTAATAACTAAACATTTTGTGCCAAAACCAAAACACCTCTAAAACCCATTTTTTTTCATTGAAAAACAATTTTGATTCCCATCTCTCCAAAAATCCACAAATGTGAACAATTGTGTTCTGCATACAAAGAGTCAGATGATGTTGCAGAATATATTCACAAAAAGAAAAGGAGTACTTGTGGCACCTTAAGGTGTGATTCATGAGATACCTGTGGACAAGAAAATGCCCACTTTGGTTGCAAAGTTAACTGGTAAAGGATTTAATATATTCAATGAAATGCCAATTCAAGATGCTTTGTATTACTCTAAATTCAAAGAAATGGTTTTAAAACAATTTCAGATTATCCCTGAAACATATAAGGTGAAATTTAGGAATTTTAAGAGAAATGTTGATGAGAGTAATGGAGAATATGTAAACAGGATGAAAGATCTGATGGGAAAAGGGATTGAAAGCTTTGAAGAAATATTTGACCTTCTTGCTCAGAAGCATTTCCTAAGCATACGTAAAGATGATGTGAAACAATGTCTATGGGACAAAAATGTGAAAACTGTGGATGAGATGTCTTCTCTAGCAGGTGCCTTTGAGCAGTCCCACATATCTATTGAAACCACTAAAAGAGGATTTTAAACTGGTGGGAAGCAGGGTTCCCGTTGTACCCCTGCGGAAAAGAAGAGGGTGGCTGGGAGGCTAGGCACTCACTTCCCCAAAACCGTTCCTCTAATTCCCTTTGAAAACAGAAGAGTCCAAAAGATGCTATCACTGTAATTCCACTGATCATCTGAGGAATAAAAGCCCTGGGCTGTGAGGAAGCAGACAACAAATAGCTCATGTTAATTCTGTTGTCCTCAACACACAAACCTTTCAGGCAATTGAAACTTATCGTACTGGTATTGTGGGATTAGCCTCTGCAGAACCAAACATGGAGTACATAAAAGTTGTCAAGATTAATGGCAAGGAATACTTAGGGTGGGAGGGTACAGGTGCAGACATTTCTGTGGTTAAGCGTAGTGTAATTCAAGAAGGTGCCATATTGCTGGGGAAAAAGGCAGAGCTTTTATTAGTAGGAGGTTACAGGATTCTTATATCTTTGACCAAAATGCATAGAGAAACTGATGGTTAAGAAAGTGTACTAACAGAGGGAATAGTAGGCCATATTCTCATTGACATGCTTATTGGGAATGATTTTTCAGGATAGCTCAGGCTGTTAAGGCATTTGCCCACAGCAAGGAGGAGTATTATGCAGGGCCCCCAGAGGGAAAGTGTAAAGTTCCAGGAACTGCTGAAAGAAAAGGGGAAAGTCTCTTTGATTCCTCTGCAGCAGGAGGAAGCAGTCTGCTTTCAGGTGTGAGGGAAATTGAGACCGGCTCCTACGTTGCAGCTGAAGGCAATTTACGCTGCAGGGTTCAGCTGATTGCCATATTTGGGGTCGGGAAGCAATTTTCCTCCAGGGCAGATTGGAAGAGGCCCTAGAGGTTTATCACCTTCCTCTACAGCATGGGTCACTGGAGGATTCTCTGCACCTTGAAGTCTTTAAACCATGATTTGAGGACTTCAATAGCTCAGACATAGGTGAGAGGTTTATTACAGGAGTGGGTGGGTGAGATTCTGTGGCCTGCATTGTGCAGGAGGTCAGACTATATGATCATAATGGTCACTTCTGACCTTAATATCTATGAGTCTATGAGTGTAACAGGAATAGATCCCACTTTAGAGAGCATAGAGAGATGTGTCCTAGAGGGGGTCCAGAGAAGAAAACTGGGGAAGGAAGAGTGAGAGTATGTAAATGTCTCCTCACTGGTCACTTGGGAGAGGATGCTCAGGATAGAATGGCTGATTCAGCATTTTTGCACACAGGCACTCATCCTGTGACTCAGGTTTTGAGAGGGAACTGTGTACCTTACCTTTCGGAGGGGAGCAGTCACACAGCTGACCTCTCAGGGATAGAGAAAGTGGTGACGGAGGGTACCCCAATCCAAGTCCCAGTTTTTCAGGGCACCTGTCTTCTGATATGTTTGTGGAAATGAACAGGATTTCAGGAGCTTTAAGACAGGATGCAAATTCTACTGAAGAAATGGTTGTCTGTGAGAATGCAAATTACCCAGCTGGCAGAGGGGAGGATGGCTTTCTTCAGGCTGATAAGAAACAGAAAGTACCTGAGGGAGAGCTGCTGGAAAAAGGTGCATTTTACCAGAGTAGACACTCTTAACCCAGAGAGCACAGATCACAACCCCCTACGGAAGGTCCCAGAGCTCATAGGGGGATCACAGGGCAATCCCAAGAGGGGAGGTGGATTTTTTGTATATGAATAACCCTGGGGTTGGCAGACAACTCCACAGAGGGTCAGCCAATATACAGAATTCCCCTACATCCTTACCTCACCATACCTTGGGGTACGAAAGCCCCCAAAATATGATTGGATTGAGGACCCATACTGAAAGAGACACTGAAGAGAAAGGGTGGGGGGATCAGTAACTGAGTACATGTTAAGGATCAGGAAGGAGTTGGAAGGCAAAATGTGTGTTGAACAAACCAGACTGTCCAAACAAAGGTGTGGTATGAAAAAAATACTTGGAAACACCTGTTTGTGATGAAGGATTTGGTGTTACTGTTAAATCTCATGATAAAAGGTTTGATGCTACTGGTAAATCTTATGACAAAGAATTTGGTACTGATGGTAAATCCTATGAAAGGGTGTAATACACACAATTTTTGGGAAAAGCTTTTGGACATGCTAAGAGTGATAAATAAGAACACACCTGTGTTAAGAGGCCCTGTGGTAATGCTGCTTCTCAGCTAACACCTGTAAACAGGCTTGAAGCTTGTCACAGCAATGAAACCATAGCAAACCTGGTCTGCAGTGTGGAAGAAACAACTGAGGCACACCACCTCATGGCATTGACAGCTAAATGCCAAAATCTCTACACTCTAGAAAACATTAATATCTGCCTTGATTTAACACCATTTCGAAAGGCAGAAGGGTTAACAATGCTGCACAGATACAAAGCAATGCTTTCCAGCACCACAGAGAAGACACACTGGCTAACTTTTGAGATCACGAGACTGATCCACAGTGTTAAAAGATACACATAACTTGACAGAAACACACGTAGGTAGCACTACAATGTTTAGCAATGCTTCGGAGTTGTATTGTCAAAACCTAAAGAGGACCTTGAGCACTCTGCCTCCACATTAGTCAGTGACTAACACGCCTGCAGAAAACTATCGGGGGAGGTGCGACACTCTGTACCTCAAAGTAGCACCCTGAAACCCCCGTATTCACCATTGTGATCTGATTATGATGTGTTTTGTACAATGCATGCCTTGTGAGGTATCATTTGAAAAGACCATCTGTTGACCACTAATATCCTGTTGGATTGTGTGTACCATGATTATATGTGAAGCTATGAAGTATTGCAATATCTGTTACTAACATATGTTGTGAGGTTGGGAGACGACAACCTTTCAGTGGCAACAAAGGACCAGCCAGCCATGTGCTTATGGCCCATTAAAAGGGAGTCCAGTCTCCCAGTGGCCATTCCAGAGATTTCTCAGAGAGAGCACATATGCAGTGGACAATGCTTGACCAATGGGGACTGCCTGATCTGCACGTCACAGCAAGGATCTTTCCAGCAAGCTTGAAGAAAGTATAAAAGAGGGGAAAGTGACATCATCACTTGCTCCCCCCCCCCCCCGCCATCTCAACACTTGGAATAACATCTGGAAGACAAAGACTTTGAACTGGGGTATGGTGTCCTAGGCTAGAAAGGAAGTCCAGTCTATATATTTAGGAACTGTAACCTGTTTTTACCATCTGTCAGCAGAAGACATTGTTTGATTCAACTCTTACTTAGACTAAAAGTTTAGGATTTAGAATGCGTTTACTTTTCATTTTCTAGAGGTAACTATCTCTGAGCTTTATGCCTACCACTTAGAATCACTTAAAATGTATCTTTCTCTAGTTAATAAACCTATTTTATATTTTACCTAAAACAGTGTGTTTTGGTTGAAGTGCTTGGGAAATCTCAGCTCAGTTTACAAAGGCTAGGGGTGTGTCCACTCCACACAGACAGTGGTGGGCTAATGAACTTGCACTGCCCAGGGGAGCCTTGAGCAGTGTAAGATGGTACATACAGTCCTAGGGTGTAGAGATGGAGCTGGGGACAATTGGCGGGAGCCTCTCTACTGATGGTTCATGAGTGACTGGGAAATCATTCATGTAAATCCGTTGGGTGAGTCCCTGCCCGTGGATGTCTATGTAAGTGCAATCCCTGTCAGAGGCGTGAATTTTGACATCATCAGCACAATGTCAGAGGCAGCCCAGGTTGGTGCGTTCAGATACAGCATATTACTTTTAGTTGGGCTCTTTCTGGGTGCAAACGAAAGTTTTGTTTTCAACAAGTAAAATCCCTAAACAGTCTTGATCCTGGTGTGTGCGAGTGTGTGAGATACAAGTGCTCTCTGATTTGAGTCATTACTGCGACTCTATATAATGTATATTCTTTTTCTTCCATTTTTCTTCTTGAAACTGCTTTTTGATCAAACTGCAGAAAACTAAAAGCACTTGGCATGTGTGGAGCTGGGAATAAAGGGTTTTAACAGATAATTTACTCTGCAGGATGGATCCATTTTAAATATTACTGTTATTATGGCCTTCTGATGCTTTGATGTGTGCATCAGCACCAGAACAGTTAATGTTTCTTTAAATTATGTTATTAAAGTGTTCACACCTAGTGAATTATTCCTCCCATGAGTACATGTGCATGAAATCAGAAAAAAAAGATTGCAGAGGAGAATCGCACTTCATACATATTCTAATTTACTCACAAAATAGGCTCTCTCCCAAATGCATCGATATTATTTGTTTTAAAAACACAAAAGAAAAAAATAACAATCCCATGAGTGCCATTAAATTCAAAATACTGTTTCCTTCATTATGATGATTTCTGTAAAAGAGCATAAGGATTTAGCATACCTTCTCCCACCCCAGTGTATGCACACAACTTATACAGGACACTCCAAGTAGCAGGTGCAAATAGGGTCAATCCAAACCTCTGATCTGGACATACTAAGACTTTGGGAAAGTGTTGTGGCTCTGCACCCTATGGCTTGGTTCGGTTGTAGCAAGACATGATCCCACCGATGTTGATTGTTGTATGATAAGCTAGAAAAATATTAGTGATATGTTATTGCCTACACGTCGCAGTTAAGATCAGGGCCCCATTGTGCTAGGCACTGTGTGAAAAACACAGACACTCTCTGCTCTGAAAAGATTACAGCCTAAATAGGAAAGATAGACAAAAATGGAAGTGGAAACAGAGAAAGTGTCTTGCCCAAGGTCACACAACAAGTCTGTGGCAGATCCAGGACCCTGCTCTCCTGATTCCCAGTCCAGTGCTCCGTCCACTAGCTCATGCTGCCTCTAAAATAAGATGTGGTAAATGAGTTATTCTGGGGTCTATCTCCTGTCCTTGAATGGAAAGAGACCCATCAATGAGAGCTGGATGAAATATTCTTAGTGAAAGGTTCCACTATGAAATTTGCTTATTCTTGCATTTTAAAAATGCAGCATTTTAGGGCTATTTCACAGTTACAAAGGTCTTTGGCATATATATTTTCATTGTTTGTTGAATGAGAATTGCATGACGTGTAGTGAACGAGAAGGCACGGTAGCTTCTATTTTTTCCCTGAAAATCAGGAGAGCTGGGTTCTAATCCCATTTCATATAACCAAAAGGGAATATTATGATCATTTAGTCTGACCTCCTACCTAACACAGGCCATTCAATGTCATCCAGCAATTCTTGCATCTAGCCCCACAACTTGTGGTTGTAATACTGTATTTCTATGTGAGCTTGGGCAAATCACTTCAACTCTTTTAGCCTCAGTAAAATGTGGTCAGTGATGCTGACCTGCTTCATGCTGGTGTTGTAAGGTACCACAAAATGAGGTTTGTTCAAAGTAATAAAATCAATCAGAGGTGGGAAGAGAACTTGTGGATTTCTGTCTTCTTGTCTGTGCTCAGTTCATTAGACTGTTCTGCCTACAAAGACTCAAGCCATGCTGAAAATTCAGACATGAGGATTTTTAACTCATACTGGCTCTTCAGTTTTCTATGGGTTTCTGTCCTAAAAAAACCCAACAAAATATAAACAAACAAAACCCACAAAACGAACAAAAGATGCCCAGCTTCCCAAAAATGACAAGGCCATAAAAATACATGAAACACATTAATGAAACAAGGTCAATGAAAATTCATGCAAAAATTGTCATCAGTTTCACTCATCTATTGATCTCAAAGGAATCTTCCGTCCCTAACTACTAAGATCTTATTGCCATAATTTGATTTTAAAAATATTTATATAATAGTATATTGTGTGCAACTGTTGATCACATGTAGGGGCCATATGGGGCAGAAGGGCATTGGTCTTTGGCTAGAGTAACGAACATCCAGCAATTCTGCTGCTGTGGCGTCTCCCAGGCTTTTGGCACAATCCATCCGTACCTTGCACTTGTAGAGTTCCAGCATGGGTAATGGGAGAAGACCTCAAGACTATATAAGTCTAATATTCAGGGTATACAAAAATCATTTAGACTCTGATCCCCCCAGGGGATCCATCTATTGCAGTGGTTCCGAAACTTTAACAACCTGGGAACCCCTTTCACTAAAATGTCAAGTCTCGCGAACCCCCTCCTAAAAATGAACATTTCCAGGGATTTTCTCCTTTACCTGAATATAAATAATAAAAGCAGTGATCTTGCAAATATAAAATTTGTTTTATGACATGCTTATTAAACACTATTTATTATTATTTATAATGACAGTATTTTTATTACATTATGAAAACCGCTACACCCTTCCAAGATCTCACTTTCGCATCTTGTATCACTTTGAATAAGCCTGTTATAAGACAAGGCTCCTAGGTTTCATCAAGGAGTATCAGATGTGAAACAGCATGAAGGTATTTAAGAAGCCAACTCAAAGAATTCCTCCTACACAAGCATTCAGGTCTTGAGCAGTCCACGCAAACAACACATGTTACAACAAAGCTTAAACTTGTTCTTCATAATAATTTAAAAACAATACTAGCTGCTTATTTAATTTTAAAAACAGCAAAAAATATCCACCTCCCTTTCCATTTCTTATAAGGAGCCTTGAAGTTTAAATCATCCAATGAAGTGAGCTGTAGCTCATGAAAGCTTATACTCAAATAAATTTGTTAGTCTCTAAGGTGCCACAAGTACTCCTTTTCTTTTTGAGAATACAGACTAACACGGCTGCTACTCTGAAACCTCTCAGTGTGACAGACATGCTTGCTATGATTTGCTTAGTTCTTGAAAGTCCAAGGGCTCTGAGCCGCTGGCCCTGTGCTGCCCAGGCCCCCTAGGGACAGCTCTGTCTGCCATTAGGGAATTTTTCCCCGAGAACCCCCTGTAACATTTCACAAACCCCAGTTTGGGAACCACTGATCGATCGTAATGTGATGGACCAGTTAAGCAAGGAACTATAGCTCCCATCATTTCCCCTCCCCACTGCAGATCCCTTTTCCTCTGGCCAGGTAGCGGGGAAAGACCCTGAACCAGGGCATGGGTGGGCTCTGTCTTTGGGGAAGCGATGGCCCCAGGGCTGGTCAGGAGCAGCAGAGAGAAATCCCCAGGAATTGTATGCAGAGCTGCTTGTGGAATAGGCTGAGAGTGCTAGATGTGACAGCAAGGTGCAGCTCTGGGTAGGACTTATGGGGAAGCAGCAGCAGCTGGGCAAGGAACCAGTGCAGAGGGGACCCGGTGAGAGACACTAACTAAGCACGGCTTAGAAACCTGCAAGCTCCTGTTTGTTAAATAGAGACTGGACTGGAGAGAGCACCCCACGCACTAGGCCTGAAAAGCCCTGACTCTCAGTTGGACTGCCTCAGGGACCCCCACCAGAACCACTGTTTCTCACCTTGAGCTGCAAGTGTTTAAGCCCCTGTACTTACAGTATTTGCAACTTATTCCTTTCCTGGCAGCCTGCTAACATACCCTTTTCCCTTAGCCACGTGTCTGGGTAGTTATTGGGACTCCCCACAGTGAGCATCTAGGAGGCCTTGCTGCTGAAGCAGGTACAGTGGTTGCCTCTGACTCATGGTAAACCTGGTAAGTTATTGGCTGTTTTGGGGTTTTGCTGCTCCAGGACTGAGCCGCCCCAATACTTACAGTAAACTTTTTGGGGGCGGGGACCATCTTTTTGTTCTCTTTTTGTACAGCGCCTAGCACAATGAGGTCCTGGTGCACAACTGGGACTCCTAGGTGCTACTACAATACAACTTAATAATACATGGACCAATGATGTACAGAAGTAAGGATCTGCTTGGGGAGATCCCTGCGCAGAATGGGGGAGGGAGCTGAATCTGGAGATGTACTGGTACTCGCTGAGAGCTGTTCAGTTATTATTGTTTATTATATTATTTTTATCATAGCGGCCAGAGGGCTAAAGCAGGCCCTTGTGATAACATCATGAGAGTTGGCAACGTTGCTGCAAATACACAAGACACTAGTGAGTTAGAGTTAGTCGAGCTTCTTTTGTGTGTTATGTTCATGCTTGGCCAAGCTGACGTTGTTTTCTTGTTCTAATGAACGTTTGGTGGGACAGGTACGTCCCAGCTCTGTCTAAGTAACGGCAAGTGTGACCGAGGAGCACTTTCGGGAAGCTGATATTTAATCTGATTTGTTTGGGTTTTTTTTTTAAAAAAGCTTGGCAATGAAAAGCTCAATCCACAGTAGAATTCTTCCCCTTGCGCCTGTACCTGACCCTTCTTCAAACTGTCTATTAACCCAGCTCACTTAATTCCAATGCTATGTTCAGAGAACTGAGCAGCTGGTGATCAGAACACATTTTACTAAGGCCATCCACTGAGACTGTCATAAAAGGCCAGGCAAGAAGTTCCATCCCAGTGCCACGTGTAATGCATTTCAAATGGATTGCTTTTTAAGTTTGCTATTTAATGTGTCTGTTTTATTTTAAAAGATGCTACGCTTGCTTAACACACTTACTTTGTGACCAGGTTGTATAAGTCCACATGATACGTAATTCAATAAAACAAAATGTGATCATCACTGTGTGATTGTTTTCATAGTTTTGCTGTGATTCCACTCCTGTGGCAATGAAAACTGGTGTTTACCATCCTGTAAGCCAGGCAGATAAAGCGGAAAAGAAAATAAGATGTAGCTGATGTGTTTTAGGTCTGATCTGGTTCTGGTATCTTTTTGCTCCTGCATATGCTGGCTTTGCAGACATAGCAGCTGAGATTCTAGGCTAGGCCTGTTAGGGGGCTTATTCCTTCACCCACTTACTTCCCTGGTCCTTCTCGCATGAACAGAGAGCAACAATACCCGAAGTCCAAAGGTGCAAACAATTTGATGTTTATTGGGGTGAACTTACAGCAAGCATGAGTCCAGTTTCCTTCCTAAGTGTCCCCCTTCCCAGCTCTGACACCACAGAGCCTTACACCTGTGTCCCTGTTCCCATTCCTGCCCTTAGCCAAACATGATTCCAATTTTCTTACCCCCATTCCCTGTTCCCATTTCCCCTCCCCACACCCACCCACCCACTTCCTGATTGACTGCAGACTATATAGTAAAACTTGAGTTCTGCTTAGCTATACCTTAACCAATCATTTTCCTGAAATTTAACTAACCAATCCTAACGTATTGTAACATGACTATGTAACCAATTATATCCCACCACCTTAATTAGTTTACACCCAGCAAAATTAATTATACAGCAGACAGAAACAATCACAGGACCAGAGAGAGACCATGCAAATAAACAATAGCAAAGTGGGAACTATAATGACAAAACAATACAGAAGTGAGGATTTCACAACTACATCTATTGATAAGTGACAGGTTTCGGAGTAACAGCCGTGTTAGTCTGTATTCGCAAAAAGAAAAGGAGTACTTGTGGCACCTTAGATAAATTGGTTAGTCTTTAAGGTGCCACAAGTACTCTTTTTATTGATAAGTGCGTTCTTGCCAGACAGGATGCTATCAAACGAAGTTTCCTTTTACGTTTTCTAGGCACTTCCCTTTCTCTGGAGGTGAGAGGCATTATCAGGACAGGATTGTATTCCTAACAGCCCAATAGCACCTTCTTTCAATGTGACCAGCTTGGGATGTGAGGATGTGACCTGTCGCTTCCCAGCTTATGGCTGCCTCTGCTGCTTAGCCAAAGGTCTTAGCCTAAGAATAGGGCCTCAGACTGTCACAGTAAGAGAAGGCCCTTACACCGGCAGACAGTGATTTTGATTCTTTTATATCCCTATAACTAGCCAAGTGATAAGAATGCACCTAAATTCTTAAAATACAGGCCTTTGCAGACAGGCCTGAATATCTATATCCTAACAAGGCCTGTTAAAAGTGCAGCACACAACTTGCAGCCCTTGGGGTGGAAGGTCTCTCTGCCTCTATTGCGCCCTGTCGATTCTGGACTGTGCTGGGAACTGTATATGTCAGGCGGCTGCTTTAAATGAAAGCAGGCCATACGAGGCTGCCCAGAGGATGCAGCACCACCCAGGCACCCTGTTGCCCTCTGCATATACCTTGTGCCCTAGCTCCTCTCCCAACAGACTCCTTATGCTGGGGTTTGTGACAGGGGCCTATGCGGGGCAGCTGACAGCTGTCCTATGCAATGCCTGCGCTAGGAAGTTCTTCCCCAGCTGTCTATAAGGCCATAGCAGGAAAGAATCCTTCCCAATGTGCTTTGTAGGAAAGGGTTACAAACAGAACGCTGCTGCGACAAGGTGTGTGAGGCAATATCATTTACTGGACCAACTTCTCTTGGTGGAAGGTACAAGTTTTCAGGCTATACTGGGCTCTTCTTCTGTACGATCTTACGCATATATTGCATAAATTACAAACTAATACTTTGTTTGATTTACTTTTAGCTCAAATTAAGAGAACACAGTCCCAGGAAAGCAGAATAGTCTCCAGGAGTGCGTGTGTTCTGGGTAAGTGTCTGCTTTGAAATGTGCACAAAATGGCCTCCAGCCTCTGCAGCCGACAAGGTCCTTTAGGGTTACCAGGCATCCAGTTTTGAACGGAACGCCTGGTTGAAAAGGGACCCTGGTGGCTCCAGTTGGTGCTGCCGACTGAGCTGTTAAAATCCAGTAGATGGCACAGCGGGGGCCTGGGGCTAAGGCAGGCTCCCTGCCTGCCCTAACTCCGCACGGTGCCCAGAAGCAGCCACCAGGTCCCTGCAGCCCCATGGCGCATGGGCGGCCAAGGAGGCTCTGGACGCTGCCCCCGCCCCCAGTGCCTCTCCACAGCTCCCATTGGATGGGACCATGACCAGTGGGAGCTGTGGGGGCGGAGCCTGCAGGCACGAGTCATGGTAAGTGTCGCTGGGACCCCCCCAATACCCCAACCTTCTGTCCCAGCCCGTTGCCCTCTCCCGCACCCCAAACCCATCATCCTCAGTACCACTCCAGAGCCCACATCCCCAGCCAGAGCCCTCACCCCCCTCCCATACCCTTGCCCCAGCCCAGTGAAAGTGAGTGAGGGTGGGGGAGAGCAAGCGACGGAGGGAGGGGGGATGGAGTGAGAAGGGCCGGGGCCTCAGAGAAGGGGCGGGGTAGGGGTGTTCGGTTTTGTGCCATTTGAAATTTGGCAACCTTAAGGTCCTTAGGGAATATGTAGATGGAGGGTGAAGTTTTCAAAGGCACAAGGCATTTATACACCTGTTCCATTGAAAGTCTGTAGAAGCTAGGTGCCTATCTGTCCTTTTGTGCTTCTGAAAATCGAATCTGTAGTACACAGAGAGATTTAAGAGTTACATAGCTGCATACACCAAAGTTTTCCACTAAAGTTCATATGGCAACATGTTAAATTTGAATCAGTAATTTTGCTTCATCAGGAAAGTGTAAAGCATCAGAATGAACTTTAGCTAGGTTACCCAGTAATTACTAACTAGTCTATTCACTCCTTCCATTTACCCATGATGATTATTGCACTTACTGTAGTTCTTGTTCCTTTTTTCTGCCTCTCATAGGCATGGTAGAGGAAAACACCATGAAAATTATTTTATGGGTGGATTTAGACAATGGAGATTAGTCATTGCTGCATTCTTTGCACATGCAAAATTTCCATTGGCTTTACTGGGGTTAAACACACACATGGGCTGTGTGATTAAGCCTTTCCTAAATAATTGTTTCTGTCAGCTTTACAAGAATTGAAATATTTTTTAGCTTTGATTTAAAACTTTCACTGTTTTTCACAGCTGGAAAAGCAATTTCAGTGCCTTCATGGATGAAGGGGCACAGAATGAACTTGCTGCTGCTTTCCCAGGTAAACTCAGAGTCTTGCACCTGGTGAAATCCTATATTTTTTCTGGGATTATTCTTTGGTATTTAAACTAAGGGAATAGGAGAGGGCAGCTAGGAGAATGGAAATTGAAATATAGAACCAATTTACCACATGTATAGCTATCAATATTTCTAATTATTGAATCGCACTTCTCACAATAGTCTGTTTTACTATTTTATCTGCATCTCCTGGAATTATCTTTTTACCTGAGGAAAGATAAGCTTCATCTACCCCTGTCATGGCAGATAGAGTTGGAACAGGTCTATATGTCATAATTACAACCTAGTCTAGTAACCCAGATTTACCACTCTATTGCAAGTAGACCCAGTCTCTGGGACCCATGTGCTTCAAAGCCAGCTAGGTCTGGGGATAGTCTAGTCCCTGTTTCTAGCTCTGGGACTTCAGGACATGATCCTAAGACCAGACATCTTCTCTAATTTCTGTCCTGGGGACATGGGATGCCACCATGCAGACCCCAAAGCCAGTGCTTCAGCCCCTCGTCCCAAGTCCCCGAGTCTCTTACATATGTTCCTTCAGCATTCCAGGTAGGCTGTGGGCACTCTAGGCTTCTAGATCGGGGTGGCCAACCTGAGCATGAGAAGGAGCCAGAATTTACCAATGTACATTGCCAAAGAGCCACTGCAATATGTCAGCGGCCCCACATCAGCTCCCCTACCCTGTTCCCGGCACCTCGGGCCCACCTGCAATCCTGCCAATCAGCACCTCCCTCTCCCTCCTTGCACCTCGCAATCAGCTGTTTTGTGGCATGCAGGAGGCTCGTGGGGGGGGGGAGTGGGAGGAGCAAGGGCATAGCAGGCTCAGGGGAGGGGGCAGGAAGGGGTGGAGTGGGGGCAGGGCCTGGGGCAGAGCAGTGAGCACCCTCCGGCACATTGGAAAGTTGGCGTCTTTAGCTCCAACCCTGGAGTCGGTGCCTATACAAGGAGCCGCATATTAACTTCTGAAGAGCCGCCTGTGGCTTAAAGCCACAGGTTGGCCACCCCTGTGCAAGATGAACCCTTTCGACACAAAGTGGTGGGAAAGCAAAGAGGGATTTCGTAACCCAAGTCACTTTACTCTTAAAGCACTCAAGAGCTGCAGATCCCAGAAAACAACAAAAGAGCAAGGCCGCACCCTCCCGTCCTCTGAGCTCATCCCTTCTGTGAGTTCAGGATTTATCAATGCTTCAGACTGGGCAGAGTCCACCATGCCCTCTCTCTCCTGCAAGCCATTCTTATGCGTGTTGGTGGTCGGCCACTGCATACAGCAGAGCTCCATTGTAAAGCAGGGCCACAGTTTCTGAGCCATGTGCTCAAGCTGAAAAGCTCCAGACAAACCAGACATACTTGCCCCTCCCCCCCTCGCAAACCACTGGGGTGGCAAGACCATTGTTCCATGGAGTGGCCCAGTACAGAGTCGATGGCTCTTAGTGGTGGTCCTTCAGTGAGAAATAAAACCTTACCCAGGCAGGGCAGCTGTCTGGAATGCAGAGTAAATGTCTGCCTTTGAGCTAGTCTGAACTAACGTGACCACAGTGCCAGTATTTCAGCAAAGATACAAAACAGATTTCACAGTGTGGTAGATTCATATCCCATTCCATCACAGTCATCTAGTCCAGCATCTTGCAAGTGTAGAATTGTTCCCTATAGAATACTTGTTCATGCTTTGTGAAGCCTGGTATTAAAAGCAACTGATTCTACTCCCATTAAAGTCAATGGGAGCAAGATTAGGTACAATGTCTCTGGGTAACTTTTTCAGAAGTGCCTAAATTACTTAGGAGCCTAAGTCCTGGAAATATTTTACCCTCTAAGTTTTAGCCTTCCTTTCTCTATATAGCCTTTTAGCAACAAATCAAAAAAGAACTTTCTTGCTTCATTAAAAATATGAACTTTAAAGTTTTCCAGTACAATACTTTGCATTTCTATAACATCGAGTGATCTCAAAGCACTTCACAAAGTTAGGGAATAGATTATATCTATTTAATAGATTGGAAAACTGAGGCTCAGATAGTTTGTCTTGATCTCACTGGGAGTCATGGGTGCTCTAAAAATCAGGCCACTTATATTTAGGTGTACAGATTTGGGTCTTATTTTAGTGACCCAACTTTGAAAATGTTGGCCTACAACAGTGGCTCTCAACCTTTTTTGACTACTGTACCCCTTTCAGGAATCTGATTTGTCTTCAGTACCCCAACTTTCACCTCACTTAAAAACTACTTGCTTACAAAATCAGACATAAAAATACAAAAGAGTCACAGCATGTTGTTACTGAAAAATTGCTTCCTTTCTCATTTTTACCATATAATTACAAAGTAAATCAAATTGGAATAGAAATGTTGTATTTGCATTTTAGTGTATAGTGTATAACGCAGTATAAATAACCCATTGTCTGTGTACTGACTTCGTTAGTGCTTTTAATGTAGCCTGTTGTAAAAGTTGTTAAATATCTAGATGAGTTGATGTACCCCCTGGAAGACCTCTGTGTACCGCTGGTTGAGAACCACTGGCCTACATGACCTGCCTAAACTCACACAGCCAGTCAGTGGCAGAGAAACCCAGTAGTTCTGACTAGAGGTGAGTGAATAATTGATTTTTCTGGGTTATTTTTTTATTTGTCAAAATTTGAATTCAAAACACTGTTTT
The DNA here is from genome assembly GCF_965140295.1 of Lepidochelys olivacea. Classification (NCBI taxonomy): domain Eukaryota; kingdom Metazoa; phylum Chordata; order Testudines; family Cheloniidae; genus Lepidochelys; species Lepidochelys olivacea. Next base: position 13,486,513 of record NC_140412.1, read on the forward strand.
AAAATGAAAACTCAAAATGAAACTTTTCCATTTTTTACAATTTTTTTCATATTTTCTTCTTGGCCAAAATTATTCATTGAATTTGACCTGCATTTGTGAATACTTTTGCAGCACTGAAAATGCTTTTTTAAATAAAAAGTATTTTACAAAAAAGAAAAGAAAACTGCCCAGCTCCACTCCTGACTTCCAGTCCTCAGCTCCAAGTAACAGAAAAGACTTCCACATTTTTAGAAGCGTACAGACTAATAAAGCAACACTGACTGCTTCTGGTGTCATTTATGGTGTGGTAAAAGTATGCAACTACCTTTTATCTTTTTTAAACAAATTAAATACACCCCTTTGTTACAATCACAATAAAATTATCTCCAACATGCCACAGGCATCCAAGTAAGGCATACAGTTATACAATGTAAGGCTATAATGATATTAAGGAAGGTTTGTACCATATCCCAGGCTCCTTGCAATCATTATCTTCAGAGTGGATTCATTTGGTAGCATTTTATGTTCCCACTACAATCTTTGCCATGGGAAAGTATCCGAATTCGAATAGCCGGCACACTCTGTTAAAAACAATATACTCCTAATGGACTTATAAACACAGACTTTAACCGTTTAAATAGTCTGTATCCATTCCAGCTCTCTCTCCTTAGAGAGTGTGGAAGAGGTAAATGGGGGACAATGAGAATGGAAAAAGCAAAAAGCCAAGCACTTTAAAGGTAAAATGAGGTAGCTTAAAGGAAGGACATGTGTCTGGAAATTTGGACTCAGGAGACCTGGATTCCACTACTTATTTCTGCCACTGACTCTGCGATCATAGATGAGTCTCTTAGACCAGCATTGTCAAATTGAATTAGACATTTATATTCATATTGAGACATCTAAGTAAAAGTGACCTGGATTTTGCATCTCTCATTGTGATCAGGTCACTCAACCTCTCTGGGCGACATACTTCAAAATGATTTTTCAGTGAAAAAATGGCTTTTGCTTCTGCTTTTCTTTTTTTGTGAAAAGGGTTATTTCTGTCACAAGAGAGTCTGTTTTCAATTATATTTTTGGGGTTTTCATCAAAGAACCAGAAAACTCAAAAACCTGATTTTGTTCTTGTTGTTTTGTTTAGCTTGTGTTTGTTTCAGCAGCCCAAATATAAAAATCTTGACCAAAAATAAAGGGGAAATGTTCACTATTTCATTTCTGGATGAAAGCCCAAAATGTTTTGATGAACATTTTTGATGAAACCAAAAACATTGTCAAAATTATAGGAACAAAATAACCTTCCATGACCAGCTCTACCTGTGCCTCCAAATCAAAGGGGAATATGTACTTACCACTACACAAGGCAGTCTAGAGATTATCCCAGAATGGTTTGTAGATGTTTTGAGATCTTCAGATTAAAGCTGCTATGCATGTGAAATGTGAAATATGAATGTGAATCAGCATCACATTATTATTGTTTTATAAGAGCATATTGCTACTGAAGATGCTTTACATTATTTATGGGAAATGTGGATAGTGGAATAGTGAGTGCCTGATTGCTAACCGTCAGTGCTTTAACATTTCCCCCGCTGTTTGTATGTTTCCTGGGTATAGAAGGAATTAAAGGATTCAACTCAACTCAGCCTAAGAAAGTCATTAATTTAAAAACAAACAAACTTGCAACTCATTTAATTTAGGTTTTCTAAATACTTTCTTCTGTGTGTGGTTTTAGAGATTCTCTCCATTGACTTCAGCACCACATAGGGATGCTCATCCTAAGAGCCATAAACAAAAGAAGACAGATGTGTGGAACATGTGCATGTGAAGGAGGTAGTCTCCATAGCAACAATAACCATGCCAAAGCTCTCAGAACACTGGCCCTGTACACAGACATGCTGCTTAGTCATTCATGGAAGTTGAGATGGAGAATCTGATCAGAATTTATTGCAATAGGTGAAAGCAGGCCAGATGTTGACAAATTCCTTTTGTCCAGCTTGCCAGCCACCTCAATTGTGTTGGAAGAGTTGACTGTATTTCTGGATGGGGTTTAAAACTCAAAAATAGATAATTTTTCAAGTTTTCTTGACAGCAGCTTTGCTATGGAGTCAAACTCAGTTCTGAAAGTAAAAGAAAAGAAAACCTGGAAAGTCTCCAAGTATATATAAGGTTGTTATAAAGAGGGGATGGGGTTGATAAAATTGTTCTCCTTATCCACTAAGAACAGGACAAGAACTAATGGGCCTAAATTGCAGCAAGGGATATTTAGGTTAGACATTAGGAAAAACTTCCTAACAGTAAGGCTAGTTAAGCACTGGAACAAATTACCTAGGGAGGTTGTGGAATCTCCATCAATTGAGGATTTTAAAAATAAGTTAGATAAACATCTGTCAGGCATTGTCTAGATAATACTTAGTCCTGCCTTAGTGCAGGGGACTGGACTAGATGACCTATCAAGGTTCCTTCCAGTTCTATATTTCTATGATTTGCTCTTTAAATACAGGTTTCAGAGTAGCAGCCGTGTTAGTCTGTATCCACAAAAAGAACAGGAGTACTTGTGGCACCTTAGAGACTAACACATTTATTTGAGCATGAGCTTTTGTGGGTTAAAACCCACTTCATCGGATGCATGCAGTGGAGAATACAGTAGGAAGATATAGCTATATAGCTATATAGATATATATATATCATGTTCTCTGTTATGTATATATGTATATACATACACAGAGAACATGAAACAATGGGTGTTATCATACACACTATAATGAGAGTGATCAGTTAAGGTGAGCTATTACCAGCAGGAGAGAAAAAAAAACCTGTTGTAGTGATAATCAAGATGGGCCATTTCCAGCAGTTGAGAAGAACGTGTGAAAAACAGTAGGGAGGGAAATAAACATGGGAAATAGTTTTACTTTGTGTAATGACACATCCACTCCCAGTCTTTATTCAAGCCTAAGTTAATGGTGTCCAGTTTGCAAAAAGACTCCAAGGAGAGACTGTTGAATTGGAATTAATTTGTAAACATTAAATTAGGCTTGAATAAAGACTGGAAGTGGATGGAGCTATCTGTAACTTATTTTCACTCCTCCCCCCTCCCTCCCTTCATCTTCCTTTTCATTTAAATTCAAAGTAGTATCCAGACAAGAAGTAGAAGGTCTTTGTTTTTACTATTAATACCCAATACTCCATTTTCCAAAGTCTTGAATAGGTTCAGAATTGACTACTTTCTACTGATTTTAAATCTTCTGGCCCAGCTGAAAGTGTGCTCAGATCTAAATACGAATGCTAAGGTCTCTATTGATGGGATCTTCTAGGTGAATCAATAACCCCTGAACCTCCTTTTACAAGTGCAGTATTAATTACTAGCACAGAGGTAAGATTAAGTATATATGTTAAAAGCAGACTTCCATTGGCTGAGACTTCCTTTCCAAAACAGAAATCCCTCTGAAATTTACTGAAAGCAAAGTTGTAATCTTGCTCTCTCTGTATTCATGTCCCTTCTAAAGGCTCAATTCTGCTAAGCCAAAAGGAATTGATTAAAACAATCTGTGAAGTTTAGTAACTGCATTGCACTTCTTAATCACCCATTCTTTTCTATTTCATTGTAAAGTTCTCTGTTCTGTGGACACTTACTACAGCAGTTGTGTTTGCAATGGGACTATTCCTGTTACTAAGCAGAGCTGTGTGAATAACAAATGCTTTGGTTTGCTGGCAGTTACAAAAAAAAGGGGGGGGAATAAAAGTTGGGGTTCAAACAAAAAAAAGGGGTTTTAAATTTTCGATGAATCAAACAGTACAAAAAAAAAGGTTTTGGGTGGAACTAAACATTTCATTTTAATTTTTAGCATTTTAAACATGTTTTTGTTTTTAAATAAAATGAAAGAAAATTAAAAAAGAACAAAAAAGGCATTTTACATCAAAACATCAATATGGTTCATTTTGAAAATATCAAAATGAAAAGTTTCAGTTTTGTTTTAAATTGCTTTTAAGGGTCCCACTCCCCGCAAAAGAAAAACATCAGCAAAATCAACAGTAATTCACAGAATGTATTTGTGTCACCAAATCTGCATTTTTGGTCAAAGAAAAGTTTCAGTGAAAAAATGTCACCCAGTTCTTTTAATAAGCACTATGCCTACTAGTTCTTATTTGCAGAATAAGGCCTTTTAAACTGAGAACACATCAGGGCGGGGGTACCATTATTTTGTGTGTTGCACAAATCATAAATGATACAAATACTGTAATCCAAACTCTGCACTGGAAATGGCCATCATGAAACACATTAGGGAACAGAAACTAAACCACGTGACTTAGGCAACCTTTAGTGACTTTAGTATAGGATCAGGTTGTCAGTACATGCTGGCAACATTTTCACAAGTGGCTCTCTCAGAAGTGTTCCACATTGGTCGGTGGTGAATGCAGCATTCCCTGGGCAAAATCCCCTCCCATACCACCCCGTCAGCAAAATCTATCACTCTTCCTCCACGCCCACAAAAAAATCTCCATGGATACATACCTTTTTACTTTCTCAAAGAATCCATCAATTCTATAGGCCTCCCTTTCCCAAATCCATCAGTCCCTCTGCCACCACTCCACCTTGTGGGGTGAGAGCACATTTCTTCTCAGTCTGATGGAGGGACAACAGCTCTTGAGGTTCCCTCCCCAGTACCAGACATTTAGACCTTGCAGCTCACTTCTCTCCTCTGCCTGCCTGCTCAGGTCCAGGGGTGAGGACTAAATGTCAGACTTTCTACCCTTTGCAACTGAATTTTGGCCTTGTCTTCCTTCCTCCTCATGCGCTGGACGAGGGCAGCTGAATGTGCTGCAGGGAATATCCATTACAATTCCACCAGGTTCATGGGTGGGAGACACCAGAACAGAGATCTTGCAGCAGCCGATGATATTGAGTGAACTCAGAGGGGGCTGAGCAAGCTGGGCCAGGCTTAGCATTTTGAGGCAGGTTGTGAAACAATGTTTTGCTTCCTCTCCAACACAGGTATAATGAATTTGTGCCCATGACCCTCACACCATTGTGCCCATTGCCAGCCTAGGGATTCCAGAGAGGTGTGGTAAAATAGGTTTGGGTGTGGCTCGAAGAACTAACAGGCTTATGAGACACTGTACACAAAAACAGTGGGTTCCTGTGACTGGGGTGTCTGAGATCCCCTAGGTTTTTGCTGCAGATGTGGAGCCCAGCTGCAAATCGCTTTCAGTCTCTGCAATCGATTTTTATCTGTTTGCATTTTCTAGCCGATCTTCACAAGGGGCTAAAGATGGGAAATCTGAGATTGTCTTTTGCAGGAATTAAAGGGTGCCTCAGTGAATAAGACTTTCCAACTAGCCCCTGCAAGCCCCTTGCACTTCATCTGCAGGTATAGTCAAAGGAATGTTGCAGCTGAGCCAGAAGTTATGGGACTTGCTGCAAGAATTGCAGAGTGAAATTGTTTGGCCTGCATTCTGCAGGAGGTCAGACGAAATAGCCATAATCGTTCCCTTTGGGCTTAAAATCTATGAATATACAAAAACTATGAATACCTGTGAATCTACAGCAAGCAGTCTCTAAGCAATCTATAGCCCCACATTCCATTTGAATAACTATCCCCTGAATAATTCAATATTGCAAATGTATTTTTAAGAAAAGCATGCCAGTTTGCAGATAGTTGAGGGGGAAAGGCTAAAAAGAGCAGAATAAATTGTCTGCTATTATTTATACCTAAGGAGCACCATGGGACCTCAATATGAGTGGGACCTGTGTGTGCTGGGTTCTGTACAGACACTTAGGGAGAGCCCCCCCCCCCGAAAATGTACAGTATAAACAAGACAGGCAATGGGTGGAGGAGAAAAAGGCACAGAGAGAGAAAGTGATTCACCCAAAGTCACCAAGCAGATGATTGGCAGAGGCAGGAATAGAAACTGTCCCAGTCCAGTGTTCTGTCATTGCTACACCTGCTTCTCAATGAGCTTACCTTGATCTACTCTGTGGTGGGATATGACAGGTTGGGCTAGGAAGGGACAATAGCTAACAGAAACTGCAGTGGTTAATACAGGTAGAGAGACTGTAGCTGCCAGGGCTGGGATTTAGACAGGATTAAGGCTATCTATGAATGATCTCTCTCATAACCACAAGTGTTCGGAGCTTTAATTTTAAATCTTCTCTGTGAGGAAGCAGCCCAATCGCTGGTATCATTTTGTGGGGGCATTGGTTCAATATTGATTCAGGAAAAAGAGTGACACAGACTGAATCACCAACACCCTTTTTTCCCCTCTGACACATCCAACACCACAGAGCTAATTCAGTCTGACCCTGGTTAGCTAGGTCTGCTGTAATCGCAGCATTAGACAGCAGGGCTGCAAAGGGAGGGGAAGGGAAATCTAACCCCTCTCCACCAAAACACAAAGACACCCTTATCTAGATAAGGCAGATTGCCTGTCTTTACAATAAAGCAATTGGGGTGAGTGGTCTCAAACACATGCAGCTAACTGCAGGGTCCATTCACTCTTTGCCTCTAGTACAGGGGAGGGCAAACTACAGACCGCGGGCCAGTTCCGGCTTGCCAGGGCTTTCAATCCAGCCCGCGGGATTGCCAGCCCTATGGCGCAGAAGGGCTAAAGCAGGCGCCCTGGCCCCGTGCCACTCCCAGCAGTGGCCAGCACCACGTCCCTGCGGCCCCTGTGGGAGAAGGGCCAGAGGGCTCCATGAGCTGCCCTCACCTGTAGGCACCGACCCCTATAGCTCCCACACCATGGCTGGGAATGGGGAACCGTGGCCAATGGGCACTTCGGGGATGGTAGCTGCAGGCAAGGGCAGCACGCAGCGGAGCCGTCTGCCCCACCCTACCCTACCCGATCCGCAGGAGCCACTGCTGAACATGCTGGCCACTTCCAGGAGCAACGCGGGACCAGGGCAGGCAGGGAGCCTGCCTTAGCCCTGCTGCATGCCGCTGCCACCCCAGAGCCGTTTGAGGTAAGCAGCGCCGGGCTGAAGCCTGCACCCAACTTCCTGCCCTGAGCCACCAACTTCCTGCCCTGAGCCCCCCTGCCTCACCCCTCCTGCACCCCAGCCCCCTGCCCTGAGCTCCCTAACCCTTCTCTAGGGGTTCCTCAGGGGCGCCTTCATTTAAAAAATGTTTTGCATTTCAGCTGTGTCTGACTGGAAATCCCACAATGCACTGAGCTCTAGAACTTCCCCCACAGGAACAGAGGGCTCCGTCCTTCATGTAATAAAAACCTGCACAATTAATGGCAAAGGAATGATTGTAATAAGCTTTTAAGGAAGAGTGCACAGTAAATTATCTTGACTTTAAGAAGTTACTTCTTCACAACTCAGCTGTTTAATATCATTCAATTTCCCCTGCCCCCCACCCAGCATTTAGTATTCCATTCAATTTGTTTCCTGTGAGTTTTATTGGGGTCTTTTCTCCCTTTACAAAGTGCAGTACAAAGTTTCCTGATAATAAAACATAACATGCGGGAAAGAAATAATTCTGTATATATCTAATCAAGAAAGAGGTAATCTCCCCCCTCTCCCACTGCCACAGTATGAGACCTTCTGTTCTTGAACAAGCTTATACAGAAAGTAGACATAAGTCAACTGCAAGCTCATCTAATTCAAGCAAATATCCTAGACCTGCCACACTTGGGATTCAGGTCAGGATATGGGGTGGAAACAGTTTTAGGGTATTGATGGCTGATCTCCTGCTGTCAGTGGATGCTTGGCAGACATCCATTCTCACCCTCCTGAATCTTTCTGTAGTATTCAGCACTGTCAGCCATGAGCTACTGCTGTGCCATCTGAGAGATGTCTTAAAATGGGCTAAAATGGTTGAAGTCCTTCCCAAAAAGAGGCACCCAAATAATAGTGATGGGAAACTGCACCTCCACTACTGGACCCAGTGCCATAGCAACCAACCCTGCGGCTGCAGGGGGGCTCACGTCCAAAGGGAGCCTCAGATCCGGTCTGTAGTTTCAAGGCTATTTTGATTGACTGTGCAAAAGGCCACATAAATGCCAAGTATCCCATAATTGCACTATATTTATTCTGCTCTGCATCAAAGTGCTACTGCAGACATAAACTAAACGGAATAAGAGACGATACACTGTGGTTGATCTCCCCAGAAACATACATTGTGTCCCCTTCAGAGATGGTATATTTCCTAGCCATGTGTGGTTGGGAACCCCTCCCTCATGCACGCACACACACACACACTTCCTTAGAGATAGTATATTCCCTGCAATGAATATACCTGTTATGTGTTGTGCTGCTGGTCAAAATTAGGTGCACAGTGCATTCGAATGCTCTTTGATTGTACAGACTAAAGTCTCAACAAGGATGTTTCTTATTTACGGGAGGGATTGCAGTGCTCTGAGCCCCAATCAAGATCACTAGATCAGTTAGGGTGAAAATGTTGCTTTTCAGTTCCATATACTTATTGCCTTTCAATTTCATTGAATATCCCCTTGTTTTTGTATTATGATGAGAAAAAGGAAACAAGAGGGTGCGTGTGTACACTCACATGCATGTGTCAGAGAGAGAGAGCTGGATGTGGTTCTCTGTGCATCACCTCCCTCCCATTTTTACCCTCTAGCTTTGTACCTTTGCACATCTGGGCCCTGTTCCACAAGATGTTGGGAGGTTTTAGAAAATGTATATCAATAAGGCAAAAAAGAAGTAAGAAACAGAAAGAGAGGAGCAGGTTAAGAGGCAAAGATGCACTTGAGAGGTTTTTGCCTCCTGGCATCTCTTCGAATGTAGAATCAGTCCAGGAAACCAATCAATAAAGAAAGCTTAGAGGTGCATGAAGAAACATTGTCTGAGAGTTATGCTGCTATATCGCAACAAGTGGAAGAGAGTAGCTAAAACTCAGAAGATATTCTACTAATTACATTATCCCTTTTTAACATCAATGATCCTTCAAGAAGGCCCAGTTCTATAGATGACAAAACAAGAATAAACATAGTGAAATACGGACCATTGCAAGTTAAAGGTAAGTTTCCGAATAATGATGGGAAAAGGTTGACATAAGAAAAGTATATAAGAAAATTGAAAAATGAAGAAATTGTACAAAGACACTGTCTCATATATTCTGGTAAAGTGGACGCAGTGTTCTGTTTTTGTTACAAATTATTTGGTGTTGGCAAGCATAGTCTCATTGATGGTGGTTCTCAGGAATGGCAATATAGCCACAAAATGCTCAAAACTCATGAGAAACGCCATGTTCACACTGGAAATATGGTGAAATGGAGAGAAATTGAATGATGACTCGAAACTTTAGGCCAAATCAAGTTATGACTAAATCTGAGCCTGTGATGAAGGGGCACGTAAGATGGTTCTTTGCTAAAGAAGACAGACACCGTTACTTAAGCTCTACAATACAAAATAATATCATTTTGAAGTTATATCAAAATGTAACAGGTACTACTATTAATGACATAAACAAGATGAAGTATTCCTCCATTATTTTGGATTGCATATCTGATATCAGTCAGGAGGAACAAATGTCTGTCCTTTTGAGGTATGTTAAGATCCAAGAGACAGAAGTCAACACTGTAGAGCACTTCCTAACATTTCTGAATGTGCACGAAACTACCAGAAAGACTGTTAGATGAGCAACTTCAGGAGTTAACCAGACATGGTCTGATATTTGATAATTATAGAGGACAGGAATATGATAATGGTGCGAATATGAGAGGACAGCACCAAGGTGTGCAACTTGTTTAAATCAAGAGATCAAAAAGGCATTATTTTGTTCCTTGAGGATGCTATTCCTTAAATCTAGTGTTGAGTGACACAGCAAATTCCTCAAACTGGTCGAAAACTTTTTTCAGTGTTCTTCAACAAAAGTACACTCTATTTGCAGTTTCAACAAGTAGGTGGACAGTTCTGAAATCCTGTGTGAAAATAATATAAAAGCCTCTCTCTGACACAAGATGGGAAAGCAAAATTGGAAGTGTCAAAGCTGTGCAGTTTCAGACAGAGTGTACAATCAGCACTGTTGAAATTGAGAGAAACAACAAAAGATAATGGTGTATCTGGAGAAGCCGGATCACTGGTGAATGTACTCTCCTTCATTTGGGTTCACTTGAGTTTTGGCACAACTTGTTGTTTAAAATTAATATTGGAGGCAAAAAATTGCAGAGCTCAATGCTTGGTCATGTTGATGTCAGCAGAGATTTACATTTGACTTCTTAAATATTGCTATAGACGCTGCTTTCGTGAAGCTGGGAGAACATTTTGAATTATTATGAGAGCACAAAAAAGGGATTAGGTTCCTGTGTGGTGTGGAAACCATTGCAAACTTTTTTTCCAGCAAGTGACTTGGAAAAATTGTGCAGTAACCTGGAAACCACTCTGATGAGTTCTGATGGCAGTATTCTGGGTATAGATGAGTAAGACCTGGCACATGAACTCCAGAGTCTTTCTGGTGTTTTGCCTCAGACAGTAGATACACTTAAGACACTTCAATTCATTTTCAGGAGCAGTTTGTCCATGATGTACTCAAGCACATATACTGCTCTACGAGTGCTTCTCAGAGATCCAATCTCTGTGGCAGCTGCAGAAGGAAGTTTCTCAAAGCTTAAGTTAATAAAAACTTATTTGAAGTCCACCATGTTTCAAGAATGTTTGATAGTACTGGCTGCATTGTCCATAGAAATGACATTTACAAGACACTGGACTTGAAGGATGGGATAGAAAAACTCGTCAATAGAGCACTTCATGACTCAAAATATACAAGGTAAAGAAAAACATTCATATTTTTTTCCAGTAGCTATCCACTGACAAGTAAAATGCAACAAGAAATTAATTAATTAATTAATTAAGCAAGCTTTGAAGGTATTCCCAACCAATAACTAGTTATGTATTTCTATACATCATTATTTGTATACTTTGATGACATTGGTAATGCAATATTATTAACGGAAATGAGCCCTGTTAATGGGGCTTATTCCTTCACCCACTTACTTCCCTGGTCCTTCTCACATGGACAGAGAGCAACAATACCCGAAGTCCAAAGGTGTAAACAATTCAATGTTTATTGGGGTGAACTTCCAGCAAGCATAATTCCAGTTTCCTTCCTTGGTATCCCCCTTCCCAGCTCTGACACCACAGAGCCTTACACCTGTGTTCCTGTTCCCATTTCCCCCTTTAGCTAAACATGATTCCAATTTCCCCATCCCCATTCCCTGTTTCCATTTCCCACCCAATTCCTGATTGACTGCAGACTATACAGTAAAACTTGAGTTCTGCTTAGCTATACCTTAACCAATCATATTACTGAAATTTAACTAACCAATCCTAACATATTGTAACATGATTATGTAACCAATTATATTCCACCACCATAATTAGTTTACACCCAGCAAAATTAATTATACAGCAGACAGGAACAATCACAGAACCAGACAGAGATTACACAGACAAACAATAGCAAAGTGGGAATTACAATGACAAAACAATACAAAAGTGAGGATTTCACATCCCAGCTATTGATAAGTGAGCTCTTGCCAGACACGATGCTATCAAACGAAGTTTCCTTTTACATCTTCCAGGCATTTCCCTTTCTCTGGAGGCGATAGGCACTATCAGGACAGGATTGTATTCCTAAGAGCCCAGTAGCACCTTATTTCAATGTGACTAGTTTGGAATGTGAGGAGGTGACTGGTCGCTTCCCAGCTTATGGCTGCCTCTGCTGCTTAGCCAAAGGCCTTAGCCTTAGAACAGGGCCTCAGACTGTCATAGTAAGAGAAGGACCTTACACTGGCAGAGAGTGATTTTGATTCTTTCTTTTATATCTCTAACTAGCCAAGTGATAAGAATACACCTAAATTCTTAGAGTCTAGGCCTTTACAGACAGGCCTGAATATCTATATCCAAACAAGCCCTCCAAGGTTCTTTCATTGGGGGCCTCCAAATTTATTGCTGTGTCACTGACTGGACTCTTTACTTGCAGAATCCCACAAGAATTAATTCTCTCTTTGATCCCTTTCAACATCTCCGTGCAAGCGCTAGGAACACTGGCATGACGACATGGACCCAAGTACCAGCAATAGGCATAGCGTACATAGCTCTCCCTATCCTTCACCCCATATAACTATAGTTCTACCACCAAGCTAGCCCACTGCTTGGACGAGGTCAATTTATGGATGAACAGCAGCTGATGGAAGCTGAATCCAAGCAAGATAAGTGATGCAGGTGAGCAAAGGAAAGCACTTTGAAGAGTGTGCAGGCACAGTACAATCTTCTCTGGCTGAAGGCACACACCCACAATTGGTCAATTCAGGCTGTAGCTTAGAAGTGCTCTTGGATTCCTCACGGACACTAAGCTCTCACATAGCAGCAACTTTGAGTAACACTTTCTGCTATCATCAGTTGGCTAGGAGACTCTGTATATTCCTGTCAAACAAAGACTTAGCATCAATTATACACACATTCACCCTCTCTCACCTGGCCTACAGCAGTGCAATATATCTGGGCATCAAGTTATCACCACCCCCTTGGAAACTCCAGTTCGCACAGCAGAGAGTCTCCTCAGAAACAGAGGATACTACAAGCACATCAAACCTTTCCTCCATTCTTTACACTAGCTTCCCATAGAGTACTGGGGTAAGTTCAAGGTCATGGCCTATATCCTCAAGATGCCCAAAGTTCTGGGTCCAGCACATCTAAAAGTCCACTCTGAAGCTCCAGGATGAGGATTGTGAATGACAACTGCTGCTCCTTAAGCACACTGAAACTGTCTAGCACAAGGGTGGAGTTTTCCTAGGGGGCCAACCCAAGACTGTGGAATGAACTAAAGACCATCATAAGCCACTCCACCTTCTGCTCCAACTGCAAGATACATTTTTCTAATATGAACTAGAGTAGTGGGTACACACACAAAAACCCACATTACAATGACTGCATCATTCTTCTTCTGGGAGGAGAATGAGAGAAAGAATGAACCACACACTTAATGCTCTACTGGAAGGTGTTTAGATATTACAATGATGAGGGAGGAATACGAACCTAAACAGAATAGAAAAGAAACTGCTAAGAATGGGAAGGGGGGAAGATTGTGAATAGGACTAGATTTATTTTATCAACTACACAGCAGTCAAAGCTTTTTCAATGAAGATAAATGAAGAGCTCCATCATCTCACTTTGTAGACTTATTTAACCAACAAACTGTCTGTTATATGATTTGTGATGGCTTTACCCATTAGAAACTAACTGAGATATATCATGGCTGTCAAATCCTAGTATTCCAGTGGGTTTCACATACACTACAAGAGAACTACTTTCATTATCTTTGTGTTACAGATAATGGATAATAAACCATCTAACAGTACCCAAAGGAGAGACTCCTGGAGCCTCGAAATACTCCTAATACAAGGGCTATATTTTAAACCTCATTTTTTTCCCCCTGAAATGCCTTTGAATCAATATGAAGATGGCTTTATTTTTTAAAAACCTTAATCATTTTTTCAAAGTCTTTGGACTGCAGGGATCCTCAAACTATCACTGTAGGACTAACTATGGAGTTATTCTTCCTTCCATGGTACAGAGTGAGGGATTGTGGAAGCGTTGCCACCATCTGATTTTCGCCTCCCTACTTTCCCTGACCATGTAATGTGCATTAATCTTCCTGATACCTGCCCCTCTCCTCTACCTTCACTTCTCTAGGCCTGACCGCTGCCCACTACCCATTTCCATATCTCCATCCCTTGCTGCCTCATATGCCCTCTTGACACCTCCCTCTCAACTTCTAATACAGTACAGACCCATTTACGCACAAATCCGCTTAACGTGCAATAGCGCCGTGCCTCCCAGTGCTACCTATTTAACACACAAGACTGGTGAACATGCAGTACAGGAACTTGCTATGTAGCGCTACAGATTTGCTCAATAACTTACTGACATAGAAATCGACAGGAAGTGTGGTGCGGAAACGTGTTGTACGTCTTTACCGATATTGGTAAAGACGTATTACACACTTTTACTCATTGTCACGCTAGAGAGATATATAATATATAGTAATTACATAGTAATATATATACTAACTTAGAAAATTTTAACTGTAGGCCTAATATAGAGGCAGAGGGCAAGCGTCAGCATTCCTACACTGTAGAAGAAAAGCTAGCTGCAATCGATTGAGTAAATAGCGGAGAAACCCAGGCCAAAGTTTCAAAGGATATTGGGATTGCCGAATCTACTCTCAGAGGATGGCTAAAAAATGAGTCTAAACTGAACGGCTTTATACAAAATATCGATTCTGCCATGGGGCTTAAGCGAAAGCATGTGCACTATTCAGCAAAACCCACAACAGACAAAGCCATGCGCACGGGGTTTGCTCAGGAAAGGCTGAAAGTGGGCCAATTCTTCAAGCCCAAGCGACAAAATTTGGAAATTTAATGAGGGATAAATAATTCCAAGCCAGCAAGGGTTTATAAGTCATTTTAAAAGCGTCATGCATAGCGTAGGTATTAATTACTGGAGAAAGCCGATCAGCCGATGAATCGGCCGCAAACGCGTTTCCCTCCGAGTTAAAATCTATTTTACAAAATGAAGACTACCACGAAGAACAACTTTATAATTGTAATAAACATCTTTATTTGTAAAACTGCTACCTGATAAGACTTTAGCCTTTAATTACGAGACACAGAAAACAGCTGGATTTAAAAAGATAAAAGATCGTGTGACTCTTCTTTTTTGTAGTAATAAGACGGGCAGCCATAAGCTTGCCCCTCTTCTCATTGGCCGCTTTCATAACCCTCACTGCTTTAGTCACCTCAATAGAGCCAAACTGCCAGTAATATAAGCTAACAGCAAAAATGCTTGGATGATGAGACACATTTTTGATGCCTGGTTCCACAACAGCTTTGTTCCAGCTGTTCGTAAGCATCTGCGGTCGAAGAAACTTGAAGCCAAAGCACTTTTAATACTTGACAATTGTCCATCCCATCCTCCAGCTGAATCACTGGTAACAAGCAATGGAAAAATTTGAGTGCTATACCTACCATTCAACACATCATCAAAAATTCAACCTTTAGACCAGGACGTTATTCAGAATTTTAAAAACAATTATAGACGGGAGCTGATTTCGACGATCGTGTCATGCATGTCTTCAGGCATTTCCGAATTCCTGAAACAGTTAAACATGAAGGAAATTATTTATTTAGTTAAAAAAGCTTGGGACAGAGTAAAACGAAAGTTCATTGAAAACTGCTGGATGAAGGCTCTCGGTGATGCCTTTTCTGTCAAAGACGGCTCAGACTCGGAAAACTCGAGCAGTGGCCCCTGATTCAGAGCCAGTCTTTGAAGGATTTTCAGAAGAAGACTTCCTACAAACACGCATGCAGACAAAAGAGGATAAAGGTAAACTTCTCTTTCAAATGATAAAAGATTTTAGTTTGGATATGTCACCGGAAATCATTACCGAGTGGCTGGAGATGGATGAAGATTGCCCGACTTCAGAATTTCTGTCCCAGGAAGAAATATTAACAGGCTGCGAGGCTACGTCGGACCGCGAAAGTGATGGCGAGGATGTCATTGAAAAGGTCAAAATTCTGCCCACAGAAGCCCTTAGTGCTGTAGAAACTGTTGTATGATTTATCGAAGAGCAAAATGCGGAAAATATCGAAATCATTCATCTGTGGCGAATGACAGACTTCATAAGAAAGAAAAAAAATGCGAGCCAGAAAGAGCAGAAAATAACGGTATTTTTTCTAAGTGAATCATAGACACTTTTTTCTGCATGGCCCTCTTAACCCACAGTCCGTTAACATGCGGTCATGACGGCTTGACTCCCGACATCCATGCTTAAACAGGTCTGTACTGTATCTCTTAATGGAACCATCAGGTTGTGCTCACATTAGACGAGATACATCCCTGTGTGGGTGTCAGTGTAGGGTTAGAGGCAAGATAGCTTGCACCTCTTCTACTCAGGAATTGCTGGGGGCTAGCTCAGCCCCCCTAAGCTCAGCCATGTGGGCCACTACACCATTGCAGAATTGCCAGGACATAAGAATTCCCTGGCCCAATCTCCTGCCATGCCAAATCTGCTCCTTCTCTCCTCTGCCCTGCCCTCATCCCACCTTACCTCCACCCTGCCCTGGAACTCCTCCTGCACCATGGGGTCTGCTGCAAAGGCAGAGCTGGTTTTGCATCAGGCATAGTGGCCTCTTGGGTTGGGGATCACTCCTACCCGAGAGTCCTTCGTATCAACCTATCTGGTGCCAAGGGACCCCAGGCAAAGCTGTTACCGGAGTTCTTTCAACCCAAAGCTCTTGGTAACTTTTACTCTGTGCGAGGTGGTGTCAGGAAATAAATCCAGGGAGACACAGCTGTCCGACCGATAGATGACTGGCACAAACAGGACAACACAAGAGTGCTTTCACTTCAAGCTAAACTTTACTTAGTCTCAAGCACTTACACACGTCTGCAACAGGTTAGTAAAACACCCCCAACCCTTGATAATTACCAAGTGTGGCTCTTTAGTGGCACAGCAGCTGCTGGTGGAGAATACAAGATGCATCCAGAGAGAGAGAGTGTGCAGACTTGAAGAGTCCCCCCCACCTCAAACTTTTCCCCTTTATTTATAATACAATGACATGTCCCTTAAAGAACTTGGTAAGTAAGCAGTTTCAGTGGTGCAGCAAGAGGTTTCCTTCTGATTATTGATTAACCAGGTGTGGTTTTTCCCCAGAGTTTGCAGCCTGGAGGCCCTAACAAACATTCCTGGGGCACATCCTGCTCTTCTAAAATGCATGTATCAGCAACTTCAACACAATTCTTATCAGGAAGGACGCAGGGTCAAGCTGCCCTCTCTGTGGCACCCAACCCCCCTCCCCTCCTGCCTTGGTCAAGCTGAGGCTGCTACAATGCCATTTTACGGCCTGCTGACTTGGCTGCTTTTAGCAATAAGCAATAGTAGTTTCAGGCACTTTACTGGTTTGCCAAAGTCTCCCTGTACAAAGCTGAATCAGGTCCATCAAGTCTTTAATACGATTACCCCCATCCTCCCTCCCCCATCCCATTACTCACTATTATCTATTTGTTTGCATTGTGGAAGTGCCTAGGAGCCCACGCCATGGACCGTGCTAGATGCTGTACAAACACATACCAAAGAGATGGCCCCTGCCCCAGAGAGCTTACAGTCTAAGGAGCAAATAAAATTCCTTCCTATTGTTTGTTACATTCACTGGTAGTGCATTGTCTAAAATTAGCTTACCAGCTCTTCAGGGCACCGATAGCGTCTTATGTGTTTGAGTGGTACATAGCACAATGCTGGGCACTAGGTTCGAACAATAATAATAAAAACAATTAATACGCACATTGGCCTGTTCATTACTGCACACATCAGTGTGGTCTTATTTAGTAAATACTTCGCTATCTACGGTATTATAATTAATCACAGTAGTTTTCCTTCTCAAAGTCCTTCTATTAAGGCTACCTAGAAGTTTTATGTGCTGACCACAAAAAAAAAAAAAAAAAAGTGCTTTTCAGAAAAGAAAGCGATGGAAGAAAGCGCTGTGTCTTTTCACAGTAATCGAGCCCCACAGTATATGCTTGCTTATAGTTGGTGATGATTTGCTTGTCCATGGTAAGAGGAAGAAAGGAAGGTCAGTTACTTAGGAGGATGAGGAGGGAGAGAGAAGTTTAAACCAGTTCAGAGGTGCAGTTTGGATTCTTATGCAAGTTCATCTCGAAAGCAGCATAATCCAGTGACTAAGATCAGGGCCGGCTCCAGCTTTTTTGCCGCCCCAAGTGGTGAAGGGAAAAAAAAAAAAAACAAGCCGGGTTGAGCTGCCGCCGAAGTGCTGCCGAAGAGTAAGAGAGGGACTGCAGGCCCCGCTGCCAAATTGCCACCGAAGACCCGGACGTGCCGCCCTGATGACGGACGGAGTGCCGCCTCTTTCTATTGGACGCCCCAGGCACCTGCTTCCTTCACGGGTGCCTGGAGCCGGCCCTGACTAGGGTACTGGCTTGCATGTCTGGAGCCCTTGCTTCTATTCCAAGCTTGGCTATTGACTTGCTGGGTCACTTTGGGGAAGTCCTTTCACCTTTCTGTGCCACAGTTTAATCATCTCTATAGGAGAGCTAATATTGCTTACCTGTCTTTGTAAAACACTGGGATCTGTACATTAATTACACAACCCCAGTCTCAGAGTGTATAAAGGTGGGTTATAGCAAACAGACCCAAACTCCAAGTTGCACTCAGACATAGCCTAGGATCTGGTCACCTAAATATTGATTTAGGCACTTTGGTCCATATCCTCAAAAGTAGTTAGGCTTTTAAATACCTTTTAGGTTCTCAGTTTGTGACTAATCCAAATCCCAGTAAGTGACTGGAAAATCTCTCATTGATCACACTGGACCCTTAAATAGGGATTTGTGTTATGATAGTATGGGCAGATCTGTATCGGATCAGTTATTTGATTTTTAAGTTTTGGTGTTTAAAACAACAATGCAGATGTAGTTGTTTCACTCGAAGTACTCGTGTTTCAAACTGCAGGCTAATTCATTTTATTTATTAAGTGTCTTCTTCTCCTTGCTCAAGGACTCTGGGCGCTGAAGCAAAACAACAGTAACATCAACATTACAATGAAAATATGCAGCTTCTTAACGCATGTAAAGAGAATCAATGAGCAATGTTGGGAGCTCCACATATTCAGATTCTTTTCTTGATTATAGCTGATGAGATGAAAAAGTGAGACTCCAGATGTTCAGCAAACAGGTTTTTTGTTTGTTTTTTTTTTAAATCCCACTGTAAACTAACTGCCTAGGAGGTTTGACAATAAAGATATGTTTTAAATAAGTGCCTTCTGCAAGTGTAACTCACTATCTCATTACAAAAGCCCAGTGGAGAGAATTGGAAATTAATCTAAAATTAGATGATAATTAGAAGTGCTGTACTGTAGATAAAGCCATTCAACATGAAGGGTTAGATTGAAACTCTGCACAGCTCTGAGCAAGGGCTGGTGCAGAAGCCGCTAGGAGACATAGTAGCTCTGAGATTCCCAGTTTCTTCCCTTCGCTATGCGCTATGCTCCCGAAGTCATCTGCTCTTGGCCTATACTAGTAGTAAATTACTATTTTTACCCCATGCTGAATCAACTGGCCACAGGGTGGGAGGAGGTGGAGTCAAGGGTAAACTCAGTGTTGCCAACTCTTGTGGTTTTATCATCAGTCTTGACATTTTGGGTATATCACTGAAAGCTCCAGCTCCTTTCGCCAGGGGATTGTGTAAGAATCTTATTTTTTTAAAAGTATAATTCTGGCCATCATGGCAGTAGAGAAAATGACAATGTGTCCCAAGTGCCTCCTAAACACTAAGAGCCCAACATTTATTAAAGTTTTAAAATATTTTCTTGATTTTAAGTAGGGCTGTCGATTAATCACAGTTCACTCACACGATTAACTCCAAAAAATTAATCTCAGTTTTAAACCACACTGTTAAACAATAGAATACCAATTGAAATTTATTAAATATTTTGGATATTTTTTCTATATTTTTCTACATTTTCCTATATATATATATATATATATATATATATATTCTATTCTGTGTTGTAATTGAAATCAAAGTGTATATTGTTTTTATTACAAATATTTGCACTATAAAAATGATAAACCAAAAAACAGTATTTTTCAATTCATCTCAAATAAGTACTGTAGTGCAATCTCTTTGCTGTGAAAGTGCAAATTACAAATGTCAAGGTTCCTTCCCCACTCTGAACTCTAAGGTACAGATGTGCGGACCTGCATGAAAACCTCCTAAGCTTATTTTTACCAGCTTAGGTTAAAACTTCCCCAAAGTACAAACTATTTTCCTTTTTCCCTTGGACTTTATTGCTGCCACCACCAAGCGGCTAACAGATATATAACCGGGAAAGAGCCCGCTTGGAAATGTCTTTCCCCGCAAAATCCTCCCCAAACACTACATCCCCTTTCCTGAGGAAGGCTTGATAAAAATCCTCACCAATTTACATAAGTGAAAACAGTCCCAAACCCTTGGATCTTAAGAACAATCAGGTTCTTAAAAGAAGAATGTTAATAGAATAAAAGGTAAAAGAATCGCCTCTGTAAAATCAGGATGGTAAATACCTTACAGGGTAATTAGATTCAAAACATAGAGAATCCCTCTAGGCAAAACCTTAAGTTACAAAAAGACACAAAAACAGGAATATGCATTCCATTCAGCACAGCTTATTTTCTCAGCCATTTAAACAAACAGAATCTAACGCATATCTAGCCAGATTACTTACTAAGTTCTCAGACTCCATTCCTTTCTGTTTCCAGCAGATGCATCACACACACAGACAGAGAGAGACTTTGTTTCTCCCTCCCTCCAGCTTTTGAAAGTAACTTGTCTCCTCATTGGTCATTTTGGTCAGGTACCAGCGAGCTTATCCTAGCTTCTTAACCCTTTACAGGTGAAAGTTTTTCCTCTCGCCAGGAGGGATTTTAAAGGTGTTTATCCTTCCCTTTATATTTATGACAACAAATGTAGACTTTTTTTGTTACATAACTGCACTCAAAAACAAAAAAAAGTAAAACTTCAGAGCCTACAAGTCCACTCAGTCCTACTTCTTGTTCAGCCAATCTCTAAGATAAACAAGTTTGTTTACATTTACCGGAGATAATGCTGCACTCTTCTTATTTACTATGTCACCAGAAAGTGAGAACAGGCATTTGCATGCCACTTTTGTAGTTGACATTGCAAGGTATTTATGTGCCAGATATGCTAAACATTCATATGCACCATCATGGTTCGGCCACCATTCCTGAGGAAATGCTTCCATGCTAATGACGCTCATTTGAAAAATAATGCATTAATTAAATGTGTGACTGGACTCCTTGTCTGAGAATTGCATGTCCCCAGCTCTGTTTTACCCACATTCTGCCACATATTTCATGTTATAGCAGTGTCAGATAATCACCCTGCACATGTTGTTCATTTTAAGAACACTTTCACTGCAGATTTCACAAAATGCAAAGAAGGTACCAATGTGAGATTTCTAAAGATGGCTACAGGACTTTACCCAAAGTATAAGAATCTGAAGTGTCTTCCAAAATCTGAAAGGGACGAGGTGTGGCACATGCTTTCAGAAGTCTTAAAAGAGCAACACTCCGATGCAGAAACTACAGAACCCGAACCACCAAAAAATAAAATCAACCTTCTGCTTGTGACATCTGACTCAGATAATGAAAATGAACATGCATTGGTCTGCACTGCTTTGGATTGTTATCGAGCAGAACCCAAGATCAGCATGGAGGAATGTCCCCTGGAATGGTTGTTGAAGCATATGAAGGGACATATGAATCTTTAGCACATCAAGCACATAAATATCTTGCTACACCTGTACCATGAGAATGCCTATTCTCACTTTCAGGTGACATTGTAAACAAGAAGTGGACAGCATTATCTCCTGCAAATGTAAACAAACTTGTTTGTCTGAGTGATTGGCTGAACAAGATGTAGGACTGAGTGGACTTGCAGGCTCTAAAATTTTACATTGTTTTACTTTTGAATGTAGTTTTTTGTACATAATTCTATATTTGTAAGTTCAAATTTCATAACAAAGAGATTTCACCTCATGCAAGTACTGTAGTGCATTGAAAAATACTATTTATTTTGTTTTTTACAGCGCAAATACTTGTAATCAAGAATAAATATAAAGTGAGCACTGTACACTTTGTATTCTGTGTTGTAATTGAAATCAATATATTTGAAAATGTAGAAAACATCCAAACTACTTAAATAAATGGTATTCTATTATTAACAGTGCAATTAATCACACAGTTAATTTTTTTAATCGCTCGACAGCCCAAATTTTAAGCCAATGATTTTTAAGACAATTTCATGATTTTGGGGTGTATCGGTTTGAGACATGAATATTGAACAACTAGGACTGGTGACACTGCACCCATTCCATCTCCATCCACCAACTCCACAGACAGGAGTACCTGAGCATTAATATCTTGACTTTGTTCCAACACCACAGTGATGAGTGACATAGCAGACCCTGAAAAGAGTGGTAACCACCATTCTCATCAAATGACCACCTTTGAAGTAGTGTGTACCTAAACATCTTGCCTACACTTATCTCTGCAAGGCCGGTCAAGTGTGGCAGAACACTTAGAAACCATTTATCTGCCCAAGTGGTGCTCCAAACATGAAGCAACATTGTATGATCAGATTTGAAGAAATCCTGTTTGACTTTACTGGGGAAGCCTGCTCAAAAATTGGTTTCACAATCTGGCTCCGCTACTATCTTTACTTATAAATGGCCAATGATCAAATGAAAAGTTTTGCAGTGAAGCAGGGGGCTCTCTTTACCACAGTAAGGTATATTCCAGAAAGTAAACTCTTTCTCTTTCTTACCCTTGCTCAGAAAATATCTTTGCACACATCACAATGCTTTAGTGCTACATGCATTTTGTATGAGTGTCAAGTCCTGTCTTCTTGCATCAAAATGCTAATGGGAAAAAAACATTCCTTAAGTGTCTAAGATGCAAACAAATTATAGCCCTGGAAGGGATGATCCCGATATAGTTTCCCTGTTGGGCTTTCAGGATGAGATATTCAAATCACCTAGGGGCTTTGGATACCCAATGACTATTAAAATTAATGAGACTCGGGCATGCAAAGCCCCTAAGTGTCTTTGAATGTCTCATCCTCAACTTCCAGACTAGTCAATAGTAGTAAACAGCTTTCTGCTAGAGAACTTATATCTCATCTCTTTTATCTAATCTTTCTGTTTCTGATACACTTCTCACCCAGTGTCTTTTGCTGGGGAATTCGCCAGATAGGTAAATTCCATTCTCTTCCAACAGGCCCCTAACATACCATTAGCTATTGAAACAGCCAACAGCCAGGACTTCTGGCTGATCAGCCAGCATCTGTATACATGTTCCAGCCTTCGAGTACCAGATTAATACCTAGATCACTAGGCCCTGCATTTCGAACGTTGTTCATTGAAGTGGTATTTTCAAAAACATAATTGGAGTTGATAAAGTCTAATAAAGTACTAATTATTCTCCACTTAGGGGCACATGCACATCTTGATGGACAGGGCTTTTGACACAGATCTCCCATTAACTCTAATGTCCTATGAATTCTCTAAGTCGTGTTTACTGGCTACAGCCCTCTGAATGAAAAGCCTCCTGCCCTGAAATGATATTCCTTTGTGTGATTATTTAATCTGTTTATTAAACAAGCCCTGATGGTATTTCTGATACATCAGCACCACTCAGGCAGAGCCCATGGTAGAATGGTACTGGCTCTATTTTTTTTTAAAAAAAACCAAACATTTGCTTTCTTCTTTTTCTCTCTTTCATACATCTGAACAGATAGATAGATGTAATTGTTAATACCAGGAGCAAATAGGTGAAATACAGGACCAAATTCTGCCCTGAGTTTCACCAATGTATATCTGGAGTAACTCTATCCACTTGCGTGCAGTTGCTTCCTCTATACATCTGTGTGCTTTCTCCCATGCTGCCCCTCATGGTTGGGAGGAGCTCCCTGTAAACAATCACAAACCAACTCCTTATCCTCCTTCAAAACCCTCCTTTCCCAGGCAGCCGATAAAAAACTTGACGGGGGGGTTAAGCTGCTGGTGTGCAGAGACCACTGTCCATCATGCTGTCTCATCATTTCTGTGTACTGCCTCATTGGTCTCTCTATATCCAGTTGCTGTCTTGTGTCTTATACTTTGATGGTAAGCGTGTCGTCTTTTTGTTTTTCGACATGGCGCAGTGGTGCCCTGATCCATGCCTGGGTTTCCTAGGGAAAACAAACAACAACAATGTGAATTATTACTATTATGTATTCATTTATTTGTATTATGGTAGCAATATGAGGCTGCAACTGAAATCTGCACATGCTGGCCTGCCACAAAATCTCTCATACCAGCCATCTGATCGAAATTGCATTGTAGTCCATGGGAAGATACTCATGAACTTCAGTGGGCTTTGGGTAACACCCTATGTAGACAAGACAGAAAAGGGTGGGGAAAGGATTTGGTAATGGAAGCTTTCCAGAATTCTTATAATATTTATACCATCACACAATTTTATTTTGAAACTTATCTGCCCCTTTTGCCACTTTACTGTACAAATTACAGAATGGGGCCAATTCCACAAAATATTTTGAGTGAGTATTTGTTTTAATTTTTAAGTGGATTTGGTTTGGTTGGGCTAATATTCCTTTTAGCAGATATTGGAGTAGCCGACTTTACTCCCACATTTCTCACTAAAAATAAATTGCAAATTCACATCAGCGAGTACCCATGCAAAGAAGCCAATTTTAACTCTGCACGTCTGAGCACTCACACCAGCACTGCTCACTCTTGATGAAATTCACCCTGTTCAAAAAGCCAGCACGAGACCTGTCCCACATAAATTGCTCATGAAATGCATGTGCATAGCACAGTGAGGTAGCTCATTACAAATGTGTGTTGACTTGACTTTGTGAGCACAGTAGTACAAGTGAGTCTTCTGGGGACTTGAATGGAGAGAGGGTGGTGGCCTGGCTAATGATAGTCTGTACACCGTGGGATCTCAGAAGCCAAAAGGAGTAAATGCTCATCTGTGTCACTAAAATCAGCAATACTGAACCAAAAACACTTAGTGAAAAGAGATATTGAGTTAGAAGGAGAAATTTCACAGTTGACCATTAGGAGGACAACAATATTTCCACGTTCCAACTTTCAGCTTCCTAAAAAGTCTCTTTTCTTATCCTTATCTTCAAAATCTTTAGAGCAGAGTGAATCACTAGCTGCTTATTGATTGGAAATTTTAGCCTTCTTTTTGTGTGAGGGAAAGCCTGGTCCAGAACCCATTAACTCAAAGGAAAGACTCCCATTGACTTCATTGGATTTTGTTTCAGGCCTGGAGTGCTGATGAGAAAACGGATTTCCTTATGAGTGTGTTTTCTCACAGGTTTTGTTCTCTCTCAGAACAGTTTGCAGCAAGTATTAGAGATTCAAAATTCAAGCTGTGCTGGTGAGTAGCAATTGGTTCCATATTTCAAGTGGGGTTATTTGTGGTCCCTGATTAGATGAGCATAGCTCTTACAGCGTGAAGTTCACTGCTGTGCAGGGGGCCCTCGCACAAAGCTGATGCAAATCCCACCTAACCCTTGTTTGGAAGTTTTATGTGGGACTGAAGTGGTGCACAGCTCTTGTACCAGCTCTTTTAATGGAGTGAATTTCATCTACAGTGAGCAACACGGGCATGAGTGCTCAGACGTGCAAAGTTAAAATTGGCTTCTTTGCATGGGGACTCGCTGATGTGTTGACAAACAAATACTCAATCAAGTCCTGCAGCTTTGGACAGATCTCAGAGCTGTTTTACAGAGCAGAATTACTCCAAGGCTACATCAACAGAGGGAATGATCCAGGGAAAATATGCCAAGAGAATTTCACTTCACTTATCTCATTCTTTGGTGTGTAACTGGTTCCTCCCTCACCTTCTCATCTTGCCGGCTTCCTTCCACACCGTAGAGAATGTTACTTCATTATAAATTCTACCAGTCAATTTAGACTCAGACTCATAGACTTTAAGGTTAGAAGGGACCATTATGATCATCTAGTCTGACCACCTGCACAACACAGGCCACAGAATCTCACCCACCCACTCCTGTAACAAAACCCTAACCTATGTCTGAGCTATTGAAGTCCTGAAATCATAGTTTAAAGACTTCAAAGTGCAGAGAATCCTCCAGCAAGTGACCCTGACCCACGCTGCAGAGGAAGATGAATAAACCCCAGAGCCTCTGCCAATCTGCCCTGGAAGAAAATTGCTTCCCAACCCCAAATATGGTAATCAGCTAAACCCTGAGCATGTGGGCAAGACTCACCAGCCAGACACCCAGGAAAGAATTCTCTGCAGTAACTCAGATCCCACCCCATCTAACATCCCATCACAGGCCATTGGGCATATCTACCACTAATAGTCGAAGATCAGTTAATTGCCAAAATTAGGCTATCCCAACATATCATCTCTTCCATAAACACATCAAGCTTAGTCTTGAAGCCATATATGTCTTTTGCCTCCACTGCTTCCCTTGGAAGGCTGTTCCAGAACTTCACTCCTCTGATGGTTAGAAACCTTCATCTAATTTCAAGTCTAAACTTTCTGATGGCCAGTTTATATCCATTTGTTCTTGTGTCCACATTGGTACTGACCTTAAATAATTCTTCTCCCTCCATGGTATTTATCTTTCTTATATTTAGAGAGAGCAGTCATATCTCCTCTCAGCCTTCTTTTGGTTAGGCTAAACAAGCCAAGCTCTTTGAGTCTCCTTTAATAAGACAGGTTTTCCATTCCTCAGATCATCCTAGTAGCCGTTCTCTGTACCTGTTCTAGTTTGAATTCATCCTTCTTAAACATGGGAGACCAGAACTGCACACAGTATTCCAGATGAGGTCTCACCAGTGCCTTGTATAATGGTACTAACACCTCCTTATCTCTACTGGAAATACCTCGCCTGATGCATCCCAAGGCCGCATTAGCTTTTTTCACAGCCATATCACATTTCACGGCCATATCACATATCACATCCTGTGATCAACCAATATTCCGAGGTCCTTCTCCTCCTCTGTTACTTCCAAGTGATGCGTCCCCAATTTATAACAAAAATTCTTGTTATTAATGCATGACCTTGCACTTTTCACTATTAAATTTCATCCTATTGCTATTACTTCAGTTTACAAGGTCATCTAGATCTTCCTGTATGATATCCCAGTCCTTCTCTGTATTGGAAATACCTCCCAGCTTTGTGTCATCCACAAACTTTATTAGCACATTTCCGCTTTTTGTGCCAAGATCAGTAATAAAAAGATTAAATAAGATTGGTCCCAAAACCGATCCATGAGGAACTCCACTAGTAACCTCCCTCCAGCCTGACAGTTCACCTTTCAGAGTGACCCATTGTAGTCTCCCATTTAACCAGTTCTTTATCCACCTTTCAGTTTTCATATTGATCCCCATCTTTTCCAATTTAACTAATAATTCCCCATGTGGAACCATATCAAATGCCTTACTGAAATCGAGGTAAATTAGATCCACTATGTTTCTTTTGTCTAAAAAATCTGTTACCTTCTCAAAGAAGGAGATCAGGTTGGTTTGACATGGTCTACCTTTTGTAAAACCATGCTATATTTTGTCCCAATTACCATTGACCTCAATGTCCTTAACTACTTTCGCCTTCAAATTTTTTTCCAAGACCTTGCATACTACAGATGTCAAACTAACAGACCTGTAGTTACCCGGATTGCTTTTTTTCCCCCTTTCTTAAAAATAGGGACTATGTTAGCAATTCTCCAGTCATACGGTACAACCCCTTAGTTTACAGATTCATTAAAAATTTTTGCTAATGGGTTTGCAATTTCATGTGCCAGTTCCTTTAATATTATTGGATGAAGATTATCTGGGCCCCCCGATTTAGTTCCATTAAGCTGTTAAAGTTTGGCTTCTACCTCAGGTGGGGTAATATCTACCTCCATATCCTCATTGCCATTTGTCATGCTACCATTATCCCTAAGCTCCTCATTAGCCTCATTAAAGACTGAGGCAAAGTATTTGTTTAGTTATTGGGCCATGTCTAGATTATCCTTAACCTCCATTCCATCCTCACTGTTTAGCAGTCCCACTTCTTCTTTCTTGGTTTTCTTCTTATTTATATGGCTATAGTACCTTTTACTATTGGTTTTAATTAGCTTTGCAAGGTCCAACTCTACATGGCTTTTGGCCTCTCTCACTTTATCCCTACATCTTCTGACCTCAACAAGGTAGCTTTCCTTGCTAATCCCTCCCATCTTCCACTCCTTGTAGGCTTTCTGCTTTTTCTTAATCACCTGTCTGAGATGCTTGATCATCCAGCTTGGTCTACAACTCTTACCTATGATTTTTTTCCCCTTTCTTGGTATGCAGGCTTCTGATAGTTTCTGCAACTTTGACTTGAAGTAATTCCAGGCCTCCTCCACCTTTAGATCCACAAGTTCTTTAGTCCAATCCACTTCCCTAACTAATTTCCTTATTTTTTTAAGTTAGCCCTTTTGAAATCAAACACCCTAGTCACAGATCTATTTTTGTTTATCCTTCCATTTAGTTTGAACTGAATTAGCTCATGATCACTCGAACCAAGTTTGTCCCCTACAACCAGTTCTTCTATGAGGTCCTCACTACTCACGAAAACCAAATCTAAAATGGCATCCCCTCTTGTCAGTTCAGCAACTACTTGGTGAAGGAATCCATCAGCTATTGCATCCAGGAAAATCTGAGCCCTATTATTATTACCAGCACTTATCCTCCAGTCTATATCTGGGAAGTTAAAGTCTCCCATGATCACACAATTCCCATTGGTATTTACTTCATTAAAAAGATTAAAGAGGTCTCTATCCATATCCAGATCGGATCCCAGTGGTCTATAGCACACCCCAAGCACTATCACAGGGAAGGATCTAGTAGCTTTCTTCCCCAATGTGATTTTTGCCCAGACAGACTCGGTCATATCCATTCCATCACTTCTTATTTCTTTACAGTCTACCTCATCATTGATATACAGTACTACTCCACCACCTTTGCCTTTATTTATGTCCTTCCTGAACAGCACATACCCTTCAATACCCGTACTCCAGTCATGACTACTATTCCACCATGTTTCTGTTATCCCTATAATATTGGGTTTCACTTCCTGCACCAGTAGCTCTAGTTCCTCCATTTTGTTACCTAGGCTCCTCACATTAGTGTACAAACATCTTAATTTTTGCTGTTTGGCCTCTCTCACATTCTTTACCTGATTAGGCACGGTCATTCTACAGCCAGTATAACCTGTTAGACTGGTATCCACACTGCCCTTCCTCCTTATGTCCATTCTCCTACCCACAGCTGTATCCTTTCTTACTTCATTTTCTTCCCTCTGAATGTTAAAATCCGGTGTGGAGATTACCTGGACATCTCCCAACCATCTCCCCCA
Source organism: Lepidochelys olivacea (assembly GCF_965140295.1). Classification (NCBI taxonomy): domain Eukaryota; kingdom Metazoa; phylum Chordata; order Testudines; family Cheloniidae; genus Lepidochelys; species Lepidochelys olivacea. Next base: position 13,515,444 of record NC_140412.1, read on the forward strand.
GATTCCTAGTTGAAAGCTCTCTTAATCAGTTGTGCCAGCCTCCATCCTAGAACTCTATTTCCCTCCTTACTCAGGTGAAGTCCATCCCGAGAGACCAGTCCTCTGTCCATGAATGCTTCCCAGTGGCCATACATCCCAAAGCCCTCCTTATAGCACCAGTGCCTGAGCCATTTGTTGAGCATCATAATTTTGTCACACCTTTATTCTTCTTCTCTAGGAACAGGCAGAATCCCACTGAAGATCACCTGAGCCTTGATTTCCTTAAGCGTCTTCCCCAGCCTGGCATAGAATCATAGAATATGAGGGTTGGAAGGGACCTCAGGAAGTCATCTAGTCCAACCCCTTGCTCAAAGCAAGACCAATCCCCAACTAAATCATCCCAGCCAGGGCTTTGTCAAGCCTGACCTTAAAAACCTCAAAGGAAGGAGATTCCACCACCTCCCTAGGTAACGCATTTCAGTTCTTCACCAATTTCCTAGTGAAAAAGTTTTTCCTAATATCCATCCTAAAACTTCCCCGCTGCAACTTGAGACCATTACTCCTCATTCTGTCATCTGCTACCACTGAGAACAGTCTAGATGTGTTCCAGTCCCCTAATCATTTTTGTTGCCCTCCGCTGGACACTTTCCAATTTTTCCACATCTTTCTTGTAGTGTGGGGCCCAAAACTGGATGCAGTACTCCAGATGAGACATCACCAGTGTCGAACAGAGGGGGAATGATCACGTCCCTCGATCTGCTGGCAATGCTCCTACTTATACAGCCCAAAATGCCATTAGCCTTCCTGGCAACAAGGGCACACTGTTGACTCATATCCAGCTTCTCGTCCACTGTAACCCCTAGGTCCTTTTCTGCAGGATTTCTGCCTAGCCACTCGGTCCCTAGTCTATAGCGGTGCGTGGGATTCTTCCGTCCTAAGTGCAGGACTCTGCACTTGTCCTTGTTGAACCTCATCAGATTTCTTTTGGCCAAATCCTCTAATTTGTCTAGGGCCCTCTGTATCCTATTCCTACTCTCCAGCATATCTACCACCCCTCCCAGTTTAGTGTCATCTGCAAACTCGCTGAGGGTACAGTCCACACCATCCTCCAGATCATTAATGAAGATACTGAACAAAACTGGCCCTTGGGACACTCTTCTTGGGGCACTCCTCTTGATATTGGCTGCCAACTAGACATGGAGCCATTAATCACTACCCTTTGAGCCAGATGATCTAGCCAGCTTTCTATCCACCTTATAGTCCATTCATCCAGCCCATACTTCTTTAACTTGCTGGCAAGAATACTATGGGAGACCGTATCAAAAGCTTTCCTAAAATCAAGGAATAACACGTCCACTGCTTTCCCTCATCCACAGAGCCAGTTATCTCATCATAGCCACTTATCTGGAGAGGGAGAGGAATTATTTAAGCTCAGTACCAATGTGGACAAAAGATCAAATGGATATAAACTGGTCATTGGGAAGTTTAGACTTGAAATTAGACAAAGGTTTATAACCATCGGAGGAGTGAAGTTTTGGAACAGTCTTCCAAGGGAAGCAGAGGGGGCAAAAGACCTATCTGGCTTTAAGATTAAACTCGATAAGTTTATGGAGGAGATGGTATGATGGTATAACATGATTTTGGTAATTAATTGATCTTTAAATATTCATGGTAAATAGGCCCAATGGCCTGTGATGGGATGTTAGGTGGGGTGGGATCTGCGTTACAACAGAAAATTATTTCCTGGGTATCTGGCTGGTGAATCTTGCCCATATGACAGGTTTCAGAGTAACAGCCGTGTTAGTCTGTCTTTGCAAAAATAAAAGGAGTACTTGTGGCACCTTAGAGACTAACCACTCATGCTCAAATAAATTGGTTAGTCTCTAAGGTGCCACAAGTACTCCTTTTCTTCTTGCCCATATGCTCAGTGTTTAGCTGATCACCATATTTGGAGTCGGGAAGGAATTTTCCTCCAGGGCAGATTGGAAGAGGCCCTGGAGGTTTTTTGCCTTCCTCTGTAGCATGGGGCACGGGTCACTTGCTGGAGGATTCTCTGCTCCTTGAAGTCTTTAAACCACAGTTTGAGGACTTCAGTAGCTCAGACATAGGTGAGAGGTTTATCGCAGGAGTGGGTGGGTGAGATTCTGTGGCCTGCATTGTGCAGGAGGTCAGATTAGATGATCATAATGCTCCCTTCTGACCTTAGTGTCTATGAATCTATGAATCTCATTATCTCGTCATCTCGTCATATCTGGCATAGTCTTCCTTGATATGTTCCAGCAAGAATCTAGCCATATCATTTGTTCACGCATGAAGGACGATCAGTGGATTCTTTCCCCCTCCCGTTAGGATCCTCTTCAGCCTCAGGTCCACACCCCGTATCTTAGCACCCGGCAGACAGCACACCCTTCTGTTTTCTGGATCAGCTCTGGTTACAGGCCTGTCTATTCTTCTCAGTAAGGAGTCCCCAATCACGTAGACCTGCCTTTTTCTGGTGATGGTGTGATTCTCCAGTCTATCTCCTGTTCCCTCTGGCTGCAAGTCCTCTCGATTCCTATGGTCCCTTGCAATCCTCTGCAACCCATCCCGTATCCTCCTGTAGATCAGATTTGGTGTTATCTCCATTGACTCTTGCCGCCTTCCTATAGGACTAGCTGATCTTCTCTTCTTCCTTGCCCTCTCACCTTCAGTGACCACCTGCTGTGCCCCTTCTTCATTTTCCAACTCCACAAACCTGTTCCTGAGCTCTGTTTCTTCTTCACTAGCCCATCTTTTCCTCTGCCTGGTTCTCTTAGTCACATGCTTCCACTGTCCACTTTCCTCACCCAGCAGTATCCTCTCAAAGTTCTTTGGTCCTGCTTCCACCTGCAACTCTGAGCTTTTCCCTTCAGCCTCCTCATGTCTTTGCTCCATCATCTGCTCAAACCCCCTTTTAAACTCAACCAGAGTTTCCATCTGCATCTCCAATCCTCAGATCTTTTCTTCCATCAGCTCTATCAGAAGGCACTTCATGCAGACGAAACTCTTTTCAGGTACCCCCTCCAGGATCATGTACATGCCACAGATTCCACATCCAGTCATCTTCATTGTGTCTTCCACTACTTGGGTCATTATCACTGCTGCCTCTATATTGGTCATAGCCTTCTCACCTAAGTCCTGTTAGTCTACAAATACCTTCTCCTCCAACAGAACTCCCACTCAAACTCCCCTGTTCACAGCTCTGTTTGCTGGCTCCCGTGCTGCTGCAGCTGTCTGTATTTCCCATACAGATCATTTGACTAGATCTAAAGTCATAAGAACAAGACATCTCTTAATGGAAATATTCATGACCAAACACAAGGTATTGTCCTCCCCCCGCCCCCCACCCTTGGATTGTACTCTCCATTTTGAAACCCACACACATACATTTCTAAGGGCCTGCTCTATTTCTCATTGAAATCAATGGTGTGATTCCTATTGATGGGTGGCCATTAACTTCAACGGGTCCATGATTTCACCCCTAGACTTCAGTAATACTAGACCCACAGAACATTCTCATGATGATGTCACATGCTGCCATAGCATACAAAAGCCTGTGAGCAAAAACAGCACCACAGATTTCCCATCGCTTTACAATATTTTATGGGGGTTGCAGCTGGCCATACAGTTCAAAGACCCTGCAGAAGATTACCTCCTCCTGCCCATACCATAAGGATCATGTCACAGAGCTGCTCTGGTTCTGCCTGGGAAGACAGGCCTATCCGCTCCTCAGGAGGGAGGACACTGTGTGATTCAAAGGTGAGAAAAACAAGGTCAGCATCCAAAGGGCATTAACTAAGGGGGGCAGGGATAGCTCAGTGGTTTGAACATTGGCCTGTTAAACCCAGGGTTGTGAGTTCAACCCTTGAGGGGGCCATTTAGGGATCTGGGGCAAAAATTGGGGATTGGTTTGAGCAGGGAGTTGGACTAGATAACCTCCTGAGGTCCCTTCCAACCCTAATATTCTATGATTCTACGTACATCTGACGATGCCTTTCATGGGCAGTGGAATGCAGTTCACTAGAACTGAATGTAGATAGGTTGAGTGGGCTGCGATTTGTACCCCCAACTTTAAATTCATTGCCTTGTGACTCAAGACAAGCTTTGTTTAATTAGATAAATAAAGGTGCTGGTAAGACACAGTTGTTTAAAAGCCAATCATGCAATTTTACATTATCTCTTAACTGGGACTCAGGTTCCAATGTTCAGATCTGGATCCGAATCTTGACGACTCTAAGGGGTGTTTGGCTTTAAGGTTACCAACTAGCTCATTTTTAAAACAGGGGAAAAATGTGGATCTGGGTTCAGATTTCAAACGCACTTCCCCTCAAAGTTTGGGGGTATCAGTTCAGATTCTTCACTACTTTTAACTTCAGTGTACAGTGATAGGGTTAAAAATTGCCAGTGAAAGTCTTGTAGAGTTTGGTTCTCGACCAAGAGAAATGTGAGGTTTTAGGTGATAATTCAAAACTAAAAGGTCTTATTTACAGTGGGCATTTTTTCACCAAAGTAGCTTTTCCAGTATAACTAGACTGGCATGAAACCTCAGCAGGGGTGCACTTCACCAACATAAAAAGTTGCATGCACCAGTGTGGCTTACCCTAGTTTATCCAGTGTCTACACACACCCTAAAAAAATGTATGGCCTTTTCCTTGCAGACCTTGGGAATCTGTTTATATCATTCTTTTTGTGATGGATACTCCAAGATATACATGTTTTGTTTCATTATCCAAATGCCCCGGATGCTCAAAAGTAAATGAGTCTAACCGCAGAGAAGCAGACGTGTGAGTGCCTTTCATTTGGTATTTCTTGTAAGTGAAATATACATGTGCTACATTCCCCACTAGAGATAACTGTTTTTATAGCTAGCTCTAACAAAAAAAACTAGCATGCTAAAGATACAACATTTGAAAAGCCTCTTGAGAAAAACAGCAAAGTGATGGCAGTAAAAAAATCACACTGAACCACAGATCATTTGAGCAACTCAACAGCAGAGTTGTTCTAAAGCTAACACTGACAGGTGATACAGACAGCACAATTACGAAGTATCCAAACATATCAGTGATTGACTCTCGCTAGCGAGAGTCAGTCTCATCTGAGCTAGAGCTGCTGCCCAGAAAGGTTATTCAGCTAAGATCATCAAGAATAGTATCCTGTTGGCCACCATCACACCTCCTGTGAGTCAGGAATGCCAGCAGCGACTAGGAGATCAGGCCATGGCTAGTAAAATTGCAACAAGGTCCTTGCCCAGCATTAATCCCTACTCCTGCATTCACACCATGCAACAGATTGAGACAGTTGCATTGTCAAGATCCAATTCTTTTTATTGCTGAATAGGACCAGAGTAGTGGAACATATGTGGCTTGAAGCATTGGAAGACGGTGGGCATTGTTCCACCCTTCCTATAGCCATGTTAGTGGAGTTACTGCTACCTAAGGCTTTTAGTCTGTATTAGAATCCCTGCCTACATGCAGAGTTCATTTAAAGTCAACAGGACACCCCAGAGTCTCAGGCATCCAGTCCAGTGTCTGTCTAAGGTACTTTTATGGCACCCATCACCGTAGTACCTGAGCACCTCATAATCCTTAGTGTATTTATCCTCATAACACCCCGATGAGGGAGGGCAACACTATTATACCCATTGTACTGATGGGGAACTAAGGCACAGGGAGGCTAAGTGACTTGCCCAAGGTCATACTGGAAGTCTGTTGCATGGCAGTGACATATCCCAGCTCTCCCAACTTGTAGGCTAGCACTCTAATTATTGGACCATCTTTTCTCTAGTAAATCGGAGATCGGGCCTTAAATATGAATTTGCTTTTGTCTCCTACAGGACACCTCTTGATCAATAGGACTGAGCCTTATGGTTAAGGTAGTTGAATTCTGCCCTGAAGAATTGGATCCTGGCCCTGCCTATGCCACAGAGTCCTTACATGATGCTGAGGGAGTCCCTTAATCCTTTCTCAGGCGGTCACTAATTGTGTATTCAGAAGTTTGAGAGTACCCAACTTGGTACTTCAGGGTCTGGTTTTCAGAAGTTCTGAGCACTCACAGTCCTCTGGCCCCTGCTTCAGTCAGTGCACACTTCATCTGCTCAATGCACAGCTCCCATGGGCTTCATTTGCAGCTGTTAACTACACACGTTCCAACTTGTGCAACAAACGAGGCAAGGGTCAGTGACATTCCCCTCTGGTGTTATCTGGACGGTGATCTACAAGGTCACTCCAATCCTTGACTCTGGGAGCCAGCCTTAACCTGCTCTGCTGTGAGAACTCCCATTCCTGTGCTGTTCACACACAGCCTCTGGCATGTAAGCTGCTCCCAGCTACTTGCAACCAAATGACACTAGCCAATATCTCCAGTCCCAGACACACCCATCTTGCAGTGTCCAGTGTGATACAGCATGGCCAGAGGGCAGCAGGAGAGTGTGGTTTTTTTTAAGCAAAAAAGGCATTTTTATTTGTATAACACACTTACAAAGCAAAAACAACAGCATATGCAATGTGTAACACAGCAACCGATCACAATTATTTTCTCATTAGCTTCAGGGTAGGGAAGTGTTCAAGCTTGCCTGGGCCCAGAGTGCGGGGCTTCCTCAACTCATGTGGTCTTCTACCCTTCCGAGTTACCTGGTGGCCCAGAGCAAGGGGGCTTCATCAACTCTCAAGGTCTGCCACCCCCTCGAGTTACCTGGCGCCACGCCCAGTGTCACCAACAATTCCCTCCTCTGAAAGCACCCAACAAGAGGGGCAGGCTGTGGGGTGAACAATCCGGGGGGGGCACGTGCACCCACGTGTGAAAGGACCCCTCTAAGGTGGTGGTGTCTGCAGCAGCAATGGCTGGGGTCCCTTACTCTCTCCTCCAATCAAAGGGTCAAACAAAGGGAACCGGACGGGGACACCGAGCAGAGAACCTTGGACAGCGCCCACCTCTCCTCAAAAGCATAAAGGGAGTCAGTGAATGCCGCCCAGAGGAACTCTGCCCGGATACATGAACGGACCGAGGATCGGAAAACGGTCCCACAATCATAGATTCATAGATATTTAGGTCAGAAGGGACCATTATGATCATCTAGTCTGACCTCCTGCACAATGCAGGCCACAGAATTTCACCCACCACTCCTACAAAAAAAAACCCTCACGCCTATATCTGTGCTATTGAAGTCCTCAAATCATAGTTTAGAGACTTCAAGGAGCACAGAATCCTCCAGCAAGTGATCCGTGCCCCATGCTACAGAGGAAGGCAAAAAACCTCCAGGGCCTCTTCCAATCTGCCCTGGAGGAAAATTCCTTCCCGACCCCAAATATGGTGATCAGCTAAACCCTGAGCATATGGGCAAGATTCATCAGCCAGATACTACAGAAAATTCTTTCATGGGTAACTTGGATCTCACCCCATCTAATAGCCCATCACAGGCCATTGGGCCTATTTACCATGAATATTTAATTATCAAAACCATGTTATCCCATCATACCATCTCCTCCATAAACTTATTGAGTTTAATCTTAAAGCCAGATAGATCTTTTGCCCCCACTGCTTCCCTTGGAAGGCTGTTCCAAAACTTCACTCCTCTGATGGTTAAAAACCTTCATCTAATTTCTAGTCTAAATTTCCTAGTGGCCAGTTTATATCCATTTGTTCTTGTGTCCACATTGGTACTGAGCTTAAATAATTCCTCTCCCTCTCCGGTATTTATCCCTCTGATATATTTATAGAGAGCAATCATATCTCCCCTCAACCTTCTTTTAGTTAGGCTAAACAAGCCAAGCTCCCTGAATCTCCTTTCAAAAGACAAGTTTTCCATTCCTCGGATCATCCTAGTAGCCCTTCTCTGTACCTGTTCCAGTTTGAATTCATCCTTCTTAAACATGGGAGACCAGAACTGCACACAGTATTTCAGGTGAGGTCTCACCAGTACCTTGTATAACAGTACTAAAATCTCCTTATCCCTACTGGAAATACCTCTCCTGATGCATCCCAAGACCGCATAAGCTTTTTTCACAGTCATATCACATTGGCGGCTCATAGTCATCCTATCGTCAACCAGTACTCCAAGGTCCTTTTCCTCCTCCGTTACTTCTAATTGATGTGTCCCTAGCTTATAACTAAAATTCTTGTTATTAATCCCTAAATGCATGACCTTACACTTCTCACTATTAAATTTCATCCTATTACTATTACTCCAGTTTACAAGGTCATCCAGATCCTCCTGTAGGGTATCCCAGTCCTTCTCTGTATTGGCAATACCTCCCAGCTTTGTATCATCCACAAACTTTATTAGCACACTCCCACTTTTTGTGCCAAGGGATGTAATAAAAAGATTAAATAAGATTGGTCCCAAAACTGATCCTTGAGGAACTCCACTGGTAACCTCCCTCCAGCCTGACAGTTCACCTTTCAGTAGGACCCGTTGTAGTCTCCCCTTTAACCAATTCCTTATCCACCTTTCAATTTTCCTATTGATCCCCATCTTATCCAATTTAACTAATAATTCCCCATGTGGCACGGTATCAAATGCCTTACTAAAATCTAGGTAAATTAGATCCACTGCATTTCTTTTGTCTAAAAAATCTGTTACTTTCTCAAAGAAGGAGATCAGGTTGGTTTGGCATGATCTATCTTTTGTAAAACCATGTTGTATTTTGTCCCATTTACCAATGACTTCAATGTCCTTAACTACCTTCTCCTTCAAAATTTTTTTTCCAAGACCTTGCATACTACAGATGTCAAACTAACAGGCCTATAGTTACCCAGATCACTTTTTTTCACAGGAAACTCCATCAGCCTACCTCCTCTCTCTGGTTTTATAGATGGCCATTTTAGCCAGGGCCAGGAGGAGGTTAACTAGGAGGTCCCATGACTTTGTGAGGCCACGGATGAGGATTGCATAAATAAAAAGATGAGGGGGAAAATGCAACCAAAAACATAAGAGAAGATTTGTGAGGAGCTGGAACAGGGACTGCAGCCTGGCGCACTCCAGATATACATGCGCCAGGGTTTCCCTCACACCGCAAAAGGGACAAGTATCTGGGATGGGGATGAACCGTGCCAAGATCGTACCCGTGCCTACAGCTCCGTGAAGGAGCCGCCAACTGATGTCCCTGACAGGCCTCGGAACCAAGGTGGAATATAGGCTGGCCCACCAGGGCTGCTCATGCTCCAAAGGTGGCAGAAGGTCTCGCCACTTTGTGTCGGAGCGGGACACTAGGGTGAGGGTGTGAAGGGCGTGGAGCATGAGCGTGTATAGATGTTTCCTTGGCGCAGTTTGGAAGCATACCAGCTGCAGTTCATGCAGCCGGCTCATAGTAAAGGGGTGAGGGGGTCGATTGGGTCTATGGAGCAGGGATCCAATTAAAAGGTCCGGCGGGCCTGGGGTAGAGGGTGGGCGGGGCGTGCCCTCGAGCAGGACCTGGTCAAGGTAAGCTCGAGCAGCAGGCGGCAAAGCAGCCTTCACCTCCTGAAGTACACGCCAGGGGGTACGAGGTCTGGAGATCCCCATGCACTGAGCGAGCGTCAGGGGATCCAGCCAGTCTCCAGGGTTGTAGTCCAGGAGGTCTCCAACTCTCGTGACTTCTGCCAGGATCAAGCTCTGGTGCACCGAGCGGGACTCCGCCACCTGCACACGGAGCTGGGGGCTGTGTAGCAGGGGCTCCGCGAGGAGATCTGTCCCCTCGGTGGCCGCCATGGACCTGGTCGTTAAAAACAGTTTCCAAGTCTGGAGGAGGTCCTGGTAGAAGACCGGCAGCCCAGAGAGGTCTCAAGGAAGACCTCCCGGATGGAGATAAAAGAGCTGCCGGTCATATCAGAGCCCTCAGATGCAGCGCAGGAAGGCGTGCACCAGTATGCTCCACGCCGAACTGCCTGCACCATAAAGGAGCCTCTGTAGGGCCTGGAGGCAGAAGACGCGGACCTGAGTGTGCAGACACTTCAGGCCCTGTCCTTCTTCCTTCAAGGGTAGATGAAGAACTCCTACAGGGGCCCAGTGCATTCCTGACCAAAAGAACCCTAGAATCAATGTCCGGAGGTTGGTCAGGAAACCCGGGGCCGGGACCAGGGTGTTGAGCTGGTACCAGAGCATGGACAGGACTAGTTGATTAAGCACCAGCGCTCTCCCTCGGAGGGAAGAGACATCGGAGTAATCCCGTCCATTTCCAGAGCCGCTCTATCACCCCACCCTCTAAATTTTCCCAGTTCTCCGGCGGAGAGGGATGCATGGCAGAAAGGTAAACGCCGAGGTAGAGAAGCGGACCCGCGCTCCACCGGATGGTCTGAAGCGCGTGTGGGAGGGAGCTCACCTGCTGCCAGTTTCCTACCGCCAAGCCAGAGCTCTTGACCCAGTTGACCCGGGTGGAGGAGGCTGCTGAATAGATGGCCTGGCAAGCCTCCACCCGTGCCAAGTTGCCCGGGTCCTGGATCACAAGGAGCACGTCATCGGCGTACGCCGACAGGACCAGCCGCAGCTCTGGCTCCCACAGCACCAACCCTGTCAACCTCCTGCAGAGGAGACAGAGGAAGGGCTCGATCATCAGAGCGTACAGCTGGCCCGAGAGGGGGCACCCCTGCCATACTCCTCACCTGAAGCTGACCGGTTTGGTCAGGGTCCAGTTGAGCTTAACCAGAGACTCTGCGGAAGCGTACAACACCTGGAAAAAACCGACAAACTGGAGTCTGAAGCCAAACGCCTGCAGAGTGCTCAGGAGGTACCCGTGGTCCACCCTATTGAATGCCTTCTCCTGATCTAGGGACAGGAGGGCGAACGACAGACCGTCTCTACACCCAAGTTCCAAAAGGTCCCGAACCAAAAATAGGTTATCAAAGATATTGCGGCCTGGGATGGTGTAGGTCTGTTCTGGGTGGATCACGTCCGCCAGCACAGACCCTAGCCGCAGCAAGATTGCTTTCACTACAATTTTGTAGTGCATGCTGAGGAGTGAGACGGGATGCCAATTTCGTGAATCGCAGAGGTCCCCCTTCTTCGGCAATAAGGCGAGCTCAGCTTGCCTGCACGAAAGAGGGAGGACCCCGCTCTGCAGAGACTCGACCCAGACGGTGACTAGGTCTGGGCCGAGGATGTCCCAAAACATGCAGTAAAACTCCACGGTCAGCCTGTCCATGCCTGGAGAATTATTAGTGGGCATACGATGGAGGGCTTCCGAGAACTTGGCCAGGGTGAGAGGCAACTCTAGCCAGTCTCAGTCGCTCGTGCTGACCATAGGGAGCTCCTGTCAGAGCACTCTGCAAGCGCTAGGTCGGTCGGATCCGGGGAGAAAAGACTTGTGTAGAAGGCCGTGATCCATCTCCCGAAGGAGGCGGATGCGGGATCGAACAAAGGTGCCCCCGGCCCGATGGTCCTCGAGGGCCCGGAACTCCTCCCGCTTCTCCCGGCACGCTCTGCAGAGGAGCAGGTCCTCGGGGCTGGCAGCCAGACGCCTCTCCAGCTCTAAGACCTCCCGTTCCAACTGCTCTGTCACCGCATTTCTCCGTCGGCTGGTACCCCGGGTGTAGTCGCGGCAGAAAAGCCAGGCGCGCACCTTCCCCAGGTCCCATCATCGCCACGCCACGGGAAAGTCACGCCGCTGCCCTCGCCAGGCCAGCCAGAGTTCCCGGAAGGACGTCACGAACCCCTCATCCTCCAACAGGCTATTGTTAAAATGTCAATAGGCCGGCCCCGGCCTCTCCGCACAGAGGGAGGCTGTCACGGTGGTTAGGTGATGGTCAGAAAATGGGGCCAGCCGAATGCTGGAGGAGTGGGCTCGTGAGAGATAGAAGCGTGATAAATAAATGCGGTCCAACCGGGAGTGGCGCGACCGATGGGCCTCCACCCGGACAAAGGTGAACGTGGAAGTGTCATCCGGGTGGTGGTCCCGCCAGATGTCCACTGGGGAGTGATGTTCGACTATCTCCCGGAGGGTGTTCGTGGTGGCTGGGCTGTGCTCGGTCCCCGAGCAGTCTCACTCCTCGAGGGTGGTATTAAAATCCCCTCCCAGGACCAGGCACTCGTGAGAATCTAAGGTGCTGAGGAAGGCGGATGCTTGCTGATAGAATTGCAGCCACTCCGGGCCTGATGTCGGGGCATAGACGTTAACGAGGTTAACCATGAGCCCCTCCATACAGACCCGGAGATGCAGCAGGTGACCCGGCATGGCCTCAGCAACTCCTAGCACCTCGGGCCGTAGGTCGGGGGAAAACGGGGTCGCCACTCCAGCCTGTCGAACCATGGAATGACTAAAGTAGACCCTGTCCCCCCACTCCAGCCACCAACTGTCTTCGGCGGTCGGATCCGTATGGGTCTACTACAGGAAAACCACAGAGTACCCTCCCTCCCGAAGGAAGGAGAGCACCTGGGACCTGCGGAGAGCCATCTTACAACCCCGGGTGTTCAACGTTGTGATGGTGAGAGGTGACATGGGGAGGGCCGGGGGGGGATCCTCACTGGCAGGGACGCTCGCTTCCCCCAGTGGGCCATGCAACAGTCCTTGAGCCATCCCATAGGTGAGTAATTGTTCATGGAAGACGCGGACCCAGTAGGCCGCAGCATCCCATTTCCCCGTCCCTTTACCTTCCCCCATGAGGGCCCTTGTGGCGTGGAGGATTTGAGAAAAGTCCCCCCATCACTGGAGCGCAAGCTGTACCTTGTTGTGGGAGCCACGGGCGTCCTCTAAAAACTTCCACAGCTCTCCTCGCAGCTCATGTGGGGGTAGGGTTACGGTTTCCCAGTTGTTCCCCGGCGGGGCCCTTGGTGCAGCCCCATGGCCCACTAAAACGGGCAAGCAGGGTGAGGACCCCCGACAGGGTGCCTGATGGACTGGAGATTCTAGGCCCGCCTCAAGCCCTGGGGCGATAGGGGGTGGTGGAGGGAAAATAGCAGCCCCTAATGGGTCGGGGCGAGACAACACAAAGGCCGCTCCCTGTGGGTCATCAGTTGGAAAGGGGAAGGAGACAGCCCCAGGGGTGGTGATAACATTGCAGGAGGTAAACTGGATAGGGGTAGGGGCAGGGGTTAGGGGCAGAGGCAAGGTTCTGGGTTTCGGGAGGCAAGCAGCTGGATGGTGGCGCCTTCCAATCAGGCTCAAGGTTAAGGGGGTGGGGAGGGAGCTCTCAGTAATACTGGGTGCTGGCTCTACAATGGATTTAGTGGCCACAGCATCAGGAAGCGGATTATCTTCTGTTGGGCCCCCGCCTGGTAAGGAAGTCGATTGCTCTGCACCAACGGGGGGTGCCCCTGGTGACTCGTGTCCTGGCCGCGTGGCGCCGGCTGTCACCTGAGCAGGCTCGGTGGTCGTCAGCGGGGTGCCATCAGTGACCGGGTCGATGGAGGAGTCCAGGGGCTCCTCGGAGGTGGGAGCAGAAGCAGCAGTTAGGGGGAGGGAGCATGGGGAAAAGAGGGGTAGAGTAAGGTCGCCCAGATCGAGGTTTGCTGGCAAAAGGTCGTCCTCTCCCTGGACGACCGGGGTCAGACCTAGGGCCTCGATCTCCTCGAACATGGAGGAGAGGACACTTTCCGTCACCTCGGGGTTCTCCCCACTGGCACCCGCCACGATGGTTGCCTCAGGGTTCACGGGGGCTTTGGGTAGTGTCAGGACAGAAGGGGCTTCCTCGAGGGTCTCGGAGAGGAGGGTCTCCCATGGAAGGGAGACACTACCTTCCACTGCTGCCACGTCTTTCCCAGTTGAAAACGGTGGATGTGACGCACTCGTTGGTAAAGCGGAAGGCTCGGCATCGGTGCCCCCTTCCTGGTCTTCCGGGGGGACTCCGCTTCGGGCAGATGAGGCGGAGCTAGAGCCTTCCACTTGCCTCACTTCCCCTGGACTAGGGCCCAGCTCTCCATGGCATCATCTGGGGGCTGGTTAGCAGGGCTCATGTCAGGGGGTAAAGGCGATGGCTCAGGGACTTGTGGGGGGTAACGGTGGGACAGCATAAGGGAGGGAGGATTCTCCCTGGGGCAGGCTCTCTCCCATGCCTGGTGGTATCTCTGCCACACCCTCCTCCATAGGCCCCGCCAGATTGTCAGCAGTGAGGGCGGGGCTCTCCCGCTCGTCTGGGCATTGTAGGGGAGGTGCCCCTTGGGCGTGAGCGGGAGTAGTGGTACTCCGAAGAGAAGGGGGGTGGGTTTGGATACCGGGAGCCCAGGGGCGTCGGCAATGACGGGGCCGATGTACTGCTGTGTCTTGGGGATCCCAGGTGCCCCTCCTTGCCGGGCTAAGGGGCAGTCCCTCCGGACATGCCCCGACGCCCTGCAGAGGTAGCACCGGGCTTCCCCCGTAGAAAAGTACACCCGGTAATGGGCCCCCTGGTGGGGGACTAGGAAGGACCCCTCGAGCGCCTCTCTGTCACGCGCTGCTGACGGCAGTAGAAGCTGCACTTGCCAGCAGAAGGAAAAGATGTGACGGAGGGTGGGGTCCTTGCAGCCCAATGGGAGAGGGCTGATAACAGAAACAGGTTTCCCCAGGGTGGAAAGGGTGGGTAACAGGGCAGCATTAGGAAGAAAAGGAGGGACAGAGGTCAGGACCAGGTGGACGCCCAGGTCCTCTTGCGGCTCTAGGGGGACAAACACCGCCCCCCACCTCCAGACCCCTCGCCACCGCTTCCTGGGCGGCAGACTCCGATGCTAAGAAGAAGACTGGATATGTTCCCATATGTTTTGGAGGCTGCTACAATGGCCAATGGCCCCACCACCCTCGCCAACGCCCGCACGTAGGTCTCCACGGCAGGCGGGCACCAGGGGGCATTGGACACCGTGCTTCCTTGTCATGGTGGGAAAGGGGCCCGGGCCGCTATTGATGGTGGCGGAGGCGGTGGGTGGGAGAGATGACAAGGCGACAGGCGGGGGGGCTGCTGCCACCCAGGCATATGTCCTGGGGGCTGAGGGAAGGACACCCACAGAGCTGGTGGAGGAGGCAGCGGGGAAGGACGCCGTGGTCGGTGCCGGGGTCGCAGCAGTAGGGGTTGCCCCTGCCATGGAGGGCCTGGTGGTTTTAGCAGGGCCCTTCCCCTTCTTCTTGCCCTGGCCTTTCCTGACGGCTGGTGGGGCTCCCCTGGAGTCTGGGGAGGCGATGGGCATGGCAGCGGTGGAGGTTACCCTGGTGTCCTTCATTGCCGATGCCCCAGCGGGGGTGGTGGCAGGTGATTAACAGGAGTTGGGGTCAGGTGAAAAGGGACAAGCTGTGGGGTGGACAATTCGGGGGGGGGGCACATGAACCACCGTACGCTTGTACAGAGAGTCCTGTTTGGTTGGCTGGTGCTTCTGGCCCACACGGTGGAATCAGGGCAAGCAGCTGAGTCCAGAGGCAGATGTTAAACAGCCAGCAAAGATGGTGGAGGGGGACAGTGGTGAAGATAGTAGTGTGGGGGTTGGGAGGACACAGATAGATCGGGGGTAGCTCCGTGCCACACCCCCTGTGTCCCTACAAATACAGTCAAGACACAGTCAAGGCCTCCCGCCACATGAGAGCAGAGTTCTAAAGTTACTCAGTCTTAAGGCCCCCTCCACGGTGATTTGTAGATTCCCCGGGCGGTGTTCCTCTGGTAGATGGCTTTTTCCTTCTCTTTTCCGGGCTTTCTTTGCAGCTGTAGCATTCCAGGGATGCCAGAGCAGATGATAAGAGTCTCTTGGCCAGATACGGGTCCACAAACAAACAGCAAGCGGCTGGGTCTGGGGCCTGGGTCCCTCCACTCCCCCCCTCCGGGGAGCGGGCCAGCAGCCCCCCCCCCCCCCCCCAGGGAGCCTCAGCTAGAGCAGTAGCAGCGTCCGAGGGTGGGCGGGGGGGGGGGACAGCCAGTCGGCAGTCGACCAGCACTCAAGCAATAGCAGAAAGACAAAACAAAAAAAAATTAGAGGGTGGGGGAGAAGGGGGGAGAGTGTCTGGCCCGGTCAGGGGGGGAAGCTGAAAGCAGGGGCAAAAAGCAAGGAAAGCCCAGGCCAGAGGGCAGCAGGAGAGTGTTTAAGGGAGCCTTCTTCCCTGTAGAGGGATGAAAGTTTGCTATAAATTAATTAAAGCACCTGAAGCCAATTAAAGCACCTGAAGCCAGTCACATGATAAAACCCCCTGCTTCAATCAGACAAGAGGAGGAGTTAAAGCAGAGTGGATTGGTGTTGGAGCAGAGAGTAGTTTGGAGGGAAGAAGAGGAGAGTTTGGAGAAGTGCTGCAGTGGGCTAAGAAGACCAAGATCCTAGGTAAAGGGACACCTGGTTTGTGCAGAGGGAGGACAGGAAGCCCCACAAGCTGAAGGGCAGGAGAGGGAAGTAGCCCAGGGGAAGGAACCGCTAGTTCTAGTGGTTTACCGCTATTCCCTAGGGCCCCTGGGCTGGGACCCAGAGTAGAGGGCAAGCCCGGGACCCTCCCTCTCCACTCCCCTCCTCTAGAACACTAGTGGGGCAGTTAATACCCCAGTTCAGGGGCAAGAAATGGTGCCCTGAACCCCATCCTCCCCCGCCAAGAAGAGAAAGCGTGAGACCCATCATAGTAGTGCCAGCAATTTGCCACACCAGTTATGCCCAGTTCATCAATTTAACAAAAAAATTGATATGTATCAGGCTTGATATCCCAAGGGGAGTCTCTGACACACTTCAAATAAAATGCACTGCTTCAGGTAGAATAAACAAACAAATTTATTAACTATAAAGATAGATGTTAAGTGATTATAAGTCAAACCATAAGTCAGATTTTGGTCAAATGAAATAAAAGCAAAACGTATTCTAAGTTGATCTTAACACTTTCAGTGTCCTTACAAACGTAGATGCTTCTCACCACAGGCTGGCTGGTTGCTCTTCAGTCAGGCTCTCCCCTTAATCAGTGTTAAAATTAAAATCCCCTTTAATTGCTTGGTGGTGGTGTCTATAGATGTAGGTGGAAGACAGAGAGAGCATGGCATAAGTCTCCCTTTTACATTTCCTTTCTTCTCTCTTGGCTTGTCCCTCCCACCCCCCGCACCTTTCAGAGTCAGGTGAGCATTACCTCATCACAGTTCCAAACTGACCAAGGAAAGGGGGGTTACTCACGTGAGAGTCTAACAGATTCTTTTGTTGCTGCCTAGGCCAGTGTCTTTTCTTCCTGTGAGGCTGGGCTGGGTTTGTCCCATACCTGCCCTGATGCAGTATGAACTGCCTCTCTGCTCTTGGACAGTTTTTGTCTGGGCTTGCTTTAAGCCATGCGGACACATTTTCAGCCTCATAACTATATACATGAAATTATAACCTATAACCCAGTGGTCAGCAACCTGCGGCAGGCGTGCCAAAGGCGGCATGTGAGCTGATTTACAGTGGCACTCTGCTGCCAGCCTGGTGTTCCGTCCGCTGTCCCTGCTCAGCCTGCTGCTGGTTTGGATGGACGGAACCCTGGGCTGGCAGCGGGCTGAGTAGGGCCGGCGGACGGGACCCTGGCTAGCAGGGGCTGGCATATGGAGCCCCAGACCGGCAGCGGGCTGAGTAGGGCCGGCGGACGGGACCCTGGCTAGCAGGGGCTGGCATATGGAGCCCCAGACCGGCAGCGGGCTGAGTAGGGCCGGCGGACGGGACCCTGGCTAGCAGGGGCTGGCATATGGAGCCCCAGACCAGCAGCGGGCTGAGCGGCTCAGCCCGCTGCCGGTCTGGGGTTCCATTTGCCGGCCCCCGCTGTTGGTCTGGGGTCCTGGCCACTGGCCCAGCTCAGCCTGCTGCCAGTCTGGGATTTCATCCCCCAGCCCCTGTAAATGTAAAAAGTATTACTGGCATGCGAAACCTTAAATTACAGTGAATAAATGAAGACTTGGCACACCACTTCTGAAAGGTTGCCGACCCCTGCTAGAACCTTACTATAACATCACTATAATAACAATGCTCAGTACATCATGAGCCTTCCGAAGACACCCAACATGACAAACTTTGCATTGGATACCACACAATCATTTTACAAGGATGAACATGGGGGTGCTGGGTGTTCCCCCGAGGTACAGAGCATCACAGGGTCCTACAAGCAACATCCACCTTTACAACACAACCCTGATTCATCCCCAGAGCAGGCCTTCCTGTGCACTGAAAAAGACCAGGGTGGGACAAGCTAATATGTGTAATTAGACTGTTTCATAATATGTATACACAAGGGGTGGGGGAGGACAAATTAAAGTTGTGCAGGCATCTTAATTCTGGCTTTTCTTAACTTTTGAGTGCTTGGCATTGTTCCCTTAATAACATTTTCTCATGTAGTTTGTGGGCACATAATATATGTTTTGACTATGTTTTTTATTCCTCTTCCTGCTTTTCTTTTAAAGGCCTAAATAAAGCGCAGTTAAGTCAATGGGAGTTTTTCCATTAATTTCAACAGGCTTTGGATCAAGCTCTTAAATTGTCATCCTTTGTGTTTAGCGAGCACCAAGCACACAAGGGACACTTCTAGGCTATGGCTTATACATTTTGACCATATCAAGATTGCATTATTTGTCCTTGAAAGCATCCTGATAGGCAGAAGGGGCACAGGAAGATGTCAGAATGCATTGTCAGAATATGACATAACAGAGACAAAAGATCACGGCAGATTGGAACAGATTGAAAGTTCTGGAATTCCAGCAGACGGAAAATGTTTTTTTTTTTCTTTCCCATTGAGGGATAACAGTTTTAAACTGGAGGGGAGGAGGCAAGCAAATTTACAGACTTGGTGGCCGGATTTTCAGAGGTGCCGAGAACAGGTCGCTCTCAGGCTGTTTGCACTCAGGTATCCAAATATGGGTTTAAGTGCCAAACTGTAGACACCCAAGCTAAACAGTGTCAATGTGCAGGTTTTGTTTATTGCAGTGGTCATTAACTGAACAGAAGAAAGCCAGAGATACAGCGAGCACACAATCGCTGTATTCTACAGGCAGACTAACTTCCTTCATGACCACTATAGCCAGAACCTTCCCCTCCAAACGCTGATATCTGACGGCTCATATCTGAGATTGCATAATTATAAATGCTATTCAGTCTTTTATAAAAATACCACCATAATATTTGACTTGACCTCCAGCAATAGCAAAAGTTGCAGGTTAATTATTTCCTTTCTTGCATTATTTGTTCCAAATATCAAAGTATTCTAAAAAAGAAAAGGAGTACTTGTGGCACCTTAGAGACTAACCAATTTATTAGAGCATAAGCTTTCGTGAGCTACAGCTCACTTCATCAGATGCATCTGATGAAGTGAGCTGTAGCTCACGAAAGCTTATGCTCTAATAAATTGGTTAGTCTCTAAGGTGCCACAAGTACTCCTTTTCTTTTTGCGAATACAGACTAACACGGCTGTTACTCTGAAACAAAGTATTCTAAGTATCCATCATTTTATAATGCTCTTTGGTTTTGGGGTCATGCACTCTATCACCCTGCATCCATTTATACGTTGTCACTTTCCCGATTATCTAGATCAATAGATGGGAGAGGGGATATTCATTTTGTACCTTCTCTTTTAACAATTTAAGCAAATAACTAAGCTAGACACAAAAAGTGATCCACTGAAAAAAAAAGATATGCGCACATAGCTGATTAGAATGCCAGCATGTACAATGATTTCATTTAAACAAGATCTTTACATTCATCTAACCTTGTTGGATAAAAAATGCAGCAAACAAACAAATCACTAAATGTGGATTCAGTGCCTACAAGCTCCCAGTCACTGGTTACTTAATGAGAAGAACACAGTTGCTTCCTGATGTATTGCTGGTGGTTTCTGAGACAATGAGACATACACCTGCTGCAAACAGATATACAAATTAAAGGAAATGGTGTCTCTGTTTGTATTGCCCATCTAAAAATTCTCATGACGAGGTAGGGGCGAGCTAACAGCAGCATTTGATCCAAAATCTGTTGGTGCTGAGGAACAGTACAAAGAATAGGAGGACTTGTGGCACCTTAGAGACTAACCAATTTATTTGAGCATAAGCTTTCGTGAGCTACAGCTCAAATAAATTGGTTAGTCTCTAAGGTGCCACAAGTACTCCTTTTCTTTTTGCAAATACAGACTAACACGGCTGTTACTCTGAAACCAGTACAAAGAATGTTTTCTCCCCACAAATCACCATCTCAGCATCCCCTTCAAACAAAATGACTTTCCATTCATCATCCCACAGCATTCAGTTGAGACTGGTTTTGCTCAGTTTTCTTTAGCGCTCTTCATTGCCACGGGTTTCCCTTGATCATCGGTCGATCTCAGCTATTAAATATGGTGGTGGATGTTATTGCTGATGTTTGGGATAACGAGATCAGCAAGGACATAGCAATAATTACACAGAACAATGCCAGAGATGTGTAGATATTTTATTATCTAGGTACTCACAACCTCAATGCACATTCCCCGTTGTACGATATCAGTTTCCATTATAATTAATTTTACTTTTCTTTCACTATGAGGGTTGATTCTGGGGAATTAAATAATCCTTTCTTAATAGCACATGCAGCATCTGGTATCCGGGTTTCATTCAGTCCATGCAGCTAATAGGTCATGTGTTATACTTACATAACTATTTATAATTAACCTTACCTGCTGCTCTGCCTCAGCATCATCTTGACACTGAACAGTTGCTGAAGACTCACATTCCCATGTCTTAGAAAGTGCTATGCTCTGCCACTTCCAGCACCTTCCAGCAAAGGCCAAATTTATCACCTCATTAGCAAAGGTGATGCAGCACTAATCTTGCGTGCTAACAATGGGCAGCCCAAATACCCAGAAAGAACTTGCTTCAATACAGAAATAAAACCCTCTCCAACCGTACACTCCTACTTGTCACCTACAACCACACGCTGGAACCCTTACCAGGTATCATCAAAACTACCAGCCATACTCAATGGGGATCCCATCCTAAAAAAATCTTTCGTAAACCCCTTCTTCTGGCCTTCAAATATCTGCCCAAGCTCATCATCAGAAGGAAGGTCCCCAATGACCAGAACACACCTACTCAAAACGGCACCAGACCCTGCCGGCACAACAGATGCAAAACCTGCAGACATATCTCCACTCCTATAATGATCAACACCCACCACAGCACACCTTTCAAGATCCATGGGTCCTACACATGGCTATCACAACACATGGTGTCCCTCATCCAGTGCACTAAATGCCCCAACAACAACTATGTGGGTGAAATCAGACAATCCCTATGCTATCAAATGAACTCCCACAAGAAAATGATAAAAGATAAAAACACCCCATCACCTGTGACTAATCTCTTTTCACAAAGCGTGATCACTCTCTATATGACCTATCAGCCCTCATCCGCAAAGGAAACCTGCACAACAATTTCAAAAGATGAGCCTGGAAGCTTATATTCATAACATTGCTAAACACTAAACATCAAGGTCTTGATAAAGACACTAGATTTGTGGCTTATTACAACAATCTGTGACCCCCCATCCCTCTTTTTCTCCTATGATTACAGGGGTGTTGACGGGCCACTCCATCTTGAATGGTCCCTTAGTTTAGCATAAATAGTTAGCACATATTCTATCTGTTTGGCCTTATATTTAGCTATGACACTCTTTCCCAGACCTGAAGAAGAGCTCTTTATGGCTTGAAAGCTTATCTCTCTCACTACCAGAGGTTGGTCCAACAATGATATTACCTCACCCACCTTGTCTCTCTAATATCCTGGGATCGATGTGGCTATAACAACACTGCATGTTAACAATAAGTGGTAAGGGCAGTGTTTGGTATCTGCAAATATCCACAATAAGAGATGGTGTAGTGTTCTCTTTCAAATTCCCAGTCCCACACTGTGGGAGTGGGGGATAGACTCAAGCCGTTCATAGTTACACCACACTTATTAATGTTAGTGACCGGTCAGCTCGGATCAAGTTAATCCTTTCACAAAAACTACAGTTCCTACCCCAGGGTTAAAAAATCCCCCATAAGCTGCTGTGTGTTAGCTATGGAGGCTACAATAGGCCTTACAGAATCAGCCCTGCCAGTGAAGTCCTGGAATGGATGCACAGGGAAGACAGAACAGTCTCAGTGCCCCCTTCCAAGAAAGAAATGATCCAGTCGAGACTTCTGGCATATGATTCTCAGCAAAAGATAAGCACAGAGAATGGTAACAATAAGCCTCATTGCAATGGATGTTGGTACAGTGGAGGCAAGGTTGCTGCATCCATTCTTCATGGGTGGACAAAAGTCAAGGAGATCCAGGAGTAGTGTACTTCCCAGCCCCTGGGGTGAGAGCAATTGTGCCTCCTGAACATTCTTCATCTCTTTTGAACCCCATCGGTCTAACACAGTGATGGACTTAAGTCCCTCTGCACTGTGGTCCCATTTGGATCAGAGCAGCCAGTGCATTTTAATGTCAGGTAATGACTATGGAAGACTTGGGGATTGTCGCTCTGCTCTGTCAAGGGCCTGTAGAGACAGGGAGCAGCCAGCCCTGGTCTAAGGAGCAGTCTAGCAGACAGGCATCAGGAATCAGCTGATCAGACTAAACAGCAGCTATTGTTTGGCCCTGGTTCCCAGCTGGAAGATAGAAGTGAGGACCCAGCTCTGTAAGACAGGGAGAGCTAAGAGAGACAAACAATTCCCTGAGTACCAGCAGCCACCACTGCTGCCACCCCTCTCACTGGCTGGCCCTGTGGTTCTCCTGAGGTTAAGGGAGAGCCATGAGACTTGAGCTACTGAATGGGCAGAGAACCCTGCAGTATCAGTCCAGGCCAGGACTATCAGTTCTGTTACTTTTCCACATTTCTTGTTTGTTTTAGCCTGCAGGCACTTTTATTCTTCTGCCACACAGAGGTGGGTGTGGCTGACTGTTTTATCCCTAAACTGGTGGGCACGCCCACCAGACTACAGGGATACATAATGTTTATTTGTTTAATAGCTGCTAGAGATGTATCAGCTTTTGAAGGGACCAGATATCAGGTAGAGAGGAGCAATGACATATTGACTTGCAATATATAATTTCAACCACTAAATGTTTCTGTGCACTGTATTGAATTTCAAAACAGGGTATAGTTCCTGGTAAACAAGCCAGGCAAAGCTAGAACTGGAGCTGTGTGGAAATGTGAGTGTTTCTGTATTGTGAAACCATTTATGTAATAAATACTCTTATTTAAGAAGGACTCCGACACAATTATTTCATATAACCTGAAAGAAGAGAGATCAAAACTGATTACAAGCAAATATCAGCACAGAGAATTGCAAACACTTGACAGTTGCAAGATGAGGGGGAGGAAACTGACCAGTAATTGAGATTGCAGCAGAAGGTCAAGATTTGGGCTTCTTCTATTAGTAAGTAAGAACCAAGCTTATTGGACTCACATTAAATTCTTTTAATATTAGACATAGGCTGAGGATTTGATGTTGAAATCTTGATAAGGGCTAGGCTTGGGTTTCAGGTCTGAGGCCAGGGTTTGAGGGTAAGGTTTGTGGATGGGAATTGGTTAGTATCCTATTGAAATAGTTGAAAAGCCCTCCAGTGGGACTCCTTTTCTTGTATTGCAGAAGTCCTATTAGAAGAACCTAATAGAATAGCAGTCAATGTATATATATAAGCAGAGTCAGGATGAGCTCCACCCTGACATCTAGTGGTGAGTTGTGGCAAGTTGTGGAAAAGAACTTAAGGGGCTGATCTCATTTGCATAGGTACACCCACCCTGCCTAGCATGAGCCCATAGCTGCCCAAATAGTTGCTTTGGCTGCTGTGGGATCCCCAGTGTCTCTGTTATTGGGGCAGGAAGAATAAATTGTTATTATCCTGATTATGTGAATCAAGGACAGTGGAACTGTACTTGGCCTTTTGTTATGATGGAGGGACTTGCCATCAACTAAGTAGCACTCACTAGGCAAGGGACATGGGTTCCAAAACTCAGTGAATTGAGAGAGGCTGGGGGACTGGTATTAGTATCTGGTGGTGTGAGCCTGAAACATCAAGTGTACCTCCCTCTCCCTCCCTCCACTGTGGAATATCAGAGCTAATTTTGGGTATATTAAGAGTCTAGCTGCAGGTGCTGAGCTGAATTCATTTTGGGCTTATAGTGCATGAGCACTGAGGCTCTCACTACAACAAGCTGAAATCACTAAAGAGCTAAAATTACTGAGCGCTGTGTTAAGTAGTGGGGAGCCTGAAGATATATTGCTGGACAGGGAGTGGAGTGGAGCAGTTCGTGGGACAGTTGGAGCATCCCATGGACCCGCTGGCGGAGCAGTTCATGGGACAGCAGGAACTGCTTGCGGGATGGCTGGTGGAGTGGGGCAGAGCAGGATGGCTGGCAGAGCGGATAGGAGGGAAGCCCTATGGAGCGGCGGGGCAGTCCGCTTTGGATCATGTAAGGTGCCCCTTACCTCTTACACACACACACACACACAGACATTTTCACCCAGACTGGGGAGTAACACTCTGAACTTTTGAACTCTGGGGCTGGGCTTTTGGGTTGTTGGACTTTTGGGACTTCAGGTGATCTTTGGGTTGCTGGACTCAAGAACCAGAGGGAAAGGACCTGGCCCAATCTGCTGGGGTGGGTCTTTGCTCATGGTTTGGTTGATGAACCCTAGTTGTGGTGTTTTCCCAATTTAATGCTGATGTCATTTACCTCATGTTATTAAAGATTTTCTGCTACACCAAGACTCTGTGCTTGCGAGAGGGGAAGTATTGCCTCTTTGAGGCGCCCAGAGGTGTGTGTAAGATTTTCCCAGGTCACTGGGTCGGGGCTCAAGCCGGTTTTGCATTTGATTTGTTGAGAGGGAACTCCTGTGTACTGAACCCGGCCTTTGCTGCTATCAACTCGGCCTGGCAGAAGGGTTACATGCAGTTGAGCCTTGCATGTGTACATGAGACACATCATATCCTTAATGTTATGTAGAGAGCATAGCAACAAGAGTAAGGTTCAGAATAGACAGTGCTGAAGTCTCAAGAGCTGTTTCTTGGGAGATATGGGGCTGCTTCTGAATGGGACCATGACGGTAGCTGGTGTCCTGCATATGCCCTGCCTCCAGGGGAGTAAAGGGAACAACCTCAGAGCTGAGTGAAAAAGCCAACAACTCTCCCCCCTACAACTAAGGGAGGTGATGAAGAGACACTTAGGAGGGAGAAAGGAAGATCTGAGAAACAGTAAAGACTGTTTAACTGGATCCTTGTTTTATAAAAATCTGCCTGAGAGAAATGGCCATTTGACTGCGTGACAGTTTGATGGAACGTGTGTCTGTCTGTCTGTCTGTCTCTCTCTCTCTCTCTAAAGCCTGTTGGATGTGTGGAGCAGGTGCCATTACTTTCCCTGTCTGATGAGGTTTAGCAACTGTACCTGCCTCCTGACAGCTCATGAGGCAAAGAAAAAGGAGCAATTTCAGCTTCAGCAACAACGACAGAAAAAGCCAGGGCTCGGATCAGTCCTGTCCCTGACAGTCGTGCAGCAAAATGGCAGCGATTTGTACATTTACGAATAAACTCCAATGACAATTGCACACATCACCAGCATTCATGCCGTACGTTGCCCAGGTGAAAATTTGCCTCCGCTAAATGTGGATGATGCGCTGACGTCTATCATTCTTTCCATTGCTCTGCTCCGGCAGAGATGATGCTATTCACTCGAGAGGAAAAAAGGGAAGGGGAAGGAAATAGAAAAGGGTGGCATTTTTATTTTATTGGGGAGTGATTATAGCTCTATGTGATGTGCAATTTGAGCTTGGGTTGCCAAGGGGTGAGCTCTCCTGCAGGCCCTATTCAAAAGGCAAACAATTTTTTTTTTTTTAAAACCTCTGGGAATCCAACAGCACAGGTTTTGCCTATGCTCTGGGAGCTCAACTGTGGAATCTATTAAGTCCACTTTGTGCCATTTTGATGGTCCACAGCATCTATAAAACAAATTAATCAGCCTGTAGAAGATGCCCCCGCCTAGAGGAATCCTGGGGTGGTGTGGGAGCTGCCATAAAATGTCCCTCTGCCCCTTGGCTCCCACGGCAGGAAACGAAGTTGGGGAGAAGGATGCACGTCCTAACCACTGATCTGTCCCAGTGATCCCTGGAGTGCAGCGGACATTACAATCCTATGCACTGGGCACCAGCCTGGCACAGAGCTGCCCGAAATTTGGGGGAGAGTGTAAATGTGGGTTAAAGCCACATTTGCACCATCCCCTCTTGAGCAGCAGTGAGTGCAGCTCAGTCACTTCCACAATCTGGGCCTCGAGCTTTAATGAGAAAAATGGATGGACTGTACATAGTATGCAAGGACACCATAATTAACAAATGAGTGAAGGGAAACTGAGCTGACTAGCTCAGATGACTGGGCATCAGACTCCTGGGTTCTATTCCAGGCACTGCCATTAGCTCTGACCCCCATATTACCATAGTGTTGGAGTACCTCACAATCTACAAGGTTTTCAGGCGCTCCAAACCCCTGTGAGTAAGGGCAGTGCTATATTCCCATTTGGCAGAAGGGTAACTGAGGCACAGAGAGACTAAGTGACTTACCCCAGGAAGCATGGACTTAAACCTGGGTCTCCCACACCCCAGGCTAGTTCTAACCGCAGGGCTTCTTGCTACTGATTTACCCGAAGGCCAAGAAATAATCTCTCTCATGCTCCATTTACCAGTTGATATAATAATCACAATATGTCCATATCTCACAGCAAAGTTGTGTGGCTGTGTTATTTAAAATTGTGTAAGGTATTTTGATATCCTTGGGCAAGCCACATAACTAGGAGGTACAGTTAAGTGCTAATATAATTATGACATGACTTTCATGGTACTGGCTCATTGAAAGAGACATTGTTGGAGCCTCTTTGGGGAAACCTGAGGCATAGAGTAACTCTGAGTGGCTGGAATTCTTTGTTGTGCTTTAAAGAAGAAACTGTGTGCACCCTTCTAGAGGCTTTACCAGCAATCACTGGGCTTGAGAAGGGTTGTGCCTTTTATGCTTGTCTTCCTCCTCCCTTCCTTTAGTGTGTTACATCCACTCGTTGTTGTGTCTTGTCCTAGTTTAGGTTGTGTAACCCCTTCGGGGAAGTGTCTGAGTGGTGCCTAGCACCATTCAGTCTAGTGCTTGATTGGGTTCTCTGGACGATGCTGTAATAAAAAAAAATTAATAGCGAGACAAAGTGGGTGAAGTAATATCTTTTACTGGACAGACTTCTGTTGTTAGAGAAACAAGCTTTTGAACTACACAAAGCTCATCTTCAAGTAGTGTAGCTCAAAGGCTTGTGTCTCTCCCCAACAGAAGCTGGTCCAGTAAAAGATATTACCTCACCCACCTTGTCTCTCTAACATCCTGGGACCAACATGGCTACAACACTGTAAACAACAATAGATTGGAGCCATCAAAAATTCCTCCTTGAAAACAAAGTCTAGTCAGGTGCCTGCAGGGGATCTTCCCAGGAGATTATATCTCTTACTACATCCACTAAATGGCTAATGGGAGTAAAGTGTTACCAGCCAGGTCTGACTCAGAAATACTAGCAGCTGAAATCTTCAGAGAGACAGGGAGGAAATTTGAACACATTCATTAGTGCTCAAAAGGGCAAGGCCGCATGTGGCAGGGAGAGAATCCTTCTGCAGCACCCTAGAGCTACAAACTGGCTTGGAGTGAAGTGACCTGTGTTAATTACTCCCTGTTCTCAAATATCAGTGGGCACCATTACAGAAATGGAGAGGCATATATATAACTCCTCAGCAAGCACACTCAGGAAAACTCAGTCCCTGTAGCATGGGAGCAAGAGAGATGGAGACCTTATAATGCGCTGGGGTTCATCTGAAGTCAGTAACACTTATCATCAGGATTAGAGCGGGTGCAGTGAGCTGCTCAAGGGAAAGACATGCTGTGAAGAACAAGTACAAGCTGTCCTGAGCTTCAGGTGTTTAACCCAGTGATCTTATTGCTCTTCCCCTTTTCAGAGTGTATTCAATTGTCACTACAGTACTCATGCTTTACACTTCCACTTCACCTTTCAGCTGGAGATCTCAATGCATTTTACAAACACAAACGGGTTAATTCTTAGCTCATGGAGTGAAGCTTAAGTCTCTTTTTTGTGTGTTAATCCTATTTACATTTTAATTGAACTCTTCAAAAAAGGTAGGAATTGTCATTTTACATATTTGTAAAGCTATTAGCACACTCTTGAAACTGTATAAATAGTCATTTTACAGATCAGGAAAACCAAGGTGTAAGTGACTTGCCCATGGCTACTCACCAAGTCACTGGTAGACCTGGAAACAGAACACAGACTGCTTGACTCATACTTAAATGATTATAACATGTTCCCTTCCTTCCTCTGTGTATACATTACCAGATCAGCAAAAAGGTTGTGTACAATTTAAATCCTTTTGTGCTTCATTGCAAGAGAAAATTAAATGCAAAGAATGCCCTTGAAGGGTCAAATACAGATACAATGTTTTACTTTTCCACCTACATCAAGATACAAGGTATAGCTTATTCTAGCCATGTCCAAAATATGGCTCATTAGCACAATAAGATATTTTCCTCCGGGCTGCAGCCTTTTCATATACTTTTTCTGATCCACCATAATTCATCTTCCCTAATTTAACCTTGGGGTAGAGAAGGTGTCTGATGTAGGCTAATTCCTGGAACTCATGATGAGGGATATGAGTGAGACCCCTGCAATAGCAAGCCTAGGATGTTGTTTCATGCACATGGGACCACAGAGAAAAGCACAGTCAGTGGAATAGGAGAAAGAAATAGGTAGGGTAGAATCAAAGTCAGACTAGAGTGACCTTGGGCTAGATTCAGAAAGGGATGGAGGCTCCTATGTCCAATATTTAGCCAGCACTGCTCAGCTGCTGCCTAACCCTCTTTTTGAGAGGGTAGGGAAGTCTCAGAAGAAAGGCTAACTCCAGGAGTAGGTTCACAGCTGTGAATCCCAAAAAGAGATAAGCACCTCCCTACAGCTGATCAGTCAGAGACCTAAGGCACTTATATCCCTATGTGGATCTGGGCCCTACACCTTATTATTCCTTTCATCTGCATTTCACTGCTAGTTAATTTAAGCTGATAACCCCTCAGCTTAGTGGTTTCTGCCTATGCATTTCTTAGGTACCTAGTTCTTCTCATAGAATGCAGGGTGCTCCTGGATGGCTAACTTAGAGCTGAGGATCCCCTGAATAGCAGGGCACTTAAAGGTCAGGCATTAGAATACAAAGCACTGCAACCCCTAAATCCCTTTGTAGATCTGACAGCAAAGCTCCCAAGTCACTAACCATGATATTTAAAAAAAATCCCTAGAAATACATAAATTCTAATTTATACACAGTTATAACCTAAAATAACTACAGCACACTAACCACCTACCTGTCAGGACAACTAGGTCCAGTTTTAAAAGGAATATTGTCTGGCCTAATTGGGGTAGAGTAACAAGAGGACTTGGTTCAGCTGTGAGTGCCTTACACTCTGCCTGAGGTTATAAAAGCCTCACTTTGGGCATTAGGTAGAGACAATTAGCAGGGGTTTAGTCTGGACAGTCTCAGATCTTCAAAGGTATTTAGACCCCTAATTTCCATTGATTTTAGTTCGGTGTGTTCCCTAGAAGCCTTGTAGGGATTGGATTCTAAAAAAATATTCTTGTGAGAATTCTGCAGGGTGAGACGAGTTCTCCCATCTAGGGACTTTGTCTGGAAAGAGATTCATTTGCCAGGGATGTGGGGGGGTTTTCTCTGAGCTTGAGGGATTTTTTATGGTATATGATCTTCTTTGGGTTTTAAAGCTGGAGCCTAGTCTTGTAGGCGTAATGACTTTTTTTTTTTTTTTTTTTTGTACAAAACAGACTTCAGTGCCAAAGATTGTAGCTTTTGGACTGCCTGACTCACCCCATCCCCCAGAGAGAATCTAGCTGAAAGAGGAGAGCTGGGTACAGAAGTACATAAGGAAGTTGTCACTGGGAGGCAGAAATCTTTGAAAGCTGTATAGGGGCTTTGAAACTGGCTAGAAAAATTAATGGACAACTTATCAGAAAGGCTAGCCATTTATACAACTCAAATAAAAAATGTGGATAGTATTTTTCATAAAGTTTTCCATACCCTCCATGTTCTTATATAGAAGCCAATTATCCTTAATCAAAGGTCTAGAGATCTTTTTTCATATAGCTATATGTTTATCTAAAAGACTGTAGCTCAGATGGAAGTCATGGACCTGAGGTGGGTGAAACTCTATTACCTGTGTATGTAGGGGGTCAGGCTAGATTATCATAACGATCTCCTCTGGCCTTAAAATCTATGAATCATCTCATTCAGTGTGGGTATATCAATACTATTGTCATAAAAATATTTAACAAGTGGGCACTGTGTTCTGTTCCCTTGGAGGTGTCTCTGACTAACAGGGAGTTGCAGTGCCTAATCTGGCTGTACATTGCCCCTCCTGCTTTGTTGCACTGTACGCTTGTAGGTGATGAGTACCAAGATCCTGCCTGCTGGGATTCAGGTTGGGCCATAGCAACCTGCTGGAACAAG
This sequence comes from Lepidochelys olivacea, assembly GCF_965140295.1. Classification (NCBI taxonomy): domain Eukaryota; kingdom Metazoa; phylum Chordata; order Testudines; family Cheloniidae; genus Lepidochelys; species Lepidochelys olivacea. The sequence continues at coordinate 13,545,809 of NC_140412.1, forward strand.
GACATATTGCAGACCTAGAGGGGCTCAGAGAAGAACAAGAAAAATCAAGGGCCAGAAAATGATCTATACAGAGACCCTGTAAAGCTTGGGATTGTTTACCTTAGAAAGGGGACAAATAAAAGGGGATATGAAAAAATGAATGGTCTAGAGAAAGCAGAATCTGGAGCTTCTGTACCCCCTGTCTCCTGCTCCAAGAACAAGGGGGTATTCAATGACATTGTTGTGGGAAATTCAAGACTGATAAAAGGAAATGCTTTCTCCACGATATGCAGTTAAACTGTGGAACTCATTGCCACAGGAAGTCATTGAGGCCAAGAATTTAACAAGATTTGAAAAAGGGTTGGAGTTTTATGTAGATATTTAAAACGTCTAAGGTTATAAAATATTTATTGTCCTTAATTAAGGTAGATTATTAAACATTATGTTTCAGAGTTTAAGCCAATCTCTAGCTAGTAGAGACCTGGATGAATCCTAATGTGGGAAGCACATTAACCCACAGTTGCCTAGTGTAAGGTTCTTATACCTTCCCCTGAAGCAACTGGTGCTGGTCACTGCCAGGGATATGATGATGGACTAGATGGACCTGTGGTCTTATCCAGTCTGGCAATTCCAATGGACCCTGGCACCCTCAATAATACTGCAAAACTAACATTTTTTTAACCTTGCCACTCTGCTCATTTTCTCTTTTAGTTTTCTTCCTCTGTTCCCTTTGTACCCTCTCCCCCCCTGCCTACATTGATGTGTCGTCTTCTTCCCTTCCTCAGAGTTCTGTCTGTACATCCCCACTCCTGATCCAAACCTTAGGGCAGTGGTTCTCAAACTAGGGCCGCCACCACTTGTTCAGGGAAAGCCCCTGGTGTGCGGGGCCAGTTTGGTTACCTGCCACATCCGCAGGTTCGACCGATCGTGGCTCCCACTGGCTGTGGTTCACTGCTCCAGGCCAATGGGGGCTTCAGGAAGGGTGGCCAGCACATCCCTTGGCCCACGCCGCTTCCCGCAGCCCCCATTGGCCTGGAACGGCGAATCGCGGCCAGTGGGAGCCACGATCGGCTGAACCCGCAGACGCGGCAGGTAAACAAACCAGCCCGGCCCACCAGGGGCTTTCCCTGAACAAGCGGCAGCCCTAGTTTGAGAACCACTGCCTTAGGGACTGGACTAACCAATCTGTCTCCCCCTGTTTTCCAACTGGTGAGTGCTGCATCAAAGATTGGTTATGTTGATGCACTTCTGCAGTTACCCTTGTTAGACTCTAAGTGATCTGGGTCTCTGAGGTCAATTCTGTTCATGAACTTTAGTGGAGGAATATGGGGTCCAAGAGTTGCAAAGTTAAATAGACTGGAATCAAGTATCTGCCCAGGATAGGCCACAGTAGGCCTATCCTATTCACAGTAGGCCGCATTTACTTGTCTTGTTTGGCTTTGGTCTGTTGGCAGCTTGTCACATAGAATATTATGAAGCTATTTCTGCTTTTTAATGAGTGAGATGATACTCCCTGCTAGCTGAACAGAGGGAGGGAGGGTGGGTTAGTGGTTAGTTATTGGCACTCATGGTCAAGAGAGCTGGGTTCTGTTACCACCTCTTCAACTGTGTTCCTGAGTAACTTTGGGCAAGTCACTTACATACACCCATGGTGCCTCAGTTCACCCATATAGCAAATGAAGCTAGAAGTAATGAACTACTTAATGGGTGTTGAAGCTAAATTAATACTTGCAACATGTTTTGAGATGGTCACATCTGGACAGACAGTACTTTATACAAATGCAGAGGAAGATCAGCCCCCAGATTAGTCCTGAAAACAAGATTCCATGTTTTGAAGACCATTTTAACATGTAATATTGTCTCTAGAATTAAATGTACCCACTAAGTCAACTAAATAATGGATACAGAAGAAGAACTAGATATTATGCATTTGGACTCTCAAAAGGCTATTAATGTCCCTCACAAGAGGCTCTGAAGGAAATTAAGCAGTTATATTGTGAGTGTAAACCCTAGCAATGGACTAAAAAGTAGCTCAAAGGCAGAGAGCAAAGAATCATAATAAATGTTCAGTTTTCCACATAGAAAAAATTAACCAGAGTTGCTCAATATATTAATGATCTGTCAGAGAGTGAACAGTGAGCAAGCAAAGTGTGCAAAGGAAACAAAATTATTAGTTTTAGAGAAAGCTGACGAGAGAAAGCTGTGAGAACTTCACAGGGACCTAACAAAGCTATGCGAATGGTCCCCAAAAAGGCAGATGGAATATGTTGTTGACAAATGCACAATAAAGCAAAATTGGACAGAATCACTTGAACTACTCAGGCATACTGATGGCATCCAAGTTACCTGTGACCTCATGAGAGAGATACCTACAGATCACTGTAGACAGATCCTTGAAAATGGTCAGCAGATAGGGAATCTGAGCTGTGAAATCAATCTTCTTTCAAGATTATTATTTTTACTGTTATAAAGTTGCTTTTTCACCTCTCATGTTCTCTTCATTCAACTTCTTGTTTCAGTCAGGATGTTGCTACATGCATATATTTTGGTTGTCAAGGTACTGAAAATAGAACCTACTCTCCCTTCCTCCCAGAAAGAGAGTCCCCATTCATCTCTTGAAGGGTTTTATGGTGCCTCCACCACCAATGGAGAATCATTCAATGCCCCCTTCTTTCTAGAAATGATACATACAGTAATGCCTGATAGAATCATAGAACTATAGGATTAGAAGGGACCACAAGGGTAAAGAACAAAATGGTCAGACACGTAGATTAATATAATTTGTTGCGGAAGAGTCAACATAGTTTTTGTAAAGGGAAAGCATGCCTCGCCAATCTACTAGAATTCCTTGAGGAGGTCAACAAGCGTGTGGATAAGGGAGATCCAGTGAATATAGGGTACTTAGATTTTCAGAAAGCCTTTGACAAGGTCCCTCACAAAAGGCTCTTAAGCAAAGTAAGCTGTCATGGGATAAGAGGGAAGGACCTCTCATGGACTGGTAACTGGTTAAAAGATAGGAAACAAAGGGTAGGTATAAATGGTCAGCTTTCAGAATGGAGAAAGGTAAATAGTGGTGTCCACCTGGGGTCCATACTGGGACCAGTCCTATTCAACAAATTAATAAATTATCTGGAAAAAGGGGTAAACAGTGAGGTGGCAAAACTACTCAAGATAGTTAAGTCCCAAGCAGACTGCAAAGAACTACAAAAGGATATCATAAAACTGGGTGACTGGGCAACAAAATGGCAGATCAAATTCAATGTTGATGAATGCAAGGTAATGCACATTGGAAAACATAATCCCAACTATACATATAAAATGATGAGGTCTAAATTAGCTGTTACCACTCAAAAAAGAGATCTTGGAGTCATTGTGGCTAGTTCTCTGAAAACGTCCACTCAATGTGCAGCGGCAGTCAAAAAATCAAACAGAATGTTGGGAATCATTAAAAAAGGGATAGATAATAAGACAGAAAATATCATATTGCCTCTATATAAATCCAATGTACACCCAAATCTTGAATACTGTGTGCAGATGTGTTCGCCCCATCTCAAAAAATATACACTGGAATTGGAAAAGAATTGGAAAAGGTTTAGAAAAGGGCAACAAAAATGATTAGGTGTAAGAAATGGCTGCCAGATGAGGAGAGATTGATAACACTGGGACTTTTCAGCTTGAAAAAGAGACGACTAAGGGGGGATATGATAGAGGTCTATAAAATCATGACTGGTATGCAGAAAGTTAATAAGGAAGTGTTATTTACTCCTTCTCATAACACAACAACCTGGGGTCACCAAATGAAATTAATAGACAGCAGGTTTAAAACAAACAAAAGGAAGTATTTTTTTTCCACACAATGCACAGTCAACCTGTGGAACTCCTTGCCAGAGGATGTTGTGAAGGCCAAGACTATAACAGGGTTAAAAGAGAACTAGATAAATTCAATGGCCATTAGCCAGGATGGGCAGGGATGGTGTCCCTAGCCTCTGTTTGCCAGAAGCTGGGAATAGGCAACAGGGAATGGATCACTTGATGATTACCTGTTCTGTTCATTCCTTCTGGGGCACCTGGCATTCGCCACTGTCGGAAGACAGGATACTGGGCGAGATATACCTTTGGTCTGACCCAGTATGGCCATTCTTATGTATTGTGAAGGGAGTTATATAAATACATGGATAGATGCTGGCCATGTCAAGTCCCCTCAAGATAAAAAGAGAATAACTTACTTCATCCCAGTGTGGGTAAATGTGACCTTTCTAGCATCACTACTAAATGTGGCTGGTCTATTAACCCATCCATCCATACGGCACAGTGAATTAGATTTCCAAAGAGTGTGAGCCATCATTGGAAAGGACTCATGGGTAATAGTAAGATCACCCAGGCTTATCCAATGAAACTGAGGATCTGAAAAGTGCTGCTATAGAGTTGGATTTTCTTCTAATTATTTTGCTTGTTCTTCCATGGTCTAAGCTTTTATTAAGTACTGTTGTACATTGAATCTCCCAGGGCTGTTAGTTATCACTTTTTTTTGCTTTGTATTTTTGACTAATCTGAACTATGTTTTAACAGGACTAAACCTATAGACCACTTGTTCATAGACCATTTGTCCAGTGCTTATTGAACTAGGTGTCATCTATATTTCAGTCAGAGATTTTCTGATTTTGGTAAGCCCTTTACAAATTGTTTTAACTTAGTAACATCTGGATAGTGATTTTGTGAAACTTTAGTGTTTCCTTCCTTCTTCTTTATTTCCTCTCCTTCTAATGTCCCCTGCTTGTTACATGTAACCCTAAACTGCACTGAGGAACAAAGCTGTATTAATCACTGGTTTTTCAGTTCACAGGCCATCCCTCCTGATTATTACAACTCTGCGTGTCTCTATATCCTCTCTTGACTGATTATTCAAAGAAATAGGCAAATTCATGTTGCTAAAAGGGAGAACTTTGGTAACAGTGTTTTTTTAAGGAATTAGTGAGACATCTGAGTCCAAAATATTACTCTTCATTATATTGTTCACCACACAATATGCACTGTACCAGATGTAGGTGGTGTGACAAGGAAAATCAATTTGATAGTGATAAAAAGTTAATCAGTTGTCATGCTTTAGGGTGTACGACCATGAACTTCTGTGATAGTCAAGAATTTCCCTTCCCCATGCTGAGCACTGTATAACTGGCTAGGGACCTGATCCAAAGTCCATTGAAGTGAATTGAAATACTACAGTTGACTTCAGTGGGCTGTGGATGAGGCCCTAGAGGCATTATAAGAGGGGTTCATCTTCCTCTGAAGAATCAAGCATTGGCCATCACTTGGATGTAGATGAGCAAATTAGATGGACCAGTAGTCTAATATGCCATGCTATGCCAGTCATCACTTGTTTATTTTCTCTTCTCTTCCCTTTCCATCCCATCTCCTCTTTTGAATCAATCTTCCCTAGGAAAAAAAAAACACTATCACAATCATGGTACCAAATCTTAAATTACAGTCTCATTACAGTGGCTTAATTTTTTCATCCAAAAGTTTCCTTTCTGTGTGCTCTTCCTATTTTCCTTTGTATTCAACTCTGTTAAAAAAGCAAGTTTTCATCGTAGCTTTAAATGCATGTGGGCAATAACTTGCCAAGCTGCTGATTTTCATATGATTAACTATTTTTGCTCCACGGGTGATCGGGGAGAAGAAGGTAATTTTGTTGGTACAGAATCTGTAGCCTGTCTGTTAAGCCTGGTTCATTCTTGGTTCATCTCCTGTTTTTAACATAACACACTCATTACAAGAACATGAATGTTGTCCCCCAGTGCAGTCTGTGGTGCTCATAAAATTCTACTAATTAAACAACTGTTAATTATTTAGATTCCTTTAAACTGTCTCTCCATATTTTGGTAGGTACAGTACTTGGGACTTTTAAGTTATTCTATATTTTGCTCCTAGGTAATGCTTGTCTTGCATTCTTTCATGTCCATTTAAAATAGTTTCTTCCTGAGCTGTTCCAGCTCACAGCCTCAAGGGTTTCCTCCGTCCCCATCAAATTAAATTTATTTAAACTTTGAATATAAAGAAAGCACAGACCATAAACAAGGGTTAAGCGGTCAACCTGACTCATTAGTTACAGTTAATGAGCTAAACTGGGTACTGTGACCAAAGTGCAAAACATTGAGGAGTTCAGCTACATGGGGCCTGGAGGGATTTTAGATTTTCTTCAAAATTCACATTTTTTTTATGTAATGAAGTCATATAATGTTCCTAAAACGTGTTTCTGGCTAGCCACACAACCGCCATATTGTCTGTCACTGTGCCTAAATCATAACGGGAAGGGACTCTCTCTAGAGGTGAGTGAATAGTCCAGTCTACCTCGTCATACTATCCGTGGCCTTGATGCTGGGATTGTCCACATATGAGAACTATCTGTGGCACTAGAAAGTAGAGTCTCAATTCACTTACTCATTTCACTCAGATCACCTGATGGCCATAGAAGGGAAAGAACTTTTGATCACTAGTCAGCTGGAGAAGATTTAAACTAGCAGCCAGGGCATCAGCAAAAATGTCTAATGTGGAATACCAGTCATCTGTGCCATTCAGTGATTGTTTTTGCTCAGAAGCATTTCATTGGCTTCATTCTCTATGCCCTTGATAGCAATGACTGCACACATTTTTACTGGTCTTAACTGATTGTGTTGCTGTCATGCACTGAAATCCCATAGGGTGTTAAAGCTCTGCTTAGACAAGTATATCAGGTATGATATCAGAAGGATATTTTTCCCCTCGAACTATGATTCTGATTCAAAGTCAAGGGAGTCTTTTAATTAATTTCAGTGGGCTTTGGATGATGCCACATGTGCACAAGATTTTTCTCAGCCACGAGGCTCTCGGGTAGTTGTTAAATACTGTGCCTATTTTTTAAAGTGTGAGATTTTCTAAAATTTAGATTGCTGATGATCTGACATTTCATCTGATTGTTTTGATATCATGAAGACTATTTTAATGAGGTCAGGAAATTCATCTAGGGCTAGACTGCATTTAAGGCATGACCCTTCATGGAGAAACACAACTTTGTTCTGAAGCACTCACAATGCATCAGGTGGCTATAGTAGAATGTAGACCAGAAAACACTGGGGACATCATTCCCTGGGGGCATTGTGAATCTCCAATGTGCTGATATAACTCTCCATGATGGGATTAAGTCCATGGTCTTGCTCGTCCCCATCCCTTTTAGGGAGGATAGCACCCACTGTCAGCACTAGCCTGCGGTCCTTGCACTCGGAGAATTTGTGCAGAGATGCAAGGTTGGTGAAGGCTCCTTGGCACTTTGACCATCCTCCTGAACGCCTTGTACACCTATGAAAGGCCTGACTCAGCCTGCCCCATACTGTACAACAGCTGCAGTTTCTGAGACAACTCCTGTGGGGTTTTTCCAAGATGATGATGAACTGGTCCTTTCAGGAAACACAAGAAAACATGCCTGAGCTTCTGATAATGACAGTCTATTACTAAAGAAAAGGTCTTCTTTGTATGTAGCAATAATGACATCCATTAGTGGATGGAGTCTATCACAGGTGTTTATGTATTCCTCTAGAAAAACCCAAACAAGGCCAGGCTGTGCTTTCTTTGCTTAAGAGGCTTAGTCGGAATTGGAATTGAAGAGTGGCTGTGCACAGAGGCTGACAATACATCCTTTCCTTTCCCCAATGACAAACAATGTTGCTTTGCTTTTAATTAAAAATCACAACAAGCCCAAGTGTTTAGCCATATTTAATCATCCTGTTCCCTACTGGCAGGTAAATGAACAAGCACTCCTTGCCAAAAGGAAGTATGATGAAATTCCTTCAAGTTCTCTCCACCTTGTCCAGCTGACTGCTTTGGAGAGGTAATGCTCTTCCTTGAAGGAGGCCATTGAAACACAAAACTTCTCTGCCTATCGAAATGGTGATGATCATTCTTGCTATCAGCTGGCAGTGGAAGGCATCTCCTGTTGTGTTCATGAGCACACAGACATCTTTCACCCCAACTCAAAAAGTGAATGGGGGGGGGGTGAAATAATTATCTGAAAATAAGGTGTGTGATATGTGGGTGTCATTAAATTAGGTCCATGGGCACACTCTCCCCATGCATAGTCTCCCATTGATTTAACTGGATTTGGGATTGTAGCGAGGCGGTGTGATTCCCTGCCATCCTGGAGAGGGACAAGCCCCTCCTGACACCAGAGTGGGCAGTACCATCGATTCCTACGCCTGTCCCCCAGAAGTCAAGGTGCAGGGCAGGAAGTATAAAAGCCCAATCCCAGAGCTCATTCGGGTGGCAGCTGCCGGAGAGGCCAGATGCCTCAGGGCTAGCTCCCGGTTAGGAGACCACAGTGACCTACAGCGAACCCGAGGACTAGCCTGACCTGCCAACACCCGATGCCGACCACAGCCCAGAGGAGCTGCCCAGCCTACCCCTCGCCAGATACCCAGAGGACCCAATGGTGCTTGACCCCCTGGAGAACACCGTCCAGTTCCAGGTATCTCCAGAGGGGGAGTTCAGAAGTAGACCGGGGGCAGCTGACTCTAGTCTGGCTGCAGCACTGCCAGAACCCAAGTCAGTGTGTTGCGGCCAAGATCCCCATTGACTCAGCAGCAGGCCTTCTACCGCTACTAGGGCCCCAGGCTGGAACACAGCGGAGTGGGTGGGCCTGCGTCCCCCCTGCTACCCAGCTTGTGGGTGGCAGCCTCCCCCTCTCCCAGGCCCCTCTGAGCTTAGGGCCTGGGCTTGTTGTTTACCTGCCTTTGCTCAGCCACTGCCTGATGGCCTGAGCCACTGACTCGCTATTGCCCGTCAACCATGGGCCGCGTGCAAATAACTGTCTGTGTTTGCCTCTATTGCTGCCGTGACAAGAGACTCCTGTGCCAGGCTGATTCCCCGTCTGCAACTGGAAGGAAGTAGCGAGGCGGTGTGGTCCCCCGCTGCCCCGGAGAGGGACGAGCCCCAGCCAAATCCTTCTACAGGAACCAAGCCCTAAATGAAGGGCAAACACAAAGTCATTCCATAGCCAATGACTTCAGACAACAAGCAATGGCCATCAGGGGAGATTTAATTACAAAAAAAATAAGATGCTCATTTTTCTACTGTATGTATTAGGCATCTATTTTGTACTTTAAAATTTTATTTTGGTGTATATGAAGATAAAGTATGGCTCTCTGGCCGCTGGTAGGTTAGCGGTGTTGGTCTCGATGCATCCTCTGCTATCATAGTATCAAAACTGGTTTGGACTTGCACCCATTCCTATTTATTCAAATTGAATTTCATTTCAGATTAAATTCAGGAAATTACACATGCATGCACCCTGCAGTGAATGGGATCACCTGCCTGTAGGCATCATCTTTCCGTGCATGGGCTGCTGATCCTGTGGAGAAGGGAGTAGCTTTCCCAAAAAGACACTGTGATGCAGAGGTGGAAAGCTTAGAAAAGTGCCAAGTTTAAAAGAGGATAACTTCCCGACTCATCAAAGCTGCTGGACCACATTTAAAAGTGGAATTAGCTCTTGGTAATAATAGGTCAGGGACCTGATTATGGAAGGAGGTGGTTGACCAGGGAAGGTTAATTTGCCACAGGTGAACAGATGGAGTCACTGAGTGAGTTAGCTAAAGCTGTGTTGGGGAAGTTAGGAAGGCTATTTGCATATGCGGAAAATCATCTGCCCTGTTGTATGTTACTCTACTTGTGAAGCTCTTGATGTTGGCCCATCAATTATAATAACTTACAACAATTTATGAATTCAAGGGACTATATTAATATTAACATCCCAGCACTTAATTATGTTTTACAGTAAGTGATAAATTTAAAGTTGGAAGTGTTAGCAGAAACTGGGAATTGCTATGGATGTCCTACTGAATGCCCCTAAAAGCCATGCTTCTACATGGATACACACAAGTTACTGGTCAAAAAAGGTCTTGGTTAATAGGAGATGTGAGGGTAGCACTAAAAAGTAAATACATAAACATGGAAAAATGGGGAGCTTAATAGAAATAAATGCAAGTTGAAAATGTAAGTGACTTATAAGGATAGTTGAAGAAAACCATGAAACATCAATGGCTAATAGAGTTAAAGACAATAAGGCTTACATTAGGAACAACAACAAAATACCCTAGATCAGGCATAGGTCCATTGCTAGTTGCAGATGGAAAATTGTATATAGAGATGCAGAGAAAGCAGAAATATTTCTGCTCTGAATTTGGAACAAAACAGGAGGAAGTATCTATCCCATATGATGATGTGGCTGGAATAGAAAGTTTCCCATCTGTAACAAAGGAAGGATGTGAGGCAGTATCTTCTAAAATTAAACATTTTCAAATCAATAGGCCTGGATAAATTATATACAAGAGTCATAAAGGAACAAGGTAAGGAGCTCTCTGAACTAGAAATGTTAATTTTTAACAGATCTTGAAAAACTGAAGAATTCCAAAGGATTGGAGGAGTGTCAACATAGTTCCAATATTTAAAAAGGGATGACCCAGGGAAATACAGACCATTAGCCTGACGTCAATTCCAGACAAAATAATGAAATGGTCAATTTGGGCTCTATCAACAAAGAATTAGAGGCTAAAAATTAATGCCAGGCAATATAGCTTCAGGAAGATAGGTCTTGTCAAACAAACCGGTTGCCTTTTTTTGACAGGATTATGAGTCTGGCTGATAAATGTAACTATCTTGATTTTAGTTTTCAGATGGCACAGAGTTTAGTGTGGTAGCAAATAATGAGGCTAGACTACTATTATTATCTGAATCACCTGATCATGGTCACAATCCAACAAAGTGCATTGTAATACAGCCAAATGCAAGTAATACATCTGGAAACAGAAAATGCAGGTTATACCTACAGGATGGGAGATTGTCTTGAGAAGCAGTGACTCGGAAAAGGATTTGGGGTTATTGTGGATAACCACATCAACATGAGCTGTCAGTGCAATGCTGTGCCAAAAAGGGCTAATGCGATCCTTGTGTAAGAAGAGTAGTACCAAGTGGAAGTAGGGACATAATAGCTTTTCATAAAGTTGAAGGTGATAAGGGGCCATTAGATTATCTAGTCTGGCCTTGCGTATCACACACACCATTACATTTCACTCAGTTACCTGTGTGGAACCCAATAATTTTGGCTTTTCAGTCCGCAGGAGACTAAACTTTTGTGTGCTACAGGCAGAAAACAGGAGAGACCAAATGCTGCTAATGCCAGTGCCCCTGTGAAATCAGGAAACTGGTTAGGTGAATATGCCCAAGATGATTCAACCTGGTGACCCATGCTACATGCTGCAGATGAAGGCAAAACAAAGCAAGGTCCCACTCAGTCTGTTCTGTGGAAAAAAATTCTTCCTATCTCTAAACCCTGGTGATCACCTGGACCCTTAGCATGTAAGCAAGACATACCAGCTAGGAATCTACAAAAATACCATCTCCAATCACTTGTCAACCCTGTCTACTATGCTATCTCCAGCTGTGGCCAATCCCTGATTCTTCAGAGGAAGGTGGGGAAAAAAAACAAAACAACAACAACAAAAAAGCCATGTAGTGGTCTTTCAGCCTCAGGTGTGGAGAGAGGCCACACTGAGTAACTGCATCAAGCAACAATCAGCAGTCAATTAGCAGTTTATGGCTCTGGCCCTCTGGGTGGGGCAGAGCAGTAAGCAAGGTTACAGGCCTTTGGGCCTAAGGGAAGTGTGTGGCCAATCACCAGCTGTGAGGTTGGCAGCAATGTGGAGTAGGGGGACCGGGCCCTCCCTACTCCAACAGGTCCCAGTGCAGCCCCCTCTCCCCCACACCGCCTCTCATCCCAGCAGCACAACCCAACCAAGGTCTGATTCCCTTGGGCTACTTCCTACCACCCTCTGTCGGCATGGCTCTGTAGTCAGTGAGTCCTCAGTTGCTTCTGGGTAGACAGCTGACAGCAGTCCTGGTAATTCCTCTTTGCTTTTGGTCTGCTCTGGTGGCAGGGCATGGCATGGCTCGGTGTCTGTTCCGGAGTCCTGCAGAGGGCTTGAGATCATAGAATCATAGAATATCAGGGTTGGAAGGGACCCCTGAAGGTCATCTAGTCCAACCCCCTGCTCGAAGCAGGACCAATTCCCAGTTAAATCATCCCAGCCAGGGCTTTGTCAAGCCTGACCTTAAAAACCTCTAAGGAAGGAGATTCTACCACCTCCCTAGGTAACGCATTCCAGTGTTTCACCACCCTCTTAGTGAAAAAGTTTTTCCTAATATCCAATCTAAACCTCCCCCACTGCAACTTGAGACCATTACTCCTTGTTCTGTCATCTGCTACCATTGAGAACAGTCTAGAGCCATCCTCTTTGGAACCCCCTTTCAGGTAGTTGAAAGCAGCTATCAAATCCCCCCTCATTCTTCTCTTCTGCAGGCTAAACAATCCCAGCTCCCTCAGCCTCTCCTCATAAGTCATGTGTTCTAGACCCCTAATCATTTTTGTTGCCCTTCGCTGGACTCTCCCCAATTTATCCACATCCTTCTTGTAGTGTGGGGCCCAAAACTGGACACAGTACTCCAGATGAGGCCTCACCAATGTCTGCCTCCTTCCCTGGCGTGGCCCCAACTGAGCTATAGGGCCCTCCCTTAATACTTCCTGTCCTGCCCCTGCACTTCCGGTGTGAGTGGCAGGGCTGATTTGGCTCTGCCCACCAGAGAGAGTGTAATGGTCCCTCTGGCTCAGAGGTAGGCCATTCTGCCTCATGGCAAGCCACATAATACATCTAAAAGAAAAGGAGTATGCTTATGCTCAAATAAATTGGTTAGTCTCTAAGGTGCCACAAGTACTCCTTTTCTTTTTGCGAATACAGACTAACACGGCTGTTACTCTGAAACTTGTCATAATACATCTAGTGTATGAGTTGAAAATAAACCTTCCTGTTCCCTGCTGAAGCCCAGAAGCTGAAGCCCAGAAGCATGAGATTTGATTTTAGTCATTGTCTTCATGAAGAGCTACAAATGTTATGATCATGCCCAGGGCAATTCACAGCTAAGCTCCCCATGACCTGACGGAAGGGAATAAATAGGAGGAAATAATAGACTGCAAGGCCAGAGGGGACTACCATGACCTTCCAGCTCATCCCCCACACACATGGGCCATGATATTTTCTCCCAGAGACTGGATTAAAGTATGTCTTTTAGGAAAAAATATCTAATCTTGTTTCAAAGACTCCATGTGATAGAGTCCACTATCACTGCTGCGAAGGTGTTCCAGTGATTCATTATCCTCACTGCTGGAAATTGCATCTTATTTCAAGATTGAATGTATAAGGACCTTTGCACAATAACTAAGTCAGCTTTCAACCTTCTCTTTGCTTCTTAAGCCTTACATTGTAAGGCTTGTTTTCCAACCCTTAAGTCATTTTTGTGGCCTTTCTTTAAATTCTCTTCAGTATTTCCACATCCTTCTTGAAATGTGGACACCAGAACTGGACACAGTATTCCAGCAGTGGTCTTACCAATGCTGTGTACAGGTCTCTTGCTCTGCATTTGATGTCTTCTATTTTATGCCATTGCCAGCACCAGATAACTACTGATGTTACAATGTGTGGGAGTCAGTATATGAGGCCCAAGGGCTCTGTTTCTGCATAAAGGGCTGATCCAAAGAGTACAATCTTCTCCAGTGTTCCAGTTTTATGTCTCCTGCACTGAAGTCACCAGCATGTACTTTGTGAGGCGACTCCTCACTCCAATAGATTTCATTTCAGAATGTCTTTTTACCCCTGAAATTCAGCTTAGCTTTTCTTTTCTCTTTCCTATCCCTTAATAACTAGTTACCCCTACTAATTAAGTCCTCTCCATTCTTGGTGTTTACATCTTCAGTACTGGTAGACTGTTATATGTCACCTTAGTGACTTATCCAACTTAGTGATTGCTTATCCAAGCAGCATATATTTCTTTATTAATCTTTCCTCAAAAGTCAAACCCTCCTACCCAACTCCCCATTACTGAACTTCCTCTAAGTTGCCCAGAAGTGAACTTCAAACACAAGATGCAGAGATTACTGAGAGAGATTCCATGGCTTGTGTTATAAAAGAGGTCAGACTATATGACTGGAGCAACTTTAAAATCTATGAAGCCAAGAACACTACAGCTGTAGCCTTATCAGGTGCCTGTTTGTTTTGTGCTGTGATGCCTCTGAGTATGAAGCCCCAAGGCACATAAAACCTTTTTAATTTTAGTTGCCATATTGTTATGCATACTAAACGATCTAATTTGCTGTCCCTTAACAGTTCTTTCAACATTCAGGATTCTCTCTCTTACTGAAGAGCACCCTCCTCACTTGTTTTAGCATTGCTTTTCCTCGAGATGAATGCAATGTTATTTCCTCTGCATTTTTCTATCCCATCTAAGACCCCCTGCATTATTTCTCTATTTTCACTGCTCTTTGCAACATCTCTCAATGTTAGACCATCCACTAATTTCCTATAGTGTTGTTTATCTTTATTTCTATATAGTTAATGAAGTTGTTCCACAAGAATGGACTTACAAGCAACCTACTAGCCACCTTCCTGCAACTTGATACATTGTCACTTCGTATCCATTTTTATGGTCCTTTGGACAGTTTCCCATGCGTGTGAGGATGTCCTTACGCCAGCTGATTTTGTGAGGAAGATCCCAGGAGACAGTAAATCAAATGTGCACTGTCCTGTGAAGCAATCTAGTGCACTCCCCAAGCTTTATTTAAGTGAAGTGTATGCATAGTAGTCTGAATACTATGCAGATACTCTTGAAGCTTTCGAGCATGCATTGACATACTAATTGCTTTATTTATCTGAAGTGGTGGCAAAGTGGATTTGCAGTGCTTTATTTTATAGTATAGTTCTGTGCTCCTGAGGTCTACTATTGACGATTGCATGCTGTCCTCACAGAAATACAATCATTGTCCTGGGTAAAGCAGGTTAGCAGTTTATATATATATATATAATATTCCACAGGATAATGGTGGTCCAAATAAAAAGCTCTACTGACTTAGTAAAATAACTGTGGCACATAAAATTCTAGTCATTATCATGTAAGTGAATCATCATCATGCGGTTGCATTGTAGCATTTCCCATGGCCTTCTCAATAACTCTTGCAGAGTTTACCCAGAAGCACCCTATAAAAGCCATAAACATTTTTCAAAGGAGTCAGATAGTGTTGAAAGCTTTGTTTTTGTGTGTTTGCGCCTTTTTGTTTTGTTTTTTTTTTTTTTTACTAACGCTCGTAAAATGAATAATGAATTGTGCATAAAAAAGCCACTCACAAACTGTCAGAAGAATAATATCAAAATCATTGCAGGAGCGTTACACCTCTGAATTTTTGCATTTACAGGATATTTAAGTTGTGCTGTAGAAGCAGGAAATAAACATGCCAGTATTCATCAACAAAGCTGTATTTAATCTCCGAGAAAGTACAATGCAACGCTCAACAGATCATATCCTTTGGAAGTTTATTTTGTAAAACTTTTGCAGAATCTGCTTCCTTGCTGTTTTTGCTTCTGAATTTGTGCTGTTCTTTGGAAGGTGCCATGTGCACTTAACGGAAGCACAGTGAATCTGATGTAAAATATGTGCTCCTGTAATACACACTGCATACTTGTTGCCACTTAAATCAAATCTTGGCAACATTTACTGCTGCCCTGAAATTGCTTTACTAACAGTTAGTTTTATTGCTTATTATTAGAGTCTGAATTACTTTCCCTGTGTTCATTCCGTATTGCAGTATAAATGCCAATGGTCAGTGATAGTATTCAAGAGGCTTGCCCATTGCCTTGAAGAAAGCAAGGTCTCTAATTTACTACTGCAGAGCTGCAAAGCCTCCCAGTGGCTCAGAAGGTTTTCTCTTATTCCACCTTGGCTCCCAGAGATAAACCTGTATTAACAAGAAGGCCGCAGTCCAGGAAAGGACTGAAGCTCATGTGTAACTCTACCTATTGATTGCAATAGGCCTAGTCATATGCTTACAGAAAAGCGTGGACTTTGTCTGGTCCGGGGGCCTAAGTAATTACCTACCACGATGCTGGCTCAGCTGGGGAGGCCAGTAAGTGATGGGAGGAAAGAGAGACAAAGCTGCACCCAGATGCAAGGTTCTGTTGGGGACACTGGGGCATGGCCACTAGGTAACTCGAGGGGATGGAAGACCACGAGTGTCGATGAAGCCCCCTCGCACTAGGCCCAAGTGTCCTTGCCCCCCCGCCCCCCCCCGCCTGGAGGCACTCACAGCAGCTCTGCATACTAGGCCCAAATGTCCTTGGCCCCCCGGCCTGGAGGCACTTGCAGCAGTTATGCTGAGGATCTGCAACAATATGTTGCAGAGTCAGACTGCCTGAAACTAAACAAGGCCAAACAGGGCAGATATGGAAGAAAAATGCTGAATAAAGCAGCTTTATGTAAAGTTTAACAAATGATATAAAAAACAAGGGAACTAGCTGGTAACTGGATTGGCTGGCTATATGGATACTTAGGGCAGCTTGCTATTGGATAAGTATGCTGAAGAAAGGATGTATAAAAGCCTGTGTAACTTCCTGCTCTGGGGGCAGGATTTGAGATTATTCTCCCTGTACCTTTTTGCAGCTGGAAATAAACTTTTCTGCTTCTCCACCCCGTTGTGATTATTGGGTGAAGCACACCGGGTAGCGAACCAACCCCTGCTGTTGTTTTGCCTCTCAGCACTGGGTGCCGGCAACAGCTTTTGGCGTCCCTGGGCGGGCGACGAGGCTGCTATTTAGCCTTGCCCGGACCCCTCCTGGAGGTCAAGGATTGCGGCGAGAACCGATGCCCAGCGCGCACCAGTGAGTTCATCGGGGGCCTCGGAGGAGACGCAATTTGATCGACCCTGGAGGGCACAACGGTGCAACGCACTCATATAGTGGAGAAGCAGCTGTGGATGATGGTGAGGAACATGGAGGAGGAGCAGCTGCAGATGACGGTGAGGAACCGGTCCCTTGGATAAGGTAGAAACCTTTTGAAATCCGGATTGTATGCTCTGTTGGAACCTGGGGACGCCCAGAGTTACCCTGTAGGTATGGGACAGGGACAGAGCTCGGGGGTTAGGGCACAGTGTACGCCCCTAGAGTGCATTCTAGCAAACTGGAAGGTATTTGGTGTGGATCCGATGACTAAGAGCCAATTAAAACGATTCTGTACAGTTGACTGGCCTCAATATCAACTAGAGGACCAGGAATGGTGGCCACCAGGAGGGTCAATTAATTACAACACGATCCTTCAGTTACTCCTATTCTATCAGAGAACAAGGAAATGGAATGAACATATGTATGCGCATTTGTTTCTGACTTTATGTACTCGACCAGATATTTTACAGCGCTGTAATCTGTCTCCGACTGGTTCGGTAGCAGCTAATGTTAGTCCCCAGACCCCAACCCCCACTGTAATGGCAGAGCCAGTATCCCCTTCGGCCCCTACACTCACACCTTGTAAGTCCCCAATGGTTGGCCTATACCCCTTAATCACCGAAACTAAAATCGCCCGGTCTGGATCGGACAGGCGTCTGGCCACGACTATGCAGGTTTATATGCATGTGCCCTTTAATCCTGTGATTTGGCTGGTTTCAAAGCACAGGCAGGAGAGTTTTCCACCAACCCAAGCAGGTTTATATCAGTCTTTGAGGGGTGCCTCAGGAGTCACAAGCCGGACTGGGATGATTGTAACGTCCTCCTGTGAACCCTATTGTCTGAGGTTGAAAGACAACAGGTTGTGTCCAAGGCAAGGGAGGAGGTGCAGAAACGGTACGATCGGGATCTATTAATGCCCTGACCCGGATGCACAAGTCCCCTGAGCAGACCCCAAGTGGGATGCAAATGATCATGGGGATATGACCCGCCTTACCTCCTATAAGGAGTTGCTTTTGCATGGACTCCGTCACTCGGCTGTCCGACATAATAATTGGGCAAAGTCATATGAAGTAATGCAGGATTTAAAAGAAAGCCCAGGGGCCTTTCTACAGTGTATTCGGGACACAATTCGACAGAACACTAATGCAGACCCCGATAATCAGGCAACTGAGTCAATTATTAAGGAAATTTTTATGAGCAGAGCAGCCCCTGATATTAAGAGAAAGTTACAAAAAAAGGAGGATTTAATGGGTATGACCATGGCACAAATCTTAGAGACTGCAAACCGAGCTTATAGTCTGAGAGAGACAGAGAAGGAGAGAAAGCAAGTGAGACTGATGGTAACAGAGGTACATGCCGGCACTAAGGGAAGTGGCCGGGGAGGAAGGGGCCGTGGACACGAACGTCCGGGCTCGCAGGAGAGACGACTGGGTTGCAACCAGTGTGCCTTGTGCTCACAAGAGGGATACTGGAAAAATGAGTGCCCAAAGAGGAAAGAAAAGGGGGGTGCCTCTATGATGGCGATGGCAGAGCAGGAATAGGGGTGTCAGGGGAGGTGGACCACCCTACCCCTGGAACCCCGAGTAAAGATGCGGGTGGGAAGCTCAGAAATAGATTTTTTAGTGGACTCTGGAGCGGCACGAACTGCTGTAAATCGACCCCTTCAGTTGCCAGTAGCAGATTCCCTTACTGTGGTGGGAGCCACAGGCAGGGACACCAAGTGCCCAGTGTATGCCCCAGCGGAATGCGCTTTGGGAAACAGGACTATATCCCACAAGCTGGTATACCTCCCTGAGTGTCCAACACCTCTGCTGGGACGGGATCTGCTTTGTCGCCTCGGTGCCACCCTGCATTTCACTGAGGACGAAATAACCCTTACCTTACCCCCTGAGAATGCATGGATCATGACCCTTGCAGTTGAGCCCTCAGCCATGCAAGCCCCAGAATGGAGCCAGTGGGAAGACCAGGTGTACCCCCTCGTGTGGGCATCCGGGATTCCAGAAAAGGCCACCCACCAGACCCCCATTACTATTCAGCTCATACCAGGGAAAGGCCCAGTGCAAGTAAAACAGTATCCAATCAAGAGGGAAGCCAGAGAAGGTTTACAGGAAACTACAGATCGATGCCTAATGTATGGTATTCTCCGGGAATGTCAGTCAGCCTGGAACACTCCCATTCTACCCATACAGAAGCCTGATGGCATGTATCGGCTGGTACAGGACCTAAGGGAAGTCAATGAACGGTTTAAGACTTTGCACCCTTTTGTCCCTATCCCGTATACCTTATTGGCTTCTATAGGGGGACAGTATACCCATTTTTCAGTCCTCGATCTGAAAGATGCTTTCTTTACCATCCCAGTTGCCACCCCGTCACAGGAGATCTTCTCCTTCGAGTGGGAGGACCAAAAAAGGGTTAAAAAGCAACTTTGCTGGACAGTGTTGGCCCAGGGATTTAAAAACTCCCCCACCCTCTTTGGCCAGGCTCTGGCAGGGACCTAGAGGAGTGGGATAATGAGGAGGCCCTCCTTCTGCAGTATGTAGATGATTTGTTAATTGCCACTGTGGGCCAAACCCCCTGCCTTAAAGCCACCGTGAGCCTCCTGAATTTTATTGGACTCCGGGGATATCGGGTAGCACGGAGTAAGGCTCAAATCGCCCTCCCACAGGTACGGTACCTCGGGTTTCACATACGGCAAGGGGAGCATCAGCTTTCAAGCGAAAGAAAGGAAGCTATCTGTCAAGTTCCTACCCCAAGTAATTGTAAGCGGCTCAGGGCATTTCTGGGTATGGCAGGCTTTTGCAGGATATGGATCCCAGAGTTTGGACTGTGGGCTAAACCCCTGTACAACTGTGTAAAAGGAGCAGATCATGACCCCTTCTATTGGACCCCAGAGGCTGACAGGGCATTTAAAATCCTGAAAAGAAAATTGATGGAAGCCCCGGCTCTGGGCCTGCCGGATCTCTCTAAGCCGTTTCAGTTGTATGTACATGAATGAAAGGGGGTGGCCCTAGGAGTGCTCACACAGCTGTTAGGAGCATGGAGACGTCCCGTGGCTTATTTTTCTAAGCAAGTGGATCAGGTTGCAAAGGGTTGGCCGGCATGTTTACGGGCAGCTACTGCCCTAGTGCTTGAGGAAGCCAAGAAGCTAACATTGGGAGGGGTTACGCAAATCTATACTCCCCATATGGTCCGAGCCTTATTGGATGCAAAGGGAGGGCTTTGGCTCACCCAGGCTCGGATTGCTCGGTACCAGGCTAAGCTGTTAGAGAACTCTGAAGTCACCTTACAGACTTGCCCCTCCCTTAACCCAGCCACTCTCTTGCCAGAAACAGAGGAACAAAAACATGACTGTTTAGAGATCATAGATGCTCAGTACTCCAGCCATCCGGATTTAAAGGATGTATCCCTCCCAAATGCAGATTATGAGTGGTACACTGATGGTAGCAGTACTGTAATAGATGGGCAAAGGAGGGCGGGTTATGCTGTTGTGACCCTCCACGACACTGTGGAAGCTGAAGGTTTGCCTGCTGGGACCTCTGCCCAGCTTGCCGAACTAATAGCCCTGATCCGTGCACTTGAACTGTCAAAAGGAAAGTGGGTCAACATTTTTACTGATTCAAAGTATGCTTTTGGTGTGCTGCATGCTCATGCTGGCCTATGGAAGCAAAGGGGAATGCTGACAGCCCAAGGCTCCCCAGTCAAGTACGGGCCCCAAATCCTCCGGCTCCTAGAAGCCGTACAACTCCCCTCGGAAGTGGCGGTGGTACACTGTAAAGCCCATCAAAGGGAGGATCAAGATCTGGCCAGAGGTAACGCCCGGGCAGATAGAGAGGCTAAGCATGCTGCCACCCTGCCATCCCCTCAGACTGAGAACGCCCATATGCATGCCCTTATCCCATCAGTAGGGGCGCTTCCAACCCCTCAGTACTCTGGGGAGGAGAGACAGCTAACTGACAAACTCGGTCTCCGGGAAAAGGAGGGATGGCTCCATTCCCCAGAAGGGAAGGTCCTCCTACCAAAGGGCCTGATCCGGCCAGTGCTTCAGAAACTACATCAAACCACTCATGCTGGCAGGGAAGCACTTATCCAGCTAATGGGAAAATACTTTATCACTTCCGGACTCCGACCCCTGGCTGCCCAGGTACAAGCGGACTGCTTAGTCTGCCAAAAGAATAACCCCCGACCGGGACATCCTGTGCCACCAGCTGCCCTAGAACCCACTCCGGGCCCCGGACAAGTGTGGCAAATAGACTTTACTGAGTTTCCCCGGACCCAAGGGTTCAAATATCTCCTTGTTATAGTGGATCGGTTCAGCGGATGGCCAGAAGCCTTCCCATGCCGTAACTGCACTGCCAGGACAGTGGCCCTCAAGTTTGTTAGGGAAATCGTTCCTCGCTTTGGACTCCCCCTGTGGATGGAATCTGACAACGGGACACATTTCACATCAAAAATCATTCAAAGCATCTCACATGCCTTACAGATCCCCTGGAAACTCCATACGCCCTGGAGACGGCAAGCCAGTGGTGTAGTGGAGCGTACCAATCAGACCCTTCAATGGCATCTCTCAAAAGTGTGCCAAGAAGCCTCACTGCGATGGCCTGATGCTTTGCCCCTCATCCTACTTTGTATCCGTGTTCTCCCTAAGGGTAGATTAGGGCTTAGTCCCTTTGAAATTATGTTTGGAAGGGCATGGCCAATGAATGGCATCCCGGTTCTGTCAGGGGAATGGGAACTGGGTAATGGTTTTTTGTTACAGTATATGTGTTCCCTGTCTGCTGTTCTCTTGTCTCTTCACAGGTATACCAAGGATTCACAGCCTCTCCCGTCCACTCCTTACAGCCCGGTGACTCTGTGCTTGTTCATACCTGGAAAGACGAGCCTCTCCAGGAAAAGTGGAAAGGACCCTATACTGTCCTGCTGGTCTCCCATACAGCGGCAAAGATTGAGGGACACAAGAAATCGATCCATCACTCTTGTCTGAAGGCAGTACCCGCCCCCTCGTCAGCAGGACAGTGGACCGTCCAACCTGCTGACCTCTCATCTAGTGACGATCTTGGGCTAAAGCTACTGTTTAAAAGACACAAATAGTGGGCACCTTTACGCTAAAATGGGCCCACCCAGGTACTGGAGACCCTGGGTTGGGAAGACTCTGGTGATAATTAATTGGGTAACATTGCTATTCTCTGTATTGGTATTTCCAAACTGTGCATATCGGGAGCATAACTCCTTTGTTTTGCTTGCACACCATGTTGCTACTTTAACAAACCAGACTGATTGCTGGGTTTGTGCTCCAACTCCACTGTCCCCCAAAATGGGAATGCCCCTTGACATGCTGCCCCTGACCCTAGCAGAATTAGCTGCCACCAAAGAGCAGGAAAGAACGGACTCACTGTTCTGGAATAAGACCTCTTTACAGCAAGCCACCTATCAGGACCAGGAGTATTCAGTTGCAATACTCACTGAGGGAGTATTATGTTTTACCCGAAACCAATCTGATTACTATGGGTGTCCTGTGGGAAAAAGCTCCTATGTTATTCCACAGTGGGCTGATGGGTATTGGATAAAGACCAACAGGGGAGGACAGCCGTGTGGGTGTAATGGTTCCTCCCCATTTAGGGAAACTCTTACAAATAAACTTACCACAAAAAAAAGGGGTGTTTGGAAATATAACTTGCTGTCCAGTTAATATCTCCAATGTAGCAAGCCAATGGTGGGTTTGTAGTGGTCCCTATGGCGAGTGTAATTTGAACGGCACAATTAGAAACGCCCCCACTTGTACCCAATCAGGAGGATGGGATGCCCCCTTAGGAGCATATAGACTGTTTGGACAAGCAGCCAAAGCAGCCTTAAATATCTCAGGAATCCCCTTAAGAAACAGTCCTTACTGGGCCCTACAGGGTCACTATTTTGTATGTGGCCGAAAGGCTTACAAGGTGCTGCCAGCCAACTGGACAGGTAGCTGTTATGTAGCTCATGGAGTTCCTCATCTTTCCATAACTGCGACACTGCCCAAAGGAAAGATTAGAAATGCCTGAGACACCTCTGTTGAGTCACGAGAAAAGACCCTGCGGCGACTGACTACAGCATAGATTCATAGATTCATAGATATTTAGGTCAGAAGGGACCATTATGATCATCTAGTCTGACCTCCTGCACAATGCAGGCCACAGAATTTCACCCACCACTCCTAAAAAAGACCTCACACCTATATCTGTGCTATTGAAGTCCTCAAATTGTAGTTTGAAGACCTCAAGGAGCAGAGAATCCTCCAGCAAGTGACCCGTGCCCCATGCTACAGAGGAAGGCGAAAAACCTCCAGGGCCTTCCAATCTGCCCTGGAGGAAAATTCCTTCCCGACCCCAAATATGGCGATCAGCTAAACCCTGAGCATATGGGCAAGATTCATCAGCCAGATACTACAGAAAATTCTTTCCCGGGTAACTTGGATCTTACCCCATCTAAAAACCCATCACAGGCAATTGGGCCTATTTACCATGAATATTTAATTACCAAAACCATGTTATCCCATCATACCATCTCCTCCATAAACTTATCGAGTTTAATCTTAAAGCAAGATAGATCTTTTGCCCCCACTACTTCCCTCGGAAGGCTATTCCAAAACTTCACTCCTCTGATGGTTAGAAACCTTCGTCTAATTTCTAGTCTAAATTTCCTAGTGGCCAGTTTATATCCATTTGTTCTTGTGTCCACATTGGTATTGAGTTTAAATAATTCCTCTCCCTCTCTGGTATTTATCCCTCTGATATATTTATAGAGAGCAATCATATCTCCCCTCAACCTTCTTTTAGTTAGGCTAAACAAGCCAAGCTCCCTGAGTCTCCTTTCATAAGACAAGTTTTCCATTCCTCGGATCATCCTAGTAGCCCTTCTCTGTACCTGTTCCAGTTTGAATTCATCCTTCTTAAACATGGGAGACCAGAACTGCACACAGTATTCCAGGTGAGGTCTCACCAGTGCCTTATATAACGGTACTAAAACCTCCTTATCCCTACTGGAAATACCTCTCCTGATGCATCCCAAGACGACATTAGCTTTTTTCACAGCCATATCACATTGGCAGCTCATAGTCAACCTATGATCAACCAATACTCCAAGGTCCTTTTCCTCCTCCGTTACTTCTAGTTGATGCGTCCCTAGCTTATAACTAAAATTCTTGTTATTAATCCCTAAATGCATGACCTTACACTTCTCACTATTAAATTTCATCCTATTCCTATTACTCCAGTTTACAAGGTCATCCAGATCCTCCTGTAGGGTATCCCTGTCCTTCTCTAAATTAGCAATACCTCCCAGCTTTGTATCATCTGCAAACTTTATTAGCACACTCCCACTTTTTGTGCCCAGGTCAGTAATAAAAAGATTAAATAAGATTGGTCCCAAAACTGATCCTTGAGGAACTCCACTGGTAACCTCCCTCCAACTTGACAGTTCACCTTTCAGTAGGACCCGTTGTAGTCTCCCCTTTAACCAATTCCCTATCCACCTTTCAATTTTCCTATTGATGCCCATCTTATCCAATTTAACTAATAATTCCCCATGTGGCACAGTATCAAACGCCTTACTAAAATCTAAATAAATTAGATCCACTGCGTTTCCTTTATCTAAAAAATCTGTTACTCTCTCAAAGAAGGAAATCAGGTTGGTTTGGCACGATCTACCTTTTGTAAAACCATGTTGTATTTTGTCCCATTTACCATTGACTTCAATGTCCTTAACTACCTTCTCCTTCAAAATTTTTTCCAAGACCTTGCATACTACAGATGTCAAACTAACAGGCCTATAATTACTTGGATCACTTTTTTTCCCTTTCTTAAAAATAGGAACTATGTTAGCAATTCTCCAATCATATGGTACAACCCCTGAATTTACAGATTCATTAAAAATTCTTGCTAATGGGCTTGCAATTTCTTGTGCCAATTCTTTTAATATTCTTGGATGAAGATTATCTGGGCCCCCCGATTTAGCCCCATTAAGCTGTTTGAGTTTCGCTTCTACCTCAGATATGGTGATGTCTACCTCCATATCCTCATTCCCATTTATCATGCTACCATTATCCCTAAGATCCTTTTTAGTCTTATTAAAGACTGAGGCAAAGTATTTGTTTAGATATTGGGCCATGCCTAGATTTGAAGGGCAATATGAAGAATTCCCTCACAACTGAGAAGCTTGTAGGGTGCTCTGTACTGGAAATAGCGCCACTGGTTTCCGGGCCAGCCATGGCATGCATAGGCCGCTATACTGTAAGGCTGCAAATGGTACTTGAGAAAGTTGCCTTAGAGTTAGAGGACTCGGTTAGTGATTTAGAGTCAGCAGTAAAAACATTAAATAAAGAAGTACAGCAGCTCAGGACGTTTTCCCTCCAAAACAGGCTGGCTTTGGACTATCTCTTGGCATCCCAAGGAGGGGTTTGTGCCCTCGTTGGGCCCCGATGGTGTGTATATATAAATGATAGCAGTTATGAAATCTATGAAAAGGTGGTACAGGCTGAGGCCCATGCCCGAGCCGGAGCACAGGTTGCCTATACTGCCCCAGAGAGCGATTGGTTGCAAACTTTGTTTTCAGGCTGGGGTTTGTCGTCTTGGCTTGGTGGTTTATTTTGCCTGTTATTGAAACTTCTTTTTCCTGTATTGCTTGTATTAATGGTATTATGCTGTGCAGTATCATGTGTCAGGGCCTTTTTGCAAAAGTTAATAAGTCATTCTCTTCAGGGCTATCACAAAGTGCTTATGAAAAGTCCTATTGTAAAGAAATAAGTAGCCCAAGTGAGAAAACTCAGAGCCAAGGCTGTTGAGTGTTCTCAAAGGAGGGAGTTGTTGGGGACACTGGGGCATGGCCACTAGGTAACTCGAGGGGATGGAAGACCACGAGTGTTGATGAAGCCCTCTCGCACTAGGCCCAAGTGTCCTTGGCCCTCCCCCTCCCGCCTGGAGGCACTCGCAGCAGCTCTGTGTACTAGGCCCGAGTATCCTTGCTCCCCCCCACCCCCCCGCCGCCTGGAGGCACTCACAGCAGTTATGCTGAGGATCTGCAACAATATGTTGCAGAGTCAGACTGCCTGAAACTAAACAAGGCCAAACAGGGCAGATATGGAAGAAAAATGCTGAATAAAGCAGCTTTATGTATAGTTTAACAAATGATATAAAAAACAAGGGAACTAGCTGGTAACTGGATTGGCTGGCTATATGGATACTTAGGGCAGCTTGCTATTGGATAAGTATGCTGAAGAAAGGATGTATAAAAGCCTGTGTAACTTCCTGCTCTGGGGGCAGGATTTGAGATTCTATTCTCCCTGTACCTTTTTGCAGCTGCAAATAAAGTTTTCTGTTTCTCCACCGCGTTGTGATTATTGGGTGAAGCACACCGGGTAGCAAACCAACCCCAGCTGTTGTTTTGCCTCTCGGCACTGGGTGCCGGCAACAGTTCAGATACTCTGCGTAGGGGGTCTACGAGGGAAGAGGGAGGTGGTGAGGGGTTCTTTCTTGCCTTTTGTGCAGGAATGGAAGGCAAACCACCATCTAGCCCCAAGTTGCCAGCCTTAATCAGGGCTTCATGTCATCACAGGACTTTAAGTCTTTGTGGGAATAGAGTTCCGTTTGCTCATATATGAGGAATTCTGAAATCTTCCTGTGTATCCAATACAGCAGAAACATCTCCTCCTTCCCTTTCTGGGACACATTTCACCTGCCCCAAGAAGTGTAAGAGGCTGTTCCCATCTAGTTCTCAATCCACTTGGGTCATCTGGGCAGTCAGGTACCAGATACAGTCTGTAGAATAATACCTGGCTCTTTTCAGCCATATTGCTCAAAGCACTTGATAAAGGAGCTCGGTATCATTATTCGCAAAAAGAAAAGGAGGACTTGTGCCACCTTAGAGACTAACCAATTTATTTGAGCATAAGCTTTCGTGAGCTAGAGCTCACTTCATCGGATGCACCAGGGTGCACCAGCTGAAAAGTGCTGGGTCTTTTGTGGAGTTGTGTTTTGAAAACTGGAGAAGCCAGTGATGTGAATTTTCAGCTGGCACAATTTCCCCTGATTTTCAGTTGGGACAGCACTTTATTCCCGGAAAATAATAATACGTTTTTTAAAAAACGTCTAATCAATATACATGCATCATGCCCCTTAAATAGCAAAAGCCCTGATCGCACAACAAAGCAAAAACCACTTGGACAAAAGCAATATTGTGTGCAAGAGATGCATTCTACTGTACACTTAGTTCAAATGAAACAGATAAAGATAGTTATGACCATGACAAGCCTAGGTGGATGATTCCTTCTGCTTCGAAGTACATTACTTCTGAGTTGAGATGCAAAGAGATTTATTATTATCCTACAAAATAGATTTTCTCTTCCCTCATCCTCCTTCACATGTTGCTTATCTCTGTTCATGAAGAGACAGTGATTACACTTACACTACATTAGAATAAGCAGCATTAGAACCGATTACTTAAAAATATTCATGCTGTTCTCTCGAATAAGGATTTCACTGGCACATGGATTTGTAGACTTTGCTAGAAGCCAGTATCGATCTCTCTCCTCTACTCAGACCACTACAAACCAAAGGAAAGGATATAGATGCAGATACACAAAAAAGGGCAAATAACCTTTTTTGTAGAGACAACAAAACACATCAATATTTTAATGCTAAATACTTGATTGTACCTGTCAGGGTTCCTTCCCCACTCTGAACTCTAGGGTACAGATGTGGGGACCTGCATGAAAGACCCCCCTAAGCTTATTTTTACCAGCTTAGGTTAAAAACTTTCCCAAGGCACAAACTTTGCCTCGTCTTTGAACAGTACCCTGCCACCACCAAGTGATATAGACAAAGAACAGGGAAAGGACCACTTGGAGTTCCTATTTCCCCAAAATATCCCCCCAAGCCTTTACACCCCCTTTCCTGGGGAGGCTTGAGGATAAACAAGATGAGCACAGACCAGCCTTGGATTTTTAACACCCAAAAAACCCAATCAGATTCTTAAAAAATGGAACTTTATTAGAGGAACAAAAAAAGATAAGAGAACAACTCTGTAAGATCAGAATGGAAGATAATCTTACAGGCAGTCAGATTCAAAACATAGAAAATCCCTCTAGGCAAAACCTTAAGTTACAAAAAGACAAAAAACAGGGATACACAATTCCTCTAGCTCAGCGAATTTCACAAGCCAAAACACAGACAACCTAACACATTTTCTAGCTAGATTACTTACTAACTTTACAGGAGTTGAAGGGCATGCATCCTTGATCTGTTCCCGGCAAAGGTATCACATAGACAGACAAAAGCCTTTCCCCCCCCCTCCAGATTTGAAAGTATCTTGCCCCCTCATTGGTCATTTTGGGTCAGGTGCCAGCCAGTTACCTGAGCTTTTTAACCCTGTACAGGTAAAAGGACTTTGCCTCTGGCCAGGAGGGATTTCATAGCACTGTATACAGAAAGGTGGTTACCCTTCCCTTTATATTTATGACAGTACCCATCTAGGTAACTGGAGCTAATAATAGACAGTGCTTTAATTCTGTGTTTGAACAACAACACAGGTGTTTTTCCTTTTGTTATGTTTATATGGTATTATTTAGTATATATTTCGGGCAGCAATGATTAGCGTTCTCGTTCCACCACCTGTCCATACCTGGCATGGTCCAGGGAAGCTAATGATTCTCCTAACAAACCGAATTCGACACATTCATACTTGAAGAATCCTGGTATTGCCACTTTCGGTAACCCTAAGAATGTGCAATCCTGCGGCTTCTATACCATTAGGCCCACACTCTGAGTCCTTCAACTCAACATTGAGGGTTAATTGACAGCCAAGAGACACTTAATCAGCGTTCTTGCTTATCAGCATGCTATCATTGCTATCTGCGTACGAGAAACTCGCACTTCATCAAATGAAGCTGGCCAGTACAAGGTAGAGAGCTTCGACCTGATGTGCCACGCTGCACACCAGAAGCACAGCTGTGCCACATATGAGTGGGCGACCATTTCAGATGCAGTCGATCTGTCATCCACTGAATACTGTGATGTCATCAAAATTGGTGCACTTTGGATAGCAAACATCTACAAGTCTCCTAGTGTTCGCTGCGCTCAACAGATCCATGCTTACCACACCCAGCTGTTTATGTTGGAGACTTCAACAGCCATCATACAGACAGGGGCTATAAAGTGGCTGATGCCAGAGGTGAGCAACTTGTGGACTGGCCTCACAAAATGATCTTGCCCTTGTTCATGGTCCAAAACAGCTCAGGACATTCCATTCTTCTAGATGGAACCACAACTACTCCACTGACTACTCCTAGCATCATGCCAAGTCTTGCACAACTTTCCACACAGCCAGCACAGACAGTCACTGATCCATATCAGTCTTCAGCTACCAATCGTCATGAGCACAAAGAAAAAGTGGTGGAACCTGTTGAAAGCCAACTGGGAGAAATACAGCAAGGCACAGGAATGAAGTGGTATAATGATACTGCTCTGCCACTTCCCGATAGAGTAGGCTTATGGGTATTTCTGTAGAGCCATCTACAGAATAGCCACCAGAGCCATTCCACATGGATATCACCCTATGTATATCCCCTACCTTGAAGAGGAGTGCGCCGCTCTACTCAAGCAGTACGAGTCAAGTGGTGAACCAAATGTGGCCGATCACTTAATCTAAGCTCTGAGTTAAGCTCCCCAAGTCAGATGGGAGGAGAAGACCAAGAACCTGGACATTACTCATTCCAGCTGCAAATGCTGGAGTTGACTTTGTCACCTTGGAATAACCCAGCAACCACCAACCCCAAGTCGATTATATGTGTGTGCTATGAATCTAACCAAGTAGCCAGTTACCTGTTTTACATGGGAAAGACACCCATGGAAAAGGAGTGAAGAGTCAAGTCCACAGTGAATGAGGGTCTTCTGCAGGCAACACAAATCCAGAACCTTATCCTGAACCTTATCCTGAACCTTTCAGAGCTGGAGCATGTTGTATAACATCAAGTCTGGCACTGCTGCTGGCTATAACAACATCCTTCCAGAGCTCCTGAAACATCTTGGTCCATGTGCCCTCTGTTGGCTGGCTCAATTCTTCACAAGGGTCACCAATGAAGGAAGACTGCTGAAAGTCTGGTACATGCTAAATGTTATCGGCCACCTCAAACCTGGTAAAGACCCAAACCAGGCATCAAGCTACCACCTGATATCACTGCTTTCTGTATGTTTCACAGTACTAGAGTGCCTAATTTTAAAGCGAATAACACCAGAGGTGGAAAAATCTTGAATGTCGAGCAAATAGGTTTTCTACGAAGTCGAAACACATGCAATGAAGTACTTGCTCTAGACACACTAATCGAAAATGGTTTCCAAAGAAATCTGAAAACAGGCACTATTTTCATTGACTTCACACCGTACCATACGCTGCAGTGGCACGCAGGATTACTTGTTAAAATATCAGGAATCCTCCCACCACGGGTTACTGATGCCATTGAACTGCTACTCTGAGACAGACGGTTTAGGGAGCATGTGGGTAAGAAAACAAGTGCTAGGAAAAAATGAACGGATTACCCCAGGGGTCTGTTCTAGCTCCAGCCTTGTTCAACCTATACATGACCTGCCACCAACCCAATCACAGAAGTTCATCTATACAGATGACATTTGGTGCAGGCTCCAGGCTCTGACTTTCTCTGAGCTGGAGAAGAACCTGAGTGACGACATTGCAAAGCTGCCTTACTACCTCAAAGCATGACACCTTCAGCCTAGCCCCAGCAAGACAGTCTCGAGCACATTCAATCTCCACCATGCCAATGCTAAAAGGGAACTAAACATCATAATGAATGGCCAGAGGTTGAAGCATGAAGCATACCCAGTTTATTTAGGTATGACCTTCGATCGAACACTGACAAACAAAAGCCACCTGAGTAAGATAGCAGTGAAGGTCAGGACATGTAACTATCTCTTAGCAAACTGGTAAGTTCTTCATGGGGAGTGGATGCTTCAACCTGAAGGTCCTCAGCCCTGGCCATCTCATGCTCAATAGCAGAGTACTGTGCGCCAGTATGAAATCAGTCGGCACACGCCAAACTTGTTGACATGCAATTCAACTCAACAATGAGCATCATCACAGGAACTGTCTGACTGACTCATCTTCCATGGCTTCCAGTTCTGAGCCACATTGCTCCCCCCTCACATCAGGAGGGAGACTGCAGCCTATATAAGGAACTTCTATGGCCACCATTATTGTAGCATGTCACACTATTACTGTATCTATCCACTCAGCTCTCCTGTGCGGTGGAGCAGTGCTATTACCCCCATTGTACAGATGAGGAATCTAGGCACAGAGTGAGTAACGGCCAAGTTTTTAAAGGAATTTAGGCTCCTGAAGATGCTGATGCCTAGTGCTATTTTCAAATGTGCCCAGGGCACGTAACTTCCACAGGTCCCTCTCTGCCTTCAAAAATTTGACCCTGAGAAGCTTCCCCGAGGTAACATAGGCAGTCCTATGGCAGAGCAGGGATTTAACCCATTCCTCGAGAATTTGGGGCTAGCACCCTAACTACTGGATCATACTTCCTCAGGCAACACATCTAATAAAAATGTCAGGTGTGGGAGGATGGAGTCAGCTGAGAGCCTGTACTGTAGAGAAGGCTAGTCCACATGCATGTAGGTTATGATATGGCCCAGGGTTGTTATAAGTTGCATCCAAATGTCATCACACGCTGTGCATATCTTTACATATTCACATGGCCTCTGTAATCCAAAGCCGTGCATGTGGCTGCATGTGGGATCACCCAGACAGGGTGACAGCCCCCTCTGAGAGGGTTCCTCCCCACACCTCTCAGTGCTGGTCTTCCTGTGCAGAGATTGTGCCCTGTATACACAACCAGTAATGCCATGCCTGACAGCACACTGATATGAACAGTGAGCAGTAAACTGAAGACTCAGTGAACAGTCAGAATGGTTTTATAGTGGTTTGAGAGAAGTGAGTTTTAGCCAGAGCTGGCCTTAGGGAAAATGCCTCCCTCAGCAAACTTGTATTTTGGTGCCTTTTCTTTGAGTTTAAGTACAGCTATAGAGTATGATCACACACCTTGAGTTTACTGGAGAAGTTTTAAGTTATGGTAGGGACTGTGTGCACCTCCAACAGAGACCACTGCAAATGGCACAGGTAGCCCGTATGCTCAGCACTGGTTCGCTGTAGTACCCGAGCCTATGGCACCAGCGGCAAGAACCAGTGGGTTGGCAACCATGCTAAGTGCTAGAGGGATGGCAGTGCTGCAAGGAACAAACTGAAGCCCAACCCAGCATGCACCCAGCACGGGGTCTATTTCCCCAAGCTGCCAAGAACCTGCCCAGGGAGCCCTGTTACCTCTGCTTCTCAGCGCTGCCCAACTTCAGACACCACTGTGCGCTCCCAGGAGGAATTGCCAGTAGCTTGGGTATCCCCCATCTGCCCCGATTCATGGCATTTGGGAGGTGAATGAGCAGCTACCCTGGCAGGCCGGGCTGCGCCATGCAAACGGGGGTGAGTGCAGGAGACACCAGATGGAAGCAGCTCTCCCCCGGTGCACTCCTCAACCCCCAGCCCAATGCGGACTGGCACATGGCACAGCCCTGGGGGCTAGGCCAGCTCTGGCCCCAGCCCACCCTGCAGTGTGCTCCCCGGGCCCCTGGGGCTCTCGCAGTTTGCCTCTGAGTCAGACCCTCCACACCTGCAAGTTGCAACACCTCATGTGACTTCAGCGCCTTCCCTGGTTAGAAGTCAGCCTGACCTGCTCACCCCTTCCACCGAGCCTGCACACTGCATGGGCCAACAAAGCCACCCACAAGAGGGGAGAGGAGCCCAGCAGGTAGACACTCATCTCTTATCCTGCCTGGGTGCTGGCCCTCTTGACCATGGAGCCCCCCTGACCATGGTACCCTGGGCAGTCACCCACAACGCTCACCCTTAAGGCCAGGCCTGGTTTGATCTGTGGCAGTTCCAGAGGTTATTTTGATGAGTACATACCCAGTTGTAATTGTATGGGTGAGGCAGCTAGAGTGTACTAGACATATCATAGACACATAGACATAGTAAAATAATACGTGAATCATATTAAACAAGTGTCAGGCCTTATTTCCCCCTTGGGACAATCACTTGAAGACAAGAAATTGACCTATGCTTGAGGAGTTTGACACATCCAGTAGAGGGCAGTCGTTTGTATAAAACACTAGCCATTGTTCTACTGCTAGAGGCATCTGGTGACTTATAAGGATGGCAGAGGTGCTCGGTCTTTTGCGGGAAGGGGGTTCTGAGATGAAGATGGGACTCTGACTTTACGCTCACCTGATCTTCACCAGCACACCGATGTCAACCCCATCCCAAGTCTAAATTCCCATCTTGGCTGCAGCAACACAGCAAGCTGTCACGTTCATTTAATTAAATTGTATTCTGTTAGAACAACCTTCAAGGGGTGGGATGCAGTGCAGCAGGTTGTGAAACCCATATATTAATTATATTTCCAATGACCAAAGCAAGAACATACCACCAATCATTTACTGCTATTTGCATGCTCAGCTTACTTATGCTGTTGGGTCAGTTTCATTGTACTTTTCATTACACATCCACAGCCCTCTTAAAATATTTGCATATTTTATCCTAGTCTCTGTTTTCCCATGCTCCTGATAAGTTATTTCTAGAACTACTGATGTTCATTTCAGTTTGGCATTAATGTTGTCTCCAAAGTGCCTGTATTTTTTTTTTCCTGGTATCCTAAAGTAGTCAACAGATTCCATTGTTTTTAAGAGAGTCTTTAAAATTGGTGAAAGACTTCCCTAACGAAATTTCAAAAACCTCTCACAGAATCACATAATTATGTTTCTCTTGAGCTCTGCAGTACTACATTAACAGATACAAGGCAGGGAAATGACCTTTCTTGTCCAAGTGATGTCCAATTTTAGGATCGGAGTCTAATAAATTTAACTATAAGAAGTCGAGGGACCTCTCTTAGTTCTATTTACCAAGAAATTACTTACATTTGAGCATTCAAGGAGGTGGGCAGGAAAGGCCAGGCAAACTACAGACAAACAGTGCCATGTTCACCCAGGGAAATGCAAAAGGAAACCTCACGCAGCTCGGCTACTTCATTTGTGTCTTTAATGCCGAGAATAAAAGATCAAGAGCAGAGACAAATAAGTACAAAAGACTAAAGGCCAGAGGCAGCATTTTAATAAATGGTTTCACCAAATGCAGCCTTCTTGACTGCGATGAAAATATTTATTCATGTTTTGCCTCTGGGGTACTTATTCTTTCATTTTTATTTTATTTGTGCCCCTGGATAATTTCCCTTGAATTAAAGATACTAGCTCAATCCTATTGTTAGGCCAAGTTCACTGCTGGGGTGACTCCACCAACTTCAGTGGAATTACACAAGGGACAAAATTGGTCCCCTGTGCCTTTTTCTTATGGCTTTATTGATTAATTGGATAGTCTTTGTGGGTTTTTGTTTTGTTTTGTTTTGTTTTTCCCTGGATTCAATTTTGCTTTCTGAGTTTCAGTGCACACAAGGTGGCTGTACTCTTTAAATTTCCAAATTAGGGTACTGGAATTCAGGCTTTTAGGTAAATCCTACAGCGCTAATTGAAAAGGGAGCTGGAGTCATCAAAATATTAAAAATACAAACCTTATCCCAAGTTGAGTTTTAACCCCAAAAAGGAAGAAGTGCCGGAGATTCCATGAAGACCACTAGGGACTAGTGACTTTGCTATTTTTATTGATTTTTACATGGAAGGGTCTCTGATGCTACGGTGATGGGCAGCAGTTTAAAAACTCAAGAGAGACAAATATTTGAGAAATGGAAACAGAGGAGGGTGCTGATTCAAAATCGTACATCTAAACTTTCATTGAGATAAAATACAGACAATACAATTCTTCTGTGTGGAGAGATGCTGCAATAGATCCTGTAGTGACACCCAGGACATCTGACATTTTGGAGTGTAATATTTTAAGCCCATAGAGACAAGTTAAAAATTTGGATACTTATGTGGATTTCAAAGATCCCAAAATTCAACAGTGTTTGATTCTGGGGTGCTTGTTCAACTCATTATAATAACAGGGGACACTGGCCAAATTCTGTCCAGATCTAGGTTCAGATGACAAACTCCTACCCCCCTTCAGGCCTTCTCTACATCAGATCAGTGAAATTGAGCCTGTATCAGAAAATCAACTCTGTATATTTTCAATTCTTTCCAAGGCCAGAAAGAGAAGCCAGAGGATCAGTATGTGATCAATGTATTTTGAGAAGTGCTTATTACATAAATACCTCCACACTACATCCAGTGTTTTTGTGGACAATCCTTCTTAAGTAATATAATTAAGTAAGCCATATATTAAATGAAAAGTGCATCCAGGTACCTCTATCCCTTCCCGTCTTCCCTATTTGCAACTGATAAAAATGGTCTCAAGTGTTCTTTTTGGCTTAAAGTACTGAAATGTTCTTACAATATTTGTCTTACATGAAATAAGCTAATAATTAAATTTATGCCAGAGTGGCTGCAGGCAAAACAGTCATTGGATGTCTAGTGCCACAGGTGTTAGCATGGAGTGATAACAATAGTCTCAATCAATGACAAGACAGGGGACAATCAATTGGTATTCACAATGCATCCCCCATAAGTATCCACCTGCAGCTTGTCTGTGGTCTGGAGAAATGGACAATTCAACTAGCAGATTGAATTCAAGGATTGCCATGAATATCAGTCAACCAGTCAAACAGGTTCCGGATGATGATTTTCTAGTCATAGGTCCGACACTTAAAATACTCCAACGACTATATTCCACCATGCGTATTATTTCAGGCACACTCAAATCTACTTCTCTACCATGGTTACTGGTTCTCTGCAGTATTGCTCCGCCCAGTGTTCGCAGAGAGGAAAGTGTAGCAAAGCTCATGACGAAACTGCATGATATGCCAAATCTACCATTAATTAAAGACTTGTTTAATCCACCACATAATTGTCTGCCTCTCGGCGCCCGTTGTGGATAAGTTTACTGGGTCAGGGATTTATGGTAGAGGATGCATGGCAAGCTTCATGGTCCACAGAGAAAGTCACAAATAATTCTCGTCTCAGACCACACTCAACATCAACCAGGTTTTGATTTGCCATGAAGGCAATGGAGCCTTTTGAACTGGTTTTGTACCGGACATGGAATTTGTGCTGCAGTGGAATTTTTGTGGCATTTAAGAGACTATCCACTATGTTGATGTGGGCAGCCAGAAACCATGACACATATTGTCGAGGACAGCAAAATGACTCAACTTCCTGGAGGTCTTCGTGCCTTGAACATCGTGGATAAGAATGCTGTGGCTTGGCTTGACCGGACTACATACGCCAAATAATGAAAAGATGCACAAGGCCAAAGCTTTCAAACATTTAATTTAAAGATGTCCTTAACTACCCTCACTTTTCTAAACTAGGTAACTGCTCTGCACACACAACCCAACCAGCCACAGGCTGCATCTTAGCTTAGCTTACATTTAAATGATACGTTTCATGCCAAAGGGATCCCAAAGCAATTTACAAACTTACACTGATATGCAAGCTATATCTAGGAACCACTTATTGTACCATAAAAATGCAGCCTCCTGCAAGGTGGAAATTAGCAACTGCTGAACAAAGCAGCAGTCCTGCCCAAAAATTTAGGACAGGAAGGATTGCAGTTAAACTGCAAAGGCATCTTAGAGCCTTTCTGGCAACTTTACATCCCACTATGTAGTATCCTCTCACCTCCTCAGCAGCCCCCAGTTTAGGGAGTCGGTCAGGGAATGATGAGGACTCGGCCAGAGTATTCTATCTATATTCTATACTGTGAAATGGTCATAAGGCCATTGCATCTGAGCCTATGTTCCTATTTATTGATTTTGTGTTCCTTCAAAGGTATAGGCTGCTCAAACTTACTCTGGTGACTGGATATGGCCAAGTGTGAGTGGTGCAAAAAAAAGCCACTTTTGTCCATCCATGTTTCTCAATCAAGGACAGCAAAGCCAGGACAGAGCCTCTTACCTAAAAGTGCTGAGCAGAACATGTCTGACCTGCAACCACCTCCTCTTTCTCTTTGAAGCAGTCCCTGCAGCTGCTCTGCAATCATTCCTTTGGTTCCCAGCCATTAAGGAATTACAGGGGCTACACGTACAGTCAAAAGGAAATCAGAATGGAGGCAAATACATCATCTCTGTGGGTCAGGGAGAGATGGCAGCTGATCAAGAAACATGAGCTCTGTTGTAATGGGAACCTCCTTCATTTGAGCTCCTGATCTGGGACATTTATATCTGGATGGGTTTGGTGAGCGAACAGCATTTTCCACGCTCTGTGAAACCAAAGCCCCTTCAATCTCAATATCACAAATTACAGCAGCTTGGTTACCAAAATGAAGAGATATCCTTGGAACTCTCTCAATATGGGTCTGACCCAAACCCCACTGAGGTTAGTGGAAAGAATCCCACTGACATCCAATAACATTACATCAGGTCTCATCAATACTCCCAAGAAGCAGGCAATGGCAAAATAATGTGACATGAAGCTCTGAGACCAGGGGCTGAATTCACGGTGTAGAGGTGAAAGACTGAAAGAGAAGGCAGCTGACGTAGTGATTAGTAGATCTGGGTTTGGTCCCCTGCTACACCTCATACTACTTTTGCACATAGTGGGATCCAACTAGACACCTGTCTACATCTTTAAGTGCCTAAATACCTTTAAAAATCTCGACTTTAGTCTCTCTGTGCCTTGGTTTCTTAAATTGGAGGTGACAGCACTTCCTGACCTCACAGGGCTGCTTTGAGGCTGAACATATGAAAGATTGGGAAGCCCTCTGATATTATGGTAATGGGGCTGTATAAGTACCTAAGATAGTTCACTGATAACTTAAACTTGCATCCCTTATATGATGAATGCTTAGTGTCTGATTTTCAATGAGACCGAGACTCCCAGTGAAATCAATGAGAACTTGGGTTCCTCAGCACCTCTGGCAAGCAGACCACTAGATTATAAATCCAGATTTATAGAGTCACTAGACATGATACAAAGCCTGTTGACTTCATTGGCAACTGGATCACACCCTAAAGGTGCCTATTTATTGTAGGAAACTACTATCCATTGGTGATCTTCCAGAAAACACCATCCTAGCCACTATGGATGTAGAAGCCCTCTACACCAACATTCCACATAAAGATGGACTACAAGCCATCAGGAACAGTATCCCCAATAATGTCACGGCAAAGCTTGTGGCTGAACTTTGTGACTTTGTCCTCACCCACAACTATTTCAGATTTGGGGACAATTTATACCTTCAAGTCAACAGCACTGCTATGGGTACCCACATGGCCTCACAGTATGCCAACATTTTTATGGCTGACTTAGAACAACGCTTCCTTATCTCTCGTCCCCTAATGCCCTTACTCTACTTGCGCTACATTGATGACATTTTCATCATCTGGACCCATTGGAAGGAGGCCCTTGAGGAATTCCACCATGATTTCAACAATTTCCATCCCACCATCAACCTCAGCCTGGACCAGTCCACACAAGAGATCTACTTTCTGTACACTACAGTGCAAATAAGTGATGGTCACATAAGCACCATCCTATACCGGAAACCAACTGACCACTATACTTACCTACATGCCTCCAGCTTTCATCCAGACCACATCACATGATCCATTGTCTACAGCCAAGCTCTAAGATACAACGGCATTTGCTCCAATCCCTCAGACAGAGACAAACACCTACAGGATCTCTATCAAGCATTCTTAAAACTACAATACCCACCTGCTGAAGTGAAGAAACAGATTGACAGAGCCAGAAGAGTACCCAGAAGTCACCAACTACAGGACAGGCCCAACAAAGAAAGTAACAGAATGCCACTAGCCGTTACCTTCAGCCCCCAACTAAAACCTCTCCAGCGCATCATCAAGGATCTACAACCTATCTTGAAGGATGATCCCTCATTCTCACAGACCTTGGGAGACAGGCCAATCCTTGCTTACAGACAGATCTGCAACCTGAAGCAAATACTCACCAGCAACTACGCACCACACAACAAAAACACTAACCCAGGAACCTATCCTTGCAATGTATCCCATTGCCAACTCTGTCCA
Source organism: Lepidochelys olivacea (assembly GCF_965140295.1). Lineage (NCBI taxonomy): Eukaryota > Metazoa > Chordata > Testudines > Cheloniidae > Lepidochelys > Lepidochelys olivacea. The sequence goes on from NC_140412.1 coordinate 13,584,749, forward strand.
CATATCTTTTTAAGGGACACCATCATAAGACCTAATCACATCAGCCACGCCACCAGGGGCTCATTCACCTGCACATCTACCTATGTCATAATGGCATCATGTGCCAGCAAGGACCCTCTGCCATGTACATTGGCCAAACCGGAGAGTCTCTATGCAAAAGGATAAATGGACACAAATCAGATGTCAAGAATTATAGCATTCAAAAACCAGTCGGAGAACACTTCAACCGCCCTGGACACTCAATTACAGACTTAAAAGTGACAATTCTTCAACAAAAAAACTTCAAAAACAGACTCCAACAAGAAACTGCAGAACTGGAATTAATTTGCAAACTGGACACCATCAAATTAGGCTTGAATAAAGACTGGGAGTGGATGGGTCATCACACAGACTAAAAACTATTTCCCCATGCTAATTTTTTCCCCTGCTGTTACTCACACCTTTTTGTCAACTGTTTGAAATAGGCCACCCTGATTACCACTACAAAATTGATTTTTCCTCCTGCTGATGATAGCCCACTTTAATTGAATTGTCTCACTAGAATTGGTAAGGAAACCCCCATATTTTCATGTACTCTGTGTGTGTGTGTATATATATATATTCCCCGACTGTATTTTCCACTCCATGCATCTGATGAAGTGGGTTTTAGCCCAAGAAAGATTATGCCCAAATAAATGTGTTAGTCTCTAAGGTGCCACAAGGACTCCTCGTTGTTTTTGCTGATACTAACACTAACATGGCTACCACTCTGAAACCTCTTTATGTACTGGTACCACTCAACCTGTCCTCCAATATATTCCTGAGGTCCGAAGACAGCCCTTTAAACAGAGGGCAGCTGGTCAAAGCTTTCAGTCTGCTTAAACACATCTTTGAAACTTATCAAACTAGAAGCTTATCCTGTCCTTTCAAGCACCAGCTGTTTTGTGTTTTTGATGTTAACGCCTCTTTGCAAAGGTTAATATTGATGCTTCATTTAAAAAAAAATATTTTAGCATTATGCAGCATATATGCCAGTTGAAAGTAAGAACTGGCCATCACTCATTGAAACATACGGTGATGTATTTCAATGATCTTATTTCCATGCTTGCAGAAATATTAAAAATCTGCCATATATTGCACTTACACATGCACAGCAAAGTATAAATTGAATAAATCTGCTCTCTTAATTCATTTACTTTAATTAGAACAGGTTGTCAGATCAATTGCTTCTCTTTCACAATGTCTTTAAAAGTCTATATTTAATCTCCCTACTGTTGGTATTGTTCTCTCATTATCTAGCTCTATAAAAATCTATAGTTATTCTCCTTTGTAAATTTTAAGAAAAACAGATTATCTCTGTGTTTAAGAAACAGGTAATTCTGTTTATCTGCAGGAAATAAAGACCTTCTGGGTCAGATCCAGAGCTGGTGTAAATCCATGTAGCTGCACTGATTTTAATGGTGCTACACTGATTTGCACTAGCTGTGCATCTGGGTCTTTATCTTTTGAGGAATAACCACTGTAAATATATTCTAATCTCCCACATATAAGTGCATATTGCCTCCTCACCCTTTTGCTGAACTCTTCATATGAAAAACATATTGATGCACAAAAAGAATTGTATGTGTCAGACACCAAGACATGGCCAGTGAAGTAGGGTCTGTTTTGTGGACTGTGTTGCACATACAGTCATCCTTAGGAGAGCTGGGTGAATTTTTTTGGTTTCAACTTTTTTGGGTGAAAAATGAAGATCCAGTAAAAGTGAAACATTTTGTACATTTGTGTCAATTTGGCCAATTTGTTTCCGGGGCGGATTCTGAAAAACTCTGAACATTTGTTTCAACATTTTCAAAATGAAACATTAGATTTTTTAAATTCAAAATAAATGTTTTGTTTAATTTTATTCTTAAAATGTTAAAAAATGCCTGAAATTGAAATGAAACATTTGGTTTCAGGCTGAATAAAATGTTTGTTTGACGAAATATTTTAGTTTTACTTTTTGATTCACCAAACATTTTTTTCTTTTAAATCCATTTTTGGTTTGATCCAAAATAAACTTTTTTTTTCTGATGTTTTCAGAATTACCAGTGAACCAAAAATCTGTTATTCACCCAGCTCTAAAATATAGTGTGGTATCTTTCTTCTCTACACAACATTAATAGTATGGGGAAACCACACAGAGCCACCTTGGTTCCATATAGCCATGGCTCAAACTATATACAAACATACAGGGCCTAGGTACATATATACACCAATGCTCTGTTTATATCTGGTGGCTTCTGCAATGCAACACAGGGAGGACCCATTTAGAGGGCTACCAAGGTCCTATTTAAAAGGATACCACCCAAATCCTTTACACTGCATATAGGTGTCTAGAATAATAGATGTAATTAACACAGGAAAAACTAGGCAACAAAGTGAAATTTGTTTTAAAATGTTTAGGCCTAATTCTCAAATGAGACTCAAAACTAGCAGCTAAAATTTCACTTTCATTTACATGTGTGCCCAGTTTTGCAAGTGCAAATCAGATATTGCACATTGTTTTATTTAGATGTTTAGCTGCTTGATTAGCTGCCTAAACTACATTATTTGCTGTGAAAATGACTGCACGGCCCACTCTGGGAGAATGTGGGTCTTTGTCCCCTTTCCAGTGGCTAACCTACATAATAGGATAAGTGTCTACTACAGCTGCCAGCTCGAAGTCACTCCTTTAATTCAAGCTATGGAAATGCTCTTAGTGCTGAATGTTCCTGCTGATGAACCCTAGTTGGAGGCTGAGGGTGTCTAAAAAATTTAGGTGATTTTTTTTTTAAACTTAACCCTGTGTTTTCACTCTCAAGTTGGATTTCCAGAGTCCTTGATAATGAATTACAAACGATTGTTTTTCGCTGTCCCCAACTGGCAAGCAACTCTTTTACTTCCTTGCATTTCCGAGGGAGCTGAAATTCCCATGGCTGGTTTTTTCTGTCTGTTTACTTCTCATGTCGGTGTACTGGCCTGGGTGAGGACATGAGCAGCGCTCCAGCGGGGCAGGGGTTTTATTAGTTAACTGTGGCAAGTGACCAGTTTTCTATAGACGTTGAATTTCTCCAGAAATGATCTTTGATTGTAAACCTTCTAATTAAAGAAGACTAGGATCACATTAAAAGCAAGTCATGTTCTATAGTTCTATACATACACCTAGAGACTTTGATTCAATCCTTTAGTCCCTCATAAGGCTACTGCTAAACAGGATGCCGCTGAAATCGGGCAATGCAAAGGAAGCTTTGAACACAGTAAGATGCAAATATCAAAAGTTCAAGCCGTGGATAAGAGATGTTATTTTCCATCTGATTGAAACAACAATGAAATGCCAGACTTAATGGGGACATGCTCCAAAGCATCTGCGGAGGAAAGACTTGAAGGCCCTTAGGCAGAAACAGCTGAGCATGAAGGTTAGAGTTCACAAAGAAGTTGCAAAGAAGCATGAGCCTGCTTTTATTTCTGAAGAAAATCTCAACACTTACTAGAGAAAGTGCACAAATATTGCCGTAGCTACATCCACAGCAAGCTGATGCTTCAAACTGGAATCCAGAGCCCAAACTAGCTGAAGGGCTATGTCAGTATTTCTCTAAAAGTTCCAAAGTACATCATCTTTTAGAAAGAGTCTGACCTTGCTGGGATCTCCTAGTGTGGAGGAATTCTGACTGGCTGCTTTTCCCCTATGGGTTGTTCCACGGGGAGAGAGAGAAAATATCTATTAGATAATCTAACCCATTTCCTGACAGCATAGGATTGATTCCTACAGTATATCTCCTGTTGCTTTATTCAGATTAGCTTTCAACATCACATGTGCTGGGACTTCCATCACTTCCCTTGAGCACCTATTATAGAATCTAATATAGCACTTTTTTGGAAGAGGATTCTTTCCTAATATTTAGCCTAACATTTCCCTTTTGTAATTTCATCTTGTGATGCACCCATGTACAGAACAGCTTAATTAGATGAATGTTTTAGGGTGTTTTCTGCATTCCTCTGAAGAATCTTAAAACATGCAAATGAACCGATGATCTGGTGTGCTATGGGAATTCCACCAGTTGAGAATGGCTTATAAAAAAATTAATACATGCCAGGAGGCATATCTTATTGGTGTAAGTGTAGCTGCTCAATACATTTACTCCTCATTCTAGTGCTACTATGCAGTGCTCATGGGGTTACATTCTTTCCTCAGGTAGCATGCGTAATATTTTGCATCTCTATAGTACATTTCATACATGGGTCTTGTGGAGCCCCCCACTCCACGGATCAGCAGCAGTGCTGTGATAGCTAGGGCTGCCCCCGGAGCCCTGACTGACAACGGGGAATGAGGAAACAAGGGAAGCTGGCCTCTGCACCCTCACAGAGCTCTGGTTGGCTATAGAGCTGGCAGGAAATCTCACCCCAATCACCTGCTGCAGAAGGAGTTATGTACGCTGGGACACAGTTGGCCGAGGGTCAGAGGTCCAGGCCGAGAGACAGGTCCAGGGAGCAGCCTCAGTGTGTGGCCCCTGTGACAGCCTGCACCACACTCAAGAATCAGCCAGAGCCCCAGGGGAAGGAGGCTCCTGATGAGCGAGTGGGGGAACTGAGATGATGCATTTACTGATCAAAGTGACTGTTACGGTTGCAGCGGAGTGGTTGTCGCTGACGGTGGTGCACGGGTGATTTCTGGGTAAATTCATGCCTTGGCAAAGGCTGTAGGAGGTGTCTCCAGCCCAAGGAAAAAGCATTGTCATTGGGAACTGACTGCTGGCAAGGGAAGTGCCCACCACCCTCTCAAAAGGCTTTACATGCACCGGGACAAAGTTGTGCCTGGCTCTTCTGCAATGGGGCTGAATGCACAAGGAATCTCCCCTCCTTACTCCCTGATCAGTGCTGGTCACAATCCCGGCCCATCGCTGCTCCCTGCCTAGCCCTCCCTGAGACATAAGCTATACCTAAGAGGAAAAGGAAGAGGGAAGGGCATGTCCCTGCCGCAGTGATGAGCTGCCAGAAGGTGAAGAACCTGTTCCTTCAGTCAGTCCCGGTCTTCGGCGGCACTGAAGGACCCGCCGCTGAAGTGCCGCCGAAGGCCTGGAGCGAGTGAAGGACGTGCCGCCAAAGTGCAGCCGAAGGCCCGGAGTGCCACTGGGTGAGTAAAAATTCTCAGGGGAGCTTCCCAAGCCAAGAGCTCAGGGCGGACGGACAGGACGGTCCTGCGGGCCGGAGTTTGCCCACCCCTTTAACACCCGGTTCTAAATTTAAAATGCAGTTTCATCACAACCAAATGCTTCAAAATTTAACAACTGGTTTGCGTGAACTGGTGCGAACCGGCTCCAGCTCACCACTGTCCCTGCCCTCCCCTCCCCTTCCCTGCACAACACAAGGTCTGGGGAGTGTAGCAGCAGGTGCTCCTAAGGCATCATACTGCCTGGTTTCCTCCTGAATGGTGCAGCTCCATCCTGCCTCTGATGCAGGGCTGGTGCTAAAACCAGCCCTCTAACAAATTAGACGACGACATCCCTGCAGGGCAAGTAGGTATTTTGGCTGAGTTATTTGCAGTGCAAAGAGATTCAGAGCCTGGCCCAGGGTGGTAGTGATGGAGCTGGAAATGGATGCCAGAAGTCCAGCCTGCTGGGTACCTGCTCTGACAACTAGACAAATGACATCTCCAAGCTTTTAGCTGCTGTCTTCTAATAGCACACGGGTAGCCACCCAACTGCTTGTCGAAAGGAAACCATTCTTAACCTGTTTGAGACACACAAACGTGCGCTCTGTTAGGGGGCTTATTCCTTCACCCACTTACTTCCCTGGTCCCTCTCGCATGAACAGAGAGCAACAATACCCGAAGTCCAAAGGTGCAAACAATTCAATGTTTATTGGGGTGAACTTCCAGCAAGCATGATTCCAGTTTCCTTCCTTAGTGTCCCCCTTCCCAGCTCTGACACCACAGAGCCTAATGCCTGTGTCCCTGTTCCCATTCCTGGCCTTAGCTAAACATGATTCCAATTTCCTCACACCCATTCCCTGTTCCCATTTCCTGCCCCCCCCCCCCCGCCACACTCTTCTTGATTGACTGCAGACTATATAGTAAAACTTGAGTTCTGCTTAGCTATACCTTAACCAATTATTTTACTGAAATTTAACTAACCAATCCTAACATATTGTAACATGATTTAACCAATCATATCCCGCCACCTTAATTAGTTTACACCCAGCAAAATTAATTATACAGCAGACAGAAACAATCACAGAACCAGACATAGAGTATACAGACAAACAATAGGGAAATGGGGACTATAGTGATAGAACAACAAAGAAATGAGGATTTCACATCCCAGCTATTGATCAGTGAGTTCTTGCCAGACAGGATGCTATCAAACTAAGTTTCCTTTTATATCTCCTAGGCACTTCCCTTTCTCTGGAGGTGATAGGCATTATCAGGAAAGGATTGTATTCCTAACAGCCCAACAGCACCTTCTTTCAATGTGACTAGTTTGGAATGTGAGGATGTGACCAGTCGCTTCCCAGCTTATGGCTGCCTATGCTGCTTAGCCAAAGATCTTTGCCTAAGCACAGGGCCTCAGACTGTCACAGTAAGAGAAGGCCCTTACATCGGCAGACAGTGACTTTGATTCTTTCTTTTATACCTCTAGAACTAGCTAAGTGATAAAAATACACCTAAATTCTTAGAGGATAGGCCTTTTCAGACAAGCCTGAATATCTATATCCTAACACGCTCCCTTGAAGTTTGGGGGAGCGTCCTGTTGTTTTACCCTACATAAGGTGACGGGGATGCCCTCAGACGAAATCTCAATGTGAATTAAGCAGGGAGGAAACCAATCTCTAAAAGAACGCAACATTTTTTTGGCATTCCAGGAACAAAACAAAACACGGGGATAAAAAACGCTGCCAAGCCTGATCAAATTGCCCTGCTTTCAGAGACAAGCAAATGGCTTGCGACAAAGCTTGAGGAAGAGCACATTGTATCTCGAAAACACTCTGAGCAGGCTGGCTACATTCCCAACCCCAATGCTGCCAAGCAGACCTTTCCTGTCAGATAAATAAAAGAGGAGGCCAGAGAGTTTAGACATGCAACATATCAAAGAATTGTGAGTTTTAAAGATGCTCAGAAGGAATTCGCTGCTCAGTAGGTTTTGTATCTTGAATCTGAACAGGTGATCTAGCCACTTTTTTTCACTATTCTGGGGCTATCCATATCACCATAGAATTGTACGACTGTAAGGGACCTTGAGAGAGGGACCCAGTCCCCTTCACTCAAGGCAGGACTAAGTATTATCCAGACCATTCCTGACAGGTGTTTGTCTAACCTGCTCTTGAAAATCTCCAGTGATGGAGATTCCACAACATACCTAGGTAATTTATTCCGGTGCTTAACTACCCTGACAATTAGAACGTTTTTCCTAATGTCCAACCTAAACTGCCCTTGCTGCGATTTAAGCTCATGCTTCTTGTCCTATCGTCGGAGGTTAAAGAAAACAATTTTTCTCCCTATTCCTTGTAACAACATTTTATGTACTTGAAAACTGTTATCATGTCCCCTCCCAGTCTTCTCCTTTCCAGCTAAACCCACCCAATTTTTTCCATCTTCCCTCATAGGTCATGACCTTTAATCATTTTTGTTGTTCTTTGGGTATGTATTGCGGATAATACACACCCACCAGCTTCTATTATGCATTTTTATCTGATATTCTTGGCAAGATACTAACATGAAAGGGACAGACAGCAACTTACTATTCATCATGCCTCGGTCAATCTTGTTTATTGTGCAGAAAGTTGTAGACACAGCTTTTGCCAAGTCACAAGCATGTTGCAACCTCATTATTAATATTAAAGCATGAAAGCCTCATGACACTTAAAGTAAGAGCAGTACTGGGCATAGGGCTGGCTGTGGGGGGAAGGGGGAACAATTCCTTTTCAAAAAAAATTTGAGGCTTCAAAATTCGGTTTCAATCTGATGTGAATAAAAACAAGATTTAAAAAAAATTGTGAAAAAAATGTGAAAGATAAGGGAAGCCCAAAATGGCTAGGGACACAGTGATAGGGCATTTAATGGGGATGGGGTAGCCCCAGGTTCAAGTCCCTGCTCTTTCTGAGTCAATCATTTGCTCAAGCTCACCTTTTGTAGTGATTCCATTTCGTTTAAATAAGAGGTGTGGGGGCGGGAATAGCAACTGACTCTAAAGCCCAGGGAGCCAAGTCCCTATTGCAGGCAGAGCAGCAGCTTGCCACTGCTACGTTTTCCCAAGTGCCTGAACCATTGAGGTATTCTTTATCTTTCTCCTGTTCTGATTAGAAATTCCATCCTGGACCTGAAAAATCTACCCAATTAAATTTTCATTGAAACCAATACGCTTATATGAAACATTTTGGTTGTGATGAAACAGCACTTTTTCAAAAGAAAAGAAAAGTAACATTTTCCAACTGGCAGTGGCTGGGAATTTCTCCTTCATTATATACCTCATCACCTTCAGCTCTACGTGCAAGGCACAATTCATCAATCTACCTCTCTACTCTAAACACAGAGGGTAGGGGGTGTGTGTGGAAAAAACCGCAAACAAGACTATGCTGCATACACAATTGTCCCCCTGGGAAGAGAGTGAGAGAGAGAGCAAATCACACATGACAGATGCTAGTCACATTGCTTAATGGTTCTACCGGAAGGCACCAGGATACTACAGGGATGATGGTGATATAACAGTCTGTATAGAACAGACTGGAATAGAATTTCCTGGCACTCCCCCGCCTCCCCAGCAGTTTATACAGTGGTTTTGTCTATGCAAATATGTTGTATTGGTTCAACTAACGGTGTCATGTTGCACCTGTTTAGTTAAACTGGTCCAATTTAACGTGTGAACTTGCTGCATCAGGTTAAACCTGGGTTACATTAATTTAGCTGTAAAATTTACAGGAGCAAGCTGCTAACCGGCCATAAGCCAGGTTTAAACAGATATGAGTGTCTACAAATTAAGTAAGCATCAATTTCACTATCTTAGTGCAACATTCAACCTTTAGTTAAACCACTTCAACTTTGTGCATAGACCAGGCCTCAGCTGCATGTCCTTTAAATTTCTTGTTACATGTAAGGTGTCTATTGATGTAATAGGCATCATGGAAACTTAGTGGAATAAGGCTAATCAATGGGACATGATAATAGCAGGATACAAAATATACAGAAATGACAGAATAGGTCATGCTGGTGAGGGAGTGGCACTATATGTGAGAGAAAGCATAGAGTCCAACAAAGTAAAATCTTAAATGAATGAAACTGTACCAAAGTCTCTCTATGGATCGAAATTCCATGCTTTAAGAATATAGCAGGAGGAATATACTACCGACCATATGATCAGGATGGTGACAGTGAATGTGAAATGTCCAGTGAGATTAGAGAGGCTGCAAAGGCAGAAAATGCAATAATAATGGTGGATTTCAACTAGCCTCATATTGACTGGGTACATGTCATCTCAGGACAGGATATAGAGATTAAAATTTATAGACAACATAAATGACTGCTTCTTGGAATACCTTGTCCTGGAACTACAAAGGGAGAGACAATTCTTGATTTAGTCCTAAGTGGCAAACACAGGATCTGATCCAGGGAGAGAATATAGATGACCTGCTTGGTAAAAGCGACCATGCTGTACGTAAATTTAACGTCCTTGTGGTGGGAAAATGCCAAAGAAACCCACCACAATAGCAAAAAGAAAAGGAGTACTTGTGGCACCTCAGAGACTAACCAATTGATCTGAGCATAAGCTTTCGTGAGCTACAGCTCACTTCATCAGATGCATACTGTGGAAAGTGTAGAAGATCTTTTATGTACACACAAAGCATGAAAAAATACCTCCTCCCACCCCACTCTCCTGCTGGTAATAGCTTATCTAAAGTGATCACTCTCCTTACAATGTGTATGATAATCAAGTTGGGCCATTTCCAGCACAAATCCAGGTTTTCTCACACACACCCCCCAACACACACGCACAAACCCACTCTCCTGCTGGTAATAGCTTATCAACGCATTATTAAGGATCTACAACCTATCCTGAAGGATGACCCAACACTCTCATAAATCTTGGGAGACAGGCCAGACCTTGCCTACAGACATCCCCCCAACCTGAAATAAATACTCACCAACAACCACATACCACACAACAGAACCACTTACCCAGGAACCTTTCCTTGCAACAAAGCCCGTTGCCAACTGTGCCCACATATCTATTCAGGGGACACCATCACAGGGCCTAATAACATCAGCCACACTATCAGAGGCTCGTTCACCTGCACATCCACCAATGTGATATATGCCATCATGTGCCAGCAATGCCCCTCTGCCGTGTACATTGGTCAAACTGGACTGTCTCTACGTAAAAGAATAAATGGACACAAATCAGATGTCAAGAATTATAACATTCATAAACCAGTCGGAGAACACTTCAATCTCTCTGGTCACGCGATTACAGACATGAAAGTTGCTATATTACAACAAAAAAACTTCAAATCCAGACTCCAGCGAGAAACTGTTGAATTGGAATTAATTTGCAAATTGGATACAATTAACTTAGGCTTGAATAGAGACTGGGAGTGGCTAAGTCACTATGCAAGGTAACCTATTTCCCCTTGTTTTTTCCTAACCCCCCCGCCCCCAGACGTTCTTGTTAAACCCTGGATTTGGGCTGGAAATGGCCCACCTTGATTATCATACACATTGTAAGGAGAGTGGTGACTTTAGATAAGCTATTACCAGCAGGAGAGTGGGTTTGTGTGTGTGTGTTGGCGGGGGAGAGGGGTGAGAAAACCTGGATTTGTGCTGGAAATGGCCCAACTTGATTATCACACACATTGTAAGGAGAGTGATCACTTTAGATAAGCTATTACCAGTAGAAGAGTGGGGTGGGAGGAGGTATTTTTTCATGCTTTGTGTGTATATAAAAAGATCTTCTACACTTTCCACAGTATGCATCCAATGAAGTGAGCTGTAGCTCACGAAACCTTATTCTCAAATAAATTGGTTAATCTCTAAGGTGCCACAAGTACTCCTTTTCTTTTTGTGAATACAGACTAACATGGCTGTTACTCTGAAACCTGTCTTTATACACACAGACCATGAAAAAATGGGTGTTTATCACTTCAAAAGGTTTTCTCTCCCCTTTGTTTTTTCCTACCCCTCTCCCCGTTCCTCAGACGTTCTTGTTAAACCCTAGATTTATGCTGGAAATGGTCCACCTTGATTATTATACACATTGTAAGGAGAGTGATCACTTTAGATAAGCTATTACCAGCAGGAGAGTGGGGGAGGGGGGAGAAAACCTTTTGAAGTGATAAACACCCATTTTTTCTGGTCTGTGTGTATAAAAATATCCTCACTGCATTTTCCACTTTTATGCATCCGATGAAGTGAGCTGTAGCTCACAAAAGCTTATGCTCAAATAAATTGGTTAGTCTCTAAGGTGCCACAAGTACTCCTTTTCTTTTTGCGAATACAGACTAACACGGCTGCTACTCTGAAACCACAGTAGCAGTTAACTTCCAAAAGGGGAACTACAGAAAAATGAGGATGCTAGTTTAATTGAAATTAAAAGGAATAGTCGCAAGAGTGAAATGTCTGCAAGCTGTACGGACATTATTTAAAAACACCATAGCAGAGGTTCAAACTAAATGTATGCCCCAAATAATAATATTATTTAAAAACAAACCTTGTAAGAGAACCACAAAAATGCTACCATGCTAACCACCTCTTTTACTTTACACAGCAGAGTAAAACAGGTGGTTAGCAGCAAAAAGGCATCCTTTAAAAATTGGAAGACAAATCCTACTGAGGAAAATAAGAAGGAGCATAAACTCTGGCAAGTCAAGTGTAAAAGTATAATAAGCCAGGCCAAAAAAGAATGTGAGGAGCAACTAAAACTAACGGCTAAATTTTTTAAAGTCCATCAGAAGCAGGAAGCCTGCCAAACAGTCAGTTTGGTCACTGGACGATCAAAGTGCTAAAGGAGCTTTTAAAGATGACAAGGACATTGCAGAGAAGCTAAATTAATTCTTTGCATTGGTCTTCATTGCAAAGGATGTGGGTGAGATTTCCAGACTCGATTAATTATTTTTAGGTGACAAATCTGAGGAACTGTTCCAGAGCGAGGTGCTCAATAAAAGAGGTTTTGGAACAAATTGATAAACTAAACAGTAATAAATCACCAGGACCAGATGGTATTCACTCAAGAGTTCTGAAGGAACTTAAATATGAAGTAGTGGAACTACTAACTGTGGTATGTACTCTATTACTTAAATCAGCCTCTGTTCCAGATGACTGGAGTATAGCAAATGTAACACCATTTTTTTTTAAAAAAGACTCCAGTGACGATCCTGGCAACTACAGGCTGGTAAGACTAACTTAAATTCCAGGCAAATTGATTGAAATGACAGTAAAATGCAAAATTATGAGACACATAGTTAAACAAGACATGGCGGGGAGGAGGCAACATGGATCTTGCCAAGGGAAAATAGACCTCGCCAAATGAGTAGAATTCTTTGAGGTTTTTAATAAGAATATTGACAAGGGTGATCGATCCAGTTGATACTGTGTACTTGGATTTTCAGAAAGTCTTGGACAAGATCCCATACCAAAGGATCTTATGCAAACTAAATAGTCCTGGGATAAGTCATGCATCAATAACTTTTTAAAAGATAGGAAACAAAGGGTAGGATACATAATTAGTTTTCACAATGGAGAGAGGGAAATACTGGCATTCCCCAGTGATCTGTGCTGGGACCTGTGCTGTTCAACATATTCATAAATGGTCTAGAAAAAGGAGTCAACAGTGAGGTGGTAAAATTTGCAGATGGTACAAAATTACTCAAGATAGTTAAGTCCAAAGCTGAGTGCATGGAGTTACAAAGGGAATTTACAAAATTGGGTTACTGGGTGACAAAATGGCAGATGAAATTCAGTGTTGATAAGTGCAAAGTAATGAACATTGGAAAACACAATCCCAACTATATATACAAAATGATGGGATCTAAATTAGCTGTTACTTCTCAAGAAAGAGATCTTGGAGTCATCATGAGTAGTTTTCTGAAAACACCTGCTCAATGTGCAGTGGCAGTCAAAAAAGCTAACAGAATGTTAGGAACTATTAGGAAAACGATCGATAATTAAACAGAAAACATCCCAATGCCACTATGGTATGCCCAGACCTTGCAAACTGCATGCTGTTCTGGTTGTGCCACCTCTCTATGCCCCCTCCCCCCAAAAATTGACAAAGGTGCAGAGAAGGGAATGAAAATGATTAGGGCTATGGAACATCTTCCATATGAGAAGAGATTAAAAAGACTGGAGTGGTTCAGTTTAGAGACGATTAAGGAGGGATAGGACAGAGATCTATAAAATCATAAAAGGTATGAAGAAAGTGAATAATGAGGAAGTGTTAGTTATTCCTTCCCATAACACAAGAACCAGGGGTCACCCAATGATATTAATAGTCAGCAGGTGGAAAACAAACATAAGGAAGTACTTCACACAACGAACAGTCAACCTGCGGAATTCATTGCCATGGGATGTTGTGAAGGCCAAAAATATACCTAGGTTAAAAACAAGAATTAGATAAGTTCATGGAGGATAGGTCCATCAATGGCTATTAGCCAAGATGGTCAGAGACACAACTCCTTGCTCCAGATATCCCTAATCCTCCAACTGCCAGAAGCATCTGGCACTGGCTGCTGTCAGAGGCAGAATACTGGGCTAGATGGACCATTGGCCTGACCCAGTGTGGTCATTCTTCTGACACTAAAAGCCAAATTGTACCTTTCAGTATACAAGCTCACCTCCCACTGATATTAGTGGCAGTTGCTCGGACATATGTGAGGGCAGTATTTATCACTAAAGGTGAGCAAAGGTGTACAAGTTTGGGTCACTCTAAATGTACAATTAAGGTATCTGCATATTTGTAGGCAAGGTTAATATTTCAAGTGCCATCTAGTTGCTCCAATTCTCCAGTGGCATGATGGTCCTGCATCAGAATTTCATATGAAGCTGAATGGCTGAAATGGCTAAGATCTCTCTGTTAATTCTCCATGCATGGGGTAGGTCTAAAATGTTTCATTTCATACATCATTTACTACTTGCCACAGTCATTTCATAAAATCATCTTTTGCCTTCTCTGGAAATGAAGAGAAAATAATTTCTAAGTTTGAAAATGTCTGTGGACAACATATTGCATTAGATCCTCAGTGGATATAGATCAGCAGAGAGCCACTGAGTTGAAGGGTGCTTCACCTATTTATGCCTACTAGGCCTGACTCAACAGTCAATGGAGCTACATCAATCACCAGTGCGTATGAGACCAGCAGTAAACCTCTTGTCTGTAATTGGCACCTTGGTCAATTATTAATGTGCATTTATAGTAGAAGATTTGAGCTTTTTCCATCCATGTAGATCCAAGCTAAATCTACCTCAAGAGTCAATGACCCATATATCCATGTCATTTAACATTCTGATACACATTTTTTACTGTTCACTATGTTGCATCCCTGTGAAGACCCTTCTCACTGGCTCAGAGACTAAACAGGCTGCCACCAAACTCAAATCTCCACAGGCTGACACACATAGTAATAGAGAAAGCATAGTCATGCAATAAATTACACTTCACATGGGTGTTCAGATCCCGGTTTTTATTCAGGCTCATTCCCAATTAATTCACCCTCCCTCCCTTATTCCCAAATTTGAGTTCCTTGCCTTTAAGCCTGAATCAACACACATCTCTTTCTTATATTTGGAACAGGGTGGGAATGCCATCTGCTGACATATGCTGTCAGGAGTGAGGCCAGCTCTACACTAAAAAGTTAGGTTGACCCAGCTATGTCACTCAATGGTGTGAAAAATCCACACTCCGGAGTGACATAATTAAGATGACCTCATCCCCAGTGTAGACAACACTAGGTTGATTGAAGAATTCTTTCATCAACCTACCTACCACTGTTCAGGGAGTTGGATTAACTACAATAATGGAAGAACCCCTCCCATCCCTGTAGTGAGTGTCTACACTGAAGTGCTATAGCTGTGCTGTACAAGCTGTTTATGTGTAGATATAGCCTGAGATATAAGCCCCTTTATTTCAGTGGGGCTACTCACTGAGTAAATTATTTTTCAATGGGAGTTAAGGTGATTAGAATCCAGCTCTAATCATTCACAGGTGCCACATGACCTAGAAACCACTTCCTGGAATGTTTTGCTTGCATATTTATACCTGCCTCTGGAAATTTCCACGACATGCATCCAACAAAGTGGGTATTCACCCACGAAAGCTTATGCTCCAATACGTCTGCTAGTCTATAAGGTGCCACAAGACTCTTTGCTGCTTTTACAGATCCAGACTAACATGGCTACCCTTCTGATTCCTGGAATGTTGTTTCCTACCCTAGCCCAGTAAACAAATACCATTGGCGATATTTGGGATGCAGGTGTCCATCAAAGTAAATGAACTGGGATACTTTGGAATGTCAGTGTTTATTTCTTGGGCATTTAATGACATCAGAAGCAACAGAATGCTTGTAAACACCCCCTCATTACTCAAGGCAGTGTGAGAACTGGAGGAGAATGAAAGGCCATTCTTGCTACGTTCCCGGCATACACACAAAGCTACAGAGGAAAAACATAAATATTATTTCTAGAAGGTTGCAATGTAACATTACTTTATTTCCAGATACCTAACACACAACAACCAAGAAAACAGAGACAAACAAAGCAGGCTGCTCCCTAAGTCAGCAAGGCACAAATCAACCCAGGTTGCTCAAAGCTGTCTCTTTTCACATTCCCCATGATGACCCAGATCACACAGCTTCCCTATAGATTCCTCTTGCCTGCAAGCTGGACTTAAAAAAAACCCTTATAATTTAAAGTGATACCTTGTAATTTTAACACAGTTTTCAATACACCATTCCCTGAAACAAAACAGAACCATTAATCAGCTGAGCTTTCTTCCCCAATTGGCCTTGGTTCACTCTGCCTATGCTCAGCACTCCTAAGAGTGAGGAAGATGAAGAAAATATAAAAAGAGGAAGGCCAAGCTCAGAGTCTTCTCAAGCACAAGTGTGTCTGTTTGTCTGAGGCAAGCGACACCCTGTGAACCAGAAAACAGTAAGTATGTAGCAAATCCTCCATCTGCTCAGGCTTGAAATAAGGACATTGCAGAGCTCATCTGCAGACGGGTGTTGCTAGTTAATGTGATTTCCCACAAACCGTTCACTAAATTCATAGCTGCACCTGACACCCATTAATGTGTTCCTGCTTACAAGTTTGTCTCAAAATAGGCTATTCTGCATCTTTAGGAAGCTGTGCACACCAGATTATAGCAAACTGCAGGAAATGGGGTGGAGAAGGGTAGATGGAGATTGGGTACATTTACTGTGGACATGTGAAGCCACACTGAGATGCTGATTCCATGAGTACCCAGCACAACAAAGTAGGAATCCAATCTTCTAAGTTGCTCTAAACTTCTCATCTAAACAAACGTGGGGGAGGATCCTGGGACACCCGCATGAGAAGGGATGCAGAAGTTGGAATGTTGTGCGTAAACAGCTGCACTGTAGTTTAAATGAGCTGACATAGACTAGAATCTGACCAGCCATCTGCAGGGAATTACAGAAGCAATCTGAAGAGAGGTTTTTATAAGACCTGTACAAATTTTGGCAGTTTTAATTTGAAGGCCTGAGCGAACCTTTGTTGTTGTTTTTTTTGGGGGGGGGGTGGATTTAATTCACTTCATGATATTATTAATTTTGATACTGAACCAAACCAAAATCCCAAAGCAATTTCAGGCTGAAAATATCAACTTTTGCCTGGTTTCATGTCAAGCCCATATAAAAACAGTGACCATGTTCACATTGTCTCCACCCAAAAATAAATTGATGACGGTTCAGTTGAGCCTGACATTGGACTTGCTGAAAGATTCACTATACCTAGGTAAGCCTTTGGGTGTAGCTAACCCTGGTTTTATAACAAATATACAAGCCAGGCCTGTTTCTCTTGGCTTTGTTCCAAATGCTTCACAGTGACGATTTTAGTGAGAATTTAGCACTGGAAAGAGATCATATAAAATTGTTCGCATCAATACCAAGTTCTCTTCTCTGCCCAGAGCTCTGAGTTCATCTTTGATTGTATAAAGTCTTTCTGCACAATGGGCAATTGTCTCAACATGGACTATCATTAATGTGAGATCCCTAGCATTTTTTAGGGTATCTTGCAGCCTTCTTGTGTCCTTTTAAGGGCATGATGATCAACCAATCAGAGTCCCTTTGGCTGATGTAAGTTTGTACCTAGATATCCCGAAAGTCAATTTTGGTGAATGGAGTGTCTGTGGAACCAAGAAGACTCTTTAATCCTCTCACCTGTGGCTTCAGTTAAGTGAAGATGAAACTCTTAATTAACGTCTGCTTTGCCTTCAGACAATTATGTACCTTGGCCAAGATTTTCAAAATTGTTGAGCACCCAGGGGTTTGCATTGAACTCAGCAGTGCTGGTTGATGTTGAAAATCAGACCACTTATTTAGACATCTATATATGGATGTAGGAGCCTAACTTTACAGTCTTGGTTTTGAAAGTCATGGCCCCTGACTCCAAACACCGTCATGGCAGAGGTTATTGCTGATGCCTGGGAGTCAGTATGGGCCATATTGGAAAAAGGCTATAGCTAAAGAAATCACTCTATCTTTACAACTGCTTCACTGAGACAGCAAAAGCATCTGGTGCTCTGTCAGTGTTACTCTGCATACCTACAGGGATTTTCAGCTACCTTGATAGCCTAGATAGTACGTTAAGACTGAGAGTAGCACTCAGGTGGCTGGGCTGACTGGAGTCATGGATTGCTTGTTTCTGCAACATTTGCAATTAAAATGAGTCAATAATACAGCTCTCATTCTTCCTGGCCACTAATCTTGGAGAATAAGTAGATCACTAACCCCCTATCCTTCCAAATTGAATGACGCTAGTAGCGTGAACCCATACTCCAGAGCAGAGCAAAGTCACTGGACAGACCTCAGCTCAAAAATCTTCTATTAAACTGCGAAAGGAAGAGTGAAAGGAAATTGGTTCCAATCAAAATTGTTATAAAGGGCACAAAGGGTGTCCTTGACAAAACATTTTTGTTCTTTGAGGCGTCAGATCTGTACCAGATCTGCCCTGTCATCCGGGCAGTGCTCCAGAAGTTATATATATAGTATTGTGAATTTGCCACAAGTGATTTTAGGATGGTTCAGACAATTCTTCTTGATGCATATGTCATTTTGCTGTTGGCATAGCCATTTTCTAAGCTTGTACGCCCTAATTTGGTGAGGTGCATAATTACACACCTAACTTCAAGTTTAAGAGTGGTCCCACTGATGTTGCTGGAACTGCTCACTTGCTTAAAGTTCAGCAAATGGCTCTGTACCTTCCTGAATCACAACTTTTATTAGTGTGTATTACACGTTTTACCATTTATGGATCTTCCATTTGTACTGATGGACCTTTGTTGTGCTTACATAATACGTGTGCAGGGGCACCAGGAGGTGCTGAGCATTAAATAATGAACCTGAAGGCAAGTGAAAGTCACCCCATTTGGGGTTTTGTTACAGACCCACAACTCAGCTCAGGTTTTCCACCAAGTCTGCCTGCGCTCAGAAACCTCACAGCAAACTTAACCTAAGTTTTGATTCAAAGGAAGGTATGCCACAAGCTTATTGATTTACACAAATGAAGTTGGGAAAGCTTTACATTCAGATCTATATCCAGACTTTGTCTCTGTTCCATTTCTAGTTTTCCCAGGTTTTGATCCTAGAAAGATCTTGTCTTCATATGTTCCTTCAGATTAATTTTGCTTTGAGTGTTCAGGGTTTGTTCAAAGTCAGAACTCTTATCTGATATGGACAAGTGTGGACCTGTGTGTGTAAAAACCAAGACCAAAAAAAAGAGGTTTCTATGAAACACCAGTGAACCCATTCACTGTCCCTTTTACACAGCTCATATTATAATATTATACCATTTTGTATAGCAAGTTTCAGACAACCTGTATCCCAAAATCTTTAACTGAGCTAAATACTCCGAGAGAGAGAGAGAGTAGGGGAGGTAATATATTTTATTGGACCTACTTCTGTTTGTGAGAGAGACAAGTTTTTTGAGTTTACACATAGATCATCTTCTGGACCTGAAGAAGGTATAAGTTTCCAAATAATGATGGAAGAAGATTTACATAAGAAAATTGTACCAAAAAAATTGAAAAATGAAAGGAATTGTACAAAGACACTGTCTCGTAGATTCTGGTAAAGTGGATGCAGTATTCTGTTTTTGTTAAACATTATTTGGTGTTGGCAAGCAAAGTCTCACGGATGGTGGTTCGCAGGTGGTTCTCAGCTTGAAAGCTTGTTTCTCTCACCAGTAGAAGCTGGCCTAATAAAAGTTGCTACCACATCCACCTTGTGTCTCTAATATTCTGGGACCAACACAGCGACAAGAATGCTGCGAACAATATTGAATACTATAAGAATATTGAATACTATAATACTATAAGCAAAGGTGGACAGTGAAGGGGAATACAGTGTTAGTATTGAACTCTTCTGTCCTCCCAGATACTCTCAGGTACCACCAAAGTTAAACTATTTACAACCACCCCACAAATTACAGGTTAAATAGCTGTGATGTCTGATTGTACACATGATGACCCATTTGAACATGCAGCTACATATTTTACACATGTGTTGCGGTTCAAAGACAAGACAGGACAAAGCGTTTTGCAAGCAAGCAAGCTGGTCTGCTAACGGGCTTCTGCCTGTCAGCTTTCCACCTTCCCTTTTATTTTTCCCCGTCCTGCACATTACATACTCTGACCGCAAAAGGCATCAACAAAGGAAATAATATGACTTTGATTAATATTCTTATTTACCAGCCTTTATCTACTACTGTCCTTGCTCTCAAGCCTTGAGCCCAGTCCAAGGAAGCTTCCCACGGTTCATATCCTCTGGGCGACTTCCCATGGTCCATGTCCTTGGACTGACCAGTGTGTGCACTGCTCCTACACAACACTCAGGGTGTGCCCTGAATGTTTCCAGGTGCATGAACTCTACATGAACCCTTCACACATGGAACTTCCTCTTTGAACTTTTATAGGGATATTCTGGGGGTGAGGGTGCAAGATAGGCTTCTAACTTTGAAAATGTGACCCACAACATCCAAATCATTACAGTAGCTATAAAACCAAGACAGGAAATGAGACCACCGACTTCAAGCTTCCATCTTTGAGCGCTGCATCCATCTTACCACAATTTCTCTTTCCCGCATATTGCATCATATAATGAACAGGAACCACTAGACTCTTCAAAGATACATTCTCAAATGTTACCAAGTCCAGCTCATTTATTTCTGAGAGTGATGGAGAGAGAAGGCTGGCTGTACCAAATGCAAAGGTGACTGTGTTGGATGACTGGATACAGACTGAAATCTGTGTGCATCTCTTCCGCAGAGTGACTATCTATCTATCTATCTATCACCATGGTATCAGAGGGTAAAATTTTCAAAATGTGAGTGAGTTAGCAGCCTCTGTCCCACTGAAAATGTTACCCTGAGTGCTGCTGTAGTATTTGGGGCTAGAAGCTTATGGAGCCTGGTATCACCACTGCAGAAGGTTCCCTAAGCTTTGGTCTGAGTAGCTCAGAATATCCCAGGATTCTAGAAAGTTCATTCCTAACGTGAGTCCAATTTAGGAGTTTAGTCTTATCTTTAAAGTGACGACACACTGAAAGAAATATTTGCCAGTAATTAGTGTTTATTGATTTGCATTGTAGTAGTGCCCAGAGGTCTCTATAAGGACCAAGGACCAATAGGATAGGCTCTGTCCAAACACATGCAAAAACATGGTCCCTGCCAGGGAGAGTTTACAATCTAAAATTTATATTATGATTAATACCGGTAATATTCATTTTCATTCTGATGGTGACCACACTTTGCAAGGGTCTGTCTACATCTATAAGAGGATATAGTCCCCAAAGAGATTAGTCTATGGGACTGCTACTTAGTAAGAATGGGAGGGGCAGGTTGAAGCCCTAAAAAAGTTATAAAACAAGTTACTGGGAACACGCCTACCAGATACTTATGTAATGCTGAGTATTTCTGTAAATGGCTCTGGCTTTCTCTGCTTTTCCTGATATATATCTCACCAGGAGTGTGTCCCTGTGGGTGGCTTTGGGCACAGCTTGTTCTTCGCCCCCCTGCAAGCAAGAACTCTGCCAACCCAGCTGAGCTATCACTTCACAGTGGCAGGGACAGAACATGCTGCACCTCTTTGCAATGTAACGAATATTAGCATTTTCCCATACCGGAGCAGCAATTCAGGAGGTGCCACTCTTGAGAACACCAGACTGCTTTCCCCTAAGGCCTTTACATTAAAAATTCCTGCAGCAGGAGGGGCGGAGTTCTGATACTTCCACACAAATTCTTAACCACCCTTACCACTCTATGTCCTGGAAACACCACTCAAAAACAGTATGTGTGGCTGTCTGCTGGCTGTCTACCCCCCAGATAATGTAATTAACCTTTGCTCCATCAAAGTGTTAAAATCCCAGATAGTTCAGTCACCAACTGTTTGCTAACATTTCCTTTACTATTAATAATGACTTTATAGCAGCTGATGTGCAAAGCTCTCTATATGCATTAATTACCCTCTGGTATTGGCAAGTATTATCATCCCCGTTTTACAGATGTGGAAACTTGAGGCACAGAGAGATTAAGTGAATTGTCCAATGTCATGGCAAAAGTCATTGGTCAAGCTGAGAATACCCCTGATCCAAGCATTATCATGATAGATTTATTTGTATTACAGGAGTGCCTTGAGGTCCCATTGTGCTAGAACCTGCACATACATGCAGCAAAAGTTCTTCCCCCCTGTCAAGGTTCCTCCCCGACTCTGAACTCTAGGGTACAGATGTGGGGACCTGCATGAAAAACCTCCTAAGCTTATCTTTACCAGCTTAGGTCAAAACTTCCCCAAGGTACAAAATATTACCCCCGTTATCCTTAGACTGGCCGCTACCACCACCAAACTAATACTGGTTACTGGGGAAGAGCTGTTTGGACGCGTCCTTCCCCCCAAAATACTTCCCAAAACCTTGCACCCCACTTCCTGGACAAGGTTTGGTAAAAAGCCTCACCAATTTGCCTAGGTGACTACAGACCCAGACCCTTGGATCTTAAGAACAATGAACAATCCTCCCAACACTTGCACCCCCCTTTCCTGGGAAATGTTGGATAAAAAGCCTCACCAATTTGCATAGGTGACCACAAACCCAAACCCTTGGATCTGAGAACAATGGAAAAGCATTCAGTGTTTTACAAGAAGACTTTTAATAAAAAATAGAAGTAAATAGAAATAAAGAAATCCCCCCTGTAAAATCAGGATGGTATATATCTTACAGGGTAATTAGATTCAAAAACATAGAGAACCCCTCTAGGCAAAACCTTAAGTTACAAAAAAGATACACAGACAGAAATAGTTATTCTATTCAGCACAATTCTTTTCTCAGCCATTTAAAGAAATCATAATCTAACACATACCTAGCTAGATTACTTACTAAAAGTTCTAAGACTCCATTCCTGTTCTGTCCCCGGCCAAGACGACTACAGACAGACACACAAACCCTTTGTTTCTCTCCCTCCTCCCAGCTTTTGAAAGTATCTTGTCTCCTCATTGGTCATTTTGGTCAGGTGCCAGCGAGGTTACCTTTAGCTTCTTAACCCTTTACAGGTGAGAGGAGCTTCCCCTGGCCAGGAGGGATTTCAAAGGGGTTTACCCTTCCCTTTATATTTATGACACGCCCCCCAAATCTCAGCTAGGGTGAAACACTGGCTGGGATTTCTTCCTGGAGCTCTAGGAAAACAGAGTTAATAAGACACATGCATCTCTAAATATACTACCAAGTACATAAAGACTAACAATATTTTCCACATCTCAAGGACAATTTTAACCAGTTGATTCTGGGAAACTTTCACGGGAGAGTGCATCAGCCACTTTGTTAGAAGCTCCTGAGATGTGTTGGATGTCAAAATCAAAATCTTGGAGAGCTAAACTCCACCGAAGAAGTTTTCTGTTAGTTTCTTTGACGGTGTGAAGCCACTTTAGTGCAGCATGGTCGGTTTGCAGGTGGAAACGCCGTCCCCAAACATATGGGCGTAGCTTTTCCAGAGCGTAGACAATGGCATAACATTCTTTTTCAGTGACTGACCAGTTGCTTTCCCTCTCAGACAGTTTTTTGCTGAGAAACACTACAGGGTGGAATTCTTGATCAGGTCCTTTCTGCATTAAAACTGCTCCCACACCACGCTCGGATGCATCTGTGGTTACTAGGAACGGTTTGTCAAAGTCTGGGGCCCTTAGTACAGGGTCAGACATGAGTGTCGCTTTAAGCTTGTTAAAGGCCTTCTGACACTTTCCGGTCCACTGAACAGCATTTGGCTGTTTCTTTTTGGTTAGGTCTGTCAGTGGGGCAGCGATTTGGCTGTAGTGCGGTACAAATCGTCTGTAATAACCGGCCAAGCCTAAGAAGGATTGAACCTGTTTCTTTGACTTTGGGACAGGCCACTTTTGGATAGCATCCACTTTGGCCTGTAGGGGGCTGATAGTTCCTTGACCCACCTGGTGTCCAAGGTAAGTCACTCTGTTTAGGCCTATTTGACACTTCTTAGCCTTAACAGTTAGTCCTGCCTCCCTTATGCGCTCAAGGACTTTTTGTAGATGTTCCAGGTGGTCTGCCCAGGAATCCGAAAATATGGCCACATCGTCAAGGTAGGCGACTGCATATTCTCCTAATCCCGCTAGGAGCCCATCTACAAGTCTTTGGAAAGTGGCGGGTGCATTTCGCAGCCCGAAAGGGAGTACATTAAATTCATACAGCCCGAGATGTGTGATGAAGGCTGACCTTTCCTTGGCAGATTCATCTAGCGGTACCTGCCAGTACCCCTTGGTTAAGTCCAAGGTAGAGATGAACTGGGCCCTTCCCAGTTTCTCTAATAGTTCATCTGTGCGTGGCATGGGATAGTTGTCTGGGCGAGTTACAGCATTTAGCTTACGGTAGTCCACGCAAAAACGTATTTCCCCATCTGGTTTGGGAACTAGAACCACTGGAGATGCCCATGCACTTTCAGAGGGGCGGATTACCCCCATCTGTAACATATCCTGGATCTCCCGTTCTATAGCAGTTTTAGCTTGAGGAGACACCCGGTAAGGTTGGACCCTAATTGGGTGAGCATTACCTGTGTCAATGGAGTGGTATGCCCGTTCAGTCAGTCCTGGGGTGGCTGAGAACGTTGGCGCGTAGCTAGTGCACAGCTCCTGGATCTGCTGTCGCTGCATACGCCCAAGGGTCATGGAGAGGTTCACCTCTTCCACACCACCAGCACATTTCCCTTCGTAGTAGACACCTTCAGGCCACTCAGCGTCGTCTCCTCCCTGGGCTGTAAACTGACAAACCTTTAATTCTCTGGAATAAAAGGGCTTTAGAGAATTAATATGATACACCTTAGGCTTTCGGTTGGAGGTGGGGAATGCTATGAGATAATTAACAGCTCCCAGGCGCTCCTGGACCACGAATGGCCCTTCCCACGATGCTTCCATTTTATGGGCCTGGAGCGCCTTTAAGACCATGACCTGGTCTCCTACTTTGAAGGAACGCTCTCTGGCATGTTTATCATACCAGGCTTTTTGCTCTTTTTGAGCATCCTGTAAGTTTTCTCTAGCAAGGGCTAAAGAGGTTCGGAGGGTGTTTTGTAGGTTGGTTACAAAGTCCAGAATGTTAGTTCCTGGAGAAGGTGTAAATCCCTCCCATTGCTGCTTCACCAACTGCAATGGCCCCTTAACCTCACGGCCATATACAAGTTCAAATGGAGAAAACCCTAAACTGGGATGTGGTACAGCTCTGTAGGCAAAGAGCAACTGCTGCAATACTAGGTCCCAATCATTGGAGTGCTCATTTACGAATTTACGTATCATGGCCCCCAAAGTTCCATTAAACTTCTCCACCATGCCATTTGTTTGATGATGGTAAGGAGTGGCAACCAAGTGATTTACCCCATGAGCTTCCCAAAGGTTTTTCATAGTTCCTGCCAGGAAATTAGTCCCTGCATCTGTGAGGATGTCGGAGGGTCAACCTACCCTGGCAAAAATGTCTGCTAGTGCCTGGCACACACTTTTAGCCCTGGTGTTGCTTAGAGCTACTGCTTCCGGCCATCGGGTGGCAAAATCCATGAAAGTCAGTATGTACTGCTTTCCTCTGGGTGTCTTTTTCGGAAAAGGACCCAGAATATCCACAGCTACTCGCTGAAATGGAACTTCAATGATGGGGAGTGGCTGGAGAGGAGCTTTGACCTGGTCTTGGGGTTTTCCCACTCTTTGGCACACCTCACAAGACTGGACATAGGTAGAAACATCCTTGCCCATTCCCTCCCAGTGGAATGACCCCCCCAAACGGTCTTTGGTCCTGTTCACCCCAGCATGGCCACTAGGGTGATCATGGGCTAAGCTCAAGAGCTTGGCCCGGTATTTAGTTGGAACTACCAACTGTCTCTGAGGATGCCAGTCTTCCTGGTGTCCCCCAGAAAGAGTTTCCTTGTATAAAAGTCCTCTTTCTACAACAAACCTGGATCGATTAGAAGAGCTGAGAGGCGGTGGGTTGCTCCGTGCCGCCGTCCAAGCTCTCTGGAGGCTTTCATCTGCTTCCTGTTCGGTCTGGAACTGTTCCCTTGATGCTGGAGACATCAGTTCCTCATGGGATTGTGGACCTAGGCTTGGTCCCTCTGGAAGCGATATAGGGGATGGAGCTGTTTCTGTTGACTGTGAACCGCTCTCCGCTGGTGTACTATGTTGGGATTCAGGCTCCGGCTGAGCCTCTTGTGTAGGGTTATCGGCTGCTGCCAGTTCAGGTTCGGTGGGGCCCTCTGGTGTTGAGGTTGCAAGTACTGGATTCAGTGCTGACACGGGGTCTGGTGTTGGTTGTTCGGCTGGTTCCGGTTCTGGGACTGGTTCCGTCTGGGTCTCTGGGACTGGATCCACTACTGCTGTTGCAGACATTGGCCTGGGGTCCAGGTCCATCACCTCTGACTGGGTCCTGATAGAAGTTTCCGGAACAGAGCTAGGCCTCACGGCTTGTTTAGCCTGGTTGCGGGTGACCATTCCCACCCTCTTGGCCTGCTTCACATGATTGGCCAAGTCTTCCCCCAACAGCATGGGGATGGGATAATCATCATAGACTGCAAAAGTCCACATTCCTGACCAGCCCTTGTACTGGACAGGCAACTTGGCTGTAGGCAAATTGAAAGAGTTGGACTTGAAGGGTTGAATCGTCACTTGGATCTCTGGGTTGATTAAATTGGGGTCCACTAAGGAAGCATGGATAGCTGACACTTGTGCTCCGGTGTCCCTCCACGCGGTGACCTTCTTCCCGCCCACACTCACAGTTTCCCTCCGCTCCAAGGGTATCTGGGAGGTATCTGGTCCTGTGGACCTCTGGTGTGATTCCGGTGCAATGAACTGTAACCTGTTGGGGTTCTTGGGGCAGTTGGCCTTTACATGCCCCAGCTCGTTACATTTAAAACATCGTCCAGCTGACGGGTCACCGGGGCGAGGTGGGTTGCTGGAGAACGGGGTGGTGGGACGATAAGGGGTCTGGAGGGTTCTTTGGGAGGTAGGTGGGGCTTTGGGCGGCCCCCGGTAATAGGGTGTGGTCTGGGGTGGTCCCTTCTGGTCTCCGCTCCAACTGCGACCAGTTTTCTTCTTCTCTGCCACCTCCACCCATCTGGCTCCAATCTCTCCTGCCTCAATTACAGTTTTGGGTTTCCCATCTAGGATGTATCTTTCTATTTCCTCAGGAACACCCTCTAAGAATTGTTCCATTTGCATTAGGAAGGGCAAATTTACTGGAGATTCAACACTTGCTCCTGATATCCAGGCATCCCAATGTTTTACAATGTGGTAGGCATGTCGGGTAAATGACATGTCTGGTTTCCACCTTAGGGCTCTGAACCTCCGACGAGACTGCTCGGGTGTTATCCCCATTCTGACTCTCGCCTTGGATTTAAACAGTTCATACTTGTTCATGTGTTCTTTAGGCATTTCAGCTGCCACCTCAGCTAAGGGTCCACTGAGCTGCGGCCTCAGCTCTACCATGTATTGGTCAGTAGAGATGTTGTACCCAAGGCAGGCCCTTTCGAAGTTTTCTAAGAAGGCCTCAGTATCATCACCTGCCTTGTAGGTGGGGAACTTTCTGGGATGGGAAGTGGTACCTGGAGAAGGATTGCTAGGGTTTGTTGGTATATTCTGCTGGGCCTTTATCCTCTCCATCTCCTCCACATGCTTCCTCTCTTTTTCCTTCTCCTCCTCCTTCAGCCGCATGAGTTCTATCTGTCTTTCATGTTCCCTTTGTTTTTCCTCAGCCTGAAATTTGGCTAATTCCAGCTGTAGTCGAGCTGAGGATTTGGCCATTCTAACCTCTCTGTTTTTAACTAACTTTACACCCGAGGTTTAGAAATAAACAAACAAAACTTGGCTGTAAACTTTTGCTGTGCTGGAATAGAGTACCTATTCTCTGATAGTGATTGTCAGCCTACAGAAAAAGACAATTCCCTTGTCTCTGCTCTGGGCTCAAATTAAAGCAAAAAACCTCCAACTACTTGGGAAACTGCTTACCCAGCCCAAAGAAAAAAAAAATTTCTTTTCAAACCTGTGCTCCTTGTAAAACAAAAAAAAAAAATCAAAATCCTAAAAAAAAACCCTGCCACTTTTGTCTCCAGGCAAATGGGTAGAGCACACACCCCCTATTTACTTTTAGGAAGAAAAGAAAAAAAAAAAACCTCTGGGTTGGAAGACTGTGAATTTCCCTGCAGGAGTTAAGTACCCTGCCTCCAGGCAAGAAAACCTGCAATTCACAAGATAATCCCCTTTTGTCTCTGCTTGGCCACAAAGCAGAGAGAAACCAAGCTGCTTTCAGTTTCAAAGCTGCCTTCTGGACTTCCTAAAAATTCCTTTTTAAAATCTGTATTTCTAGTTCAAAAAATCTCAACTGGATCTCAAAATGATTTCAGGTTAATCCCACCACTGTGCCACCATGTCACAGGTTCCTCCCCCACTCTGAACTCTAGGGTACAGATGTGGGGACCTGCATGAAAAACCTCCTAAGCTTATCTTTACCAGCTTAGGTCAAAACTTCCCCAAGGTACAAAATATTACCCCCGTTATCCTTAGACTGGCCGCTACCACCACCAAACTAATACTGGTTACTGGGGAAGAGCTGTTTGGACGCGTCCTTCCCCCCAAAATACTTCCCAAAACCTTGCACCCCACTTCCTGGACAAGGTTTGGTAAAAAGCCTCACCAATTTGCCTAGGTGACTACAGACCCAGACCCTTGGATCTTAAGAACAATGAACAATCCTCCCAACACTTGCACCCCCCTTTCCTGGGAAATGTTGGATAAAAAGCCTCACCAATTTGCATAGGTGACCACAAACCCAAACCCTTGGATCTGAGAACAATGGAAAAGCATTCAGTGTTTTACAAGAAGACTTTTAATAAAAAATAGAAGTAAATAGAAATAAAGAAATCCCCCCTGTAAAATCAGGATGGTAGATATCTTACAGGGTAATTAGATTCAAAAACATAGAGAACCCCTCTAGGCAAAACCTTAAGTTACAAAAAAGATACACAGACAGAAATAGTTATTCTATTCAGCACAATTCTTTTCTCAGCCATTTAAAGAAATCATAATCTAACACATACCTAGCTAGATTACTTACTAAAAGTTCTAAGACTCCATTCCTGTTCTGTCCCCGGCCAAGACGACTACAGACAGACACACAAACCCTTTGTTTCTCTCCCTCCTCCCAGCTTTTGAAAGTATCTTGTCTCCTCATTGGTCATTTTGGTCAGGTGCCAGCGAGGTTACCTTTAGCTTCTTAACCCTTTACAGGTGAGAGGAGCTTCCCCTGGCCAGGAGGGATTTCAAAGGGGTTTACCCTTCCCTTTATATTTATGACACCCCCAAACGAGCTTAAAATCCAAATAGGTGGGACAAACAAAGGGCGGGAACACAGAGAGGTGAACTGACTTGCCTAAGGTCACAAATCAAGTCAGTGGTAGAACAGGGAATAGAATGGAAATGTGTTGCTTCCTAATCCAGTATTCTAACCACTAGGATCTGCTTCCTCTCATGCGTGCAATGGTATTACCCTCAGTGAGCTTGCAGCAGCTTTCTGCTTCATTTTGTGCTGTGATTCCGGGCAAAGAAAACATGTTTCAAAACCTAACGCTCTCTGTCATGTATTTCAGAAATACTGCATTTCAGCCACAGATTAGCCTGAAGAAAAATGTAGGCATTACAAGCTTGTTTTTGTTCTAAATTGGTTATTAAATATACAGCTCCACTTCAGCGTGTTTATCAGAGTTCAGTACACCACCTGCAATTACTTCATCTTAACCATCACGAGTGTATTCTTGCTTTACACCAGTGTTCCTCCGCAATAACCAAATTGGTTTCAGTGGTGTTATTCCTCATTTACACCAGTATAGGTGAGAAGAGGATCAGACCCGTATGTTTAGGGAGCAGGCTTACTACATTTGCCTTTCAATACTTGCAATACATCCATCTTCAGTACTATTCTCTTTGATTAAGATTAAATCATGGCTACAAGTTAAATGTTGGCCATCAGAGCTCATTTCAGAGCTATACTAAGGAATTTATGGGGCTGTTTCCCCATGGAAAATATTGCATAAGAAATCCTGTCTTATACTCAGCACTACAGCATCTTAATTAGCTTTTATTCTTCCCTTGATCTCACCACACAGTTGCTGCAGCTTTTGGGCAGCAGGGAGATGAGAGAGAAGAAATTGGGCACCATCCACCCCTTGCAATATTTCTCCTTTAGGGTTTGGGCAGAAATCAGCTCAGAAGTTATTGCTGTGAAACAAACTGCAATGCCCCTCCATAGCTTCAACAAGATAGGACTGGGGTGTAGCCAATGGCAACAGGTTCTCCACTGTATATTTATTTTTGATTAAAAGTATTTGCACTATAAAACTCCCCAAAGAAATAGTATTTTTCAATTCACCTAATACAAGTACTGTAGTGCAATCTCTTTACCTGAAATTTGAACTTAGAAATGTAGGATTATGTACAAAAAAACTGCATTCAAAAATAAAACAATGTAAAATGTTAGAGCCTGCAAGTCCACTCAGTCCTACTTCTTGTCCAACCAATCGCTCGGACAAACAAGTTAATTTTCATTTGCAGGAGATAATGCTGCCCACTTCTTGTTTACAATGTCACCTGAAAGTGAGAACAGGCATTTGCATGCACTGTTGTAGCTAGCATCGCAAGATATTTACATGCCACATCCACTAAAGATTCATATGTCCCTTCATGCTTAGCCACCATTCCAGAGGACTTGCATCCATGCTGATGACAGGTTCTGTTCAATAACAATCCAAAGCAGTGCGGACCAACACATGTTCATTTTCATTATCTGAGTCAGATGCCACCAGCAGAAGGTTGATTTTCTTTTATGGTGGTTCAGGTTCTGTAGTTTCTGTATCGGAGTGCATTTAAGATTTCTGAAAGCATGCTCCACACCTCGTCCCTCTCAGATTTTGGAAGACACTTCAGATTCTTATACTTTGGGTCGAGTGCTGTAGCAATCTTTAGAAATCACACATTGGTACCTTTTTGCATTTTGTGAAATCTGCAATGAAAGTGTTCTTAAAATGAACAATGTGTGCTGGGTCATCATCTGAGACTGCTATAACATGAAATATGTGGCAGAATGCAGGTAAAAAAGCAGGAGTCACACAATTCTCTCCCAAAGAGTTCAGTCACAAATTTAATTGGAAGCATTTCCTCTAGAATGGTGGCCGAAGCATGAAGGAGTATACAAATGTTTATCATATCTGGCACATAAATACCTTGCAATGCCAGCTACAAAAGTGCCATGCAAATGCCTGTTCTCACTTTCTGTTAACATTGTAAATAAGAAGAGGGCAGCATTATCTCCTGTAAATGTAAAGAAACTTGTTTGTCTTAGCAATTGGCTGAACAAGAAGTAGGACTGAGTCACTTGTAGGCTCTGAAGTTTTACATAGTTCTTTTTTTAGTGCAGCTATGTAACAAAAATGTTGCACTTTCACGACAAAGAGATTGCACTACAGTACTTGTATGAGGTGAATTGCAAAATACTATTTTTTTTATCGCTTTTACAGTGCAAATATTGGTAATAAAAATAATATACACTTTGATTTCAATTACAACACGGAATACGATATACATGAAGATGTAGAAAAATATCCAAAATATGTAATAAATTTCAGTTGGTTTTCTATTATTTAACAGTGCGATTAAAACTGCGTAATGATTAATAGCGATCATTTTTTAAATTGCAATTAATTGTTTGTGTTAATCGCGTGAGTTCACTGTGATTGACAGCCCTATTTTTTACCAAAACCTGTTTTACTGAAGATAGTTTTTGAAACACTGCTTTATTTTCATTTTAGTTTCTATGCTGAAAAACCAAATCAGAAATTTTGAAGGGAAAATAAGAAAATATTTCAACATCTCCTACAAAAAATGCTTAGCATTTTGCAGTCGGCTCTATTTTAAGATTCCGGGAATGATCAGCGAAGAGTACTTTCCTCCATGTTTGTCAAACCTTTGCACTCTGTTTTGTAAACAGGAGTGTCATTGTTATGGCTCCTTTCATGAATTCCAGCCTAAATGCACAGGAGTCCTGTGGATGGATAGCTCTGATAAGCTTCAGAAGAGCATGTGAACTTTTTAATGCTTATCCAACTGAACCAAAACTACTGGACATTCTGTGTTTCAAGTTAATCTGGGAGAGATAAAAATACTAAAGAATTGACAAAGGGTGTTCAACTAACCATCAGGAAACAATGTTTCAAGTGCAACTGTTGATGCTGAGGATGAGGGATGAAAACTGGACGTTCTCAGGAAGACGCTGTGGCAAAAAGGTGCGGCTCTGTTCCTTGGATCTATAAAGGGGAATAGTGAGTAGGAGAGGGAGTAGATTTCATCTCCATGTATGGCATTAGTCAGACTGATTTGAGAACACTGCATTCACTTCTGGAGTCCACATTTTAAGAAGAATGTTGAAAAACTGGAGGAAGGTGCGGAAAAGAGCCACACCCCAAAAAAAAATTGTGGGTGAGAGAAAATGGCCTTACAATGAGAGACTTAAAGAGCTCAGTCTGTTTAGTTATCAAAAACAAGATTGAGAGGTGAGGGATTCAAGTGAATAAGGACCTTCACAGGGAGAAAATACAGGGTACTTAAAGGGCTTTCCATTCTAGTGGAGAAAGGCATAATAAGAAGCAATTACTGGAAATTAAACAAATTCAGATTACAAGTAAGGTACACATTTGTAACAGTGAAGGTGATTAACCCTTGGAACAAACTACCAAAAGAGGCATTGGATTCTCCATCTCTTGATGTCTTCAAATCAAGACTGGGCACCTTTCTGGAAGATATGGTTTGGTCAAAAACAAGTTATCTGAAATGTTATAATATTCAATATAATATAAACAACAGTGCATTGCTGACTTTGCCCCAGGTTTCCCTGAAGCAATTTAGTACTCATCACTGTCGTGGTTTTTTACTTCACTGGCTTTGTTGGTGAACCAGGTACTCAATTCAATGCAAGGTGAAGAGGGGATCAGGGACAAAATCAAATGCATGCATGACATCGAGAAAGCCTTGTGGTCCTGCAATCTCATCAAATCACAATAATATTGCCCTCTGGAGCGGGGTTGAGATGGATTGCTCATAGGAATGGAGCTACTGCAGATAAAGAGCCCCCCCCTCCTCTGGCCTTCAGACTTTATAAGGGAGAAATGAATATATATATATATATATATATATATATATATATATATATATATATATATATATATATATATTTCAAAATGTGTCTCATTAAATCCCTCAGGCAAATTGCTTAAAAACCATCAGAATGAATCAATCTAAGACCACCTACAGCAGCTCCTCTAAAAGACAAAGGAAACAACTAACTATAAATCTATAAATAAAATCTTTGCATGGAAAACAAAATGAAAATGACATAATGTGACAGATCTTGATTTACTGTGGTATTGTTCAGGGTAATAGCTCTACTGCTGTGATGATGAAGGTTCAGGGACATCCTGAAATGCTAAGGGATTGTGATATTTTGTCCTCACCATTTCCGTAAAAGAATATTGTACAGCTTAAATAATAGATGTATCGCCAACAGCCACCAAGGTAATAATATTTAAGGCTGTGAGGAGCTTTTGTTCTGAAACCAGGTGAACCCCCATCTCTTGTCGTGGGAGGGGATTGGGACAAAGCTGAAACCTGGCACAGATTGTATTTTAAGCAAACCCATTCGCTCCCTGGTAGTTTAATGGAGGGATTCATGGTAGCATGCAACACCAGTGCTTTGACATGGTTTTCATCCCAAAGCAGATAAAACATGGCTGCTCTGGGTGCGTATTATTTTATGTTTTCCTGACTGGTTAAAGAAAGAACTCAAAGCCTGGGCTAGACAACTGATAGACTATGACCATCATTTATAATAGTTTCCAAGTTACCTTCATAGAGTCATCGCTTTTAATGCCAGAAAGGACCATTAAATCATCTAGTGCAACCTTCTGTATAGCACAGGACATATAATTTTTCCCCATTACCCTTCTATCGAGCCCAATAATGTGTGTTTAGGTGAAATACATCTCCAAGAAAGGCATCCAGTCTTGATCTGAAGACTTCAACAGATGGAGAATTTACCACTTTCCCACAGTAGTTTGCTCTAATGGTTAATCACCACACTGCCTTATTTCTACTTTGAATTCATCTGGTTTTATGTTCCAGCCATTGCTTCTTGTAATGCTTTTCTGCATTCAATTAAAGAGACCTTTATTGCCTGGTATTTTCTCCCCATGAAGATACTTATAAACCATAATACTGACGGTAAGTAATACTGGTATGAAACAATCACCTATCAATCTTCTTTTTGATAAATGGAACAGACTGAGCTCACTAGATTTGTTTGATATGTTACCTCTTGAGCCTCAGGCTGTAAACTCTTTGCAGCAGGGACCATCTCTTTGTTACATGTATGTCCAGCCCCTAGCACAGTGGAGTCCCAATCCATATTCCAGTGTCTCATTGATTCAATTCATACTTCATTTTCCATCGTTCACATCTTCCCATGTGTGCAGTACATTGATTATGATGTAATCACTCTCCATCCTAGCCCTTTACAAAATCCTAATACTTTTTTCCAGTATAAATTAGATTTTAAAAATATCTCTATGTAATATTTTTAAATGCTTTGTCTTATGTGAATGAGAGTTGTCTTTAAAGGCCCAGAGCTGCTGAACTGACATTCTTTGACCTTCACTTGGTCATTCTAGTAACCGTAAATGAACATGTGTACTGTGTACCTTGGAAAACTTGGGTTCAAGGCAAATGGACAAAGTGAATGTAGAGGACCTGATCTGCAGCTGGTGTAAAGTAAATTCCATTGAAATCCATGGACGTATCTCAAGTTACACAAGATGAAGGTTGATCAGGATAGTGGAAGAAATCTTAAATGTATTTGCCTGGTATCTTTCTAATACCTGCTCCTTGCTGGAGGTCTTTTCAGTTTAAAATAAATGTTTTATTATTTTTATTACACTCACCCAGCTAAGATCTAGGCCCCATTTTGCTAGGTACAGAACATACATATTGGAAGAGACAATCCCTGCCGCCAAAAGCTTGGAATCTAAATAGACAGTAAAAAGGGAGCACACCCAAAGTTGCAGATGGGAAATGGAGACTCAGACATTGTGACTGGTGTAAATTGGGAGTCTGGGGCAGAGACAGAAATTGAACCAGATTTCCTAAATCCCAATTTAGTACCATAACCACAAAAACATCCATCCTCTAATTTTTCTTTGGAACCCAGCTTCTCCTCTTAGTCCTGAAGGGATGTCAGAGTGCTGTATTTATGAACCCATCCTACCATATTGCCAAGGAAACTCAAGGCAGGCCCTGAGCAAAACGCTGGACCCTTCCACCTATTTGCTCAACTGTGGGGAAGCTGAAATTGTGATTTTGATCAGGACCTGATGTTTGCAGCTGCCTCCTACCCCTACAATGATAAGCTAAAACCGAGCATCTAAACAACCTAATACACTGGAGAAGTTTGGATCCAGATTCTAACATAGAGGCAAATGTTGGCTTCTATCTCTCTTCCAAGCTAAACCAAAAACCCCATGTCTGAAGAGTAAACATTATGGGAGTCGTAATGCAGATGATCTGAACTTCGAATCTCAGGTCTGTCTCTAAATGCCTCAAATTCTTAATCATCAGTGAAACAGCACAATATTCAGCAATTTTCTTCATCAGAGTCTGTGCAAGCTTTCTCTTTACTTTTGTTCTGAACTCCCAATTTTCACTTTGAGTTTGACATCCAAATGGACCACACAACTGAAGCAAAATACACCAGACTCACGAGTTGTTGCTCTGCTTTCGTTAAAATTATGTGACACTTTGAGACCTGACCCATGGTTCCTTAGTTACAACTGGACCCAGAGCCACTTGAAAGGCTTTTGAACTGTAGTGAATATTTGGATAAGCCTGGGCACCGTACATTATGAACCAGAACCCAGAATGATGCAGGCAAAACTTGCTCTCAGTAAGAAAATGTTGTACGTCTCTATTTACAACATCCGTGCCTGATAAACTGGGAAGAGAATATGGGCAGCGAAGGAAGTAACGCTTGTTTTGCACAGAACTAGCACAGGACCTAGATATTCAAAAGGGATCCGTGATTCTGCAGGCCTCCATTTTAGGTGTCCAACATGCATCACTTTGAAGAGTCTGTTTTGCATAGGCTAATGGCTCAGCAGTTTCTGAACATCAGAGCCTGTTAAAATATCTCAATCTGGGCGCCCAAAAATTGAGGCATTGGAAATCAGTACTCACTTTTGAAACTCTTGGCCAGTAATGAACAAACCAGGAACCCAGTCCTGCCCACGTAAACCTCATGGACTTCAGTGACAGTTCCATACAGCGTGTTCATGCTGGAGCAGTCCCATAGCAAACCATTATATAAGAAAACAGGGAAAGGGTTTACTTGGCTGCTCTGTTAGCTTTTTCTTCCCAAATAAAAGTCCATCTATTTAGGTTAGCCAAACCAACCATGATTAAAAGCTAGAAGGAGGCAAAAGGAGAATGAGTGAGATACAGCTGCTGGGAAGCTTAGCTGTGCAGCTGAGACAAAGCTTTGGAATGAAATGTTGAACTGCAGAAGCAATTGAAATCTATGGTTCAGCTAGCATGCCATATACCAGTTGGCACTTACCGTTCCTTGACTAATAAAATAAAACTCATGGCTTTATTGTTTTACTTTTCCGAGCAGAAGCTTTGTCAGAAAGGGTAGTTTGTGATATTTTTGAGTGTATATATTTTTGGAGAAGGCCTAAAAAGTACACTTTTGTAATGTTCTGTTTTTAAACCTAGCTCTTCGGGGGGTGGGGAGATTCCTCCAACTACTGGGGCTCATGGACTAGTGTCTTCCTAAGTCTGCAGCCTCCTGCAATTAAAAACAAAAAGATGTCTTTTGCTCAATGATCTTTAATTGAAAGTTAAGTGTTTGTATGAATTTAATGAATGACAAAAGAGGTGAATGAATCCTAATAGGTTCATTTGGAGAGTTTGGTGGGGAGAATGTCAGTGGGAGACTTGGGGCCTGATTCTCCTCACACTTCCACTGGTGTAAATAAGGAGTAAATCCAATGAAGTCAGAGGATGGATGATCTCATAGATAGGACCCTGGCCTCCAGGCATTTCTACACACAGTTTCTGTACCATTTAAACTAGATCAGTCTGAAATCAGTATAGTCAGAGATACAGCTCCCTACTGGGCATGCAGTTATACTCATATAAAAGTGCCTTATGCCAGTATAGCTTATGCCCATCAATATTAAGTGAAGAAGTTATATTGGCATAAAGCCCTTTTCTACCAGTATAAGTATGGTTCACAGTATTGTGCCAGTTGTAACCTTGTCAAAGAATACAACTGCAAAATCATCATATTTATAATGTTTATTGATGATCATAGGTTCTTCCCAAATTGGCTACTCAGTGGGGACTGACATGATGCACAAGATATAGATAAATCTTTAGTTAATCCTCAAATTAGTCCACTCATTAATATAACTAAACAGCATAGAGCTACAAACAAAGCAACTGCGTTAAACAAGTAGGCATAATACTTACATACTCTAAAGATTCATGGAAATGAAGATGGAAGGAATCAGTCCGTGGAGCATGTCTGAAGATTCTGCCCCAGTTGACACTGTTTCTGGAACCCAACACACCCAAAGGTACAGGAAAATATCCAGATCTTTTATACCCTCACGTTATACATTCCATGCAGCTCTGTGGCAACATTTGACCTTTTTCACGTCCATAATTAACCTCAGACCTTCCCTTTGTCCATGTGTGTCATTCCAGGGAACCCTAATTACACTTCTGATCACTGACCTAACCCTTTAGTGTGAATCAATTTCTTAACACACAACAGGTGAATAAAAAGACAAATGGGTGAGGGAAAAGGTGAGAATGGGAGGGCCAGGTAAGAGTAGATGCAGCAGTATAGCCAACGCTCATGAACTTGTCACAAGTCTCATGTTTGGTGTTTTTCTTAAAGCCCCAGCTCCTGGAGTCATGGGATTATGTGGGAATATCGGCTCTCATTGTTTTTAATTAAATTTCTAGCTTTCACAGTTGCATAGAAAAATCTTGAAAATGTGACCTGAAGATGCCCTTAAAGGTTTAAAATCAGAAGAGGGGTATGTGTGTGTGTGTATGTGAATAATCTTGTGATATTTAAGTCAGTTTCAATATTTTGTGGGGCCTGACTCCTGATTTTTGAATGCTCGAGACTGGCAGTGCTGCAGATAAGTTAAGTCAAGAATTTGGGCCTAAATCTGGAATCCATTCTTTGTATGGTAAAATAAGATATCCCATCTTTAGCATAATGCAGACTAATCTATATCACTCCTAGTCATGAAACACATTGTTTAGTCAAATAGTTGCAGATAGGACAATATATAGAGCTCATTCTCTACCAATATAGAGTGGACTGATTTTTGAACCACATGTTTACTTATTTAGTTGTGTTGCACAGAATCGATGACAAAACTCTTGTTGACTTCTGTGGAGCCAAGATTTCACACAAGGAGTTAATTTGAGAGAGGAAGGGATCTAAGGAAGGGTTGGGGAGAAGTTCAAGGTGTCCAAGAACTGGACTTGGAGTATGCCTGTTGGATTCCAAAGCTTTTAGGGGGTCCCAACATTTATTTTGTTATGGAGTCTGATATGTGGTAGGTCCAGAATGACTTGAGCTTTACCGCACTCCTAGCCTTTATAGGTCAGTTTTAATTCCGAGCCCTATAGTTCTCAGTGCATGTAGAGCCATAGCAATTTGATTTAACACAGCTTTGTGATAGCTATGTTCTTCCATTGCAGGATCCCTTTCCCCAACCTTGTCCTATCCCCAGTGTACAGTGGTGGTCAGAGGAGGGGGAAATACCTGTTCCTGTTCACAGAGAAATATCAAATTTCGGAGATAGTATTTCAGTAGAAGAAGCTTACCCAAATCCCACTGGAAGTAGACTAAGAAAGCTAAAACTTTGCCTATGAGAAGGCCATATTAGCTGTTCACCCAAAGCTTCAACGTCATACTTAGTTTCCATGAAATTGAGCAGTACAGAGATAAGGGCCTGTTATGGCTACAGATCCCAGCATGTATTGCTTCTTCTTGAACAAAGGCAGAGTTCTGCTTAGCTCAAGCAGCAATGCTACTGACTGGGACCAAGTAATACCATAGATCACTTCTCCATGTAAAGACAAGGTTAGCCACAATGCCGAATTTCATAGCCCCTGCTTGGGCCATGCCCCTTAACTAGCTAATCTTTCAGTTCATGAAGCAAAGTACAAATGAAACAACAAGTAACACTGAACTAAGAAAGATCATCCTTCCCTGATCCATTGATGAATTATTCAGTAAAACAGATCAATCATTTCTGAGCCTGCCAGCTCTTGTTTTTCTCCAGCATGTTCCTTCTCACACTCTGAGAAACTGTCACAATTTCTTCGTCACTTTCCATTAGTGTCGCTTCCTGGATTCCACAACATCATTGTCCTGCACTACTTTCCTGAAGCTGACAATTCTCATTCAAAAATATTTAGCTGAGATCTTCAGCTCAGTGTTTAGGGTACGCACCTGGGACATGGATTGCCAGGTTCAAATTCCTGCTGTGCCTGATTCAGAGCAAGCAGCTGAACACTCCCATGTCCCAGGGGAGTATTCTGACACGCCTTTTTACCAAAATATTGAAAGGTTTCAGTTTTGTTCAGATATGGAATGACATCAATTTCTGAAACCTCAGATTTTTTGTGAAATGGAAACGTTTCTGGTAACAGTTCATATCCTCTGTGGGTAGGAAAAGAGGGGGACACGCACTCATCAGTGGGTTACACTTAGAATCCACACTGATCAATGCACTAGAATAGGCTGAGAGAGACAGAGACATACAAGAAGGTTGGTGGTGATTGGTCGTCTTACATAGTGAATACCAGTGAAAAATAGATGTCTTCAAGTCACCAGGGCCTGATGAAATGCATCCTAGAATACTCAAGGAGCTGACTGAGGGGATATTTGAGCCTTTAGTGATTATTTTTGAAAAGTCATGGAAGACGGGAGAGATTTCAGAAGACTGGAAAAGGGCAAATATAGTGCCAATCTATAAAAAGGGAAATAAGGACAACCTAGGGAATTACAGACCAGGCAGCTTAACTTCGTATGCAGAAAGATAATGGAGCAAATAATTAAGCAGTCAATTTGCAAACATCTAGAATACAATAAGGTGATAAGTAACAGTCAGCATGGATTTGTCAAGAACAAATCATGTCAAACCAACCTGATAGCTTTCCTTGACAGGGTAACAAGTCTTGTGAATGGGGGGAAGCGGTACACATGGTATATCTTGACTTTAGTAAAGCTTTTGATTCTGTCTCGCATGACATTCTC
This sequence comes from Lepidochelys olivacea, assembly GCF_965140295.1. NCBI lineage: Eukaryota > Metazoa > Chordata > Testudines > Cheloniidae > Lepidochelys > Lepidochelys olivacea. Next base: position 13,624,868 of record NC_140412.1, read on the forward strand.
ATAAACCAACTAGAGAAATGCAACCTAGATGGAGCTGCTATAATGTGGGTGCATAACTGGTTGGAAAACCATTCCCAGAGAGTAGTTATCAGTGGTTCACAGTAATGCTGCTGAAAGGGCATAATGTGTGGGGTCCCAAAGGAATCAGTTCTGGGTCCGGTTCTGTTCAATGTTCATCAATGATTTAGATAATGGCATAGAGAGTACACTTATAAAGTTTGTGGCCAATACCAAACTGGGAGGGATTGCAAGTGCTTTGGAGGATAGGATTAAAATTCAAAATGGTATGGACAAACTGGAGAAATGGTCTGAAGTATATAGGATGAAATTCAATAAGCAAATTCAATAAACAAATGCAAAGTACTCCAGATAGGAAGGAACAATCAGTTGCACGTGTACAAAATGGGAAATGATTGCCTAGGAAGGAGTACTGCGGAAAGAGACCTGGGGGTCATAGTTGACCACAAGCTAAATATGAGTCAACAGTGTAACACTGTTGCAAAAAAAGTGAACATCATTCTGGGATGTATTATCATGAGTGTTGTAAGCAAGACACGAGAAGTAATTCTTCCAATATACTCTGCGCTGATTAGGCCTTAACTGGAGTATTGTGTCCATTTCTGGGCACCACATTTCAGGAAAGATGTGGACAAATTGGAGAAAGTCCAGAGAAGAGCAACAAAAGTGACTAAAGGTCTAGAAAACATGACCTATGTGGGAAGATTGAAAAAAATGGGCTTGTTTCGTCTGGAGAAGAGAAGACGGGGAAGGGATATGATAACATTTTTCAGGTACATAAAAAGTTGTTACAAGGAGGAGGGTGAAAAATTGTTCTTCTTAACCTCTAAGAATAAGACAAGAAGTAATGGGCTAAAATTGCGTCAAGGGAGGTTTAGGTTGAACATTAGGAAAAACTTCCTAACTGTCAGAGTGGTTAAGCACTGAAATAAATTGCCTAGGGAGGTTGTGGAATCTCTATCATTGGAGATTTTTAAAAGCAGGTTAGACAAACACCTGTCAGGGATGGTCTAGAGATAGTACTTAGTCTCGCCATGAGTGCAGCAGATAGGACTAGATGACCTTTTGGGGTCCCTTCCAGTCGTATGATTCAATGATTCTAAGTTTCAGACATGTAAATAGGGATGGTAACAATTACCTACATCATAGAAATATTATGATGATTAGTTAATATTGGTGAAGCTTTTTGAAAACATGAAGCTATACATATATACATATGCTGTAATTGCCAAGTATGTCAGTTTCTCAGAGACAATGTCAAAGACACAACAGCAAACTATCCCAATGCAAAGGAAAGATAGGAAGAATAGCAAGAGATCGATACAGCTGTGTTAGGAGCTCTTTAATGACCTGAATATCAAAAAGGAATCCTACAAAAAGTGGAACCATGGACAAATTATTGAGGAGGAGTACACAAGAAGAGCACAAGCCTGCTGGGACAAAACCAGAATGCCTAAGGCACAAAATGAATTACACTAGCAAGGGGCATAAAAGGCAATATGATGAAGTTCTATGAATACATTAGAAGAAAGAGAAAGAGAAAGGAAAGTGGGTAGATCCACTGCTCAGCAGGGAAAGAGTGCTAATAGCAGATTACAGCAAGAAGGCTCTGGTGTTTAATGTTTATTTTGCTTCAGTCTTCTGTAAAAAGGTAAATTTCTTGACACAATTAATATTGACAACAGGGGTGGAGGAACGCAAGCCAGAATAGTAAAAGAACATGTTAAAGAATATTTAGATAAGTTAGATGTATTCAGGTTGGCAAGTCCTGACAAAATTCACCTTAGGTTACCTAAGGAAGTAGCTGAAGGATTAGTGATTATCTTCAAGCATTAGTGATTATCTTCAAGAGCTCATGGAAGACAGGTGAAGTCTAAGAGGAATGGAGAGGGGCAACATAGCACCTATCTTTCAAAAAGGAGGACTAAATTATAGAGAATTATAGACCAATAAACCTAACTTTCAGTTCCTGGAAAGATACTGGATCAAATGATCAAATACTCAATTTGTAAACAAGTAGAGTATAATAAGGTGATAAGTAATAACCAACATGGATTTGTCAAGAAAAAATCATGCCGAACAACCTAATTTTATTCTTTGACAGAGTTACTGGCCTAACAGATAAAGGCAAAGCAATAGACATGATATATCTTGATTTTTGTAAGGCATTTGACACAATCCCACATGATATTCTCATACATAAACTAGGGAAAAGTGGTTTAGATTAAATTACTATAAGGTGGGTATACAACTGGTGGAAAATACTCAGAATCGTTATAAGTGGTTCACTGTCAAACTGCAAGGATGTATCTAGCAGTGTCCTGCAGGGGGTCTGTCTTGGGTCTGATACTATTCAGTATTCTCATTAATTACTTGGATAATGGAGTAAAGAGTATGCTTATAAAATTTGTGGATAACACCAAACTGGGAAGCACTTTGGATGACAGAATCAAAATTCAAAGTAATATTAATAAATTGGACAACTGGTCTGAAATCAACAAGATGAAATTCAGTGAAAACAAGTGCAAAAAGGTATAAATATAATACCTTGGAAGGAAAAATCGAATGCACAGCTGCAAAATGGAGAATAACTGGGTAAGTGGTAGCACTGTTGAAAAGATCTGAGGTTATAGTAGATCACAAACTGAAAATGAGCCAACAATGTGATGCAGTTGTGAAAAAGGCTAATATAATTCTGATGTGTATTAACAGGCGTGTTGTACGTAAAACATGGGCGGTAATTGTCCCCCTATACTCAGCACTGGTGAAGCCTCTGCTGGATAGGGTGACCAGATGTCCCGATTTTATAGGGACAGTCCTGATTTTGGGATCTTTTTCTTATATAGGCTCCTATTACCCCCCACCCTCTGTCCCGATTTTTCACCCTTGCTGTCTGGTCACCCTACTGCTGGAGTACTGTGTCCAACTCAGGGGGCCACACTTTATGAAAGATGTGTAAAAACTAGACAGAAAAGCAACAAAAATGATAAAAAGCTTAAAACCTGACCTCTGAGGAAAAGTTTTTTAAAAAAACCCACCCAAAACATGCTTAATCTTGAGAAGAAATGACTGAGGGGGCACCTGATCACTGTCTTCAAATATGTTAAGGGCTCTTATAAAGAGCATGGTGATCAATTGTTCTCTGTGTCCATTAAAGGTAGGACAAGAAATAATCTGCTTAATCTTCAGCAAGGGAGATTTAGGTTAGATATAGGGAAAAATGTCTAACTATAAGGAAAGTTAAGTACTGAAATAGTCTTCCAAGGGAGGTTGTGGAATCCCCATCAAAGGAGGTTCTTAAGAACAGGTTAGACCAGTTAGGGATGGTCCTGCCTCAGAGCAGGGGCATGGACTAGAGCAGTAAATGACCTCTTAAGGTCCACTGCAGCCCTACATTTCTGTGGCTCAAAGATTATTACTAGACAAGGCATTCTTGAAAATCATTAGTCTGTGGTATAAGTAAAGAGGATATTTCATTGTAGTTAGACCTGTGTATCATTCTAAATTAAGGTTTCAGAGTAGCAGCCGTATTAGTCTGTATCCACAAAAAGAAAAGGAGGACTTGTGGCACCTTAGAGACTAAATAAATAAATGTGTTAGTCTCTAAGGTGCCACAAGTCCTCCTTTTCTTTATTCTAAATTAAGGTTCCCAACATAACTGCCACGTTTAGATGTGCAAAATAGAGCCTTTTCCTTCAGAGAACCATACTATATAATAAATTACACTGAAACACTCTGTTACAATGATCCTAAGTGACTGTGATGGCTGACTACATAACTGACAAAGGAGCAGATCTGTGGCCACTAAGCTATTTGTTTTCCCAGTGCTGCTTGGGGCTCAATCTACATATAAGCTCATGTAGTTTGGGGCTTACTCTGACCCCATCTCATTCATTCCACAAGCTCTTTCCAGCCTACAGAGCACAGGATACTTCACCAGGCTACGTCTTATTTTGCAGGATTTGATTCCAAGCTCCCATCGCTTAAGAAATCTCCTTTTCCCAGCACAGACAGCTGCAATGCTGAGCTCAGTGCTGTGGCTCTCTCTGTTTCGATTCTCTTATGTTCTCTAGTAAGCAGAAGGAAATAGCACATTTATTTTTTGTTAACGGTTGCAAACAAGTTTCTGTAAAGTCTGTTTCTTTAACACACACAACAAGAGTCTCTCTATTGTCACCAAGGGATGGTAGAGCAGCTGTGCTAATTGTTCAGATATTAAGCTCTTATTTCTCCAAACAATCACAAGTCCTATCTTTTTTTTAGCATATTTTGCTCCAGCTGTTTAGGAAGAGGGAATGCAGGTGTAGGACCACTTATTATGAGGTTCTAGAGAGGAGAAAGACCCGCAAAGCTCCAAATATCTGCCTACACAGATACCTGAGAGTTGAACACCCTTGGTAGGGTTGGACAAAAAGTTTGATTGACATGCCAGGACAACCAACTGCAGGTCCATATGGCTGGCACTGCTCAAACATGTGACTCACCAAAGAGAGGCACTGTTTGGGAGATCGGAGATGGATGCAAGAAGTTGGCTTCCAGGAACATAAGGAAATGCAACCCCTCAGTTGCTCCTGAGGCAAAGGTGTTCAGAGAATGCAGCACCCCGGTCCCACGGTGAGCCGCTGAGAAGGGAGGAGTCAGTGGGATCTTCCGCTTTTTTGTGCCCCAGGAGGAAGACAAACATAATTTCCTAGTTCCAGACAGTTTACATCCATCCAGAAGGAGCCATTAGATCATCCTGTCTGTGACTGCCTGTCCCATATGAGCCCAATGACTTCAGTTAAACTAAAGCATTTCAATCCTCAGGAAACAAAACCGCTGGGTGCCACAGGCAGAACACAGGAGAGGTTGAGGTGTCACCAATACCTGAGACCTCTCAGTGGTAGGTAATTAATGTGGTTGAGATATGTCCAGATTGTCCTAGTGGGAGATCTGTGCTCCAGGCTGCAGAGGAAGGCGAAAAACACCTGTAGGCACCCACTATTGGAGGAGCCTCTGTACTAAATCGGGGGTGTTCTGGTTGGGAATAGCCTGAGGGCTTCAATCCAGCCTTGGACACTGCCATGATGCCTTGGGGAACAGAGAGATTTCTGCTTCCAGAGATGTGGGGAGCCTCAGTTTGGAGGCAGAGGTATTATTAAGTGGTCTTCATTTTGTAAGGGCTTCAAAAAGAGTAGCTTTTGAGTGGCTATAAGCCATGGGCACTGACTTTTCATTTTGCTGGTGGGTGCTCTACATCAGTTCCACCGGCTCCCTGATACCCCCTCCCCTGAGCACCTTTGACCCCCCCCATTCCTTTCTGCCCCCTCCTGCCGTAAGGACAGGAAGTAATGTGATTTATCTAAACCAGATAAATGGGGCTTATTGAAACCAGATGAAGGATCTGTTAGATAAATGGGTCCAAGGAAGGGGTGTCACTAGCTTTAATGGAATGTGTGATTTGATAGCTCAGGAGCAATTCCTGAATATGTCCAAGGAGGAAATAAAACAGTGTTTATGGGATAAAGAAATGGACTCAGCAGAAAGTCTTGTTTCTTATGCTGATCGATACGAGCAGTCCCAGACCGCCAGAGAGGCGGGGCAAGCCGGAACAAAATGGGTGGAGGGAGGAGAGAGGAACAACCCTGGTCGCAGTTGGAGCGGATACCAGAAGGGACACCCTCAGACCACACCTTACTACCGGGGGCAGCCCAAGGCCCCAACTACACACCAAGGAATACTCCAGTCACCTTATCGTCCTGCCACACTGTTCTCCAGCAACCCACCTTGCCCCAGTGATCCATCAGCTGGATGATGTTTTAAATGTAACGAGCCGGGGCATGTGAAGGCCAACTACCCCAAGAATCCCAGCAGATTACAGTTCATTGCACCGGAATCACACCAGAGGTCCTCAGGCCCAGATACCTCCCAGATACCCTTGGAGCAGAAGGAAACTGTGAGTGTGGGTGGGAAGAAGGTCACCGCGTGGAGGGACACCGGAGCACAAGTGTCAGCTATCCATGCTTCCTTAGTGGACCCAAATTTAATCGACCCAGAGATCCAAGTGACAATTCAACCCTTCAAGTCCAACACTTTCAAGTTGCCTACAGCCAAGTTGCCTGTCCAGTATGAAGGCTGGTAAGAAACGTGGACTTTTGCAGTCTATGATGATTATCCCATCCCCATGCTGTTGGGGGAAGACTTGGCCAATCATGTGAAGCTAGCCAAGAGGGTGGGAATGGTCACCCGCAGCCAGACTAAACAAGCAGTCACGCCTAGCTCTGTTCCGGAAACTTCTACCAGGACCCGGTCAGAGGTGATGAACCCAGACCCCAGGCCAATGTCTGCAACATAGTAGTGGATCCAGTCCCAGAGACCCACACAGAGCCAGTCCCAGTCCCAGAACTGGAACCGGCGGAACAACCAGCACCAGACCCATTGCCAGCACTGAATACAGTACTTGCAACCCCAACACCAGAGGGCCCCACCAAACCTGAACCGGCAGCAGTCGATAACCCTACACCAGAGGCTCAGCCAGAGCTTGAACCCCAACATAGTGCACCAGTGGAGAGTGGTTCACAGTCAACGGAAACAGCCCCATCCCCTACATCGCTTCCAGAGGGACCAGGCCTAGGTCCACAATCCAATGAGGAACTGATGTATCCAGCATCAAGGGAACAGTTCCAGACTGAACAGGAAGCAGATGAAAGCCTCCAGAGAGCTTGGACGGCGGCATCTAGCAACCCACCGCCTCTCAGCTCTTCTAATCGATCCAGATTCGTTGTGGAAAGTGGACTTTTATACAAGTAAACTCTTTCTGGTGGACACCAGGAAGATTGGCATCCTCAGAGACAGTTGGTAGTTCCAACTAAATACTGGGTCAATCTCTTGAGCTTAGCTCACGATCATCCTAGTGGCCATGCTGGGGTGAACAGGACCAAAGACCGTTTGGGGAGGTCATTCCACTGGGAGGGAATGCAAAGGATGCTTCCACCTATGACTGGTCTTGTGAGATATGCCAAAGAGTGGGAAAACCCCAAGACGAGGTCAAAGCCCCTCTCCAGCCACTCCCCATCATTGAAGTTCTATTTCAGCGAGTAGCTGTGGATATTCTGGGTCCTTTTCTGAAAAAGGCACCCAGAGGAAAGCAGTACATACTGACTTTCATGGATTTTGCTACCCGATGGCCGGAAGCAGTAGCTCTAAGCAACACCAGGGCTAAAAGTGTGTGCCAGGCACTAGCAGACATTTTTGCCATGGTAGGTTGGCCCTCCGACTTCCTCACAGATGCAGGAACTAATTTCCTGGCAGGAACTATGGAAAGCCTTTGGGAAGCTTAGGGGTAAATCACTTGGTTGCCATCCCTTACCACCATCAAACAAATGGCATGGTGGAGAAGTTTAATCGAACTTTGGGGGCCATGATATGTAAATTCGTAAATGAGCACTCCAATGATTGGGACCTAGTGCTGCAGCAGTTGCTTTTTGCCTACAGAGCTGTACCACATCCCAGTTTAGGGTTTTCCCCATTTGAACTTGTATATGGCCGTGAGGTTAAGGGGCCATTACAGTTGGTGAAGCAGCAATGGGAGGGGTTTAGACCTTCTCCAGGAACTATCATTCTGGACTTTGTAACCAACCTACAAAACACCCTCCGAACCTCTTTAGCCCTTGCTAAAGAAAACCTAAAGGATGCTCAAAAAGAGCAAAAAGCCTGGCATGATAAACATGCCAGAGAGCGTTCCTTCAAAGTAGGAGACCAGGTCATGGTCTTAAAGGTGCTCCAGGCCCATAAAATGGAAGCGTCATGGGAAGGGCCATTCACGGTCCAGGAGTGCCTGGGAGCTGTTAATTATCTCATAGCATTCCCCACCTCCAACCAAAAGCCTAAGGTATACCATATTAATTCTCTAAAGCCCTTTTATTCCAGAGAATTAAAGGTTTGTCAGTTTATAGCCCAGGGAGGAGATGACGCTGAGTGGCCTGAAGGTGTCTACTACGAAGGGAAAAGTGCTGGTGGTGTGAAAGAGGTGAACCTCTCCATGATCCTTGGGCATAGGCAGCGACAGCAGATCAAGGAGATGTGCACTAGCTATGCACCAACATTCTCAGCCATTCCAGGACGGACTGAACGGGCATACCACTCCATTGACACAGGTAATGCTCACCCAATTAAAGTCCAACCTTACCAGGTTTCTCCTCAAGCTAAAACTGCTATAGAACGGGAGATCCAGGATATGCTACAGATGGGTATAATCTGCCCCTCTGGCAGTGCATGGGCATCTCCAATGGTTCTAGTTCCCAAACCAGATGGGGAGATACGTTTTTGTGTGGACTACCATAAGCTAAATGCTGTAACTCGCCCAGGCAACTATCCCATGCCACGCACAGATGAACTATTAGAGAAACTGGGACGGGCCCAGTTCATCTCAGGAACCTTGACACCTCCCAGAGCTAAGTGTTTCAAAATGTGTATATGGGGGTCAGAGGGGAGAACAAATAAAGGACAAACCTGTCTGTGTCTGGGTAGGGGAGAAATGAGTGTGTGAAAGGACTTCTGCCTCTAAGGGACCCATTGCAGGTAACATACTTTTGTGGCAGGCTGTTCCAGGGAAGGAAGTGTGATCTTATAGTATCACTGAATGGGACTCAGGAAACCTGCATTCAATTCTCAGTTCAGCCATGGACTTTATATATGATCTTGGTAAGTAACCTTAGGCTTGATCTTCAGAAGTGCTGAGCACCCACTACTCACCCTGTAGAACTTCAGGAACTTAGGCCTTCTGAAGATCAGGCCTTTAATCTCTGACCCTTATTCAGCAGCATACCTAGACACGTACCTAACTTTAATTGCCTGAGCAATCCCATTGAAATCTACAAAAAGAAAAGGAGGACTTGTGGCACCTTAGAGACTAACCGATTTATTTGAGCATAAGCTTTCGTGAGCTACAGCTCACTTCATCAGATGATGAGCATCCGATGAAGTGAGCTGTAGCTCACGAAAGCTTATGCTCAAATAAATCGGTTAGTCTCTAAGGTGCCACAAATACTCCTTTTCTTTTTGCGAATACAGACTAACACGGCTGCTACTCTGAAACCATTTAAATCTGTTTCCCATCTGTAAAATGGAGCTAAGGATACTTCCCTGTCATGTATGAGCCCTGTGAGGATGCATTCATTAGTTTGCCAGGTCCTCCAACAATGTGGTGATGAGGGCAGATATGTGCATCTATACTTCCTTTTGCAGACCTTGTTTGATTTCTTTCCTGAGACATCACTGCACTTTCTTCCTCTATCTTCATCCTCCTCAGCTGGCAATTGCAGTCGAGACTTGGAATGCGATCTTCTTGTAGTATCATCTTTGTACTTGGCAGATCTGCTGGTGACATATGAGTCTCCACACATACTTGAGGCTGCTGATAAGCCACATGGTGTAAATGGCCTTCTCAGACTGAATAATATTCTCTTTGAGCTCACGTTACATTTGGGAGCGGAAACAAGCTGCTGTATTCAGTTGAGTGTAATTCCCCAGACCATAATTTGCAAGATCTCTGTTTTCAACATGAGCCATTTAAAGTTCAAGAAAAATCTGTGGACTACATGCGTTTTTCTATGTGTAAATCTCTTTGCTGGTCTTAAAGCTAGTACCTAAATTCTCCCCAGCTCTTCCACGTTGCAACAGACAAAGCCTTTTGTTGGGGGAGCTAAGAGTAAATTTCGTCCATTGTAAAAGAAATTAAGTAGTGCTTCCTCTTCCTCATAACAAAGCTTTTTCCATATGGTGAGAGCCCTGGAGTGCTAAGGAATAGAAAAGCAAACTGAGTGACCCATGAGTCTTTTAATTATGTTTGCAGAACCTTGGACATGCATAAGCATCTTCACCCTAACCGAGTAATTAATAAGAAGTCTATACGTATGAAATAAACAAATAATAGTATCCAAGCAGAGATGCTCAGTTGCTTCACATTTCACTGCACCAAAGAAAAAGGATATTAGTTTAATTTTTAACATTTAAGTTTTACAAAATTTAATGAACCCCAACATGCCAATTGAATGTACAATGTATATCCGATATGGTTGATGTCTAGTACTATATATGACCATTGAACATGAATCATCACATGATTATTAGGTATGTGTACTACAGTTGTGCCTAAAGGCCTTAAATGAAACTGAGGCCTAAATGTGCGACATGCTGTATATACACATAAGAAACAGCCTCTGCCCTATAGCATAGCAATGAATCCATGTATTGCAGAGAACTGCAGATTATGAGAGATATATTTTATACACCTGGGGAGTTGGAATTGGAATCCTGGACCTTCAAGCACCAAGATCACAGGCCTCTATTACTTGAACTAAAGGAAATCTATTTTAGGTCTGTTATTGTCTCCAAGGACCCATCACTAGGCCGCAGTGTTACACACAAGAAGCAAGCACGTTACTAGAACTCATCAAAGTGTTCCCGCAGAAAAGTGTTCTGTTGGGAAATGCTGATTTGAAATACTTGATATGTTTTGTGGGAACTTATTCCATTGAATTTTGTTATCGGAAATTACTGAAAGATTTTCATAAGGTCAAAATCTTTCATTCTGAGACGTCACAAACATTTCAATAAACTATCATATAAAAGTCAAAATGATAAAGTGCAAACAAAACATTTTGATAAGGTCAAAATAAAATGTTTTTCACAATATTTTGTTTTTGTTTTATGAAAAATTCTAAGATTTCAACATTTAGTCCCAATTTGGGATGAAACCAAATTTAAAAAACTCAGAATTTCCCATGTGACAGAAATTCCAAATTTGGACTATCTCTACACATTACATTATGGCTTGAAGTGTGTGCCAGATGAAATCAACACATTTAGGCAAAACTCATCCATTTTAACTTAGTGTCACTTTGAGCTTTTAGGTTTGTCTGAACCAAAACTCAATGAATAATACCAGAGTTGCAAACTCATACTAATCAAAACCAAGGAAACTGACAAGCAAGACATTGTTTTGATTTTGAGAGTGAGGTTAAAAATTACCACCATACAATACTTTCTGCTAAAGAATGGCATTATACATTGTCCTTCCATTTCCCTTTTATCGCTTGTAACCTTGGGCCTAAGCTAAAGGCCACTGAAGTTAAATCATTGACTTGTGACTTTTTCAGTTTTCATAATCAAAAGGCTCTCAAAGACAATTGGCTTAGGTCATTGGTCAATGGACAGTGAAAGTTCTAATCTTTTGTAGTCTAAATTTTCAAAATGACCACCATTGACTTTGAGTATTTTGGGGTAGCCAAGAATAGACACTTCAAAAGCGTCTGATTTTCAGAAAGTGGGTGCTCAGATCTTTTCTGAAAATCAGGCCCCTTTATGGTATGTCTAATCGGCACCCAAAATCAGTAGGCACTGTTGAAAATTTAGGTCCTCACGTCTCTGGTAAAAGTATGGTACAGCTATAACTCCAGTTAATTCAGCTGAGCTGTACTAATTCACACCCGCTGAAATCTAGTCCTTAATTCTGATATTCTGTACTCTAGAAGACTACGTTTTCTGTGATCTTTCTATTATTCAAAAATGAATGTCTTCTGTTTTCTATTCATAATAAAAACATAAGAATATGGAACATGTTCTTATTTATTCCCTAGTATTATAATAACAAAAGAACTTTCTCCATGATGAGCATTACATTGTAAATCACTTTTTGCCATTCACTCAGCCTGAATGCAGAGTTATCTGAGATTATTATAATCTTCCAAAAATGCAAATTACCCTTTTTTTCCACATTCTCTGTGTTACAAACACAAATCAAAACTTTATGACACTTGGAGGGCATTTTTATTGGTCTCCATGAAGAGGTACTGTAAGAGAGCTGAAATCTCATTTGTCCATGTAAATGAGCCAAACAACAAACAGACTTGAGTTCCTTTAGTACTTCTGAAGCTGCAAAGGAATAAATCAACATCAAATAAGATTGGTATTAGAAGTGGGTAATGAGGAAGAATACGTTGGTTAATGAGAACACTACATCCCACAGATGAAAAATAATTACAAAACATCATAAATCTGTTTTTTATGAGATTTGATTGAGATGAAATTTTGGGTTTTAAGAATGACATTTGGAAAGAACTGATCTATAATTAGAGTTTTCTAAATTATGCAGATGAAAGAGAGCATGGAGATAGGAGACAAATAAACTGACTTACTGGGATATATTAAATGTTGTAGATAGAATAGACGCTTTTAAAATGAAAGTACTTTTCTGAGAAAGAAAATTGTGATTTACAAGAGCAATTTATGAACCAATATAAGTGCTTCATCCTTTGATCATTGAAGTCTACGGCAAAGGCCACATTGATTCAGTGGTGAAGAATCAGGACATAAGGCCCTGGTTTGGGAAAGCATTTAAGCATGTGATTAAGTCCTACTGATTAAAGCATTTCCATGAGATTCCATGATTTCTGTGGGAGTTAAATGCCTAGGTGCTTTTGAAAATCCTACTAGGTGCTTATCTACACATTTAGGTCCCTAAATACCTCTAAAATCTGGCCTGAAGAGAACTGTCCAAACTCACAGGGAGTCTGTGGCAGAGCTGGCATATGAATCTGGATCTCCTGAGCTCCACTCTAGTGTCTTAACAGCATGACCAAACTTCCTGTACTTGTTTCCTAAACAATTGTATTCTTTGTAGTTTATCCTTCTCAACAGAAATTTTAGGAGCAAAGCATATGAGGGGCAGTGTAGCCCCGAGGCTTGTTAGGATATAAATATTCAGGCCTGTCTTTAAAGACCTATACTCTAAGAGTTTGGGTGTATTCTTATCACTTAGCTAGTTCTAGAGGTATAAAAGAAAGAATCAAAATCACTGTCTGCCGGTGTAAGGGACTTCTCTTACTGTGACAGTCTGAGGCCCTGTGCTTAGGCTAAGGCCTTTGGCTAAGCAGCAGAGGCAGCCATAAGCTGGGAAGCGACTGGTTACATCCTCACATCCCAAACTAGTCACATGGAAATAAGGTGCTATTGGGCTGTTAGGAATACAATCCTGTCCTGATAATGCCTATCGCCTCCAGAGAAAGGGAAGTGCCTAGAAGATGTAAAAGGAAACTTAGTTTGATAGCATCCTGTCTGGCAAGAACTCACTTATCAATAGCTGGGATGTGAAATCCTCATTTCTGTATTGTTTTGTCATTATAGTTCCCACTTTGCTATTGTTTATTTGCACAGTCTCTGTCTGGTTCTGTGATTGGTTCTGTCTGCTGTATAATTAATTTTGCTGAATGTAAACTAATTAAGGTGGTGGGATATAATTGGTTAAATAATCATGTGACAAAATGTTAGGATTGGTTAGTTAAATTTCAGGAAAATGATTGGTTAAGGTATAGCTAAGCAGAACTCAAGTTTTACTATATAGTCTGCAGTCAATCAGGAAGTGGGGGGGTGGGAACAGGGAATGGGGGTGGGGAAATTGGAATCATGTTTTGCTAAGTGCGGGGAATGAGAACAGGGAATGCAAGTGGGGACATTGGAATCATGTTTTGCTAAGGAGGGGAATGGGAACAGGGACACAGATAAAGCTCTGCAGTGTCAGAGCTGGGAAGGGGGACACTAAGGAAACTGGAATCATGTTTGCTGGAAGTTCACCCCAATAAACGTTGAATTGTTTGCACCTTTGGACTTCGGGTATTGTTGCTCTCTGTTCATGCAAGAAGAACCAGGGAAGTAAGTGGGTGAAGGAATAAGCCCCCTAACAGGGCTCATGCGCCAGGTCCTAAATTCTAATCCTGGCTCTGACCTGGACTTCCTGAAGCTAGTCACTTAATCTCACTGCCTCAGTCTCTCTATCTGTAAAGTGGGGATAATAATTCATATAATTACCTACCACAAAAAGGACTGTTGTGAGGATTAGCTAATGTCTGCAAAGAACTCTGTGCATGCAAATCATGGTAGTGCATAGTAAGTAAATGTCTGATAATGGGAAAATATCTGTCAAATCAACATGTGAGACAGTTTTTTCTGTCACTTAGAGAAATGGGGCTACTCGGAGCACACAAAGTCATGTTATCAAAGGAGAGTTATCAAAGAGTGAAGTCTTCCGCAGTACTAGCCAACACAAATCAACTGGAGTAAACTTTCAAAACAGGGGTGTATGTGGGGGGGGGACAACTCCCCCACATTTGCAGGTACATTCAAATAAGTAATTGCAATCAGTGAGCAATTAGTAGGTCTGGACAGAAAACAAGAATTCCATTTAGTGAAAAACATCAGTGTTTCTAAAATTTATTTTTGTCTTTCATTGGAATGAAATGAAGACCTCTCCAAATGAGTGAGAGGGACAGACAGACAGACATCAACAGACATGTGAGTATAGCACAGCAGTTTAGGGCATTCACCTGGGATGTGGGAGACTCAGGTTCCAAGGCCTTGCTCTAAATCAGATAGAGCAGGACCTTGATCCTGCATTTCCTATGTCCCAGATGAGAGCTCTCACCATCATGTTATTGGCTATCCTGGAGTAAGGATGCTCTCCCTCTCTGCCATTGATTATAAATCCCAACCTGGATCTGAGAAACCTTCCTGAACATTGTCAAAACAAAAACATTTCACGGAAATGTGTCAGTTTCAAAGAATTGTCATTTTCTGATGAAAAAAGCATTTTGTCGCAAAAATTCCCAACCAGCTCTAGGAATTAGCTGATTTTTGCATGTGCAGGCTATGTTTTGGGGATACCGCTAGTGCAAGGCCAGCGTTATGAATGAAGTTGTGCTATGTTTTGGAAAATCTGCCTCAGATTATAATCTGAAATTAGACGCCCCCCCCAGTTCAGAACCTTCAGTAGAAACCTGTCCAGACTAATCTTCAAATATCAGAATGTTACTTTTTCCTTTGCTAAATATTAATGGCCAATAGAATGGGAGAAATTGGACACCATATATCCAATATATCAAAGAATCAGGACTATAGTACATGCGATTTCCCCAGTCCTAATATCCAGGAGGGATTAATATATAAAAATCTCCAACAGGATAAGAAAAGGAGTACTTGTGGCACCTTAGAGACTAACCAATTTATTTGAGCATGAGCTTTCGTGAGCTACAGCTCACTTCATCGGATGCATACCGTGGAAACTGCAGCAGACTTTATATACACAGAGAGAACATGAAACAATACCTCCTCCCACCCCACTGTCCTGCTGGTAATAGCTTATCTAAAGCGATCATCAAGTTGGGCCATTTCCAGCACAAATCCAGGTTTTCTCACCCTCCACCCCCCCACACACAAATTCACTCTCCTGCTGGTAATAGCCCATCCAAAGTGACAACTCTCTACACAATGTGCATGATAATCAAGTTGGGCCATTTCCTGCACAAATCCAGGTTCTCTCACCCCCTCACCCCCCTCCAAAAAACACACACACAAACTCACTATCCTGCTGGTAATAGCTTATCCAAAGTGACCACTCTCCCTACAATGTGCTTGTTAATCAAGGTGGGCCATTTCCAGCACAAATTCAGGTTTTCTCACCCTCCACCCCCCACACACAAATTCACTCTCCTGCTGGTAATAGCCCATCCAAAGTGACAACTCTCTACACAATGTGCATGATAATCAAGTTGGGCCATTTCCTGCACAAATCCAGGTTCTCTCACCCCCTCACCCCCCTCCAGAAAACACACACACAAACTCACTATCCTGCTGGTAATAGCTTATCCAAAGTGACCACTCTCCCTACAATGTGCTTGTTAATCAAGGTGGGCCATTTCCAGCACAAATCCAGGTTTTCTCACCCTCCACCCCCCTACACACAAATTCACTCTCCTGCTGGTAATAGCCCATCCAAAGTGACAACTCTCTACACAATGTGCATGGTAATCAAGTTGGGCCATTTCCTGCACAAATCCAGGTTCTCTCACCCCCTCACCCCCCTCCAGAAAACACACACACAAACTCACTCTCCTGCTGGTAATAGCTTATCCAAAGTGACCACTATCCCTACAATGTGCATGATAATCAAGGTGGGCCATTTCCAGCACAAATCCAGGTTTTCTCACCCTCCCACCCCCATACACACACAAACTCACTCTCCTGCTGGTAATAGCTCATCCAAAGTGTTCTCTGTGTTTATATAAAGTCTGCTGCAGTTTCCACGGCATGCATCCGATGAAGTGATCTGTAGCTCACGAAAGCTCATGCTCAAATAAATTGGTTCGTCTCTAAGGTGCCACAAGTCCTCCTTTTCTTTTTGCGGATACAGACTAACACGACTGCTACTCTGACACCCACAAGATAAGCACATGTTTTACAATAGCAATTCTACACACCACTTCTGGTTCATGGTGACAAGCCTAAAATACAAGAAAAGTGTACTGCATGCACCAAACATAATCAAAATAACTAGCTCCTGTGAGGCTCTCTCTGAATCTTATAAATTGCTTGTGGAAATAATATTAAGCACCTCTACCTCTGTAAACATGACCCTACGTTATAAGCAATTTTCCTGTAATAAGAATGTCAAGAAACACCACTGGGGCTTCATAAAATAGCTTAGCTGCTATTAATGTGCAATCCTTTTCTTTAAACATTGCTGCCTCGAAGGGGTAAGGATAAGGAACTTATTTAAAAGTCCAAAAGTCACTCAAGGGCTTCCCTCTAACGTAAAAATATTCTGTGGGCCAAAGCCTCAGCAACTGTAAATTTGATGTAGCTCCATTGAAATCAATGGAGACATGACATCTTATACCGCTGAGGATTTTGTCCTGTGGGTAACATTTTCAAGTGTCCACTAATTTCCAGTGCCTCAGCTTTTGGGTGAACAACTTGAAACACTTGGACTGTGATTTTCAAAGGTGTGATCATCCGCTGTTCTTGACTTTAATGGGAACCGTGAATGCCCATCACCTCAGAAATTGAGGCATCTTTAAAGTGCATCCAGGTGGGCAACCGAACATGGAGACACTGAACATTAGTGGACACTTTTAAAATTCGGGTCTATGTGATTTAACTACAATGTTAACGGCTAACTACTGACTACTGTAAAAGAGAGTAATCACTACAGGACGTCTAATAATATATAAAATGTGTTAAATATAATTTAAAAGAATAATTAACAATGGCAAACAAAATTTCCCATTCTGACAGTTTAGTGATGTAGAATAGTTCTCAGGGAATGCTGGTCCCTTTTGAATTAATGAAATATCAGAAGCCTTTAAAGTTGTTACAAAATGAAAGCTCTTAAATAAGTTCTTTCTATAAAAGCAAGAGGAATTAACCAACAAAGCTTCTGCAATTAATATAACTTTGTTATGGGCTCTGATCCTTCAGTATGTTGTAAACAGAGCTTGGTGGGAAATGGTTTTCTTGCCCTATGAGAATTTTCAAGATTACAAGATTTTTCCCATCCCAAATCAGGAATTGAAAATCTGAAAAAAAAATCCAGATCAGGTCAATCAAAACATGTCAGTTCAATAATATTGAAATATTTTGTTTCAATTTGGTCCTTTTAAAATATTTTAAATTTTTTTACTATGAATTAATTTAAATTTCAAAGCAAAAAGTCATATTGACCCAGAAAATGAACTTCTTAGTTTTGAAAATGTTGCAATGGGAAATTCGTCAAAACTGACGCTTTCCAGAGACCCATTTCGGTTTTGACAAATCAGCATTTTTCGATGTAAAAAACATTTCACTGAAAAATGCCCTACCATCTCTAGTATTAAGGTGATAATTCCCTGAACCCATCATATCCAAAAGATCACCTAAAGCTCCAGGGTGAAGACCATGGGTGGCCGCACCACTCCTTAGTCACAATGAAACAGTCTACCATATGTATACAGCTCATTGGTGAAGCAGCTAGAGATTTCTCAGTGGCCGGCGTGAGACTCTGTGATGAACTCCCCCAGGAATCAAGCACCATCATAACCCTCACGGTTTTCTGCCCCAAGTGCAAGTGTAACCTTTAGGTGGGTTTGAGTTCACTTCATTGCCCTTCTCCAGTGCCTAAAAACCCCCAACTCCCATAGAAAGAAGCTGGAGACCCAGAGTTCAGTCTCTAAGGATTTTCAGCAAGGATTACACAGGGTCAACCTCCCCACATCCAAGTCCCAAAAGGAACTAAAGAAATGATTAACCAACCACTCAGTTAAGTGTATAGATTTAAAGAAAAGCCAGTTACAAGAAAATACAAAACTGAGAATAGCAAAATAGAAATGACACTGTCCCCATTACTACATTTACAGAAAAGTTGGTAAATCGCACTAGTTGAGACAATGTAACTAGAACAGTTTGGCTAAAATCAAAACAACATTCAAAGCATACAATTAAAATAGACAAAAGTTATTTTCCCCTCCCAGTTTCCCCTGGCTATAATTAGCATTGCCCATGCTGCCCTGTTAGAGGTTAACAATATCACTAACCTGCTGCAAAATGCTTCAGAGTTAGGGACAACAGCCTGCTCCTGGGCTCAGCTTCTCTTAACTCACACTGGCACATGATCCTTTGTAAAGCAGCTGCCCTGACCGCTTGCCCTCATAGAGTCTGACCCCAGCAACAGGGAACCAGTTGGAGCAGACCCAAAACTACAACACCCAATTCCAAAAGCTTCTGGATCTGGACTGCTAAATCTGCCTAGCAACAATGCCTCAGACACAACTCACTCCTACCTAAAGAGATATCTCCCTATTAGGCACATGGGTTACACAAGAAACATTTCTTCAGCTTGCTTTCTGCATATCAACACAGAGCAGAGTGTTCATTAGAAACAACAATAATAATAAAGGATTGAAACACAAATACGCCACTGCACACAATTTGCCCCTGTGGGAAGAGGAGGAGGAGAGAGAGAGAATGAACCATGTTGCCATTGTTCGTCAGCCACCATAGTGATAAGGGCAGTAGAAGAACAGGTATAAAATAGTGATAAGTCCCTTAGAAATGTGATAGACTCTGGAGGGGCAATGGAGGTGGGACCTGAGCAGAGTCATGGACCAAGCAGTAAGGAAAAGTTCTGAGAACAACGTGCCCACAGATTTCCCTCAAACCAACTGCACCGTTTCTCGGCATTCCTAGAGTCTAAATATTATTTAAAAAGTCAAACCTGTCAAGCACAATGAAGCACCTTGATCTGATTTTTGGTAATTGGTTATTTCATAGGGTACAAATAATCATAAAATCAAATGGTCTCTACTTATAATTTTATAGTAATTGCTTCTATATCACTTGTCAGTTTTTTTCCATAATAAAGTTCATGCATAATTAGCATATAATCTTCAGGCATAAATAACACCCTAATTAGTCTGTAATCTGTAATTATAATGTATTTACCGACTAGTTATATGCGTGTTTGGACTCTATAAAATAAAATATCTTTATTAAAGAAATTGAAGGAGAATTATGTAAATTTTGTGTGTGCAGCTCATTCTTGGAGCTGTCAGGACAAAGGAAACAAAGTTATAACAAATAGTTATTCTCCTTAATCTAATCAAAGAGGTGATACTAGGGGAGAGATAGCGAGCAATACATATCACTGCTGGGTTTTTAAAGGCAAAGCCAAGTCTTTCCTGAACATTTAAGGGTGGAGGCAAAATGAATAATACTATTTAATAGTCAATCAGAGAAACACCCTGCTGTCATGAAATGTACGAGCAATCACATCTGGAGAAGATGAAAGCTCCCGATGGACAGATTTAGTCACAAATTCATACATTAAAGAACAGCAAAGTTTGGATAAAAGATCTGGCAAATGACATCCAAGGAGGATAATGTAATTACAGCCTTAAAACTGTGACAATATTAGGTTAATTCCATAGTAGCTTGACTTCCCCTTAAAATTGTTTTTCAAAACTGTGGATACATGTTTGTGCTGCAGTCATGTACAGTAAAGTCTGAGGAGTATGCTTTATGATCAACATGCTCTGTAGCACTTACGTTTTCATTTTGAAGTTCAAATGATTGCAGATAGGCACTGGTATGTGTTCTGTCTCACAATTTTTATTAGTATGGCTTGCAATACAGTAGCACCTAGAGGCCCCAGCTCAGATCACAGCACTATTCTATTAGGTTCTGTACAAACGCACAGTGAGAGACAGTCTCTGCACTGAAGAGCAAACTCTAAATTACAGTTGGGCTGAAAAAAAGGCAATTCCTTTCTGTGGAACATTTCTCAATTTGTTTTTGTTTAGCAAGCTGTTCGGGGGTGGGGGGGAGGATTTCAGCCAGCTGTCTTCTTAACAGACAATATAGACATAGGGGCGGGTAGAACTGTGGCTCAAAGGGTGTATCTACGCAGCCGCTGAGAGGTGAGTCCCAGCACAGGTAGATAGACTTCCGCGAGCTCTGCAGTGTGCTATCAATATCAGTGTGGATGTTGCAACACTGATGGCAGCTCTGAATAGGACCCAGGGAGTCAGGCATGCTTGGCCTTGGGCAACTAGCCCAAGCCACCACCTGTGCAACAACATCCACCCTGCTATTTTTAGCATGCTAGCTCAAATCCGTCTATCACGCTAGGAATCACACCTCCCAGCAGAAGTGTAAACATAAAGTGACTTGCGCAGCAACGGGGAAGCAAAGTCAGTATTTGGACCGATGATTCCTGAGACTCTGTAGCAGTGTATGCATGCCCCGTCTCCTGTTGAAGCGGACGATGGGTGTGCTAACACCACAGTTACAGTCTACCCAGCTGTTTCGGGACTCACCACGATAAGGCACAATAGCCAGATTCAAAAGGGGGGCCTTTGGGTTCAGGGCAGTGAGGCCTAGCGGCCAGCCTCAGTACCACAGCCTTTAAGTCCAGGGCCGTGTGGCCTAGGGGCCAAAGTCAGTTCAGCTGCCTCGGGGTCAGGGCTGTGCGGCCTTGTGGCCAGAGTCAGCACAGTGGCCCTTGGGGTCAGGGCTGTACAGCCTTGTGGCCGGAGTCAGTACAACCGCCCCTGGGATCAGGTCTGTACGGCCTAGCAGCTGGAGTCAGTACAATGGCCCCTGGGATCAGGACTGTACGGCCTAGCGGCCAGAGTCAGTACAATGGCCCCTGGGATCAGAGCCTAGCGGCTGGAGTCACTACAATGGCGCTTGGGGTCAGGGCTGTGTTGCATTTGGAGCATGCCCAGTCTGGTCCAAGGGATGAGACTTCCGCCGCCCATAGGGTGGGATTAACCCTTTCCTGCATAGTGTGGGGTATGTATGCCCTGTCACAGTCCCACTTTAGTGCCCTATCTTCTTGACCACATTACCTTGCAAATTTGAGTGTGATGTGAGTGTCTGTGATATTCTAACACTCTCTTTCTCTTATTTGGTTTCCTTTTACTATATAGGATGGTTGAAACATGAAAGCAGATCAAGTGTCCAGTTGACTGTCCTCTGTATGATGCTGGTGGGTGACATATAATAGATGAGATGGTAATTATTGTTTATTTGTTGTTGTTAGAGCTGCTTGGGGGGAAAAATGAAATTTCCCATCCCGTGGGAAATTTTGAGATTTTGACATTTGTTTTTCTCCTAAATCAGAATGAAAAATCAAAATCCTGGATTGGTTTTGTGAAATTAAATATTATGATAAGGTCAAAATGTTATTTTGTCTTTATCTTTGTATATTATAGTCAACCTTATTGATTTATATAATATAATCAAAAGAATAGAATCAATAGAATAGAATCACCTTGTCGACATTAAGGCCAGAAGGGACCATTGTGATTATCTAGTTTGACCTCCTGCACATTGCAGGCCAAAGAATCTTACCCTACCCCACCACCTAAATGTTTTGACCTTATTGAAACAAAATAATCTGGTAGTTTCCTATTGAAAAAAAATGATAAAATGTACACTTTCCTGTCAAATATTTAGATTTTGTTAAATCAGCATTTTCAAAACCGCTATGTTGGAAAATTTCCTGCCAGCTTTAGTGGTTTTATATGACTGTGAGTCACTTGTGACCAACACTTCCATTGTATTCATACATAGTAGTTGTATAATTTTACTGCATTTTATTCTTCAGTGACTCAAAAAAGTAAAATGTATAGAAGTGAGAAAGGAAGAAATCCAATTATTTTTGTGTATGGCACCTGCAGGAATGAGTGCTTTATAAATGCTCTATAGCTAGAGGATGATTCTTAGTCCCTTTGAAGCTGTATATAGACATTTATTCTATATTGTTATACTGTCCTGCATGAGGTGACATCCTAAGATTCATGAAGAAATGAGGTTTAGTGGCATCATCTATAATCCAAAACTGATCTTTAGTCTTCTTACGTAAACACACCTAGATGTAACACTACTGTATAGACTAGCTCTTTGCACCTGTAGACCAATTCCCAGGAGCCCTCAAGAGAAGTAGGCCTTTAGGTGGATGTAATTTTCACGATTTTATGTGCACTTACAGTCCTGGACTGCTGCAAAGGTTCATTTCAGTATTGGGCAAAATCCACACTGAGCTGGGTCGTCTTAATAGCTACAAAACAGGGTCTCTTTTTTCCTGCTTTGATTCCATGGTTAAATGAAAATGCCATCTCCTACTCTCCTTATTGTCCTGTAAGTCAGTCAAATGGGGCTTGACCTAAAATCTATATAGCTCATTCCTAAAAGCCTAAACACTTACCTTCTCTGAATAGTGCCTATCTGTAGAAGGAGAACACTGGCTTCAGGGGGGTTATGTGTGCAATAAGGTACTATTTAGTGTTAATAAGGTGGCAAATTCTGGCTCTAAGAGAACCAGTGAAGGCCACTACCAACCTGAGTCATCCTTTCTACAATAGGAAAAAATAACAGCCTCTGTTTGTAACAGAACCAGTTACAAACAGAACAGCCTCTGTTTGTAACAGAACCAGTTACAAACTTTCTCTTCACTTCTTATTTTAATGTGACTATTATAATTTAAAACACAGAGCAATATTTTGTAGCTAAAATATGACCATCATTTTAAATCCGATCTGAACAAGGCATGGAAGAGGGTGGATTCTGGTATTCTTCTTTTGTTTTCCCCTGAGACACTTCTCAGAAATATTTGAATTGTATGCCTATGCTTGTAATTTCTCTGAAGCTTTGTTAGCACCAAACATTGTAAATAGCAAGTGGCATGGGAAAACAAACAAACAAACAAAAAAAGCAAGCAAACAAAACAAAAAAACCCCACCTGTCAGCTTCTTTACACTTGTGTCTTTTATGTTCCCTGAAAAGCTATCCTATTGTCATAAAAAACAAACCTTCCTCTTTGCAAAATCACTACATCCCTATGTAACAAATGCCACTAATAAAGTAAAGAATAAATCCATGGCAGGAAGGGAAACTGTGTGTAAGGAAAGAAATAATTGCTTGTGGATGAAATGGAGAAGCAATGGGCAGCCTAAGGAATTTCCTTTGGATCTTTATTACAGCAAGGGATTGGGGGAATTTGAAAATCTAAGGGTACCAGCAAACAGTAAAGTAGGAGCTGAGAAAATCTCTAAAAAAATCACAAACCTGGAATAAAATGGAAAAATTGATGAATTTAAAAAACAGGGTAAAAAGTATTTGTTGATTGCCTCCATCTGCATGAACTCTGGGGTGAAGTTTAAGCAAAATGCTGGGTAGAGCCAGTAACTAAGCCAAGGGCGAAGAAGAAATGGAAACCGTGAACAACACAGCAGAAGAGAAGAGCTCAATTTAAAAGCAGATCATAGTACTAATTCATCAATAAGAATTGTAGGAGTTTTAAAAACCCTTTGGAGTCACATTTATATACAGTTGCGTGGAATATCTCTAATTATATTCACAATTATAACACCTATCTTTAGCAGAGAGGCAAAACATATAAATGGAAGCCACAGTACAAGGATTCAGAGTAACAAGGTGACAAGTAGCTCAATGAACTGCAGGAGGAAAACCTTTATTTGAAATTAGAGAAGATGAGCGAGCGAGAGAGAAAGAGATGTAGCTAATAACACTGTAAAAAAACCCCAAATCCACACTCCAAATTGTAGCAGAGGAGGTGCTGTTTGCATAGGATCAGACCACTCAAGTGGGCCAGGCGGGATCAGACCACAGGAGCAGGGGCAAGAATAGACACACCATATATGTGCAGGAGGAGGTTCCCAAGAAGGATCACAGAAGGGAGGCACTCTGGGGTTTGTCATGCTGTCTGGAGTGGAGTCTTTCAATCACAGGGCAGACTGTTAAGAAGCAGGGCACAAACCCAAAAATGGTTATGAGTTCTACACTGAGATTATACTTGTTACTTGGTTGGTGAAAACTCCTCAGGCACTATATAGTCTTAACATGGAGTCACTGACAGTCCCCTTGGGCATTCTGATCTATCTTGCTACCCAGGCAAGCTTTATGCTGTATAGCCACTTTACCCCAAAGATCCACAAAATATTCAGGTTACTCCAAGTCCCAAAGGACCAGTCACTTACCCCAGGTCAATTTGCACCTTAGATCTTGCACCAAAGACAATGCTTATAGCCAATCCTATTGTAAACTACCTAAGGGCTTATTAACTAATAGGAAGAAATGAGTTATTTAAAAGGTTAAAACTGGCAAACCTACACACACAAGTGAATTGCAGTGTTAGGTTTCAGATAGTTATAGAGCTCCTGAAATATGCAATCTCTATAAATCCTTTAGGGCTAGCTCAGATTAATTCTGGGGATCCGTTGCTTATGTTTAGGAATATTTTCCCCTTAGAATCCAAACAGCATAAAAAGACCCTACTATCTTCTGGTTAGGGATTTTCATCCCCATCTCCCTAGAGTCCAAGCTGATAGGATGAGGGCTCTTACATGTCTCCATCTTCATGGGTGTACTGGGAGCAATCAACAAAGTCTGTGTTCTTTGATGGCTTCCAATGGCCCATTTGGATTCAATAAGCCTTCCTGTTGGCAAGAGATGACCCCTCCTCCAGAATGAAAACTTGTATTTCATGGTTGGTGACTTTTCTTTCCTGACTGAAATTACAGTTTCAAAGCAAACACTTTTATAGTTACAGAACAAACACAAATATTACCTTATAGAATTGGTAACAGCTATTATAAGGATTATATTATAAGTAGGTTTATATTATAATGCATGCAACAATTTACTAGCATTTCATAAAGTCTAAACACACTAAATACATGGTCACAAGTCTAATACCTGTTTTCGTAATACTAATACATGGGTGAGTCACACTCATTTCCAGCTATGCCTTCAATGGTGCTCACTTGAGGTCTAGGGACATTGGCATGAGCTGGCACCTGGTCTACCAGCATCACAAGGTCATCATGGTAAGCTCTGGTTGGCATGCAGTGATCAGTCACCTTCTATGCACTAGAAAACTAAAGCATTAGGAACTAACCTGGTGGGATAGCACCAGTCAAAGTACCAAATGGCCATGCTGTTTTGGATGCAGGTCAGTTGTACTGCACCACTGCAGCTGAATTGCCCTCTGGGTGCTTATCCCTCAGTTCCCAGTACAGCTTCCTGAAGCAGTGGTATCTGGGATATTTCAAAAGGCTTCAAGGAACCCAAAGGCACTGAGAGCTCTGAGATTAAACTCCCATATCCCCAGCAAGAAAATTCCATAATGTGGTGAGTCTTCTGTCATTGATATTGCATTTATCCTGTATGTGCTAGTCCAAAGATGGATAAGTCTTGGATGCGATACTAAATTCATCATGCCACATGAAATCATGGTCAACAAGGAAAGATATGATCATCACAAATGAATATAAACCACATGTGTTGATGTATCCAAAAGCTCCTGATATAAATCTTCTCAAATTCTTCTGGAGAACTTACTTTCATCTCTCATCCTGCACCTGCATGTAATATTGTCATGTAGAAAAGAAGGGAAAGCATGATTAGGGTTATCACACAGGTGACATTAGCAATTAGTCAGCAAGTGTCATGGCATGATACTTTGGTGATACCTCTCTAAAAGCCATTGTGGCATGATAAGTCCACAACCATATGACAGAACAGTTACATGAGTGCACCACTGTGACATTATCTGATAAAATATGACCATGTATATCATTGTTGCTATGTCTGTTATATAATTTCCAGAAATCTTGTACAAAGTATGTCAAGTAAGGTGTCTATGGAAAGATTATGATTTGCTGAATACGATTATGTTATTTGTATGCATGCATCATTTTTATCTGAAGTTATGAATATTAACTATGTGCCTGTATTTCAAATGTTTGCTCCTGTGGTAACAACAACAAGGTAATTAACTTGCACATCTTGAAGGGACTATTCAAGTTAAATGGCTCATTAAGGAAAACTTAACTCACAATGGACCGCGGAAGATGCCTATCTACACTTAATGGACTTTCCTGTTATAGTCTCTGCTATGACTAAGTGAAATCATGCATGGACATGTGACTTGCCCGTGTGACTCAAACCACCATCTTGTTACCTGTAATTTTCCACAGTGAGAATAATGGGTTTCCTTTCCCATTGGAATTGGCAGAAGCTATAAAAGGCCCTGAAAACATCTCCATTTTGCCTCTTTCCTGCTCAAACCTCTGGACTATGGACTTACACTAATTGGACATTCTAACCAAAGGACTGAGGACCTTCCAATGATTTGGAAGCAACCAGAAACTTAACAAGCCAGCAGTTTTTTCCATCACTGCTACAAGCCTGATCCAAGAACTTTTTGTATGTATTTATTGTATGTATTTGATTCCTTTAAACAATTTTAACTTTCTTTCTTTCTTTCTTTCTTTCTTTCTTTCTTTCTTTCTTTCTTTCTTTCTTTCTTTCTTTCTTTCTTTCTTTCTTTCTTTCTTTCTTTCTATTAATAAAGCTTTAGATTTTAGATACTAAAGATTGGCAACAGTGTGATTATTGGGTAAGATCGAAATAATGTATTGACCTGAGTGTGTGGCTGGTCCTTTGAACTCAGAATAACCCTTTTGTTTGACTAAATTGGTTTTAAATAACCACTCAACTTTAAGTCTAGTGTCTGGGTGTTGAATTCAGGACTGGAATGCCTAAGGAGACTGCTTTTCAGACTTCTTGTTAGCCAGTGTGGTGAAACAGAAGTTTACTTTTGTTGCTGGATTTGTATATCTTATGAGAGAATAACCACCAATTTTGAGGTGTGTCTGCCCTATTTCTCAGCAGTGTGCCCTGAGTTTGGTATTCTCAGTTGTAACCCACGGAGGCATGGTTACAGCCACACACAAAAAATTGTTGCAGTCACAAAAATGATGCAAGCAATTATTGCCAATGCCTTACTGCCGGGAGGAATGAGTGTACTTGTTCCTATCTAGGTCACCTTCCAAGTGCAACACGGAAACAGCTTTTGCTGCTGGTGAGCATCATGCAATCCTTGTAAGTTAAGTCACAGTGGCTCTCTTGCCTAAAGTCATTCATAACAAATATACCAGATTATGATTTACTGAAATGGCAGAATCTCCTGTCACAATCATTGGATAATCACATAAACCTTTATGCTCGTGATGCCAGGGTCAAAGGCCTCCGCAGTAGCTCTCCTAGTTAAAGCGGCAAAGAGTCCTGTGGCACCTCATAGACTAACAGATGTATTGGAGCATGAGCTTTCATGGGTGAATACCCACTTCGTCGGATGCATGTAGTGGAACTATTTTTGGATGAAAGGCATTTCAACATCTGACTACACTGCTCACCCCCATGACCTCTAATAGGTGGCAACATTTCTCACATGTAGACCCTGAGGCAGACACACTGTTTGGGAAGATACTTCAGATTCACTAAGTGGTATTCTGCTCTGGGCTGCTACCGCGGTTGTGAGTGGAATCCATGTTGGTTGTGGTGAAGCTGAGACAAGGCCCTGATTGAAAATGTCCACAATAGAGCCACCAAATGTTGCAGCAGGGATTGTTCCTTGCATGCTTAAACAGCACCTGTCTAACATGCGTCTGAAGACTACGTTTCCTGGGGGATGGTGGCATCGAGATGCTTGAGCCGACTCTCTAGATAGTTTAATTAAAGCAGCTACTCAAGTTGTTGGGTTTAACATGTGGATACTAGGTGTGTTGGTGGCCTGTGATATGCAGGACGTCACACAAGATGATCTGGTGATCCTTTCTGACCTTAAACTCTTACTTCTCTTATGAAAATAAAAATGAATATAAAGTACCAAAATCATAATTGAAACTGGAAGCTAAAGGGAGGAAGGTGGTTACTGCATATATTTCATATAGATTCCACTTCACCTCAGACAGTTGAAGCTTCTAAAGATATATAATTGGGCAATTATGACACAAAGAAAGGAATGATAATTTTTGTGAGTGTTATAGAACAATGATAAGCCATTAATTGAAACTCTAATTACCGCTTATAAGTGTTTGACAAAGTAGACGGTTTTTAGCACAGTGCTAGAAGCAACACTTAAGGCATTATTTCTATCAAAGCTTTTGGATTAAATTGCACGATTGTTTAGAACTATTATCTTCTCCTTTGAATGATGTGCCATTCTGAATCTTCAGTTTTATGACCATTTTATACTATCATAGAATCATAGAATCATAGAATATCAGGGTTGGAAGGGACCCCAGAAGGTCATCTAGTCCAACCCCCTGCTCAAAGCAGGACCAATTCCCAGTTAAATCATCCCAGCCAGGGCTTTGTCAAGCCTGACCTTAAAAACCTCTAAGGAAGGAGATTCTACCACCTCCCTAGGTAACGCATTCCAGTGTTTCACCACCCTCTTAGTGAAAAAGTTTTTCCTAATATCCAATCTAAACCTCCCCCACTGCAACTTGAGACCATTACTCCTCGTTCTGTCATCTGCTACCATTGAGAACAGTCTAGAGCCATCCTCTTTGGAACCCCCTTTCAGGTAGTTGAAAGCAGCTATCAAATCCCCCCTCATTCTTCTCTTCTGCAGGCTAAACAATCCCAGCTCCCTCAGCCTCTCCTCATAACTCATGTGTTCCAGTTCCCTAATCATTTTTGTTGCCCTTCGCTGGACTCTCTCCAATTTATCCACATCCTTCTTGAAGTGTGGGGCCCAAAACTGGACACAGTACTCCAGATGAGGCCTCACCAATGTCGAATAGAGGGGAACGATCACGTCCCTCGATCTGCTCGCTATGCCCCTACTTATACATCCCAAAATGCCATTGGCCTTCTTGGCAACAAGGGCACACTGCTGACTATGTTAGATGCTATATACTGTAGAGGCTAGATTCTGCTACAAGCGCTCACATTGATTAGTAACTTACTGTGCTAATAGTCCTATTTGGTTTGATTGTCATAGATTCATCGATTGTAATGCCAGAAGGTACCACTGTGATCATGCATTCTGATCTCCTCCTCCAAGGGAAGAAAGTCAAGGGTTGGCTCAGTCCCTTCAGGCTGACACTCCAGATCAGCCTCCCTCAGCCACTTCCTACTTTCTCTGGGTTGCCTTCATTTTGGGTTATAGCCCAAGCCTTCTGTTTATACAGTCCCAGTAGTTCAGAGCCTCAGGTACAGGGAGGGCAGGGTGGTGGTGGGGGTTCCAAACTCACTTTCAGTGTCCAGTCATTCCCCTTCATCAGGAAAAAGGGCAGGCTCCTTCCCCTGTACATTGTTTTGCCTCAGCAGCTATAGCTTGTCTGCCTTCATGCAGCCAGTCTCTCCTTCACACTCCTCACTACCTAAGTGCCAGAGATCCCTTTTGAGCTGGGCTTCCATAGGGAGCATGCCCAACAGCTGCTAAAGGGGAGGGCCTCCTTGGTGCAGTTTTGCTTCACCACTCCTTTAATCTTAGGGGTGGGGTCTGTAAATCCCATCACTTTTGTCTCTATGTGTGTGTGTGTGTCTGCACATGAATGAACGAACATATTGTATGTGCCTTTTGGTGAGGGTCCAGCCTTATGGGCCTTTAGTCAGGGCCTCCATTATTCTTTATAGTTATATCTATGTTCTTTTGGGAAACCCTAGAATTAAAAAAAAAGTTACTTACAAATAAATTTTAGTTTGCTGGCAAAGAAAACTATACTTCTAGTAGTTGGACCTTTTTTCCCACAATTTCCCTGGCCACCTGGGGTTGGTTTTTTTTAAGATCCATCATTCTCAGATTGGTTCCAGAGAATCATTGACTTTCCAGAGTATCGCTGTACTTCTGTCCTTTTCTCCAAGTTTGGCCTCGGGGTTTTCCTGACGGGGATAACCTTCCTGCCACTACACCAGTCTTGGCCTCCTGAAACAATCCAGGTTAATCATCAGCACTTCCCCTTGGAGCTGTTTTTTAATAGTGATCTAACATGGAAACATTTGTAGACCATGAAGGGCAGGAGTATAAATGAAGAGGAGGCAGGCTCTCCGCCATACTGAGCCCGCTCCCATCAGCTGCACTGGACAAGGGCGTGGTCTGCCTAAACAAATAGCTAGCTCCTTCAAGAGACTCTGAGGACAACTGGTGTCTTATCGCTTTGAAGTATGGGAGGTTACCACTAGCCCCTCCTCCCCCGGGAAGTGGGAAGCTGAGGGGTAAGGAGTCATTAGGGAACTTCCAGCAGTATCCATTTCAGACTTACTGGTTATTCACTCAGAAAAGATTGCCCAAACATTGTGGAAAGCCTTTCCATTGATAGGATAACTGCAGAGGAAGGTATGGGAAAGCAATGACTACCCAGATAAGAGATGGAATTCTGCTGAAGAAGAGGCTCTCCTACCATATAAAG
The DNA here is from genome assembly GCF_965140295.1 of Lepidochelys olivacea. NCBI lineage: Eukaryota > Metazoa > Chordata > Testudines > Cheloniidae > Lepidochelys > Lepidochelys olivacea. Next base: position 13,655,461 of record NC_140412.1, read on the forward strand.
ATGATCTCCCTTGAAGGAATAGATAGGCTAGGGTACCTCTACTGCTAAATGGAGATTACCTCCTGCCATGATTCATTTGATGGGAGCCAAAGGAGTTTCTGGGCATTGGTCCCAGTTTATGTGGCCTCAGTGACCTTGGTCCATGGTGACCCAGTCAACTGAAAATCAGCACAACACTTAATCTGGAGCTGAAACAAAGGAGTCTGTGGGAGCAGGCTCTTCATCCACGGAGCAGAGGAAGAAGAGCTTGCTGTGGGTGTCAGGCGCGAGTCATCCCTGTGGCCATTTGTCTAAGTGTCAGCTGATGGAAAGTGGAGGGGAGGCTAAGCTCTAGATGTACAGGACTAAAACAGCTCTTGGTTTCTGGTACAGACGTAACCCTCACACACTTGCCAGTACTAGTATGTGAAGGCCCATCAATGAAATGCAATCTTACTTTATTTCACAATGATAAAGATGTAGGATCAGATTGTGTGTTCATTCTCCAGGATACACAGCCCAGAAGGTGCAGTCCAAAAAGAGTAAGGTGGGTATCAGGTGGTCTTAAGAGCTGAACTGGGGGAACAATGCAGGTGCACCTATGACAGCAATTCTACCCCATCCCCTGGTAGGCTGTTTATGGCCCCATGTGTCTCCAGAACAGCCTACAGGAGCCAGAGTAGGGGAATGGAATCCTTGCCCCTGTTTGGGACTGGTATTTTCAAGTACTGTAGAACATGAGGGCCAACTTCTGCTTGGGTTACTCATATGAGTTAATTGTTAGTGATCATTGGGAGTCCTTGGGTGAGCAAGGCAAGCCAGGTTTGGCAATGAAACCCAAAAGTGAAACTAATATTTACAAGGAAACAGCGATGATGTCCTGTCCTTTTGCGCTGATCACTACACTTAGGCTTTTAATTAACACTGCATTATCACACCTCTCACATCACAACTTCAATTAGGGTCCCATCCTGTGGTGTGCCGAGCTCCCCCAGCTCCCAGTAGAGCCAGTGGGAAATGAGGACACTCAGCACCACACAGAACAGCACCTGGCAGAATCAGGTCTTTAATGGGGACAGTGCAGAAGCTGGGGAAAAAAGGGAGTTTGAAGTGTCTTACAATAAAAGGTGCAGGCAGCTCTAGAAAACAATTGTCCAACTTGCCTCTGCTGAATCAGGGAGCCGCAACTGGGCCTTTTGTGGTCTTTTATGCCCAGCAGAAACTGGTTGCCACAGAAAAGCCCTATACAGATGCCGCACCTACCTAGTTAAATTCCTGATTTCAGCATCCGAGTTCTGCATTTGCCAGGGAAACGTCTTCATGGCCAAAGGCTGTGATGAGCTGCAGGTCACATGACAGGACGTGAGAGAGAGGAAGAAAAAGCACAATGAATCAACAACCTCATCAGTAACGGGAGGAAGACAAAGACAGAGCATTACACGTTTATGTCAGCTCGGCTTTTCAAATGGCTTTGCTAATGAGTAGTCAAACTAAAATTACAGGCTTTGGTTTTTGCCACGTTTCCCCCTTTTCCATTTACTCCTCATACGTCACAATTGTATGGTGCCACTCTTGCCTGTCTCCCACCTAGAGGAATGGGGAAACCTGCCACTCACCATGCTAATTCAGAGCAGACAGGGAGGCTAAGGACAGTAATAATAACAGCTTTATAAGTCTGTGGTGTGCAAGGGTCGATAGGAGAGGGAGGCAGGAAAGATGGGAGAAGGAAAAAAAAATACAAGAGGTAAAGGACAAGAAGAATTAATAGATTCAAAGGCTAGACGGGACCATTATGATCATTGAGTCAGATGTCCTGAATAACACAAGCCATAGAATTTCACCCAGTAATTCTAAAGGAGATACTGTAGTTCAACCAGAAGTCTTGAATTTGACTCAGGAATTACTGGGTGAAATGCTATGGCCTAAGTGTTGGAGAATTTATCATGCCTCTTAATTGAAAGGAAAAAAAAAAGGAAGGCAGAAAAGCGAACTGGGAAGAGAAACAGCACTGCAATGTTGGGGAAAGCACTCATTAGAATGTGGCTCAGAATGGGCTACTTGGGAAAGTGGCTAGAATGAGTTTTATTGCTGATGAATGTCGCAGAAGAATGCACATCCATACAAGGCCAGACTTTGAAAGGGCCGGGCACCTGTTCTGGCCCCCCCACGCCCCAATAAAACTACTATATGTGACACCAGGTAATTGTGTTACACAGCCTGCTGATGTGCATCCCAAATGGGAAACTGAACAAGTCACCGTAGTCACACAAAGGATTATGAATTTGTCTCTGCAGTCATCTGGCTACATGTGCATTTGTGGCAGGCATGTGCACGGTTAGGGTACCTTCTGAAAACTGAGGTTTGATGACAACAGGCAGGAGTAGGCAGCAGGTTTAAAACAAAGAAAAGGAAGTATTTCTTCACACAATGCACAGTTAACCTGTGGAACTCTTTGCCAGAGGATGTTGTGAAGGCCAAGACTATAACAGGTTTCAAAAAAGAACTAAATAAATTCATGGAGGATAGGTCCATCAATGGCTACTAGCCAGGATGGGCAGGGATGGTGTCCCCAGCCTCTGTTTGCCAGAATCTGGGAATGGGAGACAGGGGATGGATCACTTGATGATAACCTGTTCTGTACATTTCATCTGGGGCACCTGGCATTTGTCACTGTCAGAAGACAGGATACTGGGTTAGATGGACCATTGGACTGACCCAGTGTGACCATTCTTATTCTGAGTATGGAATAAGTGGTGCAAAGGCTCTCTCTGGAGCTCTTCAACACATTCCCAAGAAAAGCTGTAACCACATTAAACTAACTTGATCTGGATGCTTGACTGGAAATGTGGGGCCTGAATTTTCAACTTTTGCATGAGTAGTTCTTCCTCATGTGAGCTGATTTCAGTCAGACCCCTCTCCTGAACTATTCCTCTGACTCAGCTTGTAGGAGTAGACACTTGAAACTCAGGCAAGTTTAATCAAAACTCTCTCAAAACTGAGCCAGATTTTTGGTTTAGTGACAGGATCATGCAGAATGTGTGGCCTTGAGCAGCTCTGATGTGAAACTCAGCAGTTTTAGCTGAACTCTGCTTTGATATTCTAGAAACCTAAAGTGTAACTTTGTTAGGTGCAAACCCACATGGATTAAAACCACATGAATAATTTGCCTGGAGTCCTCTGAAGCCCTAGATTTCCATGGTGTGGCCAGCTGTTCTCTGTTTCTATGCTCACTCCATGATGCCATTAAAGCACATTAAAGACTGGTTAAGGTTGGTGTAAGCAGAAATGTTTGTATTTAAAAACAAGAAAGTATACTAAAATTAGACACAGAGCACTGAGCTCTGGTTCTTATGTTTGAAAAAGGATGAGGTTTTATCTTTGAATCAGCTACAGACAAAGAAGGATACTATTGTTAAAGCTATACCACTACATTTTGGGAAGAAACACTGCACATAGGCAGTGGCTTAACAGTGGCAAATAGCGGCTTGTATTTTTGACCCTCTCTCTGTTCTTATAATTTTGATGTGATTTACCAAACCATACTCTTTTTTTAAATAAAAGGAGCAAAGAGAGCACAGAAGATCACATAAAACGAAGTCTGAGAGAACGATCTTCCTTCTGAAGTTCTTAAAGAACTGCCCTTCAAAGGAACTCACTAGCATAGCTGCCACCAACAGAGGAGAACTTGCTGTGATGGCAGCTGTGGATGAAACACGTCCATTATGATGACCGTGCTGGCACAGCCCTTTGTTGGTGGGGTGTCAACCACCCAAGTGGGAGTTCTGGGCGGCATTTGGTTTTCACCTCTTCAGAAAGTGCATGCTCAGCCAATGAGGAAGGGGATCTGAACCCACCCCGTTTGGAATGATTAAGGCAGCTTGTTCCATGTGGTACTTTATCTAAGTTACTTATAGGGCCCGCATTAACGTAATATCAGAGCACCTCACCCTTTGTAATATATTTTTCATCACAACACCTCTATGAGGTATAGAATGATCATCTCTGTGTTATAGATGAGGAACTGAGGCTTAATGACTCACCCAAGGTCACGTAGAAATATGTGGTGGAGCATGGATTTGAACTGAGGTCTCCCAAGTACTAAAGCATTGCTCTAACTACTGAACCATCCTTCCTCTCTGCTTTTGGAGGCCTTTGCTTTTCAGAGGGCATGTGGGCAGCACTTTTTGAAAATACAAGATGACTCAAGTGGGGCAAAAACAGAAGCACCCCACATCACTAGTAAAGTGAAAGGAAGAAGCTGTATCTCTGGTCTCATCCCTATAAAACCAGAGACTACTGGTAAGCCAGGAGCAACTGCAAGGGAAAACTAATTCCTTGAAATAGGCCACCAATGTTACTCGTTCGGGCAATATTTAGCCGTTTCTGTCATTGTGGTACTTAGATTGGGTCCCAGGTATTCAAAGCCACAGGCCTGTGGGTGGAACGTTACAAAATTAAACAGCCATCATTCAAGCTGCCAAATATCCGAGCACCTAGTGTTTTACGTAGCGCTGTGCAAGTGCCTATAATGGCTGCACAGCATCTGACTAAAATGGCATCACTGTGTGAAAAAGGGGGGAAAATCCTTCTTTTGAACGTTTGGGAATCAATTTGAAAGGTTGTGTTTTTTTGCAGAAATACTAAATCTTGAATCAAGAGCATGAAAATTAGTTCAGCTGGAGGGAAAATATTCACTGTCCAACCGTTGTGCTCACTGTACTTTCCTTTTTTTCCCCATTTCTAATCTAACCATGCCCCTTTATGCAAACAGGGGCCTTTCTAGCATACCATTTAGTCTAGCAAATGTCACCCGTTTGCCTGGATTCATTTTATCAGTCTTTTAACCATACATTTTTAGTCCACCGTAAGAAGAAATCTGAATTCAATCCCATTCTTCAAAACATATAGGATGGACAGCTGAGTGGCGCATGTGGTATTGAGCTGGCTAGTATATAAGTGAAGAAAACACTGCCCTCTGATGGATCCAATCAGGACTGCTCTACTGTTTAACATAGCTCCTATACTGCTAATAGCCAAGAGAGATTTTCCTTTCAGCCCAAGTGGCAAGCACCTGTGCTTTTAGGGGCAGGAGGACATGAGTTCTATCTCTACTGCTTTCTTAAAATTAAAGAATCTACATGAAGATGGCAGGTTTCTTGCTACCCTCTCAGGGGGACTGCTGCTACCTGAAAACCTGGCCTTACATTTACAGTATTACCCCTTACCTCGGTATCAGAAAACAAGCCTCTTCCTATTATAAACTGTCAGCACAGATTTTGCTCCCCTTGATTCTCTATTTCCTTTCCCTTAGTTTTCACAGGGCCTGTCCGAGAGCCAGAATTTCTTGGAGCTTTGTTATATCCCTTTGTGTTTTCAGGTGTGCTATCACTGCCTCAGACCTAGCGCTGCAACAGAGGTCAGGCAGTTTTGACGTTTGCCCAGCAGAGAGGCTTGGACGTGTTTTGTAGTTTGGGGAAGTGATATGGGAACAGCTGGGAATAGTTCTGCTCACTTGCCTTGGGTGTTAGCTTTCAGTTCCTGGGTTCTCCTGCATGGGCAATGCTCAGGGGGACTATAATCTATCTATTGTAAGTACTAATATGCCCTCCTCGTTACCACAGTATGGGAGTAAAAAAAAAATGGTTCAGAAACCAAAATCTGAACATTTTCAGTGAAAAATGAACTGGAAAAAAAAGATTTATTTTACTGAACAATAAAAATAGCTACTGAAAACAATGGAAAGATTCCCATTGACTTCAATGGACTTTGGATCAAGCCTTAAATTTTCAAAAGTTGCATTCGTCTCTAGTCATGTGACTCCAATCACAGTAAATGGGAATTTATAATGTGAGTCACTCTCTCCCCAACAACCAGATTTTTTAAAAACTTGGCCCACTAATCAACACAAAGTATTGAAATCTCTATTATGAAATTTCTCAATGCTAAAACCGGCATACTGATCACCTTGCAATGGTCTAGTGGAGGAATCGGCAACCTTTGGCACACGGCCCACCAGGGAAATCCACTGGCAGGCCAGGCCAGTTTACTTACCTGCAGCATCCGCAGGTTTGGCCGATCGCAGCCCCCACTGGCCGCGGTTCGCTGTTCCAGGCCAATGTGGGCTGTGGGACGCGACGGCCAGCACATCCCTTGGTCCGCGCTGCTTCCTGCAGCCCCCATTGGCCTGGAACGGCAAACCGCAGCCAATGGGAGTGGCGTTTGGCTGAACCTGTGGACACTGCAGGTAAACAAACCGTCCGGCCCGCCAGCGGATTTCCCTGATGGGCCGCGTGCCAAAGGTTGCTGACCCCTGGTCTAGTGCCAAATAATGTTCCCAATGTCAGTGTTCTCTGTTGAAGTCAGTGGAGTTACTTTGACTTATGCTGGTGTAACTGAGAGGGGAAAAAAAGGGCCCAATTCTTGTCTCAGAGACTCAGCTGGAAATACTGTCTGGTAAGCAGTTTTACAAACAGCATCCCAATGCCTGATATTCCTTAGTGTTCTCAGGCTCCCCTGCAACCTACACGCTTGTGTTTTTTTTTATTTAAAGAAAACTTGTGTTTAGTGAGGGTCCCCAAATAGCTCATTTTTCATTTTTCCTTCCTTAATTGTTTTTTATTTCACTTGCTTTAGCTTTTTTTTTTTCAGAACATACCCGAACTTCCCCTGTCATATCTTTTAAGTAGTTCAGATTTTCCCCATCTTACACAATAGTCTCTTCAAAGAAGTTTTGTGTCAGCTGTTCCAGACCACAGACTGCTGGCTGTCTTCACTTCAGGTATGCTCAGGAATATAGGATCACAGATCCCTCAACCCCAGTATCCTACTTCCAACAGTAGCCAATCTCAGGAAGAAGCTGAACTACTGTGGACATCTGACACTTTGGGAGACCTTTTCTAATAAAAGAGGGGAAGGGGATGTAATCAGAGCTGGTTGCAATTTTTTTTTTCCTGCTGTAAATTTCGACAATTTAAAAAAAATCAACAAAATTTACTACAGAAAATTTTGAATTTTAGTCAAAAACCAGAAAACTGTTTCTCTTTGTTTTGTTTTCAGATGAAAACTTTTCAGAGTGAGTTTTAGTTAAAAAAAAAAGTTGACATTCTCCCTGGAAAGCAAGCACTTTGCACAACAATTCCCGTTTAATGGGGAAAAAAAATTCCCACCAAAAAACAGTTTCAACTGAAAATATTCGACCAGCCCTAACTGGCATAGACAGTGTGATCATGTTTCCCTGTATTGGATGGCTTAGCATCTACACATTCACAGGTAACAGGGTAGTTCTGTTAGATCATGTGGTTGGGCCTTTGGGATCAGTCCCCTCTGATGACTGTGGTCTCTGCATTTATAAAGCCATGAGTTTATTGTTAGCACTATACATAAATGGAAGGAATTATTTCCTGGCCCTTAAGATGATTGTTTTGTAACTTGAAGCCTGAGATCTAAACCTAAAACTGCAAGCAAAGCTCAGGCAGAGGGGTGGCCACCCAGAAGGAATGTTTACACAAACCCTGTCAAGAGAAACAGCAGAGTCTTGCACAGCTCTAATCTTTGCCTATAACATAGAAGGAACTAGATTGTAATAACATCAAGGTTTCATTTTAAGTCCACTAAACCAGTGACATTCTGCTTTAAGATTCCCTCAGCACCATCAACTCAGCTCTGTTACATAGTACAGTTAAGAGGGCACAGTCTGTTAGAGCATTATGTGACATATCTCAAAGTTCTTCAGATCAACATATTGTAGATTAGCCTTATCACCACTACACTAGGATATTTTAAACATCCCCTTGAAAACACTGTGGCTGGTAGAAAGTCAGTTAAAGGGAAAGTATGCCAGAATGCATTCCAAGACCACCAAGGTTAACATACACAAGTAAAAAAAAAAAAATGTAGCAGGCTAGCATACAATTCTTTACTATGTTTCAAACAATATTTGATACATGCAGTAAACTTTGTAGGCCAGGTAAATGGCCCATGGTCTAACACATACACAAATATCAGGGAAGCAGGAAAGGCTAGTGGCGATGTTTGAAAGTCAGCAGGCCAAAATGACCAAATACAAGTAAACTCAAAGCAAGCTTGCCCAGGCAGGTCAAGATCACACTAGACCTAACTTGAAACAGGGTGGACAAAGTCTAATCTTCCCCTTCTAAGTGGCTCCCAGTGCTGGCTAATCACAAATATTAGTCATGGAGAACAGAACTCCTGGTTGGGTGTTTCGATACTTGCCTTCCTTTAAAGTTAATGAAAGATACAGCTCTCAATCTACTAGAGCCAGTGCTTTGAAAATCTCAGGCCATACGTTTCACGTCAAATAAAACAGGTGTCTACCCAGTCAAAGCCCATCTTTATGACTTGATTGCCTTCAATTAATCCATATAGTATGTAGGCAACAAAGCACCAGTTTAAGGCACTTGTGTGCTGATTTCGTTGGCTAAGTTAGCATTGGGGTGTCTAGAATGAGTATTTACTGGTCTACATATGGATGTAAGTGCCTCAATTTAGCTACAAAAATTTAAGAATTGGGCTGCAGCATTGTTTTTGTTCCTTGATTGGATGAGCATCAGTATTTCTGGCAGAAATACTGTACTCGTGCGTTTGAATTTAAGTCCAGTTTCTGTGAATACTAGCACCCGTAACTTTGAAACTCATTCTTCATGAAAAGGAGTACTTGTGGCATCTTAGAGACTAACCAATTTATTTGAGCATGAGCTTTCGTGAGCTACAGCTCACTTCATCGGATGCATACCGTGGATTCCACGGTATGCATCCGATGAAGTGAGCTGTAGCTCACGAAAGCTCATGCTCTAATAAATTGGTTAGTCTCTAAGGTGCCACAAGTACTCCTTTTCTTTTTGCGAATACAGACTAACACGGCTGTTACTCTGAAACCTGTCATTCTTCATGAACATTCATGCTAGCGCCTTTAAGGGACCAGGGTGGAACAAGGTTGTGGCTACTGCTCCAGAATCCAGCATGGCAGCTCTGTGCCTTTGCCGTGAGGTGGGGCTTAATTTCAGCTACTAGTCCCAGCCACACTATCCCTGAAAATAACCTGGTTACACTTGTGTTATGAAGAACTGGATTTCAGCAAGTAAGTACGAGCCCTTCCTTGCCACCCTTATTCACAGGGACATTCTTACTGCATTCAGAGGGGTGCATAACGAGGCCATAGCTCTCTGCAGCTAACTACACACAACTGAATGTCATGGTAACTTTCTGCAAAATGTCACTTTTTGAGAAAACAAGTCCTTGCACATCTGGAGCTGCTTAAAATCAATTTCCTTTTCCTCTTATTTTTTCTGCTCTATAACTAAAATGAGCCTAAACATTTTACATCTCTTTTTGCAATAAATAAATAAATGCCATCTGGTCTAACAACTCAGTTGCCAATTATGAGCCTGGAGCAATCTGAAACTGCCAGATATTCAGCCCCCAAAAATATGGTTTCCAACAGAAATGCTAAGAGAACCTTTGTGTTGGCTCGGTGCCAAGCTATGGTGCCATGCAAGCATTTCCTGCCACCTCACAGCCATTTGCAACAAATCAGTGCAATCTGCCTTGCACGAGAATTAATGCATTATGGTAACTTGCTTAATAGAATCTCAGTTCAGTACTTACTCTTCTATCTTCTTTTAATCATAGATGAAATTTTTTTGCAAGCCAGCTATATTCCTGATGATCAAATCTTCTAGAGTTATATCCTAGTTAAAAACCATGTTTAGAAGTTTGCAACAAATGCAAGAAAAAGCATCCACTTGAAATAAGTAGTCCAGTGTTTCTTTGTAAAGTCAAGGTATTACCGTGGTCTATTAAACCTCTTAAGATGTGGGTTGAAAATATGTCTAAGAGCAGGTGAATCATTGCAAAACCAGTGAGTTTTTTTGCATCAAATTCCAAACAGCTGCTCAGTTTGACCCTGTTTTCCCTTCTTGTAGTCACAATTTCTGCACAATCATTAGAACAGGGTTTTTTTCAAACACATGTCTGGAGACAGGCTGTTCTTCACATGCAGAACTGTATATACAAATGAACATACCGTTATGCAGGACGTGAAAATTTGTTCTTTACCATTTACCTATTTATAATATTTCAGTCAACCCGTTAGGAAGCAGAAGCCGCACCACATGCTGTCGGTGACCACTCACATGCTGTGCAAACCACCTGAGCATTGAAAACTGGTCCTCCAAATCAGTCACTGAATACTTACGAACAGCAAAGACATTCATAGGAATCAGGGTTGGGTTGGGACCAAATCATGAACAGAAATAAGGGATACATATAACTGTGAAATTATTTGCAATGAATAAATGCACCAGCTCTAGTTGGGAGTGAAACCTATGCCCTGACCCAGCAACATTTTCTCATGTGAATCGTCCCACAAGGCAGATTTGCACATGTGAGTATAAAAATACTCCAGGGACAAGTCAGAGGAGGGTAAAGGAAAAGACATCAAGAAGTCTGATTTTAGGCTTAAGGCACTGGAGTGGGACTCAGGAGATATGAGCTCATTTCCCAGCTCTGCCACTGGTTCCCTCAGTGACCTCAGCAAGGTGATTCTCTCTGTGCCTTATTTCCCCATCTGTAAAATGGGGAGAATAGCATTTAATTTGTACAATTTGTCTATTTAGGTTCTTAGCTTTTGGGGGAAGGGGCTGTCTCTTGTTATCTATAAGTACTGTTCACACAACGGGGGCCCCGATTCTTTGCTGGGGCCTGCGGGTGCTATTGTTACATACATGATTAATAATGACAGGTTTCAGAGTAACAGCCGTGTTAGTCTGTATTCGCAAAAAGAAAAGGAGTACTTGTGGCACCTTAGAGACTAACCAATTTATTAGAGCATAAGCTTTCATGAGCTACAGCTCACTTCATCAGATGCATATCGTGGAAACTGCAGCAGACTTTATATATACACAGAGAATATGAAACAATATGAAACCCCTCCAACGCATTATTAAGGATCTACAACCTATCCTAAAGGATGACCCAACACTCTCACAAATCTTGGGAGACAGGCCAGTCCTTGCCTACAGACAGCCCCGCAACCTGAAGCAAATACTCACCAACAATCACATACCACACAACAGAACCACTAACCCAGGAACTTATCCTTGCAACAAAGCCCGTTGCCAATTGTGCCCACATATCTATTCAGGGGACACCATCACAGGGCCTAATAACATCAGCCCCACTATCAGAGGCTCGTTCACCTGCACATCCACCAATGTGATATATGCCATCATGTGCCAGCAATGCCCCTCTGCCATGTACATTGGTCAAACTGGACAGTCTCTACGTAAAAGAATAAATGGACACAAATCAGATGTCAAGAATTATAACATTCATAAACCAGTCGGAGAACACTTCAATCTCTCTGGTCATGCAACCACAGACATGAAGGTCGCTATCTTAAAACAAAAAAAACTTCAAATCCAGACTCCAGCGAGAAACTGCTGAATTGGAATTCATTTACAAATTGGATACAATTAACTTAGGCTTGAATAGAGACTGGGAGTGGCTAAGTCATTATGCAAGGTAGCCTGTTTCCTCTTGTTTTTTCCTACCCCTCCCCCCCAGATGTTCTGGTCTAACTTGGATTTAAACTTGAAGAGTGGTCAGTTTGGATGAGCTATTACCAGCAGGAGAGTGAGTTTGTGTGTGTATGGGGGTGGGGGGGATGTGAGAAAACCTGGATTTGTGCAGGAAATAGCCCAACTTGATTGTCATGCACATTGTGTAAAGAGTTGTCACTTTGGATGGGCTATCACCAGCAGGAAAGTGAATTTATGTGGGGGGGTGGAGGGTGAGAAAACCTGGATTTGTGCTGGAAATGGCCCACCTGATGATCACTTTAGATAAGCTATTACCAGCAGGACAGTGAGGTGGGAGGAGGTATTGTTTCATATTCTCTGTGTATATATAAAGTCTGCTGCAGTTTCCACGATATGCATCTGATGAAGTGAGCTGTAGCTCACGAAAGCTTATGCTCTAATAAATTGGTTAGTCTCTAAGGTGCCACAAATACTCCTTTTCTTTTTATGATTAATAATAACACTGACATTTCAGTGGGACTGTACCTATGAGTAAGGGCTCTAGGATCTGGCCCTGAGTTCATTGTTTTCAGCCAAATCACTGACTCATCCTTACATAAACTGGGCGTGATGATGATGAGACTTTCCTTTTAAGGGGGCAAGGAAAGGATTAGCCAGGGTTTGGAAGGTGATGTTTACATGCCTTTAGCACAGCTATAAGGAGAAGTGGAGTAATCCTTGCCTGGTGCTACAAGATATGCTACTTTGAAATTCAGGGGTAAAGAGAAGAGTTGGTTGAACTACAAATGGCATGCGGTAGTAATACAGCAGTGAGATGAGGGGTCTGTTGTGCAAGGCACAGTACGTGCACATAGTAAGAGAAAATCCCTGCATCTAAGAGCTTGAAATCTACATAGACAAGACAGACAAAGGGTGGACTTGGAAAAAGAGGGCTAGAGAGGTGAAGAGACTTGCCCAAGGTCACACAGCAGGTCAGTGGCACAGCTCGGAATAAACCCTCCTGACTCTGAGTCCAGTGATCCATCCATTATAGCATGATGTATCTCTCCCCACCCCCAAAAATGGTTATCACACTGTCTGGAGTGGCTCACGACTGTGAGTGCCTACCTCAGGGCAGACTGTCAAAAGCAGGGCAGAAACCTCAAACTGGTGGTGTGCTCTATAATTAGATGTCACCAAGCCAGTAACAAATCTGAACTCCTGAATCATACCAGTTTCACCAGGGAGTCAGACAATTATCTTTTATTCTCTGATCTATCTTGCCACCCAGACAAACTGGACTTAGTAATAAATGATCATTTACACCAAAAATCACACCACATTCAGGTTGCTCCCACTCCCAAGAGGCCAGTCACTTACCCCAGTTCAGTTGGTACATGAGATCTTACACCACAGATAACACTTGTAACCAATCTTGTAATAAACTATCTAAAGGTTTATTAATTAGAAAAGAGAAATCAGAGAGTTATTTACAAGTTAAAGCAAGCGAACATATGCACAAATGAGTTGCAAGCTAAATCCTAAGAGTGACAGAGTTGTAGCGATCTGTCAATTCAACACGTCTTTCAGGGTGGACGCTGGAGTCAGTCCCTGGGGATCTCTGGCTTCAGTTTGGTATTTCTGGCCCTGTGAGAGTTCAAACAGCAAAGAGATGAAAAATCTTCGCATCACCTATTTTTGTTTCCCTCTTCCTGCATTCAAAGTGATGGTACTAGGCCTTCTGCATGTACTTCTCTAGAGGCGGATGGGGTAATTAACAAAGCTTTTGTTTTATAATGCCCCGCTTAAATTTGATAGTCCTGGATGGGTGCGGGAGGGATGATTCCCATCCCTGGGTTCACAAGTTCAGTGCAAACATTTTCAAAGTTATAAAGCAAAACTTACCTATGCTCCTATAGCATGGAACATGGACATCACAAGTGAGATTAACGCATGCAGCAATTTGCAAGCATTTTGTAGAGTCTAAACACTACCTATAACCCTATAATACCTATTTTGATCAAAACCAAGATATAGGTGAATTGGTCTGGTCTCAAGTTACGAGTTTGTCAGTTCTTAACTAAAGCCTGCACCCTTGGCAAGAGCTGACACCTGGCTTGCCAGCATCACCATGGTTACAGTTAGTACCTTCGAAAAGGAGACCAGACCACCCTTCTTTAAAACTTACCCTTCAAAATGAACCTAGATTTGCAATACACACAGAGAGAAGCACACCTGATGACGTCACCTACTGGGTGCCTTTGGATCAGTGCTGGAGGTCCAGTGTTTGACTGATCTACGTTTTCCTTAAATCAGCTTCTCAGTTCCATTTATTGTTGTTGCTGGTTTTTGTTTGCTTGCGTGGTTTTGTGTTTACGAATGTGATTAATTGTCTTTGGGCTAAAACCCTTAGCTATGTGTGGTGTCACTCCTGGGCACCAAGGTGCTTCCAAGCCCTTGTATACGAACCCCAGAATAGCTATGGGTACCAACACAGTGTGGTGGGGATACTGCACCGTGCAGTGGCTGCTTCCCGCCTTCCCTGCTACCTGGCTCTGCTTTGCTGTGATCTGTGGGCCTTTGCTCCCCTGTGCACCGGAGGAGAACGTTTGGCCAAGTGAGTGACAGCGACAGCTTACTCTGTGTGGAGGCCCCACAACTGGGACTAAGGCCTTCAACGGGCACATGAAGCGAACCAAAGTGGCTGAGATCTTTGGTCAGTACCTGATGCTACAAAGAACGGCAAAAGAAAAAAAGTATGATAGGTCTGCCCAGAGGACTGATCAAACCTACTGAAGTCAATATAAAAAAAAACCTGGTTGTCTTCAGCGGGCTTTGGCTCATGTTCCAGTTTTGCAATAGTGTGGAGCCAGGCAGGATGACTCCCCGACCTTATGATGCCTTGAAGCAGTGACTTCGATTATCTTCATTTGAAGCTGATTTGCTTCCAGAGTTAGTATCCCTGTAATTAACCATTCTCTTTTATGGATCCAGGGTCCCACTACAGGGTTTTATTCACTGACTTCACTTGAGAGAGTAGTGCACAATTTGAATACGCAAACAGCTAGAGGACTCAATTCTCATGACTAGATTTGGATTGGTTTTTACCCCTGTCTGCATTCCTTTTGGCTCCGTGAGGAACACCCTCCCCCCCCCATTCCCTTCATTTTGCACACCCCTCCCAACCCAGGTCCTGCTTCCCCACACAATTAGGGACTTCCTTTGGGTATACAGAGTGGGGCAGCAATACGAAGCCTCTTCTGCCCCTTTCCTTCCTCTGTAGCAGACGGTGCCCTCCCTGTGCTCTTGGGGACACAGGGGCTGTTCATTCCTCCCCCTAGGGAGGAAGTTACTGAAAAAGGGGCAGGGAATGGACAGGACCAGCGCACCTTCCTTCTCCACAGTAGCCCACAATGCAGGGCAAGATAATAGGATGGGACAATCTGCTTCAGCTGTGTGGATGGAGCACATTGTTCCCCCTTTCATAGAATCATAGAGTATCAAGGTTGGAAGGGACCTCAGGAGGCCATCTAGTCCAACCCCCTGCTCAAAGCAGGACCAATACCAACTAAATCATCCCAGCCAGGACTTTGTCAAGCCTGACCTTAAAAACCTCTTGGATTCTGCACTGCTCCAGGAGAAACTGCCTGCTTGGGGCACAAGCTCTCTCCAGGGCTCTTCCTCTGGGAGCACTGCTCTGATCTGTCCCTATACAGGGCGGCAGCATAAATATCACTCTCTAGATTCGAGACCTTATTCTGTAGTTACAGACATTTCAACAGCACTCCACACAACCATAGTGCCTTAGCACCTGTACACCACGTGCCACATACCATCCTCCTTGCCTTATAGAGCCTCTTCTTCTACAGACCTTGCTCCGGTAAATCAGTTGCTGTTGAACCACACAGGACTCTGCTTTCTGCTTTCTGACACCCAGAACCTTCCAGGGGGATGAGTGTCAAGTTGCTGGGCAAACCAAACCCTCGGATTTATCAGTGCATGAGGGCCCTTAACACTGCGGCTGTGGCCTGTGCCCTATTTGATTTTAATGACATAAGGGGATGAGTGTCTTTGGCATAGAAATAAGAGCACGAATCATGCTAGAGAATAATATTACCTGGAGTAAAGCATGTGGATGTTAAGTAACAACAGGCCGGATATAAGACATTGAGCTGGGATTCTCAAAATAGCCTTGCTCCTTTAGGCTCTTTTGAAAATACCAGCTTCAACCCCTACCATCCCTTGTGGTGTCAGGTTTTGTGTCTGGCACAAAGAATTCAGGGAGGAAGTGGTTAAGAGACCTTCCTGCATATCACTTTTGTGCAAGGGGAAAGCATAAACTAACATCTGTTGGACAAATAGGATTGAAACTGTCTCAATGCGTAGAGTCAGCTAAGACTTCATAACATTAGCCATGATCAAGTGGGATGTTGTCATAATCAAGAGCAGCAAAAAGCAGCACTCAGATCAAGCCACATTCCAATGTTCAAGCAGCCAGAGTCAGAGCACATTAATATACTATGACAAAAACATCGGTTTAAGCAGACTGTGAGCTGGGCAGGGCTGAAAATCCAGGTTGGGATTTCTCAGAGAGTACAGTAAGCAGGGCACAGGTCAGTTGCCTCTGCCCTTAAAGACTTGGGGTCACAGTGATCCCTGCTCTAAGCAGTCACAAATTCAGGGAAGGGATGTTCAGATCAAAGGCTTCTGCCTGGTTTGTTCTATAGATGAAGAACAGATAGGAAATTCAGGCTCGTATTTGAATGTACCCGAAGTTCAGGCATGTTCTCCCAGTTTTAGTCCTTGTGCTCTGTGCCAGTGAGGCGGCCATTACTGTCAATTGGGGTAAAGACACATATCCATAAGAACTGGACTGAGAGCATCAATTTGTTATCCATAGGCCAGCACTATTAGGCGGTTATTTTTTTTTTTTGTTGCACCGCTCTGAGTTGGGTTTGACCTAGAAAACAGTATCCTACTAGCACATTCCAAAGCCACCCACCCCCAAGAGCTTTTGGAAGTTTCAATATGTAATTTTACTGAGTTGAGGCTCTTTAACAGATCTCTGTTTTACAAACAATTCAATTTGCTCTTACAGCTAGCTGTAGCCACCAAAAAAGCAAGCGCTGTATGAAATGTTTTAGCAACAATGAAACTTATCTCAGTGAAGATATTTAGGATATTCCAATGGTATAAGACTGAGAGAGCAAATTCCAGATTGCAAATTTTAACAATTCTACAGTATGTTTTTTATTAAGTGACCTTCAGCAGACTTTCTATACGCAAGATACTTTATCTCTTTGTGCCTCAGTTCTCTATATGTTAAATGGGGATAATAATACATCATTTCCCCCATCCTTTGGTGTCTAATTATGTTGTAAGCTCTTTGGGGCAGGGATTGTCTCCAACTTTGTGTATGTACAGTGCCTAGCATAATGGGGCCCAGGTCTTGGTTGGGGTACCACAATACAAATAATAATTAATGAAACATACCTGGTTATAGCTGCAGTAATGTGTATTTCTTTTTCCTCCACTAAACAGACTGACAGCTACAAACTTTGGCAAACACATACCAGATCTAATGATGAACTCATAATACTCATACAATGCATTTCCCAAAACACCACTTGCACTTGAGTAGGAAAGCGAGCAGTTTGGCTGTAGTGATGGGTAGATTAAACCTTCTCAGCTAGTCTTAATGAATTCCCTTCAATGCTCCAGCACGTATGCATGAGAACACACACACACACAGAGTCCGCAAGATGCTCTGGAGAGTCGAGTGTGTATCCAGGTGCAGGTCTGGTGCAATTCAAGTGGTGTAAATCCAAACAGCTGTAGAACAAGTTTCAAACAAATGTTATGTGGTCAGTTGCTCACAGCGCCTTTTTTAATGACATCTTAATGCCCTTACAGTGAGCACATTGGGATTTTTATATCCTACTTATTCCTCTCTTATGGCAACCGCAGTTAAAAACATAACATAGTCTTGAGAGTGCTGGTTTAACCCTAATGACTCCGTGTTAGAGCTCTGGAGCGCCATCCTGTGAGGTGCTGTGCACTCGGGCTCTGATCCAGGAAAGCACTTACTCACATGCCTAACTTTAAGCATGTGCATAGTCCCAGTGAGGGCCATAAGCTTTGATGGATTGGGGCTGGAGCGCTCAGCACCTTGCAGGATCAAGCCCTGTCCCCAAATGAGAGTTTTATCCAAGCCGCTTTGTCCTAGAAACTTTGAATTTTCACATTGCAAAACATCTTTTTTTTTTGCCTTTGCAATTGATAATGGGCACAAACATGGAGCCAGGCTGCTCCTGGTCCTTGCATCCTGTGGGAGACAGTGCAGAAGCACCACTCACCCCCACTGCATAACCTGCTAAAAGGGTAGGGATGCTTGCCGGCCTCGTGTCTGGGGCAGCACAAGCACTGTTCCATTGATGGGTCCATGGAGGACCATCCGCCCCCAAGGATTGATGAGGATGCAGAGCTATTCCCCTGGCCCCATCACTTCCACCCCTGGATTGCAATGTTGGGGATCAGGCTGTACCATTGCTCTCAGAGCTCCCACTAAGGCATTTTTGCTCTATATTTTACCCCCGCACAGGTCAGGACACAATCTGTCCCATTAATAGTTGAATCTGAATGACCAACAACCTGGTATGACGATCACAGACCAGGTCACAAGCCATCCAGATGTTGATATTTACACCCACAAACCATTTTCAGGAAATTCAGCAGTAATCCTGATAGCTCACCTTGTGCCGGCAAAATACAAGACAGGTTAAGGCCTAGCTGAATACACAGTGCCCAAAGTCCTGATAAATATTAATGTTGCAGTGAAAATATTCCCATAGGAAGACAAATGCCATGCAAACTCCTGCATAACAAATTGACGTGTCTCTGAAAGGTGGTAGACTACCCCCTGCTCAAATGAAACTGTCTTTTGTTTTATTAGCCCTGGAGCATTCAGCCACCAAGAGCAATTTTCAATTCAGAGTGAAATGGATAAATCACAGGACACCCTCCCCTCCTGCTTAGACTATATTGTTTCCATCAGAAGAACCACCGGGGGAATTATTTCTTCATTTACCGGGATATCTCCAGTTATGCTTCCTCAGCTGCTGTGATCAACCTGTATTATCTGGACCCATAGCATATCTGAGAGATTATTTTTAGTAACCTTCTGGGGCTGAATCTCTGCCACTCAGATATTCAGCTTACCCAGAGTTTTCAAGCAAGATCTGGAGAGGACTCTTGTTTCACTGGACTGGAGTGACAAACTCTGGCATGAATGATTTCTCCATTGGGCTGCAGTCCATACATTGCATTGGACGGAGTTTATTTTTTTTTCCCCTGAAGATGCCCTGATTGATAAGTCAACAACAAGTTAGTTCAAGCTTAGTGCAGACATCACTGGGTGAAATTGTATGGCCCTTGTTTTGCAGGTCAGATGCTATGGGTTTCACTGGGTTAGGCTTTTCCTTTGCCTCTTGCTCCTAGGTCCTGTTAGGCAAAGCATTTAAGGGGGAAATTTTCAAAATCTCTCAACATTGTCCTAACTCTGCCCCCATTCAAGTCAATAGGAGTTTTATCCTTTATTTCAATGGGAGCAGAGTTAGGCTACATCTGAGTATTTTTGAAAATTGCAACTTTAAGTACATGCTTATCTTTAAACAAGTGCTTAAGTCCATCCTGCTTCAGCAAAGTATTTAGCTCCACATGTGTTTAACTTAAGCATGTGCTTAAGTGTTTTGCTGAATCAGAGTGTTAGTGTCTAAAATCAGGAGAAGAGCTGATTAAAGATGCACACTCAGAAACCTTTGATACTTTGGGAACTGATGGTACTGTGCATCCTTCCAGGATCAGGCTCTACATTTTCAGTCTCAGCAGAAAGATCCTTGCAAAAGCGGAAATAATAAATAATAATAATAATAATAATAATAATTTAAAAAAAAAGAAAACCAAAGGGTTATTTTGACTCTTAGCTTGTAAGCTCTGCACATGTTGTTTAATACCACTCACACTGAGAGTAACAGAAAAAACCCTCATGCTTCAAACACCAAATGTCAGAAGAATCACTTTGTACCAGACATGGAACCTTTAACCACATTTAATAAATCTATTGCTAATTCCACTGAGATTACATGAATTAGCCTTTCCTTAATTGGTAGTTCCAAAATAGTCTCCACAGGAACATTTCCTCTAACAGAAGATTTAAAATTCCATTAGTGGCAATGACAGCATTGTAGCTGAGTGAAGGTAGGGATTGTCTGATCTTTTGTCTAAAATATTCAGGATAATTGATGATAAAAATGGAGAAACCATTAGCTGAATGATTGATACTGGTCCCTTTCTAATTACATCAGCCCTTTCCATTAGAGACAGGTCATGGAACTTATAGATCTACAGCTACAGGTTTAAGAGTTTTTGACAAATAACCATAATTTAAAACACAATTATTAAAAAATAAGACAGATGCTATACAACTTTTTGCACATGTGCAGCCAGGGAAGTGCAGGGCTTTTTCTCCTGTTCTGAATACAGCAAGGGTTATACATAGAGCTGTGATACCCCACAATAAAAAGAAATTGCTCTGATCTTAGACAAATGAAATGCTTTACAAAGAACTGAGTGAGCGGGTACATGTCATCCTCTAAAATGGTAAGGAGTGAGAGGATATGTGTAGCAGTTTCACAGCGTGGTATTATATTTTATTTCAAACAGGACTCCTGTAAAATTGGTGTTTCGATTTTCATGAACACATCTATACAGTACATAGGCAGCCACGCCAGACAAGGAGGAGGAGTGATAGCTCAGTAGTTTGAGCATTGGCCTGCTAAACCCAGGGTTGTGAGTTCAGTCCTTGAGGGGGCCATTTAGGGATCTGGGGCAAAAATTGGGGATTGGTCCTGCTTTGAGCAAGGGGTTGGACTAGATGACCTACTCCAGAGACTTCTCTGTCTCTTTTGGGGGGAAGGATAGCTCAGTGGTTTGAGCATTGGCCTGCTAAACCCAGGGTTGTGAGTTCAATCCTTGAGGGGGCCAATTAGGGTTCTGGGGAAAAAATTGGGGCTTGGTCCTGCTTTGAACTGGGGGTTGGACTAGATGATCTCCTGAGGTCCCTTCCAATCCTGATATTCTATGATTAAAACCGTTTTACTGAGAGTTGCACAAATGATATAGTGGGCGTGAATCAAATTTTTCAAACACAGGGACCTTATTTTTGGAGGTGTTAATCTTCCTTTGATTTCAATTTGAAGTGTAGGTGCTCGGCACATTTGAAAGTCAGGACATGGGCTCCAGATGTTAAGTTCTGAACATAGATTTAGTTCCCTAAGTAAGTGGACAGGTTTTCAGAGACTCTGAGCACCGACAACTCCAGTTAAAGTCAGGGGACAGTAGTCGATTGGCCATTAAAGTAGACACTCAGCATTTTCTAGAATGAGGCCACTTAAGAGCTTAACTTTAGGCACTAATGTTAAAACATTCAGCCTTTGCCTCAGGGTTGTTCTTTAAGATCATTTGCAGGAGCTTTCAGACTTTCCCCAGCTTTACCCATTTAGACTGTTGGTGGAGATTGTGTTGAAGATGGTAAAAGACAGCTTATAGAGTTGGCCAGAACAAGGCAAGTATTTAGTGTGAAATATTCTAAAAGAAATGAATATATATATATATATATATATATATATATATATATATATAATTACTGTGTGTATGTATATATATAATTACTGTATATAATATTATACACGCTATAATTTCTTGGAAATGTTCTGATTTTTCAATGAAAAACTGGAAATAAGTTTTTTTTCGTTTAAAAAGCTACAAGCAACCTAGACCTGCTATTTTTTGTTTCCGTATGTTTTTGAAAATGTAAAACAACAATTTTGGATTTGTTTTTCATTGAGAAGCTGGACAAAAAATGAAAGAACTATTTCCATGGGAATTTTCATTTTTGAAAATAAAAGGTTATTTTTGTCCCAAGTGAACTGAAAAGGTTCAACCGATCTAACAAACAAGTGAACACTCAAGGATCCCATAATGATTAAGCCCACACTACAAGAACATGTGTAAAATAAGACAGGTCAAAGCGACCTCTTACCAATGTGTAACTCTGCATGGGTGCAAGGATTAAACCACTCAAGACAGTATTCCCAAGGAGAGAGCAAAGTACACCTTGGCCCTTTCACCTCTGAATGCTTTCCTGCCATGCACAAAACACGCAAGGCATGTGACTCTTATGGATTGGAATTCACATTTCTGCACCGCCTTCCCATGGCTGATAGCTCCAGAAGCAATAGTCCAGTGCCAGGAATAAATCCTGAAGAATATTACATTTTAAATAGCTCTACATGACAGGCAGAACCTACCTATCTGTCGGGACTACTTGACAAAAGTAACAACAACAAAAAAATCTTTTCCCTTATACTTTTTAGATCCAGGACTACAAGCCAAAAAGAATGTGTATCTTTGAATACCACTAGGGTTGCTCATCCCTCACTCAATTATACTTAGTGCTATTCTCTTTATAAACACATTAGTTGGGGATTGGTCCTGCTTTGAGCAGAGGGGTTGGACTAGATGACCTCCTGAGGTCCCTTCCAACCCTGATATTCTATGATTCTATGCCCCATTTATTTCCAGTGTCAACTCTCTTGGGCAGTTAATCAGGTTTTTTGATATCTGCTGCCATTTTCTTTTCTCCTTTCCTGTACTTGTTTGAGCATTGGCCCTTTGATTAGAAGAATGAGTGATGCTGTCTGGCTGTCTTTACTGTATAGTGAATTCCTTCTAACAGTGGGTGATCTATAAATAGTTTAAAAACTTAATGTTACACTAAACACAAACTAGTAGTAAGCCACTTACAGCTGCTCCCCCCCTGCAACCATCACCAAAAATACCCCCAAAACACAGCACTCGCAGTATGAACTTGGCCAATCCAATCTCTTTGCTGTGTGATTGTACAGTGCCTAGCACAATGGGGCCCTGATCCATGAGTGGGGACCCTACATGCCCCCATGGTACAAATAATAAATAGTAATGGCAATAGTTCTCACACACTGCTATTTCATCGATAATTCCACAGTCTCAGATGTGCAGGCTCCAGAACAGGACCCTGGACAGCTCCTTCAAACTGGAGGCTGCTACAGCTCTTACTGGAGCCAATGCACCCCTTGCTATTAATGTTAAGGAACAGGATGGGGTCCTTGAGACACAACCTACTAAAAGCAGCATGCAACCAGCCTGCGTTAAAGCTGCCCTCCTTTTGTGGAGGGGGAGGGTAGAGGCAGTTGCACCATCCTTGCCAAGCCTTCCTCGGGTGAACTGTCCTTCCGGCACAGCTCTGCAAATTGCACCCACGGGGGCGAATCAAGCCCAAGCTATCCATTCTGTGCTACATGCTTTTGCAGCAGCCTTTATTTAAAGACCCCCCATGACAGAAGGCTTTTTCTCTGCCTCTTGAATAGCCAGTTAACAAAAGTTTTGCAGTGAAGTGATGGGACTCCAAGGGAGTTAATGAAGTTGATGGCTGCCTCAGGAAAAAACAACTTCCCTGTACCATTCAACACAGTGCCACTGTACCTGGAATACAGGGTTCCACACACCTCCATACCACAAGGATGTAGACAAATTGGAGGCAGTTCAGGGAAAAGCAACAAGCAGTCTCTGGGAGCCTGGCAAGATTGAACTATAAGGAAAGAAAAGCTCAGCAGAGGCCATCATTTTCAAGCCTGTGCTTTAATTCAGAAGAACCTATAAAATCTCTCTTTAGGTTACTGTATAAGAGGGGACTAACTTTCAAAGGTATTGAGTACTGTGGTGGGGCGGTGCCCCATCCTCTGAGAAGAAGGACTGGACCAGGACAGAGAGGCTGCGCGGATCCGCAGCCAATCAGAGAAGGCCTGGGGAGACCCAATCAGGGCAGCCAATCAGAGCCGGCATAGGCCCTATATAAAGGCTGCCTAGCAAAGAACAAGGGAGTCTCTCCCTGGTGATCAATGGAGGAGGAGTGGCTTTGGAGCTGAAAGGTAGCACCTTGGACAGAGCGGTGCTGGGGAAGGGCAGAAGGAGCTGGGGAGCTCCGGCCAAGGAAAACCCAGGCTGCCAGCCTAGCGACCAAGGGTCGGGCAGGTGCATAGGGCGGAAGGGGAAGTGGCCCAGGTACAATAGCAGGGCAAGGGGAGAGAAGGAGGGCAGAGAGGCTGCTGCTAGAGGGTCCCTGGGTTGGGGCCCAGAGTAGCAGGTGGGCCTGGGTACCCCCTTCTCCTTTGTACTACACCTGGCTGAAGAGGAGCGTGGCCTGATCCAGGCTGTGGCTGGTCCCTGTGACAAGGGGGCTAGACTCTGAGGCTGCAGCTGGCCACTACAGCAGCTGCAGATGGTGGACTGCTGATAACACCAAACCCCCAGAAGGGGGCTAGACTGGAGCATTGGCACTGCCGGAGGGCAGTGTCCTGAAGAGGATGCCGCCAAGCGAGGATCAACACAGGTCCAGACACCAGCAGGGCAAGAGACAGATGGGACACCACCAGCCAAGGGCGCCCTGCAGAGGACAGAGCTAATTCCCAGACGTGCCAGTGGGAGGCGCTGCTATGGTGAGTCCTGGACCCTGTCACAATTACCCACAACTCCCATTGATTTCATGGCATTTTTAATAGGTTGGTATAAATATGTATTATGAGGCTAAGCAATAACTAAGAGGTAGGGTCAAGGTGATATCCTACAAGTATTTGAAAGTTATGAATGCTAATTAGAGAGAAGACTTGTATAATTTACATTGGACATAAGAGAAAACAGTTTTTGTAGACTCTAGGCTCACTTTCTGAAGAATATGGTGGAAGCTCTATTGTTGGAGATATTTAAACCTTGACAGGACAAGAACAGTACTCAGTGTAATCATGTAAAGAGCAATCTTTCTTTAGCAAGGGGATGGAGTAATGTCTCCATATCTAACTTTTATGATTTCAAGTCAAGTTTCCTTTCAAACGATCTCAAACCCATTTGGTACTTGACAAGTTAAGTACTTTGGTCCAGAACATAGGAAAGAGGCACACAAAACCCTCATACAAATGTCCTTTTTTCCATACATTTCTATGTATTGGACTTCTGCCTTTACAGTGCTAGACCTATGTATTGATTCACTCAAGCTTCCTCATGTACTGTCTCTGGCCTGACATGTAGATAAATGAGACTCAAAAAGACTAGGGACTAAGCATGCATCAAGATTTTCTGAACAGACTCACTGCAGGTTCCCAACACACTCTCAGATTTTTGGACTTGTGTGTGAAATTCTAATGCTTGTAAATGTGAGATAGGCTTTTGGCAATTCCCAGCGTTAGAGTTTCATTTTAATCCCTTTAAATAGCTTCTGCATTCTATCTCCCTCTATTAGACATATGCCACACAGCAGCCAACTTCCAGTCAGATTATGGATACACAAATCAACCCAAAGAAAGAAATTCTGAGCAGAGAGCTCTGAGCTTTTTATTCTCCCCTCCACACATTCTGTGTCACTGGTAATCCTGGGTTGAAGCGTGGCACAGGGAGGTAATAGAATTTCTCCCGGTCACACTCATTTGCATCTTCTTCCTAGCAAAAAAACCACCGAGCTTGACCCAAAGCTGATCCTGAAATATACTGGTTGGAAGAAAGAGTGGTGCAGCTCAGAATAAACATAATGCAACCAAACTGACACACTGAAGAAGATGAATGCAGAGCCAAATCTGTATATGGGCTATGACATATTGCATATATCGTTTAATTTAACTATCCTGAAGCATTTGAAATCCATACCCTGGTTTATTTTTAGTCATGTATCTCTTCTTTTAAACACAATAATCCACCAAAGTGTGTATTTATACAGCATCTTTCAATGGAGAATCTCAAAGCACTTTCAAAAAAAATTCTTTAAGCCTCAAATTCCCCTCTGAGACAGGTAAATATATTTACCTATTTTACAGTGGATTAATTAAGCACCAAAGTGTTAGGGGGCTGGTGCAGAGCCCTCAGTGCCCCTTAAATCCTACAGTGGGGTAGGGTGAGTCTCTAACTCTGTATATGATAGCGGGTCTTGTATTAGCTCCCTCAGAGGCTGGTGCCACAGGAGGGGTTGGGATCAAGTCAGTGGTTGGACTGGGGATCCACAACATCTGCAATTCAGTTGTTCCAGAAAACCTAACATCCTGGGCAAGCGATGTGACGGGGCTGTGGCCACTCTTTCAGCCCATAGGCGGAGTCCCAAACACGAGAAAGGGGAGAAAACAGCTTGCCTTGATTTGGCTCTCAGATTGATCTGAGAGCTCCCAGCCTTCCTTACCGACCTGGATTAGGTGAAGAGAGAAGAACAGTCCTCAGATAAGCTGTCAGATTCCCAGGGTCTTCATGCCTCTTGATTAGAACTTGGTTTGGAAGTCTCTTGGTTCTACCACCTTCCTGGAGACAGAGCAGAGAGGAAGAACATTTCCCCTCTCATTCTGAAAGCCTCTAAGCTACTTCCCCTTCTTGACTATGTACCTGCCTTAATGAGTCAAGCTGGGTGTCCTCTCTTTCAAGTTAACAAGCTGAACATCTTCCCCAGTGGTCCCTCAGTCTGGCTCCCTTTTGAAGGGAGTTAACCCCATTTCCTCTCTGATTCAGCATGACATGCGTGCACCCTAACACACCTACCTAAATATTCAAACTTTATTGGGGTTGAATTTCATCCACCGAAAAACCAAACATTATGGCATGGCCTCTCATTTTAAGTACCTGAATTTAGGGGTGCCTAAATTCAGCAAACTTTCATTTGAATGCCTGAATATGGATTTAAACTTTAGTCACGCAAGTCTAAAAAATTTGTTTTACCTGTATGCCAAAAAAACAAGGTACTGAGAATTAAAGACCACTTTTGAAACTGTGACCATAAGCCATTGTCACACAGTGATTCCATGGCAAAGCTGGGAAGGAAACATTGTCTCCCCTCTTGCTCTAAAGCCAGCAGGACATATTGTCCTCTTAACTGGCATCTGGCTGTAGACCCTAGGTGGTTGTTCAGACATATCTACCTGTAAATAATTGACCAGATATTATTCAAATCTGTTGTGTTCACAGTATACACACAACAAACCGTCTTGCTGGAAGGTTGCACTGTAACAATACTTTTTTTTCTTAGAGTTCAGAACAATAACACACAAGAACTGAAAAGAGAGAGATGAAGCAGGCTGCTCCATAAAGCAGAGATGCACAATTCACGACCCCACCCTCTTGTTCTAGATTGGGTTTTTCAGGAATGATTGCACATTTAAATACAGAGCCTCCTAATCTCTAAGCAAGACCAGAAAACCACCCCCTACCTACACACACACACACCCCTGAAGTGATAGTTCACTATTCCAACACAATCTTCAATATGCCACACTCTAACGTTAGCTTGATTTTTGGAGGGGGGGGGGCTATTATTTAAAAATTATCTGTGCATCAATGACCTGAATTAGACTTTTCAAAATGAGATCTAGAGAATTTTGCATTAAATCCTATTGTGCTCCCTTCAATACCATCAATACCTTTTTGGATTTAACTGTAAGCTAGAATTTGCTTACCACTGTGCCAGATGATTTAGTTTTTGCATCTGATTGTTGTATTAAAACAGATTATTATCTGTCTTGCCACAGTTCCAAGATTCAAAATCCAAATTGCCCAGAAAGATCAGTCAGTAATTTTGACACTTTTCACAACAGTATTAACGTGTTGCTCTTTAAAATCTCTTATAGACTCAGAAAAGAAAAATATACAAATTCATAATCTGGCAATATTGTGCCACTTGTCCCTATTTTTTTCTTTTAAATGACTATCATGTGAAAGGCAAGAATAACACTGGATACAGAACTCCTCTCCTAAGTCACAGCACTATAACTTCAAAAGCACTTTGAACAGGCTAAAATATTCATTGTATTCAGAAAATTGGGTACAGATTCTGATCTCATTCTTACTAGTGTAAGAAGGTTTAGCTCCATTGGTTTAAATGGAGTGTAAGTAATATCAGAATATGGCCCCAAACTATTAACCATATTTCTGAACTAAATGAGTATTTATCACTGGCATACAAATTAGCCATAGGGATTTCTTTATGGCTTCTATCTTGGATTCATTTATTCAAGACAACCGGTTCCAGCAGCAGCTAGTTTTCAATCCTTACAAACTTTAGTTTTCACTTGAGAAATATATGATCAAGTATACACTTCCAATCAAACATACAAAACTTTTAATCATTATTGGGGTTGAACAGCCTCACTTAACAGAGGGGTGAATGCAGGCTAGGATTTCATGAGTTTCATGGAATCATGCAAAAACTTTGTGTTTACTGCATACAGTAATCATGCAAAAACTTGACCAGGAGGCTCTGTATTTAGACATGCAATCATGCAAAAACTGTTTACTGTGTTCTGTGAACATAACAGATTTGAATACTATCTGGTCAGTTCTATCATACTTTTTGAAGCAATAGCACAAGACAAACTCTGGAAGTATCAGCTTCCATGCACTGTGGCTGTGCCCTCTTCTGAAGGAATCAGTACCTTCAAGAGCCATGGTTCACAACTTTTCCAGGTACCTCTACCAATTTACCAGTCTAAGGGAACAGAGGGGAAATCTTCAAAATCAAACACACAAGTCAGAAGCACCCAATGTCGGTACAAAAAAAGCACCACTGTTCTTCAACGTGCTTATAAATATAATGGGTTTGAGCCTCCTTTCACACCAGTTTTACACTGGAGTAACTCCACTGACTTTTGGAGAGTCGCTTCTGATTTATACCATCTTAAGTGAGATGCAAATGAGGTGCATTAACTCATAGAAAACGATAAATGAGGGATGGGTTCTTCTATATTTCTTTTTTAGAAATTAAATTAAGTAAATACCGTGCTAAGGGTCATATTCTGCTCTCATAGGAAGAGCTACTGCATATCCAAGGCCCTAACTTCATAAAACCAGAATCAACATTAACTTGAACATGCAATATTCAGATTATGCAAAGATGCAGGGCCTATTCACCAGCCAATTCCACCCATTTTACACTGGTTTAATTCCACTGAGCTATTGCTGATTGACACCAGCATTAGTAAGAGGGAAATCAGGTGCATATTGAAACCTGTACCTAAAATCAGCCTTTATCCAAGTAAGATTGCCTGATTTATATGTAAGAGGCGTGAAGTGAGCTACAGTAATCAAATATTATTGCTAATAAACCCCTCTCTATAGTTAAGACAAATTAATTAAACTCTCAGCATTGTACAAATGGCTCTGTCATTGACTTAAAGTAAAATGACCTGTTAATCTTGCGAGAAGAAACTCTTTACTTTATTGTCTTTACCTCCTGTTGAAAGATAGGAATTAGTTGAAGGCAGAAGAGGGTTCCAACTGCAATTAAGAAAGCGCTAGCCGGTCATTTCCCCCCATATTCAAGGAGATCTCTGGAGAAGGGAACAAAGACAGATTCTAACTGATCCTACGCACCTGGTTCTTTGCAAAAGAGACAGGTTGAACAATTCTTGTCCATTTCCAGAGACCCAGAGGAACTTGGAAATTATCTGATCACCTAAGTGAATGATTTATAACTCCCTTTTGGCCCCATGCAAGGATTTGCCCTTTACCATTCATCTTTCTGGATGTAATTGGTGGTAAAATTAAAGCTAACTTACGCCTCAATTCATGGGGATGAACTGGGTCTGGACATTAGTAGTAGCTTCAGGTAACACATCCATTAACAGCATGGAATATTGTGTTTTGCTGACCAAAAAGAAAAAGGGGGGGAAATAGTACAGATAATAACCTGTTTAGTAAGGAATCAATGCCTCCCAGCCACAGGGTTTTACCTTATCTAGCAAAGGCTTCAGCAGCCATTATGTGGTATTGGTAAAATGAGGCTATGTTAAACCCCATTGGTATACACCACATTGTAATATAATGAGGGATGCTAATTTCTACTCATCATCCAATACCAGCAAAGAATCAGCTAGCTCTGTAATGCTTGGAGTATATTGGTATGTGGAGTCAGATCCAGTTCCATAGTCCTGCCCACAAATTGATCTTCTGCGGAAAAAGGGTCTCCAATCTCTTCTTGGTTAAGAGGCCTGATCATTCATTTGTAGAGAAGCGACACAAAGACAAAAGTTCTTTCATAATGTCCCCGAGAACCTTCAGCTGTTTTTTCAAATGAGGCTCTGCTACACAAGACAGACAATAGGACGTGCATTTAGAACAATCTCTCTAGGAATGGAGCGCGGTCTTCTCCTAGATTTTTGCCTTCTTCCCTTTGGAGGATAGATACATGGTGGTTAAGACACTAGAATGGGACTCAGAAGTTCTGAATTCATTTCCCAGCTCTGCCACAGACTTTGTGTGTGATCTCAGTCAAGTCACTTAGGCTGGATTCTGGTTCCCAGACTCGTATTGAATAGCCCCTTACTCCGTGAGTGGGACCAACTGATTTCAGGTGGGACTACCTGAAGATAAGTTATTTCTCAGAGTAAATAATGGTGTCAGAATCTGATCATTAGGGAACTGAACAGAGAAACTATCTGCAAAATAGGGATAACAATATTTCCCCAACATCATAAGCAATCTGTGAAGAATACATTCCTTATCATGAGTGCATCTCTCAACTATTGTGATGATGAGGGCCTATAAGTGCATAAGTAGAATTTGCCTCCTTTGTTAGGGAAACTGGGACTTGAGGAAATCATGACTATAAATTGTCCATCATGGTATACTTTGCTTCTCATACAGGGTTACTGTATGAACAATTAACAGCCCCATATGCAATTGCTTGGAAGCAGAATAGAGCTTTCTGCTGTCACTTGCTGTTGTGTGTTACATAATTAAAGGATCTTTCTCCTCACACTGTTTCTTCTTCCTCCTGTTGTTGCATATTCAGAAGCCACATCGCCTCTTGGGTTTCAGATGCACCATAATCGTTTTCCTTCTGTCATGTGTTTTCAGTGCAGAATGCCATCCATGAGGAATAGACTGCTAAATGAACCTGCTGTTGACACTATCTTCTGCTTTATGCCAAGACAATACAAGCTCCTGCTGTGTAGTTTGAGCTAAGGAATAGAAATACCAAATGCAAAAGTGAAGGGGATGGAGGATTTCAAATTTGCAATAAACTTTCACACCACTGGTCAGCCTCAGATGCAATCTAGCTAAGTAAATTATTGCTGTTATAATAGTTGTTTCTAGGGGCAGCAAGCAAGATCGAGGTCCCATTGTGCTAGACACTGTACAAACAGATAGCAAGAGACAGGGTTTTCCTGGTGGAACTTACAATCCAAGTAGACAAGATGAAGAGTTTCGTAAAACCCCAGTGAGATTTGAACTCTTGAACCCTGGCAGAGAAATCCAGTGCAACCTTAAGTTAAAGGCGTCCTGAAAAATGGCATTTGCCCAGTGACTTGTGTGGGATGAATAGGTATGCTCAGTCAAGTAACTTTCTTGTGAACTCAGCCTCACAGAAACCACTACCATAACTAACACCTGTCAATCTCCAGCAGGGAGGTCAAAGATTGAAAGGGAACTGAGATAAAGCTCTCCTCTCACCATGAGAACTATGTCCTTCCAGGTGAGCTGACAGGGGGAAGCAATCCTGACTGTTACCTGTGCTGCAGATGGATAGGACATCTGTCAATCAGAAGCTATTAAA
This sequence comes from Lepidochelys olivacea, assembly GCF_965140295.1. Taxonomy (NCBI): domain Eukaryota; kingdom Metazoa; phylum Chordata; order Testudines; family Cheloniidae; genus Lepidochelys; species Lepidochelys olivacea. The sequence goes on from NC_140412.1 coordinate 13,686,649, forward strand.
ATAAGAAAACCACAAATGTGCAAGGGTGTGCATGCACACATAGACACACATACACACCCACCACCCTTCCCTGCATTGCGGACCCAAACTAAGATTGCCTCCCCATTGTGCCAGATTCTGTACATTAAATCCCTGATCCTCCAAAGGCTGACGTCGATATCTGAGTAGTTCTAGTTAAATCAATGGGCCTACTTACATGTAGAAAGTTAAGGATGTGTATAAGCCTTTGCAGAATCAGGGCATGAGTGACTTGCCCCCCGTTACATAGGAAGTCTATGGCTGAGCCAACAACTGAACCCACATCTCGAAGACCCAAAGTAATGCCCTGACTCACAGATTTTTTTTCTCTGTCAGTTTCATAATTGGTAGAACATAAATTGTGCAGCTCAATATCATTAAAATCCCCATACCTCCCAGACTTCTGTCGACCAAAGGCCAGTAGATAGTTTCTGGGCTGCATGTGTCTTTCAAAGGAAGAAATGTATGGACCAGTCCTTCAAGGATTTCATACAAAATAGTCCACAAGGTAGGTAAAACACCTTTGCTCAGAAGAACAGAATTAAAGGAAGATCTACCTAATACATTTAGCTTTTCCTTTAATGCTCCAACAATGAAAGATTATAGTGAGGCTTTACCAAGTAATGAAGACTTAAGACATAAGGGAATGAAAACTGCTCAAATTGTCAATGCATCTTGTTTTGCTGTTCAGTATAAATCTTTTCTTTGCAGATGCAGATGTTATTCATTATGTTGTAGATAAATTCAGAAATGTGGTTTACACTGATTTAGCATTGTACTTAATTTGTTTAAAATCTAATCCATTGAAATAAACCTTAAGTGCTACTTTGCTGTGAAATTTAAAACAGAATAGTACTATAATTTTGCTTTGGTTGGATTTTTCTGGAAACAAATACACTTCCAGAGTTTCTCCACAGGAATAAAAATTCTCCTTAAAACAAAATATTGTATTTTTTTTTAATGATTGGGATTTCTAAAAACCCACATCCCAGGCCTATAGTGTTCTTGGGCTGAAGGTTTGTGCGACAAATAGTAGAGCAAACCTGGAACAGTGACACTTAGCCTAATGCTGTTGCATTATAAGGAGTTAAATGCTATCAGCAAGTTAAAGCTGGTGCGTCAGAGTGAAGACCACCTTAAAAAGGCTCACAAATATAGCAGATTTGTGGCAGAATTGAACACTGAACCAAGAGTAAAGCTGTACAAATAACTGACTTCTTGGTTCGCTGGCCAAACTGAAAAAGGTGAAAAAATTCATTTTGGGTTGTACAAAATGTTTTGTTCATCACAAACTGAAATTGTGTGTTTCGCTTTGGGGGTGGTGGTAAATGTTTTTTTTTTCTAAAAAATAAAACCAAATTGACAGACTGTGAAACGTAATGTCTTTCTGAAATGAAACATTTTCCATTTTTGTTTCAGAAATGCCAAAAAACTATTTCAACATTTTATTTTTGACTGAAACTATTACCTGAAATCATCCTGAATCTGAAAATTGCTTCAGTTGACCTGAATCTGCATTTTTCATTTAAAAAAAAAATTTTTTTTTGCACACAAAATTCACCCAGTTCTACTACTGAGTTCCAATCCAGTGCCTCAAGAACAAGACCATTTTTCCTCTCCATGCGACAATGTTTTATCACTTGGGGCAGGAAAATTATGTACAAGCTCAAGACTAAGAGTTATTTCTGATTTTTCTCAACTTTCTAAAGAGACAAGCTTTTCAGTCTTACTCAGAGCTTTTATTCTGAACACTGTTTGAAAACTTGTCTTTCTCACCAACAAAAGTTGGTCCAATAAAAGGTATTACCTCACCCACCTTGTCTCTATAATATCCGGGGACAATCCTGGCTATAGCACTGCTGTCAGGGTTCCTTCCCCACTCTGAACTCTAGGGTACAGATGTGGGAACCTGCATGAAAACCTCCTAAGCTTACTTTTACCAGCTTAGGTTAAAACTTCCCCAAGGTACAAATTTATTTTACCATTTGCCCTTGGATATCCACTGCCACCATCAAACTTTATCTGGGTTCCTGAAAAAACAGAGTTTGGACACGTCTTTCCCCCCAAAATCCTTCCAATCCTTGCCTTTATATTTATGACAACTGCTAACAACTTTCTAAACTGGTACATCATTGTCTTTTGAGGATAGCCACACCAGGCTTCCTCCCTCCCTAGTTAATTATTGGCAAAGAGTCCTGTGGCATCTTATAGATTAACAGACGTATTGGATCATAAACTTTCGTGGGTGAATACCCACTTCGTCGGATGCATTTGCCGCTTTTACAGATCCAGACTAACATGGCTACCCCTCTGATGCTGTTTTTTTTTATTGTTTCTTTGCTTATTAAACAGACAACACAAGCTGAAGAGGAAAGATATAAAATCTAATTTATTCATAAACCTAATAAAAAACAATATACAAAGGGTGAAATCCTGCCCCCATAGAAATCAATGCAAGTTTTGACATGGACTTCAATGCAACCACGCCAAAAGGAACACTAAAAATGAATGGCCCAGATCCTCCACTAGGCTGCAGTTACTTTGTACTGCACCCTTGGTGTGAAATAGCACTGAAGCTATAGCCAGCCATGGGAACACCAGTCCCAGTCCCTGTGGATAACCTAGGGGCGGTAGCCAGGGGAAATGGGTGCAGGGCCCTTTTTACAGATGTAGAGTGCTTTCTTTTCAATTTGCCAACTTGCCTTTTCTTCTTATAGAAGAGACAAATTGTCTGGTGCAAGGGAAGGAAGAGCACAACAAATACAGGTGGGAAGGAAATGTTGTGAAACAAGGGGAAAAGCTTAGCAAATGCCAGAGAAGATGTCTGATGTGATGGAGACTCAGTCCCTTCTCTTAATACATATAAGTAAACATACAGGATGGAAAATTCTACATGAAGGGCTGTGTATTCTCACCCTATCCCCATCACAGAAACTAGCCTGGCAGGGTTCCTCAGTACATTGCTGAGAGGAAGGGAGGCAGGTCCTTGTATGTGGATAGCTTATGGAGAAATGACGCATGATCCTTTAGTGTACTTTACTATGCCTTAGCTAGCATATTGAAGGCATCCTTCAGGGAATGGTTCAGTACATTATTTGTTTTGCTCTTCTAGTATGTGTGTACAAGGAGACTATTTGTGGTGAGGTGCTTCTGTAAGAGACTTATCTGCAGGGAGATGTATACACTAATAATAATAGTTATTACTGAAAATGTCTTGGATGCAATTAAGAATCTCATTGTCTGAGGAGATAGCTCAATATACTTATATAAGTTTCATCCAGAGATGGGCCCAAACTGCAAAGTTTTGGAAGCTGATCCAGAATGAAACAAGCCTCAATTCATTTCCTCTATAGCTACGAGCAATCATTTACAGCCAAACATTGCTTCTAATACAAACTGAGCAACTGACACTAGGAGCGAATCCACTACTCTGCCTTCCACATTTCAAGATTGAAGAGACCTTTCTTTCTCCAGCTCTATTTTTTAAGGTTGCCAGGTAACAGTAGGACCTACCAATTTTTGGAAAACTTCTTTGCATAACTTTTTTTTTTTTAAAGAAATGTCACGACAGTCCAGGGGACTACTGAGAACTTTAAAATGTCTTTTAGTTACAGCTTAGATGTGATGTGAAAATGGAGCAACTAGCCAGCATCTACTTAACATGTAGCTAGGACATCTTAATATCCCTACTAACAAGCCAACTTGACTGAGGGTGCAGTGGGAATTAATGGCTTGCAAATGTAGCTTACCTGTTGTTCTTCACTAGGTTTCTTGGCATCTCACAAACCTTCAGGAAAACTGCCTTGTCTAGTAGAACTTCCCAGCAGTGCATTCTTTGGGTGAAATAAAGTCAGCCTTGAAATGTGAACTGATCTCCCTCAGCTTAATTTTCTCAGCAGCACATAAAAATATTTGGATAGTAATAGGCATATGCTGCACGCATTGAGTTGATTCACCATACCCTCAAACCTAATCTTCATTATCAGCTTGCTCATCTTCACTTTCACCATTCTGTATCGCTACATTATGTTGTTTTTGTCTCTGTCGCCCTCAATTTCCAGGGCACTCCTAACTGCAGCTATCAAAATAGACAATGTCTTACTTTACACCAGCCCAGTTCATCAGATTCACTTCATATCGATTTACCATTGATGCAAACAATGAAGGTGCATAATTTGAAAATGGCAAGGGGTGTGTGTGTGTGTGTGTGTGAGAGAGAGAGAGTTAATCATAGAACTGGAAGGGACCTCGAGAGGTCATATAGTCCAGTCCCCTGCACTCAAGGCAGGACTAAGTATTATCTAGACCATCCTTGACAGGTGTATGTCCAACCTGCACTTAAAAATCCACAGTGAGGGAGATTCTACCAACCTCCCTAGCAATTTGTTCCAGTGCTTAACCACTCTGACAGTTAGGAAGTTTTTCCTAATGTCCAATCTAAACTGCCCTTGCTGCAATTTAAGACCATTACTTCTTGTCCTATCCTCAGAGGTTAAGAACAACAATTTTTTCTCCCTCCTCCTTGTAACAACTTTTTATGTACTTGAAAACTGTAATCATGTCCCCTCTCAGTCTTCTCTTCTCCAGACTAAACAAACCCATTTTTTTCAATCTTCCCACATAGGTCATGTTTTCTAGACCTTTAATAATTTTTGTTGCTCTTCTCTGGACTTTTTCCAATTTGTCCACATCTTTCCTGAAATGTGGTGCCCAGAATTGGACACAATACTCCAGCTGAGGCCTAATCAACACGAAGTAGAGCGGAAGAATTACTACTTGTGTCTTGCTTACAACACTCCTGCTAATACATTCCAGAATGATGTTTGCTTTTTTTTGCAACAGTGTTACACTGTTGACTCATATTTAGCTTGTGATCTACTATGACTCCCAGATCCCTTTCTGCAGTACTCCTTCCTAGGCAGTCATTTCCCATTTTGTATGTGTGCAACTGATTGTTCCTTCCTAAGTGGAGTTCTTTGCATTTGTCCTTATAGAATTGCATCCTGTTTACTTCAGACCATTTCTCCATTTTGTCCAGATCATTCTGAATTTCAATCCTACCTTCCAAAGTACTTGCAACCCTCCCAGCTTGGAATCATCCACAAGCTTTATAAGTGTACTCTCTATGCCATTATCTAAATCATTGATGAAGATATTGAACCGAACTGGACTCAGAACCGATCCCTGTGGGACCCCATTTTTTATGCCTTTCCAGCATGACTGTGAACCACTGATAACTATTCTCTGGGAATGATTTTCCAACCAGTTTTGAACCCACCTTATAGTAGCTCCATTCTAGGTTGTATTTCCCTTGTTTGTTTATGAGAAGGTCATGTGAGACAGTATCAAAAGCCTTACTAAAGTCAAGATATACCACATCTACCGCTTCTCCTCTATCCACAAGGCTTGTTACCCTGTCAGAAAAAGCTATCTGGTTGCTTTGACTCAATTTGTTCTTGACAAATCTATACTGACTGTTACTTATCACCTTATAAGATGAGGGGGGAGGGATAGCTCAGTGGTTTGAGCATTGGCCTGCTAAACCCAGGGTTGTGAGTTCAATCCCTGAGGGGGCCATTTAGCGATCTGGGGCAAAAATTGGGGATGGGTCCAGCTTTGAGCAGGGGGTTGGACTAGATGACCTCCTGAGGTCCCTTCCAACCCTGATATTCTATGAGCAGTGTCTAATTAGGAGTTACCGCCTATTGACCTCTGTTAGCGAGCCTTGTGTACATAGGTTATCAGTTGCTACATGGAGGTTCCTGTTGCATGAAAGAGCTCAGTGATGATGAACTGCCATGGAAAGTGAAAGAAGCCTTTGTAACTTTTCAGATTTTGACATAGTATTCTGCAAAGGACTCCACGTAGCCAGGGTTGTGTGCAAAAGTCTGTGAGCTGTTTGGGGAAGTGATATTCTAGGCTTTTCCATGTGCAGTGCCATGGTCCTTGACTGGGGCTTCTGGGTGTTACAGCAGTACTATTAATAACAGCTCAACATATCAACACAAATGTATTCATCAGTAGAATCACAGAGCTGGGCTGGATTAAGGCACTCAGGACTGTAGCTAGATCACCATAGGGCTCCTTGGTTCCAGACTCAAACTCTGGCCATGCCTTCCACTGGTCATACCTCTCCACATTATTACCCTGCTTTCCCTTGAGGTGGCAGTGATAGGGTCCACCTATGCTAAAGCCAAGTGTCAGGCTGTTGAGAGCCCAGTACTACTCAACTTTAGTTCCCTGGGCTATTTCCCCCTTTCTTCAAGAGGGCTTAGATCTCCTCAAGAGAATTGAGGTTCTACCCTCCACCCATCTATGTGTGGCCACCTTCCAACACCACCCCAGCAGAGACCTGATAGGGTTGCAGCAGCAAGGGCTCTTCTGTCATGGTGCGGGCATCACCTTCCAGAAGTAGGCTTCAGAGTTAAACAACCAGCAAGATGATTTGCAGTAGTTCACCACTCTCAGACCTATTGTTATAGGCCATCCGTAGACTCAAATGAATGTAACTGCATCCATTATGCTTGGTTCATGTTTCAAAGCTTTTCCTTCACACTCAATGTGCAGCGGCAGTCAAAAAAGCAAACAGAATGTTGGGAATCATTAAGAAAAGAGATAGATAATAAGATAGAAAATATCATATTGCCTCTATATAAATCCATGGTACACCCACATCTTGAATACTGTGTGCAGATGTGGTCATCCAATCTCAAAAAAGATATACTGGAATTGGGAAAGGTTTAGAAAAGGGCAACAAAAATAGTTAGGGGTTTGGAATGGCTGCCATATGAGAAGAGATTAATAAGACTGGGAATTTTCAGCTTGGAAAAGAGACAACTAAGGGGGGGATATGATAGAGATCTATAAAATCATGACTGGTATGGAGAAAGTAAATAAGGAAGTGTTATTTACTCCTCCTCATAACACACGAACTAAGGGTCACCAAATGAAAATAATAGGCAGCAGATTTAATACAAACAAAAGAAGTATTTCTTCACACAACACACAGTTAACCTGTGGAAGGCTTTGCCAGAGGATGTTGTGAAGGCCAAGACTACAACAGGGTTAAAAAAAGAACTAGATAAATTCATGGCGGATAGGTCCCTTAATGGCTATTAACCAAGATGGGCAGGGATGGTGGCCCTAGACTCTGTTTGCCAGAAGCTGGGAATGGATCACTTGATGATTACCTGTTCCGTTCACTCCCTCTGGGGCACCAGGCATTGGCCACTGAAGACAGGATACTGGGCTAGATAGAACTTTGGTCTGACCCAGTATGGCCATTCTTATGTTCTTAACCATAATAGCTAGAAAGACATTTTTAAGGAAAACTGAGATTTCTGTCATAACTGGGTGATACTAAGAGCTTGGGCCCTAGACAATTGCCTACAGCACCTGTACTTTCACCTGATCCTTACATTAAGCTTGGGATTTCTGGGGATCAGATTAAGTCAATCTTCAATTCAAGAGTTTTTGCATAGTATTGGTGGAAACATTTATAAATCCTTAAAGATACATGTATATTTGCACCTGAATGTGTTGTTTTGTTATTTTTTGTAGACATTAATCTTCTGTTTAAAATGTTTCCATCCTCCAGTAAGGAAACAAACACTATGGGCTCAATTTACAAAGGAACTTTGGTGTGGCAACTCTCATTGTCACCATACATAACTTCTTGGTGCCTAGACAATCATTAGTATTCACACACCCCGTGAAGTTAGGTGGTCAGGCACCCTCTACAATTGTTAGACCAGCAGCAGGAGTCTCCCTATGAGATAAGGGAGCAGGCAGATACCTGACACAGTGTTGGTATATAATCCACAAATACTCTTTATTGCTTACAAAATAAACCACTCACTTCACATTCATAACCCAAGCATACTACACCAGAGTCTGAAGATCAGAATTGAAGTCCCAACAGCCAGTCAACATTCAGTCCAACCACAAGATGTGGGGAGTCAGCATTACCACATCTTAATCCAAACCGGTCTCTGAATCCACAAATGACTCCAAATTGCAAGTGTATTGAACATCTTTTATAATCCACTCCTTCACCTCATCGGTTGTCTGGGCAATTTCAAAGAGACGGTTCTGGGCAAATTGCCAAAACCCAAGATGCTTAGAAACAGCCCTAGCCCCAAGATGTTCCTCTTTCCCCAGGTCTTGTTTACAATTGCAGCAGATACATTGCAACAGGTACATTGCCATGGCAACACCCACAAAGTTATTCCCTTATCTGGTATTTCCCCATCTTTCTCATAACAAAGTTATTTTTCACAAACAGCTCTTGACTGCTTAAAACCTCAAATTCTTGCTTCCATTGTCAACACGCAACTCCCATCAAGCACACTTCATCCACACTAGGCCTATAACATATTACATGGATATATGGATTATGTATGGAGATATATATCCCAACACAATGAATGGAATGATATAGGTGTCTTAGAAAGGAATTCAGAAAAGGCAGCATGCTGCGCAACTCCCTGTCTAAACCATTGGCAAATGCCAGGATGAGGATTGTCCTGAACCCCACCCGAGGAGTTCAGCTCATAAATCCAGGCTGGAGGGAGATACTTCCCTCAAGTGTAGATACTCAGCTCCAATTCCTCTCTTGGCATTATGTGCCTATGCCATTCTTTCCTGAAGCAAGTGGGGGAGAATGGGGGCAGGGAAGAGGCCCTCCTACATAACTTTTAACCCAGTGGTTAGGGTGTTCACCTTAGAGGTGGCAGATCCTTGTTCAAATCCCATCTCTGCTTCAGGGAGGGGGGAGGAGGGCCGCTTGAACTGGGGGTGTCCCACATCCCTGCTAAGTATCCTGAGCTAGGTTTTGTGAATCCCACTGGTCCTGATCCTGGGATGTAGGTGCCTAAAATGTCAGTTGGGTACCTCAGGCCTTTTATGATTGCAGCCCCATCTGACTTAGGAGACCAATCACAAATCAAAACTAGCAAAACATCAAAGCAAACTCTGCAGAACACTGAATGAGAGTAGCCCAACCAGACATGGGCCAGAGACCAAAAAAAATTGTCTCTGCATTCAAATGTTCCCTGAGTTCGGGGGTATTTGGACCGGTGGTAAAATCCTGGCCCCATTTAAGTCAATGGAGTTTTGCCATTAACTTCAATAGGGCCAGGATTTCACCTCTGGACTTTAGGTTTGGGATCATCTCAACTTACAACCGCTGTACAGCAAAGGTGGATTTCAGTTTCTTTTCTTCAGGACTAGTCTCCTCTTGAGATGTATGAAACTCTCACTTATGGCAAGGATTTCCACAATGGATTTTAATGCAGTAAAAGAAAACTGATATAGATGTTATGTGAAATGATAGAAGCTTTTAAAACAGGGAGCTATGAATCTCTAATGATGAGGGTTAGTTTCATAGGGGTCATACGATCTTATGCAGATCCCTTAGAAGGTCTTGTGATGGGTTGAGAGACATAATGCTAATATAGCTATTGGAAAGGGTGGCTTCCTGCTACAGTAACTCACATTAATATGCAATACACCCATTGCTACCTCTTGTTGTAGGGATTTTATTATTAGAAAAACACCATTTTATTATAAAAAAACATTAAATTGTGATCCATTTGGATAATCACCATGACACTTTGATATGCTCCTTTTACAGTACATCATTTCATTGCAGTTCTTACAAAATAATGTCTTAGCAAGATGTCTATACCTTTCCCTCAACAGGCATTTTCAAAACTGCACAAGGATAATCTGATAGGTGTAAAGAGAATGTTTTCAGAATATAATGCAATGCTTGTCAGCTCCAAGAGATCTAATTATTAAGGGCTTCAGTAACAAAAACTAAGGAAACCTAGACTCTTTTAAAAACTCCTGTAAATGCATGGTGGGTTTTTTTTCCAGATGTGAAGCATGCCATTTTTATTAGCAACAGGATAGATCATCATATTAATTCAGATGCCACAAAATCTTATTTGTTGAAACTGAAGGCAACTTTGAAAGAACACAGAACAGTAGACCTATCCCAAGAGTCCAGTCAATGCCCTTCATTCTGACCTTTTAACTACAGCCTTCTCTCTAAGACAAACATGTAAACCAGGGGCAGCTGATCATTGGAAACCTGATCCAAAGCCCATTAGAGTGGATGACGATCTGTCTGCTGATTTCAGTGACCTTTGGATCAGACCTTAGGGACCTCTGGAGTTAAGCCTCCCCAATAACACCCTACCTATTATCAATGACATAGATGCTGGGTAGACTAGCAGATGTGCTGCAGGGTGGAGTCCCACCTGTTGGTTCTGGGGCTTCCTGGCTCCTACCTCTGGATGTTGCTGAACCATGGGCTGCCACTGGGAACTCTCTGCATGGGTCCTTGCAGTTCAGGGATTGCAGGGCCCAGAGGGAGGAGGCACAGAGCAGGGAATAAAGGTTTTCATGGGGCTAATTAAGATCAGGGTGCCCCTTTTCATTCCCTGTCTGCTCACTTCCTCACGAACCTCATTTATCTCCCACCAACACACTTCTCTTTCACAGCCTCAACCATGGTGTCTCCATTTGGAGAATACAATCAAGCTGCTGAGTGCGGGGGGGGAGTAGTTTGGGGTTTGCAGCCTGCAAACTGCAGGCCCACCACTTACAGACCCTCCACTTACCCAGGTAGTAACAGCTACTCCTGCCAAGTGAATCTTGTAGTGCCTACAAATCACACCACTGGGGGTGATTTGTATTAACAATCCATCACAGTGATGGTTACCTCAGCATTTCCTCTTAACTTCCCTTGTGCTTATGGGAGGAGTGAACCTGAACTCTACAAATATGCAGAGTAACTAACGACAGATCTGTTATTTAATCACTGAAGGCAAAGTTTTAGTGCACAACTATTGCACCTTCTCTCTAACAGTAGGTTCCTTATATACCATGGACTTACATTTTTGGATGAGTTGCAGTAGTTTAAGGGATAGTCTCCCACAGAGAAGTTGGAATCCACCCTTTGAATTCGCACATTAATTTTGTGGTGGCTACCGAATATTTGGGCAAAATCCTGAACACCAGTCTGAGGCAAACCTTCCAGGATATTCTATATATAATGGGCCAAATCCAAAGGAAATGCCCATTTTGAACCAAAAAAAAATCATATTTTGTAGTTAAAATCCCAAATTGAAAAGATTCAACCAAAGAATGAATAGGTTTTGATTGCCAGGTTTTTGGTCTCTCAATGGAAAAAAAACAAACATACAAACCTCTTTTGAAGAAAGTGTTTCACAAAACTTTTTCATTTAAACCCTTTGCAGGAAAAAAAAAAAACATCCTATTAGTGTCTCACAAAATCTACGGTTAACAAAACCAGCATAAATCACTTTTGAACCTTCCTCAGTGCATGAGCATCCACAACACCCGCAGAAGTCATTGGCAATGGCAGGTGCTCAGCACATCTGCTAATCAGGCCCATATAGTCCTGCAGTCTAAACATTCCCATTATCCTGCTGGGAAGCAGTGACTTTTTACAGAACCTCACCCTGCTGAGGGCAAGAAATCCCCTGGACTGGTGGACCTTCATATCTCTGTTTCTGCACACCTAACTTGAGGCAAGATTTATCCTCAAACATTACAGTCAAGGAAATGATGAATCTCCTGTATGAATGAGGCTACATTCAGATACTCTTATTATTAACACAATATATTCCTTTATTCTGGGACTGGTCCCACTGAAGTCAATGAGGATTTTCTCAATATATTATATTATTAGTATAATATAATATATACTATTCAATATAAAGGTGTCTGGCCCATGTTGGCTGGGCCGGGTTTTTTAATACAGTCAAATCTTATTATAGTCTTGTGACAGTAGCTGATGTGTGTTAGACAATAGAAGATTCATAAGGTGTGTGCAATCACATAGTAAAAGTGGATTGAAGTATGATTGTGAGATGGGAATAAAATGAATTTTTACAAGTTAAACCCAAATTGAAGCTTGATCCAAAGCTCTTGTCTATGAGAAATGCAAAATTTGGATCACCAGAAACATGTGAGATACCTAAGGGAGCTCATTAGTTAAAACACGTTGCCTATAATGTGCCTGGCTTCAAGATTCACATTTGCATGTTTCAAAGGTTTATAAATACAAAGGCAACTATAACACTCGCCCTAATTTATATGTAAACTTCACTGAGCTGTTGCAGAGTGATCTTCACTCTGTGTAGCAGCTGTTAGGAGAAACATATAAAGCTATATAGGAAAAGTGTGAATTAGATGCAGCCCACTTGCTTAAAAAGTATAATCCAAAAATACATGGACTTTAACTAATATAGCAGAGAGCTTCAGTAGAGAAGCTGTGCTAAGAACCAATTTAACTACATTATTTTACCCCATAAAACAACTAAAAGGAAAAATAAATATTTCAATGCTAAGGCAGTGGAAATGAGCAAAGGATTTATTGACATCTGGTGTCTGGCTCTTTGTCTGGAGTGGCTAGACTTTACATGGAAGGTTAAGAGTTTGACAGTGTAGTCCTTCAGCTCAAACAGTAGCAACTCAGGCTTTTAGATATGAAGGTCCTGGATTCAGTCCCCCGCCCCATCAATAACCCATCAGGCTGTGGTGTTACCATTGCAATATGCCACAGGTGCGCAGTCACTCATTCTTGCTATTTTGTCTGCAGTGTGCACATACCTCTGACTTAGAGCTTGGCAGATCTAGTTTTGGCTGCTTATGGGTAGTAAGTAATAAGGCTCTGACTCAGAAAGCTATTTGAGAATTTATGCAAATTGACCTCCATGGGATTGCTCACATGATTAACATTACGTTTGTGCTGAAGTAGAGCCTATGTGTCAAACTTGCTGCTAATCCTTTCAGGAACATTGCTCAAGAGAAGGAAATCCAGCTCAGCTCTCAACCCCCGTACATTCTCCCCCAAATAATTGTAGCTTTAGAGCATGAATGCATTATTCTAAAGAGGTTTTTCATCTTATCTCATGCAGGGAGATCAATCCTGCCTGAGTCAAGCTGTGACTGAGTGACTGAATAAGAGAACTGAACTCCAAAGCAGGTGTTCAAGGTGGGCTAGGAAAGGTGAACTCCACATCCCATATAGGCTCCATCACCATGGGAATGATCCAACTCCCACGGAAGTTCATGCCCACACATGGGACAGACATTGGCTCTCCCTCTCAGAATCACTGTCATGGAATCAGAAAGAAAAGGGGGCGTGCGTGTCTTGGAGGAAATGGACTAACACCGGCCCCCAAGCTTTGTAAACAATAGCTGTGGCCATTATTACTCCTGCCCTAGAGAAGGAGTGAGGTCCTTGCTCAGGTCCCAGATGGCAGGAAATGGTTCTGGTAATGTGAATGCCACATGCCAAGAGAACGCCACATTTAGAGACGTATTTCCCTACCCTTGGCTTCCCCGCACTTCAGGTTGCTTTGTGAATCCAGTGTGGTGTACTGGTTCCCTACCCATTAGCAGTGCGTGCTCTATCTATGTGCTCTCCAGTAACCAGGAGCCTGTGATGATAACCACTCACTAAGCGCCAAATCCTGAGTCTAGCACCCTGCTTCAGCAGTTTAAAGGAATCCGTCCTGCCTACCTACAGCATGGCTATTGAGCTGCTTCATAGAGGCTCCTGTAACCCCATGGATGGACTAGCTTCCATGCCCCTAAGGGATCAACACTGTGTAGCAGCTCCAAAGCTCCCCCAGGTCATTCACTCCCACCAGCGCTGGCTCTCTGACAGCTGCACAGGGAAAACCTGCAGAGTGAGGCTTCATATCACACTAGGAATATACACAGTCCTTGCATGTCCCCAAATCCTCCTCCCCACCTTGGGCAGAAGAGCCTAATTAGCTCCACTGTCACAGGTCCCTGTTCAGCTACTCAGGCAGACTGTGGATTTGTTCCTGGGGGGAAGCCCATCTTCTAATGAAGTCAACAGCGACCAGGAGGAGCATAATTAAGCCAGCCTCGAAGTAGCAACTGAAAAATTAGCCCCATATCTGGGGCTGGTGATTGGAGTGAGTGTCTTCTTCTACCTTGCCAACCCACCTACAACTAGACACGCCCCTGCCATGAGTATCTCCTTGTTTATTATAATCCAGAGGGAAGCACAGTGATGGGAATTCCTAGCTGCCTTAACCATTTTTCAAAGTGCAGGATCTGGCTCTAGCTGGTCTCTATTTAGGGCCAAATTCTGCTTCCCTGACTCACTTGAGTAGTGGAATTGAAGTCAATGGCAATGCTCATGTGCATAAGCAGTGTACAGATTGGACTGGAAGGAAACGCAATGATACAGTTTGTGGGATTTATTTTGTCTAATATAATATTGAGTCAAAATAAACGTGTTGAGTGGGTGCCTATACTTGACACCTGAGCAGGTTGCACTTGTACTGGGCATAAAAATGTCTTCATTTAAAATTTATGCAATATCGTCCAAGTGCAGAAGACAGAGTTGTCAACGGGGAGCTTCTAATGTATCACACTGAGATAATTCACACACTAGACGATTCTAAGCAGGTCTCCTTTCTCTGTCTCAGAAGCTGTTCCATAGATAGCACAAAAGGCACGTACAGGGAGCAGCAATGTGGCAGACACCTTACTACCTGAGAGGAAGGCTGGCCTGATGGTTAAGGTTGTATAACTATACCCCAAGTGGCACCGTGTATCCCACCTGTACCCCATGTTCACCACTTTTGGATGGTTGTGATATATTTGGTACAAAGCATGCCTTGTGAGGTATCATTTGAACACTCATGATCTACGGAACATCATCATCCCTGCTGATGTGTGTACCATCGTTGCAGTTATCTCATATGGAGTTATGAGATTTTGCTACAGGTTTGTTACTGAAACATATTGTGAGTTTGGGGAAAATAAAGATAACAAACATCCTGTAAACAAAGGCCTTGCATGTTATCTCCACAGATGCCTCAAATATCATGTGCACAGAAGGTCTGAGCAAGAAATTTACAATTCACCTGAAAGATGTCTTGAATCTTATGTACACTACAAATGGCTTCCTCATTTACCTCTCCTCCCGCACCTCAGCACATAGAAGCTAGATCATTTGGAAGTCAAAGAGAAGCATCATTGAACTGTGGGAAGGGAGGCCCCAGGCTGTAAGGAGACAGCCCACAAAATGTGTTGCCACTTATGGTGAGACAACCTGTTTTGCTTTTAGAACTGTTGGCCTTGGTAAAGATTAGGAAATAGCTTGCGTGTTTATTTCTTTTTTTTTCTTTTGTAACCAGTTCTGACCTTTATGCCTTTATAATATATAATCACTTAAAATCTATCCTTTTCTAGTTAATAAACTTGTATTATTTTATCTAAGCCAGTGTGTTTGGGCTGATGTGTTTGGGGGACCTCTACTCAAGTCAACGAAGGCTAATGCATATTCATTACCCTTTGATGGAACGACGGACTTATAATGAGCTTACCCTGTCCAAAGTGGTCTTGAGCAGTGTAAGATGCACATTTCTGGGGTGCAAGGCTGGGACTGAGGGATATGTGGGTATCGTCCTATATCAGTTTATGGGAACATGGGTGTCACTGTGCTGGGTTTGCATTTACATACTAATGGCTGTGTAAACAAAGCCTGGAGAGGCTGCTTTTCACGAGCAGAACAGTGTAAGAGACAGCCTGAGCTGGAGAATTAAGGGGACACTGCTGTTCAAAAGTCCAGGCTGTACCTTGGGGGATGTCATAAAGGTGCTGCCTTGAGTGTGCAGAAAAGCTGGGTTAAATTCCCACCTCTTCTGTAGACTCCCTGTATTGGTCAGTTTCAATTGAGTTGCATCTCAATTCCCCATCTGTAAAATGGAGAAAATACTTTCTTTGTCTGTCTTGTCTATTTAGAGTGAGGCAGAGCTTGTCTCTTACTATGCATTTGTGCAAAGCATAATGGGACCTCATCTTCTGTGGGATTTCTAGGCACTATAGTAACACAAACACAGAAAAAACGTGATTCAATCTCAGTATAAATGGGATGGAAATATGCTATGACACTGTTCTCCCTACAGTCGATCTGGATTTTTTGCACGGTTGTAGCATGTATTGAGAAAGTTTACATGCACACACACCCCTGCACTTTAAAACCACACTATTTTAACTCTATCAGGGCACTATGATGTTGCAACCAGGTGCCCTGAGGTGTTAAGCATGACAGTGAAGATAGGACCAAAGATTCTGGATCCCTGTGGCCAGATCTTCATCTAGTGTAAATCAGCTTTTGACATCGGTAGAGTTACACCGATTTACAGCACTTGAGGGTGTGGCCCCTGCTGTCTTTCCTTAACACTGTAACCCCTTTGAGAGTACCTTGGTTGCCATGAGTGCATTTTGCCTGACTACATTCATCGGGGACCCACATTGATGCAGGTGCAGTACAGTCCATTTTTCTTTATTGCTGGGATTGTTGCTAATTGTTTGAGGGCAGCCACTTCTCCATGCCTCTCAGGTTGTGCTTCCTGAAGCTTAAAATAAGGATGACTGGATACTGCTAATGAGTACACTAGCAATCTTAGTGTGCTTAGCTTTCCAATTTAGGTGCGAGACCTGCTTTAGTTGCAAAAAGAAAATCCATAACGGAGATAATAATTGCCAATTGTGCAGCAAAATCACTATGGGTTTTTTTTGCAATACGCAAAAAAACACTTAAGAAATCTAAACATTTGTGAGTTCAAGACTAATCATTTTCCAGTCTCCCTTCCTCCTCTCGTGCAGCCCACTGGGATGCTTACAATGCGTCTTGTACAAAATTAGTCACTGATGGGCATAGCCATTTTACAGTGCTAGTTTAGTTTCTGAGCTCTGTGGGCAGGGATCATGCCCTTCTGGAGAGGCACAAAGCTAACCTTTGAATGCTATGATAAAGTACAATGCAAAATGTATGCAGCAACTGCAAATTCCAACATTTAGGGCCAGCTTTTTAGCACATGGAAATCCATGTAGCTTCACTGGCTTCAACAGAATGATGCTAACTTACACCATAGAAAGTAAAGACCTGATCTCAACCTCCATACAAGGATGGGGAGGTCATCCCACTCCACCGTGGCATTCCTTTCCATCCTACAATCCCCTGTTCCTCCAGGGCTCTCCATGGAATCCAGGGAGATGCATGGAAGCAAGGAGTGGTGAGTGGACCAAGGGAATCACAGTTCATTCTACTACAAGCTCTGTGGAGATTGCACACAGTCAGTGGCTGCCTCACTTTTCTGTGTCCCTTCCTGCCCAGCTCCATATTGGGAGCTAAAGTTCACCTTGAAGTGAAACTAGCAGCATGGCACAACAGGAATTGCAGTGCTGGCGGGAGGTATTGGAGATCCACAGCCACCATGGGAAGATGCTCAGATGCCCCTGTGTCCTCCACTTGGATGTATGTGATCTTTATGGCTCTTGATGTTTTTTGGGCTAGATCTTCACTTTTTTTCTGTGAGGGCCAAGGTTTCCCACTCCCCCACCCACAATGGAAGGATACAAGCAAAACGCCAGGACACGAGCCCCACGGAGTGTTTCCTGTCCCTAATCACAGCATAGGGAGACTAACAGGGAGTCAAAATACAAATTCAGATCCAGTGCTTTTGTTTTGCCATATAATGGATGAAACTGAAGTGCAGAAGTTGATAACCCAGAGATTTGTGAGGTTCCAAATGCACACCTGGATTTTGCAACTCAGCTCCATTTTATATGAGAACACAATCAGTACTCAGAGAGACACAGGCAGTCAGCATCCACAGGCCCAGCTGAAGTCAATGGGAACTGTAGGTGCTCAGCACCTCTCTAAAAACAGACATTTGGAGCATGGGGTGAAGGATACTGCAACAGTTAGGGTGTCTACATAGGACTCAGGAGCTGCAGCAGCAGATTCAGATGGCTGTGATGTAGCCATGGTCATGCGTAGAATGGATTTCCATCTTGAATAGTCCCTTGCAAGTCTTCTTCCTTTGGCAAGAGTCAATATGGGAGGATTTAGGGTTCTTAATCCCCTCAAAATTGCATCTTCCCAACTCATTCACGGTTCGCCTCATGCTCTGTTGCCTTTGACCTCAGCTCTATAAACCTTCTGTAGAAACATACCCTCTTCTGCCCATTGGGCATAACCCAATATTGCAGTTCTCTTGTTCTCAGCTGGAGAAAGACTGCAATTTGCCCGGATTGTCTAAATATCTCCTCATTGGTAACAAAACCAAGTCAATGGATGATAAGAATCTGATCTGCCTTAACTTTTGACTCCAAAAAACTGTTATGTTTCCTGGCCTCAGCAGTTTTTAACAGCCTTGTTTCTGTTCCATATCACAGAGTTGTCAGCGTAACCGCATTGAACACTTGTATCTTAGTGATCACACAGACTTCCCACTGTCCAAACACAGGCCTTTGACTATGCTGAAATGCAATTGATGCAACTTGTGACTACTTTGGTTATGAATAGAATTCAGGAGTTCTTGGTTTGATTCCCTGCTCCACCACAGACTTCTTGCATGACTTTGTCATTTAGCTTCTCTGTGCCTCAGTACCCTGTCAAGGTTCCTCCCCCACTCTGAACTCTAGGGTACAGATGTGGGGACCTGCATGAAAAACCTCCTAAGCTTATCTTTACCAGCTTAGGTCAAAACTTCCCCAAGGTACAAAACATTACACCCGTTATCCTTGGACTGGCCACTACCACCACCAAACTAATACTGGTTACTGGGGAAGAGCTGTTTGGACGCGTCCTTCCCCCCAAAATACTTCCCAAATCCTTGCACCCCACTTCCTGGACAAGGTTTGGTGAAAAGCCTCACCAATTTGCCTAGGTGACTACAGACCCAGACCCTTGGATCTTAAGAACAATGAACAATCCTCCCAACACTTGCACCCCCCCTTTCCTGGGAAATGTTGGATAAAAAGCCTCACCAATTTGCATAGGTGACCACAGACCCAAACCCTTGGATCTGAGAACAATGAAAAAGCATTCAGTGTTTTACAAGAAGACTTTTAATAAAAAATAGAAGTAAATAGAAATAAAGAAATCCCCCCTGTAAAATCAGGATGGTAGATATCTTACAGGGTAATTAGATTCAAAAACATAGAGAACCCCTCTAGGCAAAACCTTAAGTTACAAAAAAGATACACAGACAGAAATAGTTATTCTATTCAGCACAATTCTTTTCTCAGCCATTTAAAGAAATCATAATCTAACACATACCTAGCTAGATTACTTACTAAAAGTTCTAAGGCTCCATTCCTGGTCTATCCCTGGCAGAAACCAGCATACAGACAGACACAGACCCTTTGTTTCTCTCCCTCCTCCCAGCTTTTGAAAGTATCTTGTCTCCTCATTGGTCATTTTGGTCAGGTGCCAGCGAGGTTACCTTTAGCTTCTTAACCCTTTACAGGTGAGAGGAGCTTTCCCCTAGCCAGGAGGGATTTCAAAGGGGTTTACCCTTCCCTTTATATTTATGACACGCCCCCCAAATCTCAGCTAGGGTGAAACACTGGCTGGGATTTCTTCCTGGAGCTCTAGGAAAAACAGAGTTAATAAGACACATGCATCTCTAAATATACTACCAAGTACATAAAGACTAAGAATATTTTCCACATCCCAAGGACGATTTTAATCAGTTGATTCTGGGAAACTTTCACAGGAGAGTGCATCAGCCACTTTGTTAGAAGCTCCTGAGATGTGTTGGATGTCGAAATCAAAATCTTGGAGAGCTGAACTCCACCGAAGAAGTTTTTTGTTAGTTTCTTTGACAGTGTGAAGCCACTTTAGTGCAGCATGGTCGGTTTGCAGGTGGAAACGCCGTCCCCAAACATATGGGCGTAGCTTTTCCAGAGCGTAGACAATGGCATAACATTCTTTCTCAGTGACTGACCAGTTGCTTTCCCTCTCAGACAGTTTTTTGCTGAGAAACACTACAGGGTGGAATTCTTGATCAGGTCCTTTCTGCATTAAAACTGCTCCCACACCACGCTCGGATGCATCTGTGGTTATTAGGAACGGTTTGTCAAAGTCTGGGGCCCTTAGTATAGGGTCAGACATGAGTGTCGCTTTAAGCTTGTTAAAGGCCTTCTGACACTTTCCGGTCCACTGAACAGCATTTGGCTGTTTCTTTTTGGTTAGGTCTGTCAGTGGGGCAGCGATTTGGCTGTAGTGCGGTACAAATCGTCTGTAATAACCGGCCAAGCCTAAGAAGGATTGAACCTGTTTCTTTGACTTTGGGACAGGCCACTTTTGGATAGCATCCACTTTGGCCTGTAGGGGGCTGATAGTTCCTTGACCCACCTGGTGTCCAAGGTAAGTCACTCTGTTTAGGCCTATTTGACACTTCTTAGCCTTAAGAGTTAGTCCTGCCTCCCTTATGCGCTCAAGGACTTTTTGTAGATGTTCCAGGTGGTCTGCCCAGGAATCCGAAAATATGGCCACGTCGTCAAGGTAGGCAACTGCATATTCTCCTAATCCCGCTAGGAGACCATCTACAAGTCTTTGGAAAGTGGCGGGTGCATTTCGCAGCCCAAAAGGGAGTACATTAAATTCATACAGCCCGAGATGTGTGATGAAGGCTGACCTTTCCTTGGCAGATTCATCTAGCGGTACCTGCCAGTACCCCTTGGTTAAGTCCAAGGTAGAGATGAACTGGGCCCATCCCAGTTTCTCTAATAGTTCATCTGTGCGTGGCATTGGATAGTTGTCTGGGCGAGTTACAGCATTTAGCTTACGGTAGTCCACGCAAAAACGTATTTCCCCATCTGGTTTGGGAACTAGAACCACTGGAGATGCCCATGCACTTTCAGAGGGGCTGATTACACCCATCTGTAACATATCCTGGATCTCCCGTTCTATAGCAGTTTTAGCTTGAGGAGACACCCGGTAAGGTTGGACCCTAATTGGGTGAGCATTACCTGTGTCAATGGAGTGGTATGCCAGTTCAGTCAGTCCTGGGGTGGCTGAGAACGTTGGTGTGTAGCTAGTGCACAGCTCTTGGATCTGCTGTCGCTGCATACGCCCAAGGGTCATGGAGAGGTTCACCTCTTCCACACCACCAGCACATTTCCCTTCGTAGTAAACACCTTCAGGCCACTCAGCGTCGTCTCCTCCCTGGGCTGTAAACTGACAAACCTTTAATTCTCTGGAATAAAAGGGCTTTAGAGAATTAATATGGTACACCTTAGGCTTTCAGTTGGAGGTGGGGAATGCTATGAGATAATTAACAGCTCCCAGGCGCTCCTGGACCATGAATGGCCCTTCCCACGATGCTTCCATTTTATGGACCTGGAACGCCTTTAAGACCATGACCTGGTCCCCTACTTTGAAGGAACGCTCTCTGGCATGTTTATCATACCAGGCTTTTTGCTCTTTTTGAGCATCCTGTAAGTTTTCTTTAGCAAGGGCTAAAGAGGTTCGGAGGGTGTTTTGTAGGTTGGTTACAAAGTCCAGAATATTAGTTCCTGGAGAAGGTGTAAATCCCTCCCATTGCTGCTTTACCAACTGCAATGGCCCCTTAACCTCATGGCCATATACAAGTTCAAATGGGGAAAACCCTAAACTGGGATGTGGTACAGCTCTGTAGGCAAAGAGCAACTGCTGCAACACTAGGTCCCAATCATTGGAGTGCTCATTTACAAATTTACGTATCATGGCCCCCAAAGTTCCATTAAACTTCTCCACCATGCCATTTGTTTGATGATGGTAAGGAGTGGCAACCAAGTGATTTACCCCATGAGCTTCCCAAAGGTTTTTCATAGTTCCTGCCAGGAAATTAGTCCCTGCATCTGTGAGGATGTCGGAGGGCCAACCTACCCTGGCAAAAATGTCTGCTAGTGCCTGGCACACACTTTTAGCCCTGGTGTTGCTTAGAGCTACTGCTTCCGGCCATCGGGTGGCAAAATCCATGAAAGTCAGGATGTACTGCTTTCCTCTGGGTGTCTTTTTCAGAAAAGGACCCAGAATATCCACAGCTACTCGCTGAAATGGAACTTCAATGATGGAGAGGCTGGAGAGGGGCTTTGACCTGGTCTTGGGGTTTTCCCACTCTTTGGCACACCTCACAAGACTGGACATAGGTAGAAACATCCTTGCCCATTCTCTCCCAGTGGAATGACCCCCCCAACCGGTCTTTGGTCCTGTTCACCCCAGCATGGCCACTAGGGTGATCGTGGGCTAAGCTCAAGAGCTTGGCCCGGTATTTAGTTGGAACTACCAACTGTCTCTGAGGATGCCAGTCTTCCTGGTGTCCACAAGAAAGTTTCCTTGTATAAAAGTCCTCTTTCTACAACAAACCTGGATCGATTAGAAGAGCTGAGAGGCGGTGGGTTGCTCCGTGCCGCCGTCCAAGCTCTCTGGAGGCTTTCATCTGCTTCCTGTTCGGTCTGGAACTGTTCCCTTGATGCTGGAGACATCAGTTCCTCATGGGATTGTGGACCTAGGCTTGGGCCCTCTGGAAGCGATATAGGGGATGGAGCTGTTTCTGTTGACTGTGAACCGCTTTCCGCTGGTGCACTATGTTGGGATTCAGGCTCCGGTTGAGCCTCTTGTGTAGGGTTATCGGCTGCTGCCAGTTCAGGTTCGGTGGGGCCCTCTGGTGTTGAGGTTGCAAGTACTGGATTCAGTGCTGGCACGGGGTCTGGTGTTGGTTGTTCGGCTGGTTCCGGTTCTGGGACTGGTTCCGTCTGGGTCTCTGGGACTGGATCCACTACTGCTGTTGCAGACATTGGCCTGGGGTCCAGGTCCAGCACCTCTGACCGGGTCCTGATAGAAGTTTCCGGAACAGAGCTAGGCCTCACGGCTTGTTTAGCCTGGCTGCGGGTGACCGTTCCCACCCTCTTGGCCTGCTTCACATGCTTGGCCAAGTCTTCCCCCAACAGCATGGGGATGGGATAATCATCATAGACTGCAAAAGTCCACATTCCTGACCAGCCCTTGTACTGGACAGGCAACTTGGCTGTAGGCAAATTGAAAGAGTTGGACTTGAAGGGTTGAATCGTCACTTGGATCTCTGGGTTGATTAAATTGGGGTCCACTAAGGAAGCATGGATAGCTGACACTTGTGCTCCGGTGTCCCTCCACGCGGTGACCTTCTTCCCGCCCACACTCACAGTTTCCCTCCGCTCCAAGGGTATCTGGGAGGTATCTGGGCCTGTGGACCTCTGGTGTGATTCCGGTGCAATGAACTGTAATCTGTTGGGGTTCTTGGGGCAGTTGGCCTTTACATGCCCCAGCTCGTTACATTTAAAACATCGTCCAGCTGACGGGTCACTGGGGCGAGGTGGGTTGCTGGAGAACGGGGTGGTGGGACGATAAGGGGTCTGGAGGGTTCTTTGGGAGGTAGGTGGGGCTTTGGGCGGCCCCCGGTAATAGGGTGTGGTCTGGGGTGGTCCCTTCTGGTCTCCGCTCCAACTGCAACCAGTTTTCTTCTTCTCTGCCACCTCCACCCATCTGGCTCCAATCTCTCCTGCCTCTATTACAGTTTTGGGTTTCCCATCTAGGATGTATCTTTCTATTTCCTCAGGAACACCCTCTAAGAATTGTTCCATTTGCATTAGGAAGGGCAAATTTACTGGAGATTCAACACTTGCTCCTGATATCCAGGCATCCCAATGTTTCACAATGTGGTAGGCATGTCGGGTAAATGACATGTCTGGTTTCCACCTTAGGGCTCGGAACCTCCGACGAGACTGCTCGGGTGTTATCCCCATTCTGACTCTCGCCTTGGATTTAAACAGTTCATACTTGGTCATGTGTTCTTTAGGCATTTCAGCTGCCACCTCAGCTAAGGGTCCACTGAGCTGCGGCCTCAGCTCTACCATGTATTGGTCAGTAGAGATGTTGTACCCAAGGCAGGCCCTTTCGAAGTTTTCTAAGAAGGCCTCAGTATCATCACCTGTCTTGTAGGTGGGGAACTTTCTGGGATGGGAAGTGGTACCTGGAGAAGGATTGCTAGGGTTTGTTGGTATATTCTGCTGGGCCTTTATCCTCTCCATCTCCTCCACATGCTTCCTCTCTTTTTCCTTCTCCTCCTCCACATGCTTCCTCTCTTTTTCCTTCTCCTCCTCCACATGCTTCCTTGCCTCCATTTCCCTCTTGTGGGCAGCCTCCTGTACCTCCTTCTCCAGCTGCATGAGTTCTATCTGTCTTTCATGTTCCCTTTGTTTTTCCTCAGCCTGAAATTTGGCTAATTCCAGCTGTAGTCGAGCTGAGGATTTGGTCATTCTAACCTCTCTGTTTTTAACTAACTTTACACCCGAGGTTTAGAAATAAACAAACAAAACGTGGCTGTAAAATTTTGCTGTGCTGCAATAGAATACCTATTCTCTGATAGTGATTGTCAGCCTACAGAAAAAGACAATTCCCTTGTCTCTGCTCTGGGCCCAAATTAAAGCAAAAAACCTCCAACTACTTGGAAACCTGCTTACCCAGCCCAAAGAAAAAGCAAATGGGTAGAACACACACCCCCTATTTACTTTTAGGAAGAAAAGAAAAAAAAATCTCTGGGTTGGAAGACTGTGAATTTCCCTGCAGGAGTTAAGTACCCTGCCTCCAGGCAAAGAAAACCTGCAATTCACAAGATAATCCCCTTTTGTCTCTGCTTGGCCACAAAGCAGAGAAAAAAAAAACTGCTTTCAGTTTCAAAGCTGCTTTCTGGACTTGCTTTCCACAGGAAAAAAAAAATTCTTTTTAAAATCTGTATTTCTAGTTCAAAAAAATCTCAACTGGATCTCAAAATGATTTCAGGTTAATCCCACCACTATGCCACCATGTCAAGGTTCCTCCCCCACTCTGAACTCTAGGGTACAGATGTGGGGACCTGCATGAAAAACCTCCTAAGCTTATCTTTACCAGCTTAGGTCAAAACTTCCCCAAGGTACAAAATATTACCCCCGTTATCCTTGGACTGGCCACTACCACCACCAAACTAATACTGGTTACTGGGGAAGAGCTGTTTGGACGCGTCCTTCCCCCCAAAATACTTCCCAAATCCTTGCACCCCACTTCCTGGACAAGGTTTGGTGAAAAGCCTCACCAATTTGCCTAGGTGACTACAGACCCAGACCCTTGGATCTTAAGAACAATGAACAATCCTCCCAACACTTGCACCCCCCCTTTCCTGGGAAATGTTGGATAAAAAGCCTCACCAATTTGCATAGGTGACCACAGACCCAAACCCTTGGATCTGAGAACAATGAAAAAGCATTCAGTGTTTTACAAGAAGACTTTTAATAAAAAATAGAAGTAAATAGAAATAAAGAAATCCCCCCTGTAAAATCAGGATGGTAGATATCTTACAGGGTAATTAGATTCAAAAACATAGAGAACCCCTCTAGGCAAAACCTTAAGTTACAAAAAAGATACACAGACAGAAATAGTTATTCTATTCAGCACAATTCTTTTCTCAGCCATTTAAAGAAATCATAATCTAACACATACCTAGCTAGATTACTTACTAAAAATTCTAAGGCTCCATTCCTGGTCTATCCCTGGCAGAAACCAGCATACAGACAGACACAGACCCTTTGTTTCTCTCCCTACTCCCAGCTTTTGAAAGTATCTTGTCTCCTCATTGGTCGTTTTGGTCAGGTGCCAGCGAGGTTACCTTTAGCTTCTTAACCCTTTACAGGTGAGAGGAGCTTTCCCCTGGCCAGGAGGGATTTCAAAGGGGTTTACCCTTCCCTTTATATTTATGACATACCCCATGCCTAAAATGGGGATTATAGCACAGTGTAGCCCAGTGGCTCTCAATCTTTCCAGACTACTGTACCCCTTTCAAGAGTCTGATTTGTCTTGTGTACCCCAAGTTTTACCTCACTTGTGTGCTTACAAAATCAGACATAAAAATACAAAAGCATCACAGCAAAATGTTACTGAAAAATTTCTGACTTTCTCATTTTTACCATATAATTATAAAATAAATGAATTGGAACATAAATATTGTACTTACATTTCAGTGTATAGTATATAGTGCAGTATAAACAAGTCGTCATCTATATGAAATGTTAGTTGGTACTGACTTCGTTAGTGCTTTTTAATGTAGCCTGTTGTAAAACTAGGCAAATATCTAGATGAGCTGATGTCCCTTGTGGAAGACCTCTGAGTACCCACAGGGATACGCATATTCCTGGATGAGAATGACTGGACTGTAGCCAATTAGTCAATTAGTTGATTTTATCATTTAAATGTTGTCATAGTTAACTCATATGTTATTTTATATGTAAACAGTGTGTGATGAATAAATGTAAGTAGGATAGGAGTACAGGACTGATAAGTATTTAGGAGTAATGAGTGTGTTCTTGGTATATAATTAAGCAGAGCTGTTATGCAAGCCCTCCAGGCGAAGGCCTGTAAGGTTTCAGCTTAGACACAGTAGCCCTCAGGATTAAGGAGACTAGACATGAATGAGTGTCCCAGGAATGACTCTGTACCAGTAGAGTTACAAGATTACTGTAAAGGATGTGCCAATAAGTGATGTTCTGGGAAAATCTGATGCAATGGACCTGTCTAGACTGCAGTGGACCTGTCTAGACCACAAGACACCTGATTGAAACATTATGGAATGTTTTGTTCTGACCGCAGGTTACCTGGGGATGTGTTTATGGAAATGTTAATGAGATGTTAACAAGAATAAGGGGAATTAAGAGGACAACCTATGAAAAACAGGGCATCCCAAGATTTCTGGGGTGTTGAAATACAGATAAGGAAAAGAATGTTGGCACTCTCCTGCATATGCATAAGGTAATAGGTATGATCACAATGACAAGATCAGAGGATTCCCTGGGGTGGGTAGGGTGAGAAGACTGTGAGGGAAGACCTTATTGGGAAGAACCCAGCAGGAACTACCCCTTCATCAATGACCACCTTTTGAAAGATCCACCAGACTCTTTAAAAGGGGTGGCGAAACTGTGGCTTGTGAGCCACATGTATCTATTTTACAATTAAATTGCAGCTCGCAGAGCCCCCCAAGCCTCACCTTTTCCACCTACCAGACTTGGGGGCAGAGCTCGGGATCTTTGCCTTGCTGTGGGTGGCGGGGTAGGGGCTTCTGCCCAGCGGGGAGTTGAGGGGGTCTAGGGCCTTCAGCAGGAGTGGGGCTGAAACCCTTAGCCCTAGCAGGTGCCCCTGGCTTGCGAACTTCTGAAGATTGTTCATATGCAGCTCGGTGGGTCAGTAAGTTTTGCCACTCCTGCCCTATAATAACTTTGGGTATGTGAGTATGAATACGGCATTGGCTATGGCTTGGACTCTCTCAGGTTGTGTAGATGGGTATGTGAGTGTAACTTATAACACAAACAAGATTTTTTACTTGTAACTATGTTTGTCATCACTATATTCATTCTTCGCATGCTCCTAAGACTCTCCCAATCTAAGAAAATCGTAAAGGGTAACATTCACCCTATTGCTCTGAAACCTGCAACACCACAGGAGCTGAGCTCTCTCCTTAGGAACCCTATAATTTAACACAGAACTATCAATTCAATCTTAGATAGACGCTACAACTGCCCTACCTCACAGGGGGCGTTGGGAGGATAACTAAGTTAAAGACCGTGAGGTGCTCAGATTCTATAGTAACGGCGGGGGGGTGGGGCATGCAAGAGCGATAGATAGATATTAACCTCCTGGAAACTGTGTCAAGCACACTTTGACTGTCCTTTACCTTTTTGTAGAGTGTCACTAAGTAGAAAAGAATGGGAAGATTCTACAAGAGTTAAGGTCTCTCCTCCTGTACAATTTCACTCATTGTAAGTGACTATTATCAAGCTAGTGTGCGATAAAATAGATAAATAAAGGTCTGGAACCAGATTTAAAAAAAAAAGTGTGTCTTGCTTTATAGCTCAAAAAGAGATTCAACCCAATATTTACTTTTTAAATTGAAGATAGTTTCATCTGGGCTGACAAGGTATATTTCAAGTTTTAACTCAATGCAATTTGAAATGGCCAAGGTATTATACCCTAGAAATTGGAGTTCATGATAGAATTGCTGACACGCAGCCTTCTTTTAGAGTGGTTTGAGTGATGCTGCTGTAATAAAGATAGGATCCCTGTCATTTTGGACACTATGCTCCTCTCTATTTATCTTTCATCTGCCATGTAATTAAGGTGGCTTGTTTGCAAATACGTCTTACCTGATCACCATTTCATGGTTCTGAAGACTGTTCATTCCATTTGGAGCTGCACTTGAATATAGAGGCCAGATCCTTAGTTGGTGTAAATCAGCACAATTCCACGTGTAAGGTGTATAGACATTAAAATATTCTTTGAAGTTATGTTTTAACAACTCCAGGTCTCTTATCTCGCTTGGATCTTTTAACTAGCTGGTGGCAATCCTCCTTGTGCATATGCCAGACCTTAGCTTCCTCTTGGAGCTAAAGACAATGAGAGTTAACAGGCTCATCCCAAAAGGTAGGACATCTTGTCCGGGAAGCAATAATTAAGGTAAAGCTAAAATACACACTTCCCAGCTTGGATGCTCGATAAGGAATTTTCCAACGTTTGTTAGTTTCCCAACCTAAGGACTCCCATTATTTTATTTATGAATGAGACTCCCATTTCCCTTACTTGAGCTAAGGAGAATCCCTGTCAGACAACAGACAAGAGCAGCTGCAGCTTTCCTGTGCAGAGTATCCTATATGCTAATTATGATCCAGAGGAGAGGAAAAACTAAAAGTAGGTTTAACCCCGTTAGGAATAACTTGCTAGTGACCCCAGAAAGTTCCAGATGTCAAACCTCCTGATACCTCAAGAAATCTATCTATATCTTTCATCCCATTTTGCAAACTAGGTATCTTGTGTGCTTGATGAATCAGATATATATTTCTATATGTTCATAATTTGTCCTGTTCCTCCAATGTAACTTCTCGTATCCTATGATGAGACTCAAAAATGTGAAGTGAAATATAATAAAAGAATATATGGATTGTCTCCACTGGATTTAGGGGAAGGTATATAATATTGAGATCGCCATGTGGGACTGTGTTGGGGTGTCCAAACTGTCAGGAAAGGAACTAGGGAACCTAGGTCCATCAGTGACTATTAGCCAAGGTGGTCAGGGATGCAACCCCATGATCTGGGTGTCCCTAAGCCTCTGACTGACAGATTCTGGGACTGGACAACAGGGGATGGGTTGCTTGGTGATTTCCCTGTTCTATTCATTACCTTTTTGAAGCATCTGGCACTGGTCACTGTTGGAAGACTGGATACTGAGCTTGATGGACCATTGGTGTGACCCAGTATGGCCATTCTTATGTGTGCTAAGGTAATCCCATCCCTGCCAGTCATGCATGATGGGGAGAAGGGCTTTAAAAGGTGGAGCTGCTGTCAGCAAGGGTGAAGCCCTGAGAAGGGAGCTGCTGGAGGAGTGCCTAAAGCAGAAGGAGGAATCACAGCTTTGTGAGGACCCTAGTGAACTCCAGGGGCAATCCTGGTAGGAAGAGACTGATTCAGCTACCTGACTATAAGGACTCCAGTAAAGCTACTTCCCAGGCACCCTGTTAATATCACTGACCTTTTTGTTGAGCATGCGAGAGGCTTGTTCTCTGATGAGTCTGAACTTTTGCTTTTCCCCGACCCATAAACAAAGTAAGATGGGCTGCAAGGGTGGGGCTAACTGCAAGGACTAAAGGGCTGGGACCTGGACTAGGTAAAGCAAGAGGTGGTAATAGGACATGACTAAGAGTATTGAACCAGCCAGGAAGTTGACCCAGAGACACTCTTTTTGCAGGGAACCTCGAGCTTTGTGATCTCCAGTGCAACTGACTTCTGTACCAGCCATTCCAGAGTTAATGGGATACGAAGTGGTGAAATTCCATTTCAAAGATTGTATTTCCCTTTCTGTTCTTTCACCTCTAAAACTGAAGGTTGTTTTGTTGCCTTCTCTGGGGAGACTTCAGATAACCATATCATGCCCTCCTTTATAAGTCAAGCAGAGTGGCCTAAAAAAGACTGAAAACAATTTTAAGCAATTGCTTTTGGTATTCTGAACCTGTCCCTTTTGAACCAATCCATTCAAACATCAGGGCCCACACTCTCAAAGGTGTTGACACATGCATCCTTACGCCTTTGAGAAATATTGGAAATGCGATAAATGCGTTAGGTACTAAAGAAAAGATAAGTGATGGTCATAATTACATGTTATAAGAAATCTCAGTTACTTGCATAGTTTTTTTGGGGTTCAACTGCTTAGCTTTACCCCTAGTCTCTGACAATTATTTGCAAGACTGTACAGGCATATGCAGTTCATACCTAGAATACTCATTGTGTCTACACTTGAGTGCTGAACTCTAGATTGTATATTAATGCAGTGCTGGGTGAATTATCAAATGGTTTATTGGTTAAGAGCAACCAAGTATCTTGATTTGAGAAATACTGTGCAAGATAGAAGTTGACCTGAAAACAATCTAATGTTAAATTAGTAAGCTAACCCTACTTGGACTCAAGACAAAAGGGTTAGCCTATTAGATTCCATTTCAATACTGGTCTTAACATGTATACAATTGGTAACTCTAATTTGTTAGATTTGAGATTTGGAAAATAACTGGCACCTTGGCAAATTAATGAAATTTCCCCCTGTCATGCTTCCATTCTGAAATCAATTATTTCAGTGGAGCTATGCTGATTTATGCCAGCTGAGTATCTGGCCTCTTGATGTGCAAACCTCAAAAGGGTTGGAGTTTGTGTTTGGTTTGGATGCATATCTGACCTCTTGATGACAAAACAGGGCCGGATCTTCAGATTTTGGTCATAGTTATTAAAGCGGGGGCATTTAAGGAACTGAAGGAATTAGGTGCTGGTTGCCTACTTACTTTTGGCCCCTTTGGAAATCCCACCTTAAACCAAAAGGGAAAAAAACCCTACTGGAATCTAAAACCAAAGTTCAGTTCTGGAACCAAGCAAAGGTTGGAGGAGATGCATTTTTCCTACACCATTTCCCCCACTATGGGTTTGCCCTATTCACTCAACACCCTAGGGATCTTCCCGTACACCTCATTTTCTTCTCTAACTCTGCTCACTTGCAGGGCTTCCATTCCATCTGCCAGCCTTTCAGGGCCACAAGGACAATCTCTGGAGCCCAATAATTAGCCACAGGAGAGCACTGTGATACAATAGCACTGCCTGCCTGATGATCCACTGTCTGAGCATCGAACTGCCAACATGCCTCCTGTTCTGTTGAACTCGTGTTGGTGCCCATTCTATTCATTTGGATTCTACTGTATAACCCCCAGCAATGGCCTTGGGCAAAGATTCAGTATATGACTGCCTAGTGCACCCTGTGTAAGTTGGATACTGAGATGTACTGGGGATGCCATCCGCATTGGCCTACTCCGCTAATGCTGTGGAGCATTGCATGCTCTCATTCCAGTGGAGTTACAGCTCTGTATAATTGTGGACAGAATGGGGGATCCCTGAGTTAAAAGCATCTCAGGTTTCAAACCTTTTTCAACCAAATAATCTCAACCCTTCTACCCAAAAGCAAACAAACAAAAACCAACAACCCACAAACCTCTCTCTCTCTCTCTGAAACACAAACAAATGTAGAAGTTCTTAATATATATATATACACACATGCCCACACCCCAGCATTGGGCCCACAGAGAGTAAAGCATATAATATAACAATATCAATTATTTACTGTGTAAAATACAAAGCATAAATATTTCAATTCATGTCAACAAACGCATGACATGTAAAAGACAAAAGCTTAAGTTTTCTTCTTAGGGATTCAGACATGACAGGCTGGATACTAAAAGTTTTTTTAAAATATATATATATATTTCCATTAGCGCAAAAAACCCCATAATCTTGAATGTTTGGACTCAAACCCACAAAAGCACAGCAATTCAGAGTTAAAGCTCCCTCTATGCTCTTAACTCAATCCCCTTCTGCTGAGGTATTAGAAGATAGAGTGCCATCTACCAAATCAAGACACTTGATTACTCTTAACCAATAAACAATTTAATAATTCACCCAGCACCACATTAATGTACAATCAAGAGTTCACCACTCAAGTGTAGACACAACCAGTGTACTAGGTATGAACTGAATATGCCTATACAGCCTATTCAGAGCCAGGCACTGTTACGTGGCCTTAGAGGGAATGTCAGGAATACAGAGCAGTAAAAATACAGGGCATAATAGATAACACATTACAAGTATGGGCACAGTGTGACTTGCCAGCCTCCTCTGGAAAAGATTAACCTAAGCACATTGTTCTCTGGTCTAATTCTCCATTATATCATTTAGCATACTTTCTCCATTTGACTTCCTGCCTACTGCATTCGGCACCTTCTTTCAAATATGCAGGCCAGGATTCATTCTCATGCCTCTTTCCTACTGTTGCTGTGGCCTTGTCTACACTAGGGATGTGCCCTGATTTCACCCATGGGTAGCTAGCGATCAGTGTAGTTGCAGAAAGGCATAGCCCAGCCTAGACAACTCTTCAGCTAGGGAGCCATCATGAGCTAAGACTCCCCTTTTCTGTTCCCTCAGTACGCTCCTGTTAGCGAGACCCCTCATATAGTATTGTCCACCCACCCTGCCACATTCCCCCCACTTCACACGCTGGAAATGCCCCCCACTCCAACTCTACAAATCTTCAGTGCCTGATCCAGCTGTGGGTCATTAGCCCAGACTCCACTTTCTGAACCCATTAACTCCTTCTCAGTATTTCCATATGCCTAGCCATGACCTTTCACATATATTCTCCTTCCAGCTTCATTAATGCTTCCCCTCCCCACCCTACCTCAGAAAAATGGCAAATAACGAGTGTGGCCCATTCTTATGAAGAAGGTATGCTGCTGTGCACTCGTGCGCCGTTCACTAACATTCTAATGACTCTTGGGTTCGTCACGCTGACTAGGAGACTCTTAGTGATGTTTTCACAGCTCCAATACCTGTGTTGACACCCCCTAGCATCTCCTTTGAATTCATCACAGCATTAAGTCAAAACAGTGACAGCAAAAAAAACCCACTGGGTACTTGCAAGTACCCCCTTCTTCTACTTTGCGTTACGGAAGCACCCAAATGAGACTTGGGCCCCATTGTGCTAGATGCTGCACAAATAACGAGTGGAAGAGTCTCTGTCCCCAGTGATCTTACGGTCAAAATAGACAAGGCAGATGCAGGCAATCAGAGAAAGTCACTTGTCCAAGATCACACAGAAGACCTGCCTATTTTGGGACAGATCCGTCTGGCCCTAGTAGTGGGGAGGGCCCAAGGAACTCATTTCGTCTACTTTGTCTGGCCTACATAAGGGCCTCGCATAATTGCAGCTCCTGAACTCTGAGGAGCATGGGTGCTGTGTTCCATCCTTATTGCTACCCCCTTATAGGATTTCAGTTTATACCCTCGCATCCTCTGCACAGCTGGACAGGTCTCCTGACACCTACCAGAGTCATGGCCCCTAGCTCCACTTAGCCCCTTTGGACTCTGCCTGTCACTGGACATCAGAGACCTGGAGGACATTCCTGAGTGCCTGGTGCAGAGTGCCTCCCACTGCTCCCCCTGGCATGGTAGAGGCCTGTTCTTCCCCAATAATGGGCTCTGCCTAAGTGGCACAATGTAACCCTCAGCTTTGACTCTTACAGGCCACCATTCAGCAAAACACTTCATCCTGTGATTCTAAGAACTTGCCTAAATCCCAGCAAAGCCAATGGATTTACACACGCACTGCAAGCTAAGCACGTGCTTAAGTGCTTTGCAGAATCAAGGACATAGTTCAATAAGTGATTTTGGTTTCAATATTTAAAAAAAAATCAAACCCAATTTTTCCTAGGTTGTGTGAGTAGATAAATTCAATGTGTTTTTGTTCTGATAATTGTAAAACCAAGGATGACTTAATTTACTTTTTGTTGACAGTTGTTACCCAGAGTGCAATCTCTTTGCTTATGCAGAGGAGAATTAGTGTAAAGACATGGATCCTGGAGAGCTTTACCTTACACAGAAGCACCTTGTTGTTTCAATAAATGTCTCCTTTGAGCTGCTAAATGACACATCCATTGATATCACACTGATGCAGCCACCGGCATTATTCTGAGAGATGGAGACTGTCATTGACAATCTAAATGGAGGGCACTCACTCAGGTGAAATTATAAGAGCTCCTGCATCAATGGAAGTGTGTGAGCCATTTCTATTGACAGAAGAATAACATTTGGGTCAGCATCATGCCATTACTAGCACATTTTCCCAAACCCATAGTCCCTGAGACACTTCTGTGACAATACGTCCGCATGCGGCCTCCCAGCGATTAAGCTATTACATCACTGGCGGAAATGTCTGGATATTTCCAACAGCATTGGGAGTTGGCACAGGTGAACCAGCTCTTAAAACTCTCTGTATCTCAGCTTGATTCCAAAACCAAACCACTTTTTTGTAAAATACTTGGCTACATACCCTCATTTCCTTTGCCCAGTCCTCAAAGGGCATCTGGACTTGGCTGAAACGGCATTGTGACAGCTCTGCTGGAATGTTCATACTGCCCCCTAGGCTTTGGGATCATAAAAGTCTTATTTCTTTAGGATGAAGTCCTGCCCCCACAGAAGTCAATGGAAAACTCCCATTGACTTCAGTGAGGTGAGGCGCTCACCCTAAATGCTCGCTAAGGGCCTGAGCCAATCCCCATTGATGTCACTGGGAATCTTCCTGCTGACTTACGTCAAAGCTAGACCAAATATCCAGTTTTCTACTCGTGACTCTGGTATGTTTTGGTTCAAGTGTACATTTGTGCATATTTTCCGCACACTGTCCTCTGCGCATGCAGTGGGCGGTGCCTGGAAATGCGTTTGGGTGTGCAGCTTTGCATATTCACAAAAGGAGATCGCATAGGGTCACATTTTCAAAGGAGCCTCAAAATGTCGATATAACATGGTGAAATCAAACAACATTTACTAAACAGTCACGTAGCATGGGAGGCAGAGCCTCCCGGGTCCCGGCCATTACAGCAGGCTTGCAGAGAGAGGACGCACACACCACCTTTTTTAAAGATGCCTCACATCCAATATTAATACAAGAAAAAAGAATATACATGTGTTACATCTTCCCAAAACTTAGAGTGCTTTGGCTTGTGAGGCTGTGCTGAAGCCTTTTCTCAGGCTGTCCTCCTCTTGGGAGCTCTTTGCTGAAGCAAATCTTAAATTCCTTCATTCAAAAGCACTTCAGAGCAAGACTGGTCCTTCTTAAGTGCCTGGAAAGTGTGGGGCACTGAGTGGGCATGACTCCAAATAAATAAATAAATTAAATAATAAGTAATAATGAGAAGGTGAAGCAGCAGTTATTACTTCAGGGCTTACACAGCCGAATTTTTCACACTGACTCATTCCTCCTGACTTCATCTGACTCTTTAAACTAGCTGCACGTTGTCCTGTTGTCCTTAATGTCAGTGCATAATCAGGGGAGCGGCTAATTGCTCAGCAGATCCAGATCTCCTCTGGATCAATCTAGAGAGAGGGAGCGGTTGCCTCTACAGCTTTGGGCTAACAAAAGGGAAAATTGATTAACTAAGCTAAGGTTTTTCCCTATCTCCCTTCCCAAGTTTTGCTATGCTGCAGCTACATTGCACTAGTCAGTTATCTGCTTACAGCCCTTAAAGAGGAAAAGTAGATAAAGGGAAGATTTCTCTCTACTCTGGGCCAGGGGAGCTGGCAAGACACTGTGGCAGTTCAGAGCAGAGGAGGAAGCAAAGGATAATTAAATGCCACCCCTAAGCCGTTTGTATCTGAGATATGTGCACATGAGGAAAATGATTCCGAGGGCAGGAGTGGCTAGGGACAACTGTAACTTCAGAATGAAATCCTGGCCCCATTGAATTAATGGCAAAACTCTCATTGATTTCAAGGGGGGCAAAAATTCACCCTTAGGTAGGAAGATGGGAAAAGATGAAGCTCCCTCCCATCTGCTCTTTGGGTTCAATAAACAAACATGTAAAAATGGAAGGCATCTTTGCAATGGGAGTTCCCTTCCTTTCACCTTTGACCCTTAGGGTCCCTCCCCCAAACCCATGATAGTCATTTAAACAAGGGCAAATCACCGGTTCAAACTGCTATACATTAGTATATGAGAGAGGCACAGGCCTTGTCCACACTGAAGATTTTCCCTGCTTCTAACAGTTGGAGGCCAGCCCCTCCCGTAGCTGTACCACCAACGTAGACAAGGAAAGCCATGGTGTGCCCCAGTAACCTAAGTAGATACTCAGAGTCCCCCAGCGGGCTTGCACTGCGGCACCTAACCTATACTGAAGCCTGTGCCGCTCCAATGATTACCCATACCAGCTAAATTAAAGCTAGTGCAGATGTATTTACTGGCACAGCAATCACAGTTTCATTTATGATGTGAATGTATCCTTAGTGGAGCTTCCCAAGGTTGCAACTAAGGTCTGCCAGTGCAAATTGCTGCTTCCCTCATCTAGGGATGGATCCACACTGGGCTTCCATCAATATCAACACTGTCCGCTTTCCCTGGCCCCCAAGAAACCTAAACTACATAGCACAACTGCAGAACAACTGAGGAGCTTTTGTGTGTGTGGGCTTAAGTCACGGAATATCCATGCTAGGGCACCGATGCCATGAACCACAACAAATTTGTCTAGCGCAGACCGGGGGTAAGGACCCAATCCACCAACTTCAGTGGAAGACTTGCTGGCATGTGGTCAGGCAATTACAATGAGTTTACCACAATGTTGTGTTGAATGTCCTGTTTTAAATGTGCTCTTTTTTTCTACATGTAAAAGATTTACCAGTGTATTATCAGCTGTTTGAAAGGCAGGGAATCCTTTGTGCATTGTACCAACAAAGAGGGACTGGATTGGGTTGAACGCATTCCTAATGGAAGCAGACTGATGTTTCTTTCCGCCAGCAATTGCAAGCTGCTTACAAGCCACCGCTTTTCAAATGCAAAACCATTATCTGTCACAGTTTTCTCAGTCAGTTCAAATGGAGGAAATAACAGAGTGGTTTACTGCATTGTCTAACACCTGGCTGAAGTTTTAATGATTTATTTTACACCCTACATATGATTGGTGTGAATTATGTTATTTTTTTCCATTTCACCTGGTTCAGATCAGGTATCAGAATGGTGGGAGAGGAAATGTCATTTCTTTAACCGTGCACAAGGCTGCCTCAGAACATGCTCATTATAAAAAACAAGATACAAAGGGAAGAAGAGAAGAGCAGGACACACAAGCACCCTGGAAGTCTGAGCAGACTTCATTTCTGCCTGTCCCATGCGATTATGCCAGGCACAAATTCTAATTAACACAATCTGAAGGCTCAGATATGTGACTTTGAATGTGTGAGGAACATGCTGCCTCCGGTTGCTTTTATTCTATATGTATTTTATCCACAATGATGCTGCAAGGAAATTGTACATTGTGACCCCTATTCCTCCTTCTCTCAAAAGCAGGCGGTAATGATTATATCCTGAAGTTCCCTGTCAGATAATCCCATCTGCTGGCTCTGTGAGCCGTTCCACTGGAATGTAATTTATGTCAGCCGGTTTGGAGGTTGTGTTTCAATATGTTTCTGTGCTACCAAAGGACATTTTTATTTTTGTATGCTGTTCAAAACATTTATGCCAATGATAATAATAACCGTAGTGTCTGCGAGCCCTTGTGATGGACCAGGACTCCATTATTGTCTTGCGATAGATGAGAAAGTACAACACAGCTTTATTTTTTAAAGCTGTTCCATACTGACTGTGTCTTTATATTCCCTGAAATCCACTAGGAACTTTGTGAATTCTCTCAATTTCACATGGAAGGCGCTTAGATATTATGGGGATGTCTGATAGTATAAAACCCTGAAATAGATCTTAAAATGCTTTACAGGGTTAACTGAAAGAGAGAAGAAGGAGGGAGAAAGTTAGAAGAAGGTGCAAGTGAGAAAATACATGATTTTTAGCTTTGGGTTTGTAGAGATATGAGGCCCAGTCCTGTCACACTGAAGTCAATAGTTGCTTTGGCATTGATTTCTATGTGTTAAATCAGTGTTTCTCATCCAGTAGGGCATGACCGCAGGATGGTCAGGAAAGACAATTGGGGAGCTGTGAAGTGTTGAGAATGTTGTTACAATCTAAAGCAAAGAAAATCTCGCTGCCACCCACCCTGACCTTTCGGAGTCAAGTATTCTCTGTTAGCCTCTTGAAACACACACAAGTCAATTCCGTAGTATTACCAGTGTCATCACTGACAGATTCCTTAGTTTTGCAGGTCATGGAAGGGGGTCATGACATTTTTTGACTTTGAAGAAGGACTCACCTACCTGAAAAGGTTCAGAAACACTGGGCTATATTTCGCCTTTACACGCACCCTTGAGCAAGGGGTGATTGCGAAACTGAGCCACCCCAGGAGTAGCACTAGGGGGCAGGGTGACTCAGAAACATCCCTCTGAGGCATAATTCCCTCCCCTACTCTGCTTTCCTTAGGGGAATAGTTATTTTCTGCTGGCCTGAAGCAGCAGTACCCAGTTACTCAAGGTCTGGGTAGCCTATGCAGAAGTGTGGCTCTCACTCTTCCCTGGATGGGCATGCAGTCCAAGTCTAGCCCTGTGTGAGCAGAATTGGACCCAGAGAAGTAAGGACAGATTGACAAGAGGAGGAGCTTGCAGGCGCATCAGAGGAGAAGCAAAATCGTAAAGACTTACTGAAAAGGCAGACAAGAGGTCGACCTGATGGAGAAGGGAGGATGGTGAGAGATGAGGATCTGGATTAGTGAGTGGAGTCCAGCTTCTTTGGGCTGCCTGGATGATAGAATCTGGTGGTACAGGTTATTTTAATGTATTAATTTATATCGTAATAGAGCCTAGGAGCCCTGGTCCTGGAGCAAGCCCCCGTTACGCTCAGCACTCTACAAACAGAACAAAAAGCTGGCCCCTGCCCCAGAGAGCTTCCAGTCTAGCTAGCATAAGAGTTGTCATGCCTCAACCCTCACCTCCCACCCCCACCACCTTCAGCCTCTACTGCCAATGTAGGAGGCATTGCTGGAGCAAAGGGGACTGTGACAGAGTGATGGGAATCAACAACTGAGCCAACCACTGTGTACCCAGTTGGGTCCCCATGAACACCCTGACTGAGGAGAGGAGTGCCTGATTCCCAGATGAGATCAGGGCAAGGAAGCTAAGGAGCTAATTACCCCATTAACAAGACAGCTGGATAAAAGAGCACAGGAAGGAGGTGCCAGGCGGGAGAGAGAAAGGCTTGTGGGGCCTGATGAAAGGGAGTTCTCTGGGAAGAGACACCTTTTCTCCCCCAACCTTTTGAGAAGGGGTTGTACAGCTGGAGGACACTGTAAATACAGTGACTACACCAGCATGCAGCAGATGGTGGAGTGAAATACTGTAAACAAGCTGCATGGGGGTGTCTATATGATGGGAGATCTCTGAGCCGTCTGTTTGAAGCAGAGGATGAGAACAGTGGGTGCTCCACCTCAGGGACACAGCTAGGGCTTTCCTACACCCCAACAATGCTTGACTATTGATTCAGCCCTATAGGGCCATTGGCCACTGGGTTAAATTGGAGCAGACTTTGTGTTGTTCTATTACACCAGGGGCTAACCCAAGGTCAAATGAATGCTATTAGCCAAGATGGACAGGGATGGTATCCCTAGCCTCTGTTTGCCAGAAGCTGGGAATGGCCGACAGGGGATGGTTCACTTGATGATTACCTGTTTTGTTCATTCCCTCTGGGGCACCTGGCATTGGCCACTATCCGAAGACCGGATACTGGGCTAGATGGACTTTTGGTCTGACGCAGTATGGCCATTCTTATGTCCTTTTGTTATGTTCTCCTATGAGCTCGAGTTGTTCCTTGGCAATAGCCAACGATCATCCCAAGGCATGTGTTTTAAGCTAGACCATGTTTATGGGAGAGAAAAAAAAAAACAAATTCACCCTGTTGTGGCCTTTAAGCCCATTAGAATCCTTCAGAATGAAAGGTTCTATATAAATATCATGTTATTGTTATTATAATACAGATCTGCCTATAGCCTTGGGCTTCCACCTCCAGTTTCCAATGCAAGTGTCTCTTTTACGGCCAGATCCAAAGTGCATTTAAATCAACGGGGAGTCTTCCATGACTTCACTAGGCTTTGGATAAAGCTTTTCCTTCCCCAGCCTGTGCTGGGAAGCCCTCCTATCACAGGCCCCTTTTCCTCAGATTTGTGGTGGACTCTGCATCATAGTGAACATGGAAAGACTGAAATAATCCCAACAGTGAGCTAAATCTCTGAATCTGAGAAAGGTTATTGTAACTGTACGGTAAAGAACGTGACACATCCCCATTCTGATGTCCCATTTTCATGACAAAGAGATTAACCCAAAAGAAAAGAAAAGGCTAGACAGGAATCCATTTGTCAAGGTTCCTCCCCCACTCTGAACTCTAGGGTACAGATGTGGGGACCTGCATGAAAAACCTCCTAAGCTTATCCTTACCAGCTTAGGTTAAAACTTCCCCAAGGTACAAAATATTACCCCCGTTATCCTTGGAATGGCCGCTACCACCACCAAACTAATACTGGTTACTGGGGAAGAGCTGTTTGGACGCGTCCTTCCCCCCAAAATACTTCCCAAAACCTTGCACCCCACTTCCTGGACAAGGTTTGGTAAAAAGCCTCACCAATTTGCCTAGGTGACTACAGACCCAGACCCTTGGATCTTAAGAACAATGAACAATCCTCCCAACACTTGCACTCCCCCTTTCCTGGGAAATGTTGGATAAAAAGCCTCACCAATTTGCATAGGTGACCACAAACCCAAACCCTTGGATCTGAGAACAATGAAAAAGCATTCAGTGTTTTACAAGAAGACTTTTAATAAAAAATAGAAGTAAATAGAAATAAAGAAATCCCCCCTGTAAAATCAGGATGGTATATATCTTACAGGGTAATTAGATTCAAAAACATAGAGAACCCTTCTAGGCAAAACCTTAAGTTACAAAAAAGATACACAGACAGAAATAGTTATTCTATTCAGCACAATTCTTTTCTCAGCCATTTAAAGAAATCATAATCTAACACATACCTAGCTAGATTACTTACTAAAAGTTCTAAGACTCCATTCCTGTTCTGTCCCCGGCCAAGACGACTACAGACAGACACACAAACCCTTTGTTTCTCTCCCTCCTCCCAGCTTTTGAAAGTATTTTGTCTCCTCATTGGTCATTTTGGTCAGGTGCCAGCGAGGTTACCTTTAGCTTCTTAACCCTTTACAGGTGAGAGGAGCTTTCCCCTGGCCAGGAGGGATTTCAAAGGGGTTTACCCTTCCCTTTATATTTATGACACCATTGCATTGACACCAGCTGCGACCGGGGAGGTAGCTGACTCAGAATTAATGAGTTATTATAACCCTTTGACATTTTATGGAAGCTGCATTTCACATTGTTACATGGCTTACCATGAGCTCCTTTTGAGCAGCTTGGTCTAGGTGACAGCCCCAGTTTCTGGCCTTCAATGAGTCAAAGTAATGTTGCTCAGAAAAAGTGATTGAAACAGAGGATGACTTGGTGTTTAGTGTGAATACACCCTCTCTACTGAGTCTACGCACTTTTTGTTCCAGCTATTTGCATGACTGTTTACATTAGCTGCTTCAACTGTTTCCCTCAATAGTTGATTCTGCTTATTAATAATGCACTGCTCTCGGTGGACAGAAACTCACACTATGTTTCTTTAAGGTACTATTCACTTTAATTCTTTCTGCCTTGTTCTTGTACTTGATGCAATGTCAAATAGTCCCATCCCCATCTATTTCAGGAAAAGTGCATTAGCAGCCATCTCTTTATTCAGATCAGATACTGGAAAGATCTCAACCCCTTTCTCCAATCTATTATAGAAAAAGATAAAAAAGGTTAGCTAAGAGCAAATACTAATCTTGCATATGTGCATATCCCTTTGAAGTTAATGGGACCCCTGCAATCCCACATCCAAGGGCCAAATTTGGCCAAATTTTGCATTTTCAAGAAGAGATCGTATGGACAGTTGCAAATTCTAGAAAACTGACATCCATGATATTTCCAGCTCTGCTGAGAACTTAAGTGTTGGGCTGGCTTCAGATCTTATTTGCTTCAGACTTGACATAGATTGCTCGAGATATCAGCAAAGCAAAAAGGACCCTTATGACAGAAAAGGATACATCGGGCTCGGTCGAGGAATGGTTAAACAAAGTGAAGGACTGGGAAGGAGAGGAAAGAAGAATATCAGGGAAGAAAGAAGATTCAAGAGAAAGTATATCCATATGACATGGAATCAGCTAGAAACCTGATTACTATAGGAGGGATGGTTGGGAGCAGGGTCAAAAGACTTGGGAAGGAAAGGAAGAATTGGGTCAGTAGAAGGGAGATACCACCTGGCTAGAAGGAAAGGGGAGGTGAGGGACAGGATATGGAGAAATGCTAAGGGGCCTCTAATGTTTGGGATAAATTTGGCAACTTATCTGAATGTCTTTGTTTGCACAGTCTATAGTACTAATTAATAAAACAACTGAATTCTTGTCGTTTTCTGGACCTTACTTTTATCTCATCCTTTAATATCCTTTTCTAATAACTCAGTGGGATGTGGCTTCACCACTAATGCCACAGAGTGTGCTAGAATAATTTCCTACTTCCTTCCATAAAATCTTTAGCTTTCCCACTTATTTCTAAGCATTGTGCCAAAGGCTTTTGAGCTCGTCTTTCTGCCAAAGCCCTTCTATTATCACCAAAATCTAGTATTGTACTATGCACCCTGGAAGATATATTCCCTTTTGACAATATTTACCCACAGGCTCCCTACTTTATGTTGCCCGGGTCTCTGAATTCCTTAATCCTCTGTCCTTTCTCCGCTACCTCTCCAAAGGACTCTGAATGTCGTTCCCCGCCTGCTTGATATTAAATGTTTCACCCACCAGCTTTACATAGTCACCTTGCTGTACAATTCTTCGCTGGTGTCAAAACAAGACTTCAGGACTGTTAATGATCCCCGTAATGGCTTGGGCAGCAATTTAGCACCAGCTCGTTCCATCCTAAATTATCTTCAGCCACTAGTGCCCTTGGTCTTCAGACACCAAGCCAATCTGCAGCTCCCCTGGAAAGTGGAATATTTGCTGACGTGTTTATTCAGTTTAGTGTAGCACACCACTGGGCCTGGACTTGAACTCTGTATAAATTATGTCCACAGCGCTCCCTCTCCCCTATCATCTCTGCTTTTCCAGGGACAGTTTTCACAGGCTGTTGAAATATTAAGTTTCACCAGGTTTCAAAATGATTATTTATTCTTATTAATCATTTGTGTTATAGTAGCACCTTACTTACGTATTGGCCCTATTGGGCTAGGTGCTATACACCCATAAGAAGAGAGAGTCCCTAACCTGACAAACTTAAAATCTAATAGACAACATAGACAAAGAATGGGGGGAAGGCAATATTATTATCCCCATTGTACAGGTGACAAACTGAAGCACAGAGAGATCTGAAGTGAGTTGCCCACTGTTACACACACAGTCTGTGGCAGACCTAGGAAATGAAACCCCGTCTCCTGAGACCCAGCTCATTGTCTTAACCATAGACCAGCCTGCCTCTAAGTCTTCAGCAGAATTGTTTCC
The DNA here is from genome assembly GCF_965140295.1 of Lepidochelys olivacea. Classification (NCBI taxonomy): domain Eukaryota; kingdom Metazoa; phylum Chordata; order Testudines; family Cheloniidae; genus Lepidochelys; species Lepidochelys olivacea. Next base: position 13,730,159 of record NC_140412.1, read on the forward strand.
AGTTGTTTAAAGCTAAAGGTTGAGTGTAGGGGAAGTTGGGATAACAGAGAGAGCTACTCGGCTAAAACCAGATTCAGTGGACAATCCAGTCAATGCCTGGGGGATTAGTAGTTTCTCGGTTGTCCTCCTGTCTTCACATCTGATGCTCATATCCACTTCAAGCCCAAGAGTAAAACAAATTCCTCTTTTTAGCAGCAGAATCAACAAACTCAGTGGGGGCTAGTCCAATCTCGATCAAAATGGCCCAGCTCTTCTCAACTTTGATTTTTTCTTGAACAACATAGAAGTAACCAATCCTTGTTATTTCCCAATAAAACTAAAAATAACCAGCTTCTTACCTTCCTAGCTCTGCTTCTGAATCTAATCAAACCACCATGCTTTGCTCTAAATGCTCTCGGGTCCTGTCAATTAGAATTGCCAGTGGTTTCCCTGCTGTTAAGGGTCAGTGTTCGAAGCCTGATGGTGACAGATTTAACTTCATCAGCTTCTCTTGAGCACTTAAGTAATGTGACTGCCTCTAAGAACACTTTTGGAACTTCCCTCTCCTCTTCGTTGTCAAGTCTATTTCTCTGCCTCCAGGTGCTTTTGCAATCAGCATTAAATAGATTTTTTTTAAATCATCTCTCCTGGGCTGAGCACCGACTACTTCAGCACAGTAAGTGAATTGCATCAGAGCTTGTTTCTGGTATCAGGAGTGTTGAGACTGCCAGCTGGTACAAGGACCCTTGTGAGGACTTAACCAAAGAAGTGGAGTCCTCATCCGGTGGCTGGACTGTAAGTATGTCATCCTCGTATATTGCCACAGTCCAGGCTTAAACTGGACCCATTGCGTTCTATGGGAAAAGCTCTTCTGCTTGAGCCAAAACCTTTGAGCCAATGGGAGGTGTCTCAGCTGGAAGGCATTTCTTGCAGTTTCTGCAAGATCCATCCTTGAAACCACTAAGCAATAACGAACACCGGGCTGCAAAACTAACGAGCAACTAGGCATCTCCAGGAGGGGGCCTAATTGCCAGTGAAACAGCATCTGCCTCTCCCTCTCTGCTACATCTCTATAGCGGATACAGAAGCAGCAGCAGCCTCTATGGCTGTGCCCCATCTCTGGGCCCAGTAGCGCTGGTTCATGGTGATTAGTATTTCCTCACCTAGCTTGTAAAGCCACGAGGCGGTACAGCAGAGTCCTGATCGGAAAAGGAAATATTTCCACATAGCACAACCCAGGCATTGGGCTTTTTCAGCTTTTGATACAATACAATACATCCATCCTGCCTTCTTCTCTATAGTGCTGGGGGGATCTTCTTGCCCTTGAAATGGTGTGGCTTCTTTGCCTGAAAGGAGCAACATTTAATGAACCCATACTCTTGGCTCCCTACAGGGGTCTGTGTGTCTCTGTGCTGCAGAGATTTAGGGCAGGCTGAGGTGGGAATGGTGGACCTACTATTATGCAGATTAGACAGCCGCTCCCTCCCACCCACGTAGGAAGCCAGAGACACAGTAGTCTTGAAGGTTACTGCCGTCCTGAGTTTGGCAAAGCCGCTGTGAAGTAGTGCCGGTATCATTTTGTAGCCTACAGGAACAACTCCTTCCCCCAGTTCAGAAGGAATACCACAGCAAGCTGCTGAGACTGTCCACTGGAAACAGGATTTGGGGCATATTTAACTGAGATTCAGTAACACCCAGTTGCTAGTGAAGTAGACCAAAAAGCCCTGTATTGTTCCAGTACATTGCAATGTTCCAATTATGATTACATTTGTAAGTTAACATCAGCTAAGAGTAAATTTTTCAGTGTCAATGAAAATGAAACAGTTATCTTCACTAGGCAAGGTTTGGTCCCATAGGATTGTACGTCATAGATCATTTGGGTATATTTTAACACAGTGTGTTGAAAGAGAAACACATGTTGCCAGCTTGTAATAAAAATAGCCAAAGGGGACAGATATACTCTGGCATATAATGGGATAACCACAGAGCCAGCAAGGAAAGAAGGTGGGAGATCCTCATTTAACAGGGATGCTGCTTAGAAACTTAAGGTTCCACCACACCAGGAATTTTAATCATGACAAGATGGCAGCTGATTAGGAATTTTTCAGCAAAACCATTTTTTTGAGTCCAGGATGGAATATATTGTCTGAGAGTGAGAGAGCAACAGAGACTTCCACCCATCCTAGAATAGCCAATAGGCCAATGGCTGGGTACTCACCCAGGTTGTGGGAGAATCAGGATTAGGGCTGGGCCATGGGCAGCTTCTAGGCATGGAGTGAGCTGCTCAGTATCAGGGCTGGAGGTCAGAGACCAGCCCAGGGCCAGGCCAGGTACGAGCCTCAAAGTCAGACTCCATTACTAAACTGAGTGTATGAGGCAAGAATCAAAGTCCGGCCAGAGTAGCAGTGATATTAAGCTGAAGACGGTAAACCAGGATCAGGGTTGGGAGCCAAGCCTAGCTTAGGAGCCAGGGATCAAGTCAAGTTAAGGGTCAATGATAGAAGCACACCAAAGGCCTGTGTTGCTCAGACAATTACCAGAAATGTCTTCCTGGTTTATGTGGGGAGTGCCAGCCAACCAGGGAATCCTGGAGGCCTGTCGTTAAGGCAGGACTTCCTCCAGGGCTTAGCCTCCAAGTACCTCTTAGTGTCAGCTTTGCCTGAGCCCCTAGTTGCAGTAAGGAAGCAGCACCCACCTCAAGCCCTATAGACCCTGGATCTAGGCCTGTAGGGTCTTACAAGTCTTTGTTATCAATTAGGCAGATCAGGGACTTGAACATGCATCTTCCACATGCTGAGTGAGTGTTTTAACCATCTAGAATCATCATGGGATACCAGGGTTGGAAGGGACCTCAGGAGGTCATCTAGTCCAACCCCCTGCTTCATGGCAGGACTAATCCCCAATTTTTGCCCCAGATCCCAAATGGCCCCCTCAAGGATTGAACTCACAACCCTCGGTTTAGCAGGACAATGCTCAAACCACTGAGCTATCACTCCCCTCCAGTTGAGTAGCACTTGATTGTGCTGGGACCTCTCTCCTTTTTTCATGAAAAATATCAAAAGGCCTTGGTTTCATTCTACTGTGGAAGAAAAACCAGTGTTGAAACTCAAAAAATTTTGAGGAATAGAATTCTTGTTTTCCGGCCAGCTTTAATAACAACAGTTAAAGAGAGCCTGATCCTTGGAGATACTGAGATCACCCTCAACTTAGATTAACTTCAATAAGATTTAAGTTTCCTGAGCCCCCTGTATCATAAGCCTTTGAAGATACTTAGTCAAATTCTGTTCCCAGTTATACACGAACAACCCGACTTCACCACATTCAGAGTCCAATCCAGTTTGAATATAAATCAATGAGATGTCTCAGTCCAATGCTTTCACAACAGTAATAGCCTTCCTCATTATAAAATAATGCTGTAAGACAAGTAACAGAGGCAGTTCTGTTGCTCTCTTGTACTTTCCACAAGTCAATCACTGTGCAAAGGAACTGCTCCCCACCAGGGAATGAGGAGAATGCTAACCGTTAACATCCCATGTTTTCAGCCTCCCTTCAGACTTATTACCGATAATTCCTATGGATTGTCACTCCACCTGATGCAATCATTCATTCTGGATCATCACCATTTCATAGGAAGCCATGGAAACTACTTGAAATGGCATCAGATGGAGATGTAGCAAAGCTCCCACCAGACCTTTATTTTTCTAATTTAGCTCAGCCTCTGGCTAGTCTTGTAAGGCACATTTTGCCTCTTTTCCACCCTGTTTAAAATTCCTGTTAAAACATCCGACCGGAGAAATGCTCTCCTATTCTTGCTAGAGTGTTATTAGAGGCTTATTAGCCTCTTAATGTGGTAGAAGCTGACTAGCTGAGTTTTAGCCTGCTATTTTGCTTGGTAATGTCTTGTCAGAATTCTTGCTAATGTCAAACTTAATCAGGCCCTGTAGTTTTATGCCATAGAAGGTGATTATCATTGAATTTTCATACTGGAAATTTTAAGTACATAATTTTAGATCTATTTTTAAACTCTTACTTTCAATGGGAGGCAATCTTACTCATTTTAGCCTAATCCGGCAAAGCACATTTATGGGATATAGCAGTTTTATAAGACTGACTGAGGAAAAGTCATATTGTCCATATCAGAATTTCTATCTGAGCCTCTACACAAAATTATTCCTAGACTCGGTACATGGGCAGATTCTCTTCCAGAACTATACAATGATTTGTAATGTGTGCTCAGCTGATGGCCAAACATGTAACCCAGTTTAACCAGTTAGTAGCGTCTCCATCCACTGGCCAGACTTGGTGTAAGTGTGGTAACTTGTATATTACCTTTAAGCCAGGAATTGGATTGTCACCTGTATGATACAAAAACAGCTGTTCTACTAGGTAAGTCCAGATGAGAATCTTTGATTCTTCTAAAAGTATATGGTGGTCTCTACACAACTTAGAAGACATAGAAAGAAGTCTCTCTTGACAGAGCTTCTTGTTTATGGCACAAAGGCAGGGAGAGAAAGGTGGAAATAGTGTGCTGTGTGTTACAATAATCTAGAACAAAAGAGCTATAAGAAAAAGAAGCAAATGGAGGTGGTTAGAGCTGTGCACAATTTTCACAATCAAACACAAACTCAGAGGCAAAACTTTGCCAGATTTCCTGTTTTGATTAAAAATGCAAAATTAGGGCCAAGTTCACCTTGGATCCACAAAGCTTTGGAGTAAATCTCAGCAGAGTCATGAGTGTGCCTGGGTCAGGTTTCAAGTGAATCTGTGCCAGTGTATTATTGGGGGTGGTTTTGCATGATTTCAGCTCAAAGACTGTGCTAAACTTTGGCTGTTTTGGCTGAGCCTTGCTTTGAGACGTTGGGTTTAACTCAAAGCTACATGGACAGAGTGTGCAAATTCATTCAGATCATAACCAATCAACTAGATTTGCACAGGTTACTGCAAACAAACCGCTGGGCCGTGTGCGCGTTACAACTCCAAAACCCCCTGACCTCCAAAAAATGGTGAAGATAACAATATTTGAGAAACAAAAACCAAAACATTGAGGGAACATGAGAGTTGGGAGTCAGCCTGCTGATGTGTGACTTAAAAATCAAATTAGGGGAAAAACCACAAAAGTCTGTGGGTTCTTCAGTTCATATAGACCCTTTTGTCCAAAAAAAACCCCACACCTGTGATTATTATTGGTTAGCTATGAAAATAAATCATTGCAATATTAGTTATATAATGCTACTGCTGTTTGGCAAATAGACTTCAGTTGGTTTTTTTTAATTTATTTTGCTGAAAACTTGTGATGTTTCTAGGAAAGTAGACGTGAAAATTTTCCATGAAAATCGGCATGTAGCTGAAAACCTAATTCTGTCAAAAAATAGTTTCAATGGAAAACTTTTAAGATCTATTTATTACTACTACTAATGCATTAGTACACCCTCCTAATTAGTAATTATTAACAAAGGACCTTCTGGTGTGAACAGAAAATGTACAAAGAAAGGCAGGTGGATGGAGTCAATGGAAGGTTGATTTAGTCAGGGATTGGTCCTGATTTAGTTGGGGATTAGTCCTGCTTTGAGCAGGGGATTGGACTAGATGACCTCCTGAGGTCCCTTCCAAACCTGATAGTCTATGATTCTAAGGCAGGGTGATGGAGTGGTGAATTTAACCATGCATCTTGTGAATTCAAAGATTCTTTTGTTAGTTATTTTTAGTGTTTACAAATTTTAGTCAACCGATATCTCATGCTTGTGTGTGTGTATGTTCTAATACCTAAACTCTGTTTGAAAGAGGTTTATTTTAAAGAGGAAGGTGTGGGGGCCATGTCAGACTGAATCAGGAAAGTGATTATAGAAATAATTGTGCCCATCCCTAGGGATAGGCAAAATGGTCAGCAGGTGGGCCATCCTCATCGTCTGGGATGGAAACTAGACAGGAGCCACTGACTCATTTTCATTGTAAATGAAGCTTGACAGACAATGTCAGATGCTCACTCTCAATATGTCAGTGCAAATCACCAGGCCATAAATGGGCTTCTATTAGTTAGAGTTCAGCTCTGCCTGTAAAGACTATAAGGTTTCATTACTTGCTGAGGTGGAAGTGGCAATACTGGAAGCAGGGCCATCATTCCATTTCTGGAAGCAATTCATTCATGATTTGTGACATCTGAAAGATAAAGATATTAGCTGAGCACCAAAAGCTTGGGTTCATTTTGAGGAATTCCAATACTTAGTTGTTAATCTGAAGTTTAGCTGAACTGATTTGGTATGAAGATTTTGTGGCACTCACTTGTGAGATTTCCAGTGCTTCTTGCTTTCTGTGGGTAAGAAGAAAAGCTGGACCAAATGCAGCTTTTTTGTTTTGCAGAGTTTTTTGCCAAACATGGTGTCAAGTTTCCTCCCCCACTCTGAACTCTAGGGTACAGATGTGGGGACCTGCATGAAAACCTCCTAAGCTTACTTTTACCAGCTTAGGTTAAAACTTCCCCAAGGTACAAATTAATTTTATCCTTTGTCCTTGGAATATCCACTGCCACCACCAAACTCTAACTGGGTTTACTGGGAAACGTAGTTTGGACAAGTCTTTCCCCCCCCAAATCCTCCCAACCCTTGCACCCCACTTCCTGGGAAAGGTTTGGTAAAAATCCTCACCAATTTGCATAGGTGACCACAGACCCAAACCCTTGGATCTGAGAACAATGAAAAAGCATTCAGTTTTCTTACAAGAAGACTTTTAATAGAAATAGAAGTAAATAGAAGTAAAGAAATCACCTCTGTAAAATCAGGATGGTAGATACCTTACAGGGTAATTAGATTCAAATCATAGAGAATCTCTCTAGGCAAAACCTTAAGTTACAAAAAAGACACACAGACAGAAATAGTCATTCTATTCAGCACAATTCTTTTCTCAGCCATTTAAAGAAATGATAATCTAACACATACTTAGCTAGATTACTTACTAAAGTTTTAAGACTCCATTCCTGGTCTATCCCCGGCAAAAGCAGCGTACCAACAGACACAGACCCTTTGTTTCTCTCCCTCCTCCCAGCTTTTGAAAGTATCTTGTCTCCTCATTGGTCATTTTGGTCAGATGCCAGCGAGGTTACCTTTAGCTTCTTTACCCTTTACAGGTGAGAGGATTTTTCCTCTGGCCAGGAGGGATTTTAAAGGGGTTTACCCTTCCCTTTATATTTATGACACTTTATACTCTTAGAGTATAGGCCTTTACAGAAAGGCCTGAATATCTATATCCTAACACACACCTTACAAACAAATAATGAAGACAGGCCTCTTAATTTAAAGCATGTGCTTAAGTTCCGTTGAAGTCAATCATATCTAAAGCGAAAATTCAGCGTGTGTTGAAGTATTTTCCTGAACTGGGACTATACCCTAGAGAGGTCACAAACTAAGAACTAGACAACAGTCAAAAGGTGAATAAACAGGCAAACTGGGGGGATGGTGGAAGGACAGGGATGGGGATTGGTCCTGCTTTGAGCAGGGGGTTGGACTAGATGACCTCCTGAGATCCCTTCCAACCCTGATATTCTATGATTCTATGACAAAGTAGCAGCAGGGACAGGTACATTAGCACCAGTTAGTAAAAAGTATTTTGAGATGTGTATTTTAGAGCTGAATGTCACAGCTTGCACGGGATCCATTCTGCAATTTTTCCTCTGGTCTGACCGATTCCCCTGGCCCTCATTTGCTTTCCATCCCACCCTGCACTTTCAGTTCACCTCTGCCCTTGTGCATTTGGAAAAGACACCTCGATTCCCAGATGCTAAAATGATGAAATAAAAAGCAAATGATATCTCAGCAACCTTGACTTTTTTTCATCACTTGAGGCATAAACTTTCTTTGTGAATCACGAATGAAACACTTGAGTCCCCTTTGTTGGAGACAAAAGAAAAAAAAAAAGCTTTTTGTTTTAAAGTCAGTTTCATGCCAGTGAAAGGTTCAGTGTGACAGCCCTGAAGACTGAAATCCTCTAGTTATCCTCACAGGAGGTACAGCACACATAGCGGAGCATTGAAAGCTTCCCCCATATCACCTCATCAATGTACCTGAAGAATGAGTTTTGGAGGAATCATTTGTGAAGGGGACACAATAGGTCAGTTTCCTTGGCTCATTTGGTCCTTGGCCTCTCACCCAAAGAAATAATGTACTCATAATAACTTACAATTAGACCCTAATCCATCAAGGTACTTAAGTATGCACATACCATTAACCTTTTAAACTCAATGGGACTTCTCTGAGCTGAAAGTTATGCACCAACTTAAACACTATGCTGAATCAGGGCCTTAATAGCTTCGGAATAGTAAAATGAGTCTATCCAGTTCTGTTTTGTAGCAAGATTTAGTAATTTCTAGTAATTCAGCATCAAGTTACTGGTTGCCTTAGTCTTTTTTTTTTTTTTTTTTTTTTTTTTACCGTAGCAATTGAATTACATCATACTTAGCTACAATAAATTGCTGAGAGAGTTAGTAACTTCATAAAAATAATAACAATAGAAGGTGCAAGTTGTAAGCAAAACTTGGCCCATAGAAACTGAAAATAAGAAAATATCAATCAAGCAGAGTTATTATGGAATAGAGTATCCCCTTCTCTAAGGGCACAGGAGGAAAGGAAAACTCCATGAGATGAAGTTCACCGTGGGCCATAGGTTATCATCAGTATTTAAGCAGAAGTTTCCAGTGGTACAACATGGCCCTGAATTTCCAAGGAATTGTAGGCTCAGGTGCTAGAAGATTAGGTAGGCATGAAGTGGGCACAGGGTTTGGCTCCTGGGAATCTAGAAGGTCACCAAATGGGCAGAGGCAGAGAGGTGGGTGTAACGACCACTTGGAGGGCACAGATGATCAGTGGCTGCAAAACAATAGGTCATAGTAAGGCATTAGTTATTCTTCCATCAATGGGCCTGATCTGCACAGTTCCATTGACTTCAGCAGAGCTATGCTAGTTAATACCAGCTAAGGGGCCCTAAATCTTTAGCCTCTCATTTCAAATGCGTATATCAATCTGGATCCATTACATATGAGGCATCCTGCTATGAAGGAGACCCCATGGCTAACAGGCTGAATAGGAGCCCTAATGTACAACATTTGCCTGCATAAGTTAACATTATGCAGCTAATTCATAGATGCAGTAAACTATATATTATTTCATTTAACTGAAGGATCCATTTATCACATTTCCTACTGCCACCACTAAATATTCACAGCTTATAAAATGTTGTGTTATTGGGGGGGAGGTTGTTTCTTCACACTCTTATTGGAGTCATTTAGATTTCCCTTTGAAGAATGTAGCGATTTGCAAAAGTGTAAAGATGTAGTGAGATAAGGATGGGAAATGTTGCCTGAAACTAGGTGCAAATTAGCCGCCATTCTGAACCCTGATGCTTCTGGACAGTTCACAGACAGAGTGCTGATCTATATTTAGGCTGTAATGAGGGACCAACTGAAGTTCAGTGCCTCTAAGCATAAAAAGGCAGTTGTGTGAAAAGAAAGGCAAAGGTTACAAAAATCCCTAGGTGGGAATATAGAGAAAGGCACTGTTCCTTCAGAGGAATGAGAGGGCAAAAGAAGTGGGTGGGCTGAGAGCCAACCTTAACATGTAGGGATGAAAACAGTTATATAAGCACTCCATCCCCAAACGTTGCTAGCTCTTTTCAGCCACAATCACTACTATGAGCAGACCTGGCCTCAGGATCTATAAAAGGATTATGACAGGAAAGGGTTCTCCAGGCCACCACCAGCCTCCTGGTGCTGGAGATACAGTGCTCAACTGCTTGTCCTGGTCTCTGAGCATAATTTCTAATGTCTATAGGGAGGTTTGCTGGTGATGGCTGTCCAGATAACTAGGGAGCTGAGTCATCAGCCACTGGCCAATTTTATGTCTATATTCTCTTAATTTTAGCACTTCCTTAGCAACGTCAACTAATTAACTGTCACCACAGTCACCCCTGTGAGGATGACTTGTCCCAGAATGTTAGTGTCACAGCAGGAGTCACAATCCAACAGTCTCTGAAACCTGTCAACTAGACTAGGTTCTCGTCCATGCTAATGAGCTGCCCCAAGCTGTGGCCAGACTCATATGAGTGGCTTAGGACTGGAGCTGGATTAGCTTCAAGTAGGCAGGGAGGGAGAAATCTTGTGGTGTCACCTTCTTCAGACAGAGGGGCACTGCCCCTCTCAGCCACAAATTATATCAAGGCCCACCCAGAACTGAGGAACTAGTTTCCCAGGTCCCAAAGATCAGCCTGGGTGCCTGCAGGGTGGGTCATGTAGAATAATAGCTCCCAGAGAACCCAGTGAGGATCAGGACCCCTTGTGCTGGGAGCTGTGCAAACATATATTCCTGAAGAATGTATTCACTTTTTAGATGAAATCTGAGGCGATCCTTTATGCTCAGAGGTCTCCAAAATCAGGCAGCAGCTTCTCGGGTCCCAAAGGCCTCAGCATGCCAGGCCAAAGTGGTGCTTTGAGTGAGGGGCTCCTTTAATGATCAAAGGCTCAAATCATACAAGTGCCTTCTGACCGCTGCATGAAAATCCAGCCGTTTTGAGGTTTCTGTTAGGAATTGTGTTTGCTAACATTTACTTCCCTATAGGGATAAATCTTCTCTCTCTGAGAAATGCTGAGCACCCACAACTCCCACTGAACTCAACTCACCCTGCCCCTTAGCCAGCAACCCATGCCCCCTCTTATGGCTATGGTACACTAGCCAACCACTTTCCAGGGATGTTTGTTGAGCTCTGGGTAGGAATCCTGACCTCCCATTGTGTAGCTGATGGGTAGGTTTCCCTATCCCTTCTCCCACTGTCATGTGACTTGGCAGCACAGAACAAGATTAATCCCTTCTTCATATCTCTCCTTAAATTCCTCTCTGCCATCTATAAAACTCTCACTTATGCATAGGTGGCTGGTGTGCTGTGACTGATGCTTATTACACTGATCATTAAGGCTAAGATTTTGTCAAGTTTATTTTTAGTAAAAGTCATGGACAAGTCACAGGCAATAAAGAAAAATTCTTGGAAGCTGTGACCTGTCTGTGACTTTTGCTGCTGTGGGTCCATGGGTTCCCCTGCAACCATGGTGACTAGGAGCAGTGGAGTCCATTCCCCTTCTGCCTGCGGCAGCTGGAAGGTGTAGGGGAGCCCCCCTCCAGCCACAACAGCTGGAACCTGCAGTGTGACCATATTTTCCAAAGAGATAATGGGACACACCAAGCCGCTTGCTCGAGATGTCCCCCTATGCCCACACGAGGCTGTCGCCCATCACTAGAACCCTGAGGAGGCCCCCCACAGAAGACTGTCACCTGTCACTGGAACCTTGCAGGGGGACCCTGGTCACTGCTGTCGCCTGTCGCTGGAACCCTGCCAGGGCCCCTCTGGCTGCTAGCTCCAGAGTCCCACAGCCCCTGGGGCTGAAGCAGAGAATGTCATGGAGGTCTCTGGAAGTCAGGTAACTTCCATGACCTCTGTGACATAAACATAGCCTTACTGATCATCACTGTCTCCCCATTCCCTTGAGCTCCCACCGTCTGTTTGGCACACCCACCTGTTGTCTTTTGTCTTATATGGAGATTGCAAAATCTATAAGGTAGGGTCTGTGACTTTAATATGTAATATGGTCGTACAGCACCTAGCGCCATGGGCCTTGACCCCTGACTGGGAGTTCTTGGTGCTACTGCAGTGCCAATATGATATTAATCGTAAGTAATAATAAATAATCTCAGCGTTTTTAAGCAATATGAAAAACAACTGTTAGCAATGGTTAATGTTCTCTGAGAGGGATCAGGCTGTCCCTAAACCTGATAGAACTGATGGCTTGTGAGAGAACTAATCCCTTTCTGTAGCCTTGATAAAGAAAAAAGTATCCCAGCTGGAAATAAAATATGAAAAGGAGTGGTTTGAGTGGCTGCATTGGCACGTTATCGCAGCTGGAAGCGCAGGTTTTGCTTTCCTTTCTGCCCAACAATATGAGAATGTTGGACACATTCAGTGTGTAATATCCCTTTCCTCTGCGACTCTTTAATAACTCTTGCTATATAGCTTTCTCTCTGGATAGAATGAGTAATTCCACTGTCCATCAAACGAGGATGTAGCTGCATGTAGAGAAAATAAAAGTGTTGGTGTTACAGATATATCCTTGGTCGTACTTACTCCCTACAACGTCAGTTCTCCCTTCCCACATTCCCCAGCAAGAGGTGTTAATAGCAAGCTATTTAATTAAACACTAAACAGAAATTAGATATCTAATTCCCTAAGACTTTCTGGTGCTACTGTATTTACCGTACGTGCCAGACCTCATCATTCGGTGCTATCGTAGTTGCCAGACTTTCAATATCTTCTCACTATATTCTACTGATATAATTGTCAAACTGCATCAATCTCTGCAATGGTTAGTTGCTTCTTAATAACCAGAGCTATGCAAATACATAGAAAATGCACTGGAGTAAAGAATAGGAACCCAAACAAAGACTATTATGAGTCGGGTTACTCATTGTAGTAAGAGACCTAGAGATGGTAATGGGCAGCAGATTAGACACGAGCATACAATTTGATAGAACAAAGAAGGCAATGAAATTATGGGCTGTAGACCTATCGACATGGAACAGGAAGTTGACAGTCAATCTAAGCATCAATAGTCAAAAGATAGCTAGAATCCTGTGCTCATTTGTAGGCACCTTGGTACCAGAAAATTGTCAACATAGTAGAATTTGAAGAAAAACAGCAAATGATTAAGGATCTGGAGGGACTGGTTTATAAAGGAAGATATATGGAACTAACTATATAGTTTGGCTAAATGATACTTGAGACTTATACAGCACTGTCCACCCAGAGATCTCAGAGAAGTGTACAAGGATGGTAAAGGATCCCCTTTCCCACTTTACAGATAATGAAACTGAGGCATGGAGAGGTTGTGTGACATGCCCACACTCACACAGCAAGGCAGAGCCAGTCATACAAGGGTCCAGGCTCCCAATCCCAAAGTCCTTTCTACCACATTACACTGCTTCGTTGCCTGATAAACATCTCAGAAGGTTAGAAGGTTCTGACCACCATCGAAAAACAAACAAACAAAAAAAAATAGCATTAAGGGCAAAATAGTATGAAGCTGAGGTGAGAAGTTAGGCTCAACAGCAAGAAAAAATCTACCCAAACTGATGATTGTCTGGTTTCAGAGTAGCAGCCAAGTTAGTCTGTATCCACAAAAAGAAAAGGAGTACTTGTGGCATCTTAGAGACTAACAAATTTATTTGAGCATAAGCTTTCATGGGCTACAGCCCACTTCATCAGATGCATAGAATGGAACATATAGTAAGAAGATTATATATATATATATATATATATATATATATATATATATATATACACACACATACAGAGAATCACGAAAAGGTGGGAGTTGCATACAAACTTTAAGAGGCTAAATTAATTAAGATGAGCTATTATAAGGAGGAGAAAAAAACTTTTGTAGTGATTATCAAGATGGCCCATTTAGACAGTTGACAAGAAGGTGTGAGGATATTTAATATGGGGAAATAGATTCAATATGTGTAATGACCCAGCCACTCCACTTACTATATGTTCCATTCTATGCATCCGAAGAAGTGGGCTGTAGCCCACGAAAACTTATGCTCAAATAAATGTGTTAGTCTCTTAGGTGCCACAAGTACTTCTGTTCTTTTTGATGATTATCTATGATGGAAAGCACCTCATTTAGGTCTCTTAAACCCCAATTGATCAAAATATTGTATGTAATGTAGGGAACAACCCTGCACTGGCAATTAGATAACAATGGCTTTTTTCTTGTTCTGCTTTCTATGATTCCACCTTGCGTCAGGTTTATTCCCATCTTTCTCTCTGCTGGGAGGTGCAAGATCTTTGCACTTACACTTAAAATGCCGCTTTCAGCATCATCTCTCTTCAGGGCAATCAAATGTCTAGCTGAAAAAGTGTATTGTTAATAAATAAACATTGATTTTGTTAAGGCTTACTTGGTCCTGGAGCCAGGATAAAAGCAGCTGGCTTTTTTGTACATATTGTGAGGAAAATAATAAAGCCAAAACTCTCTTTTATTCTAGTCTATTCCGTGTAGGTTTTTATACTGCACTCCTCACTGTAATATCTGTGCCTCTTCCAACTGTGCATTAAGCAACATAACTACCCATCTGTCATGTGTGATTTGCTCTCTCATCCTCTGCTCGGAGGGAGAAGCATGTGAAGTGGAATGTCTTGGTTTGGTCGGGATTTTGGGGGAAGAGGAAATGGGAGTTATGTTAAATATACCAGTTGCTATGGGTTTATATTAGAGAAGGCAGGTCAACGCAATGTGCCTTGTGTTTGGAGAGGAAAGTAGTGAGGTTTGTGATAGTCCTGAGTTCCTGGGGGAGTTCTTCTTCATTCTTGGAGAAGGTTCTGCCTCCCACACTTTACGAGCTTTATGAAACTTTTAGAGCATGTCTCTGCCACCTTTATTCACAAATGACTTGATCTAATGCCCAATGAAGTCAACAGGAGTCTTTCCATTGATTTCACTGAGTAATGGATCAGGACTGCAGAGCTGTACCTTACTATGCAATCAGTCCTATTGATTCCAGGCACTCTCTCCTGCTTGTGGCCATTTTTAAAAGGCCAGTGTGACATGTTCATCTGGAGGATTACTATCCATTGTCAGACTCAGACAGAGCATCAGCAGGTGTAAATCCCAATGGAAGTTGCATCTGCCTTGACCAGGACTGAATTTGTCCCCCACAATTCCTGAAATATCTAAAATAAAAATAAAATGCTCCCCCAGCATCGTTCCGCACCCTCGCTGCTTGCATCTCTTCCCTCCATCCCTTCACAGGCTTGCTGCTCTCTAGACCCAGTGTGTAGTTTGTTTATATTAAACTGCAGTTCCTTAGCAGAGCTTGCTCTCACTTTCTGCCTGTAAAGCACCACATACAACTATGGGCCCAAGCCTGCATACTCTATGCAACTACATTGACTTCGGTGGGAGCTTCAGGTGCATAGGGAACCCAGTGTTGGTCATTGGCGCGACGCACACTGGGCAAAGAACCCAACTGTTGCTTGCTCGGGCACTCCTGGTGCCGGCAACACCAGGACATACTGTTGTCTAAATAGGAACTTTCTCTATGGGGAGACAAAATGCACCCGGGTAAGGGTTTTTTTTCAAACTCAAAACAAGGCCTTTTGTTTTGTTTCATTTTTTAAAGCAGTGTGGCCAATGGGTAGGACTGTCAAAAGTGGGCCATTTTGAAATTTTACACTAAACAGTTTGCATTTGTTTCTCTTTGAGATCTTGCATATTCTTAAACCAAAAACTCAAGCTGAAACTCATCTGGGCTGGGAGGGGGTTCAAACTTTGCACGGCACTGAGGAAACTGTTTACAGTCCTGAGAAAGCTGAAACTGCCAAGTGTCATGAGGCTCCAGAAAAATAAACACCCTGCCACAGCCCCTCAGTGGATTAGCAGTTCGCTAAGTAAAGTAAAGCATACTTATGCCTTGAAACCAAATGCACCACAGCTGGCCCTTTGCCCTTCCGAAATATTTTGCAATTCCTAGAGGATCCCAATCAGAAAAGCAGTGAGTGAAATTGTGAATTCCCCCTGGAGCAGCAGAGGTGCTACATATTACTAAAAATTTATGAAAAACCTCCTTTAAGCATCTGAGGCATTGGGAGCACTTCATCCAGGGCCCTGCTGCCAATACCTTTGAATGTATTTCCCCCTCCTTTATTAACTTTTATCAATGTTTTAAATATGACACAGTTAATAAGTGAAACTATAAATAAGCCTTTTTTTTTTCTTCCTGGGTGCAAATACAGTATATTAGGTTTGAAGCCATCACTTCTGTTTTGCATAATTGACATCATTATCTGCCAGGTTGCTCAGCTCAGGCTGGCAGTCATTATGAGATCATCAGAAAAAGGGTTGTAATAAGTTCAGAAGGCCAGTCGGCTGTATTCTAATCACTGGAGAGGAGAGTGCTGATGGGGGCCTCGGGGAGAAAGTATTGAAGCAACTAGAGGATTTTTAATGACCAAATCAAGTTAGGAAAATCACCACCTGTGCCTCACCGAACAGGATAATTTCGGCTTGGAGTGAGGGCGCGCATAGAATGGATATATAATCACTTCCCTCCCCCACCTTCCGTCCTTACAGCTGATTGTGCAGCCGGTGAGCAGAGCATCAAAAATATCCAAGTAGGGAAAGGAGTGGCACAGGAAAATGAAAATAAAATACAGTTTTCAATAAGAAATGATTTGGAGAGGGGACCAGAGGCATTGCAAACTCATTTAAGTGTCAAGCTGCTCAGAAGCCAGGCAGGATAGTCTTGTGGTTAAACTGCTGGCGATCTAGGGTCAATTCTTAGCTCTGACACAGAATCCCTGTGTGAACATGGGGAGGTCACTTTAACTCTGTATGCCTCAGTTCTTCATCTATAAAGGACATGGTTTCTCCCTCCTTTGTCTCTCTTTTCTATTAAGCTGGGGCTAGAATTACCACCTTTCTTCACTCTTTGTCTGCTTTGTCTGTTTGACTACATTCACCAGGGCAGGGACTGTCTCTTGCTGTGTGTTTGTACAGCACCTAGTACCGCGGTGCCGCACTAGCAATTGAGGCCTCCAGGTGCCTCTGTAATACACCCAATGAGAATGAGGCTAACCTCAGGGGCTGCTTTGTTGTTAGCCATAACGTTGTCAAAATTTAAACAAAACAACAGAGATAAGAAGAAAAAAACTCACACATCTAATGGAAAGACAATTCATTTGAAAACCTGTCTTTCTACTGAGTTCACCGGATGTCCTATTTCAGCAAGTCCTATTACCAGGAGTCCACTTACTCTGCAGCCAACAGAAATATAAAGAGAGAGTGGGGAAAATTTAGAGAGAGAAATGGATAATGCTCGATGTTAGGGGGCTTATTCCTTCACCCACTTACTTCCCTGGTCCCTCTCGCATGAACAGAGAGCAACAATACCCGAAGTCCAAAGGTGCAAACAATTCAATGTTTATTGGGGTGAACTTCCAGCAAGCATGATTCCAGTTTCCTTCCTTAGTGTCCCCCTTCCCAGCTCTGACACCACAGAGCCTTACACCTGTGTCCCTGTTCCCATTCCTGCCCTTAGCCAAACATTATTCCAACTTCCTTACTCCCATTCCCTGTTCCCATCTCCCTCTTTAGCAAAACATGATTCCAATTTTCTTACCCCCATTCCCTGTTCCCATCTCCCCCTTTAGCAAAACATGATTCCAATTTTCTTACCCCCATTCCCTGTTCCCATCTCCCACCCCCACTCCCCCCCACACTCACTCACTTCCTCATTGACTACAGATTATATACTAAAACTTGAGTTCTGCTTAGCTATACCTTAACCAATCATTTTCCTGAAATTTAACTAACCAATCCTAACATATTGTAACATGATTATGTAACCAATTATATTCCACCACCTTAATTAGTTTACACCCAGCAAATTATAATTATACAGCAGACAGGAGCAATCACAGAACCAGACAGAGATTATACAGACAAACAATAGCAAAGCGGGAACTATAATGACAAAACAATACAGAAATGAGGATTTCACATCTCAGCTATTGATAAGTGAGTTCTTGCCAGACAGGATGCTATCAAACTAAGTTCCTTTTACATTTTCTAGGCACTTCCCTTTCTCTGGAGGTAATAGGAATACAATCCTGTCCTGATAGTGCCTAACAGCCCAGTAGCACCTTATTTCAATGTGACTAGTTTGGAATGTGAGGATGTGACTGTTCGCTTCCCAGCTTATTGCTGCCTCTGCTGCTTAGCCAAAGGCCTTAGCCTAAGAACAGGGTCTCAAACTGTCACAGTAAGAGAAGGCCCTTACACCAGCAGACAGTGGTTTTGATTCTTTCTTTTATACCTCTACAACTAGCCAAGTGATAAGAATACACCTAAATTCTTAGAGTATAGGCCTTTACAGACAGACCTGAATATCTACATCCTAACACTCAGGAACAAATGCAATGCTCAGTAGTGCCATATAACACATCTTCAATAACCTAAAACATGCAGTTCCAGTAACCTCCCTAACCCAGGCAACGCTATGGAGACTGGTGCTAAAAGACAGTATCAGGTAAAGATTTTTTTTCCAGTGGAAACCTTTGACTTTAACTACTGTAGAGTTCAACAAAGGAGGTGATTTAAAACAGAAGACAGATGGTGACACCTCTCCTTCAACTCTCCAATATTTGAAGGCTCCTGATTTATTTTGTTCAAAACTAGGTTATAGGCTGGCCGAGAGCAGGCTATCTTGTGTAAAATCAATACATAAAGATAGGCAGCACCTACCAGATTTCATGGAGGTGGGATTTTGTTTCCACGAAAATAATATATGGATCTGAAGAATCCCCAACACAGGGTAGCCCTATGTGGAGCACCATACAGTGGCTGCAGCAGGACAGGCATGTCTACTTCAGTTTCCCTCCTTTAGAGTCCCCACCAACTCCACACATGCTTTCTTGCTTCAGTGAGACCCCCCCCATGGGGCCAGTTTGTTACAAAAACATTGTTGGAATAGTCCAACACTAAAGTCCCCAAACCTAATGCATTTATCACCCCAGTGCCTGTTCTCCTTAAAGTCACAAGACATCGAGTCCCTTGATGCCCCTCATAACACGCTCTGCCATCTTCCACCCCACCTGCCCTCTTCATCAGTCCTCTCCTGTCCTTCTGCCAGGACAGCCCACCCAGCCCTTCCAGCTGGAGTGCAACTCCGCTCTTCCCAGTGGGACCCGCCCCCACCCAAGATTTTCCGCTGGGTGTTCCTCCTTACAAGAAGATCATCCCTCACTTCCTCAGCACTCTCCGGCCCTCTGGTTCTAGCTGTCCATCATGGAGATGTCAATGGGTAAGCCATCTCCAGCCTCCTGCCCCTGGCTCTCTGACTTTGGAAGGTCAGCTGGGAAACCCCTCTTGCTGTTCTCCTGCCTTCAGCCTTCCCCCAGGAACCACCTACAACTTCTTTCAGGGACCTCCTACAGTATCCTGGTCTCTGGCAGTTATTACCTGCCCATCTCTCATTCCCAGGCAGCTCTCACCTGCCCCTTTCCTGACAGAGACTCCATAGTCACCAGCCTCTCCTCATTTATATGGGCCAGATGTCTTCTTTTAATCTCAATTAGGCAGTGGCTGATGAGTTACAGGTGCACTGGCCCTTGCTTAAAAGGCCAGTGTCACCTGTGACCCCCCCCCCACCTCATCCCTCCCCCCCCATAACCAAAGGAATCAAAAGATTCTTGAGCTGAATTGCATGGTGAGGAGTGGAGACAGGTTCGCCACTATGAAATTGGGGTAGAACTCTGTTTTCTGTAGGTGAAGTAACATTCTGCCTCCAGGAACTGTAGAACAATTTGGCTATAACTGGAATCACTGAAAGACAGAATTTGTTTGTCCTAGTTTTGGGGAGGCTGATGCAGTTATTTTTGTTGACTGTATATTTTTTTAAATATATGGCAAAATTGCTTACAGCCTTGGCTAGCTGTTTTTTTTTTTTGTTTTTTTTTTTGTATATATGATGATTCCTCCATCATCTTAGCCTGGATTGAACCAAGGCTCTCCAGTACCAAGTGTCTTATTCTCCGTATTAATACAAGGAAGCCTCGTGAGAAACAAATATGTCCCCTTATTTATAATTGCACATTATGTGACAACAGACAAAGCCTATTCCTAGCTGCAGCAGGCAGCTCACTGTTCTGATCAGCATTCAGAACCCTGCATTGCCATGTGACGAGTGACCCTTTGAACTCCCATGTCACACCCTTACCTAAGAACATCTGCTGCTCCACACACCTGGAGCCTAATCCAAAGTTCATTGCTGTCTGTGGAAAGATTAAAATTAATGGGTGTTAGGTGTCTACAGTCCTTTGAACAATTTGGCCCTAACTCTCTTACAACCGTCTGCAATAGGCTCTTCTCCTCCTACAGCTAGAAGAGAGGACATATAGCACATGCCAGAGCAGTGACTTATGCATCTTAATTAATTAATTAATTATCAATAAATAAAAAAAGACAGTCCAGCATGGCACTGAAGTGCCTGCCTTGTTATGACAAAAGACTTTGCACATGGGTGCCTCTCTATGAAGAAAATATTGCCAAGCAAATGGCAAGATGCAGCATCATGCTTTTTTTTTATTTCCTTTCCAGCTCTCTGTTTGTAGCTCAGGCCCCAACTTCCAGTCAGCTTGGCCTTGAAGTTTATGCTGGCCTTTCTGCCCAAGCAGCTTCCTGTGTTCCTGCAAACCATGTCTGTTCATGCTGGCAATGTTTGCTCACCACTAAAAATATGTGGAGACCCTCCGATGAGAGCAGTTACTCAAGTGTAAATTTCTAATGGTATGGGGCCTAATTCTGTTACCTTGCCTCATGCTGAGGAATACCTCACTTTCAAAGCAACCCCTCTGCAATTGGTGGACTTGATGCAATTGGTGGACCTGATTCTGCCAGCCTTACATTCATTGAGCCATAGATTCTAAAGCCAGAAGGGACCACTGTGATCACCTAGTCTAACTTCCTGTATAAAAGGACTTCCCCAAAATAGTTTCTGTTTGAACTAGAGCAGATCCTTTAGAACAAAGGTCCCCAACCCTAGGGTGACATGGAGGAACATTCAGGGGGGCACAGTTGGGGCCCGGGCCAGCCCCCAGGGGTGAGGAGCAAGGGAGTGAGTGCCACCCAGCTCTGCTCTTGGCCTGGGCCCTGGCTGCCAGCCCCATACCCAGGGATCTGGCTGTTGGCCCTCTGCCTGGGCTTTGCTTCCAGACATGGCTGCCAGGACTGTGCTCGGCAATCTGGCTACCGGCCCCACGCCTTGGGATTTGCTCCCAGCCACAGCTGCCAGCCCTGCTCGTGGGGCTCCAGCTTCTGGACGAGGTCCTGGCTGAGGCTCTGTTCCTGGCCCCACCCCCAGCTGTGGCCCCAGCCTTAGCCCCCTTACCCAGTCCATGCCCCGCTTCCAAGAGTTGTGGCCCCATGCCTAGTCCCGCTCTAGCTCCGGGGAGTTGAGGGCATGGACACGGGTAACGGGAGACATGAGGAAAAAAGTTTGGGGACTACTTTTTTAGAACAACATCCAATCTTGCTTTTAAATTTGCCAGTGATGGAGAATCCACCACAACCCTTGGTAAATTGTTCTAATGGATTATTACCTCACAACATTGTGTAGTACCTTTTGCTGCAAATAGACTCATTCGACAAGATTCTGTCACCCTTACTCACATTAATAAGTACCTTACTAAGTACATAGGTTTGTTGATTTCAATCAGGCTAACCATTCAAAAGATACCACTCAGTGTCAGTAAGAGTAACAGAATATGGCCCATAGTTATTATTGATATACATTGTAACAACAGCGACATTTTCCTTTTCATTTTAAATGCACTGTTTCTTTATTAAAAGTAAATAGATTTTCTGATATTTGCTTTGAAAATACAGCATTTCTTTCAACAAGGGCTGTGGTTTCCAGCAATGGTCTGGGGAGCCTAGCATGTACTGTTACTGATGAGCTTCCTTTCCTAGCCTTTGAACTGCACAGAGAGGAGCATTAATCTGATAACTGCAATTTGCATAATTATGATTCTCTTCTTTAAAGAATCAGTTTATTGCAGAAGAGGACAAATAAGTTCACACTTCTGTTGACAAGTATGGACTTGTTATGTGGTTCTTCATGGTATGGTTATATTATTCATCTAATTAAGTCTGCTTTCACATTTACCTTTGCAGAGAGCAGTATAAACACAACAGGAGAACAATGAAAACATATCTGTCATCATTTGTAAGTTACCTCCTTCAGATGTCTTGCTTTCCCCCTTTTAATGGCACAGTGCATCCATTTTATTTTTACTGTTACAGACAAATGCACATGGTTAGATATTTCCTCTGGATTTAAAATCACTTGGTCCAGAGATGTAAAGAGGCTGGTGTCATTTATCAATAGAAACTTTGCAAAAGTTTTTATTCCTCAACTGCAGAAGCCATTTTGGATCAATTTATGCCCAGTGTATCCATCCCATATTGATTTCCTTCTGAGCAGATGGTCCTTGTTTCCAAAGGGTGGTCAATGTAGCAGTATTTTAAAGCCAGCTTAATGGTTGATTGATGTTTAAAAGTAAAAACAAAAACAACAACAACAAAAAACCCCACACCCAAGAACCATATTATATCTTCAGTAAAAGCAACCCACTTTTTGCTTCTTTTATCTACTAAAGATATTGTCTTCCAAATTCTCTTCTTTATGTAAAAAAGGCCCTTTTTGCAGCAATTCCTGATTGTGCACAGTTGGTAAAAGGGTTATCTTTCAAATGCAATTTACTTTTCTGTAGCCTTCATCATGCAGATGATATGAATGAAAGCTCAAGGAACCACTTATGAGGCACAGGGTTGGGAGTGAGGTAAATGAATTTTATCTTTAGCAGACAGAACAATAGGGAGTCGACCATAGACATCAGGATACTGCCATTCTGGATCAGATCAGTATGGAGCAATGGGTTGCTCTAGACTAGCAACCTGTCCCCAACAGCAGCTAGAGTGGATTTTTTGGTTTGTGGGCAATTCTGAAAAACCAGGGGAAGCATTATTTTGGGTCAAACAGAAAACTGTTTTTGAAACCTGGTGAATCAAAAAGTTGTTTTGGGTTGAAAGAAATATTTTGTTCATCCTGAAATGAAAAAGTTTGTTTTTTTTATTTCAACCTTTTAAAAAAAATTTTTTTTAAACCAAAACTATTCACAATGTGATTTAGTGTTGCCAAATTTTCATTATTCACCAACAAAAAGTTTTATGCAACGAATTTCACCTAGCTGTAGTGGGTAGTACCAGCTCCTTCAGAGGCAGAAATCCTCCAGTCGGCAGTTATGGGGTACATCACAGAATGCTCCCTCCTAAGCTCCAGTAGCTAGAGGTCAGTTTATGCCCCAAAGCTTGAGGATTTATATCCCAAAGTTCTTTTTTTTTTTGCTCTTATAATTCTACATATTCTTGTTATCCATATCAATATCCAGTCCTTTTTCAATCCAGCAAAGCTCCTGGCATCCATCACATCTTGTGGCAATGAGTTCCGTAGGGCTATTTATGTATTTTGTGGAAAAATATTTCCACTCTCTGATTTCACTTGACGTGCATTTGTATCTGGTATCATACTCCCATCCCAGCACAATGGAGGCCCTACCACTATCAGAATGAAATAAATTGGCCTTCACTTCATTTCCACTCCCCAGTCGCAGCCATTGCTATTTTAACTTTTCCCAATGATAGATCCTTGTGGAGCAGCTGCTGTATTGTAAGTGAATGTCTCAGTGGACCCAAAAGCAGCAGCAGAACTTCATTGACCTGCCTGCTGGTCACTAGGCAGCACAGCGGGACACTTTCAAATGTGAATTAATGACCTCATATAGATCCAAGAGGAGTTATGGCACCCATCTTCAATTGTTGGCCTTGAACCGCTACTCTCCCTGATTTTTTTCTTAGCAGCGGAGTGGGCTCGTGAATCAGTGTTGCCCGATGTTGCTGAGAATTTTACTAGAACTCTGCATATTGTTCTTTCAGGAACAAAGGAGTTACCATATCTGACCAAATCAATTGTCTCTCCAGTTTGGTGCCCTACGTTCAGCAGCAGCAGCCTACATGAACAACTTCAGAGGAAGGTAAAATCGGACGTGAATGCATTTTAACAGCTATCCAGAACTATATTACGAGGAATTGCAATTGACTATCAGGTTATTCCTTAAAGCACAAAAACTGATCGACTCTATAGTATTTATCCTAACTTGAATAATTGTATATGCTATCCCAATTTCTACAGTAGGTACCTAATCCTATCTTTGAGTTCTCTTATGCTTGAATTTACTAATGAGCAATCTCCTGTGTGGCAGATTTATGCCTTGTGCCTAATTCGCTTTTCAGTTTTTTCATGGTGTATGTCTCTATTCTGCCTCATGTTTCAGAAAACTAGAAATGAAGTGGAAGAAAGAACAAGTAATCTTCAGCTTTCCTCCCCATAGACCAGACCAGAGGCACTGTTTTTATCGAGTCAGTCCTCAGAAAGGATTATCTCTCTCCCATGAACTCTGAGTCTTTAAAATACTTGGAAATCATAATAATTAAATGCATGATGTGTTTAATGCAATAGTCTGCAATTTGACACTCCAGTTTTCCTAAGGAGCATTCAGGTTCCAGATGGAATCACTAAAGAACAAATTATTCTATTTATCTTCTAAACAGGTATAGCATGGGCAGGAGAAGTGCAAGTTTCTTAGGGCTCGATTCACAAAGGGACTTAGATGTCTAACTGCCATTTGAGGCACTTAAACCCCAGAATCAGGCCCCTCTGAGATTCACAAAATCCCCACTCATCTGCCACCAAACCCTGTAGGTACCTAAACTCACTTGACCCTAATTTTTTTGCTGTAAACATTCCCTGGGTGTTATGTTTCTGCCTGTGAGCATACACACTGCTTCCTCCCTATAGGTGTCTTGATGCCTAGCCCCTAGAGCAATTCACATCCTGTGAGAAGATCCTTGTTCCTCCATTGAACTCACCTGTGGGACTTTACCCAGTACGCATGCTCAGACTTCGCCTACTGGGTCTGCCCCAGAGGTAACCTAGTACAAAACAGTCAAGATGGAGGAATCTGTCTGTCATAACTTCTAACCTAGTGGTCCGGCTACTCAGCTAGGGTGGGGAGACCCCGGTTCAAATCCCTGCTGCATCTGAGGCGGAGAAGGGATTTGCCACCTCTTATGTGAGTGCCCCAACCAATGGCCTAGGGGATATTCTGGTGTTGGGGGTCTCTCCTGTTGAAGCCTGTCTCATTGTGAACAAATAATGAAAGAATCATTGGGTCAGAGAGAGAGCAAGCAGGAGTGACTCTATAGCCTGGTGGTTCAAGCACTCATCTGAGTGGTGGGAGATCCTGGTCCAATGATGTTTTGCAATGATTTATTCACAGTGGAACGGCTTCCACTGAGCTGAGGGAGGGAGGAAGCTGCCACCCTCCCCTGTCACGATATCCTGATGCCCAGTGGCTAAAGCATGCATCTGAGAGGTGGTAGATCCCTGTTCAAATCCCTTCCCACCCTCGGGGGAAAGGGAGACTTGGACTGGACATCTGTAGCCCAGGTGAGTACCCCAATCACTGGGCTAAAAATTCCAAGGGAGGGCCTCCTTCTCCTCCCTTGGCCTCTTGCTGAAAAAGCACAGACACCTAAACCCAAGAGAAACTTTGCAGCAGAGAATTCCAGGCAGAGGGAAATGCCTCCCTGTGTCTATCTCTGCGAGAGAGGCAGGGCTTAGCACACACCCCTCAGCTTGGCGCTTCCCATTGGCAAGACAGAGAAAGGACAGAAGGAGAAACCGTCATAGAGCTGTGAACTGACAAGGGCAGAGTTGCAGAGGGCAGCTCGGTCTCCAAGTCTCTAATTTAGTGCTGTTCAGAAACAGAATTTCTACTTCATGGGAAATTCTGATATTTTGACATATGTTACTAACCCAAACCAGGACTGAAAGCTCAGATAACAACTAGCACAGGATGAAAGGTTCTGAAAGGTTATGATTTGGCAAAGTCACCATGAAAAATGTTGATATTTTCAATCGAAACCAAATATTTCATATCAATTTGAAAGTAATCTTATTGAAAAGTCAACATTTTTGACATTTTCAGCATTTTGAAACTGAACATTTCATTCTGAATTTTCCCATTATAAAAATCAGAAAATGTCATAAAAATCAGCATTTTTCCATTAAAATTTCAATGCTTACACAACTTCATATTTTGTCAGTAAAATGTATGGTTTAAATGTTTTGACCAGCTCCTATCCTAATTCAGCGACTATCCCCTAGACCAGGGATTGACAACCTTTCCATCAGGGAAATCCGTTGGTGGGCCGGGCCGGTTTGTTTACCTGCAGCGTCTGCAGGTTTGGCTGATCCCAGCTCCCACTGGCCACCCCAGGCCAATGGGGGCTGCAGGAAGCAGTGGCCAGCACATCCCTCGTCCCGCACCACTTCCTGCAGCCCCCATTGGCCTGGAACGGTGAACCGCGGCCAGTGGGAGCTGCGATTGGCCGCACCTGCAGACGCTGCAGGTAAATAAACTGGCCCAGCCCACCAGCGGCTTTCCCTGATGAGCTGCATGCCAAAGGTTGCCAGTCCCTGCCTCTCAAACATCAGACCTCAAACTTCTCATTTACTTGTGGGAAATAAACCTACACAAATTCTAGGTTCTTGTATTATCACACAGTGCTGGTCTTCCACATATTTTGAAGAAAAGCAGGTACCACCTATCGGGAAAGGTAATTTTCTCAACATCCCTAATTTCTCACCTGCCCCCACATGAAATATTCCATACTCAATCTCTGATCAGAATGTTGCCACTAACTTCACCCACAATGTGTTTTAGTGATTACAGCACTGGACCGGGCACAGGAGACCTGGGTTAAATTCCTGTTTCTGCCACAGGCCTGCTGTGTAACCTTGGGCAAGTCACTTCTGTTGCTGTGCCTTGGTTTCCCCATCTGTAAAATGGGGATAATGATGCCAGCCTCCTTTGTAAAGCACTTAGAGCTTTTTGTCTGTGTATCTCAATTTAAGAGCTAGGTACTACTATTCCAATATAAATAAAGAAAAATATGTATTCTGAGCTACTCTCAGTCCCAGAACTTTCATTGCCAAGTAAGGGGGAACTATATATTTTTTTCATATTGCTAGGATTAATTTTGTCCCTGGGTGAAAGTATAAGCAAATTTTAAGATCTCAGAGTTGAGGATATTAAGGCAAGGACATCTTAGCCTGATATCATCTCCGATTCTTGCTTCAGACTCTGCTACTTTCACTACCTGTATGTGTTTTGCCAGTTGAACACTTAACACACCCAAGTGGGCATGACCTCTCTATTCAGACACATGCTATCATCAATGAGGACAATAGAAAATGGCAAGCGGCAATTTTTGATATATATTCTGTATGCTTGGTGGGTAGGATATGGCCCATTTTACTTCTCAATGAAATAAGTGGTCCTGAACACACATTCATTTCTGGTAATTGCTTTCTGTTTGCATCACCGAGCTGGAGGAGGTATGTTTTGTTTTTGTCTTTCTGCTTAAGTTTTTTAAGGCTGCCTAATGGACTTGTTCTCTTTCTTTTTACTTAACTTGTGATTTTTGGCATTGTTCTAGCGGAGGGAGCTGAATAGATGGTGAATATCACCATGTCCAGGTTACTCCTGAGAGGACAGCTTGCAGCATGATGCATTTTGGGGGAGGTAGCAGTTTCCATGTTAGATTCAAAGCTACAAACTTCTCACGAGTATTAATCATCCTTATTACAGTAGAGCCCAGGGTCAACCCAGAATGGCATCCCATTGTTGCCGGCACCAAGTGCCCAGAGGCAAAATAACAGCAGAGGTTCGTTACCCGGTGTGCGTCACTCAATAATCACAACGGGGTGGAGAAGCAGAAAAGTTTATTTGCAGCTGCAAACAAGGTACAGGGAGAATAGAATCTCAAATCCTGCACACCAGAGCAGGTCATTACACACACTTTTATATTCCTTAATGCTACTGCACTACACATTAGCCAATCAAAACTTTACACAAATACTCTGCCTTTCTTATATGGGTTACAACAATATTTATTTCCTGCAACCTCTAACAAGCATTCCTAGCAACTTAAACAACCAGCACATCCTGTCTGGCCTTGTAACTGTCTCTCCTGTTATCTTTAACTTGGCATCCACAAACCTTACACTATAAGGCATTATCTACAACTGCAACATTGTTTTAAGAGCAAAAGAGCTTACTCAAACCAGCCAGGCCTGAATTCTATTAAGGGGGGTTGAGAAGAAGCCCTTAGGCCTTCAGCAGGGAGACCTCCTCGACCCTTATGGCCTTCCATCTCCTCAACTTAACTAGTGGCCATGCCCTGGGGTCTCCAACACCATTATGCAAACACAAAGCAGTAGACAGGTCCTGCCCCAAGAGTTTAGAGCTAAATAGACGAGACAAACAAAGGGCATGGGGAAAAGGCTAGACCACACAGACTAGTATCACAAGTTCTGTTTTCAAAAGTTTAGATTGTGACTTTGGGCACATCCCCGAGCCAAGGGTAAACTGCGCCACCACACTCGTAGCCTCAGCAGGCTTTGCACCTGACCCACACAATTCCTTCCCTGTTCCCCCCTTCTCGGGGGCAGGGGAGTAAGTTATTTCACCTTGTATGGAGCTGTTTATTCATGCCTCTGCACCCAGACAGCAAGTAGAGGAAGGTGGAGCCAGGAACCTCCCACTCTTCTCCACTTCCTTCTGCTTTCTTGCTCTTAGTGATGACTGCCCTTGCTCTCTCTGCCATGGCTGGAGTCAAAATCTGAGCAGGTGTGTATGTGTGTGTGTGTGTGTGCGCGGTGGGGAAGAACATCTCCATCACATTCCTCATCACATCCAAGGCTGTGACCATCTAACCCAAAGAGAGTGCAAAAGGTTATTCCCTTGCAACACCTAATTTGAAGAATAATGTTCACAGTCTTCAGCAAATGGTCTGTAATGTTATTGGGCTACAACTCAAAGTCTTTATTCAGCTTTTTCCTCGGTATAAGGACCGCAGGATTTGGTGCACATAATGATAATACTAGACCTGTTTCATATGTGTATAGCAACTTTATCCTTTCGAGGGTACTCCGGAATACGAGTCACTTCACCCACCTGTCAAATGCAGCTTCTCTTTGGTGGGTCTCAGTAAAGCGAAGAAGGAAATCTAGAAGAATACTGTAGTCAACAAAATCTGCAGGGCAATTCTCATTAGCAGAATGTAATGGTAGCACTTTTATTTTACCCAGAACCCTGAAGTTATGGCTGGATCTCTTGATAGTAGTGATATGGGGGTACTTAATGGCTTTGATCTTCGTGAGTTTCTCTATATTCCATTCAAAGTATGGCATCTCCAGTAGCTTTTAGCACTCTCTCCAGACCTGAAAGTGGGTCTTTCATTCACATTCTGACCTACCATGTCTGTACTTAGCTCAGTTCCATAGCAAGTGATTTTAGCATTTTTTACCTGAAAGATCCATAGTGTTCTGACCCATCTGCCATGGGCCATATGGAACCCACTGACTGATGCAATAAACAAAACATTATTAATCAGTTAATTGTTGCACATCATATTATTTTCTCAGTTGATCTCTAGTGTTTCCAAGTCCAAAGTGAAGAGATAGCTGATGTAGTCCCTTTAAAAGAAACTGCTTCCACAAACTCATAGGTAGAAACCTCTGCTACGAGGTATTCCAAATAAAAACAAAGATGTCTAATTCAACATATGGCATAAATAGTTCTGTACTGTGAAACAAGTGTGCTCATGCCAGAATTTTTTTTATTGTTTTGGCTGACTGGTGAAAATTTCTACTCTCAAAGGAATACTTGTGACATACTGAGATACATCTGTATTGTTGGTTCTCACTAAAAGCCTGATCCAAATTCCATTGAGGTCAAAATTATGTGAGGTGCTGAGGTAACTTGGTGCAAAGATTGCCCTTCATGTGTATACAGCACCCTAGCACAATATACAGCCAGTCCCAGCTTATGTTCCCAAGGGAGTTCAGAGGAAAAGGATGGTGAATCTGGAGGAAAAGCCCATAGATTCCCTTACAAATATCATATAACTGAGATGGATACAAGGTAATATGAGGTGTAATTTCCGCACTATTTGCCTGCCTGAATGAAGACCAGGTAAAATATATCTCCCTCACAGGCAGAGTAGGTTCCTTTCCAGACATAAAGGTACATGGGCTTGAACAGCAATTGAAGTCACCGTGGAAAACCAAGGGAGCAAAACTGAATGAAACACAAAAGAAAGGAAAAGTCACACATCAAGGGCTGACATAATGAATGGTGTAGTTGAAGGGAAGTCATACGGAAGAATGCAGAAGCTAGGAAAGTAGAAAGATCAGCAGAAGGCAAAACATCTAAGGTGCCTTTCAACATACCAACAAGACTATCTAAGGTACTTATGGGGCCCTCATTACTGTAGTATCTGGGCACCTCACAATACCCCTACATGGTAGGGAAGTTCTATTCTCCCCATTTTACAGATGGGGAATTCAGGGGCAAAGTGACTTATGTGACATCACACAGGAAGTCTGCGGTGAAAAAGGGAATTAAACCCACCTTTCTTCTTGTGCTAGGTTGCACCCTAGCCACCAGACCACTTTTCTTCTCTGAAAATGACCCCCATCCACTGTTATTTCAATACACAGCCTCCCCTTCTGTAGGTAGTTACATTACTGTTGTACCGTGAGGTTGCTGGAGCTTGCGTATTCATGGGTTTGGTGAGGAAAGCCGTAGGTAGTTCCACTGACTTCAGTGCAGCTTCTCACGTGCCTAGAGTAAGCACATACATAAGTGCTCGCATGACAGGCCTAAGTTGCTATATTGTGTGCACACCGATTCTGTGCTAAATCATGCTCACATTACTGACACTCATACTACCCCGTCCGCATTCCCCTTTGCCCCGTGACAAAGTCAGGCCGGGCAGCTACCAGACAGTGGTGGTATGCTAGCCCTAGAGTGCTAAAGGCCCTTTTCCCTGTGACCTGAAAAGAGGTTAGCTCAAGTCAACAAGGGACACTGGAGGCCAATGAAGGGCTTCCTGTGACCCTAAACTGCTCCCCTTTCTAGTGAGAGCGAAGGAGAGACAAGCTGCAGCAGGGCTAGTAGCAGTAGGGAGAAAAGGCTTCTCCAGGGAGGAGGCTGCTCTTCTACCTACAGAGATATCCACTGAACGAATGGCCTGTTTGGGACAGGACTCGCACCCAAAGGCCAGCATTACAAGGCAACACCTTGGAGAGGGGGCAGGGAGAGGTATTCCCTTTCAGTGTTATGAATTTGTTTCTTTTTGTTAGGCTGAAGAGTACTGCTTGGGCCTACCCTGAGGCCCACCTTATAAACACTGCAAAATAAAACCCGACTGGAGAATAAAAACTCTCCACAATGGGAATGATTTCCTCCAGGCCCACTGCCAGAGGGAGAAACGCTGAACCTGGCAAGGTGGTGGAGACTCCTTGCCACAGCCCCCATCTGTTTATTTTTTCATCTGTGTATGCATCTTGTTAGTTACCAAGATTGTAAGCTCTTTGGGGGCATAGACTGTCTTTTTCACGGCATGGGGGTATAGCACCTAGACCAAGAGTGTCCTGATTTCTTACCGCAGCCTGTAGAGTCTGCTGTAATACTCACAATAAATAACAGTGATTATAACAAGATAAGTATTCTGCTTTAGGGGATGAAGCAGATGAGAGCAAGCCATAGATAATCTTGGTCCAACCAATGACCAAGAAATGAGTGATAGGGATCCACTTAAAGAAAGGAAGAACTGATGAGTAAGTTGTAGATGAGAAATCTGAGATGAGGTGACAGGAACCTAATCACTGTAATGGGAATTCACAAAATAGTTCTCTGTTTCTGTGTTCAATATTGTTTACCCTGAACATTTTGCTAGTAGGAAGAAGCCCTTTTCCTTGATAGCAACATTGAACACAACTGGCCCAAGTGAGTATGCTAAAGGGAGAATTGTTCAGCTAACACTGGAAGTTCAAATTTTAGCTGTCAGAAGAAAAATCAATGCCAAGCCAGACTTTTGCTCTGTTAAAGTGAAAGCCCCTTCTTGTGTTGCAACACAAGAGACAGTAATAATGACTAGTTTAGAAAGGATACAGCCCTGGGCACTAAATAGCACAGAACAAATACATTGTCATTCTGTCTCTAGAGATCAGCTGAGCTCATCAATAACCTAGTTTTGTTAGTATTAGATTCAGACTTTAACAGAGGCCTTAATGTCATACTACTTTTACAGCAAACTCACGCTTTTTAAAAAAAGCCAGCTTTAGATAGCTTGAAAAACCACATCTGTGGTCCTTAGTTTAAGGGATACTTCTAACTACTACAAGCTAACCATACGCCCTGCTCTGATCTCAGAGAACTCTAAATAAGGGGGAAGCACTTACTTATTTTAGTCAACTTCTATGCAAGATATCGTTAAAGCAAAGTAGGTGGTACTTTTGAAGCTCCCAATGGAATCTATGGGTGCTCAGCACCCCTAAAAATCAGACTAAAAATGGGTTTAGATGACTGTAACAACTTTTATTGGGCCAACTTCTGTTGGTGAGAGAGAGAAGCTCTTACCAACAGAAGTTGGTGCAATAAAAGATATTACCTCACCCACTTTGTTTCTCTAATACTCTGGGACCCACATGGCTACAACTGCAGTTCATGTAATGACTTTAGGCACCCAAGTTTGAAAGTTTGGGCTTTGAGTTATCTGCGCAATTGTCTCATCCGTGAAAGGGAGTAATTATATTTATCCACTTTTGTAATGTGCTTTAATAACATTGGATGGAGAACTCTAAATGGAAAGAATAATTATTATTATTTGATTCCAGAAGGAATTTTGCCTTAGTAAAAAGTTCAGGATTGGATCCTGAAGTATGCATATCATTGTGTAGTTTCATACCATGTACAATACAAGACGCTTCTGTACGTGTCAGTTATATTTTGCATTCATGAACAGTAAATTTGGACACATATATATAAAAGTAAAGTTTGTGTTTATTTTCCTCCAAACGAGTTAGTATTCCCGTGCTTCAGGGTGAGTACCTCTGCATTTCACTCTTTTATAGCACTGTTAGCTCGCTAACATCAGTCTCCATATGCTAGGGAGGGACATGCTGAGTGCTTGCGCTTGCAATTATGGCAGGTGCACAGCTCTCACAAAAGAAAATAACTGATCGAGAAAGGAAATATGAAGCCTTTTGTGGCAGGAGAAAATCGAGGACACAGAGAAGCAGATGACTCAGTGATGACAAATTCAGACCTGTCTTAAAACAATCTGTCACTCCATCAAGAACAATCCCTCACAAACACAGTGCAAAACTTCTAATCACAGGGGGACCTTTCAGTGGTGATGGGAATGTAATGAAGTATCTGCTGTGTTGAACGTACTGTAAAATAAAGCTAGAGCTAAAAAGAAAAAGTGCAGGGAGATGCTAAAAACCATCTAGCAATAAGCACACTGTAAAACTAACGACTGGCTCAGAGAATGGAAAACAAACACCTCAGGTTACCTGTGCCACTACCTAGAAGAACTAGGACTTAGATTCTATTACATTCAGCAGGGGATATTTTCATGGACTAATTACACATATTAGCCACTAGATCAACAGTAGGACTCAGCCCTATTGTACTGGGGTGGCTGGCTTTCATTTACACCACTGGTATAAAAACAGATTGGTACTAAGCGGCCTTAGTGTAAATGAGAAAGAAGACATAATTTTTGTGGCTCAGGCCCATGTCTACTTTTCATTTACCCTACTCAAAAGCAAGAGTAACTCAACTGTAGGAATAGTAAGCTCTTTGGGGCAGGGACCATTGATTTTGTTCTACGTTTGTGCACCACCTAGCATAAGCAGAACCTAGTCTATGACTGGGGTTCCTGGGAATTACAGTAATACCAATAATAAATAGCAGAATAAACAGGCACTCAGTGTTCAGTTTAAGACTATTTCAGTAACCTGGATTACAGCATCCACCGCACTACAGAATATATGTCCGTACATTGGCATAAAGTTTGATACTGCAAAATAATAGAGCTTGTGGCAATGTAGGACTGTATTCACCCGCAGTCTTGCATTTGAATATATTCTTTTTTTTTTCCATTTTGGTATTAATTTATCTAGGGGACCGGAGCAAAAGGCAAAATAAAATATACTTCTTCTGTGTCTATATGTATCAAACTGGGTTACCGAACAGTGAACTGGTGATTTATTCAAGACATAGTCCAGACAGGTGCCACGAAGTTGCAATAGGAAAAACAAGAAGGTAGCCTCAGACTGGTGAGAGACATAATGACTAAGAAAGGGAAATTTCAGAACTGTATTGAGAAGGAATGGTATCAGAGTTAGATCAGCCGCTGGAAAGTTATCAGTCGCGACTGGTACTTACTGTGCTTGACAGATACTCAATGTTTTGATTTACTTTGGTAATATTAAAGAAGGAATCCTTTTGCAAATCTGGCCTCTCCTTCCATTTACAATGACCCAGGCTATCCAAATATGCTCATTTGACATTGATGAGCCTCCATATTCCAACTGCCTCCTAGGCAGAAAAATTCTTTCCTTCAGCACTACACAGGGAATGACACATTTCCTCATGCCTCCGTGGTTCTAGGGTAAAAAGTGAAACCTTGCAAAAAGTGAAAATTCAAAAATGGAATGTGCAAAGCCAGTTTTGTAAAACCAATGAAACACCGTCGCCTGTCTGTCTTAGTATCCCACTACCATGTATCTAACAGCCTTGCAATCTTTTATGTATTTCTCCTCATGATGCACCTATGAGGAAGGGAAGTGCTATTATCCCCATTGTTCAGATGAGGAACTGAGAGGCCAAGTGACTTTCCCAAGGGCACACAGGGTGTCAGTGTCAGAGTAGTGAACTTGACCTAAGTCTCCCAAGTCCCAGACTAACAACCTAGACACTGATTTTATTTCCTATAGGAAGAACTGAATCTAGTTGTTATAAGGGCAAAGCTATGGGTGAGGAAAGGAATCTTACCATTTTAAAATCTAGATTGGATACTTTTCTAAAAGATCTGCTCTAGGAATTATTCTGATGATAGTCTCTGGCCTGTGTGATACAGGAGGTCAGACTAGAGGATCACAATGGTCCCTTCTGGCCCTGGAATCTATGAAACTGAGTAGTGTCACACACCGTCCATCATAGTTTTGTTGCCGTATCAGTGAGTATGTTGACACAGAGAAACTCTCCAGTCCCAGAAAAATGAACCAAAAATTAAATGTACATTGTAGAATTTGGCAGAAATCTGTTTGCTAGGCTTTGTGGAATCCCGATCCTGAAAAAATGGATCAGGATCCTTTTCTTCTGACTCCTACTCCACTCCACAAAGTTGATCTGTGCTGACTAGAGCTGGGCAAAATTTTTCATCTGAAACTTCTCTTCAGCTAAAAATGCAAATTTGGGCTGACACCTTCAGCTGCCTCCTTAAACCCTCCCCAATTAGTATGCCCTTTCTCTCTCTTTGCTCTGGGTCACACTGACTTTAAAAAAAACCAAACATCTAGATTAATAGTGCTTTCCCTTAGTCTATCCTGTCTGTCTCTTCCCCCCACGCCCCTACGCTCAAATGTGTGTAGAGGGGTTCTCACTCTATGTACTGTCTATTTTAAGGGTGGACAGATTGTAGAGCAGCCAGTTAGGGCCTACTGCTTGACCATCATAACCTGCACCTCATGGCTTCTGATAAGACTAATTGTTTCAGCTCATGGAGCAACTCTTGAGCACCTCAGGACACTTCTGAAAAGGCTATTTGAGTAGTCACCTGACAGACCATTCTTAGAGCCAATCCCTTGAAATGCTCAAGTCACTAGTTCCTCAGACAACTTGCCACATCCAAACACCAGCTTGGTAAATTTCCTGGGCCTCCAACTCCAACATGAGCCTTTAGATGGGAGCCCAAGTTCACCTGACCAAGCTCTCAAAAGAGGTGGCCATAATCAATTTGTACTTCAGCTACTCAGCTACATTTGAGGGGCAGAAATACTTCCCAGATTGGTAGTGTGTTTGAGACATACAAATGAAAAACAGCATGTGGGTCTGATTTTCAGTAGTGCTGACAATCTGCAGCTTCTGCTAACATCCACTGGAATGACGGGTGCCCAGCACTTCTAAAACTCCAGCCCAATCAAGGAAGAGTTTTGTTAAAATTTTAACTTTCTAGAAGTGTCCACAGGTGGCTGTTAGTTACCTGACCCAGGGGGTTCTTTCTTACTTAGAAAATAACATCCACGATGTAGTACCAAACATCATTCTTCTTCATATGAGTGTTGCAGTAATAAAATGGGGGTATCTTTGGAGCTTTTCTGAGATGCCACATGCTAACTCCATCTCAGTCAATGGAACTACCATGACACCTGCATTTGTTTCCGGTGAGGTGATGTCTCTGCCTCATAGTGTTATTTTTGTAGGTTTTCATAATTTATACTGTATTCTCAATTAAGCTTTATGGTAAACAGCTGTAGCTAAATCCCATTTGTTCATATTTCATATTCTTTCTGATCATTTTGGAGGAAAAAGCTGCTGTTGAGTGTTGACAGTGACAGTAATAAAATGAGATGAGATTCAGACTGTATATAACAGTACCTTTTATTCTGATCTCTAGCATTGTGTCATATGCACACTGGAGGAAAGCAGCGTAAGAGGAGAGTTCAGGCTGAAAAGGAACAACATTTGTGGAAGACTTTAAAAAAAATAGATATCAAATCAAGGGAAATAACCCCTGAAATTGCTTTTGCATTATCACGGGAAATGTCAAACCTAAGTTATAATAGTAAAAATGTTTTGGTTAAGGCTGGTCAAAAAGTTGCCATAAAAACTGTTTTTTGACAGAAAAATGGGGTTTCAATGACACTTCTTCCCCCCCCCCACCCCCCGGGAGCTGCTTTCTGCAGAAACCCCACTTTTTTTTTTTTTTGCCAAAATGCAAATTTTTTAAATTCAGATATTCCACCATGGAATCTAATTGGAGTTGTACTTAGATGACCTCATATCTTCAGACATCATCTCTGATGGTGCACCATGGTCCTGGGACTCCCTTTGTGCATTACTTCCCTTCACCAAGAAGTGTGTCATAGAAGATGTAGCCTGACCTGGGAGACCCACCAATAGACGTGAATGGGAGCGTGAGGCACCATGGTGCCATTTCCTAATCTAACTACAGGTATTTCATTTTTTGGCCGAAATAGTTCAGTTTTTGATTTTTCACCAAAAACTCAAAATTTCCAGGGGCAGTGTAATTCTGACCAACTCTCATTTTGGTTAATCAGTTCAAAGCAAAGCAAAGCAAAACCTAGATTTTCACAATTATTTAGGTTTATTGATTTATCACTGGATCATGCTGACATGCCTCATCAGTTGCATCTTTGGGAACTGATCCAAAAGAGTTTTCTCATTGACTCCAAAAGTCTTTGGATCAGGCTCATATTGGTTTGTTCAGGGGTCTGGACATGATTCAGATAGGAGGAGGCATGGTTCGCATCTATCTTGCTTGTTGGAGTGGCAAAAACCTGTAGAGTTCTCTGGGCCAATTAGGCAAAATGTTTTTTTTTTGTTTTTTTAAAGATTTCTATTTTGCAGAAGTTGAAAGTAAGCTTATATTGTATGCAACCCCCAAAACAAGTATCTAGTAAATTTCAATGAGTTAATTCATTTTTATAAATTGGGAATAGGTATTTTATTTGGCAGTTCAACAAACAATCCACTGTCAGAGAGAGTATTGTCCAGTGGATAATGCAAGTCAGGACTTCTGGGTTTTATTCCAGCTTTTCTCATTAGATCAGCATGTAATCTTTGGCAAGTCATTGTGACTTTACTTACTCATCTATGAAATTGAGATGATAATACTTACTTCTCTCACTGGGTGTATGTAATCAGTGTTAATAAAGGACAACATTTTTAAGCTTGTGTCTAAAGTTAGGCACCTAAATCCATATGTAGGCACCAAAAAGTCTTTAAGTACCCAAGAGTGGAAAATTTGGCCTAAAGTGACAGGCCAATATTCATACATGAAGTTGGTGTCAGAACTGGGATCTCAGAACCCAGATCTTCCAACTCCGAGACCTGTTCCTCATCCTTCCTTCATAGTATTGATGCCGTGACTTTATACATAGTCATGATCAGTCTCAGTAAAAATGTGCCATATGAAGACAAGAACTTCCCTTCCCAGTCACATTATGTTATTTTGTCATGTTAATGGGTCCTCAGGCAAAATACTATTGGTTACCTATTAAAAGCAGGTAATGGTATGTGCTTCTCATATACAATTTGTGAGACACATCATTCTTCTTATTCAGACCTATGATGATACATGCTCAGCTTCATCTTGTTCCCAAGAGCAACTATCTCCTTTGGCTCCTGTGGTCCGTCATGACTGCACATCACATTGTGTTACACAAGAGAGCAGCATGAGACACCACTATACTCAGAATCCATGCCTTTTCCCTACCCCTGCTTCAGAGACCCTTTCTTAAGCATAGCCTCTCTGAGAACGTTCAGCCGATTTAGAGCAATAACTGCTACCTTCAGGCTTTAATCATTCTTGAAGGACCATTATCTTAAGGTATAATTAATTATGAACTATGCAATTTCTTGAATGGGTCATTGCCATTTCAGAATGCAGGGCCTGATTCAGCAACTCTCACTTCTGTGATTAGTTCCTACACACCTGAATAAAACTCACAAGCACCTTCTCCTTGTTGGGAGAATAACATAGTAATTTAATACAGTGGTCCTTATGGAAGTACATGAACATTGGAGTATACTGTAGGCATTGGTTACTGGCAGATCATTTAAACAGGGGTGTCAAACTCGGTCTGTGTAGATGGCCAAATTGCAATATTTAATTGTGGATCATAACCTAGGTCTACATACACTATCCTTCAGCCACAAAGGGCATCCCAGTGTTAACCAATAGAGCTTTGAGCAAAGACTGAATATCTTGCCAACTTCAATATATCTGAATAGAGCTACAGACTAGTAACCGTAGTTCAGAATGTCTTGGTTGAATTAAAATGGGAGGGGGGGGGCAGGAGGGGAAGATCTGTATTTTTCTATTGAAAAGTTTTGGTTTTCTTCCAGAAAGTGTTTAACCAGTTCAAAATGATTTTCTGTTGTTGTTTTGACTTAAAATGCCATTTAGATTCATGTTTTAAAATGTAAAATATTAATTTTGTTTTGAAATGTTAGTTAGAAATGAAAAGTTTAGAAATTTCTCTTGGGAAAAACTCATTTTCCTTTGGAATTGATATTTTCCAATGAAAATTTTCAGTTTCATTAATACCATACTTTTTGCTGGGAAAACTTTCTGCACAAAAACTTGTACTAGTTTTAAAGATAATATTTTGCAAAAATGACAGGGAAAAGCAAAGCAGTAACACCTCCTCTCCTACCCTGTGAAACAGAATATAAATTAACAAACATTATTCTCTTGGTTGAAGCCTTTTCAAATCTGCAACTCATTTAACTATTGTTATATGCACATATTAGAGTGCTGCTTATAGGCATGAATGATTCAAAAGGCTGTAGAATAAGATCGATCACCGCATACTGTTTGGGAAGTAAACTACACTAAGTCTTTTTAAAATAATCTTGGTCAAGCTACCATTTCCACAATCACTTTAGAAGAAAAATAAACATATTACAGACGCTGGTAGCGCTGCCTATTGTTAAGGCTGCCTGACATTTCCCATGATAAGACCCTGTTTTCAGTTGCTTATAACTTTGCCAGGCATCAACCGTTTGGCTGGAATTTTCCATGCCAGGTGTCTGCCTCAATCTGCTTTATTTTTCAGCCAAAAGAGTTCATCAGTTTCCATGATCGGGGCTAGGGGAAAAACACATTGTTTCATCCATGTTAAAAAATTCTGGTGACCTTTCCTTTGAAAAGCTCTAGCAGGCCGTGCTTTGGAGTAAAAATGCGAAATTTGTCAGGGGGAGAGGGGAAAGAAGGGTGTGGCCTTTGGCCATTCCCAGGAAAAATGTCCCAAATTTGGCCAAGTTATAAGCCTTTGAAAAAAATATTGCAGTTTGCACATGCTCAGTAGAGACGTCTTTGATTTGCAGCAGGTACATCTCTAAAGAGGCTGGTCTCACTGAATATGCATAAATCTCTCACAGCTCCTAGTATTGACCAGACTGTGAATGCACCATCTGAACAGAGTAACTGAGTGTGCTCCAGCTCAGGGCTACAGAGGCAAAGAAGCTGGACTTCCTCTCTAATGGCTGTTCTGGGCAAGCATGGTGCTGGACACCAGAAATGAGCACAGTGAGCCTGTCTGTTGTGTGCTCTCAATGACCCTCTGCTGGCACCCATGGAGCATGGAGGAGGAAGGTGCTTGATTCCAAAGAAGAGGGGATAAAAGCTAGATCAGGTGGAAAGGAGTAACTTGAAACCAATAGTCTGCTGGGACTGGCGGGGCAGGAGATCTGAGATTTTGAACTGGACTGGCACTTGCTTGGCAAGGCAACTAGGATTCGAGGCTGGGACTGGTTGGACAAGATGACTGGAACTGGGAGTGGTGAAAGAAACAGGGGAGACATTTGGGAGCCAGTTTGCAGGGAGGAGGGAATATCGAGCTTGTACAAGGAGCTGAGTGAGGGGGAATCTGGGAATGTATGGACAAGGAGATGGAACTAGGATCCAGTGGCGAAGTGGGAAATCAGGCTGTAGGAAGGGAAGACAGATCTGACAAGGAGCTGGGGTGCAGGGGGAGATCTGAGGGGATCTGGGCAAGGAAACTGGGATGAAGAGGTGGGAGTAGATTGAAATTGGATGAGAAGCCCTGGGAG
Source organism: Lepidochelys olivacea (assembly GCF_965140295.1). Taxonomy (NCBI): domain Eukaryota; kingdom Metazoa; phylum Chordata; order Testudines; family Cheloniidae; genus Lepidochelys; species Lepidochelys olivacea. The sequence goes on from NC_140412.1 coordinate 13,770,572, forward strand.
GGAGCCCTGGGCATGGGGAGGTGGGGAAAAGACATGTTGGAGTAGATGGGACAGAAGGGATCATGTTTGAGGGGAATGGGCTGAAGACTGTATCCCCCTAAGACACTCCCCTCCAGAGCCTGGAATGGAACCCAGGGTTGCTGACTCTGACCATTCATCTTCTGTCAGAAAATATCTGTAAAACCCATTAGCAACGTGTGTGTGTCACCACGCTCTATTGCTTGTTCACATAAAGGATGCCAATCGACTATAGCTAGCAATTATTCTATTAGCTCAGGTGGCAGAAGTCTGTGAAGTGGATCTAAAGGTTCTATGTTGATAAGCCAGGTGGGTGTATATATAATGTCACATGATGGAATTTCCATTTTGTCAGTTTCCTTTATTCAAAAACTAGGAAATTACACACACAAACTATGTTAAAAGAACATTAAGCTTGCAAGGTTAAGAATTCCAAAGTTAGGCGATGCCAGACAGAGGAGGGTTAGGGTTTTGTGGGCCTCTGGGCCACAGCCAGTGGGGGCCTTCCCTATCCCATCCGCCTGCAGTCTGCTCTCCTCCCCGGCTCCTCCCTGGTGCTCCTGCTGGGGAGCAGGTTTGGGGTGTGTGGGCTTCCCCTGCTCCCCAACAGGAGCATCGGGCAGGCAGGCAGAACAGATCAGGACATGGGGGCATCTGTTTTTTCCAGGGACCCCCAGTTGGCCATGGGCCCTGGGTATGGGCCCCATTGGGTCAAGTGACTAATCTGCCACTGATGCCAGAATTAAAGTTGTCTGTACAATCTTAATTCAATCCCTTTGTGTGTTTGCATGATGAGACAGTCTTTAAATACATAATCACACACTATTTTTTTCCCCACAAGACCCCTCTTTCTGCCTCTTTCTGCGCAAAGGCTGGACCTACTTTTGGGATGAATAAAGGTTGTTTAGTAAAGGAAGTTCCTGTGTGATGCTTCTGTCAGGGTTCCCTCCCCACTCTGAACTCTAGGGTACAGATGTGGGCACCCGCATGAAAGACCCCCTAAGCTTATTTCTACCAGCTTAGGTTAAAACTTCCCGAAGGCACAAATTCTTTGCCCTTGGATGGTACGCTGCCACCACCAAGTGATTTAACAAAGAATCAAGGAAAGGACCACTTGGAGTTCCTATTCCCTCAAAATACCCCCCCCCAAGCCCTGACTCCCCCTTTCCTGGGGAGGCTTGAGAATAATATCCTAATCAATTGGTTACAAAGTGATCACAGACCCAAACCCCTGGGTCTTAGGACAATAGAGAAATCAGTCAGGTTCTTAAAAGAAGGATTTTATTTTAAAAAAAGGTAAAAATCACCTCTGTAAAATCAGGATGGAAAATAACTTTACAGATTACAGGGTAACAAAAGATTCAAAAAACACAGCAGAACTTCCTCTAGGCTTAGTTTCAAAGTTACAGAAAACAGGAATAAAGCAAAGGAAAAATTCACAAGCAAAAGAAAAGATAATCTAACATGCCTTGCCTGGCTTTTACTTACAATTTTTGTAATATGAGAGACTTTTAAGATGGTTTATAGGAGAAGGAGTTTTCTGACCTGATGCTTCCCTGCTTCCCAAGAGAACACACAAAACAAAGCCTGCCCCGCCCCCATGATTTGAAAGTATCTTCTTCCCCATTGGTCTTTTTGTTCAGGTGCCAACAAGGTTATTTGAGCTTCTTAACCCCTTACAGGTAAGGAGAAATTCTAGGCTACTCTTAGCTGTATGGTTATGACAGCTTCACAAGTCGCATAAACCAAATTTCTCACAGATGATCACTAATTGTGTGTTCCTTATTTTCTGGGTGCCAAACTTGAAATCCTGGCATCTGATTTGCAGAAGTACTGAGTACTGACAGCTGCAACTGAAGTCAATGGAAGCTGTGTTTTGAACTTATAAAGTACTATATAATACTAAGTACTCTGAAAAAAATAAGGGTCTAGAGGTCTCAGATTAGGTCCCAAACATTAGTGGACATTTTTTCTCTTCTCTCTCTTCCCATCTGTAAAATGGGAATAATACCATACACCCCCAACCTCAACGGGGTGTTGTGAAGAAAAATTCATTAATACTTGTGAAACACAGACACTATAATGATGAGCACCACAGGTAACCCCATTATCAAATGTTTTGTTTTCACAGCATGGTTTGAACAGTGCACACAATAAAAGGTCTATTGCCACACATTGAACAATGAGGAGAAAACAACATAGCAAATAGCTGCTCATTAAGTGATTGCTGTTCATCCTGTGACCTGAATGAGACAGGAGTCCTGTGGAAAATATACTATGTGATCATTTAATTAAAGACTATATAATTAAGCAGATGCACAGGGAGTGAGGAGGGGGGAGTGAATTAAGTTCACACAGGGTCCTCCGGCCCTGTTCCGGTGGCAGCGCGCCTGCGGCGAGTCCTCCGGCCCTGTTCCGGCGGCGGCGCACCTGCGGCGAGTCCTCCGGCCCTGTTCCGGCAGCGGCGCACCTGTGGCGGGTCTTCCAGTCTTCACCCTGGGGGTGCGCGAGCCAAAAAGTTTGGAGACCACTGTTGTAGGAAACAGCTGTCATGCTGTCTGGAGTGGCCCATGACCTCATGGCAGACTGTCTAAAAGAGGTCAGACACCCCAAATTGGTGGTGTGTTCTGTTAGATTTCACCAAGCCAGTAATGAATGTGAACACCTGGATATCTACACCCTTCATATTACAGTGTCACAGACAGTTCCCTTGTACTCTCCCGTCTATCTTGCCACCCAGACAAACTGGACTTAGTGATAAATGGTCACTTACATCAAAAATCACACCACAATCAGGTTACTTCCAGTCCCAAGAGACCAGTCACTAGATCTTACACCAAAGACAATACCTGTAGTCAATCCTATAATAAACTATCTAAAGGTTTATTAACTTGGAAAAAGATATGGGAGTTATTTACAGGTTAAAATAAGCAAACATACACTCAGATGAGTTACCATCCTGAGAGTGACAGAGTTGTAGTGATCTTTCAAGGCGGACCTTGAAGGCAGCCCCTGAGGAGCTCTGGCTTCAGTTTCGTGGCTTTGGTCCTATGGGAGTTCAAACAGATGGAAGAGATGGAAAATTTTTCTGTGGCTTTGCTTTATTTCCTTCATTCAGCTTTCAAGTCCACAGGATGAACGTCCAAGGTGCGATAGAGCCATTAACCATTGCTATGTTCCTTGACAGACCATCTGAGTTTGATAGTCCTTCTGGATGGGCAGGGCGGATGGTTCCTGTCTCTGGATTCACAAGTTCAAAGCAAATATTTTCCAAGTGATAAATAAAAATTTGCATATTTTCTTATAGCCTGGAATAGAAACATAGCAAGTGAGATTAATGCATGCAGCAATTTACAAGCACTTCACAGGGTCTAAGCACTAGATACATTCTTATAAGACTAATACTTATTTTCAGCAAAACTAACATACAGCTGAACTGGTCTGGTCTCCAGCTCTGAGTTTATCAGTTCTCAGCTGATGCCTGCAGCCTGGGCAGCAGTGGCATTTGGCCTGTGAGCATCACAACAGGATTGAACTTTAACCAAACAATCGTTCTAGCTCTTCTCAACTAGATTATTTTCTTTTCCCCAAAAGGATCGTCATTACCATATTTAATACCAGCTAAAGGACTGTCAAACGAGGGCTTTTCCCTTCTAAAAACTCTCAAGGGAAAGGGGACAAGAGATTTTGTTAAAATGAAAGCCGTACTTAGCCGTGGTGGTCCCAGTATATTAGAGAGACAAGGTGGATGAGATAATTTCTTTTATTGCACCAACTTCTGTTGGTGACAGAGACAAGCTTGTGAGCTACACCGAGCTTGGCAGAAGAGCTCTGCGTAGCTCGAAAACTTGTCTCTTTCACCAGCAAAATTTGATCCAGTACAAGATATTACCTCACCCACCTTGCCTTACTTAATAACCTTACATTTCAAATGCTTCTGCTGTTTTTGCTTCTTGTCCGTATCTTTAATAAAAGGGTAAAAATGGTGGGTTTGCCACGGTACAATGCAGACTGTGGTCTCTGTATATCAACCTCCAAACCTTGTTTAAAACTGTTTAACGTTGGAGAGTGACTGGCTTGACAAAGCCCTGGCTGGGATGATTTAATTGGGGATTGGTCCTGCTTTGAGCAGGGGGTTGGACTAGATGACCTCCTGAGGTCCCTTCCAACCCTGATATTCTATGATTCTATGATTCTATGGGTTATGTTAGCATCTTTGGCCCATTCATTCCATCTAAATTAAGACATCTATTAACAATAGCAGTGTATCTGCTGTGGCACAAGCGGCGACAGAGGCTAGCTGTCCCAAGTACAATCCCACCCGGGACCCTCGGTTCATACTTGGGCAGCCAGCCTGTCCCATCGTGTGTGCCACCATGGCTACGCTTCAGTCAAAACTAGTGTGAATACATCTTCCTGAGCTAGAAATAACAGCTCTAGAGTAGACATACCCTTATTGATACCCATGTCTCCCTCCTTATAGTTTTTTTGGTCTTTCACCCATTCCCAAATGTGTTCCTTCTTTCATTCTTCCGCATGCTTTTGAAACAGACAGTGACAAACATCCTCCCTTTCCAAGCTAACTGTTCCACCCACAGAATCCATCTGTTCTGTGAGTCACCCCAGCTGCAGTAGCAATCAGCACTGGCCTAACTGTTCTGATGGGAAATTTCCTATTGACTTCAGTGGGAGCAGAGTTAGGCGAATGCTAAGCGCTCTTGAAAATCCCACCCAGCGAACTTGTTTTTGAACGTATTGGTCTGCAATTGTAACTGCTTGTGCCTTTATATTGTAAAGTTCCCAGGGGCAGGGATTCTGTCCTTTGGCACATTCTGCTCATTATAAACAGCCATGCACGCTTACCGCAAAGCAGAGGAAAGCACTTTAAGATGCTTGCAGCCACAGTGCAGTCTCCTTTGGTTAAAGAGGCCCAACCATAAGCGGTCAGGTTTCAGAGTAGCAGCCGTGTTAGTCCGTATCCGCAAAAAGAAAAGGAGTACTTGTGGCACCTTAGCGACTAACCAATTTATTTGAGCATAAGCTTTCGTGAGCTACAGCTCACTTCATCGGATGCATGGAGCGGAAAATACAGTGGGGAGATTTATATACACAGAGAACATGAAACAATGGGTGTTACCATACACACTGTAATGCGAGTGATCAGGTAAGGTGAGCTATTACCAGCAGGAGAGCCGGGGGGAAAAAACCTTTTGTAGTGATGATCAAAGTGGGCCATTTCTAGCAGTGGACAAGAATGTATGAGGAACACTGTAGCTCACAAAAGCTCATGCTCAAATAAATTGGTTAGTCTCTAAGGTGCCACAAGTACTCCTTTTCTTTTTGCGAATACAGACTAACACGGCTGTTACTCTGAAACCTGAGGAACAGTTGGCGGGGGAGAGGGGGATAAACATGGGGAAATAGTTTTACTTTGTGTAATGACCCATCCATTCCCAGTCTCTATTCAAGCCTAAGTTAATTGTATCCAGTTTGCAAATTACTTCCAATTCAGCAGTCTCTCCTTGGAGTTTGTTTTTGAAGTTTTTTTTGTTGAAGAATTGCCACTTTTAGGTCTGTAATCGAGTGACCAAAGAGATTGAAGTGTTCTCCGACTGGTTTTTGAATGTTATAATTCTTGACGTCTGATTTGTGTCTATTTATTCTTTTACGTAGAGACTGTCCGGTTTGACCAATGTACATGGCAGAGGGGCATTGCTGGCATATGATGGCATATATCACATTGGTGGATGTGCAGGTGAACGAGCCTCTGATAGTGTGGCTGATGTGATTAGGCCCTATGATGGTGTCCCCTGAATAGATATGTGGACACAGTTGGCAACGGGCTTTGTTGCAAGGGTAGGTTCCTGGGTTAGTGGTTCTGTTGTGTGGTGTGTGGTCAGTTCAGACTGTACTTCAGATTTGCTCACAGAGTCTTCCTTAATACTAATATCTCAGATAGCAGCATCTGTAAACAGCATATTATACCATCTGTCTAGGAAACTCCACCCCACCTGGGCAGTTAATGACCTAGCCTGAGGTACACACACCTTTGTCACTTCTTACCTGGACTCAATCAACTCCAACGGGCTTTTAACGAGGCCATATGCAGATAAATAAGGCACCTTCAAACTCTGAAATGCTTCACCATGAATCTCTTTCATAGAAAACATCTCAGTTTGAAGAGTGGGCTGCTTCTCAGGGTGCGAATTAAGTGGCTAGTACTGTACTCCAGACATATGGTAGCTCAATGCAGCATAGAAAATGGACTGTACAGCTCCAGGCTCTATGCAGCTCTCATTTCAGGACCACCTCCTAGCCCATATTTCAAGGTATGCAAAGTCACATTAGGAGCGTTTACTAAATAACTTGCTGATTCCTAGCCAAGATGAACAGACCTTTAAAATTCCTCCTCCCTTAGCAGTGTCTGGAAGTGCAGCCATGTCAGGCACCGTTTGGTGACCATGATTATATATCTATTTTCATCCATGCAGCCATATGCCATATACAGAAGATAGAGGATTATTCTGTATCTGGCTCCAAACAGAATCCAGGGCCATTTAATTGCATCCATCATTGTCTGGCAAGGATTATGTCACTGATACCAAAAATAAACACCCATCAATTTATTCCAGGGATCCAGTACACTTAAACAATTTATGGGAGATACTGTATTTGCAGTCAAAATCAAATAATTGATCTCTGTGTAAGTTGCATTTGGTTCACTTCCCATGAATCAAATTCACCCAGCAATAAAAAAGTTGATTAACCAGCTGAGGATTATTAGAGAGTTCACTTGAATATTAAATAAAGAATTTGCATTTTATAAGTATGATGGCTTCGTCCTTCCAGTAAAAATGTCTCATTATACATTTATTACATAGCTATGTCGATTCTTGGCAAAAAATATCTTACTAGCAAGACTTTACCGAGCTTTCATTTTTCTTCTCATCAGGAAAGTTTATTTACAAATGTCTTAATTTTCAGCTTGGGAAAAAAATAAATTAATTTTAATTGGAGAGAAGCCCTGGTTATCAACAGTTATGATGACAGTACAGAGACTGCAAATAAGTTTAGGGCCCCATTATGCTAGTATACTGTAAAAACACATAGTAGGCCACATAGTCCTTGCACGGAACTGCTTACAATGTAAATAGACAAAGGAGAAAAGGACACAGAGACAAATGATCAAGGTAACATGGTAGTCAGTGGCAGAGAATAACTCCCGGTGCTGAATTCACTGGAACACACTACCCGTCTTATTGGAAATACATTCTGAAATTTGGATTTGACAACATTCTTTCATAGTACAAACTGATGTCCACTGATTAATGGTGCCGACAGAAGATTGGGAGATGGTCCAAGGTTAATACAATCATAAACCATTACAGAACTTAGGATGCAGCAGAAATCATATTGTCTGACAACTCTATCATTTTTATGGTGGCCTCACTGTAAGACAACCCTCTCCCAGACTCTCCCATACACACAGACATCAGCTAGTCACATCTCAGTACTCTCAGAGGTGACTGCTGCTGAATGTAAGGCCACTGAAATCACGCTGACCCAATAGTTGCGTCCATTGCTGAGAGAGGAAGTACGTAGTGGATGTAGCGTCAGGCTGGCAGGCAGAAATATGTCAGTTCTGATCTAGGGTCTGCCACTGAGTCTGTGTGCCTTTTAGGCAAGTCTTTTAGAAGGAAGCACCCAGCTCAGTATTTTCCATCCTAAGCACCTAAATCTACCTAATTCAATGGCTTGAGTTCCATAGGTGCTGAACACTCATAGCTCCCACTAATATCAGCATCTCTGAGAACCTGGCCACTTAGAACAGGGCTAAATATGGATTTAGGGACCTCACTTCAGGCTCTCAAGTTTTCGCCCTCATCTTGGAATGGGTTCTGAGGACAAGGCACATGGTGCAGTAGACTAGCAGAGCATGATGTGGGGGCTGGAGACCTGGGAAAGTTAGAGATGGGGCTTGGAAGTGGGTTAAGAGACGCAGATCATAGAGGAGGTGCTAGGGGCTGAAGGTGGTATGGATGGGGATAAGTAGAGGACCAGGGAAGAGCATGGAAAAGGGATGGAAGGTGTGGAAAGAGAGCAGGGAATTGGATGGAGTGCAGCATTCTGGGGAGCTAGAGGAGGTCAAGGAAACGGGCAGGGAATGGAGTGAGGCACAAATAGGATCATGCAGGGCAATAGGGCCTTTGTCATCATCACATTTTCTTGTTTAACGATCAAGTCTGCCACTACAGAATGAAGATAATGTTTCAGTTCCACTTTCCATCCATACTAACTCTACGGAAGTCAGTGCCGTTACTCTGCACTGAGAGTGGTGTAACTTAGAGTTTGAGGCAATGTTTGAGGCTGTGGATTGAGCCCTAATTGCAAAGTTCAGCCTTGTTTCCTCAGATGGGAAATGAACTTTAGGAACAGATCCACAACTGGCAAAGAAGGATGCAGCTTTATTAGAGTGAATGGAGCTACGCCCATTTACAACAACTGAAAATGTGGTTCAAAATAGGGATCTAAGGCTAAATTCTCATCTCAGTTACACTAGTATAAAGACAGAGTAACTACAGGGCAATCAACAGAGTTTCTGTAGATTTTCATGCCCACAGTACAAATCCATCACTGCTACAAAGAGGTGCATTTCCTCTGAGGTCACTTTTGACCATAAAACTTAGTAATGAATATCATAGGTTCTTTTATCAGTCAAATACCCTGAAGAAGCCACTCAAGAGAAAAAAGCAGAAAATATAGAATTTTCTATGTAGACACAATTGACTCAAAATACATTTTTCCTCATCAGTTTCCTAGAAGATTTCAACAGCCTGTCAGTCAGTAGATCTGGGCTTCAAATTGTCAGTTTCATTTTTCAAAGAGAGCAAGGAAGATTGCAAATGGACACCTGACAGTAACTCCTTCAGATGTTATTACTGCTGATGCTTAATGGGGCTCTGAAGGGAACAGAGGTTTTAACAACAGGGCACAGTAATGTACCAGGAAGGTGTTCATTACCTGGCAAAATTTTACAGCAAGCAATGATTTTTTTTTTCCCCAAGTGCGAGTGAACTTTTTGATGTTCCTGCAATGCCAAGTTTCTTGCTCTGTGCACAGTGCTTCTATATATACTGTATAACCTGTCAGTGTGATTTGTTCCAAGGTGAACAAATTGAACCTCACTCTAGCACAGCACCACTTAAACATATTACGATTAAAACGTAGCCCAAACCAAAAGAAGGTTCGTGAATTCTTCTGATGGATGTTTCATCAAGTGAATAAAAATAGTGCTATTAATTAAAGCAGGTTTCAGAGTAGCAGCTGTGTTAGTCTGTATCCGCAAAAAGAAAAGGAGTACTTGTGCTCAAATAAATTTGTTAGTCTCTAGGGTGCCACAAGTACTCCTGTTCTTTTTAATTCAAGCAGAAACTGATGGCCTGCTGCCAAACTGGATTCAAATGCTACTATGAAAATGTTAAAAAGTTATGACAGGAGAGCTTCTTTGGGTTAAAAAATTAATTGTTTCAGACAAGTTGTCAAGCAGTTAACGTTAACATGCCCTAAATCTAAAAAATCATATACCCGGAGTCCCAGATTCACACTTGATTGTACCTGACTAAGAGGTTCTCAATTCTGTAATGATTTTTGGCATTGGAAATATGCCTACAAGGTTCAAAAACTTTAGAGGAAAATTGTCTGGCAGATTCTATGCAGGCTTGTTTGATTACAAGATCAGAGTGAATTGACTATAGATGTTCGGCAGCAGTTTTTGGTCCTCGTTTTAGAAACTTTGAGAACATACTGTGAAACCTTATAAGCAGCTGATAAAATACCACTGGCTAAATGTCCCATTCTCCTGAAGAATACAGAATTAAGCCATAAAGGGAATCATTGCTATGAACCCCCAAATGCTTTAGGGATTCAAATACAATGGGACTATATACACTGCACTCATAGTTATGATTCTGCAAAAACCAAACACATACCTGTTTTTGCCCATCTCAAGGGGGAAATTCATTTGTGGGAGTGCCATTTCTAAAATGGGATTTGAATGTCAAAAGACAAGACATGTCCACTAGGGATAAGTAAACTGGCTTGGACAAAATAAGAACCAACTTGAGTTTTTGCCCTAAATGTAAATGGAACTCAAATCAAACTTTTTGTAAGGTTAAAAAAAGTTCAGTTAATGTACTTCCTGTCTCATGCTGTCTTTGCACTACATCTGGACTGGTCAGAAGCAAAAAAATTGTTAGCCTTATAGATGGCCTATTGTCATGAGATTTCTTGCCTAGTTTTGTAGGCCCAAGAGATTCCAACATGAATCTAATTTTCTTAGTGACTGTCCACAATGGAATAATGCTCCTAACCTAATTCCCTGTTTCTCCCTTCTGCAGAAATTCACACATACATTCTTTCCTAATCCTAAAGACTAGGGTATGTCCTTAACACTGGGTTCAGAGACATTTTTATCTTCACAGGAGCACATACAACGAGAACTATGAAAATCACTGACATTTTGTTTTGATGGCTGAACCAAAAAAAACCAAGATTTTTTTTTCCAGATAGACACTAGATTTTTTTCCCATCAAATAAAGGTTGAAACCAAAAGAAATTGTTTGACCCAAAACAAAGGTTGAAACCAAAAAAAATTGTTTGACCCAAAACAAAATGTTTTTTTGTTGTTTAAGAAGTTTTTTCTATATTTTTAAGAAAAAGGAAGTAAAATTCTAAACAAAAAGTCATTTCAAACTGAAACATTTAGTTTATAAAATGTTTAAATTGAGCGTTTCAATTTTTTCAGCTTTTTCTGTCAAAACAATTTGATGAATTTGACCTGCATTTTTCAATTGACACAAATATATATATTTTTAGGGTGATTTTTTTTTGTCTGAATTTTTTTTTCCAGGCTTTACGTACAACATGGCAGAGCTGTAGATAGAAACTTCTTGTCTGCATTGCACCATATAGAAGGCTCTGTTGAGGGCTAGCCACAGCTCTGTGTTGGGAACAGTGCAGAGTTGTAACAGTCCAACAGGATCACTGGGAAATAACATGTTCAAGGACCACAATACCTTCTAGTGCTCCTTTGTGCAAGTGGTTATTTTCAAACCCCCATAACCTATCCAAATCAAAACCAATTTACACTGTATAACAAATGCAAAACCACACTCCTAAGGGGATTGTTAATGGCAATGAATCAAACCCAAGACCTTTGCATCTAAACACGAGTCTCTACCGCCTGACTTAAGAGACCCAAATCTGCCACCCAGCACTGTAGCAGGCTCAGACACCAGTAGAGGGGGACAGAACACCGCACTGAGTGGGTGTCGCTTAGCCTTCACTGAAAGTGAAGTGTATCTTCTTCCACATTTTAGCCTTCTAGTCCCAGCCATTTTGGCAGTGAAAAATAAAGGCTACAAAATGTTTTGGGTTTTTTTGTTTTTTTTTATAATTCAAAAAGTGTATCAATCCACCCCAGACCATTCTTCTTATTGTCAAAAAGTGGCTGAAAAAATTACCTATAGGCAAATAACAGATCTGGTAAACTTCAGCTTGAAATGGGAAAGTTTTGAAAAGTTGAATGACTGAGAACATGATATCACAATGGGAATCTCTTGGACAGCCGTAACTCTACAGTAGCTGTCGCTATCACTTCAGCTGTAACACAGACAGTTGTAACAGGCTGCTGGCTGACTGACACAATTAGTGGCTGCATAAAATATCATTCAAGCCACACTGATGAAATTCTTGTAGATATGTAGGTTGCTTGGATGCCTGTGAATATAACAAGTGCACTATAATTAACAGAATTACCATACAAATTAATAATGCTATGCCACTTCTTGTAAATAGCTGACACTTTAAACCAGTAATTTGGAGCCCAACCCAACAGATCCTGAACAGGATACGAGGCACCTAGAAACAGAAATAGCCTTAGCAGGGACAAATTAAAATGTTGAGTGTAAAAGATTCCAAATGAAAGGATATTGCATTCCTGGTGATTTGTAAAGGACGATGTCTCCGATTTAACAAATAATGAGTCCCATGATGCTTTTTACTGCCACGAGCAGAGCAGAGCAGAAGCCGGTATGGGGGTAAGCTCAAAAGGGGAAAGTATTGTTATCTTGGCAACCTCCTTTTTATCCTGACCCTGTGGAGTCTCAGTATGGGTTTTCCATGAGGATTGTGCATAAAGTGGGGAAGGGAAGGCCTGAGGTGGAAGATACTATGGATAGAAAGAGCAACTGCAATATTGCCAAACCCAGTCATTCAAAAAATCATGAGTGAGAGGAAAGAGGAAAGCTGATGTTCTCACTTAATCACATGACTCCAGGATCTGGTGCTTTAAGAAAAAATCCCATATATCACAAAACTCACAAAAAAATCACAAAGGTTCACAACACATCAAAGTATGTTAGCTCTGTCAGTGCAATGTCTATAGTTCAAGAATGACTGGACATATGCTCAGAGAGGTATTTGCCTTCAGGGTCTGATTTGTGGTCCACAGCTTCTAGTCCTCCCCTTACATGGCAACAAAGTCTCTCCAGACCAGCTGTATGGTTGGCATCTCCAATACTCCTGTGCCACTTCCCAGTGGCTGGTAGGAACCCAGGCCTGCCCTCTACACTTGATTCCAGCACATGACCCTATCAGGAGCAGCCACGGTCTTCACAGTCCTATTCCTTGTTGCTATTTCCCTGGGCTTCTTCCTACCTAATCCTTTCAGGCTTCCCCACAACTTTTCTGAGTTTGACCATTTGTTCAGGCATAGAACCCCTAGGCTTGTTTTCCCTCTTGGGTTTTCTCCTTCCCCGTTCTCTTCTCCCATAGATTGACTGCACACTCTCTTCCTGCCACCTCTTTGCAAACTTCCTGACTTTATAATCCAGTTGACTCCTGCCCAGCTGGGCTTCTTGTTCAGTTACGCCTGGCTTTCCCTCTAGGTGCAGTCAGGTGGCCTAATTAGCCCTTCAGGCCCACATTAATCTCTTCAGGGCCTGTGTGGGGCACACACTACATTACAAGGCTGATCATTTGTTACATACTGAAGACATTATTCCCAGAGATGGGCATGTAGAGACTCCAGCAGGCTGTTGTAAAAGGAGATTGGATCACTGGAAATGTTGATAGATTGGATATGTGGTGTCCATAACAACTAGATTACGAGGAAGGAAGCTTAGGCCCAGGCCTCTCTGGCAGCTTTCTAGTTTCACATGCAGGGATAATTAGAAAAGGGAACATCAGAGGCTCAGTGTATGGATGAGAAGATGGTTCAAGGAGAAGGGATTGAAATTTATTAGTGTCTTGGGAAATTTTTAGGGAAGGGAGAGTGATGCCGAAATGGAGGGCTCTGCCTTAAGGAAAGTGGAACAAGGCTGCTGACACTCACAAGCCTTAGGGAGATTATTTAAGACAAAAGATGAGAAGGAGCCCTCAGGTCAGACTAAAGGCTAGTCTATGCTACAAAGTTTTGCTGGCATACTTAAGTCAGGGAGGGATGTGAAAAACCCCACCCCCTGACTGATACAGCAGTGTTGGCCAAATATATATATATATATTGCCAATACAGTATATATTGTTCAGGGAAGTTTACTTATAGCAACAAAACATCTCCTTATGCCTGCATAGGCTGCGTCTCCACTTGGGGGCTCTGCTGGTATAGCTATACCGATATAACCATATTTCTAGTCTAGACTAGCTCAAACATCTGAAAGGGATCTCAGTAACATAAGGGTGGTTACGGAAAAGCTCCTGCTATGGGTAGGTTATTCCCTAATTGTCCACAATGGGGTTTCTTCTCCTTCCTCTGAAGAATCTGGCACTGGTCACTATCAGAGCCAGGATCCTGGCCTGATCCAGTATAGCAATTACTACATATTTGTCCCCTTACCTTTTACAACAGTGTGAATGGCACCTGTTCAATCAATGGAGTGTTAACTATGAATCCAAGCAATGCCAAGTTTAAATAATGTCACTTTATCAGAAACTTTCAGCCACTCAGGGATTATGGGCAGTTCCACCACTTTCCACCTCATCTCCTCCCCAGTTTCATCCCTTCAGAATTAGGGAACGGAATTGTCTGTCTGCCAAAGTCAGAGCAAACACAAATAAAGAGAAAGCAATAACATTTTGTTTTCCTGTCTTTGGAAAAAGAAATAGAATGATATGAAGAGATCCAAAAACCAAGAACAATTGTGAATTTTAAACTGATTAAAACAAAATTAGACCAACATACTCCTGCTTAGGAGGCTCTATGTCATTTTATTATACATATTATAATATTAATATTATTGTAACCCTTCTGTCAGTCAGCGTTGGCAGCAACAAGGGCCGGGTTTAGAATCTAGGGTTTCCTTTTCAACAATTCAACACAAAACCGGCTCAAGCGCCCACCCAGTGACCTGGGACAATTACACACCACCCCCTGGGTGCCTCTAAGAGGCAATATTTCTCCTATCGCAAGCACAGAGTCTGAGTATAGCAAAGAAACTTTTAATAAAAAGGAGGGACTAACTTGGCATTCATTTATGGAAACAGCGCAAACAGGATTCATAAACATAAACCATGAGCAAAAGAACCACCCACAAGTAAGTGAGCAGTGTTCTTTTCCCTCAGGTTCTTAAGTCCATCAAACAAAAGTCCCTTTAATGTACCCATCCCTCCTCTGCACCCCACTCGCAGTTGCTATCCTTGGTCAGTGCAGACCCAGAGTTCAGAGGTTTAACTACAGAGTTCACCTCCCATCCTGCGTGCAGGGGGAGGTAAGAAGGCACCTTACTCTCTCTGCTGCTCAAGCACTCGCTCACTGTTCCTCTACATCAGCCACCCTGCTGGCTGATTGCCATGCCTCTCTGCAGGGCTCCACTCAAATCCTCTCCACCAGCAGCCCTGCTGGCCAATCCTCATGCCTCTCTGCAGGGCTCCACTCCAATCCTCTCCACCAGCCACCCTTCTGGCCAGTCCCTGTGCCTCTCTGATCCAATCCCCTTCACCAGCCACCCTGCTGACCAATCATCACGTCTTTCCACTGGCTGCCTGGCCAGCCAATCACCAATCCACCAGGATGTTTTCAGATCCCACCACTTAACACAGCTCTCAGTAATTTCAGCTGTTAGTGGGGGAGCCTCACTGCTGGTGCTCACTGGGCAGTCTTTTGCATCAGAGACACTGTCCCAAAGCAGGTCTAACATTTATAGGTACATATTTCAGCTCTGCAGTGTGCAACACAACTCTCACTTGATTCTAAATTAGCATTTTTATTACGCAGTGGAGAGAAAAAATGGTCAAATGGTGTCTAAGATCCCTAAGCAGGGCCCACACCACCCAGTACAAATACCTATTGGCCCGCCCCCCACAAACTCACTGGGCTTTGGAACACATGTCACCTGCCTAGTGAGTGCCATTTCATTGACGGTGAGTCGCTCAGTCAGGGTATGCCAAGCACAGTTCTGCTGCCCTTGATACACACAACAAGAATAACAACACTTTATTACTACTGCCCCAATGACAAGGAGACTGGGGGATCCAACACCAGCCACAAGTGATCATTTGGGCAAACAATCCCATCATGCTGCACACCTAGGCAGGGGGGGTGTGCCCATGCAAATGAGATCAGCTCCTGAAGTTCTCTGCCACAGCTCATCACTAGATGTCAGGGAAGAGCTCATTCAGACCCTGCTTACATCATTATTATTGCTAAATATTTAACAATGCTGCTGTCAGCCTTTTATTTTCTCTCTTCTTCTTAAAAATTTGCATTTGAAGGGAGGAAGTAAACATGATAGTCTATTTAGTGTGCTGAGGACTCAGTACAAAAGAGAACTTTGAACACTTATTGTAGCCTTAGTTGCTGTCACCAATCCACTGTATCACTTGATATGAAAAAACTATAATAAAAAACGAAGAGCAGCTTTTCCATTTGAAAAGAGGTGTTTATTGCTTTATATTTTCAGTGGGAGCTGGACTGTTATTACAGTGTATGAGGGACATCACAGAATGAGAAGTCTTAATAATCCATTGAGGCTGAGGAAATAAAATTCAACCTATTTCTGACTTTCATTTACAATCTTTAACTAGTGGCTACATGCCCTTTCCCACCAATAAATAAATAAAAAGTAATAACTACAAATGTGTCCAGCTGTTCTGATTAACACTGCTTGCTTCTATTGCTGCTTTTTATTTCTAAGTGTCAATTTCAAATACTCTTTGACGAAAGTAATTAAGTTTGAGTCCCTTCTAGGTCCCAACATCATCACCATTTTCTCCTTCCCCATACACATCAATGCAGCCCATGGTTTTAAATTAGGCCTCTTGCACACTAGAAAGGGTTAGCAGTACCTTGAACAAAATACACTATACAGACTACAGTATCAGAGGGGTAGTCGTGTTAGTCTGTATCCACAAAAAACAATGAGGAGACTGGTGGCACCTTAAAGACTAACAGATTTATTTGGTCATAAGCTTTCGTGCGTAAAAAACCCAATTCTTCATATGTTTCTGAAGAAGTGGGTTTTTTACCCACGAAAGCTTATGCCCAAATAAATCTGTTCATAGAAGTGGGTTTTTTACCCATGAAAGTTTATGCCCAATTAAATCTATTAGTCTTTAAGATACCACCAGACTCCTCATTGTTTATACAGACTAAAGGAATTCTTTGCTGATATAACTGCATCTACACTAAGGCTTTTGTTGGCATAGCAAGATCAGTCAGGGACATGATTTTTTCACATTCTTAACAGGTACAGTTATGTTGACAAAACTTTTAAGTATGGATCAGGTCTAAGGTAAGAGGCAAGAGGGAAGGGGACACAGGATGAAAGGAGAACAGGGGAGTAAATAGAATCTATTTAGTGTAAGTAAGTGTAGTCGAGTCAAGCACCTCCCTATACCCCCTCATTGTTGGGGTGCCTTGGCAGTGCCCTGCTAAAAATGCCTATCCTCTTCAGAACTCTCCCACTACAGTTCCACCAAACAAACAGTCTCCAGGCTCTTCTGGCCAGGCTTTGTGTTCCTTGTTCATTTTTCCGAATACAACAAACCAAAATTGAAAACAACAAGACAGCCATTACCATGCTGCTCTGAGACTCTGTCCTCCAAGGTATTCTTCCACAGCTCACTGACAGGCCTCCCGTCTCTGACAGTCTCAGCATCTCTCACATCCCTCTTCACTGCTGGTCATAGAATGAAACCACCTGATCCAACCCAGGCGTGGCTCCTTCCTAATCCGAGTTGGCTAGCCCTAGGCCCTCCAACCCTTCAGAGCAAGCCACCCTATTACAGTAAGAACCTCCAGTCCTGTGTACTAAATAGCAAAGAAAATAGCCAGAGCCTGTTGCAGGACAGACCTTCAACCCAGTCCTGGTAACCAAGAGCCAGCTGATACTCTTGGGGGAAAGAGAAGGACTTGAAGCATCCAGAACCAGAGGCTTGTACCCCTCCTGGCCTGAAGAGAACAAACTGATTTATCATGGGACTGTCCCCGATACAATAATTCTTCTTCTTCCTTACATTAATCCCATCAAATGCGGTCTTCTCTCTGAGTCCTCTCTCTCCAAAATGTACTGTTCAGTGGCATGTCCTCCATGACACCACATACTAACATGTCTTCCTTTATAACATCCCACCACTTCTTCTTGGGTCATCCTCTCTGTCTTCTTCCTTCAGTATTGGTCTGTTGGACTCTCTTACCCACATAATTGTCATTGCTGCACTTTACATGACCAAACTTTCTGAGCCTCTGCTCCCTTATTATTCTTCATTTATGGGTGTTACTTTGAGCATGTCTCTAATATACCTATTCCTCATGTGATCTTTCTTGCTTACATCACTCATCTATCTCAACGTTTGCATTTCCATAGAACAGGTCATTTGCCTGGGTTCCTTCTTTGTTTCCCAACACTCAGTGACATGCTAGATGGACTTCCCCTTTTAATCATACTGGTATCTTCCTGTCACATGCCACACCACTCATATGTCTCCATTTGAGCCAGGCATTTATTATCCTAGTTCTAGCTGTATTCTCCATTTCCTCACCTTGAAACCATCTGGTTTCAAGAATAATTCTTCTGTACTCACCTTATTGAAATTTGACACCATATACTCTGTTTTTCCTCTGCTTATTTTGAGCCCATGTCTCACCAACTCATCTCTCCATTATCAGGACCCTCTTCTACACTATCTTCTACACTATCTTCTACAGTATCTTCTACACTGCACAGAAAGAGAGCATCTGTGAAAAACATGTGCCAAGGAGCCTTGTTCTGTGTGAGGGTATCCAGGACAAGGATAAACAAGAAAGGGCTCAGTGCGGATGCCTGATAGACTCCCACCTTTACCAATAGTTCATCTTTATCACCACTAGAAGTTATGACTATTA
Organism: Lepidochelys olivacea; assembly: GCF_965140295.1. NCBI lineage: Eukaryota > Metazoa > Chordata > Testudines > Cheloniidae > Lepidochelys > Lepidochelys olivacea. Next base: position 13,788,969 of record NC_140412.1, read on the forward strand.
ATATTGCACCTAGACACGTGGCTTGAACAAGCCACACATGAAGTTCTGGTACCATTTTCTCTCTCACACACCACCAGATGACTTTTCTTGGAACTCATCCCTTTGCAAATCAATGAACACTATGTGAATATTTTTTTTTCCTTTTCTCTCTAAATTTTTCCACTAGTTGCCTCAGTGAAAAAATAGCATCTATTGGCAGCCTTCTTGGCATGAAGCCACATTGATTTGCGTTAATATCTACTTCACTTCTTAGTCTTTTTATTGATGGCTCTCTCACACAGTTTCATTATATGAGTCATCAGCTTTATACCTGATATAATAATTAAATAGTATAAAACAATATTCAATAGTTATTATTTTTTAACGGAACCCCCTTCCCCCTACTCAACAAAAACAATTGTCTATGCTCCTGCCTTATATATAGAAAGAGCTCTGGAAGTCCCACCTGTTATTCAAGCTTGTCCATGACAGCTTTGAGATTAGAACTCAGGAATTCCTACTGCCCGGACTTGTATGCAGTGCATTATACAATGGGACCTCGAGGAGTCATCTTATTGCTTCAGGCTAAAAAGTCACTAATGCAAATTTTGGCGTGAAAGTAGATTTTTGATTTTTCATTTGATACAAAATGTCTAGGCTACATCCCCTCGCTCCTCACCCCACAATAAAATAAACTGTCAAGGCTGCAAAACCACCCAAGATGAATTAGAGAAAAAACTCCCACTCATTTTCAAGAAAATCTTGGACCAGTTTCACCTAGTTGCTATGATTAGGCAGGTGGATGATGTGATAAATGTTTATCATGATGATCATAATCATGTTATCGTGCACTCCCACAGTCTGCTTGTTGTACCCACCTGTTGTCTTCTGTCTTATACTTAGATTATAAGAAATTTGGAGTTGGGACTATCTTTGTATGATGTGTGTAGACAGCACCTCGCCTAATGGGATCCCTGATTAGGGATCAGGGTCTCTAGGTGCTGCTGCAATACAAATAAAATTAAATAAATAAATAAATAATAATAATAATAAAAACTCCATTACTGCCTTGAGGGGGAAAGGAATGAGACTAAACAACCAGTATTTATTATCTAAACTAATATATAAGAAAGAGTGATTAATGGGAAAATGCAAGTGTCAAGGCTCTGCTGACATCATACGTTAATGGTGTCACCAGAACTGATCCAATCATGTCAACAGTTGTGATGTCGCAAGAGCCTTACAATATATTTCCTATAAATACATAGTTGCCAATGAGTCATCTTATATCCGATTATGCACACACACACACACACTGAAAAACTACATTAAAATAACATTATTAAGCACTCAAAAGTTAGGAAATACCAAAATTAAGGTTACCTAACTTGGCCCTCTTGTGCATACGTAATATGATCCAGTCTTTAGTTACATGATTATATATTATTTTTTTCACAAGATCCCTGCCACATTCAGTGCACTGTATTGATGGTTCTCACTTAGTGAGCAGCTATTCAGTGTTTTGCTTTGTCCTCATTGTTCAACGGACTTACTTATTACATGCAATTCAAACTCTGTTCTGAAGACAGAATTATTAATTTCCTCCTGGGTTTCTCTGTGGTACTCATCAATATAGCATTTGAGTGCTTCACAAACACTAATTCATGTATTTTTACTACACCCTGTAAGGTCAGGGGGTGACATTATCCCTTTTTTACAGATAGGGAACTGAGCTACCGAAAGATTAAGGTTAAAAATACCCACTAATTTTGAGTCCCCAATTAGAGACCTCGAAGACCTGATTTTCCAGAGTATTCAGCATTATACAGCACTTTATATATTGAAAGTTCAGCCCCCGTTGACTTCAATTGTAGCTGTAAATTCACAGCACTTCTGCAAATCAGCCCCCTGGGTCTCAAGTCAGACACCCAGAAAATGAGGAATACACAATTAGTGGACACCAGTGAAAAGTTTGGTATGCTGAGCCAGAATGTTTTAAGATGGGCAAAACACATTTTCTCTACCCTCATTCTTGGAAACAGCTAAACAGTTTGCACTAAAAATTTCCAGAAAGTTTCAGCTTCAGGCAGACACCTAGCACAAAAAGTTTCAGCTTGAGTGGTTAATACTGGGCAAACGGTCAGGCAACATTGATAGGTTGTGCTATGGCCCCACCTATAATAAATATATTTTGATACATATGACACAGTAGTTGAAAGGAAAAATAAGCCATTAACAGTGCCATTTTCAACACTGATATACATGGCTGTAGATTAATATTTCTTCCTTAATCATCTCATAAATCCTTCTTTGAAGAAAACAGAATTATTTTCAAATTCTCCACGAGACTCCATTAACCTACTCGTATTTTCCTGATTTCTTTTAAGAAGTAACTGTTAAGAAATAACAACTTCCCTAAATGCCCAAATATCCTTCTCTCATCTTGCAAAATAGAAATGAATTCATTTCCCTGCTCCTAGGAGGTTTTGAGGACGAGAGCTTGGCTATTTTACATAGATGTCTACCACTCACTGCCGCACACATCTCTGTGAAAGCAATGTGAGAAAAACAACTAATTAAAGCCATCCTAGATCATTTCCTTAGTTACCACAGAAAGCTTCGGATTGCACAGAGTGGATGTAACTGCAGCACCTCAGAGAACGCTGTAGTGGTTTCATTGCATTTTATATGGCTGGAATATCAAAAAATATTTAGATTAATCAAGCCTAGTGAGGAAATTCAGAGAGACCTGGCCAAGCCGGGGGAATGTGCTTCAGCACAGTAGATGGAATTCAGTTTTGACTCATGGAAGCTCATTCACATTGGAAGGAGGAATTTGAACTGCTCATTGCCATCGCTGGGCCCTAAACCAGTTATAACTGCCCAAGGAGAAAAGACCTGGACACCGCAGTGGACAGCTCAATTAAACCACCGTTCAGTCTGTAGGAGTTCTCAAAAAAGCTGGCAAAACATTAAGATACATGAAGAATGGGATAGAAAATAATACTGAGAGTACTGTAATGCCATTATATAAATCAGTGGCACACCCTGACATGGATTCAATTCTGGTCACCATGGGCCACATTTCCAAAGGTATTTAGGTGCCTACATTTGCAGATAAACACCTAAGTAGGTTAGGTGTTTTTGAAAATCCAAGTAGGTTCTCACCTGCATCTTAAAGTATGTTAATACCTTTGAAGATGTGGGCCTATACCTAATAAAGATTGAGCAGGAAGAGAGGGGGTTCAGAGAAGGACACTAAGGCTAGTAAGAGACATGGAGAGACTTCCATATCACATGAGACTAAAAAAGACTAGGACCTCTGAGTTTAGAGAGGAGATGAATACAATAGGACATGACCGAGGCAGAATCAAAATAATGAATGGTATCGAAAAGGTAAGTTGGGCTTTCCTGTTTATCCTCTCTTAAAGTAAGTGAATAGGGGAACATATGATGAAATTGAAAAGTAACAAATGTTAAACTGATGAGAGTAAAAACATTTTTTGCATATCACAGTTAATCTGTGGAACCCACTGCTACAAAATATCACTGAAGCCAGTGGCTTAATAGGTGTTACTAACAGGGCTGCTACTTTGAAAACAGTTAAAGTAGGAAGGATATACACCTGCCTCTTTCATGGCATATACTAATCACTAACCTATGGGTGTTAGGACAAAACTTCCCCTCTGGGCAGGTTATTCTATGACTGTCTACTATGGGATTTCTGGCATTTTCCTCTGGTGCAAGTATTTGGTTCTAGCTGTTGTAAGAGAGAGGATAGTGGCTAGATGGACTATTGCTAGTCTGTTTTAGTATGGAAAATCTTATGTGTACAAGATCATTTATTTGTAGTCATACCCAGCAATATGTTAGAAGGTACAGACATCAAGAGAGAACTGACCTCTAAGCCTTCATAATCCCACAGGCCCACCACCCACAAATGGAGCATACAGCTCCTAATACAGCAATGGTGGAAATGTTACAAACAGAGCACTATTGAAATTTATAGAATTTTAGAATTCTAGAAATTTATAGAATCTGCTTTAATGAGCTGAGCCCCTGGCTAGACACTCCTATAATCCTGATGTTTAGACCCAGTGCTGACAGTGACTTCCTTTGTGGCTTTGGGGAAGGCATGGATCCTGTTTGCCTCACCCTGTCTGATAGTATATTTGTCAGCCTCCTAGGGTGTTGTGAGGATTAAGCAGTTAATACTCTGCTTCCTTGAATTCCCATTATTGCTTTCCATATGTTCTGCTCATGTGTCTTCCCATGGCTCCCTCTGTCTGCCCCATGATTCCCCCACATGCCCACTGGGACAGCCCCTCTCTTTCTGCCACATCTGTCAGTCCCCAGTTTCTGCACCCAGCTGCCTGCTTCTGTTGTCCCTCTTTTTCCTAACTCTTAATGTCACTTTGGGGAGGATGGCGGCTGCTACTACGTGAGGCTTGCTAGCTGAGTGCTCCCCCCTACCTCTGTGAGCAAAGAGCAGTCTACAGTGGAAGGGCATGGGGGTAGGAGGCCAGCACTGATTAATAAACCGCACCTTGCTGTGGCAGGGGGATCACAGACATGGCCCAGGACTGTCCCTTCTTGGAATGAATTTAAAAAATTCAGGGGTAGCCTTAGCTACTTCCGGACTGCCAACAAAGATGTCAGCCTGGGCTATCACTTCAATCCTTAGGCATAGACTCCTCCAAAGTATTTCCATTTCTGCATCTCAAGTAGCTGCTCTTAAGCGTTTCAGTCCAAATTCAACAGTAAGGTATTTCCATGGGAAGTAGGTGCCTAAATAACTTTGAGGATCTGGACCTCCCTGTCTTCTTGCTATGGGGCTTGTTCTGCCTGTGATCTCTAGTCCTACCTCAAAAAGAAAAGGAGTACTTGTGGCACCTTAGAGACTAACCAATTTATTTGAGCATAAGCTTTTGTGAGCTATATCTTATGCTCAAATAAATTGGTTAGTCTCTAAGGTGCCACAAGTACTCCTTTTCTTTTTGCGAATACAGACTAACACGGCTGTTACTCTGAAACTAGTCCTACCTCATTAACTTCCTCTGAGCACCTATGAAGAGAAACCAGGCTGATGTTAAACCCTGCCAGCTACCTGTAATCAGGTGTTCTACATTTTCTGTAGGGTTGTTGTGCACAGTTAAGGAGCTCTTCATATCACCCAGGTGGTTGCATTATAGGGGTGGGTGAAGCAACCCCTGCTGTCATTTGCATGAAGATCATTAAGATGGAAGGTGTTCTATACTGGAAATAGCATTTACTGTGGGATGAGCCTTGATGTGGTGTTCTTTCAGGTTTTTTAAGCCCTCCAGCAGACTGCTCCCAGACACTCCCTGCGTCTGCTCCGCGCTATTAGCTAGAGAGGGCTGGAAAACTTTTGCATCAGGCAGAAGCTGCAGAGCTGCATTTAGAAATCCTCCCACTCTCATTAGTGCTGCTTCATTTCGGATTACCTGGGAATGTCTGTGCTAGTTATTAGCACTATTCCTGGAACAGATAAGCCATCCACATCAGAGATACGATTGCACAAAAAACTACCCTCAGTGAAATTGGGGTCATCTAGGATGTTTTCAAGGCTGCTATCAGTCAGTGTGTAAATTCCAGCTTGATTTACAGATCCTTCCCCTAGTATTCTCCTCTTGTTGATATTACCTTCAATTATTCCTGTACAATATTCAGGCAATGAAAAGCCCAATCCAAAGCAAAGCAGCTAGGAGGTCTAACTTTTACAATGCTGTGATGAAAATTGAATAACCATTCTCCTCCTTTTTCCCTCTCTCCCATTCTCCCAACCCTCAACTCAACAAGTAGCAAAGGCAACAAAGCACTAATAAAAAATACCATCCAGAGAGGAATCATCTCTATAATAGAAGAGGAAAGATGTGAATTCTCTCCTTGTTTGCAGCCTTCTAGAAGTGCATTTACTGCTCTTGAAATTACATGTGCATTCGTGTATGTCATCAGAGCTTTGATGTCCTCGGACATAATGCACTGTGAATATCTACACAATATAAAGTATTATTATCAGGGAGCTACTGTAGCACCCCACAATTACTTACAAAGTGGTTGTTATTGTTATGCTTTGTCGGCTCACAGGGACTCATTATCCTTAAAAGTGCCTGCTCTATTTGCATAAAAACTTGATGACCATGACTCTCTCCTTTTTTTTTAGGAGTGGGAGGGATAGTGTAGTCAAGGGTAAATGACAAAGAGAACAATGTTTACCCACTTCTCATTTGGAGAATATGGAGTTTAGTTTAGGTTAGTTTACCCACTTGTTTTTTTACACCTGTTCCGCTGAACAAGGTCATCCCCCAAACATCATGGTTTCTTCCTCCCGGTGCCATTATACACTACAAAGACCCAGGTGATGAAATCTCAGCTTATGTGGAGATAGTGTACCGTTTTTTTTAAAAGTAGCTGAGACCAAGTTGGGGAGGGTGGGGGAGATGTGCAAGGCTGAAGGCAGAAACTGCACAATGCAGGAGGAAGATAGAATGGGCCAGAACCTCATCTACTGTGCGTCAGTGACTTCACTGGAGCTATGCCTGTTTAAACTAGCTGAGGATCTGGCCCACAGCCTTTACAGAGTATGCTGTTTTCCTTATTCTGATGAAGTTCCTTGTTGAGCATCAGAAGAAAGCAACTATTTCAGTAGATCTTTATCATGGTCAGATGACCACCTTCTGGTGGCTCTGGGCTGTATGTTGCTTCCTTAGGAGTTATTCCAGCAGGCCACTAGGGATGGATGCAGAGTTTTCTGTTCTCCCACTGAACCCTTTTCCAGGCTGGAGAGTAAAGTAGTTAGATCCACAGCAACAGCAGCCTAAATGCACTTATTAAGACAAGGGACAAATTACTATTTAAAACCAACACGAGAAAATATCCCCATTGAATTAATGAGCACATCAAATCTTTCAGTTTAATAAGGGACAGATTGTTCCACCCTACTCCCTATGAGCAGCACCCCACTCTGCAAGCTGACCCACAGATGTCTGTGGAATCTTTCAGTGACGTAGGTTGTATTCAACATGGGTAAATGTAGCAGAATCTGTCCCTAAACTTTTCTGAATTGGCCTACAAGTGTTTGACAATGATTTCTGGTGTCAAAACCTAAAGAGAAGAAACTAAAAAGGTCCAGAGGCATTCTGTAGATTTGGGGTAAAGCCTCATAAGTCAAGACCAGTGGGTCATCCTAATAGGGAGTAGGGTCAGAGCTGGACGGAAGACTACGGTCCCAAATCTTTTCCCCCTAAGCAACTACCATCCTAAGGTAATTCTCATTGTCCTCCTTCTAAAAACAGACAGCCACCAAGCCTGGGGGGTCTTTTCTTTCAGCTCAGTTGTTGTTTCATCTGTCCCTTCATTAGTTCTCAATTCCGTTCACTGGAATTAGAACTAAAATAAGAAACTATTTTCTTTCATCTTCTGTAACAGGGGATGAGTCCCTTTCATGCCCAGCCTGTTCAATTTCTTCCACATTCAGCTAACCTTTCTAAAGACACCAGATTTGGGGCACCATCTGCCTCAAGCGTTCATTACTGGTTAGAAATTCCTTTCTGGCCAGCGTAGGCAAGCTGGCAAATGGCAAGCAAACTGGTGGTGAGATTCCACAGAGTGGGGTTCTGTGTAAAATCTGCTTTGCTGATCTTGTTATTACCAGAATGTTCTGTCCTAGCCTTTTGTTGTTCCAGAAATCTTTCAAGCATATAATAGGTAAAGTTCCAACATGTCAGAACCTCCAGGTTCAGTTGACATCTTGGTAATTTGTTTCCCATAGCAACTCATTCAGAATTCCTGACCTTGATAGAGTAGCTAACGTGGCCACTCCTAGCGCATTTTCAACACCCTGGTTAGGTCGCAAGTAAACAATGACAAGTATATTTGCTGTCCAGATTGTTTTTGTCCTGATTTCTTTCTCTTATTGATCCTTGTCTGCTATGCTCCACTAATGGTACCTGCCAACAATAGCTTTCTTTTGGGACACTCATTTTTTAGAAAAAACTGTGGTATGCTGACACAAGAGGATGGTAAACCATACAAATTAATACATAGCATCTGTATGGACTAGATCCTCAACTACTGTAAACAGGAGTAGCTCCACAGTCCTTTTTATCCATAGAGCGTTTACGAAGTTGGTAAGCATTATTAGCCCCATTTCATAGATGAGGGAACAGAGAATAGGGTGATTCTGAGGCATCTAAAACTAAACAACATTTGAAAATGGAGTCTTAAGAGAGTTATCCAAGGTGACAAAGTGAGTAAGCTGTACTTTATATCTTCTCTCATCTCTACAAGGACGTAGAATTGTCTGGGGGAAAGCTGAACTAAATCAACACATTCAATTCCACAGGTGAAATCCTAGCCCCATTGAAGTGAATGGGATTTTTGCCGTTGACTTCAATGGGGCCCGGATTTTACCTATGTGTAACTTAATTAGGGCTGCTTGGTAATTTACTGTAAACCATTTTTAATAAAAAATTGGTGGCTTGACTAAATAATATTTTTCATGAAAACTGTCTACTTTTGTGGAAAATTTCAGCTTTTCACCCCCAAACTGCACACCTGGAAGCTGAAAAGTTTTGGGGGTTTTGCTGAAAACCAGAAAATCTTAATTCAGAAATGGTGCTTGGCTGCTTCCATGGAGTTGTAGTTCATATGCCTCATGCCCCCATTCGCCTCTATGGAATAAAGTTCTCAGATGAACTTCATCTCCCATGATGCACCACAGTGAGAGACTCCAATTATATATTGTGGTGGCTCAGCAAGAGAGGAGACCTTGGTGCACCATGGGGGATATAATCTAGCCAAGGAGCCTGGCCCATGGAGAAGAATGCAAACCTGAAGCACTTGAACTACAACTCCGGAGACACCACCGTGGTGTCTTTGAATTGAAGGTTTCAGCTGAAAGTTTTTAGTTTTTGATTTTTCACCAAAAAGTCAATATTTACCACGATAAAAATAAAATGCCACTCGTCTCTAAACTTAATATTGTTCAGTTATTGCTACTCAAAATAGCGAATATAAAATCCTTTATTTGGCGACTATGTTATTTTCTTTTTAAAAGAAAAAATGTGTGTTGAGTGGCGGGGAGCATCTTCTTTCCTCTCCTCTAGTACTGTGTGTGAATCTGGTGATCAGGGATAATGGGGTTTGTGTGAATAACAAAGCTGAGAATAAATAATGTCAGATTTATTCAGTTTTGGGGTTGTTGATACATTTTTTTTTAAACTGAATCCCTGGACCAGCATTAGTGGTCAGTAAAAAAGCCAAGCCATTCTCCTATGTAAAGGCCCAGGCGGCAGAACTCCTTTGCAATTTAAATTTCAATGTTCCATTTGCCAAATGAAAATATTGTGCAACATCCAAACATTATAGAAACCTGCTAGCACCCTAGGAATATTCATCGTACTACAAACACAGGGTGGGGCTGCTACAATGAGAAACCCAATAAACAATCATTCCGCTAGGAAAGGCAATATGCAATGATTAAGCGATGGGTAACTAATACATTATAACAGGTGTCAGAGTAGCAGCCGTGTTAGTCTGTATTCGCAAAAAGAAAAGGAGGACTTGTGGCACCTTAGAGACTAACCAATCTATTTGAGCATAAGTTTTTGTGAGCTACAGCTCACTTCATCGGATGCATCCGATGAAGTGAGCTGTAGCTCATGAAAGCTTATGCTCAAATAAATTGGTTAGTCTCTAAGGTGCCACAAGTACTCCTTTTCTTAATACATTATAGTTTATACCTTAGTCCTGTGATTCTGTGAGGAAAGCTCAGCAAGATTCTAAGCCTTCCTGGACCTTCTGTAACTACTAGCTTTATTTAATGAACAAAAGAATGTATGAGAATGCAGAATCTTTTGCTTACAAAGCAATAATGCCTATCCAGCTGATTTGCAAATAGAATAACAAAATATCATCATTCTTAGCTACATAATAATGATAATATCATACATTTATTTAGTATCTTTCAACATAGAGGGACTTAACATCCATATATAAGTTACAGCAGACTAGATTCAGATTTACACCAGCATAAATCAGGAATAACTCCACCAACACCAAAATAACCCAGATCAGAATCAATCCCAAAGTCTGCAGGTTATTACTGGTCTTTTTATTCTCCAGGAATTCCCGTTTTCTTAAGCCACAAAGCTCCCTATGGTTGCTGTTCTTTCTGCTGGCTCTGAATCTTATGACAATGCAGGGTTAGCTGGAGACAATCACTGTCACAAAAAATGCAGCAAGGAAATATGCCTGAATATTTTGAAAAGTGCCATGCCGTGTGCGCAATTCAAGTAGGTGCAGGTGAGCCGTAAACAAACCTCACCGCTAAGCAGCTTCTCGGCTTTTCACGTCCTTAGCAGATGGGCCTGCAGTACACAGAAGGGCTATTGTTACACTTTAATCTCTTTTCAGTACAGGAAGCTACTGTTCTCTCTATTGATAAAACATAAATTGCTTATTCTACAAAGCAGCCTTCATCTGACCACTGTCTGCACACCCCTCTCACTGAGCTCCTGCTAATCCCTCTCTACTCCCTTTTAGTCTGTGCTCTATTTAGGAGCTTGAGGGATTTCGTTATAAAGCCATGTGGCCTCATACAGAAGTGGGATTAGTGTGAGTGTATGTGGGGAGGAGGAGTTCCTTTCCTTTCCTGCCTGTGTGATGAAAGGGTGGGGGGGATGGGAGGAGAAATGTGCAGCCTGTTACCAAGGCCAGTAAAATTTCAAACACAGATCATGTTAGATTTCATATTGAGTGTGCACCTCAATAGCCCTGTAGCCTCGTGAGCCAAGTCTCCATGTTATATCGGAATTATGGAGATCCCTAGAGGTTAATAATGATGGGGGGGAGCAGATTCTCAGTTGATGTAAACTGGCAATGCTCCATTGACTTCAACAGAGTACACCAATTTATTCCAGTGGAGAATCTATGCTCAGATTTGTAGGTGTCCTGACCATCTACAGCACCACCTGAAGTCAGCTGGGAGCTGCCAGTGCTCAACATTTCGGGAAATCAGGCCTCCTATTTTATTTGTGGAGTTAGACTGTAATAAGAAGGAGATAAAGGATAATACAGAAATATTGTTGTGCCAGCATAGAAGTCAGGGGAGCACCCTTGCCTTGAATTCTGTAAGAGCGTCTGGTCCAATGGGGCAGAGAGCAAACAGAAAAAGTCCAGGAAAGTGTAACAAAAACTATTATGAGGACTCAGAGAGAGATTAAATAGAACAAGATTTTTTAGGAAGAAAAGAAGAGGATTAAAAATGAGGCCCAGAGATAAGGAGACACTGGAAAAAATGTAAAATATAAAATGACCAAAAGGAAATACTTCTGAATGTAAAGTGTGCCACATGACTGATATCCTATGATTCTAGAGGAGGGGGCAAGTAGCCTGTATTATACCCATATAACAGGGGTGGCCAAACTTACTGATGCTCTGAGCCACACAGGACAATCTTCAGAAGTTCGAGAGCCAGGGCGCAGGGCTTCAGGCCCACTCCTGCTGAAGCCCCGAGACCCCCCTTCCCACTGGGCAGAAACCCTGAGACCCTCCTCCCCACAGGGCAGAAGCCCCTACCCCACCACCCCACTGCAAAGCAGAGGACCCGAGCTCCTCCCCCCGGTCTGGTAGGTGGAGAATGGGAGAGGGGTGAGGGGCTCTGAGAGCCTCACTTTAACAGTAAAAGAGCTGTGTGTGGCTTGTGAGCCACAGTGTGGCCACCCCTGCCATATCACATAGGAAAAATGAAGACAAGAATCAAACTTCAATGGGGCTCCACACTTGATTAAAGTTAAGTGTCTGGCTGGTTTGAAGCCTCGATAGCTTGCTCAAAGTCATAAAGTAATTAGTGGAAGAACTAGGAACACAGCTAGGAATTTTATTTCCCTACCCACCCACAATTCAGAGGCCTGTGTTCTCACCAGCAGACACTACTGCTTCATCATAATTAATACACATTGTATTTACACTTCAAGATTTGATTGGGGAAACTATCTTTCCATTATCATTTTTGATTAATGATTCTCACGGCATGAAAACATCCAGGGGGAAAGTATCTTCTTGTCTGATTCTCAGTCAATGTTTGTCTGTTCTTAGATCATACACATCAGTAAAATCAGCCAACCCTCTTTTGAAATATTTGCAGTAAAGCCATCAAAGGCATTTCCATAAGGACTGGGTTCTGCCAGATACATCCCGAAGTACCCAAAGAGGGCAACACAATGATATGAGGTTTTAGGGTGGACTAAGGGAACTGAATCAAAGGAGTAAGGGGGGTGAAATTAAGCAAGGGTGAATTCAACCTAAATACCAGCATTAAATCTCCCAGCAGTGAGGGGATTAGACTATCAAATAACTTCACTAGTTGCGGGATCCCATCTCTTGAGTCATTTAAAACTAGGGTGACAAATCAGTGAAGTGAAAACAGTAAATTAGGGACCAATCTTGCAATGGCAGAAGGATGAACTAGATCACATTAGAGAAGGAAAACCCCTGTTATGTTACCAATCCTAGGACAGTGGCAACACCATCCATTTCTGGGCATCACAATTTACCCAGGGATGCCACCAATTTTCTTAACATCTCTGATCTCAAAATACCACCCTCCAGAGGGTGATGCCTTTAAGATCAGCATTACAGTGTCAGAAACATTGATTTACTAGCCCCACATATTTGTTCTTCTTAGAAGCAGAAAGCTATAAGTGCTTTGGGTCCACCCACTGCCTTCCCATAAGCAGCAGAACATTCACATAGCTTTCATTTTGTGATCATCTCATCAGAGACAGAAAAAGGACGTCTTATTTATTCTAGGCACTTTTGTTGATGACATACTGGTCGCCATAAAAGCTGGAAAGTCAGATCAATTTTATGAGCAATTAAATAGGGTCTATTCAAAGGTAATTAATTTTATAGTGGAGGTTGAACAAGGTGATAGTATAACATTTTTACATGCATTGATGATAGTGGGAAATGATGGCTCACTGACTATTAAATGGTTCCAAACGTTCACACTGCAGATTTTAGGTCTGTTTGCCCTATTTGCTATGAAAGAAGTTCTCATCTCCTGGACGGTTTTTAAAAAGCAATTTATGCACGCTCTAATGAATACTATGTATGTCACAGTCTTTATGAAAATTAGCTCTTCACTTTATTGATTGTGGATATCTTATGCTCATCTGCGTTGTGACCAACAGTTATATGTATACCAGTGGAGAAAATAGTTTCTTCCGATTTCTAGAGAAGAAAATGGAGGAAAGGCATGTAATGAGCAACATTAGAGGTTATGTTCCCTGCTTCCATTTGGGGTTGCTTATGTGAAATTTAGAATGCAGTTAACAACTTGCACATAGCACCACAAGAGCTTGCTCAGGGAAGTGAAAAATCATCACCCTCCAATACTGAGAGTGGGAGGTCAAAGCCAATGCTAGGAACACCGAAACTGCCATGTTGGATCAGACTCAAGGTCCATCTATCTCAGTATCTTGTCATTGACAGTGCCATTGACAGTGGCTGGCACCAGCTGCTTCAAAGGAAGGTGTAAGAAAGCTGCAGTAGGCAAATGTGGGATAATCTGCCCCTCACATAGGTCTCATCCTGATCTCTAATAGATATTGGATCAGGCCACAAAGCATGAGGGATCATCCACAAAATTATTATCTTTAATTATGATAACTGAATATTCCCAATACCCACATAAATATCCAATCCCTTTTTTTTTTGTCTTGCTAAATTCTTGATCTCAACCAATTCCTGTGTCAATGAGTTTCACAGCATAATTACACGCTCTGTGAAAAAGTATTTCCTATTAGCAGGTTTGAATTTACCAGCTTTTAATTTTATTAAATATCCCCTGGTTCCTGCTTTGAGCTAGGAAGAACAGCAGTTCCCAATCAATCTTCTCCAGAGCATTCATTATTTTATATCTTTTTATAATGTCCCCTCTGAGTGGTCTCATTTCTAGGAAAGCAACACTACTCCTTTCAATCGCTCTTCATACGGGAGTTTTTTCCATGCATTTGTTCATTCTTGTTGCCTTTCTGTGAACACCCTCTAATTTGCCGGTATTCTTGAGATGAAATGGCCAGGACAGCATAAAATATTCCAGCTACCACCACACCAATAATTTCTATAAAGTCATTATCCATTTCCAATCCATTCCTTATGCAACCTAATATCTTGCTTGTTACTCATCTCCTTTCTATACCATTAATAAAGAAATTATACATGGAATCTACTGTGCAACCTTGAGGCAGCCCACTATTAATTAACCTTTTACCATGATGAAAATTGACAATTTAATCCTATTCTTTGCTTTCTGGCTCCTACCTAGTATTTGATCCAGGGTTTTGCCTCTCAAATCATGACTACTTAGCTTCCTTAGTAACATCTTGCATAGACTTTGTCAAAAGCCTTTGGGAAGTCTGAATAAATTATGTCACTCTTACATTTTTTCAAACATAATCAAACTTGCTCCACATTAAAAGTGAAATTCACCATTATGCAAAGGGACAATACAAGGTCTGCGGATAACTCAAGTCTTATGTAAGTGCTATTTTTAGAAATTAAGAGGGACATACATGGTGCCTGGGCCTTGTTCTGGCCCTCTACACAGAGGTGAATATACCTAGATGCTGTCATGATTGGCCAGTGGCCCTAGCTCAGCAAAGTACTGAAGGGGGTGATAATCTTTACACATGTGCTCAGTTCCATCTGTATTCAGGAAAACACAGTAAAGAACTAACTTTTAGCACATCCTGAGCTCCACTTGAAATCAAGTGTCAAGAGACTCCTCCATCAGCTCCAGGAAACTTGGCTAGTAAGCCCTCCTTGTGAATTATACAGCACACCCCATCCACCGGGGTAACTTCACCGAGTGTGTTATTATTGCTTCTTCCTTAAACTCCAGGTACAACACAGTACAACAACAGGTGGATGGATGACCTTTCTTGATCCCTGGGTCAGCTTTCTATACTGCTTTCTTCTCCTGGGTTTTCCTGTGTAAACAATCCCTTCTATGATTCCAAACCCATTCAAGCCACGTAACTCCTTCCTGCTCTAACCACACTTGGTGTCCTGGATGATCTCAGTGATCAGGGTGCTGTCTTCCAATGGGCTCTATTTGTAGCTGCTAACAGCACAATGTCACATCAAGTAATTAAGTCAAGTTCCTTAAACCATTAAAGTTAAGCACATGCTTAAGTGCTTGGCTCACTTGGTGCCTATAGAAATAAAAATGTTAACCAGCCAGACAAGACTTTAATTCTATTTATTCTCAAGTGTTCTTTGTCGTGGTGATTTGATGGGTGAGCAGTTCAAATGTCAGAGGATGTTTTAGCAACATAAATTGGTGTTTGCTGTTGTGTATATTTAAGAGGTGAGCCATACTGAGGAACTGAAGATGCTGAGAGATGTGGAAATATTGCATACTCCCTGGAATATGGCGTGGGAGGCACTAACCCACATTGCCAAGCTGATTGCTGTGTCTGCTTCTGAAAGCTGCCTGATTCTAATGCCTTTAATGAAGATTATTAAAGGAGTTAGCTGGAGTGTGGAGGGACTGCTGTGACTGGTTAAAAGCAAGAATGCCCAAACCTGAAGTGCTGTTTCTGCAAGAAATTCGCTTGTGTTCTCAGAACATGTCAATATCAGCAACAGAATTGTTACAATTCTCTGATAGAAGATGGAATAGCACTGAAGCAAGAGATCTCCTGTTAAGATCTCTGGTATGTGTCCAGTAGAACAATATGGTTCATCTATTTTAAAATTAAAATGAACCTTTTCAAGAATAATTAAAGTATCTGAGACAACTGGCTGAGTAGTTTAAGAGTTTAATTGACAGAGGAGGGCTGATTTGTCAGTCCAACTCTCTTATCCACCAAGGCTGCCAGTGTCCAGCCTTGCTCATCAACTACCTCTCCAGACAATTAAAAAGTGGCATGGATGGACCTTTAAGGGATATTTATCAGTCTCTAAGGTGCCACAAGTACTCCTTTTCTTTTTGTGAATACAGACTAACACGGTTGCTACTCTGAAACTTATCAGTTCTTGGTGTTGGCTAAGATTCATGACTTTCTGACAACAGAAAATGTGACTTATTCAATGGTCTAGAAACACTCCCTGTGAGTGGGTTCCAATTCCATTGACACAATAAGACTCAACAGAAGCTGTTTTAAAATAATGAATTATTATGGGAGTACTTGGTTCATGGATCATCACAATGGTATGCTATGTAGCTTAATTGTCCCTTACAATGTCAATAAGTGCTTTATTTAAGGATCATATCTTTACAGCTGGCCAGAGAGTGAATTTCACCCTGTGCAGTAGTCCAGAACAAGATGTATGCATGGATATAAGTTATATATATATAGATATATATATCTTAACAGAGACATATGTGGCACATAGGGCTGGTGCTGGTCCTTTTCAAAGGGGTGAATTTCACCCATATGCACCTATCATAAATAAAATGAAAAATGTCAACATTAATCAGACAATTTAAAACCTAATTTATCTGTCATACCTGGATATGCACTTGCAGAGTAACTCTGGGTATAAAATTGCTATGAGAAATACTTGCTGCAAATGCATAGCAACAGTGACTGATTTTTATCAATTAAATAACTGGGCTCATTTAACCTAAAATAAGATGACTCAGCAGCAGACCTCCACATCCCAGATGAATAACCTGAAGGTTAAACTTTAAGTAACAATTTCTATTAAATACTTAACATCAACACTTTTAAAAAAACCTACTCAGTAATTAGTTATGAGAGATCCATGACATCTGGTGTATGCATTGCCACTTGAACCATGACCCAAGAATGGAAAGATTCTGGGAGGCACAGAATGGAAGCAAGCAGCAAGAGTTATCATTGGATGTGCCTGAACCATAATGACCAATGACCTGTTCAAACCCAGTTCACAGGGAGCCAGTAACTCCATTTAGGTCACAGGGATTATCATGTGGAGGGACTGTGATCCAGTGTTCCAACTGATCGCAGAAATGGTCTTTAACTGAGTCAACAAATTCCTCCGTTGGCGCATAGACTACTATGACAGTGAGGTAACCATGCCGATGTTTAAAACGGGCAATAAGTAAATGAGGAGACACAGGAATCCAGGTTGTCAGGAAGGACTTGGCCTCGCCTCACAGTAGTAGTGCTACCCCAGGTAAATGGTTGGTACTGTCAGAATACAGAGGTAAGGAATCTTCCACCTCGTGACCTCCATGATCTGTCAGCCTTGCTTTTGTTAGTCCTGTGATTTATATACCAAGATGGTCCATTTTGCGTCAGACAGCAACCTGATGCAACATTGAAGAGTAGCAACATTCCAAGTTGCAATTTTGGTGGACTGTCAAAGTTCCCAGATACAATTGGATGCATTTTCACAATGTACTGCAGACATGCCTACCGACATCAGAGGATGCACGTCCCTAGGGGGGTTTGGCACAAACCTGTCATGTTTGCACCGAGGGGAGACAGCACCGACAAGGCATCTACAACTGAAAGTGAGGCAAAGGCTTTAACCCTGGTGCTGATTACTAGGTTATTCATGTTTTGCTGGCATGCCTGGAGCCTTTGCTCCATTGGAAGTGTTGTCCCCAACAGTCAGGCTTTACGAGGAACAGGTCCACATTACATGCCATTTTGGCCCTTCGTTTGTTGTTGAAGTTACATCATGAGTTCAGGAAGCCCCTGCACATAGCATATGTTGATCTTAAGGTTGCATTTGATTCAGTAAGCCATGTTGCGTTATGGAAGGTCTTAAAGGGTGTAGGTGTCCCTACCGCACTGTTAGACTTGATTAGAGAGCTGCATAATGGAACCACTGCCCATGTTCATCTGGGAAACTGGGTGTCAGAGCCTTTTAAATCACTATCTGGTGTTAGACAGGGTTTCATTTTGGCCCCTGAACTCTTTTGTCGGGCAATAGATTTCATAATGCAGCATTCCGTCAGGTTCATAGGCATTGATGTTATACCAATAAAATAAAAACCAGCAGGATCCTATTAAAGGGGAAAAGGCAAAATGCCACATTTATTGTGAATACAGAAAGAATCATAGTAAGCAGTTAGTTATAGCTATAACATTCCATTCGATTTCATATTTATTCACACATTCATTCATACACACACACACAGGTTCTGCAAGGTTGTTATCGTAGTTACCAGCCTTAGAGTTGCTCATGCCAACCCACTGGCCAGGTGGCCTGGACATGAGGAGGGAGCAGGGTCTTGTCAGATGCACATCTGATGCTCCTGGAAGTTGGTTTGCAGAATCAGACCTGAAAGTTCTCACTTTCTAGAGTCCATTTGTATAGGAATTTCTTCCTATACCAGTCTATGGGAATTGCTTCATCATGCTGTTGCTGAATCAATCAGCAGATGACACATTCCTGACGGTTCCGTGCTGCCAGATGTTATATTGTTCTTTGGTTCTCCCATCCTTGAGGCTGTTGAGTGGATTCCAGTCTGCCCTCTGGGGGGTCCTCTGGTTGTTTCCACTTGATGCCTGCTTCAGCCAATGGACACTGGATTCTTAGGCTGGCACTTCCCTGATCATTCAGTTATTATCCACATGAAGCATCAATCCACATACATCCTCTATCTCTATTTTAATCACAATTGTTAACAAAGTGAGATAAATACGACAAAAGGGCGGGGAGTCTCTGTGTGCTGTTTCTGTTTTTACAGAGTATTGCTTTGAGTGTCTCTCTGTGCGGGTAGTTGTTGTTACAAAGAATTGCTTTGAGAACAGACTCTCTCTTAGAATGTACTAACACAATTAGCAGCTTGCAAGTTTCACACAGAAAGGGGGAGAAACAGTACCAAAAATCAGGAGACCTCTTAATTAGTAGTACCCTGGAATTTAAACTATGGGGAATCAAACTCATTTGTGATTTTAATACAGCAACTTCTTTAATATGATCCAGCAGTGATCTCTCGCTCAAAGACCTTGATTACGCTGATGATGTTGTTCTTTTAGTACAGAGCCCTGACAGGTTTCATAAGGCAATCCAGCATATGGAGGAGGAGACAGCTAAGGTTGATCTCCACATTTCATGGTCAAAGACAAAACTGCAAAACCTAGGACCAGGTCCACCCGTGACTCCAATCTCTTTGAACAACGAAACTGTCGAATCAGTTTCCAGCTTTTGCTATCTGGGTTCTAAACTTACCAGCTCCTCCAATTCTCACATGAAGGTTTTCCATCAGATTGGCATTGCAGCATCAGCCATGGGCTGTTTACGATAGATATGGAATCAACATCATGTTAGTATGACAACCAAGTTCAAGTTTTATTCAATCTGTATCCTTCCCATACTGTTGTACGGCTGCGAAACATGGACACTACACCATTCAGACTGGACAAAGCTGGCGGCTTTTCACACAAAATGTCAATGTTGCCTTTTGGGCATAAAGTGGAATGACTTCATCTGTAATGCAGATGTTTATGGTTGCTCAGGTCTATAGACTACTGGGGCCATTGTCCGCAGGTGGCGCCTTATGCTTTTCAGACATGTCGCAAGGATATCACAAGACATTCCAGCAAACGCCGTTCTCTGGGTGGCTTGTAACATATGGGATAAAATTCCACCAAGCAAGGGGTGGAGGTGACAGAGACAGATCCCCTATTACATGGGTTCATCAAGTGTGTTCTGATGTTGGACTCTCAGGCCGTCAAGCCTTTGCGGTTGCGCAGGGCAGGACCAAATGGCGAACGATTGCTATGGCTGACTGTCTGGCTAAGCATTGAAGAAGGAGAAGAAGAAAAAGAAGAAGAGTAATCAGTGTCCATCCTGGTATACAAATATGGACAAACTGTTTTTTTTAAAAACTTGTTTAAAAAGTCATTCTAAAACTCTAAAATTTCTTGCTTGATCAGTCCTATTCAACATATTCATAAATGATCTGGAAAAAGAGGTAAACAGTGAGGTGGCAAAATTTGCAGATGATACAAATTTACTTAAGATAGTTAAGACCCAGGCAGATGGTGAAGAGCTACAAAAGGATCTCTCAAAACTGGGTGACTGGGCAACAAAATGGCAGATGAAATATAATGTTGATAAATGCAAAGTAATGCACATTGGAAAGCATAATCCCAACTATACATATAAAATGATGGAGTCTAAATTAGCTGTTACAATTCAAGAAAGAGATCTTGGAGTCATTGTGGATAATTTTCTGAAAACATCCACTCAATGTGCAGCGGCAGTCAAAAAAGCAAATGGAATACTGGGAATAATTAAGAAAGGGATAGATAATAGGATAGAAAATATCATGTTGCCTCTATATAAATCCATGATACACCCACATATTGAATACTGTGTGCAGATGTGATAACCCCGTCTCAAAAAAAGATATATTGGAATTGGAAAAGGTTCAGAAAAGGGCAACAAAAATTATTAGGGGTATGGAACAGCTTCCATATGAGGAGAGATTAATAAAGCTGGGACTTTTCAGCTTGGAAAAGAGACAGCTAAGGAGAAATATGATTGAGGGCTATAAAATCATGACTAGTATAGAGAAAGTAGATAATAAAGTGTTGTTTACTACTTCTCATAACACAAAACTAGGGGTCAGCAAATGAAATTAATAGGCAGCAGGTTTAAAACAAATAAAAGGAAGTATTTCTTCACACAATGCACAGTCAACCTGTGGAATTCCTTGCCAGAGGATGTTGTGAAGGCCAAGACCATAACAGGGTTCAAAAAAGAACTAGATAAATTCATGGAGGATAGGTCCATCAATGGCTATTAGCCAGGATGGGCAGGAATGGTGTCCCTATCCCCTGTTTGCCAGAAGCTGGGAATGAGCGACAGGAGATGGATCACTTGATGATTACCTGCATTCATTCCCTCTGGGACACCTGGAACTGGCCACTGTTGGAAGACAGGATACTGGACTAGACGGACGCTTGGTCTGACCCAGTAGGGCCATTCTTTTGTTCTTAAGCCAAGTAACATTTTTTAGAGATAAGCAATTACTTCTGAGATTGGGATTTTACTATGCAAATGCTGATAGACCTTTAACCAAAGTGGCATGAGCACTGCTAAAATATTAAACAACATATCAGTATCTTCTTTTTCTCAGTTCATCAGAACTAGTATATTCCCCTTTTGGAAAGCATGAGGTGTCATGAAGTGGTAAGTTTGCCATTTACATTTACTGTGCAATGTGGGACTACTTGCAGAGGAAGATACTGTTTCATGCAAGGGTGGCAGATTCTGGTCCAAATATTTTGCAGTTATACAGCCTCTCTCCTCTGCTGACTCCAAAGAGTTCCCTTTATCCTTTGCAGAAGATAGGTACAATGACTATGCGTCACTTAATTCCATTTAAGTCCTCAGAATTTTCACTCAGAGTGCTTTACAAATATTGATAAATCAGGATTTGAGGCACCCAAGTTTGTATATTTCAGCCTATGTAGACAAGTGGGGAATATAGCCCAAGTTTTTCCATTTCCAGCCTCCTGTTCTAGCCACTGGAACACATTTCCCCATATATGTCCACCAGATAATAAAATCTTAAACAGTAGATCTACCCAGAGGAATGGGATACTCCAGGAATCACAGTTAATAGAAAAGGAAATGCACAAGATTAACTCTTCTTAGCTCCTCCATTATATTCTGTTTGATGTGAGATAGTAGCCACTTCCTATTATGACCCTTAGGTACTTGTGAATCTTAGAAGGACATAAAACAAACTAAGTTCTGTCTTTGTGATCAGCTTTGGAAAAAAACAGCAGGCTGCTTACATTATTACAGCCAAACTATGCCTCACGAAATAAGTATTTCAAGTCCATTAAAAATGAAAAGGGCCATGAATGTATTAATAATGGATTTATGAATTACTATGAATCATTTTTCCCCTCAAATTTATCAATGCATAAGGAAGACAAGCTCTTTTTTTTAACTCAGAATAAATTTACAGTGTCCCAACTCAATGAGAGGCAGTGGGACTATTGTACTTGGCATAGCATATGTTTATAGATCTTCCAGCTCTTTTTATGCTTTCTCTTTCCCTAAATTCATTACAAATAATGAAGCTCTTCTTGTCGTCCATGCAAGAGTCTTGGACATACAGAATAACACTGGAAGAAATCAAATTTGCCCCATATCTTTCAGCACAGAATAGAAAAGCAGTAGTTGAAATGAAGTCTTGAACCAAATTCTTTAAGACCTGGAAGAACTGTTAGAATCAGTAACTGATTTCAGTGTTGCTTCTAAAACTTAATTCCCTCCAAGGTATTTGGTTATTTGACTGTAGAAAACTTGATTGCACTGAATCTCCACTTATACTATGATAACTGTGTGTTATCCTAGAGGGACTTCTGCTTAAGGGACAATAGACTGGGGTATTCTTCTCTGGACACACATGGACCTCCGGTGTGCCCTTGGGCAAGTCACTTAAGATTTCTGTCTCAGTCTCTCCATCTGTAAAAATGGAATAGTAACAATACTGACCTACCTCACAGGCAGTGGCTGGGACTCATTCATCATTGTTCCATATTTGCTTTGAGACTTTTCAATGACAAGTGCCATCAAATGATCAGAATAAGATGTTTCCTCTCCATGGAATTAAAAGCTCAACACTTAGCTTCAAACCCATACGATTCCATTGATTTCAGATTATCGGTGCTCAGAGACACAGAATTTTGGCTCAGTATCTGTTGATTGCCCCAAAGGCATAGATTCACCCTCTATATCACTGCACTCCCTGCTGTCTGGTCAAATATTGCACTACTGATCTGTGTACAGTATTCTTACTCACTTGCACCTGAGGGTGAGCTGATCACCACTGCACTTTGGGTGTGTTTGTTCAAATGGTTTATTACTTTGATTCTGCCCTTATCCTTACTAAAGCTACTCTTTTAATCTCTTTCACTGCAAATGGAAAGCTTGGTTTTAGAACTGAAGTCTTTCAAAGCTGGTAAAACTTAAGTGAAATTAGCTAGTGTGTTGAAAGGCACCAGGATTGAGATCCATGGTAATGTCTGTTTCTCAGTGTAAATGATAAGGCACAGCATAGAGAGCAGCACAAGATTCTCCTCTACTAGTGGGCTTCAACCCAGGTTTGAGTGACCACCTCTAGTTGTGAGAGAGTGGCTTTTTTCTCCAGCCTCATTTAAGGCCTCATCCAAAACCTACTCAAATGTTCCCCTTGAATCCAGTGGGGTTTGGATTAGGTTCTCGGATTTTGGCCTTTGTATTGAGAGTGCTATCTGTCTTGCTAATTAGCATTGGTGGTTCAGATGATGGGACATTGGGAACATGACTGAAAACAATAAACTCACTATGTATTTTTCATACGTGTTCGGGTTACTACCAACCTGTGGCCAAGTTTGAATCAATGAGGTGGAGCAGAAAAGTTCCATCGGTTGTTGCCAATCTCCCGAAGCAAACAGACTCATGCCAGACTAACTTTTTGTACAGAAGTGCCACATTTTTTTGAAGTGACCTCAAAGCTGTCCACATATTGACATTTTTTTCATACTCACAGAGGAGTAAGCTGAGAGGGTTTGGGGGTTTTTGGTTTTTTTTGTTATATAACAAAAGTTAGTATACTAGAAAAAAAAAGTAGTCCTGATGTAAGTACTGAAACAAAGTAAACCAAGTGATACTAATTATCACAATTGCCTCCCATGCTGCTAATTTAAGGTTCTATAATGATGTAAAGACATTGACAAGAAATAGGCACACATTGTGAAAACTAGTCTGAGTGAGAAAAAAGTTAGGCGAAACGGAGTATACTTCCTGCATGAAAATGTGAACATGGGAGGGACAGGGACTGTGTCTTCAATCCATTTACCCCAGATTTGTACTGAAAATTGGTGTAATGGAGTGCAGAATCATAATTATTTAATTAATATATTATAGTAGCACCTAGAGGTCCCAATTAGATTGGAGCTCCATTGTGCTAGGCACTGTGTGAACACAGTAAAAGGCAGTCTCTCCTTACAAACTAAATAGACAAGTCAGACAAATAGTGTGAAACAGAAAGTAGTATTGTGCCCAAGGTCACAATGTGGTGGAGCTGAAAACTGAATCCAGGTTTTGTTCAATGCTTTATCTACAGGACCAATCTGCTGCCATCAAAAATCAACCCCATTATAGCAAAGTATCACTTGCTAAAATAGAGCCTGATTCCCCACTGCCTCATACCTTGTATAGTCATATACACTTGTACAAAGTGGTACTCTTTGTAGCACTTTACACACATCATGTCAACTTTGCTCAGGTCTTCGGGTCTACACCAGGTGCAAGGCAGCAGAAAATCAGGACCAGGAAAAAAAAAAGAGAGGCAAGGATCTGTCCTTGCAAAGGAAATGCTGAATCTGCCAGAGTTAGGCAGAGTTTCCCCAATGCTGAACCACAGGTGTTAATGTTAAAGGGAAGAATCATACTCCAGTTTGTGGAAGATGTTGCTCTTCTCTTAGATCAGAAGACTGGATCCTCACCTGTTGCACCACTTCAGAGCTCCTGAATAGGCTTCACGGGAGACGCTCTTCTTGTCTGCAAGTGAGGTGAGACTATTTCTGTAGTCATTTTTCCTTTCTTCCATTTCTAGATCTTCCCTGGTCTTCTCTCCTCCATCTTCTATTTTTATCTTCCTACCCTTCTGTCTATGACTTTTTCTTCTCTTAATTTTTCATCCTCCACTCAGCCCCTTTTACTACATCTCTCCCTACCCCTTTGTCATTCTCCTCCCCCATCTAATGCATCTCCCTTTTCATTCCTCACTCTCTCCCTCTTTAGCACCTCTAGTCTCCAACACCGACACCGGTAGCCACTCAAATGTCTAACAGCACTAGCATAGTTAGCATTAGGCACCATTTCTGCCAAGCTTACACAGCATGCAAAACTGATTCAGAGGGATTGAAATGTCAAAACATCTGTCATGGCCCATGGAGCAGCCCTGTGGGCTGAAATGAATCCTGCAAAAGGGACTGGATAACTGTCCATCCTAAAATAATTGAGGAATGGAAAAAAAGTGCCTGTGGAATGCACACTGTCTGTATGACACATGAAGCTCTCAATCGCTGGAAGCAAAGAAACAGGCAAAATGACTAAGTGGCATTTTGACTAGGAGAATTCAGAGGGAAGAGAAGTTCAGATTGGACAGAGAAGTTCAGATAAAAAATGTGATCTGAACTTTTGCCGCAGACTTGAACTTTTGGGCAAGGGAAAGGGGGGCGGAAATGGGAATTATACTGTTGAATTTTTTATTCACATTTTGCATTCTGACCTCCCTCTGCATTTCCTTGTTTTGGCTGGAAGTGGGAACACCAAGACACCATGAGGGGAAAAGTCTGGGAAGCCTTTTGGTTCGGACTGCAAGCTTTCAGGACGGGTACTGTCTCTCCTTGTGTGTGTATGTTGTGTCCCTCCTCTGTGCCGGAGTCTATTACCGCCCTCAGTTACACAGCCTGGCTCTTTAGCTCAGGCTGCAGCATCTCATGCCTTTAGGTCTGACCAACATGTAGAGGATTTAGCACAATGGGGTCTAAATTGTGGTCTATGGGCACCACTATAATACAAACAATACTAACTGGACATTCTTCTGGCCCATCCGGAAGACGGAAGTCTCAAACGGAGCTCATTTGTGGCCAGTCCTGTAAACGGAGGAGGTTCTGAACATTTTCAGAAAAGCAACCAACAGTGGAGTACTTACCTGCACCAATCCTTGTGTGGGTTTGCTCTTCATTAACACTCACCATTAACACTCAGGATGACAGGTGACAGATCCAATTAACCACTGGAGCTCCTATCCATCCCAAATTAATCTCCGACGTAAGAGACTGCTAGTTATCACCTTCGCTTTTCAAAGGCAGACAGGGCCTGGAGTCTAATGAGAACAGGTAATGTAATGTGGTGTGCTAATAATACAGCTAATCTATCACACTCAAAACATTTAAGGCCTGACTTCTAGCTCTCTGCCTACATTGCACTCAGAGCCGTGGCTGCGGCACATGTACCCATATCTGAGCTAGCTTTGATCTAACTAGCTGAAATAATAAAAACAGTGAGGCTGCGGCAGCACGAGTGATCTGCTTGAGTGCGTATTCAGGGTCTTGGGTGGGCTTGTGAAGCACCTGCTACTGTAGCTTCACTATTCTTATTCAAGTCAGCTAGATCAAACCTGGCTCAGGGATGTCTACACATGCTGAAGCCATGCCTCTGACTGCAGTGTAGACATTCCCAAAGGCCATCTGCCTCTTAGGGTGTCACATTGCACATGCATTTTTCACTGCACATGCAAATGTGATATTTGCATGTGTAAGTAGCTAGGGCTAAAATTGTTATGCTGAGCATCACAGCCCCTAATTCTGAAGTGCCTAG
Source organism: Lepidochelys olivacea (assembly GCF_965140295.1). Lineage (NCBI taxonomy): Eukaryota > Metazoa > Chordata > Testudines > Cheloniidae > Lepidochelys > Lepidochelys olivacea. The sequence goes on from NC_140412.1 coordinate 13,815,315, forward strand.
AAAACCACAGTGTGATGGGGCACCTGCCTCACACTGGCCAGTAAGGGGTTAATAGAGCCCTAGGGACACTGCGTGAAAAGCAGCCAATAGGAGAGGGGCTATGGGGACTAGCCAATCAGGACCCAGCAGGCCCATATAAAAAGAGCCTCAGGGCAGAGCAGGGTCAGTAGCTGTCTGCAACCCTGCAGCACTTTGGACAGAGCTGTGCCAGCAGGAACCCAGGGAGAAGAGAAGGAGCTCTGGATGGCATGTTGAGACTGAGGAGGGTGCTGTAGCCATGGGGAAGTGGCTTGGGGAAATGCAGCAATAGGAGAGGCAAAGGAATGCAGAAAGTGACTATGGTTCAGTGGGTCCCTGGGCTAGGACCCAGAGTAAAGGGTGGACCTGGGTCCACCTAGTGGCCAGTGGAGAAGTGGCTGGACTAGGAGCTAAACTCTCATGTAAGGGGGAAACATGTATAGTGACACGGACAGTGGGCTGAGCCACCAAGAGGATGCTGCAGTTCCTGATACTGTGAGAAGGTTGAATGTGAACTGTAGAGAAGGAGTGCAGACTGTAGATGGGGTATTGGCCTTGAGCTAGTCCCCAGGAGGAAGCACCAGTCCAGTGGATGCACCCTGTGACACAGGAACAGCACTGAGATTTACAAAGCCTGAGTTAGGTGCCCAGGCTCCATGTGCAATAAATGCATGGAGGGGTGATGAGGTGCTCCACTCATTGCTTGGTGGCACCTCCTTAGTTCTCCAGATAAACCACAGCTCTGCCACCAAGTATGACACCCTTTACAGTGGTTATTTGGTCTGTGGTTCTCCTCTGTTATTCCTGGGCCTCTCATGCAGCAGTGCTGTCTTCTTCAAACCTTAGCCCTCTGGCTAAGTCACATTAAAATTCTCCCCCCTTCCAGGGTATCGCAAACTGTCCCAGGTGGTCTGCTCCCCCATCCCCTCCAGTTACTGGTAGGGAAACTTGGCCCTGCCCTCTGCATGGGGTTTAACTTCAGGGACCTTCAACCCAGCAGCTCAGGGCTTTTACTCTCCAGCCCTTAGTGCTCCTTCCCTGGACTGCTTCCTACTCTGTCTTTGCAGCTTCCTGCTCTTCCCTCTTGTATCAGGGAGTACAACTGCAGCTTTCCTTCCCCAGCCTGCCAACTTCCTCTCTATAGATCCTGCTCAGCTCCTCCCCACAGCTGGACTTCATCTACCATCAGGGCCTAGCATTCCCTATGTTTCCTCCACATGCACCCTAAGGTTAATTGACCTAATTTACTCCTTCAGGCCTGGTGTGGGGAAGATAGGTGTCTTAGACTGCGATTCACAAAAACCCACATGCTAGGTAAGGGGTTGCCTAAACTAGCCAATAGGAGATGTCAACCAGAGGGGTATGTACTAAGTGCTTCCTCTCTCTCAGAGATAGGCACCTAACCAGGCTGCAAGGAGGCAGCTGGCCCTGCTAGTGATTCTCAGTCAGAAACACTCTTTGGAGTTAGGTGCCTATAATGGATTTGCAAGGAGCTCGGGTGGGGAAGACCTCCTTCATAATGTTCAGCCCACTGGTTGGTGTATTCACTTGGGATGTGGAAGACCCAGTTCAAGTCCCTCCCGAGGGATGAAAAGGAATTTCAGTTGGTAACTGCCAGTTTCTCAGGTGAGCACCCTAACAACTGGGCTATGGGATAGTCTGATGTTAGTTTCCCTCAGTCTCTCCTGTTGAAGTTACGCTACTGTGGATTTAATAATTAAAGAGCCTCCTGGGCCAGAGAAAGCAGAACCATGACAAGCACTCTGTAGCCTGGTGGTTAGAGCCCTTACCCAGGATCCAGTCCCCCTCCCCCAATAACTCTTTATTTATTCATCCACAGTGGAGCAGGCTCAAGAGGAGAGGCTGAAGGAGCCTCACCTCAGAATCTCCCATAGCCCAGTGGTTGGGGCACTCAACTACAACGTGGCATGAGCCAGTTTAAATTCCTTATCCTCAGTTGGAGGGGGGGCCTGAACTGAGGGTCTCCTATATCCCAGGTGAGAACTCCAACCATTGGGCCAAAAGTTCTGAGGGAGGTGCTCGTCCCTGCCCCTCTCCCCCAGCTGCCCTGTGTGTATTCGCATTAGGGGCCCAATCCAGTAGGGAGCCTCTGCGAATGCCTACCAGATTGGTCCCCTCATGCTACTTGGGTGGCTGATTGCCCATCTTCTCCTGGTTTGTGGTTCACAGTGGGCCTTAGGCAGAAGACAGGTACCCAGGAGCCTAGAGTGAGGCAGCAGTGCACATGCTCAGAAGCAGAAACTTAGACACCTAAGTACTTTTGTGAATCTAGGCCTAGATGCCTAACCATATGCATGGCTAGTACCTGATTTGCAAGGGAAGTTGCATTAACATATGCAGATATTTACACAAAAATCTATGCAGACTTCAGGCCTCTCTTTTTTTAAAAGTCAAGGTCTGAATTTATGATGTTTTTATATAGTTTTCTTCCTAGAAACACTACCCTGCATGGTCCACCAGTGCTTACCATCTTCTCCAGTGGAGCTGTAATGTATACCTAATTTCTTCACTGAATGCAGCAATCTAGGATTTCCCATGCTATGTCAGATGCCACTCTATTAGTCATCTGCCTCTGACAGTGTCCCGTACCAGATGCTACTGGGAAAGGTCAGACTTCTTTCTCTTCCACCTAGATAACTGCAAGACTGAATATGAGGTTAGGCTAGAACTCTTGTCTGATACACTCATTGATTAGTTGATGCCCTGAGTCATGAGATTTGATTACCTTTTAGGTACTTATAAAATGCTTGCTAGCATGGTTTCCTAGTGCTTATAACCCTGTCTTACCATGCAAATATCACTGGCACAGCATGATCATCCCTGCACACACCCCACTGGAAATCTAGACATTATATTTAACTCTGTGACCATGTGAGGCAGCAAATGACACAGAATGGCCATGTGCTGTGGGAAGAAATGTTTCCTTTTTTTGGTTTTAAACTCATCTGCCATTAGAGTGACCCCTTGCTCCTCCGTTATGGGATAGAAACATAGAACTGGAAGGGACCTTGAGAGGTCATCTAGTCCAGTCCCCTGCACTCACGACAGGACTAAGTATTATCTAGATCGTGGAAAATAATGGAGGGAGTAATCAGTTTTTAATATGCCCTCCTAATCTTTTTAAATATCTCAATCAAACCCTCCTGCACTGTTCTCCTTTCCAGGCTAAATAATCAATTCGGTCTCTCCTATATATAGGTCTCAACACATCACCTTTCTCACCCTTCTCTGGAACATTACGTTTCTATGTCAGCTGCTTCCTTAAAAGCGGGGGTGATACAATATTTCATTGGATTCTTAATGCACCAATTTCTAACAAGTGTTGTAGCATGCATTCCCTGGTACTTACAGAATATATTGTACAACTGGACAAATTCAGATCCAGATTTCAAATAACCCCCAGTTCCAGGTGTTTGTATTCTGGGGTTTTGGTTCATCTCTAGTATAACTGGTTTCAGAGTAGCAGCTGTGTTAGTCTGTATCCACAAAAAGAACAGGAGTACTTGTGGCACCTTAGAGACTAACACATTTATTTGAGCATAAGCTTTCTCATAAATAAACTTGTTAGTCCCTAGGGTGCCACAAGTACTCCCATTCTCTAGTATAATTGTTGTTTTTTTAAAGAAAACCTGTATGCAACACTGGTGAGGCCTCATCTGGAGTACTGTGTCCAGTTTTGGGCCCCACACTACAAGAAGGATGTGGAAAAAGTCCAGTGGAGGGCAACAAAAATGATTAGGGGACTAGAACACATGAGTTATGAGGAGAGGCTGAGGGAACTGGGGATGTTTAGTCTACGGAAGAGAAGAATGAGGGGGGATTTGATAGCTGCTTTCAACTACCTGAAAGGGGGTTCCAAAGAGGATGGCTCTAGACTGTTCTCAGTGGTAGCGGATGACAGAACAAGGAGTAATAGTCTCAAGTTACAGTGGGGGAGATTTAGGTTGGATATTAGGAAAAACTTTTTCACTAGGAGGGTAGTGAAACACTGGAATGCGTTACCTAGGGAGGTGGTGGAATCTCCTTCCTTAGAAGTTTTTAAGGTCAGGCTTGACAAAGCCCTGGCTGGGATGATTTAACTGGGGATTGGTCCTGCTTTGAGCAGGGGATTGGACTAGATGACCTCCTGAGGTCCTGATATTCTATGATTCTATCATTCTAAGAACACAACTGCTGCCCACATTCATCTGTCATTAGAAATGTGTGTGGCCAGGGGAAAAAGTCCCACATGATCCCACTGCTAGTCAAGCGTTATCATTGCTCAAGCTCTTTAGTTGATAAACTCCCTGGTGACTGTAAAGAAATCTCCAAACTGGAGGCCTAAAGTCAAAGCAGACAGGTTGGCAGGTGGAGCCCAGAAAGGAATGCACCTGCAGCCTTTCAGTGAGGGGCTTCCAGAGCAGTTAGTCATTTCTCTGAGAGTAGGTGGGATAAGGCCTTGGGGAAGGTAAGGAATGAGCCTTGCAAAAGGTTAAGAGCTGAATTAGGTCTTTGTGAGACTCTGGGACAATGGAGCTGTAAGGGTGGAGAGAGCAAATGTAGCACTCCAGCAGTGATAGATGTGGGCTTGATTCTCCACAGCCTTTAAGCAATTTACACCAGTGTAGAAGAATTGCAAAGTAGGGCTGGTTGAAATGTTTATTCTGAAGCTGGTTTTTGGCAGAAGATGGGGCAGGGGCTTGAAAATTATATTATATAAAAGTGATAAGTGTCTGCTTTCCAAGGAAAAATCTTGGGTTTTTTTTGTTTGGTTGGTTAGGGGTTTTTTGTTTTTTTTTTTTTTTTGAGAAAACTAACCTCCCCCAAACCAACATATTTTTGTTGAAAATCAAAATATTTCAATTTGGAAATGCTGCCATAGTGCTTCACGGGTGTACTAGCTGAATTACCTCATATCCCTATTCTCCATTATGGGTCAAGCTTCCCGCTTAGGCTATAGCTCCCATGACCCCTGGACTTTCCAGGAGAAGAACTGCTTCTCCCCAAGATGGGAGACTGTGGGATATTGTGGGAGATGTCGTCTATCCACTGAGACCTCTCTATAGAGGAGCATAGGAATATGAGACACTTGAACTGCTACTCCCATGAGGTATCATGGCTACATTTCTAAATTAAAAACGTTTCATTTTTGTCATTACTACTGCTGACATGTCATGAAATAAGGTAAAAATAACTAAGTGATAGAGAAATAAACTAAAATAAATTTTGAAACAACAAATTTTGAAATAATTTTAGATGAAAATTTGGGGGAATTTCCATAGCAAAGGAAATTTTGAAAATATTTGCTTTTTATTCCAATTTGGAACAACAACAAATTTTGAAATGTCAAAATTTCCTGTCAAATGGATATTACATATTTGGGCCCCCTCTGTCCACCATTGAAGCGCAGTGTCCTTCAGGTGGAATGTGACAGCAGATTAACAGGATGGTAGAATATTAAACACAAGCCTAGAACACAGAGGAGAATTTATTATCGTGACTCATTAAAAACACAGGGAGAGTTTTAGAAAATATAGTAACTAGAGTTAGAATTTAGCCAGGATTTTTGGGCTGATATCACTATTCTTTGAGAAAGTATTACGGATCTTTTAGTTACCATATAGCCGGAAGCTCGGTTTTATTTATTTTTTCTTCTCTCAAAGACAGCAACTCTATTAATGAAGTGCCCCTGAATACCAATCTGGGGCAGTGGTTCACTATAAAGTCAAAGGGAAGTGCACTCCCTCCTAAATCACTTTCTGCAGTACCTTGAAAAATAGATGCATTGGTTAGATAATATACCCTGTGATACTTGTGGCTGGTGATCTTTGCCAACAGATCCCAGACATTTCTGAACCAATGCTGTCCTTCTCTTTTTTTTTATAGAATATCATTGGTGAACCCATTTGCAGAACAATAATATATTTGTATATATACCTGAGATAAAAACATGTTTAATTTGTATGATTTTATAGCCACCATTTGTCCAGGCACGGGGCGGGCTAAAAGCTTACTTTTTAGATGCAAAATGAGGCTGACAAGCAGCAACTAACAGATGTAGAATTAAAAAAAAAACCCTGTTTTGCCAAAAAGGACAAAAATATAAACGTGGGTAAAAACTGTCCAAATCAGATGCTTAAAATTCATCCAGGTTTTTTAAAAGTGACAAGTGATTTGTGGTGTGTCTGCTTTTCGATGTCCAATTTGAGATATTTCAAAGGGGCCCTGATTTTCAAAAAGAGCAGAGCATTCATCCACTAAATCTGTTACCCAGAAACTGACCTACCTGGAATCACCTGTCACATTTGAAAATCTTAGCCTAGGTACCTATGCATGGGACCTGATGTTAAGTGACTAGCCTGCAGTCACACAGTATGTCTGTGGCAGTCCTCAGGACAGAACTTGGTTTCCCTGATTCCTGACCTTAACAAAAAGACCAGCCTTCCTCCTTTTTTCCCAGCTTCCCGTGAGTCCCAAACTCAAAGGCAGGGGGTGAAATCCTGACTCCATTTAAATCAATGGCAAACCTCGCACTGACTAGACTAGGTCCAGGATTTCCCCAGGAAACGCAAATGCCCACAAATCAAAGCTTGAAAAGTTATCTGTTGAACCTCATGTCCACCAGAACAGTTGAGCTCCATTCAGACTTTAAAACTTTCTATAGCAGCGTGGTTGTGTTGTTTGATTACTGTTTATATGTTCCTTGCCACTTCACAGGCAGAGCTTGACAGATCCTCCCCAGATCCTCACTATTGTATCCCTTAGAGGAAAGTCTCCAAAACAAAATGGACCCAGACAGGTGATGCCTCCTCCAGTGCTAATCTCCAGGGTGCCATTTTCTGCAGCTTAATTATCAGGTACAGCAACTACCACACAAGCATGAAAAAGTTCAATTCGTGTTATCCTGATCTTAATTGATGCCTACAATAAATTACGAGTTTGCCTAATTGCAGCTGCCTTCTGCCAGCAAGAAGGTGGGGCGAGAGGGTGAAATGACAATGTATGTCCAAAAATAGATGCTGCTTAAATCACTAATTTATTAAAAATATTGTCAAAGCCTTGAGCTGGTTCGAAAGGTAGAGCTGGAATACAAGCAGCACACTACTGACAAGGGGGGGCTTGCATTCAGGCACTCTTTGGGTATGTCTACACTGCAAGGAAAAACCCACATCTGGCCGGTACCAGCTGATTCAGGCTTGCAGGGTTCAGGCTGTGGGGCTATTTCATTGCGGTGTAGATGTTTGGGCTTGTGCTGGAGCCCATGCTCTAGGACCTTGCAAGGTGGGAGGGTCCCAGAGCTTGGGCTGCAGCCAGAGTCTGCATGTCTGCACCACGGTTAAATAGCCCCTTAGCCCAAGCCCCATGAGTCCAAGTCAGCTGGCACGGGCCAGTCACAGGTGTCTAATTGCAAAGGAGACCTACCGTTTGCTGCTGAGCCGTTCACTCAAGGATAGAGCTGGTTGGAGCATCATAGGCTATTTTGATTTTGTTATTGAATTATGCTATTTCACCAAAGCCAAGATGTTTTGCCAAGATCAATTTCAAAGATGTTTTTGATGGAAAATTTTCTCAGGTCCAAGGTGGACTCTCTGGCCATTTCCAGCCTTGCATAGTAAATAAAGCAACATTCTATTGCTGGTCTTAAGGGCTACAAAGGAGATGCAAAATTAAAATAGACCAGTGGTCAGTCCCTGCCAAGAAAGATTTCAAACCCTTCATAAATATACCTGGGGCAATACTATATGATGGAGAGAGACCTCTTTCTAAGACTGGTTGGTGATCACCTTTATGCCTTGCAACCCGACAGCAGGTAGCTTTCAAAGGGCCTGATTCGTACACAAGCACTGAAGTCATTACCTGTTTGTGAGAGGGTGTTGGAGATTGCACCCACAGCATGTCAGGTGTGCTCTGTATTCATGCAAGAATGAAATTCACTTTTGTATGGTGTAGTGAGTCAGTTAAATGCTAATTAAGCCCTTAGAATAGGTCTGAAGTGGGATTTATCCAATACACAGGCTTTTTTGCTGGCCTCCTGCACAGGGATGCATTGCAATGTAAGACTCTAATCCTGTTTTGAGTTTGCTAAGCTTTTCACTTCAACAATATCTTGTGGCAGCAAGTTCCACAGGTTAATGTATGTCGGCTATTTTTTCTGCCTTTTATTTTTTATTTTAAATTTCCTTTAAACTTCCCAAATCCAATATGAATTCACAATATATAACAGCAAAAAAGACCAATGCAATTTGATGTTGCACATGCAGAAGCCTCCTGTCACAGATAAGAGAGGGGGCAGCCTTTCTCTCTACCAGACACGCACTATTGCAGTCTGCGTTTTGCAGAAAGATAGTGAAACTTCACAAAATCTTTACACACCATACACTTTTCTTGCTAGCTCATTTATGCAAGACTGTTGGAATTAAGTTAATGTGCCTTGCCTGCCTATGTGATAACTGAAGGATTAATTCAGCCTCCAGATATGCACACACAGATCTTAAGCCTGGACCCATAGGTACATAGATGCCCAAATCATGTTTTTAGGCTCCACTGTGATCCTGAGAACTCCTGCTTGACTGCCACCTAACCCTGCTGGCATCTAAATTCACTCAATGCCTAAGTTTTAAGTAGTAAAAATTTCCTATGCTCTTATGTTTCTGTCTTTGGGCACGTGTGTTGCTGGCTTCCTCTAAGCACCCAGACACCTATCTCCTGCCTAAGCCCCAGAGTGATCCAGAAAGCAGAAGACAGGTGCTCCTCCGCTTAAATTACAGGTGGGGCCTGATCTGGTAGGTGTGCTCCCTCCAAGACAAAGCAGCTGGGTGAGAAAAAGTGAGTCAGTGCTCACTCAGAACTTTTAGCTGAGTGGTTAGAACACTCAGCTGGGATTTAGAAACCCACCAGTTCAAGTCCCCCTGCTGCCAGAGGGGGTGACAGGATTTGAATGGGGGAGTGGCCTAACACCATGCTATGGAATAGGCTGATGTGGGACTCCCTCAATCTCTCCTATTTAATTTGCCGCACCTTAACTGAATGATTAAATATGAACTGGGCCAGAGCAAATGAGAATGACTCTATAGCCCAGTGGTTAGCACCTAAGAGATGGGAAAGCCCTTTTTGATCCCTTCTAATTACCAGTTCCAGTCCACCCTTTGCATGGTCTCCCATTTGAGGGTAGTAGCCAGGGAGCTAAAGGTTATAAAAGAGGACTTTTCCCCACATGTTGTGTAGAGCTTACACAGCCTCTGAGTACACCTGTCAGGCCACACCCACCACTTAGGCAGAAGAGCAACTAATTTCCTTAGTTACGTGGACCACTAGCAGCGATAGGCACCTACTCATGGCCTGGACTTAGGTGCTTATCTCCATGAGAGGGATGAGGCTTAAGACACAGTTTCTGCCAATGACTAGCATAGGCAGGCCCCTGCCTAGAGTGCTGGTTTTCTGGGCTATATTCTAAGGTGCTTATCTCTCCTCATTCATTGTATAGGGAACCTAGGCACCTAATTCAGGCTTCGCGTATCGAACTGTTATTCCTGTGATTTTCTAGACATTAGGTGTTGCAACACCAAGTCCCTTTGTGCTAGGCCTTACTGACATTAGTGGGAGCTGTACCGGTGTATTGGATGGCAGAATTTTCTCTTCTCCATCTTATGCACCTGAAACCTCATACAAAACAAACAAACAAACAAAAACCAGTCAGCATAGTACTGAAATAAGACATCTAAGTTAACTGAGATAAGAAAGTCTTTTCCACTGATTCATCTGGATCTGGTTCTAAATCTTTGGTAAGGAGGTCAGAAATCTTGGACTGAGTGGTACACAAGGGCCACTCCAGAAAGTAATGAAGGGCAAGAGCTTCTGCTTTATAACATATCTTCTCTTCCTATGGGAGCTGCTGTGTGTTGCCTCTCATTCTGCACCTGTGACTCCTGTTGGAAGATGGTGTTTTTCTCCAGCTGTCTGCAGGAGCATATATCTTGAGAACTCTCCAAGGACACTCATGCCCCAAAGCTGCTATTGTGCTAAAAGGAGCCTCTCTGTTGTCAGGAATGAATTATGCTGATGACATACCTGCTTTTCAGGTGACATCTGCGTAAAGCTAAATTGCCAATCTTGTGCTGCCCTTCCAATCTTTTGAGATCTGATGTGATCCAAGAGCAAAAGGGCATGGCTACAGACCATGAATAGAGCTACAGTGTTGTGGAACTGGATTCTAAACGCAAGTGGCCTTCTGCACAGCAGATGGAAAAACGTGGGGGAAAAGAGGAAGATTACTTGGAGTGGGAATTCTTCAGGGCAGGGACTGTCATATTGTCCTGTGTTTGTAGAGCACCAAGCACAAATTGATCCTGGTCCATGAGTGAGGCTTCTAGGTGCTACCACAGTACAAACAATAGATCAAAAGAAGGAAGATATGAGAACCAGGAATCCTTGAATCTCACTTATCCTTACTCTAGCTTGCTGTGTTGAGTTGTATTGAGTTAGGAAACACAATGCACACATTTGACCAGCTGTTGCGATATTATATATATATATAATAATATATAATATCGCAACAGCTGGTCAAATGTGTGCATTGTGTTTCCTAACTCATATATATAATGTTGTGATTCATATATCCATGTAATATGTAATAGGTCATTGAGTCCTGGTATGAATAACATGTGATTGACATGAATACGTGTGTTGTAAGTTGGCAACCAAAGCAAGAATTTAAGATCAAGAACTATTAGAACTATCTGTGCAAAAACAATCTTATGTTCCAGGAAAAATACGGAGAATTAGCAGAAAAGGAAACAACACCAGCTGGACTGATATAAAATTGTATAAGAATTGGAGGAAATGGCATGCCTTGGATCATGACGGCCCGCCCAGGATTGTCTCTTTGGAATTGTGTGGGTAGAAGGCCTCGTAAACAAAGGCAAAGAACCGATGATGCGATGGAATGAACTATAAATGGATGCCTATGATTTCGGCAAATTGGAGTCGTTTATTGGTCCAGAGCCCCGTATGGATATAGATGTGTTTTTTGTTGGGATATGTAAGGGTTAAGCAGAAAACTGGGAGACTGCTGGTGAACAGAAATGGTATTAAACAGTAGAGGCACAGCCAAGCACTGCTTCTGCGCTTGATAGATAAAGTGCAGACTCCTCTCTGTGTTTGATAGATTTAGGGCTACCCCTCTCCCATCCCTTTTCCTTGTTAAGGGTTTGATAAGGTTGCAGCTGCCTGAGGAATGTGGGGAATGTAAAGGATACCTTTTGGGTAAAAAGAAAAGGAGTACTTGTGGCACCTTAGAGACTAACCAATTTATTTGAGCATAAGCTTTCGGGAGCTACAGCTCACTTCATCGGATGCATGAAGTGAGCTGTAGCTTTGAGCATAAGCTTTCATGAGCTGTAGCTCACGAAAGCTTATGCTCAAATAAATTTGTTAGTCTCTAAGGTGCCACAAGTACTCCTTTTCTTTTTGCAAATACAGACTAACACGGCTGTTACTCTGAAACCTGTCTTCTGGGTAAAGTAGTGTTATCTCCCCCTCCCTTCCTTTCCCAGCTACACAGACTAGTTCAGGGTCATGGCCCCTTCCTTCCTTCCCTGCAAACTGCTGATCCAGGGAGTTTGTGACGGCAATAATAGCAAAGAAAGTATCTTCAAAGTAAAAATTCTCTGTAGAATATGCTAATACCGTAAACAGTAATCAGGGGCAGGGATAATTATATTCAGTATAGAGTTATTAATATTCATTGTATGGGTGTTCATATTACTCCATAAGGGTTTTGGGGGTGTTGTAGTGAATGTAGGAATTTACTTACTAACTTAGAAAAAATGAGTGTGCTGTAACTAATCCAGTGCTTACTTGACAATTGGGTCGAGGGGAACAAGTATCGCCATAATGAAGCCTGTACTCAAATCCACCTCTGGGTCAACCTGCTCTTTTTCTTCTAGCAGTTTTTGCCAGCTCCCAGCATCTTATGATCGGAAGGAATCTTGGTTGGCCATTGGGACCATTCTGACCCTTGGACTCTGGTATAGTATGTTTGGGGTCTGAATGTGGAGTGAGTAAGGTTTGTTTTGTAATCAATAAGGAGCATTTAGAGTATTATATACTAACACTGTGTCCGGTATCTGCCTGCTCCCCATCCCGTAGGGAGACCTCTATTGCAGGTCCAACAACATGACTTCTGAGTCCTGGATCATATTTTGCTAGAAGTCACAGCCATGTTACTTACTCTTATCTACCACTGATTAGCAGTTAGTTGATTGACAAAAGTATACAGAACAGATAATGATTCAATGTAACCTCCTAATTGCTGTGACACGTGGACACATCTTAGCCACAGTCCTTTACTGTTACTTTTGATTGATCATTTCAAATAGACGAGGCTCCCTAGTGAACCTTGGGCTGCATCATCTTGACCATGACCATATGGAAGGAGGAAAGTTACTTGCTAAACATTTGTGGCTCTGGAAGAACTATTGTTATGCCACATCTTCCCCTTTGAACATATGGTCAACGTTGTTGCATATGGGGTGGATTTATATCTTGTCAAATGTGGGCCCCCTGGAACAATAAGACTAATCTCTTTTTGGATCTCACGACATCCACTAAGTCAATCACCCAGGTCCTGCACTGGTACTGGCAACAAGACTATTTTCCATGCAGTGCTACCAGTGGATGGCCCACTGCTTGCTGTATGTATGTTTTAATAGCTTCTGGGGTCACATGCTGCACAATGTGGCTGTTCTTTGACTCTACTCTCTCTCTACCTGGACGCACCATCTAATCTAGGATTCAAAATATAGGCACCATCTGCATACCCACAACGACACACAAAACAGAACTGGTTCTCTTTCCTCTGGCCCCTTTCATGCTTTTGCTCACCCCCTCTCCCATGCTACAAATGGAGGGGAACACTGCATTTCCCTTCCCAGTGCATTGTGTATCCTATTGAATCTATTCACATGCTGTAGTCTTGTAGACCCTGTTGACCACTGCCATAATGAAAGCATAGCTGCAGCCTACACCAGGATTTATTTTTCATGGATTAGGATATCCAAGTTCCTCTCCTCACTTGAAGTGCTTGAGAGAGGACACTCCTTATGACATTTTTGTAGTTGCTTCAGCACTCTGAATCTCCTCCTGGCTGGAATTCTGTTTCACTGGTTTCCTCTCAGCTTCTGATGATCTGGCCCAGAATGAGTTCAAGTCTCCGCAAGGCATGCTTCCAGCATCACAGGATAAGAACAATTGGATCTGTGTACAGTTTTCTTAATATTCTGCTTCTGGTTTGGAGCCAGATCCTGTGGTAAGTACCCATGAATGGTGGGTTGTGAATGTGAAGAAATGCTGACAAAAGCTGCTTAGGCTTGAGGGCCATCAGAGAGTTTTGGACACATTCATTCAAAAATCCAAGTTATTAAAATCTGAATTGTCAGGCACATTCAACCTTCCTAAAGACCTAGCCTGTGGCTAATAAAAGGGGAATGGAGGGTTTTTTCAGATACCTGGACTTGGAGAATGAAAGGCAGTACCTTTCTGATATGACCACCTCTCATTTAACCCACATGGTTTACATATATCATGTACTCCCTAAAGTATTCAGTGCTGGAAATAGCCTTTTACGATAGCTAGTCTTTCCTCCATGCCAATGCAAGAGTGTTCTCTATATCTCAGACTCCAGTGCTTTCTCTAGTCTAGTATTAAATAACGCAAGCCATGATACTTCCTTCCCTACATTGGAGAAACTATTCAATAGCCTTCTAAATCTCACCCTTACGAAATTTCTTCTAATAGACAAAGGAAGAGACATATGCTGCTCTGAAGAGCTTAGTCATTCTCCCTGTTTGGGACCACCTGGGCCTACTCTTAGGGTTGCCAACGCTCCCGGTTTCACCAGGAGTCTCCCGCAGTCAAGCTCTATCTGCTGGAGGCTATTGAAGCCAATCCAGGAGATTTTAGGCCACTAAAAATCCAGCGGGACTAAGACAGGCTCCCTACCTGCCCTGGCCGCCCTCATGCCACTCCCGGAAGTGGCCAGCACATTCCAGCACAGGGGGGCAGGGGGTCTCAGCACACTGCCCCCTGCCCCGAGTCCTGAGTCTGCAGTTCCCATTGGCAGGGATCTGCAGTCAATGGGAGCTGTGGGGGCAGTGCCTGAAGGTGCAGGCAACACACAAAGCCCCCTGTCCCCTCCTCACCAGGGGCTGCAGGGATGTGCCGGCCACTTCTGGGAGCAGCGCAGGGCCATGGCAGGCAGGGAGCATGCCTTAGCCCCGCTGCGCCACCGACCGGGAGCCGCCCAAGGTAAGTGCTGCCCAGCCAGCGCCCAAACCCCTCATCCCTTCCTGCACCCCAACCCCCTGCCCCAGCCCTGAGCCCCCTCCTGCACCCAAACTCCATCCCATCGCACCCCTTCCTGCTACCCAACCCTCTGCCCTAGCCTGGTGAAAGTGAGTGAGGGTGGGGGAGAGTGAGTGACAGAAGGAGGGGGGATAGAGTGAGTGGGGTGGGGCTTTGGAGAAGGGGCGGGCCTCAGGGAAGGGGCAGGGCAATGGTGTTTGGGTTTGTGTGATTAGACAGTTGGCAACCCTACCTACTCTAGGCCTGTTTTCTTTGTACTTAAGGCATCATCTTTACTTAGTAAGAATCATTTATATAATCTTTTTCTTCAAACTTTCAAATTTGTTTTCACTCTCTGGTATAAACATCTATCCATTTCTCTTCCCTGTTAAACACTCCACAGCTTGTCTCCTCAACAGTTGTATCAGAATCATTGATGCTGGGAGGGTCCCAGAGCTTGTGTTCCAGCCTGAGCCTGAATATCTACACAGCAATCTTTAGCCCCATAGCTTGAGCCAAAGTTAGCTGACCAGGGTCAGCCATCACCATGACATGGGTCTTTTACGCCTGTGTAGATGCACCCTGAGCCTAGGCACTAGTCAGCAGGGACCCCCTAACAAGTGTGGTGCACTGGATTCCTGCCTTCCTGTTGCATAGCGGATGAAGAGGATGGAGCCTCTGTGGAGGTTGGTCAAGGTGACTGTTGGAGAGTGGATCTTGAGAGTGGAATTGTGACAAGTCAAAGATTGTAACAGGCAAAAGGGAGCCAGAGGGTCAGACAGAAGGTCTGACTAGACTTGCCTGGAGAGATGGGCTAACTTAGGGAAGGTTAGTAGAGCTCTGAGCAGAAAACCTGAAGAGAGCTCCGCTTGGTATCCCTAGCCCCAGAAGCTTACCACTTAGGTAAATTGTGGTGGGCTGTGGAGGGGAGAGATTCCTCAGAGAAAGTGAGGGACTCTCAAAGTCATCCCAGTAGCAAGGGTTAGTGCTGGGAGGTAACCTCAGACAGACCAGTCATAGTACAATATGTATATTTGTAAATAATGAAGTAGCTAAAGAGAAACTTACATAGAGAGCATAAGATGAGCACTTTCAGTGTATACAGCTATTTCTTTAATACTTCCTGCTCTGTGTTAGATTATATTTGTTCTTAGAATAATAAATAAGATACTTTATTTTCACTAAGACTAAGCCTCAGATGGGCTACTAAGTCATTTAGACACAACCCTGCTGCTTCTCAAAGCAGTGTGACATAATAATTACCACATGTTAGGGTGTCTTTCTGAATTTCCAGTTCCTGGGGAGAAAAAACTAAAATCTTGACATTTCTCAGGTCTGTTCTACACTACAGACCTATATCAGTATAACTAAATCACTCAACGGTGTAAAACATTCACACCCTTGAGCAACGTAGTTACACCAACCTAAACCCCCGTGCAGACAGCACTGTGTAGGCGGTAGGTGGATTAACTAAACCTACAGGAGAGTTCTCTCCCATTGGCTTAGAGCGTCTTCATTAAAGCAATACAGCAGTGCAGCTGCGCTGATGCAGCATTATAACCGTAGACTTGCCTTAAGTCTAAACAAGACAAGGAATGACTACTGCAGGGTAACAGCAAAGATGCAAGGTAAAGAGTCACCAAGCAGATACATGCATATGTGGCACTTGTTCATCAGGGGCGGGGGGGAGCAGGTTCCACTCCTGGTATGTTTATTGCTACAATGCGTCTGTAACACGTTGTACAGTTAGATCTCATTTTGATATCAAGCTGTCCCGTTAGATACCATTTTCCTAAGAAACCAAAAATAATTGGCCCAGGATTGCTGACCATTTTGAAAAGTTTTGACTGAGTTTCAGTCAACTTGGGCCACATTCCAAGCACATTTCTGGGCCAAATTTTGGTTGAAACTCATTCAGGAGAGGGCATACCTTAAAGGGCTTTATAGTGCCATAGGGAAGCTACCCAAGTCTGGTTGGTTTCATATAGCTATGACTCCAACCCGGGCCAAATTCAGTAGTTTTAGCTGAGCTGTGCTCTCAGTTCTTTCAAAAGTGAAACTCAGCTCAAAAGACATAGAGGGTGAACTCAGGGGACTTGAACCAAAACAACAATGGAATGCCCTCCAGACACTCTGTGATCCAAATCCTCTGTTTCATAGAGCTCTAATGATAACAACAAGAAGCTGGATGTGCAATGCCTGTATTTCATAGGGCTGCATTTTTCCGAGAACCGGTATAAGTCACCTTTTCCCTTTGTCTCTCCTTTTCACAGTCAGTAAGTTTAGGGATTTTTTTAAAAATACAAGCTTGCATATTTCTTTGCCAATTCCACAATTTCAGGAAGATCCCCTGAGACAGGTGCAGTTAGCTCGAAAGTGGAGGAAGAAATTCCAAATGGAAATAGAATGGCCCCTTTGACTGACACGTCTCCTCAGATTCTTATAAATGCTACACTGGCTTATCTGTACACAATAGGCTAATAAGCAAGATTGTAAACAAGCATCAGATATGTCAGATGCAATTCAAAGTTCTGATAGCATCTGCCACAGATAGGACACTGTAAATATAGCATTTCATTAATACAACAGAGCCATTAAATACTTAAATGGATTAAATACTATAGAGGAAGGGGAATTGTCTAATGTGGTAATAAAGGGTATAACCAGGATTAATGGAATTGAATCAAGAAATGAAATATCTAAATTGAATATTGGGGAAAACTTGCGAACAGCAGGACCTATTAGACTATTTCAGCCAAATTGTGGATCAACAAAACTGGCCTTATTCATTTCAATGAGGTTTCATGGATCTGAAGGCAGAATTTGGCCCATTGTCTAAATAAGGAGAGAGAGAGAGAGAGAGAGTTCGTTGAGTTATATTGTCGCAGGGCAACGATTCACTGCTGCGGCGCCTCCTGCTGGTTGTCTTGGGAATTAGCTCTTTTCAGCCAGGTGCGCCCCCTGCCGGTTGGTGTCTCACCTGCCGCTGGCCCCCTGCCCCTCCTGGACCCTGGTGCCCTTCTACATTAGGATTTTGTGCCCTGGCTGTACCCTCTCAGTCTGGGTCTCCCCTCTCAGGGGAACCCCCAACCCCCTATCCCTCCCTTGCCTCAGTGGCTACTGTCAGTCATCGTCTACCCCCCACTCCCCGGGGCAGATTGCAGTCTGTACCACTCATCATCGGCAAGGGGGGGTCGGACCAGCTGCCTCTGTCTAGGTCTGGGCTGCTCCTCTGCAGCCTTAGTACCCTTTCGTGGGCCTTTACCTCAGCCTGCAGACTGGGGCTCTGCTAGGCTGGAGCTCCCCAGCTCCCTCTGCCCTTCCCCAGCACTGCTCTGCCTTAGGTACCCTCCTCAGCTTCCCAGGTAGCCAGGTCCTCCTCTCTCCATGTAGCTAAAGAGAGTGTCTCTCCTTCTGGCCCACTACACAAACAGCCCAGCTTTTTCCCTCTCAGCCCTCTCCCAGGGCTGTTTTAAGCCCTTCAAGGCATGGCGAGGGGACCACCCCGCCACATTATATATATATATATATATATATATATATATATATACAGTGGTGAGCTGGAGCCGGTTCCCACCGGTTCGCTAGAACCGGTTGTTAAATTTAGAAGCCCTTTCAGAACCGGTTGTTCCGCGAGGGACAACCCACTCTAAAAGGGCTTCTAAATTTAACCGGCCAAAAGTGGCGCCTTAGGCGCCGACTCCGTGGGTGCTCCAGCCCTGGAGCACCCAAGGGGAAAATTTGGTGGGTGAAGAGCACCCACCGGCAGCTCCCCGCCCCACCCCCGGCCCCAGATCACCTCACCTCCGCTCCGCCTTTGCCTCCTCCCCTGAACGTGTCACCCTGCTCTGCTTCTCTGCCCCCCCCAGGCTTTCTGCAAATCAGCTGTTCGCGCAGGAAGCTGGGGGAGGCTGAGAAGCAGGTGGCGGCTTCCCGCTCAGGCCCAGGGAGGCAGAGGTGAGCTCAGGTGGGGGGGGGGGCGAGGAGGGCCACCCGCACTGCAACAGGTAACCCGGGGGGGGGGGGGCGCAGGGGAACCGCTCCCCGCCCCAGCTCACCTCTGCCACCTTGGCCTGAGTGTGAAGCCACCGCCTGCTTCTCAGCCCTCCCCGGCTTCCCACCAAACAGCTGATTCGCGGGAAGCTGGGCAGGGGGGCGGGGGGCGTGGAGAAGCAGAGCGGGGCAGCGCGTTCAGGGCAGGAGGCAGAGCAGAGGTGAGCTGAGGCCAGGCGCGGGGCGGGGAGCTGCCGGTGGGGGCTCTGCACCCACCAAATTTCCCCCATGGGTGCTCCAGCCCTGGAGCACCCAGGAAGTCGGTGCCTAAGGTGCCACTTTTGATGTGATCAGTGGGAAGAGCAGCCGGTCTCCCTGCTCCCCCACAGCTACGCTTTCCCACCCCTACGAGCCAGAGGGACCTGCCGGATGCTTCCTGGGAGCTGCCTCAGGTAAGCACTGCTGGGATTCCCCACCTCGCCCCCCGGCAGGTGCCTCTGGCTCTTAGGGGTGGGGTGGGCACCCACTACGGTGGCCCACGAGACCCTCCTTCCCAGTTCTGGGGGCAGTCAGGGGAGGGGGGTGGATGGGGCAGGGGTTCGGGGGGGGGGAGTGTCAAGGAATGCGGCGGGGGTTGGATGGGGCAGGAGTCCTGGGGGGTGGGGGTGGGCAACAACCCCCTCGTGGGGTGAGGAGGGAACCCGTTGTTAAGATTTTGGCAGCTCATCACTGTATATATATACATACACATACTCTTCCTCATTTAGTAGGTCTATTTTCTTTTCTGTATATATTGGGATGAAAGTAATAACTAATTTATTAATTTACATCTGTCTTACATAACAAAATAAAATAAATTATCCCTTGTAAAAACAAGTAGAGAAAAATCTTACAACACTTGTGTGATGGGTTAGATCAGAGAAACCCCCTTGGGGCTGCCAGCTGGTGTGCCAAGACTACTTCTGCCCCTGCTTTCCCTGCCCTCCCAGCTTGGGACTTCAGTGCCCTGCCTGGTTTGACCCAGACCCGCTAGCCTGCTGCAAACCCAGACCCAGGTCTGAACCACGTCCCCTAACAGCTGTAGGCTTAATTGAAAGCAGGTTAAGAAGTGTTCCTGTCTTTAACACTCAGATGCTCAACTCCCAATGGGGTCCAAACCCCAAATAAATCCATTTTACCCTGTATAAAGCTTATACAGAGTAAACTCATAAATTGTTTGCCCTCTACAACACTGACAGAGAGATATGCACAGCTGTCCGTCCCGTCCCATCCCGTCCCTCCCCCCTCCGCCCCGGCCAGGTATTAATACATACTCTGAGTTAATTAATAAGTAAAAGGTGATTTTAATAATAAATTAATTATTTAATAAATACAAAGGTAGGATTTAAGTGGTTCCAAGTAATAACAGACAAAACAAAGTGAATTACCAAGCAAAATAAAATAAAATAGAACACACAAGTCTATGTCTAACACAGTAAAAAAACTGAATATAGGTAAAGCTCACCCTTAGAGGTGTTTCAGTAAACTTCCTTTTACACACTAGTCTCCTTCTAGTCTGGGTCTAGCAATCACTCACACCCCCTGTAGTTAATGTCCTTTGTTCCAGTTTCTTTCAGGTATCCTTTGGGGTGGAGAGGCTATCGCTTGAGCCAGCTGAAGACAAAATGGAGGGGTCTCCCAGCAGATTAAATAGACTTTCTCTTGTGGGTGGATACCCCTCCCTCCTCTGTGTAGAATTCATAGAATCAATCATAGAATATCAGGGTTGGAAGGGACCCCTGAAGGTCATCTAGTCCAACCCCCTGCTCGAAGCAGGACCAATTCCCAGTTAAATCATCCCAGCCAGGGCTTTGTCAAGCCTGACCTTAAAAACCTCTAAGGAAGGAGATTCTACCACCTCCCTAGGTAACGCATTCCAGTGTTTCACCACCCTCTTAGTGAAAAAGTTTTTCCCAATATCCAATCTAAACCTCCCCCACTGCAACTTGAGACAATTACTCCTCGTTCTGTCATCTGCTACCATTGAGAACAGTCTAGAGCCATCCTCTTTGGAACTCCCTTTCAGGTAGTTGAAAGCAGCTATCAAATCCCCCCTCATTCTTCTCTTCTGCAGGCTAAACAATCCCAGCTCCCTCAGCCTCTCCTCATAAGTCATGTGTTCTAGACCCCTAATCATTTTTGTTGCCCTTCGCTGGACTCTCTCCAATTTATCCACATCCTTCTTGTAGTGTGGGGCCCAAAACTGGACACAGTATTCCAGATGAGGCCTCACCAATGTCGAATAGAGGGCAATGATCACGTCCCTCGATCTGCTCGCTATGCCCCTACTTATACATCCCAAAATGCCATTGGCCTTCTTGGCAACAAGGGCACACTGCTGACTCATATCCAGCTTCTCGTCCACTGTCAGCCCTAGGTCCTTTTCCGCAGAACTGCTGCCTAGCCATTCGGTCCCTAGTCTGTAGCGGTGCATTGGATTCTTCCATCCTAAGTGCAGGACCCTGCACTTATCCTTATTGAACCTCATCAGATTTCTTTTGGCCCAATCCTCCAATTTGTCTAGGTCCTTCTGTATCCTATCCCTCCCCTCCAGCATATCTACCACTCCTCCCAGTTTAGTATCATCCGCAATTCCAGCTACAAGATGGAGTGTTGGAATCACATGGGCAAGTCACATGACCATTCATGACTCAGAACTTACAGGTAGCAGCCATGGTTCACATGCTACGTTGAACGTCCTCAAGTAGACTTCTTATGTGGATTGGAGCCTTCCAAGATCCATTATTCGTTAAGCGCTTCTTGACTGGGCACTTAACTTGCAAATTCCTTTCTAAAGAAGCTGACCAAATGCCTTACTAAGGCCATTTAAAATCAAACAAATATACAGCCAATATTCATAACTTGGAATACAACAATGACACATGCATACAAATAGGATCAATATATTCAGTAGATCATAACCTTTACATAGATATGTTACATGGCATATGTAGCATAAAACATATTCCAGTTATGTCATAAGCATATTCCCATAATGCTTTATGGGGTGCAATGTCACAATTTGAATAAACCCCAAATCAGCAAGTTTTGATGATGTGCATCCTGGGGTTGCTAAGGCATTAACTAACAAACCTAAAGAACTAGCATGTTAACAGTCATGTTTTAAAATGTTATTAAGAGGTTCCAAGGAATTAAATGTGGTACTGATCTTCAAGAGTGTGATCCTGGCAATTACTACCTCATAAATCTAAATTCCATCCCTAGTGAAATCAAAGAATGACAATTATGGGGGACATTTAAAAAAAATCCAAGCTCCTAGAGATAACAGAACCAATAGGCAGCATGAATTTATAGAAAAATAAATCTTGCCAGGAAAAGTTGATCACTTTTCTTGAGCAATTAGTGGACAAAAAGAACATACTAGATATATCTGGATTATACTAAAGCATTGGCTACAGTGTCACAGGAAATTTTAATTTTCAAATTTAATTCAGATTGGCTGGAATGTGGCAACTGTCCGATGAAGGGAAACCTGGCTGCAGGACCACAAAAAAGGTAAGGATGATAATGGCAAAGTATAAAATTAAGGAGCTGTGTGCGAGGTACTACAGGAACAAGCATTAGCTATAGCCTTATTAACATTTTCATCTGTGATACGAGAAAAGGAGGTAAATGGCATATGGAAGTGGCTTGAACAGGATATTGATGCGGGAAGTGCTGCACACAGCCAGTGAGGAAAGAAATATAATAAAAGGGTGTCTTAGGCTACCCTGCCAACTTATGGCAGTATAACAATGTCACTCAAGGGTGTGGAGATGGAGTTATACCAATCTAACCCACAGTGTAGACAACACTATGTCAACATTAGGGCTTCTCCCACCAACATAGCTACCATGTCTCGGGGAGATGGAGTACCTATGCCAGCGGAAGAAGCTCTCATCTTAGTGTCTTTACTAAGCATTACAGCGACACTGTAAGTGTAGACACAGCAGTTAGGCAGGCAGACAGCCAATAAGTATCTGAGATCACTTTAGAAAATAAAAGATAGTTCATTGGGGCAAAATAATCAGTTATTTAACAAGAAAACACAGTGGGTCAAGGGACCTGAGTTCTGTTCCTGTTTCTGCCACTGTCCTTCTGTCTGAGCTGGGGCTAGTCACTTCACCAATCTGTTTCTCCTCCCACCCTTTGTCTGTTTTAAGTACTTAGACGGTATGTTATTCAAGGCAGGGACTGTCTCACAGTCTGTATGGTGCCTAGCACATTAGAGCCCCAGTCTTTGTGGCAGCCTCTTTGTGTTACTGTAATACCAATAGCAGGTGACAGCTGAAGGAGGCGACAGAGGCAGATGACTGAGATCTACTCCAGGATTCTCCTGGGGAAGGGACATCATTTACATTATGTCCCTACTCTACTCGAGGCATCTGCACACATTATGTTCCCATGTTGCAGATCTCCTCCATTACCCGCAACCTAGTGCACCTAGGACCAGTCATTTACCCAGCAGTCTGGGATTCACACACCATTTGTCACACACGCACAAAAAAACTGAGGTGTTATCTTCTATGGAAGAACATGCTTTCCTGCTTTCCACACACTTGCCACCACTTAGCAAGAACTTGCCAAGAACATAGCACAATTCAGAAAGGGATGGATTGGTTATGTATATGGACATATGCAGAGTTATAAGAGTTAATGCTAACAAAAAATTTGGACAGACTATTAAAACTCATGGGACAGGGCCTGAGCCAATCTTTAGCTAGTAGAGTTCTGGATGAGACCTTCACCAACATCTACCCACTGCACAGTTCTTACAGCTTCCTCTGAAGTCCTATTGTTCCACTGTTGGAGGCATATACTGTACCTGGTAGACATGTGGTCTGATGCTGTGTGTTAATTCTTATGTTACACCTCAAATAGAGTTTTATACTGCAACCTTCATAGGAACAAGAAACAACAGGGACACATAGATGCAAATGGTAAACAGCAGTACGCCATTCAAACAAATAGCATTTACAAAATCATGTCAATTCCTTGAACCCAACATTGACTAAATACAGGGAGTACAACTATTAGCTGTAAGTGAATAAAAAAGTATTTATAAAATGGATAATTTGGATCTGATTAATGTTTATAAATGTGTTTACATATGAATTGGATATTAACCTATAGCTCTAAATGGTTTAATTAGCCTTGAAATATTGTCTCAGTGTACAATGAAAAATAACTAATTCACAAAGGAAAATGAAAAGAAAATCTGCAAGCTCAAATGAGGTCAATTAATTAAGCAATTTGCATAAATTTGAATGGTTATTTTCTGGGCATTTTTGACATTTTGCACTTCCTATTCCCATCACACCAACAAAATACTTTTCTGTCACCCTATTTATGTGATACATCAATCATCCAACAGGCTCACTGACTAGCCGCATGCACTGCAGTATAGCAGTTTTCACACACAAGCTTCCTGAACCATGCACAATCTAGCATCCCATTTACAGCTGTATTATCTTATCACCAGCAGATGAACTTACAGACTACTTTAGCTTCATTATTACCACCAAATGGAGAAAAGGATATGAAATTTGACTTTATTGTCAATGGATTTTCACATTGTGAAACCCAAGCAGATGGTAACAATTACAGATGGGTAGACATTTTTCACACAAAGGGCCAAATGCTGCATATTTCACCAGCTGAAATCTGGAGTAACTCATTTAATTTAACTGGAGTTTCTACATATTCAGACTGGTGAAAATGAGAGCAGTGAGAGCCCAATATCCATAGTCACCAGTGGAACCGTGAAAAACTCCAGAGTAGTTTTCTGTGTTTAATGCTGCAGCCGCCCCATGGTTACTACAGTTATTTCCAATTATAATTATAGGGGAAAGTTTGGGGCCTACTAGATAGTAACTTTTTGGCAAATGGAGACTCCTTAGTGGCAACCATTGTGTACACTTGTTCCCCAAACCAATCTCTAGTACCGTAGCACTCTGCTCCCCTACAGACAGTGTCCTGCAGGCAGGGTTGTTCTGTGTACTTGTGGAAATGCCATGAGCATAGTGACAAAGACCTTGATTTTGCAAGTGACAGTACACAAGACTGCAGCGGGGCTTTGAAATCATCCTTATGCTGTTGGCTGCAGCATCGTGGCCTAAAGCTGTAACCTCTGACCAGTCTGTTCTCTGTTACTGTTGTCCTTTGGCTAAATAAGCACACACCCAATGCCGTCAATCCTGCAGTTGGGGATTTGTGTGAATTTGAAAGAGTTGAGCGGGGTTTTGGTTTTGCAAAACATTTGACTGAGAAATAATGGCTTCATTCTCCACTTGTCTGCATCACACAATCTCATTATGTTTGTAACAGGGAAAAATCTTGGCCCAAATGAAGTCAAAGGGAGTTTTTCCATTGACTTCAGTGGGGCCAGGATTTCACCTCTCAGAGCTAGTAGCTATCCCAGAGATGAGTTGGGAAAAATAATAAGTTCTTTTCATTAAGGACTAAATTGAGTGCCATGTGCAAGACAGTTGGAGTGCTCAGATTGCCTTACAACTAAAGTTGGTCAGAACCTATTCGGCAAAATGTATTTTCTCTGAAATATGCTGTTTTGAAGTCAAAGCATTTAGCAGCGACATATCAATTTAGATGAAGTTTTCAATGGAAAAGTGTCTGAGGTCTAGGGCTCCCTGGTCAGGGAAAAAAACAAGAGAGAGAATGAAAAACCTGACCTTTTCATACCATAAATGCTATTTCAACACAAATCTGTTTCCTCGGTAATTTTGGAAAGATTCTTTTTTCATTTCAATGCATAATGAAAACAAATGTTAAAACTTTGAAAGTTATTATGAAATTGAGGCCTTGTCCACACTAAAGGGAAAAGTTGATTTAAGCTACGTGAAGAGCGTAACTCAAATCGACGTAGCTTAGATTTACTTACCAGGGGGTCCACATTACGTGACATCTCGTCTCTTCCATTACTCTTCTCGATCAAGTGGAGTACAGGAGCTGATGGGAGAGTGATCCGCAGTCGATTTAGCGGGTCTTCACTAGACCTGCTAAATTGATTGTCAATGCATCGATCGCGGCAGCATTCATCCTCTGGTAAGTGTAGACAAGCCCTGAATTGTCATCCTCTGGCCTTCTCTACCTCAAATCCTCCACCTACACAACTCTCCTGGCAGAATATTAGGCAACAACATGCAGAAATGTAAAATAAAAGCACTTCATCCTCAGACCAATCTTTCATTGGCTGGTTAGTTATCCTAAGGGCAAAACCTGGTTACCTAGCAACTTTTGAGAACTGATAAACCAGTGTATTGGTGTTACAGCCATCCTGGAGAGGTTCAGTAATTTTTACCTTGCATCAGTGTTTTATAGCTGATGCCCTCTGAAGTGGAAGTTATGTATCAGAAAAGGATAAAACTGCTCAGATAAATGAAAACACAGTCTGAACTTTGCCCAGCATAATCAGTTGCATGATTTACTCCCCACCCAGAATCACAGCAGAGCTTCAGGATTTATCAAATGCAGTCTTAAAGGACTCTTAAAGGAGGAGATCACATTTGCGAGAAGAGACAGAGTAAATGGGTGGTCCTCTCTCTTCCCCTTCTTCAACCCCCCACACAGCCAGCTGTTAGAATGCAGCAGGAGACAAAGCACAGCCAGGCTGCATTATGTACTACAACAATATTTCTGTTGCCACTTTATTTTCCTCAACTTTTATTCTGCTGTAAATGTTCTGACACAGTCGCTGTAAACTTGGGCAATAAAATGAGGATAATTGTGCTAACCTGCTTCCTAACTTCAGTAATGATTTTAAAGTGCTATAGACATGTGTTATATATTAAGGCCAGACAATGGCAAAGGTGGCTTTCCTGTTATTTATTTAAATTCTGACCTGTGACTCTGAATGCTTCCCTCTGGCTTATTTTCTGTTCAGATAAGTCCAATGCTTGATATTTATCAGCTCCTGCAACATGATGTTAATTCTCCTAGAAACTACATGTCAGAATATTTGTACTTTACTTCACATGTTATCAATAAATAGTGATCTTATATACCGAACTGTACCGATAGTGAGTGCAGTATGTGATATATTTAAATCCTCTTATTTTCTTTCATTTTCATGTATTTAGCACACTTAGAAGTCACCTATCAAAAGTCATTGTTATTTATTGTATAGTAACCTATGGGCCAGATCTTCAGCTGCTATAAATCAGATTAGCTCCATGATGACACCAGAGCTGCACTGATTTACACCAGATGAGAATCTGGCCCACAGAGTCTATTACAGACAGAATGCAGAAGTCTTAGCACAGGCTCTTTTTGCACTTTTTTATGAGCTAGCCAAACAACAATACATACACTGCACTCTGATAAAGGAGAGAGGAGACAATACTGAACATCTAGCATTTATGTTACTCACACCATCCGAGGTGGAGAACCCGAAAGTGGCAGTCATCATCTTCATCATCATTCTAACCATCATCATCATCCTCCCAAATTTCAGAGTAACAGCCGTGTTCGTCTGTATTCGCAAAAAGAAAAGGAGTACTTGTGGCACCTTAGAGACTAACGGTTAGTCTCTAAGGTGCCCAAGTCCTCCTTTTCTTTTTGCGAATACAGACTAACACGGCTGTTACTCTGAACCCTGTCATTATGCAAGGCACTGCATTTAGCCGTATGGAGTGGAAATCTATCAACTGCATGAAAAAACTTGTACAGATACAGACAGACATCATCTTCCTTTCCAAATGCAAACAGATGGACATCGTACCAAAAGGACTGAAGGGAAAAAATCCATTACAATCTACATACCACACAGACTATGCTGACAGCTTGTGCCACACGCTCTCAAAGATCCTCCCAAATAGTCATCATCCTAGCATTCGACCAAGGCATGCAGACTGGGACACAGCGCCTATAATGTGTTACTCTGACACCCATGGGGGTTTAACATATTTATGAAGGTTTTAATCCTTTTTACTTATTTGAACTTCCACACAACACTACTTTTGGGGTGCCCCATTTTTCATTAGTTCCCCATATACTCATTAATGTTTACGTTACTTAATCGCCATAACAATTGGTGGCTAGCACATCAGTGACACCATCTGTCTGCAAAATTCCAAAAATACTCTAACCAGCTTTAACTGGTACTTTATAATATATATTTCCTACATATTAGCCTTTAACATACTCCTCATGCAGCATTCTGTCTTGTGACATCTTGTGATATAGGGTCACTTACTGGTCATGAAGTTTACTTTCTTGCTTATGGCAAGTCTTTCTTTAGACCTGAGGCCTTGTTTGGCTCAGCTAAATACCTTACAGGACTGAAGCCTGTAGGCTATGTGTTACAATATTCATTAATACTTATATTTCACCTCTATGTTCAGAATATACCTGATATCTTATGTCCTTGGCTACATTGTCGTGTATCCACCATAGCCATCAGGGAGTAACACTTCTGATGAGCCTAAAAGAAAAAGACATGTTAAAATAAATAAATAAATAAAATAATAAGAGCACCGAAAACAATTGGCAGGTAGTAAAAGGTTTGCAGAGGGGAATAAGAGGCAACACATGGCAGAATCAGGTCAAGTCTGTACCAGGCCCCGATGCAGCACTTCCTACTTCATTTGCAGTCCTCCCTGATATACAACAGAATGTGAAGTACTTAAAATGTCAGGAGGCCTCCAGAGCCCTTTGTAGCCTGCCCTGGGGAGCTACTCATACCCTGATGTGAGAGAACAGAATCCCTGGATTGTGATGCGGGCCAGAGTGCACCAAAATTCAACTGAGAGGCATTAGGCTCAGGAAAAGAGGCACATGGGTCCCAAGTTCATGTCTGAACATTCACAGTGCTTGAAGTTCTGTGGCAGGTTGCCAGGAAGCTATAGGTCATCTTGGTCAATGCAAAACACTTAGGGCCACATTTTTAAAGGTTGGTTTTCAATGGGAGTTAGGTGCTTAGTCACTTTTGAAAATTCTGCTAAGTGCCTATCTGGATCTTTAGGAGCCTAAACACCTTTAAAAATCTGGCCATTAGGGCCTAATCCAAAGCCTATTGTAGTCAATAGAAAGATTCCCATTGATTTCAATTGGCTTTGGATCAGGTCTTTTCTGGCTGGGGAGCTGTTGATGTTGTTTGATTGCAAGCGTCTCCCTCTCACAATGATATTCACCTAAGTGCAGGTGATTAATATTGGGCTTTGGAATGCTGTACCATGCCAGTCCCATTCAAGCACCGAGGATTAAAGTGGAATTTAAGTGGTACATAGGCCTGGGGATGTACCTCCATGCTGGGATGTGTGATATAATACAGATCCCATGTTTGAAAAGTACAGTACTTGCTCCTGAGCCTTTGGCTACTAGCAGCTTCGTACCTGGGTATAATTTAACAAACATACCTGTGAAAAAGGAAAAAAAATAGGTGAACTGCAACTCACCACACAAATTCACACTAGAAAATCTGTAGGCCCAATTGTAGAAACCTTACTCATGGGAGTAGTCCCTCTAAAGTTAGTGGGACAATACAAAGGGCTCAGAGATCAGGCCCTATACATTTCAAAAGTATCTGGCCAGATCATTTTAACTCTGTAAATAATACTTTGTCCATATCCATCAACTTTCACCCGAGGACCAGAAAGCTCTTTACATGCATTCACTGAATCTCCCAACATCCTGATGAGAAAAATACATCTTGCAATACCCTTTCTGCAGATAGGTAAAGTGAACAATTCAGTAACTTCCCCGAGGTCACATATCAAGGACTATTGCAGGGCTAGAACACCCAGTTCCCTGCTCTAACCACTAAAGAGAACACTGCCTCCAACACAATGTACTGGGAACTAAAATTTGCAAACTTGGGTTCCTAAACTTAGGGCTTGTCTGCCATACCTGCTTGATGGGCGGGCAGTGATCAATCCAGAGGGGGTCGATTTATTGTGTCTAAATTGCTCTAGTCTAGACACAATAAATCGACCGCCGAGCACTCTCCCGTCGACTCCAATACTTCACTGGAGCAAGAGGAGCAGGCGGAGTCGACGGGGGAGCGTCAGCTGGCGACTTACCACAGTGAAAGCACCGCGGTAAGTCGATCTAAGTACGTCGGCTTCAGCTACATTATTCAAATAGCTGAAGTTGCGTAACTTAGATCCCACTCCCCACCCCAACAGTGTAGACCAGGCCTCAGGCACCTAAGTCCATATTTATTCAGGTAAGTAAGTAGCTGGTTTTCTGAAAGATTTTGCACCTGCAGCTCTGAGGGATTCCAGTGGGAAGAGGGATTCCCTAACACAGCTGCAAATAAAGTCACTTAAAAAAAATAAACCCCTCAACCCCCACAGATGTGGACTATTTTATACCATCTAACAGAACAGAAGATGATCCACAGCTGAGGGCATTTAGCAACCTATACCGAGCCACATCCTCCACTGGTGTAAATTTCCTTAGTCCCATTGAAATCAAAGATGCCAAGCCAATTTACACTAGCTGAGAATCCGGTCCATTTTCTTTAATCTCTTAAACTGATTTTTTAAACAGACAAGAGAAACCGATGCACTCTTCCGCCAAAATGAATCTGTCTTTTTTGTTTTGTTTCTTTCTTTTTTAAAATAGTTTGGTTAAAAAGAACTCCTCAAGGGTGTTCCGATACTTTAACCTGAACAGTGGCTAAGCATGAAATGAATGCTGTTGGACTAATGGCCTCTGGGCAGGTATTCTGTGCTAATGGAATAGCATTCAAAAGCTTTGAGAAGGAAAAAAATGCTGAGTGAATTTTGTTGTGATTTATGGGTGAAATACCTACATTTGCAGCAGGGCTAGGGAGTTCCATAAAGGTCTATAGTAAGGAATTATAATGTTTCAAGCTAATTATAATGCAAACTAAAGAAATACACATTGAGAAGGGAAGAAAGGTACATTCCCTAAGTGGAAATTTATAGAACATTTACTGTCAAGAAGAAGAGAGGTTATTTTTATCTGAGAGCTATTCCTCACAGATTTCTAAATCTACAGGGCCACTGTGCTACCTTTGTTGTGATTATAGACCTTTGTTACTAACAATTGCATCAGCTGTCCCCCCAAATTTATATTTAAAAAATCATTCTTAATTGGTGTAGTATACACAACAGCATCATTGGGCAGACTCATCAATCTCAGTGACTCCACCAGCCATTCCCTCATTGGGCTCATCTTTTCAAACCCACGCTTTTCAAACTCAAACTTTGCAACGCTGCAAGATGGAGGTTCCTAGGGTTGTATCTGGGACCAGAGGTATTGGCTAGTGTCATTCGGTTGCACAGTCCAAGCAGCGGCTGGCCAAAAGTGCTCACTCACGTAGCTGGGAGCAGCTTACATGCTAGAGGCTGTGTGGGGACAACCCGGGAGTGGGGGTTCTCACAGCAGAGCAGGGTAAGGCTGGCTCCCAGTGTCAAGAATTGGAGTGACCTAGCAGATTACCGGTCCAGATAACACCAGAGAATGTCACAGTTGTGGTTACTAAATTGGCATACAGAGGGAGCCAAATTTAAGTGCAGACATTTCCCCAGCTAGGTCGATGCAAGGCAGCATACATCACCCTAATCCTGTCATGTAGACCATGCCCAAATTTGTGGTGGCACCAGGGCACTTCATTCTGTCTCTTGAGGGCCCTTCCACTCAATCTCTAGGGCCTCATCATGTAACACTGGCTGCTAATATCTCCCCTACCCCTCTGCCTGCCTGTGTATCACTCATTGCTAATGAAAACACTGAACGTCAGAGCATTCCTTTAGTTGTCTAACTATGGATTAAATGCCTCACTTTAAGCCCTCTAATTGGAAAACTTTTGCTTTAACCTGTTTCTATTTACCTGTCTTTAAAATTAATGTAATACTTACTGTTGTGAGGCTTAGTTACTCAATGTTTGTAAAGTTCTCTGAGATCAGAAGGATGATGTGGGAGAAATTTTGCCTCTAGTGGCTCCCATTGATTTTGGTAGTAGCCTCACAAGAGCATCTGAAGGGAGAATTTATCATTATGTAGCTTTCCTTCTCCAACTAG
Source organism: Lepidochelys olivacea (assembly GCF_965140295.1). NCBI lineage: Eukaryota > Metazoa > Chordata > Testudines > Cheloniidae > Lepidochelys > Lepidochelys olivacea. The sequence goes on from NC_140412.1 coordinate 13,846,713, forward strand.
CTAGCTTAAAGGTGTTTTTATTTAAAATCAGTTACATTTTGGTTAAGGAGGCTTGTTGTCAACTGATTGGCCGTTTGGTTGAGACAGTGATTAATTTGGTTCTAAAAATGATTTTTTAAAAAAACTTTTGTCCCATCTAAAATTGTATTGAATTTTACAACGTTAGCTGTAGATAGAGGCCTGATTCCATACTCCAAGTGGAGCTCCATCGCAATGGAGTGGCAATGATACTTTGTATGAAATCTATAGTAGGTATGACAAAAGCTATAACCAGGCAGATGGAAATCTCAGACATTGGATCAGATCCTCAGCTGTTGTAAATGAGCATTGCTCTACTCAGGTCAATAGAGCTATGCCAATTTATACCAGGTGCGGTGCTACCCTTTCATTGTACATACTGAGGGTCAGTTTCAAGCATACAGCTCGGACCGAAGTTAATGGGAGCAGTGCCTGTGTAGAATGTGACCTTTTACTTTCAAATACCTCCAGTAATTTTATTGGTGTATCCCATCAGGAGAAGATCATAAAACATTCTCTCTCCTAAGTCAAACACATCTATGATTTCATCTCTGTTGTGCCTGATGGGGGAGTTTTTCCACTTGATTTTCTGACATTTAATAACAAATATTTAACTGCAGCATAAACCAGTGAGACCCTTTGCTGAACAAAATGCTGATGGCATGCCTTAGCTTCTATATATTGCTGGCTTTATTAACTTTCAGATCAACTGTCGTGTCAGAGGATTAGCTGATCCATTTCCCAAGCTAGGTTATAAATCCGATATTCTTCAGTGGGATGTGTTTGCATTCAGTGGTTCAACCACACTTGGCACAGCACCATCTTAAGGCCTGTTTGTTTCCAGTATGGAACCAATAAAGTTTCCTCATAGAATGGAAGCCATTGGGTCATCTGGGGTCTATGTGAACAGTTTGCGTGAAGTTTATAGGTTACTCTTCAAACTTTGATCAAGAAGATAAATTTATGAGATCATGAAGCAAACCAAAAGCCATAATCTGTAAAGCATGGCACCAAAATCATTCCTGTTGGTCTTGGGTCAGACTTTTGTAGCAATTATGTATTATTATTATTATGTAAAATTGTATTAATAATAATAATATCTGGGCATCATACATAAACAAAACCAGCTACATAAACAAGCTGGGCATCATACATAAACAAAACCAGGCAAACTAGAGGCAGTGGTGCGTTGCTGAATCTAGGTAAATCAGAGAGGTGTAGAAGCGCCTTTCCCTTTTGAAGCTAAAAAAATATGGACTCCAGCCAAATTCCTCACTCAGAATAAAAAGTGCAGCAACCTTTCTCCTCTACCCAGTCTGGAGAAACACTAAGGCTCAGGGAAAAGAAAGGCAGAACTTGAGAAAGAGAAAGGCAGAGACAAAGATAATTTAACAAACATACCTGTGAAAAGGGAAAAGGAATAGGTGAACTGCAACCCACCACATACATTCACACTAGAAAATCTGTAGACCCAATTGTAGAAACCTTACTCATGGGAGCAGTCCCTCTAAAGTTAGTGGGACAATACAAAGGGCTCAGAGATCAGGCCCTATACATTTCAAAAGTATCTGGCCAGATCATTTTAACTCTGTAAATAATACTTTGTCCATATCCATCAACTTTCACCCGAGGACCAGAAAGCTCTTTACATGCATTCATTGAATCTCCCAACATCCTGATGAGAAGGGTAGATCGTGCAATACCCTATCTGCAGATAGGTGAAGTGAATGATTCAGTAACTTCCCCAAGGTCACATATCAAGGACTAGTGCAGGGCTAGAACACCCAGTTCCCTGCTCTAACCACTAAAGAGAACACTGCCTCCAACGCAATGTACTGGGGGGCTAAAATTTCCAAAGGAAACATGATGGTATGATGTGTTATAGGTGCTCAAACACTACTGTAATGGGGGCCATATGAATATCTAGATATAATTTTTATCAGCTTGAATCTGGAACAGCCACATTACTCATGAGCAGCAAAGCTAGGAATGAGTTATCCAGGTCATCTGGCAGGAGTGACAGCAACATTATCTAAGCTGTATTGTACATATGTAGTATTTTCTATTTCTGTTTTATATGTTAAAGCTACAGCTTAGTACATGACGGTTTGAGCTGTAAAATATATACCAAGAGAGAGAGAGATGCTCCAAAGGGCCAAGTGAACATGGCTACTGGAAGCTTATTTTCCTGACTTCTTCTTCTTTTTTGTGACTGTCCATCCATAAATTTGAATATTGTGTGTGTGTGTCAGAGAGAGAGACACACAGACAGACCGACAGAGCGTTATAAAAACACTCAGACATTTCTGAAGCTTGGTAGTAGGTTTCTTTTCTTTATTCAAGATGTGTACACCCTGCCTTTCAGAGCCAACAGGACACCCTCTTTGAAATATATGATTGATACCTTTTATGTCTCTCTTTCCCCATCACAATTCCATGATTATAAATAGCATGATAGTAAATTGCTTAGATAAGATACATTTTTAACCCAAGGAAATATATGCTTTCATTATGGAAGGGCAAACATGTTTGAATACAGTAATAATTCTCTGAAACTCTAGTCAAAACATGGATCTATTGTATCATTTGAATTGAAAAGAACTTGAATGCTTCAGAAACAAGACAGTTCTTTAAAAAATCAGGTAAGGCAAGGGCAAAGGTCATTATTTTTCAGACTTGTGCATATCTCCATTCCACCCAGGATAAATAACATAGGACTATTATTACAAACCTGACCTTGGCTGTCTTCAGGGTTTGATCCCATGACCTTCAGCACAGACCTGCTCATACAGCTTCTGATAGTGCCACTCCATGGGCTTTGGACTGAGTAGATGAGCTGTCTCTACAGTGATCCCTAGCACACTAGTAACAACCATTAAATACATTTTAAAATGCACTAGAAATTTCAGGAAAAAAGTATGAAAATGTTGAAATCTGAACTTCAGTAAGGGAACTCTACTCCCTACCCCATTCCCAGGGATGAATGGCTGACGAGAACTCTGGAAGATCGAAAATTAAACACCACCAGCTTGAAGGCCCCAGTTCAGCAAAGCAGTTAATCCCATTTTTGAACTTTAAATATATAAGCACTGGCTTCCCCATTCATCAAAGTGTTTTAAGCATAGACCTTAAAAGTTAACCATCCACTTAGGTACTTTGCTGAATTGGGGCCTTCGTAAATACAAAGTCTATCGTTTCTCTTTTGGTATGTCTAAATATCCCCTCCTCACTAACAGAAACGCCAGAAATATTATCTGCCACTTACCCTTTGCCATAGCACTGCTAGCATATGCTTTTTGGCATAAGAAGTAGAGTATCTTAGAGAAATATGGTATCAGATAAGCACTGACCTATTATAATGGCTTGCAATGCTTAATATGTAAAATATGAGATCAACAGAATGCCAATTTGCCAAACAAGGAAAAGTTAACGAAAGTGGGTTTCTGAGTTGCTTCCCCCCCGACAAGTGTCCAAGAGTCCAAAATGCAAATCATAGCTTTATTGTTAATACAGTTCTAAAAGCAATCTCGGCTTTATCGTTGTTAACTAAATATAGAGTGAACTATTTTAAACAATTTCTGTCAGAAAAATGCCTTCATTTTGTATGGCTCTATTTTAGTTCCATGGCTTAATCCAAAAAAAGAATCAAAGTCTCAGCTTTTTCAACTTCCTAACTTGGAAATCAAAGTAGATGACTAAATTTTGGCTTAATTCCGATCCTTGAATCAAGATTATATTTCCAGAAGCAGGTGCAGAAAGATCCTGTGCTATAATTAGAGTGGGAAGGATTTGATTTTAAAAAGCAATTGACAATAATTGTCAGATGGATTTTAAAGAGGAAGGGTGAAGTCTTCAAAAGCCATTGAGGGGGATATAGATGCACAGTTCCCAGGAAAATGAATAGAACTTGTACATCTATATCCCCTATACAGACCTGTACAGGTCAATGCACCCATTCAAATTCTCCTGGTGTTTTAAGTGTCTCAGGGTGTAAATACAGTGTAAGTGCTACATAGAATTTGGGCTGAACCCCTGCAAGGAGGAAGGGGGAAATGCATCCAATCTGCCCAAAAAGTGATGAAAAATACTTTCTATAGTTAGTAACTGAATTGTACAGATTTAGAAAGTTCAAAAACATATGTTCCACTTGCCAGCTAGTTTATTCTGTCACTATTAATTCTCTGTGGCCATCAACCAATTAATAAGATGTTAATATTACAAAATGTTAAAAATTATTATCAACTGTATCGAAGTCATCATGAGTCTGGATTTCACCAGCCATTACATTTTCTAACAATAACAATTAGTATCTAATGTTATTCAATTTCCTGATAATACAAGAAATTAAAGTGATCTAGCTACAGAGTTGGAAATCACTATGACTCATCAGATTTCATAACATTAAAAATCTAGGTTTCAGAGTAACAGCCGTGTTAGTCTGTATTCGCAAAAAGAAAAGGAGTACTTGTGGCACCTTAGAGACTAACCAATTTATTTGAGCATGAGCTTTCGTGAGCTACAGCTCACTTCATCCGATACAGTATGCATCCGATGAAGTGAGCTGTAGCTCATGAAAGCTTATGCTCAGATAAATTGGTTAGTCTCTAAGGTGCCACAAGTACTCCATTTCTTCTTATTAAAAATCTAATCTATCCAAGCCAAATTGCTCTATCTTGAGGACTGAGATCACACAGTGTTTGGCCTGAGTAAGGACTGCAGGATCGAAGTCTAATTATAATGAAGTTGTCTCTTTTTCACTTTGCCTGGATGATTCTTCACCTCTTCCTAGCTCTGACTATGGTTTTGCAAGAAGGCTGAATTACTGCTGAAAAAGGTCAAGAGACAGAAAAATTAGTTCATGTAGCTTCCAAGTAACATTTCAGCTGAAAAAAAAATCTTAAATTGTTTGTTTGTATAAATGAAAACATAGGAAAAAGGAGGCTTGCAAAACACTTGCACTATTTATGAATGATGCTCTTGTTTAAAAGAAACAAAGGAAATTGCTATAATTGTATGCAATCCAGTGTAACTATATCTATATAAGCGCATGGATTCAGTATAACTTTCAATCATTCCTCATTTTCCTCAGACTGTGTGTCATAAATATAAAGGGAAGGGTAAACCCCTTTGAAATCCCTCCTGGCCAGGGGAAAGCTCCTCTCACCTGTAAAGGGTTAAGAAGCTAAAGGTAACCTCGCTGGCACCTGACCAAAATGACCAATGAGGAGACAAGATACTTTCAAAAGCTGGGAGGAGGGAGAGAAACAAAAGGGTCTGTTTCAGAGTAGCAGCCGTGTTAGTCTGTATTTGCAAAAAGAAAAGGAGGACTTGTGGCACCTTAGAGACTAACCAATTTATTAGAGCATAAGCTTTCGTGAGCTACAGCTCACTTCCTCAGATGCATATCGTGGAAACTGCCTGCAGTTGATAGATTTCCACTCCATACGGCTAAATGCAGTGCCTTGCATAATGACAGGTTTCAGAGTAGCAGCCGTGTTAGTCTGTATTTGCAAAAAGAAAAGGAGGACTTGTGGCACCTTAGAGACTAACCAATTTATTAGAGCATAAGCTTTCGTGAGCTACAGCTCACTTCCTCAGATGCATATCGTGGAAACTGCCTTGCAGTTGATAGATTTCCACTCCATACGGCTAAATGCAGTGCCTTGCATAATGACAGGTTTCAGAGTAGCAGCCGTGTTAGTCTGTATTTGCAAAAAGAAAAGGAGGACTTGTGGCACCTTAGAGACTAACCAATTTATTAGAGCATAAGCTTTCGTGAGCTACAGCTCACTTCCTCAGATGCATATCGTGGAAACTGCCTTGCAGTTGATAGATTTCCACTCCATACGGCTAAATGCATCTGAGGAAGTGAGCTGTAGCTCACGAAAGCTTATGCTCTAATAAATTGGTTAGTCTCTAAGGTGCCAAAAGGGTCTGTGTCTGTCTATATGCTGGTCTTTACCGGGGATAGATCAGGAATAGAGTCCTAGAACTTTTAGTAAGTAATCTAGCTAGGTATGTGTTAGATTATGATTTCTTTAAATGGCTGAGAAAAGAATTGTGCTGAATAGAATAACTATTTCTGTCTGTGTATCTTTTTTGTAACTTAAGGTTTTGCCTAGAGGGGTTCTCTATGTTTTTGAATCTAATTACCCTGTAAGATATCTACCATCCTGATTTTACAGGGGGGATTTCTTTATTTCTGTTTACTTCTATTTTTATTAAAAGTCTTCTTGTAAGAAACTGAATGCTTTTTCATTGTTCTCAGATCCAAGGGTTTGGGTCTGTGGTCACCTATGTAAATTGGTGAGGCTTTTTATCCAACATTTCCCAGGAAAGGGGGGGGTGCAAGTGTTGAGAGGATTGTTCATTGTTCTTAAGATCCAAGGGTCTGGGTCTGTAGTCACCTAGGCAAATTGGTGAGGCTTTTTACCAAACCTTGTCCAGGAAGTGGGGTGCAAGGTTTTGGGAAGTATTTTGGGGGGAAAGATGCGTCCAAACAACTCTTCCCCAGTAACCAGTATTAGTTTGGTGGTGGTAGCGGCCAGTCCAAGGACAACGGGTGGAATATTTTGTACCTTGGGGAAGTTTTGACCTACGCTGGTAAAGATAAGCTTAGGAGGTTTTTCATGCAGGTCCCCACATCTGTACCCTAGAGTTCAGAGTGGGGGAGGAACCTTGACACTGTGCAATCCATACAAACAATTTGTCCATCTGCTTTCATTTTTACCCTTCCAGTCGAAGCATGTGGCATATATTCCATTGGATGTATGCTGCTTGAGGTGTCTGTAGACTGTTTAAATGAGGTAATGTTAAGATTTCAGTGTTATTCATCATACAGATATTTTACATACAAATTTGTCTTTTTCCACTTTGTTAATTTCATTTCCATTTTTATTTCTTGATGTTCCTGTCCCTTATTTTGTAGAGAATAGATATTTTGCCACATGACTATCTGGACTGTTCATATGAACTATAAAACTTCAGCGCCAGATGCTGGCCAGACAATGTGTGAGTATGCAAGGTGTAGAGACCCAGTGAGTTCTTCCCTTTGTGCTTCCTTGCCAGACTAAATCCCATACTTACTGACCCCGCCCCAGCAAAGTTGGAGGAAATCAGAAGAGCTCTGCTCCCATTTAGGCACTGTGAAGGAACTGGAGCTACTCTAATAACTTATAACAGTTTTCAAGTACATAAAAGGTTGTTACAAGCAGGAGAGTGAAATATTGTTCTCGTTAAACTCTGATGGGACAAGAAACAATGGACTTAAATGGCAGCGAGCGTGGTTTAGGTTGGACGTTAGAAAAAGCTTCTTAACTATCAATAGATAAGCACTGGAACAAATTGCCTAGGGAAGTTGTGGAATCTCCATCATTGGAGGTTTTTAAGAACAGATTAGACAAACACCTCTCAGGAATGGCATAGTTATTACGTAGTCCTGCCTTGAGTGCAGGAGACTCGATTAGATGACCTCTCGAGGCCCCTTCCAGTTCTATATTTCTATGATTCTATGAATACTGTATTTTGGCCTAAATATGGGATGTTTACTGTATGAATAAATTGGTTAATTTTCCACTTAGCAAAATTTGGAATGGCTGTTCTGCAGAAAATCTGACATTTCAACATTTGTTTTCATCCCCAAAAGGGATGAAAAATTGAAATTTCAATTTTTTTTCCCAGAATGGAGGTCTCCAAAAAAATTTATTCAAAAACATTAAAATGTTTGTTTCAATAGGCTTAGCTAAAAATAATAAAAAAAAAAAAGCACCTTTGTAAAACTGTAATGGTTTGTTTCACTTTGCTGAACTGACCTAAAACATTGGTTTTTGAGTAAAACAGCATTTCTCTTAACTTATATGAATTAGAGTTTGGGCCACCTTTGTCTCATATGGGCCATGCTCCTTGGCGGACTATGTCTTCCATAATGCAATGCAGACCCGGCTGACCAAACTCTGTGGTACATAAGGGGAGTCAAGTGGCTCAGCATAATGACAGACATAACCCAGCCTAGCCCCTGGGCTATATCAGGATCCCAGGCTCTACAGCCAATTTTTGAAAGACCTTCGTTATTAAACTTAGCTGTGCCTCAGTTTCTCTGAGGTACTGTGAGGCTTAATTGAAATATTTGAAGATCACTTTAAGACATATTCTCATCTCAAAAAGAAAAGGAGTACTAGTGGCACCTTAAAGATTAACCAATTTATTTGAGCATAAGCTTTCGTGAGCTACAGCTCACTTCATTGGTAGCTCACGAAAGCTTATGCTCAAATAAATTGGTTAGTCTCTAAGGTGCCACTAGTACTCCTTTTCTTTTTGCGAATACAGACTAACATGGCTGCTACTCTGAAATTCTCATCTCAGTTACTCTAGAGCGGCTCCATTTTAATACAATAGGACTCTATGCATTAGGGTCCTATGCCTGAGGATCTGATTGCAGAGTCAGTCTGTTGGCTTAATTCAATATAAAGATAGAGGCCATTTGCAAATTTCCTGTCTATGTTCAGATTTACATCCCCAAAGTTCCAGGGTCTTTCGTTCTGCAGTTGTGGATCAGAGCTGCTTTACTCCTGGTGATGTCATTCACCAAGTTGTTTAGCAAACTGGGAAAAGCTGTAGACACATATGGATAAGAATAGCTGTCTAAAGTACTTACCCCATCACCACTGTATCTGAGCACTTCACAACAATTAGTGTGTTTCATCATTACAACACCACCGAGGAGATAGGAAAGTGCTATTATCTCCTCTCAAAGCACAGAGAGGCTGAGTACTTTTTAAAAGGTATTTAGGTGCCTTAAGATGCAGATAGATGTCAGAGGGATTTGATTTGCAAAAACATCTAAGCACCTATTTGCATCTTTTCATGCCTAACACCTTTAAATACCTGGCCCTAGGTGACTTACCCACAGGAAGACTGGGGGGAAGGTCTTCCAAGTACTGGGCAAATGCCCTAACCACTGGATCCCACCCCTTTTGAGAATCTGCAGCAGCTTCAGTGGGGCTCCACAGGGTGTCATTCGGTGCAGAATTTGGTCCCACATCAGCAGTGACACCCCTTGAGGTATAATGACAAGGGCTGCATATCAATCCTCAAACTTAAAAGTGTAAGTGGAGCTCTAGTTTCATTGGGAAGAAGGGAGAAGATAGAAATAAAACAAAGAACAGTGGCCCATATCTAGCACTTCACAATTTCAAAATGCCCCAGAAAACATTTCCGGCTGGGACTTTCAGCCCTCAGTCACCATTTCTACTCACCCAACCCTGCCCGCTCATGTTCTTGTGCCTGCAAGTGTAAACACCTGCAAATACACCAGCTCTTTGTGGGAGGGATGATCTTTGTGTTGCGTGTTCGTACAGTGCCTAGCACAATGGGGTCCTGGTTCGCGCTGGGGCTTCGGGGGTGCTACTACAATATAAATAATAAGCACTACTTCACTAACCCTTGTGAGTGCCCTTTCAGACGTCTAACACCTGTGAAAACAAGTCGGCAGCATTTGTATCTACAAAAAAAATTACACAACATTGGAATTGCCATATTGTATCAGACCAAGATCCTCCTAGCCCAGGATCATCTCTCTGTCAATGGCCAGCACCTCATGCTTCAGAGGAAGGTGGAGGAAACCTCGCAGTAGGAAGACAAAGGGTAACCTATCCTCCATAAAGGTTTCATCCTAAACCCAAATAGAGATTAGTTTAAACCCTGAAGTTTAAGGTTTTACAGCCTTTCAAAATGTTTGCCATTGACTCATATAGTTCTGGATATTCTTGGTGTCCATACATCTCAATGACTTTTGCAGAAACAGGTAGATGCCAATACTTGCATGCACTTGTTAGGGCCATATGCAAGTATCAGAATTTTAGCACATGCTTGCAGCTACAAAGCCTAGGCTTGTGTGTGTGTGAAGGAACAAAGAATGAGGCCAAGAAGATTCCCATAGAAAAATGAACTATTTATCACTTAATTTCTATGGTGCATAAATAGGTGCATGATACGCATAGGAGGGTTCTCTTTCCTCTGAAACGTCTGGTACTGAGTACTATCAAAAGACACAGTCCTGCTCAGGATCAGCTGGAGAGGACCCTGTGCCTTGGTCGAACACAATGCTACTGTATCCATTAATTGCAAATGAACACTATGCTACTGTATCCAAGTACAAAACTGGAGCCAAAACCAAACTAGACAGAGCACTGCTCCATGTTATTATCATGATTCCCTGGTTTCTCTGCTATTGAATCACATCCTGTTTGAATGTCTTTGGATTAAAATGAATATGCCTGGAAAGAAATGTGATACTGTCTGCTGTGGTTTGCAAAAGAATGTCAAATTACTTTCTGAACGATTCAGCCAAAAGTTCTAAATGATACACAATCCATAGAGCTTATAATTAAAAATATGCAGGTGCATGAATATGGGTGCATTTTTCTCAGATATGCTTCTGAGATCTATAAAAGCCTCAGACATTACTAGGAATGTGCCGAATTAACCATAAATAATTCAGGTAGCCAGAGAACCTCTGCATCTGCTGTTTTGAAGAGAATCTGCACACACTGTCATTATCTTTGCTTCCATCCACTATTGTTCTGACTTGCTGTTTGAATGTAGGTTAGATATTTGAAGAAAAGGCCACTTTAAAAAAAAATCCAGATGTGTTATGCCAAGTTATACTCAGTTGTGTCAATACATTATTTCGGTGTCACTGACTGATATTATGTGACTCAAAGTGTCAAATATTGGAGAAAAAAATAAATTACTTCTCAGCTCTGGGTACTTGTCTGTTCCTATACTCAACAGCCTATCTAAATTCTTGATTGCTTTATAAAAGATCATGCCCCTAATAAAAACACTTCTCCCTCTGCATCTTTTAATACTGCTCTTTTTCTCTTCCTTCCCCTTCTCTTCCTTCCCCACCACCTGTCTATATCAAATTGGTTCTGGAAGCGAACTTATTTATTGTAAAATAGTAACTGTGGGGAATAAGTAAGAGGATTAATAGAACAGAGTAAAGCATTATGACCCCAAAGAAAAAAAAATCTGAGATTGAAAAAGAAGCTGAGCCTGTTGACCTGAGTCAATAAATGGGGTGTAAAAACTCTTTTGAGTGCTAAACCTGGCTCCATCTGGGCCCTTTGAGCCAGTCAAAACCCAATTACATTTCCATGAAGATCAGGAGAACTGTTCTTTACCCCATTGAGTGTTAAAAAAATTCAAGAGAGGAAGAACAGTCCTGGGGTGAGATACTGACCTAGGCCCTAGAAGATCTGAATTCAGTTCCTAGCTCTGCTGCAGGCTTCCCTTTTCCTTTTCCTTCCTTTTCCTCGCTCTGTGCCACAAGTCATTACCCGTGAAATGAGGATAATAATTCTATCAGCTTAGCCTATCAGAACCTTGGGGCCGGGATTGTCTCTTACTATATTTATATAGTGCCTGCCACAATGTAGCTCTGATCCTTCAGGGCCTCTGGGTGCTATTGTAATGGAAATAATAAAACTAATGGAGGGAAGCAATCATCAGGTTCCACAACTTCTGAGATCAACAATTAAAGTAGTGAATACAGCTGTGCAAATAACGTATTTTTCACTTAACATAAGAACAGCCATATTGGGTCAGACCAAAGGTCCATGTAGCCCAGTATCCTGTCTTCTGACTGTAGCCAGTGCCAGGTGCCCCAGAGGGAATGAACAGAACAGGTAATCATCAAGTGATCCACCCCCTGTCGCCAATTCCCAACTTCTGGTAAACAGAGGCTAGGGACACCATTCCTGCCCATCCTGGCTAATAGCCATAGATGGACCTATCCTCCATGAATGTATCTAGTTCTTTTTTTAACCCTGTTAGAGTCTTGGCTTTCACAACATCCTCAGGCAAAGAGTTCCACAGGTTAACTGTGAGTTGGGTGAAGAAATACTTCCTTTTCTTTGTTTTAAACCTGCTGCCTATTAATTTCATTTGGTGACCCCTAGTTCTTGTGTTATGAGAAGGAGTAAATGACACTTCCTTATTTACTTTCTCCAAACCCATCATGATGTTATAGACCTCTATCATATCCCCCTTAGTCGTCTTTTTTCCAAGCTGCCACTTCTCTGGCAGCTCAAAAATAAAAGTAAAATTTGCAAATCAAACAGCTGTAAAAAATGTCATTTTGATTGAACTAAGTGTTTTGTTTAGACAACACAAAAACCCCTCAAAGGCTCATATTTTAAATAAAGTGGTAAGAAATTTTGAAATAAGAAGTCATTTCAAACAGAAAAATCAAAACATTTCATTTCAGCAGGCCTACATTTCCTCCAATAATAACTCCCATTAATTATTCAATTTGCTCGCTCTCTTCCTACTGGTCAGTATCCATCAAATTATATTTCCTCTCCCATGCAATGCTGATTTCCACTGATGGATTAGTTTGTTTATAAAGATTGCAGCTGAACAGATTTGGAAAACTGCTGGAAGTTAATCGTTGGTTTCCCAGCTCGCAGGAGGCCAGGATTAAAATGCTCTTTACCTTGAGGCCGTCCCCAGGTACATAAGGCTCCAAAACCAGTTTGCAAAATTATATCTGAAGCACAAACAGAGCATACAATAACAAGAAAATGCATTGCCTATCTTTTAAACACTTAGGGAAACGTTTGGGATTGACACTGATATATACGTAAGTGAGACACTTACAAAACAGAGCATTTTGGAATACATTTTGATAAATGATACTTCCTTCCAACAATTGGTCTGCAGTGGAGGCTGTGTCACTTTCTAAGTGCATCTAAATTGCCCAGGACTATTAAGAAGTCATTTAAGCTCCGGCAATGTTTTGTCTGGTTCTGAAATTGAGCACTAAAAATGTATGCCTTGTCCAAACACATAATGAAAACATTATTTTTTTCCTTTCTTTCTAAGCCAACCCACCCCATGCATCCCCAATAATCAAAATAATAAATAACTGATGACACATCACAGCAAGAGTGAGTGAAATAGGAGCCATCACAGTCCAGTTTGAGAGCTTTCTTCTAGGACTGAGAGTGATATTAAAATCAGAGGATCCTTTTTACCACTTTATCTGATCCATGATTTAAAAGCAATATCTACAGGCTTCACAGGCCAGAGAAAAGCAATTCTAGATGAAAACAGAGAAATGATGACTAAGCGGAAAGCTGTTCTGATTAAACAAAGCAGCCAAGTGAAGGGGAGTAAAGAAACTCAAGTCAACACCCCGGTAGAAGAACAAATACAATAATTATTAAGCATCTATAGTATAGTGAAGAAGGCAGGGCTTCTGCGGCCCTTACCGGATGCCCCTCATAAGACTGCAGAGGTTAAAATGATAGATGTTCTTCAGGGCAGGGAGTGCCTGTGCCTACCTGTTTGTTCAGCAACTAGTATAGCCCATAGGGCTAGCTTGACTTTACTATATTCACTGCCTTTCCCTTTTTATTCTGCCTTTATTATATTCAGCAGTAATGCAAGGAACCTACAGGCCTGTATCTTGTAGGACATTGGCTTAGCAGTTGGCACAAGGCTTGAGGCCTATGAACTTCGGCACAGATAAATGGCCCAATGGTAAACCCCCTCCTAAGTTTGGGGGAATTGAATATAGAGTTTAGGGGAGAATTTTGTCCATAATGACATCAGCCAACCACGGAAACATGAGCTAAGATCAGCTTTTGTAAAGAACATCCAACCACAAGACTGCCATGGCAATGAATTGACATGTATGATAAGAAGTTGAAATCATAAATGGTTTTATATCATAAATGATTTAACCTATAGAGGGAGGCCACCTCAACATTAGTAAGGGGAGGAAATAGAGATAAGGAAGAGGGGAGAACTCCCTACGGAATATGCATTAGACACGGTAGCATCAGAATAACATAGTATAAAAGTGGCATCCCAGCCTGTGGGGAGAGGGAGAGAGAGATGTAGCCATTGGGAGGTACCAGAATCAGAGGGTTGGAAAAGACCTCAGGAGGTCATCTAGTCCAACCCCCTGCTCAAAGCAGGACCAACCCCAACTAAATCATCCCAGCCAGGGCTTTGTCAAGCCAGGCCTTAAAAACCTCTAATGATGGAGATTCCACCACTTCCCTACGTAACCCATTTGATTGCTTCACCACCCTCCTAATGAAATAGTTTTTCCTAATACCAAACCTAGACCTCCCCCACTGCAACTTGAGACCATTGCTCCTTGTTCTGTCATCTGCCACCACTGAGAACAGCCTAGCTCCATCCTCTTTGGAACCCCCTTTCAGATAGTTGAAGACTGCTATCAAAGCCCAAGACCAGTAACATTATCTCCATTTTGCAAATGGGTAAACTGATGCACACGGCAGGAATTAATTTGTCTAAGGTCAGTCAGCAGGTTAGTGGTAAAATCAGGAACTGAACCCACAACTCCTGAATCCTAATCTAGTGCCCTATCCATTAGGTTATGCTACTTCTTCCACTAGGCTATGAGGGCCACTGATGAAGATAAAGGTGACAGTGATGAGGAAGGTAATGGCTAACATTTCAGGTTTTTATGCAAGGGATAATGTGAGTATGGATGTTCAAATGTACTGTCTGTATTATCTCTATCTACTTTACTCAGCTGGAGTGTTTGTGACTGTGCTAAATGTCTTCATAAATTATTTGTAAATATAGAAGAGTTCCTATAGTGTGAGTGTTGCAGCTTCACATAGGGGTTCCCAACTATATAGTAATGTTAATAATACTGAGCCTGATCTTGGGAAAAGAACCTGTCAACTTGCAAAGTGATAATTGGGAATTCTTATACATAATCTATAAACGAGGTTACCCTAGAACAATGGCGATCATCTGGGCACTAAATAGCACTACTGCGTTATTTGAGAAGTGGTGTGTACTAATGTAGTTCAGTACTGTGAAACACAGTGACTGCAGTAACTGCTGTATGCAGACGGCCAGATCCTCATTTGATATAAATGGGAGCCGTTCCATTGACTTTTACACTAATTGAGGATCTGACCCAGCCTTCTACCTTCTCTATTATCAGGATGTCCTTGTTGCTAACTTGCTACTTGATTGTTCCAGCTTGGATAATAGGTTAGTGATGGTGGGAGGCTGGAACCATGTGGCCACTTTAATTGCTACAGTATATCAAAACTTCATTTTGTTATTTAAGATCTTCCTGTCCACAACATAACAGGACAAAGCACTTCTGTAACATTCATTTGATATCAATTCATTTGATAATTTAAGGCCCCAATTCTGCAAATTGACTTAGTGATGAGAAAGAGTGTAGAACAGATAAAATGCGGGCATTGTTTGGCTTTAACAACAGTACACTAGATGATTTAGATTGCCAACTCTTCTAAGTGACAGCTCAACCAACATGCAAGCAAAAGCTGAAAGCATGTCCAGGGTTGCAAAAACAGCAGGGTTAATAATTATTTATGATAAAAAAATATATATAATGAGAACCTCAGGAACCCCCAACTCAAGCATGATGTTAGAAGGCCAAAGGAATACAAGTGAGTCAATTCACATATCATGGTAGTAATATATAAGCCAGTGTGGATATCCAGAAGGAAATTATGACACAAATTGCCTAGTTGCAGCTGCATTCACCAGCTTAAACAAGCTTTGGCTGTCAAAAATCTGCAGCTTAAAGACCCAACTACAAGCCTTCAACTCAAACGTTATTTCTACATTAACAGATGGACATGAATGCTGGAAATCTACCAAAGACATAGACGGATGTCCACGTGCCTTTGAAAGCAAATGCCTTAGGAGAATATTAGGTATTTATAACAAATAGAAAGATTTGCCAGAGTTCAACAGCTCCTTATCTCCAAAGTTATCCAGAAAAGAAGATGGAAATAGCTGGGATATGCATTAAGAGGGAAGCCAGAACATCTGTCATGGCAGGCATGCCATTGGAAGCTAGAGGAACACATACAGGGGCCAACTGAAAAAAAATCCCTCCAAACAATACTTAGGAAAAATGTATGGGACTCACTTAATAACACGGATATGAAAAGAGCTGCCCAGAATAGACAGGGATGGATGTTTGTGCCCTAAGCAATTTTTAATACTGCAGAAAGTATTCCAAATCAGAAGTCAGCAAAGCAGTCACAGCAGGACATGCTTACAGTTCAGCAGGTGTTGAATCAAGGCCTATGTCCTTGAGCAGCTTCTGGAGTGACAGAAAGCTACAGTCTGCATAAATCACTGTGTGTCCTCGTATCAGATGAGTAAGTCTGGCATTATCCTGCTGACCTCCATGATATGAATGCTCAAGGACCCCTTTTCTAGCCATCCCCTTGACAGCACACCTATTTATGGTGACCACTGTGGAAATTACAGATAATTACAACTCTTGAAGAAAAGCATTTCAGTAAGTCACTATATTTTGCTACAAAAGCTTTGGCAACATTCATGTATGAAAGATGCACTTTAAAAATAACACCTGATGTAATGCAATACAGTTTGAAACAGCACTGTATGGTATTGGTGTTGTGTGGGTATTTTTGTACTCAATCACAGTGAAACTGAGCATTGGCCCTAATTATCCATCTGAAATAAGAACTGTGAGTGGCCCTGTAAAGGACACATTTTATTAAATAAAGAGGGCTTATTATATTGTTGGATAACAATCATATCTAATTTCCAGTAGTTTATTAGCAATTCAATTTAGGATTGGATTCATCCCAGAAGGTTTCAATATCTGATCTACTCTCAAGCACAATACTGAAACAATGAACAGAGTAAATCAATACCCTATCACGGCAATAAAGTGAGCCAAATTCAGCACTGATGTGTAAGGTGGTGCAATTTAGACCCCCCTGTACCAGTTTTAGCATCCTTAGACCTACTCACACTCAGCTGACTGTAGGTAAGTCAACCAATGATTCAGGAGGTGTAAGAAAATGAAAGTTCCACTCGATCAAGGAGCTACTATCACATTCCATGAAAAGAGTGACTGGTGTGAAACTGTCAGAAAATCCAGACATTAGTACCACTGTCCAGAGATCTTTAATTCCAAATACAAACTCCGATTGCTCGCAGTAGATTCAAGATTGTAAGAAATACCAGATTCAAATTATTATTATTATTATTTGTATAATCATAGCACCTAAGAGTCCCAGTTGTGGACCAGGACTCCATTGCACTAGTTGCTGTACAAACACAGAACGAAGAGGCACAAAATCAATGATTTGTATAGAAATCCAGCAGCTCTGAAGGTATACTTATGGAATCACGCAGCTAGTGAGCTATAAAAAAAAATACAGATAGTCCAGCCCCATGTACCCAACATGTCGTCCCAGTACACTGATTGGTCAATCCTCCTTCAAAATGCAGCTAATGACTGAAGAGTTTGTCAGAACGCTTCCAGTTTGACCACTTGTGGGACAGACTGAGCAACAAAAAGAGACGCAAAGAAGCATTTCTTGGGAGTTTTTCCTCAGTCTGTTCTTCTGATTCAGCTCGAGGAAAGTACAGTGGACCTGACAGTCACTATGAGGCCATTTAATGAAATTCTTAATATTCACAAACATGGGTCCACCTGAACAACAAATCCAAAACTGGATTTCTGACCCAAGATTACTTGTTTTGTCTTTCATAACATTTTACTTAATCATTCTCAGAAATATCCTTATGCTGATGCATGTACCAACAAAGCATTAAAACTGGAGCTGGATTTGTACCATTTTATTCTTAATCACCTAAAAATTTCAGCTTTGAGAAAAGAGTTACAGCATATATTATATGGATTAGAAACAACGGTATGAAGCTTAACGCCACTGAGATACTACTTGGTTTCAGGATCACCTTGAAACTTCGGTGCTAAAAGCAATACATGATAGTTGTGAGGACATGAAGCTTTTTTAAAATCTGTAGCAGGAAGACAGGTGGGACTGAACAGGAGATGGTTCGAGGCAGAATCTCTCCCGTGAAGCAAAGATAGAGTGAGAGGACTGTCTTATGTGTTTCCCTTAGTCTAGTGAAGTTGCTTGTTCAGTGTTAGAAGAAAGCTCCTCATTCTGTGATTCTTTACAGTGCTGCCCAATACTCGCTAAAGTGATGAGAAAACACTTCTAAAAAATGTACTTAAATCAAGCAGGCAGAACTATCAGGAGCTTTTTGAAAGTTATCTCACCTTCAGTTTCCACTGCTTCAAAATGGGAAAAATGCTATTGACCTGGGTTCTGCATTGTGAGATCTATTGATGAAAAGTGCTTTATAAGAGCTAGGTGTTACTATGATAGTGGCACAGAAGCACCACTATAATTAAGGTTGTGTCATGATGAAACACAGACAAGACCCCAATCGTCGGTGGGAAAGATCGAACCTGCGACCTCTGAAGCTTAGGGTATGAGCCTCTTCTGCATGAGCTAAAAGCCATGTGGTCCTGAACTAAGGCTGTAGCAGACTCATCAACCTCTAGATGGTCTAGGTACCACTAGAAGGGGGCAGAGCACCACACCAAGCAGGCATGGGTTACAATGACATCTGTTTAAAGGTCAACCTTCCTAAGGCCAGGTCTACACAATAAACTTATCCCGGTATAACTACATCACTCAGAGATGTGAAAAATCCACCCCCCTGAGCAACACAGTTATACCAACCTAATCCCTGGTGTAGACAGTGCTATGTCAATGGGAGAGCTTCTCCTGTCAACATAGTCACCTCTTCTCATGGAGGTGGATTTACTATGCTGAAAGGAGAAACGCTCCCATTGGCATAGTAGCGTCTTCGCCAATGCAGCACTGTAGGTGTAAATAAGCCCTAAGTCCTCTAAAAGCTACATGCTTAGTTGCGTTTTTTTAAAAATTTGGTGAGCCTCAAGAAGGTGACATTTAAGTTCAATGATCCAACATCGGAGTCATTTAAGTGTGGGTTCCCGAGATATAAGCCTGGAAAAAATAGTCATTTAATTTTCAAGGAGCGGGGAGGTTGCCCACAGTTAGACACAAAACTGTTGATATGATGTGAGTGAAAATGGTCTCAATCTGTTGAGCTTTATCGAAGGTAGTGTATGACACTCACTAAATCTGTGGGGGACCAGAGGTGAGAATGGTATTTAAGAACATGTTCACTTCTTTGCTTGCATGGTTTTGCAATCAGAGGGATCACAGGGTGCATGCACCAGTAAAGAAAAAATCCATGAGAGGGTTTCTAAGCAACCACTTTATGTTTACCCACTGTCATTGTCCCAGTCAACATCCCACAACTGACATTTCTACTCTGAATCTTTGTACACCTGTGTAATAAAGATTTAACAAATCATGTTGCTTGTTCCAGGTTGTCTCGTATAATACATGTTTAATTTATTTAATGGGGAGATTTACTATGAATGCAGCAGAATAGACAGCACCGTGCTAACCACAGTTGTTGTTATATCACATGGGGAGATGAAGGACACAAGTATTTGGAGGAGGGACCGGGGAAACAAAGACAAGGAGAGAGGTTGTGGTGGCAGAGGACTTGAGCAATGAAGACAGGTGATCAACAAGCCTTGGACTCATCTTTGAGAAAAATCTGTATACTACAAGCCCCTGGGGGAATGAGGGCAAGTGGTGAATTCCTGATTGTAGGGTAGATTAATGTGGCGTTTCTCCAAGACATATAGCACAGAGATTTGGAACTGAGAGCACAGGTACCTTGACCACTGAGGGAAGAGAAATGTGCACACTGCCAGGGCTGCCACATGAAAATTCTGGGCAATTTGTGGATCACAAGGCTGCAGAAGTTTGTGGGAGAGTAAAGAGTACACCATGATTACAGGCTGGTTTGACTAGGTATGCAAATTGTGGGATGTGATATGTACAACTGCATAAATGACTCTAAAGCCTAACTACAACAGATCTTTTCCCATTCAAAAAACTAGGAAAATCAATGGCAAAAATCTACAATAACGCAGAGCTAATGTTGCTTGGTGGTAAGTCATGCCCTTGCAGAATGCTAAATTGAGCAAAAGTCAGCCTCTGAAAGCCAGGAAATGCACAACTAAGGATGCCAATTCAACTTTAACTCTGACCTCTTTCAGTAATGTCTGAATATGCTCCATTAACCCACATACGTTTACTCTGCCAAGGGAATGACACGCCACAAAGCAACCTTAACTCTGTATTAACATAATTTTTTTTAGCACTGAATTATTATTAATAAAGAACTTGTTTGGGGAGATTGTCTGCTACTCTGACACTATCCCAAAGTCAGGACTTTTGGGTTCTACTCTTGGGTCTGTCACTCACTAGATATGTGTCCTTTGACTTTTAAACTCTCTCTTCCACACACTGTACATTGTAGACTTAGTGTGGCCAGCTGTTGTGATTTTATTGTGAGGTCTCATGATATCTGGTGAGGTCTCATGATAAAGCCCCTGCTTTGGTGCATACATGAGATTTTCAGCTTAAGACCAAGACCACGTACTTGCCGAGAAAAGTTTGAAAATGTGATCTGCATGCACCCTAAAGGCTCAAAAAACAGAAAGTATGTGTGTGCGTTTTTTTTTTTAATCTCATGATTTTTGAATGTTTGAAGTTGACAGTACTGTAAAGTACAATCTGGAAGGACTTTTCCCATTTGTTAAGTTGGTCTAATAATGCTCTCGGACATCACAGGCATGATTTGAATTTCGATTAAATAATGTTAAGCATGAGACCCTCAGATGAAAGGTGCCATAATAATTAGGGCTTTCATAGAGCCTTCCATCTGAGGCTATCCAAAAGTGCTTCAAAGCCACTAAACTTCAGGCACGCTGGAATGCAGACAAAGGAAATCTATCACAGAGCCAAGGAGATAATACCCATTTCTACTGACTCCCAGTCTTGTGCTTTAACCACAAGGAGACCTTTCCACAACCTTAGTATAAAATATCCTTAAAGGGAAGTTAGTACAGGAACTAATCTATGAGCAAATGTTTGTATGCACCTCACCAGCGAGACAGAAAAAGAGTAAAAATGGGATGTGTTTTTTCTTTTGTAGATAACTGAACAAGCATTCCCAAGTGCTGCTCTGAGTGTAAACCTAAAGCTGGGGACGGCAGAAAGAAAGAGAGCAAAGAAAGAAAGAGTTGATTTTAAATCAGGTGGCAAAGTCAAAGGTTTGATCATTTTCAACATCTATTGCGTAAATAAAAAAAGTATGGCACAAATCCAAGAAATGGAAGCTGAACCCTCTGGTGTGACTGCATCATCTGACTAAACAGAGATGGAACTATGGTATTTATATAGCCCCTATCACCAAAGTGCTTATCTTCAATGTAATTATCGTCCCATGTGGTAATGCTACTATCCCCATTATACAGATAGAAAACTGAGGCACAAGGTCACACAGGAAGTCTGTGATAGAGCAGAGACAAGAACAGGGTTTTCCAAGGCCTAACCTACCACCTCAATCATTAGATCACACTTCTTCAAGGCACATATGCTTACTATTCTTTTAGGGTTCAATCCTATGCTCTGAACCAAGATTGTGAAGTACATTTAAACACATGCTTTCCTCCATCTCTTTTTAAGCATGTGCTTGAGTCACACTGATTTCAATGACATAGAATAATAGAATATCAGGAAGGGATCTCAGGAGATCATCTAGTCCAACCCCCAGTTCAAAGCAAGGCCAATCCCCAATTTTTGCCCCAGATCCCTAAATGGCCCCCTCAAGGATTGAACTCACAACCATGGGTTTAGCAGGCCAATACTCAAACCACTGAGCTATGCCTCCCCGCCTGTGATTAGAGTCAAGTTTAGCTTGTAGTGATTCACTGAATAGGGAAGGGCTTGAACATGTGCTTAAAGTTAAGCACATGTTTAAGTGCTTTGCTGTGTCAGGGTCAGATTGTGTGGCATCATTCGTGGTGGAGACCTTAATGTGTCTCATTATTTACAGACCATCAAAAGTCACGCCTGTCAGGGACAAAGGAAGGCAAAAAAATCCAGAAGAACCTGTTAACCCCAATGAGGGCAAATCTGCTAGAAGTTCCAAATTCGCAATGGAGTTATAAAGGTGGGAGGGAGTCCTTTGTGCCAAGACCTGCTATTTGTCTTTCCCTGATCTGTGGAGGTTTTTCCTTTGGGCCTAGTTCTTCACTGTCCCCTTTCTGCATCCTGCCAAGAATAAAATGTATGGCAGATGTAACACTCCTTTAGTATCAAAAAGCATCCATCTCCTCCAGTGAACTTCCAGGGTGCTGTTTAATAGATTTGAACAATACAAGGGAAACACAAGAAAGGATGTTACAGCTCTTTGCTGTACATAATCAAAGAAAGCCTCTTGAAATTGATTTCCATTGTTTGTCTTGTTCTTACCTGAGAAAAGACAGGGCCACCTGGATGTAGATAAAGAAAAGGGAAATAAGTCTTTCTCTCTCTCTCTCTCTTATATTTTAAGAGCTAGCACTGTCTTTTTAAGCCAAAATTCTCTTGGGAAGTGATAGTAACTTGGCTGCATTTGCTTTACTCCTACCAAACTTGATTCGTAGGAATGTCCCAGCACAACAAATGACACGGGAACTACAAAGAGGCGCTGGATAAAAGCATTAAACCTCTCTCATTTTGATCAGGTTGCAATACTCCACTGAAGGATGAATTGTTGAATCCATTGCCTCAAAGATTAAGCCTCAGAGTTGTATGAGTTGACAGAATTTAATAGCAATTGCCAGTTCCAGGATGGAAGAAGAATGCTTTTTTTTTTTTCTTTCCAATTTATGGGCTCAATCCTGGAAGGTGATAAGCAGTCTGGCCCCAATCCACTTACACATATGTTTACCTTCCAACACGTCCTTAAATCCCCTTGACTGTTCTGAATGGAAGTGCTTTCCTTAATCAAGGCTATTGAGTTTAATGGATTACTCATGTGCTTAAAGTAAAGTGTTTGGCTGGGTTGGGACTTCAGATCTCAGAATGCTGCAGCATTATTTACACTGGTGAACCTTTGCAAAAGCTGGCATTTTGAATATCATTACACACCATTAGCAAAATAGAACATTTTAAGGGGAAAAAAAACTAAGGAAATATATAAAAGACTGAACCTAAATTAAGGATAAATGTTTATAAAGCAATTTAAAGATGAAAACTTCTCCAGTGCCTAGGCTGTTGATACTATTGCAGCTTTGCAAAATGGTAATTAAAATTTAATGAACATAAAATCTGATTGCTCACATAATTTACCACAGTGATTGATGATAAAAAAATAAACAATATCTTACTCATGCCTCTACATAAACAGATAAATGACCCATCATGGGAGAATGGGTGGGTAGCAGTTACCAAAGCTGTTTTATTAGTAGACCTGAGTCCAAAAATGGTGCCATTTTTTTTGCGGACGGGAGGCGGTGGACTAAAAAATTTGTGAGGAAAAAAAAGGTCAGAATTTCAAGTATTTTTTTAAACTTGAACTCCACAGTGACAGCAATTTATGGGAGTGGGCATAGGAAAATCAAAGTTTCCATCTTTTCCACCCAATTTTGAAAATTCAGCCAACTCTAATTGCTAGTAATAGGAATAATGCTAATACTGAATGTTAGGGGAGAGGAAACAATTTTGGATAAAATAAGAATCTTCTCCCCACACGCCTGCACTAGAATATGAGCTGGACCCAAGCCAACACTGTACTAAAGCTTGGAAGGGTCTGAGTAATTTTTTAGTCATTTTTCATTTAAGGGCATCTAGGTTGCCATCAGGACTGGAAGTGAAAATGCTGGAGTCCCAGGAGAGAGGATGTTATTATATGCTTTCCAGCCTTGTTTTGCCCACCCAAGAATTCTAAATAACCATCATCCAGGTAAGTATTAAAATCTTTGGATCCTTGCCTCAGTTCAACTGAACAGATCTTGCAAATGTCAGCAGGTTTAGTCAGTCCTAGTAAAACTGGCTCTCTGTGTTTTCCCCCTGGTTTCTACTAAAGAACAAAACCAAAGGGGCAGATTCCTCTCTACTTCCCAAATTAATAGTGATACACAAATATTAATTTGTCTTTCATTTGCTTCCTTCCAGGTGTTAACATTGAATGAGTCCCTACAACCACTGCAGTGGAAATCTGGCCTTTAAATTGGGGGGAAAGCTTCCTAATTTGACAATTAGATGTCAGGTCATTGATCATCTCAGAAAGAATCACACTGAATGCATAAACCGTTAAATCTGGATTTAGGACATAATTCAGCAAAGCATGTTAATACATGGTGAACTTTAGACACTTATTTTAGGTACTCATATGGCCCGTATCACCATAGTATCTGAGTGCTTCACAATTTTTAACATATGCATCCTCATAATTCACCTGTGAAATGCTATTTTTCCCATTTTCTAGATATGGAACTGAGACACACAGGCACTAATTGACTGGCCTAAGGTCACATAGGAAGTCTATGGTGGAGTAAGGAATTGAACCTGAGTCTTTCAGGTCCCAGACTAATATAAGAACAGCTATACTAGGTCAGAGCAGTGGTCCATCCAGCACAATAATGTGTGTTCTGACAGTGGTCAATGTCAGCTGCTTCAGAGGGAAGTAACAGAACAAGGCAATTATCGAGTGATCCATCCCCTGTTCTCCAGTCCCAGCATCTGGCTGTCAGTAGCTTAGGGACTGCTAGAGCATGGGGTTGCATCCCTGACATCTTGGCTAATAGCCATTGATGAACCTATCCTCCATGAATTTATCTAGTTCTTTTTTGAGCCCAGTTATACTTTTGGCCTTCACAACATCCCCTGGCAACAAGTTCCACAGGTTTACTATACATTTGGTAAAGAAGTACTTCCTTATGTGTATTTCAAACCTGCTCCCTATTATTTTCATTGGATGATCCCTGGTTCATGTGTTATGAGAAGGTGTAAATAACACTTCTTTATTCACTTTAACACCATTCCTGATTGTATAGTTTTCTATCATATCTTCCTTTAGTCATATCTTTTCCACGTTGAACAGCCCCAGTCTTATGAATGTCTCCTCATATGGCAGTGGTTCCATACCCCTAATCACTGTTGTTGCTTTTCTCTGTACTTTTTCTAATTCTAATATACCTTTTTTGAGATGAGGTGACCAGCACGGCACACAGTATTCAAGGTGTGGGTGTACCATAGATTTATACAGTGGTATTATTATATTTTCTGTCTATTATCTATCCCTTTACTGATTCCTAACATTGTTAGCTTTTTTGGCTGCTACTGCACATAGAAGTAGATGTTTTCAGAGATCTATCCACAGTGACTCCAAGATCTCTTTCTTGAGTGGTAACAGCTAATTTAGAACCCTCATTTTGTATGTATAGTTGGGATTATGTTTTCCAGTGTGCATTACTTGCACTTACCAATATTGAATTTCATCTGCTATTTTGTTTCCCAGTCACCCAGTGTAGTGAGATCCCTTTGTAACTCTTTGCAATCAGCTATGGACATAACTATCTAGAGCAGTGGTTCTCAACCAGGGGGCTGGGGCCTCCTAGGTGAGCCATGAGCAGATTTCAGGGGCTCTGCCAAGCATGGCCAGTCTTAGACTCGCTAGGACCCAGGGCAGAAAGCCGAAGTCCTGCTGCATGGGACGAAAGCCTGGAGCACCATGCCCCACCACCCAGGGCTGAAGCCAAAGCCTGAGCAACTTAGCTTCACAGTGCCCGATGGCCCTGGGCAATTGCTGGCTTGCTACCCCCTAATGCCAACCCTGGCTTTTATATGCAAAAAAACCATTGTTGTGTCACAGGTGGGCCATGGATTTTTTATAGCATGTCGGGGGGGCCTCAGAAAGAAAAAGGTTGAGAACCCCTGATCTAGAGTAATTTTGTATAATCTGCAAATTTTGCCACCTCACTGTTTACTCCTTTTTTCCAGATCATTTATGAATATGTTGAACAGCACTGGTCCCAATACAGATCTTTGGGGGACCCTACTATTTACCCCTCACAACTGTGAAAACTGACCATTTATTCCTACTGTTTGTTTCCTATCTTTCAACCAGTTACTGATCCATGAGAGGACCTTCCCTCTTATCCCATGTCTGCTTACTTTGCTTTAGAGCCTTTGGTGAGGGGCCTTATCACAGACTTTCTGAAAGGCCAAGTACAACATAAGAACATTAGAACATAAGAATGGCCATACTGGGCCAATGCCAGGTGCTTCTGAGGGAATGAACAGAACAGATAATCATCAAGTGATCTATCCCATGTCGCCCATTTCCAGCTTCTGGCAACCAAAGTCTAGGGACACTTCAGAGCCTGGTTTTGCATCCCCGCCCACCCTGGCTAATCATTGATGGACCTATCCTCAATGATACAATATCCTAACCACTGGATTATCCTTCTGCTTGCAATGTGCTTTACAAGTACCCTAGGTTGTGAGATACCTCACCACCACCTCCCTTTTCTGTGCCTTCTGGATCAGTTCCCTAGAGCCACCAGCCTCTGGCAGTACAAAGCACTGCCTTCCAGGCCCCCACAGGAAGCAACAGACACACAAAAACCCCATAGTCCTCAGAGTGTTCCCTACAGTTTCCAACCCCTTATCCACTGAACACTCCCAGAATTACCAAGCCTGCTGTTCCAAAGGAACAGTATGCACCAACTTGTGAGATTCAACTCAGGACTATCCTTTTGCTTAACACCACACCACTTACATACATTTATAGTGAAAACAAGAATACGTTTATTATTGAAGAATAGGGATTCAAGCTGCAGTGAGTAACAAAGTTACACATGAAACAAAGCCATAACCCACTTTCTAGAGACTAAACTTAACAAACAGTTTAAGGTCCTGTCTAAAGAATCTGATCTCACACAAAGTTCTCCCCCATGTTTTCAGCCAAGCCTGGCTGAGACCCCTTTTTCATGAAGCAAAACAATTGTCCTTTTATTTCCTTAGTGAAGGGTAACATGGTGTTTTCTTTGTCCCCCCAAATATAGCAGAGCAAACCTTTGATGTGCATCTCCAGATAGGGTCCTCTCCCCTCTCCACTATCCCACTCCCAGGCTGTATTTCTCTTTCTGTTAGTTTCTTTCTTTGAAACTTTCACAATCCTTCATTTGCATTTAGTTCAGACTGGTAATAGGAGACCCACTGTGAACTATACAGTACTTAATTTACATGTAACAACTAGCTAGCTAAACATTTCTTGTCTGACACAAAACCTGTTTTTCACCTTTGCTGGTGTCTCTAGACACAGAATATAATTTTCAGTGTACATACATAACTCCTTATACCACATCAGTACATGAGTTTTGCAATGATATTGATGACCAGAGGCACACCAGCTTTTATTTGAGACCTTTGGTGAACTAGAGTCCACATACCAGACTCAGGAGATTCCTGTAACCTCTGTGCACCCCCCCGCCCCTTGTTGGCTGTTACTAAGAGGTTCCTTGGTCAAACCTCTCTCCTATGCTTAATACCCACTGAAGTGCTTTGTGCTTTGTTGAATCAGACAGTTCATCTTTTACAGTGTATGGGGAGAGAGGCCTAGCTTTGTTTTATAATATTCTAATAACATGAGTGAACATATTGGTCATGAAAGGCGTGGAGGCTGAAGTCTTTCTTTTCATCCACACAAGAGGTACAGCATGGAGGGCAGACTCGGCCAGTTTATTCAAAATGAGTGGCATCTTATTCGTCAAGTAGTTGCCTTGGAGTAAGGTGCTACTCATGATGAGTTTTAAACCAGGTCGAGAGAGGGGCAATACAAGCTTCTACAGCTTGCCCCCGTGTCTCTGGTTCATAGCCCCACTACTCACATGTACTGGGGAGCAGCTGACACAGAGCATCTGTGTACTAATGCACACCCAGATCTAAGGTCCAGGTAGCCTACTCAGGGATATGAGTGGGATTGTTACTCATGCTTATGCATGTAGTCCAGGTCATAGTCAAAATGTAAGTCTGCCAGCCACGTTACCAGTCTTGGGGACACCTCTTGATTAGAAATTAAAGGGAAATCAGCGATTCATTTCACACGGACTACCAGCAACTCACTGCTCTAATTTAACTCCAGTCATATACTCCAGACAGAGTTAAACCAGTGACTTAGAGCAGAAATCTCTGTGTCCCGTTTCCCATTACCCAACCCCCTGAGTCATCCAGTGCCATTTGGCTTCTAAATGAAAAGTCAGGGGTTTTCTTTCACTGCTTGGTTTTGTGGCAGTTACGTCTGGGAAACTTCTGACCTTTGCCACATCTTTTTCAGAGCTGCCCTGCTAATGAACATTCACATTAACTGAGAAACACGTTTTAATATCATTCTTGGTTCTCTGCTGTTCAGCCACCCTGTTAATACTGCTATTGCCCCCCATTAAAAGAATTTAAGAGTGGACTCAGTACATTGTAACATTATTATAGTGAATATTTTATTAAGATTAGTATCTGTTCTCTGCCAATGCCATATAATACACCTTAATGTATATTGTTATAATCTCCTTTACAGACGGTTTTCTTGCTTTGCTGAAATTGTTGCATCAACAACATATTGAGCCAGACCCTCAGTGGATGTAAATCAGTATAACTCTATGCTGATTTGAGGATCTGGCTTGTTGTGTTTAGTTCTTGGGTTTTTTTAATCTATACCTTTAGACAGGCCAGAGGCAGAAACTATCCACACTCAGGATAAATTAGTTACACACTATTTAAATTCTGAAGCAGCAAATCTGCTAAACAATGTTAGCGATGTTTTTTTCAACACTTTGTTCAGATTTTTCTCCTGGGGTGTTTATTTGGTTTTTAACTTTAACACCTGAGTAACACCTAGAGATGGAACCCAACTAAAACTCTGTATCCAAACGTTGTCTTCCAATCCAGTCCAGATCTGAAATGCCCAGCTGACTTATAGGTATGTATAACGCATGCTAACACAGTGAAGCTGTTTACCCACTCTAAAGGCAAGCCCATTAGTATTCTGCCGCTTGTAAGCTAATGTACCTGGCCCTTTGCTTCAAGCAATAGTAACTCATGTTTTTACATGCAGAGGCCATGGGTTCAATCCTTGCAGCCAGCTCCGCCAGAAATGTGATTACATATAGAATAAGCCAAACCACAATCCTGAATCCAAACAGCAACAGACCAAGAGTTATTCAAAATTGACTTCCAGATACAAATTTTGAAACATAAGCCCATGTCTACTAACAGCCCTCACGGAAGGGAGATATACGGGAGGAGCTGTTACCAGTAGTGTTGGGAAAAGTGCCACCAATGCCCTGACAGATTTCTTCCCTGGCTGTTTAAATAGCACACATTCTTTTCAATATTAATTGAGGAAGGAGCCAGGAATAGCAAATAGAGATTCCATTCCATAAATCAGTTTGATGTACTGTGGCTCAGTTGAAATATATATATATATATTGGTGGTCATCAGGAAATTAATTCAGAGGAGGGAAAGGAAATGAAAAGGGAAGAAATCCTGGAAGAGTTAAGATTTGCAAAGAGGGATGTTAACAAAAGTTATATTTTTGCTGGCAGTCCTTTTTTTCTGCCATCTTTCTTCCGCACTTGTTAACAGGGCTATTGCCATTCTGGGGGGAGAGCGGGCATTGGCATACATGCAGGGACACATGCTAAACCTCATACCTGCTGGCATCTTGCTAGATTCTCTGTGAACCTGCAAATATTTCCATTCCTTGGCTAACCATAAATCCAGGGATTCTGCAAAGAACTCAGAGCTTCTTTTTCAGGTTTATACAAGGAGCTATTGCTTCTCACTGTATGTGGCACCTATGACAAAGTGCCTGTCGTGTGCACCTAAGTCAGGGAAAATCCCTATTGCATATCATGTGATCTAACCCTGAGAAAGGAATACAAGCGGAGGCTCAAATTCATCAAGGAAGCATGAACTAAGTTCTGCTCTTCAGTGCACCAATGTAAATGCAGGCCAGATCCTCATGTCATGCAAACTGCTGTGGCTCCATTGACTCAGTTTACGCAAGTGGAACTACATTGATTTCTACCAGCTGAGGATACGGTGCAATGTATTCAAATCAATGGCATTACTACACATTAACCCAAGTGTGCTTGATAGCAGAATATGACCCCATATGTGACGCAGGGTAGCTCACTATTTGAGAACTAGCAGGTGTGGGCAGAGAAGAACTTGTAGATGGAGCAAAGCATTAGAGGGAAAATCACTTGATCTAATAGGGTGGGTGGATGTGGGAGCTTGGACAAGAATAATGAATCAAATGATGGTGAGCAGAAAAATATATGAAAATTTAGCAGTTTTGGAAGTGGGGAGAGAAGTGAGAATTCTATCCACTCTGTAATAGGAGCAGAGAGGGGACTAAGCTTCAGTATCTAATTCCATACCCAGATCTGGACTTCCCCAAAGTTCAAAGTTGTAGATGACCAGGAAGAGTGTAAAAGAAGATGAGCAATGTACCCAGAGCCTGCACAAAACTGGACTGTATTTACAGGGCACAGGCTCCAGCTGCTAAAGGAATACGTCTGGTAAAGATGAGAGAGACACAATTCTCCTGTGAGGAGCTACAAGGAGTCCTGGAAGGCAAACACTGAGGAGCCATGTTATTTCTACAGGGGGTATAGTCACCACCAAAACATACATGTAATGCACACAGAACACATTGTAATTAGTATTTGGAATTCTATTCATAACTTTTAGACAAAAACTATTAAACAGTAAATCTACTGGTGTTCCTTAGGCAGACCTCCCCCTTTTGTTTGTGTTACAGACATTCAGACACAAAGTATCAACATAATATTTTCTATACTTTAGCACTCACATAAAAACTCATCCACTCTGATCTCCTCTCAGAGATACTATCTCAGTCTTTGGAGAGTGATGATAAGATGGAGAGTGTGCCACCTGCACTCTTCCGGGCTGGAGGAGAACGGCAGCATCTCAGTCCTTTCAAACACTTCAGAAGCCTGCCAGCAAGTAAAGAGTCTGGGGATAGTCCAGCCCTTGGATTCCTACCTAATTTGTCTTCTAGTTGCTGGTGAAAGAGAAATCCACAGCCTGTATCTAAAGTGTAAAATATAAAATATCCAGTACTTGGATATCTATAAGGCTTTCGCTCTACAGGGCACCATCTTCTCCCCATAAGCCCAACTAAGTCAGACAAGAGTTCACAAATCCTCACCTCACTAAGTGCTGCCCCATTCTCTTTAACTGAGACAGAACTCCAATGTAGAGCTGTTAACCGGTAGCTAAATGTAAGTCCCATAGGCTTTGTAGCCTTTAGGGATGACAAAAGCTCTCCCTCTAAGCCTATAGCATACATTGTGGTGGGCCAAACATTATCCCAATGAAGGGCTTCCCTAGTAAATAAAGCTGGAAGAGCAGTGGCCTGTTACAGGGATTGGGAAACAGCCCTCACAGAAAACAGTTTTTGGTCCTGCACCGATCAGTAGCTGAGTCTACAGGCCTGTTTTAAACTCCTCTATTTATAAACTCCCAATTGCCTTGCTATCAGAGGGTGTCCAGGGCATATCCTGCCAGCTGGGTTGCATACAATGAAATCTTCCTATGCAGCTTCGGAACAGCTACTGAGCACATCTGGCAACTACCATGCACATCTGGCAACTACCATGTTCTGGAAATCTCTCGGTCTTTATAACTGAGTTGCTCTGCCCTGCTCCCTGTACATGTGTAAAGCCATGGAGTATCCAACTAAGATCTTTGGCTCCTCACACTGCTTCCGGTGCCCTGGAGAAACAAGGTCAAATGCTGTAGTATAAAGCATGTGGGTTACATTAACACATCTACACCAATTGTAAGCCCAGTTGTTGGAAAGTGAGTGCATGTTCATCAAATATTACAATAACCTGTTTTTAACCTGATATTACAATAATCATGACTTTTGATAGAAGAGGTACACAAAAGAAGAGATGAAAAGGCTGCATTAGTCCAAACAAAAAGGACTACTGATGAAATCTAAGGACTGTGTTGGGGATGTGACTGGTAAACAAGGGGTGAAGGGAATCAGAAATCAATGGACCAAAATTGCTTTACTGGAAATGAGGCCTCAGTACAAAATAATGAGGGGATGGTCTGTTCCAGTTCCCATCCTCCTTTTTGAAGCTTTTAAAAAGGGAGACTTTGGGGACTAAAATAGTGGAATGGAGGGTTCCTTAAGGAAAGGCTGACAGGTCTCTGCTTTGTTCCAGAGACTCTGCCTTTTGGGAGTAGCCTTGATCACCAGGGCATCTAGACCAGCATGCTGGTGAGGACACCTGACCATCACCATTGGACCAACACCTCCTTGTGTGATATTGCCATAGCTGCAGTCAGTGATGGTTCTTTAGTCAAAGCCCCTTTGGCATGGAGCATAGGGGGATAATGACAAGCCATTCTTCAGAAGGGCCCTTCAGGGACTATTCCCCCACCTTGGCCCATTGTTCTTCAAGGCACACTGCAAAGCCCATCTGTTTGTGATGGTTTTGGGGGAGGGATAATTCTGAGTGAAATAAGGCGCACATTTTTAACAGTGAAGGTAATTAACCCCTGCAACAATTTACCAAGGGTCATGGATTCTCCATCCCTGAAAATTTTTGAATCACGGAATTATTTTGGGGAAGTTCTATGGTCTGTGTTATACAGCAGGTCAGACTTGGTGATCACAATAGTCTCTTCTAGTTTTGAAATCTCTCAGCCTACGAGTCCTGGGTGGGCTGGTGTTTATGTTGCTTCTTTGAATTACTAACTGTTTGCCCTACTTTACTTTTGTTGTGTGTGAACTCTCTGATGGTGCAGGTGGTTACTTCTGTGTGGGTTAGATTCTAAATAATTTTCAGGACATGATGGATAGGCAGCCTTTTTTAGTAAGCTATTCACTGTAAAGTGTCCATTTCCTTCTCTTGCAGACAGATCTTATGTTACTTCCAGGACTTATTTGTGGACTATTGTGGGGTTTTTTTTTTTTTTGGTGAGTGTCACAGCATCTGATGAAGTGAGCTGTAGCTCACGAAAGCTCATGCTCAAATAAATTGGTTAGTCTCTAAGGTGCCACAAGTACTCCTTTTCTTTTTGCGAATACAGACTAACACGGCTGTTACTCTGAAACCTATTAGAAATCAGAGCTGATTGTAGCTGATAAAAATAAAAAAAGATAACTATGGTTTAGGAAGGGAGGGCAGCGGTAACCACATGTTCAGACAATGCAAAATAGGCTCCTTGCTGTGTGTTATTTACCATTTCAATGACCGGATTAATAGCTAAGAGCAGGTACTGGGAACTGAAGCTGACAGGGTCATTGACGGATTCTACACCAGTGAATGTAGTAAGAAGGGTTTGATGCAATCAGCTGAGAAAAGTAATGACGTGTGTGTGTGTGTGTGTGTGTCTGCATGCAACACAGGGGGAAAGGTATGTGTTGCTGATATTTATGCAAATAGGCAACATTGTAGTTGGATTAAACAATTTAAACTCTAAATGATGGAGCAAAGACATCATTTCATACTTGGAGTTCAAAAACAAAGGAGTAAATGGCCGAATTCTCAACTGGGGTAAATTGTCATAGTTCCACTGAAATCAGTGGCGCTATCTCAGTTTACACCAGCTCAGCATCTGGCCCAAAATGTTGCTTTCTGTGCTGCTAATTATTACACAGGCTGTGATTTAACTGACAGTTACTTGGAAAGCAATTCACCACATTTCACTGGATTTAATGGTAAGCTTTGGGGATCTATTCTCCATCTCCACACAAGTGAACTCCCTAATTAATGTCAAAGGGACTTCTGCAGAGGTAGGGAGAACAGAGACCTCCCTAGAGAGGAGCTTTCACAAAAGTAGGGACTGTTGGTCAGATATTGTCTTAGATCTCTTGATCTGCATGGGGACCACCTACTCCTGTCAAAAAAGAGTTATGTGTGTGGAGCTAGAGCAGAATATGGCTCTTAGATATTATTCCAAAGAGTGAGATTAAATATTATGGCAAAAATGAATCCAATTTAGTCTATAAACAATGTTTTCTTAAATTAGAGAAAGTTACTAAAATTTTTAACTAACAAAATCACAACTTATAATTAAAAATCCATGTTTTGTGACCTAGAAAGGAAAGAGATGCATAAAGGCCAATGATTTTCAAATGAGCCACAGGGAGTTGGGCATCCAACTCCCACTGAATTTCAATGGGATTTTGGTGTTTCATTTCCTTATGTCTTTTTGAAAATCCTTACCTAATTGGTTCCATGCTGAATGCCCATGACTACAACTGGCTTGGTGGAGAAATTATTGTTTTTCTGTATTTTCTGTCAGAGAAATGACTTAATGGCTGGATTCTTATCCCCTTGTTGCTGCAAAATACCATAATCTTAAATGGGGTGATATTCCACATATGCATCATGGACCTGACTCAATGCCTACTGGAATCAACTGCAATGATTTCAGTGAGCATTGCCTCAGGCCTTGTTTGAAAGCAAAAGTTCCCTGTCTATCTAAATAAATTCCACATCTGCAGTTCTTGTTAGGTAAAGAGGGTTCTACTATAGTGCTATAATTTATGTCATCAGATGTATTGCAGGGAACAATCATCCAGGTGGGAGGACAAGATTTCTAAATCTTTCTCTGATTTCTAAAATTCTCTTATTCCCAAGAATAAGATTTATTGTCAGTGTGATAAAAGGTGAGCACATCTGGACAAAAGGGAAGGGTCATTCATTCCTTTAGGGGAGATTAAGAATGTATAGCAGACACAGGGTTATTAAATTAAGGTAATCTACTTTTATTCACAAATGTACAAGTCTCACAGATAGACTTTGAACAGAATGGATTTTAACAGCATAATCAGCAAATTTCAAGCTGGCATAGGCAGCCTTACAGCAATCATTCCCGACAGTTTACTCCAAACAGTTGTCTGTGTGCTTGCATGCACTGATTTCATTTAGTACTAAAATATAGGGACTAATCTATACTTGCAACGTCCCTATGAAGCAGGCAACTATTTATTATCCCCATTTTACGTCTGGTAAGACTGAGGCAAACAGGATTTTTTTTTCACAAGACACAAAGCCACAAAGAGATGCAACTGGAGCTCATGAGTTCCCATCTGCGTATTTTGTCCTCAGATCACTCCCCTCACACTCACCACTGGTAACAGTAATATTCCTTATTATAGCCAACAAAGCTCCTTACACTGATTGAACACTATCTCCACTATATCTGATTTTTTTAAAAACTGTCTCTCCTCCTTTGATACAATTTAATTTTTAATTAAAAGAGAGTCTGAGCTCAGCATCTTGCTCTGCTTTAATAGGCTGATAAAGAGATGCGAATCCTGGGAAGCTTGATAACTATTTTATTATATTTTCTTTCAGCTAGTCCAATAAAAAAAATCCCCTACAAGTTTTGTTTGTTTGTCACATTATTCTTTTGAGACTATTCTCCAGGGACTACTGGAGGAAAAAATACCAAGGAATTATTTTGTACATAATTGCCTATTATATCAAAATCTATTATATAGCTAGCAATATAAAACAAACATAGTTCATATTAAAATCAATACTCATTGACTTTTCAATGCAAAACAGTCTCACGCTAGAGAGTTTTGGTCTCCTTTATTTCTTGCCTTGTATCATGAATGGACACTTTACAGTTAGCAGTTGGAATTTTTTTAATAACCCTGTTCTAGTATATTTTAATTTCTGTTTATCTAGCACTAATTATCCAAGGATAACTAAATGATTTGCAAACAGTGACTATATACGCAGTGTTTCTACTCTCTGAAAAGTGACTCTAAAAATGACACCTTCTTACTGAATGGTTCTGTTATCTGCATGTATTCAGAGTCAGGTCTCCTGATTTTACAGACATGCATAAGTTTTTACCTCCTATTCACCCTGCAGAAGCCACACAAGAGATGCACAGGCATCACTTTGGAACCTTTAATATGGCTGATAAATCATGAAAAAGAAAGACCCCAGCTTGACTCTCAGATCCTGGACTGAATGTATAGGGTTGGCATCCAGAAAAATCATATCATTTTATTATTAGTTGCATTATAGTAGCTCCTTGAGCCTCCAACCAAGATCAGTACCCCATTGTGCTAGGCAATATACAAACATAGCGACAATCCCTGTTCTGAAGAGTTTACAATCTAAATAGAAAAGATATTGTCCACATTTTGCAGATGGGAAATGGAGGCACAGACTGATAAAGTGACTATCCGCAGGGTGACACAGGAAGTCTGTGGCACAGCCAGGATTTGAATCGATTTCTACCAGAAGGCCAACCAGTCTCTTTACATAAAAAAGTGAGCATATTTTTGCTGGCTTTCATTATGACAAAATAAAAGTGGAACCTCTGATGACAAAAGTACAGCCACTTTTCAGAGTGGAATCACCCTTTGAAGATGAAAAGTGTTTTAAAAAAGTGCTAAGTGTGATCATTAATGAACATCTTGCAAGTCCCTTTAAGCAAGGTAATTATTATTGTAACATTCCTCAGAAAAATCCTGACTCATGATTAGCTGCAAACAGATGTGATGAGTCAATAATACATTTCTATTCTGTACCTTTTCACAAGTAAATTGTACTACAAGGTGATCCGCAAGACTGGAATCCAAATTTGACCAGCACCAAAGTTCAAGTCTGCTCAGATCTGAAATTTGGCTTCAGTCCATTCTAAAGCTGGGGGCCAGTTATAAAATTAATTGCATAACTGGATGCAAAGTTCCATCCATTTTCAGGAATGTTTGAATTCAAGGTCTTGCTTCAGACCTATCTGTAATAAACATTGATTTGCTGAGGTGAATATCAATGTTTATTGGCCCTTAAGGTAATTACTGAGCTTGTTCTCACATTTGGTCAATAAATTCTTATTCTTATTCTTAGCTCAATAAATCATGACAAATTAATTTGACTTAATGGAATTAGTTCCACAGTAAAGGTTGCTACTCACTATAAGTGTGGCAGAATCCAGCCATCAGTAATTAGCTGAACCAAAACCTCTGATCTGAACTTTGAGATATCTGAAATCTGGATCCAGATTTGGAAGCTTCAGTCCATCTCTGTATAAAATACAAATGTAATGTATCTTTAGGTCTATAAAAAAGTATGAACACATTTCTAAGCCAGTGCACCGAGTTGTGATGGGCAAACCTCACAAAGGGTGGGTGTTCTTTTTCAGTTGGATGAATTCTGCAACATTCAGTGTTCATCAAACCTCACAGGTCTCAGTTCATCTCCTCCTAATCACAGCTCAGACCAATCTCTCACTCACCCCCATTCTAATGTTTCCCATCCTTCTAACTCCCCAAGCCTTCCCCTTCTCAAGTACAATCAGACTGGTGCTGGCATCACACCTCCAACAGAAGTAACTTTCCCTTTGCTGTATGCTTTTCTTTTCCCTTCCTCTGTTGACCCAATCCAAGGCCTAAGTCTGCCATTACAGAGGAAGGAAGCCTTCTGGTTAAGGCACTGGAGTGAGACATGGATTTCAATTCTTGGTTCTGCCACAGGCTCCCTGTGTGACCTTGTCCATTTATTTCTCTCAGTTGCAGATACCCATTTGTAAAAATAAATACACTTCCTTTCTCTCACCTTTTCTCTATTTACATGAAGAGCTCTTTGGGGCAGGGACTATCTCTTACTATGTGTTTGTGCTGCACCCAGGACATTGGGCATCTAAATGCTACTGCAATATAAATAACAACTAAGGACATTATTGATATATTATCAGGTCTTTTAACCTCTTATAATCAATTTTCCCCAGGAAATATACACATATATGGGAGTGTCAGGATCGAATGTCCTCAGTCCTGCACAAAGGTAGTCTCATCAGAACACATCCTGCCCCACAGAAGCTCAAGATCAAGTGATATTTGGAGACAGCACCCCTCAGAGTAGACTGATTGAGAACTCATAGTGCATTCAGCAAGTTAGGTCAGCTAGGGTGAGAAGAATGCTAGAGCCCCTTAGGACCCAACCATGGTAGCACAGGCAAGAGGCATGTAATCTCTTACCGAGAGAGGTTGGAGCCACTTGTAATTCAAAAGGAGGCTTTGTCATGCCTGGGATGGGAAGCTAGAGTACACAAAAACAGGCTTCCCTAGTTCTGACACCTGACCTATAACATTGTCATCAGCAAAGGTCACTTTAGGGTACAGAAGAATTTGGATCTGGTAGGGAACAATGTATATGAATATAGTATTGCCAACCTCTAGCATTCAAGAGTCATGAGTTAACCCCATTCCCCAAAAAAACCCATGAGACTGGTGTAAAAATCATGAGATTATTTTTTTTAAATACAGTTTTTATTTTCCTGATTTTTAAACCTTTCAGGTACACAAGGGTGTGACACACCCAGGATACAATCCAGACTAATGAGCAGCTGTGTCAGCCGTGCCCTCAAACCTGCAGCGCCCTTGACAATGCTTTGATGCTGTAGCCTCCAGTCTAGACTGCTCACAAACAGCCCCCAGCATGCAAGTCACTCCCGTGTATGTGCTGCAGCCTGCCACACCTTAGCTCTTGCCAGCCTGGGTTATACTTCAAGGTGACCACAACACACCCCCAGTCTTAGATATTCCCTGAAACCCTCTCCTAGACAATACAAATTCATATAATTTGTATATTTCTTTAATAGAGATAATATGCACACACCTTATTACCTCAAACAGAATTTCTCAAACACTTCAATTGATACACACTGCATTAGATAAAACAATAAAATGAGTTTATTGACTACAAAGAGATAGATTTTAGTGACTACAAGTAATGACTCATGAAAGTCAGAACTGGTTACAAGAAAAATAAAAACAAAATGCAACTGATGCCTAACTTAATAGGCTATGTTAAAGTCAAAGCAGAGGTTTTTTCTCACCACATACTCTCAGCAGGTTTACTGACCAAACTTCTTAGGCCAGGGCTCCTTTTCCAGTTCAATGGCTGTTTCCTTTCTTTCTTCTGGTGCAATGAATCAATGGACAGAGAGAGAAAGAGGAGGAGTGCCTGGGGGTCCTTGTCACTCCTTGTTATGGTGTCAGTCCCCCTCTTGGAAAGCACTTCCAGCTGAGATTCTGGAGACAAAAAGTTGATGGAGAAGGATGTTCCCTGCTGCTCTTCCTTGCCACTTTGAGGTTTCTTTGTCTACCCTTCCTGCTTAATGACTCTATTTACTACTTAAATACAAAATTAAGGAAAGCACACATTCCTTTGTTTGAGACAGTCTTGTTTGCCAAGTTCTGCTGTGATTTGGAACATGTGTTAATAACATGATCCAGGGAAATCTTATAACTTCACATACAATGTTGCAACACATATTTTATCAGGACAGTCTTGACCAGCAAATTATGATTTTTCAGATGATACCTCACAAGACATACTTTGTACAAAGATTCTTAAAACAATGTGCAAGGTATGGACAAAGGGGTACAGTGTGTCACACCTGGGCACATTTTGAAGTTTGTCAGTATGACCATGAGGGCTAGAAACTTACTTTAAAAAAAACAAAGCTCAGATTCTTACATATTCACATGACTCCAGGAGCTGGGGCTTCAGGAGGAACATGAAACCTCATGGTACTCATCATAAAATCATGGGAACTGCCAATACTGTGAACACTCAAAACAGCCTGAGTTCAGGTTGGTAACCAACCTGAGGTCTTGAGTAAACTGTGGTGTGTTATATTAATTTTGATGGAATAGATGGGCCCAAAGCATCAAGGGTGTTAACATGCACCCAGTCACTGTCCCAACATTAAACAGTGTTAAACAATGTTCATGGTTTGGGATATACAGTGACCTCAGGCTACTTAGGACCACAGAAGATACACCATTAAAAATCTTTCCAACTTTTTATTACAGATAGTGAAAAGAAAGAACAACAGTTAAAGCATTTGAAACATTAAATATTAAGTAAGGCTTTTATTCTAACAACATCCTGTGTTTCCTTTTTCTGTAACTGTAGAGAGTTTTTAGAAGGAAAAGCCCCCTTGTTTGACAGCATCTAGAAGGTAATATCTGTCTTTCTGGGGAAAAAGAGAAGAAGTTAGTTGAGATGGGCTGTTATTGAGATGGGATGTCATTGCTGTTATTGTTAAAGTCTGATCCCTGTTCCTAAAAACAAACATGAAAAAGAGGAGAAAGAAGAGAAAGCAATGATAGAAAATGAAGCTTCTGTTTCTGGTTCTGACTCACTTGCAACCTCACTGCTGAGGAAACATAGGCCTGGCACATGGTCTGATCACGCACTCCAAGACCTGGCAAACTCATCTAGCATCAGGCTTTAATGTATTGCTTTTATCTCCCTTTTTGTTCACAGGCTCAGATCAGTGCTGCAAAATATACAGTCTTGGCTGGCTAAGCCCAGCTCTTATTAGAAAGAAGGAAAAGGGAGAGAGGTAGGAAAGAGAAGAAATAAACAGGGGAAGGAAAAGAACAAACTGGTGGTGAAGGAGGAAAACAAAGTCTTATATCTCAGGTGATGTTTGGGATTTAGCTGTAGTCAGTGGAGATGGCAGTATCATCTGTGTCACTCTCTCTAGCCTGGTCTGGTCAGGACACCTCTCGGGATTCAGACATAAATGATCTGGGGTCTCAGAAGACGGTGAGGGTGGCAGCCATGATGGGGAAGCTTGCTCTTTCACCATCTTTCAGTCAGCAATTGTTGTGCTTGCCAGCCGTTTCCTCCAGATTCTCCTTTTGAGGGTCCCAAAAGGGAATGATGGACAAACTAGCCCATCCCCTCTTTGTTTCACCTCTCAGGCCTAATTTCAGACACATCAATTTTGGTCCCACAATTTTCTTGTTTACCAGGCATTATCTTAACACAGTCCTTGAATTATATCAGTAGGCCTTTTACTTTAAACTCATTCTTTTGGTTGTTGTTTCCCTTTTGCACCTTTTCCTATCAACATTGATTGGTATAGGTCATTGTGACACTTTATAAACTTGCACTCACTTTTTACAGTTGAGATCACACTTAGGGTAAATTTGTAGCCCCAGTTATCACAATTGGTGCTGAATTGGTGCGCTCATATCATATTATAGATACTGTTCTTGCCTGCACATGCTGCAGATGAGGAGGCAACTCTGTCACTCCATCTGCATATTTTTACAAATCTTAATAGGTCTGAAAGGCAATTCTTACACTTCTGAATACATGTTCCGAGACTAAATGAATAATCGTTCTTAAAAGTGTGTGGGCAGCATCACTTCCAAGGTGAGTCCTAATACACATGACAGTGCTCTGTAATAGATGTTAAACACTGGCAAGAAGGTTCTTAAATGAATTGATTTGTTCACCCAACATTCAGTTTAGCAATTCAAAGTTAAATTAAAAATATAAAAGATTAAATGGTATGTGTGTGATGCTTGAGCTCTGCATTATAAAATCTACCAAGGAATTACTGAAGAAAGAAAAACTACGAAACAGCAAAACAAATTTCACTGGACTTGCTTAACACTTCCCAGACCATAGTTCTCCTCACCCATCAATCAGGCCCTCACAGACTTTCTTTCTTAGACTCAGAGTTTGACATATCTGTTTTGAAGAGGAAGGGTGACCCTGTTGTTAAGGTAGTGAACAAGCACTTAAGACACCTGGTTTCAAGTCCTACTTCTCCTACAGACTTCCTTGGGTAAGTCACTGAATCTCTTTGTCTCAGTTCCCTATCTTTAATAATATTTCCCTACCTCACAAGGGCATTGTGACAATAAATTCATTATTTGTAAGTGTAGGACTGTAGACCTGCCTTGACATAAGTAATTAAACATGGGGGAGGCCTCGTTTCTTGGAAGACAGGAGTAGGGAGGTAAATTGATTAGCAGGCTGAAAACTGAATATTTGTGCTAACTGCGATAAGTAAATGGGTCAGTAAGATAAGAGACAGAATGTCTCAACAAGCCAAAATCAGAGGCAGAACACCCACGGAACCATTTACCATGAACAAGATAACAAAGGACAAGATAATCAGGAATGTAAAGATGAAGTAAAGAGGAGGTCAAACATGGACTATGCATGAATTTGCATGTTGTACAGGGATTGGTTCCTACAGAGTAACCAAGCCAATCCAAAAATGTGTGATGCAACACATAGTAAATGCAATGAGATGTGTAAATGTATATGAAGGAAGCAGCATGCTTTGTAACTTTGGATGTATGGTACCCCCTATACCCACCCCCTATGCTTGAGTCCGATAACTCAGTGTAGCTTTCTTTAGTTTGTTTGTTGTGTCAAAGGAAACTGAGTTATGAGATGGGAGTCAAACTGACTTCTTGAGGAGCCAAGTAGAAAACATCTCGGGAATCCCAACAGTAAGGTGCTCTCAGTTACCATGATAATGGGGGACCATATAAAGCACCTAGATTGATACTATAGTACTTAGGTTGCAAACCAGTGGTCAATTCAACATCAAGTTACAGATTCTAGAAACTCCCAGCCCATAACTCTTGGTCATAGGTGAGAAAAATATTTAGCCATGTGCAACTTGATAATCATGTGTGCTGACCCACCATACACTATCTGACAATGTATGGTATCCCAGTTGCATAGGCCTATCGATCTATTCAGGTTCTATTCCAGCATCTGTTACTATAGTGTCTGCATTACTCAACATGAGTAAGGATGACAGAATCATTTTCTACAATGCCTAATTCAATGGGGTCCTGACCTCCAGGTGCTACCACAAAACAAATAATGAATAAATAAGAGGATAGTTCAGGCCACAGGAAGACAAGAGGGGACAGGGATATGACCAGATCATTCACAATTTGTACATTGGCATTTTAAAAAAAGTTATTATCATTCATAGATAAAGTTAATGCCTATTATCCAATTCTGTGCCTCATACTATTATCAGCTAATCAGGCGCTTCTCCATAAATGTCGGCGTAGATGCAAGTCTTGAAGAGATACTGAAAAATTCATTAACATATTAATTCAAGAGAACTTAATTACATTCAGTAACAGAAACTCCTGCTCAACACAAACATTCAGCCAGACATTGTTTTGTTACTCTACAGGCTCCTCTCTGGGAAGGTTGCAAGTGATTTGGAAGATAGGATTAAAATTCAAAATGATCTGGACAAACTGGAGAAATGGGATGAAGTAAATAAGATGAAATTCAATAATGACAAATTCAGAGTACTCCACTTAGGAAAGAATAATCAGTTGCACACATAGAAAATGGGAAATGACTGCCTAGGTCGGAGTACTGCAGAAAGAGATCTGGAGGCTATAGAGGATCACAAGGTAAATATGAATCAAGAATATAACACTGTTGCAAGAAAAAGCAAAAATCGTACTGGGATGTATCAACAGAAGTGTTGTAAGCAAGACACGAGAAATAATTCTTCCACTCTATTCTGTGCTGATTAGGCCTCAACTGGAGTATTGTGTCCTGTTCCAGGTATCACTTTTCAGGAAAGATGTGGACAAATTGGAGAAAGTCCAGAGGAGAGCAACAGAAATGATAAAAAGTCTAGAAAACATGACCTATGACGAAAGATTTAAAAAAATTGGGTTTGGTTAGTTTGGAGAAGAGAAGACTGAGAGGGGACATGATAACAGTTTTCAAGCACATAAAGTACAAGGAAGAGGGTGAAAAATTGTTCTCTTAAATGCTGAGGACAGGGCACGAAGCAATGCACTTAAACTGCAGCAAGGGAGATTTAGGTTGGACATTAGGAAAAACATTCTAACAGTCAGGGTGGTTAAGCACTGGAACAAATTGCCTAGGGAAGTTGTGGAATCTCTGTCATTGGAGATTTTTGAGAACAGGTTAGACAAACACCTGTCAGGAATGGTCTAGTTATTACTTAGTCCTGTCTTGAGTGCAGGGGACTAGACTAGATGACCTATTGAAGTCCTTTCAAGTCCTACATTTCTCTGAGTCTAGCTCTTCCCTGTCCTAACCTGCATCCATTTAGGTCTTCATCCTAGCCTCTCCCAGAATAAGATAGGACTATAAAGTCTGTGAATGGGGTAGTGCAGCGCGGTCACCCTCATATATTCTGGGTTATGGTTTGCTGTAAGCAGCATTTTGCTTTTTAGGGCATCCCCCCAAAAAACACCGTTGATATTGATCAGTAGCAACTGATAATAGGAAGAGTTGAATGAATCTTATCAGCTGTTTATTGGTTTATATATTTAAAATAAATAGCAATCATCCCTTGAATAACTGTGTTAATATGACTAAATTAACTACAGATTCAGGAAGCTGCATGGAAAGTGTTACTGACTAGACCCCATGTATTTCCTGCTAGT
Source organism: Lepidochelys olivacea (assembly GCF_965140295.1). Taxonomy (NCBI): domain Eukaryota; kingdom Metazoa; phylum Chordata; order Testudines; family Cheloniidae; genus Lepidochelys; species Lepidochelys olivacea. The sequence goes on from NC_140412.1 coordinate 13,890,799, forward strand.
CAAAGGAAAAGACAGTAGAGACTACATTTTGAAAGTTAATGTTATCTAGTGATTAGGCCTTGAGATTGGCAGTCAGGACCCTTACATCTTACCCCTGATTGCTGCTGATTCACTGTTGTTTAATATTTTCACGTCTCAGTTTACTAATCTAGCAAATGGAATAATAATGTCTACATTGCAGGTGCATCATGAAGGTCAATTAACTAATGTATGTAAAAGGTTTTGAGATACTCTAACGGGTCTCAATCCTGCAATGTGCTGAGGACCATAGCTCTGATCCAGCCAAGCACATAAGTGCATGCTTAACTTGAAGTGAATGGAACTATTTGTGTGCTTAAGTTAAGCATATGATTAAGTCCTTGGCTGGATCAGAACCAGAATTCTCAGCAGTACCTTGCAGGACTGAGCCTTTCCAAGAGTAAGGTGTCATTCCTTTTTCCAAAAACTTGCTGGGCCAAATCATGAAATCCTAACATATTGTATGATTCTACCACTTTCATTCACATTCAGTACTAATTTACTCTGTGAATAGTTCCATTGATAGAAATTCTGAGACCCTTGCTCACCTTACAGCATGAATGCTCCCACTGGAGTCAATAGGACCACTTGCACAGAATAGGCTCTGACTTGCTCAGAATAGAATCTGACCCTCAATTTGTATTCAGTCCTGACACAGGGAAAATGTCCATTGACGTTACTGGGAATTTCGCCTGAGAAAGAACTAAGCAAACACAAGTGGCCAAATTCTGCTCTGTTACTATGATGTAAATCCAGAATAACCCCACTGAAGTCAACGGAGTTACTCTGTGTTTGCACCAGTATAAATGACAGCACCACTTGGCCCTGAGTCAGTACCTTAGGATTTGGCCCTTAATTATTGCATGATACAGTTTCATTCCCCCTTCAGACCCCTTTGGTCCCTGAGGAAAAATATTACTAATAATCATGATGAAGGTGAGGGCAAAAACATTAAATGCCATTATCATACATATCTACAAGGGAAAGTGCATTACAATTCTACATCAAAACTCCCTAGTAGAGACCACAAGCAAACAAGCAATTTCTCCCTAACACATACATTCTGAAGGCGATGGCAAAAAATGTCAGATCAGAATATAATTACACTCAGTCATCATCAGCACACTCCCCCCCACCGCAAGCGAGAAAGACTCCGCTCTGCTTACTGAGTGCATTTGATTTAGGGGGACATAAACGTACACAATACTGCTGGTTTCAGAATTCTAATGGATGTCATCCTGCCCTCCGGCTAACACTAATCCAGTAGGGAACTAGCCAACACAAGCACTTACAAATATGCCTAATACTTTTACACACAAGGCATTTGTCAGACCACAGACACTGGGCTTTCAATTCCACTAGGAAATGTGCTAGCAATTCAAGTGCATAAACAGTGTAATGTGGAGCCATTATCCGTCTACACAGGTTGCTGAGCAGCTCGAGACTTAAAGCGTCAAATGTAAGTGCATGGATCTGTGATGTGTGTAGATTTTTCGACATCATCTCAGTTGTTACACTGATTAAACCATTTCAGCTATTTGGGTCACCAGCACAGAGTGCCAAGTCATTGATTTCATTGTACAAGGGTGGGAAGGGAAACAATCATCTTTCTTTTTTTTTTTACCAAATGATTTAATGCTTTCTGTACATGCAGGATGCAGGGATCTTTGCATGCAACAAATATTTGGAGAGAAGAATGTTAAGTAGTTGAAATTCATTATCTGTCTCAAATACACAGCATTGCAAAATACCCTAGTACCTTTGGGGCAAGTTTCTCTCTCTCTGGAAGAAATGAACAGTAAGCTGAATTGGTACATTATTTTACATCCAATACTTCTGGAATCATTACATTGATCAATGGAGGCAGAAATCTGGCTTAATTTCACATCTGATTGTATTTCCAGTATTTGGACAGAAGTGTAACACAGGCTCATGTTAAAAATGTATAAGTTCATGAAAAAGATAAATTTAACTAATGGCTTGCTGAAAATATACAGATGTTGTGACCCTAAATCAACCAATGCCATTAGACAGAATAATGCAGATCATCTTTTTTTTTCCCTTTCATATCTATGCACAACCAAATACCCAAGAGTCAGAGAATGATGAGAACATAAAAACATAGGGTTTCCATCTATGCCATTTGAAGTTCATGGCAAAACTCCCATTAACTGGTAGAATTGTAGCTGTCTTTCTTAGCTTAAGCCTCAAAAGGTGCTGTTACAATGTAGTGAGGGGTACCAAATGGATGCTAATAACAGAAAAGAAGACAACATAAATAGTAAATGGGACATAATGTTAGTGTAAACTGATGCAGCTCCATCGATTTCAGTGGAGCTGTAACCTTCTACACCAGTTGAGAATTGGCCTTGGAGGCCAGTCCAGCTAAGAGCAGAGATGGCCACACCATAAAACCTATCCCACATCTGGCTCTATTGTTGGCAGCCAAGGTGAATTGGCATAGAAGCTGAATTACCTTCTCACATAGAGGTGGGCTCTTGAGGTCAGGGTTGAAGCCAGTTGATGAGGTTGGGTAAGGTGGTACTTCTATCCATGCTGTATTTCTAGAAAAATTGTTGGACTTCTGGACTGTCAGACTAGCATCTTTGGATTGTCAATCCATTCTTATTAACTTGTGCAGAATGGATGCACCACTGTAGTATCTGAGAGCTTCACAAGCTTTTAAAGGCATTTATCCTCACCACACCCCTGTGTGGCAGGGCGGAAGGGTTGCTGCTGCAATGCCAGATCTTGGCTAGGGATGCTTGATTGTCATCATTGCACCAGCGAGGACTCCAGCCTGATACCTGTGAGATCCTGCTCTGTCTTCCCCTCCTTCATAAGCTCTTTTCTGCCCCCTGTCTTCCTCCCGTCCTCTCTCCCTCTCTTCCTCTCAGCTTTTCTCCTGATCCTCAAGTCAACTGCACCCACACAGTGAGATGAACAGCCCGTCCAGCTCTGCCAGGCCTAAGAAGGACAAGTGAATAAGAGGGACCTGAATAAACTAACTAGATGATGTCTCTGACTGGGGTGGTTAGCTGGGGTTCAGAGCAACAGCTGTCATGGCCAACATGCCAGCCCAAAGCATCCATCTGTGGCGGACCACCCGCACTGTATACTGAGTATTTCAACAGAAGTCATATTTTCCCCATTTTCCCTATCTTCTCACCTTCTGTGTCTGCCTGCTTTGTCTAATGCAGCAAAATGACTATCATTCTCAGTTCAGAATTGAACAATAGAACTAACTCTTTCTTCCCCACCAAGAAGGACTGTCTGACTCAATAATACACATCAACCAATATTCACTGTCACCAGAAAGGACTTTAATAGGTTTTAATTAAGTTTGGTTTTCATTAGCAATCAATCAATTTCAGTTTCAGTGCTCTTTATCTCATTTTGATTCTTTTCCTTTTGTGTATTTCAATTTATAAGTTTCTAACCTTTGGTTTGAATTTTATAGTTAGCCATGGTATTAATCAGGTTAAGGTCTCCTTATATCAACCCCCAGACCTTGGTTAATGCTGTTTAACGTTCGACAGTGATTGAATTGTGTTAACACCTTTGGCTCATGCATTACATCTAATTTAATACAGCAAATCTTCCCACATCTTGTAAGATATTTTGAGCTATGTTAAGAATATGATAAATATTTAGGTCTAATGGATAGGGTGCTCTCCTGGGACTCAGGAGAACTGGGTCCAATTCCCAGCTCAGCCCCAGATGTGTGACCTTAGGCAGGTTAATTCAACTACTCTTAGCCTCAGTTTCTCATTGTACAAAGAGGGATAGCATTTCTCTGTGGCACAGCGAAGATAAAGATACTGTGAAGATAAAATCCATGAATGATTGCGAAGTGCTCAGATACTACCTAGATAGGTTCCTGATCTTTTGTTTTAAACACTGTGAAACAGGTCTACAGAAAATCCTTTTGTCAAGAAAATTATAAGGGGTCTCTTTGTGGGTAGATATGATATAAAAGGATGAAGATTTCTGGAATGTTACATTCAGTGTACCATGAAGTGTATTTTGCTGCTATTAACAAAAACCTTTTAAAATACACTGCTATTCCCATCAGAAACTTAGTGGTGCAACAAAGAGATTTTGTGCTATGATAAGAATATGAAAAAAAGTCAGAAATGATAAACTAATCCCATCTTCCTGCCATTTCCACACAACTTTTAAATGAGAGTTTAGTGAATGCAGGGAAATATCTGGAGATGCATTTGAATTAGAAAGTGAGAACTACATTTTCAAAGGGACTTTGACTACTAATTGCCACTTAAGGCACCTAAATCTCAGAATTAGGACCCAGTTGGGATTAACAAAACCCCACTCAGCTGCCCTGAACCCTGTAAGTGCCTAAACTCACTTGGCACCTAAATTTTTGCTGTAGTATTTCACTACATACTTCTAGGCATGCGCAGTGCAGCCTCATGCCAGGCAACCGGACACCTAAATGCCAAAGCAATGCACAAACTGGGAGAAGATGACATTCCTCTGCCAAACTCACCTGTGGGGCCTGATCTGGTAAGCATGCTCAGACTTCACTTACCAGAACGGGCCCCTACAGCAGTCTTGTACAAAATGGCCTGGGAGAGCAGAAGGGAGGTGTTCCTTCATAATGTTTAACCAAGTGGTTAGGGCACTATCTTGACATGTAGGGGGCTATATAATCCCTAAACTGATTCCCAATGGGCTGGATTGTCATCTAAATGATCTCTTCAAGGAACACAGAAAACATTATACCACTAAAGGTGCTAACACACCTGGCACAAATGATGAGTACTGGCAACAAACTGTTCACCAAACCAAGAATAATATGCTGAAGAACTAACAAGCAAACTAAAGAATTTTGTAATCTGCTCATGAGCAGGGAGAGGAGAAAGAAAAAGATCATAAGAAATTATTTGTTGCAAATTATTACTTCAGATCTATTTTTAATCCCGTCTCTTTAGATATAATTCTGTGTCCCTTGAGCTAGTTTATACTCTTTGCTTCAATCTACTTCCCCAGTTATGTGTCCTATACGCTAATCAGCTTTTGCATGAATCACTACTAAATTACTTTGGTATCTTAAATCCATAGTCTCCTAGCATTCTATTTAGAGTAGAACATATAATGATAATCTGGCAGGATTATCCTGTTTTGATTCAGGGGAAGAGTGGGGGAGGTTAATTGATTTACACCATTTGCTTAGTTCCTAATGTTTTCACAAATTCTGGTGGTGCCAACAGACTAAACAGTTGTCCTCCTACAACTCTCTCTTAACTCTCATGCTCTTGCTGTTTTATAGCCTCAGGAATTTTCATCCTTGCTGCACTATTAGTTCCACATCTTTCAGTACATTCTCATAGACAACAAGCTTAGCTGTCCTATCATTCTCCATTGCTTTGCCCATCAGAGACAAATTCTTACCACATCCAGCTGCAACTGTCTATTTTTTGTGAGACATCTAGTCCAATAAATGAACTTTTTTAGACACATTTTGTCTGGGGGTTTATTTTCCTGTTGTCCATTATTCTTGCTAAACCAGGATATTTTCAGTACTGGACAGTTTCCCTGAACATTATTAAGACATTTAATTCAGGAAACTCTATTCATCTCGTCTGCCTTTTAGCTACTTCCAAGATGCTGCCTTCCATTAGCTTCAGCCTTCTTTCAAGGGAAATGATTTTAAAAAGCAGAATATTTAGTATCTATATGCAGCTCCCTTTAGATGGATTGTTCTTTAGAGACTATATTATATAGAAATCTAATAATTTTAAATACATCAGGATCACCTTCTCTTCCATTTAATCTCTATTAAAATGTTTTAGCATGACAGAATGTAAGGGAACAATTCACAAAACTGAAGCAATACAGACTGGCCATACTCTTTCTCTGTTTTTTTCACCCACTTGACAAGTGAGTCAATTTGTAAAGCCTGTCTATTATCTAAAAAAGAAGATGCTAAGATTCTCCTTAAAATATGGCATAGAAATCAGAGATAAAAAAGACCTAGTAGATTATGTAGTCCATCCCACTCCAGAGCAGCACTGTGCAATACTGTATATACATTTTGTACAGTCTAGCTTTAAATGGCTCATGTGGTGTCCACTAAAACGTTAGAGACTAACAAATTTTTCTGAGCATAAATAAATTTGTTAGTCTCTAAGGTGCCACAAGTACTCCTTTTCTTTTTGCGAATACAGACTAACACGGCTGCTACTCTGAAAACTAAAATGTTAGTATCAGAGTGTGGAAAACCAAGGATGGTCCTGGTGAAAGAAGTTTAATCAGCAAATAAGATACTTGCATAGATATTACGGGTTACTTTTCATATTGCCAAGAAAGAAACTCTGGAACATCTGGTGGGAAAAATTTGCCAGAAACAACCAACCTTTAACAGAGCAGGAGACTCAGATAGAATCTTCAAGGCTGTCTTCCCTACACTGCCCTAGACTATACTAGCCTGGGTACAGTGCCCTAGCTATGCTGGCATAACCCCACAGTGTAGATGCAGCCTACACTGACAGAAGGGGTTTTTAATTCAATGTAGGCATGACACCTCCCTGAGCAATGGTAGCTACGTTGATGGAAGCATTCTTCCATCAACATAGCTGTGTCTACACTGAGGGTTAAGTTGGCATGCCTATCTCGGTCAGGGATGTGGATTTTCATGCCCTGACCAACATGGCTATGTCACCCTAACTTTTAAGTGTAGACCAGGTCTTTGGCCGAGACACAATAAAGAAGAAAATCCTGGGAGACTTCTAACAAGACATAGATAAAGTATAATTGATCAGATAATAAATAACTATATATTTCAAGATCCATGAACATCTCAAGGTCAGTGTCTTTTAGTGTCTTACAGCTGTATGTGTAATATGCACTGTTTTATAGGGGGGTTCTGTAAGTGATCCATGATTTAGCTATTGTCTCCAAGTTAAAAGAGCGTGTCCTTTAACTCATGGAGGAGAGGCTTGTGCTTTTGGATCCAGAGGTCCTGCATTCATTCGGATGTGGACCTGTCCAGACTCCAGAGGCAACAATGCAGATGCATTTCAGCTACGTTGTCTTCCAGCCCTTCAACAGTAGCTTTGCCTGTTGATAGAAGTTGCTGATATATTTCTTTATTTACATCTTTCTTTTTTCATGTCGCCAAGTACTAAGAACGTGTTTGGATGTAGAAAGTAAGGTTAATCTTGACACCAGTTTTAACCACTCCCTTCCCATGTGAGTCAGATGTAGTGTGGAAATGTTTTTCAGTTGTGAAATTTGTACGCAGTTCCTTATATATGCAGTGATGATCAGCCTATATTAATGGCTTCATTATGGTAATTCCCTTCCAGCCAGGCTTCTGTGACACTCTCAGCATGATCAGAACACAGCAGTGTACGTTTGTTCACTGGTTTGTGTGATTTGATTCCATACCATTACAATGAGTTCTTTGCAATGGTGGCCATTGAAATGATGAGTGGACTTTAAAATGGATCCTTTTGATTTTTAGAGACATACACAGTACAGATCTTGGTTGTACCCAGAGCTTCCTCATTGTGTCTCATCACCACAGATATTTGCACTTAGGTGCCATGTAGGTGATTTTTTAAAGTTTCATTTTAGGTTGGCAAATAACCGTGCCTTGGCTGTAGGTCGGCCCCCTATCATGTCTCATGCACTTTTAACAAGCCCTTAGGACTGGTTCATTTTTCTGTGGGCTGAATTCTGAATTTTCAAAAGAGCCTAAGGAAAGTTAGGCATCCAATTCCCATTTCATTTCAATAGGAACTTGCATGGCTAAGACTTGTAGGCTTATTTGGAAATCTGACTCTCTGTCGTTACTTAGTCAAAATCCTCCCTCCAGTCCCTGGGAGTTGTAATGCAGTGTGATAATGGAGTAAAACACTCAGTTAGGATTTTGGCCACCCATGTTTTCTATTTCAAACTTGGTGGTTGGTTGTTTTTATGACCATTTTTATCCCTACATTTATTACTTTTCTCTACCCATACCACTTGCCAGTCTCTCCCTTTGGTGGTATTGACTTGTTTACATTTTAAGTGGATTGTGTTTGTGACAGGTTGGATCACAGAAACCCCCTTGGGACTTCCACCTGATGTGCCAAGACTACGTCTGCTCCTGTTTTCCTGCCCTATCAACTTAGGACTTGAGTGCCCTGCCTGGTTTGAGCCAGACCTATTAGCCTGCTGTGAACCCAGACCCAGATCTGAACCACATCCCCTAACAACTGTAGGCTTAATTGAAAGCAACTTAGGAAGTGTTCCTGTCTTTGACACTCAGATGCCCAACTCCCAATGGGGTACAAACCAAAATAAATCTGTTTTACCCTGTATAAAGCTTATACAGGGTAAACTCATAAATTGTTCACCCTCTATAACACTGATAGACAGATATGCACAGCTGTTTGCCTCCCCCAGGTATTAATATATACTCTGGGTTATTTAATAAGTAAAAAGTGATTTTATTAAATACAGAAAGTAGGATTTAAGTGGTTCCAAGTAGTAACAGACAGAACAAAGTGAATTACCAAGCAAAATAAAATAAACATGCAAGTCTAAGTCTAGTACAGTAATAAAACTAAATACAGATAAAATCCTCACCCAGTAAGCTTCCTTTTACAGACTAGTCTCCTTCTAGTCTGGGTCCAGCAATTACTCACATCACTTGTAGTTACCGTCCTTTGTTACAGTTTCTTTCAGGTATCCTTGGGGATGGAGAGGCTCTCTATTTAGCCAGCTGAAGACAAAATGGAGGGGTCTCCCAGGGGTTTAAATAGACTTTCTCTTGTGGATGGAGACCCCCTCCCCCCTCCCATGCAAAGTTCAGTTACAAAATGGACTTTTGAAGTCACCTGGGCAAGTCACATGTCCATGTATGACTGAATTCCTTACCAGCCAAGCCACATTCCTGGGAAAGCCCAGATGTGGATTGGCATCTCCAAGTTCATTGTTGGCCTAAGGTCATCTTGATTGGGCACTTACTGAGAATAGTCTTTTCTCAGGAAGCTGACAAACTGCTTCACTAAAACCTACTCAGAATCAAACCAGTATGCAGCCAATTTTCATAACTTTGAATACAAAAATCATACATGCATACAAATATGATGAATAGATTCAGTAGATCATAACCTTTACAGAGATATGTTACACGGCATACGTAGCATAAAACACACTCTAGTTATGTCATATATACACATTCATATGTATATTTCCATAAAGCCTTCTGGGGGGCACCATCACAGTATTGTCACTGGAGCACAGTGGGCACATCGGGGGGTGGGGTGGAGGGAGCGAGAATTGCTTTTTAAGGTATTGACAGATTTTCAAAGGCTGGTACCTCACTCCCACTGACTTTCAATGGATGTTAGGCATCTAAGCACCATTTGTGCTTTTGACAATCTGCCCCACTTATAGTGGGGCCACCCTCAGGGTATGTCTACTTTGCAACTAAAAATCCACCACTGACTGATGCCAGATGACTGGGGCTAACAGGCTGTTTAATTGCAGCATAGACATTCGGGCTTGTGCTGAAGCTTGGTTCCAGGACACTGCAAGGTGGGAGGGTCCCAGGGCTCAGGCTGCAGCTCAAGCCCAAACATCTACACCTCAATTAAACAGCCCCTTAGTCCAAGTCCCACGAGCTCAAGTCAACTAGCACAAGCCAGCCACAGGTGTCTAACTGCAGCATAGACAAACTCTCAGAGGCCCCAGTCAGGAATGAGGCTCCATTGTGCTGGGTGGTGTAGAAACATAGAGGGAGTCATGGTTCCTGCCCTGAACAGCTTCCAGTCTAAGATGAGCAAAAGCTGAACAGTAACAATTAGAGATGCATCATTGTCTAGTGGCTAAATTGCTGCCTTATGACACAAATGACCTGGGTTCTCATCCCCATCTCCTGTTTGTTTCCCCTTTGTCTTGTCTATGTAGATTATAAACTCATCTGGCCAGTGTCTGTTTCTTACCATGTGTTTGTAGAATGCTTAGCACAACTGGTACATCTCGGTGCTACCGTAATACAAACAATTAATAGTATACACACCCCGTGCTATACCTCAGCCTAATGCCCTAATTGCCCCCAGTCCACTCATTAAACACTGGGCCCAATCCTGAAAGGGCCTAAATTCCTAGGAGGTCCTCAACACTTCATACAATTGGGTCTTAAATTATTATCAGTAGTAATAATAGAAACAGTATAGATTGCAAGCAGAAATTCATGGACTTTTAGGAGTTGGGTCCAATACAGCTCCTATTGAAGTCAATTGGAAGATCCATGGATTAGCTGGGAGGATGCTCAGGCTATGTTTATTAAAGCAAATTTCATCAGACCTATTTAATTCATTTTGGGAGGAGGCACCTTATTTAAGATTAATTGCAGGCATTTTTTTTCCTATCTGGATGTAAGTTTTTGCAGTGCCTTCAATGACACATTTAAAGAATTGCACAGAACATGTCCAGAGCTCACCCAGTAAACTGGTCTGGACTAACAGCCATGACTCTTATTTCAGCTATCTTTTACATTAATATTCAGTAACATGTTTTTGTAAAAATACAAAGCAACAATATCACACTATCCAGAGCTGTTTCATGACTTCAGTCCATTCCTGACACCAAGTAACTGACTTACCACAAATTTGCATGGGGAAAAAGTAGCCCCAGGTAATTCAGTCTATCTCATTAATTCTGAGGTAAAAGTTTAGATTATAGAGTCATAAAATGTAAATTAGTTAAATGTTCCCCTGCATCAGTCCTCTAAAGAAGAGGAAGTTGGTCATTCTTGGTTTATTTCACAAGGGAATTATTTGCCTGGATTACTTCAACATTTAATTAAATTGTCATATAACACACATAAAATACCAAATAAAATAGACTTTTGCTGTGTCATTACATTAATTTCCTGTCACCAAACGTGTTTAGCTTGTTAGCTATCTAACTTAAACCTGCTCAGTGGCAATTAAGCGTTATATTTGAATATGTTTAGACCATTTACATTCCTCTTTTTACTGCACTCCTGTTAAACTTTTAATTTTCTTTTTCTTGTAATTAGCATTTGGGGAGTTCAGTTCCTCTAATAGGTTCTGCATAATTTACACGTTATGTTATTCTACTTGTTTGTCAGGGAAGCAGTGAAGAAACACAGGGAAATTGCAGCATAAAAATTATTGCATCAAAACTACACAGTTCTGTGAAACATTTTTTCTGCAATCAGTATGTGACCTGAATTCTTCAGAATTTGCAAACTTACCATAATGGAAAACACTGTATTTCCTTACAAGAGTGTATGTAATTGATTCATCAAGAGTATGGTCCAGAATTTAGCATAGGAATATTGGCCGTCAGGACTCCTGGGTTCTGTTCCCATATCTAACACTGTATTTTTATGGGACTTTGGACAAGCTCCTTACGCTCTCTGGTCTTCAGTTTATTCATCCATAAAATGGTTGTAATAATAGGGATTGGTAAGCCTTAATATCTGTACTGTGTTTTGAGATCCTTGGATTAAAAAGTGCCTTATATATACACCAAGTAGTTTTTGCCTAATTCTTACAGGTATGTCTCCACTGCAGTCAGGGGTGTCTCTGCAGCAGAGGCAGAGGTAGCCCAAGCTTTGATCTGGCTACTTTGAATAACAATAGCAGTGAAGACACAACAGCACAGGCTGCACAAGCCCACACGGGGACCCTGGGTATGTGAAGGGGTGCTTCACTGCTTCACTGCTACGCTTATTCAAGCTATTTAGATCAAAGCTAGCTTGGGTTTGCTTACATGCGCGGCAGTCACATTCCTGATTGCACTGGAGTGCACACACCCTACGTCCTTCCTGAGGCAAACCGACCAGAAAAGGTCTATATTGCTTGCATAAAGCCGGCAGCAGTTGGTCCAATGTCGTAAAGTATCCCAGTAGCCAAAGCACCTTTGAGTACTTGCTTGCTCACTCTAGTTTGCCAGATAACATTTGGAGAGAAATTTGGTAACTTTCTCCCTACCCAGTCACATGGCAGGCTAGAAACCCACTTTACTCACTGCTGCCCACTAATTACATCCATCCATTCCATCGCCATCTCATCAGGTAGCGTGGGGACTTGAACTAGGGATGCTTCACAACCTGGATGAGTTACTTATTAGGGCACGTCTACACTTAAAATGCTGCATTGGCGCAGCTGCACTGCTGTAGTGCTTTAATGAAGACACACTAAGATGACAGGAGAGAGCTTTCCCATCAGCGTAGTTAATCTACCTCCCTGAGAGGCAATAGCTATGTCCGCAGAAGAAGCTCTCCCGCCGACACAGCGCTGTCTACACAGGGAGTTACGTCTGTATAACTACATTGCTCGGTGGGGTGGATTTTTCCAAACTCCTGAGTGAATTAGTTATACCGATATAGTTCTGTTGTGTAGACCAGACCTTAGGCTGAGTACTTACTGAGATCCATTGTTCACTTGACCGCTGTTTCTCAGTTGTCAGCTGTGTCCCAAGTCAAAATCCGTGTCAAAGTAATCGCTTCCATACCGAGGGGAAGATAGCAAGGCAGCTTGTGCTGTGTAGCCATCAGAATGCAGCTGACACTCGGCTTGGTCTCTCTTTTCCATTGGGACAGGATAGCATGGTGCTTGTTTCCCCAATGCCTGGCTGAAGTGGTGCCTTGTAACTTATTCTAGATAAGATGGAAGTAATGGAGGTTGATTCTAAAGCATAAGTGGCCTGCTTCCAGTCCACTGAAACAAATGGGAATCTTGACTTTCATAGAATCATAGATTATCAGGGTTGGAAGGGACCTCAGGAGGTCATCTAGTCCAACCCCCTGCTCAAAGGAGGACCAATCCCCAATTTTTGCCCCATATCCCTAAATGGCCCCCTCAAGGATTGAACTCACAACCCTGGGTTTAGCAGGCCAAAGCTCAAACCACTGAGCTATTCCTCCCCCCAACCTCAATAGGAGCAGGATCTACTGTATAGAGAGATGGCAGGATGATGCTTACCCGCATGACTGGGGGTGGGGGGTCTGCCCATCCCCTGTCAATGAGTTCCAAAATTCAGGAGTGCTTCGAGGCTCAGATGTCTTTGATGGACTCTTTTCAGTTGTGTTTAGCCTGATGAGTGCAACAGTTATTTAGTGATATCAGCCCCTGTCCGTGCCTCTTGATCCTCCAGATCAAACTATTGCAATAGGACTGCTCTTAAAGATCATACAGCTAGTACAGAATACATATACTTGGCAAAATTCAATTTTTATTTTTTGATGATTTTGAGCGATAATATTGATGGTTACTTTAAGCATATTTTTCAGTTATTATTGATTGACGTTTTCACAGTTGTGCAAAATTATTAATTTTAAGCACTTTGTAAAGTTGATTTAAATTTTCACAGTCGTGAGAAATTATGGGGGGCAGGCAATGGGTGATAGATAATAATTATTACAATAAATGTTAAGATTCAAAAAGTTAAAGCTTTATAACAGTTAAAACACAAATTGTCAACTTCACATGTCAAAATATACAAAGTTTCTCTAACTCAAACTTTAGTTCTCAAGCAGCATTTTTCTTACTTTGTCTATCTGTAAATTTCTATTATCACTGATAAAAATAGAGTCATTCTCATTCTCTCTGTCCCAATTAATATTTAATTATTTCATTAAAGTGGAAAAATTTCACTTGGAGAGATTGAGGTAAACCCATTTCAGAATATTCCATTGCCATATCATTAGGTAGAGTGGGTACTTGAACTAGGGATGCTTCACATCCTGGATGAGTTACCCTAGCCACTGTGCTAGAGATTACAAGGGAGACCCACTTTCTCATCACCTACTCCAATCCGCTGGCTGTTTTATTGGAACTCAGCTGCAGGACCCAATCTAGAAAGGAGACTCTGAGCACACCTACCATATTGGGCCCTGCATGCAAGTTAGGTAGCTAAACACTTATCTTCCCCTGGTTCATGACTTGCTCTGGGGCTTACGTGGGAGATAGGGGCCCAGACACCTAGAGTGAGGCAGCAGTGTGCTTGCCCAGAAGCAGAAATGTAGGTGCCTAGGGCACTTTTGCTGCAAAAACTTAGATGTTGAGCTACTTGAGGCTCCAACAAGGGTAGGTGGCAGACGAGTGGGAGTTTTGTGGATCACAAATAGCATTTATATGTGCCTAAATACCTTTGCGGCTCCCACCGATAGCCTTTGTGCTCATTTACTCCTCACCTCGAAATCCGAGATGCCCATCAATTTGCCTGTTTTTTTATTTGATCTGTAGTCTGATAAGTCATGAAAGTTTGCAGTCAAGAGCTTTCCTTGATGATGTAGTGAGAATGATGGTTACTGCTAATTATCAGGCAGCCATCTGCATGACTCCAAGATGGAGAGAGACCTTCTTGAGAAAGGACAGTGTTTCAGAGAAGACATCAGCAAATTAAATGAGGGCGGATTATGAGGAGGGCCGCTACAGGCACTGAGCATCTGTAACATAGTGCTCAATTACTACAGCTAGTTCACTAACCAAGGGGCCCATCCACCAACCTTCTTCCACCTGAGCAAACTTTATCCACGTGGTAAATTCCATTGGAACGCAAGGGACAACCCACCTGAGAGAGGATTATTCCCATGAGTAAAGGTTGCAGAATCTGACTCTGGCTAAGGTTCTCATGTTTGTTGTAACTCAGCTGCAGAGGTTTGAAATAACTAAAGAGGGGTGGAGTTCCCTCACACTGAAAGGTCACTGAGTTATAATGAGCCACCTGGTCCCAGGGTTTCTTTGTAGATGCCAGTTGTTGTTCCTTATGTATTCCTACTCTCAGTGTATCATAAATACATTGCTATATTGAAAAAAAAAAACCTGTCCAGGGATCTGGCATCTTTGCCAAAAATCAAAAATCAAATCAAAATTAAAGCCTGCAGCTGCCTCTCGCCCCCATGCCAAAAAAAATAGCCAACCATAATATAAGTCCATACAACACCCTCATCTCATACAAATATCAGTCCTTATCATTCCAGTCTCCCCAGAAACCTTGGTAATGAGTTAGGATCTTGTAGTAAGCCCAGAAGGTCAGAGCAAGGCCACAGAAAGTCTGGTGAAGAGCAATTGCCCAACTCTGCTCTCTCCAAATCCTCAGCAAGGTAAGAATAGACCCACCTCCCTCGTCTGTTGTTGTCTGCCAGCAAGTTAACAATACCTCAGGATCAACAGTATTGAAGGAAACTGATGGATCTAACAATGTCAGTGTGGACATCCAATCTTCATACATAACCGTGCGGAGTTTGATATTAATACAGGAGGACTGCAGACCGAACCCTTCAAGGTGTTGATACAGTAGAATGCCACAGTTACGAACACCAGAGTTACGAACTGACTAGTCAACCACACACCTCATCTAGAACCGGAAGTACACAATTAGGCAGCAGAAGAGACAAAAAAGAAAAAAAAAAGCAAACACAGTACATTACTGTGTTAAATGTAAACTACTAAAAGAAAGGGAAAGCAGCATTTTTCTTCTGCGTAGTAAAGTTTCAAAGCTTTATTAGGTCAATGTTCAGTTGTAAACTTTTGAAAGAACAACTATAACATTTTGTTCAGAGTTACAAACATTTCAGAGTTACGAACAAACTCCATTCCCAAGGTGTTCATAACTCTGAGGTTCTACTGTATCTTGTTGCAATGAGTCCTACAGACAAACTGTGCATAGAGTCAGAAAAATATTTCTTTGTATCAATTTTAAATTTGCTCGCTTTTAGTTTTATTGAATTTCCCCTTGTTTTCATACTATGATGAAGGATAAATACAGTGTCTGATCTCTATATCATTTACTGTTTTGTATATTTTGCATGCCCTCTCTGATTCACCTACTGAAATACAAAGTATTGTTTCTAACCCCAGCTCTGATTACTGAAAAAAAGAAAATAACTAAAATAATTTCTAAAAAAATTTTCATACTAAATTACATGAAACTTTCAGGATTTTCAAACACTTTCTCAAATGCCCAGCAGTGTTTTCAATACTCATAAATAACATAAGGAATGATGTTTTCAAAAGCCATTTGACAAAAAAAAAAAAAAAAAAATAAAAAAACCAACAAGACTTTTGCTCTGAAGTCACTCAATGTCACTCAATCCTGGATCACTTTTATTTATGAAAATATTTGCAAATTCGTTTTACTATTTAGACTGCAAGCTCTTCATGGCTGGGGCTGTCTCTCACTATATGTTTGTACAGACCCTAGCACAACAGGGTCTCTGATTTCAGTTGGGGCCTTTAGACACGATTGTAAAACAAAAAAAAATAAGTTCTATAGAATAAAAAGTTATTTAAAGTTAGTTAAGGTTGCACTGATCAACTTCAATAACATTTTCCTCGGGGGCTGAAAAGCTAGCAAATACATCATTGAAGGTCAATAACCATACTTCTTTTTCCTCTACCTACACCAATAAAAGTCTGATCAACAGTTACCTATTGTCATCCCTCTTCCATAACATATTGATAACACCCAAGGCTACATAAACTACCACACCGCTCTAATGCTGTCAACTTTTTAACATATGGATGCTTCTTGTATGAATCTAAGTGCTGCTTCAATGGATATAACAATCATTTTCTTTCACCAGCTCTATTTAGGAGCAAACTATGCTTCTAATCCATTTTCCATTTCATTTTGAAACAGTGCATCCAGGGATACACAACCAACCACCATTACATCCTGTTTATATATTGCATGTGCCATTTCTGAAATTTATATCAAATGATTAGCAGTAACAGGGCTTGGAGGTACAATGTTTGGGGACTGAGCGAGGCAATCACAGAGCTGCTGGCAAGACAGCTCCTGATCTGGTGATAATCCAAATGAATTTTAGGTGGTTTTTTTTAACTTGTTGAAAGATTATCTGCATATAAATCTCCAATGGATTTAGTGCCAGCACTCTTCCAAATTTCCCAGTGGAATAAATGATCATTAGATTTTTAGCTTCTCATTCCCCTTGAGAGGAAAGCATTTAGGTAAATATCACACTGCTGCTCAATAAACCAAGAACCAGATCCCAAATTTCCTTGTTCTTTTTCAGAACTGTGTTCCTGAGCTGCTTGGATCCTATCCCTAGGCTTGAGTGGATGTCATTTCTCTTAGATTGAGATTTTCTCATATTCAGTCATAGTGAGATTTCTTAATTAAACAAAGTGCCATGAGTCCAAGATCATATCCCCGATATAGATTCAAACTAGGGAAATTTAAACATCCTGCTAATTTTTCCCCAATGTAGAATTTTTAATTGTACTCTTTTTTCACCTTCTCTTGCCTTTGTTTTTTGCACCTGTTAATCACCTGTAAGAGAAGTTTACTGCAAATATAATCACCAAGACTTGCTCTTACGAAACCAATGGCAAAACTCCTGTTCACTTCACTGCAAGCAGTGGACTCAATATCCATTTGTATTCAACACTCCACAGGCCCTAATCCTAAGAGGTAATGAGCACCCTCAGCTCCCACTGACATCAAGATGTCAGAGCGGTAGGTATGACATAAAAATATATATACTATAGATATATAACTACATTAGATAGAGACACCACACAAAATCAGATCCATACTCTGCTTTTCCCCCCGCCCATCCTGCTCCCACTGACTTAAATGGGAACACAGCATGGCCCTCAAGATCAAGTCATACAAACTTTACTTATGCAGTGTAGCATCTTGTCCAGAGTATGGGGTGGGACTCAGCACACCTGGGCACGGCCACTGACCTGGTGTGTGACCTTGGACAACTCACTTTACTCCTTTTCCATTCTTTGTCTTGTCCATTTCTCAAATTTTGTAGAGCTCACCCAGTGCTCTGGTTGTGAGGTCATGGGGGCAAGAACTTTCTCTTACTATGTGCATCAGCTGCACATCTCTTAGGGTCCTGATCTCAGTTAGATCTGCAATGTAAATAATTATACTCCTTACTCAGACAAGTTGTATCATCAGGCCCATAATTAGATGCAGCCTCTTTCTGATGTACTATGACACTGATCATTGATTGTACAAGGGAGACTGTAGCTAAATTATACCTCTAGTTATCCTTTGAAACTGCCAGTGAAAAAAATATTGTGCAGTGAAAGAATGGCAGTATTTTAATGAGGAATGGATAATTGACATAGCAGCTGACATGGGAGTCACCAGTTCTTCTCACCAAACCTTTTCTGAAGTTCAGCTAAGCTTGGAAAGAACTTCCCCCCCCCACCTCCCTTCATGTGCCTCTGTGTTCCCTGGTTTATGCCGACTGAAATGCCACAAGAAAGGCTATGCTAGGGGTACTTCCCACATCCCTGCTGAAACCACAAAGTGCTAGAAGTCTGTTTGGAAAAAATAGGGCTTTCAAGATTCCCCTGCCCCCTCCATACACCTGATTTTCTGCTGTGATTTCTCTGGCACCCCGAGTCAATTCTGGGGAAGGCGGGGGAGGCGGTGTAGTTCTCTGGGGGACACAGGAAATGGATAGAATCATGTCAGATTAGCACACAACTGATCTCCTTTCAGCACAGTTTGAATAGGGGACCTGACAGCCATAGCAGCAGTTAGGGAATATATATATTATATGGCACAGAAACAAAGGCAGAAAGTACTGCAGCAGTGGTAGTTTTAGGCACAGAAATCACCCAACCCCTTCCTAGCTCCTGCTGCAGAAAGGATGTGGGAGGAGGAGTCTGCCTTTATTATTTGCACCTCCTCAAAATAAATATTATGTGGGCTCATCAGGATTCTCTCCGTAAAGGAGCTAGAGTGGAATAGTGCTGCAACCTCGCTGCAGCTCTCTCTCCGAAAGCCAGTGCATAGCAATGCTCTTGTTTTGCTTAGGACTGGTTTTAATTTGAATGTTTCAAAAATCAGACTCATTCTCTCTGTGCCTGATGTGCCAAGCAAACCAGGATGGGACCCCGGGACCTCAGTTCAGATAGATACCCAATCGCTTGGCAGCTGGTTTTCTTAAATGACCAATGGTAATAAATATGAGCAAACCCTCCCCCACCACCCACTCAGTTATGTTGTGTCAAGGGGATATTCATCAATGTTCATCAATTACTGCTAAATAGGCATCTGAATTGTGAGCTTCCACAAAGCCAGATTCCTCTGAGTCTATGTTAGCATCTATAGGTTCCAGAAAGGGCAAGAAATTAAATCGCAGGTCCTGCTCCAGTCAGTCCCCCATTGAGTGTGCTGAGATGTACACAGAGATGAGGAGGAAAAGCCTTGCTTTATATTAAAATTTGGTTGGTTGGTGTCAAGGAGTCAGAGCTTCAGTTGGTGCAAGTCAATGTAGCTGAGGATCTGGCCCAAAGACCCAAATTTTCAAATGTGGATGTAGTAGGAAGAGAGCCTGAGACATAAGCCCTTGTATCAGAGCCTTGAGCTCTGGGCTAAAGTAGTAGTCAAAGCTTTACTGATCTAAAGCAAAGAAACTGTGAGAAAGAGGCAGAGCCTGCTCAGAGAATCTGGCAAGAACAGGGCTGATATTGCAGAAATACACATTTCTAAGAAGTGCTAGTCACAAAGTACTCACGCAAACACATCCCAATATCAAGTGATACCAGAACATCCCAATATCGAGGACGGTACAAAAAATTCCCAAGGATAACAGGAACACACTGACCCCTCCTAAAAGATAAGGTCAGGATAACAGTACATAACAGATATGCTTTGATCAAACCAACATGTACAAGGTGATGGCTGGAACTAGCCATGTCAGGGGACAGTAACTAACTATGTCAGAAGGACAGTATGTAACTTGTTTGTCTTGGGGTATAAAGATGTATCTCAGAGAAAGTATCTTTGTCCAGCCAAGGGGGAAATGGAAAGTCCCGCCATTCACTGAGCTGCATCCATTGTCACGGGCATACATGTCTTAGTATCCTCATAGAGTCTGCCAGGTGCTATTACTGTGCTTTGTCGACAATAAACCTGGCCTGGTGCCTTCATACCTTAACGGATCTTGTGGTCATTGGGTGGTTCGCTCAAGGTCTGATGTGCTGGCTGTCTGCACAGAGTTGGGGCAGCACACAGGGAGAACACAAAAAAAACCACACACAAGCAACTGAACATCTAACCACACTGATGACCCATGACCGCTGATCTGGTAAGTAAGTGAGCCCATCCTCACTCATAGGCTCATAGATATTAAGGTCAGAAGGGACCATTATGATCATCTAGTCTGAACTCCTGCACAATGCAGGCCACAGAATCTCACCCACTCACTCCTGCAATAAACCTCTCACCTATGTCTGAGCTACTGAAGTCCTTAAATCATGGTTTAAAGACTTCAAGGTGCAGAGAATCCTCCAGCAAGTGACTCGTGCCCCATGCTACAGAGGAAGGTGAAAAACCCCCAGGGCCTCTTCCAATCTGCCCTGGGGGAAAATTCCTTCCCGACCCCAAATATGGCGATCAGCTGAACCCTGAGCATGTGGGCAAGATTCATCAGCCAGATACCCAGGAAAGAATGCTCTGTAGTAACTCAGATCGCACCCCATCTAACATCCCATCACAGGCCATTGGGCCTCTTTACCATGAATAGTTAAAGATCAATTAATTGCCAAAATCATGTTATCCCATCATACCATCTCCTCCATAAACTTATCAAGTTTAACCTTGAAGCCAGATAGGTCTTTTGCCCGCACTGCTTCCCTTGGAAGGCTATTTCAGAACTACTCCTCTAATGGTTAGAAATCTCTAATTCAAGTCTAAACTTCCCAATGGCCAGTTTATATCCATTTGTTCTTGTATCCACATTGGTATTGAGCTTAAATAATTCCTCTCCCTCTCCAGTATTTATCGCTCGGATATATTTATAGAGAGCAATCATATCTCCCCTCAATCTTCTTTTGGCTAGGCTAAACAAGGCAAGCTCCCTGAGTCTCCTTTCATAAGACAAGTTTTCCATTCCTCGGATCATCCTAATAGCCCTTCTCTGTACCTGTTCCAGTTTGAATTCATCCTTTTTAAACATGGGAGACCAGAACTGCACACAATATTCCAGATGAGGTCTCACCAGTGCCTTGTATAACGGTACTAATACCTCCTTATCTTGACTGGAAATACCTCGCCTGGTGCATCCCAAGACCGCATTAGCTTTTTTCACGGTCATATCACATTGGCGGCTCAGTCATCCTGTGGTCAGCCAACACTCCAACGTCCTTCTCCTCCTCCGTTACTTCTAATTGATGCATCCCCAGTTTATAACTAAAATTCTTGTTATTAATCCCTAAATGCATGACCTTACACTTCTCACTATTACTCCAGTTTACAAGGTCATCCAGATCCTCCTGTAGGGTATCCTTGTCCTTCTCTAAATTGGCAATACCTCGCAGCTTTGTATCATCCGCAAACGTTATTAGCACACTCCCACTTTTTGTGCCGAGGTCAGTAATAAAAAGATTAAATAAGATTGTTCCCCAAACCAATCCCTGAGGAACTCCACTGGTAATCTCCCTCCAGCCTGATAGTTCACCTTTCACTATGCCCCGCTGTAGTCTCCCTTTTAACCAATTCCTTATTCACCTTTCAATTTTCATATTGATCCCCATCTTTTTCAATTTAACTAATAATTCCCCACGTGGCACCATCAAACACCTTACTGAAATCTAGGTAAATTAGATCCACTGAGTTTCCTTTGTCTAAAAAAAATTGTTACTTTCTCAAAGAAGGAGGTCAGGTTGGTTTGCCACGATCTACCCTTTGTAAAACCATGTTGTATTTTGTCCCATTTACCATTGACCTCAATGTCCTTAACTATTTTCTCCTTCAAAATTTTTTCCAAGACCTTGCATATTACGGATGTCAAACTAACAGGCCTATAGATACCAGGATCACTTTTTTTCCCCTTTCTTAAAAATAGGAACTATGTTAGCAATTCTCCAGTCATACGGTACAACCCCTGAGCTTACAGATTCATTAAAAATTCTTGCTAATGGGCTTGCAATTTTGTGTGCCAATTCCTTTAGTATTCTTGGATGAAGATTATCTGGGCCCCCCAGTTTAGTCTCATTAAACTGTTTGAGTTTGGCTTCTGCCTCAGATGTGGTAATATCTGCTTCTATATCCTCATTCTCATTTGTCATGCTACCATTATCCCTAAGACCCTCATTAGCCTTATTAAAGACTGAGGCAAAGTATTTGATTAGATATTGGGCCATGCCTAGATTATCCTTAACCTCCACTCCATCCTCAGTGTTTAGCAGTCCCACTTCTTGTTTCTTAGTTTTCTTCTTATTTATATGACTATAGAACCTTTTACTATTGGTTTTAATTCCTTTTGCAAGGTCCAACTCTACTTGACTTTTAGCCTGTCTCACTTTATCCCTACATGTTCTGACCTCAATAAGGTAGCTTTCCTTGCTGATCCCTCCTATCTTCCACTCCCTGTATGCTTTCTGCTTATTTTTAATCACCTCTCTGAGATGCTTGATCATCCAGCTTGGTCTACAACTTCTGTCTATATTTTTTTCCCCTTTCTTGGGATGCAAGCTTCCCATAGCTTCTGCAACTTTGACTTGAAGTAATCCCAGGCCTCCTCTGCTTTTAGATCCATACGTTCTTCAGTCCAATCCACTTCCCTAACTAATTTCCTTAATTTTTGAAAGTCAGCCCTTTTGAAGTCAAAAACCCTAGTCGCAGATTTATTTTTGTTTATCCTTCCATTCAGTTTGAACTGAATTGGCTCATGATCACTTAAACCAAGGTTGTCCCCTACAACCATTTCTTCTATGAGGTCCTCACTACTCACCAAAACCAAATCTAAAATGGCATCCCCTCTAGTCAGTTCAGCAGCTACTTGATGAAGGCATCCATCAGCTATCGCATCTAGGAAAATCTGAGCCCTATTATTATTACTTGCACTTGTCCTCCAGTCTATATCTGGGAAGTTAAAGTCTCCCATGATCACGCAGTTTCCATTAGTATTTATTTCATTAAAAACATTAAAGAGGGCTCTGTCCATAACCAAATTAGATCCCAGCAGTCTATAGCACACCCCAAGTACTATCACAGGGTAGGCTCTAGTAGCTTTCTTCCCCAGTGTGATTTTTGCCGAGACGGACTCTGTCTTATCTATTCCATCACTTCTTATTTCTTTACATTCTACCTCATCATTGATATACAGTGCTACTCCACCACCTTTACTTCTGTCTTTCCTAAACAGCACATAACCTTCAATAGCTGTAGTCCAGTCATGGCTACTATTCCACCACGTTTCTGTCATCCCTATAGTATCTGGTTTCACTTTCTGCACCAGTAGCTCTAGTTCCTCCATTTTGTTACCTAGGCACCTCGCATTGGTGTACAAACATCTTAATTTTTGCTGTTTGGGCTCGCTCACATTCTTTACCCTATTAGGCACGGACATTTTACAGCAAGTATGACCTATTAGACTGGTATCCATACTGCCCTTCCTTCTTATGTCCATTCTCCTACCCACGGCTGTATCCTTTCTTACTTCATTTTCTTCCCTCTCAGTGATAAAATCTGGCGTGGAGATTACCTGGACATCTCCCAACCATCTCCCCCAAATTCCTAGTTTAAAGCTCTTTTAATCAGTTGTGCAAGCCTCCATCCTAGAAGTCTATTTCCCTCCCTACTCAGATGGAGTCTATCCCGAGAGAACAGTCCTCTGTCCATGAATACCTCCCAGTAGGCATACATCCCAAAGCCCTCCTTATCGCACCACAACCTGAGCCATCTGTTGATAGTCATAATCTTGTCACACCTTTGTTGCACTTCTCTAGGAACAGGCAGAATCCCACTGAAAATCACCTAAGCCTCGATTTCCTTAAGCGTCTTCCCCAGCCTGGCATAGTCTCCCTTGATACGTTCCAGTGAGAATCTACCCGTATCATTTGTTCCCACATGAAGGACAATCAGTGGATTCTTTCCCGCTCCCTTTAGCATCCTTTTTAACCTCAGGTCTACATCCCGTATCTTAGCACTTGGAAGATAGCACACCCTTCTATTCTCTGGATCAGCTCTGGTTACAGGCCTGTCTATTCTTCTCAGTAAGGAGTCCCTGATCATGTAGACCTGCCTTTTCCTGGTGATGGTGCGATTCTCCGGTCTATCCCCTGTTCCCTCTGGCTGTAAGTTCTTTCCATTCCTATTCTCCCTTGTAATCCTCTTTAACCCATCCTGTATCCTCCTGGGGCTCATATTTGGTGTAGTCTCCATTGACTCTTCCCCTTTTCCTAAAGAGCTAGCCGCTCTTCTCTTCTTCCTTGCCCTTCCACCTTCAGTGACCACCTGCTGAGCCCCTTCTTCATTTTCCAACTCTGCAAACCTATTCTTGAGCTCTATTTCTCCTTCACTAGCTCATCTTTTCCTCTGCCTGTTTCTCTTAGTCACATGCTTCCACTGTCCACTTTCCTCACCCAGCAGTATCCCCTCAGAGTTCTTTGGTCCTGCTTCCATCTGCAAGTCTGAGCTTTTCCCTTCAGCTGCCTCATGTCTTTGCTCCATAATCTGCTCAAACCCCCTTCTAAACTCAACCAGACTTTCCACCTGCATCTCCAATCCTCGGATCTTTTTCTCCATCAGCTCTATCAGACGGCATTTCATGCAGACACAACTCTTACCAGGTACCCCCTCCAGGATCATGTACATACCGCAACTTCCACATTCAGTTATCTTCATTGTGTCTTCCACTACATGGGTCACTCCTACTGCTGACTCTGTATCTGTCATGGCCTTCCCACCTATATCCTGTTAATCTGGGAAACACAAACTACACCCAAAACACCACCACCCACGGCAAAAACAAACTCCAAACAAGCACCCCTTTCAAGCTCCCACTCAAACTTCCTTGTTTACAGCTCTGTTTGCTGACTCCTGTACCACTACAGCTGTCTGTGCCACTGCCTGACTGGCTGCCTACCTTTATAGGACCCCGAGTCAGAGAAGCCCCGCCTCCTAATCAGGGCTCAGCTTCTCCCCCCAGCACAAAGCCCCTACAAGCCTCTATACATACAAATAATACAATAGAATTTAGTGTCAAACACCTCTTGCAGATATCAATGCGGAATTTCCCAAAGCTTAAAAACAGAGCTTTGAACCACCTAAAAATGGTAAACTCCCAGAAACTGCCCACCAAAACAGTGATAGGTGCTAGTAAAAGCAGGCAACTAATGGTACATCTACACTTATGGTCGCGTGTAGTGTACCGACACTGCACACCCAGCTATCCTGGGCATAAATAGTCGTGTAGATGGTGGTTAGGTGATTAGGGTGGAGTGCCCTATGCACCTGAACTCCCAGGTATGTACCCTACACGGGCTCTCTACACACCCACCACATCTAATCTGCGATTTTTAGCAGCGTGGTGTCACCTTGCCACCCCACTGCCCGAGCCTTTCCCCGCCGCAGTGAAAGGCTCTGGAAACGGAGAAAGGCTGAGGCAGAGGGGAAAGGCTCCGGCCGCAAAGATCCGCTGGAGCCTTTCCTCACTGCCTCCTGGCTTCGTCTCCCCTGCAAGAGCCTTTCACTGCGGCATGTAGCTACCTGTGTACTACCTATACTTTACATGCTGCTGTTAGAGTCAACATAGCCTAAGAACACTAGCTAGGGCCATTGGTAGTGGTGCACCCTGTGTACCCTTAGACTCTCCCCCAAATCCCCAGAAAGCCTCTAGATGCCATGGAAAACCCCCAGCACACTGATCTTAACATCACGAGGCAAGGAAAGGGCCCACTCCCTAGCATGGAGAAGCACTGCTCTCTCACACCCCACTCTTCCATGGATGCTGAGGAGAGGACTCACTAGGTCAAGTGATCTCAGGTGATGCAGCATGAGAAGCAGGAGTTTCAGGGGGGTTGCAGCTTTCCTTCCAGTAGGTAGGTCAGCAGTAGCACCCAACAACTGTTCCAGCTCGGAGATTTTATGCACCTCACCCCTGCTCACACTTCCCTCCTGATTAATCTGATTAATGCAAATACTGCTGAGAAAGAGAAAAAAGGGCCATCTCTAATGTGAATGTGATGCTTCATGTAATGAAGCAAAGGAGTTCTTGTGGCACCTTAGAGACTAACCAATTTATTTGAGCATAAGCTTTCGTGAGCTACAGCTCACTTCATCGGATGCAAACCATACAGTTTCCACGGTATGCATCCGATGAAGTGAGCTGTAGCTCACGAAAGCTTATGCTCAAATAAATTGGTTAGTCTCTAAGGTGCCACAAGTACTCCTTTTCTTTTTGCGAATACAGACTAACACGGCTGTTACTCTGAAACCTGTCATGTAATGAAGCACACAGTAGGATCAGTAGCAAGGGCAAAAAATGGCCAAATGTTTTCCACACTGAAAATTCCTTTTCAACCAAAATGAAAATTAAAATGGTCAATTTTTTTTAGTGAAAACTTGCAATTTAAGGAATGTTGACATTTTTAGATTTGTTTTGAATTTTTTCAATTTGTTTTGGTGGGAAACTATCATCTCTTTCATTCCCCTCCCTTCCCCCCAGACATAACAAAATTACAGTTGTAAGAGAGAATGGGGGAGAAGGGAAATGAGTTTCTCACCAAAATGAAATTAAATTATCAAAATATTTTGAAAATTTTCAAGAAGTTTGGTGTAAATTTTCCATTTTCCATTTTTTAATGATTTTTAAATAAAGTTCAAAAAATCCATTTCTTTCACAATTATTCCTGAATTATAGTGACCTTTTTCAACCAGCTCTACTAGTGAATGCTACTCTGATGCTGTGACTGCCAAAACTTGTCGTTCTCACATCACTTTCTCCATATGATAGATTGTGTGTTCATTCTATATAGGAGTTAAATAATAATTAAGATGGACAAAGAACTGTCTGGTAAGTAGAAAATAGAGGGTCAAAGTTAAGCATGGCTCAGTACGGCCCCTGAGACTCTTTCATGGTTTTATTAAGTATTTAGTCAAGACTATTACATGTAAGTTCTTTGAAAATGCAGAGAACATTAAAACAGGCAGGATAATTAAGACACTGAGGGATGTGGTTCTTTCAGAGGATAATCCTGACAGATTAGATGAATGGGCTCCAAAATAGAATATGAAATTTAATGGGCCATGATGTGAATGCAGTTACCCCAGGGATGAATTTGGGCTAAAGAGGTATATTAGGAAAGAAATAATACCACAAGAGAGGTATGTTGAAATGGATTGAATTAATTACATTGCAGAGAAGAAGGACCTGGATTTACTGAGAGGCTCAGCATTAGAAATTCTTTGGCCAATGTGTAACAGCACTGAAGAAGGTCAGTAGGATATTTGCTTGTTCATAAGGCCGTGCTTGTTTTGCTATCACTTTCCAAAGGAGTGTGAGGAGGGCAGTACTCAGTTCTGGACACCTCACTGAAGCTTGTTGTCCAGGTATGACAGTATACAGCATGAGACCACAAGGATGAAGTATAAAGGGGATGGAGGGTATTACATAGGTGAAGACAATTTTGGACACCTGCATTCAGCCAAAACCACCTGTTGAGACGCTACTGTAATTAACATAAACTGCTGGAAGGAAAGACCCTAATAACCAGCACCACATAAATACTACTGTTTTGCAGGGCATGTTTACACTACAATAAAAACCATGTGGCACCGAGTCTCAGAGACCTAGTCAACTGACTTGGGCTCACAGGGCTCAGGCTGAGGGGCTAAAAATATCGTGTAGGCATCCAAGCTCAGGCTGGAGCCCAGGCTCTGAAACCTAAGGGTCTCAGCAATAGGGCTCCTGTCTGAGCCTGAACACTTGCACTGTTATTTTTAGCCCCATGAGTCCAAGACAGTTGTCCTGGGCTCTGAGACGCGGTACCATAGGGCTGTTACTGCATTACAGACATACCCACAGGTACAACTGTTTTCAACTTCAAATTGTGCTATAGAAATCAACTGCATAAGTTCATTTGCCAACCGTAGGATTAAACTGGTAAGTCTGAAGACTCTGTAAGGCTCAGTTGACAGAAATTCTTCAGTCTCAAATGTAATTGAATGCTAAATGTAAAGAGTTTTTCCTCTTCTATCTATCTTGTGTTTGTTAACTGCTAAATACATTTGCACAGCTGGAAAATCTGACATCGAAAGCCACCAGGACAGCACATAAGTGAGAATCCCACAGAGTCATGGTGGTGCTTTTTTATACCGGCTTTGAAATGTGAACCATTAGGATAAGCATTTGCATTCATGTTAAATCCAATTATGATTCTTCAGGTTTCATGTCATTTAATCTTGTTCAGTTTAAAAGGCTTATCCCCTCTTCATCCTTTGATATTAAAAATGTGTTAACAAAAGAGAGGCCTGCGTCATTAATAACAAGAAAGTACCAAGAAGTGATAGCACAAGAGATAAGAAAGAATCCAGAGCCCCAGGCTTTGGTTTTACTTCCTTAAAAAAAACCATGAAAAATTATGTTGGTTATTGCAGCAAATGTAACTGCAGGGAAATGTTATTCTAACCCGATTCATTCCTGTTAGGAATAAAGGTCAAATATTAGCCCCGGCTGAGATACTATTGGGTAATTATACTAAGTTCAGCAACCATTCCAAAGAAGATATTAGAAAAAGTTATTTTACCTGATTCATCAAAGAAACCACCTACATCCTCCCCCGCCCCCGCCATACACATGCACACACCCCCCATTGGAACGGTTGCCCTATCTGTTTGAGTGACACTTCAAGTAGAGATAGTTAGGAATTTCCCATCAAAATGATTTTTTGACAAAAAATGAAGTTTCTGCAAAATTATTTTTTTCCTTGGAAAAAATAGATTTTACTGATTTTTTTAAATCAATTTTGCATTGGGAAATTCACAATGAGAGATTTTGTTTCCATTTGGTTCAAGCCAAATCAAAACATTTCAGTTTGTCAAAATGAAACAAAACATTTAGATTTGAGTCAGTTGGACATTAAACTAAATCTGCCTATGGTGCTTCAGTGCCTTATGGCAGAAGTAGTTCAGGTGCCTCATGCCCCCATTCTTTCCTATGGGCATGGTTCCCTCTCCAGACTACATCTTCCATGATGAACCATGGACTCCCCTCTTCCTGAGCTGTGTGGTGAATGATGGGAATCACGTGGCTGCAGTGCATTTTGAGAGGTGTAGTTCAGCCTTTGGGAAGACTAGGCACATATGAAGCACACTAAGTCCACTCCCAAAAGTAACCATGGCATGCAAGACAGATTAAATTAATGTCAAACTGAGTCAAAATGTTTCAATTAGATTTAACTTTTAACATATTGAAAAAAAATGTTTCAATTCAGGCATGTCAAAACAACAGAATTTGATCAATAACAATGAAATGTTTTGTTTCAACATTTCCAAATCAAATTTTTTCCAAAGATTTCATTCTTTCTGTGTTGAAATAGCAGAATTTCCCACTGGATGGAAATTCTGATTTTCACTCAGCTCTATTTGCAGGTTCCTCAGGACCAGAATCATACTTTAGTCAGTGTTTTGTAAAGCACAATGTGTGTGTATTGCACTAAAAAAAATGCCCCTATGTTAAGGTGAAACAAGACTCTTATAGGTGGTTTCAGTACATAGTACTTTTCAAGAATGTTAGGGTTAAAACACAAACAACTCTGGAATCCAAGAAATGCAGAGTTGTGGCAGAGATTCTCAAACAGGGCACCCAAATTTCAGAAACATGAAACAAACCATTTTGTTTTGAATCAACATTTGAAATGTTTTCTTCAACCTGAATGAATGTCTTCCAGTTTTCTTGTTTCGGTGGGAAACACCAAACCTTTCACCACCTCTGAAGTGCACACACAATCATAGAATTTTATTTTTAAAGAGAGAATGTCCATTTCTACTTTTGGAATCTATGCAATAGTAATTCATTATGTTAGTTCTTTCATTTTTGTCTCACTGAAGTTAATGGGAATGTCATAAATATAAAGGGAAGGGTAAATACCTTTAAAATCCCTCCTGGCCAGAGGAAAAACCCTTTCACCTGTAAAGGGTTAAGAAGCTAGGATAATCTCGCTGGCACCTGACCAAAATGACCAATGAGGAGACAAGATACTTTCAAAGCTGGAGGGGGGGAGAAACAAAGGCTCTGTCTGTCTGTGTGTTGTTTTGCCAGGAATAGAACAGGAATGGAGTTTTAGAATTTAGTAAGTAATCTAGCTAGATATGTGTTAGATTCTGTTTTGTTTAAATGGCTGATAAAATAAGCTGTGCTGAATGGAATGTATATTCCTGGTTTTGGGTCTTTTTGTAACTTAAGGTTTTGCCTAGAGGGATTCTCTATGTTTTGAATCTGATTACCATGTAAGGTATTTACCATCCTGATTTTACAGAGGTGATTCTTTTACTTTTTTCTTCAATTAAAATTCTTCTTTTAAGAACCTTGATTGATTTTTCATTGTTCTTAAGATCCAAGGGTTTGGGTCTGTGTTCACCTATGCAAATTGGTGAGGACTTTTATCAAGCCTTCCCCAGGAAAGGGGGTGTAAGGTTTGGGGAGGATTTTGGAGGGAAAGACGTTTCCAAGTGGGCTCTTTCCCTGTTATATATTTGTTAGACGCTTGGTGGTGGCAGCAATAAAGTCCAAGGGCAAAAGGTAAAATAGTTTGTACCTTGGGGAAGTTTTAACCTAAGCTGGTAAAAATAAGCTTAGGGGGTTTTCATGCAGGTCCCTACATCTGTACCCCAGAGTTCAGAGTGGGGAAGGAACCTTGACAAGGAGCTTTGCTGTTTATGTCAATAAGACTATGATTGGGTCCTAATGGAATATTTATCAGTATAGTAGTTTGGGTTTTAGCATTATTCAGAAAGCTGGCAGCAGAATCATGGTCATTTTTTCTTTAAAGAAACAATTCTTGTGAAAGGTTCCTTCAATTACGAACAATGTACTCCAACCACTTGCTTCCCATTTAATCCTAGCTAATTTATTTGTGAAATGCATTGTCAGAACATTATCTTTCTGGAGGACATCTACACACTTAGGGTTTAGAAAATTCTGAATAGAAAATTAAATACTGTCATTGAGCAGCTCTGTAACATTTAAGATATCAGAGTGAGTCTATTAAAGGATGAAAATCCATTTTTAGAGTGACGTGACATTTAAAAAAATGTCTGTCGCCATCAATTTCCCTTTAAACCTTTCAAAGTACTATAAAGCAACAAAAGAGTCCAGGAAGCATGTCAATATCTCTTCAGTGTCATTACACAAATGATTGGTTGCACTTTTACATAGAAAACTCCAATTTCAGTTTTATTTCAGTTTAAGGAAGCATACTCGGAAATTGTTCTAGATGGGAGCAAACATGGGAGCAAACGTTTTCCAAACTCACTGGGATGCCCAGTTTACTCACTAACCAAGCTGACATTTAGATCTCCTAGGGTCAAGAATGGAAGATGGAATTTTTGTTGACTTTGATAATACTGTTAAATCAATATTGTTAACTATCTCACTGCATGTAAGTGGAACCAACTAGTAAGTGTGTTACAGGTCCCCTCTGTGCCCAGTTCACAGAGATTATAAGTGTGTTACAGCCCCCTGTAGCCAGGTTTATCTCAAGTGCTAACATGTTGTGCGTTTAGCTCTTAAGGTCCCTGGTTCAGTTCCTACTGTGTTAGCCAAGATAACAAGCCACTACATTAGAAAGGAGAAGGACAATCATATTATCAAGGTCTGCACAATCTACTCTGAGTGAGAGCTCCTTTTGTAGGCTTGTGAGAAACTACCATTGGTGTTTTCCTCTTCAATGTAGGAGCTGAGATTAAGGAGCCCCGAAAAGGTATTTGCGACCTACCAAGAAGCCTAAAAGACCCCACTGGTGAATCTGAACCCAAATGAGGGGAAGTTTAACGGAAAGACCATGCACAATCATATTTTTGACATCTGCACAAGGCACTGAGTCATCTCAGTTGGCCATCTCAAGTGGGTGAGGCTTATTCTGTGGGTGGATCTTGAAAAAGTAGCACTGCTCTTTCTCCCACCCCTAATTATTTGTATTGCGATAGCGCCTAGAATTCCCAACGGATGGGGAATCCATTGTGCAATGTGCTGAACAAGCACATAGTAAGAGAGAGTCCTTCTCCCTAAGACCTTGGCCCCAATTCTGCATGTGCTTCACTTCGCACATGAGCTATCAAACGAGCTCAAAAGAAATTGTTTGCATCAATAGGGGCCTGAGTTTAAAGACCGCACAAAACAAGTGGTTGTAACAGAAAGATATAGGCGTGGGAGAGACAATAGTAACTGTGATATGAACATGTTTTGTACAGTCCAGCCAGGTGCACAATCTGTAAGATGCTGATTTATTTATTTTTTTTAAAGATAAATAAAAATATTAGTAGTACAAGTCCTGGCTGACCACCAACCTCATTACCGGGCAGTGTGCTAGAGACATTGCAGTAAAAGTGTGTGTGAGGAGGGGTTTGAAAGAGGAGACCGCAGTGGCACCATAGATTACTTTGAGGAGGGCATTCCGAACTTAAGGGGTGGCATGGAAGACTCTTGTGTGAGAACAGGATAAATGGGTATGTGAGGCTGGTGCTGTGGGAAGAGGAAAGGGACAGCTGATGGTGCAATAAGGATATTTATTAGGAATAAGGTCAACTCTTTTCTCCAACACTGTTTCCTAATTAACCCCTGTCCCTGATCAGGATAGTATCTAGGTTAGCAATCCTTAACCTCTCACTACCCATTCCTGTACAGGGACCTATCCAGGACCCTTCTTCCATCTAGCCACAACCCTCCACCCTCAATAATAATACATAGCTTTTATAAGTGTTTTTCATCAGTAGATCTCAAAGCACTTTACAAAGGATGGCAGTATCATTATCACCATTTTATAGATGGGGAAACTGAGGCCCAGAGCCTCACCTAAGATCACACAGCAGGCTGATAGCAGAGGCAGGAATAGAACCCAAACCTCCCAAGTCCCACTCTAGCACTGTATCCACTAGGTCACATTTAGCAATATGGAAAATGCAAAACGTGTGTGTGTCTGTGTCCTTCTATTGCACGTTATTCTACCAACCAAAAAAACTATAGCTTTTTCTCTCTCTCTAGATATCTATATAGATAGATAGATAGATCTACATTAAATATATATACATATGTAAATATATAATTGTGTTATTATGCCAAGCGAAGAAATGAAATTCAATCACATATGTGTGAAATAAAGGCATTTTAGCTCTACATTATGTACAGACGCACAGTGCCACCATGGCATCAATAGCAATACCTCCATAATTATAGGATTACTGGATCTTATTAGCCAGCCATAAAGTTAACATTTCATTTTTTGGGCAAATACGGGTACCTATATTTTCTTTCAGTGTACTCAGATTTAAACAACAAAGGTTCTGGGATAAAGCCCCAAACTGCAGGGGTGAAGTCCTGGCATCATAGACGTCAAGGGGAGTCTTTTGTCTTTGTTGTTGGCTCTACTGGGGCTAGAGTTTCACCCTGGAGGCCTGACCTGCAGAGATTGTATCGATCTCTGACAAATTCCCATTGGTTTTGTCTCTTTTATATTCTAGCAACGTTTATATAACTTGTCAGATCAACAAAGTTTCACTGAATTGCATTCATGCCATTGAACTAAGCTTCTACAGTGCCGGAGATGTCTAGCACCATTGATGATAGCAACAATGGCTTCTCATTTCTAAAAGCCCTCCTTTGACATGTAGTGAGTGGGGTTCTTCCCTTTCACAAGCTTGCTACACCACTCACTCCATAACTTGCCTTTCCCCCTTCCTTTACATTGATTGTCACATGGAAACGATGGTATTCTTGCCATGTGACTCTCTGTGGAGCACTGATGACTGTATTTCTCTTCTATTGTAAAACACTGAATGTAGAGGAGTGTCTACAGTGCAAGACAAAATAGCTCTTAGAAATCCAGTTTGGCTTTTAAACAAACAATCAAAGCAATTTAACAATCTGGAGAAAGCTTTTATTCCGAGCTCTCTCACTTGCCAACCAGACCGATGATGGGAAGTAGAATGTAAAGTATCGCTTGATTTCCTAAAGAGAGCCTTCTGAGAAGTGTTTGACTTTTCCTCCCCCCCTCACTGCTGTGTGTTTCTTACTATTTACATTCTTTTTTCACAGAGGTTTGTAGGTCAGATGAGTAACATTCTGAACAAGATTGGATCACACAGAAAGGAGAAATGCAACTACAAGGACTCTCTGCAATGCCTCTTCTGCCTCTGTTTTTCAAATCAGTTCAAACGTTCTCCAGCTTTTTTTTTTCAGATAAGCTTCAAAGAATATTTACAGATAGGCTTTTACCTTTCTTTAAGCAGAAAGATTAACAGCCTCTTCTTCATCTGAATGAAAGGCACCTAGGTTCTTTCATCTCTCTGTGGTTTTGGACAGGGTTTCCTGATTCTGGGCTTTAATCCAAGCTCTTATATATATATATATATATATATACACACACATATGCTGTGATACATGTGGCATCGCTGGGAAGAGGTGCTAGGTCAGACATTCATTTCATCAGTACATTCCATGAGTTTGTCAAGTTGTAGTGGCATTGCCCTCTGCTGACCAGGGTTGCCAACTGTCCAGGTTTTCACAAGATGTACCCTTTTCTGAGGTAGCTGTAGGGACTGAGGTGTGGGTGGCAGGTCTCCTGGTTAGATTCAGGAGCCTGGACTCAGAGGTGGGATCAGAGTCATGTGCCAAGCCAAAGGTTAGAGCCAAAGGTCGAAGCCAGCTTAGGGATAGAGGGTAGAAGCAGGGACCAGGAACAGATGGGAATCGGGGATGAGGAGGGCAGGAACAGGTTGGGAGGCAGGAATCAAGAGTCCTTTAAGTAGGCAGGGTCCACAGTAGCAGCCAGTCAGGGATTCACCTAGTTACTCAGAAAACTTCCTGAGCCTCTTTCTGGCTCAGGTAACACGTCCCAGCCAATCAGTGGGGCTGGAGATCTCCCACAATGAGGAGCATCATGGGTGGGGCTCTTTGTGAGCTAGCACTTCACTAGTCCCTTTCTCCAGTGGCTCAGGTGAGCACTAATTGTGGGCCTTGTTTGAGGCCTATAATCCCTTGTAGCAGCTTTCTTGGGAAATATCTAAGAGTGCACACTGTTAGCTGTCCAGCTTCATGGGTTCAGGACCATACCAGATGTCCTGGCTTTTTGTACCTGAGAGGTGGCAACCCTGGGGGAGTGTTGCGGTTTTTTTCCAGAGCCTATTATAGTCTTCAACTGCACAACTCCCATTAAAATTGTTGGGAGCAGTGTGGCTAAGGCTCTTAGGTTTGGAAATCTCAGCCTGAAGGTGTAGAAAGTGGGTTTAGTGGTAGTAAGGGGTTGCAGCTTTTGTTGCTAGGAGCTGGTGATCACAAGGCTGTTGCTAACTGCTACTTTATAAAGATTATTCTCTCACTTAAGTAGCAGCACTGTAGATTTTGGATCTGAACGTCCTTGTGTCAAGTCCTGGCATTCCTGGGAGTGCTATATGAAATCCCAGAAATGGTGATCTGAGGTATTACAGCAGCCATCCTCTAGGGTTTAGAACTAATTATATATACCACATACAACAGCAGCATTAGCCTGGGAAGGAGAAAAGCTAGAGTGGACATGACTGGGTTGGTGGAAAATTACGAAGTGTGTAGTGAGAAACGAACTAATGTCCCTACCTGTGACCTCATATCTACAGAATTATTTTAGGATGTGCTCCAGTCATTCCATCTACCCACCTCATCTGCAACTGCCATCAGTTCCTCCTGTCATAAGAGTCTCTCTCTGTCTACACCGTCTGCAGTTCAGCACATCACTCTGCCTGCTATTGATTCTTTTAAATGTCCACATTCTCATGTCTCCCTGAAAGGTTTTTGACTCTTGGCCATATGCTGGTCAGTGGACTCCCTCAGCTTCTGAAGACACACACAGCTTCTTATTTTTCCTTTTGTTTAAATTTGTAAGTCATGTTCCTTTTCGAGATTCAGTATGAATCAAATTTCTCATTATATTAGCCAGATTCAGGTCACCACCTTCCTCAAATTGAAAATTATAGTAGATGTGCCTCACACTTTCTCTCTGCTGCCCAGGAAAGAAAATAGAGATCTTTCTTTGTAGTTTTGTCTGTCTCAACTGCTAAAAGAAGGAACTAGAATTTGCTGCTGTAATTCTCTCATTTGCTAATCACAATCGCAGCTAATAAAGAAAGTGAGGCAGCCGCTGAATACGGTTCACCCAGAGGGTGTCAAAGAACTTTGTAAACACAAGGTAATACTTAGAACATCCTAGGGAAATAAATTGTACGTATGTTTTGCAGATGGAAAAACTAAGACACAGAACTAAAGGGCCTGATTTGCAGAGGTGTGTAAATCCCATCGGTAGAAGAGTGCCCTCACCACAGGCGAGACCCCCTCAAGGCTGGGCCTCGCATACCAGCTCACTCATCACCTAGTGCCTCCTGCCAACACTTGATCTGATGGTCTTCTCATGGCTCAGCCCTCCCACCAGGTCACTTTACCCTGTCAGAGTATGAACATCTCACAGAGACAGTGTCCCACACAGCACTAGACATCAATCTGCCATCTTCCCACCCCTCCAGGTCTCTTTTTCCATTCCACGCCTCGGTCAGAACAGTGGCCCCAGGGCTTCTCCCAGGAGTCTCTCAACCAAACTCAAAAATGAAACAAAACACACCAAAAGCAACTTCTACCCCTTCCCTGGGCTTGATCTTTTAATCCATCCTTTACCTACCTACAGCACTGCACGGATCTCTGCCAATGCTATGGCTTATTAACAATAAAAGCTCTTCAGGACAAGAATGTGAAGAATGTAAGTGCCCTTCCTATTGCACTGGATAAATAATAACACGTCTCAAGTGTGTTACATTTCAGTTTATTCACCCATTTAAAGAGATGCAGATCGTCACATTCTGCCTGTGCAGATCACATACATTAAAGATGGAAAGGATCCATTAGGTCTTTTAGCCCATGCTAACATCAGATTGCACCCCAGAGTGGACCTTCCAGCCCTGTTGTAAATGGTTGAGCTGTAGAGCTTCTATCACTTTTCTTCGGAAACTTTTGCACATTCTAATAAACAATGCTGTTATGATTTCTGACCCAGGGAACAAATAGCCACTGTACATGTATTCCATTATTCCAGCTACATTTGTGATGGGAGTCTTTAAAGTATCTGGAGCTATGAGATGTCTGCATGCTGCTATCTGTTGCCCAGATCTCATTTACCAAACCATTCATAAGTCTCCAGGGCTTTCATTCCTGAAGCATTCAGCTGGCATGTTCACATGACAGTTCAGTTATGACAACGGTTCTTCTTGCGATGGTGATGCTTACCCACGAGAATGTGGGTTGAGACCACCAATTTAATACACAGAGGCCACCAACCAGCTTTCAGAGGGTAATGGCTTTTGGTCATTACACATCAAGGCTGTATTTGAAACTAGCTAACCTAGAGGTTAAAAGACTTCATCATCGGTAACCAACCCCCTGAACCATCCTATGCTGTAGAGGTTTGAGGGCTGTTTGTTTTGTATTGTTTTTTGTATATACAATAGCTAGTTCTTCTGGTTTTATAGTAATATAAAACATGATACTGAAACTTGTGCCATCTGCAGCAATGAATTTAACCGGTGTCTGCTTTATTTCCCGGCAGTGTAATGTATATTAGAAATATGAAGCAGAACTCACTGTGACCAGCCCTGGATTAGATAAAAATACACCAGCTGGGACACTAGATAGCATAAAGCTGGCATTCTACAGGATAACACATATTTTCTTTATCACTTTTATAGGCAGTTTTCTGTTATTAATGTCAAATGATATAAACATGTTTACTAAGCCTGGCTGTATTGCTGACTCTCAGTCACTCACCGCATCTTATTGTATTCTCCAACTCTTTCTCTGGGATGGGAGCAGGAGGAATGTCTCCTTCTCCCCTTGCACCTTGATGTCTGTCCCCCTGTTTATGTCTGTAGGTCTCATGCAACCTCACAGCTGGTGTCATGCAGTTATCAATTCATGGTTGTACCTACATGCATGTCTCTCTCCAACCCTCTCTCACACCTCCCTCCCTCTCTTACTGTACATTTACATTTTTCTTTTCAGGCACTTTTCTCCACTTTCTCTTCATAGCCTGTATTTACCAGTCTTCCTTCTTTCATTGATCTCTCTCCTGTTTTTTCACGTATGTTTTCTTCATTTTCTCTGTCCTTCTGCTTCAATATCTCAATCTTTTTGCCTATTCTCTCTCTCCAATGTCACCTTTGCAACTATTCATCCTCTCAATTTTTGACTCCCCGCCCCTCTTCTGAGATGCTATTTGGTCGAGCAAGAACAAGATATAGAAATGTTTTCACCCAATCTATGTCCTCCCCTGCCTACTCCTCAAGTCTCAGCCAACTTTCTCCATCCCTATGCACACTTCCCCAGAGGGCTCATTGGCATAGACAATGAATGAACATAATTTGGTGTCCTTAGTGTTGTCCAGATGATTTGTCACCATCATGCAGTGCTGTCTTGCTAGTTTAGGGCCACCTGCTGCAGCCTACTGGGTATTTTGTCTTCATCAGCTTACCAAATAATGATCCATAACAAGGCTAGTGAAGGAAATGCAAGATAATTCTCTCACTACTGGTGGTTTGTTCTTCCTCACACATTAGTAATATTATATCCAAGATTTTCTCTTCCTCTCCTGCTTCTCTTGTTCTCTGCATAGAGTGAGGTTTTGCATTGGGCTCACTTCCTTTATGCTACAAACAGATATTTCATTTTGCATGGCACAGACCATCTATTCTTTTTAGAATCCTCTTTTTAGGCAGCTCATCATTGTAGTATCTAAGCACCTTCCATGTTCCTATCCTAAATCCTATTTTGTGTTCCCTGGCTATGCGTCCTTTTTTCAGTTTCTGCACGGACTTATTTTGTATCGTCAGAAGTCCTTGGGTGGCAGACCTCCAAAAGAATTTAGTGTCCATAATTGGAGCCAGATTTTCAGGAGAACTTTGTACTTCATTTGATGTAGAAA
The DNA here is from genome assembly GCF_965140295.1 of Lepidochelys olivacea. Lineage (NCBI taxonomy): Eukaryota > Metazoa > Chordata > Testudines > Cheloniidae > Lepidochelys > Lepidochelys olivacea. The sequence continues at coordinate 13,929,741 of NC_140412.1, forward strand.
GTAAATGCCCAGATTTTTTAAAAAATGCTCACAGTGTTGGGAGAGCAGATCTTTTAAAACTTGGCCCCAATTATGGGTGCTGAGCACTTGAAAAATCTAGCCCTGTGTGGACTAAAGACTTACTAAAGACTCTTTCTCAGAAGCCAAGGGTTCATAGATTTTAAGAGTGGAAAGGACTATTCGATCATACAGTCTGACCCCCTGCATAACACAGGCCAAAGAATTTCACCCCATTACCCAATCACTTGTGTTTGACTAAATAGATTCAGAGATTGTAAGGCCCGAAGGGACCACTGTGATCATCTAGCCTGACCTCCTGCAATGCACAGCTCATAGAACCTTGCTGTAATTCCTGTTTGAACAGGAGCAGATCTTTTAGAAAGGCTTGCCGTCTTGGTTTGAAGACATCGAGAGATGCAGACTCCACCACTGCCCTCGGTAGTTTGTTCTGGGGGTAAACACCCTCCCTGTTAAAAACGTCTGTCTTTTTTCTAACTTGAATTTGCTTGAATAGAACTACAATTTAAATAACTTCTTCTTTCGTACACCGGTATATCCAAAACACCTCCGCAAGCAGTATGAGAGAAAGCCAAAATCATATTGCAAAGGCCCACCACACAGTGCCTAAATAGAACAGTGAAGTGCAAACAAGCAAAAATGTATAAATATACAATCAAGTTCCTGAGCACCGGTTTTTCTGAAGGCTCATTATGTCTGATTTTAACGAAACAGGAATGCGCAGACGACTTGTGCTCAGCCTATAATTAATAGGCCCAACTTCACAAACTTGAAACTGCACGAAGAAATATGGTTTTGTGAAAGGTTCACAGAGCAGCTTTCTATGTAAATAAAAATGGCTAAATCTGCGTTACCTGCTTCATCGCTAATATGGTGTAATGTGTTCTTCTTGGACCTAACTATCTGTTAAATAATTACCTGTTCCGTCATTGATGTAATTCAGATGGTTTGCTTTGCATTGATGTAATTCAGATGGGTAGAAAATAGTGGGCCTGATTCTCAGTTACACGCAGGCACCTTTATGCCCCTCTGGCAGCGTAAAGGGGCCTTAAATTGAGCAAAAACAGCCTACTGAGAATACTTGTGTGTCTTCATGACAGTTGTAGAGCTGGTAGGGGGTTTTACGCTGGCTCCACACTGCCAGCCCCCAAGGTAAAGAGTATGTAGACGGGTATGACTAGCGTGCACTGCACAGCAGCTATTCTTTGCTTTCCAGATTCAATGGGGGGTGGGGGGACGACACATAGAGAACAGAATAAGTTAGAGCAACCTTGATGCTGATGTAACTTATACCGGGGCTGAGCAGGACCCTCGACTGCCCAAGAAGAGGGAATAAATAGTGCTGGCTTAAAGCTACCTTTGGTTCCCTACCTCCTCTGGTCTCTGCCACCAAAGAAGGAATGGCATGATGAGAATCAGTCCCAAGATGCTTACATTAGGGCTGGGTGAATGGTGGGATGAAAATTCCCCATGTGTGTATGTGTACCTATGACTTTGGAGACCCTGGTTCAATTCCCCGCTCTGTTACAGATTTCCTGTATAACCCCAGGCAAGTCAACTAGGCCTGGATCCACAAAGGTATTTAGGTTCCCAACTTGCATTGACTCCCATGGAAATTAGGAGTCTATATACCTTTCAGGATCTGGGCCTCAATTCCCACAAGAATGCTGTGATTTGGATTACATTACAGATTATGAGGTGCTGTAGGCATGGGGGCCAAAGAAGGACCTAAGACACAAAGCAATAGCCTCAGACACAGAAGTATCACTGTTGTGACAGGCCATTGCTGAAGATTACTATGGTATGTTTTTATCAGCATCGGTTGAACCAAAAGAGTTCTCTGGGGCCTAGTCATGTCAGTGGGGGCTAGGCCCTTGATGAAGTGAAGTATGCTGAATCAAACTCACACATCAACATGTAGATTCAAGTAACCTGTGTGAAAACCCAAATCCACATTGCCTCCGGCAAGTTGTCTGCTTCTCTGAATAGTCTGCCTTCTGGGAGCTTTTCCATGCAACGCAGACTGCAAGAGAGTCATGTCCTGGAGCAGTCTGCACTCAGTGAAGCCAGTCCCAGAAACTAAATTTGGGGAGAGGAATTTGTCTGCCAAGAAGAACAGGTTCTCAGAATGAAGCTCCTTGTCACTGCACAGATGGCTGTGGTCCATCCTGGGATGGAGACAACCACTGACTTTGGGAATGTTTGTACCAAGATCTAGAGGCATATTGCATAGCTGCTGAATAGTGGGCAGAACCATACACCTTGATCTAAACTTTCCCAAAGTCTGAGACTCTTTGGATCAAGGGATCCAACTCTGTGCTCTGCTGTAAGTATTGGTAACATTACCTGCTGTAACAAGGGAAATGCAAAGTCCTGATCACATAGGAGAAGACAGTGGCACTATCTGGCCCCCTAGTGGGTTAACATTAGTTCAGCTTTCTCCCCTGCTCACAGGTGTCCAAGGGAAGGACAGTAAATTAGCTGCTTGGGTGAAAGAGAGTATATAGAATCATAGAATATCAGGGTTGGAAGGGACCTCAGGAGATCATCTAGTCCAACCCCCTGCTGAAAGCAGGACCGACCAATCCCCAATTTTTGCCCCAGATCCCTAAATGCCCCCCTCAAGGATTGAACTCACAACCCTGGGTTTAGCAGGCCAATGCTCAAACCACTGGGCGTCACATCCAGGGTATTAGACTGGTTTAAGTCCTAAGTAGGATTCTTTTCATTTCCTTTTCTGCTCCTGTTACCGTATTTTGTATTCTTGTCAGAAGTAATATCCCCTGCAGAAGAGACCTTGCCAGCTGCCTTTGTATTCTTTCCCCACCCATCAGGTTCCCGATAGATGAGAACAAATTGAGGGTTCAGCAGGTATGTAACCAACTTTAACTCAAAAAACAGTGGGAAAAAATCAAGGTTCAGGCTGAAATTTTTTCTCTTTACTTGGGATACCAGGGCACAAAGAGGTCTCAAAAACAAAACAAAACAAAAGCCCTCTGCAATTTTATACTATGGCAAGTTTGGCTTCCAAGGTATCATCTGCCAGGTGAATGTATACTAGGAGCCCAAGTGCAACTGGCAATTAATGTGACATGGACAGAGGATCAGCAACCTTTCCCCCTCAATCTTCTTCCCCTTTCTTGTGATTTACTTCCGTGGCATGTGTACAATCCAAAATCTAAAAATAACATTTCAGCACCAGTGGACTGAAGATGGATGCAATTCTATTTGTTGCCCTTTCTCTAAGATAGATGACCCAGTAGTTAGGGTGTTAGCCAGAGACTTGGAGACTTGTCTTTAATTCCCTAATCTGCCACCAGGTTTCCTATATTTCCTATATGACCTTGGGGAAATCACTTAGTTTCTCTGTGTTTCAGTTCACTTCATACAAAGGGGATAATAGAGCTTCTCTGCCTGATAGAGGTGTTGTGAGAATAAACACATTAGTGATTGTGAGGTGCTCCGAGACCATGGCAATGGGGTAATACCTGCAATAGACAGGCTGCCAAAATGAAATTTCACCTTTAGCTAGGATAGTGGCATGATCCACTGGGGCTCTTCGAGTCAGGAGGTCTGAGTTCTATGCCCAGCTATCGCTGACTTCCTGTGGACTTTGCACGTTACTTTCCCTACAGTTTCCTCATGGGTAAATGAAGATAATCAAACCCAACTTTCTAAAAGAGCAGTGGGATAAAGAGGTGCTGAATGAGAGTTTCAGTGGTGTGACTAAATCTCCTTGCTGGCTTCAAAAGCCTCAACCAGGATTAGATCCCCCATGCAACAAGTGGTAGCATATATTCTCTTTCACCCAAGCAGCTAATTTACTGTCCTTCCCTTGGGCACCTGTGAGCAGGGGAGAAAGCTGAACTCATGTTAAGCTTCTAGGAGGCCAGATAGTGTCACTGCCTTCTCCTATGCAACATATGTGCCAGAATATTACTTATTATTACTATATTATTACACAGTGCTACCGGTTTGCTAGGTGCTTACAGCCCACGCTGAAGACAATGACCATGCTTATGTCCCAACAAAAGCGTCTATTTGGTTTATTTTAGGATACAGCCAAGGTACCTGTGATCAATCCACGGACTCCACCTGTAGACCCAGGTCCTCTGTCTATCTAAGGCATGTCTTTAGCTCTCATCACAGCAGCACTGTGCTAAGGTATCAAATGGTTAAAAAAAATACATAGATACCCTTGAGTGATGATGAGAGAGTGAAAATGAAGCATCGCACATTCACTATAACCTTCAAAATTACAACCTAAGAATAGTTTTGAAGACAGAAAAGCAGTCAGTGATCAGACCATTAAAATCCCAGCTGGGGGTGCCTTTGAATAGTTACACCAAAGTGCTGGCTATTTGAAGCAAAAAAATTGATTGTGGTTGCTGGACTTTAAGAGGAAGGAATTCACCAGAGATATTGCATGGTTGTTGTACCATGGCTCAAAGATACCAGCTAGATCTAGAGCTACAATGATCAACCCACTTGTGAGAATGCATGTGAAGATATATGGAGCCAGATCGGCAGCTGATGTAAATTGGTGTAGCTCCACTGACATCAATGCAGATTCGCACCAGCTGAGGATCTGACCCTATGGTTTTGCAAGGAAAAATGCAAGTTGTGACACTAAGGTCCTTGCCCCTCATTAGTCAGTGGTGACCTCCAGCAGAGTCTAGTAGCTTTTCACTTGCTCACTATCCTAGAGCAAAGCTATCCCAGAGGAGGTCACTTTAAACAAATGTTCCTGTCTGAGTGGAAAACAGCTTCCTCTGCTCTGTCTGCAGTTTTATGTTCAGATTGATTTCATATAAGACTTGCATTCCCTTCTCAGGTTTGGACCGTCTGTGCTGAGCTGTGATGGAAACTTGTGTCATTTAGTCACAGAACTGATGGGCCAACGTTGCCCCCAGAATCTGGCCTTGGGGGGAGGTCAGGGAGGGGTTGAGCTATCCCGGGCAGCCTGGTGTGCATGATGACTGAGCAGGGTGCATCTTCGTTCAGGGCCAGAGTGTGTCTGGTCCTTGCACAAGCGCATGGGGGTGGAAAGCCCTGCAAGGAGCATGTCCCCCACTTCCCACAAAGGCTTAAGGAGCACAGGGACTGATATCTCCCTGCATCCCTGGGGTCTCACACACCCTAAAGGGAATGGGAAGAGGTGAAGCGCTGTCAGGGTGCTTCAGAGGTAGCATCAGGCTGAGAGTCCTCCTGCATCCCAGGTCATTCAGGTAGACACTGTGCACCTGGAGTACATCCCTCTCCTCCTTCTCACATAGCTGCAGCTGCACATTGCGCCCTGCAGGGGCCATGATTAGGTACTGAAGACAGTGCAATCAGCACCTCTGTGATTGATCAGACCCCACTCTGATCCAGTGCAAGGTGCTGCAGGCCAAGGCTTGCTTTCTTCCTGATTTTCCACACACACACCCATCACTGTGTGCCACAGGATTGCACCGAGAAAGCAGTCCCTGCCATCTTGTGAGCACAGGGACGTCAAATGTGACTTGGAGTGCAGGGCACCCAACATGGGGGGGGGAGAGCATCTTTGCTTGATCCCTTCACAAGAGCCAGGCATTTCCACACACACACACAAACACACACACACACACTAAATTAACATCCATTCAGTGAGTTCCACCCAAAGGATCTTATAGTTCTTTGCAAACTATATACAGGATAAAATCTTTTCACGCCAGACTTATCTGCAGCTACCTCTGGGGTGGAACATGGCATCTGTTTAAAAACAACACTCCCTAGCTGTTTAGAAAAGGGCATGAGGAAGAATTGTGTATCCATGTGAAACTGCATGAGAAACTGGACTCTCGCCAGGGAAGTGAGGCTGCCACCACTAACACTTGTGAAATGTGCCATGGGCTCTTTTACTCTTAATGAGTTCCGTTCTAGGCCTTTTACACTTTTCTTGCAGTGTTTTATTTGCCCAGGGACCAATTGCCTTTCGCTCTCAGGGAAAGTCTATACAGCATTCTGGAGAGAGCGTCTAGCTCACACTAACACTCTCAATACCGCTTACAGATGGGGGAGGGATAGCGCAGTGGTTTGAGCATTGGCCTGTTAAACCCAGGGTTGTGAGTTCAGTCCTTGAAGTGGGCCATTTAGGGATCTGGGGCAAAAATTGGGGATTGGCCCTGCTTTGAGCAGGGGGTTGGACTAAATGACCTCCTGAGGTCCCTTCCAACCCTGAGATTCTATGGGGCTTGGGCTCTGAAGCCCATCCCCATTCCTATACTTCAGAGCTCAAGCTACAGTTTCAAAGTGCAAGCTATACTGCTGTTCTTAGGGCACTTGCACAGGCCATGCTAGCCCTAGTCTGTCCACCCAGGTGCGGAGGGTTCTCCAAAACGCTGTGGAGACATGCCCTCAGGGTTTCGATGATGGAGTTACTTAGAAATATTAGGAAGTCTTTCCATCCTTTTTATGCAGTCCAGAAATTGATTATATTCTTAGGCCAACTGCCAAAATACTTGGGATTCTAAGGAGAATTGTTTTTCCCACTCTATAAAAAGTAGACATGAAGAAATGTGAACGGAGACGTCAATAAATCAAGAAGCAGCTAAAACAACAGGCATCTTTCTTGATGGGCATTAGCCATTATTTCTCTCTGGTCATTAGCACTGGAGAGCTGAGTGTGCATGCATTTGTACAGAAGAATTAATGAGCCACATCTGAAAAAGACAATAGCCGGGCTGTTGTGGATAAAAAGAACTGCAAGGAAGAGCAGGGAATGCTGAGGAAGGATGAGGCCGGAATATGCTGCACCATGCAATATATAACAAATGATTTGCTTAAGTATCAACTTACATTTCTAGAGCCCCTTTGCTTTGCAAGGATCCCAGAGTGCTTTAGTTCAAGAATCGTTTCACCCACTGCTATAATGCCAGTGGAAGGTGCCAGGTATGCCAGGTAACAGGGCACAGCATCATTACACAACAACGTAGGGCATAATGTGAAAAACACCATATTCAAACTGCAAGTTGAATTTAGTGGGCAGAATGCAATAACCCCAATTAAAACTTGGCAAAGACACTGCAACGAAACATCTCACATGTGACAGATGTTAGTCATGCTGCTTAATGCACTTTTGGAAAGCGCTCAAACACTGTGGTGATGAGGGTGGTATATAGAATTGAATTATTTGCATAAATTGTCATTTAGATCTCTATATAAGATTGCTTATATAGTCATCTGTACAGATAAAATACTTAAGTATGCACGTTCAAAGTGTGGAATTATATACAGGGGAAAACATAGGTACTTGGTCCAGTATTGTTTTATATAGGAATATACAAAATTGCCATATGCAAGAACACAGACAAGTATTTGATGCAATGGAGTTATACACAAAGAAGTATCCAAGCATTTAGACTTGCAGAAGTCTCTCTTATGCAGGTAGGTACATGCCTAACTGGCGCAGAATTCTTTTGCTTTGTTAGCTATGTGCGTATTATTTATTGAGAAGTGTATATTCCTGAAATCACTGAGAGTTCCTCCTGTGTAAATAAACAATTTAGCTCTTTTGAGATATGTGTCTAGGAAAATATCTTTATTTAAGAGGACACTTAAGCTCATGTTTAAGTATTGTACTGAATAGGGAAACATTTCAACACATTCTTATGTGCTTTCCTGAAGTCTGGGCCATGGTGTAATTCTGCTTTAGCTCATGCTCAGTGCTGTGACGTGCACTTTACAATAACACATTGGCTAAAATTGTGGTGTCTTTAATGACTATAATGACAACCATTTCATCGGAAGACTGGGGAAAAATCATATACGGGTCATGTGGAAGGATAATCAAAACAGTCCAGTAGAAGAATAAAATATAAAAATATTTTTAAAAATCCCACCATGGATGAACCAGAAACAGAAGTTTATTAAAAAAACAAAAAAACTAAACCAAAACCAAAAAAACCCCACCAAACCCAACAACAACAAAGAACTTTCTAGAATCTGTCTCTTCACTGGCCATAGAAATAAAAAAGAAAAGAAATTTTTATAGGCTCTGTAACTTGTCCTGCTACCCATTCATTGGGGTTTTCTGAAGTTTCCTATATGGCATAGACTAAAACAAGCTCAGAGTGTGAAGATTTAAATATAGACGTTCCCTGGCCTTTTCCTCTCCATATGTATCCTGGTGTGCTGTGGAATCTGCTCTGTCACTACTTTATGGAACATGAACAACCAACTGCCTCAGTTCCTTTACCTTCCTAGAGGTTCGAGGACGTGACGATGAGTTAAGAAGACTCCTCTGTTCTACCCTCCAGCCCCATCACTTACTTGCATATAACCTTTAGCGCAGGAGTTCTCAAACTTCATTGCACTGTGACCCCCTTCTGACAACAAAATTACTACACAACCCCAGGAGGGGGGACTGAAGCCTGAGCCCACCCAAGCCCCACTGCCCTGGGAGGGGGGTGGCCAATTCCAAAGCCTGATGGGGCCAAAACTGAAGCCCAAGGGCTTCTGCCCCAGGAGAGGGGCCTGTAACCTATGCCCTGCCACCCAGGGCTGAAGCCCTCAGGCTTTGGCTTTGACCCTGGGTGGTGGGACTTGGGTTTTGGCCCTGGATGGTGGTGTGAAGGCTTTGGCTTTGGCCCTGGCCCCGGGCCCCAGCAAATCTAATGCCAGCCCTGGTGACCCCATTAAAATGGGTTCGTGACCCGTTATGTGCTGCCAAAACCTTAACAACCAGTTCCCTCCTCACCCCACAAGGGGGTCGTGGCCCGACCCCAGACCCCTGCCCCATCCACCCCCTTCCCCTGTCCCCTGACTGCCCCCGGATCCAGGCAGGAGGGTCTCATGGGCCACCGTAGTGCCCACCCTGCCCCACCCCTAAGAGCCAGAGGGACCTGCCGGGGGGCGAGGTGGGGAGTCCTGGCTGTGCTTACCTGGGGCGGCTCCCTGGAAGCATCCGGCAGGTCCCTCTGGCTCCTAGGGGTGGGGTAGCGAAGCTAGGGGGAGAGCGACTGCTCCCCCACTGATCACATCAAAAGTGGCGCCTTAGTCGCTGACTCCGTGGGTGCTCTGGGTCTGTGCCACTTTTGGGCGGTTGTTAAATTGGGAAGCCCTTTTAGAGCGAGTTGTTCCTCGCAGGACAACCGGTTCTAAAAGGGCTTCTAAATTTAACAACCGGCTCCAGCAAACCGGTGGAACCAGCTCCAGCTCACCACTGGTCGTGACCCACTTTGGGGTCTCGACCCACAGTTTGAGAACTCTGCAAAGTTTAGTGGGACATTTAGGGCCAAAGTTTAAAGCACTCAGCAGCTCCCATTGTGACACTTAAGGTCACATTTTTAAAAGCACTTAATTCTAGAGCTGGTGAAAACTGCTATTTGGCAGAAAATTGTGTTTTCTACGCAATGAAGTGTTTTGCAAAAAGTGTCTGCTTTCCATGGAGAAATTTATTTTTCCACCAGAAAATTTCAGCCGGAAAACAGAAGACTTCAGCCAAAAATGGGATTTGTGCTATGCTCCTCCTGTCCTCATTCTCCTTCATGGGAGGGATCCCCCACTGGAATGCATCTCCCATAATGCAGTGTACCTGACTGTGGTACATTATGGGAGATGTAGTCCAACAGGTGATCCTAGCCCTTAGAGGGGAAATGTGGCATGAAGAGAAAGCTACTCCCAGTTTTTAACCAAAGTATTTTGGTTTTAGAGTTTGAGGAAAATCTGAAGATATCTGTGTAAAAGCACACCTGACTCAAAGAGGTGTTATGAGAATTAATTTATGTATTCATCTCAAAGAATTCAGAGATGCTGTGATAAGTGCTATTAATTTATTGTTAATTATTATTGATGTTACCTCGCCATGTCACACAAGGAGAGAAGTCTGATGCTGAAAGCCTGATTCTCTAGATTTAATCCTGTTTTGTTTACACCTCACACTATTGGCTTGTGCAGATGCGCTGCATTGATTTGTAGGAATTGTCACATAGAAACAGATCAATGGACCATCTAATGTAATCCCCAGACTCTGACAGTGGCCAATGCCAGATGCTTCAGAGAAAGGTGTAAAACAACCATAATGAATCTAATTATGTAGTATAGTACACTAGGGCACAATTCTTCCTGACCTTAGCTGATCACACTATACTGTGAAAATGAGGATGGATAGCCATCATAATTGTATTCTAGCTATTATAATAGCTGTTGCTATTCTTGTTTACATTAAGGTCTAATCCCTTTCTTAAAATCTACTAAACTCCTTGGCCCAATACTTTGCTGTACCAGTGAGTTACACAGGCTAGTTATCCAGAATATTACATTAAAGGGCACATTGTTGTATCCAGATTTTATATATAGTCTGGACAGGGATAAACAGGAGAACCTGAATGACCTTCAACTACCAACCATTATATCACATTCTTATATATTACCTCCTGGTGCACTTTTCCTGTCTCAGTGAAATGGTTCTGGATTGGTTGTTTTTAACCTCTTCTTGTACAGCAGCTTGCTCAGTGTATGAACTCAGCAAAATACTGAAGTCTGTTTGGATGAAAGGCTTTCAAGCACTAGCTGTTTCCCTGAAGTTCACACCATTCAGGTAGTTTACAACAGTTATAATGAGTGCCTTCCTCGTTAATAAACAGGTGGTGAAAAATAGCTTCTCCCAAACTACTCTTCTCTGGCAGAAAAGAGGAAGTGGAACCAAAATGAGGAAGTGAGCACATATGTATGTTTGACTGAGACATGCTGAACACTAGGCCCTGATTTTGAACTGGCATTCATTTGACAGTGGCATAACTCTACCAACTTCACTGGATTTACTTTTGATTTACACTGGTGCGAGATGAAAATTCGGCCCTGTGTCTCCTGCTTCAGTTAAGCAGACAAAAAAAAAACAACAAAAAACCAACTAGCTCAGGGTTGTCTTATTTTAAAATTGAGTAATATTATGCAGCAGTGGCCAAAAACTTAGTGTGAAGTAGGTCTGTAGTTTGTTTCTATAAGGGGCATCACACAATGTGTGGGTCTTGGTCTCTGGGCTAACAGGTCTGATCTACAGAATATAGGTCACTTAAGGTTCTTATCCGAAAGGAAAGGAAAAAGACATTCATAAAATACATCCAGGTAAGTCAAGGCTAAACATATTACTGATAGGCTTAGTGCTTTGTTCTCATCCATCTGACTCCCCAACCTTTAGAAGGAAGTGTTAATGGAAAAATAACAGGCCACCTGAATGCTTTCTTTCCTCAGACCACTGCTAAACATTAACACTTTAAGGGAAGCTCTCCTTTTCTCTCTTCCTTAAATGGTGAGAGAGAACTGTCAGTTCTCAAAGTAGAACATTGATGACACTTGCTTGAAAGAAGAACCACTAGAGCAGTGCATTTGCAAGTGTATGGGGAGACTTTGGCAAACCAGTAAAGTGCCTGAAACCACTACGCCTTAAAGCTACAAGCAGCCAAGTCAGCAGGCTGTAAATTGGCCATTCAGCAGTCTCAGTTTAACCAAGGCGGGAGGGGGGGTTGGGTGCCACAGAGAGGGCAGCTTGACCCCGCATCCTTCCTGATAAGAATTGTGTCGAAGTTGCTGATACATGCATTTTAGAAGAGCAGGATGTGCCCCAGGAATGTCTATTGGGGCCTCAAGGCTGCAAACGCTGGAAAAACCCACACCTGGTTAATCGATAATCAGAGGGAACCTCTCGTTTGACCATTGAAACTGCTTACTTACCAAGTTTGCTTTAAGGGACATGTTATTCTATTACTAATGTATAAATAAGGGAAAAAAGTTTGAGGTAGGGGGACTCTTCAGGACTGGACTCTTCCTCTGGATGCATCTTGTGTTCCCCACCGGCAGACGAGCTGCTGCTATTCCACTCGAGAGCCACACTCAGCTTTGGTAATTATCGAGGGTTGGGTGTGTTTTACTAACCTGTTGCAGACGTGTGTAAGTGCTTGAGACTAAGTAAAGTTTAGCTTTAAGTGAAAGCACTCTTGTGTTGTCCTGTTTGTGCCAGCCATCTATCGGTCAGATGGCCGTGTCTCCCCTGATTTATTTCCTGACGCCAACTCGCACGGAGTAAAAGTTACCAAGAGCTTTGTGTTGAAAGAACCCCGGGTAACACAAGCATCTCCCAATCATCTCCACCAATGCACTTAAATCCTGCACCAAGCCGTTCCTTTGCTGCTTCCGTCCCAGACCTCTGGTGAACAGAGACTGTTAATTGCCTTGAACGGTTGTGCTGCACGGCAGTTTCATGATGCAGACAAACTCACCAGAGAAAAATAGCCAGCAGTGCCAAACTGAGTTCATCTGAGCCAGATGTGAACCCCAGTCTCCTGGGGTAACAGCTGAGTGCATTAGCTTAGTCTCAATAGAGCGCTCATATCAAACATTTCTTCAGCCATGCGGAACACATCTCACGTCTACCACTTTAATATACTCAGGAGTTTTCCACAGAACCTCGAGCTATTAGCCTCACCTAAACTCACCTCACTAGGGAAAAGTGCCTGTATGCTCTTTTTATGACATCCTATGATACTCCTAATCTAACTTTCCTTTTAAAGTCACTTCCCATGCATCTCGTTGTAACTTCTTCCTTTATTCCATATCCAGCTTGATAGCTGCATAGATTCGTCCATTGCCCTCCCCTTCTATCCATCTCTCATTCTTCTCCATATTCTTCTTCATACCACAGGTGTGGAGGCCATTGCTGTTACAGTTCATCTGTCTAAAGATGAATTGCTTAATGTGTCCGCAGGCAAAGTCACTTTAATGGCATAAGCACAGCAATACATTATCATGGGAATGATCCTTTGACAATGGATTGGAGCAATACGTCGGAGGGATGCAAAATGGCAGAAAAGCTCTCCACGTGGTCACCCTCATGAATGTAAACTAATAGAACCAGACCTTCAGCTGATGGGAATTGGGGTGGCTCCACTGATTTACACCCCTTAAAGACTGAGATTTTTGTCTAATTATAGTGCTTCTCAAAGTTTTCCATGCTCTAAGTAAAAGAGTTGCAAGGCAGCCTCTGGAACAGGTTATCTAAGGAGACAGTTATAAGGTACAGTCACAAGAAACATTCAAAGAGAAGTTAAATGCAATTATGGAAATAGTAGTATAGAGTCCTTCCTACATTCCTAGATGCAGGAGACCAGACAAGACAGTTCAAAAGGGCTCTGTCACCTCTGGGTCAGATTCCGATGTTCTCACTCACATTGAATAGTAGTTCCTTATTCAATGTGAACGCTCAAGGCGTAAGGTACTAGTCAGTGTAAGTCAGGGTATCAGAACTGGCCCTACATTAGAGCTGTTATTCCATTATACATTGCATTCCCTTGGGTTATCTAAAATAATTCTTCTGTTCCTCATCATTATTGTGCCTGATCCAGAACATCTTTACTTGCTGTAAATCAGATGCACTTCCTTTAAAGTCAATGGAGGTGTACCAAAGTAAAACCAGTATGAGATTAGAATCAGCTTCACCATTTGTACCCTTCAGAAAGTTTCCTGCAATGGTTCAAGATATCTACCTGATCCTGCTTGTTGTATATGAAGCTTTTTTCAATGGTCACAACAGGATAATTGTTGAATCCATTCAACATATGAAAGCGGCTAGAGTGTCTTCTGGTGCCATAAGAGTTTTTAGTTACAATACTAAGATAACCAATTTCTTTTTATCATTCCAGTGTACAAACTCAGCTGAACAATTTGTACTCACAACTCTCTGTGACTAGGAACTTCACATGCACATGCAGAAAATGGCCACTTGCAATTTTTGCATAAATAGGTGGATGGGATGTCGGGGCTTTACCACTCTTAAGTTCCCATGCCTGTCCCTTTAAGGGCGTCCCGATGTGGCCCAGTGGCCGGTTTCCCCATGCTTGCCCCTTGGTCGGGGTAGAGGGCCCTAATGATCAGAGTCCATGTGTCGCACCCCAAGTATCAGGGCAGCGTGACCCACCAGCCAAGTCCATATAACTCTCCCTGAGTATCAGGGCAGTGTGGCCCAGCAGCCAGAATCCATACAGCTCGCCCCGAGTATCAGGGCAGTGTGGCCTAATGGTCAGAGTCCATATAACTCACCCCGCATATCAGAGCAGTGTGGCCCAGCGGCCAGAGTCCATACAACTCGCCCCGAGTATCAGGGCAGTGTGGCCCAGCGACCAGAGTCCATACAACTCGCCCCACATATCAGAGTAGTGTGGCCCAATGGCCAGAGTCTATATAACTCACCCATTGAGGGCAGTGTAGCCCAACGGCCAGAGTCCATAGCCTTGCCCCCCTCAGGCAGGGAAGTGCAACCTAGTGGCTGGATTGGTAGGGGAACCGGGCCCGCCCTCTCCACCGAGTCCTGACCCAGGGCTCGCCTATCGCCAGGGTTTCCCCTTGCGCTTAGCTCGGCGGGATTCTGCCCACAACACGCCGAGTGTCAGTGCGGTTTTAACCCTGCTTGTCTCTAAAGTTCCCCTGGGTCACTTCCTACCCTCAACGTCATGTTCTCCTCTCCGGGGGGGAGGGGAGGGGAGGGGAGGGGAGGGGTGTCCTCCAGTCCATTCCCTCCTGTCGAGACCTCCGTCTGGGACGCAGGGTGCTTCCCGGCTTGGCTGGCCCCTGGATCGTTGGCTGTCCCTCCTCGGGAGCTGGAGGCGCGCGTCCTTCTCCGGTGGTCAGCCCAGACTGAGCAGCTTTGCAGGCTTTTATACCTAGCCTCCAGTTGGAGCATGCCCAGCAGGGCTTCCGGGGCGGGGCTTCCTCTGCCAGGAAGGAGGGGTTAACCCCTGCGGTACCAGTATGGGGCCGCTCTGCCCTGTCACGTCACAAGGTGTTAGGGCACATTTTGCACAAACACAAATATTGGATCCTACTGTGCAGCTAGTAATGTAAGTATTTGACTTGCCTCAATTTCAGATTACATCCCCACATTTAAGTACATCCAGGCACACCCAAAGCTAAATCGGGAGAGCCAGATCCTCAGTGGATGTAAACAGATGTAATTCAATTGGCTTAAATGGGGCTATGCCAACGTACACACCTGGTCTTATGTTCCATATATTTTGAATGTCCATAACTTATTCCCCATCTATTATTTCCTCTCCTTCATCTATTACTTTTCAAGAGCTAATGGATCAACAAAGAAGCAGAATATTCTCTGTTACCACACTGCAAATAATAATAATAATAAAATATTAATTAATTAATTAATTAATTAATTATTACTAATAAAGTTGATGGAAAAACAAGAGTACTTCCAAAACTCTGAGAAGAGACCATAATAAACTAGTCGATCATAAAGACTTTCATATTTATCATTTCAGTTGCTAACAAAACAGCAGGTTCAAAATGGGGTTCATTTTATGCAGCTTCAGTATTCTGCTAGTATAAATCATCAAGTTTAAGTATTACAGTTCAAACCACTTGCACCAATCCTAAAAGAGATCCATCATTTTTAATGGCATTTTTCTTATTTCCTAGGGGTATACATTAGTCCCAAAACAGATATCTTCCTACTAATTACAGGTATCCACCCAACGGCAAGTAGCAAACCAAGCATACTGGTTATCTATTAGCAAATTCATTTTGTCAGGTTATCATTGGCTTAAAGACAGCTATATTTATCTAACTCGTGCTCTCCTTTTCACTGAGAGAGAAAATCCGTTTTGGACAGAAAGTAGTTGATAAGGTTTTAAGCCAGCAGAATGTATACTAAAACCTTTCTTGGCTGAATCACAGGTGAGAGTCACCAGCTTGTGTCTGGTTTGATATGGGACTGTGTTGCCTCAGGGAGAGCTCTGTACTACCTCAGGGAGGTAGAATGTCTTTGAGCATCCTCACATGCTACAGGCTGGTCCCATTCGGCAGGTCGGTACAGGGAAGTGGTGCATTGGCCTTGACCCACTCGGGGTTCCATTTCACCCTAGCACAGGAAGTGAAATTGTGACCGGCCTTCTCATGGGATGAGCAAGTGGGGAGGGGAAACTCTTTGTGAGCTACCCAACACACACAAACTTTACATTTCTTAAAGTTTTACTAATTTACCCTGGATAGAAGAGGACAGCAGAGATGCAATGCTGGAGTAACCAGAGACATTAGGTAGCCATAGATTTTGGCATATTTTCCCCTGAAATGCCATTAGGGATCCTAGTAATCCAAGCAAGTACATCTAGTTTTGATTTATTTTATACTTAATGTAATATTGCATTACCTGTCACAAAGGGCAATGTAATGTTGCATCTTAAATGGATCTGCAAGAAAAATGTTCTTAACAAAATCGTGACGTGTCGATGGCTTCCTTTAGCAAAGCTGACATCTGGAATTTTAATAGAACAGTATGTTACCTACAGTATTTGCATAATGGTCTTCTTTGAATTCTGGAATGGGCATGTCATGTTAAGACTAGCTGTATCAATTAACCTCCATGTTCGAGGGAAAGTCCTTGGTGTGCAGCTAAAGTAGTGAATTCACAGTGGTTGTTACGTTCTGTTCATTCCCTCTGAAGCCACTGGCATTGGCCACCGTCAGAAAACAGGATACTTAGCTAGGTGGACCATTGGTCTGATGCAGTATAGCTGTTCTTATGTATTCTGTAACAATCTCTTATATATTATTTTATTTTGAAAATTATTGGCTGGTGTGAGCCTGTGATTCAAAGGTAGCATCAAACTGGAGGAACATAGGTAAACCATGTTCATAGGTAAAACCTACATGTTTTTTGAACATCAGGGCTGTTCTGGCAAAGGCCCCTCATTTTCCCAGACATTAGAGTCCTGGGGAAAAGACTGTGAGTGATGCCTTGTCACTGAGGGATTCTGCCCAGGGGTGAACATGTGTGATTCTAAAATGGACAAATTCATTTTTCAGGTAAGAAAAAGAATGGACACTATCATGGGGCACAAGCCAGCAAGCAGCATCAGGACACATTTCTGGATATACATCAAGTCATAGCACAAAAAAACCTGAACATTTAATCTGCTATAATAAAAAAAAAACATTGCCAAAATGTCATCCTGAATTTGTTGACAATATCTATCCAACCACTCATCTAGGCAATAACTAAACACCTCACAAATGTTAATGAATTCAAACTGATGACATCCCTGTGAGGTATGGAAGTATTATTATCTCAATTTTAATTATGGAAAATTGAGGCACAGAGAATATATGACTTGCCCAACATCACACTGGCAACCAGGAACTGAACCCAGGGTCTTCTGCAGCCTAGTCTAATGCCTTAACATGAAGGCTATCCTTACAAAAACAATGTGAAAGGGTAACGTCTATCTGCTCTTTTCAGAAGATACTGAATTTATATATATATTATTGTTTTCATTGTCTCTTTCAAATATATTTGTACATCCATTTGAATTTTACTTTTAAGACAATAAGGCAAAATATAGATCTCTGATTTGATTTTTTCTTATAAAGGTATGTTAAAAAAGAGATTTCTGACAGCAGTTATTCATTCATCCTAGTTTGTCTTAAAAAGATCACTTCTTCCCTGAACCAGGAGAATTAAACGCATAAACCCTTTCATAGCAAGATATGCTGGAGATTAAAGAAATAACTATCTTTCATAATTCACATATAGCGGGGTGAAAAAAATCTGTTATTATCCAGAGCAAAGAAAGAGTAATTTATAGCCAGTAATGAATACTTAATCATGAGACCAAGTGATGCTGCCCATATTAATGCAGCCAAAATAAACCAGTCTTCAAACCTACTGCAATCCTTAACATAAAATAAAGATAAATCAGCTATGCTTGCCACTGAAAAATCTGTCCGTTGTACAGAATTAGTAAGAAATAATTGCTCTCGGGAAGTAACCCAGTAATAATATTGAAAAGGAGTGTTAGTTTGCTTATCACAAGGCAAATATGTTTCACGGGGTTTCATAATGCCCATTAGACCCCAGAGTGATCCAAAGATCACATTTTGCTTATATTTTTCCATAACAAATGCCTTTGAGGCTCAAGTGATAAAGCACTGTCTTCTAAGCTGTACAGTTCCATTAAACATTCTTGTTAATGGGCTAGATAAAGCAGGATACAGGGCCTTAAGTGCCAGGCTAGACTAAAGAAGCTACATGCTGCCTGATGCCCAGGCATGCAGACACATACCCCACAGGCCACCAGGAAGGCTGCTTGATTAAGGCAGCAGGGTAATTTGTTGACTTGTATTTAAATACATCTCATGCAGAGGGCCTGCACAAGGCCAACGTACCACTCAAGTGCTGTTTTGAGTGGCAGATGGGCCATTTGCATAGGGGTGAATGTGAATGCCCCCCTCGATGCATCCCCTTAGCAGGCCCCTCTGATGAAGCTACTATGGAGCTACCAAAGGGAATGATGACTGTGCCTGGCCTCCTTGAGTGTAGACAGCAGTGGAAACACTTTGCCCTTTCCTAGGGATGAATCACATCTGAGGCAGGCAATCTGGAGACCTGCTGTTGGTATGTTCATTTATCTAAAAGTCACCCCAAACCTTGGTCCCTACAAATTATGTCCACACATAGTCTGTGTAAAAAGGTGGTCATAATTATTGCATGAACTTGTTGAATCTGGTTTAAAAATTAGCTTATAAGACAGGTACTGTCTCTTATGATGTGAGAATGAGCTAGAACTGGTGCCAAAAAAAGCCTGTCTGCTCTCCTCTGGTCGCATACCAGCCACATCTGGGTCAGATTGGAGAATCTCACCTAGGTGCTGATCAAGGGGCTGGCCTTTAATTTCAGTTACTTGACCAAATGCCTGGACTTTTCATCCACTAAATCAAATCACATTGGCAGAGTTCTGTGTGTCAAATCTATCTATCTGTATGTCAAATATGTAAAGAGATACAAACATCAAGGATTTTTTTCTTTAAATTGTGTGTGAAAATTAATTCAATAACAAGTTCTGGCCTGTTTTATTTTTAATTCTAATTTAGCTCTAGTGGAAGGTGCTGGATTGACATCTCTGAAAAGTGAAGAGTGCAAGTATTTAACCATAGAACAGGAACAGCATGAATAATACCAGCGTAAGCTTTCCTCACAGTACATCAACATGCCTTCACCATGACCTGGAGGGATGACTACTTGGGGTAATTCATTCTTCATGTCCATTCAGTCTTTGGCCTCTCTGCTGAGGCTGAGCGCCAGTCAAGGGTGCCAGTCATCTTTTTGTTATGTGTTTGTACAGCACCTAGGACAACAGGGTCCTGGTCTATGACTGAGGCTTCTAACCACTACTGCAATACAAGTAAATAATAATATCTAGTTCTTCTCCCCTAGAAACTGAAGTGTGGCCAGCAGCTCATTTCACAGAGCTGATTGTATATACTTTGGGACATTACCTATGAACCGTCATTCTTTAAAAAAAATTACTTATGAGAAATACCATCTCAGCTTCCATGGTCAGCATGTCCCATTTGTCAGAATCATCAGTGAATTTAAGTCTTTTATTTCAATGTAACAGCACCTACTTAGAAATACGATTGTGAAAATTTAGGTAACTCGGAACCTTGGTGCCTATTTTCAGGTTACCCAATGGGACAAGTATCCAGTGAGCATTTGGAAGTTTACATGAACTGTCCAAACCTGTAAGATTCCCACCAGGCCATTGGACTCTTCCAGTAACCATGGGTATCAAACCTTCTTGAAGCAAAACCCTGTAACCTATTTCACCCTTCTTGTGGCGTGTTCTCATTTTTAGGGAGGTAGGAGAGTCTTTAACCAAATTTTCCCAAACAACCAAAAAAGGTGGTGAAAGTCTCCTAAGGCTCCTATTTTAACCTAACTAGGTAGCCTTCATAATTGCCCATATCTCTAGTGCTAATAAAACTATTTGGATAAATTAATTAAATAGACCATTTTTAATCTAAGGAAGCCACAGAGACTTCATCACTCTAAGCCTAAACTCTATGCTTGCATCCAGCAAAGTATGGGGAAACCCTTCTGTGAATTTCCCAGGAGAAATAGTCAGAAAAGCAGCAGTGCAAGCAAATTAGGATAAACACCCCTTTTATTTTTTT
This sequence comes from Lepidochelys olivacea, assembly GCF_965140295.1. Lineage (NCBI taxonomy): Eukaryota > Metazoa > Chordata > Testudines > Cheloniidae > Lepidochelys > Lepidochelys olivacea. The sequence continues at coordinate 13,949,736 of NC_140412.1, forward strand.
TAAAAGAAATATCCAAGTAGGAAAAAAATCCGTTTCTTTTAAGCTAAACTCCATTTCATTACGTGATCTCCTGATGGAGACTGAAAAAAAATACAAGGTCTTCAGATTAAAGTGACGGGTAAGGACAGGGTCTTCAAAATACTCCCATTTAATTTAAGTTAAAGAAATACGTTTACTAATGAGAACTTCTTTTGAGATGAGATTGTTGAAAGGAAGATTAGAAGAGTCTAGAAGATCTCCATTAATGGAATGCTGCCACATGGTTAAGACCCACAAGTTAGGTTTTATTTTTTTCATATAATAGTTAGCATTTGTACAATATTTTAACTTTGTTATGCACCATACAAAACACAATGATGCTTCTTCAGTACTTTGATAGTGAATAGTACTCTATATGCATTACCAAAAAAAAAAAAAAAACACACCTCTCATGAGGTCACAATGTACAATGTGAACAGCAAAGCTTTATTATTTCATTAAATTAATTTTTAGACTTTAACTTTTCTCTGCAGCTCTGGGAACATAACATAAGAATGGCCATACTGGGTCAGACCAAGAATGCTCCATCTAGTGCAGTATCCTGTCTTCCAACAGTGGTCAATGCCAGGTGCTTCAGAGGGAATGAACAGACCAGTAATTTTCAAGTGGTACATCCCCTCTCGCCCATTCCCAGCTTCTGGCAAGCAGAGGCCCAGGATATTTCAGAGCATTATTTTGCATCCCGGCCCATCCTGGCTAATAGCCATTGATGGACCTAGCTTCCATGAACTTTTCTAGTTCTTTTTTGAACCCTGTTATAGTCTTGACATTCACAACATCCTCTGGCAAAGAGTTCCACAGGTTGACTGTGCATTATGTAAAGAAATACTTCCTGGTGTTTGTTTTAAACCTGCTACCTATTAATTTCATTTGGTGACCCCTAATTCTTCTGTTATGAGAAGGAGTAAATAACACTTCCTTATTTGCTTTCTCCACCCTGATCATGATTTTATAGACCTCTGTCATATCCCCCCTTAGTCATCTCTTTTCCAAGCTGAAAAGTCCCGGTCCTCATATGGAAGCTGTTCCATTCCCCTAATCATTTTTGTTGCCCTTTTCTGTACCTTTTCCAATTCCAATATATATTTTTTGAGATGGGGCAACCAGATCTTTACGCTTTATTCAAGATATGGGTGTACCAAGGATTTATATAGAGGCAATATAACATTTTCAGTCCTATAATCTATCCCTTTCCTAATGACTCCCAACATTCTGTTAACAATTTTGACTGCCACTGCGTATTGAGTGGATAATTTCAGAGAACTATCCACAATGACTCCAAGATCTCTTTCTTGAGTGACAACAGCTAACTTAGATCCCATCATTTTATATGTATAGTTAGGATTATGTTCTCCAATGTGCATTTATCAACCTTGCATTTCACCTACCCAGTCACCCAGTTTTGTGAGATCACTTTGTAACTCTTCACAGTCTGCTTTGGACTGTTTGGATTTGTTTGGAACCCAAACAAAACACCCTGGTGCTAGTGTACGAGAACAAGAAAGTGAAAGTGACTGCAACAGAGTTATACCAAGTTATGTAGTCCAACCTGAAGAAAATGCAGGAGGTTAAAAAAAACATAAATATTTAAAAGCAAATTTGATTTTTATAGTGTTCTATTTTGATTATGTGTAAAAAATGATACCACAGATGTGAGATTTCAAGGAGCTGGTATTGCTGAACCCAAGCATCCAAAATAATTGTTTGCAGTGTTGTTGTACGTTGTTGATCCCAGGATATTAGAGAGACAAAGTCGGTGAGATAATATCTTTTATTGGACCAACTTCTGTTGGTGAAAAAGACTAAGCTTTCGAGCTACACAGAGCTCTTCTTTAGGTCTGGGAAAGGTACTCAGGCCTGGTCTACACTAGGAAATTAGGTTGGTATAACTACATTGCTGAGGGATGTGAAAAATCCACACTGCAGAACAACACAGTTAAATAGACATGACCCCCAGTGTAGACAGCACTAGGTCAATGGGAAAATTCTCCCATTGACATAGCTACTGCCTCTTGGGGAGGTGGATTATCTATGCCTATGGGAGAAGCCCTCCCATCAACGAAGGTAGTGTCTTCACTGATGCTCAAGAGCCATGCAGCTGCAGCAATTTAAGGCTATGTCTACATTACCGCTTATATCAGCAGAAGGTATGTCGCTCAGGGGTGTGAATTAACCACCCTCCAAGCAACATAAGTTACACCAACATAAGTGCCAGTGTGGACAGCACTATGGGGATGGGAGAGTTCACTCCTGTCTGCATAGAGTCTTCACCAGACACCCTTCAGCGGGCAGCTGTGCCAATACAGTGCTGTATGCGTAAACATGCCCTAATCATGGAATCATGGAGTCATAGAATCACGGAAGATAAGTGTAGGCAAGCACCCAGAGTGTCACAGCTAAATACAAGGTGGAACAAGTTGTTTAGTACAAGTAGTTAACACATATTCTAAGTGACCGTTCTATATGAAGTGGCCTGTTAATGCTTCTGCAGTCTTAGGACAGAAAAAGGGGGGTGATAGGTTACAGATTCTTGTGAAAAGAAAAGGAGGACTTGTGGCACCTTAGAGACTAACCAATTTATTTGAGGATAAGCTTTCGTGAGCTACAGCTCACTTCATCGGATGCATGCTGTGGAAAGTTTAAAAGATGCTCAAATAAATTGGTTAGTCTCTAAGGTGCCACAAGTACTCCTTTTCTTTTTGCGAATACAGACTAACACGGCTGTTACTCTGAAACCAGATTCTTGTAATAAGCCATAAATCCAGTGTCTTTATTAAGACCAGAATTTTTAGTGTCTAGCAAAGGTATAAATTTAAGCTCCCAGGCTCCTCTTTTGAAGGTTGTCAAGGTTCCTTCCCCACTCTGAACTCTAGGGTACAGATGTGGGGACCTGCATGAAAACCTCCTAAGCTTACTTTTACCAGCTGAGGTTAAAACTTCCTCAAGGTACAAATTATGTTACCCTTTGCCCTTGGATTTCCAGTGCCACCACCAAACTTTATCTGGGTTCCTGAAAAAACGGAGTTTGGACACGTCTTTCCCCCCAAAATCCTCCCACCCCTTGCACCCCACTTCCTGGAGAAGGTTTGGTAAAAATCCTCACCAATTTGCATAGGTGACCACAGACCCAAACCCTTGGATCTTAGAACAATGAAAAAGCATTCAGTATCCTTACAAGAAGACTTTTAATAGAAGTAAAAAAAAAGAATCACCTCTGTAAAATCAGGATGTTAAATACCTTACAGGGTAATTAGATTAGAAACATAGAGAATCCCTCTAGGCAAAACCTTAAGTTACAAAAAAGACACACAGACAGGAATATTCATTCTATTCAGCACAGCCATTTTCTCAGCCATTTAAAGAAATCATAATCTAACACATACCTAGCTAGATTACTTACTAAGTTCTAAGACTCCATTCCTGTTCTATCTCCATCAAAAGCATCACAGAGACAGACACAGACCCTTTGTTTTTCTCCCTCCTCCCAGCTTTTGAAAGTATCTTGTCTCCTCTTTGGTCATTTTGGTCAGGTGCCAGTGAGGTTACCTTTAGCTTCTTAACCCTTTACAGGTAAGAGGACTTTTCCTCTGGCCAGGAGGGATTTTTAAAGGGATTTTACCCTTCCCTTTATTTTTATGACAAAGGTGTTGTGCTTTGAGAATAAGGATGGAGCAGTCAGATATTGAGTGATCGTTTTGTGAAAAGTGTTCACATGTGGGCAATATGTTTTTGTCCTTTATTATTTTTCTGGGTAAGTTCATTCAAGAGCATTGCGCTTGTCTGGTTTCACCCACATAGTTGGTGTTGAGGCATTTGGTGCACTAAATGAGGTACACCACATGTTGTGATAGGCATGGGTAGGGCCCATGGATCTTGAAAGATATGCTGTGGCGGGTATTGATCATTGTAGGAGTGGAGAGATGTCTGCAGGTCTGCATCTGCTGTTCTTGCCATTACTAGTCAAACTGAGCCTGGCTTCAAGAGGAATCTAAAAACAGGAACAGTCTTGATAGATTTATCTGTTAAGGGCTTTAAAGTAAGTAGAAACAGTCCCATGAGAATCCCTCTTGGGCAGACAGCCTCTCCAACTTCTGTGAGAGCTGGTACCCCAGCCCTGCTTCCAGCCTCCACCACAGTGATGGCTTGGAGCAGGTGAACTATGGATATTCTCTAATTCCCTGGAGGCAGGAGAAGCACAGTGTACGTTAGAACAGCCCTATGACTGCTCTGTTGTATACCACTGTCCAGGTAGGCCCCTGCATGGTCCCCCAAATATATGGAGTGCTAAACCATCTTCCCCACCATCCCACCACCACCACCACCATCTCCAGCTGCATCTTTGCTGCAAGCACAGGAACATAGCAACTGAATATCAGGCCTTTCAGGACAAATTCTGCACCAAGGTATCTATAATGAACTCACTGATTTCAACGGGAGTTCTGGGGATGTGTCGAAGATCAGAAATTGGCTTGCTGTGTGTGCACGAATGTCTATGTCCACACCAAGGTTAGATCTGGTATCGCTGTGGTCCCCAGGTAGTATCAGTTCAGCCAGATGAGCCAAGGAAAATTGTTTCCTTGCAAAGCCGCTATGATCTATGTTGAGATTCTCTGCCAGGAGCTAGCCTGGCATCCATCTTACAGCTTGCCTAGAGCACAATGATAGTTTTGTCACAGGCTACAGCACCTGCCTTAGCTTCCTACCTAAAAATAACATCTGGATGCGTTATCAGATTCTAATGAGCTATCCCTTCTTTCCTCTTTGATTTATGCGTTACAGCAGTGCTGGGAACAGCGAACCGCAGCCACTGGGATCTGCAGGCAGCCGTGCCTGTGGACGATCAGTGTAAACAAACGGTCTTGGGGCCCACCAGTGGATTACCCTGATGGGCCCGTGGACTGCAGGTTGCCCACCATGGCATGAGAGGATGGAGCCAGTGATGGAGATTAATGGACTGTTACGCTGCAGCTTGCCAAAAATCTGGCTCGTGATGTACTTTTTGAACAGGAATAAAACAGGTGCCAGAGATCTATGTAAAATAATCAGGCGAGAATACCAGACACATAGATTACATGAGGTGGAATGAGGGGAGATAGTGGGGAAACGGTGATGGGAGGGGGAAGGATGGATCTCTGATGTCATTCAGTGTGTGGACAGCAGAAGGGGGTAACCACATGAGCAAAAAAAAAAAAATTGAAGAAGAGGGAGGATTATTTTATTGATTTCGGCGAGTTTATCAAATTCCCTCTTTCCAGGGTCTGTCCCTCCTCCTCCAAGCCTGTCTCTCAACCCCCCCCTCCTCCCCACCAGTGTAATATATGGCAGCATTCTAAGTTAATAGCACAAGAGGACATTTTTATTTCTATGCACCATAACAAATCAGCATGCTTATAAACAACTAAAAAAAATTGTAAACTTAGCCACACTGGGTCTGCTCAATCTTTACAGTGCAGCCATCAAATTCTGATTAACTGTGATACAGAACTAATCTTTTCAATTAATGGAAATGAGCTGCGCTTTTATGTAGTCTATTACCAGAGGGCATTCAATGATATTTTTATTCACCACATTTGACCTTAAAAATGTTTTGTAGTCATCAAGGATACAATTTTTCACACAGTGGGAATGTAGGAACAGCTAATTAAGTGGTGTTTAATGACATTTGTTCCTTAAAGGAGGGCTGATTAAATGTAGCATGTAATTTTTTACCAAATCAAGCAATTCAGCCAATTTTCAAATGTGCTTAATAAGCCAGGCCAAAATAATTAGACAACTTCTGCAGTATTGCCAGAGTCACAATGATTTGTGGTTTGGTGTGTTTAATGTGGCGTATTTGCATGTCTTTATAGGCTAGGATACAGAATTCTGACCTGTTCCCTCCCTCCCCAAATTTAGTCCAACCCCGAAATAAAAGAAACAAGGTCAGATTTAGAAAATCAACTGCACAGAAAGCAATTTATTAAATTCACTTATGCAGCAATCTGGAAAATATTTCAGAGACAGACCTGGGCTTTCACATAACATGGTGAGCAGTACAGTATAAGTATGCAGATTATTACTGACATTACAATAGCACCGAAGGGTCCCAACCAGTGTCAGGACCTCCTTGTGCTGGGCGATGCATACACATAGACCCTGAATCTGTACTGTGTAGCAGACAGATGAAGTACTGAGCCCGCATCAGTGCAATAGCTTGCTCACAAGCTACACAATGCTCTCTGCAATAGAACATGCTCGTTTAACATTCCTGAAATCCTCCTTTTCTGCCACTCATATCGAGAGTATCAGAGTTAGTGAAGGAAACAGGGGAACAAATTGTGACATTTTAATCCCATTTGTTTAAATTTGAGATTTTACATTTTTGACCAGGTCTAAGATTTACATAAAAAGTACATAAAAGGTTGGTACAAGGAGGAGGGAGAAAAATTGTTCTCCTTAACTTCTGAAGATAGGACAATGGGCTTAAATTGCAGCAAGGGCAGCTTAGGTTGGACATTAGACAAAACTTCCTAACTGTCAGGGTGGTTAAGTACTGGAATAAATTGCCTAGGGAGGTTGTGGAATCTCCATCATTGCAGATTTTAAGAGCAGGTTAGACAAACACTTGTCAGGGATGGTCCAGATAATACTTAGTCCTGCCACGAGTGCAGGGGACTGGACTAGATGATCTCTCGAGGTCCCTTCCAGTCCTATGATTCTGTTATGATTCTATGATTCTATGACAATGATTTACTAAGTAGATGGGACAAATATTTTTTCCACATGTGGGTTGCTGTCAAACTGTTCACTTCCATTATTTGCTTTATTACCCACAGTGCAAGATTGGCACCTCAATCATATGGCATTGTTTTTGCTGCCTGGTTTGATGATTCTTAAACTGGTGACTAGGGAAAACTCATGTGGCTAGTTCACAGGTACTGAGGCTTATGAGTCAGACTTTGAGTTAAGGGCTGTGAGTTACTAAACTAAAGCAGTAGTGGGTCATGCTTTTAGATCCAAGTTCAAACCCCTTAAACCCTGTAGCACTGTGTTATAAATGCATATGGGAACACAGCTGGTCATACATTGCTTGTAGGTGACCAAACACCTATATTTGGGGATGTTTATGGCCAGAAAGAGGCAAAATCAGGCTCAGACTGAATTCCCATGCAGAACATGAATGGATTTTTGCAAATAATTTCTGCAGCTCTAGTTGATACATAACACTCAACTACGTGCATAAATACATAAGATATATTTAAATCACAAGAGCTAGATTCACAAAGGAATTTAGACAAGCATCCCCATGCCTACCTTCTAGGCACCTAGAAACCCACTGGGATTCACAAGGCCTGAGTTGAGTTCCCTGGCTCCCCACACAGTGAATAGGGAGAGATAGGGGCCTTAGAATGGGATTCACAAAAGCTGGAATTCTAGGTGGCTCCTCGCTTTAGCCACCCAGTGGGAGGTGCCAGGGAGCAGTGTGCGGACTAAGCCGCACCCTTATCTCCAAGATAGGCGCCTAAGTCTGGACTGCAATAAGGCGCCTCCCTCTGCTTGGGCTTCTCAGCTGTAAACTCTTGCTTGGCATTCGGTGCCTGAGCCATTTCTGCAAGGAGGTGGCAATGGCAGCAGCCCTCCTTCATACATTCTAGCCAGCGGTTGGGAGGTGGGAGAGCTTTGGTTCAAGTCTGCCCCACACCTGAGAGGGAGAAGGGATTTGAAGTGAGATCTGCCACCTGTCCCATTAGTGCCCCAAACCCCCTTGTTTTCTGTGAACTCGCCTACAGAGTCCTTAGCCAGGAGGCAAGGTCTGCACACCCTTAACACATTGGGCTTCGCATGCAACTTAGGCTATGTCCACACTACGGCCGGGATCGATGCTCTGAGATCAATCCACCAGGGTTGATTTAGCAAGTCTAGTGGAGACCCGCCAAATCAACAGCAGATCACTCTCCAGTCGACCCCTGTGCTCTACCCCAGACGAGAAGAGTAAGGTAAGTTGACGGGAGAGTAGACCACGCGGTAACTCGACCGAAGGTACGTCGACTCCAGCTATGTTATTCATGTAGCTGGAGTTGCGTAGCGCAGGTCGACTGCCAGCCGTGGTGTAGACATAGCCTTGGGCAGAGGAACATCCATCTTCCCCCAGCTTCTGCACTGCTCTGGAGCTTCGGCAGCTGGATACCTGCTGCCTGGGGCTGTGCTGCGCATGCTCAGAGGCAGAGCCATAGGCACCTAGGGAACTTCCACGGCACACACTTAGGTGCCAGGCCGTTTTCGGTGCCAACAGGGTTTGCGGGAGGCTGAGCAGGGGTTTTGTGAATCCCAGTGGGGCCTGATTCTGTGATCTAGGTGCCTAAAGTGGCAATTAGGCACCTAGGCCTTTTGTGAGTCTAGTCCATAGATTTGGTATTGAAAAAGGATGGAGAGATTTAATCACCTCCGCTGGACTTCAGTCCTTCCACCACTGGTGGCTGCTACCAACTAGCCTTTTAGGGATGACATTGAACTTTGAATTTCAGAGACACTTGTGCACAGCAGGGTTCTCTGGTCTGACTTTGGGATGTACCAAATGGTAGTTATTAAGGTATATACATTCTGAAGTGTGGGGTGGAGGTTAGGTTACACCACTGCTCTGCTCCCATTTGGCCCTTTCCCTTTCCTTTGGGATCCCACTGAACTGATTTTATTCTCTCTCCCTTCTTCAGGTATTCACAAAGAGGTAAATAGATTAGGGGGGTGGCCAAAAGGAACCTGAGCCCCTTTGAAACTGTCAGTCAGGCTCTGACCTTCCCTCTTCTCCCACCAACGTTTTTTGTCATAGTTTTTGTACCTTCCCCATTTTGCAAACACTTTTTACCCCTCTTGTGTCTCAGCTGAGTGCATATGTCACAGCACAACTCTGATATATGACTGGTTTTCTACTGAGTGGCAGTGGAATTTTTGCTATATCCATTAAATAGTGACATATTTATATCCTTCAAATATATGTGTGAGGAAAAACAAGACAGGAAAGCTGTAAATACAATCACAGAGGACAGAGATTAGGAGAGCCCTTGTAGGTCAGCCAGTCTATCTACCTGGCAAGGGAACATTGCTCTCTACAGAATGTTTTCCTAGTGTGTTGTCCACTCTCCTCTTGAAATGTCTCAAGCAATAACTTTTCCACCACCTCCCTTGTAAGATCATTCCACATTGCAATAGATCTTGATGATAGAAACTTCATCCTGCTATCCAGATGAAATTTACTTGTTTCCTGATGATTTGTAGAAACTTCTCACATGCACTGTTTGTGTAAAGTGATAGACTATATCAAGTTGCTGGGTTAGTACATACCTACTGAGGGAGGGGGTTCTATGTATTATTGCCATTCTTCTATTTTATTTCCTGTTATTCTTCACTTCCCATCTTTATTTTATTTATTGTTTCTTTGTCTCTTTCATTCCCTTTACTGTACTTTTATTCATGGGCTCCTCTGCCACAATAATCTAGACAGCAAAATTAACAGTAGCAGCTATATCACATTTACATGGCCCATTAACTATCTTTAGAGGTTCGTATTTCCTAATCAGTGTTGAAGAAGGATGGACTTGGGGTTAAGACACAGGCTGGAGATTCTACAGATCTAGTTTCTAGGCCCAACTCTGTCATACGCTTCCTGTGTAACCTTGAGCAAGTGAGATGTAACCTCTTCTGTTTCTCTCCTGTAAAACAGAAATAATCCTTCCCATGTCTGTTTGGTCTATTTAAACTGGAAACTTTTCAGAGCAGAAACTTTTTCTTGGTGTGTTTGTAGAAAATGGGGCCACGATCAGTGTTAAGTCTTATCTATTACTGCTATTTCATCTGCAATATTGGAGTCTTCTGGTGGAAGAACTACTGGATTATAGAATTCAGAGCCAAAATATTTTGGAGGGGTGGGGTTGGTTTCTTGTGTTTTTTTATGATGCTTCTGACATCCTAATTTTGTTGTTTTATAAATACAGCAAGTGATAGCATAATATTTCTTATTTCTATCTCAAATTTCTAGGCACACCCCTTGTGCAACCCTACACAATTAATCTCTTTCTTTCTAAAGTGGTCCCCTGGACAACATTAGCACATTCCAACAGAGAGCGGTATCCAAGATCACGAATATCCACTACAATTAGAATAGAAATAATGTGCGGTGTCTATTGGCAAAAGCAGACCATTGTATTTGAAAGGTACACAGGTCTCTATTTATAGACCCAGGTATCACATACTCCCTTAGTCACCAGCTAGGGAAGGCATTCAGTTGATTTGCTGTCTTGGTAAATCAATGTCTCTGGCTATATACACACATATCAGGGGTCTGATGTCAACACTAGAGCTAGAGGAATTCTTCAAGAACAGTGTTCGGCCATGTTCATACCTATGGCAGCCTGGAAGCAGAAATCCTGTGTGGCTGAGGTGACCATCACACCACGGAGAGTGACTATTCCATGTGACCCTGTACAGGGAGACTTTGGCAAACCAGTAAAGTGCCTGAAACCACTATGGCTTATTGCTAAAAGCAGCCAAGTCAGCAGGCTGTAAATTGGCCATTCAGCAGTCTCAGTTTAACCAAGGCAGGAGGGGGGGTTGGGTGCCACAGAGAGGGCAGCTTGACCCCATGTCCTTCCTGATAAGAATTGTGTCGAAGTTGCTGATACATACATTTTAGAAGAGCAGGATGTGCCCCAGGAATGTCTATTGGGGCCTCAAGGCTGCAAACGCTGGAAAAACCCACACCTGGTTAATCGATAATCAGAGGGAACCTCTCGTTTGATCATTGAAACTGCTCATTTACCAAGTTTGCTTTAAGGGACATGTCATTCTATTACTAATGTATAAATAAGGGGAAAAAGTTTGAGGTAGGGGGACTCTTCAGGACTGGACTCTCCCTCTGGATGCATCTTGTGTTTCCCGCCGGCAGACGAGCTGCTGCTATGCCACTCGAGAGCCACACTCAGCTTTGGTAATTATCGAGGGTTGGGGGTGTTTTACTAACCTGTTGCGGACATGTGTATCGGTGCTTGAGACTAAGTAAAGTTTAGCTTTAAGTGAAAACATTCTTGTGTTGTCCTGTTTGTACCAGCTATCTATCGGTCGGACGGCCGTGTCTCCCCTGATTTATTTCCTGATGCCACCTCGCACAGAGTAAAAGTTACCAAGAGCTTTGGGTTGGAAGAACCCCAGGTAACAACCCCATCACAGACACTCCACATGCTGCAGTCTGATTTCTCATCTAGACTGCAAGCTTTTCGGGCGGGCACTGTCTCTTACCATGTGTATGTACAGCCCCTAGCACAACTGCAGCCCCAAGACAAAGTGACTGAGCTCTTATTCCCCTGAAATCAAGCCAAATTGCAGCACATACCCTCCAGGCCTTTAGAAAGCTGCCAGCCCTTCATATCCTTCATTGGGAAAGCAACACAGTGGAAGAGCTGAGAGTGTTGCCATGGTTCCTAGCAAAGACAAAGACGCAAAAGAAATGGCAGCCCCTGCAGATCTGCAGGGTATCTCACTGGGTCCATAGTATTGCCTCCTCCTCCCACTCCTTGTACACCCAGGCTGCCATTGGCTGGGCTTCCCCCTCATGTGCAGTCACACAGGGAATATGAAACATTTGCTTGGCATGGCATTTCCTCCTTTCAGATTATACGAATCCTACCCATCTCCTGGCCTCATTTCCTCTAATGCTCAGAACTCAGTTCCCAGCTAGTAGCCATCGGTGGCCCAGAGGCAGATTCCTCCCACTCATCTACCTGTGTAGCTTTTGAACATGTTTTGCTACTTGAGCTGTGTGTTATTTTACTGTCACTTCAGGAGGTGCACTTTCTTAGGAGGAATTGCAAAAGGTGCTTCCAGGACATTCGGTAGCAGATGGAGGCAGAGAAGGAGAAAACCAAGGCATCAGCTGGATCTAAAGAAGCCAGACTTTGACATGCAGGAAGCTGTTGTCCAATACACTGAGGCACGTTCTGCCTGGCTTGAAAGGCAGCAATTCTGCTAGATGGAGCTTTAAATATTTATACCCCTGCCCTTTCCTAAGAGCACCTGGCAACGGATTCATACACATCTCAGTCTGCTCTCAAATGATGCCCTGTTCCTCTCCCTTTTCACTGTCCCTCTCTGAACCTTCCTCCTCCCCATCAGCACCACCCAAGTAGTTCCTCTTAGTACAACAGCAGCTGAATGCATAAGCAACATGCTGATGACAACATAGCAAAAAGCATCTCTCAGGCTCAAGCCAATACTTTGAGTAACATCCATGACCAACTTCACTACTCCCAAGACATTTTTGCTTCATTCCCTTTTCCATAGCTGTAGTGCTATTCTCAGCAAGGAAACCTCTTTCTTATAACAGAGATCCTGTGTGTACTGTATCAGAGTAGCAGCCATGTTAGTCTGTATCCGCAAAAAGAAAAGGAGGACTTGTGGCACCTTAGAGACTAACAAATTTATTTGAGCATAAGCTTTCGTGAGCTACAACTCATGAAAGCTTATGCTCAAAGCTACAGCTCACTTCATGCATCTGATGAAGTGAGCTGTAGCTCACAAAAGCTTATGCTCAAATAAATTGGTTAGTCTCTAAGGTGCCACAAGTCCTCCTTTTCTTTTCATGTATACTGTCGTGTTTCCTAACTTTAACAGAGATTGTCATCCATAAAAGCCTATAGACACATGTGTTTAATGTCATTCTGGGCACAACTGAGGTCTGCGATTGCCTTAATAGATTCCTCTCTCTTTTTCAACAGGTGGCTGAGCAGGATAACTTGGCTTAATGATGCTGTTTCGGCACTGACTTCTCCGGCAGCAATTGTAAACAGTTTCAAGATAGGAAACAGGTGTTCCAACATGCTTCATTGGGCAGAATGCAGAACAATGCCCTCCCAGATGTCATTGTGCAAGATGTATTCAATGATTGCTACTTTCTGATCAAGAATACATTCACTGTCACAGAAGGTAGCAATCCAGCTGCTTTGTAATCTGGAATGAGCTGCTGAAGCGGGGAACGGGCAGGAAGACTCTGGAGAATCTCACAAGCAGGGGTGGGTGAATGTGTTTTGCTTAATTTCTAATCCAGCTGAACACTTGAAATTTGACTGACTAGAATGTTATCACGCTGACTTTCCACAAAGGAGGGGTGTGTACAGATGGGAGAGGAACCAACTGAAATATTCTAATAATATTTTTTAAAAGTAATTTCTATAGGCCAGATCTTCAGCTAGTGTCAATCACTGTAGCATCATTGACATCATTGAAGCGATATTGGTTTATACCAGCTCAGGCTCTGGCCCCATAACATGCAACCCATTTGTGACAGTCTAGTTTATCATTCTTCTGTCCCTAACACCGTAGTTACAGGTAAAACTCTGACCCTACCAACACTGCATCTGAAATACAGTTCTCCTTTTCTAAATATAAAGTGATATACTGGAGTATCTTAGATACCATCATGAGGTAACCGTTGGCAAATGTTTCCTTTTATTCATGAAAAGGAGTACTTGTGGCACCTTAGAGACTAACCAATTTATTTGAGCATAAGCTTTCGTGAGCTACAGCTCACTTCAGCTCACGAAAGCTTATGCTCAAATAAATTGGTTAGTCTCTAAGGTGCCACAAGTACTCCCTTTCTTTTTGCGAATACAGACTAACATGGCTGTTACTCTGAAACCTTTTATCCACGGTGACCATTGCACATAGGATAGGATTTGCATAAGCTAGAAAAGCTCCTAGGTGCTATCCCAATACTAATAGGGGAAAGAGGCTTGTAAACCTGCATTTCGTGAACACAGCAAACCCACAAAGTAGTTTGCAAGGGTTACAAAATTTCACACTCCTTGGAGCTGGCCCCAAACTAGTAAGTTTTGGTATGTGTTGTTTAGAATGTCCATATATCCTACCAACCTGCTCATCACCTGAGAGTCAAAATCAAAATAAATATCCTGGAGTGGTCACTTTAAGGCAATGGGGGATGTAGTGTGTGTAGCTATGTGCTTTTTATGACATTGTTTTGTTCTGTAATGTAACTTTACATTTCTGTAGAATTTATATTCTATGGAATTTGCCTGTTCAAAGAGGTAATTTGATAGGCAGCACTGATGCATAGATAAGACAAAGACTTCATTTTTGCTTTCTTTGGTTCAAATGTTTCCTGTAATGGAGCAGTCACCCCGCTCCAGCTCTGAAAGGTTTAAAAGCCAGCCCTTGGAGAGGGCTGGGGCTGAGAGACAATCAGGAAGAGGCAGGAGGCAGCCAATCAGAGCTGGCCAAGCTGGTATAAAAGAGGGCAGACCAGAAGGCATAGTCAGTCTCTCTCCAGTCTTGGGGAGAGAGATGGACCTGGCTGCCTGAAAGAGTACCTGGGACAGAGCAGTGCTGGGGAAGGGCAGGAGGAGCAGGGAGAGCTCCAGCCTGGCAAACCCCCAGGCAGAGGCCTTGCTGTCAGGGCTGGAAGAGATATTAGGGCTGTGGGGAGGCAGCTAGGTGAGGAAGATACAACATGTCCAGCCCCTGGCAGATGACGAGTGGCCACTTTGGACTGCAGTTTGCCCCTGAGGGAAGGGGCTAGATGAAGACTGGCAGTGGGTCACTGAGGTGAGGTGGGATTAGGGTTCTCCAGGGAGGGGAGGACCCCAAGTGTGAGGGGACTGCTGTTGGGCAGTACCCAAGAGAAAGGGCACCGTGGGTTGGTGAGGGATATGGGGCCTGAAGTACTGTGGTGGAGATAGACTAGGAAATAGGTACTGGTAGGAAGACACTGGCCAGCTGGAGGTGCTCTGAGGCTGGGATGAGTGAATTCCTGAGGTAACCAGCAGGAGGTGCCATGGTTACATTTCCCATTATCCCTAACAAGGCATTCGTACTGGCACTTTGCATACGGAAAAATGTACCATTCAAAGCAACAGTAGTGAGTTACACCACAATGTGCTCTTATGTAATAGTGGAGATGCTGCTTATGAGGGGATTTGAACATTAACAGGATATTCCAGCTGATGTGGAAGATTCTCAGCTCCTTGCATTTGTAGGAAAATTAAAACTCCGCATCCAGGTGTATTTGTCAGCTCACTGTTCTGTAGTGGCTACTGTGAGGCTCTGTGGAGCTGGAAACTAAGCAGTGTGTGGGGGACAGGTGGGACTTGTAGGCAGAAGTTCCACAGTGAAGCGGAGCGAGAGAGACTATGAAATTTCAAAATCAGTATCTCCTCTGATTTACTTATTCTAATTAAGCTCCTTGTTCAGTGTTGAAAGAAAGTGACTTTCTGTGATTCTATACCATCGTCATATGATAGCTATGAGCTCGAGTAATTTTTTACCTCTGCTCTGCTGACACTGCCTTTATGATCACCAGCTCAGTGTCATGTTGTCTCACTGCAGAAACTGAAGTGAGACGGGAAATGTGTGACATCAGGTTTGCTGCTGTTGTAGATTTGGCCTCCAGAGGATGGAGTAAAGAATAAAGCCCCTTTTTCAAAAGGAGAGGAAGTTTGGGAGAGTATGAAGAGGGACACATGCCCTACGCTATTGTTTAATATGGTTTTGTGGAGAACATGGGAAACTTCTGTATTTTATGAAAAGCTTGTGTGACTCAGTTTCCCCACTCACTTTTGTATTATTATGAGACCTGGATGAATAACGGATTATTGGGTTTGCTGTCAGTTCCAAAAACAAAACCAAACAATTTGGTTCAACCTGAACTGATTTTTTTCAGTAAATTGAAAAAGTCAACAAATTAATTTAGGGTCAAACGTTTTTGTTTGACTCAAAATGAAATGTTTCATTTCTGGGTATTTTAAACCATCTTTTTAAATAAAAGCAAAGGAAATGAAAACTAAGTTAACAGAGGGCAAGTGCTGGTACCTCCTTATATCCAACAACCCAGCAGTTAGGGCACACGTTTGGAGATTTGAGTTCAAGTCCTTGCTCCAGGGGCTTTGAACCTCGATCTCCTGCATCCCAGTGAGTGATGAAATCATTGGGCTACTGAAGAAAAAGGGGACATGGCATCACTTCCTCTAGTTGTTTTGTGCATGGCATCTAAATCCCCTTGTGAATCTAACTTTAAAAAAAAACTGTCCAAAACTCTTTGGAGAATTAGAGTCAAGTTCACAAATAGTTTTGGTCAACCCAAACCTACATTTTTCAGCAAATGTCCAAAAAATGTGTCCAGCTCTAATTGTTCTCCACAGGGGATAAATTCTTACCTGGGTCAGAGGGTAAACAGTGAAGCGACAGGGGCTGAGTGTCAACAGGGGTTGGGGGATCTGAATGGTTTTATCAAGAACTGTCCATGTACGAATGGACTAACCGTAGAGCTGCAATGGAAAACCACTGACCAGTCCCTTAACTTTTAATGACTGATAGCCAAGGGGGCCGGATATGTGAAAACAGCATGACTGGAGCAGGCTTCTGTAAGAGCCAGCTGTACAAAGGCAGGGGCTACTGAATGCTGGACATTTGGGTGAGGCAGGCAGTACTGCAAGCCAGCAGAGGCATGTAGGCTTTGCTTTACCACTCTAATGTGGCATCCCTAAATACGATATTCCAGTTGACTAACAAATGCCAGCTTGTTTTGTAAAGGCTGTCTTGGGTCGCTGCAAACATCTCCTAGCTGCCTAGCTCCCAAGAAAGTATGTCTCCAAGAAGAGTTCAGGCTGCTTTGCACCTGCTGAAAGAGCCACCCTGAGAATCGGAGATGTTGAAGCCAGGGAGCCATCTCAGAGCAGCAGAAGTATGGGGTTGCCCCTTGCAAGAAGAGAAGGCCCAGGGTCTGGCAGCAAGAGGGGTGCACACCCAGGAAGTCTGAATACAACACACAAAAACACCAACAATTTTAAGCAAACCTATGGAAAAAATATTTGACTGGCTGTTCTTGTATCAATCTAGGAGGCATTTGAATCAAAACAGACCCATCGGGCCACCCTGGAAAGTTCTCACCGCTGCCTTCTGCAGTCTTGTTTAAGAATAGAACACTCCATTCCCTGGCCTTACCCAATTCACAAACCTTGCTGATAGACTCCAGCTGCCTGATCCAAAGCTTATGGAAGTCAGTGGAAAGACTCCTCTATATTGCAGTGGGACTTTGGCTCAGGTCCTAACAGAGAATGAAGAATGAAATGATTGAGCCCTATATTAACACATCACTGAATTTAATGTTTGGTGTCATCAAGATACTGATTTGGTATTAAACAGGTTTTGTGATATGTGCAAAACACTGAAAATACCCAGTGCCCATTGAAGCCAATGGGAGTTTTACCATTGACTCTATTAGCAGCACAATTGGGCTGTTAACCTTTAATTAGTTTATTTATCCTACCCTCAGTGCACACAGAATCGAGTGATTAAGTCATTAATGTCTTCTAAATTTCTTCCAGAAAAATCACTAGTTACTCTTCATTAAACAAAAGTTTACCTTCTCCTTCTGTTTTTCAGTCTAGTACAATTGCCTTGCAAGGAAGAGGAATATTCTGTTTCATAATTTATGAAGATTTTATTGTAGAATAAATTTATCTAAAGAGATAAGAGGAGATGACTTCAGATTAAAAATTTAATCTCTGAGAACAAGAGCAACAGCGGTGGAAAAAAATATTCACAAGCCATTTGGTTCCACAGTTCCTTTCCTGTCAGCTCTTCATCTCATGCTATTACATGTTTGTCAGTGCCGAGCTTGTTAAATATGGCTGGAAATCTGGAAGCATGATGTGTGGTATAATGTATTTCCATTGCATATTGCAGCCAGAGTGACTTTATCCTTGCACATCATATTTTGCTTTAAAAACAAAACAAAAATCCCAATATGAAGATATTTTCTCCACTGAAACTAATGTAGAGGAATCCAATCAGGCTTCTTGCAATGCTCCTTATGAAACCAAAAGAGCATAAATGGTATGTATCAGGGGGATCCTTTCTGTATATTCATGAAGACATCCTCAGCTATTCTGGTGTATAACTAATGAAATTTGCATTGTGTTTACAGTAGCTTTTTATTGATATAAATAAGCAATTGAAAATGAATTACTGAGATGCTGATTTTTCTTCCTGTTTCAGGTTAAAGGGAGGTCTCTGTACTAGTCAAGCCAGACACTCTTTAGGGTGAGTAAGATATGAAGAGTGACACATTTTATTTAGTTATCAGTTCTCTGAATGGAAGGGGGAAATGTTCATCCTCGCCATTTCTTCTCTTACCTGTATCTATCTTTTGGTCTCTCCTCACTCTCACTGATAGAGTCTGTGTGGCACCATTGCATTGTGTCAGTAGATACAGTTTCTAAATAAAACAACTTAATGCTTCATTTGTAGAAAAATTAAAGACAAATAACTGGGCCCCAATGTAGAGAAAGCAGAATACAGATAACAGAAGGTAGGCAGGAGGGCTGGTCAGAAAAGGTAGCTTTCCCCATCTGAATTTGTTCTGTTTTTTATTGTTTTCAATAGAAGTTTCTGGTACAAAGTTTAGTTTCTTCATCCATAAAACAAAGTGTGCTCTTCCCCCCGCCCCCTGACTTTTTCCAGAAAGAGCTGGGGAAGATGTAAAGAAGAAGGAAAAAGGAGAAAAAAGCCGACAGACATGAAAGTTTTTGTAAACGCCTGCTCCCTCCAAAAAGCCATCTCATCCTCTCCCCCCTCTGTACACACATACATTCACTCTGTAACAGACACAGAGGCAGAATACATTATAGTCCATGCTTTACTGTAGTGTGTGTGTGTTTTGAGATCTGTCCCACCAACCTCCACTTTTACAGCGAAGCAGCCATTTGTACAAGGTGCTGAGGGAGTTCTGTCCCTCACAGGATCAGGCCCTCAGATTCTAAGAGCTCGTGTTGTATTACATTAGGCTAAAGGAGGCTCTCTAGTGAGCAAGTGCCAAGAGTTTTAAAACTGGGTGCCTGAAGTTAATCCATTATTTTGAGATTTGAGTCCAAGTGTTGAGCACCCGGCAGCTCCTACCCAAGTTCATGAGTGCTCAGCAATTCAAAAAAGAGACCACTTATTTAAAAGACTAACTTCAAGCACCATTTTTTGAGTATCTTTGCCCTGAGAGACTGGAGATCAAGAGAGAAACCCAAGAAGTCACTCAGCAACAATGGGATGAACAGAAACAGAAAAGCATCTGAAAGAAGGCTGTTTCCAGACAATTAAAGTCTAAACCTAAATGCCTTGTGCTCTTAGTCAGCTGATTCTAAATATGTCTTTCACTGCAAAATTTCTCAAATTGAGTATTTTTGTCAGAGCTTTCAACATTTACTCAGAATTTGATTTGTCTGTCAAAAAGCCTAAAATAAGGCATGTTTTTCCTTTTTTTTTTCCTACGGCCTAGGGTTTTTTTTCCAAGATGTGGTGGCGTGAGAGAAGACAGGGGAAGCATAACACAAGTTTACGCTGCTATGCATGGCAGTGCTGTAGAGGTTACAAAGCACCCAGCTGGAGATGGGGCACAGGGAAGATGGAAAGATACATAAAAGTAGGGGCAATAGATTCCAGAAGATGAAAAGAGGCATCAAAGTAACTTGGCTTCTCATTTACCTCTTATGTTGAGTTGTAACTGTGTCCCTGAATGGAGGTTCGTTTTGCTTTTGTTTTTTTAAGTGGCTGACTTGGTTTACACAGGAGTCTGGGGGAAAAGCCTCCCATGGAACCTAATGATCAAAATAAGCAAAGGATTCAACTGTCAGTAGTTTATTACACCCAGACTAACTGGGTATGTATGTATTACACAAGCCTTACACTATGATAGCCATGGTCACATCTAGAGAAGCAAATAGGAAATAATCTAATTAAGCTACAAATGGATCAAGGAGGCAACATTCAGACCCAGATTTGAGTTACACTGAAGTCTGGAGCTTTTGTTTGACTGGGAAGAATGGATAGGCTTTAGGTTCAGATCTGAGAGTGCCAAAAATCTCAGGAGCTTTTCTTGCACCATTTTTATTGAAACAACAAGGAGCCCAGTGGCACCTTAAAGACTAAAAGAAAAGGAGTACTTGTGGCACCTTAGAGACTAACCAATTTATTTGAGCATGAGCGTTCGTGAGCTACAGCTGGACATAAGCTTTCGGGGGTAAAAAACCATGTCTTCCACAAAAGTTTATGTCCAAATAAATCTGTTTGTCTTTAAGGTACCACCAGGCTCCTTGTTGTTTTTGTGGATACAGACTAACACGGTACCTTCTGATACTTGACACCATTTTTACTGACCTCATCTCCATCCAGACTGGCTTAATGAAATAGGCCCCTTGTGGAACCAGAGACACAGGGCGAGTTTGGATACTGATTCTAATCCTAATCTGCCTTCCTTGAAATTTGCATGTCTTGGACCATTCTCTGGCTATATTGTAATTTACTGAGAGGTACATTAGCTATAAACTCTATTCTAAAGCAGTAGCATCAGAGCTTTATGCCCACCATCCCCATGAACTTCTGAGGAGACCATGGCATGCAGCATAGAAACACCTGTGAAGTCGTACATGAACGGATTTGTGACAAGTGATGGCTCTTCTCAAAATTTGAGATTTCAGTTTCCATGAACTGAAGGCTTCTTAAAGCCCTTATTTGAAGAGAAGAATGATGGGAAGATGGGAGAAGCCATGGTCAGTGAACTTCTTAAATTCCTCTGCAGAAGTTCTTGATCCCAAAATAAACACACCTCATAATGAAGGGGTCTGATCCTGTCATCTTTTAATAGTATAAGGAAAGGTTTTCACAATGGCATCTTAGGTATGAAAGGAGTAAAGACAGAATGGCACTACAGGGCAGGATATGGTGGTTTGGGTGGCTTATCTATAAATATCTTGGTATGTTTTATTTTATTTGTAAAAATAACATTAATAAATAAAAATAAAGGATTCTACAGAATCCTTGTGGGATCTTTTATCTGCAACTCAACTTTAAGTCCCTTTTAATGTGTTTGTTTTGGAAGCTATAGTATATACAGATTAATTACACCATAATTATGATGGAAAATACATACTCCATAAAATACCCTCAGACCCCCCAAAACCTGCCCTGGACAGATTTTTACTCTTTCATCTTTGGCTATCTCATCAAACCTTGCTGTGATAAAAGAGTTATTGAAACCGAAGACTGGCTTTAAAACACGCTGCAGTATTTTACAGTAGCAATCCAAGACATCGCTGGAACTCTTGTGAACTAGACAATTATGGATCATTTCTGCAGAGTAAGAATATTTTTAGAGGTTGGGGCACATTAAGAGGCATCAACACAGCTTTTCCCTTTCAAAAATAAAAATGAAAAACTAAAGGTGGCCAATTTAAGAGCATCCCTCATTTCATCCCTCTTCCCCATCCCCGTAATTTCTTCATGGTAAAAGTTCAAATAAATAAGGTATTCCAGATGTAACTAAGTCACTGTATGAAACACCACTGATATACAAAAATGCTTTGCTCTTGTCTCCCACCAATTCAGAGTTTTGACAAAGGTTATCTTGAGGTTGAGATAGCTCCAGGAGACTCCATCATGCTGTGGTCTCGCCATTTCTTAATATCACACATTAGTGGAAATTCACATCCCATACTATTCATTATAAAGCCTGGGGACTCCCAGACCTGCCAGTTGAGTGGTGTGTTATCTGCACTTATACACAATTGAAATGGATCTCCGAGACCATCTAAACTCAATTTACCCGTAACATCTTATATCCAGTTAGTTGTCATCCTCTGGCTAGATTTTCACATTGTTTCCTGTCTGGGTAAAAGCTGCCTTCTCTAGAGGGTATAGTATTATTTCATTTCATCTTCCACACTTTCTTTCACAGCATCCAGGAGAAACTGAATCATGCTTAATTTTAAGATCTCCATGTCTATATTTATTTTTTGTGATGACAGAAAGAAATGTCATCAGTTTCTATTCTTTTTTGTACCCAGTTTAGCACCAGAATTGGTTTCAGAGTGTGAAATGCCTCACTCAAAGCAGCAATGTTCCATCACTTATCAAAATAAGGTGATCTACTGTGTACATGTAATACACCATGAACAGGTATATATAACCCCCACAGTAGTCAGTAGGGACAGAAATGAGGGGTGTTTTAACCTACCAAAAGCACAACCCGCTACCATTTGAGCTAAAGGAGCAATTCCATTAGCAGTGAGAAGGGAGCAATCTGCTATATTTGATAGAGGAAGAGAAGATCACACTCCCTAAGTCAGCATATTACATACAGAAATGCTTCTATTTCTCATAATTAAAATTATAGACAGGCAAACTGGTTCCAGTGAACACCAACCCACAGTATCTTGGGTAGGAGTCCTTTGCCACAGTGTCCCACCTTGCAGTGTGAGAGTCGGATGGATGGATGTCCCTTAATCACAGCACTCCCCTTTCCCTCTGCTGCACCCCACTCATGGTTCAAGTTAGGGTGACCCCCCTCAATTAGGGCATGTTAAATATAATTCTGCTGCCTTTTAGTCATACAATAGGGATAACAACATTTCATGACGCCTGTGTTCAAAACTAAAGGGAATCTTAACCCCAAATAGCCAAATTTAATCATTCTCTGCTGATCATCTAGGAAAAGTAGGTGTGTTTATGCAAATATACTCACCTTATATGGTCTTTCCCTTTGTTCATTAATAGATGGCAAGGGAGAACTCATTCAGACCATGGTTTACACAGGAATGTAGTAGCTAAATCTTTGTAAAGAACAATTGAAGTGCTCAGTGTTGTTATAATTCAGCAGGGAGAGTTCGAGATCCTTACTCACAATTATTAGCACTTTACTTCAGAGTTGCTTCCCCTCATTGACTTCAATGGGACTGTTTGTAATATAAGCTACTATTAAAGAATAAGTCAGTAATAGTATCATAATCTGGCCCTTACTTTGTTCTGATAATTCAGTTAAAACACAAGTTGAAACAGCCACATATTACGAAATGCTGTGAATCTTGGCCATCAGAAGTACCATCAATGAATGCTGAAAAAGTAGAACTATCTAAATCTAAATTACCCCAGGAATACAGCAAAACTCGGGTTCTGAACGTTGATTTTAAAAAAAAGTCAAAGTGAGGCTTCCCACTTCTTACATTATTTCACTTTTACATTCGCAGCCATTAATTTTGAATTGCTTTCATTTGTGTAAAGTGCTGTTGTTTAGCCCCAGTCTGAAGCAAGACTTGCTGGTGTCAGCTATTGCTTGGGGAAAATCACATTTCAGGTAAACTGGGTCATTTCCATTCATTCTTTACCATTAAGAAATAATTTCGTTGCTGCTGTTTAAAATAGTTTTATGTAAATGAACTAGCTCACAAAAAAGGGAAAACATAAACAGCAGTTAGTTGTAGCCAGGGAATGGCTCTGAACCAGGTCCGTAATATGCCATTATTATTACTTATATAGGAACCCGTGATCAGTGCCCTATTATGGGAGGCACTACATGGACAGGGAAATCCCTGCACCTCTCCTAATTTAGGAAATGCTTCCCAAGCAATTACAACAAAGAAAGTTAATTTGCCAATATCGGGCAAAATTTTTCACAGCTGTGTTCAGGCAATGCCCCTAATGAATTCAGGAGAGCATGCACAGGTATAACAATCCCTCATCTTACCCACTGATTTTAGCAGAATTATTAACTGTTAATAATTTGACCACTGATTTATAGGAGTTCTTTGTACAGTGCCTGTTACAGTGACATTAATTGTAACATTTTACATGATTGAACAGTATCTATAAAATTATGTACTGTATTACTTTCACTGTAAATTTAACTCAGTAGCCAACATAAGCCCTGATTGTTATATATGATGTATGTCAGTCACAGTACATCATTTTGTTTATCCCTTGTGATTTAAGCCGTCGCTAATATTTCTTTTATAGCCTTTTAGGGAACATTTTTCATTCTCACATTTCTTGAAAGTTACTGAAAATGTGATACTTATATCAGTGTGTACGTGCATGCATTGGCGATGGTCAGCTTAGACAAAAATGAGCAACAAACACAATGAGTCCACTTGGGTGTTATGTGACCATTATTCCTAGAGGTTTTAATTCAGCAGAGTGCCTAAGCACATGCTTATCTTTTAGCTCGAGTTGTCCCATTGAGATGTCAATTTTCTGCAGTGTGACAGGGAGAAAATCTGTCCTGGATCATTTAAAGAGATTGATAGCACCAAAGAACCCCAAATTTACTGAACTGATTTATATTCATTGTACTGATTGAAAAATAGCAGTGAAAATTCCTTCACACATACATGTATTTTCTTCTACCCTCATATGAAGATGGCTAAATTCTATTGGAACAACTCAGCTATATCTGAGGTTAGAGAAGAATTTGGCCCATGTTTTCCATGTGCAATTTTTTTTCTTTATAAATCCAGAGGCAATCTAAGCAATTTATTGGCTTCACATTATATATAATTCTGGATTTGTGAATTCTTTAAAAAAACAAAACCTAGGTGAGGAGACAAAACTTTTGTGGGTAACAAACTAGAGAAGCACTCCACTGATTGGCTTTGTGTCTTGGACCTGCCATAGGCTTCCTGTGTGATCCTGAGCAGTTCATATAGGGCCAAATTGTGATCTTATTACTCATATTGAATAAAACCATACATCACAAATGCTCTCACAGAAGTCAATGAACTATCTGTGAATGGCTCATACTACATTTGGTGAACCAGTCTGTCACTTTCATGGAAAGTGAATTCACTCACATTTTTAAGAGGAAAGGGAAACCTCACAGTTTGATGCTTTTGGTAGCTTGGTTGTCTGTTCTATGAGCACTTATAATGGAAAATGGGTCTCATATTTACTGCTTAGGGTCCCTCACCAGTTTCCTTTGGAGACTCTTTGCAATCTAACATACCTCACTGTTATTAATGATAGCAATATTTTCTAAACATTGACATAGTGCCATCAGTGTGCTCACCAGCTTACAAAATGTAGAATAAGACAGTGGAGCAGTGACTTATTCCTTCTTCATGGTGAGACCGCCATTCCCTCAGTGATTGTGCAGTTCAACCATCCAGTCAAACTCCAAAAGTCTTCTCCTTGAGGTTAAAGGACAAATCTAAAACTGTCACCCCTCTGTGAAGAGACTCACCACCCTCAGTTCAGGGGCTTACAAGTGGTATGTTTACTACTAAGCTTCTTCACACAGCTCATGCCCTCACTAGGTCTCCCAAACAGGCTTTCTATCCCCAATGTCTCTTCATCAACATATTTTCCTCACTTCCTTGGTTGTCTCTCTAGGCATCTTCCCAGACTCTCTGAAATTGACTGATAGCCAACAGTAGGCCATATTTCATCCAGATAGATAGCTCCTCAATAGATCTTGTTTCTTCCCTGGCCAACTTCTTATTTTGGAGCAATGAGCTCATTCTTTTGCTACTACACCCTTTCCCAGTGTGCACTCTTTCCAAGCCTACAATTCTCCTAGTCCCTGTGGACTAAAAGTCCCAGTATGCCTTGTCTCGGGTATGAACCAGGAACAGATCTGAACCTTGAACCCCTCTCAAACGGCCAACTCAACCTGTGACACATGGGCATGCTGTGAAGAGGTTACAACCTATGACAGATACGGCAAGATACAAGAAAATGGGTCAAATGGGAGGAAGGTGTGCAGATTTCATTGGTAAAGAAACAAACCACAAGTATTTGTGAAAGGGAGGTTTTAAAGTGAACTTAATTGCGGAGTTTTTCATTAGCAAACAGTGAAGCTGAACACAGGTGAAGCTCAACGAGTGGAACTTTGTTAAACACCATGCACTGTTCTGTCCATGTGGCTCAGTTGCTCCTAACTTAACTCCCCATGTTTCCTGTTTTCCTGGAGTCCCCTCAGTAACATTCCCTCCAGGGAACATGGACCATCTGACTCTAGTTTCTTTGTTCATGTTACAGGGAGAAGGGGCACTTTGAAGAAGACGTTGGAAGTTGTTCCAAGAGTGGCCACCAGCATGAAGGGAGAAGATGCTGTTAAGTTCATGCTATACAAACAGAGAAGTTAGATAAAAACATAAAATAGTATTGCTGGAAGATTGCAGTATATAGCTCCTTTAATTCATAGAATCCAGAACAATAACACACAGTAACCAAACCCTGAGAGAGAGAGAGAGAGAGAGAGAGAGAGAGAGAGAGAGAGCAGGCTGCTCCCTTAGGCAGCGAAGCAGACCCTCACCCCACTCTGTTCTAGGCTGGCTCTTTCCAGGCTGACTCTGATCAAATGCATGCCTGCAGAGCTCTCTAGCCTGCAAGCAGGGATAGGAACCCTCCCCCACCCCTTCTTAAACTGATAGCTTGCAATTCCAGCACAGTCTTAAATACACCATAGGAGAAAAGCTGGAAGATGCATAAGAGAGGAACAGAACAGTGAGAGGATGGGGACGAGCATGAGGGGGAGTGTAAGAAAATAATAGCACAAAAGTAGGCAGTTTGGTGGGATCTTTAGGATGAGGACTTTGAATCTAGAATAGTTAGACACAGGAGGCATGGGAAGGAATTCGCACAAGCTGGCATTGGAAAAGAAGATGACAGAATGTTGAACAACATAGACAGTGGAGGAGTAAGAAGCTGGGAGTCCAGCAAGAAGGTCGGCTAAGCAGGAACCTGCCATTCCTTCCCACTGATCTATGGGCCTCCAGGGAAGACACACAACACATCCCCTTCCCCTGGCCAGTAGGGGCAGAAACACTATGGAATACTACGTCTCAGGAAGTAACCTTACACCTGGAGAAGCAGTAGCCTCATAGCAAATGGAGCGGGAAGAATCTTGAATACAGGGGAGACTGTCAGCGAACCATATGCAGGGCCCAAACCATGCATCAACAGACTATGGCTGTTAAACATCATAACAGCAGTCAGGTCTGTGCAGAACCCATGGTGAAGCAACAGATACTGGTCAAGGAACCAGTGCAGAGGAGCCTCAAGAAGACCCACCACTAGCCTATCCTAACCTGGAAACCTGCAAGCTCCTATTTCTCTCTAGCAGAGGCTGGAGTGGAGAGAGCACCCGAGGCACTCAGCCTGAGGAGTCCTAATCCTCTGCTGGACTGCCTTCCCCAAGGGCCCAAATAGGAACTGTCATTGTTTCACCCCACGTGGCAACTACTTAAGTCACCTTCACTTTCTGCCAGCCCTAGTAAAATACTCCTTCATTTAGCCACGTGTCCTTCGGTGCTTGCTCCCACGCCATGGTACTCCTGGTGTCCTGTTAGTACTTTAGATGTCTGGGGTGCCACAGTACTGAGCAGTTGGAATAGCTCCAGATTTTTTTCCTTCCGATTCAGCCTAGATTTTGCTGTTCTCAATGTGTACTGAAAGACACAGTTACAGAATCAGGGCCAGAATCCCAGCTGGTGAAAAGCAGCCAATTATTGCTCCATTTAAAAAAAACACTTACACCATGGAATAACACCAACTTACACCACCTTAGGATCTGACCCACAAACTCTTCCGCTCTGTAGCCCAGCATTACTTTGGAACAATCGTTATCTACTATTTGATTAGCTTACTTTGTGCCGGTAGATGCCATTACATCATGATGACTCAAAATATTGTCCACTGGCTGTATTAAAAGCTGCTTTTGCAATTCTCTAGCACTTACCAGTTTTGTTGGCGTTAGTATGGGGATAATTAGCATGCCACTCTTTGCCCTTAAGCTTGATAGACCTAATCCAATTTGGGGCAGGGGGTCAGGCAGAAAAGAAAGGCAGCACAACAAGGCAGAATACCCTGGGGTCCTAGACATATCTACTGAGGACGGTGACTGTCTGGGAGCTACAGCTTTACAAGGCTCTGTGACTAGGAAATGAGAGACAGAAATACTATCTCCTGGGTAATGTTGTGAACCAAGCCAAATGAATGCATTTTCCATTTTCTAAATTGTCGTTTTCCCATATGGGCTTTTAAAGGTACTTTGTAATCCGAAAAAGTAAAAGAGATTCAGTGGACTTCAAAGGTCAATGATATTAAAAAATGCTGAATCCTTTTACACTAATTTCTTAATTGTTTTTATTGCAGGGTTTCCACTCAGACATCAAACTCAATCTCTGCTTTCCCTCTCCTCGGTCACAGATGTTTAATATTCCTGACTCAGACATAACAAACCTTTTTTATTTCCTTCTAATATTTAGTCTCTTTAAAACATGATTAGCTTCATCTTTTATGCAACGGGAGGATGACTAAACATTTTGGTGATGGGTTTCCATTAGGTACATGTTATTACCAAGTCATGCTGAAGAGAAAATTAAACCGGGCTGTATGATTCAATGATCAGAAAGCACTGCCAGCCCACCTGATGTCTTGTGGAGCTCTGTGTAAAGCTTAAAAGCTTGTCTCTCTCACCAACAGCAGTTAGTCCAATAAAAGATATTCCCTCACCCACCTTGTCTCTCTAAAAAGTGTCTCTTTTCCTCATTGTTTGGATTTTTTTTTTTTTTGGCTTTTGCTTTGAGAGACTATTCTCCTTCCATTAATAGAGAATATGATTTGCCAATGCCTGGAATTTTATACATTTTCCTTGAAAGCTACCTTCTTTCCAGAGTTGCGAATGTTAGACGACAGCACGTGTTGAAACATAAGAGTGAAGTTTCAGCTAAGGTAACGAGGACGAAGCATCCTGATATTGAGCATTGTTAAAGAGAAGTCTCCAGCCTTTTAGAAGAAGAGAGATGACTGCAACACTGGGGTCGTCCCTCAGCACCCTCAAGGAAAAAGGCAGCACTTGTGCTTTTACAACCACCGCACCGAAAGCATCTGAAGAAGTTCAGTTTTGAAAAGCCCCTCCTTTCTTAGGAATTTTCTACAGCTCAGTTTGCTGCTCTGACGCCCTTTTTTACCACTCACATACACTCAGAAGGATGAAAGCAGACAGGAGAGAGGACAAAAGAAAGAAGAGCAGAGAGATGCTCAACAATCTGAAAATAATTCAGGAGGCAATGAACTACGGATTGCAGAATTCACCAAGTCACACATACCAAGGACACTTATCCCATTTACGCACAGTATTTTGTACTGGCGCTTCTGTTTTCTGGTTGTTTGACATGGCAGACACCGTCCAATCCTCTTGTTCAGGAAATGTTCTCCATGTTGTGCGTTAGCCCTTGAGTCCTGTTACTTTCCCCAGAATGTTCACATTTAGGAGTAGGAGTCCCATTCTCTCACTCAGTATTCCATTTGGCTATGAAAACAGAGCAGGCTTCTGTTCCAAACACACCGATTGTCATAACAAACAGCTACTATCAATTAAAAGAAAATGTCATTAGCAGTACCCAGCTGGAGCCTCTCAATGAGCTTCCTGAAGAGACTCAGAGCATTTGTAACTAAAGCTGAGTTTTTGGTTCATTGGTAATTCTCGTGAAAAACATGCTTTGGGGGGTCAAATTGAAAATGAAAATTTTCAGTGAATCAGAAAGTAAAAATGTGTACCTGGTCAAAGGAAACGTCATTCGACCAAAAAACTAAATCTTCTTTTTCAGTTTCAAGCATTTTTCATGTTTTGATCTTTTAAAAAATGAAATTGAAAGAATTGCTTTTAAACAAAAAGCAGTTTTGAACTGAAATATTGAAACTTTTCATTTTTTTCAGAATTGTGTTTTGTTTTCTACATGAACAATTCAGCAAGGCTGACAGACCTGTGAAGTTTTTCAGTCAAAATTTTTTTGCCCAGTTCTATTTCTTACCATCTGATGGTTGTTTAGTGAGGTATGTGGAAGGAGACACTGAACTTAGTGGACATGAGATCGGTTCTGCTACTCCCAATGGAATCTTTCCATTGACTTTATTGGGAGTTGCAATGTGTCTCAAGGACAGGATTTTCCAAAGCACTCAGCACTGGTCTAGCTCTGCTTCCATGGAAGTCAAAAGTAAAACTCCCATTTTATTGACTGAAAAGGAGCAGAATAAAGCCAATATTGATTGGTTTTTTTGAAAAATCCCACCCCATGTCTCCACATCACAGAAACTCCACCACGGTTGGCTCTGTTTTGTACCCTTGTGGACAGTCTCAGCACAAAAGCTAAAATCGAGGGTGCCCAATGGACACTGAATTCTGCCCACTGCACTAAAAATTATGCCTTCTGATCCTGATACAGGCACATGAGCGGGGCAGTTTGGTAGGACTTGAATTTCTACTGGACATGCTGTACATGTTTTGTGAATGAAGAAAGGAATCCAGTCTTTGGGGCTGTCAGGCCAGCATCTTTGTCATAAATATAAAGGGAAGGGTAAACCCCTTTGAAATCCCTCCTGGCCAGGGGAAAGCTCCTCTCACCTGTAAAGGGTTAAGAAGCTAAAGGTAACCTCGCTGGCACCTGACCAAAATGACCAATGAGGAGACAAGATACTTTCAAAAGCTGGGAGGAGGGAGAGAAACAAAGGGTCTGTGTCTGTCTGTAGTCGTCTTGGCCAGGGACAGAACAGGAATGGAGTCTTAGAACTTTTAGTAAGTAATCTAGCTAGGTATGTGTTAGATTATGATTTCTTTAAATGGCTGAGAAAAGAATTGTGCTGAATAGAATAACTATTTCTGTCTGTGTATCTTTTTTGTAACTTAAGGTTTTGCCTAGAGGGGTTCTCTATGTTTTTGAATCTAATTACCCTGTAAGATATCTACCATCCTGATTTTACAGGGGGGATTTCTTTATTTCTATTTACTTCTATTTTTTATTAAAAGTCTTCTTGTAAAACACTGAATGCTTTTTCATTGTTCTCAGATCCAAGGGTTTGGGTCTGTGGTCACCTATGCAAATTGGTGAGGCTTTTTATCCAACATTTCCCAGGAAAGGGGGGGTGCAAGTGTTGGGAGGATTGTTCATTGTTCTTAAGATCCAAGGGTCTGGGTCTGTAGTCACCTAGGCAAATTGGTGAGGCTTTTTACCAAACCTTGTCCAGGAAGTGGGGTGCAAGGTTTTGGGAAGTATTTTGGGGGGAAGGACGCGTCCAAACAGCTCTTCCCCAGTAACCAGTATTAGTTTGGTGGTGGTAGCGGCCAGTCCAAGGATAACGGATGTAATATTTTGTACCTTGGGGAAGTTTTGACCTAAGCTGGTAAAGATAAGCTTAGGAGGTTTTTCATGCAGGTCCCCACATCTGTACCCTAGAGTTCAGAGTGGGGGAGGAACCGTGACATGGTGGCGCAGCGGTGGGATTAACCTGAAATCATTTTGAGATCCAGTTGAGATTTTTTGAACGAGAAATACAGATTTTAAAAAGGAATTTTTAGGAAGTCCAGAAAGCAGCTTTGAAACTGAAAGCAGCTTGGTTTCTCTCTGCTTTGTGGCCAAGCAGAGACAAAAGGGGATTATCTTGTGAATTGCAGGTTTTCTTTGCCTGGAGGCAGGGTACTTAACTCCTGCAGGGAAATTCACAGTCTTCCAACCCAGAGGTTTTTTTTTCTTTTCTTCCTAAAAGTACCTAGGGGGTGTGTGCTCTACCCATTTGCCTGGAGACAAAAGTGGCAGGGTTTTTTTTTAGGATTTTGATTTTTTTTTTGTTTTACAAGGAGCACAGGTTTGAAAAGAATTTTTTTTTTCTTTGGGCTGGGTAAGCAGGTTTCCAAGTAGTTGGAGGTTTTTTGCTTTAATTTGGGCCCAGAGCAGAGACAAGGGAATTGTCTTTTTCTGTAGGCTGACAATCACTATCAGAGAATAGGTATTCTATTCCAGCACAGCAAAATTTTACAGCCAAGTTTTGTTTGTTTATTTCTAAACCTCGGGTGTAAAGTTAGTTAAAAACAGAGAGGTTAGAATGGCCAAATCCTCGGCTCGACTACAGCTGGAATTAGCCAAATTTCAGGCTGAGGAAAAACAAAGGGAACATGAAAGACAGATAGAACTCATACGGCTGGAGAAGGAGGTACAGGAGGCTGCCCACAAGAGGGAAATGGAGGCAAGGAAGCATGTGGAGGAGATGGAGAGGATAAAGGCCCAGCAGAATATACCAACAAACCCTAGCAATCCTTCTCCAGGTACCACTTCCCATCCCAGAAAGTTCCCCACCTACAAGGCAGGTGATGATACTGAGGCCTTCTTAGAAAACTTCGAAAGGGCCTGCCTTGGGTACAACATCTCTACTGACCAATACATGGTAGAGCTGAGGCCGCAGCTCAGTGGACCCTTAGCTGAGGTGGCAGCTGAAATGCCTAAAGAACATATGAACAAGTATGAACTGTTTAAATCCAAGGCGAGAGTCAGAATGGGGATAACACCCGAGCAGTCTCGTCGGAGGTTCCGAGCCCTAAGGTGGAACCCAGACATGTCATTTACCCGACATGCCTGCCACATTGTGAAACATTGGGATGCCTGGATAACAGGAGCAAGTGTTGAATCTCCAGTAAATTTGCCCTTCCTAATGCAAATGGAACAATTCTTAGAGGGTGTTCCTGAGGAAATAGAAAGATACATCCTAGATGGGAAACCCAAAACTGTAATCGAGGCAGGAGAGATTGGAGCCAGATGGGTGGAGGTGGCAGAGAAGAAGAAAACTGGTCGCAGTTGGAGCGGAGACCAGAAAGGACCACCCCAGACCATACCCTATTACCGGGGGCCGCCCAAAGCCCCACCTACCTCCCAAAGAACCCTCCAGACCCCTTATCGTCCCACCACCCCGTTCTCCAGCAACCCACCTCGCCCCGGTGACCCGTCAGCTGGACGATGTTTTAAATGTAACGAGCTGGGGCATGTAAAGGCCAACTGCCCCAAGAACCCCAACAGATTACAGTTCATTGCACCGGAATCACACCAGAGGTCCACAGGCCCAGATACCTCCCAGATACCCTTGGAGCGGAGGGAAACTGTGAGTGTGGGCGGGAAGAAGGTCACCGCGTGGAGGGACACCGGAGCACAAGTGTCAGCTATCCATGCTTCCTTAGTGGACCCCAATTTAATCAACCCAGAGATCCAAGTGACGATTCAACCCTTCAAGTCCAACTCTTTCAATTTGCCTACAGCCAAGTTGCCTGTCCAGTACAAGGGCTGGTCAGGAATGTGGACTTTTGCAGTCTATGATGATTATCCCATCCCCATGCTGTTGGGGGAAGACTTGGCCAATCACGTGAAGCAGGCCAAGAGGGTGGGAACGGTCACCCGCAGCCAGGCTAAACAAGCCGTGAGGCCTAGCTCTGTTCCGGAAACTTCTATCAGGGCCCGGTCAGAGGTGATGGACCCGGACCCCAGGCCAATGTCTGCAACAGCAGTAGTGGATCCAGTCCCAGAGACCCAGACGGAACCAGTCCCAGAACCGGAACCAGCCAAACAACCAACACCAGACCCCGCGCCAGCACTGAATCCAGTACTTGCAACCTCAACACCAGAGGGCCCCACCGAACCTGAACTGGCAGCAGCTGATAACCCTACACAAGAGGCTCAGCCGGAGCCTGAATCCCAACATAGTGCACCAGCGGAGAGCGGTTCACAGTCAACAGAAACAGCTCCATCCCCTATATCACTTCCAGAGGGACCAAGCTTATGTCCCCAATCCAATGAGGAACTGATGTCTCCAGCATCAAGGGAACAGTTCCAGACCGAACAGGAAGCAGATGAAAGCCTCCAGAGAGCTTGGACGGCGGCACGGAGCAACCCACCGCCTCTCAGCTCTTCTAATCGATCCAGGTTTGTTGTAGAAAGAGAACTTTTATACAAGGAAACTCTTTATGGGGGACACCAGGAACACTGGCATCCTCAGAGACAGTTGGTAGTTCCAACTAAATACCGGGCCAAGCTCTTGAGCTTAGCCCATGATCACCCTAGTGGCCATGCTGGGGTGAACAGGACCAAAGACCGTTTGGGGGGGTCATTCCACTGGGAGGGAATGGGCAAGGATGTTTCTACCTATGTCCAGTCTTGTGAGGTGTGCCAAAGAGTGGGAAAACCCCAAGACCAGGTCAAAGCCCCTCTCCAGCCACTCCCCATCATTGAAGTTCCATTTCAGCGAGTAGCTGTGGATATTCTGGGTCCTTTTCCGAAAAAGACACCCAGAGGAAAGCAGTACATACTGACTTTCATGGATTTTGCCACCCGATGGCCGGAAGCAGTAGCTCTAAGCAACACCAGGGCTAAAAGTGTGTGCCAGGCACTAGCAGACATTTTTGCCAGGGTAGGTTGGCCCTCCGACATCCTCACAGATGCAGGGACTAATTTCCTGGCAGGAACTATGAAAAACCTTTGGGAAGCTCATGGGGTAAATCACTTGGTTGCCACTCCTTACCATCATCAAACAAATGGCATGGTGGAGAAGTTTAATGGAACTTTGGGGGCCATGATACGTAAATTCGTAAATGAGCACTCCAATGATTGGGACCTAGTATTGCAGCAGTTGCTCTTTGCCTACAGAGCTGTACCACATCCCAGTTTAGGGTTTTCCCCATTTGAACTTGTATATGGCCGTGAGGTTAAGGGGCCATTGCAGTTGGTAAAGCAGCAATGGGAGGGATTTACACCTTCTCCAGGAACAAACATTCTGGACTTTGTAACCAACCTACAAAACACCCTCCGAACCTCTTTAGCCCTTGCTAGAGAAAACTTACAGGATGCTCAAAAAGAGCAAAAAGCCTGGTATGATAAACATGCCAGAGAGCGTTCCTTCAAGGTAGGAGACCAGGTCATGGTCTTAAAGGCGCTCCAGGCCCATAAAATGGAAGCATCGTGGGAAGGGCCATTCATGGTCCAAGAGCGCCTGGGAGCTGTTAATTATCTCATAGCATTCCCCACCTCCAACCGAAAGCCTAAGGTGTACCATATTAATTCTCTAAAGCCCTTTTATTCCAGAGAATTAAAGGTTTGTCAGTTTACAGCCCAGGGAGGAGACGACGCTGAGTGGCCTGAAGGTGTTTACTACGAAGGGAAATGTGCTGGTGGTGTGGAAGAGGTGAACCTCTCCATGACCCTTGGGCGTATGCAGCGACAGCAGATCCAGGAGCTGTGCACTAGCTACGCGCCAACGTTCTCAGCCACCCCAGGACTGACTGAACGGGCATACCACTCCATTGACACAGGTAATGCTCACCCAATTAGGGTCCAACCTTACCGGGTGTCTCCTCAAGCTAAAACTGCTATAGAACGGGAGATCCAGGATATGTTACAGATGGGTGTAATCCGCCCCTCTGAAAGTGCATGGGCATCTCCAGTGGTTCTAGTTCCCAAACCAGATGAGGAAATACGTTTTTGCATGGACTACCGTAAGCTAAATGCTGTAACTCGCCCAGACAACTATCCCATGCCACGCACAGATGAACTATTAGAGAAACTGGGACGGGCCCAGTTCATCTCTACCTTGGACTTAACCAAGGGGTACTGGCAGGTACCGCTAGATGAATCTGCCAAGGAAAGGTCAGCCTTCATCACACATCTCGGGCTGTATGAATTTAATGTACTCCCTTTCGGGCTGCGAAATGCACCCGCCACTTTCCAAAGACTTGTAGATGGTCTCCTAGCAGGATTAGGAGAATATGCAGTCGCCTACCTTGACGATGTGGCCATATTTTTGGATTCCTGGGCAGACCACCTGGAACATCTACAAAAAGGCCTTGAGCGCATAAGGGAGGCAGGACTAACTCTTAAGGCTAAGAAGTGTCAAATAGGCCTAAACAGAGTGACTTACCTTGGACACCAGGTGGGTCAAGGAACTATCAGCCCCCTACAGGCCAAAGTGGATGCTATCCAAAAGTGGCCTGTCCCAAAGTCAAAGAAACAGGTTCAATCCTTCTTAGGCTTGGCCGGTTATTACAGACGATTTGTACCACAATACAGCCAAATCGCTGCCCCACTGACAGACCTAACCAAAAAGAAACAGCCAAATGCTG
This sequence comes from Lepidochelys olivacea, assembly GCF_965140295.1. Lineage (NCBI taxonomy): Eukaryota > Metazoa > Chordata > Testudines > Cheloniidae > Lepidochelys > Lepidochelys olivacea. The sequence continues at coordinate 13,985,503 of NC_140412.1, forward strand.
TTCAGTGGACCGGAAAGTGTCAGAAGGCCTTTAACAAGCTTAAAGCGACACTCATGTCTGACCCTGTACTAAGGGCCCCAGACTTCGACAAACCGTTCCTAGTAACCACAGATGCATCCGAGCATGGTGTGGGAGCAGTTTTAATGCAGAAAGGACCTGATCAAGAATTCCACCCTGTAGTGTTTCTCAGCAAAAAACTGTCTGAGAGGGAAAGCAACTGGTCAGTCACTGAAAAAGAATGTTATGCCATTGTCTACGCTCTGGAAAAGCTATGCCCATATGTTTGGGGACGGCGTTTCCACCTGCAAACCGACCATGCTGCACTAAAGTGGCTTCACACCGTCAAAGAAACTAACAAAAAACTTCTTCGGTGGAGTTTAGCTCTCCAAGATTTTGATTTCGACATCCAACACATCTCAGGAGCTTCTAACAAAGTGGCTGATGCACTCTCCCGGGAAAGTTTCCCAGAATCAACTGGTTAAAATCGTCCTTGAGATGTGGAAAATATTGTTAATCTTTATGTACTTGGTAGTATATTTAGAGATGCATGTGTCTTATTAACTCTGTTTTCCTAGAGCTCCAGGAAGAAATCCCAGCCAGTGTTTCACCCTAGCTGAGATTTGGGGGGCGTGTCATAAATATAAAGGGAAGGGTAAACCCCTTTGAAATCCCTCCTGGCCAGGGGAAAGCTCCTCTCACCTGTAAGGGTTAAGAAGCTAAAGGTAACCTCGCTGGCACCTGACCAAAATGACCAATGAGGAGACAAGATACTTTCAAAAGCTGGGAGGAGGGAGAGAAACAAAGGGTCTGTGTCTGTCTGTAGTCGTCTTGGCCAGGGACAGAACAGGAATGGAGTCTTAGAACTTTTAGTAAGTAATCTAGCTAGGTATGTGTTAGATTATGATTTCTTTAAATGGCTGAGAAAAGAATTGTGCTGAATAGAATAACTATTTCTGTCTGTGTATCTTTTTTGTAACTTAAGGTTTTGCCTAGAGGGGTTCTCTATGTTTTTGAATCTAATTACCCTGTAAGATATCTACCATCCTGATTTTACAGGGGGGATTTCTTTATTTCTATTTACTTCTATTTTTTATTAAAAGTCTTCTTGTAAAACACTGAATGCTTTTTCATTGTTCTCAGATCCAAGGGTCTGGGTCTGTAGTCACCTAGGCAAATTGGTGAGGCTTTTTACCAAACCTTGTCCAGGAAGTGGGGTGCAAGGTTTTGGGAAATATTTTGGGGGGAAGGACGCGTCCAAACAGCTCTTCCCCAGTAACCAGTATTAGTTTGGTGGTGGTAGCGGCCAGTCCAAGGATAACGGGTGTAATATTTTGTACCTATAACAACTCACATCCTTTTTTGATCAAAACAGAAGGGGACCTGTACCCCCCTCTCCCCCACACACAGCCCCACACACAATCACACCTGCTCATCAAGGAAGAAAATGGGCTTACTGCTGTGTAATTCCTTAAAAGGTTTCATGCCATTTGTTTGCTGTACTAACAGTCCTCAAGAGGTTTATGCCATCAGCTATAATAGAGTAACAAAATCTAACTGGGAATCTTTGTTTTGGTTACTTGCCACATATCCATTAATCTGACAAAAGACTGAGGAGTGACTGGCACGGTCTGCGCCAGGCATGGTGTGTCCCAGCTGATACTGCCTAGCAATCAATACACAGCTCTGCTAACACACTTCAGCCTTGAATGGGCAAAATCCTTCTGTCCCCCTCACCTGTCATGGCTGCAGGTTCAGAAAGCTGGAGATGTTATGCAAACAGTGTAATATCATATTTTGCATATAACATGAATATTCATTGCCTTATTTACATAAGCCTCACCATCAGATCCTTCAATTCCTCTCTCTTCCTCCCTGTCAAATCCATTATCTGTCCTCCTCTTGTTTCCCCTATATTCAATTCCCCTTTCCTTGTTTGCTCAGGTTTCCTCCACATCCCCCCATCAAGTTTCTTCTGCCCCCTCCCGGAGTTTGGTTCCTCCCTTTAGTTTCTCCTTGTTTCCTTTTTAAGTTTGCCCTCTTTCCACTTCCACCGGTCTCTCATTTACCTTCTCCCTTTGAGCTTCTCCCCAGGTCTGACCCTCTCTCTGGCATTCTCTCACACCAAGCTTCCCCTGCCCGGAGTATAGTCCCCAACCTTCCTGCAACCGCAGAGCTATAGCTAGCGTGACACCCTACCTCACGGTCCTTAGCGTTGTTCTGCTTGTAGCAAAGAAAGACCGACTTGGATCCGGCGGAAGGGTTGATATTAACATAGCGCTAGCTCTTTCAAAAGCCTGTTTTGAGCAATACGGTGCTCAAGCTCATACTGTCTTTCTGCAACACTGTGCAAAAGATGTCAGCGTTCCATATTAAGCTCTGTGGATACTGATCAGATCCAAGGCCACTAACTATCACAGATCACAGAAGGCATAGATGGAAAAGGCCTATTAACTGTTTCAGTCTCTTATTTTCACAATGCAGAATTGTTCCCTACGATTTTGACCAGTCTAATATTTAACATCCCAAGTACTTTCCAGGAAGGCTGTCCTACTGCTAATAAAAATCAGGATGTTTTGCTGATGCTCAGTTTGATTTTTTTCCCTTTTTTTTTAGTTTCATCACATTTCATTCAACAACAAAATTTAACCAGATCCAATTAAGCAGAACTCTGCTATTTGATTGGCTGTTACCCATTCTTAGTCAGAGGACTGGGATTTGCACATTGCATAGATGTTGAGATATATGTACAACCAGAAAACTGCAACCATACTGCAGTGGATTGGGTAACTAGGGGCTTGGCTTTGCCCCCACTGAAATCAATAGGAGTTTTGACATCAACTTCAGCTGGAACAGGATTAGATCCAAGGGTGAGGAAAAACTGTACCGCTATGCTTTAGCAAATCCACAGCACCCAACAGTCTAAGAAGCTGAGAATTGCATTTCTGCATATTCCTAGTCACATAACCTCTGGTAATATCCTAAATAATTCCTCTCCCTCTTGGTGTTTGCAATCTGCAGACAGTTGTAGCCTGTTATCTGCATTGATAAGTTTTAGAGTAGGGCACAATGAATAACAACAGGCCAAGGCTCACACATTTGCATACCTGGGTGCCTAAAGTGAAGCACCTAACTCCACATTTAGGAGCCTCAACACATGGCCCAATTTTGAGAACACCGGCACTTCTCATTAGAGTTAAATAAATGGGAGCTGTGAATAGAAGTCAGGCCAGGAACTGTTTATATTTGTACATCACCTCGCACAACGGGGGCCCCTGTTTGTGGTCTTTAGATGCTGGTGCTATATAAATGTTTATTAATACAAATCATTATCAACGTTAACACCGATCTCTAAGGTTTATCTACACTGGCGGTAGCATCTAGGGTATGTGTTGCTACACATGGCAGTGAAAAGCAAGCTGTGTCCACACTGCAGCATGTAGCTACATGCGGCAGTGAAAGGCTCCAGCAGGAGGGAGGCAGCAGGGAAAGGCTTCAGCAGAGGGGAAGCTCGCCTCTGCCAGGGTCTGTGGCCGGGGTGCACAGCACGACCCTGCTAAAAACAGCAGTGTAGATGGGGAAGGCGCTGCTTGGGTGTGTAGAGAGCCAAGTAAGGTACATACCCTAAGGCAAGGGTCTCAAACACACGGCCCACGGACTTATTTCCTGCGGCCCACCATAGGCGCTGTCTCCACCGTAAGCCAAGGTCCCCTCACCCCCGCCCTACTGCCTCTCCCCTGCAGCGTGCCGCGTCCCCACTCCTCCGCCTACCTCCCAGCACTTCCCGCCGCCAAATAGCTGTTTGGTGGCACTTAGGACTTTCCAGGAGGGAGGGGGGAAGAGGCGGGGAAGAGGCGGGGCCGGGGCAGGGATTTGGGGAAGGGGTTGGAATAGGGGCATGGAAGGGGAGGAGTTGGGGCAGGGACTTTAGCAAAGGGGTCGGAATGGGGGTGGGGAAGGAAGAGGCGGTACAGAGGTGGGGCCTCATGGAAGGGATGGAGTGGGGGCGGGGCTGGGGGCAGAGGCGGGGGCTTTTGTTTCTGTGTACAAAAAGGTGTCAGTGATGCGGCCCTTGGGCCAATGTACTAGTCCTCATGTCACCCACGTGGTGATTTGAGTTTGAGATCGCTGCCCTTAGGGTTCAGGAATGTTTTTACTCTACTCACCCAAGCAGTGCCTCACCGTCTCCACTTCTATCTATATCTGTGCAAGGGGCATGCAGTGTATGTACTCTGCATGCCGCTCTACGTGTCAATATAGCTAAAAGTAAAGACTCTAGGATTTGACCCTCTGCATTTTCACATGATATCTGTGTATGTCGATTAATCTTGAATTAACCTACTGTAACATTTGGGGCACCTATAGAAATGAATAAGATGAGGCTAGTGAGCACATGTTCCATTTTTCTGAATGTGCAAAAACACTAGACCCAGGTAGTGATAATAGGCCATGCGGATTTTGGTATATATGGTGAAAGTCATAAAATCCTCTATTCCCAATGGGAAAAAATGTTTTCATTCCTTGCATTTCTTTCAATACGTTATGTGGCTTTTATTCCAGGTCAGTTTCCTTATTTTAAAAGATATTTGAGCTTCTTTTTCATATTAGATGCTCTTTTGTTGGTGGTATTTTTGACAATTGTTAGAGAATAACCTAATTCAGGTACTAGCCCAGCTCAGCTGTGTGCTTGTAACCCTTCTGCCCGTCAGAGTTGGCAGCAACAAGGGCCGGGTTCAATATCTAGGGGTTCCATTCCAATAACACAATGCAAACCGGCTCGAGCCCCCACCCAGTGACCTGGGACAAATATATACCACCCCCGCTGGGCGCCTCCAAGAGGCAATACTTCCCCTCTCGCAAGCACATAGTCTGAGTGTAGCAAAAGTCTTTTAATAACAGAGAGAAACAATGTGGCATTATGTTGGGGAAACACCACCAACCGGATTCATAACACAACCCATGAGCAAAAACAACCCCACCCCAGGCAAATTGGGGCATGCCCTTTTCCCTTTGGTTCTTGAGTCCAGCAACCCCAAAAGTCCAATGCCCCAAAAGTCTCTGTCCCTGGTCAGGGCAGCCCCAGAGTTCGAAAGTTTATTGGTGGAGCTTTTACCTCCCAACCTGGGTGGAAATGGGACGGGGGTAAGAGGCACCTTACGTGATCTGAAGCTGACCGCCCCATAGCTCCATAGCGGCGCTCCGCTCCGCCAGCCGCCCCACAAAACTCCTTCGCGCAGCTGCACTCCGCTCCACCAGCCGCCCCACAAACTCCTTCGCTCAGCTGCGCTCCGCTCCGCCAGCCGCCCCACGAACTCCTTCGCTCAGCTGCGCTCCGCTCCGCCAGCCGCCCCACGAACTCCTTCGCTCAGCTCCACGGCCCACAAGCAGCTCCTGCCATCCACACACTGCTCCGTGTTGAACTGCTCCACAATATATCTTCAGGCTCCCCCACTACTTAACACAACACTCAGTGATTTCAGCGCTTAGGTGAATTCAGCTTATAATAGGGGAGCCCCAGTGCTGGTGCACTGTCAGCCCAAAGTGAGCTCAGCAGCCTATAACTAGACTTCTAATGAAATCAAAATTAGCTCTGATATTCCACAGTGGAGAGAGGAGGAAGTGCAATCAGCATGTAAGGCCCTCACCAAGGGGCCCATGCCACCAAGTATTAATACTTGTCCCCAGCCTCTCTCCATTCACACAGTTTTGGAACCCATGACCCTTGCCTAGCGAGTGCTACTTAGATGATGGTGAATCCCTCCATCGTAACAAAAGGCCACGTACAGTTCCAAGCACAGTTCCCATAATCAGGGTAATAACAATTTATTCTTCCTGCCCCAATAACAGAGACACTGGGGATCCCACAGCAGCCAAAGTGACCATTTGGGCAGCTATGGTCTCATTCTAGGCGTGGTGGGTGTGCCTATGCAAATGAGATCGGCCCCTGAAGTTCTTTTCCACAACTTGCCACACCTCACCACCAGATGTCAGGGTGGAGCTCATCCTGACACTGCTTACATGCTAAAGGCTGTGGGCCCAGCACAGAGGGGTCCAGGCTGTCGGCTGGTAGGGTTGCCAACCCTCCAGGATTGGCCTGGAGTCTCCCAGAATTGGCATCGATCTTCCAGTGACTATTGAAAGCAATCCAGGAGATTTTAATAGGATATTTTAAGAAAATGACATGACGTCATGTTGGGGGAAAAAATCTCCCAGAATGGCTTCAGTCAGAGTTGGCAACCCTACTGGCTGGCCCAGCAAGCTCCGTTATCTAGGCAGCCAAGCAGTAGGGGTCTGGGGTAGGCAGCTGACCAGCTCCGTGCAGCAGGAGTACGGGGTCAGGGTCTGGGCTGCCGCTGTCCTGCCACCCGGTCCCTATGGCATATGCAGCCCACAATGTATAATAGGTTGAGAGCCACAGTATTAGCGTATAAGTTTTACAGTCAAATGTATTGTATACCATATTCAGTATTTCTAATTTGCTCTTTTTCTCATGGCCCTATGTAAAACTCTTTCTGTGCAATGGGGCCTCTGGTCTCTTTACAAAGAGAGAGAAAGCCCATTCTCTGAAAAACTACTTCCAATCTTAACTACCCATGGACTGCCAGAGAGTGTTTCAGACATCCACATGGGTTGGGGTAAGAGGTGGTCAGGTCACCTTCCTGTAATTGTAAGAAGGCAGGGGTGTAAACCAGTGACACATGGCAAAGGGATGTGATCTTGAAGAGGTATAAAGAATTACTCAAGTATGCACCGCTAGTCTTTGACCTTCATGCAGCAGGAGACAATGAAGCAAAAGTCTTTGATTTAAGAGAGAGATAAAAAAGAATTAGATAGTTTATGAATCATGGAGGGTCTTGATTGTGACTTGAACCGCATGGGTGCACAAGAGAAGAGAGACTGTAAGGAGAGACTCTCCTTGTCTTCTCAGTCTTGGTTGCTAGGCTCTCAGACACCTAAAACTGGCAGGGAGGGGGTATGTTTATATAGTAGCAATAGACACCCCAAAGGAAGTAGTTCCATTTACTTCCTGCACCAGCCAGCAGAGCAAGGCCAGTATTGGAGGAAGAGCGTAAGTATGTTGTGAAGGAGTGCCACATGGTTCCTGCTTTGACAATATTCCTAGAGGGAAATTCCTCCAGGGTCTGCCTCTATGGTGGAGTGTCTTCAGATTCCGCTCTTCTCCCCCACACAGGTAATGTCTGTAAAAGCCAAACAGACGTTTGTTTGCATTAAAACTTAATGCAAATGTATAAAACTCCTTCACACACACAGTTATACATTTTCTATCTCTCCACTGGGAGAAAGAAGTCTGTTACTCCAGCTACAAGCAAAGGATGATGATGATCATCATCAGCTACACTTACTTAAAGTCAGCCCTAGAGGGGTGAGTTAAACCCACCATAATGTCACCGTTAAGGCTGACACAGTATCCTAAATCGTAATGTGCCTAACAAACAGTGATCTTACATACTGTAGTCTCTGGCCACAATGGAATGTATCAGAGTGGAAGTTCAGGAACATAGTGTGTTACCATAGCTGATCAGCCCATTGGTCCCATTCCTGTGGTATCCTTCCTTCAGCTGTGGTCAATACTTTGTGACTCAGATAAAACCTACTCATAAAAGACCTAGGTAATTGTGGAGTGCTGTGCATGGTGGAGCTGAGGGTTCGATTCCCTTCTGAGCCTCTGCAGACAGTGTTTTGCACCCTGAAATATGAGGTGTCCTCATTATTTTACCTAGCACAGTTACACATGCTGCTTTAGTGGCCATAGCTTTACCCAGACTTTAATATCCAGACGCCATATTTAACTTGTTGACCTCTCCCTGCAAAGAATCCCACTGGTTGACAAACTCTGAATTTCTTAACCTTTAGGGTGGAGATCAGACCCTTAACATCATGTGAACACAGGTTTGCACTGGTTGTGTCAATGCTGGTTTAAAACTTGACATGGAAAGCCTGCTGCTGAACGCACCAACACCCCTTCTCCTTTGGTTCTTAAACACAGCCATAAGCAACCTAGCACATTCAAAACGCTGCAGTCAGAGAAAAGCATATAAATATTTCATCATGCATTAGCTCTTGGAAAAATCTGAGCAAATTACGAATCCCACGTCTCGCTTGCAAGATCTGTATTTTATCTCCTCTCTATTAAGAAAAATAATAATCAGAGAGATGCCGTCAACTAACATGAGGTCTCCCGAGCAACATGCAGCTTGTCATTAGTCTTCTATTTATATCACAGAGATGGCCCCAGAAGTCACAGGGTAAGGAAAGGGCGGGCAATAATTAATACCAGTAGAGTACTGAGTTCACCGTGCAAATGAAACAAGTACTAAGCATCCATATGGTGTCAGTGCTCAAGAACTACAGTCTGACTTGGGACTATTTTGCTGATTTTCATTTCTTCCCATGCATGCCATGGAAAAATAAATGCAAAAGATGAAGAGGCACTACAGTGCAATCTATTACTGTTAATTATTTGTATTACGGTGGTACCAAGAAGCCCCAGCAGACATCAGGGCCCCCTTATGCTAGACACTGTACAAATTAAGTAAGAGACAGTCCAGACATGGGCAAGAGGAGAAGGAAAGGAAAAATGACTTGGCCAAGGTCACACACATGTAGAGCCAGGATCTTCTAAGTCCCAGTCTATTGCACTATAATTCCAATTTTCACTGACTGCTTGCTATTAGTTATACTGCAGTAGCACCTATGAGCCTGAAATGGTCTGGCTGGAACAGCATCCCCTTGTGAACTTTCAGGGTCCCCCAGTTTAGCTGCAGGTCTCTTGGGGAGTGGGGAGGAAGTCTATCTCCAGGGTCTACTGAGGCAGGATCTGGCCCTCCAGCAACTAGCCCCTCCAGTTTTATCCCCTTCTAGGCAGGGGTGAGGGGTTCAGCCCCAAAGTGTTCTACAAAGCAAACATAACTCATTATTAGGCCAGCCCCCATCATCCAGGGACAAGGGAGCATTCCTGCCCTTTCCTTAGCCTTGATTCCCAACAGTCTCTGCTTTGAGCCTGGCTCACTCCTTGGGCTCTTGCTGCCTCTCCCCAGCAGCTGCTCCAGCTATCAGGTGTTTCTCCACACGAGACATTTCCTTCAGGCATAACTCCATTCAATTCCCTGGCCAGCCAGGCCTGAACTGAGCCAGGCCCTGTCTTTTTATTCCACCTCCAAGCTTGGCATTGGCTGCAGGTGTAGCAGGGAGGGGCTATCGGGGCCCAGAGACTTTCCTTAACCCCTGCTTTGCTGGCATGGGGCCTCTCTGTCCCATCACAGTTCCCTAGTCATGGACCAGGATTCCATTGTGTTAGGTGCTGTACAAACAGAACAAAGATGGGCCCTGCCCCAAGATGGTTAGAATCTAAGTATAAAACAAGAGACAACAGACAGAATGATGTGGAGTACAAGGAAATAAAAAGACAATATTAGTCAGCATGGTAGGCAACAGTGTACATAATCTTGCCCTCGCCCAAATTTCTGCTGTCATTCTCCCCTGCTCCTCTTCCCATCCCCTATATTCTTCCCAGTCTTCTTGCTTTTCTTTTCTCTTCATCTCCATGCCCCATGCTCTGTTTCTTCCCTGCTGCCTGAAGTTCCTAGAAGAGTTTCCTGATTCTCATCCACCAGACACCCTCTCTGCGATTTCAAAATCTCTTCTTAAAACAGCGCTCCCAATTCTTCCTACCTTGCATAAGCCCCAGAGCTGTTTGCAATTTAGAGAATAATAAATAATCAATATGGTCAAATCCTGCCCTCAGAAACAAGCATTCATCTTCTGCTCCAGAGAGTGAAGTTACCCAGGTGTAAATGAAGGGACAATTTAGTCCATAACATTATATATTCAAACCCTTTAACAATAGATCTAGACATATTACACCCTACAGTGATATCATCGCATCAGCAAAATATAATGCATAGAGGAATCTGAACAGGATTTCCAAGGGCAATGGATATCCAGCCATGCATTACAAGCATTAATTTTTTCAGTGTGTCTTGGTGACATCATAAACCGGGACGATGGATCTTAAGAGTTTGTCAAAAGAACAGCATAATGGAATTGCATTGTCATTAATTGCATCGCAGGCTTGCCTTATTTTCCCTAAATATAAAGGTTTTATTTGAAAAGTCTCTGCCTGGATTCTGTATTTTAGTTAAGCTAGATACGTACGGTAATTGCACCATAACAATGAGGAGTACATATGGAGCCCAGTCCTGAATTCCTGTGCAAGCAGAATTCCCATAAATGCCAATGAGAGTCTTGGCCTTTTTTTTTCAGGGTTTTTTTGGAAGACTAGGCAATTTTAATTTTGTTTTAAACGAACTACTATTAGAGGTATCATGAAAACTCTACAGTGGATGAGCAGGGGCTTGGCTGAGGCATTGTGTAATTTGTGGTCTTCAAAGCCATTTCTTAGACGCTTTTAAAGGTTTCACATTTTAATTTATTCCTGGAAAACAGGCCTGAATTGCTGGTGTGTTTCTACGTGGCCCGCTTGCTGTCCCTCAGGCCCTGCCAAGTCTAGGGAGCAAGATGTTTATTTCGCATGTGTTAGCTAACGTGTTTTAAATGAGTGTTGCTCATAAGTGTGGTACTGCACAGGGTAGCTGTAATTCCCCAGCCATTGTGTGTCTCCCTCAGTGCTTTACCCACACAGAATATGGGTCTCTTAGCACTGCACAGCCTGGGTTCTTAGAACTAGCTGTAGAGACTCCCGCTTTGAGGTCCCTGGCTCAATCATGGGAACTGGACAAGTTGGCAGCCATCACGAGAGTTAACTGCTGGTTATGGTGAATCTTAAGACTCTACCCTTGGGTTGACCATGGCCAACTAACATGCTTTTAAAGGTGTTAAAAAACCCTTCCTACACTTGCTGCCAAGTGGTGTTTGAAAGTGTGTCAATGAAAATGTCTTAGCTGACATTTAAAATAAGCTCATTTTTCCCTAAGGGTATGTCTACACTGCAGGTGAGAAGAATAGTTGCCAACTCGCATAGCTTATATTTGCTAGCTGTGCTCAAGGTATCACCCTAAGAATAGCAGCATGGCCGCAGCGGCTTAGGGTAGCCACCCATGTGCGTACCTAGGAACTTGGATGGGATTGTACCCAGGTAGCTAGCCCAAGCCTCCACCTGTACTGCTGTGGTCACACTGCTATTTTTAGCGCCCTTCTTCAAGGAGAGCTACACCATGTAGGTCTACCCCAGCTGGGAATTAGACCTGCCAGTGCCTCAATGTTTTGTCAGCTAAGGGCTTTGCTTCTGGCCTTCAACCATTGCGCGCAGCATGGGTCCTGTCCATCTTCCTTGTGCACAGAAAGATGGAAGCACCACACTCAACTGCACAAAATTTAGCACACACAAAAACGGGCAGATCCAGGCCAGATCCTCTACTGGTGTTCAACAGCATATCTCCTTTAACATCAGAGGTCAGCTTTAATTGACAGCAGCTGAGATTTGGCCTACAAAATTCGAGGCTGCCCACTCTCATCTGTATGAGACCAGGTGCCCGTCAAATATGTGGGGGTGCTTCTCATTCCCAGAGGGAAACAGAATTTGTATGCCCCCTAGCTATGTACGCTACACAGTATTAAAAAGAAACCAACTCTCAATGGGCACCATGCCCAGAGAGAGTTATGGGACTGGGGGTGGTAGGGTCAGGCTGTGGGTGCACACTGGTCGGTTGCCAAGTTGTGTAGTGGAGTTGGGGTCAAGCTGGGTCAGGATACCAGGAAGTTAGGGTGAGGCACCTGGTTACAGACAGGATGCAAGTACTAGAGTCAGGGGCAAAGTAGCATCACAAGCCAGAGTCTAATGTTCACAATAAGGCAAGGCCTGGAGCAGAAGCAAGCAGACAGTCAGCATCATTGCTCAGACAGTGCCCTTTAATGTCTCCCTGGTTTACATACTGGCATGAGACTATCAGTGGCCTGGGGGAGGCCACCACTCAGGCCCCACTGGGCAGTAACTCCTGCAGCCTCTAGCGTTGCAGGGCCCCCCAGTGGAAATCCAGCCTAGAATCCAGGTGGTGATTTCTATTCTATTAACTTTCTGTTGTCATAGGCTCGAGTCCCTCAGGTGCTTACGGGGAGAGTGGGGAAGAACTGACCAACAGATTCTATGCAGGCCGATGCTGCTGATTAGCAAAGCAGTGAATTGTTCACCCTATCACCAAGCCCAGGAATACAAAAGCCTTGCAAGCTATCCCGTTTACTGCCCTTCACTCAGGGAGATTATTCTCCATTGCCAAGCCTCACTGCTCCCCTTGCTCCCCTTATGCAGGTTGGACTGATCACACAAGGGGCTGAGTCTCCTCAGGCCCCTTTGAGTTTAGTGGGATTTGACAGTACTTGGCTCCACACATGGTGAGTTCTGTATTGAAGAGCAAAAAGTTTTTTGGGGAAAAGTAACTCTACCTGCCCCAAGGCTGATCATTTGCAAGTGCGGGACCCAATAGAGCCACCAGAAGAACTCTAGGATGGAGATTATTGTGTCATGACCGGGTCTGTGTTCAAGAGGTGAGAGAAGTTAGCTAATAGAAGTTAGCATTCCTAAGTGTTTTTTTCCCACGCTGTGTCTCGCTGTGTGCCCCTTGGCCAGTCATGTGCCCACTCTGTGCCTCAGTTTCCCCATCTGTTCAATGGGGATAATGCTTACCTATCTCTTCAATGTGTTTTGGGATCATGGGGGTGAAAGGAGCCACCCACGATTGCTCCACTCTGCCAGAGAGATGAGACTAATGAGCTGGGCTGGTTTAGCCTATCACACTGAATGTTAAGAGGGAATATGATTGCTCATTGTAAATACATCGGGGGGGGGGAGTTGAACACCAGGGAGGGTGATGAACTATTTAAGCTAGAGGACAATGCTAGCGCAAGAACTAATTGGTATACATTGGCCAGGAATAAATTTAGGCTGGAAATTAGAAGGTTTCTAACCATCAGAAGAAGGAGGTTCTGGAACAGACTCCCAATAGGAGTAGTGGGGGCAAACCTCTGAACTAATATGAAGCTGGCACCTGATACATTTACGAATGGAATTATATGACAGGATTGCCTGTTACAAGAGAGGATTGGACTTGATGGCCCAGAAGCTCCATTCCGTTCTGCATCCCCATGGTGTGAGGTTCAAAAACCCTCATCTTCCCCTAGTACATGTTGTCCTCACTTGTGGAGTTAGCAAACAGCGGGGCGACACTGAGCATGGTCCAGTATCTCACTCCCGCTTTCTTTTTGACCATGTGGCACTTTCATTGGTTTGAACCTTTGTGTGCCAAGAGCAGGAAATCAGTGGGAAGCAGGATTTTTGTTTACTGTTTGTTCAGGCAACAAGATGCCAATACAGATGGCAGAGAAGCTTGTTTGCACTGAGTGTGCCGGAGATATTGATAAAGGACAGATCCACTCACTGTGAATAACACCCTCTCGCTTGGAATCTTCAGCTGGCACCCGGAGTCCCACTGCAGAGACAGTCTTGAACTGCATGCAACTGACTCTCTGAAACACACATGTCAGCTGTGGGTTTGAAACCTTTATTAATTATTGTTATTTATTTTATTTATTTATTTATTATTGTTATCATTGTTAATTATTATTTTATTGTATTTTATTGTTTCGATTCATTATGCTTTTCTTGGCTTCCCACATATCCATCAAGTATCAGATCTCTAGCCTGGCCTGCAGCCACAAACCCAAGCGACAGATTCTCTGTTGCAGGCCGTGTCACATTTGTGTTAAATCTCCTTCAAAAGGTGGGCTTTCCCACCTCCCATCCCACCCGAGGAATCACATCCTAAGCCCCCACTGCAAACCACTCCTCAAAGTCCACCTACAGCATGAACCACTCCAGCCAGAAAGACCTCACAAGTGTCTGATCTATTAATATATTGCATCCGTCTGAAACTACATGAGCCTTTATACTGTAAGCATGCAGCATATGATCTTCATTCATGCCAAACCGTGCGATTTGTCTTGACTTCCGCGCTTCATGCATGACTCTGTTGAAACTGGTAACGGATCAAAGCCAGGCTCGTACTGACAAGACATGGAAGGTTTGTAGAAGCACCCTGCACACTAGTGATAAACTATGCGTAATTCCTTTAGTCTGACCCAGTATGACTATTCTTATGTTCTTTTACCACATGACTGAATGAAGCCCTTGCAAGCCCTATTTGCAAAAGACAAGTAGTGTTGGGCCCATTTTCTGTCCGTGTGTGCAGTGTTTGGTCCGGTAGATCTTCCTTCTTAACAGATAGAGCCACTGAGGCAGAGAAGTTAGGTGACTTGCCCAAGGCTGCACACACAGCAAACCAGTGTCAGATGGAACCCATCAGCTCCATTGTATGTGTCTCAACTGCTAGAGTCTAGACCAAGGTTTCCTTTCTGTTGTCCTGATAGGAAACGCACTGAAGTCAATGGGAGTCTTTCCATTTGTTCCCAGACCCTCTCGAAATCTCAGTTTTTAACAATTAACACAAAGAGTGGAAAACAATCTGTAGTGCGAACAAGTGAAGTAAATTGGATTTCCCCCCCAGTGAACAGATTTTTACAACTCTCTGGCTTTTTATGTTCCAACTGTTGGCATCACTGCAGAGCTTCTGCTTTGAAACATTCTGGGGCATAAATGCAAGAAACTGAAGCTCCCCAAGGAAAGGTTTGTCCCTCATGTGACATAGCAAAATGACATCATTTTGGAGTATTTAGCAAAGAGCAATTGTCATGAGAATTTTACTTTGCTCTACAGGGCTCATAGGGGCCTGAAGAGTCATCCTAATGGAATTCATTACTGTTGCTATGTATGTGTATTTAAAAAGCACCTAGACACCTAACTCATTAAATCAACAGAAGTTAGGCTTGTCTACAGAAAGGCACTCAGGAAAATTAATCCAAGCAAACTAAAAAGTGTGAATGTAAAGTGGATTAGTTAAACTGTATTAACCCCCTGTGTGGATACTCTCCTTAGTGAATTAAACTAAACTAAATTAAGCCATTTTACTTCTGAAGGAAGAGTGTCCACACAGGGGGTTAATGCAGTTTAAGTAATTCACTTTATTCATACCTTTAGATAATATATAGATTAGCTTTCCTAAATGTCCCTGTGTAGAGAAGCCCTTAGACACCTAGGTGCAGCTAAAAATCTTACTAGGTGCTATCTGCATTCTTAGGCACCTAAATGCATTAAATAATCTTGCCCTGGAACAGTCTAGGTTCACAATGCACAATTATATTTCTCATGGAAACTCTGATGCTAAAATCCAATATTTCTGTGAATACTGTAAATTGAAGCTGAGGGTCTCCATTGGTTGAGAAGGCTGAAGAAAATCCCAAACCTGTTTTATTAATATAGCAAGAAATACAAATTCATCCACAAGTGTGAAAGTGGAGGAATGTACTTACAGGCCTTCATTTATCTTAATGGGCCCTGGTGGTACAAAGTCCAACAATGGGAGCTGTACAAGTGCTTAGATGGATAGCTGTGTGTGTGTGTGTGTGTGTGTGCGCGCGCGCTAAGGGTGGAATCCTGGCTTCAATGAAGTTAGTGGCAGAACTCCCATTTCAGTGGTGCCAGGATTTTACTCTGGAGCCCCTTAAGACTTGAGAGGGAAAATCTCTCTTTATGTGAGTGGTTCCATCCACCTACATCTTTTAGGATGATGTCATTAGTTTGGAAAGGACAAGAGGGGATTTGATAAGGGAAGATTAAATCTAGAACAAGTGAAGAGAAATTTTCCTTCTGATCATTTTTCACCCAGCACTAAAGCATGTGACACTCCCCACATGAGTGGTGAGGGATCAAGCCCTGCATGGATAAAATTCCCCTAGGTCTCCCATTTAAAGCTATTAAGAACAACTAGGTGCTGGGGGCACACCTCAGATTAAGGCAGTTCATAGCAACACAATGTACCATTGTCTTTCCAAAACTGCTTTCTTGTTCTCCACAATCTCAGCTTTCATTTTTTTTTTAAATAGTAAGTCTGTAGCTGTTATGGCTTTCAAGAAAACCTCAAAAATGTTAACCAAGTTAACCAATGTCTATGGGAGTCTGCAAGAGCCTTGAACAATAGCTCTGGACGGCCTCATTCATCCCAGGGAGACATTAACTCAGGTGCCTAGTGATTATCCTTTTAATGTCAGCATTGTCAACTATTTCATTCCACCTGTCAGAAAGAAAAGGGAGGCTCACAGTTCTGCCCATTTACTGTGAATGATGTCTCCTTTCGGTGTCAAAGGTGGATGATTTTGGGGAAATGCCACCTGTGACGGGGTGTACCAGGCACTTTGAGGACCTCTACTGGAGGCCCCAGGGTCCTACTACACTCGTCCCAGGAAGAAGCAGAAGAGTTGAGGCCTCCAGGAAGCAGCCAATCAGAAACCAGCAGGCTCAGATAAAAGGAGTTGCAGGGCCTGAGCAGGTCAGTTCCTGGCTGGAGCCAGAGAGACAAGGAAGGGTGCTCTGCACTAGCCAAAGGGAGCCAGATGGGTTGCATTTGCTAAACCTAGGAAAACAGAGGAGCTGAGAGCTCTAGCCCTAAGGGAATGGACAGAGGTGAAGATGCCCAGGGAATGCAGCAGCAATCACATAAAGGAAGCAGTATGTGACTGCTGTTTAGAGGGTCTCCGGGTTGGGACCTGCAGTAGTGAGCTAAGGGGTACTGGAGTGGCCTAAGCCCTGAAGAAAGGGGGACTTGGCTAGTTTAAAAGCCAAAGTAAAGGACTGGAGTTTAAAGGGCCCAGACACAGGACTGAAGACTCTGGTCAGGGCAGACAGTTTTATTGAACTCTTTGCAACTCTGGAAGGGGACTGAACTTGTGCAGTAACCTGGCTGAAGAGCTGGGGCAGTGAGAACCTGTGAAGATAAAGAGACTCCAGGGAGAAAGTCTTGGGGGCCAGTGCTCAGCTAAAGGAGCAAAGAACTCTGCAGGGGCCAGGAGTAGGGACACAGAGCTGGGAACTTCAGTGAATGATGGACTGCAAGAGGGACTCCAGGGAAAGCAGCCTGGAAGTAAGTTCTCTATAAAAGGGAAGGCAGGGACTTAAAGATAGTTCAGAAGGGGCTGAGAACTGAGCCTAGAAAGCACACTGAAGAGTAAGGCAAGAAAAAAAGAATCATTTGTTTGGATGTTTGTCTAGACTCTCAGCTGGACTTTTGTTACCCTGGAAGGGTTTGTCCATTGTAGACTGTGTGACTTGGCTGGAGGGCCGAGACACTGAAGACCTACCAAGCACAGTCAACAACCTACAGGGGGTACCAGGAGCAGTAAAGATTGCAGCACTGCACCCAGCCAACAGGAGGCACTGATGATAGGTGAGTGCCCTGTCATACCACCACTGAAATGTTTCCCTCACTCAAGAAAGAACTGATCCCAAGGAGCCTATCAAGGCCCATGAGCAAACTCAGGCCGCAATGAGCTAGAGCCAAGCTCAAGTTGGTGGAACTATTATGTGGGTGGAGTTTATTTTGTGGGTGGAGCTTGGAAGAGTACCAACAACTTTCCCCCACCTAATTCTACCCCTGACCCGGGAGGGGAAGAGTGAGTTGAGAGAAATCAGAGAGTCCTCCTTAGGAAATATAGAAAAGCTACAGTGCCAAATATATCATAAAAGCTTATTTGGAAAAAAACTAAAGTCTTTTCATGGAAGTGCATTTTATAATAGGCATTTCAAAGATATAAGGACTAAAGGAAAATATTTCTCTCTAAAGTACACTCATCTCTCAAATGACCAGTCAGCATATGCAGACAGAATATTCGGTTACTGTAATTTAGTACACTACAGAACATAGAGTACTAAGAAGCAGAAGTCAATAAGAATATTTAATAAACAAGAGCAGCACAGGAAGAGTACACTGAATTATTGCCAGCTTGTTATCCTTAAGGGTCCTATTCCATCCAATTTACTCTCCTTAAAAACTAATTTTCCTTTATTTCAGTTAGGCACTCAACCTTCTCCACTATTCACAACAATCACCTCTTCAGAGAAGAGACAGGGGAAATATACAAAAACATAGTCAGGTGGAGGAGGAATAACATAGCTGAAATGAAGTCTGAAATTACAGAAATGGAGATAGAACCACTCAGCCTTAGACCAGTGTTCACCACTGAAATGTTTTTGGTGTGATTCCACTGCTTGCAGCATTCTTTGCTCGGTAGATTTTTCTGATGGGTGAACGGTAAAGCAAAAATATCCATGCCTTCCCCTTCTTGAAACTTTTCTTCAGTTATAATTGACTTTTCTCCATGTTGTAGTCTTTAGGCCTTTAAGTACATCATTATTGTGCTAATGGCTAAGGGTTGTGCTAAGGGTCAGGGTAGGACCAGGAAATAAGATCCATGCAATGTGAAATAATTGGGGGAGAAGATGAAGGATAATAATTTGGACCTGTCCACATAGGTCAGCTCTACAACGTCAGTTTCTCAGGTATTATGTTCTCCCTAGGGAGCAAGTGTTTATTAAAGATGACTAAGGAACTTGCTGCTAATCACAGTTGGGATTTCCAGTCTCACTGACAGAACAAGAGGTCATGCAACAGACCTCAAGTGCCATCTGTTGCAGTCAGAGGCTTTGCGAATCCAACAGTTCTTGATCTCCAGCCTGCCCGCTCTCTTCATCACATCTTTCCCTCTGGAGGGTTAGTCAACTCTTTAATAGACACCTGTAGTGGATATGCCAAACTGAAACTGCAAGACAACTTTTACTTGCTTGCCTGAAGGTCAAGCTACTGAGCTGCTTCTTTCTGTTACTCCCGGACTTGCTATAGACTTAACCACTGACATTCCTTTCCCCTCCAACTTCAGCTAAATCAGGTTGGAAAAGTCAACTATATTATGAAAAAAAAGTCATCCTCGATTCTCCAAGCTTGCTACTTAAGAAGGCTTGAGCAAATCACACATTTTCACCTACATAATGAGGAAGTGCTCATGCAAACAGGAATTTGTGCAAATCGGAACTACTTGCAGAGGCAGAGCCAATGCCCTGTGGCACAGAATTGCCAGCCCTCTCGTGCTGTGGCAACTACCCTTCTAAGCAGCCTTGCAAATAGTACCTGACTGCATTCACGAGTGCACACCTTGCACCTGCAGTTGTGCAACGACTATTGTGGTAATGCTTTTACGTTTGTGTGGCTGCAACTTAATTGCAAAATGGTGAAAATCTGGCCATTGGAGTTCAATGTCCAGACAGGATAGGTTTGGGTGAATGATCCCTCCCCCAGATAACAGTTTCTCCCCTGGAGATAGAGGGGATGGTATGTTTCAATGTGCATTTCCTGGAAGGGAAAAACGTCCAGCAAAGATGATTTTCCCCTGTGAATTCTCTGAGCTCGTCACAACCTGCTGACTATCTAGCAGAGAAACTACAATCAATACAGTGTTCACAGGCAATGGGGAGAGGACTTTACGTATCCTGGGCTAAATTCAGCCAGGATTAGTGGTCTTCATTCTGAGACTGCCTGTGGCAAATAGGGTTTAACCAGTGACTTCAGTGAGTGTTGAACAGTCTATAAATCCGACGCCTTATGTCTCTCACAGCTGAACATCATCCACCAGTGCAAGTAGTAGGGGCCTGGGCTTTCAGAGTAGGTGGATTGAAGTCCATCCCTTGGGTTGCCATGAGATCCCAGTGACTGTGGTTGCTGTGCAATGTGAGCTGTGAACTCCTGTGTTATAGAGACACACAAGCCTATTTGTATGTAGAGAGAGGGACAGATGAAAAATGTTTGTGGTAAGAAAATCCTCACCTTCCCCCTGACTCACTTCACCTCCCCATGCTGCCACTTTGGTACAGTAAGTATTTTCTTATTGGTTTTTCTTCCCCCACAACCTCCCCCTTTCTCTTTTTTATGACCTGGAGTGTTTTCCCATTACTTTTCCTGGAATTGTCACAGAGGTTTTTCTAGCCCATTGCCCTGGATGACCCGAGATGAAAAGTGAGCTTTGCTGTATGTCAGGACACCAACTGACTGCTAATGGCGCAGACATAAGAAACCAACTCACACTAAAATTGCACTATTGCCTCAGGAGGAAACAGGTCACATTATTGCCCCGCTCCCCCAACTATTATCAAAAATCAACCCTCACATAAGCAGGCATAACTTCTCTGTTGTTTATGGAGATACATGTCCTGACACTAGGGCTGATTTTTGTTTCATCCTCTCTCTCGATGGACCAAATTGTTTTGTTGACGTTGGTGGAGTTATACCAGCAGATAAAGTTGCCCTGTGTACTCACAGTGTGTCTAGTCACCATAGTGTTTAGGGGCAATGAGTATCTCCTAAAGGATTCAATAAAAAAGCCAAAGCTTACATGGA
Organism: Lepidochelys olivacea; assembly: GCF_965140295.1. Classification (NCBI taxonomy): domain Eukaryota; kingdom Metazoa; phylum Chordata; order Testudines; family Cheloniidae; genus Lepidochelys; species Lepidochelys olivacea. Next base: position 14,005,809 of record NC_140412.1, read on the forward strand.
CTGGCAAGAGAATATCAGTGTAAATCATAGGGTTAGAAGGGACTACAAGGGTCAGCTAGTCTAATCCCCAGCCAAGGTTCAGGATTTGTTGTGTCTAAAGCATCTAAGACAGAAAGGAGAAGCAGCAGTCAGAATTTTTGTACCAGTTGGTCAAAGAGAAACAGTACACTCTACCAGAAGTGGGATTCAAACCCAGAGGCTCACACCCATTGGGGGATAATGCCTTAACCACTTGACTAGTCTAGAATGAGACATTAGTAGGCTAAATAACCTCTGTTCTCAATGTATAGCCCCTATTCAAGTTAATGGGAAATGTGTACACACATAGTTAAGGATACATCATCTAAGGACCAACTGATTGCAGTTGAGGTTGGTAGACAGCATCCTTTTAAGTTCTGGCAATAATGGGCCATCACCCCAATAAATGCTCCATGGACCTGCATTGCAGAGAGTTATATTAGAGCACGTGAAGGAAACAGGCACTCAGATCAATTTTTATTTTTTAACTGGGACTTTGCAACCATGCCACAAAGTGGGGGTTCTAGACCTTTGCCCTAATTAGGACCAAACTGATTGGTAACTTGCCAGGACTGCACAAACATTACATAAATGGAGCAAATTGCAGCCACTTGCACCCTTAGTATGAAGGTGCATCCTACAGAGACTACACACAGCAGTATGTGCTGCTCCATTGTGATCCAAGTGCCCTCAGGTTATTCCCTATGGGCTTTATCAGGGTTGTCTAGATGAGGGCAGCCACATTACAAAACTCTGTGGGGCACATTTGGCCATGCCCCTCACCAGCGCTTTGGCCATCCCTGCATTCGAAAGATTAAAACCACGTCTGCCAACATCCAAACACTATAAACACTGTCGGAGGAAGACAGGGATATGCTTTCCAGCTCCATTGATTCCGAGAGCTTCCGGGAAGAACAGAATGGAAAGGAAGTAAACACCACTAGGGCTACTTCAAGGAAGACACTCGTGCCGCAGTTACCACAAAGAGGGTCCCAAAGCTGATGCTGTTTCTACTGCTTCAGCAAATGTAGAACTGGTACTTAGATACCATGGGGGCCCAGCAGAGAGGGGGGGAGGAGGGAGAGGGAGTGAAGAAAAATGGAAGAGAAAGAGCGAGCACACAGCAACTCATCTAGCTTAGGGCTCTATTCAGTGACTATTGGAGTCCCATTCACTTCAGTAGCCTTTGAATCAGACCCGTGGTATTTATGTTTTTTAAAAAATAGGACCTGTCCAACATGCATCAGGGTGTCAGTCAATTTTCTCACTGATGGCAAGTAGAAAGAAATTTCTGCCTATCCGACAACCCTCTCCTAATTGCCCAACAGGTAGGCCTTAGCACCCTGAAGCACTTGGTAGTGGTCACTGGAGACAGGATATCAGGCTGAATGGACCACTGACCTGAGCTGGTCTGGCCTTTCCTATGTTCCTGCAATAAATAGTGGGGGAAGGTAGTCCTACGTGGTAAATCACATTGGTAAATGTTTTTAAATGAATGCTCTATTGAGAATGGGGACCAGCTTTTATGCAACTGTCAAATCCCCTTCATTTGTCCATCATTCAAAATCAAATGGTTGGATGAAAGGGAGGCTTCTGAGTTGCTTGCAGTTTTGGGGCGAGGATTTGTTTCCGTCCCCCACCACCACACCCTGGGAATTTGAGTTTCATTATATGAAAAAATGTATTTTTTTATGAGAGGTGCATTGTACTGTCACGTTCCGGACAACAATGAAACACCTCATGCCTCCTGTGAAAATGCGAGTTAAATAGCACTCAGCCTCTGAATAGAATTACCAACCTCACTTTGAAAGGCTGACCTACATTTGAGAATGCAAACGGGGGGAGAAGTATAGATCAGGAATATTAAGAAACCCAAGCCGTGCTTTATACAGTGATAAAAATGCCAAAATAATGGCTTTAATAACTTGCATTTTTTCTCCTGCCATATTTTTTTGCATTTTGTGTAAAAAGTCAAGGAACAGCTGCAATTTTAAGGTCTGACTTATTAAAAGCTCTTAGACTTTGTTTTAAACCCTGTCAATGGAGAATGAGTATTACAGCAGACTTAATCAATTCTGATATAATCAGATTTCTTTTTTACCCCTTTTCTAATCCCACCAAGCTTTATTAAAAGCCTTGTTGGAGTCAGCATAAGGTGTATTGTACTTGGGCTCTGGCAAATGAGAAACTTTATCTCTTAACTTCTCTTTGTCTGCATACCTCTGAAAGGAATCATCGTTTAATGGCAAGGGATGAAAATTGTTTTAGAATGAAAAGGTTTTCCTGGGCCATTCCCAACACAGGAGCTGTGAATCCAAAGAACTGGAGAAAGCGAGACTTAAAGGCTGTTTGAAAATCATTCATGATTTAACCATGCACAAGTGGAAAAATAAATGGTATCCTAGCGTAACAGACAAACTGACAGTTTTATATTGGATAGGAGATGAGACTAGCTCTGCAGAAAGTTGAGTAGATGCAAACAAATGCTACCAAACTTTGTATCTCTATACACAGGGGTCTGTAGAAATATACAGATAATCACAAATAAATGCACACTTTAGAGGGCCAAATCCTGACATTCTTTGCTTCTGTACCCCCCTCCTCCCCAAAATGGTTTCATGTTAACACAGGAAGACCAATTTATCCATATTCTGTCTGGCTCTGGTTCCTGCATGGATTACTTCAGGCAGGGATAGGGTTACAAAGGTACATTGGGTAATATTTTTAAATATGGCTAAGTGATTTAGGAGCCTAAGTCCTATTTTTTTTTCCCCAGAATGATTTAGGAGTTTAACTTTCATTGACTTTCAAGGCACCTACACTCCTAAGTCCCTTTTGAAAAGGGGATTTAGGCACTGTGACGGGACATAGAAACCCCACAGCAGCATGCAGGGGCTAAGGTGATGCTTTGGCCTGGAGTGGCCTTGCCCCTCTGCACCTGTAAACCATGCCAGGGTTGGAGAAGATAGAAAGACAGAACTCCACTCAGAATCAGGTGGGGTAATCCTGGGAAGGGAGCAGGCTGTTGACCTTCCCAGAGAGAGGTCTGACAGCCCACAGAGCCTCTGCCCTTGCAAAAGGAAGACAGAGGGAGATTCCCCCCAAGTCTGAGAAGGAGACTGAGACTTGAACTGGAGACCCAGTGAACTTTGATACTTCCAAGGCCCTCTGATGTAAAAGAGCCCACTATCCTGACAGAAAACCTATAGGCAGCTTCATTCGTTTCCTTTGTGCTTTTCTTTAACCTCATTTGCTGACTGTGGGCTGTTCTGTTTGTTTCACTTGTGACCCTGAGAGGGGAAGAAACAGCCACAAGGCCTTGGACAGAGGGTTGAGCGCCAGCTCCACAAGATTGACACACCTTGGAGTGCTCATGGAGGTGGGGGCAATTGGACACACACACGTGCTCTTCCCCACAGAGCTCCTAAAAGGGGTGCTTTGCCACGGACAGTTCTGTGACCGTCACTGTTTGAACATTTCATCCGTTGTGGCTACAGGGTCTTTCCATGATGACCAGACTCTACTTGGTTCACCCTGTGCTCCTTTAATTACTTTCTCACCAGTGGTGTTCCCCCATGGCATTGTCAAACGCCCCATCCAGCCAATCAGAATACTCACACTTACTACTACTTGCCTACTTCACAGGGTATTGTAAGGCTTACATAACATTTGTTAAGCCATTTAAGATCTTGGGGTGAATGGTGCTAAATAGAACTCTCTGAAAAATGTTTGGGGGAAAGTGGGTTTTTTGTGTGTTTGTGTTTGTTGGTTTTTGTTTTGAAAAATGGGATTTCATCAAAAACAGCTTTTTTTTACACACAAAAAATGATTTCCACATTAAAATTTCTAAAATTTTTGGGGAAAACTCTCTCAATATTTTCAAAACAATTTCATTTCAAATTGCGGAAAAATACCCACCTGCCCTCCACTTTTTTACTTTTATCCCCTTGAAAAGTGTGTATGGGGCGGGGGGAGGAATTACAAAGAGAGAAAGTAATATTTTGCTTTATAAAAGAGTTACTTTTCATTTTTAGAACTCACATTTTCACCTTTAAGTGCCAACACCTAAAAGTGAAAGTGTTTAACGTACGTCACTGGCGTGAGATCCCACTGGGACTCACAGGTTGTGAGGAGTCATGCAGAACAATGCCTTTCTCTGCCGACGCCCCATCTCCAACATGCCTCCTCCTCCAGTCCTCATACAGCAGATATGCACAGGCTGTGGCAGAACTAGCTTTATGCCAGTGGCGAATTCCCCTACACAGGAGGAATTCCCAGTCCTGATCTCTGACATTTTAAGTTCCGTTTACACGGCGTAACCAGCAGAAAGTGAATTTGGTAGACCAGAGCATCTGGCACTTACAATATGAGAAAGCAATAGGAAAGAGGATTAGATTAATATCTTTAATTCCAAATGCCTGGTAGGAATTTTTTCTTATCACTATTGCAAGTTTCAAAGCATTATTACAGTGTATTCTAATCACCTCTCATCTACTTACAACTCGGGTAAATGTTAGTGCTACTGTTTTGTCGCTATGAATATTATACTGTAACTTACATTAGCACCTGTTATTCTGAAGGATCCCAGAGTGCTCATCACAGTATAAAAGATACGTTTGCGGGTTATTTCAGCCTAGAGGATATATAAAAAGATTATTTCAGTTCAGCTGTCGCTAAAATGCAGCTCTCTCAGGGCAGGATTGGATAATTCTGCTGGGCAATGCTTTTCGTTATTATTAACAACAATTTTTAGGAAAGATGTGAATAATAACTTGTCCAATTGAAACTAAGATGACAGGCAAGTAGGAAGAGTGTAAATGCATATGACATAGAATCATAGAATATCAGGGTTGGAAGGGACCTCAGGAGGTCATCTAGTCCCCCCTGCTCAAAGCAGGATCAATCCCCAATTTTTGCCCCAGATCCCTAAATGGCGCCCTCAAGGATTGAACTCACAACTCTGGGTTTAGCAGGCCAATGCTGCTTTAGGGTACCTCATTAAAATGTATGCCACTCATTTGTACTCCTAAATTTATCAGAAACTCTGTGTTGTCTCAGTTATAACTATGATTTATTTACTTTTTTCATAATTACCTTTTAATTATTACACAAGTTAAGAGTACTAAATGTATGTAATAGAACAAAGTATTCAATTTAAGAGCTAGTACTGGAATGCGGGAGTTCCTGTCTCCTAACTTTGTGCACAGACCACTAAGGATTTATATACACTGAGCAAAAATACTGTAGAGCTCTTTAGACTCCAGGCCCCCTCATCGGACTGTCAGTAAAGGTAAGTGCTGATTGTGATAATGAATGCCTGTATATCCCACTGTTCAGCATGTGTTACATATCGCCTATTGTGCGTCATTCAGAGATTGGGTTGGCCACTGTTACTATATGGGAGGACTTTGGCATTTAGCTCAAACTATAAAGAGTTACGCTTTCAGCTCTACAGGTTCCAGATTCAATCTTCAATAGAGAGAAGGCGTCTCTACACAGGTCTCAAACTTTCATCTCACACCGAGGTGGGCTGGGTTTTTGGGGAGCAGCCTTGGCTGTCCTACCGCACCAATGCATTAGAGTACCAGGGAATTCACGGACTTGAGAGGGCCAGCTTCCTGGGTTCCGCAACCTGCTTCCCTGACTGGCAGAATGGTCTTGACCCAGATTGGTTGGTGACTACATATAAACTTCCTACATCAGTACTGTTCTTGTCTGAGCAGCAAGTCACCTGCTAGATAGTACTTGGATGCATTGACCCTGTCTTCCTGCCCTGCCACCTCATCTGACTGCACTAGGGGCCTTACCATATTTTCCCTAGGATTTGATCCCCTGCCAATCGGACCCCTTGCGTGAACTCTGACTGCTGATTGGTGCTTCCCTTTGACCAGCCTGACTCCTGGACATTACACCTGGGGTGAAATCCTGGTTCCACTGAAGTCAATGAGAACATTGTCACTGAATTTCATCAGGTGAGGATTTAACCCAGGAGCTGGCTGAGAAACAGGAACACAATTTCACCTCCCTCCCCAATTATTAATAATACTGACTTCTTATGTAGTGCTTTTCATCAGTACTCAAAGCTCTTTACAGTGGAGGTCTGTATCATCATGCTTATTTACACAAAGGGAAACTGAGGCACGGGGAGTGATGTGACTTTCTAACAATCACCCAGCACTAAAACCAGGAATTTAACTCCAGTCTCCTCTGCAATAACCCAGGGCTCTATCCACTCGGCAATAATGCTTTCCTTTTTGCAGGGCTCCAAACAGAACTATATATATTTTTTCAGTTGAACATTCAGTTACAGGCACTGTCAACCTGGTTTTATCTCACAAAGGACTCTCTAGACTCTTTGCAGTCCCCTGAGCCATTCAACCACTGCATGCTTCTAAGCTTTGATTTTAAGCATTGTGCTGGGTTTGATTCCATCCCATTTGATGAAACTGCAGGCTATAGGAAATGAAATTGTTTTAGTTCATTAGCTATAAACATTAAAGGAGAGGTTTTGCTGCAGTACCAACTAGGAATAGAAGACAAAGCTAAAAATGAGCCATCAAATCCTCAGCTGGGGCCAGAACATCTGCTGATGTTCCTGGAGCTATGAAAATTTACACCAGCTGAAGCAGTGTCCCTACGGTTGTTTCAATCACAGGGTTCAAAAGATACCAAAAAATCTTATGTATCAATAATTTGGAAGGGCTAACTCTTTAGAGGAAAATAAGAGTTATGGATTCTGAGATTATTAATAATACTTGACACATCCATAGACTCACCATCTAAGGATCGCAAAGCACTTTACAGCCCTGAAGCAAGTTTCACAACGCTCCTATGAGTTACATAATTATTATGACCTCTGTAGTTGAGCCAGCTGAGAATTTTTCAACAAATTGTTCTTTTCATTGAAAAATGTTGATTCTTTGAAACCAAAATTGCAAAACAGGGTCAGGTTCCACAAACTCAACATTTAAAAAAAGTAAAACAAAAGTTTCAAAGTTGTCAAAACAAAATGATTTGTCATTTTAAAATTGAAATAGTTTGGTTTTCCAGTTTGAAATGACTTTTTGTTTCAAAATATAAGCTAATTAGGGGTTAAAGGAAGAGAGGATGAAACATCTCTTGGCTCCTAAACCTGCTAGTCACAAGACCATCCTTTCTTCCTTAACCAGAGGAGTTAAGCAGCAAAATATTATAATTAGAACTATTCGATGTTGCTAGGATGGTAGGTAGGACTTTATTTAATAAACTCCTCTCCAAATGGGTCACTGCCTTTCCAGGCATTGAATTAAATCCTGCTCTCTGTAACACCAGTTTAAGGGTGGTGATGTCAGTGTAACAGAGGAGAGAACTAAACCAATAATTATCGGGATATTGGCAGGTGTCAGAGCCCCAGATGTTGTGAAGATTTGGCTGCCAGCCTGCACCACTTCACTAATTCTGTAGGTAATCTGAGTAGTGCAGGAATTCTCAACAGGGGTGTTGTGACCAAGAGTCAGGGACCAGCAACCAGCCTTCCCTTATCATATAGTTAAATAAGAGGGGAGTCCCTAGATGGAAGGGAGAGGGGTCTTAAGATGGAGGAGGGATGATATGGAAAAGGCTAAGAACCACTGGAGTGATAATTGTCCCACACAAGAAGCACTGTAAGTTTCTTACTGGAATCTGTATTGTTCCATTCAGCCAGGCAAAGTCATAAGATAAACAATTGTTCCAGCCATCAAGTTCCTCCCACCACACTGTGTAAGAAGCTGGCAATTCCTGTGGGCTGAGTATACTGCACTGTCATCTGCCACCTTGCAGCCTCTCTGGGAGTAGGGTAAAGCCTCAGCTATTTACTCAGATATTATGATGTAATGTGATAGTACTCAGAAGACCCGTTCAGGAATCTGAATCCCATTGAGTGAGGCACATAGGAAAACACAGTCCCTGCCCCAAAGACCTTACACTCTAATCTAAGGCATGACACAACAAGTAAGTATAACAAATAGGAGGGAAGGGAGGTGGGAGGACAGGGAAATATGATATAGTTCCAAGGTTGTATAGGCTAGTTATGGGCCTGATCCAAAGCCCACTTTTGAGTGAGAGTGTCCATAGACGTCAATGAGCTGTGGATCAGGCCCTATGGGACCAGCTAGATGGTTCCAGAAACATTTTGCACCCTTCAGCTCTTTTAATATCCCTTTAAGATCCTCTTAGCTGCTCATGTTTACACCTTTATGCTTACTCAGGTTTATGCTTTTGGCCCTGAAGGTCCCCAATCCAATTTCCATGGTGCTATTTCAGTGAATACAGTCACACTTTGTTACAAAGTGCCCACCCAAGACCCAGGGACCAGCAGAGACCACACAGGGCAGGAGTTGTCCTCTCTACCGAACCCGCAGAGAGGTTGCTTCCCAGGCTGCCTTCAAGAGCATCTTTACAAAGGAGTAATCCAAGGCTGGACTTGCATACAGGAGCTATGGTTCATGTCCTACAGACAACCCTGGTGTAGTGTATCCCTAGTAGGGGTAACTGGGCCAAATTCTTGCCTCTTGTAATTCAGTGTAACTCCACTGAGTCGCTGCCATTGACTTCAATGGAGCTAAGTTGATATACACCAGCTGTGGCTCCAAAGTTCACAGGGAGTCCACACGCATGGGGTACCTGCCAGCTCTAGTATTGGTGGACAGGACTGCTGCCTTTCCAGTGTGCATGTGCCTATTTAGAAGGGTTGCTTTAGGGTCCTGAGACTGTGTGTTTGGTCATTCATTAGCATTCTAAAATAGAAATCCGGGAAAGATGGAATAATGAACCTTCCAAAACCACTGACAAAGAAGGTGAGGGCATATGAGGTTTTTAAAATGAGAATGTTGAGTGACTTATTATTGCTAGGAATATAGCTACCAGCTCATTGGTTTTTTTAATTATTATTATTACCACTACTGTATCTATTGGTCCAAATGTTGCTCTCTCTCACAGGTGTCAATTTGGAGTAAATTCAGTGAATTCAATGGAGTTATAGAGCATAACTAAGAGCAGAATTTGGCCCATTATAATTGCTTTTTGAAATTTTTCTCTGATTTTTAATTACAAATTATAAAGTCAAGCAACTTTCATTAAATCCTTATTTATGAAAACTGCTGCAAACCATGCACACACAAACACTGGATGAATGTTCATTTTGCCATGGTTATGAATACTGGATTAAATGAAATATGACATCGAGTAGACAGAAATTTAGGCAAATGAGCAAAAAGAAAAGGGTCTGGGGAACAGATAACTGAGATGGTAACAAAAATTTAAAAAGAGAGAATAAAAGAGGAAATAAAACACTGACCATTTTAAAAACAAAGAAGGAAGCCTGAAACTAATAATAATGCTCAAACTTTATTTTCTTATATTGTTAGATTATAAAACCTCAAAGCCCAGCACAGTTGAAGAATCAATATATGCAACATGCACCACGTATTGCAAAATAAAAACCGACAAAACAAAAGCACGGTATTACGTAGCTTTCAAGGTTTATAGGTTCCCTTCCCCCCGGTAATTGAGAAAACCCTTCCTCAGACCAATAAAGCATGTGGAGATAAGTAAGGCAGAATACTAGTTGTCGCATTCACATTGCTAACAGAAGGGTAGACACAAAGAAATCAGCAGTGTGTCAGGGCTGTATAATCTTTGGGGTCTTCTGTAAAGTAAGCTTTTTTATGATTGTGGTAGCGGGTAATTTGCCTTGTACTGGAAATTAAATAACAATTGTTTAAAAAATGAGCCAGGATTTACGTCTTTAAAAACAGAACCATATTTTGCAATTCTCTGATTAGTTTTCGCTTTGATTTTTCCAGAATGAATGCATATGTAAAAGACCCTGTTTCCACTCAGTGCTGCTTCCCAAAGCTGAAAGCAAGTCATTCAAGCAATTTATGATGATAAATGCTTAATGGATAGATAGACTCCTTCTTGACCCAACAATCACTTTATAATTTTGCTGCTTCAAATGTCAGAAAAAAGTCCCCTCCTGGTAATTATTCTTTAATTGTGTACTAGCCTGATACAACACATCCATCATCATGTTACAAAAGGCTGAAAAAATGGGTAACAAAAGACATATGAAGACATGCAGGCTGTTAAACAAAATACCTCCTCCAAAGGAAAATAGGAGGATTCAATGATTTCTGAATGGTGCTTAAAAATATAAGGGCCAGCGTGTGAGTTGGTGTAAATCAGTAAAGCTCAAAGGAAATAATCAGGGGAAGGATGGTCTAGTGAACAACTCACTGGCCAGAGAGTCAGAAAACCTGGGTTCAATTTCTAACTCATCCAAAGAGTATGTGTGTGAGCTGAGCAAATCATTTTGCCTATCCTGCACCTCGATCTGTCATCTATAGAATTGGGATGATGCTCCCTTATCTCACAGGAATAGTGTGAGGCTAAAATCCAGTGATGATTGGGAGGTGATCAAATATGACAGTGATGAGAGTCATCTGAGTAGATTTGCAGATTAGAAGGGACCACTGTGATCATCTCATCTGACCTCCTGCATAACACAGGCTGTAGAATTTCCCTGAACTAATTCTTGGTTGAACTAGATCACATCTTCCAGGGGGAAAAAATCCAGTCTTGATTTAAAAATTGCTCATGATGGAGAGTCCACCCCAACCCTTGGTAAGTTGTTCCAGTGGTTGTTTGTCCTCACTTTAATTTTCACCTTATTTCCAGTCTGAATTTGTTTAGCTTCAACTTCCAGCCATTTGATCTTATAGATAAATAGATCATGTCAAATATATGTCATCCCTAAAAAGCCAGCACTGACCACTGATTATCATACAGAAACATATAAACTACTACAACTTCTTCCCTATACACTGGTGATACTGGAAAATGTAATTTTAGCTGAGATACATTTATATAGTTACCCCAGTATCTGCGGTATTCCACTGGACAGCCTGTACTTACTATTGGAAATGCCTTGATAATGCCTAATCTCTGTACCTATAGCAATCGGTGAATACTAGGTCTGATTCTCTTCTCGCTTACCTGGGCTTTCTGCCATTGTAACTCCGTTGAGTTCAGAGGGCTTACTCCTGCTTTATACCAGCAGGAAGCAAATCAGGCCCTTTGTTTAGGATCAGATTCTACCAGCCTTACTCATGCAAAGTAGTACTTTTCTCTGTGAGCTGATGTAAATTGAGATATAGCTCCATTGACTTCAATGAAGTTACCCTGATTTACACCAGCCGAGGATCTGGCCCAGTGGCTGAGAGTTTCAAAAGCACTTAAGGGAGGGAGGTGCCCAATGCTCATTGACCTACAGTGGGATTTGGGTGCTTAACTTCCTTACACTTTTGAAAATCCCATCAGGGATGCAACCCCATGCTCTGGATGACCTCAAGCCTCTGAATGCCAGAGGCTGGGACTTGACAAGAGGGGATGGATCACTCAATAGTTGCCCTGTTCCGTTCATTCTCTCTGAAGCATCAGGCATCAGCATGGATGGAAGACAGGATACTGGGCTAGATGGACCATTGGTCAGGCCAAGTATGGCTATTCTTATGCTCTTATCCATTGTCCTTTTTTTTTTTTTGGTGACTGCCCTTCTCTCACTGATGTAATGGGAATTACCATGGATGAATTTAGCTATGATGCAGGTCACTGTTACATAGGAGGTGTTTATAATAGCCATGACAGCCTTATCCATGTGGTTTCCTTCTGATAACATTTTTAGTGTGCATTGTATCTACAAACAACTATTTCAACTTACTGGATCAAGAATCAGCAAACTCCAATTCCATTGAGATAACATGGGTAACTATAGATGGATCTCAGCTTTATTGAAGGCATGCTGATAACAAGTGGATTTCAAGCCATGAATAATGTGGATTGACTTGGCTAACATCGACTGAAATCTCAAGACTTTTTTGTAGAAAACAAAGCATGAAGCATATTGTGGACTAATATATACATAGAGATATATAGATATATATGGGGCTTGAGCAAAATCCTCTGATTTTTCTACTGCTCCTACAAAACATCAGCCTTTGCAGGGTGTCAGTCTGGTGAAAATACGAGCATATGTATGAAATTGATTTAGTGCCAGCTAAAGGAACATTAATCTAGCCACAAACTTTCACTGCAGGGACATGCAGTAAATTTCTGCTACTCTAACACCAATGCTGATATCTCATGATATATGACACTTCCATTTAGAAAAGAAAACTTTTCTTTCAAACTTTAATTGACCGTCATATTTTTCTAGTTACAAAGTGTTAGTAGATAATAAAGACACTAACTAGAGAGAGTATTTACTTATTTTTCAGACACAGAAAGATACCAAGTTAAGCTATGCAGTTGACTGTATTCTCTTCATTCCTTTTATAATATCTTGAGTTAAGAATCTTAAGTCACATTGATTTCCTATATGAACTATTTTCTTTACTAATACACAAGCAGGAAAAAAGAATTATATTACTTTAATCCTCAAGATCCTTAAAAATCTTATTTTCTTACCAGAAAGTACTATAAGAATTCCAGGACAAAAGGGGTCACCACACTGCATTGAACCTCTCCGGAGTGTATACTCCCATCATGTTCATTAAGGACTATGTACCATGGTGGCAACTGTACATACAGGAAACCTTTTATAAGAGACATATCTTACTTGAGCAAGTAATCTCATTGATTTTGAAAGGCACATGACATGTCCAGAGGTAAAAAATTCATATCAAAATATATAACCATGCACCAAATCATACTGGGAAATAAGCTCTTCAATCCACTAGGCAGGGCCATCCCTAGGAGGGTGCAGGGCCCAGGTCAGAAGTGACGTCACCTTGGGGACCAACCATGGCAGGGACGAGTAGGGGAGGCTGGGGGAGGCGGTGCCTCCCCAAAGAGCCAGGCGTGGCCCTGCCCACACTCCACCCCACCAGGGCCCCAATTCGGCGGTGCCGTTGGGCTCCAGGGGGCTGGGATCACGCTGCCCACCTTCCTGGGGCTGGGGAGGCTGCGGCACCACGCACTCTCCCTCCCGGTGCTCCGGAGCTGGGGAGGCTGCAGCCGTGCTACCGCACACCCTCCCTCCTGGCACGCTCTCCCTCAGGTGGAAGGGTGGGGTTGGGGGTAGCCTACCCTAGCCAGCGGTTCACCTGCCACCCATGCGGCACCGGCCAATTGCACTGGCCTGTGGGGGCCCCCAAAGCACGGGGCCCGGAGCGGTCGCCCTGACTTGCCATCCCCTATGGACGGTCTGCCAAAGGTACTGACTTGCTCCGCCAAGGAGTCCAGCCCTGGAGAGAAGTACACTTGCTTAGTCTTCCCTCTCCCCTCCCCTCCTGCTGGTCACAGTAGTTGGTGAGGTATGTGGGAGGGGAGTAAGTCGCTCCATGAAAAGGGAAGGAACTTAATTCCTTCCCAGAGGAAATGGGAGTGTAATTGTGACTCTGGGACAATAATGTCTTTCAAGTTCCAAATAATGTGCTCCACTTGAATGAAAGCAAATATAGTGATCCCCAAAAGCTTGTCTTTCCTTTCTGGGATTTCCCTTCAGTCCACCTCTCCAACAACGATAGGGTCCAAACCATAAATGCCATTGGAGCTATCTCAACCACACTGGGTTTGTAGTTTCAGCCTTTCCTCCTCTTTACTCTGACTCTCTGTCCTTCTCTCAAGACATTGATTAACAGTGCTGCTTCCCTTGAATGCTGCCCCTTGGCAGGGCCCGGCCCTCTGCAGGAGCTAGTCCTGACTCCTGCTGGTATATCTCCTTTTCTCCTTTTTCTGAGTCCTTGTCCAGCATCTCCTCCCAGGAGAGGACTTCTACCCATCTTCTCCACTGGGTCTGCTCGCTTGACTGTCATAGAATCATAGAATATCAGGGTTGGAAGGGACCTCAGGAGGTCATCTAGTCCAATCCCCTGCTCAAAGCAGGACCGATCCCCAGTTAAATCATTCCAGCCAGAGCTTTGTCAAACCTGACCTTAAAAACTTCTAAGGAAGGAGATTCCACCACCTCCCTAGGTAAGGCATTCCAGTGCTTCAACACCCTCCTAGTGAAAAAGTTTTTCCTAATATCCAACCTAAATCTCCCCCACTGCAACTTGAGACCATTACTCCTTGTCCTGTCATCTGCTACCACTGAGAACAGTCTAGAGCCATCCTCTTTCGAACCCCCTTTCAGGTAGTTGAAAACAGCTATCAAATCCCCCCTCATTCTTCTCTTCCGTAGACTAAACTTCCCCAGTTCCCTCAGCCTCTCCTCATAAGTCATGTGTTCCAGTCCCCTAATCATTTTTGTTGCCCTCCGCTGGACTCTTTCCAATTTATCCACATCCTTCTTGTAGTGTGGGGCCCAAAACTGGACACAGTATTCCAGATGAGGCCTCACCAGTGTCGAATAGGGGGGAACAATCACGTCCCTCGATCTGCTGGCAATGCCCCTACTTATACACCCCAAAATGCCATTGGCCTTCTTGGCAACAAGGGCACACTGTTGACTCATATCCAGCTTCTCGTCCACTGTAACCCCCAGGTCCTTTCTGCATGAACACTTAGGCTTGGAGTGATTGTCTCAGGCTGGAGGGAGTGGAGCCAAGAGGAAAAGTTGTTGAATACAGCTTTGCCATGTGAAATTTCCAGCAGTTCTAATGGTGGCTAATGCAGCTCACTGGATCAGAAATTTGTACTGCTCAGTCTGAAGTAGGAGGTAGGATGGGGGAGCCAGTAGCAGCCTGGTTCCTGAGTGCGTGGTGAAGCAATGTGGAAGAGGTCTGCTGGAAGCAGGTGACCTGAGATCAATAAGGGACAGAGTTCCTGGGCACCCGTCTCAACATTGGCATTGCTAGTGTTAGGCGGGAGGTTAGACTAGACAATCATAATGGTCACTTCTGGCTTTAAAATCTATGAATATCCTTAAAAATGCACATACAAGTAACCTGATCCCATCCCTTATATCTAGATCCCAATACCTGATCTAGATGTAATGTTAATACCACAACAAAAAAGTAATGTTAATATCTCTTCCCCTTCCCCCAATTAATTATGCTCTTAGTAGAAGAAACTAAATGAGAATAAACCCAATTTTCAATTTTCTTCATTTCTTTCATACCTTTACTTTTTCTATTTTATTATTATTAAGTCCTGAAAGTAGGATTTATAGTAAACATTTGAAAACAGCTTTTAGGACAGTGCACATTACAAATGTGATCAATGTGCATCAAAACTGTCCGAAGCAGTTTTGATCTTTAATTTTAAAAAAAAAGCTGGTTTCCTTAAAAACAAAACAAAAATCAATTTGAACATCTGTTACTCTCATTTGTAATATCCGTAGTTCTGATCCCATAAAGAATGAAGCATGTGCATAACTGTAGCCACCTTGCCGACTACTCACATGTGTAAAGTTGCCCAGGTGCTTAGGTGCTAGCCGGAGCCGGGCTCATAAGCATTCCACTCTTACCCTCATGTGAGTCAACTGGCATCTTGTCACTGGATGCCATGGGTACAGGATTGGGCCCAGGGACATTGGGCACTTCAGTGTCCAGGTTGAGACACCCTTGGGGCCTGATTGTCAAAAAAGTACCGAACACCCACCCACCTTCCAAAAATAAGTCCCTTTTAAGGTCTCTCAAGTTAAGCTCCTGAAAATGGAGGCAGGCAAAATCACTAGTCACTTTGAAAAACCTCAGTTTAATTGTCTCGTCCTTCACACTGGAAACACTGTTATGTTTCCTTCCTATTGTGTTTGTTGTAGAGTTTAACATTTCACATTTGGAGGGTATGAGGGGCAGGAATGGTTGGTCTTTTTATTCCTCCTTTTCCTTCTCCATTTGGGATATAAAGCATAATTGCTTATTTAATTGTTATTTTCCTTAATTAAATTTTAAGGCACCCAGAGACCTTAGTGTTAGGATATAGATATTCAGGCCTGTCTGTACACTCCCACACTGTATACTCTAATTTAGGTGTATTCTTATCACTTAGCTAGTTCTAGAGGTATAAAAGAAAGAATCAAAGTCACTGTCTGCCGGTGTAAGGTCCTTCTCTTACTGTGACAGTCTGAGGCCCTGTTCTTAGGCTAAGGCCTTTGGCTAAGCAGCAGAGGCAGCCATAAGCTGGGAAGCGACCGGTCACATCCTCACATCCCAAACTAGTCACACTGAAAGAAGGTGCTATTGGGCTGTTAGGATACAATCCTGTCCTGATAATGCCTATTGCCTCCAGAGAAAGGAAGTGCCTGGAAGATGTAAAAGGAAACTTAGTTTGATAGCATCCTGTCTGGCAAGAACTCACTTATTAATAGATGTAGTTATGAAATCCTCACTTCTGTATCGTTTTGTCCTTATAGTTCCCACTTTGCTATTGTTTATTTGCACGGTCTCTGTCTGGTTCTGTGATTCGTTCTGTCTGCTGTATAATTAATTTTGTTGGGTGTAAACTAATTAAGGTGGTGGGATATAATTGGTTAAATAATCAGGTTACAATATGTTAAGATTGGTTAGTTAAATTTCAGTAAAATGATTGGTTAAGGTATAGCTAAGCAGAACTCAAGTTTTACTATATAGTCTGCAGTCAATCAGGAAGTAAGGGGGGGAAATGGGAACAGGGAATGGGGGTGGGGAATTGGAATCATGTTTTGCTAAGGGGGGGGGGAATGGGAACAGGGACACAGGTAAGGCTCTGTGGTGTCAGAGCTGGGAAGGGGGACACTAAGGAAGGAAACTGGAATCATGCTTGCTGGAAGTTCACCCCAATAAACATCAACTTGTTTGCACCTTTGGACTTCGGATATTGTTGCTCTCTGTTCATGCGAGAAGGACCAGGGAAGTAAGTAGGTGAAGGAATAAGCCCCCTAACACTTAGTACTTTTGATAAGAAGACTATCCTACAGCTCTAACGTAATGAGAAATAAAAATGATGGCTGGAGTGTCAAAGCAGGTGGATGGCTGAGAACTATTTAGACTGGTCTTCTTAATGACCCATAGCAAAGAGACTCTACAATGGAAGTAGCTTGTGTCCACAGTTTCTGTGAACCCTTTTCATGCTATCCAAAGACACAACCAAAATAACTGTTTATTAAGCCTGTCTTCTCATTATTCCCTATCCCCCACTCCTGAATACCCCAATATCGATGCAAAAGGACTGATTGTTTTTTTTTCTTTTCACCATCTGTCTGCTGTGAATGCATCTGAAATTCCCAGCTCCATCGACTGAAATATACTCTGCAACTCCACATTTGTGTCCTCCTCTAATTATCCTTTTAATTTGCTTCTGCTCAACTCCCACTCCTCCGCCCCCTTGCCAGATTGTTTATATTATTTGAAAGGGTGGCTGACTGTTGCTTATCCTGCTCTTTCCAACCCCCATGTCACCCTTTGGACTCTCTTGCCCTTGTTCCTGTTTTGACATCTACAGGGTGGGTTTGGATTGCAGCCTCTCCAGCTGTTTCTCAGATATTCTCCCCCCCCCGCTGCAGAGGCACCTTTCACAGAGCCCCCCATTCTGTCTGCATGCATAGGGACACCATTCACTCGACTGCAGTCAGGTTTGATATAATTCAGTAAGGAAACAGATAATAGTTTGTCTCCTTGCAGTATCTTTCAACCAAGTGCTTTACAGACAGTTATCAGTTCACAGCCCCCATGTTAGGTACTTTATAGAGGAAGAAACTGAGGCACAGAGCGTTATCATGACTCCTCCAGGGAGAAAGATGTTTATGTCAGACACACGAGTAGAATCCATGTTTCGCAGTTCCCAGGCCCACACTTGAGCCACAAGATTACCCTTCTTCCTTAAATGATCTGACTATAAAGTTACCGTCAGGGTTATCTTCAGGGTAACTAAAGGAAGGAGTGGCTAAGTGGTCTAAATATTTCTGAAATACCTTGATTCTCAGGGACCAATGGCTTGAAACCTGGCAGGACTGACTCAGTTCTTCATCTTTGTCCCACCTCTGCATCCTTGTCACCGAGGGGTTAGGCCTCCCTTAAACCTGTAAATCTCCAAGAGCAAAATGGATCATCTGTAGAGGCCAAGGCTATGCATACAGAAACCTGGTGCTTCTGCATTGTTTGTGTTCTTTACACCTTTCATAACCATGGTGTCATTGCTTCCTGCCCTTCCCAACTGCCAAGGCACTCTGTCTCCATAAAAAACAATGTCACAGAGAGTTCCCATGATCCTGATTGCATCTCTTTCCATGCACGAGCCTGATCTCCAATGTGCACTCTCAGTGGGCTATCTGCAGGATCAGGGAAAGGGCACAAAACAGTGAAGACAGCATCCCTTTCCTGGTCCCCCAAACCAGATCTGCCCAGTCTAACTCCCCTTTGGTCATCAGAGTGTTGGAGATCATTACACTTCTTCTTTACCCTCCCACACCCTCAGATGCATAAGACAGCCACCAATTTCTGCCATTTATTTCAGTCTTGTCTGCTCTGTTCAGGCTTCTGAGTGTCATGTTGATGGATTTGGCTACTTTCTCTATTGTTCTGCATAATGTTTCCCTAGGCCACCCTCTTCTTCTCTTTCCAGTGATGTCCATATTATCATTCGCCATGGAAGTTGTGTTGGTGGCATCTTTAATGCGTGTCCTAAATATGTTCAATGACACACGTAGGTCCATGTTCATGCAAGGGATGTCAATCAATGTAGAGCCCTTGATTTCAACCAGCTGAGGCTTTCACTCTTACTTAGGGTAATCGGCCACTGAGGGGTTTCGATAAAGACATCTGTGCTGTATGGACAGTGTGTAGATTGCCCACTTCCCTGAAGCAGGTGTCTCAAATATTACACATTCCTCAGGGAGGCTTTATATGTCACTTGCTGTCCTCCTAGCAAAGATGCTGCTCTCTCCTTACCAAATGTGACATCCTTCAGGGGGGTCTTGCCCGAGGCACTCCAAGCTTCATTTTTGTTTGAGCAAGAGAGGCACAAATATGGGCCAGCCTACCCAGCAAATTGTTCTGCTCTTGTGAAGCCACAGCGGCTGCTCCCAACTTTCCACTGATGCTCATTGAGCAGTTTATTCTTTATTCCAGCGTTTGTGCCTGGGAAACAATTAACTACCGCGTTTCTTGCTGTTACTATTTTTCTGCTGGTGGAATCATGCCCTCCCAACATATCGACTGATATGCAATAATGGAAGCACCAAAGGGTGTCTGTATATGGGTCCTTCTTTAAAAAACATATCAAAGGAAATAGCTCTCCTCTTAAACAGCCCAAGATGCCCACTTTGGGCCTAAATCTGCTCCCACTGAAGTCAATGAAAAACCTAATTCAAAGGGAATAGTACCAAAACCTTAGTTCCCCCCGCATCAAATTATTCTTCTCTGCTAACCACCGAGGAAGGCCCAGATCTTTGCTGCTTCTGCTGTCTCAGGGCCACGGGACATACTCAGCCAGGAGTGACAATAAGCCATCTCCATATCACAGACGTACAGAGGTATTAAATACACCTGGTCAGAAAATGGCTTTTTCCTGCCCTCTAGATATTTTTGATTTTTCATCACAAATACCAAAACTTTCATCTGAAAGCTAAGAGTTTCCATGAGGAAAACAGAAATGTAATATTTGATTTTGGGTCAATCCACATCCAAAGAGCTCAGCTTTTGGAACCGAAATGAAACATTTTGTTTCAGGACAGTTGGATATTAAATTGCATCCACCGGCATTGCCGCAGTGCCTCATGGGCATTGTAGTTTGGTTGTTTCAGACCCCCATTCTCATCATTTGGGCTGGACTCCCTGAGCAGATTACATCTCCCATTCTACACGAGGATCTCCCACTGGCTGAGCTGTCAGGCTGATTCATGGTAGACACATGTTCTGACATTTCTGAATTGAAAATTTTGATTTTTGGCCAAAACATTTAGGTTTTCAGGGGTTTCGTCTTTCAACAAGAAGTTGAGATTTTCCACCGAAAGCAGACACCTTTTACAAAAAGGGTTGTTTAATCCTGAAACCAATTTTCTATTGAAAAACAGTTTGGATGGAAAATTGTAGACCAGCCCTAGCATTCAAGTGCAGGGCTGTATTTTGCTGTTATAAATGCAAAGTAACTCTATTGACTTCCATTGTCTTAATCCAGAGTTATGCCAATGTCACAGAGAGCAAAATATGGCAGCTTACAAAAGTCAAAAATGATCCTTCTTGCTACGTAAAGCAGTGTGTGTATAGAGGAAGGGATGACTGAGCTCTTAGAGGAACAGCAAGGGGAGGCACTGGACGAGGAAGAAGCAATGTGGCAGCTGAGCCTGCTGCCAAATTTTATTACAGTCTAACTGACCCTGAATCCTCCAGCCAGCCAGGGCTGCTGCAACCACAGGATTTCAGCACAGCAGGGACCCTGACTGCACAGTTAATCAAAGAGGCCATCAATCAAGTGATTCACATTATGTACTTAAACCTCCTGCCCAATGTCAAGGTATAACTCATATGGCTGACAACCTCCCAAAGCAACTGCTTTGCATTCAGACATAAAGCGGAGACTGCAAAGGGAGATGAAGCAGCAGTAAAAGAATCTGCCTATTTGGTAATATACATCAGTGTGGTTTCCCCCCACCGTTTGGTGTGGCACGCACACCTACTAAAACCATTGATACGAGCATTTCCAAATAGCTCAGTCATGCATTTATACTCATGCAAGGCACACAAAGATATTAAAGAGATATTTAGACTTGGAAATTGCTGACTGTGCGAATAGCATGAATCAGCCTAGGTTTAAAGTAGAAGGAAGTGATGTCCTCTAGTTAAATGCGACTGGGTGTTGGCTGGTTGACTCTCTTCAAGGAGACTTTAAAGGAACGTTTCATGCTAGATTGCCATCATCTTCCATTGTGAAAGCATCACAGAAGGCTGTGGCCTACTCATGGATGTGATGGACGGCCATGTTTCTCTGCTTTATGATAGGTGAGAAGCTATTAAGAATGGCCAATTAGCCACAAGCCTGGTACAAATTCCAGTTATCCATGAAACTGTTACAAATCATGAGCTACTCGGCCAAATTGTGGTATTAGAGGGGAAGATTCACGGGGGTCATTGCACATCTTTCTGTGGACTTCAGTGGGCGTTGCAGCTGGCCCAATGTAAATCTAGAGTAAATTGATTGGCATGATATTACACCAGATGTACATCACTGTCACCAAATCAGAACTGGGCTCCATATGTACTAACCAGGCTCAGACCAGAAACTTCTCATCTGCAAGAAGGGTTGGGGAACAAGGATACTTAAGCTGAAGCTGGGACTTGGTAAAGGAGGAAGGGTAGAGGGCTGAAATATGGAGGGAGGAGGAGAGCTTAGTGTGTTTAAGTTTTAAATCAATGAAAAAAACTCCACCAAACAAGTAAGTAGCAAGCCATGTGCCTGTCTTCATCTGCATTGCTTTGGCCCCGGTTCAGCAAAGCATGTAGGCATGTGCTTAACTTTAAGCACATGGGAATTCCCACTGATGATGTACTGACTACTAATTGAAAATTACATAGCGCTGCCCATCAATAGATTTCAAAGTAGTGTACAAAGGAAGTCAGTGGTATTAGCCCTATTTTATAGATGGGGAAACTGAGGCACAGAGAGAGACATGACTTGTGTCATAAAATACCACATTCACCCAACAGGCCCGTGGCAGAAAAAGGCCTACAACACCAGACTTCTGAGCCCTACCCCACTATGTTACCAATTAGGCTGTACTGCCGTCAACCGGATAATACATGTTTCAGAATGGTAGCCATGTTAGTCTGTAACAGCAAAAACAACGAGGAGTCCTTGTGGCACCTCAGAGACTAACAAATTTATTTGGGCATAAGCTTTTGTGGGCTAGAACCCACTTCATCAGATGCATGGAGTGGAAAATACAGGAGCAGGTATAAATGAATGAAAAAATAGGAGTTGCCTTACCAGTGAAAAAAGAAAAGGAGTACTTGTGGCGCCTTAGAGACTAACCAATTTATTTGAGCATAAGCTCACGAAAGCTTATGCTCAAATAAATTGGTTAGTCTCTAAGGCGCCACAAGTACTCCTTTTCTTTTTGTGAATACAGACTAACACGGCTGCTACTCTGAAACCTTACCAGTGAGTAGACTGACCTCACACTTGGTAAGACAACTCCCATCTTTTCATGTATTTATACCTGCTCCTGTGTTTTCCACTCCATGCATCTGATGAAGTGGGTTCTAGCCCACGAAAGCTTAGGATAATATATGTGCTTAAAGTTACACACATTCCTAAGTGCTTTGTTGGACCAGGACATTTATGTGTATGTTTTATCCCTTTTCCTCCCAGCCTTCATCTGTCTGTCATTTTAGAGTGTATGCTCCTCCGGGCAGGGGTTTTGCCTTCCTCTATGTTTAGAAAGCTGATAGCACATTTGGAGTGTTACAGCAATATAAAGAATAACTGCTATTATCTACAATGGGAATCACACCTGGTCTGGTTGCTAGAAGTCTGTGCCTAGCGAAAAAGAAGAGGCATTAACTTGCCGCAGAAATACACGTGTCTGTCAGTGTTCTGATGGCTCTGCTGTACTGGTCTCAGGCTTAGCAGAAGAGGGTAAAAGGATGGTCTGGTGGTTGGGGTACTAGCCAAGAGATCCAGCTTCGGTTCTCTGCTCTGTCACAGACTTCCTCAGCGATTGTGGGCAAGTCACTTTAGTCTCTCTGTGCCATCTGTAAAATAGGGATATGGCCCTGCCCAGCCTCCCAGTTGAGTCGTGAAGATAAATGGGTCATGAGGTGATCAGATATTAGAATGAATCAGGCAGGCTATAAATGCCATAAAAAGCTGACTGCAGTGTTGGATTAGAGAGGATATTTTATATATAGTTGTACAAGCACTTTCTGTATAAATAAAATACCTAATTCTACAGGCCCCATTACATTTTGTCTGTCCTTCAATTCCTGGGCTGAGATTCTGTGCTCTGCCTCCAGGAGGTGCAGCACAGAGGGGCAGTCTAGGGGAAGTATAACTTGTGACATCCCAATACTGGGGCTGTTCTGGGAGCTGAAACAGTGCCTGGCGTACCTTGAGCAGCCTGCAAGGCTGCTCTAAGTTACGTCAGCCTCTGAGGGCTGCTTCTGGGCTGCAGCACAGTCCAGAATGGCTGTAGCAGCATGTACTTCAGCCATGCCTCATTTGGCTCCTGACAAATCCTCAACATGCCATTTACACCAGGGGATGCGAGGTAGGGGAAGCATGAGACTGCCTATGGCAGCCCATTGTGGTACCTTTACTGGGGGGATCTTAACCCTTATGAGCTATTTGTGTCATCAGATGTGGCTGCAAGGGTGCAGGTGTGTAGGAAGGATGGTCTAGTGCAGCAGTTCTCAACCAGGGGTCTGGGCCCCTCTGGTGGGCCACAAGCAGGCATCAGGGGATCCGCCAAATATGGCTGGCATTGGACACACCGGGAGAAAGCCAAAGATGAAGCCCGGGGCCCTGAGCCCTGCCACCTGGGGCTGAAGCTGAAGGCTGAGCACCTTAGCTTTAGGGGGCCCCCTGTGGCGTGGGGCCCCTGGGCAATTGCCCTGCTTACTACCCCTTAATGCCGGCCCTGGCTTTTATATGCAGAAAAACAGTTGTTGTGGCCCAGGTGGGCTGGGGAGTTTTTATAGCGTGTTTTGTTTTTTGTTGTTTTTTTTTTGGGGGGGGGGGGGCTCAGAAATAAAAAGGTTGAGAACCCCTGGTCTACTCGATTGGGGTCAAACTGGGGTTTGAGAAACTTGGTTTTATTTTTTGACTCAGCCATAGATATCCTGTGTGATCTTGGGCAAATTACTGAATCTACCCTGTGTCTGAGTGTTTCATGTATCAAATGGGGATGTTACAGCAATGACTGCCAGATGAGTACCTCGACAGATACGTGGGGTGGGGGAAGGGGAAAATCCCTCCCTTTGGGAGTTTCTCCGAATGAAAACTGAGTAGAGACTTCAGGAATTTGATATTCTGCTCCTAGGTCCGGTAAGCGCAATACATCAGGATTGGATAACTGCCGAAACTGATAATAGCTATCACATCCAAAATAAAGTTTACTTTTAAGAACTTGTGGTCATATCAGATCCTATCACTATGTCAACCCTGGGTTTCCAGCTGTCATTAAATGTACTGGATGCCAGTGAAAAAGAAAACCCATCAAAATTGGTTGTCAGTAAAAGTCAGTGGAAAAAAATGTATATGTCAGTAAAGATGATAAGATAATTTGGAGATGGAGGGAGGCATTTTGTCCTTACGCTGGTTTAAATTCCTGGACTAGATGAATATTTTTAAAATGTAATCTAGATTTACAAGCTTTTTTGATGGTTCAAACAGTGGAACACGCACAAACTGGCATTTACTGTATCATCATAAAGAGAGGTGAAAATCCAAAATTGCTTTCAGATTGTAATTTTCTGGGCTGTATAAGTACCATTTAATGTAGGATCTGTATTTATTGTCATTTTATTATGTCTGAAATTTTGTCAGGAAAAAAAGTTGTAGTGCAAATAAAAAAGAAACCCAAAAGTTAATTTGGTCAGGAAATAGGCTTTGTTGCTGTGTTTGGAATTGCTGGGACTGATTCTTTCCTTCTGCTGCCTGTAAATCAGAAATAACTCAGATCAATTCAGTGGAGATGCAGTCATCTATAATTGGTGTTCGTCTTCACGGCCGTTTG
Organism: Lepidochelys olivacea; assembly: GCF_965140295.1. NCBI lineage: Eukaryota > Metazoa > Chordata > Testudines > Cheloniidae > Lepidochelys > Lepidochelys olivacea. The sequence goes on from NC_140412.1 coordinate 14,030,440, forward strand.
TGGTTTATCATGTGGTGTGCTGACACATTTATTAAAAGATCTAAGCAAGTTAAAGCTATGTCCCCATACTAAAAATTAATAATACTTTGCATATATAATACCTTTCCCCTAAGGAGCTTAAGGCACTTTATACAAGTGGATAAGCACTGTGTGATAATCCCCATTTTATAGATAGGGAAACTGAGTTATGGAAAGGTTAAAGAGAGATTTTTAAGAGCATCAAAGTGATTTGTCTACAGTAGTAGAGTTGTGAGTAGAACCCAGGGTTCCTGACCCGCAGTTGCCTGCTTGCTAAATAATGAGGGGGTTAGTACATTCTTTGAGAATCAGAATTTAATGGATAAGGGGCATAAATCTATGCATCAACCTTTCGCACTAATTGTTCATCTCTTTCCTTTGTTTTATGGCTGTCTAGATTAGAGAGGGGCATTCTTATAGCTATCTGTTTTTTACAAAATAGCTTTAAGGCTGAGATGTTCAAATTTCCACAAAAATCCCATGCTTTGCCAGAAGCTGGAAATGAGCAACAGGGAATGGATCACTTGATGATTACCTGTTCTGTTCATTCCCTCTGGGGCACCTGGCCTTGGCCACTGTCTGAAGACAGGATGCTGGGCTAGATGGACCTTTGGTCTGACCCAGTATGGCCGTTCTTGTGTAGTGTTTAACTTCTGGGCAGGTGTGGATTAACTCATCATGAGCCCAAAATTATCACCACGTGCATGAGTCCTGGATGGGTCCTGGATAAAAAATTGTTTTGACTTGGTACAGTCCTAGCCCTTTACAATCCTGGGATTCCTTGCCCTGCAGAGTGAATCCCATTACAGGATATTGAGCTCCTATAAAATACAGGCATTCCCTTCCTGCAAGTCACATGGGATGTCAAAGGGTCAGGATTGTTGGTAGGAAAACAATATGAGTCGGACGTGGAGTAAATCTGATGGTTGAGAACTGTACCTACATTACACATGATACATCCCCTGGCTAAAATACAGTGACACATAAAGGAGAACGTTGACCAGTCACCCAATATACACACAGGCAAATGAAAACCTTGCAACCACTTGGCCCACTGGCTAATTTGTAAATTGATTCCCTGGCACAGACCCTGCTGAAGGGCATCCACCATAGGAAGGCTGGGACTCTGCAAGGTGACTGAAACCTCCCTACCGCATAGGCAGCCAGCCTGGTTTAAAAACTGGGCTCTGCTGGCTGGGGACCTGAGCATCTGGGGTGATGCTCTGTTTTGCCTATTTTGCAGTAGCACCTATATACCCCAACTGAGACCAGGGCCCCCCTTATTAGGCACTAACAAACACACAGTGTGAGACAGTCCCTTCCTCATGCAATCTAAGAGATGAAGTGACTTACCTCAGACCACAGGCATAGCTGGGAATGGCACCCTGGTCTCTGGGTCCAAGTCACACTGACTCTCAACTGCAGTGCATGGAAACATGACATGAGTCCCAGGAGGAGCGAATCCATCTGTGGTTCAGCAGATGGTGGCGTCTCCATTGGCACCTCCTTTTGCCACTCGGGGTGGATCGTGCCCAAGTTCAGGTAAAGAAAAATCCAGGAATGTTTCATAAATCCAAATAGTTCTTTGCCGTGATGGGTCCTATTGAGAGAGACTATCATATAAACCATCTGTTCTCATATGCCCCGTGTAGTTCTGGGGCATTTTGATCCATTTTTAATACCCATATCATGTTTCCTTACTTCTAAATTGCAGGAACTTTGCTTAGCAAGTTCTCCTTAATTGGTTTTGATAGGCCAAGAAATACTTGTCTCTTCTCCTTTCAGTCTTGAGTCCCATTAGCTGCATAAGCTCATGTTTCTTGTGTGTTGTGTTAGTTTTCAAAAAATGCTGTCTCTCTCATTTACTGATCCTGAAGTCACCTAGGAGGATGAATATACAGCTAATCTCAGGTGAGGTACTTTTGATGTCCTCTTGTATAACTGCATTAAAAAAGATCATTTCAAATTTAATCTACTTTCTTGTCAGTTGCAACTTCCTTTTCAATTCCCTACTTTAATGCCCTAATTTCCTTCTTGATCGATTGAGTTCTTTTGTTGTTGTTTCAGAGTAGCAGCCATGTTAGTCTGTATCCGCAAAAAGAACAGGAGTATTTGTGGCACCTTAGAGACTTCTTGCTATATGTTCCATTCTATGCATCCGATGAAGTGGGCTGTAGCCCATAAAAGATTATGCTCTAATAACTTTGTTAGTCTCTAAGGTGCCACAAGGACTCTTGTTCTTTTTGTTGTTGTTGTTTCCTTTGTTATATGGGGACGTTCTGCAGTCATATAAGAAGTGTTACAAAGTCATATAAATTGGTGGAATTCAATTTGGGGACACCTTGTGACTATCCTATTAAGTCAACAGCTCACAGCATTGAAATCTAAAAAGGTGAAACATTGGAAAGTTGATCACCCAGGATACTCTCACTGCCACAAATACACAATGAAGGCAACTGTATGAGCAATTGTGCACAGAACTGTCTCTGATTTGTAAATCCCCATGAGGTGCTGAATGCCTTCAAACCCCACTGAGTATGGTAACTTGAAGGACTGGGCTCGTTAATATAATTTGCTTGGAACGAGTTTCTATGTAAAGAAGAATGTTCCAGTGGAACTCATTGCCACAATATATCATTGAGGCCAAGAGATTAGCAGGATTCAAAAAAGGATTAGAGATGTCTGATGACAACATGATTATGTAGAGTTGTAATAGTATAGGCTTTTTTTTCAAACATGAGTTTTAGAAGGGATGTAAACTATAGTGCTGGTTAGAAAAAGAAGTTTCCATCCTGCAAAAAAAATAAATAAATAAATCAAGATTTCAACAAAGGATAAGACTAAATGGTCAGTTTTCACAACAGAGAGAGGTAAATAGTGGGGTCCACCAATGATCAGTAATGGTACCTATACTGTTCAACATATTCATAAATTATCTGGAAAAGGGTAAATATTGAGATGGCAAAGTTTGCAGATGATACTAAACTACTCCAGATAGTTAAGTCCAAAGCAGACCTTGAAGAGTTACAAAGGGATCTCACAAAACTGGATGACTGGGCAACAAAATAACAAATACAATTCAATGTTGACAAGTGCGAAGTAATTCACATTGGAAACAATAATCCCAACTATATATATATATGAAAAGAGGGGGTCTAAATTAGCTGTTACCGCTCAAGAAAACAGTCTTGGAGTCATTGTCGATAGTTCTCTGAAAACATCTGCTCATTGTGCAGTAGCAGTCAAAAAAGCTAACAGACTGTTAAGAATAATTAGGAAAGGGATAGATAATACAACAGAAAATATCATAATGCCACTATACAAATCCATGGTACGCCCACACCTTGAATGCTGCAAGGAATTCTTGTCACTGTATCGCAAAAAAGATATATTAGAATTGGAAAAGGCACAGAGAAGGGTAACTGAAATTATTAGGGGTATGGAACAACTTCCACACAAGGAGAGATTAAAAAGATGGTCTGCTCATCTTAGACAAGAAATGATTAAGGGTGGATGTGACAGAGATCTATGAAATCCTGAATGATGTGGAGAAAGTGAATAAGGAAGTTTCAGAATAGCAGCCGTGTTTGTCTGTATTCGCAAAAAGAAAAGGGGTACTTGTGGCACCTTAGAGACTAACAAATTTATTTGAGCATAAGCATAAGCTTTAATGAGCTACAGCTCACTTCATTGGATGCATCCTATAAAGTGAGCTGTAGCTCACGAAAGCTTATGCTCAAATAAATTTGTTAGTCTCTAAGATGCCACAAGTACTTCTTTTCTTTTTGTGAATAAGGAAGTGTTACTTTTGCCTTCATATAACACAAGGACCAGGGTCACACTATGAAATTAATAGGCAGAACATTTAAAACAAACATGAGGAAATACTTCTTCACACAATGTCCAGTCAACCTGTGGAACTAGTTTGCGGGGGCCAAAAGTATAACTGGATTCAAAAAAGAATTAATTAAATTAATGGAGGATAGGTCCATCAATGGCTATTATGCAAGATAGTCAGGGATGCAATAACTCAGTGTGTTCCTAGCATCTGTTTGCCAGAATCTTGGAGTGGACAACAGGGGATGGATCACTTGCTACATGCCCTGTTCTGTTCATTCCCTCTGAAGCATCTGGCACTTGCCACTGCTGGACGACAGAATATTGGACTAGATGGACCATTGGTTTCATGACTATGACCATTATTATGTTCTTAAACCTTAATTCATCATGACATAAGCCAACCTTTAAATAATGGAAATTTGGAGGAAACTTTATCTGGAGATAAGTTATCCCATAACTGCCTACTGAAGAGTCCTCTTGAAGACAGGATACCAGGCAAAATAGGCCTTGGTCTGATTTAGTACAGAAATTGCTGTATGCTTTCTTCTGAGGCTGCTAACTATAGTTAAGGTTGCCTAGTTCTTTCATTATTGATTCCATCCACTCACGATTCTCTGAATCTTTCGCTTATGATTAAAATTTCCAAAGTATGCTCTCTCTACCAGAAAGTGAAATTTTGGGGGTTACCAAACAAGTTCAGCTATTTTTATGTACAAAGTGTAAGTGCAGAATATATAGAGACATTGCATCTGTTTTATCCATCCTCTCTTCTAGCATTATTTATTGTGGCTTCATGTGAGGTAGCTGCCATTATTTACGGTTAAATAATCTTTTTGTTTTCATGTGCCCACACAGGCCTTTTTACTAAGCTGCCCTGTGTGAAGTCTTACATTTTTGTCTTGTTTGTATTCCATTCTCTGTTTAAGATCAAAGCCAATTTGATCATATTTGTTTAGCACCTGGGCTTTGGCTCAATCTCTTTTAAAATTTGTTTATCTCCATCTCCTGGTGATAGGCTTACATCAAATTTCAGCATGGACCTTTCCCAGCCAAGTCCTAGAATTTGTTGTTCAGAGCCCACTTATTCTTGACATTCTTGTTGACTTCATGGCATAGATGCAAATGGTGCCCCTTCATCCAGAGGAGGCTGAAAATTGCCTGGGGAAAAAAATCACTGCTGGGAAAAAAGGGGTAACTACACAGAAAATATATTCACAGGATGTAGGAATTGTCCTATTAGATCAGACCAGAGGTTCATTTACTCCAGAACACTGCCTCCATTAGTGACAATTCCAAAGTCTCCAGATACTGGTTCAGGAATCTATGTAGTGGACAACAATGGAATAACCTTCCCATAGGTGAAGTTTCTTCCTAACCTCCTTCAGTTAATGGTTATGCCTAGAAGCATGTTGGTTTATATCTATTATACTTCTAGGATAGATAGATTTAAAAAATAAATAAATGAAGAAAAAAACAATCTGTTAAAAGGGTGAAAACATTAAGGTTGCAAAGTAAAGCACTCAGAAGTTGGGAGATGGCAGAATTAAGGTTGCATTTGTAACCTTGTGTGTCTGCATTATGATCTCCCAAGATGTGGCACTAGCCTCCTGCCTGATGCTTGCTACTTAGAGTAGCATATCCCCTCTCCTCATCTAGGTTGCATCCTGGGTTCTTTTTTGTGAGGCCTGGTGCCTCCACCCAAGGTGACTCCTCATGGTGTCTGAGACACAAGGGCGCCTTCTATGATGAGATTACTGGTTCTGTGGATGAAGGGAAAGCAGTGGATGTATTGTTTCTTGACTTTAGCAAAGCTTTTGACACTGTCTCCCACACTATTCTTGTCAGCAAGTTAAAGAAGTACAGGCTGGATGAATGCACTATAAGGTGGGTAGAAAGTTGGCTAGATTGTCGGGCTCAACAGGTAGTGATCAATGGCTCCATGTCTAGTTGGCAGCCGGTGTCAACTGGAGTGCCCCAGGGGTAGGTCCTGGGGCCGGTTTTGTTCAATATCTTCATAAATGATCTGGAGGATGGTGTGGATTGCACTCCCAGCAAATTTGCAGATGATACTAAACTGGGAGGAGTGGTAGATATGCTGGAGGGGAGGGATAGGATACAGAGGGACCTGGACAAATTAGAGGATTGGGCCAAAAGAAATCTGATGAGGTTAAATAAAGATAAGTGCAGGGTCCTGCACTTAGGACGGAAGAACCCAATGCACAGCTACAGACTAGGGACCGAATGGCTAGGCAGCAGTTCTGCGAAAAAGGACCTAGGGGTGACAGTGGATGAGAAGCTGGATATGAGTCATCCGTGTGCCCTTGTTGCCAAGAAGGCCAATGGCATTTTGGGATGTATAAGTAGGGGCATAGCGAGCAGATCGAAGGACGTGATCGTCCCCCTCTATTCGACATTGGTGAGGCCTCATCTGGAGTACTGTGTCCAGTTTTGGGCCCCACACTACAAGAAGGATGTGGATAAATTGGAAAGAGTCCAGCGAAGGGCAACAAAAATTATTAGGGGTCTGGAACACATGACTTATGAGGAGAGGCTGAGGGAACTGGGATTGTTTAGTCTGCAGAAGAGAAGAATGAGGAGGGATTTGATAGCTGCTTTCAACTACCTGAGAGGTGGTTCCAGAGAGGATGGTTCTAGACTATTGTCAGTGGTAGAAGAGGACAGGACAAAGAGTAATGGTCTCAAGTTGCAGTGGGGGAGGTTTAGGTTGGATATTAGGAAAAACTTTTTCACTAAGAGGGTGGTGAAACACTGGAATGCGTTGCCTAGGGAGGTGGTAGAATCTCCTTCCTTAGAAGTTTTTAAGGTCAGGCTTGACAAAGCCCTGGCTGGGATGATTTAATTGGGGATTGGTCCTGCTTTTGAGCAGGGGGTTGGACTAGATGACCTCCTGAGGTCCCTTCCAACCCTGATATTCTATGATTCTATGATTCCCTTGGTGAATCCATGCTGACTGTTCCTGATCACTTTCCTCTTGTGTAAGTGCTTCAGGATTGATTCTTTGAGGACCTGCACCATGATTTTTCCAGGGACTGAGGTGAGGCTGACTGGCCTGTAGTTCCCAGGATCCTCCTTCTTCCCTTTTTTAAAGATTGGCACTACATTAGCCTTTTTCCAGTCATCTGGGACTTCCCCCGTTCGCCACGAGTTTTCAAAGATAATGGCCAATGGCTCTGCAATCACAGCCGCCAATTCTTTTAGCACTCTCGGATGCAACTCGTCCAGCCACATGGACTTGTGCACATCCAGCTTTTCTAAATAGTCCCTAACCACCTCTTTCTCCACAGAGGGCTGGCCATCTATTCCCCATGTTGTGATGTCCAGCGCAGCAGTCTGGGAGCTGACCTTGTTAGTGAAGACCGAGGCAAAAAAAGCATTGAGTACATTAGCTTTTTCCACATCCTCTGTCACTAGGTTGCCTCCCTCATTCAGTAAGGGGCCCACACTTTCCTTGGCTTTCTTCTTGTTGGCAACATACCTGAAGAAACCCTTCTTGTTACTCTTGACATCTCTCGCTAGCTGCAGCTCCAGGTGCGATTTGGCCCTCCTGATTTCATTCCTACATGCCCGAGCATTATTTTTATACTCTTCCCTGGTCATATGTCCAACCTTCCACTTCTTGTAAGCTTCTTTTTTATGTTTAAGATCCGCTAGGATTTCACCGTTAAGCCAAGCTGGTCGCTTGCCATATTTACTATTCTTTCGACACATCGGGATGGTTTGTCCCTGTAACCTCAACAGGGATTCTTTGAAATACAGCCAGCTCTCCTGGACTCCTTTCCCCTTCATGTCAGTCCCGCAGGGGATCCTACCTGTCCGTTCCCTGAGGGAGTCAAAGTCTGCTTTCCTGAAGTCCAGGGTCCGTATCCTTCTGCTTACCTTTCTTCACTGTGTCAGGATCCTGAACTCAACCAACTCATGATCACTGCCTCCCAGATTCCCATCCACTTTTGCTTCCCCCACTAATTCTTCCCAGTTTGTGAGCAGCAGGTCAAGAAAAGTTCCCCCCCTATTTGGCTCCTCTAGCACTTGCACCAGGAAATTGCCCCCTACGCTTTCCAAAAAGTTCCTGGATTATCTATGCACCTCTGTATTGCTCTCCCAGCAGATATCAGGAAAATTAAAGTCACCCATGAGAACCAGGGCGTGCGATCTAGTAGCTTCTGCGAGCTGCCGGAAGAAAGCCTCGTTCACCTCATCCCCCTGGTCCGGTGGTCTATAGCAGACTCCCACCACTACATCACTCTTGTTGCTCACACTTCTAAACTTAATCCAGAGACACTCAGGTTTTTCTGCAGTTTCGTACCGGAGCTCTGAGCAGTCATACTGCTCCCTTACATAGGGAGTTGTAGTTGTATTGTTCAACAATATTATTGTTAATATTATTGTACAACAATATTATTATATTGTTGTAGTTCATAGTGTAGGACCCCCAGAGTCTTAGTCCAGATTTCCAGAAACTGGCAAACTCCAAGTTGGGGTTATGCAGTTTTAACTACATGATCACATACTACTTTTCCCTTGCCTCATTCAGTGCACAGGGTAGACTGTTATCTGCAGATGAGTCAGAGCTGTTTAATGAAGGAGGCTGTTATTGGTAGGACTCCTGCCCCATCTGGAAGGGGTGTACTGAGAAAGTGTGGGGGGGATTGGAGGAAGAGAAAACTGTGTTAAGGTGGAATAACTTCCCAAATGGATGGAATGTGTGATAGACAGTTGAGCTGCTCTGTTGATATAACCAATAAGAAAGCATATGAGGTCGTTCTGAAAATTTTGCATTAGAGGGTAAGTTTGATGAAGCTGGGCTTTGTACTGCTTTTTGGTCTGTGCTGGAGGTGGATGTGAAAGCTGCATGGAGTGTTGGACTACATTAGTGGCAGTGTCATGGGCAAAATGAAGGTGGAAAGGAATGCACGTGTCTTTCATCTTAACTTATTACCATGCTTCTAAGGTTTTTGTGTGGATGGGATGTGTCCTGTCACAACCTTCACTGCCATTGAATGTAGCTTTTGCTTCCAATATACATAAAATATGGCGCAAATCTGTGCTCAGACAGGTGAACAGTTGTGAGTATGGACTAAAGGCATCTCAGACAAAAAGCTTGGTTAGTGTTATTGCTGAAGGTATTTAATGTTGTCTTCAAAAATCAGTGACTGCTGCTGCTTCTGCAGAGGCCTGTTATTCTCACAGTGCTGCCTTGTGAGGAACACATCACAAAGCAGGGTTCTTGTCTGCAATGGAAAAAAATAATCAGTCCAAGAAAGCCAGACTACTCTTCTGTTGAAATTACAGTAGTCAAGATGCGGCCAGGATGTTCAAATAACGAGAAGGATTATTTGGATGTAGACCTTGCTACACCACTACCCTTTTGGATGTAGACCTTGCTACACCTACTTTTGGTGCACTGGAATCAGGCGGTTTTGATGCAATCAATGAGTCTACACCTTGAGACCATTCAGATGCCAAAGTTACTCAATGGCAGCCTGCTTATGAAGCAGAACATTTTGTTGGGAGCACTTAAAAATGGTGTCCCATGAGCTGCACTGGTTACTTGTAAGCCTCTGCAGGGAATCCAAGTTGTCGGTATTGGCGTTAAAAATATATGTGTTACCTGAGAGACCATCTGTCTTGCTCAACCCTGTTCTGCAGCCGCACTCAGCAATGGCACAAAGTGGAAGTTCCCCTGATATAAATGACAAGGGTTGGTTAGCCGGGCATCTCTGTGAGGGCTGCTTGACTCTGGAGCCATTTCCCTGCTTTGTCCACCAGATTTGCTCACCTCTAGGACATATTGGACAATTACTGGACAAGGTACCCTCTCACAAATAATCTACAAAAGAAGAAATCAGTGGCTGGGACATGTGCTAAGAATAGAAAAAGAACGCTTACCAAATACCACCCTTGAATGGAAGCCAAAAAATGCAAGAAGAGAGGAAGGCCGCAAATAACATGGAAATGAACAGTTCTGAATGACATCAAGCACCTCAACCTGAAATGGGAAGATTTCGAGAGAAAGTCAGTTGACAGGCAAGGATGGCAAGTGTGGGTAGCCCGGTGTGCAGCAAAGCACGGAATGGACTAAGGTCTAAGGACATACTACAAAGCTCATCATTGGTCCCGGGCATTTGAGGAGGGGCAAGATTAAGTTAGGTTTGAGTTACATATTAGCACATAGGAAGGACATTTTGGGACCAGAGCCACTTGTGACTGTGGGGCACTAGCAGACCGTTTATATAGGTTGGGGGCGGGGGTATTGTTATGAATTCTAAGCATGATCAGAGCCACCCAAAGCTTGGAGTGGGCACAGCTCACCTCAACTTTTATAAATATACATTTATAAGTGACTGTCCCACTCGAAACCTGGCTTAGTCCCTTACTGACTGCCCCTTCATCCAATTGCTGGCAGGGGTGAAACACATTTTTAGGGATGTCAGTCACTTCTTGAATTATGCAGTAATTATTGTATTTGTCCAGGCACAGAAACAACAGATCATGGTATTGACACTTACAGGAAATGCCTTCCAGAGTTCGAGCAAATTACCTTCCCTTAATGTCCATCTCTCCTGGATGCCTTTTTTTCTTGTCATTTTTTTTGTGGGGTGTCAGCTTAGTGCTGGTGAATAGTTCCTGTTTCATCGCTTTGGAGACTGAAGTCCTTTGTCCCATGGGCAGGTGCAACATGGTTAGTGGCACTGCAAGGACCACGCTCAGGAGTTAGAGGACAGTTCCGCCCTCCCCACCCCCCACTGTTCCTCAGATGTTCTTGTCAGCTGCTGGAAATGGCCCACCTTGATTATCACTACAAAAGGTCCCCCCCCACTCTCCTGCTGGTAATAGCTCACCTTAAGTGATCACCCTGGTTACACAGTATGTATGGTAACACCCATTGTTTCATGGTCTCTATGTATATAAATCTCCCCACTGTATTTTCCACTGAATGCATCCAATGAAGTGAGCTGTAGCTCACGAAAGCTTATGCTCAAATAAATTTGTTAGTCTCCAAGGTGCCACAAGTCCTCCTTTTCTTTTTGCGAATACAGACTAACACGGCTGCTACTCTGGAACTCACAAAACTGTCAGAAGAAAGCTAGAGAGAGGTGCTCCAGAATGGTAAGCCTGCTACACACTCCTTTCCACAATTCAATCACTTTACCTCAAAGAATTTGATTCCATGATACATTAGAATCCATATCACCTCATCAACAGCTCAACTAATTTGATGAGGGAAATGGAACTGCTACAGTAGAAATTTAACTATAAAAGAAAGAACTCAATGAAAAATTTTGTCTCACCAAGTTTAAGTCCATTTCAATTAAGCTGTAATAAGTTCAACCTCTCTTAGTTCATTCCCACTTACATCTGCATGGCTGAGTGGTATCAGGAGATTATTCATAGTAGGGTGCTCTATGAAGGGTTTGGTTCTCAGTATAAATAAGGAATCTTTGCTAACTGCAATGCTGCATATCAGTTTATTGTCACAAGCACAGCAGACTCTGCTGGCCTCACAAATTTTTGAATTCCCTGTCTTCAACCTCTCGCTTTTCAAAAGATGCTAAAAAGTGTATAATTAATTCAGCACCAATAATTATTAAAGTAAGAGGAGGATCTGACACATGCTCCTCTATTTCCCTCCAGGGATGTTTTGGTTCATGAGCCACAAATCACAACTATTATAGGAAAGCAAACTCAGGGGAGGGAGGGGTGTCGTGTGTCAACTTCTCTCTCTTAGGCTCTAGATACATGTACAGATAGCTGGGATTTAAAGGCCTGAAAATCAATGGCCACTGAACAAAGTAAAAGTAACATGTGAAATGAGCGCAGAGAAATTGCACTGTAGCAATCAATGTTAGGATGGAGGGACTGATCACATTAGGAGGCTGCCATTTAGATAGGCAGCAGGTGCTTAAATGGTGAAGGACTTTAGAAACAACTACACTGCGACAGCAGCAGCCAGTGCTGCCCTTGCTGTTGTGTAAGAGACACAGACAAGAAAGGAAGAAGTGTGGGGAGGGAATGCTGTGTTAATTGCAGAAGAGGTTCCTTAGCAACCATTTTGCAGCAGATGGGTACCACAGAGGCTGTGAAAGTAACACCATGTCACTCTAAGTGGGGAGAGGGAAGTTAGAACATCTCCATGGGCAGGACAGCAGAAATCTATCAAATAGTCCTTCTCCAAACAGAGTAGACATTTATAGGGATAAGAAGATCATCCACAGGGGTGCAAGGGGATTGAAATTCATGAGGGACATAAAGCCTTCTGCTTGAGGGCATAAACCAACCACTAACTCTATCAGGTGAGGAAGAAGTTTCTCAGTTAGAGTAGTTGCTATGTAATTGTGTGTTATTGGGTCTCTTGCACCTTCTTCAGCAGCATCTGGTAAAGGCCCTTGTCCGAGATGGGGCTCTTGACTAGACCGGCCACTGCCCAGTTAAGTATCAGAGCTCCTGTGTCCCCCTATGCATGTATCACCTTACATAGTACTTTCCCTGATACCTTCTGCCTTCCCTGTTAATATCTTCTTAACCATCAATGAAACTTCACATCTCATTCCAAGAATTAAATCCAGGAAGCGGCCTGAGTAATCAGGAGTCGTTGGAGTATCTCAAAGACTGTGGAGCATCCTTGTGGTCCAGTTCTCATCTGCAAAAGCAGACAGGAGCTTGCTCATGTATTCTTGTGAGTCCAATTTACCCACACAGGTGGGTTCTTACCCCTTGTGTCTCCATTCCCTTCTGTTACTCTAAACTTTGAGAGACATTTTAATCACTAATGTCAGTGAAACAAATTATTAGAAAAGGGAAAACTATAGATGAACCTGAATTTGCTCCCATGCAAGTCAATAGGTTTTTGTCCCCATTGATTTCAGTGAGTGTATTACGAATAGTAATGGTATTTAACATTTATATCACAGCAGCACCTAGATGCTTCAACCAGACCCCACTGAACTGGCTACTGTACAAACATAAGAAATGGCGTGTCCTGCCTCAAAGAGCTTATGACCTAAAAGGTGAGATATGACAGGTGGATGAAACGTAGCCTTTGTATGTACAAAGAGGAATTGCACTGGTTCAACCTAAACCAATTTAGTTAAGCCAGTGCAAACCCCTGTGTGGACACACACACTCTGGTGTAAGAATGATTTCTTTTGATTTAGCTTGAACTTGTTTCTAATCGATGTAAACTAGCCTGAAGCAAACCAAGGTATAAACTGAAATAAGAGTGTCCCCGAAGGGATGGGCACTAGTTTAACTAACTCGGTATATAAATATGTCTTAGCTTGAACCAGTGCCTCTTCTGCCTGTAGACATGCCTAAGGCTAGGAGGCAGGTACTGGAAGGATGGAGGAACAAAACCAGCAGAATGATTTTAGCACTGACCAGTGGTGTGTGCCATTTTTAGCAAATCAGTAGCAGCAAACACAACTCACCACCTGCCTAGCCATTATCAGATGGCAATTTTCTAAATGAATTATGGGCAGAGATGTAGAGGGCAGCAGGCAATACACGTATGCCATATCCTTGTTTAGCTACTGCTGTTGCCAAGGAATCTATTTTTTTGTGTGTATTTAGTACTTCAATGTCAATTTCTCCCACCGCCCAGGAATAAGCTACTACTGACATTTCCAAGGGGAAATTATATTTTTGGTGTTATTTGTGGGGTTTTCCCCCTCTATCCCAGTCAATTCATTTAGCTGGTAGGAAGACCAACCCCACATTTCATATAATATGCTTTTTTTTTTAATGTAAGGCATTAGCAGGAATGATGCTTCAGCACTGATCTGGAGAAAAAAGCCACTGAAAAGTGTCTTTAAGGTACGAGAAATCCAGTGTAGCATGAATAAAAGCATTTCCATCACATTTCTGTTCTGATTACACACCTACTCAGAAATCGAGATAGCTTGTTTAACTCATCAATCTACTGGGTGCAGTGTCACGGAAATTACAAGGAAGCTGTGCAAGACCTTCTGTGCTGTATTACATTGTACGGACTGGCATACTTATCTGTTGTGGGGGGGAGTTTGAATGTCACGTTTCTGTATGGCTCATACCATGACTCCTCCAAAGCTGACTTTCAACCTTCAGTTCACCGGATTCAAACATAGTGATTTTCAAAAGGATTTTTCCCCCTTCCTTCAATAGTAAATCTAGCCTTTAGGAAAAGAAAGGTTCTCTGTCTTATTAATCATTTTTGGGACAGAGCCCAACGCTGCCTGCTACACTGGCAAGATCCCACCTTAAAGTAGGAAAAGTGGTGGGAGGGCTGCATGTCTTGGTTTGGCTCTTGCTATTTCTTAGTAAATCTATGGTTTTCAGTTAGGGCCCTTTAACAGTAAAGGGAAAATGTAGCTATCATAGTACAAAGGAAAGGAGTACTTGTGGCACCTTAGAGACTAACAAATTTATTTGAGGATAAGCTTTCGTGAGCTACAGCTCACTTCATCGGATGCATTCAGTGGAAAATACAGTGGGGAGATTTATATACACAGAGAACATGAAACAATGGTGTTACCATACACACCATAACCAGTGATCACGGGTAACACCCATTGTTTCATGTTCTCTATGTATATAAATCTCCCCACTGTATTTTCCACTGAATCACTGAATGCATCCAATGAAGTGAGCTGTAGCTCACGAAAGCTTATGCTCAAATAAATTTGTTAGTCTCTAAGGTGCCACAAGTACTCATTTTCTTTTTGCGAATACAGACTAACACAGCTGCTACTCTGAAACCTATAATAGTACAGGCAGTCATCAGACAGCACTATGAAAGTTTGAGCTAGGAGAAAGCCTTGTTCTTAGTGGTGGTGAAGTTATTTTTGTCACTACCAAAGTTGGAGATGGTTTTTTGGTGTGTGTCTCTTCTTGACTAGACTCCTTAGGTGCAGAGCTGCTGCTTACGGGTTATGCTCACTCAAGCCAACACAACCACAATGTGATATCAAAGCTATTACAGTAGCCATCCCTATTGTTAGTTTTCAGGGCGGGCATGGGAATCGTGATACACATTTTAAATGCTCAGACACTTAAAATATTGTCGGGGAGGGAGGGATGAAGATAGCTTTGTCAGTGTAGGGTGTATAAAAGGGTTCCATTTTATACAGAGTTTTTTTCAAAAACAAGGGGGAAACTCACAAACTTCCTCTGGACATTTTCTTGCCCCTTTTATTTTGAAATAGGGAAAATGTCAAATTTTAAAAATTCAGTAAATCTCACCCAGCTCTAAGGATGGTCAAAACCAGGGAACATCTTTTGCAAAAACGAAAACAAAAAATATTGAAATGTTTCTCATTTTTTTCCTTCAAATTTCAAAATGTTGTCAATGTCAAAGTTCAAAACCTTTCAACCTGCTCTAATTTTAAAGCCTGGGAGACCCCGATTGCAAGACCACCTCCTGTAAGAGCTGCTGTACATGCAGGCAATGGTTTTTGTAGTGACAACTCTTATTTCCCCAACCCTGTTTTCCTCGATGCAACGAGCATGCCGTCAACTCCAGGCAGCAAGAGCAGAAAAGCAGCTGCTTCCTGTCTGACAATGTCCTCTTTCTTGCAGGACCCATTTGACGGCCACCATAAAGTCAACAGACAGCGCCACAGCTCATCCAGTGTGTGGTGTGGTCTTCAAGGAGATACTGCATTGGAAAGGTGGTTTCCAGGGAACCTGCATCAGCTCTGAATGGCCAAGAGTATCTGTTCCAGGCAAGATAAATAGTCCTTGGTGACAGCTATGCTCTAGTCAGGTGTGTAACACCAGGCCTAGAAGTTCTCTCTAATGGCCCGAAGACTACACTTAAGGAACATTTAGCACTACCTACAGGTAATGCTAAGGCTGACTCATGGGACTGTAGATGAAATATGATATACAGTTTTCATCTTCTGGTTAATTGGCTTGCATCCAGACCAGGTTGGTATCAGGCAGTTTTCCAGTGACCTCTCTGCAATGCAAAAGTCAGTATGGTTTCCTTAGGAAATCCCAATTGGAGTCGATCAATAATACCTGCCTCATTAGCAACCTCATCTGAGAGATCAAAGATTGAATGGGCTAGAAGAATGAACCATCCTCTCCCTCTATAGCTGGGCTTTCCAGATCAAGATCCAGAGGAAGAGTGAGACCTGAGGGAAGCTTGGCCTGCTGCTGCCTCTGTTGTGTCTAGCATACATGCATAAACTATTCCAGTCTCCAGACGGTCTGTCTTTTCACCAGGAATAAGGTCACTTTTAAAAATAAACAAAGCTTCTCCTTGGTAGACGAAAGTGACTTTATTGGATGTCTAAGTAAACGGCATCTAAACAACATTAAGACTGTGACACAAGTTAACCAAAGATGGCAAATATAGGCTGACACTTTGTCCTTAACTTGAACTGTTCAGCAAGACAGCCTACATTTAAAGCAGAGATTTGGACTTAACTTGCAATCTCCTGGGCTTTGTCACTTTGTTACATGCTTAATGCATTTTAAGGCAGCTTCTGAATTGTTTTGTTTTAGCACCGCATGGGTTAAAGATGGGACAAAACCGTTAGTTACTATTGGTATAACAGGTACCTCCATCAGGGCTCCCTTGAACTAGGTGTTGTACAGACAAATCGAAGAGACCAATCTCTCCCCAGACACTTCAGAATCTCCATGTCTAACAGGACAAATCAGACAAATAGGAGGGGAGTGAGTGGAAGAACGACCTAACAAAACAAACCGGGCTGAATAGAAAACCTTTACAGATTTTGTCAGGGAGTTTTACCAGTACATGGGAGGCAGTGTGTGAGAAATCATAGAGGTGCTTAAAGGATGAACAGACAGGCAGATTAGGTCACTTGCTTCATCACTGGTGACCTAGGATTGTCCCCTGGTGTTTATTGCTTTGTCCAGTCAATTCAGTTTGAGTTAGTTGAGGTGGGCCTGAACTAAAGTCATGGATCTAATCACCTCAAAACTATTTGAAAATTCCACTCCAAATCCAGAATTGGTGGGTCAAACCCATCTCTGGCTAGTTTTAGATTATTCAGGTGATGGGGCTTCTGCCACATCTCCTACAAGACTACTCCACGCTCTGTGATCTCAGACAGGACTTTCCCCTCCACCACACTGATATTCAGCCTAAGTTTTCCCTTTCATATTTTCACTATGTTGTTCCTAATTATACCCATCTGTACCACTTTACATAATTCCTACACATCCTTTTTGACTAGGGATGGCTTTTCCTGCTCAGAAGCAAAATGCCAGATAAAATATCCCCATTTAAACTGGGCTCACATCCTAAAATCCACTCTCTAACCTAACCTTTTCTAAAAATCTAAAATGTTCTACTAATTTTTATCTTCTTACAATTATATATTGAGCTTGTACGTTCTGGCTGGGAGCAAGACAACAAGTGTTGGGTGCCATGAGGGAGACTGTCCTAAGATCTTCACTTTAATCTAGCTGGCAGAGGTATAATAAGATCTTCTGGCTGAATGTTGAATCTAGACAAAATTCAAAAGGGAAATACAATCCAAATTTTTATCATTGAGGGTAACATTGAAGGAACTGGTGGATTCTTGATCACCTGAAATCCTTAATTCAAGACTGGATATCTTTCTAAAAGAGATGCTCTAGGTCAGCCTAGCGGCTTGTAGTTTAATTCAGAAATCACTGGTCGACGATCTAAGGTCTTTCTTTATGAAGGTCAGACTAGAAGATTCTAATGGGTCCTTCAGGCCCTAACTGTATTAATAAGACCTTGAGCCTACTTTGAAGTAGGAGTTGTGTTCTGAATATTTTTATATTTGCCTTTCAATAGCATTACTCATTATCCTTCTAGCGCTCATATCTATCATCTTTTATTTTCATTAGTATTTGTATGAATATAGTCCCTAGGACTCCAGTCATGGAGTCACGTGCTAGGAGCTGTACAAACAATGAACAAAATGACTGTCCCTGTTCAAAGTGCTGACAATCTAAATATAAGGTAGAGAAGGACAACAAAACAGTGAGTCAATAGTGGTCAGCATGAAACTTTAACAGAGGAAGTTGGCATCCTGACTTGATCAGCTGTTGGAGTCGACATCTTGATAGTGTATGAGAGATATAGGTAGGATGGGCTAAGCAGTTTATGTTTGATAGAATAAAGAGTGAGCCAGTGCAGCAATGCAGAGAGGGCTGACATGGTCAAAGTGACAAGCTAGGAAAATAATCTTTGCAACAGCACTCTGCCTGGATACAGGTGGGGCAAGATTGCATTTGCCAAGGTCAGAGGAGGATGTCGCAGTAATCGAGACGTCAGATGATGAGCCTGTAGCTGTGTGGATGGATAGGAAAAGCCAGATCTTAGAGATGCTATGTAGAAAAAATCTGCAAGATTTAGACATATCCTGGATGTGAGGACCCTGGAGTATTGACCTCAGTGTGTCAATGTGAAAAATTAAATCTGAACAGCCTTTTAGGATGGTAGAATTTGATTCTGCTCCCCTTCTGAATATGCTGGTCATTTTATTAAACAGTGTACACTCTCAATAAAATTATTATCAAAAGTAGTGTAATTTTAGACCAATGCAACAAAACCAGCCAATCTGTAGGTAAATTCTCCTGTGAATCATTATTACCTACAGGCTCTTTCATTTTCTTTTGGTTGAACAAGAAATTATGGCTATTCACTGGAAGTAATTTTCTGTCCATTTTGGTCCCTTTGAGTTGTATTCGGAATGTAAGATGCTGAGCTCATCCCCACATAGTAACACTAAAACTAAGTGGCATTCAAGAATACCAAAGGTAGCATCTCTCTCCCTGATTGAGCCCACAGGGTTACCTGTGCAGAGCATGATTACAAGGACCCAAGCAAAACATTGTTAGGTAATGAGTGCTGGTTCTGAACTCCATGAGAAATGTACCCCATGATTTCACAGAGGGGGACACAAGCTCATTAAGGGTGTTGTTTCCTTAAGAGTCAGCAGAATCGGAAAGGAAACTAATTCCCATAAAGGTGGGCCTTGTATACAACATTATTTGATCTGACAGGAACAGCCACACCAAACTGATTGTACAGCTACTCTTGCCACAGACAGACTCCCTCGAACACCTAGCCCTGGAGAGAGATTTAACGCCTAGCCAGAAGTGCCTACATTGTGCTTCATAGGCCATTGGTGATCCCTGGAGCACCTGTAGAACAAGTTGGTCACATAGTGTGCCCTCCTTATTTCCAGCTGCTAAGTAGCATTAAAAGACAACTAAAAACACATTAAAGACTTCCCTGCTGCTATCCTGCCCTCAAAGCAATCGCTGCAGAAGCCACAAGGATGTTACGCAATCTGAAAGAGAAAGGGCCTGGGGCCAGAGCCTCAGCTAGGGTATATCAGCCTAACTCCATCGGAGTCAATGGGGATCTAGCCCATTAACTCCAATGGAGCTATGCTGATTTACTCCAGCTGGGGATCTGGTCTGTAATGTGTTGGCTTGTCCCCAGCCAACAAAGGACTCACAGCCACTTCCAGAGTCTCTTTCCAAGCAGTTTTATGTCCCTAACGTGCAAAAACACAAGATAGTTCTTCAGCCCACCCTGGGCTACAGCTCCTGGGGAATTTTCCCCTTTGTCTTTCAGTCCCTCCTCCATCAGGACCTATGGCAGGATTCTTGTGTGCTCTTTTAGCTGAGCAGCTTTCTCCCTGGAGGTCCTTTCCTCAGCCACTCTCATGACATGGCCCATTCATTCCTGTGGAGCTGCATGGATTTAAACCAGCTGGGGGTCTGACCCACTGACTACAATGTAGCTAGACCCATTTAAGCCCCCATAGGGATGGTGGGTCATGGGAGAAGAGGTGTCTATGGGGCAATTGGTGTATTAAAAAGGGGTCTATCACATTATGCAAGTCCACTGCTGCAAGGTGGAGCGTGGCTATCTACCTCTAGACTGTAGCTAATCATAAGAACAAGAGGCAGGTCTCTCTCCCAAATGGCCAGGGAAGGGGGTGTATAAAAAAATCTCTTTGTTTCAAAGATATGAAAAGGAGAAAAAATGGGTAAATACAAAAGACAATCACAACTTGTTTGAAAGAAATTTGGGGGCAAGGGTGGCATGGAAGGGGGTGTGGGCAGGAGGAGGAATCTGTAAACTGGCTGCAATGAACCAGGGGTGGGGACAGCAAGAGGCATAGAGGGATGCATAGGAAGGGTGAAGGCAGTGCATGGTACTGGGGTAGCCTCGAGTGGCGCATGAAGAGGGATAAGGGACATGGAGGTGGGGGAACTTGAGAGTCATGAACTTTGCCATTCTGGTCCCTGTGCCAGCCTCCCTTCAACTCTAACCCCTGCAGCTGAAATGAGCTCCCTGCCCCCTGCACCATCCCAATTCAGTCAGAGGATTCAGAGCAAAGCATGGGGGTTGCTACAGAGCATCCACTGTTTCCCTCTGTGCAAAGGTTCTCTCATGAAGTCAGAGAAGAAGACAGTGTCCTCTGACTCAGGTGACCGATCCCATGCCAGGGGTCAAAGAGTCAAAGAGAACTCCCACAAGGCGAGAATTTGTCAGGGGAAAAGGGGCTGCATGCACTGGATAGCTCCTTCTGACTTGGCTAAGTTCAACACCCCAGCTTCTGATACTCTGGTTGAACAGCTACAGGGCAGCGTAACTAACTCACTCACTCAAAAGCCCTTACGCAAACATGAAACCCAAAATGTGGTTAATTCAGAGTTCATTGTTTCTTTCTTCTCCCCACAAGTACTGGGCCACAGTAAGATATGAAGAAGCATCGACTCTATTAGGTTTTAGCTATTCACTATATTAATCATAATCCAGCTCACCTTTCAAAAAGTAAATAACATCTTTAAGATTATCAGACTCAGTTTTGAGCAACATTTTTCTTATTAAACAAGCACACAAGGCTGGGAAAAATCAATTGGCAAGTTAGGCTGGGCTGAGTGTAGAAGGTGTTTGTTATCACCCATGTAGTCACTGCAAAAGATGACAAAGCTGCCACATTATGAGCGAACGTAATTTTGCAGGGCTCAGGATGGATTCAGGTTTCCAGCTTCTTCCCTTTTGTAAGGGAGTGCGCTGTGCATGCATATTCCTTCCCAGCAAAATTCAGCTGCTTTCATGTCAGACTATTTAAGACTCCCAGGGAAGATGCGGTAGGTACAGCATATGACAAACGGACACTGCACAGGGTTCTACAGCATTGGTGCTCTTTACTTAATCACCTGAGAAATGCACAGATCTATATGAAAGCAACAAACCCTACACATATTCCCCCTGTCCAGCACACCTTTCCCTTGGGAGTCTTTGGGGAACCATGTGAGTTCAGGTAGGCAGTCCCGTTTCCCCCCGGCCCAACTGCTGCAGAAGCCTCCCTTGTCTTAAGCTGGCAAAAAATGGCCAAAAAGAGCAGCTCCTGCCCTTCATAGCTTTCCAGTCTCTGAGTTAGGTGCCTCAACAGCAGATCACAGAGTACCTCCAGGGGGCTTTGTTGCTAGGCAACGTCTCCTTGCTAAACCAGTTCCCTAAGGTAGGAGGCAGTCTATTGTCCAGGAAGTTTGTAGTTCAATAGAGGACCATCCAAATGTAATGACCTTCTATAGTCAGCTCCATACCACTACTCTGTGGGAATTTCAGCCCAACATGGAGGTAAAGAGGCAACAGAGAAGGTAAAGAACCCCACTTCCAAAATGAAATCTGCAGTCTGACACAGCTACATATAATGCACCCACAATAGCTAGCAGGATTCCTAAGTTGTACAGATAGTCCCCAAACCATCACAGTCTGTCACTTTGACTATTTAGCTGTACTGGAGTGGAGCCTAGCTCGTACAATCACAAATGGGACCTCAGAGTGCCAGGATGTGTACGAAGACATAGTAAGTGACGGCTTTTTCCCAAAGGGTGTCGGGGGAACAGAGGCACAGAGAGGTAACGTGAGTTGCCCAAGGTTACAGAGCAGGTCAGTGTTGAAGCCAGGAACAGAATCCAGGACTTCTGATGCCCATCCATCGGACCATGTATTCCTAATGCAAGGTAGTCAAAGTCAGTGCAGGGCTGTACCTCAGACCCCAGGTTTTGGTACCCAAAATTCATTAATATCTATTTCACTAAATGTTTGTAAATAAATTTGAAAAAAATCAAATTAAAATTTTCCACTTTTTTTTCCATGTGAAAACTGCATCCTTTGTACCCCTGTGACATGAAAACAACATGGAAACTACAGAACTTTTTGCAAAGCTAGTTTTCCTTCTTTTTGCCACATCTGTTCAGGATACTGAGCGCGTCAGCAAGAACACTCCAAGTATCAGTTTCACATAACCCCCAAGCCCACTGTTGCAGGTTTCTCCCCTCTTTATGGCTAATTCGTGGCCAGAATAAAACCGTGCTGTATTAGTGACTTTGAAATATACACTAAGCAGTCCGTTGCTGTAGATTAATGTGCTATTATTTTCCATATTTGATTTACTATCTTTGTTAATCCTGATGCAATATTTAGGTATTAAGGATCAATAGGGCCTCTAATAGCCACATATTTACATTGTTATAATGTGTAAGTCATGCACAGAACTCTCAATATTCAGTTTACTTTGTTAGATGTGTTCTCTAGGCAATTTCGGAACCTTCACCTGGCCTCTTCATGTGATCTGATAACAAGTATCAAGTGAATATTTATAGTGAATACTTGAATGTAACCTGTTTAATTAAATTAATCAATAACACTGTTATCCTTGCTATTGATTTTTAGAAATATTTAGTTGCATATTGCTGGCTCATAGGGTTATTTTAACATCAGAGATAGTATTAGTTGACCTCTACAATAATTTAAAAGTGATGCTCAGCCATTTCTTTGCAGAGAGAGTTGAAATGAAGCCATTATATTATAGGTTTCTTGTGATCTAGGAGCATATTTTGTAACTCTGTTCAATAAGGTATGCATTGTCATCCCTGTCACTGTAGAAGAAATTCTGGCCCCATTGAAGGCAATGGGAGTTATCACTCATTTTAGCTGAGCTAGGATTTTACCCTATCTTTTTAATGGCATTAAGATTTTGCTGATCTTTAATCACATGATCAGAAATCTCTACCCAGCACTTATTCAAAATAATTTTTAATTGAAAACTACTTATGCCTGTGACATTTAGTTATTTGCTGCACTTTCTCAATGTTGAAGTCAAGTTCAAGGTATCTTCACAAAGATTGCTAGTGCAGTGAATAATATCTATGCAAGACCAATATAAGCCGACTTCCGCATTTCCGACTTGGACCATAAATTGCCTCACAGAGTGTATGGCTGCTGCATTATTGCCGACAAATACAGGGTCTTGTGGGTATATGCAAATGTGTGTGGGGAGAGGGGTTGCTGTTGGGGTTTTTTTGTAAGCATCTCATCAAGTTGCAGTGGGGGAGGTTTAGGTTGGATATTAGGAAAAACTTTTTCACTAGGAGGGTGTTGAAGCACTGGAATGCCTTATCTAGGGAGGTGGTGGAATCTCCTCCTTAGAAGTTTTTAAGGTCAGGTTTGACAAAGCCCTGGCTGAGATGATTTAGTTGGGGATTGGTCCTGCTTTGAGCAGGGGGTTGGACTAGATGACCTCCTGAGGTCCCTTCCAACCCTGATATTCTATGATTCTGTGATTCTATCCAGGGATGAAAATGGGGTCACCTTGAAAACAATCATTGGACTGTCTTTGTCCATTTGGAAACCAGGGTTATTCCTTAAGTGCCAGCTGCATGCTTGGCTCTGCCTCGGCAAGCTATGAAAGAAGGTATGATCCATACCAGCAGAGCTTCCAATCTAAACAGATGGAGAACACATCCTACCGAAAGAACTAGAAGATGATGCTACCTTAGGCCCTATTCATATCCCAATGAAGTCAATGGAAGCTATGCTATTTATTGAAGTTATAATGGGGTAAGTCCTTTAATGACTTTATTTATTGGCTATGTAGGAAGCAACAGCTTTTGTTGAGGTTGGACAACCTTAACTGATTGGGTTGAAATTTTCCATGCTCGGTTTCTGCCTCAGAGTGACTTTTTTTTTTTTTGGAAAGTTGCAAGATAAAGCAGGAGTTCCCCTGCTATTGCTCTTTTCATCTGCCAGGGGCCACTGTGTGGCATCCGAACTGAGATCAGGAAGACTGTCTGTCCTGTGGTCTCAGTCTGGTGTCCTGGCAGCATAGAGGAGGTTGGAGAAGGTTGAAATAACATTACTGAAGTGCAGAGGGTGAGGAGTTGGACCTGGGGAATGTCATGGGGGAAGAGGGGGCAGGGGATGAGGGTTAGACAAGGGGTGGGGGTAACTGAGACAAAAAGCTGGGTGCAGGGAGGAGCCGAGGGGGAAATTGTGATGAGGGGGCAAGGGAGCAGGAGGATGAGGAATGGGACAAGGAGTCCAGGGGGGAGGAGGAGAAGACATGCCTGTGATGTGGAGAGGGGGTGGGGCTAGGGACTAAGACAGGGATGAGCATCTGAAGCAGGTGTCAGTGATGTGAGACTGTGACTGGAAGTTCAACAACGCTAAGCTGAAAGGGACCGGGGCAGAAAGGTATAGAACCGCTAGACTGCATTCCCCTCAGAACCTGAACTGGAGACCAGGGCTCGTGAGTCACAACATTCCTCTGCTGTCAGCAAATATCCAAGAAATCCTCTGGCAAAGTGTGTGCCTCATTTCCCTCTAGTGGCTGGCCCGCATAGAAGATGACAACCTACTACTGCTATTATCTACTCAAGGGGCAGAGCTCTATGCTGTGGATCTAATGGTTCTAACCTCTATCCACCTATGTGACTTGCCCAGCATCACATAGAAACTCTGTACTGGGGAAGGTAGACAACGCATTTGTCATTGAGGCATTCAGCTGCCTAAACCAGGAGACCCCCCGCCCTGCCATATTCAATACACACCTTCCAATTAGTGCAAGAAAGAAGACGCGTCCTACAGATAACAGCCTCCTTCACTCCACAACCTGATTTGTTCACATAGCAGGTTCATCCTGTTCACTGAATAAGGCAAGGGGCCCTGCAGAAAAAAACAGTATGTGATTATGTAATTAAAGGCAGTATCCTAATGCAGACACACAAGGGGATTGAACGAAGGTTGCACGGGCACCCTTGATGCTGGTCTTTCCTAATATTTGAGTGCCTAACTTTGCAACTTTAATGATATTCTTTTAAAGCAGTTTTCTTTTTTGGATGCAATTTACATCTTTACTAAATACAGCAGATGGAGAGAGCAATTCAGTGGCAGTGTTTTTATTACCATATGTTGGCATTTGCAGGCTTTGCAGAAAAGATGAGTCTTAAGGAAAGATCTGAAAGATACATTGAACCAGGAAGATCATCTCAGACGTAAGGGTAGCAAATGGGAAGCGGCTTTCATTAGCAAAGAAGGGGGCTATGGTAAGAGAGAAAAGATGCAAGCAGGACCAGCATTAAATATAAATCCAAAAGGAATACAGGAACTTGCTAGTACATAGATGTGCTAGGAAGCTTCTCAGAAACGTCCTTCCTACATGGTGTTGGACAGGAGAACAAGTCATCACCTGACTATTCTATCTGCAGATGCAGACACAGATGTGATGCAGTTTACAGAGACCAGAACCCTGGCTGTGAGCCCTTGAACCAGCTATTGCTGTTTTGAGTCACTGTGAGATTTATTCATAGACAACAAAAGCATAACATTTTGAAGCAAGCAGTTGGCCGAAGCTATTCCCAAGCTGATCTGACTCACCAGGCCAAAACAGGACAATTCTGAAGTATACAAGCAGAAAAGCCCCAAGTGAATACCCTCCCAGTTACACTAATTGGAAAATGGTATATATTTTCCCCCAAAAAATGTTGAGTGCAATCAAACATCCATTTTGTTCCAAAAAAGTTTGGTTTTATGATGTAACAAAAGCTAAATTTTAGTTAGTTTAAAGGTTTTCTTTTTTTTCCCTTTCTCCTCTTTTTTTTTCCACTGGAGAAGAAATGGAAGGAAAAAATAACCCTTTGGTTTTCAAAAAGTAGTTGTTCCCCCCCCCCCAGTTTTTTTGGGGGGTGGGAGCTTGTCAAAAAAATCAGAAAATACGAATAGAAACAAAAATGTTCATTCTGTCAAAAAGCGATTTTTTTCCCCATAAAAACCAACCAATAAACCACTGTTTGGATGAGAAAATTTCAACCAGCTCAACCTCCTTCCTGTGGCTGCCAAACCTTCAGATGCAAGGGGCACCTGAGTCATAGGAGGACCCATCCCATCTGGAACTGGGCAAAATGTTTATGTGAAGATGCTTCTGTTCCTGGCTCTGTGCTCAGGGTGTGGACCATGAGTTGTGTTGTGATAACTTGAGCCCCCACTTCAGAGGCTCTGGTTAGTAAGGGTAAGTTCACAGATGGACAAACACCCAGGCTTCTTATCAGAGGAGCAGTCTGTCCAAGTTTGTCAGTTCCACAAACCGACCCTTTACCCACAATGCACTCTAGCCCTTGAGTCCTTCCCTGGAGTCAGGGTATCTGCAGGACCTTCCGGATCACCACAGCTCTTCTCCCAGTAGCACACAGCTATCTGTAGCTATCTGGGAAGTCCCTTTCCCTTGGGATCCTCCTCTCTCTAGAAGCACTCTCCCCTAACTGAGCTCTGGTAACCTTTTAACAGCTTTGGTAGCCACTTAGCTGTCAACCAGCTACCAAGGCAGTTAATTAATTATGGGTGGGACAAGACCAGCTTGTTCTCCTTAAAGAAGCCCTCACTGGGCCCTTACTCCCTTTAGAAGGGCTATCCACCCCATGACACACATCCTCCTGGTTCCCCATCCTTCTGGTCCCCTAACATTCTCCTCAAATGCAGCCCAGTTCTGGAGAGATGCTCATTGTACCCCCTTGCTCCCCAGGTGTAACACATTTCTCCACCATAGAATTTTGGGGGAGATGAAAGGAAACTTGGTTGCACGTTGAATGTTGTTATTTTCTATTTGGGAAGCGAACGAAATAAACTTGAAATGGCCCCTCGCTTAGCTGTCCAGGCTCACCCACACCTCTTGTTTTAGGGAGAGGCTGCAGTGAGATGATATATAACCCTCTGTTAGCTTTTACCCAGTTCCACACATTAAATTGTAGCTGAATAAAGGTCAGCGGTAGGCTAAGAAAACAGACTAAATTACACAAGCCACCTCAGTAAGGAAAGACATTACTTAAGTGTGGGGGAGGGATAGCTCAGTGGTTTGAGCATTGGCCTGCTGAACCCAGGGCTGTGAGTTCAATCCATGAGGGGGCCATTTAGGGATCTGGGGCAAAAATTGGGGATTGGTCCTGCTTTGAACTGGGGGTTGGACTAGATGACCTCCTGAGGTCCCTTCCAACTCTGATATTCTATGATTAAGTAGTACATTAAATTAACTCTTCTCTAGCTTGGGAAGTTCATCACAGACTGTGTGGCAAAGCCAATCCATGAAGACATTGACTTCCAACAGTCATTGCTGGCCCAAACTTAGGGGGCGCTGGGTACCTCGTGGGAAGACTGAACACCATTAACTCCCAATTAAATCCATGGTCTCTAGCCTGCACTGCTGATGTCAGTGGACTGGAGTCAAGAGACCTGAGTTCTATTTTTGGCTCTGCTACTGAGTTCCTGCATGGCCTTAGCCCAAGTTACTTTTACTATCTCCGAGTCTCTCGGCTGTAAAATTAGGGTAAAACTTGCTTCCCTTTGCAAGGCACTGTGAGAGGCATAGCTGAAAAGGGCTACATAAGGGTTATTATCCATCACTGGAGGCAGGCCCACCGACAGCAATTCTGGGCCCCAGGGCTGAACAGTTAGTGTGCGGCCACCATGTATCATGCAGGGCAGGGCTGAGAGCAAACTCTCCATCAGGGGCAGCGAGTTGTATGGGCCCGTGGTGCCCATGCTCCAGAAATATTCAGAGAACAGGGGCTCAGCTCCACCAATGTTTGGGGCTGGGTCTCTCCCTCGGCCCTGCCTGCCGCTCCTTGGCAATTTAAAAGGGCCTGGGGGCCCCCATCACCACCACTGGTTGCACCACGGGGGCTAAAGTGGCTTCCTGCCCGTCCTTGCTCCGCACAGCGTACCACTTCTGGAAGCAGCCGGCACGTCCCTGCGGCCCCTGGGGTGGGGGAGTGTTTCTACGTGCTGCCCCTGCCCCAAGCGCC
Organism: Lepidochelys olivacea; assembly: GCF_965140295.1. Taxonomy (NCBI): domain Eukaryota; kingdom Metazoa; phylum Chordata; order Testudines; family Cheloniidae; genus Lepidochelys; species Lepidochelys olivacea. Next base: position 14,058,403 of record NC_140412.1, read on the forward strand.
GACTCTGCCATTGGAACTGTGGCCAATGGGGCAACGGTGCACAGAGAACCCCCAGCTCCCCTGCCTAGGAGCCGCTGCCAGAGGGGTGTGCGGGTTGCTTTCGGGAGCTGCCCAAGGTAAGCGTCTCACCCCCTCCCGCACTGGAACCCCCTGCCCAGCCCAGAGCTTGCACCCTGCACACAAACTCCCTCCCAGAGCCCGCACCCCCTCCTGCACCCCAACCCCCTCCCAGAGCCTTAGGCAGGTGTGGGGGTGGGGTGGGACTTGTACCCGTTCTGGGCACCACCAAAAAGTATACAAACCTGCTGCCTCTGCTCTCCATCTAGCCTTCTGTAGCCTGGTTCCCTTTTGAAGTCAAGCCACTTTACAAATCCATCTTCCATTTGCATATACATACATTATGCAGCATATGATCAACATAATAATTGGCATGAAAAGGTTTCGCATAATGCACTGTTACAAAATGTTGCTATGCAAAATTTGAGGGGAGGAGGGCTTCTTCTTTAAAAAAAAAACAAAAAAAAACCCTCCAACCCACTTTGTCTAAGGAAATCCTGAATGAAGGGAAAAAATGGGTAATTGAGGAGGACATGGGGATTAGAACTTTTTAATGACAGACTGACTGGCTCATGGTAATGAGCAGCTGTGGCAAAGTTCTTGGTATGGCAAATGAACACTAGTGAATTTCTGCTTTAGTAATTCCCAGGAATAAGTCTGGGAAGACAACTCATTTGTGTAAAGTTACCTTTAGCATGTAGGAATGGCTGGGGTCTATTGAAGGGAAGAAGCCAGCAGTTAAAGCTGGAGATTCTCTTAACCCCTTACTTGTTTCAGAAACAATCTTCCTAGGGAACAAAGGAAAACGTCTGCTTTTGACTCAAAATGACACTTCTGGGGGCTTTCAGGATGTTGGATGATGTAACCATTTATGCTTAACATTTATGCTTGCCTAAAAGCCCAAATTAAAATAAAATAAATAAATAAAAACAACAGCCAAATAAGCAAAACAAGCGCCACTGTTTAAAAGGAACAGAGGGGAAAAAAGACCCCTCACCCTAATACAATCTTAGCTGCTTTTGTCAGATTGAAAGGATTTTATCCAATTTCCCCATTAATCAGCTGATAAAGGGGCCCCACAGTCTGACACCAAGCATAGGATAATGTCAATGTTATTTGCAAACTGCTGCATTATAGTGACAGCCTAATGTTTATTACTATCAAATTACTGTCATTTTATTAAAAGGACCCAAAGAATTGGCTTTGCTAAGTACAGCTTTCAGTCCCGCTGAAAGGAAAAGCGAGCGATTCTGCTCTCTCTCTCTCTCTCCCGTGCTGTTCTCCATGACTTGAACACAACATTTGCATTGGTTTGTGCAGATGGCTCTGTGAACATGCTAACTAATGTACAATGCCTGGAATTTTAAAGAGGCGGAAACCTTTTCTTCTGGAGCACTCCTTGGATTATTTTTGCTGAAAGTAGCGGAGTAGTGCATGGCCTAAATTTTTTTTTTCTGGAATGCTTATGCTGTTCGGGCTAGATTCTGCTATCCTTACTCAGGGTGACTAGTTGGTCGCTCCGCTAAGTCAGTGGGAGCACTTGGAGAGTAAGGTGCTACTCAGTTTGAGTAAGGGTATCAGAACCTGGCCCACCAGATTTGTACGTAGAGCACAGCCACAGTGTAACAGCTTCAGCAGCTAGGATCTTCCCAGTCACTAGGGCAAAACATTTCCAAAGTAGCCACAGATTCAGGGTAGCTCAATTTTTGGGTGCCCAGCTTGGCACATTTTGGACCCAAGCATGCAGCACTTCAGATGAGGTCAGTGTAGGGTGACCAGATAGCAAGTGCGAAAAATTGGGACAGGCAGTGAGGGGGTAATAGGCCCCTATATATATAAAAAAAGCCCAGAATATTGGGACTGTCCCTATAAAATGGGGACATCCGGTCACTTTAGATCAGTGGGAGCTGCTGGGGCTCCGCACCTTCGAATATCAGGCTCCTGGTGTCTCAAATTGGAAACCTGAAAATGGAGGCATCCAAAATCTGCTGCCTGATCCTGTGATGTTCTGAGCTCCTCCTACAAGGAGCTGAGCACCCTCAACTCATGGGAATCGATGGCATTCAGCGTCCTTATTTAGGTGGAAGGACACAGGACTGGGTAACAAATACTATTACAAGAGAACTGAAAGACCTGCCAAGGCAGGCTCCTGAATGCCGAAACAGGGAGGCACAGAGCCCTCCACAGGTGGGAATGCTGCCCCAGAGGTACGGTGCAGCATGCTCTATGTAGGAAGGGGACTGGCAATCACACTGATTTCCGCCCCTCTTGGTGGATCAGAGGCTTTACTGCTGCAGGCAGGTTCCTAGCACCACGAGGTGCAGAAAAGCTGGAACTTGGAAAAGTGAACTCGGCATTTTCAGCAGTTGCTCGAATGTGTCATTTCCTTGGGACACAATCAGCCAGGGAGTTCATAATGTAACATTTGCACCTTGAAAAAAGAAAAGGAGTACTTGTGGCACCTTAGAAACTAACCAATTTATTTGAGCATGAGCTTTCGAGAGCTACAGCTCACTTCATCGGATGCATGCCGTGGAAACTGCAGCAGACATTATATACACACAGAGATCATGAAACAATACCTCCTCCCACCCCACTCTCCTGCTGGTAATAGCTTATCTAAAGTGATCATCAAGTTGGGCCATTTCCAGCACAAATCCAGGTTTCATGGTCTCTGTGTATATAATGTCTTCTGACTTCCTGAGGAAACTACAGTCCATCGGTGATCTTCCTGATAACACCATCCTGGCCACTATGGATGTAGAAGCCCTCTACACCGACATTCCACACAATGATGGACTACAAGCCGTCAGGAACAGTATCCCCGATAATGTCACGGCTAACCTGGTGGCTGAACTTTGTGACTTTGTCCTCACCCATAACTATTTCACATTTGGGGACAATGTATACCTTCAGATCAGCGGCACTGCTATGGGTACCCCCATGGCCCCACAGTATGCCAACGTTTTTATGGCTGACTTAGAACAACGCTTCCTCAGCTCTCGTCCCCTAATGCCCCTACTCTACTTGCGCCATATTGATGACATCTTCATCATCTGGACCCATGGAAAAGAAGCCCTTGAGGAATTCCACCATGATTTCAACAATTTCCATCCCACCATCAACCTCAGCCTGGTCCAGTCCACACAAGAGATCCACTTCCTGGACACTACAGTGCTAATAAAAGATGGTCACATAAACACCACCCTATATCAGAAACCTACTGACCGCTATTCCTACCTACATGCCTCCAGCTTTCACCCTGACCACACCACACGATCCATCGTCTACTGCCAAGCTCTGCGATACAACTGCATTTGCTCCAACCCCTGAGACAGAGACAAACACAAGATTTCTATCAAGCATTCTTACAACTACAATACCCACCTGCAGAAGTGAAGAAACAGATTGACAGAGCCAGAAGAGTTTCCAGAAGTCACCTACTACAGGACAGGCCTAACAAAGATAATAACAGAACACCACTAGCCGTCACCTTCAGCCCCCAACTAAAACCCCTCCAACACATTATTAAGGATCTACAACCTATCCTGAAGGATGACCCAACACTCTCACAAATCTTGGGAGACAGGCCAGTCCTTGCCTACAGATAGCCCCCCCAACCTGAAGCAAATACTCACCAGCAACCACATACCACACAACAGAACCACTAAGCCAGGAACCTATCCTTGCAACAAAGCCCGTTGCCAACTGTGCCCACATATCTATTCAGGGGACACCATCACAGGGCCTAATAACATCAGCCACACTATCAGAGGCTCGTTCACCTGCACATCCACCAATGTGATCTATGCCATCATGTGCCAGCAATGCCCCGCTGCCATGTACATTGGTCAAACTGGACAGTCTCTACGTAAAAGAATAAATGGACACAAATCAGATGTCAAGAATTATAACATTCATAAACCAGTCGGAGAACACTTCAATCTCTCTGGTTACGCGATTACAGACATGAAAGTTGCTATATTACAACAAAAAAACTTCAAATCCAGACTCCAGCGAGAGACTGCTGAATTGGAATTCATTTACAAATTGGATACAATTAACTTAGGCTTGAATAGAGACTGGGAGTGGCTAACTCATTATGCAAGGTAACCTATTTCCCCTTGTTTTTTCCTACCCCCTTCCCCCCAGACGTTCTTGTTAAACCCTGGATTTGTGCTGGAAATGGCCCACCTTGATTATCATACGCATTGTAAGGAGAGCGATCACTTTAGATTAGCTATTACCAGCAGGACAGTGGGTTTGTGTGTGTGTTGGGGGGGGGGGGGGTTTGAGAAAACCTGGATTTGTGCTGGAAATGGCCCAACTTGATTATCATATACATTGCAAGGAGAGTGATCACTGTAGATGGGCTATTGCCAGCAGGAGAGTGGGGTGGGGGGAGGTATTTTTTCATGCTTTGTGTGTATAAAAGGATCTTCTACACTTTCCACAGTATGCATCCGATGAAGTGAGCTGTAGCTCATGAAAGCTTATGCTCAAATAAATTGGTTAGTCTCTAAGGTGCCACAAGTACTCCTTTTCTTTTTGCGAATACAGACTAACATGGCTGTTACTCTGAAACCTATTCCACTCCAGAGTTTTGTTTTTTTCTAATTCTCTTTGGACTCTAGATTGCAGTTTCTCTAAATATTAGACAAGACTGTCTCTGTTCTATTATGTTCTACTTTTTTCATTTCCATGGTGTCCAAGGTCATTCTGACTGATCGGATTACTGGCCAGGGGTCATTCTTACACCTAGTGATGAGCAAATTACAAACTATTCAGAGTTCCCTCAGATAAATATCCAAAATGATTACTGAAAACTTTTCAGAACAACTGAAAGAGACTCATGATGCCCTCTCATCCGAGAGACGAGCAGGGCTTAGGAGTGTACATTTGTTTGGCAAATCTCCAGCTAGGGTCTGACCTGGAAGCCATGTAGAATTCAGCTAACTGCATTTCACTTGGAACCTTTCAAATCCCAAACCTAGGAAAGTGGGATAAACTGCCACAGACCAAAAGCAAAAGAACCATCAACATTAGCAAAGAAGGAAACCTTGGCATTCTTGCACTGCTCTTCTGTCCGCTTCTACTTCCAAAGTGAATTACAATCAACTGAATAAAGGCCACTTTCATTGGGATGAGTGTCCACACAGGGGTTTAATGTGGTTTAACTAATTCATTTTAAAGTCACAACTCGTTAATTTGGATTAATTTTCTCGAGTGTCCCCATGTAGCAAGCCCTCAAGCTCCTTCTCCAAAGCCAAATATTACTACATAAAGACTCGTAAGTCTGGTTTCTGAGGCATGACCCACACCACATGACTTGCCATGAGCTGAACTAGCCCAAGTTGTGGACGTAGTTGATACCCCTTCTAAGACTGTTCCTGACCAGAGGTGGTCTTCTCATGTGGAAGGGTGATGATGAAGATTATAGAGTAGGAAGGACAACCCAATGTGCATAGAGAGTCCCTTAATAAGAATCTTCTGTGCTGAGCAGTGTTTGTGTCTAAGAAATGGGTTCCTGATAGCTTGGCTGAATGCAGAGCTCCACCAGCTCTGGTAACTTAGTGTCAAGTGAGATTTACAAAAAGAAAAATAAATAACTCAAGAGGCATAACTGTCCGAGCCAGCAGCGTGGGAGGGAAATAATGCAGACAGCTCATCACTGGGCCAGTTCCTATGCCAGCAAGGCGCAACCTTGAGGGTGCCTGCTCATTGCCAGTTCAGTATGGGTCATCTGTGTCATTGCCTTGATTGCACAACATGTGCAAGCAGTGGCCTGCATTGGCAGTAATTCTGCACTTATTGGCCGGCAGACACACATTGTTTGAGAAAGTCAATTTGCATTGTATAACGTGTTCCCATTATACACTAAGGGCCAGATCCACAACAGGTGGAAATCCGGATACCTCCACCAATGTCCAAGGAGCTACACCATCTGAAAATCTGGCTTTTTTGTTTCAAAATAAAAATAATAAAAGGCAAATTCAAATTAAACATACGGCACGCTACTGCTAAGTTCAGGCAGGATGAGTCATTTCCAAGACATCTGGGAAACTACAAGTATTTGAGTTGTTGTAATCAACAAGAACTTAATTGCATATACTATTGACCTGTAGTACACAGAGATGGATTTAGAATCAAACATTCATAATGGGATTTGGTAGCAATAAAAATCTGGTGCGGAAGAGATTGCTAAATGCTTTTGGGGAACTGGTCGTTTCTGAAGATATAATAATTTGTGTATAATCCCAACCCGTAGCCCAGTCAAGCCTCTTCAATCTGTAGACAAGAGAGAAAAGGAATTTTAAAGCCCCAGTAACTGACAAGAGATCGTCATTCTAATGGATGTCAAAGGCTTGAGAAACAGGAACTGCTTCAGCCACTGCTGAAACGCAGCCACCTCCAGGGCAGAAAGCAGCAACTGTTGACCAGCACACAGCAGTGCCATGTAAGAGATTGACGGGAAGTGAAAAATAACTTCTGCTGTTGGAACTGCAGCAGGAATTGCACTAGAAAAAATGCATAGTAATGACCCCAAGTTGGAGTTTCTGAACAGATGGGAGCTACGTTCCCTGTTCTTGTGAAAGTGCCATGGGATCTTTCAAATCCACAACTGGTGTGGTCTTTGATTTTATGTCTTACTTGAAAGATGGCTGCTCCAGGCACACAGTTCCCCTATACTCTGCTTTTGCTGCCGAGAGTGCAGTTCTGGTGTCGAAACTGCTGCTACCTTTTTTAGTTTTGGAGCTACATTTGGTCCAAGCTGAGTTTACGGAGCTAATATCATAGAATCATAGAATATCAGGGTTGGAAGGGACCTCAGGATGTCATCTAGTCCAACCCCCTGCTCAAAGCAGGGCCAATCCCCAATTTTTGCCCCGGATCCCTAAATGGCCCCCTCAAGGATTGAACTCACAAACCTGGGTTTCACAGGCCAACGCTCAAACCACTGAGCAGTCCCTCCCCCTATAATCTGGGTTGTTTCCAAAAACAGAAGGACAATGATCCACATATGAATCAAGAGCTGTGCAACCCACTGAGGTAACAGAGACTTCAACCAGGCTAATAAATGCTGGCCTCAAGATGAACATTAAACGGTTTAACAATACGGTTCATTTGCTTCTCAAAGGGCAAAGCCTGGGGTCAGGGATGAGTGCAGTTATAGGAAAACCCAAAAGGCATAAAACTAGTCTTGCCAGAGGGCTCAGTAGGTGATGGGTCCTAACCTGAGGGAATTCAGATACAGGTGATTAATTCATCAGCTAATGTAAAAGGCGAGAGGGAATATCTAAGCAGTGCTTGCCTAGACCCAGAAATCACTGTTATAAACGAAAGTCAGGTCATTCATTACCATCTACTCTAGATTTGAATGGCTCAAAGGGGTGCTTATTTTTCCACCTCTGTACTTTGCATGGCCTGCTCTGAAGCTCAGCAGTGTTCTGCTGCTCCAGTAACATCCCAGCCCGCGGGATATTGAGTGGCAAAATGGCTTTGACTTTGGACGCTTAGGTCCAAGTCTAGGATTTGGTGACAGGTGAAAATTGGCCTGCAGGTCCCTCCTCAGGCACGACCTATGCATATGACAAAACCACCATCTATGGCTGTATTGTGTAATTGGCATCCTGTGCTAATGAGAGGGCCAAGACTGGGCTTTCATTGGTGCTGGGTTGAGGTTCAGCACCTGACAACATTCTGTCTGGCTCTAATCAGCACTTGCAGTCCTTAGCTTTCACAGGCACTGAAATCACACATATGGATTAAACGCAGCCACAATTTTTAAAAAACACTCTCCGTCCCTTCCCCCTGCTCCCCCCCCCCCAAAAAAAACCTTGAAGTAAAAGGCAGCTTTTGAAAATAAACCATGAGCACTGGCGACTAATTCCATCCCATCGCACCCACCAAAACCCATCCAGAGACCAGTGCTGAGGCTTGATCAGCCTAAAAATCCCATTTAAGAAACCCTGAAGTCATGTAGCTTTCACTGAACATGTTAAATGTATAAAGTGCAGCTCCACGGTTATATCTAGGGCTTCTGTTGGTCAGGGTTTATTTTAGCAATGTTTGAGTTCTATGTAGCTATCCAAAAATTGGAGGAGAGGGGCTTCCTTTTTGTGTATACACATAATCCTGTTTCAAACACCACTAGTTGGAAGCGCACTAGGGAACCTTTATCGCACACCAGCAGGGTCTATGCAGACCAATTAATACACAACACATTAGTGCATTTTAGAAATAATCTCCCCTCCTGTAGTCCACATTACTGCCCTGAGTGGACAAGCCTTTAGATACAAACCAGGGGGCAGGGACATTGCTTCTGTAAACAAACTGCACTGGGAAAGGGGTAAAGTCGGCACGACTTGTGTAACCATTCCCAATGTTTTCCCTGCATTTATCGGATAAACACAGATTTCGTTTTCTGTATCAGGCATGTTTTATCCGTGTCGATCGGTTAAAACCTAAAATCAGAAGCCCTAGTTACAACTAATGCCAGAATACAAGGCGTGTACAAAGGACACTAAAAGGCATTGTCAACTCTCTTAATGCACCTAAAATCTGAAAGCATTTACCTGATTTTTGGGAAGGGCTGAAAATAATAGGTGATTGGGTGGGATTTTCAATAAAACCTAGGTGAGTTACAAACTCAAGACCTATTGAAAGTCATGGGACTGGCATGTTCTGGGGTGCAATCTGGACCAGTGAGACATTGTGTCACCAGCAGCCCTGTAACCCCAGGTGCCTTAAATGCTCTGTTGCTGTGGCTCACAGCCTGGAGCCAGCAGGCGAGCATATACTGAGTGTCTGTACCTTAAACAGCTCTGGCTCAGCGCTCAGATTCCAGCCACCTGCTTGTTACACCCCAGACACACTCTCGTATAAACCAGCCTTGGTTACTACAGGTCAAGTGACTCCAAAACACTCCCATTTCCAAATTTTCCACAAATTGCCCACATTTAGACCCCATTATTTTTATGTATAGTTGGAATTATGTTTTCCAGTGTGCATTACTTTGCATTTATCAATATGAATTTCATCTGCCATTTTGTTGCCTAGTCATCCAGTTTTGTGAGATTCCTTTGTAACTCTTCACAGTCTGCTCTTAACTTAACTATCTTGAGTAATTTTGTATCATCTGCAAACTTTGCCATCCCACTGTCCACCCTGGGGACACCACTCCTCATTCTAGTCTACCCTTTGTTTCTTGTCTTTTAACCAGTTACTGATCCATGAGAGGACCTTTCCTCTTATACCATAACAGACTATTTTACTTAAGAGCCTTTGGTGAGGAAGCTTGTCAAAGGCTTTCTGAAAGTCCATGTACACTATATCCATTGGATCCCCCCTCTGCATGTTTGTTTACTCCCCGCCAACGAATTCTAATAGATTGGTGTGGCATGATTTCCCTTTACACAAGCCATATTGATTTTTCTCCAACAAATCATGTTCATCTATGTGTCTGATAATTCTGTCCTTTATTATAGTTTCAATCAATTTGCCTGGTACTAAAGTTAGGCTTACTGGCCTGTAAATGCCAGGATCACCTCTGGAGCCTTTTTAAAAAAATGGCATCACATTACCTATTCTCCAACCATCTGGTATAGAAGTTGATTTAAGTGATAGATTACAAGCCACAGTTACTAGTTCTGCAATTTTATATTTGAGTTCCTTCAGAACTCTTAGGTGAATACCATCTGGTCCTGGTAACTTATTACTGTTTAATTTATCAATTTGTTCCAAAACCTCCTCTATGGACACCTCAATCTGGGACAGTTCCTCAGATTTGTCACTTAAAAAGAATGACTCAGGTGTGGGAATCTCCTTCACACCCTCTTCAATGATGACTGATGCAAAGAATTCATTTAGATTCTCTGCAAGGGCTTTTATCTTCCTTGAATGCTCTTTTGGTACCTCAATCATCCGGTGGCATGCTTCCTGCTTTTGATGTTTGCAGTCTGGCAGGCTTCCTGCTTTTGATGTACTCCCCCCCTCCCCCTTTCGCTGTTAGTTTTTGTCTTTTTCTTTAAGTAGTTGCTCTTCAAATTCTTTTTTGGCCTGGCTATTTATACTTTTACACTTAACTTGCCAGCATTTATGTTCCTGTCTACTTTTCTCACGAGGATTTGACTTCCAGGTTTTAAAGGAGGCCTTTTTGCCTCTAACCACTTCTTTTACCCTAATCACATCACAATAGATATAGCCAGGTACTTAAAATTCTGACCATTGTTGAAAGATATAGATGGATCAGGAGGCCTGTCTTAAAATACAGCTGAGGCTTTTTAAATTTTAAAGCCTATTAGATAGAGCTAATGGGAACAATACATTTACAGATACATGAAATAAGGTGGCGCTGCGTTCTGCCCAGAGAATGTGAAATGCTGCATGTACTCGAAAGAGAGTAAATAATACATTGCAGGTGCTGGAGTTTTAATAGCAAAAATCTTATTGAAAAATAAATGCTTGGGTGCAATTGAAAATGCTACCTGCTCTCTACCAAGTCTCTGTAATAGACAATAGCAAGAGCCGCTGATTAATAAGCACTGCTGTTTACTGAAAAGCCATTGGATTAGCGGCCTGCCCACGTACACTGTGCTCCATTTGGCTTATCAAAAGAGAAGTCTTGTGTCATAGTCAGTGAATGCCAGTGCTGTGGGGTAGGGGGGTGGACACAGAGGGATCATCTCTCTCCTATTAAAATTTATTGCATATAAGACGTATTTGTTATCCTCTCTCTCTCTCTGTTGGGGAAGGAGTTGTTGTTTTTTATTTAGTAAAATGTAAGCGGTGGGAGGGAATGAAGTGAACGTCAATTTGTGCAGGCTGGTAAGGAAAATCCCGACTGAGGAAAGCACTTAGGCAGGCGCTTAACTTTAAGCACGTTTAAGTCCCGTTGATTTCCCTGGAACATAAGTACGCCGGGTGAGGTTTTTGAAAGCACCTAAGTGACTGAGGAGCACAAGTCTTATTGAAAAGTCGATGAGGCTTGTGCCGCTAAGTCACCTGGGTACTTCTGAAACCCCCGCTCCCCAGGCTTGAAGTTAAGCACATGCTTAAGTGCTCTTGCTGAACAAGGATGCTGTCCCAAACAAGGTGTCTCAGTATGTGAATGCAGATGGAAATTCAAGTACGTACATGTTGCTGGGAGAGAAAATTGAGATGCTTAAGCGATTGTGTCCACTCCCCCTCACCCGCTGATGTCTATTGCTGTAGAACATCTATTTACAAACCAGGTCAGACTCGCAGAGCTGCAAAGTAAAAATAGAAAAGCTATTACAGAGCAGACAGGGTCTGAGACGCGCGTTTCACTGCAAGGGTCAGGGCCACGGATTTGGGTTTTTCTCCTGTAAAGTGAGATAATATGTAAGTGACGTGCCTCACAGCTGGGGGGGGGGGTGGAGGGTAGAGGGAAACCAAAAAGCTTTCTATGGTCACAGTTTAAGCAGCATGTCAGCAGCTGCAAGGTGCAGCTCCTTCGGGCTGCCGTCAGCCTTGCCTGGGAGTGATCAGTTTCTAGATGCGAGGTGCAGGCCACTACTGAGAGCCAGAACCCTGGAGTTCTGTTCAGTGCTAAGCTGGCTGAGGAGTATATTAATCAGGCTCTCTTAGCTGGCACTTTATAACCTGAAGAAGCTTCTTAGAAACCTCTTGGAGTCTTTCCCAGGCTGTGACCTGAACTGTCTCTTCAGGTCGCAGACTCTGTTACATTAAAAGCCTGTGGATCCCACTTGGACTGTTGTCTGATTTAGCTATTCTTGTAACTCACTGCAGGGCCTGCTTGGCAGAATATTTACCGGAGACAAGGTCTCAGGGCATGTCTCGTCAGTGTTTAACTTGCACCGTGTGACACCATATCGACTCGACCACTTGTTTATAGAGCCCTACTGGGCCAGGGGCTATCGGATGTGCTGGATCACCTACCTGTATTCATTGAACAGGGTGTGTCAGTGGATTGCTGTCCTTTGCTTGGGTGATATTGCTGTGCAACCATGCCACCGTGGGCTGTGATCGCATCAGATCGCAAAATCAGTGCTCAGTACCCAGCGCATGCGGCTCTTCAGAAGTTAATCTGCGGCTCCTTGCATAGGCACCGACTCTGGGGCAGTAGCTAGAGGTGCCAACTTTCCAATGTGCCAGGGGTGCTCACTGCTCAACCCCTGGCTCTGCCCCCGGTCCTGACCCCACTCTACCCCTTCCCGCACCCTCCCCTGAGCCTGCCATGCCCTCGCTCCTCCCCCTTCTCCCCCAGAGCCTCCTGCACACTGTGAAACACCTGACTGTAGCAGGTGGGAGGCATGGGGAAGGGGAAGGAGAGGGAGGCACTGATTGGTGGGGCTGCTGGCAGGTGGGAGGCACTGGGGACAGGAGGGGGGATCTAATGGGGAGGCTGCTGACATATTACTGTGGCTCTTTGGCAATGTACATTGGTAAATTCTGGCTCCTTCTCAGGCTCTGGTTGGCCACCCGTGACCCAGTAGGTTGAAGGAAACAGGAGGTAAATAAGTAGGTGATCCTCGTCCCTTTGTCAGTATCAATCCAGCAAATGGTGCTACAGGCTTCTGTTGGAAGAGGCAGCTAATAGATAAGATTACAAACAATTTCTGATCCCCTGCATTATATTTTGATTGGATACAGTATTCTGTATTCTTCCTAGATTCCAGAGTACCGTTGCTTTGTGCTTGTAAACAGCTGCTGTGTTCCACCCGAGAGCTGGCTGCAGTTCAAGGAATTCCTTCACAATGTTCATTAGGAATATGAACTATTCTTATCACATGTCTTATATCGTTCATCTTGGTAGCCTAAGATCAATAGTCAGGCAATGGCACCCAGTATTCTAATATTCCCAGACTTACCTTGGAGAGCTGTAATAATTCCATGGCAAATCCCTACAACCGAGTACCTCTTCTTGTCACCGTGGTGCTATCCTGCTTTCATGTCTTGCAGTCTGACTCCCTTCCCAATGCTGATCTTAACAAGTAGCAGAGAGTTTGCCAGCATAACCATGCAACAGCAGCCTTGCCCCTGAAGTGTATCCTTTATCCTAGTTAAAAGTGACAGCATCACATTATTACAATCTGCTAGCCTTAGAATAAATACAGCATGGGTAGTGGGTACTTACTCTCCAGTGGGCCTCAATAATCTCCTACATAGACCTTCTGTAGCGTATTCCTTTGCTTCTAAAACTGCAGCTATTTGGATGGTGGTCCGTGTCCTCTAAGAATTGCATGGGGACTACCAACTATTTAGAGTGTAAGCTCTAAGGCAGGGACCTTCCACATATCTCTAAAGAACCATGCAACCAATGGCATTTACACGCTCTGGCGACACTTCTTAATACAAAACAAACTCTTGGAGGAAACACTGAGTGATGCAAAAGCAGATGATGAGCTTTCAGGTAACAGAATACAACTCTGGGGCAGATACTGGCCCACAGTCACTCAACTAAATTCAGTGGGATTGCACAGGAGTTAGCCCAGTTGGCTGAGCTTGCTTTTCATCTTAAGAAACAATATAATTGTCCCAAATTCAGTGTCTGCAGCTTTCTATGCAGCTGCACACCCACTCCCATCCGAGGTTCCAATGGAAGCCACATCCTGTAGCTGCTGGTACCATGTTGTCATTCATTACTAGGGTCCCACCTAATTCACTGCCATGAAAAACGCTTCACGGACCGTGAAATCTGGTCTCCCTCCTGTGAAATCTGGTCTTTTGTGTACTTTTACCCTGTACTATACTGATTTCACAGCGGAGACCAGCGTTTCGTAAATTGGGGGTCCTGACCCAAAAGGGAGTTGCAAGGTTATTTTAGGGGGGGTCATGGTATTGCCACCCTTACTTCTGCGCTGCTGCCTTCAGAGCTGGGCGGCTGGAGGGTGGCAGCTGTTAGCTGGGTGCCCAGCTCTGAAGGCAGCGCAGAAGTAAGCATGCCATCCGATGCCACCCTTACTTCTGCGCTGCTGCCTTCAGAGCTGGGTGGCCAGAGCGGCGGCTGCTGACCCAGGGCCCAGCTCAGCAGGCAGCAGCGCAGAAGTATGGGTGGCCGTACCCTACCACGCTGTCCTTACTTCTGCGCTGCTGCTGGTGGCGGCTCTGCCTTCAGAGCCAGGCTCCCAGCCAGCAGCCGCCGCTCTCCAGCTGCCCAGCTCTGAAGGCAGCGCTCCGGCTGCAGAAGTAAGGGTAGCAGTACCACAATCCCCCCTACAATAACCTTGTCCCCCCACCCCCCAGCTCCTTTTTGGGTCAGGATTCCTATAATTACAATATTGTGAAATTTCAGATTTAAATAGTTGAAATCATGAAACTTATGGTTTTTAAAATAATATGACCATGAAAGTGACCCAACTGGACCATGAATTTGGTAGGGTCCTATTCATTACTTCCCATTCAGGGTCTACTACTGATGGAGAGTTCTCTGGTTGAGTCTTGATCCTCCAGCTACTGAATTGCTGAGTACTATGGAGCTTGATTAGGTCATTCATAGTAATGCCCTATTACAGGACTTTCTCACTGTCCTTCCCGAGGCATAAAGCTCATAATCGCTATACCCATTCCTGTTAATGTGCTGCACAAAACAAAACTAGACAACTAAGCTTTACATTGCTGGCGTTGAACTACAGGACCCTAACCTCCTGACCGTCTTTATGGCATACTACAGCAGTTCATGGACCTATGTAACTCAGCAGTCATTGGTTGTGCTAGCCACTTGTCACATTACAATGGCAATACAGAAAACTGCAGGCTATGCAAAGATGCTGAGGTTCTAATGTCAGAATTTTTCCCCATTGCCTTTTAAATCCCCTTTGAGTGGTTTATAAACAGTTGAACAATGCAAATGACCTTATCCTTTCAAAGACTGAAAAGGAATGTTTGAGAGTGGCTGCAGCAGCTTTAATTGACTCCGTTTTTTTATACCAGAGTATTATATCCCTCCCATATTCTTTTTAATCTAATGGAATTTCTAAAAAAAACCAACTCCAAAACCCTAAATTCGGATTTGAAAAATTAGCATCATACCAGGGACTTGTATAACTTTTAATTAATCTCTTGATAGGACACACGGACCACACATCCTATTAAGTGACCTATTTAACAACATGGGCTAATTATGGATTTTCACTGCAAAAGCAAAGTACCAATTTATTAGAGCATAAGCTTTCGTGAGCTACAGCTCACTTTAGATAAGCTATTACCAGCAGGACAGTGGGGTGGGAGTAGGTATTGTTTCATATTCTCTGTGTATATATAAAGCCTGCTGCAGTTTCCACGATATGCATCTGAGGAAGTGAGCTGTAGCTCACGAAAGCTTATGCTCTAATAAATTGGTTATTCTCTAAGGTGCCACAAGTACTCCTTTTCTCACTGCAAAAGCGTCATCTGAACTCTGGGCCTGTTTCTTACTCCATTCCTGTGATTGGGGATTTGGTTTGGTGGGAGCAAAGGTAGATATAAGCCTCCTTTGCACTCTCCAAATTACAGGGCCATGTAGACAGCTGCCTGGTGGTCAGTGTAAGTTAGAGCAGCCTCAAGGCTATTCTAACATACGCTTTGTTCCATAAGTCCTCAGGGAAGCAAAGAATAGCTGTAGTGTACCACACTCTGGCCATACTTTCACATGCCCTTGGTACACCCCGTATGCATGGGACTGTGAGAAGGACTGGTACAGAGCCTTTGTACCAGCTGAACACTGGCCAGGAATAGCCTCTGTAAAACAGCTAATCTCAAGAAGACATTTCTGCCTACTTTAATGCTGCCAGAATGGCATAAAGGAGCCTTAGAGTAACTGGGAATCGGCCCTTCTCTGTCTTTGATGAAACCAAGATCCTGACAACTTGTATTCATTAGAGAGCTCATGGCACTCTCTCCAAATAGGGTGTTAATGCTGGAACATTGCCCAGATCCAATTAAAGGTAATTACATCATGCCTGCCTAAATACCCTCTGCAGTTTCAATTACTTTTCCTGTCCTGAACTTGTGTAGTGTTGCTGGGCACTGAAATATAGCTGCTGACTTCCAACCTGGAGCTGGCTGCCTTCCAGGAGGGAGTGAAATGGTCCAAATGTATTACCTTTGACTTACCTCAACAGTGTTTTGTGAAGGTTAGTCAGATCCTCAAATGATAAGCCCTGTGTAAGTGTAAAGTCTCCAGTTCCCATTGGCAGGAGTGTTACATTACAATACCACTGAATTTACTCTGGACACCAAGTAGGCAGTGCATCCAGCTAGTGCCTAGATAACTGGGCTTTCCCTCAAAGGATTGACTCTGGGATAATGGCATACCAAAAATGAGCTGTTTTAGAGTAACAGCCGTGTTAGTCTGTATTCACAAAAAGAAAAGGAGTACTTGTGGCACCTTAGAGACTAACCAATTTATTAGAGCATAAGCTTTCGTGAGCTACAGCTCACTTCATCAGATGCATATCGTGGAAACTGCAGCAGACTTTATATATACACAGAGAATATATATATAAGATATCTTATATATATATATATTATATCTTATATATATATTCTCTGTGTATATATAAAGTCTGCTGCAGTTTCCACGATATGCATCTGATGAAGTGAGCTGTAGCTCACGAAAGCTTATGCTCTAATAAATTGGTTAGTCTCTAAGGTGCCACAAGTACTCCTTTTCTTTTTGCAAAAATGAGCTGTTACTTACTCAGCGATACAAAACTGCACAATTGGCTACGTATATTGAGGGGGTTCACCTTTTGTTTGATGTGACAAGTATTGGCCACTGTTGTGGGCAGGCTGCCAGACCTGATGGACCAGTGGATCTGAAACAGCAAATCGCTCAAATAATTTTTTGGCACTTATTAAAAAAATAAGTTTTTTAAAAAGTAGATAAACATTAGTCAGAAGTTCATACTACAATTTTTCAAAGGGGCCTCAATTGTGGCACTTCTGTTTCAGTTTATGCCTTACACCATAATGAATGAGTTATTGTTATAATGCAAGTGACCCTGATGACATATAGCCCTGAGCTGCAGGGGAGGAGGTTAAAACACCCACCTAGGACTTTGAAGACCTCAATTCAAGTCCCTGCTCAGCCACAAACCTCCCCTTGACTTTAGGCAAATCAATGAGCCTTTCAATCCTCCATGTGCAAAATGGGGGTAATAGCACTTCCCAACCCCACTGGGGTGTTGTGATCATAAATACCTTAAAGAATGCGAGGTGCTCAGATACCAGGATAATGGGTGCCCTATAAGTACCTAAGATAGATACCAACACATAATGCTGACAAATGATCTTACTAGACAGGTGGTAACAAGAGGGCTGACACTTTGAAAATGAGCAGCTATCATGTGGTTGCCCAACAAAATCTGTTAATTAAAATAAATATAGAAAACCATTTACTAAAGGGACTAGAGAGCTCAGGGAATTTGTATTGTGATACAGAGCCTTTCATTTCCCAAGTCTTAATTTCCACTCCAGAGCAGACCAACGGTTAATAAAGGTTGTTACAACCTAATGATTTGGGGAGGGGGAGGGTCATATGAAAAGAATATGATGGTGTTTTTCTCCTCACTTTAATTTCTTCAAAGGTACTATCATTTTATATTTTTTTTACAAAACCAGTTTTACAATGCCAGTCATGATCAATTAAAAATGAAGGTCCCAATTACAATCCCACAAAACAACAAGAAACATCCCCTCAGTTCCTGACATGTATCTTGCTGTTCACCGAAATGGAATGATAACTCACTCAGACTCATGTACTCTCCTCCCTTAATACACTCTTTCATCAACCTTCAGATGCTTTCCATTTTTTAAGTAGCAATCTTTTGCTAGTCAGCTGAATCAGCAGATGTTGTCCTGTAATTTACTAATGGGTAGAATACTTCTGAGGTCCCCCAGTAGAAAAAATGTAGTGTCCAAGGGAATACCACTGCTCAAAACATATTAGCTTTTTGATATACTTCAGGCCAAATTCTCAATAGGTGTAAAAAGCTGAAACACAAGTGGAGCCAAGTTAATTTTCACAAGCTGACAATCCAGCGCATCGTCTCAGAATGTACATACAAATGACCATTCTCAAAATGCATACAGCAAGGTAGCATTCGGCTCATTTTAGATTTGTCATTTGCTTTGAACTCTATATTTAGGCACTCTGAATGGAATTCTCAAACAAATAGACCAAAATATTGCCATCCAAACATGGCAGCACAGTTGAGCAAAACCCACAAAGGGTAACTTGGCTTCAGGTAATATTTTGATGCCCTAGCAGCTGCATGCATGGGAGACAGAAATGAGTGATCTTAAGCAAGAATAGCTATTTTACATAAGAAAAGGATTGTTGAGCAGGCCACATGTGGTCATGCCATGGGGAAATACTTAACTAAACCAGGAACCATTCTATTCATCATTCATAAGAGACCAGTATGGTTCTCAAGGAGATGCCTTGTATAGCTTGTCTTCTGCTAAGACAGGACAGGACACCACCACTATAATTATTAATTCAACAGATAATGAGGCAATATAACAACTGGGAAAACATCGAAATTAATTACTCAAGGAAGATTTGGGAATGAAGTCATCGACTTGGGGTCTTTCAACAAACAAATCACCACTAATAGGACAAACTACTATCAACCAGAGCACTCAGCACTTTGCAGGAGATGGAAGCTAATTACTAATAAGTCAGTAGGTTCTCTTAAGTGGGCTATTCTGTATACAGTAGTTAGTGATTTAAGTTCAAGAGTGAGATTTTGGCACCATTGAAGTTAATGATAAAACTTCCATTGACTTCAGTGAGGCCAGGATTTCACCCTATTTTATTTGCCTAAATGACATCTCACTGTCCGTTAAAGTGACCAGCCTATATCTGTGTTCCATACAGCTCTACAATACTATTAATAGAATAAAAACAATCTGTGAAAATAATGTTCAGGTTTGCAACAGCACAAACTGTTTTTCGCCTTCCTCTGTAGCATGGGGCACGGGTCACTTGCTGGAGGATTCTCTGCTCCTTGAAGTCTTTAAACCACGATTTGAGGACTTCAATAGCTCAGACATAGGTGTGAGGTTTTTTGCAGGAGTGGTGGGTGAAATTCTGTGGCCTGCATTGTGCAGGAGGTCAGACTAGATGATCATAATGGTCCCTTCTGACCTAAATATCTATGAATCTATGATTGAAGTTTGATTTTTGTCTCTGACTGGCAGAAATAAAAACAGAAGCTTGTTTAGCTAGCATAAGGAGTCCAGGGTAACTTTGTATCTTGAAAGGACAAGAGTAATGTTCACTGTTTAATGTACTAAAAGAGATTTCTGATCAGTTTTTGGCATAAGCCTTCATTAAATTAAATTATTTTGATCCTACAAGCCCCAGCTATAGGCGTTTGGCAGAAGATTTGAGGCATCTATTAAACCTGTTCCATAATTTGCCATGTTTATTAACTGTGCCATACATTCTTAATATTTTCCAGTGAACCATTTGGTAGAACAGAGTAAAACTACATATGAGTCAGCTTTGTGTTTGCTGCCGGCTAACGTTTCTAAGCATTTTTAAAATAAGGGTTTGTCTGCAATATCCTCTCAACTCCCACTTTGTGAAAAGTCTGCCTGAACACATGGGGAGCTCATTGCAGGACTAGGGTCTATGGGAGCATTTTTTGTTTTAGCAGCATACATTTCAGCTATACATGCCTTCAATAATTCCCTTTTCCAAGACTCTCTATTAGTGTTAAGCAATTCCTCAGGCCATTTAACCTCTTATTCACGGTTTTGGGACCTAAGTTATTCTGTGTGTGTGGGTGTGCGCGCAGATGTGACAGAGCCAAATTTCTTGGATGATCATTGTCCTGGGCGCTTTTATTTTAAGACAGCCAGCTTAGTACAAAATAAAGGTGAGCATGGTATAAGATCCTAAGCAGAACAGAAAGTGGGGCGGGAAAGGATGAGGGGGGAAAAATAGGAGGGCAGAGAAGAATTTTTCATTTAACTAAATTTATTTTCCCCTGTAAAGAGTTTAATCTACTCCCAACTACCAAAGTCAGATTTGATCTGATTATTGCATATAGATTCATTGTATCCCTTTGGTTTTTTTTCCTGAATATATAATTGCTTCAGCTGTACAGATGAAGAGCTCCAAATTGAAAAGCAGTAATAGGATCAGCCTGAAGTCATAGCTAATTCACATGGTCATCGGAAATTATTATTAAATCTATGAATGATGTTCAAATTTCCAGGAATTGTTTCTTGTGGCTCAGTTATAAACATCATGAGCATCAGCCTCTAATGGGGAGATGCTCGCCTCAAGAAAACCACCAGCATAATTACTGGCAAGATAACATGGAGACTGAAACATCTGCTGCTAGAGATGGTCAGATTCTCCACTCTCTTATACCACCGTTATATTTTCCCACTGAGATGTGGTATAAAACTGGTTACCAGGACAGTGAATCAGGCCCACTGTCTCTTGGTGAGAGTTAAAGCAGAGTCCCAGGCACACTGCTGCTGCCCATACACAAGTATAACCTCTTGTGAAATGCACCCTGGGACCAAGGGCCAGATCTACAAAGGGATTAAGGTGCCTAAATCCAAAATTTAGAATCTCAACCCCCTTGTACAACAGGCCACCTAACCCTTTCGGTGCCTGAAATCGGCCCATGGGCTGTGTGCACAGCTGTCTCTGTCCTGACACCCAGCTCACATCTAAGCCCCAGTGGGATCCTCAAAATAGGCATTCCCCAACAGACCCCAATCTGGTAAACATGCTCAGATGCCGCCCTAGATCACAGCAACTGGATGAGTCTTGGCACAAAGCATAGCTAGAGGAGGTGGTGCCACCCTTTGCCCAGTGGTAAGACCACTTGCACTGGACCCAAGAAACCCAGGTTCAAATCCCCATGCTACCTGATATGGAGTAGGGACTTGAATCAAACTCTCCCACGGGTGCCCTAGGCACTAATGGGTGAGGAAGAGGAGTGGTGGCTGCTGCTTTTGCTTTGTAAGAAATGGCCAACCTGGTTTACACGCCTAACTCCAGGAGAGGGTTCACTGAAGAGAATCCCAGCTGGGGATAGGCACCTAAATCCCGGAATGGCGGCTTAGGCTCTTTTCAATTTCCTATTGGCTAATCTTGGAAAGCTCCCAGCTCAGCATGCCGGCTTTTTGTGGATCCAATTCTCAGGTCCCTGCTTTTCCCATTGAAGGAGACTGGGCACCTAACTTGGGGCTGTGGATTCCAGTAGGCAACAGAGAATCTAAAGTTAAGCCTTCCAAGGGTGAACCTAAATCCCATGTATGGCTCTAGCCCCAAGGATGAAATCCTGGCCCCACTGACATCAATGGCAAAACGCTCATTGCCATCTCTGGGGCCAGTATTTAACACAAGAAGTTTGTCACACACATATGGAAGTCTACTTGTATGTATGTAGATATAGGTATTTAATTTAAGACAATCTTAACCAAGTGCGTACAAATTACATAGTCTGCAGTCATACCATCTTGTGTTGTGATCTGGTCAGATTCCTCAAGGTAATCAAGTTAGGCCAGGCCAGTACTTATGTAGGAAACACTAAGAAAATACCAGAGATGCTGGAAATAGCTTTGATAATTTAGTACTGGACACTTTTCCCTCTGAGTCAGTGCCAATGTCATTTTGCACCATGATATTTGGAAGCTGTGCTGTTAGAGTTGCAGTTTAATTAGATAAGGCTTAGAACTGAAAATCTGATACTTTATTTGTAAGAGATCACTGTGTGACTAATCCCCGTGTCCTCCTGACCAAATTACAATTAAAGAAATTTCCCTCTGCTCTCTAAATTCCCTCTGCAGAGTCAGATAAATGTATTCATTTCCCAGTCTTACATACCTGCGTAGCATTTGCTATGAAAAGTTAAACAGCTGCTATTTCACACCAGAGATGCCTGCGTTTTGGTGTGATGTGAACTCATCCTTATGCAGTGAACACCTACTTCGTTTGAAATGCTTGAGGCTTGTTTATTTTTAAATCACTTGTAGGTCTTCTGGAAGGAGCTACAGCAGTGCAGTTGTAGTATAGTGAAAACAGAGTAAAAAGGAAAATTCTTGGAAGATGTAAAACATAATTTTGAATAACTGAAACTTTAAGGTGATATAGCTAAGTGGTAAAGAAGTCACAGGAAGACTATTCTTTTTGACTACACCTGAACCAAACAACCAAAGGAGAAAAGAACTAAATGACACTCCATTGGCTTAAGGTAACTTTGAGAAATCAACGTGAAGAATAATCTAAGATCTGAAATCAATTTTCCCACCTCCCTATAAAAATCCTTAAAGACAATCTTCAACAGCCACTAAATGGTAATAAAACATCTCAATGTGCATTGATGGAGATGAGGAGTTTGAACAGAAGACACTTAAGTTTAGTGATATTCCTTTATTTTTCAAAAAAAGTAATATTTTGACTTGAAAATATACACTTAGCTAAAAAGAAAAGTCTGGTCTCAGTATGGAAATGGATTAACTGGCATGCACAGTGGCCGAACTTGTTGAGTTTCAAGAACTATCAGAAAGGAAAATGCATCCGATGGAAGTAAATTTCTGAAGTATGGGTGGAAAGCAGTTGGCTTTGTAGTCAGCTTTGCAGTAAGAAAAGGTTAAATTACCAGAAGTTTATTTGGGTTACAAATTATCACAATAAGGACTAATATAAAAATGAAAAAAACATTGGGGAAACAGGTTTACCAGGTACAAGAGAGCATATTTATCAAGACACAAAAACTAGCTTGAAATTCTTTCACTGGAAAACATGTGACCTTATATTATAAGAGTAGAGAAGATACTTCTGTAGATATAAAATTATAACCACAGTATACCATAGAATAAGTGAAAGACAATGAACCATATAATACAGTCCACAGTGATTATGACCTTCATGTTCTATAAACAAATTACTGAAGGAAATTGAAATTGGGTTTATTCTCTCTCTACTAATCAGTCTTGCGTCAGGCACATCTGTTTACACTGAGCCTATGAGCAACACAATAGCTTCTGTGTAACACACTTGTTTTCATATTTACTTGTCCATGCTGCACATACAGTAGATAAACCACTTCCAAAAGTTAACTGTGGGTCTAGTCATAAGACTCCACACAAGGTTCGCTCATAGCTTCTGTGTAGGATTTACAAAGTCACTGAAGGAACATAAGGATGCATTATTGCTTTGTACTAGAGATTTAAATGGAGATTCTTTATTGACTTCTACATAAATAACATTGTTAAGTCATTAAACAATTAAGGGATTTTATAGCAGTTGTTAAAAATAAAGGATATAATATGATACACTTTAGTACTACAGTCCGTAAAATACTGGAAGAGAAACAGAACTGCATTTTCAAATTCCAAAGCTGATTTCATTGTTGACTAGGCACACTGGTGAATATAATAGCCTAAGCAGTCCATAATAATCACGACAGAAGTCCCTGGAAAAGAGGAAAACAAAATATGTTTATGTACTGGGAACTAATAATTATTACTGACTCTCTGGAGACTGTCAGATTACAGGCAGTGGAAACTGGCAATTGGAAATACAATAAATTTCTGTAGATTTATGGAAAAGAATGCAAAAAAAGGAGCTAATTGTTTAAATTTAGTACACAGATGACAATAAAGCCTGTGTGCAATATGGAAAAATTAATAATTATATGATTCATCAATTGTTAAGATATTATTCACTTGTGCTATTGGATTTGACTCTAGCGATATGTAGTGATTAACCAAAAGATGTGAGAATATAAAATTCTACACTGAATGAGCTAGCTCTTCTTAGTAATTAAGTTTGTCACACTGAATCAGGATTATCTAATATCTAAACTATCTTCCTTGGTAGGTTATTCCATTATTCCAAAGAAAGCTGGAGATATAATAATAATTCCAAAGAGGATGGGTCTAGACTGTTCTCAGTGGTAGCAGATGACAGAACAAGGAGTAATGGTCTCAAGTTGCAGTGGGGGAGGTTTAGGTTGGATATTAGGGAAAACTTTTTCACTAGGAGGGTGGTGAAACACTGGACTGCGTTACCTAGGGAGGTGGTGGAATCTCCTTCCTTAGAAGTTTTTAAGGTCAGGCTTGACAAAGCTCTGGCTGGGATGATTTAATTGGGGATCGGTCCTGCTTTGAGGAGCGGGTTGGACTAGATGACCTCCTGAGGTCCCTTCCAACCCTGATATTCTATCATTCTATGATAATAGAGGAAAATAAGGTCAAAGTGGGTTATTTTAGCAAGTGTTGAGAAAAGATTTATACTGCAAACACTGAACCTATAAAAGTGTCTAAAATTCTGCTTCAATGTAGTTTCAAAAAGAAAAGGAGTACTTGTGGCACCTTAGAGACTAACCAATTTATCTGAGCATAAGCTTTTGTGAGCTACAGCTCACTTCATCGGATGCATACTGTGGAAAATACAGAAGATGTTTATATACATACAAACCATGAAAAAATGGGTGTTTACCACTACAAAAGGTTTGCTCTCCCCCCACCCCACTCTCCTGCTGGTAATAGCTTATCTAAAGTGATCACTCTCCTTACAATGTGTATGATAATCAAGTTGGGCCATTTCCAACACAAATCCAGGTCCCCCCCCCACACACAAACCCACTCTCCTGTTGGTAATAGCTTATCTAAAGTGATCAGTAAGGAGAGTGATCACTTTAGATAAGCTATTACCAACAGGAGAGTGGGTTTGTTGTAAGGAGAGTGATCACTTTAGATAAGCTATTACCAACAGGAGAGTGGGTTTGTGTGTGGGGGGGTAGAAAACCTGGATTTGTGCTGGAAATGGCCCACCTTGATTATCATACACATTGTAAGGAGAGTGATCACTTTAGATAAGCTATTACCAGCAGGAGAGTGGGGTGGGGGGAGAGAAAACCTTTTGTAGTGGTAAACACCCATTTTTTCATGCTTTGTGTGTATAAAAAGATCTTCTACACTTTCCACAGTATGCATCCGATGAAGTGAGCTGTAGCTCACAAAAGCTTATGCTCAAATAAATTGGTTAGTCTCTAAGGTGCCACAAGTACTCCTTTTCTTTTTGCGAATACAGACTAACATGGCTGTTACTCTGAAACCTTTCAAATGTAGTTTCAGTTTTTTGTTTTTGACAAAAAAAGATGTTCAATCAAATCCTTGCAGAAAGATCAAAAATATGGACATAAATTATAAAAATATTCCCTGTCCAAATATTTTAAAAATCTAGTGCTGCTATGGTCACTATTCACAAGGGTTCTTCTGTGTAGATTTAGATAAGGTCATAATAAGACCCATTAACTAAAACTGGGCCTAAGTGTGTAAGGGCTGCAGTTTTCATTTGATTGGTTCATAAACTGCATAGGGCTTAACATCAGACTTTTTATGCAACCTTAACTCTCACACTGAAACTATTTTTTTTAAAAGCCATTTTGAGGATGTGGACAAAATCATGTTAACATAGTAATTAAGGGTTTAACCCAGAAAGCTATGAACATTCAGAGAAGACAGTTTCAATATACCCCACTCTATTGTGCCTAGGAATAGCAGCAGCTGTAGGAGTCAGCCTTGCTCACTGATTTTGGATCTTTGCAATTATTCTGGCCAAGGCAGATAGACGTCTCAGCTGAACTCTTTAACCTTTACAGGTCTTATGGGGCCTTTTGGCTAAATCTTAAATTAAGTCTTGAATTTGTTCCAGCAAACTTTGCATGTGCAAATGCAGGTTTTGTATATGCAAATGAAGAGACCTCCTAATGTTACTGTGTTAAACAGTAACTATGTATGCATTATTTAAAAATATATAGCTCCATTTAGACTACAAATTGCAAATTAAAGGCACCAAGTTACTGAAAAAGCTCCAGGAACCATTTATTAATCAATTAACCTGGAATTTGAATGTTTCTTATGGGATTAGCAGCTGGAACTACCATTCAAAGTAGGAAATAAACCCTTCAAAAGTTAAAAGTTTCTGTCCTAGAATGACTCATTTTTTATCGCACAGCACATAAATATGGGTGAATTATTTTTTAACCTAGTATCTGACTAACTTCATTAGAAAAAGTAATCCACAGCAAACATGCACAGAAGCAGTAGATTCACAGCTCTGTAAAAGATTTTTACGGGATTTGACTTTCCCCTTCACCAGTATTCAACATGTTTCTTGTGCAGAAATGTTCATTTTGGTTCACCAAGTCATCCTCTACCAATTTTTTTCGCTATCAAACTGTTCCCCACGAAGTTATTCTCAGAAAAAATATGGATTGGGACCTTTCTGACTAAAACTGTCAACATGCCTTTTCTATCAGGATTGAAGTTCTCTGTGGGGGATTGATGGCATAAAATTATACTCATTTCCCTCTACGTTCCTCTATTAGCTCGGCAACTGCTTTACCTAGTTAGCTGAAATTCAAAGTTAATTCTTAAACCTCAAGAATAGATATAATCCAACAACAGCTAGGGGCACAATGGGACAGTTCAATATTAAGCTTTGCGTGTCAGACTGCCTGAAAAAAAGTACTTTTCTTTTTGGCAGACTCTTAAAGTAACTTCAGAATTCAAAATAATCACTGACTTTAGTGATTATTTAAGGATTAATCCAGAGCCTCGCAGTCATTAAAGTCTTTCCATTGATTTCAATGGGTTTTGAATTAGGCCTTAAAAATTCTTTTCTCTGGTACATCGTTTATCAGAAAGTTTAAAATATATGAACAGGTACATACCAAAGCATCAACCGATTTAGGTTTTTGTTCTCTTGGATCCCCAAGACGTTTACCGTTTCCTGACAAGAGAAAAGATCTGTTTACTAAATACAGAAGAAGACTTTAAAATATAAACTAAAACCAAACAATTCAAATTAAACTATTATTAAAAAGACAAACTGAATCATTAAGGAAAAGCTTTTGAAAACATTTGTAATGTTTAAGCACTGTTCTCAGTTACTAGAATTTATGGAAAAATAAGGTATTACAAACTACTAGTTATGAGGTTTTACATTTGTTTAATAGGGAATAGTTTGCCCAAATTAAACTGACTGAGCTAAGGATTTTTAGATTACTAAAACAAATTAAACTTTTTAAAATGAGAATTTAGGTGATCTTAAAGCCTTTCTAAAATCTAAAATGAAACTTTCTAATTTGTATTCTCCCTGATTTTATTGGTTATATTAAGATAAATTAAGTGAGATTAAAATCTTATTTGATTTATTTACCTTTGCAAATGAAGACCGTTTTAAGGGTTACACATCCTCTGCCTCTGACGAAAGCGACCTCAATTAGTCAAGTCAGAAAGTCTTTAAAAGCTTTGTGTTTATAGCTTCCAGCACGGAGCGAGGTGGTCATTAAGGTACCAAAATTCTCATAAAAATTCCAAAGTTGCACTAGTGAAAAAATGCTCAACAAGATGAAAACTAGTCACATCTTTTTCAGAAAATTCATTAGCTATTTTAAACCATTTTTAACCAAGATTTTTTTTTTATATGTGGCATTCAAGCAGATCCATACCATTTGGATATTTAAACATCATTTAAATCTATTGTGAGTATATAAATGTACATTTAGGTTTATACCATTTTTAAAAAAAAGCTGTACAGTGTTTAGTATGAGCCTTTTATGTTGATCATTGTTAGATGAATTTCTCCCTGTTTACTACTATTTATGAAGGTTTATTATAAAATAAACTAAAGCATAAAATTACTCTCACACACACTGATTTTCTTTCAAAAGTTTATTTAGTATCAAGCAAGAGTAAACTTTGCTTAACACTACAGAACATTTCAAGACTTGAGTTACAAAATACCACATTATTTGCATTTGTAATTTGCTTCCCTTTTTACGCATGTTTGCAAGAGAAAAAACTAGCAAAATGGTTGAAAAATAAAACTAAAAGAACTAAATTGCTGAAAACCTTTAAAATAAAAGGTTACGCTTATGTTAAAAGAATGGATTAACATATTTAGTAAACCTAGTTTTTGTTTAACACTAGTTAATCAGAGGTTATTTTTTTTTGATCACCT
This sequence comes from Lepidochelys olivacea, assembly GCF_965140295.1. NCBI lineage: Eukaryota > Metazoa > Chordata > Testudines > Cheloniidae > Lepidochelys > Lepidochelys olivacea. The sequence continues at coordinate 14,086,433 of NC_140412.1, forward strand.
ATTTTTCAAATACAGTCTGGAAATAACAAAGTTCCTTGTTTTACATATCTTTCTGTCCAGGTTGTTCTTTCAACAGAATAGTTTAAGTTCAGTCCAACCATTCAATTTTTACGCACTTTGATTTACTAAAAAGGGATTGTTTATAGAAAAAAATTACTTGGAACAGTATACAGGACTGGTGGAGATTGGATATTTCACAACATCAGACAGTAAAATCAGTATCTGGCATATGGCTGGTCTCTGTAGATTCCCTTTGTTGTCCTTGCTGAAGGTGCCTTGTGTCTTGAGTTGGTCCATTCTTCTTGCCCTGCAACGAGGAAAAGCAATCATAATTAGATCTTTCCTAATGGTCCTTGTGGCTGTGTTTGTTTTTACTTATAATTTTTTTTAGTTTAATTTTGGAATTCAGTGCTTTTGCACTGACAGTTGTAGAGAATGAAGTCTAATGTTTAGCCAAAGAACTGGTGAACTTCCCCATACTGCTCTACCACCATGCCTCAGTTCCGACTGGGATTAGCTGGGGATGAGAATGTGTTTAGTAACTATGATATTCAGTATGGCCTCTGATGAGGCTGCAAAGAAGGGTGAAACTTTGGAGGTAGATTGTGACGTGGGTACTTATACTAACAGGACCTGGAGTAAGAACATGAAAATCTATGTAGGCTACTGAACAGCTATAAATTCCTCCTCCCACCTAATTTCTTTTGGTCACTACCAATTTAGGATTACTTTGAATTAGAAAGCTACAAGTGAAAAGTTCCATAATTCCACTATGAACATTTGTGGCTTCCCTTTTGAAAAACACAACCTAATACAGCATTTGAGATAACAGTGGATTTCACAGAAACAAATACATTTCCTGTAAAGTGCAAGATCTACAGAGCTGGATTTTTTAAATAATCTTCAAAGAGCAAAGGACATTGCTTGCCTCGCTTGTAACAACAAAATGAATAAACACACAAATAAAGATTTTCACAACACACACTGAACTGCATTATTAAGACCGAATCAGAGTCCAAATGTGCTAGGCATAGAAAGACATAGGAAGACATGGTCCATCCCCAGGTGCTAACAATCTTTCTGCAAATCTCGAAATATGAGGCACACTTAACATTTTGTACTAAACTTCTGGCAAACAAGTTTGCCCTGGCAAATAACAAGCTATCAGTTTTAAGTAACAAAAGATTTAATGAGAAAATTTTAATTTTTTTTTACCTTAAATATTGTAACGCTACAAAAGGTTACATCCTCTTGTGTCCTGCATTAGGCAGGTTGTAAGCTTTATCACTATCGATTTTTCCCTTAGTGAGATACTCTGAGAAATCAGACCCCTACTGTCAAACAGTTAACTTTAATGCTGAAATATACAATGATTTAAGCAATGCAGTCCACAGAGACCACTTTAAAGAACCGTGAGGGGCAAAAATTGCTTGAAGTGACCTCCTCTTTTGATGAACTCATCTAATCAATGACTTTCCCTCAAGTTATTTGCATCGATTCAAGCTGATGACATGTGGCAAACCTATATGTTCAAAGCATTTGTTATGACAAACAAATCTTAGCTGAGGTCATCATTGCTTCAGGGAGGAGATATCGTAAAATGCACTTCAAAAGATACACCAGGAAATGGTTTTCAGTTATGTTCTAAAAAATGTCATAACATCCATTAACCACAGTCATGATTCACTTGCACCAGTCACTGGCAATTCATGAGTTTCTGAGCTTCCTGACTGATTGAAAACTGCATTTCTCTGATCTCTAGCCAGAGGTCTAACATTTATCCATGAAATAAAGGTGCCTTTTAACATGCTTTATGCTTCTAATCCATAACAGATTCCTTTAATTAAACTGGTCACCGCTGCACTTCTGATTTGAAAAAAAATAATCCTACCATTGTGGCATATGCTTTTTCTTTATTATGCGTTGTCTTGCCTTCGCACAAGTACTCCAGTACCCTGGTGTCTATTACATACCGAAAATACTTTTATAACTTTTATATAATTACTACCTGCTTGAGTTTACAGAACTGGAGCTTGGAAATGAATTTATACATCAAAAGACCATAAACTAAGTGTGAAATGTGCTCAATTCAGCCCTGATTCAGCAAAGAACTTAAGCATATGCTCAAGTCCCATTGACTTCAATGAGCCTTAAGCACATGCTTTACATTAAGCATATGCTTATGTTCACTGCTGAATTGAGGCCTTATGGCTCAAGTCTTTGCCATCCTTACTCACACTAAATATTATTGAAAAAAGAAAAGGAGTACTTGTGGCACCTTAGAGACTAACCAATTTATTTGAGCATGAGCTTTCGTGAGCTACAGCTCACTTCATCGGATGCATACCGTGGAAACTGCAGAAGACATTATATAGATAGAGACCATGAAACAATACCTCCTCCCACCCCACTCTCCTGCTGGTAATAGCTTATCTAAAGTGATCATCAAGTTGGGCCATTTCCAGCACAAATCCAGGTTTTCTCACCCTCCGCCCCCCCGCCCCCACCACACACACACACACAAACTCACTCTCCTGCTGGTAATAGCCCATCCAAAGTGACCACTCTCTTTAAAATGTGTATGATAATCAAGGTGGGCCATTTCCAGCACAAATCCAGGTTTTCTCACCCCCCCACCCCCCTCCAAAAACCACACACACAAACTCACTCTCCTGCTGGTAATAGCTTATCCAAAGTGACCACTCTCCTCACAATGTGTATGAAAATCAAGGTGGGCCATTTCCAGCACAAATACAGGTTTTCTCACCCCCCCCACCCCCATACACACACAAACTCACTCTCCTGCTGGTAATAGCTCATCCAAAGTGAACACTCTCCCTACAATGTGCATGATAATCAAGGTGGGCCATTTCCAGCATAAATCCAAGTTTAACCAGAACGTGGTGGGGGTGGGTGGTAGAAAAAAACAAGGGGAAATAGGCGTAGGGAGAGTGGTCGCTTTGGATAAGCTATTACCAGCAGGAGAGTGAGTTTTTGTGTGTGTGTTTTTTTGAAAAAAAGGGGGCGGGGGGTTGGAAAACCTGTATTTGTGCTGGAAATGGCCCACCTTGATTTTCATACACATTGTGAGGAGAGTGGTCACTTTGGATAAGCTATTACCAGCAGGAGAGTGAGTTTGTGTGTGTGGTTTTTGGAGGGGGGTGGGGGGGTGAGAAAACCTGGATTTGTGCTGGAAATGGCCCACCTTGATTATCATACACATTTTAAAGAGAGTGGTCACTTTGGATGGGCTATTACCAGCAGGAGAGTGAGTTTGTGTGTGTGTGTGTGTGTGTGTGTGGTGGGGGCGGGGGGGCGGAGGGTGAGAAAACCTGGATTTGTGCTGGAAATGGCCCAACTTGATGATCACTTTAGATAAGCTATTACCAGCAGGAGAGTGGGGTGGGAGGAGGTATTGTTTCATGGTCTCTGTGTATATAATGTCTTCTGCAGTTTCCATGGTATGCATCCGATGAAGTGAGCTGTAGCTCACGAAAGCTCATGCTCAAATAAATTGGTTAGTCTCTAATGTGCCACAAGTACTCCTTTTCTTTTTGCGAATACAGACTAACACGGCTGTTACTCTGAAACCTAAATATTATTGTACTCTGAAAATAATCCCATTGATTTGGGGGAATGTAGTAAATATGAGTAAGGGTGGAAAATGTAGCCCTTAGTGCTTATTTTTACTGTTATATGGCACAGATAGCAAACAGAATTACAAAAAAAAAAAAAAAATCCAAAACCCAACGAATATGTCTCAGTAACCATAAATCTTCCATATCTATAACAATGGGACTCCATACCAGCACAGAAGTCGATGCAAGTGTATCCTGATGCAGGATAGCAGCATTCCTCATGAAAATTCTTTTCGGTTTAAATTGATTTTTGTTTCAAAATTCTTTAAAATACACTGACAATTCCACTTGCAAAGCTACTCACCATAAGAATCATATGTTTCCTCACTAAGTCCGTGTCCATAATCATAGTAATCTGTTCCACTGTATGAAAAAAAGACAGACAACGTAAGTAATGCCATTAGAAATGTAGTGTTAAGCAGCATGTCTTAAATCATGATGGAAAAGAGTCACAAGGGACTTAGGCACTTCGCCTTTTTAGGTGCCAAAGTCCAACATTTAGGTGGCAGTGACATTCAAAAAAACATTTTTTAGCTGCCATCTGACGCTGTCGGTGCCTAAGTTTCTGCCAGAAGGCATGCAAAATCATCTAAATCTTGACACTGCACAGCTGCTCGGTGCCCTCGCTTATTTTACAGGGACAACATCCCACAATGTTCTCATGGTCCATACATTTGTAACTATGTATAACCTTTTGCTTTTTGATTATTGCTTTAAAAATATTTTACATGTGATCAAATGCCTACTGGATGTTTGCAGGACACTAAGCTACAAATAAGAAACACAGTTTAAAATACAAAATACTTGGTACCCAGTAGCCAAAGAAATCCAGATCCAGTACGGAATACATCACTATTTGGAAAGTAACTAAATTACAAACTGCTACAACCAAAGCCTTGTCTTCACTAGGAAAAAAAAAGCTGTGTTCTTATCTTATGTTGGCTAACAAGTGCTAACTAACATGAAGTAAAATCTAAGTCAAGATAAAGCAATTTGTAGTTTTAACAGGAGTTTGAAGATAGGTAAACCCCGGGCTCCCCCATAATCTTTTTATGTACAGAATAAACAATAGATGTATTGCAGTTGCATTTAACTTGCAGAGAGAACTACAGAGCTGAGACAGGTAATAAAATAGAGTTGTCAAATTTTGGAAAATACCTGGCCCAAAAGTGTAAAAATTCTGACATATGTAAATACAAAACAATAAGATCAGTGAATGAGTATCTGTTAATGCCAGTCTAAAGCTTCCTGAACTAAAAATTCTAGTAGTGTCTGCACTGTGAAATTCTGAAGACCTATATAAAAGAGCTAAAATTCTCATCTATGGTTTGTCCACCCATGTGATACAGACCTGTATATTAAGGACAAAAATTTGAAGCATACAAAGTAGCATAAATTTGTCCTACAACAGTTCAGTGATAAAACAATCTTAGTTTTGACAATCAAGAACTTTAAATTGACATTCTCTATCATTTCACACAGCATCAGATTATTTATTGTAAAAGACTGTCATCAAGTCTAGAGGTCTATAGCAGCTGAGCCCCATCCCTGTGCCTGTCAATCCTGTCAGATTACTTTTGCAGTGTTTCATTTCACAAACCTAAAATGTCTATTAAACAAAAAATGACTCACATTTTATGGCATGTAAACTGCAAAACCAATAAACACTGAAAGGGAGAAAACCACTTATTTGCATTATAAGTACATCAAAATTTATCTTTATTACCTGACAGACTGTCCAGCATTAATAATCAGGTCAAATAATAATGTAAAGTGCTCAAAGTTGCTCATTGAAGAGCAATGCTCTCTCTCTTCCCTGCACCCTCTCCTCTCAGGCTCTATTACAAAGTAATGCTGCTAAACCCTTTCATGGCTGACTTCTGTCTGAACTTGAGAGTCCATAAACAAATATGAAATTTTACACAAGTGGGCAATGGAATGTTTGTAACACAGTGAACATATTTGATGTAAATGGTCGTAGGGAGGACTGAGGAAAGGAGAAAATATAGGAAAATTGTAAGACTACCTATCTATCGCAGGTCTTCCTATAGTTAGAGCCCCGTTAAATTATTTTATTTTTTGGGAATTTTGTCTTATTTTGGTTTATCCCCAAACCCTCACAATCCCCCCATTGTAATAACTGGCCCCACAAATTTACATATACTGTAAACTTAACTGTAAGACAATAACGTTTATAAAACACTATGTTAACCTATAACAACAAATATTAATGGAAAAAAGGTGCAAAAGGGACACAAGAAGACTAAATTAGTCCAAACAAAAAGGCCTATTGATATAACCTCAAGGACTGTGTTAACATCATGTCTGGTAAACAAGAGAAGCGTTGGATGAGAAATCAATGAACTAAAATTGGTGTGCTCAAAATGAGGTCTAATTAATGGGCTATTCCACCTATCACTCCCTGTTTATTCTTTTAAAAAGAAAAAGACTTTTTGGGGAAAATTAAGGGAAGAACAGATGTAAATGCTGGCTGACTGAAGAACTAGAAAAGAGGAAGGAGGGAGCTTCACCATGACAACTGTCACTCCTATTTTCTCATAGGACCCCTGACCTTCTTTGTACTAATCCTAAGAAATGTCCTAACCAGGCCGGGCCAGAGAGAGGGAGCCAAATTTCATTGCCACTCCACTGGCCCCGGCTAGGTCTCCAAACACCACATGGGAAGTGAGACTCTGCTGCCTCCCTCTCCATGTGTCCTTTTCCTTCCCACCTTATTTCTTTTCTTTCCTATCTCCCCTTTTCCTTGTGTCTAAGAGGAGTCTGGCTTAAATGGCCAAAACTGTATATTTTGCAACACCGCTTTGAGCCTTTGACCAGAAAAAGGCAGATAAATGCAATTCCCTAAACAGCCCAACATTGGTACAAGTTTGCCAGGTCTCAATACAGCTAATAAGACCACGTGTTATGCCCGTGTTTCTCCAGCAGTGAGGCTGCAAGTGCGTCAGCACCAGAGACAGAGGCTGCATTTTCTATCTTTGCTGTTCTCTTCTTTCCCCTCTTGTTTGTATTTGTCTTACTTTGTCTTCTAGAAAACAGGACTGGACTTCAAACGATAACAGCAACAATGATAGCTCCAGCTCATTTCAACTAACTTTTTCTCATTTCCCTACAAAGGACAGTTATTACCATTTTAAATACCACCAAAAAGAATCATAGAATATCAGGGTTGGAAGGGACCTCAGGAGGCCATCTAGTCCAACCCCCTGCTCAAAGCAGGACCAATCCCCAACTAAATCATCCCAGCCAGGGCTTTGTCAAGCCTGACCTTAAAAACCTCTAAGGAAGGAGATTCCACCATCTCCCTAGGTAACCCATTCCAGTGCTGTAATGTGGGGTAGGGTTTCCTTTTAAAAACTTGTTCCAGCTAAAAGGAAAGGGAACATGGGTTGTTGTTAGAATAAAATTTACTTAATACTTTATATGTCAAATGCTTTAACTCTTTTTCTCTCTTTTCTGTATCTTTAATTAAAGGTTAAAAGGAATTTTAATGGTATGTTTGCAATGGTTCTAAGTAGGCTGAGGATTCTGTATACAAAACTCTGTATGTTGTTTAACACTGTTTAATGTTGGACATTGACAGGGTCATGGTAACACCTTTGACTCCTTGGGCCTCTTTATAACATCTACATTAATATAACACCTCTCCCCCCAACAACCCTGACTCCAACTGCCCCCGTGCCCACAACCCTTGCCCCTCTGAGCCTTAGACACCCTCCTCCCCCGACTCCTCCAACCTCTGCCTGATGTCCAGGCACACTCGTCTCAATACCCAACCCGGGCCCTGACTCCTCTGCAGTGATGCCTAGTGCCCAGCCAGGACTCACCACTCCATCCCATGGAAGGAGCGGAAACCTGCAGTGCCGCGACTCCTTTGATGGGCGTGCTCAGGAGAGGTTGAGCACCTGCTTTCCATAGCTCCCTCACCACAATGACTGCCTCACTCAGGTGTCTGTCTCTCTCCTGCACTCTTCATGTGGCCGCCAAATCCCCCTACCAGCCCCGCCTCAGCACACACATTACACACGCACCATGAATGCATGGGACCCAGGCAGGGCCTTCCCTGGGCTGGTGCATGCTGTATGGTGGAAGTGATCCTATTAGCTCACTGTTCGCAGTTGTGGGTGCTGCCACTGGCCACTGAATCTCCCATGGTTGATGAGAAGCTTCGTTATTTTGTTTTCATTTTATATGTAGTTTTTTGTTTTATTTCTGGTTATTGTGTATTTGAGAAAAAATATGAGGCTCTACCCATAATGCCTATCACTGCAGAGTCTAAGCAGTGCTTGGATTCAAAAGGTAACACCCCATATTTTCTTGGATTTATTAGTATATATCCATCCTCTTTGGAAACATATTATATAAAATATGAAGGTACTAAAATCACATACAGAAGAACTGTCTCATCCAGGAGCTAAAGATTTAGTTTTTGGTAACTTTCCTTTTATAGCTATTTACTTATAGATATTTACTATTGACAGAGCTGAGCACATTTTATAAAGAGTCTGCTATATTAGAACTTAAGCTTCCTTTCAAATTAAACATTTGAATTCATCCGCTGAAACAATCAAATAATTTCTATTTTTATGGCCATCACACTCCTCACAATTTACACCTATGCAGAGGGCCAATTTAAGCCTGCTATGCAAATAAAGGGATCTTCAGTTTCCAAAACTCTCAAACACTTTCAAAAGCATTAAAATATAAAATAATTAACTAAATAAAAAGTTTAAATATCTGAGTTTGTAAACAACCTGGATGCACATCTTTTTCACATATGTTAGAGCAACAAGTACTTCAATATCTAAAGATGCTGGTTAAAGATTGCCTAAAGTTTGTATTTGACTTTAAATTATCTAAATCAAGAGCACTGGAGGAGGCGGGGGAAATCTACTTTGTCAGTATTTCAATATTGCTCAATAATTTTTAAAATAAAAAAAAATTCTTTCCTCACATTTTTCTCTTTCTGAGATTCTCTATGCTTGCCCAGATGTCTGAGAATAGCCCCTTCCTGCCAGCAGATGGAGACAGTACTCTGAAGCTTTTTTTGGTGATCTCTGCTCTGTTTATAAATAGGGTCCTACCAAATTCACGGTGATGAAAAATGCGTCACGGACTGTGAAATCTGGTCTCCCATGTGCTTTTACCCTATACTATACAGATTTCACTGGAAAGACCTGTGTTTCTCAAATTGGGATTCCTGACCTAAAAGGGTGTTGCGGGGGCGGGGGGTGGGTCATGGTATTGCCACCCTTATTTCTGCGCTGCCTTCAGAGCTGGGCAGCGGAGAGCAGCAGCTATTGGCCAGGCGCCTATCTCTGAAGGTAGCTCCCCACCAGCATCAGTGCAGAAGTAAGGGTGGCAATACCATATCATGCCACCCTTACTTCTGTGCTGCTGACTTCAGAGCTGGGCAGTTGGAGAGTGGCAGCTGCTGACTGAGGGCTCATCTCTGCAGGCAACAGCACAGAAGTAAGGGTGGCAATACCCTACCATGCCACCCTTACTTCTGCACTGCTGCTGGAGGGGGCTCTGCCTTGAGAGCTGGGATTCCAGCCAGCAGCCGCCGCTCTCTAGCTGCCTGGCTCTGAAGGCAGTGCTACCCCCAGCAGCACAGAAGTAAGGGTGGCAGTTCTGCAAGCCCCCCTACAACAACCTTGGAACCCTCCCACAACTCCTTTTTGGGTCAGGACCCCTACGATTACAACACCATGAAATTTCAGATTTAAATAGCTGAAATCATGAAATATATGATATTTTTAAAATCCTATGACTGTGAAATTGACCAAAATGGACCATAAATTTGGTAGGTCCCTATTTATAAATATACTGCTCACCCATGTTGGCTGAAGCTTTGAAAGCACTAAGGACATATTTTCTCAAAAATATGTAACTTTAATTCTGAATCTAGTCTGACTGCCATTGGAATTTTAACTATCTACCAGATGCTTCTGTACATTCATATATCTAATATCTACAACTGTTTGTGTGTATGTAACTACCTGGATTTTGATAGTACCCGTGTAGTATCTTAGAGCTGAAGGGAAGGGAGAGTCTGAAAGATAGTAAAGAAAATTAAATTGTCAGGTAGGAAAAAATTCGCTTTGATTTTCTGTGCCAACCTAAAATCTTGGAACCTCACAAAGCAGTATGTACACAACAGAATGAAGGGATTAGCATCCAACAATAGACTTCAGTATGCTGCTCCTAATTGCTGGAGGTTGGACATTAATCATATAATGCTTAGAGAGAGTGTGAAGTAAGGCCCAAGTAAGTAGTTTGCATATTGCCAGGAGGGTAGTGTCTGATTTCTCTGTTTAAGAAGTCACCACTGATCAAGCAGAGTGAGCTTTGAGAGATTCTGTCACTTCCTTATCACCACACAAGTAAGCCACTTGGATGAACTGTTTTATCCACTTAAACAACATGGTACATAATGTGGACCTGCAACTGCCTGTCCTTTCTTGATGCAGTGTGAAGAATGTGTCTCTAATTAACTGAATTTATAAGTGTAGAAAATAGTGTAGAACAGGGCCTAAATTCTCCAATTCTTTTTGCTGTGTAGACTGTTTCTAAAAATAAAACTTTCGTAGACCATAGCTACAGAGTGATTTTTCATTAGGATACAAACAACAGCTTAGTAAGGACTTTCAGCTCCAAGCTCATGCCTCAAAGAGAAATGGCGGATTGATTGCTGGCCTTAACTACAGCCTGTTATTGCTGGAGATGGCTGGATGTTCCCTAAGTGACAATTATCTCCAGAAGAGTGGACTTCTAAAGGGCTGGCATTGATTCCCAAGTCCAGCCCATCTTGTAAGGATATTTGCTATTTGGACAATCATAGACTTAAACAATCTACATAACCACAAGACAGTGAACATATTCCATATTTTTGCATAGTGTACATGGGTGTACTCTAAAAATATACTATTAGCGATGAATTGGGATATAATGGCTCTCCAGGGATCAGTACTACCACATATCAAGGTATTCTCTAACACACCACCTTACAGGGGCATGATTGCTAAGGTTGAGGAAGTGGTCTCAGAATGGCAATTTGTAGTTTGGGGGAGAAACCCAGACCGTTAACTCTGATAGGGCTGGTCACTGGAGTGGAAAAAGAGGAATATTCTGGATGCCCTTTTTCCCAGTCAGTGCCTAGAGGTTGCTTTGAAGTGTAGTTCATAAGCAGCTAGTTGGTAGTTCTGGGCTGGTGCAAGGCATAGTGGAAGAAGTGACAAGCAATCCATTGTTTGTTGCTTTTGCTTCTCATTTTGCAATAGCAATTGTTTGTTTTTTGCAGGCTTTGAGACTAACCCCTTTGGGGAGAGGTCAGGATAGCTTTAGAAAGAGTAGTTGAGGAAACACAGTGGCAGGGAAGTTCTAATTTGTTTTTGAAGAGCGCTTTATGGGTAATGTCCAGTAAATTCCTGCTCAAGGAGACATACCCACACTAGCTTTGACTGACCTAACTTGCTGAAAATAGAGTGTAGCCACAGCCATACAAGTGGGTGGAAGAGCTAGCCACCTGAGTATGGCCCTAGCATCTTGGACAACTAGGTATTTGGGGGGGCTACCACTGCCACTTGTGCCACTGTGGCTACACTCTTTAGCACTCTAGCTTGATTAGAGTGGGTCTTGATCATAGGCATGTCTCCTTGAGCTGAAATGTATACCTCTAGGCTGGAGTGTAGACATACTCTATGTATGTGGACCCTTTTGTTTGACCCGTGACAGACTGATAGCACAGAACAAGCGAACAGGGAACAAATGGCCTGTCAAAACAATTGTCTTATTTGGTCTGCAACCCCAGTTATGACACTGTCTGACAAATCCTCTTCCCCTGTCTTGCCCTCTCAAAAGTTATGTCAAAAACCTAAAGTAAGTTAGCTCTTCCTGTGTGACCGGTCTTAATATTAAGATATTTTCCCATCAATCAATTGTGGGAAATATGTCCTGGATTTTCCTGTTGGACTTAGTTGTTCTCAAGGTAGGGGAATCCTCACATCTGGTTTATTGCCTTGAACATCCTAGCGTTGAGTTCCTGTTCCTGTGTTCTTCTAGATCATCAGTGCCTGTTATGGACACTGCAACAAGACACGGATGTGGTCATGTGTTCTGTCATAAAGGTAGGATCAGGCGGATGAGAGTTACCATTTTCTTATGTCTTCTGTGTTAATCAGCAACATACAAGGTTTTCATTCTGCTGGAAATGACTGCCCAAGTTAAACCAACAAGACTGTCATACAAACAACATGACATCACTGAAAATATTTCAGCATATTGTCTTTATCTGCTGACAGAGATGAACTGTAGCCAAGCATATGGACTGGTACAGATGATCAAAAATAGCTGTTGGTTCATGAATCACTAGAAAAAAGTTTAGATACTATTACTCCCCCATCCCAAACCAACCAACCCACCCCACTATGTTAAAAGAACATTAAGGTTGCACAGTCAAGCACTCAAAAAATTAGGAAATGCGAGAATGAAGGTTGCTTTTGCAAAACTTACTTCAGGCCTCCTGGCCATATGCATTTTCACAGTCTTGAATTACATACTATTTTTAATCACAAAAGGACCCCTGTTTGCTTTCTTTAGTGCCAATGATGGACCTGCTCTGGGGCTGAATCAGAATCTTGAAGGGGAGATTTATTTTTCCCTACTCTCATTCTTGGAAACAGCTGAACTGTTTTTTCTGAAAATTTTCAAAATAATTCAGTCTGACACACCCCCAGCATGGAGAATTTCAACCCAAACTGTTAAAGTTTGGCAGCATCATAAGGAACTGAAAATAGGGTCTTACAATGCGAAGCGTCAGGCAACCTTGGTGATAAGTGATGCCAACAGTCCTGCCTGGAATAACCATTGTGGCCTTAACAAATTTATTGTTCAGCATAGTATTTGAAGTCCAGAATTTTTAATACTTGAATATTAATTACATTCAGATGTTATTAAAAATTTTGTGAATCAAAATACACACACAACACATTTAACATTGTAAATGAACTTCAATTATTTTAGAAATTTTGAATATAGCATTACAATTTGTGCTCTCCTTTGGTCTATGACAAGAATAATTTGTTAGTCACAGAACTGCTGCCCTACAATGATACCCACAAATATTACAAAGTGAACATTAAAAGGCTTTTGTTTTTAATTCAGCCACTGTAGACAAGGTGCTCCTACTTGGGAGTTTTGTTTCCCACTGCAAAATATTAATGCTGTACAAAATGTTGAGAAAAGCAGCAGAAAGGACACATGAAGTGGTGGTGATTGATACTTGTCGCTGTCACACTGCCAGCAGGAAATTGTCTCCCCATGCTGCAGATGAAGACATAGCATGAGCAAATTCCTCCCTCAGTAGCAGCTTTCTCTCCTACTTTGTGTGTCAGTCACTGGACATCTATACATGCAGGTGACCTGAGAAGTCTAAACCAGGAAGGAGGTAATGAGGAGCCACTGAATCGACAGCTGAGCATACAAGATCATAGTAAAGGCCCACCAAGCTATGAATATTTTTGCTTACAGCCATCTGCCTTCTGGTTCCATTAGGCTCTGAAAGGACATAACTAAAATAGGTAATTAGTTCAAAAGGGTAATAAGGGCTGACACTGCTCTCTCTGTTCTCCACACACAGCTTCTGATAATAAATGTGTTATGTGGACAGTGCAGGATGGTGGGTTTTTCCATTTACCCATCTTTGCATGTTCTCGAAAATTGATTGTGAGATTATTCCCGCTGGCACAGCATCCACTTTGAATAGAATACTGACCAGAGCAATAAGAGCTGTGGCCACTGTAGCCCCCTGACCATCCCTATTTGGCATCGTAGATGGTCTAAAAGTTGCAGCTGTTGGTAAGGCAGCAGAATTCCACTCTGTATATTTTGGAATGATTCCTAGGTGCTCTACAGTTACTCAAGCAGCCATAAGAACAGAAGAATGGTCATAGTAGGTCAGACCAATCGTCCAGCTAGCCCAGTATCCTGTCTTCTGACACTGGCCAATGACAGTTGCTTCAAAGAGAATGAACAGAACAGGGCAATTATCAAGTGATCCATCCCATGAATCCAGTCCCAGCAACTGGCAGTCAGAGGCTTAGGGACACTCAGAGCATGGGGTTGCATCCCTGATCCTCTTGGCTAATAGCCATTGACGGATCTTTCCTCCATGAATGCATTTAATTCTTTTTTGAGTCCAGTTATATTTCTGGCCTTCACAACATCCCCCACAAACTAGTTCCATAGATTGACTGTATGTTATGTGAAGAAGTACTTCCTTTTGTTTGTTTTAAACTTGCTGCCTATTAAATTTCAATTGGGTGACTCCTGGTTCTTGTATTATGTGAAGGGGTAAACAACACATCCTTATTCACTTTCTCCATGTCATTTATGATTTTATAGACCTGTATCATATGCCCCCCTTAGTCATCTCTTTTCCAAGCTGAACACTCCTGCTACTGGTTTTAAACTCTCCTCATAGGGAAGCTGTTCCATATCCTTACTCATGTTTGTTATTCTTCTCTGTACCTTTTCCATTTCTAATGCATCTTTTTTGAGAAGCAGTGAAGGATGGGTATTGTCTACCCTGTCCCTGATACCTACAGTGATAGTGATATTTCTTGGATCACAGTTTCAAAGAAGCCCCCCTCTATTTTCTTCTCCAAGGGAGAAAGTGTCCTGGGTCACTCACTATAATAAATTAATAACCGCAGAGAGGACAGGTTTATCCCTTATTAGAGATAGGGACCAGGACAATGGCAGCAGCTCTAGCAAATGGAGAGGAAATCTAGACAAATTGGAGGATTGGGCCAAAAGAAATCTGATGAGGTTCAATAAGGATAAGTGCAGGGTCCTGCACTTAGGACGGAAGAACCCAATGCACAGCTCCAGACTAGGGACCGAATGGCTAGGCAGCAGTTCTGCGGAAAAGGACCTAGGGGTGACAGTGGACGAGAAGCTGGATATGAATCAGCAGTGTGTCCTTGTTGCCAAGAAGGCCAATGGCATTTTGGGATGTATAAGTAGGGGCATTGCGAGCAGATCGAGGGACGTGATCGTTCCCCTCTATTTGACATTGGTGAGGCCTCATCTGGAGTACTGTGTCCAGTTTTGGGCCCCATACTTCAAGAAGGATGTGGATAAATTGGAGAGAGTCCAGCGAAGGGCAACAAAAATGATTAGGGGACTGGAACACATGAGTTATGAGGAGAGGCTGAGGGAGCTGGGATTGTTTAGCCTGCAGAAGAGAAGAATGAGGGGGGATTTGATAGCTGCTTTCAACTACCTGAAAGGGGGTTCCAAAGAGGATGGCTCTAGACGGTTCTCAATGGTAGCAGATGACAGAACGAGGAGTAATGGTCTCAAGTTGCAGTGGGGGAGGTTTAGATTGGATATTAGGAAAAACTTTTTCACTAAGAGGGTGGTGAAACACTGGAATGCGTTACCTAGGGAGGTGGTAGAATCTCCTTCCTTAGAGGTTTTTAAGGTCAGGCTTGACAAAGCCCTGGCTGGGATGATTTAACTGGGAATTGGTCCTGCTTCGAGCAGGGGGTTGGACTAGATGACCTTCTGGGGTCCCTTCCAACCCTGATATTCTATGATTCTATGAAACTGTGGCCAGCATCAATCCATGGCTGTATTTAAGGTGCATACAGCACCTTTTTTGTCCCAGTGAGTTTATTTTCTTTAAGTTTGTGAAATAATTGGGTCAGGTGTCAGCATCTTGCTCTGCCTTTAATGTAGCTGCTGATCTATCTCTCTGTCATCTCTGTTGTGACGCGTTTCATATATTGATAGATATTCGATTCCATATTATTTTGTTCAGGTAGACTCAAAATGGGGACAAACAAAACAACGTGGCCTGTAAAATACTGTCACATACACAGAAAGTGAGTATGCAGACTTCCTCCTATCCAGCTCTTTGGAAATGTTACTTGATAAGATCATAAGAGACCAATTACCACGTCTTTATCAAAGTCGCTGAAGAAACAGCTACTCCAATAATTGTACTTACAAGTTCCACCAAAATTTCCTGTAAATTCTGATTCTCCCAAATGCTCTTAAAAAGGACTACACAAGTGACTATTCACTCCATAAGTTAAGGAAAAACAACATTAACTTCTCATCATTTAAAAAAAGTGTGTCTACATTTAAAATGAAAAATGTTCCCTACATTAAAATATTGCATAAACAAACTATGCAATCAAAATTGGCTAAGCCATAATATGTAGCCAATACAAATTCATAAAGGAAAGGAAATACCAAGTTTTGGACACCACTTAGCTGTACCTAATTTGCATTGCAGGAGTGATAAACCAAGGTCTGAATCTTGGACCTACAGCACAGACCTCTACCACTGGAGCCAACTTAAGGAGAAGCTCAGTAGCCTGTTATTCTTTAGTGAACCAGCCATCACAGAGGGACTGAACATGCACTTTTGCAATGAGTTACACTGTCATCTCACATGATCCATCCATTGTAAAGCAAATAAACCCCTTGAGGGCTCTATGCCCCACACACACACTCTTCCCTTATTAGATGAATATAATGGTCTTCTCTACACCCTTTTGTCCTGGCTCAAAGAGTGTACATTTTGTGTGTATAAACTATATAATTTTTTCAACTCTCTCTCTCAACTCCCAGACTTTCACCCACTTGCCTAACAACCCATAAAAGACAATTTTCCAAAGATGACATAAACCAGCTCTTCCTCTGCTCATAAGTGAAGTTTCATAGTTTTTTTTTTTTTGTTTGTTTTTTTTAGAGCTTTGGCATCTCCCCCAGCCCTTTCCAATTTGCTGTTTTTTTCTCCCAAATGAAAGTTTATTTGAATCACTGCATCTAAAAAGACTGTTTCCAAAAAGAAAGTGTTCAAAAGGGTCAGAAAGTAAAACTGCAAAATTTCATCCAGCTCTAGTGAAAACCATCAACATGTTGAATGCAAATATGCAAACCACTTTATCTTTGAAAAAAATGTGGTCTTGGTAGAAATTCTGGTGCATTCTTTGTAGCATTTAGAGACTAAACTGAACTTTTAGATTCAGCACTTTTTTCTGCCACAGGGCAGCATCCGTTGCTTGAAGTTGAGAAGGTTAAATTGCACACTTTACTTTTAATATAGTATCACTTTATTGGGAAAACAAGAACTTTCAAAAGGACAGGAATAGGCAGATGGCTCATTAAAGCCTGCTCTTATAACCATTATTTGTTATTCCTATAACAAGTCAACCAATCATTTTAACATCAAGTAGTACATTTTGAAGAGATGTGCAGAGAGAGATTTAGCTTAACAATTCCCTCTCATAGTGGGAGTTGTATAGCTCAGTCTCTGCTCAATGGTTTGAAAATTTACCCACAAACAACTGTCTAGGTGATCACAAACACAGTATCTAAAGTCCAGATCCACAAATGGACTTAGACTTTTAAGCCCTAGTTTTAGGCACCACTGCAATCCAGAAAACTGCTTGGCTGCTGTGTAACCCAGTAGACACAAATTCACTTATGCCTAAATTTTCATTGTAAAAGTCCCCATGTCACTTAAGTTTCTGCCTCTGGGCGTGCATACTGCTGCCTCACTCTAGGTGTCTGGATGCCTCTCTCACACCTAAGCCCCAGTGCGATCCACAAATCAGGGAAAGACAGACATTCACCCATGTATCTTGCCTGCAAGGCCCAATCTGGTAGGCATGCTCACAACCCCATTCAAAATCCAGATGGAAATGCAGGTCGTGGAGTCTCCCTTATAATTTTTAGCCCCGTGCTTAGAT
Source organism: Lepidochelys olivacea (assembly GCF_965140295.1). Classification (NCBI taxonomy): domain Eukaryota; kingdom Metazoa; phylum Chordata; order Testudines; family Cheloniidae; genus Lepidochelys; species Lepidochelys olivacea. The sequence continues at coordinate 14,103,858 of NC_140412.1, forward strand.
CACTCACTCAGGCTGTATGAGAAAGAGGTTCAATTCCCACTTCTGCATGATAGGGAGAAAGGTTTTGAACACGCGGATCTCAGCTCTCAGGCTGAGATCAAAGCTTTTGATATGATCTCCCACAGTATACTTGCCAGCAAGTTAAAAAAGTATGGATTGGATGAATGGACTATAAGGTGGATAGAAAGCTGGCTAGATTGTTGGGCTCAACGGGTAGTGATCAACGGCTCGATGTCTAGTTGGCTGCCGGTATCAAGCGGAGTGCCCCAGGGGTCGGTCCTGGTTTTGTTCAACATCTTTATTAATGATCTGGATGGTGGGATTAATTGCACCCTCAGCAAGTTCACAGATGACTAAGCTGGGGGGAGAGGTAGATATGATGGAGGGTAGGGATAGTGTCCAGAGTGACCCAGACAAATTGGAGGACTGGGCAAAAAGATATCTGATGAGGTTCAACAAGAACAAGTGCAGAGTTCTGCATGTAGGAAGGAAGAATCCCATGCACCGCTACAGGCTGGGGACCGATTGGCTAAGCGGCAGTTCTGCAGAAAAGAACCTGGGGATTACAGTGGACGAGAAGGTGGATATGAGTCAGAAGTGTACCCTTGTTGCCAAGAAGGTGAATGGCATATTGGGCTGTTTTAGTAGGAGCATTGCCAGCAGATTGAGGGAAGTGATTATTCCCCTCTATTCGGCACTGGTGAGGCCATACCTGGAGTATTGTGTCCCATTTTGGTCCCCCAACTAAAGAAGGGATGTGGAAAAATTGGAGAGAGTCCAGCAGAGGGCAACAAAAACGATTCAGGGGTTGGGGCACATGATTTAAAATGAGAGGCTGAGGGAACTGGGGTTATTTATTCTGCAGAAGAGAAGAGTAAGGGGGGATTTGATAGCAGCCTTCAATTACCTGAAGGGGGGGTTCCAAAGAGGATGGAGCTAGGCTGTTCTCAGTGGTAGCAGATGACAGAACAAGAAGCAATGGTCTTAAGTTGCAGTGCTGGAGGTCTAGGTTGGATATTATGAAACACTATTTCACCAGGAGGGTGGTGAAGCACTGGAATGGTTTACCTAGGGAGATGATGGAAACTCCATCCTTAGAAGTTTTTAAGGCCTTGCCTCACAAAATCTTGGCTGGAATGATTTAGTGGGTGTTGGTCCTGCTTTGAGCAGGGGACTGGACTAGATGACCTCCTGAGGTCTCTTCCAACCCTAATCTTCTATGAGTGCCCAAACCACTGGGAAATAGCATATTCTGCCGTAGAGCCCCTCAGTTTCTCCTGTTGAAGATATTCCCTCTTGAACAAAGAATTAGAGTCACTGGCGAAGAGACATTGGACCCTGGATCTCCCACATGGGTGTCCTAACCCCAGTCAAAACAATCATTCATTTGCTCTCTCTCCCTGGCCCAGTTACTAAGTATGCAGCCCCAACATAGGCACAAAACTCCTCAATAGGGGTGTGGCTTAGGACATACCTTTCTGGTCAGCATCTCCTATTGGCTCGTTTAGGGATCACCCTGCCTAGTGTGCTGGCATTTGTGCATTCCACCCTTATTAACTTTTTAATTAGTTACTATTATAAATATCTGCAATGTATAAATTCTGAAGATCTCACATCTTAAGATTACTTGCTTATTAACATCTTTCTAAAGTAGAGGTCACACTTCACCTACCCTTTCCTAATGATTTCAGCTCTCCAGTAAGCAAAGGAGAAAGTCTTATGTCCTATTGATTCTCTTCCACCTTACCTGCACGGTGATAATTCAGACAGAGGTTCAAAAACTGTATCTGTGGGCGAAACTGAAGAATTTGTGCAATATGAATGAGTTAAGTTTGCAATCAGAACATTTTTTTTGCATTTCCTGAATACTTAAAATATGACCTTAATGTTCTTGTGTTTGTATTATAATTATAGCAAATAATAATAAAAAAGCTATAGCAGTTCTCCAAACTGATTTATTTTATTTATTTTTTAAGATATATCCTTCAACAAAGTTTAGGGAGTATTACTTACATCATTTATAGCATACCAGCTAGATTTTGGTTTTTTCCAACCGTTGAATTTCCAGGCTTATAAAACTCTGTCTATTCAGTATCACTAACGCTAACTAAAGATACTCCTAATATTTATTATACTTAGTAGCTCCCTGATCTGCACCTTGGACCACCATTCATTTGATTACCCTTCATCCGCTTTCCCCTATTTTCTGAAGTATCTACGGTATGTTAGCCTCATGAATTCCATTATCGTTCGCCTCTGCTAACTGCCTATGCACTAATTTGGAAGTTTATCCTTTTATAGCATTCCAACTGCTCTACATTTTTTATAACGTTTATTTGCAGACTAATCATTTGTGCAAAGCATCAAACACTTTTCTTAACCTCAAATAATTTGCTAGATTTGGGGCAAAATTTTCAAAAGCACATAAGTTACTTAGGAACCTACAGCTAGATCCACAAAAAGGTATTTAGGTGCCCTAGTCCATAATTTAGGCACCACTGCCATTCTCAAAACGACATCCTTCCGGTTCTGCAGTCAGACCTGTCCAACATCAAACAACCTGCTTGGAGCCCTCTCTGAAGCCAAAGCCCAGTGGTCCTAAAGTGGGATTCTCAAGGTAGGTATTCCCCCGCCTATCTTTCAGGCAGTCTCCAACCATGGCTTTCCACCTGTCTCAAAAGACAGCCGGGTTAAGCAGGTTGGAAGGGAGAGAGTGTGTCAGAGCCTAGTAGTTAGGACACTCATCTGGGAGGTGGGAAACCCAAGTTCAAATCCCTGCTCTCCCTGATTTGGAAGAGGGACTTGGAACCCAGCTCTCAAACATCCAGGTGAATGCCCTAACCATCAGGTTATTGAGTATTCTGGAAGGTGGGTTCTCAATTGCAGGATTACTGAGACGCCTAACAATGTAAATTTAAAACATTGAGCCTCACAAACAAAATGTCAGCAATTAAATTTTAGTACAATTTTGAAATACCATCATCTGCAAATCAATTCATTAATGAAACTTTAAAATTAAAATTCCCATAATACAAAGACACTGCTGCTTACCAGTTTAAGAAACCTTTTTCTGATTGTATGCTTAGTGGCAGCTCTGGACTGAAATTATGCTGACAATCACAACCAGTTTTCAGACTGTTTTTGTTATACCAAGTAAATTAAAATTAAATATTGTTGCTGCTCTGTCTGATGAATTGCTTTCTATTCTGCTTGTTTTGGTTTAGAATGTTGTCTGAGGGTTTCTCAGTTTTATTCTCTTATTTTTAGTGCATCTGACTCTTTGTTGGTCTCCTATGTTTAGTTTTGACCTCACTTTAATATAAATTAAAATGTCACTGCCAACAGCAGCCTGGGAAAGAGTGAGAACCAAAACTATGTAGTAATTTTCCAATTGAAGTAAAAATTTGGAAACCTCCATATATCTTTACAAATGATGCCCGTCTAGAGAAGCAACTAATAAAGGGATGGAAAAGGAAAATTTAGACTGAGTATCAGGAAAAATCTTCCTGACTTATATTAAATTGTAAAATTGTTTCCAATGACATTCAACTGGTTGAGGTGAAAACCAAAGCTGGTCAGGAAAAAAAACCTTTGATGGAATTGTTTTCTGAAGTAAAATGCAATTCCATTGAAATAAAAATGCCTTGCAAAGTCATGCTGATTTTTACCAAAATTTAATTTAGGAAAAATAATAAGAAATTTCCAACAATGTCAAAACATTTTTGACACTGTCTAAATGAAACATTTTGACTTTTCATTTTGAAATGACTTCATTTCATTTTTTTTATATTTTGCATTGTATATGATAACACACGTTTTAAAAAGTCGAAATCAAATAAAAATGTTCCCATCATTCTTATACATTGTTTGAGTAGTCCTTAATGGGGAATTTCAAAATTTTCAAGTTTCATTCCAATCTGAAATGAAGCAATTTTTTAAACCTTATAAACCTTTAGTGAAATGGAACATTCACCCTCTGTGCAATTCATGAAGTATGGACATTTAGAACTTGACTGAAAAGTACGGTAGTAAACATACCGGATGGTACGATCCTATATCGGCAGGAGAATGAAAAGGGTGATTTACATTTCTAATATCTAAATCTACTAGATGAAGCTGGGGGTTGGGAGGGTGGGAGGAGGAGAGAAGAGGCCACTGCTTAAGGCAAGGATGCTCAAACATTTTCATTGCCTGGACTATATTACTTTATTTTTCAATTTAAGCAAATGCTGTAGTTGCATGCCAAGTGGTCACAAACTGAATGGAAGGAGGTCTGCATGACTGATTTGGTGGTGGTGGGAAAATGGTCTGCCAGACTCTCTATAAAGATGTGGACGACACTATAAAATCATCATTGATAAAGTTTGCAGGGAACACAAAAATTAGGGGAGTGGCAAAGAACGAAAAGGAAATAATGATTCAGAGCGATACGGATTGCTTGGTAAACTGGGGTGAAGCAAGCAATATGTAATATTATTAATTAATTATTATTATTATAGTCACACTTACAGGACTGGGGGACTCTATCCTGGGAAGCAGTGACACTGAAAAAGATTGGGGGGTCATGGGGGATAATGAACCACACACAAGCTCCCAGTGCAACACTGTGGCCAAAAGGGCTAACGCTCTCCTGGGATGCATAAACAGGAGAATCTCAATAGGAGAGTAGAGAGGTTGTTTTACCTCTGTATTTGGCACTGGTGAGACTGCTGTTGGAATACTGTGTCCAGTTCTACTGTTCACAATTCAAGAGAGTTCAGAGAAGAGCCACAAAAATAATTAAAGGATTAGAAAACAAACCTTATAGCAACAGATTCAAATAACTCAATCTGTTTAAAATAAGAATGTAAGAATGGCAATTGGTCCATCTAGCCCAGTATCCTGTCTTCCAAAAGTGGCTGGTGCCAGATGCTTCAGAGGGCATTAACAGAATGGGGCAATTAAAGTGATCCATCTCCTGTAATCCAGTCACATGGTCTGCCCGTCACAGGTTTAGGGACACCCAGCATGGGCTTGCATCCCTGACTATCTTCGCTAATAGCCATTGATGGACCTACCCTCCATGAACTTACCTAATTCTTTTTTGAATCCTTTTATACTTTTCACCTTCACAACATCCCATGACAATGAGTTCCACAGGTCGATTTGGCTGTGTGAATAAGTAATTTCTTATGTTTGTTTTAATCCTACTGCCTATTAATTTCATTGGGTGATCCCTGGTTCTTGTGTTATGGAAGGAGTAAAAAATACTTTCTTATTCACCTTCTTCACACCATTCACCATTTTATAGACCTCTATCATATCCCCCCTGCTTCTCTAATATGAATAGTCCCAGTCTTTTTAATCTCTTCTCATATGCAAGCTGTTCCATACCCTTAATTTTTGTTGCCCTCCTCTGTACTTTTTCCACTTCTAATATATCTTTCTTGAGATGGGGCGAGCCAAACTCTGCAGTATTCTAGGCATGGGCATACCATGGATTTGTATAGTGGCATTATGATATTTTTTGTCTATTTTCTAACCTTTTCCTAATATTTCCTAACGTTCTGTTAGGGTTTTTTTGTTTTGTTTTTTGGACTGCTGCTGCACATTAAGTGCATGTTTTCAAAGATCTATCCACGATGACTCCCAGATCTTTCTTGAGTGGTAACAGCCAAGTAGGCCTAATCATTTTGTATGTATAGTTGGGATTATGTTTTCCAATGTGTATTACTTGCACTTAACACTGAATTTTATCTGCCATTTTGTTGCCCTATCACCCAGTTCTGTGAGATCCCTTTGTAACTCTTCACAGTTAGCTTTGGACTTAACTATCTTGAGTAATTTTGTATCGTTTGCAAACTCTGTCAACTCACTTTTCATCCCCTTTTCCAGATCATTTATCAGTACTTTGAACAGCAGTGGTCTCAGTACAGATTCTTGGATGACCCCGCTATTTATGTCTCTGTACTGTAAAAACTGACCATTTATTCCTACCCTTTGTTTCCTATATTTTAACTAGTTACTGATCCAAGGGAGGACCTTATACCAGGAAGCCTTACTTTGATTAAAAGTCTTTGGTGTGGGACCTTGTCAAAGGCTTTCTGAAAATCCAGTACATTATATCAACTGGATCACCCTTGTCAACGTTTGTAGACTCCCTCAAAGAATTCTAATAGATTGGTAAGGCATGATTTCCCTTTATAAAAGCTGTGTTGACTCTTTCCCAACAAATTATGTTCATCTATGTCTCCCATTATTCTGTTCTTTATTATAGTTTCAAACAATTTGCCTGGTACCTAAGTTAGGCTTACTGGCATGCAATTACTAGGACTGCTTCTGAAACCTTTAAAAAAAAAAGTCAGCGTTACATTATTTATCCTCTAGTCATCTGGTACTGAGGTTGGATTTAAGTGATAGGTTACATCAGCGGTTCTCAAACTATGGGTCAGGACCCCAAAGAGGGTTGAGACCCCATTGTAATGAGGCCGCCAGGGCTGCTTTAGAGTTGCTGGGGCACAGGTCTGAAGCCCAAGTCCCATTGCCCAGGGTCAAAACCAAAGCCCAAGGGCTTCAGCCCAGGGTGGTAGGGCTCATGTTGCGGCCCCCTTGCTTGGGGCTGAAGCCCTTGAGCTTCAGCTTTGTCTCCCGCCCTGCCCAGAGCGGTGGAGCTCGGACTTTGCCTCTCCACCACACCCGGGGCAGTGGGGCTTGGGCGGGATCAGGCTTCTGTCCCCCCTCCTGGGGTCGTGTAGTAATGTTTGTTGTCAGAAGGGGGTTGTGGTGCAATGAAGTTTGAGAACTCCTGGGTTACATACCACAGCAATTTCATTTCTGAGTTCCTTCAGAACTCTTGGGAAGGACATATATCGGAAGGACAGAACAGGTCATGCAGGGGGGTTCGGAGTGGCACTATATGTGAAAGAAAATGTAGAATCAAATGAAGTAAAAATCTTAAATGAATCCACATGTTCCATAGAATCTCTATGGATAGTAATTCCATGCTCAAATAAGAATATAACAGTAGGGATCTATTATCGATCACCTGACCAGGACAGCGATAGTGACGATGAAATGCTAAGGGACATTAGAGAGGCTATCAAAATAAAGAAGTCAATAATAGTGGGGGATTTCAATTATCCCCATATTGACTGGGTCCATGTCACATCAGGACGAAATGCAGAGACAAAATTTCTTGATATTTTAAATGACTGCTTCTTGGAGCAGCTGGTACAGGAACCCACAAGGAAAGAGGCAATTCTAGATTTAGTCCTGAGTGGAGCGCAGGATCTGGTTCAAGAGGTTACTGTAACAGGACCTCTTGGAAATAGTGACCATAATATAACAACATTTAACATTCCTGTGGTTAGAACAACACCTCAACAGCCCAACACTGTGGCATTTAATTTCAGAAAGTGGAACTAGGCAAAAATGAGGAGGTTAGTTAAACAGAAATTAAAAGGTACCGTGACTAGAGTGAAACCCCTGCAAGCTGCATGGACACTTTTCAAAGACACCATAATAGAGGCCCAACTTAAATGTATACCCCAAATAAAAAAAAAACCCACAGTAAAAGAACTAAAAAAAGAGCCACCGTGGCTTAACAACCATGTAAAAGAAGCAGTGAGAGATAAAAAGGTATCTTTTAAAAAGTGGAAATCAAATCCTAGTGAGGTAAATAGAAAGGAGCATAAACACTGCCAAATTAAGTGTAAAAATGTAATAAGAAAAGCCAAAAAGGAATTTGAAGAACAGCTAGCCAAAACCTCAAAAGGTAATAACAAAATGTTTCTTAAGTACATCAGAAGCAGGAAGCCTGCTAAACAACCAGTGGGGCTCCTGGATGATCGAGATACAACAGGAGCACTTAAATATGATAAAGTCTTTGCAGAGAAACTAAATGAATTCTTTGCTTCAGTCTTCATGGCTGAGGATGTTAGGGAGATTCCCAAACCTGAGCTGTCCTTTGTAGGTGACAAATCTGAGGAATTGTCACAGATTGAAGGGTCATTAGAGGAGGTTTTGGAATTAATTGATAAACTTAACAGTAACAAGTCACCAGGACCAGATGGCATTCACCCAAGAGTTTTGAAAGAATTCAAATGTGAAATTGTGGAACTATTAACTAGGGTTTGTAACCTGTCCTTCAAATCAGCTACTGTACCCAATGACTGGAAGATAGCTAATGTAACGACAATATTTAAAAAGGGCCCTAGAGGTGATCCTGGCAATTACAGACTGGTAAGTAAAATCTGTACTGGGGAAATTAGTTGAAACAATAGTAAAGAATAAAATTGTCAGACACATAGAAGAGCATAAATTGTTTGGCAAAAGTCAGCATGGTTTCTGTAAAGGGAAACCATGTCTTACTAATCTATTAGAGTTCTTTGAAGGGGTCAAAAACATGTGGACATGGGGAATCCAGTGGACATAGTATACTCAGATTTCCAGAAAGCCTTTGACAAGGTCTCCCACCAAAGGCTCTTACATAAATTAAGCTATCATGGGATAAGAGGGAAAGTCCTTTCATGGATTAAGAGCGGGTTAAAAGACAGGGAACAAAGGGTAGGAATAAATGATAAATTTTCAGAATGGAGCAGGGTAATTAGTTGTGTTCCGCAACGGTCAGTCCTAGAACCAATCCTATTCAACTTATTCATAAATGATCTGGCGAAAGGGGTAAACAGTGAGGTGGCAAAGTTTGCAGACGATACTAAACTGCTCAAGACAGTTAAGACCAAAGCAGACTGTGAAGAACTTCAAAAAGATCTCACAAAACTAAGTGATTGGGCAACAAAATGGCAAAAAGAAAAGGAGTACTTGTGGAACCTTAGAGACTAACCAATTTATTTGAGCATAAGCTTTCGTGAGCTACAACTCACTTCATCGGAGCTGTAGCTCACGAAAGCTCATGCTCAGATAAATTGGTTAGTCTCTAAGGTGCCACAAGTACTCCTTTTCTTTTTGCGAATACAGACTAACACGGCTGTTACTCTGAAACCTGTCAAAATGGCAAATGAAATTTAATGTGGATAAATGTAAAGTAATGCACATTGGAAAAAATAAGCCCAAGGATACATACAATATGATGGGGGCGAATTTAGCTACAACTCATCAGGAAAGAGATCTTGGAGTCATCGTGGATAGTTCTCTGAAGATGTCTATGCAGTGTGCAGTGGCAGTCAAAAAAGCAAACGGGGTGTTAGGAATCATTTAAATAGGGATAGAGAATAAGATGGAGAATATCTTATTGCCCTTATATAAATCCATTGTGCGCCCACATCTTGAATACTGTGTACAGATGTGGTCTCCCCATCTCAAAAAAAAAGATATACTGGTGTTATAAAAGGTTCAGAGAAGGGCGACTAAAATTATTAGGGGTTTGGAACAGGTCCCATATGAGGAGAGATTAAAGAGGCCAGGACTTTTCAGCCTGGAAAAGAGGAGACTAAGGGGGGATATGATAGAAGTATATAAAATCATGAGTGGAATGGAGAAAGTGAATAGGGAAAAGTTATTTACTTGTTCCCATAATATAAGAACTAGAGGCCACCAAATGAAATTAATTGGCAGCAGGTTTAAAACAAAGAAAAGGAAGTTCTTCTTCACACAGTGCAGTTGACCTGTGGAACTCCTTGCCTGAGGGGATTGTGAAGGCTAGGACTATAACAGGGTTTAAAAGAGAACTGGATAAATTAATGGAGGTTAAGTCCATTAATGGCTATTAGCCAGGATGGGTAAGGAACTGTGTCCCTAGCCTTTGTTCGTCAGAGGGTGGAGATGGAGGGCAGGAGAGAGATTACTTGATCATTACCTATTAGGTTCACTCCCTCTGGGGCATCTGGCATTGGTCACTGTCGGCAGAGAGGATACTGGGCTGGATGGACCTTTGGTCTGACCCAGTATGGCCATTCTTATGTAATACCATCTGGTCCTGGTGATTTATTACTGTTTAATTTATCAATTTGTTCCACAACCTCCTTTACTAGCATCTTAATCTGGGATAGTTCCTCAGATCGGTCACTTAAAATGAATGGCTCAGGTGTGGGGAAACTCCCTCACACACTCATCAGTACCAAGGGATTCAAATAATTCATTTGGTTTCTCTGCAAGGGCCTTATCTTCCTTGAATGGTCCTTTAGCATTTCAGTTGCCCCGTGGTCCTACTGATTGCTTGGCAGGCTTCTTACTTCTGATGTATCTAAACATTTGTTGTTGTTGGTTTGTGTTTTTTGTTAGCTGCTCTTCAAAAAAAAATTTGGCCTGCCTAATTTTACTTTAACACTTGAATTGCCAGAGTTTATGCTCCTTTCTATTTCTTTCAGTAGGATTTGACTTTCATTTTTTGAGTGATGTGTTTTTTTGCCTCTAATTGCCTCTTTTAATCTGCTGTTTAGCCCTGGTGGCCATTTTTTTGGTCATCTGTTTTTGGTTGTTTTTTCCCCTTTAAATTTTGGGTGTATAATTAGGGTGGATAAAAATCAATGATTTAAAAATAATAATTTAAATCAGATTTTTTTATAAAATTCTTTTTGATTATAATAGTTTTAATTAAGGTTTCAGAGTAGCAGCCGTGTTAGTCTGTATTCGCAAAAAGAAAAGGAGTACTTGTAATTTGTTAGTCTCTAAGGTGCCACAAGTACTCCTTTAGTTTTAATTAAGATATCTTTGAGCTATAATGTATCTCATCATGGAATAGGGATTATAAATTCTAATTCTATAGTTGAGACAATATATTCATGTAATGTTTAAGAAAAGTTTTGTAAATGAGTTCCAATAGTTCATGGAATAGGGATCCAATTTTATGAGGTTCCGGGGGCGTCTGTATAGATTATTTAGGTTAATGTTTCTATCTACCAATGGGACTCAGTGCTCAGTCTAGAAGATACCATTAGAGATGCTTAGTTTTGCAGTTCTCAAAATGTGGATTTGTGTTTCCAGAGATAACATGCTTGTTAACAGCAAAAAATGTTTTTAAAGAAATACATAATATATAGAGGTGAGAAATAACAGACCTCAACTCTATTGTTCCTCTGAAAATTTGTGTACACAGAGTCAATCCCTTACCTCTCTAAAAGTGCAAAGTTTCAAAAAGTTCAACAAATAGAAGATTGTTGGGGGTGGAATAGATCTGGACAAGGAGAAAAAGTCTGGAGATAAATGTGAGGAGGCAGTGACAGGCAGTAGAAACAAAAGTGAAACGGTCTGAACAGCATATTCCAGAAGTCTTGAGGTCTTTCTGAGTGCAGCCTTCATTGATTTGAGATCTACCATACCGTTCTCTCACTAGAGGGGAAATCCTATAATGGCAGCAGGCCTTAAAAGAGGCCCAGTTTGGGAATAAGAAACATTCAAGAAATATATGTTTGCTGATGATGTTTTAAAGAAAGTCACACCAATGAACTGATGGAAGTCACTTAAGCACTTAGATTCAGAGACTGCTGAAGTGATAATCTCACTTTTAACAGCAGTAGCTTCTTCTGCTGGCATAGAAAGAATATTTTCTCTCTTTGGATTAATTCATTCCAAATTGAGAAATCATTTGGGACCTGAAAAAGCAGGAAAATGAACAAATTATGATTATGAACAAACAGGAAAATGAAGGTGAAGACGACTGAGTTAGCTGCAGAAGCCAATATTTTAAGTTTCTCATGTTGACAGAACAAACATAACAAGAATACTTAAAGAGAGCTGTAGACTCAAAACTGGAAGTTCAGATTATCTTGATTGAAATGGCTCTGACTGCTGCAAACAATTTCCAGTTAATACAAGCTGATTACCAACTTTTGGGATCATTTTAAATAGTACGAATTATTGTTGTGTGGGAAGTAAGAAAACTATGAAATATGTTTGACATGTTTAAGCCAAATACCAGAGAAATCTATAGTGTATTGTGTCAATGGGCAAAAGGGCACAAACAACATAATGCAGAACACTGAAAGAACTAGACTGAGCCAACAATTAAATTTGGGGCTGACCCTCCCCCCTTTATTTCAACATCTAGTTTAAGTACTGTTTCTGCATCCTCAGCAATGGGGCAACTGTATAAGCCAGAAAAGGTATTGTGTATGAACAGCTACTTAATTTAATTTTCTCCTTAAACTCATTCTAAGACTGATAAATATATTTACAGCACAATCAAATATCGAGTAAAATACTGCCATCACAAATAACTTTATTAATTGGTATAGCAGTTAATACTATACACTGCTTTGTCTATAAACAACTTTCGGTCAGATAGACACTATCCAGTGCTGAGGCCCAAATTTTTTTTTTTAATTTAAATTGTTTTGAAGATTTTACTTTTTTATTTTTCCAAAATGATCCTTCAAGTTGCCAAATCTAAAGAAAAAAATTCATAAAGTTTGGTCCATTCTCCAAAATGCAATGCTGTATAGACATAGCAGTAGCTACTATCAGTGTAGTATCTACCATCAGAATGAAAGCAAAGCATTATGGTGAAACACATTACATTCATTCTTAAAAATGTCCTTGTGGCTTGAAGGACTGATTTGAAGAAATTAACATTTACTGGGAATCTAGGACCTAAGATCTACTACATTTAGAAAATTTGTAAAACTGGTAAAATATCACACCTGGCCATCTTATGTCCTTTTAAGACCCAAAAAAAAATCCAAGGATTTGAAATTGAAAATTAAATTAACATTTCTTCTCGTTGAATACATTTTTGCTGTATTTTCTAAATGTTTACGTGTCTGCACCACTTGCATAGTTCAAAATGAACTGGACAAACTGGAGAAATGGTCTGAAGTAAATAGGATGAAATTCAATATGGACAAATGCAAAGTGCTCCACTTAGGAAAGAAAAATCAGTTGTACACACACAAAATGGGAACTGACTGCCTATGAAGGGGTTTTGCAGAAAGGGATCTGGGGGTCATAGTGAATCACAAGCTAAATATGAGTCAACAGTGTAACACTGTTGCACAAAAAGCAAACATCATTCTGGGATGTATTAGCAGGAGTGTTGTAAGCAAGACATGAGAAGTAATTCTTCTGCTCTGCGCCGCGTTGATTAGGCCTCAACTGGAATACTGTGTCCAGTTCTGGGCACCACATTTCAGGAAAGATGTGGACAAACTGAGAAAGTCTAGAGAAGAGCAACAAAAACAATTAATGGTCTAGAAAACATTACCTATGAGGGAAGACTGAAAAAACTGAGTTTGTTTAGTCTGGGAAAAAGAAGACAGAGGGGACATAACAGTTTACAAGTACATAAAAGGTGGTTACAAGGAGGAGAGAGAAAAATTGTTCTTCTTAACCACTGAGGATAAGACAAGAAGCAATGGGCTTAAACTGAAGCAAGAGAGGTTTAGGCTGGACATTAGGAAAACTTCCTAACTGTCAGGGGAGTTAAGCACTGGAATAAATTGTCTAGGGAAGTTGTGGAATCTCCATCATCAGAGATTTTTAAGAGCAGGTTAGACAAACACCTGTCGGGGATGGTCTAGATAATACTGTGTCATGCCATGAGTGCAGGGGACTGGCCTAGATGTCCTCTCAAGACCCCTTCCAATCCTAAGATTCTATGAAAAAGCCTTATGACATGTAGGTTTATGCAAACTAGTTTACACTCTGTGGCTTTCACAGTTTAAAGTACTAACTCTATTCTTGACAAACTTCCAGCACAGGTTGGAATATTATGGATATAGCACCCAAGAAGAACCTTTTAAGAGGAAGAAATCACATATATCCATATCACATATATCAACAAACGATTCTACAAATACTTTTTTTTTTTGGCAGTTTCTAGGACACATGGGGCAAATTGAAAAGGTTCTATACATTTTTTAAGAGCAGCTTTGAAACCTGAGAAAAATTAAGCATTTTGTTTTGTTTACAAGCATTAATCATTCTCTCCTGACAGAAAACTTACAAGTAGATTGTAAACCTTTAGTGCTGTTGGACAGGTAACAAACATATACTTTTTTAGCACTTGTGTCTCATAATCTGAATTTTAGTAACAAACCTCATTCTCAGGCATGTTAATTCTCTGCAGCATCTGTCCCTGCTCTGAATGGTTGATCATAAGTACCTCTGTAGTCATCTCAATGCTATTAAGCAGATGGCAGCGCTAAATCCGAATGATGTAGTACATCTCCCTAGTGGACTTTGTTTCCATATACTACCATTATTCTACAATTCCTCAGTGATAAATCTTATGTATTCTAGAGAACATTAAATAGTGAACTGACAATGGCAACTGATTTATTAGCAGTAGTTTGCCTTTGCCCTATTATTGTCTTTGCAAACACTTGTGTAGATCATGTATGAAGCTTCCACGGCATAAAGGCCATTGGCCTAATTTTTTTTGTAATGTTTTAGAGATTTAATATTTTAATGAAATTTGTCTTCAGAGTGAACATGTCTAACTCTAGTCTACAGATTTGAAATAATTCCCTGTTAAAATTCTCCTTTTTCCTCTATTATTTTCTAATCTGTGGATTTTCATGATAAAATGTTCTAGTATTAACATTAGGCCATTAAAACAGGAACGTCTTTTGACCATAAATCCAAGTAAAAGATTACTGCCTGATGTATGGTTTTGAGAAGTATTATTTGTAATTCAACTTTCTTTCATAAATATCATATATATACACACACACACACACACACATATATATACACTCACACACACATATATATACACTCACACACGAGTGAAGCTGGTAAAAAAAAGGCACTTGTGTGCCAAGCAAAATGAATACAATAATATGGGGGGGAGGGGTTATTGTTTTAGCAGTATTTAACTTCTGCAGTTCAATTTATATTTAAACAGATCATTTGTGCTATATACAGCAATGTATGTTAAATTATTATGTATCTATGCTGTGCAGCTTTCATGAAGAAATTACTGAATTCATAATGCAAAAGCTGCCTGCAGAAAAGCTATATTGCATGGCATATGGCAACATTAATTTTAGTCTTTTTGCTTTCCTTAGCTTGGCACTGAAAATCTACCATGAGCGTTCATAGCTTTTGACGGTTTCCATTATACTCTGTTTTTTAGGTAGAGTTGGCTGTCTGACAATTTCACAAATGTTTACTATTCTCTAATTTTCAAAAGCTAAGCAACAATGTATCGTTTTATCTTTCTCACTATGACTGGACTGCTTTAGCATTGTTTGTTCAATTAGCCTCACTAATTTGTATGGGTTTAATTTCTATCTAATATTATCCCCTAAATGTTAAGTGCTGCATGGGAATTTAATCACATATCTCCCACAGAAGTCAATGAAGCTGGCTTGTTAAATCCAGCACACAGAGTTATCTATTTGAAGACTATCATAATTGCCAAAGATAGTTCCTTTGAAAGCCCACCAAAATACACTCAATTATTTGTGGATTTACTCTATGAACAAATGACTTGTAGACGATGCAACATTTTAGTATCCAAAATGGAAACACTCCCTACAGCTATTGTACTTGCTTGGTGGGACACTACCATGTATAAGAATTGGAGAGAAATCTCAAATTTAGTCTTCTCCTCTCCGGTATTAGAGTGAAAGGTTTTAACATAAAGCCCAAGGTTGATAGGTACCAGGAGTCATGCAAAAAGTGATTCTCAGTGATGACATCTGAATACCAAACAAAATGCCATTAATGAAACTTAAAATGGGTAACACTTTCAGTCTCCTAGTTGAAGGTTGGCTACTATATAACAATATTGGTGGCTGGAGAGAAGGGGAGGTTAGGTTGTATAGAGAGGAAGAGCTTCTCATGAAGACAAGTGAAGATTCAAGTACCCACCCACAATATTTAGACCATGGTGTCTGAATGTCATATCATTCCCTTCAACCCCTATCAGCTACAGATACCCTGGGGAGACAGTAAGGAGGATGTGAAAATATCAGATCGTGCAGTGCTAGAGGAGAGTTCTATCCAGTTGCACTGGATGCCCCAAAATGGAGAACAAGCTACAAAAATGTACTACTGCACTTCACATTAGAGATGTACTTGGGTGAGACAGCAAGTTATTCATTCCTCTGCAAGAACATTCTCTTTAACTAACACTGTACTATTTTGTTTCACATAAGAAAACCATCTGACTCAATCTAGAATACCAAAAATACCACTACTCTGAGATGTAAAACAAATACTCTAAAAAGTCATTATTTTGAAAATCAGGAATCCTAAAACTGAACAACAGCAAATAGATGAAGCATCTGTAATTTCCCATGAGTAGTAGAAACACACATACAGTGGGATACATTTCAAAACTTTAGTTTCTAGAGATATTTCCAGTTCTAGTGGTATTCCTCATTTTAAGTACAGGGAATATCTCTGAAATCTGCAATATTTTTAAATCAGTATGAACTTTTTAAGCATACCAAGTACCCAATGTACTAGAAAAAAGGAAAATGTACCCCTGTCGACTGAGTTTAAAAGAGGCCTATTCTAATATTTGCTTTAACATTATTTTAGGGGTATTTAAAACAAGCAAAACTTGCTTTTACATGCTAATCAAAAAGTGACCCATTTTAAACATAATACATCAACTTTTTTTTGTTTTTTTTTTTTGCCTTATAATTAGGGGACAGTATCAAATGGTTTAAAGATACTATAGCATCACAATTCTCTTTTGTTTCACATTATTTGTGAAACAACAAAGACATTTAGATATATTCCAGTGTTACAAGCATCTCTCAGTAGTTACAAATGACATTACAATATGTGCTACTCTTTGATCATCAGATTAAAAATTGTTCTGTGTAGCTCAGGTGGTTTGCTTATAGCTATTAGTTTTAGCCTGCTAATACAATTCTGAGATCTCTTTGCATAAAAAATG
This sequence comes from Lepidochelys olivacea, assembly GCF_965140295.1. Lineage (NCBI taxonomy): Eukaryota > Metazoa > Chordata > Testudines > Cheloniidae > Lepidochelys > Lepidochelys olivacea. Next base: position 14,120,647 of record NC_140412.1, read on the forward strand.
TGAGCCTGGATTGTGTGAGCAATATTTCAGTGAGCCAGTTCCCTTTCACCATGAACTACCCCTATTGTTTATAAAAACAGCACAATAAGTACATGAATAAATCATTCTTTTAAAAAGTTTACCAAATTTGGAGTTTAGTGAACATAACTGGAACTATACCTCACATGCAACATAAAGCAACTACCTAATAAAGTAGTTCTACCCTGGTGAGACTCAAGAATAAACTTCATGGCTAATAATCAGTACTTTACATGTGAATTACATGTGGGGTTTCATTTTCTTGGAAAATTCATTTTTGCTCATCATTCAGAGGACCATCAAAATTTGTAAAAGATAAAAAAAGTTCATAACAGGTCTTGTTTAAAACCTGACAAAAAGGAAAAAAATTCAAATAATCATTTTTTAAGTTTTCATCTAGTCCAGTATTTTCATTGTGCTATCTGAAAGCACAGCTGTCAACAGCAAATAAAACCTATTACTAACATAAAAAGTAGCAAAGTAAAATAGAAATGCCAATGTTAAAAGTAAAAATTGAAGACTTTTTGACCAGTATCTCTACTAAAAAAAATCATGTTAACTGCAGCTATTTTCTAAAGGTAGTATGCAAGGTAGACACATCCTCCAGAGTTCTTAATGCTTCTGATATGCACATCAGAATAAAGACTACTCTTTTTCGGTTGTCAAAATCTTCATAAAAACAAACAAACAATCTCAGTGAAAACAGTGTAATTTACACTTTCCACCGATTTTTCACTTTGAGCAGTTTGCCTGGTTTTGAGAGCTTTCTTCCCTCACAAAGACTTAAAATCATTCCTGACAAACAGAATGGCAAAATATTCCTCAGTTGCCAGCTGGGAAAAAAGTGTTTTTCCTCCTCAACTGTGTTGTGAAATTAGGGTTCTTTACTTTTTCAGATTTTGCTGCACCGCTACAATGCATTTAAGTAAAAGTTGTCTTTAACTTGTTTACTGGTGGGTGAGATATATTGTCAGTTTGAACAGCACACTCCCTATCCTTAGAAATATTGTAAAGGACATCTTACCCATGAGAAAAAAGGTAAGAGAAATCTTTTAAAGTCAATCACTATGGATAACAAATGAAACATAAAACCAGAATATGTGCATACTCAGCATGGTCAGCACAATGAGCTCAACCAAAAAAAAAAGTTCCCTAAAATAAAAGCTGCAGAATATTTGAAATTGTTTTATCAAAATCTATTTGTACTGAACACGTTATACATATTATCCTTTGATTTTTGAAATTTTTCTAAGTCAATTTCCAAGAAGCTAAAAAGTGAGTGAAAATTCCTTTTCTTTCAAGTATACAGTTCAGACACCTTATAATGTTACTGTCAACCAAGTTTCTGAATAATGTCATATTGTAAAATTTGCCATTCTTTCACTAGCTCTTCTGCTTGTTTACTCGGTTCCTTTCAACCCTTTTGGCAGCAATTTGTCTTTTGTACATTCCTGGTAGAGAAGTATATAAGATTGCAGATTGTTGCTAACAATCCTCCTAGTTATGCTGGTACGTACTGAAAGAAAAATTAGCTCATGGATTGTAGGAGTTTTCTGCTATAAATACAGAGGGACTTATACTTACCTTTGTGCCTGGGTGCTATAGCTGTTATCATAGGAGTCGTAGCCCTGCTCATCATAAGCAGTGCCATATCCATCATCATACTCCTGAAAAAATATAATAGAAAAGTAATGTTAAAATTTAAAGAACACACTTCAGAACCTAAAAGAAATATTTTAATAATTATAAATGTGAACACTATTCAGTGAAATCTAAATTCATGCAACAAGATGTACCACGGAACTATAAAATATTAATTTACTTAATACACACCAATTCTACCTAAGAGGCAACATAACTCTAAAATTTATGTAGTTATGTTGGATTTAAGTTTGAGATCTTGGTGGCAACCTGTGCTGCACTTTTATGAGACATTAGCATGTTAAATAAAAATGGCTACTTACCACAAAATAACTGTGGTTCTTCAAGGGTGCTGTCTCTGCATATTTACACCTGTGGAATGTCTGGAGCCACAGACCTTCAAGAAAGCAGTGTCAGTTTGGGACCTTTTGTGGTAACAAACTTTGGACCCAAAGTTATAAAAAGGCTATGCAAATCCAGTTGCCTTGGCTCTTTTCCCTAAGCTCAAGAATCCTGTAAGAGTAGAATTCTGAAGAAGAGAGAGGCTGACAAGCAGTGCAATTATGCAGAGACAACACCCTTAAGAACCACAGTTACTAACATAAGTAACCATTTGTACTTCTTGAAGTAGCCTCTGCATAGTCCCAATGGGGGAGTTTAGTAAATGGCATAACCCAAAGAAGGAGGGCAGAGATCTAATTAAACAAGAATTGTAGAACTGCCCTCCCAAAACCAGCATCAGACCTAGATCCCAAATTGAGAGAGCAGCGTTGTATGAAGGTTTATACAGAAGTGCAGATGTTTATAATGAAAAGAATATAGAGGTACACCCATGATATTGGCTTATGTCTGGTAGAGTGAAATCTAGAACTGTAAAGAACTGACATCTTAGATAATTTACAACATGACTCAGTGCAAAGCCTAATCCACTTAAACAGGTGCTGACTGGAAATGGCATTCCCTTCACATTGATCCCCTGAGGCTACAAAACTGTTGACCTCCTAAAGGCCTCAATTTTACCCAAATAACTCAAAGTAACCATAGAAGGTATACAAGTCTAGTTCCTCCAGATAAGAAAGAAGCTTTGAAAAGATACTTGGGAGACTGATGATCTGATTCAGATGAAATTAAGACATGACATTTGGAATAAATTTCAGATAAAAATACAGAATAACTCCCTCTCTTGTAGATGTAATTGTGACTAAAAATGGTGCTTTTAGTGTCCAGTGGAATAAAGAACACTGTCATAAGATCTCCAACTGTATAATCTTGTCAGCACAACACTAAGGTTCCTTGATGGAATAGGTTCTCAACTCTGATGGGAAAACACCAGGCCCTTTCAGGAATCTTCTGATGACTGAAAACAATAGAAACATCCACTGGGAGATAATATAGTAAGATTATAGATAGATGCTCCTTGATAGAATACAAGGTGAGACTGAGACACCAAGTACAATACATATTCATTATATGGGCATGACTCATGGAGACATTATTTCATTATCTTTGAGAAAACATCTTCTGAGAAGAACAATTCAACACACATGGCTTTCTAGAATGTAGCAGAGCCTTCTCTATTTCCACAGAGCATTTCACATCAGTAGTCAATGTCTTATGATCAAAGCAATGGAGATGACATGACTCCAGATTGGTAAAATAGAGAAAATAGTCTTCCTGTGATAGCAGGTCTGATGATGAATGTAGAAGATCTAGGAACTTCATACCAATACTGTCTAGCTCATACTAGGGCAACCAGTATGATTTGGGAGAATGTCTTGTATCTTTTTATTACCATTGGAACTGTTGGAAAGGCATAAAAGAATCCTTGGCTCCAGTTCAGCAAGAATGTGTCTGTGATAGTCTATCCATCCCTATCTATTTCAAGGAACACTCACACTGTTCCTGCAGCCAGCAACTGAGAGTCTGTTGCCATATTCTCTGTCAGATCTGCCAAGTTGCATTTGATGAGCCAGACTCCCATCCGACACAGCCACTGCTTCCTGGCATTATTGTTACTTAGAACCTCATTATTAATGTAAATATTTAGCCATCACGTTAACAACATTGCCCATATTCAATGCCACAAAGGATTTGAGATAACCCAATAGCTTTGTTCCACTACATTTATATGGCACTTGGTCTCCTCTCCCAGATTCCACCAATTTTGAACTCTCAGCTTTGGAGATAAGCTCTCAAACCCAAACTGGATGCATCTGTGATGATCACAATGGCTGGGGACAGAGGACCAAAATGAACTTCCTCTATTATATTGGTTGGGAGCTTCCACCAATGGAGAGTCCTAAGGAATTTTGAAAGACGACTCAGATAACCCATATTGGCTACATTAGGGATGAATGTTTTGCTGAACAGTTGGCCCTGGGGGGTGTGGTGGAATAGAAGAGTCATAAAACAAAGAAAAGAAAAGGGGCTTTTGCTTGAGATCCAGCATATCTAAACTTTCTTAAAAGGAACAACGCCAAAATGTACTTCAAGTAGGAAAGAGTGCTAGCAAACTGACTCCACCACAAGGGAGACAAAATGCTGGATAAGTATGGCAGGTTCAACTTAGAGTACAGAGAGAGGCTTGGTTCCATAAGTTACTAGCACAACTGCCTTAATAGGGTGTAACTGGCATGGCCAGTACTACCGTTTCCTGTGCCCTCCTGGTTGGCAGCTCTGTGTGTTACTATATTTAGTATTTGGATAACTTCTCTTTAAATATAATCTTCTTTCAAAAAGTTGGTATATTGTTTAGTAGCTTTGGGTTTCATTGAACCTTCCAGTCTCTCAACAGGTATTGGACTATTCTGTTTTTGATGCCTTCACTTCCCTATAACTCACAGTTCTTTGAGATGATTACATATTCACACTTACAGGTATTGTGCCACCTGGTGGCACCTAACAGGAGAACCTCCTCCAAGCAGCTTGCGTTAAAGAGCACATGCCTTGCCTCTTTCCCTTGGCATTTCCAAAGGCTTTATAAGGGGGCGTTGGCCCTCTACAGTCTCAGTTCCTTCCATTGCTAACTCAGAGTTACCATAATAGGACTCTGAGAAAGAGGGGAAGATAGGAGGGAAGTGTGAATATGCAGTCACTTTGAAGAAAAAAGTAACCTTCATTTCTTCTTCGAGTGACTGCATATTATCTGCTATGGGCAGTTTGACAAGCAGTGCTGAAAACCCAGGAGGTGGGAACAAAGTCAAAATTAAATAATGACAGAAACACTGTTCTACCAAATTTGGCATTCGCTCTTGAAGTCAGATCCAGAGCATAACATTTAGTGAATGCGTGCACTGACTTCCAGGTAGCATCCAGGTAGCAGTTCCTAGCTGGAACATGTTTAAGAAAAGCAAAAGATGCCTCTACAGCCATGTAGAATGAGACCATACAACATAGAAAGTACAGGATTTTCTGCTAATTTGTAGCACTAAATGACACATTGTTTAACCCATCTGGAAATAGTCTGAGCAGACACACACTGACCTCTATTTTTCTTAGCATAACAAACAGAAAACCTAGATGAACTCTTAAAACTCTGTTATATTTAAACAACATGGAAGAACACTTCTAGCATATAAAGTGCATAACAAAGATTTCCCTTTATTAGTGTGAGGCTTTTCGGGAAAAAACACTGGTAAAATTGTTTGGTCGATAGGAAACTTGGACACCATTTTTGGTAAAACATAGGGATCAGGTCTATGAACGATCTTATCTTTATGAAAAACTAACTGGCAAGTCAGCCATCAGGGATGGAATTCGCTTACCCTTCTGGCTGGTGTTTTAACAATAATGAAGATCTCTTTAATAGATGCACAAAATAAAGAACACTCTACCAGAAGTTAAAAAGGTACCCTCAGAAGCATAGATAAAACCAGATTAAGATCCAAGCCTGGGACTGCATACTTTAAAGGACGATACACATTAAATACCCCTTCACAAATCTTTTAACAGAATAACATGCAAAGAGTGATCTAGACCTAGATCTAGACCTAGATCTAGATCTAGGACCTAGACAAATTGGAGGATTGGGCCAAAAGAAATCTGATGAGGTTCAATAAGGATAAGTGCAGGGTCCTGCACTTAGGACGGAAGAACCCAATGCACAGCTACAGACTAGGGACTGAATGGCTAGGCAGCAGTTCTGCGGAAAAGGACCTAGGGGTGACAGTGGACGAGAAGCTGGATATGAGTCAGCAGTGTGCCCTTGTTGCCAAGAAGGCCAATGGCATTTTGGGATGTATAAGTAGGGGCATAGCGAGCAGATCGAGGGACGTGATCGTTCCCCTCTATTCGACATTGGTGAGGCCTCATCTGGAGTACTGTGTCCAGTTTTGGGCCCCACACTTCAAGAAGGATGTGGATAAATTGGAGAGAGTCCAGCGAAGGGCAACAAAAATGATTAGGGGACTGGAACACATGAGTTATGAGGAGAGGCTGAGGGAGCTGGGATTGTTTAGCCTGCAGAAGAGAAGAATGAGGGGGGATTTGATAGCTGCTTTCAACTACCTGAAAGGGGGTTCCAAAGAGGATGGCTCTAGACTGTTCTCAATGGTAGCAGATGACAGAACGAGGAGTAATGGTCTCAAGTTGCAGTGGGGGAGGTTTAGATTGGATATTAGGAAAAACTTTTTCACTAGGAGGGTGGTGAAACACTGGAATGCGTTACCTAGGGAGGTGGTAGAATCTCCTTCCTTAGAGGTTTTTAAGGTCAGGCTTGACAAAGCCCTGGTTGGGATGATTTAACTGGGAATTGGTCCTGCTTCGAGCAGGGGGTTGGACTAGATGACCTTCTGGGGTCCCTTCCAACCCTGATATTCTATGATTCTATACCATTGACCAAAGCATGGTAAAAATCAGCTGCCACGTGAACCTTTAAGGAAGAATCCAATAATCCTTCAGAGTTTAAGTACATTAAATATTCCAAGATACAGGGTATGGAAGCTGAAACTGGACAATCGAATTTTCCTGCATTCATGCAACAAATCTAGCCCATTCTAAATAGTAACATTTCTAGTAGACAATTTTCTAGAATTGGTTCAAAATGTACTGCTTAATGAGGAACATGAGTGTTCAAGACTAGCCAAAGTCCAATAGCAGGTAGTAAGATGAAGCGATGGAGGATCCGGATGAAGGATCCTATCTAGTTGCTATGATAAGAGATCTGGAGCCAGAGGAAGATACAGGTACAGTCTGACTAATAGCTGAAGAAAAAGGTCCTTATGCTACTGCTGTCTCGGCTAAGCTGTGGCAATCAAATTTCATTTTTGCCCTGTCCTGATGTTTCCTCTTCATCACTTTCTGAATCAATGGAAAAGGGGGAGGGGGAAAAGGGTATACTTATACCCAGTGTAGAGGGATTCTTCCTCTCTGCTCTTGAACAAAGGAGAGGAAACTTTTTATTGATCCTTGTAGCAAACAGGTCTATATCAGGTCGACCCCAACAGGAAAAGATGTCTCACGTTACGCAATCCTTCAGGGACCACTCATGAATTTGAGAACTGTTCCTGCTCACAATCTGCTAGCACATTGCTGTCCCCTCCTAAATTCAGGACAACCAGATAGATCTCTTAAACCATGCATAAATCCCATAATCTGACTGTTTCACCAGATAACTGGAAAGAATGAGTACTCCTTTGGTTTGTTCAGGTATTGTCTGTTGATTGTATTGTCTGTCGTCGTGATTGTATTATCTGTTGATACCTGAACAACATTCTCTTTTATATGAAGGAAAGATCTGAAGGCCAAACAAATAGTTATTAACACGTTATGAACAAGCTCTTTTCATGAAAAGCCCAGTGACTCCAGATTGTAATCCAGCCTAAATGGGCTCCCAATCCACTGTTGGATGCATCTGACATTGTGGTGACCGATGAAGGGGGATTGAACAGAACACCTCAAAGAACATGATTTGTCTGTCTACCAATTCAGTAAATTCAGAATCCGTAAGACTTAGGAAGGGGATCACTTTCTGGGATTGGCAGGCTCAAATTTGGAAAACCACTTGTTCTATTTGTAGAAACCTGTCCTCTGGAAGAAAAGCCCTCCCTGCGACTGACTCCAGTATAGAACCTATAAAGAATTCTCTGAGTTGGCCAGGGATTTGATAGGATGACATTAAGAAGCAGACCCAGATGCGAAAAGAGGGAGATTATAAATGTGATGTAGCAGCTTTTAGCCACCAATCATCGAAATATGAGTAAACAAAAATACCCTGTTTTCTCAGATGTACCACTACCATAGAAAGGCACTTTGAAAAGATTCTTGGTGCTGTGGAGAGGCCAAGCAGGAGCACTTTGTTCTGGAAATGGCATCCCACCACTATGAAATGCAGGTATTGTCAATGACTGTGTCGGACAGAGATGAAATAAGCATCCTTTAAACAGAGAGTGACAAACCAATCCATAATTGTAAATGAAGGAATTATAGAGGCCAGGTTTAATGTACGTAATAGGAATGTCCAGGAGGATCTGTTAAGTTTTCTTAAATCTAAAATTAGACAGAAACCCTGATCTTTTTTTCTATACCACGAAGTATCTTGAATGGAACCCTGACCCCACAGAGGTTTCGGTATCTCTTTAACAGCTCCTGTCTGGAGCATCTTGTGAACTTCCTTATGCAGAATAACTTTGTGAGAAGGTTACCTGAAAAGGGAAGGATAGTGGCAGCCATGCAAACTGAATAGCATAGCCTCTGTCTGTAATTTTAGTATTCATACATTCTATGTAATCAGCCTCTGATGAACTGCTGATGAATTGGGCTAGCCTGTCCCCAAATAAAAGAAGAGATGGATCCTTTCTGATAGGACTATGACCGTCAATCCTCACATCAAATGTGAGACCTTGTGTTAAAGGAAGATGAAGAGGGAACAGATTGCCTCATAGGTCTACATCTGAAAAGGCCTCTTTTTTATGCTTGGTCTCAAATGAAGATGGAGGTTGCTGGTGCCGTTGATGACATCAGATTTGTACAAAAATAATCAGATGATGGAGAGTAATATTTCTATGGATACTGGGAAAAAAAAGAGGGAGAAAGTATTCTTAGAAGATTGAGGGCTAAAGACCTAGAAAATGAGCAGTGGCTTTAGAGTCCTTTACCTGCAGAGGTACTGGGGCTGCAGAGGGGCAGCTCGAGGATAGGCAAAGGCAACAGGTCCTAACCCCTTGCCAATGATGAGTGGCCATTACAGACTGCAGTCTGCCCCAGTGAGCGGGGACTAGATGATGACTGACAGTAGCCACTGAGGCAAGGTGGGTTTAGAGGGTTGGGGGTTCCCCTGGGAGGGGGTCCGGGAGGGACACGGGGGCCAGCGGCAGGCGAGAAACTGGCCTGCAGAGGGCGCTCCATATGCTGGAGAGCTAATTCCCTGGACGACCAGCAGGAGGCGCCGCACCAGTGAGTCTCACCTCGCTACAGGAGGCATAACTTGGGACAAATCAAGTTTCCTTCCTCTAGCCTCCTCTAAAATGGGATCTGACCTCAGATCTGCTCTATATCACACCAGACACACCCACGTAACCATAGGATGAAGGCAGACAGATAGTGAGAAAGATCTGCCTGAAGATCCTGTTGGAACTGGAGAAGAAGGCAGCGGCACAGATGGATCCTGAAAAAAAACTAACAACCTTCTCTGCTCTTTTCCTCTTTGCAGCAGGTGAAGAAGCAGACCACAGAACTAAAGAAGACTGCCTCTTCCTCATCACAAACTTCCTGTCAGTTGGATCTGAGGAATGCACAGATGCAGGAAGGTGCACATCAGCCACCACTGTTAACATCTTCTTTGGATCTAAGGACTGTCCCTGAACAGGGGTGGAGGATGGAACTGGCATCACAGGCCTGAAAGCCACTAGATCTGGAGAATACTCAGCTCCACAGCACCGGACTTTGAAGTGGAGCCATAGGCGCCACCTCCGTGGGTGCTCCGGGGCTGGAGCACCCATCGGAAAAATTGGTGGGCACTCTGCACCCACCAGCAGCTCCCCGCCTCACCGCCCACCCCGCCCCAGCTCACCTCCGCTCCACCTCCTCCCCTGAGTGCGCCGTGTCCCGCTTCTCCCCCCTGCCTCCCAGCGCTTGCCGTACGAAACAGCTGTTTCGTGCTGGGAGGGAGGGGGGAGAAGGGGGAAAGCAGCGCGCTTGGGGAAGTGGCGGGGCCAGGATTTGGGGAGGGGTCCAATAGGGGCAGGGACTTTGGGGAAGGGGTTGGAATGGGGGCGGGGCTGGGGCGTGTGCACCTACCACCGTCGGGGAAAGTTGGCGCCTATGAGGGGAGCCCAATTTGGATTTCGAAATTGGAACCATAGAAGCTGTGGCAGAAGCAGATGGATCCAATAAGTCTATCAGACAGGATCCGGCACTACTAACAGTGGCCGCCTTCTCCCTCAGCTGCTTCTTTTGAACCAATACAGTCGGAACCGAAATGGCTCTAGGTTCCTAAGCTGTCAGCCCTTTTCTACCAATGGTGCCTTTAGAGTCTTGACAGCTTTTTCTGAAGGATTGAGAGCTGGCATTGGCAAAGATACCAATGACTGGGAACCCTTAGACAATTTAGCTTTGTTGGAGAAAGCCACCAGACTAGAAACACTTAGTCTTCAGATCCGATGACACTCCAGATCTGGATAGCTTAGTGGCAATAGCTTCTTTAAGCAAAAGCAGAGAGGTCTGTTCTGCCTGGCTTTGTGTTCTCTGGGTATGAAAGCCCAAAAAACAGAATATCCAGAAGGAGAGTGGCCTTGTCCCAGGCACTTAGGACACCTAATATTTTTGTCCAATGCCAGGAAGACCATTGGTCATGAAACACATCTTTTAAAATCCGGCTTCTACTTCTGTAGTACCACCATTACATGGCACTAACTTCACGAACCACATTGAACTATTTATGCTTATTACTATGCTTAAAACTACCTTATACCAAAAACTGTGCTAAGAACAACTATCAATGCACTATAAATGGAGAAGAACCCTGGTGAAACAGTGGGAAAGAATTGAGGCGGTAGAGGGCACAGAGTTGCCCTCAGAACATTCGGAAACACTGATGGAGAGTATGAGGGGGGTGCACATGTACTTTAGTGGGCACTGCCTGAAGAAGGTTCTATCGGTAGGCTCCACCAGTTGGCCCTATACCCATAAGCGGGAGTATGCAGAGCCCCTTGAAGAACTGCCGCTTCACTGGAATCCTATTGCACTTTCAAAAACAAATCTATCCTCTACAAAGTAAAAGTACGATTCTTTGACTTTGTGATGTAATTCAAAGGTAGAATTACAGTTGACTATGTACTTACAGTGGGATGAAAATTAAAAGCAGCTGTTGTATTGTGATAGCTGTCTGATGTATTGTTAATCTCTAAATATGCAGTAGTGGATATCAGGATGACAAAATTAATAGTTTGAATAGAATTTTCAAGTCATGAAATTGGGTACCTGATTTCAGTCACTCTCAAAAGTGTACAAAGAGTCTTAGGGAAAAAATCTATTTTTCTGTCTTTGCTAAATATTGAGTGTCTACCAAATGATTTTATCACACACAAGTTTCTTTGGACTATTTTGCATATGATACTTGCAAATAGAAAACAGTGCCTTCCATACATCCATAAATCGCTGCCTCAGTTCCTTTGTTGTTGTTGGATATCCTTCTACTGGATTCAGATCAGGTGACTGGTGGCCCAAGCACAAAAGAATTAACCTTCTTCAAATTTGTAACTTTGTGTATGTTGGGTTATTTCTTGTTGAAAAATTCTCTTAAGGTTTATTCCCTAAAGGAATAGTTGGGATAGTAGTATCCCTTTATGCGCTGTTTTGTCCATTATCCCATCAATGAAATATAGTTTTCAGAACAATCATCCAATGCCTTCATACTACCTTCATCATGCTTAGTTACTGGAACCTTGAATATGCAAACCTTTCTAACACTATGGAGCATTTTAATCACACCATTAAACTGTGTTTTAACACGTCACCCTTTTCAGGTTGTCTGGAGCAGAGTTTAATTTTACTGCTTTACAGTATCATGATTTCCTACAGGCTATATTTTCATTGAAGCAGTCACCCCTTATTGCTTACCAGTTCTTCCATTCACATCAGTAATACGAAAAGGAGTACTTGTGGCACCTTAGAGACTAACTAATTTATCTGAGCATAAGCTTTCGTGAGCTACAGCTCACTTCATCGGATGCTTTGTGATGAAATGCATGCATCCGATGAAGTGAGCTGTAGCTCACGAAAACTTATGCTCAAATAAATTGGTTAGTCTCTAAGGTGCCACAAGTACTCTTTCTTTTTGCGAATAGAGACTAACACGGCTGCTACTCTGAAACCTATCAGTAATACTGTGTTCCTTAGGTCTTTTTTTTTTCGTAGTGTACCCTCCTTTCTTACTGGAAATATCAGTATTGCTTTTTCCATTTTAGATTGGTAGCCTCTCTCTGGTTTAACAGTACACAACTCGTTTTGTGGCATTCTCCATAATCTATTTAGATAATAGGTCACCAGATTCTCATTTGCAGCCTAGTATTTAAATTTATCAAATAAATTACCTTGAAAATCAACAAGATAACTCATTCTACAAAAATAGAAGATATCTAAGAACTACTCTGAATGGATTATAGCACCAAAACAGAAGGTCAAATATTCAAATCCTACAAATTCTCTTACAATCCAGGATTCCCTTTAAACAGCAATCAGGCATGGATGTTTCAAGTATGCTTTAAAGCTTGCCCTAGTGCAAAGTGCTTTACTTTTAGGAAGGAAAAGTCAAATACACAAAAAAATGGGAGATAACTGGCTAGGTTGTAGTATTATTGAAAAAGAAGTGGGAGTTCTAATGGATCACAAATTGAATATAAATCAACAGAGTGATGCAGCTGTGAAAAAGGCTAATATTGTTCCAGGGTGTATTAACAGGAGTGTCGTATGTAAGACATGGGAAGTAACTGTCCTGCTCTACTTCAGCACTGGTGAGGCCTCAGCTGGAGTATTGTATCCAATTTTGGGCATCACAATTTAGGAAGGATGTGGACAAATTCGAAAGAGTCTAGAGGAGAGCAACAAAAATGATTAAAGGTTTAGAAAACCTGACCTGTAGGAAAGGTTGAAAAAAAATCGGTAAGTTTAATCTTGAGAAAAGACGACTAAGGGGGGACCTGATAACATTCTTCAAATATGTTAAGGGCTGTTATAAAGAAGATGGTGATTAATTGTTTCCATGTCCACTGAAGATAGGGCAAGAAATAGTGGGATTGATCTGCAGCAAGGGAAATTGAGGTTAAATATTAGGAAAATCTTTCTAAATATAAGGGTATATTAGTTGTGGAACACGCTTCCAAGGGAGGTCATGGAATGTGTATCATTCAGGGTTTTTAAGGACAGTTTGTCCAAACACTTGTCAGGGATGGTCTAGGTCATTGGTTCTCAACTGTGGTCCACCACTTATTCAGGGAAAGCCCTGGAGCGCCAGGCCAGTTTCTTTACCTGCCGCATTCGCAGGTTCGGCCGATCGCGGCTCCCACTGGCCGTGGTTCGCCGCTCCAGGAAAATGGGGACTGCGGGTAGGGCGGCCAGCACATCCCTCGGCCCATGCCGCTTCCCGCAGCCCCCTCATTGGCCTGGAGCGGCGAACCGCAGCCAGTGGGAGCTGCGATCCGCTGAACCTGGGATGCTGCAAGGAAACAAACTGGCCCGGCGTGCCTGGGGCTTTCCCTGAAAAAGAGGTGAACCACAGTTGAGAACCACTGGTCTAGGTTAACTTGCTCCTGTCTCAGAGCAGGGGGCTGAACTTGATGACCTCTTGAGGTCCCTTCCAGTGCTATATTTCTATGATTTTTAAAGTTTAACCCAGAGGGCACTTCAGGCAACTACAAAACTATTAAGGATGTTGGCCAGTATCTAAGGCCAACCCGAGTCACATCATTAAGGGTATTGGTGGCCAAAATACACTTAGATTGTAGGCTCTTTTTTTTTTGCAGTCCGTGTCTTTTTTTCTCACCTCTAGTCTTGTACACTTTTGATTGGGATGTAAGTAATAAATAAGACTTTTCTTGACTGAGTTAGGGAGAGAAACACAAAGCGTTTTTTCTCCAGTTTTATCTCTGTAAGCCAAAAAATGAGAAATATAGCAGTGGGCAACCATTGTAAACTGAGCCATCCTGAGGTCAAAGAATACCCATTACTTTTCTATTCATTTGGATACAGAGGGAAATATTAGACACGAGAGAAGAATGTGTGTCCATACCATAAATACAGAATGTACTTTTGGGGAGGAGAACACCAAGCCATTTTCTGGAAAAACTGGGTGAGAAGGTAATACTGTTTGGAGGTGGTTGTTTTTTAGACAAATCAGTTTAAAATGCAAAATAGCACCGGCAGTCTTCATGAGTTTCTGTACAAACAGGTGGAGAAGTAAAGCTTTTCCTTGGACTTTACTCCCATAGAGATGTTGCAGTCCTTAAAAATCGAACTTTTCTTTGTGCTCACTCAACTTCATGACCACAAATAAGAGTTTAATAAGGTAGCCTAAGTCCTCCTGAGAAACTGCACGGGGAGGTTATAAAAATCCTCTTTTTCCAGTCCAAATATGTATTCGTTTACACTCTGAGAAAGGTTCAGAGAGGAGACACAAGCCGAAGGCATTAGAACCACAACCTACACGTGACTTCTACTGGGGGACCATGGTAAAAAGTACATTGGACGCCACAGAAAAAACGGTCTATTGAGCAGGAGATTCCCACTCTTTCAAAGGGTGATCTGAGGAGATGATATTTGGTAGAGTATGGCCTTCATCCTTCTCTAAGCAGCCAGATAGCACATTTAGAACAAATGAAGTAAAACATACAAGAGAGAGAGGGAGTTTGAAATGCTTTACTAATCCCAAGGTCTAGTTTCTCATACTATTCACTGAATCTATATCTCCTTTCCAGCGATCTGCCGCTAGGTCTCATGGGCTACTCCGTATGCTGCAATCCTGGAACACTGAATCTACGTTACTTTTGTAGGAGCTGCCATTGAGGGATCTGCTGAGAACTACTGCTGTGGGATTCTCTGAAATTATGGTGGGAGTGGGGGCTGCTCATATTGTGAACAGTGAAGTATGGAGCTAGTGATTGATAAGCCTTTTTTCATTGGTCTAAACTCATTTTGAGCTGAGAAGCAAAAATGTAGGCCTAAAAACAATTGCTGTTGCTGTACCAACTTCTTGCCACACTACCTGCTGTAACAAGACAGGAAGAAAACTGTGGATTACAGGGTTCATTCACGTGGAAAGAGGCAGAACTGGAGGAGCAAAGAATCAATGTGATTGTGGTAACCTTCCCCACGTGAAGACACAGGCAGGTCAAAGTCTTTTCCAGGAGACTAAGTTTGAAAATCCTGTACAGTAAAAACATGGTTAGAACTCTGTTGTGATTGAATCAGAAAACTACCGATGTTTGGCTGGCCAATGAGAATGAGGCTAAACAAAACTCCATGAAAACAATGTTCTTATAATCATTTTAATACAAGTTACTTTAAAATGGGTAATGCTTACATTTACAGTAATAGAAACTGCTGAAGACTTAGCAATTCTGAAAATCAGGTCACTTATTTAGGTGCCTAAATATGGAAATAGGAACCTAACTTCAGGCACTTAAAAAAAAAATATCTTGGCCCAGAATTGTAAAATAGTTCAAAGGATTTGTAGAAATATTACCTTTTATTTAAAATTCAAAAGGATCCCTAAATGTCTATCTAGTATATTCTCCATCTTAATTAAATTTCCTATTATGGCAACCAAGCTAATTGAAGCATTTTAGAGATTAGTTAACTGTCAGAAATTATGCAATTAGGCACTGCATTCGGAAAATCTGCCATCAGTGCAAACCTTGTCTGAAGGCTAACACAAAAAATAGCCAGACACATAATTAAAGCTCTGTCACTAATTTTCACAGACTGGAAGGAATCCTTAGAACTAATTGGTTTGCACAGTGGTCTTAAAGAAAGACTACATTTCAAATAAAATTACAACACTCTGATTGTGGTTGGCAGGACTTCTGGGATTCTCTGGTTTATAGTGCAGAATCTCCCTATACTCATGAACCACTGGTTCTAAGTTTAAATTCAAAACCCAATCCCATAATTATCACTTGTCTAAACACAAAACATTATCTTGAATGTATATCCTGTCCATTTCAACAAGTATGAGCAGTGACTTGCCATGCAATCATTATATAAAGTCTTTATATAATCCTTGAAGTCAAATATTTCATTTGGAATAAATCATTTTAAAAATTCTATAAATCAGATCAGTAATTTTAAAAAATCTCTTCTCAAAACAATAACACTTCAATAGAGTCCCTTCCAAATTATTAGTGAAGAGGTTTAGACAATCTTTAAATATTGTGGGAAGGGGATAATGGCAAAAAAGGTAATAAAACCTTGATTATTTATAAGAAAAGTAAATTAGGGTAAACATGTAAGTTTACTTCTGTAACCACAGTCATTGTTTCAGAGAATGAAATGATATAAAAACAATGAGTTATAGGTATGTTACTACTAAATATCTGTCTTCTGCTTACTGAGAGAAGTCTAGAAAAATACGAAATCATGTCCATTCCATTAGGTACTTATTAGAAATAATTACTGTTTCTTATTATAATGCAATAAAGTCAGTTGATTAAATTGCGTGCACACACAAACACACACGCACACACAATGTCTTGATTTTTTGTCAGCTTAATTTGGCCCAGTGCTCAAGAGAATAATCTCTTCCTCAGTAAACAGCATAAACATCTTTATTAAGCGGCCTAGGAAAGAGGTTACTCTAACTTACTAATTGAAGCAGTGTTCCAGCTAAAGTCTTTTGCCATCCTCCAGTTAAGAAATCATGAACAAAACATGTTTTGATTGTAGTTATAGGAAAGTGCACAGATTGCTTTCCTGTAACCCTGTATCTCCTAAAGATGCAAGTCTTAAACAGATTGTCTGTCACTTGGAGGCCATATCTGTCAATAAATTAATTTATTAGTTAGGGCTGTGGTTGAAACTATGTACAACCATTAAGCCAGCACTTAAAAATGCAATAGTCATGTCCACAACTTTGAAATGATCTCTCTCTGACTGAGCCAGTAGAGAGGTTGCACTGAGGTTTATCACCTGGTAGTGAATCCCAACCTAATCCACTTTTGAGCTTGTCAAGCAGTTGCATATTAAATACACTTAACAGAATACCACTTCTCGATGACTGAACTGTATGTGAAGGAACAGCAGACCGTCACAAACAACTAAGATTAGAAATGAAATCCAATCCTCATCCACAACCAGCTGCCCTACATGGTGTGCTACAGGGTCCTCGCTGGGCTGAAAACAATCTTTGCCTGGCATTTGCTCATACATACACTATTTCTTTTCAGATTGCCTTTTTTGAGAAAAACAACTATCTAGAGGAGTTTATAGAATCATAGAAATGTAAGGTTGTAAGGGATCTCAAGAGACCATCTAGTCCAGCACCCTAGAGCCAAGTATACCTAGAATGGTGTAGTATTGTGGATAGAGTAATCTTTTACTTAAAGATCCATCCCTTTCACCCCTTCTCATAAGTTGTTCAAAAACTCATGACTAACCTATCCTTTGACCTCTCTGGGTATATCTACACTGCAATAAAAGACCCACAGGCATGGCCACAGCTGGCCTGGATTATCTGACTCAGGCTTGCAGGGCTCAGGCTAACGTGCTACAAAATTGCAGCAGGGTGAGAAGGTCTCAGAGTACATCTACACTGTGATAAAAAAAAATGTAGCACCAAATCTCAGAGCCTGGGATCAGCTGACTTGGACTAGCAGGGCTCGGGCTGCGGGTCTAAAAATTGCAGTGCAGACATTTGGGCTTGGGCTGGAGCCCATGCTCTGAGACTCAGAAGGGAGGATCTTACAGGATGGGGTCCAGCCCAATCCTGAACATCTAACATTTAAATTTTATAGCCCTACATCCTGAACCTCGCAAGCCTGAGTCAGCTGACCTGGACCCTGAGACTTGGTACCATGGGTTTTTTTTTTTATCATAGTATAAACATACCCCGAGGTCTTGCTGCAAAACCAAGAGATACCAGAATTGTCATACTTGATATTTCTCAGAAAGAAAGCAAACAGAAAAATCCTAAAACCCAATCAAACCTATTAGGCCTCTTTCTACATCAAGAAGAAAAAGGACACAATCCACTTAAAAAAAAAAAAAAAAACTTTGCAAGCTACATAACTGCTTTAGGTAACTGATCTCGTATCCTCTGGTAATGTACACAAGCTCCTTCCCTTAAAAACTGACCCATTACATAAACACATTAACCTCCTTGAGATAGTGGCAATTAAGCACTGTCCCAGTTAATAGAAGCTCCTTGAACATCTAAAAGAAATGACCTCCTTCCCCCACACAGCTTGCAGATCTCCAACCCCAGTTGATGGTGTGTGTCTATTACACAAAATCTTGTAAGGACTGCAAGGGCACAGCCATACTCCCTTCCCAGCACAGCCAGTATAACATGTACAATCATCTGTAGCAGTAGAGTGTTCACATCTTCCCCATAAGGGCTTGGGGTCATCTAGTTCTGCCTACACTAGGGTGTTACTAACCTCCGATATAAATGAGGACCTCCTATTTCTCTCCCTTATGCTGCTCCAAATCTACACTACTCCTGATAGGGGAACATATCTGACTTTCCCCACCTACTATTCTGGTTTAATTTTATTCATCAAAACTACTGCATGTCTGGAACTTCTGAGGAAACCTCAGTACTCTGATTTCACAAACTCTCCCAAATTCTGCACTAACTTGTAATACAATAGAATCTCAGAGTTATGAACACCAGAATTACAAGTCAACCACACCTCATTTGGAACCGAAAGTGTGTAATCAGGCAGGAGCAGACAACAAAAAGCAAATACATTACAGTACTGTGTTAAATGTAAACTACTAAAAAAATAAAGGGAAAGTTTCCTTATCTTATCAAATCTTTTTTGAAAACTTTCTATGCTTGTTTCATTTAAGTTAATGGTTACAAGCAGTATTTTTCTTCTGCACAGTAAAGTTTCAAAGCTCTATTAAGTCAACGTTCAGTTGTAAACTTTTGAAGGAACGCCCACATTTGTTCAGAGTTATGAACAACCTCTATTGCTGAGGTGTTCATATGTGTGAGGTTCTACTGTATTTGAGTGGAGTAGGATAAATTTAGCCATCTAAATCTACTGGATATTTTCTCAAACATTCTTAGAGGAAATGAATTAATGGAATTTTGAAGGGATATCCAGTATAGAAACTTCACTTGAGGTTCCCCCGATTAAGAGTTAAATTGAGTTTTGCACTTGAAACAGGGGTTCAACCACTTTGCTACATATGAAGAATACAGAGTATCCGCCACAGAATAATAGCACTTACTCTCCAAATATAGAACAAATTTTCATATATATATGAAATAATAAAATAATAAACAAATATAATATAAATAAACCACTTGTTTATTCTAAAACCACTGGTTAATTATATATATAAAATTAACAAGTGGTTTTATGTGTTAAAATTAATTTTTAAAAATGTGTTCTTTAAAACATTTAGCATCCTGTGTCAAAACATTTTTGTTTCAAATCTTAATGAAAAAATGCAGATTCATCAACTTTCCTCTATATTTAAAACACTGAAATCTTGCACATTTGATTTTTTCCCTCTTTTTCTTCAAAACTAAATACTTCCCCTTCAGCCAGGGCTGACAAATAATGTTTTCCTACAAAGAATTCCTTGAAAAAGTGCCCTCTTTCAAAATGGCTGCCACCTCCCTCCTGTTTTGTGTAAGAGTGAGGTTAAGGCAGCCTTCACTTAATATGTCCCCTTTTCAAAATGGCAACTGCCTCCCATTGTTCCCAACAGCAGTTAAACCCAGCTGCACTGGCTAAAGAGCCACCATCTTTCTTGGCGGTTGCTTGGCTTCTCTTCTATTGGGAACGTCGGCAAGCAGAGGCCATTTTGAAAGAGTGCAAATTTGTTAAAGGACAGCCTTTAGAGTTAATCTCTTTCAGAACAAGATGTGAGAGCAGCCATTCTGGAAGAGGGCAATTCTTAGTGTAGTTCTCTTTATAGAAAAGACCACCACACCTACTGCAAGAGGAAGGTGGAAACTAGTATAATATGTATGTATGTGCCTGTGAATGCGCATGCAGGGGAACATGGAAGTAGAGTTGGGGAAGACCAGCCTGGTTGACCAGACCACTGCAGAGTGCATGTCTTCAAATAATTAAACATATTATATGGTAATATTTCTTGGTTTCCTGTTAATTTTCATATATGAAATTTTAATAACTTTTTAAATCTCAGGAAACTTCCAGACAACAGCCACATGAAAGAAGAGTTAATTACATAGTAGCTGTTTTTTGAGTTGCGCTGTCCACATAGATTCCATTTCTGATGTGCACAGATCCCATGTATGTGCGATCAGTTACTTTTAGTCAGTCAATGACAGGTTTCAGAGTAACAGCTGTAGCTCAGGAAAGCTTATGCTCAAATAAATTGGTTAGTCTCCAAGGTGCCACAAGTACTCCTTTTCTTTTAGTCAGTGGTTTCTGTTGGGGTCAGACCCGCACCCTAGTGCCCCTCCACCCAAGGGCATAAAGGGTGAAATAAGCCCAACTGTCCCTCAGTTCCTTTGCTAATACAGATTCCAAATGGTATAGAACACTATATATGGGGAAAGAGGGTGGGTCAAGGAAACCATGTGGATAACACATCTTGAAGAACCACAGTTTTTGCAAGGTAAGTAAACCTTTTTTCTTCTGTAAGTGATTATCCAAGTGTATTTCACTTCTAGTGACTAGCAACCAGTGACTTCATCATAGTCAGAAGGTGGGTGTTACAAGTTTTGTTTAAACAAGACTTGCAGGATAGCTCTACCAAACCACGCATCAGATCTTGAGGCCTCAACGAAGGAATAGTTCTGGGTCAAACTGTGGACTGCTCTACCCATAACATTTCAAAAGAAGCTGGTTAGACTGCCTGAGCCCTGGTGGAATGGGCTCTAACCTGCATAGGTGGATCTTGTCTAGATATTTACGATCTAATAAAGTGGATAATGCATGTTTTGAAACTTTATCTGCAAATGTCACAGTCTGGGGGAGCTACTGAAGAGACCTGTCCTGTTCAGGTAGTATGAAAGAGTCCTGACCATGTCAAGGAGCGCAGTTTGATTTCCTCCAGGTCTGAATGGGCTTAGGGAATAAAACTGGAAGGTGAATCAGCTGCTTTAAATTAAAATCAGACACAATATTAGATAAGAACTTGGGGTAAGGCCTGAGAGTCACCTGGCCATTAGGCAACACCATATAAAGTGAACCAGCCAGGAGGACCTAAATTTCCCCTATTCTACAAATTGAGCTGAAGTTATGGCTACTAAAAAGGCAGTCTTCATAGACAGGTGGTAAAAAGAATAGGTAGGTCAGGCTCAAATGGGGATCTTATTAAGCCACATAACACTGTGTTGAGGTCACAGGACTAAGGGAAACATGTATGAAACCTCTGAGGAATCTAGCAACGGTAAAATGGAAAAATATATTATGACCCTGAACTGGAGTATGATAAGTTATTGCTGGTAAATGTACTCTTATGGAGCTAATACATGAAACATTCAGGACTATGGCTACTAGATACTCCGGAACAGCAGAAAAAAACCCAATGGTTTCCATGGAAGACAGATGACATTGTGCTGTCCAAATGGAAAAATCTCAATTTAGTTACATAAATTAGTCAAGTGGAAGTTTTTCCACTATTAACCTAGATGTTCTGGACTTTTGGAAGAACAGCTTCTTTTGGTGGCAGTTAACCAGCCAGAATCCAGGTGGTCAGATGTAATGCTGCTGGACCCATGTGTAAGAACATAAACACTCTTCCTCAACCAGGTGGACATAACGTGTCAGGCATCCTAATATTTTACTGAAATCCAGTCATTATTTGAATAGGAGAGCTCATCAGTGCAATGGTTGTGTTAGTAAGCTATACCAAGGCAGAAAAACCTTTGGTGGAAGACATACAAAGTGTAGAGGTGACTCCGGTTCTGTGGTCACCTTGAGATCATTCAGTACCAAGAAAGTCTTTGGTACCAAGAAAGTCAGTGACAAAAACATCTGCACTGTGGAGGTGATGTTGGAGTCCTAGTCACTGAGGCTATTGGTAATGAGTACAATGGCACAGACATTAGTACTGAGGAGCTGGTAATGGAAAAAGTGCAAACCATGGCAGCAGCCAGTGCTGCAAGTACTCTGAGAGTTGCTGGTGCTGAGGTGTCAGAGGGAACTGATATGGGTTATGAACCATCCTTTCCCTGAAGGGCACGAGTTGATCTAGAAACTTGATGGGTTTTATGTCTCATTTTAAGGTGATGTTTGTCTGTGTTCACCCTGGGAGTGATGCTCCCTCCTACTCCTTTCTGACAACAGGTAGGTGGAGGAGTTCTTGACCATTCTGAACTCAGTAATAGGGGATTTCATTCTCTGAAAAATAAGCTTAGAAGCTCAGAGGAGACCTGGGGCCCACTACAGCACTTGTTTAAAGAAACCTGAGGGGGGTAAGCAGGAATTTTAGCCTGACACTCTGAAGAGGCCCTCATCCAACACTCCAAAAAGAAAAGTTTGAGACTGGCCCCCCTGGCTTTGTGTCCTCTTGGAAAAGGAGTGGCCAAATGTACATTTATCAGGGATATGTCCCTGGCCAAGAAAGACAAGGCACTTAGAGTGCTCATCACTGAGTGGCATAGCAGCCTTACAAGAAAGATAAGTTTTCAATTCCAAGGATTTAGTCTCAGCCATACTGGTTAGATACTTGGTACCAGGGTTAACCCCAATTTAATTTAAAAATCCTAATTTAAGAGAATGTGTGTGTGTGTGGGTCGTCTTTTACCAAAGTGATCAAGCTACGACAACTATTAACTAACTACACTAACTAACTAAAATGATAATAAAAAAGTAGCCTAACAACTAATTGCACAGTGTTCAGAGTAAGCAGACACTGCAGGAGCTACATCTCACTGCCACGGGTAATAAGAAGGAATTAAGGGAAGACTGAACCTGCTCTGTTTTATTATGCCCTATGGTGGGGCATCTAGGCCCCAGACATAATCCCAGGAGACATCGCTGGTCAAAAGAATCTAATCTCACACATGGGGCATATATGCACCCAGAAGCTGAAGCCACATGGACAATCACTTGAACACAATGGAGTTAAGGTTAAGTATATAGCAGTAAATAAAGGGTAAAACATTACAGGGATGTTGTAATTATCTCAAAAAGAAACATTTGCAATTCAAAGTCGGGTGCAAAATGCACAGTTAAGGAACACCAACCTTTACTTCTATCTGCACTAGCACCAAGAGGGAAAAAAAGTGATGCATCTTCAATTTAACCTAATATAGGACTACAAACACTAAAATGTACTGATCATAATTGCAACTGTATTGCGTGGTGTCACTATATGACAGAGTTAAGGCTGTTTGAGTGCCTTAACTGTGCATTTCTATTCCTTAATACATTTTCATTTCTTTTAAGTTTATCCTTAATGTTGAAGTTCCTGGGTTTGTAAATTGTGGTTTTGGCATAATGGAACAGTTCTCGAATGTTTTTACCCTGGAGCTACAGATACGTAATCAACTGTAACTTCATCGTAGCACAGTTTATGTCTGGGAATATATTGTAATGTTAAAAATGAAACAGCAGGCTCTATTGTATAAAATATGGTTTTAAATATGGTTTTCCATTCTAGTTCAAACGTTTTCTATTGTAAGACAAATGATATAGTACTGGAGAACCTTCCATTTAAAAGTTACTGTGCGTCTTATTCATTTTCTTTGTTATTGTTTTCTAAGAATTCTCTTTTAAAAGCTAGGTGTACCTCAGTATATTGACAACCCTACCAATTATTACCATACTACATGCAGCTACAGCTTTAGGCAATAGGTTAATTAACAAACACCAATTTATTTTCTAACATATATTGCCATCAGCAATGAAGAGTATGCCTTGGGAATAGTTTGTGAGAACAGATTTAATGAGGAACATTTAAAAGACATCATAAAATACATTCATTGCTCACCCTGTGGCAATCAATCTTCAGTTAGGTATCATCAGGTGTGGCAACAGGACATACTTTGTCATATGTGCTAACTATATGAATCTATTAAGAATCCTTTTGGTCGATCACTCAATTGATCCTAAACCAGTGCCTACATTCAACTCTCTTTCTTTACACAGGCCTAAGAAAATTACAGGAAACTACAGGTACCTATTTAAGATTATGTGATATAAAGGAGGGGGTGTTTTTGGTGGGGGGGGCGGAGGAAAACGGAGGCAAGGGCGATATAGACTGAAGATCTAATTCATTAGATACGCTGTCTCTAGCGAAGGAAGACCATATGAGACTCCCATTACAGGGAGGTCACTTGTGAGATATAAAACACACATCCTCAGCCTTCGTAGCAACAGACCTTTAGACCTGAACTCAGATATCACCCAGCTGAGCAGCGTGGAACAGCCGAGCAGCACACAGCAGGAGTTTGTCTGGGATTGGTGAGTATCCGAGTGTGTGTTTGCTGAGTGAGTATCTGAGTGTGTGTTTGCTGGGAGGGCAGTTTGAAAGCCTGAGCGAGTGCCTGATTGGGTGGTAGCCCGCAGGGGGCGGGTACTGGGGGAGTCTGTTTGTTTGTTTCAGGGAAGCCTGGCTGTTTAAAAATAGCCAGAGCTCCCTGAACCAGCTGAGCGGCGGCGGACCAACTGAGCAGCGGGGAACAGCAGCGCAGCACACAGCAGGAGTTTGCCTGGGAGTTTGCCTGGGGTGAGCCCAGTGAGGCTTACATCTTGCCAGCTTCTCTGAGAAAGCTCATAGTAGGAAGGTGATATGAAGGGGGGTGCTATTGTGACCTGCACTGGATGTGCCATGTTTGTCTTTCTTCCACAGGACAGAAGCGACTTTGTCTGTACAAAGTGCAAGCTAGTATCCATATTGGAAGAGAAGATTGAAGGTCTGGAGCAACAGATATCGACCCTGCGTTGCATACGAGAATCTGAGGATTTCCTGGACAAAAGTCAAGATATGTTTCTATGGGCACAAAACTCTAAAGATTTAGAGCAGGTTGCACAGCGGAGCCAAGAAGCCAGTGAAGAAGCTTGGCAACATGTGACCTCCAGAAGAAGGGGGAATGTCCGGGTACCAGCAATGCAGACACAGGTAAGTAACCGTTTTCATGTTCTCTCCACAGGTACCATTGCAGAGAGTGGACCAGATGATACGTCTCGGGGGAGAAAGCAGAAGGAGACTCCGCTGGTTCGAAGGCATGAGATGCGACGTCCTGAGGTTGGGGGTTCCATGACCACCACTCCCAAGAGAAGGAAGCGGGTGGTGGTGGTCGGGGACTCTCTCCTCAGGGGGACTGAGTCATCTATCCGCCGCCCTGACCAGGAAAACAGAGAAGTCTGCTGCTTGCCAGGGGCTAAGATTCGCGATGTGACGGAGAGACTGCCGAGACTCATCAAGCCCTCGGATCGCTATCCCTTCCTGCTTCTCCACGTGGGCACCAATGATACTGCCAAGAATGACCTTGAGCGGATCACTGCTGACTACGTGGCTCTGGGAAGAAGGATAAAGGAGTTTGAGGCACAAAGGTGTTCTTGTCCATCCTCCCTGTGGAAGGAAAAGGCCGGGGTAGGGACCATCGAATCGTGGAAGTCAACGAATGGCTACGCAGGTGGTGTCGGAGAGAAGGCTTTGGATTCTTTGACCATGGGATGGTGTTCCATGAAGGAGGAGTGCTGGGCAGAGATGGGCTCCACCTAACGAAGAGAGGGAAGAGCATCTTTGCGAGCAGGCTGGCTAACCTAGTGAGGAGGGCTTTAAACTAGGTTCACCGGGGAAAGGAGAACAAAGACCTGAGGTAAGTGGGCAAGCAGGATACCGGGAGGAAGCACAGGCAGGAACGTCTGTGAGGGGAGGGCTTCTACCTCATACTGAGAATGAGGGGCAATCAGCAGGTTCTCTCAAGTGCCTATATACAAATGCACAAAGCCTTGGAAACAAGCAGGGAGAACTGGAGGTCCTGGTGAAGGCAAGGAATTATGACGTGATTGGAATAATAGAGACTTGGTGGGATAAGTCACATGACTGGAGTACTGTCATGGATGGTTATAAACTGTTCAGGAAGGACAGGCAGGGCAGAAAAGGTGGGGGAGTAGCACTGTATGTAAGGGAGCAGTATGACTGCTCAGAGCTCCGGTATGAAACTGCAGAAAAACCTGAGTGTGTCTGGATTAAGTTTAGAAGTGTGAGCAACAAGAGTGATGTAGTGGTGGGAGTCTGCTCACTGGACCAGGTAGATGAGGATTTCTTCTGGCAACTCGCAGAAGCTACTAGATCGCATGCCCTGGTTCTCATGGGTGACTTTAATCATCCCGATATCTGCTGGGAGAGCACTACAGCGGTGCACAGACAATCCAGGAAGTTTTTGGAAAACGTACGGGACAATCTCCTGGTGCAAGTGCTGGAGGAGCCAACTAGGGGGAGAGCTTTTCTTGACCTGCTGCTCACAAAACGGGAAGAATTAGTAGGGGAAGCAAAAGTGGATGGGAATCTGGGAGGCAGTGACCATGAGTTGGTCGAGTTCAGGATCCTGACACAGGGAAGAAAGGTAAGCAGCAGGATACGGACCCTGGACTTCAGGAAAGCAGACTTCGACTCCCTCAGGGAACTGATGGGTAGGATCCCCTGGGGGAATAACATGAGGGGGAAAGGAGTCCAGGAGAGCTGGCTGTATTTCAAAGAATCCCTATTGAGGTTACAGGGACAAACCATCTCGATGTGTCGAAAGAATAGTAAACATGGCAGGCGACCAGCTTGGCTTAACAATGAAATCCTTGCGGATCTTAAACATAAAAAAAGAAGCTTACAAGATGTGGAAGATTGGACAAATGACCAGGGAAGAGTATAAAAATGTTGCTCGGGCATGTAGGAATGAAATCAGGAGGGCCAAATCGCACCTGGAGCTGCAGCTAGCAAGAGATGTTAAGAGTAACAAGAAGGGTTTCTTCAGGTATGTTGGCAACAAGAAGAAAGCCAAGGAAAGTGTGGGCCCCTTACTGAATGAGGGAGGCAACCTAGTGACAGAGGATGTGGAAAAAGCTAATGTACTCAGTGCGTTTTTTACCTCTGTCTTCATGAACAAGGTCAGCTCCCAGACTACTGCGCTGGGCAACACAGCATGGGGAGTAGGTGGCCAGCCTTCTGTGGAGAAAGAAGTGGTTAGGGACTATTTAGAAAAGCTGGATGTGCACAAGTCCATGGGGCCGGATGCGTTGCATCCGAGAGTGCTAAAGGAGCTGGCGGCTGTGATTGCAGAGCCATTGGCCATTATCTTTGAAAACTCATGGCGATCAGGGGAAGACCCGGACAACTAGAAAAAGGGTAATGTAGTGCCCATCGTTAAAAAAGGGAAGGAGGAGGATCCTGGGAACTACAGGCCAGTCAGCCTCACCTCAGTCCCTAGAAAAAATCATGGAGCAGGTCCTCAAGGAATCAATCCTGAAGCACTTACACGAGAGGAAAGTGATCAGGAACAGTCAGCATGGATTCACCAAGGGAAGGTAATGCCTGACTAATCTAATCGCCTTCTATGATGAGATTACTGGTTCTGTGGAAGAAGGGAAAGCAGTGGATGTATCGTTTCTTGACTTTAGCAAAGCTTTTGACACCATCTCCCACAGTATTCTTGTCAGCAAGTTAAAGTAGTATGGGCTGGATGAATGCACTATAAGGTGGGTAAAAAGTTGGCTAGATTGTCGGGCTCAACGCGTAGTGATCAATGGCTCCATGTCTAGATGGCAGCCAGTATCAAGTGGAGTGCCCCAAGGGTCGGTCCTGGGGCCGGTTTTGTTGAATATCTTCATAAATGATCTGGAGGATGGTCTGGATTGCACTCTCAGCAAATTCGCAGATGATACTGAACTAGGACGAGTGGTAGGTACGGTGGCAGGTTGGGAGAGGATACAGAGGGACCTAGACAAATTGGAGGATTGGACCAAAAGAAATCTGATGAGGTTCAACAAGGATAAGTGCAGGACCCTGCACGTAGGACGGAAGAATCCAATGCACCGCTACAGACTAGGGACAGAATGGCTAGGCAGCAGTTCTTCGGAAAAGGACCTAGGGGTGACAGTGGACGAGAAGCTGTATATGAGTCAACAGTGTGCCCTTGTTGCCAAGAAGGCCAATGGCATTTTGGGACGTATAAGTAGGGGTATTGCCAGCAGATTGAGGGACGTGATCATTCCCCTCTATTCGACATTGGTGAGGCCTCATCTGGAGTACTGTGTCCAGTTTTGGGCCCCACCCTACAAGAAGGATGTGGAAAAATTGGAGAGAGTCCAGCGAAGGGCAACAAAAATGATTAGGGGACTGGAACACATGACTTATGAGGAGAGGCTGAGGGAACTGGGATTGTTTAGTCTGCAGAAGAGAAGAATGAGGGGGGATTTGATAGCTGCTTTCCACTACCTGAGAGGTGGTTCCAAAGAGGATGGTTCTAGACTATTCTCAGTGGTAGAAGAGGACAGGACAAGGAGTAATGGTCTCAAGTTGCAGTGGGGGAGGTTTAGGTTGGATATTAGGAAAAACTTTTTCACTAGGAGGGTGGTGAAACACTGGAATGCGTTACCTAGGGAGGTGGTAGAATCTCCTTCCTTAGAAGTTTTTAAGGTCAGGCTTGACAAAGTCCTGGCTGGGATGATTTAATTGGGGATTGGTCCTGCTTCGAGCAGGGGGTTGGACTAGATGACCTCCTGAGGTCCCTTCCAACCCTGATATTCTATGATTCTATGATTCTCATATAAGGTTTTTATATTATATTTTCAACATATGGAAGTTTTTCAACTGCATTGACATAACACAATGTGATTCCTATAAATAAGGAAAAAGTAGTATATGGCTGACTGCATGGTTTTTAAACCACTTTCATTGGAACCTATAATTTAACATTCTTCTTAAAGCTTATTCAAGTAGAACTTCATTAATTCATATTTACAACTAGACAACTGACCCATTACATAGTTTTGAGTGTTATAAGTTAGTAAGAACAAGAAAAAAGCAGGGTAATTCATTAAAGGAACTACTTTATTCATTTGTCAACTGCAGGTTAGATTTATTTATATCTTAAGGTACGATAGCGAAGTGTAATAGAGTATTTTGTAAAGACACTAAAATTTAAGAATGTGGTATCCAGTACACTGTTAAATCTTTGTAAAAATGCTGAGACCACCAAATCTGGTGCAGATTTCAGGTGTGGAGTTCAGCAAAGTGCAGAATAAAGACTTTCTACTGAATTCTAAAATGATAGTCACAATCTTCTGTTACAAGAGTAAATGAAGATTATGCTTGGTGGTGGCCAACAGCTCCATGAAAGGTTTCACTTACATATTCTCCATATGTCTCCTGTGCTGGAGGTGGTGGCAGAGGCCGGTAGCCTGCAGGTGGAGGTACTCCTCTTGCTCGGGGGGCTAGAAGTCCACGACCACGACTGACAGGACCTCTACTGGGAGGTACTCCCCTGGGAGCTGGTGCCCCTCTTGGTACACCTGCTGGTGGGGGTGGCACTCCTCCACGGCCCCTATGAACAAGATGATAATTCTATTAAATACAATATTCATACTCCTGGTTTTCCCTCTGCAAGGTTTCTCCCAGTAACTTCTCAATTTTGCTCCAGTTATCACTGCTACAGCTAGCTAAGAATGTTTAAAGGTTCTTTACAAAAGAGGCGAATTAGAGTTTGGCATTTGTATTTCACATTTTGATTCAGTTATTCTTAGTATGACAGTAATACCAAAGGCACAAGTTGCACTTAGGTGATTTTTCACTAATGTCTTGTGAAAGTTTCTGCTCATAGTGTATGTAGAAGCCTCCTAGTGAAATTATAGTAATCAGTCAGGCAGAAATAAAGGATTATTATTGGTTATATCATGTCCCTTAGATCCATGCACAGAGAAATCAAACCCATCTCCCTTCAGACCCTGTAAAGATGTCTCTGCGTGGTTCATGGAACATGGTGAAAGGAGAGACTGGGTGGGAACAGCAGTTGATTTTCTTCCCTTTCTGGCCCTATGGAAACTACATTAAAATATATAGCATAGCTGTACACTTGTGCTGTGGTGAAAGCTACAGAAACACATTGAATTTGCAAAATACAGCCACTTATCAGTGTTTCAAGCAGAGAACGTATAAATGCCCTACTTCAAGAGCTTTATAAGATTCATATATAAAATTCCAGGTGGAGTTCAAGGTGCTGGCTTTAACCTAAAAAGCCTTTGGGGTTCGAGGAGTAGTTACATTAGAGAATACACTTGCCCACGTGTGTGGTTTATGATAGCGGTAAGCTGTGTGCTGGTGTGTGAAGGAGTACAGTTATGTACTGCTTGGTGGCTTACCTTTTCATTTCCTTGCTTTTATGATTTAGTGTCTGGCATGTTTTTAATTGTTCAAGTGTAGTGAATGAAGGTGGGGAGAAGTTACCCAGAGCTTTGTCACAGAAGTGTAGCCGCTGACACAGAAGCTGCACTTCTGTGGCAAATAAAACCTTCTCCATTGTAGGATAAAATCCAACAGAAAAGCAGAGATGTTGAAGGTAAAGATGTTATGATTGTGATGGATAAAACAATTGATAGGTGTGAAATATAGATAGTAAGTCAATTCTTCAGAAGTACTTACCCTACACACAAGTTTTAGTCAACCCCCTTTTCTTGTTCTACAGAATTTATATCTGAGGATATGATGCGGGGAGTGGGGGGAGGTGAGGAAAAACCTATATAAAAATCTATACGTCTCTTAAATGTAAAAAAAAAAAAAAAAGATAGTGGTTAGCTACCAAACTACTACCTTCTTTGCTTAGCTTGTGTATTAAAATTGATGATGGATGACCTTTGAAATGCTAGCAGAAAGACCTAGACAAACAGCTTATTTCTTCCACATAAAGGATTTAAAATGTGCACTTGGTATTCTGATTCACTTATCTATTGCCAACATCTTATAATACATCTAGAGTAACATCAACAGAACAATACATTGCATTCTCTACCAAAAGTAGAAAAGTAATTCATCCCAAAAGAAGTAGAGGAGCAAGAGTGACCCTTGCAATTACAATCTGACTATTAGAGAGAATAGATTCTAGACAAGTCTGACTTGGGCAGAAATGTTTCGACTCATCTGATATGATATAAAATAATGAGGGTCAGACTTGTCTTGTGGATAACATATTGATGATCTGGGATCTATACACACTTCCTGTGTAACCCGGATTAAACCACAGAACCACTCTGCACCTTACTTTTCTTATCTGTACAACTGTTTTAATATTGTCTTACATCACAGCTGAATATATTAATGTATGAAAAATTGTGGCACTGGCTGAGAAACTTAGAAGTGCAAAGTTTGATCATAATCAGAGTAGATACATATGCAATTACTCATAATAATTAATCAAAATAGCAAAGGGCAAAATATTTTGAACAGTACAATGAACAGTATGATTAACTGGTGTGGTCTGCTGAGTACTTACTGGTCACAAGCTGCTAGCTGAAGCTCTTACTTTATAGCTGCTTCTACAGGGTTTGCAGAAGCAGCTTTAAAGGAGAAACAGTAAACCTAGCACTTTCCACTAAGGGATGCAAAGAAAGGGAGAAGAGCTTCATGTCACCGGAAGGGTCAGTGCCAGGAGATATCAGCAGATATAGACCAAGAGCCAGCTGCAGTGCCAGACCCAGAAATTTCCTTAAAGATGTACTTCAGCAGAGAGAAGTAGTCAGGGGTGCAAGAGACCAGGCAGATACATGCAGGGAAGTGGAGGTGGAGGATGGGGAGGGGAAAAAACAAAATAAAAGGATTCTTTCACGAGAAAGTAAACTATCTAAAGTTTATTAATTGACCAAATTCTACAGCTGTTACAGAACTGGCATGAGATCATGAATTCCCTCCCTTGGGCTTGCCTTCCTTTCCCCTCCAGACCGACTCTCCCTGGTCACAGACACAGAAATTTCTCCCCTGCCCTTCTCTAAACCTCTCCACTTACACCAATGATCTTATCCCATCTGCCTCACATGCACGCTCATCCCTCCCATCACTTTTCTCCTTAACCTCTCACTTTGCTCTTGTTCTTTCCCTTCACAATACAAGCACGCTTTAATCTCTCAAAGTTTAAAAACCCCATCCTTGAACCTACTTGCCTCTCCAGTATACCACTCTAGCTCCCTTTCATGTCTAAGTTCATTGAATATGCTGTCTACAATCACTATCTGGAGTTCCTCTCCTCCAGTTCAATCCTAGACCCTCTTCAATCTGGCTTTTACCCCTTGCATTCAACCGAAACAGCTCTCAGCAAAGTTTCTAATGACCTTTTCCTAGCCAGAAAAGACTCAGGTCAAGGAAGATAAGGATGGAATACTGTCAGCCACATTCCACGCAGCTGACCATGTTCTTGAAATTTTGTCCTTCCTTGGGTTCTGTGACTCTGGACTCTCGTGGTTCTGCTTCTATCTCTCTAATCTCTCCTTCATAGAATCATAGAAATGTGACCTAGAGAAGTCATCAAGTTCAGCCCCCTGCACTGTGGCAGGAACAAGTGAGCCTAGACCATCCCTTTCAGGTGTTCGTTTAACTTGTTTTTAAAAGCTTAAAATGATAGGGATGCCACAACTTTCCTTGGAAGCCTATTCCAGAGCTTAACTACTCTTATAGTTAGAAAGTGTTTCCCAATCCCTAACCTAAATCTCCCTTGCTGCAGATCAAGCCCATTACTTCTTGTCCTACCTTCAGTGGACATGGAAACAATTGATCACTATCGTCTTTATAACAGACCGTAAAACATATTGGAAGACTTAACAGGTTGCTCCTCGGTCTCCTTAAGACTAAACATGCTCAGTTTTTTCAACCTTTCCTTACAAGTCAGTAAACCTTTTCTAAACCTTTTATCATTTTTGTTGCTCTCCTCTAGACTCTTAGCCAATGTGTCCACATCCTTTCTAAATTGTGGTGCCCAAAAAAGGACACAGTACTCCAGCTGAGGCCTCACCAGTGCTGAGCAGAGTGGGACAATTACATCCTGCTGCTTACATACAACACTCCTGTTAATACACCCCCCAGAATCATACTAGCCCTTTTTGACAGCTGCATCACATTGATGATTCATTCAGTTTGTGGTCACTATAAACCCCAGACCTTTGTCAGCAGTACTACCTAGCCAGTTATTCCCCATTTTGTAGGTGTGCATTTGATTTTTCCTTCCTAAGTGAAGCACTCTGGGCTTGTATTTATTGAATTTTATCTTGTTGGATTCAGACCGACTCTCCAATTTGTCAAGGTCATTTTGAATTTCAAACCAGTCCTCCAAAGTGCTTGCAACCCCTCTCAGCTTGGTGTCATCCGCAAATTTTATAAGCATTCTCTCTACTCCACGATCCAAGTAATTAATGAAAATATTAAATAGTATGGACCCAGGACCGACCCCTGTGGGACCCCACTAGATATGTCCTCCCAATTTGACAGCGAACAATTGATAATTCCTCTTTGAGTACTGTCTTTCAACCACTTCTGCACCCACCTTACAATAATTTCATCGAGACCACATTTCCCTAGTTTGCTTATTAGAATGTCATGCAGTGCTGTGCAAAAGCCTTACTAAAATCAAGGTATATCACATCTATTGCATCCACCCTATCCACTAGGTCAGTAATCCTACCAAAGGAAATTAAGGTGATGTGGCATGATTTGTTCTTGACAAATCCATGATGATTCCTTATAACCTTTTATTACCCTTCAGGTGCTTACAAACAGATTGTTTAATAATTTTCTCCAGTATCTTTCCAGATATTGAAGTTAGGCTGACTGGCCTATAATTCCCCAGATCTTCCTTGTTCCTCTTTTTAAAGATATAATAGAACCTCAGAGTTACGGACAACTCGGGATTGGAGGTTGTCTGTAACTCTGAAATGTTGTAATTCTGAAAAAAAAAGTGCAGTTCCGGCTCCAGATACAGCAGCTGAGCACCCTACTCAGCCCCAGCATGAGTTTGCAAGCTTATCCCCCTCCGGGCAGGGTGTGCGTGTGAATTTGCGTTTTTCCCCTCCTGGAGGGGGTGAAAGCTCCAGCTGCCTTGGGCTGGCAGCCCCAGCTTCTTGCTGTAAGTGGCTATCCTGTGGGTGGGGGTGGGAACAGGAAGCCCAGATGTGCCTACCTTTAAGATGCAATACTGGCATAGTACAGCACTTGCTTTTTTTTTTTTTTTAATCTCTGCTGCTGCCTGTTTGGTTACTTCTGGTTTCACATGGTATCCGGTTGACTGGTCAGTCCATAACTCTGGTGTTCGTATCTCTGAGGTTCTATGTTTACCCTTCTCCAGTCTTCTGTCCTCCAGGAGTTCTCAAAGATAATTGATAACAAGATTAAGAAAGTAGCTGAAACAAATACCCTTGGATGAGTTTCATCAGGCCCTGTTGACTTGAATACATCTAACTTATCTAAATATTATTAATTCATCAATATTCTCTCCCTATTTTTGCTTGCATTCCTTTCCCCTGGTTGACAATATTAATTAATTGTGTTGAGTATCTCATCATCAACTTTTTTTAGTGAAGACAGAAGCAAAATAGGCATTACAAACCTCAGCTTTCTTGATGTCAACAGTTATTAGCTCTCCTTCCCAGCTAAGTAGAGGACCTACACTTTCCTTTGTCTTTCTCTTCCTCCTAATGTATTTAAAGAACTTCTTCTTATGGCCTTTTATGGCCCTTGCCAAGGGAATCTGCATCTCTCCTGCCATCCTGTGCAGAAGATCCTGGAATTGGCGGTAGTCATCAAGCGATGCTGAAGCCACTTTCGCATCACGTGAGGACAATGGGAATCTCTCCTGCTCCAGCAGTACTGTGTGAACCGGATTGAGCAGCTCTTCTTGTGCCATCGGTTCCAAGTGTCTACTCAAAGGCACCCAAGATGGTGAAATAGACAATATTTCTCTGATGGAATGGACAGGTTCTGAGAGTAGGTATTGGGGCCAGGATCCCCAATAGGGCCAGCATGACAGAATCTGGAGGGTGTTGTGGGCCCCACGGTGCAGGAAATGAGTGACTCCATGGTGTCTAGAGAGGAGGATGGTGGGGTCCATAGTGGTGGTACCACTGGTGCTGGACTTAGACTCCATAGTGGGAGGTGCACTCCTCGCTGCTTCAGGCTGATGTATGGGGGTCTGAATGAGGTCTCATGGCAACTTCCATGAGGTGCTTCCAGAGGTGGCTGAGAGCCCGGCCTTCTTGGATATGGCTGAGGAAGGCCTGAAAGATACTGCACCTGGATGAAATATGGACTTCTCCCAAACAGTAGAGGCAGTGTTGATGTTTGCTGCTGACCAACAAGGAACATGGGCAGGAGATGCAGATTTTAAAGCCCGGGGTCTTTGGCATTGTCCAGTACCCACATATGGGTAGAGGGGTGTGTGTGTGGGGGTATTTACTTGGAAACAAATCCCCCAAAGTAGCCCCAATTCTACTCCTAAATCTAGTGAACAACCAAAACTATAAAAATGTAAAAACAGTAAAATACTCTAAACTATGTACAACTATATTGTTAATAAGTGCATCACACACAAAAGGACACCAATAGTTCTGACCTGGACCATGAGGCAGTGAGAAGAAACTGGAGACATGGTCAGTCTGTCCCACCCTTTATCACCTTGGATGAAACCATGAAGTGAACCAAGTGCGTATGCATGGATCAACAGTCACTACTACTTTCAAAATCTCCAGTTCTGGGCACATGTGTAAACCCTCAGTGGAATACAATAAGGACCATCATGTGAAAAAGAACATGTTCTTATATAAAACCATATACGCTGGATACAGGATTGTCATTTAACACTCATCACACTGCATCATATGTGAAAGTGTGACAAACAGAAAAACTAGCATCTTCATTATTATGTTAATTGAAAAGAAACCTTCTGGGAACCATTTTTGTGGGAACCTTATTCTTTACATATTATTGTTTCTTGACTATATTTCCTATTTTGTTTTACTAGATTTGAAGGGTAATGAAAAATGGGGAAAAGTATTACTTTCAAAATTGTGTTGAAGGTCACAGACTAGTTCTATCCGTTTATACAATTCAGTAACTTTTTAAACTGACATCATCATTAAACATATTGAGGAAGAGTTGGATTTTTTGTACAAAATATTGAAAGGTAGCTACAGCACAGATTCTAAGTAGTATTCAAAGTACCATTAAATTATATGAACAATAGAAAGCAAAAAGATCCTTAATCGGATACAGACACAAAAAGAAGGAATAGTACCATATAAAGACTTATTTTTATACTTATTACTCCCCACCCCCACTTTTTGTATGAAGAGTATTTCTAATGCTCAAAATGTCTTTCCAAGTAAATCCAAGCTCATGCTCAAATAAATTGGTTAGTCTCTAAGGTGCCACAAGTACGCCTTTTCTTTTTGCGAATACAGACTAACACGGCTGTTACTCTGAAACAAGTAAATCTAGTCTCTCTCTCAGCACCATGTTATATACTTTACTAGGGTTAGAGAGGAAATAAAACTAGGACCATCCCAGTCTATGTTTCATCAGCTGAAAAGGAGTATGTTCGTTGCCAAGCAGCAGCAGCAGCAAAAAAGGGGAAAGATGCAGTTTTATTTTGTTCCAATTCTTCTCAGCTTCTTTATGCACTAGAGGATAAACTGTTTTGTCTGAAGTATTTGCTTCTCACAAATGAGATTTTTTCAGTGCATTTAAGATTACCTTCACCTTTTTCTTTTTTTATTTAGTCTCCTGGAGGAATTTAGCCCTTTTCTAATTGAGGCAGATAGCTTTAGCAACTACTCTGATTTTCTTAAAACACTTTATTTGATAGGATCAATTCTAGATGTATATTGCCCTTCCTTTTTCAAATCTGCACTGGCTCTTTTTAGAAACTGTTCTCGGCAAGAATCTGCCACCAGGAACATATAGGCCTGGATAAAGAATACTCTACCCATACAATGAGAGACATGAAATGAACAGATCTAACCTAAACATCTCCTTCTGTTTCAACTGGCTGCAATAGATGCCAACTGGCTATTTAGGAGGGAAAGTCCTAATTTTTACAATTTACTTCTTCTGTACCGCAAAAAAAATCCATGTATTCCAATGAATTAAAAGTGTACCCTATTTACCCCCTACAAATATTCCTATTAATAATTCTCAATTGTTGACACCTATGACTATTACTATTTACTTCCAGGCCTAAACTGTTGTGCATTACTGAACTGTGCTGTTAAACCATTATAGATTAAATTTATAACTGAAATCTCAGCACAGCATCTCCTGATATCACAAGATGCTATTTTCATGAGAAATAATAGCACAGATGCACTAACTTTTAATATAACCACTGAAATCCTATTATGGGAATAAAATATGGACAACCATTGTTAAACTATTGCCAGCTGCCATGCCATTATTACGAATAGCTTTAAGCCAGAAGTTTTGTCAATGTGTTCTATTTAATATTATGAATTAGATTCATAATAGTCAAACCTTGCTTAATTAATTCAAAGAGGCATATCCACTCCCAAAGCACTAAGAGGGATAAATCCTTCCCTGCATAATTTCTAATGCATGTCAGTTAAAATGAGTGCAAGATTATCTGGCACACAGGAGCTCTTCCAATAGTTCCTTATCCAATTAAAAACCCCTAGTTCAAAATATCCAATCCTACCAAGCCATTCTACCTTGCCCACATTCTGGAATTACTGCCACTTTTGCAGTTCCAAGCTGAAAAATCAGAATGCCTTACATGTTCATGTTACAAGGGAGTTCACACCTGATACATGGAAATGGTAAATGCTCCATGTCTTGACGTCTTTAAAATTAAGAATCGATGCCTTTCTGGAAAAAGATATGATTTACTTAAACAAAATATTGGGTTCAATACAGGGGTAACTGGGTGAAATGTAATGGTCTGGGATTTACAGAAGGTCAGACTACATGATCTATTCTGATATCATACTCTGTGATCTATATGTAGAGTCCTCCCACAGCCCTGGATATCTCTAATTTATCATTTTCAAGAAGCACAGCCCATTCTTCAGATGTCATTTTCAACTGTGCTCTCAGGTTTCAAAAAGAAACAGGCAGCTTACTGTTAGCCAAAACTTCTGGGGCCACAGCCTACCAGAAGCCCTCTGAAGAAAGGGAGCCTTACCACATCTGGGGGACAATTCATTTGAGTTCCTTTTTTGTGTTTGTTGACAACCCTGGAAGGGGTGGATTGTCTCAGGCTCAGACAATGGGCTGAGACTTTACACCTGGAATACCCAGATGTCAGAGACCAGAGGCCAAGTGAGGATAAAGGCCTGGGCTGGTCCCTAGAGCCAATCCGCGCAAGGAACCTGGTGAAAAAACTCCTTAGACATTTTGTGCTTAACCAAACCAAGAAAAGGAGATTAACTCCTCCTTCTGAAACAATCTAGTTGATCGGACTTATTCAATCATTTCCAGGTAAAATTTAAGAGCTCAGACAAGCTGAGATGAATACGGGATCATTTCTTTGTCACATTTTCGGTTGAAGCAGGAAAAAGCCAGGTATACTACTTGATTAATGTGAAGGCTAGAATTTTTCTTTGGAACAACCTTTGAAGTCCCATCTACATCAAAGAAGCAAAAGAAGTCTTTTTTTTTTTTCTGTTTGCAAATCACTTAAGTGGCTGATGTTCTTGGCATTAAAATACTTCAGCAAGGTGTCCTCAGAATCAATCTGATCTAAAAAGGATGAAAACGTTTCCCCTTCTTCAGAAATCTCAGAGATATGTACTTTCTGACCTACTGGGAAGTAAAACCAAATCAAATTTCTTATGAGAGTGGAATTCTTTGTTTGGTGTTTGACAGCACTTTCTCTTAATGAGCTGTGTATTTCACTTCTACTGTACCCATCACTGTGGCTTTTTTTGGATTCATAGAGTTTAATGCCGAAGAGACTGTTAGGTCAGGGTTTCTCAAACCTGATCACCTAGTGCAACCTCCTGTGTATCATATGTAAGGCTATGTTTTAGTCATAGGTATTTTTAGTAAAAGTCTTGGACAGGTCATGGGCAGTACCCAAAAATTCACGGCCCATGACTTGTACTATATATCCTTGACTAAAACTTGGGCTGGAGGGCCATGGGTGCTTTGGGAAGGTGGCTCGGGTGCTGGAGGGGTGGCCCAGGATCCCCGCTAGTGCTGGGGGGAGCAGGATTGGCGGGGCTGGCAGGCTCCCTACCCGGCTTCGCATGGATCTCTAGAAGCGTCCGGTGTATCCCTGCAGCTCCTATGGGGAGGAAAGGCCAGGGGGCTCTGTGCACTGCCCCCGCCATGAGCACTAGCTCTTCAGCTCCCATTGGCCGCGAATCACAGCCAATAGGAGCTGCGGGGGCAGCCCTGGCCCCTCCACCTAAGACCTGCAGAGACAATGTCAGCCACATCTGTGACTTCTGTGACAGGCATGCAGCCTTAATCATAGGCCATTATGTTTCACTCAGCTATACCTATATTGAGTCCAATAACTTGTGTTTGACTAAAGTATATCTTAGAACTTCCAGAAAGGCATCCAGTCTTGATTCAAAGACATCAAGAGATGGAGAAATTACCATTTCCCTTGTTAGTTTGTTCCAATTATTTATCAACCTCATCGATAAAAATCTGAGCCTAATTTCCACTTTGAATTTGTCTGGCTTGTTACCCCTTTCTTTGCTACGTTAAAGAGCCTTTTAGGATGCTGTATTTTCTTCCCATAAAAGGTACTTATACACTGTAACCAAGTCACCTCTCCAACCTTCTTTTTCATAGCTAAACAGATTGAGCTCTTTAAGTCTCTCATTGTTAGGCCATTTCTCCAACCCTCAAATCATTTTGGGCATCCTCACCAATTTTTCAACATCCATATTAAACCCCAACTGTACAGAACATTCCAGTATTGTCCCACCAATACCATACACCAGTGGTTCTCAACCTATTTACTATTGTGGGCCGCATATGTAGTTCTCTATATGTTATGTGGGCTGCATCCACACAATATTTATACAACCCTGCCTGCTGTGGCTGGCCAGTCGGGCACATCCCTCGATACCTGCACCCAAACAGTCAGGGGCAGAGGTGATCCCACCAACCAAGCCATGAGAAGCCACCCACACAACAAATTTACCCCCCACATCAGCTCTCCACCCTGCGACAGGACTTATAGGGCAGCCTCCTGCTCTGGCTGTGAGTTCTGGAACTGGATATGGCCAGCAGGGGACAGGCTGACGGGCGCTGTCTGTTGCAGGCAGTCCAGAGTGCGCTCCAACCTGGAGCATGGTCATCCCCCGCAGAGGTTACATGTAGCTGTTGCTAGAGTGTGCGTGGGGAGAGAAAACACGTACCTCCTCCCCATTTCTCCAGATGCCTCTGGCACAGATAACCAGAAGCAACGAGGCAGCGTTCCCTCAGCGATGGCACTCGGTCATCCTCTTTTCTCCCCTCTAGCCCATCCCCCTACTCAGTTTCTTCTCCTCACTGTCCTCTGCCCACCCCATCCCCTTTCCTCTCCACACAGTCCCTTGCCTCCTCCTTCCTGCCCCATTCCCTCATCCCTTTCTCTTCCCCCTGCCCTACCCCATCCCTCATCCTTCCCCACTGCCTTGCTCTGCCCCACACAGGCACTCATCACTGTACAGAAACAGGACCCAGCACGCATAGATGAGGATGACGATGGGTACTAGGACCCCGGAGTCAGCATCCCGGAGCTGCCAGCTCAGTTGAGGGAAGGCACTGAGTAACCTGGCATAGGTTGGGAAGGACAGAACCTCCGTCCCCCGTGACAGGGTGAGCAGAGCAAGCCCTGCTCAGTGCTCGCAGAAATTGGGGGTGGGGAGCATTGCCCCGGTGTGGATTGATGACCGAGTGCCTCCCCCCACCCTGGCAACCCTACAGTGTGTCACTGCAGTGTGGGAGCTCCTCCCCCACCACAGCGAGCTGCTTCACCTTCCCTCCTGGAAGGGAGCACTCCTGCAGGGCTCCATGGCGCCGTCTCCCCCCTCAGCCGCCTCCACTCCTGCTGGGACCAGGAAGCAGCAACCCTTTTTTTTAAAAAAAATAAAACAAACAGCTGAGCCACAGCTGAGCGCTAATTCGGCGGCAAGCAGCCCGCAGGCCACGTGTTGAGAACCACTGCCCTTCACAGAAGTAAAATCACCTCCTTATTCCTACTCACTACTTCCATGTATATACATCCAAGGATCATATTATCCTTCTTTCCCCACAGCTTATGTTGAATTGCTTGTCCATTCGGACTCCAAAATCCTTTTTAAAGACACTGCTTTTCAGGATACAGACTTTCCATTTTGTAGCTATGGCCTGAATTCCATGTTCCTAGATGTATTACTTTGTATGTACCTGTATTAAAATGCATTTAGTTTGCCTGGTAAAACTGTGGGCCATTCAATCTAGATCACACTCTCTTATCATTTACCACTCTACTAACAGGCCTATAGTTATCTGAGTCATCCAACCTGCCCCTTTTGAATATAGGCACAACATTAGCACTCTTCCAGTCTTCTTGCCAGCATTCCAAGATTTATTAAAAATTAACTTCAGGAGGCCAGAAATCCTCAGCCAACTCTTTTAGGACTTTTGGATGCAAGTTATGTGGGGCTGCTGCTGAGGACTTAAAAATATTTATCACTAGTAGATATTATTTAACATGCTCTTACTAATGGACCAGAAAAATATTTCATCATCCTCACGTAAGTACATCATCCTGCTTATTTCCAAAAAGATACCAGAAATATTTATTGACCATCTGTCTTTTCTGCAATATTCAAAAATTTACCACTCCCATCTAGTAATGGGCCTATGATATGCCTGGGATTTCTTTTGTCCTAATATACTTTTTTAAAAAACAAACAAACCAACCAACCATATTGCCCTTAGCCTGGCTAGTCATGGATTTTTCCCTTTTGTCTTTAGCTTCTCTGATCAGTTTTCTACATTTCATAACTTCCATTTTATACTGATTACTCTCTATTTCTCTTTTTGCCCCAAGTTTTATATTTGGGTTTTTTTATTTCTAGTAGCTGACTTTGTTTTACTACTGAACCATGATGGGCTTTTAGCTAACTTTGTCCTCTTTCTTGATGGCTTTTGGCCATCCAATTAACTCTTCTAAAAGAGCTCCCATTTTTCATTCACATTTTTCTCTGCGCTCTCCCTTCCAATCAATTTTGCTCATAGATTTTCTTAGCTTTGGTATCTCAGTGTCGTTAAGAATAAAGAAAGACTCGTGTCGGTCATTTAAGTTTCCTTCTCAATTTCTTCCACTGGAAGGAAAAGTTAAAAACATCAATAGTTTTAAAAATATATACTGGGTATTGTTTGGCAGGAAAGGAAGACTGAAGTGACTTTACATTTGGATTTTTAAAAGTGTTATGGTTTTGACCTTTGTGCTTAGACTGATTGTGTGAGAGGTGGAGACAGGAGAGGCATAGGTTCAGACTTTCCTAAAGGCCTTGTAGATAGGCTCCCTGGTCCAGTATTAGAAGTTAAAATTTTAGAGAGCTGTGGGGGACCTAAGGAAACCAACCAGTGACAGGAACAGGAGCGTCCTTGGAAAAACACCAGATGGTGGTACAGCAAGAAGTGTTCTATGTGAAAGGTTTTACTTTTTGGGGATGGGGAGGTCTTGTCAGCAGTTTGTGGGGACGTTCTCTGTTTACTGGAAGGTGACGGATACCACACTTTACTAGACTCAGCAGCTGATTGCATGTTCAGCTGGAGGTCTCACCTCACATAATTCAGGCACAAAATCTTCCACAGTTGGAAGCAGGCAAATGCAGACATTAGAATAATAGAATATCAGGGTTGGAAGGGACCTCAGGAGGTCATCTAGTCCAACCCCCGCTCAAAGCAAGACCAATCCCCAATTAAATCATCCCAGCCAGGGCTTTCTCAAGCCTGACCTTAAAAATATCTAAGGAAGGAGATTCCACCACCTCCCTATGTAATGGATTCCAGTGTTTCACCACCCTCCTAGTGAAAAAGTTTTTCCTAATATCCAACCTAAACATCCCCCACTGCAACTTGAGACCATTACTCCTTGTTCTGTCATCAGCTACCGCTGAGAACAGTCTAGATCCATCCTCTTTGGAACCACCTCTCAGGTAGTTGAAAGCAGCTATCAAATCCCCCCTCATTCTTCTCTTCCGCAGACTAAACAATCCCAGTTCCCTCAGCCTCTCCTCATAACTCATGTGTTCCAGTCCCCTAATCATTTTTGTTGCCCTCCGCTGGACTCTCTCCAATTTTTCCACATCCTTCTTGTAGTGTGGGGCCCAAAACTGGACGCAGTACTCCAGATGAGGCCTCACCAATGTCGAATGGAGGGGAATGATCATGTCCCTCGATCTGCTGGCAATGCCCCTACTTATACATCCCAAAATACCATTGGCCTTCTTGGCAACAAGGGCACACTGTTGACTCATAGCCAGCTTCTCGTCCACTGTAACCCCTAGGTTCTTTTCTGCAGAACTGCTGCCGAGCCATTCAGTTCCTAGTCTGTAGCGGTGCATGGGGTTCTTCCATCCTAAGTGCAGGACTCTGCACTTGTCCTTGTTGAACCACATCAGATTTCTTTTGGCCCAGTCCTCTAATTTGTCTAGGTCCCTCTGCAGCCTATCCCTACCCTCCAGGGTATCTACCGCCCCTCCCAGTTTAGGGTCATCTGCAAACTTGCTGAGGTTGCAATCCACACCATCCTCCAGATCAGATCATTTATGAAGATATTGAACAAAACCGGCCCAAGGACCAACCCTTGGGGCACTCCACTTGATACCAGCTGCCAACTAGACATGGAGCCATTGATCACTACCCTTTGAGCCCAACAATCTAGCCAACGTTCTATCCACCTTATAGTCCATTCATCCAGCCCATACTTCTTTAACTTGTTGGCAAGAATACCGTGGGAGACCGTGTCAAAAGCTTTGCTAAAGTCAAGGAACAAATTAGCTGGCAAAGACCCTCTTAATTCAACATTTTACATTTTTTTCCTTCCATCTACCGAATTAAAAAGAAGGTTCTTTGGAGGAGGGCTATACAATAGCTCCTTTCTGATGTGGAATGGAAACTGGTTCTTCGATGGTTAGGAGCAGCAATCACTTGTGGAAAGAGACTTTTTTCTTCTTTGGCCATCTGCTTGTCAAATCATAGGTGGAAGCATCTCCCTTAGTAAAGATTTTACCGTGAATAAGTCACACAAATACCATGAACTGTACCACTTCCCCAATACCTACACAGCCCAATGGTATAATTACATGACAACAGTATTTTTCAAATACAGAACTCTTTTCCTGCAACCCTTATATACATGAATACAGCATTTTGTAATACTTTATCATTCTTGTATACTTACATAACATTTTTTTATAAGTGTGCAATAAGTCTTAAGTGATTTAGACTTACATGATAAATTCGTTTTTTTTTTTAAATAGTATGGGCTATTGTTTTAGTGATTTCCTTTCTACAAAAACAATATTTTTCCCTTCTATGGGCACAGATACAAATCTTGTTTTAGTAGCAGGGCAGAAACTGATCCTCAGAGAAATGTAACTGTAGAGGTAGCATTTAGTAAATATATTCATATTTAATTCTCTTGTCAAATTTCTTTAGCA
Source organism: Lepidochelys olivacea (assembly GCF_965140295.1). Lineage (NCBI taxonomy): Eukaryota > Metazoa > Chordata > Testudines > Cheloniidae > Lepidochelys > Lepidochelys olivacea. The sequence continues at coordinate 14,165,034 of NC_140412.1, forward strand.
ACGTTGATATCTTAGCACCTTGCTATTCACATGCCAAAAATAAACAGGTCATTAGCACCTCTGCCTTCTCATTTTGTTTTGTTTTATTTTAAATACATGTCATTGCTGGAATAAAACTATCAAAAAGGTGGCCTTCATTTTGAGCTGAACATAGCAGAGGATGAGAGACTGAGTATGAGCTTAACTGCAATAAAGCCATAGAGAACACACTGCCCCACACAGCTCCTGAATCTTCTCTCTCAAGCTTCAACAACCCTATGGAGTACATTGCCTCAGTGGATTGTGGACAAAAAGGCAGTCTTTATAAATTCAAATTAATTCAGAGTATTACAGATTAGGACTGGGAGTTTAAATTTGATCTGGAAATTAATAAGGAATTTGTGAGAGCATTATAGGAGTGACATGATCCTATGTCACTTATGACTGAGGCAGGCTGCAGCATTCTAAACTAGCTGTAGAATTTGTGTGACTGTTATATTTAGCCCCAGACAGAGTTGCAGTAATGAAGCCTTGAGGACCCCAGCCTGCACACAAAGGTAAATAACAGGGTTTTAACAAGATATATGAATAGCGCTTCTGATCTATATTAATTGGAAACTTGTGTCATTTTCCCAAATAAGCTATCCCAAAATATAAGGACAGTATAAGGAGGGCTAAGACAAGGCATTATATGGGGTAGCATAACAGTAATACTCTATGAAGGAGACTGGTGAGAAGATTTGATAATAGCTGCATTCTTAGACGCCACAATTCTAGGAATTTTCTGTGTAGTACCAACATAACTCTTGCATGCACGTAATTCCATCAAGGAATTTGAGCCACTGAATTTTAGGTGGATAATTTTGGAGATTTTCTACATGATATTAATACTCCAAAGGAGGAAAGAAGGTATAAAAATGGGAAGTCACAATGTTTCTTCATATAGCACAATTGCACAAAAGTTACTGTATGCTAGTCCACCTTGAAGCAAGTACTTGAAATGACCATTTATATTTTCCAGGAGAATATTAGTCAGAATAGCTTCTTGTGCTCTTGTATGAGATCCTCAAAACCCAATTAAATATTCTACTGTAACTCCTATCAGTTGCTTGCATAAATTCCTCAAGTATTAGAATTTTGACTGCAAATCTGATCAAAATAAGTAGAAAGAAACCAAATGGCTAAATGGATTAGCACTGGTGGGTACAAGCATTTAACATAGGAGAAATTATTCAACCCCACCAGAAAGCCAGGTGAGTCATAAAAGCAATTCCCTTAGCAACAATGTCAAGAGCTTTTTTAAAAAAAAATCAGGGCAACTGGGGTACATTCCTTCACTCAGGTAAATTGAGAAGTAGTGTCCAGTAAAGTCCCCCCCCCCCAATATTTTTGGGTTAGGAAGTTTGTCAGGAATCTGATTAATTCTGAAGAGTCATATTTTAAGTTTAAAATAAGCTAATTATTTTTTCAAGTGTAAAGTAAATAAAAAATGTGGTTTTCAGGTTTGCAAGAGGCCCTTGGAGAGAGACACTAGCTAGAGTCCATAAGACTTAACATTCCTCACTACACACTTTAAAAATTGTATCTGCAATTCATATCATCATTGTCAATGCATGCATTTTTAAAGAAGAAGATACTGAAAATCATATTGATTCCAAGGGAGATGTTACAAGTAGAGCCTGTGTGGATACAAAATTAGTATTCACATCTGATCCACAAAAATGATCCATAGATATCTGCAGATGTGCAGGGCTTTAAATAAAAAATTTGGATCCACATCCATCCACAATCTGCAAAAATGGTCCACTGATATCCGCATCCACGGATGTGGATATCTGCAGATAAAAAGCGGATATCCTAGGATTTGCAGGGCTTTAGTTACAGTTGCATGAATTAATACACCAGTAGGGAAGTGACACTGGCCCACTCACTCTTGAATAATTTTTCAAATTTTAGAGCTTGCTGGGCTCCAGGAGCTGGGTAGGTGTGGAGATAGAGGAAGGGAAGGAACAGCAGCTGGGAGATGGAAGAAGCAGAAGCAGCATCACAGTTGGAGAACGGCTGGTTCTGCATGCTAGCTAGTAGCAGGTCAGAGTTAAACAGCTAAGATTCTTCTTCCCCCCTCTTCCCCAAAGAAACGATAGCTGAGACACCCATGATGACCAAGTCCCTTTGTCCCTTCCTTTTTGATATATAGAATAGATATAGAATATTTAAAGGGTAAGAGATGTTTATCGATGTAAGCCCCACCATTTTGTAGTATTGCTTCCTTCCTCCTGTCATTATCAGGAGAGCAGAGAAACAAGCCGGGGGGACCCAAGAAAAAGGAAGTAGCACTAGATTCAAGATCAACGGAAGGAAGGAAAGTGAATACTTAAAAGCTCAAGTTGGGAAGGGAGGCAAACTCTTCTGTGACAATTAAGTCTTATTTTCTACTTCCTCTTTTTCTCCCTCAGGAGTAGGAGGCAAGCTTTCTGTACAAAGCCATGGGAGGGATGTGGAGATGATGATATGAGAGAGAGGGAGAGGGGCAAGATGACTGGGAGAGTCCTAGTTCTAAGCCAAAGAATGCTCTATGAAAAAAGTACTCTTGTCAAGAAAGTTAGTAGGAAGCTAACTGACATACATTTATGACAATCTAATGTTTGGCAATTTACAAGAGGTAACAAATGTACTGATCTCTATATTCTGAAACTTTTGAATAAAGCATATACTGGAATTTTATATATGTAAGAAAAGGCACTTTTGACAAGCTATATTGTCTGCCAGATTTAGAATATAGAGTCCATAGGGAAAGTATCAGATCTTTCCCTGTGCAGCACTCAAGCATACAGTTGGCAGCTAATAAAGAAAAATGTGACCAATTACCAGGTACTGTACAACAGGTATATATAAAGTACAGAAACTGAAAAAGAACAAGGTATTCTGTCATGTCCTTAAGATGAAACAGCGAATAAGGAGAGAATTCCACCGTGTGGTGAAAATATAACAGGTGAAAACCCAACACTTTAACCTGTAAATAGGAAAATAAACATAAGCAAAGGAATTGAGGAAAGATTCTGTGCAGAAAGATGTTTGTTATATCATATTACATAAATTGGTTGCTGAATGAAGTGAGAGGAAGGGTTTGAGATCTTATATTCAAAATGAATTTAAAAGTATTGGAATTGTAATCTTCCTGTCTTTTATGAGGTATACGACTGAAAAGTGTTTTTTTTTTTTAAATCATTAACTTTTCTGCATCTATGTTTTCTTAGAAACATCAGGAATGTCTTTTTTGTCTTCTCTGATTTTGTTGCCAGACCTCAGGGATGTTTGTTTGTTTAAACATCATTATTTATGGGGCTGGATGTTAAAGCCTTTAACAAAGGCTTCCTTAAATCACAATGTTAGACATTTCAAGTTCTCATATTACCATTTCATCAATTCTCCAGCCATCACCGGAGACAAAACTTCAATTTTTAATGTAAAATAAAGAAACAACTTTTAAACAACTTAAACAACAACAAAAAAGGAACTCATTTCAGGGCTTCTTTATATCATCAAAAAAGGAACAGAAGACACAAACCCCATTTTTTTCCCTTGGCAGATCACCTTTAAGTTGAACTCAAACCCAGAGGTACCTAGCATACATTTAAATAGAATTGCATGGCAGTTATAAGAATTTAAAAAAAGACTGGAGGACACACAATTTTAAGTGATTGCAAATGGAAAGGGTAGAAGCTTACAGACAAATGGTAACTAAAGATCTCAAAAGAATCAATACAAGAACAGAAACAAGTTAGTCCAAGATAATGATCAAATTCTGTATCACAGAAAAAGATGTTTCTAAGGTAAATGAAAAATTTCTCTCTAAATATTAGTAGAGTAGAAAAGCACGATAGAACCAAAAGTCTTTGTGATGAGAACTAAGTTCAGCATGCACTTGTTAGAGGTGTCACTGAGAAAGCAAGAAATGTAAAGACAGACCCTGAGAAGTATAAACCTAAGTTATCTACAAATAACTAAAATGTGATGTTTGTAGGAATTAGTGCACAAAAACCTTTCAGATGCAAATATATGTGTACCTAAATCTGAACACTATGGAACACCCATCAATAGATCATATGAAGAAAAATTAGAGAAGCACATTAGCTGGAGAAAAGAACAAAGATATAACCCAAACCAGGGGAAAATTCCTGACAACCAGAATAATATTGCAAGAAAGGTCTACAGGATAACCAAGATGTGGCTACAAATGTTTGCAACTGGTACCTTAATATTATAAAAACGATTCAAATATATTTTATAGAAATAAAAAGATCACTGTTAAAGCTTCAGCAAAAACATGAGTTATCTAAGCCTTTATCAAAGGATTTTCATGCCCACACTTTTTGGGCATGATTGATCTAAAATATACACTTAAAATACTGTAATGAAAATATTACACAAGCAGAATGGAGGGATCCAGAGGCTCCTTTCTTTTAAAACAAAAAGTGAATGGATTTAGCCTTATGGATTTCCTAAGCCTAGTGAATAACATGTACAATGCTAAGGAAGTGGGACATCATGACAGTTTTATCACTGTTTGAATAATCTTAAAATTGAAACAGCAAAGTAGACAACATGTATCTTGCAATAGGTAACTTGGCAAAGTGTACAAAAGCAAATAATTCCTCCAATACAAAAAGCCAGGACAGAGAACAAAACTATAACCTCGAAGGAATAAGGCTCTGATATAGAATACCACCATTCTAGATAACGTAAATGCTCAAAAATTAACAGACTCCATTTGCATTGTTAAATGAGATGAATAATTTGGTCATCTTTCCAGATTGTCTCAGTTCTCCAGGCATTTTTCCCCCCCAAAAATATCTGTTTACATGAGTTAGGTTAGCCTCAGGACTGTATATTGAACTTCATTTTGAAATTAACCTGTGAGTTAGGATTTACCGTAAATAAAAATGACAGATCTGGTAGAAGGGAAATGGCTTAATTTACAGAGTAGCAACAGTTTTCTCTATAGAAACTAAGATCTGTGTTATAACGTAAATGCCCTGCACTACTTTTTTTACCCCCTCCACCACCCAACACACACTAGGGATTCAAAGGACTTGGAGGAAAAAAACCTGAGCTGTCCCTTCTGAATTTCAAATAAATGGGCATGAAGAGGGTTGATAACGAAGGCATAAGACTGTTCTTGTAGTAGAGGAAAGTACTATGGAAGAGGAAGCATATTTCTCCCCTTTTCTCCTTCTAACAAAAATGCGTGTTAAATACTCAAATTCAAATCTGAAGGATTTGGACGTGTGGCTTTTTTTAAATTGAGAGATGGGTCCAAAACCAAACTCGAGCTTCAAAACACTTATGTGAACTTATATTTTTAGCTTTTGATCGTGCTGAATTATCACGATAATGTTAAAATTAAAAAATTAGTACATCTTATAAACCAGTTATAGAGTTAAAACAAATTAGTCTGAAATTCAGGACTCAATAAAAGGAAGCCAGACCATTAATTGTTTATCTAAGAAATGTGTCCCAAAAAGCCAATCTATAGCAGCTAAAACAACCGAAACATCAGAAGTATCATTGTGGGAGTAAAGATGCAAGACCATTTGTATCAGTGACTGCAGTTACTTGAAAAAAATAAATGAACAACCTTAAGGAAGGAAGGAAGGAAGGATGACACACTGTGGTTGTGTGGCTAGTGAATGGGACTAGAATTCAGGCGGCCTGGATACTAATTCTAGATGTGCCAATGAGCTCCATTGTGACCTTTTGAAAGATTAACTTTTCTGTGCCTCAGAGTTTCTTGTTTGCACAATGGGGAAAATACATATCCTATTCTTACCTAATAACGTAATCAATTAAAGTACTGATTACAAAACCCTTAGCATTTTATAACCCTTCCTATCTGAATATCTATCTATTAAGCACATTGTAACTAGGGCTTCTGTTTTTCAGGGCTTATTAGTTTAGTTGGAGTGGAGGGGGTTATTTTAGTAAATGTTGAGTTCTATGTTGGTGCCCAAAAATTGTGGGTGGGGGAGGGAATCGGGGTGCTCTCTTTGTATATACTTTACAATGAGATTACTACTTATGGTATACACTTCTGTAATGAGTAATGTTCCCTAGTGCCCTATAATGTAGTACTGTTTCAAACAGCATTACTTTGAATTAGGCTCGGGAACCTTTCATGTGCACCAGCAGGGCCTGCTCAGTTCAATTAATGTGCAACACATTAGTGTGGTTCAGAAATCAAATCCCCACACTCTGCAGTACCACTCAGTGTACACAAGTAATAAGTAACCATTTCCAGTTTTATACTGGTCTTCATTGGCTAAACCCCTCTTTATTTCGGACAAGCAGCGTTTCATCAGTTAAAATGAAAAATCAGAAGTCCTACTTATAATTAAAACAAAACTTGATTGGTCCCTTATGTAACTGAACATCCAGTGTTACACTCAATACTGCAGAGTTATCTTTTCTCAACACAGGCATCATGTCACCCTTGCTAAGAGTTCGCAAGACATAGGCTTGCTAATTCAAACCACAATGTGTGTATATCAACATGTGTAAACAGGAAGGCCAAAGCACAATTGGAGTTGCAGCTAGCAAGAGATGTGAATGGTAACAAGAAGGGTTTCTACAGGTATGTTAGTAACAAGAAGGTCAGGGAAAGTGTGGGACCCCTACTGAATGGGGGAGGCAACCCAGTGACAGACAACGTGGAAAAAGCTGAAGTATTCATTGCCTTTTTTGCCTCAGCCTTCACAGACAAGGTCAGCTCCCAGACTTCTGTGCTGGGCAGCACAGTATGGGGAGGAGGTGAGCAGCCTTCAGCGGTGAAAGAACAGGTTAAGGACTATTTAGAAAAGCTGGGCATGCACAAGTTCATGGATCTGGATCTAATGCATCCAAGGCTGCTGAGGGAGTCGGCTTATGGGATTGCAGAGCCATTGGCCATTATCTTTGAAAACTCGTGGTGATCTGGGGAGGTCCCAGACAATTGGAAAAAGGAAATTATAGTGCCCATCTTTAAAAAAGGGAAGAAGGAGAATCCGAGGAACTACAGACCAGTCAGCCTCACCTCTGTCCCTGGAAAAATCATGGAGCAGGTCCACAAGGAATCCATTTTGAAGCACTTGGAGAAGAGGAAGGTGATTTGGGACAGTCAACATGGATTCACCAAGGGCAAGTCATACCTGACCAACCTGATTGCCTTCTATGATGAAAGAATTAGTTCTGTGGATATGGGGAAAGCAGTGGACATGACGTATCTTGACTTTAGCAAGCCCTTTGATATGGTCTCCCACAGTATTCTTGCCAGCAAGTTAAAAAAGTATGGATTGGATGAATGGACTTTAAGGTGGACAGAAAGCTGGCTAGTTCGTCAGGCTCAATGGGTAGTGATCAACGGCTCAATGTCTAGTTGGCAGCCGGTATCAAGTGGAGTGCCCAGGGGTTGGTCTTGGAGCTGGTTTTGTTCAACATCTTCATTAATGATCTAGATGATGGGATGGATTGCACCCTCAGCAAGTTCACAGATGACACTAAGCTAGGGGAAGAGGTAGATATGCTGGAAGGTAGGGATAGGGTCCAGAGTGACCTAGGAAAATTGGAGGACTGGGCCAAAAGAAATCGAATAAGGTTCAACAAGAATAAATGCAGAGTCCTGCACTTAGGACTGAAGAATCCCATGCACTGCTCCAGGCTGGGGACCGACTAGCTAAGTGGCAGTTCTGCAAAAAAGGACTGGGGGATTACAATGGACGAAAAGCAGGATATGAGTCAACAGTGTGCCCTTGTTGCCAAGATGGCTAACGGCATATTGGGCTGTATTAGTAGGAGCATTGCTGGCAGATCGAGGGAAGTGATTATTCCCCCTCTATTGAGCACTAGTGAGGCCACATTTGGAGTACTGCGTCCAGTTTTGGGCCCCCCACTACAGAATGGATGTGGAAAAATTGGAGACAGCCCAGCAGAGGGCAATGAAAATAATTGGGGGCTGGGGCACGTGACTTATGAGGAGAGATTGAGGGAATTGGGCTTATTTAGTCTGCAGAAGAGAAGAGTGAGGGGGGGATTTTATAGCAGCCTTCAACTACCTGAAGGGAGGTTCTAAAGAGGATGGATCTAGACTGTTCTCAGTGGTGGCAGATGAAAAAATAAGAAGCAGTGGTCTCAAGTGGCAGAGGGAAAGGTCTAAGTTGGATATTAGGAAAAACTTTCACTAGGAGGATGGTGAAGCACTGGAATGGGTTACCTAGGGAGGTGGTGGAATCTCCATCCTTAGAGGTTTTTAAGGCCTGGCTTGACAAAGCGCTGGCTGGGATGATTTAGTTGGGGTTGGTCCTGCTTTGAGCAGGGGGTTGGACTAGATGACCTCCTAAGGTCTCTTCCAACCCTAATCTTCTATGATTCTGTGAACCAATGTGAATCTTTCTCCAGAACCAGGATATTTCCTCACATTTTGGTATCCGTGTAAATAGAAATCAAATGATACAGAGTTACTTTGCCATTCTTGTTTTTCTTACATAATACCTTGCCATATGCTCTGGAGAGTCAGACTTGATTCAAGACTGAGAGCAAACGTACATGTACAATTAAAATGGTGTGGCATTTTGAGGTACCTACCTGGCCAAAGCAGGGACTGGTACTCCTCGTGCTCGTATTGGTGGTTTTCCGCGAACAACTGGAACTTCTGCATTTTCTGAACCACCATTCAAATATGTTAATTCTTGGAGCTGTGCCTGTCTAATTTCATCATTGTAGTCCTAGACAGAAGAAAGGAACGGAAAGCTATTCAACCAACACAGAAAAATACTTATCTCAAGGACTGCTTCTAAAAAAGTATTTTTCATAATATTCTAGATGAAATTTTTGTTGAAAACCCTTTAGAAACAACAATACAGAAAAATGCGGCAATGGGAACACCCATTTAATCTAAAATATGATTAGAACCTTCAAATAAAACATGTTTTTTAATTATATTTTTGCTTGCATCGTGTTTTCCTCTCTGAGGCTGCCCATTAATTCCAGCATATTTTCTATTAAACAAAAACAAACAAAACCAAACCACACCAGTAAAAAAGAGGCGGGGTCTTTACTGACTAGCGAAAACAATTACCATTACTTAAAACACTATATATGCCTCTTAACAATTTAGAATGAGTATCAGGCAAGAGCTGATGGTGGAATCACATTCCACTGCAAAGTGGTGAAAATCCCATCACTTCATTTCAGCTTGTCAGGTCTGATGAATTTTCAGCCGAAGGCATTTTGACTGCAGGCCAGTGTACCACAGGGAGAAATCCTGTGATGGTGGAAGGTAGATTAAATGACCTGCCCCAGTAGCTGAATTCCATCTTTAAGTTCTGATTCTATGAATTTCTCTCACATATAGGAGTAATTTTATCCAAATAAACATACTGAGTGCTGAAAATATTTTCAATTGAAAAATCTAAAATAGACTTGTATAAGTAAACTGAGGACACACTAGATTTATTTGCTTTCCTCGATAGAGCTACTCATAAGTAAACTGAAGAATTCATAAAGAGTTATTTATACAGAGTTAGTAGAATACTTCTCAAACACATGCAGACCTTGAAATACCATAAGGTATCCTTCAAATCCGGTGCGCTATATAGGAATGAAACAGATGTTGTGAGCTAATGCGAAGTCAGAGCTGAATTTCTTTATCATCAAATTCCATTCAGTATAAATGAGCCAAGGATTGCAGTTTTAGTGTAAAGCAAGAAAAAAAGATTGTATTCAAAACAAACAGGCTCCTCCATGTACCAGTAATAAGCGCTGGTTCTCATATCATTTCACTCTTGTTAGTTCAACAACTACATTGTCTCTACTCCTTTTCACCAAAGTGGAAGACTTTTATTCAAACACTGCCAATAGTTACAATTCTAATGAAGGAAGAAAGGAAAATCTATCAATGTGAATGCGACCAAAGAAATATCAAATGTTGCCTTATGTACTTTACTATGAAGCACAGAAACTGAACAAACAAAAGGGTTAATGCCACTCTAAGAACACTGGCACCCATCTGTCAGATGTTGTGCCTCCTCTCAATTGTAAGGTGTTTTTCTTTTAACAAAAAAACAAAAGCAGCCTTGGGTTTTCCCTCATACTTCGTTCCAAGCCTTTTGGTTGAAACACAGATTCTAAACAGCGATGTTACCAGTTAAGCATCTTTGTACACCTTTGGGATGTTAATTCAGAGAGGATAGGTTGCAGTTCACTCTCCATTCAGGCAGAAAGGCTGCAGCAACCAATCAGTAAGTAAGGCTAGGTCTACACTAGAGAGCTTACAGCGACACAGCTGTACTGATGCAATAACATCTCTCGCGTAGCAGCTCTATGCTGACAGGAGAGAGCTCTCCTTTTTGTGCCCTTCTATAGATGCCTTCTGTGACAGTTTTATTTCCAGGACCTTGTTCTTTCTAAAGCAACTGCTTCAGTAAACTGTTAATACTTTAAACTTGTGTAAGCAGCAAAGATTTTACTGCAATAAGATCTTAGATTAATACCCACATGTCAGTTATTTCCATGGGGGGAGGGATATTTCATTCTGATTGACATACAGTACAGAAAGGCAATTCGAACATAACATGTCTATTTCTGCACCTGATGTATGACAAGTCATGATGGATGGGAATTGTATATAGGAATCCCTTAGCTACAAAATACCAAATTATAAACAAGGTGTACAATGAAGAACATTCAAGAAGCACTAGATGAGCACAATAAGTAGGATGCATTGGCCAAAGCCCCCCACTAAGGAAAGCAGAGGTGACTAGTCTGCAGAGTTTTGATAAGGCATATATGGATGCCCTATATAACTCCTATCCATATGCATGTCTGCACCAGAAATTGTCAAAGCTCCAGACAAAACAGCTTTGACTCCTAAGGGATGGAGTGGATTAGATTTTTGGTAAGTTTCTTTCCTATATCTTTATTTACTAGGCTGGAGCAGACCTGATCCAGTAGACCCTGATCTGGATTCTTCAATTAAAACTAACAGACATTCTGATTTATGAATTGCAGCCATTAAAATTTTGGCGAATAGCATGCTTTTCCAGTGAGATTTGGGAGATGGTTAGAAGGTACACATGAATATCTTCTGTTTAGCCTGGAAAGAAGAAGGGAGTGGGGGGCATTTCAGATTGCTTTCATCTCTAAGATGACACTGACTGTCAGCCAGATACTTTTGAGAAAAGTTTTAAGTTGGTGAACTTCCCCGCCTGGGAGACTGGCATCCCTTATGAATGTTGCCCATTCTAGTTATCTTATCTCCATTCTTCTAAGCAGTTTGACATATTATAACCATGGAGGAAAGTACTGGACAACATCCTAAGGAGGCTGACCTTCTTGGGGTCTCTCTTCACAGAAAAGCAAGACAACTGAATTGTAGCCTGGCCCAGGAGACTTGAGTATGCTGGCATCTCTCTCTCTCTCTCTCAGGTATTAATCTGACATTTTTAGGGACTTGGGGAACCAAAAGGACCACAAGCATATTAGAAATGTTGAGATTTTGGAGCAAAAACGTAAGTATTTCTATCTTTTATGGGCAAATACCGTATTATCTTGGAGATCAATAGACGTTAGATTCTATCAATAACCCAGGATTACCTAGTTTACAATTATTAATAAAATATTTTATTAAGCACGATCCACCTGGAAAAATGTTCATGGTGTTGAACAATCATAAAAACAATTGGTCATTCATTAATAAAAACACCCTGACCTCAAAGTTACAAACAAGGTGGATAAATAAAACACACTGATATTTTACTATTTAAAAAAAACTACAGTTTTCATTTGCAAATTAGATCCATAAATCCAGTATGAATTGTATCCCTCCTCACATCTTCCAGACAATACAATTATAATTGTCTGTCTGTCTCTGTCTGATTTAGACACTAATTGCTGATCCTATCCCTTGTACATAAGATATTGTATTTTGGACTATGAGATTAGGTATGCCAGATTTCTGGATAGAGGGGAAGACCTGTACAAAGCATGCCGTAACTCATGTGAAATATTGATATCACCATCTGTCCACTTTTATTTATACCTAGCATTTCCAATACTATGACAGACCTCCTCCAACAGGGATGGGCTGGTGAATTTGGTGTCAGCCAATCAGAAGAATTCATAGGGATTTATTTCAGAGGCCACAGTGGGAGAAGAACAGAATTTCATAATAGATTCTTCCTCTAAACACTTGAAAAAGGGAAATGAATATACAAAAGCTTTGACTCAGAGGACATGTCCTTTCTGCCACTGTTACAGGTGGAAACCTTGTTTTCAGACCTCCAAGTTATCAGATCCTTTCACAGCATCTAAATACACAGATGGTTGTATTCAAAATACATTCAACGGAGAGAGTGCATAACTTTGTGTTGATGTAAATGTTTTGGATGATGGTGAGCTACTATCGCAGAAGCTGTATAAGCTTGGACTCCTTTAAAAAAATTGGAGCACGGTCAGACAGGAAAAGAAGTTATTTAGCAGGCCTTGATTTTTCAGCCTCCTGGGAATAGGATCTCAAAACTCTCTCTCTCTCAATGGAAGTCTAATAAAACACAAAAGGACTTATAACCATATGAAGGAAACAGTACACATGAAGATGTACCTTGTGAAGACAGGCATTTTGACAGGCAGGCATCCATGATGGAGATCCTTCTACTCTTTAGTAAGACCTATCGAACTTGTTCCAAGCAAGTTTGTTCTCTAGGATTTAGCCATGGAGCTTCCAGACCATTAACACTCAACTATTTACAATAAAATACCAGAATACAGTCAACTGAGAGTACTTGCAAAAGCAAAGAGAGGAGTTCCAATGACCATCACAGGCCGTAAGAAGGAACTGAGGGGGCTCAGAGTCAGCTGGGCCTTTTATGTGGATGCCAGTGGCATGCAGCAGCAGAAGGTGCCCTAGCTGCCCCAACAGGTATCGCTGAGGGAAAATTTGCGGTGACTGTGAAGGGGGGCACATGTTCACCAGGAGCGGTCTGCACATGTACACTCACTCAAAGAAGAACTTTCAGTTTATGCTGCAAATAGAAAATAAAAAGTATAGGTAATATTTTTGTTCCAATGAAACTAAACGGTACAAGAATGACCTCTCTGCTCTGACAACCATGCTGCCCCCAAATATCTGTTTGCTTTGGTAGGAAGAACAGTTAGTTCTGCAAGTTGTGGTTAAATAATTTATCTTAGGAGCTTTCTTCTTCAAAAATCCTGTTCACTTCTTGTTTTATCAAACTCTTCAGTGGGTTGTATTTAAAAATTACCTTGTCTACCAGAATGCTTTCTTTCCTCTTCTAGAAAAATAAAAAACAGTAAGAATAGGCTCTGCTCTTTCCTGCTGGTTAATACAGTAAATTATTGACTGCTTGGACAATTTCTTTTTCTCAAACGAATTTCTGTATCTGTAATCATGGAAGTTCTGTACTAGATGTAGATCTTGAACATCTAAGACTGACCTGTTCTCTTGGAATTTCTAATGAACGTTTTTCCTGAAGGAACTGTCCCCTAGAGGTATTTAGCTTCTGAGTGAAAGGCTCACCAAATAGTCTGAACATATCTAATATGAAAATACTTTTGAATCAAGGATCTGAAATCAAGTTTTGATCAAATTTAATATTAATTCTCCTCTAGACATAGTTTCTCTTCATAGAGCATTTCTAGTGTCTCTAGAACTGTCAGTCATTTTTGGTGTTGTGTTGAAGACCATTGAATCAAATCAGAGAAGAGAATGAGTTACTCCTTAAATACCCATCTGTACTGTGCAGAAAGAAAAATTGTGTTACTGGGATTTCCAATTTGGGATACATATGCAGGAGATCTTATGCAGAAATTTTTGGTATTGCACACAATACAAGGTAACTCTTTTGGATCTCATTATGACAGATAAAGATGAATTAATCACTAGAGGAGAAGTTGGTGGTGGTTGCGTAGGGACCAGTGATCATTAACAGATTACATCAATATAGGCAAAAAGAGGACAGTCATAACCAGTAATTGTATCTAGGGGGAGGGGTGAGAGAGAGTCTGTATGCCTATGTTCATCCTTTTTACAAAACTATAATGGATTTTGTACAAAGTATGCCTTGTGAGGTATTGTTTGAAACTCATGATGTGCTCATTATTATTGTCCTGGTAAAATATGTATGGCAACATTATATGTAAAGTTATAAGATACTACTGTATAAACACTGAGACATATTCCAAGTTTAGAAAAGCAGGCACAAACTGGTTCCTCAAAGACAAAAGGCAAACTGACACCTCAGCCAGGTGTCAACAAAATCAAATGGACTATCACATGGTTAAGTGACCACTCTTTGGCAGGAAAAAGGATACCAGCAAGAAATTTACATGTTGGCAAACAGCTAGAAGTTCCCATCCCACAGACTTTTTGTCTCCTGAACCCAGGGCTTGGTAACGAGTCTGTACACAGACACAAGTGTCTGTTGTAAAAATTTTGAGGTCCATGGCATGGAGTATGCTCACCTCGGGCAGCTCGGCTCCCTGTCCCTGCTGTTGCTGGCTAAGGGGAGGCATGGCCAGGCAACTCTGCAGGCAAGCACGCATGCATGTTGCCAGATTAGTCTGCTGCAGGCACCGCTCCCCCGCAGCTCCCGGCCAATGGGCTGGGAGCCGCAGAGTCAACGCATGGGGAGTGGGGACAGAGTCAGTGTCATTAGTTGCTGGGCAGAGTCAGGCAGGACAGCACGAGGGAGCGAGGGAAAAAGGCAGGAAACGGGCCGGGAGGTGGCATGCGGCTCCATTGGCCACTGATAGCATGAGGGGGCATGCTGCCTCTGTCCCCCCCGCTCCAAGCACTGACGCCATGACCAATGGGAGCTGCGGGGGGGGGGGGAGGGAGGAGGGGGGCCTGCACCTGCAGATGGAAGCAGTGTGCCTGCAGAGTTGCCTGGCTGCACCTTGCCTCCACCAGCAGGGACGTGGAGCTGCCTGAGGTGCTAGAAGGTGAAGAAGAAAGGTTCTTTCGAGCTGTTGGCATTGCAGGTCTCTAATGAAATAGGTCCCTACACAATTATCTGCTTTTACCCACTGTCGCATGTTGGTAGGCTATGTAGAACAGGGCCACCTCAGCGGGAGCACCAGGGGGCATTAAACCTGATGGGAGCATAATCCCAGACACACAGGGTTAGAATGCCCACAGCCCCATCCCTTCAGGGTAGTAGCCATGCTCCTCACCTTCTGCATCTGAGCAGCAGGCAGGCCATGACCCTGCCTCCTCCTCAGCCCCTTGTGTGCCCAAGGAGACCCAGCCCAGCAAGCCCCCCCTGTCAGCAGAGTGTGGAGTGTTGGAAAGTGGAGCAGGAACTGCATCATCGTAGGACGGTCTTAGTGATGGTGCTTCGGAGTCCCTGAGAGGCTAGGTTTGTATTCTTGGCACTGCCTCTGCTATGGATTTCTTGTGTGACCTTGGGCAAGGCCTCATCCCTGTGACAGCTGGGGAACTAACAACCCCCCATTGTGCAGTAATGAGGGCCATAAAGAAATATTTAGAAAGAGAATGAAAGTCTGATGCTAAAAAGAGATTCAAAAGGTGGGGAAGGAGAGGAGAATTTCTGGTACCTTCCCCTCCTCCTCCCCCTCCCCACAGCTAAGCATCCATGCAGGGCCCGGGTGCAATCTGGCCCATAGTTTTTATTAATGAACTGCTACTGCTGTACAGATCACAGAACTTTGATTTTCTGTGAACCCTGTAAAAAGTAGTTATTTTTTAAAAGTATTCATAATTCAAAAGAATTTCCTCCATATTTAATAAAGTGTAAACACAGTTTTTAGTAATTGCAAACCCAATAAAATGCAGTGGGGGTACCTTTTATTTTGTATGATGTTTTGATACCAACCTAAGGTGACCAGACAGCAAATCAGGACCGGGGGGGAGGGGGGGAGGGCAGGGGAAGAGACGGATAACAGAAACCTATATAAGAAAAAGACCAAAAAAATCAGGAATATCCCTATAAAATCAGGACATCTGGTCACCCTATACCAACCAAACCCAAGGACACAGTTATAGCAGGCTTTAATCTATTGATCTACCTACCTACATATCCACAACAATAATTCGGGACACATAACATTTCTGAATGCCATCAACTTCAGTTAAAGTTAGTTAGCCCAGTCCTGAAAGGTCCTCAGTATCTTGAACTCACAGTGCAGTCAATGGCTGTTGAGGGCCCTCAGAAGCTCATAGCAGCTGCTCAGCACCTTGCAGTATCAGGGCTTCATTCTCTTTCCAAACATCTTCCTAGGTACTTATACTGAACTCAGTAACACAGTATTTGAGTGCCTCAGACAATGAATTTAGCCTCATGCAACATTTTTGAGGTCTCCCTGTGTCTGCCTATACATATGCTATTATAGCCCAAATCTATAGCAAGGAGCAGCCCTGGCAACGACTTACATGGCACTGTTTCTCATTTTCAATCTAAGTTTCTCTCATTGTCTCTGGAACCTCTGATTCAACCCCCCCCCCACTTTATTTATTTATTGGTTACTTATCCATTAGTGCTATAGTACAGAAGCAGGACAGAACTAAAGCTAAAGAAATGCATTTATAATGAATTCCCAGCACCTGTAGATTTCCACTTAACTTGATGGGATATTTTCCTTACATTATGAAAGTAACTATTCCACAGTAAAGGCCAAAATCTGCCCTTCAAGTTGTGTGTAGGCAGAATTGTACTTCAGCAACAGCTGTATGAAAAGGATGACTGTAATAAAGAATAAATACAGAACACTGGGAAAGCCTGATTAACATTATGTTAAACTGTTTCATATTGAGATGACAGAAGACATGGGAATAGGGCACCCATTTCTGATGCCTGTTTCCTGTATGTATGTATGTATGTACGTACGTACGTACTATGTTAGGTCAGTTAATCCCACCACCACAAGCGTTCCCTTCTTAGGGTCTTTTACTAATATGGTACTTCCTGATCATAGCTTGTGAATACGGATCTACATTACATGAAATTGGTTCTGCCTTTTCTTCGTGGAATCCAAATATTTTTTATTTAACTCCTCAATTTCTCTTTTGCTTCCCCTAACCCAGAGGATCATTACATTTTTAAAAATATATTTTAACAAACAGTGATGTCACCAAAAAAAAAAAGTTATATTGAAAATGGGTTGCCAAACCCTAGGAAGAGCTGTCAAAATACTTAAAATATTTGGAAAGAGTTCATGAAGTTTGGTGGGCTGCTTGAGCCCCTGCAAGAAATTGTTCTCAAGGGACCAATCATGCAAAACTCCCCAAAAGGAATTTAAGAACAGGCCCTAATTATTAAGCCCTCAGTAACAAAGTATGTAGCATTCTTTATAGACATCTGAAAATATCCCGTGAAAAGCTGTTGAAATAAATTTTCAAGCCATATTTTCAGGATGCTGTTTTTCCTGTGGCTCCTACAATTTTTTTCACCATTGTTCAAATTTATGCTATTACAGTTTTCTAGTAAATTTAATATACTGATCCTACAGCCACTGAAGTCAGTGAGTTTTGCCCTTAACAGCAATGGATGCAGGATCAGGCCTTTCACTGAATGTATCTGAACTGAGTTTCTGTGTGGGTTTTTTTTTTTTTGAAAGTATAACTTAAAAACAACACTTGATATGAACATTTATGTCCAAGAACAATAAAAAGGTGGTGACAACAATGCACTGGATATATGGTTTTAGGATAAATATTTATTTAAATACCCCCATCCTACAAAAAAATGACTCATTTTTTAAACAAAGCCCATACTGGACTTCACAGAAAATAGACTATGTACTGATAGAATAATAATAATAATAATAATAAAAGATTTAAAATGGGGGTATTCCATGTTTTTGCCTCACCATGTCAGACTGATCTTTATCTTGAAAGTTACTGAATTAAAATTCCCATACTACATGTGGCAGTAGCAACATGATAGAGTTTTGCTTCACTGATTAGAATAAAGTGAAATAGGTTACTGTAGAATCTTGACACAAAAAAAGAAGAGGCTTTGTTATCCAATCAGACAAAGCATTAGTGTGATGTTGCACCCTATAATGCTTTACAGAATATGCTTATAAATGTAAGTATGACACAAGTTTTATGCTAGATATGCCATGTAACATATCTTTGCAAAGGTTACATTCTACTGCATGTATTCGTCCTATTCGTATACATGTATTATTTTTATATCTGAACTTATGCGCGTTGGCTCTATGCTTGTATTTAAAGTGTTTGCTGTAGAAAGCACCTAAGGCAGATTTGGTCAACATAACGTGAAGGGGTTATTCAAGTAAATGGAAGTACGTAGCTAACAATGGACCTTGACAGACACCAATCCACATCTGAGCTTTCCTGGGAACGTTCGGGCTAACAAGTGGGCAATGGCGTCGACCTGTTGAGAACTGAGTCATGCATGGACATGTGACTCCAAAACTCCATCTTGTAGCTGTAATGCTACACAGGGGGGGGGGGCGGCGGGGGGAGGGAGGAGGAGAGAAGAGGTTTCCACTCACACAAGAGAGAGACTATATAAGCCCCTGGAAACCCCTCCATTTTGTCTTCAGCTGGCTCAAGAGATAGCCTCTCCACCCCAAAGAGATGCCTGAAAGAAACTGGAACAAAGGACAGTAATTACAGAGGTGTGAGTGATCGCTGGACCCAGACTAGGAGGAAATCTAGTCTGTAAAAGAAGCTTATTGGAACATCTCTGAGGGTGAGATTTACCTGCATTTAGTGTTTTACTATAGTAGGCTTAGACTTCTGTGTTTTTCTGTTATTTTGCTTGGTAATTTACTTTGTTCTGTCTGTCAGTCATTACTTGGAACCACTTAAATCCTACTTTTTATATTTAAAAACATCACTTTTTACTTAAGTCAGAGCAAGTATTAATACTTGGAGCAAACAGCTGCGCATCTCTATCAGTGTTATAGAGGGCAAACAATGTATGAGTTTATCCTGTATAAGCTTTATACAGAGTAAAACGGATTTATTTCAGGTTTGGATCCCATTGGGAACTGGGTATCTGGGTGCTGGAGACAGGAGCACTTCTTAAGCGTTTTTTCCAGGTAAGCCTGCAGCTTTTGGGGGACGTGGTTCAGACCTGGGTCTGTGTTTGTAGCAGGCTAGTGTCTGGCACAACCAGGCAAGGTACTGAAGGCCCAAGCTGCTAGGGAAAATGGGCTCAGTAGTAGTCCCAGCACACCAGGTGGCCATTCCCAAGGGGGTTTGTGTGACCTGACCCATCACAGTTAGCTATGTTCAAATCAACGTTGAGAGAGTTTTTCCCCCCTCATTCCAGTGGGGAAAAGAACCTGCACAACATGGCGCTGAAAAAAAAAATCATTCAACCCAGCTTGGGAAAAGAATATTTTATGTTCCAAAGACCCAAAGATTGTTTTATGGAGTGCCCAAAGTGTGGCCAAGTAATGAAACTGCTCAAGTCAACTGTAGCTCGCAACCATGCTGAGAAGTGGTGCAAAAAAAATGTCCAAGACTTCAAACACCATGAGTGTAGAGAAGCAAATTCACTCAGGAGGCCACATCAAAAAGAGATAGAGAGGTAAAGTCAATGACTGACTTTAACCAGAATGTCAAAGATGCACAGAATGATCTTTGCCTTGCCTACAGTTTAGCAAAAGCCAAATTGCCATTTAGAGCAGGTAGCATCTTCAAAGAAATTGCCAAAAAAATTGACCCAAAATGTTCTCCTTTTCAAAGACTGCACTGCAGTGCCAGAACTGTAGCAAGAAACACTGACGATTTAGGTGACTACCTTTACGGTGAAACTGAAAGCAGCAGTAAATGCTCCATTTGTTAACTTAATGTGTGATGAGAGTATCACAGAATCTCAGGGTTGGAAGGGACCTCAGGAGGTCATCCAGTCCAACCCCCTGCTCAAAGCAGGACCAATCCCCAATTTTTGGCCCAGATCCCTAAATGCCCCCCCTTCAAGGACTGAACTCACAACCCTGGATTTAGCAGGCCAATGCTCAAACCACTGAGCTATCCCCCCACCCAGTACTGACCACAGTGACAAGAGTCAGCTTATTATGTACCGTTACTTTGTGAAAGTTGACACAAGTGAAATTCGCTTCAAGTTTATGAGCTTAATTGAAATAGCTGAACGATGTAATGCTGAAAATCTGAATGCAGCCATTGTTCGCAGTTTGGAAAAGGACCAAAACAAGTATCCCGTGGATAAAATTATGGGATTTACATCGGAAGGGACATCTGTAATACTAGCCCAACGTGAAAGTGTTTCAAAGTGACTGAAAGATCGTTATGGTGATTTATTCATCCAGCATTGTATGACCCATCACCAAGCCTTAATGGATAGAGATGCTGAATCAGTCATACCTGACTTTGTGGAAGATATGATCAAAGCGACAGAGATATTTCAGGTTTCAGAGTAACAGCTGTGTTAGTCTGTTTTCACTAAAAGAAAAGGAGTACTTGTGGCACCTTGGAGACTAACCAATTTATTTGAGCATAAGCTTTCGTGAGCTACAGCTCACTTCATGAGTTTATAAGCTCACGAAAGCTTATGCTCAAATAAATTGGTTAGTCTCTAAGGTGCCACAAGTACTCCTTTTCTTTTTACAGATATTTCAGTAGGGCTGTGAGAAAAAAGGAGTTTAGACAGATCTGTGAGCTGAATGAAGAATATTCAAATCTGGTTAGCTAAAAAAAATTCACAAGTTAAGTTTGGCTGCCTGAGTTGAGAGGTTTGAGCTACTGAAGGATTCTCTAGTGCAATACTTGGCAAGAGCGTCATTTGGGAACGCCAATTGGGTCGCCAAATTATAGAACACATTGCCAGAATATCTATGACACTATGTCATTAAGTCTGGTAATTTTGTCAAGTGTCCATCATGCAACAGGGTGGTGCTGACCCCTGCCTGAACCCCAGCTGGCAATGATTCTTAAAGAGAAGAAAAATGATAAAAATGAGGAACAGACTCCCCAAATGATCTCTCCCTTCATCTCTACTCATGGCATCACCACCACCACCTAAGGACAAGGAAATCAATACTAAACCAAACGAGGGATCCTGGCTGAAAGGATTCCAGCCAATAAGACTGTTTAGCATGTGGTGAGAGAAATCTTTGATTTGAATTCACTTGCGTGTTAAGTTAGGCTTTTAGTGTGTGTTCTGGGACTGGGATTTGCTGGTGCTGCTCTGCAATGTAGTTCATGGCTGGCTGGCTAGCTAGCTAAAATACTTCTACAGTATAGCTGGAGGTGATTTACATGCTGTGTGTGGGCAGACCAGGAGCAATTACTCTCACAGCAAAGCCCTGTAAATGGCACCCCAGGTAGGAGAATTGAGGGGACACAGCTGTCCATCTGTCGTGTGTGTGTGTGTGTGTGTGTATACACACACACACACACAGTACTCCAAAAGGGATAATTCTCCAAACGGAGGAAAATTCTGTGCGAATTGGGAGGGAAGGTGTAAACAGAAATGTAAAATTAAAATATGAAGTTCTTTAACAAGTTTATCAGGTGGCCAAAAAGCTGATTCCACAATCAAAAATGAGACCAACTTTGGCTAAAAGTCCAGCCCAGTTCAGTAATGAAGTGAATTAGAAATCAAAAGAATACTGTATAACAAGTGGGTGAAAAGGGGAAACAGAACAATCAAAATCTGCAGTTAGAAAATTGATAAGGGAAGCTAAAGACATCAGGGAAAAATCCATGGGTCGCAGAGCTAAGAACAATCAGGACCACTTTTTAAAGTATACTGGGAATAAAGAAATCCTAGCAATGGTATAGGCTCATTACTAGATAGAGATGGTAAAATTGTTCATAATGATGAAGAAAGGTAGAAAGTATTTAATTTCAAGTGTTCAGATAACCTGCTGACATGGATAATTGTTGGCCGATTAGCCTGAAATCAATCATGAACAAAATGGAGAAGCGGATATGGGATTCAGTTGATAAACAACAGGACTATAAGTAATGCCAGCAAAGTTTTATGGACAGATTTCAAAGAATAAAATTGGGTTTGTCTGATAAGATTACGTTTGGTTGATGATTATTACAGATATGCAGTTCAGTTTATAGTACCGCACAATATTCAGGTTAAAATACTAGTACTACACATTATCAATAAAGCACACTAAAACGGTTCAAGATAGATTTAGAACTGACAGATCTCACAGTAGTCAATGGAGAACCATCATCAAATGGGAATGTTTCTAGTGGGGTTCTGTTGGGATCGGTACTAGGTCCAACGCTATTAAAATTTTTCATCAGTAGTAAAATAAATATAAAACTACTGTTGATAAAAATTGCAGAGGACACAAAGACTTCCCATCGTAAAGTAAGATCTCAATCGCTTGGTAAACTCAGCCATTCAAACAAAAATACATTTTAATATGGCCAAATATAAGAACATAGAATGCAGGCCATAGCTACAGAATGAGGGATTGTATCCTGGAAAGCAGTGACTAAAAAAAGATTTAGGGGTTACAGTGGACAAGCAACTCAACATGCACTCCCAGTGCAATGCTGTGGCAAAAAGGGATAATGTGATCATTGGATGTATAAAAACCGAAGTAGTGAATAGGATTAAGGAAATTCTTTTACCTCTGTATATGAGATTGGTTAGACAATACTGGAATGCTATGTACACAGTTCTGGTTTTATGGATATTGAAAAACTGGAGAGGGTGTAGAAAGTGATTGGGTTGGAGAATTGCCTTACAGTGAGAGGCTTAAAGAACTCAAGCTGTTTAGCTATCAAAAAGATTGAGAGGTGACTTGATTACAGCATAAGTACCCTCACAGGGAGAAAATACAGGATTCTAAAGAGTTCTTTAATCTAGCAAAGAAAAGCTTAACAAGAATCTATAACTGGAAGAGAAGCCAGACAAATTCAAATTAGGCACAGATTTTAAATTAGGGTGATTAATTATTGGAATAAACTAACAAGGCAAATGGTGGAAATCCCCATTTCTTGAGGTCTTCAAATCAAGACCGGATGCCTTTCAGGAAGAAGTTATAGGCTCAATTCAGGTGTAACTGGGAGGGAAGATTGGCCTGCAATAGGCCAGACTCCCTAGATGATCTAATGTTCCCTTTTGGCCTTAATTCAATGAATCTATCTTTTTCTTAGAGTCTTTATTCTGGAAACAAAACAAGAATCATGGGTATATTTGTGTAAGTAGGAAGTTCTCTACAGTCCATTTTAAAAGGCAAATTAAAAGGGTAAGATACTAATCTGTAATCTGCTTGTTTTTAAATTATATTTCACAGGACTTTCTTGGTTCTTGTAGTTTCAAACATGAGAGAAGCTTGAAATTCACATTCTTCATCCACCAAGGCACTGATAGACGAACATAAGGCTCCCATATGAATCCTTCCAAAATGTCAGTGTCTAAGGTAAAACACAAAAAATGGAAGTGCTAGGGGAGGCAGCAGCTTGTGCCAATGCCACTGCCTCCTAAACAGCTTTCTGTCAGTTCTTGAAAGTGCAGTCAGAAAGGTGAATTGAAATCTTCAAAGAAGCAGATTTACAGGTATATACATTTTATTTTATTTTTAATAAGATACCGTCTGCACCATAAATTACTCCTGGAGAGTAGACATCTCAAATGATACCTCAAAATATAAAGCATGATTAATAGTGCAGTTGGCAGAGAGAATGAAGGGCAATACCTTATATTATGCAACAAAGACTGAGAAGAATCCTCCTGCGAGCAACAGTAATACAAAAAATGAAATAGTAAATGTTATCTGGGCAAGTAAAGAGTATCAGGTTTCCTTTCTGCCTGACAGACAAGAAGAAATGCTTGGAGTGGGCTAAGTGATAACAGGCACAAAGATACTGCCCTCCCAGTCCGGGTGGAGGGAGATCAGACAGTTGAGTGGGAAAGAAGAAAAAAAGAAGAAGATCTCCGCTGCGAAGAGAAGGGGAACGAGAAGATGTGAGTAGTGCAGAAGCAGGAGAAAATGCAATCCGTACAACAGACCAAAGCCTCAAGTCAGAGGGGAATGAATTAGGCCTTCATTTCAGCCACAAAGACTATTTCTGGGGAGAAAGGGTTAGAACTGTGGAGACGTATGCTGCTGATTATGCCTAGGGCTGAACATAATCTTAAAAGTGTTCTCTGCTAATGCTTGGATCATGGAGTTATGATGACTTGAGAGGAGAGAGAGAGGTTGGGCTTGGAGTTTTCAGTACTAGTCTGTTTATTGTGGGTTGGCTGCCTTTCAAGTGTCTACTTAGCAACTTCTAGAGCCTTGCAAACTTAGCAGCAGCAGCAGTTGTTGCAAGCCAGAGTTTGATTTGATTTTAAGAAAGAATAATGTTTGCAAGCTACAGGTTATAACCAGAGTGTCGGAGTGCAATTATTTTTCCTGAAAGACAAGTGATAGCTCAGTTTGCCAGGAAAGCCACACCAGGCTTCGTAGCAAATAAACCACAATTAGGTTACCCACTGCTACTGAAAAAAAAAACCCTAGCTTGACTGGATTTTAGGAGGTGGACAGCTTCTCTCTTGTGCTACACAAAATGAATACTCCATTTTAAAAATGTAGGTTTTTAGTCCTTCTGGTAGATTCCTTTTGAAAAGCTAAGAGATCTTAAGACAACATGGGCTTAACCCTGGATCTAACAAAAGGTCATTTTGTACTACCTGAACTCAACACAGGCAAGGTTCCATCCCATCTCTTACAATCTGCTATGAAAAAAAGTAAACCATGTAATTAGGGAGGAAAGGAGAAAGGTTGCTCTGGTTCTCAGTCTTCATCTTTCCACACTCAGCAGGATAGGATCAGCCACTGCTGAGCTGAGAATCATATCAGTCTCATCTCTTATGGTGCTAGTAGAATCACAGAACAACTTCTCCACTGAGGTTAATTTATGCCTTTGCTCCAGCTGTACCAGAGGAAATACCTTCATTGCCAGTGGATGGAGACAGTGTTTCTGATCAAGCAGTCTTCTGTTGGTGCCAGGTCAGGTAGCTTCTTGTTCATTAGATTAGTCAATAATATCTCCTCCATCTTCTCCCACTACTCCATCATTACTTGATTCAAGAAACAGGGTTTATCATCTGTTGACTAAATGTAATTGTGTTTGGATTAGTGGCAATCCAAAATACCTTGTGAGTATGGCCTACTGCAGGACTTTCCGACACAGGATGTTATGATCTGCTGCCTTCTTATCTAGAAGATGATGCTCAGGTTGTCCATTTAGACACGAGATCTGATTAGGATAGCATAACTGATTGCTCTCATCTCTGGAATATTCAAGAGTAGCTGTTCTTGGAGACAGCAAACTCTCTAAGTGAAAGTTCTGCTGTGTGGTATTCCATTCATCCAAGATTTGACGCAAGTTTAGTTTAGTGTTTAGACACTATGGTGATAAGATACTTTATAAATACCTACAGATAAATCCAAGTGATTCCTTTCATACTGGTGTGCCTGATCGGCCAGCCATCAAGATAGGAAACCATGTGTACTCCCAGCCCATGCAGACAGGCTCCCATTACTGCTAAGAATTTCACAAGTATACACAATGCTATTGTAGAGCTACTGAGGTATAGTCCTTTAGACAGTCTGAACTTTTGGAGTCTCCAGATGCAGAATCTCTAACATACTGGAAGTCAGCCAGCGTTCAAAGAGTGTCTCTCACCTTAGAAACATATGGAAGGGCACGCACAGGAAGGTACTGCCAACCAAGAGGAACAGATGCTCCAAGAAGTACCCCACATTTAGAGCATCAAACTGTCACCAGTTATTGCTGTAGATATACAGACATATGCTAGGCAAGGTATAGGTATGGAGTAAGGCACTAACGCAAAAACCAATAGTTTAGCTAAACTAACTGAGGCCTAAGGTCTAAAGATTTGACATAATAAGCTAACCAGTAAGTGACCCTATATCATAAGTTGTCACAAGATAGAGTGCTGCATTAAGTAACTGATCCTAAACTGCTGACAGGTAACCACAACATACCTGTTTAGAACAGCTTTTAATATTTTAAAATCAGAAGCATCAGCAGATAATGCCATGGTAACGAAACATATATGCTAATAAGCTTAAGGTAAATGGCCTAGTAACCTATTGGAGAAGAGTATCCAAACATTAGTAGGGTGAGGATGCATAGGTAAGGAAAAGAGGTTGAAATCCCTATTGCATATGCCTGAGGAATAGGGAGTGTTGTCATAACCTATTATAAAGTTAGTACTCTACCTGTGCACCCCAGATAGATTTCCAGGAACCTACAAGTCCAAGGACAACTTGTGAATCATCTCACCTACTATTGGGCTCCCCACAAAGAATGGTGAGAGTACATGAATGCTGAATTCTGTATTATCTATTTTGCTGGGTTGTAGTGTTTGTGATATTGCTCATTGTGCTAATAAAATTATTACAAAAATCAGAAATGGTCTTCCCTTCCCTAAGTGTGAGTCTCTCTGATACACCGTGGCCCTCAATCTAATTTTGTAGATGATCTAGAGGCAGCTGACCAGCGCAATAACACATCATGTTAAATTGTAAATTCTAAATTATACCTAACCAATAGATCAGGCAACAAAAGTAAACTGGAAACTATATGATGTTCCACACACCCAATGACATCCACGCTGCATCCAGGCCTTACATGACAAAACACAAAATCTCCTCCACACCAGAGGCACTTGAAGGAATGGATCCGCTGCTGAGTTGCACCAATTTCAAAGACACTGAATTTTCATTTCTTTTTGCACATGGTGCCTCCTCCAAAGTATGTCACCAACATACTGTTACCCAGGGTTTTCAGAACCCAAAGCAGTAGAAACTTCACTGTTTCACTCCAGGTGGTGTCAGGAATAAATCAATGGGAACACAGCGCTTCCAGATGATGAAAAATTGATACAAGTGTGCTCTGATCTAAAACTACTATTTATTAGATTTAAGCACAAGAAATAAGTTTAGAACATCCCAAGCAATTACACAGAATCTGAGATGGTACTGAGTAGTTAACAGCAGGTCCGCAATGGTTGGTCGCTTCCCCACCAGGGAGTACGGTGTCAGGAAAGTCTCTCAGGATAGCTTCAGAGAGCTCACTCTAAAGTACACTCTATTATCTAGTCTTCTGATAACTAATTTTTACAAATCACATACCTCATAGTGACCCGTACTGGTTCATCAGTTCATCTAACTTTAAGATTGTTAGGAATGTTTTGTTAAGTAGTTTGTTAGTCATAATAAGCTTCTATATCAAAGGCGCCTGAACTCAAGGACCCCATCCACTTATTCTATTTCAGTCTCAACATGTTCAATCTCCTCCCATTCTGATTAGCCAAAACTGCAACCCTGCAGATACTTTTGACCTGGCCTCTAGAAGCCCTGCTTGTTCAAATTAATTCTTAACTATGTAGTGTTCCATATTTCATTAATTCATGGTGGCTGAATACACACAATAAGGTTCCAATTAGCTTGATCAAATTCTGGGGTAACAAAACCACTCCATTCTGGAGCAACAGTACAACCTCCCCAACCCGAGGCACCACCAGTGTCTCTCTTGACATTTAAGATGTTCACTCTGCTCCAGGTAATGGTATTCTGCTGTGGCTCTAAGTGGGCACTGGAATTTGTGCTTGTACCCCAGAGTCCAGAAGAGAGAGAACTACTGAGCTATACAGACCTGCTTGAATGACTCCTTTCGAGCTTCATAATCAAATATTAAACATAACATCCACCAGAAGCCAACTTTTGTCAGAGTATTTCATCAACTTCGACAAGCAAAGAGCTTATCTCCACTATGTGGTGAGTCACTCACATTGTAAAGTTTGTCTTCTACATGCACCACAGAGCACTAACACTCTCTATGCACTTTATATACACAATTTTAGTAGCACCCCTGTCATAACAGGATTAAAAATAAAAGACATCATGTAGGTGTATCAAACTTCAGTGCTGAGGACTGAAAGTGGGAGCAAACTCTGTTTCAGCTTCACTTAAGAACAAAATCAAATACATAACAATGCAACGAAGACTCTCAGTGATGACAAATAAAATAAGTAAGGTCCCATAGCTCACACTTGGGAAAAAAAAACCAAGAGTAAGAATGCTGTGTGGGTAGTATCTTTAAAGAAGGCTCTTTATCTAGTAAGATCTGATTTAAGAGTTCAGTGTTTTCCTGCAACAGCTCAGGTACTCTCTAACACAACACAATCTGTACCAAAGAAAACATCACCTGAATTAACATCTTAGCATGCAAGTAAAGGGGAGGAACTGATTTTTCAAATATTTTGTCTTATAATTATTTGTAAACTTAAAGTTCATGCATATGTTTATGGAAAGCCATTATAGCTTAAAGATAATTTCATCTGGCAAAACAACAACGTTTAGATAAATAACCCTCTTATTATCTAGCTATTACTATCTATGGCCTTTTACTTATAACTGTTAATATTGTACCTTTATTTGCAGATAAGGTAACCATGGCTAATTTGCCTTCACTCAGTTGTCATTTGAAATTGGAGATTTATTTATTTTGTAATAGTTCCTACTTTTTGAATTGCAATGCAAATTTCCTCATATTTGCCTCTTACCCCAACCTAACAGCAAGCAAAAGCATGGGTCTGCATATTGCCCACTCTTTCTAAGGACTTCCTTAACAGCCTACATGAAGAAACCCAAGTTACCAGGGACATCTGAATTGCCTTGTGTTTTACTACTAAGAAACCAAAAGTTGCTTTAAAGCTATATTGCCACACCTGAATATAAAACTGGTTTAAAAATCAATTCAATTGCTACCTAATTTGTTTTGACAATGTATTTTTGATAATGAGCTAACTCCAAATTATATTCAGTTTTAAAACAGAAGTGGCTAAATCAAAAATATAATTAGGATGAGTTATTGGGAAACAGGCATATCACCAGTAATAAATAACTTAGCTCACATATAACGATTTTCATCCATACATCTAAGAGTGCTTTCCAAAGGAAGGTATCTGTCCCCATTTTACAGATGGGGAAACTGAGACATGGTGAGCTGGTGTGACTTGACCAAAGTCACACAGCACATTAATGTCAGAGCCAGGAATAGAATCCGGGTTTCCTAATTCCCAGTCCAGTGTCCTACCCACAAATAATCATGCTGCCTTCCTATTAATATACACATATTAAAATGTTTTACTTTACATGGGAATATCACAATTTAAATATTTTCATTCACATCTAGTGCAAATGATCTCTCAGATGAGTTATAGTACACATCCCTCAAAACCTAAGAGAGGGTTAGGTTAGATTATACATTAAACAGCAGTGTAAGATTACAATACTAACAGGGATAAGGAACTTCTTGATTTCTTCCAAAGCATGCCCCATTCTGGCATATGCCTCTGCTGGTGGGGCAAATACTTCAATTAGAACATGCAGGTCATCATTTAGGTGGAAGTATTTTGCTTCCCCACTTTTTCTCAACTCTTCTTCCTGGGAAGGACAGAAAATTTCACTGTTAAAATGTAATCACAAAAAGAGAAGAAAAAAATGTAAAATGAATGTGTGTTTGAGATGTTTGCCATATACATATAGTTCATATACTTTTTGGATCAAATACTAAATGGAAACATAACTGGAAATTATAAATTAATATTCTCTACTGTACTCCAAGCCAATGAAAACTTTACAATATTGCTATTCTGCCTATCAAAGAATGTTTTATTAAGTATATATTACTCAAGAGAAAATTAGTAGATAAGATCTCTACCCTGAGACAATGACTGGTTCCTCTAACAGACAGAATTGTTTCCATTGTTTTGCCTTGATTAAAATAAACTCTCAGTATTTGTGAGCAGCGTGAAAAATATCTTTGTTCTATTTACTGTTTCAACATTGGGGGTTTTACTCTATTCATTCCTCTTGCACCAACCTACTTCTAGGCTAGCTGGAGAGAGTGCATAATCTTTATTAAGTGACAGGTTTCAGAGCAGCAGCCGTGTTAGTCTGTATTCGCAAAAAGAAAAAAGGCAGTACTTGTGGCACCTTAGAGACTAAAATTTATTTGAGCATAAGTTTTCGTGAGCTACAACTCACTTCATCGGATGCATGCAGTGGAAAACACAGAGGGGAGATTTATATACATAGAGAACATGCTACCATACACACTGTAAGGAGAGTGATCACTTAAGGTGAGCTATTACCAGCAGGAGAGCAGGGAGGGGGGGGGGGACCTTTTGTAGTGATAATCAAGGTGGGCCATTTCCAGCAGTTGACAAGAACGTCTGAGGAACAGTGGTGGGTGGGGGGGTTGATTATCACTACAAAATGTTCCCCCGCCCCCGCTCTACTGCTGGTAATGGCTCACCTTAAGTGATCACTCTCCTTACAGTGTGTATGGTAACACCCATTGTTTCATGTGCTGTATGTACATAAATCTCCCCACTGTATTTTCCACTGAATGCATCTGATGAAGTGAGCTGTAGCTCACGAAAGCTCATGCTCAAATAAATCTGTTAGTCTCTAAGGTGCCACAAGTACTCCTTTTCTTTTTATTAAGTGAATGAGCACTCAGTTCAATCTGTGTGTGCTCAGATTTCTGGAAACAGAAATTTCTGGAAATGCTTAGAGGCTTAAAGGAGGTCATCAATTTAAAAATCATACTTATGCCTGAAATGTGTTTTGATGACTTTTTAATAAGCATTGGAAAAACAACTGTGTTTTAAAATCCCAACACAAAAAGCACTGCTAACAGCCTAAGCATGGTTCCGTTGTGCTATTAGACAAGCTGTAGAAGAGTATGCTAATCTAAGTACTAATATAATTTGATTTGAATTTTTTTCTGTCAATTATCTGAGGCTCTAAAAAGTATGCTATTCCTGACATTTATTCTATTTAAGTAAGAAACTAATAGTGCTCTAACATCTCTTTTAATGGGTCCAAAAATAGTAGTATTAATTACAGATTAAAGTTTTCTTATTTGTTCCTTCTCTGTCATAATTATGAGTTAAAGTTATGACAATCAGTTCTAGCTTATTGTAGGTAATCTTTGTTGTCGTCATATGTACACAATATATGAATATTGCAAAATTGGTTGGAAAAGCAAAGTAATCTGATTAGTTGATAGAGCGTTCAGAGCAGGAAAATTAACACATCGTAATTAGTTGGCTGAATCTTGTCAGCCTTAACCATCATCTTGTCAATACAAATGATGAAAGGACCACAAAAATAGAAAGTAAAAACCTCCCTCAATGACTATAATGTTCTAGCTAGGAAGGTTTTTGTTTTGTTTTTTCAAAAGCTCCTCTTCAGCTCATTTAACAAATCAGACTTCTCAAAGTGCTGAAGAAAATTTCTGCTTAAGAGTAATTTAGCATGGTCCAAAGAGTACAGGTGAGAGCACCATGAATTAAATTAAAAACTGAAAAAATTAAGCTGGATATCACAAACTTAACGGAGAATGATCAAACTGTATAATAATCTCCCTTGGGAAACAGCACAAGCTCTTGAATAATTTAAGAGAACATACCACTGGAAAACATGATAGTGAATAATCCTGCATGACACTATATGACTTAGAAGAAGAAAGATGGAAAATATCTAGGATTCTTTGAGTGGTAGCAGGTTCAGAGTACAAAACAAAAGGGATTTAATCAGCCTAATTTTAACATAGTTATGTAGATTTCAACAATTTGTTTAAAATCACAATAAGCAAAGTTTGCTCATATAGAGAGCCCATATGCTAGATTTCATCCCTAGGAAATTTGTTGGCGAAAGGATTTAAAAACCTAATAAGTGGAACTGATAACAGTAGTGTGCACAGCGCTTGGATGTATTGGATCAAGGGTGGGCAGACTTTTTGGGTCGAGGGCCACATCAGGGAATAGAAATTGTATGGTGGGCCATGAATGCTCACAAAATTGGGGTTGGGGTGTGGGAGGGGGTGCGGGCTCTGGGGTGGGGGCTGAGGATGAGGAGTTTGGAGAGTAGGAGGGTGCTCTGGACTGGGACTGAAGGCGATCAGGGCAGGGGTGTGGGAAGGGGTGGGGCTGGGCATGAGAAGTTTGGGGTGCAGTTTGGTGGTGTAGTTGACATCACCATCTACCTACACACTTCTGATGCCCATCATCATGGTATCTAATTATTTTCTTGGGAGGCACTTCATCACAATATGCCAGTGGTCTAAATTTTTCTCCCTGCATTCTTTGAGACAGTTTGGTTTTAAATAACTTCATCCTTTTCTCTCCTACTATTACATTTGTTTAACTTGAAATAAATATTTCAAAATGCCTTTGAATGGCTATTCATGTTACAAGTTTTAGGTCTGTCTGCCATTAAATGATTTCCTCAGACATTTAACATTCTGGAAAGTTCATGACTTACATCTCAATATTGAGATGTGTTTCGCAGTGGGCAGACCCACAAGCCCATGCTGAGCCCCACTGACTTCACTATCTTCACATGTTTAGGGGTTTGCTTGCGTAGAGTTCACTGCAAAATCGGAGGACTCATATGGAAAAACAGACCACATCTGAATCTGGCCCACACATGCTTTGTTTTATATTCATTTTCTAGTTCTTCTGGGCTTTTCCCACTTTCGCAAAAACTGTGCTGGGAAGACTAAAGGAAGCCACATATCATGGATGTCCTATGCACTAAAATGTTTCAGCTACTTGATTTACCTTGGATTTGTCCCTCATGGAACCTTTTCCCAATATAGACATTTTTGTCAATGTTTCTTCCTGTAAACGTTTCAGTGAATTGCCACGTGGACCCAAAAGTTTTCCCACAAAGTTGAACTGTAAGGAAACAACAAAAACGCAATAAAAATATTGTAACACTGAGGAACTGTCATGTAGAATTGCAACAAGGTATGAAAGATGTTGCTTAATGTAGCTGCAAACAAAAAAAAATTGATTAGGTCACAACTTTTATAGCCATTAAACAAACATATGTGGAATAGGTACCACCACTTCAGTGACTTCTCCCATTGTACAGAAACCTACAAACATCAATACACAAAAAACTTTCAAATCCTATGAAGAGAACTCAATTCACGTTCAACTATATTGTTTTAGATTTAGGACAGACAGAAAAAGATGCCAACCCTTAAGCCCGAAGTACCTCTGGGCACTGTCTAAAAGCCCAGTTCAATATAAAAATAAATTCAGAAGCTAACTCAACCGTATAAAGAAGCAACCAATCAAGTCTTTTTATTTCTTAAAAGAACAGGTAGCTCATGCTCCTTAAAAATTATCTGTGAAGGAATATGCCCCCTGCACCCCACCCTCAAAAACCCTCCGTAAGAAGATAAGCACTTATGATTAAGGCTGCCAGTTTGTCATGGAGGTCACAGATTCTGTGACTTTCCACGACTTCTGTAGTGGCCAGTGCGCCTGGCTCAGGGGCAGCTCGGGCAGCCCCTGCGCCAATTGCACGGGCCGCTGGGGTAGCCTCGGGCTCCCACACACTCCCCTCCCCAGCAGCAGAGTTTGGATGTGGGAGGGGGAAGGGGATTGGGGCACGGGACGGGATGAGGTGGGCTCCGGGCAGCGCTTACCTGGGGGGGGCTCCCCGGAAGCGGCGACATCCCCCTCACTCAGATGCTAGGCGGAGGCACGGCTACGCAGCTTTGTGGGTTGGCTCCGGCTTGCGGGCAGCCCCCTGCAAGTTTTAGTCACTGGTATTTTTAGTATAAGTCATGGACAGGTCAAAACTGGTGAATTTTTGTTTCCTGCCCATGATCTGGGGTGACTTACTACAAATACATATGACTAAAATGTAGCCTTACTTATGATCGACAGATTTAAGCTATAATCAGACCAAGGTCAGAAACCATTTCCAAAGATCAAGGAGCTGTTGTTATGGAGGACATCCTATCGGCAGATCCTACTTGTTGACACCAAGGAGCTCAAGCACCTAGGTTGATCTCAACTGTGATTTGTCAGAAAAAGAAAGGAAATTCAATAGCATATTGATAAAAAATTCCTATATTTTCTATATGCCTGAGTGTCTGCCTGGAGAGGTAATACGGAAAGGTAATTTACTGTAGGGGTTATTTTATCAGACACTGACCATGATCCTTTTTTGATCCTGTGATTAACAAGAATTAGAACATCAGTTTTAACAGAAAGATTAGAACCTGCTATTGGAGTAGTCAATGAACATTTAAGCATAATATACCAAAACCATTACATCTTTCTTTCAGGAGGGGATCAATCTTAGCTAGATATTAAATGTGACATAAAATCTTACTAGATTAAACTCTCTGTCTCTAGTCAGGATTTCCACAAAATTCTTTATAAGAGGTTACAAAATTTTCCATAGCCTTAAGCTTCCAGTTTTCTACACATCATATATTTAAACAGAGTGCTAGTTAGTTGATCCCCTCCTTACAGATTTAATGGTTTTGGTTAATCATTATTGCTTACAAATAGAAGCCTTATATGTAAAAAAAAATCTCCATTTCAGTTTAATGGAACGACAGGTCAATAGTTCAAACCATACCATGTTTCAATGTTTACAAGGCTATTTTTGTAGAAACAGTTAGAAACAGAGCCAGGTAAGCTATTAGAGGAAGGAATAGAAATAAATCTTCAATGCATATATAAAGACCAACTGCTTATTTTATTATATAAATCAGAAGACAGAACTTTAATACTTATCCAAAATATCAAAATTAGAAATATTTAGCATCAATTCTTCTCAATGACATTTGATAAAAGTAGTTTAGTCAACTGAATACTATTTGTTTTTATAAACACATAATATAACGTAATATTGATTTTTGTAGTCTTCCCACATAACCCTATACAGTAAATACTATTTACAAAATTAAAATAATTTTAATGCATAATTAATTACAGTTGCTGAACTTCACTTCCTTTTGAAGACAAAAAGCTTTTCCAACTCATTTTAACTACTAGGCTCTCCTAACTAGCGGGCATTAGACTCAAAAGAACAAAACAAACAAAAAACAGTACACACTTTATCCTGAGGGAAGTAATCCACCTCAAATACACCAATCTCAAATCTCTGCAATATTCACATAGGAGAAAACAAGCAGAACAAACCAGAATTAACATAACTAAAAATAAATTAGCTTCACTACTCAATTACAAAATGCCTGAAGGTAGAAGCTAGTCATCATGTGCAAGCTAAGTAGACATCTTCTAGTCAACGTATTATTCAGTGAATGAGGAACTGTGTTAGCTACGCCCTTATGTCAGATCATGACCTGCTCACTGTGCGCTGAGAAGCTCTAAATTCTAAAGTCTCTAAGGTGCCACAAGTACTCCTTTTCTTTTTTCTAAATACATTGACAGGTTTCAGAGTAGCAGCCATGTTAGTCTGTATTCGCAAAAAGAAAAGGAGGACTTGTGGCACCTTAGAGGCTAACAAATTTATTTGAGCATGAGCATTCGTGAGCTACAGCTCACTTCATCGGATGCATGCAAAAATATAGGAATTTTTATCAATATGCTATTGAATTTCCTTTTTTTTCCCTGACAAATCACAATTGAGATCAACCTAGCTGCTTGAGCTCCTTGGTATCAAAAAGTGGGAGCTGCCGATAGGATGTCCTCCATAACAGCTCCTTGATCTTTGGAAATGGCTTCTGACCTTGGTCTGATATAGCTTAAATCTGTTGCACTTTAGAGGCTAACAAATTTAGTGACACCTAACTTGTGGCACCTTAGAGACTAACCAATTTATTTGAGCATAAGCTTTCGTGAGCTACAACTCACTTCATCGGAGGCATGATCCGATGAAGTGAGCTGTAGCTCACGAAAGCTTATGCTCAAATAAATTGGTTAGTCTCTAAGGTGCCACAAGTACTCCTTTTCTTTTTTCTAAATACATAACTCATGTTTCAAAACTGTCAAATCCATGCTGTAAATCTGTAAATTTTTGATGGTTTGAAGATATAAACAGCTGGAGACAGCTTAAAACCCTGACAAAAATTGATGTTTAGTGCAAGGATGTCTAACATAGGGTACATAGGCTAGATTCAGTCTCAAGGACCCCTTCCTGCAACATTCTCCAAAGACCAAGTGTAAAATCGACAGCTATATTTTAAAAATCTAGTTTGCTACCCTGTTCATATAAAAAGAAAAAAACCTACAAACTAGAAAATGTAGGAAGTAAACCCGCTACAAAAGTTTGCTTTGAGCAGGGGTTAGACTAGATGACCTCCTGAGGTCTCTTCCAACCCTAATCTTCTATGGTTCTAAAAATGGATAAAAGCATGGAAAAAGAACATTTGCCCCAAATGGGAATTTACTTTCCCAAACTAAACCATTGTTTCAGCTCCTATTCAAGTTAAATGCCTGAGAAACACTTGATTGGAAAGACTTCTTTGTTTGAGATTCAATACAAGATACGAACCCGCATATTCCAAGGCATAAATCAACCAATAACTGATTATTTATATCACTGTAGTTTCAAATGCCCAAATCAAAGTCAGGGCCCCTCATGCATGGTGCTGTACAAACTTCTTGTAAGAGAAGCTGAAGCCCTCTTTGAGACTACTCTAAATTATAATGGGGACTGAACTCCCCCTCAAGAGCCCTTGTGAAACCGGGGAATAAAAAATGACTTAAACCCACCTTTGTGCTCGGATACCCAGCTACACTGAGCAGAGCTCCTGTGTAGCAGAGGATCTGGGCAGAAAAAGACTCTGGTTTCAGTTATTCAATTAAATGCCTGAAAAACACTCAAGAAAAAAAAAAGGTCTTGATTAAAGATTCAGAACACCTGCCCCCTACAATTAAGAGACTTTTTTAAAAAAAAATTACAACAAATTTGAAACCTCCAAGACTTCCAGCAAAACCAGAGACAACTAGATTTCAGTTTTCCTGATATTTCCAAGATTAAAATCCAAAAATAAGGACAATATTTAAACCTTTCAGACCTGTCTTCTACACATCATAAAGAAGTGAAAAGGAACACAAGCCATTTTCACCCCACTTTGAAGGTCACCTTTAACTGCAGGATAACTTTATTTTAAAAAATTATTTTGAGTGGTAAAAAAACGTAAGACGGCTGTTCATTTTAGGTTAATGAAGAACAGTTAAAAATAATCCTATACACTGTCAACATTACATGAAAAGAAAAATTTCCACTTGAAAATTCTGTATTAAATATATTCAATTGGTATGTTGAAAAATAAGTCTCAGCACTAATATAGTGCATCAGTTTAACCTAATCATTGTACAGATTTACTTCCTACACAACCCCCAAATTTAAAGAGTGCCTAGTTATATATACACAGGATTAAAGATCTCTTTTTACCCAAGCACAACATCCCATCGATAGGAAAATGTATTAGTGTCTTACCTGAAAATGACCTTTCTTGGAATAATGAGGTCCACATATTCATGACATTGGGTACACTGCTCAATGCAGCCTTGAAGGCAGACCAAAACCTGTCTGAGGCAGGGGAGATGTGACTCCACCACTGAGAAACCACCAGTTGAAACATTTGCACATCATTTGAAAAACTAAACACTATCAATAAGGAAAATTAGGCTAAGACTAAAGACTAAACAGAACAATCCTCCTGCAGAGTAAGGAATTCAGTGATTGGGGAAAATATCAAATTACTAAATGGCACTCAAGTTTATCAATTAACAGCCCATTCAGGTTGGGTTGGATCTGTGGACCTTATTAGTCCAAGTAAGGAAATTTTCACTTAAGACACATTTTCCTATTTTCTTATTCATAATGAGGTCCACAGATCCATGACACTGGGATTTTCATACCAGCATCCACTCAGAGGAACTCTACCCAGTTGTGTACAGATGTGAAATAGAATTCTTTTCTAATAGTTACTGGGATACTAAAGGAAGAGGCACCCATCTATTGAAGGCCACATCAGATGATGACTGTAGAATTTGAAAGTGGAATGAGCAGCTGGCCATGTGGCTGTTTTCCAGATTTTCTCTTTCTGCCCATAAAGCTCCCACAAGTCTGATAGATTGAGCTCTGATATTAGAAAATGCAGTTACGCTTCTTTAACTCTTGTTCTGAGATACAATACCTCAGCCACCTGGAAATGGAGAATTCCAAAACCTTCTTTCCCTCTGACACAAGATAATAAAGCACAAACAGAACATTTGCCTTTCTGACCTGAGCTGTGTGGTGAATATATACTTTTTCAGCTCAGACGACATCCTAAAGTAAGCCACAGTTTCTTTTTTTTTTCTTTTTTTTTTTGGGGGGGGGGGAGAAGATGGAGCTTTGCTGAAGGATGGAAGAATAATCTCCTGTGCCCTCTAGAGAATGGAGTTTATCTTTGGTATGAAGACAAGGTCGAATATTGAGCACCACTTCAACTTTATGGAAGGTGCAATATTGAGGTTCCAGAAAGACAGCTCCCAACTCAGACACTCAGAATAGCCAGGATTGCAATCAGAAGGGCCACTTCAATGGTTAGAAAGTAATAGGGCACCTTCATGACAGGCTCAAATGGAAGAACCTGAGAACCAGGTAAGATCACATAAAATAACTTTAGGCATCTAAGTAGGATGTAGAAGACATACTGCTCTCATAAGAATGCTGGATATTTGGGTAAGATGAAATTCACTTCTTGTCTATTGCAATAAGGATGTTACACAAAACAGCAACTTGACCTCAGTGTTTGAACAGTCAGGCTTATCACCTGGAGTCCATTTTGAAGAAACTTGAGAATGTGCAGTACCGATGCTAATGGAGGAGTGAGACCTGTCCTGGTGGTAATGAGTAAGCCTCAACCAGGCCCATGAATATATGGAATTGTGGATATTACCTCTCTGAATAACCTCTTTGGCTTAAGAGGCTCTATTCAAGAACCCCACACCCAGGTTCATACTGTCTGGATTCTGATGCATGACTGGCCTTTGTAATATATCACTTCTGGATGGAAAGCAGATGAGAGAGCTTTGTACCATATCAAGGCAGTCAGAGAACCATGAGCTGCCAGAATTACCAATGATGTTTCTCTACTGCTCTTCAGTAACATTCTGGTGAGGATATAAAAAGAGATGGAAGGTATACGAGTCCCTCTTTTTGCCACATTTGCAACAAGCCATCTGTTGCTTTGACTTTGTGATTCCACTGGCAAGAGAATACCACTGAAACCTAGTGATTCATATGGGAGGCAAACAGATCTGTTGCTGTGAGATTAAATTTCTTAACCAAGGGATGCAACTCCTCCGCCTCTAGTTCCCCTTTTTTGATGATCTAACTTTTGACTACAGAGATAGTCAGCCACAACATTGACTTTTCCTTGGATGCAAAGGCAGCAAATTGTCCTTTGGCCAAGTCATCAGGAGGTGAGCTTCTCTTTCAAGGATTGTAGACCTTGTTCCCCTTTGTTTGCTGATGTATGATATGGCAGAGATGTCATCTGTCATGATCAGCACATGAGGGCAGTCCAGATGAGAGAGCGCAAAGCCTTGAGACTGACTGGACTGCCCTGAGCTCTAACCAGTTTATGTTGTGCTTGGTCTCTCGTTTGGAACAGATCCCTTGGACAGCCCTTGATACAGGGTGAGCATTTGTGGAGATAACTATGCTGACTGGTTCTCCTACTGGGAAAAAAAAAATCTTAGTTTACTTGGATTCATCCACCACATGAATGACCTGAGAATCTTCTTGGGGTGAGACACCTTCGCTGAGGGTTAGATAAAACAGTTGATGGAGGAGCAAGAGGAAGCTCTGTACTGTCTTTATGTGAGCAGTGGCACACTATGAATATCCACACAGTAGACCATAGATCCCAGAAGAGACAAGCATGTGAATGAGTATTGCCTTTGAGAGGTTGACTATTTGGTAAGATTTTTCAGCTTCTCCAGTCTTTCCTGCCACAAACAAACTTTGTAGAGGATAATGGACTTCTCCCACTCAGAGAGATTGAGAATATGTTGAAACTATTAATTGACTCTTTCACAAAACCATGGCTCAGCACATCCTTGCTGTTTGGGGATACAATTTATGACTGACACTAGATGAGGCTTGAATAAGGAGGTAACCCAGGGAGGGACAGACAGACTTCTTTCTGTCTGAGAGCTGCTATTAACAATACCATCACTTTCATAAAACACTTGCAGTGTTGTTGCTAAACCAAAAAGGGAAAGGACCAAGAGGAAAGTTTAGAAAGCATTATGAGACTTTTAATTGCGATATAGACATAGGCACCCTTCAAATCTACTTGAAGTCATGCAGTCCCCTTTGCTGATGGCAGCTAGTGTGGATTTTAAGGTCTTCATCTTCAATTTTTAAGTTCTTCATAGATCTGTTGAGATAACTGATGTCAATAGCTGTTCTGCAGTGTTCCTTTTTTTGGCATGACTATGAGCAACATGCAATGTCTCTGGCGAGGAGGAACAGGTCCTGCTGCTCCCATTTATAGACGCCATCCTAGGTCATCTGCTTACCCAGATTCCTCCTCTTTCTCAGGAAGAAGGCTTTACGGTTTGCAATTTAAAGTTGAAAGGGACCATACTTGCAATACCGTCCACCCATGTAAGCATTGTTTGTGAAAGTCTGAGGAGGCACTTAGAATGTCAGATAACAGTTCTTTTTTATTTATTTATTCTTGTTGGCCTGTTGTCCCAGATAAAGTTCATGCCACAAAGAGGGGGCTGAGATTATAGCTGCCTGGCCTTAGCTGCCTGTGAAGGGTCTGTATAATGAGGAGGCCATGTGACATTACCCAGGGTACAATCTGGACTGTTGAACAGCGATGTCCCCTTAACTCTATAACCTGAGGTGCTTTTTATACTGCTTTGCTACCAGAACCGCTACTTCTGACCTGCTCACATAGCCTTCAGCATGCAAATTCACTTCCAGATAAATACATGAGCACTCTGACCACTCGCTCATGAATTAAACTGCAGAGCAACATCAGCAAGTTCCCTAGTCCAGACTTTCCCACCCAGAAATGTGGGTCTTGTACTACCCAGCACACTACTGAACAATGCAAGCTCATAGGAAGTCCGTCATTTCATTGAAGTGATCTATGCATCAACCTTGTTATTCAAAGCAATAAGATAAGTGTCCTAACTACACAAAGATAGATTTTAAGTGATTACCAGTAATGATACATAAAAAAATATACAAGCTAATCTAATTTAACAAGATAATGGCAATTAAAAGCAAAAGGTTTTCCTCTCCGTGTTCTGCTGTACATTTTACAGCTTGGGTTCCCTTTCAGCCTGGGACCACTCCCCTCCTTTAGTGGTGTCCTTCAAGTATTCACTGATGTCATAAACAGAGAGATGGGGGAGGAGAGGTGAGTTGGAGGTTACTGTCTCTGTTATATCCCTCTCCCTTCTTCAAGGATTACCCCCAGCTGGGGTGCAGATGACAAGCAGTCTCCTGAGGACGTGAGAATGGCCATTTAAGCTTCTGTTTTTTAACACCTGGCTGGGGCGTGTGTGTGTGTGTGTGTGAGAAAAACTGGTTTGTAGGGGCTACTGAAATGTTATAATTCTGGGTAACAATATACAGTAGAATCTCATAACCTGAGATTAGTATTACTACATATTTCAATAGGATAATAATGTTCAGCAGATTGTGACTTTTCAAATGGTATCTCAAGGCATACTTTGTGCAACACCTGTCAGAGTCTTGAAAAAGTGGTGAACATAATGGCATAGACTGTCACAGTCACTCTTTCAGATAAAAATCTCATCCAGTTAGAAACGAGTCCCTGACAATCAAAGAAAGGGAACATTTATCTATGGCAGTGATGATAGGATACATTTTGACTGGTGAACACCAACAAATCTTCTGGCCTTGTAAAATGGAGGCCTGGGAAGAAGCATGGAGTAGAAAAAAGAAATGGTGGGCAAGACTCCCCTTAGTGCCTGCCAGTTCTTCCACATCTGGGCTGCTATCCCTCTCATCACTCCAGAGCCATCTGATGGGGGAAGGAGGTAGAGGTGGTAGAAAGGCATGTGGCAACCTGCAACAGAAGCTGGGAGCAAAAACCAGGATGGCAGGGCCTGGTGACCTACAGTGGCAACTGAGGAGGACAGTCTGATGCTTTCCCAGACTATCAGGTGTGACACTGGAATACACTGGAAATTAGAGCTATTAAGCACCCCACTACCCCACACACACACACACACACACAGAGTGCATGAGGGATATACAGCTATAGCTTGCCTAAGGCATCTGTATACTTCATAACTGCAGTTTACATTTCTCAAAGTATTCAGCGCACTCTGCCTTGAAAGTCTATCCTGTGTGTGATTGGCTTTTGTTTAAAATATATTATTCGAGTCTCTAGTTCTGATTAGGAGCATTGGCATTTCTCCCCTAAGTAGGGAGACTCCCTGAGGGGAGCACAGGATATGCACGCTTAGAGGAGACAGCACCTATTTATGGCCAGGTCTTTTCTGCACTGATTTGCCATGCTGCATTCTAGGAAGGTGGGCAGGGGGCCCCAGTATTGATTATCCCCCCTCATGCTGCACTCTGTGGAAAATGAACAGGGTACACTGGCATGGAGGCATATCTGCCCT
This sequence comes from Lepidochelys olivacea, assembly GCF_965140295.1. NCBI lineage: Eukaryota > Metazoa > Chordata > Testudines > Cheloniidae > Lepidochelys > Lepidochelys olivacea. The sequence continues at coordinate 14,207,480 of NC_140412.1, forward strand.
GGTGCACTCTGGGGAGGTAAGCAGGGGAGCCATGTGCTGAGAATACCTGTCCTCCTGCACTCTGCTGATGTATACAGCTGAAGGGAAACCAATTCCACTTTGTGGCTCTTAGAGTACCTCCTAGAGGAATCCCCTGAATCAGATTCTTCAAGAGATAGCGCTTGGGGACTCTTTTTTGTGTGCCCATGCTTTATGCTGCGGAAACTTGAAGGACCTGAATGTCAGAGACCTTTTTCTTCTGCCTGTCCTTGATCTGCCTCCTCCCCAGAAGGAGAAAGAGTAATTTCATTCTGACAGTGCCCTGGAGAGGGAAGAACTTTGTGGTTACTCTTTTCAGCAACTTTCCTGTCCTGAGAAATAGAAGATTCAGACTGAAGGTGTTGCTGGACTGGGTGAAGAAGAGATTCACAAGTTCCCAAGCTTTGTTCAAGGGAGATTCCTGGACATGGCCTGAACACAGGCTGACCTCACCCCAGAAGCAGGGGTCATCCCAGGCTCCAGTCCTGGAGGTTCAAAGGGAGTCCCACTTGGCCCACTTACAGCACTGGGAGACAGCGCTGGGCTGACACTGCTGGCAATGAGTAGCCCTGAGCCATTGCAGGGCTGGGGAGGGGGCATACTGCAGAATGGAGGGAAGGGTTGTGCCTGACTGCCTCTTAGCATACTCTCCTTGTTTTGTCCCAGATGCTTTTCCTTAGTTCCATCACTGCCATAGCTGCAGGGTAGGAGGTGGGCAGCTGCTCTGCAGTCAACAGTACTGACTGAGAATTGGCTCCAGCAGCTGGGTGAGAAACTTCCCTGACCCTTTAACATTGTACTACAAACTATATTATCCCCATGTGGTGGAAAATGAGAGATTCACCTCTTGTTGGTCCCAGGTCTAGGGGATGTTGCTGTTTAGATGCTGCCACCGCTTCCTGGGAGCTCTCCTGGCTGCTTGGGGACTGAGGCTACAGGAATCTTTGTCTCTGCCTGAGTACTTGAGAGGAGGCTGGGCCTCCACAGAACAGGCACATCTTCATGCAGGCACTTAATCAACAGGAGAGGTACAGGAAACAGTGTCTTGCTCTCTCCTCCCCACTTAGTTTCTCATCCTGGAGACCCCAGATGGGTGAGCTGCTGGCACAGAGTTCCAGTATCTGAGGCAACCCTCTCTTTCAATAAAGGAAGACCCTGACAACCTCCCCACCCCTTTTTTCTGCAGGAGCAGCAGGAGCTAGTCTGCCTGCATTTGGAGAGGCAGATGAGGTCGGATTTTTCAAATGGAGCCACACTTCCTCTGCCTCTGACAGCAGGCACGGTCTGCCTCCAGGTCTGTATAAAGCAGAGTACCCAAGTCTTGGATCCTTGGACCTTATTAGGAATCAGAAACAGATTTTTTTTTTCCAGATTTACATTCAGACTACAAAGGACATTCCTTTCCTCGGCATTTAATCTCCTGTATGAGTTTCAGCTAGAAAAGAATATCAATGCTAAATCAAGTTTAAACATATAATTTACGGGGTAGAGGGGATACGTAATAAGACACGTAATCCTTGTTTATCCCCACCAAAGACAAATCTGCAGAGCATGCTATCTATCCAGCTTAAATGCTTAGTGAAAGTATAAACACTTGACCAAATGGTCTATTTGCAAAGCTCTAACAAGCCAATTCCAAAGCTACAGGTAGCTTTATGGCGTATTAGGTCCTCCGCTAGGGGGTTCTGTCATGTGGGATCCCTGAAACAGAGTACAGTTGTGATTGTTTATTCAGCATTCGGAACTCATTGTTCCTAAACAGTCTGATATCAGAAAACCCTGAGAGAATTTCCTTTGCCTCTTCCAAGAAATGCAAAGCTTCCACAGGGGAAAAAAAAAAAAAAGGACTCTCCATTTCAAGCACCCAGTTTGTATTACACAATATTCGCCCCCTTCACTTGGGGTATCCGGTAACCATAGCTATAATTACAACAACAGATCTTAAAACAACGTTAGCAACTTTAGATTTAAACAATTAAAGAAATTCCAAAGCAATTTCCGGTACTACATCTGTCCCTAATTCCTTGTAGGAATTTGTGTCACTTTAGAATCCTCTTTTCCTGTTTTTGTTTTTTTTGGGTTTTTTTTAAGAATTTTCTCTCCTCCCTCTTTTTATTTGTGTTAAATATCCATGCAAAACAAGAGACATTGACCTATGAACCAGATTAAGTACTGTCAAATGTGCAATATAAACACACTGATAGAAAGAAGAAAAGTTTACACTAATCTTTGGTGTTACTTGTAACAGTAGACAAAATGCTTATAGACCAAAATGTCATTTTAAAGTAAAGTAAACAGTAGCAATTTAACATGGGGATAAACCCACAATACAGGCTCTGACTGCTGAGAGTACATAATTGAGACTAATACTTAAGGGAATACAATACGTAGATTGCTCACAGCTTTATATCTATATACCAGTCATTCTCAAAAGTCAATATGAAACAAACAATCTTTAAATTTTAACCTACCTTAGAAGGGAAGTAACTGCCCCCAAAGTTATGATGAGTCTCTTCAGAAAACTAGTTTATTATTGACTGAAGCCATTTTTCCCCATATTCCTTCTAATGCCAAAGAAAGTCAGGTTTCCGAGAGGATGAACTGGCTCAACAAACGACTTACTCATAAAATGGAAAAGAGTAGTTACTTAACAGTAACTGATTCCTCAAGATGTACTGTCAACAAGGATTCCACTTCTGGTGTGTATGCATCCCATGCACATGAGATTGGATTCTTTTGGCCAGCAATGTCTGTTGGAGCCACATCTGCACCCTGGATGCTCATGGACCTCTCCCCCATTGGGGACATAAAGGACAGATTGGGCCCAAACATCCCTCAGCTTCTTCACTGATACAAAAATCTCAAAGCAACAAGACTATGCAGAAGCAGGGAAGGAGTGCAGGTCATGGCTTCCATGAGAACAATATATCTCAAAGAACAACAGTTACCGTAAGGTAAGTAGCAGTTCTTTCAAGTAATTGTCCATAGGGATCTCATTTCTGGTGACTAGTAAGCAGTTACACCCCCTAGTTTGTAGGTAGATACTAGGAGTCCTATTTAAAAAAGTATTGCAGGACAGCTCTACCCAAAGTGAAAATCCAGTCTGGAAGCCTCAACTAAGGAACAGGGCTTGGAGAACTTGTTGACTGATCTCTTTGTATCCTGCAATGGATGTATCTTAAGGAAGCAATAGAGGCTGCCCATACTCGGCTGGACTAAGCTGTAATCTAGACAGGTGGCTTTAACCAGGCTAAATTGCAGAAGGATCTTACAAAAAGTTACCTACTTTGAGACGGTCTAAATGAGTACTGTCTGACCCTTAACCCTGTCAGTAAAGGTCACAAAATCTAGGGGAGTTCCTGAAAGACCAAAGCTTTCATTATTTCAAGCATGTGTGGTTTAGCTTCCCTTTAATTTGAGTGAAGCTTGGAGAAGTAAGCCAGAAGGTGAATAGACTGATTCAAATAAAGCAATCTTGGGCAAAACCCGGTGGGTGAGGTGTAAGTCACTTTATAGATCACCATGAAAGGTGAGCTAACCATATGGGTCTGAATTGTCTCTACCTCCAAGTTACAAGGAAGGTAGTCTTCATAGACAGATAAGGAAGTCAAGAGGGGCATACAGGGGGACCCATTAAAGTTTGTTAGTACTATACTGAGGTCCCAGAAAAGCTGGGGCTCCTGAGCTTCAGGAAACGTATATGGTGTGTGGCCCTGAACAGGAGGGTGATGTGTGAAAATTGCTGTTAGATATCCTATGGGATTAATGAAAAGTGCCAATTGTTTTAGGTCTAGCCAATAGATCAAAAGAGCAGAAATAGGATTTTCAAGCGAGACAAATGTCAAGATGTCCAAATAGCCACACTGTTCCACTTTGTTTTTTAAGTCAATCTAGTTGAGGTTTTTTTTCCTTTGCTCGAGAATTCTGAACATCTGACAGGAACAGAGCCACTGGCATTATCTGATAACAAATACACTAAGTCCAAGACCTCCTGAAAAAGAGTGAAGATGATTTTGCTCCCCCAGTCTGTCAAGGTAGTGCATGGCTGTTGTATGGTCTGTCAGCGGCTGATGCAAGGGAAGGAACGCTTTGCTTGTCAGGTAGATGGCTATGAGATCCAGAACATTTCATGCAGACAAACTTTTGGGGGAAGTCTGTAGGGACTCTAGATGAGCACCCCACCCTTGAGTCGAAGCATGTCTCAGCAGAATCCTGGTAATAAGAGGTGAGAAGTTGCACACCTGAAGTAGATCTTTCCACCAATTTTATGAGGAAAGGACCTCTTAAGAGACCATCATCTGCATGTCCTTGCAACATGCGCTTGGCAAATACACTAATTTCAAGTACCCTTATAAAGGGCAAACTGAAGTGTGGCAAACTGCAATAGACACAAGAGGTCATACAACCCAGAAGTGCAAGGCACATTCTTACTAATGTCTTTGGATGAGCCTACAGATGGCTGAGAAGGTCACTATGTAGTTTAGAATCTTTCTTATACTAGATAAGCCTTTCCTGACCTAGAATCTAATACAGCCCCTTTGAACTCTACGCTTTGAGTTGTCACAAAGGTGGATTTTTCTCTGTTTATCTGGAGGTCCAGAGTAGCACAGAACCTCTAAATTACACTGGTCAACCTGGTCAGCTGCTAGGGTAATTGCCTATGGATGAGCTAATAGCAAAGAAATGGACAGACTTGAAAACCTTACATCTCGAGTGAGCAGCCATAGTGGCTAGGCACTTGGTGAAAACCTTCAACACTATGAAAAGACCAAAGGGTGGGGGCCCTGTATTGGAGGGCAATCTTCCATATCACACATGAGGTAATTCCTGTGTACCAGATGAAGACACCGGTGGAAATAGGTTAAGAGCCCCAAACCAGTCATGAGGGGATTATAAAAGCCAGTTTCACCATTATGAACTTTAAATGTCAGAGAAACTTGGAGGCATCATATTTCTAGGATAGGGCACAACCTCCCTTCCTTCTTTGAGATTAGAAAACAGTGGAAACACAGTCCCCTGAACTCTACAAGCATCACCTCCTTTGCACCAACTTGCAGAACGGAGTTCAACTCCTCTTCCAACACTTTCTAGCAAAAAAGATCCCTGAGAAGGTATGGGGACGGAGAGTAAGAAAGCAGTATACTTTGCTGACAAATTGAGATGCACCTTGGTGATGCCAGCCAACTATTCCCAGAAAAGGGCAAAACATTTGCCATAAAGAGGAGGGGCAGCAGTTCTAGATCCCTCATAGGTTCTGCCAGGTCTTAACTATGGTGTCAAACCTTCTGCCAAGAGGAAGACACAGACTGCATAGCAGCTAAGGAAATGGCAAAGAATCATCCGCACTGGAATTTCTTCCTCAGTGATTCGCATGTTCTTGGCAGACTACAGGTGTATGGGGCTGAGGGATGCTGCCTGATGGACCTCTGAGGTCTGACTTGTGCTCTCTGGGCTTATACCCTGAAAAAGAAAGCAAGATAGCCCTACAATCTTAAATCAAGGGCCTCATTGGTCTTGGAGCTGAATAGATCACAGCCATACTCTACCGTGTAACTGTCAGACCTCCTTGAATATCTGACAACTTGGGGCAATATTGGCACAAGAACAAAGAGCAAGGCCAAATGGATATAAAGAGGCCATCAACAAGTTTAGGCTTGAAATTAGATGAAAGTTTCTAACCATCAGAGGAGTGGAGTTCTGAAACAGCTTCCCAAGGGCAGCAGTGAGGGCAAAAAAAACTAACCGGCTTCAAGACTGAGCAGGTTAAGTTTATGGAGGGGGAATGGTATGATGAAACCGTCTACAATGGCATGTGGCACACCTGCCCCACTAGTAGAAAATGTGTCCCATCTTCAGCCATTGAGATGGGCTACTAGATGGGGAGGGATCTGAGTTACTACAGTGAATTCTTTCCCAAGTGTCTGCCAGGTCGGTCTTGCACACATGCTCGGGGTCTAATGGACCATCATATTTGGGTTGGAAAAGGAAATTTTCCCCCAGGTCAGACTGGCAAAGACCCTGATTCTCAGTCAGACATTATGGGTTTATGACAGAAGTGGGAGAGTGAGATTCTGTGGCCTATGATGTGCAGGTCAGACTAGATAATCACAATGTTCCCTTCTGGTCTTAAAAGTTTAGGAGTCTAAATGTAGCTATGGTGGATGCTGCAAATGTCAGACGATTCCAAAGCTGTCTGCAGGAAAGTTTGGGCAATCAGCTCCTCTCAAGCACTATCATGACATGCAACCCTGGCCCCAGATGTGAATAGATTTATCCAAAGCTTTTGGGAGGCACTTTGTACATCTATCTGCTCTTCTGAATGTTGTCAATATTGATGCTGGAGTCTGCCACAATTCCTTGCAAGTTTAACAATCCTTCATTAACAAGCCAGTCTGCAAGGTATTAAAGGGTATAGAATACCTAACAGCTTACGCAACTTCTCTTGCACTACCTCCAGCAGAGTATCAAGGATCTGAGCCATGTGTTTCATCAAAACTTGGAATGCCTTAAAGTCATCCACTGGACAAGGCACAGGAGGAGTGACAAAATTGCAGCCAGGATGAATTGTTCTTCCACAAGTTTTTGGTGATCCTAATGACACACTCTCCTTTTTCTTTAGGATCTATGACTTTACCAACTGAACTAGTTGGGAAAAAACATACCGTACCCTTAAGAGGCAGTGTATCTAACCCTATAAGGGAGCAGGAGTGAATGTTCATTTGTAGGACCAGGATTGTATACCCAAGGGTACCTAGTAGGGACGTGACTGATAACCATATGAATCTGGATCCAGGGGAGTATACCAAGGGGGCCTGTTCTTTATGAGACCCATGCCTTTTACTGCTCAGAGAACAGTGTCCTAAGTTCCTCTCTAATAACCATAGAGAAGGGGGATGCACAGGAGAGGACTATTTATCTGAAAAGACATAAAAGATGAAAAGGAGTACATGCTCAGCAGCAGTGGTTACTTTTTCTGGCGCGCTACGATGCTCTTCTATCTGGGAAGGCATTGGCACAGTCAACATTCCTACATATGGGACAGTGATAATGGTACCCAGGAGCTCAGTACCAGTGTCAGGTACTGCTGTGTGCCAATATCGAAGAGTCTGTGTTGGAGGAAATGTGACCTGTTGATTTAGCCAGTACCACAGGTACTTGGTTTATGGTTAATATAGAGGCCCTAGGGGGACCCATCTTATGCCACAGGTTATACCTTTGACTGGGGAGCCGAGCCTGAGCCAAATCTAATGATGATGATGATTCAGGTCTTGTTTTCATAGACACCTACATCTCAGCTCTAGAGGAGGACTTCATTGCTCTGCCACCCTTCCTCAATCTCTCCCAGTGAAGCTGTTCTACTTGGGATAAATAATTAATGAAATCCTTAGGCCACAGAGAGACAGCATGCATAAGAAAGGCTGTATATATGAAACACAGGATCCAATCCCCATGCTCCAACAGGCCAGGCTGAGGGAGACAAACATCAAAATATCCCACAACCCAGTGGGTAGAGCACCCCCCGAAGAGGTAGAAGTTTTGTTCAATATCTCTTACCCCTTTCAGGTGGAGGGGGAACTTGAACCAGAATATCCCAGATCCCAGGTGAATACTCCAACTGCTGGGCTAAAAGTTGCAAGAAAGAAGCTGTGGGCAGAGTGGGAGAAGGATTTCCCTTGTAAGACCGACCTTAGGAACTTAACTTCAAGTAAGGGTTCACAGCTCCCTGAAGCCCAGACTCAGGCATCAAACCCCCGAGAGGGGCAGGGATCAGGACACATTCTTATCCTTAGCATCTTCCATTGGCTATTAGTGTGCTGAATTTTGTGAATCCCATTCTTAGGTGCCTATCTTCCTCCATTCATTGTATAAAAAGCCTGAGCACCAAACTCTTATTAAGATACATTGCTCAGAACTTTACTCAAAATGGAATAATGGGGGATCCCTCCTTTTCCTAGAACAGAGTGTGCCAAAAGTATAATTTAGAAGGGGTCCAGAGAACATCTTAATAATAAGAGAGGGTGTCAAGGTTCCTTCCCCACTCTGAACTGTGGGGTACAGATGTGGGGACCAGCATGAGACACCCCCTAAGCATATTTCTACCAGCTTAGGTTAAAAAAACACAAACACTTTCCTAAGGCACAAACTTTGCCTTGTCCTTGAACAGTATGCTGCCACCACCAAGTGATTTAGACAAAGAACAGAGAAAGGACTACTTGGAGTTCCTATTTCCCCAAAATAGTCCCTCAAGCCCTTACACCCTCTTTCCTGGGGAGGCTTGAGAACAAGCAAGATGAGCACAAACCAGCCTTGAATTTTTAAGACCCAAAAACCCAATCAGATTCTTAAACATCAGAACTTTATTAGAAGAACAAAGATAAAAGAAACACTAAGATTAGAATGGAAGATAATCTCACAGGCAATCAGATTCAAAGCACAGAGACTCCCTCTAGGCAAAACCTGAAGTTACAAAAAATACACATTTCCTCCAGCACAGCGAATTTACAAGCCAAAAAAAGAAAACCTAACGCATTTTCTAGCCAGATTTCTTACTAACTTTTACAGAAGTTGGAGGGCTTGCATCCTTGATCTGTTCCCGGTAAAGGTATCTCACAGATAGACAAAAGCCTTTTCCCCCCCTCCAGATTTGAAAGTATCTTGTCCCCTCATTGGTCATTTTGGGTCAGGTGCCAGTGAAGTTACCTTAGCTTCTTAACCCTTTCCAGGTGAAAGGATTTTGCCTCTGGCCAGGAGGGATTTTATAGCATTGTATACAGAAAGGTGGTTACCCTTCCCTTTATATTTATGTCAGAGGGTCAGTTAGTAAATGAAGTGGACAGAACACCCTTCAACAACATTATACTGATTAAAGCATGAAAAAAGGTTAGTTAGGAAGTAGAAATATAGTTTAAGCTAAATAATTTTTAGTGTATTTCTTAAATTGCATTTTTGCCTGAGACAGAGAGGCTCAAAGGGCAGAGTCAGCATCAATGTCCCAAAATGCCATCTGCCTTTTTTTTTTTCCTTCTTTTTACAGGTCTAGAGGGGCAGGTACTTAGAGTTTTCTCTTGCTCAGTCTATTAACTGACAGCAACGTGAAAGCTTTTTGTTACAACTGTTGGCAGGACTATTAACTTTTACACAGGGTTGACTCGAAACCTTCATGCTCAATTATTCGGCGCAGAATCATCCCTATTTTAGGCACTCACTGGTGTAAACCATTAAAATCACACCATCTCCAAGCAACGGTTCTCTCTGCAGGCTACTCAAAAAAGTTAGGCTGGTAACAAAATGGCATTCTGCATCTTATCTGCATTCATAACAAAGACTTGATCACCCAAAAACAGAATCTATATTAAATATAAATCACTGACAACTTTCTATTTCATACCAACATCAACACAAACAGAGACTGGCTAAGAAAAATAATGTAGTACAATAAGCAAAATATAATGGAGGAGAGGGGTTTCATGAAGTAAGGACAAAAATCACTTAGGGCTTTTCGATACGGACTGTTAGTGCGCAGAAAGCTAAAACAGCAATAGGTCCAAGTGCACTACACATCTTTTAGCATGCAGTAGCAGGGCTCACATGACCTGTTAATGCACAGCATGCTGCAACACTGTCAATTTACACCACAGTTTGCCACGTACTAACTCTCTGTATAGACATGCTTTACTTAAAAGCTGACAGTCCCTAGGATTTTAGTGGTTTTAACCGCATCTAGAAAAGGAGTACTGTGTGGCACCTTAGACTAACCAATTTATTTGAGCATAAGCTTTCGTGAGCTACAGCTCACTTCATCGGATGCATACTGTGGAAAGCGTAGAAGATCTTTTTATACACACAAAGCATGAAAAAATACCTCCCCCCACCCCACTCTCCTGCTGGTAATAGCTTATCTAAAGTGACCACTCTCCTTACAATGTGTATGATAATCAAGGTGGGCCATTTCCAGCACAAATCCAAGGTTTAACAAGAACGTCGGGGGGTAGGAAAAAACAAGGGGAAATAGGTTACCTTGCATAATGACTTAGACTTGAATAGAGACTGGGAGTGGCTAAGTCATTATGCAAGGTAACCTAAGTCATTATGCAAGGTAACCTATTTCCCCTTGTTTTTTCCTAACCCTCCCCCCTCCGACGTTCTTGTTAAACCCTGGATTTGTGCTGGAAATGGCCCACCTTGATTATCATACACATTGTAAGGAGAGTGGTCACTTTAGATAAGCTATTACCAGCAGGAGAGTGGGGTGGGGGGGGAGGTATTTTTTCATGCTTTGTGTGTATAAAAAGGTCTTCTACACTTTCCACAGTATGCATCCGATGAAGTGAGCTGTAGCTCACGAAAGCTCATGCTCAAATAAATTGGTTAGTCTCTAAGGTGCCACAAGTACTCCTTTTCTTTTTGCGAATACAGACTAACACGGCTGTTACTCTGAAACTTATCCACATCTAGACATCGTAATAGGAAATTCAGATCTTTGAAGTAAAACCAGTATATGCTGTCCATAATGCAGAGTACTACAGGTCAGAATGAAAAAAAAATCAAATACATGAATACAAAATTAGCAATAACTGGCTAGCCAGTTGAAAAAGATCTGGGGGTTATAGTGGATCACAAATTGAGCGAGAGCCAACAATGTGATGCAGGTGCAAAAAGGTGAATATAATTCCAGGAGGTAACTGTCCTGCTCTACTTGGAGCCACTAAGGCCTCAGCTGGAGACCTGTATCTCGCTTTGGGCGCCACAACTTGAGTAAGATTTTGACAAACTGGAGAGAGAGTCCAGACGAGAGCAACATACATGATAAGTGGTTTAGAAAACCACACATATGAGGAAAGATTTTAAAAAAACTGGTCATGTTTAGTCTTGAGAAAAGACGACTGATGGGGAACCTGATAAGTTTTCAAATATGTTAAGGTCTCTTATAAAGAGGACAGTGATAAATTGTTCGACATGTCCACGGAAGGAAAGACAATCAGTAATTAGTTTAGTCTTCGGTAAGGGACATTTAAGTTAGATGTTAGACATTTTTTCTTAACCATCCAAATAGTTAAGCACTGGAATAGGCTTCCCTGTGACTGAAGGTTTTTAACAACAGGTTAAACAAACACCTGTCAGGGATGGTCTATGTATACTTAGAATCACAGAACCGGAAGGGACCTCAAGAGGTAATCTAGTCCAGTTCCTTGCACTCAAGGCAGGACTAAGTATTATCTAGACCATCCCTGTCAGGTGTTTGTCCAACCTGCTCTTAAAAATCCCCAATGATGAGATTCCACAACTTCCCCAGGCATTTTATTCCAGTGCTTAACTACTCTGACAGACAGTTAGGAAGTTTTTCCTAATGTCCAACCTAAACCACCCATGCTGCAATTTAAGCCCATTGCTTCTTGTCCTATCCTCAGAGGTTAAGAACAATTTTTCTTCCTCCTCGATGTAACAACATTTTACATACTTTAAAATGTATGTCCCCTCTCAGTCTTCTTCTCCAGACTAAACAAAGCAAATTTTTTCAATCTTCCCTCACAGGTCATATTTTCTAGACCTTTAATCACTTTCTCCAGTTTGTCCACATCTTTCCTGAAAATGTGGAGCCCAGAACTGGACACAATACCCCAGTTGAAGACTAATCAGCGCAGAGTAGAGCGGAAGAATTACTTCTTGTCTCTTGCTTACAATACTCCTGCTAATACATCCCAGAATGATGTTTGCTTTTTTTTGCAACCGCATTACACTCTTGACTCATATTTAGCTTGTGATTCACTATGACCCCCAGATCCCTTTCCGCAGTACTCCTTCCTAGGCAGTCATTTCCCATTTTGTAGGTGTACAACTGATTGTTCCTTCCTAAGTGGAGTATTTCACATTTGTCCTTATTGAATTTCATCCTATTTACTTCAGATCATTTCTCCAGTTTGTCCAGATCATTTTGAATTTTAATCCTGTCATCCAAAGCACTTGCAACTCCTTCCAGCTTGGTATCGTCCACAAACTTTATAAGTGTATGCTCTATGCCATTATCTAAATCCCTGATGAAGATATTGAACAGAACCGGACCCAGAACCATTCCCTGTGGGTCCCCACTCGTTATGCCTTTCCGGCATGACTGTGAACCACTGATAACTACTCTGGGAACGATTTTCCAACCTTATTGTAGCTCCATATAGGCTGTATTTCCATAGTTTGTTTATGAGACGGTCATGCAAGATAATATCAAAAGTCTTAAAGTCAAGATCTATCACATCTATTGTGCGCCCCCTATCCACAAGGCTTGTTAGCTTTCTTTGACAGGGTATCAGTTTGGTTTGACATGATTTGTTCTTGACAAATCCATGCTGACTTATTTATCACCTTATTCTCTTCTAGATGTTTACAAATTGATTGCTTAATTATTTTCTCCATTATCTTTCCGGGTACTAAACTTAAGCTGATTGGTCTAATTCCCTGGGTTGTCTGTACTTCCCTTTTTATAGATTGGCACTTTCTGGAATGTCCCCTGTCTTTTCAAAGATAATTGCTAATGGCTCAGATATCTCCTGAGTCAGCTCCTTGAGTATTCTAGGATGCATTTCATCAGGGCCTGGTGATCTGAAGACATCTAACTTGTCTAAATAATTTTGTACTTGTTCTTTCTTTAGACTCTGATCCTACCTCATTTTCACTGGTATTCACTGTTAGACATCCAATCGTCATCAATCTTCTTGGTGAAAACCGAAACAAAAGCAATTAAGCACCTCTGCCATTTCCACATTTTCTGTTGTAGTCTCCCCCCTACCCCATTGTGTAATGGACCTACTCTGTCCTTGGTCTTCCTCTTGCTTCTAATGTATTTGTAGAATTTTTTTTCTTGTTTCCTTTTAATGTCCCTCGCTAGTTTGATCTCATTTTGTGTCTTGGCTTTTCTAATTTTGTCCCTACATACTTGTGTTGTTTATATTCATCCTTTGTAATCTGACCAAGTTTCCACTTTTTGTAGGACTCTGAGTTTTAGATCATTGAAGATCTCCTGGTTAAGCCAGGTGGTCTCTTGCCATACTTCAAACTATCCCACTGCATAGGAAAGATAGAGATATTATTAAGGGCACAATAGCCTTTGAAAAACTGCCAACTGCCTTCAATTGTTTTTCCCCTTAGACATGCTTCCCATGGGATGTTACCTACCAACTCCCTGAGTTTGCTAAAGTCTGCCTTCTGGAAATCCATTGTGCTGTTCTCCCTCCTACCATTCCACGATCACTTTCACCCAAGTTGACTTCCACTTTCAAATTCTCAACCAGTTCCTCCCTATTTGTCAAAATCAAATCTAGAACAGCCTCAGACTTGGTCCTGTCTCAGAGCAGAGTTGGACTAGTTGACCTATCCAAACCTCTTCCAGCCCTACATTTGTGGGATTTGATATTAATTTATTAGCATCATTTTGTTAACCACCTAGGCAACAATATCCAGTGGGTGGTATAAAGGACCAGGAGACAGCACGCCCAAGTTCTAATCCCAGCTCTGCCACCTAATCATTGTGCAGCCTTAAGCAAGTCACTTCACTTTGTGTGTCCTTGGACTCCCCACCTGCAAAAAACAGGATAATAATGCTTACCTACTTTTGAAAATTACTTTGAGATCTATGGATTAAAGTCACGATAAGTATTTTTTATTCCTTTTTTTATTATTAGAGGTTACAGAACAGCTGCAATATCTTCGAGGTTTTGGTTATGTGATAGTTTCAATGTACTACAAACAAATATTTCTTTTTTCTACTGCTTGAAATGAGGGTTACAAGTAGCCTTCCCTTCACACAGGTAGGCATAGGTACAGCTTTAAATCTACAGTTCACAGAAAATGTATCTGGAGCAGTATGGTGAGGAAGCTCGTATAAGACCTATATAATATAAACTATAGACTAGCATGAGCAATAGTAGATAATACTGTCTTAGGTTTAGGAACAATCTTTTGTTGCTTAAACAACTGAATATATTTTGCTATCACATTCTTACAAAGATCCAATTTTAAATTACTAACAAATTAACTTACCTTAGGGAATTGTTTTACTGGAATTAATACTTTCTGCCCCAGCTTCATATTTTTATTTATCACTACATCAATATACTTTTCTTCTTCCTTTCCTTCCCCTTTTTGGAATTTCTCAATTTCTGGAAAGAAAAGTACAAAAATCTGTTACTGATTTTTTTTAAACTGGATATCATGTTCCCAAGTAGAGGAATAACTTATAGCAGCAAAAATTCCAAAACCAGGGTGTAACTTGTAAAATAGACTGACTTCTCTCCTAGGCTGCAATCTACAGCCACATATTTGAGTCAAGGTAATTTTTTAAAATACTTTATCTGTTACTATCAGCACTTTGGACTACAACTGACATTTAAGAAAATATAATTTATACCACACACTGAATCATTTATAAGACTTAGAAGTTACTCAGCTTGGACAATGAAATGTCTGAACTACCATTTTAGGGGGCTCTCCTGCATTTGCCTTATGCCGTTGCATGTTTCAGCTTCCAAAACTTCAAGTTTTAAATAAAAGGAAATCATTCAATGAAAACTCAAGCGCTCATGAGAACATTTCTATTTGATTTTATAAAACCCTTGAATTAAGAAAACAAATCTTGTAGCTTAAGCACAAAACAGTTGATTTGGAAAAAAAACCTCTTTAAAGTGCTTTAATTTTTATTTATATATATGTGATGGAATGTACCTGGACTTTCCTTGGCTGTATGCCTACTACACCCCGCCCTAGAAAAGGGTGGCAAAGGTGGGTCCTCCAGGCCTGCCTAGAGGCCTTGTGGAAGCAGACAATCCGAACTCAGCAAGCTCAGCTAAAAGACGCTGCAGGGCCTTAGCTGGTCAGTTCCTGGCTAGTGCTAGAGGGTACTCCGTTCTGGCCAGAAGATCTTGATGGGCTGTTTGCACTAAATCTGGGAGTGAGAGGACCTGAGAACTCTAACCCTAAGGTAAACAGGTAGATGTAAAGGGATCAGGTGGGAAGAGGCCCAGGGACTGTAACAGCAACTAATTAAATGAAGCAGTATCTGTGTCTGCCTGCATTGGAACTTGAAGTAGCGGGTGGACCCAGGTTCCCATACCAGCCACTGTCAAAGTGGCCTAAGCCCCCAAGAAGGGGACAAGGATCCTTTAGAAGCATGAGAGAAGAGCTGGATTTAAAGGGCCCAAAGATAGGAGGTGAAGACCCTGGTGAATGCATCCGATGAAGTGAACTGTAGCTCACGAAAGCTTATGCTCAAATAAATTTGTTAGTCTCTAAGGTGCCACAAGTACTCCTTTTCTCTTTGTGAATACAGACTAACACAGCTGCTGCTCTGAAACCTGGTGAAGACAGTTTGGCAAATGCTTTGCTACCCCAAAAGGGCTCCATTTTGATGGTGTGACTTCGCCAGAGGGTCGAACCACTGAAGACCAGCTTAGTGAGGTTGGCAACCAACAGCGGGCTCCAGAAGTAGGGGAAACAATTACAGTACCACACCTTCCTGCTAGTGGATACTTGAGGTGAGTGCCCCATTACAATATTGTATATAGTTTATTTGTATTTAAATTCTCTTCTCCCTCCATAATTCACTCCCTATTCTCAACATACATTTTAACAAGAGTTGTAAAGGAGTTATAATTCTCCACTGTATATGTTTGACATCTACTTACACACATTACTGTTAGCCTCCAGATGAAGTAAAAACAGTCTTTCCAATGTTTAAAGCTACAAACTACCAAAACAAATAACCACATGCCAAGTCCAAAAGTCTAGGACTGAAGTTAATGTACAGATGATAACATTCCTGTGGATGATGGTTAGAAACACATTCACTCTTCATACTTTTGAACATCCTGAGAATGTTATTTCCGCATCCACATCTATGGTCTCTCATTACGTTTTCCACATTACTTTAACACAGTCTCCTTTAAAACAAAGAGTAAAGCTTTGCATATGCTTAAATCTTTGCAGTACTAGAGCCCTAAACCCTGATCCTGCAATATGTTAACCAGATGTGGAGTCCTGTGCCCACACAGAGCCCAGCTGATTTTAGAAGTGCTCCATACAGGCATAGGGTCCCCCTCCCCCATGATGTCATATTAAAAGATCAGGGGCCTTTGTCAGTAAACCGCTCTGCAAACTGATGGCAATTACCATAACTTTTGTTTAGGCTTGTCTATACTACTGCGCAGTAGTATAATCTAAAAATCACGTAGCTGAAGTTGCGTGAATAGCCTAGCTGAAGTTGACGTACTTAGATCTATTTACCACTGTGCCTTCAGTGCGGTAAGTATACAGCTGATGCTCTCCCATAGACTCCGCTTGTGCGCCTCATTCTGGTGGAGTACTGGAGTTGACAGGAGAGTGCTCAGCGGTCAATTTAATCGACCCCTGCTGCATCGATCGCTGCTTGCCAATTCGGTGGGTAGTGTAGACAAGAATCATAGAATATCAGGGTTGGAAGGGACCTCAGGAGGTCATCTAGTCCAACCCCCTGCTCAAAGCAGGACCAATCCCCAACTAAATCATCCCAGCTAGGGCTTTGTCAAGCCTGACCTTAAAAATATCTAAGGAAGGAGATTCCACTACCTCCCTAGATAACGCATTCCAATGTTTCACCACCCTCCTAGTGAAAAAGTTTTTCCTACTATCCAACCTAAACCTTCCCCACTGCAACTTGATACCGCTACTCCTTGTTCTGTCATCTGCTACCACTGAGAACAGTCTAGAGCCATCCTCTTTGGAACCCCCTTTCAGGTAGTTGAAAACAGCTATCAAATCCCCCCTCGTTCTTCTCTTCTGCAGACTAAACAATCCCAGTTCCCTCAGCCTCTCCTCATAACTCATGTGTTCCAATCCCCTAATCATTTTTGTTGCCCTCTGCTGGACTCTTTCCAATTTTTCCACATCCTTCTTGTAGTGTGGGGCCCAAAACTGGACACAGTACTCCAGATGAGGCCTCACCAATGTCGAGCAGAGGGGAACGATCACGTCCCTCGATCTGTTGGCAATGCCTTTACTTATACATCCCAAAATGCCATTGCCTTCTTGGCAACAAGGGCACACTGTTGACTCATATCCAGCTTCTCGTCCACTGTAACCCCTCGGTCCTTTTCTGCAGAACTGCTGCCGAGCCATTTAGTCCCTAGTCTGTAGTGGTGCACGGGATTCTTCCGTCTTAAGTGCAGGACTCTGCACTTGTCCTTGTTGAACCTATAACAGCCCTTTGTCAACAGGAACAAAATTTATTGAAACACCTGTTAAAAGTTTATTCAACGTAGGCTTGATCCTACACCCACTGAATTAAATAGCAAAGCTTCTAATGACATCAGTCATGCAGGAACAGAGTCTTGTTTATTCCCCACATTTTTGCTTTGGGTCGACACAAAACTCTGAATTATTTAAAAAATGACTAAGAGAACCAGAGTGTCTTCAAGGTATGCTCTCACAAACTAATTTGTCTCCTTCACTGCTAGCAGAAAAAAATTTAGAAGGAACTAAAACTAGCTCATCGACAAATCTATTCCTACTGGTAAATAGGCAGCTTTGGATCATTAGTAATTGATTTTAATGAATACCAAGTCATTCTTGTTCATCACTGCAATAAAATTTGAGGGACAGCTAACAGATCAATCAGCTCACATTTTTCCTCACTACTGAAATTTAACTGTTTTTATTTTTAGGATAGACTTTCACACAGCAAACAAAAAGTAAGAAATTAATACAGATAATAAGCAGGAGTATGTATTTCCTATGACCCTACAAATTAAACAAAAACAGGATTCACAAATGAAGATAAAAAAGTTTCTGGTAGGGTGTGCTTCTAAAGTTTGGCTACTGAAATAAATTTCAAAGTTAATAAATGCAAAAATAAAACCAAAACTATTTTTAGATGTCACAAATATCTGTTGGCCATCTCTTTAATTTTAAAGTCCTAGTGCATTTTGACAACTGAGTCAAATGTAAAGTTAGCTTGAAATTTACTTTCAGGTGAAATTGACAAGAGTGTGTATCTACAACAGTTAGGAATTTAGGTTATACAAAGATTGAAGTTTAATGATCCATTTAAAGTTATAAAGCTTTTCCTTTTTATAGATTTATATCTCCAGTTCACATGTCAAGTGTAGTACTGTCTAAAATACTAAACTAGCTAGAATGCCTTTTTCCAAGCAAGGTAAACTTGATTATAATCATCTATGTTATATATCGCTCAGCTAATAAGGTCAGCATATTACAAAACTTTTTAAGAGGCTGTTTACTCAATTAAAATAAATTCTGCAATATTTAATATGGAAAAAGTGGGAGAAAATGTGTGTGTTAATTGCAACATCAAAAGACAACATACTAAAGATATATAGACTCCAGATAAACCCAAAGCTTTATCATTTAAAAGACTTTGGTTATTCAACACTGGTCCCATTTTACTGACATAACATCTCATGAAAGATCACAACACGTTGTATATTAATTGTTTGTAATATAATCTTTTGCCTATGTATTTATTGCCTGTGATTGAAACAAATTAACTACAATAATAGAAATATATAAGCCTCAGATTTCATTATTTCCCATCCTTTGTATAACAATTTTTACTAGAAATTGCATAGAGGTGGAAAGTAAAACAAAAAAGTTTCCAATGTACACTTTTACTTGTTTTATTTTGTTTCACGGAGATAAAAGCGCCACTCAAAATTGAGACTTCTGGGCACGTACTGTGCAGGAGTAAGTTAAATTTGCAGTGACTTCTGATTATGAAACTAACGTATTAATAGATTATATGTAAGAAACACATAACTTATTCTATGAATTAAAGTAAATTTACTAGAAAAGAAATTATCTGGCATTGTTTATCTCTGCAGGTGAGCTAACCTGTAAACAGTCACGTTTTTCTTATTAAAAAGGTTTCTCATCTCAGCATAACCAAATAAAAACTGAGGTTTGTTTTCTTCTACTAATTAAAGCTGAAGTCATGCACTGTTGCACTCAATTGAACAGATGACTTAAGATTTATTCCTCTTTTCCCAGGGCAACAAGCAAATTTAACTAGTTCTAAACCAAATCAGAAAGGACTTTTAATAAAACTTTAAAATCTACTTTTGCAATGAATGGTGGTTCACTCTAGGCTTTTATGTACACTGATAGCAAAGAACAAAAAAGTCACACAACTGAAGATAATCAGCAGTCTGACCAAGAGCTGCTTACAGAATTAAGATACATTGGATAAGTAAAATAAAAGCTCCCACGATGCCTATGTGCGCTATTCAATAGACATTGGGATTAGTTGCCTACCATCATGAGCACACTGTAAAATATGCTATTCTCTTAAAATGAGATTTTACTCTACAAAATAAAGAGTAATGAATATATATGAACTCAGTGTTCTTAAGTACCTCACTTTAAGGACAATCAATCCACTTAATATTTGTTTACATGTAATTTTATTGTAATTTGTCCTACTTCAAATATTTTAAATTTCTAAATTAGATTTAAGTTGATATTAGTAAAAATATGTATTATCTGGGACATAAAATGCTATAAAAACAGGTAGCTTTAAGATATTGTATTCATTCACCAATGATAGATAATTAGTTAATTCAAAATATGTATCACAGATAAGTGAAAATTCATTGATTCATCTGAATATTAGCATTTCTGTCCAGAGCAAGGCATATCAATGTACATTTTATTGACCAGCCATTTGACCTATCCTACATGTCTTGCTTTCCCAATGGTTTTTCAAGCTTTTTCTTAGCCTCAATACAACTATTTTGTAAATCCTTAAAGGGCCACTCATAACTTGCTGGTAAATAACAGATGTTCTTTTAAAAATTGCCATAGTCAGGCTTTTTTTTCCTAAAATGAATTACTCTTCTTCCAGTAATAATAAACCTTCCCCCAATAGTCACAATGTTAGTACTAAAAACAAAAACACACAAGACTTCTCCTATTACTCTGTTTTAACAGAATAATAATAAACTGCTGTTCCAAGATTTGTGCTAGTTCATGTTATCATAAAATTGAATTGGATTCTGAAAGAGCATTTAAAAAAAAACCCTACAGCAGTGTCCTGTTGGCTGTTGTAACACTAAAGAAACACAGAAAAAATTATTATGCATTGCAGAGCCAATTTATTTTTTACCTCTATCTTTTCTTCTCTTTCTGCTCATTTCTTCCTACTTCCAACCCCCTTTCAGGAAAGCATGAACACCAAAAGTTTTAGCATCAGAGTATACACTCATAAGATATACAAGACTCATTTGACAAATATTCATGTATATCAAGCTTAACTTAATTGGGGAAAACTATGCCAGTCCAAAGAGCAAATCCAATCAGATTTTCAAGGTCGAACAGATAGGAGGATTTGCTTTCCCTAATCCCGAGATTACATTCTGTACTACTCGGCTTTGTGGGACAGTGCAGTCTCCTTGTTCAGAAATAATAAATGAACATGTGATTAACGCTTCTGATAATGCCAAGGGATTAAAATCCCATGTTCTCAGGCCATAGATGTAGCATTTGCATTCGTCTAGGAATTCGGCTGAATGAATAATTACGTGGTTTTTTTTATCCACAGCAGAGAAGGCTAAGCAATGATTGCTTGCCGATTAACCCATATGACACAATACAACATTAATGAATATATTAGATAATGGCAAAGTAGACTTCTTTAACTTTAATCCCAAACTAGAATTAATCTTCCTATCAGAGAACTACAATAGTCAGGCATGTTATTTCCAATTTAAATGGTATTGCTTAGGCTTTTAAGTACTGCATATCTGCCTTTATCTGTTTAATTGTCATCATCCTTAGTCTGAGGCCAAAATGTCAAACTCAAATCTGAAGTAGGTATTGCTATAGTCTGTTCTTTTGTGGGCTGTTGTGTCAAACGATGTTGCACAAAACTGAATTCCCGATGCAATGTTTTCCAGCTCACTGAGATTATAGCTCCTAAACAAGATCCAAAAAGATGGTTTCTCCGACTAGGAGGGCTATTTTTTTCAACATGACAGATGCAAGGATGAGAGCTAAAAATGCATTTCCTAATCTAAAAGGGATGTTCTTACAGCAATACACTGAAGTTTTCATGCAGTCTCTACTTATGTCTAGGTTTTCTGAAACTACTGATGCTGTGCTTACAGCTCAATTATGAATAACAAAAATAACTGAGAACAATTTTTGTATCTGCAAGCCTGGAAAAGGGAGACAAGAAACCACATCATTATTTTCAAACAGGTACAGTGGCCATAAAATACAAGACTCTTCACCAAACTTCTTTTGCACAAAACCTAATTACTTTACGTAATGTAAAAAGTCAGCAGGGCTAGTACTTTTTTTCCTTTTTAGAATAGTATGAATTCAGAGCTTCTAAAAGGAAATGACTGAAAGTTTGTTGACAAGTTATAGCAACGGACTTGACTGAACAATCTAAAATGGACAAGAGAATAGGATAGTCAACAGCGTAAGGAAGTACTGAAGAAACAGTAATTATAACTGAACTGGTCCAGCCCCACATTTCTGATCTTTAGGATCAGATCCAGACACAAAATAAGTACTTTTAAAAATATCTTCTGTCCACTGACCCCAAAGCAGTTTGCAATCAATACCCAAGTGATAATATATAGAATATATAAATGTGGGCCTTAAGTTAGTTTTAACAAATATATTTGAATGGTCTCATGATACCACATTGATTTAAGGCATCCAAATCCACTCCATCCATCCCCCCCCCCCACCAGATTCAAGACCACCTTATTCTTAGGATCATTTGAAACTGGTTCAGTAAACATGGGTCACGCTGCTGAAGCCAACTAAACTGGGTCTATACTAGCTTTAACCAAATTTTAAAATCATGTTAGCTGAATCCGTTTTAAACCTATTAGAAAGTTTCCCCTGGATAGACAGGCCTTAGATTTCCTTTTTCAAAAAGTTTTAACTTTAGCAAAAAGGTTAAGCAACTGATTGCAATATGCCTACACACCAGTGGTTCTCAAACTTTTGTAATGGTGACACCTTTCACACTGCAAGCCTCTGAATGTGACCCCCCCCCTTATAAATTAAACACTTTAAAAATATTTAGCACTATTAGAAATGATGGCAGCAAAGCAGGTTTTGGGGTGGACTCTAACCGCTCACAACCCCCCACGTAATAACGTTGCGACTCTGAGGGGTTGTGACCCCCAGTTTGAGAACCCATGCTACACACTACACAATTAATTTTTTGTAGGATTGGGGCCTTAGTATAACCATAGGGAAGATACTGTGGTTATACTAGTAATGTTTTACACTACAGTTTAAAACCGAAACAGATTCACTTGAAAGAATATTTAAAAGAAGCAAGATCAGCAACAAATATGTATCCTTGACAGGAAGCCAAAGGAAATATCAGTTTTATCTACCTTCAAGTTCAGAAAACTTTCACTTGACACTGTGCCAAATCCAGCCAACCATATAATAATTTATATAAGTGCAACTGTTTCTATTTCAGACGGAAGTGAACAAAAGAGCCCAATCCTCCATTCTTTATACACCCATCATTGACTTCAAATGAAAACTCTATATAAAAGACCAGATGCTATAAAGCATCTAAGAGCTGACAAGACAAAAATGTCTCCATTAAAGATTATAGCTAGAAATTCAACTAACTACTACAACAAATCAAAGCGAAACAAGATGGTGACCTTCCTTTAAATGCTGCCAGTGCCTGATTGATCTTGAGGTGCGGTAAGGGAGGAGAAAGGTTCTGGATTGTGGAAGGGAGTCCCAAAGAATCCAGAAGGGCCATCAGTAAGGATGTGGGACCAATTCTGAGAATGCCACTGACTCTTAAAATGCTGAGGCTGAACTGTACTACAGTGGACAAGCACTTCACTAGGGCTGTTGGGCAAGCTCAGATCAGGACACAGCGGATCCAATTTCCAAGTCCTATGAGGAGTCCATTTCCTGGAGGTGAATGCCTGACTGTGAAGATGGTGTCACCAGGAGGACTTCAGCTTCCTGGACCACAGGATGTTGTTCAAGGAAGAAGGAATGCTATCATGGAAGGTGAAGAACATCTTCGCATACAAACTGGCAAACATAGTGAAGAGAGCTTTAAACTAGGTTCGATGGGAGCAGAAGACAAAAGTCCCCAGGAAAGTCAGTCAAAAAGAGAAGGGTCAGAATCTGGGTGGGGGGGGGAAGCATAGAATGTTATAGCAGTGATAAGAGAGACAAGAGAGAACATAGGGAGAAAATCAAATCAGTATCTTAGATGTCTGCATCCTAAATGTGAGAAGTGTGGGGAATAAGCAGGAATAACTAGAAATACTGGTTAATAAAAAGAACGGACATAGCTGGCAACACAGAATTGATGGGATAATACACAGGACTCTAATATTGGTATAGAAAGGTACAGCTTGCTCAGGAAGGACAGGCAGGGAAAAAAGGGAGGAGGTGTTGCCTTATACATCAAAATGTATACAATTGGACTTAAGTTGAGATGGAAATAGGAGACAGACTTGTTGAAAGTCCCTGGATAAGGATAAATGGGGGAAAAACCAAGGGTGATATCATGGTAGGGGTCTACTACAGAACACCTAACCAAGCAGAACAGGTGGATGAGGCTTTTTATAAACAAAATCATCCAAAGCACTGGACTTGGTGGTGATGGGGGACTTCAATGACCCAGACATCTGCTTGGAAAAGAACACAACAAGCCACAGATTATCCAATAAGTTTTTGGAATGTATTGGAGATAATTTTCATTTCAGAGGGTGGAGAAAGATACTAGGAGAGAAGCTGCTCTAGATTTGACAAATGGGAAAGAACTGGTTAAGAATTTGAAAGGCAGCTTTGGGGAAAATGATCATGAAATGATTAGTTGTTCATGATTCTAAGGAATGATAGGAGGGAAAACAGCACAATAAAGAGAATGGATTTCAAGAAGGCAGACTTTAGCAAACTTAGGGAGTTGGTAAACAAGATCCCATGGGAAGCAAGCCTAAGGAGAAAAAACAGTTCAAGAGAGTGCAGTTTTTCAAAAAAAAAAAAAAAAGACTATATTAAGGGCACAAAAGCAAACGATCCCACTACATAGGAAAGAAAAAGTATGGAAAGAGACCACCTGGCTTAACCAGGAGATCTTCAATGATCTGAAGCTCAAAAAAAGAGTCCTACAAAAAGTGAAAACTAGGTCAAATTACAAAGAATATGAACAAAATGCCACAAGTAAGTAGGGACAAGACTTAGAAAGGCCAAGGTACAAAATGAAAGTCAACTAGCTAGACACACAAAGTAACAAGAAAACATTTTACAAATACATTAGAAGCAAGAGGAAATCCAAGGAAAGGATAAGCCAGTTACTCAATGAAGGGAGAAAAAACAAACAGAAAAAGTGCTAAATGACTTTTTTGTTTCAGTTTTCAGCAAAAAGTTTAGTAGGAATTGGACAAAGCCCTGGCTGGGATGATTTAACTGGGAATTGGTCCTGCTTCGAGCAGGGGGTTGGACTAGATGACCTTCTGGGGTCCCTTCCAACCCTGATATTCTATGATTCTATGACATCTAACTTAAAGAATGCCAATGAAAATGAAGTAGGATCAGAGGCTGAAGTAGGGAAAGAACAACTTAAAAATTATTTAGACAACTTAGATGTCTTCAAGTCACCAGGGCCTGATGAAATACATCCTAGAATACTCAAGGAACTGACTGAGGAGATATCTGAGCCATTAGGATTATCTGGAAGATGGCAGAGATTCCAGAGGACTGGAAAGGGGCAAATAAATAAGGACAACCTGGGGAATTAAAAACCTGTCAGCTCAACTTCAGTACCCAAAAAGATAATGAAGCAAATAATTAAGTAATCAATTTGCTAACATCTAGGAGAGAATAAGGTGACAAGTAACAGTTCAACATGAATTTGTCAAGAACAAATCATGACAAACCAACCCAATAGCTTTCTTTGACAGGGTAAAAAGTCTTATGGATGGGGGGGAAGGCTATTGATACCGTCTCACATGACCTTCTCAAACAAATTAGGGAAATACAACCTAGATGGAGCTATTATAAAGATGTGTGCATAACCGGTTGGAAAACCACTCAATTATCAGTGGCTCACAGTCAAGCTGAAAGGGCATATGGCGGGGGTCCTGCAGGGATCAGTTCTGGCTCTGGGTCTATTCAATATCTCCATAAATAATTTAATAATGGCAGAGAGAGCACACTTATAAAGTTTGCCAATGATACCAAACTAGGAGGGGTTGAGAATGCTTTGGAGGATAGGCTTAAAATTCAAAGTGATCTGGACAAACTGGAAAAAATGGTCTGAAGTAAATAGGATGAAGTTCAGTTAGAACAAATGCAAAGTACTCCACTTAGTAATAAACAACCAGCTGCACACATACAAAATAGGAAATGACTGCCTAGGAAGGGGTATTGCAGAAAGGGATCTGGGAGTCATAGTGGATCACAAGCTAAATATGAGTCAGTGCAACACTGCTGCAAAAAAAGTGAACGTTATTCTGGGATGTATTAGCAGGAGTGTTGTAAGCAAAACAAGTAGTAATTCTTCTACTCTACTCCATGCTGATTAGGCCTCAACTGGAGTACTGGTGTCCAGTTCTGGGTGCCACATTTCAGGAAAGATGTGGACAAATCGGAGAAGTCTAGAGAAGAAGAGCAACAAAAATTACTAAAGGTCTAGAAAACTTTACCTATGAGGGAAGATTTAAGAAACTGGGTTTGTTTAGTGTGGAGAAGCACAGACTGAGAGAGGACATGCTAACAGTTTAAGTACATAAAAGGGTACATACAAGGACGAGGGAAAAAAATTGTTCTAGTTAATCTCTGAGGATAGGACAAGAAGCAATGGGCTTAAATTGCAGTAAGGGCAGTTTAGATTGGATATTAGGAAAAACGTCCTTACTGTCCAGGTAGTTAAGCACTGGAATAAATTGCTTAGGGTGATTGTGGAATCTCCAAACACTGGAGATTTGTAAAAACAGGTTAGAGAGGGATGGTCCGATAATACTTAATCTTGTCATGAGTGCAGGGGACTGGACTAGAAAACCTCTCAAGGTCCATTCCAGTCCTACAACTCTGATTCCTCTGACCACACAGGAACTGAACCTGTAGGTCTTGAGATGGGGGTACTGGCAAAATCATTGCTGGCTTGCTTCTAGACTCAGTCTTCCACAGAGGTGCCACATGAGTAGAAGAAGTCAGTACTGATCGATGCTCTGGGGCTAGAATTGAGACTGCAGGAGCACGTGGTTCCAATGTCAGTACCATGCAAGGCTCTTGAATCACAGAAGAGGTCAAGTTACTTCCTATCTGCCTCAAACACCTCGGGTGTCAACAGCACCAGAAGGAGTCTTGAATCTGTGGTTCCAAGAGGTGCATTGATGCTTCAGGGATTTATATCAATGGACCCTTCCTGGGTTCTGGAGTCAATCCTTTGTGGTTCATAGGATTGCTCCAGAGGGTGCAACTTTTTAGGATACACCTGAGAGTCATTTTGAGACTCGGTGCCTTCCTTGTGGTAGGTCCCAGTACTGATTCCTTAGGACTTACAGAAGTTCTTCTTAGACACTGGCGATGCACATCTGGCTCATGACTCTTAGAGGAGGAGGAGGAGCATTTCTTATAACCTCTGAAGTGCTCAGTACCCATTTAAAGCAGGTGGGTTCCAATGGTGGATCAAGTACAGACTCTGAGCAGATACTTAAGTCTGGCAGCCCTGTTCTTTTTTCAAAACAGAGTTTGACCTCCCTACAAATGTGACATTTGTCACTCAAATGCACCTTAATGCAACTGGGATGAGGGTCACTCACTGGCACAGACCTGTTACATGAACGGCAGGCCTTGAAGCAAGGAGAATGGGGCACCAAGCTGGCACCGGTGGTCCCACACTAAAGAGATTGTTATAATGTAAACTTATACCTACTATGTGTAGAACTATATACAAGACAAACACTCTAGATACTAAGCGAAGGAAGATATGAAGATAACAGGTCTTCAGTCACTGTGATCTTGCTTTAAAATATTCCTTACCCGAAATACTTATATTGGTGACTGAACGGTTTCTTTTCAGACCAGCAACCACTCTCTTTAGTGGAAAAAATATTCTACAACACACAAGTGGTAGGAAACTGAACTTTTAACACTACTTAGATTACATGTAAATGGAGAAGCATGTTTTTTTGGCACTTCCTGATTTATACTGGCTGGTACATGGATCAAACTGAAAACAAAACATATTCTATAAAAATTACTATATTACATTGAAGCTGAAGAACTCAAATCAAATATTAAGAACCATGCAGAAGATGAACCCTGGAAGCAAACCACTTTAGTATTCTCATTCATTTCCCCTATGTACACACATTACTTGCAGTACTTTTACATTGCATTGCAAACTCCTGTTTATGGCATAAGAGGAATATAGATAGTTACACTTTTAAAGTTGTATTTAAAGGTTAATCTCAGACAGATAAAGGTAACTAGTCTAACAGTACAAGCCATCTGACTTATAATAAAGTATACACCTCAGCAATAAGATATCTGGGTATTTAAAGGTTACTGGAAGCTATAACAATGTATAAAAACATGTGTGGGGGAATACTAATGATATAGGCTTTAATCTAGTTTAAGGTTATGAATACTTTTTTTGAGGACATCTGAATTAAAGTATACAGACAAGACGCAATATCTGAATTATACTTCTTTAACTGGACTAGTTTTGTATCAATCTGCCTACAAATCAAATGACTTAAGACCTGAAAAATTAGATACCATGAATAGGTCAGCATACATTTTTGGAGACCCAAAGGGTTTATCAGACAAAGTTTAACACAACTACAAGTTAATATCTTCCTAAACTAATGACTTTTTGGGGGAGTAAAGTGTGTAGATTATTAAAGTCTCAGTACTGAAAACTGAGTCAACTCTTCAGCTAAATCAGCAGAAGGGTTAAGCTACATTTCTCACTTTTAATTGCAAAGGCCATTTAGATATACTGCAAAAGATCAGCTCTCTTATACAATTACCAGGCTCTGGAGGTCACCAATTAGAACCCTGCAAGGATTTGAATTAAAAAAGGCTTTGTGATTAGGTGAAGTAATGATCCAAGAAAGAGATTAGTTCTGTTCAGACTGCACTCATTATAAAACCTATTTCCTTTGTGCGAAGATTCAGTGTCTCTCACATTTATCCTGCTGGCGTTATCACACTACGAGACAGAAATATGACTGCACTAATACATTCTGTAAAAGGCATAAGAGCATTTAACTCCCTATTTTATCACTAGATGTGAAAGTGGACAAAGCGTTTTTTTTCCCTATTGACTAGCTACAAGTATGTCACAAAACTTAAAACAGTAAGAGCCACAATGAATATGGCAGGTAAGTCTAAGGAAAAATTCAACTATTCATTTCTGGTCTTGGGTTTTTTTGCTTTAAAAAGTAGTTCAGTACAGGCTGTGGGTTTGGGGATGGAGTGGGGGGATGGTGTTTGTTTTTGTGGGGTTAAAACAGGAGACCGGTACCATACTATACATTTAAGTGTGTGGAGAAATTGATACCTTAGAAAGACTATTTTAGGTGGTTATTAATGTACCTGGGACTGTTATTCTTAAATCCAGATGGATTCTAAATTTGAAAGATTCTAATTACATTCCAAAAGAGAAAAACATTCAATGTATGTATAACTTGTATGGGCAAAAAAACCCAGAACTGTTGAATAAAGAATTTAGAGACTTTTAAAAACAAATATGAAATGTGTGTGGAGGGGGGGTGGGAAATCATGTAATAAGAGGAGGTTACTTAGCTGTAACTGGAGGCTCTTCAATATGAGAGATCCCTTTCTGTATTCCACTTCCCAGCTCCTCATTCTCCTCTGCTGCAGATAGTTTGGATTTGCAGTGGAGAAGGAACTGGAGAGGCAGTCACAGTCCGCCCCACCCTTTATCACCCGAGACGAAACCATGGGGCGACTCAGGGTGCACATGCAGACCAACAGACACTACTACTTTCAAATTGTCCAGCTCTGGACACATCGTATGCATGAGTAAACGATCAGTGGAATACAAATAATAGGGGCCACACATTTGGAAGAACCCTCAGCTACAAGTAACCAACCTTCTTCTTTACATGATGGTCCGCATTGTTGTCCACAGAGGGTGGTTAGCAAGCAGTACCTAATTCAAAAAAGAGGGTGCAACTATGAAGATGGAAGGGTGGAGTGAAGGACAGCTATGCCGAAGGAGACATCCATCACAGGAGTCTTGCACCAAGGCGTAATGCATAGCAAAGGCGTGTACTGAACTCCACGTGGCTGCTCTACATATGTCAAGGAGCAGCATGTCGTGGAGGGAAGCCATGATCGAAGCCTGGCTCTTGTGGATGCAGTCCCGATAACTGATAAAGTGTAATGCACCCCAAAATCCACTTGGAGATTCTCTGTGTAGAGATAGCTGAAAGAGTTAAGTGTCAAGCAATTACAACAGCCATCCTGGGGGATTTCCTAGTCAGTCTCATTCTCTGCAGGTAAAAGGCCAAGGCCCAACGAACATTAAAGGAACGGAGTTGTCAGCCCTCTTCCAAGATGTGCGGCATTGGGGGGCGGGGGGCGCAGGTAAGTGAATGGGTTGATTAACAAGAAACTGGGAGATGACCTTTGGCAGAAATTTGGGTACAGGCACAAGGACACCATCTTTCTGGAAAGTGGTAAAAGGAGGGTCTGCCATCATGGCCCCAAGCTCAACAACCCTTCTTGCTGAAATGATAGCAACAAGGAAGGCGACTTTCATGGAAAGGAGGGACAGAGCATGCTGTCAGCAGTTGGAATGGCAGTTTCGTTAGTACAGATAGAACTAGGTTGAGGTCCCATAGTGGAGCAATGGGTTGCATGGGTAGGAAGGTTCTGATGAGACCCTTCCAAAAACCTAGCAGTCAAGAGATGTGAAGACTGAATCCACACAGGGTTTGAGAGGGGGAGCGTGTGAAAGGTGCTAATTTCCACTAGGTGGACCTTGAGGGCAAGACCCAATGCCTTCAAGGGGAATCCCCTCCATTTCCAGGGAAAGTCCCTGTTCTTGTACAGGAGATGAAGCATTCCACTTCGCCTGGTAACAACTGGAGAGGATGTTTTGCACTTCTGATGAACACTCCCGTTCTATACAAGATGCCCATCCAAATACCACAAGCAAAGCGCTTATGGATTGGGATGTCTGATCTTGCCACTGTGTTATGACAGCATACTGGGGAAGGCGGGAAAAGGCAGACATATGTAGCAGTTTGGGAGACCAGAATTGTGTGGGCCAGTAGGGGCCATCAGGATGACTGTTGCTCCGTCTCATCTGATCTTGTGGAGTACTCGTGGTAGGAATGGAAGAGGCGGGAAGGCGTAGTTGATCTGATCTGACCACGGCACTATGAGGGCAACACCCTGAGAGTGGAGACCCAAGAGACTCATATCCCTGGAGCAGTATTTACTGTATTTGTTGTTGATGGGGAAAGCAAAGAGGTCTCTGGTCAGAGTCGCTCACACCCCCCTGCCGCCCAAATCAGCTGAAGATGTCATATACCATGGTGCTGGAGTTCCCACTTGTGCCCAATCACCAAGTGCCTGTTGAGAGAATCTGCAACCATGTTTTGCATCCCTAGGAGATAGGCTGCCAATAAGAGGATATGGTGAGTGATGCACCAATTTCATAGGTTGACTGCTTCTGCACATAAAGCAGTTGACTTCATGTGATGTAGCAAACAGTGGTGGTGGTGGTGGTGTCTGACATAAGAACATGATGGAAACGGATGAACAGGACGAAAGCTTGGCAGGCCTTCCTTACAGCCTTACTTCCTTACAGCCCAGTGCTTCAGAATGTTTATGTGCATCCTGGATTACTGAGGAGCCCATGTTCCGTGTCATGTGGCCCCCCCACGCCCAGCCTATGAGGAATGCATCAGTGATAATTGTTTTGTCCGAGGAGGAGGGTAGAAAGGGAATCCTAATGCAGACCTGACGTGGGTCCATCCAGCAGTGGAGGGAAGAGAGTACTCGGGGGGGGGGGGGGTGGAGGGGCGGGACGGTCAGCATTTGGTTCATGGTGTGATGTTTACTCTTCCAAACTATCTGCAGCCACCTCTGGAGGTAGGAAAGGTGATGACATATGTGCACGAGGCCAAAGACAGAGAGACAAGTCCTGTCTGGGACCAAAGGATTGTTGATGATGAGCGTTCTGAGTTCTTGCAGACGCTCATCATCTGTCTAATGGTAGGTACGCCTGTGCTGTGACTGAGTTGATGGAGGCTCTTATGAAGTCTAGGAATTGTGAGAGGTCCATGGTTTTGTTTTTTTTTGGTTTTTTTTTGCATTGATGCTTACTCCAAGGGAGAAAAGGAGGCTGAGCGACACGGAGGTTGAAGCTTGAGCTTTCACCTCTGGATTGTGCCACCAGGAGCCAGTCAGTCAATCGAGATATGGGAATATAAGGACCCAATAACGCCTGATGTAAGCCGCTACAATAGAGAAAACCTTGGTTAAGACCCTGAGAGCAGTGGTGAATCCAAATGGGAGAACCCTGTACTGAAAATGGTGCAAACTGACTGAACCTCAAAACAGTCAGTGTGCCAAATAAATGTCTGTGTGAAAGTAGGTGTCTTGAATGTCAAGAGATGTAAATCACGTGAGTTTAAAAACAAAACAAAAAAAAATCATGCTTGTTGCAAGTGTGACCATATGAAACAAGCCACTGAGAATGTGTAGGTCTGGAATCAGCCTCCACCCACCCTTCTTTTTGGGTATTAGGAAATAAGTTGTCTGAGGAGGGACCTGCTCTATCGCTCCTCTTTGTCTTAAGGAGTTCACCTCTTGGGTGACGATGCAGTCATGAGAGTAGCCTTGAAGAGAGATTGGGGAGAGGGGAAGCTGTGAATGAGGTAGCGTGATTAACTCAATTGTATAGCCATGGTGGATGACGTTTAGCACCCATATGTCCTTTTTTTACACCCCAAACTGGTAGGAAGAAAAAAAGTGCTACATGACCTCCAAAAAGAGTGAGGGGGTAGTATGGCAGTAAGGAAGGTGGTTGATGGCTCTCTAGATCCACAGAAGATATTTCTGAGAGAATGTTGCACATCAGAGGAGGAAGGCTGTGACAATGAACCTGGAGGGCGAGACTTTGGGTCTTTTGACATTTGTGTGGTGGTTCATAAGGCCTCTGATAGAAAAACTGGGAAGTCCTGTAACACTGTGTTGTGGCAGATGGTAGAATTTATGCTTCAGTACAGATGTTGCAGTACCCAAGGAACAATGTGTAGCTCTTGAATCCTTGAGGATGTGGAAAGAATCATTCACTTTGATTAAAAAGATGGAATTAATTGCCATTTTTTTGCACCTCCCTGGGTAAACCAGAGGAATGGAGCCATGATTCCCTCTTCATAAGGATGCCCGTAGCCATAGGGTATGATGAAGTGTCTGCTGCACTTACAGCTGATTAAAACGCTGTCCTTGCCACCAGTTTTCCTTTCTCCAAGATTGCCTGGAATCAGACTTGATCTAGTTGTGGCAGTTTTTGAGCAAATTCCTCCAGTTTGCTTTAATTCAGGAAGTTGTATTTGGCAAGTAATGCCTGAAAATTCAAAATTCTGAACTGAAGGCTAGCTGAGGAGAAGACTTTGTGGCCCAATATGTCCAACCACTTGCCCTCTATGAGCTGGAATCGAGCATGGGTGCTGTTGTCTGGACCATTCCGACATGGCCTGTACCACAAGAGAATGTGAGAAAAGAAACAGACTCCATAGCTGGTACACAGAAGCATTTTTCTGCCCCCTTGGGAGTCAGCATACACATGGACAGCATGTGTCACACTGTTCTAGCTGGCTTGAGAATGGACTTGTTGATTGACAGAGGAACTTTACCCAGTGCCAATGACTGCAGGATGTCCAGGAGCTTATGTTGTGTGTCTAGGATTTCCTCCAGGGGATGCGAAATTCACCTGCCACCCTATGCAGGAGACCTTGGAAGTGTCAAAAGTCATCTGAGGGCAAGGGAGACACTGAAGCCACTGCAGCATCTGGTGAGGATGATGGGAATCACTCCTGCCCTAGCAGTACCAGTGGAACCGGACTGAGTGGCACTTCCTTCATCAGCTCAGTGATCAGCTCACATCAGCTCACTGCTAGAGCAGTGGTTCTCAAAGCCGGTCCGCCGCTTGTTCAGGGAAAGCCCCTGGCGGGCTGAACCAATTTGTTTACCTGCTGCATCCGCAGGTTCGGCCGATCGCAGCTCCCACTGGCTGCGGTTCGCCGCTCCAG
Organism: Lepidochelys olivacea; assembly: GCF_965140295.1. Taxonomy (NCBI): domain Eukaryota; kingdom Metazoa; phylum Chordata; order Testudines; family Cheloniidae; genus Lepidochelys; species Lepidochelys olivacea. Next base: position 14,240,785 of record NC_140412.1, read on the forward strand.
GTCAATGGGGGCTGCAGGAAGCGGCACAGGCCAAGGGACGTGCTGGCCACCCTTCCCGCAGCCCCCATTGGCTTGGAGCGGAGAACTGTGGCCAGTAGGAGCCGCGATCAGCCAAACCTGCGGACGCAGCAGGTAAACAAACCGGTCCGGCCCACCAGGGCTTTCCCTGAACAAGCGGCAGACCAGCTTTGAGAACCATTGTTCTAGAGAGCATTTGAGACAGGGAGAGAAGCAAAGTTTCCCTTGTAGAGCAGGTATATACCAACGGTAGTTATTGTGGCCAGGGACCCCAACAGGGCCAGCATGACTGATCCGGAGGGCGTTGTGGCAGGCCCCACAACGTGTGGGCCTAGTGGTTCCTTGGCAGTTGGACTGGAGGATAGTGCCATGATGTAGACAACCTCTTGGAGTCTTTGTAGTTGAGATAGGGGTCAGGAGGTCCCTGCCCTTCATCCATCTCCTCCGAAGATGAAAAACCACAAACACCAATTCCATTAGCAATACTGTTGGAGCTGGTGGAAGCTGAGCAGGGGGATGAAGGGTGCCTTGGCTGTGGCATGCTCTGAAGGGGAGATCTGGCCTGCCTAGGAGGTGGAAGGTATCAGAAGGCATGAAGACCTGGGCTCTCCCAGGGCAAACACTTTCTGGGGTTCTTCCTGACCTTCCTGTTCTTAAGGGTACTCTTTCATTGCCTGAAACTGGTACCAGAGCAGTGGACTTCCTCAGAGCAGGCAGGTCTTACACCTTCATGGGGGTCTGATGTTGAGCACGGTTCGTTAACTGGTACCAGTGGATCCGTCGACAGGTGTGGTTTCTTCTCATGTTTATGTGCTTTAGAGCTCACTCCTTCCCCATGACTAGATCTCATGGAAGAGGCATCCCTCTTCTTAGGTTTGGAGGAAAACATATTGAGACGCTTATGTGCATGCCTCCTTACCTCCCAGTTAGGCTCCAGCGTAGGGTCCGTAGTGGTGGTACTGCTGATGTGACTCAGTGCTGGAGTTGCCCTCTTGGCTGCCTCAGGCTAATGTGCGGTAGGGGAATGGGGAGTATCCCCAACCTGGGTCGGAATGAGGTCTTATGGCAACTTCCATGAGCTGCTTCTGGAGGCAGAGAGCCCAGCCTTCTCAGGTACATCTGGGGGAAGGACTGGCAGATACTGTACTCTACTGCTTGGAGAAGCCCACACTGCATCAGAGGTAACATTGATGTTTGTTGCCAACCAAGAAGTAGCACAGCCAGGAGGTACGTATTTTGAAGTCTTGAATCTTCAACATAGTCCAGTACCTGCATGTGGATACTGGTGGGGAGTTAACAAGGAAACAAAACTCCTGAAGTTCCAATTCTACTTTAAAAAAAAATTAAGACCATAAAAACAGCAAAAATACTATTAAAAAACCACTATATACACACACAACTATACTCTTCTACAGGTGCACCACATGCAAGAGGACACTAATAGTTCCGACCCAGACCATACAGTGGTGAGAAGGAACTGGAGACATGGTTGGTCTGTCCTGCCCTCAGACGAAACCATGAGGCGAGTCAGGGCGCACGCACAGACCAATGGCCACTACTATTTTCAGCTTCTCTGGCTCCAGACACATGGTGCACATGCATAAACCCTCAGTGGAATACAAGTGTGCCTACTATAGTGTATTTCTAAAAACAAAAAAGTGTTCCCTCAGTGTCCAATTCAGCTGTAGGTATACGTATATTGACACAGCTAATTAGTCAGATAATATGTAAACACACAAAACAATAAGAGAAGGGGATGGGGGAATTCTGGGGTGCAGCAGGAGCCCAGCATGCAGCATCCCCTCAGCAGCCACAGCAAGGACTCCCCCGTTAAGCAGGCCCATCAAACTCCCACCCTGATGAGCTCCACCCCCTCTTGCACCTGGACCACCCCAACGAGATCTGTGCATCCATATCCCTCACTGAGCTGCCACCACCCACAATACCCCAGTCATAAATATAAAGGGAAGGGTAAACACCTTTAAATCCCTCCTGGCCCGAGGAAAAACCCTTTCACCTGTAAAGGGCTAAGAAGCTAAGATAACCTCGCTGGCACTTGACCAAAATGACCAATGAGGAGACAAGACACTTTCAAAGCTGGATTTGGGGGGGAAACAAAGGGTTTTCTCTGTCTGTGTGTTGCTTTTGCCAGGACCAGAGCAGGAATGCAGGTCAGAACTCCTGTAAAGGGTTAATAAGCAATCTAGTTAGATATGTGTTAGATTCTGTTTTGTTTAAATGGCTGATACAAAAAGACACAAAAACAGGAATATACATTCCATTCAGCACAACTTATTTTAAACTTAAAGGTTTTGCCTAGAGGGATTCTCTGTGTTCTGAATCTGATTACCCTGTAAGGTATTTACCATCCTAATTTTACAGAGGTGATTCTTTTACATTTTCTTTAATTAATATTCTAAGATCCTGACTGCTTTTTCATTGTTCTTAAGATCCAAAGGTTCGGGTCTGTGTTCACCTATGCAAATTGGTGAGGATTTTTATCAAGCCTTCCCCAGGAAACGGGGTGTAGGGCTTGGGGGGGGGGAAGACATTTCCAAGTGGGCTCTTTCCCTGTTACATTTGTTAGATGCTTGGTGGTGGCAGTAATAAGGTCCAGGGACAAAAGGTAAAATAGTTCGTACCTTGGGGAAGTTTTAACCTAAGCTGGTAAAAATAAGCTTGGGGGGGTTTCACGCAGGTCCCCACATCTGTACCCTAGAATTCAGAGTGGGAAAGGAACTTTGACAGTCCCACACAAAACCCTCTCACCCTCGATCCCACCCCCACGTGGATCCTGCTGGGCTGACAATGCCTGCTCACATCTGGTGGGCCTGGTACGGAGGGGCAGGGCCCTGGGGTGTTTCTGGGGCAGACCCAGCCCTTGCTGTGTGTCAGGCTCAGGTGCAAACTCACTGCTGAGTCCCTATCCCAGGGGGAAGGGGAAACTGCAGGATGATCTCCCACCTCCATGCAGCCAGAAGCCTGTGCTTCCCATTGTCATGATGGAGCCTCCACATTTATTTATTGACAAATAAGATTTGCAGAATTTTAAAATATTGTGCACATAATTTTTATTTGTTTTGGCACAGAATTCCCTCAGGAGTACACAGTGTATGTGATACACTGAAAGGTGGTATTAAATAGAAGCCCCTTTTAACTTTCCTTAAATACTGCAATAAAAGCTCAAGTGTTTGAATTACTTACATGTTACATGGTCTCATCTGAGACTACTGCCACATTCAGATAGAGTCCTCCTTTTATACATGTAAATTATGCCTCCTTGATCTAATCCGGCATATTTTATGTTGAGGCTAATTAAATGTTCCTTTCTTCTACTCCTTCCCTGAGTCACCTAAAGGAGGAGCAGATGAATGAGTGCTCTGCAGTATGTCAAACAATTTGATATCTAATACGGACCTCGTGAAATCTGCAGCGGGGTTATGTGTCCCAGTGCAAGTGTGGGGAATGTGGTATTTGTACTGTGTTTTGCATATGCTGGAGATATATGGTTTAGTTGTGAAGGGGTGGAGTCTGTCAGCAAGAGAGGTTAATGGGATACGAGAGTGGTAAGGTATGTTTAAAAGTATCCCTCAACTTGACTTTGTGTTGCTTTTAAAAGTTTGCTCAAAGGCAACCCCCACTCAGTCTTAACTGACTGTTAATGAAGTTTCTTTAGGGTCTTTTCAATCAAGGCATGTATGGTAAAACAGAGGTGTAACTGACATTTTTTGAGGCAAAGATCTTTGTTACCTGTGCTATAAGTTTGATCCTCCCAATGATATATTATAAATCAACATGGTCCAAGAAGTTTGAAACCAGAGAAGATATTTACATTTAGTGAACATAGCAATTTAACTTCAAAAAAGAAAAGGTGTACTTGAGGCACTTTAGAGACTAACAAATTTGTCTAAGGTGCCACCAGCTACTACTCTGAAATTTAACTTCAGTGGAACATGACAATTATATCTGAAAATATGTCTGGACAGAATAGTTATTCCTCATGTGTCTATCATCTAAAAAATATTTACTATACCAAGAACTCATTAAGTTTACAAACAGCGTCGTGAATAACAGAAGGCACTATATGCACAAAGCACACTGTTAATTATTCAGCTGACAAGGCAACAACACTACAGGTATTACATAAAAATACTTCATCACAGCCAGGTCCACTAAAGTCAGACATCTCAGCAGTGAAACAAAACAAGACACCACCTGGAACATAAATTGTAGATTTCAAAGCATTCTTCTCTCCCCCCACCCTTAGTAATCAACAATGCACTACAAATTCTATACCAGTCTGTTAGCAAATGAGAAGTGGGTAAATTGTACTTGTAAAAAGGAATGAAACTAACAGCACACAATAGAGACTTTTCATAGAAAGCTTGTTTATCACTGATAGACACTGACTACTTTGTCTCTTCCCATAGGATTTCGTGGTGCATTTTTTAACTGTTCTTATAATGCATGATATTTCAAAACGTCAGAACTGACAACTTGTCTAAAGCTGTAGAAGCTAGAAATGGGACACCTATTTGGTCATCCAGTTCATCTCCCTACCAATGCTGGATTGCCCTCTATACTATGTTTTCTAGTGATTTGTAGAGTGTATTTTAAATATCCCCAAGGTAACTATAGTTCTTTACGAGTGGAATCCACATGAACAATGCATCTTGGACAGCCCACATGAGAGAGATCAGATTCTTTTGGTCAGTGTCCACACCTGTGCTTTTGATACCCTCCTCCACTTCCACTTGAGAGCATAAAAGGAAGAGTGGGCCTAACCAACAGTCAGGAGCAGCTTCAGCACTGTGGTTTCCAGACAAGTGCACCTCCCCTCCTCCCTGAATTGGGGAGCTATCCCTTGAGATACACCAAAGCTGTATTTAAAAAATAACCCAGGAAAAACAAAACATTCAGTGACAGTTAAGTTTGCATCAAGGACATATTCTATCCACCCAAAACCTTAGAACATGGACATAAATTAATGGAAAAGGGTTCACTTCTTTCCACCTTGTTGCCTTCAAAATTGTCAATAATATATTTCAACACACAAACATTTTCACTGCCATCTTCAAGGGATACATAAACAAATTGCACTCTAATGCAAAGCATAACAGTGAATCAGTACCGCTAAGGCAGACAGACAAACTTTGCAACTGCATGGAAGGTGAAGCAAATCACCAGCAGTTCTCAAACTTCATTGCATTATGACTCCCTTCCGACAACAAAAATTACTACATGACCCCAGAAGGGGGGAAATTGAAGCCTGAACCTGCCTAAATCCTGCCACCCTGGACAGGGGCGGCAATCCAAATCCCAAGGGCTTCATCCCTGGGCAGAGGGGTTGTCCCAACCACAGTTTGAGAACTGCTGATCTGATCTGTTGATATAAAAAGCACATGAGGTCAACATTAAGGTTTTGTTTTAGAGTGCAAGTTTCAGGCAGGTCTTGCTTTTTTGATACCTGTGGAACATCGATGGTATTCTGTTGCAACCTAAAGTGTAACTAAATGTAGTTTGTGAGCACCAATTTAAAGTATTCTCAGGGAAACCAACTTGTGAATGAGAAAATTGCCTGAAAAAGTAGCCACAAAACAACAAAAAGTTTCAGGTGCGGAGCTCAAGTGTAGGAGTGACATCTAGATCTACTGAAAAGTATATATATATATATATTTTTTTTAGCTTTTGGAGAACTGAAAAGGAGAGGGAATTTCCAATGTTTACATTTTGCTTAGCCAATGTTGGTTAGACAGAATTGATAAAATTGTGATTTATGGGAATTGTAATTGCATTTTTTCATTTTGCCCAATGCCCCTAGATTGACATATTAGTGTTCTTTCTTCACCCCTCTCCCACTATAAACTGAAGGAAAAAGAAATAATAAATAAGCCTAAATCAGATAGTTCCTATGCACTGAGAATATTTGCTTGAAAATATTTCCGCTGCTCTGTCCCCTTCTATATCTCAAGGGACTTTAGGGGGGGGAGGGGGGAGCAGCTTGTGATTATGGCACTGGACTGGGACTCATGTCAGTTCAGTTATTAGCTCTATCATGGACTTCTTGGGTAAGACATTTAACATCCCCATGCCTCAGCTCCCGGTTTTATTTCTCCAGTTTTGTCTATAATGGTGCCTGTTTACAGTAGGGTTGCCAACCCTCCAAGACTAACCTTGAGTTTCCATGATTAATCTTTTTAATTAAAGATGTGTGATGAAACCTCCAGGAATACATCCAACCAAAATTGGCAACCCTAGTTTAGAGTATAAGCTCTTAAGAGCAGAGACTGTCTCTTACTACATGTACGTATAGTGCCCAGCACAATAACCTCTAGGCACCAACTAATACAAATTAATACAATTCCATTTCTCTTGGGTCCACTAGAGGGGCAATGAGGTCCCTGGCAAAACAGGGCTAGGAAAGGTGCCATTTTTCTTCTTCCACCTTTGGGAAGGAGGGAGGGATAGGGAGGGAAAGGAGACAATCATGAAGTGTGAGTTGGATGCCAGATGTGCCCTAGATTGGTGTTCTTTATTTACAGTGCATCATCAGCTATATTGTCTTTCTACAAAAAGAAAAAGGACTTGTGGCACCTTAGAAACGAACAAATTTATCTGAGCATAAGCTTTCGTGAGCTACAGCTCACTTCATTGGATGCATTCAGTGGAAAATACAGTGGGGAGATTTATAGACACAGAGAACATAAAACAATGGGGGTTACCATACACACTAAGGAGAGTGATCAGGTAAGGTGAGCTATTACCAGCAGGAGAGCGGGGGTAGGGGGGGAGGGAGAGGGGACATTTTGTAGTGATAATCAAGGTGGACCATTTCCAGCAGTTGACAAGAACCTCTGAGGAACAGTAGGGAGGTGGGGGCGGGGGGTGGAATTAACATGGGGAAATAGTTTTACTTTGTGTAATGACCCATCCACTCCCAGTCTTTATTCAAGCCTAAGTTAATTGTATCCAGTTTGCAAATTAATTCCAATTCAGCAGTCTCTTATTGGAGTCTGTTTTTGAAGTTTTTTTTTGTTGAAGAATTGCCACTTTTAGGTCTTTCTAGGGGATGACATTGGATGAAAACAAGTTTATTGCATAGCTGCAGGCAGTCCCATTGGTGATACTGTCACCTGCTTGCAGACAGTTAGGGTCTTTGGGCCAGTTGTAAAAGACAGTTATTTTTGAAATTGCTCACATTTTTTATGTTATTCTCTGGGCTTACCTCATATATTAGACTTAAAACTATGAAACAGAGTTTACAAGATGATAGATACAATGTCTCACATTTAGGAAGCATCTTTAATATAGTATTTATACAATCATAACTTTCACCAAGGCATTTGATAAACATTACTGATGAGTAAAGGCATTTTACTACACAATATAAATATATTTTAAAAAAAATCAGGGTAACAACTAGGATTTACAGGGTTAAGGTGGTCATCAAAGCAGCATCATTCTGTGGCTCAGTCATTCACAGCACCTCTCCTCCTACACTCCACATACAGAACACAAGCCCTTCTTTCACCTTGATTCACTCCCCTCTCCGCCTCCCATTCAACGAAGCACTCACTCCATCCTCACATAGCCAGGTGCCAATCCTCAATTCAACAATATTTCATGGGCATGATTAGCTACACAACAGTCACTAAAGCATAAATTACAGAGAACGTTCAAGCTTCTGGGAGAATTAGGTAAAACCTGCCTATTGCAAAAGAAATATTTAAATTTTCTAGTAAGAGCATGTAATTTAACTTATGAGAAGTATCAAATTTACAAGATTATTGAATATTGTATTTTATTTGGCAATTCAATTCCCGATAAAACTGTCTTCTTTACATAAAGTGCAACCTAAAAATATCACATTTCACAGTTTAAATGAGGTATATGAAAAAGATTTTTGTTTAAGTTTTGTTAGAGTGTATTTGTGATTCTTCGGGTAGACTTCCTGCCCAAAAAACTGGTGTGTGGGAGAGGGAAGAGTTCTGCTGCAGACGCACATGCACAGCACAAATCAGAAGTGACAATTCACATACAAAGAAAAGGAGTACTTGTGGCACCTTAGAAACTAACCAATTTAAATAAATAAATTAAATTAAATAAATTGGTTAGTTTCTAAGGTGCCAAAAGTACTCCTTTTCTTTTTGCGAATACAGACTAACACGGCTGTTACTCTGAAACTTCACATACAACAACCTTAACTCTAGCCATATACTCCCATACTGTTTGCAACACTGTTTCTTGTAGTATATTTGTTTAAGATGTGTTTGTTAAATACACTGTTAAGATACTATCCTAATAGGTTTACTCCAACTTAACAGTATTTAGTGATTGGGGAGATGCAAGATTGAAATATATTTAGTTCAGATAGTCTCTTTAAAGAGACTAAATAAAAAAAAAACCACACACACAAAAACTGGTTAAGCATGGCCACCAATGATTGTGTATTTCCTTGCACCGTCAGTAATTGTTTTGTGTAGTAACTTAATATATAGGTACATGAAAATTACTATAGTGCAATTTTATTTTATATAAACACATACGTTTACAGGTCTTCTAACTTGTGAAGATAAACATAGTGGGGGTAGGGTTTCAGAAATTGCCTGAATACATTAAGTATATAAATATATTTATGTACTGAACAAGCTGAACTCCCCTGTTCTCAGGGAATGTTGCGATATGAATTTTGATTTTATTCATAATTGAGTGTACTGATTAAAATATTTCTCCTGAAAGATAAAAGTTATTTCTAGAGTTTATGGAAGATTTCCTGCAATCTTTAATATTTGTGTTATGGGGGAATGGGCATCAGCAAGCTAAACTCAGTGGTAAAGCAGTTGCGTGTTTTCATTCTAACCTCATTTACCATAAAATGTAAGTTTACCTACACAAGAAATCTGACTATTTTGAAAACTTATTTAATGAGTACAACTGGTTTGATACAAGGATATATAATTTAAAGGATTTATCTCAGAACAAAGCATTAAGCCCGATATCCTTAAAATTAAATGGTGCTGTTTTCACTTTTGTAAGCAACATTGTTAGTTAACTAGTTGTCCTACACACTGATTGATGTGGGTTCTTTTTGTCAACAGGAATGTATGTTGGTTTTATGTGCTGTACTCAATCTGCAAGTAGAAGCAGAAAGTATCTACTGATCATGACAAAAAGTTAGTCCTCTCTTGTCCAAACTAACTGTAAAAAGAGATCTAGGTTTTTTTTGGTAGAGAGATAAATGTCCACTGCATCTTGTATAATGATCCCCTCATTTTTTTGAGAGAGAACACTGAAATAAGTAGATTAGTGATAGCTATTTGCAGTAATGAAGAATATAAGTAAAAACAGAAGTATCACCAAAAGCACACAAAAAATCCTACAAAGTTAATTTCTACTGACAAAAATTAGACTAAATGCTCCCGTGGCTGCAATAATAGTTGTTATACTATAGACAGTACACATGTATTTTTAATCACAATATTGTCTAACTCTGTTCAGGAACACAAATCCATTGACCAAAAAAAGTTGTAATAGCAGAAGAACACTCCATAATGGAACTGGTACTCTAGCAGCTTCGTTGCATGAATTCTAGAATGTCAAAACAGAGACAAGGCTATTTTTCCATGTCCTGCACCAGAAGAGCTTTTCCATACTCTCGAACAGGCAAGAGAAGTAGATGTACATAAAATATTTATTACCCGAGATTAGATTTTTGTTTGCTTTTCTGCTGCCAGTATAATGGCTGCCAACTGCTCTTGTTCTTAATGGAGAAGATGCTACAGCTGCCATCCGGTAAGATGCTCTTTTAAAATGCCCACTACCTCCTACTACTGTTCAGGAAAGATGTACAAGTCTCAAAACTGAGAATACTTGGAAACTGTATGGTAGACAATAGTTTACAGTCTCACAGCCAAATTCCTACACCTTAAATTAGCATATTTATGCTTCAGTGAGCTTTACAAACTGCACTTGCTATCAGGGATCCTAAAGACTGAAGACATCCTGTCATAAATATAAAGGGAAGGGTAAACCCCTTTGAAATCCCTCCTGGCCAGGGGAAAGCTCCTCTCACCTGTAAAGGGTTAAGAAGCTAAAGGTAACCTCGCTGGCACCTGACCAAAATGACCAATGAGGAGACAAGATACTTTCAAAAGCTGGGAGGAGGGAGAGAAACAAAGGGTCTGTGTCTGTCTATATGCTGGTTTCTACCGGGGATAGACCAGGAATGGAGTCTTAGAACTTTTAGTAAGTAATCTAGCTAGGTATGTGTTAGATTATGATTTCTTTAAGTGGCTGAGAAAAGAATTGTGCTGAATAGAATAACTATTTCTGTCTGTGTATCTTTTTTGTAACTTAAGGTTTTGCCTAGAGGGGTTCTCTATGTTTTTGAATCTAATTACCCTGTAAGATATCTACCATCCTGATTTTACAGGGGGGATTTCTTCATTTCTATTTACTTCTATTTTTTATTAAAAGTCTTCTTGTAAGAAACTGAATGCTTTTTCATTGTTCTCAGATCCAAGGGTTTGGGTCTGTGGTCACCTATGCAAATTGGTGAGGCTTTTTACCAAACCTTGTCCAGGAAGTGGGGTGCAAGGTTTTGGGAAGTATTTTGGGGGGAGGACACGTCCAAACAGCTCTTCCCCAGTAACCAGTATTAGTTTGGTGGTGGTAGCGGCCAGTCCAAGGACAACGGGTGGAATATTTTGTACCTTGGGGAAGTTTTGACCTAAGCTGGTAAAGATAAGCTTAGGAGGTTTTTCATGCAGGTCCCCACATCTGTACCCTAGAGTTCAGAGTGGGGGAGGAACCTTGACACATCCTGTACATTTAACACCATGAGCCATGTTCCAAGCTGCTCTAGGAAGTTCATGAAATATTTTTACAATGTTGGCATAATTTTGGATTTCAAACACTGTCAGACTGTCAAATCGGAAAAAGCTGTGAAGGTTTCATATATTTTTTTTTCTGATTATGCCAAAAATTGACTTTTAATCTAAAGAAAAGTTGATGTTTAATGGTCAACTGTTGATAAAAATTGTGGCCTTCCAAAAAGCTGGAGCTAAATCCCAACTGGTATGAGAAATTAGTGGAAAAATGTTAGTTTCCTTCCTGTTACTCAAAAGTACTCTTGTGCAGAAGAATTATACCCAAATTTTCTTCCTATTGATTTTGTTTGATAAACAAAATAGGGATTATCTCCATCCATTAGCATAGTTATTTTAGCATGCATTTTAAAGAAAAAATATTTTACAATACCAGTACACTGGATGGGTACGCTGAATTCTATACATAAATTACAGTAACAGATCTGGGAAAATTACATAAAGTTTATCACATCTGATCATCTGAACTGTCCTAGATACTGTGCTATCACACACCACTGCTTTACTGCCTGAAAGAGTGTAAAAGGTTACTTCTAGTCATAAAATGTAAGCTAGATATCAACTTCTTCCTGTAGTTCTTTTTAATTGTGTTGGCTTGACCTATTGTTCACATTGTTCTTACACAGTTTGCTAATTTTGTAATGTTTACAAGTTCTGTGGCCCTTTCACGTCTGTCACTGTCACCAGAGACTCCAGAGCACTTATGTATGTGACCTCCTGTTTATTAAAGTGAAAGCCACAGAAGAAGCACACAAGCTGTGTAAGTTAATAAGACAAAAAATTTGTATGCAAGGAGAGCATTAAACCAAAGATTAACATTGTAAATTCTCTTAAAAAAAAAAAAACAGCATGCATTTCTTAAAGGACACAAGAACAGTATTCTGCATGGTTTGCTTGTTGTGTTTGATCCATAAAACAAGATGACAGCATAAGAATTTGGAAATTGGTTTTTAATGTGTTCTACGAAAGTATGAGAATATTTTACCTGTCACTACTACATATTCATCAGAAGATCTTAAAGGGCAAGATACGTGCCACCTCCATTTCACAGATACAGAAACGGAGGTAGGAAGGTTAATTGTCTTGTGCATAGTAACAGGAACAGAATCCAGTCAGGATATTGAAGTCTAGCACTCAATCCACTGGATCACCCTGACTCTCTTCCTTCCAAGAAGGCATTACTCCCAAAAATTAGATCCTGGTGACAAGAAAGGAAGCTGAAAAAACCTTACAGAAACAGACTGGACGTGTTACATTTCTTATTACCACCAAATAACTCATTTGTTATTTAAACGGGTCCAGACATTAGTACTAAGAATTTATCTTAGCCAAAAATGAATAACAGCATACAAGAAATTGACCAGCTACCTGACATTGTACCTAGCAATTCTGAATAGTGTTCCATTGCATGGGGTTAGCCAGATGTGACCTGAATCTCAGTTCCCATCGCATACTGGAACAAGGAAAGAAAACAAGTCACTGGACTTTGATCTAAACCCTCTTGCCAAAAAAAAGAAGTGTGTACACTATGAATGTGCACAAGGAGCACAAGAGGTTGTGTTGCAGAGTTCTTCAAAGGAATCCCCATTTTTTTCTGTGCAAGAAGCTGTGATAGCCCTACTGGAATGAATGTGGATATTCACTTGGAAAAGATTACTCCTTTTCTAGGACCCAAATACAGGTTAGCATCCAAGTTTTAATCACCACCTTTTCTTAATGAAAAGCCAAAAAACAGAGGGAGTAAAGCAGGACAGGGCAGCCAGATCTTCCACTCTCCTACCCATTGTGAGAGCCAAAATAGCCCTCTTTCATGAAAGAATTGATACAAGATCTAAAACGGATGAAGAGCTTATAAAATCATGAGATGGAGTCACCATGGGAATGTCCCTGGAGGTCTGAGGAAAAATTACTGCCTTTAACAAAAAATGGGAAAGGTAACCCAGACTACACCTCTTTCAGAGATACAAATACTTTAGATATGGTCAGGTGCACATCTTGACAAGACAGCATTAGCCCAAACATTCTATCAGGGAAGATTCTGAAAAAGTATTACAAGAATGATCCAGAAATGGAAGACCAGTTTATATAACAGCACCAGAGAGAAATTCCAGCTAGCTAGAATCTATTAGAAATCTCAAGTCCCACAAGAGAATTGGAGTGGTTAAAATATATATTATTTCTTGGTCCCCACCCCATCATGTTAACTGAAACTTATGTTTTACTATAAAGGCTATTTCTTCTGTTTCCAGAACAAAAGGTGCATGGGTAAGCCAGTCATCCAGGCACACACCATTGCACTGGGACCATATGTTTAATTGCTTATTCACTATGACCCCTAAATCCTTTTCAAAGTCACTGGTTTCTAGAATGCAATCCTCTATTCTATAGGTCTGGCCTGCATCCCTGGTTCCTAAACACACATTTGCTTCCATCTTATCAAGTGATCCAGCCTGTTGTATAACTACCCCCTCCTCATTATTCCACCAATTGTTGTCGTCTGCAAGTGATCAACACTGAATTTATATTTACTTCCACATCACTGATAATATAGATATCAGGCCTAATATCAATTCCCACAGCGTCCCATTAGAAATACCCCATACAATGTCTGAGCACTGCTTTTCTTCCAGGCCTTGCAGTGATGATCCCCTTGTCTAATAAATCTTTTGGTTGAAGGGACCTTTAGTCTCTCCCTGGGTTAGCAGTACAACAATTTCTGATGCCTGTCCTTGCTATTGCTGCCAGCTTTCTGAAGGTGGAAGGCTTCTTCTGACATCAGAACAGACAAGTCTGCCCTAAAGGAACTGTATCTTCCCATTCCTCTTCCAAAGAGTGTTTGCAATAAAAAAAAACTCAAATCCCATTTTCTAGAGTAAAGATCAGGGAACATATAAGGACAATGACCCTTGCAGTTTTTGAAAGCACTGCCTATAATAGTTTTTAGCATCTTGCACAAGAACATGCATAGTCTGGCAATACTGGAGTCTCACCAACATATATGGGGATGTCAAACCACTCAGAACAGGCAGAGCAGTTGTGTCCTAAAAAGTTCAAACTTCACTTTTATCAGCACCAAAGTAAATTAATCTAAGCATGTGGCAAGAGGACTAAAATCTAACTATACAAGTTCTCAGAGATCAAAGCAGAAAGGCATGAGGTGCTGAACAAGTTGAAATCTGCAATTTCAGCAACTGTAAGCACAGTGCAATGCTCCTATATAGCCCATCTCCATGCTCTCAAAAAGCTCCCTTCTAGATACCTGCTGAAGCAGCTTTCTGCAGATTTCCTCTTAATAAAGGCTCTTCCTAGGACTTCCACTCTTCCAAATGATAAATATTGGATGGAATTATATGGGGCCCGTCAATACCATTTATTCAACAAGTGGGACACACTAAACATGTATTTGCAAAAATAATTAGCAGGCTTTGTGTTAAGGAAGAGAAAATTTCTTCAAAGATGCAAAGAGATGAGAAATACACTATTTTAATCTTGAAAGTACACAAGAAACATTGCAGAATTTCTAAATATACTTTAAAGGAGGCATTATAATCAATAGAAGATGCACTAAAAAACAACAGAAGAGGCTCTTTTATTAAAAGCATTCAAATGGAACTAGTTTATGGCTAAAAGAAAAGGAGTACTTGTGGCACCTTAGAGACTAACCAATTTATTTGAGCATGAGCTTTCGTGAGCTACAGCTCACTTCATCGGATGCATACCGTGGAAACTGCAGCAGACTTTATATATACACAGAGAATATGAAACAATACCTCCTCCCACCCCACTGTCCTGCTGGTAATAGCTTATCTAAAGTGATCATCAGGTGGGCCATTTCCAGCACAAATCCAGGTTTTCTCACCCTCCACCCCCCCACACAAATTCACTCTCCTGCTGGTGATAGCCCATCCAAAGTGACAACTCTTTACACAATGTGCATGATAATCAAGTTGGGCTATTTCCTGCACAAATCCAGGTTCTCACACACACACCCCCACCCCCATACACACACAAACTCACTCTCCTGCTGGTAATAGCTCATCCAAACTGACCACTCTCCAAGTTTAAATCCAAGTTAAACCAGAACATCTGGGGGGGGGGGTAGGAAAAAACAAGAGGAAACAGGCTATTTATGGCTGATATCTTTCCTAAAAATAAGGACACTTTTTTGACCAAAGGCAGCTAACAGAAGGCCCACGGCCACCAATTCACACAGATATTTTAATTCATTGTTTATGCACCATAAGGAATGTTTTTCACCATGTGAACCAAGATCTTGCTCCATACCATAACATATATCCAATTTCCTTTTATGCGATTTTCTGCATCACTGTAGCCTTTGGTGACCTAGCTATGTATTTTTGACCTACAGCTAAGCATTACTTCTGCTACCTGATGGGAATTTATTCTTTTCTTCCTTCCCTTAAGGCTTGTTTACACAGTGCAGCAATGTGCACTACACAGCTGTGAATTCTAAAGTGCACTAAAATGTTGCACACTAGTTGTTTCATGTAGACCCTTCTGGGGCATGTTAAAAGCTCCCTAGTGCACTTCATAGTAAGCAGCACTCAACTGGGGACAAGATAGCAATGGCAAACAGGTGCATGTAGCAGATGGTATGTTGCATGGGTGCTTGAACAAACGTGTATAGTCGAGGTGCCGAGAGCCATATATAAAAATGGAAATCACTTCAAGCCAGAGGGTGCAGCAGCACCCTTAGCACCTCTGGTCCCAGCACCTATGGTATCTTGGATATGTGCAGCTCCTTGGAAGGAGATGTTCTAATGTTCACTAGTTATAGAGAGAAGCAATGAAGGCTAGCACCAAATGCCTGTGTGACGTGTAAGGACTTGAGAACTAAGCTTCCCAAGATATACTCAGAGTTGTATAAGGACTGCAAGTGTTTCTTCATAAGAAAGAGTTTCTATATATTTAATATTAGTTGCCATGTTAACAAATTAAGAATAGGAGTTACCATACACATTGGTGTTCCTCATCTAACCCCCACTTGCTCCATAGGACTTGGATGTACAAGATTGCCTCACTTCAGCCAAACTCATGATTTGTTATTTTTCCTTAAATAACGCAAGCTAAAATTTGTAGTGGCCTTCCAAGTGATGCATTTAAATATCACATGAGAAATACAGGTGTTCTACTCTACCCTGAACAGCTTCAAACCTAGAACATTTACACACACACACACCTCACCACCATCACAGAAAGAACTCTGCACTCTTCACGAGGATCAGTGACTGACTTGAGTCCATCAAGCAGCCAGAGGTGCCACTGAAAACAATCCCCAACTGAACTGTCAATGTTCTGCTGCTTTGAGCCAGCATAGATTAATATTATCCAACATCACTAATAAGACCGAAGAATATACTTCAGGATACACCATTCTGGCATGCTGCTAATTTTTAATAGCCACTCCCTAATTATTGGAAATAGGGCAGGGAATTTAAAGATTCTCAAAGGTATAAAGCTCAATGTGTCTGTTTTGGCATACATGCTATTTTAAAAGAATATACCGTAATGGCAACTCTAAAGGAAGGGATTCTCAGTTAATACAGGTTTCAGAGTAGCAGCCATGTTAGTCTGTATTCGCAAAAAGAAAGGGAGTACTTGTGGCACCTTAGAGGCTAACCAATTTATTTGAGCATAAGCTTTCGTGAGCTACAGCTCACGTCATCGGATGCATTCACCAGGGTCTTCACCTCCTATCTTATTTATCCAATTTATTTGCAGCTCACGAAAGCTTATGCTCAAATAAATTGGTTAGCCTCTAAGGTGCCACAAGTACTCCTTTTCTTTTTGCGAATACAGAGTCTCAGCTGTATTCATACCATCTCCCTTTTCTCTAAGTCTTGGCACATCATTTTTCAAAACAGCATGCATTTTACACTGTACTTTGTGAGATGCACTGTATTTAAAAGGCTATTCATTGTTTTAATTTAATATATTCATGTCTCTTAAAAAAAGTGTAACAGAAAGGGAAAAGGATAGAGCAGGAAAGCTCTAGGTCATTCTTCTGCTTTTCATTAAAGTCATAGAGCTCACTATATATTTCTATCCTACTTGCATAATCACTAGCAATTGGCAGTACCTCTTGATAAGAGACAAGGGATTAAAACTCTGTAGCTGGCCAGGAGTGTCTATTCTTTTAATCTATTTTTCTGAAGGGGCCATCTGCTCCTATTCTTTAATTTCATACCCTAGCTCCAAATTACATTCACCATTTGGTTCGGTTTCAATTAATTGCATGTAAAAGTTTCTTCCATTTCAGGATAACTGGCTTGACTGAGGATCAAATCATGTAGGGCAGAGTTTTTACTATAGTAACCTGATTCCCCAAACTTTAATAAGTGATTTTATTGGTGGCTCAAATAACTGATTGGCCACCAATAAAACAAAGTAGAGAAAATAACCCCCTCTTTAACATTTGTTTTATTATGCCACAACCTGAGATAAGTTACAAACCAATGTGGGCAGCTGTGTTTTGGAAAAACCACAACACAGAACTTGAATAGGAAAGGGACCATATCTATGTTTTCTATGTCACACAATGACAGCCAACAAGTGTAAGGAATCTGCCTTGAGAGCAACACTGAACGTGTACCCTCCAAATAAAGGACACTAGAGGAGCAGACTTAACAAAAAGATCTGTGCCACCATCAATATAAGCATTTCCCTTGCAGATTCAAATGCTACTGATATTTTTTTTTAAATGCAACTTAAGGTGCCATCTCTTCTTCCCCTGCCCCCTCTTCCTCTGTATTACCTCTCCATGGTCCCTTAACAGCACCCACTCTAGGTGCCCCTCTCTTCATCTGTCACCTCTTGGGCAGAGACCTCTTCCCCACCCCTCACTCCTGACTAGCAGTTTTCCAGGCCCCATGCCTACACTGTGACATTCTCAGAAAGCTAGACTGCCTCAACATGCAAGCATCTACACTTTGTTTTCTCTCCAGAGGCTATCAACAGCAAATGCCTGTAGTTATAAGTTACCATACAGTTCTTTATAAGCAAGCTCTTTTATTTTTAAGGTGAAAAAGAAAACATTAAAAAACAATAAATAAAAGAAGCTACAATACATGCTAAAAAAGTTTACAAAGGTCATCCTTTTTAACATAGAGAAGCTAGATGTCTTAAAATAACCAGGGCCTGATGAAATACATCCTAGAATACTCAAGGAGCTGACTGAGGACATATCTAAGCCATTAGCGATTACCTTTGAAAAGTCGCGGAAAACAGGAGAAATTCCAGAGGACTGGAAAAAGGCAAATATTTTGCCAATCTATAAAAATGGGGGAAAAAGGACAACCTGGGGAATTACAGACCTGTCAGCTTAACTTCAGTACCCAGAAAAATAGAGCAAATATGAAAGCAATTTGTAACCACCTAGAAGAGGATAAACAGTCAGCATAGAACAAATCACGACAAACCAACCTAATAGCTTTCTTTCACAGGGTAACAAGCCGGGGGGGGGGGGGGAGAAGAACAAGAGAGAGAAAGAGTGGTAGATGTGGTATATCTTGACTTCAAGTAAGGTTTTTAAACACTTCTTCACATGACTCTCTCATAAACAAAATTAGGGAAATAGAACCTAGATGGAGCTACTTTAAGATGAGTGCATAACTGGCTGGAAAACAATTCCCAGAGAGTAGTTATCAGTGATTCAGAGTCAAGTTAGAAGGACATATTAAGTGGAATCCCACAGGGATTAGTTCTGCTTCCTATTCTGTTTAATATCTTCATCAATGATTTAGAGAATGACACAAAGGCTACACTTATAAAGTTTGCAGATGATATCAAGCTAAGAGGGGTTGCAAGTGCTTTGGAGGATAGGGTTAAAATTCAAACTGATCTGGACAAACTGGAGAAAGGGTCTGAAGTATTATCTGGAAGAAGCAGAAGGAGAGAAATTGGCTGTGAACATCTAAAGGAGCAGTTCTCAAACTTTTGTTTTGTGGACCACTTGAAAATTGCCGAGGGTCTTAATGATCTTTCCAAATGTCCGTACCGTTAGCTAACTATTGTAAAGCGCTTTGGATAAAAGTGCTAAATAAAAAAATACACCTTATTAGCTTTTTTGTTCTACAAATAAAAGCACAACTCATATTTTAAGATCAGTAGTCTTACTTTTCTAATGTGATGGATGTGCCCTCTCTCCCCTGCCACAGCAGCCACAAAGCTGGGGCCTCTCCCCTGCCACAGCAGCCACAAAGCTGGGGCTGGGAAGGAGGACAGTCTCTCCCCAGCAGCTGCAGCCCTGGAGCTGGGAAAAGTCTCCTTTTTCTCTGGCTGCTGCAGCCCTGCATGTCCCCAATTCCCTCCACCCCCCTATTCGGACCTCACTGACCCCCTCCAACCAACTCCCTCTCCCCCGCTCCAAACCCCAGGCCACCACCTCATCTTACATGTGCATCTTCTCCAGGGTCCAAGCCTGCGTGCCTCCGCTAATAAGGTAGGTGGTCCTTCATTCTCATGTGCAGCTGCCCAGGTGTGCACCTTAGAGGGAACTATCTGCGGAGTGCCTAAATGGAGTTTGCGGACCACAGGATGAGACCTCTGATCTAAAGTTTCTCCAAATCACCCAAGACTATTGTTTCCTCTCCCACTCAATAGAAATGCTGGTAAGAGATGCATCCCAAAGCACAGAATGAATGCAGAAAGCCCATTAGTACTGGACTAATTGTAGCAGCAGTCATCCAAACAAAAAGGGAGGGGGGGGGGTGTAGCTCATGCACGTATCCCACGTTTTTTCTAAGAGGTATTTTTCCTATTCACAGTTCCTCTTGCTGTATGATTCAAATAAGTTAAAATGAGAGAAGTTCTCACTGAAATTGAGGGGTATATAGAATCTTAAAGGATTCAGGGGCAGCCGCAACTCATTGTCACTCCATCATACCAATACTTGCATTGTGGAGAAAAAAAAAAAAAAAAAGATAACCCCAAAGAAAATTGATACAAAGCTTCATATGAATGCACACACACACACACACACACGCGCGCAAGCAAGAGAGTTTATTGAAAAGTTTTTAGCCAAAGGTTTCATAGATGGAATTTCTCTATAAAAAGAAAACCAAGGAAGGAAAAATCCTCCCAAGAGTTGTATAAAAAACTTCCTATATGCTCACCAAGAAAGCGTAAAAGATTTACCAACCACTAATGTGAGACTAGCATTTGTTTGCTGCCTTGTAGGTTCGCTCTTGGTGAGCTGCTAGCTGAAGCTGAAAATCTGATAAAGATATCAAATGCAAGAGATGGAAAGCAGCCAGTGATATAGCATCAACTGGAAGTGGAGAATAATAGGTGAAGCAAAACTCACTTAACTTCCCAGTTTCCTATTAATTTTATACTTGACAAAAAAATGTGATGAAAGAAGGCAGTTGAAAAACACAAAAAAGACAAGCAATGGAAAGAGAGCAACAAGGAGAAGAGCATACATGAAAAGTTCTATATAAAGGGACGGATCTGAAAGGGGAAATCTATGCAACGAACAAACAATGCATTACGTAAGACAGGGAGACGCCCCACTGCTGAAAGAAAATTATGTTTTAGTCTCTTACAAGTTACAGTACATGGATCTCTGTTCTCTTCCTACCCCAGTCTTCATGGCCTGCTCCTTTTCTCAGAGATCATATAGTCTGAACTCCAATACATCAAAGACCATCACACTTCACCCAGGTTTCAGAGTAGCAGCCGTGTTAGTCTGTATTCGCAAAAAGAAAAGGAGGACTTGTGGCACCTTAGAGACTAACCAATTTATTAGAGCATAAGCTTTCGTGAGCTACAGCTCACTTCCTCAGATGCATATCGTGGAAACTGCAGCAGGCTTTATATATACACAGAGAATATGAAACAATACCTATTCCCACCCCACTGTCCTGCTGGTAATAGCTTATCTAAAGTGATTTCCAGCACAAATCCAGGTTTTCTCACCCTCCCCCCCCCCACACAAATTCACTCTCCTGCTGGTGATAGCCCATCCAAAGTGACAACTCTTTACACAATGTGCATGACAATCAAGCTGGGCTATTTCCTGCATAAATCCAGGTTCTCACATCCCCCCACCCCCATACACACACAAACTCACTCTCCTGCTGGTAATAGCTCATCCAAACTGACCACTCTTCAAGTTAAAATCCAAGTTAAACCAGAACATCTGGGGGGGGGGGGTAGGAAAAAACAAGAGGAAACAGGCTACCTTGCATAATGACTTAGCCACTCCAAGTCTCTATTTAAGCCTAAATTAATAGTATCCAATTTGCAAATGAATTCCAATTCAGCAGTTTCTCGCTGGAGTCTGGATTTGAAGTTTTTTTGTTTTAAGATAGCGACCTTCATGTCTGTGATCGCGTGACCAGAGAGATTGAAGTGTTCTCCGACTGGTTTATGAATGTTACAATTCTTGACATCTGATTTGTGTCCATTTATTCTTTTACGTAGAGACTGTCCAGTTTGACCAATGTACATGGCAGAGGGGCATTGCTGGCACATGATGGCATATATCACATTGGTGGATGTGCAGGTGAACGAGCCTCTGATAGTGTGGCTGATGTTATTAGGCCCTGTGATGGTGTCCCCTGAATAGATATGTGGGCACAGTTGGCAACGGGCTTTGTTGCAAGGATAAGTTCCTGGGTTAGTGGTTCTGTTGTGTGGTATGTGGTTGTTGGTGAGTATTTGCTTCAGGTTGCGGGGCTGTCTGTAGGCAAGGACTGGCCTGTCTCCCAAGATTTGTGAGAGTGTTGGGTCATCCTTTAGGATAGGTTGTAAACCAACCTTCCACACAAACTTCCTCGTGGCTGGATTTTACTAAAACTAGACAAGCCATTTACAACGCACATTTTGCTTCTCTACAAAAGAAAAAGGACACTAAACTTTCTAAACTACTACATGCTACAAGGGGCCACAGCAATGGTTCCCTCAACCCACCTAGCAATATTGTTAACCTATCCAACTATACTCTCAGCCCAGCAGAAGCAGCTGTTCTATCTCGGGGCCTCTCCTTCTGCCCCTCCACCCCCACGAACATGATACAGTTCTGTGGTGACCTAGAATCCTATTTTCGACGTCTCCGACTCAAGGAATATTTCCAAAATACCTCTGAACAGCATACTAATCCACAGAGGTCTCCCTACCAACACTACAGAAAGAGGGATTCTAGGTGGACTCCTCCTGAAGGTCGAAACAGCAGACTGGACTTCTACATAGAGTGCTTCCGCCGACGTGCACGGGCTGAAATTGTGGAAAAGCAGCATCACTTGCCCCATAACCTCAGCCATGCGGAACGCAATGCCATCCACAGCCTCAGAAACAACTCTGACATCATAATCAAAAAGGCTGACAAAGGAGGTGCTGTTGT
The DNA here is from genome assembly GCF_965140295.1 of Lepidochelys olivacea. NCBI lineage: Eukaryota > Metazoa > Chordata > Testudines > Cheloniidae > Lepidochelys > Lepidochelys olivacea. Next base: position 14,263,054 of record NC_140412.1, read on the forward strand.
CGTCATGAATAGGTCGGAATATGAACAAGAGGCTGCTCGGCAGCTCTCCAACACGAGTTTCTACAAGCCATTACCCTCTGATCCCACTGAGAGTTACCAAAAGCAACTACAGCATTTGCTCAAGAAACTTCCTGAAAAAGCACAAGATCAAATCCGCACAGACACACCCCTGGAACCCCGACCTGGGATATTCTATCTACTACCCAAGATCCATAAACCTGGAAATCCTGGGCGCCCCATCATCTCAGGCATTGGCACCCTGACAGCAGGATTGTCTGGCTATGTAGACTCCCTCCTCAGGCCCTACGCTACCAGCACTCCCAGCTACCTTCGAGACACCACTGACTTCCTGAGGAAACTACAATCCATCGGTGATCTTCCTGATAACACCATCCTGGCCACTATGGATGTAGAAGCCCTCTACACCAACATTCCACACAAAGATGGACTACAAGCCGTCAAGAACACTATCCCCGATAATGTCACGGCTAACCTGGTGGCTGAACTTTGTGACTTTGTCCTTACCCATAACTACTTCACATTTGGGGACAATGTATACCTTCAGATCAGCGGCACTGCTATGGGTACCCGCATGGCCCCACAGTATGCCAACATTTTTATGGCTGATTTAGAACAACGCTTCCTCAGCTCTCGTCCCCTAAAGCCCCTACTCTACTTGCGCTATATTGATGACATCTTCATCATCTGGACCCATGGAAAAGAAGCCCTTGAGGAATTCCACCATGATTTCAACAATTTCCATCCCACCACCAACCTCAGCCTGGTCCAGTCCACACAAGAGATCCACTTCCTGGACACTACAGTGCTAATAAACAATGGTCACATAAACACCACCCTATACCGGAAACCTACTGACCGCTATTCCTACCTGCATGCCTCCAGCTTTCACCCTGACCACACCACACGATCCATCGTCTACAGCCAAGCTCTGCGATACAACCGCATTTGCTCCAACCCTCAGACAGAGACAAACACCTACAAGATCTCTGTCAAGCTTTCTTACAACTACAATACCCACCTGCAGAAGTAAAGAAACAGATTGATAGAGCCAGAAGAGTTCCCAGAAGTTACCTACTACAGGACAGGCCTAACAAAGAAAATAACAGAACGCCACTAGCCGTCACCTTCAGCCCCCAACTAAAACCCCTCCAACGCATTATTAAGGATCTACAACCTATCCTAAAGGATGACCCAACACTCTCACAAATCTTGGGAGACAGGCCAGTCCTTGCCTACAGACAGCCCCGCAACCTGAAGCAAATACTCACCAACAACCACATACCACACAACAGAACCACTAACCCAGGAACTTATCCTTGCAACAAAGCCCGTTGCCAACTGTGCCCACATATCTATTCAGGGGACACCATCACAGGGCCTAATAACATCAGCCACACTATCAGAGGCTCGTTCACCTGCACATCCACCAATGTGATATATGCCATCATGTGCCAGCAATGCCCCTCTGCCATGTACATTGGTCAAACTGGACAGTCTCTACGTAAAAGAATAAATGGACACAAATCAGATGTCAAGAATTGTAACATTCATAAACCAGTCGGAGAACACTTCAATCTCTCTGGTCACGCGATCACAGACATGAAGGTCGCTATCTTAAAACAAAAAAACTTCAAATCCAGACTCCAGCGAGAAACTGCTGAATTGGAATTCATTTGCAAATTGGATACTATTAATTTAGGCTTAAATAGAGACTTGGAGTGGCTAAGTCATTATGCAAGGTAGCCTGTTTCCTCTTGTTTTTTCCTACCCCCCCCCCCCAGATGTTCTGGTTTAACTTGGATTTTAACTTGAAGAGTGGTCAGTTTGGATGAGCTATTACCAGCAGGAGAGTGAGTTTGTGTGTGTATGGGGGTGGGGGGATGTGAGAACCTGGATTTATGCAGGAAATAGCCCAGCTTGATTGTCATGCACATTGTGTAAAGAGTTGTCACTTTGGATGGGCTATCACCAGCAGGAGAGTGAATTTGTGGGGGGGGGGAGGGTGAGAAAACCTGGATTTGTGCTGGAAATCACTTTAGATAAGCTATTACCAGCAGGACAGTGGGGTGGGAATAGGTATTGTTTCATATTCTCTGTGTATATATAAAGCCTGCTGCAGTTTCCACGATATGCATCTGAGGAAGTGAGCTGTAGCTCACGAAAGCTTATGCTCTAATAAATTGGTTAGTCTCTAAGGTGCCACAAGTCCTCCTTTTCTTTTTACACTTCACCCAGTTACCCTTGTATTGAGCCCGATAACCTAGTTGACTAAAGCATAAATTCTAGAAAAGCGCAGTCTAGATAGAAGTGGACAGAGAATCCACCACTTCCCTTAGTAGTTTGGCCAATGGGTGATCACCTTCCCTATTACAAATCTGTGCCTTATTTCTAATTTGAATTTGTTTGGCTTCATCTTCCAGGACACTGATTCCAGTTATCTTTCTCTGACAGATTAAATGACTCTTTAGCACCCAATACTTTCTACTTTGTGAAGGTACTTACACCCTTGAAACAATCATCTCTCAATATTCTTAGAGTTCAATCTCTTTAATTTATCAAAATCTCACCGCAAGGCATTTTCTTCAAACCACGAATTTTGTGGCTCCTCTGCACTCTCTCATTTTTCAACATTCTTCTTAAAAGGCAGAAACCAAAACCTTCACAGTATTCCAGTATTTTTTTTCCACCACTGCCATACACAGAGAATCACCTCCCTACTCCTAATCCCTTTGTTTATTCATCCAAGGATCACAATAGCCCTTATTGTCACACCACACTATTTAGTTGATTGCCCACCGCCCCCAAGAATCACTGCTTTCCAGGATGTAATCCTGCAGTCTGTAGGTTTGGGTTACCTTCCCTGTTCCTAGATGTATAATTTTGCACTTGGCTGTATTAAAATACATTTTGTTTGAATGGACACAGCTTACCAAGCAATCCAAATCACTCTATACCAGAGGTTCTTAAATTGGGGTGAGTCCCCCTGAAGGGGCACAGAATGTATTCTGGGGAGCGACATGAGAACATTCAGGGAAGAGAAAACTTACTGCCTACATTTTACCCACAATGAAAAACTAGCAAAATTGGATACCTCCAGATATAGCTGGTCTTCAGATGGCACTGTGTATTTTGACGGATTTCTGTTAAACTTGCATAGCCTTATACAAAGTTGTTACCATCTGTATGTTAATCCATTTGCTACAATGCAGTGTGCATATTTAATTGCAAACATTGACCACAATTGCGGTTTTGCTTTTGTGTTTATTACAATGGATAATTTGCTCTGTTTGAATCAATGCCTTACTGTTTAATATGCAGTGTATGTATGTTTTATATGTGTTTTTTTTAAAAATTGATATATGTACTTGTGTCGGGGGGTGTAAACTATGACAGATACAAAGAAGGGGAACACAATCAAAGAAGTTTGAGAATAATTGCTCATACAACTGCCCTCTCCTCATTAATTTACCACTCCAGTATGTGTGTCATCCACAAATTTTTTTAAAGAGTGATTTTAGATTTACTTCTACTTTATGTACCCCACTAGAAACACCACCCTTCAATGATTCCTCAGATAACTACCTTGAGAGGTCTCATATAGCACATTCTTAATCCATTTACCATGTGCTGTAATATCGCATAGTGATTAAAAAAAAAAAAAAAAACCCAGAATGCCATGCAATATAAAGTCAGATGCTTTACAAAAGGGAATCCTTACCCCAACCCTGATACTTCACTCTTCCATATAAAAGGGACAAAGGAGTTTAATATCTTGACTTGAAGAATAATTTTAACTCCTCCCACCCCCACAGTAGCGGGGGTGGAATTCCAGAGAGGGCATAGAAAAGGTTGCCTATGTAGAATTTAGGAGTACATGCAAGTCAAACAAGACCAGAACATAAGACTAGACGATCAGTACTCTGACCTTCTTACTGACTTCTCCAGTAAAGTACTCAGAAGGTTACAGTTTTAATTTGCGTGGCTGATGTTAATGAGGATTAGAAGTGACAAACCATATCAATTTAAATTTGAAACCTTTATATTTCATCACTCTCATTGACTGTCAAAGTAAGTGTGCAACTGAATCAGAAGTCAGTTTAGACTAGATGAAATCGTCAGTGAGTGGCTGCAGGCTGGAGTCATGCTTCAGAGCAGAGGAGCCCAGGGTGAAGCAGTGTGATTAGCTTAAACTGTTATTTTACAGCATCCTTGTTAACTACTTGCTACATAAAGTATTTGACTCATGTTGGCATCAGAAGTCAGAGGAACAATTACAGAGTCCACAAATTTGACATTTAAGGTTCTCAGAAGTTTCATATAGTTATTCAAAACCTAGTTTTATTGGGGGAGGGATCATAAAACCAGTCTTTTCAAGAAATGCTGAACTACCCAACCAATCCCATTACTGAAAGTTTTAACCAGTGAAGTCTTATTTATTGCAGGTATAAGTCCTATTAGTGGGTGAGGAGCAATATTCAAACACTAACTGATTTCTAATGCATCTGCAGTCCCATTGCCTACTACTGCAGTAATAAAGAGAGGGCAAAGAACCAAAGCAACTTAATGACAGGTTTCAGAGTAACAACCCTGTTAGTCTGTATTTGCAAAAAGAAAAGAAGTACTTGTGGCACCTTAGAGACTAACCAATTTATTTGAGCATAAGCTTTCGTGAGCACTTTAGATAAGCTATTACCAGCAGGAGAGTGGGGTGGGAGGAGGTATTTTTTCATGCTTTTTGTGTGTATATAATAAGATCTTCTACACTTTCCACAACATGCATCCGATGAAGTGAGCTGTAGCTCATGAAAGCTTATGCTCAAATAAATTGGTTAGTCTAAGGTGCCACAAGTACTCCTTTTCTTTTTGCAAAGCAACTTAGTTGTTTTTTGTGAAGCTTCTAGAAAACCATGTCCAGTCATATAGCTACTTCTATTTTCCATAAAATCTGCTAACTAATCTACCTTTGCATGAACCTTTTCATGGTCTGACATTATCTGGTTAAAATAGGACCATATAGATCATTGTTACAACCACTGTTATATATTTGCAACAAATCTTTTACAAAATGTGGCATGTAAGATGTCTATGGAAAGGTTATGATTTGCTGAATACGATTATGCTATTTGTATGCATGTATAACTTAAAATACAAAAATGATGAGTACTGAAAATATACCTGGATTTCAAATGTTTGCTCCTGGGGTAATGCCCACAAGGTAGTTAGCCAGCACATCTTGGAGAGACTAGTCACATTGAGTGGCCCATCAAAAGGGCACTTAACTCACAATGAGCCATTGGAGATGCCCATCTAAACTGAATGGACCTTCCTGTGGCTGTTCCATCTGAAGTCTAGGTAATGGCTTCCTACCATGACTAAGCAAAATCAGGCAGACAGGTGACTTGCCCATGTGACTCCAAACTCCCATCTTTTTACCTGTAATTTTCCACTAGCTGTGCTGAGGGCTTTGTTTGAAACAATGGGTTTCCCTCACCATGGCAGAAGCTATAAAAGGTCCTGGAAACCCCTTTGTTTTGCCTCTTTCCTGCTCAAACCTCTGGACTTATACTAATGGGAGCACTCTAACCAAGGGACTGATGTCCTTCCAGTGATTTGGAAGCAACCAGAGACTTAAACCAGCAGTTTATTCCATCACTGCTACAAGTCTGAACCAAGAACTTCGTATGTATTTGATTCCTTTAACCAATTTTAACATTGTTTATGAATAAACCTTTTGATTTTAGACACTAAAGGATTGGCAAGAGTTTGATGTTTGGGTAAGATCTGAGATATATATTGACCTGGGTGTGTGGCTGGTCCTTTGGGATCAGGAGAACCTTATATTTAATGAGGCTGGTTGTAAAGAACCACTCATCTTTAAATCCAGTGTTTTGGGGCGACACAAGGACTGGAATACCTAAGGAAACTGCTTTTATAACTTCTTGTTAGTCAGTGTGGTGAGACAGAAGTTTTTTTTGTTGCTGATTTGGTATATCTTATGGAGGAATAACCACCAGTTTGGGGTGTATCTGCCTTATTTCTCAGCAGTTTGTCCTGAATTTGGTATTCTCAGTTGTGACCCCCCGAAGCATGGTTACATGTGGAGCTTTCATTCTTTTGCCATGATCATTATTCCATCAAGAAAATCATTGCCTACTCCCAAGCAGACATTACTTTCTAAGTCACTTCTGGGGAGGACAATTTACTCAGAGTGACTCATAGGCTTAAGCAAGCCTCTTCTCATTATGGATCAATTATTTTCAACTGAGTAGACTAAGCATACAGCCCGTGAATGGTTTAGTACATCTTATTAACTTACTGTCCTCATCTCTGAGGAATTTTCTTTATCTACATTTTTAGTTACAAAATGTCTACTTCTCTTACGAAGCAATTTGATAGCCACTCAGAAGAAACACTTGTACAAATCTGTGCTGTCCCTCCTTCTCAGTCAAAAGAGAGACACTGTGATAGCAGATGAAAGATTAGAGGTTGTGCAGTAATAAAATAGTGGCCACAGAATGAAGGCTTAAGGAGAGATCATCATCATCCCCCAAACCTGTCACACTCCCAGTCCTCACACAAACAATTCACTACCAAAGATATTTACATCAAATAAAATATGAATGTCTCTTCACAGTCTTCTAACCAGAAACACACCTTTAAGAGAGTCCCTGAACATTGAAAAATTATGGCATATCCCATGTTGTGACAAAGTTCCTCCTACCTTGATGGGTCTTGTGCTTATTGGCGGATTTGCTTGCCTTGGAGCTTTACGGCAGCACTCAGTTTGGCTGTTTTCGTGAACTTACAGTCCAGGTCAACTCCTCCTGTGTCTGACCAGGAGTTGGGAGGTTTGGGGGGAACCTGGGCCCGTCCTGTACTCTGCGTTCCAGCCCACGGCCCTGTGGAATGCAGCTATCTAGAGTGCCTCCTGGAAAAGCTGTGCAACAGCTACAACTCCCTGGGCTACTTCCCCATGGCCTCCTCCCAACACCTTCTTTATCCTCACCGTAGGACCTACCTCTTGGTGTCTGATAATGCTTGTACTCCTCAGTCCTCCAACAGTATGTGTTCTAACTCTCAGCTCCTAGTGCCTCTTGCTCCCAGCTCCTCCCAGGTGCACCACAAACCAAAGTGAGCTCCTTCTTAAACCCAGGTGCCCTGATTAGCCTGCCTTAATTGATTCTAGCAGCTTCTTGATTGGCTGCAGGTGTTCTAATCAGCCTGTCTGTCTTAACTGTCTACAGAAGGTTCCTTTTTGTTTCAAAAAAAAACCTTCCTTGTTACCTTACCCAGGGAAAAGGGACCTACTTAACCTGGGGCTAATATATTTGCCTTCTAGTACTCTCCTGTACCCATCTGGCCCAACCCTGTCACAATGTATAAAAATTACAAATTCTTAGTAAAATACAGTATGCTGCAGACTTTTGTTGAGGAAACCTGACTGAAGATGCAGATGCTTTGAGAAATGCAGAGTCACTGTTTACAAAATAAAACTGATTAATTACAGCTTCAAACACCCAATTCTTTAACAGCATAATAAAATTAATCAGTACTACTTACTATTTGTGGAGGAAATTAACTGAATAAAAGTCAGTAGCTTACTTTATCCCTGAAGTATTTTGGGGACAAAGTTTAGTTCTCAAGATCTTTAATTGTTTTATTTCATTGTTACTCCAAGTAATTTGTACATAAAAACCAGCAGGCCTGTTCTGTGGTCAGTACTAGCTGCCCATTCAATAAAATGGATCAAAATATAGTTAATATACAAAAAACAGCCTCTCCCCCGAGGAAAGGTCTATTGCTGCCTTATATCTGGCCATGTCAGTGGAAATCAAGAGGGGAACTGCAAACTAATTCAACTACTCTGTGTAGGATGAGAGACAGGGTCTTGTGTCACGAACTTGCATCTGTGAACCTCTTCCCTTCAACATACATACAAGCAAAATATATTACATCTTTCTGTAATAACCTGGAATCCGTATTTCCTTTTAGTTGATGTTTGCATCTCTAATGCTTTTGCATTTATATGTTTCTTCTATTCCAAGCATTTAACCTAAATACAGTATATGGGCCTTAGTGGGTGGTATGGGTTGAGATTGTTTCTTCGGAGGGTGAGGGGCAGGTGTAAGGTTCCCATATGCCTTCTGTAATGAAGAACTACAAATGAAAATGTTAACAGGTTTTATTTCTATTAATTTCTTTAAATTTGATTTAAAACATATTTCAACAGGCATTCACAAGGGCTAATAACATACATAACTAGAGAAAGGCAGTTCCTATCCTCATTTCTCTCCATTATTTTAACAGAAATCCTTCCCTTTCCAACCTTTTTCAGCATTCTGTGTGTTCACAGTCTGGTTTACACTACAGAGTTAGGTTGAAGGAAGCTGCTTAAAGTCAAATTATTAATGTATGTATTTACACTACCAGGTCCTTTAAGTCAACCTAAGTTGCCTCTGACGTGGACTTCTGTAATCCACCTCTGCAAGGGGCGTAGTGCTTAGTTTGATTTTCATGGGCCGACTGTGAGGCAGCGCAGACACAGTGTTGTCTAATTAGACTTAATTGGCCTCCAAGTGGTATCTCCAATGCTCATCTGTGACCGCTCTGGAGATCATTCTCAACTCTGCTGCACTGCAGCCAGGTACACAGGAAACAGCCCCTCCCCTGCTAAAGCACCGGAACTTTTGATTACCCATTTCCTGTTTGATTAGCATTGGGAGCATACCAGCTTGAGCACAGCTGATCGTGGAGACTACACACCTAAAACGTGCCCCAGCCTGGTCTGTACAGGAGGTGGTGGATCTCATCACTATGTGGGAAGAAGAGTCTGTGCAAGCAAAGCTCTGATCCAGCAGAAGAAACGCTGATATCTATGTAAAGATCACTCATGGAATGGGGGAGAAGAGCTACATGCGGGACACACAGCATTACTGTATGAAAATAAAAACTTTGCCAGGCGTACTAGATGAACAGTTCTGGTGCTGAACCCCACACATGCTGGTTCTACAACGAGCTGCATGCGATTCTTGTGGGGTGACCCTACAAGCACCCCCATCCCCCACAAGCAACATGGACCCCTCACAGGTGTGAGAGTCTAGGGATAACAAGGAGAATGATATGGTGGAGGAGGAGGAGAATGGGAGACAGGCGAGTGGTGGCTCCATTCTCCCTGAGAACCAGGAAATATTTTTAACCCCAGAGCATTGCGGGTTGCAGGACATCATAGTGGCGGACCATGATGCCAGGGAAGGCACCTCTAGCACATACACAATTACAATGAAAGTCTAGTTAAACTTTAGGGGGTGCACACTTTCAATGGTATTGTAGGTTTACTGTGAAGAAAAAGTGAGGTGCTGTGGTTCTCTGCTTACAAGAGGCTGCTCCAGCTACACAGAGGGTTGCCCCCCAGAAAGATTGTTTATGTGGACTGAGATATCCATGGAGGATTCCCAGGCTCTCTAGGAAACTTTCATGGAGGTACTCTGCCATCCTTTGCAGAAGGTTTCTGGGCAGGCAGTCTTATTTCTTCTACCATGGTAGGACACTTTCCCCACACAACTCCTGAATTAATTCAGCTGGCATTGTTGTAGTACACAGAGACCGGGTTTATACCCAGCACTTGCAACATCTCCTTCCTTTCCACCTCTGTTACCCTCAGGAGACTAATATCACATAGGGTCACCTAGGGGAAAACAGGTGAAGTCCTCATTAAAAGTGTTCTTACATGGAAAAAAGGCATATAGACCCATCCTGCCCCACGCACACGTTCCAGATTGCCAAACCACATGGCCACTAATGTGCCTTTACTGTGCTTGGCATGGATTGCCAATAGTTTAAAGTGGCTGATGGGGATTTGAGCCCCACCTGAGAGATTCCACGATTTGGAAATGAAAACGTTTGTCCCTGCCCCCTTCATAAACAGCTTCCCATGGTTCTATGGGAAAGGGCTACTGTTTGACTAGCTACCTAGGCTCCTGACATAAGCCTTCATTAAAAAAGTGCAGTCACCCATGACCTGTGGGGGGGGCAATACTACCCATCACTGGAGCAGCAAAAAACAGTACAGTGAACAGTTATGGATTCTGATTGTTATGGCTTGCACCTAGTCTAATAAGTTTTTTTTTTTAAATGAAAACACAACCTTGCTATGGAAACATTTTATTCATGTACAATAGCTCCTTTATCCCCTCCTCCCCCGACAGCTGGAAATGTGTCCTTCGGCATGTCATCAACACCTGAAAGCAGACTTTTGGTGATCAGGAGAAGAACGAACATGGGAGGACATTTTCATTGAGATAATGAACGCCTCTGGGGCTGCTGACACAGAGCTGAAAGCATAGAGGATTTCACTGTCTGAGAAGTTAACAGGAAAGCATCCAACGAGTGTGGAGCACAGGATAAGATGCTTTGGATTACGAGGGACCAAGCAGACATTGAGGCATCTGGTTAAACTGCAGGAACAGAAGCAGGAGGGTGGAGTCCCTCTGCAGACCCTGGTGGACAGCCAGCCAGCATCGCTTAGTGTAAAATCACCCTCCCACAAGTGCTCCATGATGAGTGGGTAAAAAGCCCATTATCCCTTTCACTTAACTCAGGTGGGGAGGGTACAAGGAACAGAAGACACCCCTTCACAGACCTTTGATGATCTAGAATGTGGTGTTATGTTACACAGCTGAAAAGGTTTCTGCCCTTCCAACTTTACAACCCTTTCCCCCCCACCCCACCCCCAGGTTAGCTTTTCTCTCTTCTCCCTCCTTACTGATGTTTGTTAAATAAAGTAAATGGATTTGAGAAATAAATGTTCTTTATTGAGTAGAAGCACGGGGCTTGGGTGGGGGGTTGGCTTTACAAGCACAGTGATACAAACAAGGTGGAGGTTTGGGAAAAGCACAATGCACACAAGCAGCTCACATTACTCTAACAGCTTTTCAAAGCCTCATGGATATGCAGCGACCCTTGCTGTGCTCTTCTTATTGCCCTGGTGTCTGGCTGCTCAAAAATGGCTGCCATGTGATCCGTCTCAACTGCCCACCCTGGCAAAACCTTCCCCTCCCCAGATATTCTGGAGCATACAGCTATAACTATGGGGATGTTCTCCTCACTATGGTCCAGCCTTGTTAGTAAACTTCTCCAGTGCCCTTTCAAATCACCAAAGGCACATTCAACCACCATTCTGCACCTGATGAGCCTATAATTGAACTGTTCCTTACTGCTGTCCAGGTGGCCAGTGTATGGCTTCATGAGCCATAGGAACAAGGGGTAGGCTGGGTCCCCCAGGATAACTATAGCATCTCAACATCAATGTTAAGTCTGTGGTCTGCAAAGTCCCAGATTGCAGCTTTAATAGACCCAAGTTCATAAAGATGCACGTCATGAACCTTTCCCGACCATCCTATGCTGATGTCAGTGAAATGCTCCCTGTGATCCACCAGGGCTTGCAAGACCACTGAAAAGTATGCCAAAGAGTACATAAACCAAAAGGGAATGTGGTCTGGTGTCAAGATGGGGATATGCGTGCTATTACCTCACTGCAATTAGGGAACCCCATGGTGGCAAAACCATCCATTAGGTCCTGCAAATTTCCAAGACTCACTACCCTTTGCAGCAGAAGTCGATTAATGGCCCTGCACATTTGGAGCACAGCAACTCCCACAGTTGACTTGCCTACTCCAAATTGATTCCCCACTGCCCAGTAACTGTCTTGTGTTGCAAGCTTCCAAATACGGCGATCGCCACTCACTTCTCCACTGTCAGAGCAGCTCTCATTTTTGTGTTGCTGAACTGCAGGGCAGGGGAAAGCTCTGCACAAAGTTCCTGGAAGGTGGCCTTCTGCATTCAGAAGTTCTGCAGCCACTGCTCATGCCATATCCGCAAAAGATGCAGTCCCAGTCCATGCTTGTTTCACAGGACCAGAAACGGTGCTCAGAGTGCAGCTGCTCTGTGACTGCCAGCAGCAATTGTGAACTGTCCCCCACTCCAATGGCTTGCAGCACAACTGAGCAGGCTCCATGCTTCTGAGGCTATGGTGTATGCACAGTGGTTTTAAGGACTAAAACCACTGGATTCTTTGCCATGGATATGAGGGAGGGAGTACAGTGCATCATGGGATGCTGATGCAGTGTTCCTATTCTCCTCTGTTTTGGTCCCATGAGGCATTGTACAAACTTCCTAAAACACAGTGCGGCAAGTTGCACTTTGGGATAGGTACCCACGATGCACTGCTTTGTGCATGGATATAGGTGCTGCTAGTGAGGACGCACTCCATCGAGACAATGAGTATGGTGTGGCACCACACAATTGACTTCATTAATTCAGAGGCTCGAGGTCAAATTAGATAGAGTCAACTTAATTTTGTAGTTGAGACCAGCCCTAGTTACTGAACTATGGAACAGTTTAATAGGTATTATGTCAGCCTCTCTAGTATTTACATTTGCAAATGTATAATCTGAAAGACAAACAGTCAGCCTTGCAGACACAACACTGTGCTTGATAAAGGGCACTGAATTGTACACCAAGAAAGAATAGTTTAACTTTTGACAGCAATGACATGTCCAGAGGTAGAAAACAAGTTAGGCAACCTAATCTCAAAAGACAGATTCAAGTTGCACATCTTTAAGTAGTATTTCCAGTAGCAGATATAAAATTACAAAAACCTGGTGATAAATTCAGCTATGAAGCCTATGAAAGTTCACCCTCACCTCAGAAAATAATTGCTATAATTCTTCACACCTTCAAGTGCATTGCTATAGAGAGATTTTAATTTTAACCAGGAGCAACTTACTGCTGTCGTCTTCAACTCAGTTTGTTTCCGTATATGTTAAGGAGCAGATGTAACCATTGCATATTAAAGTTGTTACACCTGCAAAGATTTAGTAGGATGATTGACGAGTCCCTCATGCTACAGAAATTTTAAACACTTCCCTCTGCATGATAAGCTATTGCCATGATAAGGTTAAAGATCAAAGCTATATCTAATGCCTTTGATTAAGGTGATTGTAAAAAACAAAACAAAAAACCACACACCACAATTTCTAGGAAACTTCCCTCACCTCTTAGATGAAAATTTCAGCTTCTAAAGCCAAAAATGTATTTTATTTCTCTACCAAAATAGCAGTTCCCAAACACTGCAAAACATGGGAAAAAATGCAGAACTGAGCTGCATGCTCTTACATGGCCATGGGGGTGCCCACCACCTTGATTTTTCCCCCATGTGATCTAACCTCCATGGGAGAGGCACCAGAGGCCTTCCTTTAGGATAAGAGCTACTATATGTAGGCTAGAATTAGCCAGAATGTTTTATTCCTGGTACTTAACAGCTGCATATTAATCCCTTCAGAACTGCCAATTTATTAGTATATGAAAACCTCACCCATGTGTCTGGCTCTCTTGTGTCACAAACCTAACTACGTTTATAGAAAGAAAGCTAATTGTATTACAGTAAACAGGTTTAATATGTTTTGCTCAAGTAGAAAAGTAAACAAACATCTGATTCAGAGAAGAACTGTGACAATATATTCTCATTACCTCCTGGAGAAGGACCCCTACTGTTCTACCAAATTTAAGCAGTAGTGGATTGCTCCAATACTTGTTTAACACTGCACTTCAACAATAACTTTCTCAATTTATATTGGTGAAAATTCTATTAAAGCCATTGGAGGCCTCACATTTTGGGGGAACAATAGGAGAAAATTACTGCTCTATAGCAATTGAAAATAGCAAGCAATGAAGTTAATAAGTATGTAGGTAGGCAACAAATATGTAGGTGCTCATTTCAATTCCATCAGTATGCTCAATGCCAGCAAATGCTTTTTGCCAAGCAAACATAGTATTACTTAACCTCGTTTCTCTGTAGTAGTTCAGAATTGTCTGGTAAAGAGTTCCTCTCTCCGTGCTCTGACCCGATGTTTATTATGCCCTGTAGTTTACAGAGTTCTGTAACCAAACCTTCAGACCAAGAAAGCATACAAGCATGTATATTTCATGATTTCTAATGGCAGATGAAAAAATTCTCAGTATACTGTTGTGTATTACCATGTGGAGACTATAATTGGCAGTTATGTAAAGTCTGGGGACAGGGCAGCTTCTCAATTCCCTCCCGATACTCAATTTCAAGATGGCAAGTCATTTGTGACTATTATTGTGCTCTCGTATGTACTGAAAAAATTGCACTTATTTCAGCCCTTCTGAACTTTGGGGTTTTTTTCCCCCAATACTGTGACTGATGTTGCTCAATAAGTCCCAAGAAGTGATTCTAAAAGAATTAGGAAAATTGGCTTTATTCATCAAAATATGTTTGCCTTTCCACACAGTGGAGCGTATCCATAAGACAATCTTTTCCGTTGATTTGGCAAAAGTTAAAATAAACTAACAATAATTAAACTGAATTTTGAAAACCTTACAAATAACTATTTTTGCAACCCAAATTCCAATTTTGATTATTGCACCATTGGCAGGGGGGGGGTAGTGTTACTGAATGGATAAGAATTAAACTTCTATTACTTTCAAATAAGCAAAAATAGTGACATGTTTAGATTTTCTGATTCTTGAACAATTGTAAGAAAGGGAAGTTAACTCAGCTTTTCAACTTTAGTACAAACCACCAAAATTACAAGTTCAGGTAGAAAAAGAAAACTTTTAAAAAAGTGTTATATTCTATTTTACCAAGAAGATCATAGCCTGCTATAATTGAGAAGAATAGGTTAAAGAGTTATTAACTTCTGAAGTCAAAGTAATATTAAAAACATCCTATTTCAGTAAGACTAGCAGATACCCTACATATTCCATTTCTTTTAGTCAGCAGCAACTTCAAAACAGTAGATTATACACAACTGTCTGTCTATGAGGCCAGCCATCAACTCAGGTAATTTTAAGTAGTTAAGGTTACAGAAGCCTGATTTTAAGTTGGAGCAGTAACTTTGTAGTTACTATGCTTTTATTTTAGGAGCTTACATTTCAAAAGATAAAATGAGTGAAACATCTAAGTCTGTGACTAATGGCACAGAAATTAAATCTGAAGCCGAACAAAAACCTACCTAAGTACAAGATATATTACTAACAAATGTGCTACTGAGAACGCCATTCATGTTTTAGCTGTATGAGCTAGAAGAGCACCTTTGAAAGCATGTGAGGAGACACACACACACAAATTACTGTTCCAGGAAACAGGATTAGAAATAGATGTGACCCTGGTTATCAATAAAAAAAATATACCAAAGGGCGAGCTCTAGGTATTAATTCTGGTTAATTTACTTTGTCATCAAACTTCAGACCCACAGTTAAGTACATTAGTTAAAGATCAAACTTTAACAGAAAAGGGAATAACTGTCATGATGTTTGAGGACAGAATATAGTTAGAAGTTGATTAAACTTACATCAGTAATTACAAAAAATTTAAGCACATATTTAACAGAGATACTTATTCACAGTATCAGAAAACTTGATTTACACTAAGATTTCCCTTCTCAAATAATTTTACCTTAAGTTAATTGGAAACTTTTTACAAAAAAAGATTCCTTCACATAAGATGGTCTACTGTTTCGCTCATGGGATTTTTTTTTGGCGTAAACTTTGCATTGTTTTAGAGTATCAAGCTACAAAACCATGGTATTTGCATTTTGCAATTGAGATTATGTGCATCAACTATCAAGCAACACCTTGTTAGTCCTTAAATTTAAAGCCAGAAATTATTTCCTAGCACACTGCAAATCAACAAGCTATGCCAATCTAACAACATTTGTAACTTAGATATGGAACAATGAATGTAATGAAGCAAATACCAGCATAGCCTTCCGATGATTTCAGCAATGAGATCAAGATGCATACTCGATTTTCATTTTTAAAAGTTAACTAGTGAATTGATTTGGTAATAAACCTGGAATACCACTACTTGTGAATTTTGTGCCATATTACCTCAGCATATTTTATGAATACTTTAAAGTAATCTACCCATCATAAAGCAGTTTACCATTCAGACACTTCCCCGGAATAATAGCCAAATTTACACTATACTTCTTTAATATTCAGGCAATAGACATTTCTGAAAATACTAGTGACCATTTAAAACAAATTATTTTTCAGTGTACTGTTGCTAATTGACTTTGACGCTTAGAAATCAATTTTTTCAATCACAGATTATAATTGCAGAAAATTCTGCTTTAGGCAATTTTGCATAAAACTGATTTTAAGAGCTACTTTCAATTTCTGAAGTTACTTACAAAGGTGTACATGACTTCCTGTGGGAAAGCTTAGTTTGCAGACCACTTAAAGAAAATTATTATGTTCATATTTGTTC
Organism: Lepidochelys olivacea; assembly: GCF_965140295.1. Classification (NCBI taxonomy): domain Eukaryota; kingdom Metazoa; phylum Chordata; order Testudines; family Cheloniidae; genus Lepidochelys; species Lepidochelys olivacea. The sequence goes on from NC_140412.1 coordinate 14,279,369, forward strand.
TATTTAGTTTTGCTGGCATACTGGACAGCTCCTAGAGAACAATTTTTTTGTGGAATAAGTAAGGCTATTTTGAGATAAACGATACACATGCAGTTGAATCTATTCTTACTATATATTAATACATAACCCAACTATGGACTGTTTGCAGCATAAACTGACAGGCATGTACGCTCAATAATCCCAAAGCAACACTTCACATAGCAGTGGCAACATGAAAAATCTGGAATCAAGACTAAGTGTCCTATGCATATAAATTTAAACAATTCTTCTCATTCTGCTAATAGGATGTTATTTTGCTGAGTAATTAAGATTACACTTTGTTTTATTTATTCTATGATTTTGTAACCCCAGTCCTTGTTAACTCCACTGATCACACACTGTACAATTCAGATTCTCTCACAGCAGCCTGCACAGTAGGTAACAATAAAAAAAAATATATAGTTCACTAGACACAAGAGCAAGCCCAATTAGGAATGTAAACAAAAAAAAAAGCCATTAGAAGTGGATCAAGAACAATAAACCTTTTAGAAACTGCAGTAATTAACTTAAATGATCATCATCAATAATCCAATAGAAGTAAAACAGGAAAATATCGTGATACCGTTTATTTGAACTAAAATTACAGTGTTTGACAATCCTATATTATCTGCTCACTAAAAGTGTATCTTTTCCTTCTAAAGCCCACTCTTTAAACAATTTGGGTATTTAAGGGAACTTCACGACATCCGTCTGCTAAAACGCGAAGCGAAGAATCACAATGTGCATTGTTCTCGGGGCCATTTTTTTCCCCTTCTTACTTTACACAAACTCGTCAGGCTTCCTTCTCCTAGCAGAAATGTACATCACTATTAAGATCAATTGAAAGCGACAACATCAAACCCACAAGTGTCAACAGATCGGGACAACGCGTCACGTCCCAAGCACACCCCAGAGAGAAAACCCGGCTTCCTCCCCAGCCCTAGGACCAGAGGCATCCTACTGCGGGAGATCACAACAGGCTCCAGAGCTGAAGTCACCCCTTCGCCCCTCCTGGGCAGCGTCTGGACGGAGATTTCCCGTCCCTGGCAGGTGCGTCGCCCCCCACCGGAGTGCGATGTGCCAAGGCACCAGCCGCCCTCTCTCCGCCTCCCGGTCCACGCGTGCTGGGCATCGCGTCTCGCCGGGAGATGGCGACCCAGCCGCCAAACCCCCCAGAGCGAGCGACGCTTGGCCCCGGGAGCAACTTTCACCTGGCCGCCGCGGAGCGGCGGCCGGCGTCCCGGGCAGGCAACCGAAGGAGCCGGAGAGGCCAGGCTCCGCACCTGGCTGCCAGCCGCCGCCAGGAGCCCGCCCCGCCGGGACTCAGCCCGCGCCGCACGGAGCAAGCGAGCCCCCGTCCCCAACTCAGGGCCGCCCCTTCCCACGCCTCGGGGGTCCCGTCCCCCCCGCAGCCCCCGTGCCGCCCACCTTGGTTCACCAGCCGCAGCGCATGGGTGAAGGACGGGTCCAGCGAGTCCTTCTCCGCCATCAGCTCGGGCAGGTACTTCTCGTCCATCTCCGCTTCCCGCGCGCCAGGGGGACCTGCACACAGGGCAGGCGGCGGCGGCGGCACCGGCGCCAGGCGGAGTCCGAGACGTCGTAAATCCTCTCAGGCAGCGGCGAGGCAACGCCTCCCTCCGGCCCCCTCCTGCCCCGGGCTCCGGGAGCGCATCCAACGGGCGCCACAGACCCACCACGGCCGCCCTACAAGACGGGGACCACCCCCTCCTCCCCCGCCCGCCCGCCCGCCGAAGCCCGCCTTTGCTGCGGAGGAAAGGGGCAGCCACGGGGATGAGGAACCTGCGCGCACAAGCGTTATCCAAAGCGGCCTCCGCCGAGGCTGCAACACCTGGAGCGGCTCCGCGCCGACTCAGCGGTAGAGGCTGGGAGCAGCAGGTTTAAATAGCGCCCGCTAGGCCACGCCCATCGCCAAGCAAAGGCCTCGCCCAACGTCCTTTCAAACCACGCCCCCGTGCGGTTTAGCCGCGCCCCTACGATCCTCCCAGCGGGCGGTGCCGTTTAGCCTCCTCAACGATCGTCCTGCCCTTCTCTGAAGATGCCTCACATTGGGTAGGCTCGCCTGTCAGTCAGCTACGTTCTGCGGCTTCTGATTGGCTGATTCTCTTCAGCGCCGGCTTGTTTGGGTCAGATCTCCAGGCGGCCCGGCAGTGGGAGCGCGAGCGGGCGGGCGGGGGTAACCGTTAGAGGCTCTGCTCCTTCCCCCTGAGCGTACCTGAGGCGGTGCGGGTGGGAACAGCACCTCAGCCTGCCCTCCGTACCCAGGGCTCCAGGCAGGGGCTGGATGAGTGTGAGGGGATCATGTAAATGCGGGAGGGTTTAAATGCCTCATCCAAACACACGGCCAAATCTTTCTCCACCCTGCAGATCCCGCCCCCCGCCCCCTCCAGTCACCTCCATATGCACACACACCCCCAGCTAGGAGGGTGGTCTCCAGCTAACCCTCCCTCCCAGATGCAGAAATCCCAGCCCAATATCACTTATGCCTCAAAGTGTCACCACCTGACATTTCCCAAAATCCCATTATTTTAAAAAAAGAATTGGGGGATCTATAGCTATCCCCACTCACTCATCCCTCCCCACTCGTGCACCATCTTGTTGTCAACCATCCTGATTGTATCAGGAGTCTCACAATATCTGAAATTTAATTTAAAATCCCAGCTACTGAAGACAAGTGCTTGTGGGAATCACAGCCTTCATTAGGTTTCAGAGTAGCAGCCGTGTTAGTCTGTATTCGCAAAAGGAAAAGGAGTAACTTGTGGCACCTTAGCGTCTCTAAGGTGCCACAAGTACTCCTTTTCTTTTTACAGCTTTCATTAGAAAATGCTTCTAGCTTTCATGGTTGCAAAGAAAAGATTAAACGTATGACTTGAGTGCACCCTAAAAGCTCAGAAACCAAAATGCCAATTAAAAAAGCAATTTTTTTTAATCTCATGATCTTTTGGGTACTTATGATATTTTTTTAAACACTTGTGGTTGGCTATATTGAAATGCCCTACTAACATTCAGCTCTCTTGCCATACTTAATACTGAGCACTCACATGTCTCTCCAAACTGAGATTTAAAGCTCTTTACAAAGGTTCGCTAAATAATCCTCAGAACAGACCTATGATGTAGGAAGATAGCTTAGTATCAGTGTACAGATGGGGAAACATAGGATAAATAAGTTGGTCAAGATCACCTAGAAAGCCTGTCACTCTTTCCACATTTTTTCTGTTGGTAAACATATTAGAAGATTTTGACATTGTGTGGCTTCCTGGTTGGCCTTCAGAAATTTCACCAATGAATCATTGTTGATAACCTAAGAGGAGAGAGAAAAAAAATCTGCTCCCCAGCAGACATGAGAAAAATAGACAACTCATTTCACTAAAGCCTTTACAACAAACTGCCATAATGCTAGCGGAATATTTTAATTTCAAAGTTTATGTTTATTGAAAAAAATCAATATAGATGCTAACAAGTGATCAACATTTCAAAGATCTGTGAAAAAATACAAAATATGCGGTGATAATCAGATAACTTTATATTTATATAGTGCATTTCATCCAAAAGTGTTTTGCAAAATAAATACAGACGTGTATAATATTAATACAAAAAGAGAGAGACTAATATTAATATTATGTTTGAGAAACCATGCACTCAAAAACAAAGAAGTACAGAATTAAGACTGAACTCTGAGCATTTCATACGTTCTTTTTTGTATTGAATATAAAGAGATTATGTTTGAAAGCATAAGCATCAAATATCACAACATATAATACAAACTGGATTTCTTATGAACCTTTTCACATGGTACTTTATTGTATAAAACACGGTATGTATTGGATATTGTATTGTATTGTATAAAGTCATCAAACTTAGCTTGACTACATTCCTTATATGATTTACAGAATAAACCCGATTCAAAGCTATTTAGTTCAAGAACCCCAGAACCAATCTATACTGGGCTAAACAGTACCAAAAGCAACCCATCATTAAGAAAGGACTCAGATCCAACCAAAAAGAAATTTTGAACTTACTGTTAAGGTAGTTCCACTTTGGGACAGTTGTCCCCATATGTATACCTAAGTTTACCAGACTGATTTTAGTTAAACTTGGCTTAATACTCAGATCTTTTAATGAGATCTATTTGTATATGGCTTGTTTTATAAAGATAACATTTCTATAGTTATGAATATGTGAAGTCAGCAAATGAATTTAGAATTGGGGCAACCTTAACAAAAACTACTTTAAACGAACCAGAAAAATTCTAATACATATACAATTAAGTTGTTCAGAGTTTCTAGTTGTTGAGGAAGACCAAATAGCAAGGTTTGATGGGCAGACACAGTACCTGGGATAGCTACAGCAAAGAGATCAATCCCTAAAAGTGTAGCGTTCTCAGGGTCCAGAGAAGAGACGGGAAAGTGTCTGTTCTAGGAGCAGGGCTGAGAAAGGAAGAGCAGCCCAGTAAATATTAGTATTACTACCCCCAAGACTTCAGAGAACATGAGTCAGATTCAAAAAAATAGCATTACTTTTCCTCTGCCTTCTGATTTGAGTCTTAGTTGTTAAGAAACTCCCCTCCATTTTGTGCATGATTGTGGGATTAAATTTTGAAACCAAAGCAATCATATGAAGAGATGAACCTCCTGTTCAGATGGCAATTCTACTTACCCTATTAACTCCTGGGGTAAAAGGGAAAGAAAAACATTCTATACATCTTCTTGTATTATCCCATCTTCCCTCTCGTCTTATGCCCCACAAGCATTCTCCCTCCACATTCTACCAGTCTTTAGTCCCCCATGTTTACCCCACATTCTCACACCTTCCCTATGTCCCTGTTCTGTACACCAGCTTAGTATCTTACCTGCCCCCAGCTTGCCCCCTCACAATTTTCCTAACCGCATTCATAGAAACATAGAATATCAGGGTTGGAAGGGACCTCAGGAGGCCATCTAGTCCAACCCCCTGCTCAAAGCAGGACCTAATCCCCAACTAAATCATCCCAGCCAGGGCTTTGTCAAGCCTGACCTTAAAAACCTCTAAGGATAGAGATTCTATCACCTCCCTAGGTAACCCATTCCACTGTTTCACCACCCTCCTTGTGAAAACGTTTTTCCTAATATCCAACCTAAACCTCCCCCACTGCAACTCGAGACCATTACTCCTTGTTCTATCAAATGGTACCACTGAGAACAGTCTAGATCCATCCTCTTTCGAACCCCCTTTCAGGTAGTTGAAAGCAGCTATCAAATCCCCCCTCATTCTTCTCTTCTACAGTCTAAATAATCCCAGTTCCCTCAGCCTCTCCTCATAAGTCATGTGCTCCAGCCCCCTAATCATTTTTATTGCCCTTCGCTGGACATTTTCCAATTTTTCCACATACTTCTTATAATGTGGGGCCCAAAACTGGACACAGTACTCTAGATGAGGCCTCACCAATGCCAGATAGAGGGGAATGATCACGTCCCTCGATCTGCTGGCAATGCTCCTACTTATACCGCTCAAAATTCTATTAGTCTTCTTGGCAACAAGGGCACACTGCTGACTCATATCCTGCTTCTCGTCCACCGTAACCCCTAGATCCTTTTCTGCAGAATTGCTGCCTAGCCACTCGGTTCCTAGTCTGTAGCGGTGCATGGGATTCTTTCGTCCTAAGTGCAGGACTCTGCACTTGTCCTTGTTGAACCTCATCAGATTTCTTTTGGCCCAATCCTCTAATTTGTCTAGGTCCCCCTGTAGCTTATCCCTATCCTCCAGTGTATCTACCTCTCCTCCCAGTTTAGTGTCATCTGCAAACTTGCTGAGGATGCAATCCACGCCATCCTCCCGATCATTAATGAAGATATTGAACAACACCAGCTCTAGGACCAACCCTCGGGGCACTCCGCTTGATACCAGCTGCCAACTACACATGGAGCCATTGATCACTACCCGTTGAGCCTGACGATCTAGCGAGCTTTCTATCCACTTTATAGTCCATTCATCCAGCCCATACTACTTTAACTTGCTGGCAAGAATACTGTGGGAGACCGTATCACAAGTTTTGCTAAAGTCAAGGAATAAAACCTCCACTGCTTTCCCCTCATCCACAGAGCTAGTTATCTCGTCATAGAAGGCACTTAGATTAGTTAGGCATGATTTTCCCTTGGTGAATCCATGCTGACTGTTCCTGATCACTTTCCTCTCCTCAAAGTGCTTCAGAATTGATTCCTTGAGGACCTGCTTCATGATTTTTCCAGGGACTGATCTCAGACTGACTGACCTGTAGTTCCCCGGATCCTCCTTCTTCCCTGTTTTAAAGATGGGCACTACATTACCCTTTTTCCAGTCATCAGGGACCTCGCCTGATCACCATGAGTTTTCAAAGATAATGGTCAATGGCTCTCCAATGACAGGAATTGGCGGCTGTGATTGCAGAGCCATTGGCCATTATCTTTGAAAGCTCGTGGCGAACGGGGGAAGTCCCGGATGACTGGAAAAAGGTTAATGTAGTGCCAATCTTTAAAAAAGGGAAGAAGGAGGATCCTGGGAACTACAGGCCAGTCAGCCTCACCTCAGTCCCCGGAAAAATCATGGAGCAGGTCCTCAAAGAATCAATCCTGAAGCACTTACATGAGAGGAAATTGATCAGGAACAGTCAGCATGGATTCACCAAGGGAAGGTCATGCCTGACTAATCTAATCACCTTCTATGATGAGATTACTGGTTCTGTGGATGAAGGGAAAGCAGTGGATGTATTGTTTCTTGACTTTAGCAAAGCTTTTGACACGGTCTCCCACAGTATTCTTGTCAGCAAGTTAAAGAAGTATGGGCTGGATGAATGCACTATAAGGTGGGTAGAAAGTTGGCTAGATTGTCGGGCTCAACGGGTAGTAATCAATGGCTCCATGTCTAGTTGGCAGCCGGTGTCAAGTGGAGTGCCCCAGGGGTCGGACCTGGGGCTGGTTTTGTTGAATATCTTCATAAATGATCTGGAGGATGGTGTGGATTGCACTCTCAGAAAATTTGCGGATAATACTAAACTGGGAGGAGTGGTAGATACGCTGGAGGGCAGGGATAGGATACAGAGGGACCTAGACAAATTGGAGGATTGGGCCAAAAGAAATCTGATGAGGTTCAATAAGGATAAGTGCAGGGTCTTGCACTTAGGACGGAAGAACCCAATGCACAGCTACAGACTAGCTGGCTAGGCAGCAGTTCTGCGGAAAAGGACCTAGGGGTGACAGTGGACGAGAAGCTGGATATGAGTCAGCAGCGTGCCCTTGTTGCCAAGAAGGCCAATGGCATTTTGGGATGTATAAGTAGGGGCATAGTGAGCAGATCGAGGGACGTGATCGTCCCCCTCTATTCGACATTGGTGAGGCTTCATCTGGAGTACTGTGTCCAGTTTTGGGCCCCACGCTACAAGAAGGATGTGGAAAAATTGGAAAGAGTCCAGCGAAGGGCAACAAAAATTATTAGGGGTCTGGAACACATGACTTATGAGGAGAGGCTGAGGGAACTGGGATTGTTTAGTCTGCAGAAGAGAAGAATGAGGGGAGATTTGATCGCTGCTTTCAACTACCTGAGAGGTGGTTCCAGAGAGGATGGTTCTAGACTATTCTCAGTGGTAGCAGATGACGGAACGAGGAGTAATGGTCTCAAGTTGCAATGGGGGAGGTTTTGGTTGGATATTAGAAAAACTTTTTCACTAGGAGGGTGGTGAAACACTGGAATGCGTTACCTAGGGAGGTGGTAGAATCTCCTTCCTTAGAAGTTTTTAAGGTCAGGCTTGACAAAGCCCTGGCTAGGATGATTTAATTGGGGATTGGTCCTGCTTTGAGCAGGGGGTTGGACTAGATGACCTCTTGAGGTCCCTTCCAACCCTGATATTCTATGATTCTATGATCTGCCAACTCCTTTAGCACTCTCGGATGCAGTGCATCCGGCCCCATGGACTTGTGCTCGTCCAGCTTTTTCTAAATAGTCCCAAACCACTTCTTTCTCCACAGAGGGCTGGTCACCTCCTCCCCATGCTGTGCTGCCCAGTGCAGTAGTCTGGGAGCTGACCTTGTTCGTGAAGACGGAGGTGAAAAAAGCTTTGAGTACATTAGCTTTTTCCACATCCTCTGTCACTAGGTTGCCTCCCTCATTCAGTAAGGGGCCCACGCTTTCGCTGACCTTCTTCTTATTGTTAACATACCTGTAGAAACCCTTCTTGTTACTTTTAACATCTCTTCTGAGCTGCAACTCCAAGTGTGATTTGCCTGAGCAATATTTTTATACTCTTCCCTGGTCATTTGTCCAATCTTCCACTTCTTGTAAGCTTCAAGAACATTGCCATGTTCTTGTCTATCTTCCTTGAGTGCTCTTTGACTTCACTCTCACCGAAAACAATGGGAGATGGTATCCTTCTTTACTATTAATAGCCTTGTTGTCACTGGCCATCACTGTGGGAACAGTGACGATCTATCCTGACAGCAGGTTGTGGCTTCAGTCCTGTTGGAAAAGATGGAAAATGATGCCCATTTTGAATCTGAGCAATGATTCGTGAAAACAGTGCAGATGATCATAAGAAGCCAAAAAACACCACAGGAAAAATAGTGAGTCTTGCAAGAAAATTTGGAAAAGATGGCAATTCTGAGGTTTGCAACCATGAAGCAAACTAGTGGTGTTGGGAGAGCCCCAGGGAAACCACTGAAGAACAGGTAGTGCAACCAGTTCTACCACTCCTTTCTTTTGGGATACGAGTGTGCTAATTTTATTCTTCCCAACGTGCAATGTATGGCAGAGGATAAACCTCCCACAAAAGAAGGGACGAGATTTCTACAGAATTTAGAGGCTCCAGTTTCTGCTCTGAATGAAACATATAAGCAGTGCAATGAGTGCAAAGCTGATTTCATGAGTGCTTCTATTCTGCCTGATGCTCATCAAGCAGAGCATGGTGTTCCTGACAGTTTGTGCTGCCTTTGTGTTCCGTGACACAAAAGGGTGCAACACAGAACCAATGAACAGGGTTGCACTCGTGTTTAAAAGGCATCTTTTAAAAAGTGGAAGTCAAATCCGAGTGAGGTAATAGAAAGGAGCATAAACACTGCCAATTTAAATGTAAAAATCTAATAAGAAAAGCCAAAAAGGAGTCTGAAGAACAGCTAGCCAAAAACTCAAAAGGTAATAACAATTTTTTTTAAGTACATCAGAAGCAGGAAGCCTGCTAAACAACCAGTGGGCCCCTTGGATGATCGAGATAAAAAAGGAGTACGTAAAGATGATACAGTCATCGCAAGGAAACTAAATGAATTATTTGCTTCAGTCTTCCTGGCTGAGGATGTTAGGGAGATTCCCAACCCTGAGCCGTTTTTTGTAGGTGACAAATCTGAGGAATTGTCACAAATTGAAGTACCACTAGAGAAGGTATTGGAATTAATTGAGAAACTTAACAGTAACAAGTCACCGGGACCAGATGGCATTCACCCAAGAGTTCTGAAAGAACTCAAATGTGAAATTGTGGAACTATTAACTATGGTTTGTAACCTGTCCTTTAAATCAGCTTCTGTACCCAATGACTGGAAGAGAGCTAATGTAACGCCAATATTTAAGAAGGGCCCTAGAGGTGATCCTGGCAATTACAGACCGGTAAGTCTAACGTCAGTACCAGGCAAATTAGTTGAAACAATAGTAAAGAATAAAATTGTCAGATGCATAGAAGAGCATAAATTCTTGCACAAAAGTCAACATGGTTTCTGTAAAGGGAGATCATGTCTTACTAATCTATTAGAGTTCTTTGAGGGGGTCAGCAAACATGTGGACAAGGGGGATTCAGGGGACAAAGTGTACTTAGATTTCCAGAAAGCCTTTGATAAGGTCCCTCACCAAAGGCTCTTACATAAATTAAGTTGTCATGGGATAAGAGGGAAGATCCTTTCATGGATTGAGAACTGGTTAAAAGACAGGGAACAAAGGGTAGGAATAAATGGTAAAATTTCAGAATGGAGAAGGGTAACTAGTGGTGTTCCCCAAGGGTAAGTCCTAGGACCAATCCTGTTCAACTTATTCATAAGTGATCTGGAGAAAGGGGTAAATAGTGAGGTGGCAAAGTTTGCAGATGATACTAAACTGCTCAAGACAGTTAAGACCAAAGCAGACTGTGAAGAACTTCAAAAAGATCTCACAAAACTAAGTGATTGGGCAACAAAATGGCAAATGAAATTTAATGTGGATAAATGTAAAGTAATGCACATTGGAAAAAATAACCCCCACTACACATACAATATGATGGGGACTAATTTAGCTACAAGTAATCAGGAGAAAGATCTTGGAGTCATCGTGGATAAATTCTCTGAAGATGTCCACGCAGTGTGCAGCGGCAGTCAAAAAAGCAAATGGGATGTTAGGAATCATTAAAAAAGGGATAGAGAATGAGACAGAGAATATCTTATTGCCCTTATATAAATCCATGGTATGCCCACATCTTGAATACTGCGTAAAGATGTGGTCATTTCATCTCAAAAAAGATATACTGGCATTAGAAAAGGTTCAGAAAAGGGCAACTAAAATGATTAGGGGTTTGGAACGGGTTCCATATGAGGAGAGATTAAAGAGGCCAGGACTTTTCAGCTTAGAAAAGAGGAGACTATGGGGGGATATGATAGAGGTATATAAAATCATGAGTGATGTGGAAAAAGTGAATAAGGAAAAGTTATTTACTTGTTCCCATAATATAAGAACTAGGGGCCACCAAATGAAATTAATGGGTAGCAGCTTTAAATCAAATGACCAGGGAAGAGTATAAAAATATTGCTCAGGCATGCAGGAGTGAAATCAGGAAGGCCAAATCACACCTGGAGTTGCAGCTAGCAAGAGAGGTTAAGAGTAACAAGAAGGGTTTCTTCAGGTATGTTAGCAACAAGAAGAAAGTCAAGGAAAGTGTGGGCCTCTTACTGAATGAGGGAGGCAACCTAGTGACAGAGGATGCGGAAAAAGCTAATGTACTCAATGCTTTTTTCACCTCTGTCTTCACGAACAAGGTCAGCTCCCGGACTACTGCACTGGGCAGCACAGCATGGGAAGGAGGTGACCAGCCCTCTATGGAGAAAGAAGTGGTTCAGAACTATTTAGAAAAGCTGTACGAGCACAAGTCTATGGGGCCGGATGCGCTGCATCCGAGAGTGCAAAAGGAGTTGGCAGATGTGATTGCAGAGTCACTGGCCATTATTTTTGAAAATTCATGGCGACTGGGGGAGGTCCCAGACGACTGGAAAAAGGCTCATGTAGTGCCCATCTTTAAAAAAGGGAAGAAGGAGGATCCTGGGAACTGCAGGCCAGTCAGCCTCACCTCAGTCCCTGGAAAAATCATGGAGCAGGTCCTCAAGGAATCAATTCTGAAGCACAAGTTTCCACTTCTTGTAAGCTTCCTTTTTGTGTTTTAGCATCTCTAAAGATTTCTCTGTTAAGCCAAGCTAGTTGCCTGCCATGTTTACTATTCTTTCTGCACATCGGGATGGTTTGTTCCTGCACCCTCAATAAGGCTCCTTTAAAATACAGCCAGCTCTCTTGGACTCCTTTCCCTCTCAAAAAGAAAAGGAGTACTTGTGGCACCTTAGAGATTAACCAATTTATTTGTCTCTAAGGTGCCACAAGTACTCCTTTTCTTTTTGCGAATACAGACTAACACGGCTGTTACTCTGAAACCTTTCCCTCTCCAACTCCCTCTGTTTGCCTGTCCTCTGTTCGCCACTCACTCAGTTCGTAACTGGCTGTTTTTTTATAAGGCTGCTGGCTCGAAGCAATTGGCCTGGTTCAAAGCCTTCTCTCCAGTCAATCACTCAAGGCCCACCAGGAACAAAGCACTCCCAGTTCACACTTTTCAAACAAACAACCAAACTGTTAAACAGTCCCTGCAACTAACTCCAGTCAAACAAATGGTCACAGCAGACAGACAGTGGGATAGTCACCCTACCAGCTCACAACACAGCCCTGGCATAAATATAAAGGGAAGGGTAAACACCTTTAAATCCCTCCTGGCCAGAAGAAAAACCCTTTCACCTGTAAAGGGTTAAGAAGCTAAGATAACCTCGCTGGCACCTGACCAAAGTGACCAATGTGGAGACAAGATACTTTCAAAGCTGGAGGGAGGGCGGGGGGAAACAAAGGGTCCTCTCTTTCTGCGTGATGCTTTTGCTGGGACCAGAGCAGGAATGTAGTTCAGAACTCCTGTAAAGAGTTAGTAAGCAATCTAGTTAGATATGCGTTAGATTCTGTTTTGTTTAAATGGTAAAATAAGTTGTGCTGAATGGAATGTATATTCCTGTTTTTGCGTCTTTTTGTAACTTAAGGTTTTGCCTATAGGGATTCTCTATGTTTTGAATCTGATTACCCTGTAAGGTATTTACCATCCTGATTTTACAGAGGTGATTCTTTTACTTTTTCTTTAATTAAAATTCTTCTTTTAAGAACCTGATTGCTTTTTCATGGATCTTAAGATCCAAGGGTTTGGGTCTGTGTTCACCTATGCAAATTGGTGAGGATTTTTATCAAGCCTTCCCCAGGAAACGGGGTGTAGGGCTTGGGGGAATATTGGTGGGGGTAGATGTTTCCAAGTGGGCACTTCTTCTGTTATTTTTGTTAGACACTTTAGTGGTGGCAGCATAAGGTCCAGGGACAAAAGGTAAAACAGTTTGTACCTTGGGGAAGTTTTAACCTAAGCTGGTAAAAATAAGCTTAGGGGGTCTTTCATGCATGTCCCCACATCTGTCCCTAGAATTCAGAGTGTGGAAGGAACCTTGACAGCCCCCTAATGCAGCACTCACTGTAGCTCTTCTCGGATGGTTCACCTTCACTTCTCTGAATCCATGATTACTATGTCAATTTCTCTTTATGCTCCCAAGACCACTCTCTCAATGTACAGCTGCATAGTACAGGATCCCATGGCACTTACCATTAAGATGGGTGAATGCTTTTTTGATTGGTATTCTTTTACTACTTAGAAATATAATTGGAAGGGGTTTTGTTGTTGTTTGTTGTTTCATCCCTTTACTATCACTGGGAAATCCCATCAGTTAAGTTTGAATACACGCTTTTTGTAAGCATTCCTGTTACTTGTTTTTTTTCCTTGTCCTTGCCAGTTTATACTGCTTTTAATCTTGTAAGATTTTAAACAGTACTAGAATCAGGTATGGTAAGGGAGGCTGTATATTTAACACAGCTAGCCAGGCATTTGTAACTTTAAAACCATAACATTTTGAACTATTTATGCAATAGCTGTGTTACCCGTTCCTGCAACATTACCTGTTATTGTGGCAACCCATCTCTTCAATAAACTATCCAGGATACAAATATCATCCTTTACCTTCTACACTGAGACAGATGATGAAGAGTCTGAAACATCCAAATAATTTTAAACATGTAATAATTTATATGTTCAAATGAATGGTTCTGTATTAATGACATTAAAAGTTCAAATGTAGCCTAAAATATAGGTTTAGTAAAAATAAGCTTTAATAAAAACTAGGACTAACAGAAATGTTTGGAAAAAATTGATGGTATTTAACTAAAATTCTCTTGCAGAGCATGCAATACAAACATTGGATTGCAACTAGTGCAATGAAATCTAGTGGTGAAATTAGATTGGCAACAAAATGGAAATTGCCTCATCTATTTTCATTATCCAAAGCAGAAATGCCCAAATAAATAATCTGAATATTATTTATCTAATGCTAACAATATGATAATTTATGTTGTATACAAAAGTACAGGGATTGGTCCTGCTTTGAGCAGGGGGTTGGACTAGATGACCTCCTGAGATCCCTTCCAACCCTGATATTCTAGGATTCCATTATTTCCTCCCCTCAAAACCAAGAGAAAAATATTTTTTTTAAATTATTTCAGTTATAAACGTGTATTTTTGTAATACAGTAAGGAAGTTTGTGTGGGTGGGTGGGTGGGAAGCCAGATTAATCATTGGTGTAAGAGTTGCATTGCACCTGAATTTGGGCCTGATTTTCTTTTGACCTAACCTATAATGGATGTAAAGAGCAATTGTTATAAGAGAGACTTTATACACGCCATCTCTAACAAAGCTCTGCCTTAATCATCATGGAATTTTTTTTTATCCATCATTAATAATTACCAAGATGTGTGTAAATTGAACTTTTCTTCAATACAATTGCTTTGGACTCACTGCCTGACTCATTTGGTGATGCCACGCTACAGAGAGAGTAAAATCTGTCAGTGTCAGGGTGGTGAACAAATAGTTACCATCCAGACCAGTACTGCAAATGGGAAGAGGTTTTAGGGGATGACCTGGGAATATGGTTCTTTAGAAATTTGTATAAACATACATTAAATATTCAAAAATTCTTTACTATTTAGAGCTAGGTATGAAAATGTGCCAGACTGCTCAGCAATAGTGAGTGAACTTCACGAACATAAGAATGGCTATACTGGGTCAGACCAAAGGTCCATTCAGCCCAGTATCCTGTCTACTGACAGTGGCCAATGCCAGGTGCCCCAGAGGGAGTGAACTTAACTGGTAATGATCTAGTGATCTTTCTCCTGCCATCCATCTCCGCCCTCTGACAAACAGAGGCTAGGGACACCATTGCTTACCTATCCTGGCTAATAACCATAAATGGACTTAACCACCATGAATTTATCTAGTTCCCTTTTAAACCCTGTTATAGTCCTAGCCTTACAACCTCCTCAGGTAAGGAGTTCCACAGGTTAACTGTGTGCTGAGTGAAGAAGAACTTCCTTTTATTTTATAGTGGAAACTTGGACAAATGACTTGGGAGGAGTATAAATATATTGCTCGAGCATGCCGGGGGTTTAATCAGGAAGGCCAAAGCACAATTGGTGTTGCAGCGAGTAAGGGATGTGAAAGGTAACAAGAAGGGTTTCTACAGGTATGTTAGCAATAAGAATAAGGTCAGGGAAAGTGTGGAAGCCTTACTGAATGGGGGAGGCAACCTAGTGACAGACGATGTGGAAAAAGCAGAAGTACTCAATTATTTTTTTGCCTCGGTCTTCACAGACAAGGTCAGCTCCCAGACTGCTGCACTGGGCAACACAGTATTGGGAGGAGGTGACCAGCCCAAAGTGGTGAAAGAACCAGTTAAGGACTAGTTAGAAAAGCTCGACATGCACAAGTCCGTGGGTCCGGATCTAATGCATCCGAGGGTGCTGAGGGAGTTGGCTGATGTGATAGCAGAGCCATTGGCCATTATATTTGAAAACTTGTGGCAATTGGGGGAGATCCCAGACGACTGGAAGAAGGCAAATATAGTGCCCATCTTCTAAAAAGGGAAGAAGAAGAATTCAGGGAACTACAGCCTTACCTCAGTCCCTGGAAAAACCATGGAACAGGTTGTCAAGGTTCCTCCCCCACTCTGAACTCTCTCTAGGGTACAGATGTGGGGACCTGCATGAAAACCTCCTAAGCTTACTTTTACCAGCTTAGGTTAAAATTTCCCCAAAGTACAAATTAATTTTATCCTTTGTCCTTGGAATATCCACTGCCACCACCAAACTCTTACTGGGTTTACTGGGAAACGCAATTTGGACACGTCTTTCCCCCCAAAATCCTCCCAACCCTTGCACCCTACTTCCTGGGAAAGGTTTGGTAAAAATCCTCACCAATTTGCATAGGTGACCACAGACCCAACCCCTTGGATCTGAGAACAATGAAAAAGCATTCAGTTTTCTTACAGGAAGACTTTTAATAGAAATAGAAGTAAATAGAAGTAAAGGAATCAGCCCTGTAAAATCAGGATGGTAGATACCTTACAGGGTAATTAGATTCAAAACATAGAGAATCCCTCTAGGCAAAACCTTAAGTTACAAAAAAGACACACAGACAGAAATAGTCATTCTATTCAGCACAATTCTTTCCTCAGCCGTTTAAAGAAATCATAATCTAACGCATACATAGCTAGATTACTTACTAAAAGTTCTAAGACTCCATTCCTGTTCTATCCCCGACAAAAGCAGCATATAGACAGACACACAGACCCTTTGTTTCTCTCCCTCCTCCCAGCTTTTGAAAGTATCTTGTCTCCTCATTGGTCATTTTGGTCAGGTGCCAGTGAGGTTACCTTTAGCTTCTTAACCCTTTACAGGTGAGAGGATTTTTCCTCTGCCCAGGAGAGATTTTAAAGGGGTTTACCCTTCCCTTTATATTTATGACACAGGTCCTCAAGGAATCCATTCTGAAGCACTTGGAGGAGAGGAAGGTGACCAGGAACAGTCAACATGGATTAACCAAGGGCAAGTCATGCCTGACCAACCTGATTGCCTTCTATGATGAGATAACTGGCTCTGTGGATATGGGGAAAGCGGTGGACATGATATACCTTGACTTTAGCAAAGATTTTGATATGGTCTCCCACAGTATTCTTGCCAGCAAGTTAAAAAAGTATGGATTGAATGAATGGACTATGAGGTGGATAGAAATCTGGTTAGATCGTTGGGCTCAATGAGTAGCGATCAGTGGCTTGATGTGTAGTTGGCAGCTGATATCAAGTGGAGTGCCCCAGCAGTCAGTCCTGGAGCCGGTTTTGTTCAACATCTTCATTAATGATCTGTATGATGGGATGGATTGCACCCTCAGCAAGTTTGTGGATGACACTAAGCTGCTGGGAGAGGTAGATATACTAGAGGGTAGGGAAAGGGTCCAGAGTGACCTAGACAAATTAGAGGATTGGGCCAAAAGAAATCTGATGAGGTTCAACAAGGACAAGTGCAGAATCCTGCACTTAAGACGGAAGAATCCCATGCACTGCTACAGGCCTGGTACCGACTGGCTAAGAGCAGTTCTGCAGAAAAGGACCTGGGGATTACGGTGGATGAGAAGCTTGATATAAGTCAACAAGGTGGCCTTTTTGTCAAGAAGGCTAACAGCATATTGGGCTGCATTAGTAGGAACACTGCCAGCAGATAGAGGGAAGTGATTATTCCCCTCTATTTGGCACTGGTGAGTATTGTGTCCAGTTTTGTCCCCCCCCCCACTACAGAAAGGATGTGGACAAATTGGAGAGAGTCTAGTGGAGGGCAATAAAAATGGTTAGGGGGCTGGGGCACATGACCTATGAGGAGAGGCTGAGGGAACTGGGCTTATTTAGTCTGCAGAAGAGAAGAGTGAGGGGGGATTTGATAGCAGCCTTCTACTACCCGAAGGGGGGAGTTCCAAAAAGGATGGAGCTAGGCTGTTCTCAGTGGTGGCAGATGACAGAAGAAGGAGCAATGGTCTCAAGTTGCAGTGGGGGAGGTCTAGGTTGGATATTAGAAAAAAACTATTTCACTAGGAGGGTAGTGAAGCACTGGAATGGGTTATCTAGGGAGGTGGTGAAATCTCCATCCTTAGAGGTTTTTAAGGCATGGCTTGACAAAGACTGCTGGGATGATTTAGTTGGGGTTGGTCCTGCTTTGAGCAGGGGATTGGACTAGATGACCTCCTGAGGTCTCTTCCAACCGTAATCTTTTATGATGAAGAGAACACAAAGGAGGGTCAGAACAATGTAAGAAGAGTGAGGAGAACTGGTAATTTGAAGTTGGGAATTGTTGGTTATGAGAGGAGAAATAAAAGTCAACAGCTACTGATATAAAATAATACCTAAGATAGGTAACTTGTTACGTGGGTTCTGTATGTACTGATGACCTGATTTCAACTTCTAATTGAAGACTCAGATCTTAACTAGGAACCAACATTAATTTCCTCTGTCCTAGCTATATCATCACAAACATAACAGCATTTATCTCCATATATTTTTATTAAAATGATAGAAGATATAAAAAGAGCAAAATAGTAATCATATAGAACTGTATAAACTGGAAAAATGTTAAAACAAAAATATCTGTTTTTCTCCTAGAAGGATTCCAATCAAGTTTAAGTTTGTGTCTTTTCCATGAAAGCAGCAACCAGAACTGTTTAACAGAATACTACTCAGATGAAGGTTTTTTTTCTTGTGCTAATTAGAAGTTTATCTATATACTAGATACAACAGTAATAAGCATAGTGCAAGAACCAATAGAACAGAATAGAATTTGGTTTTCCCTTTCCCTCATTAAAGGTTTCCTTGTTTCATACACAGACTCAGTGTTTGTGAGTGGGAAATTATGCCTATTAAGAGTGCCCAGAAAAATATTCAGTGATCTCAGAAATTCTGCACAGGGACTTGAGCTGGTGGTGTTCGTTAGTGTTTAAAAGGGACGCCCAGTTTGAATCTGGGCCTTGTTGATGCTGACAACACCTGGCAGAAGTGGTGCATTATAACTTCTTTACTGGTATCTTCCAGATATTTCAAACTGATATCAAAGGGCAGGTGTAGGATTCATACAGGGTTCATGCGCTTGGCAACATTCAGGGCACATCCGGAGTGTTTTGTAGGAGCTGTGCACACACAGCTCCTCTCAAGGGCATGAACCTTGGAATCTCGCCCAGATGACATGAACCGTGGGAAGCCTCCCAGGACTGGGCTCAAGGCCCGAGAGCAAGGAATGCAGTAGATAGAAATTGGTAAATAAGAATGTTAAACAAAGCCAGTGTATTCCTTTTATCTGTTGGAGAATGTAATGCGCGGGGGGAGAGAAAGAATAAAGGAGAGGTGGAAAGCTGACAGGACCAGTCCGTTGGCAGACCAGCCTGTTTGCTTGCTTAAAGCTTTGTGCTGTCTTGTATTTGAACCGCAACAACTGGCGCCCAAACGTGGGGCCCTCAGCACTCACCTCGCCCGGCAAGGGTTTCAGACACGTCACTCATCCGCTTCGCGGATCCCGGTGAGTATTTTTCATTGTGGTAAGTATGGGAAGCTCCCTCTCTGCTTTGCAAGTGCAACACCGCAATGAGCTACAGTATTTGCTGCGTAAGGCTCAGCATGACTGCCCCACTCGAGAACTCACTCTCCTGCTACAGGAGGTGAGTGCCCAATGCCCGTGGTACCCTGAAGCCGGAACCCTTAAGCTAGTGGACTGGGAGCGGTTGGGCCAGACATTGCACAAAGAGCCTCGGGCAACCATACAGGCTTTACATGCCTGGCACCTCTCCTGCGACACGATACAGCGTGTCGCCTCGGACAGGCCCTCCCTCGCGGGGCTGGTGCTCTCGCCACTCCCGTCTGCTCCTGCAGCCATCCCCCCTCCTGGTGATGCGACACAGTGTGTCGCCTCGGAAAGGCCCTCTCCCGCACCAACAGGGGCTGCCGATCCCTCCACCCCCGTCCGCTCCTGCAACCATCCCTCCCCCTGCTTCGCCCCAGTGCCTCTATTACCACCGCCTCCCTTGCCTTCCCTATTGGAGCCTGTGTGTGATCGCCATCCCCTCGTGGGGCCCCATGCTCCGGGGCCCCCCGGGGGGTCATCCGCGTCTGCTCAGGGGCTTTCGCTGGTGCAACAAATGGTTCACGCAGCGAAGACTTGCTCAGATATTACAGCAGAGGAGCTGGCTGATCTGGTCTCAGTTTGTCCAGTGACCTGGCAGGATGATGGCCAGGGCAACCAGGTTGCAAACTGGATCAGTTTGCCTTACTCGGTGATCAGAGAGGTAAAGAAAGCGATTCGCGAGTTCGGCCTCACTAGCACGTATGTACGTGGTCTCATTGAAGGGCTAGGTACTGGGTACACCCTGATCCCTGAAGATTGGAAGGCGCTGTTGCGCATGATGCTGACACCCAGTCAGTATGTTATTTGGCTTAGTGAGTATCGGCAGATGGCGGAACG
Organism: Lepidochelys olivacea; assembly: GCF_965140295.1. NCBI lineage: Eukaryota > Metazoa > Chordata > Testudines > Cheloniidae > Lepidochelys > Lepidochelys olivacea. The sequence goes on from NC_140412.1 coordinate 14,299,079, forward strand.
CCAAGCCCAGGTATATAGAGAGCAAGGTATCATTTATGAGCACTTGGCAGGGGAGGGCCAGTTTGCTACCGTTCAGATGCAGTCTCAACTCCCTCAGGCCGTCTTCCCCATTATTTCCACCTGCGCCCAGCATGCTTTCTGGAAGGTCCCGGATTCAGGCAAGCCTACCAAAAGCTTTGCCAGTATCCGTCAGGGTGCATCAGAGTCCTTTATGGATTTTACCAACAGATTGCAGGAGGCTATCCTCCGACAGGTGGATAACCCTGCGGCAGCTCAGGAGATCCTGTTAAAAATGGCGGTTGAAAATGTGAACGAGGATTGCCGCCGTGCTCTCCAGGTGGCACAAGCCGCTGGCATTCTAGAGCTGTCAGACATGCTGCGGGCGTGCCAAAACATCGGCACACAAGCACATAAAGCTGGGGTTCTGGCCGCCGCCCTGCGGAAAAGCGGGAAGGAAGGGAAGCGTTATCGCTGTGGTAAGGAGGGTCACTTTCATCAGGAGTGCCGCTCATCGACGGCGCCCACCCGCCCCTCAAAGAAGTGCCCGAAGTGTCGGAAGGGCTATCACTGGGCTAATCAGTGTCGTAGCGGGTCGGGAAACCGCACGATGGGTCTCCCCCGAACCCAGGGCCAAACGGGGGTGTTTCCCACTCAGACAACTGTTCCTCTGCCTTAAAATCCATAGACTCCATGAGGGCGGCGACTGCCGGAAGTGCAGGGCTTGATTTGATTATGCAGGAGGACGCTGATTTTCAGTTGCCGGGGGAGGTTTGCGCCATACCTACACAGGTGATGGGACCTCTCCCTGCCGGTTTTGTGGGACTGGTTCTCCCTCGCTCACATGCTGGGAAACAGGGTTTTTTTGTCATCCCAGGGGTCACTGACGCCGATTACACCGGCGTTATTAAGGTTCAGGTGTGGACCCATCTTCCGCAGTCGCTCCCGCGTGGACGGTCAATTACACAATTGATTTTAGTCCCCTATCAGGTGCCAGCCGCAGAGGATCGAGCCCGGGGCGGGAATGGCTTTGGATCGACGCTGTCTCAATTGCTGTCTCACAACACCTCCTCTCCACTTGTTGCTCTAACAATGTCAGTCTGCCCCTCGAAACCTCAGTTAACACTTCTCTTAAATAATGTTCCTTTTACAGGGCTAGTGGACCCTGGAGCTGACGTTACGGTGATTAGTGATCCGGAGTGGCCGGTCAGTTGGCCAACAGTTCCTTCTAAAGAGTTGTGGGGGATCGGGGGTAGCAAACCCGGGCACCAAAGTTTGTCTTGGGTCACGGTCTCTAAACCAGGAGGCCATGCCCTTGCTACAATCAGCCCTTTTGTACTCCCTGTCCACCTCAATATTTGATGCTGTGACTTACGTGTAAAGCTGGACACCACCCTCGATATTAATATATAATGGCCCAAAATCCTCCCTCACCCACCTTGCCATCCGCATTACCATTGGTATGGCAAGCCTTAGAGCCCGTATGGATTGACCAGTGGCCCCTCCCCCTAGAAAAGCTGAAAGCGCTTCATTCACTTGTACAACAACATTTGCATGCACAGCGCTTGGAGAGCTTCACTAGTCCTTGGAACTAGCTGCTGTTATTTTGGCCTTTCAACTTTTTGCTGATTGTCCCTTTAATTTGATCGTGGACACGCATTATGTTTATTAGGTAATTGATCATTTACCCCTTGCCCTCATCACCCCTCAGGTCGATGCGGACCTTCTTCGCCTGTTTTTGTCCTTACAGTATCTCATCACCACTCGTAATTTCCCTTATTTTGTTGCTCATATTCGCAGTCATACCCCTCTGCCTGGGCTACTCACTGAAGGCAATGCGCGCGCTGATCGCGCATTACGTGATCAGGTAAATTCCCTTTTTTCTGACCCCATTGAAAGCCATGCCTTTTTTCATCAGTCTGACTCTGTTTTGGCCCGACAGTTTTACATTCCTGCTGATCATGCACGTTCTATTGTTCGTTCCTGCCCCCCACTGTGCCGCTGCTGCCCCTACCTTTTCTTATGCCGTTAACCCCAGAGGTACCGCAGCAAATCAGCTGTGGCAAATGGATGTCACTCACGTGCCACAATTCCGCCCCTATTCGTTTTTACATGTTTCCATTGATACCTATTCGAGATTTCTCTGGGCGACCCCACAGCGTGGGGAAGCCACTCCCAAAGTTATTCACCATTTGCTAGCCTGTTTTGCTGTTATGGGTCACCCGAGCCAGATAAAAATGGATAATGCCCCAGCCTATTGCTCCACAGCCCTCTCCACCTTTTGTGCCCAGTGGGACGTCCGTCTCAAACATGGGATCCCTTATAATTCCACAGGCCAAGCTATTGTTGAACGTGCAAATCGCACGCTAAAAACCTTGCTCGACAAACAATTAAAACAAGGGGAGCTTCGTCTCCGAACCTTAGGAGACATTCAGCCACAAATGCATATCCTTTTGTTTACTTTAAATAATTTAACGCTGATCGCAGATCAGCAGACCCCCACGGATTGGCATTTTCATAAGTCTGAGGTACTGGAAAGACCGCGTGTCTATTACTGTCAGCTACCCGATCCGCAATGGTTGGGCCCAGTACCTTTAATTACTTGGGGTCAGGGATATGCTGCTGTGTCTCTCCCTGCAGGACCATTGTGGGTTCCGGCCCGGCGTGTGCGACTGGCACTGAAACAGCATGGCGTGGCACCAGGGGCTGTCAAACCCCATACCGGAGTTTCAGCTGACCTTGGAGGAGAACGCGGTGCCTCCCGGGTCGACAATGGCGGGACGGAAACGGAGGAGACATAGCGTCCCAAGCCAGCCCGTGACATGGGGAGTAGTAAAAGCATTGGTCTCCGCGGCTCAACGAAGACTGGCAGCAAACCAAGACTCCTGAGACTTTGTTTGTGGCAATTCTCGCCCAAAATACTGCTAATTCTGTATTGATTGTATGCCTTTTGTGCCTGCTGTTTCCTGTAGGGGTTGGCTCAGGAGCGCTTCCTCCGTTACGGGCCCGAATGACATATAACCTATGGGAAAGATTGGCTTCAATAGCAAATGTTACCCACTTTTGTTTATCTGATTTTGTAGCAGCTGAAGAATTGTTAGGTACGTGCCTTATTCCAGTATGTCATCACCCTGAGGAAATTGGGAATGAGGTGATGCTCGCTGCTTATGCGAACCTCTCTTCCCAGTACTCTAGCATGGCTAATTGGGGCCTGGCCAATTATACTTTACCTTCTTGGGCTTATTTTTTGCTGTTGTTCTGTGCAATGTATTTCCTTTTTTTTAAGGCTTTGTTGAGACCCACCCTGGCAGGCTCCACGAGTTATGACCTCGTCTGTCCGGGAGTTAATTGGCTTGCAAAAGCAAATTGATGGCTACCATGAGATGGCCGAGCACAAATAATCAAAAAAGGAGGGGATGTAGGATTCATACAGGGTTCATGCGCTTGGCAACATTCAGAGCACACCCGGAGTGTTTTGTAGGAGCTGTGCACACACAGCTCCTCTCAAGGGCATGAACCTTGGAATCTCGCCCAGATGACATGAACCGTGGGAAGCCTCCCAGGACTGGGCTCAAGGCCCAAGAGCAAGGAATGTGGTAGATAGAAATTGGTAAATAAGAATGTTAAACAAAGCTAGTGTATTCCTTTTATCTGTTGGAGAATGTAATGTGCGGGGGGAGAAAAAGAATAAAGGAGAGGGTGGAAAGCTGACAGGACCAGTCCGTTGGCAGACCAGCCTGTTTGCTTGCTTAAAGCTTTGTGCTGTCTTGTATTTGAACTGCAACAGGCAGGTCTACACTACTGCTTAAGTTGATCTAACTTACATCACTCAGGGGTATGAAAAAGACATCCCCAAATGATGCAAGTTAGAGTGACCTAAGCGCTTTTCACACTTGTGCTATGTCAACAGGATATGCTCTCCATCTGACAGAGCTTCCATCTCTTGCAGAGGTGGAGTAATTATTCCAACAGGAGAGCATTTTCCCATTGTCTTAGAGCGTCTTCACCAAATGTGCTACAGTGGCACAGCTGCACTGTTGCAGCTGCACTGATGTAGCGCTTCTAGAGTAGACCTGCCCTAAGAATCCTTTATGCTCTCCAAGCACAAAACTTTAGTATAAATAAGGCTTATACCTTTCCCCTTCCAATTTAGGATCCTTTAATGTAGTCCAGTTGCTTTACTTACCTATTTCTGAGGTTGGTTCTTAGAAGTAGGTTCCCCATTCCAGACAACTGCCATGGTTGGAGACAACCTTTCAAACAAGTGGTAAAAGTAACAGTAAGAACAGTAAGCAATTCTTCTAATTCCATTTCCCATGCAAAGACAATGCCAAACATCTTTGGAAAACATGGAATCGTTCGCAATTCAAACAAAAATGCTATCTTAAATTTGAAGAGAAAGAATTAATTGTTTTAGTGACACACTAAAAATCAGCAGTTAAAGATTTCTGGCTGTTCTCCTCTAGTTACCAATTAACATAACAATAGTGCAGACTACCTTGCCAGTCCATATTTTAAAGTAGTCTCAACTGGTTTAAAGCAGTCATAATAATATGTGCAAGAAAGGGTTAGAGGGCTACAGATTGCTATGGCTTATACCAGGGCTTTGGAGCGGAGCCCGGAGCTGGAGCGCGGAGCAGTGGAGCTGCAGGTTTTTGCCCAGAGCTGGAGCGGCGCCGGAGCACAGAAAATCTTGACTGTTCCATTGCTCCATTTTTTTTCATTTTCAATCCAAAATGAATGATATTTAGAAAGAAAGTCCTAAAGGTGCCAAAACATTTCAGATTGTATAAAAATTGATATTAACATCTACTTTACCACTTTAGGTAATATGTCACAGTTATTCTCACTTTGGCCGATATCAAGATTTAATGTACAGATACAAAATTACAAAGTTTTTTGGAGATATATTTTATTAAAGAAGCAGATAATTATCAGACATCTGGCAACACTGCAGACTGCTCCAACCCTTGTGCCAAGGTTAGGCGAGTACGTACTCGCGTAGATTAGTTAGCTAGTTAGATTAGTATGTGTTGATACTTCTTTTGTAAAGATTGATCAACAAGACACGCTGAGTACTGCGATTATGGAAGAGTGTGACAGAAGACGCAACATTTAATATATCACAAACAGGTATATTGCAAAAAATAATGTTTTTGTTTATTGATATATTAAGATATCTCAAGAGATATTAACTACTTAAGCTCATTTCTCACATGGGCTTCTGTTACTGGTACATGTGTTCATTTGTACATGCTCCCATATCACTCTGGCGGACTTATTTTATATGTCATCTGTTCAACGGTCTTTTGATAGCATTGTTTGTAATTTAAAATTTACTGAAAAAGTCACGTGCAGCAGAAATATAAATATACAGTAAAAAAATTTCATAAATTAGGAGTGATTTTTGTGATATATCCAGAGTAATTGGAAAATGTCCAACACAATGTTGGGGATGAATCCTTAGGTCATCTTAAGAAAAAACGTTTCTGTGAACACGTGTCCTAAAATTCTTCCTAAGTGAGATACAGTCCCTTCAAGGAGGTGATGAAAAGTTAATTTCTGATTAATATCTCAAAAATGCTTTAATATAAAGTAATGAAATTATGTCTGTGTCTTAGCGTTAGTAGGTGCTACCATATTATATTATCCAAAATTATTTAAATCATAGGAGTCCCGAACTGGCGGTTGGTCATTTTTATTTCATATTTCAAGAAAGGCTTGTCGTCGACTGCCCCTGGCTATGAGTGGTAATATTATGTTCCATAATAAATTAATAATTTTTTATTATTATTTATTATTAAGTTTAAAATGTATGGTTCCAAAGTTGAAAAATAAGTAATAAGTAAAATTGTTTGTCTCATTCTAAGCATCTAAGCAGATTAAAATTTTTAAACAGTTTTCTTTGAAATGGTTAATTATACAAAATAAATTAAGAGTATCATTTTAATGCATGTTTTAGCATTAAATCATATTCCAGGGTCGTATCTGTTAAATAGTCAAAGAGTTAAAAATATTAAATAAAATTGTCCCAGTCCCCTCAGTTCACGACGCCTGTAGTTTAAATAATTTTATTTGAATGATGTTGTATGATAACGTTGGAAATAAACTTCAACGGGAAAGCGGATTCAAATTGCAAGCATAGTAAAAGGACTGTGCTTGCAATTTGAATCCGCTTTCCCATTAAAGTTTATTTTCAACCTTGTAACATGTAGCCTTGTTACTTCCCAACAATTAATGTTGTAGAACAGTGATAGCACGTACTAACGCTATGGCACATACCAAATTTCATTGATATATCTATATTAAAGCGTTTTTGAGCTACTAATTAAAAAATTGGAAAATATTTTGACTATTTTACCACAAAATTTCATAAGAAAAACAAACTTGCAATTTATAAATAAAAATGTATATTAATTATGTATATTAAAATACTTCTTACTTCATTAAAACTTCAAGAAACATTAAAATATTAAAATATACTTTAATAATAATTTTATGTAAAAAGAAAATGTGATAATTTTTGTCCAGAAAATCCAAAATAAATTCAAAGTACTTTAAGTTGTTAAGACATCACAAGCAGGTACATTATAAAAAATGTAATGCTTTTGTTCATTGCTTTTTGAAGATCATAACAAGAAATATTTGGATGCGGTAGCAGCACAAGAAGATTTGGCCATGGCTTCAACAAAAAAATCAAATCTGCCCCCCATTCTGGTGCTTGTCTTAATGAAATTACAAGATGCCCAAACTACAGTCATGGTTGAGTGCTTAGATCTTCTCCATTTTTTTGAGTGGTGAATAAATCAAGTTTCTGTTGTCCTAACTGTGGTTTTATTAAGTCAGTGACCATTTCTGATCTTATTTTCTGTCACCTGTAATACGAGTTAAGAAAAGTATTAGTGTCACACGAAAAAATAACCTACTGAAACCAATATATTGAGTTTTACTGAAGTACTTGCAAGAAATGTTTCTGTGTGTGTGCAACAAGTACCAGGGAGCTATGCTTGACAATGAAATATTAATAATTCTACCTAATCAAATCTCTCTAAATAAAGAAACTTCTTTAAAAATTGTGAAATAATTGGCTAATACCTTAAATCCCCATTCTCATTGCTATCTTAAAAAAAAATCTGACTAGCCAGTTGGCAGATAATTAGAACATAATACTTCCCCAAGAAATAACTGCAGTTTTCTTAAAGAAGCTGTTAGGTTTTATAGACTTTCAAATAGTTTACCTCTTATGAAGTTCAAGCAGAAGTGCAATGCTTGAAAAATAGTGAAAATAAGTGAGCCTTTTAAATTATCTTGAGACACTAAGGATATCTTTGTTGCATTAGTAGTTAGTAATTGATGCATTCATCCTGATTCCCATCTTTGCTGTTGCAGCAAGTCCCAGAAATTAGCATAACAATCCCAAGAACAAATGGGTCCCTAGTTGCAAGTTTCTCTGCTTCTTATTTTTTCATTCATTACTGTGATTTGTGTCTGGTGTTTCACCACAGATATTTTGTTTGCATGAAAATACACATTTACGATTCTCTTATTTTATACTTGTTTTTCGAGCAATTGAATGTGTAGCACTGATGTGCCATATCAGTGATTATACTGCTAAACTAATAAAAATGCTATACATGACACCTCTCATTAGTATCTTTTAATGATATTTTTAAATTCTTAATTTACTTCTTGAGACCCTGCATTATGGCTGCAGGAATAACAATTTTATGGTCTCTTTTTTTCTCCTGCACTGTATGAGAAAGATTTCCACAGAAGCTTGTGAAACACAATTCTAAAGGGTTTCAGAGTAGCAGCCGTGTTAGTCTGTATCCATAAAAAGAAAAGGAGTACTCGTGGCACCTTAGAGACGAACAAATTTATTATAGCATAAGCTTTCGTGAGCTACAGTGTTACCATACAGACTGTAACAAGAGTGATCAGGAAAGGTGAGCTATTACCAGCAGGAAAGCTGGAGGGGGGATGGGGGACTACAAAAGGTCCATTGTTTCATGTTCTATGTATATATAAAATCTCCCCACTATATTTTCCACGGTATGCATCCGATGAAGTGAGCTGTAGCTCACAAAAGCTTATGCTCTAATAAATTTGTTAGTCTCTAAGGTGCCACAAGTACTCCTTTTCTTTTTACAATTCTAAAAATATCTACATACATTTCTGCTTTATTTTTACACTATATAAATAGCACAAACATAATTTTATAGTAGTAACAAATGTCTAAGATCTGAGAATAAAGGTGGCAAAGTGTGAAACAAATGTGCTGATTTCATTTTGCAGTATCTAAATATTGCAAGCCTAAAACCATGCTGTTTTTCAAAAAGTGGCGAATAAGAACATGAAAGTTTCTGTATCAGAAGATATTTTTAAGTAGTTTTTCTGCCTGTGGTGTATATGTTCTGTGGATAAATAGGACTTCAAAAAGCCTTTAAAAGGTTTATACCTTGCTCTGTTGTAAACAGATTTGTGTTTAATTAATGGAAGGCAAAGTTGAGGCATATAATTAACGTGCTCAATTTAAAAAATAATAAATAATTAGCACTTATATAGAGCCTTACATGTTCAAAGCACTTTACAAACTATACCTAATCCTTAACACTCCTCTGGGGAGAGAGAAATATTAATAAGGATCAGACACTACATTAATAAGAATAGCCTCTGTAATTAAACAGCCAGGATAAAAAAATTACAAGGATTATCAATCCTCATGCTTTAGGGTAAGAACTGATCACGCTAGGCATCAATCCTGAAGTGAGCTCCATGCAGACCTCTTTCCCCCCGCCCTCTCCCCCTGCCCCTTTGTGGCAATTTTTGGGTGCCGGAGTCTGCTCACATGGAGTTAATTTGCAGGATTGAGGCCTAAATGAGGTCAAGAAGAAATTTCACTCTGTAGTGTATTTCTACATAAAGTGAGATTTATGCCTTCTACTTAAACTTTCATTTATAAGGCTACAGGCTGGAAATGGTTCTACCTAAAATTATAGGAAAATTCTTGATATTTGAGTTTCCATGTTTCTTTCCTTTCCATGTTTGAGTTATTATTGCAGGAAAAGCCCTATTCACCCCTTGAAACATATAAGATCATTTGTCCCACAAACAAGGGCAGCTGTTAAGAGGTAACTTTCTAGAAGCAGCTTTTAAGAGTCTTGTCCCAGAATGAGATGTGAAAGAATTTTTTTTTTTACATTGAAATCTATAAAGGTGTTTTCAATCTGGATCAGAAAAAAATATTAGTTCAAACTAAACTGGAAACCCCAAAAGGAGCATGATCTTTAACAGGGTTCTGTTTTATGGTAGGTTTTTTTCTTCTTTTTTTGCCATATGTGGTGTTCAAATCAGTGGTGTCAGCATGGCATATCTTTTTTAAGAGCAGGGAGCTCAGGCTGTAATATTAAAGCTTTGTGCTTAAAGCTTTGTGCTCCCAGTTTTCTACAGCTTGGTGCTGCCTTCTGATTAGTGAGCTGTAGAAGTAGCTTGAGTCAAATGTTATAAGAATGGAAAACAAGGAAACTCTAAAAACACTTCTCACATTCACTTAAAATTGACTAAAGCTTATTCAGAAAAAAACTTTCAGGCGTTGACCTTGTAATATGGCAAGTTTTACCCCAAATCTAATTTTTGCAGCTGAATTTTATAAGGCACTGATACCATGGTATTATAATATAAACACCGAACAGCCTCAGTTATGACAGTGCTAATAACTCCACTATCACCCAATTAAATTGGTTTCAGCCTATGTGATTGGTAGATATATGATTTCTTATTTAAGAGCCACTGTAACAATGTTATTGCAGACTAATGGCCTTTTCTACTTCTAGGTAAATGTCAAGGTCAAATGAAGGTATTTGTAGAAAAGTTACCGTAAAAGTTATCGGCTTTTGGAGAAAGCTGAGTCAAGCAAATGCTCTGAGATGAGCAGTGTTACATTCTTTATAATTAAGACTAGCACGTTTAGGTCAACCTCATCGTTCTTCCGTGCATTGCATTATGGGACATAAAAGGCTCAGAAATAATATTTGCTCTCAAAGTCCCTCAGATGGACACAGTTTAGGACATCTGTTTGCAAAAAATATAATCCAAGATTAGATGCATAAAGTGGTAATAATAAATGAAAACAAGAGGCTCTCAGACTCACTTGCTGAAAGATAAAGATTTTTAAAAACAAAAGCACCCTGTGCAAGTTTTATAGAAGTTGGTGCCATGGGAGAAAAGGGAAAGCTATAATTTGAGGAACAAGCATTTGTTTTCTTTTTAATAGAGAGAAAACCAAATCTATCCACTATCTTTGGTCCTGATCTGGCAAGCTCGTTTGTCCATATGGAACAGTATACAAGATCTTGACCCCAGGCACTTTCTTTCTAAGATTATTTTGCTGACAAAAGAAAAAAGTGATGTTCTTTTTCTGGAAGGAAAGTATCATCTCAACCTTTTCAGGAACAATAAGATGCACTTATATAGTGCCTTACCCAAGGATACAAAATCACTTTAAAATTGTGACATTTCACAGCAACGCTGTGAGAGATAGGAAAAGAGATGGACTAAATTGTACCTAATTTGGTATTTAACTAACCTGTTTATGAGCCAGCTTCTTCTCATTTAAAACTTGAACAGGGCCCTAAACTATTCAAGTTTTTTGTTTGTTTGTTTTACATTTCCACACAATTCTGCATGGCCCGATTTCATCCACAAGCTAAAGTGATGACACCACAACAGCCCATTCTGGAGTCATTTCTAGTCTAACTCAAACCACAAAAAACATACTAGTCAAGTGAGATTTCTAGCTTGATTTTTAAATAGAAGTTCAGAATGGATCTGAATTTAGATGCTAACCTACACGCTGTAGTAGATATGTTAAACTTAGCCAAACATTTAAAAATAGCAGTTTGTTTGCATATGTATTAACACAATAGGGAAGACTAATAGGGATAACAGGAAAGGATAGGGAAAAAAAATAGCTTTAGGGAAATAGAGTCACTCATATTAACAAGCCCATTTGTTTTCTCAGATATATTTTTCCCAAGCCCTGAAATTGGAGCTCCATCAGTGTATTTTAGGATTTCGTATAACATTTATCATTTAGCTATTTAAACATTTCCCAAGCAAATGAGGTCTTTACAAGAGGTCCCTAGTGGACTTTCCAAAGTCTTCTGCTTTTCTTCTTAGTTAAAAGAAGCTATTGTTGGAGTACGTAAAGGCATCTGTGTCACTGTGGTAGAGACTAGGTAAGTTATCTACAAACAAAGAACCACTTTAACAATTTCTCTTTATTTATCTGCTGGCGCATAACCAGGAGTTGGGAACAGTTAAACAGTACCTGTTTGTGTTGTAGCTGGCTCTATTCAATCCTAAAATCCAGTTCCCCAGAAAGGTTAAGGAAACTAGTAAATCAAACTAACTAAAATAATTCACTTGTAAGTAAAATACTACTGCACGGGGCTTGATGATAGTCAATTGGAAATGTGGGAAGTCAGTGGTTTCCTACTGCCTCTATTTAAGATTGACCCTTTTGCAGTAGCATCCTGGGAAATGGTGAGGAGCCTGGGGCCCATTATAAATAGGACCTCTTAATAGCAAAAAAGAGGATGTGTTACCAAGAATGAGTTAGGCTGATGAAATAATGTCTGTTAGTATTCCAGTTGGCTCTGTTCAGGGTTTGTAGCGTTTACAAGCATTTTATTTAGGGGCAGGGAGGGTAGCTGTTTATGAGTATAGTACAGAGGTGATTTATTTAAAAATGCCATTTGTTTTTACGGGGCTCTTTGAAGAGCACAGAATCTGTCTAAAACTCAGGATACAATTTGCTAATAGTAATTGAATGAGTGAATGGTGCTGTACTCAGCAACATTCTGACAAAGTGATGTTTGGTCTCTGTTTATACCGTGGCTTCTTTTTTATCAGTACAACTTAGCTGGTAGCTCTTTGACCTCTGCAATAGCAGGTTGAGTTCCCTTCATCAGAAGTGTGCAGGTGGACATCACTGTGCACTATTAGGAGTTATTGCACTGTTGGAGGACCCTTTACCCCATCTTGTGCCTGTAAGAGTGGATGATCCTATCACTCTTTCAGAAAAGTGAAGCTGATTGTCCTAGTGCTCAGAGGAATGTTCTCTCACCAATTAAAGGAAGCTATTAGTACCAATCAGATACTATAAAACGAAGTCAGTGAATATCCAGTAGAATCTTTTAGCGAATTCATTTTGACTTTGTTGTCATCCCTTTCGTGTTTGCTTTATATGACTATCCTTGTTAGTGGCTGAAATATTCACAAAGGTAGCACATTTTATGGGATTTTGGAAGATATTGGTACAAAGTTAAGTTTGAAATTGTGAATGGAAATATAACCCTTGAAATGATGTTTTTGGTCTATGCTCATTCAGTCAGTGGAAGGAAACATGCTATGTGACCTGTGTCTAAGCCAAACTAACTAGTATACTCACAATACATAAATAACAAGACTTTAATTATACCAGTTCTAGATGCAGGGGGGGAGAGTTATAATTGCTGTTCAAAAATGACTTGAATTTGTAGGCTTTTGAGTTTAAAATCTGATTGCTAGTATTGTAGTAATGCTTCTCTCTGTGAGTTAATTATAACTGCAAAGTGAGTGATATGCTCTCTTACAAAGTAACTGTGTTACTGCATCTCTTTGGGGAGGGGGACGCGGTGGGGGATCTTTGGCATAACCTGAGTATGTAAAAGTTGCTCTATCAAACCATGCTGCTCTATGAGAGAAACAAAGATACTGGAACAATGTGTTGTCATAATATAAATGTAGCCCACTTGGAAAATGAATGTCTTGGTTTCACCTCAGTGTTTATTTTTGAGAAATGCCTCATGTTTGCCTTATTAATCTAGCAGCAGACACTACTATCCCGTGACAACATTCTGTTCCATTGACATTATCTCCTAACGAAAAATATCTTTACGTTAGGTTATTTCTATCACAAAATGTCTACTTTATAGGGCTAGTGTTTATAGACATGTTAAAATAAGAATACATTCATACATGTTCAGTACTCTGAGGCTCTACATTAATAGTTTTTCAGACAATTTTCTGATCTCCCAGAGATATTTAGTGGGATTGTATTGCCTTGGTAACTTCCTTAGAGTGTGGAAAAACAAGTTTTCATGTAGTCTCTTGAAAAGAAATTTTCCACCAATGGAACTGATTGCTATGATCCCCATCCTGCAAAGATTTATGCAGGCACTTAAATGTGAGACCTATGAAGTCCCATTACGATGGCCTCTAATCCTCTCATTTATAATGGATTCAAAGACAGAGTGTTCAATGTTAGCCTAAATTAGCTCTCTGTCCAATACCACTTCTTGATTCCTATATTGCAGTGTGGAGAGTACTTTAATCCACTCAATTATATATATATAAATAAAAATATATATATATTGCAAATCAGGCTTCTTCACCTGTCCTCTGCGGTACTTAATTGGCAAAACTAGTGTCAAATATGACTCTACCAACTGTGGCAACATTAGGGTCAAATATACCCATAGTCCACATCTGGCCATTGTAATATTTGATCTAGTCCACTACTGAGCCATAGACTTTTTTTTCAGTATGTAAAGTAGGAAGGGGTGGGGAAAACAAACTCATATATTCATTACGCCCAGGTATCCTGGGTAGTAGGGCACATTGTAGGAAATGACAGACTATGATGAGGAAGCAGGGGAATGCTTGTAATGATGCCTCAAAGACTGAGGCGCTGAGTGAACTGGATTTAAGAGGTGTATGTTTATTTTCTTTGACTAAAGTAATTTCATCAGCCCATATTGGTATTACTGAAAATATTGGGTCTGCTTTTATGGCCTTTACTCACATGAGTACCCCCAGTGTCCACCCATTGCTACTGTTGATGTTTTTTTGTTAAATATAGTATATTATAATTATAGGTCCCAATCCTGAAATTGGATCCAGTTGGGAAGATTCTTGTGGCCATGCAGAGCTCATTGGAGAATGAAGGCCATATTTTTGACAACAAAGAAGCCTGCATCCAAAGTAAGTTGCTTTGTTTAGAGAAAAGAGTTGACATAACACTTATGCTCTAAAAATATTTTCCAATAAGACGTTGCTACAGGAAAATAATGGTATGCTCATTCCTAAAACCAGGAACGAATAATATTAAAAGCCATAACAATTATATAGCATCTTCTGTTCTAGGATGTAAAGTACTTTACAAATAGCAATTTTTGCAACCCCCTCTGAATCTAAGCTAATCCTGTTAGACCCACTTTACAGATGAGTATATTGGGGCCCAAAGAGATTAAGTGATACACACAGCGAGTACCCATATCTTGCCACTAGACAAGACTCCTTTTCTTGGGAACAAAGGATAGTTAAAATTGGGTTTACATATATATATATCTGTGCAAAAAAATGAACCTGGCAGGAAGTCCCCTGAACTTAGTTATAACAGAATGTTTGTACATTTTCCAGTTTGCATGCTGTGCACAATCTCTGTATTACAATTTCTTTTATTTGAAGGTGTGATTGTGGGAAAGAGAGACTGACTACACACAGCAGTACCCTAAGTTCTGTGTTAAACAAAATGAAGCCCCCAAACAATAATGGTAAATACCCATTTTCCCCTCTTTCTTATTTAATACAAAAACAATTGTGGTTCTGTACTTTTATAAGAATGGAAGGAACTTTAGCTAATTGAACATGGTGGTTAGAAATGGTGCATGTGATTGTGTTCTCACATTGGTGTGAATCAGAAGCAACTTCATTGCAGTGAATGACATTTCATTGGTGCAAATATAGTAGATGAGGACAAGGACCAATATGCTTTTTTTTCTTGAAATACTCTGTCCAGATGCTTAGTATGAAGTATAATAATAATAATAATAATTAATTAATAGGTGAAAGCTGCCAAGAGGTCAGAGCACCCTTTCTGACCCTTCAGAACTGCAGTGGAATTACAACTTCTGGTAAATCAATAGGTTAAGTGTATACATTTTCACCTGAAAGATGGGGCTTGCAGCAGCATAGTGCCCCCTAATGCCATGGTGAAGTACTGTTCTGAATGATGGATAAAAGTCTACAAAAAGAAAAGGAGTACTTGTGGCACCTTAGAGACTAACAAATTTATTTGAGCATAAGCTTTCGTGAGCTACAGCTCACTTCATCGGATGCATACTGTGGAGAAAAAGTCTAGTTTATCTACTCCAGACTGAGGTGTAGCTCATAAAAAGCTGTATCCCACTCTATTGACTTCAGTGGGAACAGGATCAGGCTTGGTGTAGAGGAAGAGTGATCGGTACTCCAGCCTTGAGCTATTCCAGATTCCCAGTGCCGATAATAGATTAGTTTCATTTGGTCAAACCTGGCAGTTCCCAAGAATTGACACAGATTGTCTCTGTCAGTGGTTTCAGCTACAGAAAGAGAAATTTAGAAAAAAATGTCCTCCCACCTCAGTCTGATGACCTGCAGATGTACTTGGTGGAGCCGGACCAAGAACCTGTCTTTGATCACAAATGTCAGGCAGTACAAGAAAAAGTAAGTTTTATAATGCCCCTGCAATTGTTTTCTACCTCAAGGCTACTTAAACTTTGCGACATCCAGGACTGCTTTGGGAACTTTTGAGAAGGACCCCACTTTTTCCACATTCTTATCCCTCCTAATACCTGACTTCTTCCACAAGGTTCAGAAATTAAGGAATGAAAACACACATGCGCTATCACAACTTTATAAGAGAACCTTTCAGTCCGTCTTGTCTTATCTGTGTTTGTCTTTTAGACCATATGCTCCTTGGGGCAGGGACAGTCTGTAGACGTGTCTTGTACGTGCTGACCACATGACTTGCTTATAACAAGTTTTGAATGGCACATGTAACTAGGATTCACATTTACACAAATTATTTTTAGTAAAGATAAATGCAAACAACCACAATTTTTGCTTGTACTTCGTGTTACATATTCTCTCTCTGGTATAGAACTAAAAGATTATTCCTTGTTTGTGTTTACCAGCTGTCATAAACAAATAAAGCAAGTAATCTGCTTTTTCCCCTCTCCCTGAAGCAGTGGATTGCATTTAAGAATACAAAAGGCCACTAAAGGACCTAGAGCTTTGGATGCCCTTCTCTTATTCTGATTATTCAGCTGATTTTTTAAAGACCCCTCTGGAGACTATTATCTTAGGTAATTGTATGTCCCCCACTACCATGGTATGTAAGCACCTCACACCCTTTAATGTGTATATAGCCTTATAACTCCCCTGGAGAGTAGAGAAGTACTTTTCCAAATGGGGGACTTAGGCTCAGAGACACAGAATGACTTGCCCAAGGTTTCACAGAAAGTCCGTGATAGAGCAGGCAATTGAATCCAGGTCTCCCTAACCGTCAGACCATATTTCTTCTCTGGTAGTCTCGCCAGGGGTGCTGGAACAATTTATACAGTGGGGGTGCTAAGAGCCATTGAACTAAACTGTAAACCCTTTATATGATGGAAACCACTTCAGGTCAGGGGGTGAAGCAGCACCCCCAGCGCTACTTGTTCCAGAACAAAATGAGTCTCACTGGATGATTCCAGTGCCAACTATCTTCCACACGTCTCCAAAGAACTAAGCTTTTGTATGCATCAAATTGCTTTAACTTTAAAAACTCTAATCTAAAGGGATATTTGTTTTGGGATGTGTGCCCTTATTCCTCCCCCTCCCCCCCATTATTTTACTAAAATTAGAAATAAAATAATACAAAAACTAGGATGTGCCTTAAATAGTCCAATTATGGTTCTTTACTGATTTCTCATAATATCAGCAAAACTTGATGGGTTAATTTTCTTTGAGTGTTGTGGTGAGTTGCATGCACAACTTCCAGTAACAATAATTGGAGGTGCATGAACCTTTCTCTATGTGACAGAGGGCATGCATTATGTGGATATAGGCAGGGTCTGAATGAGCTGTCCCCTGACATCTATTGATGATATGGGGGAAAAGACTTTAGGAGCAGATCGTATTTGCATGGGACCTACCCTTCCGCAGACAAAGCAACTATGCCAAAGTGATCAGTTTGGGCTGGTTTTGAGTTACAATTCACATGCGTATTGAATGCAGGGGTAATGAAATGTTACATTTCCTGTATGAGTAAGGGGCAGCAGAACTATTTAGCACACCCTGACTAAGGGGGTCACCCTAAACTGAGCTTCACTTGCTAAGCAGGTGGTAGGGATGACAAATCCCACTGCAAATGAGAGGGGGTGGGAAAAGGTGTCTTTACTGTATGGTGTAGACTCTGCCTAAAGAGCCTTAGACACTATTTGACCCTCCCCGCTCCAGACAGAGCTGATTGGACTCACTTGAGAGTCCATGTTTCTGTTCAGGGTTAACTAGAGTCAAAATCTCTGATGAGCAGGTCTACAGGATAAGCCTTAGACTGGGAGAGAGAGACAGTGTGCAGTGACATGAAGAGGGAAGAGCAGTGAGGTTCCCCACTACCTAGGGGAGCTGTGAGAGCTGAAATCACTACGAGCTGGGCTAAGTGGTGGAACCTCAGAATACAATATCGCAGAAGTGGCAGTGAGTGGCAAGCAGCTGTGACACAGGTGGCTCCAAGTGGCCAGTGGCAGCAGAGGAAATGGTGGCAGAGAGCCAGACGCAGAGCAGCAGCAGAGGCATTGCTCGGGCCCCCCTACCGGCCCCATTTTTAGGGGTGGGAGGTGAACCTGCATGAATGCACCTCTGAACTCTGGGTCTTTTCTGACCAGCAATAACCACTGTGAGTGGGATGCAGCAGCTGGAGAGGGGAGTGGCATGTTAAAGGGCCATTCGTTCATTGGACTTTCACACTGCAAGGTGGGAAACTCAGGCAAAGGACACTGCCCAATGTACTGTTGGGTGGGTGTTTGCTTATGGTGAAATGCTTTTGAATTGTGGTAATGGTGTTTTCCCAAATTAATGCTGGTTTCCCTTTCCCTTCTAATAAAAGTTTTCTTCTGTTATATGCAGATGCAGTGGTTATGAGTGGGGAAGTATTCCCTCTTAAAGGTGCCTGGGGTGGTGTTTAATTTTCCCAGATTACGGGATGGTGGCTTGAGGGAATTCTGTTTTGTATTGTTAAAAGGAACTCCTAGATATTGAACTCTGCCCTTGTAGCTGCTGACTCCGTCTGGCAGAAGGGTCTGAATGCAGACTGTCATGTGGGTAACAGAGGAAAAGGAAAAGTGCTGTTGGCAATTTAAGGAGCAAAATGTTCATGTGACCATATGGGTTAATAGAAATTTGAAGCCATCATTTGAAACAATACCCCATGTTTCTTTTTTTAGTGAAAAGCATTTTGCCATTTTTACATATATCAGCTATTCCTGTGTTTTACCAAATTCACAGCGACTGGGTAAAAGTTGGCAGAAAAATGTAAAATTTCATTGATAATTTGGAGCCTGCTCTGAGTGCAGCACTGCAATTGAGGGTCACAATTATTTTGAGTGAATGGCTTCAGAATTATAGAAGTTAGAGATGGAAAAGACCTGTGAGATCATCTAGTCCATCTTCCTACCCGTGAAGGATTATTTAAAGTGCTCCAAAACTGAATCTAGCTCAGTGTGTCTGCTACAAATTCCCCTTATTCTTTACATGACTTAGAATAGTAATGAAATGTTGGTTAATACAGGCATGCTCTATTAGCTAGATAATGCATTTTGGACATCTGACTTTGATCTTTAAAAAATTCATGACACACATCTCTTTGTTGTTTAATAGGAGCCAGTAGTCAACAGGGATGATGGGTAAAGCCTTGAAACCATAAGAAAACACAAATTTAAATGGTTAGGTCATCCAAAAGAGAAATCACATTAAATCACTTAACTCAGTTTCTTTTTTACACAGCAGTTTGTGCTCTTAGAGGAAGAATAATCACTCTGAAGCAAGGCCATAATTTCTCCCTTACAAAGGAGCCCTTTTCCGAGCACGTAAAGTGGCAGTTTGTACAGTATAACCTCTGCTTTCATTATATCAAGGTTGTATCTGATTAGGACATAAGACAGATGAAGGGGATGCTGTACCAAAAAGAAAAAAAGAAGTTTTAGTTTTGGGTCACTTGTAGAAGTGGTTCATCACTTTTATTGGAAATGTTTTCAATACCATTCAAGATAGGTTCAAATATATCAGCCTCTAAAGATCTGTATGTGATATATTTTCTGCACTTTGATGTGCTTATTTGGAAGTTGACCTGCATTCAGTACTACTGCATGCTGCTTTTCAGTGTTCTGAGGACATAGGACAGAAGGAGAATGGAGCTCTGACAGCCCTACTTGTAAAGTGACAATACTGCCTCCCAGTGGCTTTGTGTGTCATTCTTTACTGGCTTATTGAAATTTAAAACTGACTGAACTGAATCATTTTTCCTTTTTCTTTAAGAGCTAAATAAATAAAAATATCATTTTCAGCTGCATTCTTTGATTTGTATAATAATAAAGTAATACAGATTTAAAAATTATTTAAATGAACTGGCCTGGTGCAGACAAACCATAGGAAAAATAATAAGTATTTTTATGCATTAATTTTGATATGTCTTTAAATCACACAATTCTCACACAGAAACTCTTGCTACATGATTTTCTTTCTGCCTGTTGAGCTGGAAACATTTTAAGAGCGCACATAGATGTGTTTTTAAACAGTCAAATGTGGGCACAAAATAATTCACTTTCCAATATGTAGTGCAAAATTTGAAGGGGTGTCAAATGACTAAAAAAAAATAAGTCACAATTAATTGTAGTTTTAATGACACAATTAAACAATAATATTATTTATTTAGATTTGTGGATGTTTTCTACATTTTCAATTACAATACAGAATACAGTGCTCACTTTATATTATTATTTTTATTACAAATATTTTCACTGTAAAAAGAAACAAACGAAATAGCATTTTTCATTTCACCTCATACAAGTACTCTAGTGCAATCTCTTTATTGTGAAAGTGCAATTTACAAATGTAGAATTTTTTTTTACGTAATTGCACTCAAAAACAAAATAATGTAAAAGTTTAGAGCCTACACGTCCACTCAGTCCTACTTCTTGTTTGTCTTAGCAATTGGCTGAACAAGTTTATTTCATTTATGGGAGATAATGCTGCCCGCTTCTTATTTACAATGTCACCTGAAAGTGAGAAGGGGTGCTCACATGGCACTGTTGTAGCTGGCAATGCAAGGTATTTACGTGCTAGATATACTAAACATTCTTATGACCCTTCATGCTTCAAACACTATTCCAGAGGACATGCTTCCATGCTGATGAGACTCATTCAAATAATGTGTTAATTACATTTGTAACTGAAGTCCTAGGGCAGTAGTTTTCAAACTTTTGTATTGGTGACCCCTTTCACACAGCAAGTCTCTGAGTGGGACCCCTCTTATAAATTAAACACACTTTTTTATATTTAACAGTATTATAAATGCTGGAGGCAAAGGAGGGTTTGAGTGTGGAGGTTGACAGCTGGCAACCCCCAGCTGTTAACCTCACAACCCCCTGAGCGGTCACGACCCCCAGTTTTAGAACCCCTGTCCTAGGGGAAAATTGCATGTCTCCTGCTCCTTGATTTAACTCATATTCTGCCATATATTTTATGTTATCTCAGTCTCTGATGACCCAGCACATGTTGTTCAATCTAAGAACACTTTCACTGCAGATTAGACAAAACACAAAAGGTATCAATGTGAGATTTCTAAAGATAGCTACAGCGCTATACCTAAGGTTTAAGAATCTGAAGTGCCTTCTAAAATCTGAGAGGGACAAGGTGTGGAACATGCTGTCAATAGTCTTAAAAGAGCAATACTCCAATGCAGAAACTTCAGAACTTGAACTACCAAAAAAGAAAATGAACCTTCTGTTGGTGGCACCTGACTCAGATGATGAAAATGAAAGAGCATCAGTCCACACTGCTTTGGATCATTATAGAGCAGAACTGGTCATAAGTATGTCCTCTGGAATGGTGATTGAAGCATGAAGGGACATGTGAATGTTTAGCATATCTGGCACCTAAATAGCTTGCAATGCCAGCTACAACAGTGTCATGTGAACACCTGTTTTCACTTTCAGGTAAGGTAAATAAGAAGCAGGCAGCATTATCTCCAGCATACGTAAACAAACGTGTTTA
This sequence comes from Lepidochelys olivacea, assembly GCF_965140295.1. Classification (NCBI taxonomy): domain Eukaryota; kingdom Metazoa; phylum Chordata; order Testudines; family Cheloniidae; genus Lepidochelys; species Lepidochelys olivacea. The sequence goes on from NC_140412.1 coordinate 14,320,190, forward strand.
TCTTAGCGTTTGGCTGAATGAGAAGTAGGATTGAGTGGACATGTAGGCTCTAAAGTTTTACATTGTTTTGTTTTTGAGTGCAGTTATGTTAAAAAATCTTAATATTTGTAAGTTGAACTTTCACAATAAAGAGACTTCACCACAGTTCTTGTATGAGGTGAATTGAAAAATACTATTTATTTAGTTTCTTTTTTACAGTGCAAATATTTGTAATAAAAATAATATAAAGTGACCACTGTACAAATATTCTGTATTGTAATTGAAATCAATATACAGTAAAAGCTGTTTTATCTGGCATGTTGGGGGAATGGGGAGTGCTGGAAGTGAAAAATGCCAGTTAACTAAGAGGGAGGGAGTTTGGGTGCGGGATGGGGTGCAGGGCGCAGGCTCTGGGAGGGAGTTTGGGTGTGGGAGGGGGCTTGGGACAGCAGGAGTGCGGGGTACCAGATATGGGGGATGCTCACCTCGGGCGGTTCCCTGCAAGTGTGACCTGTCCTGACTGCTCCTAGGCAGAGGCACAGCAGGCAGCTCTGCGTGCTGCCTCCGCCCGCAGGCACCACCCCTGCAGCTCCCTTTGGCCATGGTTCTCAGCCAATAGGAGCTGTGGAGCTAGCGCTCAGGGCAGGGTAGGGGCAGCGTGCAGAGCCCCCTCCTGCACCCAAACTCCCTCCCAAAGCCCGTATTTGAAAATGTAGAAAAACATCCAAAATATTTATAATAAATTTAAATTGGTATTCTATTATTGTTTAATAGTGCAGTTAAAGCTGCAATTAATTGTGACTAATTTTAATCTAGTTAATTTGTTTTGTAGTAATTGCTTGAGTTAACTGCAATTAATTGACCACCTTAAAAATTTGTCTGCTTTTTTGCAGAATGCAAACACTACCTGGTGTTCAGGTAGGACATCAGCAACCTTCTACTGATCAATTACATGCTATCAGTGTCCGTCTGCATTCTTTAAGGCTACATCTGAACACCTGAATCCATTTGGGATATATGCATAAGGGAGGCTGAGGGATAGACTTTTTAAGCACTCGGCACCCACAAATGAGACCAAATTTTCAAAACAGGTCAGCTCTCATTAGAAAGAAAGGCCAGATTGTCAAAAGTGTTTGGCACCCAGAAACTCCCCCGGGGATGTTTATGGCCAGATTTTCAAAGAGCACTCAATGTTCTGAACACTTTTAAAAAATTGACCCTGATTGTAGGTGCCAAGCACTTTAAAATCTGTCATTAAAAGTTCATGTGTGCAGGTGTGCGTGCATGGGGGTGTTATCTGTATCTATGAATATACAGATGGCACAACATGTATGGAGCTGAAATTGTTAGTTTGTAGAATGAAATATAGAGGCTAGTATACAATGAGATCTTGCAATCTAAAACTCACTAAGGGTGTTTCAAGTGGGCCTCCCAGAAACTTGACAGAGAGCTTAGGAAAGAATAGAAGCTACACCTTGGACAACATGGGCAAGAATGTCTCTTTGGCACACACACTGAAATCTTTCCAAAATACTCTATCTTAATATCAAGAACAGGGAGAGAAAATTAAATTTGTAATAATGCACAGTAGACTTTAGGTTCTTAAGATTTCATTTTGAAATAAGTTTCTATATTTTGTCAAGGTACAGACATCATTACAATACTAGTAGCTGAAGGTCCATGCTGTCGCACAGTGTAATTTGTAAAATTTTATATTAAAAAAGCCAAAAATCACTGAATACTTAAAAACTGGATGGTAACAGACTGCAAATCCCAGTGATGGTTGAACCTGCTGATATTCTAAGCTCTCAACCATGCTTGCAGTTATTTCCATCACTTCACAAGGACTCAACAGATATTCTAGGCTTCAGGATGGTGTTGGGTTTGTTTTGTGCGCTGGTTGTTTTGGACTGGGAAAGTTGTGTTGATTTGTGTAGGTGGCAAATGAGGGGTATGTACTGCAATGAGAGGCTATGTGTGTTTGGGATTATGATGTATGCTGGTTGTGTTGTGTGGCTGGTTTTGAAGAATGGTGACAGTTGGGCCAAGTAATTCATCTTCTGTGCAGTTTGCCTCATACAACCAATGAAATTGTTGCATGCAGATTAGCTGTAGAGTAAGGCTGGTGACTGATAGTTACATCTGATATCACAATGATTTAGGACTCTTGGCATGGCATAAATACATGCCTTACTGTAGCTTTAGACATCATGGGTATAATCTGTAAAGGCAAAATGGCTGAGAACTTAAACATCAGATAGTATCAGATCTTGACTCCCAGTGATGATTCAACCTGGTGATATTCTGAACAATAAGAGATGTCAACCACAGTTGTAGCTGTTTTCATCACTCCGCACTGACTCAACAGACATTCTAGGCTTCAAATTGACACAGTGACAATCCTGGAATGCTATTATATAGATAAGCAGATGTGCTTCTGCTTTATTAATTAGCACAGCTTTGCCAAAAGCTTGTGGAGGTAGAAACTTACTTCTCTTCCATCTATTTTTCTTCAATGGCTTGGTGAAATTCAAAGCCTCATTTGGATTATTAAATAAGTAATTTATATTTTCTCTTTTTCTTAAAGAATAAAGCTAACAAGGAAACTAGATGCAGAAACTATATTAATGTGATATTTATGTTGCACAGTTAAAATATCTCTCGAAAAATGCAAAAGTCAAAGCTCTCATTGAAGCCAATGTCTGTCTTTTTTCTTGATTTCTTTCATAACAGGATTTGGCCTAAATTTTTCTTACCACATTGTTAAACTGTCCACATTATCCAGGCCCTATAAACTCCAGGACCTGTAAACATTTAAGCTTACATTTGCAAAAGTAGCTAGTGATTTTTGAGTGCCCAACTTGAGGCATATAAAAGGATTATGATTGTCAAAGGCAGAGGCACTTCCTGAAAATCAAGTTTGTTGGGTGTCTCATGTTGGGCACCAAAAACTGAATCACCCATAATCAGCAGTGACTTCTGAAAATGTAGCTCTTTGATTATGATATATTAAGCAATAGCTAAAGATTTACAATAGCATGGAAAAACAGGAAAAGAATGTGATACATATATGCAACAAAGATGAGTTAATGCTATAGGAAAATTCGTTTTTTGCTGTTCCTGGAATTGTGATTTTTACCTTTAATCTTTATGCTGTATTAACATATTTGCATGTAATACCTATATTTATTGATTACATACACAGGTATATAAGTACCACAAACACAGGAATGAACTCAGTGGACCTGATTCTCCATTGCCTTGTGCACTCATTTACATCTGTGCAAAGTGAGTACAAAGCTGGGTGTAAAATATGCATGTCAGAGTCTCCTTCCCTTTAAACTCACGTTAGCATTTCATACTCCCTAAGGATATGTCTACACTATGAAATTAGGTTGAATTTATAGAAGTCGTTTTTTTAGAAATCGTTTTTATATATTTGATTGTGTGTGTCCCCACAGAAAATGCTCTAAGTGCATTAAGTGCATTAACTCGGTGGAGTGATTCCACTGTACCGAGGCAAGTGTCGACTTCCGGAGTGTTGTACTGTGGGTAGCTATCCCACAGTTCCCGCAGTCTCCACTGCCCATTGGAATTCTGGGTTGAGATCCCAGTGCCTGATGGGGTAAAAAACATTGTCGCGGGTGGTTCTGGGTACATGTAATCAGGCCCTCCCTCCCGCTGTGAAAGCAACGGCGGACAATCGTTTTGCGCCTTTTTTCCTGAGTTACCTGTGCAGACGCCATACCACAGCAAGCATGGAGCCCGCTCAGCTCACGGTCACCGTATGTCTCCTGTGTGCTGGCTGACGTGGTACTGCATTGCTACACAGCAACAGCAACCCATTGCCTTGTGACAGCAGATGGTGCAATAGGACTAGTAGCCGTCATCGTCGTGTCCGAGGTGCTCCTGGTCACCTCTGTGAGGTCAATCAGGAGCGCCTGGGCAGACATGGGCACAGGGACTAAATTTGGAGTGACTCGACCAGGTCATTCTCTTTAGTCCTGCAGTCAGTCCTGTTGAACCATCTTATGGTGAGCAGGCAGGTGATTCGGATTGCTAGCAGTCCTATTGCACCATCTTATGCCAGGCAGGCAAGAGATGAGGATGGCTAGCAGTCCTATTGCACCATCTTCTGCCGAGCAGCCATGAGATGTGGACGGCTTGCGGTCCTGCACCATCTGCTGCCAGCCAAAGATGTAAAAGATAGATGGAGTGGATCAAAACAAGAAATAGACAAGAAACAGACCAGATTTGTTTTGTACTCATTTGCTCCCCCCCCCCCCATCTAGGGGACTCATTCCTCTAGGTCACACTGCAGTCACTCACAGAGAAAGTGCAGTGAGGTAAATCTAGCCATGTATCAATCTGAGGCCAGACAAACCTGCTTGTTCCAATAAGAACAATTACTTAGGTGCACCATTTCTTATTGGAACCCTCCGTGAAATCCTGCCTGAAATACTCCTTGATGTAAAGCCACCCCCTTTGTTGATTTTAGCTCCCTGAAGCCAACCCTATAAGCCATGTCGTCAGTCGCCCCTCCCTCCATCAGAGCAATGGCAGGCAATCGTTCCGCGCCTTTTTTCTGTGCGGACGCCATACCAAGGCAAGCATGGAGGCGGCTCAGCTCACTTTGGCAATTAGGAGCACATTAAACACCACACGCATTATCCAGCAGTATATGCTGCACCAGAACCTGGCAGAGCGATACCGGGCGAGTAGGTGACGTCAGCACGGTCACATGAGTGATCAGGACATGGACACAGATTTCTCTGAAAGCATGGGCCCTGCCAATGCATGCATCATGGTGCTAATGGGGCAGGTTCATGCTGTGGAACGCCGATTCTGGGCTCGGGAAACAAGCACAGACTGGTGGGACTGCATAGTGTTGCAGGTCTGGGACGATTCCCAGTGGCTACGAAACTTTCACATGCGTAAGGGCACTTTCATGGAACTTTGTGACTTGCTTTCCCCTGCCCTGAAGTGCATGAATACCAAGATGAGAGCAGCCCTCACAGTTGAGAAGCGAGTGGCGATAGCCCTGTGGAAGGTTGCAATGCCAGACAGCTACTGGTCAGTTGGGAATCAATTTGGAGTGAGCAAATCTACTGTGGTGTAGCCCACGCACCAAAGATCTGCTGATATCAAGGGTAGTGACCCTGGGAAATGTGCAGGTCATAGTGGATGGCTTTCCCCAACTGTGGTGGGGCCATAGACGGAACCCATATCCCTATCTTGGCACCGGAGCACCAAGCCGGCGAGTACATAAACCGCAAGGGGTACTTTTCAATAGTGCTGCAAGCTCTGGTGGATCATAAGGGACGTTTCACCAACATTAACGTGGGATGGCCGGGAAAGGTACATGATGCTTGCATCTTCAGGAACTCTGGTCTGTTTCAAAAGCTGCAGGAAGGGACTTTATTCCCAGACCAGAAAATAACCGTTGGGGATGTTGAAATGCCTATAGTTATCCTTGGGGACCCAGCCTACCCCTCAGTGCCATGGCTCATGAAGCCATACACAGGCAGCCTGGACAGTAGTCAGGAGCTGTTTAACTACAAGCTGAGCAAGTGCAGAATGGTGGTAGAATGTGCATTTGGACATTTAAAAGTGCGCTGGTGCAGTTTACTGACTCGGTTAGACCTCAGCGAAACCAATATTCCCACTGTTATTACTGCTTGCTGTGTGCTCCACAATATCTGTGAGAGTAAGGGGGAGATGTTTATGGCAGGATGGGAGGTTGAAGCAAATCACCTGGCTGCTGGTTACGCGCAGCCAGACACCAGGGCAGTTAGAAGAGTACAGGAGGGCGCGGTGCGCATCAGAGAAGCTTTCAAAACCAGTTTCATGACTGGACAGGCTACGGTGTGAAAGTTCTGTTTGTTTCTCCTTGATGAAACCCCCTGTCCCTTGGTTCACTCTACTTCCCTGTAAGCTAACCACCCTCCCCTCCTTCCTTCGATCACCGCTTGCAGAGGCAATAAAGTCATTGTTGCTTCACATTCATGCATTTTTTATTCATTCATCACACAAATAGGGGGATGACTACCAAGGTAGCCCAGGAGGGGTGGTGGAGGAGGGAAGGACAATGCCACACCGCACTTTAAAAGTTTACAACTTTAAAACTTATTGAATGCCAGCCTTCTGTTTTTTGGGCAATCCTCTGGGGTGGAGTGGCTGGGTGGCCAGAGGCCCCCCCACTGCGTTCTTGGGCGTCTGGGTGAGGAGGCTATGGAACTTGGGAAGGAGGGTGGTTGATTACACAGCGGCTGTAGTGGCAGTCTGTGCTCCAGCTGCCTTTGCTGCAGCTCAACCATACACTGGAGCATATTGGTTTGATCCTCCAGCAGCCTCAGCATTGAATCCTGCCTCCTCTCATCACGCTGCCGCCACATTTGAGCTTCAGCCCTGTCTTCAGCCCGCCACTTACTCTCTTCAGCCCGCCACCTCTCCTCCTGGTCATTTTGTGCTTTTCGGCACTCTGACATTGTCTGCCTCCACACATTCGTCTGTGCTCTGTCAGTGTGGGCGGACAGCATGAGCTCAGAGAACATTTCATCACGAGTGCATTTTTTTCTCTTTCTAATCTTCACTAGCCTCTGGGAAGGAGAAGATCCTGTGATCATTGAAAAACATGCAGCTGGTGGAGAAAAAAAAGGGACAGTGGTATTTAAAAAGACACATTTTATAGAACAATGGGTACACTCTTTCACGGTAAACCTTGCTGTTAACATTACATTCATAGCACACGTGCTTTCGTTCCAAGGTTGCATTTTGCCTCCCCCCACCACGTGGCTAACCCCTCACCCCTCCCTGTGGCTAACAGCGGGGGACATTTCTGTTCAGCCACAGGCAAACAGCCCAGCAGGAATGGACTCCTCTGAGTGTCCCCTGAAGAAAAGCACCCTGTTTCAACCAGGTGACCATGAATGATATCACTCTCCTGAGGATAACACAGAGAGATAAAGAACGGATGTTGTTTGAACGCCAGCAAACATACACTGCAATGCTTTGTTCTACAATGATTCCCGAGTACGTGCTACTGGCCTGGTGTGGTAAAGTGTCCTACCATGGAGGACGCAATAAGGCTGCCCTCCCCAGAAACCTTTTGCAAAGGCTTTGGGAGTACATCCGGGAGAGCTGCGAATGCTAGGGAAAATTAATCATTACACATGCTTGCTTTTAAACCATGTATAGTATTTTAAAAGGTACACTCACCGGAGGTCCCTTCTCCTCCTGCCAGGTCCAGGAGGCAGCCTTGGGTGGGTTCGGGGAGTACTGGCTCTAGGTCCAGGGTGAGAAACAGTTCCTGGCTGTCGGGAAAACCGGTTTCTCCATTTGCTTGCTTTGAGCTATCTACAACCTCATCATCATCTTCCTCGTCCCCAAAACCTGCTTCCGTGTTGCCTCCATCTCCATTGAAGGAGTCAAACAACACGGCTGGGATAGTGGTGGCTGAACCCCCTAAAATGGCATGCAGCTCATCATAGAAGCGGCATGTTTGGGGCTATGACCCGGAGCGGCTGTTCGCCTCTCTGGTTTTCTGGTACGCTTGCCTCAGCTCCTTAAGTTTCATGTGGCACTGCTTCGGGTCCCCGTTATGGCCTCTGTCCTTCATGCCCTGGGAGATTTTGACAAATGTTTCGGCATTTCGAAAACTGGAACGGAGTTCTGATAGCACAGATTCCTCTCCCCATACAGCGATCAGATCCTGTACTTCCCGCTCGGTCCATGCTGGAGCTCTTTTGCGATTCTGGGACTCCATAATGGTCACCTCTGCTGATGAGTTCTGCATAGTCACCTGCAGCTTGCCACGCTGGCCAAACAGGAAACTGAAATTCAAAAGTTCGTGGGCCTTTTCCTGTCTACCTGGCCAGTGCATCTGAGTTGAGCGTGCTGTCCAGAGCGGTCGCAATGGAGCACTCTGGGATAGCTCCTGGAGGCCAATACTGTTTAATTGTGTCCACAGTACCCCAGATTTGACCTGGCAAGGCTGATTTAAGCGCTAATCCACTTGTCAGAGGTGGAGTAAGGAAATCGATTTTAAGAGCCCTTTAAGTTGAAAAAAGGGCTTCATCGTGTGGATGGGCACAGGTTTACATGGATTTAACGCTGCTAAATTTGACCTAAACTCCTAGTGTAGACCAGGGCTTACACAAAGGGACATAAGTACACAGTGTGTGAGGCAGTTGAGAGTCAGGCCCTATGTCTTCAGGTTACTATTAAGACAAGACTTAAGAAGAAGAAAAGTTGTCATGTTCACTGGTCTCTCTTTGCACATCATCAGTCTACTCACTGTTTCCTAACACTAAATTTTATGTCCTAGCATTTATTTTGTTTGTCATCTGCCTCATACGGGAAGCTCCCTTATAATTCTCAGATATGTAGGGAGAGGAGAAGTGATCCCTTTTATGTAACCACTTCTTTTTCCTTGCCCTGGGGATCATCTCTCACACATTCAATTCGCTAGTCCCCTGCAGGTAAGTACATATTTCCGAAGAAGACAGCTCTCTTTGGTAAGTGCTGCTTTTTTGTACACTCCTGCTAACTTAGCTTTTTTTTATTTTGGGCGGGGGAGGGGAGGGTGCGGAGGAATCAAAAGCCTTCAATTACAGACATGTTATGAAGGCTTAATATGTTATAGCAGCTCCCGTGCTACTTGAAGGACAAAGCTGGCTTTGTGCTTTGCTGGCAGGCAACAGCTCACTCTAAGGAGAACACTGCACAGATGTAATTACAAAGTGCCACTTACAGATTTAGGAATTTATTCAGTATCACCTAATACTCCCTGACTCCATTCAATTACCTCATAAAGGTAAGCCTGGAGATCAGAGCAAATGACTTCAGAGTGTTCAACAGCAGTGGCAAGAGTGAGAAGACCATGTAAGGTATGAATCTCTCTGGTTTGTGCTCCATAGCACCTGAATCCTGTTTCCAAGGGGGTTACAGGAGAACTCCTTATTCAGTTCCTGCTCTAAGTAGTTATGTAGAATTGTCCTGGTCATCTATTCTTATTCATTTATTTAAAGAAAGAAAAACAACTTCTATGTTGCACTCCAGAGTTTAGTGCTAAAAGTTTTTCACCATACAATGTCATTATATGATCCTTGTTCTTAGCATATACTGTTTATTTATAAAGCATGCACAAAGTCTTGTTTCTCTGAACACAGTAGGAATCAAATAAGACTGTTTTTCTCTGCTCACAATTCCAAGCCTCTTGTCAGCCAGTATTCTGATCAAAAGGCTCTCTCAGGGGGTTTTCACAGTTCCCTGCACCCAGTGCTCATTCTAGCTGTCTCCTTGGATTTCTGCTGCTTCTGAGTTTCTCTCACACATACACACATTTGTAAGCAAATGCATCCCCTGCCCCTGAGCATGTTACCAGATCATAGTGGAACCCCTCAGGATATATGGCTAAACTCATATTCCAGCTTTGCATATGCCTGTGTTTTGGGCAGAGGCCCCTAGTGTATTAGCTATCTGTCCCATAAATGAGCTTGTTAGAGGATGGACTGGGCCCTTTTACACGGAGCTGGTGCAGCCCACTTGTGCCTTGTTAACTGCCTTGCTATGGAGCCTGGTAGAGGGCAGCTGGTCTCTTTAAAAAAAAAAGGCATAAGAAAAGAAGAAATAGACACAAAGCTGTGGCAGAGAATGCAGAACAGCAGCAGTGAGCAGGAGGTTCCTAGACTATAAGGACAGGGTGTTTGTGGAGTTCGTTACAGAGCCCTGAGGAGGGAACACAGAGACAGGGTACTGCTGAGCCACTGCTGGCCATGAGGGAGTGTTCAGAAAGCAGCTGACCCTATTTCAGGCCTCAACAGCTTACTTATCCTAAATGAAAGGCAGCTGTTACACCCACCAGCTTAAATGAGGGTTAACCCAACCCATAACAAGACTATATGTTGTCTGGAGGGGCTTGTCATTTGTAGTTGTGTTAAGCATATTGGAATGCTGTTGTAAGAAAATACTTATATAAAATCAAGCTACATTGTACTGAAGGGACACACTCTGAGTAATCAGTTACTACTTGAACACTAAAGAATTCCACAAGGTTAGCAGTTCCCACACTGTAACTTGTAGACTTCTGTTGGTCTGTGGAAACTTACTGGTGGTTTGCAAAGAGCCGGCTGGTCACACGGTGCTGTGTCTGAAGGGTTTCCATCTGCTTTTATGTGACTCTGTCTTCATCACAAATGAGAGTATGGAGGCCTGCCAAAGCACTTGGATAGAAGGAAGAGAAGCCATACTAGCTGCCTCTGCTATGAACAGCTACTACATAGGAACAAGAGAAGAGTTACTCTCAGGAACTGGAGTGGTCAGTCACTTCAGGGAAAGGAACAAAGCAGCCAGACAGTATGTCCAGAGGAGCAGGGGGAGAAGAGATCCAGGTGGATGGACGGTGTGTCCAATGAGAAAGAAACCAAAGGGCATTGAAGCATGTGCCAGGGAGAGGAAGACCAGGCAACAGGGAAGCATGTGCAGGACTGGGGGAGGAAAAAAGGATCAGGTGGTTGAGATGTATGTTCAGGTGGAAGGGGGAGAGGGAGGAATTGAAGAGAGAGAAGAAAGAGATAATGTACTAAACGAAAATGGAGAAAGTGGTTGAACTCTTATTACAGTAAAGACAATTAAATATATGCAAATATTTTTGCAATATTTTCCACGTGAGCAATTGCTGCAAGTGTCATTGGGGTTGGTCTATGATAATGCCTAAATGTGGTATGCACTCTGAAAAACTTTTTGTGAATCTTTAACTAGAGGATATAGAAGGCTTCAACTTCTGAGCAGAATAAAAACTCTGAAGCATCTTGATATTATTGTTGAATTCCAGTATTTCTGTAATTCTCTGGAGTTGGATATACAGCCTTGGATCGTTCAAGTATGAGATTTGATAAATGGCAGTTAGAATATAGTATATAGTTAGCATAATAGCTCTTAAATAATTACAACAAACAATCTTAGATAAATAGAATAGTGCTGCACCGCGCTACCCAAGAATGTATTTCCGAAGTCACTACAGACCCATTCCTAAAGCTCTCATTCCATGATGCACCTATTAATTGCTGACTTGCAGTTTTAGAGGAATACAATATAAATCAAAAGATGTGGTTCTGTGGTTGTACAATGTAGTACTTAGGATGGGAGTGTAGTCTAATTGTTTCAGCAGGAAATGGGCAACAGGGACTTTTGGTTTCTTTTTTCCTCGTTCTGCTACTTATTTTGTATATGTCCTTGGAAAAATTAACCATGTTCTGCCTCAGTTTACCTGTTACAGTTATAACTAAGGCTATGATTTAGTCATGGGTATTTTTAGTAAAAGTCATGGACAGGTCATGGGCAATAAACAAAAATTCACAGCCAGTGACCTGTCCATGACTTATTCTAAAAATATCTGTGATTAAATCTTGCTGGGGTTTTGTGGGGGGCCACTACTAGGCGGGATGCTCATGGCACCAGCTGCCAGAGGCTACGAACTGTAGCTGCTCTGGCCAGCAGGCCACTGCCGCTGCAGATCACGGCAGCTCCAGCAGGCCGGGGACTGCTTCGGAGCTAGCAGACCATCTCTGGCCGGCTGAAGATTGCTGCTGGGGCCATGGACTGCGGCTGCTCCTGCCAGCCAGTCAGGGACCGCTGCTTGGGGCTGTAGATCACAGCTGCTCTGGTCATCTGGGGACTGCTGCCACACTGGCCCCTGCAGAAGTCACAGAGGTTACGGAAAGTCACAGAATCTGTGACTCCCATGACCTCCGTGACAGACCTGGAGCCCTAGTTATAACACCCCTCAAGGATGTTGTGAGAATTGATTAATATTTATAAATCTCTTTGAAATACTTTCAGGAAAAGTGGTACTGCATAAAGGTGCAAAATTGAATTCTATATGTACAATATTGTGAAGAAAATTATAGCTTATTAGAAGACAGCAGAATATACCGTTAGGTCCAGATTTTCAGAGGTATTTAGGCACTGCTGCACTCAGCATTGCAATGCCTAACTGACTTAGGAGTCTAAGGTCTTGTCTATGTTGCTGTACAGTGCAGACTGTGGTGTGGCAGGCAGGAGAAGCGAATTGTCGAGTGCACCAAAATGTTGTGATCTGATTGCCCTGTGTGGACAATGCCATCACAAACTAAAAGACACCTAGTTCATGTTAATGTAACCTGGTGGGATTTTGCTTTCTAGGGCCCAGATTTTTAAAGGAATTTAGGTGAGCAGAGCAATGTCTAACCCTTAGGCAAGTTGCCTCAAAATGGAGCTTTCAGACCTGAGTTAGGTGGCTCCGTGCTGCCCAGGCTTCCTGTGGAAGGCATGGGGATAGTTAAGCACCTAAGAAAGGGATTTTCAGAAGCTGGCCAGCTGAGCAGGGAGCTACCTGAGCAAGCCAGGACTGAAATGTCTAGGAGAAGAGTGGGGAGAGGAGTGTTGCTTAGGCATCTAAGGGTCTGTCAACACTTCAGTGTAAGCCCAGAGTTAGTAGCACTTGAGTTAACAGACCCTGGGTTTGTTAATCTAGGGTTTGAATGTCTAGAGTAACTTGTCTACAGTTCAGGTTAGGATTGTTGAACTCTGGGTCCCAGACTGGGGTTCCATTGCCTATGCTGCATTATGCAGGCCTGAGACCAACCACCCATATCCCAGACTTCCTAGGTGGCCATGCTAGTCCTTTGTTCATGGTGCAGTGTGGGAAAACTTGACTGCCTACCAAACTTGACTGTCCAGAGAACAAAGAAAGTTGTTCCATCCTATGCAGCAAAGCAATAGGGCTTGAACTGTGGGTCACAGCTTGATTCAGGCTTGGACCACTCTACTCTTGTGAGATCCTGGGACCCTGGGTTCAAGCCCTGAGTTAGCCCAATTTGTGTGTAGATTTACATTGTAGTTTAGACATACCGTAAGCAGCTGACTCTATGTTCCTGGCTGAGAGGCCAGAAATAGTCATTTCCCTCCACTGAGGATCTTCAGCCATGAACCCTCTCTTGGAGTTAGGCCAATAAGCCAGGTCAGCTGAGTGAAGCAACACTTAAATGCCTTTGAAAATCTCTGCCTTAGAGTCCAGTCCTTCATCCCTCTACTCTCATAAGTTCCACAAATGTCTGTGGGACTAGTTGCATGAATAAGGAATGCAAGATTAGCCCTTTCCTTAGGCTCCTTAGGAGAGCTATATTTGTGCTTACTGGTGTTAATGGACTGATTGAACCAATAAGGAGACCTAAATTAAATGTGTACAGCCTGAAACAGGGAGTTAAGGCAAAATCTATTTTTCTTAGCAAATATATGGATACAACAAATGGGTGGTAAAGCAAGAACAGTTGTGTTCAGTGCATAATTGGATGGCTTTTCTAAAGAAAGTATAGAAGATATAGAACAAATCTGCAAAGGAAGTTAGAAAGTAAGTGTGCTCAAACACCTTTCCCTTTTCCTGGAATTTCACATTTTCACAATAGATAGGTAATATATTGTGTGACTATCTTTGAGAAACTGTGGAGAAGCATTCATTGATGCAGAGGATGTCATCCAAGCACCTGTTTCATAGACAGTAAAGTAAACCAGTAATTTAGGTTTCTATGATTTATAGATAAACAACCAGACCACATATTGGAATTGCCTCTAGGCAGGGACAACTCATTTAGTGTTTTCTTAATAGTAATAACTTAGCTATATAGAGTGCCTTTCATCCCCAAAGATCCTGAAGCATTTTATTAACTCAGCCAACTACTGTGTAGATAAAGGAAATGCTTGACTCGTGAAGAAAATGCAACCACTTCTGGGGCAAAAAGCAACAGTTGCTTAATATCACTACACAACAGTTTAGGACAGGAAGTGAAGAAAGAAACTATATCAAATTAAAATTGTAGGTGAAATTTGGTTAGGTAGAATATAACTAAATCTAACTACTGGAGTTGGAATGTGGGCAGTGTACAGCATCTAATACATCTCCACTAGAGAAAAATGCCTTTTAAAAAAAAGACTCATTTGAAATGAGCACAATTTCCCTCACTACCACATTGGAACATGGTTTCAATGCTGTCTTAGGCCCTTATCCCGCAAGCTATTTTGTGTGGGTGGACCTCTGTGTCTCCATGGAGCCCTACTGCAGTGGTGCTCTTCATGAGTACAGGGCTCTGTCCATGTAAAACAGCTTGAAGAATTGGGACACTGGAGAGAAGAATACAGTACCACGTCTTACTGCACTTCGGGGTTTCCTGAGAGGTCTCCTATCCAAAAACTGACCACATTCGACCCTTCTTCATGACATTGGAGAGGATTGCTGTGGTTTCAGTTTCCTTGGAACTATTTAAGTGTGGGCATGTATGGGTGAAAGGAATATATGTTTTTATCATTTATATTCCAGAATCACGCAAAATATGATTTGTTGTGCAGACTTTATGGGGAGACACTGTCTTGGCCCCAAGGAATTATTCACAGTCTAAACAGACATGACAAAAGACATGGGAATAGGATGGATGTACAAGAAAATCTATTTGATGTGCTGTTATGGCAGTAGTGGATTTGACAGTGTTTTCTGTCCATCATCTCCTCCTTCCTTCATGTTTTACATGTGTTCTGCTATTCCAAACTAGTTGCTCCCCCATGTGCTATTCTCAGTTACAGTAAGCCCCCTTCCTAACCTACTTCGTAGACTAGGAATTTAGTGTGGGAGATAAAAATGCAAAACAATCAGATAGTAAGAAGGTGTTTCTGCTTTAAACATATTGGGCCAAAATCTGATCAGATTTGTACTCTGTTCAAATCAATAGGAGCTATTGGCGAGTAAATCAAGACAACATTTGGTCCATTGTTTATTTCTTTTAATACTGTGTTTTTATTATTCATTCATATGAGAAGGCAATGACAATTTTGAATTCCTTTCTCTGCCCTTTTTAGTCTACAGGGCGTCTGAAGAGAATGCCTACAGTGAAAGATTTATTTGCAGACAAGTGAAGAGAGGTCTATCAAGTAATGAAAATGTGGTCTTGTTTGGTTGCTGTCTTTTCCATTTTTTTTTGAGAGAGAGCTATTAACTTGTACAAGAAAATCACTTTAATGGAACATAACTGTTTTATGAATAAAGTGCAAAGAGATCTCCATGCAGTATTTATATGCTGTCTCAATTACCACTGCAAATAGATTTGATGATTCAGCAGATAAGAGTTCTAACATGATCTTCAGTAATTCCTTTCTCCATTAAGTCCTCTGAAGGAGAACCCAGATCTACACTGTAGCCTAGTCTTGTATTCCATTTAGCTCACACATTTCACAATAATGTAATTGTGTTGTAATACATTACAATAATGTAATCTGTTGTAAACCAGAAATGCAGACAAGCTAGTGAAGCAGAGCCGAATGGAATGCTGATATTCTGTAGCAATGTAAGTTTCCTGTAAGCTTTCTTTAATATAAGATTCTTTGAGGTAAATGTGTCTGGTGTCCAATCACATTGAAATGTGTTGGGGATATGTGTGTGTGTGTGTGTGTGTGTGTGTGTGTGTGTGTGTGTGTGGAGAGGAATGTACACCTTATTGTAACACACACAAACACACACACACTAACACAGAGTACAGAAGCATTCTAGAAAGAAGCAAATGTGTCACTTCCAAATGTTGGTCACTTTATTGTACAAAACAAAGGCATACATTTTTATTGTCTCCAAAGGGGAAAGTCAGTGAGTTACGAGAAGTGAAGAAACCCAGAGCGGAAACTTGGAAGAATTAGCATATGGCACTGTGTGAGAGATCTTACAAAGAAGGACTTTTTTCCCCCCTTTACCAATGTCAGAATGCTTGCTGCCTTTTTAAAGCGTCATCAGGGGAGTAGAGAGCAAGTGCCACTTGCACAGGAATACATGAAGAACTGCTGTTAAGAATATTGTGACAAGTTATATGAAGCACCAAGGGATATTCCAGACTTTATCAAGAATGAGGCAATCATTTCCACAGTCATAAAAGTACCTTGGCAGGCAGACTGCAAACATAATAAAAGGACGGGGAGCAGGGGGGTATGTTGCCTGTGCTCATAAAAGGGGATGGCGATTGTGTAGTTACAGTCCTTCATAAAATCCTTCACTTTAGATGGAGGGAAGGAAATTAGGTCAGAAGACCTGGTTACAAAGCGACCTACATTATTTTAGCTAAAATAAAGGCGACTAGTAGGATCGAAAACAGCAAAACAATCTCATTATTCCAATACATAAGGGGCTTCTACATGTCATTCTAGATCAAGAACAACAGACAGGACGAGGTAGATGCTTAGGAAGAGAAGAGAACTCTGTCAGATTTCTTCCCTGGAAAGCTGTGATGGAAGAGGCAAGGGATTGTAATCAATTACTCTTCTCAATGGGATTTGTTAATTACGCAAAGATTTTTAATGTCCAATCCTTTGGGAACTTGAATGGTTACAGGTTTCCCTTTTGGCCTAAATGGATTTATTCAGAACCAATAAAGGAATGCAGTGGATTGTCAGCATGTTACAAGACTGTAGAATTACACAAGAAAGGGCTTTGCAACAATACACTTCCTTTTTATCTCTTTTGAGAAAATTATAGTGGGTGGTTTTGAGGATGTAGTTCAGATACCTGATAAACAATTGGAAATGTGAAGTTCAGTATGGTTTTCTTTTTCATATGTATCATAGACAGCACCCAAGGTAGTCTTTTGGCAGATATTTTGTGGCTTGTACTGTGGCATCTTTCTGGCTGTTTAAGACACCAAGGCCATGATAACAGAGCTAAAAATACATAGGTTTGGAACAAGAGGTTTGCTTCAGTCGTTTAGGCTTAGTGATTAATGAGAACTGTGATAGCTCTCTGGAGATTCATAAGAGACCATTAATGACAGGTTCATTTATAAAGGATAAAGATCTCTCAACATCAAAGTACTTCAAAAAGTACAATAAATAAGGGAAATTTTGAACTTTGGTGAGATCTGGACAGTGGTGCAATATCACTGTCATCTAGTTAGTGTGACTTCTGAAAGGATGGATTTATCAAGAAGATAAGTTTTCATTTTCTTTTGTTTTTCCCCCTCAAAACATTTTGTTTTCTTCTTCTTATGCTTCACACATCAACCTACCAATACAAGGTGGTACAAGTTTCAAACAGCTGTGAATCTCTCCAGAACCCACATCAAATCCCGAAGGATGTACCTAAATAATGTTAACAAATTTAGTTTAAAAATGTTAATGAATAAATAAATAGCCTTCCTCCTTGTTATACACTATATCTACTTTCAAATTTTAAACCTACCCACGTACTTTAATATATATTGAAATTTGATCAAATATGTACTGTAAATAAAAGCACAATTTGATATTTTCAAGATTTTTTTCCTATAAATAAATAAATAAATCAATCTAGTAGTTACTTCAGGGAATATTTTTAGAAAGAACCAATAGGAGAAACAAACATGGTCCAGTGTTTAGGGCACTGGTCTGGGAGTCAAGGTTAACAAGCTATTTTCCCAGATCTGTCCCTGACTCATTGTGCAATCTTGGCCAAGAAATTTAGGGCTGAATTTTTAGAACTGTGTGTTATTCATGTAATCCTTCTGTGCCTCAGTTTCTCCCTGTAAAGTTAGTATAATACTTATTTCACAAGAATTTCACATCTCACAAGGTGCTTCATTGGTGTCTATATAGTATTTTAAGACCCCTGAATAAAATCCGAAATAAATGCTGTATCTTTATTATTACTATTATTATTTATTATTAAATTCCCTTACAGTATGAGAAGGCCGTATATTCCATGCAATTTTGAAAAATAACTCTCTCTCCATTATTTGTTATTTGTGATCCAGTCTCGCTCCCATTGAGCTAGTCAGGGGCCAGCCTGCAGCAGAGCCAATCTCCTGGCAACCTAATGAGCAGGGCTGGTCCTCATAGAAGCTGTCTGATTCACTGCACCACCTGAATGGTTGCAGGAGTCAGCAGGCTGATACTTAAGCTCAGTAGCAGCAACAGTCCAATGGCTGCTCAATGCATTCCTGCCCCACAGCTGTGCTTGGGTACTGTCCCTGCTGCTGCTGTCATCTCTAGCCTTGCCCCAGTCTGTACTCAGTCCCGTTCCTCCAGCTTCTTCCTGACTTCTGACTCCTGGTTCAGACCCTTGGCTCTGCCTTCTGACTGTGACTCTGGTTCACCCTTGGGTTTAAGCTTTGGCTCCTGGCTCTGAGACTTGGCTTTGATCTCCTACCCACCTGGTCTGGATCCAGCCCTAACTGGTAGTCTGGACTCTTGTGCCAACCATTAGGGAAGATCACCCATGATCCAGTTGCTGACAAGCGGCCAAACTCCCATTAACGTCAGTGTTGCAGGGTCAAATTCATAGTTCTCATCAATCAGAAGTTATATCTGCTATCATAATTGTATCAGTAGCTGGAGATGCAAACTTTGGGTCAAGACCTGAAATGTGTTGAGTGCCTGTAACTTCCATGGGAATTATAAATGCTCAGAACTTCTCAGGAATGTCCCAATATTGTGAAATATTGTCCTGAGGTGTGAACTTGTGTCCTGTCTAAAGAACAAATGGTAGTTTGGCAAAAATATTGCTGTAGGGTCAAATGCTCATAAAATCAATTAGCCGTTCAACTAAGCTAAGACTGATGAAGCAAGATCTCTTTTGTACATGCTGTATTTTTAATGTCACATACAGGAGTGTTGACTGTTTTGCCTATTACTTCCATATAAAATGGGGGTGAGCAAACTTTTTGGCACGAGGGCCACATCGAGGTTCCAAAACTGTATGGAGGGCCGGGTAGGGAAGGCTGTGCCTCCCCAAACAGCCTGACCCCACCGCCATCCTATCCCCTGACTGCCCTCCCACAGAACCTCTGACCCAAGCAACCCCCACATCTCTGTGTCCCTTTACCGTCCGTCCCCCCTGGACCCTGCCCCCTGTCCCCTGACTGCCCCGACCCCTATCCACATGCCTGCCCCCTAACAAGCCCCCTGCGACTCCCATGCCTATCCAACTCCCTCTGTCCCCGACACCCACCCCCCGCAGAACCGCCACCCCAGCCAACTGCTCCCTGTTCCCTGTCTGCCCCCCAGGACCACCTGCCCCTTATCCAACTCCCCCTAATCCCTGCCCCCTTACCGTGCTGCTCAGAGCACCAGGACTGGCAGCCACGCCGCCCGGCCAGAGCCAGCCACGCTGCCGCACAGTCTAGAGCACCAGGGCAGGCCAGCGGCTCTCGCAGCCGCGCTGCTCAGCAGGAGCTTTCAGCCCCACCGCCCAAGGCGCTGGCTGCACAGCAAGCTGAGGCTGCGGGGGAGGGAGCTAGCCTTCCCAATCGAGACCTTAAGCGCTGGGCAGGAGGGTCCCATGGGCCAGATGTAGCTTGCGGGCTGCAGTTTGCCCACCTCTGATATAAAAGTTACTACAGATTTGAATAATAATGAAAATCCATTGCAAAAACATGAATATTCATTTAATATTGCCCTCTAATAATGGTTAGGCAACTGAGGATTTGTAATTCTAGTTATAGACTAGCTAAAAACTGAACACTCAACTCATTTGTACTAAAATACTCCACTGTTTTTGCTACCCACTTGTTTGCCTCATTCAGCTGTTATGTCTTGTCCTTTACCCTGTAAGTTTGCAAGGCCAGGGACTCTCCTTTACAATATATTTATATAGCTCTTAGCACAATGGGATTCCAACTGCACTGACTCCTCTGTGCACTTTCGGAATATAAAATTTAAGTAATAATTTTGCACTATATTGTTGTTGTTAATTTGATTTAATAATTGATTGTAAGGTTTACTTTTGCAGGCTCTGGCACTGTTTATTTATTCCAAACCTTGCAAGCTCCTGTGTTGAAGTTGATGACAATAATACCTTTTACTTACACAGCACCTTTCATCCAAGGTTCTTGAAGCACTCTACAAAGGCCAGTCAGTATCATTCTCTCCACATTACAGACTAGGAAATGGAAGTAAAGAGAGTTGAAGTGGCTTGTCTGAAGTCACACAATAAGCAATTGACAAAGTGGAGAAAAGATCCCAGATCCCTTGACTGACCGTCTCCTACATACCATCAGGCAATGTCACTTTTGAAATATCAGGCCAGTCATAGAATCATAGAATATCAGGGTTTGTAGAGACCTCAGGAGGTCATCTAGTCCAACCCACTGCTCAAAGCAAGACCAAACATTACTATGGTAATTTCTTTATGTCAGGATATTAGTAGAAGTCCTTGTCTTCATATTACTAGTCTTATTTTGCAATGATCATAGGTCTATGAGGAGGGAACCTGTTGTATTACTCCAAGTGACAGGATGGAAAACAGCATCACATCTTTTTTTTTTTACCTGATGTGGCATTCACCTTGGACCTACCCTCTGAAAGCCAAATAATTAGCTATATGAACTCATCCTTCAAAGCCTCCTTATACAAGAACAGCAAATTATAGTGGGTTTCCCAGGTCAGTGTAACCTATAAGACTGTTACAGGTAAGAAAATCCAACACTATTAATCTGGCATTTGGGCCAGATTCTGCTTTCAGTGATGCCAGTGTAACTCTATTGACTCTAAAGGGAAAGACTGGAGTCTTCTAATGCCCACTTTGTAATCACAGGAAATTCATTGTGTTGGATCTGAGTTTAACAGATAAATGCCCCTTAGCTCCCACATTCAGTCCAATAGAGACAAAGGAAGGATGGTTCAGAGCAGCAGGTGGTCAGATTCTGTGCTAGCTTAAACCCTGTGAAACCCCACAAACAGAACCAAATTACATGACATTCAAATCTGTCCAGGATGTTGGGTACTCAATTTGTTTAATCTTTTTATGAGTAGGATGTTTACATTTTTTTTATTTAGCTCTTTTTTTAAATATACTTTTAAAGTGGAAATTTATTAAAGGCTCAGTTTTGATATTTTCCCACTTTTGTACTGTTATTATGCTACTGAATTCAGTGGAGTTACTCCTAACATTTAAGAAGTGAAAATAGTTGTAGTTGCTCAGTTCAATGGCCACATTCTGGTCTGCCTTTATGCAGTCCCACTATTGGAGAGAAAAATGGGTCAGGTGAGTGAACAAGTTCGCAGTAAAGATGGGTAGGTTTGCATACATGGGGAGTCTCAGTGGTCACAGGTAACTACCAGCCACAGTCCTGCCATCTGATTCATGGAGGTGAACCACTATGCTCACATAAATAAAAGGAGGACTTGTGGCACTTTAGAGTCTAACCAATTTATCTGAGCATAAGCTTCACTTATCACTTCACTTCATCCGATGAAGTGAGCTGTAGCTCACAAAAGCTTATGCTCAAATAAATTGGTTAGTCTCTAAGGTGCCACAAGTACTCCTTTTCTTTTTGCGAATACAGACTAACACGGCTGTTACTCTGAAACCTATGCTCACATAGAGCTTCATAAAATTCAACGGGATTTTGTGTGGGCAGAAGGGTCTGGTTGATCAGATGAGATTTACTGTCAGGACTTTAGAGTGTACAAATCTCTGGGTACAGACTGTTTTCCTCTGTGCATGGTCGCCTGTTTCAATGGCATCATTAATATCTTTTACTATTGGCTACCAAAATGGAAATACAATGATTGCTGTATGCTTGCCTCTTGACACACACACAGACACACACACTTCTCTATTGGCTCATAAATGCTTAGAGCTAACTTCTTGATCAACATGCAATTGCCCCCTAAACAGATACTTTACAAAAGCAGCATCAATATGTGCTTGTAATGTTGCTGGTATCAGTCCCTCATGCAGATTACTCCTGGTAAGAGTATAAATAATCTGCACAGTTGTAATGATGCACAGGGGTCAGGTCAGAGAGTGTATGTGTATAAACATGAGGAGCAAGGCCCCTTCACTCTTGTTCCCCTGCTGTGCAGCTCCATAATCAAAGGCCTACTGTGTTGTGTCTCCATGGAGCTGTGGGAAGTGAGTGATGGAATGGTCATCCCAATAGGAACATATGCCTTACACACCTGCTGTTGGGTATTTTTTTCCCAGCAGCTGCCCATGCAATGCACCTACCAGAATTTGACCTTATAACATATATAATTATTTACTGTCATATTACTTGTAAGATGTACAGGCCCAGATGAGCCAAAAGGTAGAAATGTAGTCCAGAATTACAGCCTTTAGCATTAGATGTATAAAAAAATTCCTTCGTGGCAGGAGGCTAGTTTTATTTCAATTATAACATCTGAAGTTTCTTATACTTCCAGCTAACGGTTGTGTGAAGTAGCTCGTCCACCCATACTGGAATAACTCTAACTCAGAGTTTAGTTATTTTCTTCCCATAGCTTACTGAAAAGGGGAAAATAATCATGTGAATGAAGCTTAGCAGGGGAGCTGCTTTTGGGTAAACTCCCAGCAGTGCTCTGGAGCTGAAACCAAGAATCTGAAAACTCAAGCTATAATACACGTGTGCATCACATGTATTTTAAATGGCTCTGTAGACCACCTGATATTTGTTCAATTTCTTGGTCCGATGCTGGACCGAGATGCAGTGGACTTGTTTCACAACAGCCTTATTTTTTTTTTTGTAATGGATAGAGGCTATGTTTAATTTTTTACCACATTTAACTGTGTTTCAACCGGTTCAGTTTTGAGGCTGTTTTAATATACTTATTTATATTTAATTTCTGACATATATGCTGAAATCCTAATAGAAATGGTGTTGGAGGTGCTGGCGACTATGTAAGATGCACTCTTCATGGTCTGTTAGTAACGAACCAATATAATATGCAGCATGTACACTTTTGGGAATTCTTCCAGATACAAGGTGCTATCTAATGGCATTGTATTTATTTATTATTAACATATTTCCCAGAGAATACTGTGGTGGAAATGCTGTCTTTTAGATGAGATATATAACTGACTCTATACAAATGGTAACATCAGATTCCTTACTTATTGTGTCTCAGTGATTCAGTATTGAATCTGCTCACTATTCTTAATTTCCTGTCCAAACCTGCTGAGTCAGGATGTTGTGACCACTTGGGCCCCTTGAGGGACTTATCCAAAGCCCACAGAAGTCAATGGAATGTGTTAGCCATTTAAACAGTGAATGCATTTTTGAGGTGGATTAAGTACTTTTGGTTAAAACTCAGTATATAAATCTAAGTTATCATTAAAATGCCATTTTACTTAACTGCTATAAGTTTAACTATAGACATTGGGCCAGGTAATGATCTTGGTTACACTGATGTAAATCCAGAGTAACTCCATTGACTTAAGTCATTGGAATTACTCTGAACTCTACTGGTATAACTGAGATTAAAATATGGGTCCATTACCATTACTCCACTTATTAGCATCTAAACTGCAGTTTTCATTTCATTTCCATTTACAAGCTCTCCCCTAGGCATTTTTAGACTACTCAACAATGGCAAAACCCACTAATTCTTTCATAAATATGATCTATATGGTAAATGTGCTTTGTTTTGCATTTCTTTATTTTTGGCTCAGAGAAAAGACTGGTGATCCTAATGCAATTGTCCAGTTATTTTTTAACCCTGCCTCTGACTTACATTATGGGCTTTCTTAAGGAACTACACAAGTGTTGGGGTCTTCTATAACTTCCTTTCAATAGGGTATGGGAAAACGTAATCCCGCATTTGCGGTGGTAATACATTTCTTGTTTGTTTTCCCTAACAGAATCCAGTCACAATATTATTTCCCCAGGCAGATCTGTATGTGCATAAATAATAGGATTTGTAAACAAGTGTACCTATCCATATGGTCACCCAGATGGTTTTGAAAAATCCCTAGGGGGACACCAATTAGTGGTAGCACAAACATAAATTAATGAATAGCTGCAAAGGTGAGTTCTTTGTACAGTTTACAAATTATGATAAAACTAGTTACAGCAGCAATAACTTGTATGTTTATAAAGAGCCTTTTATCTTACAATCCCCTTAGCACTTTGTCAGGATGACTTGTAAATATAATTGAATGATGGGTCTTTGACTTACACAGCCATAAAATGTAGAACTTTATGGGCAAATGAGCAATAGGTACAAAGGTGTACTGCCTTTCAAATAAATGAAAAACTTAAAAACTGATAGTCTTTCCTTCTTTCTGGACCCTTGTGCATCTGAATGGTTACATCAGGTGGAAGGGGAAGTTTGGATGGCTGTTTCCTCTGGAAGGATACATATGTTTACTGAGCTCCTGCAGCAGGATTTGACATCTCTTCCATGGCATGCCTGCTTGCTTACCTGTTTAGTTTTTTGTAGGCTGATGTAGATACTGCAACCCTCCACAAAAACAAGCACATCCCTCATTCAGTCATCCTGGTTATGACAGGGCCTGGATTTAGGCATGTGTCACAGGATAACTGGCCTTGCAAGAACGGGAGCAGAGTCCGGTGCACATGAACTGATTGCCTGCTGCCCAGTGGGCTTAATGGAAGGTAGATGGGACCTACTATGGAGGAGACAGCTATAGGCGAGGTGTTAGATGCCTGCAGACACAGCAGGGGGTAAGAAGGCTCCTGTAGGGCCCTGAGTTAGCAGAGAGAAGACAGCAGCAGGGAAGGGCAAGAGGTGCTGAGAGACCAGGGAGGAGGATGGGCTGGGCCCAGTTTGGAGCTGGAGCAGAAGAGTGCTTGAATTGTGAGGGACAGACAGACCCTCAGGGAGGAGGGGCTGGGCCCAGCTGAAAGTGGGAGGAAGATTTTGTAAGTTTGCATTTTGAAAGACTTTCTGCAGGGCTCAATAAACTGGACCACAGAAGGGGGGAATGTTTTGAATATTGGGACTGTGTGGACTTTTTAAGGGAGCCTGAGTTAAAGAGAAACTGAAGCTGCCATCAGCAGAGCCACTTTTGGCCAGAAGGGGGTG
This sequence comes from Lepidochelys olivacea, assembly GCF_965140295.1. Taxonomy (NCBI): domain Eukaryota; kingdom Metazoa; phylum Chordata; order Testudines; family Cheloniidae; genus Lepidochelys; species Lepidochelys olivacea. Next base: position 14,344,976 of record NC_140412.1, read on the forward strand.
CTACAGGGTGGGCCGCCCTTTGACAGAAGAAGGTGTGGGGATAGCATAGCAGCACTTCTCCGTAGCTGCTGTTTTGTTTGCCAGAAGCTTAGCTTTTATTTCTGTAAAAAGAAAGTTTCTAGCTGTTATGGTTGTGGAGAAAATGTTACCACTGTAACCAGTGCATAGATGAGAGTTAGCAGAGAGTCACGGGGTGAACTGCCCAGCTCTCTCAATGAAGGTGCCCAGTGCAAGATGGTGCAAAGGGGGTCCAGTGGCACTGGGCCTGGGCCCATCAGGGATATGGATTTTTTACTTATTTTCTTCCATTGTGGAGATCTTAGTCTTCTCTGCTTATGGCCCCAGATGGACAATTCAGGGCCCCATTTCATACCTTGTAGATTTCACTGCAATGCACACCAAAACAGAGGAGATATGATGGAGGTTATGTTAGAGAAGCTGAAAAAAGACAGTTTAGATATGGCTGATTGCAGGGGACAAAGCTATGACAATGGCTGCATCATACAAAGGTGTTAACAGAATCAAATTCAGCAGTTAAATCAGTATGTGTCTTTTGTCCCATGTGCTGCCCATTCACTGAATCATGTTGGAGAAGCTCTGGCAATTCTTCCTCAAGTTGTGCTGTTTTTTGTAATTGTTGAGAAATTGTATATCCCATTTTTCTGCTTCTTCTAGTCATTGGGATGAGTTGAAAAAGCATATTAGCATTACATTAAAATGTCAAGGCACCACAAGATGGACAGCAAGGGTAAAGGCAATCTGTCCACTACAAAATCAGGTTGAGAATGTTCTTGCTGCTTTAGATGAGATTAAGGCTTCACACAGTCTTACGCCAGACCCTAATTCAGACGCTGATAGCTTTCAAAGGAACACTTCGGATTTTTTGTTTCGGCCGAGATGTGATATCCTATCTTATCAAAAATTAATGTTGTGAACAAAAAATTAAGAGTTTGGATCTTGATGTTCAAATGGCTCACAGTTTACTGCATGGCTTTTGAGATGCTTTAATGGAATGATGGTCTTCTGGGTTCACTACATCTAAGGAAACTGCTGCTTCACTGGCTGAAACGTTCAAAATATCCACAGAGCTCAAAGAGAAATGATGTCAAAGAGGGAAAGTAATGCCAGTAAAACTTGCAAAGGATGAAAAGTCATCAGATACTGTAAGTTTTTGAACGTTATGTTTTTAACCCCATCTTAGACACAACATTGACACAATTGGATGACAGGATGTGTAAGTACAATAGAGTCAGACAAAGGTTTACTTTTTTGATGGGCTGGAAACTGAAAAGTATCAGCAGCAAGGACCTAAAGAGGCACGCTCGAAACTTAGCAAGCACCTACCCTGAGGTTTTAAACTTGGAGTTTTGAGAACAAGATTTAGCTCTTTGCCAGGTTTTACAAGTGAATCTTTAAGCATGACTTCAGCAACAATGGTGCCGATTGATCTACATTCACTATAAGTCTTTAGAATCAAGTTTACCTAAAATCAGTGTATTTTTTGCTGTGTTCCTGTAACTGTGGCCACTAATGAAAGGCGTTTCAGCAAGATAAAACTAATCAAGACCTATTGAAGAATATCCATGGGACAAGAAAGATTAAGTGATCTGGCAGTTATTTCTGTAGAGGATTCAGAAGCAAGGTGAACGGACTGGGGTAAGATAATTAATGAGATTACTTCAGAGGAGAGTAAGAAAGGAAGGTTCTTTTGTAAAAGTACTTAGTGATGATTCCAGATTTTTGTGATAGGGAGATAGGGGGCCCCAGATTTGAGTCTTAAAACTGGGCCAGTGTAGGGGCAAGGTTGCGGAAGATTGGCAAGGAGCTAAGTGGTGGACTGAGTATGTGACTGGATGAAAGCGGAGGATGCAGGCAGTTTCAATGAACTTTGTCCGACAGACCCTGCCAAAAGATATTGTAGCATAGCTCAGCATATATTTGCCTGTAAATGAGTCAGTTTATGTAGTAAGCATAAATTATATATATAAGAATGTAACCAGCTGTTGACCCTATGTAACCCCGAGATAAGCGCGGGGAATATAGCGCCGCAGAGGACTCCCCCCTGGTGGAGTTCTGCCTGGTCAGCAGTCCCGAATGGCCAGACTCCCCTGCAGCCCCTCTGTGCGTCCTAGGGTCTCCCTGCACAGATTGGAGTGTAAGTTCTTCCTTCCTTCAATAAAGCATAGTTTACTATTCTTAGGCTTGAGTGTCCTTCTTTCGCTGGTATCTTCCCTTCCCCCCCCCCCCCAGCCCTTGCTGGCACAGCCTGGAACACCTTTGGCATGGCACTGGCCTTGTGATAATTTAAATGTCCACATTGTAAACAATTTCACTCATCCCGTAAATAAAAAAAAAGAGGGTCACAGATTTGCACAATTTATAAGAGTGACCTCTCATTTTTGTGCCATAAGTGGATGGTGTTGGGAGATGCTACCACTCAATTTCTTCCCCAGCATCCGATGAAGTGAGCTGTAGCTCACAAAAGCTTATGGTCTAATAAATTGGTTAGTCTCTAAGGTGCCACAAGTACTCCTTTTCTTTTTAGAGATGAGGGAGTTAATGCAAGTGGCTTAGGAAAGTAGAAATACTGCTAAATTTTGGGCAGCAATAGAATGAATGCAAGAATTTCTGGGTGCAATTAGTTTATTTCATCCAGACACTGGCATTTTAAATATTAAGTTATATTAAAGGGCACTTCTGTTCTGAATGATGGCTGTAAAAGCTTTATCATGGAATTCTTTATCTTTGGGCTTCAGTGGCTCCTAGTCAAGTGCACTTACTTTACAAGTAAAAAGCTGTTTCTTTTTTTCCTAACAACCAGCCCTGCAAACTCAACATCGTTTCCGACAATCAAGCTGTGCTCTGTCCTACTTGCACTTCATTGCCAGTAACAACGATTTTGCAAGACAAGTTATACCCTCTGGGACACCTGTGCAACCATATTGTCTGATGCTTATCCTCTTTATTACATGTGGGTAAATGGTATATTGTTGACAATGGAGTTTCACTGATGTAAATGAGCACAATTTTGAAGATATAATGGGGATACACAAGTATAACTGAGGTCATAATCTGAAAATGGGAGGGTTGCACAGATTGACATGAGGGCAGATTTTGAGCTCCAGAGTCTCTTTCCAGTGGTGGTATAGAAGAAGGAAAGAACACATCTTGACTGAGAATCTGAGTTTGCAGGGCTGGGAGTTAGGGGAAAAATATCATGTAACTTTTAAGATGAGCATATCTGATATGGAAATCACTGAGATGCAAGACGTCTGGCACCCCACGATGCCATCTTCACAGTCACTTTTCAGAGCAGAACCACATTATACATAGCTATCAAAGAAAACTTATGGGACTACCATAATGTGTAGCAAGAACATGTATAATGAGACACTGGACAAAGGGAATCTGTGCTTTCAGTGTCAGAATGGATGAAGGATATGACTGCATGTATCCCACTCAAATATATTACTTATCAACTCCGAAGACATCTAGAGATTTAAGTTGATACAGTATCCAAAGTTCATCTTACATTTGGTATAAATTATTTCTAAATGTGACTGTTATAATGTAGCTTCTTTTGAGTTTTTTATTTGAGTATGACTCTTTTTGACACTGAAGCCGCTAAGCAAAGTGTCCCTTGTTCTTTGCAAACAATTCTCACCTCAGTGCAAATTCACACAAAACATATGTTTTATAGGTTATTGGTCCATAAAGAGTAACATGTAACGTATCTACAGAAAGTTTGTAATTTGTCAAGATTCATAATCATTGTGAGATGTAGACACAGAAAACACTTCGGGACTAATGTATTTATATTGAAAGTATGCTTTATGGATGTGGAATAAAAATTATTCACCAGGGGGATAATATGTCTTGATGATGGGCCAGTCAGGTAGGAAGGAATTGTCACCCCGCCCTGTTAGTCTGTGTTGCAGTGCAAGGCTTGATTATTTAGTCTTGCTCAGTCCCAAGACTTTCAATGGAAAACCATCAGAAACAACTGCAAACAAAACCATTTGAAAGTAAAAGGCAAGGATTTGTCCTCTTTATGAATAGAAACAAAAGACTTTCAAAACAACATAGAGAAGGGAGAGGGCCTCTGAATCCTTTCACTAAGGAGTCATCTTGAGGAGCAAGATGTTCTCATAAAAAAAACATTTGTTTCCATCATATTCTCTTGTTTTTAGTTAAATCTGTATTTTTTTTTGTTTTATTACAAGTGCTCTTGAGTGCTGTGTGGTTTACAGGAGTAGTGATTTAAAGTAACAGTAGTGAACTGCGACATACTTCTCTTTTAGGGGCAGAGAATCTGGAGTTTCTGTGAGTAGCTAGTGTCAGGGGTTGGACATGGCAGGGGAACAATTCAAAGGGACTCAGGAACTGGGGTGCACCTATTGTTAACCTGCAAGGCAAAACCAGCACCGGCATAGCCCAGAGGATGGTGCTTGAGCGACTCAAAGGTTTGGGGTGGTAGGGAGCTGACACCCAGCCAGGTACAGGTAAGACTCCCTCAGGCTGGAGGGGTGACTTTCAGTCCTAGGTACTCCGAGAACCGTCTCACTCTTATATTTACGTTTTATGAGGTATATATTGTGTGTTATTTACGGAATTATATGTACACATGCAAACTGATTTGAAGAAGCTATCTGGTATCCATTGCTCACAGCCTCTGAAGGGAAGCGTAGATTAGGGGCCAAACCCAACTGGACCTGCTGAGGACACCTGGTTGGTAAAAGGGGGTGCTTCAGCCTGGAGACCCAGTCTAAGAGTAGGCGGAATCATGGGATTCCACTCTGAGAGAAGGGCAAGCACTGGGCCTGTCACTTGAAAGGAGTTGAGTGAAGGGTCAAAGGTACAACTAACTGAAAGTCTATGGGAACAACAGGGGAAAAGCTTTCAGATGTTGACTACTCTACATCCCCCTCAAGGGCTGACAGCACAGCTGACTCAGGTAGGGGAATATGATTGTGGGTAAAACACTATTCTTCGGTCTGCACTAATTTTCTATTTGAACTTAGTCAAATCACTGACATTCCCCCTGCCTCAGTTTCTCGGTCTATAAAATGGTGATGAATATTTTCCTGCCATCCAGAATTGCTTGGAGGTGTGCAGTGGTTTTCCTGTCCTGTGAAAATATTTAGGACTTAAAAAAAATAATTTTCCCAGTCTGCATGCAGATGAAATCAAGACATTTTGAATGTTTTCATGAAAAGCAAGATTGAAAGAGAAACTGACCCACCCTAGAAAAGCCTGTTGGTAGGACACTTACCTGGGATGTGGAAGATCCATGTCATTAGTGAGTGCCCTAACCACTGAATTCTTCTGGGCTGAGTCTGTCTTGACCAGAAATTCCATCCTGGAGCTGAGAAATCTTTCCCAATGAAAGTGTAGTTGACACTGGTGTGTTCTTGCATTTCAGTTTTGATGCACTGGCATTTTCCAATGAAAAACCAATTTGTCAAAAACTTCCTGACCAGCTCTACTTTTTGCTCTTTGTTGTTAACTTCTTCTAGCCTTAGTCCCATCTAGATGGAGTCAGCTGTTCAAGTCCTTCTTCCCCATTCCAGTCCATCTTGCAGCATTTCCTCAGAAACTCCACAGCTAATCAAATCCTTTTGTATGAAATCCATCCATCTAGTTTTGTGTCTTCCAACCCTTCTCTTACCCTCCACTTCTAAGTTTAATACCCTGTTTCCTATATATTCTTCCAGACTTTTTTTCTCGGGCCCAAACCATCTAAGTCTGCATTTCCTCAGCTTTTCTGTAATTGGTACCACCTTCACACTTCTTCTCATTTGTTTGTTCCAAATATGGTCCATTCTTGTAACTCCAAAAATCCATCTTAGTGTTTTCATTTCCACTGTATTCAAGATCTTCTCTTGTCTCTTCCTCAGTGCCCAGAATTGAAAGTCATACAAAAGTGCAGACCTATTTACCATCTTATTTTTCAATTTGATAGGCACTCTCCTATCGCAGATCACTCCACTCACTTCTCTCCATTTAGTCCACACCTTTCCAGTTCTGCTTATAAGTTCATTGTTGAGTTCACCACTATTTTGTACTATTGAATCTAGATACTTGAATTGCTATACCTTTTGTAGTGGCTGCCCCACTGCCCTTCCCCCGATGGTGTCTCCAAGTCCCATTGTCTTCATGCAAGCTCTCATTGAATCTATAGCTCAAATACTCTGTTTTATATCTGCTGATCTTCATGCTGTTTCTTTTAAGTATCCATCTCCATTTCTTTAAATCTTTTCCCACTTCCTCTTTGCTCTCCCCCATGAGCACTACATCATCTGCAAAGAGCATACACCAGGATGCCACTCTCTGGATGTTCTGTAAATGCACTGAACGCCAACATCCTGAGTAGCTATAGTATGCACAATCAATGTTTGTAAAAGCATTTTGAAATCCTTGGGTGGAAAGTGCTAGAAGTATGCAAAGCATCATTATTATTGTCTGATCTTCTACCTGCTGGATTAGCAATTTCCACATATTACATGTCAAAGCTATAGAGGGAAACTAATCAGAACAGCAATAACTTATGATCCAAGTTATACTGCGTTCAAAGAACAACATGATGCAGAGTGGTTCTTCCATCTCCTTCTCTTCTCAGGCTACCTCGATCCTTGTGGTTGCATACAGTTGAGGTCACATGTTATGGCCACAGAAAGGCTATAGAGAGCTACACAGAAGGGGAACGTTTAATGTTGCCCTTCTCCTCCATGTGGAATCCTGATTCACTTTTGTTTGGATTTCCAGCCATGCTGCATGACAGAAAGGAAAGGACACATAGCTTCATGTTTCCGTCCCTTCTGATCCAGTGTCTAACAATTTGGGTCATGGATGAGGGGTTCTTAGCTGTGATCCTGGGAGCCTCTCGGAGCCAACTAGCAGAGGGCACACCTTACCATAACTCTCATGAGACCTGACACACTCATAGCCCCAACTCATTGTTTTCATAATCTGTACCTAGAAGGTGTTGTGTAAGGTGTCATATGTAAACTGGTAACATACTGGCCATTAATATCACTGCAGTATCTGTGTATGGGTGATGTATAAAGAATTATAGGTGTGTGTTGGAAATATATTCCAAAAATGTGTTTGGCAGGCAATGCCTAAGCCTTGCCTGTCCTAGACAAAGAAGTCTTGTTTTGCTGGCTTGACTGTGTCTTCAATGTAAATTAAGTCAAGTGTGATCAAAGACAATGAAAAACACATTTATATAGAAGGTAAAAAAAGGCCATCAGGTGAGCAAGTGGGGGAAGATGGCCACTTAACACTTTCAATTGGGGATGGAGACTGCATCCCCAGGAAAGCCTTCCTGCCTTTTCAAACAGGGTCAATGAACTTTGAGAAGATATAAGCAGAGGCAATAAACCATTTTGTGACTTATCACCTTGGGGACATAGGGGATCAGCGCCATTTTAGCTCATGAAAAGTGGAGCCACTTGGCCTAGGCAGCAACAGTAGCTGGAAACTGACTATACGTGAGAATCCTGCTTAGACAGAGATTGATACTTGCTGAAGTTAAGTTTTATGAATTAGAAAGTGTCTTTTTTTGTTTTGCTTGTAACTGTATTACTTAAATCTCTGTTCTCTGTAAATAAACGTATTCTTGTCTTATTACAAAACCATCTCCATGCAGTGGACCAAACTGAAGGGTAAAATCCTCATCCAAAGTAAACAGGCTGGTGTGTGTTCTGTCTCTTGGGAGATAGTAAACTTGGTAACTTCTATAATGGTCCCATGGGAGGGACTGGACACTGCAAGGGGATGGTTCTGGGGAGACTCGGGACTGGAAGAGCTGTTGGTGTCACACTGGAAGGAGTAACCAGGTTGGTGGAAGCCAGGGTGAGGCCATTGTGCTGTAAACAGGCTGCTGGTGTCAGGGTTCTGAGCCAAAGCTGCATAACACAGAAGCACCCAGGGTTATTGGTCAGGTGGTGACATAGCCCCTTATTGGTCTGGGTGAACCCCAGGGTTTCCCACTGGGTGAAACTCAACCCAGATAATACCAAGATAGATATTATAGGATTGGCAAAACAGGAGGGATTGGCAAAACAGGAAGAGTTGGTGGAAGTTACATAAGGACCTTCCAATTTGTTGGGTGTGCTTGCTGTTTTGTTTTTAAGGTTCATAATGCAGGGCGCTTGCTGGATCCCCAGCTAATTCTAGAGATATATAAACAGTGGTTGTCAAGTGTACTTTCTATCACCCATGCTTGGCAAGATGGCTGTGCCCCTTTCTCTCAAATGTGAACTTATCCAAGGTTGTCCATGTATTTTTCACCTAGAGGTAAGATTATTGCAACAGAGTTCTCGGTGAGCCTACCCCTACATTCAGCAATTGCTGCCAGCTCAGAATGCAGCATATCATTAATTCAATGGCATTTGCCACTCAGAGCACAATATAACTATGGTCTACACTGCCTTCCGGACAGGGGCATGCGCAAGGGGGGGCAAGCAGGGGCATTCCCCCCCCCAACCCATGAGCAGGGGCACAGAACTCACCCGGAGCCAGGGTGGGGGAGTGAGCTCCTTTGGCCCCAGGCCAGGGCGGGAGATGACAGCTCCTTGGGCCACAAGGGGAGTAGGGGAGAACCAGCTCCTCTGGATCAGGGAGGCACACAAAGTGTCCCCCCAAAAGCGGCCACATTTTTATTCCTGTGCAGGTCCCTGCTTTTGGATGATTTGCAGGCAGACTGTAGGTGTTGGCTTTGAGCTTATAAAACCATGAATGATTTGGGACCTGACTACTTGGGAAACCAACTCCCTTTGCATGTGATAACACAGCTATTGCAATCCTCCAAGGTGTCTGAAGTAATAGATCTGATCTAAAAAAGATGGGTCTGGCAGCAGTTTGTCTGTGGTTAGGAGCCTTGACTCTGGAAGTCACTTATTGTCTTGACTCACCATAGCCCATGTATGGTGACTTTCAGGGCATGCTTTAAGACTCTCATATTTTCCTAGGCCTGGAGGAGGAGAAGGAAATTTAAGCTGCTCTGGGGGTGGGAAGATTTTTTTAGATCTTTATTTCTTTGAGATTTTTATTTATTTTGATAAAAGTTTGTGAGTTTAAATTATGGAATGTTTCTACAGTGATTCAGATATACATCTAAATATATCAGGATTAATAATTCATTAAAAGTGTAAATTTCCTTGTTAATATTAATGAAGAATTTGTTTAAAAGCGTAACCCAACACCACTATTATCAGCCTACTGTGAATTGTCATATCAGAAGCTTCCTGATCACGTGCTCTGCAATGTGATATTCCATTCAAGAGGACAGATTTGTTTGATAGAATAAGGCTGCAAATACTAGATATTTCTGTAACATATTGTAACAGTGTCGCGGGGCCCTCTTAGCTCCTGCCCCTGTTGTGCTGCCAGTGTCACTCTGAGACCCTGGGATTCAGTAGCCACTGGTGCTGTTTATTTACAGGTTGTGCTCCCATCACCTTTTCACCATACACAGCTTGGGTTCTCGTATCTGCCCCCAGGAGGGAAGAGCTATTGCTCTGCTTCCACTCCCTCGCTCTCCTTCCTAGCTTCCTTCCACCCAGCCTTTTATATAGCCCCAGGCTAATTGGGGGGGCAGCTGTCTCCCATTCTCCAATTATGCTCAGGTTTTCTCTAGCCAGCTCTAATTTGCTTCCTTTAATGGGAGCTGGTGTGACAAAGGGCTGAGGCAGCAGTTCCTGCCCAGCACCCTGTCACACATATATACACGGCAAGCCAGATCCTCAGCTGATGTAAATCAGCATAGTTCCCTTGAAATTAACAGAGCTACACTGATTTTTACACACACACAGTGGTGAGCTGGAGCCGTTCCCACCGGTTCGCTAGAACCGGTTGTTAAATTTAGAAGCCCTTTTAGAACCCGTTGTTCTGCAAGGGACAAGCGGTTCTAAAAGGGCTTCTAAATGTAACTGGCCAAAAGGGGTGCCTAAGGCGCCGACTCCATGGGCGCTCCAGCCCTGGAGCACCCAAGGAGAAAATTTGGTGGGTGCAGAGCACCCACCGGCAGCTCCCCGCCCCACCCCTGGCCCTGGCTCACCTCCACCTCCGCCTCCTCCCCTGAACGTGCCGCCCTGCTCTGTTTCTCCGCCCCCCCCCCAGCTTCCTGCGAATCAGCTGTTCATGCGGGAAGCTGGGGCAGGCTGAGAAGCAGGCCGCAGCTTCCCGCTCAGGCCCAGGGAGGCGGAGTTGAACTGGGGCGGGGGGCACGAGGAGGGCCACCCACACCGCAGCAGGTAACCCGGGGGGGCGCACGCAGGGGAACCGCTCCAGCTCACCTCCGCTACCCTCGGCCTGAGTGGGAAGCCACCGCCTGCTTCTCAGCCCTCCCTGGCTTCCTGCCGAACAGCTGATCCGTGGGAAGCTGGGGGACGGAGAAGCAGAGCGGGGCAGTGCATTCAGGGGAGGAGGCGGAGCGGAGGTGAGGTGATTTGGGGCCGGGCGTGAGGCGGGGAGCTGCTGGTGGGTGCTCTGCGCCCACCAAATTTTCCCCATGGGTGCTCCAGCCCCGGAGCACCCATGGAGTCGGCGCCTAAGGCGCCACTTTTGATGTGATCAGTGGGGGAGCGGCCGCTCCCCCTGCTTCCCCCTAGCTACGCACCCCCACCCCTAGGAGCCAGAGGGACCTGCTGGATGCTTCCTGGGAGCTCCCCCAGGTAAGCACCGCTGGGTCTCCCCACCTCGTCCCCCGGCAGGTGCCTCTGGCTCTTAGAGGTGGGGTGGGCACCCACTACGGTGGCCCACGAGACCCTCCTGCCCAGGTTCTGGGGGCAGTCAGGGGACAGGGGAGGGGGGGTGGATGGGGCTGGAGGGGCATCAAGGAACACAGGGGGGTTGGATGGGGCAGGAGTCCCGGGGGGCGGGGTGGGCAATGATCCCCTCGTGGTGTGAGGAGGGAACCCGTTGTTAAGATTTTGGCAGCTCATCACTACACACACACATACACACCTCTATCTAGCTATCAAAGAGCCTACCACGGCCACCGCAGCCACGCACAAACTCCCAGTTATGGCCCCATTTTGGTAAGGTACTTAGACGTGTCTAAATTTAAGCAGGTGAGTAATTCCATTGAGTTCAATGGGACTGCTCCTGTGCTTAAGCGTGTGCTTAAGTACCAGAGTGAATTGGGACCTTAGGATAAGAGATCAGTGATACGGTTTTCAGGACTCAAATCCACTTGTCTCCAAGCACTGAAACATTCTGAGATCCATTTGTTCTTTTCTCCAAATACAGTGGAAAGAGCTGAAAAGTTGCAACTTCCCTGCAGAGCCCACAGTGAAGAATGTGCAGAGTCTGCAGATTCCTTCACCACTTGCACGGCCGTGCAGTACCTTCACTTTTCAGCTTCCTTCCCTGTACCTTTGCTTTGTCTCTTGACCTTCTCTCTTTCCCTTCACCAGTTGTGCTTGAAAAAGGCCTCCTGCTCAAAATATTGTCAAGAACTGTTCTTTCTATTTTCAGCCTGAATTTATAAGGTCTTTGTTACATTTGCAGACCTCCTGTCTCCCTTGTGACTGTGTGTTCATACAAGAGAGATCTAATTCCAAATTACAACAATCCTGATATAACAATCCTTATAGTACTAAGTGATTTTTAACAAAATAAAATAAAATATGGTGCCATAATGTTTTAAATTACATTTGAGTTAAGACATTTAAGGAAATTATATACAACAGAAGTGACACACAGAAATAACTGTGGATGAAGTTCTGCCCAGTAACAATGGAATGCTATACTTCCTGAACTGGGTCATAAACATACAGCTAAGGGTAACATAAAATTCCTCCTTTATCTGTAAAGAGTTAAGAAGCTCAGATAACCTGATTGGCACCTGACCAAAAGTACCAATGAGGGGAGAAGATACCTTCAAATCTGTGGGGGAAGGTTTTTGTGTTGTGTTTCTTTGTGTTCTCTCTGGGTCAGCGAGGAACCAGGGCAGGGAAAATACATCTCCTAAAGCCATACCTGAACTAAGCATCTAAGGTTACAAATTGTAAGTAATAGGAAGGAAATGCGTTAGATTATCTTTTGTTTTAGCTTGGGAATTTTCCCTGTGCTAACAGGAAGGTTAATCCCTGTTTTTTGTAACTTTGAAGTTTTTCCTAGAGGGGAATCCTCTATGTTTTAAATCTTATTACCCTGTAAAATTACACAGGGTGTTTCTTTTACTTTTTTTTTCTTTATAAGAAAGTTCTGTTTTTTTAAGAATCTGATTGGTTTTTAGTGTTCTAAAAACCCAAGGGTCTGGTCTGTGTTCACCTTGTTTACCTATCTGGTTGGTAGATTATTCTCAAGCCTCCCCAGGAAAGGGGGTGAAGGGGTTTGGGGGAATATTTTGGGGAAACAGGAACTCCAAGTGGTCCTTTTCCTGAATCTTTGTCTAACTCGCTTGGTGGTGGCAGCAGTACTCATCCAAGGACAGGGAAGGATTTTTGCCTTGGGGAAGTTTTTAACCTAAGCTGGTAGAAATAAACTTAGTGGTCTTTCATGCGGGTCCCCACATCTGTACCCCAGAGTGGAGAGGGAACCCTGACAAACTGATTTGCTAATTTGCTAACACAGTTACTGGCATGGTGCACAAACATCCCATAATGAGGTTCATTACATGTTATAGCTAGTCAAGACTCACTGGCCAGCATGTACAGTGTAAATTAAAATAAAGAAAACATAACATTAACAAAATATTGTGTGGGTTAATCCTGAGGTCCTTGCTCATTTTATATATGTGTGTGTGTAGTCCACCTATAGATCTACTAATGATGGCCAGACTTTGTCATGTACATGTAATTTAATCAATTCATTGGATGTTATTTTCTCAGTATTTCTATTCTTCAGTAGCTCCCCATGTGGACATTCTTATTCTGGAATAAGTTTGTCCATACACAGATTTCAAGGCCAAAAAGGACCACTGTGATCATCTAGGCAGACCTCTGGTATAACACAGGGCAGAGAACTTCCCCGAAATAATTTCTGGAGCAGAGTTTTTAGAAAAAAAATCTGATCTTAAAAAATTGTCAGTAATGGAGAATCCACCAGAACCCTTGGTAAATTTGTTCCAATGGCGAATTACCCTCCCTGTGTAATATGCACCCCTTGTAGTATGAAGAAAACCTGAAACATAAGCCCTTGTATCAGAAGCCTGATATGAAGCAGGACCTGCTCACAGAATCTGGCAAGAACAGGACTGACATTGCAGAAATACACATTCCTAAGAAGTGCTAGTCACAAAGTACTCACGCAGACACATCCCGATATTAAGTGGTACCAAAATATCCCGATATTAAGGATGATACAAAAACATTCCCCAATGATAACAGAACACACTGACCCCTCCTAAAAGATAAGGTCAGGATAACAGTACGTAATAAAAAATGTTTGAATCAAACCAACATGTACCAGGTAATGGGTAATAACTAGCCACATCAGGGGACAGTAACTATGTCAGGAGGGCAGTACTAACTTGTTTGTATCAGGATATAAAGATGTATCTCAGAGGGAATATCTTTGTCTAGCTTAGGGTGGAACATAAAATCCCGCCGTTCACTGAGCTGGTCCATTGTTACGGGCATTCATGTATTAGTGGTCCAGTAGAGTCTGCGGGATACTAGTACTGTACTTCATCGGCAATAAACCTGGCTGGGTGCCTTCATCCTTTAACAGATCTTGTGGTCATTGGGCAGTTCGCTCAAGGTCTGCCGTGCCAACTGTCTACACACAGCTGGGGCAGCACACACATGCATCTATAAACATCTTACCACACTGGTGACCCCGACATGAGTATGTGAAGTAAGTGCACTGCCTTAAAATGCCTTAAATTACTAAATTAATACAAGTTTGGCAAATATTAAAAATTCAAACAAACAAGTGGTAGCAAACATGAAGGCAAAAAAACCCTAAAGTGGTTTAAAAAAAAATTATACAGTAACTACAAATTGGGTAAACAAATTCCCTGTTAGCAGTAGTCATAATTTGGGTCAGTGACACTGCATCCGATCTAAAGCAAATGTAATTCAAACAATCTTGTCCAATGTCTAAGTACCAACACTAAATCCTAACACAGCAATATGTAATAAATTGCTTACTGTCCATTCAGTAGGTTATCTGAAAAACAGCATCCAGAAAAAACAAAAAACTACTGGTGTATCAAAAAGCAATGCAACCAATAAAACAAAAAATCTAGCCATTCCTATTTCCCACCCACCACAGCTCCCAAATATCTTCAGTCACTGCTGCCCATGATAGAGTCCCCCATCATGTAAGTATGACCTACATTCTTTGTTCCCAGATGTATACATTTATACTTTGCCATATTAAAATCATGTTTGCTTGCACAGAGTTTACCAAGCGATCCAGAATGCTATCAGTGATCACTCCCCCAATTTCCTCTGCAAATTTTATGAGTGATAATTTAATGTTTTTGTTCAGGTCTTTGATAAAACATTACATAGCATAGGGGAAGAAATGATCCCTGGGGGACTCCATTGGAAACACTCCTTCTAGAGGATGATTCCCCATTTACAGTTACATTGTGAAACCTATCAGTCAGTTGTTAATCCACTGAATGTGTGTTCCACATTAATTTTATGAGAGACACAAGGTTTGTGAGGCAATATATTTTATTGGACCAACTTCTGTTGTTGGAAAAGACAAATTTTCAAGCTTCATAAAGCTCTTTGTCCTGAAGCCTGTCTCTTCCACCATAAGAGATATTATCTCACCTACCTTATCTCTCTCATACCCTGGGACCAACATGGCTATGACACTGCAAACAACAGTTAATTTTATAGCATTCCATTTTTTTCATCAAAATATTGTGCAGTACCAAGGCAATCAAAGCAATATATGGTACAAGTTGGGTACTGCACAGGGAGTTATTTGGGAATAGATAGATTTTAAATTCACACCCTACTTATTCTTGAATAACTTTCCCATGTAGACAAGCCCTATTTAGAGCATTGTTCCCATGTGTAATGTTTCAGATGCAGAGTGTCCTGGCCCACGATGGTTGGTGTGCTGTAAGCCTCCAGTCCTGTTTGCTAAGAGAATCTTATTTTTGTCTCATGCTAGGGCCCATTCTAAGTCATTATAGCTCCATAACCACCAAGACTAGTGTCATAAATATAAAGGGAAAGGTAACCACCTTTCTGTATACAGAACTATAAAATCCCTTCTAACCAGAGGCAAAACCGTTTCACCTGTAAAGGGTTAAGATGCTAAGAGAACCTTGCTGGCACCTGACCAAAATGACCAATAAGGAGACAAGATACTTTCAAAGCTGGGGGGGGGGAACAAAGGGTCTGTCTGTCTGTGTGATGCTTTTGCTGGGAACAGATCAGGAAAGGAGTATTAGAACTTGTTAATAAGTAAATCTAGCTAGAAATGTGTTAGATTTTCTTTTGTTTAATGGCTGGTAAAATAACTGTGCTGAATGGAATGTATATTCCTGTTTTTGTGTCTCTTTGTAACTTAAGGTTTTGTCTAGAGGGATTCCCTATGTTTTGAATCTGATTACCCTGTAAGGTATTTACCATCCTGATTTTACAGAGGTAATTCTTTTACTTTTTCTTTAATTAAAAGTCTTCTTTTAAGCTCCTGATTGCTTTTTCATTGTTCTTAAGATCCAAGGGTTTGGGTCTGTGTTCACCTATGCAAACTGGTGAGGATTTTTATCAAGCCTTCCCCAGGAAAGGGGGTGTAAGGCTTGGGGGGTATTTTGGGGGGAACACGTCTCTAAGTGGGCTCTTTCCCTGTTCTTTGTTTCACATGCTTGGTGGTGGCAGCATAGGGTTCAAGGACAAGGCAAAGTTTGTACCTTGGGGAAGTTTTTAACTGAAGCTGGTAAGAATAAACTACATGCAAGTCCCCACATCTGTACCCTAGAGTTCAGAGTGGGGAAGGAACCTTGACAACTAGGAACTAATGTTAATGTACAGTTGGGAAAGGGAGGTTCCCAACTTTTCAGTGTTGCCGAACAGTTTATTACAGCTCTGGTGAATCACAAGACATCTCACCTTAAAATTACATCACTCTGATCCAGACTGTTTGTGCTCACTTTGAGCATCATTAATTCTGGAACCATGTGAGATTTTCCAGCAAAAAATCTAGAACCATTAATGTATTGAGATGAGGAGATGTGCAATTTTCCTCCCCACACACCCTCTCCAATAAACTGGAAACACAGTTACAAACCAAATGCCAAACATGGATGTTCCTTTCAAATTATCCACAACAGCAAAGAGGACACAGTTATCCACACAGTGATCATTCTGTTGTAAGTCAGGAACACAAAGAGAACTCAAATGTTTTATAAAAGAAGGGTGTGAACAAGAGGAATAAGTCTTGTGCAGATCTGGATTACATTCTTGGTCCTACCACAGAATTCCCATGTGAACCTGACCAAATCATTTAATCTTCTCTGTTCCTTATCCCCCTTCTGCAGATATGGTTGCAGAATAGAAGTATAATTTCCTTTTTCTATTTTGCTTATTAATGTAAGCTCTTTGGGGTCAGGTCTGTCTCTTACTAGGTATATGTACAGCATCTAGCACACTGGAGTCCCAGTCTACGTGGGGCCCCTCAGCACTACGGTTATATCATAATAGTAGTAGCCTAATATTATGATATTAATTCCCCCACACACCATATCTTGGTCGGAATATGTGGGGAAACTAGCGATGCAGCATCATATGATTAGAGCTGGGCCTAAATTGGAAACTTAAGACAAAATTTTCATGTGGAATATCTTGATTTTTTCAAGCCCACTTTTCTCCCTTCCTTGCTACCGTTTCCCACGCACTGACATTCATGTGATGGCAACAGGTCAGCCAGTAAATATAGACGGGAACATTTATTTAGTTCACCATACAGTCTCATCTACAGATATAGCCGATGTTTTTTGCATCACTTCTCAAGTCAAAAGTAAATGTGAACAGATTCAAGTTAGGCTAAAGGCTAGACTCCTCTTTCAGCTGTGCAAACTGCATCCATTGCTGACAATAGCTGCTGCTTTTGAATGCATGTCAGAATAAAATTTGGTACAGATTACGAGGTTTATGGGGCAGAGAGGATGGCTTTTTCATCCACTAGACTATGTGTCTGAATCAAAATTGCTCTATTCGTTCATAAGGCTGTAATAAGATCAGTTAGGAAGTTCAAGCTATCCTTAATCAAAGGTCCACCCCCCCAAGAAAATCATATTGTTTGGATCTAGTGGAGATGGGACATTTGAACTAATGGAGTCTAGTGGGAGCCAATACATTTTCTTATATAGGTCTCTGTAATTGGAGCTGACACCTTTTGGAAGAGAAGCATGTGTTCTGGAGGAAGACTATTCTTTTGTTCAAAAAGAATGAGACAGTTACTAAAATAAGACATCTGGCCGTTTCACCTTGTTGGCAAGTGCTCCTGGAAATGATTGATAACTTGTGCTCCAGCACAAATGCTAGGAACTGCCAGTGCTGTAAATTGTGCTACAGTCCATACATGCCCATTAAGTTCTCAGCACTCCTTCTACAGTCAGTGAAGTAATATCAGGCTCAGTATGCTGACAGGAACAGCAAGCCCACTGGTCTAAAGTAAATTTACTTAAAATTAAATGGATTGTTCCACTAAAGGGACCAAGTTGGCGGCCACCACAAAATATAAAGGAGAAAAAAATCTGGACTTGGATGCTTTGAAGAACAAGAGGATTAAAAGGAACAGAAAAGAAAAACATTGAAATATTCAGTGCAAAGGCTTTGTACAAGCCCTGTTTATAATACAGGATCTGGATTTCCTTTTGCATAGACAGTGAACAGGGACAGTATTGAAAAGGATCAGAACTAAATGTAAATAGAAACAGGCTATGAAATTTTTTTTTGAAATTTTTTATGAAAAATTTTTTAAGAAAAGGTTTAAACATGCAGTGGAAGGGAGAAAATGCCCTTCAGTTTTTATTTTTCAATAACACAAGGCTGTGAAGCACAAAATGACTGAGAAACACATGGGAAATAATATTCAAAAAGTAATATGCCTGGAAATTCCTTGGTAATTATTTTTAAGTCCCAAATTCTTTTCTGTAACACTGATTCAAATCTGGATTAAATCCACTGAAAATGATGGAATTACTCCAGATTTACATTGATGTAACAGAATAGAATCTGTCCCTGAAATACCAAAGTGATTCCAATGTGTCACCATGTTCTTTGATCGCAGAACAACACTAATTCACTAGAGAGAGAAAATTTCCCTTATAACTACCCTTTTTGCAAAAATACCCAGGGGACGGAAGTCCTAAAAGATCCTATCATGGAGTATATCTGCCCTTGTTCTGTCATGGGTCTGGGGTTCTGGGCTCCCCCGAGGAATGAAAACAGTTACATGTCCTCTCCAAATCCATGGACCTTGGAAATTCTGTATGAGTAAGGGCACACACCCTCTGCACAATTAGCCTTGCTTCTGGGGTTCCTTATTCCTCCTCCCCTGCTCCTGGGCAGCCTATTATTAGAATGGCACTGCCTCAGATTCCTGAATCTCTCACAGTGGGGTGCCCAGCCATAGAGAGGAGCCCTGGAAAAGTTAATACACTCTCAGCCTGCATTAATCATACCCCAGATTCTTCTTGGAGCTGGGGTCAGTCCCACAATGCACATTTTCCTGCCTCTGGAGTCCCCTCTTAATCCTAACCTATATTCTCCCTTGCCTTATACCAGTGAGCCCCACAGAGGGTTTTCCTTGTGGTCGGGACTGCAGAGGAAAAGAAACTGTAAGAAACTGAGAAGCCTGTAATGCCACTTTTCTGACAGACAGTGGCGACCTGCCAAGAGGGTCCCCATAGAGTGAGTGTGGGGGTGGGGGTGAGTGCCGGTGGGGGAGAGGGGGAACAGGATGGGACAATAACAAATAAGTTATTTGGAAAAATATTGTGAAATTTGTATCTTCACCCAGCTCTATAAATTGGAAAATAGGCAAATATTTGATGATTTTATTAGTAAATTCATTATTTTTTTTCAAATAAATTATAATATATTTTGGGCAATTTTAGTCAAGTTTGACAATGTAGTGATAGCACTCATATAAGCATTTATTCCTTAAATAAAATCACACCAGATATTAAGTTTCTAAACTAAGATTTCTAACAGTCTTTGTCATAAAAGTTTGGCCTTTCCAGTTGGACAGCAGTATAGACATTATTAACAAGAGTATGATAGAAAAAAAAATGTACGTGAGATCCTTTAAATAAAGGGGATTACTATAATGGGGCATCTGGTTCTTTAAAGTACAGATTGCAAAGGCGCTATGCTGTATCATTTTAATCCCTATAAGTAAATGCTCCCCTTCTAGCTTCCTCTCTAATATTAGTTATTCTGCTGCTTGCTGTCATTTCATATGGGGAGAACAAATCAAGGACAAAATATTGAGAAGCAATTTTATTTTTGTATATACTTTGTCAGGCTCTGTCCCCAGAACTTTTATAGAAAGAGAAAGAGTGGGAAGTTGTCATATGGCTAATCACGTGCTTTAACATCTCAACTTCAGTGAGATACATTATGACTTCAAGCAGACCCAGAATTTCATAGGGGAATAATTAAGAAACTCAAACCAACTAAAGCAAAGCAGAACAAAAAATCAGCCAGTCAGGGGTACATAGCTAGGAACAATCCTAATGTGCAGAAAAAAGAAAAGTAAGAAGCTGCATTTTCTGCATATGCACACAATCTTATAATGAAGGCTGCATAGAGGATTCCTGCCTCCTGATACCGGGGGGCACAAACGTGACTGCCCCATGTTTCTCCCCTGCTTGGCCGCCTCCCCGCTGGGGTTGCCAACTTGGTAATATTTAAAAACTGGACACTCACTGCTTTTCCCTTCCCACCCACCCCCAGCCCCAGCCAGGAGGGACTTGTCTGTGGAACCAGGGCTGGAAGCTGCAGCCACCTGAGGAAGGTAGGAGTAGGGACTGGAGTAGGGACTGAGTAGGGACTGGAGCAGCTGATGACCCTGCGCCTGCCCACTTCCCCCACTGGCAGGAACCAGACGTTGGGACTTTCCAGTTGAAAACCAGGCACCTGGCCATCCTACTCCCCACCCTGCGCCCAGCACGGGGCCGCCGCATTCTCCCCACCCGAGTTCTGTGGAGAGGGGCCTCTGTCCTTCTCCCATTGTGCCTCTGCCATGGCATGTTTGGCTGCTCTCCCTGGCAGCCAGGCCTGGGTGGGGAGCGGGAGGAAGCGCTTCTCATACCGGCTAAAGCCGGCCTCTCTGCATCACTGCTGCCTGAGAGACACCTTGGCTGGGGTGGCAGCCCACCCCACCCCCTCTACTCCCTGCTCAGGCCTGGCTGCCGGGGACTGGGGCCGAGCGAGCTGGAGTTTTCCCTCCCCCCTGGCACGTTTACGACTTGCTCCGCCCCTGTCCCCGGCAGCCGGGCCTGGGAAGGGAGCAGAGGGGGTTGGGTGGGCCACCGCCCCAGCCAGGCTCATGCAAGCAGCTGCCGCGCTGCACAGAGCAGTGACTCTGAGTGGCCAGGGGGAGAAGCAGCTGGTCCTGACCCTTCTGCTCCCTGCCTGGGCCCAGCTGCCAGTGACAGGGGCTGAGTGTGCCAAGAGGCAGGCGTGGCAGGAAAAGGACAGAGCCCCTCTCCCACTCCCGGCAGGACAAGCAGAAATCTGGGGGGACAGGGTGGGCACTTGACCCCACGTGGCCCCCTGACACATTGCCTATGGAAGGCTGCCTAAACTTATAATAGTTGCCTGTAGATGGTAAAACTGACTGTCCTTTCAAGCACTGGGTAATTTCTCAGGATAATTACCAACCTTAGCAAAGTTAGAAGAGGCTCATTAACTGGAGACTTGTGAAGTTTAGATTATCATTAGCCTCTTGATCAGCATCACTCAACTCCTCAGATTTTTTTTTTAATTTTAAACTTCAGATTATTCTCTTTAGGTTTTGAGAAGATTCTTCAGAAAGGATCAGATCTCACCCAATCTTAGCAGTGATGATTCAGTATTTATTTTCAGAAATAAACGTTTTTTACAAAAATGACAGATTTACCATAAACATTTGTTATTTCTTATCATTGCCCCAGAAATCATTCTCTACACTAAACATACAGTTGATGTACAAATGCTCTTATTCCATTAAACAATTGTTAAGTGAGTATTTAGCTTTTTTGTTTTCCACTGGATTAATAAATGTGATACACAGTAATGATCTTAAACTGGTCAGTGGACTTTAACAGTTTGTAATCAGTAAATGATGTCCCTGCCACTTCATTTTGCTTAGCCAACTCAGATTAATTCAATTCTGAACTATTAAAATTAAATAACTCTTCAAAATTAACATGAAAATGCCCTTAGTGGCCATTACATTCTCAGTGTTGTTCAAAAACAACTGACATTGACTTTACTTTTGTCAAGGTTCCTTCCCCACTCTGAACTCTAGGGTACAGATGTGGGGACCTGCATGAAAGAACCCCTAAGCTTATTCTTACCAGCTTCGGTTAAAAACTTCCCCAAGCTACAAACTTTGCTTTGTCCTTGAACCCTATGCTGCCACCACCAAGCGTGTTAAACAAAGAACAGGGAAAGAGCCCACTTGGAGATGTCTTGCCCCCAAGCCCTACACCCCCTTTCCTGGGGAAGGCTTGATAAAAATTCTCACCAATTTATACAGGTGAACACAGACCCAAACCCTTGGATCTTAAGAACAATGAAAAATCAGTCAGGTTCTTAAAAGAAGACTTTTAATTAAAGAAAAGGTAAAAGAATCACCTCTGTAAAATCAGGATGGTAAATACCTTACAGGGTAATCAGATTCAAAACATAGAGACTCCCTCTAGGCAAAACCTTAAGTTACAAAGAGACACAAAAACAGAAATATACATTCCATTCAGCACAGATATTTTACCAGCTATTAAACAAAAGAAATCTAACACATTTCTAGCTAGGTTACTTACTAACTTTTTACAGGAGTTCTGAGCTGCATTCCTGATCTGTTCCCAGCAAAAGCATCCCACAGACAGACAGACCCTTTATCCCCCCCCCCCCCCCCCGCCCAATCCAGCTTTGAAAGTATCTTGTCTCCTCATTGGTCATTTTGGTCAGGTGCCAGCGAGGTTATCTTAGCTTCTTAACCCTTTACAGGTAAAAGGGTTTTGCCTCTGGCCAGGAGGGATTTTATAGCACTGTGGACAGAAAGGTGGTTACCCTTCCCTTTATATTTATGACAACTTTAGTTTCTGTTATTCTGAAAACTTTGTGAGACAGGATTGTTTTTCTGAAGTGATGACAATAAGGAGCAATATAGAAAAACAAATTTCATTTGTTGTCAAGATTTGTTTGGCCATGCTATATAATAATCTCAAGCAAGATCTGGTTGTACCTTTACTACTTCTTTCATCTATATTTAACATACTCTGTACTGCTTAATTTACTTTGCAGTTTGTGATTATCTTGATTGGACGTAAACAATAAATGCAGTGTGTTTAAGACAATAATGAACAAACCTAACCAATCTCTCCTTAAAGAGATTGGAGGGGTGGAGAGAGGTGGGGTTGGAAGGGAAGAGGATACAGGAGAGTGCTATAAAATGCAACGACAAAACACTACTGAAGAGTGTCAAGTAACTAGCAAGTTCATTGATGGAAAGTAATAGTTGCTAAACCAGTAAACAAAGTTAGAAAGAGTCTGGTATGGCAAGAGATAAAACAGGGTGTGAAGAAGCAGAAAGAAGCTTGAAGTCAGCATGCAACTAGTTGGCTTTGTAGCATATCTAAAATCCAAAGGAAACAAAATCCATATTAAAGGAAGAAACCTGGAGGGGGAAGTAGAAGGAAACTTTCAGCATTCAACTCTACCAGTTTTTTGGGGGAAGAAGTGTTTCAAGTTAATCTATGCAAATATGAATGGAATGCAGGAAGATTCCTTTGCAGTTTTAGAGCCATAGTTCTGAAATTTTATATTGCTCCTGAGTCCCGCAACAAACATCTCAGATTCTATGTACCAATCAGAACATTCTCTGCCATCTGAACAACTCCAGGAGAGGTCTTTGTAAAGCAAGATAGCTATTTGATTTGTAACACAACATTGCTAAAAGATTACTTAGCCATTCTGGTGAAATCGTTTGCAAAGGTATTTTGCTAGATGTAAGTTAATTAGGGTAGTGGGATATAATTGGTTAGAGAACTATGTTACAATATGTTAGGACTGGTTAGTTTAAATTTAAGTAAAATCATAGAATCATAGAATATCAGGGTTGGAAGGGACCTCAGGAGGTCATCTAGTCCAACCCCCTGCTCAAAGCAGGACCAATCCCCAACTAAATCATCCCAGCCAGGGCTTTCTCAAGCCTGACCTTAAAAACTTCAAAGGAAGGAGATTCCACCACCTCCCTAGGTAATGCATTCCAGTGCTTCACCACCCTCCTCGTGAAAAAGTTTTTCCTAATATCCAACCTAAACCTCCCCCACTGCAACTTGAGACCATTACTGCTCATTCTGTCATCTGCTACCACTGAGAACAGTCTAGATCCATCCTCT
Source organism: Lepidochelys olivacea (assembly GCF_965140295.1). Lineage (NCBI taxonomy): Eukaryota > Metazoa > Chordata > Testudines > Cheloniidae > Lepidochelys > Lepidochelys olivacea. The sequence goes on from NC_140412.1 coordinate 14,368,515, forward strand.
TTCAAACCCCCTTTCAGGTAGTTGAAAGCAGCTATCAAAAACCCCTCGTACTTCTCTTCCGCAGATTAAACAATCCCAGTTCCCTCAACCCCTCCTCATAAGTCATGTGTTCCAGTCCCCTAATCATTTTTGTTGCCCTCTGCTGGACGCTTTCCAATTTTTCCACATCCTTCTTGTAGTGTGGGGCCCAAAACTGGACACAGTACTCTAGATGAGGCCTCACCAATGTCGAATGGAGGGGAATGATCACGTCCCTCCATCTGCTGGCAGTGCCCCTACTTGTACATCCCAAAATGCCATTGGCCTTCTTGGCAACAAGGGCACACTGTTGACTCATATCCAGCTTCTGGTCCACTGTAACCCCTAGGTCCTTTCCTGCGGAACTGCTCCCTAGCCACTCAGTCCCTAGTCTGTAGCGGTGTATGGGATTCTTCCATCCTAATTGCAGGACTCTGCACTTGTCCTTGTTGAACCTCATCAGATTTCTTTTGGCCCAATCCTCTAATTTGTCTAGGTCCCCCTGTAGCTTATCCCTATCCTCCAGTGAATCTACCTCTCCTCCCAGTTTAGTGTCATCTGCAAACTTGCTGAGGGTGCAATCCACGCAATCCTCCAGATCATTTATGAAGATATTAAACAAAACCGGCCCCAGGACCAACCCTTGGGGCACTCTGCTTGATATCAGCTGCCAACTAGACATGGAGCCAGTGATCACTACCCGTTGAGCCCGACAATCTATCCAGCTTTCTATACACCTTACAGTCCATTCATCCAGCCCATACTTCTTTAACTTGTTGGCAAGAATACTGTGGGAGACCATGTCAAATGATTGGTTATATGACTATATAAACTGGGGTCAAACAGGAAGTGGGTTGGAAAATTGGAATCATGCTTGCGGGAAATTAACCCCAATAAATATCGCATTGCCTGCACTTTGGACTTCTGGTCTTTTGCTGCTTGCTGTCTGCGTAACAAGAACCAGGGAAGTGGGAGAGTGAAGGGAAAGCCCTCTAATACAGTAAATGAATTATTTGTGTGAATAAGGAGTACACATTGGACTAAATGGTTGCAGGATTGGACTGTATACCTTAACATGCCCAGAGGACAATACAAATGTACTTTATTAAAGTTTTTGTTGACATGCATAATATTTTGTTACTGAGTTAAGTGTTATTGCTTTTTCTGTTTGTTTTAAAAATTGGAAAGAAGAGCAGAACCCAGATGGCATTATGCTGCATACATAATTACAAAATATTTATGTTGCAGTCAATTTTCATTGGGTAATAATCAAACTGTTGTGTAATCCAATTGCTCCACAGTCAGTGTGATTTTCACATCTGTTTAACAAAAAGCAAGATAATATTCATAAAGAAAATAGTCAAATTATCAGTGGGCCCAGGATGAGGAACCAACATATTAAAAGGCATGTGGTGCCAGCTACAGATGTAGAATTCAGAACATGGCAAGTCCAGATTGATTGCAGTTTCAGTATTAAATTCTTGGGAAGGCAACCAACAACGCTGAAGACAAGGGAATAGTATTACAGCAAATAAGCAAGATCAAGGGAGCAGCTGAGCCAGCTAGCAGAGATTTTATCATGGCTCCTGTGAACATCTCAGAATACCAGAACTTGTCTTGTTTTCTTATTGCCATGAAAAGGTCAAAAATTAGCAGTTAGAACATCTTTGTTACACACTTTAAATTCATTGTTGTGGTATAGAATTTGCTGGACAAGGATCAGAAATGAAAACCAACATGGGGCAGCAAGGATATCAGACTAAAGAGTCTCATATATGCAATAATAGTACCACAGACCTGGAACTGGTCATGGTCTGCGCAGAGGAGAAAGGAGATTTATAATGTGAACCTGAAGGTGGCTGTGTTAGTGACTGGAGACCAAGGACCCAGAGAACAGGTTGCAAAAAGATAGAGGGAAATCTGGCAATAGTTAGTCAATGAGGAAGATCTGGAGTGGATTATGGTGAGCTTCAGATTTTGAGGACAGTCACGCAGTGCAGCCTGCTGAAGTACCTAGGAACCTGATGGAGACTCTTATCACCCTCACCATGGACCTGTCCCAAAGGCCATGGACATGGATGAGGCCTTCCACTGACATAAATGGGCTTCAGCTGAGCTCCATATTCTGCTAGTGAAGTTCTCTCTGGACCAGTTTGTAGAGTGGATGGGCTGGTGGAGATGCATCATAGAATCATAGAAGATCAGGGATGGAAGAGACCTCAGGAGGTCATCTAGTCCAATCCCCTGCTCAAAGCAGAACCAACCCCAACTAAATCATCCCAGCCAGGGCTTTGTCAAGCCGGGCCTTAAAAACCTCTAAGGATGGCGATTCCACCACCTCCCTAGGTAACGCATTCCAGTGCTTCACTACCCTCCTAGTGAAATAGTATTTCCCTAATATCCAACCAACACCTCCCCCACTGCAACTTGAGACCATTACTCCTTGTGCTGTCATCTGCCACCACTGAGAACAGCCTAGCTCTATCCTCTTTGGAACCTCCCTTCAGGTAGTTGAAGGCTGCTATCAAATCCCCCCTCACTCTTCTCTTCTGCAGACTAAATAAGCCCAGTTCCCTCAGCCTCTCCTCATAAGTCATGTGCCCCAGCCCCCTAATCATTGTTGTTACCCTCTGCTGGACTCTCTCCAATTAGTCCACATCCTTTCTGTAGTGGGGGGCCCAAAGCTGGACACAGTACTCCAGATGTGGCCTCACCAGTGCAGAATAGAGGGGAATAATCATGATGCATGTTGTCCCTCCACCCTATCCTGTGGAGTTTTGTCAGAAAATAGCTTTGTGCTTCACAAATTAAATTTTAAACTCTCATTCACAGTCCCAAGGGAGCAGACTTAGTCAGGGAGGGTCCCTGGGAATATAGTTGCAGAATGGTTTTGCTGCTAGGAGTCATGGTTCACTGCCAAGGATCAGGGCTGGTCAGAGGCATTGATCTTCCACATGAATAGCTCTGCTTCCTGCAGATCTGAGTCCACCTGTGTGGGCCCTGCAGCCTTTTCCATAAAGGGATACTCTCTCTTCCTTATGTGATGCTCTGGGCAAACAATACGTTGTGCTATTTGCAAAATAGCATGTGATCCTGTGATTAAAAATGCTATTATAATGGACATACATTGGGGCTTCATGTGCACATTTATGTCTTTTCCTGAGTGTTTTACTATGCCACCTTAATATACTTTTAATGTATTTTAATTTTAAATCAAATGCTGAAGTTATGAAGAGATGCAGTTAATCACGGCAATTTAAATTCAGCACTTCACATGTTTATGTAGTATGCGGGCAAGATACCTAAAGGAAACACTCCTTTACTGATTCTTGTCGGTAAGTCAGAAGGGCTGATGCTTCACTCTTTGCATATTTTTAAAGATTCAGTAATGAGAAATATATCCAAACTTAAGAACAGATGGGCCTGATTCAAACACATCCTGAACTTTGATTAAATTTGGATCTAGAACTGAATTCCCATAAGGTGCTGAAAAAAAAAACAACCAACCCTCAGCTCTGAATTCTCCCAGACTTTGGAGAAGTTTAAATCTGGATCTGAACTTTGTCTCAGGCTAATCTCAATTTAGGAAACATCTTAAATACAACAGTTGGGGGGAAAAAACTGAGAAAATCTGCTGACTGTGAACCCTACCTAGAGAAGATATAAATAAAGTCACCAAAAGATACCATAGCAACAAACAAAAGTCCTAAAACAGTTCATTGTAAAGGACAAAACCTATGGTATATTTACTAAAAGCCTTATAATCTTTCTCTCCTGTTCTCTCTTACAGTGTGATGGAGTGTAACTAGCCCACACTGAGCATGGAGGAGCCCTAACCTGCTACACATGTGGTAGGTGGTGTATTAATTTAGATGGAATAAAGGTTTTAACATAACCCAATCACTGCCCAACATTAAACTATGTAAAGCAAGGGTCAGGGTTTGGTATACGGAGAACTCAGCCTGCTTAGTACCATGGCTAACTCGCCATTAAATATAATTTTAACCTTTTTAATTGACAATAAAGAAAAGAAGGAAAAACAGCTCTAACATTTGAAATGTATTAAGCAAGGCTTTCATTTTAACAGCACCCCTTGTTTCCTTTCCCTTTAGCTCAAGACTGTTTTTTAAAAGAAAGATTCCCTGGTTTGACAGTCTCTTAATGGTATCAAAGAGGTTAATAACTGTCCTTCTGAGGAAAAATAAAAAGTTAGTTGAGATGGGCTGGAACTGCTGCTGCTGCTGTTTTTGTTAAAGCCTGATCCCATTTTATCTCAGATGATGTTTGGGGTTCAGCTAAAGCTGGTAGAGGTGATGATGTCATCTGGGTCCCTTTCTCTAGCCTGGCCTGGTCAGGACATCCCTCCGGATTAGAATGAACAAGGATCGGTGTCCCAGGAGAGGGTGGAAGCGGCAGCCAGAATGATGAAGCTTGCTCTAGTAGCCTCCATCTGTTCTTCCTCTTCTGTATGCTCTTTTTGTATTCCCCCCTCCTCTAAAGTCACTTTCTTTAAGGACCCACAAAGGGAATGGTGGCTGGGATAGGCCATCCCCTCATCATTTTGTCCATCAATGAAGCCTAATATCCAACACATCCCCTTTGGTTCATTAACTTCCTGCTCCATGTCATCCGTTTTTAGCAAGCATTATTTCAGCACTCCCTGAATTATATCAGTGTGGGTCTTTTGGGTTTAAACTAATCCAGTTTCTCTGTCTGGTTCTTTTGCACCTGTTTAATAACATTCTTTACTGAAAATAACTTGACCTATTTTCCATGGTAAATTCCTAAGCAGGCAAAAGTTATAGACCAATTGTCACAACAAGTGTCAAACCTGGAGGGAGGGAGTTAAAAGGACAGACCCCACTGCATTTAAGTTCTGACCAAGAATGACAGCAGGTCTCTGGCTCTCATGCAGTGAGAGAAGGCTACCTGAAGCTGGGTTGCCCTATGGCAGATGGCATTTCCCAGAAGAAAAGTATGTCTGCAACGGGGAGCCCAAGGCGGTTGGGAGGGAGTGGCAGCAATTGAGACCTCCCAGGATTGTGCACGCTGGTGGAGGGGCCTTCGGGAAGCAGGAAGACTGTTGCTGAGTAAGGGACTGCCCTATAAGGGGAGCAGAGAAAAGTCTCCTGCAGAACCAGCTGAGTGGCAGAAAGCACTCAGAAGCTCTGCAATGTGCCAGTGGAGGAGGCTTAGTAGGAGTGGCTTTGAGACACTGGGAGCCTGGGAAAAGACTGAAGCAAAAAGCCCAAGACAAGTCTTGGTAGAAAGAGGTCTAGGAGGGAGCCGAGGTTCTCAATTAGGTCTTGACTCCCTCAGTGTGGGACTTTGTATGTGACCTGGCCAAAGGGTCGAATTGCAAGAAGCAGCAGACCACTGCAGAACTGGATGGGCTGTCAGCAGGGAGTGCTAGAGGAAAGCCTGCTATGCTATGCCCAGCCATCAGGGGTGCACCAGCCGGTGAGTCACATGTTTACACAGTATAACACACAGTTTTGGTTAAAACACTGTGGAACAAATTATTTTCTGATGTGAAGCCATTGACTTTCAGTGAAGTTTCACCAGGGATGAAGTTGACCCAGGGAGCACTGTGTGTAAACAAAGGTGACCGTAATACTATTGAAGCTAGGGGAATAGCACATAAATAAATGGCTTGTAACATCATAAGCAACCATAAAATAAACCCTGGAGATGGAGGGTAAGATGGCAAAACATAGGAACATAAGCAAAAGCAAAATGCCACTAAAACACCTAAGTCCTACTCTCTCTCCTTTCTCTTGAGTTACAGCAAAGTGCTCATTCTCTTAAGTGGGGCTGCTATATGTTACTGGCCCTTTTTTTTAGAACTGCCAGAAAGCCTGGAAGCCTACACTACTTTGAAAGACAGGAAAGTGACTCTACTTGAAGGTCTTGTCCTCCTTTTCTACTCAATGATCTGCCACCTTCCAGCCTTTAACACTCCTGTTCTCCATGCTTCAGAGCCTGCCACTCTGCACACAGTCAGATCAATTCAGAGCGCACTTCCACTGTCCTACATTTCTATGATACTGTGAACTGTAACAGACCAATCCAGTCCCCTACACTGAATCAGGACTAAGTATTATCTAGACTATGCATTCGCAAAATGTTGTATGCGTAACCCTGAGGATACATGAGACATCTCGTGGGGAAGGGGGAAATGTGAGAGAAATTGTGTAATGATGGATTTATTTTATTGCACTTTCATAATAGGCTTGTGACAGGGTTCAAATCACCACTGTGGCACCTCCTTCTGGCTGTCCTGGGAATTAGCTTAGTTCGCCAGTTCACCCTTGTCTGGTAACATCTTGCCACCATCACACCTGCTCCAGGAAGCATGTTGTCCCAAAGAACACAGCATCCTCTTCAGGACCCAACCCTCCCGCTGTGTCACACTCTGTTCTCCTCCCTTCCAAGGAAACCATAGTCCACTGTCCAGCCACTTCCAAGTGAGGGTGGGGAGGGACCCAGGCCCGCCCACTATTCCGGGTCCCAATCCAGGGACCTTGTAGAAGGCAGTTGCATGCTGCATCCCCTCCAACCCCACAGTCTACATCCCTGGGCCACTTCCCTGCAGCCCCAGCACCTTCTCCACCTTTGTCTCAGGGCCCCAGCATGCCAGCAGTCAGCCAGGAGCTCACTCTTGCTCCCCTGATTCTGCCCAGAACTGCTCTGTTCGAGGTGCTAGCTGCTCTCTGTTTGCAAGGCAGGCAGGCAGGCCCAGGCCTAGGCCTAGTCCTAGTCCTCCATCCCTGAACTCCAGACAGTGACTGACCTGCTTTGCCCTGTGGCTCTTCTTATATGGGCCTGCCCAGCCCTGATTGGTTGCTCCTCGTAGCCCTCTCCAATTGGCTATCTCCCACACAGCCTCCCTAGGGTCCTCTCCAGTTGGCTGCCTGTTGTGCAGCCTCCCTAGGGTTCTATTAATCCTTTAGGGACTAGTGTGGAGAGGACGTCCCATCACAAGGCTACTCAGACAAAGCTTTAAAACTGTGTGGGAATTTGTTATGTAAAATATGGTAGTTAATTTACTTCAAGATGTACCAATGAGAACACAGAGACACTGATGTACAGAGCCCTCACCTTCAATCACCATACAGTGCAAGCTCAGTTGCCCAGCAACTGTGCTGTCTAACTGAGCTCAGAACATAGTATCAGTGATGAGAATGTTAGGGGTATGCAGATAGCTGGTAGACCTGGAAGGAGGTATGCAATAAGAAAAGTTTTGGAACCTCTGGTCTAGACCATCCCTGACTGGTGTCTGTCTAACCTGTTCTTAAAAACTTCCAGTGACACAGATCCCACAACCTCCCTAGAAAATTTGTTCCAGGGCTTAACTACCCTTACAATTAGGGAGTTTTTTCCTAATGTCTAACCTAATCTCTCTTGCTGCAATTTTAGCCCATTACTTCTTGTCCTGTCCTCAGTTGTTAAGGAGAAGAATTTATCACCCTCCTTTTTTGTAATAATCTTTTATGTACTTTCAGTCTGTTATCAAGTCCCCTCTCAGTCGTCTCTTCTCCAAACTAAACAAAGCTTCTTTTTTTTAATTTGGAAGACATGTTTTCTAGACCTTTAATAATTTTTGTTGCTCTCCTCTGGACTTTTCCCAATTTGTCCACATATTTATCAAAGTGTGGTGCACAATACTCCAGCTGAAGCCTTATTGGTGGTGAGCAGAGTGGAAGAATTAGTTCTGGTGTCTTGCTTACAATACTCCTGCTAATACATCCCAGAAGGATGTTCATTTTTTTACAATAGTATTACACTGTTGAATCATATTAGCTTATCCACTGTAACCCTTTTCTGTGAGTTATAGTGGGTTCACAGCTTGAGAGCTTAATTCTTTAGCTCAAGCTATAGAGCTCTGTCTTAGCTCTAGCACCTCCTTGGTGTTAGTCAAGATGGTAGTCATCACAGAAAGGGGATTTTCCCAGGATTCATGTGATGGTTGTCATCCTGACTAATACCAGGGATTCAATCAATTCTTTTGGGGGGCTGTAACAAATTCATACTCCGTGGATTGGGCAGAAAGAGGAGCATTTCTCACATATTGGCCAGTGAGTTATGATTGTCCACTTTTCTAAAATCTGTCTGGTATTTTCTATCTAGTACATACTAAATTGAGCATGTATGAGATGTCAGCTGCACATAGCTATCTTTATACCTACTGAATAATCTGCTGGTTATTACATTTCCCAGTTTGAAGGGGAAACCATTAGTAAAATTTTACATTGCAGTTAAGGAACATAGTTTTCTCTTTTCATTGTTTCTCTAATTTCTCTCATTTTCATTTTTCCCATTGTCTTGATTAAATTTTCCTTAAACTTGTGAACGTGATCTCACAGAACTAAATTTTAAGTTTAAAAAATTGCAGTTGTCTATAGTGCTTGGTATTACTGTCATTTTTATGAGTTCTTTCGCCTGTAGAAGTTTCTGCTGTATAACTTTAAACACTACATAAAACACCAAAATTACTCTGAAGTGGTGCAATTACAGTATATAAAACAATATGCTGTCCTAAATTAAAATTTACATACACTCCTTCCTTTGCACACTGATCCATTTTAAAGCCTCTAGTGAGATTTCTAGCTATTGCATGCTAGAAAATAGACTTCCAGGCTCTGGTAAAGGGGCACATTGCTTTCATACAGGCTGACAAACTGGCACTACTTAGTTAGAGAAAAGGGACTTGGTGTCTGTCATATATAACCCTTCTGCCTGTCCGAGTTGGCAGCAACAAGGGCCGAGTTCAGTATCTAGGGGTTCCATTCTAATAACACAATGCAAACCGGCTCGAGCCCCCAGTGACCTGGGACAAATATATCCCACCCCCGCTGGGCGCCTCCAAGAGGCAATACTTCCCCTCTCGCAAGCACAGAGTCTGAGTGTAGCAAAAAGCCTTTTAATAACAGAGAGAAACAATGTGGCATTATGTTGGGGAAACACCACCAACAGGATTCATAACACAACCCATGAGCAAAACCCACCCCAAGCAAATTGGGGCATGTCCTTTCCCTTTGGTTCTTGAGTCCAGCAACCCAAAATTACCAAAAGTCCCAAAAGTCCAACAATTCAAAAGTCTTTGTCCTTGGTCAGGGCAGCCCCAGAGTTCAAAAGTTTATCTGCAGAGTTTTACCTCCCAACCTGGGTGGAGATGGGGGGGAAGGGGGGTTAAGGGGCACCTTACATGGTCCAAAGCTGATGGCCCCACCTCTCCATGGGGCTCCGCTCTGCCAGCTGCCCCATGAGCTGCTCTAGGCATCCGACAAACCGCTCTGCTCCACCAGCCACTCCGCTCTGCTCACCATCCCGCAAACTGCTGCACCATATAGCTTCAGGCTCCCCCACGACTTAACACAACACTCAGTGATTTCCGCTCTTAGTCAGTTCAGCTCTTTTGTGATTTCAGCTTGTAGTAGAGGAGCCTCAGTGCTAGTGCACCATTAGACCAAAGTGAATTCAGCTCCGCAGCCTGTAACTAGACTCCTAATAGAATCAAAATTAGCTCTGATGTTCCACAGTGGAGAGAGGAGGCAGTGTAATTAGCATGTAAGGCCTTCACCAGGGGCCCATGCCACCAAGTATTAATACCTGTCCCCAGCCTCCCTCAATTCACAGAGTTTTGGAACCCGTGTCCCTTGCCTAGCAAGTGCTACTTAATTGATGGTGAGTCCCTCCATCATAACAAAAGGCCAAGTACAGTTCCACTGTCCTTGATTCCCATAATCAGGGTAATAACAATGTATTCTTCCTGCCCCAATAACAGAGACACTGGGGATCCCACAGCAGCCAAAGTGACCATTTGGGCAGCTATGGCCTCATTCTTAGGCCCCTGAAGTTCTTTTCCACAACTTGCCACCACCTTACCACCAGATGTCAGGGTGGAGCTCATCCTGACTTTGCTTACACATATAAATGAAAAAACAAAATTGATCTCATGTCAGCAAAACAGCATGGTCAGCTAATGCACTGAAATGGATGGAAATGTTCAGTTTCCTCTCGGTTCTCATCCTTACACAAAGATTTTGGACCTAATTGTGTGGTGCTAAGCAATTTCTGTAAAGTGCCCTGAACTTCTGCTGAAGTTGAATGTGGCTGATATGCTCAGCACCTCTTATGTGAATCTCAACATCTTTCAGGATCCAGGTCTACATGGCTTTGCCAAATAGTGTCAGACTGGGAAAAGCAGAAGCATCACTTACAGAACATTTTCCATCATTCTATATTTGTCTTACAGTAGTGCTAGCTACTCCAGTCAGCATCAGTGAGCGGGGGGCTTGTTTTGGCACTGTCGACAAATGTAGAGCAAAAGGGCAGTCCCTGACCCAATGTGATTACAGTCTAATTTAAGGAGGATGCAACAAGTGAGTGTAACAATCATATAATAGGACAGGGAAAGAGGGCAACAGAACCAGGAAGATCACCCATTAACGTATACCAGTTGTGCACACAGCTAGAAGGCTTTGAGACCATTAATTTTACAATTGTATAGCTGTATAAAATTTGTGATATACATACATCTGAGATGTCTTTCCCGGCCGCTGGTATCCATTGGCAATTTGCTGTAGGAAATCACAGAAGGAGTGGGTACTACTAGGCCCGACTGCCACGGCTCTTACCATCCCCATCACAGTTTCTAACAGTTGGAGTAGACTGACCACTGGTCAGGTTCAGTGGTCAAGATGAATTTCATAAGCTCGCAAGTGCCCTCTACATTTGAAATGAAATCTCCAGACACCCCCACACTAACATGGCGGAACTAGTTTGAGGTCTCCAGAAACAAGTGGCCTAGCTACAATGGGAAAATGCCTTCCCATTCTCACAGATCCCAGTGGTCCCGGGCAACCTTCCACAATCATCCATGACAGCCCAATATCTAGGTCCAAAAATCCCCCTACCAGAGAGATTTGATGGGAACTGTCAGAAGTGTCGGGAGTTTCTCAATCAATGTTGCTTGTCGTTTCTGTTGTGCCCAGCAATGTACCTGAACAACCAGACCAAGGTAGGGGTCATCATCAGCTTATTGACAGGTGAAGCACTGGACTGGGTATTGCAACTCATGGAGCAGGGAGACCCGATTTTCAATGACTTTGGTGAATTTGTTTATATCTTTTCACTCATGTTGGATGCACACCATGCCTGCTCTGCTCTACACCATGCCCGTCAGTCACTCTGACAAGGCCTCCATCCCATTGTGGATGCACACAACCACCTCCACTCCTCCAACTTGGGTCCGGGGCAGGAAGAATACATGGTTAGGGAGATCCTGGACTCTAAGCTATTCTGAGGACAATTAATATAACTCGTGGACTGGGAAGGGGTATGGCCTAGCTGACTGTTCGTGAGAAACAGCCAGTAACTTTTCATTCATTCGACCTCCTTCATGAATTCCATCAATCACACCCTGACAATCTAGGTCCAAAGACACTGGGGGGTGCCCTTGAGAGGTGAGTAAGTGATGAGTAAGTCCTGACCGGGCTCTAGCCAATCTGCAAGCCAGAAACTGGTCTGGTGACTCCCAGGGCAGTTAAATAAGCCCCACAGAGGGAGCAGCAGCTCAGTCTGCTTAATGTCACTCCAGGGCTTGGAACTCCCTGCTGCCTGACTGTGACAACAGACTCCCCAAGCCTTAGCCTGTTCCAGCCTTATTCTCACTCCAGCCCTGTTCCTAGTCCTGCTTTCATAGACTTTAAGGTCAGACAGGACCATCATGGACATCTAGTCTGACCTCCTGAACCTTGCAGGCCACAAAACCTCACCCACCCACTCCTGTAATAGACCCCTAACCTCTGGCCGAGTTATTGGAGGCCTCAAATCGTGAGTTAAAAACGTCAAGTTACAGAGAATCCACCATTTACACTAGTTTAAACCTGCCAGTGACCCATGCTGCAGAGGAAGACAAACACCCCCTCCCCAGGGTCTCTGTCAATAAGAGCCAGGGGGAAATTCCTTCCTGACCCCAAATATGGTGATCAGTTAGGTGGTACGGTGAGCAAGGCCCACCAGTCAGACACCTGGGAAAGAATTCTCTGTAGTAACTCAGAGCCCTCCCCATCTAGTGTCCCATCTCCGGTTGTTGGAGATATTTGTTGCTAGCAGTTGCAGATCGGTTGCATGCTCTCTCCTGATGTAGTGCTGTCTACACTGGGTCAGTATAACTGTATCACTCAGGAGTGTGGATTATTCACATCCCTGAGCAATGCAGTTATACCGAAGTAATTTTGTAGTGTAGACCAGGGCATACTGTGTGGTAGGCTAACATGGGATAGATTTACACCCCAGGTTGCCATGCATCAAATGTCCATGTCAACAAACCCTAACGTGCTTAGAACATGTGTGATTGACAGGATATAAAGCAGCTAAAAGATCAAGACAGATGAGGATAGAGAAGGTGTTATCAGTTTTATTATGACCTAGAGGTCTTTGGAATCCTTGATGAGTGGAGAGGGCAGAAGCCACAGACCATCCAAAGAGGTCTCGAATCTGTGCAGCACCAACAGCTGGACATCTTCTGTGAATATATCCGGCAATTCTTGCCTATTTACCTAAAAATGTTATAGATCCTATGGAGTCTTGCAATTGAAGAGCAATATTTCAAAAGCAGTTTTCTTGAGTGAGAGGAAGCCCCGCAATGTGTATTAGTCTGACAATATAGGCAGACTCCCTGACATTCACAGGAGATGTCTCAAGGTCATATATAGAGTGGGCTCTTTAACTCTCTGCCTTTTGATTTCAGCTCCTGCTTCTGTGACAGTTTCTTCCATACTCTGTTAGTTTGTGTAATGTTAAGTGGCAGACTGGCCAGGAGGTTTCTCTTCCTTCTGCATATGGAGTTCATTATGCTTAGTCTAATTATACGTTGGGGGCCATTACATTGTCCCTCGAAGTAAGCATAAATCAAAAGTCAATTGTCCATTTGAATCAGATTTAGCCAGAATATGTGCTACATGAAGTTTCGGGTGACTGGAATTAGCTTGTGCACAGTAAACATTTCAAGTCTAATCTGATCATTTTAAGTGAAAACTAGGGAGCATCAAACTACAGGGGAAGAAGAAAACAACCCACGTTATGATCGATAAACAAAAATGAACTCGGAGAGGGAACAGTGATGTCTGATTAATCATCTGATCAGGTGATTAGATTTCCAAAGTAAACAAAGTAACAAAGTAATCCCTAGGTCTCAAATTGGGGTTTACAACATACAAACCGTAACCACAGCCGCTCTGCCCCCCGTGTGGTAATATGTTTTGCGAAGATTTCCTTTGAAACAACATTGGGATGTATTTACAACTGAAATGTGTAAAAATACTCATTAATCTTTTATAACAGATATTATATTATTTTTTTCCAGGTCCCTTTTGTTGAAAGTTTGTTCCCTCCTGACTCGAATATACATCCTTGTCTATTGTCATTCAGACACAAGTGAGAAGATTAATTTGGAATCTTCACTGGAATTTCATTTCTCAACACAATTGTGCTTTCATCATATTAATAAAAAGAAGTTATGCTATAAAGATAATTTCATTTGTCCTCCCTGTTGCTACTATAGTGTCTTCCTGCACTCAGTTTTTAGAAACACAATTGCAGACATATTGATTTGTTTGTTATAAAAAATGCCAGTTACCATGGCATAACTCTGTCCTCTATTTCCTAGCTGTAATGTCATTTTCATCTGGAAAAAAAACCCTTGCCCTTTTCCAGTACTGTTTGCTTCTTCTTTTTTTAGCCTGAAGTGTGGGTGCTATAACAAGGGACTTTTAATGTATCTTTACATCATGGCTGGATTGAATTTTTTTATGGATTGGTATTTCATTTCCCAATACTATTTCAGTGTTGTACTCTGCTTCAGGGTACAGGCTAGCAACCAAAGTCCTGATTTGACTAGATGCTGTGTGTTTTGCAAAGGGAATGCTTTGCTCAAACCTGTCAATAAACCTGTATGTAATCTCTAATAGGAATCAAGTGCTCAAAACTCGGTGATATGCCAAAGATAGGGTGCTTTCTTGTGTTTAAATGTAGATGAGCAGCAATTTGTTTTCTCTGAACTAAACAACGTACGTTGACACGGACAAGAGAAAGGGGAGGTCAAAAAGCACAAACTTTTATCTTTAAACACGTCTAATTCTCTCAATTTTCCCTCACTGGCATTTTTGGCGTGCATGTTATCAATGTTCCAGCCAAAAGAACAACACGGTAACTGCCCCATGCTGCTCCTAGACCATGCACTGCAATATCTATGCCACAGTTTTTATCCATGCTAGTGCAGGCACCTCTACCCGAGCTGCAATCACACCTTGCTTGGATTGCAGTGCAGACATACTCTCTGTGGGGAACCTCTGCCCACAAACGGTCTCCAGGATCAGGGGTAAAGGCCATCAAACGTCCCTTGTCCCAAGCACTGTGTACAACATTAAAAAATAGATACATAAAATTCTTTATGAAAAAAAAATGCTTTCCCAAACAAGTGCCAGCCTTACCACTCAGAGCAACAGCAGGAAGAGTTTGCTGGGGCTCCTGCCCTTCCACTGATTTTATATGAAGAAGGAGTAAATCGGTTTGGGAGCACCCAGGTGCAAATGGAGGCCAGGATCAGCCTGGTTACAGTTGTAATGGTCCTTTCACGCATAATCAGTTGTGGGGATCCATGATAGCGGTAGGTGCAGGTCTGCTGTGATGATGGTTATTTCCTCTTTTCTAAACTTCTGATATCTTCTGTTGCTCCCTGCTGAACTGTCTCAAATTTCTCTGTATTTAAAAATATGATTATTAATATTACAGGAGTACCTAGAGGTCCCAAATGAGATCTGGGCCCATTGTGCTAGGCATGGTACAAATGCATAGTAGAGAGAAGCCATTGTTGGCATGACTAGATTACAGTCTAAACAAAGGGTGGGAGAAAGGAAGTGTTAATATTCCTGTACATGTGAGGCATTGAGGCACCTAGAGATTAAGTGACTTGCCCAAGGTCACACAAGAAATCTGCGATAGAGGAAGTGAATCCAGATCTCCAGGGTCCCTATCTAAGGCCTTAACATCAAGACAGTTTTTCTTCTTCAAAAATCTTGGCTGGAGTGGGACAGATTCCCAATGCAGTCACGAGGGGGTTCATCTGGGCACCGTCAGCTCAACTCCAGCACACCTGTGAGGCCTATTGCAGCTGGAGAATGGTAGCTCCTTGAAAGGAGGGATCCAAGCACACTGAGGGTGGCACTCAGAGGGAAGCAGAGCTAGATCTTAGAGCTCCTTGAACCCGCAGAGCAGGGGCTGCTGGCTAGGAAAGCTTCTGAAGATCCTCTGCCACTTGGGCCCTCCTTTACTTTGTTTTTCTTTTCCTTAGAGCCCAGGAAGCTCGGCCTGGGCCCACTTAGTCTGACGTGGTTAGAAACCCATCCCAGGCACAGAGCCTATTGACTTGTTTGCCTTGCAAGGGGTGCAGGATTAACCCAGACTGTTTGGGGGCTGTGGGACTGCTCAATTTTGCTTCTTTCATTTCAACTACTGCTAACCCCAGAAAGGGGTAGAATGAATGGTATCCCTGTCCCTGTACATGGAGGAACACAGCCCTCTTCAGATTGATTCTACAGTGACTTCTGCTGCAGGAGAAAGGCATCAGAGGCAAAGGAAGCACCCATACCCTCCCCAATGGGCTGTTCTAAAGGTAAAGACTATGGCATTGGCCCAAATTCATCCTGGTTTTTATTCCATTCAGATGAATTCTATTCAAATTATATCAACTTATATCCATTCAAAACACTATTGCTAAGATCATATTCCTAGCCCCTTGTTTTGACCACATCACCCCACTCTACAAATCACCCTCACTGGCACCCTCTTCTCTGTCACATCAAGCATAAGCTACTTGTCATCACTTTTGTGGCCCGGCCATACCCTCAGTGATTACCGAGATGGCCACTCCTGCCTCCGCTCTGACAATGCTGCCAGCATCCACTGCCCACTTGTTACACTTTCAAACTAGCACCTTCATGCTTTCTCTTATGCTGTCCCTCCCTATCAACATCCACAGAGCCACCTCATTGTCGTCCTTCAGATCCCTCCTTAAAACACTCCTATGCCAGGATACCTACAAAAAGTTTGATAAAAATTAAGCAGTTGGTGGGCTGAGACCCTGGCCCATCATGCTGATGAGTATTATCTTGTTTCCTTGTGCTCTCCTGTCTGTATCCACCAATTGTCTCTTGTCTTATGCTTAGGGAATGTCTGCTCTTGGTGCTGCGGGTGTGATTCCCAGCTTAGCTAGTGTACTAAATATAGGGTGTAGCTATGGTGGTGTGAGTTGTGAGAGGGTCTAGTTGCCCTGAGTGTGTGTCCATCAGAAACCATAGGCACATACCTGTGGTAGCTAGCCTGGCCATCTGCGGCGGCTACACTTTATATTTAGCACACTAGCTCAATAAGAGCTAGCATGAGTATGTCTCCTTGAGTTGGGAACCACCCCTCTCCCCCCACCACCCCGCAGCTCAAAGAGTGGGCACACCCTTCGGCTGCTAGCCTCTAACAAACCTAGACTGAGCATACAGTCCCTGGTCCAAAGCTATGAGGCACCAAGGTAGTGTGGACATTCCTTAGATTCCTTAGATCCTTGGAGCAGGGACTGCATTTTTGATCTGTGTTTGTACAGTTCCCAACATAATGGGGTCCTGGCCCATGACAGGGGTTCCTAGATACCAGTGCAATAAAAATAATAATAAATCAGTGAAGCTACACTAGGGATGAATTTGTCCAGCCATGCCCCTAACTAAATGCAGTCAACCACATAATGTAATACTGCAACCGAGACCTTACCAACGCCGTATATGGTGAAATACTTACTGCACTTGTTTAATATAATGCACTCTCATGAATACAACCCAAAAAAGCTTTTGCCTTTTTGTGACAGCACTGCATTATTGGCTCCTGTTCAATTTCTTATCCCCTCTAACCTCCAAATACTTCTCTCTGGTACTACTGTTCTAATTACTTACTTGAGGGATGATCTATTTGACCGCTGAATATTTTAACTATAAGATAGCTTGTGGTAATGAAAGCCTGGCCAAAAGATATTTCTTTTGAAGGCATCCCCTGCCAATAAAAAGCCATAAAGGCTACTCAAGTGGAGCAGATACATACATATCGATCTCTTACTCCAATACATCAGTGTCTGAGTTGCCTACTTCATCATTTGAACGCAAACTACATATATAGGCCTGGTTCTGATATCAATTAGTGTTGTTATACAGATGTATCCCTACTGTCATCGCTGAAGTTCCTCCTGGTTTACACTAAAGTTACGGACCCATCATTCTTATAAAAGACATTCTTAAAATAAGAGCACCAAGGTAAAACTAATGGCTTTGTTGTCAGGAAATAAGTCCCAGAACTAGCAATGTACGAACTTCCAAACACATGACGGTCCACTTTGGATGTAACCGAGTGGCATATTCTAAGAGCATGTGTTGGGATGCAGGGCTCTTCAGCTCAGTCATCCTGATGTCAGCTGCTTCAACCCTTCATAGAGGTGCTGAGGGATGTGTTGAGTCACCGTGGGTAGGGCTACTCTGCAATTAAAAACCCAGGGCTGGCCTATGCCGGCTGACTTGGGCTCACTGGGCTTGAGCTAAGGAGCTGTTTAACTGCAGCAGAGGTGTTCTGGCTTGCTCTGCAGCCTGAGCTCTGGGATCCTCCTACCTCACAAAGTCCTAAAGCCCAGGCTCCAGCCCAAGCCTGAATGTCTACACTGCAATTAAACCACCCCTTTGTGCAAGCCCGAGTCAGCTGGCCTGGGCCAGCTGCAGGTTTTTAATTGCAGTGTAGACACACCCTACAAGGCTAGACCAGCTGGATCCAATTATCTCTCATCTAGAAGATTGAGGGTGGAATGGGGTGTCACAGTGAGAATGTCTCTGAATCAAAGCAAAGTGGGGCCTGCACAGAAACGCTAAGAACAACCAAGTTGGGGGGAAAAGCTTCAGCTGATGCTTATGTTTTGTTGTTTGTGTTAACAATGCAGACCTAGCCAAGGTAGAAGATGTCTTTGATGTGGATATCCTCTGTTCAGAGCGGGGTAGAATTCCACCTGCTTACAGCACCCAAAAGTTAAGAGGGTAATATTTTCAAAAACATATAACTGATTTAGGCTCCTAAGTCCTGCTTTCAGTAGTGACTGTGGCGCTTAGGAGTCTCTTTGATTGGATAATAGGCTCCTTCAATGTGCCCAAGTCACTTTTAAAACTGGGATTTAGACTCTGTTTAGGTTCCTAAATCCCTTAGTGATCTAGGGAAAAGTTTCAAAAGCACCTATCTGAAACCCAGGAGAATGAAAATTGGGTCTGACCCTGTTCAGAATTGGAAAATCCTGCAAGATTGCATATATTTCCTGCACATGATCAGGCTGCAAATTGAAGAAGGACAGTCCTCTTTGCGAGGCAGTATTTCATTGTATCCATTTCTACTCCTCAACAGAACCAGGAAGTGCAAAGGTACGAAATGTGATTTAAAAAAAAAAAAGTTAAGCCTCAAGTATTCAGTCTGAGTTTTGGATCAGTTCTTACTTTCTCTGAGATGGTTCACTAATGCCTGCCCAGGGATTAATGGAAATGAACTGTCTTCACTAATAGCATTGCTTGTAAAAACATCACATCCATCACTCCCATGTGTAGGTATAACTCCGTTGATAGCAATAGAGTGGTGCTGCTGATGCTGACAATTAATTTGGCCCCTTCAATCCAAAAGGCACTTGGGTATTCTGTATAACATTTACATATTCAGTATTGCCAACTCCAGTGATTTCAGCATGAGTGACGGGACTTCACAGGTACTTGAGCTCCTCTGAGGATGACGTGAGACGCTCCAGGTCCTTCGCGAAGGTCAGACGTGCTGGAAGCCAGCAGAGTCTCTCCCCTCTGCTCACGGTTCTTGTGGGGGAGAGGCGGAGCTAAAGTGCCCAGCAGCTCAGTGCCGTTCCACCCCTTTTCCTCATGAGCCACTGCCTCCACTCCTCCCTGCAGTACCTGGCCAGCCTGGGAGGGGAACAGCGGGGTGAAGAGCTCCTGGAACTGCCCCTCTAGCCTGGTAAGAGGCAGAGGGGGGTGAAGAGCCCCTGGAACTGACCATCCCCTGGCCTGGGAAGGGGAAGAGGGGGATGAGAGCAGAAGTGATGGGGTGGCAGCAGGGGGCGAAAGTGATGGGGAGGGCAGATTAGGAGATAGGAGTAATTGCTGGGCAAAGGACAGGCAGATGTGGGGGTGAGAGGTCCTGTAGCAACGGCCACCTTACCCAATAAATCTGGCAGAATGGGCAACACAAATTGTGACATCCCTCCCTCTCCCAAGGATGGGCAGGGGGAGTTCCAAAAAACAAAAGGCAGATAAAAAGACACAATATCAAGATTGTGGTGGGGGGTCTGACTCATGAATTTTGACTACATAGTTTATTATGGTCTATTGCTTTGCCTAATACAAATTCACTTGAAGTCTTTTCCTTAAGACTGGGCGTCTTTCTAAACAGTGTGCTCGAGTTCTATCAGAAGTTACAGGCTCGGTTCAGGAATCATTGGCTGTAATTCTGTGCCCTTTGCTATGCGGGAGGTCAGACTAGTTGACCACAATGGTTCCTTCTGGCCTAAAATCTATGCATCAGTGGTTATTAGCCAAAATGGTCAGGAACACTGCCTCATGCTTGGAGTAGCCTTAAACCTCTGATTGCCAGAAGCTGGGAGTGGATCACAGGGGATGGATCACCTGATAATGGCCCTGTTCTATTCATTCCTTTTGAAGCTTCTGGCCACTGTCAGAAGACAGGAGACTGGGCTAGGTGGACCATTGGCCTGTCCGAGTATGGTCATCCTTATGTTTTTGTGTTGAGTTAGGAAATTTTAACATAGCCCCTCCCTGCAGGCATGGCTTAAACATCCTCCCTTTTCTCTCCCATGTGCTTGGGATCATCAATATTTGTAGAAGCTTCTCCCCTCTCCTCGCATGGGTTCTTTTGTTTGATGCCTTGTTCCTCTGCTTATTCTGCCAGATAAATGGGCACTGTCCCTTGAGAGATCAATGTTAATACTACTAGCTGGCAAGGAGTGTAAAAGCCAAGTACACAGGGGACCTATGATAAATAAAACAAGCCCCAGCAAAGGAATGGCACACCAATAATAACAGCATTACAAAGGAGGTGACTTCAGTGGGAACAAGAAAACAGGATCTGGAGAATTTAAGGAAGCAGTTAAGGTTAACTAATAAGTAATAAACACTGGTATATCAACCATTCTCCCCACCTCCCAATGCTCACAAACTCTTCCCACCCCAATATCTTCTCAAGACAGGTGGTACCACTGAGATTGCATGTCCTGAGATGAAATGTTGTGGTGACATGGGCTGGCTTAAACAAAAGTCACCTTACTTGTTCTTCTCCTCAGGGTGGGGCAGGGTCCTCTCCTGACTCCAACCCAGCTCACTGGTTCCCTGACCTGGAATCCTCCTGGGGTCTCAGCTGCCTCTTGGTAGCTGGTTCTGCCTCTCTTTCTGTGGATGATGGGCACTGCGGTGCAGAAGCTGTCACCCTGATCCCTGTAGTCAGAGTCCCAGCAGTCCAAACTCCCTTCCGGGGAAGGGGAATTCAGCAGGGATTCCCCTGAGCCAGGCTGTCACTCTTCCAGCTTCCCAACCTAAACTCTCTCTTTTCCCTTTGATAAAGTCAGGCCGCCCCTTCCCCAGTTAACTTGCTGGAGGTGGGAAAGTGGGGGAGAGAAGAGGGCTGTGTAGCCCTGGCTTGTCGTTGCCCGTCTTTAAAAAGGGAAGAAGGAGGATCCTGGGAACTATAGGCCAGTCAGCCTCACCTCAATCCCTGGAAAAATCATGGAGCAGGTCCTCAAGGAATCAATTCTGAAGCACTTAGAGGAGAGGAAAGTGATCAGGAACAGTCAGCATGGATTCATCAAGGGCAAGTCATGCCTGACTAATCTAATTGCCTTCTATGATGAGATAACTGGCTCTGTGGATGAAGGGAAAGCAGTGGACATGTTGTTCCTTGACTTTAGCAAAGCTTTTGACACTGTCTCCCACAGTATTCTTGCCAGCAAGTTAAAAAAGTATGGGCTGGACGAATGGACTATAAGGTGGATAGAAAGCTGCTAGATTGTGGGGCCCAACAGGTAGTGATCAATGGCTCTATGTCTAGTTGGCAGTTGGTATCAAGTGGAGTGCCCCAAGGGTCGGTCCTGGGGCCGGTTTTGTTCAATATCTTCATTAATGATCTGGAGGATGGTGTGGATTGCACCTCAGCAAGTTTGCAGGTGACACTAAACTGGGAGGAGAGGTAGATACGCTGGAGGGTAGGGATAGGCTACAGGGGGACCTAGACAAATTGGAGGATTGGGCCAAAAGAAATCTGATGAGGTTCAACAAGGACAAGTGCAGAGTCCTGCACTTAGGACGGAAGAATCCAATGCACTGCTACAGACTAGGGACCGAATGGCTTGGCAGCAGTTCTGCAGAAAAGGACCTAGAGGTTACAGTGGACGAGAAGCTGGATATGAGTCAACAGTGTGCCCTTGTTGCCAAGAAGGCCAATGGTATTTTGGGATGTATAAGTAAAGGCACTGCCAGCAGATCAAGGGGCGTGATCGTTCCTCTCTATTCAACACTGGTGAGGCCTCATCTGGAGTACTGTGTCCAGTTTTGGGCCCCATACTACAAGAAGGATGTGGAAAAATTGAAAAGAGTCCTGCGGAGGGCAACAAAAATGATTAGGGGACTGGAATACATGAGTTATGAGGAGAGGCTGAGGGAACTGGGGATGTTTAGTCTATGGAAGAGAAGAATGAGGGGGGATTTGATAGCTGCTTTCAACTACCTGAAAGGGGGTTCCAAGAGGATGGCTCTAGACTGTTCTCAGTGGCAACAGATGACAGAACAAGGAGTAATGGTCTCAAGTTGCAGTGGGGGAGATTTAGGTTGGATATTAGGAAAAACTTTTTCACTAGGAGGGTGGTGAACACTGGACTGCGTTACCTAGGGAGGTGGTGGAATCTCCTTCCTTAGAAGTTTTTAAGGTCAGGCTTGACAAAGCCCTGGCTGGGATGATTTAATTGGGGATGGGTCCTGCTTTGAGCAGGGGGTTGGACTAGATGACCTCCTGAGGTCCCTTCCAACCCTGATATTCTATGATTCTATGAATGGTCCAGTCAACTGCTTGCCAAGTTCACCCCATGTGGAAGCCTCCCTAGGGGTTTCTAGTTTCTTCTGCCGCCAGTCCACCCAACACCCCCCGACTCCAGCTGTGCTGGGAATGAGGTCAGGGGGCTTTGGGAGCCATCTTAGTTGTAGTCCCTTTGGTATTACCCCCTAGAACCTCAGACTGGAGGAGCTCCAGGAGTTGGAGATCAGGTAAAAATCATCACTGTATAAGAAACCGGAAGAATCATTTGGATTTCCTTATTAAACACAAGAGAGATTCCAAAGAGAGGGAGATGGAAAAGCGAGTGTACACTGTAGGACATCACTGCATTGCTCGATCCATTAAAACATGATTTTGAGTCTCAGCATAGTTGAGGTTTAATGAATGGGATTTGTCACTGATGATAAAACCTGACTGTTCAACAGTTTGGTAACATTTCGGAAAATGTGTTCTAAATAGTCCCCAAGGCATGGTTTCGTTTCAGTGTAGATAGCACCCATGCACCTTGGAAGCTATTAACAGTCTCTCAAATGGCTATGGGCAGCCCAACTAATTGAATCACACATCTGACTAGAACATGTATTGCAACAATGTCTCACTTTTTATAGTTCCTCTGCAGGTGCAGCAAATAGGATCACAGCAGCTCACATGGACTTCATTAACGCTTTAGTTACTAGTTTAATACACTGTGTGGAAGTAAGAGTGTAACATGGCTCAGCACATTTTCCTTTTTTTCTTATCTCATTCCCACATTTTCGGCTTTTCTACCATAATGTTTCGCACAAAACCTTTTCATTTTTCCAGGGGAGATTGAACGCCAATATCCTGTTCAAAAGGTGGGGATATTCAACCCCTTATGCTGACTTTAACAGTGGCTCAGATCATAGCATAAGTTTAAGATTGTGCAGCAGATTCTAGGCATGTGTGGTTTTCTGTAGAAAGAAAACACTGAAATCCACAATAATATGTTGCCCGAGCATGCAGTATTTAGAAACTTGAGTCACTCTTTTTTGACAAATGTTAAAACCATGTTCTTTGTTGGCTTGCCAGAATTCAGCATTTGCTTACCAGCTACTCACCTGGGTGCAGGCTCACATAATCATTAGCAGAGGTAATGACAAATTGCTCTGTGGACTGCAATGTGCACAGAAAATTCAAATAGCATGAAGGCAGTACACAGATTCCCCAGTGCTGGTGCCTTACATGAAAGTGACTCTAATTCCGTAAAGCAAGTTGTCAAATCAATGTCTCTCCCGTGAAATGAAAATATATTTTTAAGAAACACCTCAAAAATCCACAGAGGAAATGCAAGTGCTGCATCAAACTGAAATGATTTCATTCCTCAACTGATGCTATAAAAATTGATCAGATTAAATTTAATGGAGAAATCGATAGAAGTGTAATTCAGCCAGCTCCAGAAATATTTATGAAGAACAGTTAAACACCACTGCTATGATACAAGAGAATACTTGTAACGTTATTAAGAGCAAGGTGGACAGTGCTTCAGCATATGATTTCTATAGTGTCTCTCTGAGCGGTTTGTAGCATCCTGTTGTAAGATGAGTTGTCATAAAAACAGCAAGTTCCCTTTAGCTAAAGATGGGATTTGTGTGGCTTGATATTTATCCATTTTGACCTTTTATGTCTTTTACAGTATTTGTTGATCCAGTAAAAAGCTACTTTATCCATCTTGCCTTGGTAAACAAATCAGAACACAGGCTCTCATTAGTCAGCCCTGGGACAAGCTGGTACTTAATTTCTGGTACGCAGACTTGTCCCCATACTCAGTTCTGCCCTTCATTGTGTGCAATGAACTGTGCTGTATGATTGCCATGTAAATATTTTATTATAATTCAGCTTGTTGGTAAATAGCAGTTGCTGTTTCCTAATGCCAAGGGGCTGTGTAAAATCAACTCCAGAGGACTGCAGGAGCTCTCCAGTCAATATTGTGGGCTCTACTGAAAGCCTTAGGACATTGCAAGCTGTACCTCTTCCTCCTCCAGAGGTGGTGCTAATCCACTGGCAATCCTAAGAAGGGATATCCCCCCCACCCCACAAAACACATATTAAAAAAGTGAATAGGGTGGCGCCCTTGAGCTTCTCAGGGCCCTAAGCAATTGCTTAGTCTGCTTATGCCTAGCCTGGCCTTCAGCCACTCCTCTGCATCTCTTATAATTTGATTCATAGATACTTAGGTCAGAAGGGACCATTATGATCATCTAGTCTGACCTCCTGCACAACACAGGCCACAGAATTTCACCCACAACTCCTGCAAAAAAAACCTCACACCTATATCTGTGCTATTGAAGTCTTCAAATCGTAGTTTAAAGACTTCAAGGAGCAGAGAATCCTCCAGCAAGTGACCCATGCCCCATGCTACAGAGGAAGGCGAAAAACCTCCAGGGCCTCTTCCAATCTGCCCTGGAGGAAAATTCCTTCCCGACCCCAAATATGGCGATCAGCTAAACCCTGAGCATATGGGCAAGATTCATCAGCCAGATACTACAGAAAATTCTTTCCTGGGTAACTCGGATCTCACCCCATTTAATAGCCAATCACAGGCCATTGGGCCTATTTACCATGAATATTTAATTACCAAAACCATGTTATCCCATCATACCATCTCCTCCATAAACTTATCGAGTTTAATCTTAAAGCCAGATAGATCTTTTGCCCCCACTGCTTCCCTTGGAAGGCTATTCCAAAACTTCACTCCTCTGATGGTTAAAAACCTTCGTCTAATTTCTAGTCTAAATTTCCTAGTGGCCAGTTTATATCCATTTGTTCTTGTGTCCACATTGGTACTGCACTTAAATAATTCCTCTCCCTCTCCGGTATTTATCCCTCTGATATATTTATAGAGAACAATCATATCTCCGCTCAACCTTCTTTTAGTTAGGCTAAACAAGCCAAGCTCCCTGAGTCTCCTTTCATAAGACAAGTTTTCCATTCCTCAGATCATCCTAGTAGCCCTTCTCTGTACCTGTTCCAGTTTGAATTCATCCTTCTTAAACATGGGAGACCAGAACTGCACACAGTATTTCAGGTGAGGTCTCACCAGAGCCTTGTATAACGGTACTAAAACCTCCTTATCCCTACTGGAAATACCTCTCCTGATGCATCCCAAGACTGCATTAGCTTTTTTCACAGCCATATCACATTGGCGGCTCATAGTCATCCTATGATCAACCAATACTCCAAGGTTCTTTTCCTCCTCCATTACTTCTAATTGATGCGTCCCTAGCTTATAACTAAAATTCTTGTTATTAATCCCTAAATGCATGACCTTACACTTCTCACTATTAAATTTCATCCTATTACTATTACTCCAGTTTACAAGGTCATCCAGATCCTCCTGTAGGGTATCCCTGTCCTTTTCTAAATTGGCAATACCTCCCAGCTTTGTATCATCCACAAACTTTATTAGCACACTCCCACTTTTTGTGCCAAGGTCAGTAATAAAAAGATTAAATAAGATTGGTTCCAAAACCGATCCTTGAGGAACTCCACTGGTAACCTCCTTCCAGCCTGACAGTTCACCTTTCAGTAGGACCCGCTGTAGTCTCCCCTTTAACCAATTCCTTATCCACCTTTCAATTTTCCTATTGATCCCCATCTTATCCAATTTAACTAATAATTCCCCATGTAGCACAGTATCAAATGCCTTACTAAAATCTAGGTAAATTAGATCCACTGCTTTTCCTTTGTCTAAAAAATCTGTTACTTTCTCAAAGAAGGAGATCAGGTTGGTTTGGCACGATCTACCTTTTGTAAAACCATGTTGTATTTTGTCCCATTTACCATTGACTTCAATGTCCTTAACTACCTTCTCCTTCAAAATTTTTTCCAAGACCTTGCATACTACAGATGTCAAACTAACAAGCCTATAGTTACCCGGATCACTTTTTTTCCCTTTCTTAAAAATAGGAACTATGTTAGCAATTCTCCAGTTATACGGTACAACCCCTGAGTTTACAGATTCATTAAAAATTCTTGCTAATGGGCTTGCAATTTCATGTGCCAATTCTTTTAATATTCTTGGATGAAGATTATCTGGGCCCCCCGATTTAGTCCCATTAAGCTGTTTGAGTTTCGCTTCTACCTCAAATATGGTAATATCTACCCCTCCCCCCGTGCCAGGCCAACGACCCCAACTCTCTCTCCAAGGTACTCGTTCCACCACTCTTTCCAAAGAGCCAGGCAAGAAAGATGTTTACCATTAACCTCCCCAGCCTCCCACAAAAAGACAGACCCTCTGCTGCCTCCTCTCCTTTCCTTTCTCAGACTCTGCACAGCCAATCACCGCAGTGATGTTCAGAGTGAGGCAAAGTGAAGCCAAAAAAAAAGCTGCATTTAAACTCTGACCTTTTGTCCCTCCAACCACATGACACAGACGGAATCATTGTGTTGGTGAATGAAAATTGACTTGTGTCAGATTTTCTAACAGCAGAATTTCCAAAGCTTGTGTAACACCGACAAGGCCCGGTCGTCGACAGGCAGGATCAAACCTGGGACCTCTGGAGCTAGTGCATGAGCCACTACCACATAAGCTAAAAGCCAACTGGCTGTTAGCAGACTCATTTTATCTCTCTCTCTCTCAGTGGTCTCGATGCCACTAGATGGGACAGAACACCACACCCAGAAGGTGTGTGGGTTATATATTTCCCCTAGCTGAGGAAGCGCGACCTGAGCTTCAGAGACTTTCCAGTTAAAATCCCAGATGAGCCCCCACTTGTAACGCGGACAGACACTGGTCATTGGGATCAAACCTGGGACCTCAGTGCATGAGCCTCTGCCACAGTGGTTCCCAAACTTGTTCCGCCGCTTGTGCAGGGAAAGTCCCTGGCGGGCCGGGCTGGTTTGTTTATCTGCCGCATCCGCAGGTTCGGCCGATCGCGGCTCCCACTGGCCGCAGTTCACTGTGCCCAGCCAATGGGGGCTGCGGGAAGCGGCGTGGGCCGAGGGACGTACTGGCCACCGTTTCCAGCAGCTCCCATTGGCCTGGAGCAGCGAACTGCGGCCAGTGGGAGCCGTGATCGGCTGAACGTGTGGACGCGGAAGGTAAACAAACCGGCCCGGCCTGCCAGGGGCTTTCCCTGCACAAGCGGCAGAACAAGTTTGGGAACCACTGCTCTACTACATAAGCTAAAAGCCAATTGGCTGTTAGCTAAGGCTGTAGAGCAAATTCATTTAACCTTCTCTCTAAGTGGTCTCGGTGCCACTAGATGGGACAGAACACCACAACCAGGAGGTGTGTGGGTTACACTTGCACTGCACAAGGGGGATTTTTGCTTGTCAAAAGGTAAGGTCCTTCCACACATGCCCTTGTCAGAGCCCTGTGGGTGCCACACATCCATATGTGCTTGCTTTTTGTGGCTCAACCTTTGAACCGTTATCTGGCTAATCATCTGGGCTCTGTTTGGATCTCCATTAACACAGCTTCATAATCAGATGGAGGAATTGCCATTTTGTGTGTTGTCAAACACTAGCCGCTCTACCCCAGGGATGAGCGAACTGGCTCTATAGCTCTCCTAGACGCTGTTCACCTTCTGCGACAAGTGTCTTGGGACCCTGAGCGAAACCAGAGTTTCCTGAATGGCTACTGTGAGCAGAAGAGCCATCTATTGGAGCCATTTTGGTGTATCTACATCTTAAGTTACACTTAAGTTAAGTGGTTTATTCTCTGAAAAGCACAGTGCACAAATCTTGTTAGAGTCATTGAGATACATGTTCTCATATTAGTATATAGTAAAATTGGCTAGGCTAATATAAAAGAAAACCTGCTGGTCTACAAAGGAAACGCATGCAGCAATTATCCATTGTATGTGATCGTCAGTGTTCGGTATAACAAGGCTTTCCCAGGGTCCTAAAATCTTCCTTCCCTCAGACATCCATGTTAACTGGGGTGAAGAATTTACTTTCCAGATTCCCTGAGCAGCCACAGATATTGTCCCTCTGTAGGAGAGCAATAGCCCTCTCCAGCACAGTTCTCTTACTGAGGATTTCTAGAGACAGCATCTGTTGTGAATCTCATGTAATCGGTCATCTAGTGGATCATACTATAAATATTAAGACAGGCTACTGTATATTTTTCTAAGAATGGAGACATTTTAATGGGGTGAATTAAGTGGTGTCATAGCTTAGAAAGTCCATCAGAACTTGCACTCTAATGCTAATGTATTTAACATTATAAGTATTAAAATGTAGATTCATAACACACTCTAGCATCCTATCTGCGGAAGTGGTCAGTGCTGGATTTTTCAAAGAATCATAGAACCATAGAATATCAGGGTTGGAAGGGACCTCAGGAGGTCATCTAGTCCAACCCCCTGCTCAAAGCAGGACCCATCCCCAATTAAATCATCCCAGCCAGGGCTTTGTCAAGCCTGACCTTAAAAACTTCTAAGGAAGGAGATTCCACCACCTCCCTAGGTAACGCAGTCCAGTGTTTCACCACCCTCCTAGTGAAAAAGTTTTTCCTAATATCCAACCTAAATCTCCCCCACTACAACTTGAGACCATTACTCCTTGTTCTGTCATCTGCTACCACTGAGAACAGTCTAGAGCCATCCTCTTTGGAACCCCCTTTCAGGTAGTTGAAAGCAGCTATCAAATCCCCCCTCATTCTTCTCTTCCATAGACTAAACATCCCCAGTTCCCTCAGCCTCTCCTCATAACTCATGTGTTCCAGTCCCCTAATCATTTTTGTTGCCCTCTGCTGGACTCTTTCCAATTTTTCCACATCCTTCTTGTAGTGTGGGGCCCAAAACTGGACACAGTAATACAGATGAGGCCTCACCAATGTCGAATAGAGGGGAACGATCACGTCCCTTGATCTGTTGGCAATGCCTTTACTTATACATCCCAAAATACCATTGGCCTTCTTGGCAACAAGGGCACACTGTTGACTCATATCCAGCTTCTCGTCCACTGTAACCCCTAGGTCCTTTTCTGCAGAACTGCTGCCGAGCCATTCGGTCCCTAGTCTGTAGCGGTGCATTGGATTCTTCCGTCCTAAGTGCAGGACTCTGCATTTGTCCTTGTTGAACCTCATCAGATTATTTTTGGCCTAATCCTCCAATTTGTCTAGGTCCCCCTGTAGCCTATCCCTACCCTCCAGCGTATCTACCTCTCCTCCCAGTTTAGTGTCACCTGCAAACTTGCTGAGGTGCAATCCACACCATCCTCCAGATCATTAATGAAGATATTGAACAAAACCGGCCCCAAGACCGACCCTTGGGGCACTCCACTTGATACCGGCTGCCAACTAGACATGGAGCCATTGATCACTACCCGTTGAGCCCCACAATCTAGCCAGCTTTCTATCCACTTTATAGTCCATTTGTCCAGCCCATACTTTTTTAACTTGCTGGCAAGAATACTGTGGGAGACAGTGTCAAAAGCTTTGCTAAAGTCAAGGAACAACATGTCCACTGCTTTCCCTTCATCTACAGAACCAGTTATCTCGTCATAGAAGGCAATTAGATTAGTCAGGCATGACTTGCCCTTGGTGAATCCATGCTGACTTGTTCCTGATCACTTTCCTCTCCTCTAAGTGCTTCAGAATTGATTCCTTGAGGACCTGCTCCATGATTTTTCCAGGAATTGAGGTGAGACTGACTGGCCTGTAGTTCCCAGGATCCTCCTTCTTCCCTTTTTTAAAGATGGGCACTACATTAGCCTTTTTCCAGTCGTCCGGGACTTCCCCTGATCGCCATGAGTTTTCAAAGATAATGGCCAATAGCTCTTGAATCACATCCGCCAACTCCTTTAGCACTCTCGGATGCAACGCATCCGGCCTCATGGACTCAGATTCCCCTAATGCACATAACTGTGGAATACTAACCTACAAGAGGGAATTTTTTCTTGACCCCAGCTAGTGAAAAGTTTCTTGCCTGAACAATGAAGATTTGTAGCCAATAACATTTTTATCCTAGTCTAACTGCATTAATTTAGGCACTGCATGTATTTTATTCACTTAGGACCTGATCCAACACCAGTTTAAGCCAGTGGGAGTTTTTCTGTTGAGTTCAATGGGCTTTTTTGCTAATCCTTTTTAAAAATTAACTAAGTTATTTTCCTCAGTAACATATAGTAACTGTACATGGCCCAAACCCTTTGAGGTTTTTTAGCTGAGGCTTTTTATTGTATTTTTGTGAATTTTAGCCAAACCACAGCTATGACAGTTTTAGTTGAATATATCCCTCCATAGAGATAACTTCAGTCTTCTCTCTATTGTTTGAGTATTATAGCAAACAGTTGTGTAATACACATGGACTATAAGACTTGAAGTCGCCTTGTCAAGGTTCCCTCCCCACTCTGAATTCTAGGGTACAGATGTGGGGACCTGCATGAAAGACCCCTAAGCTTATTCTTACCAGCTTAGGTTAAAAACTTCCCCAAGGTACAAACTTTGCCTTGGCCTTGAACCGTATGCTGCCACCACCAAGCGTTTTAAACAAAGAATAGGGAAAGAGACCACTTGGAGACGTCTTCCCCCAAAATATCCCCCCAAGTCCTACACCTCCTTTCCTGGGGAAGGCTTGATAAGAATCTTCACCAATCTGTACAGGTGAACACAGACCCAAACCCTTGGATCTTAAGAACAATGAAAAATCAATCAGGTTCTTAAAAGAAGAATTTTAATGAAAGAATAGGTAAAAGAATCACCTCTGTAAAATCAGGATGGTAAATACCTTACAGGGTAATCAGATTCAAAACATAGAGAATCCCTCTAGGCAAAACCTTAAGTTACAAAAAGACACAAAACCAGGAATATACATTCCATCCAGCACAGCTTATTTTACCAGCCATTAAACAAAAGGAAATCTAATGCATTTCTAGTAAGATTACTTACTAATTTAACAGGACTTGTAAGGCTGCATTCCTGATCTGTTCCTGGCAAAAGCATCACGCAGACAGACAGACCCTTTGTTTCCCCCCCCTCCAGATTTTAAAGTATCTTGTCCTCTCATTGGTCATTTTGGCTCAGGTGCCAGGTAGGTTACCTTAGCTTCTTAACCCTTTACAGATGAAAAGGTTTTGCCTCTGGCCAGGAGCGATTTTGTAGCACTGTATACAGAAAGGTGGTTACCCTTCCCTTTATATTTATGACACCCCTGTTATCGCAAGCCATATTAAAACTATGTAGGTTGTTTGTTCCCCACTGCTTCTATTGGAAGGCTGTTGTAAAATCTCGTTCCTCTACTGATTAGAAACTCTCTTCTCATTTCCAGCCAAGAGGATACAATATGCTATTGTTCTCCTGCAGAGGGCTATTTTTCTCCTGCAGAAGGACGAGGTCTGTGGCTGCTCAGGGAATTTGGAAATTAAGTTCTTCACCCCAGTTAACATGGATGTCTGGGGCAAGGAAGATTTTAGGACCTTGGGAAAGCCTTTTATACTGAACACTGACAATCGCCACACAGTGGATAATTACTGCATGCATTTCCTTTGTAGACCAGCAGGTTTTCTTTTATATGAATGTTAGTGGAGGTTCCCATCCAAAGAATGGGCATATTCACTGTACTAAGCTTCATTTTAAGCAATTAATTAGTTAAACCAACTGAAATTGGGCATCTAGGTTGTGTTTGGTTGGCACATAGTTTCATTTGATATTACCGGTAAGGAGATCACTAAAACCTCTCAGCGTTGAGGTCACAAGATGAATACTAAATCTTTTAGCAAATCTAGTGAAAATAAATGCCATAATTTACAGACTTCTACTCCTGGATTAGTACAAGTCTAGCAAATCAACAGTAATGTTAATAATAACAATGTTTGCTTGAATTTAACCGCATGAAGGTCAAGGAGCTAGAGACACCAAAATCAGGTCCACTCCATGGCTTTGTTGCCTGTCAAATGATGCATCTTCCACTGCAATAGTCTAACAATATGTCAAGCCTGATTCATTTACACATATCTTATCCAAGATCCTGATCCTTCAATATATAGCACCTACAGAGAGCCCAGGAACTTCAGTGTAGCAGGACTGGGGTCCAACTTAATTGTAATACTGTAGTTACATGAGACTACAGTTCTTTAGACCCCTGTTTACTTTGTTCAAGATGACCTTAAATTCAACTGCCAGGTCTCCAGCAGCAGAGCCTGAGGGGCTGTCAGATTGCCAAGTCAGCAAGGGAAGACAGAGGGAAATTGCAGGGAGAGAGGGGAAGAGATGCATGTTAAGATGCTGCCATTTAGTAAGATAACCTACAGAATATATTTGATCGATGTAAATGTATTCTTTTATCCAGCATTTCCCCTATCATGAGGCTTGCATTTTTATTTGGATGCAATATATTAACAAATTCCCAGCCGTGGATGGTGGTTTATAACATTACAAAGAGTTTAGAAAAGGAAAGAAAGGTGTGAAGTTCCCAAAGCGGCATAATTTCCAAGAGGCTATTTCTGGCACAGCAACTGCTCCAGGCGGCATTGTGCAGCCACCTGTTGCATCAAGACATACTACTTGCATTGTAATATCTCATTCCCAGTGAGCCCGTCAGTACAAGTAATTAGCTCAAAGCCTGGTATTACAGAATGATGTACACTACAACCCTCTTTCTGAACGGAGGTGACTGCACAGTCCTATTCATTTGCTTTACAGGCACCTCAAAGCCGTCAGGAATATTGCTCGTTGCATGTTGACTGCTAAGATTTCATGTCTGAATATGGTTAATACATATTCTAATAGTTTTTGCAGACCCAACTTTGCATCACAACATTGGAAGGCTCTGTAACTTTAAGTAGGCCACTCCTCCCCCCCAAACAACCCCTAAATACAATTCAGGATCCTTAATGTGGTGTCTTCCTTAGCTTTTGTTGCTTGTCTTTCATGACATCTCACCAGAGCTATTTGTGTCTTTGGGGAGATAGCGGAAAGATCACATATTGTACAGAGAGCATGGTGTTAAATTTATGCAAAGTGAAGAAATGTGTTATCTCAAAAAAATTTATTTCATAGCTTTTCCCTAGAGGGTTGTGTTTTGTTATATCTTTAAGGACAGCAGCGCTGTATTAGCATCGTGTTTAAAAACTCCATAAATATTAAGAGCAGCTTTAATCTGTAGCGTTTATATAAAGCAATACATCAAGCTCTCCATGTTCTGAGGAGAGAAAATAAACAACACGTTTGCAGCACAAAATGTCTACTTTTCAACTGGCCTTAGAAACTGGAGACAAAAGCCAGCTGAAGGGAAAGAAAGATGCTGAAAGGAAGCAGAGGGATATAGGAATAATTCCTTTCGTGGTTTCTGTGCTTTCACATGATTTCTTTCTTTTGTGAGGTGTTTGAATAGTCAGAACTGGATAGTAGCGGTTCAGAGTGGGACATGGATAACATGGTATCTAAAGCAACAATAGAGTAGATCTAGGTGGCTAGTGAAAAGCAGCCATCTGTGGAGGAAGCAAAGGGCCATCTTCTTCTTCTTCCCTTCAGTTACAATTAATATACACACTCGTAAAGCACCCTTTGCATTAGCATTCAAGGGCACTGAACAAATAAATTTCATGTTAAAAAAAAAGCAATCTCCATGGATATCTAATTAAAAAGCATGTCCCATTTTTAATAGCAGAATGGTTTGGTCTCATTGTATAAGCTTGCTTGCTCTCAAGGAAAGTGTTCCATCGGGAGCTAAAAAGCACTTTCAGATAGGCTGACCTAAAGTGAAGTGCTCCTTCGCGCGTGTGTGTGTAGGAGGGGAAGTGCATGCACACCCCTATATTTTGGATGGATTACTGGCAGTTGGAGTGTTGGAAGGTGTCAGAGCAGAACAATTTATATTTATACACTGTCATCTGCACGCAGGCATGCTCTAATGGGGAGCAGCCAAAATAATACAAAAAAAAAACATTCAGGGCTTAATATTAATTTCTTGTGGCCCTTTTAAGAGTCAACTCTCTTAAACATGAGGTTGGATGCATGCATGAAGATCCCATTAACCTCAGTAAGCGGTTTAGGCATAATTTCAGAGTACATCTAAAGGAAAACAGGGGTGCTAATTTTATTATGACTTGCGTATTAGGGGGTCATTGATGTATATGCTCTTGGGATGAAACTCCCCGTAGCAAGAGCTGAAGAAGCCAGGCAGTGAGGGATCCCACAGAGTCATTAAGGGTATTGTGTGGGTTACAGTCCTCACCTTTCTCTGGCAGGTAAAGCCCTCAGTTCCTTTGTGTAGCAGAGCAGCTGCTCTAAAGCAGGATAGATACTCAGGCTCACTGGGCCAGGCCAGGTGGTCTTAGTGACCAGCCTTTGATTAAGGATTTCCCAGGGTGCAGGGTATAAGGGGGAAAGTGGGGTACAGAGTCTGTTAAGCGGTGAGACTTGTGTGTGACCCTGGAGAGAGACAGAGACTTCTGAAGGCAGGGCAGAGGTTTCTGCAAATAGGAGTTGTCTCTGGGACAGGGACTGAGTACACTTTGTAAAGAAGCAGATTACAAAAAGGAAATATCTGATTCCACATCACCGATTCCTGATACAAATAGGAAACTGAGCTGCAAGGCCCTAAAAAACGACTGCAGCTCAGCAGAGGGGTGACACTGTGATTATCTATACTATGGCAGTGCACAGGGCCATAGAAGTGTATAGGAAGATTGGGCTTCTGCCTTGAAGAGCTTAATCCATGATGTGGCACTGCAATGGATAGGACTGTGCCTAGTATATTAACACACTGCTCAAATCAGCTTCTGATATATCCCACCGCTCAGATCATGTCACGTCCTCCTCCAATCCCTTTCCTGGTTGGTTCCTCTTTCCCTCCACATTATGTTCAAGCACTATGTCCTCACTATAAAGTCTCTGCACAATGCTGCTCTTCCATGCATCTCAGCCCTCATTTCCTCCCTCATCTTACTGCACATGAGCCTCTGTATCCTCTATTTCTAACTCATCCTTTTGTCTCCTTCTTCTATTCTTGCCTTTGCTCCTCTTCCCTGTGGGGTCTGATACTGGGCACAGCCTCTTGCTCTCCATGGGCCAAACAAGGTCTCCAGGTACCACTCAAATACTCTCTCAGTCCATTTTAAACTTTTTAAGTGCTCTGTGAAGCACTGTGCACATTAAGGCATAAATAATGATAATTCAAATTATCCCCTTACAGTATTGTCCTTCATTAGTCCAGTGTCCATACGAGATTCCATGCTATGCGTGCTGATGCCAGCTCACTAAAGTCCTCTCTCAGTATTTAGTGCCAGATCCTGAGCTGGTGAAAGTCATCTTAGCTTCTCCCGTCCCCCTTCTCTCACCCCTCTGACTGCTTCTCCCACTTGACCAACGTTCACTCTGAGATTACCCTTCTCAGAATGGTTGGCCATATCTCCAGTCATAGATCCCTCTCTTTCCATACAGATAACAAGGTGTGTTAATGTGTGTTCCTCACCTGGAATGTCTCATTGCTATCTTACCTGGGGTGGATGATACACAGCTCTACATTTTTGTCCACTCACTTTCTGCTCTTTTTCTTACATATCTATCTGCCTGTGTTGGCTCTGGCTACATCAGTATGTCCGCTGTTGCAACCATCCACAACTAAAATTTGATTTCTGAATGAAGTATCTTCTTCTTCCACTGGCCTCTGCCTCTGCTGTTACAATCCTCACCTCAGATCTTTTCTTTGCTCCCTAGATAAATTATTCAATCATCTGCAGGTTTAAACTAGTGTAAATGGTGGATTCTTTGTCACTTGAAGTCTTTAAATCATGATTTGAGGACTTCAGTAGCTCAGCCAGAGGTTAGGGGACTATTACAAGAGTGAGTGGGAAAGATTCTGTGGTCTGCACTGTGAAGGAGGTCAGACTAGATGATCATGGTGGTCCCCCTGGCCTTACAGTCTATGACTCTGACCTTGTATTGCTCTACTTTATGGTAAAGTTAAACCTTGGGGGCCAGATTCTCCACTGTATTAAGTTTCTGCTGGATGCAGCAAAGACAGAGGTATTCAGAGAGCCAGTCATGGCTCCATGATTTTCTCTCCAGCCCCTGGCAAGGACGGAGTATCCTGAGGTCTGCTATAAAGTGCACCAGCTGGCTAGTATATCATCCCCTAGGAATCATACGCTAGCTAGGAATTGTTGGAACATGATATGCTCTAGCCACTTCCCCTACCCTCAATACTCACCCTGTGCCTGGGGCTGAAGGGAGGGAAGCATAGAAATTGTAGGCTCTGACAGCTCTGTGCCTGCTGGGGTCTCTCAAGGATATCCCTAGCAGGTGATAAGAGCAATGTTTCGGGTCTTTTGAGTCATGCAATCAGCACAAAGAGAGCAGAACAGGGTCTTCAATCTGGCCCCCCTCTTTAAACGTCCAGCAGCCCAGAGTCTTGAGACCACCAGGACTCTGACCACACAGGAAAAGGAGCACACCACCCGCATCGCCATCACTGTCACTGTTTTCAGAACCATTTTGGAGTCTAATTCAAAACTGTCCTCCCTTCACCTCCGTTTATTCCCCACCCACCCACTTCCCCGCTCCTACCTCTTCCCTGCAGTTCCCCTCAAATTCCCCAGTATCATGCTGCCTGGTCTATTCTGTTCAGATTCCTATATCATGCCCACCCACATGGTATCTATCTGGAACGCTCTTCTTCTCCCCCACTAAGAAACGGAGTCACTTCTACTCTTGAAACCTTTGTGTATCCTTAGCTGATAAATGACCCTCTCTCTTTTAAATATTGTGTGATTCCATGTATAAAAATCAAGGACTCTATTCACATAAATCATATTGTCCCTCACAATGACAATACCCTATTATAACTATTCAAATACTAGATAAATAGCATGGCCCTGATACTCATCCTATTTACGTCATTTTGACATGAGTATAACTCCACTGATTCGAATGGCATTACTAATTTACCCAAGTGGACATGTGACTGATGTGAGATTCTCACATATTACAACCAACACACATGTAACCTATATACAAAAAGATGCTAGTGTCGATTAATTATTATTATTTATTATTATTGTTACTAGTAGTAGTAAATATATTATTGCAGATCCCAAAGGCCCCAATCAGGATAGAGACCTGTTTCAGCAGGCTGCTGTATAAACACAGAAAAGAGGCAGTCTGAAATACCTATGTTTCTTTCTAATCTAATCTGAAGCAAAAATCCTAAAAGGGAACGATCAAGAGTGTTTTTAATGCAGGTCCTTAGGATCCAAGTTAATGCATGCTATTGCTCTCAGGGCCTGTGAATTTGAACCTTGCCACAGCTTATCTGCTTCAGATTTCAGAAACAGAGGTTTTGACATGTGTGGTGAAGAGGGGTGCCCTTCAGAGCCCTGAGATGGAAAGAATCGAAGAAGACAGAGAGGAACATATTGTCTCCCTCCAGCTGTACTCTGCCAACTCCCCACTGCAGAAGGACCTGTTACCCAGCAGGACATTGCTTTGAGGAAACTCAGCCCAGTGTGGTCCCCGTTGTGCCAGCAGTGGCATGCTGTCAAAACCACAGCAAGAGAGACCGCAATGGCAGGAGTAATCTAA
This sequence comes from Lepidochelys olivacea, assembly GCF_965140295.1. NCBI lineage: Eukaryota > Metazoa > Chordata > Testudines > Cheloniidae > Lepidochelys > Lepidochelys olivacea. The sequence continues at coordinate 14,406,214 of NC_140412.1, forward strand.
GGGGAAATGCTAAAGTTGAACAGGAATGAAAATAAAAGTCTAAGCCAGTTTCACTCCTGTCGAAAGAGAGTGAATATAAGTGGGATTTAGGAGGCAGCCGTTATTATCGCTCTAAAATATAAACATCTCCCCAAGAGGAGACATTGGGGTCCAAACCATCCCTCGTGTAACTTCACTGACAGGAATGTTACAAGTAGGCTCAGAACTGAGATGAGGGAACACTGCTATATTAGTGGCATATGTAAGGTACTTCATGCAATCTCTTAAAGCGCTGCAGTACCACAAGCCATTGTTTATTGTGGTCCAGGCTACATGTGCTACATGATTCCCACCCTGCAAGGCCAGCCATGAACCTTGGACTTTTTAACATTACAAAGACCACATCTGATTTTGGGGTGAACACCAACAATGACCGTTCTGAATGAAGCAAAGTCCATCAGATAAGGTAAAAGGGACTGAAAGAGGCAGAGAAATTACTGGCCCCAGTAATCCATGCATTTGTCACGTCCAGGCTGGGTTGCTGGAACTCACTGCATCTGAAGCTGAATGTGAAGACAACGGACAGGCTCCAGCTGGTACACAATACAGCTGCCTGCCTTCTCCCGGGCTCAGACTGCTGCGGGTACACCAGGCCCACGCTCAAGTCCCTCCACTGGCTCCCAGTCATCTTCTGATGCAAGTTTAAGTTCTTGGTCCTAATTTTCAAAGCAATTAATGGTTCAAACCCCAGCTACATCAAAGACTAAAGTTCAATATATGAACCTCCATGGTAGTTGCGCTCCTTGACAAAAAATACAGTTTACACAGCCCAGGACAAACCATGTTTGAGTTGATGACAAAGCATTCTCTGGTTTCAGAGTAGCAGCTGTGTTAGTCTGTATTCGCAAAAAGAAAAGGAGGACTTGTGACACCTGAGAGACTAAAAATTTATTTGAGCATAAGCTTTCATGAGCTACAGCTCACTTCATCTAACGCATCCAATGAAGTGAGCTGTAGCTCACGAACACTTATACTCCAATAAATTTGTTAGTCTCTAAGGTGCCACAAGTACTCCTTTTCTTTTTGCAAAAGCATTCTCTGTTGAGGGAATCCAGCTATGGAACAATCATCCAGGGGAGATCAGGCAAGCCCACAGTTTGAGTATCTTGAGGAAACATTGTAAAACCTTCCTCTTTAAGAAAGACTTTCCACCATAAGTGACATTCACAATATGAACACCCTCTTGTATCCCCAACTCCCTATCAACACCCACCAAAAACAAACACCCTCACCACATGCCTGGCAGCATTTTAACTTCAAAAAGAGAGAAGTGCCAGAGAATCGATTATATCCTCTAGGGCAAGGGTGGGCAAACTATGACCCATAGGCTGCATCCAGCCCATCTCACCTTTTAATCTGGCTCACGAGCTCCCGCCAGGGAGCATGGCTGGGAGCTTTCCTCGCTCCGGTGCTCCAGCCAGGGAGCAGGGTTGAGGGCTTGCCTTGCTCCACTCCATGCATGCAGCAGCTCCGTGCGGCTCCCGGAAGCAGGAGCAGCCAGGGGGATCTGCACACTGCTCCCTCCCCAAGCACCAGCTCTGAAGCTCCCATTGGCAGGGAATCACATCCAGTAGGAGCTGCGGGGATGGTGCCTGCAGACAGGGCAGCGCACAGAGCGGTGTGGCCCCGGCTCCGGAGGGGGACAGGCCGCTGTTTCCAGGAGCTGCTCCAGGTAAGCGCTGCCCGGATCCTGCACCCCTGAGCCCCCCACTCTCACCCCAGCCTCCTGCCCCAGCCCTGATCACCCTCCAAACCCTTTGATCCCAGCCCGGAGCACCCTCCTGCACCCCAAACCCTTCATCCCCAGCCCTACCCCAGAGGCTGCACCCCCAGCCGGAGCCCTCATCCCCCCTGTGTGCCCCAATTCCCTGCTCCAGCCAGCCCTCCATACAATGTCCATAGCGAGATGTGGCCCTCGGGCCAAAAAGTTTTCCCTCCCCTGCTCTGGGATGCTCTAATGATTTTATGTGAAAGGTGTCCAGATACTATAAAGATGGGAGACAGTATAAAACCCAAACATAGAATAGATAGAAATAACACATAAGACAACGGAACATGGGGGAGAGCTGGAGATCACTAAAGAAGGCTGGGGAAACTCCAGGGGATAACCAGCTATTGAAGCAGAAAGGAGAAGTAGCTGGGATTGCTTGGTAAATTCAGAGAAAGTCTGGGAGACTCAGAGATGGTTCCCAGTCTACTGATTTGGGATCTCAAGGTTTCCATCCAAAGCAGAAATAGAAGATAGGAGCTTGCTTGTGTCCAATTCAGTTTCACTTCTGAGTTTGTAATGGGTTCATAAAATAGCATATTTAGTGATTCTGTTATTATCAAGCTAAATATGAATCAACTGTGTAACACTTGTTGCAAAAAAAGCAAATATCATTCTGGGATGTATTAGCAGGAGTGTTGTAAGCAAGACACGAGAAGTAATTATTCTGTTCTACTCTGCACTGATTAGGCCTCAGCTGGAGTATTGTGTCTAGTTCTGGGTACCACATTTCAGGCAAGATGTGGACAAATTGGAGAAAGTCCAGAGAAGAGCAACAAAAGTGACTAAAGATCTAGAAAACATAACCTAGGAGGGAAAATTGAAAAAATTGGGTTTGTTTAGTCTGGAGAATAGAAGACTGAGGGGGGAACATGATAACAGTTTTCAAATACATAAAAGGTTGTTACAAGGAAGAGGGAGAAAAATTGTTCTCGTTAACCTCTTGTACAGGGAGACTTTGGCAAACCAGTAAAGTGCCTGAAACCACTATAGCTTATTGCTAAAAGCAGCCGAGTCAGCAGACTGTAAATTAGCCAAGTCAGCAGGCTTAGCTTAAGCACGGCAGGAGGGGAGGAGGTGTTTTGGGTGCCACAGAAAGGGCAGCTTGACCCCACATCCTTCCTGATAAGAATTGTGTTGAAGTTGCTGATACATGCATCTTAGAAGAGCAGGATGTGCTCCAGGAATGTCTATTGGGGCCTCAAGGCTGCAAACTCTGGAAAAACCCACACCTGGTTAATCGATAATCAGAAGGAGCCTCTTGCTTGCCCATTGGAACTGTTTGCTTAACAAGTTTTCTTTAAAGGACATGTCGTATTACTAATGTATAAATAAGGGGGAAAAATTTGAGGTAGTGGGACTCTTCAGGACTGGACTCTCCCTCTGGATGCATCTTGTGTTTCCCAGCGGCAGACGGGCTACTGCTGTGTCACTCAAGAGCCACACTCAGCTTTGGTAATTATCAAGGGTTGGGGGTGTTTTATGAACCTCTTGCGGACGTGTGTAAGTGCTTGAGACTAAGTAAAGTTTAGCTTTAAGTGAAAGCACTCTTGTGTTGTCCTGTTTGTGCCAGCCATCTATCAGTGGGACGGTCATGTCTCCCCTCGCACAGAGTAAAAGTTACCAAGAGCTTTGGGTTGAAAGAACCCCGGGTAACACTCTGAGGATAGGACAAGAAGCAATGGGCTTAAATTTCAGCAAGGGTGGATTAGGTTGGACATTAGGAAAAATATCCTAACTATCAGGGTCATTAAGCACTGGAAAAAATCACCTAGGGAGGTCGTGGAATCTCCATCATTGGAGATTTTAAAGAGCAGCTTAGAGAAACACCTGCCAGGGATGGTCTAGATAACACTTAGTCCTTCCTTGAGTACAGGGGATTGGATTAGAAAACCTCTCAAGGTCCCTTTCAGTCCTACGATTCTATGATTCCACCATTAAAAAGTAGTCTCAGTGAATAGGATCCTGAAGGCATTTGCCCATCTCTGCTTAGACTAATCTTGTGTATTTGGAAAATCCCACATGTATTGAATGTACCATAGAAATGAACCCTAAAATGACACTGAGTGTAACTTGGCTATTTTACTTTCCTTACACCTTATGTGGGTTATGCATGGACTAAACCAGGAGTCGTCAACCTTCAGCACACAGCCCATCAGGGTAATCCACTGGCGGGCCGCGAGACATTTTGTTTATGTTGACCATCCGCAAGCGTGGCCCCCCGCAGCTCCCAGTGCCCGGGATTGGCGAACCGTGGCCACTGGGAGCTGGAGGGGGCCATGTCTGCGGACAGACAATGTAAACAAAATGTTTTGGGCCCCCCAGCAGATTACCCTGATGGGCCGCGTGCTGAAGGTTGCCGACCCCTGGACTAGATGATAGAGCCCAGTGACTAGAGAAAATAGCACATACATTCCTCTTATTTTTCCTTCTGGTTCAGAGAACTCAATTAAAATATCAATCAACTACCTACCCCCCTCGCTTTTCTGATGAGCATTTGAACTCTCCAGCTACTTTCCACCCCGTTACCCAACAATAGAAGCTATTCTACACAGTTTTGCTTGATTTTGTCACTGAGCCTGATGACACATCAGTGGTGTTTATATTTGAGATTTTGTATAAATGTAGGTTTCAGAGTAACAGCCGTGTTAGTCTGTATTCGCAAAAAGAAAAGGAGTACTTGTGGCACCTTAGAGACTAACCAATTTATTTGAGTATGAGCTTTCGTGAGCTACAGCTCACTTCATCGGATGCATACCGTGGAAACTGCAGCAGACTTTATATATACACAGAGAATATGAAACAATACCTCCTCCCACCCCACTGTCCTGCTGGTAATAGCTTATCTAAAGTGATCATCAGGTTGGGCCATTTCCAGCACAAATCCAGGTTTTCTCACCCTCCACCCCCCCACACAAATTCACTCTCCTGCTGGTGATAGACCAACAACCACATACCACACAACAGAACCACTAACCCAGGAACTTATCCTTGCAACAAAGCCCGTTGCCAATTGTGCCCACATATCTATTCAGGGGACACCATCACAGGGCCTAATAACATCAGCCACACTATCAGAGGCTCGTTCACCTGCACATCCACCAATGTGATATATGCCATCATGTGCCAGCAATGCCCCTCTGCCATGTACATTGGTCAAACTGGACAGTCTCTACGTAAAAGAATAAATGGACACAAATCAGATGTCAAGAATTATAACATTCATAAACCAGTCGGAGAACACTTCAATCTCTCTGGTCACGCAATCACAGACATGAAGGTCGCTATCTTAAAACAAAAAAACTTCAAATCCAGACTCCAGCGAGAAACTGCTGAATTGGAATTCATTTGCAAATTGGATACTATTAATTTAGGCTTAAATAGAGACTGGGAGTGGCTAAGTCATTATGCAAGGTAGCCTATTTCCTCTTGTTTTTTCCTACCCACCCCCCCCCCAATGTTCTGGTTTAACTTGGATTTAAACTTGGAGAGTGGTCAGTTTGGATGAGCTATTACCAGCAGGAGAGTGACTTTGTGTGTGTATGGGGGTGGGGGGGATGTGAGAAAACCTGGATTTGTGCTGGAAATGGCCCACCTTGATTATCATGCACATTGTAGGGAGAATGGTCACTTTGGATGAGCTATTACCAGCTGTATAGTGAGTTTGTGTGTGTGGTTTTTGGGAGGGGGGTGAGGGGGTGAGAGAACCTGGATTTGTGCAGGAAATGGCCCAACTTGATTATCATGCACATTGTGTAAAGAGTTGTCACTTTGGATGGGCTATCACCAGCAGGAGAGTGAATTTGTGTGGGGGGGTGGAGGGTGAGAAAACCTGGATTTGTGCTGGAAATGGCCCAACCTGATGATCACTTTAGATAAGCTATTACCAGCAGGACAGTGGGGTGGGAGGAGGTATTGTTTCATATTCTCTGTGTATATATAAAGTCTGCTGCAGTTTCCACGGTATGCATCCGATGAAGTGAGCTGTAGCTCACGAAAGCTCATGCTCAAATAAATTGGTTAGTCTCTAAGGTGCCACAAGTACTCCTTTTCTTTTTGTATAAATGTAGTGGTGTACAAAACGGTGCCGGAAAAAAAATCCAGGACTCGAGGAACGAGGAGTAATGGTCTCAAGTTGCAGTGGGGGAGGTTTAGATTGGATATTAGGAAAAACTTTTTCACTAAGAGGGTGGTGAAACACTGGAATGCGTTACCTAGGGAGGTGGTAGAATCTCCTTCCTTAGAGGTTTTTAAGGTCAGGCTTGACAAAGCCCTGGCTGGGATGATTTAACTGGGAATTGGTCCTGCTTTGAGCAGGGGGTTGGACTAGATGACCTTCTGGGGTCCCTTCCAACCCTGATATTCTATGATTCTATGATTCTATGATTGACTCTACCTGAATTCTTACCCATTCCTAGAAATAACCATGAGGTTGGACCCTTGCTAATGTTCTGAAATGGTCAGTGAAGCAGGTGTCATTCTCATGGCATTTGCCACTACTCATTCTGCTTGCATATTGTATCCCTTCCTTGCACCCATTGTCAGTCTAGATTGTAAGCACTTTGGGGAAGGCCTACTGCTCAGTTACAGCCTCTAAGCACTATTGGAATACAAAGAATAAACAATTATTTCTATCTTTAAGGGATTCAGAAAAGCTTTAAGAACATCGAATGGCCGTACTGGAGCAGACGAATGGTCCATCTAGCTCAGTAACCTGTTTTCTGACAGTGGTTAGTGCCAGATACATCAGAGGGAATAAAAAGAACAGGGCAATTTATCAAGTGATCGATGCATCCCCTGTTGTCCAGTCCTAGCTTCTGGAAGCTTCCTTAGAGTACTGGCTATATGCAGTCAAGGGTTGCTCTTCAAGACTCTTCATCTGCCTTCTCATACATGTCTTTTTGTGAAGAGCTCTCAGGCTGCTGCTGGGGGGGTCTTGTTTCCCGTCTCCTCATATATGGTCCTGGAAAAGTTGGAAAAGTGTCTGAACATTGAAGGCTTTTCCTCACTATAAAATAACCTTGAGTCAAAACATGACCTTGAGATGTCGTGTTCACTAACAGGACTCTGACTATGACTGTGCAGTCAGTGTGTACAGGGAGAAGTCATGTTCAATATCATGTCAGCTGGTCACAAGTAAAACCTAGTCCCAGTAGAGTATATGAGCTGGCATGACTTGTCCCTGTCCACACTTACTGCAACATCATGGGCAATATCGTGTTGGTAAAGACGATTTCTCAAGCTCATGTTCTAACTCAGCATAACTTTCTAATGAAACAAAGTTCTTTGTTGCTTTTTCAGACACAACCCAGCATCCTAGTCTTGCCAAGGTCCACCCATTGCAATCAGATTGTGACTCCAATTTCATATATACCGGGATTCATACTGGGCTTTGTCCTTCTATGGATATGAATTGGAGTCTAGCTTCCATAGGAGTAGGAACAGCCCTTGAAAATAAGAACATTCAAAACATGAGTTCAATAAAATTTCGCTGATAACAGTAAAACTGTAAGTTAGAGCCTTTTGGGCTTCAATGGTGCTGAGCCTGGAATGAATGTGGCCCACTTACTTTAATTTAGGCCCCAATTCAGGCAGCATCTCTAGTGAGGAATGTGCTTAATTTTAGTACATGCTTAATTTTAAACCTGGGTTTAAATCCCATTGAAGTCAAGCACTTGTGTAAGCACTTCCCTGAATAAGGGCTGTAATTTTTGTACTTTTGAATTGTATCAGCCTGAACACTAAATCAAAATGTGTGGTCACTTTTGAAAGAAAACTGTACTTCTGTTAGCTCTCATCAATGTCTTTAAACTGTGGCTCTACTGAGGTCTCTCTGCTATGATGTATTAGTCAGACGTGGAAAAAGGTGTATGAAAAACTGCCTCCCCAGTGCTTTCAGGGCTTTGAAATTCTAGTTTATTTTTTCCCCATTTTTCTCATACTTTGTGATAATCATTATCTTCTTTTTCCTACATCTTGCAAACAGAATGGCACCATTAATAGCTGAATAAGATTTCTGCCACCTATTATTCCTCTGCTCTCTTTAAGGAACAACTTTGATTTAAAAATTCAAAGTGATGACCTCCATCTATGGCTCTGTGGGGCTCACAGCTATAAACAATGAGATTCCACTTTGCTTTTTTCCCCTTAATCTTGACAAAATACATCTTATTTAGATCATCGTTTGTTCCATTTTTTCTTGTTGGGAATGCATATTGAAAATGACGCTGTGTTCCAATAAATTCACTGTACCATACTATATAATTCCACATTGGCTACTACATCAATTACTGTCCATTGAGCTAGGTTTTTATAAGGTTGTCCATCACTGTGGTATCTGTGCATCTTCAATATCTTCCCAAAATCTCTGTCTCTTGCAGCTCTGCCGACAGGAGCAAACCTAAAGTTATCGGTGGGATTTTCTTTTTTTTTTTTTTTTTTTTTTTGTAAATAAATATAACGTGTGAGGCTGCTAATGTGTTTGACAGGGTTACTGCTGAAAACCAAAATCAGATGTGCTAATTCCACATTTAGTTTTGAATGCGAAGAGGATGCCGGTCATTCTCATTACATTTGGCAAGGGGTTCTGTAGTTTGGAGTAGCGTCTGGCTCAGTCTATGGTTCTGAGTCATCTCCCATTTGGCAACAGCCCTGTTTCTCCCATTATTATTTAGTATTAGAGAAGCACCTATAGGCCCCACTGAGGTCAGGGTCCATTGTGTTTGGCTCACCCTGACCCCAAAAGCTTACAGTCTATATAGACAAAACAACACAGAAAACAAAGTTGTTGTATGAGGTCATCATCATGGAAGGAGAGACGAGCACCTCCAGTAGCTAGAGCCAATACCATTCACAGCTTTGAAAATCAGAATGTGACCATTGGGAGACGATGCTTTAACTCAGAGCAGCGAAATGGAGGGATGCGTTCACAGTGTCAGTGAACAGACCAGCAGCTGCATTCTTGTCCAGATGTAGCTTTCTCGGGGTACTAGGTTTCATTCCTCCACATTCTAGAGAAGCGAATCACTGCACCAGTAAATAATGTTGCAAACTTTTATGTTCAGTGGAGTTGCTGTCTTGTGCTCCCTCTGACAGTCCCTTCCCCTCCAGTATTTTCTGTGGTACACCTGTATTAGGAATCATCACCATTCTGCAGCTGCTCTGATAGATTGGAACTAGTCCTTGTAAGAAGACAGCAATAATATCAGCGACTTGGCAACTGCAAGTGTTTCAGGAACTATCATATCTTACTTGGCACACCTCTAGTTTAAAAAATGCCTCCTTTGCAATTAATTAACAGGAATCCAAGAGCCTCCAGAATGAAAGTTTTATGAGCTGATGTTCTCCTCTGGGATGGCATCATTCAAGCCAAATAACTGCCAACTGGCATATTTGCTCGTGAACTCTTTCAACTCAGCATCCACCGAAACTATTTTCTGTCTTTCAGACTAGAAATGCCTGTGGAAAGTTATGCTCTTTTATCTTATTTAAGATTTATTTAAGATTTATTTTTTGCTTTTTAATTTATTTATTTTTCAGTAAAAACTGAGTTTCATATTGATGCTGGAGTCCTTCAAACTGAAATTCTCTGTCTGTCTGCAGAACAGATACATTTCCCAGTGCAAGCTTCCCCTTAGCCCCCGCCCCCGCCATGAATTCGCCTCATCCCTTTCTCTAAAGGGACTTAGGGTCTGATGCAAAATCTGTTGAACTGAGTTGAAAGACTCTCCTTGTCTTATGGATGTTTGGATCAGGCTTTGAGAGGGCAAGTTAGTCTCCATGCACATTAAATCCTTCATTTCCTTGATGAGCCTGCTGTCAAACCAAACTGCAGTGGTGACAGGGTTTTTTGCGATCTGGACACCAGTTTAATATTGAAGTCATCACAGTGCAACATGCTGCTGTGTCAATGAGTGGGATCTGAAATTGGGAGCCACTTTCAGGCTCTCTTTTGCCAAGCCAGAAAGAGGTAGAAGCTATTAAGTGGGTCCTAACCAGGGGTACATGTACCCCTGGGGGTACGCAGAGGTCTTCCAGGGGGTACATCAACTCATCTCGATATTTGCCTAGTTTTACAACAGGCTACATAAAAAGCACTAGCAAAGGCAGTACAAACTAACATTTCATACAGACAGTGACTTGTTTATACTGTACACTGAAATGTAAGTATAATATTTATATTCCAGCTGATGTATTTTATAATTATATGGTAAAAATGAGAAAGTCTGCAATTTTTCAGTAATATTGTGCTGTGAGACTTTTATATTTTTTGTCTGATTTTGTAAGTGAGAAGTTTTTTACGTGAGGTGAAACTTGGGGGGTAGGCAAGACAAATCAGACTCCTGAAAGGGGTAAGGTAGTCTGAAAGGATTGGGAGCCACTCCTTTAGAGACTTGACCATGCCCTCTGGAAGTTCTAGCCTGAGCCCATCTGAAAGAAAATCAGAGTAGCACTGACGGGACCCTGTTGTTACAATAATACAAATAAAAAATAATAAACTCCCACAAAAGCTGCAACCTGCCCTCCAGATCCAGCGAGAAGCACTGTGTGTAGGCTCTTTGAAAGAATTGTCAGTTCATTAATTGGGCAGGGGGGGACAGAGCGCAGGTGATCCTGAGAGATATCTCCCCCACAAAATATTGAAACGCCGACACAAGCTTAGCCACTGTGACATTAACAGTGCTCCTCTAATTTGCTCTCTGACCTAGAAAAAGAGGACTCATGTGGCTGATCTGAAAACGTAAAAACAATGCCCCTTTCCCCTTTAGGACTCTACAAGGCTGCTTCTGATTCAAACTATGTGCGCTGTGGAAACAGAGAGATCCACTGTCCCATAAATAACCATTACCAACAAGACCATTAGGAATTAGGCTAGTATTGTATCAATGTCTCCGTTACATACTATATGCTGGCAACTGCATCACTGTTTTTTTAGGGTGTGGGTCAACACTTCATTAACCACTTTCTTTCCTGCAAACCTAGGGAATATAAGATATTGGTGCATCATAATTTTTTAAATATACCCTATTTGAAAGCAGACTGATTTCCTGATGGACTTAACTATTACCTAGAGAGGATACAAGTTCTTTCTTGTTATGCAATCTTACCCTGATCTGATTATTATGCATGAAATCACATTAGCAAGTGCCTCTCTGTGAGGAAACTTGGGAAACTGTTATAGAAAACAAAGAAAAACTAAACACATTTATTGGATTTCATCAGCAAAACGTATCTGTAAAATCCACAACACCTGGTCCTACATGTCACACAATTAATTCTCCTTTAATTTGTGCAGGAACTCATTACAGCATTGAGCAGGGACTAGTAAATAGAACAGAATTAGATAATTCCGTAGTGTATTGATTCTACTTTATCAAAGAACTCTGTAACTCAGCTAATGCATTAGCATTAAGCTGGGTTTCAAAGTTACTAGGGCAGCAAAGATAAGAAGGAGCAGGAAAGACTGGGAGGGAATGCAAGTGCTACCAGAGCAAGATGGAAGCATTTTACACTCACTATGCACTGGTGTAAATGATTGTACAAGGCGGTGGAGAAAGGTAAATGCACTCCCCTGGGAGGGGGTCCGTTAGGTTCTAGTCCTTGCTCCAGTGAATATTTAAGTATTTTATATGAAGTGGAACAGCTTCAATCGGAAAGAATTAGAGACCCACCTTTGCATAGCCAATTGGTGAAAAAAGACCTGGGTACAGAGTATTGACTATGAACTTGAGTCTCCCACATCCCAACTGAGTACCTGATCCACAAGGCTTTGGGGCCTTGTGAATCTACTGTGACTTCAATTTCAATTTTTCAAATATTTCCTTTCACCACTTCCAAAATGTTTCCTTCTTTTGTTTCAACCAAAACAATTTGCAAATGCAAATCTGCCAAAAAAAAGTTTCATCTGAAACATTTTGCCCAGTTCTATTTATAGGTTCCATTGTTTCTCTCTTCAGTGGTTTGAGCATTGGCTTGCTAAACCCAGGATTGTGAGTTCAATCCTTGAGGGGGCCATTTAGGGATCTGGGACAAAAATTAGAGATTGGTCCTGCTTTGAGCAGGAGTTTGGACTGGATGACCTCCTGAAGTCCCTTCCAACCCTGATATTCTGTGATTTTGTGATTCTTCACCAAAAGGAAAATGTATTTGCACCTGGAAATGTACTAGCCAATCCATTTACATGACTTGTATTGCCTTTGTCAAGACATATGGAAAAATAATCAATGCTTAGAAACAAGGTGATATTGTTCTGTTATACACTTCATTATGTGCCAATATCAACTACACAGAAGTGTAGATTAGCAGCAGACAAAACATTTTCAGTGCACACAAAGTTCAAATGTAAGCACCAGTAGGACAGGAAACTGTACTAAAACAGATCATTTGGTACATTTGCATTCAAATTAATGATGGGTAAACCCCCTGAGATTTGATTTGGCTTCACCACCGAGAATTCAGCTGCTAATCTGAATTTTTAGTATTGCTGTGGGCATAGGTAGATTTTAAGGACAAATTAACTGAGAGTTAAGTTAATAATTTACATTAAGAAACCACCAGCACTCTGCAGGGGAGAAGGAATGGAGTCTGTAAATTACTCCTCATGTAAAGTTAATTCAGATGTACAGCAAAGTCTGGCAGAAGTCTGGAGTTTTCCTCATTCTGCAGCATGGTATAGGAGTCACAGCTGAGGACCGGGATCAGGACACAGTTGTATGTATGTATCATAGGTGGGCTCAGACCAGTCATTGGTACACCAGCCAGTGTCATGGAGAGGAGTGGCCTGTTGACATCAGCAGCAGTGCACTTAAGGGTTGTCTCCATCTGTAAGATCTACTGTAAATACTCCCCAAACATTTGTTCTTTAGTCAAGGGATCAGCCTAGGGTAAAAGGTTGTAGCCTGGAACAAATGATTGGGAGGTGTCCACACTAGTCTTTCAATGGTGTTAACAATGTCTAGTGATCTGGCAATCAATTAGCTCAAGGGAAAAACTCCAGTGAAGACAAGCCCCAAGAGAACAGAAGGCCACCTTGTTAGAGGGCTTATTCCTTCACCCACTTACTTCCCTGGTCCTTCTCGCATGAACAGAGAGCAACAATACCCGAAGTCCAAAGGTGCAAACAATTCGATGTTTATTGGGGTGAACTTCCAGCAAGCATGATTCCAGTTTCCTTCCTTAGTATCCTCCTTCCCAGCTCTGACACCACAGAGCCTTACACCTGTGTCCCTGTTCCCATTCCTACCCTTAGCCAAACATGATTCCAACTTCCTTACTCCCATTCCCTGTTCCCATTTCCCCCTTTAGCAAAACATGATTCCAATTTTCTTACCCCCATTCCCTGTTCCCATCTCCCCCACCCACATGCCCACCCACACCCAGTCACTTCCTCATTGACTACAGATTATATAGTAAAACTTGAGTTCTGCTTAGCTATACCTTAACCAATCATTTTCCTGAAATTTAACTAACCAATCCTAACATATTGTAACATGATTATGTAACCAATTATATCCCACCACCTTAATTAGTTTACACCCAGCAAAATTAATTATAACAATCACAGAACCAGACAGAGATTATACAGACAAACAATAGCAAAGTGGGAACTACAATGACAAGACAACACAGAAGTGAGGATTTCACATCCCAGCTATTGATAAGTGAGTTCTTGCCAGACAGGATGCTATCAAACTAAGTTTCCTTTTACATTTTCTAGGCACCTCCCCCTCTCTGGAGGTGACAGGAATACAATCCTGTCCTGATAGTGCCTAACAGCCCAATAGCACCAATGTGACTAGTTTGGAATGTGAGGATGTGACTGTTCGCTTCCTAGCTTATGGCTGCCTCTGCTGCTTAGCCAAAGGCCTGAGCCTAAGCACAGGGCCACAAACTGTCACAGTAAGAGAAGGCCCTTACACTGGCAGACAGTGGTTTTGATTCTTTCTTTTATACCTCTGGAACTAGCCAAGTGATAAGAATACACCTAAATTCTTAAAGTACAGGCCTTTACAGACAGGCCTGAATATCTATATCCTAACACACCTTCAAAACACCTTTCTTAGGCCTACCAACCCAGAATTATTCCTATTTATTATTTGCATTATCAAAGAACATAGAAGCACCTGTCATGGATCAGGACCCGACTGAGCTGAGTGCTGTAAAACAGAACAAAAAGACAATCGTTGCCACTGTACTGGCAGCTCAAGAGGGACTTGTGGACAACACTTGTTCAAATATCTATGCTCCATGTAAGCTGCCCAGCATCCAGTCTATCCTTGGAGTTGGTGTTTGGCACAGTAGGTGCTAGAGCAGCAGTCAGGACAATGTCTCTCTCCTTTATTGAATGAACAGCAGAAGCAGCAGTGCACATTATGAAAACACCGTTCTGTCTCCTTTTTCTGCAGTTTGCTACTCTCTCTTTACAAGAGCTATATGAAACCTTCTTATCAGATCCCGGACTTGTGCAGACGTAGCTTAGGGGGCAGGTTCACAATGTTATTTAAATAGAAGGGAGGATGTTCACACAACTGCAAAGTTTGCAAATCCCCTGGATGCTGAAGAAAGAACAGAGGGAGGGCAGGTTGCCAGGAGACACCAAAGGGAGGACCATGGGCTTGCTGTGGAGGAGAGGGCAACTGGATTGGTAAATAGGTGACCCATAGGGAAGGGAAGTTCTGTTCCCCTTGGAGTTTGTCATTCGAATCTCTGAGAAAGGGGTGTTGTTTTGTTTTGTTTTGTTTTTTGTCATTGAGGCATTGGACTGAGACTCAAGAGATCTGGGTCCTATTCTGAGCTTTTGCTATAGACTTTGTAATCTTGGCTGCAGAGGGAGGAATTGAACCTGGATCTCACATCCTATACAAATGCGCTAACCACTGGGCTAAAAGCTATAAGATGGATAACTCCTCCTTAGGTGCCTAACTTGCCTCACTCCAAGAGAGGAATCCCCAGTCGTGGAGTGCTAGCAGAGAGGGGTGCCTCCCTGCCAGCTGGGCTTTGGCACCTCTGTCCTTAAGGGGCAGGTCTTAGGACACTACCCTCTTTTTGGCATCTCCCACTGGCTAGTTTAGGCAGTGACCTGCCTAGGATGCTTCCTGTTGTGGATCACATTCTAAGGCACCTCTCTCTTCCCATGCATTGTACAGGGAACCTGGGTGCCTATCTCAGGCTTTGCGCAGATCAGTGTTGTTCCTATGATTTTCTAGCCACAGACCTTGAGTCCAAACTCAGACTGAAATCCACATATCATGGCTTGTGTAATGGGGTACACTCCATCCCCATCCTCTGATGCCCCAGAAACCTCTCAGACTGTCTGGTAAGTGGCATCTTGTATGAATTTACTTATATTCCCATCACCAACAGCAATACAGTCTTGTGCAACAAAATATTTACACTGTTTTTGACCCTTTCCCAGAGGGCCCAGGAGGAACAGATCTCAGAATCTGCTGGGCTCAGCTAGCCTAGGTCCTCCTCCACTCACTACCTTCCTGTGACTTATTTTATACCCCTCAGCTGATGGATAATTGGTTAATCAACCCTCCCAGCCTGATGAGCTTATTAGCTGCACATTCCCAGTCAGCCTTCTCCAGGAGTGTTGATTGGACCCTCAGTGATCAGAATTAGGGTCCAGCTCCTGTTATCTTCTAGCACATTGTCACACACCTCTCCCAACTGTTGACTGTTGAGGTTCCTTTTCCCTTACACCTTCCCTTCTTTAAAGGAGGCACCAGGTGCCTTTTGCCCACCTCCACCCACAGAAGTCACATGTCATGGGTGAGGGATATCCCCATCATTCTGTTTTAGCTCACCGGTCTTCACACCAGGGGCAATTTGGGATCTGAGTACTCAGGAAAGAATTTTCTGTAGTATCTGGCTGGTGAATCTTGCCCATATGCTCAGGGTTTAGCTGATTGCCATATTTGGGGTCAGGAAGGAATTTTCCTCCAGGGCAGATTAGAAGAGGCCCTAGAGGTTTTTCGCCTTCCTCTGTAGCATGGGTCACAGGTCACTTGCTGGAGGATTCTCTGCTCCTTGAAGTCTTTAAACCACGATTTGAGGACTTCAATAGCTCAGATATAGGTGAGAGGTTTTTCACAGGAGTGGGTGGGTGAGATTCTGTGGCCTGCGTTGTGCAGGAGGTCGGACTAGGTGATCATAATGGTCCCTTTTGACCTTAGTATCTATGAATTTATGAATCTATGATCTGATCTCCTCCTGCTCGCCCTCTTTCTTTTGGAGCAGGGCATGTTCTATTTCTTCATCACCTTTTTTTCTCTATGGCCTCTCCTTTTCCTAGTGATAACATATCTCAGGGTTCCTCTTCTCAGGGAGCAAGAGGTAGCAAACATTCTATGGACACCCTTCTCATACTTTTGGGCTTCCTTTTTGCCCTAATGCTTGCTCAGCCAGTTCTTCCTTCTTTCCATTTTCTCCTTGGGAATGTTCATTTCCCTTTTTCACCTGCCGGCTTGTATCCTGTTGTTTAGGGTTCCCCTGTTCTCCTACTTGGAACCCTTTCTCTATCCTTCCCAGTGCTTCAGTTACCTTCTGCTATGGACCTCAGATACCTACTTTCTTCCTAAAGGGGACGAGGATCCAGTCTGTCCCTACCACCAAATGGGACAGCCTATCCATAACCCCAACCCGTTTCCATCTGGACTTTCCTTGGACCCCCAGGGATATCTTGGCCATTGGGCAGAGTCTTCTTTCCCCATGGATGCTCTCCAGACTCAAGCCTTTCCCCAGCAGAATCCAGTGTGACTTTACCACATCTTTCGTAGCCAGCAAACACCCTGATACAGTGTCCACTAGGCTGCTCTCCCATCTCTTCCTCACCTTCACCAAGATGGTTGGCATTTATCCCTTTTCTTCTCAGCAGGCTTTACCCCAGCCAATTCTCCGACTTTCTTGCCTGGCCCATGTCTGTTAAACTGATGCATTTCCTTCTGGGATAAATTCTGCTTCCTCAAACTTCTCTCTGAGTTTGACTGCCACCTCCAGAGTTGATGTGTCCTTACCCAGACATGGGTGTTCTCAGGGAGTCCTTGTAGAAATTGCTCCTGAATTATGGAGTCCATAATCTCACCCACACTCTGTGTACTGTATCTCACATTAACCAATGAGTAGCCCAGTCTTTGGGAAAATGCCCTGGGCCATACAGTTCTAGCCCATCTAGCAGCTCGAAACTTCTGCCAGTACTTTTCCATAGACAGGCCCATGCTGTCTAATATGGCCTCATTATCA
The DNA here is from genome assembly GCF_965140295.1 of Lepidochelys olivacea. Classification (NCBI taxonomy): domain Eukaryota; kingdom Metazoa; phylum Chordata; order Testudines; family Cheloniidae; genus Lepidochelys; species Lepidochelys olivacea. The sequence continues at coordinate 14,423,264 of NC_140412.1, forward strand.
TCATAGTGTCTGGACTGTTCACTGCTCAGGGCCATGTAGCTGCTGGAGCCTCCCCCCAAATTGGGTGCTAACCAGAGGGCCCATATTCCTGTGTCCCAGATGGTTCCCATTGCTCCTCTTTCAAATGTCACTGGAAATGCATTGGGATCATGTGCTGGCACCGTTTTACACAGGCTGACCCCCCTGGATCTGCATGCTGCTCCCCACACTGGGACTCACCAACTTCTGAAGCAACTGATGCTGTACTTACCCTTGGTCCCTGATAAATTCCTGCAGACTCTTCTTTTGTGCCACGTGCCACACCAATTGTCTCTCCAATTGCTGTGATTGCTGGAAGGGCTGCGTCGCCTGCTGCAGAGTCTGCTCCATCACCGGGATGCTAAATCCTCACATCAGCTTCCCGGACTGTCTCTTGATCACCACGACTGGGGAAGTCAAAATCCTGGGCAAGTCCCCGGCAGTGTTTCTGGACCTTTGTCCTTTTCCCACAGGGCCATGGAGGAACAGAGGTCTCCCTTCCTTGACATCTCAGAACACAGGGGACTAGCTGAACAGGAAATGCAGTCAATACTTTGCTTCACAAGACTGTATTGGTGTTGGTGAAGGAAATATAAAGAAATTCATACAAGTTGCCAGCTACTGACTGTCTGAGAGGTTTCTGGGGCATCAGAGGATGGGGACAGAGTGTGCCCCAATACAGCTTGCTCTTGCTGTAATAATGGGCCAAACCACAATTTTGTATTTAAAACACTTCAACTATGGAGGAGGCAGGAACCACAGACCTGGATCTGCATCTGAATTCTCTGGCTGGTTCCTGTCTGTACTGCATCAATCAAAAATGCTGAAACTGAATACCCCTGAACTTAAGAGGGGGTTTCATAACCAGGATCCCTAATCAGATCTGAGCTATAGCTCAGGTCCACGTCTACTATCAATTGCACTGGTGTTTAGAAGGGGTAAACACTTTGGCTTATAGAGTCTGTAAAACAAATTCAATACAATATAATCAACATTATGACATTATTTTGCAATGTTACTGTTGTGGCCTTGTGGCTTGACCAGGGACCTGGGATATAGAAGAATTGGGATCTAGTCTCAACTGTGCTGCTAGCCTTGAGGAAGTAACTTCACATATTGGTGCCTCAGTTTCTTCCATTTATAAAATGGGGATAATGATAGTGACTTCCTTTGTAAAGAGCTTTGAGATCTACTGAGGAAAGTGCTATATAAGAGCTGGGTATTATTATTATGGCAACTTAATAGATCCATTCCTAGACCCAACTCCTCCCAGGAAGTGGAAAACCATATGAACATTTAAAGACTTTTTTTAAAATACCAAACTATTCCATACTTCACAGGTCATTAGGGTTCAGTTCAAATGTCAGGCAACAGGTTAGTTCAGTGCCTATGTTATCTGACAATGATTGCCCTAACCCTAACCTGAATAACCAGTGCCCTTGTGCAAAAGAACTAGAAACCTAACAGAACTAATTGTGTGAGAGTAATTACTACTTAGCATGAGCCAAGGTCACAGAATCTGCCTTATAAGGTTTGTGTGAAGGTGAAATAGGATGAAAGGTCTTGCACAGGCAGTGAAGCACATTGCATCCTAACTGAGCACTGGTTGCTGGATGGAGACAAATGACTATATTGTATAGTACTTCAGTAGAGAGGCAATAATGATACACATCTCAAAGTATGGCATATTCCAGGGAGAAAAGCCTAGAGGCGCATTCAGTCTAATAACAGAGCAAGCATAGAAGAATGTTTCCCTAGCACCAGGTGTTCTGGGAAGTTTGGCACTAAATCATCTTCTCTGGCACTATTTTTAATGCTATAGCACTGGAATTATACATTTTGTTAATGGCCCAAACAGTTTCACACTGATCACTTCCAGGTTGTGACATTAATCAACGGAAAGCATTAAAAAAAATGTGTGCCTTGTTGTTTCTTTTATCACTATTATTTTTCCCTTTAAGTTAATTGCAGTTTCTTACCCTCCCCGTTCAGACTCCAGCATATAGGATAGGAAGCCACCATATTTCGATCATATCTAGCTTTTTGGCCCAACTGTTAGTCTTTTCTTTTGAAATTACCAGTCTTCTGCCTCTGCCAGTTTGAGTTACCAGTGTAACTTTAAAACTTGATTAAATCAAGCCCCAGCTATTTTGGATGTATTTAGCCATTATTAATGAAAAGCAAAACATTACATCGCTAGAAATATTGTCGGGGCTTTCATAGGCAAGGCCAAATTGCTGCAGTTGCAGATTTACTCATTAAAATTCAAAAAAGTAAATAAACTTTGGTTCTAAGTACCCCTAATGTATACGTTTTATTATTGTAATAAGTAAAAATACTAATAATGCTTTCTAATAAATATAATCAATGATTTTATTAAAAATTTAATAATTAATAACCCAGTAGGGGTTACTGTGGTAACCCACTAGGGGTTACTATAAGTTATGTTTTATAAAAAATAGTTATAAAAATTAAATAAAAATAAATACCTCGGAACAGTCCAAGGAAGCTTTTCTTTGGGCAAGGAGCTAACACATAAACTCCCTATCAGCTGAATAAAAGGAGGGCCCCGGAAAGCCTGGCTGGTAATCACTCAAAATCATCTCAAACTTTGGGTAAGTATAGTGGTTGGGGTGCTCTAGACCTATTGTTATAGCATACATGTGTATGTGCTTAAAACCTAATAAAAAGTAGTTTTAGGTCAAAACACTCTGGTTTGTATCAATCATCTAGCAGACGAAGGAGCTGTGTCCCCATTCATTTATTCCTGACACTGCCTTAAAAAAAAATACAGTTAAGTCACCACGGCTTTTGGCTCCATAAAACTGTGGGTAACAGATTTGGTGAGCCAGCCAAGAGTGGTGGAGAGGAGGGGACAATTGTTTCAAATGGTTTGCGGCAATAGAGGACGGTGGAGCAGGGTAGCAACCCGTAATTTCCCCATATCATAGTCCATGAGTCAATTTACAAATACATTCTGTTATTGGGAGTTGGGGCTCAGGTTGATCGCCTGGTCAAGTAAAAAAATATGTCAGAGGGAAAGGAAATATCTGAAAAGATGGAAATGGATTTGGGTAACAGGTTGACAGATTTTGTAGAGGAATATGGTGATGGACCCTGGAAGCCTGAAGCTTTCACAGGCCCTGGGGCATTCCTGCAGCTCTGTAAGCAAATGGTAGCAATAAGAAATAAATAAATACAATAAATTAATGAATCAGTTAAAGGCAAAAATAAAAAAAACTTAAAAAAATAATTAGCCTAAAAGCAAAATCAAACATCCTTCAGGCTACCTGCCTAATTCAGGCACCAGAAACAGTGGCACTCCAAAAGCAAGTGTGTAACTGTCATAAATATAAAGGGAAGGGTAGCCACCTTTCTGTATACAGTGCTATAAAATCCCTCCTGGCCAGAGGCAAAATCCTGTTACCTGTAAAGGGTTAAGAAGCTCAGCTAACCTGGCTGGCACCTGACCCAAAGGACCAATAAGGGAACAAGATACTTTCAAATCTTGTGGGGGGAAAGGCTTTTGTTTGTGCTCTTTATTTACATGGTGGTTCTCTCTTGGGACTGACAGGGGCCAGACAGAAATTCATCTTTTCCAACCCATCCTAATCCAAGTATCCAATATCGCAACCAGTATAGATAAGCCAGGCAAGGCAGATTAGTTTATCTTTTGTTTTGTGTGAATTTTCCCTGCGTTAAGAAGGAGATTTATTCCTGTTTTCTGTAACCTTAAGGTTTTGCCCAGAGGGGGATCCTCTGTGTTTTAAATCTGAATACCCTGTAAAGTATTTTCCATCCTGATTTTGCAGAGGTGATTCTTTTACCTTTTCTTTCATTAAAATTCTTATTTTAAGAACCTGATTGATTTTTCATTGTTCTTAAGATCCAAGGGTTTGGGTCTGTGTTCACCTATACGAATTGGTGAGGATTCTTATCAAGCCTTTCCAGGAAAGGGGGTGTAGGGCTTGGGGGGATATTTTTTGGGGGAAGACATCTCCAAGTGGGCTCTTTCCCTGTTCTTTGTTTAAAACGTTTGGTGGTGGCAGCATACTGTTCAAGGCCAAGGCAAAGTTTGTACCTTGGGGAAGTTTTTAACCTAAGCTGGTAAGAATAAGCGTAGGGGGTCTTTCATGCAGGTCCCCACATCTGTACCCTAGTGCTCAGAGTGGGGAAGGAACCCTGACAGCAACTGTAAAAAAAAGGAAAAGCTAAACAATAAGTCTGTAAATAAAAAAAGCAGGCCAAAGAAAGTCAGGCAGCGGTTAAAGCCTTACCAAAGAAATCCCAGAATAAAACTCAGGCAAATCACTGGGAATGTAAGAGACTAAGTTGTGCTCTCAGAGCCATGTTGGGAGAGCAGAAGGAAATAGTGGCTGCAAGTAGAGAGAGTCATAGTTGCAGGAGAGAGGCTTTGTTAAAGGAGGACCCTGACTTGTGTCCTTCTTATTATCATTATAAAGGGGATAATCCCCATGAATTTCCTTTTCCCTTGGGCCCTCCAGGCCAGTTCCCGTATGGTCCCTTGCTTGAAACACCAGAAGAGTTGTGGAAGTCCCCCACCCATAGCCTCCAGAGTAAACACCACGGTAAAAAAGATTGGTCCCCAAGGGGGTAACCAAGGAGGGGAAGAATGCGTAAAGGTCAGGCCCTTCTCCCCTGACCAGGTCAGAACTGCAGTAGGAGTGTGCTGAAAAATATTCAATCAGCTGTAGTTTTATGTCACTCAGTAACCTAGCATTATCGCAGGATAGTTCCGAATCAGCGCGTTATTTGTATGGAGCAAAAGTAGTACACATTGCATTTTAAAAGAGATGGAGAAAAAACAGGGAGGGGGGAAATTGTGGTATATGACTCAGCAGTTGACGAGAGATGATGATGATGATGAGCCAAGAAGATAACTTTAAACCTTAAAAAATGTTTGTTTCCACAAATGGGTAAAAGTTCTTATTTTTAACCAAGAAGTTGATCTGTCCCCTGTAAACCACTTTGGAAAACTAGGCTGCTACTGAGTTAGGCTACTTGGGAAAACAAAATATGAAGCCAGATGCTCAGTGTTAGTAATAAAGGGGTGATCCTGCTTGCTACTAAAATCAGCTAGTGAGACAAATCCTTCCTTTCGAGTGTGTTATACTTCCAAAGCAATATATTCTTCTGATTTAGACCAGCCTCAATAAACACGCTGGGGTATAGAGATGTGGATTTTGCTTATAATGTGCCTGAACACAACTGATTGGGGAAGTAACTGCCTAATTACAACTAGTTTGGAATAGCTTTCTGAATGAATGCAGCGGGTCAGTCTGATAGCCAGCTGGCCTAGTGGTCAGGCAGTACTCCACAGTTCTTTCCAGCCTGATTGATCTAGAGGGCACTCTGACCAAATTATATGCAGCAAGCATAAATCCATCCCAAAGGTCTCTTCCTCTTCCCTTAGGATTCTGTCATGGGAATGGTACAGGGGAGTAAGGTAGGGGGACTCTGACCCTCCCATTCCACTGGGTCCTGACCCAGGGCCCAGACAGGGGTTACAGTATCCAGTGACCACCCCAAATTGTACTTTTCCCAGAGTTGCTTCCTACCAGGCAGTGGACCTGCTGTTTGGGGTATGGTCACGGGCTCAGGAGTATCCACTTAGTCTGCCAGTGGGACAGTGTCCCATTCTTTGTAATCTCTTGTGGCTTTCCACTGCCCAAAGGGGAGGAGTGGGGAATCTGGATCATGGCTTCTCAGCCTTAATTCCTGTTGCTAGCGTACTTCCCCCATATCCCTAGCCTACCAGTGTCCCTTTAAACTATCCCTCCATAGCAGCTGCTGATGGGTGCAGCCTTCCTAGCCCAATACTGCTCTACGCCTTGCCCTGGTTTAGTGTGGGGGTCTATAAATAATGAGGAAACAAAGAAAACAATAGCAGTGGTGTGAAAATGGTATAGGAGTTAGCTCCATCCTGTACTGCTATAATTGAATGTAAGTCCGTGCAAGCTTTGTATATTGGCACTTGCATGAATTTCTCTTAGACTACAGCCCCACACTGTATGTGCTGTTAGCTGGCAGCTGACCACTGTGTTGTAGTTTGGATTATTATAAATATGTGACTGGAGCCTCCTGGCATGAAATACTGGGGAAAAATTCAAGAACAGTTCAATTTATTTACAGAGAGCCTCGGTAGGAGCATGCTGACAAATATTCGGTAAATTGGCCATAGTTATGAGTCACTCACTAATCTAGCATGTTGTACATTATTGCTGAACAGTTCCAGATCAATGTGTTACTGGTGTGGAGCAAAAGTAATACAACATTTCATTTCAAAAGGGATGGGGGAAACAGGGAGTGGGAAATTGTGATATATGACACAGCAGTTGATGAGGGATGATGATGATGAACCAAGAAGATAATGGGTATTGGATTTTCTGGGTCTCATCACCTATCCTATGATCAAAGAGACAACACACAGAACTCGCACTATTATGGTAGGACGGGTGGTTAAATTGTGAATAAAATGTGTGTGGGGTGATGCTAGATGCTCGCTTTGTGTCAGCTGGAAAGGAAAATATATGAGGGATCACATTTCATTTCTCATTATGGAGGACTTGAATTCTTTTTAAAAAATGATTCAACAAAGCAAAGTATCTGAACAAAGAAAGGTTCCAAGGTGCGTCTGTTAAAAGGCTCCTATTAGACCAAGGAGAAACCCTGATCAAACTCCACAAGGTGAAGTAAAATGAAATTCACGTAGATAATAACTTAAAGTGATGTGTGAAATTTCAGTCAGGTGAATTCACAGGGTACCAATGTTAGAGACACTGGTATTTTACATCCAATTCAACAAATAATAGACCCAACTAATTTACTGTGTGGTGATTTGATTGCTTAAAACCACATCTGATACCAACAAATTTTCAAATTGTATTAGGGAGATAGTAGGCAATCAAATGCAAATGAATAAGTTGGGAATTTCAGTGTTATGGTTACAACTCCAATTGTAATGTACTTGGAATTTTTTTTTTTTTTTTTTTTTTGCACTGTATGTTGTCCTCAACTCAAGACCTCAACTCAAAGCAAGACCTGCAACTCAAAGGATCCTTAGGCTTTTCACAATCACGTATGGTAGCAAACACACGATCACTTCAGAGCTCTCACTGTTCTGCACTCCATGACCAACTGGAACTTCCCGACAACAGATACCATAGAAGCACTCAGAGACCACAGTTATGGGCACAGTAGAGGAACTTGAACAAAATATTATGGAATAGCAGAGACAGGGCACAAACCCAAAAGCACAGAGCCCTACCACTTGTAGGAATAGTTAATGGAAGTTATCAATGTAGGGCATCTGACATGCAGTTGATGCACAGTTGAGTCATTCTGATCCCTCTGGTACATGGTGGTAGGGTACATCCAAACTAGGCAGCTGATTATAACATACATATATCCACTTCACTGCAATGCACCACAAAAATGATGTCACCTCTGGATAGGAATGTAACAATAGACATATAGCACACCGCAACACCGCACATAGTTCAGGGCAGGAAGTGAAGAAGAATATGATATATAGTTGAAACTAGAAAGCATTAGATAAGCAATATATAATTACACCAATCTGGAATTTGCCCAGGGCAGTGGGCCTAAATTTGAAAAAAAGTACCAGGGCATTTTTAATTAGCATAAGTGGTGAGGATCTCATCTGGAAAATGGCTCCTCCCAAAAGCGCTGCACCATCCAACACGAGGCTGCAGCAATGGTTCAGTGCTGACACAGAAGGAAGACTGTTTCCTACTGACAGGAAATGACCCACCTTGATTATCACTACAAAAGGTTTTTTTTTCTCTCCTGTTGGTAATAGCTCACCTTACCTGATCACTCTCGTTACACCCATTGTTTCATGTTCTCGGTGTCTATAAAATCCCCCTACTGTATTTTCCACTGCATGCATCCGATGAAGTGAGCTGTAGCTCACGAAAGCTTATGCTCAAATAAATTTGTTAGTCTCTAAGGTGCCACAAGTACTTCTTTCCTACTGAATCATTCCCTATAGCATCCGTGGCTTTCATGGAGGTTTCTCATTCCTGGCCTGATGCTGCTTTGCTGCTGACCTCTGTCATATTACAACTCAGATTGGTATAACTACTGGTATATTGAGAACATATTAAAATCCAAACGAGGGAGAAGAGATAATGGTAGAATCATTCATCCTGATTAGCCATCCTGAGCCTATTAGAGAATGGCCATCTATTCCAACACGGGCTCTTGTAAATTGCTAAAGCTTTATCCAGAACTTTCCCTAAAATGGCTACTTTGGGTTGACAAGGACTTATCTCTGCTGATGAGGGGTATTTTTAGCAATCAGCCAAGTGCTCAAGCCACTGCCAGTTATTGGGATGGATATTGATTATTTTGCTTATGGCCAAGAGTAGTACATGTAAGGCCTTTGTACCAGCCTTAGAATTACTAAGGCAAAGCTAGGAGAGAGAGGGGGAAGCAATCACAAGGTGTGGACCTGACAGCATCCTCCCTGATCTGCTTCAGTAAGTGTCTGCGAAAAACAGTAAGTCTATCTATATTTGACTTCTGGTATGTGTGTTTCAGGGCCTATGAGACTGCAGACTCTGCAAAAACACATCTGTATAACTACTGGCTTAAAAGTGCTTGCTTAATAGTTATTCTTTGATTGAGAAGTTGTTGATGTAATTGTAACAGTTACTAACATAAAAGGGGCAGACAAGTCTGAGGAATTTGGATTTGACCTTCTGGAGATCTCTTGGAATCCCCAGTGACAGGCAGATGGCTGGCCACTTGAACCTTGTCGTTTGACCACTCGAGACCCTTCCAGACTGTGGTTAACTACTGTTCAGGGGTGCTCTATAACCTATTGTGTTTGTATGTGCTTGGGAATAAATAAAGCAGAGGCTTTCAGTAGAAGCATTCTTGGGAGAGTGCTGGAGACTAGTAAAGTGAAGGCTTTAAGTAAAAGCACTTCATTTTGTGTGATTTGTGCCAACCACATAGCAGACAGAGGTGCTGCATCTCCCTTGGTTTATTTCCTGATACCACCTCACAGAGAGTAAAGTTACCGAGAGCTTTGGGTTTAGGGAGCCCCAGGTAACACTATCAGCTTTTTGAATGTTCTAGGCAGCAATTTTACATTTTCCAGCAATAGACAGGATACTGGAATGGTCCTTTTGAAAAATTGTATTGGTCATTTTCACCTCAGTGGCAGAGAAACTCCTGGCCATTTCAGCTACAAGAACAATTGATCCGGTTGTTGTGGGTAGTTGGCTTCAGTATAAACACCCTCATGATGTTGAATGTATTGATCCTGGAGTGCTATTCAAACATTGTCTGGAATAGCTGAAGCTATCCTCTTCAAGCCATTGAGAAGTTTGAACATAGAGATCCGTCTGAGGTGCACTGGCAAGAAAGCGGTGAAAAGAAAGTTGAGGACAATATGTTTTGGTCTCAGGCCACCCTGAAAGTGGGTGGCTCCACTTTCACCCAAGGGCCGATGGGCATTGCAGGGTTAATGGGTGATTAATAAGCAAATTATCAACGTCCAATTCAATACTGGCTGTGGGCATCTTATCATCATGGCAGGAAATGGTTCCACCAACTCCAAGGCCAATGCTGAAGCTGCAGATAATTTTCCCAGCAACAGATGTCAATTTTTAATGAAACTCTGACAAGTGATGTCATCAGGATCCTGGGAAACTTTAATGCTGAGGTAGGAAAGGATAATGATACGTGGGCAGGTATGCTCAGGAAGTTTGGTAACAGGAAAAAAAACAGGAATGGGCAGTGACTGCTGGAATTTGTAGCTGCTAATGATATGGTGATTGCTGACTTGCTCTTCTATCACCCAAATATTCAGACCTGCTACAGCTCAGATGGTTTCACCAGGACTATTTTTATTGATCATGTCCTCATTAACATTTGTTTACAATCTATGGTCATATATATATATGAGTTTGAAGAGGTGCTGAATTTGACATTGACCATCAGCTTCTGCTGACCAAAGTGCAACTCTGACTTCAAAAACAGACAGTTTATGGACTCACATTAGTCCACTTCAGTCAAAAGCTCCTAAAACAACCTACCTATCTGATGATTTTCTGTTCTGAACTGTGTAAGGCCATCGAAGCACTGGAGACTGAAGTCTCACTCACCCTTGCATGTGATGAGCAATAGCGTTTTTCAAGTAATCAGTGCTGACCATTGCCAGCTCACTGCTGGGTCCTCAACCCTTCAAACATCAATCTTGGATCAGTGAAAAGTCATTTACAGCAACTGGAGTTAAGAAAAAAGCAAGGCTACAATTTTAGTCTTCAAAGACATGTTTGTTGAGAGCAGAAGCAGAGGCCGAATGGGTTCGACTTCAGAACATCATCAAGTCAGTGTGTAAGAAAAGATAAGGAATCCTGGTGGTTGATCAGGCAGTAAATTTAGAACAGGCTGCTACCAGGCACAATCTCCCCACCCTCTATTTAATTTTGGGATGTTTGCAGGGGAAGGTGGTACCAGCTTGTCCAGTAAAGAACTGGGATGGCAGCATCAGACAGAGTCTTCAGCATCAGTTGCACTGATGGAAAGATAATTTCAAAACACTCCTCAATTGTCCATTGCCTGCAGCCCCTTTTCCACAAGTTCCAGTAGAGCCATCTTCTTTCAATCAAGAAGAGATCCTCCTCAGTCCATACACTGAAATCTGGGAAGTTGCCAGGGTTTTTAACATTACCTCTGTTGCTTAAGACAGGTGACAGTGAGACACTGCACCCCATATTATTCACAGTGATATTATTATGATCTGATTATAGCATAATTATTATACATTTTGTATAAGATAGTTCATGTGAGGTGTCATTGGAAAAGTTAAGATTTGCTGACTATGATTATCCTATTTGCATGCATGCATCATTTTTGTATCTAAAGTTATAAATATTGACTATGACTTCCAATCCAGGAAGTTTTTGGAAAGCGTAGGGGACAATTTCCTGGCGCAAGTGCTAGAGGAGCCAACTGGGGGGGCGCTTTTCTTGACCTGCTGCTCACAAACCGGGTAGAATTAGTGGGGGAAGCAAAAGTGGATGGGAATCTGGGACGCAGTGACCATGAGTTGGTTGAGTTCAGGATCCTGACACAGGGAAGAAAGGTAAGCAGCAGGATATGGACCCTGGACTTCAGGAAAGCAGACTTCGACTCCTTCAGGGAACGGATGGCCAGGATCCCCTGGGGGACTAACTTGAAGGGGAAAGGAGTCCAGGAGAGCTGGCTGTATTTCAAGGAATCCCTGTTGAGGTTACAGGGACAAACCATCCCGATGAGTCGAAAGAATAGTAAATATGGCAGGCGACCAGCTTGGCTTAATGGTGAAATCCTAGCGGATCTTAAACATAAAAAAGAAGCTTACAAGAAGTGGAAGTTTGGACATATGACCAGGGAAGAGTTTAAAAATATTGCTCGGGCATGTAGGAATGTTATCAGGAGGGCCAAATCGCACCTGGAGCTGCAGCTAGCCAGAGATGTCAAGAGTAACAAGAAGGGTTTCTTCAGGTATGTTGGCAACAAGAAGAAAGCCAAGGAATGTGTGGGCCCCTTACTGAATGAGGGAGGCAACCTAGTGACAGAGGATGTGGAAAAAGCTAATGTACTCAATGCTTTTTTTGCCTCTGTTTTCACTAACAAGGTCAGCTCCCAGACTGCTGCGCTGGGCATCACAAAATGGGGAAGAGATGGCCAGCCCTCTGTGGAGATAGAGGCGGTTAGGGACTATTTAGAAAAGCTGGACGTGCACAAGTCCATGGGGCCGGACGATTTGCATCCGAGAGTGCTGAAGGAATTGGCGGCTGTGATTGCAGAGCCACTGGCCATTATCTTTGAAAACTCGTGGCGAACCGGGGAAGTCCCGGATGACTGGAAAAAGGCTAATGTAGTGCCAATCTTTAAAAAAGGGAAGAAGGAAGATCCTGGGAACTACAGGCCAGTCAGCCTCACCTCAGTCCCTGGAAAAATCATGGAGCAGGTCCTCAAAGAATCAATCCTGAAGCACTTGCATGAGAGGAAAGTGATCAGGAACAGCCAGCATGGATTCACCAAGGGAAGGTCATGCCTGACTAATCTAATCGCCTTTTATGATGAGATTACTGGTTCTGTGGATGAAGCGAAAGCAGTGGATGTATTGTTTCTTGACTTTAGCAAAGCTTTTGACACGGTCTCCCATAGTATTCTTGTCAGCAAGTTAAGGAAGTATGGGCTGGATGAATGCACTATAAGGTGGGTAGAAAGCTGGCTAAATTGTCGGGCTCAACGGGTAGTGATCAATGGCTCCATGTCTAGTTGGCAGCCGGTATCAAGTGGAGTGCCCCAAGGGTCGGTCCTGGGGCCGGTTTTATTCAATATCTTCATAAATGATCTGGAGGATGGTGTGGATTGCACTCTCAGCAAATTTGCGGATGATACTAAACTGGGAGGAGTGGTAGATACGCTGGAGGGGAGGGATAGGATACAGAAGGACCTAGACCAATTGGAAGATTGGGCCAAAAGGAATCTGATGAGGTTCAATAAGGATAAGTGCAGGGTCCTGCACTTAGGACGGAAGAACCCAATGCACAGCTACAGACTAGGGAGCGAATGGCTAGGCAGCAGTTCTGCGGAAAAGGACCTAGGGGTGACAGTGGACGAGAAGCTGGATATGAGTCAGCAGTGTGCCCTTGTTGCCAAGAAGGCCAATGGCATTTTGGGATGTATAAGTAGGGGCATAGCGAGCAGATCGAGGGACGTGATCGTTCCCCTCTATTCGACATTGGTTAGGCCTCATCTGGAGTACTGTGTCCAGTTTTGGGCCCCACACTTCAAGAAGGATGTGGATAAATTGGAGAGAGTCCAGCGAAGGGCAACAAAAATGATTAGGGGACTGGAACACATGACTTATGAGGAGAGGCTGAGGGAGCTGGGATTGTTTAGCCTGCAGAAGAGAAGAATGATGGGGGATTTGATAGCTGCTTTCAACTACCTGAAAGGGGGTTCCAAAGAGGATGGCTCTAGACTGTTCTCAATGGTAGCAGATGACAGAACGAGGAGTAATGGTCTCAAGTTGCAGTGCGGGAGGTTTAGATTGGATATTAGGAAAAACTTTTTCACTAAGAGGGTGGTGAAACACTGGAATGCGTTACCTAGGGAGGTGGTAGAATCTCCTTCCTTAGAGGTTTTTAAGGTCAGGCTTGACAAAGCCCTGGCTGGGATGATTTAACTGGGAATTGGTCCTGCTTTGAGCAGGGGGTTGGACTAGATGACCTTCTGGGGTCCCTTCCAACCCTGATATTCTATGATTCTATGATTCTATCTGTATTTCAAATGTGCTTACTCTGAGTGACACTCACAACTAGCCTTTTGGGTACAAAAATGAAGAAGCGAGACAGTGCTGCTGGCCCATCAGCAAAGACAATGGACCCTGGAAGAACTTAACCTTCCTGTAAACTTTCCAGACATCCTGTAAATAATGGCTGCTATGACTCAGCCAGCTATACAAGGGCATGTGACCAGGCCACATGACTATGGACTCCATCTTGGGATGACTGTATTTTTCCATTAACTGGTCTGGGAACCAAGCTTTCAAACAAAGGTTTCCCGCCATATGCTAAAGCTATATAAGGAAGGGAGTGACATCATCTGTTATTCTTCACTCCCCACACAAGAGGACTCCTGGAAACACCTGAGGAACAAAGACTGAACTGGGGAAGTGCTGGCCCCAGGCTAAAGGGATTTCTAGCCTGTGTATGAAAAACGTGGGGATTTCAAGCTGTAAAGCAAGTGCAGCTTGTACCCTGAGAATCTGCCAGCCTGCTTGTATCGTCAGCCAGGGTGAGAATTTGCCAATTCATATCCTGCCTTTCCAGTTTCTTAGGCTTAGTTTGCATTTTTGTTTGTTTACTAGGTAATCTGCTTTGATCTGTTTGCTATAATTTATAATCACTTAAAATCTATCCGTTGTAGTTAATAAACTTGTGCTATGTTTTAATTTAAATCCAGTGTGCCTTTAAGTGAAGTGCTTGAAAATCTCAGGTTGCTTTAAAACAGGCTTGTTGCATTTCATCTCCACACTAAGTGGGAGGTGAAATGGATAATAAATTCTTATTGGTTGGGGTTTGGACCAGGGCAGGACTGTACAGCTCTGGGGTCCTAGGCTGGGAAGCTGGTGGTTATTTTGGCTGTAGTCTCTCTATTGTTGGTTCATGCAGTGACTGGTCAGAGATTCTGTATGTAACTGCAGCTGGGTGTGTCCCTACCTGTGTGAATGCTGATGGAAGTGTAGGGCCAGGAGCAGATCTGCAGCTTGTCACAGCCACACAGTGTGACTTTAGACCTCGGCGTACCACTGTCAACCAGATCTTCACCTTGAGACAGCTTTATGAAGATACCTGAATTTAATAAGCCATGCCCAGCACTCTTTATAGACTTTTGACATGCCTTTGATTCAGTGCATCAAGCAAGTTTGAGGGCTCTGATGATGTGTCTTGATGTGCCTGGGAAGATAGTGTCATTGATGGAAAAGCTCCAGAATGATGCAACATGGCAATAGCAGAGGCCAGGATATGCTCCTTTCTCCAACTTGAGGCTGAGACAGGCAAACAGGCAGACAACACTGAATTTCCTTGTTCGTGTGGGTTCAGTCTAGCCCCTTGTCAACTAGATTAATAGAACCATAAGCCTAGAAGGGACTGCAAGGGTTATCTAGTCTAATCCTCTGCCAAGATGCAGGACTTGTTGTGTATAAACCATCCAAGACAAATGGCTATCCAGCCTCCTTTTGAAAACCTCCAGTGAAAGAGTTTCCACAACCTCCCTAGGCAGGTTGGTTCCATTGTCCTATTGTTCTTACAGTAGGAAGTTTTTTTCTGAGATTTAATCTAAATCTGCTATGCTGAACCCATTGCCTCTTGTTCTGCCCATATGGCGAGAAAGAACATCTTTTCTCCATCTTTTTATTGCAGACTTTCAAATATTTGAAGACCACTATCATGTCCCCCCCTTAATCTCCTCTTTTCCAAACTAAACATATCCAGTTCCTTCAGCCTTTCCTCATATGGCTTACATTCCATCCCTTTTATCATCTTTGTAGCTCGCGTCTGGATCCTTTACAGTTTTTCCACATCCTTTCCATACATTGGGAATCAAAACTGGACACGGTATTCCAGCTAAGGCCTAACCAACCCCGAGTAGAGCCATTATGACTGTGGTATAAGAATGATTACTCTTCTACACGTTTTCTGTTTTAATCACTCTCATTCATGGGTCAAACTCCAAGCCTCTCTTTTTAAATGATGATGGATGCTTTATTTGGCTTTTTGAATATTTTGCTTATTTATCATTTTGCCTATTTTAATTCTTTTGCCTGTTGTGGTTATGTTTTAATTATCTGTGCAGTGATCAGAACAGCTTAGGGGGGAGCAGGGTAAGAATGAGGAGGTGATTTTTATGGC
The DNA here is from genome assembly GCF_965140295.1 of Lepidochelys olivacea. Classification (NCBI taxonomy): domain Eukaryota; kingdom Metazoa; phylum Chordata; order Testudines; family Cheloniidae; genus Lepidochelys; species Lepidochelys olivacea. The sequence continues at coordinate 14,438,752 of NC_140412.1, forward strand.
CCAGATCCTGCAGTCCCAACCAAAACTCCCCTGCCTATATATGCACCAATGTTCTTGTTATACATACTAGAAGATGTATGAGAAACTTTCACTGAGTCATTACACTATCAGGATAGGGAACAAAGACAGCTCCTTGGCTATGTCATTTATTTATAGACAATGCAAATACACAGGAACACTAATGCTTCAGCTTTTGCAGTTAGGATGAAGAAACTGTTCCAGGGTTCAATTATCCACCCACTGAGATCAATGGGAGATGGATCAGCCTTTTTTATTAATCATTAGTCTATTCATAACATCTAAGAGATGCTGAGCACCTGCTCCTACCTCTGACTTCAATGGGAGCTTTGCTTGATTAAGGAATGAGAATAAATTAGGGATTTCAGGATCTGGCCCATGAAAATTCTCCATTGTGCTTACACAGCAACAGGATTTTAGAGTTAAATGTCTTGCCTGGTTTAAACCTGAAGTGATTAGCCCTTGCTGGGGACTCTGTTACTGCCTGCTAAGTTTCATATTTTCAAAATAAGCCATTTTGCCCCTAGAATTGGACAAAATCAACAACAACAAAAATGCACGCACACACTATTGGAACTACTGGGAAAAAATGCAGGTTTTTTTCGGAGCGACCTCTTGCATAGCACAGTGGATTCATGTTCAGCTAGCAGTGGGGAGGGCGCAGGGGGGGGACAATATGCACGCTGCACCCCTTTTATTAGTACAGAAAGTGCAAGTGCTGATTGTGCTAGCCCCAATGCCCCAAAACCATCATGCCACACACCAGTGTTTTCCATAGGGAAGGGGGTGCAAAGGCCTAGCCGCAGGGGTGCAAACAGATTGTTATCCAAGGTCTCAGCTTTTCTGTTTTATAAGTTACTAGCTGTTATGGTTGAGAAGAAAACCTTCAAAACATGACCTGAGTGTGAAGAATCAGAAACAATAGCTCCTAGAGGTGTGAACTGTCCCAGTCCTTTCAATTGTTGCTAACTCAGATGTCGGTTATGGTATATGACTAATACTTGAGTCAGCAGTTTGTATACCGCTTCAAATACCAGCAAGCTGTGTGAAAGGAAAATCGTCAGTCTTTTTTTCCACAAGGAAAAAAAAAACCCATTGTTTAGCCAAGTGGTTCCCTAATTTAAAACACTATAGGACCTGATTCCCTTTTCACTTACACTTCCCTGAAGTCACCAATTTACAACTGTTGCAGTGAGAGGAGAGTCAGGCCCATAGAGGTTTTGCAATGTGGTCAAAGCAGCCACACTTTTCCCTTATGTACGTCAAAGCCTTCAGAGTGTTGTTCGATGGCTGGATTCCACAGCAGCATATGTGCCATGGGAAACTGATGGAGCCATCTGTTTTTCTTACAGTCTCAGGCTTTTTTCCCCCACGGTTTTATCTGAGCTTTGGGTAAGTAAAGAAGGAGGAGGAGGAACATCTGGTGTAAGCTCCAGGACTTCACATTGCTAAGGGAAGGATATTTCTGATAGAAGCATTTCAAGGTAATGTGATTCGGAAGCCTAACTACAGCTCTGAAGCTGAGCCAGGGGTGAATAAATGAAACTAGACAGACAATGAAAGTGAGCTGCTGGAAGACAGTGTGTTGGTGGAGCAATCTTGGACCAAAATCAGAGAGCCTGGGGAGAGAGGAGGATAAGAGGAGAGAGACCAAACTTGCCTTTCTACAGGCCAAATCCCGATCCCTTCCCTAACTCTCACAAAATAGGGGCTGCACTCAGGGGTCTTGGCAGGAGCCAGAAGGATAGAATCTGCCTTCACCCAGCCTCTGGTGCATGAGCAGAGCTTTCCTCTCATCTCCCAAATATATGCAACCATCACTCAGCCTAGCTATAATGGGGCGTACAAATCCTGCCATGGGCTCAAGCATCCCCACCCTGCAAAGCCTGTCAGGACTGGAGGAGATATTAAAAAGTGGGGAAGCCCACCGCAGTAGGAAGCAGCTTTGCGAGGGGGACAAAACTCTCTTCCCCCAGCTCCCAGGGAGAGGTCTGATGGAGGATAGAGCCTACTCCCATGCACATGAACTGTCCAAGCACACTGAGAGGTGAGTTGGACTATACAGGTACCTCAAGACACCTTCTTCTGGTTGACAGAGGACATTGAGTCAGACTGAAGCTTGTCCAAGGCCCCTTCTGATGAAAGAGAGGCCAGTAGTTCATTTGGAACTGGCTGTTTGTTTCTTTTCTTCCCGTCCTTCAATTGTTTTTTCCTTTGAACCCACAAGGGGTAAACTCCAGAGGAACTGAGCCAGACGTCTGAGTTTCTTTCTTTGTGTCAGTTATTCTAACTATCCCAACTTGGATGCTGAAAGCCTAAGTGAGTATATGACCCCGTCAAACCCCAAAGTGTTGCTGGAGAGGAACAAGGCCCTTGACACCATCTAATCCACTCATCGTCAAGTGAGCTGATCACAGTTAGGGTAAGTCTACACTACGAGAGAAACCATGCTAGTACATGGTGCCCAGCCATGGTTATGAGCCTCTTTGTTCTAACACGGATTTTATTGCTAGCATGGATGGGAAAACAGTTCTATAATCATGTAGGAGCAGCTGTGTGCATGTGTGGACATCTATGGAGATGTGGCCCTCGGAACAACTAGAGCTGGGCCGGAACTTTTGCAGGAAATCCTGCGATATTTGAATTCTTTTCCATGCTGAAATGGAATCAAAACAATTTTTTTTCAAAATTTCTCATGAAACAACATTCCAAAAGAAAACATGTTTCTGGTTGATAGGGTTGATAAAGTTGAAACCTTTCATTCTGATTTTGCCCTTAAAAATAAATAATATAATAGCAATTTTTTAAAAAAAATGGAAAGGAAGCAGAAAATTTAAATGTTCCATTCCTAAACTGGAATACTCCACCTCACATTTTGTTTTGAAATAAAATTTTGTTGAAATCTACATATTTCCATGAAACGTTTCACTTTCAATTAATCTGCATTTTCTGAGATAAACACGTTTTTATTACTGGGCCAAGTTTGGATCCGTTACCCTGGTGTCACTCTGGAGTAAGTCATTGGACTTACTCCAGATTTACACCAATAAAAATGAAAAAAGAATGTGGCTTAGTATCTATACCATCCTGGCAAACAGTGACCTGGCCTCTGTTACACACACTTTCTTCACCTCTTGGCTGGACTACAGGAAAGCAATGTTCCTGGGTATGAAGTGTTCAGGGCTTAAGAAACTCCAACTGGTACAGGATGCTGCACCATCTCCTCAGTACACTGGCTACCATGAGTACAGCAATCTGTTCTCTACTTCCTACACCGGCTTCCCACAGAATATTGAATGAAGTTCACAGACTTGGGGCTTATCTTTAAGGTTCTCAATGGCCTGGGTCCAGGGTATCTAAAAGATCAACAAAAGCTCTGGAATGAAGACCATTGTTGACAATTTCACTTCTCTGGCACAATGGAACTTTCTACAATCATGGTAGAGCTTGTCTGTGTAAGAGACAGAGCTTTCTTGGTTGCCCATCTGAGACTGTGAATGAACATGGTTAGAATCTATGATTCTATGATTCTAACTCCCCCAGGAACTAAGGACCACCACAAACCTCACCTCTCCTACTCCAAATGAAAGGTGCATTTATTTAACCTTGCCTTCTCTAGCATAAACACATAGCATCGTATGTGTACATGTGTGTATTATATAAAAATATCTAAAACACAACACCCTATTGTACACGCTTCTCTCCTGGGGGGGAGGGGATGAGAGAAGAAATATCTGACAAATGTTAATCACATTGGTTAATGCACTACTAGAAGGCGTTTAGACACTGTGGTGATGAGTAAGGAATACAGAATAGAATAGACTATACATAAGACACATATTTGTTCCATCCTCATTTTTCAGTGGTTCTTCTAGATCGGGGTGGGCAAACTTTTTGGCCCGAGGGCCACATCTGGGTATGGAAATTGCATGGCGGGCCATGAATGCTCATGAAATTGGGAGTTGAGGTGCGGGCTCCGGCTGGGAGTACAGGCTGTGGAGTGGGGCCAGAAATGAGGAGTTCAGGGTGTGGGAGGGGGGTCCGGGCTGGGGCTTGGGGGTGCAGGAGGGTACTCCGAGCTGGGACTGAGGGGTTCGGAGGGTGGGAGGGGGATCTGGGTTGGGACACAGCAGGGTGTCGGGGTGCAGTCTCCTGGCGGCGCTTACCTCAAGCAGCTCCCGGAAGCAGCAGCATGTCGCCCCTCCAGCTCCTATGTGGCGATGTGGCCAGGCAGCTCTGCGTGCTGCCCCATCCACAGGCATCACCCCTGCAGCTCCTATTGGCCATGGTTCCCAGCCAATGAGAGCTGCGGGGGTGGCGCTTGGGGCGGAGGCAGCGTGCGGAGCCCCTTGATGCCCCTACTCGTAGGAGCCAGAGGGGGGACATGCCACTGCTTCCGGGAGCTGCGTGGAGCCTCGGCACACATAGAGCAGGGTAAGCCCACTCCCCGGCTGGAGTGACAGAGGGGGGCAAGCCCCAGACCCCACTCCCTGTTGGAAGCTCGAGGGCCAGATTAAAATGTCTGAAGGGCCGCATGCGGCCCCCAGGCCATAGTTTGCCCACCCCTATTCTAGACTCACAGCTAAATCACTCTTGAAAACTAAAATGAGCCTGATTCAGATCTCATACAGGTGTAAATCAGGAGTAATTCCAGTGAAACCAATGGTCCTATTCTCCGCTGCTTTGTATCATGGACAGTATTTACCTCTCTCCCCAGCGAATGCAAAATGGTACTAAAGCAGGACTTTTTGCACAGACGTAAATCACTGCACAAAATGCAGTGCAATGGAAAAACAACCCAATGGAGTTGCATGCATATAACACTCATCCAGGTGAGAACTGAATCAAGCCTCATGGATTTAAGTTACTGGAATGAAACAGTGTGAACACAACACAATTTTGCAAATGGGGTATTCACATAAATTTGAACTTCCACCAGGTTTATGCATTCTTAGTCCTAAGGAAACACATTTTATTATTCCAGAAAGAGGAAGATGGATAGGAAGGCAGGGAGAAGGGAGTTTAAAAAGGAAAAGGATGTTAATTGATTTCATTTTCTCTTGCCTGAAAAAAGGTCTTTTAGTTTTGTTTCCGCCTTGAAATAGAAAAAAGGAATTAGTGGTATTTTTTTCGCCAGATCTTACACCCATAATTGGAGAAAAGCTAAATTAGCAACTTTTCATTAATGAGATCCATGGTTGCATTTTAATAGCTTGGCTAAATTATGCTTCACCAACAGAATACTTAATTTACTAACAACAAAACAAAACAACTTCTTGCAGCCCCAGAGATTTGTGTGTTCAAAGGTGGCTGATCTTTTTAACTGTATTTCCTTTCTGAAAAGACTTCAAAGCCTGGGACGGGGAAGGGAGATAAGAGCAGGACAATCTCCCTGGCTCTATAAAATTTAGTGACGATATCTGCTTTAGTGAAGGTGACTTTTCTCACCTTAGTAGAAACAACTGTTTTAAAACCACAAACAGCTGTGGATTGTAGTAGCTATAGGTTTGTTCCTCTTCTCCATCGTTGTATTTGATCAATGTAAAAAGAGGTATTGAGTCTGGGTGCTAAGCATGTGCAAAAGTCTCATAGGTTCATAGACTTTACGGACTGAAGGGTGCATGGTGACCATCTAGTTGTGACAAGTTGGGTCACAGACACCCCCTTGGGACTGCCACCTGATGTGCTGAGACTACCTCTGAGCCCGTTTTCCCTGGCAGCTTGGGACTTCAGTGCCCTGTCTTGTTGAGTCAGACCCACTAGCCTGCTGCAAACACAGACCCAGGTCTGAACCACGTCCCTCACAAGCTGCAGGCTTAACTGAAAACAGCTTAAGAAGTGCTCCTGTCTCTAGCACCCAGATACCCAGTGCCCAATGGGGTCCAAACCCCGAATAAATCCGTTTTACTCTGTATAAAGCTTAGACAGGATAAACTCATAAATTGTTCACCCTCTATAACACTGATAGAGAGCTATGCACAGCTGTTTGCTCCCCCGGGTATTAATTACTTGCTCTTGGTTCATTAATAAGCAAAACGTGATTTTATTAAATATAAAAGGTAGGATTTAAGTGGTTCCAGGTAATAACAGACAGAACAAAGTGAATTACCAAGCAAAATAAAAACAAAAATGTGCAAGTCTAGGCCTAATACAGTAGGAAACTAAATGCAGGTAAATTTCACCCTCAGATATATTCCAATAAGCTTCTTTCACAGACTAGACTCCTTCCTAGCCTGGGTGCAGCAATTACTCACACCCCCGTAGTTACTGTCCTTTGTTCCAGTTTCTTTCAGGCATCTCTTTGAGGGGGGGAGGCTATCTTCTGAGCCAGCTGAAGACAAAATGGAGAGGTTTCCAGGGCCTTTTATATTCTTTCTCTTATGGGCAGAAACCCCTTTGTTCTCCTCTGCAAAATCACAGCACCAAGATGGAGTCTGCAGCCATCTAGGCAAGTCACATGTCTATGAATGATTCAGCTGTTTGCAGGCCAACACCACTGTTTACATGTTAGTTTGAATGTTCCAAGGAAAGCTCAGATGTGGATTGGCACCTCCCAAAGTCCATTGTCAGTTAAGTGTTTCTTGATTGTGCATTTACTGTGGCACCTTAGAGACTAACAAATTTATTTGAGCATAAGCTTTCATGGGCTACAGCCCACTTCATCGGATGCATAGAATGGAACATATAGTAAGAAGATATTTATACATACAGAGCATGAAAAGTTGGAAGTACCTTTACCAACTGTAAGAGGCTAATTAATTAAGAGGCACTATTATCAGCAGGGGGAAAAAAAACTTTTGAAGTGGTAATCAAGATGGCCCATTTCGGACAGCTGACACAAAGGTGTGAGGATACTTAACATGGGGAAATAGATTCAATTAGTGTAATGACCGAGCCATTCCCAGTCTCTGTTCAAACCCAAGTTAATTGTATCTAGTTTGCATGTTAATTCAAGTTCAGCAGCTTCTCGTTGGAGTCTGTTTTTGAAGCTTTTCTGTTGCAAAATTGCCACCTTTAAGTCTGTCACTGAGTGATTAGAGAGATTGAAGTGTTCTCCTACTGGTTTTTGAATGTTATGATTCCTGATGTCAGATTTGTGTCCGTTTATTCTTTTGCGTAGAGACTGTCCAGTTTGGCCAATGTACATGGCAGAGGGGCATTGCTGGCACATATATATCACATTGGTAGATGTGCAGGTGAACAAGCCCCTGAGGGTGTGGCTGATGTGATTAGGTCCTATGACGGTGTCACTTGAATAGATATGTGGACAGAGTTGGCATTGGGCTTTGTTGCAAGGATTAGCGTTTTTGTTGTATGGTGTGGTTGCTGGTGAGTATTTGCTTCAGGTTGGGGGCTCTCTGTAGGCGAGGACTGGACTGTCTCCTAATATCTGTGAGAGTTAGGGTTCCTTCCCCATTCTGAACTCTGGGGTACAAATGTGGGGACCCGCATGAAAGACCCACTATGCTTATTTCTACCAGCTTAGGTTAAAACTTTCCCAAGACACAAAATTCCCCTATCTGGGATTCAGTATGCTGCCACCACCAAGCAATTTAACAAAGAATCAGGGAAGAGACCACTTGGAGACGTCTTCCCCCAAAAATACCACCCCCCACCAAGCCTTGCCCCCCTTTCCTGGAGAGCCTTGAGAATAAGCAAGATGAGCACAGACCAGCCTTGGGTTTTTAGGACACTAAAAACCCCAATCAGATTATCAAAAAACAGAACTTTATTAGAAGAACAGAAAAAGATAAAAGAAACACTCTGTAAGATTAGAATGGAAGATAACCTCACAGGCAGTTAGATTCAAAACATAGAGAATCCCTCTAAGCAAAACCTTAAATTACAAAGACACAAAAACAGGGATACACAGGGATACTGAGAATAGTCCTTTCTCAAGAAGCTGACCAAATGCTTCACTGAGGCTACTTAGAATCAAACAAATACATAGCCAATATTCATAACTGCTTCTAACCAGGGCAAGACAGTAGAGTTCTGGGGTGCAAGGCTGGGGATCTGGGGAGAATTGGCTGGTGCCTCTCTCTGTTGTTGGTTCATGAGTGGCTGGGAGAGGCATTCATGTAACTCAGTTGGGTGTGTCCCTGCCTGTGGACATCTGTGTAAGAGCAATACCTGTTCGAGTTTTGTAGCTTGCTAACAACATCACAGTTTGAGAGGCAGCCCAGGTTGGTGAGACAGAGGGCTCAGCGGTCCTACAGTCTAGGTTGCACTCTGGGAACCCCGTCACAAACCCCAAGATCCTTTTCTAGCAGTACTACCCCAAGTGGTTATTTCCCACTTTGTAGTTATGCATTTGATTTTTCCTTCCTAAGTGAACTACTTTGTACTTTTCTTAATTGAATTTTACCTTGTTGATTTCAGAGCAATTTTGGAACTCATAGTGGACAGGTCAGATCCCAGACAACTGGAGAGGGGCAAACATAATACCTATCTTTAAAAAGAGGAGCAAAGAGGATCTGGAAAATTATAGACTAGCCAGCCAACTTCGATACCTGGGAAGATACTAGAACAAATTATTAAACAATCAGTGTGTAAATACCTTGAGGACAATAGGGTTATAAGTAATAGCCAACATGGGTTTGTCAAGAAAAAAATCATGTCAAACCAATCTAATGTCCTTCTTTACCAGGGCTACTGGCCTAGTGGATTGAGGGGAGGGGAGGAAAGCCGTAGATGTGACATATCTTGTGAGGTCCTGTAGGGGTCAGTCCTGGGTCTGGTACTATTCATATTTTCATTAATGAGTTGGATAAGGTGTGGAGAGTATGCTTATAAAATCTGCAGAGAATACCAGATTGGGAGGGGATTAAAATTCAGACTGACCTTGGCAAATTAGAGAATTGCTCTGAAATCAATGAGATGGAATTCAGTAAAGACATGTAGTTTTCAAATGTAGTACTCTGCACTTAGGAAGGAAAACTCAAACACACAACTACAAAATTAGGAATAACTGGGTAGGCAGTAGTATGGCAGTGAAGGATCTGGGGATTAAGTGGACATGAGCCAACAACATGATGCAGTTGTGGAAATGGCTAATATCACTCTGGAGCTAAGAGTAGTGTCGTAAGCATAGGTGCCGATTCTGTAGATGCTCCAGGGCTCAAGCACCGATGGGGAAAAAAAGGGGGTGCTCAGCACCCACCAGCCACAGCTGTTCGGCGGGCATCAGGGCAGAGTGGGGGTGGAGCACTCGCCGGGAAAAATAAAAGTCAGCACTTGTGGTCATAAATAAAACATGGGAGGTAATTGTCCCACTCTACTTGGCACTGCTGAGGCCCTGAAGTACTGTGTCCACTTCTGGGCACCACACGTTAGAAAAGGTGTGGACAAATTGGAGACAGTCCAGGGGAGAGCTACAAAAATGATAAAAGGTTTAGAAAACCTGACCAATGAGGAAAGGTTAAAAAAACTGGACATGTTTAGTCTTGAGAAATGAAGACTCAAGGGAGACTTGATAACAATCTTTGAATATGTTAAGGGCTGTTATAAAGAGGACGGTGATCAATCCACTGAAAGTAGGCCAAGAAATAATGGTCTCAATCTGCAGTGGGAGATTTAGGTTAGATATTAGGAAAAAATTCCTAATTATAAGGGTAGTTAAGTCCTGGAACAGGCTTCCAAAGGAAGTTGTAGAATCCCCATCATAAGTTTTTAAGAACTGGTTAGACAAACACCTATCAGGAATGGTATAGGTATACTTGGTCCTTCCTCGGTGCAAGGAGCTGGACTGGATGACCTCTTGAGTTCCCTTCCAGGTCTATGATTCTATGATTTCTAAAACCACATGGCAAGCAAATTGGTACCTAACATATAGGAAACATGGGAGTCTCAGGATTCTTCCTCATTCGGAGAACAGAAAGGAACTTTAATAACAGCTCCTAAACAATTCTCTTTGGGAAAGTTGTGACTTAGTAGGGGAAAAGAAAAAAATCTGCAAGCTCTCAAGAGAAGTGGTGTAGTCTACATACTTATAGCAGAGACAGAGAAGAGGAAGCAGACTGACGTATCAGAGCTGCATTCTAATTGGATTCATGAAAACAATTGTCCAATGAATGCACCTGTGTCATAAATATAAAGGGAAGGGTAAACCCCTTTGAAATCCCTCCTGGCCAGGGGAAAGCTCCTCTCACCTGTAAAGGGTTAAGAAGCTAAAGGTAACCTCGCTGGCACCTGACCAAAATGACCAATGAGGAGACAAGATACTTTCAAAAGCTGGGAGGAGGGAGAGAAACAAAGGGTCTGTGTCTGTCTGTAGTCGTCTTGGCCGGGGACAGAACAGGAATGGAGTCTTAGAACTTTTAGTAAGTAATCTAGCTAGGTATGTGTTAGATTATGATTTCTTTAAATGGCTGAGAAAAGAATTGTGCTGAATAGAATAACTATTTCTGTCTGTGTATCTTTTTTGTAACTTAAGGTTTTGTCTAGAGGGGTTCTCTATGTTTTTGAATCTAATTACCCTGTAAGATATATACCATCCTGATTTTACAGGGGGATTTCTTTATTTCTATTTACTTCTATTTTTTATTAAAAGTCTTCTTGTAAAACACTGAATGCTTTTTCATTGTTCTCAGATCCAAGGGTTTGGGTTTGTGGTCACCTATGCAAATTGGTGAGGCTTTTTATCCAACATTTCCCAGGAAAGGGGGGGTGCAAGTGTTGGGAGGATTGTTCATTGTTCTTAAGATCCAAGGGTCTGGGTCTGTAGTCACCTAGGCAAATTGGTGAGGCTTTTTACCAAACCTTGTCCAGGAAGTGGGGTGCAAGGTTTTGGGAAGTATTTTGGGGGGAAGGACGCGTCCAAACAGCTCTTCCCCAGTAACCAGTATTAGTTTGGTGGTGGTAGCGGCCTGTCCAAGGTGTAATATTTTGTACCTTGGGGAAGTTTTGACCTAAGCTGGTAAAGATAAGCTTAGGAGGTTTTTCATGCAGGTCCCCACATCTGTACCCTAGAGTTCAGAGTGGGGGAGGAACCTTGACAATCTGTAACAATCTTTTGAGTGGCAATGAGGGTTGAGCTTCCTGCGGAAGTCACTCCTGTTTGTTTCCTCCTGTTTTTGCATCTTGCTGTTGGTCTTCCACTCTGCTAACCATACAAGAATATCTCTCAAGCCTGGCAAAGCTTGTCCATCACAAGAACTGAATTTTATTTCAAGGTCCTTGTCAGCATTCAGGTCTTGGCTTTATATACTTGTATTTTATCAGATGGCATTAACCATACAAATTCGTCATGAATTACAGATTTCTCACTTTCCTTATATCAGGAAGGTGCATCTGTAACCTAAAAGGATTATAAAGCAAGTCAGATTAGGAGATCAGATCTTCTCTGTTTTACTTACAGATACACGACAGGACAAATCCTGACTCACATGAGACGCTGTTTGAGTGTAACCAAGGGCAGAATTTGGTCCATAGAACTATCATTGCAGAAAGACCACTATTTACCTGTTAACTTGTAGATAACATGAAAGTAACCTGAATCGCTACCCTAGATTGTTATGAAATCTAGTAATATCCGTATCATGTAAGTGAATACAAGCTATCATACTGAGGTAACAGTACAGGAAGGTATGGCGTTAACCTGGGTGAGGATGCTAGCAGAGGATGGCTTACAGGAAGAAATGGGAATTAAGGAGTGGTTTGTAGAAGGGCAGAGAAGGTGCTTTAGAAATTAGTGGATGGCTGTTCCAGCCATGTGAAAGAAAGGGTGAAGCCAAGAGTAGGAAGGGGAGATGAGGGAGGCCTTAAAGAAAGTGGCTTAGGAGGAGCATAATAATGAGGGAGAGAAAGACGCAGGCATGAATGAGATTGTTCAGTGTCTTCAAGGGTGATGAGCTTGAATAGGAAAACAGTGAAAAGATTTGAGGAGGCAGAGCAGAAGATGAGTTTACCAGCTGCATTGTGGACAGGCTGGAGCGAGGACAGGTAAGTGCTGGGAATTACCGGTTATCTAGCAGTAGAGATAGAGATAGACCGTTCAGATCAGGTGGATGTTGTAGAGGAGGAAATGGCAGGCCTTAGCAATAACCTGCCTATAAAGTGAGGAGAAGAAGAGAGCTGCTGAAGGTACTGAGGTGGCCAGAGGTGAAAATAAAATTGATCTCTTACTGGTACGGGGGCTGGGGGCAGCTTCACCCCCCCAGAAGGGGCAGCGCCTTGGGCAGAAGGGGCGGGGCTGGGGGAGGGTCAGCGTCCCGCAGCCAGCCCACCCGCGCTGCCTGGCCCGCATCGCCGGCCCCAGGGCAGCTGCTCCTTTTGCCCCCGCTGTCAGCAGCCCTGCCGCTAGGGACCTGGCAGGGCCACCAACGGGGGGCGCAAAAGAAGCAGCAATGTTAAAGTGCTGCCGAGGCAGCACTTCAAGCAGGGCCCTTTAAAGTGCTGCTGTGGCAGTGCGTTAAAATCAGCTGTACGGGCCGTAACCGGCAGCCACTTTTTACCGGTCCGCCGTACCTGCCTTACCGCCTTGCTTTGGCCCCCGGAGGTGGCTAGCCTGAAGAGAAAAGGCATAACAGTGTAAATCTCTAGGTGACTATGTTTTTCTGCTGTTACCAAACACTGTTCTGGCTAAAGATCGCTTCTTAATATCCATCTTACGTATGATGAAGTTAGCAGTCATCCACATTACTATCCTTAATCAAAAATGTGTCAACATGTTGAAACCTGCTGGGCTTTTGCCATTTATTTTTAGTGTGTAAATTGTCTTTAAGAATTAAGTATACCATGGTATTCATAAAAAGCAAATTCTTGCTATGACTGGAGAAAGAGAACTAAATAATAAATTAAAGCAACTCTTAAAAAAAGGATTAATTCTTTACATACATTTGTTTTTAAAACCATATTTGTGAGCAGGGATAAAAATCTCTGCACACTCTTTTGATATTAAGAGGAGAAAAATATAATACAGTTAGGAAAGTAAAATTAAATTCTATTTCATTAAAAGTGACAACCTGAATAAAACATGGGCAGAGCAATATCAGTCTTCAAGAACTTCCAGTGCATCAACAACAGACAGAACAAATCTGTATCCACTTAAAAGCTCCCAAACATTAAAGCAACCCAAAATAATCATCTTCCTTTCCTTGAGCTGCAAACTAGATTCACTGCCAGCAAACAAAAGGCAAGCATTACCTTTTGAATTTTTCATAAGCTCTGTATTTCAAAATAAGAATGTCACATACTTTTTATTACTTCATTTCATACCGGGGTATGTCTCCCTCCTGCATTCTGAAATTCTCTGGGAAAAAGTTCTCTGAGCACCCAACTTCAGTCATTACCAATCTGCATCAAAGCTGCTCTAGATCAGAAGTAAACATCATCCCGGGATATGGTGCGCTCACCACTTCGTGCTTGTCAGCTTGATCTGAATGCAACAAAGTAAATCTGGGTAGTGACAAAAGTTATCTGGAGCTCAGTTCGACCTTGTGTAGGTCTCAAAGAACTGTATGAGGGCTTGACCTTGCTTCTATTTAGGCAATAGAAATTTTGCTGTTCAATGGGAGCAGGATTGAACCACATCTTTGTACCGGTGTCATTCACTTTGTGCACACAGCACAGGTATGTTATTGGTAGCTCTTTCACACCTTTGGGCAATAGCTCTAGGATTTGCAGGTAGGATGCACTGTATTCATTTTCTTCCTTCCTTCAATGGATAGAGCAGCTGCTTTGCAACGTATTGGTGGTTATACAGGCAGGAACGGAAGATATATTTTAGCCAGATGCAAATTATTGGGCTCCATACAGGGATAAGTGGGTGAGATTTAATAGTCTGTGGCAGATAGGAAGTCAGACTCGATCTTCTAATGACCCCTACTGGCCTTAAATTCTATGGAACAATTAATACAAAACGTACACAAGGGAATAGATAACTCACAGAATACACACTGCCAAGGGGAATACACACTGCCAAGCCTTTGTCTTCCCCTCACTGCCCATATTTTTCTCGAGCTGATCCCTTGGACTTTTTCACCCATTCCCTACCATGCAATGGCAGATTTCTAACTGATCCTTGGCCCAACCCGCCAACTAACAAAGGCCAAGCTGCCTCCTTTTCCTGCATAATAAACTCCTGGGAACCCACCTGTACCATGAACAGTGCAGTGGCTGCTGATCACCCTGAGCTTATTCTCTCCTATATTGTTCTGTAATTGTTCAAGGTTATGCACTGAGATTTCAAGCTCTTCTGTGCAGGGGTTTGGCTCTTTGTTTGGGAGGCTTTACCTATTGTAAACGGTCATGTAGGCTCCTTATAGCACTGTAATAAATGGCCAACTGTAATCCAGCCTGACCTGACGACGGTACTGAATTATCAAAAATAACGTGAAAAAGGCAGAAGTATTCAATTAATAGTTCTGTTCTATACTTGGGGAGAAAAACATACCCTTGTCTTATTATATGGTAATAACACTCTTTCCATTCCACTAGTATCTCAGGAGAATGCTTAACAGCAGTTACTAAAGTTAGACATTTTTAAATCACAGGTCTACCACATGTGAGGGAACAATTCTGCCCTGTCACAGAGATACACAATTCTGCCCTGGCACAGGTCTACCACATGTGAGGGAACAATTCTGCCCTGGCACAGAGATACACGTGATGACCCACCCTTTACATCTATTAAATACAGTGTTGATAAGATATGAGGCAAGCCCTTTTCTCCCCCTGTGGCAAAAGCAGACACTATAGTAGTTGTCTTTAGGCTATCACCAACCCATTAATACTTGAGGCATGTAGCACAAAATACGGACAGAAGTGATGGATCTAGTAAGTCATTGGTTCAAGAACCAACGTGTTAGAGAACCTGCTAGGAATAAAGCAAACTGATCTCTGGTCATAGCTAATGACAAGGGGCAGGATCAGTAAATAACAAATTGAGCCCCTAGGATCAAGCAGTGAGAGATGTTAAATAATCTGGCAGGATTTCACAGTGAGATACATCACAATGAGAATTGAGGAAGAAAGAGTGTTTGTGGGGTGGGGAGGTTGGACTGTCAGTCTTTATTTATTTATTTTTGCAAAAAGCAATAAGTAAATGTATATCTGTAGTTTGTTCCAGAAAAGTCCGAGTGCGTATTCAAAACCAGACCAGAATTGCTTCCGACCATAAAGTCTTCAACTAAATGATCTCTGAAAAGCAAAGTGGCAGTATAGTATCTATATCTGAATTTGCATTTCTAATGTGGCCATCTCCGCAGAACGTGCCACAAACATAAATAAGGCATGTCTAATGCTGCCTAAACAAAAGATACAAACACTCTGCTCTTCCCTTGTGATAACCAATGTCTCAAGCAGGATCAATTTAGTGGTTGTTTACCTGGAGAAGGTCACTGGGTCATTCTGTTACTCCATTCTGAGGTAAGGACTGTGTGAAGAGAAGTCTTGTATTGTATTGTAAGGTGAGAGCTCGTTCTGATTTCTGGCGGTGGACCATTCTTTGGCTTGAGGCCCCCTATCAAAACTCCCTGTTCCCAGGTCACTCCTCCCTCTAAACTCTGGGGTCTGCCAGAGTTCCCGTCAATTTTAGCTTCCACAGCAATAGTAGAGGGGAAGGGTGGTCTTTCGGAGAGACTGAGGCACATACCTCCATGCATTCTCTCATGTTGCAAAGCACCCATAGAGTCACATCACAATGAACAGTACACACAATCAGAGGCGATGTGGAGAGGGGGCATGCCCCCCCCCCGAGTTTGCTGCTTGGCTTGTACAGAGCATGCTCGTACGGACTGAGCATGCTCAGTAACACTGCTGAGGCCGGCTGCCCTCACTCTACCCCCACTCTATTGGCAGGCATGGGTCGCCTCTGCCCCACAACGCACGAGTCATTGGCTAGCAATCTGCCTCCATGTATAGTATTGCATGCACCCTGTGACAGGGTCAGGCCAGATGGCTACAGGAAAGTGATAGAAGGCAGCTATATTAGCCCCAGGTTAAG
This sequence comes from Lepidochelys olivacea, assembly GCF_965140295.1. Taxonomy (NCBI): domain Eukaryota; kingdom Metazoa; phylum Chordata; order Testudines; family Cheloniidae; genus Lepidochelys; species Lepidochelys olivacea. The sequence continues at coordinate 14,454,716 of NC_140412.1, forward strand.
TAGGTCCCTTTTCCCTGGGTAAGGTAACAGGGAAGGTTCTAGAACAATTAGGAACTTTCTGGAAACAATTAAGGCAGACAAGCTGATTAGAACACCTGCAGCCAATCAAGAAGCTGCTAGAATCAATTAAGACAGGCAGGCTAATCAGGGCACCCGGATTTAAAAAGGAGCTCACTTCAGTTTGTGGGGTGCATGCGAGGAGCTGGGAGCAAGAGGCGCAAGAAACTGAGAGTGAGAAGGCGTACTACTGGAAGACTGAGAAGTACAGGCATTATCAGACATCAGGAGGAAGGTCCTGTGGTGAGAATAAAGAAGGTGTTGGGAGGAGGCCATGGGGAAGTAGCCCAGGGAGTTGTAGCTGTCACACAGCTGTTACAACCACTGTAGACAGCTGCAATCCACAGGGCCCTGGGCTGGAGCCTGGAGAAGAGGGCGGGTCTGGGTTCCCTCCATCCCTCCATCCCCCCAACTCCCTACTTGATACTGGAGGAGTTGACCTGGACTGTGGGTTCCACCAGAGGGGAAGGTCTCTGGCCTGTTTCCTGATCCACTGTGTGGATCAGCAGAGACTGCGGGGATTGTTCTTCCTTTTCCCCATGCTGGCCAATGATGAGGCTAACTGAGTGAATGGCAGATTTGAGCCATGAAAGTGGCCAAACTGAGGGCTGCCGTGAACCTCTGAGGCAAACAAATCCACCAATAAGTGCAGGACCCACCAAAGCAGAGGAGGAACTTTGTCACAATACAGTAAGGTGTTGAAGACGAGTGACTGCAGTAATTTCATTTTACACTTCATGATAATACCTTTGCTTCTCCAAATGTGACTGACTGCTGCTATCTCAGATTCTCTAAGTGCTGCTTAGCATCCCTTGTAGTCCTACTATCCACATATTTGAAGTGCTCAGCACACTCCAACGGTGCCTCAGATTTGGGTAGGAATATCTTCGAGCTGTCACTGACTTTGGTGTGACTAGGATTTGTGGGTCCCATAGAAAGAATGACGGCCCCATCCTTTTCTTTGAGCTTCACTCTACCCAAGGATGCTCTTTAGTGCTAGCACTGGTTCCTGCTAGGTTTCCTCAGGGAAGCATACAGATGTCATCATTGTCTTTGTCTTTTAATGTCATATCTTTAGACCTCACTTCTCTGCTTCCACCGCTGTTCTTTTTCTAGCCATTTTTGCATCTCCTTTTGCAATGATCCAATCAGATCCAGATTACTGGCGAGGCACAGATGACTAATTTTTCATTCACCAATGGGTACACCCTCCTGTATGTTTCCATCAGTGGCTCCTCTTAAGCTTTGTTCAACATAACAGTTGAAGAGGGTTGGTGATAACAAGCAGCCCTATCTGACACCTGTCCTCAAGCCAAGCCAACTACTTTGCTCTTGCTCCATAAGCACTGAAGCCGTCGAGCTTCAGACAGATTTTTATATCAGCTTTATTACAATTTCACCGAGTCTGGCCAACTGCCGGATTGCCCAAGGAGGTTTGTGCCGAAAGTTGTCAAACACCACAGCAAAAATCCACAAAAACACAGACCACCTTCCTGTCCTTCTCCAGCACTTTATTGCACAACAGATTGAACATTTGCTCCATTGTACCAATTTGGGGTCTAAACCTGGTTTGTTCTTCAGCCAGAAAGTTCTCTATCTTGGGCACAGTTTTCTTCAGGATGATGTGCTAGGCTAGGGTGTGTCACTAATGCGATTGTATGGTAATTTCCACAAACAGCCAAGTCCCCCTTTTGTATGAGCAGGAACCATCAGGGACTGTGTCCAAGTCTTGGGCTATTTTCCAGACTTCCAAATCACATAGACAAGCTTGTGGTACACCCATATAACTGCCTCTCCATCACTTTTTTTAGTTCTGCTTGTATGTTATCCACTCCAAAGGCTCTCTTGCTTTTCAGTGTCTGCACTGCATCCTCAACTTCTTCAATCAGAGAAGGAGGTTCATTAAGATAAGTTGCTTCTCACATAGATCTCCTCTGATTCTTTCACTTCCAACTTAGAATTCATGCTGCTCATATGATACAGTTTCCCAGCAATACTTATCCAAAGTGTTGGGTGAAATCGTATTTATCCTGCCAGAGAAAACTTTTGAAAGAGTCTTGATGGTTTGGAAGTCTTTCTAGTGCTGCAAAAGTTCTGCGTATCGACTATTGTTCAAACCAATCCTCTTTCACCAGTTTAATCAGTGCCTCTATTTCTTGTGTCATATAGGAAAATTGCACTCTTGCAGTTTCATCCATCTTCCTTTGCACTGTTCGCTTCCTCCATTGATCACAAAACTCAATAATCTTCTCCATGATCCAAGGTTTCTTCTTTAGGTTCTCTTTCCCCAGGAGTTCATCTGTAGTCTCTGTAATGCAGTAGATGTTATACTCTGAGCTACATTATCTGTGCAAAGGTCAGCAACTTGCAGCTTTTGTTTCTGAGGCACATAAAGGACTTTAAATAGCATGGTCAGTACCTGAAAGCAGATTTGGAACTGGAAACTCAGCCAGTGGTGAACACTGGTATCCTGTGTTCCTTCTGGGCTGGCTTGCCTAGGAGACTAATTGGCACTTGGACTGGGAACTTCACAGGCACGTAAGGGGAATTAGGGTGCAGACCCCACTTACCTCCAGTAGGATTTGGACACCTAACTCCTGTAAACTCCTTTGAAGATCCCATCATAAAGTCATATCAATTGGCCCTATGGGAGTAAAAATTCCTTCCTGATCACCAAATGGGCAATCAGCTAGACCTGCAGCATCTGTCAGGCTGGATTCCCATTCCTAGCACATGGCCCATGCACCAGGTCAAATCCCTGGAGCTGGGAGATGCTGTTCAGTTGGCATACACACACACCCCGCCCACACACAACTGGCCAATGGGTGCCAGAGATGCCAAAGGGGGAAGGAGCTATCCTGTGTCACTCATCAAGTGTCTTCCTCCCTTGCTGCTGCCTTCGCTGCCAGCCCAATCACTTTTCCCCATCTGTTGAGGCTGTGAGTGGTATATAATGTATTTATAACATCATTTGACCACAACGTGGAATAATTAGAAATATAACTGTTTGGTTAATAATGTAGATTCAGCTGGTCCCACCACTGCTGTTAAAACAAAGAACAGAAATGGAAGATTTTTACAGCTGTTCTGGCCTGCTGGAGAACAATAGTTCTTGAAGTGACTCTGGAACTTGAGCAAACAATTGCAGAGTTGGCCAAGGCTTGCACCTCAAACTGACCCATGGAAAGTAACTTTCAGAGGTAAGTTGCTGCCCAGAGCAAACCATCTGGTGTTCAAGGTATGTCCCAAGGTGGTTGTATAAAAGCTATGGGCCAGCTTATTTTATACAAGCTGGTGTTTCAAGATGTGTCTCATGAAAAGACTGGAAAATTCCAGTTTCAAGAATTCAAAAGCTGATGTCTCATTCCCTGATTGGATAGTGAGGATAACTCTCATTTTGGTTGGACATTTTGAATCTTCGGTAGGCATATAAGTCAGTATCTGACTAATGCACACCAGCATCTCCAAGAAGACGAGGGGTCACTCAGTGAAATTAATAGGCAGCAAGTTTAAAACAAACAAAAGGAAGTACTTCTTCACACAATTTACAGTCAACCTTTGGAACTTGTTGCCAGGGGATGTTGTGATGGCTAAAGGTATAACATGATTCAAAAAAGAATTAGATAAATTCATGGAGGATAAGTCCATCAATGGCTATTAGCCAAGATGGTCAGGGATGCAACCCCATGTTCAGTGTGTCCCTAAGCCTCTGACTGCCAGCTGCTGGAACTGGATGACGAGATGGCTCACTCAGCAATTGCCCTGTTTTGTTCATTCTCTTTGAAGCACCTGGCATTGGCCACTGTTGGAAGACAGAATACGAGGTAGGCTACATGGACCATTGGTCAGACCCAGTATGGCCATTCTTACATTCCTATGTTTTAAGAGGAACCAAGTTGGACTATCCAGCAGAAATAGGATAAAACGGCCTGTCTTCTTCAGTACATCACTTCCTGAAAGTTGAAGACACCTGGAAGGGAGAAGACTGAAGTCCTGGGGCAGCCACCTGGGAGTCCTTCTGGTGACATAAAGTATCTGTCTCTCTCTATTTTCCAGAAATTCAGGTTGTCGACTAGCACACCAGGAAAAGACTGTAATCATGTCTGTTTGCAGTATCAGCTCCTGCTCTGAACGGTAACTGCATTGAAAACTGACAGCTGAGCAAGGATCTGGTGAGAAGTAACACACAGACCTTCTCTTGGGTGACAATCCTGAATCAGTCAGTTGATCGCTTCCTAAAACAGGTACCTAATTAGTAAGGAAGCATACATGCTTGTGTATGGGCTCTAAAGACTGTCACAGAGTTAGTGTGTGTGACTTTGTTTTGTAACAGGTTCCAATCAAGATTGTTGTAAAGTAGCTTTAAAACTGAACAAGTTACTGTAATTAATAAGACTGTAGAACACTGTATGTGTTTCTGCCATAGTTAATGATTTCATACTGCCTTTCAACTTCTAGGTGCACACAGGCGTAAAATGAGACAAAGTGTGTAAGCATTTTGAACTGTACTCAGTCTATACAGTCTGTCACAAGTGTAGTTTATGTTAGATAGGTCAGAGTGTTAGTCAGATCCTGGGGCTAATAGCATTCATTGGGAATGATGTAACAAGGATTGACAATTATAGATCTTTTGGGATGGAGACATTGGTGAATTGGTATGTATAATGGAGAGCCGACTCACCACCATGGCGCCTCCTGCTGGATTAGCTCTGTCCTATCCATGGAGCGCCCTCTGCGGGTGGTGTCCCTCCCGTTGCCTGCTCTGCTGTGCTGTCTGGGACCCATGTTGCTCCCTGGCTTGCGGTGTACTCTTCTGGACACAGCCCTCCGGCCGTGCCCCACTTGGGTCTCTCTCCTTCCAAGGGTATCTGCAGTCCTCAGTCTGCACCTGCCCTTGTGGCCAACTGCAGCCCCAAAGTCTAGCCCCTTGCCTTAGGGGCAAGCCACAGTCTGTATCGGGCCATGCTCCTCCACGGCCAGGTGCAGTGTAAGGGTAGAGGAGGGGACCCAGGCCTGACCACTACTCTGTCCATGTCCTGCCCTCCTTCTCTCCCCTCTACTGCTCGCGCTCCCTGGGCCACTTCCCTTTGGCCCTTGCATCTTCTCGGCCCTTTCTTTCAGGGATCTTAGCCTGGCAGGTATCAGGTTGGAGCTTTCCCTCCGCTCCCCTGAGCCTGCCCAGCGCTGCTCTATCTAAGGTGCTATCCCTGGGAGCCAGTCCTCCTCCCTTGCTTGTCAGGGAGAGACTCCCCTCTGCTCTCCTGGGTAGCTCCTTAGATCTGGGCTGCCCCAGCAGCTGACTCCTGTCTGGTTCCTAACAAGCCTCACCCTAATTAGCTGCAGGCTTCCACAGCCACCCTGGCTGCTTGTGCCCCACCCCTACTGGAGTGGGCCGCCTGCACCACTACAGTATGTAAGTAGTTGACCAAGTTGTCTTATACTTTAACGTTGGCTTTGGATTGTTTTTCCTCTATTGTGTTAGCAAGATTGGAGTTGATAACCAATTGGCACAAGTGAGGCTCTATTGTGAGGGACTCTCAGGGCAGGTCTACACCACTGCTTAAGTCAATCTAACTTATGTCACTGAGGGGTGTGAAAAAGACACGCCTGAGTGATGCAAGTTACAGCAACCTCAATGCTGTCCACATCAGCTCTATGTCGGTGGGAGACATTTTCCCGCCAATGTAGCTTCTGCCTCTCGCAGAGGTGGAGTAATTATGCCACTGGGAGAGCGCTCTCCCATCATCACGGAGCATCTTAACCAGGTGTGCCAATGCAGCTGTGCCGATGTAGCGCTTCTAGAGTTGATCTGTCCTTGGTCAAAAATCTAAACAAAGTCACATTCCCAAGATAGTAGTTGAGCATAAATATTATTTCCCATTGTAGTTGTATGATTTGGTTCGGAAAATCTAAATGGGTATTTTGATCAGTTGTTCATTTATTTTAACCAAACCATAGCCCAATATTATTGTTGTCTTTTTTGTCCTATACCATTAGTGGCTAATATTAAGAATATTTAATCAACTGTAAAAAACTGAATTCAACTCCTGAGTCCTTTTTCTTTAGCGAAGCAATCAAAATTAAAAGAGCCCTAAGAAAGGTGGTATGGGTAATCAGTTAAGAAATTGACTTCCTATCTTATTACCATAAGAAAGATGCTGTAAGATGATAGTTCAAATCCAGCAAAGGTAACAATGACCAAAAGTTGTTACCATCTGGGAGAATGCCTCATGGCCTCTGTGAAATGAGTTGATGGTTACAGTCTAGTTCCCAGATGATTGGTGTCCCCAGCCATAAGACAAGTGGCTCTAATTGATTTCCTTGCTGACACTCTCGGCTTACCTGGTCAGGGATGAGACTTATTAATCGGGCTGTGTGAGAAAGCTTGTATTGTTGCCTCTCTCTGTTCCTGAACTTTCAAGAGGAAGCTTTTATTTTAAGGGCTGTCAGTTGGCACTGTTCAAGAGCATGATATTCGTTAAAAACAAAACCTTCCCAGCAAAGTAAACGATGTGCTAAGCTTCCCTTGTCTACAAGCAGAACTGGCGACCTTCCAAGACAGCGCTCCTTGCCCACACTTTCTTCACACAGGCATGTGCTGCTGCTTCTCTTATTTCTCTCCCACTTTTTAATCCTTTCATTTCACTATCAGCACTTTGGCTGTGGATGCTGGCAGTTGTTTTATGCTGCTCACTGTCAATCCCCTGTGACAAATTAATATCTCGTTATCGGCATTAAAAATAAACCTTCCTCTGAATGTGAAATGTGAGATTCAGATGCATATGGGACCACACGCTGCAGGAGTTTGTTGGAAACAAAGGCAGACTCAAAAGCTATAGTAATTCAAGGCCAGGATGGGACTGAGGAACTAGGTTCCAGTCTCAGCTGTGCCAAAGGGCACCTCTGCATTGCAGTCACAGGGTGTGACTGCAGCTGGTGTAGACATACCCCAGCTGTCTTGGGTATTGGTAGTAGTGAAGCTACAGCCGCACAGGCTTCAGTGTGGGCTGCACAAGCCTGCCTGGAACCCTGGGAAACTCCTCAGGTGGCTAGCCTGTGCTGCTGCGGTTTCACTGCCCTGGACCCCAAGCTAGCTAGCTCAGGTATGTCTACCCCCGCTGCCATCACCCCCTGGGTTTGCAGTGTAGACTTGGCCAAGGTCACAGTGCAAGTCTATAGTAAATGGCTTAACTTTTTCTACATTTGTTTCCCTGTTGCTAAAGTGGGCAGGATATTTATTGACAACACGTCTTTGAAGTGCAGTCGGTAATGTTTCACGGGCCAAATCATGCATCCTCTACATCAGCAGCCCAACTGATTGCTGTAATTCACGACTACGTATGAAGTGCTTTATGGTTAGTTTCAGGAAGTTGCTTGTAACAGGGTGTGGGCTCCGCTCCTGCCGATTTGCCCCACAGAAACCCTCTCCGATGACACACCGTGCTGTTTATGTTCCCTCCACCAACACTTTTACAGTGTTGTCCAGTCCCCAGGGCCTGAAAGGAACAGAGGTCTCCCTTCTCTGAGAGGTCTGTGAGACAGGGCTTGGCTAGCCCTGTTCCTCCATCTTTCTTCGCTTTCTTCCTGTGCCCTTCTTATTAGTCTTGAGCTGATGAGCTAATTGACTTTTAGCTCACCCAGCCCCCTTCCCATGCACCAGATGAGATAGTTAATTTCCATTACCCCAGTCAGACTTATCTGGGTGAACTAATTGGTGTGAAAGTGATCAGAGTGCAAGCTCACTGTTAGCAGCCTACACTCTGGCACAGTGCTACGTAGGGAAGTGCCAGGATTTAGAAGAATGGGTGTGTCATGAGACCAGCACCTCGGTACATTGTTTAAAGTGCAGAGGAAAACAGGATCCTGTTTTTTTTTTTCATGCAAACTTTTGAATAAGAAATGGCTTTTTGACCAAATGCTAATTTAAAACTGTCACCTTGGTCAAAATATTGTTTTTAATGAAAATAGAAATCAAATTTTTGGCTAAAAATTTTCAGTTGCCAAAATATTTTACCAAAAAAAAAGAATTTTCAAAAATAAAAGACAGAAAAATTGTTAGCAAGAGAATTTTCACTGGAAAATTCAAAACTGTTGTTTTTTAAATTTTCCCATGAAAAATAATTGACATTTTAAAACCAATTTTACTATTTATTGCAGATAAGAATGGGTAGCTAAGCCAATTTGCACCAGCTGAGAATCTGGCTGTTGTAGTAGGAAATAAAATATGGTCTACGTACAGTATATTATTGGCAAAGCCTGTAATTCTTGAACTCTTATAACATTATTTCTAAAGTAAATTTCTTCACACATGCCAAAGGTGCTTCTCCAGCTTGAGGACTGCAATCAACCAACATTTTAAAATGTTGTTGCTTTAAGTTAGACACAAAAAAACCATCCTTGGATACATAAATAGGAGGCTGACCACACTTCGCTCTCACTGCATCTAAGCAAAAGAAAGAAAATCAGTGGAACCCGTGGATGCTCAGCCCCTCTGAAAATCAAGCTACTTATTTCCAAATAGAGATTTATGCTAGGTGCCTTACTTTCAGCACCTAAATTTTGGCCTATGTCCATGCCATGCTTGAAGTTTTATCAAGAAGCCATCTGAGTGCAAAAAGCGTCTAATAAAATGTCTTAGCTTGTGGACAAGGCCAGAGTGATGGACTAGTGATGGAGTTCAAGGCCAGACTGAGGAAATTCAAGGTCAGAAGGACCCTTTATGATCCTCTAATCTGACCTCCTGCATAACACAGACCACAGAATTTCCCTCACCCAGCAATGCCTGCATGGAGCTCAACAGCTTGTGGTTGAACTGCAGCCCAACTTCTAGAAATACATCCAGTCTTGAAAGACATCTGTTTGTGTGGCCAAATAATGTTTAAACAGCTAAAGGCTGTTAAACGTTCCAAAGAGAGAAAAATGAACAAGCATGAGAACCCCCAACCCCAAAGGATAGCCCCCTCTCCGCCCCCACACATAGTAACAGTGTTTTAAAATAGGGACTTATAATTAAAAATCCTTGTCAAGCATAACTGCAGTGTTGCTCATCACATGCTATAATGAAATTACTATACACCTCTAGTTTCATTTGAAAAATGGCAGTCATCATCTAAACAAACAAACAACCCCACAACCTTCACACATCAGAGAGGCAGCTTGTTCGGTTTTACAAACTGCAGATTCAAACAAACTTTACGTTTGTAATCTATTAAGTGAAAGTCCAGCCCCATTGAAGTCTATGGGAGTTTTGACATAAATATCAATGAGTTTCAGTGGGGTCTGGATTTCACCCATTCAATTTACTATACATTGAAGCCTTTTTGGAGTCACGGAGGCAAATTTAACGTGATGAGTTCTGTAAAACAGCCTGGCCAACTAATCCAATAAGGAGAATCTAGTACAAACTGGTGAGCAACTGCACTTAAACAAAAACCTGGGATGAAGTTATTTTTATTGAATAATTTCCCCCTCACAAATTGTAACTTTGCCTTCTAAGCAAAAATGCCTCTAACAACATGCAAATGTTAATTCCAACAGCGCCACTGGTAAATTCCTCAGGAGGTGCCTTCCTAAACAGGTGGTTGCTGCTCTGAAGGCATTTAACATCTGAATGAGGGAGTATTGTACATGGACCTGGTCCAAAGCCTATGACTTTATTGGGTTTTGGATCACAGAGTCATTGATTCTGAGGCCAGAAAGGACCACTGTGATTATCTAGTCCGATATCCTGCATAACACAAGCCATAGGACTGGCCCAAAAAAATCTTGTTTGAACTAGACCTTCAAATGGCTAGAGCAGAGGAGATAAGAAAAAGTTGCTGTCCTGAAGATTTTACTTCATCTCAGAACCTCACAGCATGACATGGAATCCTCAGGCAAAGCAAAGCATTACCTAGGGAGGTGGTAGAATCTCCTTCCTTAGAAGTTTTTAAGGTCAGGCTTGACAAAGCCCTGGCTGGGATGATTTAATTGGGGATTGGTCCTGCTTTGAGCAGGGGGTTGGACTAGATGACCTCCTGAGGTCCCTTCCAACCCTGATATTCTATGATTCTATGATTCTGTGATTCTAAATGTATCTGGGACGTCTGATCGATTTGGACTGCACCCAAGCAAGGTAGGGATGGGAGTTGATGCTTCAACCTAACACGGAACAAGCCCACTCCCACTCTGGCTTCCCACCTCTGTCTGTCTGAGACTTTAGCTGCTTAAGTCAGTCTTCATAACTTACTGACAAAAAGAAAAGGAGTACTTGTGGCACCTTAGAGACTAACCAATTTATTTGAGCATAAGCTTTCGTGAGCTACAGCTCACTTCATCGGATGCTCACGAAAGCTTATGCTCAAATAAATTTGTTAGCCTCTAAGGTGCCACAAGTCCTCCTTTTCTTTTTGCAAATACAGACTAACATGGCTGCTACTTTGAAACTTGCTGACAGTATCACAGGATACCTTCTTCTATGCTGCCCCTTACATGGAGCATCTCCCTGAATTCATCTGTAGGGCCACTACACTTTCCCTTCCTTCAAAACCCACAGACGCCATGAGGCATATAAAGGAGAGCTAGGTGGGGTTACTAGATATGAATGTTATCTATTTAGAGTAATGAATATTTGATCTGTATCCATCTCGCCTCACTGTTTCTGTGTCACTTGTTGTAGGCCCTGATCCATGCAGGCACGGGTCCACCCACACAGAACAGCTTGAAGGATCAGAGCCTTAGACTGTAAGCTTGTAGGGCCAGGGGCTGTGCATATACAGTATCTTAGCCCAGGGAGCTCCAGATCCTGGGTGGAGCTCTGGGTACTACTGTAAGGTGAATATATAATAACCAATCCTGCAGTTGCCAATTGCTACTCATGCAGGGAATATTTGAGATGATCATCCATCCATGAACCAGTGGGAAGTCTTGATAGCTGACGGTAATTATCAACACAAGAAAAGCACCAGGAAATGCAATTCTGTGAAAAGGAATTTTAATAGAAAACAAAACAAGCTATGACTTTAAGGGGAACGTCTTAATGTTTTAATTGTGCATTTATGCACCATTGATGTGACCCTGCTTGCCACACCCCAGCTAGTCTGTATGTCAAATAACTAGGAAGGTGGAGAAGTAAAATATATCGCATAGTCTAACTAAACAGAGGTTAGTAGGCTGAATGCTTGGAAGATTATTGCTTCCTACTAATGTGTCCTCATTATTCAAGCCAAACATTTCACTGACTTCATGGGGAGTTTTGTCCTAAATAAAGGGTTCAGGGTCAGACTCTTAAAGTGGGTCACATGAAGCTTAAAAATGAAAGAAAAGGGGCTATAAACAGCGGGTGTGGGTGATTCCGTTTGGTTTAAATAAGTATGCACATTTCTCAATGCTGGTCCAACGTGTATTGGCACTTTTGAAGGTCATCCATACAGTTACCTCACTCACTCAGGCACTAAGGTCCTGTTGAAATCTGTGGGAGGTTTGTGGTGGACTACAACATTATCAGGATAGTGCCTCTGTGCCTTCCATCTCTGACTGTAGGCCCTCTACCCATACAGCTCTATGGGATTAAAGCCCAATCCCCTCTTCCTCTTCCTAGGAGGAAGTATAGCCACAGGTTAGAGCTTTTAAGGCCTGTTTCCTCCTAACAATGGGATCAGTAGAACTGAGAACAACAGTTACCTCCAGAAACATTTTACTCTATCTTGATGTCCTTCATTAAATTTGTGTGTCTTGTGAATCTATGATACACAGGCCACTACAAAATTGGTGCTAAGTAGTACATTGGTCCTAGCAGACAGCTTGCGAGAGACGCTGATCCCAGCAGTGTGATCAAGGAAATGTAAAGGGAAGAAGAAAGAAGCTGTGTGGAGTTGGGCTGGCTCATGGGAGCATGGGGAAGGGGGCAGGATAGTTATAGGGGGAGACTTCAGGGAAGGCTGCATTAGAAGGTTTGGGGGTTCTGACTAAGTCCTATTATAGGATCTAATTATTCTAAGGGACTGTAGGGACCATGTTTCGCCCTCCCCCATCTCCTTCTTTAAAGCATCATTTGGGTCTTTTAGATGAGTTGAATTGGTACTTTGTCCTGCTGTGTTTAGTTAGCAGTGTTAATAGAAGCGTCTCTCTCCGCCAGGGCACTTATTGTCCCCATGGATCCTAAAGGGCAACACTTATCCATCAGTTCTGCCCACAGACTACAGAGCACAGCAAAGCTCAGCCTGATTACAAGGCAATAAAATCTTGTTGCTTCAAGTTGAATCCTCAGTAGGTTTCTCTGCTACATCGCCAAGGGACACGTCAAATAGCCTCAGACATGTTTAATATCCTTTATTAACTGTATAAAGTACATTTTAGGTTTCGTGCAAGGTACCAGGTTCCCTGCCTTGGAGACTAGAGTTCTCACTCTATCCACAGAAGTGGTTCTACCCAGGCAGCCGGGCAAAATTCCCTTCTTCTGGGAGTAGAGGTCCTTTCTAGGAAGAATAATATAGTTCAGTTTCTGTGGCTCATTGAGTAGAGTTCTGAATTGGCCAAAGTAGAGACTGCCAGCAAAAGTGCCTGTTGTGTTGATGAGTTTTTCACTGTTGATACCTGTCCGCTAGGAAATGGAAAGATCCTACAATGATCCTACAAATTCCCTGCATAGAAAATGTTCAATAGTCATCAGGGGACAATGACTTTTGGTTACTGAAAACCGCTCCAGGACTCTGACTCAAGGATCCAGAGCTCACTCCTAACCCCCTAAAGCTTCCAGTTCACCAGATTCATGTAGGGAAAGGAACTGCTCCCATGCATGGAGTAAACTACCACAATGTTTTAGTCCTACTTTTTTCAACTCTCCAACTACTTTGTGGAGCACAGAATCATCTCATTACTTGTCAATCACTTTGTGACATAATTCTAGCTGGAATATCACAGGATGACAATCTCAACAATTCTGTGTGAAGCATTATTAGTGAGTCCCCCTGGACTTCATCTCTGCCAGTCTGCTTTATGCATTCATTTGTGAGTTATCTTCAGCAATATTATCTCAACACTGAATTTTTCTCTCAGATACTAATGCAGTTATGTGTCTTAAAGTCAACTATAGCCCTACAGATGGAACAGTAAAATATATATTATAAAGGATTACTCTGTACATAATTTAAGACATGCCTTATCTATTTAGACTTTGTGCACTTTGGGATGCTTAAATTTGAAACAGATGGTCAGGTGATTTGAAAATCCGTCAAGGAGATCTGGAAATTGGCTCACAGCAACAAAAAGGAAGTTTGCCAGATTGTGAAGGAAAGAGAATTGATAGGATTATTGATCTTGGTTGGAGGGTAAACGCAGAGAAGATGGAGGCTGGATTCCATAGTCTGCAGTGTATCAATTTCAGGGTTATGAAAAAAATATTCACTAGCATGCAGAGAAGAGAGCCTCATTATGACAGGCAGGGAGAGGCACTTTGAAATCAGTGCTAGTATAGAAATAGAAAAATGTATCTTACAAATAAACATGATTAAATATATGAAGACTCCAAGAATTTAAAGTGATGGTCAAAATGACATCCTTGTTCATCTTATCTGATCCTGATGTGTCTGAATAACAGTGGCAGCAGGTGTCCAAACTGCTGGGGTTTGCAGGTAATCAGCTGCTCTCCTCACCCCTTCACATTTCCTACCCAGGTTAACTGGATTTTAATATGAAGGACTGGGACACCGTGGTTGAAGAGGGTGGGAGCAGAGGTGAGTATTTTGGTGGGGAATATGGAGGGAAGAAACCAGGATGCCCTCCACCTCCTATTCCTTTCAGAAAGAACAACTGGGATGCTTTATAGTAAAGGGCAGGGAGGGAAAAAGCTGGATTTTTGTTTCTACCATCCCTTCTCCTTCCACTCTCCTTCCACTCTAACTCTGCCCTGCAGTCTCCCTGTACTGTCTCCTACACATGCTCTCATTCAGCAATGTAACTAACTGGTTCTCACAGAGACAAGGTGGGTGAGGTAATATCTTTTACTGGACCAATTCTGTTGGTGAGAGGGACAAGTTTTCAAGCCACACAGAGCTCTTCTTCAGGTCCTGCAAGGCGGGAAGGTCCTAGACTCGGACTGCAGCCCAAACGCAAACATCTACACCGCAATTAAAGAGCCTCTTAGCCCGAGCCCCACTAACCCAAGTCAGCTGGCACAGGCCAGCTGTGGGTGTCTAGTTGCAGTGTAGATATACCCAGAGTGTCACAGCTAAATACAAGGTGGAAAAGATTGTTCAGAATAAGTAGTTAACACATTTGAAGAGACCATTCAAGGTGAAGTGCTCAGTTAACACCTCTCCAGTCACTGGGGACGAGGGGCGGGGGAGGGGGAACTTCTAGGGCTGGGCATGGGAATTGTTAGTAGGTTTTAGATTGTTGTAATAAGCCATAAATGGCAGTGTCTAGCAAAATTATGAATTTAAGCTCCCAGGCTTGTCTTTTTAAGGTGTTATGCAGGTTTCCTTTAAGGATGAGGACTGAGAGGTTAGACATAGAGTGACCCTTTGTGGAAAGTGTTCACCCACAGGTGGTAGGGTGGTTTTGTCTTTTATCATTTTTCTGTGTAAAATTCATTCGAGAGCATAGTGGTTGTCTCATTTCACCCGCATAGTTCTTATTGGGGCATTTAGTGCATTGGATGAGGTACACCACATGATGTGATACTGTTACCCTCATTAGCCTCGCCCTTGGCAAGCTCACCTCTACCCTGGTGGCAGGAAGAGTTACTGCACCCTACATTAAACTACACGGAGCATAGCTGACATCTGTGGCAGCATTAGAGTCATAGAAATGTAGGGCTGCAAGGGACCTTGAGAAGTCATCAACTCCAGCCCCCTGTGCTATGACAGGACCACGTAAACCTATACCATCCCTGACACTTGATGATGACCTGTTCTGTTCATTCCCTCTGGGGCACCTGGCATTGGCCACTGTTGGAAGACAGGATACTGGGCTCGATGGACCTTTGGTCTGACCCACTATGGCCATTCTTATGTAGGTGTTTGTCCAATTTGTTTTCAAAAGTTTCTATAATGGGGGCTCCACAACCTCCCTTGGAAGTCTATTCCAGACTAACATTATAGTTAGAAAGTTTTTCTTAAAATCTTACCTAAATCTCCTTTGCTGCAGATTAAGTCCATTACATCTTGTCCTACCTTCAGTGTACATGGAGAACAATTGATTACCATCCTCTTTATAACAGCCCTTAATATATTGGAAGGCTATTACCAGGCCACCCTTCAGTCTTTTTTTCTCAAGATTAATTATGCCCAGATTTTTTCAACCTTTCATCATAGGTCAGGTTTTCTAAGCCTGTTATCATTTTTGTTGTTCTCCTCTGGATTTTTTCCAATTTGTCCACATCTTTCCTAAATTGTGGTGCCCACAATTGGACATAGTACTCTCGTTGGGGCCTCACCAGTGCTGAGCAGAGCGTGACAATTATCTACTGTGGCTTATATATAATAATCTTGTTAGTATACCCCAGAATCGTATTAGCCTTTTTGGCAGCTGCATCACATTGATGACTCATGTTCAGTTTGTGGTCCACTAAAACCCCCAGTCCCTTGTCAGCAGTACTACCACCTAGCCAGTTATTCCCCATTTTGTAGTTGTCCATTTGATTTTTCCTTCCTAAGTGAAGTGCTTTGCACTTGTCTTTTTTGAATTTCATCTTGTTGAATTCAGACCAATTCTCCAATTTGTCAAGGTTATTTTGAATTTCAAACCTGCCCTCCAAAGTGCTTGCAACGCCTCCCAGCTTGGTGTCATCTGTAAATTTTATAGGGGTACTCACTACTCCATTATCTAAGTCATTAATGAAAATATAGAATAGTAACAGACACAAGACTGACGCTGCGGGATCACGCAAGGTACACCCTCCCAATTTGAGACCAAACCATTGATAACTACTCTTTGAGTATGATCTTTCGACCAGTTGTGCACCCACCTTATAGTAATTTCATCTAGACCACATTTCTCTAGTTTGCTTATGAGAATGTCATGCAGAACTCTGTCAAAAGCCTTACTAAAATCAAGTTATATCATATCTACTGCTTCTCCTCCCCCCCCCCAATCCACTAGGTCAATAATCCTATCAAAGAAGGAAATTAAGTTGGTGTGGCATGATTTGTTCTTGAGAAGTCCATGCTGACTATTCCTTATAACCCTATTGTCTTCCAGGTGCTTACACATTGACTGGTTAATAATTTGCTGGTATTGAATTTATGTTCCTCCTTGTTCCCATTTTTAAAGGTAGGTACTATGTTTGCCCTTCTCCAGTCTTCTGAGACCTCTCCTGTCCTCCAGGAGTTCTGAAAGAAAATTGCTAACTGCTTCAAGATTGCTTCACCCGGTTCATTAAGTGCCCTAGGATGAATTTCACCAGGACCCGCTGAGCTGAATACATCTAACTTATCTAAATATTCTTTAACCTGTTATTTCCCTATTTTGGCTTGCATTCCTTTTCCCTGGTTGTCCATATTAATTGCGTTGAGCATCTGGTCATAATCAACCTTTTTAGCGAAGACTGATGCAAAATAGGCAGTAAGCACCTCAGCTTTCTTGATGTCACCAGTTATTAGCTCACCTTCCCAGTTAAATAGAGGACCTACACTTTCCTTCACCTTTCTCTTGCTCCTAATGTATTTAATGGCCTTTTATTGCCTTTTATGTCACTTGCCAGGCATAAATCGTTTTGTGTCTTACCCTTTCTGATTTAGTCTCTACATACTTCAGCTGTTATTTTGCACTCCTTATCAATTTGACCATGTTTCTACTTTTTGTAGGATTCCTTTATGGTTTTCAGGTAATTAAAGAGCTCCTGATGGGGCCATATTGGCCTCTTACTATTCTTCCTATCTTTCCTTTGCATCAAAATAGTTTGCAGTTGTGTCTTTAATAGTGTCTCCTTGAGGAACTGCTAAGTCTCCTGAATTCCTTTTGCCCTTAGATGTCCTTCCCATGGGACATACCTACAAATTCTCTGAGTTTGTTAAAGTCATCTTTTTTGAAGTCCATTATCCTTATTCTGCTGCTCTCACTTCTTCCTTTCCTCGGAATCATGAAATCTATCATATCATGATCACTGTTACCCAAATTGCCTTTCACCTTCAGATTCACTACCAATTCCTCTCTGCCGGTCAGAATTAAGTCTAAAATACCTGTCCTGGTGACTTCCTTCATTTTCTGGAACAAAAAAGATGTCCCTGATACATTCCAAGAACTTTTTGGAGACTTTGTGTTTTGCTGTATTACTTTTCCATCAGATGTCTGGGTAGTTAATGTCCCCCATTACTACCACATCCTGTGTTTTTTCTGGATTTTAGTCCCTTGAAACTCTAATGATCAACTGCACACACTGATTCAGGTTTGCTTTCTTTCCTGACATGCTCTAGGTTTTACTCTTGTTAGTCCTACACCCCCAGAAAGAAAACCCTGGTTCTCTCACTTGCCTGGTCTATGCACCAGACCACATTTCCTCTTCATAGTGTTAGACAAATGTGATAGCAGTAAAATGTGTGGTGTTAGTTCATGCACAGCCTAAGGCATGATTTTACAGAGACAAGGATTGCTGATAACAAAAGGCTTCCAGGATCTACCACACTTTTTTGAATTGTGTCCTAGGAACATTAGCAGATGCCTTGAATGGAGATAGACAGAAGGGACATAACTCACTTCTCTATCCTGAAGAACAGCACTTCACAAAAGCATTTACACAGGGTAAGTTCCAACATCCTAGTATGGGCTTTGAACCTAGGCCTTCCATGCTTGGAGTTGGTGCTTCTACTTTCTACACCTTGGCACTAAGTTCTGATTAGTTAACATTTTTTTTCAATGTGGATTTTTATTACATAACAGGTGGAGTTGCAGCGATTGAAAATGCGAAAGTTATATTCTTATCCTCTCCAAAGTGCACCATTCCATACTTTATGTATATGACAATTGCACACATGACACTATTAGTGTTTGAAATGCAGCCTGTAAGGAGTCCTATATATGCACATATATTTAGAAGTTAAATAAAAATATCCCTTCTCATGGTCTTCCTTCCTCCAGTGAAATCACACTGAGCAAGTTACTCTTTTCCCCTTACTGTTTACTCAGCACATGAAAAATATATTAGCTTTTCTCTACAGTTTAAAAATGTGCTCCCAGTCTTATTAAACTCATCCATTTAGTCCCCTGTGCCATAACTGTCACCTCTGTAATTTACAGGAAAAGAGAATTAGGAAACTTATTTACAGTCATTTTCCAAAATGGATATGCCTCCCCATGTCTGTGCACCTCCATTACTTTTCCATAGAGTTTTCAACACTGTGGTTGTCTAAAGCTAAATATTATGTGAATGGCACGTAAAAACCAAATCCGTTTCAATGGGGTATTTCATATCACGAGTCACTCTGTTAATGGGGTTTGTGAGGCCATTATTATGGCCTGTAATTTAGGGACCAATTCAGCAATCCCTTATTTATATGACTAGTCTTTATTCACATGAGTCATGCAATTAACTTCATTAAAACTAGTAATATGAATAAGGATCACTCCCATGAGTAAGGTTGTGCAGTACTGGGTCTTATATTGAGCAAGTCAAACCATTTGTATTTAATTTCTTCATAAGCATCCTTACAATACTAAGTAATTTGTCAATTATGTAAATGACTATATAAAGCTGACACCACTGGTTTACACAATGCTGAGAAATTGTGGGTCGAAGTCTGCCACACACTTACGTGCCCACACACACAGGTAGACCAGTTGAAGTAGTATGTGAGTAAATTGCTGTGCAAATCACAAGTGCTAAAAGTTTACTAGGACCTAATCCTGCAAAGTTACTCAAGTGCATATACATTTGCAGGATGAGAGCCCAACTGTGTAGACTGGATAATTATATCATGTTCCATATTGTGTTAGTTTCATGGTGTTATTATTTCATGAAGTGAACTTGCTATGCAAATTCCTGTATGCTTGTTTCATTATAACACCACACAAACATTTTTAAACCCAACACAAAAGACTAAATTCAGGCTTGGTGGAACTCCACTGACTTATTGGCATTACACAGGGTTTTGATTTGTCCAGGGTCTAGTTGTTGTAAAGTTCTTAGAACAGACACTGATCTTTCACATTTCATTTGCACTGCAATAGCTTGGCCCACAAGCTGAACAAGATGGAACTTCAGCTCAGAATTTGCATAGACTCCAAGGCCATTACGGTCATCTAGTCTGACACCCTATATAGCACAGACCCTAGAACATCCCCCAAATAATTCCTAGAGCAGATCTTTTAGAAAGCATCCACTCTTAATTTTAAAATTGCCAGTGATGGAGAATCTATCACAACCCTTGGTGAATTGTTCCAATAGTTAATTACTCTCACTGTTAAAAATTTACACCTTCTTTTCAGTCTGCATTTGTCTAGCTTCAGTTTCCAGCCAATGGATCAGGTTACACTTTTCTTTGCTAGATTGAAGAGCCCATTATTAAATATTTGTTCCACACATAGATACTTGTAGACTCTAATCAAGTCACCTCTTAACCTTCTCTTTGTTAAGCTAAATAGCTAATAATGTTGAGCTCCTCGAGTGTATCACTATAAGGCATGGTTTCCAATTCTTTAATCATTCTCATCGCTCTTCTCTAAACCCTCTCCTAGTTATCAACATCCTTTTTGAATTGTGGGCATCAGAACTGGATACAGTATTCCAGCAGTGGTGGCAGCAATGCCAAATATAGAGGTAAAATGATATTTCTACTCCTACTCAAGATTCCCCTATTTATGCATCTCAGGATCAGATTAGCTCTTTTAGCCACGGAGTCATTCTGGGATCTCATGTTCAGTTGATTATCCACCATGGCCCCCAAATCTTTTTCAGAGTCACTGCTTCCCAGGATAGAGTCCTCCATCCTGTAAGTAAGGCTTACATTCTTTGTTTCTAGATTTATACATTTGTCATAGCCAGGTTATGGGCAGTCATACCTAGCAGTCGGAGCCAGAGTCACAAGACAGGAGTCAAGAGTCGGGATATTGGGAGGTCAGAAGCTTAAGACAAACTGGAGATCAGAACTATGAATCAGGAACCAGAGTCAGGACACCAGGGAGTCCAAGGCAGGTGCCAAACTGGAAGTCAGGAACCACAAGCCAGATGCCAGGAAATCAAGCCAGGCGAGCAGAAAGCACATGATACACAGTGTAGGGGATGGTGGAGCCCAGTTGTCTGGACAGTTTCCTGTTCATGCTGTAAGCTTTGGTAGGGCCAGTGGGCCAATCAGCCACCCTGAGACTCCAATTGGACCTCAGAACAGAATCTTACACTGAGGCTGGGCTTTATGTGTCCCAGATCAACTATTGTCAGCAGGCTGCCAAGTAGAGTGTTGGAGTGTGGCTGATCCTTAAAGGCTTGGGTTTGAGACCTCAGGGTCATGATATCCCCCATTCCCCTAGGGGCACCCTCTGGGCCATGTGGATCAAGGTTTCTCAGTATGGCTTCTATGGAAGACCCGAACCAAGGCAGGAGCGTGAATGTTTACAGCTGGCTCCCAAGTTCTTTCATCTGGGTCATAACCTTCCCAGTTAATCAGGTACCATAATTTGCCCCACTTCATCTTAAAGTCCAGGACTTTATGAATAATGTATTCCTCTTGACCCTGTATTTGCACTGGTGGGAGGCAGTGACTGCGCTCCATGCAGAAACATGTTCTTGCTATATGGTTGTAGAAGTGAGAAATAGAATACATGGTGGGCTCTAAGAGATCAAGGGAGCTGGAGCTTGATGGTGACTGGGTTGATATGCCATCGAATCTAGTACAGCACAAGTAACCAGTAGTCTAGTTTCTGAGAGGGTTTGCCATGGGGAGGTGTTCTGTAGAAAGCCATATTTTCTGTCCTACGGAGTAGGTAGGCCCTGTTGACTACACTTGTCCATGCACTTTTTGTAATCCTCCTTTACCTTTTCAAGGTATCCCTTCACCTCCTCTTAGATGTGTTGTACTAGGTCTGAGGCAGATGGGTTGGGGGAGGATGTAGGTGGGTGTGGGTGAAATTGTAGGTGGTACCCATAGGTGATAAGGAAGGGGCTGTGTCCTGTGGATATGTGGTCTGCATTTTGTATGAGAAGTCATACAATAACAGTGGAGACCTGTCATCCTGCTGATAGTTGGTATAGCAAGTTAAGTATTGTTTGAGGATCTAGTTGATTCTTTTCATTTGACCTTTCGACTTAGGATGGTATGCAGAAGACATGTGTGCATGAACTCCTAATAAATGTAGGGCCTTGTGCCAGAAGTGGGCAGTAAACTTTGGCCCCCTGTTGGAGGTGAGGTGTTCCAAGAGGCCACGAAGATGGACAATGTTGTTTATCTAGAGTCAGGCGGTTTCCTTACAGCGGGTAAACCCATGCAGGGAATGAAGTGAGACATCTTAAAGCAATTTATCACTGTCAGAATGGTCATGAAACTACTGGATTCTGGTTGTTCTACCACAAAATCCAAGGAAATGGCCTCCCAGGGCCAAGATGGGATGTCTAGAGGTTGGAGGAGCCCACAGGGTTTCTGCCATGGTATCCTGTTGCAGTCGCCCACCTCCCAAGAAGTTACAAAGGTCTGTATCATGAGGTGTATTTGGGGCTGACAGAAGAAATGGGATGCTAATAGTCAGGTTTTATATTGCCTTGAGTGTCCAGCCAAGGTGGCCCAATTGAAGAACTTCCACTCTTGCAGGTCCTGGAGGAATGTAGATGTGGTCCCTTACAAACTTGATCCCCTCCTGGGTGTTGTATGGTCCTCAGTTGATAATGGCCAACTCATGTTGTGGAATTCCAGAGACATAGGCAGAGCGGATGAATGTGAGCTGGACCTGGCAGCAAGTCACTATGATGAAATTATGGGACTTGAGAATCTTGGCTGGTTCCAGACTGGTACCATGTGGGTTGGAGCCATATCTTTGGGATAAGGCTTTGGCCTTGCCATTTCTGGTTCAGTAAGTCAAGATAAAGTTGAACTGGGAGAAGAATAGGGCTCACCGGAGCTGTCGTTGGTTTACAACCTTAGCCCTGCACAGGTACTCCAGGTTCATATAATCAGTAAACACTTGGACTGTGTGATGGACCCCTTCCAAGTAGTATTGCCACTCTTCAAAGATAGTCTTAATTGCCATGAGCTCCTCGTTCAAGATCTCATCGTTTGGCTCAGCAGGGGCCAGTTTCCTCAAGTAGTGAGTGATACTGCAACCTATTTGCTTGGGTCTGGGCCTTTGGGAGAGCACTGCCCAGATGGCCATAGTAGAGATATCTGCTACCACAACAAAAGCTTGCATCATGCCTGGGTGGGCCAATACTGCCGTGGTGGTGAAGGAAAGCTTCAGCTACTCAAATGTGTGCAGGGGCCTCAGGTGACCAATGGAACCAGGCATTTTTCTGGAATAGGGCAGTGAGGGGCTCAACTTGTTTTGAAAAATTCAAAATTAACTTCCAGTAAAAGTTTGCAAAGCCTAAAAAATGCTGGGTCCTGGGCAGCCAGACTTAGTAGTCAGAGCCAAAGTCTGCAGTCATGAGTCAGGTGTCAAGAATCAGCTGGGTCGGGACACCAGGAGGTCAGAAGCTGAATAAAAACTGGAGATCAGACCAGTTGGGAACCAGAGTCAGGCCAGGTCAGGATTCCAGAGATCAGAGGCAAGAGACAAACAGGAGCTCAGGAACCGCAAGTCAGATGCCATGAATCAAGCAGGGCCAGGATGTCAGGAAATCAAGCTGGGGGAGCAGGCGCAGAGTGGAGCCCAGTTGTTCAAACACCTTCCAATGCCTGCTGCTGGCTTAAGTAAAGCCAGTGGGTTAATCAGATGCTGTGTGACTCCACCCCTTGGACCTCCCAGGCACAGCCTCCTAATGGGGCTGGCCGTCACGGCTCCCAGGTAAGCAATTATCAGCAGATTGCCAGGTGGAGAGTGGGCGTATTGCTGCTCCCACGAACCCTGTGAGCCCTGGTTAGAAACCCGGGGATCATGGCAGTATTTACGTTTAGCTGTATTAAAATGCATATTGTTTGCTTGGGCACAGTTTACCAAGAGATCCAGATCACTCTCAATCAGTGACCTGTCCTCTTCATTATTTACCACTCCCCCAGTTTTTGGGTCACCTGCAAACTTTATCAGTGAGGATGTTTGTTTTCTTGCAGGTCATTTATAAAAATGTCAAACAGCATAGGGCCAAGAACTGATCTCTGTGGGCCCCCTCTGGAAACCCACCACTTGACGATGATTCCCTGATTGCAGTAACATTTTGAGAACTTTCAGTTAGCCAGTTTTTAATCCATTTAATGTGTGCCATGTTCATTTTGTATCTTTCTAATGTTTTAACCAAGATGTCACATGGTACCACGTCCAACGGCTTACAGAATTTACATCAACACTATTACTTTTGCCAACCAAACTTGTAACGTATCAAAAAACCCATCAAGTTAGTTTGACAGGATCTATTATTCATAAACTCATACTGATTTGCATTAATTACACTACTTTTCTTTAATCCTATATTAATTGAGTCCTGTATCAGCTGCTCTATTATCTTGCCCAGGATCAATATCAGGCTAAAAGGCCTATAATTACCCGGGTCATCCCATTTACCGTTTTTTTAAAAATTGGCACAACATAGGCTTTCTTCCAGTCTTCTGGAACTTCCCCAGTGCTCCAGGACTCATGGAAAAAATCAACATTAATGAATCAGCAAGCTCCTCAGACAGCTTTTCTAACACTCTTGGATGCAAGGTGTATGGACCTGTGATTTAAAAATAAAAGGAGTACTTGTGGCACCTTAGAGACTAACCAATTTATTTGAGCATAAGCTGTAGCTCACGGAAGCTTATGCTCAAATAAAGTGGTTAGTCTCTAAGGTGCCACTAGTACTCCTTTTCTTTTTGCGAGTACAGACTAACACGGCTGTTACTCTGAAACCTGATTTAAAAATGTTTAACTTTAGTAGCTGTTTTTAAACATCCTTCAGAGATACTAGTTGACTAGAAAGAGAGTTATCACCATATGATGAGACTATATCATCTGTTTTTCCCCACAAATACAAGCCAGAAATATTTATTGAACACTTACGCCTTTTCTGTCATATTATTGATAATTCTCCGTCTACTAATGGGCCAATGCCATTGTCAGGATCCTTTTTGTTCCTAACGTATTTATAAAACTCTTATTGCCCTTAAATCCACTGGCCATAGATTTTCTCTTGTGTCCTATTGCTGGCCTTACCAATTTTTTACAGTTCCTAACTTCTGATTTATATCAATTACTATCAATGTCCCTTTCTTCCATTTGTTATATGTGACTTTTTTTTTAGCTGCCTTCATTTCCCCTCTAAACCAGGTTTCTTTTTTAACTTGCATAGCCTTCTTCTTTGATTGTGGCTTTTTGGGAATCTAGTCAGATGTTTTTAAATGATTCCCAATGATCTTTCACTGTTAAATTATCAACTATCCAATTTATTTTCTACTTTTTTCTCTTTATCTCAACTATCCAGTTAATTACTGAACAGTTATAGAATAATGAGCGCCACTAAATATAAAGTTGCCATGTATACAAATTACTTAGAACAAAAGAGAAAATATTTTAATTAGTCTAATTACTGAAAACTGGGTAACGGGGGGGGGGGGAACACAAGCAAGCAGCAAATTTAAAATCTATAAAGAGGTAAATAAAGAAGTAGCATAGAACATGCCAATGAACATTGGTAGATGTAAAAATTAAAAGTACAAAATAAATTACGCTAAGATGTTTCAGGCTGAGGACTTTGGAGTGTGACTTTAATGTGCAGAAGGCATTACAGAAAATAAATAGGGAGTTCTGTGCAAATGTTCTCTTTTAATATTTTAGATTTGAGCGTTCAAGAAACTGAAATGTAAGAGGACAGGAAAACTGACAAATAGATGTTTATTTAGCCTAATTGAAAGGCAACAAAGAATAAGGGAAATGAATGTAATTGACATAAAATACTTTAGATGCAATCTTAGCAAGCCATTTTCTTTTCAGCTCAGTACAGATGTATGAGTAAGAAGCATTTTTCCAGGTGAGATCTAGCAGTTGAAACGACTGTGGCAATAATCTGCTGGGGGAATTTGGGCAAATTGCACAAGCTATATGTTGTAGTTTCCCCATCTATGAAATGAAGAAATAGGAGATGCTGCTGCAAATAAATAATGGTAGTATTACATCAGTGCAAACTATGCTTCCTTAGGAAGATGTTAGGAACTGCCTAAAAGACAAAATTCAGGAAAAGAAATAAGCAGAAACAAAAAACAAACAAACAATCACCCACATTTCTGAATGATCCAATGAAGTAGAAAGAGTTCATATGCCAAACAGATAATTAGTCTTTAAAAAAGCCACAGTGACAATAATAACAAATCATAGAATCATAGAATATCAGGGTTGGAAGGGACCCCAGAAGGTCATCTAGTCCAACCCCCTGCTCAAAGCAGGACCAATTCCCAGTTAAATCATCCCAGCCAGGGCTTTGTCAAGCCTGACCTTAAAAACCTCTAAGGAAGGAGATTCTACCACCTCCCTAGGTAACGCATTCCAGTGTTTCACCACCCTCTTAGTGAAAAAGTTTTTCCTAATATCCAATCTAAACCTCTCCCACTGCAACTTGAGACCATTACTCCTCGTTCTGTCATATGCTACCATTGAGAACAGTCTAGAGCCATCCTCTTTGGAACCCCCTTTCAGGTAGTTGAAAGCAGCTATCAAATCCCCCCTCATTCTTCTCTTCTGCAGGCTAAACAATCCCAGCTCCCTCAGCCTCTCCTCATAACTCATGTGTTCCTGTCCCCTAATCATTTTTGTTGCCCTTCGCTGGACTCTCTCCAATTTATCCACATCCTTCTTGAAGTGTGGGGCCCAAAACTGGACACAGTACTCCAGATGAGGCCTCACCAATGTCGAATAGAGGGGAACGATCACGTCCCTCCATCTGCTCGCTATGCCCCTACTTATACATCCCAAAATGCCATTGGCCTTCTTGGCAACAAGGGCACACTGCTGACTCATATCCAGCTTCTCGTCCACTGTCACCCCTAGGTCCTTTTCCGCAGAACTGCTGCCTAGCCATTCGCTCCCTAGTCTGTAGCTGTGCATTGGGTTCTTCCGTCCTAAGTGCAGGACCCTGCACTTATCCTTATTGAACCTCATCAGATTTCTTTTGGCCCAATCCTCCAATTTGTCTAGGTCTTTCTGTATCCTATCCCTTCCCTCCAGCGTATCTACCACTCCTCCCAGTTTAGTATCATCCGCAAATTTGCTGAGAGTACTATCCACACCATCCTCCAGATCATTTATGAAGATATTGAACAAAACCGGCCCCAGGACCGACCCTTCGGGTACTCCACTTGATACCGGCTGCCAACTAGACATGGAGCCATTGATCACTACCCGTTGAGCCCGACAATCTAGCCAGCTTTCTACCCACCTTGTAGTGCATTCATCCAGCCCATACTTCCTTAACTTGCTGACAAGAATACTGTGGGAGACCGTGTCAAAAGCTTTGCTAAAGTCAAGAAACAATACATCCACTGCTTTCCCTTCATCCACAGAACCAGTAATCTCATCATAAAAGGTGATTAGATTAGTCAGGCATGACCTTCCCTTGGTGAATCCATGCTGGCTGTTCCTGATCACTTTCCTCTCATGCAAGTGCTTCAGGATTGATTCTTTGAGGACCTGCTCCATGATTTTTCCAGGGACTGAAGTGAGGCTGACTGGCCTGTAGTTCCCAGGATCCTCCTTCTTCCCTTTTTTAAAGATTGGCACTACATTAGCCTTTTTCCAGTCATCCGGGACTTCCCCGGTTCGCCACGAGTTTTCAAAGATAATGGCCAATGGCTCTGCAATCACAGCCGCCAAGTCCTTCAGCACTCTCGGATGCAACTCGTCCGGCCCCATGGACTTGTGCACGTCCAGCTTTTCTAAATAGTCCCTAACCACCTCTATCTCCACAGAGGGCTGGCCATCTCTTCCCCATTTTGTGATGCCCAGCGCAGCAGTCTGGGAGCTGACCTTGTTAGTGAAAACAGAGGCAAAAAAAGCATTGAGTACATTAGCTTTTTCCACATCCTCTGTCACTAGGTTGCCTCCCTCATTCAGTAAGGGGCCCACACATTCCTTGGCTTTCTTCTTGTTGCCAACATACCTGAAGAAACCCTTCTTGTTACTCTTGACATCTCTGGCTAGCTGCAGCTCCAGGTGCGATTTGGCCCTCCTAATAACATTCCTACATGCCCGAGCAATATTTTTTTATATTTTATATTTTTTAATATATTTTTATACTTCAATATTTTTATATTTCATTGGGATGGTTTGTCCCTGTAACCTCCACAGGGATTCCTTGAAATACAGCCAGCTCTCCTGGACTCCTTTCCCCTTCAAGTTAGTCCCCCAGGGGATCCTGGCCACCCGTTCCCTGAGGGAGTCGAAGTCTGCTTTCCTGAAGTCCAGGGTCCGTATCCTGCTGCTTACCTTTCTTCCCTGCGTCAGGATCCTGAACTCAACCAACTCATGGTCACTGCCTCCCAGATTCCCATCCACTTTTGCTTCCCCCACTAATTCTACCCGGTTTGTGAGCAGCAGGTCAAGAAAAGCGCCCCCCTAGTTGGCTCCTCTAGCACTTGCGCCAGGAAATTGTCCCCTACGCTTTCCAAAAACTTCCTGGATTGTCTATGCACCGCTGTATTGCTCTCCTAGCAGATATCAGGAAAATTAAAGTCACCCATGAGAATCAGGGCATGCGATCTAGTAGCTTCCGTGAGCTGCCGGAAGAAAG
The DNA here is from genome assembly GCF_965140295.1 of Lepidochelys olivacea. NCBI lineage: Eukaryota > Metazoa > Chordata > Testudines > Cheloniidae > Lepidochelys > Lepidochelys olivacea. The sequence continues at coordinate 14,482,581 of NC_140412.1, forward strand.
CCTCATCTACCTCATCCCCTTGGTATAATATAATACATGTATAATATGTATAATATAATACATATTATAAGATTGTATTTATCAGATAACATGGCCTGAAAAGTTCCTAGCATTACGGATCATAGGTAGTTAAGGGTGAACATAATGCTGTTTGAACCAGGTGTTCTTTAGGACTAAATCATAATGCAAGTAGCAAATAAGGTATTAGACAAACAATGTACCTTTCTAGGACTCCAAAATTACTTCATCTAATCTTGAAGGCATTTAGCTCCATGTGTCTTTAAAAAGTATTGCAACTTTCATCCCATTTTTGGCTGGTCCCTTGCAGAGATTTACTTACGAGAACAGCCATCTTTAAATGACGTGAGGAAAAAAAGAAGAGGATTTTATTTATTTCTTTATTTAACCTTTGTGGGGATTGTAAAGAATTCAGCACGTGCACTAGGTTTAAAGCGTGGAAAAGAAATGAAAGAGGGAAGGTGAAGGCCATAAGCACGGCACATATAGCAATAAGGGGCCCAATTCTGATGTCATATCAGTGTAAGTCCAAATGTGCATCTACAGTGCACACTCTTTTCAAGGGTGTGTAGAGCATATGCACTACACAGTCTTGTAGCACTGGTATGAGTAGTACTTCTTAGGTGAGTAAAGACATTCCTGAACTCTGTGAGCATGTCCCTGGGTATGTACCCTACACAGCTGTCTACTTGCCCAAGCACTGCTTCCCTGTCTACACTGCTATTTTTTGCAGTGTTATGTCCTGATGCCTCCTTGCTGCATGGGTCTTTCCCTGCTACAGTGAAAGACTCCAGCAGCAGGGAAAGGTGCTGGCAAGGTACTCCCCTTAGGAAGGACCAAGCAGTTGCACACATACCAAATGGGATATGACGACCGAGGAAGGAATACTGCAGAAAGGGACCTGAGGGTCATAGTGGATCATAAGCTAAAAGTGAGTCAACAATGCGACACTGTTTCAAAGAAAGCAAACATCGTTCTGGGATGTATTAGCAGGAGTGTTGTAAGCAAGACACGGGAAGTAATTCTTCCACTCTACTCCACGCTGATAAGGCCTCAACTGGAGTATTATGTACAGTTCTGGTCACCACATTTCAGGAAAGATGTAGACAAATTGGAAAAAATCCAGAGAAGATCAACAAAAATGATTAAAGGTCTAGAAAACATGACCTATGTGGGAAGATTGAAAAAAAATGTTTTTTTTTAGTCCGGAGAAGAGAAGACTGAGAGGCAACATGATTACAGTTTTCAAGTACATAAAAGGTTGTTACAAGGAGGAGGGAAGCAAATTGTTCTCCTTAACCTCTGAGAATAGGAAAGAAGCAATGGGCTTAAATTGCAGCAAGGGCAGTTTAGATTGGACAGTAGGAAAAACTTCCTAACTGTCAGGGTGGTTAAGCACTGGCATAAATTGCCTAGGGAAGTTGTGGAGATTTTTAAAGAATGGGTTAGAATAACACCTGTCAGGGATGGTTTAGATCGTACTTAATCCTGCCATGAGTACAGGGGGCTGGATTAGATGAACTCTCAAGTATAGATGTGGTCCAAGGTGGTCTGGTGGTTCGGGACCAGGACTGAGAAGATCTGGCTTCAATTCCTGGTTCTGCCAACAGTTTCCCTGTGTGACCTTGGATGAATCACCTTATTTTTGTGTGCCTCAGTTCCTCATCTGTTATGGGATAATAGCACCTGCTTGCATTACAAGGGGTGATGGTCCTCATTGGTGGGTGGAGTAGTGTCACCTAGTGGTCGGGACGTGCAGGGGGGTTGTTGGTAGTGGAGCCCAGGCTCTCCCACTCCACTGGGCTCCAACCCAGGGCCCTTTAAGGACTACCAGTGGTCTGACATCTAGGGTGCTTAAGGCTGCCCTCCCTGGGCCACTTTCTACCACCACCCTGCAATTGTAGCAAAATCATTGTGTTAATGTGGTGTGAAGGGTGTCTACTCACCACACGGCAGCTGCATGCAGCCCAGTAGCTTCTTCTCTCTTGGGCGGCAACTGCCTCCTCCCACAGTGAGGCCCATCCTCCTGGGCCAGCTCAGTCCTAAGGCTGTCCCCTGCTGGGTTAACCCTAACCAAACAAAGGGAATTAACAAAACTTGGAGTTCATATGAGACAGAGAGGGGAATGCTTTCTTCTCGGGCTGTCTCTCTAGCAGGTCCTCCGATCCCTCAAGGAGGAATCTTTGGGCAGTTGTCTTAGGGGGAGATTCCCCCCTTCCCCCAGGTCTCCTCTGCTGGAGCTGCCAGTAGCAGGTCTGCAAAAAGAAAAGGAGTACTTGTGGCACCTTAGAGACGAACAAATTTATTTGAGCATAAGCTTTCGTGAACTACAGCTCACTTCATCAGATGCATTCAGTGGAAGATACAGTGGGGAGATTTTATATGCACAGAAAACATGAAACAATAGGTGTTACCATACACACTGTAATGAGAGTGATCAGGTAAGGTGAGCTATTACCAGCAGGAGAGAAAAAAAAACCTTTTGTAGTGATAATCAAGGTGGGCTATTTCCAGCAGTTGACATGAACGTCTGAGGAACAGTGGGGGGGGGGGGGGAAATAAACATGGGGAAATAGTTTTACTTTGTACAATAGTCTAAAAAGGTTGAAAGCCAATGTATTAAAGTATCTGTAGTACCCAGGAGAGACTGGAATTTGGGCCAGTTTTTTTTCTGTTTTCTCAGTTGCATGTCTGGAGTGACTCCATCAAAGTAAACAGTGAATCTGTAATTACTTCTGTAAAAATGAGATTAAAAAACAGCCCTGCTTGTCCTCTTTGATCTTGCAATGATTTCATGAGCGAGGCAGAACAGTGATAGACCTGGGTCCTAGTGGCTGCAGTACCAGAGCCTCTGGGCAACGCAAAGGGTTGGGTGGGGGGAGGGAGGGAGCAGGGAGATGCCCATTTAATTATTTCTTGGCTTTCTACCACTGTCTCTTCAGAGAGGAACCTAGGGAACAGTGGATGTTCTGCTTAATGGTCTAGTCCTCTCCCTTTTTATCCAATTCCATCACCTTTTTGTTCTTTCTCCTCAATTCTGCTGCTGTCATGATCCCCATGCCAATACCCTTTTCACAGCAACTCCCTACAATCCCTTCTGAACAAAACTATAGAGTTTACAGCCAGGAAGGACCACCAGATCATCTAGTCTGACTTCCTGTCTATCATGGGCCACTAATACCACCCAGCCACCCGCACACCAACAATAAGAATTAGACCAAACTATTACAGCCCTCAGGAGATGAAACAATTGTGTGCCACAGGCAAAGAACAGGAGGGGCTGAGCTGTACCAACAGTCAAGGTCCTGCATTGGTTTAGTGAGATATACCCAGATGATCTGCGCTAGCCCAAGATGTTTTGCCACCCAGGGTGGCAAACAGTTTCAGCGCCCCCCTGGGTGGCAAGTTAAAAACACACACAGACATACACAAACACCTGGCTGAGCGATGTGGTGACCTTCCCAAACCCCAGCCCTTGGTGCCAAGAGCAACACCCTGATTGTCTGCCTCTCAGGCCAGTGTTGCAGATAACTCTAGCAAGTAGGGTGACCAGATGTCCTGATTTTATAGGGACAGTCCCGATTTTGGGGTCTTTTTCTTATATAGGCTCCTATTACCCCACACCTCCTGTCCTGATTTTTCACATTTGTTGTATGGTCACCCTACTAGCAAGTGACCCACGTCCTAGGCTTCAGTTCTGAGGTTCCTGCCAATCTGAGCTGCAGAAAAATTCCTACCCAACCCTGATATGGCAATCAGTATGACCCTGAGCATGTGCTAAAAATAAAATCTGCAAACATCAGACACTAATTTACCTGAGTTAGCTTCACTGATTTTTGGTGAATTTGCTTGTGTCCACCACTCAGAGGGAGTTGATAGAAGGCAGGGCAAGGTGCAGAGGCAGGAGGAATGCGTAAGTGACAGTGAAACCATCCTCATTGCCAAGGTGTTTCATGGTGTAACAGAACAAACCCTCTGAAGTCAAAAGACTTTCTCTCTTGCAATATCGTCCTGTGGGCAGCCACCTTTGTACAGCACCAAGCTGCGTGCTCTGCTGCCACCTAACTATCCCACATCACTTCAGCATTTTCTTCCCATGCCAACTTGAGAGCCTCCCTGAGAACTTGACTGCCTATGCCAGTGGTGGCTATAGGTCAAATGTGTAGGTAGGTTCTATAGTCTACATTAACTGTACGTGTGCACACTAATTAATGGCACTTTTGAACGTCACTCTCCATGCTCTGTTATGGCTGGCAGGCTGGTCAATGAAGCGCTGCTGTCTCTTTGGACGCCCCGACAAGAATGTGCTTACACTAAGTGCTCGTAAGGACAATTTTGAAAGTGCCCCTTAATGCTCTACTGGATAGTTAAATGAAGTGTTGCTACTGTACTAACATGCACATCAACATCATAGTCTGGGGGCACTGGAGCAGCTGTCCTCCACAGATCCTTCATCTGAATGTTATTCCATTAAGTCAAGAGCTTCCCCCTTGAAGCTGCATTTTGCAACAATGCATCAAAGGGGTAGTTCTGCCATTAACTGTGAATGGTGCATAGAATTGGTATTACGGTTTCTGTGCTTCACTGGTGGTTCTTTTCCTCATTTTTCTGAGTGGACCAGTGTTCCATGGGCCTCAATGACATTGGTTAGTCTCTAAGGTGCCACAAGTACGCCTTTTCTTTTTGCGAATACAGACTAACACGGCTGTTCCTCTGAAACCTGCTCCACATTGTGCGTGTGGTTGCTGTCATTTACATAGCTCTGATCCATAGGGAGACTCAGTGATCTGAATTGGACTCTTGATCTTCCATTGTCCTTCCATCATGAAGCACATTCTACTGGCAGTTTTTGCTCATGATCATAGCCAAAACAAACAAATGCAAAACTCCATCATATCAGAATGATGGAGTTACTTTTTGTAAAAGCAATAATCCAGGATTTTTTACTGGAGATTCGTGATGTGCTCTTAGGGCTGGTCAAAAGTTTTCTATCAGAACTGATTTTCCCCTCCAACAGAAAATTAGACTTTTGACTAAACAACTTCGTTGCAAATAGGGTCAGGTTTCCATGGAAAAATCTGATTTTTCATCAAAATATTTTGGCCAAAATTGGAAGTTATAGCACCTTGTAGGTGTTTTAGTTTGCTCCTCATGTCTTTGTTCTCCCCTGGGAGTTGGGATCTCCAGCTGGACTACATCTCCCATGATGCCTAATATAGTTATGGACCCAAATGGAAGTTATGGCACCTCACAGACATTTTAGTTTGCTCCTCATGTCCTTGTTCTCCCCTGGGAGTCAGGATCTCCAGCCATGGACACCTCCCACGATGCCTAATATAGTTATGGACCCAAAGAGATGGGGCAAGTCTTAGTTTCCTAGTCCTGGGGAGAAAATCTAAGAACAATAACAAACGGATACCTTACATTTATAAAGCATCAATCACCCCTAGAGTAGTTAGCTGGCATACCTTATTATAGCCCACATGTACCACAAAATCTTTATCCCCAACTGAATTGCAGCACCTCTGGGGTGGGACATGATAGCTATTTATTAATGATATTACTGCACGGCCTGAAAGCTCCAGCCAAGATTGGGGCTCCATTGTGCTAGGTGCTGTACAGGTTTGCAATAAGAGACTGTCCCCGTGCCCAAGAGCTTACACAATAGATAGACAAGACAGACGAAGGGTGAAAAGGGAAACAGGTACAGAGAAATAGAATGATTTGTTCAAATTCACATAACAGCTTAGAGGCAGAGATAGATTTACCACCTACATCCCCTGAACCCCAGTCCAGAGTTCTATCCATTGGGTCGTCCTGCCTCTGCACAATAATGTTATAACACAACAACAGTGCACAATACTACACAAGCATTTAGGAAAAGAGGTAAATCAGAGTGTGATATCCTCTTTAGGCAGCAGGGGAAGCTATAGTCAGAAATCAGTTGGGATTTGACACATGGATTAAATAAACTTTATGGCCTATGTTATGCTGAACGCAGTATTTTATATTCAAAGCTGAATAATTTCAGTTTGCATGTATAGGAATTCATCGTGTCTGAAACCTGAGAACTGTTCTGAAAGTTGCCCTGAAACATAATGAGTTGTGAAAGCAATATTGGAAAGGAGATTCCTATATAATGTATATCTCTGGGAATCTGGGTATCCACAGGTAATAAATGTATTATAATTTTAATGAGACTTTCATGTTATGACTCTGGATACAAGAAGACATAACTTCTCTTAATATAAAATTACCTTTGTTAATCTGTGGGAGTTATTAATTTCAGACAAAAGTTTTGCTTTTTTGAATGGCCAGACAAATGAAATTACTCATTAGTTTGAGGGTAGGTGACACAGATATCATAGAAAGTGAAACAGAGACATATTGGGCAGCTTGCTGGAAAGTGAAATTGAAGCAAATAGTGACCATTGACATGTGGGAGAGTGGCCACTTCTGCAACAAGCTTTTTTATCTATTGTCTGTTAATACATTTGAGCAGCACACAGGACATGCTTCATGCTGCTGCTGATCACGTCTTGGAACCACCAACAAGAAATGAGAGGAAAAAACTCTTGAGGGAACTGAAGTATCCCTTACCCCTGGCAGATCTATGAGTGGTTTATTATAATGGTCTCAAGTTGCAGTGGGGGAGGTTTAGGTTGGATATTAGGAAAAACTTTTTCACAAGGAGGGTGGTGAAGCAGTGGAATGTTACCTAGGGAGGTGGTGGAATCTCCATCCTTAGAGGTTTTTAAGGTCAGGCTTGAGAAATCCCTGGCTGGGATGATTTATTTGGGGATTGGTCCTGCTTTGAGCAGGGGGTTGGACTAGATGGCCTCCTGAGGTCCCTTCCAACCCTGATATTCTATGATCTTATGATTCTATCACTTATGATGCAGGGGAAGGCATCCATATTGACTCTGGCCACTGGGCCACCCAATCCTATAAGAGAGAGGGCAGCCCTTTGGCCTCCTAGGTGCTATAGGAATACAAATCGTTAAGTAATGATGGTGACGATGCACTCAGGAGTACGTGGGGGACAATGAAACCCAACAATGGATCCAGTTCAGAGAGAATTCAAATAACAAACGACAGTGTTAAAGTTGTACAGAGATGATCATAGACAAGAGATTACGGTAGGGTGGGTTCTGTTCCCAATACTGGCTGTTGGACCACCTGTAATTCAGCTTAGCAGGACCAGCCCAGGCAAGGTCTTTTGAACAAGCCACAAAGTACTGGAAATAAGAGAGGAATTGGGAATGCACCTCCCTGGGACACTTTGCAAAAGTTATGCTATTTGGTACAATTTAAAGCCAAAAGGAAGATTCACTGTGATTAGCACTAGATCAAAGTAATCACTGGCAGGGAAAGTAAAACATTATGCAAGACAGGAAAATTGCACCAGAAACAGGGCACTGCCCCCCGTTTCCCATCATTATTACAAGAAACAGACATGCCTGTGATTAACTGAAATGTCTTTCGGAATTTTTACCACACCTTGGGCACAAATGCATTTTAAAAAGTGTATTTCTGTGTTGTTTTGGGTCTTCTTCCTTCAGCCCACTCACAACTGGAAATGGGGCTGTCTTTTTTCCTCGCTCTGGTCCCTTGTTCCATCTCTCCCTCCATTGTCCTGCCTCTTGCTCCTGCATTGGTCTCTCCCTCCATCCTTCATGTTCTCTTTACTCCTTGTCACTTCTTTCTCCCTCTTCTTTATTTCAAATGCTCCTTCAGGGCTCCAAAATTGTGACCCATTCACATATCATATGCTACCTCCCTCTCTCTCAAACACATGCCCAGTGGAGCAAGGGGCGAAGTGGAAGAGAATGGAGCCTGCACCTGGATGGTAGAAAAGGAGATGTGTTAGCCAAGTCTCTCCCCAACTTGTCTGATTTAATTTTACTCTCCACAATTTGCAAACAGTTTTTCTTATCATCTATCTAAACGCCACAACAGGGGAACAATATATAGTTTTTTGCCCCTAATCCTCATAGCAGAACTTGGGGGAGAGGGTTTCCTCACCCCATTCCCACATTAGAGGCCATGGGTGGCTCTGCTCTGGAGGCCTATGTGATTCTCCTCATAAGGAGATAGCTGAAGATGGGGTGGCACCGTACCATCTCCACAACAGCAACATGAGAGAAAGACTTTCCATGCATGACACTCTGCCTGCATTCCTTAGAAGCTTTGCTGTGCACGTGCTTAGATGCTATAGTGATGGTCTTTATGGAAAAAGCGTGACCAGATTGACAGAACCCGGGGGAGTTCTCTAAACTCCCGTTCTGCGCCTTGAGATGTGGAAGTGGGGAGATATTGCCCATAGTGCTAAGGTTATGGGACAGAATATCACAGCAGCAAAGTGCTAAGAGATTTCGAGATGGAGAATATGAAATGTTGCAGCAACACTTGAAATGTAATCTAAAAAATAGATCTCCACTAGGACCATGTTTTCTGAACTGGAGAGAGAAAATGAAATTGCTGACTATCGTGGGGCTGGTGCAGAAAAGTGGTTGAGCTGATGTACTGTGGACAGAATTCTACTCCCAGCTATGCTGGTAGCAGCAGCATAAATCTGGAGTGGCTGTGTGGCAAGCAGACTCCTACATACGTACAGAGGACCTCTGTTGTCATCAGTGGAGTTATTCTAGATTTACCCCTGTGTAACTGTGACCAGAATCTGGCCTAATGTGGCCTACGCAACGTCACTGGAGCACAACAGGGGGCACCAAAGCCTAAAGGCCAAATTCTGCCCTGATTATGGAGGTTGGATGAAGTGTCAAAGTAAATGGGTCTACACAGGGTGTAAATCAACACATAATGTGACCTACAGTGTCAGCCTTTATTCGGAATTTCCTTAATTTGGCTAAATTAGATCCTCTACCATCAACTTGAATAACTTTTTCCCGTGCTTAATTTTGTGAGATGTGCAATCAGCCTCTGGTATCTTTGCAGGGTTTTTTTTTCCTTTTTAGCTGACCCTTATGTCTGCCTATTTTCTCCTCACTTGTAATAGGTGTTATCTTTGGCACTGGAATTTGAGGTAAATGAGGAGCGAGCAGAGATCAGAGTCTATTGTACTCGTTAATGAAACCTCTGACTGTTTTGGCCTTAGTGCATAATAGACAGTCTGCTGAAGAGACAAAGATCCAGCATGATAGAATGCTACAAGCCATTGCTTTGTCAACATCACAGTCAGAAAATAGGTGTATGGGGGGTTAGTGCTTTAGTCTTTCATCTTTAGAAACCTGGGTTCAAATCCTAGACCCTAGATCACAAAGGAAATTGCATTTAATTTCTTTGGAATCTCCATCTCACATCTCAAACCAGTCACGTGAGTTAGCATGATTGACAGCTCTGCTCATGATGATTGGGACTGGAGTGGTAGGGTCTGGTCCATCAGGCCAGAGAAGTATATGGATCTGAGGAAGCTCTATGAGGGAGGGGATGTGTCTGATGATTAGAGCAGGGGCTTAGCAGGCAGGATTACTGGGTTCTATTCCCTTTTCTGCCACTGACCTGTTTTATGTCTTTGGACAAGTCAATAATGGCTGAATCTCTGATAGTGTGTGCATCCCATGTAGGCATGTGTGGACTGTTCTTAATGATCCCTGCTCCACTGGAGAGAGAGCAATGGAGAGAGAATGGAGCAAAGACTCCACAATCCCCATGGAGAGAAATTTGGGGAAGAAGCATATGAAGACACCAGTGGAAGGAACCTGAAGATGTCTTTCTCCCACAAAGGCAACTGCAGGTAGGAATTATTAGTTTTGTGCATCAGGTAAAATTAGAGAGCTTCAAAATCATTCTTTTTTCCATTCACTCAGGGAACCCTGCTGTTCCCTTCCACCCCCCTTTCCCCCCGCCCCTTTGTATTATATACCGCACTCTAGTCTTCACACACTCAATTTTCCTAACTGTGTTTAGTTATAATTTTCACTCCCTCTCTTTCATGCTGACCTCCTTCTTTCACTGTAGAGGACTTCCCATGGGAGGGAGCAGGAGCGAGTGATCAGGGCAACATCTCCTCGTCCCCTCTGAGAGGCTTAGAGTTCTCAGGCCAGGGCAGAGGAGCCTATGAATTTGGCAGGCAGTTCAGACCCTTCTACTTGTTGGCTGGTGAGACAGAGGAGGCAGAGCTTGGGGGATAGAGATGCACAGAGCAGCCTCCTGCTGCTGCTTGCTGGACAGTGCAAGGAGCAGATTAATCAGGGTTCATTCAAGGTGCTGGACCTACTGCTAAGCCTTGGCCAAGGACAGTGCTGATCTACTGGTAGTTTAGACATGGCCTTATACTAGGGTCTACTTTGGAACAGCTGCTAGAAAGGAATGAAAAACACACACTGGGGACAGTGGGTTACCCTTGCACCTCCCATCTTAGTTCATTTCCTCCCTCACCTGACCTGACCTTTGAAAAATTGTCCTTGTGACATATAATTAAGTTCTGGCAGCTATGATTTCTGTCATCCTGGTATAACAGAGCCAAATTTGGCCCAAAGTGCTTTGTTCTTGATGGCAGCTAACGAGGCATTATTTATTTAATTCAGCAAACTCAAAAAGAGTTTGGTGTGTTTTTGATTTTTTTTTATACGTCCATCTCATTCTAAAACCAGCCAAACTTGATTTGGTGGAAAGATTCTCTCCCAAGCTTACATATTATGACCTGACTTTCAGCCCAGCAGGAGTACTTTTTCCACAAAGTTATATGGGGGTTTTAATGGATGTATCATCTCCACCTTAATTATTGCAGTACAAGAAGGAAACGTTGTAATACTCATGACAGCAAGTAAAAAATAACTTAGATGTAATACATGGGAATGTCTATTTTCAGGAGAAGCGAAATTATTGATCTCTGTGCTACTGGCTCTTAGCAGCATCCAGTTCTGGAATTCATAAGAGTGAATTGAAAAAAAAGGAAGGTGAAAAGCCTTTTTAAGAACCCAGTCTGTGAGGTGAGGTGCAGTCAATGGCAGCTGAAGGAGCTGGCGGCTCCTCAGGATCAGAACATAAAGCCCCAATCCTGCAAGACTCTTCTCTGGGGGATGAACTCTGTACCCCCATTGATTTCCATGGGGCTTCCTGCTCATGCAGGGCTTATTGCAGGATTGGGGCCTAATATTCCATGTAACTTGTATTCTATCTAGGAACATGTAGTCTATTACAGTCTGCCCCTACTCCCATTGAAATCAGTTAAGTCTACACAGCAGAAAGAAGTGTGTTCTTAATGTGGATTAGTTAACAGGTTAAAATAGGAGTGAAGCCACAGTGACTTGGCTTTTAACTCAGGTTAGCAGCTCAGGTTCAACCCCTAGCGAACTTATAGGCTTTAATTCAAACTGCTAACCAGAGTTAAAAGCCGAGTTGCCACATCTTCACTGCCGTTTTAATCTGAGTTAGCTAACCTGATTTTAACTTGATTTGATTTGATTTTGCAGTGTAGATACACCCTGTAGCAACCCTTTCATTCCAGGGTATAGAATAGACATGTAGAGTTAGCATGAATGCAATTTATATATATACTAATAATTTGAAAAACATGTTTTCCTTTACAAGCTCAGAGTTTTGTGAGTATTTCTGGAGGTTTTGTTTTTCTTTTCAAGGTCAAGTATAATTTTAAACTGAGCATTTTCTAAGGCTGCCTTAGAAAAAAGACAGAAATATATATAAAAAAAGAAACTATTTCATACATAAATAGACTATAAGTAAAAAAAAAAGCTTCTCTGCCCACCTTTTACTATTTGGACCATGGTTTCATTAATCCGTCATTTGAATAAAGTATGGCAGGAACAGAATATTGAATATGTCATTAAAAAGTTACCACAGCAAGCACATTAAATTAATTGACATAGAAGTTTCTCACAGATAAACAGATATTAAAATTCAGGGGCGATGAATTACTATTCCTTGTCTGTATATGGTCCATGTTCATTTAGTTTACTTAACATACAGGGTCACTTCTGAACAGGTTTATATAAGCTAGTTTGGAAGGAAGTAATCTTAATGGTTAGCATCCAGAAGCTAGTTTCCCTAGAGATACAGTCTATTAGAGCAAGGCTCATCAGACCTAAATAACTACCTCCAGGCTAGCTGGAGAGACACAGTCAGCTTAAAAAAAAATCACACGTCTCTGATTTTTTTTAACATATTGTTACCTACAACTCCTAAACCTTGCTATAACAGAAGGTGATTAGACAATAAAATATACTGCTTGTTCCACTAAATTTGAGCATTTGTGAAGGGGATTGATTTACCTGTAGGGCACCTCCTTGGGACTGGGCGTGGCATACCAGCTCTCTCCCAGTCTAGTACCACCTGCCAACCATAGCTTCAGTGGTCTGCCTCTTCCCGTGACTTGGCCCTCCGGCCAGTTCACTTTAAAATCTATCCCCTGATGGGGTAGTCCACAAACAGAAACAAGGGGAATTAACACAAACGAATTGTCCCAAGGCTGGGTTGAGGCTCCCTTTGTTCAGAGGGTTCTCGTCAGTCTGTGGCCTTAAACTGAGTTCATAAGTAGTTGAGAGGAATGATCCCCTCTCAAAGTGAGTCAGCACCTGGCCCTCCCTTCCTACAGTATGGGCCACCAGGCAGCTCCTGCCTTCAGTCAACCCTCTCTCCAGGAGCTGCAGGTTTACTCACCTCCCTGGTCTGCCATCAGCTGAACTGGGTTTCTCTGTCTTAAGTGCCTCCCTCCAATCCTGACATCTCTCACAGGTGCCATGAGGCAAAGCCACCTAAGCCCACCTTAGTTTGTTAATACTGCATTGCCCAGTATGAGGTTTGTATACCCCATTGTAGCATTTGACAGCACTTTATTATTTCATTGTAGCACACTAGCACCTAGGGACCCAATCACAGAACCATAGAATCATAGAAGATTGGGGTTGGAAAGGACCTCAGGAGGTCATCTAGTCCAATCCCCTGCTCAAAGCAGGACCAACCCCAACTAAATCATCCCAGCTAAGGATTTGTCAAGCCGGTCCTTAAAAACTTCTAAGGATGGAGTTTCTACCACCTCCCTAGGTAACCCATTCCAGTGCTTCACCACCCTCCTAGTGAAATAGTGTTTCCTGATATCCAACCTAGACCTCCCCCACTGCAACTTGAGACTATTGCTTCTTGTTCTGTCATCTGCCACCACTGAGAACAGCCTAGTTCTATCCTCTTTGGAACCCCCCTTCAGGTAATTGAAGGCTGCTATCAAAAGGCTGCTATCAAGGATCAGAGCCCCCCATTATGCTAAGGAGGCTATGTACAAACAAGCAAAAATAAATAAATATATCTTGTCCCCGACCTGTCACATTGTAAGATTATAACAAAATGCAACTGGTGAGTGAATCAGACACTGGGGAGGTGGTCAGGTGGAAGGATGATATCTGTAGCTTGATCTATAGATTATGTTTAAGAATACCCAGCTATCACTTTGAGGGTCGACAGGTTCTTGTCCCAAGATCAGGCCCAGCATTATTAAAATTCCTATATAGTTGGGAACCCCAATGTTCACAGTTGCAACACTCGTACTATAGGAACTCATCTATATTTACAAATAATGTATTAATACATTTAGCATAGTCACAAACATTCTAACTCAGTGAGGTAGATAGATATAATACAGACAGTGCATCTGAACATCCATACTCCCACCATACCTGGCAGAACAACCTGAAATGTTAGCCATTATCTCCCTCATCACCGTCACCTTCCTCATCTTCACCGGTGGCCATCATTCTGGCACCTCCCATGGGCTACCTCTTTCTCTGTCTCTCTCTCTCCTCCTGCACACAGGCTGAGCTACAACTTTCATAATATGTTATGCTGACACTACCATGTCTACTGCATATTCAAGAGGGGTTTCTCCCCTCTTCCTTATTTGTATTTCCTACCGTTACTAACACTGAAGTGTCCTTCTTCTATAGTTTAGTATATTAATGATTTTAACTCGTTATCATATACATTAATTCCTTGCTTTGGCACACTTGTCTCATTGGGTGTTCTTTCCAAAAGCTGGTGTTAGCTTACATTTCTGGGTTTGGCTGATGTCATTATGAACAAAATGCCCCCTTATTCTCTACTTCCAGTTCCCCCAAAATATAGGGGTTACCATTGGGCTGTTTATCAAGGCCAAAGTTCATAGGCCTCAAGCTTCATGCTAACTGCTGAAGCCAATGTCTTACAGGATACAAGCCTGTGGGTTACTTGCATTACTGCTGATTATAATAAAGGCAGAATAATAAAGGCAAGGCAGCAAATATACAGTGGAATCTCAGAGTTATGAACACCAGAGTTGTGAACTGACCAGTTGACCCCCACACCTCCTTTGGAACCCGAAATATTCCATTAGGCAGCAGGAGAGACAAAAAAATAAAAAGCAAATACAGCACTGTGTTAAATGTAAACTACTAAAAAAAGGGGAAAGTAGCATTTTTCTTCTGCATAGTAAAGTTTCAACGCTGTATTAAGTCAATGTTCAGCTGTAAACTTTTGAAAGAACCACCATAATGTTTTGTTCAGAATTACGACCATTTCAGAGTTACGAACAACCTCCGTTCCTGAGGTGTTCGTAACTCTGCGGTTCTACTGTAGTAAAGGCAAGCTAGCCCTATGGGCTAGATGTACCGTTACACGCTGTGCGGTCAGTATTACTCTTTCCCCTGTATTGTCTCCTAGTCAATTTCCCCTTTTTGTTTTCCTCCGTCTTTCATATATTTGTAACAAAACAGGAAAAAGTGATTGTAAAACCACCAAACATGGCTAGCAGACTTTTTTTCCCCAGTGTAATCTAAAAACCTAAAACTGTATATACAGTGTGTCTATTGCACACACACACACACACACACACAGAGCATATACATATAAAATAGTACACACAGCCTCTGTGTGTATATAGCTCACACGGAACATGCGTGCGCATATAAGCATGTGTGTGTATATAGACATAAAATGTATGTACACAGGTGAACACCGAACACAAGGAAAGCTTTCAACAAGCAGACGCTGCTTCAGCCTCGTTCTCACCACGTCACTCTGAACACTCAATTACATCTTGTGCAGACAGCATTGTGCAGTATATGTATATTACTTCTCCTTTTATTGGTGAACGGCATGCAGTTGCCCTCTTCGAACTGAGAATACATCCCATGAAATGAACTACCATACAGGCACCTGTCCAGGTGACATGCTGACACATAGAACCTTTATGACCCACTCAGGGTAGTTTTATTGCTTCTGTCTTGGTGTCTGCAACTTCAAACTTGACCGTGGCAGAAGGTGCTGAAATGCTGTTAAAGATCTACCACTCGCTACTCTGCATAAGCCTTGCTCTGCGTATGAATGGCAGAGGTAGGGTGAACTTTACTGCAAAGCCAACCAATAGGAATCAGGCAGAAAGGAGGAGGTAGGGGAGGGATGAGCAGATATTTCTAGAGGATGTGCCAATATGCTCATCTCTTAATCACACCTCAAACAGCACAAATCTATCTCCGAACCTAGAGCATTTTCAGACATGCATAGGCTTCTCCAGCAGTGTGGTTTGTTTATTTATTTATTTACTGGGTGGGATTTTCACAAGCACCCGTGTGACTTTTGAAAGTCAAGGGGATTTGTGCCTGATGTGCAGCACTTGACACTTTCTGAAAATGAGGCTACTGTATGGTCTCTCGGGCCAGGCCATTGAGCACTGAGACACCCAAAATCACAGGCAGTTTCGAAAATCGTGGCCTGTATAAATAACAATAGTTAACCTGCCTTGCTACTATTGTTGTATAGGTAACATGCCTACTGTGTGTACAGTTTCTCCTGTTATCATATGGTATTTCCCCATTTCTGTTGGTTTTATACTGTTTTTCTTGGACAAACTACAGACTGTTGATTTATGCTCTAACTAAAAAGCTATCTGCTCAGGACTTAAGGGTCATCTGCAGAGCCCCTTCTTCCCTCCATGTGCTCATGGAATTTCCGGTGACACTCAGGGGGATGGTCTGGCATCCCTATGGAGGGGGAAACGAGCCCCCTTACTGTTTTGACAGGCAAGGGTGGTTTTATGTTTTGGAGGCATTGGTAAATACAGCTGACCTAAATGCCATTTGCAGCCCATCATATTACTCACTCTGCTTGTATGTTGCATCCCTTTCCTCTACCCTTTCACTATCTTTTCTGTTTACATTGTAAGTTCTCCAGGGCAGAGACTGGCCGCTGCTCCGCAGGGCCTCATTTTTGGTTGGGAACTAAGCAACTGACTTGTTTTAAATAAGAAACTTTTGTGATGTGCAATAAAGGTGAACCCATGATAGAACTAGCACAGATTTGCTGTGCTCAGGATGACACATCGCTTTTCCATCATCTCCCCTTCATCCAGGCAGGGTGTTTGTAGCATACCGGGTCTTGCCAGAGTGGATTATTCATTATTCTTTCCTGCTACACTGGAAGCAGAACACAGGCGGTGTTATGATTTTAAAGGCCTCCCTGCAGGGAATCACTTTGAGGGGGCCTCAGAACAAAAATCCTACCTTCCATTTAGAAATCTGGCAGGGATGGATTAAAACTGGATGTGGCCCACACCCAGCAAAACAAGGTCCAACATGCTTACATATTACTTATTGGGGTATGGCCCTAAATTCTCAGCACCACCGTAGGGTGAAAAGAAGAGGCCCTCTGGGACTTTCCCCATTCTCAGTATATTTGGAATAAATGCTGCTGACTTTACTCTTGTATGTTGTCTCAGAGATAGGGTGAGCAGTATTCCGTCCTTTATTTGTAACCCACAGGGATACAAAATTTCGGACACAGGTCAGCCATAGGATGTGGTATTCACAAGGGAAGAATAACTATCCCCAGAGAGCTATTTCCAGAGTGTTCTTCGATGAAATACTAGGTCAGATCTTTTCAAAGAGTCAACACAACCACCAGGTTTGCGCTTGCAGTTAATTAAGCCCGGGTTTATGATGCTGTGTGGACACTGAAGCACAAGCTTGGAAACATCAAGTCTGCAAGGCTGGGTCCCACAGACCTGAATTTACACCATAGTGTAGACGTACCCTCTGACTCTACTTGATTAAATAGGAAGTGGTTGGGTATTTTTCCAAAAGCCCATTGAATCTAGAAGAAATAACAAAGGAAATGAAATTTAAAAAAAATATGTGTGTGTGAGAGAGAGAGAAAGAGATTGAAGATTTTAATGGTAAGGACTAAGAGCAGTAAACAGAAGAGGTGGTCATGGAAAATACAGCCTCAACAGCAGCCCAGCACGTCCTAGCAGCACAAAGAAGCATCGGTTCAGTACTGATGTAGAGAGACGTGATTAGTGTAGGATAAATGAATCCCCACACCAGTTCCTACATGTCTCCTATCCAAGTAGTGAGCCAGCCTCACTTGTGACATCCAGCGCTATCTCTGCATGAAGTGGTATGGGAGCATTTTACAGGTTAAACCATGATTCCATTTATCATACAGTCCATCGAGTGCTCTTAATAGCATATTTGATTCTGTATGGGCACTTTATGCACTAAGGGGCAAACCCACCAGGTGCTCAGCATCCTCAACTTTTATTGATGTCATGGGAGGGGAGGAGGGATCAAAGGTGCTGAGTGCCCCACAGGATTGGGCCCTAAATGCATACAGGATTGGCTAGCAGGAACACTCAGTAACGCACAGAACGGGGCCCTAATATGCAAGGTATCAGATACCAAATTATTTAGTCCCTTTAACACGTAATTTCAAATGCAAAGAACCTCTGGTCTCTATGTAGCAGTGTCACAATCTCCCAGTCATATAAAATGCTAGGCTAATTGGTCTGGTAGAGAAAAGAGAAAGTTCTGTGTTTGATAAATTAATCAGTGAGCGCTGCTGTACATTTGCCACTAAAATCCCTAATTAGACATAACATGCTGAAGAATAAGATTTTTTTTAAGCCAGAAGTTTATTTTTTAATTGAAGGGACAACTTTTTGATCCTACATTAGTGGGGATGGAAGAAAGGCTTTTGAACATAAGCAGCATCCCGGCCGCTGCTTAGCATCTGAGAGATTCAGCCCTGCACTTTTGGTGAATCCCACAGGCCTATCAATACTTAGCATAAACCTACTAAAAGGATCAAATTGGCATTCACACAAACCAGAATCCCCGAAACCGCAAAAGCTTTTAATCCATGACTGCTTGTAAGAGGATAGCATCTCATTAGCAGTCTAGACTAATCATCAATGGTTAGTTTAAAAAAGGGCAGTTTTCAATAAAGAAAGTGAAGTCTGAAATGCTGATAGGATCAGGCATTAATTGAAAGGTCTGGTTTAATTGGCTGTTGTCCATTTCCCTTCCCTAATTTTTAATGGCTCCTGTAGCTTTTGGTAACTGATAAAGGGAGCAAGCTTTAGAAGCAACAGTACAGACAAATTTATTCCTTAAAATAACATTTAGAATAACAATTAAAAAAATGAAGCCAAGGCAGACAGGGGTATCATATAAGAATCCTATATAGATCCCTAGTGTTCTCTTGTATGTTTCAGATGGAACTGGCACTTAGCTAGACCCTTAGGCAATGATATAGGGCAGCTGGAAGTCAAGGTGAAATGCCATTTATATACTTTCATTAACCCTCCCAGGCCTGTCATTAAATATGGCAGGCTTAGCATTTTTCACTCCAAATGAAAGAGCATTGCTAATCCCAGGAGGCTAGAATTTTTTCGGTGCCTAAGTTGATGAACAAGACAAGGTCAGCAATTTTCAGTTTATTGACAGAGCTCTATTTACCTGTAGAAGTATTAAAATGGTATTTCGGGTGCTCTAGGGCAGAGCTGTGACCAAAACAAAAAGGGAGAGGGTTATGAAATGCGTTGGCATTATGCTTCCTGAAGTATTAATTTTTCTTCTACTTTCCCACGGAGAAGGAGATATTTTGTGATCGGAAAATGTTTTAATAAGAAAAGAACGTTAACAAATGTAACAGCATGCAGCAGATGTAGCTAAAGACAGAGAAGCAGCACAATAGAGACACAGCAAAAACCACAGCAAAGCATCCATTCAAAGTGAAACATGGGCTATGATTTAAGAAATGTATATGGTTGGAGGGTTGGGGTTTTTTAAGAAAGAGTGAATGGAAGTAATAAACTGGCTGCCTGATCTAGATTTTAGTGTGGGAAACAGAACTAGCCATTTGGAATCTGTCTGAATGGCCACAACCAAGCATCCCTTAGGTTTATAAAGCTGAATGGCTCTGTTAATAAACAGCCCTGTTGAGGGAACCAGGCCTCAGTCAAGGAGAAATTAGGCTGAATTCTCTTTTAACCACTGCTGTCCCTGGAATGAGTTTCACATGAAAGGTTTGTCCTTTAAGGGCTTGTCTTCATTAGGGGAAAAAAGGTGTATTCTTAACTTGAGCTAGTTAACACAAGATAACTAATGTGAGATAAAATCCTAGCGAAGACAAGGCAGTTAGCTGTGGTTTTAATGTGAGTTAGCAGGTTGAGGTAAACCATAGACTCTACCTATAAGCTTTACCTTGACCTACTATCTCATGTGGAAACTGCAAACTTCCTTGTCTTCACTATGATCATCAATGACTTAGATCATGGCATAGAGAGTACACTTAGTTTGCAGATGATACCAAAATGGGAGGGGTTGTAAGTGCTTTGGAGGAGAGGATTGAAACTCAAAATGATCTGGACAAATTGGAGAAATGGTCTGATGTAAATAGGATGAAATTCAAAAGGACCCAAATGCAAAGTACTCCACTTAGGAAGGAACAATCAATTGCACACATACAAAATGGGAAATAACTGCCTAGGAAGGAGAACTGCGGAAAGGGATCTGGGGGTCATAGTGAATCACAAGTTAAATATAAGTCAACAGTGTAACACTGTTGCAAAAAAAAAAGCAAACATCATTCTGGACTGTATTAGCAGGAGTGTTGTAAGCAAGACATGAGAAGTAGTTTTTCCGCTTTGCTCCGCGCTGATTAGGCCTCAGTTGGAGTATTGTGTCCAGTTCTGAGTGCCACATTTCAGGAAAGATGTGGACAAACTGGAGAAAGACCAGAGAAGAGCAAAAAAAATTATTACAAATATAGAAAAGCTGACCTTTGAGGGAAGATTGAGAAAAATGGGTTTGTTTAGTCCAAGGAAGAGAAGACAAGCCCTAGCTAATTAAGTCTCACAGCACTCCTGTAGGGAAAGTACTCTGCTGATTGTACAGACTGGGGAGAAAGTGAGACACAGAAATGTTACATTTTTCAGTCAATCAGTGGCAGAATCAGGATAATAATCTATGGCCCTGGTTCTCCTCTGCCTTGCCCTTTGTGCAATCAAACAGCTTTGCAAAGTACTATTCTACATGATGGCATTTTCCACCCACTTTGCACAAGTGTAAATGACTACATAAGTTTTCTGACAACCAGTCCTGCTATGTAACCACTAGGAAACAACATCTTGAAACTGTGATGCTGTGTGGAATCTGGGAGACACTTCATGATATTGTTGATACCATTATTATAAAATTGCAAGGAATCTGACCAGATATGCCATGTGAGGGCTCCGTGAAAATGTTATAATTTGCCAAGTATGACAATCTTGTTTATATGTTTGTATCACCTTTGTATTGAGGGTTATAGATATGTAGGCTATATCTGTATTTCCAAAATTGTGCTGTGTTTCTGGGTGACACCCCCAGACAGATTGGCATCAGCACTGCCTAGCCTGTTTGATGGCCCATCAAGGGTCATCAGTTGCACAATGAACCCATTAAAAGAAGCCAGGGGCTACACCTTATAACTCAGCAGGACTTGTAGGGGCATGCCTGTAGACAGAGGACTCTAAGGCTTTTCCATGCCATGTGCTATGAGCTTGTGTTTGGGACAAAGGAAGTACAAACTGCATGGCAAAAAGGTTATAAAGGGCAGCTACATCATCTCAGTTTGTCTTCATTCCTACTTCTTACCTCTGGAGTAATTTTTCTACAAACTGAAGCTCTGAACAAAGGACTGAATGACCCATCCAAGCTGTTGATTTGTTCCAGAGGGACTTTCAGGCCAGCAAACTCACCTATACTGCTTAGAACCTGATATATGGACTTGGAAGTCTCTGTATGTATGTGAGTGCTTTATCATTTAACAACTCTCTTCTTGTTCTTTCTTTCTTTTATAATAAAAGAAAATTTAGTTTTAGATGCAAAAGGATTGGCTGGCAGCCTGGTATTTTGGGTAAGCTCCGAATTAATATTGGCCTGGTAACATGGCTGGCCATTTTGTATAGTGAGCAGAGTTCTTTAAATAATTTCTCACTGTACTGGACCTATGTGCTGATTGGGACACAGAGAACTGGAATGCAATAAAGGGGGCTGTGCGATTTCTTTTTCAGTGTCTTGATAACCAGTGTGGGGATCAGCAGTACAGTTTGAGACTGATTGGTGAGTTTAACTTCAGTACTTGTGGCACCTTAGAGACTAACCAATTTATTTGAGCATAAGCTTTCGTGAGCTACAGCTCACTTCATCGGATGCATACTGTGGAAAGTGTAGAAGATCTTTTATACACACAAAGTGTGAAAAAATACCCCCCCACCCCACTCTCCTGCTGACAATAGCTTATCTAAAGTGATCACTCTCCTTACAATGTGAATGATAATCAAGTTGGGCCATTTCCAGCCCAAATCCAGGTTTTCTCACCAACCCCCCCCCCCCCCGCATGCGTGCGCGCGCACACACACACACACACTCTCCTGCTGGTAATAGCTTATTTAAAGTGACCACTCTCCTTACAATGTGTATGATAATCAAGGTGGGCGATCCCACCTTGATTATCATACACATTGTAAGGAGAGTGGTCACTTTAGATAAGCTATTACCAGCAGGAGAGTGGGTTTGTGTGTGTGCGGGGGGGGTGGGGGGGTGAGAGAACCTGGATTTGGGCTGGAAATGGCCCAACTTGATTATCATTCACATTGTAAGGAGAGTGATCACTTTAGATAAGCTATTGCCAGCAGGAGAGTGGGGTGGGGGGAGGTATTTTTTCATGCTTTGTGTGTATAAAAGATCTTCTACACTTTCCACAGTATGCATCTGATGAAATGAGCTGTAGCTCACGAAAGCTTATGCTCAAATAAATTGGTTAGTCTCTAAGGTGCCACAAGTACTCCTTTTCTTTTTGCGAATACAGACTAACATGGCTGTTACTCTGAAACCTTTAACTTCAGTGTTACCCACCAGTCTTTGGGAGGTTCTGCTCCCCCTTTTGCAGCCTTCCCTGACCTTGGCATTTTCAGTGATGGCCACCACAGGCACATTGGGTCACAGAAACATCTTCAGAAAAGCCTAGATGACTTTGAAATATATCTTTGCACATTTCTGAACTTCCTGGTCACTGCTGGGATTAGGATCAGATGTACCAGAGTACTGTGCAACAAGACAAATTGTTCTAGGCTGACAAGAGGTGGTGCTCTATAAACCCTGTTCATGGGAGACTTCCAATTTAGCTTTGAAGAATCAGGACCTACTCCTCCAATATATATTCAGAGAGAATTCTCAATGAATTCAGCTGAGTTTTGATTGAGTTAGGACTACAAGTCTACAGGAGATTTCTATACTTTGAAGAAGAATCCAGACTGTTAGCTGCTTACCTGCACTGAACCGTATGCATTTATTTATATAAATATTTATACGAATTAGACTCTGACTTTGTTGTCATCTTCTTCTAGTCAGATTCCATCTAGATAGGGTCAGGTCTTCATGTCCTTTTTCTCCTTTCCAGTCTATCTTGAATCAGTTCCTTGGAATCTCTGCAGCTAATCAAATCCTCTTGTATAACATCCATCCATCTAGTTTTGTGTCTTCCAACCCTTCTCTTACCCTCCACTTCTAGGTTTAACACACTGTTTCCTATATATTCTTTCAATCTTCTCTTCACATGAAGAAACCATCTAAGCCTGGATTCCATCAGCTTTTCTATAGTTGGTATCACTTTCATGCTTCCTCTATTCATTCACTCAGAACATGGCCCATCCTTGCAACTCCAAGCATCCGTCTTAGCATTTTTATTTCCGCTCCATTCAAGATCTGCTCCTGTCTCTTCCTCAGTGCCCAGCATTCAGGGCCATTCAGAAGTGGAGGCCTAATTACCATCTTGGAGGTGTTACTTTTCAATTTGACAGGCATTCTCCTATCACAGATCACTCTGCTCATTTCTCTCCATTTAGTCTGTGCCTTTCCTATTCTGCTTATTTGTTTGTCGTTGAGTTCACCATTATCCTATACTCTCAATCTAGGTACTTGAACTTCTGTATCTTTGGTAGTGGTTGGTTCCCCCATACTTAGTCTCATTGTCAATTACGCTGTTCGTATATGTAATATCTAAAATGTGTATTTATTTTATTTCATTCTTTTCTGTTGTTGCTGACATTGTATTAAAGGTCTCCTTACATTTGTACTGTCATAAATTACTTCTGTCCTAGCATTACAATATAGGTCCCTCTTATCATAGTCATCACTTTGGGAATGTTGTTGAGTTGGGTTTTTTTTTTTTTGGTGATCATAGTATCCTTCTTGCAGACCTGAACTGACATCAATTTGCCATTGTCTTGACATCTTAAAGTTGTTTCTTATAAAACTTGCACTGGTGTCACTTTGTTTCAATCTGATATTGTCACAGTGTCTCCCTGGATTTGTACTGACAATTTATTTTCATTTTACATAATGTCATCTACACAGATCTTCACTGGCATCTCTCTTAAATGAAAAGCAGTTTCGTTCCGTAAACTAACTGAGTTAGCTTTCTGACTTCAGTATCTCAGCTTTTAATTTTACTTAGGCTTATAGAGACATTTTAAAAGTGCCTTTCCAATGCTCTCGGTGCCTTTGCCATACATTGCAAAGAAAGAAAGAAAGACTGCCCTCATAAGAAGGCTTTAAAACATTGAAATGAACTGGCCAGTGTGTTTGCAGCAGCGCCATCTACTGGATAGATTCAGGACTGTCCAGCTGTTCAGTCCTGTATTGCGGAGAGCTAATGGAGATTTTCTTTGAGCTCAGATGGCAGGTCTCGTGTCTCTGGGACTGTGTGATCGGAGTTATGCCTCAGACATTGCTGAGAAATTCCCAGTGGCTGTGCAGAGCAGCACAGGAGCAATCACAGGGTATTTCTGCACTGCAATCCAAGGTGTCATTTCAGCTTGGATAGACGTATCCGCTTCACCCATGCTAATGTGTCTAAAAATAGCAGTGTAGCTGCAGCGAGGTGGCCTTCGGCAGCACAAATAGGTACCCCAGGCTCACCGGCGTGGTTGGACAGCCTTCGCTGAGGCTGGTGGCCCCACAACTACACTGCTATTTTTAGCCATGGGTGAAGCTAGTGCAGGTATGTCTCCCTGAGCTGCAATCACACCTGAGACTACAGTGTAGACATACCCATAGAGTCCTGAATCCACACATTTGTTGCCCTGTATCTTTTTGCAGTACCAAAATGGGGAAAAGACTATCTACTTTTGGGTGACTGAAGTGGTCGCTCAGGTGCTGTGGATATTTTTCTGTGAGCCAGACTGTCACTTTACCTTTTTCTCAGGTTTGTTCTTTTCCTTAAGTCCAAAGAAAAATTGTGGGGTGCAATTCTTCGTCCAGTCCCAACTCCCCACGTGTCCTCTTCCAGAGGAGCCATGGAGAGACACTATGCAACGTGATTAAAGTTCAAGAGACGTTATCTGCTTGTCGTAGGGTGAGCTCTCTCACGTGGATATGAAATACTGTTAGGGTTATCCATGTTCCTGGCTGGGGTGTCCTGTATATCTGATTTTGCTGGCGCCATTGCTGACCAGAGTATAGGCACAATTTAATGAGACATTTGCAGTGTCAGTATGTTTCAGTTTTGTGGTAAATGCAAAGAGTAGCTTAGCCCTTAAGGATCTCCAAAATTGTTCAATCAACATATAGATACTGGGAAAAGGAATTTGTGAAGTATTATTTAAAACATTAGATAGTTGGATGAATAAAAAGGTCTATAGTTATATTAGATAAGGGAAAAATAAGATAGATAGATAGATATATAATCCCCATGAAGGTGTCCTCCAGTTAGAGATTCTTAAACCCCGAAACAAAATTTTATCTCTCTTCCAATATTTTTTTAGCATTATCTATTATAATGCTGGATATTCTTGTTATTCTGATAAGCATCCAATCCACCTTTGAATCCTACTAAATTCTTGGCCTCAGTAACATCATGTGGCAATGAGTTCCACTGAATAATTACAAGCTATGTGAAAATGTCTTTCTCTCGATCAGTTTTGAATTTGACTATCACTAATCTCTGTCTAAAAGGAAACCAAATATCACTGGAGGTAACACTGTCTGTTGGATTAAGCATGAGAGACAGGCCCTTCAGAGAGTTAGCCCCACCTCTGCCATGGAGTCATTATGTGACCAGACATTCAATCACATAGAGCAAAATTTTTGGAAGTGGCTTCTAATTAGGGATGCTGTAGTAGGAAGAGCGCCTGAGATATAAGTCCTTGTATCAGAGCCCTGGTATGAGGCAGGACCTGTTCACAGAATCTGGCAAGAACAGGGCTAATAATGCAGAAACACACATTCCTAGTGCTAAGCACAGAGTACACATGAAAACACATCCCGATATCAAGGATGGTACAAAAACATTCCCCAATGATAACAGGAACACACTGACCCCTCCTAAAAGATAAGGTCAGGATAACAATATGTAATAGAAATGTTTTAATCGAACCAACATGTATAAGGTGATGCGTGATAACTAGCCACGTTAGGAGGCAGTAACTAACTATTTTGGAGGAAGTACTAACTTGTTTGTACTGGGGTATAAAGATGTATCCCAGAGGGACTATCTTTGTCCAGCCGAGGGGGAAATGGAAAGTCCTGCCATTCACTGAGCTGTGTCCATTGTCACGGGCATACATGTCTTAGTATCCTCATAGAGTCTGCCAGGTGCTATTACCATGCTTTGTCAACCATAAACCTGGCTTAGCGCTTTCGTACCTTAATGGATCTTGTGTTCATTGGACAGTTAACTTGACGTCTGCTGTGCCAGCTGTCTGCACAGAGCTGGGGCAGCACACAGGAAGAACACACACATGCAGCTGAACATCTAACCACAGATGCCTAACATTAAGCAGGTAGGGTCTGATTTTCAGAGGTGCTGATCACCCACAGCTCCCACTGGAATCAACTGGAGTTGTTGGAGCTTAGCATGTCTGGAAAGTACACCATAGATTTATGTAGGTGACCCAAATTAGGCCATTTTTGAATATTTGTGCCTAAAGCCCCCTCTGCCTCAGTTTCCCTGTCTAGGAAATGGGAATATGAATACTTACCTACCTCTAAATGTTATCATTTAGGATTCTTTATTTAATGCCTATACAACATTCTGAAAATGTGAAACACTACATTATTGTTAAGAATTGTTGCTGTCAACTCTGATGATGATGGTAGCACAAATTCTACTTCAATTCAGTGTTTAGGAAAACATCTTGGACTAGAAAAATAAATTCAACAATAATTAATGGCTTCATTTTTTCTCATGTTCACACCCACACCACAGGAAATTAATTTCCATTCATAATGCAGATGCAAGAGAGGAGATGGAAGGGGAATAAATTAATTTGGCTGATGGATATTCTGTAGTTTAATACCAATATTAATCTTTTTTAAATAGAGATATTGGGAATGACATCCAGATTCAAAATGTATGTGGTGAAATTTTGATGCTTTATTAAATTGACATTATTCTGGGGATGAGGGCATTTCAACCTTTCCATCTTTTACATTAGCAAATAAAAGCAGAGAATCAAATATTTAGGAGCTAAGATTTCAGTTCCTCTGGCTGATATGTACAGTTGTCAATTTCCATTGCTGTTTGGTAGTAGTCAGGAAGATTTGGCAAGATGATTGTGTTTGCTATTGACTCTGTATGGAAAGATGAGCTTTTTTCTACTATGCTCTGAGTCTATAGAAGTGAAATGGAGTTTTGGGTGCACAAAAATCCAGGAGCTGGTTCTGTGTTGCTTATAGACATTAGCTTTTCTCCCTAGAGAAGCATAGGATATTAAAGCTTTAATATCCTATGCCAAAGGAGGCGAAGAGCCTGCCTCCCCTTGCCTAACACTTTAGAATATTGCCGGCAATGGTCAGGTCGGGGCAGCTCACAACACCTCAGATGGAAGTAGGTGGCTTCTGGTTTGTGCTCCAGGATCCCAGTTTTCATTTACAAAATATTACGTTTCTAGTTCTTATGGTTGCGAAGATAAGCATCAGCCTGTGGACTGAATGCAAACTGATGAAACCCTGTTTCCCTGCGTCGTCAGAGAGCCTGAAACAAAAGTTCTGAGAGGGGTGCACATTCGTCTAAATGGGATGTTGATTCCAGAGCCTAATGATGGTGATTTAAATGTCAAATATCATTACCTATTTCACGGCAGATCAAGGCACCCAAGAAAAAAGGCTAGTGGTTGTCTTATGAAGTTCTGTATAATCTACTCTGTGCATGGAGTTTTATACTAGTCTTTCTGACATAAATCTGAGTAACTTCACTGAAGGGGCAGCATCAGAGGTAAACTTTAATGTGCAGGAGTTAATGGGGTTACTCTTGATTTATCAGTGTGATCACTGTCTCCATTCACCCAGGTGTTGACTGGCAATGTTATACATTTTATAAATAACAAGGAAAGCTCTCTTTGTACTTTGGTACCCTTCAGTGGGAAAATCCTCACGTTATCTTAGTTTGCTTCATGTGCAATGTGCAAGTGAAGTTATTCCAATCAGACGCAAGCATAACTGAGATCAGTATCTGGCCCTCAGTTTATACATCAGCAAACCTGGGGCAGAAAACATGTCATCCCAATTCTCTGTTTCATGTTCCATTTATAACAGGTGTTCATGTTTTAAGGATAATATTAAAGACATTGTTAAAAGCAGCTAAAGCATATTTGGTGAAGAGGCTGTTCTGTTCCTTTTTCACCCAGTGTTTAATAGTCCCCACATTTAAATCTGCTTCAAATCTGTGACACCTCGAGATAAGATACTTTATTTAAAATAAAGTATTTGTAAGCCCACTCTTGCACCTTGAAAAAATTATTAATTTACCATAGAAAATGACCTAATGGTTTGATAGTCTCTCTATGCAGCCTGTGTCAGGAGAAAGCAGTGTAACATAAAAGGAAATCTGTGGGCATGAAATAGAGAAGCAAGGCTACAGAAATTTATTCAGAAATATTGGCAAGGTATCTGTAGCACCTGAGATCCATGCAACCGAATTTAAAATCACGCATAAAGTATACATCAGGCCATGCTGGGGGAATAAGGCCCAGATTTTTGAAGGTGTTAAGTCATCTCACTTGGAGTTAGATATCTAGATAGTATCTTTAAAAATCTGGGTCTAAGTGTATAGCTGGACCAAATCCCAGACATGCTGTTGGCGGGAATGTTCTCTTCTTAGGGATTTTTTGAAGGGTAATGCAGTGATTTATCAATTCAAAATATGGACCTGGAGCATTTCTTATTTTTAGGAGATCTGGGGTACCTGACTTAGCACAAAATTGTCCCGGATTGAGCTTATTGGCTGCTTCTAGGTGTATTCTTCTTTTGTCAGGGTGACGATGGTCCGGTCTCATTTTTTATGCAGCGATTCAAAAGACTGGCATTTCTGCTGTTTGGGAAAAAATGTCAGCCAGAGTAAAGAATCCAGTGTTAAATTTTTATCTATCCAGGCATTTATACCAGGCAATTTATTCAGCTTGGTATCTGGGTGCTTATGGAGACCCTTTCCAAAATGTTTCCATACAGGGCAGCTCGCAAAAAGGAAACATGTCAGAAATTGTTTGTGAACTTTATCTCCTCCTCTTTGATACTGAACCCAATCTATGGTGGAGGCAGAAAGGGAAAGAGGTATTGCACGGTCCCTATGTTTTGGTTAACTAAGGGAGACAAGGAGATGCAGTGAGAACGGATCGTTAGAAACCTGTTAGCACTGAATGAGAATGTCTGTTGTATAGATTTCATTTTTACACATTAATATTAATGGATTTTAGTGTAACATTTTGGGTATAGATTTGTAGCTAGTTGTTTTGAAATGCAATGAAATTTTTAAAAGAAATGTATGACCATAATATTAATAGACATCCACTGTTGATGTTAGAGTTAGCAGACCTTTGGTAAGATTATTTATTTAGAAGTATAGGAATACTAAAGAGGCTGCTTATCCTTATACTCTAGGTGCCCTTGTACATAAATAAGTGCAGCGGTACAATTTAAGATAACCCACTAAATAACTTAAAATCTCAAATCTTTCTCCCACTCACAGAATTCCCCACCCTTACAATTACAATTCCTGCCCGCCATTTTCAAATGACTGGGAGGGAAATAAGCTTTCCATGTGCCCTAAATAATCACGTATTTCCCTGTCAGTGCTCTGGCTGCTAAGCATGGGTCACATTCCTTTCTCCTGTTGAGCAGTACTGGTCAGCTCAAGGGCTCACATTGATTTCAGTGATGACAGAATATGGCTTATTGTCACTGGAAATTTGTCACTAATTATGATGCTTCCAGTCCCTCCCCGCAAAATACCTAGCACTGATGTTCATGTCACTGTCAGCAATTCGAAGAACCGCCTCCAGCTGAAAAGAAGGGAGATGTTCTTAACCAATATTGTACACAAAGGTTAAAAGTAATGTATTCTGCCTTCCTCCCCGTGGACAATACATTATACTTCAGCAGCCTCATCAGGAAGGTATTTGGGGTGTTTTCATAAATGCAGAGCAGTCAGCTGGCTTATTCAGCTGAGCTCTGAGAAATCACCAGTATTTTATTATTATTATTACTATTATTTTATTTTATTATAACACACTGGGTATTTTTTCTTCCATTTGACAAAATAAAGGAATAACGACTTTCTGTTTACTGGCTCGAGAATATCCATGGGTGACAAAGAGGATTTTTTATAATGAAAAACTACTCAGAGGCACAGCCAGTTTTGGAAATTATGAAAGCAATTCTCCCAAACAAAATTCATAAGTTGCAAACATGCTGTCACTAAAAAAAAAACAAAAAAAAACAAAACGCCAAGATTTGTAATGGGGACCTTGGTAAAGATTTATGGGGTCATGTGGTTGTTGCTGGCAGATATTGGGACCTGGTGACTTTACTGCTTCTCCGCCACTTTTGACTGAAAGATCACAAGCAACATGTTAATTCATGTTGCCTCCCTGCGACGCTCTGGAAATGGGGCAGCGAGAATGTTGTCAGCTTTCTCTGGATGCAGATAATTTTGGGGGTGGGGAGGGATATAATCAGAAGAAATAACGTTCTGAAATCAAAGTAAACAGCAACATTCATGGTCTAGGGCTTACAAGAAGTTACAAAGATACAAGAGTGTCAAGGTTCCTCCCCTACTCTGAACTCTAGGGTACAGATGTGGGGACCTGCATGAAAAACCTCCTAAGCTTATCTTTACCAGCTTAGGTCAAAACTTCCCCCAAGGTACAAAATATTCCCCCCGTTGTCCTTGGACTGGCCGCTACCACCACCAAACTAATACTGGTTACTGGGGAAGAGCTGTTTGGACGCGTCCTTCCCCCAAAAATACTTCCCAAAACCTTGCACCTCACTTCCTGGACAAGGTTTGGTAAAAAGCCTCACCAATTTGCATAGATGACCACAGACCCAAACCCTTGGATCTGAGAACAATGAAAAAGTATTCAGTTTTCTTACAAGAAGACTTTTAATAAAAATAGAAGTAAATAGAAATAAAGAAATCCCCCCTGGAAAATCAAGATGGTAGATATCTTACAGGGTAATTAGATTCAAAAACATAGAGAACCCCTCTAGGCAAAACCTTAAGTTACAAAAAAGATACACAGACAGAAATAGTTATTCTATTCAGCACAATTCTTTTCTCAGCCATTTAAAGAAATCATAATCTAACACATACCTAGCTAGATTACTTACTAAAAGTTCTAAGACTCCATTCCTGGTCTATCCCCGACAAAGACAGACATTAGTCAGCCACACAGACCCCTTGTTTCTCTCCCTCCTCCCAGCTTTTGAAAGTATCTTGTCTCCTCATTGGTCATTTTGGTCAGGTGCTAGCGAGGTTACCTTTAGCTTCTTAACCCTTTACAGGTGAGAGGAGCTTTCCCCTGGCCAGGAGGGATTTCAAAGGGGTTTACCCTTCCCTTTATATTTATGACAAAGAGTTACAAAGATAAACAAGGCAGGCTGCTTGCATATTCTTCAGCCAGTCTGGGTGAAATTTGCCCATGTGCAAAGGGCCCATATAAAGTCCTATTTAAGCTACAAAGCCCTATAAAGGGCCCATTAAAGCCCTATTTAGGTTCTTAACATAGGGCTAAGGTGGTTTGGAGACTCTTGTGCACTCCCACTTCACTGGGGTGAATTTCACCTTGTGTGTGTAAAACATCCATTGACATCAGTGGACATCCTTCATAGTACAAGAGACCAATCAGTGATTGAGGTTCAGAGGTCTGCAGTGAAGATCAAAAAAGGGAGTTGTGTCTATTGCGTATAACTTAGACCACCTCTGTGACATACCACAATGCCTTTTCCTTTCACCCTTTACGTATCTGTGTTACAGATTATTGGTCTTAGTTTCTCCATTTATAAAAACCATCACTGGCCCCATCAAGAAAAGAGTGGACATATTTGACTATATAATGTAAGAGGAGTTTCTTTTTGTATGTGCTCGGAGAAACTACGAAACTATGTTCTGTTTGACCACATGCAAAGTTTACAGTGGTTTCTTATACTGAGCAAACCAGAAAGAAATGACAAATCAAGACCTACTGCAACATGAGACTCAGAAGAAGAGCAGGAAACTCAACATGAAGCAAACACATCATTAATAGTGGGTCCCAAATCAAACAGCATCCATGCCCTATGGGAATCTATATCCAGAAGTGAATAGTTTACAACCTACTTTAGGACAAGATGAGGATTACAGTGATTGGAACACATGGCTACATGTAAATCAGTTTAGCTGATTTCAAGTCATTCAAAGGATTGGTTGGTTTTTGGTAGGGACACAGACTAGATGACCCAAAGGGTGTCCTCAATCACTGATTTCTATGGACACCAACAGGAAGGCTTTTGCTGATATCCCTGAGACCCGCAGGCTGGTTTGGTGGTTGTCTGCTGACTTCCTGGGGCGGGTTGTGTTCTGGAAAATCTTGATTTTGTGGAAAACACAATTTTCTGCTGAAAAAACGTTTTGACACAAAATTCCAGACAAGGTCTAAGGGCAACCAAATGGCACATACCAGGGTGGAGTATGGAAATTTTGTTCAATGACATCAGAGCAGCCCTTTTTAGGGAAAGCTATATGAATACCTGGCACAGGGACCATGACTGTGTGGGTGGAGGGACCATGTCTTTCCCTGGCACTTGTGAACAGCATGCAAGGAAAGAAAGCTTTCTACCTCACTGCATCACCTCTGCATCCGATGTAAGGACCAGGGGTAATGTGACCCTTCAGACTGGGATTTTCAATACAGCATAAGAGAATCTGGCACCTAAATCCCACTGAAATGCAACAGGGGTTGAGTTCCTAACACCCAGAGATTCCTTCCACTCTAAATGCTAATTTCCCGTCATTCATTGGATGTTTGTTTTCTTTCTGTGCTTTGCTCAGAATGGGCAATAAAACTGGATTATCCATCCATTTTGCTTTTGTTTCCATTCAGCTATACTTTCCTCTTTCACATACCCTAGAACCAAGCTGCAACATCTGAAATTGCAAAAACCCTGCCAGAGAACCTCTAAATCCACATGTGAAAAATCAGTTGATTTCATGAGCACATTTCTTTTGCTACTAGGTATGGCAAAGTTTTTTTTGTTTTTGTTTTTTGGTCACACGCAGAAACATTGGGCTTAATCTACCTCGTTAAAGATTATTATTTTATATGTAGTGCCAAAATTGTGCTTGAAGCATTCCAGACAGTTACAAGGACAAGATTCCTGCCCCAAAGAGCTTACTCCAAAAATATCAGTGTCCCTTAAATAGTAACATACAGTTCAGAAAAAAGTCCATTTGTTTTCTTTTTCAGCTGTTAGCAGGTGTCATGAGTAGAAGTTATATAACAGGGAATAGAAAAGAATATTCACACTTGGTTTTAATTGTTTTAAACCAGATGTTGATAGTGCCTGGTTCAGAATAATTTTGCTTTATTATCTGCTTAGCCTGTGGAGTAGCACATTACATAGCTCAGAATTTGTTTAGTGCAGGGGAGTAAGGCTAAATTTATATCTCCTCCAATTATAAGGAAGTTGTTAAATTCAGACACACAAATTTAAAAGGAATTCTGGGGAAATCGTAATTAGATGCAAAGACATTACATGGGGTTAATGACTGGGAGTTAATTTTAGTTTGTAGGGTGATAAATTGACCATCCTTATCTGGATCATTTTTTTTTTAATTAATTGAAAATTTACTTCCCTACCAATTAAGATGGAGACTCTTCTCAATCCCAAGATGTTTGTGAGCTATGTACTAATGAGCTCTACCTCTCTTTCAAAAGTCTATCACACTGATTTCCACAATACACTTTTCATACCAAGATAATGTTTGTGCTGTTTTTATATAAATAAGACAGGCTTTTCCTCTCCTGTGATATTCCCTGGGAAATGAATTTGTTTGGGGCTTAGCTAACACAGCAATAAGCACTGTAGCACTATATATATGCTGATAGATTAGATAGATAAGAGCTCCCACAGAAAAACACCCAGGATGAGCAAAATCCAGGAGCAAGCTCTGCTCTGACAGTGACACTAAAAATGGCATTGTGGGGTTCCTTGTTGTTTACTCTCATTGACTCCAGTTCATATGTGCTCAGTTTACAAGTAAATGTTTTTCTAGTTGCCTTGCCTGTACACTCAGCCTAGGTTCCTTCCATTTCATGTACCATCAGTGAAGGAATGATTCTTTATTCATAATTATCTTCTCAGCATCACATGTGTAATCCATTAGCATCATTGGGTTTGCACAGGTCTGAGTGTTTGGAACTTAGTAAACAGTTCTGTTGATAATACACAGGAAGGAGTAGAATCCACCTACCTCTCTTTATCAGCATAGGACTAACAGGAGTAAAAACAAGGGGAAATGTATTTTTATTATTATTATTTATTTATTTATTTTTATTAGAGCAGCACCCGGGAATCCCCATGGCCCCGTTGTGCTAGGCAGTATACAGACATGTAGCAAAGAAGACTGTCCCTGTAAAAGAGGGCTCACAGTCTTCAGGGACATTTCTGCTTTGTAGGGCTTGTCAACACCTGGAATTGCGTTCTGTGGGAAATTCTGAACTTAAAAAGAAATGGTTAAAAATAAATTTACCACAGAATAAGCATAAGACACAGTGGACTAATTTACATAATAATTGACACCTTGGCTGGCAATCTGAGCTAGGGCGGGTAAAAAAAATCTGTTTTTCAATGGAAAATTGTGTTTTCAGTTAAATTAAATTTTTCACGAGTGTCTGCATTCTCAGAAAAACTTTGAATTAAGCAAAATAAACACCTAAAACACACAGGTTTTGGTTTGCAGCTGAACCCTCCCCGCCAAATACTCTGTTTGGAAATGACATTGTAGTTCATTGGTATTGTAGTTTTGATGCTTCATGTTTCCATTCTTTTCTTAAGATGGCTTCCTCATCTGGACTACATCTCCCATAGTGCACTGTGGCTGCTTAGCAAGAAGGGAGACCAGGAAACTTAATGGGAGATGGAGCCCAGACAGGTAACCCACCCCATAGAGAAGAATGGGGGCATGAAACACCCAAACTACAGCTCCCATGAGCCACCACTACTGCATAGCTAAATCGAAAGTTCTTGGCCAAAATATTTTGGTTTACAATTTTTTGCAAAAATTCAAATATTCTGTGGAAAATGTTGAGAAGATTCCCCCCTCCACTCCCATTTTAACTGATTTTTTCCGCAGGGGAAGAACCCCATTTTCCAACCAGCTCTAGTCTCAGCAGAGAGGTCAAATAGTGAATGAATGATGGAGATTGCATTGTCCTTTCCCCACTGGAGGTGATTCATTCAGCTCATCGTTAATACATTAATGCGTAATGAGGAGAAAATTGCACCAATGCTGTTTGCATAATACTTAATTTGTGGCTAAATAGAGGAATTTCCAGCTCTAGCCTGTTGTTCTACCGTTCTTTATAAGTAGTTTTTAAAAGATAACTTACAAATATAAAGAACTTGACAGGACCATGGTAATGAGTTAAGCTTTCCAGTTGGAGAACAAAGATCTAAAATTCAGATTTTTTCTGACGCTATTTTTTCATTCAGCACAGCATCAAAAATTGGGTTTTGTACATCAGGCCTTTCTTTCTCTCAATTCCCAAGATTAAGAGAACAAGCTATGAAAGAAGCCAATTGCCACATGTGTTATCAAACTCCATTGCAAAGCGTTCCTATGCAGACACCTTGCTCCTGGTGCTTTATTCCTGTTTTCACCTCAGTTAGATGCATCTTTGCAAGGACCATCTTCCTGAATTAATCTTTTGTAAAAAAACAAGCATTCTTCCCATAATTGTCTTTGAGACAGGTAGCTGTGTCATTATTTCCTTAAGAATCAGCATTTGGAGAATCTACAGTATATTGATACCAACACTTAAGGTTCTGTCAGGTTTTTCCTTATAAAACCAGATTTTAGGAGCTTATCACAGCCATTTCAAAAGCACCTTGGGCTGAGACTTGGCATCTAATTTGTTCTGGTCTTTTCTCTTGTCTTTGAACTGCAGCAACACAAACAGATTCTGAATGTGAGTAGAGTTTCTGCTTCCCACCCCTTTTCTTTGTTTGTTTTTACTGCTTCTTGACATGGATGATTGATTAATCTTCTGACTTAAATAACATCTATTAGAATTAGTCTTGTGGTAAGGCCTAAAAGCCCAAGTCATGGACCGGGATCCTACTTTGCCAGGTGCTGTACAAAGAGAGAGCAAAAAGATGGGATGTTTTTAATCTTAAGTATAAGACAAGAGGCAACAGGGACTAGATCTAAGTAGACTTAGACTCAGCCTTGCAACACCTGACTTAGGCAGCCTGTCAGCCACTGGAATCCACAGCCCTTAGTTAGATGTCCAGGCTCCCGATATAATGCATGGGGAGAGTTAGGTGCCTAAGAATGGAGCTCACAAAAGCCAACCCCATGGATGGGGATCTGCCTAAGCTAGCCAATAGGAAATGCCAAAGAGACACCCCTCAAAGGGAGTTGAGCACCTACAAGGAAGCGCCTCCTCAGCTCGAGATTCACAGCTGTGAACCCTACTGTGGCATTAGGCACCTAAGCCAGGTCAGCCCTTTCTTGCAAAACACTGAGGAGGAGGCGCTCCCTTTATGCCCAGTGGTTAGAGCATGAATCCAGGATGTGGGAGACACAGGCTAAAATCCCTCCACTGCCTGATATGGAGCAGGGACTTGAGGCCATGTCTCCCACCTCCCCCAGGGAGTGCGCTAATCACAGGATTATATGGTATGCTGCGGGGGCAGGACGCTCTTGGTCTTTCCTGTTGAAGCTGCTCCACTTTATATCACACGCTTAAATAGTCATTGGACCAGAGAAACACTCTATAGGGCAGTGGCTAAGGCTCCCCCTGGGAGACCTGGGTACAAGCCCCTACTCCACAATAGGCAGAGGATGGATTTGAGCGGGGTCTCCTGCAGCTTGAATGTGTGCCTGTCATAAATATAAAGGGAAGGGTAACCACCTTTCTGTATATAGTGCTATAAAATCCCTCCTGGCCAGAGGCAAAATCCTTTCACTTGTAAAGGGTTAAGAAGCTAAAGGTAACCTCGCTGGCACCTGACCAAAACGACCAATGAGGAGACAAGATACTTTCAAAAGCTGGGAGGAGGGAGAAAAACAGGTTTGTGTCTGTCTGTATGCTGTTTTTACCAGGGACAGAACAGGAATGGAGTCTTAGAACTTAGTAAGTAATCTAGCTAGGTATGTGTTAGATTATGATTTCTTTAAATGGCTGAGAAAAGAGCTGGGCTGAATAGAATGAATATTCCTGTCTGTGTGTCTTTTTTGTAACTTAAGGTTTTGCCTAGAGGGATTCTCTATGTTTTGAATCTAATTACGCTGTAAGGTATTTACCATCCTCATTTAAATACTCATTGGACCAGAGAAACACTCTATAGGGCAGGTATCATTGCGGAGAGTGGACCAGATGATATGTCTCGGGGGAGAAAGCAGAAGGAGGCTCCGCTGGTTGGAAGGCATGAGATGCACTGTCCTAAGGTTGGGGGTTCCACGACCACCACTCCCAAGAGAAGGAGGCGGGTGGTGGTGGTCAGGGACTCTCTCCTCAAGGGGACTGAGTCATCTATCTGCCACCCTGACCAGGAAAACAGAGAAGTCTGCTGCTTGCCAGGGGCTAAGATTCACAATGTGACGGAGAGACTGCCAAGACTCATCAAGCCCTCGGATCGCTACCTCTTCCTGCTTCTCCACGTGGGCACCAATGATACTGCCAAGAATGATCTTGAGCGGATCACTGCAGACTACGTGGCTCTGGGAAGAAGGATAAAGGAGTTTGAGGAGCAAGTGGTGTTCTCGTCCATCCTCCCCGTGGAAGGAAAAGGCCAGGATAGCGACCGTCGAATCGTGGAAGTCAACGAATGGCTATGCAGGTGGTGTCGGAGAGAAGGCTTTGGATTCTTTGACCATGGGATGGTGTTCCATGAAGGAGGAGTGCTGAGCAGAGACAGGCTCCACCTAACGAAGAGAGGGAAGAGCATCTTTGCGAGCAGGCTGGCTAACCTAGTGAGGAGGGCTTTAAACTAGGTTCACTGGGGGAAGGAGATCAAAGCCCTGAGGTAAGTGGGCAAGCAGGATACCAGGAGGAAGCACAGGCAGGAACATCTGTGAGGGGAGGGCTCTTACCTCATACTGAGAATGAGGGGCGATCAGCAGCTTCTCTCAAGTGCCTATATACAAATGCACAAAGCCTTGGAAACAAGCAGGGAGAAATGGAGGTCCTGGTGAAGGCAAGGAATTATGACATGATTGGAATAACAGACTTGGTGGGATAAGTCACATGACTGGAGTACTGTCATGGATGGTTATAAACTGTTCAGGAAGGACAGGCAGGGCAGAAAAGGTGGGGGAGTAGCACTGTATGTAAGGGAGCAGTATGACTGCTCAGAGCTCCGGTATGAAACTGCAGAAAAACCTGAGTGTCTCTGGATTAAGTTTAGAAGTGTAAGCAACAAGAGTGATGTAGTGGTGGGAGTCTGCTATAGACCACCGGACCAGGGGGATGAGGTGGATGAGGCTTTCTTCCGGCAACTAACAGAAGTTACTAGATCACAGGCCCTGGTTCTTATGGGCGACTTCAATCACCCTGATATCTGCTGGGAGAGCACTACAGCGGTGCACAGACAATCCAGGAAGTTTTTGGAAAATGTAGGGGACAATTTCCTGGTGCAAGTGCTGGAGGAGCCAACTAGAGGGAAAGCTTTTCTTGACCTGCTGCTCACAAACTGGGAAGAATTAGTAGGGGAAGCAAAAGTGCATGGGAATCTGGGAGGCAGTGACCATGAGTTGGTCGAGTTCAGGATCCTGACACAGGGAAGAAAGGTAAGCAGCAGAATATGGACCCTGGACTTCAGGAAAGCAGACTTCGACTCCCTCAAGGAACTGATGGGTAGGATCCCCTGGGGGAATAACATGAGGGGGAAAGGAGTCCAGGAGAGCTGGCTGTATTTCAGAGAATCCCTATTGAGGTTACAGGGACAAACCATCCCGATGTGTCGAAACAATAGTACATATGGCAGGCGACCAGCTTGGCTTAACAGTGAAATCTTTGCGGATCCTAAACATAAAAAAAGAAGCTTACAAGATGTGGAAGATTGGACAAATGACCGGGGAAGAGTATAAAAATGTTGCTCGGGCATGTAGGAATGAAATCAGGAGGGCCAAATCGCACCTGGAGCTGCAGCTAGCAAGAGATGTTAAGAGTAACAAGAAGGATTTCTTCAGGTATGTTGGCAACAAGAAGAAAGCCAAGGAAAGTGTGGGCCCCTTAATGAATGAGGGAGGCAACCTAGTGACAGAAGATATGGAAAAAGCTAATATACTCAATGCTTTTTTTGCCTCTGTCTTCACGAATAAGGTCAGCTCCCAGACTGCTGCGCTGGGCAACACAGCGTGGGGAGTAGGTGGCCAGCCCTCTGTGGAGAAACAAGTGGTTAGGGACTATTTAGAAAAGCTGGACGTGCACAAGTCCATGGGGCCGGATGCGTTGCATCTGAGAGTGCTAAAGGAGTTGGCGGCTGTGATTGCAGAGCCATTGGCCATTATCTTTGAAAACTCATGGTGATTGGGGGAAGTCCCGGACGACTGGAAAAAGGCTAATGTAGTGCCCATCTTTAAAAAAGGGAAGAAGAAGGATCCTGGGAACTACAGGCCAGTCAGCCTCACCTCAGTCCCCGGAAAAATCATGAAGCAGGTCCTCAAGGAATCAATCCTGAAGCACTTGCATGAGAGGAAAGTGATCAGGAACAGTTAGCATGGATTCACCAAGTGAAGGTCATGCCTGACTAATCTAATCACCTTCTATGATGAGATTACTGGTTCTGTGGATGAAGGGAAAGCAGTGGACATGTTGTTCCTTGACTTTAGCAAAGCTTTTGACACTGTCTCCCACAGTATTCTTGCCAGCAAGTTAAAGTAGTATGGGCTGGATGAATGCACTATAAGGTGGGTAGAAAGTTGGCTAGATTGTCGGGCTCAACGGGTAGTGATCAACGGCTCCATGTCTGGATGGTAGCCGGTATCAAGTGGAGTACCCCAAGGGTCGGTCCTGGGGCCAGTTTTCTTCAATATCTTCATAAATGATCTGGAGGATGGTGTGGATTGCACTCTCAGCAAATTTGCAGATGATACTAAACTAGGAGGAGTGGTAGATACGGTGGCAGGTAGGGATAGGATACAGAGGGACCTAGACAAATTGGAAGATTGGGCCAAAAGAAATCTGATGAGGTTCAACAAGGACAAGTGCAGACTCCTGCACTTAGGACGGAAGAATCCCATGCACCGCTACAGACTAGGGACCGAATGGCTCGGCAGCAGTTCTGCGGAAAAGGACCTAGGGGTTACAGTGGACGAGAAGCTGGATATGAGTCAACAGTGTGCCCTTGTTGCCAAGAAGGCCAATGGCATTTTGGGATGTATAAGTAGGGGCATAGCCAACAGATCGAGGGACGTGATCGTTCCCCTCTATTAGACACTGGTGAGGCCTCATCTGGAGTACTGTGTCCAGTTTTGGGCCCCACACTACAAGAAGGATGTGGAAAAATTGGAGAGAGTCCAGCGAAGGGCAACAAAAATGATTAGGGGTCTGGAACACATGACTTATGAGGAGAGGCTGAAGGAACTGGGGATGTTTAGTCTGCAGAAGAGAAGAATGAGGGGGGATTTAATAGCTGCTTTCAACTACCTGAGAGGTGGTTCCAGAGAGGATGGTTCTAGACTATTCTCAGTGGTAGCTGATGACAGAACAAGGAGTAATGGTCTCAAGTTGCAGTGGGGGAGGTTTAGGTTGGATATTAGGAAAAACTTTTCCACTAGGAGGGTGGTGAAACACTGGAATGCATTACCTAGGGAGGTGGTAGAATCTCCTTCCTTAGAAGTTTTTAAGGTCAGGCTTGACAAAGCCCTGGCTGGGATGATTTAATTGGGGATTGGTCCTGCTTTGAGCAGGGGGTTGGACTAGATGACCTCTTGAGATCCCTTCCAACCCTAATATTCTATGATTCTATGATCCTGATTTTGCAGAGGTGATTCCTTTACTTCTATTAAAAGTCTTCTTGTAAGGAAACTGAAAGCTTTTTCATTGTTCTAAGATCCAAGGGTTTGGGTCTGTGGTCACCTATGCAAATTGGTGAGGATTTTTACCATACCTTCCCCAGGAAGTGAGGTGCAAGGGTTGGGAGGATTTTGGGGGAAAGACGTGTCCAAACCACGTTTTCCAGTAAACCCAGATAAAGTTTGGTGGTGGCAGTGGAAATCCAAAGGTAAAATAATTTTGTACCTTGAGGAAGTTTTAACCTAAGCTGGTAAAAGTAAGCTTAGGAGGTTTTCATGCAGGTCCCCACATCTGTACCTTAGAGTTCAGAGTGGGGAAGGAACCTTGACAGTGCCCTAACCACTTGGGTATGGGAACAGCACACCGCTTCCACCAGCTGTGTATTGTGGGTGGCTTGATCCTGTAGACCATCTCAGAGCATGCCCACCAGATTGGGCCCACAGGTGAGATAGGCAGGGAAATGCCTAGTTTGAGAACTCTCCTGGGGC
Organism: Lepidochelys olivacea; assembly: GCF_965140295.1. NCBI lineage: Eukaryota > Metazoa > Chordata > Testudines > Cheloniidae > Lepidochelys > Lepidochelys olivacea. The sequence continues at coordinate 14,523,915 of NC_140412.1, forward strand.
TGAAGCATAAATTAGGCACCTGGCATCAGGACTAGGGGGGCTTTGGGCATGCCCACCAGCAGGAAAGTAGGTGCTATGGGGATTTACCAGCAGAATCGTAGGCACCTCAGGAATTTAGGTGCCTACATGGTTAGGCAGCAGCCATGGGTAGCGGGTGGAGCCCCCCTTAGGGGAGGCTAGCTCCCAGCTCTGCCTCTTCTGCCTTCCCTCCACCCATACACACAGAGCTCCGAGATCCCCTGCCCCTCGCCAGGGCCACGAGTGCCCCCTCAGCCTGAGGAGTCCCGGGCCAGCAGAAGCTCTGAGCCTCCCCTTGCAACCTGGAGGTGGCCCAGGCCAGCTGCAGCCTCCCCTCCCCAGACCCCAAGTTGCTGCAGGGAAAAGCATCTCAGCAGGCCACCTTTGGGGGCTACACAGCTCCTCCCATGACACCTGCCTGGGACCTTTCCGTCACCAACGGGCCGCTCAACACCTTCCTCTGATACCCGTGTCTTTCGACTCTCCCGCTTCCACACTGCTGTTGGGTTCTGCCTTCGGACACAACAGATGGACACCCAAATTAGGGTATCTCATGTCTTCAGACACGATCAACGGACACGCAGGAATACATGGAGACTGGAGTCTTCAGTTACAGTTGTGTGTTTATTATAGCAGAAGCTCAACTACACCCTGCAGAAGCATAGCTGTACCACCGGTTTACCTCCCCCACCTCCCAAGGAGTGAACCCTGAGATTCTTTTGAATTTCCCCTTTATTGTAATCATCAGCTCTCCCCCTCCCCAGGTGGGCAGTTCTGGTCTTGGTCTCAGCCCAATAATTGCCCTCTAATTTCCCTGTTAAATTCCCCGCCACTGTTTGTTTACCCTCACTCATGACCACTGTTGCCATGTAGGGGTTGTTATTGATTGACTTTCCTTTACCAAGAGGAAACAAAGGACCAGCTGCCAGTTCTCTTTGCAGATGGATGCAATCAAGCTCAGCCACTAGGCAAGCATCAGGAGATTCCCCCAACCACCAGGTGACATAAGAACATAAGTACGGCCACACGGGGTCAGACCAAAGGTCCATCAAGCCTAGTATCCTGTCCTCTGACAGTGGCCAATGGCAGGTGCCCTAAAGGGAATGAACAGACAGGTTACCATCAAGTGATCCATGCCCTGTCACCCACTCCCAGCTTCTGGCAAACAGGCTAGGGACACCATTGCTGCTCAGGGCAGGTGAGCCGAAAATGCTCAGTTCTGCGCTCTCGGGGCAGTCACTACCTCACCCATGGCCACAGGTATTTCTCAAGTCTCCCCATTACTGTCACAGTTAAAATCGTAACAAAAGGAAAAAAGACTGGAGGCCAGCCTGCTGCCTGTCTGCTTTTCTCTCTTCCTTGCCCCTTGACCTGCTGCCATCCTCTTTGGCTGGGCAATTGTCCTCATGCCCTTGGCCAGAGTATTTCCCTTTGTGACTCTGAAATGTGCCCCAACGTGCCGGTCTTGAAGCTGGGCCTAGTGGTGAAAGGCGACGTAGAAGCTTTCGCTAGGGCAAGCAGGCAGGGATGGCCTTGCGGGCTGATTTTCACCTCTAGAGAGACAATTAACACTGTGGGGTGTGAAGGGAAGTCTCCATAAAAGGAGGAGGTGAGGAATGTGCTGGCCCAGCCACTCATTCCTTTCTCACCTGTTCAAGAGGTGTCACCCTCTCCGTTGGGAAATCGAATGCTGCTCTCTTGTATGATAGGCAGGGATATGCACCACTATACTAATGAGGAACAGGGCAAGGCTTAGTGCTGCATGGAACTCCAAGAGATAAGCTATAGCCAGTTTACACCACACCACGAGCCCCACTGGGCAACAACACCTCTTGCTCTCTTCCAAAGACTTTGGCTGCAGCAAAAGTCCTGGGGAAAGCCCTGGCCCTCCTCACATGTGGTTGCCCCTCTCACTCTCATCTCAAGAAGCTTTCGATACATCCCATGCAGTTTCCTGCATGGCTGAGGAGGTGATATTTATTACTCAGCTTCCTGGGTCCATCAGTAATTTCTGGAGTCCAAGGGGATTATTGATGAACCCAGGAAGCAGAATAGCACATACAGGCTCCTCATCCTGGAACCTGCCTGGGGCATAATAAAGTAAAAACTGCCTCCCAGAGCCCCACAACTGGGGGCCCAGCAGCAGCATCAGAGAGGCTCCTATTATACCCGCTGCCCATGGCAGCAACTGTACGGGGATTTAAGGGTCTAAATTTTGGATTTAGCTGCCTAAATCCATTTGTGGATTTAGTCTCAGGTGGATCCACACGGACAGATGGGGGCGCGCAAGGAAATAATCTCATCCACTGATGAAACATTTCTTGGTGAAGCTTCTTTAGTTATCTCACAACTAAACTGTGCACTTATCATATTTAAATGTAATTCTTCCCCCTCTTGATGTAAAATTATAGACCTTTATGAGCCAAGTCATCAGCTGACATAAAGCAGCATAGTGCCATTGAAACTGATGGATCTATGTTGATTTATACCAGCTGAGAATCTGGACCTATATTTTTCAATGAAAATACTGTGATTTTGTACATTACAAGAGTCTGTGATCTTTCTCCCATAAATATATGTATAAATAGTAAAAGAAAAATGTGTTCATAATTTTTAAATGGCAATTTGCGCACAGTTTAGTGGTGACATTACGTTTTTGGAAAGAAAGTTTGACACGTTTTCAAAAGCAAAACCCAAATATTAAAAACTCTACAAATGAACGGTTTAGGGATCCAATGAATTCTTCACAGCCAAACCATCCTTTATTCTTCACTATCCTAAAATCAGAGAAATTTAGGTCATCAAGTCCAGCCCCCTGTGCTGAGGCAGGACCAAGTAAACCTAGACCATCCCTGACAAGTGTTGGTGTAACCTGGTTTTAAAAACCTGCAATGACAGGGATTCCACAGTCTCCCTAGGTAACCTGTTCCATTACCCAACTATCTTTACAGTCAGGCAGTTTTTCCTAATATGTAACCTGCATCATTCTTGCCGCAGATTAGTCAGATTGCTTGTTGTCATCCCCATCCCAATTTACACCACTTACTTTGCCTCCTTGTTTTGTTCTGTAATGGCCAGCCACGGTTGGGTGCATATTGTTGATTTTGTACCTTGTCTGTTAAACACATAGTGGAGATTTTAAAAGCAGTACAATCTCAGGCTACAGCAAATTATGTCAATGTTGCACACATTTGCTCAGAGTAATGTTCTGGTGGAGGAGAGGAATATTTTTATTAGTAGAACTGGTGTAATTGGGCTGATTATATGGTGGTGTAGTTGCATATAAATGTAGTCTACAAATTGTATGTTAGCTAGATTATTTGCAATGATATGATGCAGAAACTAATAATTGTAGTATTTATGTAGTAAGTAACATTATAATACGTTAGTGTGCTGGAATTTGATTCTTTGCATAGAATATGGTATTTCATAATCTCCAAGTAATACCTTATCTGATTGTGTTAACCTTTGTATGTGAGCTTGTAAAGGTGCGAAGACAAAGTTAGGGTTGGGCAAGTGAGGTAAATCTAATAGTGAATGGTGAAGAATTCTGTTCCATCTAGAAACTTTCCGGCATATATAGCTCCCCGTGGAGTGATTCTCCACTCTTGCCCAGTGTACTGAGAGTCAGAAGTGTGAATTTCTTCCCTCAGGCCAGGAGAGTGAAATGGCAAACAAAATCCTTCAGACAAGGTGACAAACAAACTGTTCTTAATTTGCAAGGTCTTTTGTAAGCAAGGTGGGGGTCCATTTTCCAATTTTCTACCTGTGCCATCTGGTAATGGTGGTCATGTCTGCTACCTGTTAGATCATCCTCACAAGTACTTAGGTAAGGCAGGGGAAAATTGTCTCCTTGGTCACACTGGTGCAACCCCCTTGTGAGAGTAACATATCACCCCCAAAGGTTTTTTTTCATATTCTATTATCATAGAATATCAGGGTTGGAAGGGACCTCAGGAGGTCATCTAGTCCAACCCCCTGCTCAGAGCAGGACCAGTCCCCAACTAAATCATCCCAGCCAGGGCTTTGCCAAGCCTGACCTTAAAAACCTCTAAGGAAGGAGATTCCACCACCTCCTTGGTAACCCATTCCAGTGCTTCACCACACTCCTAGTGAAAAAGTTTTTTCTCATAGCCAACCTACATGTCCCCCACTGCAACTTGAGACCACTACTCCTTGTTCTGTTATTATTAGCTATAAGTATTATTGCCGGAGTGCCCAAAGGCCCCATTCAAAATGGGGTGTATACTAGGCTGTACGATTGTGCTGTATTAATGCGTAGGAAAATACAATCCCTTTCCTACCCTCTCCACCCAAATGCTTGCATTCTAACGTAAGAAAAGGCACAATGAGTGTTTTAAAATAGGAGGAGGAGATTGGGGAGAAGGAATGAGGATAGTGGTAATAAGATCACACAGTCACATAACCTGGCAATGTGGCTCTAAATTATGTGAACTAAATATTTGCCATCCCTAACTGTGATACTCCTGTACATCATTTCCAGTTTGCATACCATGACTGACCCATATTATAAACTATACAGCTTCAAAATCATTCAATAAACATCACCCAATTTAATTTCAAGGCACTGGCTAAATCTAGTTTAGGCTAGTAATTTACAGCAAAAACAAAGAGGAGTCCTTGTGGCACCTTAGAGACTAACAAATTAGTAAAAGCGGCAAAGAGTCCTGTGGCACCTTATAGACTAACAGACGTATTGGAGCATAAGCTTTTGTGGGTGAATACATACATCCGACAAAGTGGGTATTCACCCACGAAGCTTATAGTCCAATACGACTGTTAATCTATAAGGTGGCACAGGGCTCTTTGTTGCTTTTACAGATCTAGACTAACACGGCTACCCCTCTGATACTTAACAAATTAGTGTATGCCCAAATAAATTTATTAGTCTCTAAGGTGCCACAAGGACTCCTTGTTGTTTTTGCTGATACAGACTAACACGGCTGCCACTTTGAAACCTGTCACCATGCAAGGCACCTAATTTACAGCAGTAATTTAGGCCTTGATCCACTGAAGTCCAGGGTCATTTGCCATTGACTGTCATATAAGCAGGATCATGAAGCAGATTTCTTCACATACGAGTGTAGTGAGCAGCAAGAATGGGGAACCAGTTCAGATAAAATAAGAACCAATTGGAGCTTGTGATGGGCCCAGGCTGTGAAGTTTGAATCCAGATCTGAACTTACATAAGGTTGGGTGTTCAGCTTTGGGCTTTGGTTTCAGGGCCATGTTGTATTAGAACCTTTGCCCAGAACTGGAACCTGGACCTGAACTTTTACTAGGGTATGAAAAAGTTCAATTAAATTGCATGTCGCTCCTCCTCATCCTCCCCTACAATTCCTAGTGACAACCAGGTCTGGAAGGAGAAATACTGGGCTAGCATGAGACAGTCTAATGTCATGCAATGAAACCAAGAAGTACTGGAGAGCTTTGTGAGAGAGGATGACCATGCAAGGGTTCTCCCATGATTTATAAAATAGCGAGATGTGGACAGGAGGAACCAATTAATCAGCTGAACTTTTGGCTCCTTACCCAGTGACACACTGTACCTCAAATTGGCACCCTATAACCCCCATATTCATCATTCATTTATGATTATGATATTTCATACAGAGCAAGCCGTGTAAGATATCATATGAAAGGTCATGATCTGCTGAAACCCATTGTTCTGTTCAAATATGTATATCATTAGTGTGTATGAAATTATGAGATTTTGCTGAATGATTGTTACTGAAATATGCTGTAAATTTGCTAGTGACATGCAAAGGACACCTGCCCAGGAGGGTGCTCCATGGCCATTAATCAGCAGGGGAGTTGCAATCAAGGGATTTTCAATTCAATGATAGCTGCCCAAGTCCACACAATGGGGGTTTACTGGATCACTGTAACTCAGCAAAGCGCAACAGGACATGTCTGGGCAAGTGTCTCTCAGGCGCATGGATTGAGGGTATAATGTAAGGAACAATTGCAGCATGTCTTGGCCTTTCTCCTCCCCCACCGATGCTGGAAGCAACAAGCATGCTGAGAAGACGAAAACTTCCACAGAGGAGACTGGTCAAGGCTTCAGGGGGAAGTCTGTGCATTAAGGACTGTAACATCCAGTGAGGTGAGAAAATTGCTGGTCTAAATACTACCTAGTGTAATAAGGTTTAAGATTTAGATTGTGTATTTATCTTTTCTTTTCCATTGTAACTATCTCTGGCCTTTTATTGCTTATCACTTATAATCATTTAAAATCTATCTTTCTGTAGTTAAATTTGTAGTTAATAAATCTGTTTTATACTTACCTAAAAGAGTGTATTTGGCCTGAAGTTCTTTGGGAACCTCGGCTCAGGTACAAAAGCTGGTGCATGTCCTCTCCACATTGAGGGAGGGGTGGACTGGGTTATAAACTTACAATGGTCAGGCTTCTGACCAAGGCAGGATGGTACAGCCCTGGGGTTCCTAGGCTGAGGACCTGGCGGGAATTGGCTGGAGTCTCTCTGTTAGTCCATGAGTGGCTGGGTTTGTCCCTGCCTGTGGATGTAAGTTCAGTACCTGCCAGAGGTTTGCAGCTTGTCACAGCATCATCGTGTGAGAGGGTGCCTAGGACAGAGGGCCAGCAGTACCGCAGTTCTAGGTTGCACCCCTGGGACCCCAAACCCAAACTCCAAACCTCTTCACTTTCCTCCATCATAAGTGCACAGGGTATTTTTTCACTTACATTCCCCCTCAGCCTTCAAAATGCTTTTAGAAATGACATATCTACTTTCTTCCCAAGCATATCAATCTCCATTTCAGACAATGTAGCAGTGAAAGATTTATGCTGCTGTACAGGTATATTTCACAGGAGATTTACTAAATGATAACCATTCTTTTCTCCCCACATCCTGACATACTTTCTGCTTGTCAGTTAAATCAGGTAAAATGATTTCGTCTTTTCAAGATTAAGGGGCCAGTTTGAATTTCCTTGTTAATGCAAAGCAGACTGCTGGTATGCATATCACTGATTGACCTACAATCGTGTGACAGAGAAACTGGGGAAATTAAAATTGGATTACCTGGCTTACCCTCTAGAGCGGAGCATTTTTGGCACTCAGGGTATAGTTAATATCTCACTTCTAATATGTCATCTATCGGTATTATGGGGGGGAACCAAGAACAGAAAATGGGTTTATCTCAAATTTGGGGAATTGACAGTGATCAATATCAAATCACAGTTTAAATCATGCATCATTCAGTAGCACAGACACTGCACTGAGATGGATAGAGCACTAACTTACACAGGGAAAAATCTCCTGGGTGTTTCTCAGTTACTCTATATGTTTAGAATACAGATGCATGCACTGAAAGTAGATCATTTAAAAAAAACCCTCCCCTCCCAACATATTGCGTAAAGAGAAAAGACCTCAAGAAAGAGCATTCAGATAGCTAGATGATAACATATGCGATTGATTTTGAGAGGTGCTGAGTACCTTCTGAAAATCCGGCCCTAACTATATGAAATACTACAGACTCCCACAGAGATGGGGCCAAACCACATGCAGAAACTGAACACACCCAAACTTTGGGTACATTTGGATCTGAATGGATATGCACTATATTTGGCTGGTGACAGTGTCCAGTCTGAAATGGCCTTTCTTATGGGCAGGAGAAAACATTATGGAATTCATCAGTTCTTCACAGAAAGAGGTTGAGTACTCTGACCTGGGAATGTTGCATATAAGTTATATGATCCAGGGTTCATTGACCACAGTGGGAATCTTTCCATTGACTTTAATGGGCCCATATTGCTGATTTCGGCTGCACATTTCTAATTAATATGTTGGCAGTAGAGGTGGAGAGGAAGAAGAGAATTATGAAAATATTATAGGCAATGAAGAGACACCGAGATCTCAGGTGGCTCTGCAAAAGCTTTTCTCATCGGATCGTTTTCACTGGATATATATGTGTATTTTAAGCAGCATATAATTAAAATACCATTGTGCATGCATTTTGCATGCTCTATGTAATGGAGCAATTCTGCCTTCTGCTATACATGTAGCTACCCTATATCAATTATTATTTGCATTACGGTAATGCCTAGAGGCCCTAACCAATACCAGGAGCCCATTGTACCAGGAGATCTACAAATACATAAGGAGAAACAGTAGTTGCCACGAAGAGCTTGTTATCTAAATACACAAGAAAGACTAATAATGGTGGGAGGAGAAACAATAGAGGTGAAATGACTTGCCCAAGGTTACACAGCAGATCATTAGCAGAGCTTGAATAGACCCCCGAGCCTCCAGACTCCTATTGTAGTGCCCTAGCCACCCGATCATGCTGCCCATTGAAATCTGGAAGTGGAATTTGGACTATAATGTGCTAATTTTATGTTACGTAACAGATATGTTTATTGAAAGAGTGATGTAGTGGTGGGAGTCTGCTATAGACCACCGGACCAGGGGGATGAGGTAGATGAGGCTTTCTTCCGGCAGCTCACCGAAGCTACTAGATCGCATGCCCTGATTCTCATGGGTGACTTTAATTTTCCTGATATCTGCTGGGAGAGCAATACAGAGGTGCATAGACAATCCAGGAAGTTTTTGGAAAGCGTAGGGGACAATTTCCTGGCGCAAGTGCTAGAGGAGCCAACTAGGGGGGGCGCTTTTCTTGACCTGCTGCTCACAAACTGGGAAGAATTAGTGGGGGAAGCAAAAGTGGATGGGAATCTGGGAGGCAGTGACCATGAGTTGGTTGAGTTCAGGATCCTGACGCAGGGAAGAAAGGTAAGCAGCAGGATACGGACCCTGGACTTCAGGAAAGCAGACTTCGACTCCCTCAGGGAACGGATGGCCAGGATCCCCTGGGGGACTAACTTGAAGGGGAAAAGAGTGCAGGAGAGCTGGCTGTATTTCAAGGAATCCCTGTTGAGGTTACAGGGACAAACCATCCCAATGAGTCGAAAGAATAGTAAATATGGCAGGCGACCAGCTTGGCTTAATGGTGAAATCCTAGCGGATCTTAAACATAAAAAAGAAGCTTACAAGAAGTGGAAGGTTGGACATATGACCAGGGAAGAGTATAAAAATATTGCTCGGGCATGTAGGAATGATATCAGGAGGGCCAAATAGCACCTGGAGCTGCAGCTAGCCAGAGATGTCAAGAGTAACAAGAAGGGTTTCTTCAGGTATGTTGGCAACAAGAAGAAAGCCAAGGAATGTGTGGGCCCCTTACTGAATGAGGGAGGCAACCTAGTGACAGAGGATGTGGAAAAAGCTAATGTACTCAATGCTTTTTTTGCCTCTGTTTTCACTAACAAGGTCAGCTCCCAGACTGCTGCGCTGGGCATCACAAAATGCGGAAGAGATGGCCAGCCCTCTGTGGAGATAGAGGTGGTTAGGGACTATTTAGAAAAGCTGGACGTGCACAAGTCCATGGGGCCGGACGAGTTGCATGCGAGAGTGCTGAAGGAATTGGCGGCTGTGATTGCAGAGCCATTGGCCATTATCTTTGAAAACTCGTGGCGAACCGGGGAAGTCCCGGATGACTGGAAAAAGGCTAATGTAGTGCCAATCTTTAAAAAAGGGAAGAAGGAGGATCCTGGGAACTACAGGCCAGTCAGCCTCACCTCAGTCCCTGGAAAAATCATGGAGCAGGTCCTCAAAGAATCAATCCTGAAGCACTTGCATGAGAGGAAAGTGATCAGGAACAGCCAGCATGGATTCACCAAGGGAAGGTCATGCCTGACTAATCTTATCGCCTTTTATGATGAGATTACTGGTTCTGTGGATGAAGGGAAAGCAGTGGATGTATTGTTTCTTGACTTTAGCAAAGCTTTTGACACGGTCTCCCACAGTATTCTTGTCAGCAAGTTAAGGAAGTATGGGCTGGATGAATGCACTATAAGGTGGGTAGAAAGCTGGCTAGATTGTCGGGCTCAACGGGTAGTGATCAATGGCTCCATGTCTAGTTGGCAGCCGGTATCAAGTGGAGTGCCCCAGGGGTCGGTCCTGGGGCCAGTTTTGTTCAATATCTTCATAAATGATCTGGAGGATGGTGTGGATTGCACTCTCAGCAAATTTGCGGATGATACTAAACTGGGAGGAGTGGTAGATACGCTGGAGGGGAGCGATAGGATACAGAAGGACCTAGACAAATTGGAGGATTGAGCCAAAAGAAATCTGATGAGGTTCAATAAGGATAAGTGCAGGGTCCTGCACTTAGGACGGAAGAACCCAATGCACAGCTACAGACTAGGGACCGAATGGCTAGGCAGCAGTTCTGCGGAAAAGGACCTAGGGGTGACAGTGGACGAGAAGCTGGATATGAGTCAGCAGTGTGCCCTTGTTGCCAAGAAGGCCAATGGCATTTTGGGATGTAGAAGTAGGGGCATAGCGAGCAGATCGAGGGACGTGATCGTTCCCCTCTATTCGACATTGGTGAGGCCTCATCTGGAGTACTGTGTCCAGTTTTGGGCCCCACACTTCAAGAAGGATGTGGATAAATTGGAGAGAGTCCAGCGAAGGGCAACAAAAATGATTAGGGGTCTGGAACACATGACTTATGAGGAGAGGCTGAAGGAACTGGGGATGTTTAGTCTGCAGAAGAGAAGAATGAGGGGGGATTTGATAGCTGCTTTCAACTACCTGAAAGGGGGTTCCAAAGAGGATGGCTCTAGACTGTTCTCAGTGGTAGCAGATGACAGAACGAGGAGTAATGGTCTCAAGTTGCAGTGGGGGAGGTTTAGATTGGATATTAGGAAAAACCTTTTCACTAAGAGGGTGGTGAAACACTGGAATGCGTTACCTAGGGAGGTGGTAGAATCTCCTTCCTTAGAGGTTTTTAAGGTCAGGCTTGACAAAGCCCTGGCTGGGATGATTTAACTGGGAATTGGTCCTGCTTCGAGTAGGGGGTTGGACTAGATGACCTTCTGGGGTCCCTTCCAACCCTGATATTCTATGATTCTATGAATGTGTAAACTGTATATACATATATAGGAATGGTAGCACCCAGATATGCAAACGGTAACAGTTAAGTAGAGAAAGAGCAATACTTCAGCTGGCCCTTTAAGAAGCAGTCCAGACAAATCCGAGAATGGAGACAAACTTGAGTCAAGAAGAATGGATGATAATGTCTGCAATGTAACATGGGAATCCCCGATCTCATGTGCATGGTCACCAGTGATCACAGCCCCGGTGATAACTGATGTGAAATTGAAACAATAATAATAAATAGTCCTTACAAATGTAACCCTTCTGCCCGTCAGAGTTGGCAGCAACAAGGGCCGGGTTCAATATCTAGGGGTTCCATTCCAATAACACAATGCAAACCGGCTCAAGCCCCCACCCAGTGACCTGGGACAAATATATACCACCCCCGCTGGGCGCCTCCAAGAGGCAATACTTCCCCTCTCGCAAGCACATAGTCTGAGTGTAGCAAAAGCCTTTTAATAACAGAGAGAAACAATGTGGCATTATGTTGGGGAAACACCACCAACAGGATTCATAACACAACCCATGAGGAAAAAAAAAACCCACCCCTTTTCCCTTTGGTTCTTGAGTCCAGCAACCCTAAATCACCCAAAGTCCCAAAAGTCCAATGCCCCAAAAGTCTCTGTCCCTGGCCAGGGCAGCCCCAGAGTTTGAAAGTTTATCTGCAGAGCTTTACCTCCCAACCTGGGTGGAAATGGGACGGGGGTAAGAGGCACCTTACATGATCTGAAGCTGACCGCCCCACAGCTCCATAGGCCTCCGCTCCGCTCCGCCAGCCGCCCCACAAACTCCTTCGCTCAGCTGCGCTCCGCTCCGCCAGCCGCCCCACGAACTCCTTCGCTCAGCTGCGCTCCGCTCCGCCAGCCGCCCCACGAACTCCTTCGCTCAGCTGCGCTCCGCTCCGCCAGCCGCCCCACGAACTCCTTCACTCAGCTCCACGGCCCACAAGCAGCTCCTGCTATCCACACACTGCTCCGTGTCGAACTGCTCCACAATATATCTTCAGGCTCCCCCACTACTTAACACAGCACTCAGTGATTTCAGCTCTTAGGTGAATTCAGCTTGTAGTAGCGGAGCCCCAGTGCTGGTGCACTGTCAGCCCAAAGTGAGCTCAGCAGCCTATAACTAGACTTCTAATGATATCAAAATTAGCTCTGATATTCCACAGTGGAGAGAGGAGGAAGTGCAATTAGCATGTAAGGCCCTCACCAAGGGGCCCATGCCACCAAGTATTAATACTTGTCCCCAACCTCTCTCCATTCACACAGTTTTGGAACCCATGACCCTTGCCTAGCGAGTGCTACTTAGTTGATGGTGAATCCCTCCAGCATAACAAAAGGCCACGTACAGTTCCAAGCACAGTTCCCATAATCAGGGTAATAACAATTTATTCTTCCTGCCCCAATAACAGAGACACTGGGGATCCCACAGCAGCCAAAGTGACCATTTGGGCAGCTATGGTCTAATTCTAGGCGTGGTGGGTGTGCCTATGCAAATGAGATCGGCCCCTGAAGTTCTTTTCCACAACTTGCCACACCTCACCACCAGATGTCAGGGTGGAGCTCATCCTGACACTGCTTACACATACCAAATTCATGCCTATGATCGGAAAATGCAGCTCTGCTAAGATGAGTGGAGTTGTGCATGAACTGGATTTGGTCCTTTCACTTCAAAGGGCTGTTTGAAATGAGGTGCCAACTTGTTTAGAGAAAATTTTAAAAATGGAAACAAATAGGTAAGTAATAAGAAGATAAGAGGAGTCATCGCTATTTTATTAGATCTCTCAGTAAATCCCATTCTGGTTCGCTCCCCATTACCCCAACCTTGGGGGCTGGGGAAGACACAAAAAAGGATGACTGGGTAATATCCAGCTAACAGCTCTGATCCACCCAATCAAACCATTGTGCCCACTCAGAATCCCACTTAACCATTGTGCCCAAATCCAAAAGGGCCCCCCTGTGCAGATCTGGTTGCAGGGGTGATGCCAGTATCAGACGAAGGAAACAGTTTCAGATGAATTTGAATTCAGCAAGCAAAGGATTCTGTTCCCCCTTGCCTCAGCCCTTGCCAGAGGTTTATCTTGTAATGAGGTAGATCCAGATTAGTAATTTAATATTTTATACCAATTTTATTTCAAGGTTGACATTTGAAGGGGGAAAAAAAATAAAAATTTTAAGACCATAACCTGACAATGGGTTGACACTGACATTTAAATTAATTGACTTTAATTTTTTTTAAACCCTCTGCTCTACAAGTTGTGATGGCAATCATTTCTTTTGTACTTAGTCTTCCTTTCTGATTTTGCATGTGGAAAGGCGAGTGTGAGGGAATTTAATTTACCGCGTTTTAAGACATTCAAGAGTAATGTATACACTGAAAGTGCCTATTAGGGAAATGTCTATTATAGTTCCTGCAGTGAATGTATTCTGATAAGACTGCTATGTGCAGTACTCATGTGAAAGCAGCGTAAAGCAAGTGTCAGGACCAGATAACAGAGTCTACACAAACTTTGATTACCGGTGGAAACCTTAAAGCTGGTGAGGTTACAATAAAATTCCAACTAGATTTTTTTAAATAGTAAAGAGGGATAATTATTTTCTTCAAAGTATGCATGGATTTCCTTGATTATAAACTATATTCATTTTGAATTTTCACAATTACCCCTAGTGGAATTACCTAATTTTTATAATTATAGTAAACTAGCCAGCATAAATAATAGCAGTTTCTTAAACTCTAGTTCTAGTTCCATCATTTTCACTTAAAGCAGAGATTCAACCACTTTGTTATATATGAAGAATATAGCATATTTTAGGATGTGTAAGGACCAGAATAATTCAGAGTATATGATAATAATTCAGAGTATATTATAATACCATTATATAAACCAGATGGTATGTCCTCATCTGGAATACAGAATAAGTTACCCATCGCCCCATCTCAAAAAGGTTAATGCAGAATTAAAGAGGGTTCAGGAAAGACAAAGAGAATGATCAGAGGTATGGAAAAATTCTCCTATGATGGGAGATTCAAAAGATGGGGATTGTTAATGTTAGCAAGGAGACAAATAAGAGAGGACAGGATAAAAGTCTACGAAATAAGCTGTAGCTCACGAAAGCTTATGCTCAAATAAATTTGTTAGTCTCTAAGGTGCCACAAGTCCTCCTGTTCTTTTTGCGGATACAGACTAACACGGCTGTGACTCTGAAATCCGTAGTCCCCAGCAAACTAGATCCGAAAGAAGTAAATTTAAACATAGGCAATGTATCTAAAAGCCAATTCTTTGAGTGTTGGTCTCTGTATATGTGAGCACCTCCAGGTGGTGGTACTTCTCTGGGGGTGTTACAACCTGAATGGATATGCCTAATCACCCTGCACTGTTCTTCATTCCTGTTGGAGCTGTGGTAACCCTCCTCCATGGAATTACAAACAAGCTCTGGCCCACAGTGATACACAAACTAGATGACCTCTTGAGGTCCCTCCAACCCTATGTTTCTATGATTTTTCTCAATGGGAATGAACTGCCTACAGGTAAGATGATGACCCCTATGTTAAGGACAGGGCAAACTTAGGTCCATTCCTGTTCAGCAAAGCACAGGATTAAGCACTTTGCTGGACAGGGATAGTAGAAGAACATGTTTTGCTGAATTAGGGCCCAGTATGAGAAAGTGAGACATATTTTCCAATTAACCTGAAGCTACCTATGAACACAAACTGCACACAGTTCAACTCCTTTCTAAGCAGTATTTGAAGGCTCAAAAGGATGTTTCTGGGTGATCAGACTCCGATCACTTCCTAAGGGCCATGCAGTTGGTTGCAAGTTTCAATATCCTTCTCTCCCTGAATACATTTAAGAAAAAAAGATGGTGAGAAAATTCAGGTACGATCATTGGCAAGCAAATTAAGCAGTCAGCATGCTTAGTGTTGTATTTTCAAATTCATATAGCCCAATAACGAAGAGCTAATCAAAAGCATACATGAGACAATGTTCAAAGCGTTTTGAGGTCTAAGGCAAATAACACAGGCAAGGAATATGTTTCATAGAAAGAAGATGGGCCATATGTCCTGAGGGGCTAGCACAGTTATACTTGTTCAGTATGTAAGGTCAAATGAAGTGTGAAGCAGAAACATTTAGCATAAAAACAATATTAATTATTGGGCAAGCAGAGTAGTGAAATGATAAGATCCAATGATGGAATAAAGCAGGAAGCCAAGACAATGGAAGAGGAAGAGAGAGAGAGAGCGAGCGAGCGCGCACAGGAAGCCAGAGACAATATGTTGGGGCGGGACGGGTGAAAATACAAATTAAGCCTTTTCTTATGAGGTGCACACACAGCTCTGTGCTTACAATATCATGGACATTTTGGTTATCTCAAGCCAAAGTGACTCAGCGCAAAAACTTGCATCATATCTCACCGGCCAACGGCATAAGGTTTATTCCCCACTTCAGAATAATAAAGAGATAAAAAGGTAACTGGGTAGGTAAATATAACATTACTATGTTTGCTGAGGAAAGGAGAGGGGAAGGAATAGCAACTTAATGATCATTAGTGACTCCAGCTGCAGAGAATCAGGAAGGGCTACTTAAACAGAGGTGGGCATTCAGTCAGGAAAACTATAGATAAGATAGAAGAACCTGGAGGGAGAATCTCAGGCACCTGCAGGGGAAGCCCTGAGCTAGGGCTGATAAGGATCAGGGGGATCCACAGGGGAAGCTGCCAGAGGCCCTGGAGAAGGTTGGCAGTGAGGAGACACCTGCTGAGACAACGAACAGGAAGAGCTCTGCAGGAGCAGGTTAGACTCCTGAGGCAGAGACCCTGGAAATTTTTGCCTTACTGTGCAGCATGGGTCACTTGCAGGTTTAAACTAGTGTAAATGGTGAATTCTCTGTAACTTGAAGTCTCTAAACCATGATTTGAGGACTTCAGTAACTCAGCCAGAGGTTAGGGGTCTATTTCAGGAAAGGGTGGGGTTCTGTGGCTTGCAATGTGCAGGAGGTCAGACTTGATGATCACAGTTGTCCCTTTTGACTTTAAAGTCCTAGTCCATGAGCCTGAGAGGGTTGAAGACTTTAGTTCAGCAGAGAAGGGAGAATCCAGAGGTCTGAAACCAAAGGGAGGCCATGTTAATCACAGGCTATGGGGGAGCAGCACATGGGGGCTTAGAGGTTACAAGTGGCCCAAGGAAACAGCAGCATATCTGAAGATGCAGACCTAATTGCTTACTACAGGGTCCCTGTGCTACAACCCAGAGTAGAGGGTGGGCCTGGGTTCCTCTACCAGGCACAGAGGAGGGGACATGCCAGTACAACTGCAAGAGTAGGTTAGGCTCCTTTGGGGGCAGGGCTGAGGGGTGGCCACTAAGAACACTTCAGTGTTGCCTGAGACGGGGGAAAGAAGAACTACTATTTGGATGTTTAGCTTGGACTTTCAGTTGGACCCTTCCTTACTGCAGAAGGGGACTGAACTTTATGTGACTTGGCCAGAGGGCTGAGCCATAGAAGACCTGCTGAGAGGCAGATGGCCAGCAGGAGGTGCTGAAGATGAGGACTCCTTGCAACATTGCATCCTGACACAAAGGGGTACTGTATTAAAAGGAGGAATATCCCTGGTCACCCATGAGCCCAATCAACTTGGTCAATTCAAAATGAAGTTGCAGGAGGTGGGGGAAAGAGAAATTTTATAAGAGTTTTGTCCTTTTCCTCCCCGGCATTGCTGCAAGATATATAAATTGGGCCGTGCCAGTGAACTGATTGCTGTTTTAAGAGATAGGGATTATCTGAATTATCACAGGTCTCCCAAGGTAACAGGTTTATGAGCATAGAGGACATCAGGCTGATAACACAAAAACCTTGTATTTGTGTTACAGTATTTAGAAATTCCTTACCTTACCTGTAGGGCAAAATAGGGAGTTGGATTTACGCAGTGCTGGCTCATGTGACTAAGTGATCATGGTCATGCTGGTCCTGGCACCTTAGAATGATGACACACAAGACACACCAGTTAAAATACCTGCCACTCTGTATTGTAACTTACTCCTGGGGGAATTCTGTGCCTCTGCACCTGTGCACAATTCATGTCCCTCTCAGATTTCTTTGCTACTCTGTAGAAAAATGACTTTCTGAGGAAGAAGCAAAGGGAAGCCAAAAGAGTAGTCATGCAACCCTCCCCAGCAGTATGTTTTGGGTGCCCAGGGCAGCCAGCAGAGAGGTAAGTCACTTTGGGGCAGGGGGGCGGGACTGGGGAAAACACTGCTGGTGGCTCCTACCCTGAGCCAGGCTCAGCCACTAGTCCAGCTGGGCTGGGGAGGATGCGACAACTTCTTTCCCTGCACGACATCCAGGGCTGGGTCAGACCCACCCCCAAATTTCTCCTCAGGCTTCAGGAAGCTCTGCAAACTCCCCCATCCCTGCACCAATTGCTCCTCAGCTGCAGGGGAAGAGATCATTGTAAGGGGAGATGCTCCCCCATCTGCCCCACCACTGCGCATCCAGACCCCTCATACCCAGAGCCTCCCACCGAGCCTTATCCCCCACAAACCCAGGACCCTCCTGCCAAGACCCACTGCACCTGGACCACCCCGACGAGTCACCTGCATCCCCATCCCACCGAGCCCAACCAGCTGCATCTGGATTCCCAACCTCACTGAGCCCCACTCCCTAGCATCTGAACCCCCCACACCCAGACCCCCTGCCAAGCTCTGTCCTTCCCATATCCAGACTTCCTCACCCCCTGCTGAGCTTGAACCACCTTCACTTAGACCCCCTGCAGAGTCCCATTACTGTTGCACCCAGAACCCCCCAACAAACCCCTGTGCATCCAGATCCCCCCTACACCCAGATCCCCCACTGAGCTGCCCACCCCCAAATTGCCCCACACACAACTCTCTCAAACCCACACCTAGATCCCCCCATACTAAGCCCCTCCACACTTTAGTTCTGCTGGGCTGAGTCTGCCTGCCCACACTTGGTGCACTTGGCACAGTGGGTCTTTCTGGGGCAGGCCCGGTCCTTGCACTATGTCCGGGTTGGCTGCAGTCTCACCACTGAATCTATTTCCTGGGCGTGAGCTGCAGAGTCATCTCCCACCTCTGTGCAGCCAGTGGCCTGTGCTTCCCAATGCCAGACTGGAGTGCCACATTTATTTGACAAAATTTGTAGAATTTTGCAGAATTTTAAAATATTGTGCGCAGAAATTTTAATTTTTTTCGTGCGGAATGCCCTCAGGAGTAATAGTAGCACAGAATGGCTCAGCAGCATGCTATATGTAGATCCTCGGAACTACCAGGCCAGTCAGCCTCACCTCAGTCCCTGGAAAAATCATGGAGCAGGTCCTCAAGGAATCAATTCTGAAGCACTTAGAGGAGAGGAAAGTGATCAGGAACAGTCAGCGTGGATTTACCAAGGGCAAGTCATGCCTGACTAATCTACTTGCCTTCTTTGATGAAATAACTGGCTCTGTGGATGAGGGGAAAGCAGTGGACTTGTTGTTCCTTGACTTTAGCAAAGCTTTTGACACAGTGTCCCACAGTATTCTTGTCAGCAAGTTAAAAAGTATGGGCTGGATAAATGGACTATAAGGTGGGTAGAAAGTTGGCTAGATTGTCGGGCTCAACGGGTAGTGATCAATGGCTCCACGTCTAGTTGGTAGCCAGTATCAAGTGGAGTGCCCCAAGGGTCAGTCCTGGGGCCAGTTTTGTTCAATACCTTCATAAATGATCTGGAGGGTGGTGTGGATTGCACCCTCAGCAAGTTTGCAGATGACACTAAACTGGGAGGAGTGGTAGATGCGCTGGAGGGTAGGGATAGGCTACAGAGGGATCTAGACAAATTAGAGGATTGGGCCAAAAGAAATCTGATGAGGTTCAACAAGGACAAGTGCAGAGTCCTGCACTTAGGACGGAAGAATCCCATGCACCGCTACAGACTAGGGACTGAATGGCTAGGCAGCAGTTCTGCAGAAAAGGACCTAGGGGTTACAGTGGATGAGAAGCTGGATATGAGTCAACAGTGTGCCCTTGTTGCCAAGAAGGCCAATGGCATTTTGGGATGTATAAGTAGGGGCATTGCCAGCAGATCGAGGGACGTGATCGTTTCCCTCTATTCGACATTGGTGAGGCCTCATCTGGAGTACTGTGTCCCGTTTTGGGCCCCACACTACAAGAAGGATGTGGAAAAATTGGAAAGAGTCCAGCGGAGGGCAACAAAAATGATGAGGGGACTGGAACACATGAGTTATGAGGAGAGGCTGAGGGAACTGGGATTGTTTAGTCTGCAGAAGAGAAGAATGAGGGGGGATTTGATAGCTGCTTTCAAGTACCTGAAAGGGGGTTCCAAAGAGGATGGATCTAGACTGTTCTCAGTGGTAGAAGAGGACAGGACAAGGAGTAATGGTCTCAAGTTGCAGTGGGGGAGGTTTAGGTTGGATATTAGGAAAAACTTTTTCACTAGGAGGGTGGTGAAGCACTGGACTGCGTTACCTAGGGAGGTGGTGGAATCTCCTTCCTTAGAATATTTTAAGGTTAGGCTTGACAAAGCCCTGGCTGGGATGATTTAATTGGGGATTGGTCCTGCTTTGAGCAGGGGGTTGGACTAGATGACCTCCTGAGGTCCCTTCCAACCCTGATATTCTATGATTCTATGACTGAAACTCTAAACCACCACATCACACTGCCATAATCTCTGCATCACCACCGCTTCCTTGCATCTGGGACCCATCGAGAAGTCCTCCAACTGGCAGACTGGGAGGCCAACAGTGACCAAAGGTTATCCCATTACACCATGCTGCCCATAGAGCTGTGCTCGTTAACTGCAGTAGAGTGTAAAGGTTTTCTTTTCTGAGTCAGTAATGGCCTGGGGCTGGCATGCCAGGTAGGCTAATGCTAGAGTACGCAGCTCACCTGCTGCTATTTCGCTGTTTTCGTCATCGAGAAGAAAACAAATGCAAGCACATCTTTGGTTCCCTCTGAGATTTACTGCCAGGGCACTTTCCCATATGGAATGAGCCATGTTTTTTGGGAGCTGTGTGGTATGTGTCAAGAAGCACTTACCAATACAGGCAGTGTGGTAACTGCAGTGTCTTGCGCTATGTTTACACTGCATTTAGATACCCGTGGCTGGCCTGTGCCATCTGGCTCAGACAAAGGGGCTGTATAATTTCAGTGTAGATGTTTGGGCTCAGGCTACAGCCTGAGCTCTGTGACCCTCCCACCTAGAACCTGGGCCCCATGCCAAGCCTGAATGTCTACACCGCAATTAAACAGCTCCTTACCCGGAGCCCTGCGAGCCGAGTCAGTTGGCACAGGCTAGCCAGGGGTGTCTAATTGCAATGTAGACATATTCTTAGACCTCAGGTGTATCTGGAAGAGGACTGAGGGCCGCCTTAGCTTGTGCTGCTTGCATCCATGCATACCACCACAGGATTAGTGTATTTGCCTTGCCTGTTTCTGGATACCTATATTACCTTAGCTCAACAAGTCTTTATTTCTTCTGACCCTCTTTGCTTATACATTCCGTGCTCCTCTCACTTGTGCACTTAATTTGCACTCACTCCCTCAGGTAAGATGCTGGGTGCGGGATGTGGTGTATGGAGTCTGAGGGACTGGTGACTCTGTGGCTGTTGTACCTTTAAGCTCCAGAACATTCAGAGCTGGCAGATCTCCAGAGACTTGCCAGGCACAGCTGGAGTCTGAACCCAATGCTCCTAGCTGGGGATCAGAACACGCTCACTGTGCGAACTAGATCCAATGTTGTTGTTACTATATTTTTTCTTGTTGCTGTTCTGATCCAATTAAACTCACTGTCATTATTTTAAAAGGCATAGTTGGCTTTCAATGTTTCTGGAGTTATAATGCAGGAGCCCTTTGACCCGAACAGAAGCATGGAGCACAGAGAGAAAATGACAGCAGGAGACAAAATCCTATATTAGACTGGAGTCAGAGCAGAGAGCTTGTTTAACAAGAACATGGGGGGGAAGAACCTTTCCTGTAACCCTGCAAATATATACACCTGAACTGTGCTGATTTTGCTGTTAGAGCCCTTTCTGTTCAGGTTCCATCTTTGGGAACTCTAAATTTGTAACTAAAATATTAAAATTATGTCTGTATCCTGCATCTGACGTCCACTCACCCTCTCTCCAGATTGAGTCTAGAATCCACTCCTTGGATTCAGTGGAGTAATGACTTGCTGTTGTGACAATATAGCAGGATGTGATTCTAGCCAGTGTAAAAGAAAAAAATGAGAAAAACAAATTGAAAAATGAATGAAAGGCTGGAACAAAAGATGAAAGTCACAAATGCTAAAGGAGGGGGAGATGAAAAAGAAACTATATCTTTGAAAGAACAAAGCATAAATATTTTCAGCAAGTGGCACTTAATACAAATTGGTTTGCCCAGTGGCATTTCCTCTTGGCTTGTGATTAGGAAAAAGTCTTTGCATTGAAATAAGACAATAAACAACTAAATTTTTCAGCTCACCCAGTCCATAAACCCACCCAACCCTGGTTCTTGGGATTTATGGCTGGCTTGGGAATGTGGGGAAGTGAGGAAAGCCCCTCGTTAAGATATAGACATTGCTGTCTTCACAAATTTCTCTTAAATAATGAGACTTTGTTTCCTTTTGAAGGATGGAGGGGAAAAGAAAGAAATACAAAATATATATCATTAAAAATATAAAGGGATGAAGGGATGGGCAGTTGAAATTCAGGAGCTGGCATTGCAGGCCAAACTCTTGAAGCAGTGGCAAGCATTGCTGATAGAGGATTTCAATAATAGATGCCGATGGCAGGATAGAAAGTGAAAGGAGGCTGTGACTAAGGGTTTGTACTCGGAGATGAAGAATGGTAGTGTGTGAAGTCTAAAGAAACAGCAGCCACTGCACTTGGGTCAGGAGGTTACATACACTGATTTCTCTTTAGACTTTTCAGGTGCAGGGAGAAGGAGGAGGAAGAAGTAATAGTAAGGTATATTCCCTTTTTTCTGCTGCTGCATGTGAAATCCCTCTAGTTCTCGATGCGCCATCATGGTCTGCTACTCTCAGAGCAATAAGAAAAGGAGGACTTGTGGCACCTTAGAGACTAACCAATTTATCTGAGCATAAGCTTTCATGAGCTACAGCTCACTTCATCGGATACATACTGTGGAAAGTGTAGAAGATCTTTTATACACACAAAGCATGAAAAAATACCTTTCCCCACCCCACTCTCCTGCTGGCAATAGCCCATCTAAAGTGATCACTCTCCTTGCAATGTGTATGATAATCAAGTTGGGCCATTTCCAGCACAAATCCAGGTTTTCTCAAACCCCCCTCCCCCCCCCCCCCCACACACACACACACAAACCCACTCTCCTGCTGGTAATAGCTTATCTAAAGTGACCACTCACCTTACAATGTATATGATAATCAAGGTGGGCCATTTCCAGCACAAATCCAGGGTTTAACAGGAACGTCTGGGGGGCGGGGGGGGGGGAAATAGGCTACCTTGCATAATGACTTAGCCACTCCCAGTCTCTATTCAAGCCTAAGTTAATTGTATCCAATTTGCAAATGAATTCCAATTCAACAGTTTCTCGCTGGAGTCTGGATTTGAAGTTTTTTTGTTGAAGAATTGCAACTTTCATGTCTGTAATTGCGTGACCAGAGAGATTGAAGTGTTCTCTGACTGGTTTATGAATGTTATAATTCTTGACATCTGATTTGTGTCCATTTATTCTTTTACGTAGAGACTGTCCAGTTTGACCAATGTACATGGCAGAGGGGCATTGCTGGCACATGATGGCATAGATCACATTGGTGGATGTGCAGGTGAACGAGCCTCTGATAGTGTGGCTGATGTTATTAGGCCCTGTGATGGTGTCCCCTGAATAGATATGTGGGCACAGTTGGCAACGGGCTTTGTTGCAAGGATAGGTTCCTGGGTTAGTGGTTCTGTTGTGTGGTATGTGGTTGCTGGTGAGTATTTGCTTCAGGTTGGGGGGCTGTCTGTAGGCAAGGACTGGCCTGTCTCCCAAGATTTGTGAGAGAGTTGGGTCATCCTTCAGGATAGGTTGTAGATCCTTAATAATGCGTTGGAGGGGTTTTAGTTGGGGGCTGAAGGTGACGGCTAGTGGCGTTCTGTTATTTTCTTTGTTAGGCCTCTCAGAGCAATGAGAACCATCTGAGCAGGGGCCCCTGGAGGCACGATGCCTGCACAGTGGAGAAGCAGGCATGAAACTTCAAGGTGGTGGGTCGGAGGAAGAGAATGAATTCAGGAGCTGCATTTGCTACATCTGCTCTTTAGTCACAGACAATGCTTCCCCCAGTGCTATGCAGCAACTACAGACCTGTGTGCAATGGGAAGGGGCCGTCCATAGTCTCTGCTCTGCCTCAGCTTGCCCATTCTGGGGCTTGGAACACAGCAACAAGTGAATCCTGGCTTCCACAGAGCACTACCCATCAAACTATGCCCGTCTCCTGTACGTGTTAGCAGGATGAAGGGGCTTGTGCACCCGGTGCAGGGCAGCCATAAATTACTCCTGTAATGTCCTTTCTCCCAGCTTCTGGGCCATGCCCTGTAATGGGTTTGTTTCATTTTGGAATAATTATTCATGTTTATGAGGCTCATTTCTCTTAGTAGAGTTCAGTTGGTGACACTCCTGACTACGGTCCAGAAAGTTGTTCACTCAGACTAGAGCTTGATCTTGCCAATGTTCACTATTAGGGATTCCAAATACCTGGGGGATCTTTGCCTAATCTGTCTTAATTTAGCCCTGCTCAGAGTCAGTTCAGCAAGCCTCAAATATTTGGAAGCTTCTCTGGTGTTTATCCAAACTTCCTGAATAAGCAAACTTTGGGTGGAAATCTCTTGGCCTTTCTCACAAGATTTCTGGTAGTTTGTGTTTACATTTGAGATGAAAACATACTTGAAACAGTTTTTCTTGTGACATGCACAATCAACCTGCAGAACTCATTGCCAAGGGATGTTGTGAAGGCCAAAAGTATAACTCGGTTCAAAAAAGAATTAGATAAGTTCATGGAGGATAGGTCCATCAATGGCTATTAGCCAAGATGGTCAGGGATGCAACCCCATGCTCCAATGCCAGAAGCTGGGACTGAAATACAGGGGATGGATCACTCAATAACTGCTCTATTCATTCTCTCTGAAGCTTCTGGCACCAGCCACTGTGAGAAGACGGGATACTGGGTCGATGGATCATTGTTCTGACACAGTATGGTGATTCTTATGTTCTTATTTTGGGGATTCTGCATATGCAAGACAGTGGAATGGAAAATATACTTGTTGATCATTTCAGTACCTTCCAAAAAGTTTTGTTCAAGAAATGGACAAAAGTTTGGAAGACAGAGGCATTCTGGTTCTAGGGCATACCTCACATTAATACCTCTTCCTGGCTTTTTCCCAAGCACCTCAACCTCCTCCTTCTCCAGGAACAAAGACTTATGTCCCTAGAGCTCATGTAAGTTGCCTTGACTCTTGAACAGTGAAGAAAGTTTGACCTCTAGAGGTGGGGCCTTACTTCAATAGAGCCTCCCAATTTTATCACTAGCTGAGTTTCTGGGCCCTAAGAGTGGGATATTTTCTTGTTGGAAAATAAATGAAATACATCTAAAGTATTAGATGCAAAAGCAAAGTCCATCATATCACTCAGAGGAGAACACAAACTGCCAAGCAGTTTCTTCCATGCTCCCAGAGGCTTTCTGACCCATGCTGTGGCTGCTCTGCTTGGCTCCAGCAAAGGGGAATACTCAGGAGGTATAGAAGGGACAGAGGAATGAAAGTTAACCTTGTCTGTGTGGGGAGTTCTCCACCTCATCGGCAAATATAACTCATAGCAATACATGTATGTTTACCACTATTTTGCTAAAGTTGCCTTTCTCTCTAATGTATTTCATGTGGTCTTGTACCAACTGTGGGAAGTATTACTATCCAGCTTCCCTATTTAGACCTAGTTTCCTCACTTTTAGATTAGGTATCAAGTTCAGTGGGATCCTGTCTTGAATAAGCAGTTGTTATGGTGAAATTAGTTTTTTAAAAAAAAAAGGAAGTCTGGTCTTGTTGTTAAGGCACTAGACAGGGACTCAGGTGACCTAGGTTTAATTCATGATTCTGCCATAAACTTCCTACGTGTCTCTTTTAAATCACATGAGATCAGGTCCTTCCCTGGTATAAATCAGTGCAGCACCATTGGACCCAAATGCTCATTAAACTTAAAATACAAATATTAGCTTGGTTGGAATGATGCCATTTGCACCAGATGAGGATCTGCCTCTTTGTGCCTCAGAGCCCCATCTATAAAAAAGGAGTAATAAGAATTCCCTAACTGAAAAGAAGTTTAGGAGGAAAAAGTTATTAAAGTGTGTCTGGTACACAGACAACATGGTGATAAAAAACACAGAGAAACCTAGAAATGTTATGCGCAGCAGTGGTCCAAAAAAGTGACCAAGACTGGGATTCATAAGGAATGGGATTGTCAGTTATGTGGAGAATATTATAATGCCTTTTTGTAAATCAGTTTCATGGCTGCGTGGAATACCATGTGGAGTACTGATCACTGCACAAGCTGAGAAGTATGTTGCAGAACAGAACGTTTGTCAGGACTGAAATGGGCCACAGGAACATGTCAATTTTGACAAAACTTCCAGCAGAAACTTGTCTGGATTCCTGCCTCCCCAAAGGCCTCCTTGGCTCCTTGATAGCCTGGATGGTGCTGAAGAGCCCATGCTCCTCAGCACCCTACCTTAAAGCTCTGTCAAGCCACTTGGGTAGCTGGGGCCAGAAATGTTAATGTAATTCTGTTTTGATTCAGCCACAGAAGAGCTTTCTGAAAATGAAAATTTTGCATATCAAACTTTTTGTTTCAGTTTGGAATGAAGTTTTTTTACGGCAATGTGAAATTTCCTGGGGAGGTAGTGATGGGGTATGCCAACCCCTACAGTGAGCCCACAGGGGTTAATGAGCTGCTGTGCGGCCACTCAGCCCCACCCTGCTACACCTCCATTTGCTGCCAGGTAATGAAGGGCCAGTAAAAAAGAAAGAGGACAGCTTAATTTCTGGCTGACTAGGGAGGAGGACAGACCTCCTATCTTTTGCTCCCTGCGGAAAGAACCATCCCAGAACCTCTGCAGAGTTTACTGATGGCCAGAACCCTCCTGAGGAAGGTAAGCCTGGCCCAGGACTACTGAGTTTGGTTTAGGGACTATTTCTTTGCTTTACTATAGAAAGGACTATTGGAGTGTCTGGAACAAGGCTGAGGGGCCTACCAAGCATGTTGCAGGGAACCTCTGCCATGGGGGAAATGGAACTGCCTCAAAAAACTATGGATTTTTGCACCCCCAACTTGATTCTCCCCTGTGGTTTGTCTTTGATCCAGAAGAGTGCAGTCTTAGAGGTATATTCCAGTTCCTTCACCGCTCCAGTGATGAGAATGAACAGAGACCTAGAAAAACCCTAATGGGAAGAAAGACTGCAAAGACTGGGATTGTTTACCTTGGAAGGGAGACAAAGAGGGGACATGATAAAAATCGATAAAATAACAAATGGTCTAGCGAAGGTAGATCTCAACACATGAACAAGGGGATGTTCAATGAAAGTATAAGATGGGAAATTCAGAGTTGATAGAAGGAAATATTTTCTCACACAGAGCGTAATTAGCCTGTAGAATTCATTGCCACTGGATGTCATTGAGGCCGGGACCTTCACAAGATTCAAAAAGGGAGTGGATCTTTATATGGCTAACAAGAATATCCAGAATTATAATAGTTAATGTTAACTTGCGTTTCAGAAAGGATATAGAGCCTTATACTCTAGGGTTTAAAATAGCCTCTAACTGTTAGAGATTAGGAGGAGACCTTCATGGGATACAGAATATCCCATGTCTGCATAGTAAGAGGTTTCTTGCATCTACCTCTGAAACATCTGGTGCTGACTACTGTCAGAGACACAGTACTGGAGTAGATGAAACATGAGTCTGATCTAGCTTGACAATTCCTATGTTCCCATTAAATAAATAAAAGAAATGTCTAAGTAATTTTATTTAGCCCTTCTTCTTTATCCTGCTGGGTTATTTACTTATATTATTATTAACATTCTTATCATGAAACTGACTTCATTTATTTCCATTGTCCACACTAAGTGACAGACAAGGAGCAAAAGCATAAGCAGTGTGACAGGCAAATTGGATTTTTACAAATTCTTTCACCTCTAATAATTGAAGTTGTTAGTGATGTAGGGAAATAAATGTGTATGTTTTTAGCATAGGTTGTAAATTGAGAGTGTTCCTTAAATAATGCTTTCAATTAAGATTTTTAAATAAGTATTTCAATTATAATATATTCATTGAGTTTTTGTCTGCATGGCTCTCCTTATGGAAAAATTAATTTGAGAAAGCCTTGGAAGCAGCTAGAAACAGGGACTTGCCCTCAGCGAATGAAAGATTATTCTATTAATGCAACATTTGTAACTGGATCACCTTCTGGGGAGGTTTGGTGGGGGTATAGTTTATGTGGAACCAGAGGAAGTTGGCGTTCTCTTGCCTGCTCATGCTGTTTCAGTGAAGTTCCCTTTAATTAACCTCTCAATAAAAACTCATTTGTTGGTGGTGTGGGGGTTTTTTGTTTTTTCTTTTTTCTTTTTTTTTTGTATCTTTCCTCTGGACTTTTTAATACTTTTCTTCCCAAACAGGGCCAAATTTTAACCCTTGTGTCTTCACTGGAGTTAATGCAAGGATGAATTTGGCCTTATGGGTTTATAAGAACTGATGGACATGTATCTGCTACATAGAAGTTAAAGATTGGGAAAACCTATTATGTCATCTGTTCTGTCATCCTACCAGTACAGGATTGTTCCCTGGAGTTCTTTTTTCAGGGTCATTTAAAAGAAATTTCAAATGAAATAACATCTGTGCCTTGAGACAGTATTCCACAGTCTAAGACATCTCACTGTCAAAGAGTTTTCCTGATTTTCACTGTACTGTTTCTCTTATTTGATAACAGCCCGTTACTCCTAGTTATAACCTCTTGTTTCACCCTCATTAAATTCTCTTTATTTCTGGTGTGTAAACTTGTCTAGTATTTATAGACTGACTCTAGTTGTTTTCCTGTACACAAGAAGCAAAATGTGCACTTTGCAGTCTAGGTTGTTTTCATTTCATATTATGGAAAATGAGAGAAATAAAGAATAAACATCAAGTCTCAGTGCGAGAGAAAACAGGGTGGCTCATGGTGTGACATTCTGCTGCTTAATAAACCCAAATTGACAGCTGACTCACACAGGCATCAGGGAGTCTCCCCTACATTTAAAGGAGCAGCACACAGAAAACAGAATGACATCTCTCTCCTTTCATTTTCATAGTGGCATATCCCACAGTTCTCTTCCTCCCTCCCTTAATTTTATTTATATATATATATATAGGCTTGACAGATTTCAGTTTTTATTTTTTATAATTTTGATAGATGATATCCATGTTTATTTTTAAGCATTGTTTATATTTTATCCGTTCAAAACTTTCAAAGCTGCGGGAAATTTTGGGAGGTCTGACAATTATTTAATGACAGCAGATGTTGAAATTCAAAAAGTTAAAGCTTTATAACTGTTAAAACTCATTGTCAACATCACATGTCAAAATATACAACATAAATATCCTTAAACCAAATTCTAATAAGTTCTCAACCACCATATTTAACTTTGCCTATCTGTAAATGTTGATTATTTATCCATGGAAATAGTTTTACGGTTGGTTTGCGGCTATGGTGAAATCGACATTTACTGCTTTTGAAAAATCTAATCCATCCAAGCCTAATTATATAGGTTTTTTATTGCTTAAACCCTCCATATGCTGAGCACTCTGATCCTGATCTAGAAAAGCACTGAAATCAATGGGTTTATCCATGTGCTTAAAATTAAGCACACCCTTAAGTGCTTTGTAGGACCCAGGCCAGAATGCCCAGCACCTTGCAGGATCAAATCCTTAATCTTCCTTCTTCAGTCAGTCCCATCTGATTACAGGTTTAATAGTCACTTGGTAGTATGTTCACATGCAACAACTCCTGCTAAGCTCCACGTGTGAAAATCTGGATGTAAAGCTTTCCTCTTATTATCTTATAACCACCTGAATAATGGAGGGGGAAGGTTAGGCAAATTAATTTTTCTATACTAGAGCAGTTAGTTAACCAGTTAGTATTGTCTTCTACTGTTCTTAGCCATATGGAGAAAATAAATTGGATTTCCTGTTACTACTTGAGTCATCTTTTTGCTTTTTGGCTCAGGTTATTTGGTTTGGTTTGGTTTTTTGGGTGAATATGTTCTAAGTCTTAACATATGAGCACGTGGTATTCCAGATAGCAAGGAATGAATGTTTTAGCATTGCTGCAGTATGCTTGAGTGGCATTCTTTTACCAACCCCCACCTCTGACTTCAACCTACTTAAAGACATGGTATCAAGACACACGTTTAAAAGCAATATTCCCCTGTTTCCTCCTGAAGGTCAAAAGGGACATGAGGCCCTAATTATTTTTTCATGATTAAAAAAAAGAATGCAGGTTGTGTTACATTAACAAAGAATGTATCTTTTTCTAATGTTTGCTTTTGACCCTGTGTCTATCATATTTTGCTGCAGGTGACTGAAGGCTTGGAATAGCTACCGGTCTCACTGTTCCCCTAAGCTGTAGGGAACAAGTACTCTTAGATGAGGAAGAAATTTACTTTTCTAAAAATATTTCCCCTTTAAAAAAAAAAGTGGTGAAGTGAACATGTATTTTGAGGAACTCACCAGATGTCTATATGACCAAGACTGTATCGATTTTAGAGGGGGAAAGTGTTACATCTGTCTGTTTTCTGGCTTCAAAATACCATATTAATCTTGACTTCAGGAGGATATTCTGACAGAGCCACTATCTTAGATAAACCATTTAGTCTCCATTCAGTCTAGTAAAGAGTACTGAGTGTCTCACTGCACACTCATGTGACTCTAGCTGATAAATCAGTAGGGCTGAGGATCTTTTTTCTCTCTGCCCTCCCTTCACTACATTAATATTGATTATTTGGAAGTAACTCTGTCCCAAGGAGTGGAAGTAGATACGCCTCATTGACTTGAACAATTCTTTTGCCTCTATTGGGATGGTACAAGGTAAATTAATAGTGTGCTTGCAGACACTAGATAATAGTAATGTACTTGCTATTGATAGAGTGAGATAACATGAGTAACTTCAACTTTACTTAAAACAAAGCATTAATTTTCCAAGGCCACTAGGATATATGCAACCGCTTGGCATAACCTATACAGTTTTAGCTTTTAAATGTGCAGCACTTGTATTTTAGAAAGCAAGGTAGAGATTTGTTTGTTTGTTTTTGTTTTGCACCAGATCTATGTGAGAAACGTGGTATTTAATTCACTGCTTTCTGTTCTGGGCTTTCCTGTGCCTTTAATCTGAGTCCTTTCTGGAGTTTGCAAGCAAGGGAATGCCTCTGATACTAAGGAAATGATGCACAGTAAAATTGTTCCCAGTGGTCCTTGGGCTGTGGTAAAATAAGGAACTTTGTAAATACTAAACCTTAAGATTCTGTTTTAAAACAAAATAAAAAGAAACATCAATGTAAAGAAAATGCACAGGCTCAACTGGGATTCATTTGGAGGATTGTGAATGACGGATAATATGATTTCACAAATAATGGAAGTGCAAATGTCATGCTTATTTGTGAAAATATCCATCAGTCTCCCAAGGATTTTGTGAGGTTTATTAAACTGATGCTTGTAGAGTACTTAAGCACCTTTGGATGAAAGGTGCTACTCCAAGGAAGTGCTACGTACCGTGATCATTATATCTGAGAAAAGGTGGGTGAGATAATATTGGACCAATTTCTGTAGGTGAAAGAGACAAGATTTTGAGCTCCATGTGATGTTGTGAGGATCACCCAGACCAGTGAGGGATTCTCTCACTGCCTTATAACTTTGGTTGCCTTAATGCTAGGTAGCTATGGCTCAGAAGCATGACACCAGTAGCCAGCCTACAAGCATAAATGTCTCAACCTGGCTCCCACAAGGTTTGTAGGGTGACCTCAACAGCCTTTCTAGTTTGGAGTTTCCCCAAATCCGTCTGCCCCAAGTTCCTAACTACCAGACACTTGGAAATTTCCCCTCCGGTTCCTCACCCCCGATGGAATGAATCCTGCCCCCAGTTATCAGTTCACTTTGCCCACTCCCCCATGCCACACAGTTTGCACTCTAGAGACCTGGTTGGAGTAAAATAAACAAATGGTTTATTTAATAGAAAAGTCACAGATTCAAAGTTGAAATAGCAATGGAAGCAAATACATACAAGTTACACAGAAAATAAACATAAAGATGCAACATCCGGTTTTATGCTTAGATAAAACTCCTCTTTCTAATCCAAGCTACCTTTTGCCTATGAACTGTCTCCCGCGTGCCCCCTCTCATAGAAGGGATCCAGCATGTCATGGACACCACCCACCTAGATTCTGGCCCTCAGTTTCTGGATAAAAACCCTCAGACACAAGCCTCCTTTTAAAAGGCTTTTTTACTTTTTTGTTTTGTTTTGTTTTCTCCTGGCATGATGACTCCTGGTGAATCAGGGTGGGGGAAATGCCCTCTTTTCTTAGGGATTATCTCCACTACTGATGGGATCGATGCTGTGGTGATCAATCCACTGGGGGTTGATTTAGTGGGTCTAGTGTAGACCCGCTAAATCGACCACCAGTCGCTCTCCCAAGTCGACCCAGTACTCCACCGGAATGAGAAGAGTTAGGGGAGTCTTAGCCTTGGTCTACACTAGGAGTTGAGGTCAAATTTAGCAGCGTTAAATCGATTTAACCCTGCACCCATCCACACGACAAAGCCCTTTTTTTCGACTTAAAGGGCTCTTAAAATCGATTTCCTTACTCCACCCCCGACAAGAGGATTAGTGCTGAAATCGGCCTTGCCGGGTCGAATTTGGGGTACTGTGGACACAATTAGACGGTATTGGCCTCCGGGAGCTATCCCACAGTGCTCCATTGTGACTGCTCTGAACAGCACTCTCAACTCAGATGCATTGGTCAGGTAGACAGGAAAAGGCCTGCGAACTTTTGAATTTCAATTTCCTGTTTGGCCAGCATGGCACAGAATGATTGTCTGCCATTGCCCTGATGGAGGGAGCGGCAACTGATGACATGGCTTACAGGGTTGGCTTACAGGCAATTAAAATCAACAAAGGGGATGGCTTTGCGAGAAACAGAATGGCCCCCTCAAGGATAGAACTCAAAACCTCAAGCTTAGAACTTCAAAACTGGGTTTAGCAGACCATTGGTTTCATGGAAGGAGGGAGGAGAAAATGAATACAAAACAAATCTGGTCTATTTCTTGTTTTGATCCACTTCATCTATCTTTATACATCTTGCTGGCAGCAGACTGTGCAGTACGACTGCTAGCCATCGTCATCTCCTGGGTGCTTGGCAGAAGACAGTGCAGTATGACTGCTGGCCATCATCTTCTGCTAGCTGCTGATTAAAAGATAGTGCACTGCCAGTAGGACTGAATCACCATGAGATAAAACTTAAAAGGGAAATGACCTAGCTGAGTCACTCCCATGTTTGCCCAGGTGCCCCTGACCTCAGCGAGGTTGGTTAAAAGAGCCCCCAGGACTACGTCGATGACGGCTACCAGTCACACTGCACTGTCTGCTGCCAAAAGGCAATAAACTGCTGCTGTGTAGCAATGCAGTACCATGTCTGCCAACACCCAGGAGACATAGGGTGACAGTGAGCTGAACGGGCTCCATGCTTGCCGTGGTATGGTGTCTGCACAGGTAACTCGAGAAAAAAGGCGCAAAACGATTATCTGCCCTTGGTTTCATGGAAGGAGGGAGGGAACGGGGGCCTGACGATATGTACCCAGAACCACCCACAACAATGTTTTAGCCCCATCAGGCACTGGGATTTCTACCCAGAATTCAAATGGGTGGCGGAGACTGCGGGGACTGTAGGATAGCCACCCACAGTGCAACGCTCCGGAAGTCAACAGTTGCCTTGGTACTGTGGACACACTCCACCGACTACATACACTTAGAGCATTCGTGTGGGGACACACCACGATCGACTATATAAAAACACTTTCTACAAAACCAACTTCTATAAATTCGACCTAATTTCGTAGTGTAGACATAACCTTAAGCTCTCCCATTGTCCCAGTGCACTGTGGACCCGGCGGTAAGTAGATCTAAGCTATGTCGACATGAGTTATGCTACAAACGTAACTCAAATTGCATAGCTTAGATCAACTTTTCCCTGTAGTGTAGACCTGCCCTTAGTTTTTTAAGACTGGGATTTTCTTTTCAGTTTCAATGACTTTCCATTAACTTGAATGGTCCACCAAGTTGCTTGGGAGAAGCCTCTCCCTGTTTCGAGGGGTATCAGAAACTGTAGTACAGGTCTTGAGCACAGTTTTCATATACATAAGTGTATAGGATTCATACCCACAGTCTGCATACACATCTAATAGTGACCCTCCAGTTCAGAACATTACAAGCTTTCATAAAGATCTCACTTGACATACTTTTATAGGATATAATAACCTTGTAATAATCAGTTAATTCAGTTGTTTGTTCTTTGGGGTTCTCTGTTTTCCCCCCTGGGGTGTCTGAATCCTGATTGTCACCCCACCCCTTGTGAGTCTGATGCTGAAGAAGAGCTCTATGGCAGTGGAAAGCTTGTCTCTTTCACCAGCAGAAGTTGGTACTTCACCTAGGATTACCATACATCCGGGTTTTTCAGGACATTGCTTCTTTTTTGGTCCTGTTCCCTCTGTCCCTGCGGATTTTTCAGATAAGAGGCAATATCTTGGTTTTTTGCAGGGCAGATGTTGCAGCTCAGAACGAGCCCCACTTGGTCCCTCCCCTGCATCCGCATCTGATTGGTCCCTCACACCCCACCAGATCCCACCCACACAGACCCTGGTTCCCAGCCCTGGGGAGGGGGAGAGCTCCGCAGGGAGGCGCTGACTGACGGCTGATGCTGAACTGGGTCTGCACCAGTTGCCCTGCCATCATGACAGGGAGTGACACTGCCCCCCCACCTCAAGAGTGAGGCCCCCAGGACCCCCGCCAGCATCCCCGGGAACTCTTCCCTGTACACACACACCCCTCTGGTACCCCCAACTGTACCCACTCCAGCTTCCCCTCCCCCTGCCCCACCTCTGGCAGCGTACTCTTTTTGGGAACCTGAAACACGGTAACCCTAACCTCACCCTCCTTGTCTCTCTCATATCCTGGGACCCACACAGCTACAACAACACTGCAGGCAACAATATCGTATTTATCAGAATCCAACGAGCAAGAAATCAAGACATTTGAGGAATCAGCTCTGTTGGACTGAATAAAGAAAATGGCGTATTTATTTGTGGCAGGCCAGATCAGAATATCTTCCAGACTAGATAAATCCTGTAGGTACTTGTCTGTGTGTGCCAGTCTACATTGCCACTGCTGAAAAGGTTCTCACTTTTTACTGCTCTACTAAATAATTAAATGTAGAAGCAAAAACCTAGAGAATTTGCACCTGCACAGCATGCGATGAGAGAATGACTCAAGTGAACAAAACACTTCCTGCGCTAGGAGTTTCAGAATGTTCATTTAAACTGATTTTACTGCAATCATTTGTATTATCCTAGCACCTAGAAGACCCAATCAGGGCCTAGGACCCCATTGTGTTAGGCACTGTACAAATACAGAACAAGGAGATGGCCCCTGCAAGGAAGAATTTATAGTCTAAGTTGTTTGTAAAATAAGTTATACACAAGGGTTCTGTTCTCACCATGCCTAGGAGAGGTGAGGTATCCACAAAGGAGCTAGTTACAGCTTCCTGATCCTAGGGGCATCCTGCCCCTAAGGGCATATTTTAGAGGAGCCCAAACGCTGCTGTGAACTTGACCTCAGTGCACTGACTCCCAAGGAGCCACCTGCCAGCCAGGGATTGTCAGAGCAAGCTGCATTCCAACCACACCCCCACTCACCTCCACTCTATGCTATGCCAAATGGTGCGATGGGAGTGGTTCCAGGCTGGCTATGTCTAGGTCTGCCATGCAGGCATTCCCCCTATATTGGGGGAATCAACAGCTCACTATTTAAGCAGCACCGCAAAAGGGTCATTGCAGGCCTTGGCAGTGAACCCACGTTATCCATGGTAGGAACTGTTGAAAAATAAAGTTCCAGTAACCTAAGAGGTGAATGGAAATGTTTTGTTCCTTTGGGTAGCAACTTGCAAAGGTTGATGATGCCCATAATTAGCAGCCTGCAGGTGCAGTTTCCTAATCTACATGCAAAATTGCAACAACAGCACCTGCAAATTAGGACCTAAATGTTCAGAGTTGGACTCGGATGCCTCAATTTATGGGAACCCCAATTTGAGAGACCTTAAAGGGGCCTGATTTTCAGAAGGTTAATACTGAGCAATTTCTAAAAATCAGGCACATTTAAGATGCCAAAAACACAAAATCACTTTTGAAAATGTAAGTGTGACGCGGGCAGACAAGGCGCCAGCTCATGGCAAAGCCCCAAGCTTCACTGGATGGTTACCAGTGCATGGCGGGAAGCCGGCCCAATGCACTTGTATATTAGTATAGATCAAAGTAATTGTTGAAATGTATAAGAGTGTATTTGGTGCTTAAACTTCATGAAAACAATTGGGATGTTACATGCATTGTTTTCACTTATCTGTATCCCGTTATAATGTAGTAGCAATATTTACATTGTGTTATCCCTGTAACTAAATAAGCCATCAAATGAGAAAGAAGCCTTGTGGAATGCAAATGAAGAACTTTATCAGAAAAGTGCTAATTTCAAAGCAAGTGGTCATTGTGTGTCATGATCGGAGGTCAAAGACTAGATGCATTCCTCACTCTTCATCATCAAAGGAAGAGCCCACATGACAGTGGAGAAATTCTCCAATCTCCATTTTGTGTGCCTAACCTCTATTCTGAATAAGCAGGGGTCACACCACCCTAAGATGGAAGCTGTAGATCCTGGGCATGGGCGGTACAGAAGTAGGAGAAAGAGCACGAAAGTAGGCCAGTTAAAATTGGCAAAAAGCCAAGTAGGGTAAAGTCAAATGAGGCCATCATAACTCTGAGGCAAACAACAGCAGTGAGCATGTGCAAAATGAGGTGATATTTGTCATGTGTCCAAGAACAACATTATAAAAAGCAGTGTGCTCACAGACAGTCAGGAGAGGAGCGGACAAGAGCTGCAAAAGGAATGAGAAGAGACAGAGAAAGCAGCAGCAGCAAACAGCAGATAATGCAGCAGATCCGATGGATAGTGTACACCTGCTAGTTTTAATGACAGTTTAGCAGAGAATAATGTGGTATCAGTGTTAGTGTGGGTACGGATGAGATGTATATGTGTGTTCATCGTATTTTACTTATGTAAAACTTGAAGTATAATGTAAGAACGGCTGTCAGAACTGGCCATCTGCAATAGAGCACACCACTTAGAATCATTTACACGGTATGCTACTGTAGTTTAAATGCTCTTTAATGTGTAGTAAGGGATTTTTGTCTGATTTCTCTTTTTAGATTACAGTGTAGCAGGTATTATTAATTACATCAATAAAAATACTTTGTTTTGGAAGTATGGAAAGCATACTGCCAGTGTAAATTACTTTATCAGAAGGTTATATCCAGGTCCTTCAAGTATTTCTTTAACTACCCTGGAGATCCATAACCCAAGAAGAACAGATTAAGGGGTGATAGGCAGGTTATTCTAGGAGTGCCCCAAAGCCTAAAATCCAGAGTAATACATATGGGTAGGGACCCTGTCATCTTGTTTTCTGTGAGAAGAAACCATAAGATCCTGCATCTCTGGACTGTTTGGATTCTAACAGGGTAGAATAACTGAACAAAAAGACAGAGATCCCCAGAGTTATTCTGTGTAGCCCTGAAAGCCTTTTTGTAAACTGGCAGAGTATTAAATCTCTGTTACTATTTGGGATTACAAACCATGAGTCATCTGTACATATAATTTACCTGCTTTAACCTCTCAATAACTCTTATCCCTTTTTCCTAGTTGAACCTTTAGATAGTTCATTACAGAATTGGCTACAGGCGTTGTCATTGGTGTAAGAACTAAGGAATCAATTGATCCCCAGACAGTGTAACAGTACGCATGGGGCACAATTGCATTTTTCATGCCTAATTTATTTTAAAATCAGATTCACTTTCTGTTCTCAAAAGAGAGGGGAAGAGAGAGAACCCCTAAATTTGGTTGCAGGCGGGGGAAACAGGGAGAGCAGGAGACAATGAAACTCCAGTTACAAGAGTCAGGGCTGATTGTGGTTTTCCTCACATTGGTATAAGTTGGGAGTGATTCAGTGGAATAAATCTGATGCAAATGAGATCAGAATCAGGCCCTGACTCTTTTGGAATCATCTGCTTTTTTTTTTTTCCATGATGGCTGAAGATTTGCTATCTCTTTAGCTGTATGTAACCAGCGCAGGTGAAAGTTGGCAGGCCAAGTAACCTGTGTGTGATCCTTAAAGGCATGTTGAGAGGCATTGCAACTGTAATCAGCACAGTTAATTTATGTGTGGGCATCAACGAGATGCTAAAAGGGGTTAATAGGCTAGGCCCATTCATTTGTGTTGATAAGAAATCAAGGAAGAAGCTGTGTGTATGCTTACGTCTGTCTATATCTTGTAACTTTAATTAACCTGGAGATCAAATATGTATATATGCTGCATGAATCTAATGAATATTGCCTATATTGTCTTCAGTTTATCTATCCCTGTTATAATGAATGACCAGCAATTGCCTGAGATCAATCAGTGTAGCTGGGTTACCCATGTCTGCATAGGAAACAGAATGTGGGCTCCACAGTGAGGACTCTTCGGACACATGCTGGGCTCTAAACACTTGGCTACCTGTTTCAGCTATAAAAGAAAAACCTCAGGCATGATCCTGCCATCTCTGGTCTGCTGAACTTTAACAGTGAAAGTCTGAGCCATTGGCTGGAGAGCCCCAAGTAATTACTTGGAATACCCTGAAAGACTCATGGAAAGACTCTACCAGACTCTACAGCTAAATTGTCACTTGGACTCTGCTCTTTTGGGATGATCCAGAGTGTCTTATTGCAAGTTAGCAGAACTGCCATCACTGCTCTTATCCTGACCTACAGACTCTGAAATCCGTTGTAATGTACCTGATCCCATTAACCATTTAATAACGCTGTTTTCTTTTCTTTTATATTAATAAACCTTCCGTTTTTAGTTTACTAAAGGGTTGGCTACCAGTGTGGCTTTGGGGTAAGATCTGAAGTATATTTTGATGTGTGGGGTATGTCTGGTTCTTTGGAACTGAAAGAACCTAATATATGTGGGTTTTGGTTTTAATAATAATTTATCACAGAAGTGTGGTTTGTCTGGATGGTGCATGAGGGGCTAGAGTGCTGAAAGGGGACCGTCTGTGGCTTTCTAATATCTAATGTAGTATGTTGGAAGCACACGTTTGTTACTGGTTTGGTGAAATCTTGTGACAGAGTATACCACCAGTCTGGGGTATATGTCCTGTGTTCTGGAAGTCTGACCTGAAACTGACACTCTTAGCTGTGTCCCCTACCAGGCAACATGACACTAAATTTAGAGAGATCTTCTGCAGAAACCCAAGGAACTTTTGCTTGAGCTCAATATTTGGCTGAAGTACAGGGATATAACCTTTGGATTAGCAGAACTTGCTAAACTAGACAAAGAAAATCCTGCTGGCCTTACAGAGACAAAAGCAGTTCGTTTTATGATGCACTGTCTGCTCTCTCCAGTTCCTTCTCTTTTTTCCTCCCTTTCCCAGTAGGTGAGCACACTTAACAATCTTCAAAGCGTCTGAGCACCTTCTTTTTTGGGGTAATACTTCCCCTTTTGCAAGGTGGAGAAAAGACGGGGAAAAGTTCCTATAAAGCCAACATGGACCTTCTTAAAACCTCCAGGCATCAGTGCTCCTACCCTCTTGAACCTCTCCTTATCTTCTAACAGTTTGCTTTTTTTAAAGCTTGAGATTTTGAAACCTTTTTTCTTTCTCTGCCTGGAGACATTTCTCTTGCAAGAATGTTTAAATTCTGTCACTCTGCAGGATAAAGGAGCTGACGCATGTTTGTAATTTTAACTATCAATTTATTGTCACATTCTTTGCACAGTCCCAGTGCATGTCAGAAAGACAAACTTGAATAGTGTAGATAATCTGATGTCTTTGCATGGTAGGTGAGAAGATGGTGTTTTGTAGTTACAGGAGTGACCTGGGAGCCAGGACTGCTGGGTTTTAGTCCCAGCTGTACCACTGATTTTCCTGTGCGACCTTGGCAAGTCCATTTAGGGCCTGGTTTTCAGAAATGCTGAGCCACTGCAGCTCCCACTGGACATAATCCTCACTCTACTGAAGTCAGTAGGAACTTTGCCATCGACTTTGATGGAGCCAGGAGATCAACCATTGACTTCAGGGAGAGTTGTGGGTGCTCAGAAAATCAGGTGTGTTGTGAGGGTAAACTAATGAAGGTGGTTGGTAAAACTCAGAGTAAGTGCAAAATATTCTGTCCCATATTCACTGAGTTCAAAGAACGGTTTGGTTATAAACACTTTCTTCCAGATGAATTAACTTGATCCAGTCTGTCAAGAATGCGTTATTGCAATGCCAAGAGCTCTAGAAGGTATTTTCGGTATCCACTGACCTGCTCATTGGGAGGAAATTGTACCACCCTATCTACGACAAACCTGACCCAGCTCTCTTTGGTAGGAAGTGCCCTGTTAATACAATACATGATATGCAATACAGGTGATTTAAAACCACATGAAGTGGCAGGAAAGTTCAACTATTGTTTCTAGATATTCTGCGTGGAAATAGATTCAGATTCTGTTCCGAGGTCTAGAATTCAAGCAGTTAAAGTGAACAGAGTATTTTGGGGGCAGTAGAAGGGAATAGATCATTGGAATTTGGTTGCAAATTATAATTCAGTTGAAATCTCTATTTCAACTTTTTCTGTATCAAGACAAACTAATATGGGCCTGATTCTCCTTTTGCTTATGCCAATGTAAATCAGGAACAAAGTCAATGGAGTTACACCAGTGTAAAGCTGATGTAAAAAGAACTGAATTAGTCCCTATACATTTAAAATAATGTTTTGCATTTAATACTGAATTACGCCTCTGATCCAGCAAAATATTTGCACATATCTTTATCTTTAAGTATGGGAGTAGATTCATTGATGTCAATAGGACTGACTACTCATGCTAAACGCTAAAAACATGACATGAGTAAGTGCTTTGCTGGATCAGGGCTGTGATGTAGATGTGGTACAAGAAATGAAAAAGGAGTTATTAGTAAGTCATATTGTTTCAGTGAATGATGCATGCTTCTGCAGCTTATACAGAGGCTGGGGAATGGGTACAAACCAATACACAGGTGTATACCTGGACAGTAATGTAGCTAGAAATTTGAATAAACTGGCTGAAATTCATGTTTAGTCCTGTACATTGCAGGATAGGAAACTTCAAACAGCAAGGAGCAAATCCCCAACAGGCATAAATCAGATTTACACTAGCTAAGGACCCGACCCTAAAAGTTTGCTTGATTCTTAATCTAACAAAACCAAACAAAAGTTTCTAACAGCAGAAGAAATGAGATCACCACCCCTCATCCACTCTTGAGTGCTAATTGTTTTACCATGCCAGGTTGTAAATAGAGCTTGTCAAAATTTTTCATTTAAAATATGTTGTTGACAAAAAATGGCCTTTCAGTTTCTTTCTTAATTTTCTAGATTTTTGACCAGCACATCCCCCACCCGAAAGTTTTGGTTTTTGAAAACTGAAAAGTTTTCAGTTTTTCATCAAATAAACAAAAACTCTCTGGGAATTTTCTTTGAATTGTTGAGGCCAAAAACTTAGCATGATTCAAAAAGGGATTGAACATGTATCTGGTTAATAAGGATATGGGAGACTAACATGAAGGGGAAAGGAGTCCAGGAGAGCTGGCTGTATTTCAAGGAATCCCTGTTGAGGTTACAGGGACAAACCATCCCAATGTGTCGAAAGAATAGTAAATATGGCAGGCGACCAGCTTGGCTTAACGGTGAAATCCTAGCAGATCTTAAACACAAAAAAGAAGCTTACAAGAAGTGGAAGGTTGGACATATGACCAGGGAAGAGTATAAAAATATTGCTCGGGCATGTAGGAATGAAATCAGGAGGGCCAAATCGCACCTGGAGCTGCAGCTAGCGAGAGATGTCAAGAGTAACAAGAAGGGTTTCTTCAGGTATGTTGGCAACAAGAAGAAAGCCAAGGAAAGTGTGGGCCCCTTAATGAATGAGGGAGGCAACCTAGTGACAGAGGATGTGGAAAAAGCTAATGTACTCAATGCTTTTTTTGCCTCTGTCTTCACTAACAAGGTCAGCTCCCAGACTGCTGCGCTGGGCATCACAACATAGGGAATAGATGGCCAGCCCTCTGTGGAGAAAGAGGTGGTTAGGGACTATTTAGAAAAGCTGGACGTGCACAAGTCCATGGGGCCGGATGAGTTGCATTCGAGAGTGCGAAAGGAATTGGCGGCTGTGATTGCAGAGCCATTGGCCATTATCTTTGAAAACTCGTGGCGAACGGGGGAAGTCCCGGATGACTGGAAAAAGGCTAACGTAGTGCCAATCTTTAAAAAAGGGAAGAAGGAGGATCCTGGGAACTACAGGCCAGTCAGCCTCACCTCAGTCCCCGGAAAAATCATGGAGCAGGTCCTCAAAGAATCAATCCTGAAGCACTTACATGAGAGGAAAGTGATCGGGAACAGTCAGCCTGGATTCACCAAGCGAAGGTCATGCCTGACTAATCTAATAGCCTTCTATGATGAGATTACTGGTTCTGTGGATGAAGGGAAAGCAGTGGATGTATTGTTTCTTGACTTTAGCAAAGCTTTTGACACGGTCTCCCACAGTATTCTTGTCAGCAAGTTAAAGAAGTATGGGCTGGATGAATGCACTATAAGGTGGGTAGAAAGTTGACTAGATTGTCGGGCTCAACGGGTAGTGATCAATGGCTCCATGTCTAGTTGCAGCCGGTGTCAAGTGGAGTGCCCCAGGGGTCGGTCCTGGGGCCGGTTTTGTTCAATATCTTCATAAATGATCTGGAGGATGGTGTGGATTGCACTTTCAGAAAATTTGCGGATGATACTAAACTGGGAGGA
Source organism: Lepidochelys olivacea (assembly GCF_965140295.1). NCBI lineage: Eukaryota > Metazoa > Chordata > Testudines > Cheloniidae > Lepidochelys > Lepidochelys olivacea. The sequence goes on from NC_140412.1 coordinate 14,566,086, forward strand.
GTGGTAGATACGCTGGAGGGCAGGGATAGGATACAGAGGGACCTAGACAAATTGGAGGATTGGGCCAAAACAAATCTGATGAGGTTCAATAAGGATAAATGCAGGGTCCTGCACTTAGGACGGAAGAACCCAATGCACAGCTACAGACTAGGGAGCGAATGGCTAGGCAGCAGTTCTGCGGAAAAGGACCTAGGGGTGACAGTGGACGAGAAGCTGGATATGAGTCAGCAGTGTGCCCTTGTTGCCAAGAAGGCCAATGGCATTTTGGGATGTATAAGTAGGGGCATAGCGAGCAGATCGAGGGACGTGATCATCCCCCTCTATTTGACATTGGTGAGGCCTCATCTGGAGTACTGTGTCCAGTTTTGGGCCCCACACTACAAGAAGGATGTGGATAAATTGGAGAGAGTCCAGCGAAAGGCAACAAAAATGATTAGGGGTCTGGAACACATGAGTTATGAGGAGAGGCTGAGGGAACTGGGATTGTTTAGTCTGCAGAAGAGAAATATGAGGGGGGATTTGATAGCTGCTTTCAACTACCTGAGAGGTGGTTCCAGAGAGGATGGTTCTAGACTATTCTCAGTGGTAGAAGAGGACAGGACAAGGAGTAATGGTCTCAAGTTGCAGTGGGGGAGGATTAGGTTGGATATTAGGAAAAACTTTTTCACTAGGAGGGTGGTGAAACACTGGAATGCGTTACCTAGGGAGGTGGTAGAATCTCCTTCCTTAGAAGTTTTTAAAGTCAGGCTTGACAAAGCCCTGGCTGGGATGATTTAATTGGGGATTGGTCCTGCTTTGAGCAGGGGGTTGGACTAGATGACCTCCTGAGGTCTCTTCCAACCCTGATATTCTATGATTCTATGATTCTATATCTTCAGTGATCATTGAGATGGGTTCCTTCCAGGGTGCCACCTGGAACTGGAACTGGGAACCACTGAGCCCCCTGACCCACCAATCTGGTGTCCCTCTCACACTAAACTGCTGTGACAAGCTGCAAAGCTCTCCAGCCTGCACTTTTACTAGCATTCATACAGGTAGGACACACCCAGTGGCACTTATATGCAGGCTCTCTGACCAGCCCCTGAATAGGTAGGCTACAGTTAAGGCAACTCCCAGCTCCCCAGACACGCAGCCCATCTGGAGTATAAACCCAAAATTATACTGTCTTATGCTGCAGAGGAAACTATACAACGTAAGCTCAAAAAATGGAGAGGAAAAATGGAGAGGAATATGCAACAGCCTTTCGCCCCAAGTTATGATTCCCACATGCTTCATTCCAACTCTCTGGTTTAGATAAAGCAAAAACAAGTTTATTAACTGCAAAAGATAGATTTTAAGTGATTATAAGTGATAGCAAACAGATCAAAGGATCCCATTGGCCAGGAAGAGTGAATCGCGGCCACTGGGAGCTGCTGGCCATGCCTGCAGACAGTCAACATAATGTCTCACAGCCCACCAGTGGATTACTCTAATGGGCCGCATGCCGAAGGTTGCTGACCCCTGATCTAGATTGAAAGCATCTTGTCTAGTGGGCGTTACCCAGGTGTAACTACATTTGAAATACAGATACATAGTCAATATTTATAACTTCAGATAAAAAATGATACATGCATGCAAATAGGATAATCATATTCAACAAATCATAACTTTTTCAGTGACATCTCAGATGACTTATCTTGGATAAAATACATTATTATTATATCATAATCATATCATAATAACGTTATTGTGAAGAAAATATGGGGTACAGTGTCACAATCACAATTAATGTTAACCAATACTGGAAGGAATATTAAAGCTTATGTATCAGGGTTTAATCCAGTCTCCTACTGTTAGCGATCAAGCAGATTATCTCCCAAAAAGCCTAATAGAAAGGTTTTCACATCGTCCTCTGAAGCATCTATGGCCACTGTTGGAGACAGAATGCTGGACCAAATAGACCCGGGGCCTGAGCCAGTCTGGCAATTCCTATGTTTAGTTTCTCTGGTAGTTTTTCCCAAATAATACTTACCATTTTCCAACCAGCTCTAGTTAGAAATATATGTTGTGTACAAATCTCACAGGCTGTGATGGGAGCTGTGCCCCTGTATCTGAGAGCAGAATTTGTTGTGTAGACTTTTTCCTTCCACAAACAACTATAATTCTTTTGATTCCTTACTCTTGTTTTATTCTTGAAATCTTTGTCAGTAGTTTCGTGACTTTCTCTGAGCCATTCAACCAACACCTTGTTTTATTTGCAGAAAAGCTGCCACTCCTCTTTCTCTGTTTCTCCATGTCTGTTCCACTCCTGCAGTTTTCCCCTACCTATCCACACTGTTACCCTTTTCCCCACCTTTGTCATCCTTTCGCCAAGCTCTTTTAATCTTTCCTTCAAAGTCAGTCCCTCTGAATCTCTGATCATTTTTGCTCCCGTTCTGTGAACAATCTCCAATATACTACTGGCAATACAGTGCCCAGAACTGAATGCAGTTTCCCAGGTGTGGATGCACAGGGACACAGAAGAGATGTTACTTCCTGCTTTGTGATATGTTGGCTTTGTGTGTGCAGCTGAAATTACACTTTCATTTTTTTGCAGCCATATTTAATTTAATTTTCTGTCCGCTATCACCTCTAGGTCTCTGCCATCATTATTCCTTCTCAGGTTTCTCCCTCCCTTTGAACTGGGTGGTTTTTGCTAAGATGAACCAGTATTAAAACGTGCCTTTTTTTTCAGTGTTGAATCTTGCTTTCTTTTTTTCTTCCCATGTTTCTAGTCTCTCTAGTGCCCTTTATATTATTTTCCATCCTAGCTGGTGTTTGCAGCTCCTCTCAATTTAGTATGGTCTACAAACTTCATTAAGATGTTGCTTCCAAATAATTAATAACAGTATTAAAAAAAATGGGACCCAACACTAATCACTCCATCACTGCAGCAGACACTTTTCCTTAACTTGGTACATCACCATTTATCATTTCTCACCACCTTTTAGGCAGTGATTCATTATAAAGAACGATCAGAGAGAGACGAGTCTAATTATAGTTTCAGAGGTACCTATCCTGTTGATTCTTTAGGAGAGCATTCTGCTATTCTCTTGAAATGTGTCATTCACACACTGAAGGTTAATCCCTTTGAGAGGCTACAGTTGGCAACATAGATAAGAGACTGCGGCAGCAAACATCCATTCTTTTAGCACTGGCAGGGAAGATGGTGTACAATCAAAATGAAATTCACTGTTCAGAATCAAAATGGGGGTTATGTTAGTCCTGATTTGCTGCTAAATGCCTCTAGGCTCAGAAAGGAGCTAGACATTGGTACCTCGAGCTTGACAGGAAATCTTGAGGCAGACACAAATTTGAAATTCTGTTCTGGCCAGCCTCTGGAGTTGGTTAGAATACTTGCTGTAGGTGACATTGACTGGCCGGTGCTGGAGTACTTTCTGTAGCAAGAGAAGGAAATGCTGATTGTAGCCCTCATCCAGCTGAAATGACCTTTCACTGTTCCTAGTATATGGAAACTTCACAGCCATGGAGGCTTCTCCCAGTTTGGGGAGTTAGGGTATGTGTACACTGCAATTAGGCACCTATGGCTGTCTCGTTCCAGCTGACTCGGGCTCACGGGGCTCAGCCTAAAGGGGTGTTTAATTGTGATGTAGATGTTTAGGCTGGGGCTGCAGCCTGAGCTCTGATATGTTCCCCACAGGTTCCTAGAGTCCAGGCTCCAACCTAGCCCAAAAATCTACACTGCAATTAAACAGCACCTTAGCCCGAGCCCTGCCATCCTTAGTCAGCTGGCATGAGCCAACTGTGGGTTTTTAATTGTAGTGTAGACATACTCCTAGTTATCCCACATCCAGTGGCTACAGAATAGCAGATTATTGGGCCAGTCTATGGCCACAATAACTTCCAAAAGCTGCATGGTTTCAGAAAAGGGTGCTAGATAATCCAGACACCATTTAGAAGCTAAAGAGCACAACCAGTTCACAACTTATTTATTTGGCTTCTCTTCCCTTTGTCTCCCAGAAAACTCTCAGCTGCAGAAGCCTTTATCTCTTGTTCTGGGGCATTCACAGCAGCCCTCCCCCGCCCCCCGCCCTATTTCCCTTGGTTATGTTGGTTTGTTGGTGAGTCAACATCTGCAACTGCCAAGAGCGTGTGAGATTCGGAATGGCAATAGATCTGTTGAGCAGGATCCAGGGTTGTGAAAAATGAGAAGAATGGGAATCTAGGTGGAAAAATTAGCCCAGATGTGGGGGGATATTTGGGGTGGTTCATTTTTTTGAACTCTGCACCAACGTAAAGTATATTTGAACTTTTATTTTATACCAGACACACTGGGTTCAATCTTAATCTTAAGTGAATGTAATTTTAACTGTTCTAAAGTCAAAGGGGAGGTGATGAGAACATCTAAGTTGCTGAAATGCCTAGTAAGAACCAATACAAAGTTATAGCTCTGCATAGACACATAGAGGGAAGGGGAAATAGGTGGAGTCATTAGAGAGTAGGTAGCAGGGTGTGGCAAGTGGGTGGAATCAATTGTCATGGGATACTGAAAAAGGAAAGAATGGGTGAAGTCATGAATTGCTACAGTGCTAATTAGAATGTAGACATTCTGGAAAGTAGTCTGGTCAACTGATAACACAGTTCTATGTAGAACTGTATAAAACTGGTTGCTCATCTTCTGTCTTTACAGTTCTCAGAGTAGCAGCCATGTTAGTCTGTGTCTGCAAAAAGAAAAGGAGGACTTGTGGCACCTTAGAGACTAACAAATTTATTTGAGCATAAGCTTTCGTGAGCTACAGCCCACTTCATCTGATGCAGTGAGCTGTAGCTCACGAAAGCTTATGCTCAAATAAATTTGTTAGTCTCTAAGGAGCCACAAGTTGAAGCAAATGTGAAAGCTGCTGCTCAACACTGGAAATAGGTTGTTAGCGCTTAGTGATTACCATATAACAGTGTTTGACTTTATCTAACTCAGAGTTGAAGGGACCAAGTGTCTAGATGATTAGATAGACTAGGAACCAAGTGACTGGATAGACTAAAATCATGAAAACAGATAATTCTTTTAAAGTTAAATGTAAACATTGCCAAGAATTATTAAAATGAGAGATAGAAAGGACTTGTGCTCATCTCATGTAGTGCAGAAAAACAGTTTGTTTGAATTCTTCAAGATCAAATGTGCAGAGCCTGCAAGTGAGACTTTCTATCCTATCATTGTCAACAAATAAAGCCTGGATGATCATTTAAGTTGCTGTTCAAAGCCTTCCACCAGCTCTTCATTATAGATTTATTCAGGAGTCTTTGTTTGCCTTCACCACCTAAAATGTCTACTAGATGCTGCAAATAAAGAATCAGAGGGGGGTAAGGAGGAAGAACTACAAGCATCATGGCTGATATTAATGTAAGCTTGTTGGTCAATCATGAGAAATGTTCTGCTAGGAAGCATCCATACAGTTAAAATTGTGTTCCTACTTAATTCTATTGATTCCACGTCTGAAAAGAGAACCCTTGAACTTTGTGTGAAAGTTGCTGTATATGCAATCCAAGAATGTAGATAAAAGAATTACAAGAGGGTCTCTGCTGTTTCCTCAGACAATGAAAATGATGAGTGAACTTCAGGTTTATTGTCTGGATGTTGGCTGTCTAAGCCTGGTTGAGAAAGAAGTAACATCTAATACAATGCTTAAGTGCATTTTGGAAGCTCAAAAATTCTTCTCCAGCAACCAACAGCCTTGTGGTAGGACTGATGTCCCACATGGCACTCAATGGACCTCTCAGGAAGAAAGTGTTACTATTTGCATCCAACTACCACAAGTATGTTGAAACTTGCATGGAGCAAGAGAAGGATTTTGATCAAGCCATAGTATGTATTTTACACACGGTATGTGAAGAAGAAGGATTGACCACAAATTTTTTAAAAGTTAGACTCTCATCCCCACATTTAGGAGCCTGAATGCAAGATGCTGCTAAGGCTTGGCACTTCTGAAATTCTTGGCTACGTCTCTTTTAAAAACCAGCTAAAGGAGTTTTCAGGGGGACTTTATAGATTTCAGGCTGTCTGATGACACCACAGTCACAGTCCCAGTAGAAATTTTGCTTGGTCTAACTAACAACAAGGAACTGGAACCATACATGGACAAAATGTAAAAACAGAGAGGCTATAGACCTTTTCTATTACAGAAGAATGTCAGAGTTACGAACACCAGTGTTACGAACTGACCAGTCAACCACACACTTCATCTGGAAACGGAAGTATGCAATCAGGCAGCAGCAGAGGGGGAAAAAAGGGAAAAACAAATACAGTACAGTACTATGTTAAATGTAAACTACTAAAAAAATAAAGGGAAAGTTTAAAAAAAATTGACAAGGAAACTGTTTCTGTGCTTGTTTCATTTAAATTAAGATGGTTTAAAAGCAACATTTTTCTTCTGAATAGTAAGGTTTCAAAGCTGTATTAAGTCAATGTTCAGTTGCAAACTTTTGAAAGAACCACCATAACATTTTATTCAGAGTTACGAACATTTCAGAGTTACGAACAACCTCCATTCCCGAGGTGTTTGTAACTCTGAGGTTCTACTGTACTTAGCCAACACAATTCTAAAAACAGAGGTGATAGGCTGAACCCAGAACAGAGAAGAGGCTTTAGTGTGGCTCATGGAACATGATGTTGGGGTTTCTTTCTGTTCTGATATTTAAACTGAACATTCAGATTTCTATCCCCAAAATGTACATAAAGGAGCTCATGTCACAGTTTGCCTTGTCAAAATGCTCTTTTATTTATTTATTTATTGCTTTGTTTGTCTGGAGGGGAGTTATGTTTGTTTTTTTTAAAGTGGAAGTTAAAATTCTGGAAGTCAGGGCAGGTGAATTCAGAGCCCTGTTACTTTCGTAAAAGATCTGCACTCCTCTCCAGACAGCTCAGCAGCATTTTAGCCTATGGTTTGCTCATTCTCATTAGCTTCGTCAAAACGTTGTGACAGGCCGAGGGCTGAAAAAGCAAATAAGTTGATAAAAATGTGTCAGTATTTCAGGACAGATACAGAAAAGTGGTGGGCCTAACTAGATGTTAGGCTGGGTTCTCAGTTACTGTGATTTCCTGTTTCCCTTACAGAATTGCAAACATCATTTCGGGCAATGTGGTGTTTTCCAGTGTTTGAGGGATAAATGCATTCATGGAGTGAATTGCAAAAGATAGGTCTCGTCTCTCATTTCACAAAACCGTCACAGGTGTCTTCTCCTGCCACCAGAAAAAGAATTGGAGGTGGGGATGGGATGGGGAGGTCAGTGTTTTGAGGTTGGGAAAATCACAAGAACCCTGGCAAGATCAAGAATCTGACTGTAAATGGAACAGTGGAAGTCTTGATTGTCTATTGCAGTTCTGAGTGCAAGGGCACTGTTAACACAGGATTGCCAGACTGCATCAAACCAGTGATCTGTCTAATCTACTATCCTATCTGCACCAGTGCCCAACCCCAGAAGCTTCAGAGGATGGTGCACAAAATCCTACAATAGGCAGTTCTGGGATAAGTTGCCCCCTATTGTTCAGAAAAGAAATATTATAATACAAATAGGTATAAACACTAGATAGATGTAATCCATGGCTTCTCTCAGCTCCAAAACATTACCAAATATTACAGAAGGATCCAAAGCAACACTCCAGGTGCAAATGCCTTTGACCTTTGGAAATATTTTGATGAGGAGCCAAACTTGGCAGACCCTATCATGTACTGAAATCGCTCTTAAAAGCATCCTATCCATCAGGACAGCAATGAAAAGAGAAACATGGAAGAAAAGGTCACATTAGCAAAAAGCAGCTGGCATGATTCCACGAGGTTCATTTTACTTAGTGGGCCAGGGTTCCGCTTTTCTAATTCCCATTCTCAGCCAAAACTTGATGGCACAAATATGAAAGGCATTTTGAGATATATACTGTATCAGGGTGACATTTCAGAGGTGATTTGCAGGGAGTTGCATAAAGCACGTTTGTAAATAATAGTTGTCTAACTCTCCAGAGACTGCACTAAACTTTTATTACATCCTCTGCAAACATTACCACTAGGCACTGCAGATTGACTGTACAATGTACACACACATACCACATTGCTTTAGTACAAAGACTGAAGCATTTATTAGAGGACAGGATTATAAAATTATAGTCTAAATATTATTAGCTAAACATTAACTGATAAAAAACCCACCCTGCTTAGTAGGAGACATGTTCTTCCTTCAGTATGCACACAAAGTTCTTGTTACCATTAATGATGATATTTTGCACATCTTCGGCACTTTTATTCTCAGAATCTCAAAGGGCTTTGCAGCCAGTAATTACTTACTCCTCAGAAGACCATTTCAAGTACACAAGAAGTATTAACCTATTTTACAGGTGGATATGTGGAGGCATAGAGAGAGAGATGAGCCAGAAACCAGCTGGGATAGTCCCATGGTGATAGTGTCCATGAAGCCCTGAACAATCACAAAAGACTTTCCGGCTCCTATTTTGTATTATAGTGGCATCTAGGAGCTGCATTGTACATACACATAGTGAGGCAGTCCCTGCCCCAAAGAACTTACATGCTAAACAGTGGGAGGGGAAATTGAGCCACAGAGAAGTGACATGTCCAAAGTCACACAGCATGGCCATGGCAGAACCTGGAACAGAACCCAGGTTCCAGCCCTACCCATTAGACCTTGCTGCTTTTCATCTAGATTGCTATTACACTCACTGAGCTCTAAATGGCACCAGAAGCCCTATGCAGTAATGACATCATTAGCTCATGGTTGGACAGCGCAGTGTGTCAGGAAAATCTGCACACCAAGACTAGTCCCATTATCACCTTAGCCCAACTGGGGGCCTGATCTTTAATTAGATCAGCATGAATCAAAGGGATCTTTGCCCTGACTCCTCACCCTCCCAAGGCAGAGTTACAGACAAACCAGTGTAACCAAAATCAAACATCTCAGTCCCCGTTTACACCTCCTTAACACTTTCTTGCCTTGTTAATCGCCTCTAACACACACACACATACACACACAAGTCTCACAAGAATCGAGGGACCCAAATACAACCAACCACCACCACCATGGACCACTATAGAACCCAGCCTCTCAGACAAATTAAGAGGACCATCATAAACACAGCTGATCCACCTGGGCACCCAAATAAAGACTTCCACAGGGAGTCTACAAAGGTCGTTTTCAGCCGTAGTAGTCCAACTACCCTGTCTCTCAGTGTCTAGCCCTAATCCCAGCACTCCTCACAAAAACATCTCATTCCAAAACCAACCTAAAACGTTCATGCCACTGAAACCCTTCCCAGTCCCACGAGGCTCTTGTTCCCAAAGGGATCTATATCCACGCTCCCTGGTAGATGTTCATTATAACCTGTAACACTCATCTTTGCAAGGGGAAGTCGGGGTGAATATTGAATATTCTCCAGGAATTGTTCATGAGCAATCCATTGAGTTAGCACCCTTTTTCCTCACACAAAGAATGCATTGACTTCTTGTGAATAACAAAGCAATCCAAGGAAATCGTGATCTGCTTGGGGACCCCACATGAGTAGCAACAGAAAGTCATCGGATATGTTATTCGTTGTGAATTATTCGACCACTGACTCCTTGGAACTCTTCCAAAGGGCCCATGCTGCGTGTTGTGCATCTGACAAAGCAGCCTCATATGGAAGAGTATTTTCATATGTTAAGGCCCCATTTGCCTTCAGTGACCAACTGCTTTATGCATATAGAAAGCACATTGAGTTTAAGGTTCAGTTGATTCATAGGCTCAGTGCAACATCATACATCATATTTTCAGATATAGCAATCTGTCTCAGCCCAGTTCTGAGACTGCTGAGAACATCCTTACCAAGTCTATAAATCACAACATGGGTACAGTCATCTGTCACACAAACTATGGACAAGAGCTGTGTAAGCTTTTCCCCCACAACTCTGCAAATGCACCTCAGAGCTGACTTACAGGGAGAACAGGGGAAATTCACCATTTTTACTTCATGGCTTTTAAAAAAAATTAAGTTCCTTTGGAGTTTGTGTAAACTTTGCAGAGGAGAAATGGTAACATTTTGTCCTTCAGCCCTCGTAGAGATTGCGCTGATCACCACACGTCTTCCATTCTTCTCTTATCTGTCCTTCCTTCTCCATGTGCAGCCATGTCTTTTCATGATGAAATCTTCCCATTTCTTTGGAGGTCGGCCGAGTGGTTGTTTCAGTTCCAGTGGGTGCCACTCGGGGACAGCTGCAGGCCATTGATTGTCAGTGAGCCTCCCTGTGTGCCTGGCCCATCGCATGTTACTATGCCTGCTCTCAACAACGACATCCTGCTCTCCACTCTGCTGTCTGATCACTTCACAAGGGACTCAGTCCCGGATTGAAATTCCCAGAATTCTTCTTTCCATCGCCCTCTCTGTGACAGATAGTCGTTGCTCCTCTGTCTTCATCATGGCCAGAACAGCATGAAAACGGGGAGTTGTAACCCCACCTCTTCTGCACCTCTTCTGCATCGAGACTATATTGGTGCAGATGACATTTTAGCCCAACTTTTTAAGTGTTTCACCGTCCTGCTGCCCCACAGGTAGCTTTGTCTGAGACTCTCCTGTTTTGCCTTTTGTAGAGGCTTGGCCAATCCCTGAAATGTGGAGAAGAGGGAATGATGGTGTGTCCCTTTCCCCGTCCTCCTGGCCACGTACCTAGCTTGTGTATTCTCCCCAAAGAACTGCAAAACTGAAAAATGGTCTCTGTCCTGCCTTGAGCTCCCCATTTTCTGTCAGGGATAACATTAACATTAAAAGAGCATTAATATCCATAACCTCCTTTAGTTATGTGTGACAAATGACCACTAATTGGACTGATGTGTGGTCAGGCAGTTCACCACTCAGTAATGGTCTCCTTTCTCTCTGGCCTTGACTCCTGCTTCTTTACTTCCTTCCTACCACAGCCAGTGAAATTACACTCCTGGTACACTATACGGTAGAAAGAAACCAGTATGCCACATTGGCTTATGGGCTCTGTCCTGAAAAATCTGGTAGGCTGGAAGTAGATTAAGTGTACTTGAGTGCAGCGTTAAGGTTAATTTACAGAATTTCTGGACTCTTTTCACATACAATAAGGAAGATGCAAAAGATGAAAAGACAAAGGCAAACCAGCTGTGAAAATGGAATTGTATTTTTAGGTGACAATGGGTTAGTATAGACATAACAGACACATAAAGTGTTTTCTTTAGGAATTTCCAAATATGTCCTTGCAGCATAGAATGGCATTGTATGTATGTGATATCAGTTTATTTGCATCTTATCAGTAAACCATTTCCAAGCTTCTCATTTTTAACCATGTCTGTTCATTTATTCTACTAGACAAGACCTCCGCTCTCACTCTCCTCCACTGTCCTGAGATGCCTGCTACATCTGATATACAACATGATGAAGCTGTGCTGTTCTTGTTCACCACCTGCAGGATGGCCAGATGTTTCTCTACCCTAATCAAGGACAATATGAGAAACGCAGCCAGGATCCCATCCCAGCTATATCACTCCGTTTTCCTGAACAGATTATTCCTGGAAGGTTTTTTTTTATTATACATGTTAAAGTAGCACCTGGAAGCCTCAGACTTGTCAGACCTCATCCTGCAAGGTTTCTTTGCTTCAGAGCATTATGGATGGCTTTATTTTCAAGTCAGTTTCAAATTGAAGATGATGTTTTTAATTTTCGATTCCCAGATTTTAACATCATGCATGATTTTTCCGTGTAAATATTACCAGGAATTTTACACCTTTGAGAGATGTTTTGCCGGGGCAAAGTTATGTTTAATTTCAGTCTTCTGATGATATAGTAAGGGAGGCACAACAAGACCTTTGATTTATTAACAGTGGTCACTTTAAATTTTGTGGGCACGTCTGTCCATATGCAATATTCTGGGCTATTTCGGGGGAAAGAACAGAAATAGAACAAACACAAATGTTGTGTGTTATTACATAGATGGAATCCACTTTGCTTGGTTTTAGCAGAGCATATATTGCCGTATTTAATTTCACTTGATCCAGACTGTTAGTACTTGGGCGTTGGCATTGTAACTGCTCCTACTGTTAATGTAAGTGATCTGGAAATTCCTGACTCACTGCTGTTCATTATAGGCAAGATTGCCGCTTTACACTACTGGGGTGAAATCCTGGTCCCACTAGAATCATAGAATATCAGGGTTGGAAGGGACCTCAGGAGGTCATCTAGTCCAACCCCCTGCTCAAAGCTCGACCAGTCCCAACTAAATCAACCCAGCCAGGGCTTTGTCAAGCCTGACCTTAAAAATATCTAAGGATGGAAATTCCACCACCTCCCTAGGTAATGCGTTCCAGTGTTTCACCACCCTCCTAGTGAAAAAGTTTTTCCTAATATCCAACCTAAACCTCACCCACTGCAACTTGAGACCATTACTCCTTGTTCTGTCATCTGCTACCACTGAGAACAGTCTAGATCCATCCTCTTTCGAACCCCCTTTCAGGTAGTTGAAAGCAGCTTTCAAATCCCCCCTCATTCTTCTCTTCCGCAGACTAAACAATCCCAGTTCCCTCAGCCTCTCCTCATAAGTCATGTGTTCCAGTCCCCTCATCATTTTTGTTGCCCTCCACTGGACGTTTTCCAATTTTTCCACATCCTTCTTGTAGTGTGGGGCCGAAAACTGGACACAGTACTCCAGATGAGGCCTCACCAATGTTGAATAGAGGGGAATGATCACGTCCCTCGATCTGCTGGCAATGCCCCTACATATACATCCCAAAATTCCATTGGCCTTCTTGGCAACAAGGGCACACTGTTGACTCATATCCAGCTTCTCATCCACTGTAACCCCTAGGTCCTTCTCTGCGGAACTGCTGCCGAGCCATTCAGTCCCTAATCTGTAGATGCGCATGGGATTTTTCCGTCCTAAGTGCAGGACTCTGCACTTGTCCTTGTTGAACCTCAGCAGATTTCTTGTGGCCCAATCCTCTAATTTGTCTAGGGCCCTCTGTATCCTATCCCTACCCTCCAGCACATCTACCACCCCTCCCAGTTTAGTGTCATCTGCAAACTTGCTGAGGGTGCAATCCACACCATCCTCCAGATCATTTATGAAGATATTGAACAAAACCAGCCTGAGGACCAACCCTTGGGCACTCCAATGGCAAAACTCCCATTGACTTCAATGGGCCATGATTTCATCCCTGAAGACCAGAGCAGAAGCACAGATTATCTGAGCTATTTTGCTTGCCTGAGGCTAAAGCTGGTTGAGATTCAGAATTTCCATCTCACAGGAAATTCCAAGATTTCAAAGTTTAGTTTTGTCCCAATCGGGATGCAAATCGAAATGTTGGTATTGTTTTTGTGAAATAAAATACTTGAAAATATTTTGCTCTGACTGCATCTAAAGGATACAGTTCAATAAGGCTGAAATTTTTCATTTATACTTTATTGTTTTGACTTCTATAATATAAATTAAAACATGAAAGTTGAAACATTTTCAATTACATTATAACTAAATTTGAAATGTTAAAGTTGAAACACAGCATCTCAACATTATCAAGCCAAAGCATGTCAACCTTACTGAAATTAAATATTTTGATTATTTCCCACAACAATTTCAACAACAATCAGTGTTATCACAAAACATTTTGATTTATTCAAATCAACATTTTCTGACAATGTTCTATCAGAAATGTTTTTTTACCAGCTCTGCACAGGCAGAATGGCTCCATCGTGCAGGGGCAACGTGCTTTCCACCTCTGCTGAATAGGACTCTGGCCACACCGATAGACTGGCTGCCCCGATCCATTCAGGCTCTTAGCTGGGTGACACTTAATCATCACAGTTGCCAACTTCACGCAGTAAATAAGCACCCCGACTTTCACAATCAGCCAAAAATCAAGCTAATCCCATTTCAAAACAAGGCCAAAACAAGCCAGTCCCCTATGTGACTAAATCCCCCCGGCCTGCAGTCTGGGACTGTGGTGGGCCCACTGTGCACCCCTGACTCTCTCCCCTGCTTTCCCCTTGCCCCTGCTTGCCAGGAGCTGATCAAAAAAGAAGCAACAAGCCAAAAACTAGCCAACAAGCAACTCACAAGCCAATTAAGCCAAAAACAAGCTCAATTTCTGCTTTTTTTTTCAGGGTTTGGCACGTTTGCTAATTGTGTTTAACTTCAAGGTCAATGGAACTACTTATATGCAGACGCATAAGGCATTGGCTGAATCAAGTCCCATCTATCTGTCTTCACTCCATTGTCTGCCTATGCTGTCCATGGGAGTTTTGCCATTGACTTCATAGGTGCCAGGATTTCACCAATGTCTTAGTTCTTCCAGGATGTGCCTAGCACACCTTTGGGTGCTTTGAAATAATTAGTCGAGTCCTGTTGTGTGGAACTACTCCAGGTAGTAAGTATTACACTTGATAATTAGTGTTTGCAGGTTCAAACGCAAGCCACCGCAAGACTGGATATGTCACTCAGGTTAGAACTACTCCTTATTCCTTAAAGGGCCGGCTATGCACCAATGGGACAAATGCACAACGGTTTGCAGACTTCTCAGAAAGCTGACATTTATTACTTCTCTTAAGGGGAAGATTTTTAAAGGCACAAATGGCAAATAGATACCCAATTTCCATTTTTGCCTTTGCAAATTTTCCCCCTTAATATTTAAGGAACCTGATTTATTTAATAGCCATATTTTTGCTCGGCTCTTTGTAAATATAATTGAGTCCTTAAATGAATCCTCTCAATTCAGAACTAACTCTTATAAAAGATAGTAGTTTTCTGCAATTATAGCTCAAAATAGTACAATCACATTAATGTAAGCTGAACTGTTTTGGACCATTACAGTAGGACACTGACTTATATTTTGTAAGGTTGCTAGGCAGTTAAAGCACCTTAGAAGAAAGTCTCTGTGTGAAAGAATATTTAACAAAGTTATTGATGGAATGCTAAATAAAAAAACGATACACAAGTACTAAATCTTGAGATATTCACTGGCACATTGCTATTGTATTCCACTGACATTGACATTCAGTTTGCAGTTTTCTGCAGGCACAGAGATATAATTTAAACTGGAAAATCAAAACTGTCAATCTGGGGCCCTAGAGATGGGGAAAAAGTTGATTTTTTAAAAAACAGGTTTGTTTGTTTGTTTTCCTCCTTCCAACTTCTTCTGTGTGACAAGAACATCAAAAGTTGCACTTACTCATCCTGTTGGATCACTTGAAGATCAGAATTCAAGCATTATTTTAAATTAGATGGGATGTCGCTCACATTACCGTTCTCATATTTATTCTATTTACATATGCTGGCCTGTCAGCTGGTGGGTGAGACCAATATGGTGAATCATAGAATCACAGAATATCAGGGTTGGATTGGACCTCAGGAGGTCATCTAGTCCAACCCCCTGCTCAAAGCAGGACCTAATCCCCGAGTAAATAATCCCAGCCAGGACTTTGTCAAACCTGATTTTAAAAACCTCTAAGGAAGGAGATTCCACCACCTCCCTAGGTAACCCACTCTCCTAGTGAAAAAGTTTTTCCTAATATCCAGTCTGAACCTCCCCCACTGCTACTTAAGATCAGTGCTCCTTGTTCTGTCATCTGCCACCACTGAGAACAGCCTAGCTCCATCCTGTTTGGAACCCCCTTTCAGGTTGAAGGCTGCTATCAAATCCTCCCTCACTCTTCTCTTCTGCAGATTGAATAATCCCAGTTCCCTCAGCATCTCAAGTCATGTGCTCCGGCCCCTAATCATTTTTGTTGCCCTCCACTCGACTCTTTCCAATTTTTCCACATCCTTCTTGTAGTGTGGGGCCCAAAACTGGACACAGTACTCCAGATGATGCCTCCTCACCAGTGCCAAATAGAGGGGAATGATCACATCCCTCGATCTGCTGGCAATGCTCCTACTTATACAGCCCAAAATGCCATTAGCCTTCTTGACAACAAGGACACACTGCTGAGTCATATCCACCTTCTCGTCCACCATAATCCCAAGGTCCTTTTCTGCAGAACTGCTGCCTAGCCACTCGGTCCCTAGTCTGTAGCAGAATCTTCCACATGCTAGCACTTCTCTCCATGCCCCAGTTCTCTTTGATCACATGCATTGCAGAGAGAGAGAGGGAGGAACCCATGAGCTAAAGCCTATCCAGGAAAAGAGATATGGGTTTGCCTGCTCCTCAGCACCCTTCCCAACCACTTTGTAACTGCTGCCCTCTGTTCTCCCTTTATCCAGCATGAGTTCTGCATTTGGGTAGGGAAGAAGAAATAAAAGCACATAAAATAGGGGCAACAGTGACTGGTCTGGGAGGTTTACTTCCCCCCCTCCACCCCCACCCCAACCCTTACCCCCAGGGCAATGCATCTCTACATTCTTTGATTTCAAACACTACAGATGATTTGCACTGAGGCACCATTGCTGAGATCCAAATAAAAAAATTTAAAATACATTTCTAGTAACAGCTTACTGAAAGGAGTTGAAAAGTTGACTTTTCACTAGATCTGGCAAATTTTTTATAAGGGAAGTTTGGGGGCTCAAAAATGGCCTGTTCTCCAAAAGTGAAAAACTGCACCAAAACCAGCTGGCATTTTCAAAATGTTTAATTTTTCACCTTTATCCAAATTGTGTATCAAAACACCGAGCCCGTTTTACATATACCAAAACTCCTTTTTTTCTGACAAACAAAATATTTCTGTTAACAAAATTCAGAAAACACAAACAGGGTGAGTTTTGTATTTGCTTTCTGGCTTTTGGACCCTTAGGGCAGAGTTGGGTCAAATTTTCAAGCTTTTCTCCATAACCAGGAGAGGGAGGAAAAATCTTAGGAGCAAATCCTCAGCTGGTGTAAATGGTAATAGCTTTAATGGAGTCAGTGGAGCTTTGACCATTTACAGCAGTTGTGACTCTGAAAAAAAATGAAAAGCTGGACTTCTCCTATACGCGGAGGGCTCCGGGGCTGGGACTTTACAGAAAAACAGCAGCGTGATTGGTGAAACTTGCAATGACATCATGGGAACTGGCAACACTGAAAGGTCAACGTGCTTCACACATATTATCTGTTAGATGGATATTTCAGGATAAAATTTCTGCTTTCCCATGGTCAGCAGAATCAGCAACATTAAGCGGTTAATATTTTAAAGTGATACAAAATGCAGCCAGTACAGTAAAATCTACAGAACTTTCTAATGGAGGCCACCACAGGATACAATAGCGAATTAATTCACCTAACCTATGCTCTTCGTTAGCTGTAAGACAAGCTTTCCAGCAAACGTCTCCAGTTCTCAGCTACGTTAATAATAACTAACTCGCTGGCTATTCCAACAGCCAAAGCAAACACAGAAGAGAAATATTACAGATCAGTTGAAATGTATTTCCTTGCTGGACCTCCCATTTTGTTGTTGTGGCTTTATAAAGATAAAGAATTTTTGGTCAGTGTAATATAGCAGATCTATGTAGTATCTTAATACTGTTGTTTTTCTCTTTTATGGCCTGCTGAGATATAAGTGATTGAAAAACTACTCCATTAAAACCAGCAACTGCAGCTCCACCCCACCAAAAAAACAAACGAAAAAGCATTGTAACTTTTTTCAGTCCTGTTGGAGGAGAATTAGTTCAGTTCTGCTTCTCTGAAATGCATGGGATTGAATCCTGCCCCCCGTGAAGTCAGTGACAGAACTTCTATTGACTTGAATGGGGCCAGGATTTCACTGATTGAGCTTCCCAGTTTGCACAGCCCTGCGCCTAAAGTTGGCTTGGGAGGTGCAACTCACCTGCCGGCCTGTGGGAGTGGCCAGGAGCAGCAGCCCCTCATCATCTCTGAAAATCAGGCCTTAAAGTTCTAGACTGAGACTTTTAAAGTCAATTTGAACCCAAATTCCCATTCATTTGAATGGGTATAGGGTGGACAGACAGTTTCAAAAAATCCCAGCCCTACTAAGGAGTTGTGGTGATGGTAAAATTTTTGTGTTGGTGCAAATTTATTAGCCATTTCATTCCAAGACATGTTGTGGTCCCTCAAAATGCAGTGTCTCATAAAATCATAACTGTCCTGGTTAAGATGAGGAGCAGTTGTGTATGCTTCCTGCATATTTATGTTAAGAAAATGATATAATGTATACAAAAATGACACCTATTTTGATTGTTCCCTTTGCCTCCTCCCTTCACATGTTGCTTGCCTTGGACAAAAAGGAAAAAATATAAGCTGTGGTCAGGTCCTATGTCACTCTGGCCACCTCACTTTCATCTGTTACTCTCTCCCTCCATGTGTCTGTTGTTCATCATTGCAGCTTGTAAGCGTTTTGGGGGTCTGAGTAGTATCTTCCTAGGGCTTTGTACCTCACCCAACACAGTGAGCCCTGGTTGTGATCCAGGTGCTGCATCAATATGAATCAGAAAGAGCCATCACTTCTGTAATTTTTTGGTGGTTGAAACTTGTGAATTTTTGAAATGTCACGTGTTTAATTCAAACACTGATGGTTGTGGGAATGACATTTCAATTTTCGCAAGTTATGATTCATTCCTTATGGAAATGGGTCTGTCCTTTTCCTTCAAAATGGCCTTACTCCAAACAGAAAAAAAAAGAAACCCTCCCAAAATGTAGTCAGTTGGATCAGATTTTGTGGCAGCTCTTTTGAGGAACTCAGGTTTTTTGAGCTTTGCCTGAGTTAAAACCTAATCTGAAGCCAATGGGAGTTCACCCTGGGGGCAGGAGCAGGCTGTTATTGGAGAATCAGCACTGCCATGATAATACTATGCATTCCCTCATGCTTCTTTTTGTGTTTTTAGCTGAAGTTACTCTTTCTAATGCCATGCACTGAAATAATCTTAAGAGGTTATCAAACATCTTCATCATGAAGAAATTCATTGTTAAAATCAGGGGGCTGGTTTCTCTCATCTACTAAGTCCACCTTCCACCACTTGCACTTAAAAACATGCTAGCTTGTCCACTAGACCACCCTGCCTTCCTGTCCCAATCACTACAGTTATTCCATCATCAAAAGGCAGGTCTGGGCAGTTTCGTCTGTGACGCTGCATTAGCACAGCATTCCTGGTAAAGATAAAATGTGTGCCGTCCCCGTTCCACTGCCCAGGTGATAACACAGCTGATTGTAGATCTTCATCTCCCTACTTTCTGCTAGTGGGGGCACTCGTTTCACAGCAATAACTCAGCCACAGGGCACACTTGACTCAATGGCTACCCTGTGCCATGCTTCTTCTTAATTCAAATCCACCACTCAACGTGTCCATGGAGCAGTTTGCTGCTCTAGCTACTGCAGGAGCAGGTGAGTCACAGGTGGGATGAAGGACACTTGGCCCCAGGAGTCTGCTGTGCTAGCTTATTGTTTGACAACAGGTGTAGAGACTCACTGTGCAAGAATACTTGATCATGCATGTTTGTGAGTTACAGGGTTACAGACCTGTGCAAGAACGGGGGAGGGATAGCTCAGTGATTTGAGCATTGGCCTGCTAAACCCAGGGTTGTGAGTTCAATCCTCGAGGGGCCATTTGGGATCTGGGGCAAAAATTGGGGATGGGTCCTGCTTTGAGCAGGGGGGTTGGACTAGATGACCTCCTGAGGTCCCTTCCAACCCTGATATTCTATGATTCTAAGGTGCATGCTTAGATGGAACTGCAGAAGCGACTTTGTAGCCGTCTGCTGGCACTGGCAGTCCCCAGTGTCAAGCGTGGAGCTGTGGTGGCAACTGGGTTTTTAGAACTGTGTCTGGGTTGGAGGCAGTAGTATATGCATATAAATCAGCATCTCTCTCTTCTTCCCTAACATAAATTGGAGTATGAAATTGAGCTATTTGATACTAATATTGGCACGATATTGGTACTCTTCAGCTCCGACTTCTGAACAGATCCTATCACCTGGCTCTCTCTAACGTCAGTCCTGGCCTGTGTGCTGTGTGCCAGAATCAAATAGATACAATATCATCAATTAGACAGCTGCCTTTGCAGAGGATGTGGTATCTCCTCCTTATTCCAGGCAAGAGATTAGACATGTGCAGAACCTTGTTCTCCTGGAGGTGAACGTGTGACTTGAATATAAAATCCCAGGCTTGGAACCTAAAAAACAGCATTGTCACAGAGAGAGAGAGAAAGAGAGATTTATTTTAGTTTTTAAATGCAGACCACTTAAATGAGTCAAGACCAAGTACCAGTTGACTTTCTTTTTCTTTCCTTTTTGCTGGAGTTGGCACATTGCTGGCATAAACCACAAGCTTGGCTTTGAGGAGCTCTACAGAAATTGACATTTTCACACCGCAGAGTTAAGCTAATATTCCATTTCCTTTACAGTTTATGAATTTATTCATGCAGATCCAGATGTCTGTCCCTAGATGTAAATTTCCAGACCCATAGTCTATGTAATTTCCTGTAGATATCAGACCAGAAGGTTGGAATGCTTAAAAAACTAAGACTGCCTTCCAAAACATCCATCACAATGACTTCTCCCTCAGGACTTTGGGAGTTTAGTCAGTGCTCTTGGAATATTCAGACAGCACAGAGATAGGCAATAAAGCTCATACTTCATGCATCATGCTACTGAGTGTCAGAACCTTGATTTGAAGCTCTCAGAAACATGAGACGTGTCTTCTCTATAGGCGAACAAATGGACTGACTCCACATAGAAAAGGAGTACTTGTGGCACCTTAGAGACTAATCAATTTATTTGAGCATGAGCTTTCGTGAGCTACAGCTCATTTCATCGGATGCATACCGTGGAAACTGCAGCAGACATTATATACACACAGAGATCATGAAACAATACCTCCTCCCACCCCACTGTATAATGTCTGCTGCAGTTTCCATGGTATGCATCCGATGAAATGAGCTGTAGCTCACGAAAGCTCATGCTCAAATAAATTGGTTAGTCTCTAAGGTGCCACAAGTACTCCTTTTCTTTTTGCGAATACAGACTAACATGGCTGCTACTCTGAAACCTGACTCCAAGTAGGAAATGTGAAGGTCTGGTTGCAGGGCCAGATCCTCAGCTACTGAAAAGCAATGTAGCTCCACTGAAGTCTACAGAGCTATGCTGATATACAAAAGCTGAGAATCCATCCCCATAGTATTTTTGGACTTCAGTGCTTGTTAACATAACTTTGTAATAATGATTAAGGATTAAAGTGTGGTTGAGATACATGTATCTAGGGGCAGACTATTTATGACTATTTACACCAGATGAAGCTCTGGCCCCAGTCTGTAAAACAAGCTTTTACAATTTTTAGCTTTGCATAGCCAATATCACTAGTGAAGAGTAAGTGGGATTCAACCTGTCTCTCATGTCATCAGTGAAATGACCATCTACATATGTATTGCAAAACTATTATTTCTGGCAATGAGGTAAGAAGCAGAAAGTTCTGCTTAATCTTCAGATCCCAGGATGGAATTTGCAGGGCTGACATTTTAAAGAAGTCAGGTTTTGCCTTGTAAACTGAGTACCTTTGATGTGCAGGGAGTGAGTGCACATAAATTAATTCTATAAACCCAACACTGGCATTCTTACAGAGCAAAAGCTTCCTGGTAGTGAGATCTATTGGACAGCAGAATAGTCTCCCGGGGGAAGAGATGAAACATTTAAAATGAAGCAGGGCAAAGCACACAAGGAAGTAGTGTAGAGATCAATCTTGCCTCTTCAAAAAATGCACTAGATATCTAGCAGGTCTTTTCCCTCTCTAATTTCCAGGATATAACGGTTCTATAACTGCACTCAAAGGAATGTGCATCTGTAGCCAGTAAAGGTGTATGTTTATGTAGAACAGACTGTGGTTATAAAATAAATGAGACTCTCTGATGTCCCTTATATCCCGGTACTTGCTCTGTCTTATTTCTGTATATTAGAAAATGGTAACCACTGAGCAAGCCATTACCGGTTTGACAATTATGAATTAGTCAAACACCCGGCCCCAGCAAAAAGCAGGTCTGTCTATCAGATGGCAAGGTGTCTTAGCCACAAATGTAGCTTAATGTTCTGAGCTTCAGCTGGACTTTTCTGCTGGCTTAGTAGTCAGGTGGTCTGTTGTTTTGGTTTGTTTGCTTGTTATGAAATAGTTCCCCTAAGGAGGAAAAAAGCCCTCCTCTTTGCTGCACCCTTTGAAAAGACGTAACATTTGCTACAGGCTATCAGTGCAATCAGAGCTTTAGTCTCCTCTGTGGACAGTCACAAAAATAGTTCCTGACACAGGGAACATTAAGAAAGCTCATTCGGAGTATAATAGGGCACAGGCTGAATCAAACAAAGAGCTTTAGTGCTGTCCCTGATAAACTCCTGTCTGCTCCCCAAAAGAACAGAGAGGTGCCATCAATATTTTTCTGAATGCAAACGGGAAAGTGAAGGTGGCAGCAGCAACTTCTCCAAAAGAAAAGCTAAATAAAATCCCCTACCAATGCCATTGTGAATGGCCCCAAAGCTGCCCCTTCATGGCAAAACCCAAACCGCCTCCATGAACTCGGAAGAGAGTGAAAAATAAAACCGGCGTCTGAAGCAGCCCCTGTGGGTTTGACCCACTTAAAGACTAAAAGGTGGATCCTATCCGTCTAGTCATATATTATCCTATTGAATCTAGTCTAATCTATCTATGCATGTGTACTGCAGCCAAGGCTGTAATGTCTGCTTCCACTTCTGAGGGGAGAGGTTGCTAACACCCTGTGAGCTCTGCTTGAGGCAGAAGCAGCTAGCTGGCAGACACTCCTGCCCTCAGATCTGGGCTTTCAGAACACCCACTTTTAAAATCACACATGCAGAGAGTGATCAAGGGGGAAGTTTCCCCTTGCCCTTCCTTTTCCTAAGGGGTGTAAGGCGAGAGGAGCCCCATGCCTTGTGGATAGTCGGGGGTTGGGGATATAGCTGAAATCTGCCATCCTCCTGCAAAGGCGAGGATTGGGGGGAAATGGATGCCCCTCACTCCTTCAGGGGAAAGAGAAGGAAGAGAAATCCCTGATGTTCTGCTCCCAGGGAGGCTGAGCGCGGTGGTGCCCCCTGACCCCTGTTGGATGCGTTGCCCTCTCCAGATTGAGAGAAAGAGAGATAAAAGCACACTGAAGTTGCTGAGTAGGGTGCAGGACACTTGCTGTCCCTAGAGATGTGAGAGAGGGGTAACCAGCCGCTGGCTTGACTCCCACAAAGACAAAAGCAGGTAGTGAAGAGCAGTGCTTAAGATGGTCTGAAAAAACAGGAGTTCTATCATTTTCTCCATAACTGAATGCAACATCACACTCACCTGAACCCTCCGAGCCCCCAACCCCCATCAATTCTGGACCATCACCTGTTCTGCCCACCCCAGCAGGGTCCTCTCTCCCGATTCCAGCTAGGACGCAGCTCCAGGGCCTCTGCACCCCACTTCTGCCCCTTCCCAGCCTGGATGCTCCAGGCAGGGAGTAGGGAGGAGCAGAGGAGCTGTCCCATTGCTCACAGGAGGGGAGGGGAGAGGTGTCACAATACTGTCAGCTCCCCATGGGAGAGGGAGAGAGCCCGGCCAGATTCTTGCAGCAGCCCTGGTTGGCTGCACTTTAGCTGGAGGCAGGGCAGTGCGGGAAAGCAGCCAATCAGAGGGAGATTTCCCCCCAAATAGGGCTGACATGCTCAACCCTCAGCAATCCAGCTCAAGTTGTTGAAACTTTAGTTGCCAGGTGTGTAAGTCACTGTAACCTGGAGCCAGGGGCACTGGAACAAGGGCAGCCAGTGGGCCATGACCCCTCACTTTTTACTGGCTGTAAGGGCGAGTAATGAGGAAGGGGTGGAGAGAAGCAAGGGGGGTTGGGTCTTGGGGCGAAGAAGCAGTGTGCGAGTGGGGTCTCGGGGGGAGGGAAAGTGCAAGGACAGGGGCTTGAGGAGAAGGGGCAGCATGAGGGTGCGGGCTCGGAGAGAAGGGACGGCATGGGGGCAGGGCTTCAGGGGAAGTGGCAGTGTGAGGGTGGGGCCTCAAGGGGAAGGGGCAGTATGAGGTCAGGGGTTCAGGGAAAAGGGGCGGTGCAGGGAGAAGGGGCAGCGCAGGGGGGCATGGCCATGGTTCGGGCACTGGTGCCCCCCCCCCGCCACTTTTAGGGACCTTCTTCCACTCCTGCCCGGAGCACTTGAAGCATTGGCGAGTATGCAGCACCTCTTCAGGATTATACATCCTAGGGCCTGGAGCAACTTCTGTAGCGTAGGAAGGTTTTGAATTAGGATCCTGACTTTTGGACATTTATTTGAACTAAATCAGACTTCTGGACCTGCTGAGGTTTGTCCATCCCTGGTTTCTGTAGGTGCAGGGGATAAGGTTTTGTGAGTGCTTTTTTAAATCTGGCTTTGTGAGGTTGCTGGTTTTGCATAGGAAAGAGATTGTCATGTCAGTATGTGCGTCAAAGTGAGGAGAGGAAATTTGGTAAAGAAACAATATTCCAAATTCCTAGTTAGACCAACAGTACAAACTAAAACACAACCTCACTTTTGCAAAGTAGATTCACTGTGATGTGGCTCCAGTTTTAGTTGCCATCCCTTAGTATGTTGGTGGCTTGCATGAAATGAATTGGTGTTCTCTGTCCAGTCCAATTTCAAGTGGACAGGTGCTGTGCCATGAAAACCTGCACCAGACATAGCTCTGAGTTGGTCCGGGTAAAGCCACTGGAACAATCAGTAGCCCAGAGAGAGAGGCCATAAAATGTACGGGTGTTTAACTGTTTCTTTTTCCACTTTCACCCTTTATTGAGATTGAGGCACATTAGTGTGGCAACTAAGCTCTCTGTGAACTTCAACCTTTAGCTCTGTGGATAAAAAGAGAATTCAGAGCTGCCAATCTGGCACCTTTCACCA
Source organism: Lepidochelys olivacea (assembly GCF_965140295.1). Lineage (NCBI taxonomy): Eukaryota > Metazoa > Chordata > Testudines > Cheloniidae > Lepidochelys > Lepidochelys olivacea. The sequence goes on from NC_140412.1 coordinate 14,590,863, forward strand.
GTGCTAAATTCACTTTAAAAGTGTATCCATTTTTTATATATAAAACCAAGGAAAACGGCAATGGAACCTCAGACCTAATGCAGAGTTATCACCAAATTTCCTGTGCTACTTAGTGTGAAATCTTCCTTTTATGAGAGAGTGTTAAAGCTGAACTCTCACTGAACTGCTTGCCTTTTGTATATTTAGTGTATTAGGAACCCTTTCTACATTTCTACACTTGTGTTTTATAGAAGTAATCAAACAAAGCCGTTGTAAAAAGCACACCCCCGGAAAGCCATTCAAATAAGTGCTCCTCAGAGGACACCTTCAGTTGCTGAGGGTCTATTCCACAGCACCCGTGAGCAAGTTGCTCAGTAGGATGGTAGCAGTCTGGTCCAGCAGAGTGTGCCACAAATCGGAATTGAGGTGATTTAGGTTCTATTCCTGGCTGTTCCACTGAGGTGCACTGTTAATGGCAAGTTAGTTCACCTCACCTAACCTTTCTTTGTGTCTACCTGAATCATAAGTGTAGGGGCAGGGTGTGGTGTTCTTATTAAGGCAGGAAGACCTTGTATTTAACATTTATGTAATGTTTAAATGAAAATAATTTAACTCTAACCCAACACTAACCCGACCCCGGTACTAGCTGCAACCTACAGCTGTCCCTGCAGTCCAGTGTCCAGCCTTCCAAAATGGGGGATGACCTTTGGTCACCTCTTCTTTACACAACAGTGACAGCTACTCTACACAGGGGGACAGTCTCCTTCTGTGTGTATACTGGATCTAGTGCAATGAAGCCCCAAGCTCAGTTGAAGCCTTTAAGTGCTACCGTAATACAAATAATCAGAATTTTTCAATCAGCTATTTCCATGTATTCTAGGGAATGGAGTGACTAGTCATTAGCCTCAGTGTGTGCTTTAAAAACAGCTACAAATTAAAACTGTTTTAAAATGCAGAATATTATTTGCTTACGTGCTGTTTTCATTGAGCAAACAGAAATGCAGGGTAAGGATGAAAGGGAATGCTGGACACAGGCTGCATGACAATGAGACCTAGTATCTAGTTATTACAGCAATAGTCATACTAGAAATACCAAGATTTAACCTCACTTATCCTAAGGTGGCATCTATCAAGATGGGCCAGAGCACAACACATGGGACAGTTGCAGCCTGTGGAGTTGTATAATGTAGCATTGAGTTTAATCTTCAGTCTTAATCTTTGATATAGAGTGTAGCCCTCAAGGACTGTAGATTTCCAGCCAGCATGTAAATGCAATGCACAGGCCTAGTGCATCTCATCATGTGTCCTGCTAGTAGTTGTCACTCATCAGGAAAAGAACCTGATACTTACTCCCATTTAGCAAGGTGTTCATTCAGCTCAAGTAGCTGGGATCTGCTCTCATAGGGCTGCAGGTTCACTATTCTATTCCTACTGAGGAAAAAGATGTCCAGATATGTAAATACCGTAGTGTTTTACACAGTCCTCTGTCTTGATCAGCTGGGAGCTCCTTAAATCAAGGCATATAGATTTCTTGTGAGGTAAGAAATTGTATGCTTTACAGATCATTGAGATGCTGGTAGGCTGGTGCCAGCCCTTGCTAAGGCTCTAGGCATCAGCTGAGCCCTAACAAATTCATAGCTGGAAATCAGACCATCTCACCTGTATGTTAGTTAGTATTGTTCAAAGTAGGTATCAGATTTTTAAGAATTGTGTTTAGTGTTTAGACTATAAAATGTGAGTATGTTGCCGTATGCATTAATCTTACTTGTAATGTCTGTATCCCATGCTAAAAGTTTTGCTTTATAACTTTAAAAATGCCTGCTATGGACTTGTGAGCCCAGGCAGAAGGAGTGGTTCCCTTGCTCATATAGGAGGACTATCAGAACTAAATGGGCCATTGTGAAACATCACGATACAGAGACTTTGCTAATTGCCCCTACACAGCTACATGCAGAAGGGCTCATCCCATCAGTTTGAATTCTAGAAGAGGGAAATAAAAATAGCTGACATAAAGATTTTTCTTCTCTTTGCTGTTTGGACTATCACAGAGCTGGAGACAGGAAACAAAAGCAAAGGTCCACGGGGTCTACCTGGGTTAGTTCTAAAAGACATTCAGTACTGACAGATCACTACATCTCAGTCACCTTTTGGAACCATAGACTGTACTCATTTATTTGTGTGTATATGTTGTCTGCTTTTCACCTGTGAATGATTCTTTCATTTCTTTTTCCTAGTTAATAAATCCTTAGTTAGTTTAGTCTACAAGCGTTGTCTTTGGTGTGAGATCTTTGGTATGACCTGGGCTAAGTGACCAGTCTCTTCGGACTGGGAGCAACCTGAATATTTTATGATCTTTGATGTAAGTGATCATTTATCTCCAAGTCCATCTTGCCTGGTGGCAAGATAGACTGGAATGCCCAAGGGACTCTCTGTGACTCCATGGTAAGACTGTTAGAGTACCTCAAGAGTTCACATTTGTTACTGGGTTGGTGAAATCTAATTCTAGAACATACAACCAGTTTGGGGTTTCTGCCCTGAAGTTGGCATGGTCATGGTCATGAACCACTCCAGACAGCATAACAATCATGCTTGCACTCTGGGCCAAATCTTAGAACTACCGAAGCCAGTGGAAACAAGAGTTGGCCTTGAACAAATATTTACATCTATCACAAAGTGGGCTGCCCCTTTAAAGGTGCACAATGGTTCAACCCATCCCTGCTCTAAGTTCTAGCCCTTTAAATATATGCATTCTAGGACTTCTAGTTTCCTGGGGGGATAATGTGATTGTAGGCTACTGCAAAGTCACATGGAGTAGAGGGGCAGGCTATAAAAGAGCTGCATGTGGCTTAGAGCAGCAAGGCATCCAGAAAGTTTGCTGGGAGATGAAATGGTAAGGCTCCGATCAGCGACATGGTGTAACCTGTGGAAGAGCTGGAAGCAACAGCAACAAACCAGTGGAAACTCTGCAGTGACTGGGGTCTGAACTAAAGCCAAGAGTGGGTACTTTCTTGCTGGGAGCAGGGCCCGTGGAGGGCTAAGCGGAAGACGATTTTTGTGACCTGGAATGAGATGTTGAAGCAGGATACAGAAGGACCACAGGGGTGGTGAAAGCAGATGAGGGAAATGGTCTGGGGCAACAGAATAGCAGCCTGGGGCGTGAGACCTGCTGTGCACGTATGCTGCTGTTTAGGGGTCCCAGGACAGGGCTTCCAGGGAGAGTGGGAGGAAGCTCAAGAGGAAGGACTAGGGCAGATGCTGGAGAAAGGACTGTGGAGCCCAGGGATCCTAAAAACTGTATTTGATACATTTGGTTACCTCTGGCCAAATCACCAGCTTTCCAAAACTGAACAGCCACACCTATCTTCCAGCAGAGGGAAACTCAGTCATGGCAGCAACCTTATGGAGAGGTAAGACCCAGTCACAATATAATCATAGAATCATAGAATAGCAGGGTTGGAAGGGACCTCAGGAGGTCATCTAGTCCAACCCCCTGCTCAAAGCAGGACCAATCCCCAACTAAATCATCCCAGCCAGAGATTTCTCAAGCCTGACCTTAAAAACTTCTAAGGATGGAGATTCCGCCACCTCCCTAGGTAACACATTCAGTGTTTCACCACCCTCCTAGTGAAAAAGTTTTTCCTAATATCCAACCTAGACCTCCCGCACTGCAACTTGAGACCATTATTCCTCGTTCTGTCATCTGCTACCACTGAGAACAGTCTAGATCCATCCTCTTTCGAACCCCCTTTCAGGTAGTTGAAAGCAGCTATCAAAAACCTCCTCGTTCTTCTCTTCCACAGACTAAACAGTCCCAGTTCCCTCAGCCTCTCTCATAAGTCATGTGTTCCAGTCCCCTAATCATTTTTGTTGCCCTTCGCTGGACTCTTTCCAATTTTTCCACATCCTTCTTGTAGTGTGGGGCCCAAAACTGTACACAGTACTCCAGACGAGACCTCACCAATGTCAAATAGAGGAGAATGATCAGTCCCTCGATCTGCTGGCAATGCTCCTACTTATACATCCCAAAATGCCATTGGCCTTCTTGGCAACAAGGGCAAACTGTTGACTCATATCCAGCTTCTCGTCCACCGTAACCCCTAGGTCCTATTCTGCAGAACTGCTGCCTAGCCATTCGGTCCCTAGTCTGTAGCGGTGCATGGGATTCTTCTGTCCTAAGTGCAGGACTCTGCACTTGTCCTTGTTGAACCTCATCAGATTTCTTTTGGCCCAATCCTCTAATTTGTCTAGGTCTATCCCTACCCTCCAGTGTATCTACCACCCATCCCAGTTTAGTGTCATCTGCAAACTTGCTGAGGGTGCAATCCACGCCATCCTCCAGATCATTAATGAAGATATTGAACAAAACCAGCCCGAGGACCAACCCTTGGGGCACTCCACTTGATACCAGCCGCCAACTAGACGTGGAGCCATTGATCACTACCCGTTGAGCCCGACAATCTAGCTAGCTTTCTATCCACCTTACAGTCCATCCAGTCCATACTTCTTTAACTTGCTGGCAAGAATACCGTGGGAGACCATTTCAAAAGCTTTGCTAAAGTCAAGGAATAACATGTCCACTGCTTTTCCCTCATCCACAGAACCAGTTTTGTCGTCATAGAAGGCAATTAGATTAGTCAGGCATGATTTGTCCTTGGTGAATCCATGCTGACTGTTCCTGATCACCTTCCTCTCCTCTAAGTGCTTCAGAATTGATTCCTTGAGGACCTGCTCCATGATTTTTCCAGGGACTAAGGTGAGGCTGACTGGTCTGTAGTTCCCCAGATCCTCCTTCTTCCCTTTTTTAAAGATGGGCACTAAATTAGCCTTTTTCCAGTCATCGAGGACCTCCCCCGATCGCCATGAGTTTTCAAAGATAAAGGCCAATGACTCTGTAATCACATCCGCCAACTCCTTTAGCACTCTCGGATTAGCGCATCCAGCCCCATGGACTTGTGTTCGTCCAGCTTCTCTAAATAGTCCCAAACCACTTCTTTCTCCACAGAGGGCTGGTCACCTTTTCCCCATGCTGTGCTGCCCAGTGCAGTAGTCTGGGAGCTGACCTTGTTCGTGAAGACAGAGGCAAAAAAAGCATTGAGTACATTAGCTTTTTCCACATCCTCTGTCACTAGGTTGCCTCCCTCATTCAGTAAGGGGCCCACACTTTCTTTGACTTTCTTCTTGTTGCTAACATACCTGAAGAAACCCTTCTTGTTACTCTTAACATCTCTTGCTAGCTGCAACTCCAGGTGTGATTTGGCTTTCCTGATTTCACTTCGGCATGCCCGAGCAACATATCATCCCTAAACTTCAGAGTCCTGACCCATCAGGTGCTGTACACACTGTGAAACCTGAGATGGATTTTTTCTGGAGGCAGCCTCTTCTTTGGTTGCTCCAAAGTCCTAGTCAGGAGCATGGAGGGAATATCCCTTGAACAACGCATCTTGTTTGCTTCTATCAAGATGGAACATGGTTGTCTCCACAAGTGGCACCTATAACTTCATGGTTATCACCATGCTGCAAACTGTGGCCTTATGGAAAGTCACAGCAACAGCAGAATAGAGCCCAAATCCTGCAGCTCCCAAGACATACGTGACCCAGAGAGTCTGCTTTTGATGCTAGGAGTACTGCTGATGAGACAATCAGCAATTCTGATAGTACCATGTAGTGGTACACCTGCACAGCAGCCAATTCACTGGAAATATTATAAATAAAGGTGACGGCAGTCTACTCAGTTTAAAGGCAAATTATAAAGTCCTTGGCTAGCTGACAGTGTGGCCCTCATGTTGGGCAGAATTTGGGCATTCCTAGGTTTACAAACAATTTGTCTTTTTCCTTCAGAGTGAGTTGACATTAGCAACATGGGTCAGAGACTTAATATAATGTATCTTAAATACTATGTTCACTTTTGATCTCTAACAGTTGTGGGGCAGCTCCATACTCTGGTGCTACACACTGCAATACAATGTTCCTGTTTAACCCCAGAGCCATTACTGGCAGATAGAGCTCTTTAAAACATCCAGGGGCTTGACTACTTCCTGGCCCCAGCTTGTGCATTCGGGTGAAGCCTAGGTCTGTAGATACACTGTCTTCCTCATGGAAAATGTTTCCTGCTAAGTAGAGATGAACTAGCATCTAAGACCCCTGGTCATATACAGAATCTTTTTCTGAGTCAAGATGTACAGACCCTAAGGTCCAATATTATCCTCCTCAGTGTTCTCTGCTGTGACACCTATTAAACCCACTCTGTGGATCATGCCTTGGCAGGTGTATGACCATTCTTGGGGTACCTAGGACTGTGAGTAAACTTGTTGCCCCAGTGCCTCCAGGGTGAGGGAGACTTGCTTGTACATAACTAGGTGTCCCCTCTCTGACACCACCAGCCTGTTAGCCATTCTCCTCTGGGCAACACCAGCCCTTATTTTGCCTTGCTGGTTAACATTAGGTGCCCCCCACCCCCAATCTCCAAGTCCCTTTGAAGCATTCCCTTGTCATATCCAGCCCCTGATGCTGGCTACTCACAGAATTACCAAAGCTGTTGTCCAAAAGAGAACAGCGTACACACCAGCTTGTATGATTCAACTCAGGATCAGCTCATTGCTTAATATCACAGCATTTACCTATATTTATAGTGAAAACAAGGTTAAGTGTATTATCGCCGATTCAGGATTCAAGTGATGGTGAGTAAAGATATTGAAAACAAATGCTTACATGTGAAACAAAGTCATAACACGCTTTCTGAGTGTTGAAATTTAGCTATTAGATTAACCTCCTGTCTAATGAAGTTTCTCCCCAAAGGTAAGCAGAGATCTCGTTTTCATGAATGTAACCTCGCAGCCCAGGTAATTCCTAGGTGCAGGATAAGAAGGTGTCATCTTTGCCATCTGCTTATAGCCCAAAGTTCATTGCCTGTACTTAAGCAATGGAGGGTTATACTGCCTGTTTTGCCTGTATGCTTTTTCCCTGTTGACTTTACATCGCTTTGACAGCTTCATATGTAAATGGGTATCTATTGTGTTAGCTTACAATGCATAATTTACATCCAACGGAGACGGTGAATGAACATCTGACAAAAAACCTTTTTCTCCACCTCTTCTGTGGTAGAGAATCTAAAACCACGTTTTCAGTGTATATATACATAAGTCCTTACATAGTATCTGTACATACGTTTCACAACAATATCCATGACCATTATGACCCTGACTTTCATTTAAAACCTCACATGACATTCTTTAGTGAACCAAAATGTACACACCAGAATTGGGATATTCTTGTAACCCCCTTGCCAGTTGCCGTTAAGGGCTTCTTTATGTCAGGAGAACTTCCCATCTTTCCTTTTCCTACTCCCTTGCACTCAGTCATACCCGACTCTGGGTATTATCTCTGCTCTCCGATTAAAAATCTATGCAAAAAGCAACCACAGATATAACCGACAAAGCTGTGCCAATTCTTCACATATTCATTTTCCTGTGCATTCCTGTCCATCCCCAGCTGTTCATCTTTGTGACTTTTAGATTGTAAGCCCTTTGGGGCAGGAATTGTCTCATCAGCACAATGAGGGTCCAGTCCAGTTAGGGGGCTTGGGGCACTGCCATAATATGAATAATGAGTTCTACTTTTTTTTTGTCAGCATAAGAACGGCCATACTGTGTCAGACCAATGACCACCTACCCCAGTATCTTGTCTTCCGACAGTGGGAAATGCCAGGTGCTTCAGAGGAAATTAACAGAATAGGCAATCATTGAACGACGCATCCCTGTCATCCACTCCCAGCTTCTGACTAACAGAGGCTAGGGACTTCCAGAGCATGGGGTTGCATCCCTTAGCATATTGGCTAATAGCCACTGATGGACCTATCCTTCATGAACTTATCTAGTTCTTTTTTGAACCCCATTATAGTTTTGGCCTTCACAACATCCCCAGGCAATGAGTTCCATAGGTTGTTCCTGTGAGTTGTGTGAAGGTTTGTTTTAAACCTACTGCTTATTAATTTCATTGGGTGACCTCTGGTTCTTGTGTTATGTGAAGGAGTAAATTACACTTCCGTTTTCACTTTCTCAACACCAGTCACAATTTCATAGACCTCTATCAAGTCCTCTCTTAGTCGTCTCTTTTGCAAGATGAAAAGTCCCATTCTTATTAATCTCTCCTCAGACGGAGGCTGCTCCATACCCTTAATCATTTTTGTTGCCTTTCTCTGTACCTTTTCCAGTTCTAATATCTCTATTCTGAGATGGGGAGACCAGAACTGCATGCAGTATCCAAGGTATGGGCATACCATGGATTTATATAGTTGTATTATTATATTTGCTGTCTTATTATCTATCCCGTTCTTTATATTCCTAACATTCTGTTTGCTTTTTTGACTGCCACTGCACATTAAGCAGATGTTTTCAGAGAACTATCCACAGTGACTCCAAGATCTCTTCCTTGAGTGGTAACAGCTAATTTAGACCCCAGCATTTTGTATGCATAGTTGGGTTTATGTTTTTCAATGTTCATTACTTTGCATTTATCAACACTGCATTTTATCTGACATTTTGTTGCCCAGTTACCAAGTTTTGTGAGATCCCTTTGTAACTCTTCACAGTCTACTTTGGACTTAACTAACTTGAGTAATTATGTATTTGCAAATTTCACCACCTCACTGTTTACCCCTTTTACACAGCACTTTATCATTATAGCCAAAGTCGTCTCTCCTGCCCTCAGCATGGATCAGAAGGCAAAGGAATTCCTCCTTGACTTCCCTCTGCCACTGTGACTCCTTTCTAGGATGCAGAAACCTCCCCGGTGCTTTATCTCCCAATGGTGGTGGAACGGAGATGTGGGGAACTTCTAGAGTGTTGCAGCTTCCATCTGCACTACTGCTGGTTGCCCAACCACCCCAGAGACCTGCTGTGTGTGCTAGTAAGCCATGAGGCTACATGGAGCTCTCCAAATCATGCCCACTGCCATTCTGCCCTACAAGTCGTGGCTTCAGAACAGGGCAGGACTGAGGCACATAGGTCAGGACAGGATTGAGGGAAGCTCATACTGCCAGGGCTTGTGCTGCACTGACCTTCTCCTGTAGTTAGAGAGGATGTTTCCCAGCACCTTTTCTGATCAATAAACTTACTTTTGGAATTATCTCTTGCTTTAGGAGTGCCTCATGGAATATATCTTTGACGTTCCTCTTCCAGATTCAAGACAGCCTTAAACGACCAATGTCTTGCATAAAGACCAGTTAATTTACAAGTGTTGGTTTCCCGAAATGTAAGACTCATGCATATGAACTAATGCAAACAAGAACCTCTCCCTATCCTCTTGTCAGGGAGTTGTTTATGAAGCAGTTCTCTAGAATTCATCACCACTTATCCCCTTTGCCCGAACTTGAAGCACGATCATTGCACACAACATCTTCCCACCCGGATGCCCACGTCCCTGCCAATGCTAGTCCAAGCATCAGCCATTTGAAAGCAATGCAAAATGCTTTCCCTGTAGTGGCCTATATTACCACTAGCTAGATCTGAGCGAATAATTGTGGTTTTTTTTGTTTTGGTTTAGTGACTGAGCCAAAAAAATCCCCCTCCCTTCCCAACATGTGGTTTGTTTAAGCTGAAACTGATGTGTTTTCAGTTTTTATTGACTAAATAAAAAAGCTTCATTCTGAGTCAACATCAAAATGACATTTTCAAATCAAACGGTCTTCGCATTTCTGAAATTCTTATTTTCAGTTTTGTTTTGTTTTTCAGTCGTCTGTTCTTTGAATTCTACCCAAATTCACAAATAGTTTTGGTGCCCTGCAAAATGCAGTTTGAGGGGCAAATTTACTTTCCCCTTCCATCCCCTTCCCCCCCCCAAAAAAAATTGCCCAGCTCTACTGCTAGCCAGGGAGTGAAAGACAAAAATGTATACCTTGATTGTAGTGTGGCAGTACATCGATACCAGTGGAACTGCCTTTGTCTTACTGCAGTGAATCCTACGGCCTATGTGCACTGGGCTATTTCTACCTTTGGGAACACAAAGCCCATCAATATGACTGCTAGAGTAACTTTTTCTAGATTTGGCTTTATTTTTGTTGTGAAAGTCATGGCTGGAGAGAAGGGGAATAATAAACAGCCGTGGATAAAGCGAGATGATGGTATTTTTGTTTAAAAGAATTTTCTGAACTAAATACTCAGCTTTAACAGCAATTGCTTATTTTTATCTAATCCATTCCTTAGGGCTTAGTTGACTTTTTCCTAAGAGTTCAAATCCTGAGTGATACTGAGGTGTGGGGTGGGGGGGAAGGAAAAAGCCCACCATCTTTTATCTGGCCAAGTGATAATCAGTCAGACTAGATAACCCAGCAAACATCATTTAAGCGCTCTCAGAAAGAATGGGAGTGCTTTATCCCATTCACATATGCTAGTCTCTGATATGGAAAGTTCAGAAATTTCAAAGAACAAAAATACTAAAACTTATTCAAAACAATGTACTTCAATCCAAGATAAAGCACTTCAAAAGGCAGATCTAAGAACGCTACTGCTAATGCCATTCTAATGCCGCACAATCGCTTTACAGCAAGGTGGTTTTTTTAACGTCCTGTTCATTTCTTCTTTGCTTTGTACACATTCATCTCTGCCTGTGGACCATCTTATGTGTTTGCACTTAACACAAAGACTGGCAGGGAAAGTTTGGGCAAGTGCATTGTGGACAGGCAGATTGAGTTCTCAGATATGCAATTCAGCTCCAGCTCCAGCCTTTAAATGATGCAAAAAATCTGGTATGAGAGGAAGGGCAGACTATGGGCCTAGATGACTGATGTTGATGCTAGAGGGGTCATTGAGATTAGCAGCTACAATGTCTGAGCTGGTTATGGAAAACTGACCATCAAAACCAGGTGATGGAGTTGATGCAGCTACCCGCTGCAAGGATGTGGGGGTAGTACTATATATATTCGTGTTCTCACCATGTTCCCAAACAGTCTAGCTCTAGTGTCTAAGCGCCTTTTGTTGCTTCTCTCCAAAGGGAACTACTTTGAACTCTTGATGGTTTGACTTGCACTTTAGTATACACTGTCAGGATTGCATATTTTAATATTTGAACACCTGGGAGAAGGGTTTGTTTTTTTGGATTGTCCACTGATTAGACTTTGGCTGTTTAGAAACTATTTTAAACTATGCTGTTATAGTTTGATCTTTGGTCTTATTTTGCTACTGAGAAGGAGGGAGTTTGAACATCAGATTGGAGCACTACAGAAACTGTGTGCCTTGCTTGACTCCTTGCAGGGTTGTTTGAGGAGGAAAGTGGGTGGAATAATTTGACTATGATGAGTTTTTAAAAAAATCCCAAAGTGTATATATAACCACATTTCTAGGGCGGCACCCTCCATGGCCCTTTAGGGCACAGCTCACCCCACTGTGGGTCTCTGCTGGTACATCTCCATCTCTATAAGGTAGCAGTGCTTTGGTTCTTCGGCCAAGGAACCCAAAAGGGGTAGGACCATTGAGGCAGTAAGTTTCAAAGGTAATAAGGAACAAAACAAACACAACGGGATCATTCCACAAGCCTTCACAGGGGGCTTCTATTCAGGGCTGGTCTCCAAACAGTCTGAGCTTCTGCCAGTTTCCCTCCCAGGGCCTAGTTGTGCTTTCTGGGAGGGCTGAGCTGGCTGGCAAGCAGGCTCCATCTCAGGGCTGCAACCAGGCTTCTCTCCCATCAAGAGCCGAAGAGGCCTGCTCTTGATCCTTGTCAGCCTCTAACTGGGCTAGTTCTCCTCCTTTCAGCTCTGCTTTCTGCACCTGACACTGGCTGCAGGAGTAGTGAGGTGAGGCCAACTGGGTCCCAAGGTTTTCCCTCACCTTTTAATTGCCAGGGAAGAGCCTATAAGCTTCCTTAACCCCCCTCTTTATTGGTTTGGGGTGTCTCTTCCCCATTACACCCTCCTGGACCTGTCTTGGGGTACATCCCCCCCTCACCACTTCCCCTCCATCCCCAGAGGAAGAAAATCTGCATTTTGGTGAACACTTCCAGCCCTGTGCTGAATGTGGAATGAGAAGGGCTGGAGGGGTAGGTACCATCTCATGATTTGGGGGTTAGTGTCCTTCATGGCATGGAGCCATTGTAGCAAGGTGTAATCAGTAACCAGGGTGAACTGATTGCTGAGGAGGTAATATCTGAGTGCCTCCATGACCCGACAGACAGCTGGGCGGAGCTCCTCAGGACATTTCATTTTCTCAATCACCTGAGCCAATCCTTTGGCCCCAAGTGCTTCTTCTCTGGATGTTGCTGTAGCGGTCCAAGTCACCATATAGTTCTCCATTAGCGTGGATGGAGCTGTTGTCTTGGGCCAGTGGCATAAGATCTAGTCTCTTTCGCTGAGGGGAGTATCTGCATAAATTGCTCAAGCAGAATCATTTCCACAACTTGAACTCCTGTCTTTATCTAGGCCTGAGCCACTGCCAACACCACTTGTATAGCTTCTGGGCCACAGTGTTCAGAGGATATTGCTCCTCCTGAAATTTCTGGCAGAATGTTTCCTTCAAGATTTCCAACAAGTCCAAAATGGCCACTTTGACTCATGCATAATCTTGTGCTGTCATAGGGTCTCAACTACGACAGGCCGCTTGCATCATCACGGTCAAATATGGTGACAGTAAGGTTGCCCACTTCTTGGGTGGCCAGTGTGCTCCCACTGACATCTGCTCAAAATTTTCAATAAAGTCCTCTGGATCATCTTCAGGTCTCATCTTTGCTAGTCTGACTGATACTGGGGTGGTTTCCAGATCTGTGCCAGAAGACCCAGACATTGTGGATGGTCACACTATAGTCAGAACCTGCTGCACTAGCTGCTGCTGGTCTGTTACATCCTGGATCAGCAACTGCTGCGGAGTGGCCATCTGCTGGAGGAGCTGCTGTTCTTTCTGAGCATTCTGCCCTGCCATCCATTTCAGTAATGACCCATGTCCATGCTACTGGTGGGGACGCTTTCTCAGTGTGGTTTTATTTTATTTTTTTAAGTCCTGACCTGCTCCCTTCTGTATGGGTTAGGTCAGTTCCCACCTTCTCCACTAATTTTGTAACCGTGTTGCCAGGGTGGCACCCCCTGGTGGCCCTTCAGGCCACACATCACCCTGCTGTAGGTCTCCACTGATATGCCTCTGTCTCTATGAGGTCCAGTGTTGTGGTGCTTTGGTTCTCCGGCCAAAGTACCCTTCAGTCCTACCTCCTAAGGTTCAGAGGTAATGAGGAACAAAACAAACACAACTCAAAAACTGGGTTGTGTGGACACCAATTTTAGGCCTGGCTGCATGTGTGAAACTCAATCTGGTAAAACGGGTGCTCTTACTACAAGATCATACTGAACCTGGCTATGAGGCACTCTTTCAGGAATATCATGACCTCTTTCAAGGATTGGGTTGTGTCATAAATGTAAAGGGAAGGGGAAACCCCTTTAAAATCCCTCCTGGCCAGAGGAAAAATCCTCTCACCTGTAAAGGGTTAAGAAGCTAAAGGTAACCTCGCTGGCACCTGACCAAAATGACCAATGAGGAGACAAGATACTTTCAAAAGCTGGGAGGAGGGAGAGAAACAAAGGGTCTGTGTCTGTTGGTATGCTGTTTTGCTGGGGATAGACCAGGAATGGAGTCTTAGAACTTTTAGTAAGTAATCTAGCTAGGAATGTGTTAGATTATGATTTCTTTAAATGGCTGAGAAAAGAATTGTGCTGAATAGAATAACTATTTCTGTCTGTGTATCTTTTTTGTAACTTAAGGTTTTGCCTAGAGGGATTCTCTATGTTTTGAATCTAATTCCCCTGTAAGGTATCTACCATCCTGATTTTACAGAGGGGATTTCTTTACTTCTATTTATTCCTATTTCTATTAAAAGTCTTCTTGTAAGAAAACTGAATGTTTTTTCATTGTTCTCAGGTCCAAGGGTTTGGGTCTGTGGTCACCTATGCAAATTGGTGAGGCTTTTTATCCAACATTTCCCAGGAAAGGGGGGGGTGCAAGTGTTGGGAGGATTGTTCATTGTTCTTAAGATCCAAGGGTCTGGGTCTGTAGTCACCTAGGCAAATTGGTGATGTTTTTTACCAAACCTAGTCCAGGAAGTGGGGTGCAAGGTTTGGGGAAGTATTTGGGGGGAAAGATGTTTCCAAACAGCTCTTCCCCAGTAACCAGTATTTGTTTGGTGGTGATAGCGGCCAATCCAAGGACAAAGGGTGGAATATTTTGTACCTTGGGGAAGTTTTGACCTAAGCTGGTAAAGATAAGCTTCGGAGGTTTTCATGCAGGTCCCCACATCTGTACCCTAGCGTTCAGAGTGGGGGGGAGGAACCTTGACAGGTTGCTTGCAGGGTAAGCATATAATTCGGAGAAACAAGCAGGACCCTCCGGTTATCCATCCATGAAGAAAGGTGCCATTTTCACTCTGTGATAAACTCAAGGCTGAGCTTGCAAGAGTGGAAGCAATGCAAAGAATACAACAAATTGAGGGGCCAAAAGAATAGGTGAGCTCCCTCATCATTGTGGAGAAAAGTAATGGCCAGCTACACATATGATCCCAGAGACCTCAACAAGGCTGTAAAAAAAGAACTTTTCAAACTACCAGCCAGAGAAGAGATTATGGCTCAATTTGCAAATGTTCAGTATTTCAGTAAATTGGATGAATCCTCAGGGTTTTGGCAGTTAAAATTAACTGAAGAAAACTCAAAGCTATGCACATTTAATATCCCATTTGGAAGATATAGATATTTATGCTTACCCTTCAGCATAGATTTGACACCAGAAGTGTACCAAAAGCAATTCATATGATCTATGAACATACTAATGGTGTTGACACCTCAATGGATGACATCATCATCTGGGGCTCAATGAAAAAGAAGCATGATTGTAGATTTTGGGAAGTCCTGGATGTAACTAGAGCAGCAAACTTCAAACTAAATAGAGAGAGATGTGTTTTAAGAGTTACAGAAATGACTTTTCTTGGGGACATTAATTCCAGCAAAGGTATAAAACCTGATAAGAGGAAAATTTCAGCCATTGAAATGCCACATCCCCAGTCAAAGAAAGATGTGCAATGGTTCCTGGGAATGGTTCATTATCTTGGAAAATTCATACTTAATCTATCTACCAAAGCAGCGGCTTTGAGAAAACTTCTAGAGAATAAAAATTAATGGTATTGGGGTTAAGGAAGAATCCTGGGAAGGTTTAAAACAATAACTGATACAAGAGCCAGTGTTTAAGTTCTAAGCACCAGGAAGGCCTATTAAAATTTCAGCAGATTCTTTACAGTCTGGGTTAGGGGCAGTGATTTTACAGAAACAGGAGGATTGTTGGCAACCCGTGGCATGTACATCCAAGTCACTGACTGAAGCAGAATCCAGATATGCTCAGATCAAGAAGGAGCTTCTAGAAATATTGTTTCTGTGAGAGATTGAATCAGTATATTTATGGACAGACAGTGGAAGCTGAAATGGACCATAAGCCCCTGATAGCATTATTTAGCAAAGCACTAAATGACTGTACCTTAAGGATTCAAAGAATGATGATAAAGCTGCAAAAGTATGATTTGGTTGTGATCTATAGACCCGGTAAATTCATGTTCACCACTGATGCACTTTCCAGAGCAGTGTCTCCCATGAAACCAAAGAAGACTTTAGAGACAGAGGTGCAAGCCTATGTAGATCTGATTGTAAAGCCAATTTCCATAGCTAACAGGAAACTGTAACAAATAAGAGAGGAAATGGAGAAAGATGAATCACTGGGAATCCTTAAAGAAGTGATAATTAAAGGGAGGCCTGAAGAAATAGGCATTTGCTGTCCAAGTATAAGAGACTACTGAAACTGCAGACATGAACTGACTGTGATAGATGGGTTGACTTTCAAGGACAGTAAGGTTGTAATGCCAATGATCCTCCGAAAAGAAATATCACAGAAGATCAGAACAGGAGATTAAACCTCCTGAAAGACTCAGAGACTTGCTAACCTGCTTGGAGAAGTGATACTTGAGGAAAGTGAGTGGTAAAGACTCACTCAAGAGTGATGTACTGGCAACCTCTCCTCTCTAGGTAGTTGACACATAGGGTTTATGGAAATTAACTACATGGGTTGAGAATTTAATGCATGTGTTATTAGACAGTTGTTCGCTGTTTATACACACACACATAAATGTGTATAAAATATGAGTTAATTTGTTTTTCTTTAAGCCCACGCCACTTCCTGCAGCCCCCATTGGCCTGGAATGGCGAACCGTGGCCAGTGGGAGCTGCAATCGGCCGAACCTGCGGTTGCTGCAGGTAAACAAACCGGCTGGGCCCACCTGACAGGCTGTGTGCCAAAGGTTGCTGATCCCTGCTGTAGAGATATGTTCATAGAATTTAGAGATGTGTCCTCATAAGGGACAGTATTATGAACATAGGAATTTGCAGATGTGGCCTGGAAGCGGGGATTGGGAACACTACATGGCTACATGCAGCTGCTCACTACAGAAGTTCTCCAGTTTGTTTTATTAAAGTTTCATTCCTTTCTCATTCACTGGGTTGTTATTTAATGAACCCCAAGATGATTACAGGTTGTACCACAAACCTACAGTGGGGACCCGCCTTCTGTTCAGGACTAATCTCCCAAAGGGCTGTGCTTACATCAATTTTTCCCCTCCTATCACTCTCTTTCCCCCCACCCCCGCAAGGAGGCCTGATTGTCCCTTCTAGAAGGGCTGACCCAGCTGGTAAGCAAGCTCCTACCAGGCTGCTCTCCCACCAAGAGAGGCAGAGCTCTGCCCTTTTTCCTGGTCCGCCCCTCACTGGGCTAGTTCTCCTCCTTTCAACTCTGCTCTCCACACCTGAGATTGGCGGCAGGTGTAGCAGGGTGAGGCCAACTGGGTCCACAGGCTTTCCCTAACCCTTTATTTGCCAGTGGAAAGCCTGTCAGCCTCCTAAACCCCCTCCTTCCCGGTGCGGGGCCTTCTAGCCCATCACAGTAACACTTGGGTGAAATAAACTCTGCTTTGCTGACCACTTCATATCTGCAGAGCACTTTCAATCCAGACCTAGGCCGCAGCACTCCACAGCACAGCAGGAGCTGAAAATATGGGCACCCCTCCAGGCTGAAGTTAAGGGAGGAAAAGGACACTTCTTTATTGCCATTCACTTATCAAACCAGTTGTGTAAAGATCACTGCTCCAGCTCAGGTATGATCTGGAGTTTGCCTCAGACTTCTGAGTCCAAAGCCAGGCCTTCCCTTTCTCCCAGGAAGTAAAAGTGGGCCTCTTGCACTTGCCCACACAGCAAAGAATGAATCAGAGAAGCAAAAGTCCATAGATTCTTTATTTAGATTCTGACTCTGATGGTGGAGGACGAGCCCTCAGCAGTCTGGCTCCTAGTGGTTCAGGTGTCTGGAAAGCAAGCCTTACCTTTCTAAATCTTCCCAATGGCTTGGGTCAGAGGCCAGATGAAGGCCTCAAGGCTAGAAAATCTAGTTCCCTCTGAGCCTGGAAGTAACGTCCTTTTCTTGTCAGTGGAGCCCTCTCTGAGACCAACCCTGTTTCTCCTGACTGTTCCCTCCAGCTGTCAGATCCTGTCACATTGCTGTCACATGATGTAGGAGGGAGCCAATTGCAGTCCCCCCGGCCCTGCATGAAGTTTTCATACCCCATTCCAGCATCACTTCCATCTGCCATTAAAAAACAGCAACCTCTAGGGCAGAACATAGCAGGTGCCTAACTGCGCACAGAAACACTATGCAGGAGTTTAGAGCAGGAGGCAAAGAACAACAGAATCCTTTGAACTACAAGGAGAATTGCAGGCAGAAGGAGTATAACTGGACACTGCTGCTCTCCCAAACAGTACTGTCGGTTCTCTTTAATGACCACAAATGGTCAAGACCTCTGGTTCTGTATCTCATCTGAAAGATGGCTTTTCTATTTTCTAGCTAGAAAGACTGTTCACTTGAATATGACTTCAGGCACTGCAGCTATGTTACCATTACATATAACTTGGAACGGATTATCAGCATGTGGAGAATATATAAAGTGTCTGAACAAAACAAGTGATTGAGTTCCTTAGCACAAGAGCGTGACTTTTATTCTGGAGACACTGCTGTGCTATTCTCTGAAATACAGTTCTCATCTGAAATTAGACAAACCAATTGGAAAGAGTTTCAAGTGGCTCTAAATGGAGGATTTCACATAAGGGTGACATATGAAGCATTTTTGTTCTCACCCAGTGCTGGTGGAGGAATTCACATAATGAAATGAATGGGAAGCCTCTCATTGCAATGGGTCCATATCATACAGTCTTGCCCCAGCAATTCATGTGCATGATTCTCATGTATCTCCGCAATGTAACTGGTGATGATTAAGCTTCTCTGTGCTATTTTGCTTCCAAACATCATCTCATCTACTTTCCCTTTGGGCTGTGACCTAAGCTAGGGGAGTGCTTGTAAGGAGATCTCTGAGGAAATCTGATTTACTGTGGAAAGAGCTTTGGTTATTAGGGTTTGATCCTGCAGAGTATAGGTACAGAGTGATGCAGGCACAAAACAAAAATAGGTGAGAGAAGGAGCTCGAGGAACCCCCTGACGCCAAATTGTCAGTAATGATGCTGCACGGCAGCCATGTCATAGAAATGAGGTCAATGAGGGGCAGTGCACGGTAAGCATGAGGATCATCCTTTCTAAGAGGTCGAGCACCCCCAGGGTAGAGAAGAAGTCGGCACCTATGTTAACTGGTTTGGTGTTTAAGATTTGTCTATATTCAGAGTTGCACTAATCTAACATAAAATGTTATTTCTTTTTTAAACCAATTGAGTTCAATCTGATTCAGAATATTGTATGGACTCTCTCATGGCAGTTTAAACCAGGTTTATTTTAGTTTAACAAGTCAGTTAGGAACAGGTTTATTCTAAATTGAAATGAGCCACTCAAACCACACTGGGGTTGGCACTAGCTTAATTAAACTAGTGCAAGTTTGTAGGTAGATAAGGCCTTAGAGCTTGTCTAAACTCAAAAGTTGTATACTTAGAACACTATAACCCTTCTACTGTGGATGCATTTACATCTGTTATGCCAATAAACAAACCCTTGTCTTATCTACCACCTATCCCTGCTTGGTGCATTCCTCTCGTGCTATACCAGTATGTTAATTACACAGCATGGTCCTAAAGCCATGCATCAGTAACCTTTATTATCAGGATGGGAGGCCTCACATCAAGGCCAAGAGACAGGGAGTTAGAAACTGACAAAAACCAGATACTGGGAGTCAAGGCAGGCTGGAGACAAGGAGGAGGATTTTCACAGGGATTCAGTATCTAATGATCACTCCTCCTGGTGTATGATGTGCTGGCATTTAAACAATGGTGGGCCCCAAACCAAAATGGAGTCACATGTGCTAACTTTTCCTTAACACATCAGTATAAAAGTGCTTCAAATAGGATAGCTTATTCCCATACACTAAGGGGAATAAGTTATACTGCTATAAGGCAAGTTATACCGGTATAACTGTGTCCACGCTAGGGTTGTATTGTGGTATTTTATTTTAAATTACATTTCTCTCCAAATAGTTTTGAGTACAAAAACTGTGTAGACCAGCCTTTAGGCTGATGTCTGGGCTGAATTCCAATAGAATACGGAGTGTGTCATCTGTAATGGTAGCTGTGAGACGTACCATACCAGCTAGTGCTGTGAAAATTGTGGAGTTTAGCGTTGCACAGCTGAGCACTGAAATGTGTGGCTTGTGCTTGTTTGTTCTCACAGTTTAGCTATAGTGTCCTTTTGCCTCCCGTACACCTGGAAAACCATTAGTGCTGCTTCATTGCATTTATCTGCTTAGCCAAGCCATCCTGGTATTTTCAAGGTCACCACCTCCTGTCTCCTGCGGGTGTTGAACCTTCAGTTTGTCTTTACACAACACACAGGGCAAACCAACTGAAACCAAAACTAGGGAAATGGTTCATTTAAAAAATAAATAAAAATAAAGCATTTGTGAGGAATATTTTGATGCTGTGTAAAATGGTCCCCTTTCCCCTCAGCTTGAATGAAGCATCGTTGTTTTTGTTTACACAGTGGAGCTTACCTACCCTTTGGAGCGTGCATTTCTGCTGCTACTACCTAGGCAAAGAGCACCTGCTAAAGAGACTCTCACCTCCCAAAAGCAGTGACCTTAGGATTTTAGCTTGAGTAAGCGGCTGTTGTCCCATCCCCATTATTTGTGCAATTGTGTTGATTCCTCTGCATCAGCTCTGACCTTGTAGCAGTAATGAACTACAATTTACCCTTTGATACCTTGGTAAGCCAAGCTGGCTAGACGCCTTGTTCATAAGCAAAAACTACTTGTCTTCATTCTTAAAGCCTTACATTACCTATTCCCCTCCCTATGTAGCATTTCCCATGCACTATAGAGACATATTTCAGAGTAGCAGCCATGTTAGTCTGTATTCGCAAAAAGAAAAGGAGTACTTGTGGCACCTTAGAGACTAACCAATTTATTTAAGCATAAGCTTTCATGAGCCACAGCTCACTTCATCCCCCTCTGCTCCACCAACAAGTTGCCCTCAATGGCCCATTTGTCACATTTTTGGACAAGCTCCATTACTTCTCCCATGCTGCCCCTTGCACATGGAAGGCGCTCCCTGTAAGCTGCACAGGGACCACATTGTCCTTCTCCTAAATCTCTCCTTAAAACCCACCTATGCCACGAAGCCTACAAACCACTGGACAGTTGTTACCCAGCTGTGACTGCTGCTTATCACACTGTTCCTACATGTTTCTTTGCTACCTTGTGCTTCCCCTTGGATGTCTGGGTTTTACCTCTTGTTTTTCATCTTAAATGTAGATTGTTAGATCTTTGGGACAGGGACTGTCCTTGGTATTTGTCTGTATAGTGCATAGTACAATGGTGCCTCTAGGCTCTACCATGATACAAATTATTGATGAAGTTTCAGGCTATAAGATGATTGTGATATATTGGGGACTGTGTTGGAATTACAACCTATCACTTCAAGAGTGAAGGGGTTTCCTGGTTCTGCTTGCAGGCTAAGGGACTATGTAACAAAGCATGTGATCAGAGTCAGTCTGGACAGAGCCAGCTTAAAGAACAATGCAGTGAGTTGTGCCTTGCTGCCTTAAGATATGTCTACACTGCAAAGAAAACCCATGGCACAGAGTCTCAGAGAACAGGTCTGTTGACTCAGGCTCATGGTGCTCTGGCTGCAGGGCTAAAAACAGAAGTAAGAAGTTCCTGCATGGGCTGGAGCTCGGGTTCTGAAACCCAGTGAGAAGGGCCTTGGTACTTGGGCTCCAGCTCAAGCGGGAATATCCACACTGCAATTTTTATTCCTGCAATTTGAGACCCATGAGCTTGAGTCAGTTGACTTAGGCTAAGAGTCAATGCCTTGCATTTTTCTTTGCAGTGTAGACATACTGTGACAGGTTGGATCACAGAAACCCCTCTGGAGACTGCCAGCTGATGTGCTGAGACTACCTCTGAGCCCATTTTCCCTGTCAGCTTGGCACTTCAGTGCTCTGCCTGGTTTGAGCCAGACACGCTTGCCTGCTGCAAACACAGCCCCAACAGCTGCAGGCTTCACTGAAAACAGCTTTAAAAGTGTTCCTGTCTCTAACACTCAGATGCCTAGCTCCCAATGGGGTTCAAACCCCAAATAAATCTGTTTTACCCTGTATAAATCTTATACAGGATAAACTCATAAATTGTTCACCCTCTATAACACTGATAGAGAGATATGCACAGCTGTCCCACCCCCACCCCCCACTATTAATACATACTCTGGGTTAATTAATAAATAAAAAGTGATTTTATTAAATCCAAAAAGTAGGATTTAAGTGGTTCCAAGTAGTAACAGACAGAACAAAGTGAATTACCAAACAAAATAAAATAAAACACACAAGTCTATGCTTAATACAGTAAGAAAGTGATTACAGATGAAATCTCGCCCTCAGAGGTGTTCCAGCAAGCTTCTTTTACAGACTAGCCTCCTTCTAGTCTGGGTCGAGCAATCACTCACACCCCTACGCTTACTGTCCTTTGTTCCAGTTTCTTTCAGGTATCCTTTGGGGGTGGAGAGGCTATCTCTTGAGCCAGCTAAAGACAAAATGGAGGGGTCTCCCAGGGGCTTAAAATAGACTTTCTCTTGTGGGTGGAGACTCCTGCCTGTCTCCTATCCAGAATTCAGCTCCAAGACTGGAGTTCTGGAGTCACATGGGCAAGTCACGTGTCCATGCATGACTGAGTTCCTTACTAGCCAGGCCACATTCCTAGGAAAGCTCAGATGTGGATTGGCATCTCCAAGTTCATTGTTGTCTTAAGTGTTTCTTGATTGGGCACTTACTGAGAACAGTCTTTTCTAAGGAAGCTGACCAACTGCTTCACTGAGGCTACTTAAAATTAAACAAGTACATAGCCAATATTCGTATCTTTGAATACAAAAATGATACATGCATACAAATAGGATGAATATATTCAGTAGATCATAACCTTTACAGAGATATGTTACATGGCATATGTAGCATAAAACATATTCCAGTTATGTCATATATACACTCATAAGCATATTCCCATAAAGCATGATGGGGTGCAACGTCACACATACCCTTAGGGAGCAGCTTGTTTTCTCTCTCTTTGTTTTGGGTTCCTGTGTATTTATTTGTTCTGAATTCTAATTAATAAAGTAGTCTTAAACTGCCACCTTCCCGCAAGAGTATTTGTTTTCCCCTCACGTACATGTGTGTGTGCTGTGAACATAATACTGATAGCTTACAGGGGACAGGAAGACACTGGGTCAAGTAATGCTCTCCATTGCACCTATGTAAATCCAGAGAAATCCTTTGGAATTCAGAATGGTAATCCCATATTTACACTAGTGTAACACAGTACAGTATGACCCACTGTTTTGTACTGTTTCTAATGCAGAGTGGCTAGATTTCACTGGAAGGTCAACCTGTTGTCACAAAATACTAAGGCCAACATGTTCAAAACAATGGTCCCCTGCCTGAGACAAAGAAGGTCCCTCAAAAATGAAGGCATATGTCCTTCTGAAAATGTTGGCCTATGTGAATGGAGCAGGAATAGGTGTAATACATTTCTGAGAAGACTAGAGGGGGCTTAATGAAGGAATCACGAGAGAGGGTAGTAAGGGAGAGACGCTATGCTTCAGAGTTCACAATCTAAATACACAACACAGACAAAGAAAGATGCAGTGAAGCTCACGCTGAAGGTCAGTGGAACAGAACCGGTAAAACCCAGGTCCTCTGAGTCCCTAGTTGTTGCCTTACCCCCTGGGCTACACTATTTCTCCTTTCAACACTGAGCTAGCCTTCAGCACTTCCAAAAGCTGAGAGTTATTTATACTCCCCTTCCTACAGTTCTGTGCTATATGGAGGTGAGATCCTCAAGCTGCTGTATTGTGGATTACTGAAAAGGAGAATTCTACCCAAGGCGCATTGAAAATACAGACTCAACCCTTCGGTGAAACATTACAGACACTTAGAATTCTCAGAAGAGAATCTTTCAACTGTTTTATTTGGAACCAGGCTTGTTAGCTAAATGAAGACCAATTTACAGATCTCTTCAGGCAGTCCCATGCACACTATTAGCGCACAGCGAAATCGGTCTCTCTCTTCCCCAGGGAGGAAGGTGTAATTTTTTTCCAGGGAAATCAAAAATAGCCTTTGTATTTCAAAAAAAATATTTGCAATAAACTGAACTGGAGGGGGGAAAGTATATAGATGGAGTCAGGTATATGAAAGAAGAGTAAAAAACTGGCTGAACCCCAGTGTGGTTACTGACTTCAATTGGAGATTTGCCTGAGTATGGAAGAAGGCCCCGGTCCAGCAAAGCACTTAGCATGTGCTGAACTTTAAGCATATGAAGTAGGCCCACTGAGCCTGAACCACTGAAGGCAATGGCAGCTTTACGGTGAACTTCAAAATGAGCACAAGATAAAGGAGTGAATAAGGAGTTCAGGAATTGGCCCAATAGTACTCAATGAATGTACAGTTTATGGAAAGCTTTGGATTGTCTGCCTTGGGAAGTACTCATGCCCAGAACAGAGCACAGAGAGCAGCAGGGCAAGCTACAGTCTATCAGATTATTTGTATTACAGTATCACCAAGAGATCCCAACTGAGCTCACAGCCCCACTATGCTAGGTGCATACATGCACATAGTGAGAGGCAGTCCTGGCCCTGAAGAGCTTTCAACCTAAATAGACAACAGCAGAGAGAGAGTCATAGATACAGAGAGGTGAAGTGACTTGCCCAAGGTCACACAGAGCCTGGTCAGAGCTGGGAACTGAGTCCAGATCTCCTGAGTCCCATTCCAGTGCCTTAATTCACAAGACCTTCCTCTCTCCAATTTTCCCCAGCAGTACCCCTCAGCCCTCCTCTGGAAGGACCACAACTAGTGGTGAACAAGTGTCTTGGTGTCCATAGCCGTTCAAGCCTTGACCTCTCTTTAGATACTACATTGGGCACCCTTATTGGTAATATGGACACGTGTCCACTAGCACCTGAACTGAGGACACCAATTCCTTCCAAAGGAGTTGCTGAATAACCATCAGTTTATAATGACTTTCGGTTACTACAGGTATGAGCAGGATTTTCACCAATGATCTACTGCAGAGTGAATTGCCCTGTGGCCTATTGCAGGTTTCCTGAGCCATCCAGTCCCCACTGGATTTCTTCATGTGGCTATATTTCTAGGTTTATTAAGCCGTGAGACAAGAAATGAGAATATGCTTCTGGGCAATTTCAGTCTATAGGAAAGAATACCAAAGGGAGATACGATAACTGTCTGCAGATACGGAAAAGGATGTTGCACCAGAGGACAGGAAGCAATTATTATCATTAGTCAGCAATGATAGAACAAGAGGTAATTAAGCTTAAGCTGCATCAGGGAAATTTTTAGAGTGAATATTAGAAAAAGCTTTAAAAAACGGAGAGAAGTGAGTGAGAAAATGGAACAAATGGCCCATGCAGGTGGTGGAACTGGGGTGTATTCAAAGTCAGGTGGCATGGCCATCTTTCAGAGATGGGTCGGGAGCAAGATGCAAGGATGAAAGAGATGATGCATTCGAGGGTTCTTCCAAACTAAGACCCCGATTCAGGAAAACATGTCTATTCAGGACAGCAATTAAACCTGTGCTCAAATCCCATTGATTTCAGAGTGCTGCTCAAGTCAATGTGATCCGAGCACGTGCTTAAGTGCTTTCTGAATTGGCACCTAATGATTCTGTGTTTTATGTACAGCAGACCTCGTATGGAGCTGATAATAAGGATAGAGGCCAAAGCTTGAGTGAATGGAAGCAGTGACTTACAATCCACGGCCTCTAGGTATGTCATTGCTATTTTGGAATTGATTTTACGTCGGTAAATGAAACCAAAGAAAAATGGCTAAACCCCAATCCAACCTCTACGAGCATGTGAAGGGTGTAAAGGCCCAGGAGGAAGGAACATTGTGTACAATTCTCCAACCTAAGGGAGAAAGGATGAAGTTGAATGAAGGACATGTCGGGCTGAATTTCAGGAAAATGTGAGGTATGGAGGGGACATTTTGGAGAGGCATCCAGCAGGCACCTAAAGACTCGAAAGCAGTGAGGGGAGGGGCTTTTAGCAGGTGCAGCTACTTTGCCTGGGCAGGAGGACTTTTATACTGGCTTGTGAGGGAGGGTAGGAGGCAGGTGTGATGCATGGGTGGGGCATGTAGGGTCACATTTCCACCCCCAGCCCCACCTGATTGCTCTGTCACATCATGTGGCTGGGCTCCTTCCCTGCAGGGCAGCTGAGCCAGTGAGCTGCAACCTGCACTGGGCAGGGAGAGGCAGAGATAGGAGGAACAGCTGGAAGCTGCAGGGAGGGGCCACTGCTTTCTGGAGGGGAGTGCTACTTTCTGGGAGGGGGTGCTTTCTGGGCATGACTCAAGCTGTTCCAGGGTTATGCCTCCCCATTATCAGCAGGCATGGTTCAGTTCTGGTAGGAGGTGAAGTATTTCCAGTAGAGAGACATAAGGCACTGGTGAGACCTCATCTGGAATACTGGCTGCAGTTCTAGTCTCCCGTGCTTAAGAAAGATGAATTGAAATTGGAACAGGTGCAGAGAAGGCCTGATAGGATGATCCAGGTGTTAGCGGGGGAACAGTCCCACTCTTGTGGGGAACTTTCCTGGCTTCTGCACTATCCCGGTGAAGTGGGCTAGCGAAAGGATCCGAGTCCTCAGTCCCACTTCCTTTACCCAGTGGCCTCCCTGCCCTTGAGGACTCCCCTTCCACTCTCCTGTCTGGCAGAGTCCTCGTAACCCTAACAAGGCTGGGCCCAGGATTCCTGGGGGGGCTCGACCCCCAACCCTGCTGTGGTCACCTAGGACAGGGGCTAAGGTGTCCCCACTCCGGGGTACTCTCTCTGCACTGGGCACTTCTGTGACCCACTGACCATTACATACAAGTTAAAGCAAATGCAAGTTACTTAATCAACAATTAAATTTAAAAAGAATAAGGAAAACTGGGAAAGGTTAAAGGAAACGCATCAACCCGCTCGGTGGCAGGGAACATCACAAACGGTGTCTCTGGAATGTCCAGGCAGTTCACAGTCTGTTCCTTGTCAGACACAGGCCTCCTTCTCCGGCCCTGGCTGTGCAGCAGGGATGCTGTGCGTTGGACACTTGCTCTGGTGGTGGCCACACGCTCTCAGGCTCTAAGTGGTAGGACCCTTCTTCCCAGTATCGCCCCCACCCTGTCGGGGTTATGATCCGAGCCCGGCCTGCAGAACCCCTTGGCAGAGGCGTCTCCCTGTGCTGGGCCCGCTGCCCAGGGTCCCCCTCGCTCTCCCCAGCTGCTCACCGCACCCAGCTCCAGACTGCTCCAGCCCCAGCTGCACCACTCGGTCTCAGCACTGCTGCTGCTGCTCTGCCTCCAGCGCCCTGCGCTGCTTCCCTGGCCCCTCTGGCTCTGGTTGCTGCAGCTCTGCTCCCAGGGCAAGTCCGCTCTCTCTGGGCTGTGCCTCTGGCTTTGGAGCTGCAGCTCTGGTCCCTCTGGATCTGGCACAGCTCTGCTCCCCAGCTCAGCTCGGGCCCCTGCTTTCTCCTTAGCTCGGCCCACTCTGTCTGACCCAGGCAAATCCAGCTCACACGGAGGACAGGACCTCCCTGGCCTCCTGACTTCCTAATTAGCTTGCCCGCCCTATCATTCAGGCTGACATGGAGCATTGGCCTCTCCCCATTGTTCCTGGAGGCTGTCAGTCTCAGGGTCCTGATTCCTCATCGACCCTTCCCCCTTTTTAGTACTGGGGGCTAGCCAACCAAAACACCCCCACTGAATGTTAGTAAGGGGGCAACAGTCCCCTTACACAAGGAATGGAAAACGTACCTTATGAAAGGAGACTCAAGGAACCTGGGTTACTCAACCTAACCAAAGGAAGGCTGAGGGGAGATGTGATTGCTCTCTATAAATACATCAGGGGGATAAATACCAGGAAGGGAGAGGATTTATTTAAGTTAAGCCCAATGTGGACTCAAGAGCAAATAGTTATAAATGGACCAGCAACAAGTTTAGGCTTGACATTAAATGAAGGTTTCTCACCATCAGAGGAGTGAAGTTCTGGAACAGCTTTCCAGGGGGAGCAGTGGGGGTGGGGGGCAGAAATACCTAACTTGTTTCAAGACTGAGCTTGATACGTTTATGGAGGAGATAGTATGATGAGACTGGCTACCCACAACTGTAGGCAATCTGTGACTGCTTGAAGCAAATATCTCCAATGGTCAGTGATGGGACACTAGATAGGGAAAGCTCTGAGTTACTACAGAGAATTCTTTCCCAGGTGGCTGGCTGGTCGGTCTTGCCCACATGCTCCGAGTCTAACTGATTGCTGTATTTGGGGTAGTTAAAGGAATTTCCCCATTGGTCAGATTAGCAGGGACCCTGGGGTTTCTTCATCTGCAGCATGGGGCATCGGTCACTTGCATGTTTAAACAACTGTAAATGGTGGATTCTCTATAACTTGAAGTCTTTAAATCATGCTTTGAGGACTTAAGTAACTCAGCCAGAGGTTAGGGGTCTGTTCTAGGAGTGGGTGGGCCTGCAAGGTGAAGGAGCTCAGACTAAATGATCAGGATGGTCCCTTCTGGCCTTAAAGTTTATGAGTCTTTGAAAGGCAGGCCAGGGCAGGAGGAGGAAGAGAGGCAGGGAGAAGCTCCAGAGCTAACTAAGGACTGCCCGCTGGGTGAAAAGAAAGAGTTGTTGCACAACGGAAATGCTGCAAACCTTTGATCTGAGCTGTTCCCAACATGACACCAGCTCAGGGTGCCTTGGGTCTGAAGGGTTAATAATACTATAAGGAGGGACATGAGAGTTTTTGGGGCTTATTGGAGGACATTGGGCTGATCTGGCACATAAGTTATTTGTGGAATATAAGTAGGTGCAGATTTGGGGTGCATTAGGATATTAGATAAATAGTGGGAATGAGCTGGCCAGTGTGTGTATACATATATTCACATATACACAGAGACCTATGTGTCATATTCCCTGTACTGCTAGCAGATAAAGGAGAGTCTCCTTTAGTTTAAGTATGTAGAGCCCCCACTCCACAGGTCAACAACTGTATTGTGAAACTTGGCTCATCCCCGCATAGGAAAAATTGGCCTCTTCACCCACACAGAGCTCTGGGTGGCTAGAGAGCTCGCAGGAAATCTCATCCCTACCACCTTCTGCCATCTCTGCAAAAGTAAGTGCATGGGCTGCTGGAGAGGACACATGCAGCTACTGTTGGGACACAGCTGGCTGAAAGTTGGAGCTTCAAACTGGGGGAGAGGTCCAGGGAGCAGTATCAGTGTTTGGCCCTGCGAGAGCTGCACCACAGAGGAGAATCAGCCAGAGCCCAAAGAGAAGGAGGGCCCTCATGGCTGACTGGGGAAATGATGCTGGAGGACACTGGGATAGTGTGTTTGCTGATAAAGGTGACCAAGCTGAGTGTGTGTTACTGACGACAATGTAGGAGTTACTCCTGAGTGAATTCCTCCTTCCCCAAAGGCTGTAAGAATTGGGGGTCTACACCCAAGGCAAGGGGTGGATGTTTGGTGAAGGAGCCCCCCACTACCAGTGGTAATGATAGAGCAAAAGGATCTGTTTCTGTCCTCACTGCTGTGATAAAAGTTTAGATTGGCCATGGGATTGTGATACCCAGGACGCTCATGGCACTATAGATTTGTTACATTCCAAAGAAATTAGCCCCTATTCCAATGTGATACTTAAGCAGAACCATCTTATTGGATGGATGGATGCTGCCGCTGTGGCACTGAATGCAGCATATGGTGGAGGAAATACCCAATTTGATCGGGGTATTGCTTGGCTACACAAGCAGGGGCAGAGTTTGCAAAAATACCATACTGAGCTGATTCTCTGTTTGTGACACAAGCTAAGTAAAGACAGTAATTACAAGGCATTTAGAATCAGTGTTCTGAGCAAAATTAAAGAGCAAATGCCTGGCTAACGGTGCTAATTTACTACAGCCTCGTCTCCATATTCCATTCCTTTTGCTAATCCGCTGACGAAATTGCTCGTTAGTAGATATAACCCTCAAGTAGCCATTTAGGAGGCTTGATGGCCCCCACAGCAAGTAAATTTTCAGTCTGACTGGGTTTAATCCCACTGGAGAGCCCTGTCATGCCATTACACGCCACAGCAGGAATAAAAATGGTGAGGTAATCACGTTAAAGCACCATTCCATTTAGACATAATCTGTAAAAAATCTCATGAAAGCAGCAACCATTAGTATGTCTCCCAAAGTCCTTCAGGCACTCTTTGCAAAAAAAAAAAAATCCACCTGTCGAAAGCAGACTTTCCTCATTCAGAGGAAACAGAGGTGAGATGTAAAAGTGACACAATATTTTTTAAACATCCTATTGCTAAAATTACAGTTCATCGATATAAAAATGAGCAATAGGGCCTTAGTCTGTCAGCTAGATCAAAGTTCTTGGCGTGAGATTACAGATACACAGAGTTTGGGAAGTATTAGGAACACAGGATTTGCTGTAAAGGCTTCAAGCTTCAGTCTGTCAAGCCCCGTGCCCTGCCTCCAGCAGTAGTTAGTACATGATGCTGTTGAGGAGACCTAGCCAACTGTGCAATGCTGAGCAGGGTTTGAAATCTCCTTCTTGAGCTCATTTGTGATAAATTTACATCATGAAGCATGAGATTACTTTAGCATAAATGGAAATGTTATTAGTCTCTAACATTACTGGGCCCTGTTTTAATATCCAGCTCTGCTATCCAAAACATTCTCCTCTTGTGGCAGCGAATTCTGTAGGGTGACTACATACTGTGTTAAGATAGATTTCTGTTTGTTTGAAATCATAACTGCCATTACATTTATTAACGGGCACCGGAATCCAGTGGCTAGGATGAGGGTGTGAGAGTCAGGGGACCTGGGTTCCATTTCCAGTTCTGCTGTTGACTTTAGGCAAGTTATTCCAGTTCTCCATGCCTCCATTTTCCCATCTGTAAAATGGAAACACTTGCCCACCTGTATAAAGTACTTTGAGATTTATGGATTGGAAGTGAAAAGTATTGTAATTATCTTACAGGGCAGAATATAAAGGAGGAACTAGTCAGTTTTCACTATACTCTTCATAATCTTAAAGTGTGGTACTGCTCTATTCTATATAGGTTATTTTACTGCCCCAAGACAGGGTGTACCAGGCATTTGCTGCCCATTGGTGGAGGCCCCCACCACCTTAGTACACCCTTCCCTAAGAAGGAGTCCTGCTTGAAAGGAAGAGCAGCAAGGTCAGATCTCTAGAGGATGCCTAGAGAGGACTCTCGTGATGAGCTGCAAGCAGAAACAGCAAGAATTAGTCTTCTGGCACCTAGAAGGGCTGAGAGCATGTGAAGGCCAATCAAAGCCCAGCAGGCCAAATAAAAAGGGCTAGTTGCTTCTGCTAGGGGCCAGTTCTGGGTGAAGCCAGGACAAGGAAGGCTAGCGCTCCTTGTCCCAACCCAAGGCACCTGACCCAGTCAGGGGCTTACCCTTGGCAACATTAGGTTTGGACCTCTGTGAAGGGATAGGGTTTTTATTATGGGCTTTCATGCCCAGGTGGCTAGTTTGAGTTGAGAATTTGTTTTCTGTGAACCCCAAAAAGGGTCTGGACTAGGTCAGAGAGTTAGGCCACAGAAGCGGCAGACCATTGCAGAACCAGGATACAAGAGGGTGTTACAAAGAATCCGTGCAATGTTGGGTCCTGACACAAGGGGGTACCCTGCGGGTGAGTGCACAACATAACATACCCCCACCACTATAGTGCAGTGCACAGATGTACCCTCTTCTTCATGCAAACATCCCATATGCCCCCCGGGGCTGACCTTCCTCCATCCCTCCGTCTCTTCAAGTTCCTCCTCAGCATAGCACTCTGCTTGTAAGGCCTTTTGGCAATGACCTCTGCATGATTCACATAACACTTGTTTCAGAGTAGCAGTCGTATTAGTCTGTTTTGTTCTGTTGCCTGATGCACTTACTGTCTGGGTCTAAACTGTTCAATGGCTGTTTTAGGTATAAGCTCCTTAGAGTAGGAATTGACTCCTTACATGCTGGTACTGCAGTGAGTGCACTTCTTCTTCTTCATAGCATATGCGTGACGTGCCTCACGTGGCACGTGATCAGGATTCGTCACCCAATTTGGTCCGCTGGTTGGATCGTTAGCTTCCCCAAGTCGGGTATGGACAGGGAGTGCAACGTGGACACTGATCCATGCCTCAAAGTGAGTACACTGACACCATTCAAGTATTGATAATGATGTGATGCAGTGCTATGTCGTATTTTTCTTGTCATACCTCCCAAGGGCTCTGATCATTGTGGGGGCCTCCATTGTGCGAGGGTCTGAATACCCACCCAAAAGAAGGGCATGTCTACACAGAGACTTTATGAGCAGCAAGCCAGGCTGTAAATCTATAGTGTACTCGCTTGCCACACGCTAACTGGCCATAGGGATCCGGCTAACACCGACTAAAAGTTCCCCAGCATGCTTTTGTTTGAAACAGTCATAGGTCAAAGCACACTACAGAACATTTAGTGCACACAAGCAGGGTCCACATGGGCAGTTGGTGTGTGGTAAGCTCACACAGACAAGGCCAAAGATACAGTTCCTACCCTAACGAGCTTACACTTTAATTTGAAGCAAGAGCAATAAATGAATGGGGGAGGTGGGAGTGGAGAAGGGTAATGGTAATAAGAGAACACGGTTACATAAACTGTATGCCAACTTGATTTTTAAAAAATAGTATTGATGATCCCTAACAGCCCCTCAGCCTCGCCACTATTAGTTGGCGGTTGTCTTCTAGGCATCGCAGCAGAAGTGGGTGATGAGGAAAGCCTTGAAAGGGATCGTCTGGTGCTTAAAGCACTAGCTAGAGACTTGGGTTCAATTCCCTTCTCTGCCACAGGCTTCCTGTGTGACCCTGGGTACATAATTTAGTCTCTCTCTGCCTCAGTTCCCCATCTGTAAATGGGAATAATAGCTCTTACCTAACTCCTTGGGTGTTGGAGATCAAATATGTTAAAGATTGAAGGGTTCATGTAGCGTTCATGCACCTGGAAACAGTCAGGGCACACCCTGACTGTTGTGTAGGAGCAATGCACACATTGCTCTGTTCTATCCAAGGACATGGACCATGAAAACATGGACCATCTGGGAAGTCAAAATAAGGACATCAGCCGTGGGAAGCTTCCTCGGCCGAAGCTCAAGGCCTGAGAATAAAGATTGTAGTAGATAGAGGCTAGTAAATAGGAATATTAATCAAAGTCATATTATTTCCTTTGTTGATGCCTTTTGCGGTCGGTTGGGGTATGTGATGCGCAGGGGGGAGAGAAATAAAAGAGGTGGAAAAGCTGACAGGGAAAATCCCATCAGCAGACCAGCCTGCTTGCTTGCCTAAAGCCGTGTCCTGTCTTGTATTGAACCGCCACAAAAGATGGTGAGGTGCTCAACACTGTGGTGTACCTTAGATATAGAAAGCAAAGCCCTTACGGTTAGTTCAGACAGGAAGGTGTTCCACACGTAAGAGTTAGCAAGAAACAAAGCACTGAGATGTCTGGGGAAGAAGCAGACATAGGGGTATCAAGGTTGGCAGCAGTAGATAAACTATACTGAAGGAGGCTGTTGGTGCACCAGCTGGGGTTGCTCTGCTTACCCAATCCAGGGAAAGGAGAGGCAGTTCTCCCTCTGCTTCTAGCTGCCCTTCCGTCTTTCCCATCACTTTAGCCCCTGGCTGGCAGAGTGGAAGGGACAATGCGAGAAGAGACAGGGATAGACTAATGGGGAGGGACAGACCTGTGAAGGGCCTCAAAGGTGAGGATGCAGAGTGTGAATTTGAGGTGATGGAAAACAAGGAGCAAGTGGAGGGATTCAGAGAGAGGAGTGACATGGGCAAAGAAGATGATTTGGCAGAAGCATTTTGCTGGGGGTGATATACAAGGCCAGGAGAGCCCTGGGTGGCCAAAGGAGCAGGCCAATGTTACACCTGATTTTTGGCCTTGCCCTAAGGTGACCGCTGAAGAATGATGAGGTTGCTGCCCAGGATCTCTCTGCTTTTCAGAAAATACAGCGGGCTTCTGACCCAGGACACCATGTGGAGCAAAGATAGTGTGTCTGATTCCCAAGTCATGATCAAACAGTTGTGTGCTTGAATGACATTGTGGACACTGCTTCTTCTACTCTGCCTCCAAAGGAAAAGGATGTGTGAGAGAGAATGACCCACAGAATGTTACATGTGTTGGCTATGTTGTTTAATGCACAACTGGAAGGTGCTCAAGTACTGCAGTGATGAGGGTGGCATAAGAACCTATATAGAAGAAAATTCGCCTACCTCACAGAGAAGCCTGAAATATAAAAATAGATTTGAAGTGGGGGAGTCTGTGCCCCTCACCCTCATGCTTCTTAATCTGACACATAGTTCCCTGCAATGACAAATCTGACTGTTTATCCAACAGCAATAAAGCAAGATAAATTAAACTTGAGTGTAAATTTTACCAAAAGCCCAATATAAATGCAGTTGTTGGGTGAGATGACAAGACTGGTTGTTAGAGGTGTACTGCCCCCTAATGTTTGCATCTAACACAAAGGCAGTGGTGTTTTGTTAATAAAGGACAATCCCTCTGTAGAACAACAGAACAAAAAATTGCCTTCCTCATATATACTGGACTGAATTCAACCCTGATGTAACTTCATTGCCTGTACTAGGTTCACAGCAGGGATGACTTTGGCCCTGATACCTGCTGGTTACTGGATTTTGTATCGCATTGAGAATATGGTTGATTCTTAGTACATTAATAAGAATAATGCTCAAAATAAAGTCCTTCTCTTTAAAAATCCTTGGCTCCTTGGCTTTAGAAAGAAAAGGTTGCCTTTTTGGTATGGATGATTTGCTCATGGCAATTGCATTCCAAAAGACAGCTGTTATTGTAAGGATTTCACTTACAGACAAGCTTTAGATGGGATCCCCTTCAATATATTGGGAAGTTGGTCACTG
This sequence comes from Lepidochelys olivacea, assembly GCF_965140295.1. Classification (NCBI taxonomy): domain Eukaryota; kingdom Metazoa; phylum Chordata; order Testudines; family Cheloniidae; genus Lepidochelys; species Lepidochelys olivacea. The sequence continues at coordinate 14,625,320 of NC_140412.1, forward strand.
ATGGGCAAACCTCAGACAGCAATAGATTCTGATGGGACAAGCGCTCACAAGTTCTGATGCTTCTCTGAATTTTCCCACCCTTCTGCAAAATTGAACTAGGAATACAAAGAGAAATGGATCTCTCATAGCATATCTAATGTTTTCAACCTCTTCAGGCTGGCAGTAGCATAGGAATTCCTTAGTTTATTCCAGGTGTGGTCCAACCAGTCCTCCACACACCAACCTCCCATTTGAAATTGTTGGGAGGTCTGGATATAGGTGGCTGATATGACTGATTTGACTTATCCACTTCTGCATGGATCCCTGAAATGCAGTGTCACATGAAAACAAAGTAAAATAACCACAATAGTTAGAGACTGGATTGTGTGGTAAAGTGGGAGAGTTTATAACCCTTTCAGAATGTTTTGTTTAATATTTACTATCATAAACCTGGATGTTCTTATCATCCATATACATATCTAATTGCTTTTCAAATCCTGCTAAGATGTTGGCCGCATGCTTTCTGTGGCAATGAGTTCCACAGGCTAACTGTGTTATGTGAAAAAGTATTTCTTTTTATCAGCCTTGAATTTTCCATCTTTCAGTTCCATTAACTGTTAGTAATTATTTGTGTTACAGTAGCACCTATACCAACTCCGATCAGGGCCCCACTATGCTATGCCCCGTACAGACACATAGTGAGGTCAGTCCTTGCCCTGAAGAGCTCACTGTGACACTATGCCCCATATTCTTCATAGAAATATTGTTATAATATGATTATAGCATATCTAATATGTATTTTATGCAAGATGGGTCTTGTGATATATCATTGGAGAGGTTATGATTTGCTGAATCTGATTATCCTCTTTGCATGTATCATTTCTGTATCAAAAGTTAGGAATATTTGCTGGGTAATCTGCTTTGAACTGTTTGCTATCCCTTATAATCACTTAAAATCTACCTTTTGTAGTTAATAAACTGGTTTTTGTTTATTCTAAAATCTGTTTGTGGAATTCAAATGTGGGGAGAACACTGTGCATATCTTCCTCCACATTGAAGGAGGGGGCGAATTTCAATTAGCTTATGCTGTATTGTTCTCTGGGCAGTGCAAGACAATATAATTTTGGGTGTACTCTCCAGAGTGGGTGTGCACTTGAGTAATGGGCCATTCCCTAGCTGAGTCTTCCCATGCACAGCTGATTTCAGTGTCTGTGGGTATGTCTACTCTGGCAGAGTTACATCGCCACTCAGAGAGCACTGAAGGAAAACCGCTGTTCTGTGTTCACACTGCCAGCTGCCTGTGCAATAACATGTTCACACTTGCGGCACTTACATCGGTATTCAGAGGGGTGCACTCTGGGCAGCTATCCCACAGAACATCTCTTCCTCTTCTGCTGCTAAGAGTTGTGGGATGGCGGAGGGGGTCACAGGGTGTCCTGGGTCCTGTCCCAATGCCCCGTCATGCATTGCTTCACATCCCAGCAATCCCTGTGCTTCGGTCCGCATTTGGTGCCATCTTTCAATGGTTTGAGTATTGCGTGCTCTGCCTCTTCAGTCTGCAGGAATGGATCCCGCACTGCTGCTCACTCTGACTAACACGTCACAAGTGGCAGTGGAGTTATTCCTTAAACCACAAAGGCAAGAGGAGTTCAACATTGATCTCGCCAGGTATAGTAGCTACGACAGGAGATTGGTTGTGGCATTCATGAAGGTGCTGACCACAGTGGAGCGCCACTTTTGGGCTTGGGAAACAAACACTGAGTGGTGGGATCACATTATCAGGCACGTCTGGGATGATGAGCAGTGGCTGCAGAACTTTCAGATGAGGAAAGCCACATTCATGGGACTTTGTGAAGAGCTCACCCCAGCCCTGTGGCACAAGGACATGAGAATGAGAGCTGCATTGTTGTTGGAGAAGCACATGGTGATTGTACTGTGGAAGCTGGCTATCCAGACTGCTACTGATCAGCCACTAACCAGTTCACAGTGGGAAAGTTGACAGTTGGACTCATGTTGATGGAAGTCTGCAGGGCCATTAATCGCATCCTGCTCTGAAAGACTGTGACTCTGGGCAACATGCATGACACTGTGGATGACTTTGCACAAATGGGCTTCCCTAACTGCTGAGGGGCGATAGATGGCATGCATATTCCAATTCTGGCACCAGACCACCTAGCCACCGAGTACATTAATCGGAAGGGGTATTTCTCTATGGTTCTGCAGGCGCTTGTGGATCACCTTGGGTGTTTCACAGACATTAGCTGGTCCAGAAAGGTGCATGACTCACACATCTTTCAGAACACTGGCCTTTCAGGAAGCTGCAAGCAGGGACTTTCTTTCCAGACTAGAAGATCAGTGTAGAGGAAGTTGAAATGCCCATTGTGATCCTGGGAACCCTGCCTACCCCTTAATGCCATGGCTTATGAAGCCATACACGGGGAACCTTGACAGCAGTAAGGAGTGGTTCAACAACAGGCTGAGCAAGTGCAGAATGACTGTGGAGTGTGCTTTTAGCCATTTAAAGGCCCGCTGGTGCTGCCTATATGGGAGGATGGACCTGGCCGATGACAATATTCCTATGCTTATAGCCGCGTGCTGTAGGCGCCATAATATTTGTGAAGGGAAGGGTGAAAGCTTCACTCAGGGTTGGACCACTGATGCTCAGTGCCTGGAGGCTGAATTTGAACAGCCAGAGACCAGGGCTATTAGAGGGGAGTAGCGCGAGGCCATAAGGATCAGGGCTGCCTTGAGTCAGCAATCTGAAGCTGAAAGTCACTGATATTTTTTGCTATGCTCGGGAGTGAAGTGCTTGTAATGCTAGGAGGTGATTGTGATTGGTGCAGGTGATGCACTGTGAAGGTTTAAGAAAATTGTCTGTTGCTTTGCAGGGCTCTGTTTCCTTTCAATTAATGGAATAAAGATTGCTTTCCATCCGAAACAATTCTTTTATTAAAAAACAACATGTGGAGGATAGAGACAAACCAAAAAACACATCATCACTGTGGGGGATGGGGAAAGTGGGGGTCCCACGAGAAGGTGGGATCCTGGGACAGTTAAAGATTTGTGTATATCCAGGTATCAAATGCAATCTTGCCCTTTGGAGCACAGTGCAGCGGGTACTGTACTTCAGCAAGGCTAAACTGCAGAGGAATGGGTGTTGAGTGCAGTGGATAGTTGGAGTCTTCAGGGCTGTGCTGTGACGGGGCCGGAGTGGAATGCAGTGGGTACAGACTGAAGCCAGGGAGTTGATAGGAGTTTGTTGGTGTTGTCTGGGGGGCGCATGGGAAAGAGTTTTGTGACAGTGGCTGCAGGAGAGGGCGGGCATGGAGCTGCTCGGTTTGCAGTGCTAGTAGCACCTGGAGCGTGTCTGCTTGGCGCTGCATAACATTTAAGAGCCACTCTGTGGCTTTGTTCTGGCACGCTGCGTTCTCCTTTCGGTCCCTCTTCTCGCTGTCCTGCCATTCCTTCCGTTCTTGTTTTTCAGCAGCGGAGTGCATCATGACATCACACAGAAAGTCCTCTTTCGTTTTTTGTGGTCACTTTCTAATTCTGCGCAGCCGTTCAGCTGCTGATAACAAAGAGGGAGGCTGGGCTCCCAAGCTCATATCTGTGAAGCCAAAATGCAACATTTTACAGAAGCTGTATTGTTTGCAACACACAGACCACTGATTCAGTGATTTAAAACACAGCCACTATTCACATACCTGTTGCTAACTGACTGACCCCTGGCAAGCACACATGAGCCACAAGATCCTCAAAATGGTGAGTAACCGCAGGGGCAGGGGAAATCAGTGTTCCAGGACTGTACTGTACAGTGGGCACATGGCTCTTGCGGAGAGCCAGCACTATAGGGGGGGCCTTATAATTATTACTGTCCCCACATTTTCCACAGGCTGTGTTCATTATGGAAGACATCTCGCTGTTGAGGGTGAGCAGGGAACCAAGGGAGGGTCTTCTCCAAGACTGCAGCTTCCGCCCTGGCCCTTATGCAGCTTGTCTGTGTGCAGCAATGCGCCCCTCTCACCCCCCAGTGATGGCAGAATGGCACAGGAAAATTACCCTTAAAGGGGCAAAAAACAAAACAGCTCAGCCAAAGAACCTGTTGCAGCGGATTGCCCAGTATCTCTATGAGAGTTTCGTGGAGATCTCTGAGGCAGATTCTCGTGAAATGAGGGAGTCAATCAACACCCTGTTCTGCCACTCAGACAAGGCATGTGGTGGTATGCGCATCATAGAGACACAAGCCTGCTTTCTGCAACCCTCCTGCCCCCAACAACTCGCTTCAGCGATTCCCAAAATCAAAGCCACTTACCAGGGGCCTCCTCTCCTGTTCGCACTTCGCCAACATCCGACAGCTGTGACTGACTAGCCTCCTCCGGGGTAGAGAAGAGCCCCTGGCTGCATGCATCTCTGACCTCAGAGTCATCCTCTGCCTCCCCCTCCACAGCCTCGTCCAAGATTTCTTCCTCTTGGCTCGGTCCACTCTCAGCTGGCCACCGAAGTATCCACAGTGGCTTTCGCAGTGGAGGTGGGGTCGCCACTAAGTATCATGCCTAGTTCTTTGTAGAACCGGCAGCTTGTGCAGCACTGGAATGGTGGTTTGCCTCCCGTGCCGTGTGGTAGGCATTCCACAGTTCCTTCACTTTGACCCTGCACGGCAGTGTGTCCCGGTCATGGCCCCTTTCTGTCATGCATCATGAAATCTGTCTGTAGGTATCATTATTCCTTCAGCTGGAGCGCAGCTGGGACTGCACAGCCTCCTCTCCCCAAATGCTGATGAGGTCCAGCAGCTTGGCATTGCTCCTAGCTGGGGAATCGCCTGGTGCGTGGAGCCGGCCTGGCCACCTGGAAAGACGTGCTGAGACCACTGCACGCATCACCGAGCAAACAGGAAGGGGACTTTCAAAATTCCCAAGGAATTTAAGGGGTGGGACTCATGCTTGGTCACCTGAGGGGCGGGCAGTAGAGTTCAAACCGATGACCAGAGAGGCGAGAACAGGCATTGTGGGACTCCTCCTGGAGGCCAATTGCAGGGCTGTAATCGACCAGGGTGTCTACACTGGCTCCGTGGCGCTGTAGCCCTGGTGCAGAGAGCTCTACGCCTCTCGTCGGGGTGGTTTTTTTACAGCGCTGCAACTGCACAGTTTCTGCACCCTGAGTGGCTTGGCAGCGTGTGCCCCTCGGGAGCTACAGCACAGAAAGCTGCTTTACTGCGCAAAAACTCGCCAGTGTAGACCAGTCCTGTGTCTTTCTGCAACTGGGTGAGTCCCTACTTGGGTGTGTCCTGGAGGAAGCTTGAGGGCCTAGCTCAGCAGGGCAGTGTAAGGGAGCCCAGGCTGGTGGAATAGGCGAGCTCAGTGGTACCCCAGTACATCAGGTGGCATCCCGGGAGGGGCAACCCATCACACTCACATTCTAACTAGGCAGGACAGTCAAAAGGTGGGAGATGAAACAAAGGCCCAGAGAGGAGAAGTGACTTGCTCATGGTCACACAACAGGTCAGTGGCAGAATTAAAACCCATGTCTCCTGACTCCGGGTCCAGTGCCCTGTCCATAGGCTTGGCAGGATTTGACTTACCTCTGTAGATGTTGGTACTGTCCATTTCAGCTGGCACACTGAAATCAGCGACAAAAATATATCAATCTGTAAGAGTCAATACAAGTGCTCTTGTAGGGCTTGGGTGTCACCAGCCCTGCCGCCATGCTGGGAGCCCCCTGCAGGCCCGTTGTCATGGGAGGGAGGGAGCAGGGCCATGATAACCAGGCTGGAGAGGGCTCCTTGCATGGCGGCAGGGCTGGTGATACCCAATCCTTACAGGCTCAAGGTGCGGGGAAGGCTGAGGTCCTGGCGAGGCAGAGGAGAGACCACTGACCAGGATTGCAAGGAGCAGGAGGACAAACCCCTGGCCATGCCGGAGGCCACCCCACCATTGAATGGCTCCATCCCAGAGGCAGGAACCATTCAACAGCAGAGAGGCTGCCTGCACGGCCGGGGGCTTGTCCTGGTCCTTGCGACTGTGGCCACAGTCCCCTTCTGGGCTGGCCAGGACTGCAGCCTCCTAGGGGGGAGGGATAGCCATTTAGGGATCAGGGGCAAAAATTGGGGATTGGTCCTGCTTTGAGCAGGGGGTTGGACTAGAGGACCTCCTGAGGTCCCTTCCAACCCTGATATTCTGTGATTTGTACCTTGTGCCCAGGTGTCTTGGGCCCCTCAGCCACGCAGGAAGCCTCCTGTAGCCCCACTGTCTATGCTACCCTAGCCCCTCCCCTACCTGCCCCCTTGATTTCCTGCAACTGTAAAAATTAAAACAATTAAAAAGCAAACAAAACATATTAAAAATAAAAAAAATAAAACAGATATTGTCAAAATTGCAAAAAAATAAAAATTGAGCTCTGCTAAGCATACCTATGCAATAGACCCTGCTTCATGGCCCTGTTGAGAGGATAAATAAGTGTTTCTGATCCACCTTCCAGACCATTCGTGACTTGGAATATTTTTATCACATCCCCTCTCATTCATCTTCTCTAGTACACTAGGCACATACCCAGGTGACTAGCCCCTTGCACCGCCGTGGCTGCACTACTTTTAGTTCACTAGCTCAACCAGAGCAAGTGCAGGTAATTCTCCGCAAGCTGGGAATTGCACCCCCACCTCTAAGTGCAAACAGCCCCAGTCTTTTCCACATGCCACTAATCATTCCTGTCTCCTGTCCCTGAACCCCCTCTGCACCTGCTTCTCTGTCTCAGACAATGCAATGCAGGCTCTCCCTGTCTCCTTGGTAGTTAACAGAGGAAAGGGCAGCTGCTCCCTCAGTGCAAGGACAATACAAGGTACTGTGCCCTGCAAGTCAGTAGTAGTGCAGGAGAGCTGCCTCAGAGGCAGACTCCAAATGCAGGTGGGAGTAGATGGAAACTCTACTTACAGGCTGGCAGGTTGGGCAGTTATCTTCCTGGTAGCATCTGGCTCTGAGTCACTTTTCTCACACTCTCATACCAGCCAGACAGCATTAAATCCCCACATTGTCATCTGCTGAATAATTAGAAATCCTCTCATCGTTGCTTGCCTGGGAGGATGTACACTTTTCTTTGGGGTTTAAGTTTTTGTTCTTTGTCCTATTATTGCTGCTTGACAGGAAACAATCTCTTGTTGATGAGCTCCAAAATGTCACCTGTCTGCGAGGCGAGCATTCCCCCCCCCACCCCGCTCTTTTACTATGGCTCTGAACAGGCAGCTCCCCACACATTATAGAATCTGCTTATTTATTTATTTATTTATTTATTTATTTGCACAGCACACTGCAAAAATTACTTGGGGAACATGGGCATCCAATTCCAGAATAAAAAGGAGAAGTTTGGGTTCATACCCCCATGGTTTGAATTAATAGGAAGTATAAAAGCAGAGGGAGAGACTGGGATGTTCTCTCCCACACACACAGACAGACATAGATATGTAGATATATATTTTTAAGTATCATGCCTATTATAATTTAAAGGTAAGGTCCCTTTTGCAGATGTGAGATCTGCTGCCAGTTCAGAACAGATAGCTACGTGCTCAAATTACTGCAGGGAACAGCAGCCCAAACACCCTTCTCTCCTGCGTCTAAGACAGATTTCCCTTTTATTGTCACCTGCCTGACAGGCAGACTGCTGCGGCTTACTAAAACCTGTCTGTAACTTAAGTCCCTGGGGGTAATAAGCTCCCTATAAAACAAGTTCCTGACTGGAAAAATCTGCACAACTCCAGATTAAATCTCTAACAATTAAGAAAAAAGAAAAGGAGTACAGACTAACACGGCTGATACTCTGAAACCTAACAATTAAGAATTCTTTGAAAACTAATTGGAAAAGCAGCTATTTTGATCAGCACCGAGATGTTATCTGGAAATAGTATTTTGTTTATCTGCAGCAGAAGAAGCTTTTCTTCTCTGCTGGATTGTTTTGCCAGTTTCAGACATGTACTTTGATCTCTCCTATCATACAGTGAACTGCAACATGGGGGCAGTCAAAGGGAATATCATGGGACTAGGAAATCATTTGATCTATTTTTAAGTATTTTTTTAATGAATAACTTCATTAGATTTTTTAATCATTAAGGAAGGAAGAGATTTGCTCTCCCCTCTCTAGCAAGGGGACGATGCTCTGAAGATGGCTGATTCATGCAGTTAATAATGCTTAGCATTTATAGAGCACTTTGGATCTTCAGAGTACTGTGTGAACATGCCACAGTAGTACACACAACACCCGCCCCACCAGGAGCTATCTATTATTATTAGCAGTGAGCTTTATGGGCAAAGCTGAGAGCCAGCTTTGATCTTTCTCACAGTTTTGTGGGTGTTTTTATTTTATTCAGACTCACCCCTAGTTGTTATCCCATGTTATGGATACACAGAGGTCAAATGAGTTGCCTGAGGTCAAACATATGAGTGGCAGACCTGGGAGAAGAACTGAGAAATTCCTTCCATGCAATGTGGGCTCAGTTCCTGGCTCTGCTGTGGGCTTACCGTGTGATGCCAGGCAAGTCATAGTAACTTCTCAGTGCCTCAGTTTCCCATCTGTGAAAGGGGAGTAACATTAATTCCCTTTCTCAGGAGTAATTTGAGACTGACTCTATAAACAATTATGGGATGCTCAGATACTACAGCGATAAGGGCCATAACAGTACCTAGACAGCCTGGTGCTCAGACCACTAGGCAATTCTGGTAGCATACATTATAAAGAGAAGCTGCTTTGTAGCTTTGTCACCACCACTCCTCCCACCCCGACCTCCAAGAGTAAGCACCCTGTGATCATTTGCTTCCTGCTGCTTTCTTTTCCTATCCAAAGCAACAGTATTCTGATGTATTTCTAAGGCACCTAACTGGTTTAGAAATTCTGGACTAAACTCAGCCCTAGTGTGCATGGGTGCAAGCCCACTAAAGGCAATAGGGTTGCATCTGCTTGCACCATGTTCATTCTGGCCCTCTGGATGTAGTCTCTCCTGCAGGGGTATATTTGGATTCAAAAATGGAAAGCCAGTCTCATGAGCAGGGGAATGGAATTCGCCAGCTAAATAGTCCAATTCTCTAAAATAAAGACCATAGAGTCTTTACGGTGCCACCAGACTCCTTGTTGTTTTTATAGAGTCTTATTAGATACTTAGATCATCGCCTCCTTGAGTTTCATGTCCCAGCAAGTGTTGGTTTCCACATGAAACCTTTCATGTAAAAGGTGCTTCAGGGGCAGCCTCCAATTTGACCATTCCAAAGTCCTGGTCAGGAACACCGAGATGGTCATTCAACAATATCATCCAGGAATATCTTCTAAAAACCCTCTCTCCAGCTTTTCTTGGGAAGGAACATTGTTCATTCCATATTGAGGGCTCCAGCCGACATGTTTCACTTAGTTTCTAGTAGGAGGGTTGCATCCTTGTTTGAAGACACACTCGTGACAGCAGGCCACACAAAGGGATAAGTGAAATGACCTTGTTGCGTGCTGTGGTTTGTTTTGGGAGCTTTGAAAAAGAATGTATGAGAGAGACCCTCAGTCTTAAAGCAGAATGGCAAGCCCTCCTTTTTCCTGAACCTAGTTTTCTTTTAGCACACAACGATGCCAACGCATACCAGATGGTGTCTGCACACATGTACTAAATCAGCTAAAATATACTCACTGCAGAAGTATCTATCACGCTGATCAGTCTGAACAGTATGTGCTGGTAGCAGTTCCTGATCCATGCTCGGAAGCAAAAATCTAAACTGTACTTGGGTCCTATTTGGATGGCTCATTTTACAAACTGTGGGCAAAATCATGCCCTTGTTTACTGGGGGGGGGGGGGGCGCAAAGCAATGCCAGCAATATGTCTGGCATTAGAGCATGGTAGGATGGTTCAAAGCAAGCCAAGGCTATGGATGTGTGTGTGAAGATTATGAGCTTCTGAGACCACTGTGTGATTCTGTTCTAGCCTGTGTCCCTGACTATCACATGCAGTTGAAAGCTTCCTGCATATTAAACAGCTGGAGTTGATGGATGAGTCAGCTGGGCTCTGCCTCTAGGTTCTGGTGTCACAGCTGGTCTTGTTTCTAGTGTTCTGTGGAGGTCTTCTAAGGTGGAAGAGGTAGTTCACTCCACAGGTCCATTCACGCTTTGATTCCTGCTGGGATTGCCAGGAGGGAGGACAGTTAGTGTCAGCTATGATGGTGTTTCTTGCAACATGAACACCTCTTCATCTGGAAATGGACTAAGACCCATTTCATTAAGGACACCAAAGCCCCGGGCCCAGAGGCATCCACAGGAATAAAAATGCGGCCACTTTTGGAGGGGCACTTTCTATGCCTCCCCACCCCCCACCCCAAGGCCAGAGGAGCTGCCTCTCTCCCCCCACACCGTAGATGGAGTAGCTGGTTCAACCCGCCGGGGCCCCAGGGCTGGTGAGGCTGGCTCTCCTTCTCCCTCGCCCTGCAGACCAGTGGAGCTCACTGTTGCCCAGCAGCAGGAGGAGCTGTCATCTCCTGCCTGGCCCCAGGGCTGGAGGATCTCACTTTCCCTGTCCCCGGCCGCGGAGGAGTTCTGTGCCTCCTGCTTGTCCCCCATTGTGCAGGCCCCTGACTGGACCTTCATGGATAGGGAAGGGAAATAATGGGAGCTGACATCATAGAATTATAGAATATCAGGCTTGGAAGGGACCTCAGGACGTCATCTAGTCCAACCCCCTGCTCAAAGCAGGACCAATCCCCAACTAAATCATCCCAGCCACGACTTTGTCAAGCCTGACCTTAAAAACTTCTAAGGATGGAGATTCCACCACCTCCTTAGGTAACACATTCCAGTGCTTCACCACCCTCCTAGTGAAAAAGTTTTTTCTAATATCCAACCTAAACCTCCCCCACTGCAACTTGAGACCATTACTGCTCATTCTGTCATCTGCTACCACTGAGAACAGTCTAGATCCATCCTCTTTCGAACCCCCTTTCAGGTAGTTGAAAGCAGCTATCAAATCCCCCCTCATTCTTCTCTTCCGCAGACTAAATAATCCCAGTTCCCTCAGCCTCTCCCCATAAGTCATGTGTTCCAGTCCCCTCATCATTTTTGTTGCCCTCCGCTGGATGTTTTCCAATTTTTCCACATCCTTCTTGTAGTGTGGGGCCAAAACTGGACATAGTACTCCAGATGAGGCCTCACCAATGTCAAATAGAGGGGAATGATCACGTCCCTCGATCTGCTGGCAATGCCCCTACTTATACATCCCAAAATGCCATTGGCCTTCTTGGCACAAGGGCACACTGTTGACTCATATCCAGCTTCTCATCCACTGTAACCCCTCAGTCCTTTTCTGCAGAACTGCTGCCTAGCCATTCAGTCCCTAGTCTGTAGCGGTACATGGGATTCTTCCGTCCTAAGTTCAGGACTCTGCACTTGTCCTTGTTGAACCTCATCACATTTCTTTTGGCCCAATCCTCTGGGAGCTCATCAGGGAGCCTGACAAATACATGTATGGGCTGCAGTGGATTTTATATACATAGCCGCGCAGGAATCTTGAGCTTTGCATCCATCATGGTGAAGGAGAGGAGCCACTAATGAGATAAACTCTTGGTGAATAAGGTATATTTTATAATGCAGGGCCATTCAGTGCTTGGGAACAGAGAGGTTAATTGTGCCCCTCCCGCCTACATTTCCCCACTAACAAACAAAAAGCTGGTTTTTGGATAATAGTTTCCCAAACACTAGTTGTTTTTTCCCCCAGAAAGGCTTCCCCCAATTCTGCATACTAATCACCAGTGAATGGCACTGCATGCACCTTAAGATTCTTAACAGAGAAAATACATCATATGAACCTGCATCTCCCCATCTGTACGGGTATGTCTCTCAACTATTTTCTCTGACTCAGGAAGGCAAGGTAGTGCTCTCTGCTAGTGAGCGCAATGGCTTGGGAGTCATCACACCTGATCTCTATGCTTAGATCTGTCACTGACCTGCTGCGTGATCTTGGACTAGTCACTTAACTCCTGATAACAAGAGGTGCTGAGCAGCTGCGGCTCCCGTTGACTTCAAATGGAGCTTCAGATGTTCAGCACATCTGGAAATAAGGACCTGGACCTCTTTGCGTCTTCTTTTCTACATCAGTAATAAAAGGATGATAACTATAATACATATCTCGACAGGTTTTTGTGTGGCTTAACTGATATTCATGGGGTGCTACAAGCTCCTTCATGGAAGGCATAGGTGTTGTGAAACAGACAACAGCAGCTATGCCTTGTCTGTATAACTGGACAGATCTATGACAGCGCAGTCCTCCCATGTCCCTCTATAATTATGTCTATACTTTCAGGAATTGCTCAGATTTCGTCCTAGGATTCTATTGGCATCTCAACAATCTGGCATCCTACATCCAGCAGAGCTGTTTCTCTGTAGGCACGCTAGCCAGCAAGACTGGGTTTGGCTGCAGTGATCTTTCTGCTGTGATTTTTGTCCTATTCCCATTGCCAATGAATGAGATGATTTGAAAAAAATAATCTCTCACTTGGAGGTTTATCGTCTAGCATGGGGTCCCTTCTCCCTTCTTATCTGATTACTGAGGGAGAAGCTGGGCCGTGCTTGTAGGCAGCAGAAGAGAAGCACAGTAGCACCAAAAATTGGCATAAGCTTCCATGCTTTGAAAATGTGAATTCATCAGGCTATCACAGAAGAGCAAGCAGACCATCTGCCTGCAGGGAGCTCAGTCAAATCCAACATGCCTCACAAATGCCCCATGTCTCCTCTCCATCACTATGCAAAGCCATCTGCACTGCTGAGATATCTGCATTCTATAGTGAGTCGGGGAATATTCTTCATAAACAGGATCTCCTCGTCTTACCCTTTCATGCTCGTCCCTAATTCCCAGTGATGCAGATTCTATACTTCAGTAGAAGAGGACAAATCTCTATTTCAAGACTGTTTCAGACTAATCCCTTTATACTTGTTGTAAAGTCTCCAAATTATTTTTTCTTCACATTCCAAAACCTCTCCGAAAAAGTAGGCTATGGGGGTAGTTGAGACTTTCAGACTCAAGAATTTTAGAGTTAACCACTTGACTAATAACCAGTAAATACTGAATACTCCTATCATCTGAGAATATTCACTGCCTTCGTGTTACTCGTAACTTGCTGAAATTCAGTGATTAGGTAAATTATGGTACATATTATTTTATAAATGGTGCATGTAATTAGCATACACTGCACTTCTGTGGGATCTTTCACTTAAGGATTCCCAAGTGCTTTACAAAAGATATTTGAGTACTCAAATCACTGGGCTCAAAGTTCAGAGGGAGGTCCTCCTTCACCTCCCCCTCAGCCGTTTTATGTAAGCTTGAGTGCGGAGCCGGTTCCAGTAAGTGGACTCTGAGCACGTCTACTGGATTGGGCCCTGCAGGCAAGTTAGCTGGAGGAACACTGATCTTCCCCCAGTTTGCGCATCACGCTGGTGCTTAGATATCTGGATGCCTAGAGTGAAGCAGCACTGCATGCAGACAGAGGCAGAAACATTGGCACCTAGGGAACTCTTATCACAAAAACTTGGCTCTCCTGCTGACAATGCTAACGCTGCTCGCTGCTCGTTGGGGGTAGAAGTTTTTTGTTGGCAAGTGAGCTGACAAACAGCAGCTACACTGCGTGCCTTTAGAGACCCAGATGTAGCAGCACAGCCGTGTCGCTAAAAGCTGCGTAGTATAGACATAGCCTTAGTCAGGTATAATTGCCCACCCCTGCACTCCCCCTTAATACATGTATGTAGTTCTCTGGCTGCCTACATTCATGCCCATCCATTAAATTGTTGTTCCCACTCACGAATTGGTTGTATCTTTATTCTGGTGTCAAGAAGTGCTGATTGGTGTCAAGGTGTCAAGAAGTGCTGATTGGAGGTATCAAGAAGTGCTGACAGGAGAACCTTCAATGGAACCATAGTCCCATGGAATATGCAGTTCTAACAAAATCAAAACCAAGTTGTGAAATTATGTCTATTTCACTTAAATTTCTTTTTGGAAGAAAACTGGGGCATGAGAAAGGGGGAAATTCTCACAATGTCAAAACATCCTGACATTTTCACAATGAAATGGATTTTTTCAAATGACCTAGATTCAAACAAAAATATTTTGTATTTTATTATATTTTATGATATCATACAAAATAAAAAAATTCCAACAAAATGAATGATTTAGTTGAAACGAACCGTTTTGATCAACCTAAAATGATTTTTTGTTCAGAATTTTTCTTGGAGAATTCAGCAATTTTTGGTTTTCATACCAATTTGGAAGAAATCCAAATTTCAAAATCTCAAACTCCTACGTGAAATAGGATTTCCATCCTGTACACAGCCCTAGTATCAAGGAATAATGGGTTTAGGTGGATAACACTGCAAATAACACTTCTGTTTCCTCCACATCGCTATTAAGAGTTCTGCATACCCCCTAACTCTTGATCACAACTGCTGCAACTTGCAGTATATGCCCCCAAAGGAATTCATGATCTAAAGTAAAGGCACATATACAGAGTTCATTGGCTCTTTCTCCTACTGTGTGGAAGTAGAATTGCCATAGGGTCTCAAAAGTGTGTGTCACTTGTCTGTAATGGAAAGTACCAGCCACAGCCAAACCTATGGCAAACAAAGGGGTACCAAGACTACACTGAGTTACAAAAGAGTGAATAAGACAGAGCTTTAGGCACAAGTAATAGGAGAAGTAGGCAGACAGCCAAAAGGAAATAACCTTGACTAACCAACAACAGGATTCATGATGTTCTTTCATGTGGAAAAAAGACAAACATGAGACTTTACCCATGTTCTTTCTGCCTGAGAAACACCACAGATTGCACACAGCAGAGGTGAAATTATTTGATTTTTAGATCTTCAATAATCTAAAAATCAAAAAAGAGCCCTACAAAAAGTGGAAACAAGGTCAAATTACAAAGGCTGAATATAAACAAATAACACAAGCATGTAGGGACAAAATTAGAAAGACCAAGGCACATAACGAGATCAAACTAGCTAGAGACATAAAGGTTAACAAGAAAATATTCTACAAATACATTATAAGCAAGAGGAAGACCAAGGACAGGGTAGGCCCGTTACTCAATAAGGGGGAAAAAACAATAACAGAAAATGTGGAAATGGCAGAGGTGCTTAATGATTTCTTTGTTTCTGTTTTCACCAAGGAGGTTGGTGGTGATTGGATGTCTAACATAGTGAATGCCAGTGAAAATGAGGTAGGATCAGAAGAGGCTAAAATAGGGAAAGAACAAGTTAAAAATTACTTGGACAAATTAGATGTCTTCAAGTCTCCAGGGCCTGATGAAATGCATCCTAGAATACTCAAGGAGCTGACTGAGGAGATATCTTAGCCATTAGTGATTATCTTTGAGAAGTCATGGAAAGCGAAAGAGATTCCAGAGGACTGGAAAAGGGGAAATATAGTGCTCAACTATAAAAAGGGAAATAAGGACTACCCAGGGAATTATAGACCAGTCAGAGAAGAGACCCCATGCTAGACGATAAACCTCCAAGTGAGAGACTGTTTTTTTCAAATCATCTCATTGATGGGCAATGGGAATAGGACAAAAATCACAGCAGAAAGATCACTGCAGCCAAACCCAGTCTTGCTAGCGTGCCTACAGAGAAACTTCTGTACCCGGAAAGACAATGGAGCAAATAATTAAGCAATCAATTTGAAACATCTAGAAGCTAATAAGGTGATAAGTAACAGTCAGCATGAATTTGTCAAAAACAAATCATGTCAAACCAACCTGATAGCTTTCTTTGACAGGGATAGGGGAAATAGGGGGAAGCGGTAGATGTGGTATATCTTGATTTTAGTAAAGCTTTTGATACTGTCTCGCATGATCTTCTCATAAATAAACTAGGGAAATGCAACCTAAATGAAGCTACTATAAGGTGGGTGCAAAACTGGTTGGAAAAGCATTCCCAGAGAGTACTTATTAGTGGTTCACAGTCATGGTTCACAAGTGGGGTCCCGCAGGGATCAGTTCTGGGTCCGGTTCTGTTCAATATCTTCATCAATGATTTAGATAATGGCATACAGAGTGTACACTTATAAAGTTTGCAAATGATACCAAGCTGGGAGGGGTTGCAAGTGCTTTGGAGGATAGGATTAAAATTCAAAATCATCTGGAAAAACTGGAGAAATGATCTGAAGTAAATAGGATGAAATTCAATAAGGACAAATGCAAAGTACTCCATTTAGGAAGGAACAATCAGTTGCACATAGACAAAATGGGAAATAACTGCCTAGAAAGGAGTACTGTGGAAAAGGATCTGGGGATCATACTGGACCACAAGCTAAATATAACACTGTTGCAAAAAAAAGGAACATCATTCTGGGATGTATTAGCAGGAGTGTTGCAAGCAAGAAATGAGAAGTAATTATTCCTCTCTACTTCGGTCTGATTAGGACTCAGCTGGAGTATTGTGTCCATTTCTGGGCACCACATCTCAGGAAGGATGTGGACAAATTGGAGATAGTCCAGAGAAGAGCGACAAAAATTATTAAAGGTCTAGAAAACATGACCTATGAGGGAAGATTGAAAAAATCGTGTTTGTTTAATCTGGAAAAGAGAAGACTGAGAGGTGACATGATAACAGTTTTCAAGTACGTAAAAAGTTGTTACAAGGAGGAGGAAGAAAAATTGTTTTTCTTAACCTCTGAGGATCAAGAAGCAATGGGCTTAAACAGCAGCAAGGGTGGTTTAGATTGGACATTAGGAAAAACTTCCTAACTGTCAGGGTGGTTAAGCACTGGGATAAATTGCCTAGGGAGGTTGTGGAATCTCCATCATTGGAGATTTTTAAGAGCAAGTTAGACAAACTCCTGTCAGGAATGGTCTAGATAATTAGTTCTGCCATGAATTCAGGGGACTGAACTATATGACCTCTCGAGGTCCCTTCCAATTCTATGATTCTATGATTCTAAGTTGGAAGTCAAAAACACAAAGCCTCAGTCCTATGTCTCACAGTCATTGTCAGCCCAGGGAAAGCAGGGTATAAAAACCACAGAGTATGACAGGTATGAGCCAGAGCCTAAAAGCAGGCTGGTATTACAGCTAGAGGGATCCCAAGATGCTGAAGAAGGAGAGGAAGTGGTGAGCCACCTTCATGTCTGGCCCCATTGTTTGTGGAGGGGAAATTCCCAGAAGGAGAAATTGGACAGGTCTGTGAATTCCTGTGTCAAAGTGTGTACCCAAGCAATCACTTGCATTGCTTTTTGTTTCAGACCAACTCTGCCAGAAAATGGACATAAACAAAGCAAAAGGGGACATGAGAAGGAAACCAATGTGATTCTGTGTAAGTGATGGGCTGCAGCAGTGCCAGTCTTTCAGAGACATTGTCTGCTTCTGGACAGCAGGGTTCTCTCTGATCATGCTGACGTGTTCATTGGACATCATCATCATTACAGGATACTTTATGGGCCCAATCGTGCTCTGGGTGAAATCTATAGCAAAAGTCACATTTACTTCAATGGGAGAAGTTTTGTGCCCTTTGTGTAAGGCAGATTTGTCTAGTAGTAAGAACAGGAGATATGGAGTTGGGGTTATTGGGTTCTAGTCCCAGGTATGCCACCAACATCATGAGTGGCCTTGGTCAACTTTTCTTATCCTCTCTGTATCTGTTTCCCCATCTGTAATAATACTGACATGCTTACTTTATATTGGGGTGAGAAGATTAATTAGTTCATGAACACATAAAGCACTATATGCTGTAAATGCTAATTTATGAGGGAAACTCTTGAGTCATGTCTTCTTGCTCCAAGGTAATTGAGAGGATGTTGCCAAAGCCCTGAGTCTGTTTGTGAACCAACCCCCAAAATGCCCACAACATTATGCTTCTCTTTTCTGCCCCTTCAATAAAGGAGATGGGTTACAACAAGTCAGGATGGCTAAGAGTCTTTTTTCTTGTGTGTTTGGTTTTCTCCTGAAATATTATGGATCTCTTTCTTCTTCTTGAGTGAAATTTATTCTGAATATTATGACAGAGTGGAGCCCTAAGGAACTGGAACTTTGCTAACTTTTTCTTTTCTGCCTTGTTTTGTGTATAGGGAGAAACCAACCGTGAATAAAGTTTCAGAGGCTGAGTCGTGTCAACTCATGAGGGAAATTGTCTTCATTTACTGCAGTATAAGTCTCCTGAGCAACGTTAACTGCATGCAGACTCCTGGAAGATGGGAACTCTAGCCAATTGCCTTCTTACCTGTAGGTTATGGATTAGCTCAGTCAGGGCACTAGACTCAAGTGATTAGTGAGATATGAATTAGTGAGAAGTGAATATGAGGAGGGTGTGTGCTTAAAAACAAAAAGAGTGACAGAGTCTACTGTAGAAAGGAAATCTGGGAGAGGTCTGGCTACTAGGTCATGAGCAGAAATGAGGAAAAGTAAAGTAAGCTGTCAGGGGATAGGAAGGAAGGTCCTCTCATGACTCAGTAACTGGTTAAAAGATAGGAAATAAAGGGTAGGAATAAATGGTGAGTTCTCACATTGGAGAGAGCTAAATAGCAGAGTCCCCAAGAATCTGTACTGGCACCTGTACTGTTCAACATATTCATAAATGATCTGGAAAAGGGAGGTAAACAGAGAGGTGGTAAAGTTTGCAGATGATACTAAATTATTCATGATAGTTAAGTCCAAAGCAGACTGTGAAGAGTTACAAAAGGATCTCACAAAACTGGGTGACTGGGCAACAAAATGGCAGATGAAATTCAATGTTGATGAGTACAAAGTAGTGCACATTGGACAACAGAATCCCAACTATATATACAAAATGATGGGGTCTAAATTAGCTGTTACCACTCAAGAAAGAGATCTTTGAGTCACTATGGATAATTCTCTGAAAACATCTGCTCATTGTACAGCAGCAGTCAAAAAAGTGAACAGAATGTTAGGAAGCATTAAGAAAGAGATCGATAATAAGACAGTAAATATCATAATTCCATTATATAAATCCGTGGTACACCCACAGCTTGAATACTGCATGCAGTTCTGGCCACCCCATCTCAAAAAAGATATCTTAGAATTGGAAAAGGTACAGAGAAGGGCAACAAAAATGATTAAGGATATGGAACAGCTTCCATATGGGAAAGATTAAAACCACTGAGAATGTTCAGCTTGGAAAAGAGATGACTATGGTAGGGGTGTGATAGAAGTCTATAAAATCATGACTGGTGTGGAGAAAGTGAATAAAGAGGTGTTATTTACTTCTTCGTATAACACAAGAACCAAGGGTCACTTCATGAAATTAATAGGCAGCAGGTTTAAAACAAACAAAAGGAAGTACTTCTTCACACAATGCACAGTCAACCTATGGAACTAGTTTGCATGGGATGTTGTGAAGGCCAAAATTATAACTAGGTTAAGAAAAGAATTAGATAATTTCACAGAGGACAGGTCCATGGCTATTAGCCAAGATGGTCCAGGATGCAACCCCATGCTCAGGGTGTCCCTAAACCTCAGACTGTGAAAAGCTGGGACTGGACAACAGGAGATGATTCACTCAATAGTTGCCCTATGCTGCTCATTCCCTCAGAAGCACCTGTCACCGGCCACTGTTGGAAGACATGATACTGGGCTAGAGGGATCATTGGTCTGACCCAGTATAGCCATTTTTATATTCTTATAATGGAACTGGTAAGTTCTTGGAGTCCCAGCTTGGCAAACTAGCAATTTCAGGATGAAAATGATCAGTAGCTGCAGGAGTCTAGCAAGGAATAACTCTGACTTGGGCAAGGAATAACTCTCAGGATTTAAGAAAGGCAGGTGAGAGTTGAGCTGCTAGGCACTTCAGGGTTTAGTCTTGAAGGCTTTACTAAACCTGGAAACAGGGCTGACTAGCTGTACCACTTCTGTGTTATCTGTAATAAAGCACTGACCTTCGCTGAAACTATAGATGTCTCTGAGTTCCTCCCTGCTCCTGTCTATAAAACAAGGCGTCAGGAGTGTCTCAGTCCCTCTTCCAGAAGGAGGAGGAATAAAAGGAGAAAGTATTTTAAAAGAGGAGAACATGACACAAAACATGTAAATCCGCTGAGATACTTTGAACCACCATCCACTGGAAGTGTTTCAGGAGGGACTGTTTCCAAGGGGCTTTGGAAAATATAACTCTTAGCAGGGGAGGGGGAGGGGGGAGGTGAAATTACACAGGTGTATTTAGTTCACCTGTAACCTGTTCTAATATTTGCTTTTCACTGCAAAATCATAGTAGCTCTGCAAGTGAGGAAAGCAGGGCAGCTGGCTATAGTAAGGTTTAACGATTGCAGTCATATCACCACAAAGAATTCACGACTGTGATTTACGGCCTATTGTGTTAGGCACTGTACAAACACTTAGAGAGAGTCCTTGTCCTGAAGAGCTTGCGAAGTAAATATGCAAGACATAAGGAAACTGAGGCATGATAACTTGCTGAAAGTTACAAGATAAATCAGTTGTAGAGTTGTATGCAGTGTTGGTCCCAGAATATTAGCGAGACAAAGTGGGTGAGGTAATATCTTTGATTGGACCAACTTCTGTTGGTGAGAAAGACAAGCTTTTGAGCTTACACAGAGCTCTTCCTCAGATCAGAGTTGAGAACAGAATCAGGCTTCCTTGTTCCTAGTTCAGTGCCCTATCCATTAGGCGACACAGCCCATAGTGGTATGTAAGTATATATCCTCTGCTGGTGGCTGGGCTTTTAGAAACCATGAAGTACCAAATTATAAAAAATATAGTATGTATATTTACACTTTCCCCCTTGGCCTTTGATAACTTAGTATCATTTACCAGGCTTTAGTAATGCAAGATTCCATCTTGTCATGGTATTTTGAGTTCCTAGATGGTGGAAATAATGTATTACAAGAAGATCAGATCCGATGGTATTTTGGTCCAAAAATTAGTATATGAGATTTAAAAAGTGCTAATGGAAAAACAAACACAAACATTAATGTATCTGGCTTTTCTCAGGTTCATGTGAAACATGAATGTTCAGCCAAACTAAACACTACAAAGCAGTCTACCCTAAGAACTTCCACAATCAAACTGAATTAGTCAAATAACTGGTTCTCTCATCCCTATGTGAGTCCACTTCTGAGGCAGGTTAGGAAAGATACTTTCCCCTGCTTTCTGTGCTACATAAGTAGCTTTCACTTTTTTTTTCTTTTTTGCCAAATCCATAATGAGCTCTGAGCTATTATGAACTTCACACATCTCCTCTAATGTAAGCCCAAGAAGTATAAATTAACCCCATGAAACATAGTTGTGTCAGTTCCTGCAGCGATTGAACAGTTATCAAGAGATTTTTTTCCTCCACATTTCACTGTGTATCTAGGGTATTGTTCTACTTTCTCGGTCACCAATGACTAATTTAAATTGTCCCAGTTTTTAACTCCTCCTTTCTTGCTCTCCCCACCACCAATCCCCCAATGGAGTTGCCTGAGACCCTGTCTTTCAGTGCACTGAATAACTTGGGTAATTCATCATTTCAACAGAGTGAAAATAATGATGAAGAAAAATCACTGTCTATCATGAAAAATATATGAATGACTCTGGGAAAATAGTGTGTTTCTTTTTTAATCTCCAACCTGCTGAACACCACCTTAAAATATCTTTAATTAAAATTCTATTTGCATGAATGAAGGTTACATAAAAAGGATTGAATATACATATATAGTAAATTTATAATGGGCTCAGCTTGTCTGGTGAATTTTTGGTAGCTGTATCTCCAGAGTTGCAAACCTGTGCCGTCTGTACCCAGTGATCTTAGTTGAAGCAGTCTGGAATATTTCCTAGACCAAAAATATAATGCCACATGTACTTAGCAGAACTATTCATTTCAATGGGAAAACACATGAGAGAGACTTAAGTCCATGTATATTTTTCCATAGGAATTTATACTATGTGTGTTGTGCATGCATTTTGTGACACTACAGCCAAGTTTGAAGCCATAAAATCATACAAAAAGGGTTTGAAGCTCAAGCTTTAGAAAGACACACTGGGTATGTCTACACTGCAGTGAAAGACCCACGGCATGGCTGCAGCTGGCCCAGGTCAGCTGACTCGGGCTGGGGGTGTGAGGGCTAAAAAGTGCAGCATAGATGTTTGGGCTTGGGCTGGAGCCCGGGCTCTGAGACCCTCCCCTTTTGCAGGGTTTCGGAGCCTGGGTTCCAACCCAAGCCCAGATGTCCACACTGCAATTTTTAGCCCTGCAGTCCAAGCCCTCCCAAGCCTGAGTCAATCGACCTGGGCTGTGAGGGTATGGCTACGTGGGGAGACAAACCCAGTGGCTAGCCTGGGTCCGCTGACACAGACTTGCAGGATTTGAGCTCTGGGGCAGAAAAATTGCTGAGTAGATGTTCATGCTTGGCCTGGAGCCTGAGCTGTGGGACCCAGTGAGGGGGAGGGTCCAAGAGCTCGGGCTCCAGCCTGAGTCCAAACATCTACACAGAGATTTTTAGCCCCGTAGCCTTAGCCAGCTGACCCAGGCCAGCTGTGGCTGTGAAGTGGGGCTTTTATCTCTGTGTAGATAGATGTACTCTCAGATAGTCAATGCTGTGGGTGTTTTATTACTGTGTAGACATACCCATAGCCTCCTCCATCGTTGTGTCAATGGCACCACAGGTAGGACTGAGAAACAATAGTCATTAGACTACGCAGAAGCTGATCTGTTTCTTCTCTACACTCCGATTCTGTGCTTGCGAGTGGGGAAGTATTGCCTCTTAGAGGCGCCTACGGGTGGTGTGTAATTGTCCCAGGTTACTGGGTGGGGGCTCGAGACTGTTCTGTGTTGTACTGTTGAAAAGGAACCCCTAGATATTGAACCTGGCCCTTGTTGCTGCTGAGTCTAACTGGCAGAAGGCTTACAGGGGCATCCGTTAGCACAGGGAAAGCAAGTGACCTCTTGGATTCTCCACTTCAGCCAACCTCTCCAGTTCATGGGCTGGCACTGTCTTTCCCCTCTGACACTGGGGACTGGAAAGGGAGAAAACTCTTCCACCAGTGCCCTAACCCCATCTCTGGCAACCGGACCAGCTGGGGACACCCTGTTCCTTCTTAAATCCATAGTAGCTTAAGAGCCAGCCTTGTTCTCTCAGAGAGCATCATCTTTCTGAGGACCCAAATCACTTCTCAAACATTCAGTAAGCTTCACAGCACCCTGCAATTTGGAGAAGTTTTATTATCTGTATTTTGCAGATGGGAAGAATGAGGCATGGAGTGGTTAAATGACTTGTCCAAGTTCAGATGGAACAACTGGTACCCCCTAGTTTCTGGCTTCAGTGCTCTGCTCTAACCACTAGGTGACATTTACTCCATTGTCCATTGAGCCCTAACTTGTGCAGTGTAAACAGCTGGTGTCCACACCCTATACCTAACAGAATATACACGTTCAGTATTGGGTCCAAATTTACTTCCTTACTCCACTGTTCACTTTAATAATTAACTTCTCTCCTCTCTGTCTCTGCCCCTAGTTGCCTGTTCTTCAGAGATCTGCTTGAATATATCCTGGGTTGGAGCTAATAGGACCCACCTGGAATAACTGCCATGCTGAGTCAGCAGAATAGCCCTGCATATTTATGCAGTGTCCTAGAATCTGACACTCTAGTTACATGTAGTCATAAAGGGTACCGGCACAACTGGAACATTTGTCTATTAGTCATAGTCCTTCATTCATAATGGCCATTTTATAAAAAACTACAGTGTATGTTCTAGAGCTTTATGGAAGGCAGAAGCTCTGTTACAGGAAGGATTTTGAGATTTCAGAATTGGTTTTCATTCCAAATCAGAACAAAAACTGAAAATTTCAAAATTCTCTATGAAGGAAAACTCAGGAAAAGTGAAATTCCAGCAAATCGACCAGATTTCAAGAAGCATTTGTATTTCAATGGAACCACAGATTGTTCAATCGAAATTCCCCCCACTAGCTCTAGTCAATTATAAAAGTTTGCACTGTAGCCTGTTTTAAAAAGAAACTCTATGGGGTTTTGCTATAACATCCTCATGGATTATTTATTTAATATCAGAACTGGACAAGTATGATTGTCCATTCGTAACACCCTAGCTCCTCATTGTACTTTTGAATAGTGCAAGTGTACGGGGGCTACTTTAGATGCCCATTCAGAAACACTGTAAAATCAAACTTTGCCTGAAGTAAAAACTCTTTATTTATGTGAAAGGTTCGAGCTCTGGCCACATAACTGTCACTGACTCTAGCAGGAGCTTTTGTGAATCACCAAAGCCCCATTCAGTGAGCTGAGATCACAGTCCCCCAAGCTGCCTCTTTGAAGTATTGCTTGAGTACAGCAGTCACAGGCCGTGACTGATAACAGCAAAGAAAGACTTGGGCCCTGAGTGACACTGGACGTAAATAGATATTTTCTAAAACTATGGAGATTTTACTCGCAGACTTTGGCAGTCGGAAAGGAAACCAGAAACATTTAATTATGAAAAGCATAAGGAAGTGTATTTGGTTAGTATATTGTTTGCCATCTGAAATATATTATGAGACAGCAGTGCCTAGTGGGCTGAGAGTTCTATTCCTGGCTCTACCTGTTATGATACTAACTTGCAATACGTTGTTTAGTCCCTAGATGTCTTCGTGTGCCATACAGAGTTCCAGACAGGATATATTCCCTGGTAAACAAGGAAGACGAAGCTGGAATTCAGGCTGTGTGAAAGCCTGTTTGTACGTCTGCAGTGGTGAGCTGCTTTCAGTAAGTGCCTCCTATTTCAGAGGGCCTGAAACTCCCTATATAATGACACTACCACTGGCTTGCTCTGTGGTCTTGGCTAAGTCGCAAAGGCCACATTTTTCACAGCTGGGTGCCTAAAATCAAGTACCTAAATGACGTGGCCTGCAGATGCTCAACAACTGTGAAAATCTGATCATTTATTTAGGTACTCAACTTTAGGCACCTGAGCTCGAAAATTTTGACCGTAGTAACTTTTGTGTAGGATGATGCAGATAAGATGGTCATACATCACAGGGCTCTGAGGATTAATTGGTTAGTTTTTATACGTTGATTTGAAATTATAAAGGCCTATGTAAGTGCTAAGCATTATTACACTTGAGAATCCTAAAAAGGTCCATAGCACCAGTTAGAGTTACTCTACTAAACTTTTCACTTAGGTCATAGCTTTTCACGGTGCAGAAGAAGGGATGTCAACCTTGCTTCCCAGTGCTTGGATGGATACATCCCTCTGTAGGCTAACTTCACTCCCTCATGGGTTTGGCACATCCTTGAACTCAGCCTACAGCTAGCTCTGTTGACAGATGCAGCATTTGTATAGACGCAATACTTTTTACATATACATTCTGTGAGGGAAGAGTGGGGAAACATATGTAACCAACCTATAGCACATAGGACTAATGAACGAACCCTTTGTCATCGACTGCTACTTGCCGTTAGGACTAGAGCCGTATGAAATGAGTCTCATCAAAGCTCTAAACCTTATCTTGGCCAAGACCTGGGGGAAGAGCTAGGCCTGGTCTACACTATAAACTTACGTTGGTAGAACTATGTCACTTAGTGGTTTGAAAAATCCACACCCCAGAGCGTTGCAACTATACCAGCCAAGCCCCTGGTGTAGACAGTGCTATGTCGAAGGGAGGGTTTCTCCAGTCAACACAGCTATCACCTCTCGCAGAGCTGGATTAACTATGCCAACTGGAGAAGCTGTCCCGCTGGTGTAGCAGTGTCTTCACTAAAGCACTACAGCAGTGCAACTGCGGCTTTTGAAGTGTAGACCTGCTCCAATCCTTATTGCACCTTTGGGCACCACTGCAGTTTAAATAAGGGATTAAACCACTAATGTTTCCTAAGATTAGTCCATATGGGGGCATAGAGGGACAAGTGAAACCTCAAAAGGTTCAGGGAACTTATTAAGCTTATCCAAGTGGAACCTCTTTAGGGTTGCCCATAATTGTTATCCCCAATGTCAAGCAATGGTACTAGCAGCTCATGGACTGGCATGTCAGAAGCAATCCATTGGCTTTTGTCTCTGGCACTGTATTTCCCCAGGTGGCTGACAGCAGGCTCAGTCTATTGCACAGAGGATGTATTCACAGCCTACCCTGTTACATTTAGTATAAACAAAAGCCAAAGAATGTTAAACTTTCTAACAGAATGCTACTGTAGCTATACAGATTAAACGGGGATGGGTTTTTTTAGACACAGAGCTGCTTTTGCTGTAGGAAATCTCATGTATTAGGGAAAGATCAATACCACAGCTAATGGCCTAAGGTATCAAAAATGGAGGAAATGAGAATGTTGTCTGGAAACCAGATGACGATAATCCTCAGGATAAATGGATTTAGAGATTTCCAAAGCCGGTTTAGTAAACAGAGGGCAGACTTAGGCAGTTATTTCAACAAGTTCCTTCACAAAAGGGAAAGAGATTGCCATTTTCCTGTTTGGTTTTAGTCCTGACATTGATGGCTCTTGGTGAATATTTATTAACTGTTTAGAAGTAGACTGACAGCCGCCATTCAGGCTCTCTCTTCTCTAGAAGAGAGCTGTCATGGGGCTGCCCCGCTGTGAAGAATTAAAGGAGCATAGTATAATTAATGCCAGTCAATATGAATTTATGGAAAATAGATTGTGTCAGACTAACTTGATATGATTTTTAAAATGAGATTACAAGCTTGGTTGATAAACATAACAGTGTTGATGTAATATACTTAGAATTTACTTAGTACTGCACAACATTTTGATTAAAAAACGAAAATGATATAAAATCAACATGGCACCCATTAAATGGATTAAAAGATGGCTAACTAATATATCTCCAAATGTAACTGTAAATAGGGAATCATCATCAAATGGGTCTGGATCATCAAGTGCAGGCTGTAGGGATTGGTTCTCAACCCTATGTTATTTAACATTTTTATCGATGACCTGGAAGAAAACATAAAAAATCACCAATATCGTTTGCAGATGACACAAAAATTGGGAGAGTGGTAAATAATGAAGAGGACAGATCACTGATACAGAGCGATCTGGATAGCTTGGTCAGCAGGGCACAAGCATGTAACTGTATAAATCTAGGAACAAAGAATGCAGGCCCACGGGGAAGGAAGGGATAGGTCAGTGGTTTGAGCATTGGCCTGCTAAACCCAGGGTTGTGAGTTCAATCCTTGAGGGGCCCATTTAGGGATCTGGGACAAAAATTGGGGATTGGTCCTGCTTTGAGCAGGGGGTTGGACTAGATGACCTCCTGAGGTCCCTTCCAACTCTGATATTCTATGACTTACATGGTGGGGACTCTATCCTGGGAAGCAGTGACTCTGAAAAAGATTTGGAGGTTGTAACGAATAAGCAGCTGAACAGGAGCTCCTATTATGACACTGTGGCCAAAAGAGCTAATCCAATCCTTGGATGCATAAACAGGGGAAACACTAGTAGTAGTAGAGAAGTTATTTTACCTCTGTATTTGGCTTTGGTGCAACTGCTGCTGGAATACTGTGTCCAGTTCTGGGGTCAACAATGCAGCAGGGGTGTTGATAGAAGAAGGAGAAGGTTCAGCGAGGAGCCACAAGAATGATTAAAGGATTAGAAAACATGCCTGATAGTGACTCAAGGAGCTCAACCTGTTAAGCTTAGCAGAGAGAAGGTTAAGGGGTGACTTGATTACAGTCTATTACTACCTATATGGGGGACAAGTATTTGATAATGGGCTCTTCAATCTAGCAGAGAAAGGTAGAACACGATGGCTGGAAATTAAAGCTAAAGAAATTCAGATCGGAAATAAGGTGTGAATTTTTAACAGTGAGGGTAATTAACCATTGGAAAAGTTTATCAAGGGTCATGATAGATTCTCCATGACCGGCAATTTTTAAATCACGATTGGATGTTTTTCTAAATTATCTGCTTTAGGAATTTTTTCAGGGAAGTTCTATGGCCTGTGTTATATTGAAAGTCAGACTAGATTATTACAATGGTCCCTTCTGGCCTTGGAATCTATGAATCTGAGTGTCCTCCTGTGGTAGGCCACAGCATGATGGGTGTGCTTGCCTCAGTTTCCCTTTTCAGATAAGCCAATAATTTCACTTCAAGCTCTCCTGACACAATAATACCCTCCTTTGGGCTTATTTATTATAAAAAACCTCACGCAAAATAGTCCATAACAGAAGTCCCAAACATATAGTCCATGTCTCACCCCAGTGCAAGCAGTCATGAAAACTCAAGACATCTTGTGTCTCATTGCCCAACATACCACACCCCAGCACCTTTGACCATGTCTGGTCTCCTTCAGTCCCCTTCTGTCCTTCTGCCATGACAGCCACACCAGCCCTTCCAACACAAAGTGCAACCCTGATCTTTACAGTGAGAATCCCCAGAGCCTTTCTCCAGGGAGCATCCCCCATTACCCCTCCTGATTCCTCTGGGTCCAGCTCTCTGGCCCTGGAGATGACAGTGAGTAAGTCCCTCTGCTGCTCATCCTCCCTTCAGCCTCAGCTTTCTGGCTTGGGGATGCCAGCCAATAAATGCCTCTTGCTGCTCTCCTGCCTCTTGATATAATGACTCCACGTGATCAAGAATCTACCATTTCACAGAAGTCAATGTGACTGCTCACACTATACAAAGTTTAGCATGTAGATCTTTTTAGGATTAGGCCCTAAAATATCATCAGTCTTTTTACTAATAATGTTGTGGGGGAAAATATCTATTTTTACAAGTTAATAGAAGGCATAAGGACAACTTTCTACTTCCTATGTCTCTAAGAAATCTCCCATACATATATGTTGATTATATTATTAGTAAGGTTGGTTTCTTGAAATATTATAAAATTACACTAGGAATTTGTCATCGTAGCCAGATGCCTTTCCATTTTATTAAATCTTTCACAGCCCTTGCCACCTTTTCCCAATGAAATTTCCTTTTCTCGCATAACAGAATCAAATTTCCTGAAGCTTTGTATCCCCTTCTAAATATTTGTTGCCCAAATGTGTAATTTTTGTTGCGCATATGTGTAACGTGTAATTTTTCAGGAATGTTCACCAATAGTTATTAAATAGTAACTTTAAGGGTGTATATTCTTGAAAATCCCTTCCCTAGTTTATCCTAGCAGGTGTTACCCAGGGTTTACAGAACCCAAAGCAGTGGTAATTTAATTATTTTACTCCAAATGGTGTCAGGAATAAATCAATGGGGATGCAGCTCCTCCATCTGATAAATGATTGGTACAAACAAGAGTGCTTTTACCTAACACTATTCATTTATTAGGTCTCAAGCACAGACACATATATGCTGTAGCAGTAGGTTCAGAGCATCCCAAATATTTATATTTACCCAAAGTCTGAGATGATTACAAGGAATCAGCAACCAGCCTTCCAGTGGCCCTCCTTCTGTCCAGCTGCTGGGGAATTTATGTGCCAACTCCTTGCCCAAATAAAAGCTTCCTCGGACTGCTCCAAAATATATCCTTTTGCCTAATCTTCTATGGCTAACTTAAACAAAGTACGTAACTCATAGTGATGCCTAATGGGTCACCATAGTAACCCCAGTGGGTCACCAATTCTCCTAATTTCAGCAAACTGCTCATTATCTCTTATCATCAAAACATTTCTAGTACTTCTAGTCATAACAAGAATAAAACTTGTATGTCAGGGGCACTAAACCAAGGTCAACTGTCCAAACATTCCTTCCATTCTCATGGTACATTAACTCTCTGTCCCATCGTCCCATTCTGATAAGCAGATCTGCAAACAAGAAGCTGTTTGGCCTTGCCTCTCAGAGCATAAGATTATTTCTAGCTATGTGGTATTTGATTTTCAGCTAGCAGTAGCTAAAGACACAAAATGGCTGACTGCAGTCATATCAAATTCTAGGTTTACACAGTCTGCTTTTTTTCCTTATTGGAGTCAGTCACAGTTTTCCTGACAGTTCGCTACCAAGTGTCCTACGGAATATTCAAATATCTCAAACACGACAACAACTGAATAATTCTTTGATTGCACCCACACGCACACTACATACATCCCTATCCCCATCCAGAAATCTCATCAGATCTTACAGCCTAAACTGACATCCTCAAAGGAAAATCTGGGTTACTGAAGGAAGTGGTGTTGGTGACTCAAGATGCATCACTACTGAGCCACCTTAGCATCGTGTGGAAGGGACACCATGCTAGTGCAGTTGCTGGTTTTTGAATGAGCTGTAAAATTGGGGTGCTGACTACATGTGGTCATGAAAAATCCTTTGACATTTCTCGTAAGGTTATGAATGTTGGCCCCTGTGATGTCCTGTCCCTCTAAATGCTTTGACTCCCCCCTCCTCAGTAGGGTTGCCAGCATCGTATTGCAAAAATATGAGATTGTTTTCTTACCACACTTAGGGAGGAGTACCCTGTAGCCACGGGGGCCGGGGTGGGGTGCCCAGGACCACAAAGGGAGGGGCATACTAACCATGTGACAATTGAGGAAACCTTCCTCTCCCTGCAACAGTCAGGCACTCTTGGCTTTCCTGTTGTTGTTTTTCAGTTTTGCTACCTGAACGATAAAGCAAGCATAGCAAACAGCTGCTTTTCTATCAGCTCCCTCTGTGTCTGTGTCTATCGCCTTCTCTGCTGGGTCCAAATATAACAGCCCCCATTTCCTGGCTCAATTCTTACTTGCATAATTCTGCCTTCTGTTTCCATAGAGTACAATATTTTTCTTTTTTCCTGTTTTAAATTTGTTACTGTGTGCGCCAGAGGTGGCTGCAAATCAGTAGTGGATGTGATGCAAGGTGTGTCACGCACAGGTGTGCTGGTGAAACTGTGAAATATATTTGCAGACAACAGCCTCTGAAATGAGTCAGAATTACACCAGCTAAAGTCATACTGACCCATATGTACTGACTTCAGTGGCTGCTGGTATAGCAGGCAAACTGAAGGTACTTTAGAACCTTTGGCTTCTGATAAAATATCGTCCGACTTGTTGGATTAAATGTCATCAAAACATCAGCGTTGTGCAAAGAAATTGTAATGTGTTCATCTTTTATCTATGTGTGTTCAGTAGGGGTTTGCATCAGATGTGTGTGTGCACAAATTTTGCACAGAGCGAAACTTTCTGCATAATGAATGTGACTATATTAGACTAGCAGAAAATGTGCTCATTTTCTAAGCTGTGCTGGGGAAGGTGATGCGTCATCCCGGAACTAGAGCCTGATTAAGCCGCATGCGGGAATGAGCCGTTCCTGTTTTAGGCTGGTCTGGTGACTCTCAGAGCAGGTATTTGAGGCCTTGTCTACACTACAAAGTTTTGTCAACAAAAGTCAGGTTTTGTCAACAAAATAGTGGAGGTGCACACACAACAATTCTCCTCTTGCTGATTTAACTCCTTTGCTACATTGCCATAATAAAAACACCTTGATGGGTGGCATAGAGCTTTTTGTGAAGAAGTTAGAGCTGACCATGCCGGCTTTCTGCAGCAAGCGTGCTCCTACCTGAGGGGGAAAGAAGTCCAAGAGAGCTGGCTGTATTTTAAAGAAGCCTTATTGAGAGAGCAGGAACAAACCATCCCAATGTGCAGAAAGAATAGTAAATATGGCAGGCTATCAGCCTGGCTTAACAGAGAAATCTTCGGTGAGTTTAAACACAAAAAGGAAGCTTACAAGAAGTGGAAACTTGGACAGATGATTAGGGAGGAGTATAAAGATAGTGCTCAAGCATGCAGGGGTGTAATCAGGAACGCCAAAGCACAATTAGAGTTGCAGCTACCAAAGGATGTGTAACACGAGGGGTTTCTACAGGTATATTAGCAACAAGAAGGACAGGGAAAGTGTGGGCCCCTTTCTGAATGGGGGAGGCAACCTAGTGACAGAGGATGTGGAAAAAGCTGAAGTACTCAATGCTTTTTTTGTCTCAGTCTTCATAGACAAGGTCAGCTCCCATACTGCTGCACTGGGCAGCACAGTATGGGGAGGAAGTGAGCAGCCCTGAGTGGTGAAAGAACAGATTAAGGACTATTTTGAAAAACTGGACATGCACAAGTCCATGGGGCCAGATCTCATGCATCCGAGGATGCTGAGGGAGTTGGCTGATGTGATTGCAGAACTGTTGGCCATTATCTTTGAAAACTTGTGGCAATCGGGGGAGATCCCGGATGACTGGAAGAAGGCAAATATAGTGCCCATCTTTTTAAAAGGGAAGAAGGAGAATCCGGGGAACTACAGACCAGTCATCCTCACCTCCGTCCCCTGAAAAATCATGGAGCAGGTCCTCAAGAAATCCATTCTGAAGCACTTGGAGGAGAGGACTGAGATGATGAGAGAACTGGCTCTGTGGATATGGGGAAAGTGGTGGATGTGATATACTGTGACTTTAGCAAAGCTTTTGACACGGTCTTCCACAGTATTCTTGCCAGCAAGTTAAAGATATATGGATTGGATGAGGCGGGAAAAAACTGGCTAGATCGTCGGGCTAAATGAGCAGAGATCAATGGCTCCATATCTAGTTGGCAGCTGGTATCAAGCGGAGTGCCCCCTGGGTCGGACATGGGGCCGGTTTTGTTCAACATCTTCATTAATGATCTGGATGATGGGATGGATTGCACCCTCAGCAAGTTCGCAGATGACACTAAGCTAGGGGGAGAAGTAGATACACTGGAGGGTAGGGATAGGGTCCAGAGTGACCTTGACAATTGGAGGATTGGGCCAAAAGAAATCTGATGAGGTTCAAGAAGGATAAGTGTGGAGTCCTGCATTTAGAATGGAAGAATCCCATGCACCACTACAGATTGGGGACCGACTGGCTAAGGGGCAGTTCTGCAGAAAAGGACCTGAAGATTACAGTGGACAAGAAGCTGAATATGAGTCAGCAGTGTGCCCTTGTTGCCAAGAAGGCTAACAGCATATTGGGCTGCATTAGTAGGAGCATTGCTAGTAGATCGAGGGAAGTGATTATTCCCCTCTATTCGGCACTGGTGAGGCCACATCTGGAGTACTGCTTCCAGTTTTGGGTCCCCCACTACAGAAAGGATGTGGACAAATTGGAGAGCATCCAGTGGAAGGCAACAAAAATTATTAGGGGGCTGGGGCACATGACTTACGAGGAGAGGCTGCGGGAACTGGGCTTATTTAGTCTGCAGAAGAGAAGAGTGAGGGGGGATTTGATAGCAGCCTTCAACTACCTGAAGGGGGTTCCAAAGAGGATGGATCTAGACTGTTCTCAGTGGTGGCAGATGACAGAACAAGAAGCAGTGGTCTCAAGTTGCAGTGGGGGAGGTCTAGGTTGGATATTAGGAAAAACTATTTCACTAGGAGGGTGGTGAAGCACTGGAATGGGTTACGTAGGGATGTGGTGGAATCTCCATCCTTAGAGGTTTTAAGATCAGGCTTGACAAAGCCCTGGCTGGGA
This sequence comes from Lepidochelys olivacea, assembly GCF_965140295.1. Taxonomy (NCBI): domain Eukaryota; kingdom Metazoa; phylum Chordata; order Testudines; family Cheloniidae; genus Lepidochelys; species Lepidochelys olivacea. Next base: position 14,658,607 of record NC_140412.1, read on the forward strand.
TGATTTAATTGGGGATGGGTCCTGCTTTGAGCAGGGGGTTGGACTAGATGACCTCCTGAGGTCCCTTCCAACCCTAATCGTCTATGATTCTGTGATTCTTCTATGAGTACACTGGAGCTGCTGGATCCACTGGGTCTCTGGGGAGAGGAGGCTGTGCAATCGCAGCTCTGATTCAGCTGTAGGAACTTTGACATCCATTGCTTGTGGCATGGATGAGAAGGGGCATGAAAGGGACATGCAGCAGTGCTATGCTAAGATCAAGTGGCAGGTGCACCAGAAGGCAAGGGATGCCAACCATCGCTCTGGTGAGGTGTCAAAAACATGCCGCTTCTACAAGGAGCTGCACATCATCCTCGGCAGTGACTCAACCTCCACTGTGAAGAGCCCCGTGGATACTTTGAGGGGGACTGGAAGCAGTGGCCAGCAGAGTCAACCCCGAGGAAAAAGTGGTGGACAAGAAAGTAGAGTTGGAGGAGGACGTAGGACAGGCGACTGTCTCGTCCAGGGGCATGGCTAGCCAGGACCTCTTTTTAACTCCAGAGGGTTCTAGCCAGTCCCAGCAGTCCAGCTGTGGTGCACCTGAAGCAGGAGAGGGGAGCTCCAGAAAGTATTAATTTTGCTTTGATACTGCATGGTTACATGAGGTAGGGATGTCCTTTATGCTGTTACATGGCGTATCTGGGAGAAGGGATAGAAATTAACCACACTAGATACTGTTTGCATGTAAAAAGAAAAGGAGTGCTTGTGGCACGTTAGAGACAAACCAATTTATTTGAGCATAAGCTTTCGTGAGCTACAGCTCACTTCATCGGATGCATAAAGTGGAAAATACAGTGAGGAGATTTATATACACACAGACCATGAAAAAATGGGTTTTTATCATACATATTGTAAGGAGAGTGATCACTTAAGATGAGCTATTACCAGCAGGAGAGTGGGGTTGGGGGAGAGAAAACCTTTTGAAGTATAATCAAGGTGGGCCATTTCCAGCACATTTCCAGGAGTTAATAAGAACGTCTGAGGAACAGTGGGGGTGGGGAGGAATAAACAAGGGGAAATAGTTTTACTTTGTATAATGACTCAACCACTCCTAGTCTCTATTCAAGCCTAAGTTAATTGTATCCAATTTGCAAATTAATTCCAATTCAGCAGTCTCTTGTTGGAGTCTGTTTCTGAAGTTTTTTTGTTGAAGAATAGTCACTTTTAGGTCAGAAATCGAGTGACCAGAAAGATTGAAGTGTTCTCCGACTGGTTTATGAATGTTATAATTCTTGACATCTGATTTGTGTCCATTTATTCTTTTACGTAGAGACTGTCCAGTTTGACCAATGTACATGGCAGAGGGGCATTGCTGGCACATGATGGCATAGATCACATTGGTAGATGTGCAGGTGAACGAGCCTCTGATAGTGTGGCTGATGTGATTAGGCCCTATGATAGTGCCCCCTGAATAGATATGTGGGCACAGTTGGCAACGGGCTTGGTTGCAAGGATAGGGTCCTGGGTTAGTGGTTCTGTTGTGTGGTGTGTGGTTGCTGGTGAGTATTTGCTTCAGGTTGGGGGCTGTCTGTAGGCAAGGACTGGCCTGTCTCCCAAGATCTGTGAGAGTGATGGGTCGTCCTTCAGGATAGGCTGTAGATCCTTGATAATGTGTTGAAGAGGTTTTAGTTGGAGGCTGAAGGTGATGGCTCGTGGCGTTCTGTTATTTTCTTTGTTGGGCCTGTCCTGTAGTAGGTGACTTCTGGGTACTCTTCTGGCTCTGTCAATCTGTTTCTTCACTTCAGCAGGTGGGTATTGTAGTTGTAAGAATGCTTGATAGAGATCTTGTAGGTGTTTGTCTCTGTCTGAGGGGTTGGAGCACATGTAGTTGTATCTTAGAGCTTGGCTATAGACAATGGATCGTGTGGTGTGGTCTGGATGAAAGCTGGAGGCACGTAGGTAGGAATAGCGGTCAGTAGGTTTCCGGTATAGGGTGGTGTTTATGTGACCATCGCTTATTAGCACTGTAGTGTCCAGGAAGTGGATCTCTTGTGTGGACTGGTCCAGGCTGAGGTTGATGTTGGGATGGAAATTGCTGAAATCATGGTGGAATTCATAGAATCATAGAATCATAGAATCATAGAATATCAGGGTTGGAAGGGACCCCAGAAGGTCATCTAGTCCAACCCCCTGCTCAAAGCAGGACCAATTCCCAGTTAAATCATCCCAGCCAGGGCTTTGTCAAGCCTGACCTTAAAAACCTCTAAGGAAGGAGATTCTACCACCTCCCTAGGTAACGCATTCCAGTGTTTCACCACCCTCTTAGTGAAAAAGTTTTTCCTAATATCCAATCGAAACCTCCCCCACTGCAACTTGAGACCATTACTCCTCGTTCTGTCATCTGCTACCATTGAGAACAGTCTAGAGCCATCCTCTTTGGAACCCCCTTTCAGGTAGTTGAAAGCAGCTATCAAATCCCCCCTCATTCTTCTCTTCTGCAGGCTAAACAATCCCAGCTCCCTCAGCCTCTCCTCATAACTCATGTGTTCCAGTCCCCTAATCATTTTTGTTGCCCTTCGCTGGACTCTCTCCAATTTATCCACATCCTTCTTGAAGTGTGGGGCCCAGAACTGGACACAGTACTCCAGATGAGGCCTCACCAATGTCGAATAGAGGGGAACGATCACGTCCCTCGATCTGCTCGCTATGCCCCTACTTATACATCCCAAAATGCCATTGGCCTTCTTGGCAACAAGGGCACACTGCTGACTCATATCCAGCTTCTCGTCCACTGTCACCCCTAGGTCCTTTTCCGCAGAACTGCTGCCTAGCCATTCGCTCCCTAGTCTGTAGCTGTGCATTGGGTTCTTCCGTCCTAAGTGCAGGACCCTGCACTTATCCTTATTGAACCTCATCAGATTCCTTTTGGCCCAATCTTCCAATTGGTCTAGGTCCTTCTGTATCCTATCCCTCCCCTCCAGTGTATCTACCACTCCTCCCAGTTTAGTATCATCCGCAAATTTGCTGAGAGTGCAATCCACACCATCCTCCAGATCATTTATGAAGATATTGAATAAAACCGGCCCCAGGACCGACCCTTGGGGCACTCCACTTGATACCGGCTGCCAACTAGACATGGAGCCATTGATCACTACCCGTTGAGCCCGACAATCTAGCCAGCTTTCTACCCACCTTATAGTGCATTCATCCAGCCCATACTTCCTTAACTTGCTGACAAGAATACTATGGGAGACCGTGTCAAAAGCTTTGCTAAAGTCAAGAAACAATACATCCACTGCTTTCCCTTCATCCACAGAACCAGTAATCTCATCATAAAAGGCGATTAGATTAGTCAGGCATGACCTTCCCTTGGTGAATCCATGCTGGCTGTTCCTGATCACTTTCCTCTCATGCAAGTGCTTCAGGATTGATTCTTTGAGGACCTGCTCCATGATTTTTCCAGGGACTGAGGTGAGGCTGACTGGCCTGTAGTTCCCAGGATCTTCCTTCTTCCCTTTTTTAAAGATTGGCACTACATTAGCCTTTTTCCAGTCATCCGGGACTTCCCCGGTTCGCCACGAGTTTTCAAAGATAATGGCCAGTGGCTCTGCAATCACAGCCACCAATTCCTTCAGCACTCTCGGATGCAACTCGTCCGGCCCCATGGACTTGTGCACGTCCAGCTTTTCTAAATAGTCCCTAACCGCCTCTATCTCCACAGAGGGCTGGCCATCTCTTCTGCATTTTGTGATGCCCAGCGCAGCAGTCTGGGAGCTGACCTTGTTAGTGAAAACAGAGGCAAAAAAAGCATTGAGTACATTAGCTTTTTCTACATCCTCTGTCACTAGGTTGCCTCCTTCATTCAGTAAGGGGCCCACACTTTCCTTGGCTTTCTTCTTGTTGGCAACATACCTGAAGAAACCCTTCTTGTTACTCTTGACATCTCTCGCTAGCTGCAGCTCCAGGTGCGATTTGGCCCTCCTGATTTCATTCCTACATGCCCGAGCAATATTTTTATACTCTTCCCTTGTCATATGTCCAACCTTCCACTTCTTGTAAGCTTCTTTTTTATGTTTAAGATCCGCTAGGATTTCACCATTAAGCCAAGCTGGTCGCCTGCCATATTTACTATTCTTTCGACTCATTGGGATGGTTTGTCCCTGTAACCTCAACAGGGATTCCTTGAAATACAGCCAGCTCTCCTGGACTCCTTTCCCCTTCAAGTTAGTCCCCCAGGGGATCCTGGCCATCCGTTCCCTGAGGGAGTCGAAGTCTGCTTTCCTGAAGTCCAGGGTCCTTATCCTGCTGCTTACCTTTCTTCCCTGCGTCAGGATCCTGAACTCAACCAACTCATGGTCACTGCCTCCCAGATTCCCATCCACTTTTGCTTCCCCCACTAATTCTACCCGGTTTGTGAGCAGCAGGTCAAGAAAAGTGTCCCCCCTAGTTGGCTCCTCTAGCACTTGCGCCAGGAAATTGTCCCCTACGCTTTCCAAAAACTTCCTGGATTGTCTATGCACCGCTGTATTGCTCTCCCAGCAGATATCAGGAAAATTAAAGTCACCCATGAGAATCAGGGCATGCGATCTAGTAGCTTCCGTGAGCTGCCGGAAGAAAGCCTCATCCACCTCATCCCCCTGGTCCGGTGGTCTATAGCAGACTCCCACCACTACATCACTCTTGTTGCTCACACTTCTAAACTTAATCCAGAGACACTCAGGTTTTTCTGCAGTTTCGTACCGGAGCTCTGAGCAGTCATACTGCTCCCTTACATACAGTGCTACTCCCCCACCTTTTCTGCCCTGCCTGTCCTTCCTGAACAGTTTATAACCATCCATGACAGTACTCCAGTCATGTGAGTTATCCCACCAAGTCTCTGTTATTCCGATCACGTCATAGTTCCTTGACATCACCAGGACCTCCAGTTCTCCCTGCTTGTTTCCAAGGCTTTGTGCATTTGTATATAAGCACTTGAGATAACCTGTTGATCGCCCCTCATTGCCAGTATGAGGCAGGAGCCCTCCCCTTACAGACATTCCTGCCTGTGCTTCCTCCCGGTATCCCGCTTTCCCACTTACCTCAGGGCTTTGGTCTCCTTCCCCCGGTGAACCTAGTTTAAAGCCCTCCTCACTAGGTTAGCCAGCCTGCTGGCAAAGATGCTCTTCCCTCTCTTCGTAAGATGGAGCCCGTCTCTGCCCAGCACTCCTCCTTCATGGAACACCATCCCATGGTCAAAGAAACCAAAGCCTTTTTTCTCAAGGAAAAAAAACCAAAATTCCTCAAGGGCTTCTTTTCCATGGGTCCAGATGATGAAGATGTCATCAATATAGCGCAAGTAGAGTAGGGGCGTTAGGGGACGAGAGCTGAGGAAGCGTTGTTCTAAGTCAGCCATAAAAATGTTGGCATACTGTGGGGCTACTGTGAAGGTATACATTGTCCCCAAATGTGAAATAGTTATGGGTGAGGACAAAGTCACAAAGTTCAGCCACCAGGTTTGCCGTGACATTATCGGGGTTCGTCTCATTCCCCTGGGCAGCTATGCAGTGGGGGCCCTGTGGAAACATTTTTTAATGCACACTGAGATCTCCTGAGACTCCTCCAGAGAGATCTCTAGGAAACTTTCCTGAAGGTACTCTGTAATCCTCTTCTTAAAGCTCCTTGGCAGAGCGGCTTTGTTTCTTCCCCCATTGTAGGAAAATCGGCCATGCCAATCAGCAATTACTTCTGCAGGAACCAAAGCAGCACACAGGCAAGCAGCATACAGACTGGGTCTGAAGCCACACACATGCAGGAGATGCACCCTTGCATCTTCCATTACCCCCAGTCGTGCGATTTCAGCTCTGATCACCCCTGCCTGTGGAAAACGGGGCCAATACTCAGAACGGTGTTCCTAGGTGCTTGTACTGATCCCCTTCTGAAACCACCCAGACCCTTTGCTCCAACATGCACCTTCCCCAGCTCAGTTCAACTCACTGTGTTTAGTGGTCTCCCCGAGCTGCGTGCTCGCCAAGGGAAAGTGAGAAAGAGGTGTATGTAATTTTTGATTAAAGACTGTGAGTGCATTCACAATACAGACTCTGTGCACTGTTTCTTTTGCTTTTGCAGATGTGCCCTAACGGGCCAGCTTCCATGCACCAGCAGAGCGCCTCCATCAGACAAGGAGGCGAATGAGGAGGAGTAAGGAGGACATGTTTCGAGAAGTGCTGCAATCATCTGATCATGCTTATAGTGAGCACAGAACATGGAGAGAGGCAATAAATGAAAAACTAAAATTGGATAGCCAAGAGAGGAGACGGGGCAGGAGTGGATAATAGAGGGGCAGGAGCAGATGATAAAGCTCATGGAGGACCAAACAGAGAGGCTCAGGTCCCTGATTGTGCTGCACTCAGAACACATCTGTACTCAACTCCCCCTGCAGCCCACACAGAACTGCATTCCATGCCCTCCCCACACACTTTCCTCACGTGTATTGCAAGCCCGTCACCATACCCCTCACACTCCACCCCAGGGACATATTCCATAACAACAGCTGGACATTCCCTTAGCGGTGAGATCCTCATTTCAGAGTGAAGGCGGAGTCTCCAGAGAGGGGGCGGAATGGGGTGGGAAGAGGCAGAGTGAGGGTGGAGCCTCAAGGAAGGGGGAGGAGTGGAAGTGGAATGAGGTGGGGGCAAAAGATCTATCTGGCTTTAAGATTAAACTTGATAAGTTTATGGAGGAGATGGTATGATGGGATAATATGGTTTTGGTAAATAAATATTCATGGTAAATAGGCCCAATGGCCTGTGATGGGATATTAGATGGGGTGGGATCTGAGTTACCCAGGAAAGAATTTTCTGTAGTATCTGGCTGGTGAATCTTGCCCATATGCTCAGGGTTTAGCTGATCGCCATATTTGGGGTCGGGAAGGAATTTTCCTCCAGGGCAGATTGGAAGAGGCCCTGGAGGTTTTTCGCCTTCCTCTGTAGCAAGGGGCACGGGTCACTTGCTGGAGGATTCTCTGCTCCTTGAAGTCTTTAAACCACGATTTGAGGACTTCAATAGCTCAGACATAGGTGAGAGGTTTTTTGCAGGAGTGGTGGGTGAAATTCTGTGGCCTGCGTTGTGCAGGAGGTCAGACTAGATGATCATAATGGTCCCTTCTGACCTAAATATCTATGAATCTATGAATCTATGAGGTGGGGTGAGGCAGGGCCTCGGGGGGAGGGGTGGAGTGGACACAGGGCCTCAGAGAAGAGCCGGGGTGGAGCATCCCCGAGGAAAACTAAAAGTCAAAGCCTATATCTGCAGCCACTGCTCATCATCCCATATCTGCATCATAATGTGATCCCACTGCTCAATGCTTGTTTCCTGAGCCCAATAGCAGCGGTTCACCATGTGCAGCTGCTCCATGAATGCCAAGATCAATCTTGACTCGTTTCTTTCCATGGCACACAGCAGAGCAGGCACCATGGATTCCTGGTCAGATTCACGGTTCATGAAATACTGCAGCATTGACCGCATTGTGTTCATAATGCTCATCACAAGACTGGAGAGCAGTGCAGGATCCATGCTTTCAGGCAGAGATGGGGGGTACAAAGTTTACAGGTGCAGTTAAAAAATGGCTCAAAATATAGTTGGAGGCCCTTGGAATTATGGGATGGAAAAAACTGCATCATGGGGCAATGAGCCAGCCCCCATGATGCACTGTGATCCTTTCCCAGAACTTCTAGAGGCAGAAGGTGGCAATTTGTACAGTGGGATAGCTACCCACGGTGCATTGTTCTCCCTGTCAGTGCTAGAACACCAAATGTAGATATGCTCCTTTGACACTTTGTGTGAACATGCACAAGTGATGTAATTGCAGCCGTTTATGATCATCGATGTAACTTAAGTAGACTTAACTCTGTACGGTAGACATGGCCTTAAGTCTCACAGGAGAACCAGTAGCTCAGTCTGCTCACTGTTGCTTCATGGCTTGGAACTCATCTCTTCCTGAGAGTTATGACAGCCTCCACAGGCATCAGCCTGCTCCAGCCCTGCTCTTGTCCCTAGTCCTGTTTAGAGTGATCAGATAGCAAGTGTGAAAAATTGGGACACTTTTTTGGGAGTGAGAGAGGGTATAGTTGCCTATATAAGACAAAGATATCAGGATATCTGGTCACCGTAGTCCTACTCCAGCCCTGCTCTGACTCCAGCCTAGTTCCCAGCCCTGCTCTTGCCTGATTCAGCACTGCCCCTGACTTCTGATTCCAATGCTGACGTCTGGCTCCAACCACTAGGTCTGGCTACCACTGTCCCACTAGATCTGATTATCCTTGTCTCAATTTCTGACTAACTGGAGCAAAGTGCAGTGAGACTGTCCTTGTCCTCTCAGCATCACACTTAAGAGTAGACGCCTCCAAAAGAAGAAAAAGGAGGTGGACAATTAGGACTGGAATTTGGACTTCTTCCAGGAGGCTTGATTGACTTTGTCAGTCATGTCCTAGTTTGACCTTTTCATTTTTCAATGATAATTAAACACACTGATGTCTGCTTGGATCTTCTATCTGACTAGCTATCCACCTTTATTGACAAGTTAAAATCTATGCAGAAGAGATCCAAACTGGTTGTCCATGTTGGCTTTCTTTTATGAGAACTCCATTACACCAAGTAATTAGCAATAAAAATACTGTTTGAGAACAGTGTATAACATTAGGGTTGGAGTAATTTGGTTTCTAACTGAATGATCTGACAGCTACTGCAAGATTAATTAGGTGAATGAAATCTGAATAGATAGTTATAATTATTTTATAAAGCATATTTCTGTCCAAATTACTTTCTTTGACATTCTCTTTTTAGAGTTATTGACAAGGAACTGTATGACTTGAGGGATTGGTAACAGGATATGGAATCTTATGTTGCCACTTCAGATCAAGCCCCAGTCAATAATGACAGAGTGTTTCCAACTGATGCTTGCTGAATGACAATTGCGAGATGAATTGGTGTCATAAATATAAAGGGAAGGGTAACCACCTTTCTGTATACAGTGCTATAAAATCCCTCCTGGCCAGAGGGAAAGTCCTTTTACCTGTAAAGGGTTAAGAAGCTCGGGTAACCTAGTTGGTGTCTGACCCAAAATGACCAATGAGGGGACAAGATACTTTCAAATCTGGAGTGGGGGGAAAAGGCTTTTGTCTGTCTGTGTGATACCTTTGCCGGGAACAGATCAAAGATGCAAGCCCTCCAACTCCTGTAAAGTTAGTAAGTAATCTAGCTAGAAAATGCATTAGGTTTTCTTTGTTTTGGCTTGTGAAATTCGCTGTGCTGGAGGAAATGTGTATTCCTGTTTTTGTGTCTTTTTGTAGCTTAAGATTTTGTCTAGAGGGATTCTCTGTGTTTTGAATCTGACTGCCTGTAAGATTATCTTCCATTTTGATCTTACAGAGTTGTTCTCTTATCTTCTTTTGTTCTTCTAATAAAGTTCTGTTTTTAAGAATCTGATTGGGGTTTTTTGGGTCTTAAAAATCCAAGGCTGGTTTGTGCTCATCTTGTTTATTCTCAAGCCTCCCCAGGATAGGGGGTGTAAGGGCTTGGGGGGATATGTTGGGGAAATAGGAATTCCAAGTGGTCATTTCTCTGATTCTTTGTTAAATCACTTGGTGGTGGCAGCGTACCTAATCTAAGGGCCAAACTTTGTGCCTTGGGGAAGTTTTAACCTAAACTGGTAAAAATAAGCTCAGGGGGTCTTTCATGTGGGTCCACACATCTGTACCCTAGAGTTCAGAGTGGGAAAGGAACCCTGACAATTGGTGATCACAGTCCAGTGTCCAATAGGCAATTACCCGTATCACAAAAAAAAAATGCACTTATACTGTGTTTGTCTTCTTGTTGGCAGTTTCCGCACTGAGGCCAAGGGGTAAATGACTCATCCTTCCCTCTCCAGTAGTTGTCTCTTCAGATCAGGATTGAGGCACATTTCTGAGTAAGTTTCCACTTTCCACTTTGTGCTTTCCAATTGCCCTGGCTGTATCCAGCTTCTGACTGCCAAATGCTGGGACTGGAGGACAGGAAATGGATCACTTGATGATTGCCCTGTTCTGTTCATTCCCATTGAAGCATCTGACATTGGCCACTGTTGGAAGACAGGATACCGGGCTAGACGGACCATCGGTCTAAACCAGCGTGTCCATTCTAATGTTCTCATTATAAGCAGAAGGCTTGATTCTCTAGGACTGACAGTCTGGCATTTTTCATAATTACTGATATTCACACCTTCATATTTACTGGTAAGTCACTGCTATATAAGGTGAGCAAAGACATAGAACTGATTTTTGCAGTACTTCATCATCCCATTCCATTCTAGATTGTTCTTGCTCATGCAAGTACCCTTCATCTTTCAGTGCCAGCTCCTTGCCCATTCTTACACAGCCATGAGTGACAGGATATCAGGGAAAACTTCCTAATTAGACGGTAAATCATAGTCTGCCTGGGGAAATGTTGGAAGACCCACCAAATGAAACTTAAAATTAGGGGGGATAAAGCACTGGGGAGTGGGGAGAATACATTGTTGAGGACAGTCCAGCAGTGTCAGAGGAATAGAGTGGTTAACTTCAAATATCTTTTCCATCTATAACTTATAAGGTTCTGTGACAGCTCATAAATGTGAGTCTGTGTCACCACTGCCCATAGCTCTCTCTCGCCTTTTTGTCATATCACTGACCTAGCTAAATAGGGGATTTGTGTGTTACTGTATCAAGTGCTTTCCTAAAAACAAGGTAAACACATCTGTATCTTTATTTTTAAGAAAAATAATAAACACCACTTCTCTGTTGGCTCAGTTGATCCCAAAGTCTCCAATTCTTAATTATTATTTCTTGCAACTCTGTCCTAGTCAAATCCTAACTTGCCACATGTTCTCCCATTGTGTCCTTCGACACTACTATCTGCCCCGTGCCTTGATTACCATTTGTTCCAAAGAATTCATCCCAACGTGACAAGTTAAGCCTGATCAGTCAGCGTTTGTTCTCTCAAAGGCCTCCAGCTGTTTTTAAGTAACATCCCTTGTCACATTCTAGAAAGTCCAACAGACTGAATGAAACAAAACTAACTTTTATCACTACAAAGCTAACTAAAATCTGGTCTAATGCTACTCTAATTGACTTCTGAGCCTTACCACAAACCTTGGACTGACCTCTTGTTGGGCAAATACAACAACCATGACCATTAGGCTACCTGGCTGGGGCCCTTAAATCCACCCTGCTTTCCAGCTGCAGATTAAATAACGGTGAGCCTTTTAAATTTTGGAAGTTGCAACTTTCAATCACCCGCTTCTCCTCATCGTTTTACAGCACCGGAGTTTGTCAGGATTGGGCTCACTGATTGTCCTGCCTATGAACTTGGACAGGTGGAAGGCATGTCCTTTTCTGTCTAGGTCATAGAATCATAGAAGATCAGGATTGGAAGAGACTTCAAGAGGTTGTCTAGTCCAACCCCCTTTGACCCTGCTCAAAGTAGGACCAGGTCCTATGCCTTTGGAATGCTCTCTCCCTGGATTACTTGCATTAGTGCTGTACAGCTCTGGCATCATTTGCTGGTGCCTACAGTCTTTTCTTTTGCTCTCACATTATTTATTTCCAGTAGCTTTATTTGCCATTTTAACATTTTCACTCGGGATTTCTTGGTTAGGTATTTGGGCACACAACCAGCTGTTGAATTTGTGCTTTACATGATTAAAATGGCTACAAGTTGCTGGACAATATGGGGCCCCAGGAAATGTAAACGTCATGTTATTTCAGTGAAGACAGAATTGATAATAGTGGACTCATATGCTGCAGTAATAGGTACAACAAGGCATTAATCCTCATGCACACGTTTGGAGAAGATTTGGGAAATAGAATGGAGTCAAATACTGTAACAATGGGCACATCTAGCTGTTTGCTTTTATTGTAGTGTAGAAAGAGAATCTACTGCTACTTTATTAAATAAAAATATATTTTATAAATTCCTCTCTTGCTAAAGCAGAAAATTTATTGGAAGGAAAATTCCCTTGAATTGTCTCTCAGAGGCAACGGTGAAGCACTGCTTGGAGTGTGAATAAAGAGGAAATGCTTAATAAGGAGGATATACAGCAAGCATGGTAAACAAAACCTATCCTATCCTGCCTACCCAGCTCATTCCCCTTGGTTAATATACTCCTTCTTTGCTCCTTACGCCAGACCTTGCCGAATGTCCCTTTCTCTCCAGTTTGTAATGCATCCTATTTATGTTGAATTCTTTTGAATTCTTGGGATAAACTGAGTGAGCAAGTCACCCAGACGCTATAGAGTCGGAATAACAATAGGCAGACATTCATTGGACAATAGGCAGACATTCATTGACTACAGTGAGCTTGGGATTTGCCCAGATCCTGGGAGGGGATCTAAGCACTGCACATGCCCAGACTTTATGGGAACATTCTAATAAGGACTTTGTCTCTATCGACCCCTTGCCAACGGCCCTTTAGGGAACTCCAGAGAAAAGGTCCCCTCGGAAAAAGAGTTCCTTGGGAAGGCCACACTTTAGGGAGCCATTTAATGACATCTTACTTCCATGCACGAACCCAACAGGGTTTGTGTTGAACAGCCAGCCTGCGTGAGCCAAGGCACAATGACAACCTTGAGTTTGGGAGTTTAATATTCCATTAATTGCTGCAATAAAAAAAGCAAACTTGGCAACACCAGTTTCACTCAAATGCCTCCTCACGAAATAAACGGTGGGTCAGTTCCACCTACGGTGTTACCAAGAGACTATTACTATGATCATTACAATGTCTCTTATACAGGCACCTCCCACAGTGCCAGCCATTTAAACAGAGCTAGAGTCTCTAAGAAGAAATGTTCTTGAATCAGGTCTTTAAACTGAAACATCAGCTAAAGCCCCAGAGGACATTGTTGGACTGCTTTGGGCTGCAAGTTAACCTCCTTCTGTTTGGGAAAGCCTAAAAATTAAGTATCACAGATGAGCATTTAATTTAGGTTTAATGGAGGCAGGTATCATAGGCTGCTGCATTTGCCTATTAAAGGGAAACTTATTGAGATTTGAAATGGGATCACTTCTGCTGTCATATAGTTAACAAAAGTGAATAATTAGACATTTATAAATTAAACATGTAAGACACGGGTAGGCATTTCTGAATTGGCACTTAACAAGCAAACCTGAGGGAAAGTGATTAGATATTTATTGTTTCAAAGATTTATTGGCATGTGATGTTAATAAATATTCTAACTGATATCTACCTGGTTTTCTGTGGCTATCTAGTTATATGAAAATGCAAAGCCTTGCTCATTTTATATAGGTAATGAAAATGCAAATTTAAGTAAATTCTGAACTCAGCATCCCAAGCTCTTACTGTGCCATTCCCATTTTTGGCAATGCAAAAACCACAATTGGGGAACACAGAGCATCTTCATCTCCATTGACCTGGCAGTTGACAGCATTCAGTGTCTCTTAGGATGAGCCCATTTGTTTGGTTTTACACAGTGATGGCAGTTAGCAATATTTCTTCCATTTTTGAAAGACTCTACTAGTTTTATAAAAATTTCCTATATTTCAGTGGGTTATGCTAGTAAAGCTGACGTTATCTCTCCATCCAGTAGAAACTTCAGATGCACCCACTGCAGTAAGAGAATAATTCCCGTACACTAGTCATGCTTATCAACTCTAACCATGGTACCACATGAGTAGTCTCTTGCCCAGAGCTCTTCTAATGCTCCTTTAACAATCAAATGGTGTTTGCTTTATTTTAATATTAAATAAGTGATCGCTTCCATCTGCTCTTTTGTGACACAAGTGAGAGATTTATTTAAGGCATGCATAGCTAGGGTTTGTTTGTGTTACTTACCAGTGGAGACTGTTCAGTAAGTCTGTGCAATCAAGCTGACCATCTTTCAGTCAACAGTTTATTTTATCAGGTTTCAGAGTAACAGCCGTGTTAGTCTGTATTCGCAAAAAGAAAAGGAGCACTTGTGGCACCTTAGAGACTAACCAATTTGTTTGAGCATGAGCTTTCGTGAGCTACAGCTCACTTCGTGCGTTTTGCTTTGGCAAAGGTTTTGCTCAGAGTTTGAATCTGAGACAAAAATGGCGTCCTCTTAAACATTTTGGCCATATTTTCAGAACTGTTCCCAAAGTTTGGGTGTGTCAAGTTGTGGGTGCCCCCCAATATTAGAGGTATAAGGTCTGATTCCTACAGGTATCTTTCTGTGATTAGTCCTTATTGTCCTGGCCTCATTACCATAATGTGGAATTCACCAACTCTGCCCACTGATGTGCATTCTCAAACATCTGGCTGCTCCATCACACATATTCCAATTTCAAGAGGGAGAAAAAGACTAAAATCTTCCCCAACAAAATACCTTTGGCCTAGGGGAAGGTATACATGGCTTGGAGTCAGAAGACCTTAGATTCTGGTCTCCTATGGACTGCTGTTACTATTGCTGTGCATCTGTGATCCTTCCTGGGGGTACTTAAGGTTATGAGGCACTTGCCCTTAGCATGAGGAAGCCTTGTCTGTGCCTGCTGGGGGTCAGCTCCCCAACTCTACTGGCCACAGGCAACACAAGCTCTCTACTTTCACCCTATGTAGGCTCTGCTGTCCCTTTACAGGTTAGTGATAGGCACACTCCAACCCCCGAATCCGCTGAGCATCTCCCTGGAACATCCGGCCATTGGATACTCACAGAATTCACAGATTTGCTGCTCTCAAAGGAACAGTACACACCGGCTTACCAGTTACACGTCAGATCACTGCTCCACTTACCACACAGCACTTAGATATGTTTATAGTGAAAACAAGTAAAAGTTTATTTAGCAAAGTGTAGAGAGTCTAGAAATAGCAAATAAAATATTGGAAACAAATGGCTACAGGTAAAATAAAATCATAACATGCCTTCTAAAGTCTAGACTTAATTAACAGATTACTGTCTTGTCTATTAAAGTTTAGCTCACTCAAAGTCTTTGCAGCATTTTCCAGCCAGCAAGGCTGTGACCCTCCTTTCATAAGACAGGATGTGCTGGTGGTTTGTTTCCTTGGTGAAGGATCCCAAATGAACCTCAGTACGCCCAGTTATACCTCAGAACTATATTCTCTTTACTTGTAAACAGGATGCTCCCCCTGCTGGGTTTGTTTTTTTCCTACAGATCTGCTTTTATGTGAATTCACAATCTTTTCATTAGCATCAGGCTCAGTAATGCAAAGAGACATGCATTGCAAGCCACGCAATAACCAACCAGAAAGGTGTCTACTTCACCCTGCCCAAACAGAACATTTTTATCACCTCCTGGTGACTTGCCTTAACTCTTATACTTTAAGAACATATGTATCTATACTGAAAACCAATTCCTTAAATATCATCTGCACATACATCTTGCAGTGATTAGGATGACCAGTGCATTACTGGCTATTGGTAGAGACCTCATATGCCACCCTTTGGTGCACCAACATGTAGACATCAGACCCAAGGGATCCCTGTAAACCACTATGCAGCCTTTATCCCTCTTCCAGTTGACACCATGGGGTCCCTGGTCATAGCATACCTTATTTCCAACTAATTCCTCACGCCACCAGCCTACAAGGCTACAATTATCATTCTCCCATTTTTTAAATAAGGTAAAAGATTGCACAAAATCATTCCTAGCACAGCAGAGGAAAAAAATTAGGTCTCTGTTATGACCACCTATGACAGGTTTCAGAGTAACAGCCGTGTTAGTCTGTATTCGCAAAAAGAAAAGGAGTACTTGTGGCACCTTAGAGACTAACCAATTTATTTGAGCATAAGCTTTCGTGGGCTACAGCCCACTTCATCAGATGCATAGAATGGAACATATAGTAAGATTATATATATATATATATATATACACACACACACACACACACACACACACACACACTCAGATAAATTGGAAGTTACCACACAAACTGTGAGAATCTAATTAGTTAAAATGCTCTATTATCAGCAGGAGAAAAAAACTTTTGTAGTGATAATCAAGATGGCTCATTTAGACAGTTGACAAGAAAGTGTGAGGATATTTAACTTAAGGAAATAGATTCAAATAAATTTGTTAGTCTCTTAGGTGCCACAAGTACTCCTGTTCTTTTTTCGGACACAGACTAACACAGCTGCTACTCTGAAACCTGTCATAGACAGCCATGCAGCTCTGAAACCCTCCCTCTCCTTATTTATGTGAGGAATGAAACCATTTAAAGTTATCAGCAAGTGGCTTAGCTGAATGTAGCAGTTCCCACCTTTCAGAACTATTATTCCAGGATCTCTGCTGACTCACTGCATCAAGTTGAAAACTACAACATTGTCTCCACAAGGATTTTACAGCAGGACAGCTAACTTGAGATAGCCAGTTCAGTGTAAAAGCTTGTTTTGCAGTGATGAATTAGCCACTTGGTTCACATTTCTGAGGTTTTTCTTTAATGGCTGCAGACTTGGTTTTTTCATTTGTTTTAAAGAGCGTTTAGCACTTTTCTTTACATGTCTCCTCCTGTGGTGTCTCCTTACCAGAAATACCATGGGAACTGTGGTTCTTCTGGTACTTCAAAATGTTCAACACCAGTGATAGAAGAAGCTTTGATGTGGGGTTTGTTTGAACCACATTATTAATATGGGGAAGGTGCTTTGCTTGCCTGCCCAAATCAAGGCAATGCTCTGCCTTTCAGAATAATTGTGCCAAATCTGTGGGATTGGTGTTGCTGTCTGTAACTACTGCTCTGATCACTTGATCACATTCTGCTTCCAGAGCCAGGAGCAGAATGTAGGATACCCAGAATTCAACAGGTCTCTCACAAACAAATGTGAAAGCCACTGGCAGAATCTTTCATGTCATCATCCCCTAGGTGCTGGACCTCATAGAGAGAATAACTACTTCTACCAGTGACTACATTACTTCAAGTCTGTACTGTGCTCAAGGCCAAAGATCAAGCCATGCTGAGGTCTTGTGTGTGTGAGTGTGTACAGTATGTGATCATGTAACTAAAGAGTATGTATCATAATGCATAGACACATCGGGTCCAAATTAAAGTCACCCAGATACCTTAATTCTGACATTTCCTAACTTTTAAGTACTTGATTGTATACTCTTAATTTTCTTTAATGCAGTGTTTCTGTTTTTCAGATAGCTAGTATGCCTCTTACATTAGCTCTTATTGTGGGGCTGTTCAGGGCACTGTTAATAGGAAAAGGCTCTGATGCACCATAGGTCACTGGTTTGCATCCAATCTAACTCAGGAGAAATTAAAAGTTGTTCCCCTCTAATGAATGTATAGTTGTCCCTAGATGAGAAATTAGGAGGGTCTCACCTTCCAGCTCCCACATCGCAAACTCGGCACCATGCTTTGGACTAAGCAGCAAAATCAGGAGGAAGACCAAAAACTGCAACCAAACTTCTCCTATAACCCCTAGAGAAAATCCCCTCCAAAGTTCTCCAAATCAGAAGCAAGGCATTCTGGGAGAGCAGTGGGTGTGGTGAAGCTTACTGTGCTGCTGCCCTGACCCTCAACAAAGGATTTCGTTCACCAGGGCTGTCATGCTGAGGCCTTTCACCAGCTTGAAATTGCACCAGTTCTTTAACATTATAGGCAAATATGCAAATTAGCTTATTTTACATACATGTTACATGTAGAACTGTGCAAAACCTGGCAGCTATGAGTCACTGGGAGCAGAAGGCCAGCACAAAGGGTATATGCGACTTTATAGGCCTTGTCCTGAGCCTCCACACAGGGTGCTAATCCAGGTGAGTAAGGGTGGCAGAGTGCAGCCCTAAGTGATGAATGGCTTTGCTGACTCTGCCCATAAAAACGAGACGCTCTTTGTGCGTTAGCAGGCTCGCTCTCTGATGTTATATAAGTCCCTGTCCAAAGCACTGTGCAGTTTAGAGAAATGTTTTCTGTGGGTCATAGTTTCACATACCTTTTAGCGTACTTTGTCGAAGAAGAAGAAAAAGATGCAGCCCTCTGCTGTGGAGAAATATAGCATGAGGTTCTCCTGTTTTGGCTTATTATTTATTTTCTTTTAGCAACCAGGAGCAGCAGCCTGTGCTCAGTTAATCTACTCTTCTGCACTCTACACTTCGATGTAGATAACTGGCAAAAGCCATTTCTAGTCCAATGTGTTTCCCCTCCTTACACAGCTGAGCTTTAAAATGCAGATCAATGAGATTAGACATAGCTGCTCTAATTAGCCTAACTTCCACAAAGTTACAGCACTCTCCCATTTACAGAAATAATGGGGATCAAAAGGAAAGAGATTCATCATTCCAAGGAGACTGTCTTAGGCCAGGGAAATTTAAAAGCTGGCTGGTCTGCCTCAGAGCTGGAGAGATCCCTCCTGAGTGAAGGGTGCCCCACGCTGGCAAAGGGTGAAATTCACCCCTGTACAAAGAAAGAGTCCTATAAGCCATTTAAGTGATGCCGCAGGCCTTGTGCTGTGCCCTGGTGGATGTTTGAGTGTGTTCGGGTGTGCGCAAGAGAGAGAGAGAATTTCACATTGTAAGAAGTGGAATAGATGCATTAACAACTACACAGTACACTTGGAAATAACCACCCTGGGTGTTTAATTAATGACTGCAGACAGCTTTCCACCACTCAGCGAGTGACGCCTAGGAAATATAGCAAGCACAGGTAGCACTATATTAATAATGAACATTTCTATAGCCTTCCATGCTGAATCATCTGTATGCACTTTAAAGGGCTGATTTTGTTCAAGCATGCTATAGCAGAGGCAGTGTGGTCTAATGGGTAGGGCACTGGGGTCTGTAACTGGCTCTGCCATTGATCTACTGTGTAACCTTGGACACATCACTCAAGCTCTCTGTGCCTGTTTTTCCCCTCCCACATTTTACCTGTCTTCTCTATTTAGAGTATAAGCTTTTTGAAACAGGGCATGTCTCTTATTATATACAGTGTCTGTTCGATGCTTAGCACAATGGTGGCCTGATCTCGGTTGAAATTGTTAGGTGCTACTGTGATTTAAATGATACTAAGGGGTGACTCCCTTGCACGTCCTGTGCCTGTTTTAAAAGGGGAATTCAAATTTAAAGCTGGGCCCTAGCCCTGGAATTTGGACCAGGATATGAACCAAATGTTTAGGGGTGTTCCTGTTCAGAGTCACGGTTTGACTCACTCTAGAGAGAAGCCCAGGCAGGCAGTTTGAACAAGTTCATGTCCAGCTGCAAATTTGAGTCTAAAGTTCATAGATGTCCGGAGCAGAAGTTCCAGTTCAGGTCCATCTTTCACTTCAAACTGATCCAGTCCCCACAAAACGAAGAAACGTGTCCTCTGTGCAGCCACGGCAGTTGCCCGTGTTCCCTTCAGGTAGTTTGTCACATTTATATTTGACAGTTCTCATTACCCGGTGCTTATGAGCTAATCACTTATCATTCAGGGCACAAACATGGGTTTGTATCATCCTCAGGCCACTCCTCCTTTGGATCTGAACACCAGAGTCAGAGCAATTAACCACTAGCCGGAGTAATCTTGTCATTTTATCTACTCTAATCTTGGTTGCATCCCACTCTTTAAATGCAGCAAACAGTGACAATGGACAGCAAGGAATACATCTCGGAGAGAGGTTTCAGAGTAACAGCCGTGTTAGTCTGTATCAGCAAAAACAACAAGGAGTCCCTGTGGCACCTTAGAGACTAACAAATTTATTTGGGCATAAGCTTTCGTGGGCTAGAACCCACTTCATCGGGGTGGAGTGAAAATACAGGAGCAGGTATAAATACATGAAAGGATGGGGGGTTGCTTTACCAAGTGTGAGGTCAGTCCAACGAGATAAATCAATTAACAGCAGGATACCAAGGGAGGAAAAATAACTTTTGAAGTGGTAAGAGAGTGGCCCATTACAGACAGTTGACAAGACGGTGTGAGTAACAGTAGGGAAAAATTAGTATTGGGGTGTGACGTTATTGACATAATCTGTAACTGCAATCTATAAAGATTTTGGTCTGTCTGTTCTGTGTGCTTGCTGGACACAGATCAAGGAAGCAAGCAATCCAACTCCATTAGAATTAGTAAGTACTAGCAAGGGAATGCGTTAGCTTACTTTTGTTTTGGCTTGTGATTTTCTCTGTGGTGAGAGGAAGGTGTATTCCTGGTTTTCTTTTTGTAACTTTAAAGTTTGGCCCAGAGGTAAATCCTCTGTGTTTTTGAATCTGATTGCCCTGTAAGATTATCTTCCATTCTAATTTTACAGAGGTGCTTCTTTTACCTTTTTTCTTTATAATAAAGTTCTGTTTCTTTTAGATTGCGGGTTTTTTTAGTGTCCTAAAAAACCACAAGGTTGGTCTGTGCTCATCTTGTTTATTCTCAAGCCTCCCCAGGAAAGGGGGTACAGCGGCTTGGTGGGATATTAGGGAGGAGTAGGAACTCCAAGTGGACCTTTCCCTGAGTTTGTCTAAATCACTTGGTGGTGGTGGTGTTACCTAATCCAAGGTACAAGGGAGAATTTGTGCCTTGGGGAGTTTTTAACCTAAACTGGTAGAAATAAGTTTAGGGGGACAGTCATGTGGGTACCCATGTCTGTACCCTAGAGTTCAGAGTGGGGAGGGAACCCTGACACACCTAAAGACAGAACCTGCTAAGATAAGCTAAACCTGTGGGATAGTTTTGATACTGCATTCTGGCCCCTATATGCCACTCTAGCAGACTATAAGTGGCCTTAATGCATCATAACTGGCCCCAGTGTAGGAATAACGTAGTGCTCCCATATATGCCCTTATGCTGCCCCTCTTGCAGGCCCCAGTGTAGGGCATGTGCAGAAGGTAACAGGGAGCAGCCCCATAGTGCATGGTGTTACAGAGATTCTGGGCTGCCGAGGAACACATTGTCAGCCTGGATTGGGCTCCGATCTGTCTAAATTTAGAAGCTGTTTCAGCTCACGGAGTAGCCCAGAATCTACAGAGCATACAAAAGTAGCTTAAAGCCATCTTTCTTCCCCTAATTCATCCCTGGGTTGCACCTTCTGTCCTATGTCTCCTGAATCAGAGCCCCTGTGTGGACTGAACTGGCCTGTTCGCATGGGCTCAAGACTCATTCTTTGATTCATTCTCAATGGACTAATCAAAACAATCTTATTGCATGTCCCCTCTTTCATACTGAATTACATACCTCTCATTCAACTGTGATTCTTCACTGTATTTGTTTCTCCAGATAGCTGGATTGAATATCAGATCTAAGATTCATAATAACAACGAATGTGTTGGATGAGCAGGGAAAAAATAGATTGGTTTCTCCTTTAAAACTGAGATGTATAGTTCCCCACCAAAGACGCCTCAGTAGTATCTACTAATCTGTAGGATGAATATGACCCACCCCTTTGTTAGCATCTAAAATTTGCATGTCCCTCCATTTAGAGGTACACCTCCTTCTGTAAATTAGAGCCTGAGCTTAATACAACTTGTCAAAGTTCACTTAACTTCAATTAATTGTTTTTCCTGAGCTTAATCTCTTTAGTTAAGTATTGATTAATCATTGCTTAATTATGCTGTAGTCTCACTGGGTGATATTTCAGCAATGCATATCTTTCTAAAAATAATTTTGGAATCATCAGAATCATTATGTATTGCTATTATTAGGTCGACTTTTAATATTTATCACCTCATCCCTTCTGTTCCAAACTGTAGCTTCAAAATGTTTCTGCTGCGTGCGGATTGCAGTGTTTTATAACCTAATTTTCCATATTAGAATTGCTTTTCAATCACAGAATTCTGCATTTTGCACCGTTGAGAGGGAGCATTTAGAATCTGGCTTCCCATGTCATGGAGGGGAGGAGAAGTGCGCTGGGGCTGGGGGGAGGCTATAAAACAACCAGATTAATGATTTTTTACATTGATGGAATTCTAAAATGTTTCTTTGGTTTACAAGGGAAGATTTAAATCAAAATTCTGATGTGGGGTTTTTTTCATTGTATTTCTGTATAGCGTGGAACATCATTAACAGTGAATATTGTATACATCCCCTGTAAGCTGCATGGCCATCCCTCCCTGTCACTCTCTGAAGGAGGCCAAAAGAGGGGAATTAGTTACCCCTAGTGCTATGGCCCTCCAGCCGAGCAGAACAGTACAGCAATCTATGAGCCCCGGGCTGTTGGTCAGGGCGGGACAGCAAACAGTTAATAGGCTCTGGTCTGCAATCAGGGCAGAGCAGTTAAGTAGTCTATGAACCGCAAGTAAGGGTGAGCACCAGCACAGTCTAGGGGCTCAGACAGGAGTGAGCATCAGCACAGTCTAGAGCAGGGGTGGGCAAACTTTTTGGCCCTTGGGCCACATCTGAGTATGGAAATTGTATGGTGAGCCAGGAATGCTCATGAAATTGGGGGGTTAGGATGTGGGAGGGGGGGAGGGCTCCAGCTGGGGGTGCGGGCTCGTGGGTGAGAAACTGATACTGTGTCTTTGTTCATTGGATCCAGAAATATTTGAGACACTGAAAACAGCTGACCACAGTAGAAGCACAGGTGGCATTGATGGCACTGTTCTTTTTTCTTCAAGAGTGAACCACTAGTGAGACAAATCGACTTGTATACGTTTCGTGGGCAATACAGAAAGTGAGGTCCCTGTACGTTGTAGAGGGACTGCAGGGAATCTCTTTTCTCATCTCTTTGCTCTCACAGTCACTCAACGATGTGGATGGCAAGGTCCACAAGAGCATCTAGGCCCATAGGCATCTCTCTGCAGGCCAGTTAGTCTTTGATTTCTTTCTGCAAGGACCACCAGAACTGGTACAGTGGTACTGCTTCATTCCACACTGTATCTGCTGTGAGGCAGAAGAACTGTGCCACATAGGAAGTCACTGTGCCTTGTCTCTGCCAGACTCTCCTCAGGGTGGCCTCGGCCATTCAAACTCGGTGCAGGTCATTGAAGACAGTTGATATTGGCTGGAGAAAGGCATCCCAGTTTGACAGTACCAGGCTATGGTCTTCCAGCAGTGGGAAGGCCCAGTCCAATGTGTCTCCCATCAGCAGGCTAATTACCATAGTCACCTTAGACTGATCAGAGGCATCGATTCTGGGCATCAGGAGGAGAAGGCGGCATTGGTTCATGAAGCCCCAGAACCACCAGTGTTTCCCATCGAGCCATGGGTATCGCAGGCCCCTGTTCGGGACAAGGCACTGCAGGGGATGTACACAGCATGGCATTCTCAGGGCTAAGCTGCCTCACTTGTTCCTGAAGTCACTGGTTTTCCCCCCTCAGTTGCGCAACTTGGGCCTGCGGTGTTTGATTATCCGCCTGAAGACGGAGGGCCCATTTATGCGATTCTAATGCTTCTGGTGGCTGTGACGGTGGGGTCCATCCTTCTTGCACCATAGAATATAGAATCATAGAATATCAGGGTTGGAAGGGACCCCAGAAGGTCATCTAGTCCAACCCCCTGCTCAAAGCAGGACCAATTCCCAGTTAAATCATTCCAGCCAGGGCTTTGTCAAGCCTGACCTTAAAAACCTCTAAGGAAGGAGATTCTACCACCTCCCTAGGTAACGCATTCCAGTGTTTCACCACCCTCTTAGTGAAAAAGTTTTTCCTAATATCCAATCGAAACCTCCCCCACTGCAACTTGAGACCATTACTCCTCGTTCTGTCATCTGCTACCATTGAGAACAGTCTAGAGCCATCCTCTTTGGAACCCCCTTTCAGGTAGTTGAAAGCAGCTATCAAATCCCCCCTCATTCTTCTCTTCTGCAGGCTAAACAATCCCAGCTCCCTCAGCCTCTCCTCATAACTCATGTGTTCCAGTCCCCTAATCATTTTTGTTGCCCTTCGCTGGACTCTCTCCAATTTATCCACATCCTTCTTGAAGTGTGGGGCCCAAAACTGGACACAGTACTCCAGATGAGGCCTCACCAATGTCGAATAGAGGGGAACGATCACGTCCCTCGATCTGCTCGCTATGCCCCTACTTATACATCCCAAAATGCCATTGGCCTTCTTGGCAACAAGGGCACACTGCTGACTCATATCCAGCTTCTCGTCCACTGTCACCCCTAGGTCCTTTTCTGCAGAACTGCTGCCTAGCCATTCGGTCCCTAGTCTGTAGCTGTGCATTGGGTTCTTCCGTCCTAAGTGCAGGACCCTGCACTTATCCTTATTGAACCTCATCAGATTCCTTTTGGCCCAATCTTCCAATTGGTCTAGGTCCTTCTGTATCCTATCCCTCCCCTCCAGCATATCTACCACTCCTCCCAGTTTAGTATCATCTGCAAATTTGCTGAGAGTGCAATCCACACCATCCTCCAGATCATTTATGAAGATATTGAATAAAACCGGCCCCAGGACCGACCCTTGGGGCACTCCACTTGATACCGGCTGCCAACTAGACATGGAGCCATTGATCACTACCCGTTGAGCCCGACAATTTAGCCAGCTTTCTACCCACCTTATAGTGCATTCATCCAGCCCATACTTCCTTAACTTGCTGACAAGAATACTATGGGAGACTGTGTCAAAAGCTTTGCTAAAGTCAAGAAACAATACATCCACTGCTTTCCCTTCATCCACAGAACCAGTAATCTCATCATAAAAGGCGATTAGATTAGTCAGGCATGACCTTCCCTTGGTGAATCCATGCTGGCTGTTCCTGATCACTTTCCTCTCATGCAAGTGCTTCAGGATTGATTCTTTGAGGACCTGCTCCATGATTTTTCCAGGGACTGAGGTGAGGCTGACTGGCCTGTAGTTCCCAGGATCTTCCTTCTTCCCTTTTTTAAAGATTGGCACTACATTAGCCTTTTTCCAGTCATCCGGGACTTCCCCGGTTCGCCACGAGTTTTCAAAGATAATGGCCAGTGGCTCTGCAATCACAGCCGCCAATTCCTTCAGCACTCTTGGATGCAACTCGTCCGGCCCCATGGACTTGTGCACGTCCAGCTTTTCTAAATAGTCCCTAACTGCCTCTATCTCCACAGAGGGCTGGCCATCTCTTCCGCATTTTGTGATGCCCAGCGCAGCAGTCTGGGAGCTGACCTTGTTAGTGAAAACAGAGGCAAAAAAAGCATTGAGTACATTAGCTTTTTCCACATCCTCTGTCACTAGGTTGCCTCCCTCATTCAGTAAGGGGCCCACACATTCCTTGGCTTTCTTCTTGTTGCCAACATACCTGAAGAAACCCTTCTTGTTACTCTTGACATCTCTGGCTAGCTGCAGCTCCAGGTGCGATTTGGCCCTCCTGATAACATTCCTACATGCCCGAGCAATATTTTTATACTCTTCCCTGGTCATATGTCCAACCTTCCACTTCTTGTAAGCTTCTTTTTTATGTTTAAGATCCGCTAGGATTTCACCATTAAGCCAAGTTGGTCGCCTGCCATATTTACTATTCTTTCGACTCATCGGGATGGTTTGTCCCTGTAACCTCAACAGGGATTCCTTGAAATACAGCCAGCTCTCCTGGACTCCTTTCCCCTTCAAGTTAGTCCCCCAGGGGATCCTGGCCATCCGTTCCCTGAGGGAGTCGAAGTCTGCTTTCCTGAAGTCCAGGGTCCGTATCCTGCTGCTTACCTTTGTTCCCTGCGTCAGGATCCTGAACTCAACCAACTCATGGTCACTGCCTCCCAGATTCCCATCCACTTTTGCTTCCCCCACTAATTCTACCCGGTTTGTGAGCAGCAGGTCAAGAAAAGCACCCCCCCCAGATTCAGTGCCGTAGGGTTACTGTGGTCCCAACAAGCTGTCATGGCCAGGTCATGGGCAGTCAGACCTAGTGGGGCCACAGTCATGAGACATGAGTGTTTGAGATCAGATCCACAAGTTAGTAACCAGAGTCAGGCTGGGTCAGGATACCAGGGGGTCTGAGAGAGGAGACAAATTGGAGATCAGAACCACAAGTCAGATGCTAGGAGTCAAGCTGGGTTGGGATGCCAAGAAGTCAAGCCAGAGGAGCAGGGACAGGGTGGATCCCAGTTCAGACAGCTTCCTGTTCCTGCTGCTGGCTTAAGCAGCAGGCCAGTCAGCTACTCTAAGACTGCACCAGTAAGACTTCAAGGGCAGAACCTCACACTGGGGCTGGGCTTCATGGGTCCTGGACAAACAGCTGTTAGCACGCTGCCAAGTGGAGGGTTGGAGCATGGCTGCTCCTGTAGATCTTGCTTTGAGGCCTGTGGGTCATGACACTATCGAGCAGAAAGAGGCGATCCTGGATCAGGTATCAAGAGCTGCCGCCTCATCTCTGATGTAGCCAAGTGCTGATCAGTGTGTGGGCAGAGTACACTGTCCTCCACAACTTTGTCCGGAGTGGCAGGAACATACACCTGTATTGGGAAATCTCACAGAGGCTGGAGGAGGTGACATTCATTGGACTCTGATCCAGTGCCAGGAGCTCATGAAGCACCTGAGGCTCCTCTACTGGAGGGTGAGGGACCCAAACAATCACTCTAGGTAGGAATCTCCTACATGCCCCGCTACAGTGAGCTTGACAAGGTGCTGAGCAGAGCTGCGAGTATGAAGCCTGAAGTGACTCTTGGCTCCCTCCTGAACCCCACCAGCATCATCACATGATGGGATGCTGATGAGAGACAGGACAAGAAGCCAATGTGGACCAGTGAGGAAGACCCAGAGGAAGAGGAGCATGTGCTTCTGCACCTGAACCTGGCAGACCTAGTTGAGGAAGACCCCAGAGCGGCAACCAGAACTTGAGGCTGTCAAGTATTGCAATTCACCCCCACACCCACTTCCTGGAAATATCCCCTCTTGCTCCAGAGAAGCCAGCCCCCACCCTCATCCCAACATGGTCCCTGAGTAATACACAGCGGTAAATCGACGATAACTCGATTTACAGCTGTGTATTAGTGTAACACTGTAAGTCGTGTAGCAGAAGCTTATCAGAAAGATTACTAATGAGCCATCACTGTGCCTCTGTGTCTGTGCATTTCTCAGCCAGCACTTTGGCAGCGATAGTCCCTGGGGCATGAGGAAAGGTGAGAAATCAGGGAGAGGGAGGGTTTGGTAAAAGGCCGGTGGGGAAAGAACAGTTGTATGACATTTATGGTTGTTCAAAGACCCAAACTTATCCCTCGCCCCCGATTCCACCATGCCTCACAACTTTATTTCCCCTTAGGAACATTAGCTGTTCAGAAGGACTGGGGGGTAGTTGCTGGCATGGGTGCGGGCCTGCCTACACCCAAGGAAGGGAAAGGGAACAGTTTGGCTGTCCAAGGAATGTCAGAGCCATCCATTCTCCCTGTGACCATTTCAAGCCTTTCCCCGTTACATTTCCCCGTCCGTGGTGTCTGATCTCTCCATGTATGGATGCAATCAGCAGAAGCTGGAAGAAGCGGGGGAGGGTGAAACACTCACTTGGTTGGCTGCACAAACACAGGGTCATGTCCCTTATCAGTGGAGAGGTGACAAGTTTGTTGTGTCAATACAAACATTCAGGGAAGAAAATACACTTGCTGTCTGTTTCCCTGTCCCTTTCAATGCTGTTCACTGGACACAGAGGCCAGACTTTCTAGTGATGTAGAGTGATGGTGGGTGGACATTCTTTGTGGTTCTCTGTTCTTCTTCCATAGGAACTCCATCTCTTAGCTTAGAATACATGGTTAGAATACAAACCAACAGAAGTTGGTCCAATAAAAGGTATTACCTCACCCACCTTGCCTCTCTAATATCCTGGGACCAACACAGCTACAACACTGCAAACAGCTTAGAACATAGTCTGTTTCCTTTTGAATTGCCTCCCAGTCCTGTAAGCATAATTCAATAAATTTTTGGTGTATTGAAACTGGTTCTTCAGATTTAATGGCAGGGCAAATGTGCTCGGTCCACCTTCATAGCTCACCAAACCCCTCCCACTCAGCAATATGTAGAGGGGTCACCATTAGCAGAAACATCTCTCTGGCATAGCTGGCTGGATCTCCTTCACAGGACTGGAAAGATACCTCTCTTTGCCATTCCTGTACCTTCAGAACTGTAATGTTCTCCAAATGATGGCCAGCCTTTAAAGAACAAATAAGTAACTGGCAAGACTGCCCCTGAAAGGAAACTGAGCTCCACCCTACCCAGCCCCTACATGCAATGTAAACATTACAACATTTTAATAACAGTACTGCAGGTCTCTTCCCACCATTACACTCAGCTCCTTCCTCGTGAGCCGCAAAAGCTGTCTGAGAAGGACAGGGACTGTAACGGTTGCATTCCTGAGATGCTGAAAAATATCAATATTGTGGCCTTCGGCAGTACAGTTGTGTTATGTGAGGGGATTTCTTAGGTTCCTTCAAAGGAGAAATGAAATATAATGGTACCCTTATCTTTGACTTGGCTGGGCATACCAAGGCTGATAGAATCATAGGGTTCAAAGGGACTACAAGGATTACCTAGTCTAAGCCCCTGCCAAGATGCAGAATTCGTTGTGCCTAAACCATCCAAGGCAGATGGTTTGGAAACCTCCAATGAAGGAGCTTCCACAACCTGCCTAGGCAGTCTGTTCCATTGTCCAACTTCCAGTTAGGAAGCTTTTCCTGAGATTTAATCTAAATTTACTATGCTGTAGTTTGAACCGATTGCCTCTTGCAAGAGAGAGAGAGGGAACCCATTCAACCAGGAGGACAGGAGCAGCACCGCAGAGACAGCAGAGGCAAATGGAGAAGGACCCTGGAGGACCTGCTCTTTGGCACTGACAAAAGGTGTCAGGAGCAGTTTGAATGCCTTGGGCATGGGAGGACCATGCTCTGAGACAGGATGAGGCACTCATGAACCAGTTCCTTGAAATGGAGTCACGCCAGAGGGAATGGAAGTATGCCCATAGGGAACGGAACCATGCATTCATGCAATCCCTAGTGCATCTGGTGACTGAACTGCTTTTGGGGCCCACCTGCCACCATGGCCACTGCTGCTTTCTGGTACCACACACCAACACCACCTCCTCCTCCTCCTCCAGCTACTGCCCAGCCTGTTCTTTAAGCAATGGATCCAATCCCCCATCATGATGGGAAGGAGCATGGTCGGATGCCTGGTACAGCACCCTCTGCCAGCACCTGAAAACCCTCACAGGGAAACCCCACAGAGAATGCAGGAGGGAAATGATGAGCCCAAGTCAGTCCCTGTATCCCAGCCTGTGTTTGGCTCCCAGCCCCTATTCAGGAGATGTTCCTGCTTGTTCTCCTGTACAATATTCTGCCGCTGTTCCCTGCCCCCTTGTCAGGGTGAGGCAGAGAGGAAGGGCAAGGAGACAGGTCCACAGACATTAATGTTTGTACATTTCTCAGAGAATTTGACCCTTTGTTTGTTTGTTTGTTTGTTTGTTTGTTTGTTTGTTTGTTTGTTTGTTTGTTTGTTTGTCTCCAGTTCCTATTAAACCATTTTAGTTCTGGGTTCCACAATTCTCTTTAAATAAAATTTACTGTTCACTTAAATTGTGTGTGTACCTTGCTTTTTGAGTATGGGTTATTGCCCACACAATGGGAATGGGTCAGCAGGATTTACAAAACATAACTGTGATTTCTTTAACTGTTTGTTGCCATAGAAATGCAAAGAATTCTCTGCCCCTCCCACACTCCCATTCCGCCCCTTTCCAGCCATAAATTTTCTAATCTTAAAAAACAAGCCCACCGGGTTCATGATGCTGAACTAAGCTGTGATGTAACTGTTGCTGTCCACAGCACCGGAATGTGGAACAGAAGAGACGTGTACATAAACATTGTTATGCCTTCATAAATAATGCAAGTGGCAATACAGAGAAGGGAAACAAAACTAAAAAATGAACAGTGACAATATCACAGTGACAACACAGGGCTATACTTTAACGATCCCTCATCCTCCACCCACAACAAGCATCACTCCCTGGAACCTGAGTGTACTCAAGCACAGCAGATGATAAGTGCTGTGCTCACCAGTAGCAGAACAGATTGTGAAGAAGGAATTTGTGAAGCCCCTTACTGAACTGTTTCTCAAGTACTTTAACAATGATTAAGTGCTCTTCATAAAGCACCTTTAAACCACTGTTAACATAATAAAAATGTTGTTCAATGCTGGCATTAAATTGCATTTACAACTCCACAGCACACAACCACCGCTAAAGGTGTTAGCCTTGTGAAGGGGTCCTCATACAACTGTTTGCTTTCTTTTGGTACATTAACATCGGCTGCTGGGGATTGAAACCTGCCAAGGTATGTTGCAACGCAATTTTGTCGCATTGATCTATTGAGCTTTTCCAGCAGCACCATAGCATCTCATAGAGTCCCGTGGCCCTTCTGGCTCCCCACTGTTCCTTAATGTGTGAGCAAATAGTATCACAAATTTCCCTTGTCCACCAGGAACCAAGAGCAGTGTGCACATGGGTGGGATCCAGCTGCCAGGTTTGCAAACATAATTTGTCCTGTGCCCACTCGCTCCTGAAATATTCCCCTTTAGCCTCACATAGGTTGTTCAAGGCACAGCATTACACAATTATGCAAACAACATTGGCCAGACCGGCACCTAGACTGATTCATGGGCATCTCCAGTGAAGTACTTTCTTCCTGCCTCAGACACAATCCTGATTTACTGAGCACGCTGCTGTGTCTAACGTTGGTGTTCATAAACTGACCCCATGATCCACTAAGCATTTGAGAATGAGGAAATTGTAACCTTTTCAGTTCATGTATTCACTGGTACATTTTGGATGCCAAAATCAGTGGGATGTGTGTGTTCTGTTGATGGCCCCAGCAGATTTCAGAAACCCCATCCTCTGATATCCAGCTATAATTTCAGGGACTTGGGTTATATAGTTCACAGTATGGCGAACCTGTACAACCACCAGCCCAACAGTTGACTTCCCAGCCCCAATGTGGTTGGCAATTGATCATTAGCTGTCAAGTGTTGCCAACTTCCTAAGGGCAATCGCCACCCACTTCTGTACTGGTATATGTTTCCAAAAATGAGTCGGCTAGGTCTGATGCTGGAGAGTTGGTTCATGTTCCTGACATAATTCCATGAAGGTCTGCTTCCTCGTTTGGAATTTGTGCAGCCACTGGTCATCATCCCAGGTTTCCAAGACACAGTGGTCCCACCACACCGTGCCAGTTCTCTGGGACCTGAAGCAGTGATCCCCTCATAGGTATACCATTGCAATCCTGGCATTCAACGTATCTGTTCCATGGGACCCCAGTGGATTTTCATTCATCCTCTTGGTCAGCTGTTTTCAGTGTCTCAAATATTTCTGGACCCAATGAACAAAGACACAGTAGCAGTTTCTCAGCATATGTGTGTATATATAATATTTATTTTAAGGTGCATTTCCCTTTAATAGAAACACTGATAAAACCTGAATGGCTCCATAGCTCAAAGACTCTTTTTTATCTTCTCCCCCTTTGTGTTATGAATGGCAGCTAGGAAATTACTGTAAAAGAATGTTGTGATGGTGCAGGCTCCTCACACTGGCCCTGAGAGGGTTGAATTAAACCAGGCAGGCCCAATCAACCAATTAGGTAGCAAACAGGGATTTAGGCTGAGAAGGGACCAGTAATTGGAAGCAAGATCACCTGTAAGGGAACAGGTGGCGCTTACATAAAGCCAAGAGACTGACAACAGAGGTGGGCTGCAGGGTGAAAAGTGGTAGTCACTCTCCCTGAGGGAAGAGAGAGGGAAGGATGGCTAGGAATCCCTGAGACCTAGTAGACCCTGTGAGAGAGGGGTCTGACTAGAATGAGTAGAAGCAAGGTAGGAAGTAGTCCAAAGGCGAAAACATTAAGGTTAGAGAAGCTGCAGACTTTGACTCCTTGGTTAAGGCCCTGGACTGGAACCCAAAGTAGAGGGCAGGCCAGGGTTCCCCGACTGACCATTGCCAAGTGGTACTTTTGGGCCAGTGAATTAGAAGACTGCCTAAGTCACTGCAGGAGCTACAGGGTCATGGCCGAGGGTGGGAGAACTGCCTGATGCTGCTTGAGCAGAAAGACTTTGAAGGACTCTCCCCTTCCCCCAGGAAGGGGAAACCACTTAGTGACCTGGCCAGAGGACACAGTCACAGAGGAAGCTGCAGCTCCTGGAGTGAGAGAGGGGCTGCAGAGTGAGTAACAGAGAGTGATGGAGTGCAACCGCTGGAAAGG
This sequence comes from Lepidochelys olivacea, assembly GCF_965140295.1. Classification (NCBI taxonomy): domain Eukaryota; kingdom Metazoa; phylum Chordata; order Testudines; family Cheloniidae; genus Lepidochelys; species Lepidochelys olivacea. The sequence continues at coordinate 14,690,604 of NC_140412.1, forward strand.
GGTGATGGTTGGCCAGAGCTAATTCCCAGAACAGCCAGGAGGAGGTGCCATCAAGTGGTCAGAACAGCACCTGTCTCAAATGTCCTTTCTAGCTTTTCAACAAAATAATTGCTTAATGTGAATTTTGGAGATTGTTGATAATCAAATTAGTGATTCTGTCTTAATTTTTCCCCCTTTCTGGTTCTTTTTCTTTTCCATGGTTTAAATTTTATTTTATTTTATTGGAAAAACATTCTCTTGGCAACAGCAGCAATTGTCTGTGGGCAGAAGGGGAGCAATACTTTATGGGCACTTTTGCTCTTAAAACTTTGCTGAGCAGATTAAATAGATTGTATATACATGCAAATATTTTAGAGCCAGATTCTGCCTCCCTTGCTCAGACTGAGTAGTACTTTATTCCTCGAGTAGCCTCATTGATTTCAACGGGATTACTTGTGGAAGAAGTAATGATGCAACGTCAGTAAGCATACTGGAAACTGGCTGTAAATGTTTTTCTTGTCAGAGAAAGAAATACTACAATAGATAACAAACAGTGCTGAAATGGGAAGCAGAATGTGAAATTTACAGCTGTGAAATAGAGATGAGCGGCCATTTTCTTTGTTGTGATGGTGCCTTCAGACTAAATGCACTCAATGAACAATACGAACTATGCCTAAATTAACTAAAAAGACCACATTATATGAACTGAGAGCCTTTTAATCCTTACAGTAGCACAAGTAATTCAGAGAAGAGTCTTGAAGAGCCATGATAAATGGTGCAAGAAGATGGATATCTAGATCTTATATTATTTGTGTGCTTCAAAGGATGAACAGCAGGAGGAAAAATGTGGACTATAAAAATAAATTACTTTTTTCAAAGAAGCAGACAATTAAGAAAATTAGCCAGAGCTTGAGGAAAATATGATTTAAAAATTATTTTCCATTATGTTTTTCTTTTAAAGTCTACATCGTCCTAAAGATAATTTTATGGTAGATATTGTGGGCTCTGGATTAACATAAGTGACTGATTGAAAATCTTTGTAAGGAAGTTAAGTTTAAGGACACAGTTCTGAAGTTCAGAAAATGCAAAACTAGTTTCAAAGAAATGGAGTGAAGAGAACGGGTGACAAAGAAACAAAAGGATTTTCATCTCGATTTTTTTTTTCTAACAGCCAAGAGAGAGGCAAAGGGATGAGGAGGTTTGACCCTGTCATTTGGTTTTAAAAGGATGTAAAACTTTTTGGTTTTGGTTTTTAAAAGATTTGCGGGAAAATGATAAAAAGATAAAAGGATTAGTGGGAAAGAAGAGTCAGCAGCCACATTTATTGCTGGTGTAACTTCATTGACTTAAGTGGAGTTACACCAGGGATGATGTTGGTCCCACGGATTTTATGATGCATTTTGGATCCATATCAAAGATAAAAAGGGAAAGATCTGAACTAGTGGCTAGAGAGCCTGGTATCATGCAGTCAGCATACCAGAAAAGTTATGAGGAGATGGTTAGGTTTAGAGATAAAGCTATTCTATAGAAAACTGAGCCACAGTAACAGGAAAGGGCCAGACTTGGGGACACTCAAAGCCAGAGGCAATACAAGAAATTGGGATGGAAGAACTATATCCCAAACTCTCTCATCTTTACTCCTGCATGAGCCACTATAATGTAACTTGCCTTCTTTCCTTGGAGTCCAAACTCACCAGCCACAAGCATGTTATAAGGAATCCTCTCCATTATTGTTCGGATGTGTTGCATGCTGCTTTGGGGCTGGAGTCAATAGAGATGTAATCCCTCCAAGAAAGCCATTAAATTTATGCTGGTGCCATTTGTTGAGGCAGAAACCACAAACACACGTACGTACATGCTGAGGCATAGAACATGAGCTACAATATACTATCCAAATGGAGAGAAATGTAACTCTAACATCCACTCTGCTGCAGCAGTACCTGTAAATCAAGGATACCAACCATCAGGACTCACTCAGGTGAAAAGTAATCAGATACTAAAGCCTTGTAAAAGCAGAAGGCAAGTTGAAAGGACAAACTGAGTTGATTCACAGCTATGCAATAAAATAACTCCAAATATTACTTGAGATGATTCACAGCCACATAACAAAAAATTCCAAAAGTTACTGTTTGTTATATGTTAAGTTTATGGCCATCTTGAAGAGAAAAATGGAGAATGGACAAATGAACACTTTCATTCTGATGAGTTTGCTAAAAAACACATACTAATGCTCCCTTTAGCCCATTGGTAATTTATTTTAAAATGACATGGCTATTGTTTTAGACAGGTTAAGTCATAGGCATTATAGGCCTGGGTTAAAGCCCCAGCTCCTGGAGTCATATGATTACATCAGAATCTCTTTTCCTTTAAAGAAAAGACATTTCTAGTCCTCATGGTTGGTTGAGAAGAAAAGTTTGAAAATGTGACCCAAGTACAGTTGATGCAGGAGTGACTGCCTGAGTCTGCAGCCAACCTGAAACAATAGCTCTGTCACATTCATCTCAAGGGCATGTTAACTTCAAGTCCAACTGCCCTGGGGGTCACTGCCAACACTGCCCTAGTAAAGAAATGCATGTGTAGCAAAATAAGAGTACACCAACCCAACTCACCTAGGCACACACATTCTGAGTGCTGGGATAAGTACTATGAGGCCCTCTCCTGCTACTCCTGCCTACCCAAGAGTGAAAGGGCACTCTACTGCCATTTCTGCTGCTCCTGGAAGTAGACAGGTGTCTATGCTGCTTCCTCTACTGCTGGGTAGGCTGCCATCACCTCTCTAAATGGGGAGTAGGGCTTTGACTCAGGGATGAGCGCACGGTCATGGCCCAAGGTTGGGGCCAGAGTCACAGAAGGCTCCATGACATGGTGAGCCCCAGTTCTCTTTCTCCCACCTTGCTCCCACTGCAAGAAACCCTTTCTGTGTTTGGCTTCTAGGCACCAACCCTGAAAACACTACAGCATGTCCATGACTTTACTCATGAGAATAAAGATACACACATGGTGGAGTGTTTTGAGGATTAGGGCCATAGATGTAAATTCTTTCAGGAATGGCCAATCTCCAGGTTGTGTTTTATACCAGGCCATTTTATTTATGATGGTGAATCACCGCATCAACAAGGGGGCTGATCTAACTCCCCAAGAAGTCAGTAGGAATCCTTCCGCTATCTTCAATGGAGTGGGATAAGACCCTGGAAGCAGAATTATTGAAATTCTATTACAAGAGCTGGCCTTGTATTTCTAGTCTATCTAGAAGCAGGAAAGACCAAAACACCCTGGGAGAGAACCTATTCCCCTGCTATTTCCAGCCCAGTTTTGTAGAGTCAGGAGGATCAGATTGTCCAGATAAGGATCCTGACATTTGGATACCCATGTGTACCAAGTCAGAACTCTTTGGACCTTTTGGGGGGTTGACTATCCTGTCCTATACAAGTTGTAACAACACTCTTAATGATCTATATTAAAAATCTATCAGATTCCAAGGCCAGAAGGGACCACTGTGACCATCCAATCTGACCTCCTGTATAGCACAGGCCCTAGAATTTGCCCACCATAATCCCTAGAGCAGATCTTTTTGAAAAACATCCTATCTTGATTTTAAAATGACCAGTGATGGAGAATCTACCACAACCCTTGGTAAATTGTTCCAAAGATCAGTTACCTTCACTGTTAAAAATATATGTCTTATTTCAAGTCTGAATTTATCTAGCTTTCAACTTCCAACCTCTGGATTATGTTATGCTTTTGCTAGATTGAAGAGCCCATTATCAAATATTTGTTCCCCATGTAGATACTTATAAACTATATAATCAATTCACCCTTTAGCCTTCTCTTTGTTAAATTGCATAAAATGAGCTTCTTAAATCTATCACTATAAGACATAAGGGGACGGTTACTGGTTTTGAAACATTCCAAGTTGATATTAGGTTCTGGCAAATAAGACCCAGTTAGTGCGGGCTCTTAATAATACCTGCATGTGTATCACAGAGAACCTTTCACATATTGTATTAAATAATTCAAAATGCTGCATATTTTTATTAAATAATTCAGGTACAGGACAGGCTCTGTGATTAATGATCTATATCTGATATTTTTGCAAATACAGCAAGGAGTCAAAGGATGATCCAGATGCAAGTATAAATAGGCCCTGGTGAAGGTACTGTCAGCCAAGGGAATAGTGTACCAGAACATTGGGAAAGCACCTGCTAGTCAATGGAAAACTGACTTAGGTTAATGTTAACATGGAAGCTCTTGTAAGAACTGGTTCTGTACACAGGACAATACTAATTTAGCTGAGCGCCTGTATTATCTTACGACTCCCATACTTAATCTTTGTGAATAACACTCTTGGTTATATAGTGCCTAGTGTGAGAATTAAACAGAGGGCTGAGGATTTGTCCTAGTATTCTACCAGCATTGGATGCAGTGAGCAGAAATGAGCTCCTCCATAGTAAAGTGAGTGAATGAGTTTTGCATGCTAACTTAACCCTAAAGATTTTCTGAGGTTTCTTGACTTGTCGCTGTGTCAGAAAACCCAGCCAATGTGTCTTAAAGTCTATTGCTCAAACACTGCCTGTCTAAGGATTGTGGTAGAGTGTTACATCCAGTCAGTTGCTCTGAGAGCTCCTGGGTTCTCTTCCCTTATCTGCCATTGACATTAAGTGCCTTAGTTTTCTTTTCTGTAAAGTAGGGATAATACCTACGTTATGTGGGGAGGGAGGTCCCTAATTAGTGTCTAAAAAGCAATCTGAGATTCTCTGATGAATGGTACTTTATAAGCTCAAAATATGCTTTAGTTTTAACAATGGCTGCCTTGAAGTTGGAATAAAATAGGCAAAACGTGTTAAAAACCGAGTTCTGAAATAAAAGACACTTTATTGCACAGACTGAGATATCTGTCAGGAATGAGGACTTGCAACTGTGCTGGCCCAGGCTCCAGGCAGCCTATGAGCATAGATGAGCCACAGCAAGACTGCCTGATTGGCCAAGGAAGTCAGCAAGCCTGCTCTTAAACCCAATAGCAACAATTGATCTCTGGCTGCTCAATGCATGTGACTGCAGCTGTGATCTCTCCTATGCCTACCCTGCTCCTAGCCCTGATCCTGTCTTGTTCCCAGCCCTGCTTCAGTGCTGTTCCATGTGCCCCAGCCCTGCTCCCCTGCTTGTTTCCTGACTCTGGCTCTGACCATTGGCACTGTTCCTGGCTGCTAACTCCAGCTCCAACCAGTAGGCCTGACCACCCATGTCCCAGCTCATGACAATGTCAAGCAGGAAGATTATAAGTATCACTGCTGTTGGAAATGGTCCCTGGTTGCCTTTATATGAGTCTGATATGGTGTTACCAGTTCTGCAGCCTTGCTGAGCAACCTCTTTGGGTATGTCTTTACTGCAATTAAAAACCCGCCACTGGCCCATGCCAGCTGATTCTGGCTCGCAGGGCTCAGGCTAAGGGGCTGTTTAATTGCAGTGTAGATGTTTGGGCTGTGGCTGGAGCCTGGGCTCTAGGACTCTGCGAGGTGGGAGGGACCCAAAGCTCGGAGTGCAGCCCAAGTCCGCATGTTTACACCACTGTTAAACAGCCCCTTAGCATGGGCCCAAGTCAACTGGCACGGGTCAGCCAGGGGTGTCTAATTGCAGTGTAGACACACCCTTTTTTGTGAACATCAAAGGGGTCAAGTAACTTGAGTGCGTCCTGGATGTTTTCAATAGAAAGACTGTATGGAGAATGTATTCATATATGTCCAGGTGTAATATTTAAACAAATGTATAAGTTCCTAGAGGAAAAAAGGATGCTGATGAGGTTTATTTAATATTTCATGAATTTAATATTCTGAGGCCCAAACACAAATGCTGTGTATAGCTCCATGCTCCATTTGCAACCTGTGATCCAAAGTTGTGTAGAAGCATGAGGCCAGCCTGAAGGAAATACATTTGCAGAGCCATTTAGCTGAATTGCAAATGCTGCTTTGAGAGGCTCAGACATTATATTTTTTAAAAAGGCATGACGCTCCCAAAAGAGAAATAAGGTATTTAAAGGCAGAGACAAAAGTCCTGGCAGTTCAAATGATTGGTAGCTAGAACAGAGGGCGCTAAATACATTTGCATTTAAATAGTTGCAGCCACGGCAAATACAGTGCTACAGATCTCATTTTAAAGTTGTTAAATTGCTGGCTACAATAAACCTGTGACTTTTGTTTAGAGCTAGCTGCAAAACTAGCTCACTGGTAGAAAAGCTAGGCCCCAAGAGTCGATTCGTAGAAAACCATTGGGAATATCCCAAGGAGTGAAGATTCTCCCTGGATTGTAAAAGGAAGATAAGCAGACTGTATGCTGATAAGCATAGCAACTAAGAAGCAATAAGGTTGCTTTCCCTGTCCCAAACCCACCGAAGAGCAGTACACCAGTGAGGTGGGAAGGAAACACAGAGAGGGGAGGTTGAGAGATTCCACCCTGAATTCCCACTGCACCAAGGCCTCTGTGTGCTGCAAGACCAGTGCAAAGGGGCTTAAAAGGAGGATATAGTAAGCACCCACTACCAGTGTAGTGTAAGGGGCCTTAGTATAAGTGAGATTCAGGCCTTCTATCACTACCAGGGACATATTTTCTTCCACCAAATCCTGGATTCTTTGTTTGTTTCACTAGGCTAGCATGTGAATGGCCCTGAGGAGGATAGCTGTCCTATAAGGACTCTATCTGAGACAGCAAACAAAACTGAGTCGTCGTATTTTCAGTTCATATAATACTGACAAGATTTCATAGGCCTGATTCTCCACTCACTTACACAGATTTAATGCCATTGACTTGAATGGAGCCACTCCTGATTTGCACCCCGTTATATAGATAGCAGGCCAGCTGGTGTAAATTTGCTAAGCTAAACAAGCCAAGCCCTTTAGTCTCCTCTAGCATGGTAGGCTCTCCATGCCACTGATCATCCTAGTAGCCCTCTTCTGCATCTGGTCCAGTATGAATTCATCTTTCATAAACATGGGTGACCAGAATTGTACAGTCAATCAGACACATCATGGTAAAGTAAATACCAGAAGAGTTCATCTTCCACAGGACTTCAGGACTCCTAATAAATGCTTGGTAAAGATATTAACCTCAGACTTACAAAAGCTATTTGTTAAAGGATGTGGGTAGTCTTTTAAAAGGGGATTCGGTGTCTATGAAAAGTAGCATTGTCCAAAAGATGAAGTGGGCGACTTGGAATCGAGAGATGTAAGGGTGTTCCCTGGTCTGTCACTAACTTGCTGTGCAAATGTTAGCAGGTAATTTCTGTGCCTATGCCTTCCCATCTGTAAAATCAGGACAATAATACCCACCTTCTGAACAGCCATACTGGCCCAGACCAATGGCCCATCTAGCCCAGTATCCTGTCTTCCAACAGTGGTCAATGCCAGATGCTTAAGAGGGAATTAACAGAACAGGGCAATTACTGAGTGATCCATTGGGTGTCATCCATTCCCAGCTTCTCTTAGTCATAGGGGTAGGGACACCCAGAGCATGGGGTTGTATCCCTGACCATCTTTCATGGAGGATAGGTCCATCAATGGCTGTTAGCCAGGATGGGCAGGGATGGTGTCCCTAGCCTCTGTTTGCCAGAAGCTGGGAATGGGTGACGGGGGATGGATCACTTGATGATTACCTGTTCTGTTCATTCCCTCTGGGGCACCCGGCATTGACCACTGTCAGAAGACAGGATACTGGGCTAAATGGACCTTTGGTCTGACCCAGTATGGCCATTCTTATGTTTTATATTTTCTGTCTTATATATCCCTTTTCCAATGGTTCCTAAAATTCTGTTAGATTTTTTGACTCTACTGCACAATGAGCAGATATTTTCAGAGAACTGTCAATGATGACTCCAAGATCTCTTTCTTGAGTAGTAACAGCTAATTTAGACCTCATTATTTTGTGTGTTTAATTGGGATTATGTTGTCCAATGTGCAGTCAGCTTTGGATTTGACTATCTTGAGTAATTTTGTATCGTGTCAAAGTTTGAAGACTTCACTGCTTACCTCTCTTTCCAGATCATTTATGAATATGTTGAACAGCGTAGGTCCTAGTACAGATCCTTGGGGCATCCACACTATTTACCTTTCTCCACTGTGAAAACTGACCATTTATTCCTACCATTTGTTTCCCTATCTTTTATCTAGTTACTGATCCATGAGAGGACCTTCCCTCTTACCCCCATGACTGCTCCTTTTGCTTAAGAGACTTTGGTGTGGGAACTTGTCCAAGGCTTTCTGAAAATCCTAGTACAAAATATCCACTGGATCACCCTTGTCCACATGCTTCTGAAACCTTCAAAGAATTCTAATAGATTGATGCAGCATGATTTTCCTTTACAAAAGCCATATTGGCTCTTCCCAGCATATTTTGTTTATTGATGAGTCTGACAATTCTGTTCTTTACTATAGTTTAACCAATTTGCCTGATAATGAAATTAGGCTAACTGAAATTACCAGGATCACCTCTAGATGTTATTTTTAATAACTAACATCCAGTCATCTAGTACACAGGCTAATTTAAGCAATAGGTTACATACCACAGTTAGTAGTTCTGCAATTTCATATTTGAGTTCCTTCAGAACCCTTGGATGAATACCATCTGGTCCTGGTGACTTATTATTGCTCAATTTATCCCCACACTCCTCTACTGATACCTCAATCTGGGATAGGTTTCAGAGTAAAAGCTGTGTTAGTCTGTATTCGCAAAAAGAAAAGGAGGACTTGTGGCACCTTAGAGACTAACCAATTTATTTGAGCATAAGCTTTCATGAGCTACAGCTCACTTCATCGGATGCATACTGTGGAAACTGCAGAAGACATTATATACACAGAGACCATGAAACAATACCTCCTCCCACCCCACTGTCCTGTTGGTAATAGCTTATCTAAAGTGATCACTCTCCTTACAATGTGTATGATAATCAAGTTGGGCCATTTCCAGCACAAATCCAGGTTTTCTCACTCCCCCCCCCCCTTTTCCAAAAACCACACACACAAACTCACTGTCCTGCTGGTAATAGCCCATAAAAAGTGACCACTCTCTTTACAATGTGTATGATAATCAAGGTGGGCCATTTCCAGCACAAACCCAGGTTTTCTCACCCCCCGCCCCCAAAACACACACACACAAACTCACTCTCCTGCTGGTAATAGCTTATCCAAAGTGAGTGACCACTCTCCCTTGTTTATCATGCACATTGTAGGGAGAGTGGTCACTGACTTTGGATGAACTATTACCAGCAGGAGAGTGAGTTTGTGTGTGTATGGGGGTGGGGGGTGAGAAAACCTGGATTTGTGCTGGAAATGGCCCACCTTGATTATCATACACATTGTAAAGAGAGTGGTCACTTTTTATGGGCTATTACCAGCAGGAGAGTGAGTTTGTGGGGGGGGGGGGGTGAGAAAACCTGGATTTGTGCTGGAAATGGCCCAACTTGATTATCATACACATTGTAAGGAGAGTGAACTAAACTGGGAGGAGTGGTAGATACGCTGGAGGGGAGGGATAGGATACAGAAGGACCTAGACCAATTGGAAGATTGGGCCAAAAGGAATCTGATGAGGTTCAATAAGGATAAGTGCAGGGTCCTGCACTTAGGACGGAAGAACCCAATGCACAGCTACAGACTAGGGACCGAATGGCTAGGCAGCAGTTCTGCGGAAAAGGACCTAGGGGTGACAGTGGACGAGAAGCTGGATATGAGTCAGCAGTGTGCCCTTGTTGCCAAGAAGGCCAATGGCATTTTGGGATGTATAAGTAGGGGCATAGCGAGCAGATCGAGGGACGTGATCGTTCCCCTCTATTCGACATTGGTGAGGCCTCATCTGGAGTACTGTGTCCAGTTTTGGGCCCCACACTTCAAGAAGGATGTGGATAAATTGGAGAGAGTCCAGCGAAGGGCAACAAAAATGATTAGGGGACTGGAACACATGAGTTATGAGGAGAGGCTGAGGGAGCTGGGATTGTTTAGCCTGCAGAAGAGAAGAATGAGGGGGGATTTGATAGCTGCTTTCAACTACCTGAAAGGGGGTTCCAAAGAGGATGGATCTAGACTGTTCTCAATGGTAGCAGATGACAGAACGAGGAGTAATGGTCTCAAGTTGCAGTGGGGGAGGTTTCGATTGGATATTAGGAAAAACTTTTTCACTAAGAGGGTGGTGAAACACTGGAATGCGTTACCTAGGGAGGTGGTAGAATCTCCTTCCTTAGAGGTTTTTAAGGTCAGGCTTGACAAAGCCCTGGCTGGGATGATTTAACTGGGAATTGGTCCTGCTTTGAGCAGGGGGTTGGACTAGATGACCTTCTGGGGTCCCTTCCAACCCTGATATTCTATGATTCTATCATTCTATGATTCTATGATCACTTTAGATAAGCTATTACCAGCAGGAGAGTGGGGTGGGAGGAGGTATTGTTTCATGGTCTCTGTGTATATAATGTCTTCTGCAGTTTCCACAGTATGCATCCGATGAAGTGAGCTGTAGCTCACGAAAGCTTATGCTCAAATAAATTGGTTAGTCTCTAAAGTGCCACAAGTACTCCTTTTCTTTTTTCAATCTGGGATAGTTCCTCAGACTTTTCATTTAAAAAGAATGACAAGATAGGTTCGGTAATATTTTTCACTGGACCAACTTCAGTTGGTGAAAGAAACTATCTTTTGAGCTACACAGAGCTTTTCTTCAAGTCTGGGAAAGGTGACACAGCTAAATACAAGATTGCTTAGCGTAAGTAGTTAACATATGTTCTAAGAGACCCTTCAAGATGAAGTGGCCCATTAACAGCTGTGCGGTCTTAGGACAGAAAAAGGGGGATGATGGGTTACAGATTGTTGTAATAAGCCATAAATCCAGTGTCTTTATTAAGACCATGATTTTAAAGTTATGACATGCAGTTCCCAGGCTCATCTTTTGAAGGTGTTGTGCAGGTTTCCTTTGAGGATGAGGACTGAGAGGACAGAGATAGAGTGAATCTTCTGTGAATAGTGTCCACCCACTGGTGATATGGAGTTTTTGTGTTTTATCACTGGATTTATAGCTTAGTACAACAATCCTTAACCTACTAATCCCTTTCCTTTTTGACCTGTGACTGTTATTGGACCACTTCAGCTTGAATGGTCTCAGAATGTGTTAATTACTTATGCTAAACACTCTGTTCCACCTTGTATTTAGCTGTGACACTGAGTCACTTTCCCAGACCGAAGAAGAGCTCTGTGTAGCTTGCAAGTTTGTCTCTTTCACCAACAGAAGTTGGTCCAATAAAAGACATTGCCTCACCCACCTTGTCTCTCTGAGGGCATGTCTACATGTACAGCCACTGCAGCACATCTGGTGAGGCCACACTATAGCGATGGGAGAGAGCTCTCCCGTCAGCATAATAAAACAGCTTCTGCCCTTTGCAGAAGTGATGTTGGGGTAGAAGCTCTTCCGCTGACATCGTGCTGTGCACACATAAAATGGCCCTACTGGGTCAGACCAAGGGTCCATCTAGCCCAGTATCCTGTCTTCTGACACTGGCCAGTGCCAAGTGCCCCAGAGAGAATGAACAGAACAGGTAATCATCAGGTGATGCATGCCCTGTTGCTCATTCCCAGCTTCTGGCAAACAGAAGCTAGGGACACCATCCCTGCCCATCCTGGCTAATAGCCATTGATGGACCTATCCTTCATGAATGTATCTAGTTCTTTTTTGAACCCTGTTATGGTCTTGGCTTTCACAACATCCTCTGGCGAGGAGTTCCACAGGTTGACTGGGCATTGTGTGAAGAAATACATCCTTTTATTTGTTTTAAACCTGCTGCCTATTAATTTCATTTGGTGACACCTAGTTCTTGTGTTATGAGAAGTAGTAAACAACACTTCCTTATCTACTTTCTCTACACCAGTCATGATTTTATAGACCTCAATCATATCTCCCCTTAGCCGTCTCTTTTCCAAGCTGAGAAGTCCCACTCTTATTAATCTCTCCTCATATGGAAGCCGTTCCATACTCCTAATCATTTTTGTTGCCCTTTTCTGAACCTTTTCCAATTCCAATATATCTTTTTTTGAGATTGGATGACCAAATCTGCACATAGTATTCAAGATGTGGGCATACCATGGATAGAGGTAATATGATTTTTTCTGTCCTATTATCTATTCCTTTCTTAATTATTCTCAGCATTCTGTTCACTTTTTTGACTGCTGCTGCACATTGAGTGGATGTTTTCAGAGAACTATCCACAATGACTCCAAGATCTCTTTCTTGAGTGGTAACAGCTAATTTAGACTCCATCATTTTATAGTATAACTGGGATTATGTTTTCCAATATGCATGACTTTGCATTTATCAACATTAAATTTCATCTGCCATTTTGTTGCCCAGTCAACCAGTTTTGAGAGATCCTTTTGTAGCTCTTCACAGTCTGCCTGGGTCTAAACTATCTTTAGTCATCTCCCCACAACTCTGTAGCCAAAGCTCCCTTCCAGCGGAGAGGCAGAGCTCCGTTCTTCCTCCTCACCAGTCAGCCCTGAACTGAGCCAGGATCTCTCCTTCTATTCCCCCTCCAGGTTTGGCACTGGCTGCAGGTGTAGCAGAGTGGGGCTAGCTGGGCCCATAGGCTCTCCTTAACCCTTTCTCTGCTGGTATGGGGCCTCTCTGCCCCATCACAATCCCCCATTGACTTGGATGGAGAATTTTGCCTGAGTAAGGAATCCAAGATCTGGCTGTGCTTTTTCCATTAAAATTACTGACTCCTCATTATTGTAGGTGTCACAGAGTAATAAATAAAGTTGGAAAGAACTTTCAGTTTATTAGGGATTGACGTCCCAACTCCTGAGGCTTCTCCACCTCAGTAGTGGCACCTGTCTATCCCACTGTCAAACTCAGGAGAGAATATACATTCTCATGGTTTTCTTTAATAGCAAAACCTAATATAAAGCAGTTTAAGGATGTTCAGCCAGTTGTGGGACTGGTTAACAACTCCTAAGCCAGTGAAAACTGATGGTCTCTCTTTTTTCACACTGTTCCTTAACAGGAGAAAAAGGGGAAGCTTCATGGAATTAATGGCAGATACATTTAGAATAAATACATTACATGCAGCCTGTCTGAAATTAACTGCTCCAGAAGGTCATTCAGTCAAATACTCTATTAGGAAAATGCTATGACTGGTATTACTTTAGACTAATCAGATCTGATGCGTCAGGTTGTTAATTGCTAGGTGTTTAACTCTGCAGTATACAGTGGCACAACTGGTTGTGTATATTATTAGGTGTCTATCAGGGATTGGGCCTCGTTAGAGGTTATCTTGATAGCTCAATGGTCTGATGACAAATACTCTTATTATTTATTAGTAATAGGCTCCAACCAAGTCACTGTGTATATGAACAGCAAGAGATGGTCCCTGTCTTGAAATAACTCACAATCTAAACAGAGAAGACAGACGAAGTGTGTGGGTAGAGAGAGAATTATTATCACCATTTTGTAGATGGGGAAAAGCGGAGGCATAGCTGACCATGGTGACACAGGATGTCTGTGGAAAAGGTGGGAATTGTACTCAGATTTTCTGAGTCCTAGTCGAATGCCTTAATCTAAAAACTTCTTCTCTAGTCCTCAAATATTTCATCCAACATGTTTTCTGCCAACTTGGGAGTGTTCCATTGAAGTTACAATGTGGGAGAGAAAATCCTCTAAAATTTAAATATTCCGTTTATTGTGAACTTTTTTCCATTGTTTTGTTTCGCTATTCTTCATATTTCAGTGCACTATAGTAGATGAATATGGTGCTCTGGTGTTCTTTCTATTAAAGAGTGTTCATGTATTCACAGTTCACCTGGGAGATACAGCAGCTTAGCTGGGCTTCACAGTTCAGCAGCACAAATCTGAACTGTTTTTGGGAAGCTCTACAATACAAGTAGTGGTACCCTCCAGCCAACACATACACTAATAATTTAATTCTCTGAGATATTTCTTTAGTGTTAGAATCGTTGTCTACACTGGTAAGAACCTATTTCTGCTCCCAGAAATTGGATTGCTGAGACAAAGCAGTCTGCTTGGCTTTCTTGATCTTTGGTCCTATGCTTAGCAACAGTGCCACTCTACAGGAGCATCACCGCTGTGGAGAAATGGAGACGAGTGTGTGGAACCTGCTTTGGAGGTTTGCACATAACAGATGTTAGTCATGTCACTTGATGCATGACTAGAAAGCGCTGAGATGCTGTGCTGATGAGGGCACTATAAGAAGCCACATATATAGAACACAACCAAAAGGGAAAAGTCCCAATTAGCCAGGATGGAGAATAGTTCCCATCCCAGTTAGTATCTGGATAAACCAGTCTGCCTAATCTATTTTGGTGCACCAGTTATTGTTGTATCTTGGTGCCAGGTCCAAGGCTAAGCTCTGTCAGAGGTGAGTCATATAGGCAGTGGGCCAGCTCCTGGTCTGCTGTAAATTGGCTTTGTTCCTTTGACTCCAGCAGAGCTGCTCTTGCCATCTTCTTACATATCCCCTGAAACGGGGGAAAGCTGTTGAGCTGCCACAACAGGGAAAGCAGTCAAGGACCATGCACATTGCCTGTAATATAGAACTAGGACTGAGTACCGTAGGTTAGGCCATATGGAGTTCGGAGTAACACATCCTCTGCGTTAGCTCAGCTATTATATCACTTCGCCTCCGTCACAAATCTCCTGCAGCGTTATGTCCGAATATCTAGCAAGTCAAGAATGTGCATTCAGAATAACGCAGTGCAAAAGTGTCCGCTACTGGATTCTTACTCCACTCCCAGCTCATACTGGGGCTCTGTGTACTATTTGTTTTGCCTGTGCAAGTGCACATCAGTCATTGCTTCTCGGAGATGTGTTAATTTGGAGTGTTTTGATACCTTGCGTGCTTTTTTTTTTTTTTTTTAAGAAAGATTACACTCTCCAAAGGCCAGGACCTGCCTTCCTACATTTGTCTGCAAACCACAGTGCACATTTATGGCGCTGCAGAATTAATAAATAAATATAATGAGATTGTAAGATCCCTGGGGCTGGGATCAAGTTTTATTTGTTTGTAAGATACCAAGCATACCTTTGGCATTTCATTTACACTCATAAAGGAATGATCTCCTGCTACATGTCAGTAGGCTTTCGTTTGGGCTGGTTTTGTTGTTGTGTGTAAATAAAAGGGCTCCGTGTCTAGCTTTTCTTTAAAAAACAACACCCTTACCTCCATTGGTTTATCCTCTAACTTAACAGCAAAGGAGAATGAGTAATCTGATAGCAGCAGCATGTTGCTCAGCTGGCCTCACGCTCTCCAAAATTACCTGCATTGTGTGTAATAATGAATCGCACATTTGGGGCATCCCTGTTTATTCGGTGAAATACATGTAAGATGGAGAGGGAAATAACTAATAAAGGGCTATAAAGGGCTGCACTGATCTTTCTGGGAGGTGGAAGGGAAACAAAGCTCTCAGTTTGAAGTTGCCTGATTATCTAACCACCCTTCACCTATACACACATACATGTTGCATACACCAATGACAAGTCACAACTACTTCCTAAAGACGGTCCAGCTGCCAGTAGTTCCCTTAGAACATAAGAACGGCCCATACTGGGTCAGACCAAAGGTGCATCTAGCCTAGCATCCTGTCTTCCAACAGTGGCCAATGCCAGGGTCCCAGAGGGAATGAAAAGAACAGGTAATCATCAAGTGATCCATCCCCTGTCGCTCATTCCCAGCTTCTGGCAAACAGGCTAGGGACACCAACCCTGCCCATCCTGGCTAATGGCCATTGATGGACCTATCCTCCATGAATCTGACTAGTTCTTTTGTGAACCCTGTTATAGTCTTGCCCTTCACAACATCTTCTGGCAAAGAGTTCCACAGGTTGACTGTGCGTTGTGGGAAGAAATACTTCCTTTTGTGTGTTTTAAACCGGCTGCCTATTCATTTCATTTGGAGAAACATAGCTGTAAGCATTGCCTGTCTGTCAGTTTACAATCTGAGCTCAGCTACTAAAAACAACTCCCTCCCTTGGAGTCAGAATGGATTCCCTCCTGCCCCTCTGCACAAAGGACTAACCCTTCGATTTTGTTCTAAACATACACTAAGAATTTGCATTAACTCCATGGATGTAATCCCCTCACCCTCACTCTCCCCACTCCCCCCAACTCCATGAAGATGATTTCGGCAATTTTCAGTATTGGAGGGAGTTGTTAGAGAAACAATCCCTATGTACTGTGTATATTGAGCATTCAAGTATGGCACCTGTGAGGCAATGCATTATACAGACAATAAGCCGATTCCTGACACTTGGAGTAACTTTCTGGACTAATGATTTTCATCAGTCCACAAACACAGGCCCTGCTGCTGTAGAAGGTCAAACAGGCCCTTAGTTTGCCACTAGCAATGCAAATTCTGATTATTGTGGACAATAATCCAAGACAATTCATGTCAGAGGTGAAAAAAAGCAGCTTAATTTATTGATGTGTTATTGTTTCAAGTTCAGTCTTTCCGTTCGTGTCTATTCCTATAGGTAATAGCAAATGATGCCAGCTTCATGCATACAGTTGCTCAGCAGGGTGTTAGTACCCTCTAATTCACAGTGGTACAAATTTGCCAGATGGCCAAAAGTGTTGCCGTTTTTCCACCAACAAATTGCAACGTTTTATTTAACTGGTTGGTGTATGTGGTGCTTGCGAAAGATACCAGGACGGCAGTCGATGAGAGAGAAATCTTACTTGTCCATACAACAGGTCAGTAACAGTATAAGCTTCCAGCGCGCTCTTTATGGTCATTCAAGCCTTGCCCGCCCTTCTGAGCCGGCTGTTGTAAGAAAGGTGCCAGCGGTTTTCTGATGAGGACATTACTGTCATAGTCATATCTGGCAGTGGCCTACACCTTATGCTTCAGAAGATGTCTAATGAAGATCCTTGATCAATGTTAAGGGGGAAAAAAGACCGTTTCTGTGATTCTTTACCCTTGTTGTATCACAGTTACAAGAAGTGCCGTACTCAGAAGTGATCAGAACCTCCATTTTACATCTCATCCAAAAGCCAGCACGCTTAGCAGCCTGTTACTACTTAACCCCATGCTAGGGTAGGAGTACAGGACTGTCTAGAAGGGAGAATGCTGCCTACTAAATCAACAATTACAATAACCCCTAGTGTTCCTCAGCGTCCCATCCCAGGACTGACTCGGCCCAGCACTGTTTAGCTTGTGAAAACTGAGGGACTCTCAGCATAGGATGGTCTTAGAACCTGAATCAAATCTCCCATCTTGTCTCAGGGTAAGGTGGTCACAGTAATTAAGGGTTGTTTCAGCATTTGACTCATGTTCTTAACTCTGAGCCCAATGCAGAAGGCAAAAGGATTTCTTAGCAGATATCCAGTAAGATGTCAGTTGCTTACATGTTTGTCCTTACCCTATCTCTTCCCCCTAGAACATCCCATACCCAGTTTATGAGGCTGTCAGACTGTCCTAACATCCAAGGTATCATAGCTCGCTACCATCAAATTTTAGGCTTCAGTAGGCAACAGAGAGATTCCAACTGCACTAACATGAATGCTCAATGAGCGGTGAGGCAGCCTTAGATGGAATAGGTACCTGCTGTATTTCAGGGGACTGGCAATTTGCTTTTTGTTGTCACCACTCCTTTGTCAGGAACATCAATTTCAGTTCAAAGTGGTCCGGCAAACGAGAGCACTTTTCACCTGCTCTGCCTGTGGAGATGGAGGGAATCACCTCGGTCAAAATTGCTTCACATGTTGAAAAAGAAAATGCCCCAAATGAAAATGTACAGTTCATCAACTCTACTCACAGTCATTCGCAGGCCAGCTCTGGAGTTTACAGTGGGACGGAGTGGTAATATCTCTTGATTATTGCTTTCCCAATCACAGGCCTCATGAACAGGTGGAATAGTCCTTAAACGGGGACCTGCCAACATGCTTAGATCTTACTCAGTAAAAGTGGAAATGAGCCTGCAGCAGGCTCCCCTGGATCTGAACACACCTGAGCTTGCCAGAATGCCGAGGGAGAGGGGAGGATGAAAATCCAGAGCCAGACTTTAATTCTGCAGATGATGCCTGTTTATATCATGGGCCAATCCAAAGCCTCAGGTCAGAACAACCCTGAACTCTGGAGTGTGAGGAATCAGAATCCAAATTTCACAGCTGGTTCTCTCTATTATGGACCAAAGACTCAGATCTGAATATCCCCAACCACTGGTGTGTTGGACCTCTAAATCTGAACTCTGCAGCTGGCACCTATGTAGACTGTTATGAGATGAACCAAATCCTGCATAGGACTTTCCTTAATCTCTGGGAGGCTCAAGATCTGGACACATCTCTACTTAAAAGTATGGCCTAGTGGATAGAGCACTGCACAGGGACTCAGGAAACCTGAGTACTCATCCCAGCTCAGCTACTGGCTTATTGGGTGACTTTGGGCAAGTCACTTCCCTCTCAATTCCTCAGTTTCCCCATCTGTAAAATGGGGATAATGATTCTGATCTCCCTTATAAAGTGCTTTGAGATCTGCTGATGCAAAGTGCTATATAAAAGTTAGGTACAGTAAACCCTTATATAAAGTGCATTTATACAGCGCATTTTTGACATAATGCAGTTTTCCTTTAGTGACCCATTTTATATAGCGTGCTCACAGCAGGGAGTTTGGGTGCAGGAGGGTGCTCAGGGCTGGGGGTTGGGGGGGGTCAGGGTGCCAGATCTCAAGGGGGGGGATGCTCACCTCAGGTGGCTCCCCATGCCTGCTGTTCCCACGGGAGGTGGAGGTGTGGCCAGGCAGCTCTGCACGTTGCCTCTGCCTGTAAGCGCTGCTCCTGCAGTCAATGCTCAGGGAGGGATCAGGGCAGCACCTCCACCAGGAACAGCAGTCCCAGGGAGCCACCTGTGGGGAGCCGCCCGAAGTGAGCACACCCCAGATCTGGCACCCCAAGCCCCCTCCCACGCCCCAGTCCCGTGCCCTGAGCACCCTCCCGCACCCAAACTCCCTCCCAGAGCCCACACCCCGCACCCCCTCCCATGCCCCCAACATGTACAACTTTGTCATATCTGGAAATGTAACCCTCTTTTTCCCATTTATTCTTCAGTTCATATAACGCATTTTTATATGACACAGTTTTCTAGGAACGTAACTACCACGTTATATGAGGGTTTACTGTATTATTATTACAGTGAGGAGGGCAGTATGGGACCCTATATAAAAACAGAATAAAAAGATGCTAAAACCAATGTAGTGTCCCTGGGATATAGAAGTGATTTCCCAAAGATCATGCATGCAGGACTGCGTGCAGCACAGTAAGAACCAGTAGTCCAGGGCCAACCATCTCCAATTCTATATTTAGCCTATCCAGCTCTGCCAACAAGACCCTCATGAAGCGTGTCCCATCCTGTGCTGCGGTGCCCTTTTAAAGACTGACAGTCCTGGCGTGCCACCAGGAGGCACTGCTGTGCTCTTTTAACCCACGCCATCCTGTTCTCATAATTCATATAGAACATCTGATAGTGAAGAGGTTGCATCAAAGGTGCCATGCCAGCCGCCCTGCAGATCGAAGTCCTCACTCCACCCAATCGACATAACACAGGAAGTGTCGGTGTAACCTTCCCCCATTGTCCAACCAATGAGACCTTGAGGGACCATCTTTAGGGCTATGTCTACACTACCACAGTAAGTTGATCTACGCTACTCAACTCCAGCTACGTGAATAACCTAGCTGGAGTCAACGTATCTTAGGTCGAGTTACCAAGTGGTCTACACCACGGGGGGTCGACAGGAGAAACTCTCGTAGACTTACCTTATTCTTCTCGTCAGGGGTAGAGTACAGGGGTCGACTGGAGAACGATCAGCCGTCGATTTGGTGGGTCTTCAGTAGACCTGCTAAATGGACCACTGGTGGATCGATCTCAGGAGTGAGAAGGTAGTTATTTCCAAGACCATTTTTTAACCCTTGGCCTCTCCACTGAGATGAGCAAAAGGGGAGTTATGAGGGTGGCTTTGTCACATGGATAACCGCTCACTGGAAACAGACCATCAATTCATTTCACATGGTACACTGAGCAGATCATAGAATCATTGAATCATAGAATATCAGGTTTGGAAGGGACCTCAGGAGGTCATCTAGTCCAACCCCCTGCTCAAAGCAGGACCAATCCCCAACTAAATCATCCCACCAGACGGTAGCAACTCTTGGTGGCTATTATTCTAGGATGGATTTGAACCAGCAACACAGAGGTGAAACCCTCCATACCCCTTAGCCAGTCTCCTTCTCCATCCTACCCATCCCATTTGCATTCCTGACTGTCTAGACTGCAGACATCGCAGTTATTTTAGTTCTATACTGTATATAATGGACAAAGAAAGAAGGGATGTCGTGACTCTTCTTACAGGTACAAATAGCGTAAAGTGGTTATTATACCTAACAAAGACTATTGCTGTTTGTGTAAGTGCATGGAGCTGTCGCCCTTCCCTTGCCTTCAATGGGAGATTTGCCTGAGGAAGGGCTGCAGGATATGGCTTGTAAGTTTGGGAATCTGGTAAAATCTCTCACTTTTGCTAAGTAACACATTTAACAGGGTCTCATCTAGTGCCTGTGCCTGTTATGTAACTGACAAGCCTGCTGGAAGCAGCTTTTATTTGTTGCCACTACACTAACTTTTTCTCTGTTTTTCCTAGATTTGTGTAGCTTAGAGTGGAAAGGACGTTTATTGCCACTTTCATGTGTAAGCTGCCCACAGCTCCAAGTTATTCAGGGTTTAAGGCAAGCCAGCAAATGGGCCTTTAAACTAGTGGTGTTGCACCCCTGATCATGATTGATGTTGACACCAATTAGCAGAAAAGGAATCTTTCAGATAAAGGGAAAGAAGGTTTATCAAGCCCTAAATGCCAGGAGTCAGAATTCAATGCAAAATTCATTAGTGCTTATGGCAGGAGCTCCTACCAACTATTGCCAAGAGGCTAAGGGAAAATAAAAATTACATAAATAAGGGTTTTGGGCCTCTTAAGTTTTGGCTTGAACAAAACCAGAGTTTCAGTAATTGTAATATTCTGTTTTATGTCCTTACACAGAGATTCTGATGTGAGAGACCAATCTGAATCAGGAACAGCTCGAGTGAAGTCAATAGAGTTTCCCTGGAGTTACACTGGAAAAACTGGGAGCAGAATCCAGCACAAATTTGCTACACTGCATTCATAGACCATCTGTACTAAATATAGCACCTACCGGGTAATGGGATGGATCTTTACAGGGTGTAAATTGGTGTCCTGCCAGCTTAAGCAAGCTGAAGGCTTGGCCCAAAATTTGAAGAAAGAAAGAAAGAAAGAAAGAAAGAAAGAAAGAAAGAAAGAAAGAAAGAAAGAAAGAAAGAAAGAAAGAAAGAAAGAAAGAAAGACCACACTCTCTTGGCTTTAAACAACAGCTCAGAAAAATAAAAGAGCACTGAAAGCTTCTTTATGGTGCATTACAGATAAGCTCCAGTTTAACAAAACTCTTGCAGAACATCTGGCATCTTTGTATAATTGCAGCTTTGTAAAATCAAATGTTGGCTGAAATGTGAACTTTGGATACTGGACCAGATACGAGATGTGGATATTGGAGGTCCAGAAAACTGAGGTTGATGTCTGTGGAAAAGATATGGCCTGTTGATTCTCATTTTACAACCTAAAGAAGATGACAACTCTTGCTGAAGCTTAAGGCTTATGTTGCTTTTAGGAACTGTCATTGCATTTTTCTACACTTAAGCACAAAATTAAAACTTGTATTGCTCTTTAGCTGACATCAGTGAATCAGACTGAATTCCCCTATCCTCTGCAGTAAAGTACTTATATTTTGGATCCCTGCTATTCCCTTTCTGATCAGTCAAATAAGGTCAAACATACACATGCTATGGGCAACAGATCGGGAATCCTGTTTGCGGCTTGTCATTTGCGAGCATTGTATAGATGATTTACTTACCTATTCAAGTTATTAGTGCCGTGATTCCCATTTTTTTAATGTGAAGCTCGTCAGCTTTCTAAGGAAATGCAAAGGTCACAAATGCCAACAGTTCCCCAAACCAAACACTTGTCAACTGAGACACGCGAAAAAGAGTGATTCTCATTCCCGCTACTATAGCTGCTGTCTGTTCTGTCAGTTCAAAGGGCAGTATGCTAATTTCTTACAACTCAGTTTATCCAATGATCATCTGAACTCAGCATGTCTTAAAAAATGTCCTTTCCTTGGCATACAATTTTGATGGCCATCACTTTACATCTAGTTGTCAGGAACCCTGACGCGAGTGACTCTGAGCTTACCTTCCAGTCTCATGTACGGCATATAATGTCAGAGTTTCTGACAGTATCATGCTGGGTTTACAGCCAAGAATTATTGCCATTTCCTGTTTGCTGTGAATGTGAGGGGCTTGTTTTATTATTTTGCTCTCTCTCCTCTTCCAGAACTAAGTGCTGCAATTCCTGTTTTACAGATCTGGCTCGACTGCTGCAAACAGAGTTCAGCTGGATGGAAATTTGCCCCAGACTTACTTTAAAAAAAAAATCAAACCAGTACATCGATTACAGGGTTGTAGCCATGTTGGTCCCAGGATATTAGAGAAAGACAAGGTGGGTGAGATAATATCTTTTATTGGACCAACCAATACAAAACAATAAAACAGTACTAAACCAGTACATTGGTACAACGTTAGGGTTACCAGATGTCCCGATTTTATAGGGACAGTCCTGATATTTGGGGCTTTTTTTTTCATATGGGCTCCTATTACCCCCCCCCATCCCAATTTTTCACACTTGCTATCTGGTCACCCTACTTGTGCTCCTGACACTCACCAACCCCCCTCTGTTTGTTTGGTTTTAGCCACCTAGTGTCTTTCTTCTTATATTTAGTTGGAAGCTCTTTGTGTCAGGTATTGACTTTTTTGGTTTTGTTTGTACCTCACCTAGCACAACGGGACCCTGATCCCTGGCTGGGGTCTCTATGAACTTCCTCAATACAGACCAAAACCCTTGACAGTTATGTGTTTAAAAAAGCACAGTGCATTTTGCCTGTCCACTGGACACTCTGGAAATCAAAGAGGCTGGAAGTCAAGGAGAATGAGAGATCATGAGTCCTATTTGTGTTGTGGGTGTGGGGAAGGGCAAATTCTGGATAACAACCCTCCCCGAAAATAAAACTCTTAAAATACTGCACAGTGGGGATTTTTCTTATTCTGGGATATGTAATTTTATTGTGCACTGAGGCTCTTGCCCTGGTATTGGTTTGGCCTGTGTTGTATTATGGGTTGTAAAGCCTGTGCTACCATAGCTGCCCTGCTATTGTTATTCAGGCTAGTTAGATCAAAGCTACCTCCAGTATATACACTAAACAATAATATACAATAAACAAAAATTCACCGAAGCCGTGACCTGTCTGTAACTTTTGCTGCTGTGGCTCCATGGTTTGCCCCACCAGCATGGTAGCTGGGAGCTGTGGGGTTCCCCCTTCGCCCACGGCAGCTGCAGGGGGGGCCCCGCCACGCACGGCAGCTGGGAGCTGCAGGATGACCATAGTTCCCAAAGAGAAAATGAGACACCCCCAGCTGCTCTCCTGACACATCCCCCTCTCCCCGTGTGAGGCTGTCTCCATTCACTGGAGCCCCAAGAACGGTCCCCTCAGGAGGCTATCACCTGTCGCTGGAACCTTGCAGGGGGTCCCTGTCACTACTGTCACCTGTCATTGTAACCCTGCCAGGACCCTGCTGGCTGCCAGCTCCAGAGTCCCGCAGCCCCAGGGGCTGAAGCAGAGAATGTCATGGAGGTCTCTGGAAGTCATGGATTCCAACTTCCATGACTTTCATGACATAAACATAGCCTTATCCATAAATCAGCATTAGCCACTGTCTAAGGCATAGATTGTGCTAGGCCTTACACGTGTACACAGTGGCAGAGAGGGTGCAAACAGTGTCTCCACACTTGCAAAGCCCCCATAAGGGCCAGACACAGTTTCAGCTTCTGCATCCAGGGAAGACCTAACGATAGCTTCTTGTGGACACACACCACTACCCCCAAAGGAGGTGGGAGTGGGAGGAATGGGGAAGACACAGAGTTCTGGCTTTTTATTTGCCTGTAAAGCAGGTCGCATGAACTAATGGCATTTATGCCCTTTTTTGCTTCTCGATAAGGAAAAAAAGCTTGAAAAAAAGATTATGGGAGGCTTGTTCTGTTATTTTGCCTTCTGGGGGTTTGTTGGAGAACTCCTTCTGGGGCTAGAGTGTGCGATGTTTCTGAGTTGAAAAGGTGGGGTGCTGACTCTTTCACACAAGAGATCAATTTTTCCCCAAGGTGTTACCAAAACAAGACAATGAGTTTAAAGAGTCTGACTAAAAATCCCTTCCCATTTGCTCAGCTTTCAGACCTTTGTTTTTTTGTGACGTCACTAGACTCCACTAGATCTTCTGTCATCCGAGGAATCCTAAAGCAAAAATAGGGAAGTCAAGACCAACATTTTGCATGTAAATGATCTGGACAAAGGGGTAAAGAGTAAAGTGGTAAAATTTGCAGACGATACACAATTAAGAATAGTCCAAAGCAGACTGCAAGGAGTTACAAAGGGATGTCACAAAACTGGGTGACGGGGTCACGAAACTGGGTGATGGGGTCACAAAATTGCAGGCAAACTTCAATGTTGATAAATGCAAAGTAGTTTATATTAGAAAACATAATCCCATCTATACATAATAAATGATGGAGTCTAAATTAGTTCATTCAATCTCCTCAAGGTTCCCTCTGTCCTTTAAGAAATCTGTTTTTATTTAATTTATTTATTTATTTTTCAATTTCCCAATCATAAGAATCACATAATTCATTTCAATGCAACTTCAGTTGGCCGGACAATACTGTAGATATATTTCATATGATGTAGTCATGCTGGGCG
Organism: Lepidochelys olivacea; assembly: GCF_965140295.1. Lineage (NCBI taxonomy): Eukaryota > Metazoa > Chordata > Testudines > Cheloniidae > Lepidochelys > Lepidochelys olivacea. The sequence goes on from NC_140412.1 coordinate 14,715,466, forward strand.
TATTTCATTACTGGAGAGGTACCGACCAGTGTCGTGTATGGTCCATAAACCAGCAGTGGTCCACGAAAACTTTCTGGGTCTCTGCAAGACCATGCAGAGAAAGCCATGGTGAATGTAAGGGAGCTGAGAAAGGCCTGGTCCATGAGATTAATTTTCTATTACAAAGTGGGCTGTGGAAAGGCAGTGTGTAAAACACAGATATAATGGTCAGAACACAGCATTGGGAGCCAGGATCTCTTGAATTCCAATCTTCATTCTGAATTCTCAGTCCTAGGCCCTGAGTACATCACTTCACACTGCTATACCTTGCTTCTCCTACTTGCAAAATGAAGATAAATTACATTGGCTGAGTTGGTATGAGCGTTCATTACTTAATACCTGAAAAAATGCTTTGGATATTATAGGGTTCATTGCAAACTAGAAACAAGATTCTTGACCTGTTTGTTTTGATGGGCATGAAAGTTGGGATTCCTTCACCATCATACTAACAAGGTTAATTGTTTCAAGAAAAAAATCTGTGTGTAAAATGAACAGATGAATTCAGTTATTTTTGCACAGTGAATTGAAAGGGTGCAAGTATCTTGTTTAAGTGCAAATTTAATCTGAAAGAAGAAAAACTGTCACAAAATGCATCACTTTCCTTCTGCACAAAGGCTGTTGCATCACGTTGCTTTCTAGTGAGATGTAATGCAATATTTTTTGTAGACAAACTAGCTGACAGTCAGTAACTACCAAGTCTGATTTTTTTCCCCATAACATGTCTGTGGTTTTATCAGGTTTGACAGAAACCAAGTTCCCATAGGAAGGAAAATGGGCTAAGATACATTAAAAAGTAATTGAAAAGAGTTACAGTAGAACATCAGAGTTATGAACACCCAGGAATGGAGGTTGTCCATAACTCTGAAATGTTTGTAACTCTGAACAAAATGTTTTGGTTATTCTTTCAAAAGTTTACAACTGAACATTGACTTAATACAGCTTTGAAACTTTACTATGCAGAAGAAAAATGCTGCTTTTAACCATCTTAATTTAAATTAAGCACAGAAATAGTTTCCTTACATTTTCAAATCTTTTTTAAATTTTTTCCTTTATTTTTTTAGTAGTTTATGTTTAAGACTGTACTGTACTGTACTGTGTTTCTTTCTTTCTTTCTTTGTCTCTGCTGTTGCCTGATTTCATACTTCCACTTCTAAATGAGGTGTGTGGTTGACCGATCAATTTGTAATTATGATGTTTGTAACTCTGAAGTTCTACTGTAGTTGATCAATGTTTTTCCATACGAGCCTCACAAAAGTCTACGAAGCTGTCACATTCTGGGGTGCAATCCAGATCAGTGACGGGTTGTGTCACCCGCTGCTCTGCAACCTTGGGTGACTTGCAATCATTTGCTGCTGTAGCTCCCAACCTGGTGTAACCGTGCCTCAGTGGGTCACAACTGAGGATGCCAAATTCAGGACAAACTGCTGAGAAATAAGGCAAACACAACCCAGAACTGGTGGTTATTCTTTCATAAGATATACCAAACCAGCCACAAAAGTAAACTCCTGTTTCACCACACTGGCTAACGATAAGTCATAAAAGCAGTTTCCTTGGGCATTCCAGTTCTTATATCACCATCAACCACAACCAATCTCTGGATTCAGAGATGAGTGGTTCTTTACAACCAACCTCATCAAATGAAAGGTTCTTCTGATCCCAAAATACCAGCCACACACCCAGGTCAATGTATAACTTAGATCTTACCCAAAAATCATGCTGATGCCAATCCTTTAGTATCTAAAATCTAAAGGTTTATTCATAAAAGGAAAGAAAGAAAGGTGAAAGTTAAAATTGGTTAAAGGAATCAAATACATACAGTAATTGCAAAGTTCTTGGATCAGGCTTGTAGCAGTGATGGAATAAACTGCTGGCTTAAGTCAAGTCTATGGTTGCTTCCACAGATTTGAGCAGGACAGGGGCAAAATGGAGGGGTTTCCCAGGGCCTTTTATATCCTCTGCCATGTGGAGGGAAACCCACTGTTTCAAGGAAAAACTTCAGCACAGGTAGTGGAGAATCACAAGTGACCAGATAGTGGTGAAATCACATGGGCAAGTCAAATGTTCATGTCCAATTTTGCTCAGTCATTGAAGGAAGCCATTACCTATATTCCAGACAGCACATTTATAGGACAGTCCACTCAGTGTAGATGGGCATCTCCCATGGCCCATTGTGAGTTAAGTGTCCTTTCGATGTGCCACTCAATTTGAATAGTCCCTCCAAGATGTGCTGGCTAACTACTTCATGGGCATTACCCCAGGAGCAAACATTTGAAATCCAGGTGTAGAGCCAATACTCATAACTTCAAATATGAAAATGATACATGCATACAGACAGCACAATCATAACCAGAAAATCATAACCTTTTAATAGATATCTTATATGCCACATTTTGTGCAAGATTTGTTGCAAATAGACTCATAGACTCATAGATATTAAGGTCAGAAGGGACCATTATGATCATCTAGTCTGACCTCCTGCACAATGCAGGCCACAGAATCTCACCCACCCACTCCTGCGATAAACCTCTCACCTACGTCTGAGCTATTGAAGTCCTCAAATCATGGTTTAAAGACTTCAAGGTGTAGAGAATCCTCCAGCATATGACCCATGACCCATGCTACAGAGGAAGGTGAAAACCCCCCAGGGCCTTTTCCAATCTGCCCTGGAGGAAAATTCCTTCCCGACCCCAAATATGGTGATCAGCTGAACCCTGAGCATGTGGGCAAGACTCTCCAGCCAGACACCCAGGAAAGAATTCTCTGTAGTAACTCAGATCACACCCCATGTAACATCCCATCACAGGCCATTGGGCCTATTTACCATGAATAGTTAAAGATCAATTAATATATCAAAAATATATAATAGTGGTTGCAACAATGATCTATATAGTCATATTTTCATCAGATAACATCACGTCTGGGCTGCTGACAAACAGTCTAACAGCAAGCAGGTCACACCCTAAGTGCCTGTGTCTCTGGAGTCCTGGTCCAGCAACTCTGACCCCAGCAGCCTGTCAGCAACACTCCAGCCCCACTTGGGTTTACACCAGCCATGGTTACTACTTTCAGGGTGACCCCAACACATTCCCAATCCCTAATTTCCCCCAAAATGTGTGTTCTGCACTGTCTGGCCCTCTCCTGTGGAGTTCAGATATTATAGGTCTGTTGCCCCTATATATAGTCACTATTCAACAGTTTGCTTCTTTAATTGGAGTTACCAAACAGTTCAGTTTAAACACAACACTGGATTTCTTTAAATTAAAAATAAAACAAGCTTATTTAACTACAAAGAAATAGGTTAAGTGAGTACAAGTATGAGGTATTAAAGTCAGAAATGGTTACAAGTGAAATAAAGAGAAAACACTTTCTAGTAGATAAAACGTTAAAAAGATAGACTTGGTTCAAGGTAAAATCCTTACCGCAGGTTCCCAGCAACATGGTTGACCAACTTGTCAGGTCAGGATCTCCACCCAGAGTCAAAGGGCTGGTCCCTTTGTTGTCTTCGGCAGGAAAGAGAGAGCTTAAAGTGTCTTTGCCCTTCACTTTTGTAGTCCAGTCACCCTTTTAAATGTGTTTTCTTGAGTGTTACCCCTAGATAAAGTTCATTCCAGCTGTGAGGATAGAGACATGGAGTCTGATGGTGAAAGATTCCCTGTTGTTTGCTAAGATGTAGATCAATCTGTTCCTTCCCCACTTCTTTGCCAAAGAATGGCCGCTTGACTGGTGATTAGCCATGTGTCATCAAAGTTGATTGGCAGCAGTGTCAGTTTGTCCTTTGTCTTTGAGAAATTGGTCTACCCCCTCCCCAGACTTGCCTGGAACACTTTGCAGTCATAATTTCAGCTTATGGTCATAACTCTTATGAACACATTTCATATACACATTACATTAGAATATTGATACGTGTGTTTTTTTGTTTTTTAATGATACCTCACAGGGCATATTTTGCATAAAAATTATTACAGTCGTGTGTAGAGTGTGAATACAAGCATGCTTTTCATCACAGATGCTAATACTAGAATATCCAAGGGCTTCATTTTTATGCATGGACAAAAATCAACATTTTTCTCTCCAAACTAGATAATTAGTAAAGAGACCATATGTCCTAGTTATATCAGGAAAGTTGAAGCATTTCATATTGCGACCGAAAGTACTTGGAAATTCTTTCAGAGCACCTGAAATGTCCCATTATTTTTTTCATTTCATCACTCAAAACATTTTTGTCTTTGTATGACTACAAAATGTTTCTTCAGGACATACTGCTGTGCTGCACGGAATTTGCTCTGTGTTTACCAAGGACAGGCCAAGAGAAAGAGCCTTCAGGGGGATAAGCTGTGTTTGGAGGTGTAGCGGGGCTGCTCCGGCCCGGAAGGGGTTAAAACACCCCTGGGAGAGGGCTGCCTGGGGAGCCAATAGTAAAAGCAGCCCTGGAGAGGGCTGCCGCTGGGGGAAGAGGAGTGAGAACAGCTGGGGGAAGCTGAGAGAGTAGCTGAGAGGGCTGGAGGCCAGAAGCAGGGGAGTCTCACTCTAGCCCTGGAGTGGGAAGAGCTAGCTGCCTGAGAGTGAGGTACCTTAAGTGGCGCAGTGCTGGGGAAGGGCAAAGGGATCTGGGGAGCTCCAGCCTGGTAAACCCCCAGGCTGCAAGCCTTGGTAAAGGCCCAGAAAGGTACTGGGGCTGCAGAGGGGCAGCCTGGGAATAGGCAGAGGCAGCTGGTCCTAACCCCTTGCCAATGATCAGTGGCCATTACACTGCATTCTGCCCAGTGAGCGGGGGTTAGATGATGACTGGTAGTAGCTACTGAGGCAAGGTGGGTTTAGAGGATTGGGAGTTCCCCTGGGAGGGGAGACCCAGAGCGAGGGGATACTGCTGGGGCAGAACCCCAGGGCAAACAGGCCCTGGGGTCTAGGAGGGACATGGGGGCCAGCGGGAGCGAGACACAGGCCTGCAGAGGGCACTCCATATGCTGGAGAGCTAATTCCCTGGACTACACACCAGTGAGTAGTCACCTCTCTACAGGAGGGAAGAGAAAAATCAAATGAGTGTAGGTGCTACTTAACCTGTTCTTTGGCTCATAGTGAACGTTAATGCCAATTGTTCACTGTTTTTGATTAACTCAGTCTGAACTGGGAGGGGAAATCCTCCAGCTCAAAATATGCCTGTCACTGAGTCAGAAGCTGGTAGCAATGACACTAGCCCACATTTATAAAAGAAAATGTATTTCATTTTGTGACCCAAAAATATATAATCATAAACTGTCTCAATTTCTATTGTGAAAATATGGTCACCTAAGTTCTTGTGCATATAACAACCTGAGTACAATCAAGTAGTCGCACACCTAACTGATTGGTGCCTGTAGAGAAATAAAGACTTTGCACAAGCAAATAAGTAAACATGGAAATTCTGTGCACACACAAAGAGGAGGCTCCTCTAAAACCATGACCTTCATCAGAGAAGCAAACAGAGACTCGGACTCTGACGCCACCCACCATAGGACTGGTAAACTCAGTGGGTCACATCATCAACTGGTGTAATTTGCTGCAGATCCATTGATTTGAATAGGCCTACGTCAATTTACACCAGCTGGGGATCTTGCCCAGTGTGTGTGTGAATGTAATGGCATATTCCACATTATGACAGCAAAATGGGTAGGTAGCTCACTATATGTACACAGGATACAGCTCTGCTGTTAAGGAAAATGTCAAACTAGGCAGCAGACAAGAGGTTTCTAAATATCAAAACAAATATATTTTTATAGCGATGGGAAAGCTAGATCACCTAAAAAAATTATATTCGTAGAGTTTAAGGTTAGAAGGCAGCATTAGATCATCACAGGCCATTACACTTCATTCACTTATCCCTTTACTGATCCCAGCAATGTGAGTATATTAACCAGAGACTCCTTCCCGAGAACTAATTGTGATACAAACATTCCACTGAAATCCATGGCACTCTAGAATGGAACTGGTGCACACGGTCACAAAGGCAATGTAGTGTTCCAGATAGACATTGCTGGGCAAATTGACAGATGGTCCTAAATAAAAGGTGAGTGGTGCAATAGGTGCCTTTGCTAAGGTTTCATCTCTGGAGATTTGGATTCAGAGCTGGCTGAAGTCTCCAGTCCAGTCATCTGGGAACCCTGGGAATATGTATTAATAGTAGTGCATTGGGGTCTCATTGTACTAGGCACTATACAAACATAGTCCCTGCCCTGAAGAGTTACAAACTCAATAGATAAGACAACTAAGGTATGGGAGGGAAACAGAGGCATAGAGGTGAACTGACTTGCCCAAGGTCCCACAGTAGGCCAGTGGCAAAGTTGGGCACAGAGTCTAGGTCTCTTGACTCCCAGCCTTGTGCTGCCTTATTCTAATTTATTAAAATGAATCATAATATTTAGTCTGCATAATATTATTTTGCAAGTCTCTACTTAAAGCTCTTTCCAAAGATCAATTAATGAAGCTTTACAACAACTCTGTGAGGTAGGTAGGGGAGTATTAGCATCTCCATTTCAGAGTGTGGCCAGTCTCACCCCACTGATAACAAGCAAGCAGCAGGTTGCCGAGAGTTGCAGTGAATCATTTGCGAAGAGTCCATTGGCTGACATGTGTTCACATAAAGTTTAGCTGACCAATTTCAACCAACAACCATCCTCATAAATATCTAAGTCTGTTTATGAATAGTTGCAAGCAGAAGAAAAGGGAAGACATCAACTGAATAAAGAATGTGCTAGGAATAATTCACCAGGCAATAGTCTCTTGTGAGAGAAGATGACTACTGAAACAACCAGTGGGTTAGCCTGTTGAGACTGAGGTGCACTGTCAAAGCTGTGTGGGAGCGTATGTCTTGTAGCTGCCTGCCCTCTGCCTCCATCTAGTATAGTTACTATCAGGAGCACTAAAATTCATGCACAAATTTGAGTTCGCAGAAAAGAGATTGGTTGTAATAGGGGACGTCGGATTTACATCTGCAAGTCTTTGAGTAATTTAGTTTTGAAATTTAAGCTTTAAATTAATGTATTCCTTGGCTAAAAATTATTCTAGCTTCTCCAGGCAGTGTAATAGAAAGGAATGTGGTCTTTTTGATTAAGCCGGAACATTTACTGCCTCTGAGAAGTGCTGCACGCAGTATGCCATGGGGATATGGTACTTTGTGCAAGTTCTGCTACATCAGCAATATTCTCGGGTAAATCTTCAAAAATATAGCATATGGGACGCTGCAAATCATCCTCGTTAATTACACTGATATAGCACAGTGCCTGTCTACCCGAGGATCTGAGATGCTTCCAATAAAACTAATTCAGATTAAGGCCAGTTTCTGCTCTCATTTACACCAAGTATTAATGCAAGGGAGTGCCTTGTACATCAGCAGTGTTACTTCTGAGTTAGGACCAGTTCAACAAGTACTTAAGTGTGTGTATAAATTAAGCACTTGAGTATTTCCATTGATGTGAATGGGCCTGCCCTCATATGCTTTCAGTTTCACTTGTTCTTAAGTACCTTACAAAATGAAAGACATAAGTATGTGCCTGAGAATAGAGTCTGGTCCTGAATGGCTAAAGACATACAAAGTTAGCACAACACTGAAAAATCAGTATAAAAACCAGGTATGAAATGAATGTACTAAAGTGTTCCTGGATAAAAAGGATTTAAAAAATGCTTACAAAACAGCTAAATTCCTGGCTATTCTCTAGGTCAAAAAGCAGAGATGAACTCCTGCTGCAAAACTTGGATCTAGATTTCAAACACCCCCACTGTTAGCCGTGGTAAGTTTCAGAGCGCATTATAATAATAATAATACTAAATTATGTATTTATTATTTGTGTTGTGATAGTGTTTAGGAGGCCCATTCATGGACCAGAACTCCATTGTGCTAGGTGCTGTACAAGAACAGAGCACAAAGATTGGAAGCTCTTTGTGGCAGGAACAATCATTAATGATCTGGAGGATGGTGTGGATTGCACCCTCAGCAAGTTTGCGGATGACACTAAACTGGGAGAAGTGGTAGATACGCTGGAGAGTAGGGATAGGATACAGAGGGACCTAGACAAATTGGAGGATTGGGCCAAAAGAAATCTGATGAGGTTCAACAAGGACAAGTGCAGAGTCCTGCACTTAGGATGGAAGAATCCAATACACCGCTACAGACTAGGGACCGAATGGCTAGGCAGCAGTTCTACAGAGAAGGACCTAGGGGTTACAGTGGACGAGAAGCTGGATATGAGTCAACAGTGTGCCCTTGTTGCCAAGAAGGCCAATGGCATTTTGGGGTGTATAAGTAGAGGCTTTGCCAGCAGATCGAGGGACGTGATCGTTCCCCTCTATTCGACACTGGTGAGGCCTCATCTGGAGTACTGTGTCCAGTTTTGGGCCCCACACTACAAGAAGGATGTGGAGAAATTGGAGAGAGTCCAGCGAAGGGTAACAGAAATGATTAGGGGACTGGAACACATGAGTTATGAGGAGACGCTGAGGGAACTGGGATTGTTTAGTCTACGGAAGAGAAGAATGAGGGGGGATTTGATAGCTGCTTTCAACTACCTGAAAGGTGGATCCAAAGAGGATGGATCTAGACTATTCTCAGTGATAGCAGATGACAGGACAAGGAGTAACGGTCTCAAGTTGCAGTGGGGGAGGTTTAGATTGGATATTAGGAAAAAAATTTTCACTAGGAGGGTGGTGAAACACTGGAATGCGTTACCTAGGGAGGTGGTGGAATCCCCTTCCTTAGAAGTTTTTAAGGTCAGGCTTGACAAAGCCCTGGCTGGGATGATTTAGTTGGGATTGGTCCTGCTCTGGGCAGGGGGTTGGACTAGATGGCCTCCAGAGGTCCCTTTCAACTCTGTTATTCTATGATTCTATGAATCACATGCTATGTCTACACATATGGCATGCTGTAGAATACAGACACCACACATGTAGCTACACACAACTCTGAAAGGCTTCAGCAGTGGGGAGGCAGAGGGACATTACTCTGCTAAAGATAGCTGCGTAGCCGTGGGAGGCACTGCTTGGGCTTGTAGAGAGCTGTGTAGGGTCTGTAGCCTGGGAGCTCAGGAGAGTAGGATACTACTCAACTTGCATAAGCTATGTCTCACTGTCTACACTGCTATTTGTACCCGTGTTAGCTGGGTGTGCAGCATCTGTATTCTACACGCGGCCATAAGAGGAGACCTCACCTAAGCAATACTTGGCTCGTATACAGCACTGTTCAGCTGGAGGTCTCCAAGCATTCTACAACAGACGCAACCATTTTACAGATTGGGAAATTGAGGCACAGAGTCGGTAACCTATGACATGCGTGCCAAAGACGGCACGCGAGCCGATTTTTCATGGCGCGCTGCTGCCTGCTGGGTCCCAGCCATCGGCCCCGCTCAGCCCGCTGCCAAACCCAGGCTGGCAGCGGGCTGAGCGGGGCCGGGACCCCAGCAAGCAGCAGCGCGCCATTAAAAATCCTGCCCGCCCTGGCCCGCTCTTCTCCACCCTCCTCCCCCCCTCCGGCGGGGGCAGGGTGAAGAAGCTTGGTCCCCCTCTCCCGCCTCTTCCTCCAGTGTGCTGGGTTCCTGCCCCTCCTTCTCTCCCTCGCTGCCGCTGATCAGCTGATGGCCCTGTAACGATGCTGGTTCTGGCGGGACCCAATTGAGAGTGCCAATTCAGGACAAATTGCTTAAAGCAGGGCAGTTACAGCCCAAGGCTGGGGTTTCTGTGCACACCAAGGCAAACCAAACCAGCCAAACAGAGAAGACCTTGATTTTACCCCACTGGCTAACCACAAGTCACACAAGCAATTCCCTTAGACACTCCAGTTTCCCAGTATCACCAACAGTACCACTTGTTATGGGGACAAATGGTTATGAAAACCAATACCCCAGTAAAAGAAAAAAGGTTCTCTCGATCTCAAAGGACCAAGCCCCAGACCCAGGTCAATATACAAATCAGATCTTACCCACAAATCACGCTGTTGCCAATCCCTTAGAATCTAAAATCTAAAGGTTTATTCATAAAAGGAAAAAGATATAGATGAGAGCTAGAATTGGTTAAATGGAATCAATTACATACAGTAATGGCAAAGTTCTTGGTTCAGGCTTGCAGCAGTGATGGAATAAACTGCAGGTTCAAATCAAGTCTCTGGAGGACATCCACGGCTGGCAAGGTCTTTCAGTCCTTGGTTCAAAGCTTCAGTGTAGCCAAGTTCCTCCAGAGGTAAGAAGCAGGATTGAGGACAAGATGGAGGAGCTGCAGGAGCTCTTTATAGTCTCTCGCCATGTGGTCTTTCTTTCTTTGTTGGAAGGACAAGCTGCCCATCACATGGCCTGGAAACACCTCAGAGATCTGTCCATAGGCATGTCCCTGCACACCTTGCTGAGTCGCAAGGCGTGTCTGCCTTCTCTCAATGGGTCACTTGTATAGCTGATGGTCCTTAACGGCAGGTTAGGCAGAGCTGACACCAACTTGTCACCCAGAAGCATGGCATAAGTTTGAAATACAGACAGTATATAGCCAATATTCATAACTTCAACTACAAAAATGATACACATATAGACAGCATAATCATAAGCAGCAAACCATAACCTTGTCTTAGACACCTCATTTGACCCACATTATATAAGATTAGGTGCCACTACAGGACCTTGGTTGCAACAATGATCTATATGGTCCCAGTTCAAGTCAATAACATCACAGGTCCTTGCCAGAGAGGGGGAGAAGCGGAGCCGCAGTGGGCTCGCTCCTCCTGGGAGAAGGCAAAGATGAGGTGGGGACGGGGTCTTGGGGAAGGGGGTTGGAATCAGGCCATATCCCCTCCAGCCCCCTGCCATAAGCCACTCTGGGCAGGGGGCTGGGAGCACCCCCACGACCCTAGCCGACACCCCCAGCCCTCTGCCCTGACTCCTGCACCCCCCTCACACACACGCAGCCCTCTGCCCTGACCCCTGCACCTCCCACGTCCCCAGCCCTGACTCCAGCACCCCCGCAAATACCCAGCCCCTCCACAACCCCAGTCCTGACTCCAACACCCGCCCATACATACCGAGCACCCCATGCCCTGACTCTTGCACCCCCCACATTCCCACCCCCACCCTGAGCACCAAACAGGAGCTCCTGCACCCCTCGCACCAAATGGGAGCTGCCCAGGTAGGCACTCCACACCCAAACCTCCTGCCCCAACCCTGAGCCCCCTCCCTCATTCTAGCCAGACCCTGCACCCCAACCCCCAGCCTGCTCCTTCACCCCCAGCCCTGTGCTCAGTGCACTCCCACCCTCAGCTCAGTGCAGAGAGAGAGGAAGAGAATGGGCAAGAACCAAGGCAATGGGCAAGAACCAAGAAGGTAGGTACCCACTCTATGTGGGCAGGGCCGGGATCCCAGACCGGCAGCAGGCTGAAGAGCTGCTCAGCCCGCTGCCGGCCTGGGGTTCTGGCTACCGGCCCCTTGCCAGCCGGGGTCCCGGCCGCAGGCCCCGCTCAGCCCGCTGCCGGCCGAGGTGAACGGAACCCCAGGCTGGCAGCGGCTAAGGGGGCCGGCGGCGTAAGATCAGCATTTTAATTTAATTTTAAATGAAGCTTCTTAAACATTTTGGAAGCCTTGTTTACTTTACATACGACAATAGTTTAGTTATATAATATAGAGACTTATAGAGTGAGACCTTCTAAAGAATGTTAAAATGTATTACTGGCCCGCAAAACCTTAAATTAAAGTGAATAAATGAAGACCCAGCACACCACTTCTAAAGCTTGCCGACCCCTGCCCCATCCACTGCACCACCATGATTATTAAAACAAAAACCATAGAGCTTGTAAATGTAGGGGGTGTTTGGAGCCAGGATTTTGGGGTACATTTAAGGCCATGGAAGAAATGTACAGACTTTATGCTTCCTGCACCTGTCAACCTCAAGCAGGAGTCAGACTTTCAGCGCTAGATAAGTTACGGATACTGAAGCTCAGAAAGCTATTGATGTCCCATTCCGTTAGAGGACTTAAAAGTTAAAACCCAGTCTAATCTTGCCAGCATTTCTGGGCAGGGACCATACTGTGGTTCTGTGTTTGTACAGCAGCTAGCAAAACGGGGCCATCATCCATGCCTGGGGCTCTTAAGTCTTAGCGTAATATAAATAATGATCTGTGCCCTCACAAGCAGCTAGTGAGGTGAATATCGCAGAGGGGCTGTAGAATTTCACCCCCACAGACACCTCCCCATTCACCCGTGATGGAGGCCGAGCTGCACAAGAACACAAACGTACTAGCTGCAGGCATTGGATCAGCCTTCTCAGCAGCATTGGTCTCTGAACTCGGCTTGTTACTGTGAACGGGCTTTGTGTGTATGTTCCCCACACAGTGCTTTGAACAATGTACCGTCTCCCCTACTGCACATGTGGATTTCTTCCCTGAATAATTGTTCCATTAATTAAGCTGAATGCTTAATTCAATCAGCCTGTAAAGGTTGCATTCATTATTCAAATATCTGCTGGTCTGAGAGAACCTAAGTGAAGCTAAAGCAGAGCTCCTGCTAATACTTAACACCCACACTGCTGGTCTGCATGGAGTGAACTTTAAAGTCAGAGCTGCTGTCCAGCGGGTGATATTTATCCCCATGCTAACACAGAGAAGACACGGCAACAACTTATCGACCCAGCATATGCAAGACATTCTTGTAGCTCTGCCAGCTGGAACCAGGTGGCAGAAAAGCATGAGGAGAAGCCAGGGGTAACGTCGGAGGCAGAGGCAGGCACAGTACTTCCCGGTGCTTAGAACTGACACTCCTTTTCAGAAGTGCAGCGTATGCTGCCCACAGTACCGGCCACCAGCTGTTGTGCAGCCATGTGCTCGTAGCTCTCACGTTTTGGAGTGCAAGCAAAGCATTCCGCCTGCCCCGGCATGGCTGGAGGCATTGGCAGGAGCTCCATGTGCCTTCTCCCTGCCATCCTGAGCTGAATTAACCAAAATCCAGGCCTATTTTTTATTTGCAATTGCCCCCAAGACAGGAAAGTTTGAGACCTGTAAATCCAGGACACACGATTCAGTGAAACCACCAGTTCCTCTGCTGGGTGACTCGAATACTGAGCTCTGGTTTGGCTAACATCCGGGATGAGTGTCTGCAGATGGCACAATCCTTACACTGTCTGTCACTCCCTCTGTGTGCATCAGTCTTGTGAGTAGGCAGGGTGGTGAAACACCAAAATGTCAGTACACTTCCTGATGGTGGAAATGGAGCAGAGGAGCAGCATGACATGAGCAGACAGTAGACTGAGCCAGAGTGATTAGAGATGGAACAGACCTATTAGGTCATCTGGGCATATCTTTGCAAGTTAGTTCCCTCCGGTATGCTCTCCAATGCTTTGCGCAGTCTATGGCAGTTTCAGATGACCCAAACAATGGGGCTTCCACCACTCCCTGCAAAAAATCCATATACTCTATTCACTCTGCAAGAAACCAAGCACTAGACCTGATTGAATTATTAAAGTTTATTTTTTCTCTTCAGATTGTTCAAGAATCAACCCCCATTTTCTTTTAGCGCCAGGAGAACTTGTTGAGTAGCTTTAGACAAATGCTTCTCAGACTTTGGGCTATTTGCAAACTGTTCCCATTGGCCATTCCTATGGTGTGGTCACATGGGGTTGTTTCCACTCTGATTGGACTGCTGGAACTTTTTTAAACAGGGGAATAATGACTAGAAAATAATGAAGTCCTGCTAACAATATTCAGCCAAGCACTTGTGTGCTAAGATTGGTGGAAATGTCAGGATTCATGAGTATTTTCATGAATACTTGGCAACAGCCTGAATATTTGCAAATAACATATTGAGAACCCACTAATAATAGTGAATAAAACTCAGGTTTCAGATTCTTAAATTCACCAGTTAGGTTTTCCACTATGTGACCAGCTGTAACCATCACTACGGGTTTGCTGCGGACTGGTAGCCCAGTTCAGGAAATGGCGATATTAATAGTGGGGTCGGCCTTACTTGCAGACACATTATTTCTGGTGTCTGCCCATGCAGTATAGTCTACATTGGTTTATTTGGTGCCTGTCAAACTTGACATTATCGCTTTAAAGACTTGTTTTTTAAATAAAAGTTTGCAATTTAGGGCTTCTTAAGCATGAAGACAAATCTATCAGAAATCCAAGATTCCAAAAGGCCAAGCAATTTTAGAATTATGATAATACAGCTTGCTTGATACAGCACAATATTATTCTGCAAACACGTGAACCAAACAGATGAACAACATAAATAATGGAAAGATCAGACTAGATCAGTGTGACTTTATGTGGAGAGAAATAAAATGACACAAAAGAGGGAACACAGCTCACAGAGTAAAGCAAGGCAACGCGTGAGACAAATATCAGAACTAAGCAATGCATAGCAATAAGGGGAAGATCAGCAAGTAATGGAAGGGATCAGAGCTGAACCGAATAGAGGTTCGACTCTGGAAAAAAATTGTGGGTTAAAGTTTCAAAAGCACCAAACTCCCATTTTCAAAAGTGACTTAAGGCAGGATTTTTAAAGGTGCCTAAAGATGAAGAGACACATGCACTGGGATTTTCAAATGCCCCTGGACCCATAACTCCCATTGGACTCAGGCACCTGGGCACTTGAGAAAAATCCCATTAACGATGCCTAAATATCTTTAAAAATCTGGCTGTTAGGAAGTCTCACTGAAAGTCACTGGGAGTTGGGTGCTTTCGAAAATGTTACCCTGTGTGCCAGATTCTGCTACCCTTATTCATAATGAGTAGTATTTCCTCCTGGAAGTAAATCTCATTGAACTCCATGTACACTACTTGCCTGAGCAGCTACTTCTCAAGGTGAGTAAGGATTGCAGGATCAGGCCCACAATAATAAAGGCCAAATTGTGTACTGACTTTACTGGCCATGGTGGGGAGGAGAGGCACAAGAAACGCACACACACACACACACACACACACACACACCCTTAGTGCAGCTGCTCGACAGCAGTACACAATAGTTCACTTTTGCTCCCCCTTCCTTACCTTCTCCCTGAGGACCAAGGTAGCCAACAGAAGATGGGGAATAGAAGAGGGAATAGAAGAGAGAAGGTGGGTCCATGGCCTCACTCCTCTGCACTGGCTCACAAAGTGGGGTTGACACTCTGGGAGAAGGCATTCTGCTCCTCCTGGGAGTGGGGTGGCTCCATGCTGCTCCCTTCTTGGGGCTGGATATCATGATCTAGCCCTCCATGTTCATGTCAAACATCTACCTCATACAACTCTCAGCTGTAGTCAACAGTGATTGACAAACATGGCTCTGTGATGCTATTTAACCACACTTTATAGCTATGTTCTAATGCTTTTGTTGCTAGCATGGGTGATGCAGACTTTCCCTGTCTACCCAGGGAAGACATGCTGAGAATGTGTATCACAAATAACAGGACTGTTTCTCAATCAAATGTTTCAGAGCTTGCCCTGAGGTACCTATGAGTCATTAATAGTGTTCACCCACAACTGGCATTTGGTACCAGTTGATTTATCCCATGTTTGTAGGTCTTGAAAGTTGTCAGTGAGGTGTAAGTCATATATATAAAAAAAGACACATCTGGCTTGTAAGATTAATCAGTAATTCCTCCTGGTCCTCAAAAATTAGAAAAGCTATGCACCTCTGTTTATCCCAAAATCTGATCCGCCTAGGAAATAAAGACAATAAGAAAATAGTTCATGTCATGCGAGACAGTTTGTCCAAGGACCCACACATCAGCCAAGGCTTGGAGTTCTACTCCCCAAGAATAGAAACCAAAAATGAGATTGATAATTGCCTAGGCAAAAATCTCTCACAATCTGGATATGGATAAAGCCTCTTCTTGCCTCCTAACCAAGCTCAAAAGATCTCCAAACAATTACCAAGCAGAGAAACACATTGCTCTCCATGTACAAAGTGACCCATTGAACACTGAGAGGACCAAGAAATGGATGGGGAAGCTTACCCCAAGCTTACCCCAACCATCTAGTTTTGTTAAGCTTAGACTTAACCAAACTAGATGTAACTTGCTGTGAAATTGAAGGTCAAATAGGTCAAACTGCCTGTTACCCCCAAGAAATCCAAACCACATGTTTTACCCCAAAATTATAAACTATACATTTGTTTGCCTTCTAAATCAAATACTCCATGGATAATCTGTTTTGCCTCATCAGCGTGTCTTTCCCCCCAAATTGGAACTACACATTTGCTTGCCTTGTGTATCAGATCTATTTCTCCCTCTATGTGGATAGTGTCTCTTGTTCTGTTGCTGTCTGGAAACAGATCCTACAGCAGAACCAGTCTCCAGGTAACCTAATGAGCACAGCTGGAATGCAGTAAGATGCCTGATTGGCTACGCCATCTGTTTGGTTGGATGAGTCAGCAGACCGGTTGTTAAGCCCAGCAGCAGCACCAGTTTGATTTGGGATGGAGGATTTTCTGACCTCAAATGAAGTCACTCTGGAAACCCAAAAAGAGTCTATAAGAGAGGGAGAAAGGTTACCAAGTGGGGGAAGCAGGACAAAAAAGTAGAAGCAGAAACAGATGATGATAATATCATCAAAAAAGCAAAGCTGAGGAAGGAAGGAAGCCAAAGTGTTAAAACTGCAAGATCCCTAGCCAAAGAAATAAGATTAGGTGATGCTAACTGTGTGAAAGTGGCTGCCTGGATAAAAAAAGTATAGGCAATATAGTAGAGTACATTGTGCCCTTGTTGCCAAGAAGGCTAGCAGCATTTTGGGCGGTATAAGTAGGGGCATTGCCAGCAGATCGAGGGACGTGATCATTCCCCTCTATTCGGCATTGGTGAGGCCTCATCTGGAGTATTGTGTCCAGTTTTGGGCCCCACACTACAAGGAGGATGTGGAAAAATTGGAAAGAGTCCAGCGGAGGGCAACAAAAGTTATTAGGGGGCTGGAGTACCTGACTTATGAGGAGAGGTTGAGGGAACTGGGATTGTTTAGTCTGCGGAAGAGAGGAATGAGGGGGGGATTTGATACCTGCTTTCAAATACCTGAAAGGGGGTTCCAAAGAATCATAGAATCATAGCATATCAGGGTTGGAAGGGACCTCAGGAGATCATCTAGTCCAACCCCCTGCTCAAAGCAGGACCAATCCCCAGTCTAGAGGATGGATCTAGACTGTTCTCAGTGGTAGCAGATGACAGAACAAGGAGTAATGGTCTCAAGTTGCAGTGGGGGAGGTTTAGGTTGGATATTAGGAAAAACTTTTTCACTAGGAGGGTGGTGAAGCACTGGAATGCGTTACCTAGGGAGGTGGTGGAATCTCCATCCTTAGAGATTTTTAAGGCCCGGCTTGAGAAAGCGCTGGCTGGGATGATTTAGTTGGGGATTGGTCCTGCTTTGAGCAGGGGGTTGGACTAGATGACCTTCTGAGGTCCCGTCCAACTCTGATATTCTATGATTCTATGAAACTGCCTAAAAACTGCTTAGAGTAACTCCCGCCCCTGCCCCCTGGCCGCCGCCAACACTCACCATGCTTTGGGTGTTCATTGAGATGTGTTCCTGGCAAGGGTCAGTGAGAAAGTGATTGTTATGTTACCAGAGATGTATTTCACTGAAATGTTTCAATACTGTGCATGAACTTAACAATCATGCTTCTGTGCATTGTTCCTTGTGCTTCAGCAGATGTGGCCTTGAGGAACACCCCACATGCACCGGCTGAGCATCTCTGCCAGATAAGAAAGCACCCAAGACGGAGCAAAGAAGACATGTTCCAGGAGGTACTGCACTTCTCCAGTGCAGAGAAAATGGAACACGAAGAGTGGAGGGAAGCCAAAAGGCAGGACAGAAAAGAAAATCTGGAGATTGTTGAGGACGCTACTGAGTGGATAATTAAAATCATGGAGGAGCAAACACAGATGCTGAAGTCCTTAATAATGCTGCAGATTGAGCAGATGTGTGCCTGCTCTCCCCTGCAGAACATTCAGAACTCTTTTCCATGTCCCCAACCCCCAAACTCCGCCTGCACAGTCCTTTCCGCTTTCCGGGACTCCTTGGTTTCCCCTTCATTCCACCCCCTCAAACAATTTTAAAATAATAGCTGGACCTACACACAGCTCTGAAAGTCTGCCTTTCCCTGGTACCTCCTTTCCCACCAAGCATCTTTGTGTGTGTGTGTGTGTGTATGTTGTTTCTTGCGCAATAAAAGCGAAGTTTTTGAACGGTAACTCATCTTTATTTGTTTCCTACAAATTGAGACAGCAGGCACTACCAATATATACACAGTCAGTTTAACCATTTGTGTACTGGAATGTAAGGCCCCAAATTTCACCATTGCGTCCTAGGAAAACTACATATAATGTAATATTGCAGCAACAACCACAGAAATATACACAACAGGTTCTCATTTTCAAAGTGTTGTCTCAAAGCCTCCCTGATTCAAATTGCCCCCCTCTGGGCCCCTTTGATAGCCCTGGTATCTGGATGCTCAAAATCAGCAGTCAAGCGGTCTGCCTCAATACTCCACCCCGAGCAAACCTTTCACCCTTAGCTTCACAAAGATTATGCAGCGTACAACACGCAACTATGACCATGGGAATATTATCTTCACTGAGGTCTAACCTGTCATAAAGGCATCACCAGCATGCCTTTAATCTGCCAAAGGTATATTCCACTGTCATCTGGCACCTACTCAACCTGTGGTTGAACCGCTCCTTACTACTGTCCAAGTTTCCTGTGTAAGGTTTCATGAGTCATGGCTGTAAGGGGTACGCCACACCTTCCAAAATCACTATGGGCATTTCAACATCCTGCACTGTAATCTTCTGGTCTGTAAAGAAAGTCCCTGCTTGTAACTTTATATCCAGGCCGGTGTTCCTGAAGATGTGTGCATCATGCACCGTCCTGGACCACCCTGCATTGATGTCAGTGAAATGCCCACGGTGATCCACAAGCACCTGCAACACCATGGAGAAGTACCACTCCACCTTTCCACAAGACCTAGCGACAGAAGGTGTCAAGCTGGACTATGGGATAGGTACCCACAGAGCAGTGGATAGGCACCCACTGTGGACATGCTCTGCCAACAGAGGGAGCAAGTGTGAACATGCAATACAGATTTTTATTATAGTGCTTTTTGAGTGTCGACATAACTTTTGTTGGCAAAACTCTGTAATGTAGACAAGGCCTAAAATTCTCCCACACTTTTCCACAGGATGGGGTCATTTTAGCAGACATCTCACTGCTGAGGATAAGCAGGGAAGCAAGGGCACATCTACTACATGCTTGTGGCTTCTGCCCTGGCCCCTATGCTGCTCGCCTGTGTGCCGCTTTGGTTCCTGCACAAGTGATTGCTGAATGGCGCAGGAAAGTTTCCTACAATGGGGGAAGAAACAAAGCTGCTCTGCCAGGGAACCTTCAGCAGAGGAATGCCGAGTACCTCCAGAAAACTTTCCTAGAGATCTCTCAGGAGGATTCCTGTGAGATCTCAGTGTGCATCAACACCCTGTTCCACTGTACTGATTAGCTACACAGTGCCAGGTGGAGCCAGCAGCAACAAGGGCCGGGTTCAGTATCTAGGGGTTCCTTTTCAACAATACAACACAGAACAGTATACAATACAACACAGCAAGTATCCCAATTCCTATAGCTCAAGTGCAGCTGGGACTTCACAGCCTCCTCTGCCCATATACTGAGCAGATTCAGCAACTCCACAGTGGTCCAAGCGGGAGAGTGTTTGCTGTGATAAGACACCTTGGTCACCTGGGAAGATGCAATGAGACCTCTACATGCCGAGCCAACAGGAAATGGAATTCCAAAAATTCCTGGGGCTTCTAAGGGGGAGGGGCGAATGGTTGTTTACCTGGCTGCAGGGCAGTGGAGTTCAAACTGCTGACCAGAGCAGTCAGGATGGGCATTGTGGGACACCTCCTGGAGGCCACTTAAAGTGATAAAATCAAGTGCGGTGTCTACACTGGCACTTCATTGACAAAAATTTTGTGCAAAAAGCCTTATGTCTCTCGTCGGGGTGATTTTATTTTGTTGCCAAAACAGGGCATTTTTGCTGGCAAAAGTCAAATCACAGTGTGTACACATTCACTGTTTTGTCAAGAAAAGCTGCCTTTTGTCGACAAAACTCGGTAGTGTACACAAGGCCTAAGTAAGTGACTCATTAGTCAACAAAGAGGAGAAAGCAAACCACCCTGTCAGGTGCCTCTGGTCAGAGAACGACGCTTTTCTTCACCCTACTGATCCCAGCCAGGAACTGACCTGTTTGGGCCTGGCAACTCCTTTTATTTGAGCTTGCTGGGCT
This sequence comes from Lepidochelys olivacea, assembly GCF_965140295.1. NCBI lineage: Eukaryota > Metazoa > Chordata > Testudines > Cheloniidae > Lepidochelys > Lepidochelys olivacea. Next base: position 14,735,742 of record NC_140412.1, read on the forward strand.
CTGATTAGCTGTTTCCATGAGGCACCTCTAGGCAGTCCTGGAGGGCCCATTTTTGCTGCTCCTTCCCTGGGGTGGGGTGTGGTAGGACAATTGGGCCTCCATCAGGAGGCCTCAAAGGGCCAGGTACACCACATCACAAGTAGTAATTCTAAAGTTGCCACCTTTCTAATTGCTAGTAATCAGACCCCTAAGGCCCTGCCCCTGCTCTGCCTCTTGCCCCCAAGGCCCAGCCCTGGGCACTCGCTCGTCTCCCTCCCTCCCCCTGTTGCTTGCTGGATCATCTCAAGGAGCCTGCCTGCAGGTAGGAGGCACTCCAGCTGAGCAGGGGCTGGTGCAGGTTAATGACCCAGCACCTCTCCCTGCCCCGCAGTAACCAGACTGCTGGTTCGGGTACTTGAAAACCGGGCACCTAGCAACCCTAAATGGCACCTGGACACAGAAGCCAAATAATGGAATGTCTGCATAAAAACCAGACGGGTGGCAACCGTAAGTAACTCCAATATGAAAACCAGGCAAACTAGCCACAAAAAACGATGCCTAAATACTAATTGCCCTTATGTCCTGTCTGGGTAAAATTATGGAGAGAAGGGTGAATGAAAGATTGGTTGCCTAGTTGGAAAACAATGGCATTATAGTTAAAGAACAGAGTGGTTTTAGGAGAGAAAGGTGCACCATTGATCACACTGTTAAATTAGAAATTGAAACACAAAAGAGTGAGGCATAAGGGTTTCATAATAGCTGTCTTTCTAAATACTGAAAAGGCATATGATCCGCTATGGAGGGAAGGCTTGTGGTACAAAATAGGTGCACTAGGGATAAGGGGAAGAACACATGTGTGGATCAAAGAATTTTTGAGTAAAAGGGCCATGCAGGTTAGAGTTGGGAAAGTTATGTCAAATATATATAACATTAAAAATGGTGAACCACAGGGAAGTGTTATCAGCCCAACCTTATTTAATATTATGATAAATGATCTCCCAAAACTAAAAACAAGAGCTGGGGTAGGTGTCACTCTATTCTCAGATGATTGTGCTCTCTGCGTTGGGAGCAAGAATATTGAGGTGGTAGAAAAAAGAATGAACAAAGTGTTACGAGAGACCTGACTGGGGATACACATGGGGTTTCAAGTTCTCCATTTCTAAAATGAAAGGATTGATCTTTACACAAAGGAAAGTTACAAAGGAATGTAAACTGTGTCTGTGTGGAGAACAAATAGATATAGTTAAAAGGTTCAAATTCTTAGGAGTAATATTTGATACTAAGTTACTTTGGAAAGATCATATGAACTGTGTTTAAAGATAAATGTACAGGAAGAATTAACCTGCTTAAAACTCTTGCTGAGACCAATTGGGGGGTGAATAAGAAAACACTGCTGGTGGTATACACAGCCTTAATTAGACTAGTTATTGACTATGACTGCCAAGCTTTTGGGTCAGCATCAAAATCAGAACTTAAAAATTAGATTTAATACAAGCACAGGCACTACGAATTGTGTGCGGCGCATTTATTACAACACCGATAGGCACACTACTGACACACTGCAAATGAAATGACTGGATCTAACTTTCTGGGCCAAAGTTAATGGGAACTGCAACGTTGAAAGTACCAAAGAAATATGATGATTGTTGGTCACCCGGATTTGGGATGTATGCCCAGCAGCAGCCCTCATTTTTTCAGATTCAGTCTCAGGCCTTATGACAATAAAAAAAGGGTGTCTCAGTATGCAGAAGTGAATTAATCAATGAAATTATATTTCAAATAATGGAGTTAGTACAGATGGGGAATCATGTAGCATTAGCTTGGATCCCAGCACATAAAGGGATAACAGAGACTGAAATGGCAGACAAAGCAGCTAAAAATACTGTGAAAAATGGAAGGATTGATATAGAAATACCCTTGGAGTAAACCCGAACTCAGCCTAGTACACCAAAATTTAAGAGGGGATGATAAATATTTGGATTTATGAAAAAAGAGGAAGAAGATTTTTGAATTGTGTCCTTGAGCTGAGGATAACATACTACAGGGCTTGGATAGGACTAATGAAGTGCTTTTGTTTAGAGTGCTACTGGCCATTGTGGCTTAAACAAAAATCTTTTTTGAATAGAGAGACACAGAGATGGACTATGTACGTTCTGTAAGTTTGAAGAAACAATTATAGAATCATAGAATATTAGGGTTGGAAGAGACCTCAGGAGGTCATCTAGTCCAATCCCCCGCTCAAAGCCCGACCAACACCAACTAAATCATCCCAGCCAAGGCTTTGTCAAGCTGGACCTTATAAACCTCTAAGGATGGAGATTCCACCACTTCCCTAGGTAACCCATTCCAGTGCTTCACCACCCTCCTAGTGAAAAAGTTTTCCCTAATATCCAACCTAGACCTCTCTCACTGCAACTTGAGACCATTACTCCTTGTTCTGTCATCTGCCACCACTGAGAACAGCCCAGCTCCATCCTCTTTGGAACCTCCTTTAGGTAGTTGAAGGCTACTATCAAATCCCCCCTCACTCTTCTCTTCTGCAGACTAAATAAGCCCAGTTCCCTCAGCCTCTCCTCATAAGTCATGTGCCCCAGCCCCCTAATCATTTTCGTTGCCTTCCATTGGACTCTGTCTAATTTGTTCACATTCCTTCTGTAGTGGGAGGATCAAAACTGGACGCAATACTCCAGGTGTGCCCTCACCAATGCTGAATAGAGGGGAATAATCAATTCCCTCAATCTAGTGGCGATGGTCCTACTAATACAGCCCAATATGCCGTTGGCCTCCTTGGCAACGAGGGCACACTGCTGACTTATATTCAGCTTCTCATCCACTGTAATCCCCAGGTCCTTTTCTCTAGAACTGCTGCTTAGCCAGTTGGTCCCCAGCCTGTAGTGTCACATGGGATTCTTCCATCCTAAGTGCAGGACTCTGCACTTGTCCTTGTTAATCTCATCAGATTTCTTTTGGCCCAATCCTCCAATTTGTCTAGGTCACTCTGGACCCTATCCCTACCCTCCAGCATATCTATCTCTCCCCCCAGCTTAATGTCATCTGCGAACTTGCTGAAGGTGCAATTAATCTCATTATCCAGATCATTGATAAAGACGTTGAACAAAACCGGCCCCAGGACCGACCCCTGGGGCACTCCACTTGACACCAGCTGCCAATTAGACATTGAGCCGTTGATCACTACCTATTGAGCCCAACAGTCTAGCCAGCTTTCTCTCCACTTTATTGTCCATCTTTTTGATCCACCTTTTATAATCCACCTATTGATCACCTTTTATGGGTATGTAAGAGCTTTGATAAAGGGGAAACTTTCTGAGGAATTTGAATGTCTTAAGATAATAAATTACATTGTTATTTAGTAAAAACTTTTGGGAAATGGAGAATTATTTAAAAGAGTACTGTTACATTACCTGAAAGACATAGGGCAAAGTGAGAGGGCATAAATTGCTAAATATTCAGGAATTATAGTTGGTGGCATCTATACACTATTCAGTCAAGTCAGCTTCACAAGAAAAAAGAAAAAAAGAAAGTTTGGTTTGATGGCTGTCCTGTACCTCTTTGTTCTCAGCCCCTTGTCCCAGCTCTGCTTCTGCCTTGATTCACTCCAGGCAGCCCAATGCTGAACCTGGGCTCCAATTCCTGACTTCAGTTCTGATTTTGGCTCTCGCACCTTGCATCTGACTCCAGCTTTTATCCTGGGCTCCAATTCCTGGCGAAGGACTCCTGCTCTATTAGGTATGTCTACCCACATTCCGGTCACTGACAGTTGCAAACCCTAAATAACATCTGATGCATACGTAGCTCAAAGAATGCATGAAATATGTCCATCAAATTTGGAAGATTGCAAGGAATTTTGTTGGTTCTCTTTGTAAATGTTTGTGGTATGTTCAAAATAGTAGGAATTGTATGGCACAGGGAAGAAGGAATGTTGGAAGGTATAAACCAGGATATAATTTTGTATTATTAAAAGAAATTGCTTTAAAAGGGGGAAATTCTAATTAATAATGAGAGCTAGTGTTGAAATAGAATCTTGAAATGAATCAAACATAAAAAGAAAAGGATTGAAGAAGTTTGCTCTGCGCCAAATATTGGATATTGATGGAAGCAGCAGGGAAACAGAGCTGAATCTTGAGCACTCAATTGGCACATGTCCAGAAATCAAAAGGTGGCTACCTCCAGTGAGCTATGAGACCAGGGCATGTATACCAGTGAGGTCACCATGTGGGGTCCTAGAGTTGACTGAACACAACAAGCTGCAGAATCCTAAGTATGACCCATACCCAGATCAGCCATGTTGAACGGACTCCTCCCACTTTCCAGGGTTAAGAGGATAACTAGTAGTGAGATTTCATTTTCAAAGACTGTATTTCCCTTTCTATTCTTTAACCTAAGTAACAGTAGGTTTTCTTGCTGAGTCTACACTCTCCAGTGAAACCTCAAATAACCATATTTTAGATTTTAACTCCTTTATAAGTCCAAAGTGCCGTTAAAAACTGTAGTGCCGTTAAAAGTGCCGTTAAAAACTGTTAAAAACTGTTAAAAACCGTTAAAAACTGTAGCAGAGAGAGAGAGAGAGTCTGAGACACTAGGCCTGGTATAGAAGGTTTAGTGTAAGGCCTAAGGCCTAAACAGAGTCACAACCTGCTAATATAAAGCAGAATTAACAAGAGTCAGGCCCTGCTCTGTTACAAAACATGCCTACTTGCTAGTTCACGGAACCTGGCAAGAACAGGGCTGACACTTCAAAAATGCAAATATTCCTAAGAAGTGTTAGACACGGGACACTTGTGTAAACACATTCTGAAGGGTGGTACCAAAACACCCTGATACCAAGTATGGTATAAAAACACTCCCAGAAGATAACAGGGACACACTGACCCCTTCTAAAAATAAGGTCAGGATGACAGCGTGATGGATAGAGATGTTTTGAGCAAACCAACATGTACAAGGTAAAGAGTGGTAACTAAGCATGTCAGAGGGGCAATATGTAACTTGTTTGTATCAGTGTATAAAAGAGGGGTCTCAGGAGAGGTGTCTTTGCCTGGCCAAGGGCAGAACAGAAAGTCCTGACATTCACTGAGCTGAGTCCATTGTAATAGGCATGCACGTCTTAGTATCCCCGTAGAGTCTGCTGGGTGCTATTACTATGCTTCATCAACAATAAACCTGGCCAAGTGCCTTTGCTACTGAACGGAGTCTGTGATCCTTGGACAGTTCGATTGGAGCCTGCTGCACAGGCTATCTGGCCAGTACAGCACACAGAAAGAACACACACACAGCTAACAACTGACAACAAAGACAAGTGCATCCTTCCTCCTTGGATAAATACTGGAAGGGTGCTAAATGTGTTAGGTACTAAAGAACTGATCATCATAAGTAAATGTAATAAGAAACCTCAGTGATTTGCATTGTCCCTTGGTATAACTGCTGAGTCTCAACCATAGTCATTGACAACAGCTTGCAAGACTACATTGGTTTGTTTAGTAAATACCTAGAATATTGGTTGTGTCTACACTTGAGTGGTGTGAACTGTTGATAATATACTAATTTGGTTCTGGGTGAATTAATAAATTGTTTATTTGTTAAGAAAAACCAAGTGAATTGATTTGAGAAATACTGATCAAGTTAAAAGTTGACCAGAAAGGAACACAGAGTTAAAATTAGTAAACTAACACTTGGTGGACTCAATAATTAGGGGTTATCCTATTGGAGTCTGTGCTAATACTGGCTATTACACTTATCCATTTGACAAATACACCTCAGCAAATTCATAAAAATTGACCCCCTTTCTTGCTTACAGTGGGAAGAAAAACGAAACCCTTGACTACTGCAAGTCATTGACAGATGCTGCTTTATAGTGGAGACCAGAATGGCAGGGCTCAGCTTTACCAGCAGCTCAGATCCAGCCCAGAGTAGTCATGACTTAACCCTATTTTACAGATGGAGAAACTGAGGCAGAAAGGTTATAAGTGCCTTGAGCCAAACCATTGAGGAAGATGGTTTTGTAGCTAGGAATCCATGACTTACCTCTAACGGCTGTGGGAATTGAGTTCTGTGGTTTCCATCATGTTCCCTCGAGGCAGAGGTCACCAGCCCACAAACCGCCACCACCATTGGCATCATTGTTGGCTGAAGATGAGTGAGATATTCACAATAAAAAGTTAAATTTGAACATTTTTGTTTCATTATCAATGCAAAAAAGTCTATTTCACTGAAATATTTTTTTTCAAAAATGGCCCCTTTTCCCGTTAAAGTGAGCCCATTTGCAGGCAAAGATAGTCCCATTCCAAGCAAAAAGAGTCTTGAGAATTCACCTGAAATCTGGCATATTGGACGTTTGCATGTTTCCAGCGGGAAAGTAGTAATTTCATCACATTTTTCAGGAACGAGGAATTTGAAGGGTCCAAAGTGCAAACAATGTTGTTGAAATTTCAACATACATTTCTTCCCACTGGTTCACACAGGTCAGCTTTTGACAATCACATCACCTAAAGTTGAATGAGCATGGAGATTAAACTATCCTCTCAGCCCTCACGATGGTCTGCAGGTCCAGGTGAGGAATCTGGCACTACGACTGCCCGTGCTGTCTCTGCACTGTGGGTAAATGGAGGACTCCTATGGCTGATAGTCTAGCTCCTTTCGTCAACAGTATGTTCACTAAACAGTAGGAAGGAGGTCACATGGATAGCATGCTGACCTGGGAGACCAAGGTTCAATTCTTCGCTCCACCATGGATGTCTTGTGTGAGCTTGGGCAAGACCTAATACCAATGTGAGCAGAGAAACTTAGTGATATATTCTTAGAGTTTAAGGCTATGAGAGACTATTAGATCATCTAGTCTGACCAACTATGTATCGCAGGCCCTTAAATTTCACCCAGTTACCCATGTATTGAGCTCAGTAATTTGTGCTTCACTAAATTATGTAGCAGGGCCACGATGTTACTCATTTGGCTGACTAAACAAGTTGCCAGGCAATGGAGAATTGGACCAAGATTTCAGTCTGGCAAACTGGTGAACTGTTGGATAAAGCCAGGCATCACTTGCTGAGTGTGTGCCCTTTACTATTTATTCCCATGCAGGAAGGAAGGGAGATTGTTCCTAGGGAGTGCAGCATGAACACACATACTCCATAGAACTTTTAAATTAACTTAAAAGGTTAAACAGGCTAATTCAGATGAATTCACGTTGCCCTGACAACATTTTTTAAGCTACAGAGGAAACTGATACAGGCAAACAGCCTGAGAAGATTAAAGGGACACAGTTTAAAATCAGGACATCTAAGAGGAATATAGATAAAACCAATTAAAACAAGAAGGCAATATACATACAAAAACAACAGACGCTGAATCGAATTCAGGTCCGGGTTACAGCCTGCGACACCCAACTCATGTTAATGTAGTTGTACAGTGAATGTAGAAATCAGTCTCAATCTGACTTATTGAGCAAAATATTCTTCTCTTGCACTGAGGATTTGGACCCCAAAATTCAGGTTTTTCTACCTACAAAGCATTTAACTGGTTCATGGAGGGAGAATAGAGAAGACAATCATTAACTTCAGTGCTGGCCACTTTGGAGTATAAGCTCTTAATGGGGGGGGATGCTCTCATTACATGTTTGTACATTACCTAGCACGAGGCCCTGATCTCGGCTGGGATCTCTTGGTATTACTAAAATACAAATAAATAATAATAAAAGGTGAGGAAGGCTCAGTCTGGTAGTGTTGAACACAAGACTGCATGATAGGAACTCCCGAGACTTATTACTACTGATAATACTTAGTATGAATATAGTGGAAAACCCTGAAAAACCTTCAACAAATTCCCCTAATAATGGCCCTGATGCTGACTGCACCTATATGGCCCCCATTACCCCAGTATTTGCACACCACACCATCTTTAGTGTATACATCCTCACAATAACCCTGTGACGGAGATCAGTGCTATTCTTCCCAGTTGACAGATGGGGAATGGAGAGACACAAAAGGTTGTGGTGGGGCAGAGAACTGAAAGGGGTTCTTGTGAGTTCTAGGTTACCCCTCTAACCACTGGACCTTCCTTTCTCTGACTCCTTCTGTGGCCAAGGGAATTTGAAGGGTCCAAAGTGCAGAAAATGTTGTTGAAATGTCAACATACATTTCTTCCCACTAAATCACACAGCTCAGTTCTTGTCAATCACAGCACATGAAGTTGAATGGACATGGAGATTAAACTATCCTCTCACCACTCACCCTGGTCTGCAGATTGAGTTGAGGATTAATCCTCTGTATTAATCCTTCTGCCTCAGTTTCCTTATTTCTAAATTGTTTTTAGCAATAGCCCCTGTAAGCATCTACCTCCAGAAGGCCTTGTTTAGGCTGATTAACACTCTACAGAGATCTGGAGAAGGGCCATACTCTCTGCTGATGTAATTAATTCCACCTAAGGCAGTGAAGTGAAACCAGAGGAGAATTTGGCCCAGAAAGTACTAAATATTATTTTCCTAGTAAAAACGGAATGTATTTTATTGTAAATAAGTGTTGTTTTCTGAGTAAAAAGAGGCAGTGTTCAGCCGCCTGTGGGCAGCCAGCACAAGAGCCCCTGCATTACTTAACCCCCGCATAGGATAAATGCAAGCAGCCTTTTCCCCTGGGCACTAGGAGAGGACTTTGTTGCTAGCCCCACATCGGGCAACATGGAGTGATGAGAGGCCATGGAACCTGTGTTTACACATATCCAATGGCCCAACCACACTGTACAGGCAGTGCCATGAGGTCCCCAGTCCATAAGCTGAAAAATGGCCTCTGGTACAGCTGCAGTGTAGCCCCCCCTGCTTGGCCTTCTTTTGGAAATGGTTCACTTGCTCAAAGCTGGATTGCTTTGATGTGGGGCGGGGGGGGAAGGTGGATTGCAGCCATGGTGAATTTGGGAAGAATGTAAAATCTTGCCTACCCCAGGGCTTTGCCCAGTTACTGCCGTTGGTGACCAGCCACCATTGTCACTGGACCAGCACAAACCCTAGTGTAGGCAAAGCCACTATAAACCCTGATTTGCACCAGTGCATTTTAATCCTGTTTCAAGCAGAGGAAACCTGCACCAATGCAAATTGCAGTTATGGCAGCCTGCCCTGTCTACACTAAGGGTTTTTCACTGGTGCAGTAATGCGTATGGCTGAAATCCCCAGGGTAGACAATGCTTAGGCTAATCAGAGAAAGAAATGGTATCACATTCTACCATTCTCTTTAATAACTATTGCATTATTGCATTCCCTTGGCCAAATAGTATTTTCTGTCCACTTTTTGAAAACATATTATGTACAAGCCTTAGGTATTGCTAAGGACTGCTCTACATTAGAAAAGGTGCACAGGAGTCACTCCTTGATCTGGTGACACCACTATGAACACCTAGTATAGATGCACTTAACTTGGTTTAAACCTCATTTAGCTTAAGTGAGTACATTTCCTAATCAAGCTAAACCATTTTAACATAGACCAAGCCTCAGAGATGCAAATATTTAATATTGGATATTTAAACTGCAATACCAATAAGCTAACTTTGCAAACAAACCAAGTTCTTGTCGGTATTACCATGGTTTTGCTCTGGCTGTCACTGAAGGGCGTTGCGTGACACATTGGTTAAAGAGGAAACTGAAAGCAATCCATTTCTGGTAACCTCAACACCAAGCTGCAGCCATTAACCTGAGAGAAGCATGGCCATGACAGTGGTGCTCCCATCCAGTCCTGTTCCAGTGTGTTAGGGCCACTCACTGACAATATATTCTCCTCTCTCATTTGCATCTCACTCTGCCTGAAGGGTGTGGCCAGAGCAGACAACCAGATGATGATTGAAAGGCAGCTTGCATGTGTGGACCACTCCTCTGATCCCCGTAGAGCCCCTAGGTTGGGCCTGGTCTTGTGCTCCAGGCAGAACAGGTAGATCTGATGAGAACAGGAGTGCATTGATGGCAGAAGGTGGATTGCACAGGCAGTGTTCAGCATTCCCATATGGTTTGGGAAAGGGGGCATCCAAGGAATGACAAGTGGGGGACTTTTGTCCACAGGGATGAGCCTGTAGACTGCTGGGTTGGGTGGTGCCCAGAGGTTTCTGCAGGCTCTCTACACTAAGGTGAATTTCACCTTAAATATGCAAAGTACTGTTGTTTATTATTTTATTTAAGGTGAGGTTTGGAAAAGCACCTCAACTAACTCTATGAAACCTGTGCTGCTAAATCATTTAGAGGCTTATGGAAATCCACACCCCTTATTTTATTATCTTTTTTAAAATCCATAAATTGACCTTATGTAAAAGTGCTGCAGATTGCAGATGTTATAACAAAGGTGATGCTGGGAGGTGTTTACTTTCTGGAGTGGATGAATGACTCTGCCTGTACGTAGATTAGAGGAAGGAGCTGCTGCATTAAATAAGAGGGACTAGGAGATCTTTTCTGTTCTGCTGACACCCATTTTAGTATTGAATCATACCTGCAATGGGAGTATAAGTGAGAGCATAACTGGTAATTAGCAGAAATGTATATATTTGGAGGTGATTTTATGCATGGCTGAGTATGAATGGGCTGATTACGAGTGGGTGTAACTCCATGTAAAGGGACTGAATGAGTAAAGCAAAGGCAACAATGATTAGCTGTCACAGAAGAGAAGTTGTCTCCTACTCTGCTAAAGATATTCTGTACTTAATAGTTCATTGGCTGAATGCAATGAGTTGATATTGCAGCTGCCAGAAATATTCATTCACATAAGTAGTTAACCTTAAAAGTTTAAATAAAATGGAAATGCTTCCTATTAGAGTTCTCAGATCTGTTGCTCAGCTGGTGTAGATCAGCATAGTTCCTTTAACTTTGCTGAGGCTTCTCTGATTTACCTCAGCTGATGATTTGGCCCCTCATTTCCCTGCCTGTATTGTAAAGTCATTGGAAGGAGGCTCTAGAATTCTTCCCTCTCCACCAGATGAATTGAACTGGGATCTGTAACAGCAGCCATGGGGATCAGTGGATACTGAGCTTTGTCATGTAACAGGGATATTAACCTTTTATGACCCAGACCCATGTCATGTAGCTGGAATCAGGAAATAAAAACCTATCTCTTGGCAGAACTCCTTGATTACACGGCCATTTTCAAGATCCTTCAGTCACTGGTTTCAAAGTAGCAGCCGTGTTAGTCTGTATTCGCAAAAAAGAAAAGGAGTACTTGTGGCACCTTATTATAAATAAGTAGCCACATGTGGCACTCAGATGCATGCCTACAACTTCAGTAGGAGTCATGCACAACTGGACCTAGCAAATTAACTCTCACAGTCTCCATGTAAGTTAGATAGCTGATATCACCTCCCCTTTACAGATGGGGTAACTGAGGCAGAGAGGATAAAGCCATAGAGGAAAGTTTCTAATTGTCAAATCACTCGGCAATAGGTCAGATCTTCAACTTCAGTGGAGCAATATTGATTTAAACCAGCTACAGTTCTGGTCCATGTCTCTCTGTCACTGGTCTTGTCTGGTGGGCAGTAGCACATGTGGTAACCAAATCTGGGTCTCTAAACTCCATGTGAAAACATGTGGCTACGCAGCATGTCTGACTGCACATCCCTCTGGGGGACTCTGGTGTGTGAGGGCAGGAAAGGAGGTTGGTCCTCTTTTAATTGTATGGAACAAACCAAAGAATTAAACTGAACACATATTATGGAAATTACCAAAATTACACCCACAAAGAGGGGATAGACCAGTGGTGCTCAAACTTTTGTGCGGGTGACCCCTTTCACAAAGCAAGCCTCTGATTGTGACTTCCCCCTTACAAATTAAAAACACTTTTTAATATTTCACACTGTTATAAATGATGGTGTTGAAGTGGAGTTTGGGGTGGAGGCTGACAGCTCACAACTTCCCATATAATAACCTCGCGACCCCCAGAAGGGTCACGACCCCCAGTTTGAGAACCCCTGGGATGGACACTGAACAGAAGCAGTACTCTGCCAGCCCCTAACGCCACAACAGTGGCTAGTGATGGACGAAGCTAGAGAGGCATGTAGTCACTGTGATACCACTGCTTTACTCGACGGATGGCACGTGGACATAACATGCAGGTGGCTGTGGGGGCAGGAGACTCTGATATGCGTGTCTGGCACTAGTATCATGACTCATGGCCTGCATGTGTGTAGCAGTGCAGTGACAGTCTGCCAGGGCTGGCATCGTGGTTCTGCCATGACTATAGACACTTCCATATACTTGTCTCCATCTTGTGGTCAATATATGTATCTGTACTGCTAAGACTGACAGGTTTCAGAGTAGCAGCCGTGTTAGTCTGTATTCGCAAAAAGAAAAGGAGGACTTGTGGCACCTTAGAGACTAACCAATTTATTAGAGCATAAGCTTTCGTGAGCTACAGCTCACTTCCTCAGATGCATATCGTGGAAACTGCAGCAGGCTGCTGCAGTTTCCACGATATGCATCTGAGGAAGTGAGCTGTAGCTCACGAAAGCTTATGCTCTAATAAATTGGTTAGTCTCTAAGGTGCCACAAGTCCTCCTTTTCTTTTTGCTAAGACTGAGTCAGCGATAAGGGGCTGGGCCCTTTAAAGGGCAGTATGCGACCCTATAAAGCACAGCACCCCATCTGTATGCCCTTAGACTTCTTTGTGCTCATAAGCCACAATGATGGGCACTCTAAAAATAGACAGTCAGCTGGTCTCTGGTTAGACTCCAGTGAGTGGCTTAAGAGTGATACCAGAAGGCAGGTGTTGCTGTGATCCAGTGGAAGGGATATAGCATTGGACTTATATCTCTATCGTCTCTTTGCATATATTTATGTCTTTGCCTTTACCTTTTTTATCCTGTTATGTGCATTTTAAGCCCTCTAAGCCCTCTAATTATTTTTCTACTCATCACTTTTATTTTCTGATTCCTTTTGAAAACAAATACTCCTTGGCTCCTGAAACACGCAATCGTGTTCTGCTTTGCTTAACCCAGGGGTTTTGAGGCTTTTCTAGCCTGTGGAACCCTTCTGAAGGGAGCAGTGCTCTCCTAGATACTTCCCCTCCCAATGCCACTCCCACACCTTCACTGCAGCAACTGTGAGAGAGTGATATATGGTCGTGTGAGAGAGTAATATATGGACCCTGCTAATAAGACAAAAATTAATTCATTTTGATCCTACTTGCTTCCCTCTTCCCTCTGGCTGCCATTCTGTATCTGCCCCGTTTGTTTATTATTATTTCCTATCCCTGGGCATAGGTCTTCCTACCTGGACTAGGAAATCCTAGCAGAGCCTTGGCCTGGCACACAATAGAGAGAAATGATCATTGCTTGAAGACTGACAGATATCTCATTTTAGAAGGCGCTCTGCTTACCCTCTGGGGGTGCTGGTCCATGGGCCACTGCCCTTCCCTTTCAAATCTCCAGTCAAATTGGCTTGTGGACCACTTGCCATGCTGATGGCCCAAACCTGTGGTTCAGTCCTCTCACAACCCACTTCAAGTATCCCGTTACACCAGGTCCTGTCCCACACAGTACACAGGCTTGGTACACTCCTCCAGTGCCCCATTTCCGTGCAGCAGCTGATAACAGTTAGTTGCTTTTTCCATCGGCACGTGAGCCATTCAGGGAAAGGAAGACCAGTTTCCCACCTGCGGATTTAAAAGTCCAAACACAGATTAATTCCTTGAGTGACAGGAGCAGCAGCCGCAACACAAGCATCTAAGCAAGTGGAGTGACTTTGGATGGCAACAGCAGCAGCTGTCTGTTTCTGGGGTGATGCCACTTTTCCAGTGCAATGGGGAAACGTATTTATACAAGAAGATCGTTCTATACCAAATCCACACAAGGACATGGCCCATGTGTCCATGAAGGCAAAGGGCACCCACTGTCCTGCTGCCCTCAGAATTGTCTGTCTATGCCCACTTGGGTTCTGTGATCCAGAAATCAGGTCATTCAGCCTTAATGCAGATTTTCAATTGCTTTTTCACCTTTTTTTTTCTCATTATAAACTGGATGCTAAATTATTTTATTCAGAAATTTCATTAAGCAAACATGGTCCAAATTCAGCACTCGACTAGAAAGATTTCATTCCCCTGAACTCAAGGGAGCAGTGAGATTAATGCCAGTAATAAATTTGGCCAGGGAGGGTTACACACTCTAGTGCTGTTTTATAGTTTTCCTTTCCACTCCATGGCTGGGTAAAAGAGCCAGCCTATTTGACTTTGTGCTTCACGTGGGGAAAACTGATGGGGCCCCTTACAGAGGTTTTGTCAGGAGGCAACAAAGGTTCCCCCCTCAACTCAGAGAAGAGGGACCAAAAAGGCAATTGGAGTCAAGTGACGCCAAAAAGATGGGGTCATAATAAGCGTCAAAGGTGCCAAAGGAGAGAGCCAGTGGGGGACACCAAGCAAAGAACCCCAGATATAAAGAAGCCAGCCACATATCCCAGAGAGCACCTGAGCACAGAGGACAAACAAGGGATAAACTGGAATGGGGGGCAGGTGTTAGGGTAGAAATGAGAGAACCAGAAGCAGCTGCTGAGTAGAAAATCTCAGATGGAAAAGAGCCTGACTGACTGTCCTGGAGACTGAAATCCTTATTTTATACCCAGAACTTATACAGTATGGAAAGCAGCAGTGCAAACTTCCTCCCTGTTGTCCCACCAAATAGCCTTGACCTAGGCGGGAAAGGGCCACCTCTCTGGGGCAGAGGTTTGTTCTCTAACTTATTATTAATTATAATTTACCAGCATTCTAGGCAGCTCACAATACAGATGATTAGCACATGGTCCGGTGCCCTGAAGAGCTTAGACTCTAGTTTCATGCATGATGTAACAAAGGAGCAACAATGCAGTGGGTAGGGGTGGAGGAGGAAAGAGTAGTCATGGTAACAAGATTATGTGGTTATTCCGTAGGGCCTGATTCACACTCCCTTGAAGTCATGTGCACAGCAGGGTTGAATTTTTCTTTTTATTATTCCGAATATAGAAGATAAATGTCCAATAACCTTAGACTGTAGTGGCTGACTCACTTCTTGTGGGTGTCATAGTAGATGTTGGCCTTTAGGAGGGAAAAATATTAACTATATCTCTCAACTTGATTTTACCTGTTTCCTGAAGATAATTTACAAATGTAGCCACAGGTGCCTGACCAAGATCAACAGCCAGGAGAAATGGACCAGCAGTAGCATAGAAGAACCAGATTGATAATAAAAAGGGAGCTGACAGAGAGAAATGAGTAGAGATGACTGAACTCTTGATACTTTTCTAATTACTCCACAATATCTAATCTAATACAGTCGCTTGTAACAGGCGAGGGACTGACACAATTAACTTCCATGTTTCCATTGGACTAGAATCTTGACATCTGAGGCACTCATTCATAACAGGGTCCTGAGCACAGGGAAAAGCAGATCTGTCCAGATATGAACTCTGACCCTTTCATCAGTGGTTACCAAAATGTCAGCGGTCTAATTTACAAATATTGAATTGATTTCTCCCATGAGGTGGTAATAGGAGCTATGCAGCCTTCAATTTTGAAAAAATAAGGTAATCTGAGGTTACTCCTTTTTATTATTATTGGTAAAGCCAAGAAACGTTTTGAAAACATCTCAGGTGCTGACCGTCATCGCCATATCGACCCTTTGGGAGGGCTGCTATCAGCTAGACATTTACAGAGCTGCCTGTGATCAGAACCAAAAGTGCTGGAATGAAGTGAGAGATTCTGAACTCACACAGCCTGATACTTGACTGCTTTGCATCTTGCACGGTCATTTACTGGGCAAAGTGGCTGCAAAATGCTACCATCTGATTTCATAGCATTTTGGCAGGTGTTCAGTGACTATGAAAGATGTAAGGCGGTGAAGAATGAGGCCCTCTAGCTGGGGCTAGAAGGCCGGAGCCAGAGAGACTGTTCCGATGTGATATCCTGCCCACATTTTCAGATTAAAGAGATTCAGATAGTTTGAATACACATGTGAATTTCTGGATGCTTATCTGAATCCAACACAAATTCTGAACTTTTTGGATGTTTGTTCTCACCCATCGCTACTTAACAATTGTTCTTTTCACCCATGGATCTGCTTATCTCTCTGTAAAGCTGACATTTAAACATCCCCCCACAAACAAAGAAATAGGAGACAAATAAGCACACCTTAGTCAGGTTAAGTTAGGCTAATTAGAATGGCAAAAGGTGTTGCAGTTTAAGAATTAAAAAGTGAGCAAATAGTAAATAAACCTTTATTGATGTTTCTTCACTTGATTCCCTTGTAATAAGTCCCTTGGAAATCTGTTGTCACAGGGATCTGAATTTTTGGACCCTCATTTAGATCCTTTCCCTTGAAATGTGGTTATAGTCAGAAAACTGCATTAAAATGGCACCTAGGTGCTGTAAATACCCACTCGCACTGTGCCGCCTGACTCATATGTGCTGAGTTTAATGATATTTTTTTTCTCTTTCCTGTAGATGTGCCAGCTGTGTCCTATGCTGCTTTATGCATCTTCCACAGTATTGCCAGTTAACTTCTCATTTCACAAGCTTTCCAGCTGGTGATGTTTTAATAAGCAGAAGGAACATAGCTTGATTTTCAGGTAACAGGTTGAGCTTACAATGCTGGCAGCTAGAAAAACAACAACAACCCTGAATTGACTTGAAGATTGAGTGAATTTGGAAGGAAAATTGTGGAGGAGGAATAAATGCAGTCTACCAGGATGTCAGGTTTACACTTTCCTGATAATGGCACTTTAAAGTGGTGTGACAAAGTCCGTCCTCTGACTTGGTGGATCCTGCGCTTATTAGTCTGAGCCAGAATCTCACTGGTTCCCAATTCAGGAAAGCACTTAAGCATGTACTTAAACCTATCCCTATTCTAGACCGCACTCAAGCACCTGTTTAACATGGATCTTTCTGAATTGGGGCCCTAATGGCTGGCATCCTATCACACTGCTAATAACCTAAGTAAATTTCTTAGATTCATAGATATTAAGGTCAGAAGGGACCATTATGATCATCTAGTCTGACTTCCTGCACAATGCAGGCCACAGAATCTCACCCACCCACCTCTGCGATAAACCTCTCACCTATGTCTGAGCTGTTGAAGTCCTCAAATCATGGTTTGAAGAGTTCAAGGAGCAGAGAATCCTTCAGCAAGTGACCCATGGCCCATGCTACAGAGGAAGGCGAAAAACGTCCAGGGCCTCTGCCAATCTGCCCTGGAGGAAAATTCCTTCCTGACCCCAAATATGGCGATCAGCTGAACCTTGAGCATATGGGCAAGACTCACCAGCCAGATACCCAGGAAAGAATGCTCTGTAGTAACTCAGATCCCACCCCATCTAATATCCCATCACAGGCCATTGGGCCTATTTACCATGAATATTTAAAGATCAATTAATTGCCAAAATCATGTTATCCCATCATACCATCTCCTCCATAAACTTATCGAGTTTAATCTTGAAGCCAGATAGGTCTTTTGCCCGCACTGCTTCCCTTGGAAGGCTATTCCAAAACTTCACTCCTCTGATGGTTAGAAACCTTCATCTAATTTCATGTCTAAACTTCCTGGTGGCCAGTTTATATCCATTTGTTCTTGTGTCCACATTGGTACTGAGCTTAAATAATTCCTCTCCCTCTCTGGTATTTATCCCTCTGATACATTTATAGAGAGCAATCGTATCTCCCTTCAACCTTCTTTTGGTTAAGCTAAACAAACCAAGCTCCTTGAGTCTCCTTTCAAAAGACAGGTTTTCCATCCCTCGGATCATCCTAGTAGCCCTTCTCTGTACCTGTTCCAGTTTGAATTCATCCTTCTTAAACATGGGAGACCAGAACTGCACACAATATTCCAGATGAGGTCTCACCAGTGCCTTCTAGAATGGTACTAAAACCTCCTTATCTCTACTGGAAATACCTCGCCTGATGCATCCCAAGACCTCATTAGCTTTTTTTCACGGCGATATCACATTGGCGGCTCATAGTTATCCTGTGATCAACCAATACTCCAAGGTCCTTCTCCTCCTCCATTACTTCTAATTGATGCGTCCCCAGCTTATAACTAAAATTCTTGTTATTAATCCCTAAATGCATGACCTTACACGTCTCACTATTAAATTTCATCCTATTACTATTACTCCAGTTTACAAGGTCACCCAGATCTTCCTGTATGATATCCCGGTCTCTCTCTAAATTGGCAATACCTCCCAGCTTTGTATCATCCGCAAACTTTATTAGAACACTCCCACTTTTTGTGCCGAGGTCAGTAATAAAAAGATTAAATAAGATTGGCCCCAAAACCGATCCCTGAGAAACTCCACTGGTAACCTCCCTCCAGCCTGACAGTTCACCTTTCAGTATGAACCACTGTAGTCTCCCTGTTAACCAATTCCTTATCCACTTTTCAATTTTCACATTGTTCCCCATCTTTTCCAATTTAACTAATAATTCCCCATGTGGCACAGCATCAAATGCCTTACTGAAATCTAGGTAAATTAGATCCACTGTGTTTCCTTTATCTAAAAAATCTATTACTTTCTCAAAGAAGGAGATCAGGTTGGTTTGGCACGATCTACCCTTTGTAAAACCATGTTGTATTTTGTCCCATTTACCATTGACCTCAATGTCCTTAACTACTTTTTCCTTCAAAATTTTTTCCAAGACCTTGCATACTACAGATGTCAAACTAAGAGGCCTGTAGTTAACCTGGATCACTTTTTTTTCCCTTTCTTAAAAATAGGAACTATGTTAGCAATTCTCCAATCATACAGTACAACCCCTGAGTTTACAGATTCATTAAAAATTCTTGCTGATGGGCTTCCAATTTCATGTGCCAATTCCTTTAATATTCTTGGATGAAGATTATCTGGGCCCCCCGATTTAGTCACATTCAGCTGTTCGAGTTTCGCTTCTACCTCAGATATGGTAATATCTACCTCCATATCCTCATTCCCATTTGTCATGCTACCATTATCCCTAAGATCCTCATTAGCCTTATTAAAGACTGAGGCAAAGTATTTGTTTAGCTATTGGACCATGCCTAGATTATCCTTAACCTCCACTCCATCCTCAGTGTTTAGTGGTCCCACTTCTTTCTTTGTTTTCTTCTTATTTATATGGCTATAGAACCATTTACTATTGGTTTTAATTCCCTTTGCAAGGTCCAACTGTACTTGACTTTTAGCCTGTCTCACTTTATCCCTAGATGTTCTGACCTCAATAAGGTAGCTTTCCTTGCTGATCCCTCCCATCTTCCACTCTCTGTATGCTTTCTGCTTTTTCTTAATCACCTCTCTGAGATGCTTGCTCATCCAGCTTCGTCTACAACTCCTGCCTATGAATTTTTTCCCCTTTCTTGGGATGCAGGCTTCCGATAGCTTCTGCAGCTTTGATTTAAAGTTAATCCCAGGCCTCCTCTGCCTTTAGATCCATAAGTTCTTCAGTCCAATCCACTTCCCTAACTAATTTCCTTAATTTATGAAAGTCAGCCCTTTTGAAGTCAAAAACCCTAGTCGCAGATTTATTTTTGTTTATCCTTCTGTTCAGTTTGAACTGCATTAGCTCATGATCACTTGAACCAAGATTGTCCCCTAGAATTGGAAGGAGTTTGAGGCAAGGACCATCTTTTTGTTTTGTGTTTGTATAGCACTTAGTATAGTGTGGTCCTGGTCCATGATTAGGCCTTGTAGGTTCTACCACAATACAAATAATAACAATACCTGAGCCATCATGTCCCTCTAAGTCATATTTAAATCAAGTGAGGTCTACTTTCTGCTTTAGTGTAGCCATACAGGGGGCCAGATCCAATAGGGTTACATCAGTGTAATTGAAAGCAAACTGAACCAAGATCTCTAAAGGGTGTGTGCTTTATTAGCAAATACATAGAATCATAGAATATCAGGGTTGGAAGGGACCCCAGAAGGTCATCTAGTCCAACCCCCTGCTCGAAGCAGGACCAATTCCCAGTTAAATCATCCCAGCCAGGGCTTTGTCAAGCCTGACCTTAAAAACCTCTAAGGAAGGAGATTCTACCACCTCCCTAGGTAACGCATTCCAGTGTTTCACCACCCTCTTAGTGAAAAAGTTTTTCCTAATATCCAATCTAAACCTCCCCCACTGCAACTTGAGACCATTACTCCTCGTTCTGTCATCTGCTACCATTGAGAACAGTCTAGAGCTATACACCCTTATTGAGGCACATCAGTTACCATATTTTCTATTGGAACAAAATGTGTGAGATCTAGTGGCTAAATAGGGAAAAAACCCACAGAGCATAGATATGGAATTTTTATAATCTTATTATACCGCAGTTGGATCCCAAAGAAAAAAATGACAATATGGAGTGCAACCTTGAACATCAAAACCAACTAAGCAAGCTGTCTGAAGGGAGTGGGTTAACTCCACGTGCTTGATTTTCTGTATCAAGCATTATTGTTAGTGGAGTACACTGCGCATGCTGCACACTTGTCTGGCATGACACCTTTAAAAAAAACAAACCCATGCACTAAAAGGCTAATCACAGATAGTCCCTGATTGGTTTTGATTACAAGGAACAATGCTGTGAAAAAAGTGAACCAAATTGTACACAGGTTATACAAAAGCTACTGGATATTTTTTTTTAGAAAGTCAGCTTGATTATTAAATTTACCTGTACAGACACGAGCATCTGTTTTCAGACAAGCCGGTAGCTGGGCCACAGCAATCATTACAAGGAATCTGAATTAGTGTATGCTGGTGATGAGCCTGTGAATAATTTTGATCCAGCAGAAAATGGTTTACAGTATGCTTCTTCAGGTACACAATAAGGGCAGGAGGGGGGTGGGGGGGAGTTGCTGTTGTGACATTAATTATTGACCATATTCTTATGACATACTACAATTTAAGTTTGCCACTAGCAACATTCATTTAGCTGAATAATGTATTGGGAGTTGGTATATGAGAAATGAGTGAACAGAATATAGAGTAACAGCACAACCCAGTGGCTAATCAAAGAATAAGCTACAGTACCTGCAAAAAGTATCACATCTAAGTTTTCTTGGAGACATTGTGTTGTATTTTATTGAAAAGACTAGAAATAGGAGTGGGGAAGTTACTCACGGGGTGGACAGGATTAAGCAATCAGTATTCAAACCCCCTCCTTCACTTCTTCCAAAAAACCTCTGAAAACCTGTTTCCTCAAGTTATTCTAGCTATAAAGACCACATACCACTGTGTCCTGTATTGTATCAGACCTGATTATGTCATTGTAGGCTTGATCCTACTATTGTTACTCACCTGTGTAATCTGTACTCACATGAGTAGTCACAATGAAATCGATGTTTTTACTAAGCTGGCTGACACCATGATATCCGAGTGCAAAAGGCCCTGGGGACACCCATGGGAGTAATGATTACTCATGGGAATAAATGTTGCAGGAGAGGGAACGTGGGTACAGCAGTTCCCCTGTGAGTTTAAGATTGCACGCTCTGTGGGAAAGGGATTCTGTCCTTTGTTTGGTATAGTTTACCTGTTCTGCAGTGCTGTGTACTCTTATAGCACTGCATAGAAAAAGAAGCATGGTTTGGGTATAACTGCACTGGAATCAGGATATAGGAATCATGTCCCATATCTGTCAGGGACTTTCTGTATGCCCTGGAACAAGTCACTTTGCTTTTCAGTGCTTCACTTCCCTGTAAAATGAGCATAAGAATACTGTAGATCTGCCTCACAGGAGGCGGGGTGGTGAGACTAAGTTCATTAATGTTTGGTATAAAGGACAAAGAAAAGTTTTGTGATCCTTGCATGGAAGGTTCTGTAGACGTGCAGTGTACTATTTTCAATAGCAGTAAGAAGGAGAGACTTGAATTCATTGTGAGCAGCAAGTATTCACAAAGAGGCGTGGGAAATATGGACAACAACAGAAAACTGCCCTTACAATAATGTATTTTCGTTAGGCCAAATCGTGAGGCCCTTACTCGTTTCTGTCTTGAGCCTTATGCAGGCAAAACACCCACAGTGACTTCAGTTAGAATATCAAGAGGTAAAAACTAAGGACCTGCTCCTGCCACCCTTATGCTGAGTAGTACCTTACTGTGCGATTGGTCCCACTGTCTTCATTGGGCTTGCCCAGCAAGGTCCCACTCCATGTGATAGGGGTTGAAGATTCCACCCCTGAGCAAGGTCCTCAGGATCTGGCCCAATAGGGACTTTTCCAAAGTAAATTATTCCAGGCCTGTATGCAGGTACAGAGGGTCAGGAGGGCACAAAGAGTCTTCCCACCCACCCCACAATCCCTATGCCCCATGTGGGTAAGGGCCAGCTAAACCTGCAGTCCCTGAACAAGAGAGCACAGGGACCTCTCCCTCCCTACTGCCCCGAGGGTGCAAGTGCCCCAAAGGGGTTGGGGAGAAGGCAAGGCTGTGTCTCCACTCCTTCAGGCAGCACAGAGGGGAGAAAGTTGAGCCCTAGGAAGGGGTATAGAAGGGCACTGCTCCATGAACTAGGGAGATCCAGGAAATATGCTGCCTCCTCGGGCTACTGCGGGAGTGTTACAGCTCCACCCACTGTGTAGGCTGTGCCTTAAAAGCACTGTCTCAGGGTACAGCTATACTTCTGGTAGCCAGGGTATAAATAGCAGGGTAGATGGAGAGGTACGGCTTAGGCAGGTAGAGTAGGGGGTCCTACACTCCTGAACCCCTAGGGCATTAACCGTACCCCGACTGTCTGCATGCCCAAGCAGTGCCTTCCGTGTCTGCACCGCTGTTTTTAGCAGATTAGTGTTCCACTGCCTGGGCCTTTCCTGCCGCAGAGAAAGGCTCTGGCGGGGAGGAGAGGTGCTGGCCTATGGGCCAAGCTTCCTGGCCATGCTATGTCTGCCATAAATAGGGACAATGAGGATGTGCAGGTTCTGTGTAGCACAATGGGGATAGGCAGATGACAGCGCACAGTATCTGTCACCTTTTCTCTTTCACTGCTGCCAGGACAGGCTGCCTTTATGTTCTTGATGTAGTGTGTCCAGCTCTGGCAATTCTATCACAATATTTGATGCTTTCTTAAACACTCATCTGCTGGAATGAACCGTTTGCATGGGAATCCCAGCTTTCCTTGTAAAAGAAAGTAAGTTCCTCACCCTCATGATTGTGGGGAAAAGATTGAAAACACGAACTGAGAGCACCCTAAAGACTTAGGAAACCAGAAGGCAAATACCTAATCTATATATTTTTTTAAAAAATCTCAGGATTTTGGGGGGCCTGACTCATGATTTTTGAATGCTTGGAGTTGGCGATACTGTTTACATTACAAAGAACTTGGCAGCCGCTTGGCCAAAATCTACTGTTTGTGTCAATCCTCGCTGATCCCCATCATTCACAATCCAGTATCTTCCATGTGTCTGTCCTGAATCTTTGACTTTCCATTTGCTCTTCAGACTTTAACAATCCATACAAACTTTAAAAGCACACGATGAAGGCTGAAGGCCTCTGGGCAGACAACTGTACATTTCCCATTTCACCCTGTTGCTATTCATTCCATTTCAGTGACAACTATGCTCATTTTCTATTACAGTATTATTGTAAAAGTGACCCGGCCCTCTCTGTCCCCAAATACTAGCACATGGGAACAATAGATAAAAGAACATAGTATCAATAAAAATATACCTTTTTGTGTAGTGAACCTGCTGATTGCCACATTTACTGCTAGAGGGAAACAATAACACATATTGTGTCTAGATTTAAAAAGGGCTGGATAAATGTATTACCCACTAACATATGTAGCTAAACAAGCTACCAGTCAGCTTTTGCACGCTTACACTGATGTGAGTAAACACTCATTGAATAAGACACCATTTAATGTGAGCAGGAGTGCCAGAATCTTGGTCTATGGGATTAGGCTTTAGACTGTAAATCGTTCATCTGCAGGGATACTGAAGATGTTTTTCCTCCAGGTGCCTTAGTAAAGCAGGACTGGCAAACTTTAACAGACTTTTCACCACGCCCTCTGAAGCATCAAGTAATAACCACTGCTAAAAACAGAATATTGGACTAGTTTTCCCAATGTTGTGCTATGGAATTTAGAAATAGGAGTCTTCAACCATTCATGGAACATTCACCCACAGACACCTACATGCTGTAGACTCTTTGCATGGAACATTAATGGATAAATTGTGTTTTTAAGCAAATTGCTCAAATTTCTGAATGATATTTTATAAGATTTATCATTTCTTAGCAGGAGGAATAGAAAGATAAAAATAAATATATTTACTTTCCATTATTTATGTTTTCCGAACACCTTTCACTCAGCATCATCCCATCCGACAATAGCAGACAAAAGCACTTTCTGAGAGCTGTAATGTACATCAAGGTGAGCAGCCGCTACTACTGTGACAGATTTCTAACTAAATCTGTTAGTATCAGTCAAATGAACCTTTGGTTATACGTGTACTACTAGGCCATACAGCGAGCAATCCTGCATGCCACAGACCTTTTACGAGACAGATTGAAATAAAGGCTCTTCCATAAATAACAAGCACCAAAACACCCTCCCAACACTGCAAGCATTTTTATGAAAAGAACAAGAATCAGCAAGTTTTACTGTGGCTAATAAAAAAGCAAACAAACTATTTGCTAATGACCATTTGCCAAATAAAGAAGAATAGCAAGCCGCCCCGGGATAGTTTATCAATTAATAGAACTGTGTCTGTGTGGGACGGAGCCTATAGGCAGCCAGGTGACTGCTCCTGGGCCAGTTATGGGCCAGGTAACACAGGTGCATCAGGCCCAGAAGCAGTAGAAATGATGCATTGCCACCATGATGCTGGCAGGCCAAATGCCAGCTCTTGTCCAGGCTGCAGGCATTAGATAAGAACTGACAACTGGAGACCAGACCAGGTCACCTGTTGGTTTTCTCAAAATAGGTATTAGCCTTATAAGAATGTATCTGGCGTTTAGACTTTTTGAAATGCTTGTTTGTTGCAGCATATATTAATCTTACTTATAAATAGCTATATCCCATCTAATAAGGTAATATTTGAGTGTTTGCCCTGTAACTGTAAACACTCACAGTAAAGAGAGAAACATTACCAAGTGTGAAATACTAGGGACATTTCTAGTGCGCTTTATGTATTTAGGTTCTTATACTATGCCCATCATTGGTACCTCTCATTGCCTGAGCATGCCCACTGGGTCTGTGCACAGCACAAATCCAAATGGTTTTTTTCCAGTATATCAGCTGAGCAGCAGATATTATCTGCTACTTCTGCTGCTACCCACCAGAAGCCAAAAAGCAAGGACTAGGATTTGTCCCTCCTGGGCTGTTGACATTGAGGGATTTTTCCACACAGTTCAGTAACGTTTTATTCCATTTTCCTATGAACATAGTCCTTTAACTTCACCTTTGATACCTTACTGAGGAGTGGGACCATTGAACAGTGTCTCTTCTCTTCCTTATTAAACTGTGACGATCTTTTGTGTTTAACTGCCAATGGTGAATCCTAAATTTTCACTTCCTATATATCATCTCCACATGTTATTGTGGCTTATAAATGACCTGCAATGTATGAAATATATAGGGTAAAGGAAATCTGTCTCTAAGTCATATGGATTGCAGCACAGGGCATTGAAAATCCTATGCCTTGGGGGTGAGAACAATTGTACTGTCTTCCCTAACTGAGTAGTCCCATTGCAGAAATCAATGTGTGAAAAGTATCTTTACATACAGTTCTTCTCATTCATTGGTCTTTATTCTGTTATTACAGCCCACTTTCAGTCTTTCTTATTTGCAATATGCCAGCCCACCATTGCTACTTCAGTATCATCACAAGATTTCCTTCATCTTGGTATGATCTATTATTTGTAGTTCTTATCGCTTCAGGCAATATCAAGTCTATGTCTTTGGGTGCTTCTCTGTCCAGCTTTTAGCTTCTGTCAGGGCCAATCAGAGGAGGGGCCAGGAGGGCCATTTGGCCTGGGCTTCAAGCTCAAAGGGAGCCTCAAATTTAGACACTTGTTAATTTTTTGGCATTTGATAAGTTTCACAACTTGTTTTTATGCACATCCCTATCGAACCAAAATGTGACACACTCTCTCAGCTTAGTGTTGCAAATTTAAGCAAATAAGAGATGTGATTTGGTAAAAGACATATTTTTTTTGTTAACTGATATAGATTTTGTCATATTAAAGAGTTTAAAATGTTCATATATTTTAATAAAAATATATCGGTTCTGATGGCACAAGATTAGACCATGATGAACATGTCCTCTCAGATCAGCTGATTATATAAACAAACCACTACTAGTGGCTGATGCTGGATCAAGTTCGTGTTGAAAGGTAGAGAATTGTTACATTTTAGTGTCTTTATAGTTTTATGTCTAGTTGACTAAGGAATTATTTATGTGTGAGAATTCCTCATTATTATCTTCATATGTTACCTAAAAAAGGTGACTGGTTGGTTGGTTGAGCCCTAGCTTGGTAGCTTGGCCATCATCATCACGAGTTTATTGAGCTATGTGGGTCAATAACAATTCGTACAAATAACAATTCTTGGTGAGATTCGAAATGCCAAGTATTTTTCAATCATTTTTGTTGCCACTCCAGATTGTTTTCACATGGAACAGACTACTATGGCTATTCGATATGTTAAGATTGTAGACAGCTCAAAATTTTCAGTTGAAGAAAGGTTTATTTTGTTTGATCATTTCACAAGAAAAACTGGAAAAGAAATTGCTGCTTGAGTACTAGCAATTCTAGAAGGTTTTAAGTTACATTTTCAAGTCTGCATTGGTCAAGCCTTGACAATGGATCTCATATGGCTGGAAAGTACAAAAGTGTACAAGCAGTTCTGCTTGAGCATAATTCAAACTGTATTTTCTCCGGCTGTGGAAACCACACACTAAACCTTGTAGGTGTTGACTGTGCTGAATCATGCAATTACTTACTTTGGAACTGTTCAGCAAATGTACAATCTCTTCAGTAGCAGTCCTCAAAGGTGGGAAATTCTGAAGCAGTATCTTCCTGTTTCACTGCATGGGATGTCCAAAACTAGATGGTCTGCACAGATTGATGGTGTTCAACCCGTTGCACAGCATTTGAATTCAGTGAGAAAGGCTTTAAATGAACTGGAATCTCTCAATTTCACTGCACAGGCTTGAACTGAACTTCAGTCTATTCAGAAGCACATGTCCAAATTTGAATGCATTCTGATGTCATCTTTGTGGATGAAGCTACTTACAATGATCCACCAAACTAATCTGGTAATTGAAGCATACAATGCTACACTTGATGTTGAGAGGGATCACATTGAAAGTCTTATCAATGACATTCAACAGATTCATGAACAATGGGATGCGATCCTGTCTGAGTCCAAATTAGTAGCACAGAACATTGGCATTTCATCTGAGTTCTCCACCAATTGCAACTTACCTTCTGAATCCGATGCTTAGCAGCATTTTAGGGTCAGTGTCTTCCTTGTCATCATTGACTCTATTCAATCAGGTCTTACACGTCCATTTGAGTCACTGTGTCTAATCTGTACCCTTTTGGGGTTTCTTTGGCAGTTCAACAGACTGAGGAATGAAGATCTACTTTCTGCAGCTGAACAATTTCAGCAACAGTACAACAAAGAAATCTCAAAAGATCTCAGTGACGAGGTCATCTTCCTCAAATGAATGTATTCCATGAACTTCAAATTGGATTGCAAGCCAAAGAAATTGCTTCAAGAAATACTCGAACTTGGACTGTCTGGGGTGTTTCCTAATATCACAATTGCATTGCATATTTTTGTCAGTTTGCCTGCATCAGTGGCTTCAGGTGAACACACCTTCAACATGTTGAAGTAGGTAAAGAACTATCACCGTTTAACTATGGAACAAGAGCATTTGAATGGGCTCGCCATGCTTAATATCAACTGTGACATTGCACAAAAGCTAGATTTTTCCTCAATAATTAGTGCATTTGCACAGAAAAAGGCTAGAAAAGCATTTGTTAAATAAAAAAATATTAAAATTATGTCTCACTCTTTTTCTGGTGCATTATTTTGTTTTCATGTGTTGGCTTTTTTTATTTTTATTATGGCTAGGGCCCTCAAAAGTTGGAAGTGGCCCAGGACTCTCTGGACCTCTGAAAGGGCCTGGCTTTTACTAAATCTTCTTCAGGAGTGCTATGATATCCTGGCAATCATAGGTTTCAGAACCCTTTCATGTTTTAGGTAGAGAAGGCACTTGCTCCTCACAATGCCATTCAGCCTTTCAGAAATCATCCATCCAACCTTGATTCTTAGCGTCTATCTATATTCCTTGTGCCAAACAATAGACATCAGTTAGCACAGGAAGAAACAGTGCTTAATTCCATTTCTCTCTCATCCAATATGAACTTTTCTTTTTCCACAAATATATTAAGATCAATGTGTGTCTTTTGCATACAGCTCCTGAGTTGATGTGCTTCAAGGCTTTTAATGGCCTCAGCAGGTATAAAATATGTCATCTGCAAATGGCTTGGACTGGTCTTGATGACCTTTCCTTCCTCACGGAGAAGGTGAAGAATTCCAATAAAATGACATCCTTTTTGTTGAATTTCCTGCTTCAACTTGATCTTTTCACTCTCTTTGAAAGCAAAGTGAGCAAGTACTTGGGGACTATGTAATTCACTTTATAATTGAGACAATAGACCATAAAAGCTCCTGGAGAGCAATTAAATCTATTGAGTCAATGAGGCAGTTGTGCACTTCCACTAAGTCCAAGTATTAAAATATATTTATGAAATTTTTATCTTTAGTGGCAGCAAAATGCATCACTGTAGAGGGGATTTAAGTCTGGATGTATAATTCACTTTCCTGGCAGTTTGCATAGTCCCTTATGGAAGAGATAGTACATCACATTACTTTTTGGGTTCTGGAGGGAACTGTGTCCTGTCATAGGGTGGTGAAGGCAAAGTTAAAAATACATAGCAAAAGAAAAAACTGCAGGGGAATACAAGAAATCCTCCCGTCTCAACCAAAGAGTCAGTACAGCTGCTATGGGGAATATCTGCCTTCCCTTTTTTCAAGCTTAGCAGAGGGACCAAAAAATTATTAGGCCTAGAGCCAGATCTACCTTCTCCATCCTAAAGGGGGGTCCTTCCAGATTATGTTGAGAACCATTGGTGCAGTGTCAGGAAAGCTTGGACTGATGATGACTTATCTATACCACTGAGGCTGCTTAAATACATTTTTCTACCATGGTGTCCATGACAGAGTTGGTGCGCTAAGATAGACGTCAGGCCCATTTGCCATGATTATTGCAGTGAAACGATTCATAAGCAGCCTTACTGGTACCTGTTCAGTGGTTAAATAAAAAGGAAAGATTTTGTGTGTGTGGGTTCAGGCACTGGATTAGGACTCAGGATATTTGGATTCATTTTCTGGCTTTGTCACAGGCTTCCTGTAGGACCCTGAGCAAGTCATTGAATCTCTTTGTGCATCAATTCCCCATCTGTAAAATAGAGATAATAATGCTTCTTTTTTCCCTATTTTGTATATCTTGTTTATACCAAGGCTTTAGGGCATGGACTATCTCTTACTGGCCTCAATTCTGGAAAGCATCCTTATTCAGGATAAGTACATACACACATACTTTAAGTTAAGCACATGCTTAAGTACTTTTCCTATAATTATATGTATGTACAAAATTTAGCACAATAGGGCCCTGTAACAGGGCACCACTGGGCCCCCCTTACTTCTACCCTGGTGTACCCACAAACCAGACAGACACCTCTGTGTTGGTGTAATCACCCATGCTCTTTATTCACAGTTTACTTTCACACAACCTTGTAGCTACAAACAGCCTCAGGGACTGCTACAGCCAACAAGAAAGAGCAAACAAATACTCCCTCTCCCTAGCTACCTTCCTGACAGCCTTTATGTAGCCCCTGGCTAATGAGACCAGCAGCTGTTCCCCATTTGCCACTCAGGTCTGGGCTTACTTAGCCAGCTCCAATTCCCCTTTCTCAATTGGAGTGAGTATGACAGAGGTCTGGCTTGGAGTTTCTTAGCCAGCACCCTGTCACAGGCCCAAATGCATATCAAAATACAAGTAAATAATAATCAATTGAATTGCATCTTCCAGAACTCTCCATTTAACATCTTTCACTAGCAATAAATTCAATAAAACAAATTTAAGTACTCCAAAACCCACTTAATAGACTAATAACCTACAAGAAGTTAAGTAAACAAAGACATTTGTTATTTCAGCATGCATAAAAAACCTATACTTATAATTACATGCCTTATAAATATCTTATTTAGATTGTAAGCTTTTTGGTGTAGGGACTATTTTTTTGTTCTGTCTTTGTACAGTACCTAGCTCAACTGTCCTGGACGGTGTCCTGGACAATGACTAGGCCTTTTAGGCACCATGGTAATACAAATGATCGTAATGATAATGCTACTAGCTGCTTCTTTCAGTGGTGGTTTAGTTTTATAAAATTCTTCTAATTGAAAAATTGTCAATCCATTAAGATATCATAGTGGGTTATACTTTCTTGTAACAAGTTTCAAATGGCAGCAAATGTGTACACCCAAGTTATAAAAATGGGGTTTATAATAGCAATGTTGCAGGAGAGTGAGTTTGTGTGTGTATGGGGGTGGGGGGGATGTGAGAACCTGGATTTATGCAGGAAATAGCCCAGCTTGATTGTCATGCACATTGTGTAAAGAGTTGTCACTTTGGATGGGCTATCACCAGCAGGAGAGTGAATTTGTGGGGGGGGGTGGAGGGTGAGAAAACCTGGATTTGTGCTGGAAATCACTTTAGATAAGCTATTACCAGCAGGACAGTGGGGTGGGAATAGGTATTGTTTCATATTCTCTGTGTATATATAAAGCCTGCTGCAGTTTCCACGATATGCATCTGAGGAAGTGAGCTGTAGCTCACGAAAGCTTATGCTCTAATAAATTGGTTAGTCTCTAAGGTGCCACAAGTCCTCCTTTTCTTTTTGCGAATACAGACTAACACGGCTGCTACTCTGAAACCTGTTGATAGACTGTTACCACTAACAGCACCAGCCGGGCCCTACTGTAACGTAGTGCCCCACAAAAATGACATACAGAGAGGCACCAAAGATAACATGAAAGCTCTCAGCACTTGCAGTGTTGGTGGTGATTTTTTTTTTTAATTTTATTTTAGTGTTACCTCAATGACCCAAAAGAGTCCGATTTTTCTTAGGATTTTTTTTTTTGGCCTGAAGTTGTTGGAGTTTTTATCTAACAGATTTTAATTTTTATATTTCCCCTTAACTGTCAGAGGGAAACTACAATTTAAATACCAGTTTTACAACACTTGTAGCAAAATGAAGAGAGACTATAACTTCCTTTCATGAGGTCAGACTTTCTTTTTTAAAAATAAAATAGAATGTGGGCATTTTACAGCCTTTTACAATGTGTTTCTGTCTTTTCAAATCCTGGAAATGCTGAGCACCTGCAACTCCAACTGAAATAAGAAGTGACAGAGGTGCTTAGCATTTTGAGGGATTTTGCCCATGTTCAGCAGGTCCTACTAAAGCCTACTTAAGACTGACTAATAGGACATACTAAATTAATGGATGCTCATGAACAAGATCACCTGTCGTCAAGCTTGACAGCTCATCCCAGTTCAGTGGAACATGTGCCAAACAATCAATCTCATCAAGAAATCAGTAAGCCATTACTCATATGAACAGCCCTTATGTGCATAATTCTGCTAACTTCATTAGGGTTACTTGTACTGGCTATTCATGTGCATAAGGACTTGTGGGATCCGGCTCTTAAATGTTGTCCTCTTTTGGATAAGATATAAAGCTTCTGCAAGTAAAAAAAAGATCCTTAGAACTCAAAATGTCCTAGTTCTAGAGAATGCATAATGTCTCCTTCTCAATTTCTGAATTATGCAGAGCTGAAGATATCTCAAGTAGTCACCGATAAGCAAATCAAAAGCTGGCAAATAGAGCTTCTGCTCTTCTGCTTCTAAAAAGTGCTTTACATTCATTAATAATAAAATAAACAACTAAGTGAAAATGATGAGTAAAATGACTTGGCTGCACATATGAGTACAAAACAATATCCAAGGTGTTAGTAGGAAAAGAACATGGATGCTCATTCTTATCACAACCTATTCTAACAAAGAATTCACAAAGTCAAAGTATCTTAACTGTCCACAGAACATGGCAATGTTTGTCATGTAGCCAAGACAACTCTTGACTGATGCAACATGACACCCAATTTTGATAGCATCATTACACATAGAGCTACCATAACTCTGTGTGCTGACATAGCAAAGAGGAAAGAGTTAAGGTTGGGTGGGGTGAGGTGTATGGTGTTTAGTGATCACTCATTGCTTAACAAGCTTGCAAGAATTCTGCTTTATCCTGTGTCCTGTTCCAAGTGGCTGTGCATAACAGGAGCTTCATACTGCTCTGCCGAGACTCTCTCTCTCTCTGCTTAAAGTCTTAAAGACACAGTTTCCAATACCACGAAGTGCGCAGGAAGCATTACTTTCATTGTGCATCTCTAGATCTTATACAGGAGGTCAGACTAGATGATCACAGTGGTCCTTTCTAGACTTGGAATATATGAATCTATCAAACCCACTTGGTTAGCCTGCTAATGTGCTCGATTACTCAGGTTTGGTCTGATTCATTGCTCCTTCCATTCATTAATTGCTGTCTCCTAATCATGCTTCCGCTTTGCGCTCAGAACTGCTCCCCTCTGCATTGTCTCTATTCCTCCTCCTGTCCTCCCTACCTTCTTTACCTTTTTCTGTGTCCTCCCCTTCAATCCTCCTGCCCATCCAAATCTCTATCGACCTCCCCTTTCTCCTCTGCCCAACCCTATATGTATCTATTTTAAATTGCAAACTCCATTTTGATTGCAAGGCTAATCTACCTGCTCTTCTGTCTTTTTACCTCTGTTTTGGATTTAAATTTCAAGGGGTAGTGCTCCTCAAGGCTAACAATGGAGGGTCATTAAATCTTGATGGTCCTCTACTCAGATGGAATCACCTTGGACAGAAAGTTGGCTACTATCCAGAAGAATCGGTCTACTTAGATGGTTTCAGAGTAACAGCCGTCTTAGTCTGTATTTGCAAAAAGAAAAGGAGTACTTGTGGCACCTTAGAGACTAACCAATTTATTTGAGCATGAGCTTTCGTGAGCTACAGCTCACTTGACCGGATGCATACTGTGGAAAGTACAAAAGATGTTTTTATACACACAAACCATGAAAAAATGGGTGATTATCACTACAAAAGGTTTTCTCTCCCCCCAACCCACTCTCCTGCTGGTAATAGCTTATGTAAAGTGATCACTCTCCTTACAATGTGTATGATAATCAAGGTGGGCCATTTCCAGCACAAATCCAGGTTTTCTCCCCCTCCCCAAACCCCCCCCCCAAAAAAAACCCCACTCTTCTGTTGGTAATAGCTTATCTAAAGTGAACACTCTCCTTACAATGTGTATGATAAACAAGGTGGGCCATTTCCAGCACAAATCATACACATTGTAAGGAGAAAGAAAAGGAGTACTTGTGGCACCTTAGAGACTAACCAATTTATTAGAGCATAAGCTTTCGTGAGCTACAGCTCACTTCATCAGATGCATATCGTGGAAATATGGAAACGATATGCATCTGATGAAGTGAGCTGTAGCTCACGAAAGCTTATGCTCTAATAAATTGGTTAGTCTCTAAGGTGCCACAAGTACTCCTTTTCTTTTTGCGAATACAGACTAACACGGCTGTTACTCTGAAACCTGTCATTGTAAGGAGAGTCATCACTTTAGATAAGCTATTACCAACAGGAGAGTGGGTTTGTGTGTGTGTTGGGGGGTGGGGGTGGGGGTGGGGAGAAAACCTGGATTTGTGCTGGTAATGGCCACCTTGATTATCATACACATTGTAAGGAGAGTGATCACTTTACATAAGCTATTACCAGCAGGAGAGTGGGGTGGGGGGAGAGAAAACCTTTTGTAGTGATAATCACCCATTTTTTCATGGTTTGTATGTATAAAAACGTCTTCTGTACTTTCCACAGTATGCATCCGATGAAGTGAGCTGTAGCTCACGAAAGCTTATTCTCAAATAAATTGGTTAGTCTCTAAGGTGCCCACAAGTACTTCTTTTCTTTCTACTTAGATGGGCTGGTAACTGAGCAATGGATCATCTAGTGGGGGGGTTCGGATCACCTGAAAAGGCTGATGAGGAGTCACCTGTCAAAGGGGACTGGAAGTTATAAAAGAAAGAGTCTCTCTGTGAGCATTTTGGATACAAAGCGGAAAGCTGGCTGCAGTGGAGGAAGGGGGGAGATGGATTCATTTCATGATTCAGAGGAGAAGCCATGTGCAGGAGAGGGATCCTGAACACCCTCGTGGAATCTGACCAAATCCCAAAGAATACTAAAGAATGGTGAGGAAACTGAGGCAGGGGATGGCGTATAGGTATTTTATTGTTTTTACCTAGATCTGTATTTTGCTTGTGCTATCTAAAGTACAGAGTAATTGTGTCAGAAACCTCCGCAAAGTTTGTGTTATGAGCTTGAACTATCACATGTCCCTGGAGAGGTAAACTGTAACCCAGACTGACAACAAGGTTGAAGCTCTGCAAAAGAGTGTGCTTAAACTACTGGGGTATCAGGGGTGGGGAGGTGAACTGGTGCTGGGGCCAACAGCAGCTGGATCATGAGATCCTGTTCCCATGAAGGGTTAGTAGACAGAGCCTGTGCCCAGAAAGTGTGCCAGACAGGCCAAAGAAAGAGCCAATACGCTACCCACAGCCCACAGGGATGCTGGGATCCAAGCACAGTAGCCTGGTGAGAGTCCAGAAGGGGGAGCTTGACTTGGGCCATGGCAGCCATATTCTCTGTTTTCAGTCTCTACTTGTCCCTGCTTAGCTTCATGTTCTTGCATGGGAGACTAATGATTGCTTTTGAAATAAGTGTTTTAGGGCCTGGTGACATTCTGTGTCTAGCAGAGTATTATGGAGATGATGGGAAACGTTGAGTGGTTCCCTACTAGTCTGTTAATTACTAGTGTGCAGAGCAGCAGTGGGGTGGAGGAGATTATCTCATTCTGAGGTCCCGCACCTGCAGCTGGAGGGCTAGGGGGAGGATTGGGAGAAAGCTTTCGGAATGATCCTCCCCAAAACCTTTTTGCATCTCTGCTAAGCTCTATTTAAATTCATTTGGGTACTAAGTCTTGAATTTGTGTCTTATCTACATTACAGTTATAACTGAGTCAGGGAGCCTGGTTATAATGCAGTCCCTGTTTGTAGTATAGATGGGTACACTGTCAAGGTCACATAACTGTCCCCCAGCTGGATCCTACAACTTCAGAGAAGTGTGTTCTGTTCAGTTCTAGAAAGTGTTGCAGACTCTTGGGTGTTGAGGGATTTTATATTAAAATAGAACTGAGTTGGTTTTCCCTAATATATACCTGCCTCTTCTAACACACGGTGCTTTCCTAGGGAGCAGATAGAAAGAGCTGAAATCATGATGGGGAGGCTGTCCCTTTAATAATAGGATACTCCATCAGTGACAGAGAATACCTCCATCCTCCTGATTGCAATTCTGACCCTCATGACACGCAGTGCAGGGCTGCCTCCATGGCCTCGTACCCTGTCCCCGCATCAGCCCTCCCTACACCGACTGCTGGCTCCTCCAAATACCTTCCAGCCTCAGACACTTACACTACTATAGCCAGAGAGGTGCCTGGATACCATGGTCATGAGTGTATTAAAAACCTAGGTCGGGAGACAGAGCTGTGTCTCAGATTCTGAGCCAATTCAGCCTCTACTTTTTTGGCTCCAGTGACCTTTTCCTGGAGTTGGAAGAATGTAGAGAAACTCCCTCTGGTATCTTGATCGACTTAATTTGGCTGAGCACTGTCAGTGTCTCTTGGAGTTCCTAGTATTGCTAATGTGCTCCCACCTCTGTCCAAGAAGGACCCAACACCCCCAGAATGGCCCTGCTTTCTCTTCTTATAGACTCTGCCATGTCTCCTTAGTCTTAAATATATAAGGGCCAATTCTCAGCTGGTATAAATCAGTGTAGCTCATTTGACATGGTCTAAATGTATCCTGCTAAAATTCATGCTTTCAGTTGGAAAGAGGATCCTTCTTCGCTTCCTACCTTAAGTTGCTGTGCAGTGTTGATGAGTGCTGTCCAACAGTTGCCATGATCCACTGCAGAGGTGACTTCCTTCCAGCGATGGGGGAAGTGATCATTAGTTATAGTTTAGGTATCAACCTGTTGTGTTTGTAAAGTGCTTTGAGTCCTTCAGGATGGAAGGCAATATATAAACTGATAAAAGAGAGATACAAATTGTGACACTGCACCCCATATTCTTCATAGTGATATGATGATGATATGATTATGACATAATCATAATGTAATTTATGCAAGTCATGTGAGGTATCATTTGAAAGGTTATGATTTACTGAATATGATTACCCTATTTGTATGAATCTATCATTTTTGTATCTGAAGTTAGGAGTATTGACTATGTATCTTTATTACAAATGTGTTTACACCCGAGGAACGCCCACTAGACAAGAAGCTTTCATTCTGAAAAGCTGGGTGGGGAAGGGACAGTAGAGAAAACAATAGGCCTTAGAAGAAACTTATCTCCTACCTGGGGGCCTTCCTGAGGAAGCTGCAGAGAGCCTGCAACTCATGGCTGCTGTGACACTACAGGGACACGTGACCAGGTCATCTTGGAATATCAGTATTTTTCCACTGGTTGGCATAGGCACCAAGCTTTGAAACAAAGGGTTCCTGCCATATGCAAAAGCTATATAAAGCAGGGGAGTGACATCACTGTGGTTCTTCACTGACTCCCCACCCAAAGAGACTCCTGGAAACACCTGAGGAACAAAGACTGAACTGGGGGAAGTGCTGGACCCAGTCTAAAGGGATTTTTAGCCTGTGAATGGAACACCTGGAGATTCCAAGCTGTAAGCAACTGCAGATTGCCCCTTAAGAATCTGCAGTCTGCTTGTATCATTATTTAGGGTGAGAATTTGCTATTCATATCGGATCTATATAGTATATTAAGCTTAGTTTGCTAGGTAATCTGCTTTGATCTGTCTTCTGTCCTTTATAATCACTTAAAATCTATCTTTTGTTGTTAATAAACTTGTTTTTGCTTTGTCTAAAACCAGTGTGTGGGAGTCATAACTTGGGGGAGAAAGCTGTTGTATATTCCTCTCCACATTGAGGGAAGGGGCAAATTTCATGAGCTTACTCTGTGCAGCACAAGACGGTATAGTTTTGGGTTTACATCCAGATGGCGTTTGTGCCTCAGTAGCTGGGAAGTTCCCTAGCTGGAGCCTTCACATGCAAGGCTGATCACAGCATCTGCAGGTAACTGCAGCTGGGTGTGTCCCGACCTGCATGTGTGCTGGTGAAAGTGCACGCTGGTCACAGCAATACAGTGTAAAGGGAGCCCAGGCTGGTGGATCAAGGGGGCTCAGTGGTACCCCAGTTCCAGGTGGTGCCCCAGGGGGAACCTGTCACACAAATATGGTTATTGTAATAGGCAAGGAGATGCAAAGAAATTGTGAAAAAGTATTACAGAACTGAAAAGAAAAGTAACATTTTGTAAACTATATAGTGTCTGTCTGTCCCTCTCCCTAGCCTGTCTCTCTGGGATTCATGTGACTATTCGCTGAGTTTCCACTTTTACCCAACCCTGTGTTTAAGCATACTGGCTGCTACTCTAAGCATTTGGCACCTGATCTGTTGCTTTCACTATTGCTTTGCTTGTGTAGCTGATTCTGTGTATCAGTCTGTCCCGTCTGGAAAACTATTGGGATCCTGGTAGATTAAATGAATTAAGTAATCATCACATGGTGGTATTACTGTTATAATGGTTGGAGACAGTGGGGAGAGACAGTGGAAAGCTAAAAGACAAAGTAAGACTGCAAGTAAAGTAAGATTGCTTTAAATTAGCTAATGTCTCTGTCTCTGCCCTAATTTCCTTTGTTTCTCTTGCCCTCCCTTTGTCCTTCTGAGAGTCACTGCCTGTCCCTTGAGCATCCCTTTCTTCAATTGCTGGCTGCCACTGTCAACCAGCCTCTATGCCTGGCATAGGATCCCTTTTTCCCCCGCTGAGAATTTTACAGGCTGCACCAGCTTGTCTGACATGTCTTCCCAGCCCCAAGACAGGTTTCCACAGGTAGGGTTGAATTTGATGAGGGGTTTAACTTCAGATTTCATTAGAGAAAAGAGTTACTTTTAAAAAGAAATGTCAAATTGTGTTTAGTTCCTCTTTTTTCCAAACTCTAGTGGAGGAAGGAGTAGGTTTGTGGAACTTAAGGATGGGCAATATGGCTCCAAAATATTGTCTCTTCCTCCCATGACTCCCCTGCCTTGTCCTTCAGCCACGCCTAGAATTATCTCTGATCACATTTCTGTGTGATCCCTTCTGCCCACATGCGCGGTACTCTCTTCCATCATCTCCCATACACCACCACTTCTCATGGGTGCGAACGCCTCATCACAATGCTGACTAAGCTTCCTAGTAGCCCTTAGGTATGATGTTCTGCAGCAACTTGATGCCCCACTCTACCATTCTGGAACAGTGGGACCCTGTTGTATTAATTTTGATGGAATAAATGGCTCCAAAGAATCAAAGGATTGAATATGACCCTGTTACTGTACAACATCAACAGTTTTAAACAAAGTTCTGGGTTTTGAGAACAGAGACCTTGGCCTGCTTAGACCCTGGCAAACACACCATTAACTTTTTATTAAAAATATAGAAAAAGGAAAAACAGTTAAAGCATTTGAAGTAAGGCTTTTATTTTAACAATATTCCTGGGTTTTTTGTTTTTTTTTAGCAGTAGAGAGAAATTCAAAGGAATACCCCCATCCCCACTGAACAGGTTTTTTAGATGGCATCAAAGATTGTATTAACTGTCCTTTTGGGGAAATGGGCAAAGTTAGTTGAGATGGGCTGGAGCTGTTGTTAAAATCCGATTCCCATTTCCTAAAAGACAAGCAAGATGAACGCACTCAAAAGGAGAAAGAGAAAAGAACAGCAAAGATAGAAAATGCAGCTTCTGTCTCTGATGTTGAATTTCACTTGCAACCTCACTGCTGGAGAAGCACAGGCATAGGACACAGTCTTACTCAGTGGTGGGCAACCTGCGGCCCATCAGGGTAATCCGCTGGCGGGCCGCCAAACAGTTTGCTTACATTTGCACGGCCGCACGCAGCTCCCAGTGGCCGCGGTTCGCCATTCCTGGCCAATGGGAGCTGCGGGAAGCGAGGGAGGCCTCCAGGGGGAGATTTTTCCACAGGCCCCAAATTGGCTGGAGCATGTGCAGTAATCTCCCACTGCCTCCCGCTGGCGGTGCAAGGTCTGGGCAGGGTTGGCCGCCCCCAGCCTCCATTACGTGCCACTCATATTGCTGCTCCTTTAAAGAGACAGTACACAGCACCAGCCTGTTAGTTTGGCTGAGAATTTTCCTCTTCAATTTGAAACACGGCACTGAGATGATTGTGTAATAAAACAAGATTAAGTTTATTAACAAAGAACAGACATTTAAATGGTACCAAGTAGAAGGAATTGAGATAGAAATGATTACAAACAAACAAAAGAAAAAGTAAAAACACTAAGATTAAAATTCTAAGGTTAAAACCTAACAACAAGTTTTATCTTTGTTTTCAAAGTCAGGAAGCCATCCTGGGGACTCAGCTCACTGTGTCTGTGGGGGAGCTGATGCCAGGTTAATTTTTGCAGTCTCCTCCCCCATGTTGAAACAGTTAAGTAGATATCTCCCCAACTTCCTAGTTGATGGCTTTGTTTATCTTTTATGTAAATGTACTCTCATGACTCTCTTTGCTCAAGTTACATCCGCGACACATTCAGGCTGGTGGGACCACATTCCTCGTTTTAGGGCGAGGTGACTTAAACCCTACCTGGCAAACAAAGTTTAAGAACATATTTCCAGCACATATATCGCTCATATATACACCACACAATAATAGTAATGCCCAGTGTGTTACCGGTTTGCATATGATACCTTACAGGATACCTTTTAGATACCGTTTATGACAACAGCTTGGGGTAAACAGAATTGGCCAGATAAGCTGAGGCTCACTGTTAGATAATGGGGAGCCCCTAGCCCTCTGACATTGGGGTGCTCTTAGGGTTGCAATAAGACTTACTGCTTCCAGATTTGGGCCTATGTAGACTGCTTCCCATCAAATGTGGAGGTACAATAAGGAAGGAAGGTGGAACAATGCTTTAAACTAAGCCCATAAAAACTCAGCCTGCAGCTTTGTCAGTTACACCTACGTTATTACTAATTCCAATGATTGCTAACCTAATGCAGAATGCAGTTAGGGGTTGTGAGTGCAGAGAACCTCTCAGGATCAAAAGAGACAATGCCATTTCCTATTGGCCAGGGACCTTAATCTTTACTTTTGCAAGAAAAGCCAGATCCTCAGCTGGTGTAAATCAGCACAGGTCTATTGACTTAAATGGTTCTATACACTATTTACACCAGCTGAATACCTGGCCTTCTCTATGAAATAAAATCTAAAGTTTGGGAGAAAAATTATGAAGGCAGATTCAAATTCAGATTCAAAAAGATTCATATCACAGAAAGTTTTGCGTGAGCCTTTAGTATGTATTGTAAATAAGAAAACAGTGTTAGAAAGCACTCCCTGGAACAAAGCACTCGCAATTCACACTTTTCAAACCACCAATCAAGCACACGGTCAAACTGTCCCCACAACAGACACTCAGATACTCACCAACACTGCCTCCTTAATGCAGCCCTTAGCATACCAGTTGAGTGGGCCTGACTGTTATAAAAAGCCAGTCAGCTGCGAACCAGCTGAGCAGCGAACAGCAGAGCAGCTAACAAAGGGAGTTTGCCTGGGGGGAGCCCACTTAGGCTTACATCTTGCCGGCTTCTCTGAGTAGTTACTACAACTCCTGAGGAAGCTCGTAGAAGGAAGGTAATATGGATGGGGAGCGTTCAGCTGTTGTGACCTGCACTGGATGTGCCATGTTTGTCTTTCTTCCACAGGACAGAAGCGACTTTGTCTGTACAAAGTGCAAGCTGGTCTCCATATTGGAAGAGAAGGTTCAAGGTCTGGAGAAACAAGTATCGACCCTGCGTTGCATAAGAGAAACTGAAAATTTCCTGGACAGACATCAGGATATGCTTCTACAGGCACAATGTTCTGAAGATTCAGAGCAGGCTGCACTGCGGGGACAGGAGGACGGTGAAGAAATTTGGCAGCATGTGACCTCCAGAAGAAGAAAGGGGAGCGTCCATGTACCAGCAACGCAGATACAGGTAAGTAACCATTTTCATGTTCTCTCCACAGGTACTAATGCGGAGAGTGGACTAGATGATACATCTGAGGGAAGGGAACAGAAGGAGACTCCACCGATTGGAAGGCATGAGATGCACTGTCCTAGGGTTGGGGGTTCCACGACCACCGCTCCCAAGAGAAGGAGGCGGGTGGTGGTGGTCGGGGACTCTCTCTTCAGGGGGACTGAGTCATCTATCTGCTGCCCCGACTGGGAAAACCGAGAAGTCTGCTGCTTGCCAGGAGCTAGGATTCACGATGTGACGGAGAGACTGCCGAGACTCATCAAGCCCTTGGATCGCTACCCCTTCCTGCTTCTCCACGTGGGCACCAATGATACTGCCAAGAATGACCTTGAGCGGATCTGCAGACTACGTGGCTCTGGGAAGAAGGATAAAGGAGTTTGAGGTACAAGTGGTCTTCTTGTCCATCCTCCCCGTGGAAGGAAAAGTCCTGGGTAGAGACCATCAAATTGTGGAAATCAACGAATGGCTACGCAGGTGGTGTCGGAGAGAAGGCTTTGGATTCTTTGACCACGGGATGGTGTTCCAAGAAGGAGGAGTGCTAGGCAGAGATGGGCTCCACCTAACAAAGAGAGGGAAGAGCATCTTCGCAAGTAGGCTGGCTAACCTAGTGAGGAGGGCTTTAAACTAGGTTCACCGGGGAAGGAGACCAAAGCCCTGAGGTAAGTGGGGACATGGGATACTGGGAGGAAACATGAGCAGGAGTGCACGAGAGGGCAGGGCTCCTGCCTCATACTGAGAAAGAGGGACAATCAGCGAGTTATCTCAAGTGCCTATACACAAATGCAAAAAGCCTGGGAAACAAGCAAGGAGAACTGGAAGTCCTGGCACAGTCAAGGAATTATGATGTGATTGGAATAACAGAGACTTGGCGGGATAACTCACATGACTGGAGTACTGTCATGGATGGATATAAACTGTTCAGGAAGGACAGGCAGGGCAGAAAAGGAGAGGGAGTTGCACTGTACGTAAGGGAGCAGTATGACTGCTCAGAGCTCAAGTATGAAACTGCAGAAAAACCTGAGAGTCTGTGGATTAAGTTTAGAAGTGTGAGCAACAAGGGTGATGTCGTAGTGGGAGTCTGCTATAGACCACTGGACCAAGGGGATGAGGTGGACGGGAAGTTACTAGATCGCAGGCCCGGTTCTCATGGGAGATTTCAAAAACCCTGATATCTGCTGGGAGAGCAATAGAGCAGTGCACAGACAATCCAGGAAGTTTTTGGAAAGTGTAAGGGACAATTTCCTGGTGCAAGTGCTGGAGGAACCAACTAGGGGCAGAGCTCTTCTTGACCTGCTGCTCACAAACCAGGAAGAATTAGTAGGGGAAGCAAAAGTGGATGGGAACCTGGGAGGCAGTGACCATGAGATGGTCAAGTTCAGGATCCTGACACAGGGAAGAAAGGAGAGCAGCAGAATACGGACCCTGGACTTCAGAAAAGCAGACTTTGACTCCCTCAGGGAACTGATGGGCAGGATCCCCTGGGAGAATAACATGAGGGGGAAAGGAGTCCAGGAGAGCTGGCTGTATTTTAAAGAATCCTTATTGAGATTACAGGGACAAACCATCCCGATGTGTAGAAAAAATAGTAAATATGGCAGGTGACCAGCTTGACTTAACAGTGAAATCCTTGCTGATCTTAAACACAAAATAGAAGCTTACAAGAAGTGGAAAATTGGACAAATGACCAGGGAAGAGTATAAAAATATTGCTCAGGCATGCAGGAGTGAAATCAGGAAGGCCAAATCACACCTGGAGTTGCAGCTAGCAAGAGTTGTTAAGAGTAACAAGAAGGGTTTCTTCAGGTATGTTAGCAACAAGAAGAAAGTCAAGGAAAGTGTGGGCCCCTTCCTGAATGAGGGAGGCAACCTAGTGACAGAGGATGTGGAAAAAGCTAATGTACTCAGTGCTTTTTTTGCCTGTGTCTTCATGAACAAGGTCAGCTCCCGGATTGCTGCACTGGGCAGCAGAGCATAGGGAGGAGGTGGCCAGCCCTCTGTGGAGAAAGAAGTGGTTTGGGTCTATTTAGAGAAGCTGGACGAGCACAAGTCCATGGGGCTGGATGTGCTGCATCCGAGAGTGCTAAAGGAGTTGGCGGATGTGATTGCAGAGCCATTGGCCATTATCTTTGAAAACTCATGGCGATTGGGGGAAGTCCCGGATGACTGGAAAAAGGCTAATGTAGTGTCCATCTTTAAAAAAGGGAAGAAGGAGGATCTGGGGAACTACAGGCCAGTCAGCCTCACCTCAGTCCCTGGAAAAATCGTGGAGCAGGTCCTCAAGGAATCCATTCTGAAGCACTTAGAGGAGAGGAAAGTGATCAGGAACAGTGAGCACGGATTCACCAAGGGCAAGTCATGCCTGACTAATCTAATTGCCTTCTATGATGAGATAACTGGCTGTGTGGATGAGGGGAAAGCAGTGGACATGTTGTTCCTTGACTTTAGCAAAGCTTAGTATTCTTGCCAGCAAGTTAAAGAAGTATGGGCTGGATGAATGGACTATAAGGTGGACAGAAAGTTGGCTAGATTGTCGGGCTCAACGGGTAGTGATCAATGGCTCCATGTCTTGTTGGCAGCCGGTATCAAGTGGAGTGCCCCAAGGGTCAGTCCTCGGGCCGGTTTTGTTCAATATCTTCATAAATGATCTGGAGGATGGTGTGGATTGCACCCTCAGCAAGTTTGCAGATGACATTAAACTGGAAGGCGAGGTAGATACACTGGAGGGTAGGGATAGGATACAGAGGGCCCCAGACAAATTAGAGGATTGGGCCAAAAGAAATCTGATGAGGTTCAACAAGGACAAGTGCAGAGTCCTGCACTTAGGACGGAAGAATCCCATGCACTGCTACAGACTATGGACCGAATGGCTCGGCAGCAGATCTGCAGAAAAGGACCTAGGGGTTACAGTGGACGAGAAGCTAGATATGAGTCAACAGTGTATCCTTGTTGCCAAGAAGGCCAATGGCATTTTGGGATGTATATGTAGGGGCACTGCCAGCAGATCGAGGGACGTGATCGTTTCCCTCTATTTGACATTGGTGTGGCCTCATCTGGAGAACTGTGTCCAGTTTTGGGCCCCACACTACAAGAAGGATGTGGAAAAATTGGAAAGAGTCCAGCAGAGGGCAACAAAAATGATTAGGGGACTGGAACACATGACTTATGAGGAGAGGCTGAAGGAACTGGGATTGTTTAGTCTGCGGAAGAGAAGAATGAGGGGGGATTTGATAGCTGCTTTCAACTACCTGAAAGGGGGTTCCAAAGAGGATGGATCTAGACTGTTCTCAGTGGTAGCTGATGACAGAACAAGGAGTAATGGTCTCAAGTTGCAGTGGGGGAGGTTTAGGTTGGGTATGAGGAAAAACTTTTTCACTAGGAGGGTGGTGAAACACTGGAATGCGTTACCTAGGGAGGTGGTGAAATCTCCTTCCTTAGAAGTTTTTAAGGTCAGGCTTGAGAAAGCCCTGGCTGGGATGATTTAGTTGGGGACTGGTC
Organism: Lepidochelys olivacea; assembly: GCF_965140295.1. NCBI lineage: Eukaryota > Metazoa > Chordata > Testudines > Cheloniidae > Lepidochelys > Lepidochelys olivacea. The sequence goes on from NC_140412.1 coordinate 14,780,500, forward strand.
CTGCTTTGAGCAGGGGGTTGGACTTGATGACCTCCTGAGGTCCCTTCCAACCCTGATATTCTATGATTCTATGAAAGAACCCTTAAACAAAATAGGAACGGCTATGAACTGCAGTAGTTAAATGGCCAAAGGAAGTGATTTCAGAAATCGAAAATGACACTTTATACCATTTGAAAGTGAGGATGCCCAGTTTATAAACTGTATGTTATGAGCTGGGCGAAACCTTGTCATGAATTGAGTTAAAACCTCATGCAAACTGTATTTACCTCTAACGTTATATCAAATATTGGCTGTTTAAACGAAACTGCAGTTGAGGTGGTGATGATGGGGACATAAATAGTATAGTAACTAGATGACATGATATTAAGATTCAGTATTCGTGACCTACTGGAAATAAAAATCACTGTCAAACAAACACAAATGGGTTCAAGACCAGTGTGAACTCTTTTAAGTACTGGTTCTGGGTAAATAATCAGAAGGAAAATATGTTGATCCCTGGGATTTTATGAAGGTCATTTGAGGATGCTTAAGATGAAATCTTGCCCCTATTGAAGTAAATGGAACTTTAAGTACAAATTAATGTGATCTTTGCCTTAGAAAAAGCAACTTTTTCTATAACCAAATATACACAAAAATCAAAGGGCAAAATCTCTTATAAACTCTGCTGCCTCAGTCAGGGCATAGGTATCTACCAATATGTTAAATTACATACATAGACTCAAATCCATCCTTTATTTGCGCTTGAAATCTAGAAAAACAGTGCATTACAGTGCTAGATTGGGACTTGGAAGACTGGGGAACTGTTCCTGGCAATGTTACTAACCTGCTATGGAATCTTGGGACAGACATTTCACCTTTCTGTGCCTGTTTCCCTCCTACATTTAATTTATTTAGACTGTAAACTTTTCAAGGCAGAGGCAGTCTTGTTACATATTTGTAGGGTGCCTACCACAACAGGGCCTCTAGGTGCTACTGGAATGTAAATAATAGTTGCACAGATGTGAGAGCAGAATTTGGCTCTTGCTGGTTTCAAGGTCATTACTGGGTGAAAGAACTGCTGCATAAAATATGACTGAGCCAACAGCCTGTGGCTGTCTCGTTGATTATATAACCATACCATATAAAACACAGTAAAATATTTGAGGTTTTCCCACCCAGTGTCACTGAACTTCATCTGTGAAGTGGTTGGTCTCACTGGACTGATTGACTATTACCATAGATTCACTTGAACTATTATAGACTTACAATAGTGCTTTTTATCTGCAAATTGCACATTTCTTTATAAAGTTTTGTAACCCCCCACCCATAATTTAAGGAAGTATTATCCCCCATTTACTGATGGGGAAATTGAGGAACACAGCAATGAAATGACTTCCCTGAGGTCACAAAGCAAGTTTGTGGCAGAGCCAAGAAGAAAACCCAGAATGCCTGACTCCCAGTATCCTGGCTCTCACCAGACCATGCATGTATGCTATAGAGCAAAATGTAACCATTTCCACAGCAGTGGCATGTGGGCTCTGAAACACAGGTAAGAAAGCATCAAATATTCCAGTCTACTTAATCTGAAAGCTTCCTATAATAAGTCTGTGGGAACACTTAAAGCAGACAGGTCAAATTTATATGGATTGATGGCATTTTGGAATAAAAAGCTTTGATGTATTCAATTTATATTTAAAAGTGCCTAAAACATATGCACACAATGTTAAAATCTAACATTAAGTTCTTTTCCTTTTACATTTTCTTAAGGGTCAGCAAGAGACACTTTCAAAGAATCATAGGATTGGAAAGGACCTTCATAGGTCATCTAGTCCAGTCTCCTGCATTCTTGGCAAGACTAAGCATTATCTAGACCATCTCTGATAGGTGTTTGTCTAACCTGCTCTTAAAAATCTCCAGTGATGGAGATTACACAACCTCACGAGGCAATTTATTCCAGTGCTTAACCACCCTGACAGTTAGGAAGTTTTTCCTAATGTTCAGCCTAAACTACCCTTGCTGCAATTTAAGCCAACTGTTTCTTGTTTTATTCTCAGAGGTTAAGGAGAACAATGTTTCTCCCTCCTCCTTATAACAACCTTTTATGTACTTGAAAACTGTTATCATGTCCCCTCTCAGTCTTCTCTTCTCCAGACTAAACAAATCCAGTTTTTTCAATCTTCCCTCACAGGTCATGTTTTCTAGACCTTTAATCATTTTTGTTGCTCTTCTCTTTCTACACAGCATGCCAGAACATTAGCTTAATAGTATTTTTCTGCATGCACAAATTATCTGGTACTGTGTATTTTTGCATAATATTTGTTTTATTTGCAACAAACTGAGTGAGGTGTCTTATTTTTCAAAGATTAAACAAGAATACTTTTAAAACTATTTGTACTTAAAAGTCCACCATCTGTGCCTCAGCGTCCCATCCATAATATTGACTTAATTATACTTGCCCTCCTTTCTAAAGCACTCTGAATGAAAAGCACTATATTACTGTGTGCGTTTATACACAACGAACTCCTTTATAGGGCCAAATTCTGCCCAAGTAACAAAGAGAGCTGAAATCAGTGGGAGTTGTCTGCATGTGTCGGAGGGAAGAATTTGGCCAATAACTAAGGCATTTATAATGAATCCTTCACTGTAATATCTAGTTACTACTGGAGTGATTTTCCCTGATACAACAGCTTCATTTTAAGCAGAGATTCACTAAAAGCAGCACTGAATAAATGCATTGACATTCTTTTAGATTCTCTGCCTACATCACTGTGATTGGAGTTTCACTGTGTCTGAACTCATTATAAGCAGGTTTGAGAGTAACAGCCGTGTTAGTCTGTATTCGCAAAAAGAAAAGGAGTACTTGTGGCACCTTAGAGACTAACCAGTTTATTTGAGCATAAGCTTTCGTGAGCTACAGTTCACTTCATCGGATGCATCCGATGCCACAAGTACTCCTTTTCATTATAAGCAGAGATCTACTCTCTATTTTCCCCCTCTAGACAAAATTGGTTTTCACAGGCCTCTTTGATCATTCCAACCACTGTTGGAAACCACCATTTATTCTTTCCCTCCCCATTCAATATCTCATTAAGAAGAAAGTTTGCAGAGGGGACACATGTTCAGGGCAGTATTTCAATGCCAGAAGTTTCTATTCTTATGGAAATTAGATGCACGGGTCCACCACAATCTGATGAAGGAAGAATTGCAAGATTATCACTGCCATCTCCTAAGATTATATCTGAATAAATTTTGCCTCACTAGTGTTTTGCATTTGATAGGTCTTTTCTTGATACTGATCTTTCCATACCCTCCTTTACCTATATTGCTATGTGTTTTATGTTAGACTGCGATGCTTCATGGCAGGCAGCATCTCTTATTTTATTATTTATAATTATATATTATGTTATTATAAGTATACACAGTGAAAATGTGCCAAATTAATCCTATTCTCAGAGTTTACAAGCTAAGGGCCCTATCCTGAATCACTAAAGTCAATAAGAATTTTGCAGGATTGGACCTGTAAGGCATGAATTGCAGTCATACAACACAACAAACACAGAAGGCCAAACTCTGCTGTTTTACTCATGCAAGTAGCACAGTGCAAGTCTGACAGAGGCTTTGGCCCAAAGCATGTTTGTTGTCTCTCAGAGGAAGGGTGTAGTTTCTACAAAATGGGCCACATTCATCCCTTTTGTAACTTCACTAACTTCAGTTAAGGCAGGATGAATTTGGCCCAGTGACTGTTAAAAACTCTGCCTTCATATTTTCCTTAGGAACTCTCCTTTTCAAATGATCGAGTCTGAGTGTAGAGCTAGTGCTGTCTCTACAATGCACGTGCAAGTCCTGCACGCTGGAAATCCTCAGCCTTTGTACAACAGGGTATGAGCATGGTACTCAGTCACCATGCATACACGCACCCAACTGCTCATTCATTTTAAAGGAAAAGCAATTGCATCCACTCTCTGTAAGTACCTTATATATGCCTCAATGAGATATTTAAAATCTCACTCAAAATCGTTTGAAACCTCCTTCAAACTGTCAGTTTTGGAACCGTATTGTATAGGGAATGTGTAATCGACAATGTATTCATAGCATACTGTGCATGCACGGTATACAGCGCACGCATGGCAAAATGGTATACAATACATATATGGCGCACATATGACATATGTACAGTTCATGAATGTATAGAGTTGTGTGCAGACTAGAGTCCTAGCCAGCTGTGTAGACAAAGTGTGCATATTTCTTGATTTAGAAAACATGCACAGCATATACGCGTTGCACAGAATGTTACACACACAGGCTGCAGTGTATTGTGCATGAGTGAGCACTGTGGATGTACAGTAGATGGTATATAACAGTGCACATACAGTGGGGCGGGTATAACTCATGCACACAGTTGCCAAGCTTTATTCAACTCTATATTGCACGTAGCTAATCTCCCCACACATGCCCCCCCCCCCCCCCAGGCAGTGGGAGCAGGCTTTAGGTTAGGAAACTGAAGGGCAGGCTGGTGCTGAAGGTGCACAAGCACCCCTGGCTTGAAGTAGTTTCCACCATACACAGGCGTTACAGTTGCGCTTAATGGCTTTCAGCGCCCCCACTACAAAAATTGCTCCAACGCCATTAGCTGGAGCCACAGAAAGTGTGTGCAGGGAAGATGGACATTGGCCCACTAAGGCGGGGGGGGGGCAGTGAGGAATCAGGAGACTGAACTCCTTAAAGCTCAGGAGTCAGCGGGGGCGGTAGGAATGCAGCTCGGGTGCAAGAATCGCTCCCTGCTTCCCTCTGCCCAGGGAGAACGGAGCAAAGAGCACCCCGCCCCAGGAGCCGCGCCGGGGAAGCGCCGCTGCTCTTCCCCTTCCCAGCTCTTCCCGCCGAAAGGCCAGAGGCGTTTCGCTCTGACGCCCTGAGCCGCCCTGCTCTTCCCTCCCCTGAGCCTGCGCTCACACTCGCGCGGGGGGGCGCAAGGGAAGTTCACTCGTGTCCCGCGGCCGGCGAGGCACGAACCCGGAGCGCACACAAGGTGCACGGCGCGGACGGTGCAGGGGGCGCGGTATGCGCACGGACAGGGGGGCAGCCGCGGCCCGCAGGCTGGGGTTGGAGCAGGCGGGCACAGGTGCAGCGGGGACACCGGCCCCTCGCGCCGCCAGGCCCCGCCCCGCCCCGCTCCCCGGGCCCGGCACGCGCGCCTCCAGGCCACGAGGCAACAGCGCGCGCGCGCGCGCTCGAGCGGCGGGGAGGGGAGAAGAGGCGGTGGCCTGTGCGCTGATTGGCTACTCCGAGCCGGGTTCCCCGCCCACCCTGTGTGCGAGCGCGAGAGTTGGAGGGGGCGGGGATTGGTTGCTAGGGGACTGACGTCAAAGAGTGTCGGGGCCGGGAGCGGAGAGACACGGAAAAGGTCAAACTAAAGGCGAGGAGGAGAGGCGGCCGGAGTGGCGGGGGGCCGGGAGCGGGGCTCGACCCAGCCGCCCCTCGGGGCCCGGCCCGGCCCCGCTCGCGGGACCAGCCGGAGCCCCCACCCCGGCACAGGTAGAGGCGGGTTGAGAGCCCCGCACCAGGGGCCGGCGGCTCGCGGGGGAGGGGGCGCGGGCCGCGCCTCGGGGCCCGGGCGGGGGGCAAGGATCGCTGCCCCTCCCCGCCCCCCAGCACTGGGGCCAGGCGGGGTGCGCCGGGCAGGAGGGCACCCCCTTTCCCTCACATTGTCCTGGGGCCCCACACTGTGGGGTTCTCTGCTGGGGGGAGGGGAAGGACCTCTCTTCTCTCCCCCCACCCCCCAGTTGGTCCTGTGTGGGGGAGGAGGGTGGTGTGGGAAGGACCTTCCCCCCCCCATTGGTTCTGTATTGGGGAAGGGATCAGCCATGGGAAGAACCTCTCCCCTCCCCCACCCATTGGCTCTGAATGGGGGCGGGGGTGGAATGGGAAGAACCTCTCCCCTCCCCCACCCATTGGCTTTGTATTGCGCGGGGGTGGGGGGCAGGGATGGAATGGGAAGAACCTCTCTTCTCTCCCCTGTATTGGCCCTGTATTGTGGGGGAGGTGGCATGAGAAGGACTGCTTTTTCTTCCCCTCCCCCCACCCAGTAGGTTCTGTTTTGGGGAGCGGGGGGAGCAGCATGAGAAGAACTTCTCTTTCCTTTCTCTTCCCACCTCTTTGCCCTTGCTCTGATTGCCCTATCAAGGTGGGGCTGGGCAGAATGACAAAATGTGGCTACCTATTGACTGCTCCATTCTCCTGAGAGCTGGATTCTCAAGCGGGATGGGCTGTCCAATAGTGCTTATCCTATTACCCCAAGAAACTGATGTTGGAGGTGGGAAGCTATGGCCCTGAAGGGCAAGACTGTGGGATGGGGCACAGGCAGCATTCTCCACTCAAGGTGCCACTCATGGAGCCTTCAGGAAGCAGATGCTAGGGATAAATTGCAGTCTTCCCACAAATGAGGATTCTGGGGTAAAGGATCAAATGCAGGATCTGTGGCACAAACCATGCACTTCAAAAGAGTGAGTTACCAGGACCATCAGTAGGCAGAGGAAGTAGTTGGTTCACACACACTACCCCACAAGAGGGTTAGACCTGAGGCAAAATACCAGATTACATGTGAAATCATAAACTGTAAGTATACAGGCGAGCAGATATTGTTTAGAGAGGAGGGACAGGCCCTGTATTTAGGGCACTAGCCTGCGTCTTTGGAGATTGGGGTTCAATTTCCTGCTCTGCCACAGAGTTCCTGTGTGACCTTGTACAAATCACACAGTCTCTCTGTGCCACTTGTTCCCCCTCTGTAAATTAGGGATAATATTTCTATACGCTGACAGGTGTATGCGAATAAATATGTTAATAATTGACTTGTTTACCTACTATGGTAATGGAAGATTACTTATTTGTACTGTAGTCGTGTTGAGTGGTTCCAGTCTTTATTTGACTTTGCTTCCAGTAATTCTATGCTGAGTGAAAAATTCTCATGTAGAGAGGGTGAATTTGAAAAGAGATTAGTCCTAATCTGTTCCATTGCACTATTTGCAAGGTGCTATACTCAAGTATTTAAGGTACCACAACTTCACATTGAGAATAACTTCAGTGTGGGCTTTTTGCTGTATTTGCATAGAATAGGGCTAATCTTTCTTTTTTTTTTCTCTCACAATTAGAGGAGCAGAGTGGACATTTTTTTTTTTAAGTGCATGTATCTAAATAGCCACATGTCTGAAATGAGTGAGAAATGTCAACCTTACTGTTATGGGAGAGAAGTATCCTGATGTACCTGATATGCTCAAGAATGCATCTTTGCAATCATTTTGCAACTTATCACGGTACAGTTTTTGTACTTGCCAGAGCATTGACTGAATGCCACCTGAGTCTGCCTGCCAGTACTTTTGCAGGAAAGTAATAAGGAAGGCTGATGACAGGAAGTTCCCAGACCTGGTAATGAAGTGTAAATAATATTTCAGCTTCAAGGAAACTATTTCACCTCTCAGCTGACTTACTTATGTAACTGATGTGATATCCTTTTTTGTTTTGTTTGTTCGTTTTTTAAATTATCAAGCAGCTTAAAGTCTCCATAGACACAAACTCAGCAGTTTCCTGGAGTGAATTTAACTAAGAGTAATTTTTTTTAAAGTTTTTACTATAATTCTGGTTTTCAGATTCCATTTGGCAAGCAGTTTTCCTTCTATTTCTGGCTTTTATGGAAAGGTGCAAGCATGTGTACAGGTCAAAAAAGAGGATTTATTTGACCAGTATCTAGGTTTTCTCCAGTAATTTGAACTACAGAGTATCACTTTTAAAGTTTTTATATGTAATTGGCATAGTCCGTTTTAATGTTTAGACGTCCCCTCAGGGAAACTACTAGATATGTGGAGGATAAGGGATGGACATGTCCAAAAGGGCACAGTGAAATTACAAAAAGAAAGGAGCTGTTTCCCTCTCTTGTAACAAAACCAGTTTAATTTAATTTTAATCCTTAATATTCAGGAGACCTGAAAATACAAAGTACCCAGTTTCATAACTACCCCCGGCATCTTTAGTTTGTGCAAGCAGCACTTAGTCAGCAGGTCACTCTCGGGTAGGATCTGATAAGAAACAGTCAAATGAAAGAGTCCCATTCAATTACATCATGTAATCGCAGACAGCTAAAAAGTGACAATTTTTTTAAGTGCTTATGTACAAATGCTAGAAGTCTAAGTAATAAGATGGTTGAATAAAGTGCCTCATATTAAATGAGGATATTGATATACTAGGTGTCACAGAAACTTGGTGGAATGAGGGTAATCAATGGGACACAATAAAACCAGGGTGCAAAATATATCGGAAGAACAGAACAGGTTGTGGTGGTGTGGCACGATATGTGAAAGAAAGTATAGAATCCAATGAAGTAAAGATTTTAAATGAACCCAACTGTACCATAGAATCTCTGTGGATAGTAATTCCATGCTCAAATAATAAGAATGTAGCAGTAGGGATATATTACTGACCAGGATGGTGATAGTAACTGTGAAATGCTCAGGGAGATTAGAGAGGCTATAAAAATTTAAAAAATCAGTAATAACTGGGGATTACAACTCTCCCCATGTTGACTAGGTACATGTCACCTCAGGACGGAATGCAGAGATGAAGTTTCTTGACATCTTAAATAACTGCTTCTTGGATCAGCTAGTCCTGGAACCCACAAGAGAGAGGAGAGGCAATTCTTGATTTAGTTCTAAGTGGAGTACAGGGTCTAGTCCAAGAGGTGAATATAGCTGGACCACTTGGTAACAGTAACCATAAAATAATTACATTTAACATCCCTGTGGTGAGGAAAACACCACAGCAGCCCAACATGGTAGCATTTAATTTCAGAAAGGGTGATACACAAAAATGAGGAAGTTAAAAAGAAATTAAAAGGCACAGTGCCAAAAGTGAAATCCCTGGAAGTTGCATGGAAACTTTTTAAAGACACCATAATAGAGGCTCAACTTAAATGTATATCCCCATTTAAAACACATAGTAAGAGGACCAAAAAAGGAAGCCTGCTAAACAACCAGTGGGGCCACTGCATGATCGGGCTGCTTAAGGAGCACTCAAGGACGATAAAGCCATTATGGAGAAACTAAATTAATTCTTTGCATCAGTATTCACTTGGATTGGTAACTGGTTAAAAGATAGGAAACACGGGGTAGTAACAAATGATCAGTTTGAATGGAGAGAGGCAAATAGTGTTGTCCCCCAGGGGTCTGTACTGGGACCAGTACGGTTCAACATATTCATAAATGACCTGGAAAAAGTGCTAAACAGTGAGGTGGCAAAATTTGCAGATGGTACAAAACTACACAAGATAGCGAAGTCTGAAGCAGACTGAAGAGCTACAAAAGGATCTCACAAAGTTGGGTGACTGGGCAATAAAATGTCAGATGAAATTCAATGTTAATAAATGCAAAGTAATGCACATTGGAAAACATAATTTCAACTATACAAATAAAATGATGGGGTCTAAATTAGCTGTTATCACTCGAGAGAGATCTTTGAGTCATTGTGGTCTCAGCGTTTTTGACTGTTGCTGCACATTAACAGAATGCTGGGAATCATTAAGAAAGGGATAGATTATAAAACAGAAAATATCCTATTGCCTCTATATAAATCCATGGTACGCCCACATCTTGAATACTGTGTGCGGATGTGGTTGCCCCATCTCAAAAACAGACACTTTGGAACTGGAAAAGGTTCAGAGAAGGGCAACAAAAATGATTAGGGGTATGGAATGGCTTCCGTATGAGGAGAGATTAATAAGATTGGGACTTTTCAGCTTGGAAAAGAGATGACTAAGGGGGGGATATGATAGAGGTCTATAAAATCATCACTGGGGTGGAGAAAGTAAATAAGGAAGTGTTGTTTACTCCTTCTCATAACACAAGAACTAGGGGGTCACCAAATGAAATTAATAGGCAGCAGGTTTAAAACAAAGAAAATGAAGTATTTTTTCACACAACACACAGTCAACCTGTGGACCTCCTTGCCAGAGGATGCTGTGAAGGCCAAGACTACACCATATTCAAAAAAGAACTAGACAGGATACTGGGCTCGATGGACCTTTGGTCTGACCCAGGATGGCTGTTCTTATGTTCATTAATCTCAGCAGTTTTAGAGAGGTCATATTTTAACATGAATAAATTAAACTTGAACCCTTTTTTCCATAAGTATTAGGCACAAATATGTGTTCCTACCTACATACCTTTTTGCTTTGTTGTTCTTTTTCTTTAGACACTTGATGTAAGCATTGCAAAGTTCCAAATCTCCATGGATTATATTCCTCAATTTAATATCCTGATGTAGTTTATAACATTTTTTTTTTCTTCTAAAAAAGGCTGTTTATCTTCAGGATCCCAGTGAAACAATAAATGGTGTGGTTTGTTACTCTTTAACAACTGTTCACCATTGGATTGGAGACATTTATATTATTTTTATCTTGGCATATGGAAAGCCAGTGCTGCCAAAACATATCTGGGGGTGACATCAGCATTTCCTTGAGTCATTTGTGTCTAATGGCTCCAAGTAATGATTTGTGTGCTACTTGAATATTTATGTAAAGTGTACTCTACATCCCATCCTGCAATTCTCTACACACACACACACAGTTTTAGGCCTTGGAAGTCAGTGGTAATAAGTTATTAGTCTTCTACTATGTCAAATGTCTACACACAAATTTGCTACTAATATTCTAAGGGTATGCTCAAATGTTACACTGCTGGTTTTGATAAGTAACTTGGAGTACAACACAATTAGTTCTCCAGATACTATCCAATAATGGACAATTCTCCTGCATCACTTTACTTCCAGTGCTGGATGTGAAGATAGATGTAAATGCAATAGGATTTATAGTGAGGATGGTTTGTTACATGCCAGTTACACAGAGGCTAACTAATGCTTTAATTACACATGGTGTAATTCTCTAGTGTAGATGGGCCTCTGCTGGTTTCAACAGAAGTTACAGGTGTGTTAGGACTGCAGGATCAAGCACTTTGTATGTTGTCACTTGTGCCCTTCTTATCTGGGCCCAAAAAGGAATTCTGCCTTTAAATAAACTGGTGCCGTGACCTTGTTCTATTGTCAGCGTTCAGTCATGCATAAGGGAGACACTATCTTCTTTTTGTCAGAATGTAATGTTTCTGGATATCTTTAGGTAAATTGGGCATGTTGCTTGGGAGATAAGAGTAAGAAGATTGACTGATAAAGTAACTTTTTTTGTTTTTTTTCTAAGCGGTTGTGGTGCTAACAGACACCAAGCTTATCTGTTGCTGTTGATGAGGGCATGTGCCTTTGGCTGGTTCTAGGGTGGGAATCATTAGCAGAATTATCTAATTATTCATTTTTTAAAAAAATCCACAGCTCTAGAAGATGACTAGCATATAAGGAACCATATGCAGAGGAGAGGGTAGATTTGGAGGGAGAATGAGAAAGCGAATGCCATTTTGGGAAATGAATAGTAGTGCTGGTCTGGGAAGAAACAGAAGGCCATTTAGTCTTTAAGGCTATGTCTACACTGTTGTCCTTACAGTGGCACAGCTCTCTCTTGCCGCCATAATTAAACCATCCCCAATAAGTGGCATTAGCTATGTTGTCAGGAGAGCCTCTTCTGCAGACATAACGCTGTCCACATCAGCACTTCTGCCAGTGAAACTTGTGTCAGTCAGGGGTGTGAAAACACACCCCTGACTGACAAAAGTTTTACCGACAAAAGTGGTAGTGTAGACAAAGCCTTAGAAATAGTTTCACGTATAAACTCACATTATAGACTCCCTTCTTCACTTCATATATAGCTCCCTCTCCTTGTGTTGGGTGTGATAAGCAGGTCGGGTATCTGAAGAGGAGCAGGATCCGTCCTTCTGAAGTTCATAAGCTAAGCAAGGACTATTGTTAACTGAGCAATTCTGACACATTTTTAAAAAATAAGGGAAATGCCCAAGCAAAACATGTAAGCTGGGTTTAGGATTTTAAATTTCAACCATGATTAGAGGACTAAAGCACTTGGGATCATTATTGTTTTTTCAAACTCCACAAATGTTTGTGTGAAAATTCAGAGTTATGGTTATACTTTAATAACAATAATAATAGTAATAAAACATAGAAAATTCACATTTAAGATCACCCAAACTGTCACTGTGTCAGCGATGCAGAACTGAAAAGTAGGAGAAAATCCTGTCCTGAGACGACACACATCTTCAATACATCAGTGAATTAAAAAAGTTCTCTAACTGGATTGCTTTACTCTTGTTTGTGCATTACTGTCATTTTTATACAAATACAACAAACTTTGTATCTTCTTTAAGACTACATGTCATAAATATAAAGGGAAGGGTAAACCCCTTTGAAATCCCTCCTGGCCAGGGGAAAGCTCCTCTCACCTGTAAAGGGTTAAGAAGCTAAAGGTAACCTCGCTGGCACCTGACCAAAATGACCAATGAGGAGACAAGATACTTTCAAAAGCTGGGAGGAGGGAGAGTAACAAAGGGTCTCTGTCTGTCTGTAGTCGTCTTGGCCAGGGACAGAACAGGAATGGAGTCTTAGAACTTTTAGTAAGTAATCTAGCTAGGTACGTGTTAGATTATGATTTCTTTAAATGGCTGAGAAAAGAATTGTGCTGAATAGAATAACTATTTCTGTCTGTGTATCTTTTTTGTAACTTAAGGTTTTGTCTAGAGGGGTTCTCTATGTTTTTGAATCTAATTACCCTGTAAGATATATACCATCCTGATTTTACAGGGGGAATTTCTTTATTTCTATTTACTTCTATTTTTTATTAAAAGTCTTCTTGTAAAACACTGAATGCTTTTTCATTGTTCTCAGATCCAAGGATTTGGGTTTGTGGTCACCTATGCAAATTGGTGAGGCTTTTTATCCAACATTTCCCAGGAAAGGGGGGGTGCAAGTGTTGGGAGGATTGTTCATTGTTCTTAAGATCCAAGGGTCTGGGTCTGTAGTCACCTAGGCAAATTGGTGAGGCTTTTTACCAAACCTTGTCCAGGAAGTGGGGTGCAAGGTTTTGGGAAGTATTTTGGGGGGAAGGACGCGTCCAAACAGCTCTTCCCCAGTAACCAGTATTAGTTTGGTGGTGGTAGCGGCCTGTCCAAGGGGTAATATTTTGTACCTTGGGGAAGTTTTGACCTAAGCTGGTAAAGATAAGCTTAGGAGGTTTTTCATGCAGGTCCCCACATCTGTACCCTAGAGTTCAGAGTGGGGGAGGAACCGTGACATGGTGGCACAGTGGTGGGATTAACCTGAAATCATTTTGAGATCCAGTTGAGATTTTTTGAACTAGAAATACAGATTTTAAAAAGGAATTTTTAGGAAGTCCAGAAGGCAGCTTTGAAACTGAAAGCAGCTTGGTTTCTCTCTGCTTTGTGGCCAAGCAGAGACAAAAGGGGATTATCTTGTGAATTGCAGGTTTTCTTTGCCTGGAGGCAGGGTACTTAACTCCTGCAGGGAAATTCACAGTCTTCCAACCCAGAGGTTTTTTTTTTTTTTTTCTTTTCTTCCTAAAAGTAAATAGGGGGTGTGTGCTCTACCCATTTGCCTGGAGACAAAAGTGGCAGGGTTTTTTTTAGGATTTTGATTTTTTTTTTGTTTTACAAGGAGCACAGGTTTGAAAAGAAATTTTTTTTCTTCTTTGGGCTGGGTAAGCAGGTTTCCAAGTAGTTGGAGGTTTTTTGCTTTAATTTGGGCGCAGAGCAGAGACAAGGGAATTGTCTTTTTCTGTAGGCTGACAATCACTATCAGAGAATAGGTATTCTATTCCAGCACAGCAAAATTTTACAGCCAAGTTTTGTTTGTTTATTTCTAAACCTCGGGTGTAAAGTTAGTTAAAAACAGAGAGGTTAGAATGGCCAAATCCTCAGCTCGACTACAGCTGGAATTAGCCAAATTTCAGGCTGAGGAAAAACAAAGGGAACATGAAAGACAGATAGAACTCATGCAGCTGAAGAAGGAACAAGAAAGGGAGGCAGAACAACACCAAGAGGCTGCCCACAAGAGGGAAATGGAGGCAAGGAAGCATGTGGAGGAGGAGAGGGAAAAAGAGAGGAAGCATGTGGAGGAGATGGAGAGGATAAAGGCCCAGCAGAATATACCAACAAACCCTAGCAATCCTTCTCCAGGTACCACTTCCCATCCCAGAAAGTTCCCCACCTACAAGGCAGGTGATGATACTGAGGCCTTCTTAGAAAACTTCGAAAGGGCCTGCCTTGGGTACAACATCTCTACTGACCAATACATGGTAGAGCTGAGGCCGCAGCTCAGTGGACCCTTAGCTGAGGTGGCAGCTGAAATGCCTAAAGAACACATGAACAAGTATGAACTGTTTAAATCCAAGGCGAGAGTCAGAATGGGGATAACACCCGAGCAGTCTCGTCGGAGGTTCAGAGCCCTAAGGTGGAAACCAGACATGTCATTTACCCGACATGCCTACCACATTGTAAAACATTGGGATGCCTGGATATCAGGAGCAAGTGTTGAATCTCCAGTAAATTTGCCCTTCCTAATGCAAATGGAACAATTCTTAGAGGGTGTTCCTGAGGAAATAGAAAGATACATCCTAGATGGGAAACCCAAAACTGTAATCGAGGCAGGAGAGATTGGAGCCAGATGGGTGGAGGTGGCAGAGAAGAAGAAAACTGGTCGCAGTTGGAGCGGAGACCAGAAGGGACCACCCCAGACCACACCCTATTACCGGGGGCCGCCCAAAGCCCCACCTACCTCCCAAAGAACCCTCCAGACCCCTTATCGTCCCACCACCCCGTTCTCCAGCAACCCTCCTCGCCCCAGTGACCCGTCAGCTGGACGATGTTTTAAGTGTAACGAGCTGGGGCATGTAAAGGCCAACTGCCCCAAGAACCCCAACAGATTACAGTTCATTGCACCGGAATCACACCAGAGGTCCACAGGCCCAGATACCTCCCAGATACCCTTGGAGCGGAGGGAAACTGTGAGTGTGGGTGGGAAGAAGGTCACCGCGTGGAGGGACACCGGAGCACAAGTGTCAGCTATCCATGCTTCCTTAGTGGACCCCAATTTAATCAACCCAGAGATCCAAGTGACGATTCAACCCTTCAAGTCCAACTCTTTCAATTTGCCTACAGCCAAGTTGCCTGTCCAGTACAAGGGCTGGTCAGGAATGTGGACTTTTGCAGTCTATGATGATTATCCCATCCCCATGCTGTTGGGGGAAGACTTGGCCAATCATGTGAAGCAGGCCAAGAGGGTGGGAATGGTCACCCGCAGCCAGGCTAAACAAGCCGTGAGGCCTAGCTCTGTTCCGGAAACTTCTATCAGGACCCAGTCAGAGGTGATGGACCTGGACCCCAGGCCAATGTCTGCAACAGCAGTAGTGGATCCAGTCCCAGAGACCCAGACGGAACCAGTCCCAGAACCGGAACCAGCCGAACAACCAACACCAGACCCCGTGTCAGCACTGAATCCAGTACTTGCAACCTCAACACCAGAGGGCCCCACCGAACCTGAACTGGCAGCAGCCGATAACCCGACCCAAGAGGCTCAGCCGGAGCCTGAATCCCAACATAGTGCACCAGCGGAGAGCGGTTCACAGTCAACAGAAACAGCTCCATCCCCTATATCGCTTCCAGAGGGACCAAGCCTAGGTCCACAATCCCATGAGGAACTGATGTCTCCAGCATCAAGGGAACAGTTCCAGACCGAACAGGAAGCAGATGAAAGCCTCCAGAGAGCTTGGACGGCGGCACGGAGCAACCCACTGCCTCTCAGCTCTTCTAATCGATCCAGGTTTGTTGTAGAAAGAGGACTTTTATACAAGGAAACTCTTTCTGGGGGACACCAGGAAGACTGGCATCCTCAGAGACAGTTGGTAGTTCCAACTAAATACCGGGCCAAGCTCTTGAGCTTAGCCCATGATCACCCTAGTGGCCATGCTGGGGTGAACAGGACCAAAGACCGTTTGGGGGGGTCATTCCACTGGGAGGGAATGGGCAAGGATGTTTCTACCTATGTCCAGTCTTGTGAGGTGTGCCAAAGAGTGGGAAAACCCCAAGACCAGGTCAAAGCTCCTCTCCAGCCACTCCCCATCATTGAAGTTCCATTTCAGCGAGTAGCTGTGGATATTCTGGGTCCTTTTCCGAAAAAGACACCCAGAGGAAAGCAGTACATACTGACTTTCATGGATTTTGCCACCCGATGGCCGGAAGCAGTAGCTCTAAGCAACACCAGGGCTAAAAGTGTGTGCCAGGCACTAGCAGACATTTTTGCCAGGGTAGGTTGGCCCTCCGACATCCTCACAGATGCAGGGACTAATTTCCTGGCAGGAACTATGGAAAACCTTTGGGAAGCTCATGGGGTAAATCACTTGGTTGCCACTCCTTACCATCATCAAACAAATGGCATGGTGGAGAAGTTTAATGGAACTTTGGGGGCCATGATACGTAAATTCGTAAATGAGCACTCCAATGATTGGGACCTAGTATTGCAGCAGTTGCTCTTTGCCTACAGAGCTGTACCACATCCCAGTTTAGGGTTTTCCCCATTTGAACTTGTATATGGCCGTGAGGTTAAGGGGCCATTGCAGTTGGTGAAGCAGCAATGGGAGGGATTTACACCTTCTCCAGGAACTAACATTCTGGACTTTATAACCAACCTACAAACCACCCTCCGAACCTCTTTAGCCCTTGCTAGAGAAAACTTACAGGATGCTCAAAAAGAGCAAAAAGCCTGGTATGATAAACATGCCAGAGAGCGTTCCTTCAAAGTAGGAGACCAGGTCATGGTCTTAAAGGCGCTCCAGGCCCATAAAATGGAAGCATCGTGGGAAGGGCCATTCGTGGTCCAGGAGCGCCTGGGAGCTGTTAATTATCTCATAGCATTCCCCACCTCCAACCGAAAGCCTAAGGTGTATCATATTAATTCTCTAAAGCCCTTTTATTCCAGAGAATTAAAGGTTTGTCAGTTTACAGCCCAGGGAGGAGACGACGCTGAGTGGCCTGAAGGTGTCTACTACGAAGGGAAATGTGCTGGTGGTGTGGAAGAGGTGAACCTCTCCATGACCCTTGGGCGTATGCAGCGACAGCAGATCCAGGAGCTGTGCACTAGCTACGCGCCAACGTTCTCAGCCACCCCAGGACTGACTGAACGGGCATACCACTCCATTGACACAGGTAATGCTCACCCAATTAGGGTCCAACCTTACCGGGTGTCTCCTCAAGCTAAAACTGCTATAGAACGGGAGATCCAGGATATGTTACAGATGGGTGTAATCCGCCCCTCTGAAAGTGCATGGGCATCTCCAGTGGTTCTAGTTCCCAAACCAGATGGGGAAATACGTTTTTGCGTGGACTACCGTAAGCTAAATGCTGTAACTCGCCCAGGCAACTATCCAATGCCACGCACTGATGAACTATTAGAGAAACTGGGACGGGCCCAGTTCATCTCTACCTTGGACTTAACCAAGGGGTACTGGCAGGTACCGCTAGATGAATCTGCCAAGGAAAGGTCAGCCTTCATCACACATCTCGGGCTGTATGAATTTAATGTACTCCCTTTCGGGCTGCGAAATGCACCCGCCACTTTCCAAAGACTTGTAGATAGTCTCCTAGCGGGATTAGGAGAATATGCAGTTGCCTACCTTGACGATGTGGCCATATTTTCGGATTCCTGGGCAGACCACCTGGAACATCTACAAAAAGTCCTTGAGCGCATAAGGGAGGCAGGACTAACTGTTAAGGCTAAGAAGTGTCAAATAGGCCTAAACAGAGTGACTTACCTTGGACACCAGGTGGGTCAAGGAACTATCAGCCCCCTACAGGCCAAAGTGGATGCTATCCAAAAGTGGCCTGTCCCAAGGTCAAAGAAACAGGTTCAATCCTTCTTAGGCTTGGCCGGTTATTACAGACGATTTGTACCGCACTACAGCCAAATCGCTGCCCCACTGACAGACCTAACCAAAAAGAAACAGCCAAATGCTGTTCAGTGGACCGGAAAGTGTCAGAAGGCCTTTAACAAGCTTAAAGCGACACTCATGTCTGACCCTGTACTAAGGGCCCCAGACTTTGACAAACCGTTCCTAGTAACCACAGATGCATCCGAGCGTGGTGTGGGAGCAGTTTTAATGCAGAAAGGACCTGATCAAGAATTCCACCCTGTAGTGTTTCTCAGCAAAAAACTGTCTGAGAGGGAAAGCAACTGGTCAGTCACTGAAAAAGAATGTTATGCCATTGTCTACGCTCTGGAAAAGCTACGCCCATATGTTTGGGGACGGCGTTTCCACCTGCAAACCGACCATGCTGCACTAAAGTGGCTTCACACCGTCAAAGAAACTAACAAAAAACTCCTTCGGTGGAGTTTAGCTCTCCAAGATTTTGATTTCGACATCCAACACATCTCAGGAGCTTCTAACAAAGTGGCTGATGCACTCTCCCGTGAAAGTTTCCCAGAATCAACTGGTTAAAATCGTCCTTGAGATGTGGAAAATATTGTTAGTCTTTATGTACTTGGTAGTATATTTAGAGATGCATGTGTCTTATTAACTCTGTTTTCCTAGAGCTCCAGGAAGAAATCCCAGCCAGTGTTTCACCCTAGCTGAGATTTGGGGGGCGTGTCATAAATATAAAGGGAAGGGTAAACCCTTTTGAAATCCCTCCTGGCCAGGGGAAAGCTCCTCTCACCTGTAAAGGGTTAAGAAGCTAAAGGTAACCTCGCTGGCACCTGACCAAAATGACCAATGAGGAGACAAGATACTTTCAAAAGCTGGGAGGAGGGAGAGTAACAAAGGGTCTCTGTCTGTCTGTAGTCGTCTTGGCCAGGGACAGAACAGGAATGGAGTCTTAGAACTTTTAGTAAGTAATCTAGCTAGGTACGTGTTAGATTATGATTTCTTTAAATGGCTGAGAAAAGAATTGTGCTGAATAGAATAACTATTTCTGTCTGTGTATCTTTTTTGTAACTTAAGGTTTTGCCTAGAGGGGTTCTCTATGTTTTTGAATCTAATTACCCTGTAAGATATATACCATCCTGATTTTACAGGGGGAATTTCTTTATTTCTATTTACTTCTATTTTTTATTAAAAGTCTTCTTGTAAAACACTGAATGCTTTTTCATTGTTCTCAGATCCAAGGATTTGGGTTTGTGGTCACCTATGCAAATTGGTGAGGCTTTTTATCCAACATTTCCCAGGAAAGGGGGGGTGCAAGTGTTGGGAGGATTGTTCATTGTTCTTAAGATCCAAGGGTCTGGGTCTGTAGTCACCTAGGCAAATTGGTGAGGCTTTTTACCAAACCTTGTCCAGGAAGTGGGGTGCAAGGTTTTGGGAAGTATTTTGGGGGGAAGGACGCGTCCAAACAGCTCTTCCCCAGTAACCAGTATTAGTTTGGTGGTGGTAGCGGCCTGTCCAAGGGGTAATATTTTGTACCTTGGGGAAGTTTTGACCTAAGCTGGTAAAGATAAGCTTAGGAGGTTTTTCATGCAGGTCCCCACATCTGTACCCTAGAGTTCAGAGTGGGGGAGGAACCGTGACACTACACAATTACCAAAAAAAGATGGGTGTCTACATTTAACTGTCCACTTTCAGAACCATTTTTTGGGACTGTTTCTCCAAATGTGCAAGAACTTTCAAATGTGAAAGTGTTGCTGTAGTATGAGATTTAGTAGAGATCCATAGCAACTGTATTTGTAAACTTCAAGGGATACACCAAAAATTATCTACATTACATGCCAACCTGAACACCCAGAATGTTGTATATCATACACATGTATAAAACCTAAGTAACATACTCCATAGTTCCTAAACCTCATAGGCATACTGTGCGAATAAAGTGGATTTAAGCTCCTGACCTTCAGACTTCTTAAATGTATATGAAATCTCCTTCACCAGATACATTTCTCTTTCACAGGCTATGCTAAGTGTACAGGTTTGAAGGTAGTAGCAGACAGGGTGGAGTTAAGGTTGGTTGGATTGTGCATTTCTGTAGTTTCAAAAGTTTGTGTTCATGAAAGAAAACTACAGTGTTTATAAGACTCTCCCAAATAGTGAGGTATTTACAATCTTTGCTCCTGTTTAATCTTTTTGTCTGAGAATTTTTGTAATGTTCTTTGGGGGGAAAATACAGTGCATTTAATGTTTATAGATTCCAAGGCTAGAAGGAACCATTGTGATAATCTAGCCTGACCTCCTGTATAACACAGGCCCTAGAATTTACCTGAAAAAATTCATAGAGCATCATATCTTTTAGAAAAACATCCAATCTTGATTTAAAAATTGTCAGTGATGGAGCATCCACCACAACCCTTCATAAATTGTTCGATGGTTAATTACACTCACTGCTAAAAAATTTACACATCATATTTTAGCATGGAATTTCCCTGTGTAAATCAAAAATACCAGATGGAGTTTTAAGTGACTGGCATGTACAATTTAGGAAATGAACATTTCGAATACTAATGAAAGGACCAGATTGGAAATACATAATGAACCCAAGAGTGTCCTTTTCAGCATATGTGAGATTTAGCTGTACCATTCTACCCTTACTGAGAGGTAAGTGTTAAAATTCCTGTGCATCAGAGAACTGTTTACCCCTCTGTATAGTTGGGATATATGTGTATTGTTGAAATGGAAAACTTAATTGTAAAACTTTAAATTGATGCTTTGCCCTAAAGAAGCTTTAATATCAAATCTACTTACTGTCTTAAATATTTATTTTATATTTGTAAAAATCTTTTGTGGCAAATTGTCCTCTCTGCAAGTAGAGTCAGTGTTGGAAGTGATGACTGGAATGCTCCAGAGATCAGTTTCACAACCAAGTTTGTTACTGTATGTCTGTGACCTGGATGAAGGAATGTGCAGTAAAGTGATAAAAATGTGCTCAGGAGATGAGACAAACTCTGCTTTTGTCCGAGGCAGAAAGGGGGAGAAGTGGGTAGATGGCAGTCAGTACAAAAGAGGTGAGTAATCAAATTCTTAACTAGAAGCCTGAGTGAAATGTTTTGTGCATTCTGTTTTAGAGAAATTTTCAGTACAAAACTAGCATATGAAAATGGAATGAATCTAAATGTACATTTTATAAAACAGTCAGGCGCTAGAAACCTGGAGAAGGTATGGAGTCAGAATGGCTGGAGCTGCATGAACTGAAGGGCAGGAGAATCCTTGTTGCCAGCCCCTATCATTGCCCCCAAGGGAGCACCTGTGGAGATGGGAACCTCCCAAAACCCTCTGTGGGGCAGGAGCAGATGGAACCATATGGAGTGAAAGGCTTTTTTTTTTTTTTAAATCAAATCTTCAGATTACACAAACACAGTTGTGTTTGGTGTGGTGCATGGGTTTTTCTTTACATCAGTCTCTGTGGGGTGGGTAGGATGGAGTACAGGCCTGTTATCTGGGACATTGGTGAGAGAACAGAGTGGCTGGGGCACCTGAATAATGCAATGGGGGAGAGGGTGGAAGGGCATAGGTTGCTTTTTTTTTTTTTTCCAATAAAGTATTAAGACATGCACCTCTGAAACCTTGCTTGTATGTTGTCAGTCTACTTTTCTTTGCCTTAGAGATGAAAAAATTTATTCGAGCATAAGCTTTCGTGGGCTACAGCTGAGTTCATCGGATGCATAGAATGGAACATATAGTAAGAAGATAGATATATACACACATACATACAGAGAAGGTGGAAGTTGCCATACAAACTGTAAGAGGATAATTAATTAAGATGAGCTATTATCAGCAGGAGAAAAAAACTTTTGTAGTGATAATCAAGATGGCCCATTTAGACAGTTGACAAGAAGGTGTGAGGATACTTAACATGGGGAAATAGATTCAATATGTGTAATGACCCAGCCACCCAGTCTCTATTCAAACCCAAGTTAATGGTATCTAGTTTGCATATTAGTTCAAGCTCAGCAGTTTCTCCTTGGAGTCTGGTTTTGAAGCTTTTCTGTTGCAAAATTGCCACCCTTATGTCTTTTACTCAGTGACCAGAGTGATTGAAGTGTTCTCTTACCAGTTTTTGAATGTTATGATTCCTGATGTCAGATTTGTGTCCATTTTTTCTTTTGCGTAGAGACTGTCTGGTTTGGCCAGTGTACATGGCAGAGGGGCATTTCTGGCACATGATGGCATATATCACATTGGTAGATGTGCAGGTGAATGAGCCTCTGATAGTGTGGCTAATGTGATTAGGTCCTATGATGGTGTCACTTGAATAAATACGTGGACAGACTTGGCATCTGGCTTTGTTGCAAGGATAGGTTCCTGGGTTAGTGTTTTTGTTGTGTGGTGTGTGGTTGCTGGTGAGTATTTGCTTCAGGTTGTGGGGCTGGCTGTAAGGCTGGACTGATCTGTCTCCCAAGATCTGTGAGAGTGGGGGATCATTTTTCAGGTTAGGTTGTAAATCTTTGATGATGCACTGGAGAGGTTTTAGTTGGGGGCTGAAAGTGAAGGCTAGTGGCATTCTGTTTTTTTTTGTTGGGCCTGTCCTGTAGTAGGTGACTTCTGGGTACTCTTCTGGCTCTGTCAATCTGTTTTTTCACTTCAGCAGGTGGGTTTTGTAGTTGTAAGAATGCTTGATAGAGATCTTGTAGGTGTTTTTCTGTGTCTGAGGGATTGGAGCAAATGCGGTTGTATCTTAGAGCTTGGCTGTAGACAATGGATCGTATTGTGTGTCATGGATGGAAGCTGGAGGCATGTAGGTAAGTATAGTGGTCAGTAGGTTTCCGGGATAGGGTGGTGTTTATGTGACCATCACTGCTTAGCACAGTAGTGTCCAGAAATGGACCGCTTGTATGGATTGGTTGAGGTTGATGGTGGGATGGAAATTGTTGAAATCCTGGTGGAATTCCTCAAGGGCTTCTTTTCCATGGGTCCAGATGATGAAGATGTCATCAATATAGCGCAAGTAGAGTAGGGGCGTTAGGGGACGAGAGCTAAGGAAGCGTTGTTCTAAGTCAGCAATAAAAATGTTGGCATACTGTGGGGCCATGCGGGTACCCATAGCAGTGCCGCTGACTTGAAGGTATACATTGTCCCCAAATGTGAAATAGTTATGGATGAGGACAAAGTCACAAAGTTCAGCCACCAAGTTTGCTGTGACATTATCGGGGATTCTGTTCCTGGTAGCTTGTAGTCCATCTTTGTGTGGAATGTTGATGTAGAGGGCTTCTGTATCCATAGTGGCCAGGAGGGTGCTGGAGTTCACAACAAAGACAAGAGAGGCCACTTCAGTTAATAGGATTATGGGACATTTCCAGAGGGCAATCAGAGCCTTGTAAAGTAACTCCACATTCACACTGACACTATAGCATCTCACTCAATACACAGCAAACGTTATCCCTCTCGGGGAGGTGGACTACTAGTAGCGCTCTAAACAGGGAGACCGAGCGCTCTACGTGCCTTGCCAGTGTGGACGGGGAGTGAGTTAGAGCGCTCTGGGCGGCTTTATTGCAGGATAGTGTGCAAGTTTAACTAAGGCCTTTGCCTGTATTGTCTAATTAGATTGAAAGCTCTTTGGAGCAGGGGCTGTCCTAACAATATGCACATACGGTGCCTGGTCCAATCTCTGTGGCTCCTGGGCAGTACTGGAATACAAATGCTAAATGTGGAGAAGGTTCTGTGACTGGGCTGGGTGCAAATAACTGTTTCCTCTTAATATTAATTACTTGGGTGCCTAAATAAAAGCATGAAGTATAACATGAGAAGTTATTCAGATTCTTTTTGGTCTAGAGGTCACAATAGAAAATTGGACACACTACTTTCAATATAAAAGGATATTTTACTAAGAGCAACCTGAATGACCCTGTTGATGCTATAGTTAACTTTTTTCAACAGTTATAAATTATAAGACAGGTCTATATTTCTGTAAAAGTGAGGGTTAGGAAGATTAAAAGACAACAGAATATTCACAAGGAGTATCCTACATACTATTGCTGAATGTTGAGGGCTCTTCTGAGGCGTATTGAATCCTACAGGAAAAAGAAAGCTAAGTTGTACTACAAGCTATTTGATCTGGAGTCAAACACAAGAAAAAGGGGGCATAAATTAAAGCTGAAGAACAACTTGACATTGCAAGAATTCAGACACATAGCCATATGTAAGAATAAGTCAAAGTGTGAAATGGAGCAACTAGTGTGTAATAAAGAACTAGACACCTATTTAGAGAACAAAAAAAGATGGTTAACTCTCTCTCTCTCTCATTTTTATGTATTAGTACATTAAATACTATATGAGCCTTAGTGGACTTTCTTCATCCAGCCACTTCCTTGTTTCTGCTGGCTGATACAGTGCAGTTCAGCCAAGTACAGTGTCTGCAAGTGTCACTAAAGAGTTTGTTTCAGAAGATCCAAGGCTTCTGTTCTTGTTTTCGTAACAAGTTAAACATAATTTAAATTACATTTGCTACTGTCATCTATTTAGCAATTACTAGGTAGAAGGTTACTGTATCTGCCATAAAGCTTAAAAAGGTAACTTTATCTCACAGTTAATTCAGAATTGCATTTGTTATTTCAGGGATCGTTGAGCACCATTTTGGTTTCCATTAAATTAGTCTTAGCTTTTGGTGTCAAACATATTTCAGTCAATTAATATTAGAGCTGCAAGTTTATGCCTTATGCTGACAGAATTTCTTTAGAACTTGCTCTTGAATGGGCAGGTATTTCGGGCATCTTTTGTGTAGAAGTATAGGGTTTCAACTAGCTGCAAGGAGTTGCAACTTGTGGTAATGTATTACACATGTGACCACTGATGTTCAATGAAATAATTAGGACCAGAAAGTTCACAGTGGTTTTGCTGGCAGTTGATATATTTGAACAAATGAGTTATTTTCTTCAGGATTGCCTCTGTATTTTACAGTTTTCCCTGCTCACCATTGATCTTTGGGAACCTCTAGAAAAGCAAAGCCCATTTTGACTGTAAAGAGCGCACTGCACTGTTCTGCAGCACAAAATCTTCAGAGCAGGTGTTTAAAGAAGCTATGTGATTCCCAACAGCTTCAGTTCCTTCTTTTCCACAGCTATGCTCCATGCCCAGAGGTATTTGTTTTGTTTTTGTTACCAAAATTTCCTATTTTTTTTTATTGGTAATAGATTTTAATGGAGTTTAGGTAACTTTAAAGCTTTTGTTTAGTTTCCATGCCATTGCACAGCTAGATTCCCATACTGGTACCTCTTTGCTTCTGGAATATTGTCTGAGCTGGAACCAAAAGATCCAGAGAAATAGGGCACATTAAAAAGGTATGCTTGTGCCTCTCGTTCTTCCTGGACTTAAACATACACGCCACCTGCCTGTTTGTGCTGTAATGCAGGCTATTATTTACTGAACAGAAGTTCAGCATATTGAACCTCTCACCTGAGCCCTTAAAGGGCAAGTACATTGTTCCAGTCCTTTCTCTTGATGGAAGCTCTTTGTAAGCCTGACTCTCTGACCCAACCCCAAATGACGTTCACACTTTTTCTTGCACAGAGTGGGATTTGATTTACTCCACAGTGAGAAGATTGAAGCCTGCAGCACTAGGTCAGTCACCTTCATCTGGTTTTAGATCACGAAAACATTGGGGTTGCTCTGACGTCAATGATGCTGGCTGAGTTCTAGTCCCCTGCTTCTCTTGCAGCCCACCCTCCACCCCCTTCCAAACCCTGCAGGACATTCCAGGGAAATTTCAGAAGATGAACATTCCAGAGCTTCATAAGGATGTTGGTTCCTTTTCTGCTGGCTTTACAGAGGGAAAGCTATAGACCTAAAATAGCGCTGTCCATGCTCAAAACCTGAATCGGCTATGAAGACATCAGGACTGATCTCTTTATCAAGGTGGCTTATGATATTTTGCTCATTTAAAATATGAGGCTCTCCTTTTTAACTGCTTTTCCCCTTCCTTCTGACTTTTCATTAACCTCCTTTAACTGAAAAGTGTCTTCAGTGTATCTAATAGTTGCTATTATGGCAACTAGCCACAATAGGGAAATGCTAATATTTTCTGAGGCTTGGACTTGGATATCTCAGCCTGTACTGTTCTTTGACTTCAGAATCTCAATTATAGGTGGTTTTCATTTTTTGAATGCAGTGACAAATTGAATTGTCTTAACACACACACCGGGTGGCTCGGGAACTACTAAGCCTATTGCTCAATTAAAAGGCAGTCTATGCCCAATAATAACTAACAGCAGGGAAACATCAGAAAGAGAAATTTAGCTGCTAGAAATATATATATGTAAGCATCGCTTAGTTCTCCCAGAACCACAACTTTCAGTTTTCACTTTTTAGCATAGGAGCCTGTAACAGAGTCAGAAGTAAGAAGTAGTTATAGTTGCTGTCTCTTTTTAGACACTAAGGGATGGACCAGCCTGTACTAGCATATCTGATAACATCAGCTCTGGTGATTTTATCAAATCATTGCTTCTTACTACCTATCTGAATTTGATTATCAGACCTTTATTTACACAACTGGAGGTTTTATTGTGCTGTATCTTATGGTAAAGTCTACTTTAAAATAATAAAATAAAATCTTGCTTTGCCATATAAAACATTGATGACTCTGTTAATCATTAATTCTTAACAAGATATTAATTTTCAGTATAAAAAGGACTGTTTTGAAGTGAGCTACTTTGTAAGGAAAAATAAACACAATTTTCTCTCATAGCTGGCACCAAAAGCACTAATGTGCTTTGGTAGAAATTTCCTTAATAGATTTAGGCAGCTAGAATATCTTAATTTGGTCTCGTCCATCAATTAACTTTTAATGGTCATCACTGAATTGTTTAATTTCATTCTGTGTCTTGGCCTGGCTTGCTTTTCTTCTTCCTCTTTGCCTGTGCACCCTCCTCCCTTAGAAAAGAACCACGTAAATACATTTGAGAATTTTTTTAAAAAATCTATACTGCCTTATCCTTTGTTTGCTTATAGCTGTCCAAAGCAGTTATAAAGGGCTATCAAATCATTTTATGCCTACTTTGCAACCTTGTTGGCTACCTATACTTGTGGTAAGCATTAGTGACTGAAACTGAACATTCTATATAGATTTAAGGATGTAAAACAATATGCAAATACCAAATATTATTACTAATAACCCTGAATTTTCTCAAAAGATCATTGTTCTAAGTTTTAGAAAGAATACTTCATTTCTCAAACTGCCTCATTTGGGTAGTACACTAGATATTAAACTGAAATTGAAAGGACTAATGTGGGAAGGTACTGCACAAGTCTGCCTCATGGTGGATTTCATTGATTCAGTTTGTCCTCATGTGAAGCATTGGTTATATTTTCACATATTTGCTTTTAGAGTTTACATTCTGAAAGTACTAGCCTGTTGAGGTTTAATTACAAACAAAAACACGCACAATGAGAATGTACGGAAACTGGTAAATGTTGGTTTACTGCCTTCTTCCAACTCTTCTCCCCACATGGTGGTGGTGTTGTAGTGTTTTTTGTTTTGTTTTGTTTTTTAAAAACAACTACAAAGAGCCCAGTTAAACTCTCCATTGAAGTCAGTGGAAAGATTCCAGTGGACTTGCATAGTAATTGAATCATGCCCTTAGATTTTTTTTTTTTTGTATATAAAAAAATTGTTAAAAGATCTTTAACATTGCAAAGTGCAATTTAAAAGTTAGGAAGTGCCCATCCAACCTTAATTCAACCCCTTTGTGCATATGCATCATAATACAGTCTTTAATTATGTGGTCACAAGCTATTTTTTTCCACAAGACCCTTGCCTCTTTCAGTGCACAAGGTGTGGAGGGTGCTGTCTGAATGTGTACCTATTCAGTAACTTCTGCGTTTAGTGTGGGGGTGAAGGGGGCCCTATGTCTCTTTTACTATGTATCATCTATAGCCTAAGATGGATATAGATTAATTTTTTCATGGGCTTTTTTATGATACTCTGTACTGCAGCATTTGAGTGCTTTGTAAACATAAGTGAGTTTTATATCACAGTATCCTGTGATATAAAATGGAATTATTATTCTGTTTTACAGATCAGGAATTGAAGTATAAATATTAAGGCCAAAATTAACAGAAGATTAATTTTGGGTTAATTTTCTGTTAATTTTGGGTGCCTTATTTGAGACTTTGAGTTACTAGAGAGGATTCTTTCTCAAGTGTCTGGCTGTTGGGTCTTGCCAAAATGCTCAGGGTCCCACTGACTGCCATATTTGGGATTGAGGAGGAATTTTCCCCTGGGTCTGATTGGCGGAGACCCTGGGTTTTTTTGCTTTCCTCAGCAGTATGGGGTATGGGTCACATGGAGGTTTAACCTTGTGTAAATGGTGGATTCTCGGTAACTTAGTCTTTAAATCCTGATTTGAGGACTTCAGTAGCTCAGCCAGAGGTTATGGGTATAGTACAGAAGTGGGTGGGCGAGGTTCTATGATCTGCAGTGTGCAGGAGGTCAGACTAGATCATAATCGTCTCTTCTGGCCTTAAAGTCTATGAAGCTTTCTCACCCCCCCCCCCCATGCAAATAACATGGAATTCAATGGAAATTGCAAGTGTCCAGCACTGTTTAGAAAACCAGGCCCTTTACACAGCATTTGAAAATTTCCACACTGTTTTCAAAAGCATAAATTTGGATCTGCGCTAAAAGAGCTATTCCAGATCTCGTGACTCCCACATCATTGTATAATTGGGAGGGAACACCAGGCTTAGCACGGTGGTAAGCTGTTTACTTGAGCACTCTAACATCCTGCTGCACTACTTAGATTTTCTCTGTGCAGTTGGCAGACATGTTCTCAGAGCATTTTAACCTTATGTGCAACTAGTATGGGTGCCCTTTTGAGCACACTTTAGCAGCCAAAGATATTTTGGACTGGAGAGGACTTTTCTCTGTGAAAAACCATGTAAACTACATGTGTGTACATATGTGTGGAGTTTAAATCATAAATAAAACTTCCAGCAGCCCAACACTTCTGAATAAACCCTAGTAACAAACAAACATGCTTTGACGACATAAGAAAATAATAATAGGTAAATAATAAACCACATTTTCAGAGTGTCTTTGTAACTCACATTTGTCGTCTTGCTGTGTCGCATCACACCTTAACAGTCAAGGTTTTATGCTTGGTATTGTGTTTGCTTTAAAAGTTGGGAAATAACAGGGCTTCCCTTTCAAAGTAAGCCCTCAAACTGGAAAACATTTCTAATTTGAGTCCTTTCAACTTGTAGCAAAAATAATGGTATTTCGCCTATAACATTGTAGTTAACATAATGCTAAAATGTACCCAGCAGCTGGCATTTGACATCTGGTAAGACAGACTGAAATGGGTTTTTTTATATTTTGGTAGTAGCTAGGCACTCCAGTCAAGATCAGGATCTCATCTTTGTAGTTGCTATACAGACACATACAATCCCTGTCTGAAGAGTTCACAGTGTAACACTCCAGTCCTGCAAAGCTGCTCAATGTGGTTGGACCTTTGTGGCCCTCCAGACCAGCTTGCAAGATCAGGGCCTAAGGTGACCAGTAACCTACAAAGAGAGAATCCCAGTATATAATGTCTAATATTTCATTTTGATGTGATAGCTATATATCGTGGCAATATCTCGATTCTTCCCTTTTCCAGCCATTTAATAGGTGATTTCTTATAGTTGTTAGCAATTCAGGATTGTGTTTTAGTAGCAACTGCAGCACAAGTGTTGTCCAGACTCCTTTTCCTAATAGGTTACAATTTCAAGGCTATTGCTCCTTCCCCACTGAGGCTCAAACATATCTTCTGATGCTTGAACTTGAATCCTAGCTGACTTCACCCTGGACTCTGGTAAGCACTTCTCCCTCCTGTCAGAAGCAGATTGTGTTAATTTCATAATCTGTTTTAAATACTATGTTTGTCGACATGAAGTAACAGCAATTCAGAGCAATACATGCATTTTGTAAGTTCTTGCTTATGTAAATGACTAAAACTGTATGGCTGTTTGCTTTACTTGGTTGACTATGAGCTATGTGTGGGGAAGAGGGGGAAGTCGCCTGGGGCTCCAATTCAAATGGTTAGCGAGATTTTCAGCCCAGGTTGGGAGGAGCAGTAGCAGTAGTTGGAGTATACTGTACTCTGTAACCCAGCTGATCACAACCCCTGATAGCTATTACAGATCTTGCTGTCTAGCAACTGATAAGAGCAACCCAAAACTATATCATAACTGAAACTTGTACAGGTATAGCTTAGCTAAACTGAAATTTATACAGTTTTTCTTTTAAAACAGAGCATTTTTAAAAAAGGAATTAAAAAGTCACTTCTAACATCAGCAAAGCTCTGCAGTCAGACTATGATTGCAAGTAGCACATGTACACAGTGAATGCATCTTCTTATCTGTCCACTCTTCTTTTTAATTTTTTTCTACCAGTAGGAGGAATATGGAAATTGAACTTTATTATGAAAAATAAGTATATTTAGGCCTAAAGTCTACAGTATGTTTTAAACATAGGGCTCTTTTGTATGTTCTAGAATGACGTTCCCCGCCTCTAGCAACATGACTTGCACACTGCATGTGCCATCAGTTTTCATAGTTATGGTAGTTTACATGGCACAGAAACAAAATTTTTCTCTGTGAATTCTGTTTATACCCATCCAAGTCTTCTGAAAATACATGTTTCCATAGAAATGCTGGCATAAAATAGCAATAAACAGAAGAGTTGTACGTATGAATATTCCTTTGTGAAGGAGCAGTATGGGTAGTTTATAAACCCATTTGCTTGTTTTTAGATTAATTATGGGCACAGGGGAATTTTGCAATTTATCTGAACTCGACAGGCTCAGGCATGAGACTCTCTTATTTTCTCTTTAGTTTTATTTATAGTTATTTTAATTTATAGTTAAAATTTGAACACTCAGAAGGACTGTGTTTTAGCAGCTAATATCAATGGGAAAGCCGTTCCAAAGAGTTTATTTATTAGAGGAGGGGCAGGACTATGCTACTCAATCACTAAAGGCTTATTCTTTCCAGAGGTGTCTGACTTCTTCAGTGTAAAGACCCAGGATGACTGTTTAAACAGGACCTTTGTCATCAGTTTCAAAACACTGAAAGGGTTAATGAAATAGAAACTCTACTCTGACTTTATGTAGTTTTGTAAAGCTGTCTGTCCCTTTAATAGAGATTGTGATGAGGACATCCACCTTTGTTAACAGTGATAATTCAAAGATTGTGATGAGAATTTAAAGTAAAATGTGTGAGAGAGAATTGTTCCAGTTAAAGAATGCTCACTCTGCTCCAATTCAGATTGTGGCTGTATAATTGCTTTAAAGTGATTAGCTGAAATAGGAATCAACAGTGAATATAACATCTGTGTTCCAAATAGTGAAATGATTCAAATGTTGAAAAACTGGAAGATCTATGTGAGGCAAGACCAGTTTCTAATAAGGGAAGAAGCCACTTAAAAAACTAAATACTGTATGGTTAGAGTCTTTTCTTATATTCAGATTGCACAGATTTTTTTTTTTAAGAACATTCAATACATATGAAATGAGAATAATTGTCTTTATAGCTGTAACTTCATCTGGCAACTTGTAGTGTCTTCTTCCATTTACTGTCTGTAAACTAGAAAATTGAGATAGTGATGGATTTTTCCAAAACAGATTTGTTGAAATGTTTTAGTTCTTGAGTATAGTTAACCACTGTAATATTTTAAAGTGAATGTAATGATTCTTTAATTGTAAGTTCTTTGGGGTTTGCGCTGTTTTGAGGGCGTATGTGTATGCAATGCATAGCAGAATAGGCCCTTGTCTCTGATGGACCCTCTAAGTACTACTGCAGTACAAATAATACAAAAATCAGATTTTGTTGATCTTTGCAGGAGGAGGACAAGGTGTATTAAACCAGATACTGATGCTTCTCTGATGACGGCGATATGCATACTTTGAGCTATGTTCAGTGAAGTCAGTGGAAAATCCTGTTTATTTCATTGGGACCAGGATCAGACCCAGCATAGTTATTGTCTGGGTGGCTTCTCCTATATAGGCATCTTTTGGTCTGTGCATCTCTCGGGCAAGGATTTCACGGAAAGTGAGGTAGCTTTAGTTGTACTTGGTTCCCTGCTAGATTGCTGCAGCATTGCACTCTGATCTGAGTCCAGTGCCTCTGAGAATAGCTTTACACTCATTGCTTAACCGAAATGGAGAATTTGGAGGTGAGAATTTTCACTCTTACATTGCTGAGAAATCTAACTAAACTGAATTTCTAGTTATTAGACTGTGGTGTTCTTGTTTTAGGGCATCCTGTGTGCTGAATCACATTCCTTCCAGCTCCTTCTGGTTGTCAGTGGACAAGCCCAGCTTGACATTTTTCCATATCTTCCACTGACTTCCATCAGCAACACAACAAAGCGCTCCTGCCCATACTGTCAGCCTGCTAATGTTAGTGTACCATCCAGATAGCTAGAATCATGCAGGAAAAAGTAAGTGTCAGAACCCTATAGTCCTAACTTTTCCCAGGTTTGTGTGGCCTACTCCAGCCTACTTTACTGCACCTGCTGGTGATTCACTTCACAGTTGTACAGCAGAATGGTCTAGTGATTCATATCAACATCCAGACAGTGGACAATAAACCTGAATGTAATGTGAGCAGTTGGTGATGGAGAAAAGTGTCCCAAGTGTGGACTGGTTCCACAGCCTCTGTAGCAGGTTCTGTTTTCACCCGCTGCATTTTAAGGTAAGTGAAGTTTCCTGAAGGCCAGTGAATTTGTTTGCTTCTCCTAGTATCACTATTGGTGCCTCCTTTAGTGATTCCCTCCACCTTTAGTGCTTAGTGAGGGTCACAATCAGTCCTCAAAGATACCTTTAATTTCTTTTCGGGGTTTTCTTTTTTTAAAGAAGCAGCTGTGATAGTTGCTCATTTTAAGAGACGAAGGGGAAGGCTAAGAGTACAGATCAGAGGAAATCAAAGAATCTTCAATATAGAGTGGAGATACCTCATTCAATGGTTGTAATGTCATCGTTACCGTGGATTGTTATTTGGGATAACACTTGGTTAAGTCTTTCCAGGGTCTAACTAAATTAAACAATGTGCTTCCTCAGTCCACCTCTTCCATCAGGAATGGAACATCCCCTTCCTTCTCCCACCCCCATACAGGAGCTAGAGGTGAATACCCAGAACTTGTCATTCCAGATGCAATGCACAGTCTTTCCATCCCTCTTGTTCCTGTGGAACCATTCTCCCCACCCTTCCACCCACAGATTGGCAGGATGGAGATCAACAGAGATGCCTACTTAAAATCAAAGGACAGCAGATACTTATTAGCTGGCAAATATCCGGTATTTAAGCTTGAAGGAGAAATTATTTTTTTCTTATAATGGAGGCATCCACTGGCCATCCCTGTATATTCAACTTTTCTTGATAAACCTAAGTAGATATTACACTGTTTAATTCTTATAGTCTTACTTTCTGTAATGTGGTTAATATTTCTACCATGTTTATGTAGTTTCAGCTGTAGGGAAACCCTTTTCTAGGGTCAGAGTACAATGCTTCAGTTTTCCAGCTGGAAGAACCTGAATTTAAAAACAAAACCTAAATATACACAGATGTGAACTGGGCAGGCCTAAACCAGCACTGGTATCCAGATAAGTGGATGTCTCTACTCAGAGAAACAAAATCAGAGATATGGAAACTTAAAAAACAAAACACAAAAACAGACTGTAGCTAAAGCATCACTTTGAATTTTAGGACTTTAAACTGGAGGATGGGAACCTTCTGCTTGAGTTGAACTAATTTTTTCATATGGCTGGTTCATTATTGTATGTTCATTATTATGGTAGATGGATATTTTTCACACAGCTTTAAAACAGAGGACCCTGAATTAACCTTTTCCCCACATCATGGATGTTTTTAAGCTCAGGAGTTCTCTATCTTATTTCATAGATTCACAGATACTAAGGTAAGAAGGGACCATTATGATCATCTAGTCTGACCTCCTGCACAATGCAGGCCACAGAATCTCACCCACCCACTCCACAAATTTCAAGTCCAAAAAAACTGTATTGATGTTTCTGAGTGAGAATTAGAAGTTATGACAATTTGGGTTAGATTTCACCAACCTCTTTAAGTACCTGTAGATCTTTCCAGTTTACAATTAATAAATGCTGTAGAGAGAGTCTAACTGTGATTGACAGATTGGGACTACCCAGTATAATTCATTTCTTTATTGAGAGAAATTGATTCCAAAACATTTGGAAGTTATCATGCTGTTTACAAAGTTCACCTGTATCAGCATGATCTTTCCTAGTTTCCTTTGTAATAAACTCATTTAATGCCCCAATCCTGCCTTCTGCAATTGGATCCATCTGGACATACCCTGTGCATGCACAGAGCCGCCACTGACTTAATAAAATTAATATCTTGGGACCTCTGTGCATTTCTGCTCCATCCATCTTATCTCAAATTGCAAAAGAGAGAATCCATCTTTTAAAGTGTATTTCTTGACTTAAGGTATATCTCCAACATTGTAAGGCTTTACTGTTTTTCACCGGGAGGACAGAGAGAGCTATGGCTTCACCCTCTCTCATGTGCCAGATAACAGCTGAGGTGGCATGGAGGGGGATTTAATCTGCTGTATTAGATTAGATAGTAAGTATTTCTTCTCTGTTCTGGTCTTACTCAGGGAAGATTATAAATTTATGTCCTTAGCCTAAGTTAAATGTGTACAAAGTTGCACAGGCAAAGGGTTGGCTGGGTTGAAGCCCCTTTGAAAATGTGGTCTCTATAAGGTGTCAGAAATCACGGCCTGCAGCAGAACCTGTCTCAGGGCAACCTAATGAGTGCAGCTGGCCTGTAGTAGGCTGTCTAATTGGCTACACTACCTGACTTGTTGAAAGAGTCAGCAGACCAGGTTTTATGCCCAGCTGCAGTTCAGAGGCTGCTCAAAGCATTTGCTCATGGCTGTGATAGCTTCTGCCTCACCTCACTCCAAGTAACTCACCTTTGACTCTTTGCTCTGATTCCTGACTGCCTCTGACTGCTATTCCTGGCTACTGGCTCCTGCTCAACCATTTAGTGTGACTGCCCACGCCCGGGTCTCTGACATCAGGAGCCTAGGCTTTCTGTTGGATTACATACTTTTTTTTTTTTTTTTGCCTTCTATATCTGATCTTTAGTTCTGTTTAGTGTCAGATGAAAACAAGGTTTTAGAACGAACAGCTGTTTCTCTGACAAATTGGTGTTTTTGTTGTCTTCTGTCTTCATTTCAGTGATCATATCCTTCACTCCTAACTTCAGTCAATTAGCTCTGCTCGTGATTATTTGCTGGTGTGTGTGCATACACACAAATTCACTGCAGGATGAGGGGTTAACAGTGATTTAGAAGGGGGAGCTAGGGTACATGAACAAATTAAAAAAAATCCTGATTTTGCATTTTTTTTTTTTTAAAGTAGTACATGGACATGCTCTGCTGTATGCACAAGTGACAGTAGCATACACCTATCTGGAGCATTATATATTTAAACACTGAGCATTATATGTTTAAACAATATGATCTAATGGACTAAGCACTGCACTAGAAGTCACAGCTGTAGCAGTCTGCTCCTGGTTCTGACAGATTATCAGACCTGGGGCAGGTCACTTAATTCTATTGTTGCAGGTCTGAGAAACTAAGACAGAAGTTAAGATACTAGTCTCAAAATTGTTTGTGCAATGTTTAGATGCAGTAAGGCACTTTTAAGTATTTATCTGTAAACCATCTTTAAACGTGGGTGACGAATAAGTAATACTTTTTTGTGTCCAAGGCACTTATTCTCTCTGAGGGCTAAGCCCATAACAAGTTTGAGGCTTTAAAAAGAAGCTGCGATTTCTTATTCAAGAGCAAATATAGTCTGAAAAATTTTAAGTGATGTGAATCACTAATTTTTCATGCTTGTATACTTCATACAACTTGTTTGGTGTGGAATGTTTGATAAAAATCTAGCAAGTCCTATTTAGGCTGGGAATAAGCACAAGAAACTCAAGCCTAAGGGAATTTTTTTTTTCCAAAGCTGAAGTGCTGGTAAATAAGGGTTTATGATGAAAAGTGCTTTTTCAACCATAACTGCAGCATCACGGTACAGTAATTGATTCAAGTTTGAGTACTTTGGTCATTTTTTGGAAGATAATTGAATATTTGCATTGTGTTCCCATGAAGTAATTGTTAATTATGAGAACAAGGAAATACTTAAAATTGGGAAGAGCCTGCTAGTAGAACATAAGATGCTTATGGTTTTATTTATTTCTCTTCTCTACTTTTCATGCTTATTACCTAGCCCCACACATGGTTTGCATCCTCCTCTTTCTCTATAGTTACCTAGTTCTAGCAGTTCATTAACTTTTTTCCTACCACAGCTCTTGCCATCTCTGGGCATTTGCTTGACCCGCCATAATTTCATCTGCATTGTTTCTTATTGTTTTAAGGTATTAACTTCTAGTGAGAATCTTTAAGTGCTGCTAAAAGAGAGGAAAAAACCTTACTGAAGTTATACAAAATTACTTAAACCTTTGCCTTTTACTAGTTTAATTTATTGCACTACACCAGCTTTGCCCTTTTAAAAATAGGTGAACAGTAACTATTGTACCATATGGTAATGTCCCTCTGGTGTTTTTTTTTTTTTTTTTTAATATTCTGTTCCTTTTGCTTTTAGTTTAATATCTACTTTGCAGATGAACTTCAAGTACAGTGTTTGGGTTTGTTTGTGCAAAACTCTTAACTTCTCTCCTCATCAGTAAGTTTGAGTCTCATTTTAGTTTTAGTGCATGTTTGTCTTTCTGGGTTTTAGCAAGCAGAGTTCTCAAGTTTTTGCTTGCATAAGGCTTCTGTTGCTCAGGTATTTGACTCCTTTGAAAGACCTTGGCTGTTACAACAAAGTAATTAATTGACTCCCTTTGCAATTAACTGCTATCGCACAGATATATCTGTCAAATCAATGGCTGGATATAGTGGTGATCATGCTTAACTCAGGAGTTCTCTTTTCAGTATAGAAAGTGATTTTTTTTCAAACATATAGCATGTAAATGACAAATTGAGCTCTCCTGCAGCACTACTAGATAACTTTAATGTTGACTGCATTCATTTCAGCTTCAGTCCTGCACAAACACCGTGTTCAATATAAGTCTTACTGCGTTTAGGATTGGAATAAATTACAGGTCAGGATTGAAGTGCATTGAAAAGAGCTGTATGAAGAAGCTTGCACTGTGCTAGATATTACAGATATCTCTTTAAGTTGATGTTGCTGTTTTATCATGAATTAATCCAGAGTATTCAAAGTAGAATAAGACATCATAGTCAGGCAATCCTGTATTGCTCACTTGGGCATGCCAAATGCATGTTTCCTATCTCCTAAGTAAAGTCAGTGCTTCCAGATAAAGTCTTCAGTAATTTTCTGTTGTAGTCTAGATAGACTGCAGGTTTTTTTCTTTACGTGGGGTGGAAAAGTGTCACAATTAAGTAATATTACATTTTTTCCCCTCTTAACTCCTATCACTATGTTCACAAAACTCAGCAACAAAGACACAATTTAGCTTCCATGATGGTATTAGAATAGTGTCCCTACTTACAAAGTTATTGATCTTACCGGTCAACAGTCTCAAAATGGTAGAGCATAGCCGTTGATGAAAGTTAGAACATGCTGCCTACTCATATTCAAAAAATAGAGCTGTTGTGGGGTAAGAAAAAATTAAATGTGTGTCCAGCCTGAGTTTTCACAAAGCTTTATATAATACTTGCGTATCATTCTGGCATGTAACTTTACTCAAAGGCAGACAGTTCAGTTTGTTCCAAACACCATGCCATTGATTTTTTTTTTTTTAAGTCAAACTCTCCCTTGAGATTGACCCTTTTTAAGATGCTCCATAAATATTTTTAGTTGATGTTGAGTTTAATAAAATTGGCTGGTTATGTAATTGGGGGAGACTGTCATGTTCAGGAATGATGACTGAAAGGAACTTGTGAGTGCTGGCTGTTTGAGATTTATCTTTGTGAGCTAAAAGAAAAAGGTGTGTGGGGGTGGGAGGTGGAGAAATGGCCCTCTTCTGATAGATGACATTGTAATAACCTTCATTTGTTCCTTGAGAAATAAGTGTTTAAAGTAGAACGTTGTAATAAATGGTTCACTGCAACTTAATGCTCAGCAGCCTAATTAGTCAAATACCATGTGCTTACCTCTGCATGAAATAACCCATTTCTTTCCAGTTTAAAATTGGAACTTTGGATTCTGGAGCAACCAAAAGAGCTTTTTGTTGTAAATGACCACTGACTTTTTTTAACTCAAAAACAATGAAGGTCAGCATGGTATCCATAGAGATTGCATGTAGTTTCCTCGTTAATCCTGGTTTACCCCTGGAACAGCTAGAGTCACGTACTACTAAAATACTGATTCTCAATTTCAGAAGGAGAGCTTTTTATGTAAACTGAATGTGATTGGGTTTCAGTAACTGAGAGACCTTAAATGTGTCAGATACAAAGAATCTAAATGTGCAGAGGTCATACAAACCAGTTGGTTTGTATTATTTGGTGGGTGCTTATGCTTAGAGACCTGTGTTTTTTGCAAATGCAAAATAATTTTGAAGTAAAACGCAACATGATTAAAATGACATAACAAAAAACTCACCTCGCAATGACTGCTCCTGTCCTGCAGGGCTGAGCCCAGCTCCCTTCAACAGGCATTTAAATCCTGCTCACAGGGTTGCAGCACTACTTGGGTTCGTTCGGGCTGCTCTACGCTCATGATGGGATGGAGATAGTGAGTGATTGGTGCTGTGATTCTGTGTTAGACAGGAGTCATTGCCGAGAGATGTGTGGGATGGGCTTGTTCTGCACCCCTTCACTCTCCTTGTCACAGCACCTCTTTTCTTTTCGGGGGGCAACGATGAATGGAGAAAACCAAAGGAGTTATTCCCAAAAAATAAAATGAAGAATTATAAAGAGAATTTCACGGGGCTCTACTTATGCTCCTTTTTGTTTGTATTTTGCTTGTTGGATTGTAGATCTGTTTAACTGTGTGACTGTCAGTCATGCAGAATGAATATACACCAGGCTTGTAAAATACTTTTCTTCAAAATTCTCTTTAGCAGGAGTATGTAATGTGAAGTATCTGAATTGTTTTTTATTGAACACTGCTTTTAAAAGAAACATGATTCTAGACTAGATGCTAGACTTAATTTTGTAGCTCAGAGTTAATAGATGGTAGGGCCCGATCATATTCCCATAAGTAAATGGCAAAACTCTCATTGAGTTTTACTGACTGGATCTGGCCCGTCAGTCCTGATTCAACGATAGGTTGTGCATAGACTTGTGTACCTGCATGGAGCCCCATGGAAGTGCATGGGGCTCTGCGTGGGCACAGGAGTCTGCTTAGGTGCAATGCATTGCAGGATTGAGGCCTTAGTGACTCAGTAAAAATAACACCTCCTTATTCAGTATATCTGCTCCCTATGTCCATTGTTTTTTACTTGCTTTGAAAACAGAATTGAATTTTTACTCCTTGGGGAGCTCTTAAAGCTATGTCAGGGTTGGATTCAACACTCCATATCAACATTTTTCAGTTAACTTTTGACTGCACAATCTTGATTTTACAGGTGAAGATGTAAAAAGTAAAAGGACCCACTTGACCTTTCAAATCTCAGTTTCAGTTTGCAGGACAAGCAAATGAAAGTCTTGACTTAAACCAAGCAAATATAGGCTGGATGCGGAGGTTAAATAATACCAAAAGCATGTCTCTTCTTTTTGTATTATTATAATTATTTTATTTATAATCTTCTTAAGGCAGCTACAATTTAAGTTTTCAGTTCTGTCACTTTTTTTTTCCTTTTTTTTTTTTTTTTTTTGGTACTTGTTGCAATTAGGAAAATAGTGCAGGTGTTTAAAGGAAGTTGCATTCTTCGGAGAGCTCTGGGGAATGAAGGTATCATGAAGTAAACACTTTAAAGTACAGGGTTCACTTTTAAAAATTCTTTAGTTCACAAGTATTTTTAATTACAGATTTTGCTCCATAACTTAAATTTCAAATGTTTCTTTTAGATAATTTTGATCAACAGCTGTGGTTTCTTAGCCTACATGAGCTTTCAGCAAATGAGGTGAAGTATGATGATGTAATCAGTGGAGCAATAAATCGGTTGCAATGCCATTTTATAAACTATCTGTTTTTTTCTTTTGAAGGTGATGCCCATTGCTGTGTACCATTACACAGTATAATACCACATATTGTAGTCTGTTGTTGTAAACATCCCCGACTGGAAGCTGTAAGAGAAATTCTAGCTTTCAGTCAGATGTTTGCTGCATCCGGCTATTCATGGACAACATCAGAAGGAAAAGATTAGTTATAAATATATGTAATGTTAAAACTAACTTTTTAATTTATTTATATATATGCTTGTGACTTTCGTCAGAATACATGGAGGAAAGAGCAGAAATCCCAGAAACAGTCTGTATTTTAAATTTTTTTTTAAAGTGGCTTTCAGTATAAAGAATAAGTGACATTTATATTTTGAAAAATGTAGAAATTGCTGTCCATCCCAGAGCCTATTTTAGTAACGTCCACTACCCATCCCAAATATAAGATAAATGTTGTCTTTGGCAAGTGCAGTGAATGCCTGGGTTCTTTTTATTGTCATTGAGTTCCTGCTCTTTTAGCCTTCCATGAAGCCTGTTTGCCATCCTGTCTGCCAGTTTGCATGAAAAAATCCTAAAATGTGAAGTCCATGGTTCTTAAAGGGAAATCCTTACCCCTCTCCAGCACCTTTATGATGGTTAAAATGGCCAAAGTGGTATAAAGGGGTCCTAAAAGCCCTGATTCTGATGGAAAGAATTCTCCCAGTTCAGGCACTGAACACTTTCTGGAGAATCCAGTTTGAACTAGTATATGCAAGCCTCTCCAGGTGGTTTACTTCTCTGGGGTGTTACAACCTGAGTGAAATTGCCTAATTGGCCCTCACTATTTCCAGTTCTGGAGGATCTGTGGTCACCTTACCCTATGGAATTATATACAGTCCTTGGCCCACAATGATACATAAACTTAATACAGTTAAAGATATTGCAGGAAATTTCCATATCTGTCACAGAGGTGTCACCTGCAAAATTCCTAAAAAG
This sequence comes from Lepidochelys olivacea, assembly GCF_965140295.1. Lineage (NCBI taxonomy): Eukaryota > Metazoa > Chordata > Testudines > Cheloniidae > Lepidochelys > Lepidochelys olivacea. The sequence continues at coordinate 14,821,455 of NC_140412.1, forward strand.
AAAAGGGGAGGGGGGACCAGCTTATTTGTGATAACTGGAGAGAGATGACACTCCTATCCATATCTGCAAAAGTGTTTTGAATTATCACTTCGAATACATGAAAATTGCTGTTGACAAAGTAGGAAAGAGCAAGCTGGGTTTTGATCTGGTAGCTGGTGATCAGACCATTTTTTCATCTTGAGAAGCTTAGAGCACCCACAGATTTCTTTTTAACTTTGATTTTATGAAAGTGTTTGATCGTGTTACTTCGAAACCTTCTGGAAGATCCTGAGACATAGAATTCCAGCAAAGATTTTTAATTTGATAAAGGCTTTGTATGAAGAGTCTACCCGCTCCATCAGGAGAGAGCAGAGACATAATGATTGTTACTGGCATAAGACAAAGGTGGATGCTATCCCCATTTCTCCATTGTCATAGACTTTGTGATGAGAAGAGCAATGGTTGCTGCCGAGCACTCTGGTATTGTTTGGGCAAGAGATAAGTTGGGAGACCAAGACCATGAAAACAGGAGAGAATAGTGTCAATGCTGATGAATGTGTGATTGATGGAGAAGAGTACAAAAGAGCCGATGACTTCATTGAACTTGGAAATACAATATGTGCTAATGGCCGAAGAAGTGAAGGCAAGGATTGATAAAACCAGTGGATCATTTTCCCATTTTGTCAAGCATCTGGAAGAGTAAAAAGCGATATCTGCATGCTAAAGATTATACAGCTGTTGTCCTGCCACCACTTTAATATGCATTGGAGGCGTGGAACACAATAAGAAGCTCAATGCATTACACCAGTGTTGTTTAAGAACTATCTGGGGAATTCATTGGAATGATCATATAAACAACGTAGAAGTGTTGTTCGCATGGGTCAACAGGCTGTGGGCTCAATAATTAGACAAATGGATAGTCATGTTATCAGGCTACCAGATGGCAGAAATACAAGGGATTCCGCCAGGAGGGAAGAGAAGGTGTGAACACAAAAATGACCTATCTTAGGACAAACGAAAGGATGCTGCTGTCAAGGAGATGGCTTACTATGGAGTCAAACATCTTGCTGGGTAGTCAACAGTAGAGGAAAATAGGTTGTCTCATGCTGCTAAGCACAGGGGATTCTAAGTAAGTCGAGGCAAAAAGTAGAAAGTCTTACTTGACATGTATTTTGATATTAGACAAGGTGGACGAGGTAATCAATATTTAAATGTAAAGAACTCTCCTTTAAGCTTTTCCAAGCTTCTAGGTATCCTAACACATCAGCAAAATTCAGGCATGATTAAAATAACAATTTCAACAAACTCAGCTAGCCATCTATTAATAACTACTTTCCCACCTCTTCCCAAGGCTCTGGGAAGGAGGTAGTATTTTGGGTTCCTGGATGATTCTCTCCTTTTTCTTCCATTTACTTATGTGGATTCCTGATTTGAAGGGGGGTGGAGGTGGGAAAGGAGGAGTCCTAAGTGTCTGATTCTGTTACTTCTGCTTTTGTACCAGAGCAGTGTTTTTGGCTAAACTACTTCTTTAGCTCCCTGATTTTTTTTGTTGTTGTTTTTTGCAAATGATTTTTTTTATTTCCTGACACTTGAGCAGATAATTCATCCCAGTTTCTCTCATTTTTGATTATTATGAGAGCATCACTCTCCCTCTCCTCAGCCTCTTTAGGTGTTCATAATAGTCCTCATACCTGCATAATGTCATTAGACACTGTCAGTATTACAGAGCTTGTATGATGCTTTTTAGTCACGATAATAAAATTCATAATGGTTTATTCATTGGAGCAAGGCCTATTGGGATCTCTTGTAGCAGTGTTGGGAAATCCAGATTGCAGGCATTGGAGAATTAATGATTTGCTAACATGCACTGAGTGATTAGATGTATCACATGGTTTTATTTCATTTCTGTTAGTTACTCTCAGGTCTATTGTATCCAGCCATTGGCATGAAACATAAACAATCTAATAACTATACTAAATTGCTATTGATTAAATAGGCTTATTCGTAGTACTTAATGTTTATTCAGAGTTTTTACATCTTCAGAGTATTATGCAAACATAATTAATGAACTTCATTGTAATGATTTATTTAAATGAATAGGATCTGCCCAGGTTGGTAGCTTGTGGATATATTGAAAAATCTTTTGAAGTAATAAGAGTCTTGGTTTTAGGAAAATAAATAAAGGACACAGCAGTAAGGTTGGCAATCAGCTCTGTAGTTTGTTTTGTCCCTGAGTGTTAAGAATTTCAAAACAGTCTTCAGAGTAACAGCCGTGTTAGTCTGTATTCACAAAAAGAAAAGGAGTACTTGTGGCACCTTAGAGACTAACCAATTTATTTGAGCATGAGCTTTCGTGAGCTACAGCTCACTTCATCGGATGCATACTGTGGAAACTGCAGAAGACATTATATACACAGAGACCATGAAACAATACAGTCTGTTACTTAATTTTGCTATAATACTTGTGCCTACTAAGGTGAATTGAAGGCAGGGTTAGTCTTACTCTGAAACTATGCATTTTCTCCTAAGAGCCTTTATCATTTTTTATTTTTCTCTTGAACACAATCTTCTGTGGCCAATGGCATCGTAATCTTTCCAAATTTGAGGTGCTAGTGGTATTTTTGGTAATTTTAGTTGATATGACACTTAACTTCGTGACATATTTGTATGCATTAACAAATTTCATTGCAGCAAATACATCATACGAAATGCATTGAAAACAAGCTATCAGTCTTTAAGTACTTTTTAAACTGTAAAATATTTTTAATATAATCTATAACAAATCTGGCCTGAAAAATTTCATGTTAAAGATGCATTCTGCCGTTACAAAGCATCAAAATCTGGTGTTTGGTCTTGTGAAGAACATTTAAAATACAAAATAATTTGTGTCCCCGTTTGTTACCATGCTAAACAACTGGAAAAATATGGGTAACTGGAAATGCTGACAGGCCTCTCACTAGAGCACTGCTACTATGGGTTGGATAAGGGCAATATTTTTAACAACTGCACTACGAAACATGTTTCCAGGGAGACTAGAGACCCCCAAACTCTGGCTATGTTGATCTGTGGAGGGGGGCTAAGCACTGGAAAGCTATGGGGCTTGAGAGGATGGAGGACCATGAGCAAGCTGAGGCTTCAGTGAGTGATATGGCTGGTCTGTGGTCCCAGTATGTTTGATCACTTGCTTTGCTGACTGGATCTTGTTAGAATTTTATGTGTGACCATAGCGCATGATGCAAGCAATGATCTGTGACTGCCTAATGAATAGTGTGCTAAATTAAAGTAAGAGCTGGGGAAGAGGCAGATCAATAATCGTACAGTATTCTGGTGCAGAAACGGCTTGACAAACTGTTAATTCTAGACTGTTGCAATGCGCTCTCCATGGGGATACATTTTAAAATCATTTGAAGACTTAACCTGGTAGGTGGCTTGCTCATTGGATGGGGCATCTCACTGGAAGCACACGACATCCAGTGCTCCAGGATCTGCACTGGTTGCTAGTTGGTCTTCAGGTGGAGGAGTTGGTTATGACCTATTAGGCTGATCCCAGGCCAAGTAAGGCTTATCTAAGGGATCACTGCTCTCCCTTTTGCTGATTCCAGCAGTGGCAGTATAGTAGAGTGCTTAAGCTGGATCCCCCCCCCCTTTATTAAAAAAAAAAAAAAACGGGGTGGATCACAGAATGTTCTCTAAGGCTGTGGAGCTTGCTCCTCTCTTCTCTCCCTCCTCCTAATCAGAAATAGCCAAATTTTGGTGTCTTGCTGGGCACACTATAAAAGATGCCTGTTTGAGAGAGGGTTTGGAGAAGTCTGAGAGTATACTTTGTGGATAATGAAAAGTAGGTAGGTAGGTGGCTGGCTGAGTTGCTGTGGAACTGATTGCTGTGGAATGCTGCTGAGACTTGATTTTTTTCTATATTCTATATATTCTATATATATAGTGTATATTTAACTGCTGGGGAATTGGTGTGTCTATTTTCAGTCTAAAATAAATAAACCGTGCTGAAGGAGTAGTAATGTCAGTGCGCTCTGCTCCCACCCCCACATAGATTTGTATCAGTTTCTCATTGCTGGACAGCTGAGTGAGTGAGTGTATGCAGAGGAAAAAATGAAAAGAATATGAAATAGGGAGGAAGAAAACCACACAGGGTGTGGGGGGAGAAAAGGAAGAATTGCCTCAAAAAGGGAGATGTAATGAATGAGAGACCACTAATAGCAGAAGGAAATAAATTGAAATGAAGAACACAGTAAGTTAATTTTTTATTAAATGTTGGACGCTACAGTGTGACAAATACAAATTGCTTCTATAGTGACAATGTTATCTTGTGTAGTCCATAAAATTATTTTAGAATTCCCTTCAGTTTATCAAAACTGCTTATGTATCTTGAAAGCTTGTATCATAACAGAATTTGGTCCAATAAAATGGATTATCTCACCCACCGTGTCTGTCTACTATGCTGGGACTGACATGACTACCACAACACTGTGTATGTACATACCTGACAGAAACTGTTCTGGTAAATTGAGTGAGGTTTTGGGAGAATCTTGAGTTGCCCTTAAAATGCTACCTAGGCCACTTCCAACTACCAGTCCAGGCCTGAGACAGGGGGATTGTAACATGGCAAAGAGGTCTGTCAGTTGGAACATAGAGTTAATTAGGCAGGTGCAGCTGAGCCAATTATACCCCTTTTTGAGAGCTTTCATTCATTGTAGTCCCATAATTTATCTATATTTCTCACAAATATGGCATCCCCTTGTTTCAGTTTTTGAAAACTAACTGTATCAGAAATAATCATAAAAGTGAGATTATGGAAAGCTATTGAGTATCTGTAGCCTGATCTAGCTCAAAGGAACCTTGCTAGGTAAGTGTGGCAAGAGCATTCATCCCCAAGGGTTGTGAGGATCGCTTCTCCATTTCATGGACCCCTGTAGTCCAACGTGTGTGTGACTTAACATCCAGATGTCAAACGTGTGCTTTCTGATTTCTTAAGGAGTAATAACCCTATTGGATGTGTATTATGCATTCCTCCAAGATGTAGTTTACTTAATGTACTGAAGTTTATGCATCCAAAAGTGTGGCAGTGTATCTTGACTGCCAATGCAGTATTCGTATTGTTACTGATTTTTAGTTCATGTAAACATCCTACACTCAGCTGTAAAACATGGAACGGCTGGGAGGTGGATGTTTACTTCAACTGACTTGGAAAGGCAGCCTTCCTGAATAATCAAGTAACCTATTGGCAAGAAGAGACCTATGCAGTGGTTTGATTCAATAATATTGAAATAAGTTCTTCTACAGTAGTGAAAACCATAAAAGTATTTGTTGTATAAAAGCCTTAGTATTGCAACTCAAATGTTATTTGCCTATATGGTTTCACATATACTAGTCAATTTTTTTTGCAGTAATTGCTGGTTTGATTTTTTTAAAAAAAACATGCAAATAAAATTGAAGTAATCTGCCTCTGTTGTGTTTGGAAAATAGTTGTACCTGAATGTAGTTATTGTAAGGTAGATGAATATGGGTTTAAGTAGTTTAAACTATTACCGTTGTTGTACATCTGGCCTGTGGGAGTATTCCTGTACTGTCTCTCTGAATTATTTATATACCTATTTATTTATTTATTTTATTTTATTAAATACTTTAGTGTCATAGAGTCTAAAGACTACAGCGAGGTTGGGTTCTCTTTTACTGTTCAGAAACAAAAATGATGGTTCCTGTCCCAAAGAACTTAGTCTGAGACAAGATGGCAAGACAAATAAGTGAGCTGGGAGTAGAGGAGATGGGTAACAAGTCTGATAGGGTGTGTGCAGTTCTGGGCCAGTTAGTAGTACTGGTCACAACTTGTCACCTACCCAATCATTGTCAGCTTTCAGATATACAAGAAAAATGCAAATCAAAAAAGAAACAGTAAGTTTTGTGATGAATTATTCAAATGTAACACATCCTTATCAGCCTTTCCCCTCCCCACCCCATTCCATAGAAACCTACATTTGGTGGCAGTCTGTGAAATGTCTTAGGGTTTGAAAGGAAAAAACAAGTGACTTCAGTTTCTTAAAATATAGGGAGTCCTCGGACTTTGACACAATTCGTTCCTGAGAATTGCGTTAAGTCGAAACCGCTTTTCCCATAGGAATCAGTAGTATGAAGGGGGGATTGGTTCCTGAACCAAGGCTTGATACACTATTTTCACCACAACAATCCAGTTTTTTTGTACTAAATGAATTATAGATGACTAATGTTGCAACATCAATGTATTTACTGTTCACTGTATTTTGTAAACAGCATTCAGATAAACTTACAAACTCATGTATACTGCTCAGAATACTGGCAACACAGGCTCAGAAAGTCAGGGAGAATGGCGCACATGCTGAGCCTCAGCCAATCACTGTTCAAGCTTTCTGATTGGTTGAGCCTGGGGCTGGGAGCCAATCGGAAGCGACCCCTTACGGCACCGTACCAGTATAACGCAACCATGAAGTGATTTCAAGCAAACTTAATGCAAATTGAGCATCGTGAGGGCAAAACGGGCAGTCAATTGAAAAGCGTCGTAAGTGGCCTCCAATGTAAGTCTGGCGTTGTAAGTCCGAGGACTCCCTGTAATTAATATTTTGCATTATGGCAAGCCTTTTGGAAACCGATGACTGTTACTAAAAGCTGATTTGAAATATAGTTTCATAATTCAGCATTGGGAGAATGAGAGCAAGATGTAACAAGTTAAGAAGAAAAAAAATTACTTAAAATAGGTATAAAATATTTTTAAGATGTTCAGACTGATGGGGTGGGGTGTTGTAATGTAGAGGTAAATTTTTCCTAAAACGACACACATGAAATACTAACATTTAAAACTTGTATGCAGCTAATACAGTGGTTCCTATACTGTACACACATACATTGTGCAAGGATCACTGTTACATCTTTAGAAAGCTGTTAGGAGCCACCAACAAATTGTCACCCTAACAATCTTTCCACTATTTTATTTTTTACTTGTTTATACATATAGAATATTTGTGTGATTTGTGTAACATGCCTTTATTGCTGAGGTATACAGTATGTCAGGAAACAGCATTAATTTAACTTTAATTTTAAAACCTCAATCTTTTAGGAAAGATCCATGACTTGGGCTCCTAGGTGCTACAGTAATACAAACAAATAAATTAACAGGAAAGTTTTATACATAACACTTTTCTTCCATTAGTGTGAACCAGAAATGAGCAGGGCTACACAACAGGAAGAAGGCATAAAGAGAAATGTATCTGATTCTGCTTGGAACTATATACACACTTTTTGAAGAGTCATAGTAAACACTTGCATTTGTTTAGATTCTCTTACAATCTCCAGTTTACTTCCAAACTGAAGTTTGTTTAAAAAAAAATCAGAAAAGCCTTTGTACACATTTGCTCAAAACATTGAATGTACTTTGTGCATCAGTTCACTCTGTGTGTGTGTGTGTGTGTGTGTGTGTGTGTAAAAAAAATAAAACTCTCTAACAAATACCTTATTAAATATATAAATTCTGGCTTTTTCCGTAGTTTATATTTGAATTAAGTGTATGCATTGGCTACAGAAAACAAAGCAAACTTAAGAGTTTTCTAAATATATGGTAAACTAGTGAAATATCAAGAATGTATATGAATTTCTTTGTTTCATGTCATGTTTGTTATTGTAGCACATAGGACCCCCCAGTCACGGACCAGAACCCCAGTGTGCTTAGCACTTGACAGACACAGAACAAAAAGACAGTCCCTGCCCCCAAAGAGCTTGCTTGTGTTACCAAAAAGTGAACAAATTTCCTTTGCCTATCTGTAGAATCATAGAAATGCAGGTCTGCAAGGGACCTCAAGAAGTCATATCGTCCAGTCCCCTCCTTCCCCCCTACACTGATGCAGGATTAAGTTTTCCTGGACATCATATACGTACTATGCATAATGTATATGTTGTGAACTTGTTTTCTTATGTGCAAGGCATAAAAGAGGTCTTATTCTATTAAGTTAAAAAAGAGACTTTAATTCATTACAAATTTTCCTTCCAGAAGCATAACTACATGCTTAGATTAGATGTGTATATCCAGAAATCTATGGAAGTAAATATTGTCATTCTTGAACAAGCTAGTGTCTGTCTAGTTGTGTTTCTTCCTTTCTGCCACTTGCTGTTTAAAAGAGCTGCCCTTGTGGTAGCTCTCAGTGTCAGAGATGACACCATTTTGCTGAGTTGCTAATGTATCTCTGGTACCCCCAATTTTTCCTGTGTTAGAAATGTCCTCCAAAGGCTGCAGCACTTTGAAAACTCCAGCTAATAAGCTGGGTGATACAGAGGTGACTCCAGAGGTGCTGAGATTGCTTATGCCTCTCACGTTGTTCCTTTGCTGGTTCTACAGAGACACCTGCTCTTGAAATACTTTAGTATCAAGACTCGTGCTCTGTTGTATATGAGGGGATGCTGTCACTACCCAACGTCCTGGGTGCTTGTTGGCTTTGTTACCCAGGCAAGGAACTATCATGACTCTTGGTGTGTATTTCAAAACTGTCTTAAGGGTGTTAAATTGTGATTTTGCCAGTGTTAGCACTTAAATGGAGAGCGGGGGGGGGAGTGATACTATTCAGTAAATATTTGGAGGTCACATTAGTTTCAAAATATTTGCTTCACAAGTCTTTAATTGTGCTTTTTATAGCACATTAATTGAAACAAATTTCTAATGGATCTGAAGGGGCTTAATTGCTGCATTTACATGCAGTCCAGGATCACTAAAAGGTACTGGAGTGGGGATATGCTTATTCATAGCAGCATTGTTAAGTGTAAGGTTCTGATTCAAAAAAGCTTCCTTATTCAGAGCAGCACATAAGTGCCATTGACTTAAGTGGTACTTAAGTACATGTTCAAGTGCTGTCTTGAATAGGGATAATTTTCTGAGTTAGGGTCCTTAGACAATAGGCAGCAGTTAACTTGAAAATGTAATTGGTTAAAGTGATGCTATTTTGTTGTCAGGAAACCCCTTTTGGGTTAGCAGTAAGGTAAGGGGATGAGCCACTTGACAAATGACCAGAACCAGGTGTCTGAGGCTGTGTGACCTTTTTAGTGGCAGGCCAAACATGTTCTCTAATGTGTTGGGGGAGAAGAGGGTTTAATGGGGAAATGAGCACTGCCTCTGATGATGATTTCACTTAGCTGTTATTGTTAGCATTTTAAATCTAAAGATACTCTGTGAATTGTAAACTTTGTTGCTGCTCTCTGCCAAAAACCCTGTTTGAGTATAATAAAATCTAAGAATACGTTATTTGTTATCTCATTCACCCGCCCTTTCATCCAGAATTTTTTTTAAACCACTTTTCACATTTACTGGCTGATGTTTGTTCTACTTGCTTACAATGGTGTACTTGAAACTTAAATAATAAAGGATCAAAATCTGGACTTGTGCATGCATTCTCCATTGATTTGTGGTTGTTGTACATATTTTGGGTCTTTAAAATCTGAAAATCCATAGATGACCATATCTCTTTAGCATACTAGTTATTCACTATTTTCTTTAGGGTCCATGTTGTGCTTCATTCTTTCCAAACAGAAAAGAAGGCACACACAGCTCACAAAATGAAGATGGGCAAATAATGGGAAGGGATACAAAACACATGATTAAGCTTCTTGCTGTCAGTCAATGAGTTTTACATAAGCATCATGGAATAGGTGGGTTTCAGTCATATTGGTTTTAAAACTGATCAAAGCTCTTTCGCCATAATGGTCTGTATATTCTGAGAAAACAGCCCAGTCTAAGCTTGTTTTCAAAAGCACAACTTGGAGAAAAACGCAATGTTAATCTTTATTCTTAGTTTTTCTTACAAAAATACCTGCATCATTGCCTTTTATGCATAATAAAAATCTGTAATGTGTCTGAGGGATTGTAATGTGTAAATCTGTAATGTGTCTCAGTGGCTGAGCTAGGAAATAGTCATAGAGAACATACTTAACTATGTTGTTGCCTCACAACTAGAGTTGGCTGTGTCAAAGTCAGATTCAAGACACTCAAAATTTGTCAGACCACTCTGTTTATTAGCAAAGCGCTTTGCCAGTGCACCCAGATATGTGAGCCTCCTGCAAAAGCTCAAGCTAACTTATTTAAACAGATAAGGGAAAACCAATTTAACATAAGAGACAAAAGGAAGCAGAAACTGACCAATATACATACATATCTTTTTTGCATACTAACGTTTACCGGTCTCTTAACTCAGTAGGAGCTCTAAGTTAATTAGTTTGAGGACCCATTGTCTCACACTCCTTAATGTTTCTCTTCCTGACAACTATATTTCAACAAACCCTTCAAGCAGCATTTCTGTAATGAATTATAATTTCAATATAATTCATTTTACTTTCACAATCCCTCCTTTTGGTCAAGCTACGCAATGACCAACAATGACTGGGTTCCACATATCAATCGTTCTTTATCTCTTTGTTCATCAGTGATATTTAAAATCATCAAATTAGCACTCTGGTTTGGGGCAGCTATCTGTGTAGCATGCCTGACACAATTTTGGATACAACAGGAAAGTAACTGAAAACATACAAAAATTATTAGGATTCCAAACAGGAGAGTTAGGGCTCCCTGAAACAACCAGTTTCCTATGCCAGAGAAATTGAAAAGGTTACTTAGCCACTTCCATAAAGAACTTGGCTCTTTGTGGGGAAGATATGTGATTTGTTCTAAGTGGCTAGCACTATCTATTACCTCGTTGATGTTGTCTGGTATATATACACAGCAGTCTTTTCCAATGAGAGCACAAGTCCCTCCTTTTGCCGCCAGCACTATGTCCAATGCCTGACGGTTTTGGAGGGCCATCTGTCAGATTGCTCCTCTTTCTTTGGCCAGGACTCTTAAACTTTCTCCGGTTTCATTTGCCATTATTTCAACTACTGCTTGTAACCTTAGGAGCCTTTTTGCATGGTGTATTACTCCCCCTAATGGTATTAAGGAACCGCCAATAGCCTCTTCCCAGGTTAAGGGGCTTATGTTATTTACATACCATTGTGCATCTGTTAAGTCCCTTCTTTTTCTCCTGAAATTGTGGAGGCGTTCTCGAGGGAAGGTTCCTAGCACTTGGAATTGTGGGAAGAGTCAGGCGGGATAACAGATTCCTGACCAATTAGCTGGCAGTGCGGTATAAGCTCTGGTCCCACACACCCAGTGATGGCCTATTAAGGCCGGGAAGGGTTGGTTGCACCAATTTGTCATATAGGTATTTGCAAAGGAGGAGTAGTATCCCCCAAAGGGTACAGGGTAATTCTCTTTATGAGGAGTGGTGTTTGCATGACATTGAAAGATTGTATTGTTTTCACTAAGGTTATTGTAGGGGGAACATGAGATTGATTTCTCTGTTTGATCTCAGGTTGAGAAAAAATTCATATCTCCATGCCTGGCCCGCCACTTTTTAGTTTTGTTTGAATAATCCCATACACCATTGGCCACAATATGCTGAAGGCAATGGCTTTTCCCCAGATCCAGCCCTGTCCCATTACACATCCAACACCAATGACCTTTTCCCTCCACTACACTTATCCATTTAGATGCATTTATTCCCACCGCTTCCCAAGTGTCATTGTTCTATATTTTGTTAAACGGACGAGGCCTCCAGTGAGGTCTGGGAACTTGAGTGGGATAGCCAGGACAGGAACACCAGTTTGAGGGTGGGCTGGGATGTGGCTGCAGACCCAGCAATTAGAAATATTAAGGGTCTGAGCTATCCACACCTGCTGCTGGATAAAAGAATTGTCATCGTGGTCTCCCCAGACCATAAGATACCAGCAGCTGAGGAACAGGCAGAGGCACATGTTGGAGGTAAGGCTCTTCTGGTTCCCTCAGTTGAGGTTGTCAGAACCACAGTCACGGTTTTACCCCCACCAGGCAGTAGGTGCTAGGCTCACTACTGCTTTTTTTTTGTTCGTCGTCTGCTTCTGGCAACCCTTACGAGAGCGTAGATTGTAAGGTATTGCAGACTGTTCCCCTACGTCATCTTCTGGAGTCAAAATTGACTCTGCGTTGTCCTGAGGTGATGATTGGTTCTCTGGGGATGGTGCCTTCTTACACTGTGAAGCATGTATCCACGTTGCGATGCCAGATAGTTTAATAGCTGTCTGTGTAGTAAGCACTACCTGATGAGGACCCTTCCACCGGGGCTCCAAGGCATGCTTTTGATGATGGCACCGTACGTAGACCCAAGCACCTGGCTCAAGGTTGTGGCAAGCATCGGAGGTGGGTTCCGTGGGTCAGGCGGCTCGAACCTGTGAATGGAAGTGACTTACAGCTTGCATTAGTCCCTTGCAATACTGGAGGAGCGCACTATGAGTCAAGTTCAAATTTGGAACAGGAACAGTAATAGTAGTCATAGGGTGCATAGGGCGTCCCATAACAATTTCAAAGGGACTTAATTTATGCCTTTGGGTAGCCAGGGCACTTAACAATAGCTAGGGCAGACGGAAGTAAAACTGCATGCAGGAGGGCAGCGATGTAGGGTCCGTTTTTTAATAGGGGTACTGGCAGAGGTAAGGAAAGCCCGAGTTTGCCAGAGGGTACCAAAGTCATGTACAACCCCAAAAGCGTAGTGGGAGTCAGTGTAAATGGTGGCGGAGCGTCCTCTGCCAAAAAGCAGGCACGGGTGAGGGCAACTAATTCAGCAACTTGTGCTGAGGTTACAGAAGGTAAAGGCGCAGCTTCCAGGGTTTCAGAGAGTGAAACTACAGCGTATCCTGCAAGGAACCATCAGTAAAGAAAACAAGGTCAGAGTTAGGGAGGGGACATCAGAAAGGTTAGAGCACAGGACGGTGACAGCAGACACAGTTGCAAGGCAGTCGTGGGGATCACCGTCATTAGACGAAGGAGCATGGTAGGGTTTAACTGAGAACGCTTTATGGTGATATATGAAGCTGATATTATATAAAAGTAAAAGTTCATACCTGGTAAGGCGGGCAGAGGAGAGGTGGCCTGTGTTACGTTGTAGCACAAGAGTTTCTACAGAGTGAGGGACCAGGAGGGTTAGAGGAGAGCGGAGAACAAGGGAATCAGACATTTCGACTAGGTGTGCTGCAGCAGCCACAGCACGCAGGCAGGGGGGGTAAGCCTTGGGCAACAGGGTCTAAAGTGGCAGAGATATAAGCCACTGGGTGGTTCTTTTCTCCGTGCATCTGAGTGAGAACTCCAAGTGCACACCCAGATCGTTCGTGGCAGAAAAGGGTAAAAGGCTTAGACTAGTTAGGCAGCCCTAAGGCAGGGGCAGAAGCCAAACCCTGTTTGAGGGAAACAAAGGCAGAATTGGCCTTAGGGGGCCACGGCATGGGGTCAGGCACAGAGAATCGAGTGAGTTCCTGGAGAGGTTTTGCAAGGGAGGCATATTGGGGAATCCATTGTCTGCAAAATCCAGCCATGCCTAAAGACTTCTGGACCTGGCGTGGGGAGCGGGGTCGGGGAAAGCTAAGGATAGCTTGGACGTGGGTGGGAGAAAGTGCACGGGAACCCTGGGAGAGGAGAAAGCCAAGATATGTGACAGAAGCTTGGCAGAGTTGTAGTTTAGAGTGAGAAGCTTTGTGACCCTTATTTGCTAGGGCAATAAGGAGCACTAAAGAGTCAGTTTCAGAGGCAGACAATGAAGGGGACTAGAGGAGTAGATCATCTACATATTGGACAAGTGTGGACCTGGACGGGAAAACAAGGTCAGCAAGGTCTCGGGCTAATGCTTGGGAAAAATATGACGGGCTTTCAGTATACCCCTGGGAGTTGTTGTGATCGCCTATTGATCCGATGCAAGGATGCCAGGCCAATTAATGCATCTTCCTCATTGTCATCCCCAGAATTTAACAAGGGGTTTTCTTCATCCTTTCCCACAATGAGATGGGAGTATGAAGGGGGATGGGGTCGATCCTGGTTTTCTTGGAGAATGGGATAAAGGGGAGTGCTCGGTCTGGCAGCGGGAGAGGAGGCTTCTAATAAAGCTTTTAACTTATCATTTGAATCTTTGAGAGAGGCAAGTTTTGATTCTGTCCACCTATGATTTGCCTCTTCCCACCACTGCATGAAACAATCAACCTCTCCTTTTGCCAATTTAATTTTAGGTTGGCCGAGTTTGTCTTTTAAGACGTCTACTCGGTCTTTGTCCCAAGATCCTAACAGTGGCCACTGAATTTTGGGATTCTCCTGAATTAGCCTAGACCATTTTTCCAGAAATTTACAGGAGTCTGGACCCTTCCTAAAATACATAAAATGAGCCGGCGTTCCTTTAGGGAACTGTCCTTACTTAGGCGTCTTGTTACCCATACAAAAGGACTTTACACACCAATCACACAAGAAGGAAAGTCGGGTTCGTCAGAGCGATGCCCGGTGCAACACACGAAAGGAGCCCACAGGCTACTGCCTCAATCGCCCTTGCTTTCACACCAAGGGTTTTTACCCAAGGTGCTTTGTGGCTGCGATTGTGCAGATTTCACTCACTCAGACTGTGGGGAGAGGAACTCTTTGGTCAGCCAATCCCCGGACAGAGACGGCACCCAGACTCAAACACACCACAGGGAAGATGGCTAGACACAGAGACAAGACAGTCCTCAGTCCGGACAAAACTCAGGAATAATTACCTGACCAGATTCCTGATGTCAGATCCCGGGATCCCTATCAGAACAGAGTGGGAACCAACAGGTTCGATAGCGTAGACTTCACTGTGGTCATGCACCCTTCCGTTCTGGCGGGAGGACTGCTCGGGCCAAATGCCCAGATGCCGGCTTGCCACGGCCATCCTAAGAACGGTCAGGAGTCACACGGCCCCAGTGAAGACGGTTGCCATCTCGGTTAGTCAGATTCAAGACTCTCAAAATTTGTCAGCTGCTCCTTGTGGACTGAGCCCACAGTAAGAACATTTATCAAAGGAGAGCTTAAATTTAGGCTCCTAAATTGGTTGAATTTCAGAAGTGTTCTGTTACTTCAGTGGAATTCTGCAGGTGCTCAGAAACTGAAAGTCAGAAAACTTACTTAAGTGACTAAAGTTAGGCAGTTTTTTCAAATTTTGTTGCTTTCAGTGATGTGAGCTAAACTGTAAAAAGGCACTTTCCCGGTGTGGACACACTTATTCCAGAAGTAGTTACACAGTTATAGTTTATGCTGGTATATTTTTCCATGTAGACAAGCCTTTAAGCACTATCCTAGTTTGAAATTTTTGACTTCTAATTGCACAGTCACTGGCAGAGCCATGATCAGAAATCCGCCCCCCCCCCCCGCTCCCTTGATTCCAGTTCTCAAGTTAGAACTTTTATAAGTAATGTATAAAGGTGACCTACAGTGTGCAGAAATGGAGAAAAACAGAAAGATTTCCAATCTTAAAAGCTTGGAATTAATTCAGAGATCTATAGAAAGGTCCATATTGACTTCCTATGCAGAGCATGAACAATGTCAGCAGTAAGAAGAAAAGGAGTACTTGTGGCACCTTACAGACTAACCAATTTATTTGAGCATAAGCTTTCGTGAGCTACAGCTCACTTCATTGGATGCTGCTCAAATAAATTAGTTAGTTTCTAAGGTGCCACAAGTCCTGCTTTTCTTTTTGCGAATACAGCCTAACATGGTTGCTACTCTGAAACAATGTCAGCAGTGAAATCTTAAATCTGAGATGCACATCATAAAGCACAGGTGATGTTAATTTAGTGAAGCATTAAAGGAGGATTGATGCCATGTCAGTAACACAACTCATGGATTTGAATTGCAGCAGTACCTTTTTTTCACAAATAAGCTTTCTGTCTAAAATTACCTTAATTGTGTAGCATTCTAAAAGACTGCAGACACTTATGGGAGGAGAGCCAATAATAAGTGTGACTTGAATCTGAAGTGGAAAAGGCAACACTAACAATTATAACCTGAGGATGCTATGCTTTACTTTTTACTGCTGTCGAATGTTACTAGCTCCAACACTTCTCTGAACAGCATCAAGAGAAATGAGTGGTTAAAGGGCCCTGTCAAGGTATCTTGTCATCACTTTATGTTCACTGTTTAGTGCTAGATATGCAGAATTTTTTTTATAAATTCCAAGATGGATTTTTAACCCCTTAGAGTAATAAAAGCATTACTTTCATCCTTCCCACTTGCATACTGCTTTGATGTAAAATGCTTTTTCAATTTATTTTATTTAATTGTAGCACTGAAGTATTTTGCTTTAAGGAAAAGAATCTAGCAGAAGTAAAAAGTAGTGCATGAACTTTTCGTGCATAATTAAGGAAATGTAGTTCTGTCAGTTTGGATCAATCAACCTTTGATAGCATCTTTTTATCAGAGAAATAACTTCCTGTAAGCAATGTTATGTCTTAGAAATTGACCAGTTTAAGAGTTTTTTTAAAAAAGTATATTTCAATTCTTTAGGAAGATAAGGCACATTTAAAACTGCAAAAAAAAAAAAAAAAAAACATTGTGGGAAACTAGGAAACCATGCTAAGAATTTCAAAGATAAATGTGCAGTCATTGAGCCCAGTGCATTTTATAAGACCGAAAATCTAGATAATTCTTCACTAAATCTCTCTAATTTCAGAATAAAACACTAGTTGCAGATTTGAAACACTATCTAACAATCAGTGGAAAATTAACTTCCTATCTTATTTGTCTGATAGGAAATACCCAGCATTTATTACCGTAATTAACTTGTAAAAAGGAAGTGGTTCCGTTCTTCAGTTTGACTTCATTTAAGCCTTTAAATAATGTCAGTGGGGAAAGTTACACAGTGTTAAGTGAGATTTCCTAAAAACAAGATCAGCTCACTACTCTTTCCCTCCCTTCTCTGTCATCCCCCCCTTTACCCCTCTCTTTTCAGGGTATACCTGAGAGGTTTTTAAGAAGCTTCACTTTTGGTGAAAAATCCATTAGATGCTATCGCTGGCTGCTTTGTAAACAAAATTGATGTCATTGACAAAGAGCTGATAGTGTCCTTTTTGCTGTATTAAAAAAATTGACAGTCCTTATCCTGAAGAGCTTGCAATCTAACAGAAAGAGGAGCTGGATTGTAACAGGAGGGAGCATTTAGAGAAAGTTAGATATGTAATTAATACTTTCACTTACCATGGAGTGTTGAGGATTAGAAATGCATTGACTGGGGTGTGTGCGAAGTATTATTTCTAACACTTCAGTCTAATGGTAGGAGAACATTTCTATTAGTCTGCTCTCTGAGAACGGAGCCTGAAAATTGCATGGGAGAAAAATAACCTTTAATTTTTCTTCCAATGTGTTCTAAAAATGCATAAATGAGTGACTACCTTAGCTTTGGTGTAATCTGTTATACTTCAGAAACTTGATGTTTTGCCTTCTTTGTCCAAGAATTCGTTTCATTTCCTTATCTCCCCCTCCACACACACACTCACTGTAGCAGATACAATCTTGCAAGCTGACCCATTTCTTCTGTCTTGCACAATATTTATCACAAGGTTTCTTAGTTCCTTCTTAACTAGGCAGAAAATTGACTTAATAGAAACAGAAATTAGTCAAAAATTAAAACCTTGAAAAATCAGATTTAAAAATAAATTTTGGACAGAGTGGATGTGCAATCTACATTTAAAATTCTAAAAATACAAAGGTGATGTATTACAAAAGTTGAGACCTGCACTCTTATATGACTGAGTAGCTCCTCAATATGACAACTCTCCCCTTTACTAATTTTTACTTTATAATCCAGAGCTTGCACTTTGGGTATCATGTCTGTCTCATAGAATCATAGAATAACAGAGTTGGAAGGGACCTCTGGAGGCCATCTAGTCCAACACCCTGCCCAGAGCAGGACCGATCCCCAACTAAATCATCCCAGCCAGGGCTTTGTCAAGCCTGACCTTAAAAACATCTAAGGAAGGGGATTCCACCACCTCCCTAGGTAATGCATTCCAGTGTTTCACCACCCTCCTAGTGAAAAAGTTTTTCCTAATATCCAACCTAAACCTCCCCCACTGCAACTTGAGACCATTACTCCTTGTCCTGTCATCTGCTATCATTGAGAATAGTCTAGATCCATTCTCTTTGGATCCACCTTTCAGGTAGTTAAAAGCAGCTATCAAATCCCCCCTCATTCTTCTCTTCTGCAGACTAAACAATCCCAGTTCCCTCAGCTTCTCCTCCTAACTCACGTGTTCCAGTCCCCTAATCATTTTTGTTGCCCTTCGCTGGACTCTCTCCAATTTCTCCACATCCTTCTTGTAGTATGGGGCCCAAAACTGGACACAGTAATGAGGCCTCACCAATGTCGAATAGAGGGGAACGATCACGTCCCTCGGTCTGCTGGCAATGCCCCTACTTATACACCCCAAAATGCCATTGGGCTTCTTGGCAACAAGGGCACACTGTTGACTCATATCCAGCTTCTTGTCCACTGTCACCCCTAGGTCCTTCTCTGCAGAATTGCTGCCTAGCCATTCGGTCCCTAGGCTGTAGCGGTGCATGGGATTCTTCCGTCCTAAGTGCAGGACCCTGCACTTATCCTTATTGAACCTCATCAGATTTCTTTTGGCCCAATCCTCCAATTTGTCTAAGTCCCTCTGTATCCAATCCCTACCCTCCAGCGTATCTACCACTCCTCCCAGTTTAGTGTCATCCGCAAACTTGCTGAGGGTGCAATCCACACCATCCTCCAGATCATTAATGAAGATATTGAACAAAACTGGCCCCAGGACCGACCCTTGGGGTACTCTGCTGGATACCGGCTGCCAACTAGACATGGAGCCATTGATCACTACCCGTTGAGCCCGACAATCTAGCCAACTTACTACCCACCTTGTAGTGCATCCATCCAGCCCATACTTCTTTAACTTGCTGACAAGAATACTGTGGGAGACCGTGTCAAAAGCTTTGCTAAAGTCAAGGAATAACACGTCCACTGCTTTCCCTTCATCCACAGAACCAGTTATCTCATCATAGAAGGCAATTAGATTAGTTAGGCATGACTTTCCCTTGGTGAATCCATGCTGATTGTTCCTGATCACTTTCCTCTCATCTAAGTGCTTCAGAATGGATTCCTTGAGGACATGCTCCATGATTTTTCCGGGGACTGAGGTGAGGCTGCCCGGCCTGTAGTTTCCAGGATCATCCTTCTTCCCTTTTTTAAAGATTGGCACTACATTAGCCTTTTTCCAGTCGTCCGGGACTTCCCCCGATCGCCATGAGTTTTCAAAGATAATGGCCAATGGCTCTGCAATCACATCCGCCAATTCCTTTAGCACTCTCAGATGCAACGCATCCGGCCCCATGGACTTGTGCACGTCCAGTTTTTCTAAATAGTCCCAAACCACTTCTTCCTTCACAGAGGGCTGGCCACCTCCTCCCCATGCTGTGCTGCCCAGTGCAGCAATCCGGGAGCTGACCTTGTTCGTGAAGACAGAGGCAAAAAAAAGCATTGAGTACGTTAGCTTTTTCCACATCCTCTGTCACTAGGTTGCCTCCCTCGTTTAATAAGGGGCCAACACTTTCCTTGGCTTTCTTCTTATTGCCAACATACCTGAAGAAACCCTTCTTGTTACTCTTGACATCCCTCGCTAGCTGCAACTCCAGGTGTGATTTGGCCTTCCTGATTTCACTCCTGCATGCCTGATCAATATTTGTATACTCTTCCCTGGTCAGTTGTCCAATCTTCCACTTCTCGTAAGCCTCTTTTTTGTGTTTAAGATCAGCAAGGATTTCACTGTTAAGCCAAGCTGGTCGCCTGCCATATTTACTATTCTTTCTACACATCGGGATGGTTTGCCCCTGTAACCTCAATAAGGATTCTTTAAAATACAGCCAGCTCTCCTGGACTCCTTTCTCCATCATGTTAGTCTCCCAAGGGATCTTGCCCATCAGTTCCCTGAGGGAGTCAGTCTGCTTTTCTGAAGTCCAGGGTCTGTATTCTGCTGCTTTCCTTTCTTCCTGTGTCAGGATCCTGAACTTGACCATCTCATGGTCACTGCCTCCCAGGTTCCCATCCACTTTTGCTTCCCCTACTAATTCTTCCCGGTTTGTGAGCAGCAGATCAAGAAGAGCTCCGCCCCTAGTTGGTTCCTCCAGCACTTGCACCAGGAAATTGTCCCCTACAGTTTCCAAAAACTTCCTGGATTGTCTGTGCACCGCTGTATTGCTGTCTATGGTAGATAATTACATAGGTCCAATCACCATAGCAACTAGGTGTTAAAGGTATACATTTTAGAAAGTCAAAGTTTTGATCTTCAGTCTTTACCTCTGTCACCCAAATCTGAAATGTGCTCCGTTTCTCTGCAAAAATCAAAAACAAAAAAAACACTGGCCTAATTTTTGGTATCTGCTGTTTAGCCTTTACTTTTTGGAGAATAAACTTATATTCAAAAACTTATATTCAAGTTTTGGACCATTGAACCTTCCAGAGAGGCATGATGTCTAACTCAAATGGGTGTGCATTTCAAAGTCCTACCATCAAAGCTTGAATCCAGCATTAACTCCCATTGTCCTCACTGTGCATGAGCAGGACTACAGCATTGTCCATTAGGCCTGATCATGCATCGAGTGAAGCTGGAGAGTTTCAGGTTTCAGTTTTTCAGTTTGCTTGAATGAGAGCGGTATTGGATGTGGAGTTGATATATTCATTAAACCTGTGTATTTAAATTATTTTTGGGATGACATACAGTTGCACAGAGGCTGTTCCTATTTTAATAGATTTACATTAAATATATAGCATTTTCTCTCACCTCCCAAATATCTGTAAAAAGAAACCTATATAGAACTCACCACTGTTTACAATAAACCTCACTACAGAGGAAATGAGTGATATTTTACAAATCCTTATTATTAAGCACAAATGTAGTTTTCAGAAAGCTGAACAATCAGATTCAGCTCTGTCAATGAGCGCGTATTAGTCTCTGCTTTTAGATAAATAAAACATAGTTGAGGTGGTAATTCTTTGTGCTTTATATAGCAAAGTTCGGGAAAATTTAAATGAATGCATTAGTGGTGTGGTATAAAGAGTGGTTCTGAAACTTTTCTATACCGGGATGTCCCCTCACTGAGAGGGTTGGGGGTTGTGACTGCCCTATGTCTCTTCAATATGTCACTTGCGATCTTCAGCTTGAGAACTTGACCTATCCCACACCTGGGGAGAAGCATTCTGAGCAAGCCAATTCTGATCAGTGACATTTAGAAAGGGCAGCAGAGCTTCACTGAGCTAAGAAGGTCCTTGTGTTTGAGATTAAATATGCACTTCACAACTGCCATGGGAAAGCCACCAAATCACAGTGTGGAAGAGGAGCTGTCGACATTGAGTGTCTGCCTTTTCCCTTGAAGGGGCGTGCAATGGTATGCTTATGTGATTAACGATCACAACTTTTCAGCCTCATCAAATAACCTTTTTTTTCCTGTTCCCCTGGACTCCTTTTTTCTGCCAAAGCTTTCCTGAGACTAAATGGATTGGGGTGCGATAGACTACATTGTAGTCAGAATTCTGCTTCTGTGTTTCCTGTGAGATGTTGGATGCCATCAGTTGCGAATAAACAGGGATGCCAATCAAACCCAGCTGTAAGAACTGATTGATGGACTGCATAAAAGATTCCCTCCCCTTCTCCCCCCATATCGTGTCCTGTCAGTGGACAACAGAACAAGTTCTCATGGTCCCACTCATACTGAACAAATGTTAAGTTAGGCAGAAACACAACAGTAGTTTTATCCAGGTACATTGAGAAATACTGGCTCCTGTGAACTCTTCTAAACAGCTGTTTCTCAGTGTTGGCAGCCATGTCATGGATTTGTCAGCTGACCACAACATCAGCGCGCAGAATTGCTTTTAATTGACTGGCGGCAGCAGATCCCAACATAACAGTAACGGCATCCAAGACATGAGATGCAATAAATGTTTCTGTAATGATGAGACTTGTCAGCTTTCACTATTCAGAATTATTCAAAGTCTTGATGTTCAAAGGTTTTCTTGTTTATAGCTTTGCCACTCAATAAAACATTTTGAGTTTGTGAACCCATAAGCTTTCACTCGATGTGTTCAGGGGCATTCATTTGTAAAGATGGATACTTCCTGTCTAAATGACTTGGTACTCTGTCCTTCTAATGTGCATCCAGAATCCTCTGCCAACTACTAAGACAGTTCCTTAGAATCACTGCGGTAGCTGACACCCGTTCTGTTGCAGGCTTTTGTCTGAGACCCTTGAAAGGAAAGTCAAGCTGCAAACAATGGATCTACAAAAGAGGGAAAAATAAGAATGGAAGTGGGCTAATGACTGCCCTGCTGCCTGTGTCTGTAGATCAGTACAGGGAGCATGCACTGTACTCCAGTTAGCTTCCCCTTGGCAGCAAAGCTGGAGAGCAAGAAGCAGCTGTAGGCTGATCCATGGCAGGGAGACAAGATGTTGGGTACCTGCCTACAGCAAAATGGCAAATCCTGTGACAATGGAAAATGCCAAATTCATTGAGTTTCTATGTATGTAGCTCCCACTCCCAGTCCAGGAGTCCAGAAAGTTTTCTTTAGGAGTGTAAGGTTGCACATGCACACTTCATGCCCTCATGCTCCGAGAACATAAAGGGTGGTGCAACCCCTCCCACGCTTCCATTCTTTCTGATTGCCCTTCAGCAGAAATGTAGAACAAGTGTGTCTCACCTACATATCTAACATAGGATAGTTTCTGTAAATATTGGTGGTATTAATATTTAGTTCTTTCAGTATTTTTGTGCTTCAACCCATTTGGTGCTACAACATAAAAGTTCTGGTATAGACATTTTATTTACTTAGATGCCTGTTACCGGGACTATTCTGTTATGTCACAGCCTTGTTCCTCAGTTTTTAAATCTTGTCTCTCATGTGGGTCTGTGATTCCCCTCAAGGACAGACATGAGAAATGTGATACTGTTTAGGAGAGAGCCATGTTTCCTCTAAAAGTGGTGATATTTGAAAGCCTTGCAAGAAATGCACTCGGAAGGAAAGAGTCTAGACTTAAGATTTTCCTTATGGAAAAAGCTATGAGACTTGCCTCAGACTCAGAGCTTGAGAGGTCAGGACAGATCAGCCCCCTTGGAGTCAAGGCACAGTCCATGCTCTGGAAACTAGATAAGTCAGCCTGTGATCCAGAAGCTCAAAAAGACCTAATAAGTCCTTTAAAGACATGGATCCCCAGCTGAAAGTATCATTGGAACAGTCAGATACTGCTGCTGTGTGAGGGAAAAAAGAACATACTCCTCCCCCCTCCCCCCAAGTCAGCTTCTTGGCACCAGCTGGTGTTCTTGGTGATGCACAAAAGAATTCTGGGCAACAAACTCTGAAGGAAGATAAGGTAGCACTATACCAGTTGGCATCAAAAGTACAGCACCAAAGTCTCAACCCTCAGAACTGGCAGCTTCATTGACATTGGTGTATCCTCTGACTCAGGTGGCACCTACAATGCTGTCAGCAATGTTGTAGTCTACTCTTCCATTTCCAGCCCCTCCCCACTGCTTCCTGGGCATCCAGATTGCTGGCTCTGAAAGCACCAACCTATTCTCCTATTCAGCCTATTCTCTGACAATGATCTCGTCTTCTCCTCTCATGAGGAGATTACTGTAACCCCAGATCTGGAGTCGCCCCTGTTTGGACGCATCTCTTCCTTCCTTAATCGTTTGTGTTAGAACATGGACCCAGGGTTCCAGTGATGAAAATCTCACTTTGCTGTTCTGTTTAAAGGTCAGGAAAATCCTGCTATGCTCACACACGTGATTGTCCCTGCTGGGACACTTGTCCCTCCCCGCATTGGAGGACTTTTCATCTTCACCTGTCTCAAGCAGGAAACCATCTCCATCACACACATAACCCTTGCCCCCACTTTCTAGGGAGAGTAGCCAGCATAAGCTCTCATCTCATCTCAGGTCCACCTCAAGATTCCTCTTTTCCTCCCGAGATGCTAGCACCCTGGTCCTCAATGCCTCACCTTTTTGGCAGCCAAGCCTGGCCACACTGGACTTCCTTGGTCTCACCATCCAGGGCATCAGTTTCCTCCTCCCATTGAGATCTAGGGGTAGATCCTCTCAAAGATCCTTCAGAACCTGCCCACGCTCCTCTAAAACAGACAAACTCCGAGATTCAGCAACCACTGATGGAAGAGGTGGAGAAAGTACATCAGTAGGAATCTTTCTTCTCCCCCCCCCCACCCGCCCATCCCCATCTCCCAAATGCTTTTCATTTTTCTCTCCAGAGGAGGCCATGATGTTATTGGTACCTACAACTATAGATGACTTTAAGGCTTTTAATGAGCTTTTAAGGAAGATGGTGGAAATACTAGAAATTCCTCTGGAATAGGCAGGAAAATTCATAAAAAATTTGACATTTTACATCCAGCTACTCAAAACAGAGTGGCCCTAACCATTGATGAATGTATCATTGAACCTGCAAGGGACTTGTAGGCAACATCAGCTTCTATCTAAGCAATCTCCAATGAGCTGGATCGTAAATATAAAATATTACCTCAAGGATTTTAATTCTTCTATACTCCTCTGTCTCCATAATCTCTGGTCATCACTGCTGTTAATGAGAGATCCAGAGAAGCTCTAAGGGCCATACCAAGGGGAAAAAAAATCACTGAAAGCTGGATCTTTTTGGCAGAAAAATATATTTCTTTGCTTCCCTCTAGGTCAGAATTTCAAACTATACTGGTCCAGTGGTAGGCCAAGTATAATTATATTCAGTGGGATAGAGCAGTGGACTTAATAGACAAACTTCTGGTTTTAAGAGACAAATTTAAATCAATTCAGGGGCAACTGATTGCAGAATCTAAAGTAGCATGCAAAGATGTTTTTGCTGATACAGGAGCAAGAGTGATGGCAAATGGAATTGTCATGAGAGGGGACTCGGCTATCTGCATGTGGTCTGCCCATGGAGGTTCACACAACAATTCAAGACTTTCCTTTTGATGATCAGGACTTGTTCATTACTAAAATGGATGACGCATTACATTCATTAAAGGATCCTAGCACCACATTCAGAGCCTTGTGCCTGTATACCTCAGAAGAAGACACTAC
Source organism: Lepidochelys olivacea (assembly GCF_965140295.1). Lineage (NCBI taxonomy): Eukaryota > Metazoa > Chordata > Testudines > Cheloniidae > Lepidochelys > Lepidochelys olivacea. Next base: position 14,846,404 of record NC_140412.1, read on the forward strand.
AGGCCGCATGCTCCCACTAGGCAGAGACCTCAACCATCTATCTTGGGCTGTTTCTACCATCAAAGACCTTCTGATCAATTTAGACAAAGATCAAAATTTCAGAAGATGTAGCCCTCTGCTTCATTCTCTGGCACCGTGAAGACAAGCCATGTTCTAAAAAAGCAGTTTTGATGCCACAATCGAGGATACTGTTCCAGCTAATGTGCATCTATATTGCTCTCCCTGTATCCTCCCCCTACACCTCCCTTTGGTTCTTGCCTTTCATTCTTCAAGGCTTGTGCTAGAGTTACTATGGGCCACTGGGTTCTTCAGTTCATCCAGGATGGTTATACCATTCAATTACAGGGTATCCCTCCTCCCAGCCCTCCCTCTTCAGAGATCTATCTCACAAAGTCATTATGTAACCGGAGAAACTCTCTGAATCATGTGTGGGAACAGAGTTGGTACCTTACGAATTCACAAGAATAAGATTATATTCCCCCTATTTCCTTATTCCAAAAAAGAAGGGAGGATGCAGACTCATTTTAAACTTCAGGTTCCTCAATGCATATGTTCATTACGTCGAGTTCCACATGCTGACCCTTACCTCTATTAAACCCTCCTGAAACCCATGGACTGGTTCAGTACCCTAAATTTATGGGATACATACTTTCATGTACTGATTCATGAAGCACACAACAGATCTTCTACATTTCGTAGAAGCATGTAGTCATTATCAATTCATGTATTTCTCTTTTCCTCTGTACGGCACTTTGAGTTTCTAAAATGTGCCTGTCAGTTGCTGCAGCTGATCTTCACCATTTAGGAATACATGAATACCCTTACCTAGGGGATTGGCTGGTTTGAGGGACATCAGCACAGCAGGTAGAACAGTCAGTTCAACTAATCTTGCACCTAATTTCACGTTCAGGTCTCATAGTCTAAAGAAACCCTACGTAATTCCAATGCAATCAATAGAATTCGCTGGAGCGATCTTGGACTCCCAGAGTAGTGAAAACCTTTCTCGAGAGACTCCAGAACATCTATCACCTAAGTATCACAGATTCAAGCTTGCCCTTAAAAACTCAGTAAGGATCTATCTTCAGCTGTTAAGACGTGTAGCCTTGTTTACCTATGTGATGCCCTTTCCAAGACTCCGCCAAAGATCTCTACAGTCAGATCAAATGAGTACTTTTGTCCAAGTATTCACAGTTTATCTCTTCAATGGTGGCTATGGTGGTTGAATTCCAGCAACATGTGTCAGGGAAATCCATTTAAAACACCAATCCCTGTCGAGACACTGATCTCTGATGCCTTCAGGAAGGTTGGGTGGCTTACTGATGTAAGCAGAGTCAGAATGAGCTCTACCCTGACGTCGGGTGGTGAGCTGTGGAAAAGGACTTTAGGGACTGATCTCGTTTGCATGGGCACACCCACTCTGCCTAGCATGATGGACTGCTTGCTCAAATGGTCACTTTGGGATCCCCAGTCTCTTTGTTATTTGGGGTAGGAATAATAAAGTGGTGTTATCCTGGTTATGTGAATCAAGGACAGTAGAACTGTAGTTGGCATTTTATGACGGAGGGACTCGCCTTCAACTAAGTAACACTCGCTAGGCGAGGGACATGGGTTCCAAAGCCCAGTGAATTGAGAGAGGCTGGGGACAGGTATGTGTACCTAGCAGTGCGGGCCCTTTCTGAGGGCCCCAAACACTGCTTTGACCCCTCCTCTCTCCACGGTGTAATAATAGAGCTAATTTTGACTTAGGAGTCTTGTTAGGTGCTGCAGAGCTGAAATCACTGATTCCTAGGTTTAAGCAGTAGACCTACTTTGAGCTAGTGGTTCTGAGTGTGCCAGCACTGAGCCGAGCCGCCCGCCCCATTCACAGCTGAAATCAGTAAAGAGCTGAAGTTACTAAGAGCTGAAATCACTGAGAGCTGTGTTGTGTTGGGGGGGGGCTGAAGACAAGTTGGTGAGTGGCTAGCAGGACAGCTGGCAGAGCGGATAGCAGGGCGCCTGGCAGAGAGAGTGGACGGCTGGCGAAGTCTGCAGCAGAACCCCACGGAGAGGCATGGCAATTGGCCATCAACCTGAGCAGCAGAGCGTGTAAGATGCTTCCTATACTTCCCCCCACTTCCACCCAGGCTGGAAGGTACTCTGTAGATGAACTTCTGAACTCCTGGGGGCTGCACTGACCAAGGACAGAAACTGTGGGAGGGGTGACTTTTGGGTTGCTGTCCTTACCCTGAGGGGAAAAGGACACTGGCATACTTACTTGGGGCTGGGTTTTTTGCTCATGGGTTGTGTTATGAATCCTGTTTGTGGTGTTCCCCCAGCATAATGCCTCATTGTTTCCCTCCTTTATTAAAAGGCTTTTGCTACACTCGGAGTCTGTGCTTGTGAGAGGGGAAGTATTGCCTCTTAGAGGCGCCCAGGGGGGTGGTATGTAATTGTCCCAGGTCAGTGGGTGGGGCTCAAGTTGCGTTGCATTATTTGCATTGCGTTATTGAAATGGAACCCCTAGATACTGAACCCGGCCCTTGTTGCTGCCAACTCTGGTGGGCAGAAGGGTTACACTTAGATCAGTTTCAGAGTCTCGGTACTTGGTCAATAATGAACTTGGTAGATCTCATAAATGTCTTGGAGGTGAGGGCTGTCCGTTTAACATGCAGCCTCCTTTCTCCAAATTCTAAAGGGTCAGTACAGGTATTAATGGGCAATTCTGCGGACATGTATTACATGACAGACCAGGGGGAGCAAGATCAGATGTCCTTCATCAAAAAGCCATCCTGCTATGGGAATGCTGCACTTTGCATCAAGTCAATATCATCACATTACACCAACTAGAAGAAGTCAGTGCCCTGGTGGATGAGCTAAGTAGGAAGAATGTACCATCTCATGAGTGGATATTAAAAGGCACTGTCCTCCAGCAAGTCTTCCAGAGATGGGGATTTCCTCAGGTAGACCTTTTTGCTACTGAAGATGACAAAAAATCTATAGGACATATACAGGGTCTTCCATCCAAACATTTCCCAAACATTACTCACTGGTGGCAGCATCAAGAGCAGGACCCCAGATTGGCAGGGCAATTCTCAACAGGATCCACATGCACACAATCACTCATTGAATTGGTTACTATAAAGTAAGTGGGGGGGGGGGGGGAGGGATAGCTCAGTGGTTTGAGCATTGGCCTGCTAACTCCTTGATTGAGTTCAATCCTTGAAGGGGCCATTTAGGGATCTGGGGCAAAAATCGGGGATTGGTCCCGCTTTGAGCAGGGGGTTGGACTAGATGACCTCCTGAGGTCCGTTCCAACCCTGATATTCTATGATTCTTTCCATGGCTGTAGAATTGTTCAGTCTGCAGGGCCTTTATTTAAATGAATGGGGCAGTTCACATCTTAGGACTATTGTTTCAGCTTGTTTGCAGATTCAGGCAGGCATCACAACATTGGTTTATACTCTTCTCATTTTCAAGGTTATCTCTGCAACCATAAGGGCCTCCTGAAACCTGTACCTGACCCTAGAGGGTGTGACCAACAAGTTGAGAACCCTCTTATAATGGATTTATTTGCAAAAGTTTAGGATAGCTTCATTTTTATGAGGTGAGCAAGTCCTAAACAAAAGTCAATAAAACATTTTTCATTTCACAGCCTTAGCTATTTTATACTGCATAAAAGAAATTTGAGTTCTACCTTTTCAATTGGTACGATTTTTCTTCCCTGGAAAGCCAGTTGCATTAGTTACAATGTACATGACAGTGACAGAAAAATGACAACTAGCAGTTTTTTAAAAAACATTTAAATGTTTTTGTGTTTTAAATGAATGAGATATAGTAACTCCTCACTTAAAGTCGTCCCGGTTAACGTTGTTTCGTTATGTTGCTGATCAATTAGGGAACATTCTTGTTTAAAGTTGTACAATGCTCCACTCTTACATTGTTTGGCTGCCTGCTTTCTCTACAGCTGGCAGACTCCCTAGGCCCCTCTCCCTCCTCCCCACAGTGCCTCCCGCCCACCAGCAGACCCCTTGGATCAGTGCCTTCCCCCTCCTCCACCCCCCCCCCCGCAGCAATCAGCTGGCTTGTGGCATTTTGGAGGGAGGGGAGAGGAGCGAGGACTTGGTGTGCAGGCTCCCCCTGCCTCCGGAATGCCACAGCCATCTGATTGCCCCAGGCAGGGGGGGAGGGAGGGGGAGCCTGCATGCCAAGTCCTTGCTCCTGCCTCCTAAATGCCGCAAGCCAGCTGATTGCCCCGGGCAGGAGGGAGGGAGGAGGAGCGAGGACTCAGCGTGCCTCCCCCTCCCTCCCCTGCCTCCTGCCCGTGGCAATCAGCTGGCTTGTGGCGTTTAGACGGGAGGGGGGAGGAGCGAGGAAGCAGCATGCGAAGTAAAGGGGGAGGAGGTGAGGGGGGAGAAGAGGCGGGTCAAGAATGGGGGCTTGGGGGAAGGGGTGGAGTGGGCGGGCTGAGGGTTGAGTTGCCCCTGGTGCTTGCAGAGTAGGGGAAGCTGCCGCTGTTGGGCAACATGCTTCTCCTAGCCTACACCACCTTAAGCCTCCTTGCCTGCCTCATCTCCAGTGCCAATGGGTGTGCCTGGGTAGGGTAAGGCAGGGGCACCTCTTCTGTTTAAAACTTATCTCTATTAAATTGCTTGTTTAAAAATGTATATAATGCCTTTTGTCTGGCAAAAAAAATATTTCCCTGGAACCAACCCCCCCCCACCCCTAGATTTACATTAATGCTTATGGGGAAATTGGATTCACTTAACATCATTTCACTTAGTCGCATTTTTCAGGAACGTAACTACAGCATTAAGTGAGAAGTTACTGTACAGTGTTTAAGGGTTGATGCCTGGAGCTAGAAGCAAATGCTTTAGGGATTCCTAGCTCTCCAGTTTAATATGCTAGGCATTCCTAGCCCTGTTGGTTCACAAAATATTGGGCTTTAAACCTATCACTGATCCAGAATTGACTGTTTCCAACACTGAATATTGTTTAATCCAATTCTAAATGCCTGTTTTTACCCCTACCTTATTTAACAGCAAATAAGACACTTCTTTGGAAAATTTCTCTTTTTGTTTTATTTTAAATGGAAACTATTGCATGCTGCTTGGTCATGCTGGAGGAGTTGGAGAGGAGAGAGACAAAGGTGGAAAATCAGTGCAGTTTATCACATGGTTGCACAAATGAAGAAACTTACAAAGATAGGTAATTATCTCACTTCTGTGAAGTAATTCTGTTTCTGTGAGGATAAAGTCATGAACTCTCACACTTGGGTCACATGACTCCACCATGAGTCATTCTAGGACATGTTCTGAGGGTTTTAAGATTTTTTTTTTTAACTATTCAGGAACCTATAAACTGGCTTTAGTGATCTGCCATATTTCAGAGGTCCCAGAAATTCCAGCCAGTTCCCTTCAAAAGTGAGAAGCAAGAACTCCCTTAACTTTGAATTGCACATAAAATAAACAAGCATTTTTCCATCACTCTCTCCCCCCACATAACAAAGGAGTCCAACATCTCCAGAGAGGTAATGGGAACTAGGAGAAGTGAGTGCCCATATGAACCCATTATCTCATTTACATCCCCAAATTGAGGACAGAGGGTTGAGAGAGAATCCTGCACGAGGAGAAAGCAGAGGTACAAAGTAAGTAATTTCCCCTTCTCTGAACTTTCCACAATGCAGGATTCTCTCTGGTGGAGAGTAAGTAATTGAGAAGATTGTCCCATGAACAGTGTAAGAAGCACTGTAACAGGCCACATCCAAATCCAAAGGCCAAATCCAAAAAGCTGTCCCAGGATCTCTCCCTCTCTTGCTTTTTCTTTCAATTAAAGGGAGCTAAGATACTGTTGTTTGTATGAGGGTTAAATGCAACCAATTTGATGTATCTTGAAAACAAAACTGGAGAATTCTGGCCTGCTATAATAAGGAATAGGCTCTATTAAAACAAAGTGAAGCAGATTTCTTCCGAGAGACTAAATCCAAGCCGTAGTCCTTTATGAATGAATGAAGCAAGGACCCTCATGCTGCTTTGCTAGGTGAGGACAGAGTACACATTCCTCACTAGCATGTCTTTTCCTCAGTCATGAAGATGTCTGGTAAGTGGCAAACAGTTTTAGCAATGATATTTCCACCAGAACAAATCTGATCTACCCATCACTCCCTGACCCAGAGACAACTCCTGAAGATCTACCACAGACTGACTCATTGCATGAACATGTTATCCATCCCTGACAGATAAGTTGTGATCACAAATGTGTTGTGGGACAGACCCCACTCTCCACCCTCCAGGGCTTCCTGACATGAGGCACAACTGAATGTCTCCATGTTTGGTATAGAATATGGAAACTTCATTGATCATCTGACTCAAGACCTTTTTTTGAGAAACCAAGGGTAAGATTTTTCAAGCAATGCTACTTGGGTGCCTAAGCCATTGACTTTCAATGAGATGTAGGCGTCTACGTAAATTATTAAAATGGGATTGATGCTCCTAAGTCAGATGAATGCTTTTCGGAAAGTTTTTCTGTATGTCTGTGAAGGCTCTTAATGACTAGATCATCTTTGATATGTCTCCAAAAATTGAGTTGAATAGAGAAAGTACCCTCTGGCAGTGTGTGGTCTGTATTTTCTTCATATAGTTGAAACAAAACATTACACAAATCAGCATTCCTAGCTGGTACTGGCACCCATTATCACCCTGGTATCTGGGTGCATTAGAAGTGTGCAGTCTGACCTTAAATTACCCCATGTCTGACTGGTGAGCTCTAGAGTTTAGGGAAACTTGCTCTTACTGCTACATCAATGTTGTGGTGACATTTGACATTTTAAAATCCCCATAAAATTTTAATGCAAACAGTGTGTCACTTAAACCATCTTCCAGTGGAACTATAATCCCAAGAAGATTGACAAACTAGTAAAACAAGTTTACCACCCTTTGTTTAACATTACTTAGGCTATTAGTTTTATACCAAACAGTACATCACTTCACAATAAACTGGAGCATTAGTTCTTTCCCTTGTTCAAGGTATATAAAAAAGCTATATTTAAATATATTAAAACTCAATCCTGAAAGCAAGTGGAATCAAGAATGGAATCTAAATTTTCTATGTGAAATCTAACAGACAAACTAATCTAAAACACATACACTGGGGGAAAAAGGTGTTTTTTCCGAAGGGCTGTGTACCGTCCTCATTGAGCATGTATGCACAACTGTTTCAGTGGGAGTGCTACCTTAATCCAGAGAAAGTTAAATTAGTTCTTGGTAAAGCAGAGATTGTTAAAGTTCACTGATTAATTGATTTGCTGTTGTAGATTCTATTATCTATCTACTACAGATAAGACCGTTGTAATCCTGTAATTTGCCATTGGATTCAACTGAACAATAACAAAATACAATTAGCTGAAATTTGGAACAATAATCACCTTGATATGACACATCTGAGCTGTAGACTCCCTGATTTTCTCTGCAAGAGAAGTAACAGGTACCATAAACAGATGGCTTGAACCATCCCATTCTAATCCCTAACACTTTTCCTGCGTGAGCCAAGAAAGAAGCCAACTCACTCTCCCAAGATGTATTGGTTCACCATGCAGTGTTAACTGGTAAATTATCATTCCTATAAGTTTTTACTAGTACAAGTCAGCAGATGGGATAATATATACAAGCAGCAGGTCTGTATAATAAGAGAGCTATTTTTACTTTCATTCTTTTGACCACAGCTGCTGTTTGGAGGAACTCCCTGTAAACATTTGCAAAACTAACTCATCCTCTAAAACTCTCCTTTTCTGTATGCCTACATAAAATTTAACAATGGTGTGGCTGCTGGTAAGCTGAGACCACTGCCTGTCATGCTGACCAATAGGTCTCATTGTTTCCTTTTAACTCGTCCATCTGTCTGTATCCATCTATTGTAGCTTATCTTTTACTTTGATTGTAAGCTCATTGGGGAAAGAGACTGTCTTGTTCTGTGTTCATACAGCACCTAGCACAATGGGATTCTTCATGACTGGGGCTCCTAAGTGTGATGGTAACACAAATAGCTGAGTCAAAAGGGCTAGTCTAAAATACTACTTCTCCTTTTATGCTTATGTAAGTGTCCTTAACACATGCAACACATTAGATATCACATGGATTACTTGTACGCTCTGTGTAAAAGCTGTTAACATATGGAAAAATGCTACCCTCCCCAGGGTGGACCTTGACCAGATAATACTTTTATCTGCTGACTCATACTAGTAAAAACTTATGGGAATATTAATTTACTAGTTAACACTGCACGGTGAACCAGTACGGCTTGGGAAAGTGAGTTGGCTTCTTTCTTGGCTCACGCAGGAAAAGTGTTAACTTGCCTACAATGGGGTGATGAGTACAAATGAGGCAGAACTAGAGTTGCAGAATCATTGGTGATGTTATGTGATCCACCAAGAACCCAGCTTGACTCTTATCCAGGCTGAATTTGCAGAGCCAGCTGTTAAAAAAGCTCTTTTTAAAATATAGACCCTCACCTTTGAGAGTGGAACTGTACTTTCCATTTTATTCTATCATCTAGATATTTTATTTAAAATGCCCCAATAGAAAACTACAATCAACAAATAAACACAAGCAACCCTGAATACCCTTCCTCCTGTACTTTTCAATTGCCAATTATTCATTTTTTCAGTAAGCCTCCTTATACAGGGGCTTTTTCAGGGGTTGCAGATTTAGCTGTGATGGTTGTACTTGTTAGAATTCTCTTATTATTGGAGCAAAGTGTCCATCAAAATCATCTTTTTTTTTTTTTGGCATACTCCAGCTGGAGATACTGCGTTATATCAAGACTAAATGATGTTCCATTTTTTTATGCCGAATTTTGCCCTTGGAAGCATGAGCCTGATTCCCAGTGAAGTCAAAGGCGTCATTTATGCATCTGAGAACAGAATTTGGTTTCAGCCTGGTCAACATCATTAGAAATCTCATCACGTAACTGAGGCACTTCTTATACCGGCATGTTTATTTGCTAATAATTTTGAGTTAAGGTACATTTAAAAGGAGAACAACAAAATTGCTAATAGTTACAAATTTTAGACGAGATTCCAAACAAGGGAAACTAAAATGTCCTGAAATCATGGGAAACCTGAGCTGCCGACTTCCTGGTTTCTCAGCCAGAATGACATCACAACTACCATAGGCAAAGGAAATACAAATGCATAATTGGTAAGTAATAATGTCAACAATAGGAATTCAGTGGCATGACCACAGTAAGAATTGCTGTAAGCAGCAGAACCTCAGGAAACCCCTTTGCCCATCTGCAGAAGAGAAAGCTCAGCATACTTGGTAGTAACTGAAAAGAGAAATTCTTGTTGCTATTAGTTCATCAGAATGCATGATAATTCTGGAACCACATTCCACAACAGGCCAATACTGCAGAATCTAACAGGGTGCCAGTTATCCTACTCAATACAGATGAAACCCTACTGTTGTAGGTACTCATATGGCCACATGTTTACCTGATTATAAATACCTGCCATTTAAAAATACTGAAGCTTCTGATTCAATATCAGTCAAAACTGACTTCCCACTTATCCCTTTCTTTCTGATCACAAGTTTATTAATAACAATTTGCACAATTCTGATTTCAAAGGTATAAATTATTTGGGATATTTTTCATTTACCAAAGTTTGTTTGTGCATGTATGGAATTGGCGCTGTTGGTTAATTACAGAAGTTATTTGGTGGTGTTTCTGTCTTTGATTGTGTGCTGCTAGATAAATTGGGAATCCAAACTGTAAAGAGTATAAGCAAATAGAATACATTTGCACTGAATTAATATGAAATGTTAGTTTACCATAATAAATGGTTCTTTGAGTATAACATCTGCATAGTCACACTCATCCTACCTCCAGCACAATGAGCTTGAAGAACCTTGTAGAGAATAGTGCCCATTGGGATAGTTTGAGTGGCTAACATTTAGGGTATGTCTGCTCTGCAGAGGCACATGTCATTTTCAGCTCGGGTAGACATATACATACGAGCGTTGAGAAGGCTATTGTCCTAAATATAGTGTAGCAAGGGGAGCGCCACAGGGTAGCCAACTTGGTACAATCTAATCCCAGACCCTAGGCACGTACTCTGGCAGCTAGGCTGTGCAGTAGCCCATACCATAGTGGCTACTGGCTATTTTTAGTGCATTAACGTGTATGTCTACCCAAGATGGAAATTACACCTCCAGCTGCTGTGTAGGTGTATTTGGAGAGCTAAGATTGTAAACAGCCACATACCCTCAGCCTCAGAGCCTTCTGCCGAACCCAGGCATCATATCAAAGAACTTTGAGTAAGAAGGGAAGGTGAAAAGAAAAGGAGTACTTGTGGCACCTTAGAGACTAACCAATTTATTTGAGCATAAGCTTTCGTGAGCTACAGGGAAGGTGAGTGAGTAGTGTGAATATGCAGAGGCAAGACGGTTGAAGAGCCACATTTCATTTGAAGTAACTATTTGTAGTTTTTCAAGGTAGCTTCTGCCTAATTCCATTTGTTAGGACTCTAGCTAGCAGAACACAGAAAGTGGGCTGAGGAATAGTTTAAACAAGGCCTGCAGAACTGGCCTCCCAAAGCAAGTATCATATCTAGATGCCAAGTAGGATGAAAAACGTGTGTACACAACTTTAGGTGGCAGTGTTGCAGACTTCTGTGATGGAAACGTGGAGGTTTGCTACTGGTGCTGCTTTAGCCCTGGAAGTGAGAGCTTTAAGATCATTGGGCGGTACTGACATTCTAGCTAATATTCCAAAGCACTATATGCAGAGAGTAACTAATGTGCACATCTCTTGAGTGTAAATCTCATTCCCTTTACATCAATTCCCAAAGGCTATGATCCTGCCCCCCCGCCGCCCCCCCCCATGCCTTAGTCCTATCCAAATAAAATCTCAAAGCCCTCTTTATATCTAGGGTATGCAGACTAGATTGTGGTGGGAATGCGCTTTTGGGAAATGATACCAGGAGATGAATGATTTGATACTAGAGGAACTGTATCAGCATTTTTGGAATACCATTGGGAAGAGGACACAGGGCAAATCTGCAACTGTGGAATATGGTTACAAAGAGAATTAGTCTTCAAAGCTGGCAATTCTGTGGCACAGCTGAGAATTATAACGTCTTCTAAGTCCAAATTTAGGGCCTTAATCACAGGGCCATCTTTACTCCTAAGAAGTGACTATATCTGCAAAAAATTATCAGACAGTGTTTGGATAGCAGAACAGGGTGTATAGGCTCGACTCTAGTGGGAAATGGGGGAGGATTGCTTAGCAAGAACTAACATCAATCGCGAGAGGTAATTTATGCTATATAAACAGGAACTTTTTTTTAAAAAAAAATCAAGTTTTAAAAATTGGACAAAGCAATGCAAAAGGAATTTGAGAGGGCATGGCTTGAAAAGTCAGTCTTAAACTTAAAGTGAATGTTTTGAGTTGAATCAGATAAGAAAATGAAGTGGTTTTCATAATTTATGTAACAAGTTGATGCACATGATCATTTGTATCTTCTACACATCTTCCATTATGCTGTTTCCTTCAAAGGTGATGTGACGTTATTGACATGAATTGTGACCGTATAGATCATTGTTGCAACCAGGGTCCTATGGTTGCACCAGGTCTTCTTCAGAGAAGGTCAAGTGGGGTGACTATGGAAAGGTTGTAGTATGCTGGTTATGATTATGCTGTCTTTATATGTGTATCATTTTTGTATTTGAAGTTATGAATATTAGCTACATACTTGTATCTCAATGTGTTTAATACTAAGTAGCCTTTAGCATTTGGTCAGCTTCTTGAGAAAGGACTATTCTCAGTAAGTGCCCAGTCAAGAAACACTCAACTGATAATGGACTTGGGAGATGCCAATCCACATCTGAGCTTTCCTGGGAATGTTCAAACTAACATGTAAACAATGGCGTCGGCCTGCAAAAACCTGAATTTTTCATGGACATGTGACTTGCCCAGGTGGCTACAAACTCCATCTTGTTGCTGTGACTTTGCACAAAAGAACAAAAGGGTTTCCATCCACAAGAAAGAGAATATAAAAGGCCCTGGAAGCCTCTCCATTTTGTCTTTAGCTGGCTCAATAAATGGCCTCTCCACCCTCAAGAGATGCCTGAAAGAAACTGGAACAAAGGACAGTAACTACAGGGGTGTTAGTGATTGCTGGACCCAGACTAGGAAGGAGTCCAGTCTGTGAAAGAAGCTTATTGGAACATCTCTGGGGGTGAGATTTCATCTGTAATCAGTTTCTTATTGTATTAGGCTTAGACTTACATGTTTTGTTTTATTTTGTTTGGTAATTTACTTTGTTCTGTCTATTACTTGGAACCACTTAAATCCTACTTTTTATATTTAATAAAATTACTTTTGCTTATTAATTAATCCAGTTTTTCCAAAAAACTCAGAACATCTGTGGACAAAACGGGATGTATGGTCCTTAGACCAGGGGTCCCCAAACTTTTTTGGTTGCACCCCCCCTCCAAACCAGTCCGTGCCCTCCCTGGGATCCAGGGCTGGGAATGGAGCTGTGACCAGGAGCAGAGCTACAGCTGGTGCTGGCGTATGAGGCTGAAGCAGAGCTGGAGGCATGGCAGGGCTGGGCCCCGCCACCCCCCTGAATGTTCCTCCATTCCCCCCTAGAGAGCCATGCCTCAAAGTTTGGGGACCACTGCCCTAGGCTGTGATAAGAGCTGCCCAGGGAGCCTCGGCAGCTGTGGAGAGCCCTGGACCCACCACCTACCTTGGGTAGGGGGCCAGGGTGCCCAAGAGCAGCCCCCTGCCTGTACCCCTGCCACCCAGGGCAGATGGAGGATCTAGAGCTTCCCACAGTGGTCCAGGCTCCCTGGGTAGCTCTTACCATGGTCTGGTACCAGGCCTAGGGGCATGGCCTTGCGGAGGAGAAGGGGATGAGTGGAGGAGGGCCCAAATGTTCTCTGGGCCTAGGGCCCCAATAAATCTTAATCCGCCTCTGACCAGATGCATCAGAGGAAAGTGCAATAAAAACCTTACAATAAGCAATTTAGATATACTCTACCCCCAAGGAAATTTTCTCCTAATTTCCAATAGCTAGAGATTAGTATATGCCTTGAAGTATTAGGTTTATATCTCTTCCAAAACTCTTTGTTTCTAAAATCATGTATTACCATATGTCTGGATATCCTGATTATCCATGCAAATGTCTAATACCTTTTTGTTTCCTGCTAAACTCTTGTTCTCAGTGATAGCATGTGGCTGTGGGTTCTAAAGGTTAATTGTGCATTGTGTGAAAATGTATTTCCTTTTATCAACTGTTAAATTCATTCCCTTTCCATTTCATTGAGTGTCCCTTTTGTTCTTGTGTTAAGAGACAGAGTGAATAGCAGTGCCTAACAAAACATAATAATGTCCTTTAAAACATAATAGTGAATGAACCTCAAAGGTTAAGTGTGTGATTTCGCACTGGGTGCTATCTAAATTAGTTGTGCATCTTGGGTATACAAAATTGGACTGGATATCTCAGAAGAAGAGACTTTCTTTTGGCATTTCCCCATTCAACCCTAGATGGAAATACTATAAGAACAGTCTTTCTTGTAGTTTTGTACTTTCATGTCTGTTCCAGCTGGAAATCAGAAACAAGCAGCTTTATTCAAACATTAAACACACTTTAAAAAAAGATTTGATTCCATTTCAGTTCTAAAAAATTATATACATAAACGTTATTCATTGATGTTAAAGCAGATGGGATCATCTAGTCTGATGTACAGATGCACACATCAGTCTTACAAAATATGCAGAGGGAATATCCACAGTACACAAATAGATTTCATTATAAGCACATTTTGTGAAATTAAACACTAAGATATCTTGACAGTAATGATTAATTTATTAGCATTTCCAGCTTCAAAGTACAAATTTGAAAGTTGAACTCATTTATTTTTTACAAAGTCTTTAAGCAATGGTGTCTGTGTTTGTTTGTTTTTTAAAAATGGGTTAATGAAACTAGATTGGTGAGCAGATGGTTTTAAAGGACTGTTTTGCAAATTGTGTAACCGTTTGCTTGGTATCTGGTAAGGTACAGTTCTTTCAGTGAAAGAGAAGTGAGGTGAAAAAAATCATCTGAAGCTTTGATTCATCTCCACTAATCATCAAAATAAAACAGAACAAAACATTATGAAGTACATTTCAAAACCAGACTGTAGGTAGGTGAGGTATGGAATTTCAGCTTTGTATCATGGTCTTGGAATAATGACCTCATGGTATCTCAGGCAAAATCAACATATTTGTGTACGAATAAATTATAATTATATTCTTGGGGAAACAGTTCCAGCCTGGCCAAAGGAACAAGTCCAGATGGGACTCTCAACACCTGGGTATTTCGGAATCTTTCACTGAAACCTCAGTGTGCAAGCTTCACTGAAAGAGCTAGAGAGATGGCTCAAACTGGTTGTGCCAGTTCTGGAAAGGAGTGAGTCACTCAAAACTGACTTTATGTAAAGATTATAAGAGGTGGGACATCAGATACCACAAAGTCCCCCATTTTCTACTAGCTTCCCATAGACTACCAGGCCAGTTTCAAGTTCTTGGTCCTTATCTTCAAGGTGCTAAATGGCCTGGACCCAAAGTATCTAAAAGATTGCCTAAAGCTCTAGGAGGAAGACTGTGATTGACTCTCTGGAACAATGAAACTTTTTTCCACAAGGGTCAAAGGTCATCTGTGCAGGAGACAGAGCTTTCTCAGATGTTGGGTTCATCATTTTCAGCTTTTATTGGAGGTTGGAATTGGTTTGGAATTTCTACCTGTTCTTCATGGGTCTCCTTTTGCAAGACTTCCAAATCCTTGGATCATTTTCTTCTTTGAGAGTTTCTTACTTGGAGTTCAGCCTTGTGACTAGCTATTTGCTTATACTCACTTTCCTGTGTTCAGCACAGATAACATCAGACTGTTTTGCTAACTTACTTTTTCCACGGAGGCACTGATTCTTCACTGCCTTTCGCATTGTGTGATTACATACACCATTGTCAAATGAATGCAAAGTACATATAAAGTACAATCACCTGGGTGAAGAATGGCTGGGGTGTGCACTTAAATCATTTTTATTTTACGTTTAATTGAGCAAGCCTATCATTTAGAATTCAGCGTTATTTCCTACCAATTTCTTTTATATCATAAAGCTAACACCATAATCTCTCTTTACTTTGTAGTAGAACAGGTAACAATCCTTACATTCACTATTAATGTCACTTATTTCCATGGCATCCCACTTTGTTCTTCAGTTCTGCTCATTTAACCAAATAGTCAGCCAATAAAATTATATTTTTTCAATGTTCAAGTTGAAAATGTGAGAGTTCTAAGTGTATGGATCTTTAGCACACCATGCTCACTACTACTTTGGGTGTTGCTATATCTAGGGAGTCCTCATGCAACTGGGAAGTCACACTTACCCTTTGTTATGTATTTTATAGTCATAATTTCTATACTAGACAGACAAAATGTCTTGTGCTATTAATTCAATATAAGCAATTGTCATCAACTAACAGTAAACTCTCAGGCTGATATGATCTGCATCTAAAATCTTTATGTTTTGAGGCTTATTTTCACCCATGATGTCACTTGGACAATGTGGCTGAATTACAGTGCTTGAAAACTGTATATCTAACTTTAGTCCATTCTGTTAAATATCTGCTATAGCTACTTAGGGCTGGGCACATGTTTTAAGTAATATGTGTGTATAAACAAAAAGATCAGAGAGAAGGAAAATCTGTTTTGAAAATTAGAGATTACTCTAAAAGCTGTTTAAACTGTTATTGTGAATGTTTCAAGTGCAAAGTGTATTTATCTAAAGAAAGTGTGTGCAGCTTGTAAATAATTCTTGTATAAGAAATCAAATCTCTTTTAAGTAAGTTCCATCTTATTTCTACATCTGTCTTACTCCTGTCTGTCATTTAAACGATATTGTTCAAAAAAAGGTCAGAAAGCATCCACTATAAGCAGAGTTTTTGTATACACTTAAAACCTGAGAAATGTGTTTGTTGCCCATTTTTATCTTATAACTTTAATTTTATATAAAGTAGAAGCAATTATTGTACTGGTGGGCTGAGGGAAAAGTTTTGCTATAGCTATTGTTTTCAATTTTGATATGCATTTTTCTATGCAGTTGTTTGAACAGGTACATAAAGTTTAGGATATGTGCATTTTATAAATGCAAATACATTTATGTGGAAAATTGAGCATGTATAATAACTTGCACACATATATATATATATATATATATAGCCAATTTCATCTGAAGAACTAAAGTTCTTTACAAAATGGGTAGTTCTTGTTCCCATTTTGAAGATGGAGAAGCTGATGTACAGAGCAGTTGTGACTTACCAAAGCCAAGGAAAGTCAGAAGTAGAACCCGTCTCCTGAATGCCAATCCCCTGCTGTAATCATTATATTATGCTCTTCCCTCAATCAAAATCTTTCTGGTAAATCTTTTATAAACTGTCAAATGTGCATAGCTTTGCATTTTATGTATATTTTATATTATGGTTGTTAAAATGCCTATTGTACGAGCTTGTAGGCAATCCAAAAAATGGTATGACTGATGCTGCTGTCTCCCCACCCCATCCCACCCCCTGCCCCGTTAACCTATGAATAAGCTCATTGTTCAGTAACAGAATGCCATTGAGGAGGCTGCCATCAATGTGATCTGTTTCCTTCTGCCACACCTGTCTCCATGTTGTCTTCCAGGATCCTTCCTATATACGGTGTGATGATTTGGAGAATGTCTATGTACAGTTTATGAATTCTGGTTGATTTTATGAAATTGCTGTATCGAATGTCTCAGTGGATATGAAATCTGCCATATGCTATCACAGCTGATATTATGTCTCTCCCTGACTATGGATGATGGAGAATCATTAACATTCAAATGTGGGCACCTTAGAACAATGGGATGGTGGCTGAGGCATGACAGCCACACCTGATGCTAACTAAGAGATATTTGTGGAAGAGTTTGTGAGACAATACTTTGCCAGTTCTAGTCTCCTGCTCCTTGAACAATTACTCCTGAGGCTGAGGAGGAAGAGCTGGAACAAGAGACTTTCTTTATGCTCCACATAGGAGTAGCTAGTGCTCTCAAAAACTGCTGGCGATAGAGAATCCAGGGGTCCCAATGTTGCCATTGCAGGGGAACCTAAGATACTGGAAGAGGCATTCAGTGTTGGGCATAGCAATGAGGAGGACCTTGAGGTTGTTTGTCCATAGGCACTTTCCTCTCAGGGTAGGTGACTAGGGAGATGTCTTCTCCATGATAGATGGGAGATCCCTGAAAACAGAACTGGGAATCAGAGGATTCATCCTCAGCATAGTCCAACGGTGGGTTAGAGACAGATAATATGAATGTAGTTGTCTACCTTGTGCAGCAGATATTGGAGAGGTGGGAGGCACCAGGACAAGCCAAGTCTCAGTGACCCAGTAGATCTTGGTATCGGCAAGAGTTTGGAACTGATTAGCAATAAGGACTCCAGTTCTTCAGAAATAAAAAGATGTCTGTAGCATCTGAATTCTTTAAGTACCAGATATATCTGAACTGAGGTCAAGTGAAGCCACATAACAATTGGGGTCAGTATCAGTACTGTTTGATTGCTTCATTGGTGTCTATCTTGAAGATGGGGTCAGTACCGAGGGCACGGATTGTTTCAGAGGCGCATGTTGCGAGTACTAAAGATGATGTCTATTTCTGGTTGTGATAAAATATACCCGAGTATTCACATCTTACACACCATTGTAATAATCGTTGTACAAAATATGCCTTGTAAGGTGGTATCTGCTGGGAGAGCAATACAGCAGTGCACAGACAATCCAGGAAGTTTTTGGCGAGTGTTGGGGACCATAGGTGCTAACTTTTGGTTTTGCCGGTGGGTGCCCCATTCTGGCTCTGCCCCCTTTCCCAAGGCCCCTCCCCTTAGGTCTTCTCCCCTGAGCATCTCCTGCCCACTGCTCACACCTTTCTGCCCCCTCCTGCCTTGAAGGTGAGGTGTGTGTGTTTGGGGGGGGCTCAGCCTCCCCCCAAAACTGGCAATTTTCAGCATATTTATACACTTCTTTCATATTCTGTTATTGAATGTATGTCTATCATTGGCATCTTAACAATGTAATCATTAAAATAGTAATGAAATATATTGTTACATTATCATGAACTATACAGTATCTTAAACTAATTACACTCAGCTACAAGCTGTCTTCACCAGCAGCCCAGTGTAAAGACATTGTGTTTGCTCTGGGCTTCACATGGGCTTAGGGCCTGTTTGGGAGCTGAGGCCACTGATGGCTGTCGGAAGAAGGTGGATGAGAGGGACAAGCAGTGGGGAGCCTTTCCCCTCTCCCTGCCCCTTTCTCCTTTCCCCTCCTTTCGCTCTCCCTGCCCCTTTTTCTTCTCTTGTTTCTTCTCTAAGTCCTTGCTCCCCTTCCAGATGTTTCGTCCTTCTTGCTTCCCACCCATGTCCCTTTTCCCATCTCTCTCTGCTCCCCACCTCCTAGTGGCTCTGGCTAGTGCCTGTTCCCACCCACACACTCAAAGTGGCAGAGGAGGTTCCCCTTCTTTGAATGGGAAGGTTGCCTAGTGATTAAGACACAGGCCTCTGGCTTAGGTGTTCTGAGTTTGATTCTCTGCCCTGCCACAGATTCCCTGCTTAGCCTAGGGAAAGTCACTTCACCACTGTGTGCCCTAGATCCCACCTGCCAAATGGGGCTAATGCTGACCCTGCCTCCTAGGTAAATCTATTCATGACTGTTGATGATGGGGGAAATGGAGATACCAATGTGGGTAGATTTGGGCTGAATATCTCCACAGCCGGAGAGTGACAGCCAGCTCCCCAGGGGGAATGGGAGAAGCGGGTGCTCAGGCCAGCTCCGCACACAGTGAGGTCGGGGCTTCAGCCGTGCAGCTTCTGCCACTAGGGTGGCTGGGGCTCCCGAGCCGGGGACTTCAGCCCCATATGTTCTGCCAGGGTCTGGGGCTTCTCCCCCCACCTCTGAGCATGGCTCCAGCTGGGGCTTCTCCCCCCCCCCCCCCACCACAGCGTGGCTCCTGCTGGGTCCGGGTCTTCTCCTCCCTTCCCCTCCCCCCAGTGTGGCTCCTGCTGGGGTCCAGAGCTTCTCCTCCCCCTAATCTACCACTGCACCCAGCCCTAGCCTAGCTGGGCTACCTTGGGTCACCTGATGCCTGCTGTGGCCAGAGTCGAGCCTGTCTGGCAGGGAGCAACCATACATGTGGACGCCGTGGCTATTAGCCCAAGAGGTGTGGGGTGGCCCTAGGTGTGTAGGGGCTGGCAGTGCTGCTGCTGATAGCCCAGCACGCCTACCCACACCTACCCCTAAGGTTGTTTTTTTTGGTGTGAGATTCACTCAGCCCCTGCTAGAGCAAGGAGGTGGGAAACCGCTGTAGCCAGACAGCCAGCCCCCCCCCCCCCCTCAGACCAGCATTGCTGGAAACACAGGAGGAAGCAGGAACAGGGCACTTAACATATATTCCAGCACAGCCTTTGAAGCTGTGAAAGCACAGGTGTGCTGCTACAATGTGCCTCTGGGAACAGATACAACGATTAAGCTCACAGCAGGCAGAGGCCCTGTGACAGACATGGCTGTTAGCCCCTACTAAATAGCGTGATGCACACACACCAACATCCTAGTTGGGAAAATATTTACCCTGATAAAAGAAATGTCCAGTAGTCGACACTTATTGTTTCTCTCCTTTGCAAGTGTAAACTACTCTTGCGAAAGCTGGCGTCACCCCGACAGACCAGCCTCAATTTGGCATAAGAAAGGAGAAAGAGAATAAAGGAGTACAGAGGTATAAGTAGGGGACCTACAGCACCATGATTTTTGAGTGCTTTTCACTATCTATCTGCTGGTCAGATAAGTGACAGCCTCCCAAGGCTTCTGCAGCTAAGAGGGTCCCTACGCCTTGTCCCTTATTCGTCTTTCCGCGGAATTGAGTGACCGATCCTGGCTTGGCACCGCTGGAATCGAGAGATGCAAGGAGGGTAAGAAGCACCCACACCTGATCTCCTATCTTTAGTGTACACATATTTTGAAATAGAGCTCTATACTTTGTTTTCTTTCTTTGGGATTGTGGCTTCAGTTTTGTAACTTGTTTGTGTGTGTAACATCTCTACATTTAAATAAGTAGGCACTAGCAATTTTGTAACCACATGATTAGAATCTAGCTTAATATATTTTTGGTAACCATTTATGCATAAGCCTGACTTGTTTTCTCTGGTTTACTGTAAAGCAGCCAACACAATTAAAGAACCTCAGCCGTTTTGGCTCTAAAGCCTGGCCATTAGGTGAGAGTACTAAGAGCCTAGCGTTGAGTTGTGCTGCCTCCACGGGACAAACTCTTGGGGCACCTGTCAGTCAATCCTGGCTGCCCGCTGCGAAGGAGCTCTGAGCTCTAGCAGTTAAAGTCACGGGTGTGGAGAGGCTCTTAGTGCTGCCATTGGGGCACCTGTCAGTCAGTATTGACTGCCCGCTGCGAAGGAGCTCTGAGCTCTAGCAGTTAAAGTCACGGGTGGTTAGGACCTTGGGGCATCCGTCAGCCTAGCCCGGGCTGCCCGCCGCGAAGGGACAGTGCGTCCTAGCGGTTAAAGTCACGGATGGTATAAACGG
The DNA here is from genome assembly GCF_965140295.1 of Lepidochelys olivacea. Classification (NCBI taxonomy): domain Eukaryota; kingdom Metazoa; phylum Chordata; order Testudines; family Cheloniidae; genus Lepidochelys; species Lepidochelys olivacea. Next base: position 14,867,024 of record NC_140412.1, read on the forward strand.
GCATAGCTGGCACCTCACCAAACATCCTTGGCCGTCGGCTAACAGAAATTGGCGTCACGAACAGGATTGTGATATAGGCTGCACTACAGTAACACAATGAAACCAGTCATGATAAACACCACAGAATTCCCTGAGCTAGAGAAAAGTTTGACCCAAGAGGGATGGGGAAACCCTCTGTGGAGCAAAGAACTGCTGGAGAAATATTGGGGAAAACCAGCAGAGATCTGGCAGCATTTCTGTAACTGGAGAACTGCCTGCAAGATGAAGAAAGGGAAAGGAAAAGGTGCTTGTATATGGCTGCTTACTAACGTTTGGCAAGCTGCCTGTAAGGATTATCATGGTCTGGCAATAGAATTTAATAGGCTGCAACAGGAAAGGGACACACTGCGCAAGGAATGCCAGAATTTAGATACCAGAGTAAGAACACTGAATAGGGATATGGAACATCTTCAGAAAAGATTACTTCCCTTAATTGAGAAAGAAGGGATAGAGCGAAGGGAAAAACTGGAGACTAAAACACGCAGTATCAACCGGGCTAAAGTTGAGACTGCTCTCTGGCTAGACCCTGAGGAATGGGATGGAGACATTTGGGATTCAGCAAATGAGTCCCCCTCCTCTGAGGAGGAAGGTCCCTCTGTAAAATTAAGACCAGCTATCACACATCACAAATCAGAAGAACATGAGGAAAATTTGAGTGGGGCAGAGCTAGATGAAGAAGGGGATGACAATTATCCATCCACCTCTTCAAAAACAAAGAAGGGAGGTAAAAAGGGAAAAGGGAGTAAAGCTCCAACACACTTTACCAAAATTACCACCCGCCAATATACTCCCATGGAGTTAAAAACAATCCAGGGAGATTTTGCTAAAAAGCCTGAGGAAGGTATAATAGAGTGGCTGGTCCGCCTCTGGGACACTGGGGGTGGATATATACGCCTGACAGCCCAAGAAACTGAGCGCCTTAACTTAGGTGCAGGAATATTCCTGGAACACTCAGAGGGGAACACCCCTAAAACACTTTGGTCTCTGGCTTGTCGATGGGCAAGAGGAATTTACCCAGCAGACCGAGATGAACCCACAGTAATGCACTGGACCAACATAGATGAGGTAAAAACAGCTCTATTAACTGTGGCTGTTATTAGCATGCTTGGCCAAAACCCTCAAGAGTTAGCCTATGAAAGCCCATGGGAGGGTCAGGTAGATGTAGATGATCTCAGACCCCTGCTTAAGGGAGTTCCGAGTAACCACAGAGCTATGACACTGTCCCTTAGATCAGAAGCTGCAGCACATAACAGTACCTTTCGGGCACTGCTAAACCTTCTGGTGTCATACTTTAGAGAATTCGGAGACATCAGAGCACTGACAGGCAAAGCTAAGATGCGTTCCCTTCAGGGAAACAAGGGGGCACCATCTAAAGGACATAAAAACAAGCGAGAGCCAACCCAGGAGGAAAAGGAGCTTAGAGCCAAGTTGTGGAGACAATGTCTGGCTTTAGGTTATCCCAGAGATGTGATAAATGGACTGCCCACAGAGCGGCTAAAATTATTCACCACCTTTAAAAGAGCTGACTGGGAGACAACTAATGCTACTCCCAGTGCACCTCTGCAGCTCTCTCCTCTTTCCCCACCTGCAGACACCCGGTATACTCCATTGCTGCGGCAACTGCAAGAGTTACCAGAGCAGGGAAACTAGCTTGCGGGGGTCAATCTCCTCTCCTAATAAACCAGCTTAAATCCAAAGAGGAGAAAACAACAGCAAAAGACCCCCGGATACATGTAACTGTAAATGACAAACACATTATTCCTTTCTTAATGGACACAGGGGCTCAAAGGTCCATGATTAAGCGAGAAAGTTTTCAGGGCTCGCCACCTACTGGCGGAAAGCAGGTACTTGTTACAGGGGTAAATGGCAGTACCATAACTTACCCATTAGTTAAGATAAAACTGGATATCCCCTTGCAACCCCACCATCAGCCCCGAAAATATGAGGTGATTTTGGGCAATGCCAACATACTGGGCATGGACGTTTTAAGAGGAAAGAAGGGAAGGATTAATGGGGAAAGATGGGCTTTTGGAGTCAGTTCTGTTCCTCATGCCACCCACCTGGAAGAGGAAAGCCCTCCCCACTATTCTGTAAACTTACTTAGCAGCGCGCCTGCTCTCCCGCCCTCAACAGTAACAAACACAAAGCAGTATAATGTCCCAGCTGAGGCCATAAGCCCTGTTACTGACCTGATCAAAGAATTGGAACAGCGAGGAATTTTAATTCGTACCCACTCTCCCTTTAATTCTCCTGTGTGGCCCATTAAGAAACCAAATGGCAAATGGAGACTCACTATAGACTATAGGAAGCTAAACAGTAACACTGGACCATTAACTGCAGCAGTCCCTAGCATAACAGATATTGTAAACACCATACAAACCTGGGATAAACCCTGGCTAGCAGTATTAGATGTAAAGGACATGTTCTTCATGGTCCCTTTGCAACCAGCTGACCAGGAAAGATTTGCTTTTACTTGGAAAGGTGTACAATACACTTTTACCCGAATGCCACAAGGGTTTAAACACTCACCCACTATTTGCCATGGGGCACTGGCAAAGGTCCTAGATGACCTTATACTGCCACACAATGTACAAACTGTGCAATACATTGATGACATCTTAATAGGTGGGAAAACCCCAGAAGAGGTACAGGAGGCTATGAATCAAATCAAAGGAGCACTAGAAGCCCTTAATTTAGAGTTACCAGCTGAGAAATGCCAAGGTCCCTCCCAAGAGATAAAATTCTTAGGTACTGTATGGATGGGAGGTAGGAGGTCTGTGCCTAATGACACTGTGCAAGAGCTAAATCGGGCACCCTCCCCTGAAAGTAAAGATCAATTGAGACAGATTTTGGGAACCCTGGGGTTTTGGAGAAAACATGTACCTGGCTTTGCCATTATAGCCAGACCATTGTACAATTTGTTAAAGAAAAGTGCTGCCTGGGAATGGGCTCCTGCCCATGAGGAAGCCCTCAGACAACTGATAGGGGAGATACACACCTATCAGGCTCTGGGTCCCATACATCCTGAAGCCCCATTCCATTTGTACCTAACTGTGGGAGCCACTGGAATGTCTTATGCTCTCTGGCAAGACAGTAACACTGCTCCCAGACGACCAATTCAGTTTGGTTCCACGTCATGGCAAGGGTCACAGGCTAACTACACACCTTATGAGAAGGTGCTTCTGGCAGCTTACACAGCCTTGAGAGAAACTGAGGAATTAACTCAGGATAAGGACATCACAATTCACACTCCTCTTCCAATCATTAAACCTATATTGGAAGGGAAAGAGTTACCACCTGGTGTAGCACAAAAGATGACTATCCAAAGATGGGCACTTTACATACACCACAGGGTAGGGAGTGCAGACACTGCACAAAACCCCACTATGATTCAGGAATCCCTATGGAAAGTAGGAATGCCTGATGAATACCGCCTACCTCCACAGCAGTCTCTCATTAAGGATGCTGCCCCATTTGATCCTTCTAAGCCTGAGGGAGTATGGTTCACTGATGGCAGTGCCAGGCTGGTAAAAGGAAAATGGAAGGGAAAAGCTGCAGCAGTGCCTGCAGACACCTCTGCAGCAGCCCTAACTGCTGAAATTGATGGGTCAGCACAACTTGCAGAATTGGCTGCAATTAAACTGGCCTGTGAAGCAGGAGCCACCGCAGTATATACGGACTCCTATGCGGTATGGGCAGGTGCCACTCAGTGGATCACTAACTGGAAAAATAACCACTGGGAAATAGGAGGTAAACCAGTCTGGGGACTGGAATACTGGCAGTGGTTATATCAGCATGCCCTGCAACAACCCCTGTCTATAGGACATGTCTCAGCTCATCAGAGGAATAATACCCCAGCTGCACAGTTAAACAATTTAGCTGATGCAGCTGCCCAGCTCTTTACCACACAAGTAGAATGGGAACGCTTATATTCATGGTTACATGATAATTTAGGACACACAGGAAGTGATGAGTTAGTGCGGCAAGCACATATCAGGGGGTGGCCTATCACCCACAGACAGGCTAGAGACCTGGTACAAGCCTGCACTATTTGTGCTGAGACTAGAAAACATATAGTAGAAGGACAAAGGTTTGCCAGGCTAAGAGATGGAAAAACACTATGGGCAACCTGGCAGGTCGACTATGTCGGACCACTGCCCACTACAAGGCAGAGGTGGAAATACATCTTGACTGGAGTAGAAATTGTTTCAGGGATTGGTTTTGCATATCCAACCCGATTGGCAACAGGGTTGTCCACAGTTATGGGACTAAACCGCTTAACAGCAATTGTCCCAATGCCTCAAGAAATCCAATCAGATAATGGTTCGCATTTTAAGAATAAACTTGTAAGGGAATGGACCCTTAACCATGGAGTCCAATGGACCTTCCACCTTCCATATCGACCTCAATCTAATGGCATGGTCGAGCGCTGGAATGGGTTGCTAAAGAATCATTTGAAGCCTACTGATGGCACATGGGGAGACAGACTGGACGAAGTGGTGCAGAGATTAAACAACAGACAGACTCCTACAGGAAGTCCAATCAGCAGGGGATTCTTCCCTACAGGGAAAGCTATCTCCCCTGCCAGAACACCACTGCACAGTTCCAAGTATGCTCCCGGAGATACTGTTGTGATTAAACACCCAGCCCTGGGAACCTTTACCTGCGTTTTGCACGCCTATAAAGAGAAACGTGTATGGAGTGCCTTAAATGCTGATAAAAGGCTAATAACCATTACAGAGGCTTGGATCGCATCCAAGACCGGCTGACCATGTGATTTATTGCAGGAATGGTCCCATGGTTCCGAGCAACCTGCCAGCTAACCTGTCAGCAAAATGGACCATGCAGCAGACCTGTTTGATCACTAGAGACTACTATGGACTGTTGATATATTTGCCATTACTTATAATATCAGGTGTAATTTTTGCTTTTGGTTTTAAAATAAGTTTTTTTAGCTACAACACGACCCACCAGAGATATGTTCCTGCAAGCCCTCATGATCCTTCTGTTGGCTCCAGTCACCTTGGCAATACCAGAACATCCTCTTCGGGGAGCAATCCAAACCATCGCCTCAGCTGCTGGTGCTACAAATTGCTGGATGTGCACCTTGCTGGATTCAACCAATGGACTGGGAATTGAATTTGTACCAGTACATGCAGTGGCTGAGAATGGACAAACCTCATGGATGCAATGGTTAGCTCAACACTTGGGATTCTCCCTCTCCCCGTTTTTACATTCGGTTGTGAATACTGTTTTAACCATTTTAATTATTGTAATTGTTTTTTGTGTAACTTTATGTATTATGAAGCGTTTGATTCAAACTGCTCTTTCCTCCACACAAATCAGATACCTAGAGCTAAAAAGGGATCCTACCCAATTCCGCGAACCCTCATCCTCTAATTTGGTTGTTGGGTATTTCTAGATTTCCCCAAGGAGGGCAAGAGGTGCTGGCATCACCGCCACCTTGCAATCTGGGATGTAGTGTGGTGCATCAGGGGGTGGAATGTAGCCAGACAGCCAGCCCCCCCCCCCCCCCCCAGACCAGCATTGCTGGAAACACAGGAGGAAGCAGGAACAGGGCACTTAACATATATTCCAGCACAGCCTTTGAAGCTGTGAAAGCACAGGTGTGCTGCTACAATGTGCCTCTGGGAACAGATACAACGATTAAGCTCACAGCAGGCAGAGGCCCTGTGACAGACATGGCTGTTAGCCCCTACTAAATAGCGTGATGCACACACACCAACATCCTAGTTGGGAAAATATTTACCCTGATAAAAGAAATGTCCAGTAGTCGACACTTATTGTTTCTCTCCTTTGCAAGTGTAAACTACTCTTGCGAAAGCTGGCGTCACCCCGACAGACCAGCCTCAATTTGGCATAAGAAAGGAGAAAGAGAATAAAGGAGTACAGAAGTATAAGTAGGGGACCTACAGCACCATGATTTTTGAGTGCTTTTCACTATCTATCTGCTGGTCAGATAAGTGACAGCCTCCCAAGGCTTCTGCAGCTAAGAGGGTCCCTACGCCTTGTCCCTTATTCGTCTTTCCGCGGAATTGAGTGACCGATCCTGGCTTGGCACCGCTGGAATCGAGAGATGCAAGGAGGGTAAGAAGCACCCACACCTGATCTCCTATCTTTAGTGTACACATATTTTGAAATAGAGCTCTATACTTTGTTTTCTTTCTTTGGGATTGTGGCTTCAGTTTTGTAACTTGTTTGTGTGTGTAACATCTCTACATTTAAATAAGTAGGCACTAGCAATTTTGTAACCACATGATTAGAATCTAGCTTAATAAATTTTTGGTAACCATTTATGCATAAGCCTGACTTGTTTTCTCTGGTTTACTGTAAAGCAGCCAACACAATTAAAGAACCTCAGCCGTTTTGGCTCTAAAGCCTGGCCATTAGGTGAGAGTACTAAGAGCCTAGCGTTGAGTTGTGCCGCCTCCACGGGGCAAACTCTTGGGGCACCTGTCAGTCAATCCTGGCTGCCCGCTGCGAAGGAGCTCTGAGCTCTAGCAGTTAAAGTCACGGGTGTGGAGAGGCTCTTAGTGCTGCCATTGGGGCACCTGTCAGTCAGTATTGACTGCCCGCTGCGAAGGAGCTCTGAGCTCTAGCAGTTAAAGTCACGGGTGGTTAGGACCTTGGGGCATCCGTCAGCCTAGCCCGGGCTGCCCGCCGCAAAGGGACAGTGCGTCCTAGCGGTTAAAGTCACGGATGGTATAAACGGGCATAGCTGGCACCTCACCAAACATCCTTGGCCGTCGGCTAACAACCGCTGATCTGAGCCTGCGCGCCAAATAGCTGATCGCAGCTGTGCACAGGCTACCCATAGGAAGCAACTCATCTGCCAAGGCACCTGCAAAACAGTTGATCCCTAGCTGCTAACAGCTGGTCAACACAAAAAGGAAGCTTACAAGAAGTGGAAACTTGGACAGGTGACTAGGGAGAAATATAAAAATATTGCTTGACCATGTAAGGGTGTAACCAAGAAGGCCAAAGCACAACTGGAGTTGCAGCTAGCAAGGGATGTGAAGGGTAATAAGAAGGTGATCAGGGAAAGTGTGGGACCCTTACTGAATGGGGGAGGCAACCTAGTGACAGACAATGTGGATAAAGCTGAAGTACTCAGTGCTTTTTTTGCCTTGGTCTTCACACACAAGGTCAGCTCCCAGATTGCTACACTGGGCAGCACAGTATGGGGAGGAGGTGAGCAGCCTTCAGTGATGAAATAATAGGTTAAGGACTATTTAGAAAAGCTGGACATGCACAAGTCCATGGATCCAGATTTAATGTATCCGAGGGTGCTGAAGGAATTGGCTGATGTGATTGCAGAGCCATTGGTCATTATCTTTGAAAACTCATGGCAATCGGAGGAAGTTCTGGACGACTGGAAAAAGACAAATATAGTGCCTATCTCTAAAAAAAGGGAAGAAGGAGAATCTGAGGAACTGCAGACTGGTCAGCCTCACCTCAGTCCCTGGAAAAAATCATGGAGCAGGAATCCATTTTGAAGCACCTGGAGGAGAAGAGGGTGATCAGGAACAGTCAACATGGATTCACTAAGGGCAAATCAAGCCTGACCAACCTGATTGCCTTCTATGATGAGAGAACTGATTCTGTGGATATGGGGAAAGCGGTAGACGTGATATACCTTGACTTTAGCAAAGCTTTTGATATGGTCTCCCATAGTATTCTTGCCAGCAAGTTAAAAAACTATGGTTTGGATGAATGGACTATAAGGTGGATAGAAAGCTGGCTAGATCGTAGGGCTCAACAGGTAGTGATCAACGGCTTGATGTCTAGTTGGCAGTTGGTATCAAGCGGAGTGCCCCAGGGTTTGATCCTGAGGCCGGTTTTGTTCAACATCTTCATCAATGATCTAGATGATGGGAAGGATTGCACCCTCAGCAAGTTCGTGGATGACACTAAGCTGTGGGGAGAGGTAGATACACTGGAGGGTAGGGAAAGGGCCCACAGTGACCTAGACAAATTGGAAGATTGGGCCAAAAGAAATCTAATGAGGTTCAACAAGGACAAGTGCAGAGTCCTGCACTTAGGGAGGAAGAATCCCATGCACTGCTACAGGCTAGGGATTGACTGACTGGCTAAGCAGCAGTTTTGCAGAAAAGGACCTGGGGATTACAGTGGACAAGAAACTGGATATGAGTCAACAGGGTGCCCTTGTTGCCAAGAAGGCTAACAGCATATTGGGCTGCATTAGTAGGAGCATTGCCAGCAGATCGAGGGAAGTGATTATTCCCCTCTGTTCGGCACTGGTGATGCCAGATCTGGACTACTGCATCCAGTTTTCGGTTTCCCATTACAGAAAGGATGTGGACAAATTGGAGAGAGTCCAGCGGAGGGCAACAAAAATTATCAGGGGGCTGGGGCACATGACTTATGAGGAGAGGCTGAGGGAACTGGGCTTATTTAGTCTGCAGAAGAGAAGAATGAGGGGGGATTAGATAATAGCCTTCAACTACCTGAAGGGGGGTTCCAAAGAGTATGGAGCTAGGCTGTTCTCAGTGGTGGCAGATGACAGAACAAGGAGTAATGGTCTGAAGTTGCAGTGGGGGAGGTATAGGTTGGATATAAGGAAAAACTATTTCACTTTCTTTGTGTGCTTTGTTTAATTTGCATTTAAGCAGTAAACAGAGTAATCAAGCAGGGAGGAAAACAAAGCTCAAATAGGTGAGAAAAAGCCATCAAGGAACATCCTTCCACTTAGACTCTTGGTCTCCTAGGGCCCACCTGGAAATGTTTTTCAAGAGAGGGACTGAAACTGTAAGAGGAGGGACAAATACCCCAAGACACCCCTCTCTCTCTCTCCCTGCCCTTTGCATTCACTGCACCTGAAGCTACACGGGAAGCATTATGCAGACTCTGTGGGGGGTGTCCTGACTCAGAGTTTGGTCAGTAAGAGTGCTGAAAGCATGCAGTGAGAAACTTTGCTTGAATCTGATATAGTTTGTTAAGTTAGGCAGTAGTAAACATTTTATCTTTGTTTTTCTTATAACCATTTCTGATTTGTATAGCTCATTACGTTTACTCCCTTAAAATCTGTTTATAGTTAATAAACTTGTTCTACTGTTTTATCTAATCCAGTGTGTTAAAATTGAAGTTCCTGAGTAACTATTTGAGATAATAAACTGGCATATTATGCCCTTTAAGGAACAGCAGACTTAATATATTTTGTACTGTTCAGGAGAAAGCTGGACAGTACAGGACATACATTTCTGGGAGAAAATCTGGGACTGGGGATGTGTTACGGTCACCCTGCAGTATAATCAAGGCTGGCGAGAGCCAGAGTGTAACCCAAGTGTGGCTGGCAGGCTGCAATTACACACAGACACTCAGTGTCTGGCTTGTATGCTAAAAGACTGTTTGTGAGTGGCCCACATGGGAGCTACTTCAGTAAGGCATTGTAAAGCACCCAAGATTGCAGGGGAGGGGTGACACAGCTGCTCATTAGTCTGGATTGTATCCTGGTATATCTCACTGGCGCACTGGTGTAGCAGATGAGAATATTAATTTGGATATTGAGATTAGCTTTCTGGAGTCAGAATGCTTGGGTTCTGCAGATGGTACCAGCTTCTGAGAAGCATAGCTCTTGGACTCTCTGCTGAGATCATGTTCCGTTGATACCTTGGCTCTTAGAGGAACTTGAAGTCTTTGACAACCTCCTGATACCTGGACTGCTTAGAGCCTCAAAGGTACCTACTCTGAGCCCTAAGGTCTTGTGTGGTAACCAAGATCTCTTTGAAGAAGGTTCTCTAGTGGGAGACTCAGAATTTGTCTTCCTTGGAGCCTTATCATTACTTTCGCTTTTATGCTGTGAAGTTCTTGGTGACTGGTTTACAGAGATAGAAGGGCAATTGAAGGCTGGTGTATGGGGGGCGGTGGGCGCCTTGAGCCCAAGTCTAAAACTGGTCTCTGGGCTTGCTCCATCATGAGGATCCAAAATTTAATGTCTCTGTTCTTTCTGGATCTGCTCTTAGAAGTAGTACAAATTTTAGATTTGGATGGTGTATGGGTGTCTCCCTAACCAATGGAGTCACCGAGAATGACCATTGCTTATTGGGGTGGACGCCTAGTAGGAAAGGCAAAGCATGAAACTTGAGAAACCTGGCATAACAAGCGACAACTCTTGAAGATGGCCCTCCTTAAAAAAAAAAGTGCATATTTGGAGGAAGGGAAAAAAAGCAGAGATAAGAGGTGTTATCCAGCTAACAATAACAATAGCAAACTAGCCTAAACTAACCTAAGCTACAGTAAAGGCAAGCTCCAGGGGAAAAAAATGGGAGCAAAAACACTAAAAGCTCCATCTCAGGCCTTCCGGCAGTGGAGAAAGAACAGTGTCTCTGGTGAAAGGAACTGATGAGCCTGCACTAACAGCTGAAATCACTGAGAGCTGTGTTAAGGGGTGAGACCTCAAGACACAGGGGTGGTCTTAGCAAAGAGGGCAGTGGTGGAGTGAGTGACAGTGGAACAGCTGACAGTGAATGTGCAGTGATGGAGCAGCTGATGGTGGAGTGAGTGTTGGCAGAGCGACCGATGGCAGAATGAGCCAAGGTACCTTACCCCACCCCAGCTGGGGGGTGAATTCACATGAATGCACCTGTGAACTCTGGGTCTTTGCTGACTAGGGACAACAACGGTGAGTGGGGCGCGGTGGTTCTCACCTTACAAGGTGAGAACCTGAGGCAAAGGACACTGTCCACCGTACTCTGGGGTGGGGATTTTGCTTTGGTCATATACTTCTGAATAATGCTTGTGGCATTTTCCCAAATCAATGCTGGATTACTTTCCCCTTTTTATTAAAAGTTTCTTTTCTACACACAGACTCAATTCTTGTGGGAGGGGAAGAATTCCCACTTCGATGCACCCAGGGTGGTCCAATGGAATGGACATGAGCAATAACTCAAACAAGAACTGTTCGAAACATTTTCAATAATGTCTTGACATACATATTTTTGGAAATTATGTATAATGTGCTGTTAATAATTGTTGCCATTGCCTCATGACTGCAGCAGATGTTTGTTGAATGAAAGGAAACATAATCAATATCACCAGGCTATACAATTCTGAGATGGCATGAATTATATCAGGCCTCATATTAAATTCCATACACACTTGGACATATACTATTTGCGCATGAATAGTTGTACTAGCATTTCTATTATAAAGGTGTTTTTGGCAGGAAGAGTGTTAATGTTCTGTTACAAGAAAATAGCAGATAGGATATAAGTACTGAGGTCAAAAGTCTGCTATAAATATAACAGAGATAAATGGCAGATGCACTGATTCAAAATGAACATAATGAAAAATAAGGCATTTAAAATTAAACCCCTTCTCTCATTTCAGTGAGTACAGTACGAGTCATAGGGTTTAAGGCCAGAAGAGATGACAAACTCATCTAGTGTGACATCCTACGTATCACAAGCCACTAATGTGTCCCACACACTACACCCAACTACCAAAATTAGACCAAAGTCTAATAGCCCACAGGAGACTAAACTATTATGTCCACAGGCAGAGAACAGGAAGGATCAAGGTGCACCAATGCCCAAGGCTCCTGCAATGGCAGGGAAATGATTAAGTGAGATATAACTGGCAAGTGACCCTCACTCGATGCTGCAGAGGAAGGCAAAAAACCTGCCAATCTGACCGAAACCTGCCAATCTGACTGGGGTGGGGGTGGAATTTCTTACAGACCCCACATGCAGCGATCAATTAGACCCTGAACAAGAATCAGCCAACTAAGCACGTGAGACAGAGAGAATGCTTGGTGCCACCTCAGAGCACTGACCAACCCCATCCAGCGTCCCATCTCCAGCCATGGCCATCTCTGATGCTTCAGAGGAAGGAGACAGCAGCAGGTCCGGCTTCTAGGCGGAGGTGCGCAAGCAGCTCCGCACAGCTCTCGCCCGCAGACACGGCCCTGCTTCAGCGGAACCGGTGCTCAAGGCAGGGACAGCGCACGGAGCCCTGTGGCGCCCTGCCTAGGAACCAGGCCAGGTGCTGGCCACTTTCAGGGTGCAGCGCAGCATCAGAACAGGTAGGGACTAGCCTGCCTTAGCTGGGCAGCACCGCCGATAGGACTTTTAATGGCTGTGACCCGCAGTTTGAAAACCGCTGATATATAGTGTACACATTTCAAACATCGAAGCTTCTGTACAAGCTCAAGATCAAAAAGCATGAAGCTTTAAGCATTGACCAAGTATCACCTTACCAGAGCAGAGACCTGAATACCTGAGATAATGAAATGGTTCAGGTAATTAAAACAAATTAACACTGCCAACAGATGTAACAGTGATAAAAAAAAATACTGTTTTATGCAGTATACCCTTAACCAATAGACTGCACAACCAGGGGATATTATTGATGGAAATAGCTTAGTAAATTTTGAAAAAAAGTTTCATTTATGATTAAGAAGAATTTTCATTACCCCTTCTATAACATTAAAATTCCAATGACAGTCAAATCTCATGCTGCAACAAATTACCAGGCAAGGTAAGGGAGAAAACTCCCTACACATTGTTCAGTATTGGGGGAGTTTTTCTACTTCTTGGAAAGCTTGCAACACAGATAGAAACAGGATACCAGAGGAGGGGAACACCTCCTGGAATCATTGGGAGCTGAGGGTGCTAAGTGCCCAGGGCAGGTGTAATCACTAGGTGAACTAGGCGGCTGCTTAGGGTGCCAAGATTTGGGGGTGCCAAAAAGCGGTGCCCCCCAATTTTTTTCACTATTGCTCCCGGCAGGGGGATGGGCCGCTCGCAGTCGCGTTAGCACCTACCTCTGTAGGCATCCTCTGCAACCATGGGCCCCGCTGCCTCCATCCGCCATGACCCACATCACTGCCTGCTCACATCCCTCTGCCAGCTTGGAGCCGCCTCGGGCTGCCACATCGCTCCCTAGCCCAATCCCTCTGGCTCTGGCAGTCCTGGACCCCCTGCCGCAGTAGCGGCTGCTGCTGAAGGGCTGCCAGCTGCAGATCGGAGCAGGTGACATCAGCCCACCTGCAGCTTGCCCTATTGACAGCAATGCAGCGGCAGGAGGAGGGGTGGAGGGTTGGGGAAAGGAAGAGGAGACTGGTCACCAGTCCACCTGCAGGGGTGGATCATGGCCCTGCCAGAGGATACAGGGTTAAAGAGTTGCAAAAGTGTAACCATCCTCAGCACGTGCCACCTTCCAAGGCTTCATCCCTATCCATCCCTGCAGCCTTGTGGAGCAGGTAAATAGAGCCCCATTTTTGGGGAAACTGAGGCAGAGAACAGGGATGTGACTTGCCCAAGGTCACCCAGGGAGTCATCGTCGGAATCCTGCTTTAAACACAGCAGACCAAGGCTCCTAGTTCTGTGCTGGTTCACACCACTAGACCAGAGGCCTTCAAACCCTGAGCTCTGCACCTGCCCACACAAGGTATTAATCTGGGATTCAGGGACAGCATGCTGCAAGTTTTCAGTGAAGAAACACGGCTGTCTCGAGCCCATATGGCTACAAGGAAAATCTTCCAAAGGTGCTGGGCGTCTAGCCAACACAGTTCTGCCTGTTTGAGTCTGCAGCCAGCCTGGGACAACAGTTCTAGGAAATGTGGCAGTAACTGTTAAGTCTAATTACAACACCGTCAGAGCCAGATTTTCATGTAACATGGGCGACCAGTTGTGTGGTGCACAAGAACTGCAAGTGTGCGAGCAACTCAGGTTAAGTGCAGCTGACCCCTGGGCAGGCTGCAGCATCCAAGAGATTTTTGGTCTCCCACTAAATGACAGCAGATGCACCAGTAACTTTACTAGGTAGAAGTTTAGTGACCACATTAGGGCCATATTCTCCCCCCTCCCAGCATTGGGCCAATTGCCCCTCATCATTCTCCTGACTGCTTGTATTGTTATTGATGGGAGATTTGCTGCCACATTATGCAGTATTCATTTTTGAACGTTTATAATAAGCGATGCTCCGGGGGGGAGGGGAGGATGGGGGGGGCGCAAGGTGTAAGTTTTGCCTAGGGCACCAAATATCCTTACACCAGCCCTGTCAGCACCTTAGAGGATCAGACCTTAAATTAACCTTACTACACTTTCTCTAGGGCCAAATTGTGCTATTAAATACCAGGTCTGTATTGGGGCACGTGTAGATGTGTACAACCCCAGGACAAAGATGGGGAGGGATTGTGCTTCAGGGGGCCAAAGCTCAGGGTTGTGCCATTCTAACAGATCACTACAGTGGCTGATACAAGGTAGGGGCAATATGCACACCTAGGAGCTCATGGAGGCAGAAGTATCCGTTCTCCCCAAAATGCACGGATTGCATTTGTCCCTAGTCTTGCATGGGATGCACAAATGAGGAAATGTTCCCTCCTCTCTGTACGCTAACACAAGTTCCATTTACAATGAGCCCTTTAAATTGCAGTATGACTCTGAAAAGTCAATGCGTAAAAATGGTAATTTCTTACACAGCAGATCTGCTCCCCTTCTGAATTTGGAGTCATATCTGCTGAGTGACAAGATTTCACTACTAATTCCTGCAGAACCAGCATAGCTATGGAAGAGAGAACTGGATTCAGCTCTGGCTCATGTCTCATCAACACAATTGTTAACCAGTTACCAAACGAAGAACCATCTGTGCCACCTCATTGTCTTCAAGTTTTGCTCTGAATTACTGCTGTACAACCCTCTGAAGGCAATAGGGTTGAGTTGGTGTAATTGAGGATATCTTTATTACTTGTGATAATACAATAAATGAACATAACTTGAGACTTTACTATTCCACACAGAGGTTGCTGGCCTAGTAGTAATAAGAAAAAAAAAGTTCTTTGAAACGGAGAAAAGTTGACTGGGAAATCATTGAGATAAAATGTGGACCTTCCCCCCCCCCCCAACAAAGTCACTTTCCAGAGCAGCACTACTCTTTAGTATACAATTAGGTAAGTGCATCATTACTAATACTTCCATTTTTACAGTATCTATCTTCCAAGGATCTTAGTTCAACTGACAAAGTAATTATTATCCCAGTTTTATAGCTAATGAGAATGAGCAGAAAAGTTTCATAAATCTTTATAGTAAGAAGGATCCATTATGATAATCTAATCCATCTTCTTTTATAACAAAGGCTAATGAAGAGCCCAATCAGATCTTTGAGATAGGAACTAGCTTTACTTTTGTTCTGCATTGATCTTCAACAAATAATAGTGAAAATAATTCTAATCCTGCAATCCTTCACTTCCTTCGTGGTCCTTATTAATGTGAATAGTGTAACTGAAGCAGGCACAGTCAAAGTCCCCACCACAGAAATTGTCCTAACATAAGATTGAGATAGATCGAGTGCCTCATTGCTGAAGCAGCAGTTCCACCAGCTTGGAGCCAGAGGAAAGTTCCAGTCTTAGACATAAAAAATCCAATTCCCATCTTTAGAGGGTGTCAAATCAGACAAAACCCTCCTCCGTGTATGAAAGGGAATGGGGTCCTGATGAACCAAGAACTGATATGACGGTCAAGGTCAAAGGTACATCATCACGAAGAAGGCCTAGAATCAAGAGTGCCTGCCATAAAGGTCTGGTGAGTAGAACAGTGATCTGACAAAAGGAATTTTCCTGTAGAACTCTTGGCGGCAGTATATGTACCTAACACCAATAAAACAGAGGATTATGAAATATACCACTTTCAACCTAGTATTTTCTGAGTTGCAATGGTCCGTAGTTGACAGGATGCCCTGAAACAGAGCCAAAGAAAGCCCAGAAATTGCATGACCTCTTATAACTTTGGTTCCAAATATTAGGTGCTGTGAGAGGACATTTATGTTGGGTCAACAGGCAACGGTTTTCTAGAAGATTCCTAAAGTTCAGCAGCTGTGGGGGGTGTGTGAAGTGTGCATCCCAGAAAGGGGAATATGCAAAGACCACTCTGAAGAACTAGCAGTTATGCTGACGGAGTGTTTATGCAACAGCCTGGAAGCAATCGTAAAAAGAAATCCGTCAAGTACTGCTTATGCCTAAGTAAGATATGTTGTAACTACATGAAAGGGCAAAAACTTTGAATAGCAACATTTTACAGTATATTAATTAAAGAATAACATGACCAAATTATGCCCCAGCCATTAATCAGACTAATTCACGTGCTTATCTAGCAAAGCAAAAAATAGTTCTGTATAAAAATAGTCCCGTTCATTAAGATTTTCCTTCTACATTTATCTGATCTGGATCATAGCTGCTTCACGCTTCAATGCCCTATGTCAAGAAAGCAGATGGAAAAGTCCTAAAATCAAAGCAATAAAGCGTCCATCTCTGTTCAGAAAAGGCACATCTCAGTTCTCAGTAATCTGACCTTCCACCCTGCACCCTCCCCCAAGAATCACAAGGCCTCATTCTGACATTTGAGAGAATTATGCAATTACACCCAAAGAACTGTGTGTTCACAACTGAGTACAGAACATGTTTAGTAGAATTGCTTGGTCTGGGAACTGTAGAAGGCCATCATTCATACATGCTTTTTGTCCTTAAACTGTCCAGTAAGCATAGCTCAAACTGATTTGAAGATTTTCTGGTGATTTTTATTCCATCAATTCTTTTGGAAACTCCTTCCATGTTCTAGTTTACTAGTAAAATATATTATATTTGGATATTTAAAACTAATTTTCTCTTACTTCAATTAAAGTAATATGTCTAGTCTTATCTTTGCTAAGTAGTAAGACCAGTTTCTTCCCTTCTTGGTGGTATCCACATATGTAGTAATATGCCAGAATTACCCTTCCTTCCTACCTCAACAGTCTCCAGTTTTCAGGTTATATGTATTTAATTAACTCAATATTTCCCCATAAAACATTCTCTTCAAACTCACTATCTTAGCTGTTTTCCTGGGAACTCTACACAGTATTTTTATATTTTTTATAGAAGAGTGGTCTGCACCGAACACACTTTCTAGTGGCGGTCTAACCAAGAATGTGTAAACAGTAAGAAAATACCCTTGCGATACTTCTTTTAATATGTCCCAGGATTTTATTTGTTTTGGTGTTTTTTTAGCTGCAGTATCAAACTGAATATTCTTTACTTTTTGCTCCTCTTTTGCATTCGAGATCTATTTCTGCATTACTACATTATTGTATTAATATTTATTTGCATATAATTTACATTTGTTAATTTTAATTCCCCTCTGCATATTTCTCTAATTTGACCAGAATAGACTAGATCATTGCTGCTGCTGCAGTATCTTCTGAATGAACAGCTTTCTCTCCAGGTCTTGTATTCGTTGAAAATTTCATAAAAGCATTTTCAACTTCTTCCTCATGACTTCTCATGAAGACTTCTTCTTAGTTTAGTGGTACAAAGAACAGTTGCTTCCATTTATAGGGTGGAAAAGGCTTGCTTTTAAAGATAAGTATTCACACTAATTTGGCTTAGGTTCAAGGTGGGGAAAAACAAACAAAAAAAACGAGTCTCTTTCCACTACTGAATATAATCTTTTTAAATTTTCACACACACAGCTGCTGAAGCACTGTCTTTGTTCAGATGTTCACACACTTGTGTTTGGAAACCGCTCTCTGCTCATTCCAGGTCACCCTTTTGACATAACAAACAAATACAGGATTTTTCAATAGCTCTAATACGAGTATCCTTGAGAGCCACATTTTTTAAAAGGATTACTACTCCAAACCTATTTGCCTGCAGAAATGCCTGAAAAATATTAACACTGTGGACCCGCTTATTCATACAACACTCCTATTAAATCAGCAGAACGCTGGACTAGGACTCAGGTGATCTGAGTTCTATTCCTGGGTTGGCCACCAGTCTGCTGATCGATCTTGGGACAAGTCACTTCATCTCCCTATGCCTCAGTTTCCCCATTCCAGGGCAGGATCCCAGGCTTGCTCCAATCACTTCTGTATCTGGGGGCAATTGAGCCAGTTCCCCCGAATTCATCAGAAGAGAGTTCTACTCCAATTACTTCCTGGTTCCCAAAAGAGACAGTGGCTGGAGGACAACAATAGATCTCAGGAACTCTACACCTATGTCCTATTGCAGCACTTCAGAATGGTGATGTTAGCTACCATAATCCCATCCGTAGATCCAGAGGACATCCGGGGGACTGACTCATTTCCCTTAACATCCAAGAAACCTAGTTTCATATTGCTATTCATCCCTCTGCATTTCCACTGGTAGGCTAGAACACTACTAGTAATGTGTCCTTTCCTCTGGGCTCTCCACGGTCCCAAGGGTCTTTACAAAGTTTGTCCTCATCTATGTCAATGGGGCATTGTAGTCTTTCCATATTTGGATGACTGGGTCCTCTGAGGTCACTCTACCCAACAGATGCAGTTAGCAACCACCAGGGCCCTAACCCTATTTCAGTCTCTGGGCCAGTGCATCAATCTAAAAAAGTCTTCATGCCAGTTAACTTAATCAGGACCATGCGATACTCCCTAACCACCAGGGCTTACCTGCCCAAGGACAGGGTTCTCCAATATGTCCAGCCTCATCTCTATTCTCCAGCACAGCTCCCAGACAACTGCAAGAATCTGCCTGCAACTCCAGGACCACAAGTCAGCCCCCACATTCACTATGCCGCATGTGAGACTGCACCTCAGGTGTCTTGGGGCATGGCTAATGACTATGTACAACTCAACAGTTTTTTCCAAACAAATCACTGTGCCTACACAACTCTCAGATGGTGCTAAGACGCACTACAGGTCTGTATGGGAACCCCATTTTCACGTCCACCACCTTCAAAACGTCTCATGACACATGCTTCTCTCTGAGTTAGGGGACACATCTATGAGGTGCCACAGCACAGGGTAAATAGTCCTCACAAGAGACTCTGCGTTCAATATTCTGGAACTAAGGCCAGTCAACTATGTGTTTCAGCACTTTCTTTACAACACAGAGGGCCATTCTGTAAGGGTAATGTTAGACAACAAGGCAGCTATGGACTATAAAGGGTTGGGATCTTACTCCCCCTTGCTGGTTTATGTGAAGAATCATTAAGGCTGCGGCACTGGTGCATTTTCCATCACAGAAATTTGACAAAGTCCTACACTAAAGGGTCTTAAGCAAAGTAAGCAGTCATGAGATAAGAGGGAAGGCCCTCTCATGGATCAGTAAGTGGTTAAAAGATAGGAAATAAAGGTCAGGAATAAATGGTCAGTTTTCACAATGAAGAGAGGCAAAAAGCAGAATCGCCCAGGAATACGTACTGGGCCCTGCGCTATTCAACATATTCATAAATGATCTGCAAGAGGGAGTGAAAAATTAGGTTGCAAAATTTGCAGATGATACAAAATTATTCAAAATAGTTAAATCCAAAGCTGATTGCAAATACTTAAAAAGATATGGGGGACTGGGAGACAAAAATGGTGGGTAAAACACAATGTTGATAAATGCAAGTAATGCATGTTAGGAAAAAAATAATCCCAACTATACATACAAAATTAATTTAAACACCATTTTTGTTATCACTAAAGAAAGATCTTGAAGTCATTGTGGAAAGTTCTCTAAAAACATCTGCTTAACGTGCATCAACAGTCAAAAAAAAGCTAACAATGTTAGAAACCATTAGGAAAAAGGATAGTTAATAAGACATAAAAATACCATAATCCCATTATATAAATCCATGGTATGCCCACTCCTTGAATACAGCATATAGTTCTGATCGCCTTATCCCAAAAGATGTTTTAGAACTGGAAAAAATACAGAGAAGGGCAACAAAAATAATTAGGGGAATGGAACAGCTTCCGTATGAGGAGAGATTAAGGTAACTGGGACTGTTCATTTTAAAAAAGAGACAATTAAAGGAAGAATATGGTAGATGTCTAAGAAGTTATGAATGGTGTGGAGAACGTTAATTATTATTATTTACCCCTTTGCATAACTCAAAAACCCAATGAAATTAATAGGTGCCAGGTTTAAAATAAACATATGGAAATACTTCTTTCCAGAGGATGACTGTGCATTGTGTAATTTGTTGCCAGGAGATGCTGTGAATGCCAAAAGTATAACTGAGTTAAAAAAAGAATTAGATAAGTTCATGGAGGATAGGTCCATCAATGGCTATTAGCCAAGATGGGCAGGGACGCAACCCCATGCTCCAGGTGTGTCTAAGTGTGACAAAAGATTTTGCCTAAATTGTTCAAATTACCTTAAATTGGAGGTTTGCAGAAAAACGTCAAAAGGGGGTTTAAAATTGGAAAATTATAACTTGCTTAATTAAACAGAGTGGTGGTCGTGTCAGGACCCTTTGAGATGCTTAGACTAGTAATTAGTTTTAAGAATAAATATTTAATTAGATAGAAATTAATAGCAGTTTAAATTAGAAAATCAAGTAATGGTAGATATAGCGTGATGTATTGGAAGATTCCATTTCTAAGACACATACAGGTCTATTACTATGACATAATAATTTCACTTCCTGTGACAAAATGGAAAATTCCACTTTCAGTGGGGAATGACTCAGCAAAATCCCATAGTGATACATTATAGCCCATAGGAATACATGGGGCTTCCAAACAGGAAGTAGCTAGGGGTCATCCACAGAGCACCTGGAAACCCCCCCCCCCACGAATATATTATAGCCCATAAGAATACATGGGACTTCCGGTGAGGAGCCGCCGCCATTTGGTGAGTGTGACAATTAGCATACGCAAATATGAAATTACGCTAATTACTAGAAGCCGATCGGTTGAGCCTGAGCATCATACAGCAGTACACATGCTAATTTCTGAAAGCTGATTGGCTGAATCAGTGAGTGAATTATGTTGATAAGCGGACCAAATCGTATATAAGGGCAACAGCCAGCAGCTAAACCCTGTAGCAGAATTGGGGACCCTGAAGAGAGAAGATGGTACAGGACACTTAGGAAGGAGAAGACACACAATAAGCAGCGACAGTAGCATCGATGAAACCCTGCAAAGCATGAGCTATCTGAAAAGCAGTTACTACAGCAGCAGCTCCTCCAAGGTTGTGTCAAGCAATGGCTGTTCTGCTACTCAGCCAGCAGGGGGGCCCCGCAGCAGCTACCAAGCGGGCCTCCGTCTCTCCAACCTGAGGAGCTGCTTTACCTCAGTAGGCAGCCGTTCAGCACAGCAGCTGATGCAGTCTCCAGTAGCAACAGCCATCGCTCACAAAGTGTGACAGAGCAGAAGGGCCTTTTTGTTGAGACAGTTCAGAGAGATTTTCTAAGAAAATTCTTTAAGTTCAACCTTCTTCTATTTACTATCCAAGAGCATATGGGTTTTGTCCGTAAATAAAGCTGGCTGTCTGTGGTCTGAATGAGATCTTCCCCTACCCATCTAGTAACTGCCCAGCCAGCACTTACTGGATGTTTAGTTTTAAGTATTCAGTATTAATGTTTGAGATATTGTTATATGCTATAGACTAGAGTTAACTAAGTTATTATATTAGTGTGTTTTTTATTTGTTGCACTGCTTCAGTTCCTCCTTAACTGTAACCATTATTCTATTTCTATTCTTTTACTGTAACCACTCATTTCTAAATAAACATTTTTGTTTTCAAACATTTGCTGCTTACTTGTCTATCCTTGATCGGAGGTTTGTATCTTGTGTCCTTTCAAGGGCCAGCAAGGGTAGCTTACTTCCCTGGCAATTCCTTTAGGACGGGCCACAACCTTGGTTACCAGTTTAGACAAATGAAAAGTTAAGGTTTTAAATTAAAAGCAGTGTTTTCAGGCAGCACCATTGGTATAATATAACTGAATTCAAATCCTCCAGTAACATAAGCTTCTGACTGCCAGATGCTAACTAGATGACAGGGAATAGATCACCTGTAATTGCCCTGTTCATTGCCCCAAAAGCATCTTGAACCGGCTAGCGTCAGAAGATAGCATACTGGACTAGCTGGACCATTGGTCTGACCCATTATGGCCATTCTTATTTTCTTAACACATGCTAATAAGCTCACCAGAGATCACCCCCAACTCCAAATCCGCATGAGGGCTCTGCTCAGCGTCCCTCCTTCCAACTCTACCCTAAGGATTGGCGCCCTCAATGTACACACAGCCTGTCCATTTGTTGGATCAGAACAAAAAGTCCTGAGCCTGTTTAAAGCTAGGTATTTATCCAAAAATTCTTTGTCTGTTGGTGTCTGGGGAATAGAGTCTTTGAACTGTCCTGTAACTGGTGATCAGTGGTGAAAAGCCTTCCCCACTCCCACCCCCACTTCCGTGTGAAGCTTCAAAGATTGAGTCCGTAGGTGGGAGTTTGAAATCACCTCCTCCCCAGTACTTCCTAGGAATTCCACTTCACACGTTGTCCCAAACGATCATATGTGTCTCCTATATGGTTCAACAGAGTCTTATTTCCCAGAGATTTGCATTAAGCCTTCTCCCTCCTCGAGAAATACCATACAATCCCACAACAATACACAAATATTTGAATTTTCAATTAAATGGACCCCAAAGACATTTAACTTAATTCCATAAGATTTAGCCAGGATATTGCAGGATACTGCCAGATCTTTCACATGCACGTCTAGAGCGGATATTACCTTCGGTGACAGTCACACAGACAGCACATGCCTCCATGTTGAGATACTGCTTTGGAGTCTCTTATGTTGAAGTACCCATAGGGACATATACTCAAAAAGGAGATTACTCAGCTGTACAGTGGCTGGATTTCTTTAAGTTGTTTTGTTCATACGGGTGTGCCACCTCCCATTCCCCTCTGCTGCAGTCTTTCAGGCTTCATAGTCAAGAAAAAACTGGAGAGGCAGTAGATATATGCCTCCTGATATGCCCTGACTTGGGAGCACAAGGTGCTGCTCTGTGCAAGCCCGGAATCTCAGAAGCTCGTCTTTACAATCTCTGGTAGAGTGACCATGGGCATGTACACATTCTGCCCATAGGACAAAACGTCTTGAAGAACTCAATACTGCACATGTAAGTAACTTTACAATTCGGAATATTCACTGAATGATTTTTGCCGTAGTTGCCCAACTTAATTCCATTTCATGTACCAGAGTTGTGAACTAAGTTTCAACTGTAAGGCCAAATTTTGCCATCATTTACATCTGTGCCATCCTACTTAGTGGCATAAGAGTAAATCAGGGCAGAATATGAAGAGCAGAATCTTTACTACTGATGTTTATGAAACATGTAGGGAAGCACAGTTTGTTATTCACAGGTCAAGTTTACAGAGCTGGCAGTCAGAGAAAACATCCCTTTACTTGTATACTGTGAAAACTGTCCATGAAGGTCATTAAGACACAAACGCAGAACCACTTTTCAGAGTATATCTTCGCTCTAAGGCCCCGATCGTACAAAGATTTGATTGAAAGGGATTAACTGCGTGGTTAAAGTTAAGCACGTGTTTAAGTCTCCGTATGGACCCTTCAGCTGAAGTGGATGCCTGTTTACATAGTCTTATTGCAATCAGTTGTCAAGACAAGTGAAAAAAAAAACGGCGGTCACTTGAAGGCTAACACAAAGGGGTTGACAGTATTGACAAGGAACTGAATGTCTCTTTTTAACTGTATGAACTGTCAATAAAAAGAAAAGGCACCTTAAAGACTAACAAATTTATTAGAGCATAAGCTTTCATGAGTTACAGCTCACTTCATCGGATGCATACAGTGGAAAATATAGTGGGGAGATTTTATATACACAGAGAACATGAAACAGTGGGTGTTACCATACAGACTGTAACAAGAGTGATCAGGAAAGGTGAGCTATTACCAGCAGGAGAGCGCTGGGGGGGGAGGGGGGAAGGGGGGACCTTTTGTAGTGATAATCAAGGTGAGCCATTTCCAGCAGTTGAGACAAGAACAGTAGGGGGGTAAATAAATAGTTTTACTTTGTATAATGACACATCCACTCCCAGTCTTTATTCAAGCCTAAGATAATTGTATCCAGTTTGCAAATTAATTCCAATTCAGCAGTCTCTCACTGGAGTCTGTTTCTGAAGTTTTTTTGTTGAAGAATTGCCACTTTTAGGTCTGAAATTGAGTGACCAGAGAGATTGAAGTGTTCTCCGACTGGTTTTTGAGTGTTATAATTCATGACGTCTGATTTGTGTCCATTTATTCTTTTACATAGAGACTGTCCAGTTTGGCCAATGTACATGCCAAAGGGGCATTGCTAGCACGATGGCATATATCACATTGGTAGATGGGCAGGTGAACGAGCCTCTGATAGTGTGGCTGATGTGATTAGGCCCTATGATGGCGTCCCCTGAATAGATATGAGGACACAGTTGACAACGGTGTCAAAGGTGATGGCTAGTGGCGTTCTGTTATTTTCTTTGTTGGGCCTGTAGTAGGTAACTTCTGTGTACTCTTCTGGCTCCCTTCAATCTGTTTCTTCACTTCAGCAGGTGGGTATTGTAGTTGTAAGAACGCTTGATAGAGATCTTGTAGGTGTTTGTCTCTGTCCGAGGGGTTGGGGCACATGCAGTTGTATCTTAGGGCTTGGCTGTAGACAATGGATCGTGTGGTGTGGTCTGGATGAAAGCTAGAGGCATGTAGATAAGTATAGTGGTCAGTAGGTTTCTGGGATAGGGTGGTGTTTCTGTGACCATCGCTTAATAGCACCGTAGTGTCCAGGAAGTGGATGTCTTGTGTGGACTGCTCCAGGCTGAGGTTGATGGTGGGATGGAAGTTGTTGAAATCATGGTGGAATTCCTCAAGGGCTTCTTTTCCATGGGTCCAGACGATGAAGATGTCATCAGTGTAGCGCAAGTGGAGTAGGTTCAGCCACCAGGTTTGCCGTGACATTAATCGGTGATAGTGTTCCTGACGGCTTGTAGTCCATCATTGTGTGGAATGTTGGTGTAGAGGGCTTCTACATCCATAGTGGCCAGGATGGTGTTTTCAGGAAGATCACCGATGGACCGTAGTTTCCTCAGGAAGTCAGTGGTGTCTTGAAGGTAGCTGGGAGTGCTGGTAGCGTAGGGCCTGAGGAGGGAGTCTACATAGCCAGACAATCCTGCTGTCAGGGTGCCAATGCCTGAGATGATGGGGCATCCAGGATTTCCAGGTTTATGAATCTTGGGTAGCAGATAGAATACCCCTGGTCAGGGTTCTAGAGGTGTGTCTGTGCGGATTTGTTCTTGTGCTTTTCCAGGGAGTTTCTTGAGCAGATGGTGTAGTTTCTTTTGGTAACCCTCAGTGGGATCAGAGGGTAATGGCTTGTAGAAAGTGGTGTTGGAGAGCTGAATAGCAGCCTCTTGTTCATATTCCGACCTATTCATGATGACGACAGCACCTCCTTTTATCAGCCTTTTTGATTATGATGTCAGAGTTGTTTCTGAAGCTGTGGATGGCATTGTGTTCTGCACAGCTGAGGCTATGGGGCAAGTGATGTTGCTTTTCTACAATTTCAGCCCATGCACGTCGGCAGAAGCACTCCATGCAGAAGTCCAGTCTGTTGTTTCGACCTTCAGGAGGAGTCCACCCAGAATCCTTCTTTTTGTAGTGTTGGTAGGAAGGTCTCTGTGGGTTAGTATGTTGTTCAGAGGTGTGTTGGATATATTCCTTGAGTCAGAGACATTGAAAATAGGATTCTAGGTCACCACAGAACTGTATCATGTTTGTGGCGGTGGAGGGGCAGAAGGAGAGGCCCCGAGTTAGCAAAGATTCTTCTGCTGGGCTAAAGGTATAGTTGGATAGATTAACAATATTGCTGGGTGGGTTAAGGGAACCATTTGTTTGTCTCTAAGGTGCTTTTCTTTTTGCGCATACAGACTAACACGGCTGCTACTCTGAAACCTGAACTTTCAATAGTCAAATTTGAAACCAAATTCAAATAGCTCCCTTAAAAAAAGCTGTCCTTGCTGTATTATCGATAGTATTCACAAAAATATTATGAACCAACCATTCCATCAACTAATCAATAGTGCTTTCTTTGTTTTTGTAAGAAAAAAACAACAGCAGGAGGCAAGCTTTTTCAGCTCCATTGCCTAGTAGTGACTTTCAGATTCAAATCAAACCAAAACAGTACAGTTTTGCTGGAAAATAATCATAGATATATTTCAGGATATTCAATGAAAAGTAATTACGTCAATGCTAATAATTATTTTTGATTTCTTCTGCTTACGATGAAAGAACCGGACAAGATAATTCTAGTAAAGTAATATGGATTGGTACAGATTCCTATGAGTTTATAATAAAAGACTGAAATGACAGTAACCTTAAGTGCTTTGCTAAAAAAGAATGGATTTGAGAACATGCTTATGTATTTTGTTGGAGCCTGAGGCCTAGCTCCTACAATGAGCTCTGTGCAGGTAGATCCCTGTAGCTCACAGAAAGTCCCACTGATGACCCACTGAAGAAATCAGGGTCTGTGTTCATAAGTGTTACCTGCCCTATAGAAAGTACATGCTTTCTCCTGATTGACAACTTATTTGTTCTAAAATGTAGTATTATTTTAACTCTGTGTTATTCTCTTACAAAAAATTAAGAGGTTAGGGGAGAGAGGGATGTGGAGAACAATTAAAGATTCTGCAGCACCATAACTGAAGCCCATGTAAGATCCATCCCCCAGATTCATGCACTGGGGGGAACTTTTACACACAATCCTCTCTCACAAAATTGGGTCTCAGCTTCCTCCATAGCACTGTCCTCATTTGTAGCACTGTATATAGGGCTCCACACAAGACTGGGATCCACAAAGACATAGGGGGTAAAGACAGACAGTGGATGGAGAGTGGAAAGCCCCACTGGCATTCCCTCCCTCCTCAGCATTATGGCGCCAATCGAGAAAGAGTAATATTGCATTTAATATAGTTAGGAATAAATACTTAATATACGTACAGTACTTTGAAAATAAAGGGTAAGCACTATAGATGCTAAGTATTATTAATCTGGTCCTTATAGAGAACATTTTATTACATGTACCTACAACTGTTTTGAACATTATCTAAAAGAGAGGCTAAGTGATTTGCCCAGGGTCACACAGGAAGTATGTGGTACAGCAGGGAACTGAACCTCTATCTCCTGAGTCACAAGCTAATAAATTAACATGAAGATGTTAGCTATGGATGCTCAGTGCCTCTGAAACTCAGGGAATTTTAGTTGAGGCAAAAGAATCCACAGTTATATACCTAACTTTACCATTTCTCTATTTAAGTCTACAGAAAAAAAGAAGTTCCTACCTGAGCGCCAAGGTGCCGTTAACATCATTTTAAAAGTATAACATTTGAGAGCCAGCAGCTTCCTCAAAACTCATGAACTACAACAAGAATCAAATTCAAGCAACATCTTACTACTACAAACACCACCTCCCCCAGAAAATGAGCAGAGACGAACTTTGTGGCATGACCTGAAGATCAGATTCCAGCCCCAGGAGAGAGAGCCGCAACCTTGCCTTACTCCCGGCTCCCTTCTGTTACAAAGGGGGGCTCCAGCACTTCCCCAGCCTCCCCTACCTCAGTAGGAGGGAAAGGGAAGCAGCGTCTCGGAGGATGTCTACACTGCACCGGGAGGTGTGACTGCAGCCTGGGAATGCCTGTGCGGGCTGTAACCTAGCCCGCCCAGCTACCCACGGCGGTACAGGCTGTACCCGCCCACCCAGGAACCCTTCCCCGGGATATTTAGCCAGCGAGCTAGATTAAAGCTAGCATAGGCGGGCGGAGGGAGGCCGCAATCATACCTCCCACTGCAGTGCGGGCATCCTCTGACGGGCACCGCTGCCCGAGTTCTCTCCCGTCGCTACTGACAGGGAGGGAAACTGAGGCAGGGCCAGCTTCACCCCTCCCCAGCCTCCCCACAGGTACACAGTGAACGCGAGGCTCCCTCCTCCCCGGGGCTTTTTCCGCTCCCGCAGCCCCAGAGCCTGGGAGAAAGGGCCGGAGAGCCCGCCGTTTTATTGCGCAGTCAGGGCGGCTGGGACCCTGACTGTCCCCAGCTAGGGCTGCAGCCTCCCCGCGGCGCCCGGCTGTGACGGCCACGCGGCGCCCCGGCGCTGCACGAGCAAGGAGGAGCGAGCCGTCGAGGCCCAAGGCAGGAAAGAGACGCGCACGCGCCACTCAACGACAGCTCGCACGCCAGCGGTTGGACGGCGCGCGCCTCCCCCTCGTCCCTCCCCACCTTCCCCCCTCCCCTCTGCCCTCGCGTTCTCCATGCGACGTCGCTGAGCAAGAAGCCGCCGTGTCGGACGCGGCAGATTCGCCATAATCCGCCACCTCGCTTTTCTGACCCCCCATTAAAAATAATAATTTCACAAGGAGCGGGGAAGCCCGCGGGTCGCCCGGATGGCCTCGTCCACTGGGACGGAAGTGCTTTAAAAAACCCCACCGTGGCCTTATTTCACTACTACCCCCCTCCCGCGACCGACTATGGAGGCTCCGGCTGCAGGTGAGCGGGGCGGCCCGGGTCTAAATGTGAGCAGTGGGGGAGGGGAAGGTGCGCGGAGGGATTCTATCCTGGGGAGGGAGAAGCATAAAAAGTAGTTCCGTCATGTAGCCGTTTATTTTATGATCTATCCGCGTATGAAGTAGTTCCCGCACGTCTTATTCCCAGCGCCCGCATGGCCCCTCTTTCCTCAGCCACCGACCCCCCCGGGAACTCCTCCAGTCCCCTCCCCCCCCACCCTCTGGGCCGGCCTCACGGCAGGTGGGGACGGAAACAGGCCCCCCCAGGACCAATTAACCCTTGGGGGAGCTGCTGCTCGCCAGGCCCCCCTCAGCCTGCTCCTGCCCCCCGCTAGTCAGCTGACCTCCTGCGCCGAGCCCCCGAGCCCGCCCCTCCGCGCCAGAGCCTTTGGGGTGACCGACGGGCCTGCTCGCCGCGGGAGGTTTCCCCCCCTTTTTGGGGGGCGGGGGGAACGACGGGCGGAGAGGGGCAGGAAGAGAGTCTCCATGCACCCCCTCCCCGTGCCCCTCTTTGGGGCGGGAAAGGACCGGCCCCTGCCGCGGCACCGGGGCCTTCGCCTTTCCCAGGCAGGGGCCGGGGGAAGGCCCGCCCCCGGGCCGGGTGGGGCTTCTGTCTGCGCTGGGAAGTCCACATCTGGGCCGGGGGAATCCCTGCCATGGGGGGAAGGGAGCCAGCCTTTCCCGTGTGTGACTCCCAAGCCCTGGCTTCGGGTCCCCCGCGCCCCCCTCTGCCTGTCGGAGCGAGCTGGGCCAGGAAGGCTGGGTGGAGCGGGGCGCCGAGTACTCCCCTGCTGCCTGGAGATGGTGGCCAGGAGTCCCTCCGCTCCTCCCCACGGTGTTGTGTGCCCCGCCATAGGGTGGGAAGGGGCGGACGGACTCAGGTGACCCAGGAGGGTTTTTTGGCATATAATTTACTCTTAAGGAAGAAGTGCTGCTAAATCTCTCTCTATAACGAAGCTTCTGTGTTGCTAGAAGTATTTTAGAGACGGCCCAGCATTGCTTACATTGAGATTCCTAAGGGTACCCGTATCTACCAAAGCCAGTGGTCTGAACCAGGGGAGTGCAAACTAGGGCCCATGGACCAGATCTGGCCCGTCAGGGCTTTCAGTCTGGCCCCCTGGGATTGCCAGCCCCGTGGCACAGCGGGGCTAAGGCAGCCTCCCTGGCCCCGCGCTGCAGCTGGTACCACATCCCAGTGGCCCCTGGGGGAGGGGGGGCAGAGGGCTCCCTGCGCTGCCCTTGCCTGAAAGCACCCCCCCCCCCGCTCCCATTGGCCAGGAACGGGGAACCGTGGCCAATGGGATCTTCGGGAATGGTACCCGCAGATGAAGGCAGCGCGTGGCGGAGCCATCTGCCCCAGCCCACCCCCAGGAGCCACTGCCGGACATGCTGGCTTCTGGAGTGGCATGGGGCCAGGGCAGGCAGGGAGCCTGTATTAGCCCCGCTGTGTGCTGCTGCCACCCTGGAGCCACTCAAGGTAAGCAGTGCCTGGCCGGAGCCCGCACCCCAAACCCCTCCTGCATCCCAACCCCCTGCCCTGAGCTCCCTAACCCCCTGCCTTGAGCCCCCTGCCACACCCCTTCTGCACCCCCACCCCCTGCCTTGAGCCCCCTCCTGCACTCTGCACCCCCACCCCCTGCCTTGAGCCCCCGCCGCACCCCTCCTGCACCCCATCCCCCTGCCCTGAGCCCCCTCCTGCACATGGCACCCCCTCCCACACCCCACACTTCCTCCCGCACCCTAACCCCCTGCCCCAGCCCTACGTTTATGGCCCTGCATACAGTTTCCCCATCCAGATGTGGCTCTGGGGCCACAAAGTTTGCCCACCCCGGTCTAAACTGCTTAGAAGGGTGCCAGAAAAAAGCAAAAAGTAGTTTCTAATGTTCATGTGTGAAAATAACTTACAAAGGGGAATAACTATAAAATGTCCTGCTAATGTGTACTGAACTGGTGTCATTTTTTGTATTTCAAATGTCTATAAAAAAGCAAATTATGGCTATCTTGTGCAAATAGCAGAATCAATCTACATAATGTTACGTGAGGGCATAGATTAAAATTGGAGATATGCCCTGCATTATGATTGGAGTTCAAGCGTGTTTGGGTGCCTTGAACTTGACTTTCAGACAACTGTTGTGCACAATGCCTACAGTTCCAGGTGATTTCAGGTAGAATTATGGATACTCTGCACTTCAAAAAGTCAGGTTCAAGGCATCTCAAGTAGGGTAGCCAAAAATCAGTGGCCAGTTTTGAGGATGTTGGTTTATTTTCTTATGAGCGTCTTCAGTGTATTTTGCTTCAGAAGGCAGTACCTTGCAGGATAGGGTCCCTAAAGTGTAGAATGCAGCACCAGTGTTTGACCACAAGAGGTTGCTACTAGAATATGGAATGTAACTTTTGTTGTCTATGAATGTAAGATAACTATAACCTTGTAGAACATTTAGTTAGATGGTGCATGTTTTTAAAAAATTATATGAGAAAAGGTACATATAGTATAAATCAGATATTTATATCCTAGTGTAGATATTTTGTAGGCTCTTTTAGCCAGTTGTTGTAACAATAGGATCTCTACCAACATTATAATCCACTATCCTATATACTAAGAACTTAACTGTTGGTTATGTCCCTTGATAAGTAAATGGATCTCTTTAAACTGTAGCAGTGTGCATACAGACTTGATTTTCTTGTATGAATTTTGTCACTTGTGTCGATTTCAGCCATTTTTAAAAGAATGTTTGCTACATTTGATTCCTACCTAAATTGTTTCATGGTCAGATGAAAGCAAGTACTAAGTATCAATTTGCTTTGCTATCTTGTCAGGCAAAAGCCTCACTTTCTGTATGTGATGAATAGGCCACATAAGTTTTTCATTGTTTAAATTTCCTGGTGACAAGGTGTATTGAATTGCTGATTTTGAGATGTGGCATTGGAGTTTTTAGACTTGAGTCATCCTGTCTAGACTAAACAAGTAATTAAATTTTTTTTCATCCAGTTCTGAAGTCTGTATAGTTCAGGCAGAATGTTTTTTAGTTTTTTTTTTTTTATATGAGAGAGAATGTACTAACTATTGGGCTACAAGGTATCTATGGGTTTTTCTTTGTTCCTCCTGTTGAAACTGTTCCACTTTGTATAAAACATTGATTGCAGCAGGGATTGGAACCTAGATATCCCAGGTGAGCATGTTAATCACTGGGTTATAGAATCATTTTCACTTTCTCTGACCCAGACACCTCACCACCTCCTCTCAGGTCTCCCACATTCCAAGGAGGATTAAGCCACAGTGAGCTAAGGTCACTTCAAATGACAGCATCTAGGACTTTTTGTACGTTTAGTTGGTTCGTTTATAATTTTCCTGAGAGTCCGTGTGTAGATAAGCCCTAGGACTCCCAATGTAAATGTAATGTAGACAAGGCTTTTGTAAGAATCAATAGGAAATATGGCACTGTTTAGTGTCCTACAGGATGCGTAGCACCTTTAAACTTCTTGCTGAAGCTTTACTTGTGCGGAGCTTACTGATTAAAAAGAATGAAATGATGATTTTCACCACACCAAAGAAAGAGAACTAAAATTAGTTAATGCCAGTATTTTCCCTCAACTTGTAACTCTAAAGTGTTAATGGGTGGTGGTGGGGAAGAAAGGCCTGAAGATCAGATCTTTGGCTAAGTGTCTGCTCTTGAGGCAAATGTATGGGTAACTGAAAATCATAGTTGTTCCAAGCTCCTTTTTTGAAGGATGGAAAAATGCAATTGGCACAATTAGTTGCATTTCATCAAGATTATGAAATACTGCAGATTGTCTGAAGGTATAAAAATAAGTGCATTAGCATATTTCACAATATTTTGAAGAACGTCTGACTTTTCTTTGTGTATCTATTTTAACCTGCTTATTTTCTATGTGGAATACCCTGAATACACAATGGCTCAGCAGCAAGCCAACAAAACCCACAGCTACATAGTAACACATATTTGAATACAGATTACAAATATGCAGAAAATAGTGCTCCTCTCTGACAAGCCAAGAATGGTTTGCTGCCTTTTTGCTATGTCACTTTTGTTAATGCGTTCGGAGTTGAAAAGGAGTAGCATAATATGTGATACTACATATATTATAATTCTGTATATGTGCAGTTCAAAATATAAGTCTATTTACTTAACACATCACAAAATTGTTCAGTTCTTTTTATGTTCAACTAAAATTATTGGCTTGTTACTTGTTACTCCTGTGTTAAATATTAGTATGAAACTTGGATACTTCTTGTTTGAGCTAAAGTAGTTACACCAAAGAAAAAATTGTTTATATTCATGTGTGAGTCCCCTCTCCCCCTTTTCTGGAAAACCCTGTAACGCTGCCTGCAGTGACTCAAGACTGTGAGCACCAACGTCAGGGTAGATATTAAGAGCAAGGCCACAAACCCCAAAATAGTTATGAGTTCTATACTTAGGCCTTGTCTACATTGCACAGTTTTGTCATCAAAAGGCAGCTTCTGCTGACAGAACAGTGGAGGTGTACGCACTACGAAGCTACTATTGGCAGCAAAACTCTGCTGTTTTGCCGACAGAATAAAACCACCTTTAGAAGAGGCATAGAGCTTTCTGCAGCAAAGTTAAAGTGACAAAGCATCAGTGTAGATGCTG
Source organism: Lepidochelys olivacea (assembly GCF_965140295.1). Taxonomy (NCBI): domain Eukaryota; kingdom Metazoa; phylum Chordata; order Testudines; family Cheloniidae; genus Lepidochelys; species Lepidochelys olivacea. Next base: position 14,900,008 of record NC_140412.1, read on the forward strand.
CTGTTAGTTATGTCGACATAACTGGCCTCCCCTAGTATCCCACAATGCCCACCACCCTGACCGCTCTGCTCACTGTTTTGAACTTGGCTGCCCTGCAGGCATGCACCCCTCACCTTTCAAAGCTCCAGTAAGCTTTGACATTCCTCAGCATGGAGAGCTCTCAGCGGTGCTGAAGATGCCGGTTATGGTGGCTGAGAAGGCTGTGGGAGAACTCGGAGGGAATCACAGAACCATCAGTATGGAATCAGCAGGCAGGCAGAGCAGACTGTTGCTGCAGGAGTGACAGGTGGGAGAGACTGCTGCGCAGTGCAGAGCCAGGGGATGATGTGAGGGGTGTTCCCTTCCCCCAGGCTTGGTTGCCTAGGCTGCTGTCTGAACTTAGAGACAGCATGCTGACACACTGTCTTTCTCACATACGCTCTCGCCCCACTACAATCTCTCTCATGCTTCTCCAATACATACTCTGTTTCTGTGTCTTCCCTCCCACTCCACACACACACACACTCCTTTCCTCCCTCCACACTTCAGTTGAAAAGCAGCTGGCAATCTAGTAGGATGCCCATGGAACGATGGGATTGAGAAACCTGCATCATGTGACGCTGTACCTGGCGCATGAGGCATTGCAAACCCTTTCCAAAGAACCCTGCAGCCAGCTGCATGGTGGGATAGCTACCCACAGTGCACTGCTCTTTGTGTCAATGCAAGAGCTGCTAGTGTGGATGCGCTCTGCTTACACAAGGAACATAGTGTGGACATGCAACAGCGGTTTAATTAAAGCGGCATACATTTTGTCAACAAAACTCTAGTGTAGACAAGGCCTGAGATGTTCCCAACCAATTATCAAGTGTGAGCTCCTCAGGCACGATAACAGTCTTAATATGGAGTCACAGACAGTCCCCTTGGGTACTCCAATCTATCTTGCCACCCACATGAGCGTACCTTTGTGATAGATGGTCTCTTACACCAAGAATAAGAGAAATAGTCAGGCTACTCCCAGTCCCGAAGGACCAGTCATGCACCCCAAGTCAGTTGCACCTTAGATCTTATCCCAAACACAACACTTGTAGCCAATCCTATAATAAACTATATAAAGATTTATTAAATAGGAAAAGGAAACCAGAGAATTATTTAGAAAGTTAAAACAGGTAAACATAGATACACAAATGTGTTGCAATCTTACATTTAAAAAGGTAGTAAAAGCTGCTATAATCAGATTCTATATGTCCTTTAGGGCTAATTCAGGCTAAACTGCTGGGGATCTTTCTCTTATGCTGAGAAACATTTTGCCCCACAGAGTCCGAGCAGCACACAAATACCAACTTCCTTTTCTTTGTAGTTTTATCCCCCTTCTGCTGAGCTGAGCTGCAAACTCAGCTGATGGGAGGAGTCCACTTGCCTGACTCACTTTCACAGGGAGGAGAGCAGAACAACAGAAGTCTTTTGTCCTCTTGTTGATAGTATGTAGGGAGAGTCCAGTTGCAGAGTGCCACTGTCAAGGTTCCTCCCCCACTCTGAACTCTAGGGTACAGATGTGGGGACCTGCATGAAAAACCTCCTAAGCTTATCTTTACCAGCTTAGGTCAAAACGTCCCCAAGGTACAAAATATTCCACCCGTTGTCCTTGGACTGGCCGCTACCACCACCAAACTAATACTGGTTACTGGGGAAGAGCTGTTTGGACGCGTCCTTCCCCCCAAAATACTTCCCAAAACCTTGCACCCCACTTCCTGGACAAGGTTTGGTAAAAAGCCTCACCAATTTGCCTAGGTGACTACAGACCCAGACCCTTGGATCTTAAGAACAATGAACAATCCTCCCAACACTTGCACCCCCCCTTTCCTGGGAAATGTTGGATAAAAAGCCTCACCACTTTGCATAGGTGACCACAGACCCAAACCCTTGGATCTGAGAACAATGAAAAAGCATTCAGTTTCTTACAAGAAGACTTTTAATAAAAATAGAAGTAAATAGAAATGAAGAAATCCCCCCTGTAAAATCAGGATGGTAGATATCTTACAGGGTAATTAGATTCAAAAACATAGAGAACCCCTCTAGGCAAAACCTTAAGTTACAAAAAAGATACACAGACAGAAATAGTTATTCTATTCAGCACAATTCTTTTCTCAGCCATTTAAAGAAATCATAATCTAACACGTACCTAGCTAGATTACTTACTAAAAGTTCTAAGGCTCCATTCCTGGTCTATCCCCGACAAAGACAGACTGTAGACAGACACACAGACCCCTTGTTTCTCTCCCTCCTCCCAGCTTTTGAAAGTATCTTGTCTCCTCATTGGTCATTTTGGTCAGGTGCCAGCGAGGTTACCTTTAGCTTCTTAACCCTTTACAGGTGAGAGGAGCTTTCCCCTGGCCAGGAGGGATTTCAAAGGGGTTTACCCTTCCCTTTATATTTATGACAGCCACAATAGTCTTTCTGGTATCAAAAAATCTTTTGTTTTGGAAAGGGTGTAACACTTTTTATTGAAGATCAGCCCTTCTTACTAATTAATATCTCTCTCCTGTGTGGTGATTTACCTGGTCACAGAGGCTCACAATATAGCTGTTCAAATATTACCTGAGGGGTACAAATGTTGTGAGATTATAGAATGCCTGTGAGTTGCTGCATGCATCAAAGTCTAAACACTAAACACATTCTTATAATTCAAATCCTTTTTTTAACTATCTAACATGGAGGTGAGCCAGACTGTTCCAGCTACGTATTTGTCAGTGTTCAGTTGAGACATGGGGAGCTTGGCATGAACTGGCACTGGTCTGCCAGTGTCACAAACCCCAAAATTGTAATTCTAGGTGTTTGGAGCTGAAAAGTCTCCTTTTTGTTTGTAAGTAGTTGTTACTAAAAGCATAATTTTGTAAGGAGAGCTATGTGTTGACCTTTTGATATAATGAAAAGCATCAGTAGTTATACTGCACATGAGTTTTGAACATCAATCCTTTTATGTTTATTTGCTCAGTCAGTGATCCTTATGTTAGTGTATTATCATTTTTTCTGTTACAATACAAAACTTCAATATGAATAATAATTCTAGCCTTGTTATATTGTGTTCAACCAGCTGCAGATTTTAGGTCAGCAGCGGTGGGTGTGTATAGGAAGCAATGCCAAAATAGCAAAGTTTTGTGTTTTTGTAGCATGATGCAACAAAGTGCAGAAAGAAACTGATCACTTAGGGTGTGTCTACACAGCAAAGAAAAACCCGTGGCTGGCCCATTCCAGAAGACTTGGGCTGTCGGGCTGTTTCATTGCTGCGTAGACTTCTGGGCTTGGCTGGAGCCTGGGCTCTAAGCAACTGTGGGAGGGTCTCAGAGCTCGGGCTCCAGCCTGAGCCTGGAATTCTACACAGCAACGAATCAGCCCCACAGCTCGAGCCCCACAAGCCCGAGTTGGCTGGCATGGGCCAGTCGTGGATTTTTCCTTAGACCCACCCTTAGTGTTTTTACAGCTAGGCTTGCCAGAGGCTGCATTGGCATGCCCTGCTGGTAGATGAGTTATAACTGGACCATGTTGCACAGAGCAGTATTGGTAAAGTATTCATGAGAACACTGATATAGTGGCAGATGTTAATTTGCAGTTAATATATAGGTCTTTGTAGAATATTTAAAATTCCTGCTTAGTTGTCATACAGTGAGTTCTCTGTGCAGTACAGTTCACATGCTAAAATGTATTGTGGTGAAACTCTGTGGGATCTGTTCTTCACTCAGTCCACTATCATAGCTGCTTTTACAGGTGTGAGCACTGAGAGAGATTTGGAGCTGTAGTTCACGTTGAGGAACTTAGACCTGTTGGAGGAGGGATAGCAAGAATATTGCTGCCAAAAAAGTTTTGTTATGTATTTCCAATTATTTTGTGTTTGTGATTAACATTTTATTAAGCTCAGAAGCATCTCTTCTCATTCTTGGCTAATCCCACATTATTTTTAGGCTGTACTCCCTGGATGTGCATGAAAGCAAAAAGGAATTTGCGTGCAGTGGTTTTAAGGGTTTTCAAACAGGAAATCTAAAAGTATTTTTATAGGTCATTTATCTAATGGTTGAATTATTGAGTGTTGTGTTTTATGTCATTTAATATGTGCTCGAAAACGCTGGAATAGAGCAAGTAGGGGTGCTGTGTCCATGCTAGGTAGCACAAGTACTTGCCTGCCTATCTCTGCGGGCTGCTGAAGGAGTGAGGAAACTGGGAGGAGCTGACCTTGGGGAATTAGGGAGGAGTAGAATGGCAGAGGAGTGGGGAGCTAGGAGGAGCTGGAAAGAAGCAAAGGGAAGCTAGGAAACAAGGTATGGGGAACTGAACCAGAGACATGGCTGTGGGATTCATTGGGAAGTTGGGAGATGCTGAACTGGAGAGCTGCCAGCTGTGTTGCTGGAGCAGAGATTGTTGATCCGTGGCTAAGGCCTTGTGTACACTGTGGCTTAGTTTTCACTGCCAAAAAGGTGTATGTTTACAGTGACATAACTATCTCACTGTGAAATCCTAGGGGAGACAAGGCACTGTAGCTTTTACTGTGATGTGGTTAGGCAGGCTCACCTATGAGAGGGGCATAGTGTTGACCTTGCCTGCTTATATCATGGTAAAAACTACCAAGTTGTGTCCACTAAGATTTTCCAGCAAGATAGCTAATACAGGTTAATTATCACACTGTAACATACAAACTGAAAAGCCACCGTTTTTGACACTGAAGACAAAGTCTAAGCTTTTAAGTTGACCTGCTAACTCGTACGAAAACTACAAACTGCTTTGTCTTCAATAAGATTTTAACTTGAATAAAGAACACACTTTTTGCACACTAAAGCCAAGGCATAAATGGAAGAATGGAGAAGCAGGGTTGTGGGAGGTGCAAGAAAACAAGTATCCTGTGGCTGTGTAGGTGAGTGAGCATAGAGGTGTATACATGTAATTTAGGAGTATGTGGCTAGGTATAGAGAGGGAAGAGTAAGAGAACTTAGTAGAGGGTATAAAAGACATTGGGGAGGGGAAAGAAAGGGAAATACTGAAATGGCACATATATATGCTAGGATGCAAACAAAACAGTGGAACTGAAGAATGGTGTAAATTAAGGAAGGAAAGAATTACTAAAGAGAGAAGAAAATATGAACTGAAGGAACTACAGTAGAACCTCAAAGATATGAAAAACAGAGTTACAGACTGACTGGTCAACCGGACACCATGTGGAATGGGAAGTAAGCAATCAGGCAGCAGCAGAGACAAACAAACAGTAAATACTATATTGTGCCTGTATTGCATCTTAAAGGTAGGCACATCTGCGCTGCCTGTCCCCGCCCACTACTCGCCACATGGAGGGCAGCCACTTACAGGTAGGAGGTGAGGATGCTGAATTTCACAGGCACAGCTGTGAGCCCTGGAGCAGGCAGAGGAGGATTAGTGCTGGGGATGGGTCTGCAGCTTTCCTGTAATCCGGGGCGCAGTTCCCTCCTGGGAAAGAAACTTCATGAGCTTCTGCTGGAACCTGGCCTGGAAAGTTTGCTGCTGGAGCCCAAGTTCCTGCCTGCATGCTCCACTCTGGAGGAGCAGCTCAGTTTTAAAGGGCCCCAGCCTGCACCGGGTGCCCACTGATGCCATGGTGTCCCAGGGTGCCTCACTCATTACCCTTGCAGCCAGGGGGTAGAACCAGCTGCCTGTGCACACCCCCCATCGCCGGGCAGCCACTTACAGGTAAGAGGTGAAGATGCTGAAGTTCGCAGGCACAGCAGTGAGCCCCCACTCTGAGCAGCCCTCCCTGAGGAGCATAAACGTCTTGTTCAGAGTTACGAACATTTCAGAGTCATGAACAATCTCCATTTCTGAGGCGTCCATAACTCTGAGGTTCTACTGTATACAATACAATTGGGAGGAAAGACACAAAGGTGTAATGTGATCTTGGGCATATGCCTAAGTTTAAGCATGTGCCTAAGTGCATGTAGGATCAGGGTCTTAATCCTGAGGTTAACTTTGCATTTAATTATGGAGTTAGAGTTGCTTTTGACTCCTACAGAACTGCAAGAAGTGTTGTTAGATATATACCTTTTAAAATATTGGCTGTGTTGATAATTTTAGGTAATTGCTTGGGATACATATTACCAGGATTTGTTTGATGTATTGGTATGTGTGCAGGTCCAGCCTTATGTAAAATGGCACCCTGGGCGAGGCTGTACGTGGAGCAGGGTTGGGTGGTGGAGCTTGGCTGGGGGCAGAGTGAGGCGGGGAAGCGGGGGCTAGGAGCAGGCGGGCGGAGTGGAGGTGCAGGTAGAGTGGGTGATGGGGGTGGACTGGGGCTGGAGGTGGTGCTGGGGGTGAAGCTGCAGGGAGGGGGATGGAGCAGAGATGCAAGCCGCGCAGAGAATGGGGGCGGAGCAGGGCTGGAGATGGACTGTGGCTGTGAGCTGAACGTGCCTCAGGGGCGGAGCCAGACAAGGGCAGCAGGGAGGGGGGATAGTTATTGTAATACCCTCTTGACAGCACAACCCCCCCCCTCATGGCGCCCACGTTGACTACTAAGGCTGGCCTTGTATGTATGTGTAAGTATATATAGAGATAATATACCTCTTTCTTTCTGCCAAGCAACAGCCCTGGACAAGTTTAATTTCAGTGAGTTTTTTCCCATATAAAATATTTTAAAATGGTTACAATTTGGTTAAAAAAAAAATTCTGGACTGTTCCCATTGTATAATCACCGTGGCAGTCTAAAAGCATATTTTGTGATCTTATCTCAACCATGTTTTTTAAAATGAAGCTCTGGTGTAGCTTTGAAAAGTGTTGAGTGTTACGTGTTTGAGACAATTTTTTTGTGGTGCTTTAAATCAAAAGGTAGGGAAGTTGTCTTGTGATTAATGGAAGGGACTGGGAGACAGGAAACCTGGGTTCTGTGCCAGGGTATTCAACTTGCTGTATAACCTTGGGAAGTCACTTAATCTACCCATGCCTTATGCTTGATCAGTAAAATGGAGATATTTTTCAGACATTAGCTAATTAAGCCTTACCACATCTCTGGGAGTTAGGAAAGTGCTTGAGATATTTGGAAGAATAATATGAAGACAAAGTATAGAAACAGCTTGTTTATAAATTGTATTTGTTACTTGCTTAGTTTGTAATGTTGGGTTTTTTGGAGGAAGGTTGTTTTTTGTTTTTGTTTTTGTTAATTCATTTTGGCAGTTTTTTCATTTAAAATTTGATTAAAATTTAGGTTTACGTCACTTGAAGCTTTTTGATTATTAAAATAACACAGCTATCAAATATATTTAGCAAACTGAATACTTTTTAATATTTTTGGCTGATAGTCATATTATTTGTTTACCGACATAATTAATTTACGGTTTCTTTGATTCTCTGCATACTTAATTTCTGTCTAATTGCTCTGTTGACTTCCCACCTAATTAATTATCCACTGCTTAATCATTGATTCTGTGCAGACTTAATTGACTTATTGCTTATTTGATGCATTACACTTAATTGACTATTTAATTAATCTCCCTGTTTCTTCGCCACCTAATTAGCACCTGGTTGATCAACTGTCAGTTGCTTACTCATCACCTAATTGTTTAAGAACTATGATCAGCACGCTTATTCTCCTGCTGCCTGGACCGCGCCCTCCACCCTCTGCCCATTCTTCCTAACATTCTCCTTGTTTTCACTTCTCTACTCCAGTTTTATTGCCTTATATTTCCCTTCTTAATTCACATCCAGCCTCTGCATTCTACTCTCCTGGATATTCTGTATCCACAAAAAGAACAAGGACTCCGGTGGCACCTTAAAGACTAGCACATTTATTTAGGCATAAGCTTTCGTGGGTAAAAAACCCAGATGCATCTGAAGAAGTGGGTTTTTTACCCACGAAAGCTTATGCCCAAATAAATTTGTTTGTCTCTAAGGTGCCACTGGACTCCTCATCATTCTACTCTGTGACATTTCCCCATTACCACAATCCACACTCTTCATTGCCACCCTTTCTGTCCTTTGGCTCCATATATTCCAACTTTTCCTTTACTTTATGGTGTTGGTACCCTTTTTATTATACCATGTCTGATATCATCTTGTAAGCTCCTTGGGAGAGACCCTGTTTTTTATTATTATTGCCAGACACTTATTTCACTTTTGGGTTTCTGTAAAATATATATATAATTTGACTGTTTGTTTATGCACTCATTAGTCTTCTGCTAGCAGCTGGTCACTCTTCCTCTAGCACTCTTGCTGTTAAGAGTGAGAGGGGAAAAAGATGACCCTAAAGACACTTACCAGGAAAATGTAAGAAGGGATGAGGAGGCAGTGGAAAGTGGGCCAATCAGTCAGTTTTTCCTTTCCCCAAAGATTCAGGAAGGGGAGAGCAGACCAAATGGAATCTGAATATCAACTAGAAGATAAGACTCCAGAAAGTGAATGTCATCTGAATACTGGGGCATTCGTCTCTCTCTGGTAGCCACTGCATATTAACTTTTTCATTTTTGCTTAATGTTCATAGGTATTTTTACTCTGCATAGCACGAATCTTAAATACATATTTACATTTAGGAAGAACAGTTTTGACCTACTGAGTAAATAATATGCTTCATCGTATAAAATGAATACATATTAAGCAAGTAGAGTGGAATCTATTCAAGGAGCGTTTCTGTCACGTACGTAATATGCATTTTTAAAAATTGCCATAATATGTATGTGCCCAAGGCTGCAGAATGGCTGGGAAGGAGCCATACTGATCTTTTGAGAACACATTATGTACTTTAAATAACAGCTTACATACATAATTTAATGAAACATAATTTTAAGAGTTTTCCTGCAACATATGATGTTAAAGGAGCTGTAGATGTATGCTCTGTGCATTAGTTTGAGAATAATACAACTATCTCCAAAGACAAAACGAGAGGATGCTGTCATTAAAAAAAAAAACAAAAAAAAACAAAAACCCAACCCCAAAAACAAACAAAAATACCCCCACAAGAGTAAAAATAATGCACACAAGTCCAGCAGCAGAGGGGAGGCTATCAAGTTTATTGCACTGAATGCAGCATGTATGATACTCCTGGGGGAATTTTGTGCCACTGCACAATGCAGAATTTTACAGAAATTAATGTTTTTGGCCCACCATTTCCTTTCCGTGACATAAATGGGCTGCAGTGCTACTGGCTACCACTAGGGTCCGCTGGACCCAGGAGAGTGCAGCTTGCACATAGAAGACATTGCCGGGGGGAGGGGGGGGAGATGGCGTGAGAGTAGAGAGTTCCTGGTAGCTGCAGTTACCCACATGCCCTGAGGGAAGGGAGATGGTGGCGGGCAGGAAACTCCACACAAGCCTGGGACCCAGCAACAGGCTGTTTCTCCCTCTGGATCCCTTTGTGGTAGGGGAATGGGTGTCTGGGATGGGGTTGGGGGTCATGGCTGGGGTCGGGGGGGCAGAAGGGGGTTGTTGTCTGGCCTGGGGAGCCAAGGGGGGGAGGGAGGCTGGTGTCTGGGCTGGGGGACCACAGCTGGGCTTGGGGAGAGAGGGGGGTGGCTGTCTGGCCTGGGGGGTCTACGTCTGGGCTCTGGAGGGGTGGGGGCTGCTTGTCTGGTCGGGGGGGGCTGTGGCTAGACTCAGGTGGAGGGGTTGTGGGTGTTTGACCCCCTGGCTGAGCTCAAAGGGCGGGGGGGGAGGAGGAGGGAGAGAAACAAGAACTAGGTTGTCGTAGGGGTTTCTTTAACTCTCTACTCCTGGGGCAGTTTTTCTATTTGTATTGTTACAGACATACTTGCTAACAGGTATTTTGAAATAAATTACCAAAATAATTGAAACTGACGTGATTATGTAGTGTTATTTTGACAAATAAAATTTGCAGAATTTTAAAATATTGGGTACAGAATTTTTAATTTTTTGGCACAGAATTCCCACAGGAGTAGTACAATTATTTGCCTTGTGGGCAGGTGTCATACGTGTGCATTTGTGCACGTAGCTCATGGCCCTAAGAGACTGAGTATGGACTCCTGAGACCAAAGTGATGGAACTGGCAGAGTTAAGGGAGACAGAGAAATACATAGGGGAGACTTTCTGGGACACAGCAGAGCAGTCCCACCCCAATCTGATGTTCTCTATGCTTTTGAAAAGGATGAAAGTCTTGGGGAAGGAGAACATCAAGCTAGAGTGGAGGGAAATGATCCCATAGTTGGGACCCTCCTTCCAGATGATTTTGTGGTATCCTCTCACACTGAGGATATCCCTCCAGGGGAGGGAACTCCTGTTATTAGGAAGAGCCAGGTAATAGTAATGTGGGATTCAGTTGTTAGAAATATGTATAGATGGGTTTTTGATGACCAGGAGAAGCACATGGTGAATTGCCTGCTGGGTGCAAAGGTTGCAGACCTCTTGAGACATCTAGACAGGCTTATGTACAGTGTTGGGAAGGAACTGGTGGTCGTGGTACATGTAGGACCAGTGACATAGAGAGAGGTAGGAGAGCGGTCCTGGAAATCAATTTGAGGCTGCTAGATAAGAGATTAAAGTCCAGGACCTCCATGATAGCATTCTCTGAAATGCTTCCATTTCCATGCGCTGGGCCAGTTAGATAGGCAGAACTGCAGGTCTCAATGTGTGGATGAGACGATGGTGATCAGAGGAGGGATTTATGTTGATTAGGAAGTGGGAAACCTTTTGGGAAAGAGGAGCCGATACAGGAAGGCTGGGCTCCACCTAAACCAACATAGAACCAGATTGCTGGCATGTAAAGTTTAAAAGGTCATAGCTAGGTCCTTACCAAATTCAGGGTCCATTTTGGTCAATTTCATGGTCATAGGATTTTAAAAATAGTAAATTTCATGATTTCAGCTATTTAAATCTGAAATTTCCCGGTGTTGTAGTTTTAGGGGTCCTGACCCACAAAGGAGTTGTCAGGGAGGTTGCAAGGTTATTGTATGGGGAATTGTGGCACTGCTTCCCTTACTTCTGTGCTGCTTCTGGCGGTGGTGCTGCCTTCAGAGTTGGGCAGCTGGAGAGCGGCGACTACTGGCCAGGAGCCCAGCTCTGAAGGCAGAGCCGCTGCCAGCAGCAGTGCAGAAGTAAAGACAGCGTGGTATGGTATTGCCACCTTTACTTCTGAGCTGCTGCTTGTAGCCAACACTCTTCGGCCGCCCAGCCCTGAAGGCAGAAGCGCAGAAATAAGGGTGGCATGGTATGGCATTGCCATGCTTACTTCTGCTCTTCTAATGGCGGGCACTGCCTTCAAAGCTGGGCACCTGGCCAACAGTCGCCACTCTCCGGCCACCCAGCTCTGAAGGCAGTGTAGAAGTAAGGGTGACAATACCACAATTCCCTCTAAAATAACATTGTGACCCCCTGCAACTCCATTTTGGGTCAGGACCCCCAATTTGAGAAACTCTGGTCTCCCCCGAGAAATCAGTATAGTACAGGGTAAAAGCACACAAAAGACCAGATTTCACTGGGGGAGACTAGATTTCATGGTCCGTGATGTGTTTTTCATGGCCGTGAATTTGGTAGGGCCCTAGTCATAGAGGAATTTTTAAAATAACAGCTAGGGGAAAGCTGAGTGGTATGGAGAAGCTCATGAGATGATCAGTGGGACATGATAATACTAGGGTACAAAATATATAGGAATGACAGAGTAGGTCTCATGGGAGGTGGATGGGGAGTGACAACTGTATGTGAAAGAAAACAGAGTCAAATATGGTAAAAATCTGAAATGAATCACACAATACCATAGAGCTTGAAAAATGTACTGAACACCTACCAGTTGGAAGGTGAGATTTACTAGTTAGAGGCAGATACAAAGGATAAGTGAGTGGGAGATGAGGTCCAGGTGCATAAACCCGGTGTGACGCTCAGCTTCCCTTGCCATACAGAGCTGTTAACTGAGGGTAAAATGCTGGGATATTTATCAGGGTGCTGTTGCTGGAATCTGTTCAGGACGCCATCTTGTATCATCTTTTGACTAGTCGGTGTCTGATAAGCTTGAAGTGGAATCCCACAGTGATACTGAAAAAGAAAAGGAGCTTTTAATTCTTTTGCCCCTTGGAAAGTGTGTGTGTGTGTGTCCATCCGTATCTCTCTCCTGGCTGTGAGGAGATGGAGGGGAGGAAGTGTTCTCCTTTACTTTGCTCTTGACTTACCTAATGTTGTTTTCTATAAAAAATACTAATTTAAAACTATAATGTAGTCCTCCTCGCAGTTGATGATTAGCTGGTTTGGGTAAAAAAAAATAATCTGCGTGACTAGTAGGTTTTTAAGTAAACTGTTGATGTCAGAAATGTTAATGATTCTCTCTCTATTTTTTTAGGAATCAATTCCATCTTCATGTGTAAACTTTGTAACTTATTTTCACCGAATCAGTCAGAACTGTTGTCTCATGTCTCTGAGAAGCATGCAGAAGATGGGATTAATGTGGATGACATTGTTATTCCTCTCAGACCACTTACAGCACCCGCAAATACAAGCAAAAGTGGAGAAGGTACTGGCACAAACTGACGGGGATGCAATTTCCAATTACCAATTTAATTTAAAAAAAAATGTGCTGTGATGACTAAACTGTGTATAATTACATGATTTGTTTCTGTAGAGATCAGTTTTCATTACTTAAAACTGAGTTTTGTTCAGTACAAAATGGATAGGAAAAGGGACTTGGAAAAACTCAGCATGTGCTACAGGATGATTATATTGGTTTATTGATTTTAAATGTCAAGTGTTTCTCAGCCTTCTTCCTGAAGCTTTAATTTGGAGCTTTGTGACTAACATTGTCTAGCACTAACGGTGGAAACAGTTAAGTTTGCCTAGACAATCAGCCAGCACATCAGGAAAAAAGCATCTGCAGACTTTGCCAAGGTAGCTGATTGAATGTTGCCTCAAGATGTCTGTCTAACTCTGTGTGATTTCCATTTCAGATATCATCACTCTATGCAAAGATGGAAATAGCATGATTCATAATTTATAATTGTGCATAGACACTAGTGCTATTAAATTAAGCCATCCAATAGTCAAAGGTTGAATTAGTTACACAAAATAATTATCATCAGCTACCCATGGTAATAAATGTAATTTCCTCCACTGCTGAGAGTAATTGCAAATCTTTGTGATAATGTGGGGGTTAAAATAATTCAGATTTCATGATAGCACGTTCTTTCTTGAGCCCTAGCGGACAACTGTTTTATATTTTTGGCTAATCCTTTATTTTACAGAACTACCAAGATTTTGTGAATACCTGGTCATGTGACTGCTAAATTCTATCCAGAGTATATAAAAACATATTTTTTAAAAAACATACTGAAGCCAGTTTAAATAATACTTTTCATATCTATAGCATATGCATATGGTAGGTCTTCATTTACTAACTAGCAGTCTGGATTGATGGCTTTATAATTGGGTTAAATCTACACAGAATGAAGATCTCAGGCATGCGGAATACATCTTTCTTCGTCATAGTTTTGTTCCCAGTAACTCTTCACAAATTGTAGATAGTATCTCTGAACACAGTGAAACTTACTTCCATTTTACAATATATATGTATTTTTTAGTATTTAGTTTTGTGAACTTTTTTTTGCATGTGTGGCAGGGACTGTCTGCATTTTGTGTCTTGTAAGGAGCTAAACACACTGTCAGTGCTTAACAAATAATAAATAAATAAAGAGGTATCAGACTTATGCAGCTTTACTTAAGAAATGTTGCCATCACTACTTTGCATATCTAATTATGATGAAAAGTAACAGCTGTGCTATTTTTTAAAGTTGTCTTCTCATAAAGCTGTCTGAATAATTCTTTTCTGTTAGCCTTAATTTGCTTTGTCTAGACCATATGGCTGCAGCTTTTTCAAATTACATATAACAACTCCTACCACCCATAAGAATATTTCAGTCTTATTAACTGAGTTCCCCACAACTTAAAGATTTTCAACCCATATAAGTATTTGCTCCTCTACTGTAGATAGCACAAGCTTTTTGTTGTAGTTTTCAGTAGTCTGTTGGAAAATGTAGGATATTTATTGCACTCTTCACTGGAGTGAGGTAAGGGATTTTGTGGGAAATATTCCTTCATGACATTACATTTTCCTTTCCTGTAGTGAAATCTACAGTGGACAAGGGAGTGAACGTCTTTTTTCTTATAAAATTCTGCTCAGTCAGGCCTGATGTGCTTCTCTTCTGTGTACTTCAGCCAGGTTAATACTATAACAGATGTGACTGGGTATGACTGAGTGCTGGTCATCTAGAAATAACAATCTCTTTTAAGTGCTTGTTGAGTGATATACAACAAAATTGTACTTTGCTAGACAGCGTGGTCTGCATTGTAAGAATAGGAAAAAGCCAAGGTTATTACAGGTGCCTGAGTTGGTGAATGTTGAGGTTTTATTGGAGCCCTCTCTGGAATATGTACCTTTTAGGAGTTCTATCTGAGGAATAATTAATGTTTTTGTAGCATTATGAAACTGTAAAATACTAGGTAAGTACTAAATATTATTATTATTGTTACTCCTTATCTCAAGTTTATAAGATCTATATGCTTTCAGTAGTTAGATCATGCTGCCTTCAACAATTAGTTTTATCTTAACCATTTTTATCTTCAGTAATACTGATTTTACATTTTTATAACATTTCTTGTTCAAATGGGTCCCAATACCCTTTGACAAATGTTGCTACTGATAATACAGATTACTCATAAATATTGCTATGTCCAACACTGAAGTACAGACATCTCTGATGTGGAAAGTGGCAGCCATTTAAGTAAGCCTGCATGACAGATTAGGATACACTGCTTCTTTTGAATGCAACATCCTCTCTAAACTTACCTTTAAGGCCACCATCTTCTAGCTCAGTAGTTCTCAAACTTTTGTATTGGTGACCCCTTTCACGTAGCAAGCCTCCAAGTGCGACCCCCCCCTTTAAATTAAAAACAATTTTTTATATATTTAACACCATTATAAATGCTGGTTGCAAAGCGGAGTTTGGGTTGGAGGCTGACAGCTCATGACCCCCCCATGTAATAACCTCATGACACCCTGAGGGGTCCCAACCCCCAGTTTGAGAACCCTTGTCTAGCTCTATGGGAGAGGTATCGTGTATGTATTTGCTGGTGCTGTGGGGCCTCTGTTCTTCTGCAAATATAAATATTAAGTTATAAGAACAAGACAAGCTTTTCCAATTGAAACTCCAGGGGAAATTTAGATGAGGCAGAACACATACTGCCCACGTTGGAATTTGGCCGGGATTCTTGAGTTAACACTAATAAACTTACAAAAAGTGCAGTGCAATCTTCTTCTAGCAAAAGGTCAGGGCCTCTTATTTTTTGTCTCATTTGAAAGACATCCTCTGCCCTTCTAACACCATGCTAAGGTGTTTGTTCATACCAACTCAAGAAAGAATGCCATCTCATGAATCACCAGGATCGTTTTCTACTCTACCTAACCCTGGTTAGGCTGAGATCCTTGAACTGCCAGTGCATCAGCATGGTTGGTGGTATAGGGGGATGCAGGTTCAGATTGTCACTACATAATCTACATATTACATAGGATTGAAAGAGGGGTGAGAGGTAGAGAGACAGAAGGAATGAAGAATAAACTGATGCACCTAAAATGTACAATCTTTTCATCCATTCATTAAACTGTCCCCCACAGAATAAAAAAACAAACCCAAATCTTTTCTCCCAAGACTTGTGCTCTCTGATGCACAACTGATTTTTCATTAAACTTTTCTGTTAAGTTGTATGGTACCATGTCATTCTGTGCTAAAATACATGTCTATGTACAAATTTGCCACATATATGTAGTCAGCCGCATAGCCAGGTGGAGGGAACAGGGGGAGCAATCCAAAAAAGAGGAGCCACCCGCTGCAGCGCTTTTACTCACCCAGCGGCAGGTCCTCACTTGCTCTGGGTGTCTTTGGCGGCACTGAAGGTCCTGCTGCTGAGGTGCCGCTGAAGACCTGGAGCGCTGCCGGGTGAGTACATCCAAAATATTTCACTATTGAGTGGGTTGGGGGTGGGGGCAGGGCTAGTCTTGGAGGTAGTCAGGAGGTCATGTTGGTGTCTCTGGATTATTTATTGCAATACAACACAAATAATTCCTGGACTTTTTACAGTGCTCTGTATAATATGAGTCTGTACTAGGGAAACTTCAAGGGAATAATTCTAAAAATAATTTTTCTGAACAATAACACAAGGGGATCATCAATAGACATATTTTGGACAGCACTGTACACATGTTCTGAATTTTTTCAGGTTTCAGAGTAGCAGCCGTGTTAGTCTGTATTCACAAAAAGAAAAGGAGGACTTGTGGCACCTTAGAGACTAACAAATTTATTTGAGCATAAGCTTTCGTGAGCTACAGCTCACTTCATCGGATGCATTCATTCAATTTTTTCAGACAGTTGATGATCATTAAATTGACTCATTTTAAGAAGCCTGTTTGAATAATTTCTGGAAAACAGCAGTATAAAAATAGTTTTATGTAGTTTATTCCATTAGTCTCTTTTTAAGTGTCGTCATTTTTTTTTTTTTTTTGGTCTGTGGGGATTTAATTATATATCATGGAATGTCTTCCCAACATGTTCTCGTCTGCATCCAATACTGATCAGTATGAAGATTGCTATGGAGAAGCTTGTGGTGCAGGGTAGAAATAATCAGAAATAGCTATGGATTTTTAATGAGATATTATTGGGGGTATTTTAAGGGATGCCATTGTCTTGATTTTTTAAAAAAAATTACTAATTTAAAAATGTTCCAATTTCTCATTGAACATCCTTTAAATAATATGTCCTGATTTTAAACAAATAAAATGTTAAATGATCTCTCTGTTCCCCTGTTGATGTTAAGTATCTTTTATGGCAAGGGTTAAAACTTGACTGACCTTTATGCTGTTGGTAGAATGCAACTGACTCTACATAAAGTGATGTCAAATGCACAGAGGAAAAAGAAGATTTTCTATTTTTGTTTTTATTTGTTATAGCAATGTCGATGTAGGTTCAATATTATGAATGGTAGAGGGCCAGTGTGGTCAGAGAGGCATTTGGAATTTTTGTCTAAGTGACTGCAGCATTATTCAACATCACACTTAGAAAAAATAACTCATACTGCGTAACTGTTTGAAATACAGCCTTTTCAGGCAACAGTAAAGTGGAAAGGGAGAAGAGGAAAGCTTTTACAGACATCTAAAGCCTCTCAGAATTTCCAGGTCATGATTAATTCATTTAAACCAAAATTTGTGTGAGCTCTCATGTTCCAGGGTATTCTGCTACCAAGAAATTATCAACAAGCCCCATAAAAATATTTGGGAATCTCTGCAAATCAAGCCCTTGATGGGGAAGGGACGTTGAAGCGTCATTTTGAGGGAGAGTGCTTGACCTTACCCACAAACTCCTTGACTCATGTATCAAATCATTACCTTGAAGGCAGTCCTGCATTCCAGAGGCAGGAACTACTACCAGACCTCTAAAGAGTTAGACTACTTAGTATCTTAACTGTTATTTCATTTTTTTAAAGTAAATGTAAATTTAAAGAAAGCAGAGAGAATAAAATACATCTCTTAAAATGTTAGTCATCCAAGAAGAGTTGTTCCTCTTCTACCTACTGCTTGTCTCACTTGATTTCTTTTTGGATAACATGCTTAATAAGGTTTTGTATAGTATCCTGAAGGTGGTGACTGTTATGGAAGAACAGTAAAAGCCTTATGGAAAGAGAGAAATGTAGCTTTATTAACATATTAAATCTCTGGACTTACTTATTTCATAGTAACCTGAGCTTTATCCAAATCTATACTTGGTGTGTTAGGTTTGACACATTAGGCCCATGAAGACCTTTTTATCAATAGATACAAGGAGAAATCTCTCTTTTTTTTTTTTTTTTTTTTTTTTTGAGCAGCATGTTAACGTGTTTAACTCAAGGGGCCAAATATTGATTGCTACACTTGTCTCAACTGACATGACCATTAAAGGTTGTGTGTGGAGGTACATGGAAAATTTTGAGGGCCTCCAAACTGCCTGTCTTTTCTTGACGTCATTTTTAATTATTGGAAAAGCTATATTTTCACTTGATTTGGATAACCTAAACCTTCAGAACACAGATGGTCAAGGGCTGCTGAAGGTAATGTGCAAGAGTAATTTTTTGTCCTATTTACAAGGAGGTTTTCTGGGCTGTGCTTAACATCTAATGCTTGAGGTACTCAGTGAAAACTTTACTGTATTCCTTAAACAGTCAAAACTGCAACTAGACACAATGTTTTCCTCTTCCCTTGAAAATAGTAAAATGATTACTGCTACCCTGTATTTCCTTCCTGCTCATTTGGATTTTGAATAAGATGCCTCCTTTTCCTTCCATAATTTCTTGTTCTTTCTTTCCCTCTTCTCTTCCCCCACTCTCTCCCATTCTATGTGACTTCATTTATTAATTATTTTTCATATGGCCTAGATTAACCTACTTCATGAGATTTTTGCCCCATGTGTTTGAAAATCATCATGACTGTCCTTTTAGCATCTCCTTTTTATGTCATTTAAGAATTTTACATTTACATGTCAGTCTCAATTTTTCACAAAGAGGATGGGCTTTGGCTTCATTTTAGTTATTAATACCACTTTGTGAAAGTTCTTGGACGGAGAGCAGTGGAAATCGAAATTTCTCTGTAATGAGCTCAGTTCAGATTTAACTTTTGGAATGTATTTTAGCTTGAATGATACTCAAAATGTCCTAATTAAAACCATTGGAATGGCAGTAACTGATTGACTACTTTGCACTTCTCCTTCTGCAACCACAAAACTTCTATTTTATGGCTTTTCCCTCTGTTTTGATCATGTACAGCTTCAAAGAAGAGGTGGAAAGAGAAATAGCAGTAGATGTGTAAAATTCCAAGCAGAATAATCTAATAGATTATTCCTTTTTTTTCACAACAGCATGAAGAGAATAGCAAGGTTTTGAAACGTATCTAATTTAGACACTTAGAATTAAAGGACCTCTCCAGTATTGCCTCCATAAATGTATCTTAAAATCCTGCATGCATCTTTTTTGTTTGCTTGCTTTCCGTGAACACTTAAGTAAGATTATTGGCAGAATATAAGATTTTTTGGGTGCTGGTTCATTGTTCTCTTCTCTGTGATATTTTAAAGATCACTGGCTGTGCTTTTATGCCGCCTTCATTGCATTTGTCACAAGTCAAAGTTACTGTGTGCTATAATAAAACTCCGAATAGTCTTTTAACCCTTCCGTTAATTCCAAAGTGCTGAAGAAGGCTCCACCTGTTGTAATGTTGATTCTAAAAGGGACACGGTGAACTCTTCCAGACACATGCACTGATTTTTCTATAACTCCCAAGAACCTTTCTTATCTGGTCCATGAATCCTGCTGAGAAGTACAGTAGATAGAGGGTTTTTTGAGTCTGATTCTTCTCCAGATGCTCCTGCCCTTATATCCAGAGTCCTCTGAAGATCCAGATGGGATATAACACCCTATCATATGCCCCTCCTCTCTGTTAGCATCAATGTGGGTAATCTCACTTAGTGTCAAGCTAGCCCCATTATTCTGGGAAAAGAAATCGACAACCTAAAAATATAAGTGCTGCCATACTGGGTCAGATCATGGTCTATCTTGCCCTGTATCCTGTCTCTGGCAGTGGTCTGTACCAGAGCTTCAGCAGGAGTGTACAGAACAGGATAATAATGGAATGCTTCACCAATGTCTTCTACTCCTTCAGGGAGTCAGAGGTTTAGAGTTGCCCTGAGAATGGGGTGGCTTTGCTGACCATCTTGGGTAATTGACCTATCCTCCGTGAATTTAGCTATGCTTAGTTTTTTAACCCAGTTATACTTTTGGCCATCACAACATCCCATGGCAATGAGTTCCACAGGTTAGTTGTGTGTTGTGTGAAAAAGTACTTCCTCTTGTTTCTATTAAACGTGCTGCCTGTTAATTTCATTGGGTGACCCCTGGTTTTTGTGTTGTGGGAAAAAAGGGTAAATAACGTTTCTATATTCACTTTTTCCACACCATTCATGATTTTACAGAACTCTGTCGTATCCACCCTTAGTTGTGTCTTTTCTAAGATGAACAGCACTAATCCTTTTAGTATCTCTTTGTATGGAAGCCTTTTCTTAACTTTAACCATCTTTGTTGCCCTTCTGTGAACCTTTTCCAGTTCCACTACATCCTTTTTGAGATGGGGTGTCCAGAACTGGACACAATATTCAAGGTATGGGTGCACTGTGGATTTATATAGTGGCATTATGATATTTTGTTTTCTACGTATCCCTTTCCTAGTAGTTCCTAGAATTCTGTTAGCTTTTTTGACTGCCGCTTTTTTGACATTGTGGATATGTAGTCAGAGAACTGTTCACGATGACTTCAAGATCTTTCTTGAGTGGCAACAGCTAATTTAGACCCCATTGTTTTGTATGTATAGTTGGGATTATTTTGTCCAACATGCATTACTTGCACTTATCAACATTGCATTTCATCTGCATTTTGTTGCCCAGCCACCCAGTTTTGTTAGATCCTTTTTAACTCTTTTCAATGAGTTTTGGACTTAACTATCTTGAATGATTTTGTACTGCGGCAAGCTTTGCCAATTCACTGTTTACGCACATTTCCAGACCATTAGTGAATCTGTTGAACAGGACTGGTCCCAGCATAGATTCTTGGGGGAACCTCATTGTTCACCTCTCTCCGTTGTGAAAGCCAGTCATTTATTCCTACCCTTTGTTTCCTATCTTTCATCCTCGAGAGGAGCTTCCCTGTTATCCCATGACTGCTTAGTTTGCTTAAGAGTCTTTGGTGAGGGACGGTGTCAAAGGCTTTCTTAAAATCCGAGTTCGCTGTATCAACTGTATCACCCTGATCCACATGCTTGTTGACATCTTCAAATAATTTTAATAGATTGATGAGGCATAGCTTCCCTTTACAGAGGCCATGTTGACTCTTTTTCAATAAATTGTGTTGATCTATGTGTCTGATAATTCTTTTCTTTACTATAGTTTCAGCTAATTTCCCTGGTACTGAAGGTAAGCTCACCAGCCTGCAATCACCAGGATCTCCTCTGGACACCTTTTAAAAAAAAATTGGTGTTACACTAACTACCTTCCAGTCATTTGGTACAGAGGCTGAGTTCAGTGATAGGTCACATATTACAGCTAGTAGTTCTACAGTTTCATATTTGAGTTCCTTTAGAGCTCTTGAGTGAATACCTTCTGGTCCTGGTGACTTATTACTGTTCAGTTTATTAATTTGTTCAAAAACGTCTTGTATTGACAGATCAATTTGGCACAGTACTTTGGATTTATTGCCCAAAAAGAATAGCTCTGATCTGTGTATCTCCCACACATCCCCTACAGAGAAGACGGATGCAAAGAATTCTTTCAGCTTCTCTGCAGTGTCCTTGTCTTTCTTGAGTGTTCCCCTAACACCTTTGTCATCTAGTAGCCACACTGCCTGTTTGGCAGGCTTCCTGCTTGTGATATACTTAAAAAATTCTTATTGTTAAGTTTTGTGTCTTCAGCAAGTTGTTTCTCAGATTCTTTTTAGGCCTGCCTTACAATAGTTTTACATGTTAGTTGCCAGAGTTTGTGCTGCTTTCTATTTTCCTCATTAGGATTTGACTTCCAAATTTTAAAGGATGCGTTTTTACCTCTAATGGCCTCTATTACTCTGCTGTTTAACTATGGTGGTGGTCTTTTGGTCTTCCCACTATCTTTTTTGATTTGGGGTCTACTTTTAATTTGAGCCTCTGTTATGGTGTTTTTAGTAGTCCCTGTGCTGCTTACAGGCATTTTACTCTTGTGACTGCTCTTTTTAACTTCCATTTCACTAGCATCTTCATTCTTGTATATTTCCCCTTTTTAAAGTTAAATGCTACTGTGGTGGGCCCTTTTGGTATTATCCCCTCTACAAGGATGCTAACTTAAATTACATTATGGTCACTATTACTGAGCATTTCAGTTATAGTTACCTCTTGGACGAGATCCTGTGGTTCACTTAGGACTAAATCAAGAATTGCCTCTCCCCCTTGTGGGTTCCAGGACTAGGTGCTCCAAGAAGCAGTCATTTATGGTGTCTAGAAATTTTATCTTTGCTTCACATCTTGCAGTGGCATTTACTCGATCAATATGGGGATAGTTGAAATCACACATTATTATTTTGGTTTCTGGTTGTGTAGCCTCTCTAACCTCCCTTAGCATTTCACAATCACTGTCACCATCCTGGTCAAGTGGTTGGTAGTATATTCCTGCTGCTATATCTTCTTATTCAAGCATGGAATTTCTGTCCATAGGGATTTTGTGCTTCAGTTTGATTCATTTAAGTTTTTCACCTTATTTGACTATTCTTTTTTAAACATATAGTGCCACTCTCCCACCAGCATGATGGACTCCGTCAGTCCGATATACTTTGTACCCTGGTATTACCATGTCCCATTGATTATCCTCATTCCACCAAGTTCCTGTGATGCCTATTATAACAATATCCTGCCTATTATTCCCCAGATAGTACTGTATGTAGAACTGGTAGGGCTATAAGACCATATCCAGCAGGGGAGACCTAGATCCATGTCTTTTATAGTGTGAAAGAGGGGATATGATGGGTGGCTAGCATGAAAGAAATCCCCTTAAAGTAGAACCTGAGTGCCCCCAGCACCCAATGGATTACCACACATTTTCCCCTCACAGTGGAGTACCTAGTTTCACTAGACAAAATTTCTTATTGAGGATATGGGTGCTTCTGGTCTGCTCAGACTATAAGAGGATGGCTCCAAATGTCCTCTTGAGGTGACCAGAATGGTGAATAAAGAAATCTAAGCAGTAAACATGATTTCAGTGAGAGGAGGGGTTCCTTTTTATATCTCGCTCTTTTTCCAGTGCTAATACTTCTCATTCATGTATCTAACTTCAAAAATAAAAGGGTACTCAGGAAGCCTAAATTATATAGTATATTTAGCTTTGTGAAAGGCTTCTGGTTTTAACACTTTCCAGTGTTCGCTAAGAAAAGCGTATTTGGGGGGAGGAAATACATTTTAATCTCATTGCCAACAAGATTTTTTTTCACTTCTTCCCTGCAAGTTTGGTAATAATTATGAATCATGAGAGTAATTAAAGAATAGTTGTTATAAAGCAACTTGTTATATTTTCTACAATTTGTTATAAAGCAATAAGCTTTTGATAAAAAAAATTGACTTACAGTTAAGCTGCCTTTCTTTTTCTCAGCACTTTTCAAAGAAATACTTCAGCAATTTCTTTGAACTAATCTAAATTAAAATGAGATTTAGGCAAGGACTAGAACTTGTGATCTGTGAAGTGCCAGTCAGAAAACACAGAGCAGAACAACTTTCTAGAAGGAATGCACACACTGATAAAATAACATGCTGTAATTTTAAAAGAATGCCTACATTTTAATTTTTGATGAATGTATAATAATTTGAATTTGGTATCCATAATACAAAGTGTTATTGCTTTGCAGCTGGCAGAAATACCATCAAATGTCACTCCTAAAAAAGAAAAGTCTGAGAGTGAAACTTTAACAGTATTTTCACATTTCAAAAGGAGAAGCTCTTGAACTTTATTTAGCATTTTCCATTTTCAAGAAGCTGTATATACATTAATTAATCCTCCCAATAACCAGCAAAATTGCATTACAGCTTCTTTTTAATTTTCCTATATAGAACTTCTTGTAGTGAAGAGAAAAAGGGGCAGACCAAAAGGGTCAACTAAGAAGTTCTGTGCAGACGAAGAATCAGCAGAAAACAATAACTGCATTCCAAGCGAGGAAACACAGCAAGGGCCAGAGGAAGGAACAGAATTGGCTGAAGTTTTACCAGGCAACTTGGAATGCCGGAAATGTAGTCGGAAGTTCTCTAACCCACGTCAGCTAAGAAAACACATCTGCATTATTGTTTCAAATGAAGGAGAGGAAGAAGGAGATCCAGGTAAGCAAATGTCTTACAAAAGGACATGTAACCGTGTGGACCAATCTTCTTCCCTTTGAATATGATATGGTAGATAAAACTCCTAATACTAGACTGTATTGTTTTTAAATTAGAGTGGAATACTGGGTGTAGATTTTGTTTTACATTTAGATATATATCTATTTAAAATGACAGCTTGATAATCCCTTCAAGTCATAGTGTGGTGGGCACGTGCTGATGATGACTGAAGCAAAGATTCTTCTTCAAGTGCTTGCACATGTCCATTCCACCTTAGGTGTATGCTCCAGTGCACTGGGTAACTGGGTGGTAACTATCACGGTGGCACCTGTGCCCTCTGCATGCTCGTGCTGCTAGCTGAGGACGAAAAGGGGCAGAGCCATCCTGATTCCCTCAGCTCCTTCTCATCTCCCATGATTGGAGTGCATGTGTATGTTTGCTGCACTCTTTTGTCTTTCTTCTTTTAAAGAAAGTTTTTTTCTACTCCTCATTGTACATAGTTTGTTAGTCAGTGAATTATTGTGATAGCAGTACTCATTTTAGACATTTGTTTCATTTTATATATATATTTCTTTGGGCTTTAAGTTTGGTACCAGGGCATGTCTTTGTCCCTGGGATTTAAGTGCTGTTCTGGTGTAACAAATTTATGCCAGTCATCCTAGCTATTTAAAGTGTTTAGGAGAGGTCATGTAAGGCATAAGTACCCTATCTATAGAGGGTTTAAGACCAGGTCTAAGAAGTTGAGGGAAATTTGACTTTGGCATATCCTGATGGAGGCAGCTTTGCATCCCCACTTGGAACCCAGCCGCTCAGTAGCAGGGGTTCAGACTCCATCTCAGAGTGCACTATCAGACTTGGTGGGTTCCGCTCATCAGAAGGAACTAGGGAGAAGGTGTGATCCTTTTCCAGTTTCATGAAATGCCAGAAGTCAGGTATTTAGAGTTCCTCTAGCCAGAAGTCTACTTCTTCTTTGAGAGTGAGGTCCCTAATGGAGACCCATAGAAAGAAGTCTGGTACTGAGGTTAGAACTAAATCAGACCCAGCTAGCTGCTCCCTGGTATCATAGAATCATAGAATATCACGGTTGGAAGGGACCCCTGAAGGTCATCTAGTCCAACCCCCTGCTCGAAGCAGGACCAATTCCCAGTTAAATCATCCCAGCCAGGGCTTTGTCAAGCCTGACCTTAAAAACCTCTAAGGAAGGAGATTCTACCACCTCCCTAGGTAACGCATTCCAGTGTTTCACCACCCTCTTAGTGAAAAAGTTTTTCCTAATATCCAATCTAAACCTCCCCCACTGCAACTTGAGACCATTACTCCTCGTTCTGTCATCTGCTACCATTGAGAACAGTCTAGAGCCATCCTCTTTGGAACCCCCTTTCAGGTAGTTGAAAGCAGCTATCAAATCCCCCCTCATTCTTCTCTTCTGCAGGCTAAACAATCCCAGCTCCCTCAGCCACTCCTCATAAGTCATGTGTTCCAGACCCCTAATCATTTTTGTTGCCCTTCGCTGGACTCTCTCCAATTTATCCACATCCTTCTTGTAGTGTGGGGCCCAAAACTGGACACAGTACTCCAGATGAGGCCTCACCAATGTTGAATAGAGGGGAACGATCACGTCCCTCGATCTGCTCGCTATGCCCCTACTTATACATCCCAAAATACCATTGGCCTTCTTGGCAACAAGGGCACACTGCTGACTCATATCCAGCTTCTCATCCACTGTCACCCCTAGGTCCTTTTCCGCAGAACTGCTGCCTAGCCATTCGGTCCCTAGTCTGTAGCGGTGCATTGGATTCTTCCATCCTAAGTGCAGGACCCTGCACTTATCCTTATTGAACCTCATCAGATTTCTTTTGGCCCAATCCTCCAATTTGTCTAGGTCCTTCTGTATCCTATCCCTCCCCTCCAGCGTATCTACCACTCCTCCCAGTTTAGTATCATCCGCAAATTTACTGAGAGTGCAATCCACACCATCCTCCAGATCATTTATGAAGATATTGAACAAAACCGGCCCCAGGACCGACCCTTGGGGCACTCCACTTGATACCGGCTGCCAACTAGACATGGAGCCATTGATCACTACCCGTTGAGCCCGACAATCTAGCCAGCTTTCTACCCACCTTATAGTGCATTCATCCAGCCCATACTTCCTTAACTTGCTGACAAGAATACTGTGGGAGACCGTGTCAAAAGCTTTGCTAAAGTCAAGAAACAATACATCCACTGCTTTCCCTTCATCCACAGAACCAGTGATCTCATCATAAAAGGCGATTAGATTAGTCAGGCATGACCTTCCCTTGGTGAATCCATGTTGGCTGTTCCTGATCACTTTCCTCTCATGCAAGTGCTTCAGGATTGATTCTTTGAGGACCTGTTCCATGATTTTTCCAGGGACTGAGGTGAGGCTGACTGGCCTGTAGTTCCCAGGATCCTCCTTCTTCCCTTTTTTAAAGATTGGCACTACATTAGCCTTTTTCCAGTCATCCGGGACTTCCCCGGTTCGCCACGAGTTTTCAAAGATAATGGCCAATGGCTCTGCAATCACAGCCGCCAATTCCTTCAGCACTCTCGGATGCAACTCGTCCGGCCCCATGGACTTGCATCCGAGAGTGCATGGTACTATATTCATCATCTAGCAATGTAGAGGTGTAGATTCTGGCACCTCTTTCAATATTGTTGAGACAGACTCTATTGCCAGAACCTTCTACAGCTTCAGCTTAGTCTGTGGTACACTGTATGCTCTCGGTACCAACAACACCTGAGTCTTACGTGGTGACTGGGGACCATCTTTGACTCTTGGTTCTGGATTCATTGCTGATGCAGGAGGAGGTTCAGGCGCCTGTCCCTGTTGTACAAGCCCCAGTACTGGGATAATCTTTGGTACCCACACTTTCAGTGCCATGAGGGTCTGGACACTAGCTGGATGCTCAGTGGTGCAGCAAGGCTTCTGTGAAAAGCCTCCAGTAATGTCCACATCTCGTTGGTCTGTTTAAGTCCTGGTCCCTTGCCACTCCACCGTACCACCTTGGCCTTTGGACTATGCTTACTCCTCTTCAGAGTTAGAGGTGGGATTCATGCATCAGGAGCCCATTAAAGAAGGTCTACATCCTCTCCTGTTTATGCAAGTCAAGATCTCAGTAGCGTCATTCTTATAGGAGCAAGTCCAGGAACAGGATGCATTGGTGTTAGGACCTGGTACTACATCAAGTCCAACAGTGACCCTTTTGGACTCCTTGGAGATTTTCTCTGGACTTCTAGGTCCTCATTGCGTAGACTGCAGACATTTTATAGAACAAAGTATGGAATGCGAAGTACCTCTTGTGATAATTTTGTACAGATTTCCAGAAGGCTTTTGACAGTGTACTAAGAGAAAGTCCTGGAAGAATTGTGGCATATTATGGAATACTTGCAAAAATAATTAGCATAATCAAGGATATATGATAACGCTGCATGTGCAGTCAGAGATGGTGACAGCATCACCTAATGGTTTGCAGTGACAAGTGAACTAAGACAAGGGTGTATTATGTCCCACATATTGTTTGGACTAGTCCTTGACTATATCATGAGAAGAATAACTACAGAAGGCAACCAAGGAATTTTATGGACAAATGATAAAGCACAATTGGATGACTTGATTTTTGCTGATGACATTGTCTTGCTTAGTTCAACATATTGCTTAACGGAAGAAAAGACACAGCATATACAGCAAAATAAATAGGTTTCTTCATCAACAAGGGAAGGACAAAATGTGTGGCTATCAATGTCCCAAAAGTAACCATTAGTGTGGCTGAAGAAACATTCGACGAAGTAAGTCATTTTCTCTATGTAGGGAGTGAGATGTACAATGATAATGACATCATGCTAGAGTCAGGCAATGAACATAAAAAGCAGCAAACAACTTCCATAAACTTGAGAAGATTTGGAAAAGTAGCATGATTGGCACTAGCATAAAAATATGAATTTTTAACACCAGAGTCAAGAAAATCTGCACCAGAAATTGATGAGAAGATCAACTCACTTCAAAGTAAATGCCCACGGAAGATCTTCAGAGACTATTGGAAAGAGTTCAACATCAGAAACTGTCAGTTGAACAAACCTATCTAAAACATCAAAGGTGGTAAGAAGACGACAGTGGGTTTTTAAGAGTGCTACCAACACGACTTCTACCACAAGTAATTATATAGACACCACCTGGAAACAAAAAAAGGAGGGTGACCTAGAGAAACATTACACAGAACAATAGAGAAAGAAGCCAGATCCATCAACATGACACTCAGAAGCCTGAACAGACTGGCACAGGATGAAAATAAATGGCAGAAACTGGTGGACACCCTATGCACGTGTGGTATGGGAGGGTAAAGAGGAAGGTGCAGCAGTCCTAATTAGCATGCAGTAGTTTAGTATGTGTCAATTCTATGTGCAACCATTTCAATTTTATATGGCAGTTCAAAATTTCACTATTTTAGTCTTAAAAAATAAAAGCACCAAGAAACTTAAAAAGCCCAAAACAGTAGTTGAGAACTTACACGCACACAAAAGCCAGGAAATTCAGTTACGGTTTCCATAGCAACTGTAACTCCACCACATTGTGTCATTTATTAAGGCTTAAATTAAAAAGTGTATTCAGTAATATTAAAAAACCCTACATACACTCTCCGGTGCCAAATTATGATTGCTGTGGCAACCATGTTTTTGAACTTCCTTATTTCTGTGTATGGAATGGCACAATGCTATTCTACTTTTAGTTGATAATTTCAGCTGTTCTTTCTATGAAAATAAGCTCATGATTATAAAGTGCACTTACTGGTTAAAAGAGTGGTAAAGCTAATATATACCTTTTTGTGTGATTCCTGGGTTGAAACTAGGTAATAAAAACACATTATTCACTTGCTCACTGAGGAAAAATTAGTTTGGTTAAGATATGATTAAGGGGGTTATGATAAATTTACAAATATTTAAAATGTGTAAACTCAACTGTGATGGGCATTATTGAAGTAAAAGGGAAAATATCAAGAAACTTCTAGACAGTAAGATGCATTAGGCTGTGGAGCAGTCTCTTCAGTGAAGTGTCTGAAGCCCTTTCATATGGGACATTTAAAACTAAACTGGACAAAACACTGCCATATTGTACTGGAGACAGTTCTATGCATTGTTCACAAGGAAATGAACTGAGAGACCTAACAGGTCTCTCTCATTTCTCACATCTATCATTCTGTGACCCAGATGGACCTCTCAAAAATCTCTTGATGCCCTGCTGTTGTTTCACAGCTGATGATTACGTGGTCACCAGAAGCTGTGGTGGAGCAATAACATTGCCAACAATGGACATAGATTGAATATCCAGCCAGACCACCTTAAAGCCTAGCTAGAGATTGATCTGGGTGGTGCTTTATCTGCAAGGCGGCTACATTCCTTTGCATTTGTGATGATGATGATTGTTTCAGATGTGAACAGCCACTCTCCTCTCTCCCCCAAGCAGGAACACAGCTGCAGAGGCAGGCTCCAACTCCATGTGGCCCTGTCCATGGACAGCACCAGCAGCAAAATAGCAGAGAATCCCGCAAGTCCTTAAAGGAGCTGAGTCCCTGCTCCCCCAGCCACTTCTCTCACCCCTTGGCAGGGACACAGCTCCAGCACAGCAGCTGGGTCCAGCTCCAGCTGGCCCTTCATGCAGCCCACACTTGGGGGAGAGACAGGGGAGAACCTTTGGGCATTCTTCACCTTCAGCCACTTCTCGCTTTTCAGAAAATTTGTGTCAATTCTCAGAAGGTTCAGTGAGGCTGTGATTCCCCTCTCTGTCCCTCTCTCAGCTCAAAAACCACTACTGGGAAGGAAGCTTCCCAAGGGCTCTGTTCTTCTACAAGGAAGTAGTCCCAGCCCTGCACCTCCAGTCTTCACTGCCACTCACTTTTTAGCTCTGGCTCAGACAAGACTAAATGGTAGGTGCTACTTCTCTTCCTCTCTCCTCTCCACCTCCCCCACAAAGCAGGTAAGAATAACGGGGACATCATGACAACAGAGACAGCTTATTTCAAGGAAGTGGATGTGTGAAGCCATTTACACATCCTCTTGAGGGGTTCAGACCTACATTTATTACTATTTCTATTGCTGTTCCATCATGCTTCCAGAACACACTGTTCCAGGTCCACCCATTCCCAGGACTCAGCCAGGTTACGGCTCCAAAAGATATCCAACCAGACCTGCCTTTCCCAGGGCATACGGCAAACTAGGTAACTGTTCTTCCACTTGGAACATCTAATGGCAACATTTACTTCATCTCCTGTCACAGTTCAAATTGAGAGGAACTGTCCAAGGAAACAGAAAAAGTAGAAATAGGAAACTAGATTCTGACACTTTGGTTTACTTCCCCAGAACTGAAGATCTCTCTGAGGCTTGAAAACTTGTGCCTTCCACCAGCAGAAGTTGGTCCAATAAAAGATATTACCTCACCTTCCTTGTGTGTCTCAGACCAGATTCTAGACATCTAACATCTGTACACACTGCACAGGTCCACTGGGTAGGCACAGGTCAGAAGCAGACAGCAGAAAGTATCACAAACTAAAGCTGATGCTGATTAATGCAAGATCTGCTGCTAAGAAACAAAAAACAACACACAACATTATCAGTTATGAAGTACCTGATATATTCTGCATCCCTGAGACCTGGCTAGATCCTGCAAACGCTATGCTAGCCCACCTCATCTCCCCAAGGGTACTCAGCACACCAGAGATACAGAGAAGCAGGTGGTACTGTATTTATCTTCTCTGCAAACATCAAAGACAAGAGAGATGCCTCAGGTAAGACAACTTCATTCTGCTGACAGTAGAAACCAGAGCCAATGCCAACATAGATTTTTATGATTATTTACAGGCCACTACAGACATAAGGATACAGAGAAGTGCTCACTGACGCTTTGTCAGTAATGGTGGTGAAATACCCCAGACTCGTTGTCCTGGGAGATTTCACCATTCAAATTGATGTGGGTACAGATGCAAAAACCCATCTCTTCACTTTCTTCCCTGGGACTTTCACAAATTATCTCTGGTCCACCCACCACAGCTGGTGATTGCTTGGTCCTGATTTTAGGCCTAGATATCAAGATAGAGAACATTATAACATAGTCACTGTCTTGTCAGACCATCACCTCATTAAGGCAGTGGTCAGAAACCTTCCAGCACTCAGGCAACAATAAAGACGAATGATCCTGATTTGACCCTGAAGGCTCCAACAAATTCCAAAGCCTGCTAAAAGGACAACAGCACGCCACCCAGAGGATGAGGAGTCTGTGAATGAGTGGATCATTGCCATTCTACACTGGCCTCGGCCATTGGCACACTTGCCCCTAAACAGTCCCTTCCTTCCCATCACCCACACAGAACTTCTTGGTTTTCCGACAGTCTGCACTGGATGAAGAGAGAGCATGGAAACTTGAGTGCTGATGGCAGAAAACAAAGGCCAATTTAGACAGGATGAAACATAATACATTCTTCAAAGCCTATGGTCAAGCTGTACTACCAAACAAAATACCTTCCTATGAGCCTCCACTGAGATTGCCAAATCCTGCCTCAAGGAGCTGTCAAGGGTTGTAAATTGCTTCATCAGTCCCAAGTGCCTACAACCTGCATCAGAGCCAAGCACCATGGGCTGTGAAGGACTATCCTACTTTGCTGAAAAGATTACACATTTGGGAAGCCTTCTCAAACAGCATGGATCTGCTCCACCTGTACCCACCAACCCACAGCTCACCTGCATTTCCCAGAGTTCACTCATCAAGAAATTTTGAATACCCAAAAAGAGTCCCAACCCAAAATTTATGAATCTAACTCATGCCCTTCTTTGCTTGTGAGAGAGAGTCATGAATACCTGGTGCCACTTCTGACCAAAGTAAGCTATTCTTAAGCCAAAATACGTGTCTATGCAGGAGGCTGTACCAGTTTAAATAAAACAGATTAAAATTCAATTTAAATTAAACAGGTACAATTTTCTTATGTAGACAAGGGATAACATTTTCAAAGATTCTGAGTCACTTAGGAGCCTAAATCATTTCTGAAAACTACTTGCTGTCTTAAGCCACTTCGGTGCTTTAGAAAATTTTACTTATGACTGTTAATAGATAATTCTCACTTCTCACTCAAAAAGTGTTTTATGCAAGTGTAATCCCGTTGGTGTTTAGAGAGCCCGGCTCCTTTAAAACTTCATCCTGGGGCAGAGGAAGTGTTGGTTGCTCCAGGAAGAGGAAGTGCTGGTCGTTTCTGGGGGAGGAGAGTTGAGGTAGGGAGACTGACAAGGACAGGTATGTGTCTGTAGCTCCAAACAAGAGGCCTACAGCAAACAGGCCCTTCTGTGGCGAAGCAGCTGAGCCAGCCCAAAGCCCAGGAAGGGCAGAGTGGTTGACCCGGGACTTCCTGGGACAGCAGCCAGGAGGAGCACTGAGCCAGGAAGGAATCACCTGAGATGAACAAACTGGAGCCGGACCCAGTATCACATTTACCCAGAGCTGTATGGGGCTGTGAGTACTGGGTCTTGTGACTGCATTGGGAATAAGGAGGGAGGCTGTAGTTAGCTAAGTGGGGAGGTTGTTGCTCTCTGAGGGTTTGCAGATTGTGGCAGAAGAGGGCACCCAAGGGGTTTGCTGGGGAAAGTATCTTGGCACCGAAGACGACTAGGAGTGCCAAAGACTCACTGCCAGATGGGAAATCTCCAGGATTCCTGAACTTTGAGTCTAGATGCATTGCTCATTGTCTCTCCTTTTATATTGTGTTAAATTGATCTACTGTATGCTGGTCTAAAGTTAATTCTTTACTTCTGCACACCCATTTTTAACATTGTCCTAATTTACGGAGGTTCAGAGGTGAACTGTCACCTTGATCACCTTGACTGATCTGTCCTTCAGCCCTCATATAGATTGAGCGGATCACAACTCTTTTTCCATTCTTCTTGTATCCTGGCCTTCCTTCTCCATGCGTGGCCATGTGTTTTCATGATAAAATCTTCTTGTCTCTTTGGAGGTCGGCCGAATGGTTGTTTCAGTTCCTGTGGGTACCACTCATTGACAGCTGCAGTCCATCGATTGTCAGTTTCACTGTATGCTTGGCCCATTGCATTTTACTATGCTTGCTCTCACCATGTCCTGCACTCCACTCTGCTGTCTGATCACTTCACTGTGGATTCGGTCACAGATTGAAATTCCCAGAATTCTTTTTTACATTGCCCTCTCTGTGACAGACAGTAGCTGCTCATCTGTCTTCGTCAGGACCCATGTTTTGCTGCCGTACAACATTGCTGGTAGTACTGTTGAAAAGGCTGGTGCATGTTGCCTTGTTCATTTTTTCCTTGGAGGACATCCTTGATAGAATTGAATGCACACCAACCTGCTTTCTTTCTTCGTAAGAGTTCACCTTCCTGATCATGGCATATGTTAATTTCTTGGTCCAAATAGACCTATTACTCAGCTTCTTCTGTTTGTTCTCCCTTGATTGTTTTTTGGGCTTCTGGGAAGGTTTCAGACTGCATAAATGACCGCAGGTGAACGGTATGTAACGTAATGCATATATTCTCATTTGATCTTTTCTTGTGTATGAACTGAAGGAACTGCTGAGTCTCTTTAGACTACAGTTATTGTATTTTTCCAATTAAAAACCTCTTTGAAGACGTCATTGCTTTCTTTTCCAAATAGTGTTTGTTCACCTTCCTCACTTCCTATTTATTGATGGGAGCTCTATTGAATTTTGTACTGTCTTGGCAAGCAATTTTAAATTCCTAACAGATTTCTGGTCACTGACTGACTGACTGAATCTGTCAGTATTGTCCCATCTGTTAATTAATATTTTTTCTGGTTAGAAGACTAATTTTTTCACTCTTATGTTAGCCATAGCCCACGTTAACGCGTTGTGCTAGCTTTCTCCACCCTTTGCATCTAGCCCTGAGTAGGAGCCCAGGGAAGGATTTGTGCCTCAGAGAGGAGAATGCATTTACTATATGAGCCTTTAACAGGGTGCAGCCTCTGTTCTCCATGCTCCCCAGCCTCCGGGGATTCTATTGACAGATGTTTGACAGTTGTGCTCAGCCCTTCCATGAACAGGATGGATCCTTACGCCCTCCCTTAGGGAGAGTTTTATGTAATGAATTTAGCTCTATAAAATGAGACCAAAATCGTGCCTCGCCTGAAAACCGAACCAGACAGATCAAATCAATATGAAACCCCACCATATGTAGCAGTAACTAATCAGATTTCACAGCATATGGAAAAGTTTCACCTTTCCTGAAAGTTACCCAATCAAGCGACATTACTTCTGTAAAAGCCCCCATAAGATGAAAGTACAGTGACTTTGCATTGAATTGCAATGTGTCCAAAGATCTGAGGGCATTTCAGCCCTACCCAGGCTTACTCCTACTGTTTTCTGACTCTACGGAGGGGTGTAGGAACGAAGGGACCCTCTGCCCCAAACTTAGTAACAGCAGTGGCTCTGCAGCTGTGTTAGAGTAAGGGATAATTTGTGAATATCTTTGACCCTGTGTACAAGTGAGCTCCTCTCAGAGCAATGTGTGATGATATTCTGCTATTGCATGAGACAAAAAGAGCATCTGACTGTAATAATAATAATAATTAATAATAAAAAGAGATGCCAATGACATCTACATATATTGAAAAATAGGGGGGAACAATCACCTCTTTCAGTTATAATTATCTTAGGTATTACTTGTTGGCTGTGTATCCCTGTGAACTTTTGTGATTTTATAGTAACATTTTCACCTTTTTTTTATTCCTTCCCCCGGCCACTCTCCATAGCTGTGTGAAAAGTGCGGAGGAAAACTGACTATACCAGCAGAGGCCAGTGAAAATGACTATATACAAATGGTTTAAAATGCACAAAGTAGGGCTGTCAAGCTATTAAAAAAATAAATCATGATGTTAAACAATAATGGAATACCATTTATTTAAATATTTTTGGATGTTTTCTACATTTTGAAATCTATTGATTTCAATTACAACACAGAATACAAAGTGTACAGTGCTCACTTTATATTTATTTTTTATTACAAATATTTGCATTATAAAAAAAACAAAAGTAGTATTTTTCAATTTACCTAATACAAGTACTGTAGTACAGTCTCTTTATCATGAAAGTTGAACTTACAAATGTAGAATTATGTACAAAAAAATAACTGTTTTATTTTTGAATGCAATGTAAAACTTTAGAGCCTACAACTCCACTCAGTTCTACTTCAGCTAATCTCTCAGACAAACAACTTTGGTTACAATTTGCGGGAGATAATACTGCCTGCTTCTTGTTTATAGTGTCCCTTGAAAGTGAGAACAGGCGTTTGCATGGCACTGTTGTAGCTGGTGTCTCAAGATATTTACATGCCAGATGCACTAAAAGATTCATATGTCCCTTCATGCTTCGACCACAATTCCAGAGGACATGCATCCATGCTGATGACAGGTTCTGCTCGATAATGATCCAAAGCAGAATGGACTGACGCACGGGCATTTTTATCAACTGAGTCAGATGCTGGCAGCAGAAGGTTGATTTTCTTTTCGTTCGGGTTCTCTAGTGGAAGAATGCTGCTCTCTTAAGACTTCTGAAAGCATGCTCCACACCTTGTCCCTCTCAGGTTTGGGCAGCACTTCAGATTCTTAAACCTTGGGTTGAGTGCTGTAGCTATTTTTAGAAATCTTACATTGGTACCTTCTTTGTGTTTTGTCAAATCTGCTGTGAAAGTGTTCTTAGATGATGATCCAGCACATGTTCATTTTGAGTTTGCTATAACATGAAATATATGTCAAAATGCCGGTAAAACAGAACAGGAGATATACAATTCTGCCCCAAGGAGTTCAGTCACAAATTTAATTAACACATTTTTTTAACGAGCATCATCAGCATGGAAGCATGTCCCCTGGAAAGGTGGCCAAAGCATGAAGGGGCATACAAATGTTTAGCATATCTGGCAGATACATATCTTGCAATGCCGGCTACAAAAATGCCATGAGAATGCCTGTTCTCACTTCCAGGTGACATTGAAATAAGAAGCAGGCACCATTATCTCCCATAAATGTAAACAAACTTGTTTGTCTTAAGCAATTGGCTGAACAAGAAGTAGGACTGAGTGGACTTGTAGGCTTTTTCAAGTTTTACATTGTTTTGTTTTTGAGTGCAGTTTTGTAACAAAAAAAAATCTACATTTGTAGGTAACACTTTCACTATATAGAGATTACACTACAGTACTTGTAGGAGGTGAATTGAAAAATACTATTTCTTTTTTTATCATTTTTACAGTGCAAATATTTGGGATAAAAAAAAATATGAAGTGAGCACTGTACACTTTGTATTCTGTGTTGTAATAGAAATCAATATATCTGAAAATGTAGAAAGATATCCATATACATTTAATAAATTTAAATTGGTATTCTATTGTATAATAGTGCGATTAATTGCGATTAATTTTTTTAATTAATCGCGTGAGTTAACTGCGATTAATCAACAGCCCTAGCACAAAGTAAATTTTAAAATGAAGACTTACCTTTCAGTTATCATAATCTTAGTTGTTATTTGTAACCATAGTTTGTGCTGCGTGTGTGTCTATCATCGTGGGGTCCTGGTCCAGGGCTAGGGCTCCTAAGTGCTACTGCAATACAAATAATAATAATAATAAAAATTTCACAGAGAAGCCTGAATTTTAACTTGATGTCCCTTTAAATGTTTACTTTGCTTTCAATAATAATAATAATTGTTTGGGTCACTTACCTTTTTGTGTCTGGCTATCCGCTTCTTTAAATGCCTTTTGATAAATAAAGTAAAGTATCCTAAATTGCCAGAGAAGCATGAGTGTTCTTGTGTAATCTTACGTCTTGAGGTGTGGTTTAGGTTTCTTTATGCATTTTTAAAATAAAATCTTTTCATAAAATGAATGCAGTGAAATAAACTGTCAGGGTTCCTTCCCCACTCTGAACTCTGGGGTACGGATGCAAGACCCCCTAAGCTTATTTTTACCAGCTTAGGTTAAAAACTTTCCCAAGGCACAAATTCCACCTTGTCCTTGAACAGTATGCTGACTCCACCAAGTGATTTAGACAAAGAATCAGGGAAAGGACCACTTGGAATCCTATTCCCCCAAAATATTCCCCCAAGCCCTATATCCCCTTTTCTGGGGAAGGCTTGCGAATAATATCCTCACCAATTGGTACAGGTGAACAGAGACCCACACTTTGATTTTTCATTGTTCTGAAGATCCATCAGGTTATTAAAAGAAGAATTTATTTAAAAAAAAGATAAAAGAATCATCTCTGTAAAATCAGGATGGAAGATAACTTTACAAGGTAACAAAAAGATTCAAAACACAGAGGATTTTCCCTCCAGGCAAAACTTTAAAGTTACAAAAACAGGGATAAACCTCCCTCTTAGCACAGGGAAAATTCACAAGTTAAAACAAAAGATACTCTAATGCATTTCCTTGCTATGCTTACTATTTCTGTAATATTAGATGTATCATTTCAGTGGGAGCTGGATTACTTGCTTGGTCTCTCCCTTTGTCTCTGGGGAGAACACACACCGAGCACCAAACAAAGCCTCCCCCCTTCCCCCAGATTTGAAAGTGTCTTCTTTCCCCATTGGTCCTTCTGGTCAGGTGCCAACCAGGTTATCTGAGCTTCTTAACCCTTTACAGGTAAGGAGGGATTTTATGCTACCCTTAGCTGTATATTTATGACATAAACATTTGACTGTTCTGGGTCCAATATAAATAATACCTGAAGAACCCATATTCCCTGGTAACCAATAAAGCTCTTCACTTCTTTCAGTGTATTTTCTAAAGCAAACAAGTTAGCAGTGGAGGAGGACTTTTTTATACTGGCTGCTGACTGAACAGATAATATCATGGCCAATAAGGGCCTGATCCAATAAGGGCTTGACTTTGATGGATTATGGATCAAGCCCTAGAGAAATTAAGCAAAGGTCATCAAGATAGTTATGCACAGAAAGGGAGAAATGGTCTTCAGCACCAATGAAAAAAACACATCAAGTTGCACAAACCTTTTGGTGGGATTTTCAAAAGTGCCTGTGTGATTTAAGAATACACATGATTCCAAGAGGGACTTGTGCTCCTAAATCACTCATGTGCTTTTGAAAATCCACCTCTTATTTTTAAATCTACTTTCCCTAATACATATATTCCTTATGCCACTCTACATATATTTTTATGCTGCCTGTTTTTTTTTTTTTTTTTTTTTGCATTAGAATTGGCTCATGCATTGGGGAGGGGGGAAGATTGTCTTGAGGACTGATGCAACGTTGCCCCATTTTTACAATTTTTTTTTTCTTCTACAAAGGCATTAAGTATCTCCCCATTCTTTTCAAGGTGTAAATATATAACAGCATTTCACTTGTACATAGTTATGTTCTTTTTGATGTTTGCTCTTTAGGTAATGATTCTGACGTTGACCTTGACAGGAAGGAAGATGAGCGAGAAAAAACTCCGAAGAGGCCACGGATACAGAAAACTGAGAAGACTCTATCCGCAAAGGAAGGCGACCAGATTTCAGGAGCTAAAAATCCTATTATAAGTGTGGTTTTGACAGCACATGAAGCTATTCCAGGTAACCATAATTATTTACTACTATATAATCAGATTTGTTTTTAGTTCCTGGGTATTTATTTAATGCTCACAAAATATAAATAAAGTAATTGGAATAAGATAAATAAATGTTCAGAATATTTATGATCTGAATATCAGCAATATTTAGCATCCTTTGGTCATCTCCTTATAAAGGCTCTCTGCTCATCTGGTAGTTACATAACATTCAAAGCAGTCCTCAAATTTCTTTAAAGGTCTGATGTAAAGGTATGAAAGCGAGTTTGGAGACTTAGGAAAAATAGCTGAGTTTATATAGAGTAATAAAAGCACATAAAGGATACAAAAAGAAGGAACTGAAGATATGAATGATAAATCAATGGAAGAGTAGAAAACCACTCTTTTTCTCCCCCCACTCAAATCAGGTCCTAAAAATATGATGCTGCTATTAATGTGTACAGCTACGTTAAACGACAGTTTTCAGAGTAGCAGCCGTGTTAATCTGTATCCACAAAAAGAACAGGAATACTTGTGGCACCTTAGAGACTAACAAATTTATTGGAGCGTAAGCTTTCGTGAGCTACAGCTCACTTCATCGGATGCATAGAATGGAATATATATTTATATTATGCGCCTGCTTATTGGGGGAACCCCAGCAGCTGCCGAGGGGATGCCGCATGCCAGGATCCCACTTCCCCTGCTCCTCTCCTTCCCGCCCCCCCCACCCCCCAGCTTCCCTGCTGTTTTCTGCAGGGAAAAGCAGAAAATGTGTGGGGGTGTTTTCTCCTGCAGGCGTGGAGTCCCACAGAATCCCCCCAGTTGCCCAGCTCACCTCCCTCATCTCTGAGGCTGCTCCAGGCATGCTGGAACAGATGCACTGCTGGGGAAGATGCACGTGTCCCCAGGCAGCTCTTTTTTTGCTTTTCTGCACAGGGGGCCATATGAATCCCCTCATGAGTAATAGTTGTCATTTATGTTTTTCAGCTATTTTGATGTCTCTGGAAATTCTTAGGTCATTCCTTTTCTCATAAATGCTTTTATGTGTACAATATCATAAAGATGGCTTTTAAAGCCTTTCCTTTCATTCCTGGAGATCTTTCTTTAGCAGAAAGTTAGTTTATTGCTGCAGACTGTTGCTGAAGAATTAAAAAAAAAATGTTTTTCCCCTTCTGCCTACATTAGATCAGTGGTTCTCAACCTTTCCAGACTACTGTACCCCTTTCAGGAGTCAGATTTGTCTTATGTACCCCAAGTTCCATCTCACTTAAAAACTACTTACTTACAAAATCAGACATAAAAATACAAAAGTATTACAGCACGGTATTACTGGAAAATTGTTTACTTTCTCATTTTTACCATATAATCATACAATAAATTGATTGGAAAGTAAATATTGTACTTACATATCAGTGTGATACTTCAGCTTATTTTTCACTTGTGAGCCTTGTCTAAAGCCTGAGCGCCAGGCAGCGGGGCTGAATCATGTAATGTAGCTTTGCTGGGCCCCTGTGGTGTGGAACCTCAGACATTTGCCCTACTTGCCATCCCCTAATGCTGGCCCTGCACTTGCGACCCCCCCAACCTGTCCCATGACCCCACTTGGGACTGCAACCCCCAGGCTGAGAAACACTATCTAGATGAGTTGATGTACCCCCTGGAAGATCTCTGAGTACCCCCAGGGGTACACATACCCCTGGTTGAGAAACACTGAATTAGATCATGTCAAGTTCAAGACTGTTTAAGTGCTGTCACTGCAGCATTTTCATCAAGCATTAGCACTCTATAGCCACCTGTCATCTAAGCTGAGAACTTTGTACAGATACCCCTTTTTTCTTAATGTGCAGTGTTATAAAATCCTTGTTGAAGATGCTAGATAGGCTTTCTACCAGTTAGAAAAATGGAAACTCAAGAATTAGTAGGTTTCAGAGTAGCAGCCGTGTTAGTCTCTATTCGCAAAAAGAAAAGGAGTACTTGTGGCACCTTAGAGACTAACCAATTTATTTGATCATAAGCTTTCGTGAGCTACATCCGATGAAGTGAGCTGTAGCTCACGAAAGCTTATGCTCAAATAAATTGGTTAGTCTCTAAGGTGCCACAAGTACTCCTTTTCTTTTTTCAAGAATTAGTAGGATTTCATCTATAGTTTTGAGAAAGTGATCATACTCATGGCTTTTCTACCCTTGAAATGCTACAGTGGCACAGCTACATCTTGTTACCCGGGGTTCTCTCAACCGAAAGCTCTTGGTAACTTTTACTCTGTGCAAGGTGGCGGCAGGAAATAAATCAGGGGAGACACGGCCGTCCAACCGATAGATGGCTGGCGGAAACAGGACAACACAAGAGTGCTTTTACTTCAAGCTAAACTTTACTTAGTCTCAAGCACTTACACACGTGCGCAAAAGGTTAGTAAAACACCCCCCAACCCTCAATAATTACCGAAGCTGAGTGTGGCTCTCGAGTGGCACAGTGGCAGCCCGTCTGCCGGTGGGGAACACAAGATGCATCCAGAGGGGAGTCCAGTCCTGAAGAGTCCCACTGCCTCAAACTTTTCCCCCTTATTTATACATTAGTAATAGAATGACATGTCCCTTAAAGAAAACTTGTTAAGCAAGCAGTTTCAATGGTCAAGCAAGAGGTTCCTTCTGATTATCGATTAACCAGGTGTGTGTTTTTCCAGAGTTTGCAGCCTTGACGTCCCAATAGACATTCCTGGGGCACATCCTGCTCTTCTAAAATGCATGTATCAGCAACTTTGACACAATTCTTATCAGGAAGGACACAGGGTCAAGCTGCCCTTTCTGTGGCACCCAAAATGCCCTCCCCTCCTTCCTTGGTCAAGCTGAGTTTGCTACATGGACACTTTATGGCCTGCTAGCTTGGCTGCTTTTAGCAATAAACTATAGTGGTTTCAGGCACTTTACTGGTTTGCTGACATCTCCCCGTACAATCTCTGCAGCTGTGTCAGTGTAATTCCTCAGTGTAGACACTACTTACAGTAGTGGGGAGGAGTTCTCTTGTCAACATAAGTAATTGCACCTCTCTCAGAGTTCCATCAACTTAGCGCTGTCTACGCCGGGGTTAGGTTGGCTTAATACATTGCTCAGGGATGTGGATTTTTCACACCCCTGAGTGACGTAGCTGTGTCAGCCTAACCTTTTAGTGTAGACCAGGCCTCAAACGGCGTGTCTCCTTTTTCTAATGCAAGAGGCTTTCAAAATGGTTATATTAGCTGTTCAATAAACTTTTATTCTGCACTATTTAGGACGCTGTTTTATATCGTGTACACTGTAGATTATAGCTCAACTGATCTTTGAAAATCCCTTTAGAACAGATCAGGGGGATTCTAATTTTCCTACAGGGACAGCTAGACAAGGTTTGATTAATTTTTCTTTCATAGAATGAATTTAGAGCTCAGGAAAGGTAATGGATTGACAGCCTTAGAAACTTTGAAAGCTTATATTAACCCACAGAATAAGTTTAGCTTGAGCAGCAGCACTGCAAACGCCTCTTCCCATGGCACTTGTCAAGGTTCCTTTCCC
The DNA here is from genome assembly GCF_965140295.1 of Lepidochelys olivacea. Lineage (NCBI taxonomy): Eukaryota > Metazoa > Chordata > Testudines > Cheloniidae > Lepidochelys > Lepidochelys olivacea. The sequence continues at coordinate 14,941,978 of NC_140412.1, forward strand.
ACTCTGAACTCTAGGGTACAGATGTGGGGACCTGCATGAAAACTTCCTAAACTTACTTTTACCAGCTTAGGTTTAAACTTCCCCAAGGTACAAACTATTTTACCTTTGTCCTTGGACTTCCACTGCCACCACCAAACGTTTATCTGGGTTTATTTTATTAGGAGAGCGTTGTTTGGAAATGTCTTTCCCCTCAAAATCCTCCCAACCCTTGCACCCCACTTCCTGGGGAAGGTTTGATAAAAATCCTCACCAATTTGCATAGGTGACCACAGACCCAAACCCTTGGATCTTAAGAACAATGAAAAAAAGCATTCAGTTCTTGAAAAGAAGAATTTTAATAGAAGTAACAGTAAAAAGAAGTAACAATAAAAAGAATCACCTCTGTAAAATCAGGATGGTAAATACCTTACAGGGTAATTATATTTAAAACACAGAGAATCCCTCTAGGCAAAACCTTAAGTTAGAAAAAGACACACAGACAGGAATATCCATTCTATTCAGCACAGCTTAATTTCTCAGCCATTTAAAGAAATAATAATCTAACGCATATCTAGCTACATTACTTACTAAATTCTAAGACTCCATTCCTGTTCTTTCCCCGGCAAAAGCATCACACAGACAGACTCTTTGTTTTTCTCTCCCCCCACCTTTTGAAAGTATCTTGTCTCCTCATTGGTCATTTTGGTCAGGTGCCAGCGAAATTATTCTAGCTTCTTAACCCTTTACAGGTGAGAGGATTTTTCATCTGGCCAGGAGGGATTTTAAAAGGGTTTACCCTTTCCTTTATATTTATGACAGCACTGAAGGATCTTATTCATTAGTAGGAGGGACCCCATGTTCCCAGAGGTGAGAGGGAAGATTAATCAGTCCTTGACCTCTGATTAAATTGACTAGTAGGCGTTTGTTGTTGTTAACATTTCTCCACTAGAAATTGCACTGACCACACACAGTTTTGCTTTCAGTTAAAAGTATTTACTCTTAAATGTGACTGACTGGTGTTTTTCTTTGATAGTGTATTTGAATGTGTTAATGGCCACCACTGGGTAAAGTAAATGTCATATCCTCAGTCTTCTAATTTATGTTAATTTTATTTTCCCCTGTGTAATTCCTCCAGCGTGAAGGAGCATTTATAGTTCCTCTGGCCACTGCTAATGCTGGGCCCTGTAGGCTTAAGGTACGTCTACAGTACAAAATTATTTTGAAATTATTCTATTTGAATTTTCAGAAGCTATTTTATACATTCAGTCTTCTGTGTCCCCACTAAAGTGCATGAATTGGCACATTGCGTCCGCAGTACCAAGGCTAGCATCGAATGTCGGAGTGGTGCACTGTGGGTAGCTATCCCGCAGTCCCCGCCGCCCATTGGAATTCTGGGTTAAGCTCCCAGTGCATGATGGGGCAAAAACATTCTCACGGGTGTTTCTGGGTGTGTATTGTCAGAAAGCTATGGCAGACAATCGTTTTGCACCTTTTTGGCGTACAGACACCATACTGCTTTCAGCAGATGGTGCACCACTGCTCTCCTGCTACTATGAATCCACCTCTCCAACTCAGCTCTGCTCGGCCATCGTGAACCGAGCAGCACAGCTTCCGCCACCCACTCTGCTCTCCCGCTATTGCCACACTTCCGAGCTTCTCCATGTTGTCTGTCCTGGGCTCCCACCTCCGTGAAAGGCACAGAAGACAACCCTTTTCCGCCATTGTTCGGCTACCGTGAACCGAACAGCACAGCTTCCGGCGCCAACTCTGCTCTCCCGCTATTGCCACGCTTCCGAGCTTCTCCATGTTGTCTGTCCTGGGCACCCACCTCTGTGAAAGCCACAGAAGACAAACATTTTCAGCCTTTGTTCGGCTACTGTGAGCCAAACAGCACAGCTTCCTCTGCCACTCTGCTCTCCTATGTTTCACGCCCTTTTTTCAGGATTACTCGTGCAGGCGCCATAGCCATGGAGCCCGATCAGATCTCCGCTGCAGCTTTGACCATTGTAAATACCTCGCACATTATCCAGAAGAATGTGCAGTACCTGCAAAACCGGGCAGGAATCGACAACAGCGCCATTACTTTAGTGATGAGGACATGGACACAGATGGCATAGCATATGGCGATTGAGAGATCATGGTGCTGTTGGGCCAGGTTCGTGCTGTGGAACACTGATTCTGGGCCCAGGAAACAGACACAGACTGGTGGGACCGCATCGTGTTGCAGGTATGGGATGATTCCCAGTGACTGAGAAACTTTTGTATGCGTAGGGCCACTTTCATGGAACTTTGTGACTTGCTGTCCCCTGCCTTGAAGTGCAAAGACACCAAAATGAGAGCAGCTCTCACAGTTGAGAAGCAAGTGGCCATTGCCCTGTGAAAGCTTGCAACACCCGACAGCTACCGGTCAGTCGGGAAATAGTGTGGAGTGGGGAAATCTACTGTGGGGGCTGCTGTGCTGCAAGTAGCCAACACAATCATTGACCAGCTGCTATCAACTAGTGACTTTGGGAAATGTGCAGACCATTGTGGATGACTTCAATGTGCTGGGATTCCCTAACTGCGGCGGGGTGATAGACAGAACGTATATCCCTATCTTGGCCCTGGAACACCGGGGCGGCCAGTACATAAACCACAAGGGGTACTTTTCCATGGTGCTGCAAGCACTGGTGGATCACAAGGGACTTTCACCGATATCAACATGGGATGGCTGGGAAAGATGCTTGATACTCACATCTTCAGGAACTCTGGTCTGTTTGAACAGCTGCAGAAAGGAACTTACTTCACAGACCAGAAAATTGTTGTTGGGGATGTTGAAATGCCTATAGTTATCCTCGGGGACCAAGCCTACCCCTTAATGCCATGGCTCATGAAGCCGTACACAGGCATCCTGGACGGTACTAAGGAGCAGTTCAACTATAGGCTGAGCAAGTGCAGAATGGTGGTAGAGTGTGTGTTTGGACGTTTGAAAGCGCGCTGGTGTAGTTTACTGACTCGGTTAGATCTCAGCACAACCAGTATTCAAATTGTAATTGCTGCTTGTTGTGTGCTCCACAATATCTGTGGGAGGTTGAGGCAACTCGCCAGTTTCTCACAGCCAGACAACAGGGCGATTAGAAGAGCGCAGCAGGGCACGCTGCACATCAGAGAAGCTTTGAAAGCCAGTTTCATGACTGGCCAGGGTACAGTGTGAGAGTTGTGAGCAGGGATGAGCCCTTTAAAATAAACGCGAACAGCCCAGTGTGGCTCCGATGAGGTTCTGAGAAGGGATGAGCCCTTTAAACTAAACGTGAACAGCCCAGCGCGGCTGGGTTTCTCCCCACCTCCACCGTATGGCTCCGATCAAGCTCTCACTCACTAGAAGTGCCTTCTCCAGGGTCATGGTCCAGGAGCATGCTTTGGGAGTAGGGGGAGGCTATTGGCTCCAGCATTAAGAATAGTTCCTGGCTGGGGGGAAAACAGATTCCCCACTTGCTGCCTGTGCACTGTCCTCTTTGTCCTCCAAAAATTCATCTTCCTCGCTCTGTGCTACTCCCCCCTTGTAGGTGTCCATGGACAGTGGTGGGGTAGTGGTGTCGTCACCCCTCATAATTGCATGCAGCTCATGGTAGAAGTGGCATGTATGGGGCTGTGACCCAGAGCGCCTGTTCACCTCCGTGGCTTTTTGGTATGCTTTCCTGAGCTCCTTGATTTTTGTACGACACTGTTCTGTGTCCCTGGAGTAGCGTCTTTCCATCATGGCCCTGGAGACTTTAGCGTATGTATTTGAGTTCCTTTTTTTGGAACGTAGTTCTGCCATAACAGATTCGTCTCCCCAACACGCAATGAGATCCAGTACCTCCTGTTAGGACCATGCTGGAGCTCATCTGCGAATCTGGGACTGCGTGGTCTCTTGAGATAGTGGACTCTGCATGGTCGCCTGTGATGGTGGACTGTGCTGTGGTGACCAAACAGGAAATTCAAAAGTTCCCGGGGCTTTTACTGCCTACCTGGCTAGTGCATCAGAGTTCAGAGTGTTGTCCAGAACAGTCACAAGGAAGCATTCTGGGATAGCTTCTGGAGGACAATGTCATCGAATTGTGTCCACAGTACTTGTAACCTGGAACTGCAATCTTGATTTTAGCACTACTCCACTTGCCGAGGTGGAGTACAGAATTCATAGTAAAGAGCCCTTTAAATCGAGAAAACTGGTTTGGTCGTGTGGACGGTATCAGTTTTATTTCAAGGTAACTCGGCTAATTCTGAAATAACCGTGTACTGTAGACCAGGCCTGAGTGTTTCCATCTTCCACACCCATGGGTTGGTTTGGTTTCTTTTTAGTAATCTGGCCCTGAAACTGACATCATAGTTTATCCCTGCTAGGCTGATGGTAGAAAGCACCTTCAGCACAAGGGACTGTCTGACTTACAGGTCACAGGAAAGCTGTCTAAACAGGGAAGGAAGCTTTCATGCTTGGCAACTTATTGGACTACCACAGACTATCCAAAAGTCTCCTTCACCATTGAAAACAAGAACTGCTAGCCAAACGAAAAGGTAATGTAGTACACAAGAAATTGGCTATAGTAGATAAATACCATGTCAGGAATTACAATATTAGTAACAGCATATCCCAGCAGAGAGAATCTGTCTAGAACCAAGAATATGATATCCCACAGAAACTATCTATAAAGTAAAAAGATAACAAATTCACACCTTTTATTCCCTACTTGATCCCCGTTGCAATTGGTTTGAGAAGCCACAAGACAAAAAAATCCCAAATCAGGAAAGGCCACAGCCACTTGTTTAGAGGTTTGCTACATAACCATACAATACCAATCCTTCACACCCACCCAGGCAAAGGAAACAGGGACCAACCTCAGCAGTCTGTTTGAAATTACAAAACATGTTGGAGCCATAGCTGAGTCATTTTAGGTGAAGGATGCCTGTGGAATTTTCTACCACAGAAGATCAAGATGAACTCAGATCTTGTCTCTCTTAGAGACCAGTCCACACACTTGCTATTTAGTGTTAGACTTTTTTCAATAGACCTTGTGATACTGGCTGGCAAGAAGAAGGGATAAAATCTAAGAATCTAAAATCTTTTCTGAGGTTGAAGCAGAGAATATAGCCCTACTAGGCTTACAATGAAAATTAAACTTCCTGTATTTGGAATCAAGATACTATACTGATTAGTGCAGTTAACCAGCATCTGCTCAGTAAATGCAAGAAATCAGCCAATATGTGATGGTTCAACTGAGAGACAGGAATGTTGAAATTTCATTTATGTAACGCCAATTTTTTTCTTAAATGGTAAACATATATAAAATATGTTGGTTGTCATTCTACTTTCCTTCATATACTGCTTTTCTTCTTTGATCGTAAGGTTTTTGGGACTGTGGCAAACATGGAGCTGCTATATAATAATCTAAGAGTACTGAGATACAATCATTTTATGACAAGGAGTCTGAAGAAGTGGAGTTTTTACCCCCGAAAGCTTATGCTCAAATAAATCTGTTAGTCTTTAAGGTGCCACCAGACTCCTTGTTGTTTTTGTGAATACAGACTAGCATGGCTACCCTCTGATACTTGAAATCATTTTATGAACACTGTATGTGACCTGGTCAATGTGGTGAAGTTCTTGTATAGCTGGTTATAGACTTTTCTATATGAATTTATTGATCTAGCTCAATAGACGGCTGTCAGAAAAAAACAAGCAGAAAAGCAACATGACAGCTATAAATAAACAAACCTCCCAACAAATGCTGGGGGGAAATAACAGGACAGTGACATACTGCCAGGTTCCAACATGAAGTGGCTGGAGCCTAGAGATCATAAGAACACTAAACCGTTATAAAGCCCTCTCAAAAGAGGAAGGGGGATCAGTTCCCAGGGGCTCTCCAGGGAGACAAGCCGACAGAGAGACGCTCTGGAGCAGGAGTCTGGGGAAGTTGGGTCTTTCCCAGATTCAGGGAATGGTAATGGTAAGAAGAACCCTGCACAGATACAAAATTTGGATCCGCATCTATCCTCAAACATGGTCCACAGATGTCCGCATCCATGGATAGAAAGCATATATCCGCAGATTTGTAAGGCTCTAATGGTAAGCCTTGATATCACAGTCCTGGCAAAGCTCCCTCTACTGGACGCTAACCAGGCTGCTGTGTTTAGGTCCCACCTCAATGAGCCCTATGCACGTTAAGCTTGCTGAATGAGTAGGCTTCAGCATTGTCTCATTTTAGGCCTCTCTGGCACACTCCCTGGGCACAAGCTCTCTATTTGTTACCCCTTCAAGAAAATGGAACCTGGCAGTCCAGCTGCCCTATGCCCTGAGGAGCTGTGATGATCTTCTTCACATTAAGACACACCTATACACCATTCCCTGCCTCAGTTTCTTCACCATTCTGGAGCATTCTCTGGGCTTAGGTTAGGCTACTTTAGGGTGTCGAGGATCCTCCTCCTGCAGCTAATGGTTCTTCTCTGCATCATGGATGTATGTCTCTTCTCTCCCCCACCCCCACCCAGCCAGCTTCCTTTGACCTTTGCTGGTCCTGCAGTCAGAAATCCCCTCTGCTACAAAAGCATGCCTCTTGTACCTCTCCCTTGCCCTAATTTTCCTCTCTCCCGCTAACTGACCCAGTCTCTGTTTTCAAGAGCTCATCTTTTTGTTCCTCCTTCTGGGGAAATACTACTGCTTCAAACCCCAGCCCTCTACAGAGAAATTGGGGGTGGGGGATGGGAAATGGTTCTCCTAGCTTCAACCAACCCATTGTGCTAACATGCTACCATTTCAATTGGGCAACCATCAAGATAAAGTAAGAAGAATGAATGGTCTGGGAGATGTGTGGCACAGCTCTGATAGCAGATGGTGGATTCTTCATATACTGAGGCATTCAGTGAAGCAGCAATTTAAGAAAATCAACTCAAATTCATAGGTTGGTTACATATAGATTGATTCCCCAAGTTGTCACAGTTGGGGATAGTAAGATATGTTTTCTCTTTGGTTCTAAATAAGTAGTACTTTGCTTAAAGAAGGCTATTTAGCCACTGTATTAACCATTGGTCACTGCTTCCCAGGCAACAGAACTGCAGGGTCTGAGTCCAAGTCAGACCTGCTGAGATAATCATGGTTAGTACCAGGGGATGTCAGCTCAAACCCAGGTCTGAGAGTGGGAGAATCATATAATTCCTCCCAGGCCTGAGACCTGAGTGGGTTGCACTTGAGATCAAGAGGGAGTCCGAGATACAGATAGCCTACTAACTTGTCCAAGGACTGTGTCTACTGGGAACATATACTATCTGGCACAATGGGGCCCCTATTCTGATCAGGGCCTTTGAGTGTACTATTTTCTAAATGTGGTGTGCATTGCAGGTATTAGTTGTAGAGCTGATCAGAAATTTTTGTTATTTTCTGGGCTCCCTGGCTAAACTACTTCTCTCATGATGCACTACCATCTCACCTCTTCGTGAGCAACCTCAGTGCATCATAGGAGAGTTCCTGGCCACAATACATCATGGAACATGTAGTCTTGCTGGGAAACCTGGCCCATAGAAGAGACTATGGGTAGAGCCTGCAAATCTGCGGATATCTACTGTGATACAGCATGGCCAGAGGGCAGCAGGAGAGTGTTAGAAGGGAGCCTTATTCCCTGTAGAGGGAAGAAAGTTTGCTATAAATTAATTAAAGCACCTGAAGCCAGTCACATGATAAACCCCCCCTGCTTCTATCAGAGAAGAGGAGTTGAAGCAGAGTGGATTGGTGCTGGAACAGAGAGCAGTTTGGAGGGAAGCAGAGGAGAGTTTGAAGAAGTGCTGTGGTGGGCTAAGAAGACCAAGACCCTACGTAAAGGGACACCTGGTTTGTGCAGAGGGAGAGGGCAGGAAGCCCCACAAGCTGAAGGGCAGGAGAGGGAAGTAGCCCAGGAGAAGGAACCGCTAGTTCTAGTGGTTTACTGCTATCCCTAGGGCCCCTGGGCTGGGACCCGGAGTAGAGGGCGGGCCCAGGTCCCTCCATCTCCACTCCCCTCCTCTAGGACACTAGTGGGGCAGTTAGTACCCCAGTTCAGGCCAAGAAATGGTGCCCTGAACCCCCACCCAAGAAGAGAAAGCGCGAGACCCATCATAGTAAGTTGGCAATTTGCCACACTACTTTATATCTGCAGATATCCTCATCCAAATTCTGTATCCGCGCAGGGCTCTAAGTATGGGCATAAGGATCTTGATTTCATACTCCTAGGAATTGGTGTGGTGGTATTTGAAATCAAAATTTATATTTTTGGAAGTTTGTTTTTTCAGTTAAAAGTCAAAATTTTTCCTGTGGAAAGCAAACACTGCAAAAAACCCAAAACCAAACAAAAAAACCCAAACCCTCCCTCCATTAAAAAACATTTTTTGATGGAAAATTTTTGACCAGCCCTAGTTATTTGCCTACAGACTAGCTTTCCTTCACTCATAGAGTATCTAAGGTTTAATCTTGGGTTTTTTAGTTTATTTTTCAACTAAGTCCGTCCCCCCCCCCCTTTTTTTTTTTAAGTATTGCTTATTTTTTGTAAAGGATAATTTCTTTAAATTGATCGGTGGGAAGTTAATTACCTTAATTTTGTTCCTTCATGATGAAAGGAATAGTTCATATGCATCATTTTGTTTCTCTCTCTCTCTCTCTCATATAACATAGTGGGAGTCTAGGTTTACAAAAAAAATCGTTCTTACTTTATCTAAACTGTCCTATGTGACTTTACCTTTTAATTTTGTTCTCTGTGCTCTATTCTATTATTTCCAAAGTATATTCACATTTCATTTCATCTGTGTTCTTTCTTTTGCCACAAAAAGAAACAAGCTTCTGTCGTCTTTCCCAGTTAGATCTTTCTTAGTTTCTAATGCTGTAAACCGAAATGTGATCAAATGCTGACATAAACAAACAAAAAAACTTTGAGACTTAATGCAGCCAACTGTGCTTGAAGTAACTTATTTCAGCTAAGCTGTTTTAGGTCTAAGGTTACACACACACACACACACACATACACACAAAATATATGTTAAAAGGATATTAAGTTTGCAAAGTCAAGCACTCAAAAGTTAGGAAATGTCAGACTTAAGGTTGAACAGGTAACCTTAATTTGTCCCTCTTTTGCATATGCATTATGATACAGTCTTTAATTATATGATCATATGCTACTTTTTTTTCATAGGACCACTACCTTATTCAGTGCATGGAATGGACAGGACTCACCAAATAAGCAACTATTCAATATTTGTTTTCTCCTTATTGTGCATTGTATGTCTCCATGCTTTATTTACTGCCCACTATTCAAACCCACTAAAGACAGAATTATTAGATTGTTCATGGGCTTTTCTGTGGTGCTCATCACTATTGTTTCTGAGTTCTTCACAAACACTTTTTTTGTCTTCCCAATGCCCCTGTGAAGTGAGGAGGTGGTATTGTCCCAATTTACAGATGGGGAGCTGAGGCAAAGAGATTGTCTTCATGCAATCCCCCACCTCATTCACTGCACAGCTTCCAACTTCTGCAACAAATGTGTTGCATACAGACAACAGCCTCCTTTACTGTGCAATCCTGATTCATTCACAGAGCAGGTCCATCCAGTGCACTGAATGAGTTAAAACAGAATGTGATCGTTTCCCGCTCCAGCTTCCAATCCTGGTCAACTTGCGCAGCCAGTCCGAGGCTCCTCTTTCTATTCTTTCCCTCATTCCTGGTCCAGCTTTTGTCCCCTCTGCATTTTATTTATTTTTAATATTATTTTTATTTCCCCTCCTCCTTGCTGACTGTTATCCCTCTGCTGGCACCAGAGCACTGGAGACACAGGCTCCCTGCTCCTAGTTTCAGTGCCCAACCCTACCACATTTGAGAAGTTATTACAGGGAAAGTCCAGCTTTGCTTCTGTAGCATTGAGCTGGAGCATTCTCAGTTGCACTGTGGGGGTGCGGTATATGCAATCTGATCAGATATTGGATCTGTAAGAGGCTGGAGCATGCTCAGCAAGTATGGGATATTCAGAGGTCTCAGCTGCTAAACTCAGTCTCCACTGAGCATGTGCAAAATATGATATTTAAAAAGGTTTACAACTTGGCCAAATTTGGGCTGATTTTTGCCCAAAGGTACATCCCTGACAAAAACAAAAAAACAAAAAAAAACCCACTTTTCCTCCTTCAGCCCCACATTTTAATTGCGTTAAAAGCAGGAGGGGTCTAGAGCTTTTTTTTTCTTTAAAAAGATGTATGTTTGTTTTTTATTTTTGTTTTTTAATACTGGTAAAAGTTGTTTTTTCTCTAGCCTCGTTCTTGGAAATGGCTGAATCATTTTGGCTGAAATTCTCCCAAAAACTTCAACCTGAGGCAGATACCCTGTCATGTAAAATTTCAGTTCAAATGGTTAAAGTCTAGCAAAGATCTAAGCAATTGAAAACAGGATCTTATAATGGAAGTGTCAGGCAACCTTAACTGACATCACTATGCCCACCTACAATACAACAAAGATCTGCAATGTTTTACTGCAAGTCTTTCTACTATTACATGCAAATAAGTAGAACAAACCAAAGTAGAATAGCATAATAGTCACAGGGCAACTGCATTTTAATATCACTATTTTCATAAGCATTATTATGTTTTATTTTATGTTTTATTTTAATTTTAGGAGCTACAAAAATTGTTCCAGTTGAGGCTGCTCCCCCAGAAACTGAATCAGCAACAAATCCTGAGACAGCAGTACCAGACACAGCTCAACGAAGAGGGTATCAAGAATATGCCATTCAACAAACTCCATATGAGCAGCCAATGAAATCAAGCAGGTATTTTAAAGTACTTGGGTTCATGTTAAACTTGGGAGTGAAATGTTTCCTTATCCAGCATCATATAAATGGAAATTCCTCCATTTGTTTCCCTTATTTCAGCAGGCAGAAACAGATTATACATCAGGTGAGTCAGAGTAGCTAGACCATTAGAGTCTGTCAAATATTAAGAGTTACAACAGTATAAGAAGTTAAAAATAGGTAAACAATCATCATAACCTAAAATAGCACCTTTGTCTATTGGAATTTACCCCTTTCTTTCATTATCCTTGAATGGTTTAATATCTTATCCTTCAGCAACTTTGTGAGGCAGATGTTAGCTTTCTCTCAAGAGAACCAATCTTGTCGTTATAAATTGAAGAGCTACAAGTTCAATGAAGTTAACTATTACTGCTACCAAAACTGAGTCTCCCAAATGTCATATTTCCACAAGTGCTGAGACTGTAAAATTTAACTGAGTTTCTGCAAATATGTTTACAGCATTTTCCCCCTTAATTTGTCTAATAGCAATAGTTCAGCACAATAAGGTTGGAAATGTAAACTTTAGAATGGGTTAGTCCTGAATTTAAAAAAAAATAGATACAAGGGTTTAAAAAAAAATTAGATGTGCAACATATGACAGTTAGTTTGTCTGAGTCGTGGGGGGGGGGGGAGGGGAGAGCAGGTGGAGTGTGACAGGCATATCCACTAATTAAAAAATTAGCTTCTCCCCCATCCATAAAATGAAGATTTTTATATGCCCGTAGTCCATAATACACAACAAGGCTGCTTTGGCATATTTTGCAACTATATATCAGAATTCTAAAGATAACTATATTCTGGTTGTTTGGCTTCTTTCTAGGTTAGGTCCTACTCAGCTAAAAATTTTTACATGTGAATACTGCAACAAGGTGTTCAAATTTAAACACTCTCTTCAGGCTCATTTGAGGATTCACACAAACGAAAAGCCTTACAAATGTTCATACTGCAGCTATGCCAGTGCTATAAAAGCCAACCTCAATGTCCACATGCGGAAACACACAGGAGAGAAGTTTAGTTGTGATTACTGTGCATTCACCTGTCTCAGCAAAGGCCATCTCAAAGTCCATATTGAGAGAGTCCACAAGAAAATTAAGCAGCATTGCCGCTTCTGCAAAAAGAAATACTCAGATGTCAAAAATCTAATTAAACATATCAAGGAAACACATGACTTGCAAGACAAAAAAGTGAAAGATGTATTTGATGAGCTCCGCTTGATGACCCGAGAAGGCAAGAGACAACTGCTCTATGACTGCCATATTTGCGAACGTAAATTCAAAAATGAACTGGATCGAGACCGACACATGCTAGTCCACGGTGATGAAAGGCCCTTTGCTTGTGAACTTTGCGGCCATGGAGCCACAAAGTATCAAGCACTCGAACTTCATGTCCGAAAACATCCATTTGTGTATGTTTGTTCTGTGTGTTCGAAGAAATTTGTCAGTTCTGTAAGGCTTCGTGCACATATCAAAGAACTGCATGGACATTTACAAGAAACTTCTGTTTTTAACAGTTCTATCAATCAAAGTTTCTGCCTTCTGGAACCAGGAGGTGATATCCAGCAGGAAGCACTTGGAGAACAGTTATCACAGAGTGCAGATGAGTTCACTCCCCTAGGTGCTAATGCTCTTAGCGTACCAAAGCAATCTACTTGTAAAGGTGAATCAAATACCATAGATGGAAGCCATAATGATCTGCCTGGTAGTCTTCTGAAGATTGAGACTGCCCCTTCTTTAGAATTTGAAAACTTGCCGGTGGAGAATGTACCAGAAACACCACATCAACCATCAACAGACCTAGCAGCACCAGACCCTCAATCAGACCTGGCTTCAGATTGTTTCTTATTGAAAAATGATACCTGTGCTTCCAATGAGCTAAAGGCTTCTCATGAAAATGTGCAGAAAGTCAGTCGTGATAGTTCAGTGAATATGCAGGGTGAGGAAATTCCGCTGTTGTCTGGAGGCAAAAGCTCTAATATAAGTCAGAAAAATATAGACATAGAGAACCTTTCAGCTTCCAAAGAGAAAGTTCAACCCTTTTGTCTTAATGAATTAGAAACTAGCAAGTCACCAAATCAAAACACAGATGAGTCCACAAACCCTGCTACAGCATCAGATTCAGTCATCAGTCCACAGCTGGACTCTCATAATATGACTTCTGATAATCGAAGTGGAGCTGTTGCCTTTATGCAGATATTGGACAGTTTACAAAAGAGACAAATGAACACAGACTTGTGTGAGAAGATCAGGAAGGTGTATGGAGACTTGGAATGTGAATACTGTGGTAAGGAGCAGTGGAATACTGTGAGTTAGTTCAAATAAGTCACATAGCCATACTTTTTTCATTGCATTCTGGTTTATAGTTTGGTGCATTTGTCCATCTCTTCATTTGTAGCAATAGTAATTTCTGACTTAAGTACAAAGGTTCTGGGCTGGGTTCTGGTCCTCTGAAAATATTTTGTGCTGCATAAACAGTGCAAAATGAACTTAAATCTACCAAGGAAACCTTGGAAAATGGAGAAGGCCTGGCAAAGTGAGGTTCTGATATGCCTGATTCTCTGCTGGGGTAACATCCGTCTGGGATGGTATGCTTGCAACGTAAGTTAAAGCTGCTGTTTTCTCTTCCTTTCCCGTGCCCCTTGCTGCTTTAACTTTTGCTGGGGCCAGGCAGAGCAGAACCAAGGAGTTGCAATCAGCTCACCATCAGCCCATGCTCTCCATAGTGCTCAAGCTCTGTATGGACCATAGTGGATAATTCAGCCTTTCATGTTTCTGCAGTATGTAGAGATGTGTATATATACACCAGACATGTCTGATGACTTCTTCTGATAGCAAATAATGTAATGTTAAATTACTGATGTGGTTTCCCTTTGACATAACTTTCTCAAACAAATTCCTTTGGGGTGGAAATTTTCAATACTTAGTTTGAGACCAAAGTTATTGTTGTTTTGGTGAAAGTTACAAAAGTGGGGAGTAGCATACACTTGTCACCGATGTTCTGACGGAAAGTTTTGTGCTTGCATAATTCAAAAATGGAGAAAGTAAGAAACTCTGAACTTGTCTTGTTATAGTGTTCATCGCTGAGAAGGGAAAGGAATTCAAGTTTGAAGACATTCAGTAATTAAATGTAGAGTTATTCTTTAAAGTCAGCATATTTGTACAGGCATGTTCAAAGATTTTCTAATCACTTTTTTTCCTGGAGTCCTTATTTTAGAACAGTTTGGAACAGAGGGGCAAGTGTCAACAAGGCCTCCTGACTTATGGTTGGTTCAGCTAAACCATATTTACTACGAATTCCTGCATTTTCATGTTTTAATTAGGGGCACACCTTTTAAAGAACTTCCTCATTAGGAATACATTTGTTATGATATCCTCCATGAAGGGGTCCCTTGTTAAGATCTCTTTCTTTAGTACATGTCAATTAAGGAGATGCCACAATTGTTGTTTCTAAATATATTTGCATCAGTGAGGTGTGTTAAGATAATTTTGACAGCTAACCTTTCATTAAACACAGAAGGAAAGGATTCAGATGTTGTGGTTTGAATTGAAATTAAATATGTATTTGAATTCTTTATAATATCAATTTAAAAAAATTCTTCAGAAAAAAAACTTGTTTTCATGTTTGATTGTTTAATCTTATTTTTAGGCAAGTTGTTTTGGTACCAGGTGCATTATGACATGCATGTTCGTACTCACACTCGAGAGCATTTGTATTACTGTTCCCAGTGCAATTATTCCTCCATCACCAAAAACTGCCTTAAGCGTCATGTCATTCAGAAGCACAGTAACATTTTGCTGAAATGTCCCACCAAAGACTGTGACTACTCCACTCCAGATAAATACAAGCTCCAGGCACATCTTAAAGTTCACACCGAGCTGGTAAGTACAAATGAAATAGTATTTTTTTTAATCTAAGTTTTATGTCATCACCATAATTTTCAAAATCAAGTGACAATATTACATGACGTGGATAGTTTATTTCAAGTGCAATTGGCTATAATAATAATACGATACCTGTATCTGGACCCACATTTGTAAAATATTATTTATGCTTGAGAAATGATGCATGTATTAAATAAATACTGATATAATTCAGGGTAATGCCATTGAGACTGGTTTGGCAGTCAGCAGTCAGTCTTCTGGAATATGCTACCTCCAAGTTTGGGTTCCTTCAGTTGTGGTCATGGAGTTTCTTTTTGAAATTTTTAGTAACTTTAGAAAACTTTTTAAAATGTTAGTTTCTTGTTCCCTTTGAAGAGTCAGTGTAGATACCCACTCTTGGATTCTACAGGTACCCGGTTTGTTGAGATGGAACCTTCTAGTAAGCCGTAGTTATTAGGGCAGAATGCAACTCCCTTGTGGTGCCAAACATCAGACATGAAACTGTAAAAGGGATTGTAATCCTAATGGTCCCATAGTGTATTTTTATTGTTATTAGCATTTAGAAAGACACCACACAATTGTGAAGTTTCCAGGATCTATATCTTATTGATTTACATAGTTCTTATCACTTACGGCACATCTATGTCCAATTCAATGCAGGCTTGTCAGCCCTATTCTTTGGCTTCATTGGGTATGAATATGCCATTGAGCATGGTGGATCCCATGAGAAGTTCCCATATTTGTGAGAAGTGGGTGTTGAAGCTTAGAGTTCTCTTGCTTGCAAAGGCATTTCAGGCACCTGCTTCATAAGGACCTGGCATTTCAGAGCCTGGAATGTCATTTGTGTGAAGGTTGAAGTCTGGCTCGAAAAAGTCTTCAGATTCCAAGAATTGAGTTTGACACAGACTACTTCCTCCTCTGCATCAAAGAAGAAGGAAGCGGAGATGTGACTGTTCCCCTCACCTTCACCTATAGCCCCATAAGAAATTAGCGATGAAGCTTGCATGAGGTGTAGATTGGTATAGGAGGGAATTTCATTGTCATGGGAATTGGCACTTAGAGATTCTTTCTTGTCAGGGGATACTTTTATATTGTCTGATTCCCTTTTGGTTACCTTATCACCTTCCTCAGAGTTGGTTGGGTTTACAGCTCCAGTGCTGCTGAGTAGCCAAAGAGAGCTTAATCTAGCATTGTCTTCTCTCCAGTTTTATCTCTTTTAGACTGTAGTCAGGATCCATTCCTGATCATGTCTCCATTTGATATCAGGCATTTAGAAGCTACTTTGGTTCTGAGGCTTAAAGCCTGTGAGCTTTGCCATGTTGCCAATGGGATGGAATTGTAGGCCCATTCCAGGGAGTCCTTAGGCCTTCAAATCTCCTATACAGTATACTTGTTGCTTGCAGCTTCTTTTTAAAAGTCTGAGGCATTCAGAAAGTGCCTTTGTCCTGCAGGTCATGTGGTTATTCCTCCTTTGGCTTCATATTCTTCCTGATGGGTTCTATGATGGGTCTCTTATATGGAGTATAGTCTTGCTGGCCTGTGTAACTAACACATAATTGAATTTGCTGTTTCAATGAAAAATTCCCCAGAGGGACCTTGAGTAGTTTTTTTTTCCCCTCCCCAACTGAATCAGTCTGTTAACATCCTTCTGTTTCCGGGAGACTTGAATCTCCGGTACTTCACATCTGTCCTAGGGAAAATAAAAAGATAAGGATTAAGTTGAAGAGGATTCTTTGAATCAGTTGGCTGCTTCTTCCTCCTCTGATGAGGCTATGGGTGCTTCATATCCTTTTCCTGAAGGATTTCAGAAGCTTTAAACTTGACCACCAGAATGGAAGAAGCTCCAAGTACAGAGTTATTCAAAAGTACGTGAGACGTCCCTTTACTTACTTGATATTTTAGAGTAGCAGAGGAAGGGCAGCTAGCTTTTTCTATGAATCTTCTGAAGCTGATTAGATACGTTTTGGGAACAGAGGCAGAGGTCAGCAAGAAGTATCTTATCTGTCTAACCTCTGTTCTTATATGACACCCATATAAGATGGTTCTTCAAGTGTTGGTCCCTCAGTGTATTCCCCTGATGGTGTG
Source organism: Lepidochelys olivacea (assembly GCF_965140295.1). Lineage (NCBI taxonomy): Eukaryota > Metazoa > Chordata > Testudines > Cheloniidae > Lepidochelys > Lepidochelys olivacea. The sequence goes on from NC_140412.1 coordinate 14,958,725, forward strand.
CATGCGCTCTGCTAATGAGATTAGAAGATTTTTACAGGCAGCTGTTAGGGGGTTTATTCCTTCACCCACTTACTTTCCTGGTCCTTCTCACATGAACAGAGAGCAACAATACCCGAAGTCCAAAGGTGCAAACAATTCGATGTTTATTGGGTCAACTTCCAGCAAGCATGATTCCAGTTTCCTTCCTTAGCGTCCCCCTACCCAGCTCTGACACTACAGAGCCTTACACCTGTGTCCCTGTTCCCATTCCTGCCCTTAGCAAAATATAAATAAAATAAATAAAATAAAATAAATAAAAAATATGATTCCAATTTCCCCAACCCCATTTCCCCACCCACCCACTTCCTGATTGACTACAGACTATATAGTAAAACTTGAATTCTGCTTAGCTATACCTTAACCAATCATTTTACTGAAATTTAACTAACCAATCCTAACATATTGTAACATGATTATGTAACCAATTATTTCCCACCGCCTTAATTAGTTTACACCTAGCAAAATTAATTATACAGCACACAGAAACAATCACAGAACCAGACAGAGATTATACAGACAAACAATGGGGAAATGGGGACTACAGTGATAGAACAAATGCAGAAATGAGGATTTCACATCCCAGCTATTGATAAGTGAGTTCTTGCCAGACAGGATGCTATCAAACTAAGTTTACTTTTACATCTTCTAGGCACTTCCCTTTCTCTGGAGGCGATAGGCATTATCAGGACAGGATTGTATTCCTAACAGCCCAATAGCACCTTATTTCCATGTGACTAGTTTGGGATGTGAGGCTGTGATCGTTCGCTTCCCAGCTTATGGTTGCCTCTGCTGCTTAGCCAAAGGCCTTAGCCTAAGCACAGGGCCTCAGACTGTCACAGTAAGAGAAGGCCCTTACACCGGCAGACAGTGATTTTGATTCTTTCTTGTATACTTCTATAACTACCCAAGTGATAAGAATACACCTAAATTCTTAGAGTATAGGTCTTTACAGACAGGTCTGAATATTTATATCCTAAGAGCAGCATCCATTGTTCCATGCCTGGGCCCTTTCCCTCTTTGTGCTCCAAATCGAAGGTATAAGGGACAGGATGGATTGGCTTCCTCTCCACTTCCTTTCTACCATCCTTAGTTTGTGACAGAACTTCTTCAATGACTGCAGTGATATCTCACTCGGCAGGCCTCAGTCGATGTGGTGGATATGGCCTTCTGCTCGATGGTGACAGCTATAGTCATATGGAGGGCTTTATGGCTCCTATCCTCTGGGTTCCCTGGGAAGGTACAAGTTACAGTTGAAGATTAATCCTGTGAGGGAGACAACCTCTTCTGTGAAAAGACACATAACTCATTAGATTCACTGAAAAACTCAAGGGCAACCCTTGGTCCACTGGGAGTCTCCACTTCAGCACCAAAAAGTAAGTACCACAGGCCTCAGCCCTATAGATGGAGACCAACACCTCAAACATTTTAACCAAAGGGGATATGAACCACCAAGAAAACAGCCTACTGTACAATGTAGCAAACCTAACATTCCCCCTCTTCCTCCCTCCAGCCCTCACCTCCACATAAGAAACTTCTGACACGACCTTTGAGGGCTGCCGAGTTGTAATCTATCCAGATGTACCTGTGAATTAAACTTCATAACTCGGCTAGACACCAAAACCAAGCTCTGAACAGAGAGACTGGTTTTATGGCTCATTACAACAATTTTAAAACACCCTGCTACTGCTAACCCTCCTTTGTCCTACGACTGTAAAGGTGTTAATTGCCCATTTCATTTTAAGTGGTCCCCTACAACATGTGTTAATTCCTTGTACTTAACAATCAGTCCTGCCTTGTATTTAGCTGTGACACACTGGTTACCTTCTACAGACTGGAGGAAGAACTCTGTGAAGCTCGAAAGCTTGTCCCTTCCAGTCCACCAACAGAAGTTAGTCTAATAAAATATATTACCTCATCCACCTTGTCTCTCTAAATACAAAAAAGTCCATTTTAGCTCCCACAGAGTTTATTGGGACAACATGCATTTTTTTCCTCAGGACAGGTTCCAGCCAATAAAGGAATGTGTCACTTAACTCCAACTGAGCCCACAGATATCAGTCCATTCATGTCTCATCCTTCTAGGTTACATCTCTTCCTGTAGATATGTGACATCTTTTGTGAAACTTCATCTTCATTGCCTGCCGGCTTGGCTTCACGTGGTTTACTTGCTGAGCAGACAGTGTGGACAAACTAGTCTTGCTTCCCCCCAGAGTTTGAGCTTCTCTGACTTGGTGGGGAGCAAGTGTGTGTGTGTGTGATTCCCTTCATTCCCCACCCCAGCCGAGAAGACCTTAATCATGGATGCCTGCTTATTAGGATTCAGAGTAACAGCAGTGTTAGTCTGTATTCGCAAAAAGAAAAGGAGTACTTGTGGCACCTTAGAGACTAACCAATTTATTTGAGCATAAGCTTTCATGAGCTACAGCTCACTTCATCAGATGCATACTGTGGAAAGTGTAGAAAATCTTTTAATACACACAAAGCATGAAAAAATATCTCCCCCACCCCACTGTCCTGCTGGTAATAGCTTATCTAAAGTGATCACTCTCCTTACAATGTGTCTGATAATCAAACTGGGCCATTTCCAGCACAAATCCAGGGTTTAACAAGAACGTCTGAGGAGGGGGGTTAGGAAAAAACAAGGGGAAATAGGTTACCTTGCATAATGACTTAGCCACTCCCAGTCTCTATTCAAGCCTAAGTTAATTGTATCCAATTTGCAAATGAATTCCAATTCAGCAGTCTCTCGCTGGAGTCTGGATTTGAAGTTTTTTTGTTGTAATATCGCAACTTTCATGTCTGTAATCGCGTGACCAGAGAGATTGAAGTGTTCTCCGACTGGTTTATGAATTTTATAATTCTTGACATCTGATTTGTGTCCATTTATTCTTTTACGTAGAGACTGTCCAGTTTGACCAATGTACATAGCAGAGGGGCATTGCTGGCACATGATGGCATAGATCACATTGGTGGATGTGCAGGTGAACGAGCCTCTGATAGTGTGGCTGATGTTATTAGGCCCTGTGATGGTGTCCCCTGAATAGATATGTGGGCACAGTTGGCAACGGGCTTTGTTGCAAGGATAGGTTCCTGGGTTAGTGGTTCTGTTGTGTGGTATGTGGTTGCTGGTGAGTATTTGTTTCAGATTGGGGGGCTGTCTGTAGGCAAGGATGGCCTGTCTCCCAAGATTTGTGAGAGTGTTGGGTCATCCTTCAGGATAGGTTGGAGATCCTTAATAATGCGTTGGAGGGGTTTTAGTTGGGGGCTGAAGGTGACGGCTAGTGGCGTTCTGTAATTTTCTTTGTTAGGCCTGTCCTATAGTAGGTGACTTCTGGGTACTCTTCTGGCTCTGTCAATCTGTTTCTTCACTTCAGCAGGTGGGTATTGTAGTTGTAAGAACGCTTGATAGAGATCTTGTAGGTGTTTCTCTCTGAGGAATTGGAGCAAATGCGGTTGTATCGTAGAGCTTGGCTGTAGACAATGGATCGTGTGGTGTGGTCTGGATGAAAGCTGGAGGCATGTAGGTAAGTACAGCGGTCAGTAGGTTTCCGGGATAGGGTGGTGTTTATGTGACCATCGTTTATTAGCACCGTAGTGTCCAGGAAGCGGATGTCTTGTGTGGACTGGTCCAGGCTGAGGTTGATGGTGGGATGGAAATTGTTGAAATCATGGTGGAATTCCTCAAGGGCTTCTTTTCCATGGGTCCAGATGATGAAGATGTCATCAATGTAGCACAAGTAGAGTAGGGGCATTAGGGGACGAGAGCTGAGGAAGCATTGTTCTAAGTCAGCCATAAAGATGTTGGCATACTGTGGGGCCATGCGGATACCCATAGCAGTGCCGCTGATTTGAAGGTATACATTGTCCCCAAATGTGAAATAGTTATGGGTGAGGACAAAGTCACAAACTTCAGCCACCAGGTTTGCTGTGACATTATTGGGGATACTGTTCCTAACAGCTTGTAGTCCATCTTTGTGTGGAAGAACACTTCAACCTCCTTGGTCACTCAATTTCAGACCTAAAAGTGGCAATTCTTCAACAAAAAAACTTCAAAAATAGACTCAAACGAGAGACGGCTGAATTGGAATTAATTTGCAAACTGGATACAATTAACTTAGGCTTGAATACAGACTGGGAGTGGATGTGTCATTACACAAAGTAAAACTATTTCCCCATGTTTATTTCCCCCCCTGCTGTTCCTCACATGTTCTTGTCAACTGCTGGAAATGGCCCACCTTGATTATCACTACAAAAGGTTTCCTCCCCCCACCCCTTCCACTTTCCTGCGTGTAATAGCTCACCTTACCTGATCACTCTGGTTACAGTGTGTATGGTAACACCCATTGTTTCATGTTCTCTGTGTATATAAAATCTCCCCACTGTATTTTCCACTGCATGCGTCCGATGAAGTGAGCTGTAGCTCACAAAAGCTTATCCTCAAATAAATGTGTTAGTCTCTAAGGTGCCACAAGTACTCCTTTTCTTTTTAAAGAAATCTCAGATTTCCATCTAAATCAAACAATTCACTTACCTGTGTTCTTCCCAAAACTGCACCAGTGAGAATAGGAGACTTCATTCTCTAGATCAGTGGTTCTCAAAGCCAGTCCGCTGCTTGTTCAGGGAAAGCCCCTGGCGGGCCAGAGCAGTTTGTTTACCTGCTGCATCCACAGGTTCGGCCGATCGCGGCTCCCACTGGCCGCGGTTCACCGCTCCAAGTCAATGGGGCCTGCGGGAAGGGCTGCCAGCACATCCCTTGGTCCGCACCGCTTCCCACAGCCCCCATTGGCCTGGAGCAGCGAACTACGGCCAGTGGGTGCCACGATCTGCTGAACCTGCGGATGCGGTAGGTAAACCAACTGCTCTGGCCCGCCAGGGGCTTTCCCTGAACAAGCGGCGGACCAGCTTTGAGAACCACTGCTCTAGATGTCCCTCAAGCTTTGGCATTCTACCTGCAAAGAACAAAATCTTTTAGGAAATTGCCTAGACTGTTTATATCCTTTGCTGAATGGATGAGAGGGGAAGCAGTCTCTTCCCAGAGACCTTCAAAGTGGATTCCAGGCTTCATTCTGCTGTGTTATGAGTTAACAGACAACCATCCGCCAAGGCCTCTTCGATAGCCTTCCTTCAAGATGTTCTGTTACTGACATCTGTAAAGCAGCAAAATGGGGTTCTATCCATACCTTCGCATGACATTACACCCTGGTGCAAGCTTCTGCAGCTGACACATCTTTCACCACATCAGTCCTCCAGGTATTGATACCATAGAGGTCTGTGCATCCTCCTCTGCAATTAATACTGCTTCACAGTCACCCACAGAGGAATACAATAAGGATCATCATGTGAAGAAGGAGAAGTTACTTACCTTGTACAGGTTTCAGAGTAACAGCCATGTTAGTCTGTATTCGCAAAAAGAAAAGGAGTACTTGTGGCACCTTAGAGACTAACCAATTTATTTGAGCATGAGCTTTCGTGAGCTACAGATCACTTCATCGGATGCATTCCACGGTATGCATCCGATGAAGTGATCTGTAGCTCACGAAAGCTCATGCTCAAATAAATTGGTTAGTCTCTAAGGTGCCACAAGTACTCCTTTTCTTTTTACCTTGTACAGTAGCTGGAGTTCTTCGAGATGTGTGGTTCCTACCCACCTACCTGTATTCCATGACCAGCCCTCTTCCCCTCTGCTTCAGAGCCTTGCATATTATACACAGTAGAGAAGGAACTAGCAAGGTGGTCAGTCTGCACCGCCCCTGATATCTTCGGTTCAGAGTGTGAGGAGAGGAAGGGCTCAGGCACAAACCAACAGACACTGCTAGCAAAAGTCTTCTGGTCTCAAACACGTGGAGTGCACATGCTCCCACAGTGGAATACAGATAGGGACCACACATCTTGAAGAACTCTAGTTACTATATAAAGTAAGCAACTTCTCTTGTTCATTCCCTTGTGGTGGCACCTGCTGCATCTAGCCAGGCTGCCATTATCTACCAGGTAACATCTCAAGGCTTCAAATGTATTTCTTTTACTTGCCCGGTAACTGATTTTTTTTGTAGTTCCTGCAGCTAAGGAGAGATCAGAGAGGAAAAGGATGTTGAGATAAGGAGTCTAGAAGGATGACCTGCTTGTTGGTAAAACGTGATTTCTTCTCCTGAGGTGGAGGGTTGGTACTAGAAAAATACCTTTCATCAGGGCTAAAGCAGCTTCTGTGGCATGTGAGAGAGAGGTTTCCATGTATGAGACCCACAAGGCTGCTACCTTCAGTTAACTTCAGACATTTGTACAACGTTCGTCTCTTGATTTGACAGCTTCAGGAGAGGCCCACTTCAGAACAGTCGTGCCCTCCTCAGATCCACCTTGTTAGATGGTGGTTGTTGCTAGCAACAAGTGTGCAGGTTTATATTGACAATTCTTGAAAGTTCCAGTGATATCTGCCTCCTCGAGGATTCAGATTTGACACCAATTGTGCGTGTGCACCCAAGTAGTGTAGATCAGTGCTGGCGATCTTTTTCAAGTGCCAGCATTAGCAGAAAGCAGGTTTTCTTTGTTCATGCCAGTTTGCCAAGATTCATACTTTTACTTGAATTCTTTACTATACACTGAACAATATTTTCTACATAAGGTTGTTCCTATTTGTATCCCAAGCATGAGTTCAAAGTGTATTTCAATATCATGAGCTAGGGTTTTAAATTACATAAGAAATATTTGATGAGCATCTAAGGAATATAGGATTTTTCTTATTGATAAGGTGCAGAATTTGTAATAAGACCATTACTAGTACTCACGTGACATATGCATCTTTATATCTAATTGGTTTAATACAGTATTTTACAAATATCAGTATTTTTTTACAAGGGTAAAAATACCAGTTCTTATTAATTCCTTGAGATGAATATGGTTAGTAAAACTCGTTCTGAATAAAGCACAATTTCTAATTGCATTGAACATCTGCAGGCATTGCTGCCTAAGGGGAACACTCACTCTCACATACCTTTAAAAACAAGTAAATATCCAGTTAATGGGTCCTTCCAGAAAGTGAGGGGGACACAATTAATAGCTAGATGTGAAAATTTTGGTTACAGTAACTTGCCTAGCATTATATGGGAAATCTGTGACAGAGGCAGACATAGAATTCTTCTGTCAACCTAGTGCTGTCGACACTGGGGTTAGGTCAGTTTAACTAGGTCATTCAGGGGTGTGGATTTTTCACACCCCTAAGCAATGTAGCTGGGTCGACCTATTTTTTTAGTGTAGACCTGGTCTAAGTCTCAGGAACTGTTGTAATTTTGAAATTGAAGTAGCTGGCTGGATTGTGCTGCCAATCTAGAACAAAGGTAGAGCTATCTCTCAGAACACGTCGCCTTTTTGTGTCCTTCAGAAAATCTTCAAAGGCATTTAAAAGGCAGGTATACTGATAAGGCATAGGATAAATTACTTCTATTCTTACAAAAGGGGGAAAAAAATCAGATGTTGTGAATATGGTAGGGGCTTTATTACAGCCTCCATCCAAGTCCTTTTATCAGCTTTGTCATCATCCATGACAAGGGCACTCAGAAGAGCAAGAGCTGTGATGGGGACCCTCTTTGGGATCCTGCATTTGTGACCTGGGTAGGCTCTGAAATGCTTGATTTTGTAACAGAGGAATTCTTAAGGGCTGGCTCTGAGAGTGATGGGGTTACTCTGAAGGACTAGTGCTGTAACAAGCTCTCAGAAGGAGAGTGACAGGAATATTCTTAGACTCAGAACTAGATGATGCAACCCTGTGAAACTCTGTGGACGAAAGACTCTGAAAGGTTCAGCTTCAGCTGGATGCACTCCATAGGATTATGGAGGTTGACAAGCCGTACTTTGAAGGCACTGTGTTCTGAGAAGTGCAATCTCTGTGTGAGACTACAAAGAACACGGTTTTTGAAGAGCATATATTATAGAACTTAGTAAAGATGACTTTCTAACTGCCCAAGGAAATAGATTTTGACTACATCTTTTTTGAAAGGCTTTGATGTTAAAATCAGTCATGTTGGTACTGAAGCTCTGCATGTATTTACTGGTCATTTGAAAATAAGATTCTCTGTCAGATATATAGGTGTGTATTTGTAAACTTGTGTAAAGTATATGTGTCTCTGTATGTTCTGTACAAACACCTCTGTGTTTATAGGCCCAGAAATATCTATATGAGTTCATATAACTCAATTTAATACAGTATTTACCTACCAAAAACTACATCAGAAGAATGTTCCCTTTGTGACACAAAGCAAAACAAGAGTGAAATGTGCCGTGGCCGCCATTTTCAAACTTGGGGCCTAAATTTAGATACCTAAATTTAATGGGAGCTGCGGGTGCCCAACACCTCTTATAAATCAGAGTACTTATTTACGTGCCTAACTTTAGGCAACCAGTTTTGATAATTTTGGACTCATATGTTCCTCAGACCTGGAAAAACAGATATGAGTACAACCATTTGTGCGCTGATATTAGTGGGTATGTTTTCCCACTTAACTTTAATATCTTTATTATTTCTTTCTGTTATGAATATAACATTTCTTTGAAAGTAATTCCTGATGAGTTTTTCAATTTATTTAGGCTTATTTTAGAAGTTTATCTAAATGCTCCAGACACCTCTGAAAATACTTAACAGTACAATGAACCGGAAAAAAAGCTCAACAGGCCTATGCTGTTAATTAATATATATATTTTATTTTTTTGTTTAAACATTATGTCTGATAGGATATTGTGGTGAGATTCAGGAATAAATTGAGATCCACCAATTCATTTAATATAGGCCACTGAACAACCACTAGATCAGAATAATCTTAGCATTGCATATGTTTTAAAAACTCTAAATACAAACACTGAAAAGCAGGGGCTTCTCAAACTTTTTTTGCTGGGACCCCCCCCTTGAAAATGTTTCAGGCTATTACAACCCCCCTCAAAAAGTGAGAATCCCCTCCCTCCCCCCATACCACCCCATCTTTACTTCTGCACTGCTGCTGGCGGTGGTACTGCTTTCATAGCTGGGCACCCGGCCAGAAGCCACCGCTCTCATGATTCCTCTACGATAGTCCTCCTTTTGGATTGGAACCCCCAGTTTGAAAAACACTGCTGAAAAGGAATCCAGCATTTGGAAAGGTACAATTCCACACTAATATTTGTATTAAAAGTTAACATACTAATGTCTATCATTTTAGATCGTGTGAAGTCTGGTGTTGCAAAGTCATTTGTGGCAGATTGGGGTCTAATGGGGCTATGTCACTCCCTCTTGCTCTCATCTCCAACCCTCAAATTAATAGTTCTTTGAGGTGCCTCTGCATATTCTCCATTTGTGAAATCACGTCACCTTCACTGCAAGTCTCCAACATCTTCTAGTGAACATTGTCCACTGGGGCCATTCACTCCTCCCTCCTTTTCCTCTTATGGAAGCTTTTGATGATGTAAAAGCGTGAGTGTTGCCAGCCACCTTTAGTTTCTAACTACCAGAGGTACAGCATGCTCAGGTTGTATGCAGTATCCTTAATGCTTTCTTTTGCCATTTGGGGAATATTTGTGTTTTTCTTCGATTGTCAGTTAATTAGCTTTTCTTAAGTTGAAGAAAAAGAAAAGAGGATGCCTGTTCAGCATGGGCATTGCCTGAACTCACGAAGGTAGGAAGGCTGTCTAATGCCCCTATCCCTGGAGAAGGCTTTTCAGGTTCAGTCAACTAAGTCTGGCATTCAAGACATTCCAAAAGAAAGGAGGAAATCATCCACCAGACTCCTTTCTAGGGTGAAATAGGAAAGATTCTCCATCTTGGATACTTAGCAGGCCTTATCCTTCATATCCTGGACTAGTTTCTTCATTTGAAGCTAACAGGAAGACCGTCTGTTCAATTAAGTGTTAGTTCTGTGTGCAATGTTGGTATGTTATCTTTCCAGGCTTCATGCTATTTTCACTCCCCACAATCAAAGGCCTGATCCATGCTTACCCACCAGTTCGAGAGTCACCTCCATCATGACTGGCATCTCTCTTGGAACCCACAAAGGACTGCTCATTTTACTATTTTTATTCTTTCTCAAACCTGCTTTCCTGGTGACCATCACTTCAGCAAGAAGGGTTAGCGAGTTTCCAGCTCTGCTTGCGGATCCACTTTATAGAGCGTTCCATGGGGATAAAGTGCAGCTAAGATCCCTTCCAAAATTCCTCTCCACCTCACAGATGAAAAATGCTATGCAACTATTGACAGCTAAGGGTTGTCCAACAATTTGTTTATAATGGTGTATGTTTTTATTAGTGAAGATAAACTCATGATATGTACCCTGATTTATTAAAGCACTTAAGCATTTGTTTATGTCCCCTGGAACATGGGCAAGAACAATCTCTTACTGTGTGTTTATGCAATACCTAGCACAAAAGGGTCCCAGTCTTAGTTGGGGTGTCTAGTGTTACAGTAATAAAAAATAATAATAAGGTTACTTATGTAAAAGACAACATAGATCTTGCTAGCACTCTTCCTAATTCCATTTGACCTATAGCATCAATAATGTTTTTATAAGTAACACTTATGAAACTCTGACAATTTTTTAAAATTTGAAACAGTTCAATAATAATCATGTATTTGTATTTAGTGCTGAATATTTATCTGGCATTTAGAAACCATAGACCCTGGTTTTCTAATGAAATCTGCCATAATCACCTTATGTTCTAGCAAAGTCCCACGGAACTGTGGTAGAAAGGATGGCTTGATCAAATGATGAAAAAATTGTATACTTCTCCTCACATCAAACCCTTCATCTTTCCTTCTGATTTGTGACTTGTACAGTAATATTTCACCTCCCAATTCTGTAAAGAGCTAGGTAGATCATAATGCTTTAATTTATTTAACATTTTCCCCATGTGCTACAAATCAAAGCACTAAATCATCCTAGGATTAACGACATAGGGTTTTTAAAATACTTTTATATTACCCCTTCATTATATTTCATTATAATAACGGCATTAGCTTTTCATAATGCTCAGTGAGATTCACATCTGAGCATTTTGGTTGTAACTTTGTTGGGAGCCATATATGATTCAATGTGTAATGAGTGTAGTAATCAGCCCAGTGAACTCCTAATGTAATCTCTTCCTTTTCTTTAAGGACAAAAAGAGTTATTCCTGTCCTGTGTGTGAGAAGTCGTTTTCTGAAGATCGACTTATAAAATCACATATCAAGACAAATCACCCTGGTAAGACACACCACAATAACATTTCTATATCTAGTACAACAGAGGAAGACTGTCCTGGAGTAAGCAATATAACACGATTGCTCTGTGTAAAAAAATTACATCTTATTCTAAATTAGTTCAGTTAGAACTTCAGTAGAGTTTTCAGATCTTTAGGGATTGGATTGTAAACATACAATACACTAGTTTGTGGAGTGGGGACACAGTAAAAGGGCATGTTGTGTGATATTTATGGACTTTACACTGCAACATGCTGAGTCCTTTGTCCCTGATTCAGCATAGCACTTAAGCATCTGAATTGTCCCATCAAAGTAAATTAAACCATTTGTGTGCTTAAATGCCACTGTTGGATTGGGTTCTGAGTGCTCACCACCTTGCAGGATCCAGCCCTTCTTGTCTGTTAAATAAAAATCTAGCTTTTCATGGTGATACGCTTTGACAATTCTGCATGCTAGTGTCTATTCTATTTATACATCAAGGGATATTTATTATTCAGTAATATCTACTGTTCAAGCCAAAAAGGGCCCTGATATAAAAAAGGATGAATCACAGTGGCCCTGTCTAAACTTGGTAAATAGGTACATTTAAAAAAAAAAAACCTTCGCTGACACATTTTTATTTACACATCTTTAAACACTGCTTAGCACCCCAGCATAGACATTGTTGAACACCTTTTAATAACATGTTAGCTGGTCATGGCTGAGCCTCTAGTGTGTGTGTGGTTGGGGGAACCAGCTAGTTTAAGCATAACTGTCTGAAATACAGCACAACAGGTCAGGCCATAGTCCAGTGTAATCCTACTGATAGTAGTCAATACGGGATGCTTACTTTCAACAATAATCACTGCAAGATTTTCCCTACCTCTGAGTCATATCAGCACCACATGCTCTGTATTACTGTTGTTAATTTGTATTGTGGATGGTGCCCAGAAGCTCCCAATCAGAAATGGGGACCAAATGTGCTAACTGGTGCAAACATGTGATGAGACATGGAGTGGGTAACATTTTCCAAAGCACCCAGGTCCCACTGAATGTCAGTTTGACCCATCATTCCTACCCTGATGCGGTAATGGTGAAAAGAAAGACAAAGAAGCATGAAGGGTGAGGGAAAAGGGTATAACAAATATATATACAAATTATTGTAGACAAATATACAATTGTTTTCTTAAGTAGTATACTATATACATTAGTACAAGCCATCCCAATTGCTTGAAAACATAGTCATTGTTTATTTTCTGAATCGTTTTGCTTATGTGTGTACTGGAGGATGAGCTGGTTGGGTCAGGAAACATTCTGTAAACGGCTAGCCCAGTGCTGCATACTTAACTAATAAAAATCTTAGTATTTTAAGGCCTATAATTTTTTTCCTTAGATGAAGAGTGTATTCTATCAGAACTTTGCAAAAATTACAGCATGTTTAATAGAGACACTTCAGTGATATATTTAAAGAAACGTTATGTCTAAGATACACAGAACCTTTGCAAGCTAATATACAATAAAAGGCTATTTGTAATTAGATTTTAAAAGAAAAATATTTGAATAACACTTTCCCAGGTATCCTCTCTTTGTGGTCATCAGGGATTATTATTACTCTTTTATCGCAAGCATATTACCATTCAAAACAAAATTGACATTAAGGGGTGTTAAATGTCCTGATAGCATAAAGTGACAAGTGCTGGAACTGAGTGAATGCAATTGTTTTTAAAAATGCAGAGGCAAGAGAATAAAGATGACAGGCAAAACAAGATAATGTTCAGAGAATTTGAGTTTTAGAAGAACTTATCAAAAATTAATTTAAACCAAAACCATTTCTTATTTATCATAAAGTAATATTTCTGACCGCTTCTCCCTCCCCTATGACTCTGATGTCAGCCAACCTGCTCTCAGTCTTCACTGTTTTTCTTGTTCAGCAAGCAGAAAACCTGATGCTTTTGCTTCACCAGCCAGCACTTCTGCTTGTTCCACGTTTCTGGACAAGAGGTGTAAAATCCAGGCCTGACTGACGTCACCGAGGCTAGGATTCCATTTTAGATTCTTTAGGATTCCACCTGTTCTCAATGCTTAAAGTTTCTGGTCACAATAAGAGTCATATACACACAACATTTAACTATTATAATTTAGTGCCATGTAGTAGGAAAGTATTGAAAGTCCAGCATTGATAATTGGAACTTTTAAAGAACATTAGGTAATGTCTCTTAGCATGTGCGGTTAGGTAATTTTTTAAATCATAAAGCCTAACTATTTAAAGCTATTTTGACATTTCTAGATTATTAGGCTATTCGTTTTTTCCTTTTAAATGAAAGACCAGATTTTCAGAGGGGTTGAATGACCACAACTCAAACTTAAGTATAGAGAAGCTGCAGGTGATCAGCACTTCTGAAAATCTTAAGTGAACCCTTTGACAAATGTTGTAAACCTGTTCAAAGACATTGAAAATTATAAATATTTGCATATAAATGTTGCCTTGTTACTTATTGGTGTGCTGAGAATATTCATAGCTGGAAAATGACTTCTGACCTAGTGGCGCACGCAGGCTCTAATTTGACAATGAAGCAGTAAGTCATTGCGGGGATACACAGTGAATAAGTCCGTGTTTAATGCAGGAAACATACATAAATTAATAAGGCTGTTTTCTTTGAGCTGGCCTTGTCATGTGGAAAGTTTAAAAAAAAAAAAAAGGTACAAGTAGGAACAGTCTAGATCTGCAATATTTTATTTTATATAATATGTCTCAGAGCAAATTCTGTGCATGCCTGTCTGGAATGCCTTGTTTTTGTGCATATTTTTTCCAGAGGTCTCAATGAGCACCATCTCAGAGATTCTAGGCAGGAGGGTTCAGTTGAAAGGATTAATTGGAAAACGAGCTGTGAAATGTCCCTATTGTGATTTCTATTTTATGAAGAATGGATCAGACCTTCAGCGTCATATTTGGGCTCATGAAGGTAATGATGTTCAATTTTAAACTTTAATCCACATTATTTATTTATATATTTTATATTCCTTGCTTGGTCCCTTAATTAATATAGTAAATAATAAATTGAAAGCGAATGACATTTCCATCCTCATAGAATATCAGGGTTGGAAGGGACCTCAGGAGATCATCTAATCCAACCCCCTGCTCAAAGCAGGACCAATCGCCAATTTTTGGCCCAGATTCCTAAATGACTCTTTCAAGGATTGAACTCACAAGCCTGGGTTTAGCAGGCCAATGCTCAAACCACTGAGCTATCCCTCCCTCCAAAACTGGTGCTCCAGGTGAGGCTTGAACTCACAACCTCAGCATTGCTCCCCCAGCACTGCTCTGTAAGTACTGTGCACTAACCAATTGCGCCACTGGAGTCCACAAAAAATAAGTTTAACCACGAACACTGTAATCGACTATCAGGGTTGGAAGGGACCAGGAGGTCTTTTAGTCCAATCCCCTGCTCAAAGCAGGGCCAATCCCCAATTTTTGCCCCAGATCCCTGAATGACTCCCTCAAGGATTGAACTCACAATCCTGGGTTTAGCAGGCCAATGCTCAAACCACTGAGCTATCCCTCCCCTTTTCATATTTGTCTAGTGCTCTGTACACAAGCCAGTGCTGTAGGAGAATTTGAAGTTTCCTGCTGTCTCTTAATAAAGTTTTTCTATTTTAAGTTAAAGTAAAAGTTCAATAAACCTGTTTGTTGGGTTCCAGGTCCTACTGAACTACTTGTCTTGTGATTTCCCGTGTCAATAAACAAGTCATAAGTAATGCAGAACTTGTTTCTGATCCCTCTTTGTTTATGAATGAATGAATTGCTGTAAATCCATAAAGTGTTGCCTACTCAAATAAATCTGAATAAGGAAGGATGAACTAAATTCATATTATAGTCAAAATAAAGCCAATGATTTGCAGTCATTCTTCAAGAATAAATTCACTCCATTCACATGTCCAGAAAAACATGAAATGAAAATGTATGAATAAAACAATTGAAATTAATTTGCATTTGTGAATGTTAATCACTTACATAAGTCAATGAATAAGATGTCGAGTGTGTAAGATGAGTACAGTGAAGAAGGAAAATGATGAAAAAATGCTGCTGGTGTGTCCACATTACAAATCTTAAGACTGCGGATAGAGGTGGGTCTGGAGAAAGCTGGCTCATCCTCAGACTGATAAGTTAATTCACTAAGTGGAGGATGGTAGCCATTCTACGCTTTTAGTGTCTTCAGTCTGTTAATAAATCATGTGTCAGCATCTGATTGTGACCTAGAAGTGGAGTGTTTTTCCTATACTATATTCGTTACTTCCTGTATAAAGGGTATAATGCGCTGAATACTGGCTGACCAGCTAGTATGCTGGTTCCCAAATACTAGACTCATAACAGTATTTCAGGCATTTATACTAGCACTGTAGGTCCCCATCCCTGCCTTAATGATGAGCTGATATGCCTGGTCCTTGTGAACTGCAGTTCCTACCTCTCATCAGCCTAGTGTGCTTTAACCCACAAAGGCTCTGTCTGCCAGAAGGTTGGAAACCATCCACCCTAACTTGTGGAAGAAGAGGGTGTGTGGGAGAAATCCATCTTGAAATAACAAAGTGAGCAGAAAATAAGTCTCCAGGCCAAAATGTTCAAACTCTCATGCGTATATTAGGCACCTGAATCCACACATAGACACCTAAATAAGTGGTCTGTAAATTTCTGAGATACTGAGCACCCAGTACTTCCAGTTAAGTCAATAGGTGTTGTATGGACTCAGCATCTCTGAAAATCAGGCCACTTATCCGCTTACTGAATCTAACTATAAATTTAGCTTCCTAAATGTAGGCATCCAAATTTGAAAATGTTAGCCTTATTGTTTAGGTAGCTTATACAGTTGGAACAATTCTTCTCTCTAGTAATCGCCCACTCCCTTTCCCCCACTAGCTCCAGCCCAAATATGCAGTTTAGAAATTTTATAACATAAGTGATGTATTTTTTTAAACTTTGTTGGTAGGTGTCAAACCATTCAAATGTTCTCTTTGCGAATATGCCACTCGCAGCAAGAGTAATCTGAAAGCTCATATGAATCGCCACAGCACCGAGAAAACGCACCTGTGTGATATGTGTGGAAAAAAATTCAAATCAAAAGGCACTTTGAAGAGTCATAAACTCCTCCATACTGCTGATGGTGAGTGGATGTTTGACAAATTGAAGCTTATGCATTTGGGTGCTAGATATTGTCTAAATTTTAGCACATTAGTGGAAATGCAATTTTTCTGTGATCAGTGAGCCTGAATATATCAGATTTTCTTTACTCACAAGTAAAATTTTGAAATATGGAGTGTCACGGTTTAGGGCAACTACACCTGTATTTCTCCTCCGTAGTTCCTTAAGGGCATCCACTCTAGGCTCCCAGTTCCTCAGCCATCACCTCTCTTGAGCACAGACCTTTGTCTCTGTCCTTCCTGACTGGGGCTTTTCCAGTTTGCAGAGTTCCCAGCCTACATGACAATATTCTCAACAATCCAGACTGTCTAACAGGCAAGTATCTGTGCTTTGCTTTCCCTCCTGAGGCTACGAACAACGTAATTTCCAACAGTTATAAGTTACCATACAGCTCTTTCTAAGCTAGCACATATATTCTTAAGGTGAAAAACATTACAGAGAAGACATATTAAAAACAATCAAAGAATGTAATGCTTTCTAAAAAACTTTCCAGAGGTCACCCAACTCTAACCTAAAGCTCTGGTACATCAGTCCTTCAAAACCATAACTGGGTTTCCCTGTGGTTATAAGTTCATAACTGTCTCAGATTCAGAACCAGACCCACCATGAATAGTTCAGTCTTTCCTTTATACAGCTTGGGTTTTTGATCTTGGTCTCATGTAACAGGTGATGAGACAAAGGCCCACTCCTGAGGGCATAGCTTCAAAAGGCTGGGTTTTTACCTAACCCGACATGGGAAATTTGCATTCACCTCCCACTAGATATTCTCCAGGAAAAACACTTAACACTTTTTGTTCCAGGAGTCCATTCTTCTCTGGCACATGGTTCAATATAGTCCTCTGAATTCCCAGGTCTCCCATGTGTTGCATCTCCCCCCTTGAGAGGTTACGTAAAATCCCAGTCCACACTGATATATAAACCATTCGCTTAATACAGTAGATCGTAAAGATACTTAAACTGAATTCAATAAGATCTCCCAAGGATATGGCAGGAAATTGCCATGTCTGTTGCATGAAGCCATTGAAGATGTCTCATGATTAATTTGTATAAATGGAGAGACAGCTAACTACCAAAGATTCGATCTTCTAAAATGCTCGTTTGGCTTCTTATCCTTTAGATATAAAATTCCATATGCAGAGCTCCTGCTGATATCAGTGGGAGTTTGGCAAATGGAAGAATTGCAGGATCAGAACCATAATCTTTCTTTATGTGAAGTTACGTTCTTCTCTTGCATTTGCATACATTTTTGTTAATGCACTAACATTGTCTTCTAATACTTCTACTCTTTTGCGATCTCCCTTTCCATCACATTTTGATGATTTATTTTGAAATTAGATTTTCATTTCACTGTATACTTCACAATAGAGGATTTATATTTCAAATTATGGTTTATCCCAATGTCCCAATGAAACCAAAATAAGAAGATGTAAACAGAAATGTTGTGGGCACATGTAATTATTGTAATATTCACTAGAATCACTAAATCACTCCCAATTGCTATTTTCCTAAAATAATAATAATTCAATAAATAATTGTACTTTCCAGTAGTCCCAATGTAATTTGATCCAGAGGACCTACTTTTCAAGCCTGAATCATAGAATCATAGAATATCAGGGTTGGAAGGGACCCCAGAAGGTCATCTAGTCCAACCCCCTGCTCGAAGCAGGACCAATTCCCAGTTAAATCATCCCAGCCAGGGCTTTGTCAAGCCTGACCTTAAAAACCTCTAAGGAAGGAGATTCTACCACCTCCCTAGGTAACGCATTCCAGTGTTTCACCACCCTCTTAGTGAAAAAGTTTTTCCTAATATCCAATCTAAACCTCCCCCACTGCAACTTGAGACCATTACTCCTCGTTCTGACATCTGCTACCATTGAGAACAGTCTAGATCCATCCTCTTTGGAACCCCCTTTCAGGTAGTTGAAAGCAGCTATCAAATCCCCCCTCATTCTTCTCTTCTGCAGGCTAAACAATCCCAGCTCCCTCAGCCTCGCCTCATAACTCATGTGTTCCAGTCCCCTAATCATTTTTGTTGCCCTTCGCTGGACTCTCTCCAATTTATCCACATCCTTCTTGAAGTGTGGGGCCCAAAACTGGACACAGTACTCCAGATGAGGCCTCACCAATGTCGAATAGAGGGGAACGATCACATCCCTCGATCTGCTCGCTATGCCCCTACTTATACATCCCAAAATGCCATTGGCCTTCTTGGCAACAAGGGCACACTGCTGACTCATATCCAGCTTCTCGTTCACTGTCACCCTTAGGTCCTTTTCCGCAGAACTGCTGCCTAGCCATTCGCTCCCTAGTCTGTAGCTGTGCATTGGGTTCTTCCGTCCTAAGTGCAGGACCCTGCACTTATCCTTATTGAACCTCATCAGATTTCTTTTGGCCCAATCCTCCAATTTGTCTAGGTCCTTCTGTATCCTATCCCTCCCCTCCAGCGTATCTACCACTCCTCCCAGTTTAGTATCATCCGCAAATTTGCTGAGAGTGCAATCCACACCATCCTCCGGATCATTTATGAAGATATTGAACAAAACCGGCCCCAGGACCGACCCTTGGGGTACTCCACTTGATACCGGCTGCCAACTAGACATGGAGCCATTGATCACTACCCGTTGAGCCCGACAATCTAGCCAGCTTTCTACCCACCTTGTAGTGCATTCATCCAGCCCATACTTCCTTAACTTGCTGACAAGAATACTGTGGGAGACCGTGTCAAAAGCTTTGCTAAAGTCAAGAAACAATACATCCACTGCATTCCCTTCATCCACAGAACCAGTAATCTCATCATAAAAGGCGATTAGATTAGTCAGGCATGACCTTCCCTTGGTGAATCCATGCTGGCTGTTCCTGATCACTTTCCTCTCATGCAAGTGCTTCAGGATTGATTCTTTGAGGACCTGCTCCATGATTTTTCCAGGGACTGAGGTGAGGCTGACTGGCCTGTAGTTCCCAGGATCCTCCTTCTTCCCTTTTTTAAAGATTGGCACTACATTAGCCTTTTTCCAGTCATCCGGGACTTCCCCGGTTCGCCACGAGTTTTCAAAGATAATGGCCAATGGCTCTGCAATCACAGCCGCCAATTCCTTCAGCACTCTCGGATGCAACTCGTCCGGCCCCATGGACTTGTGCATGTCCAGCTTTTCTAAATAGTCCCTAACCACCTCTATCTCCACAGAGGGCTGGCCATCTCTTCCCCATTTTGTGATGCCCAGCGCAGCAGTCTGGGAGCTGACCTTGTTAGTGAAAACAGAGGCAAAAAAAGCATTGAGTACATTAGCTTTTTCCACATCCTCTGTCACTAGGTTGCCTCCCTCATTCAGTAAGGGGCCCACACATTCCTTGGCTTTCTTCTTGTTGCCAACATACCTGAAGAAACCCTTCTTGTTACTCTTGACATCTCTGGCTAGCTGCAGCTCCAGGTGCGATTTGGCCCTCCTGAGATCATTCCTACATGCCCGAGCAATATTTTTATACTCTTCCCTGGTCATATGTCCAACCTTCCACCTCTTGTAAGCTTCTTTTTTATGTTTAAGATCCGCTAGGATTTCACCATTAAGCCAAGCTGGTCGCCTGCCATATTTACTATTCTTTCGACTCATTGGGATGGTTTGTCCCTGTAACCTCAACAGGGATTCCTTGAAATACAGCCAGCTCTCCTGGACTCCTTTCCCCTTCAAGTTAGTCCCCCAGGGGATCCTGGCCATCCGTTCCCTGAGGGAGTCGAAGTCTGCTTTCCTGAAGTCCAGGGTCCGTATCCTGCTGCTTACCTTTCTTCCCTGTGTCAGGATCCTGAACTCAACCAACTCATGGTCACTGCCTCCCAGATTCCCATCCACTTTTGCTTCCCCCACTAATTCTACCCTGTTTGTGAGCAGCAGGTCAAGAAAAGCGCCCCCCCTAGTTGGCTCCTCTACCACTTGCGCCAGGAAATTGTCCCCTACGCTTTCCAAAAACTTCCTGGATTGTCTATGCACCGCTGTATTGCTCTCCCAGCAGATATCAGGAAAATTAAAGTCACCCATGAGAATCAGGGCATGCGATCTAGTAGCTTCCGTGAGCTGCCGGAAGAAAGCCTCATCTACCTCATCCCCCTGGTCCGGTGGTCTATAGCAGACTCCCACCACTACATCACTCTTGTTGCACACACTTCTTAACTTAATCCAGAGACACTCAGGTTTTTCTGCAGTTTCGTACCGGAGCTCTGAGCAGTCATACTGCTCCCTTACATACAGTGCTACTCCCCCACCTTTTCTGCCCTGCCTGTCCTTCCTGAACAGTTTATAACCATCCATGACAGTACTCCAGTCATGTGAGTTATCCCACCAAGTCTCTGTTATTCCGATCACGTCATAGTTCCTTGACATCACCAGGACCTCCAGTTCTCCCTGCTTGTTTCCAAGGCTTTGTGCATTTGTATATAAGCACTTGAGATAACCTGTTGATCGCCCCTCATTCCCAGTATGAGGCAGGAGCCCTCCCCTCACAGACATTCCTGCCTGTGCTTCCTCCCGGTATCCCGCTTTCCCACTTACCTCAGGGCTTTGGTCTCCTTCCCCTGGTGAACCTAGTTTAAAGCCCTCCTCACTAGGTTAGCCAGCCTGCTGGCAAAGATGCTCTTCCCTCTCTTCGTAAGATGGAGCCCGTCTCTGCCCAGCACTCCTCCTTCATAGAACACCATCCCATGGTCAAAGAAACCAAAGCCTTCTCTCCGACACCACCTGCGTAGCCATTCGTTGACTTCCACGATTCGACGGTCCCTACCTAGGCCTTTTCCTTCCACGGGGAGGATGGACGAGAACACCACTTGCGCCTCCAACTCCTTTATCCTTCTTCCTAGAGCCACATAGTCCGCAGTGATCCGCTCAAGGTCATTCTTGGCAGTATCATTGGTGCCCACGTGGAGAAGCAGGAAGGGGTAGCGATCCGAGGGCTTGATGAGTCTCGGCAGTCTCTCCGTCACATCGCTAATCTTAGCCCCTGGCAAGCAGCAGACTTCTCGGTTTTCCCAGTCAGGGCGGTAGATAGATGACTCAGTCCCCCGGAGGAGAGAGTCCCCGACCACCACCACCCGCCTTCTCCTCTTGGGAGTGGTGGTCGTGGAACTCCCAACCTCAGGACATAGCATCTCATGCCTTCCAACCAGCGGAGTCTCTTTCTGCTTTCTCGCCCCAGACATATCATCTGGTCCACTCTCCGCAACGATACCTGTGGAGAGAACATGAAAGCGGTTAGTTACCTGTGTCTGTGTTACTGGAACCCGGACATTCCGCTTACCTCTTCTGGAGGTCACATGTTGCCAATCTTCTTCACTGGCCTCTTGGCTCCTCTGTGCAACCTGCTCTATATCTGTAGAGCTTTGTGCCCCTAGAAGCCTATCCTGAGTTTTGTCCAGAAAATCCTCAGTTTCTCGTATGCAACGCAGGGTTGTTATCTGTTGCTCCTGACCCAAATCCAAGCACAGCCAACCTGACCTGAGAATGCCAAGTCGTTTTGGAACTGACCCGACCCAAACCTGCCACTTGCCCCGCAAACTTGGTCAGCGCCACGACCTCGTTCTGGGGCTCATCCTGGTAGGGCCCCAAGCCTGTGATCCATCTCTGACTGCCTCCTGCCTGTGGGGTCAGTGCAGCGGTGGTTCTGTGCTCCGTTCCTGCCAGCCACCGTCACTGCCTCTCTGCACTGTGTGCACTGCAGAGTGAGAGGTTCTATCACTCGTTGGCGCACACATTTTGCAGTGCATACAGCATAGCAAGATGGTGGTAGCAAGCAGGAGCGGGGCATGCCAACTCCGCACCAACACCGCAGGATAATAGGAGGTGTTCAGAGGTTACTCAACCTGAGAGGGTTAGGTTGTTTTCATACCTGATCTGAACCCAACACTTGTAGTCAGGTCCAGTTGAGTTGGAGTCAGGTTGCAGGGCTCTAACCGGATTAACACTAGCACAATAATGAGTCAGTCTAAATGATGTAGTATGGCTGTATTTTGGAACAAAATGAATAACTAATAAATTAACTGTCCTATGCTGAATTGTGTTTCTTTGATTTTTTGTTTATATAATTGAGTCAAAAGGAAATTTTGGGATGTCATTTACAAAGAAGCATCTTATGTTTTTGACTGCATGCTCATACTTAGTATTACCAGCTATTAGGTAAGGGTAGGTTTTACTATGAAAATCTAGTAAAATCTTATTTTGTCTTTTGCTCTTACGGCTTAATTTTAAAAAAACTACCGTTTGCGTTTTCATTCACAGATTTTCATGTACAATTATTTTCATGTGGAGATAATAAAATTTGGACATGAAAACATTATTTGTGTTTGTAAATCAGGCAGTTCAATGTCTGATCTATTTCATGTGTGCAAATAAGTGATTGTTGTGCTACTTTATAGACTGGGAGGACCTTAACTTGACTCAAACTTGACCATAATGAGAATAGGCCTATAGTCGCACAGGCTTTGCCTAGACTAATTTATAAAGGTGTGGTTGGTTTTAGGACACGTTAGCTAAGGTGTTTTTACTAACATCTTCCAAAATTGTAGCATAGACTAGGTGATGTGTACTTTTAACACACGAGCTGGTTGAGTTGAAGCCTTGGCTACAGGTAGGGTTGCCAACTCTCCAGGATTACTCTCCAGGAATTAAAGATTATGTCATGTGAGGAAACCTCTAGGAATATGTCCAACCAAAATTAGCAACCCTAGGTACAGGAAAAACAAATATGTGCCCAGTAGCCTTTATTGTTAGGGCTCAGACTGCCATCTTCCTCTGGAGTATATGAGATGACTTTGCTCTTCCAGCTGCTGCTGTTTCTCAGTGATGTAAATAGATCTGGGTCTCCTCCCTTTCCATTGCCTGCTTTTTCCTCTTTAGTTCCTTTCCAAAATTCTATGTGTGAAATCCTGCCCCATTGAAATCAGGTGGGAGTTTGAAAATTGCTTCACTGTTTCTGTCTTCCTGGATTATGAAATCAGGCATTTTTTTGTTCAAACTACAGCCCTGCAGGGTCAGTTTAACCCACTAGAAAATAAAGTGTTTTTTTTTTCTCTGCTTTATTCCTCTCAAGAGTGCTATGACAGAAAACAATTCAATCGTCTAGGCTGATTACAGTTTATGACTAGAAATGAAGCATAGAACCTGACTTTCATTATTTTAATTAGGTAGCAAAAAATTATTTCAAGATTTTTCTTAGCTGTTTTTATTGGAGCTGTCACTTTCAGTACAAAAAATTTAAAGAAACTGCCCTGTTTCGTGACAAGCAGGAGTGAATCTGCCTTTTCCACTTTTGCCTTGGTTCTTTTAGTTTTGACGCTTTTCTAACAAGCATTTAAAATTGTTTGGACAAATAAAGCTCTGTGGTATGGAAATCCTGGAAGTAGGAAGATCTCTCCGTCGCTCTCGCTCCGCATTTTAATATTCCCCATACTTATGGTGTCTGAACTCATAACTAAGGGAGGAAGATGAAGAATGGAGGAATAGAGAAGAACATGAGAAGAGAGAATGAGAGGAAAGAAGGAGAATATTTGTTTTCAAATCAAGAGGAAGGAGAGCATAAAAAAAGAGAGAAAACAAGCAAATGTTTTTTGGGGGGGGAAGTGAATGGTGGGGAGATAGGGTTGAGATAGAAGGAGTTTGAGAGTTCCAGCATAGCACTTCCTAGCTTTAAAAAGCCTCAAACAAGAGATCCTCTCCTTGAAATGTAAGAGAGATTTCAGTCCCATTGGTGAATAGGGTCATCATGAAATACATTGTTCCCACATTTGACTATCTCGATCCCCTTCAGAATGCCCCTACTTCGTAGACTCATAGATTCAATATTTTCATTAATGATTTGGATAGTGGAGTGGAGAGTGTGCTTATAAAATTTGTGGATGATGCCAAGATGGGAAGGGTTGCAAGCACTTTGGAGAACAGGATTGAAATTCGAATTGACCATCATGTTCCTAACTAAATAATTCCAATACTGTTGTTAATTACAGCTACTGTTAAAAATGTTGTGCCTGATTTGTAGTCTGAATTTGCGTTACTTCAGCTTACAATCATTGAAATTCAGGCTACATCAATCCATGACTACATTCTCCAGTGTTCCAAATGGGTGACAGCGAAATTTATATCTTTTTGGTCACTAGAAACACAAGTACATGGTAGATGCCTCCAAGATAACTCACTTGTTTTCTAGGCATCAGCAATAGCTTGAAGTTGCTGTCATATAAGTGACTAGGTAATATGGTGACCAGATAACACTTTTACATGTCCCTAGTTTCTAGGTAATAGATATTTTTCCAGTCTTCCTACAACACTCCTAGTCTTTTAGTTATGGGCTCCTTTTGAACACAGACTGGCAAGGTAAGGTTAAAAAAATCACATTCACTATAGTTTTTTTTCCTCAGTCACACATTGAACCCGGGCGTACAGAAGTGAAAGGTCTGAGCACAAAGTCTCAGTACCGCTTGGCATGTTAACATACTATTTTATATTTATTTTGCTTATTTCTGTTTGGCCGCTTTTGGGGTTTTTTGTCTTTATTTACAAGGATCCCTTTCAAGACTGTTTGAGTCATTATTTTAAGATCGTAGTAAACATGCCAATAAAAATCATTTGTCGAAGACCAGCCGCAATAATTTATAGTATTCTAAAAATAAATCCAGTGAATGTCAAAAATATAAAAATGTACATGAGTCATAACATTTGGAAGATTGGGACAGAGATGGAACAAACACCTGCAACAGGCATGTCTGAACATCTGTCTTTTAAGAACTACGTTATTTATAACCAAATAAATGTGCTTGCAGCTATATTTTTTGCAAAGCCGCAATGATGTGCACTGGCCATTTACGATAAAGCGTGTTCTTTCCTCAATGGCTATCCCAAGTAATATATCCACTGTTTAACACTTGTAATTAAAAATAGCACGCAAAGGCTCATTCTGTCCTATTCTGTTCAGCCCTATTTGACCAGAATTTTGCAAAACTTGGCTCTCTATTGATACTAAATTCTAATAGCTAAGTTTACAATATTTGGTTGTCCTTACTCTGTTGAGAATCATCTTTATAATGAAATATCATTGATAGATTGCCTCTTCATATTTAAATACAGAAAGCTATTTGAACACATTTTCCATTTCTGTTTTAGGAAAGCAGTTTAAATGTACAGTGTGTGACTATACTGCAGCTCAAAAGCCACAGCTCCTACGTCACATGGAACAACATGTCTCTTTCAAGGTAAGAGGCAAATAAGCCATGATTAATTAATACTCATGGAGTGCAATAATCATTCAAACTAAAGTACACCTGGAATAAAAAGGGTTCAAATCAGTTAATGATTTGTGCTGGCCAAAGTAGAATAGATATAAATAACTGTTGTTTTAGTGTATCATATCATTGTATGATATTATGCTGTCAGGTTGTTCGTAATGTACTTACTGTTTTTACTTGTCACAATTTTTGGACTTATTTACAAATTATTTTTGTATATTACTCTTTGTATCCTTTGTAATAGAGTGTATTTCCCCCAGCCCATCCTTGAACACTGCAAAAACAGCTCAGACTCTCTTCTTTTAGTGTCCACTTCCTATAATTTATTCAAGTCCCCTGCACTGCCATTTGTACAATACTACACAACTATTCTAATACTTATGATCCTTTTATTTTCAGCCCCTGTTTGTCACAGTCCTGTGAGGAAAAGAGATCTCTCCTCCTTGAAATTTCTTTCAGTCTGGGCACAGCTAGCCCTGTTCTCCCCCCCTTCCTAACACTTCTTTCCTTCCTTTTATCAAACTAGTCAGCTGATGGCCAATTAGTTCCTTAACTCACCCAGCCGCCCTCTCTGATTAGCTAATTCCTCCCTATTTCCTCAATCAACCATCACTGGGGAAACTAATTGAGGCTACGGAGATCAGAGTGCTGACCCATGTATTAGACCTCAGTATTTTATCACACACCTCACCAACGTGTGTTTTTTTCCCTTGCTCGCTCCCTCCCTCCTTGTAGGAGGCACTTGCTTCTTTATACTCTAGTTTGCACCCAGAGTGGTCTTGTAGGGTCCCCTTTCTGGGTCCTTCCATCCTCCACCCATAAATCATGTTTTAAGGGTGGAGGACATCCCCATAATTCAATCTCAGCTCACAGATCTTCACACCACTGAAAACCTGTAGGCCCATTCTCCTTATCATCTTCCCCCTTGTCTTGGGGTAGGAACTGCTGTGGTCCCTTGTTCTCCTCCTCCCTAAGGCCTCTGGTTCTCCCAGTCCCACAAACTGACCTCTGGGTTCCGACCATCCTCACCCTTCCTGCAGCATAGGTTCTCGGAATCATCCAACTCCTGGGACTGAGCTTGGGCTGCTCTTCTCCCCCAAGCCTAGTTCTACCTTTTCCCTTTTCCTCCTTGTCTTTCCCTGGAGTGGTTCTGTTTTCCTCCTGACTTGTATCATTCCATCTTGGGTGTCTGATTCTATTAACTCGGGCCCTTCTTCCTCATTTGCTCTTGTTTTACCCATATAGAGCCCCAGCTGCCTGCTTTCTTTCTATAGGTGAAAGGGCTCCAATCCGCACCTACTATGACCAAATGGGGTAGCCTCTCCATTACTCCCACCTGCTTCTGCCTAAACTTCCCCTTTACCTATAGGGTTACCTCTGCTATTGGATAGAGACTCTTCTCCCCATGGATGCATTCTAGCTCTGCTTTTTCTTCCAGGAGTCTCCAGTGGGACTTCAATGAATATCCCAAGATAGTATTCACAATCCCCCTTAGGCACCTCCTTCCCACTTTTATAGGGACAGTAGGTGATTTTATTTTTATCCTGCCCCCAAGAGTACCATCTATTTGCAGAATTCTGCAAACTCGCATTCCATCTTAGGGCAGTGGTGTTTTACATGTCTCGGCCTTCAACGCTGATAGCGGGCTATTACCTACAAGAGTTCCTTTCACCTCCTCCCTTTTCTTCTTGTGGCTTTTCAGTTCACAACCCCTCCCTCACTCTGCACCCTAGGTGACTGGACCTCTTTTCTCAGAAAATTGGCTTCTTAGGAACTCTTCGGAGAGTTTAATGGCAGTCTTCAGAAGTTAGAGTGGTGCCTCCTCACCCAGTCTCTGTTATTTTCCTGTTATTTGTGTCTATGTATCTCAGGAGAGCTCCTTCCTGCTTAGATAGAAAAGCTTCCTTTGCTTGCTTTCTTTTTCTGAATGTTGTCCCAGAGAGGCATTTTCTTCTTTCACTCATGACTGCTGTTCTGTGCCAGCTATAGTGGCTCTCAATACTCAGTTGAAGGGGACAAATAAGCAGGCTGGTAGCAGGGCCTGAGTGACGGAAGATATCAGCATCTTAAGGGCCTTACTGGCTCCTGTTATTTCAGTTGACTTCCTGTTCTCCTCAGGTGGGTTCAGGGAAGCAGCAGGAAACAGGAAGCTCCTTGAGAAGCTGGTGTTAATCAGCCCAGGCTCCTCGGGGTGCTAGAGAGGTACATAAGAACATAAGAATGGCCATACTGGTCCATCCAGCCCAGTATCCTGTCTACCAACAGTGGCCAAGGCCAGGTGCCCCAGAGGGAGTGAACCTAACAGGTAATGAATGATCTAGTGATCTCTCTCCTGCCATCCATCTCCACCCTCTGACAAACAGAGGCTATGGACACCATTCCTTACCCATCCTGGCTAATAGCCATTAATGGACTTAACCTCCATGAATTTATCCAGTTCTCTTTTTTAAACTCTGTGATAGTCCTAGCCTTCACCACCTCCTCAGGCAAGGAGTTCCACAGGTTGACTGTGCGCTGAGTGAAGAAGAACTTCCTTTTATTTGTTTTAAACCTGCTACCCATTAATTTCATTTGGTGTCCCCTAGTTCTTATATTATGGGAACAAGTAAATAACTTTTCCTTATTCACTTTCTTCACACCACTCATGATTTTATATACCTCTATCATATCCCCCCTTAGTCTCCTCTTTAAGGAGAAGCTGAAAAGTCCTAACTTCTTTAATCTCTCCTCATATGGGACTGTTCCAAACCTCTATTCATTTTAGTTGCCCTTTTCTGAACCTTTTCTAATGCCAGTATATCTTTTTTGAGATGAGGGGATCACATCTGTACGCAATATACAAGATATGGGCGTACCATGGATTTATATAAGGGCAATAAGATATTCTCCGTTTTATTCTCTATCCCTTTTTTAATGATTTGCAACATCCCATTTGCTTTTTTGACTGTTGCTGCACATTGCGTGGACGTCTTCAGAGAACTATCCACAATAATGCCAAGATCTTTCTCCTGAGTAGTTGTAGCTAAATTAGTCCCCATGATATTGTATGTATAATTGGGGTTATTTTTTCCAATGTGCGTTACTTTACATTTACTCACATTAAATTTCATTTGCCATTTTGTTGCCCAATCACTTAGTTTTGTGAGATCTTTTTGAAGTTCTTTACAGTCTGCTTTGGTCTTAACTATCTTGAGCAGTTCAGTATCATCTACAAACTTTGCCACCTTGCTATTTACCCCTTTCTCCAGATAATTTATGAATAGGTTGAATAGGATTGGTTCTAGGACTGACCTCTGGGGAACACTGCTAGTTACCCCTCTCCATTCTGAAAATTTACCATTTATTCCTACCCATTGTTCCCTGTCTTCTAACCAGTTCTCAATCCATGAAAGGATCTTCCCTCTTATCCCATGACAACTTAATTTACGTAAGAGCCTTTGGTGAGGGACCTTGTTGAAGGCTTTCTGGAAATCTAAGTACACTATGTCCACTGGATCCCCCTTGTCCACATGTTTGTTGACCCCCTCAAAGAACTCTAATAAATTACAGAAACCATGTTGACTTTTGCGCAACAATTTATGTTCTTCTATGTGTCTGACAATTTTATTCTTTACTATTGTTTCAACTAATTTGCCTGGTACTGATGTTCGACTTACCAGTCTGTAATTGCCAGGATCACCTCTAGAGCCCTTCTTAAATATTGGCGTTACATTAGCTAACTCTAACTCAGGAACCAATCCATGCAACAAATCTCGATGCCAACTCTGCCCACATATCTACACCAGCGACACCATCACAGGACCTAACCAGATTGGCCACACCATCACTAGTTCATTCACCTGAACGTCCACAAATGTAATCTACACCATCATGTGCCAGCAATGCCCCTCTGCTATGTACGTCAGCCAAACTGGACAGTCCCTATGTAAAAGGATAAATGGACACAAATCAGATATTAGGAATGGCAATATAGAAAAACCTGTAGGAGAACACTTCAACCTCGCTGGACACACAATAGCAGATTTAAAGGTAGCCATCCTGCAGCAAAAAAACTTCAGGACCAGACTTCAAAGAGAAACTGCTGAGCTTCAATTCATTTGCAAATTTGACACCATCAGCTCAGGATTAAACAAAGACTGTGAATGGCTCGCCAACTACAAAAGCAGTGTCTCCTCCCTTGGTGCTCACACCTCAACTGCTAGAAGAGGGCCTCATACTCCTTGATTGAACTAACCTCGTTATCCCTAGCCTGATTCTTGCTTGCGTGTTTATACCTGCCTCTGGAAATTTCCACTACATGCATCCGACAAAGTGGGTATTCACCAACGAAAGCTTATGCTCCAGTATGTCTGTTAGTCTATATAAGGTGCCACAGGACTCTTTGCCGCTTTTACAGATCCAGACTAACACGGCTACCCTTCTGATAACTAATAGATTAGTAAAACATGATCTCCCTTTACAGAAACCATGTTGACTTTTGTGCAGCAATTTATGTTCTTCTATGTGTCTGACAATTTTATTCTTTACTATTGTTTCAACTAATTTCCCCAGCACTGATGTTAGACTTACCAAGATCACCTCTAGAGCCCTTCTTAAATATTAGCGTTGCATTAGCTAACTTCCAGTCATTGGGTACAGTAGCTGATTTAAAGGACAGGTTACAAACCATAGTTAATAGTTCCACAATTTCACATTTGAGTTCTTTCAGAACTCTTGGGTGAATGCCATCTGGTCCTGGTGACTTGTTACTGTTAAGTTTCTCAATTAATTCCAAAACCTCCTCTAGTGTCACTACAGTCTGTGACAATTCCTCGGATTTGTCACCTACAAAAGACAGCTCAGGTTTGGGATAATCCCTAACATTCTCAGCCGTGAAGACTGAAGCAAAGAATTCATTTAGTTTCTCTGTGATGACTTTATCATCTTTAAGTGCTCCTTTTGTATCTCGATCATCCAGGGGCCCCACTGATTGTTTAGCTGGCTTCCTGCTTCTGATGTACTTAAAAAACATTTTGTTATTACCTTTTCCATTTTTGGCTAGCTGTTCTTCAAATTCCTTTTTGGCTTTTCTTATTACATTTTTACATTTAATTTGGCAGTGTTTATGCTCCTTTCTATTTACCTCACTAGTATTTGACTTCCACTTTTTAAAAGATGGCTTTTTATCTCTCACTGCTTCTTGTACATGGTTGTTAAGCCACGGTGGCTCTTTTTTAGTTCTTTTACTGTGTTTTTTAATTTGGGGTATACGTTTAAGTTGAGCCTCTATTATGGTGTCTTTGAAAAGTGTCCATGCAGCTTGCAGGGATTTCACTCTAGTCACTGTACCTTTTAATTTATTTTTAACTAACCTCCTCATTTTTGCACAGTTCCCCTTTCTGAAATTAAATGCCACAATGTTGGGCTGTTGAGGTGTTCTTCCTACCATAGGAATGTTAAATGTTGTTATATTATGGTCGCTATTTCCGAGCAGTCCTGTTATAGTTTCCTCTTGGACCAGATCCTGCGCTTGACTCAGGACTAGATCGAGAGTTGCTTCTCCCCTTGTGGGTTCCTGTACCAGCTGCTCTAAAAAGCAGTCATTTAAAGTATCGAGTAATTTTGTTTCTGCATTTTGTCCTGAGGTGACATGTACCCAGTCAATATGGGGATAATTGAAATCCCCCACTATTATTGAGTTCTTTATTTTGATAGCCTCTCTAATCTCCCTTAGGATTTCATCGTCACTATCGCTGTCCTGGTCAGGTGGTCGATAACAGATCCCTACTGTTATATTCTTATTAGAGTATGGAATTACTATCCATTAGCGATTCTATGGAACATGCGGATTCATTTAAGATTTTTATTTCATTTGATTCTACGTTTTCTTTCACATATAGTGCCACCCCCCTCCCCCACCTCCTCACGACCTGTTCTGTCCTTCCAATATATTTTGTACCCTGGAATGATTGTGTCCCATTGATTGTCCTCACTCCACCAGGTTTCTGTGATGCCTATTATATCAATATCCTCCTTTAACACGAGGCACTCTAATTCACCTATCTTATTATTTAGACTTCTAGCATTTGTGTACAAGCACTTTAAAACTTGTCACTGTTTATTTGTATGCCCTTTTCTGATGTGTCAGATTCTTTATGTGAATGTTTCTTGTCTGATCTGGCCCATATTTTGTCCTCTTTCATCCCCTCATCCTTACTAAAACCTAGAGAATTTCTATCAATAGACTCTCCTCTAAGAGAGGGAAGTCTTTGTCCGATCCACGTGCACCTCTGCAGCAGTCGGCTTTCCCCCATCTCTTTGTTTAAAAACTGCTCTGCAACCTTTTTAATGTGAAGTGCCAGCTGTCCTTCCTGTATAGGCTTCCCCTATCCCAAAAGTTTCCCCAGTTCCTAATAAATCTAAACCCCTCCTCTCGACACCATTGTCTCATCCACGCATTGAGACTCTGAAGTTTTGCCTGCCAACCTGGCCCTGCGCGTGGAACTGGTAGCATTTCTGAGAATGCCACCATAGAGGTCCTGGATTTCAGTCTCTTTCCTAGCAGCCTAAATTTGGCCTTCAGGACGTCTCTCCTACCCTTCCCTATGTCATTGGTACCTACATGTACCACAACCACCGGCTCCTGCCAGCACTACACAGAAGTCTGGCAGGCAAGTCACCATACAGTTCTCCCAGTCATCACAAACCCAGCTATCTATGTTTCTAATGATCGAATCTCCCATTACTAACACCTGCCTTTTCCTAATGAGTGGAGTTCCCTCCTCCAGAGAGGTAACCTCAGTGTGAGAGGATACCCCAACATCATCTGGAAGGAGGGTCCCAACTATGGGAAGGTTTCCCTCTGTTTCCATTGACTGGACTCTCCTTCTCTGGGCCTTTCCTCCTCCTTAACAGCGCAGGGGCTGTCTGACCAGAGGTGGGACAAATCTACAGTGTCCCAGAAAGCCTCATCAAAATACCTCTCTGCATCCCTTAGCTCCTCCAGTTCCACCACCCTGGCCTCCAAAACCCGTACATGGTCTCTGAGGGCCAGGAGCTCCTTGCACCGAATGCACACGTACTCCACCCACCCACAGGGCAGGTAATCATACGTGCTACACTGAGTGCAATAAACAGGATAGCCCCCACTCTGCTGCTGGGCTTCTGCCTGCATTTTCTCCTACAGTTACCTAGGTTAATGATGGGGTATTTGTTTAAATCAAGAAGTTTTGATTATAGTTTAGTATAAAGGTTTTAAAAAATGGCAAGTGTACCTCGCCCCCTTCCCACTCCCCTTCCCAACTCCCTGTTAGCGGCCCCTGTTCACAAAGAGGCTCCTCCTCCGCTCTCTCCCTGCAGCTCCTGTTGCTTTCCGTTATTCCCGCTCACCTTTTCTCCTGCCTGCCTGTTATGTCTCTTGTGCCCTCCTTCCTCCAGCACAGCACTCCACCATCTCTGTGCATCTAGAGCAGAGAGAATACATATGCACCAACAGCAGACACAATTTTCTACACTCTGGGTCCTAGTGGAGCCTCCCCACAGTCTGGCACCTGAGGTGGCTGCCTCAGTTTGCCTCATGGTAAAGCCAGCCCTGTTCCCTGGTGAGATAGGGTACCACCTGGATGGCCCACATTTCCTTACTCCACACGGTTCCCATGGCTACTTTCTCGGATATTACCAGGAACACAGCCAAGTCATCAGTTGGGCCTCACGTTGCATAGAATCACTCCCTGTATATGATTCCTGGTCTCCGCACTGGGACTCATCAACTTCTGTATCAGCGGTCATTGCACCTTCTCCCTGATGACTTCCTGCAGGTTCTGCTGCTCCGACTGCCACACCAGAAGGGGTTGTCTTTCAGGTTGGTGTGATTCTGGAAGGTATGCATCATCTTTTGCTGCTTCTTCTGCCACCACTGCAGAGTCTGCTCTGTGTCCAGGCACTGAATCTTCATACCGCCCCCTCCCACTCTCCCTCAACAAATTTTCAAGTACCCTGTGCATAGGAATCAAGATCCTGGACAATGCCCCACTTGTAATAGGACATATGTCTGCCCTGTCCTTGATCACCATAGAAACCACTCAAACTCCCTTCTTTTAGTGTTCACTTTGTATAATTTATTCAAGTCCTATCCACCAACACTGTACAATGCAATACAACTATTTAATACTTGTGACCTTCAGCCCCTGTTCATCAGGGCTATAGGAGGAAAAGAGACCTTTCTTTCTTAGGTTTCAGGGTAACAGCCGTGTTAGTCTGTATCCACAAAAAGAAAAGGAGTACTTGTGGCACCTTAGAGACCAACAAATTTATTTGAGCATAAGCTTTCGTGAGCTACATCTGATGAAGTGAGCTGTAGCTCACGAAAGCTTATGCTCAAATAAAGTTGTTTTCTTCCTTAGTATCTTCTTCAGTCAGGGTATAGGTAGCCCCCTCTCCCCTTCTTCCCCCCCCCCCCCCCCGCAACACTTCAAGGTAGTCAGCTTAAGTAGCAGTTGGTTCCATAACTCTAACCCAGCCTTCGCCTCTGAGTAGCTAATTCCTCCCTATTTCCTCAATTAGCTGTTGCTGGAGAAACTAATTGAAGCTACTGTGATCAGAGTGCTGACCCTGCTATTTGGCTTCAGCAGTTTGTCACAACCCTTCTCTAATATTTTTGTTATTTTTTTGGAGCTAATTTTGGTAGAGTCAAATATCTCTTTTGGAAGCAGCAAAACAGTAGTTTAAAAATGGGGAAAAAAAACTATTAGTTTGTATGTTTTAAAGAATTTTTAGGGCACATTTACAGCATTTCAAAAGAAAAGATATGACATTTACATTAAGTATTCCTTGGCTATTCACTCCTTCCTCCATTCTCAGGAAATACTGTATATGCCAGTAAAATAACAGGAAAATCCCCGAGTTGAAAATATCCTTTTTGAAGTTTTCATGCCAAATCTTTTAGAATAGATTGATTTACTGCCACGTAGCATGCCTAAGTGCTGGACAGTTTTGTGATTATAGGAGACATTCAGGCATTAATAGGCACATAAATATACATAGGTTCCTGTTTTTTATCATCTGTTCACGCAGAACTAAACATACAATTAGATCTTTTAAAAAAAAAAAATAGTGGATTTTCCCTGTTGGTCACATTAGTGTTTGGTTAGCTCAGCCATTGACATATTTTGAGGGCTACCTGGGATATCTGCACAGGCCACTATCCAAAGTCTGTGTTATACCGAATAGTTCCTTTTTTGCAAAATTAAGGACTAAAATTAATGCTAACAGTGTATTTGTCCAGGGGCTCTGTAATCTTTTAATGCTTCTCTTAATTAAAGGAACAGTAATATTAATTACTAGTTCCTGCAGGATTTTCCCCCCAACAAATCTTTATTAAAATTACAGAATAACAGAATATTTTCACTGAAGTCTAGAGGACTGTTAGAAAAAATTTCCACACCTTTTTCACTTCACAGAAGATACTCTGTGCATCCAGTTGCAGAGCCGTACTCAGTTTCTTCTGTTGTTCATGTGGATTTTTCACACAGCAAATGGAGAGCAAAAAGCATTTAAAATGGTAGAAAAATGTGACTGTAAAACTCAAACAATTAGCAAAGGACTTGGGTGCAAATGTACCAGAAACTACTTTTAACTCATGTTTGGATATATTAGATTTTAAGTTGATGGTGACCCTTTAACCAGTCAATCCATATGTGTCACCATGATTGTCTCAAAATGGTTCTGTGAATTTATTCGGTCTCTTATAACATGCAAGTCAGATTTACCCAATTGATTAGAATTATTTTGCATAGGTTTACTAATCTGCTGTCATACAGATATTGTACTCTGGTGAACAGTCAGGCTCTCAGATGCACATACAGCACTGATTCTTAAAGATCAAGATTTCTTGGTCTTTTGTCACAGTCAGCAAAATTCATCTTATTCCAGCTATACTGCAGCCTTCTGTCTATCTCTGGTCCTTTCTAGGGTAAAGAAATAGTAAATTTCCCACCATTGCTCACTCTTACCAGAGCTTCCAGTGTTGGGAGCCATAGCATAGCAGGGCTTCTGGTGTTATAACAATGTTATGAAACCTTGCCTAGAGCACATAGATCGACACTGTATTCAGAAACTCCTGCAGCAACCAGCCGCCCTTCTTTCTATATTTGGGCTTCTAATGTTGCTAACACTGGTGAAGCTGTGAACAGATATTGACAACAGGAGGAAGTTTTTAGAAAAATTCCCTACTGTGGATAGGGCTTCTGTGTGTGTCTTTCTTCCTTGCACTCCTACCCCTTCAGAAACCTAGCTTTCATATTCCCTACTGAGTTGAATACTGTAATTTATTATAATTAATTGCTTATCAAGTTTCAGAAGATGACATCACATTCTATCCATACTATTGGTTACCCTTAGACAAATGTGGAATAATGGACCCAAATTTAAAGAGGCGGTTGTTTACTCTGAATACTTTTGACAGGCTAATTAGCACAGCAAACACACAATTGAAATCATTAACTGCAGAGAGCAGACTGTTCAGAGAGCTCTCTTTAATTACCTGAAAAAATACAGGTGAAAGATCTGCTCTTTGTGTGCCATTAAGTTACAGATCAAATAGATTTGATCCACTGCTGATTAATATGTAATGACAAATTAACTTTTTGAAGCTTGTATCCTGTGTTACAGTTGGAGAATGACTTTAATTTGTCTTACTTTCAAAATAACATGAAATATTCATGGTGGAGCTGGTAATGATGCCCATTAGAAGACCGTCTTGAGCATAAATATATTTGTGTTGTAAGCACTATTTAAAATTTTTAAATGTTGGCAGAAAGTTCAGGCAGTGTGCTAAATCAGCTGGATTCCCCATATATTTTTTACTCTGCATCTTCATAGAAACAGAGGATGCATTCAGAAATTGTTTGCCTTTGTTTAAATTTTTTTTTAAAAAATGAGGTATACAGTACAGTTTAGTATTTCTGTTTTCTTACAAGGTTTACTGACATTTCTCCACCTGTTTTGTAAATGTATAGGTGTAATGGTAGTTTGTTACTGGCATCCTTCTACCCTTCACATATATTGTCTTTGTGAACATGTAAGGTTAATATTTAATATCAAGCACCATGGTGCACATGTACAAAATAATGGGTCTAATTTTCAAAATTGTGTGTCTAATATTTGGCACATAAATAGAGATTTGGATGCCTAATAAAATTTTAGCTGCTTAACTTTAGGGTACTATAATTGAATGTTGGGATAAATACTACTTCTGTAGAGTCTTTCTTTTGTGGCTCTTTAATGGGGTTTACAAACCCTCACTATGGCCAAGATAGTGGGAAACCTGGAGCAGTACTGGCCAGGAAAGCTCCACCCCATAGTCACTGCTGAGCATACTCCTGGGGAAAGGAGCTGTATAAAGAGAGCTCCAGAAATCCAGGCAGTGAGGCGGAGAGAAGCCATTTCCTGGAGGACACTGCTCTGCAACAGTAGAAGAAGAAGCTCTTATCAAGGAGGTCCAGCTGTGATCTTTCCCCCTACTTTTTGATATCACACCAGAGTAGGGAGTACTTTGTGCAGGGGCACCAGAGGGTCACCTGCATTCATTCTGAGACTCTGGGGTTTGAGAAAATTACTATAACAAAACTGTAGCCATGCACCACACTGCGGCATCCGGTGTGGTAGGAAGTGTCGCAAGGGAATGTGAGCAGGAGGTGGGTTGAACATAAGCCTTGCCACACTATCACACTTCCAAGGCCGTGGGCCAAGTCCTGGTGAATAGGGAGAGCCCACGTCCCCCTATCCACTCCAGATTCCTCTATGCTTATCCGTTGGGCAGAACTTGGGGGTTACTGTCAAGGAGGTTGACCCAACTGAATCCTGTTCAGGACAGATTGACCTAAAATAGATCCTGGAGTAGGAGGCCCTACCAGTAGACCTGCTGACCAAACAGTCCCTGCTATAGGCTCTGAAAACACATAGCAAGAATTAAGCCTCACAACATACCTCTGGTGTAGGTAAAAGCACAGCGGCTCTTAGTTGAGGATGAGAAGAGAAGAATACTGCATCTGATTGGAAGTTCAGGGGTACTGCAGGTAGAAAAATGTATTTATCCAGTGAATTTGCTAGAACATTGGGCGTAATGCTCTTTCCCTTGCATAAAGCACTGTGGGAATACAATACTTCTATACTCATCTGTCATTACACCTCAAAGCACTTTGTAAACATTAATTAGTTTAGCCTCACAAAACCACTGTGTGATAGTAATATCCCCCTTTTACAGATGAGAAAACAAGACACAGAAGGCCAGATCCTGAGCCCCACTGCGGCCTAATGTACATTTAAAAGTATTGCTAGCATAGTTTACCAGCAACACCCTCCTAGTACAGATACAGTTTATGCTGTCAAAAAAGCACTTTCTTGCCAATACTTTTTACGCCGGTTGAGCAAGCAAAATAGTCTATATTAGCAAAAGAACTTCTGTACTGATCTAACTGTGTCCACGCTAGGGCTTTTTCCAGTATAGAAATGTTGGAAAGAATTGATCCCCTAATAGCCATTTCTATACCGGCAAAAACTTCATGTCGACCTTGGCATAAGGCTGTTTTGCACCAGGGGTGGTGGTACTATGGGTGCGGGGGGTGAAGCAGCACCCCCTGGCTTGATGTGGTTTCCATCATATACAAGGCTGAGAGTTTTGTTCAGTGGCTTTCAGCACCCCCACTATAAAAAGTATTCCAATATTCCAACTGTTTTGCACTACTCTGGAAGCTCTTAACCTGTCTCATCTGGGTAGTTGGGGATTCAGCTAATCTGCAGGAATCTCCCTGTGAATTAGAACTGCCATAGCAGCTCATACATCGCCCACTATCCAGACATGAACAGACATGAGGTGTAAAGCAGTACAAGACAGAATACATTAAATTTACATTCAAGAAATATGCCATTAAATTTTCAGAGCATTCATTTCACTGCTATATAATTTAATAATACTAAAAATGCCAACATTGTGACTTTCTTAATGCTTTCAACCTGTTTTACCCTGCGCTTGTAATTTTGTGATCATTACCAAAACAAAACCCCAAAAATTTATTTATACATACAAATAATTTTTATTTACTGTCCTCCTCCTTTCCCCTTTCAAATCAAGATTATATATTGCCTACAGAGGTGAGAGACCCTGATCCTACTCAAGGTGGCAAGCAGTATGTTTGATAGCGTGACTTTGCTTGATGAGACCCGTAATTACCAATTGTGGAAAACAATTACTTATAAACACAGTGTAGCTGTTTGTACTTGTGAAACAGTGTTGTGAGGATACATAGTTTAGAGTAAATGATTAAAAAAGCAACACATTTTCTGTAAGTTAGCTAAAACATACTTGTGTGTTGGTTTGAAAGCTCCTGGAATAAATGAGACAGATATATGCCCTAACCAATGTGAACCCTCTTGAATTTTGGGGAAGTTTGTGTCTGAATACTGCAGCTTGGACCCATCTCTACAGAAAGCAGACGTGCATGACAAGTTGTAACTCTCCTTTTTTTTTTTTTCTCTCTAGCCTTTCCGTTGTGCACACTGTCATTATTCCTGCAATATATCTGGCTCCCTGAAGAGGCATTACAACAGGAAGCATCCCAATGAAGAGTATGTTAATGTAGGTACTGGTGAACTTGCTGCAGAAGCCCTTATCCAACAAGGTAAATTTCCAGTTAAAAGCAGCACATCTGTCTGTTTGTTTTCACTGTTGAAGCAAAGTCGATTTGAAGGTGAACATTGAGGAGTGAATTGAACAGTTTAATTATCTGTGTGAAAAAAGTATTTTCTTTTCTAGCTTCTGAAATGGCAACATTATGATTTCATTCACTGTCCCCTATTCTTAGGTTATGTGACAGGATGAACAGAAGTTCTCAATCTGTCTTCTCTACAGCATTCATTATTTTATATACTTTTATCAGGTCTCCTCTTATTCATCTCCTGTCTAAGGTAAACAGTCCCAATCTTTTCAGTTTCTTTTCAAATGAGTGATCAGCTGATAAATTTCCATGATAGTTTTGAAAGATTGAGCTAATCCTGAAATGAGAACTGAGACTGAATGGCACCAAGTTAATCCCCCAATAAATAAGTCAAGATAAGTAAACCAGTGCAGATCTGTTGTAAATGGAAACTGCTTTGGCCTCACACTTAAGGATAATTATTCAAAGCATTGAATGGGGTTTTTAACCATTCAGCTCCCATTGATTTAGGGGGAGATATTAAAAGACACAAATTGAAGTTAGGTTCCTAACTGACCATGAGTGACCATGAGTTGGTTGAGTTCAGGATCCTGACACAGGGAAGAAAGGTAAGCAGCAGGATACGGACCCTGGACTTCAGGAAAGCAGACTTCGACTCCCTCAGGGAGCAGATGGGTAGGATCCCCTGGGGGACTAACATGAAGGGGAAAGGAGTCCAGGAGAGCTGGCTGTATTTCAAGGAATCTCTGTTGAGGTTACAGGGATAAACCATCCCGATGTGTCGAAAGAATAGTAAATATGGCAGGCGACCAGCTTGGCTTAACGGTGAAATCCTAGCAGATCTTAAACATAAAAAAGAAGCTTACAAGAGGTGGAAGGTTGGACATATGACCAGGAAAGAGTATAAAAATATTGCTCGGGCATGTAGGAATGAGATCAGGAGGGCCAAATCGCATCTGGAGCTGCAGCTAGTGAGAGACGTTAAGAGTAACAAGAAGGGTTTCTTCAGGTATGTTGGCAACAAGAAGAAAGCCAAGGAAAGTGTGGGCCCCTTAATGAATGAGGGAGGCAACCTAGTGACAGAAGATGTGGAAAAAGCTAATGTACTCAATGCTTTTTTTGCCTCTGTCTTCACGAACAAGGTCAGCTCCCAGACTGCTGCGCTGGGCATCACAACATGGGGAATAGATGGCCAGCCCTCTGTGGAGAAAGAGGTGGTTAGGGACTATTTAGAAAAGCTGGACGTGCACAAGTCTATGGGGCCGGACGAGTTGCATCCGAGAGCGCTAAAGGAATTGGCGGCTGTGATTGCAGAGCCATTGGCCATTATTTTTGAAAACTCGTGGCAAACGGGGGAAGTCCCGGATGACTGGAAAAAGGCTAATGTAGTGCCCATCTTTAAAAAAGGGAAGAAGGAGGATCCTGGGAACTACAGGCCAGTCAGCCTCACCTCAGTCCCCGGAAAAATCATGGAGCAGGTCCTCAAAGAATCAATCCTGAAGCACTTACATGAGAGGAAAGTGATCAGGAACAGTCAGCATGGATTCACCAAGGGAAGGTCATGCCTGACTAATCTAATCGCCTTCTATGATGAGATTACTGGTTCTGTGGATGAAGGGAAAGCAGTGGATGTATTGTTTCTTGACTTTAGCAAAGCTTTTGACACGGTCTCCCACAGTATTCTTGTCAGCAAGTTAAAGAAGTATGGGCTGGATGAATGCACTATAAGGTGGGTAGAAAGTTGGCTAGATTGTCGGGCTCAACGGGTAGTGATCAATGGCTCCATGTCTAGTTGGCAGCCGGTGTCAAGTGGAGTGCGCCAGGGGTCGGTCCTGGAGCCGGTTTTGTTCAATATCTTCATAAATGATCTGGAGGATGGTGTGGATTGCACTCTCAGCAAATTTGTGGATGATACTAAACTGGGAGGAGTGGTAGATACGCTGGAGGGCAGGGATAGGATACAGAGGGACCTAGACAAATTGGAGGATTGGGCCAAAAGAAATCTGATGAGGTTCAATAAGGATAAGTGCAGGGTCCTGCACTTAGGATGGAAGAACCCAATGCACAGCTACAGACTAGGGAGCGAATGGCTAGGCAGCAGTTCTGCGGAAAAGGACCTAGGGGTGACAGTGGACGAGAAGCTGGATATGAGTCAGCAGTGTGCCCTTGTTGCCAAGAAGGCCAATGGCATTTTGGGATGTATAAGTAGGGGCATAGCGAGCAGATTGAGGAACGCAATTGTCCCCCTCTATTCGACATTGGTGAGGCCTCATCTGGAGTACTGTGTCCAGTTTTGGGCCCCACACTACAAGAAGGATGTGGATAAATTGGAAAGAGTCCAACGAAGGGCAACAAAAATGATTAGGGGTCTGGAACACATGACTTATGAGGAGAGGCTGAGGGAACTGGGATTGTTTAGTCTGCAGAAGAGAAGAATGAGGGGGGATTTGATGGCTGCTTTCAACTACCTGAGAGGTGGTTCCAGAGAGGATGGTTCTAGACTATTCTCAGTGGTAGAAGAGGACAGGACAAGAAGTAATGGTCTCAAGTTGCAGTGGGGGAGGTTTAGGTTGGATATTAGGAAAAACTTTTTCACTAGGAGGGTGGTGAAACATTGGAATGTGTTACCTAGGGAGGTGGTAGAATCTCCTTCCTTAAAAACTTCTAAGGTCAGGCTTGACAAAGCCCTGGCTGGGATGATTTAATTGGGGATTGGTCCTGCTTTGAGCAGGGGGTTGGACTAGATGACCTCCTGAGGTCCCTTCCAACCCTGATATTCTATGATTCTATGATTCCTATGGCCCATTCACTTTGTGATAGACCCAGGCCAGTTGGGAACAGCAGAGTAGCCTTATTGGGATCCAGGAAGCTAAAGGATCCCCCCCAGCCTAAGGGCGGGGTCCACAGGACCTGGAAAACCAAGTAATTACGGGGGACAACTAATGAACAAAAGGGACAGGAATGCGGTTACAGCAGAGTAGCAGAAGGCAGATATACTGGCCACTGGATTAACAGTTTTCTGTTCCCTGCCTGACCAGAGCAGGGGCTGCTCCAGGCTAATGAGAACACTTGACTTCAATTAACCTGCAGAGTCAGGTGAGGCCATTAAGCTAATGTGACCATCTGACTCTAATTAAGGCCCCTCTGATAATATAAAAGGGCTGTCTGCAGTCAGGCAGAGAGGAACCAGGGGAGAGGAA
This sequence comes from Lepidochelys olivacea, assembly GCF_965140295.1. Lineage (NCBI taxonomy): Eukaryota > Metazoa > Chordata > Testudines > Cheloniidae > Lepidochelys > Lepidochelys olivacea. The sequence goes on from NC_140412.1 coordinate 15,001,275, forward strand.
GTGCGGCTGAAGGTCCGGTTAATGAAGACACTCTCAAGTCATTGGTAAGGAAGCCCAAAGGTAAGGGTGAAGAAGGGAGAATCAGGAAAGCTGTGGGAAAGTGGCTCAGGGAAATGTAGCAACTCTGGCAGTAAAAGGTTGGCTGCCAACAGCTGCTACAATTAAGGTCCCTGGGCCAGAACCCGGAGTAGAGGGCGGGCCTGGGTTTCCCCCAATTCACCACTACAGAAACATCTCCTGGGAGGGGAAAACAGGCCCATTTCAGGACAGGAGGCTAAACTGTTTTAGCATGAGGCGTAGGAGCAACTGAGACTGTGGGAATTCTCTCACCAACCTCCATTGCTGGCTTATGATGAAAAGGGCTCAGAAGACTGTTTCCATGGCCCTCGAGAGAGAAGGGCTATGTGGAGGGTTGCAGTGAGCCTCTGAAGCTAGCATAAACCGCCTGGAAGCGTGGTACCCATGGGGACAAGGTTGGAGCTCTGCCACAACTTTCAATTGGAGTTGAGTGCCTCATTGCCCTTTATGCTGTTGTATATCTTTCCCTTTAATGGCCATTTCATTGCTAAAGCCCAGTACGTTACTTTGAAATTGTTGGAACTTTAGAATTTCTCTTTTTGTTACAGAATAGATACCAGAATAATGCAAAAATATTAGATAATGAATAAATTACAATTCTCCCAAGCATGTCATTATTTCTAAACAGCATTTCCAAATTATTCTTTTTACAAAGAATCCTTGTCCATCAGAAATGCTAAACCACTTTTAAATAACACTGTTTTTCCTTGTGTCACAATTTCATTCAGAATTAAAAGTTGAGACTCCATCTTTTAAATTGTATAAATACCTTAATTGAAAATGTTATTTTCATGTAGACTATTAAACTCTTCCCAAAGCCTTCTGAAAGTGCATGTATAGTACAAGAGGTGCTATGCTAATCATCCAAGCAATTACACAGCCAAGTGACACACAGCAGTATTTTATTTTTAGACTGCTATTAGAAATTCATAGCAGCAGTGAATGCAGAAAAGCAGATGCTTTCATACACCTCAGCTTTATAGAATTATGTAACTTACAACAAAATTGATTTTTAAAAAGTGTTTAACAGTGGAAAATTAATATTCTAACAGTATGGGCTCAGCTGGCATAGGGCTCAAAAATATCTTGTGATACACTGTGCACACTTCAGAGTGGTAGCCATGTTAGTCTGTATCAGGAAGAACAACAAGGAGTCCTTGTGGCACCTTAGAGACTAACAGATTTATTTGGGCATAAGCTTTCGTTGCATCTGATGAAGTGGGTTCTAGCCCATGAAAGCTGATGCCCAAATAAATTTGTTAGTCTCTAAGGTGCCACAAGGACTCCTCATTGTTTTTACTGTACACAGTTTTTAATGGGTTTCTTTTGTTTTTTTTTAATTGCTTTTGGAACCTTGGTCACTTGCCTGGTTAGGTAATCAAACAGGAAAGCATGGTATGGAGATAATCTCCTGATCTTGGGAGTCAGGAAGCATGGATTCTGTCCCCAGTTCTGCCTCAGACTTTCTTTGTGATCTAGGACAAATCACTTATCCCTTCTTTGTCTAAACTACAGATGACCCACTTACCTTCTCTTCACCCTGTTTCCCTCATATCCATAGTCTGTCTTCTTCATGTGGCTTACAGACTTTATAGGACAGGAACTTTCTATTTCTGTGTTTGTAGAGCATCTTGCAATCACAGCTTGATCCTGTTGGTGCTACTGCAATACAAATAATAATACCGATCTCATGGGGATGTTGTGTTAGTAAATTAATTGTTTTAAAAGTGCATTGAGATCCTATGATGGAAGGTGCTTTGGAAGTATATAAGACATTATTTTATAGACACAAATATTGGTGTCAAAAGTGGATAAGGTATGTCATTCACTGACGTTTTCTATATCTGTCCCAAGTATTTAATGAATTGAGTAGAAATTAATTTTCCTGAGCTTTGATGCCAATTAACTGGCACAGTTGTACATCAGCAATTTGTGTATTTCCATTTGTTGTTCTTTAATTAGTCACAATGACAAAGGTTGCAGCTTTAATTAATGTGGTGTAGTGTTCTAGTAATTTTAATTTAGAAGTAATATAAAAAGGTCTTTCTCCTAGATGATTTTTTATTAAAGTGTGATGTAGAATGAATATTTGATTTCCCTTTTTTGCAATGGAGAGTATCTTTGTCCTAACCTGAACTAAAGATAGTTTTCTTTTGTACTCTGTTTCATATTATGCCCATTAATAGAGAAGCAATTTCACTTTAGTTATAAAGACATAGCAGTGAGCCTCTGCTGTAATCGGGAGGTTTGGTAAAGATTATAATATCTAGGGAGAGGGAGAGAGTGGCATCCTTGAGGATTAATAAGTGTCAGTGAAAGAGCCTGGCAGCTAAACTAAATTTTGTTCTGTTTTATCAGAATATAAAGTTTAATTTCACTCCATCTGCGGAATACCATATGCTAGCTTTCCATTGCTGTACAAATGAATGTTCTAGCTAATCACTTTATTCATGCAATACTGTGTGCAATGAGAACTTGACTTGTAATCAGCCTACCAGAGTACACATCAAGCATTTAATTAGCACTAGCTGGAGCCATCGTTTGCCAGGGGAATGGATGATGATGTCTAGAGGGCCATCTGGTGGCATAGTACTTAAGAAGGCACAAGGAGCTCCCCTAATATTTATATTTATTTAATTTAGTGTGGTCTAGTCATCTGATACAACACACCGTTGTATTCAATCTATTTGTAGTTTGGTTTAGTGATGAAAAAAAATCCAGTGAAAACAAATACTAATTTGCATAACTGCATGCATCTAAGTTCTGATATTTGGCCAAATTATTTTCATAAAAAAACTGTTAAAAAATTGGTGAAATCTAATGTAGAAATTGGAAGTTTATGATTTTGTCATACTGTACTAGTTTTTTTAATTATGCTGCTGTGAAGACACTGTAAACAACGTACCATATCCGTTTAAAGACCATAATGAAAAGATACCTGTATTTACACTTTAAAAATGTTAAAATAAATCTATAGTTCAAACTCACAAAAGCAAAGATATTTAGGGTAAGGTGCAGTTTCCATTTTATGTTACCAAAGTAAAACAAGGATATTGCAGAAGTCCCAGAAAAGTGAATAATCTTACTGGATGTACTGCTATGAAGTCTGATAACACTGAACAACAGCATTAAAGGAGTTTTGTTTTTGTTTTTATTAACAAAACATGGACCCAACTTTGGAAACATTTACAATATTAAGAGTATGACAGTATTTTAAAAAAATGGTCAAACATCTACTTGACAGAGAACTCCACCACTCACAAAAGCACTTCACCCCACTAAGGCCTTGCTTCGTACTTCAAGGGCCAACAAACTGGAGCTGTATCAAGAAAAAGGGGAAACAAAATTCAGAGACAAAGGCTGCCATGGCTCCAGTCCTGCAAGATGTTGGGTTGAGCATCTAAATTGCTTTTATCTGCTGGGATTATACATAATGGGGAGGTTCTCAGATACCTTGTTGATGAGTTCATTTAAAAAAAAAAATAGTCTCTAACTGATCATCCTTTGAAGAGATGGGAGATCTAATAGCCTTTCCCCCTCCCTAAATATTGTGATTCACATACAAGGCTTTATATTACAGATGGGCCTAAATCAAAACTCAGAATATGGATACCCCCAAACTTGGAGGAATTTTGGGTGTGAATCTAGATGTAAACTTTTGGCTCATGCCTATCTCTGCTTTTTAGATTTAAAATCTTGGCACAAATTCCATCTAAAAACAAATTGCTAGCCAGTACAGTCTACAAAGTATAATTGTATAAGTGGAACCAATGCATTCTGCACTTTTTCCCTAGTAGTGTTTTGGTGGTTGGTTTTGTTTTGTTTTTTTTTTTTTTTTTGGCCTAGCAGTGGGATGTGAAGGTCAGGATCAGTGTAGTCCTCTTTGGTGGAGAGGTTCATCTCTCACACGTGTACTCACCGTCCTTCAAAGGGTTTCCAGTTGTGCAGCAAACAAAAAACACAGGTCCTTGCCAGTCAATAGTTTGTTTACATTCTACCCTGGGGCTCACATGCCCCTCACAGAAACACAAACTGGGTGAGGAGAAGATCCACTCAAAATTGTATCATACACATTGTAGTGGTTCAGCTAGTCTGATTATACTTAAAATAGTAAGTGTTTAATACATGGAGAAAGCAAAATCTTGTGAGTTATTGCTGCTTAAGTTGACAGAAAAAGGCACAAACTTGAATAGGCTTGAATAGCTTTCTTGTATCCCAAAAATGTAAGGGTAGTAAGAGGATACTCTCTGGGATCATTGAAGTTTAAGGGAAATTATACCAAAAATATCTTCTTTTGTTTTTGTTTTTTCCCCAGGTGGCATTAAATGCCCAGTTTGCAGTTTTGTGTATGGTACAAAATGGGAGTTCAACAGACATCTTAAGAACAAGCATGGCCTGAAATTAGTGGAACATGACGGGGAAGCAAAGTGGGAGGTAAATACAAAATTGCTACATCTTTGCCCCAAAATTTCCAAATTCTCTAGAAAATACAAGATATGATCTAGAATGTGTGTAAAAAGTGTATCATGGACTTTCTTACATGGTCGAAAGTTGTCTTCTATCCATTATCTCTGGCTTGAATGCATACAGTTACTCCTGGGGGAATTCTGCACTAAAATATTAAAAATTCTGCATATATTATTTGTCAAAATAACATTATATAATCATGCCAGTTTCCATTATTTTGCTAATTTATTTCAAAATACCTGTCGGCAAGTATGTCTGTAACAATACAGAGACGCACAAAATTTCCCCCAGGAGTAGAGAGTTAAAGAAACCCCTATAACAACCCAATTCTGTTTCTCTGCCCCCTCCCCACCAGAGTCCGGATGCGGGTTGCCCCCAGCCCAGACACCTGCACCCCTTCCCCTCCAGAACCCAGCTGTGGACCCCGCAACCCAAACACCTGCACCCCCTCCTTCTCCCCACTCCCCCACCCCAAGCTCAGGAGAGGTGGACCCCCCCCCCAAGCTAAAACCTGCACCCCCTCCTTCTCCCCAAGGAGAAACAACCTGATGCTGGGTCCTGAGCTTGTATGGCGTTTCCAGCACACCACCTCCTTCCTTCAGGGCATGCTGAGAATTGCAGTTCCCAGGAACGCTCCAGCTCCCTCTCCCTCCCCCGGCAGTGTCTTCTATTTGCGAGCTGGGCTCTGCTGGGTCCAGCAGCCCCTACTGGCGGCCAGCAGCTCTGCAGCCCATTTCTGTGGGGGTGCGGGGGGGAAATTCTGTGTGCACAACATTAATTTCTGCTCAAATTCTGCATGTGCAGCAGTGCAGAATTCCTCCAGGAGTAATACAGTGCTAAGGTTAACTACTGTAATGTCTAGCAGGATTAACAAAATAATAGTTGGTGTTTCTTCAAATACTGTCCCTGTGGGTGCTCCAGTTCAGGTATGCCTGTACTCTACATCTTTGATCAGAGATTTTTGGTGGCTGTGCCTGTTTGGTCCACACATGCAAGCTCACCTCATGCCCTCACCTCATTGCCTCATGCCCTGTACCAAAGATATAAAGGGCCATGGATGAACAGCCCTCAGTCCCTTGTCAACGTCCTTTGGCCTGAGATGGAGTCTGCTGTGTGCCTGTTCTCTTTAGTACTGTATTTAGCAGTTAGTTAGTATGTAGTTAGTTCTTTGATAGTGTTTATAGTTGTTGGAATAGTTTTTCCCTTTTTATCTTTCCTTTAAAAAATTATAGATTGACATAGATTGATTTAAAATCTTTCCCTATTAAGGGGTAATCTTTTGTTATTTTGCTTGGAGATGCTGGGCTCTTGGGATTTAAAAGGTGTCTCTCCTGCTGTGAGACTATCCTGATAAGTGATGGGCATTTTCAGTACCTCCACTCTTTGGGAGATACTCATGTTCCCAGTGAGTGTAGGATCTGCACTTCTTTCAAAGGTAGATCCCGAAAAAATAGGGAGATCAAGTTTTAATTCCTGATGATGAAGTAAGCCTTACGACCAGCTTCAGGGGCAGAGGACAACCCGCACCACATACACAGACCTCCCAGTACGGTTAGTGCCCTGTCTACCTCAAGATCTCGGTCATTGGCAACTACTTGAGACGTAGGCAGTACTGGTTACATCTACAGCACTGAAGACCTCAGCAAAGGTAGCATCGACATCTGCTGCCTGGATGCAGAAAGAGATAAAGACTAAATCTCTGAGAAAGTCTGACTCCGATGCCCGAGAATGCTATGGAGACCTCGGTCCCAAAGGGAATTCAGTGCAGGCTCTGAGTGCTTTCTGTACTGCAAGGACAGTGAAGACAGATTCAAGAAGTCAATTGTCATAGACAGACTTGGTACCGAGCTCAGGTACCCATACCCAGAGCTGCAGAGCCACTTCCAGGAGTATTCTATGCGTGTCCCCAAACAACAGTCGGTACTGATAACATGGAAGTGTATGATACCGAAGACTGTTCAACTGCCTATGTTACTGATGTAATCGCAGTCGACTCTTTCCAATGCCAAGCCCTGGGTGCCAGCTATCTTGGTACCAAAGCCATCCTCTACAGGTTCTTGCTCGACCCATTCTTTGATGCCATTGGTACCTCAAGAATTTTGATACTTCAAGGACCTTCTAGTATTTTTGGAGCTGGAGTCTCCTCTGTTAACTGGTACCGCGGGTTTATCCACACCAAGACTTACTCAGTTACCACCCCCCATTAGTTAAAGTACCATACTCGCTGTTGTCTACCGTACAAGTTGAACAGTTATCCTCCCCCACACCTTGGAGTATGTTTAGAAGGACTCCTCAGACTCTCAGATATTGGTACATGGTTTCCCTGTCTACTCTAAAACACATAACTGTGTCTCTTACACTGATTAATTGGCAGAGGATAGACCTCAAACGACACCCACATGACAAGAACACAGATGGATGCCTCCACCAATATCCTTGTTGGGACCTTTGGGCATTCTGTTGTCAACAATTTGCAGCAATTCTTCACACCATCGGAGGGAGCAAAGAAGGGCTTATTCTCCTCTAGCATAGCTTGTGGCAGAGGTGGTTGAGGGGGAGACCTTGGTGGTGCAAAAATCAAGGGTAGACAAGGAGTTGATGCCTTTTACAAATATTTCCTCCTCATTGCCTGGTGAAGCTGTGATGCCTCCACTGCCTTCTGTGGCAGATAACTTCAGGCAGTTCTAAGAACTGATTAAGCGAATTGCTGAAATGCTTCAGATTCCTTTAGAAGAGGTTTAAGTATCCAACCATAAACTCCTGAATATTTTATAGTTTAGCATCCATTCTGGTCAGTGAAACTCTTATGGAACCCACTAAATCTATTTGACAAACCCCAGCTACCACACCACCTACCTACAAAAGGGCAGATAAAAAGTATCCTGTCCCTGCCAGGGAATCAGAGTTTTAATTTTCTCACCTGGATCCAGATTCCCTGTAGTGGAGGCTGTTAATGAACAAAGCAGATAACATACCTCAAAGTCCACCCTGTACAGCAAGGACCACAGGAGGCTTAATATTTTTGGCTGAAAATCTTACTCTTCAGCCACACTTCACTTTAGAACAACGAACCATCAGGTGCTCATGGCCAAATTTGACTGTTTGAATGGCAACAAATTCTATTTCTTTATGGATCATCTGCAAGAGGAACATAACCAATTTAAGGCCATTATTCAAGAGGGTCAGCTCCTGGCAAGAACATCACTCCAGGCCTTCTGGGATGCTGCTGACACTGCATCGTGTTCAATGTGGTGTTCATGAGAAGAGCATCTTAGCTTTTGGGCTTCCCAAGTGAGGATCAGAGCACCACTGAGGACCTTGCCTTTGACAGTCACACTCTCTTTCAAGATTTGACAGGTACATCTCTCCACATTCTAAAGTACTTGAGCTATGTTAAGATCCTTGGAAATTTATACTGCTGTAAATTAAAGGAGATTTAGCTGGTCTCAGACAGCACAAAGAGCATGCCCAACCCCGTATTCAACTTATTGTGGAACAGCTGAGCCCTGAGCCAAGAGACCAAAATACTCTAAAAAGAAACCTCCTTCAGCTACAGCTACATCTTCTCAGCCATCCACAACCTCTAAGTGACAGTTCTGATGACTTGGTCGAGAGTCTCAACCCCCCGATTGACTAGGACTTACAGCTGCAATATCAAACCCCATCCCCTCCTTTCGGATGTCACCTCTCCCATTTTCAAGCTGCATGGGAGAATATAACATGGAGCAAATGGGGTTTGGAAGCCATAACATTTGGCTGCACAGTCCATTTCAGTTCTGTTCCCTCCTATCCATTCTCCCTCCCCTTCCCTGTTCAGGGAACCATCTCATGATTAATTGCTGACATGAGGTTGCCTCACTTCTGTGTGTTGGGGCTATAGAACCAGTTCTTGTGCAGCACAGGGGAAGGGTATTCTATTCAACATACTTCCTGATTCCAAGTGGAATGGAGGTTGAAGGCCAATTTTAGATCCCAATATCTAAACAGATATGTGGAACAGCACAAATTCAGGTTGGTGACCCTTTCAGCAGTAATTCCCTTGTTAGATTCAGGAGATTGGTTTGTGATTCTCGACCTACAAGATGCATATTTTCATGTGGCTATTCACCCTTCACACAAGAGGTTTCTTTTATTTTCTAATCAACAATGATATCTACCAATACCAGGTGCTTCTTTTCACCCTATCTTCTGCCTCCAAGATATTCTGGCAGTAGTTGCCATCCACCTACATCGTTGGGATATAAATGTTTTACCGTTTCTGGATGATTGGTTGATTGGGGCAGATCTTATCAGGAAGTGGTGGTGGCCATAAATGTGACACATTCTCTCCAGAAGACATCCCTACAAGTAATTGACATTGGGAGTCTCAGGAAGAGTACGCTTCTTCATCAGAACCATTCCCTATTCAGGGCATCCTGGGGGATGCAGTACAGCAGAAAATATCATCTCTGCTCCTGCTTCCAAAATCAGGTCTTCTTTCCCTCACAGACCACCTCAGGAAGAGAAAATGGTCCACTGGGACATTGAACAGGATGACATGCAAGAACCAGATTGCCATTAGAAGAGACTGGACATATCTACATCTTCCCTGGATGAAGCCATCGCTCCAGTGGTCCCAACCCAGCCAGACAATTAACACATCTTTCAGGAGTTCACTGGAACAAACAGTTGACACACTGGAGATTCAAGTACAGGAGGAGTCTCAGAACCAATTGGTCATCCTGCACTCCTTGATCCCTGGCAGGTGTGCAATGCCAATAAATGAGAATGTATTGGAGCCGGCCAAAGAGCTCTGGTCATCCCAGCTACCATCTCCCCTCAAAGGGGCTTGAGTATTTTTATAACTATCCAACAACTGGGTCCCTAGTTCATGAGAAGTCTAAACTGCAGAGTCCACCCAAAATGACACTGGGGTAAAGATCCAAAGAAACTGGACTACTTTGGCAAAAGGCTTATTCCTGAGCCACCTTTTAGATGTCTGTTGAATTACCATGTGTTCCAGGTTAAATAAAACTTCTTGATTTGGAGCTGGATGTTGCAGTTCATTGAGAGACTCCCTCACAGCAGAGAGAGGAGTTAAACTTCTTGATAATGGAGGGACAACTAGCAGTTCACTCTTCTCTGCAGGCTTCTCTCAATGTCTGACACAGCAGCGTGTTGTATAGCAGCTGCTGTTACAATGTGCAGGGCTTCATGGTTGCAGTCTTCGGGAATATGGAAGGAGGTTCAAATGACCATGGGGGGACCTTCTCTTCAAAGGCTGTGACCTATTTCATACACACACTGTCAAAGCCCTGCACACTTTGAAGGACTTAAGGATCACTTTGCAATCCCTAGAAAGGTATACCCAAACCCTAAGGAGGGAACTCTACAAGCCTCACCTATCAGAGGCAACCCTCCCCTAATATTATGGATAACTAAGATCTTTAGAGCCCCTGAGGAAAAGAGAGGTTGCAGAGGAGAAGACCCTTCTGCCACACACTCTGCACTGACGTCATGCCAGAAAATTTGACAGGATGGTTGAGAGTCTGCATAGAATAGCAGGATCTACTTTTTCCCCCACTTGGAACTATCTTTTATTTTTAGGAGGCCTGAAACCAGATTATCTCAAAAAAGTGGGTCATGGAAATTGTGGATAAGAGGTACTCTGTCCAGTTCCAGTCCCTCCCTCTCTGACACTTCCCTCTCTCATTCTCTTCAGGGACACCCTTGATAAGATACTGTTAAAGGAAGAGGAAGCCTTTATGCAATTCAGAGCAGTGGAAGAAGTCCCTATAGAATTCCAAGGTGAGGAGGGTTATTCAGATTATTTCCTAATTCCAAAGAAGAAAGGGAACTGGCATCCCATCCTGGACTTCCAATGACTCAACCAATTCATACATTGCTTCAAGTTCAGGATGGTGACCTTCACTTCTATAGTTCCTACCCTAGATCTTCAATATTAGTTTGCACTCAATTTACAGGACACCTGTTTCCAGATAGCAATTCACCCAGCCCATAAGAAATACCTTAAATTGGCTGGTTGCTAGTCACATTACCAATACAGCATGACTTCTTTTGGTCTCTCCACTGGTCCCAGAGTATTCATAAAGTGCCAAGCATTCATGGTGGCTCCCTTAGGGAGGAAGGACGTGCATGTCTACCTATACTTCAACAACTGGTTAATTCAAGGACAGTCTCCTCAGCAAGTGAGCAATTCATCAAAGGTAGCCTTCATGCTCTTCGCTGCTTTGGGTTTCAGAGAGAACAAGGAGAAATACAGTCTGACCCTCACTGAATAGATTTCATAGGGGCAATATTGGACTCCGCAGTACCAAAAAGCCTACTTGTCACAAGACAGATTCCTCACTCTTCTGAACTTCATCAGTCAACTCCAGGCTTGCCCAGTATGAATAGTTAGAGCATGTCTCAGACTAATGGAAAACATGGTTTACTGCTCCTACATGTCGCAGTTTGCCAGACTCCACCTACACGCCACGCAGACTGGTTGAGATCAGTGTAGCTACCTGGAAGACCCCATATAATCATGATATTTATGGTCCCACAAAAGTTGTCCCCTCGTTAGATTGGTGGAAGGACCCTCCTGCAGGTGTACAGCAGAGGATCATTGTCACCGTTCCTATCAACAAAGACACTGGTGATGGATGTAGCCACTCTTAAGGCTTGCCTAAGCAGTGTGCTAAGGTGCACCACTGGGGTGTGAATTCTTGTGTGCACCAGAGTGCACTCACTAAATACCCACGTGGGCCCTGCTGGCGCTCACTAAAAATTCCTTTGTGTGCGTTTGTCGTGCAGTACTGTGTCAATGCACCGTAGGACTCTTCTAATGTGTGCCAGCAGGGTCCACACAGATAGTTACAGTTAATGCAGGACATGCTGGTGTGTACTAGAATTCACACCCCAGCTGGTGAGGATTAGGTTATTGTGTAGACAAGCTCTTGTAAGGCGATCTCCTCTAGACCAAATTCAGACACAAGGCCTCCCCAAGAACTAAATCTCCACATAAATATGCTAGAGCTAAGAGCCTTTTGCCTAGCATACATGGTATTTCTACTCACACTCTGAGGAACCACTATCCAAATACTGATGGACATCACTATGTACTACGTCAACAGGCATCGACAGGCTCAATCACTGCCTCTTTGCCAGGAATCAGTCCATTTCTGGGAATGGTGTGTTTATCATCACCTCACTCTAATGGCCCTACATATTTCAGATTTTAAAAACACGCAGGTGGACCAGCTTAACAGACACTACTCACGCACTCATGAATGTTCTGTCAGTGATTCAATTCTGTGAAGTATCTTCTGTAATGTGAATAGACCTGTTTGCCATGGACAAGAACAGCAAATGCTAACTATCCACTCTGGGAGTGAGCGGGAGGCTGGGGGAGGGGGAGAATCAAGCCCAGTCTCCCTGTCAGCTGCCTTACTCATCCCCTGAGCACTGGGACTTGTGTACGTTTATCCATCCATTTCATTCATACTTAGGATCCTGACGAAACTTGATGAAGGTGGGATGCAGCCCATAATATGCTGCTAGCCCCAGCATGTAACAGTTTTGGCTACATAGTTTTCACACACCCTATAGTTGGTAGGTTCTTCAAAGGACTCATCCATTTCTTTCCTCCAATCATACGGACCCTAACCTCCTGGGACCTCGACATTATGTAATAAGGCTGATGGGGCTCCCTTTGAACATTTAGCGACCTGTTCCTTATACCAGCTGTCTATGAATATTGCTTCATAGTGATAGTAAACTCAGCTTGAAGAGTAGGAGAGATCCAAGCTGTCACAATAAGACCACCATATACAGTATTCCATAAGGACAAGATAACATTGAGGCTTCACCTAACATTCTTGCCCAAAGTTGTTACTGACTTTTTCCTGAATCAAGTGATTTGCAAGTTTTATTTCCCAAGACTCATAACGGTTAAAGGGAAGCTTTCACACCTTAGGCATAGTCAAGATTGACTGTTCAGGAATTTTCCGTTACATTCCTGGCCTTTGTTGACAGGATGAAGAATCAAATGATATCTATAAGAAGTTCCTGATTGTAACTGATTTACAATAGCTCAGTTGGACCCATTTTCACAGATAAGAGCCCATTCCACCACACTGTAAGCAGCTTATCTTAAAGCTTAAAGGGCTTTTCAGTATGACATTTGTAGAGAAACTACCTGGAGTTCAGTTCACACCTTCACTCGACATGACTCCTGACAGAGGACTCCAGGTCAAATGCCTGATTTGGCTGCATTGTCCTGCAGTCCTTGTGTCAGCAGATTCTGAATACCACCTCCATGAAAAGAGAGTATTGCTTGCGAGTGAACAGAAATGGGATCTGTGTGGACAGTCAGTTGAAGAAGAGTGGTTTCTCACTCTGTAGTAACTGTGGTTCTTCAAAATGTGTTATCCACTTGTGTTCTACAACCCACCCTCCTGCCCTGCTACTGCAAAATCCTATATCACTTGGATTCTGCTTTAGGGAAGGAACTGAAATGTCGTTGTGACTGACCCAACGACTATGCCCTTGGCTATTAGGAGCAAGTATGGTCCCAGCAAGCACTGCTCTTTAAAAGAATCTGATCTCATGTGATTAGGGCACATGCAAACCAGAAGCTGGAATACTTGTGGACAACATAACTTTTTTTGCAAGGTAAGTAGCCAATCTTCTTGACACAAAGGGTCATTTTCTGGCTTCAAAGGAATTTGTCCAGATTTATATTGGCAGTGTAGGTAAGAGGAGAATTTGGCCCAAAATGTCTTCCTTAGAATCTAACAAGTGTGTAATTAGGTTATTAATTATAAATTACATGCACAATAAAAATAAAGTCAAATTAACGTGGCATTTTGTAAACGAATTTGATGCAACTATCTGGACGTCTAATAGAAGTATAAATAAGCTTATGGGGTGAAATCATGGCTTCCATTGAAATCAATGGCAAAATTTCCATGAACTTCAATGGGGCCAGGATTTCTCATGTTCTTCCATAAAATATGTTGTTATAAATCTGTCATCCAGTTTTTCCTTATTTAAATTTGGGGCACCAAGTGCCCTCTGTAATTCTCAAGAGTTAAAATGAGATCATTGACCTGTTTTTTAGCTAACAACTGAAATTTCTGAGGAAGCATCCACTCAGTATCTGCACATCACAGAGGCTGAAGACGTTCAAGGAACTCAAGCTGCTGTAGCTGCATTGCAGGACCTAAGATATACCTCAGAGAATGGTAACGGATATTTTTAGTTTGAAAGGGTAGACTAGATCTTCTTTTCATCAGAGTTCCCAACTCCTGTGAATACAGTGGGAAACTTGAAAAGGAAATATTTATTCTTCTGTGTTGATTTTTAAAAAGGTATTTTCTATATGGTAGTGAGGTACTAATACTGTAGTGTGGTAAACATTTCTTTGTAAGGTCATCTGTAATCGTTTTTAAAAGGACAATGTCAAGTTTTTGGACCCACAGTGTGGTTTACCAGAGGAGTTCTCAACCTCTTTCTTTCTGAGCTGCCCCCAACATGCTATAAAAACTCCATGGCCCACCTGTACCACAACAACTGGGCCTGCATTGGGTGCGGGCGGGGAGAGCAAGCAGGGCAATTGCCTGGGTCCCCATGCCACAGGGGCCCCTGTGAAGCTAAGCTGCTCAGGTGGTGGGGCTCAAAGCCTTGGGCTTCAGCTTTCTGACCTAGGCCCCAGCAAGTCTAATGCTAGCTGTGCTTGGCGGACCCCCTGAAACCTGCTCGCTGACCCCCAGGGGTCCCAGATCCCTGGTTGAGAACTGCTGGTCTACCATAAAGCGGTTAGAAACTGATTAGGCATGTCAACCAAAAATTTTTTTTTTCATTTTTCATTCATATTACTGTTTATAAGAAATTAAAAATAATTACCACTGCACACCCAAATAATTACCAATGCACACTCATCTATATATACAGTGATCATCAATAAATCATCAACATTTATTACACCACTGTTTTTGACCTTACTACAGTATTTGTGGAATTTCCTGTATGAAATATAGAAAATATCATAGTACAGACAAATAGCATGACAGAATAAATGTTGAATGTTTAATTGCGATCCTCTAGATAACATTTGTGCCTTGCTGCAAGAGTCAACCAGCCAGCAGAAGATATACAGTTGAATAGTTAATCTACCGTGTTCTCAGTTAATTATGATGGTATGCAAACGAGGAAATAAGCCCACCAGAGCTGTATTGGCTTGTGTTTGACAAGAAACGGGAGCACTAATTTAATATTTGCTAAATGGAAAATGACAAAATCGGGAGGGAAAGAAGAAATTATTTTCAAGCTTCTGAGAGTACTAAAACAGAAGAACAAAGTGTGTGGGTATGAGTTTGATGAAGAAATAAACAAGGGTCTCTGTGATGCTGCCTAGCAGACTACTTATCACAGGATCCCACTTTTGTAATGGATCCATTACTATGACTTAGTATAGTCATTCTTGAAATGTATATTGTTCACCCTTGATCCCTGACCTGAATTCGGAGGGATTATAATTTTGGGTAACACACATTTCCTTTGCTAAGCATGTTAATTTGGTAGCAGAATGGAATTTTCAAGCATATTAAATGAGGAGGTATCACTGACAATTTATATATATATATATATACACATATATATATTTTTGCATTTTCCCCCAGTGGGAATTCTGAATACATCGGAGGAATCCTTTGCAATCTTTGCCCAGTCATGCATACATTTAAATTTAAAATAAGCATAATATGGGTTAAGTTTAAGCATAAAGCTTTCAAAACATATTTTGTTAGTTTAGTGTTTCAGACTTTTTTGTTTAGAATATTTTTTTGACATATTTCCTTTGGAAAAACTTGAAGAGAAGTAACATCTTGTCCAGAGGCAGAGTTATACAGTCACACACCAGAACAAATTAAAACATACATTAAAACAAGCAGAAATAAAATAATGTTGACTCATACAAATAACAGCATGTCAACTTCTTCATATTTGAAACTTAAGTTATATCGGCCATGTTCTCCCCGGAGTGGAGTTTGGGGTTAGGGACCCAGTTATGGCCCGCTTAGTTCTGTGGGCTGCTCTGTCCCTGTCCCAGCATGAGCTAAAGGAGCTTAGTGGCTGCTGTAACATATGCAAACTGAGTATCAACATAACGTAGCTCTGCCAGGTTCTTTTCTTCCAGAGACATCTAAAACACAGATAGGTGGGCAGAAGGGATAGGAGTTCCTTACAACAAAAGGAATTTTTCACTGACTAGCTATGGCCATGTTCTGTCCCCTTCATGCTGCTGTAGGGTCATAATCTCAGTTCTGTATATTCTGTAAACTGACTATTCCTCTGTCAGAGCCCCACACACTCAGAAAATGAAAAAGTGTGGCAAAAACTGCTATACAAATAGAGTGATCAGGCATGATCTTTCTAAAGAGAATTCATTTTCCCCTTCAGCGCATTACTGACAAGGGTGGTTGTTCTGGGTTGAGAGGAACTGCAGATGGTCAAACAGATGGCAATGGTAGATAAACAATATACTAAATAGCTGTCCTGATTATTATAACTTTAGAGTTCAGATTCTGTTAAAGCTGAACCGTTAGCAAATACTCATTTGGAGTCATAAATCTTTGCAGCTTTGTAGTTTACAGTTACTGCTGTAAGTTCTGCCTATTGATTGTTTAATCAATTAGTTCTTCTAGATCACTTTCAGATATGGATAAAAATGAACTATGCAAATGCCCGTCCTGTTCCTGAGGACACTTATTTTGTGAATACTTTCTCCCATTGATCCACTATTAAAATGTCATGTTATTGAGCTGCTTCTATATATAGGAGGAGTTCTACATGTGAGGGTGGAGGCCAGAGAGA
This sequence comes from Lepidochelys olivacea, assembly GCF_965140295.1. NCBI lineage: Eukaryota > Metazoa > Chordata > Testudines > Cheloniidae > Lepidochelys > Lepidochelys olivacea. Next base: position 15,017,676 of record NC_140412.1, read on the forward strand.
GAAGAGCATTTTGATTCACGGAGCCTTAGAGCTGTCTTGGCTATAATTGTCTTGTGCCCATTATCTTTCTAATAAGGTGAAAGACTTGACTCTACCGCTGTAAACATCCTTCAGCAAATCATTGAATTGGGGTCAGAGACCCATGATGCTGCTGCTGTTGCTTCTGTGGTTACCATGGCACCTGGAACTGTTACAGTGGTAAAGCAGGTAAGAGCTCTTCTGTTCCTTAGAAAATACACATTTTATTCTCATTAATTTTTTCATAAAATATTTATTTATTTCACAAAGGAACTTTTATCTCTTTAAATGAGAGTACAGTGAAGGCCAACTTTTGAATAAGAATTAAAGGATTGACTCATTCAGTATAATTCCATCTTCTGCCGCAGGCGGGTGGAATTTTTTACTTGTGTGCATAAAGGTTGGATATTTGCGCATAATAGTTGTTGATTACTTTCTCTGTGTGTGAGCTTCCAGCTTTTTCAACATAAGATGTCAAAGAACTTACTTTCAGGATTTTTAGAACAAAACTGAAAGTAGTTTTGTTAGTAAATTTATTCAGCATGTCTTTATTTTGCATTAAGCTAAGGTAGCATTAGCTCTTAAACAGCAATTTTTTTCTGAAAAATGACTGTAAACTTTACTGTAAAAGGAGCATATTTTGTATTCCCCATGTAGTCAGCTCTACTGATATTTGTAATAAAAATAAGGTTTTTGTTTTCACTTGATTGACTACTTTTCAGACTCTTAGTGCTACAGAACCAACACCACTCAGGGTTTGTCTTCATTGAACAGTTAACTCAAGCTCTAGCTCAAGAGTTACCCCTAACTCGAGTCCTGTCCACACACAAAACCGCTTAACTCGAATGTGGTGGTAACTCAAGATGACTGACCCCTCTGGCCCTCACCAGCTGTTAACAGTGTCACTGTTAACAGTAATCCAATACTTCTTTGTATCTGGAGTATTATTTCACAGCAGGCTGCTTTCTTCTAAGGTGAGCTGACCTAACTCAACAGGATTTACTTGAGTATAGATAATTCGAATTTACGCTGTAGTGAAGACATAGTCACAGAGAATTAAGATGGATTCTGATCTTCCTTGTGCATCATTAAGATAATTGCTTACCAAGTTCCAATCAGATATACCTGTGCAATCCACTGAAGACAACGAGATTACATAGGTGTCACTAAGAGCATATTTGGACTGAAAAATTTGATTGCTGGTGATAAATATGAGGAAAAGAAGTCAAGCATGACTTTCAGAACCATGTGAAATTAGCAAGGTAGCTATGGTCGGTTTCCTTTTTTCATGTGTGTTGTCTGGTGGTACGGAAGTCTAGAATTCAGGTGCCTGTAATCTGATGCTACAGCGTCTTTATATGTATAACAAGGTACATGCACTAAAAATGTAATATACTTTACATTGCTGTCTACATCAAGAAGCCATTTGGATAAAGCAGAAGTGGTTTCACTAACCTCTTTCCACTTCTTTTTCTTTCCATTAGAGGCATGGCAGCCCTCAGCTGAGGACTAAACTGAATTTGGACTCAGCTCCCCTTGCCGCAAGCTCTTAATGGCTGTTACTATTGTTGAAGTCAAACTGTAGTTGATTAGGTGACAGCAGAATTCCCTTTCTGGACTAATACACTGTGCAGAGTTGCCATTAGTTTGAGAGGTAACTGCAGAAGCAAGGAGACAAAAACTAATTACCAGCCAAGTTTAGAATGCGGCTTGGTGTTTTAAAGAGCTTCATTTTTTTTTATTTTATTTTTTTTACGGTAGATGTAATCAAATCCACACTCTGCCAACATGCCTTGGTTACCTGTTCTCAGCAACTGCACATAAGTCCTCGCTGTTAAAGTCTTTAATGACATACAACTACAATATTTGATGGGCTTTCTGTTGCCCTATTTCTCATTGCAAAGACTTCAAATGAAAATTTGGGATTCTTTAAGAAGAGTTTATTAGATGGCCAAAAAGCCATGATTCTGCATTCAAGAAAGAGGACAACTTGGGCTAAAAACCTGTCCTGGTTCAATGGAGAAGTGAAGGCAACGATTAGAAATAAACACATTATATATAACAAATATAAGAAGAGAGAAAATAGATAGTAATTGCTATAAATTAGTCAAAAGTTATGAAGAGTAGAAAATTGATAAAGTAATTTAAGACAAGTAAAATCTATAGCTGACAGAGCTAAGGACAACAAGGAGTTTTTAAAAGTATATTAGAAACAAAAGAAAACCTAGCAATGGTAGAGGCCTGTTACTAGAGGAGGATGGTAAAATTATTAATAATGATGCAAAAAAGACATTAATGTTCTATAAATACTTCTGCTCTGTACTTGAGGAAAAGCTGAATGGTGTGTTCAAATCACTTGAGGATAATAGAGTACTTATCAGTCCATTAGTAACTAAGGAGGATGTTAAACAACATCTACTAGTGATAAATATTTTTAAAGCAGAAGGTCCAGATAACTTGCACCCAACAGTCCTGAGAGTTGATCCTGTAAGAAATCTCTGGCCTGCTGATATTACTTTTTAATAAATCTTGGAATATTGCGAAAATTCCAAAACACTGGAAGAGTAATAATGTTGTGCCAATATTCAGATTAACAAATGGGATGACTTGGGTAACTACAGGCCAGAGATTGACATAGGGTCTTGGTGGCTGCTATCTAGGTCTGTTGGGCGGAGTGGTCCTTGAAGAGCCAGACATCCAAATATGGAAAGAGACCATGATGTCCCACTGACATAGGTGGGCTGCTGATGCTGAGTGGGCTTCCTTAAGACCCTCAGGGCCATGGAGAGCCCAAAGGGAAGGACACATTATTGGTAATGATCCGAGCCTATGACAAAATGCAGAATGCATTTGTGGGAGGGATAAAATAGTCACATGAAAGTAGGTGTCTTGAAGGTGAAGTGCGATGAACCAGTCCCCTGGATCCTGGGATAGGATTATGATAGCTAGCATCACCATCCTGAAGTGCTACGATAGGATGTAGTTGTTCAGGTTCCTGAGGTCTAATGTCAGCCTTTAGTCACTGCCTGGTTTGGGAATCAGGGAAAATAAACAAGGTAGGAAGCGGCTGGAAACAATAGACACCACAATTGCTGCATCTCAAGCTGTGGGTGGGTGAGAAGGAACTAGAGCGGTGGTGGGTCTGCACCGCTTTGAATGCCCTCACTTGGGAGCATGAGACTCTGTTTTGTGCAGGTGCAGACCCTGCTATTTATAATCTCCAATCAAGGGTGCATGGGCGCACACACATCCTGTGGCGGAGCATCCATAGGGACATATATTCAAAGGAGGAGGAGAAGTTGTTTATCTAGACAGTAATTTGTGTTCTTTGAGATGTTTTGTCTCCATGGGTGCTCCACCTCCCATTGTCCTTCCCCCCTGCTGTGGAGTCTTCTTTGCTGTATGGCCAAAAAAGTACTGGAGCTGTGGTGGGGGTTGCAACTCCTAATCTGCCCTCAACTTGGGAGCACGATGCACTGCTCTGTGCAGGCACAAATCCACAAACATTGCTGTTTACAATCTCCGGTCAAGAGTGTACTGGCACTCAGTTTAGCACCCGTAGGGGCAAAACATCTTGAAGAACTCAAGTTACTGCCCAGTTCAGCAATGTCTCCTAGCTAATCTAGTAATCTTTACTCAGCTTGGCATAGGAGCACTAAGCTCCTCCTCACCCTGTGCCCCTGCAGAGGTGCCACCCCACTCCCAGTACTGTGACCTCAAATCTTGGTTCCTCATAGCCCCAACACATCCCTGTTAACCTTCTCCTGGTTTCCCAAAGCCCTATGCAATCTCTCATGCCTTCCAGGGTTACGTCTACACAGCAATATAAGCCTAGGGTTAGTGGAACTCGAGTCAGCTGACCTGTGTCAGGGAGCCCTGGGCTTGAGAGTCTACCTTGCATTTTAACCACAAGTTAAGGATTTTCTGATCCATGCTCAAATTTAGTGCTCTGGCATCCACACTGCAGTGCACAGACATGAGTCACAGTAACCCTATCCTGGAGTGGCTAACGCTGACCTCCCTCCCCTCGAAGTGTTGACACTCTAGCCCTAAGAATGTGTTGCACTGTGGGAAAACTCTACTGCCCACTCTGTTTCCTAACAGTGAGGGTGTTATTGATGGGACTCAGGTGCCCATAAGTAGCTCTTGAGTACATACACCACATAATTAGCTTCTCTGGTGGCTGGCTCAGTAGAATAACTGCAGTTTGAGAAGGCTTTATGCTGAACTACCACCTAATCTGAGAATTGGGCTCTCCACCTCTAAGATGAGTCACATTGGCAGGAAAATGCCCATGTGCCTCTGTCCTGAGGATAATTAGGACATCAGTCCCCAGGGCTGTCAAACTAGGTAAAATGAAATTTTGCAATTCTTAATTTTTAAAATGGGACATTCAGTGAAGGTGTTTTTGTTTGGTTGGTTGTTTTTGTCTGTCTGTTTTGAAGTTTGACATAAAATGTAGGTTTCAGAGAAAAACACACACATACACCAACCTGGCTGCAGTGTGGATTCAAGTGTCTGCTCCCAACACATTCCCTGGGTCACTTCCTACCCTTGAGCCCACTTCAGGTCTGTCTTCCACAGGCAGCAGCTTGGCATCTCCATCTATCCCTGTAGCTGGTGGACTTTCCATAGCATAGTCCGGGATACCCTCCTCAGCAGTCTGGAGAGCTGACAGTCCTTCAGCAGGAGCCTGCAGCACACATCCATCCTCTTCCTCAGCTAGCCACAACTGAGATGATGAGTTTGTTTTTATCTGTTCCCTCCACAGAGAGCATGGGCAGCAGGGACAAGGGGGTAGGGCCTCTTGGGCCTAAAGTGATTGGTAAACCCCACTTGACAAGTGCAAGGTTGAGACACCCCATCACAATCAGTATTAATGAAAATTATTTTGTTTTAAGTAATGGGACCTTTTTTTCAATGAAAGAGTGAGAAGGAGAATTAACCTTGTACTGAAATGATGCCAATAAGAAACTGCAACTGTAAACCACAAAACTTAAAAAAAATATTATTTCAATTACTTTCTCCCTCCAAGTATTAAATCAAATCAATTTCTTTCTTATCTTAAACACAAACATCTAGTGCTTTGGACACTCCTACTTTCTTGCTATCTTTGTAAAGAAAGGCAGCTTGTATTAAAAAGGAATTCACTCCTTCACTTTTCAACCTACGGCCCCTTGCCACTGAGTTTACAATTGTAAACAGCTTGACACCAATCGGTTCTTTTCCCTTCCCTTTTACACTTCAGTGTGATCTCTTTCTTTTTCTGCTAGCCCTGATGCCAGATTAGTATAAGCACTGATCCTGTATCAAATCCTAGAATCCTTTTGCTCCCCTTTCCTGCATCTTTTTCAATATTTCCATTGTCCTACAAACATACAAACAATTGTGTCCTGAATTGAGGTCGCATAGAGGCAGAATTGGCCCATGAAGAAAAATGGACCTGAAACTGAGTCATGGTAAATTACCTCATTCTATCCTTGGAAAGTACAAATACCAATTTTTGATGCTTAAAGCAGCATTTATGTGCATTCTTCTGTCACAGATTTATTCATTCTGATGTAATTTGTGTTGTAGATTCACAGTCTTTTCCTAGACCTACTGTGAAGCCTACTTTTTTTGTGTACCAATTCAACTACCTGCTTGTCCGCAAGCTTACTCTTTATTCCCTGTATTCATGCTGATAATCTTTTACCAAATTCCGTATATTCCGTGTAGGCATATTATCTGGCCTCTTGTTTGTCTTCCCTCCAGAGGACTGCTTTTAAGATTATAATCCAGTCCATTCTTCTTGATCTTTTAAAAACTTTAAACAGCATTAACATGACTCTGCTGAGTCATCTGCTACTTGCCTTACCATGGACAACAGAAAAGCCTTGGACAGCAAATTTTTTTTATAGCTGGCTTGAGCCTGATGCTATGTCAACTTTTAATTACTCTGAATTCCTAACTGTTCTCCCTGTTGTGATTTTAAGACATGGTCATATTTCACTTTCCCACTGAAAATTTTATTTCACTTTCTATCCTATAACCTTGAGTTTCTCCTGTGGATTGTGGGACAAAAAAAATCACTCCAAGTATCAGCAGTATATCAGCATCATCTGTCATTAAGTTCCCACTTTGGTCCTTTAATGGCCTGACTGAGTCCTTGCTTAGAAGTTTGGTTCTTGTTTTTCTAAAACAACATTTATTTCAGATACTTCTATTTCTTGTATTATTTTTATGTAATTTTTTCATTAGAAACCCACTTGTCTTAGGAGTATATTGATATCTAAACTGGGAAAAATTGATTGCATGACAGCTATGAAAATGTACAGCTGCTACAAGGAAATATGCATCAAATGCCTGAGAAGAAACAAAGATGTCAGTCTGGAGCATTACCAGTATGGTCTGAAATTGACAAGACTCTATGCTGCAGGTCTGACAGCACTGGGGGAACAGAAGCTTAATCTTGTCAGTTTCAAGCCACTTCAGCACTAATGCTCCTATCAGAATCTTATCCAGGAGAAGATCTGATGAGGAGCTTTCTTTGTGGTACAGTATTTGAGTTATTCTGGATCTGTTAAAGGGAAGGTAGAGAGATAGTAGTGAAGCAGAGAAACAGATTGAAGAAAGAGGGAGATTTAGAACTAAAGAGTGATTGGGAAATAAACAAGGTTAGAGAGATTAAGAAGTAGTTAATAAAGGATGGTAGAAATAGACAAGAAACAACGTGGGGTGGGGGGAAGAATCCCAATTCAGTGTGAACAGAGGCTGTGACGAAAAAAGTGGGACAGGATGGACAGAAAATAAAGAATGGAGAACACAACCCCCTACTGTTTAAGGTTTTTGTTTGTTTGTTTTTGGTTTGTTTTTAATTCAAATTTTTTTTGCTTGACCCATTTTAAAAGCGCATGGAACAAAACAAGGAGATTGTACGCCAGGAATCAACCGTGAACTGGCCACTCTTAATAATCTGGTGCCATTTGCAGTTCAAGGATGGATATATATTCTTTTCTTTTACATGTTTGTAGTTTCTTGTATATATTTTCTTTATTATTGTGTTTTGAGACTTATTTAAGTGACTATGTGGGTACTATTCTGTCTGTTTAGCCCAGTGTTAGGTCTGGAATTAATTGATTCAGTCTGCTTAAACATGCTCCTCTCCCTTAAATTGAGGGGGGCCTGATTGAAAGCCCACTGAAGTCAATAGAAAGACTCCCATTGACCGCTGTAGCCTTTGGATCAGGTCTTTAGATGTTGAGCAACCACAAGTCCTGCTGACTACAGTGGAAGCTTTTGGATGTTCATTACTTCTTCGGGTCAGGGCCTCCCATCAGAAGAAGACAACATTACTGTTTTGTTGTTAGCATTTCCTTTCTCCCTTCTATAGTGGTGGGGCTTTCATGTCTATTGTTAAATAGCTTTTTTACTCAAATTAAAGCAAAATAGACTTCCTTGGTGTATGATTGCCTAGTGTTTGAGGCTGTTGTTTCTTTAATAGCTATCCATACTTGTATGTTATTTATAGGTACATACAAACAGTTTTTTTAGATATTTGCACTTAAAGTCAAATCCTGGTCCTATTGAGGCCAATGGTTTTGCCTTTGAGATTGGGACTTAAAGCATATCTGTGCAGGTACTGAATTGATTTAATATGCCAGCAGGGCATATTGTCAAATTCCTGTTGCCATTCTTTAAGGAGAGATAAAGGACCAGATGCCTTTCAGCTGCCTCTCAAAACAGAAAAGAGGTCATGGTTGGTAGCCTTGGAAAAAATGGAGATGCCAATAAAAAGAATTGAAAGTGGCATCTCCATTCATTTTGATGGCAGGAGCCCCACTGTCTTTCCCATTTTAGGGATGTAAATTAACAATTTGAGAAGATTATACCCTGTGGAACAATCTTAATAGGGACCAAGTAGAATGCCTGTAAACACTGAGTTGATTTGAAATGTAAATACCCCAAGTAACACAGCAATTTTTCAAACAAAGGATTACCGATAGCTGTCCCAAAGAGCTACCAAAAGCGAGGAACACAAGAAATAAGGGCAATAAGTCATCTTTACTCTATAAGCCTAGGGCAATAAAAACACATGAATAAAGGCAGGCGGGGTGGTCAATTTAACTTTCTTTATGCACCATTTTCATTTCCAAAGAATATAATTGAATAAGTATTAGATTGCTGCCATTGAATTGAATGAGATTCTGTGTTCTTTTCATTTTCATGTCAACTGTGCTATATTTATGTACACACAGAAGACTATGTTAAAAATTATGTATGGGTTTTGATTTAGGATGACTAAAACAAGGCAATCCAGTCAAATTGCATTATGCTTGCTTGCAGCTGTCAATGAATGTAATGCCGCTCTCCTGAGCTGAACCCCATTGTTAGAAGACTGTGTGTCCTGCAATGACAAAGCAAAGTTAGAATGAACTAGAGTCCTTTCCTAAATACTACTAGTGTCAAGCATTGCTGTTTGTGTGCAGGTTTCACAGCCAGATGTGGGATTTTAATTGCCCTGCAAATTCAGCTCCCTATCCGAATCCTCTAGTGATTAGAGGTTTGTCTGGCCTTTTATAGTTTTGAATAGTGCATTTTGTGTGGAGGCCTTCCTTTCACACTGGATCAGCTACTGGAGCAATTAGTCTCATGAGAGGAGGTGATGATCATGCGAATGGAGATTTCTGTCTGGATTCACTTCTGTCTTCAAAATTTAAGCATTCATCTTTTTAAAATAAAGTCAGCCTTTTCTGTTTGTGTAGATATCCTTCCAAACATAAACGAAAGTGGTGTTGGAGGTGCTGAACGTAGGTGAACAATGGTGTGCATGTTTTTGCAAGTGGACTTGGCCTTCTACCTTTCAAAAACGTAGGCCAAGATTTTCAGTAGTGACCAGTGCCTCTGTCCTGAGACACCTTAAATAGGCCTGATTTTCAGACAGCAGGTGCAGAGCCTTTAAACATGTTTCAAGCAGGGCATCCAAAATCACTTCCCATTCTTTAAAATTTTTGCCTTAGCTCTCGGTTTCAACTATTTTAGAGCTGAATATTTTAGCAGTAACACTCAGCTATTCTGGTAATGTGAACAGAACCTGGGTACAGTAGAAGCACTTCTCTGCATCCCTCTCATAAATATAAAGGGAAGGGTAACTACCTTTCTGTATACAGTGCTATAAAATCCCTCCTGGCCAGAGGCAACATCCTGTTACCTGTAAAAGGTTAAGAAGCTCAGCTAACCTGGCTGGCACCTGACCCAAAGGACCAACAAGGGAACAAGATACTTTCAAATCTTGGGAGTGGGGAAGGCTCTTTGTTTACGTGGTGGTTCTCTCTTGGGACTGAGAGAGGCCAGACAGAAATCCATCTTCTCCATCCCATCCTAATCCAAGTCTCCAATATTGCAACCAGTATAGGTAAGCCAGGCAAGGCGGATTAGTTTATCTTTTGTTTTATGTGAATTTTCCCTGTGTCAAGAGGGAGGTTTATTCCTGTTTTCTGTAACTTTAAGGTTTTGCCCAGAGAGGGATCCTCTGTATTTTGAATCTGAATACCCTGTAAATTATTTTCCATCCTGATTTTACAGCAGTGATTCTTTTACCTTTTCTTTAATTAAAATTGTTCTTTTAAGAACCGGATTGATTTTTCATTGTTCTTAAGATCCAAGGGTTTGGGTCTATGTTCACCTGTACAAATTGGTGAGGATTATTATCCAGCCTTCCCCAGGAAAGGGGGTGTAGGGCTTGGGGGGATGTTTTGGGGAAAGATGTCTCCAAGTGGGCTCTTTCTCTGTTCTTTGTTTAAAATGCTTGGTGGTGGCAGCATACTGTTCAAGGCCAAGGCAAAGCTTGTACCTTGGAGAAGTTTTTAACCTAAGCTGGTAAGAATAAGCTTAGGGGGTCTTTCATGCAGGTCCCCACATCTGTACCCTAGAGTTCAGAGTGGGGAAGGAACCCTGACAATCCCCAACTCTGCAGTCTAACCCAACTTGTCGTCCTTACTCAGGCGAAACTTCAACTGAACTCGTAGAACCAAATTCTGCTCTGTTACCTTGTGCTATTCCATTAAGGTAAATGACAATAGCAAGAATTTTCAGGAGTTAAATCCTTTACCAGATGGAGCCCCATGTATTCCCACCAGTATGTCGCAGACATACTGACAGTGGGCCGCCTCTGGATAATTTAACACCTGAACTTCCTTGTTATTGTTTGACCAAGGGCTTTGTGTAGCTTGCTGAACTGAGTGCAAGTTTAAAGGGGTGTGAATTTAAGTCCTAAGAGATTGTGGGTCTCTAGAAATGGTCTGACCAAAAGGATTTTAATATCGAATAAAAAGTCAAAGGAAAAGTCAGTGTATAAAGAGAAGGATGAATAGTTAGAAAAACCATCAAATTAGAAAAGATTGTCAAGAAAACATGATGCATGTAGAACTTCTTCTATCCTTGCCAACCTCTACCACCCAGGACTCATAAACACATGTTTCAAATCTTCATTGTAGAGTTTTTCCCCCCAACTAGTGGGGATAAGAGTATTGACCTTCAAGTGTTTCCTTGAACTTGAGTGTTTAATATTTAATACTTATATAACAGTGTGATAGAAATGAGAGTTGGAAAAACCATATTGGGTCACCACCTCTCTGCTAATTTAAATAACAAGCCCTTTTTCAAATCTGCCTAATTTTGTAGAGGACATGCTTACTATCTGGCTGACCCCTTTTCTTTTTCTAAGTTGCTGTTGTTTTGTATATGTTCAATGTTGCCATCGGATATGGGGTCAGACTCTATCATCAGAGAAAGAAGAGTCTCCTGACTTTGTGCTATAGTACAAAATGGGATACAAGATAATGTATCAATCATTTGTTATCTACTCTTTTATTATGCTTTGTGTATTTGCCTGAAATGCTGTGGACTTTTGCTCTCTATCCTGGGATCTAGCTGAGCAAGCATTATTCCCATTTTTCCATGTTCTTGTTATAAGTAGGGGATTTATAGATATAGTTGGAGATATGAGACTAGCATTCACTGTAGAATATCACTTTGTATAAATTCTGTCAGTTACCTTCTTCCAGTATGAAATAAATCATTGTTTATCGGGGTGGGGGGTCATTTCACAAAACATTTGTTCAGGTTAAATGAAACCGTTTTTATTCAAGCTTGTTTCTAATTTTTTTTTTTTTAAAAAGACAATCTAAATTAATGACATGGAGCAGCAGACTTGTCATTTATGATCCTGCTTCCAAATGAAACTGTCCCTTTATTGAGCACAGCAATATTATCTAGAAAACATTTTTAAAAACCCTGCACTTTTCTTTTATCCAGAAAAATGACAGTTCCAGCCTCTTGCTGTCCCCTGTACTTTTTTTTTTTTCAATTGTTACTGTGTGTCAGAGATTGTGCTTGTTGTAAATGACTGAAGCATCATGGCATTCTTTTACTTTCAACTGTGGACTGGAGCACTGTGTTCAGGACTATAGATGAGCTCTGCATGTTGTATGGATCTGGTGGTGAATGAAGATCTCTTCAGTGAGCTGTAGCTCATGAAAGCTTATGCTCAAATAAATTTGTTAGTCTCTAAGGTGCCACAAGTCCTCCTTTTCTTTTTGTGAATATGTGCAGTGTTACTGATGTGATTTTGTGACCGACTCCCAAACAGAGCTGGTTGATGTACTCTGAATTTTTATTTGTCAATGAATTTTTTGTCAAAACTCTGACAAAAAAAAAAAAGTGAGGTTTTGCAACAATGTTAAATTTTCAACATTTCTAGTCCCAAGCATTTTGTGTGTAGTATTGTACAGGCTATTCTGATGCACACCATAGATAGAGCATTATGGGACAGATCCTTATTTAAATTATGCCACTGGGAATCATGAATAACTCCAATGATTTCAGCTGAATTATTCCAGATTTACTGTAAATGTATAACTTAAAGAATTGTGATAAATTCATGTAGTCAAAGGTACTTAGTATAAATTTACAGTATACATCTGACAGATTCTTTCAAGAAATACCTGTTTGGTTTCTAGCTTGTTCATCTAATACAAGTGCTTTGATCACCACAGGACCATTTATTTATTTTAAAGTTGGAGCTTGTATAAACTCTTTATTTCCTTTTAGGTGAAAGAAGAGGAACAATCAGCCAATCACACTGTAATGATTCAAGAGACTTTGCAGCAGGCATCAGTGGAGCTGGCTGAACAGCATCACCTGGTAGTCTCATCAGATGAAGTGGAGGGAATTGAGACCGTGACAGTATACACACAGGGTGGAGAGGCCTCTGAGTTCATAGTTTATGTGCAGGAAGCTATGCAGCCCGTAGAAGAACAGACAGTGGAACAATCTGTTCAGGAAATCTAGACAAAATATTTGTAAGCAATGGCTACACAGTACTGCTGAAGCCAAACTCTGAATTTTCAATGAAGACTTAAGGACCGATACGAGCTGGGTGCTAGCAAAACTTTCAGCTGCTCCCTAGTCCTCTGGTTATTGATCAGGCTGCTGGCATTTTGCCAATCAATAACACATTCTATACATTGAGCCTCATATAGGCTGCTGAAAAAATGCTCATGTTTTTATATTTTCAAGAGGAAATATTCTGACACTTCTAAAAAATTGTATCCTGCAAATCCTCAGAAATAGTTGGTGAGTTAAAAGCCATTTCCCCGCAGGGTAACAAAACAATATCTATGTCATCCTGCAACAAAAGGTAAGCCAGAATGCAAAAGAAAAGTGGGCTGATGGAGACTTTAGATAGCTTCCTAGGAAAACTTCCAGGTTTTGGTTTTTTAGTTTGATACCTGCCTTTAGTTTCATATGCAGTTCAAGAAGATGGTACACCTGAACTCAGCCACATGGATTTAGAGGTCGTTCAACCCTTTTGCTGGGATTTTTTCAGCACCTTTATCTTTCGAGAGTGTTCTTTTCCCCACTCATGTTTACTCAGCTATGAATTGTCAAAGAAAGAAGTGCATTACGTGTACAGTAATGTTCCTATTCTAGATCTAGATGTGAAATTACAGCATGCAAGCCCGTGAACCTGCAAACATTTCCACACGTGCTTAACTTTATTCAGAAGAGTAGTCCCCTTCAAGTCAATGGGACTACTCACATGCATACTGCTAACCATCTGCTTGCGTGTTTGCAGAATCAGGGCCTAAATAGCCGTAAAAAACCACAGTACACACATGAAAAGCAGTTGTCTGAATTGTTGTCCCTGCTGAATTAGTGTAGATCTGGTGTAATGACTTTTTTTCAGCCACAAATTGGGATTTTTCTTTTCCTCCTGGAGCCTGGTGCATTGTTTCAAGGAATGAAAATTATACTCTCTTTCAAAGCAACAGTAATCAAATGAGAAATACAAAAATGGTTTGATGGTTTGGATTCTTTAAAGTTCTAGATGACTTTAATCGCACTTCTGTGCTCTGCCTCCCCTTACGTACGGGGGGCACAGCAATGAAGGAGAGCTGTGGCACCTCTAATAATTCTGCGCCATATTGTCCTCCCTTTGCTCACACTGAGTAGTGCCTTACTTCTTGAGTAATCCCATTTATTTCAATGGAGACTAAGCTTGAGTGAGGGTGGCTGAATATTGGCCTTGGTAATTATAAAGAACTCATGTCTGATGGCAGGATACAACGTAATTATGGAACTGTATAAAAAGGCATTAAAGGGGCATAATAAATTCTGAAATGTTGGTGAAATGGGAAAATAGACCACTCCCACCTTCCAAATATACTAGAATAAAACTGCTACCAAAATTAGACTCCAGTCTTATAAATATATCGGCACATGCTTCACCTTACATATGAATACTTTCACTGAAGTCAATGGGACTACTCATATGTAATGCATGTGCTTACGTGTTTGTAGGATTGTGGCCCTGGCAATCAAATTGAAACCCTTGAGCTGTAATCAGAAGACTGTCACAGACTGACACTGGTATATGCATGTGAGATGATGCTTTGGTACTGTGAGGTACTGCCAGCAATATACATTAATTCTGAATGGCAGTGAACTGGTTATGATTTAAATACTTAGATAATAAGAACTATCAGCATCTCCTTGAATAATGACTGTCAAGTACCATGCAGTGAAATCAAACCAGTGTGTCAACTCAATGAAATATTGTTTTGTTTTAAATGGTCAAATACCCAGTATATGCCATAAAAGATTTTTGTTAATATGTATTAAAATAGACATGTTTGTAAATATACTGCTATGATGGTGTAAAAGAAGTTGTACAAAAAATATGAAGTGTATACTGAAAGAGTTTAAAGATTCTTAGTCACTACCTGTACATAGCTTCAGATTTTCATCTTGGGCCTTGCAGTTATTTCTGACAAAATGTTTTTGTATCTAAGCTATAAAACTATTAATAATGCAGAATTGTCATGTTCCATTTGTCACCGTGCCTCAGTGGGTCACAGCTGAGAATACCAGATTCAGGACAAACTGCTGACAAACAGGGCAGACTCACCCCAAACTGGGGGTTATTCTATCATGAGTTATATCAAGCCAGTAACAAAAGTAAACTTAAAAAGAAAAGGAGTACTTGTGGCACCTTAGAGACTAACCAATTTATTTGAGCATGAGCTTTCATGAGCTACAGCTCACTTCATCAGATGCATGCCGTGGAAACTGCAGCAGACTTTATATATACACAGAGAATGTGAAAAAATACCTCCTCCCACCCCACTGTCCTGCTGGTAATAGCTTATCTAAAGTGATCATCAGGTGGGCCATTTCCAGCACAAATCCAGGTTTTCTCACCCTCCACCCCCCCACACAAATTCACTCTGGGGTGGAGGGTGAGAGAACCTGGATTTGTGCTGGAAATGGCCCACCTGATGATCACTTTAGATAAGCTATTACCAGCAGGACAGTGGGGTGGGAGGAGGTATTTTTTCATATTCTCTGTGTATATATAAAGTCTGCTGCAGTTTCCACGGCATGCATCTGATGAAGTGAGCTGTAGCTCACGAAAGCTCATGCTCAAATAAATTGGTTAGTCTCTAAGGTGCCACAAGTACTCCTTTTCTTTTTGAGAATACAGACTAACACGGCTGTTACTCTGAAAAGTAAACTTCTGTCTCACCACACTGGTTAACAAGAAGTCAAAAATGCAGTTTCCTTAGGCATTCTGGCCCCTATTTCACCACCCAGACTCTAGACTTTATGATGAGTAGTTACTGAAAACCAATTTCATCAAAGGGTTCTCCTGATCTCAAGAAATCAGTCACATACCCAGGTTAATATATAACTCATATCTTACCCAATAATCATGCTGCTGTCAAACCTTTAGTAGCTAAAATCTAAAGGTATATTAATAAAAGAAAAAGGAGAGTTAAAATGGTTAATAGATCCTATACATACATTAATGGCAATGCTCTTATAGCAGGTTTGTAGCGGTGACGGTATAGACTTCTGGCTTGTAAAGTCTCTGCTAACTTCCAAAAGGCTGGAAGATCCTCAGTCAATAGTCCAGTATCCTCCTTTTAGTTGTAAGTCCAGAGAATCAGCAGGAAAGAGGCAAAAGGGAGTTATTTCAGGGATCTTTTATACCCTTTGCCACGTACCTGGAAATGTACTGGTTCAAAACACAGCTCACTGCCTCTGTTTGTGGACAGTTACTGGCACAAGATGGAGTCCAGGTCACATGAGCATATCACATGTCCTTACATGGCTTGCTCACTCACAGGGGGTAACCATTGGTGCCCTGGAGGCTGAGGCTTCAGCAGGAAGAGGTAGCTGGGCTATGGCCCATTGTGAGAGTGAAGTGTCTTTGATGGGTCCTCAGGCTTGAATAGTGCATTCACAATGGCTAAGTAGACTGGATATAAACTACCTTGTGGGTGTTACCCCCGGAGCAAACACATTTGAGATACAGGTATATAGTCAATATTCATAACTTCAGCTACAGTGGATTTAAACAGGATACATGGATTTAAACAGGATAATCTTATTTAGCAAATCATAACAATTCCATTGACACCTTACAGGACATACTTTGTACAAGATTTGTTACAATTGTCTTAACAGTAGCAATATCAAGGATACACATGGTCATATTTCAATCATACAGCATCACACCATTCTTTTGTTTAAATGCGGCTAATTTCTGTATGTGTTTTACGAGAAATGCTTCCTTTTTGCAGTAAGCTGGAGGGTGCTGCTTTGTGCCGATGGGGTAAAAAGTCTGCTCCTGCTCCTAATCCTTACTCAAGGAAGTAGCCACGGAAGTCAGTGTGACCACTTCCTTGAGTTAGAGGGATTCCCCACCTTTCTGGTTGGAAAGCAGCACTTGAATATGGCTGAGTCAGAGAGACAGATGGCACACTAAGTTAGCACCTGCACTTTGCTACTACTGTCCTGTCTCGTTTGCCCTAAATTATATTAAATTGCAAATGTTCAATGGCTGCTTCTGTCTGGGAGTCAAACCCTGACCTTGCCACTGAGGGATGCTCCTTATGACCCACATAACATTTGTTGGAATTTAGACCCAGATGCATTTCCAGTAGCTTCTTAATTTCAAGTGGAATAAAAATCCTGCATTTTGGAGCTAGCTATAGTTGCTGTGGACCCAATCTTGCAAACGCTTACACATGTGCTTCCCTTTAAGGACACAAGTAGTTCCCATTGACTTCATGTTTACAGGACTGAGGTCTGTCTGCTAGATAGTGTAACTGTACCAGCTACATGTGATGCTTGGTTAAACTAAACCTAATAAAAAATGTGTTTTTTCCTTAAGAAACATCTATCTAACTTTAAATGGAAGTAGCAATGAATTGCTTGGTAGCCATTTAACATAATATAAAAGGAACTGATGCATTTAGTATATGGACTAGGGTAATCTATCAAATTAATGTGTATTGTGGTTTACAATTAAAATTCATTGTTAATTTGCAAATACGACTCTTGCCATTACATGAAGGGCAGGAAACACAGCTGCAAAAATATTTTTTTTTTTTAAATTTTCAACTACTAACTTTCGTGGCCTATTTGCCATTAAAACCACATTTGGAGGAGCATCAACATCTTAAATGGTAACAGATTCACACTATTAGCATGAACCCTTTCTGAATTAATTAAGCCATTGCTTGCAGTAATATCTGGCTGTGGGAAAAAATGGAAAAACTAATTTGCCATGCATCACTTACAAATTCTTAAGCAAATTATTTTCAAATAGACTTTGCACATCTACTGTCCATGACACATTTTTTTAAAAATTCTAATATATCACTGTCAGGCAAACCTACAGCAATGTAAAGGTTGAATTGCTTTGTATTAGATAACAGTATTTGTACTTCCTGCAGCTTGGGGAAGGAAATTACTGTTTATCTTACTAAATATGATGAATTCTACAGCAGAAAAATAAATGGATAAATATGGCTAAAGGTTACACTATAACCTGAATGCAGCATGGCTAGTGTTTATTGACTTCTCTTCTCTCTTGTTTTAAAAACATTGTGCCTGAGTGTTTTCTTTACTAGAATTCCAGTGTTCTTTGTAGATATATGTATAGATAATTTGGCCCTGAACTGAAGTTGTTGGAGTTGTATGGGATTTAATCTCAGGAAAGAATTTGACCTATCATAGGTATTACACACTGATTTGCACCACATTCTTCCCTCTCTAAATTACTGTATATTCTTATTTCTAGAATGTGCAGCATTATCATGGTGCTCTCATGATGTAAGTGCTTCCTTTTTAATGTAAACCATTGTACGTGAAGTGAATGTCTCGAGACTTTTATTATAGAAACATGTTATTAAAAGGAAAGCAAATGGACAGAATTTCATATACGCAAGGCACCAGCTCTGAAAGACCCCAGCTGGGGATCAGGTCCCGAATGTCTTCCACCTGGTTCCCTGAACCTCAGAAAGGTAAGAATCCACTTCTTTCTCTAGCCGGTTCTTCCTCTGTGGTGTCCTAATCATCACCAACCTTTTCAGTGTGGGTTTGTGATAAATGAAGGGGTAGGGGAAGCTCCTTTTTATGAACACCCAGCCAGCCAGTTGCTATAAAATCCTTCTTAGTAGCTGTTCTCTAATTTCTCTACCTGTAAAGGGTTAAAAAGTCTCACTGTTATGCATAGGTAAAAGGAAGTGAGTGGGCACCTGGCCAAAAGAGCCAATGGGAAGGGTAGAACTTTTTCAAATTGAAAAAAGACTCCCCTATCGTCTGTCTGTCTGTCTGTTCTCCCGGGGAGAGGTGGACAGGGCAGCAGTTATGCTGTACGAAGCTTGGGCCACATATGAAAAAATCATCAGTATCATACCTAGAAACTACTCATTTAAAACCCCAGATATGTAAGTAGATCAGGAAATGTCGAGGAAGACGCAATTCGGTTTATCCCTTTTATTTCGTTATGGCTTGTGGATTCCTCTGTGCTAGCCCCAGGTGCTTTTGTTTTGCTTGTAACCTTTAAACTGGACCTCAAGAAAGCGATTCTTAGTGCTTAATTCTTGTAGTTGCTCTTTTAAAATCTAGCAATAGCCTGAGTTCCCAGATGTATTTTCTTTCTTTTTTTTTATTAATAAAATTTACCTTTTTTAAGAACAGGATTGGATTTCTGTGTGCTAAGAGGTTTGTGCACCTGTTGTTTCATTACTTGGTTGCAGCAGCTGATTTCCTTTGTTTTCTTTCTCAGCTCTTTCCCTGGAGGGGGAGTGAGAGGGTTTGAGGGTACCCCACAGGAAGGAATTCCCAAGTGCTCCTTCCTGGGCTCTCAAAGGGGTTCTGCACTTGGGTGGTGGCAGCATCTACCCATCCAAGGTCAGAGAAAAGCTGTAACCTTGGGAGTTTAATACAAGCCTGGAGTGGCCAGTATTAATTTTTAGAATCCTTGCGGGCCCCCACCTTCTCCACTCGAAGTGCCAGAGTGGGGAAGCAGCCTTGACAGGGTTCAACCCCTTTTATCCCATTATACTTTTTTAATGTGGAAGAGACAAGCCGCTGTAGCTCTAATATGGCCATAAGGCACCTGATTTCTGCAGATTGCGCCTTCCTCCCTACCAGCTTGTAACTTTTCTGAACTCCTCCTGTAGTACACTGTTCCCAGGTTTTCTCTTTTCTCTTATATCTGAGGAGATGATGCATCCTCACAGGGCACCATTAAATATTCAGCATTTACTAACAGTTACCATATATTGGTATCTGAAATTATAATTTCTATGGTTTTTCCCTTGATTAAGGAGGTATCCGTTCTATGTGGAAATAGTTGGCAAAAGCTGGCCCTTTAGGGCTTCTACTATATGCATGAATTGTGTAACTGATATCCAAGGCTAAAAAACACAGCCAGGGGCTCTGATGACTTGAAAAGCACAAGGGTGAAAAATGAGTGGTGAGTAATGTCCTGGGAACCCCAGAAGTATTTTAGGATCGACTGAAAAAAAGCTGCATTGGTAAATGCATGTGACCCAAGTGTGACCCCCTTACTTTGACAATGCTGAAGATCCCCACACATACACACCATCCTGGCAGGGACACAGGGTTTTTACACACACACACACTCTCTCTCTCTCCCCACCCCGCCCCTTCCTGGCAGGGACACAGGGTTTGCCTCTTCCCAGTGGAAGAGGGTGTGGGGCCTGCCCTCAAACCTGGTGCATTCTAGGGACGCGTGAGAAACCACCAGGTCTATCTATGCTGTGTCCTGCACCAACCCTGGGCCCCCCTAATCTTGGCTCCTGCTGAGCTGCACTACTAGGGACTCCCTTTTGGCTACAGTGGTTTGTGGACCTGCATTACCTTTCCTGGGAAAGGTGGGTGGGCCAAAAGACTCCTTCCCCCACGTGACTCATGTCCTGTATGAGGGTGTTAGGGGCCACAGATCCATGGGGCTTTTAGGAGCTAGAAAATGCCAGCCTGCCACCCAGTGACTAGTTAAGTTGCCAGAACTACAAGCTCAGCACTGACAGAGGACTCCAGTCCTGGGATGTGATAGGAACCCTGGGGATCCTAACTGTGTCCCTGCTTCTATTTAAACCAAGCAGAGGAACAGGAAGGAAGTTGTTTGTGTATGTGGGTTTTTCCTACTTAGGACAGCCTCCCTGCTCCTGCTGCCTGATGATGACCTCCTAGTAACCTGATCCTACCTGCTTCCTGACACCTGCCTTGTCCTCTGGCCTGTCTCAGACTCTGATCTCCTGGTAACCTGACCCTTCCAGTCTCCTGACATCTGACTTATGCTCTGACCACTACACCAGACTGGCCCCATCCCGGTGATGACTGAGGGCCCCTCCAGGTCACAAAAGGGGAAGGAGATGGCTCATGGGTGGCATGATCTGACCTATCATTCTTAATCAAATACGGTTCTGTTCTTAGGATATAGGCATTTAAAGAGACATTTTTAAAGCCTCAGTTAATTAAAACTACAGAAGTGACAGACTTACTGTTCTGCAAATTTCTTATAGGGAGCTAGTTTTTGAAAAAAAACAAACATGACAGGAAGTTTAACATCTCTCTCAAGTCCTTTATTTCCTAAATCATTATAAAGTCACTTACTAAATGTTAGGAACGGCTGAAAATCCACAAGTCGTATTTTACTAGTGCTACATAAAATAGGGGCCTGAGCCTTAAGTTCTTATGGCATCAAAATAACAACACTTCACTCTCCTATGAATTCTCCCATCTGAGTACCTCCTTGTGGGGAGAATGAAGAACCAGGAAGAAAGTAGCCAGATTTTCAGACAGAATCTAAAGCCATAACCTTGCAAAGAGCTAAGTACTTGAGGATAAACAAAAATAGATCTGTGACTAGGGTTTTTTATTTCAAAAGGGCTAACTTTAAAAAATTAAGGAAATTAGTCAGGGAAGTGGACTGGACTGAGGAACTTGTGGATCTAAAGGCGGAGGAGGCCTGGAATTACTTCAAGTCAAAGTTGCAGAATCTATAAGAAACCTGCATACCAAGAAAGGGGGGAAAATTCATAGGCAGGAGTTGTAGACCAAGCTGGATGAGCAAGCATCTCAGAGAGGTGATTAAGAAAAAGCAGAAACCCTACAACTAGTGGAAGATGGGAGGGATTAGCAAGGAAAGCTATCTTATTGAGGTCAGAACATGTAGGAAAAAAGTCAGAAAGGCCAAAAGTTATGTAGAGTTGGACCTTGCAAAGGGAATTAAAACCAATAGTAAAAGATTCTATAGCCATATAAATAAGAAGAAAACAAAGAAGAAGTGGGATCGCTAAACGCTGAGGATGGAGTGGAGGTTAAGGATAATCTAGGCTTGGCCCAATATCTAAACAAATACTTTGCCTCAGTCTTTAATGAGGCTAATGAAGAGCTTAGGGATAATGGTAGCATGATAAATGGGAATGAGGATATGGAGGTAGATATTACCACATCTGAGGTAGAAGCCAAACTCAAACAGCTTACTGGAACTAAATCGGAGGGCCCAAATAACCTGCTCTCCTTCTTTTAGAAGGTAACAGATTTTTTTAGACAAAGGAAACGCAGTGGGTCTAATTTACCTGGATTTCAGTAAGGCATTTGATACAGTTCCACATGGGGAATTATTAGCTAAATTGGAAAAGATGGGAATCAATATGAAAATTGAAAGATGGATAAGGAACTGGTTAAAGGGGAGACTACAATGGATCACACTGAAAGGTGAACTGTCAGGCTGGAAGGAGGGTTACTAGTGGAGTTCCTCAGGGATCAGTTTTGGGGCCAATCTTATTTAATCTTTTTATTACTGACCTCGGCACAAAAAGTGGGAGTGTGCTAATAACATTTGTGGATGACACAAAGCTGGGAGGTATTGCCAATACAGAGAGAGACCGGGATATCATACAGGAAGATCTGGGTGACCTTGTAAACTGGAGTAATAGTAATAGGATGAAATTAATAGTGAAAAGTGCAAAGTCATGCATTTAGGGATTAATAACAAGAATTTTTGTTATAAACTGGGGACACATCAGTTGGAAGTAACAGAGGAGGAGAAGGACCTCGGAGTATTGGTTGATCACAGGATAACTATGAGCCGCCAATGTGATATCGCCGTGAAAAAAGCTAATGCGGTCTTGGGATGCATCAGGCGAGGTATTTCCAGTAGAGATAAGGAGGTTTTAGTACAGTTATACAGGGCACTGGTGAGACCTCACCTGGAATACTGTGTGCAGTTCTGGTCTCCCATGTTTAAGAAGGATGAATTCAAACTGGAACAAGTACAGAGAACGGCTACTAGGATGATCCGAGGAATGGAAAACCTGTCTTATGAAAGGAGACTCAAAGAGCTTGGCTTGTTTAGCCTAACCAAAAGAAGGCTGAGGGGAGATATGATTGCTCTCTATAAATATATCAGAGGGATAAATACCAGGGAGGGAGAGGAATTATTTAAGCTCGGTACCAATGTGTACCTAAGAACAAATGGATATAAACTGGCCATCAGGAAGTTTAGACTTGAAATTAGAGGAAGGTTTCTAACCATCAGAGTGAAGTTCTGGAACAGCCTTCCAAGGGGAGCAGTGGGGGCAAAAGACATATCTGGCTTCAAGACTAAGCTTGATAAGTTTATGGAGGGGATGATATGATGGGATAGCCTAATTCTGGCAATTAATTGATCTTCAACTATTAGCAGTAGATGCCCAGCGGCCTGTGATGGGATGTTAGATTGGGTGGGATCTAAGTTACTACAGAGAATTCTTTCCTGGGTGTCTGGCTGGTGAGTCTTGCCCACATGCTCAGGGTTTAGCTCGTCGCCATATTTGGGGTTGGGAAGGAATTTTCCTCCAGGACAGATTATCAGAGGCCCTGGGGGGTTTTTACCTTTCTCTGCAGCATGGGGCACGGGTCACTTGCTGGAGGATTCTCTGCACTGGAAGTCTTTAAACCATGATTTGAGGACTTCAATAGCTCACACAGAGGTTAGGGGTTTGTTACAGGAGTGGGTGGGTGAGATTCTGTGGCCTGCATTGTGCAGGTGGTCAGACTGGACTATCATAATGGTCCCTTCTGACCTTAAAGTCTATGATTCTATGAAATTATGTTTAAACTGTTTGCAGATTCAGGACCTGCCACACTCAGAAAGTATCTGAAGGATTTAACCACAGGAGAAATGGGGATTGTTTGTGTAGGTCAAGAAGCTGTCAGTTGGAATGAAGGGGTCCAGTTGAGCGATTGAAATATGCTGAGTATCCTGTTGGGAAGATCTCTTGTATCATGGGATAGTCACCCAAATCAAATAAGAGAAGCTCCTCTGTTTGCATCATTTCACAGATTTCAGGACAACGTACAGGAGAACACACGGACAAGTCTTGCACTAGGGCAGAGATGGGCTAGAGGACCTCCCAGGTCCGTCTTACATCTCTAATTTATATGAGTTTAATAATAAGCAAAAGGCAGGGGAAGCAAAACAACAGGAGAGGTGATCTATATTCAGAACTGTGCCTACAGAAGATGCTTGTCAAAGTTTGTTCCCTGGCGTATTGATAAGGTCTTAAATGAGGGTAAGATTGTCACTTACGTTTTGTTTTTCCTGTTCAAAAATTCTTGCAGAACTTGAAGTGAACGAAGCCTGCCAATAATTTAAGAGCACAGGAAAATAAACAAGTCAGAAGTGTTGTAAATGGCCATTTTACTTTCCATAATAATTACTTTTTGGTCTTATTTACAATGACAAATATGGACAGAGAAGGAAATTGCTTTCTAAGCACTGCACCAAGGTCTGATTTACTTTTAGCAATGCTGTAAATTCTTCTTTAATTCTGGAAATAGCTTTATGAACCTAGGTAAATTCATGGGGACCAAAGGGCCTTTGGTGTTTTGGAAGGAAATCAATCTCCTTCCGTGAATTTATAGAACAGCTATTCTTTTCTTCTTCAGTTCAAAGAATAATATCCTCTTGAAAACAGTGGTTCTTTTTGGGTCCAAACCCAGATGAAGGATGGGATAATTGACACTGGAAGTTTATTTTAAAGCCACATGCAAGATATATATAATAATCTCCTGGAAAGCTGGCAGCAGAAGAATTCCCATCTATAATGCCACCTCTAGATTTGCAGCACAAGACAGGGGACTATTTATTACAATGGCTCATACAGCAGTTGAAATTTTTCAAAATCTTCCATGAACATGTTCCCCTTATTTTGATCAGTCTGCACAGCCTTCAAAATGTCATATCAAAGCCCAGCCCAGAACTAGTGTGACAGGTATGGCAAATTTCCTGCAATAGCCAAAAAAGATCATATTGAATTAAGTATAAGTATTTTAGGAGTTTGTGTTAAAAATGCAAATGTTTATCTATTATTGTGGGATTATGTGGAATATCTCCAGGGGGAGGCATAACTAATGTGAACCCTGGTAAATTCTATGAGCTTCAAAGGACTAATTGAAACAATGCAGTGTAGTTGTAGCCTGGTTGGTCCCAGGATGTTAGAGAGGTTTATTGGACCAACTTGTCTCTCTCAACAGAAGTTGATCCAATAAAAGATATTACCTCACCCACCTCGTCTCTCTAGCTGAAACCATGTTGGGAGATGTATCCAAGTGTAAACCCTTTGGTTATGCAAGAAGTCAGTCTTTTGAAGTGTGGTATGAGGACCTCTTGTTTGCTGATCATCTGGTACATGAGGACAAATCAAAGACCCAAATGGTATAAAGAAGTGACTATCAGATTCATGGCTCTGCTTGTTCTGAGCCCAGGTGGTTATGACCTTGTAAGTAACCACAGAAAAAACCCCTTGGTGTGGGGTTTGAAGGACTGCTCACCTGCCAGAGCCCTGGCTGGAGATGGGGTGATCTCTGGTAAGCTTATCAGCATGGGTATAGGTTCTTTTATTGTTCATTTTAACCTTAAGAATAAATGTGCTTGGTAGAAGGGAGCTGTGTGGTCACTTAATTGTGGGCAATTACACTGTGTATAGCCTCTGAGGAAGGAAGGCAAAGCAGGCCTGCTGAGGCCATCTGACTTGCTGGGGAATTCACAATGTAGGCAGGGACCCTGTGCAGCCTGGAAATACCCCTGTCACAAGAGGGAGAGATGCAGGTCTCCACCCAAGAGAAGTGGTGGCTGGGGAGCTGGACATTGAAATGTGAGTGCCCTGTGGATCACAGAGGGAGAATACAGGTGCAGTTGCCCTGAACGGTGACAGCTAGCTTGTAATTTAATTGCTATTCCCTGACTAAGCCAAAATCCAGCTGAATTGCACATTCTACTGATTTATTGGTGCAACAGAATGTGCTTGTCACTATCTCAATGCTTTCACATTTCTTAAACATATTTTGTTCAGGTGGCCGCTTAGCTTCTAGGCTGCTCCTTTTCTAAATCACATTTCATTGATAATTCACTTTTCCCAGAAAAAAACTAGCCATTAGGTTAAAAGATGGAGGATAACTGAAAGATTTGGTCCTGTCTCTAAGACAGTAGATCCTGCCTTGTAAAACAAAAGGATCTAAGATTGGGGGATTGTCATGCTTAAGGCTAAGATTTTTGTCACCCATATTTTTAGTGAAAATCGCAGACCGGTCACAGGCAATAAAGAAATATTCATGGAAGCCCATGACCTATCCATGACTTTAACTAAAAATATGCATGACAAAATGGGGAGCTGTGGGGTCCCCACACCACCCCTGAGGGCCTGGCTGCTAGCTGCAGGTCATCCCCGCCGCCTGTGGCTCCCAGCTGTGGAACACCTCCATTACCCCTCTGGGGCACCCTGGCCGCCCGCAGAGGCTCCCAGCCACCCCAGGGCCCCGCAATTCCCAGCCATCACGGGCGATGGGGGCTCAAGTCACGGAGATCTCTGGAAATCACAGAATCCGTGACCTCTGTGACAAAATCGTAGCCCTTGTCATGAGTACCAGACCTACAAACCAACACTGTCTTAGTTCATATTAAATCACCCTCCTGGTAATTTAAGGAAGAAAAACACTTTTTGAAAAAAAACAAAAACAATGTCAGCTGTAGAAAGGAATCACTGAGCCTGTGCAAGAAGGAAGTTATACGTGCAGTAATTGCCACATGCTAGCAATATGTAACATTAAAGATGGGAGCTAAACGGATTACGTTACTTCTCAGGAGATTTTGCAAGTTTATTAGAAGATCAGCTCATTAGGTTAAAAGTACCATGTGTGGCTGGAGTTAATAAAGCAACTAGATATATAGAAAAGAACTAATTCTACAGGGTGCTGAGCAACAGCAATGCTCTTGAGCAGAGGGTGCTCAGCATCTGAGTGGACTGAGTCATGAGCCTGGTGGTCAACACCAGACTTGTCACAGATAGGGAGGACTGTCACTGGGTCAGGGATGCAAGATGAAGCCATTATAAAGAGGTTGAGGAAGTGCAGTAGGGAGCTCAGAATTTGCCTCACAGAGCTGCCCTGGCGATTTCTCAGGTATGACCTTATCTGCACAAAATGGAACATGGCCACTGCCCTCGTCATGTGATTCAGAAAGACTACAGATACCAGCGTGTAATACTGCTTTTTGAGCTAACTGGTCATAGGTGAACGGACTGGCCTGGTAAATGTTTTTCTTTTTGGTGGTGGTTGTAAGCAGCAGCTCCGCACCTAAGAAACCACTCTTGTCAGAGACTGAAGCAGTGATAAATTGCTCCTAGCGAAATGCACAAGTTCTAAAAAGAACTGCACCACCACTTTCAATGCGGCATTTTCCCCATGGGCTAACGGACTATATAGTCTATTGAACAGAACTTCTAAGGCGGTCTCAGGAGTGCCATCTGCTGACTGTCAGGAATATTGCAACCTTCCTTGGTTGCTCTTGCTATCAGTTTTTTTGCTTTGAAGGAAGGGGGACTGTAGAATTTCATGGAGGTGGAACCAATATGGTTCTAGGATTGGCCAGCAAGTAGCTGCAAAATGATTTCTGTTTATAATGGAATTTTCAGCCCTCCTGACAGGGACATGGATCAGGTTTTGTTTTGAAAACAGTCCATTAATATTAGGCATCTAGCTTGAGATGCCTAGGAGTTGATTTTTAGAGGTGGTACCTAGGACTCCCATTGAATTCTCTGCAAATCAAGCTGTAAGTGATACAAAATGGGCACACACAAATTAACGCATCCAACATCAGTGGACATGTCAACATGTTGGCTCACAACCTCTTCGTGCCTCAGTTTTCCCATTCTTAAAGTGGGAATAATAATACTTATTTACATTTTGTAAACGCATTGAGATCAATGGGTGGAAAGTGTGATATTATAACTTATTATCAAGTGACAGATTTTTCAAAAGTCCAGTATATTTATTTAGCTGTTTGGGACATGGACTATCTTGTGTTCTGTGTTTGTACAGAGCCTAACACAATGGGGTTATGATCCATGACTGGGGCTCCTAGGTGCTACTGCTACTAATAAAAATAATTAGCTTTAGCAGTTTAGCATATCTATTGTACCTAATTGAAAACTACAAACATAAACCAAATCAAATGTACACAACACTAGCTTCTTTCATCTCTCGCATTAAGTCATTTGAACAATCAAGTTATCACTAATTCCTTTTAAACCTCTTATTGCAAAACTGGAACTTTAATTTTGGAACCCACACTAAACTCTTTGGAAATTAAAAAGAATGCCTAACAAATACTCAGTTTCCTAATGCTTAAGTATATTAAGGAAAAGATAACCCAATCTATAATTATTTGTAGATGGGCACGAAGACTTGAAATGTCACTGGCATTTTGAAAGAAAATACTTGCCTTACTGCAAAATCTACTACTCTGTTTTTTTTTTCTAAACTGCATATTAATTACTATTAAACAACTGATATGGTATGTTCAGGCTAAAGTCATTTTAATTAAGTCCGTTTAATCCTCTGCAAGCTTGCAAAAGTAATTATGCTGCAA
This sequence comes from Lepidochelys olivacea, assembly GCF_965140295.1. Lineage (NCBI taxonomy): Eukaryota > Metazoa > Chordata > Testudines > Cheloniidae > Lepidochelys > Lepidochelys olivacea. The sequence goes on from NC_140412.1 coordinate 15,045,472, forward strand.
CTCCATCTAACCCTGTCTAATCAAGATTTCATTTTGTTCATCTGCTGCTCCTGAGCTGGGTGACCTTTCTTCTTGCATACCGGCCACACTAAGTAGAATGAGTTTCTTTGTTAGCCAGAAGGAACCTTTGCCACTTTGATCAGCTCTTCATGACAGACTGTGAACTCTTATCACCTGGATTAGCCCAGTTAAAATAAATTAATAAAACCCAACAGCATTGGCTGTGCCTTGAATTTGATAGCAGGGTTTTACTGAATTGGAAGCAATGAAGGCACAGGCCATATTTATATGTATTTATGGATATGTTTCTTAGCTTTGACCTATGGGGCCTCACAAAGGCAGAAACGTCTCTGTGTACCATAATATCCCTGTGTCTATATTCTGAATAGAATTTGCTGCCATGTGCTCTTGTACACTCCATGATGCTTAATCCCATCCTGTACTGTATCTGAACAGATCCAATCTATTTTTATTTGAGCTATGTAATTTAGGTAGCATGGTCCAGTGGATAGGGGACTGGGGTGGGAGTCAGCCAAACTTAGTATAAATCAAGTGGCTGAAACCTCTGCTTTGGAGTAAAAGGTTTGAGTTCCATTCCACTTATGATAATGAAATCCTTAGCTAATCACACTAAATCACTCCCTTCTTGAATCTCTATCTCTATTTGTTCCGAGTCCTTCTTGCAAAATCCCTTCCCAAGACAAATGTCCATTCGATCCTCAGCCTTTCTGCCGTAGCTGCCATTGCAGGTGGCTAGTCTCCTGTCCGAGGATTAATATCTATCTTACTTATGGGAATGGGGAGACAGGAACAAAAAACTGTGGGATGGTGTCATATATTTGCATGGCATCCTTGCAACCCTGGAGGAAACTTACCTGTGGCACTGTTGTTAGTAGGTCGCCCAGCCAAGAAGTTGGGATTGTAATATTCTGGTAACCCTCCTTCTGGGGAACAGATAAAGTCAATTTGTTTTTCTAAGCAACGAAGATGGATGGATGTTTAGAAAATATGTAACTTCATAAAGAATGGCAAATTACGAATCTTTCAACCTTAACAGAGTGATCTTTGTGATAGTTTACTGCAGGTTTTGTCTCAATCTTAATATTCGGTTTCAGAGTAACAGCCGTGTTAGTTTGTATTCGCAAAAAGAAAAGGAGTACTTGTGGCACCTTAGAGACTAACCAATTTATTTGAGCATGAGCTTTCGTGAGCTACAGCTCACTTCATCGGATGCATACCGTGGAAACTGCAGCAGACTTTATATACACACAGAGATCATGAAACAATACCTCCTCCCACCCCACTGTCCTGCTGGTAATAGCTTATCTAAAGTGATCATCAAGTTGGGCCATTTCCAGCACAAATCCAGGTTTTCTCACCCTCCACCCCCCCACACACAAACTCACTCTCCTGCTGGTAATAGCCCATCCAAAGTGACAACTCTCTACACAATGTGCATGATAATCAAGGTGGGCCATTTCCTGCACAAATCCAGGTTCTCTCACCCCCTCACCCCCCTCCAAAAAACACACACACAAACTCACTCTCCTGCTGGTAATAGCTCATCCAAAGTGACCACTCTCCCTACAATGTGCTTGTTAATCAAGGTGGGCCATTTCCAGCACAAATCCAGGTTTTCTCACCCCCCAACCCCCATAGACACACAAACTCACTCTCCTGCTGGTAATAGCTCATCCAAAGTGACCACTCTCCCTACAATGTGCATGGTAATCAAGGTGGGCCATGTCCAGCACAAATCCAGGCTCCCCCCCCCTTTTTTTTTTCCCCCGGGGACACACACACACACAAACTCACTCTCCTGCTGGCAATAGCTCATCCAAACTGACCACTCTCCAAGTTTAAATCCAAGTTTAACCAGAACGTCTGGGGGGGGGGGGGTAAACAAGGGGAAATAGGCTACCTTGCATAATGACTTAGCCACTCCCAGTCTCTATTTAAGCCTAAATTAATAGTATCCAATTTGCAAATGAATTCCAATTCAGCAGTTTCTCGCTGGAGTCTGGATTTGAAGTTTTTTTGTTTTAAGATAGCGACCTTCATGTCTGTGATTGCGTGACCAGAGAGATTGAAGTGTTCTCCGACTGGTTTATGAATGTTATAATTCTTGACATCTGATTTGTGTCCATTTATTCTTTTACGTAGAGACTGTCCAGTTTGACCAATGTACATGGCAGAGGGGCATTGCTGGCACATGATGGCATAGATCACATTGGTGGATGTGCAGGTGAACGAGCCTCTGATAGTGTGGCCCATAAAGCTAGCTTTAGCATTATTTTTATTTAGCAGTAACACAATGAACCTACAGGTTTGTCTCCTGTCAAACATTCAGCAGTCATAGATATTTAGGTCAGAAGGGACCATTATGATCATCTAGTCAGCATAAGGAGGCCTATTAACTTTGGCACAGATAAGTGGCCCAACAGTCACCCCAAAGTTTTGGGGAACTGGAATAGAGTGTTGTCAGGGTTCCCTCCCCACCCTGAACTCTAGGGTACAGATGTGGGGACCCACATGAAAGAACCCCTAAGCTTATTTTTACCAGCTTAGGTTAAAAATTTCCCAAGGCACAAATTTCGTCTTGTCCTTGAACCATATGCTGTCACCACCACATGATTTAGATAAAGAACAGGGAAAGGACCACTTGGAGTTCCTATTTCCCCAAAATATCCCCCCAAGCCCTTACACCCCCTTTCCTGGGGAGGTTGAGAATAAACAAGATGAGCACAAACCAGCCTTGGATTTTTAAGACCCAGAAAACCCAATCAGATTCTTAAAAAACAGAACTTTATTAGAAGAATAAAAAAAGATAAGAGAACAACTCTGCAAGATCAGAATGGAAGATAATCTTACAGGCAGTCAGATTCAAAACATAGAGACTCCCTCTAGGCAAAACCTTAAGTTACAAAAAGACACGGAAACAGGAATACACTTTTCCTCCAGCACAGTGAATTTCACAAGCCAAAAAAAAGAAAACCTAACACATTTTCTAGCTAGATTACTTAGTAACTTTACAGGAGTTGAAGGGCGTGCATCCTTGATCTGTTCCCATCACAGGTATCACACAGACAGACCAAAGCCTTTTTTCCCCCCTCCAGATTTGAAAGTATCTTGCCCCCTCATTGGTCATTTTGGGTCAGGTGCCAGCCAGGTTACCCGAGCTTCTTAACTCTTTCCAGGTGAAAGGACGTTGCCTCTGGCCAGGAGGGATTTCATAGCACTGTGGACAGAAGGGTGGTTCCCCGTCCCTTTATATTTGTGACAAGTGTGTAAGGGGGGAGTTTATTCATAACGACACCAGTCAATCACAGGAACTTGAACTAATACCAGCGTTTGGATATTGTAGGATAGAACATTTGCAGATGTCTGACGTGTGCACCACGGCAACAAATTGACACATACAATAATAAGCTGAGATCGTTAATATACTAACCTAGAGGAGAGGAGCACCCCAACCCTAGTAGGGTGATGAAATACAAATAAGGAAGAGGGGAGAAACCTCCACTGAATATGCATTAGACATAGTGGTGTCAGCATAACATATTATGAAAGTTGTATCTCAGCCTGTGTGCGGGAGGAAAGAGAGGTGAGGAAGATGGTGGTTAACATTTCAGGTTGTTCTGCGAGGGACGGTGTATGTATATGGATGTTCAGATGTACATCCTGTAGTATCTCTACCTGCCTTGCTGGGTTACAGTATTTGTAACTTTGCTAAATGTATTAATAAACTATTGTAAATACAGAAGAGTTCCTAAAGTGTGAGTGATGCAACTCTGCACTTTGGGGTTCACAACTGAACAGCACTTTTAATAATACTGGGACTGATTTTGGGACAAGAACCTGTCAAACCTCAGAGTGATTACTTGGAATTCTTAAATTGTCAATACAATTAATACATAATCTATATATCAGGCTACAATATTTTCTTATATTTCTCTTTTCTTTGTATATTTAATTTCTTCCTTTGTACAAACGAGGATCTTTGAAAACTTTTTGTAACCCAGATTAAACAACCTATCTGCACTAACACAGAAACGATTGTTTTTTAAAAGGGCCACCTTCAATTTACTTCATGGCTGTCTTTGTAATCTGTTAATAGATGGCATAGGGATTGAATCATAGAATAACAGAGTTGGAAGGGACCTCTGGAGGCCATCTAGTCCAACCCCCTGCCCAGAGCAGGACCAATTCCAACTAAATCATCCCAGCCAGGGCTTTGTCAAGCCTGACCTTAAAAACTTCTAAGGAAGGGGATTCCACCACCTCCCTGGGTAACGCATTCCAGTGTTTCACCACCCTCCTAGTGAAAAAGTTTTTCCTAATATCCAACCTAAACCTCCCGCACTGCAACTTGAGACCATTACTCCTTGTCCTGTCATCTGCTATCACTGAGAATAGTCTAGATCCATCCTCTTTGGATCCACCTTTCAGGTAGTTAAAAGCAGCTATCAAATCCCCCCTCATTCTTCTCTTCCATAGACTAAACAATCCCAGTTCCCTCAGCCTCTCCTCATAACTCATGTGTTCCAGTCCCCTAATCACTTTTGTTGCCCTCCGCTGGACTCTCTCCAATTTCTCCACATCCTTCTTGTAGTGTGGGGCCCAAAACTGGACACAGTACTCCAGATGAGGCCTCACCAATGTCGAATAGAGGGGAACGATCACATCCCTCGATCTGCTGGCAATGCCCCTACTTATACACCCCAAAATGCTATTGGCCTTCTTGGCAACAAGGGCACAGTGTTGACTCATATCCAGCTTCTTGTCCACTATCACCCCTAGGTCCTTCTCTGCAGAACTGCTGCCGAGCCATTCGGTCCATAGTCTGTAGCGGTGCATGGGATTCTTCCATCCTAAGTGCAGGACTCTGCACTTGTCCTTGTTGAAGCTCATCAGATTTCTTTTGGCCCAATCCTCCAATTTGTCTAGGTCCCTCTGGATCCTATCCCTACTCTCCAGCATATCTACCACTTGTCCCAGTTTAGTGTCATCCGCAAACTTGCTGAGGGTGCAATCCACACCATCCTCCAGATCATTAATGAAGATATTGAACAAAACCGGCCCCAGGACCAACCCTTGGGGCACTCCGCTAGATACTGGCTGCCAACTAGACATGGAGCGATTGATCACTACCCGTTGAGCCTGACAATCTAGCCAACTTTCTACCCACCTTGTAGTGCATCCATCCAGCCCATACTTCTTTAACTTGCTGACAAGAATACTGTGGGAGACCGTGTCAAAAGCTTTGCTAAAGTCGAGGAATAACACGTCCACTGCTTTCCCTTCATCCACAGAACCAGTTATCTCATCACAGAAGGCAATTAGATTAGTCAGGCATGACCTTCCCTTGGTGAATCCATGCTGACTGTTCCTGATCACTTTCCTCTCCTCTAAGTGCTTCAGAATTGATTCCTTGAGGACATGCTCCATGATTTTTCCGGGTACTGAGGTGAGGCTGACCAGCCTGTAGTTCCCAGGATCATCATTCTTCCCTTTTTTAAAGATGGGCACTACATTAGCCTTTTTCCAATCTTCTGGGACTTCCCCCGATCACCACGAGTTTTCAAAGATAATGACCAATGGCTCTGCAATCACAGTCGCCAATTCCTTTAGCACTCTCGGATGCAACTCGTCCGGCCGCATGGACTTGTGCTCGTCCTTGCATTGTTCCTACCTTAGGGAAGGGTTACATTTTTATTGACTTTATGTGCAGCACATATATTATGTCCTAATGAAATACTGCAATGCTTTGTATACCCCATTCTAGCCAAAGAAAGCAAATCACTTTAAAAATATTGATGACATCACCCCAGGGAGCTGGCCGGTTTGGTCGTTCAAAGAAGGCTAAACAAAGGCATGGAGAGGTGAAGGCCCAAACTTTCAAAAGTGGTGTCTAATGTTGGTTGCCCAAGTTTAAAGCACCAGACCAGGGGTTCTCAAACTGCGGGTCAGGACCCCTCAGGGGGTTGCAAGGTTATGACATGGGGGGGGGTCACAAGCTGTCAACCTTCACCCCAAACCCCACTTTGCCTCCAGCATTTATATTGGTGTTAAATATAAAAAACACATGTTTTTAATTTATAAGGGGGGGGGTCGCACTCAGAGGCTTGCTATGTGAAAGGGGTCACCAGTACAAAAGTTTGAGAACCACTGCACCAGACTGTGATTTCCACAGGTGCTGAGCACTCACAATGGGAATTGCAGGTGCCCAGTACTTAGGCCATTTATATTGAGGTGCCTAATTTCAGAGACCTACATTTGAAAATGCTGGACTTAGTCCCTTTGTCCTTAAGTGAAGTTCACATACAAACAAGGCTCCTGTGCCAACCAAGCACTTAGACGTGCTCACCTTAAAGAATGTGATTAGTCCCAGTGAAGTCATTGAAGCCAAAGGAACTACTTATGTGCTTAACGTTGAGCACATACCTAAGTACTTTGTTGGGCCAGATTCTGTGATCTTTGGGCAACAGTGAAAGGAAGAGGGCATAAAGAACCTCCGCCCTATTCTCCTGTGCTCTGCCAGTGCAGGGACAGTGCTCTCTGCAACCTGGTGATGGGAAAAGAGAAAAAATACTGGCTAGAACCATGGTAAACTGAGCTGGTTGGCAGGTGACCCTTGACCACATCAATGATAATCATAGAAATGTAGGACTGGAAGGGACCTTGAGACCATCTAGGAAGGGACCATCTAGTCCTGTCCCCTGCACTCAAGGCAGGACTAAGTAATAACTAGACCATGCCCGACATGTGCTTGCCTAACCTGTTCTGAAAAATCTCCAATGTTGGAGATTCCCCAACCTCCCTAGGCAATTTATTCCAATAATCTAAATTTTCTGTGATACAATAAATAATCCAAAATCAAAGGAATTGTGAAACAGCAGCAGTCTTTTCAGTATTAAGCACAAGTCTTCCTTGTGGAGGGTTTTCATTTCTCCAGAAAGATTTGCTTTACCTCCCAGGGAGCAGTCAAATTCCAAACCAATTAAGAAGACACAGACTGTGTCTCAGATTTGGATAGAAAATGAGCCTGATCTTGTGATCAGTGTGGGAGAACTGGCAATTGGGCTATAGGTTCCACTCTTAGTGCCAGAAGATCTGAAAATGAAAACTGACATGTCCAAGATGGAGCATTAGTATCACCTGGGCCTTGTCTGGTTTGATCTTCCTTATGAAACTTGGAATAAGAGGATATGGAGGGAACACCATGCAGGAACATATGAGTCCAGTCTCAGAGGAACACCTCTATGTTATTTTGAGGCTGAGACATTACAGAAGTTATTGATTTCTGAATTTCCTAGAATTTGTTGTTTGAACAATAGGCAACTCGGCTCTAAGTGATTCAGTGGCAGAACCAGAAAAAGGACCTAGTCACCTGTTCTCCTGACACCCCCATCTCCCATATGTGCTTAATAATACAAACCTTGGTGTATGTACAGTGCCCTTCATGCCAATGATGTCAAAGTGAATCACAATCAGTCAGAGAGATGGTCCTGAATCAAAACTCCAGAACTGAACACTCTTGACCTTGGGGAAGTTTGTATCTGATTGGAACTGTGCAATATGGAACCTCTTTCTATCTATACTGTCTAGGCCACAAAATGTCTTTGCAAGGTAGGCAGAATAGTTTTTGTTATGATCCAATTTAAATTACAGAAAGGTTAAGTGATTTAACCAGAATCAGTATCAGAGCTGGGATTAGATAATACATTATTGTCTGTTATTGCTATTTATTATATTTACTGTACCCAACAGTAAGCACTTTGCAGAGCAAACAGGCCCTGCCCCAGAAAGCTCACAATCTGAGACTTAATGTGATGAATGGGGGTTAACAACTGTACAAAAAGGATGGGGAATGGAAAAATGGGGGTTACTAAAATAAAACCACACTACTGGTGAGTAGGGAAGACCTTGCAGAAGAACTGGTTGTAGGGGGCAACCTTGGTTTGAGTGATCATGAGCTAATTCAGTTTAAACTAAAAGGAAGGATAAACAAAAATAACTCTGCAACTAGGGTCCTTGATTTCAGAAGGGTAAACATAAAAAAAATTAAGGCAACTAGTTAGAGAAGTAGACTGGACTGAAGAATTCAATGATCTGAATGCAGAGGAGATTGGAATTACTTTAAGTCGAAGTTGCAGGAACTATCTGAAGCCTGCATCCCAGAAAATCATAGGGAAGGATTGCAGACCAAGATGGATGAGCAAGCATCTCAAATAGGTTATTAAGAGAAAGCAGAAATCCTACCAGGCATGGAAGATGGGATGGATCAGCAAGGAAAGCTACTGTTTGGAGGTCAGAAAGTGTAGGGGAAAAGAACTGCCAAAAGCCAAGCAGAGCTGGACTTTGCAAAGGAAATTAAAACCAATAGTAGAGGGTTCTATGGCCATATAAATAGAAAATAAGGAAAGAAGATGCTGGACTTCTAAATGCTGAGGATCAGGTGGATATTAAAGATGACATAGGCATGGCCCAACACCTAAACAAATACCTTCTCTCAGTTTGTAATAAGCGTAATGAGAAGCTTAGGGGTAGTGGCAGGGTGGCTAATGGAAATGAGGATATGGAAATTTACCGATGTGGAAGTCAAACTCAAACAGCTTAATGGAACGAAATGGGCCAGGATAATCTCCATCCAAGAATATTAAAAAAACTGGCACATGAAATTGGAAGCCCAATACCAAGGGTTTTTAATGAATCCATAAACTTTAGGTTCATACCCTATGACTGGAGAATTGCTAAGATAGTGCCTACTTTTAAGAAAGGGGGAAAATGTGATTCAGAAAACTAGAAGTCTGTTAGTTTGACCTCAATTGTCTGCAAGGCTTTGTAACAAATGTTTAAAGAGAAAGTAGTTAAACTCATAGGTAAATGGTAACTGGAATAAAATACATTATGGTTTTACAAAAGGTAGATTGTGCCAGGCTAGCCTGATCTTTCTTTGAGAAGATAACTGATTTTTAGACAAAGGGACATGCAGTAGATCTAATCTACCTGGATTTCAGTAAAGCATTTGATACAGTTCCACATGGGAAATTATTAGTTAAATTGGAGAAGATGGAGATTAATATGAGAATTGAAAGGTGGCTCAGGAACTAGTTAAAGGGGAGACTACAACGGGTCATACTGAAAGGTGAACTCTCAGGCTGGAGGGAGGTTACTAGAGGAGTTCCTCAGGGATCAGTCTTGGGACCTATCTTATTTAACATTTGTATTAATGATCTTGGCACAAAAAGTTGGAGTGTGCTAATAAAATTGGCGGATGACACAAAATTGGGAGGTATTGCCAATATAGAGGAGGACCAGAATATCATACAAGAAGATCTGGATGATCTTGAAAACTGGAATAATAGAAATGGGATGAAATGCAACAGTGCAAAGTGCAAGGTCACACACTTAGGGACTAACAAGAATTTTTGCTATAAGCTGCGGACTTAACAGTTGGAAGTGGCAGAGGAGGAGAAAGACCTGGGTGTATTGGTTGATCACAGGATGAGTATGAGCTGCTAATGTGGTGCAGCAGTGAAAAAGACTAATGCAGTTCTAGGATGCATCAGGCGAAGTGTTTCCAGCAGAGATAAGGAAGTTTTAGTACCGTTATACAAGGCTCTGGTGAGACCTCATCTGGAATAGTGTGTGCAGTTCTGGTCTCCCATGTTTAAGAAAGATGAATTTGGACAGGAACAGATGCAGAGAAGGGTTAGTAGGATGATCTGAGGCATGGAAAACCTACCTTATGAAAGGAGACTCAAGGAGCTTGGCTTGCTGAGCCTCTATAAATACATCAGAGGGATAATTACCAGGGTGGGGGAGGAGATATTTAAGTTAAGCACCAAAGTTGACACAGGAACAAATGGATATAAACTGGCCATCAACAAGTTTAGGTTGAAATTAGGCAAAGGTTTCGAACCATCAGAGGAGTGAAGTTCTGGAACAGCCTTCCAAGGGGAGAAGTGGGGGCAAAAACATCTAACTGACTTCAAGACTGAGCTTGATTAGTTTATGGAGGGGATGGTATGATGAAACTGCCTACCACGGCATGTAGCTGATCTGTGACTGCTGGCAGCAAATATCTCCAATGGATGATGATGGGACACTAGATGGGGAGAGCTCTGAGAATTCTTTCCCAGGTGTCTGGCTGTTGGGTTTTGCCAAAATGCTCAGGGTCAACTGACTGCATATTTGGCATTGGGAAGGAATTTCCCCTGGATCAGACTGGCAGAGACCCTGGGGTTTTTTCACTTTTCTCAGCAGCATGGGGTCACTTGCAGGTTTAAACAAGCATAAATGATGGATTCTCTGTAACTTGCAGTCTTTGAATCCTGATTTGAGGACTTCAGTAACTCAGCCAGAGGTTATGGGTCTATTTACAGGAGTGGGCAAGGTTCTGTGGCCTGCAATGTGCAGGAGCTCAGACTAGATGATCATGATGTCTTAAAGGCCTTAAAGTCTCTGAGTCTGAATTTGAGTTGCTCCATTTAGCCACATGCATATCTGGGAGGATTAATTAACAAATATAATTCCACTGCCTCACTTCTTTGGGGCATTGTAGGAGGAATGATCAAAACATATTTATTTAATGTTTGTATAGCTAGAGCTGCCCAAACTCAGATTGGGATCCTTTGTAGTATGTGCTGTATAGACATACAGGAAACCATAGTCCCTGTCTTAAAAAGCTTTCTATCTTAGCCCTGGTCTACACTGGGGGAGGCGGGGAATTGGTCTAAGTTATGCAACTTCAGCTATGTGAATAACGTAGCTGAAGTCAACGTACTTAGATCGACTTACCGTGGTGTCTTCACCACGGTGAGTCAACTGCTGCTGCTCCCCCGTTGACTCCACCTGTGCCTCTCTCGGCGGTGGAGTACAGGAGTCGACGGGAGAGCGCTGGGGGGTTGATTTATCGCGTCTAGGATAAATGCGATAAATCAATCCCCGCTGGATTGATCACTGCTCTCCGATCTGGCGGGTAGTGTAGACATACCCTAAGAGTTAGATTCCAATATACTTACTCCCTCTGAAGAAGTCCAAGGTTACATTCCCACTGAAGTCACTGGGACCATTTGTACAATAGGGTGCTACCCAATATGAATAAGGGTATCAGAATCTGGTCCTAAATAGACAACACAGAAAATATCGATAGACACCAGATTTTTCAGAAGCTCTCAGTGTTGGTCTAATTTGGTTGTCAGTGGGAGTTTTACCAATGACTTCAGTAGGAGCAGAGTTAGACCAACTCTGAACTCCTTTAAAAATTGCAGCTTAAATCTATAGCACTGTAAAACAGAGCAATGCAGAAAAGCTAACTGGAGTGTGTTACATCAATTAAGCACATCAACAACTGGTTTCACTGAACTTTCTGTGTAAGAAAGAAATCCATTTAGCATCCGAGGCTGACTCACGATGTCAAAGGTTATTTAGTAATTGACTCTTTTGCTTGGAGATTGCTTATTACCTTTCAGCATGGCCCTCCTGTGAGACTACGGGAGCTTAGAGCAGTACGCGGAACTGCCATTTGGGAATTCTAATGGAAAAATCATTCTTTTCAAAGGACATCAAAGGGTCACTCTTGTTTTCTGTTTTACCTTCTTCTGGTCCCTTTTAATTTCGAAAAGCTCCAGGCCTGACATGCAGCCATTTAATTTACAAATTTAATTTTGTAAACTGACTCGGCTGAGAGTGACCCAAGCCAAGAGGGCATGTCCCAACTTTGTCTCTGGAAGTAGTGCTGGGAGATAACAGGCTTTCTAGTCACCAACACACGACAACTGAGCAAGAAGAGGAGGAGGAGAAAAGACTTCTGAAAAACCTTAGGGCCTCTTAGGGCCTGACCCAATGCCCAATTGAGATCAAGGAGGTTCTTCCCATTGACTTCAGTGGGCTTTGGATCACACAGTTTTCTCTAATAAGCTTCTATGCAATATAGTATAGCTGTCTCAGGATATTAAAGAGACAAGGTGGGTGAGATAATATCTTTTACTGGGACAACTTCTGCTGGTGAAGGAGACAAGCTTTTGAGCCACACAGAGCTCTTCTTTGAGTCAGGACCTGTGTGGCTCAAAAGCTTGACTCTCTCACCACCAGAAGTCAGTCACACACAGTCTCTCTATTTAGCTTCGGCAGTTCTCCTCTAGTTATTGTAACTGGTAACAGCACTGCTACGGGTAGGGATAAAGGCAGCAGCATTGTATGGGGCCATGGGGAAGAGAAGGCCCACATAGAAGTATTTGCTTAAACCCTTGTAACATCTTTGCCCCCTTAGGTTTTATCATGCAAATATCTACCATGTGCCGTTTCAGTTGAGTACAGGATGTGCCTCCTGCAAGGGTACCATGGCCTGCACTTGTGGTAGGATGGATTCAGTAATCTGGTAGGGCTTTTCCAAATCTAACATGATGTGATCCTATTTAGCACCTACAGAGAGCATTTCAGTTGAGATCAAAGTACTGAACAACCATTAACACTTATGATACTGCTGGGAGCCAACTACGGGAATGGGTATTTGGATACCACTATGATGGGCACTGCATAGTAAGAGGATAGATTAACTATGTCCCGGTGACTGAATTGATAAGGTATCCACTCCCAGTTTACTGGCAGACGCAGGCAGAGAGTAGAATTGCTAGCAAATCAGTGTCAGAGCCAGGAAGAGAACTCCAGAATCTCCAGTGCTCTCCCCACTTTCAAAGAGTTTATTTTTTACAAACGCAAGCAGAAACCTTTTTGGCAGCTCACAGTGCATGAGCATAGAGGGCCTGACCTTGCAAGGTTGCATCCTGCACAGATGCCTGAATGTCCTCAGCATTTGTGGGAAGTGAGGGTGCCCAGTACCTTCCAGGATTGGGCTCAGAGTCAGATACCATGATGGAAACAAGTACAATGCTTTTTGTCTGTATCTGTCCATAATAATTCCTTGTTCCAACATTTTGAATCCAGTTCTATTTCTTTGGCTAAAAGAGTAACCCGGAGCTCCTGGGGGAGACCATTATCACACAGGTTTTAGCTCAATCTTTCTCCCCAAAGCAGCCATTAAAGGCTGCTGCTTTTCAAAGCGTGTTTGCTGCAGATAGGTAGCCATGGGGAAAAATGCCCAATAGAAACAGCACTGTAGCTCACGGAGAAGCATTAACATGCAGCGTCACCTTTGGGAGACAGGAGTGCAGTGCTCAGATTGAAATGTGGCAGGTTTCTTTCATCCATGAAAAGAATTGCAAAGGGATGTCAGCATTTGTCACAGCTATGTCTGGGGCTGTGTTTAGTCTTTTAAAGCGAATCAGAGATTTGTAACCTATTATTTCATACAATTGCCACTTCAAAGCCTATGCTGGCTATATAATTTCTTTTTGAATTGATGAGGCACTCTGCTTTTGCCAGCCTTTACTTTTTCACAGTTGCTTCTGGGTCTGATTTGTCTCACAGAGATATGAGACGTTGGCTTTGACAGCATCAAATCATACCTGGGTTAAAACTAGTCCCTTTTCTTCCTTCTTTATGTAAGCAGGGTCTGAATGAGCTCTCTCCTGGCATCTAGTGGTACACTGGGGGAACAGACTTCAGGAACAGACTATGTTTGCATAGACACGTCTACTTTGCCTAGGTGTGCAGCATGATTGAGCAGTTTTGCCAGAATGATCAGTTTTAGTTGATGTTAGGTTACAAATTGTTCTAGTATTTGAGTGCAAGGGTAGTGAAATGTTATCCTTATTGTACGAGGAAAGGGCAGCAGAACTGGGCCTAGCATGCCCTGATTGACGGGGTTGCCCTAAACTCAGCCTCACTTGCTAAGCAGCAGGTAGGGATGCCTAATCCCAGTGAAGATGAGCAAGTGAACTCAGGGGACAGGTGTTCTTATCTGGTGGTGTGAACTCTGCCTAAACAGTCTCATTTCTTCTGTACCAGAAGGGACACTGCATGGTTAGACCTGAAACACTATTGTGAATCAAAACCAATATTTTTCATACAGAAGTGTAGCACTTCTGAGACTCTGGACACCAAGAGGGGCATAAAAATGAAAGCTTATTTGGGGCAAGGGGGAGATGAATCTAACTGAATACTTAGCATCTTCATAGTTCTGGAAATGGTCATAGGTTCAAGGGGGGGTGTGAGGGTTGTGCTTATTTTTTCCAAACCTGGTTCACTTATCTGATCCAGAATAGCTAATCTATCAACCTGCTGATCACAGTGCAGCTGGTAAGGGATCCCTTCTCACCATACTTATGTCTATGGGCTATGTCTAACTAAACTTCTTTATAACTGTATGATAAATAAATAAGTAAAAGTTACTCATGCTCTGTAGGAGAGAGATGAGGAATTGATTCTTCTTCAGTTTTATTTTTTATTTTATAGAGGTGTCTTCCAAAAACAGTTTCCTTACCACTGAACCTGCCAGGAAACCTGCCAGTGGAGTCTTGAATCTCTCCAGCTCTGCCATCAATAATTTCTAAAGAGAAAAAGCAAACTCACCTGCACTGTATTTGTGATATCTCTACCCTGCAAGGGCACACATCTGCAAACTGCGCAGCTGTGCCTTTGTAATTCAACAGTATGCTTTCCTGTACCACCTAGATATGAGGCGGTATGTGTTAATGATCCAGTAATACAAGCCTTGGGTGTCTGGGGCACACGGCTGAGACACGTATTAATGAATCTATCAAACACACCATGGAGACTGGAATCTTAACAGTATGTTGGTTCCATGTCTATTATGGCAATTACATTTGTATGTGGTAGGTGGAGGGAGTATAGCTGAGCAGCAAGAGGTACATAGTGGGAGCGTTTGTCAATCCAAAGCATGGGCTGTGTCCACTGGCACATGTGTAGGTCCACAGCGCAGAAAGGGAGATTCAGCCCTGTCCAGATCCAGGCCTGCTGTATATATCCACTATTCTGTGCTGCTTATACAGAAGACAATTAATCTGAGCAGGCGTGAACTTTTTAATCTCTTCTGAAACTGCGGTATGCAGGGAACACTGCTTTCTGACCCTGAAGAATGGAACCTTCTCACTCATCCCAGATCAAATCTTGTGATGTTCCTGCCCTGCTCAATTCTGTCTCTGGGCTTAATTATACAAGCCAGTAAGAAAATTAGTTGAAACAGTGTCTTTTTGTTAGGTCTCAGTTACTTCAAGCCAGCAGGCACATAGGGAAGGTCTACACCGGAGCTGGAATTGTAATGTCCAGCATTGGCAGACATACCTGTGCTAGCTCTGATGAAGCTAGTATGCTAAAAACAAGAGAGTAGCTGTGGTGGTTGTAGCCACCCAAGTATCTACCTAATGTTTCTGATGGGATTGTATGCGGGCAACCAGCCCATCCCACCCACCATAGCTACACTTTTATTTTTAATATGCTAACTTGATCAAAGCTAGTACAGGTATGTCTACCCGAGCTGGAGTTTATACCTTCTGCTCCAGAATAGACATATCCAGCAAACTCAAGGGCAAGCACCTGCAGGGGTAACTCACTCCTTAGTTATACACTAACTGGGTAAAGCAAGTTCATAATGTTTAAACATAAGAACAACCATGCTGGGTCAGACCAAAGGTCCATATAGCCCAGTATCCTGTCTTCTGATAGTGGACAATTCTAGGTGTCCCAGAGGGAATGAACAGAACAGGTAATCATCAAGTGATCCATCCCCTGTCACCCATTCCCAGCTTCTGGCAAACAGAGGCTAGGGACACCATCTCTGCCCATCCTGGCTAATAGCCATTGATTTTTAGGTTTTATAAGACCTCATGTGAAAAGATTTTTTTCAGGAGGCAAACTTCTCCTCCTCCCTTATATTTTGTTTGAATTTAAACATCCTATAGCAATATTGGAAACCCAGACAGAATCATATGTATGGAATCACAGACCTCAAGCAAGAGGCATTTATTATTTGAAAAAGAATAAACTAAAAAAGGCTCTGAACCATAGATGAGCAAACAGGTTTCTGCACAGATTGAATTCCAGTTTTGTGTCTGAGCTTTATTTGAGATAACGTCCTGTCTGGAGCTCTATACAGAATACAGAGACTGTATTTAGGAGCTGAATAGTATAATGCAAATATCACCATCATTGGCGATCCCTCGATTCGAGGATGACCACAGATTTACATATGGGTCCTGAGATGACTCAGGAGTCTGATCCTAGAACCACAGATGCACTCGCAGTAGGTGCTGACATTTCCTGGCATTAATTAAATTCAAGGCCTTGTGCTCATATAGAAGAGCCTGTTAAGTCTAGCTTCACTGTCACAAGTGAATGAAATGCAAAAAAAGGGTGCGGGGGAGAGTATAAATGGTAAATTAGATTTTAAAAGAAATTACTCGTTTTGTTAATCTATAGAGTTACTTTCTTTAAAGTCAAGAGATAAGTAGTTCAGAGCCGCTATATAAATTCATTTGTAATACTTTGGATACATCCCCATTCCTTGAATACGTTAATCAGAAACACATAAACACAATGTTGGTGGAGCTCCCTTGTCCCCCTGATCTCAGATCCTGCTAAGGATACAATGTATGTGAAAAATCAAACTCTATCCTTTCTGCTTGAGACAACATCATTTAGAATCACAACAATACTGATTTGAAGAGAGGAACTTGATTTCCATTATCTAACTCTGACTGCTGCTGTTTGAAATGAAGAAGAAATTCTTTCGCTTCTGGTTCTTGTAAGCTGCAGTACCTCCCTACTGCTGGGCTCAATGTAGCAAAAACTTGATTTGTCAAGTGATCTGGAGAAACTTTGACATGAAGCTTTTAAAGAGAATACTTAAAGAGGTGTCGATCCATAACATATGGAGCTGAGAGACTAAAGTGGCACTGGAGTTTTGAACAGTTGTCTACTTTTCAGCCCTATTCCTAAAGTGATTTATTTTTAGAGGCGGGAATGGAGCCTCCAACTCATGCTTAGTAGGGTGACTATAACATTCAAGCTTGTTACTTTTATGCGTGCTAGTGAGGACTAATGGCTTTCAGAAGGCAGGTGCTCAGTGCTGTCTGAAAAACAGGCCCTTTCAAGGCTTCTTAAATTGAAGCACCCCAAATCACTAGATCCTGTTTTAAAACATAGGCTTACATAATTGTTAAGTTTCAGAGTAACAGCCGTGTTAGTCTGTATTCTCAAAAAGAAAAGGAGGACTTGTGGCACCTTAGAGACTAACCAATTTATTTAAGCATAAGCTTTCGTGAGCTCCAGCTCACTTCATCGGATGCATACTGTGGAAAGTGTAGAAGATCTTTTTATATACACACAAAGCATGAAAAAATACCTCCTCCCACCCCACTCTCCTGCTGGTAATAGCTTATCTAAAGTGACCACTCTCCTTACAATGTGTATGATAATCAAGGTGGGCCATTTCCAGCACAAATCCAGAGTTTAACAAGAACGTCTGGGGGCGGAGGGGGTAGGAAAAAACAAGGGGAAATAGGTTACCTGACATAATGAGTTAGCCACTCCCAGTCTCTATTCAAGCCTAAGTTAATTGTATCCAATTTGCAAATGAATTCCAATTCAGCAGTCTCTTGCTGGAGTCTGGATTTGAAGCTTTTTTGTTGTAATATAGCAACTTTCATGTCTGTAATCGCATGACCAGAGAGATTGAAGTGTTCTCCGACTGGTTTATGAATGTTATAATTCTTGACATCTGATTTGTGTCCATTTATTCTTTTACGTAGAGACTGTCCAGTTTGACCAATGTACATGGCAGAGGGGCATTGCTGGCACATGATGGCATAGATCACATTGGTGGATGTGCAGGTGAACGAGCCTCTGATAGTGGGGCTGATGTTATTAGGCTCTGTGATGGTGTCCCCTGAATAGATATGTGGGCACAGTTGGCAACGGGCTTTGTTGCAAGGATAGGTTCCTGGGTTAGTGGTTCTGTTGTGTGGTATGTGGTTGCTGGTGAGTATTTGCTTCAGGTTGGGGGCTGTCTGTAGGCAAGGACTGGCCTGTCTCCCAAGATTTGTGAGAGAGTTGGGTCATCCTTCAGGATAGGTTGGAGATCCTTAATAATGCGTTGGAGGGGTTTTAGTTGGGGGCTGAAGGTGACGGCTGGTGGCGTTCTGTTATTTTCTTTGTTGGGCCTGTCCTGTAGTACGTGACTTCTGGGAACTCTTCTGGCTCTATCAATCTGTTTCTTCACTTCCGCAGGTGCATATTGTAGTTGTAAGACTGCTTGATAGAGATCTTGTAGGTGCTTGTCTCTGTCTGAGGGGTTGGAGCAAATGCAGTTGTAACACAAATCAGATGTCAAGAATTATAACATTCATAAACCAGTCGGAGAACACTTCAATCTCTCTGGTCATGTGATTACAGACATGAAAGTTGCTATATTACAACAAAAAAACTTCAAATCCAGACTCCAGCGAGAAACTGTTGAATTGGAATTCATTTGCAAATTGGATAAATTAACTTAGGCTTGAATAAAGACTGGGAATGGCTAAGTCATTATGCAAGGTAACCTATTTCCCCTTGTTTTTTCCTCCCCCCCACCCCAGACGTTCTTGTTAAACCCTGGATTTGTGCTGGAAATGGCCCACCTTGATTATCATACACATTGTAAGGAGAGTGGTCACTTTAGATAAGCTATTACCAGCAGGAGAGTGGGGTGGGAGGAGGTATTTTTTCATGCTTTGTGTGAGTATAAAAAGATCTTCTACACTTTCCACAGTATGCATCCGATGAAGTGAGCTGTAGCTCACGAAAGCTTATGCTCAGATAAATTGGTTAGTCTCTAAGGTGCCACAAGTACTCCTTTTCTTTTTGCATAATTGTTAAGGGGCCTAGCAATACTCAGATGGGCCCCCAAGTACATATGCAAAGTGGGTGCCCCATCGCCTGAATTCTGAATTGGTCCCTTCCAATGACCGACCTCTTAGACATAAAAATATTCAGTACCTGTAATGTGGATGGGTTAATGCTAGCTACTATTACAATATTTCCTGAGAGAATATGTGCCCCCCAGAGAGTCATGTGACCCCTGGGCCGTAAAATAGTTTCCCCCCTTGAATCTAATTCCTTGAACCCAGAGAATCTTATACACATTAATACTTACAGGGCCAAATTCACCATTGATGTTGACTTCCCTGGAGTCCCACCAGCGAATCTGACCTAATGCCTCTAATTAAAAATAAAGGTATTTTGCTTACAGAAACATTTATCTAACAGGCACTCTAGAAAATAAATGTCTAATTTACAGGTGACTTGACTCCCTCCAGCTTTAAGACTCAATCAAGTAAATAGAAATGTAGTCTGTACATCAGCTTAAATTAATAGGAGATTAAACCTCTAGCTTAGTGCTGGGCAAAAAAAAATGTCCTTACTCATGTTATTAACAACATCTTAGATTACTAGAAGTGTACAGATGATTAAAAATATAATTTACTTTTCATCCTTTATGTTGCTTGTTTACTATTTCCATTCCCCTCAGGTTGGACAATGAAAAAAGAGGAGAAACTTTCACTTTTTAGTTGCTGCTAGGCTTTTTCTAGTTAGGTTCACTTCCTGGTTCTCATGCACTACCACTGAGGGTAGGTCTACACTTGAGCTGGTGTGTAGAGGACAGACACTGCATGCCCAGCTAGCCTGGGTAAAAATAGCACTGTAGAAGGCAAGGCAATGCTTAGGGGAATAAAAGCAGAGGCATGCCAGAACCCTAGGGTATATAGCCTACATGGCTCTCAATATGCCCAAGTAGTGCCGCCCATGTCCACACTGCTATTTGTAGCAGTGTAGTGTCCTACTGCCGCCCATGATTTTGGAGCCTTTCCCTGCCTCAGTGAAACACTCCGGCTGTGGGGAAAGGCTCTGGCAGCTTTCTGCTGCCTCGCGGCTGCCAGAGCCTTTCACTGTAGCATGTAGCTACACACTGCAGTGTGGACAGTCTGCCTTCCATGGCGGCACATAGCGACATGTTCCCTACGCCCAACCACAAGTGTAGACAAGGCCAATGTGTTGAGTCTGGCTTTAGCAGGCTCCAGAAGAATGGAATTAACTTTTAATTGAAAATGAATTAAGTATTAAAATGGAATGAACTTTTCATTGAAAAATTAAAAATGTATTTTTTAAGCAGAGGCAGGATGGTGTTTTGGTTAAGGCATTGGATGGGAATCCGTGAGATCTGGGTTCAGTTCTTCCCTCTGCCACACCTTGTGTGGCTTTAGGCAAATTGCTTAATCTCTGTGACTTGGTTCCTCAGCTGTACCATAGGGATAATAATCCTTTCCTTGTCCGTGTTGTCTATTTTAAAGACTGTAAACTTTTCAGGAGAGGAGGTTTTGGAACAAATTGATAAATGGATCAATAAGAAGTCACCAGGACCAGAGGTATTCACTCAAGAGTTCTGAAGGAATTCAAATATGAAATTGCAGAGCAACTAATTGTGGCATGTAACCTATCGCTTAAATCAGCCTCTGTACCAGATGACTGGTGGATAGCTAATGTAATCACAATTTTTTTAAATGCTACAGAGGTGATCCTGGCAATTACAGGCCAATAAGCCAAACTTCAGTACCAGACAATTGGTTGAAACTATAGTAAAGAACAGAATTATCAGACACATATGTAAACATAATACGCTGGGGAAGAGTCAACATGGCTTTTATAAAGGGAAATCATACCTCACCAATCTAGTAGAATTCTCTGAGGGAGACAACAAACGTGGACAAGGGTGATCCAGTTGATATAGGTTACTTGAACTTTCAGAAAGCCTTTGACAAGGCTGTTCAGCAAAGTAAGCAGTAATTGGAAAAGGGGGAAGGTCCTGTCATGGTCAATAATGTATTAAAAGGTAGGAAACAAAGGGTGGGAATAAATGATCAGTTTTTCCAATGGAGAGAGTTAAATAATGGGGACCCCGAAGGATCTGTACTGGGACCTGTGCTGTTCAACATACTCAAATGCTCTGGAAACGGGGGTGAACAGTGAGGTGGCAAAATTTGCAAACAATACAAAATTACTATCATTAAGTCCAAAGCTGACTGAAAAGAGTTACCATGGGATCTCCCTAAACTGGGTGACAAAATGGCTGATGATGGTCAGGGGTCAACTCCATGCTCCATGTGTCTCTAAACCTCCAACTGCCAGAAGCATCTACCACTGTGCAGTGTTAGAGACAGTATACTGGACTAGAAAGACCATTGGTCGGACATGGTATGGCTGTTCTTAAGTCAGTTGAAAGATTCCCATTGTCTTCAATCAGCTTTGGACCAGGCCCATGGTCCTCCTTACTTAAAATGGTGAAGGTTTTCTCATCTTAGGCTATCAACATAATTATCACACGCACACCCCTATAGAGATTCGACATACTACTAAATACATATATGTTTAGTAATACACCCAATCTCTACAAGCCCTTTTCTTTTATATGAGAGGACAATCCCTTCCTCTCCAGAATTCAAAGCCTGAAGTTCAGGTTTGATTACATCTTTGAAGTTCATGTATCTGTTTCCAGCAAGAGAGAGGTAAGTTTAGTATATAAAAAGAGTTGATACTGTTCAAGCCTGCCCAAAGATTTTATTTTATTAATATTACTGCTCCTGCCCCTATGTCCATGTCTTTGAGGTTGCTCTTGAGATCTTTCTGCTTCTAAGGTCTAAGTTGAAAGAAAAGTGGGATTCTCTAGTCCTTAGAAGTGGAAAATGCTCTGAAAAAAAAGGCCTATTCTTTGTAGGGATTAGAATCTGCTGCCCTGGCATTTAATACATCTTCCTACATGCCGTTTTAATTCTAGACGAAAAGCCATAGTTGTCTCAATATATTCTGAGTTGAACTGCTGCAATTTCCCTATAATTTTGTTCTTTCATATTTAGCTATAGGAGCTTAAATAATAAATTCCACCGGAAATGGAACTGATGGAATGTATTACCCCACATCAAACATTATTTTCCTATCAGTGTGCTTTTGAGCTAATAAATCCATCACAGCTGTTACCAAGTTTTAAAATGATATCTCCTCTACCCGAGATGGTTGGCATTGATTTTCAAAAGCACTTGATGTGCATGAAATATGGCTTTGTATATTACAAGGTTTAAACTTTAGAGACTCCTGTTTTAATTTACTGGAGTTCTCAAATGCTTTTGGCAAAGGAAGCAATCTGCCATATGAATAGTTTAGCGTCTGAAGCCAAACGTAATTAGAAATGTGTCCCCATCAGGATTCAGTCGTGGCTCTTTTACCGACTTTTTTTCTACAGTAGTAGTGTTTTTCTTTGTTTCACCGTTTTCCTGTGAAATAACATTTAAATTAATTGGCTTGCTCTGGATTTCTTGGCCTTCCCTAAACTGCCACTGAACAGGAGTCTCATGCCGTTCAGTGGGAGGTGACGACTATGAAGACAAAATGATTCCAAATGATGCTGATTAACTTTGATATATGTATATATGTATATATATATATTGGTCCTGCAATAGAAATACTTGATTAACTCACTGTTGTATGGCATGCTAACTGACCAGTAAATACAATATTACCATGAGAATGTTAGGAGTAGAGAAAGGCAAAATAGGGCTGAATTTCTGCTAACATGGCTGTAAATCTAAAGTAACTCCCATACATGTAAAGGGTGACGGTCTCGCAATTTGAAGATTATATGCAAATGATATGTCTTTATTTGCACATTCGATTAATATTCAACTTTCTTATTTACATAAATAACACCAACATGCGTATTGCTACCTTATCCCCATCACCTGGATCAATAACACCCACCCCTCTCAGACTTGCCTCATTTTGAGGAACCATTTCACCTCACAGGCCTTTCCCACATATAAAATTCAGATGAGGACGTGGGGTAGAATTAACTTTGGATGAGGTTCAGGCTGGGGACTTAGGGTATTTAGTAGGAAGGAGAGAGCTAGAATGGATGGGTAAAGTGGAGGCATGTGACTTGAGGGCTGGAATGGGCTAGGATTATGGTGTGGGGAGAACAGAAGGGCTGGATGGGGTTAGAGCTGGCATGTGTGACCGAGGGTGCTGGGATGGGGCTAAGAGGCATCAGATGGGGTGGGTTAGGCTGGAAGGCTTGGGAAAACAGTTGTCATGTGTCTGGAAGTGGTGAGGCCTTGGGTGTTGTGAAGGGGAAGTGGGAATACAGCTTTGGACTGAAGTGCCTTCTCAGCCTCCTGAGCGATCCTTCCCCCAAGAGAGCTGATTCTTATTGCGGATCTGGTGTGGGAAAGACAAGGGTGGGAGCCAAAAACACTTGGGTTGGCAGGTCTCCCTCATGGAACTAATGGCAGTTGTGAGCAACTGCCTAAATCTACCAGATAACAGAGGGATACCCGGGGCCTAGAGTGGTGACTACAGAACTGAGAGATGTACGCAGCTGTCTACAGTACTGCTGTCCACGTGGGAAATTCCGTAGGGTGACACTTCTAGGGAAAAGGTTCTCTCTTGACTGAGCAGTGGCACTCTAGGCATCTCACTGAATCTCTATGGTCCCTGCAGTACTTTGGTTTCTGCCATGGGTGCGAGATTCAGGCAGCCATGTGGAAGCCCAAGTGGAGGAGCCTTAAACGGGAATCTCCCAGGGAAAAGCAGGAGACTGCACCAAGAGCAAGTCAAAAGTAATAAATGAAGGGTGTGGGTCAAAATCTTTCTTTCTGAACGTTTTTCTTCCTGCCAAAACTCATATCCCTCTGATATCAGCACCTGTATCTCTCCAGCTAAACCTTTGACAGCCAGTGTCTCCACAGCACTGGCGGAAGTTATTTGTCAACCATTTGTAAGCAAATCATAAAAATGAAGCGTCAAAGATTATTGGCGCACAGCTGTTCAGATATTATTGAATGTAATTGGTTACTAGAGAATATCTGAGCATATCCAATATTTAAACCTAATTTACGTTCCCAGCTCTTACCTGTTAACTATTGTGAAACATAAACTGGGTTTCATCGTATTTCCAAAATGCTGAACCACAGTTCTTTATAAAATATTCATTGCTTTAACTTGACTGCACTTGCCTATAAGAAATAACTACAATAACTGTAGGAATGCAGCCATGCAAAACAGCACGATACTGAAAATCTTTAATTCTTTCAAGACCTTCTTTTAATCATGAAGTTAATAACTTTATAGACTAACTGTACAGTCCATGTTTTAAAAAAGGAAAGAATCTGCTTAGTTGGTGAACTGAGTGAAATCAGAATGCTTTTTCTCTCTTTCATTTGTTGTCTTTTTGGCACATCACATATACAGGGAATAAGGCATTTGACAAAGAGCTACAGTTGTTTATGTTTTCCATTCCGATTAGAAAACTATGGTCAGTAGTGACTATGCATGGGCAAAGCCTCTGCTAGATCAGCCAGAGTGAGAAGCTCACTAGCCCTGCAGAAGACTTTAAACGATATTTAATCCCATGGAAGTTCAATCAATTTGTAGGTTGTGTCGGTAAATTATTTCCCCCCCACCCAGATATTTTGAAGGGTCCTTGTTAGGTGGGGTAGCTGGTGTAGCTCTTTATCACTCTGGTACTATATTCCATCCAATCTTGAACCTATCAAAGGGCCAAATCTTGCTCATCTTATTCACGAAATACTCAAACCTGAAGACATGGGGACAGCATAAAGTAAATCAGATCTAAGATCAAAATGAGTAACGCAGGGCCTACTGTCCTTTTCATTTTGTTCTGTTTCATATTTAATTAACTAACCCCCCTTTTTTTTGACAATTTACATGAAGCTGCCGCAGAACTTCTAATCGAAACAATACAACTGGTACTATAGCCTTTGTGTTGCTTTTTTGGGTCTTAAATTCAATTTATTTCATGCTGTTCCCATATTTTCAGCATTAGAATAATAGAATCATAGAAGATTAGGGTTGGAAGAGACCTCAGGAGGTCATCTAGTCCAACTCCCTGCTCAAAGCAGGGCCAACCCCAACTAAATCATCCCAGCCAGGACTTTGTCACGCTGGGCCTTAAAAACCTCTAGGGATGGAGATTCCACCACCTCCCTAGGTAACCCATTCCAGTGCTTCACCACCCTCCTAGTGAAATAGAGTTTCCTAATATCCAACCTAGACCTCCCCCACTGCAACTTGAGACCATTGCTTCTTGTTCTGTCATCTGCCACCACTGAGAACAGCCGAGCTCCATCCTCTTTGGAACCCCACTTCAGATAGTTGAAGGCTGCTATCAAATCCCCCCTTACGTGCACAAGTCCATGCGGCCGGACGAGTTGCATCCGAGAGTGCTAAAGGAATTGGCGACTGTGATTGCAGAGCCATTGGTCATTATCTTTGAAAACTCGTGGTGATCGGGGGAAGTCCCAGATGACTGGAAAAAGGCTAATGTAGTGCCAATCTTTAAAAAAGGGAAGGAGGAGGATCCTGGGAACTACAGGCCAGTCAGCCTCACCTTAGTCCCTGCAAAAATCATGGAGCAGGTCCTCAAGGAATCAATCCTGAAGCACTTAGAGGAGAGGAAAGTGATCAGGAACAGTCAGCATGGATTCACCAAGGGAAGATCATGCCTGACTAATCTAATCACCTTCTATGATGAGATTATTGGTTCTGTGGATGAAGGGAAAGCAGTGGATGTATTGTTTCTTGACTTTAGCAAAGCTTTTGACACGGTCTCCCACAGTATTCTTGTCAGCAAGTTAAAGAAGTATGGGCTGGATGAATGCACTATAAGGTGGGTAGAAAGTTGGCTAGATTGTTGGGCTCAATAGGTAGTGATCAATGGCTCCATGTCTAGTTGGCAGCCGGTGTCAAGTGGAGTGCGCCAGGGGTCGGTCCTGGGGCCGGTTTTGTTCAATATCTTCATAAATGATCTGGAGGATGGTGTGGATTGCACTCTCAGCAAATTTGCGGATGATACTAAACTAGGAGGAGTGGTAGATATGCTGGAGGGCAGGAATAGGATACAGAGGGACCTAGACAAATTGGAGGATTGGGCCAAAAGAAATCTGATGAGGTTCAATAAGGATAAGTGCAGGGTCCTGCACTTAGGACGGAAGAACCCAATGCACAGCTCCAGACTAGGGACCGAATGGCTAGGCAGCAGTTCTGCGGAAAAGGACCTAGGGGTGACAGTGGACGAGAAGCTGGATATGAGTCAGCAGTGTGCCCTTGTTGCCAAGAAGGCCAATGGCATTTTGGGATGTATAAGTAGGGGCATAGCAAGCAGATCGAGGAACGTGATCGTCCCCCTCTATTCGGCATTGGTGAGGCCTCATCTGGAGTACTGTGTCCAGTTTTGGGCCCCACAGTACAAGAAGGATGTGGATAAATTGGAGAGAGTCCAGCGAAGGGCAACAAAAATGATTAGGGGTCTGGAACACATGACTTATGAGGAGAGGCTGAGGGAACTGGGATTGTTTAGTCTGCAGAAGAGAAGAATGATGGGGGATTTGATAGCTGCTTTCAACTACCTAAGAGGTGGTTCCAGAGAGGATGGTTCTAGACTATTCTCAGTGGTAGAAGAGGACAGGACAAGGAGTAATGGTCTCAAGTTGCAGTGCGGGAGGTTTAGGTTGGATATTAGGAAAAACTTTTTCACTAGGAGGGTGGTGAAACACTGGAATGCGTTACCTAGGGAGGTGGTAGAATCTCCTTCCTTAGAAGTTTTTAAGGACAGGCTTGACAAAGCCCTGGCTGGGATGATTTAATTGGGGATTGGTCCTGCTTTGAGCAGGGGGTTGGACTAGATGACCTCCTGAGGTACCTTCCAACCCTGATATTCTATGATTCTATGATTCTTACTCATCTCTTCTGCAGACGAAACATGCCCAATTCCCTCAGCCTCTCCCCAGAAGTTATGTGCCCCAGCCCCCTAATCATTTTCATTGCCCTCTGCTGGACTCTCCAATTTGTCCACATCCTTTCTTAGTGGGGGGCCCAAAACAGGGCGCAGTACTCCAGATGTAGCCTCACCAGTGCTGAATAGAGGGGAATAATCACTTCTCTCGATCTGCTGGCAATGCTCCTAGTAATGCAGCCCAATATGCCATTAGCCGCCTTGGCAACAAGGACACACTGTTGTCTCATATCCAGCTTCTCATCCACTGTAATCCCCAGATCCTTTTCTGCAGAACTGCCGCTTAGCCAGTAGTTCCCCAGCCTGTAGTAGTGCATGGGATTCTTCCATCCTAAGTGCAAGACTCTTCAGCTGTCCTTATTGATCAGATTTCTCATCAGATTTCTTTTGGCCCAATCCTCCAATTTGTCTAGCTCACTCTGCACTCTATCCTTACCCTCCAGCGCATTTACCTCTCCCCCCAGCTTAGTGTCATCCGCGAATTTGCTGAGATCATTATCCAGATCGTTTATGAAGATGTTGAACAAAACCGGCCCCAGAACCGACTCCTGGGGCACTCTGCTTAATACCAGCTGCCAACTAAATATTGAGCTGTTGATCACTACCCGTTGAGCCCGACAATCTAGTCAGCTTTCTATCCACCTTATAGTCCATTCATCCAATCCATACTTCTTTAACTTTCTGGCAAAAATCAAACCCTATCAAAAGCTTTGCTAAAGTCAAGGCATATCACATCCACTGCTTTCCCCATATCCACAGAACCAATTATCTCATCATAGAAGGCAATCAGGTTGGTCTGGCATGCCTTGCCCTTGGTGAATCCTTGTTGACTATTCTTGATCACGTGTTCCTGATCACCATTCAATATGTCAAAGATTTTTGTATAAACACAATGCTGCATTGTAAAAGTTAATTTTTTTAATTAAGTAGATTAGCCTAAAATCTGCCTCAGTCACCACTAAGGCTCGAGTTCAGGCAGCCCTTAAGCATATGCATATATTAAGCACCTGCTTAAGTGCAGTCCTGAAGAAAGGATGCTTTCCTAAACTATGGCCAAGTACTATATTTGGTACCTCCAAGGATCATGCCCTAATTGTGTTTTACCTAGCCTTGGTTACCATGCTCAGCAAATTATTCCAGTGTCTAATTGCCTGTATTGTTAAATTCCACTGATTCCCTCCCAGGTAGAGCTGGGCAAATAACTGATGTTTTGGTTCATTGGCTGTTCTGAAACAACCAAAAAACAGGTTCAGGTTGAACCAAATCTAAAATGTTTTGGAATTTTCAGTGAATCAGAGAAGTCTGCTTTGGGTGTGTTCCAGAACAGGTATTTGAACCTGGGTCTCCCGTACCCCAGATGAGTGCCCGTACCATGGCACTAAAAGTTATAAAGTGGGCAGGGGAAGGTGTCAGCAGCACCACTGCCATCTCCATCTCCTCTTCTAGACATTTTGTGAAAGGACAAAATGATTCACCTCAAATTTGCAAATAGTTTTGGGTTGACCGAAACTGCATTTTTTGTCCAATAAACTATTTTTCTGAAAAGCTTTGTCCAGCTCTACTTCCAATATTTCACTTACTATATCCTTTCTTAATATCATTATTTTATCATGGCCTTCCCTTATCTGCTGTACACTACTGCATATTCTGTCTTTTTTCTGGACTCTACATGTTAATCTCCCTTATAATTTTTCATGTCTTACTTGCTAATCATATCACATTTGTGGCCCTTCTTTGGATTCCTTCCAGTTTCATTCTCTCTCATTTTACAGTGAGAAGCCTGGCTCTGTGTTTGAATTTGTCCATGAGGGTCAACAAGAACCACTGCACTGTGTAGTGTCCTACCCTATGCTCCATGTTAGCCCCAATCAAGACTGTATTAGAAGGCTGAGTTTTGGAGGGTCAGGTAATTTCAGGTGAGTACCTAACAGTTCAGCTATTTCACTAAACTTTATTTGAATCCTTGGGCCAATGTATGGAAGCATGAAACCTAAACTGAAGGCTGCGACAGCCATCCCATCTTTTCAATAAGTGGCCTTTTTCCCACAATGGACTGTGTTAAACTGGTGCCTTTTAGGAACCCCAAATTCCACTTCAAAATATACTTTGATGCTTCCTGTGGGTGCCAGGGTTGTGAGGAAGCTTGATATTGCCTGCCCATAATGTGAGGAAGCCTTGTCTATGCCTGCTGGAGGTCAGCTCCCCAACTCTGCTGGCCACAGGCAACACAAGCTCTCCCCTCTAGGCTTCACGGGCCCTGGTCTCGCTCTACAGGTTAGCAAATGTCCCACTCCAACTCTCGAGCTCTCCAAGCAATTTCCTGCAATATCCAGCCCCTAGTCCATGGAAACTTGCAGTATTCACAGATTCTCTGCTTCCAAAGAAACTCTACACCCAGTTTACCAGTTCCACCTCAGATCACTGCTCCCCTGAACACACAGCACTGAGATATGTTTATAGTGAAATCAAGTTTAAGTTTATTTAATAAAGCATAAAGATTCAAGTGGTAGAAAGAAGAAGTGTTAGAAACAAATTGTTACATATAAAATACAATCATAACACGCATTCTAGAGCTTAGACTTAATTAACAAAACCCAATTAAAATAGATGTCTAGTAGAATATTGCTCACCCCAAATCCTTGCAGCCCTTTATAGCCAGGTTGACTGTGACCCTCTTTTCATGACACAAGCCCACTGTCAGCTTTCCTCCTAGATGAAGGACCCAGTGTGTTCCTTTGCACTCAAAGACATACCAGAATGATCCTTTCTCTTTATTTGTAAACAGGACACCCTCTTGCTGACTGGTGCATCCTGTAGATTTTCTCTCTTGTATATTTTACTATCTCTTATTTAGCCCTGGCTCAGTATACAAACAGACATACATTGTGAGTCATACAGTATACACATGGCCAGACAGGGGAGAGATGTCTGTTACCTTCTGCCTGAAAGAAACATCTCAGAGGTATGTCACCTCCTGATGACCTGCCTTAACTCAAAGACCTCAAGAACATAATTTTCAGTACAGATACATAACTCCTTAACTATTATCTGTACATACATTTTACAATGGTTATGACGAGCAGTGCACTACAGGCTCCCAGTAGAGACCTCACATGCTACCCTTCGGTAAACTATTATACATACAGCTGACCCAGGGGATCCCTGTGCAACCCTATGCACCCCTGTGCCCTCTGCCAACCAGCATCCAGGGATCCCTCTGTCACATATACATCGATGAAAAAAATCACCAAATGAAAGAAGTCCCCAAGACACATTAAGCACCAGTTTCTTAAGGCCCATAAAATAATTTTGTAGTGGTAGAAAATAGGATGAAGATGCTCCCTTCTTTGTGAAATATTGTGCTCATTCCAATGAACTATCCTTTTACAGAAGTGATCCCATAAGAGGATAATTATCACACGTCTGAAATTACATCAGCAAAACGAATCCATTTTAATTGTTTCTGTATCAGTGACCTGCAGCACAAGTTTTCTTTTTCCCTAGCCACAAAACAAATTTAATCAACTGCCCAGTAAGTAATTTGTGGCCTGAAAAATGAAATTGTTTATTTGTATTGTCAGTGGAAAAGGAGATTTACCATATGTCTGCATGTAGAAGTCTATAAAATACACCCTTAACGCAGTCAAGGGAAAATAGATTTAAAAAAACATTCACATATACTCACGAAATCCACTTGTACTGGGGACTCGCTCATCTCAGAAACTGTGCCTGTACGGTTGTTCCTGAAAGCCACGTATGCTTTCGCCCCTCGTCTTTCTCAGGAGAAACAGATGTTGTTAACTGGATCGAACTCCTGCAAATTTGAGGAGCTTTATGTTAATGAAATTCACCTCTGTGCCAAGGAAGACCTAGGCCATCTTTTGGTGTCTTCATTGGCTTCCACTCACCTCCACACCAAATACAAACATCTTATTTTTATTTTAAGGCCCTTTATAACTGAGCCCCACTGTACCTAGATGGCCTGGTAACCTACTGTGATGTGAACATCACCTTTGCTCTGTTAACTTTTACTACCCCCCTTTCTCCTTTAAACACCTCTGTGCTTTTTACTATGCTGCCCCTTACAAGAACATAAGAACGGCCATACTGGATCAGACCAAAGGTCCATCTAGCCCAGTATCCTGTCTTCTGACAGTGGCCAATGCTAGGTGTCCCAAAGGAAATGAACAGAACAGGTAATCATCAAGTGCTCCATTCCCTGTCACCCATTCCCAGCTTCGGCAGACAGAGGCTAGGGACTCCATCCTTGCCCATCCTGGCTAATAGCCATTGATGGACCTATCCTCCATGAACTTATCTAGTTCTTTTTTGAACCCTGTTATAGTCTTGGCTTTCACAAAATCCTCTGGTAAGGCATTCCACAGGTTGACTATGCGTTGTGTGAAAAAATACTTTATTTTGTTTGCTTTAAACCTGATGCCTATTAATTTCATTTGGTGAGCTCTTGTTCTTGTGTTATGAGAAGGAGTAAATAACACTTCCTTACTTACTTTCTCCACACCAGTCATGATTTTATAGACCTCTATCATATCCCCCCTTAGTTGTCTCTTTTCCAAGCTGAAAAGTCCCAGTCTTATTAATCTCTCCCCATATGGAAGCCTGGGGAAATCTCCCCAGTGAAATCTGAGCCACCACTTCCTTACCCTCTTTCAAATCCCCCCTAAAGTCTCATCTCTGCCTTGATGCCCACAAAAACCCAGCCTTCTGATCATGATTATATAAACAGAGGAATACTAGGTAGGATTAGGGAGGTTATTTTTACCTCTGTATTTGTCCTGTTGTGACTGCTGCTGGAGCACTGTGTCGAGTTCTGGTGTCCACAGTTCAAAGAAGATGTTGATAAATTGGAGAGGGTTCAGCAAAGAGCCATGAAAATGATTAAAGGATTAGAAAACCTGCCTTATAGTGAAAAACTCCAAGAGCTAATCTATTTATTTTATGAAAGAGAAGATTAAGGAGTGACTTGATCACAGTCCTATAAATACCTACACAGGAACAGAAATATGGTAATCAAGGGCTTTTCAGTCTAGTGGACAAAAGTATAACAAGATCCAGTGGCTCAAAGTTGAAGCTAGACAAATTTAGTCTACAAATAAGGCAAAAATTATCCTTTGGAACAATGTACCAAGGGTTGTGGGGGATTCTGCATCTTTAGACATTTTTAAATCAAGGTTAGAGCTTTTCCTAGAAGATCTTCTCTAGTTCAAAGAGAAGTTAACTCAGGGAAGTTCTCTGGCCGGCGTCATACAGGTCAGACTAGCCGATCACAATGGTCCCTTCTGCCTTATAATCTTTGAATCATGGTTAGAAAAGTGATAAGCTGTGACTCCTCCTTCCCGTTCCTCTCCCTTTTCTCTTCCTCTCCTCTCTTCAACAGTAATAAAAACAAACACAACACAACACCCTACAATGCAGGTAGCTAACCAAGTTATGCCAGTTCTCCATCAGGTTCATTCATTTGCATATTGTATCCCCATCCCCCATTCTTGTATATTTGTATTGGACTAGAAGCTATTGTCACTGCTTCCAGGACAAGATGTAGCTTTGGAAGATCTTTATTTATTCTGGGAATCCAAAACCATTTTTGGAAGCGTCTTGTAGGTTGAGACCTCCCCAGCGCCCAGCTACAAGACAACCTCCTGGCGCAGCAGCACACGCGCAGATACATCTGCTCGCTGGGCCCTACAAGAGCTGCCTCCGAGTGCTCCACCCTATCTTAAAGGGACATCCCTCATTTCTCTGATTACAGAATTTATTTAGCTATTCACAAAAATAGCAAATACATATAATACAAATATAATACTAAATATTCACAATTGTTACTATTGTAAACAGCAATAACTGATTTCTAAAGGCTCTCTTTCAGGGACCTCCTACTACCAAAATATAATTATTAATAATAATTAATAATAACAATAAAATTATTAATTGATAATATAATGTAATAATAAAAGTGACAGGACAGCTGGACTAGCACTGTAAAATCACCCCCTCCTCTTTTATCCTTTCAACTCATGGTCACAGGCCTGGAGTGTGGGGTTTGGGGCTGGGAAGCATAACTCTGGATTCTGCTTGTAGCCTGGTAATTTGGCCATTAGTAGACTTCATCCATTTTCTTTCTGTCCAGTCACTGTAGTAAGTTGGAGATGCCTACGTAGAGACCTCATTGCATCTTGCAGCAAGGAGTTGGAAGAGCTTGTCTCCATACAACTCTGGTGAGACCCCCTCTACAACCTAGAATGCTATGTCATGGTCTGGTAACTTTGGTAGCATAAATTTTAAGAGCTGGAAGAAGTACAGATGGGAGTAAGTTCTCAGAAACACAGAACAAATATTATGAAGCTGTTAGGGCCAAATTATGAGGAAAATTACGGACTCAAACTTGTTCACAATGCCCCAAAATGGTAAATAAATAGAGCTTGGTCAATGATGACTAAGAGCTAGATTCTGCATTTCGTACATTGTGTTGTACCTTACTCTACGAGGTAATCCCACTGAAACTAAGGGATTACTTGTGGTGTAAGGTAATATTCAGTGTGAGCAAGAGTGTCAGAATCTGCCTCTAAATGGGGCAATAACAGTCAACGCATTTGCAGGGTGTAAAACCAAAGAGGAGGTATATTTGTAGCATGACAACAGGGTGTGTGTATGTAACTGCTGTAGGAGTAAAGGGATGAAATTAAGAACAGTGAAATTTAGGATGACTATTGAGAAAAGAGAAATGTAGGCGTAAAGCTTGTGTTAACCTGTGAAATAATTTCCCAAGGGAAACGTGGGAAACCATGTCACATGGGCTATTTAAAACAAGACTAAAGAAAGCACTAACCCATATATTGTCAAGAATGCTACTGCACTGGAGAATGAGCCTGGTAATCTAATAGGTCTCTTCTACTGCTCATCTACAGTTTACTGTGCCACATTATTACATGGCTGTACCTAACCAGAACCTCCCTGATTTACCACTACGTCACTCCAGTATTACACTGGTTATGCCACTGAAATAATGAAGCTATTCTTGCATAAAACTGGGGTCAGAGTGGTGAATCCAGCTGCACTACAAAGAATAATTCTGCATTGGCGTAAGATAAATCTTCTCCATTTCCAGTTATTCTTATTTACAGCTGTGCACCAGCTCAAAGTGACTTGCACAGACCAACTGCTGCCATGGTCACTGTCTTAAGAGGCTTCTTTACTGAAAGACCCAGACACCTGCTTCATCCTCGATTAGCACACGCTGACAGCAGCTTGTCATACGTGCCGAATAGCGGTTTGAATCTCAACCAAGGCACAGCCACAATTTGCCAGCATCTTAACTGCCAGATTCTCCTCAGCCTCTGTTCAGGCACATAATAGTAATCAACAATCAGATGCACATTGGGAAAACACTTGAACGGTTTGGGGAGGGGGCTCTGTTTCCTGCTTTCCACAAACGTTCTAGGCCAGGTCTTCAGCTAGTGTGAAATTAGCAAAACATGTTTTTGTTGGGTCTCTCTAAATTCTGTCTAATTTGTGAATCTTTTTCTGGCTCAGAAAGAATAAGCAAATAGGTTCTAAAGAAATGTAGGTCATGATTAGAACCGGTCAGTTTGTCTTTTAGACAAATGTTGTCATTTCAACATTAAACAGCATTTCCATATTGTTCACATATTGCTTTATGGGATTTGTAGTTCTGGTCTCCCTTATGGGCCAGGATCCTTGGAGGATACATTTCCCAGATGTAACATGGGGATCGAGCTAGGTGGTGCACCATGGAGGTCATGTGACTCTGATGCATTATGAGAAGTGTAGGGCAGCCAGGAAGCCTGACCCATAGGGAGAGTTGGCACTGGAACTGCAGTTCCCATAAGACACTGTGTGAATGATAAGAAAATGAAGTGTTTCAGGTCATTTCAACAAATGAAAACAAAACATTTTAATTTTGGTAATGTTCAGCTGTTTCATTGCATTCAAAACATTATGACATTTGCAAAATTTTGAAGTTTGTACTTTTTGGCCCAAGTTGGAATGAAAACAAATTTTGAAATGTCAGAATTTCCTAGGGGACAGAAATTCTGTTTTCCGACCAGCTCTAATCATTACCAAAATTATGTTTACCTGCTTTTGAAGTGCAGCCTGTTCTTCAAGCATTAGCCCAGCGAACAAGATGAGTGTGGTGTCTGTATGTGGATTCAGCCACACATCTTTACAATACCTGCACATTTATCTCTCTCTCCTCTTTCCAGTTTGCTGTCCAACCATTGCAAGGTTTGCTGATTATAGCAGGAGGAATGGCAGCTAGGACTCTTGGCTTCCAAGTCCCGGTTTTGCTACAGAAATTTTAAGTCCCCTTGGGCCAAAATTTTGTTTATGTCGCCACATCAGGGCGATGCATTATGATTTGTACTGCTATGCTTGTACTGCAGGGCCTATCCTGACTATTTATCAGTTCCAGGGTCTTAGGTCAGCTTCCACTGGTTCACTTATCCTCCATTCATTTTCTATTATGGTCTTCCCCTTGTCCCTGAGATACTTGTCTATTTGTAATGAGGCGGCTACACCCTGGGTTATACTTCAGGGTGGTCACTCCCTGATCCTCCTGGGTTATGACTGGCATATCCTTCCCCTGAGCCAAATGATCCTATCCCAATCATGCTGGGTACGGAGCCCTTCCTTGCCTAGCTATTGCAAGGGAGGACCTTACATTATGGAATACTTTGTTAAGTAAAAGTACTGAAACAAGACCATCTATTTATTTAGGGATTGGTCCTGCTTTGAGCAGGGGGTTGGACTAGATGACCTCCTGAGGCCCATTCCAACCCTGATACTCTATGATTCTATGCGCTCAAGGAGACATACATGTTAGTCCTGGTTTAGGTCATGAGGTGTGGGGAGTACATAGACAAATAGATGGGGAGGAGCAGTCAGGGCAGTCAGATGTACAAAGTGGCCCTTCTTGTCACCAAAGGTTTCTTCCATTGTACAGGCTCATTTAAAAATGACTTTCTCCTTCAGTGCGCTCATTAAGTTTTCTCTCTGGAAAAAACGTAATTTGACTTGTGCACATATTGTATTCAGTGGCTTCCTCATTGTTTGTAACGATTTCCTGGCAGGAGGCTCACACATTTTTGAATCAATGGCATTCTATTTGCTAGTTATGATGTGCCATCAGCCCACCTAGGGATTGCTGAAGCTAGAACAGTTGGTTTGCTACAGAATTTCAAAGGTAATTTAAAAAATAACTTTACAGAGAGAAGACTATGGAAGATGCATCTTCTCGACTGCTTTGGGAGTAAACAATGCACTAATGATATACATAGCCTACAATAACTACCATAAAATCTGTCCAGCCAACAATATCTACCTGTCCACCTTCAAACCTCAGCCTGTCTCTCGGACATCCTCAAGGATGTCTAGCTATCACATCAAGCTCAACATGGATAAAGCCGAGCTCTTAATCGTCCTCCCTACCTCCTTTCTTGATCACTGTGGACACCACCATCCTGGGCGTCATCTTAAAGTTGGACTTCTCTTTAGGTCCTGACATGCAGTTGATGTCAATATCCTGCTGATTCTTTCTGCATAACATCTCTAAGGGTGTGCCTGCACCCAAGCTGGGGGTGCAATTGCCAGCTCATGTAGACGTGTGTGCGCTAGCTTGGATTGAACTAGCAAGATAAAAAACAGAAGCGTAGCCACTGTGCGGACGGCAGCATGGGCTAGATGCCCAAGTAACTGTCCCAGGCGAGGTTGTATTCACTGTGGCTAGCCTATCCTGCTGCCCACACTGCTGCGGTTGCACCTAAAGTACTAGTAGGATCAAAGCAAGTGCACGTTTGTCTAAGCAAGCTGGAAATTACACCTCCAGCTCGAGTGTAGACATACCCTGAGAAACAACCATTCCTGTCCAGACACATAGACTCTTGTCCAGGGTCTCATCATCTCATCTCGATTACTGAAACATCCCTTTCTCTAGCCCTGACTAATGCAGCCTTGTCTCGCTCATGTCCATTCCGAGTGCTGCTATAAAGATCCATCTCCTCTCCTGTCACTTTGATCATGTCCCCCCTCTCTTTGATCCCTTCTCTGTTGCGTGAAATGTGAGCTGCTTCTCTTCACTTTCAAGATCCTTCACAGCCTCTCCCCACCCTACCTATCCTCTCTTTTATTCTGTACTTAGATGTCAACTCCACCTCTGATTGACCCTGATTCCAGGCTCCATTGCCCGCTTGTTTAATTTTCAAACAGGCACTTTGGGGCTTTCTGCCAGGCTGCTCCTGTCATTTGGAAGGAGCTCTCTGGAAAT
This sequence comes from Lepidochelys olivacea, assembly GCF_965140295.1. Lineage (NCBI taxonomy): Eukaryota > Metazoa > Chordata > Testudines > Cheloniidae > Lepidochelys > Lepidochelys olivacea. Next base: position 15,082,536 of record NC_140412.1, read on the forward strand.
ATCCACACACTGAAAGCTTTATCTTCAGAACCCTTCTTTGCTGTGAGACCTACAAAAAACTTGAGGTAGGCTGCTGGAGGGAGTGGTGTGAAACCCCACTGCTGATCACATGGACCAATGTCATTTCCTTGTGCTACCCCATCTGTCTGTATCCACCTCTTGTCTCCTTGTCCTACTTAGCTCTTTGTAAGCTCTTTGGAGTGGGGACTGTTGTTTTGTTCTGTGTTTGTACCGCACCTAGTGCAATGGTGCATTGGGCTGTGACTGGGATTCCCAGGTGCTACAGTAATAGAAATGAATAAATTAAATTAAATAAATACCATCTGATGTGCAACCATTTTGATTTGTAAATAATGCCAGCATTGCTGCTTCCCTTTTTCTCTTTTCCTTTCCAGTTTGTGCCTTCTGCTGTGAAGTCTGTGTGCAGATTGCCACCCCCTACCCTGTCCCATTGTGGCAGGTTCCCCTCCCCATTTCACTCTCCCCTAAAGACTCACTTCCTTTGTGAGATCTTCTTGGCCTTCTAGATTGAAGCTCTCTGGGCAGGGACTGTCCAGAAGGGATCACTATGTTTACACAGTTTTACCTCCTGAGTAACACAGATGAGTAGGACAACACTTGCAATGGAGAGAGGTATTGTTCCTCTTTGTGTAAATGAAAGAAGTCAGGCTCAATAATTTGTGGTTGCACGGGAGCATGTCATTTAGGAAGGCATCCAGTCTTGATTTAAAGAATCAAGATAGAGATGAATCAACCCCTTCTCTTGGCAAGGTGTTCCACTGGTTAATTGCTCCCACTGTTAAAAAGTTGCATCCTATTTCCAATCTGAATTTTTCAAGCTTCAGACATCTGCTCTTATCATGACCCCTTCTCTCTTTTACCTGCAGTCTGCCCTATCTTTCCTGTGATAGCCGTCTCGGATGATGACTCAGCACATTGTTCATTTTAAGAACACTTTCACTGCAGATTTGACAAAACACAAAGAAAGTACCGATGTGAAATCTCTAAAGATAGCTACAGCACTCAACCCAAGGTTTAAGAATCTGAAGTGCCTTCCAAAATCTGAGAGGGACGAGGTGTGGAGCCTGCTCTGAGAAGTCTTAAAAGAGCAACACTCCGATGCGGAAACTACAGAACCCAAACCACCAAAAAAGAAAATCAACCGTCTGCTGGTGGCATCTGACTCAGATGATGAAAATGAACGTGCATTGGTGCTCACTGCTTTGGATCGTTATCGAGCAGAACCCGTCATCACGGACATGGAGGCATGTCCTCTGGAATGGTGGTTGAAGCATGAAGGGACATATGAATCTTTAGCATGTAAATCTCATGGCACTGTTGTAGCAGGAGTAGCAAGATAACACCTGTTCTCACTTTCAGGTGACATTGTAAACAAGAAGCAGGTGGCATTATCTCCTTCAAATGTAAACAAACTTGTTTGTCTGAGCAATTGGTTGAACAGGAAGTAGGACTGAGTTGGCTAGCAGGCTCTAAAATTTTACATTGTTTTATTTTTGAATGCAGGTTTTTTAGTACATAATTCTACATTTGTAAGTTCACCTTTCATGATAAAGAGATTGCACTACAGTACTTGTATTAGGTGAATTGAAAAATACTATTTCTTTTGTTTTTTGTCTTTTGTGCAAATACTTGTAATCAAAAATAAATATAAAGTGAGCACAGTACACTTTGTATTTTGTGTTTTAATTGAAATCAATATAACTTAAAATGTAGGAAACATCCAAAAATATTTAAATAAATGGTATTCTATTATTGCTTAACAGTGAGATTAATCGCACAATTAATTGCGATTAATTTTTTTAATCACGTGATTAATAGTGATTAATTTTTTTAATCGCTGGACAGCCCTAATAATAATAAGTAATAATGCCAGTGGGATTCATTATTCATGGACGAGACAATGCACAGTAGAATCAAACTGTACAGAATTGAAAGTGAAGGTTTGAGCACAGCCCAAGCCACATCATAAGCTAGGACTTAATTGCTCTTAATGTCCCTTATCAGTACTTTTTTATCTTGAAGAGGCCAGAAGATGAAGTGCCAAATGATTTATCATGGTTCTTTTGTGTTTGGTTCCCCTACAACACACACACACACACACACACACCCCCACACACTTTGGATTGTTTCTCTATTTTAATATTTGCAAGTCTACACACTTTTAAATAGTGAAGCAGTCAAACCATGGGAACCACAGGTCCCTACACTCTGCTGTTGTCTGGACTAATTATTAGTATTATCTATATTTTTGTAGCACCTGGAGTGCCTATTGGTGCTAGGTGCTGTACAAACACATAGTTCCTGCCCTGTGGAGCTTACACTGAATAGCTCTGACCAGACAAATGGTGGGAAAGAAAACAGAAGCGGTGGCTTGCCCAAGGCTGTGCCAGAAAATGGGGGAGAGCTGGGAATAGAACTCCCTCTCCTCAGATGCCTTAGCTGCCTTTCCTCTGCTCACTTTCTTTCTTTACACCCTGAATACCAAAGCTGAAAAACCCTATCCTGCCTGTGCCCAATCACATTGGGTTATGTCACATCACATTTGCAATCAACGTGACACGGTTGCGTTGACACAACATGGAGGTCCAAATCCCTTATGTGTTTTAGACGAATGGCCCAAATCACTACACTTTAGTATTGCTGCAGTGTGTTGTGCCATCACTGTCAAACTCTGCAGCATTTTAAATAAGGGCTGATACAGCCCTTTCAAATTTATCCTGTCTGCATTCAAAAAAAAAAGGAATTCAGTGTTATTCAATTGAATTCACCCTGCAGGACAGGAACAATTGTAAAGGTCTAGGACTGTCTGTCATGAAATGAAAGACATATGATACAGCAGCTGAATGGCTATTTACTACGAGGGCAAATTTTGATTAATGATTCCTATTAACTTTTAGTCCCTTCTGTCATATTCCATATCTATCATGGTGTGCTGAAAACCTAAAGAAAATAGCTTTCTTTTCTTCTCTTCAGAGCTGTCATTTGCTTTACAAGGCTGAGGATATGCTGGAGTTCTAATTAAAACAGAATAAATGTATTTTGCATTTCTCACCCGAGAGGATACTTCAGATCACAATCAATAGAATGAATTCAGCGTGTGTCTCCAACTGAATTCCTAGGCACTAATCAAAAGGCATACTCCAAACAAAGACAAACTATTTGTTCAAATGAAGAGTTAACAGTGATCTTACTAGAACAGATATGAAAATATATGTCCTTAGAACAAAACCTCCTAGTCTTGATTTTGCTGCACCCTCCCTCTAAATAAACCTGTGGAACCCTCAGGCATACATAGATCTAATCACAGTATTTGTAAAATCTAAAAGCTAAATAGTCTGCTTTATAACAATACTAACGAGGGAGCTTTTAGTATTGAGAGATATATATATATATATCCCACCATTGTGCTACAATGTTATGTTGTTTGGTTATTTTGGGGAATGCTATACTATTCATTTTCCTTCATTATTTCTCCTGCAGAAACTTCTCAGTGGGCATTAGAACAACCCACCTGTGATGTTCCCCTCTGGTGTTATCTGGACCGGTGATCTTCTAGGTCACTCCAATCCTTGATTCTGGGAGCCAGCCTTACCCTGCTCTGCTGTGAGAACCCTCACTCCTGGGCTGTTCATGTACAGCCTCTGGCATGTAAGCTGCTCCTTGGATTGTGCAAGCAAATAACACTAGCCAATATCTCTGGTCCCAGACACAACCCTAGGAACCTCACTGTAGTCCCAAACTGACCACAGGAAGGGGGGTGATTCACTCGGGAGTCCAATGATCCTTTGTTGCTGCCTAGGCCAGTGTCCTTTGTTCCTGTGAGGCTGGGCTGGTTTTGTCCCATGTATGCCCTGATGAGGTGTGAACTGCCCCCTGCTCCTGGAGAGTTTTTGCCTGGGCTTGTTTTAAGCCATGAGGACACATTTTCAGCCTCATAAATATGTACATGAAATGACAACCTATAACATTACTATAACAACCATGCTCAGTACATCATGAGCCTTCCGAAGACACCCGACATGACAAACTTTGCATTAGATACCACACAATCATATTATAAGGATGAACATGGGGGTGCAGGGTGTTCCCTCGAGGTACAGAACATCACACCATCCTTCTAGCCAAGAAAATCTGGCTCAGTTCACACCAACACATACTGAAATACAAATAATGATAATGCCCAGAGGCTACCATCAGATTGGGCGCTTACACATAACCAGTAAGAAACGGTCCTGGCCCCGGAGAGTTTACATTGTAAGACGGGAGGCAGCCAGTGGGTATAGCAAAAAAGCAGAGGGAGTGGGGGATGAAAGACAAAAGTAATGGAGACAGGAATTCATAGTTATACAGGCTAGCTAGGTATAAATTTGCACGCTGATTTGGGTTTGCTTCTAAAGATGCAAATGAACAATAGATCTTCCCCCATGACTGAGCACAGCATGTGAACGTTTATCCTAGGCAACTGTCAGCGCTCTCCTGTGTCATTATTTTATTAACACATTAGCTTGGCAACTGTCGGGCTGAGCATTTAGACATGCTGGCATCATACTCACAAACAGGAACTTTAAATTGCACATAAAAATCAGGTTTGTTATACTGTGTATGTCTGAATAAATATGACATCTTTTTAAACACATTCCTCTAGGGGTTTTATAGAAAAAGACTGCATCGACCATCCTGGGAAGGCTGTTCTTAGAGGATTAGTGCAGGGGAGTGACCATCACAGGACCTGGAATGCTAGTATCCAAAGCAAAGCTAAGGAAAGGAACAAAACAAGTTAAGGAAATGGGATGAAATGATGTGCTGGATTTTCGTGACATGCAAATAGTTTTGTAACTTGTAAAACCATCCTATCAATACTCCAACCTGAAATGTGTCAGTCTGGAAGCACACCATCTATGCAAGGTAAATGTAACAAATGTAAATGCACAAGACGGATTCCTGGAAACTAGTATCATATTGAACCTTTCCCCTGTACTATACTATAATTGGCTTATAGCAATGAACCAGACTGATACTGGTTATTTGGTCTCTTGGATTTATTTCATAATGAACCAAAGCATGGGTGAGCAATGGACTATACAATTTATCAACAGACGTGAACAGAAATGTGTTTCTGAAACTCCTTTGTGTGTAATTTTTCACTGTGGTTACCCAGTGGCACTGGATTCTGTATCTTAGGCTTGTGTAACTCAAAAGCGTGATTGGAAGGACATTTCCGATTTGATATTACTAAAAATTGTTTGCAGTGCTGTTGTAGTCATGCTGGCCCCAGGATATGCGAGAGACAAGGTGGTCACGGTAATAGCTTGTATTGTACCAACTTTAGTTGGTGGAAGGTACCAGCTTTCGAGCTATGCAAAACTCTTCTTCAGGTCTGAGGAAGGAATCAGAGTGTCTGCAGACACTGCAAGATAAAAATAACTTACTTCTTGCCAGCTACCTCATGTCTGTGTATCTAGGTTGTTGTAGCTGATTAACAAGAATATCCCAACATCAAATGTCTTTTCAGCAGTAAAAGATGAGCTTTGTCTTTTTTTTTAAATTTAGCTGAAATTAAACTCTGTCTTGATCTGTAGGGCTTTAACATTATTCTGCTTAACAGCTTGCTGTGAAATGAAAACTGGCTGCACCTAGTTTATCCCTCGTCAACAAACACCAGGCATATACTTTATACAAGGAGCGCAACATCTGGCATGATCATTGCTGTTGAGAATAGAGGAAACTGCAAATCCCGTCAAAGCTTCTGTTCATACTAGAGGTATCCCCATTTACCCAATCAGCCTAACTTTGCTAAGCTCATTTTAATGAAGCACAGAAAGACGTCTGCTCATTTTGCCCCTCCTTCTGTGAGTATATTGTATGGTACTGTGAGATGGCATTAAGTGATGTGACTTTGCTGATATTACTCATATTAAAAATGATTTTTGAGATTGGAAAGTAAGATTTGATTGCCTTTTATGGCAATGTCTAACGCATAAAGGCGATCTGACACATGAAGGGGAAAAAAAACCTTTGGAAGCTTTATGTCAGCAATCTGTGAAGCACATCTGGAAGCTTGATAGCTATAACCTAACCTTTACAGTTATTTCAGTCCCACCATTTATTCTCACATTTTTTGGTCTTCAAATGTTGTTTAATCTTCATTCTGAATGTTAATATCAACTCCAAGGGGGAAAAATGCCAACGCACAGCATCAGTTGATATCATTATTGCAAGAAATGGAAATGCATCAAATCATTTTCCTGACAAATCAACACCAAGAGTTTTATGGCTAACCTGAAAAAAAATGCAGACTAAGACTAATAAAATGTTTTATTAAAAATCAGCTAATAAAGCTAATCTTACTGGCAACTAAAATGTCTAAAAGCAACCGTGAGAACAGTAAAATCCCAAGAGAAATATTAGTAACACATCACCTTCAAATAGAAGCTTCTATATGCAGCCTTTAAACATAATCATTTGTCTGGATCATTGACTTTGCTCAGAATTTTTTGGAATTATGTATTTTAACTGTCACACTGAGCATAGGAGCCCCATCTTTGGTGTCTAAAAGTTGATTTCTAAGCCTGAAGGTTAAACAAATTGGTATCTAAAGTAGTCTACTAAATCCACATACAAGCAGATAAATAAGTGCACCCATTTTTAGAAGTGCTGAATACCCAGCAGCTCTCCTTGAAGGTAGCACGTGCCCATCCTGTTTGGAAAAATGGCTGCTTATTTAGGCACCCAAATATGAAATTATGGCCAGGATTTCAGAAGTTAGTAGTGATTTTGGGTGTCTTAAAGGAGCCTGATTTGCTGAACACTTTTTGAAAATCAGGCTCCTTCTAAGGTATCTTAAGTTTGGCACCCAAAATCACGAGGCACTTAGGCTCTTAGTCCAAGAGTTTCCAAAACAATAGGCACTACTTTTATTTTTTTTTTAAGTATAGATGCTTCAGATTCAGCTAAATGAATGTTGAATGTTTCCCTTTTTGTTTTTAAACAAGACAGAAAATTACCACATGTACTGGGAGGATTTAACCCTTTTACATTCCATTATAGCTATTTTAAGGGTTTAGCCATGACTTGTGAGGGATTCATGCAAACTGACCACCCTTCTCCAGCTTTTTAGTAAGGAGAGATTTGTGGGACAAAAGATATCAAGCAAGGTGCAATGTATACTGCTACCTAGTCGTGTTCGATATCCAGACCCAGCACAGAAACCCACTTGGTGGCTGTTTTAGGGACAAAGTATTTGGCTACACATTTTGGCATATGGGTCGTTAGTACTAACAAGGACAATTAACAAAGAGATGTTACTGGAGGAGAAGAGGGGAAGTACTTTGCCTGGTTCTCAAGCGTATGCCAAGGCCTGCAAAGGTGGCCAGGGTGGGTAGCCTAGAAAGAAGAGAGAAAGAGTTCTGAAAACCCAAGCCCAAGTTGAGTAGGGTTGTCCCTGTGTTCCATCCTGACAGCTGAGCTCAGTAGAGATGTGTAAATTAATAATCCTACCACTCTTAAAATCTGGAGGAAGGGAAATTCTTGGTGCAAGTTCCAGAGCTGAGGACTTTTCTTTTGCATAAGGCCCAACCGAGCTTGAGTTTGTAGGCCTTTGTGATCAATACAAGGAGAGAGGCAATTTCTGAGGCTGACTTCCATAGAGCTATGCCAATCTACACCAGCTTTGCATCTGGTCTGTTGATCAAGAGTTTCATAGATCAAGATCAATACTTTGCATCGCACTTCACATAAATCAGGGCAAGGGACTGAGGAGAGGAGTAATCACAGATGAGTAAGTGGGCATCTTCTCTGTCCTCCGTATGAAGTTTCTGAGTGAGTTCAGGGATTGGCTCATGTAGAATAGGTTGCAGTTATCTAATCTGGAGGGATAATGGCATGGATAACTGTGGCAAAGTCCACATGCAAACAGAAAGGTCATAGCCTCTTGGATATTGCTGGTACCTCATCGTCCAAAAGTCACATGAGGACCAGGATTCGAGCTGTGCTGGAATGCTCAGGAACACCTTTTTCGGGAGGGGATCTGTAATGGCATTCTGATACTTCTGGTACTATCACTTAATAGACGTGTATTCCGGCACTTCTTCTTTTAAGACTGGAATACTGATGAGGACCCATTAGTCTCCTAGGTTACAAATCTTAATAACTAAAGTTATATGCAACACAACTCCCACTGACTTCATTGGCAGTTTCATGACTGTAATCTGAAGTCAGAAATGGGCCTTCAGTATGTATTCAGCTGTAAGCCACACAGTGTATTGAAAATGTCAAATGTACGAGTCCATTACTTTTAAACAGACATGGGGGAAATAAATGTTCCCATTTTTTTCTTGTTAGCAAGAACCATATTTGAAACATAAGTGAGTAAAACAGCCATTGGGAAAAGTAAGACATAAATGTACATGCTGTCCATCAAAGATATCTATGTTATTTATGCCATTCCAGTAAAAAGCAAGGGATTCTCATTTGTTAGGAAATGCTTTTGTGCTCTGTAGTGGAGGTACGTGTATATGCGTAATGTCAGTTCATTAGGTTTTGTACTGGTCAGAATTTCTGGAAATGGTTAGCATTTGTTCTGCTTTGCACGCTGGTGAATAGGAAATAGTCCTGTTTGAAAGCAAGTGCACCATTAAAGAGTATTCCTTGTGTAGGTGTTGGTTAGATTTGTTGCACACTGTAGCAGACTATCTAGCTAAATTTAAAAGAGTTAAATATATGGCAGGTACTGTATGCTCATTCTATTTCACTGAAAATAGAATCACACACACATGTCCTAGATGCAGTAAATATATTATAAAGAGCATCTTTTTCATATTTCTTCAAAATGGTTCATTGTCTCATCTGTTGCAAGCCCCTTACCTGATCTCCAAAACATTAAAACCAAAAAAACTACTGAAGCATTCCAGCTAATATGTTCACAGCACACTCTGGGTCAAATACTGCCTTCATTTAAAACAAAGGAAGCTCCCACTGAAATCATTTATGATTGTGCATTTAATTAAGTGGCATATTACCTGTGATCAGACCTGCTGCCTCTGACTGGCCCATGCTAAGGACAGAGTCAGCTGCTAATGCAGAGCAAAGAGAGTTACTGCATTACTGGATTAAGTTTAGAAGTGTGAGCAACAAGGGTGATGTCGTGGTTGGAGTCTGCTATAGACCACCAGACTGGGGGACTAAGGTGAAAGTAAGCCGGTACGGCCCAGGACAGCATACCGGCAAGAGCCAGTGTGCCGTACCGGGACCGGCTTTTCCAGACGGCAATTTAAAGCCCTGGGGTAGCAGCAGCGGGACTCCGGCGGGGATTTAAAGGGCTGGGGTAGTATCGGGGGCTGGAGCCCTGGGGCCCTTTAAATCCCTGAGGGAGCCCGGCTGCCGCCACCCCAGGGCTCGGGCAGCAGGGCTCAGGCGGGGATTTAAAGGGCTCGGGGCTCTGGCAGCCACAACCACAGCGGAGCCCCAGGCCCTTTAAAGCTCTGCCAGAGCCCCGGGGTAGCGACGGCAGCCGGGAGCCCCCAGGGTTTCTCAGTAATTTAAAGGGCCTGGGGCTTCATGGCAGTAGTGGCAGCTGGAGCCCTGGGCCCTTTAAATCACCCCCGAACTCCGGAACTTCCAGCCGCCTCTGAAGCTGGTAGCTCAGGGGTGATTTAAAGGGCCCAGGGCTCCCAGCTGCCACTACCGCCATGAAGCCCCAGGCCCTTTAAATCAAGATTTAAAGGGCCTGAGCATTTAAGGCCCTGCCTCTTCTGGTTGAGGCCACGCCTCCTGCTCAGGACTCCGGCATACCGGTAAATCCTCTAACTTACTTTCACCCCTGCTGGGGGATGAGGTGGGCAAGGCTTTCTTCAGAAAACTAACAGAAGTTACTAGATCGCAGGCCCTGGTTCTCATGGGGGACTTCAATCACCCTGATATCTGCTGGGAGAGCAATACAGCGGTGCACAGACAATCCAGGAAGTTTTTGGAAAGGGTAGGGGACAATTTCCTGGTGCAAGTGCTGGAGGAACCAACTAGGGGCAGAGCTCTTCTTGACCTGCTGCTCACAAACTGGGAAGAATTAGTAGGAGAAGTAAAAGTGGATGGGCACCTGGGAGGCAGTGATCATGAGATGGTCGAGTTCAGGATCCTGACACAAGGTAGAAAGGAGAGCAGCAGAATACGGACCCTGGACTTCAAAAAAGCAGACTTTGACTCCCTCAGGGAACTGATGGGCAGGATCCCCTGGGAGAAAAACATGAGGGGGAAAAGAGTCCAGGAGAGCTGGCTCTATTTTAAAGAATCCTTATTGAGGTTGCAGGAACAAACCATCCTGATGTGTAGAAAGAATAGTAAATATGGCAGGTAACCAGCTTAGCTTAACAGTGAAATCCTTGCTGATCTTAAACACAAAAAAGAAGCTTACAGAAGTGGAAGATTGGACAAATGACCAGGGAAGAGTATACAAATATTGATCAGGCATGCAGGAGTGAAATCAGGAAGGCCAAATCACACCTGGAGATGCAGCTAGCAAGAGATGTTAAGAGTAACAAGAAGCGTTTCTTTAGGTATGTGAGCAACAAGAAGAAAGTCAAGGAAAGTGTGGGCCCCTTACTGAATGGGGGAGGCAACCTAGTGACAGAGGATGTGGAAAAAGCTAATGTACTCAATCCTTTTTTTGCCTCTGTCTTCATGAACAAGGTCAGCTCCCAGACTGCTGCACTGGGCAGCACAGCATGGGGAGGAGGTGACCAGCCCTCTGTGGAGAAAGATGTGGTTTGGGACTATTTAGAAAAGCTGGACCAGCACAAGTCTATGGTGCCAGGTTCGCTGCATCTGAGAGTGCTAAAGGAGTTGGCGGATGTGATTGCAGAGCCATTGGCCATTATCTTTGAATACTCATGGTGATCATGGGAGGTCCCGGATGACTGGAAAAAGGCTAATGTAGTGCCCATCTTTAAAAAAGGGAAGAAGGAGGATCCTGGGAACTACAGGCCAGTCAGCCTCACCTCAGTCCCTGGAAAAATCATGGAACGGGTCCTCAAGAAATCAATTCTGATCAATTGCAAGAGGAATCCTAGGAATAGATGCTTTACAGGAATGGAAATTGCAACCTCAGTGTCACCCTGGGACAAGAAGTGTGCTCCCATGACCAACAGATGGTTGAGCTGATTTTTAAACTCCCAGCCCCTACAGATGTAATTGTCCTTAGATCCTTCCTTGGAATGGTTAATTCCTCCCAAGATTTTATTCAGTGGAACTGGGGCTCCAGCAGTAGGAAGCTATGATCCAGTTAAAACAAGCCTTAGCCCAAGTCCCAGCCCTGTCCTACCCCCTGGGTGGGAGAGCCATTCCTGTTACAATTGGCACCTACTGACAGCCATATGGGGGCTGTGTTGAGTCAGAACCATGGGACTGGGATACGAGCCGTGGCTTATGCCTCCAAGATTTTAAGTAAAGCAGAGAGGGGATTCACTCCATGTGAGAAGGAGATCTTTGCACTTGTTTGGGCTTTCCAACATAGAGAATACTTGGTGGGCTTGTTCACCGTGTTGCTGAAAACGACCCACTCCCTGGTAAAATATGTAGTCACGGGCAAGATCAACAATGGTCATGTATTTAGCTCCCGGTTGGCAAAATGGGCCCTTGCCTTGTTAAACAAAAATGTTGACATGGAAAAAATTGCAGTGTTATTCCCAGTTCCTTATGGGCTCATGATAGAGGGAGAAAAGCATGAATGCCCTGTGCTGGAGCCACTAACTCAGGAGCCACTGCTCTTTGAGGGAGGGGCAGTGCTAAGTGAAATGCAGGAAAGGGCAGATGTTATAAGGCTTGTAGATGGCTCTTGCTATTATGAGAAAGGAAAACCATACAGAGGGTATGCTATGTGAAAGTGCCCACGGATTATGTACTCAGGGGCAGTGCAGCTGCACTCTGCCTAGGCTGCCGAGAGTATATCAATCGCAGTAGCCCTTGACAATACCCCTATTACACAGAAGGGGTAGCCATTTTCATGGACTCAGATTGGGTCCACCAATCCCTGCTGGACTGGGTTCTCGAGTGGTAAAAGAGAAGTGTGAGGTCACCAGATGGAAAACCTGTAGTTCACACCGACAAGCTGGCATACGTGTGGGCATGGGATACTGTGGTACATTTGGGGGAAATGAGGGCACACAAGAAGGGAACTGAGGAGGTAAAATGAAGCAATCAGGCTGATGAGGAAGCAAAAAGGGGGACCAGGGAAGGAAGATTGTGGCATCCAAAAGATGAGGATGATATAGCTCCTATAGCAGCAGCAAGAAAAGGAGATCCGGAGCAAATATATTTGATTACCTTCCAAGGCCAGGAATCTAGTCTGGTCAAGCTAGTGGAAAAAGGAAAGCACAGAGAGTGGAGAGTGTGGCAGACCGAATCCAAGTTAAAGGAGAACAAGAAGCAGTTTGGGTGGTGCCCACAGCTTTAAGAACAGAAATGATCTCCCTAGTTCATGATGGTGGACACGTGGGGTTAGAGAAAACTTTAACAACCCAATTGCAGGATGCCAACTGGTGGACACACATGAGCAGTGATGTGGAACAGTTTGTAAATAACTGTCTAGCATGTGCAGACAGCAATGCTGATCCCAAAATAATCAAAGGGTTTCTGGGATGCCAAAGAACAGGGGGACCCTGGGCGAGTCTGCAATTTGATTATATTGGTCCTCTACCCAGGACAAAAAGGGGTAATCACTATTGTTTGGTAATTTAGACCCATTTACTAAGGGGTTGAGGCTTTCCCTACTCAAAATAATACAGCCCAAACTGCAGCTTGGATGCTCACTGAACAAGTGATAACCAGATAGGGTATCCCAAGATAAACTGATTCAGACCAAGGACCCCACTTTATTGGGGAAATCACAGAAGGAATCTGTTAAGTATTTGGAATTAAGCAAAGGCTACATACCCAAGTGGAACGGAGTAACAGCACTCTGAAAAAAGAAAAGTAGCGAACCAGCGGGGGAAGGATTGGGACCAGAGATTACCATTTATTCTCATGGCTATTGGGATCTGTGGCATCTCATGGAGAAACTTAATTCAAAGCGATGACTAGGAGGGATATGCGTCTTCCAGAACAATGGTGGGTAGTTGGAACACCTACTGACAACCTGCAGCCCCAAGTCTTTATGGATTAATGGATGCAGCAGCTGTTAAAAGCTGTCACCAGCACCCACTGGCAGGTTGCGTGGCCTTGGGAGCCAATATTCTGAAAATGGATAAAAGAATCGTTTTGATCCTAAACCCCCAGGAATGGCAAGTAGGGGATATGGTTATGTATCAATTGGTTAGGGGAAAAGCACACACTCTCAGTCCAACATGGGTGGGACCTATTAGAATTTGTAACAAGGCAAGGCCCACTGTCTATCAGCTAGAAATCCAGTCTGGGGGAAAGAATATACTGAAGTGGTTTCCCTTCTCACAGCTAAAACAATGGAAGGGAAACAGTCCCAGCCAGCCCTAAGTGAAATGATTGCCTGTTTATGATTAATTGATTAGGATGGTATAATTATACCAACCCTCCCTCTCGAAGGGTGTGTGTGTGTCACAATCTACATCAGTTTTGTGTTGCACAGTTCTCTATGAGTAAAGGTTTGATAGCCTTGTCAACGATGTGATCCTCTGGGTGGTCCTACTCGTGTCTACTGCTGTCTGGGGTCTTGTATTTGCAAGTCTATTCTTCTGGTTTTGGTGTACCAAATGCTGCCATAATCAAGACATGGGAGAACGATGAATGGAAGACAATGCAGTGTAAAGTGAACAATATCCCTTGAAAATACTCCAAATCCCAGCTTTCCCTCGAAAGAAGGTCTTACTCTTCTAGACTTCTTGGATGGATATAACCCCACCTACATAACATTAAAAGGCTTGGATAGAATAAACATCAGTGTGGGAATGAAAGGGACCTCAAAGTGTATTATGGTTTGGACTGTAAATGGTAATATACTTTGGCAACTACAGAATCCTAGAATGATCAGCGGAAACATCACCATCCTCATACATTCACTGCACCTCCAAGACTCAGGACAGCAGATAGGAAATTAGGTTGCTACTGGCTGGGAATGGACAGGCTGTTATATGATTGTAGCCAACGTAAGCGTACTCAGTTGTGGACTAATTTGCCTGAGAAAACAACCCCTGGAAACAAAACTGTCAGATTTAAATTAGACTATGCTGCTACCATAACTGAGAAGCAATAAATTTGGAAAAGATAAAACTGAAAATAGTCACACCATGAGGGGAATGGCAGATCCTCTTGCCCTGTTCCAGTGGCCTCCTGAGATGGATCTCCTGTCTCCATGATGCAGGGAGCAACATCAGTTGGGCTGGTGTGCTAGTAAGGAAGTTATTAACTCGTGGGCTAACATGATGGGAGAATGGCTCCTACTCAGTTCCCATGGGGTAAAAACTTACAATGTTTGGGTCACTGAACCTGCATTCACCAAGTTAATTAGGCCCTATGTTGTCCGAACCAACATAAAAAAACAATTGGTAATTGACCCCCTACACTCCCATTCTGAACCTAAGCTTAACAAATAGCTCAGCAATATCTTATTTGAAGGTTGGAAAAATGGATGAATCTACATGATATCCCCAAATCTGGCAAGGGACAGGTAAAAAGGGATGTATAGGGAGCACTTGAAATAGGTGGAGCAATCCTTAGCAGCATTAATGAGGAGGTGCTAGCAAATAAAACAAATGCACTGAGAGCTCACATAAAAGACTCAGTGACACATATCAAGGTCTCATTCAACCATTTAAGCTCCCTACAGTACCGGGTGGCACATATCCTAGAGGAGTGGAGGCAATCCCAAAAGGAAGATCACCATTGCCTCTTGCAGGCTGTTGGCACCCTTCAGGCTAATGCCTCTTTGGCTATGGCATGTATGTAAATACAAATGTGGATAATTGATGTGGTAAAAGATATGATCCATGGTGGTATGAGTGGGGTACTCCCAGTAGAAATCAGGAGCTGTCAAGGTTCCTTCCCCACTCTGAACACTAGGGTACAGATGTGGGGACCTGCATGAAAACCTCCTAAGCTTATCTTTACCAGCTTAGGTCAAAACTTTCCCAAGGTACAAAATATTCCACCCTTTGTCCTTGGATTGGCCGCTACCACCACCAAACAAATACTGGTTACTGGGGAAGAGCTGTTTGGAAACGTCTTTCCCCCCAAATACTTCCCAAAACCTTGCACCCCACTTCCTGGACAAGGTTTGGTAAAAAGCCTCACCAATTTGCATAGGTGACCACAGACCCAAACCCTTGGATCTGAGAACAATGAAAAAGCATTCAGTTTTCTTACAAGAAAACTTTTAATAGAAATAGGAGTAAATAGAAGTAAAGAAATCCCCTCTGTAAAATCAGGATGGTAGATACCTTACAGGGTAATTAGATTCAAAATACAGAGAATCCCTCTAGGCAAAACCTTAAGTTACAAAAAAGATACACAGACAGAAATAGTTATTCTATTCAGCACAATTCTTTTCTCAGCCATTTAAAGAAATCATAATCTAACGCATACCTAGCTAGATTACTTACTAAAAGTTCTGAGACTCCATTCCTGTTCTATCCTCGACAAAAGCAGCATATAGACAGACACAGACCCTTTGTTTCTCTCCTTCCTCCCAACTTTTGAAAGTATCTTGTCTCCTCATTGGTCATTTTGGTCAGGTGCTAGCGAGGTTACCTTTAGCTTCTTAACCCTTTACAGGTGAGAGGAGTTTTCCTCTGGCCAGGAGGGATTTTAAAGGGGTTTACCCTTCCCTTTATATTTATGACAGGAGCATTATTTGGAAAAAATCCACCCAAACAGAAAAGGAGTTACAGCCCTGGTGGCAAATGGTGAATTTCAAGGAGTCAGAAATAATCACAGTCTTTGTTTTGCTAATGTCAGAGGCAGAAATAAAATGGGTCTCCCCCATTATGGCTTTAGGCCTCAAAATTAATCAGACCATGATGGAGCCCATAGATTATAGAGTATGGGTAGTAAAAGAGGAACAAGAGTGGAAAACAGTGGAATTAGGAGCCTGTTTAGAGCGGGCGGGGGGGGGCTCGACTTTGGTTTCAGTTTCGGTACCGGGTGGTGGGGCTCAGGCT
Source organism: Lepidochelys olivacea (assembly GCF_965140295.1). Lineage (NCBI taxonomy): Eukaryota > Metazoa > Chordata > Testudines > Cheloniidae > Lepidochelys > Lepidochelys olivacea. The sequence continues at coordinate 15,098,672 of NC_140412.1, forward strand.
TTGGCTTCGACCCCAGGCTCCAGCAAGTCTAATGCCAGCCTTGGCGACCCCATTAATATGGGGTCGTGAACCACGTTGGGGTCCTGACCCACAGTTTGAGAACCACTGGTTTAGAAGAACCTGGAAATGGATATTGTTAGGATATAAATAAAGGCCTGTACTCTACGAATTTAGGTGTATTCTTATCACTTGGCTAGTTATAGAGGTATAAAAGAAAGAATCAAAATCACTGTCTGCTGGTGTAAGGGCCTTTTCTTACTGTGACAGTCTGAGGCCCTGTTCTTAGGCTAAGGCCTTTGGCTAAGCAGCAGAAGCAGCCATAAGCTGGGAAGCGAACAGTCACCTCCTCACATTCCAAACTAGTCACATTGAAAGAAGGTGCTATTGGGCTGTTAGGAACACAATCCTGTCCTGATAATGCCTATCACCTCCAGAGAAAGGGAAATGCCTAGAAAATGTAAAAGGAAACTTCGTTTGATAGCATCCTGTCTGGCAAGAACTCACTTATCAATAGCTGGGATGTGAAATCCTCACTTCTGTATTGTCTTGTCATTATAGTTCCCACTTTGCTATTGTTTGTCTGTATAATCTCTGTCTGGTTCTGTGATTGTTTCTGTCTGCTGTATAATTAATTTTGCTGGGTGTAAACTAATTAAGGTGGTGGGATATAATTGGTTACATAATCATGTTACAATATGTTAGGATTGGTTAGTTAAATTTCAGGAAAATGATTGGTGAAGATATAGCTAAGCAGAACTCAAGTTTTACTATATAGTCTGCAGTCAGTCAGGAAGTGAGTGGGTGGGGGAAATGGGAACAGAGAATGGGGGTGGGAAAATGGGAACAGGGAATGGGGGTGGTGAAATTGGAATCATGTTTGGCTAAGGGCAGGAATGGGAACAAGGACACAGGTGTAAGGCTCTGTGGTGTCAGAGCTGGGAAGGGGGACACTAAGGAAGGAAACTGGAATCATGCTTGCTGGAAGTTCATCCCAATAAACATCAAATTGTTTGCACCTTTGGATTTCGGGTATTGTTGCACTCTGTTCATGCGAGAAGGACCAGGGAAGTTAGTGGGTGAAGGAATAAGCCCCCTAACAGATATGAATGTAACAAAAATGCCATCCAGCCACATGATGTGCGCTTGGAAACAACTGAAGGGAAATGACACTCTGCTATTAACCCATTCGCAAATAATGAGTCTATGCTTGCGTATGTAGGTGAGCATTGTGTGTGTCTTAGAAGCTGGTGTCTTACGCGTCTTGTTAACTATGTGCATAAAATAGATCATAATCCTCATGAGAATAAATGTTTTTGTCATGCAACCATTAGGGGATGTGATTTTGAATTTCAAGTGCCTGAGCTTAAATATAATCAGTTAAAAGTGACATATACTTTATATTCTGCTGTCAAACCTGTACACTTTGGAATGAATTTAATTGTTTTACAAAATTTGCCTGTACACTCTGATTTTCAGAACCAGTTGCACACTGCCAAACAGGAGAGGAACAGTGTCATGGCTACTGTGTATCATAATGCCAACAAAATTAAAGGGGTATTTGAGAGAATTGGCCAGGGACCTAACATTCCACTGGTGGGAAGAATTATTTTGATGGTCCCCAACTGGCACGGGAATCTTGCATTTGGCCCTACACTCCTTTGTAGAGATTTTGGTGTTCCAAATAGTAGTGGTTTTCTTTTCCGGTCTAATAGAATATTAAAAGAATTGGCACAAGAAATTGCAAGCCCATTAGCAAGAATTTTTAATGAATCTGTAAATTCAGGGGTTGTACCATATGATTGGAGAATTGCTAACATAGTTCCTATTTTTAAGAAAGGGAAAAAAAGTGATCCAAGTAATTATAGGCCTGTTAGTTTGACATCTGTAGTATGCAAGGTCTTGGAAAAAATTTTGAAGGAGAAGGTAGTTAAGGACATTGAAGTCAATGGTAAATGGGACAAAATACAACATGGTTTTACAAAAGGTAGATCGTGCCAAACCAACCTGATTTCCTTCTTTGAGAGAGTAACAGATTTTTTAGATAAAGGAAACGCAGTGGATCTAATTTATTTAGATTTTAGTAAGGCGTTTGATACTGTGCCACATGGGGAATTATTAGTTAAATTGGATAAGATGGGCATCAATAGGAAAATTGAAAGGTGGATAGGGAATTGGTTAAAGGGGAGACTACAACGGGTCTTACTGAAAGGTGAACTGTCAAGTTGGAGGGAGGTTACCAGTGGAGTTCCTCAAGGATCAGTTTTGGGACCAATCTTATTTAATCTTTTTATTACTGACCTGGGCACAAAAAGTGGGAGTGTGCTAATAAAGTTTGCAGATGATACAAAGCTGGGAGGTATTGCTAATTTAGAGAAGGACAGGGATACCCTACAGGAGGATCTGGATGACCTTGTAAACTGGAGTAATAGGAATAGGATGAAATTTAATAGTGAGAAGTGTAAGGTCATGCATTTAGGGATTAATAACAAGAATTTTAGTTATAAGCTAGGGACGCATCAACTAGAAGTAACGGAGGAGGAAAAGGACCTTGGAGTATTGGTTGATCATAGGTTGACTATGAGCTGCCAATGTGATATGGCTGTGAAAAAAGCTAATGTCGTCTTGGGATGCATCAGGAGAGGTATTTCCAGTAGGGATAAGGAGGTTTTAGTACCGTTATATAAGGCACTGGTGAGACCTCACCTGGAATACTGTGTGCAGTTCTGGTCTCCCATGTTTAAGAAGGATGAATTCAAACTGGAACAGGTACAGAGAAGGGCTACTAGGATGATCCGAGGAATGGAAAACTTGTCTTATGAAAGGAGACTCAGGGAGCTTGGCTTGTTTAGCCTAACTAAAAGAAGGTTGAGGGGAGATATGATTGCTCTCTATAAATATATCAGAGAGATAAATACCAGAGAGGGAGAGGAATTATTTAAACTCAATACCAATGTGGACACAAGAACAAATGGATATAAACTGGCCACTAGGAAATTTAGATTAGAAATTAGACGAAGGTTTCTAACCATCAGAGGAGTGAAGTTTTGGAATAGCCTTCCGAGGGAAGTAGTGGGGGCAAAAGATCTATCTTGCTTTAAGATTAAACTCGATAAGTTTATGGAGGAGATGGTATGATGGGATAACATGGTTTTGGTAATTAAATATTCATGGTAAATAGGCCCAATGGCCTGTGATGGGTTTTTAGATGGGGTAAGATCCAAGTTACCCGGGAAAGAATTTTCTGTAGTATCTGGCTGATGAATCTTGCCCATATGCTCAGGGTTTAGCTGATCGCCATATTTGGGGTCGGGAAGGAATTTTCCTCCAGGGCAGATTGGAAGGCCCTGGAGGTTTTTCGCCTTCCTCTGTAGCATGGGGCACGGGTCACTTGCTGGAGGATTCTCTGCTCCTTGAGGTCTTCAAACTACAATTTGAGGACTTCAATAGCACAGATATAGGTGTGAGGTCTTTTTTAGGAGTGGTGGGTGAAATTCTGTGGCCTGCATTGTGCAGGAGGTCAGACTAGATGATCATAATGGTCCCTTCTGACCTAAATATCTATGAATCTATGAATCTATGAATCTAATGACATGCTGGACCTGGTGCAAAATTCGGCAACCACAAATCCTCTGAGAGATGAGCTACTGACACCATTGCTCCTATCCCCAGGAAGGGAATATATTGATCTTGCCGCCCCTCCCTCAAATGAGATTTAGTTAAAGATTGCTGCTCCTCTGTTATCCCCAGCTAATCTGGTGTGCTGAATTTGGGATCCCAACAAGAAGATCATTTGGCTAAGAGCCTTGACCTTCGTTGGATCACAGATTTTGTGCATCGAGAATAAGTATGACGTTGGTGGTTATGTAAAGGCCCCCTTGTATAAAAAGGTGACCTTTAAGGAGGGGAACTGGACAAGGAAATCTTGGTGGATCAGTAAATTGCCTGGACCACTACCACTAGTTGGAATATTGATTGTCATGCTTATTGCCAAAACCACCCAAGTCAGTAGGCTTTAGTGGGTCTGTGCATCAGCCATAGCCTATCTCAGCCAGGAGGGGAGGAGGGTTTGAGTGACCACAAGAAGGGAGCCTTTCTCTGCATCCTTCCTGATAAGATCTCTGTTGAAATTGCTGAGGAATGTGTTTTTAGAAAACAGGAAGATTATCTCTATTTGACCTCTGGGATGTGTTTATCAGGACCATCAAACATGCAGACTTTGCAAAAACACATCTGTCTAATTAATGGTCTGAGGAAACCGCTTGCTTAACAAGCCTTTTTGCTTGACATGTTATTGTCGTACTAACACAATAAATAAGGAGGGCGCAGTTTGGGCTAGTTGGATCATATCTGGGGCTCCCCACTGGCAGACAGAAAACTAGCTATTGGAAGTTTGCTGCTGTACCACTCAAGAACCACACCGAGACTTCGATAATTATTGAGGGTTGGGGGTGTTTTAGTAACCTGTTGTGGACGTGTGTAAGTGCTTGAGACTAAATAGAGAGTAGCTTTAAGGTTAGAGCACTCTTGCATTGTACTGCTTGTGTCAATCGTCTATCAGTCAGATAGCCATGTCTCCACTGATTTATTTCCTGCCATCACCTCGCCAAGAGTAAAAGTTACCAAGAGCTTTGGGGTCAGAAAACCGCAGGTAACAATGTATCTGACTAAAACATATCCTCCAGAAGCATCAAGTCTTGATTTAAAGACTTCAAGAGATGGAGATTCCACCACTTTCCTTGGTAGTTTGTTCCAATCATTAATCACTCTGATTGTTTAAAAAAAATCTGCCTTATTTTTAATTTGAATTTGTCTATCATAGAAAGGCATAACAAGAACCAATGGCTGAAAGTTAACAAGCCCTTTTGTGCCTGGTTTTATGTCCCTGTGAAGGTACTTATACACCATAATCTAGTCATTCTGTTCAAGATCTTTTTGTTATAATAAGCAGAGTGATCTTTAATCTTTCACTGTAATGCATATTTTCCAGAGCTTGAATGATTTTTGTGAATCTTTTCTTCACCCTCTCCAATTTTTCAACTTCCTTTTTAAAATATGGATGCCAGAACTGGTATTCCAATACTGGTTTCTCCAGTGCCATGTACAATAGTAAAACCACCACCCTACTCCTACTCACTACTTCCCTGTTTGTACTAGGATCGTGTTAGTGCTTTTGTCACAGCATTGAACTGGGAGCTCAGATTGAATTGCTTGTCTACCCGGACCCTTAAATCCTTTTCAGGATACAGTCCCCCATTCTGAAGGTATGGCCTGGTATTCTTTGTTTCTTGATATTTGACCTCGCATTTGGCTGAATTAAAATGTGTTTTGTTTGAATGGCCACATTTACCAAGCATTCCAGATTGCTCTGTGTAACTACCCTGTCCTCCTCATATTCACCACTGAATCGATCTTTGTGTTATCCTCAATTTTTATCAGAAATGATTTTATATTTACTTCCAGATCATTGATAATACTATTGAACAGCACGGAGCCTGGGACCGATTCTTGTGGAATGCCACTAGAAACACCCCTATTTGATGAAGATTCCCCTTGACTTGTTAAGATGTGTCAGTTAGCCAGTTCTTAATCCTTTTCACATGGTCCTTTTCTGACTGAATAGTGCTAATGCTTTGGTGAGAATATCGTGCAATATTAAGTCAAACACATTACGGAATGTAAGTATATTACATCTACAGGTTATCAGGACCTACTGACTGAAAAATGTTCATCCCTAGTAGATGCTGTTAAACACCCTCCTTAGTTACCAATGGACTGGGGATATTAGTTCTTAGCCCTATTATTCTTCCTGCTTTGGAAGATGTTAGTCGTTACAACATATCTCACAAGGATAAGAAAGCCTGTCTGTGTTCAGAATATCAGCATCAGTCAGTGCTTTTCAACATGATTTTACTGTCTTCTTTTTAACATTTTGATGGTTGTATAATCGGACATGATAAGTAGTAAATGTGCTATCAAAAGACATGCGGTATAGAGAACATTAGCAGCCTCACTGCTCCTAGTTTAAAAAAAAAACCTCTTAGATGATTAGAGCTGTTTTCTTAAGTAATTAAACCAACCAGCTCATTAGCATTAGCCACACTATGCATTCTAATGGCGCAATTTATTTCAAACTACAAATCCGAGCAGATCTAAGTCAGACAAGGCCATGGTATGATAATTCTAAAATAACTTCCAATTTATACCAGCCTTCTAGGCACTAGCTGTCATATCAGATCATATGCTATTACAAATAGACTTAGTCAGCAGACTGAACCAGTCAAAAGGTGTGGAATTCAGAGTGACAGTGAGAATTTGGAAGCATTTGTTTCCATAACAGGTCTTTATGGACATTCACTAGAATTTCTTTTAATTTAAATATAGATAAGGAACAGGCAGTAAAACTATTATAGAAAATGAACGTTTTGCTTTATGCTGTAGTTTCTCTCTCTCCCAGGGGCAATGGCTGGCAGATGGCACAACACGTCCAGCTGGAGTACAACTCCTTTAATTTAATAGTCAAATTGTAATTACAAACGTAAAGTTTATTGGACGATTTTTTTTTCTTTTTGACTCAGCATTTCAATAGCAAAAAATAGCCAGCCTGCTTGAATATGCTACAGAACAGGAGATGGGAATCCTAGATGAGTTCCCATGATTTACATATCTTGTATTACTTGTGGCACCTTAGAGACTAACCAATTTATTTGAGCATAAGCTTTCGTGAGCTACAGCTCACTTCATCGGATGCATTCAGTGGAATGAAGTGAGCTATAGCTCACGAAAGCTTATGCTCAAATAAATTGGTTAGTCTCTACGGTGCCACAAGTCCTCCTTTTCTTTTTGCGAATACAGACTAACACGGCTGTTACTCTGAAACATATCTTGTATTGCAGAAGGTTGCTATAAGCTTATACTCTAGCGGCCAGCCCAGGGGAGTGGATTCCAAAGATGGCTTCCCTCATTTGCAAAAGCCTGGCCACCAGACAAGTTGTGCTTAGACATCTCTTCACTCTGGGCACTAAAGCAGTGCAGCTCCAGCGCTGTGGCTACACCTTTGTAGTGTCATGGTGTAGACTCTTCCTACATCAGTGGGAAGGGGTTTTTTATGTCGATGTAGTTAATCCACCTTCCCAAGGGGCAGCAGCTAAATTGATGGAGGAATTCTTCTGTTAACCTAGCGCAGCTACCTTGTGGATTATGTTGGCTTAACTATGGTGCTCAGGGGTGTGAAAAATTAGCGACATATCTTGGCTGAGCAGAATTTTAAGTGGAGACCGTGCCTTAGTGTCTGTTGCACCTCTTTGACCCACGTGGCTAGTCAAAGTCATAGACCTGGGGATGTTGCAGTCAGAAGTCTAAATGGATGGAGTCTGATATTTTCTTTGATGCAATTCTGTTTATTTACAAAGTGGGTACAAAGTCCAGTGTCTCTGTACACAGAAGGAATCAAATGTAAAAGGAGCAGCTTCTTAGCTTGCAGTCCCCAGCCTCTTTAGCCAACACCAGATCCAAAGGTCACACTGTGCTCACCAGCTATTGCTTGGCTTACTTGCTTTTTGCCTCAGCCTGTCTCTCTGTTTTTTTGTCTGTTCTCTAACTCCTCTGCCTATTCAGTCCAAATTCCTGGGTGGGTTCACAACCCCTTTTGTCTCAGGTAGGGGGGCTTCTAATTAACTCATCCTGACAGTTATGTTATTTGAAGGGTGCATTCACATCCAGTCTACAAGAGGCTGGTGATTAAAGCAGTCTCAGTATAACATGTGCAATAACAAGAGCTTCCCAACGCATCTTATAAGCTATTATGGGTTATTGGCTGGCAGGCATACTATGTCCTAGAAATATCATTCCAGGCATTACACACCATCACCAGTAGAGCCTTGGAACCCAATCCAAACCTGAGGGGACCTGACTACAAGTGTTGTGAGGTGGGAAAACAACCAGACCCTCTTGATCTTGGGTTGGGTTGGCTCTCCTCCTCCAGCCTGTGGGGTTGGCAGTGACAGCATACCCTACCTTTGCTGAATGGCACCGCTTTGCTGTGTGGTGAATGTGCAGAGGATGGAACCACAGTGGTTCTCTCTCTGCAGTGCCCAGGAGAGGGTGGTAGATGGCAGGAGCAGGGCATGCAGACGCCGTGGTGCTGACCCCATGGGTAGAAGGTGTCTGGACATACATTTATGTCAGACAAATGATAACCAGCAAGACAGAACTGATAAATGGGCCCAAGTTACCACATTCCAGATGTGACAGTCTATATCCCCATGTTCACCCCTTTTTCAAGACTATGATACATTTTGAACAAGATATGCCTTATAAGGTATCATCTGAAAACTCATGATTTACTGATCTTTATTGTCCTGGTAAAATATGTGTGGCAACATTGTATGTAAAATTATAATATTCTACTGTATGAGGTTATTAAGGCATATTCCAAATCTGGGGAAGCAGCCACAGACCACTCCTCAGAGTCAAAAGGCTAACCAATGCCTTGGCCATGTGTCAACAAAATCAAATGGACTATCACCTGGTTAAGTGGCCATTCCTTGGCAGGAAAAAGAGTGTGTGTGAGAAAGTTACATCTTGGCAATGAAACAGCTGGAGGTTCCCGTTCCCCACAGACTTTCTGTCTCCTGAACCCAAGTTGGAGATAATGCTGAAAGAAGAAGAAAAGGAATAAGAATGGGAAACAGACTCCCCACAATATCCCTCCCTTCATCTCTACTCATGGCATCAACAACACTTGAATGACAAAGGAAGCATCACTGGGCTGGGGAGGGATCCTGACAGAAAGGAATTCAGCCGGTAAGAAGGCTAGAACACATGCTGAGAGACACCTTTGCTTTGAATTCACTCTAAGTTGTGGTTAGGTATTAGTTGCCTTTTACCTTTTATTTACTTGTAACCAATTGTGATTTTTATGCCTTAATCACTTAAAATCTCTTTTTCTGAAGTTGTTAAACTTATTTTATTGTTTATCTAAACCAGTGTGTTTGGAGTGAAATGTTTGGGAAACTCCATTTGAGATAACAGGATTTGTGCATATAATTTTCTATTAGCAAATGATGGCCTTTATATGAGCTTGTGTTGCCCAGGAAAGGGCTGGGGAGTACAAGATGTACATTTCTGGGGGAAAGGCTGGAACTGGGAATTTATTGGTGTTACTCTGCAGTATAATTCACGAGTGGCTGGTCCTAGCACTCATAAAGTATAGCTGGGAGTAATTTACATGCTGCAGGCTCTGTGTGAGCAGACCAGGGGTGGTTGCTCTCACAGTGTAAAAAACACTCCAGCTTGCAGAAATGAGGGGACACAGCTGTTCAACAGTCCAGATTGTACTGTGGGTAACATCACACTGGGGCACTGGGAAGTTCTTTCACCTTCCATGACAGTCATCGCCTTCTCTGATCCCTTGGTCTGCTCCTTCAGTCAGTTCTTCAGTTTCTGGTCTAGTGTTGCTCCAGTTTTGGCCTATCTTCCCTTAGGTCTTTTATACATTTCTACTTTACAGGTGTCATAAATATAAAGGGAAGGGTAAACCCCTTTGAAATCCCTCCTGGCCAGGGGAAAGCTCTTCTCACCTGTAAAGGGTTAAGAAGCTAAAGGTAACCTCGCTGGCACCTGACCAAAATGACCAATGAGGAGACAAGATACTTTCAAAAGCTGGGAGGAGGGAGAGGAACAAAGGGTCTGTCTGTAGTCGTCTTGGCCGGGGACAGAACAGGAATGGAGTCTTAGAACTTTTAGTAAGTAATCTAGCTAGGTATGTGTTAGATTATGATTTCTTTAAATGGCTGAGAAAAGAATTGTGCTGAATAGAATAACTATTTCTGTCTGTGTATCTTTTTTGTAACTTAAGGTTTTGCCTAGAGGGGTTCTCTATGTTTTTGAATCTAATTACCCTGTAAGATATATACCATCCTGATTTTACAGGGGGGATTTCTTTATTTCTATTTACTTCTATTTTTTATTAAAAGTCTTCTTGTAAAACACTGAATGCTTTTTCATTGTTCTCAGATCCAAGGGTTTGGGTTTGTGGTCACCTATGCAAATTGGTGAGGCTTTTTATCCAACATTTCCCAGGAAAGGGGGGGTGCAAGTGTTGGGAGGATTGTTCATTGTTCTTAAGATCCAAGGGTCTGGGTCTGTAGTCACCTAGGCAAATTGGTGAGGCTTTTTACCAAACCTTGTCCAGGAAGTGGGGTGCAAGGTTTTGGGAAGTATTTTGGGGGGAAGGACGCGTCCAAACAGCTCTTCCCCAGTAACCAGTATTAGTTTGGTGGTGGTAGCGGCCTGTCCAAGGGGTAATATTTTGTACCTTGGGGAAGTTTTGACCTAAGCTGGTAAAGATAAGCTTAGGAGGTTTTCATGCAGGTCCCCACATCTGTACCCTAGAGTTCAGAGTGGGGGAGGAACCTTGACATGGTGGCACAGTGGTGGGATTAACCTGAAATCATTTTGAGATCCAGTTGAGATTTTTTGAACTAGAAATACAGATTTTAAAAAGGAACTTTTAGGAAGTCCAGAAGGCAGCTTTGAAACTGAAAGCAGCTTGGTTTCTCTCTGCTTTGTGGCCAAGCAGAGACAAAAGGGGATTATCTTGTGAATTGCAGGTTTTCTTTGCCTGGAGGCAGGGTACTTAACTCCTGCAGGGAAATTCACAGTCTTCCAACCCAGAGGTTTTTTTTTCTTTTCTTCCTAAAAGTAAATAGGGGGTGTGTGCTCTACCCATTTGCCTGGAGACAAAAGTGGCAGGGTTTTTTTTAGGATTTTGATTTTTTTTTTGTTTTACAAGGAGCACAGGTTTGAAAAGAAATTTTTTTTCTTCTTTGGGCTGGGTAAGCAGGTTTCCAAGTAGTTGGAGGTTTTTTGCTTTAATTTGGGCCCAGAGCAGAGACAAGGGAATTGTCTTTTTCTGTAGGCTGACAATCACTATCAGAGAATAGGTATTCTATTCCAGCACAGCAAAATTTTACAGCCAAGTTTTGTTTGTTTATTTCTAAACCTCGGGTGTAAAGTTAGTTAAAAACAGAGAGGTTAGAATGGCCAAATCCTCAGCTCGACTACAGCTGGAATTAGCCAAATTTCAGGCTGAGGAAAAACAAAGGGAACATGAAAGACAGATAGAACTCATGCGGCTGAAGGAGGAGGAGAAGGAAAAAGAGAGGAAGCATGTGGAGGAGATGGAGAGGATAAAGGCCCAGCAGAATATACCAACAAACCCTAGCAATCCTTCTCCAGGTACCACTTCCCATCCCAGAAAGTTCCCCACCTACAAGGCAGGTGATGATACTGAGGCCTTCTTAGAAAACTTCGAAAGGGCCTGCCTTGGGTACAACATCTCTACTGACCAATACATGGTAGAGCTGAGGCCGCAGCTCAGTGGACCCTTAGCTGAGGTGGCAGCTGAAATGCCTAAAGAACACATGAACAAGTATGAACTGTTTAAATCCAAGGCGAGAGTCAGAATGGGGATAACACCCGAGCAGTCTCGTCGGAGGTTCAGAGCCCTAAGGTGGAAACCAGACATGTCATTTACCCGACATGCCTACCACATTGTAAAACATTGGGATGCCTGGATATCAGGAGCAAGTGTTGAATCTCCAGTAAATTTGCCCTTCCTAATGCAAATGGAACAATTCTTAGAGGGTGTTCCTGAGGAAATAGAAAGATACATCCTAGATGGGAAACCCAAAACTGTAATTGAGGCAGGAGAGATTGGAGCCAGATGGGTGGAGGTGGCAGAGAAGAAGAAAACTGGTCGCAGTTGGAGCGGAGACCAGAAGGGACCACCCCAGACCACACCCTATTACCGGGGGCCGCCCAAAGCCCCACCTACCTCCCAAAGAACCCTCCAGACCCCTTATCGTCCCACCACCCCGTTCTCCAGCAACCCTCCTCGCCCCAGTGACCCGTCAGCTGGACGATGTTTTAAGTGTAACGAGCTGGGGCATGTAAAGGCCAACTGCCCCAAGAACCCCAACAGATTACAGTTCATTGCACCGGAATCACACCAGAGGTCCACAGGCCCAGATACCTCCCAGATACCCTTGGAGCGGAGGGAAACTGTGAGTGTGGGTGGGAAGAAGGTCACCGCGTGGAGGGACACCGGAGCACAAGTGTCAGCTATCCATGCTTCCTTAGTGGACCCCAATTTAATCAACCCAGAGATCCAAGTGACGATTCAACCCTTCAAGTCCAACTCTTTCAATTTGCCTACAGCCAAGTTGCCTGTCCAGTACAAGGGCTGGTCAGGAATGTGGACTTTTGCAGTCTATGATGATTATCCCATCCCCATGCTGTTGGGGGAAGACTTGGCCAATCATGTGAAGCAGGCCAAGAGGGTGGGAATGGTCACCCGCAACCAGGCTAAACAAGCCGTGAGGCCTAGCTCTGTTCCGGAAACTTCTATCAGGACCCAGTCAGAGGTGATGGACCTGGACCCCAGGCCAATGTCTGCAACAGCAGTAGTGGATCCAGTCCCAGAGACCCAGACGGAACCAGTCCCAGAACCGGAACCAGCCGAACAACCAACACCAGACCCCGTGTCAGCACTGAATCCAGTACTTGCAACCTCAACACCAGAGGGCCCCACCGAACCTGAACTGGCAGCAGCCGATAACCCTACACAAGAGGCTCAGCCGGAGCCTGAATCCCAACATAGTACACCAGCGGAGAGCGGTTCACAGTCAACAGAAACAGCTCCATCCCCTATATCGCTTCCAGAGGGACCAAGCCTAGGTCCACAATCCCATGAGGAACTGATGTCTCCAGCATCAAGGGAACAGTTCCAGACCGAACAGGAAGCAGATGAAAGCCTCCAGAGAGCTTGGACGGCGGCACGGAGCAACCCACCGCCTCTCAGCTCTTCTAATCGATCCAGGTTTGTTGTAGAAAGAGGACTTTTATACAAGGAAACTCTTTCTGGGGGACACCAGGAAGACTGGCATCCTCAGAGACAGTTGGTAGTTCCAACTAAATACCGGGCCAAGCTCTTGAGCTTAGCCCATGATCACCCTAGTGGCCATGCTGGGGTGAACAGGACCAAAGACCGTTTGGGGGGGTCATTCCACTGGGAGGGAATGGGCAAGGATGTTTCTACCTATGTCCAGTCTTGTGAGGTGTGCCAAAGAGTGGGAAAACCCCAAGACCAGGTCAAAGCTCCTCTCCAGCCACTCCCCATCATTAAAGTTCCATTTCAGCGAGTAGCTGTGGATATTCTGGGTCCTTTTCCGAAAAAGACACCCAGAGGAAAGCAGTACATACTGACTTTCATGGATTTTGCCACCCGATGGCCGGAAGCAGTAGCTCTAAGCAACACCAGGGCTAAAAGTGTGTGCCAGGCACTAGCAGACATTTTTGCCAGGGTAGGTTGGCCCTCCGACATCCTCACAGATGCAGGGACTAATTTCCTGGCAGGAACTATGAAAAACCTTTGGGAAGCTCATGGGGTAAATCACTTGGTTGCCACTCCTTACCATCATCAAACAAATGGCATGGTGGAGAAGTTTAATGGAACTTTGGGGGCCATGATACGTAAATTCGTAAATGAGCACTCCAATGATTGGGACCTAGTATTGCAGCAGTTGCTCTTTGCCTACAGAGCTGTACCACATCCCAGTTTAGGGTTTTCCCCATTTGAACTTGTATATGGCCGTGAGGTTAAGGGGCCATTGCAGTTGGTGAAGCAGCAATGGGAGGGATTTACACCTTCTCCAGGAACTAACATTCTGGACTTTGTAACCAACCTACAAAACACCCTCCGAACCTCTTTAGCCCTTGCTAGAGAAAACTTACAGGATGCTCAAAAAGAGCAAAAAGCCTGGTATGATAAACATGCCAGAGAGCGTTCCTTCAAAGTAGGAGACCAGGTCATGGTCTTAAAGGCGCTCCAGGCCCATAAAATGGAAGCATCGTGGGAAGGGCCATTCGTGGTCCAGGAGCGCCTGGGAGCTGTTAATTATCTCATAGCATTCCCCACCTCCAACCGAAAGCCTAAGGTGTATCATATTAATTCTCTAAAGCCCTTTTATTCCAGAGAATTAAAGGTTTGTCAGTTTACAGCCCAGGGAGGAGACGATGCTGAGTGGCCTGAAGGTGTCTACTACGAAGGGAAATGTGCTGGTGGTGTGGAAGAGGTGAACCTCTCCATGACCCTTGGGCGTATGCAGCGACAGCAGATCCAGGAGCTGTGCACTAGCTACGCGCCAACGTTCTCAGCCACCCCAGGACTGACTGAACGGGCATACCACTCCATTGACACAGGTAATGCTCACCCAATTAGGGTCCAACCTTACCGGGTGTCTCCTCAAGCTAAAACTGCTATAGAACGGGAGATCCAGGATATGTTACAGATGGGGGTAATCCGCCCCTCTGAAAGTGCATGGGCATCTCCAGTGGTTCTAGTTCCCAAACCAGATGGGGAAATACGTTTTTGCGTGGACTACCGTAAGCTAAATGCTGTAACTCGCCCAGACAACTATCCCATGCCACGCACAGATGAACTATTAGAGAAACTGGGAAGGGCCCAGTTCATCTCTACCTTGGACTTAACCAAGGGGTACTGGCAGGTACCGCTAGATGAATCTGCCAAGGAAAGGTCAGCCTTCATCACACATCTCGGGCTGTATGAATTTAATGTACTCCCTTTCGGGCTGCGAAATGCACCCGCCACTTTCCAAAGACTTGTAGATGGTCTCCTAGCGGGATTAGGAGAATATGCAGTCGCCTACCTTGACGATGTGGCCATATTTTCGGATTCCTGGGCAGACCACCTGGAACATCTACAAAAAGTCCTTGAGCGCATAAGGGAGGCAGGACTAACTGTTAAGGCTAAGAAGTGTCAAATAGGCCTAAACAGAGTGACTTACCTTGGACACCAGGTGGGTCAAGGAACTATCAGCCCCCTACAGGCCAAAGTGGATGCTATCCAAAAGTGGCCTGTCCCAAAGTCAAAGAAACAGGTTCAATCCTTCTTAGGCTTGGCCGGTTATTACAGACGATTTGTACCGCACTACAGCCAAATCGCTGCCCCACTGACAGACCTAACCAAAAAGAAACAGCCAAATGCTGTTCAGTGGACCGGAAAGTGTCAGAAGGCCTTTAACAAGCTTAAAGCGACACTCATGTCTGACCCTGTACTAAGGGCCCCAGACTTTGACAAACCGTTCCTAGTAACCACAGATGCATCCGAGCGTGGTGTGGGAGCAGTTTTAATGCAGAAAGGACCTGATCAAGAATTCCACCCTGTAGTGTTTCTCAGCAAAAAACTGTCTGAGAGGGAAAGCAACTGGTCAGTCACTGAAAAAGAATGTTATGCCATTGTCTACGCTCTGGAAAAGCTACGCCCATATGTTTGGGGACGGCGTTTCCACCTGCAAACCGACCATGCTGCACTAAAGTGGCTTCACACTGTCAAAGAAACTAACAAAAAACTTCTTCGGTGGAGTTTAGCTCTCCAAGATTTTGATTTCGACATCCAACACATCTCAGGAGCTTCTAACAAAGTGGCTGATGCACTCTCCCGTGAAAGTTTCCCAGAATCAACTGGTTAAAATCGTCCTTGAGATGTGGAAAATATTGTTAGTCTTTATGTACTTGGTAGTATATTTAGAGATGCATGTGTCTTATTAACTCTGTTTTCCTAGAGCTCCAGGAAGAAATCCCAGCCAGTGTTTCACCCTAGCTGAGATTTGGGGGGCGTGTCATAAATATAAAGGGAAGGGTAAACCCCTTTGAAATCCCTCCTGGCCAGGGGAAAGCTCCTCTCACCTGTAAAGGGTTAAGAAGCTAAAGGTAACCTCGCTGGCACCTGACCAAAATGACCAATGAGGAGACAAGATACTTTCAAAAGCTGGGAGGAGGGAGAGGAACAAAGGGTCTGTCTGTAGTCGTCTTGGCCGGGGACAGAACAGGAATGGAGTCTTAGAACTTTTAGTAAGTAATCTAGCTAGGTATGTGTTAGATTATGATTTCTTTAAATGGCTGAGAAAAGAATTGTGCTGAATAGAATAACTATTTCTGTCTGTGTATCTTTTTTGTAACTTAAGGTTTTGCCTAGAGGGGTTCTCTATGTTTTTGAATCTAATTACCCTGTAAGATATATACCATCCTGATTTTACAGGGGGGATTTCTTTATTTCTATTTACTTCTATTTTTTATTAAAAGTCTTCTTGTAAAACACTGAATGCTTTTTCATTGTTCTCAGATCCAAGGGTTTGGGTTTGTGGTCACCTATGCAAATTGGTGAGGCTTTTTATCCAACATTTCCCAGGAAAGGGGGGGTGCAAGTGTTGGGAGGATTGTTCATTGTTCTTAAGATCCAAGGGTCTGGGTCTGTAGTCACCTAGGCAAATTGGTGAGGCTTTTTACCAAACCTTGTCCAGGAAGTGGGGTGCAAGGTTTTGGGAAGTATTTTGGGGGGAAGGACGCGTCCAAACAGCTCTTCCCCAGTAACCAGTATTAGTTTGGTGGTGGTAGCGGCCTGTCCAAGGGGTAATATTTTGTACCTTGGGGAAGTTTTGACCTAAGCTGGTAAAGATAAGCTTAGGAGGTTTTCATGCAGGTCCCCACATCTGTACCCTAGAGTTCAGAGTGGGGGAGGAACCTTGACAACAGATTACTTCATTTTTATCTAATTGGCTTTTAGCACATCAACCCTTTGGATTGTAGGTAACCCATACAGATGTATGAATGCATTTTGAGGGGGTGTCTCAATTTTAGGGCCTTGATATTTAGTTGCTTTTAATAGTACTCCAATGGGGTTGTATTACTTTACTGATACCAGTAATCTTTCTAGTGTAGACAAGCCCTTAATTACACACAAACTTCACCTAAATTACTTTTAATTAACACCTTTTTTCATTTCAGTGCAATTCTCTGTGTGGACACTTTTATTTAGAAAACATGTCCTAGTTCAATTTTGCTTAGTCACCAGCTTGTGCTATGTGGCCTCACCGTCTGCTTTGCCACAGTGTCTCACATCACAAGGTGACTTGTACCTTTGTCAAGTGTCTTCTTCTAGCATTATTAAGAGGGGATTCTGAATTAAACACTGTCAGATCAAATACAAAGGGAAGGTCAGTTTGCCACGCTCATGGCAAGCAGTTGCCTTTCAGAAGAGTTGAATTGAAATGAAAAAATAAGCTTCTCATTAGGGAAGAATGTGGCTCAATATGCTAAAACTCTACACCCAGGTATTGGTTCTAGACACACTTGATAGACAGAGTAATTTAAATGTTTACAGTATCTAATCTTTCATTAAGTGCATTTGGGTGTTTCATAAGCTAATTTACCTTTAGGTATGGGACGATCAATCAGGAAAGATGCAAACCATGTAAAGTATTATGAGCAAAAGCATCAGATCATGACATTAATCTCCTTTCTAATTTTCTACATTCCCATTTTTGTCATATAAGGTGACATCCCTCATAGCAACAAGATGATTTATACCATGGAGGGTAATTCTTAACTATCTTTAATATCACTGCAGTAGCTCATCAACTGAAAGACAAGAGATATAGTCAAGATTATTTATTCAGGCATTGAATCATTAAAAAGAAGGCTTATTCATGCATGAATCTAGTCAATCTGTATTTGCTGCCCTGGTCTCAAGCAAATATTGTTTGTGCTGTATGGAAGGGAGCAAACCTGCATGCTAAAATCCTATGGGGAAACACTACTCAGAATAAAATAAGGGGTTAGGAATAAAACTCAAAGGAAATAGCCCTCCATTTTCTGGAGAAATAATACATTCTTCAACTTGTAAATGTTACCATGACACCAGGGAGGGGGGAAAAGATGAATAAATCAACTCTCTTTAAAATTTGTAGTGGTGTTGTAGCCGTGTTGGTCCCAGGATATTAGAGAGACAATGGGGGTGAAGTAATATCTTTTATTAGACCAACTTCTATTGGTGAGAGAGACAAGTTTTAGCTTGAAAGCTTGTCTCTTTCACCAACAGAAGTTGAGTGAATTTGTGTGGGGGGGTGGAGGGTGAGAAAACCTGGATTTGTGCTGGAAATGGCCCACCTGATGATCACTTTAGATAAGCTATTACCAGCAGGACAGTGGGGTGGGAGGAGGTATTTTTTCACATTCTCTGTGTATATATAAAGTCTGCTGCAGTTTCCACGGCATGCATCTGATGAAGTGAGCTGTAGCTCACGAAAGCTCATGCTCAAATAAATTGGTTAGTCTCTAAGGTGCCACAAGTACTCCTTTTCTTTTTCCAATAAAAGAGAGTACCTCAGCCACCTCGTCTCTCTTTCTCTGTCTTTAAAAATCAGTGTAATCTAATCTGGGTCCACAGATTTTTTATGTGTATAAATCCTAATTGCATGGGCACTGCATGGCATCACTAAAGGGCAGAGTTAAGGTCATTTGTGCATATCAATTCCTTAACAAGTTTGGATTACTTTTAAATGTAACCTTAACTCTGAATTTTCCGGGTAATGCTTGTTTATGGGGGGAGAAAATTACAACATTCCTGCAATGTTTTGTACCCTTCCAGGGGCGGGAAGAGGTGGGGTGGAGTGAAGCAGGGCAGGCTGGGGCTGGGTCACTCACTGATGTCGGTGCCAGGCTCCCCACTAACCTTGGAAGGCTGCCCTGGATCCCTTGTCCCCCTGCAGTGTGGGACCCCCAAAAGCGTGGGGCCCAGGGCAGTTGTCCCAGTCCGTCTTATGGATGGGATGGCTCTGAAACTATAAGCCCAAACATTGGTGAAACTGGGCCCACATTCCTGAATAGTGATGGAGCATGGGCACCACGGGCCCATATAACTTGCCACCTATGCTCTGCACATAAAGGAGAGCTCTTCCTAGGGAGAGCCCACATGGGAGAGAAGATCTGCTCCCCTTCCCAAGACAAGCATGGCAAGAGGGGAGAAGTCCCCTAGCCCAGGTCTCACTGTGAAGGAGTTGTGGAGGCCGAAGCAAAATCACACAGGGTCACTCGACCCAGAGGGGAGTGGGCAGGAGAGAGCCCTGCAAAGAGGGAGAGTCAGGCCTAACTCTGTCCCTTTTCCAGTCCTGCTGCAAAGGTCACAGCGAGGTGAGGCTAGCAGAGGATACACATTCTTTAAAGGGCAACATCAGCCCTAAATCATAGGACATCAGAACTGGGAGCTGTGCAAGGGTAATGGTAGGGGCACTAGCAGCAGGGCTTCTTGTGCACCCTCCAACCCTATGGCTTCAGAGCAGGTGCTTTGAGCAAAGGGCTGAGGGAAGATTTCCTGGGGTGAAATGTGATCTCCCAGAACTGGAGCCCTGTCACCTTGTCCCCTCAGTCCTCCAGCTGGCTGAGGAACTTGGAGCAGGAGGACTCTAACAGGGATTCTTCAGCATTGCAAGACCTGGTGGGGACAGTGGTGTGTATGAAGCCTCTGAAGCATCATGCCAGCGGAATCTGACTCACAGCATGAAGGTGCTGCTCACTCCAAGCCACTTTGGGCTTCTTGTGCCATGTAGTAAAGAGCCTGGAGTTCACTCCTGGTGACTCAGGTGTTGCCAAAATACCCCCTCACCCCGAAATCCACACACAAAACCCTATCACCTCAGTTTGGGAATGCTTTCAATCCAGGCTCAGCTGCGGCGGGGGGGGGGGGGGGGGGGCGGGTACAGGCTACAGTCGAAGTGCTGTTTCACAGGGGCTGATGACTTGCCCCCTATGCAGTGAGGCTACAGGTTAAGCCACTCAAATGCTGAGAGTCCTGCAGCGCCTTCCCATAAGAAGTCATAGCACCTCCCACAGGCGAGTACAGCACTAGTGAGGGCTCAGTGACTTGGGTAGGGCTTTGCAGTGTGGCTGCTCACACCTGGGCTAAGCTAATGTGGGTACTCAGACCCGGCTGCCAAGTTCTTGAGTTAATTCTGCAGTGAAGACACACCCTAAGCCTCAAAGAACTAGTATAGCTGCGATAATACCACATAATAGGTGTTTCCTCCCAGACTGTCATTTTTGAACTTGCTTAAGTCTTTCCAATCAAATTACGATAGCCCTCAAAACCTGCAATAGTGCATGGGTACGTACCTTGTCCTCAGTAGCAGAGATTTAGGATGTGAGGCTGGAGAAACAGCAGCTTCATCACAGTCTGTGTTGCTAACACTCTTTTAGAGACTGACATGTGTCACAGTTTGCACATGCAGAAAAGGCCATTTGCCAAGAAATACACAGGGAACAGTGATGATGAGCATTAATTCACCATCTGGTTTAGAATTTTGACATTCTCCTTTTTTCGTGCCTGTTCCATTGCACTTTCGTAGTAATCTGTCACAGATCATAAGACAGTGACGAGGTGGGTTGACGGAATTTATTTTTTTAGACCAACGTCTGTTGGTGAGAGAGACAAGCTTTCGAGCATACACAGAGCTTTTCCACAGATCTACATACGTTCGAAAGCTTGTCTCTCTCACCAGCAGAAGTTGATCCAGTAAAGGATATTACCTCCTGCACCTCATCTCGCTAATATTCTGGGACAGACCCCGGCTACAACAGCACAACATACAGCTCATAATAGTATTTTATAGCACATTTTCTATAGCTTACCGAGGTCCACAGACAGACTTCCATTGATTTCAGTGGTCTTTGGAGTAAATCTTGTGACCTTCAGAACATAAATGAGCACAGATATTCAGTTCTGGGTCCTCGCATGGTTAGTTCCTTGGGTGGAAAATAGGTCTGGTTAAAATTGTTGAAAATGTTTAACAGAAAACTGAGTTTTTGATTAAATGTGCAAAATGGCTGATTTCCATTGAAAATTTTGACTTTTTTGGTTGAAAACCAGACTGCCCAAACCCTAAAATATTTCTGCAAATAACCTGAAATATTTTAGTTTGGAAATTCTACCCTCCAACCTGTTGTATTGATATGGATCTCAAGGGCCTAAGAGTTCAAGGTGTTTATAAACTCTTTCACTGTCGAACATTAAACAGTGATAGAGAAATTCAGGGGTGGTTGTTTTTTCCCCTACAAAAACTTTAGGTTACTTGGCAAACACTCAAAAGCATTCATTCTAAAATTGAAAGTTTATGGATCAAACACAAGAAATTAAAACAAACATTTAAACTGAAACTGAAATTGAGTGATTATGGAAACCCCAAACAATCAAAACCTTTAAAGTCTGTCCTTTTGAAGGCAAAATATTAGAATCTCTTATTTTCAGAACAATCTTTCTTTGATGAAAAGGAAAGGGTTAATTTTCCTTTCAGTCCTGAGGCGTAAAGCAAAATCACTTCTCCTGCTTCTAGCAAACAGAAGGACATAAGGTGAAGGCGAGAAAGGATATGAAAGGGGGCAGGAAATACAGCTTTTGTTGATGTCTTTGGAACACTGGATAGCCTGTCAGTCACAAATGGGTGCATTGGTTGGCAGGTCAACCATGGCATCTGTTGTTTGGTCCCTGGTTCACATTCCAGTCAGGGACATCATCTGGTTCGGTCTTCTCCCCTTAGACGGAGCAGGGTTGTGGTAATCTCATCTCGCTGTGCTAATGCAATGCAGTTGATTTCAGGGTTTGATGTAAAGCCAACAGAAATAGGAGCAAAGTAATAGCAGGGCAAAAAGTAACACAGCAGGAAGGGAGGCAAAACAGCATCTTATGTGTCTCTGATATGCTGGCAATTAGGTATTCCCAGTGATGGCCGGAGGACTGGAAGTCATGATGGGGGTTTTCAGAATTCACAGGTAAAAAAAAGTTCCTTAAACTTAAAAGCTGGCCTTCCTCTTGAAAGAAAGTCTTCCAGTGTGGTTTGTGCCTTCAGTCTTGGGGTCAGGGAAGATAAGATGAGACGAGATGAGCTGGGATGCAAGGTGGCATGGGAGATGAACTGGGAGAAGCTGATTCTTCCCCCCACAATCAAGTTCTGTTTTTAAGCCCCCACAAAAGGAATAGAAGTGGGTGGCATCTTTTATGCTCCTTATTTGGTCTACCAATTCAATCCATTTCCATAAGGTAACTTGGCATAGATAACTTTGTTCCCACATTTGCTTGTTTATAAAGTATGAGCTCATGTAGTTCTTAAATTATATCAGTTGGCCCTGGTTATTTGGACTACTACACTTTTTTTGTCTGGTTTTCTTGTGCCTGTTATAACATTCATCACCGTAAATAATGGACTTATTTTTCATGGTTACTGTAACATCTTATGAATGTTCACATACCTTTTACAACTGAGTTTGGGTAACTTTTTAGGTCCAATAACCACAACAGACCTCATGGGAGTTGTAATTCTTCTGCCTCATGTCCTTATGCTCCTCTGTGGACTGAGCTCCCCAGCCAGACTACATCTCCCAGGATGCACCATAGCCAGGCATTTCCATAATGTGCCCATCACCTCCTGTCTGCAAGAGGGGAACTGTGGTGCATCATGGGAGAGGTAGTCTGAGTAGGGAGCACAGAAGAGGAGCTTTAGGCACTCAGACTACAACTCCCCTGAGGCATGGAAGCAGAGTTTCCAAATTGCAATATTTTGGTTTGCAGATGAAATATCTCGGTATTCAAATTTCTGTCCAAACATTGAATTTTTCCATGGGGAAAAAAACACACCCTTTCTCCAACCAGCAGTGGTGTGAAATCTGGTTACTTTGTGCTGACATCTGAGATGAGAGACACAGTGCACATCAGAGCTAGCTCTATGCTTTCGGGGATCCCATACAGCTCTTGGGCCTGATTCAAAGCCCATTAAAGTCATACCTCAGGAAATACCTCAGTTGGCTTTGAATCAGCCTTTAGTGAGAGAGGCCAGTATCAATCACAACTGTGAGACGCACTGATAAAACAATGGCATAGTTTGAAAGACGATATTGAAAATGATCATCTAGGATTTATTAAGGTGTCAACAATGCTAGTCACGGCACTTTTCCTTTTATGGGAATCTCACAGGTAACTTTTTGCTTTGAAAAGTTGGGGTTAATGTTTTGTGACATCTCTTATCTTTCTTTTACAGGAATAGCAAAGCACATAAACATGCATATTTGAAGAAATAAAATCAATCAAGACATAATGACTAATTCAATAGCATAGACTAGGACTGCTGGCGGAAAGAGGGCAAAGCACCAAAGAATAATCAGAGATGCACTGGACCTGATTCTTCCTGAACTGGGTAGCTGCTGCTCCCATTGGTGTAACTGAAGGAAGAATTGGGTCCATTGGCTCTATGATCCTAGGCAAAAAACATACACCTGATCCTCCTCCCTTACTAATTTTACACCAGTGTAATCACATAGATTTTAAAGAAGTCATTCCTGATTTACACTCTGCAAGTGAAAGAAGGATCAGATTCCATAAACAATATCTTCTTTTTAAAAGGAAAAAATAATTCTGTATAAATAGAATACAAACAATTTCTGCAAGCATGATACTTTTCTTTTAGGAAGGCTGCTCTATGGTACCATAAAGACTTGTAATAGTTGTTCGGTAAAGTCACATTGCCTGTGACATCCATTTGCTATGATATCAACAAAATACCAGACTAAGGAGGGAAAAAACAAATTAAAAACATTGATTATAACAAGGATGTCAAGTAAGTTAACTTTGTTTCTTAATCGCAAGCAATTTTGGTGGTTTTCCTCTTGACTACTCTGCAATATTTTCTGTATCTAATCTTTACTTAATCTGCATTCAAAGAGCTTTTCACTAACAAAGTTTCCCTTTCATCCCCTCTCACCTTGTGAAATTTGCATAAATTACAAATGGCAAATTAAGTCAGGTCAAAACAATATTAACAGACAGTGCTACTTTCATAATTAAATCTCAGCAGATGCAGTGGGATGATGGCTATACTGGTTGTAAATATATCAAGTAGTTCTGATGACACTAATGAACTTTATTAGGGACAGGTATTATTATTTCTATGATCTAATCCACATTTACCCTTTTCCTGCCCTTCAATTACCAGGCAGGGCATATGGTAAATTAGATTTCTGCATGTTAATGTTTTTTTTCTTAATTAACAGCCATTAAGATTATATGTTACATTATTTAGTGGATGATTTTGTGCCTCTGTTAACTAAACTTAGTTTGAGAAAATCACCCCTTTTCTTTTTCATAAAGAGGTATTTGTAACCTGCACTGAGCTCTCCCCACTCAGTGTTACAATCCCTTCCTCTTTGGCATTATGGTTCAGAGGAGGTGGGGTTGCCCGCCTACTCTATGGAGGGGAAAGTTAAGAACAGTAATAAATGAACTTATACTAATAAAAACTAGGGAGGCTATGCAATCAGTTGGCCAAGCTGTAATTTACAATGCAACCTTAATTACAGACATATATATAAGCACAATCACACATAATTTAACCCAGTCTGTGAGGTTCTGTACTTGTTTACATTATACTCACTTTTTGGGAAAAGATCTATGTAAGGAAAAAATCAAGGCTCACTTCCACAAGTTGGAGCAAACGAAAAAACAATTTCCTTTCATTTCAAGTGGCAAATGAGAGGGACACATTGGGATGAAGTCTCCCTTTGATCCCTGTATGTATTGCCAGTTACTGGCAATGGAGTTACTTGTGCCATTCCCAGATGACATGTCACAATAACTCCTTTATTCTTAAGTGTGTACTAAATAATCATTTGGGGTCTGAACAGATGCTGATGTTTCTGTCCCCAAAAGGCTACTCGGAGAAAGAATGGGATAACATTAATGTGGACTAACAATGGCTGGCTTAAGGGCATCCAACAATGCTCTGAAATGTTTTCTGGGCATAAAATTACAAAGTGGTGGTTAATGAGATAAGAAAACCTCTTCATTCAATTCACTCTTCATGCAGGGCTAATATAAAGTTCACTGTTGATGCAAGGCTCATATAAATATAATGTAAACCTTAATGATTCGGATCAGCAAAGTCATAATGCAGTCAAGTTGCAAGATGGGGATTCAATGGGAATAAACCAAATAATATGTAGCAGATCGCACATATCTGTATATGAATACGTCTCCCTCTGTTACACTACTATAATGTACTGCCTAATGCGGGGTGGGCAAACATTTTGGCCCGAGGGCCACATTGGGGTTCTGAAACTGTATGGAGGGCTGGGTAGGGAAGGCCGTGCCTCCCCAAACAGCCTGGCCCCTGACCCCTATCCGCCCCCTCCCACTTCCCGCCCCCTGACTTCCCCCCTCAGAACCTCTGACCCATCCAAACCCCCCTGCTCCTTGTCCCCTGACTGCCCCCTTCCAGGACCCCTGCCCCTAACTGCCCCCCCAGGACCCCACCCCCTATCCAACTCCCCCTGCTCCCTGTCCCCTGACTGCCCCCCCAACCCCTATCCACACCCCCACCCCCTGCCAGGCTCCCTGGGACCCCACCCCCATCCAACCCCCCCATTCCCCATCTTCTGACCCCCCACCCAGAACATGGTTTTGGTAATTAAATATTCATGGTAAATAGGCCCAATGGCCTGTGATGGGTTTTTAGATGGGGTAAGATCCAAGTTACCCGGGAAAGAATTTTCTGTAGTATCTGGCTGATGAATCTTGCCCATATGCTCAGGGTTTAGCTGATCGCCATATTTGGGGTCGGGAAGGAATTTTCCTCCAGGGCAGATTGGAAGGCCCTGGAGGTTTTTCACCTTCCTCTGTAGCATGGGGCACGGGTCACTTGCTGGAGGATTCTCTGCTCCTTGAGGTCTTCAAACTACAATTTGATGACTTCAATAGCACAGATATAGGTGTGAGGTCTTTTTTAGGAGTGGTGGGTGAAATTCTGTGGCCTGCATTGTGCAGGAGGTCAGACTAGATGATCATAATGGTCCCTTCTGGCCTAAATATCTATGAATCTATGAATCTATGAAACCTCCGCCTCATCCAACCGCCCCTTGCTCCCCATCCCCTGACTGCCCCCCGAGACCCTCTGCCCCTTATCCAACCCCCCTGCTCCCCGCCCCCTTGCCATGCCGCTCAGAGCACCAGGACTGGCAGCCACGCCGCCCAGCTGGAGCCAACCACGCTGCGCTGGTGGCATGGCGAACTGAGGCTGCGGGGGGAGGGGCTGGGGGCTAGCCTCCCCAGCCGGGAGCTCAAGGGCCGGCCAGGACGGTCCTGGGGACCGTAAGTGGCCCGCGGGCCGTAGTTTGCTCACCTCTGGCCTAGTGTATGTATGCCTGCACCACTGCCCTCTGTTGGATGGAGACAGAAATACATATATCTTCTAGTACTAATGGTAAGTGTTTCAGTAGAGCTGAAGTAATCAGCACCTGGTCCCAGATCCTCATAGGTATTAGGTGTCTCAGCCCTGTTCTTTAGGAGCAGAGGTGTCTCTCTGCTTCTGACATGACGGTTTGAATGGGCTTTGGGCACAGGATAGAGACATCTGTGAAGTTTTAGATGGCTGTGGGGGTCTTTTACAAAATTGTAAATAGATTAACCTTTTCCCCCTCAGATCAGTAACTTTTGTTGGCATGAAGGGGCATTAATTCTAACTAGAGGAAGAAAAAGGAATTCCTCACACCAGGTTAAAACTGAACCAAAAAGGTTGTTTTTAAAATTACAAATGAAGTCTGAACTCTTCTGTGACAAACTCTAAGAACTGCTTGAATTTAAAGTCATGGGTGGCGAGGATGCTAAGCCTCACCTAAGCCAAGACTTGGCCACATCCACTCTCTGCCCTCTCCCCCAAGGCAGCGGGAACCCAGCTCCAGTCGGAGGCCAGGAGGTGACTCAGGCCGCCGAGTGACCTGGCGCTGGGCCAGCTCTGGGGGTGGCCGGCGGCCCAGAGCTGGGGCCGACACTGGGGCCAGTGGGTGACCCAGTGCTGGGGCTGATGCTGGGTTGCCAGCACCAGTGCTGGGCCACTGGTTGGCCTAGTTCCATCCTGGCAAGACAACCTCCCACCAAAAGAAGCTCCTCCTCCCTCTCTTGTTTGGGACCTACTTTTCTGTGAAGAGGAGGCTCAGGGGGTCCCAGTGGCCTACTCTGTTTCAAATACTCCAGTTGGGGGTGGGGGCGGAACTGCACCCATCCTGAAGGACCAGAAGAGGTTTAGCCACTTCCCTCCAAAATATCTGGAGGTGCTGTAGGCTAATAGCCCATTGGCAGCTCCCTAGCTTCTGAAGATAGCCCCAGGCAAGGAGGAGAACAAAGAAGGGCACCCCCAGAAATTTTTGAGCTGGTATGCTCTGCCAATCCCTGTGGAGCTATCCCGCAGCAGCTGCTGGCCCCAGCACCTTGCCCACCAATTCAGCACTACCTTCAGCCACTGCCTTCCAGCCTGGTCTGCTCAGGTATAATGTCACTCTCCATCCCTGAGAGGAGACATGGGGTGTTGGAAGTGGGGTGAGGACATGCAGACCCCTGAAAGGGAGCCCTCGTGCAGGAGCTGGCCCCATGTCAGCGGCTTAGAGGACCAGCACTGGCTACCCCACTGTCCACTCAGGTTTGGCCCTTTGGCCCCTCACTCATGACAGTCTGGGCCATGGAGCCAAAATTACCTGTGTGGCATTGTGACCTGTGCACAATCTGGAGGAGCAAGGATTTTAATGCAGCTTTCCCTCCTCCCCAGTAAGTGTTCTGACCATCAGGCTATGAGATACACTAGGGTGAGTCACTCACTCTCTCCTGTTGAAGCTATTTCACCGTCTATAACATACTTAACTCTTCATTAGAGCAGGGACTTCAGCCTGATTCCCTCATTCCACAAGGAAGCTCTGCAGGGCTGATAGATGCTCAAAGCAGTTATCACTAGATACTGTGTAACAGCAAGTAGCTCTTGTTTTTAAAATAACCCAGCAGGGTGAGTTGTTTTTCTGGCTACTAGGACGAATCAAACAATTGCAGTGTGTGGCTCCAATCCTATTTATTATCAGATTTCCATGGCAAATGAATATGTCTTTCTGGACTTTTGGTTTTGCTCTGTGGGTGCCGATGTCAGCAGGATGGGAAATGAAATAACCAACTTTTGGAAATGCTTCATTTTGGTTTGCTACCTCCTTTTGTTTTATGAACACAACCTCCATAATGCTTTTGTTTTTGAGTTTGGGGATTCACATGAAAACAGTGCCTGCTGCTAGCTGTGTCATATCCATCGCAAAACTCTGCCTACTCTACACCTAAAACGCAGTTTGACCTAGCCACCCCGCTCAGAGGTGTGAAATATTCACATTCTTGAAAGATGTAGTTAAGCTGATCTAAGACCTGGTATATAGGCATTGCTGGTATATAGGCATATATATACCACCTAGTTACCACCTCTCAAGGGGGTGGATTTACTCCTGTGATGGAAAAAACCCCTTCTGTTGATGCAGGCAATGTCTACACTAGAGAGCTTCAGCAGTGGATCTCCAGTGCTTGTAGTGTGGACACAGCCTTAGTTCTTGTGTGACATTTACAAAACTCATATATGAATTTGAAAGGACGTATTCTGGAAACATAGTGACTTGCTCTTGGCTGTATTGCAGAAGACTGTAATCATAATGAAAGGGGGTAAAGCCTTACTTTTAGCATGCTAGGTTTTTATTTGTTAGCCTGCTCTGGCTGTGACTGGCCAGCTGAGAATTCCCTCAGCAGAGGGGCATTTTCAGCTGGGAAAAAGACAGATGAGCTGGTCTTGTGCCAGCTGGATCCCCACCACTGTAAGGGGGCATGACAGACAGAGGGGAGGCATGGGGCATAGCTTCATTCTGCCAATCCTCAGCTAGCCTATGGTCTCCCCTGGTCTGACCTAACTTAGGACAGGCTAGAGCCATTGCAGGCTGGCCCACAACATCAAGGAGCTGTAACTGTCTCCGTGAAGAGAATAAGCCCAGTGGGAATCAAACCCACTCTGTGGAGAAGGCCAAATTACAATTTTAATTATGGCCCAAGGCTACAAAGTTGGGGCCACATACTACCCTCAACTCACAGCTGATTTGCCTCCACTCTCTCTAGGCCACTTGCACATGCAATTACAGTACCCCAGATGGAGCATACATTGCTGTGACTGCATCTACAAATTGGGTGAGTAAATGCCTTTTGAAAAATCTAGTCCTTATATCACCAACATCACACATAAGAGTTAACACACCACTGAATTAAATGGGTCCGTTCACACCTATCTGTTGCTTCAGGCTGTCTGTGGCTTTGCGCCATCTGTTCACATTCAGAAAGCTACCATTCCAAGCATAAGGGCTAAGGATACAGGGCCTGGCTCGCCATGGCTTTGCCCCTTGTGTGGTCATTTACATCCGACTAAAGAGAAAGCAAAGTGGGTATAAAATGATAGTGCAGAATGGGAGCATTTACAGCCCCTTTGCATAGGTGTAAGTGACTGCACAAGGCAGAGTGGAGAATAAGGCCCTTTCTCAAAGTTGTGAATCTGTAAAAGGAGCTGGATAAATGCATTTAGCAGGTCAGGAATACAGTACCCCCCCTTCCCTGACATAGTGTCTTGTATTGCTAAAGATCCAAAAGTTCTTTATGAAGTACTTTATATACAGACGAAACACAATCATATCTGGGTTGGAACCCAGCAGGCATGGAACAGGTCTCAGGGATGCTACACATAACTCCAGAATAAGAAGAGAGAACTGCCACATCCAAATGAAGGGATTTTAGGCATGTAGAATGTAATTCTGTGAATGGCTTGTGGACATTACATGGGACATACACCACCACTACTCAGGCAGAAAGTGGAAGGAGAGTTTTAATGACCAGATACAGTCAGGAACTCTGTCTCATCTGAAATTGTTCGGCAACTCTCAGAAAGAAATCACATCACTTTTAGTTCTTTTTCTTCAGGCTTAGGAATTGCCCTGCCCTAAACGACTTGCTCATTTCCCTCTTTCAAAGCGTTGGTAGCACCCTGCCACAGAATCTAATAACGAGCACTCGCCTTCCCCTAATCATAATCCTAGACCTCTTTTCTTCATTCCCTCCACCCCCATTATTATTATAACTATTGTTTATCTTTCAGATGAGACAGAGTTCCTGACTGTATCTGGGCAGTAAAACTCTTCCTGGAAGGCAAACTAACAAATCAGACTGATAGTGAAACTGTGCTGAGGTCAAAGTTGACGGGTGGTAGGTGGAAGCAGGTAAAGGTCTCTTAGGTGAGTTTATAATGGGCTCTGTGCAGAACTGACAGGGTTCTGTAAACTTGAATACAACATTCTGGCAACTCTATAAAGGATGATAGGAAGAAAACTCAACAACCTTCGAGCAGTTCTCAGTGGGACAGGGTCTAGGTAGTAAACAAATGCGATGTTTCTGGTTCAGCTATGGTCAGCAGTAGGAATGTCCTAGAAATTTTGAAAATAAAACAACAGCTTCCCTAGGCATTGCCTGCTCTGTCATTCTGGAGTTCAGAAAACATAAAAAAGAGGGAGATCCAAACAGTGTCATATGCCATGATCTTTACAAAAATTGTAAGCAGTCCCTTCTGTCCTTAAAAATAAATTAATCCACCTGGGAGGGTTTTAAACTCCATGTTGCTCAGGAAGAAGAGATGGCATGAAGTGTAAAGCAGTGGAGACTCAGCGCTCAGCCTCTGCTCTAACCAGTAGCCCACCTTCCTTGCCCAGTGAAGAAAAGTGTTTATTCATTCCAGGGATGAATTTTCCACAAGGGGTTTGAACTCAGTGGGAAGAAGATGGGGAGCCAACGGAGGGAAAAAGGTAGGAGCTACCAGAAGAAGCATCTCTTTGTTCATGGGATACAGAGAGGTGGGGATGTGCAGGGAGGTCAGGCTAAAGATGAGGAGATTGCAATGCTCAAGGTGAGAGCTACCAGCCAAAGCATGAACTGTGGATTGGCAGCAGGGACACAATGGAAGGGACATATTTGCATATGGGCAGTAAAACTCTTCCTGGAAGGCAAACTAACAAATCAGTTAGTTATGTCATGGAGAAATATGCTTGAAGATTTTAAGTTGCACTAGCTTCTAGCTGGCCAGAGCACTCAGCAAGACCATGGATGATGTAATCAGCATCCCATTCAGCAGCTGTTGGGGGCCAGATTTTTAGAGGGATTTAGGTGTTGCTTGACTGAGCAGCACAATGCCTAAACCTTAGGTAGCCCACCACCTTCTCAAATTTATTCCATGTTGCCTACGCTCCCTATAGAGTGCCTGGAGACAGCTTAGTGCCTAAGAAATGCTGAGCAGGTAGCCATCTATGCTAGCCTGGAGTGAATGCCAAGGAGGGGCAGGGCAAGGAACTTAGGCACCTAAACAGCTGGCCTGGTGTGCATGGCTGACAGGCATTTTCCTGTACTCCTCATTAATGCAGCCAGAGGTTATGGGTCCATTACAAGAGTGGGTGGGTGAGGTTCTGTGGCTTGTGATGTGCAGAAGGTCAGACAAGATGATCATGATGGTCCCTTCTGGCCTTGAAGTCTCTGAGTCTATGAGATCCTCAGCTATGAAACCTGCCCTGGGGTTAGGCACCTAAGACAATTCAGCTGCTTGGACAGCCCCTGCCCTAGCATTCAAAACCTTTTCTTTCTCTCTCTCCCCACATTTCTTGTTCAGACTTAATTTCTGTCTGACGCTCACCCAGCACTTCCTGGTGCCCCCAAGCTGTCTTTTGTATGGCTGCTGTGCTGCCCTCTGTAATGCCAACAGACCCTGGTCGTCAGCGGGCAGGATCGAACTGGGGATCTCTGGAGCATAGTGCATGAGCCTCTACAGCATGTGCTAAAAGCCAAGGCCCTGTTAGCTAAGGCTGTAGAGCAGACTCATTTAACTCTCTCTAAGTGGTCTTGGTGCCACTAGATGGGACAGAACACCACACTCAGGAAGTGTGTGGGTTACACTTCCACACCTATCTGGGGCCTGCATCTGGCCTTCCTGCCGCAGTCTTCCAAGTATCAGCGTTTGGCATAAACATAGGACACTTACACGATTGGCTAGTTGCCCCCCCCACCCCCCCGACCTAGTTTGAAAATGGCACTTCAGGGCCTCTGGGGCTTGAGGTAGAGTTCTCAGCAGCTCTCTTGGCATGGGAATGGCATCAATGCTTATGCAGCTTTGAAAATGCTGACAGGCAGAAACTTTGGTGCCATAGGGATTTAGGCACCTGGGACGAAGCGAGTTAAGTAGTGCTTGATCTGTGGCTTCCAAAATGTCAATTTGTTTAGTTGAGTAAAGCCTTTTTGGAATCTGGCCCTTGGTGCCTTTCTAAACCTCAGGATTCCTAGTTTTTAATAGTGGGAGATGTTCTGTACTGTTTCTACTGCATTCTTCAGTCAAATTCTGACAGCAGCAAGGAGACTGCTTAACAGAGGGCTGATTCTCCGTTATACCAAGACCCATTTACACTGCCCTGTGGATATAAATTACATTTACACCCACTTCTAAGTCCTTTTATGCTGTCAGAGTGGTATAAAGGGGTCCTTAGTGTCACTGACCATTCAGGCCAGACTGTCCACATATCATGTCGTTCAAACAGAGCTGTAAGAGCATAATATAAAAAGTATTCAAATAAGCACTCTACTTCACTTCAATCAAATGTCTGTCTCCAGGACATAACACATTAACTAAAAGCTGCCAAAATGCCAGGGGTATTCAGTTTCTCTAATGGTAAAAAGGAGACCAACCTCTTTGGGAATTTATAATTGACAGAAGATGATTAAATAGCAAATGGAACCAAGTCTAGTAGAGACAGGAAGAGGCCTAGGTGTTAAATACATAAAGCCAGTTTGCTTTATTGTGAGCAAATGGAATCAATGCGCTATATCATTATTTAAACACTGTAATTAAATGTGGAATTTGGGTGCTTAATGTGCATGCTGGTCCACAGCCAGAAAGATTTTGGTCAAGGGAGAGAAGCCAGAACCAGAAACTCAATTCAACTCTAGGGCACTGAAGAGTAGGGACAAGTTAATCCCTGGGGTAATACCAATGAAATCAATGGAGTCAAAGCAGGGACTAATCCATCTGCATGAATTGAGAGCATCCTGTCCTCATTTTGTGCTGGATTAGAGACATGTTTTCTGGCCTCTTCTGCTTCCGTTCTGTGGGTCATTTTTAGGACAAGATGCCTGGCTATAAATTAAGATGCCTGGCTATAAATTAAAATAGGATTTTAAAATAGTCATATGGTCATATTCTGCAGCCCTTATATAATAATATATTTGTATTGCCATAGTGCTGTCATGGGTTAGGGCCCCCTTTTGCTAGGCAGAGTGAGTTGGCCACTGTAATTCCTAACTGTGTCATTGACTGGCTAGAGGACCTTGAGGACCTTAGGCCAAAATGGGACTACAGCCAGAATTAGGTACCACTCAGCATGCGTAAGGGTGGCAAAATGTGACCCCAAATTCAAAAAATTATAAAAAGGGTCCTGAAAAGGGTAATTTACATATCTTCTTTTCCAGTTCTGGAAGAAGTGTCCCGGTGTGTGGGTGATTTAACCCTTCAACAGAAGAGAGTAAAGCCTTCCAAACTGTGGCTTGATTGATTAGGCCACTGAAATTGCCTACCACTTTTAACATGGGTCTGTTTCTCGCTTGGCCAGATGAGACCATTACTCAAGTGGGATAGGACCTCACTCCACATCTTGTCCCATTGGTTTCAATGGGCCTACTTGTGGAGTCAGGTACTAGTCAATGTACATTGAAGGTGTCAGATTCAGGCTATAGGTACTTCTGATAATCTCACTTGGCACCTAGCTGTATCTTAGGCACCTAAATACCTTTACAAATCTGGCCATAAGTGCCTAATCACTTTTGAAAACAGGACTTAGGCTTTTAGGTCACTTAGATACTTTTGAAAATGTTACCCCCCAGGTGCCTAAGTAAGCATTTAGGAGCCTACGTGCAGGCAGCCATTAAAAAGAAGATAGTGGCAAAGGAAAGATAGGGGTAGTGATGCTTTCATGTTTATTTTAAAATTTTATATGTAGAAAAAGCTGCTCCCTTCGAATACTCACGTGGGGTCACATGACTTGAGCTTAGGCGAGGATAAGGTGCACCCCATAAAGAGGTATAGTAGTATGTGGCCAGGAGAATCCATGGCAAAGTGCAACTCTACCTAACCCCCAGCTCAGGGCTGTGTGTACATGACACAATCAAACCCACAGATATTAACAGGGATCTCCTTAATCTAACTTGGCTCACTATTATATCTCTTATAAGTATTGAGAACACATAAGTGTTCAGTGGCTCTAAATTCAATTATTAATGAAGGCTATTATTTTGGAGGATGGTAGACAATAATTATTGCTGTGATAAGAAAGGGAAGAGACTTACTGCATGTCTCCTATTAAAGAGAGGAGAAAGACAAATATATCCAAGTGCAGTGGTGCAATGAGATTTCCATGGCCATTAATTTGGAATGCAAGAAAGGATGTAGGGAAGCTTTTAGACTTTCAATTTAGCATAATTGCTACAAGATTTTTAAGAAGCCGAGTGTGGGGCACCTGAACAGTCAATGATCTAGTCATGCGTATCCTTCCTTTGGTGAAGATGCCACCCCTTATTACTTGACAAGAAATATTGTGGGACATGATTTGTAAGGAAGTTTTTCATTTTCATTTCACAGTTTTTAAGGTCAAGCTCAATAGCTTGTAATTGACAGGCTCTTTAGTCACTCTGAAGAACTGAGAACAAAGAGCAATCAGCAATTTTCAATTTGTCATCACATCACCAATACATTTAAAGAGAGATGTATCCTCATTCTGATACTTGGCTTTTTTCATCTATATTTTGAAAAGGGAAAACTGTCTTGAGCAATCCATCCAAGGACCAGGAAAATACAGATAAAAGAAAACTGCATAGGGATACTTCAAAGTTGTTGCTAAAGAAGAGATTGCCTTTTGGAGGTGATCTTTAATGCAAATTCCATTGTACATATAAACCATACTGATAAGAAAATATTTCCGCATCTCTTTCGGATCTTCACTTACCAAATCATAGGGTTAGATTTTTGCCACACTTACACTAAATAGTACCTTAGTCTATGAGTAGGACCACTGAAAACAGTAGAACTTCTTATGAATGACAAGGGTGGCAAAAACTGGATCATAACAGGTACCTTGTACAATCAGAGGGCTTCAGTCCTGCAAGGTGCTGAGCAGCTACTGTAATGTACTGAGTTCCTTCAGTTCCCATGGAATTCAATTGGAACTGAGGGCATTTAGCACCTTGCAAGATCAGGTTTCTAATTACTGGGCTTTGACTAGAGTTACTCCCTGAGTCTAATCTCTCGATTGTGACTTTTCCTCTATTGAGGAATCCTTCTATCTTTCATTTTCTTATTGTGGCTTATGCAATTAGTCACCAAATAACCCTTACGTATTATCTGGCACGTAGAGGTATGAGTACCTTTCCGTTTATTGTAGTGGGTACTGAATGACTTCTGCAATACTAATTAATCCCAGTGAATGACACCTTCCTCACCCAGCCAAAGAATAAAAATGGTTTTCAGATATACATTCCCACAAACATGTACGCAGGTGGTGTCGGAGAGAGGGCTTTGGATTCTTTGACCATGGGATGGTGTTCCAAGAAGGAGGAGTGCTAGGCAGAGATGGGCTCCACCTAACGAAGAGAGGGAAGAGCATCTTTGCAAGCAGGCTGGCTAACCTAGTGAGGAGGGTTTAAACTAGGTTCACCAGGGGAAGGAGACCAAAGCCCTGAGGTAAGTGGGGACGTGGGATACCAGGAGGAAGCACGAGCAGGAGAGCTCGAAAGGGGAGGGCTCCTGCCTCATACTAAAAAAGCAGGACAAACAGCAAGTTATCTCAAGTGCCTATACACAAATGCAAGAAGCCTGAAAAACAAGCAGGGAGAACTGGAAGTCCTGACACAGTCAAGGAATTATGATGTGATTGGAATAACAGAGACTTGGTGGAATAACTCACATGACTGGAGTACTGTCATGGATGGATATAAACTGTTCAGGAAGGACAGGCAGGAAAGAAAAAGTGGGGGAGTTGCATTGTATGTAAGAGAGCAGTATGACTGCTCAGAGCTCCGGTATGAAACTGCAGAAAAACCTGAGAGTCTCTGGATTAAGTTTAGAAGTGTGAGCAACAAGGGTGATGTCATGGTGGGAGTCTGCTATAGACCACCAGATTAAGGGAATGAGGTGGACGAGGCTTTCTTCCGGCACCTAATGGAAGTATATTTGTATACTAGGGTACAGTGTGTGCATTGTCACAGTCCATGCTTAATAGAATAGAAGTCAAAAGTTTATAATCTCATTGTGAGCATAACTAGCCACTTTGCAGAGTGGCAATATAAAAAGTCAAATGAAGCAAAACATACACTGAAAATACAAGTGTAGTAGAGAGAAAGAGCAAGAACAGTTGTGTTGCAGTGAGGAAGTATGTACGTATTGTATCATAGACTCTACTTTGGAGGAAGGGAAGTGGGCTGAAAAAATGTAACTTTTTCCCCCCTCCAGACTAAATTAACTTTCCATACAGTTTCACTTCACTGTCTCTCTCAGTGAGTCTCAGTCAGCCCTTTTCCTACTCTGTGACGTCTCTCCCTTCCCTGACCACTTCAGAAAAGATCATGTCCACCCTAGCCAGACAGTGGTAAACACAGTCTAGGGTTACCTGATGAATTCATTTTACCTGAGTTTGCAATATTCAGATTCATTTTTGTTAGAATTCACATTAGCATACACTGCTGGCATGCAATTGTTTCAACATTAGGGTGTGAGATCCCTACAACATCCTCATGAATAACATCGCTAGATGCCTCCCAATATAGATTATATAGCCACTACTCCAAAGAGCTTCAGTTTCATACATGACATGATAGAATTAATCGATCACATGGGTATGGGATAAAGGATAGGGTCTATATCAAGAAAGTCATGTGATTACTCAGAGATGAGTAGTGTACACATGGGAGAGTCTCATTCAATGTAATGGCATTTTTGGAGAGTTCCTAATTGTGATAACTGAATTCACTGTCACCACTGTGGGTAATTTACTCCATTTGATGAAAATGAAATGTTTGGGATATATTTAAACCTATATGATATTAAAAGTGTTTCATCATTAATTTTGTGTAATGTGCAGTGGATACTTCAGCTTAATGATTGATCTCAGATGTACTTGAATGGCTGACCTTGAACTCAATTTGCCTTCAGTGGTTTGAGACTTACTACCAGACAAATGTAGATCAGTTACAATTTTCAAAAGCATCTACTTAATTTAGGAGCCCTAAACCCCACTGAAATTCAATGGGATTTAGGCTCCCATGTGACTTAAATGTTTCAGAAACTTTTACTCATCTCCTCAAACTTTCAGAATAGGCCAAATCCAAGCAACACTTTCATTGACTTTATTTATCTGATCCAAATTGCTTCAAGGGAGCATGAACTACAGCCCTAATCCAAAGCCCACTGAAGTCAGGAATTTGGACTGGATCCTAGGTGAGGTCTGCAATGTTTGATGTCTATCAATATAATAGGAGTATATTGACAGCCCTGGAAACTGAAGTCTATCGATAGCACTAGCCGCAACAATGCAGGGTCTCCCCTTTTGCCTTCTTTCATTTTGGCCCTACCTTGACCTGCAAGACTACCTCTGTGACTGATTCAAGCTTTTTGCCTCTGTTGAGGCTGCCAACAACATTGCCAATTGCAAGGGCAGTTGCTAATGATGACTGGCATTTCCAATTTTGTGATGTAGACCACTCGTCCACTAGAAACTAGACACAGATGTGCATTGTGAAATTTAATGTTATGGTCTAACAACCCTAACTCTGGGTCACTTTTGACATGAGCTGGATCTGAACCAGTATCCTAGAGACTGTGGTGTTAACCACATTAGGAATGCTCAAAGACTGAGATAGATACAACTTAGAAATGAAGGACTCTATGTATCACTACCTACCAATGCCCTAATACTCCATTCGTTACAGAGTATTTAGTAATAAATGTTTTGGTTATATTATAACTTGCCAGGAGTTTCAAGGCTTACCCTAAAATATACATTTTTTGACTCAGTAGGGTTATGCAGTTGTAAGCCTAATAAATAGAGGTACAAACTATACACACTAACAAGAAATTTGCTTTATTAAGTGCCTGATATTTTAGCTATTGAAAAATACTCTATTTAGTAAATCTATAGCCAGTGATGTTTTCTTGAAATAAAGTACTACTATTTTTGGATCACTTTACCATGGTCCCATAATTCAAAGACACTTGGGGGAAAGGATTTTGTCTTGTGCAATGGTGCTTATCCTTTCAGCAACTGCAATAATGGTCCTTTCATTTTGTATTATGCATCTAGAGCCATTGCCTTTTATTAATTCCGTGATGAGGTCTGGCATAGATCTGTTCAGCATCTTCATTGATCTGACAAAAGCATTTGATACAGTCAATAGAGAAGGATTATGGATGATCTTCAGCAAACTTGGTTGCCCACCAGAACTGGTAAGGATCATTTGTTTATTCCATGAGCAGATGCAAAGTCAGGTACATTTTAATGGAGAGCTCACTGACTCCTTTCCCATTTCAAATGGAGTCAAACAAGGCTGTGTCCTTGCCCCTGTACTGTTCAACCTCTTCTTCACCCAAGTTCTCAACTGTGCTGCAAAAGGGCTCAACAGAGGCATGTACATGAGACACAGACATGGCATCTCAGTCTTCAGTCTTCTCAGGCTTAAAGCAAAAACAAAAGCAACAGAACTACTAATAAGAGAAGCACTCTTTGTGGATGACAGTGGCCTCCTAGCTCACACAGAGGGAGAGCTCCAGTGCATCCTAGATCGCTTTACTGAAGCATCAAAATTGTTTGGTCTCACAATCAGCCTGAAGAAACCTGTGGGGTTGCATCAGTCATCTTCACCCCTCCAGGCTATATTCCCTGGCATCTCCATGAGTGGAACCCAGCTAAAGTAAGTTGATAGTTTTACCTATCTCGGCAGCAACATCTCCAGTGATGGATCTCTTGACAAAGAGATCATGAACAGGATACAGAAAGCTTCTCAGTCACTAGGAACAAAGTCCTGAAATCCCACAATGTAACCCTCACAACAAAAATAAAACTTTACGATGCATTTGTGCTCACATCTCTCCTCTATGGCTGTGCTACCTGGACACCGTGCAAATGGCATATCAAACAGCTAGAGGCCTTCCATATGCAGTCTCTGTGCACCATTATGGGGATCTGCTGGCAAGACAAAATTACCAGCCTGGAGGTTCTCCAAAAGTTAAATGCCATAAGCATTGAGGCCATGCTGATAAAAGCCCAACTAAGCTGGAGTGGACACGTCATTAGGATGCCTGAACATCGACTCCCCAGAAAAATTTTCAATGGAGAATTGGCACAAGGACACCGGAATCAAGACAGCCTCAGAAAGTGCTACAAGGACAGCAACTGCATCAAGAACAGCACACACTTTGGTGCAATAAAACCAGATGATCTTGAGAAGGCTGCATCAAATAGATCAGCATTGTGATATACAGCACTCAGACCTTTCTAAGCCTTTGTAGAGGACAGAAATAAGACTGTTAGCTGCAATGGAAAAGCATCATAACACTGCTATAGCTACCAAGATGCTCACCAATGACTTTGTCTGTCCAATCTGCTCACAAGCATGTGTGTCACACTTTGGACTTCAGAGTCACTATAGAATCCACAAAAAGAGAGATCATGAAAACGTCACTGTCGAACCAACGGACTACGCGAGAGATGAGGTCTATAGCCCACATTGGTACTAAAAGGGTCAACTGGACCTCTAGAGCTCAATTAAGGCATCTGGTTGAACCTGGAGGGTGGACCAGGCCCAAATGAAGATGAAGCCCAGCGCTGGGAGGAGGTGGGTTCTGAACATAAGGGGAGGAAGCCCAGTTAAGAAGGAGATGGACAAGGGATATCAATCCCCTGACAGTATGTCTACACTCCAATTGAACACCCACAACTGGCCTGTGCCAGCTGATTTGGTCCCAGAGGCTTGGGCTAATGGGCTGTTTATTTGCAGTATAAACATTTGGGCTGGAGCCAGGGATCTGGGACACTGCAAGGTGGGAGGGTCTCAAAGCTTGGGCTGCTGCCAGAGTCCTAATGTCTACACTGCAGTGAAACAGCCCCTAAAGCCCAAGTCAGCTGGCACCAGCTAGCTGCGCGTGTCTAATTGCAGTGTAGACATACCTTGAATGTGGCAGGCCAGGTCCCAGAAAGTGTGGGAGCTATAGTAAAAGCTAAGAAACTACCTGGTGGAGACTTACTAGTGGAATGTAGAAACAAAGAACAAGTAGGGAAGCTCCTTAAGACAAAGGGGCTAGGTAAAATAAAAATAAGCTGTCAGCTCCCCAAATTCCTCACAGAAACAAGATGGGTAGAATATGTGAGTAGAAAAAATAAAGCAAGGCATAGGTGAAGATAAGGGGGTAACCGCTAAGAGTCTAATTAGCAGAAGAGGAGGAGATAGCAAGCCCTTGACAGGTATGCTGGTCACATTTAAGGAAAGGATACTACCAGAATGAATACCTTTAGGGTATCAGATATTCTGGACTCAGCCCTATATTCCTCCTCCTGTGAAATGCTACAGGTGGCAATTATTTGGTCACATAGCAAGTAATTGCAAAGGGAAAATACACTGCAGGTAAGCGTCAAGGTGAACACTCATAGGATCATTGTGAGGAAGGAACAGAACAAAACTGTTGCAGCTTTGGAGGAAAACACAGCTCAACATATGGAGGATGTATTGAGGCAAAGGGAACAAGAGAAATACAAAAAACCCCAAAACATCTAACAGCATCAACATCTCATATGCAGAAGCTGCTAGCAGAGATCTAAAAAGGAAAAAAAAAAAAAGAGGAAAAAAGGAAATCTGATATAGGCAAAGGGAATAGCCAGCAACAAATTAATGGGAAGGAAGTTATGAGTGACACTGGGGTAAAATGAGATGACATACTACTTTTGGAAACAGAGAGACTGAGTGCATTTACGATTGAAGTAATAAATTGTACGTCTTAAACAGGAAAGAAAACAGAGAAAATGAGAATTGCAATTAAAGCTGCTGAAAAGTACTTATGGGTTAGCAACCTATCACTTGAACGACTTCATGCTTTCCTAAGTGAAGGAAATATTGAAGGTTAAAAGAATGATGGTGACTATTTTCATCTGGAATAGGTCAATAGCCTAATAGTGCATGGGAAGTAATTAAAGAAAAATATTATTGATATGACAATGAAGTCTGATATAATATGCACACAGAAGACTTGGCTAATCAACTATAAAATCCCAGGATATGGTATATATAGACATGACAGAGAAATAGGAAAGGGTGGAGGTATCTGAACCTTCATTAAGGAGAACCTGAACTATCTTGAAGTAGAGGTTAAAAAAGCTAAATATTGAGTATAGTGCTATTGAGATACTGATACAAAACACGTCTGGGTCTCTAAGTCTTTTACAATGCCTAGGAAACTAGAGGCTACGGACCTGAAAAAATTAATTGCGGATGCCACTTGACAGTTCATTACCTGTGGTGATCTGAATAGTCACAACAGATTGTGGGAAAGTCAGAAAAATGATAAAAGTGGAAAATGTTTAGAGCAATTCTTTGAAGAGTATAATTTAGCAATATTAAATGATGGTGCACCTGCCAGGTTCAATACGGCTGACGGAAGCGTCTCATGCTTGGATCTGGGAATTGCTTCTAGCACCATAGCAAGAAATTGCAGCTGAGAAATTTACAGAGAAGAGGGAATGGATAGTGACTGATTCCAGACATCAATTATATTTCAAGGCAAAGGAAATACTGAAGATGAGGATAATCACCCTACTTGGAATCTAAAAAAAGCAAATTGGAAACTCTTAAGAAAAAGTGAGTCACATGTGAACAAACAATGTATAAACGAAGATATCGAGGAACACTGTAGCCATGTTACTAGGGAAACCATAAAGACAGCCAGCCTAGCTATTCCTGTCCTTAAAGATAGGAAAAGTGTTCCTTGATGGAACAAGTACTGTGAAATGATAATTAAGGAAAGGAATAAGGCATAGAAGACAAGCAAAAAATTCCTTAAATAGTGAGGACTTTGAAATATTTAAAAGTAGTGCAGTGGCACAAAGGTCTATAAAAAGGGCAAAAAGAGAAAGTTGGAGAACATACTGAGAGATGTCGTATTGCTATCTATACATAAATACAACAGAGGTATATAAACAAATTAGGAAAATGAATGGACTAAAAAATAAGAGCCACATGATACCAAGCCTTGTTGTTGCAGGGCATGTAGTAATAAGCTGCAACAAAGAAAAAGTGGAAATTCTGGCCACCATGTTTCAAAAAGTCGGCAATGAAGAGGATCAGAGGACAGAAATTAGTGAGAGGAAAGAACATTTGTTAGGGATAATTATGAGATGAAGAAGGGGCAGGAGGAGGATGTGGATATTATTTTAAATGAAAACTTTAGTCTCAAAGAACTCCAAAAAGTGATAAGGATCAAAAGCACTGCACCAGGCAAGGACGAAATGAGCTTGAAATTCTTAAACATCTAAATGAAGGAAGCTTGAGGGTTGTACTAAAAGGATATAATAACATATGTTGAAAAGGTGAAATACTTAAGGACTGGAAACATGTGATTACTGTCCCGGTTAGGAAGCTGGGTAAGTTGTGCTTAAGACCTGAGGCATACAGATGACTTGCCCTCACACCATGTCAAAGTAAAACCATGGAAAGAATGGCAACAGAGAGATTAGTAGCATGCCTAAAAAGAAATAGGTTTGTAGATGGAACACAAAATTGGTTGAGAAGAAGTAGGAGTGCTACTGACCACATTGTAAGGATAGAAAAAGAAACATAAAAAAGCACAAGAACCAAAGAATTCACGATAACAACATTCCTGGACACAGACAAAGAATCATAGAATATCAGGGTTGGAAGGGACATCAGGAGGTCATCTAGTCCAACCCCCTGCTCAAAGCAGGACCAATCCCCAATTTTTGCCCCAGATCCCTAAATAGCCACATCAAAGATTGAACTCACAACCCTGGGTTTAGCAGGCCAATGCTCAAACCACTGAACTATCCCTCCTCCCCACACCCATGATGTGTTATGGAAAGAGGGACTACTTCATAAAGTGGGCTCCATAGGTGTTATAGAAAAATGTGCAGATGGATAAGGGACTTCTTAACCAACCCTCCTCCCTGAAAACTATACAAGTCAAAATAGGGAAAGCTTTTTCCAAGGTACATTCAACTGCAAATGGAACTCCACAGGGGAGTGTAATTAGTCCAACCCTCTTTAACGTCATGATAAATTGACCTCTGTAATGAGACGAGTATGGGAATTGGGATCATATTATCTGCTGATGACTGTGCCATAAGGACCAAAAGCAGAAACCTTGAAAATACCACCAAAAGAAGCAATGATTCATTTAAGAAAAATGGAGAATGGGAAAACATGGGGGGCTTCAAACTCTCCATAGACACAACTAAGGGAATGATCTTCACAACAAGGAAAATCCCAAAAGATGTAAAGTAACATCTATATGACCAACACATTAATATAGGGAAAAATTATAAATTCTTAGGTGTGATATTTCATAACAACCTCTCACTTGGAGAGACCATATTGAAAATATTAAAGATAAGTGCAAAGGTAGAATTAATTTACTTAAAAGTATCTCTGGAACATCCTGGGGAATAGATAGGAAAACACTGGTAATTCTATACTGAGTGCTCATTAGACCACTTGTTGGATCAGCAGTGAAAGCAAATCTGAGAAAACTAGACTGTCAAGGTTCCTCCCCAACTCTGAACGCTAGGGTACAGATGTGGGGACCTGCAGGAAAACCTCCTAAGCTTATCTTTACCAGCTTAGGTCAAAACTTCCCCAAGGTACAAAATATTCCACCCGTTGTCCTTGGATTGGCCGCTACCACCACCAAACAAATACTGGTTACTGGGGAAGAGCTGTTTGGAAACGTCTTTCCCCCCAAATACTTCCCAAAACCTTGCACCCCACTTCCTGGACAAGGTTTGGTAAAAAGCCTCACCAATTTGCCTAGGTGACTACAGACCCAGACCCTTGGATCTTAAGAACAATGAAAAATCCTCCCAACACTTGCACCCCCCCCTTTCCTGGGAAATGTTGGATAAAAAGCCTCACCAATTTGCATAGGTGACCACAGACCCAAACCCTTGGACCTGAGAACAATGAAAAAGCATTCAGTTTTCTTACAAGAAGACTTTTAATAGAAATAGGAGTAAATAGAAGTAAAGAAATCCCCTCTGTAAAATCAGGATGGTAGATAAGTTACAGGGTAATTAGATTCAAAACATAGAGAATCCCTCTAGGCAAAACCTTAAGTTACAAAAAAGATACAGACAGAAATAGTCATTCTATTCAGCACAATTCTTTTCTCAGCCATTTAAAGAAATCATAATCTAACACATACCTAGCTAGATTACTTACTAAAAGTTCTAAGACTCCATTCCTGGTCTATCCCCGGCAAAAACAGCATATAGACAGACAGAGACCCTTTGTTTCTCTCCCTCCTCCCAGCTTTTGAAAGTATCTTGTCTCCTCATTGGTCATTTTGGTCAGGTGCCAGCGAGGTTACCTTTAGCTTCTTAACCCTTTAAAGGTGAGAGGATTTTTCCTCTGGCCAGGAGGGATTTTAAAGGGGTTTACCCTTGCACAGGCATTACATACTGCATGAGGTTCCTTCATTAATATGCCTCTGTGTGTATTACAGATAGCAGCCAGTGAAATGCCTACCACTCTTAGAATGAAGCACCGAGACTTATCCTTGTGGGCCAAAGTACTACATAATAGTGAAGATGCCATCATGAAGCTAGTATAGAACAATTGCTGGAATTAAGGGGAAGGTGGGTAGGACAAAAAAATCAAAAATTCCCCATTTAATAGGGCATAGAAGCAGATAAAGGATCATAATGAAAAGAAAGGAATGAAAGAGACCAAAATCTATAGCTATTGGAAAATACTCTACCATTAGGAAAACATTCCCCCGAGACAGACAACGAATTATATAATGAAATAAGCAAAAAGAAGAAGACTGATAGATA
This sequence comes from Lepidochelys olivacea, assembly GCF_965140295.1. Lineage (NCBI taxonomy): Eukaryota > Metazoa > Chordata > Testudines > Cheloniidae > Lepidochelys > Lepidochelys olivacea. The sequence continues at coordinate 15,143,582 of NC_140412.1, forward strand.
TACAAGATAGAGTAAATCAAAATAGTTGTGATAAGTGGGGACACTGTTGAAAAATATATACAGACTGCTCCAAAGAGGAAGGAACAGAAGGAGTGGGACCAGCTTTTGGCATCCCCTCCCTCAGACTCAAGAAACTCATGAAGCTAACTAAGTTTGTAGCCGTCTTTGTGGTTGAGCTAACAGGGATTATTGCTAGCACTAAATTAGGCTTTAGACGTGCGGCCAGCTGCTGTGGCCATCCTGTCTGACTCCTTATCAGGGCAGCAGGCAGTTTACAGTGGTAAGGCTGACAGCAGAGATGATATTCTTAATGAAATATTACTGCTAACAACTGAACTGGCGCAATTGGATATAACCACAGTAATAAGCATGGATTCTGGTGCACATAGGGATAGCAGGCAACAAACTGGTATAAAGTGCTATTAACCATGAACAAGTTGACGTAGGAATCCCCTTACACAAATTAGAATTTAAACACCTAATAAAAAACGAGCTAAGGAAAGAATGGCAAGAACTGTGAGCAAATGAAACAAAGGGGAAAAAATTCAGAGAAATATGCCTGATGTTTGACAACTTTAACATAATCCAAGGCCCTGAGAGGAAGAGCGAAGTGGCTCTATTTAGAATTATAATAGGGCATTGTGGATTAAATAGTAATTTATTTCTAATTAACATGTACAAAAATGGATTACACATATTATGTAAGGTCCAGGAAACAATAGACCATGTCCTTTGGGATTGCAGAGTCTGTACCAATGAAAGGAGGTGTTTATATAGAAAATTCAGAGGCCTTAGAGTAACCAAGTTTTCCTTGCAACGTCCATCAAAATACAAGGAAAATGTGTCCCGATAAAAAAAGCTCTTCTGCAATTCTTTAAGAATGCCAGCAAAGGTGAGAGTATCTAAGTTGTGAAAAATATACTAAGTTCCGTACCTGGTGATCATAGACCCAGGGAGCAAGTCTGCTACACCACAAAACTGAAGGAGGAGACTGGAGGGAGAAAGAGGAAGAAATCTGCAGTTCCACTCCTGTTGTTTGAGAGTGGAGGAAAGGCCTAGAAAAAGGCAGATGTACAGTGAGGCCAGGGAGGGGCTGTGGGAAAGGGCCTGAAGGAAGGCCAAGGTAAAAAGAAAACCCCGCAGGCAGCAAGGAGTTTGAGGGAGCAGACCTTAGCTGCTTGCCACAGGGTCACTGGACTGGAACCAAGAGGAGAGAGAGGGCCTGGGTTCTGCTTCCTGTCTACAGGTGGCATGGAAGACCCTGACACAAGTGGGAGATGCATAGACCATGAAGCTGGGCATCCAGGACAAACCTGAGTGGTGCTGCAACTCCGTGCCAGGTCACCACACCATTCACTCAGATTTGGCGGGGGTGGGTGTAAGCACTTTTGGGCCAGGAGCATCAGGCTAATGGTGGCGGGGGTTGTTCCTAAGAGAGTCAGGTGTGGGGGAAATCTATGTCCTCCCCCACAACTTTAAATGGTGCTCTGCAGACCATGGGGAGGACTATTGAGTTTGGGACCAGGCCTCCAGGAAGAAAGCCCTGGGAGGTGCCGCTCCACACAAGAGCAGGAGGACAACCATGCAGAGCACAGGAAAGGGCAAAGAGTCTGTGGAAATGTGAACCTGATTAGGGTTGAAGAGTTATATTCATTTGGTTTTAGTTTAGAGACTTTACTTTGATCTGGCCAGAGAGCTGAGTCATGAGCACAGGCAGGCCACCATGGGACCAGAGTTGTTACTCCAAGAACAGACTCAGGGGATCCCAAAGGAGTCCTCCTATTGCTTATTTCCAGGTTCCCCAAATACTGCAAGATGAGAGGAGGGGGCCCGCCCTAGCAAAATTACTGGGGTTTACCCAGGGTTTCCCTAAGCCCTTCAGGAAATGCCCCCAGAAGAGACTAGATCTGTTCACCTCTGGGAGGACATGGATACAGCCCTCTGCTCAAAGGATTGACACCCAGGCAGTATTTTTCCAAAACAAAGTGTTTTCTTTATTTAATGTAACCAACCTTTCCTGATACATAAATTAAAACATAAACATAAAATCCCTTAGCACAGGAATACAAGTTAAAGTACCCAAGACCATAATGTCATACATTTGGAATGGCGTAAGTGAATATGTTCTGCATATGGTGATCAGTCATATGCAGGACACTGACAGCAATCTTAATAAATCCTAAACTTTATACACAGTAACATAAATGTACACAGCAGAGATAATCATTTTTATTATCCCAAGCATACATGTTTATGTCCTCTATTTTTTATTCTATATCCTATATTATGGCTGGCATGCTTATTTTCTGTAGGCTTCTCTCCTGCTGTTCTGTCAGGGTCCTACTGCTCTGTCCCAGCAATATCACTGTTGCTACTGTCACCCTGCAGTTGCTTCTGCTGCTACTTCTGATTCCTTTGTTCTTTTAGGTTTCTTCTGATCTTTTTCTGGTTCTTCTTCTTCTCCTACTCCTAACTTGACTAACTTTTGCCTGACTGCTTTCTGCCTTATATACAGTTTTTGGCCTTATCGGATTGGCTTCTTTTTCAATCCTAGCATTAGCATGCCTATCCTCCAGTCACCTTCAGACCCTCTCTGATTGGTTCATACTTATTGGCCAATCATAATTGCTAAATCTGTCAATCAAAGCTGTTACACAACAAGTCTTAATATTATGGGATGTTGACTATTATGGGGTGGTGACCCTACCTAGTTTTGGACTGAGCATGCCTGACTGACCTCTCCCTACAGTTTTGGAGTGATTTTTACCTGACCACAGTCCACACCCTGCCCAGCAACACACCAGCCATTGGCTAACCTGCTTAAACTGCCAATTCACTGTCCTTGGCTATGTGCCGACATTTTCTGCACACTTAAAATGACCAGAATTAAATTTAATTAAAATTAAATTAATTAAAATTTAATGTAATTTAATTAAAATTACCAAATTTACCATCACCTTATTTCTTTAATATGTAATTAATTGTTAAGTTATGCATCTTCATGTTAAGGTCTACTGTTGCCACCCCATTTCTTACCAGTTTAATTAATTTTATTTTGGTTTTCCCCCGCTTTTCAGTTAATGGTGGCAGAGCAATGTTTTCCAATGCTACGCTTAAGAAAGACAACAGAGCAGTGCAAAATCCTTCATATCTGAGTGATCACTGACAGGTGGTGCTAGGGGAGCAAAGAACAATTATGCCACCCCTAGCCATGAAGGACATACCATCCATGAGTCAACTCTTCCACAAACACCCCCTGTTATTTTCCAAACCAATTTTTAATAAGCATCTCTGACTTTTTCAGGTCAGCCTTCCATGTGCCAGCTTTTTCTTCTCTTTAATGGATGGCTTTCAAAACTGGAAAGCCAATTTCTCCCCTTCATCATTCCCCATTCTGGCTCATTAATAACAGAACATTAAGATTCAATTCCATATTGGATTTGCAAAACACAATAGTAATATCATTACCTTCCATGAACATAACTCAGTGTAGGCCTAGGTAATTAAAACTCTCATTATTACCTTACTAATTATGTGCCTTTTTCATTTGGGAAATTATTACCCAATCCCCTTACCATGAATGAGTGATCTATGGCATAATAAAATCAATTTATTCCCTGAGACATCTCTAACCTCATATCACTAAGATCCCCACCATTCCCAGTTTTCTCTCTCAGATCCCTACTATTCGAGTTCTCAAATTCTCATTAGTAACTTATCTTTAAAATTTTCCCTCTAAAACTATGTAACAATTCTCTCAGTATCATGATTCCCAAACCAAATTTGGGTTACATACATCATTTTAACATTTGAATTCTATGGAAAAAATAGAGTGCATACTTTCCCTTGTTTTGCCTTTTTTTTTTTAACAGAGGCTCCATAAAGCCTCTGAGTATAAAGCAGGTCTTCCAAATTAGTGCCAGTACATCCTCTATTTCATCCAACAAAGTCCTGTTCAATAGGTATGTCTATTTACTTTTCATCCATCTATACATTTTTCTACTAGACCTTTGAACATTTCTCTTTCAAGGTCATCCAACTCTCATCTTTGTAATTGGCCTTAAGTGCTACTAGAATACTGAAAAATCCTGTCCTGCTATTCTCTAGTTGTTACCAATAACACTGGTTTCCCATTAGTTCAAACTGGGCTTGATCCAGAGCCCAATGAAGTCAATAGAAAGATGTCTGTTGACTTCAAGAGACTTTGGCTCAAGCCTGCTAAGTCTAACTCAGACGTATACTGTCTATCACTATAATATCCCCCATGCTTATAAAAATGAAGGCTTTCTCATTCTTTCAGCACGAAGGGTGTTACAGTATATTTATACAATGTCTCAAGCCCTTTGTCCAGGCACATAGTCTATGTTTAACAGCAGTTTCATTCCCAGCTCTCTCATTTTATAAATAGAATCACTAAAGACCTAAAATCTCCCCACTGAATTTTCCGCTGCATGAATCCGATGAAGTGAGCTGTAGCTCACGAAAGCTTATGCTCAAATAAATTGGTTAGTCTCTAAGGTGCCACAAGTACTCCTTTTCTTTTTGCGGATACAGACTAACATGGCTGCTACTCTAAAGACTTGTTGTGCACCTGTCGTTTTCTACTAAGCATTGTGTTCTGGAATTAAGTACAGAATGTGACTTTCATAAGAGAACCTCTGTTTTTTTTGCAGTTTAGTGCCAAATTGAGGATGAAATCTTGGGATGCATTGAGTCCACTCACAACTCCTGTTGCCCTTAGTGGGTGTCAGGTATATTCAGCAGCACTTCTTAAGATCCAGCCCAATATTAAAACTTCATTTTCTTTTACTTAAAAGTTCAGCAACATTCATTCTTATCATAGAATCATAGAATATCAGGGTTGGAAGGGACCTCAGGAGGTCATCTAGTCCAACCCCCTGCTCAAAGCAGGACCACTCCTCAATTAAATCATCCCAGCCAGGGCTTTGTCAAGCCTGACCTTAAAAACTTCTAAGAAAGGAGATTCTACCACCTCCCTAGGTAACTCATTCCAGTGTTTCACCACCCTCCTAGTGAAAAAGTTTTTCCTAATATCCAACCTAAACCTCCCCCACTGCAACTTGAGACCGTTACTCCTTGTCCTGTCCTCTTCTACCATTGAGAATAGTCTAGAACCATCCTCTCTGGAACCACCTCTCAGGTAGCTGAAAGCAGCTATCAAATCCCCCCTCATTCTTCTCTTCCATAGACTAAACAATCCCAGTTCCCTCAGCCTCTCCTCATACGTCATGTGTTCCAGTCCCCTAATCATTTTTGTTGCCCTTCACTGGACTCTCTCCAATTTATCCACGTCCTTCTTGTAGTGTGGGGCACAAAACTGGACACAGTACTCCAGATGAGGCCTCACCAATGTTGAATAGAGGGGAATGATCACGTCCCTCGATCTGCTCGCTATGCCCCTACTTATACATCCCAAAATGCCATTGGCCTTCTTGGCAACAAGGGCACACTGCTGACTCATATCCAGCTTCTTATCCACTGTCACCCCTAGGTCCTTTTCCGCAGAACTGCTGCCTAGCCATTTGGTCCCTAGTCTGTAGCGGTGCATTGGGTTCTTCCGTCCTAAGTGCAGGACCCTGCACTTATCCTTACTGAACCTCATCAGATTTCTTTTGGCCCAATCCTCCAATTTGTCTAGGTCCCTCTGTATCCTATCCCTGCCCTCCAGCATATCTACCACTCCTCCTATTTTAGTATCATCCGCAAATTTGCTGAGAGTGCAATCCACACCATCCTCCAGGTCATTTATGAAGATATTGAACAAAACCGGCCCCAGGACCGACCCGTGGGGCACTGTAGCCAGACAGACAGCCCCCCCCTCTCAGACCAGCATTGCTGGAAACACAGGAGGAAGCAGGAACAGGGCACTTAACATATATTCCAGCACAGCCTTTGAAGCTGTGAAAGCACAGGTGTGCTGCTACAATGTGCCTCTGGGAACAGATACAACGATTAAGCTCACAGCAGGCAGAGGCCCTGTGACAGACATGGCTCTTAGCCCCAACTAAATAGCGTGATGCACACACACCAACATCCTAGGTGGGAAAATATTTACCCTGATAAAAGAAATGTCCAGTAGTCGAAACTTATTGTTTCTCTCCTTTGCAAGTGTAAACTACTCTTGTGAAAGCTGGCGTCACCCCGACAGACCAGCCTCAATTTGGCATAAGAAAGGAGAAAGAGAATAAAGGAGTACAGAGGTATAAGTAGGGGACCTACAGCACCATGATTTTTGAGTGCTTTTCACTATCTATCTGCTGGTCAGATAAGTGACAGCCTCCCAAGGCTTCTGCAGCTAAGAGGGTCCCTACGCCTTGTCCCTTATTCGTCTTTCCGCGGAATTGAGTGACCGATCCTGGCTTGGCACCGCTGGAATCGAGAGATGCAAGGAGGGTAAGAAGCACCCACACCTGATCTCCTATCTTTAGTGTACACATATTTTGAAATAGAGCTCTATACTTTGTTTTTTCTTTTCTTTGGGATTGTGGCTTCAGTTTTGTAACTTGTTTGTGTGTGTAACATCTCTACATTTAAATAAGTAGGCACTAGCAATTTTGTAACCACATGATTAGAATCTAGCTTAATAAATTTTTGGTAACCATTTATGCATAAGCCTGACTTGTTTTCTCTGGTTTACTGTAAAGCAGCCAACACAATTAAAGAACCTCAGCCGTTTTGGCTCTAAAGCCTGGCCATTAGGTGAGAGTACTAAGAGCCTAGCGTTGAGTTGTGCCGCCTCCACGGGGCAAACTCTTGGGGCACCTGTCAGTCAATCCTGGCTGCCCGCTGCGAAGGAGCTCTGAGCTCTAGCAGTTAAAGTCACGGGTGTGGAGAGGCTCTTAGTGCTGCCATTGGGGCACCTGTCAGTCAGTATTGACTGCCCGCTGCGAAGGAGCTCTGAGCTCTAGCAGTTAAAGTCACGGGTGGTTAGGACCTTGGGGCATCCGTCAGCCTAGCCCGGGCTGCCCGCCGCGAAGGGACAGTGCGTCCTAGCGGTTAAAGTCACGGATGGTATAAACGGGCATAGCTGGCACCTCACCAAACATCCTTGGCCGTCGGCTAACAGGCACTCCACTTGACACCGGCTGCCAACTAGACATGGAGCCATTGATCACTACCTGTTGAGCCCGACAATCTAGCCAACTTTCTACCACCTTATAGTGCATTTTTCCAGCGCATACTTCTTTAACTTGCTGACAAGAATACTGTGGGAGACCGTGTCAAAAGCTTTGCTAAACTCAAGAAACAATATATCCACTAATTTCCCTTCATCCACAGAACCAGTAATCTCATCATAGAAGGCAATTAGATTAGTCAGGCATGACCTTCCCTTGGTGAATCCATGCTGACTGTTCCTGATCACTTTCCTCTCATGTAAGTGCTTCAGGATTGATTCCTTAAGGACCTGCTCCATGATTCTTCTCAACTCAGGCCAAGGTTTTCAGAACTGGGTGCCTGAATTCTTATTATTCTGGTGTCAAATAAGTGGCCTGATTTTTTGAAGTGCTGAACAGCCACCATTACAACTGAGTTCCATAGGAACTGCTGAAGTTGAGCTTCAATAGTTGTACTTCTGAAGATCTGGCCACATATTTAGGTGTCTGAATAAGAACTTAGGAGTCCAACTTTAGGCATCTGGGGGTAGATTCACAAAGAAATTTAGGCAAGGTGATGCTCAGCTCCCTCTGTTTCTCCTGTTGAAGATGCTTCACTGTGGATAAATAATTAAAAAGGTCATTGGAGCAGGGGGGGATTGGATCCTGAATCTATCAGGTGAATGCTCTAACCAATAGGCTACAGAGTCACTTATGTTTGCTTGTTCTCTCTGGCCCAGTGTTGAAGCTGTTGCACTCTGGATAAGTAATGAAAGACTCACTGGGCCAGAGAAAGCAGCATGCATCAACTCTTTAGGCTGGTGGTTAGAACACTCACATAGGAGACCCAGGATCCAATCCTCCTGCTCCAGCTTTGTGACCCAGGGATCTCTTGATGCCAGCTGGCAATGTCATAAGTGTTACAGAAATCCTCTGGACCTTGTATTTACTTTCACCAAAAAATGTAATGTAAGGTCTCTAATGAAAGGCTGCGTCATACTTGCCTTCAATCATTGTAAGATGTATGCACGGGTGATATTTAAGTAGTCGTGTATATACTAAAAATATGTTCTGCAGGCCTGAGAGTTAAAGACAGGTATTCTGTCTTCCAACAGTGGCCAATGCCAGGTGCCCCAGAGGGAATGAACAGAACAGGTAATCATCAAATGATCCATCCCCAGTTGCCCATTCCCAGCTTCGGGCAAACAGAGGCTAGGGACACCATCTCTGCCCATCCTGGCTAACAAGATAACTAACAAGGCAGTCCCCTAAATTTAATCTCTAGAAATTGTGTTACGGTTTTGTTTTATTGGTAACCATTTATTTCCATCTCACATCAATTTTTATTTTGAATCTTTATTCTTTCTTAAATAAATTTCCTTTGGCTTTATAATTGAACTGAAGTGCTGTGTGTAATACAGGAGGGGTGGGCTAAGGTAAAACTGGTAAACAGTGGTACACTGTTCCTTTGGAACAGAGGATCTGAAGTTTGTTGGTACCCAGTGATTGGGGACTTGATACCACAGGGGGACACTCTGAAGGGACTTGGAGCCTGGGGTGCATCTGTTGTCAACCTACAAGGCAAGGAGAGGGCTGGTTTAGCCCGGAGGAAAGTGCTTGAGTGGCTGACAGGCTGATGATGGTAGGTAGCTAACATCCAGATAGTACAGGCAAGACTTCCTCAGGTTGCAGGCAGGTGATAACAAAAAGACTCTCTGCCCTGCATGCCCCAAGAATCATTACAAGTGCCTTTTAAAAATTATTTATCCACAGTGAAACAGATTCAACAGGAGAGACTGAGGGAGCCCCACATCAGAATACCCTATAGTCCAGTAATTAGAACACTCACCTGCGAGGTTGCAGATCCTTGTGCAAATCCTTTCTTCCCCTCAGGTGGAAGGGGGACTTGAACTGGGGGGTCTCCCACAACACAGGTGAGCACCGTAGGCACTGGTCTAAAAGTTGAGGGAGCTCTTCTCTCCCACCACTGTTTTGTGGAAGCTTGTCTCTAGGGGCCCCACTCTGGTAGGCAAGGTATGAAGTGGATTGGGCCCTACAGGAGAGTTAGGTGAAGGAACATCTATGTTCTCTTGGTTTGTGAAGCATATGCCCACAGGCAGAAACAGGTGCCTAGGGAACTTTTACTGCAAAAATGTAGGCACCGAATGATTTTAGGCATCTAGAAGGTTGTGGGGCTGCTAAGTGGGGGTTTTGTGAATCCCAGTGGGGCCTAGTTCTGGGTTGTAGGTGCTTAAGATGGCAGTTAGCTTCCTAAGTCCTTTGGTGAATCCAGTCCCTAGTTTTGAAAGTGTTGGCTTCAAACTTGTGCTGCTCAAAGGCTTCCATTTCAATGATTTAAGAAAATCCCTGCCACATTGTTTAGAAGAAAATTGTTCCTAACGTTGATATATCGTGCAGTAAAAACCAGTAAAAGGCTCTGTGATGTTTATATGCATGTTTGCTTGAAATAGACAGGTATATAAATTCCCTTATGAGTCCATGGTGTGTGTTCGTACCAAAGGCAGTTCCTTTCATATTTCATGTACTATTCTCCTTTTGCACTCTATCTATTTAATTCATTATGCGCTTGATCTACTGCATTCAATATGGAACTAGCATTTTAGTATTGCTTTTGGTATTTCAAAGAGTGATGGGAAAACCTCAGATGAATCATGGGCATTTACAGCCTAACATAATTCACTACTAGGTAATTTTTCCTGCTATTTAGAAATTGCACAGCACCTAGCACAATGGATTCCCGATCTATGACTAGGGCTCCTAAATGCTACAGTAATACAAATAAATAGCTAAAGCGTGCGCAGTGCCATAACCATGTAAATTCCTTACAGTTAACACACAGGCAGCACAATGCTTCAGCCACTCCAGTGGGTGACTCATTTAAATTTCAACCCCACTATTTAGATAGAGCTCCCCATCTCTGCTTTGGTGGAACTAACTAATAAACCAATTAAAAGCCTGATTAAACTAAAATGCTTTGCATCATGCCCTGAAGATCACCAACTTTATTCAGCGGTAATTGCTTTTTAAATTAGTGTCTGCATTTTAATATTCATATGATTTGTTGATTAAACTATTTACACCCTTTCAGTATTCTGCATACTAAGTAATATCTTCCCTTCTGTGACTTTTCTTTTGGCCATTATTTTAACAGCCTGTCACAAGGCAGAGTTATCTCAGCCTGGATTCTTCGCTGCAAACAGTCCTCACACACTCCCATGGAAGTTCAACACCATTTACAGTGTGCTATAAAGGTGCTTGTTCCCCACAGCGTTAGACATCAGGTAAGAGTTGGAAGAGATCTCAACTCCCTGTGGGCAGGTCTACACTACCGCTGCCAGTCGATCGAAAGTATGCAATTTGAGTTACGTTAGCAGCGTAACTCAAGTCAACGTACCTTAGATCTACTTATCTCAGGGTCCACACTACGCTATTTTGACAGGAGACGCTCTCCCACCGACACTGCTTCTGCCTCTCATTGAGGTGGAGTACAGAAATCGATGGGAGAGCGCTTTCCCATCGATTGAGCGTGTCTTCACTAGACCCACTAAATCGATGCTGCTGCATCGATTGAAGCAGCACTGATTTAGTTCCGTAGTGAAGACAAGCCCTGAGATCTTGGGCTTCTCTGGCCTGTCCTTCCAGCCTTCCCCACTCCTTGTTAACAGATTAAGCACCAGATGATTAATCAATTATTTTATGGAGCATTGTTGTAGCCCTGTAGGTCCCAGTATATTATAGAGACAAGGTGGGTACGGTAATATCAAAATTGGACCAACTTCTGCTGGTGAGAAGGACAAGCTTTGGAGCTGGAGAGAGCTCTTCTTCAAGTCTGGGAAAAGTACTTAGAGTGACACAGCTAAATACAAGGTGGAACTGGTTGTTTCGCGTAAGTATTTAATACATATCTGAAGGGACCTCTCAAGGTGAAGTGGCCAGTTAACACATTTCCAGTGACAGAGAGGAAATGGGGTAGCAGGGCTGCGTGTGGAGGGATTAAGCAGGTTACAGATTCTTGTGCATTGATGTATCTCAGATATATCATTGGTTTCATGGTGCATTTGTCCAGAAATTCTTCTTCAAGGAGGCCCATAAAGAGGTTGGCATGTTTGGGAGCCACCCTAGTACCCACGGTATGTTTGTTGTTGCATGTAAAATTGTTATGGGTGAGGATGAAGTGAATGAGTTTGGTGATGTGTTTGGGGTGGATATCTTAGGATTGTACATTATCTTGTAAATATTTGAAACGGGGATATGCCGTCATTGTGAGGGATGTTGGTGTATAGGAAGGTGACATCCATGGTGGCAAGGATGATGTTCTGAGGGAGACGGTTAATGTTGCAGAGTTTCTGGAGGAAGTTGTTTGTGTCCTGGAGGAACCTGGCCCTTTGTGCTGTGAGTGATTTGAGGATGGTTTCTATGCGTCCCCCATAAGAGTGAAACATTTGTGTGATCAGCACAAAACTAACGATCAGGACCTCTTTGCTCCTTAAATATGCCATCAGGCCAGGTCCAGCTGATGGTCAGAGATTGCCAAATGCCCATATCCAATGGTTTCTGGTTCCTTTTAAAGGTATATTTCAAAAACAGATTTATAAAAATGCCATATATCTATTGCTTAAAACTTTGGGCACATTATCATTAAAAACATAATTATTCAAAATGTAACAGCCTCCGTTTTTAATTTAATTTATCAGCTTTATTAGCCAGAACAATAGTTTCCTAAGAGAACTTGTGAAAGCCCACTGTTTGGCACATTTAAAACTAGACTGTATGAACAACTAACAAATGTGCACTAATGGGGAATAATCCTGCATTGGCAATGAGAAGGAACAATTGACTGAAAAGGACTTTTCCATCCCTATTTTCTGTGATTTGATAGCAGCATCCTGCCAATAGTTGGCTACATCAGAAAAACAATCCACAAATTTCTAAGCATCACTGGACCACTATAAAAGCACTGAGTTACAGGCAAATTTGTAGGTTACCTGAGCAATCTATTAAAGACAACTTCTTAACGACGAAGCTAATGGTGTCCGAATCTTTAAGAAGGGTAAACAGGATGACCCAGATAATTATAGGCCTGTCAGTCTTACATCGATCCCAGGCAAGATAATGGAACAGCTGATATGGAACTCAATTAATAAAGAATTAAAGGAAGGTAATGTAATTAATGAAAAGCAACATGAGCTTATGGACAATAGAGGTTGTCAAACTCACTTTATATCTTTTTTATGAGACCATAAGTAAGGCTAAGATTGTGTCATGGTTATTTTTAGTAAAAGTCACGGACAGGTCAAGGGCAATAAACAAAAATTCACAGAAGCCATGACCTGTCTGTGATTTTTGCTGCTGCGGCTCCATGATTTCCCCCACCACAGTGGTGGCTCAGAACTGTGGGGTTCTCCCTCCGCCCACATCAGCTGGGAGCTGCTGGGTGATCATATTTCCCAAAGAGAAAATGGGACACCCCCAGCCATTTGTGGGCAGCTCAGAACCTTACCACTTGAGCTAATAGTGGCATATAGGCTTCTCTCCTCTATATAGACTAACCACTGGATGAGGGGAATGAGACACATACTTACTGAGGGGGTTTCACAGCTGTTTGCTGGCACCACACAAATGTACAGAGTTGGAACTTCTGGGTTCAATTCCAGGCTCTGAAGGGGAGTGTTCTCTAGTGGTTATAAATCCTTCTACCCCATGCCCCAAGGCTGTCTCTGTCCTCCTCTGCCCCTGTCTAACCTCCCCAAGCTCCTACCTCCCTCCTCCTCCACTCCTATCAAATTTCCCACATGGGGAGAACCAATACAAAATAGATAGAATTGAAATTACAGGCTAGATTGGGACTTGGACTACACACTCACACAGTGGAGAAAGGAGAAATCAGAACCCACTTTACATTCCTATGTGGGCTAGCTGGCTCTTGAGTCTGGGCACATCAGAGTAAGGGCAGCTACATTCCCTCTTACCCATTTCCTGAAGCAGTGAGTAGGGAGTGAGCAGAGAGGGACAGGGGATAGATGAAGACTTGGCTCTGTCCTGGAGAGGAGGTAATAATTCACTGTTGAAATAGGCCAGCAGCAGATTGTTTTTCTCCAGGAGGCCGGGGGAAATTAGGGAAGGAGTTATGACTCACAAAACCTGCTGAGGTGGGCAAATTCCATCCCGCTCCTTATTCATGGCTGTGCTGGAAGTCACTAGCTAGGCCTACAAAAACATTTACAAATGAGATGCCCTTCGCTGAGCAACCTGGGGAGTCTGAACTCAGAAAGAAAATAAAGCATTTACCAAATATAGGACTCTGAAAAACAAGTACTGTAACAAACAATTACTGCTGGACGTGAATCGTCCAAGGTGAATTAAAGGTCTGTCAAAATAAGGTGATTTTCCCCAGTGCTCTAAATCTGTGCTAACTCCTCACATATGTACTTTCCACTAAGAATGGATCAATCCTAGAAACCAACAGCAAGGGCAAACCAGTAGATCACTGTCATGGTGACAGGACATAAGGGGAATGGTGATCCTTCAAATAATTGTGCCCCAGGCCATTAATAACTTTAATAGATTATACCTTGAGCTGCACCCTGGAGCAGACAGACATCTAGTGCTATGCACAGGACACCCTCCTGAAGAGGCAAACTGCTGTATTCTACTAGCTTTTCTCAGGAGGAACCCTGTGTAGCATTTAGCAATCGTCTAGCCTTGAGGTTACAAAAGCTGGGATTACTGTAGCAAAGACAGTGTCTAATATGCAACAGGCACCTCTGTCACCTGAGTGTAAGAAAGCAGCAACAGCTGCAGTATGCTCAGATTGTAAGCCATATGGCAATGGTGTCTCACACACATGGCCAAGGTAAAAAGCAGTTGTGGTCCAGGATCAACCCTCTAGATGCTTCCTTGTATCATTTTGATCTTACCCAGATTGAATTTAAATCCCATCAACATAATTTTTCTAAGAGTAGTCAATCAAAGTGACCCATTCGTGCATGGCACTTTTGGAATACTTTAAAGGGAATTCTCTGTCATCAGATGTTTATATTTTGAAAACAGTTTTATGTTTGCCTTCACCTGTCCTGAATGTGCTTCCTGCCCAGTACTTCCCTTCATTGAATTAAAGAGCAGGATTGAATCTTTGGAACAGTTAAATTCAATTGGAAATACTCAAAAGCACAGAGAAGAAAAGGAGTACTTGTGGCACCTTAGAGACGAACCAATTTATTTGAGCATGAGCTTTCGTGAGCTACAGCTCACTTCATCGGATGCATACTGTGGAAACTGCAGCAGACTTTATATATATAAAGTCTTTATATTTATTTATTTATTTATTATATATATTTTATATATATAAAGTCTTTATATATATAAAGCCTGCTGCAGTTTCCACGGTATGCATCCGATGAAGTGAGCTGTAGCTCACGAAAGCTCATGCTCAAATAAATTGGTTCGTCTCTAAGGTGCCACAAGTCCTCCTTTTCGTTTTGCGAATACAGACTAACATGGCTGTTACTCAAAAGCACAGATGGCACAATTTTAAAATTTGAAGGATTTGTTGACAGACTGAGAAATGAAGACAAGCTAAGCTAATATTTGCTCTCCAGAGAGGCTTGTGAAAGTGTCTTTGAAAGAACTTCTGGGGAGGGTTTTTTTTTTTTTTTTTCCCATTTCAGCATAAACATTTCTGCTTTACAATGTTCAGTTTAAAAAACAGCAATGTTATTGCAGAGATGTGTTTGCAGAGATTATAATTTAGAGACGCTCCCTCATAAAGGATGGTATTATGAACATAGAAATTGGAGCTGTGCCCTGAAGATGGGGATTGGGAACACCGCATGGCTGTGTGCAGCAGTTCACCAGAGATGCTCTCCCAAGTTTGTTTTATTAACGTTTTATTTCTTTCTCATTCACTGATTTGTTATTTCATGAACCCCAAGATTGTTACATGGTGTCCGAAGGGCTGAGTGAGAAGGACACTGCAGTCATTCTGAAGTTAAATCCTGTGTTTGCAACTGAAACCAGAGACAAGGGGAGGCTCCAGAGAAGCATGTGGTGCACCAGGCACCAAGGCTTTTGCATGAATTTGGTGAACACAGTAGTAGCCTGACTAGGTTAAGAAGAGAGAAAAAAAAGTCAAAAATGGATGTGTTGCAACATCCATCCAGTCTTTAATTGTCAGACAATGTTGCAGAGAACTGGAAAAAATTCAGACAGAGATTTGAATTGTGTTTAGCAGTCATAGGGGCAGAGGAGAAAAATGATAAAGTGAAATCCTCAATCTTTTTGCATGTTTTTGAGGAGGAAGCAGTGGATATTTATAACAACTTTAAGTTTGAAGAAGATGAAAACATGAAGCTAAGTAAAATACTGACTAAATTTGAGGAACATTGCATACCAAAAAGGAATGAAACCTTTGAGAGAGACATTTTTTTTTACATTCATGCAAAAAAAGGATGACACCATAGAGCAATATGTCGTGGAATTAAGGAAACTCAGTATCCAATGCATCCGATGAAGTGAGCTGTAGCTCACGAAAGCTTATGCTCAGATAAATTTGTTACTGTCTAAGGTGCCACAAGTCCTCCTTTTCTTTTTGCAGATACAGACTAACACGGCTGCTACTCTGAAATCAGTAAAACCTGTGAGTTTGATGAGCTGACACAGTCTCTGGTCAGAGAGAGAATCATTTGGGCATTGAAGACAATGTGTGAGGAGACTCAACTTTAGAAAAAGCTCTCCAAATATTCAGGGCAGCAGAAACTGTGAAAGCACAAGTCAAAGAGCTGAATTCACCAAAAGGGGTTATCCATGTTCTAAGTACAAAAGAATATAGCCAAAATAAGTCAAATCAAAGAGTGGAACCACTCGCTATGAAAATGAGTGCTGGGGAAAGACTTGGGTACAGATGGGCATGTGGAAGGTGTGGATCACAACATGGCTCCAAATAGCGTGTTGCCTTTGAGAAACTGCCATAAATGTGAGGAAAATAATCATTTTGCGAAATGCTGCAGATCCCAAATGCAGAAAAGTCAAGTGCATCCAGTTCCACAAAGACCTTATGAGAAGATCAGCACTGACTTATTTAACTGGCAATCAAAGGATTATTTAATAGTCACAGATTATTATTCTCTGTATCCAGAAATTTGCACACTGCACAGTACTGATAGTAAGTCAGTGATAGCATGAAGGGAATCTTCTCCAGACATGGAATTCCAGATGAAGTTGTTAGCAATAATGAGCCGTAATTTTCCAGTGCAGATTTTAGGCAGTTTGCCATAGACTGGGATTTTCATCACAAAACATCAAGTCCAAATTACCCCCAATCAAATGGACTTGTGGGAAGGTCTATACAGACAGTAAAGAACTTTATGAAAAAGACTTTTGACAGCGGGGGTGATTTATATAAAGTGCTATTGATTTACCGAAGTACACCCCAGAGCATGGATTTGCTCTAGCTCAGCTGTTCATGGGAAGAAGGATCAGATGTAATTTACCAATTACTGAGAACTTGCTGAAATCTCATAACAATGAAACCATGCGGAAGATGAAGGAAAATCAGAAGTGGAAGCAGGAATATTATTTTGAGAAAAGGGCCCATTGTCTCTTAACCCAGGTGATAGAGTGTTCCGGAGGAATCAGATGGACCCAATACTTGGGGCCAAAGGGGTGCCATTAAAGAACAGCTGCATCCAAAGTCTTACGCAGTCCAGACAGACCAGGGAGACATATTTCAATGTAATCTCAGTAATCTCAGAAAGTTCCAACATATTGACAGTAGATGTGGATTCTAGCATTTTCCATCTGATTGATCTTTTATCAAGGCATAAAGGAGAAAACTGTCAAGGAACAAGAGAACAACTCAGACTCTAATGAAAGGCTGATACTGATACTGAGAAGATCAGAACAGGAGATTAAACATCCTGAAAGACTAATAGAGACTTGCTAAGCTCCCCGGAGAAGGGGTATATGAAAAAAGTGAGTGATAAGGACTCACTCAAGATTGATGTGCTGGTAACCTCTCCTTTCTAGGTACTTGACACATGTGGTTTATGGAAATGTACTACATGGGTTGTGAATTTAATGCATGTGTTCCTAGATAGTTGTTAGCTGTTTTATATATGTATAGAAGAGTTAATTTGTTTTTCTTTAAGAGGGAAGATGTTTGTAGAATATTATTATTTAGAGACGTTCCCTCATAAGGGACAGTATTATGATCATAGGAAGTTGGAGATGTGCCCTAGAGGCAGAAGCTGGGAACACCGCATGGCAGTGTGCAGCAGTTCACCAGAGATGCTCTCCAGAATTTGTTTTATTCGAGTTTTATTCCTTTCTCATTCACTGGTTTGTTATTCAATAAACCACAAGACTGTTACTGTTATATTAACAAAAGGCTAGCAAGCTTGAGGGCCCATTGAGTTTGGCCATTGACTTCTATAAGAGCAAGATTGAGCTCTTCCGTTCTAATCAATAGCTGGGAGAAAATGACTTATCAGAATTTTCTTGATTTCTACAACCTTTCCAGTGATTGTAGTTTTGACCTTAAAGTACAGTTCTATTCTGACAAATGCCTGTGTATGGCATCTTCTTACTCAGCAGGACTGCTCCATGTGTGTTTGCAGGGTCACAGCTGCTTGCTTTAATGTCAAAAATAAATTCCTCCATCTGTCCATCCCACAGAGCTAACACAGCCGTGGGAGAAGGAGTTGGATTTTGTGCTGGCTTGTGCATCACCAACAGGAGATTGCACAGGAGTCACTTCTGAATTACAGGTCACTTGTGCCATAACACCAGCACACTGCCAGAGTAAAACGTTTCTGAACTGAGAAGGTGTGTGGAAATCAGTAGGGTGGAAAGAGTCACCCCCAAGGCCATAGAGTGGGTGTAGAACTTCTCCATGGCTGCTTTTTTCAGTTTCAGGTGTCACAGACACTCATGCTCCCTGTGTGTGTGTATGTGGGGGGGGGTCCATGCAGTAGGTCAATCAACCGCGCCTCCAGCCCTACTCCTCTTCCATCCTGCCCACAATATCTACCACGTGCTTACCTGTAAGGAGCCCCCACGGAACTGTCCTGTGTGGATGTGCAGTAGGTGAATTGCTTCTTGAGATCAAAGGCACTGCTCACTGGGCTAGGTCTTTAGCTTGTATAAATTCAGTGTAGCTCCATTGACTTCAGTGGACCCAAACCAGTTTCCACCAACTAAGGATCTGGCCCAGTTTGAATAAGGGTTGCAGAAGCAGGCCCTAAGCAACTGAGAAAACAAAAAGAAGAAATAAATCCCAGACAATTTAAGCCTCCAAGAAAAGTTCCAGAAAAATTTCCCCTGTAATTAAATGTTTTTCCTCTGTGAAAATACACACCATCGACTGCAAGATTTTAACTGTAGGATGCTGTCCAAAAATATATCCTTGAAATATAATTGTGACGGTGGAAATATTGATGCTTGATGCTTTAAAAATAGCATATCTTTTGTTCACTTATTCTTGGGCACCTGAATGGAAGTGGAGAAGACAGATTTTCTGAAGTACAAACAATACAGCCGGCGAGGGAATTTTAATGGGAAGTTCTGACTTTTCAGTTGACAGCTCCAAAAACAGAGTTAGGCAAGGATTAAAAAACTCATTCAAGTATTTGCCCATCCACCAGATTAATATTTTAAACACAGTCCACACTTTCACAGCAACAGGTGATCAAAAGCAAGGAGATTATTGTGAGCAGCAGCTGCCCATAGAGTTAGAATGGGTTGGGGAGGAGATGCTGGGTGTTTTCCTCCCCTTAAACTCTCTAGTACTCCAAGAGTAATTTTGAATGCATCTGCTTTGAACAGGCAAAAGACCTCAGGGTATTACTACTTGGGTGATACATCTCTTCTCCCTATCCACACCCTAGATGCTTGGCTGTAAGGGAATTTAGTCCCGAGTATGTACATTCATAGTGTGATAATGTACAGTATGATAGTGTTTTGTCTGAGGTTCTGGTTTCATCGCAAAGTGGCTTACGTGAAACTCCAGGTCTTGCTATTTCAGTTTTGTGACCACAAAATAATATGAAAGTCAAATGGGGTAAAGAAGCGGCACAATGAATCATAGCAAGTGAATGAATTTGGCTTGGAAAAGAACCTCCAGGTGTGATCCACATGAGAAATGCTGCAGGACAAAGACTCAAAACAAAAAGGAGAGAAGGAAAAGCGATAACAGCACTGGAAGATTATGATGATACTGAATTGTTTTTCAGATCAATGTTTTCTCTGACCTCCGTTTGATGATTCAGCATGTCTAATATCAATAACATACAAGTGAGATGGGGGATGGGGTAGACGTGAGTCTGAAATGAGGGACAGCCAGGAGATCTGAAAATATGGTGGTGTCATTCCAGATCCTAGCAGATAATTCATCAATTCTCCAGCCCATTGTGAAATCTGGCACCGTAAAATGTGACTTACAATTTCTAATCCATCAGTCTCCAAGGCAAGGCCTGGAATGGCAGGAGCATTGCAAATCAGCATTTACACGGATTGGCAGAGATGTGTAGGGAAAGCTCATCCAACATTATGAATAGCTCTAGCTGATGCTTTGTCAGTCCCTTACCCTTGTGATCTAGATAACAAAGTCATGAGCAATAGGAAGAAAGAATTCATGAAGAATTAATCTTGCCAGACAAAGCTTATTGTGTTTTTTCTTTTAAATCAAAAACATAATTACAAAATGAGCAGATAAAGGAAAACTGGACTTAGATCCAAATTAGTTTGGCTATGAACTCAGGTGAATGAGATTTACTAAGAATCATAAACAAAGTGTAATGATAAAAAGCAACACAGAGTGTGTCTACACTGCAATTAAACACTAGCAGCTGGCCCATGTCACCTGACTTGGGCACTTAGGGCTTGGGTTGCGGGGCTCTAAAATTGCTGTGTAGACATTTGGTCTTGGGCTGGAGCCTGCACTCTGATGTTACCCAGGGTTTTTAGAACCCGCAGCAGGGGCAACTTAACTATTTCACTCCAGGTGGTGTCAAGAATAAATCAGCAGGAACATAGCAATTCTGTCTGATCAAGGATTAAATGCAAGTGAGCATGCTCTTGTCTAACACTGTACTTTATTAGATTTAAGCACACACAGACATAAGCAATAGGTTTAGAACATGCCAGATATTTACTTATGTTCTGAAACAGTATTGAGTAATCAAAGACTGGTCAGTGCTGGCCAAACACCTCCCTTCCGGAGAGTAAAGCCATCAGGAAAAAACGTCTCTCCCAGGATAGCTCCAGTGGACTGCTCCCAAGTACACTCTATTACCTAAACTTTTTATAACTAACTTCTACAAAACACATGGGTCACAATGACCCCTACTGGATCATCACTTTTCCTAACTTTCAATAAACTTTTAATATCAGAGGCGTCTAGGCTCAAGGCCGTCCATTCCCATATCTTCCTTCGTTCTCAGTTATTTACTTTTCTTCTCCCCTCCTGTCAGTCTGATTAGCAAAACTGCCAGTAGTTTTAACCCTACTTCTGAAAGCCTGTCTCCAATTTAACCCTTAACTATGTGGTGTTCTATTTTATTAATTCATAGTGGCTGAGTGCACATAATACGGTTGCAATTAGCTTGATCAAATACTGGGGAATACACATCCCTCAAATTCAGGCCAACACTGGGACTCTGCATGAGGGAGGGTCCCAGAGCTTGGACTCCAGCCTGAGCCCGAATGTCTACACTGCAGTTTTACAGTCCTGAACCTGAGTCTGTAAGCTGACACAGGCCAGCTACAGGTGTTTACTTGCAGTATAGACATACCCACAGTGGCTTAGGAAGAGGTGAAAGAGCGGGACACAGCAACAGCTGTTGATCCCTCCAAGTTTACTCCTTAGAAATTGAACTGATTTCTAATGTGCACGGTTACTGTGTGTACACACACTTTGAAGAACGGCCTTTTAACTCCTGAGCTTTCAGAATGAAGACAGAAAAGGACAAACAGTGAATAAGTGCCAGAAAATTGGCAAGCTACAAAATACCATTTATTCAGCTCTTCCACAATGGCCTGGTAGCAGTTACATAATACACTATTTCATGTGACATTTGTGCTGGCGGAACATGATAAATATTAACAAGGTGTTCTGATAAGGACCAAATCCACAGTTAAAATCCTAAAGCAAAGCTACTGGATGACAGTGACGTTTATTCCAAAGGGGCCGAAGAAACGTCAGAGTCCACACCGATTGTGACAAAAGAAGGAAGGGAGAGTCTTTGGCAGCAGTTGTACAGCTTGCTTAGACTAAACATATTCATGTGCCAGGGCAACTTATTCCAAGGCCAGAGATGGAGACGTTTTAAGATCTCTCTCAGCACCTAACTGCTATGGTGATATGATGGAAGCTTTAGAAGTGTAGGTAGACGAGAGAGAGAGAAGGAGAGAGATGGCACTCTTCTCTCTTTCCTGTATTCCTGTCTGTTACGTCATTGCTGATAGGACTCTCTGCTAACACAGCAGTTCCAGATTCAGTCTGTGCAGGGGACCCCTCCAGGAGTGTCGTTACATGGGGTGCCCCTATAAGTGGAGAGATGAATAGAAATGTTTGGCTAGAGCTGGACTCGTGGGTTGTTTCCCAGAGTTCTGCAGGGTCAGATTGAATCTTTTATTGAGTTTTCAAAAAGAAAGCATCCCTGGCTACTTGATGTGATGCTAGGTCTGTGCATGTCTCCATTTCTCTGAAAGCTATTGTGCTCAAGCTCTACACAGAGACACAAAACCCTCCACTTCTTCCACCTTCTCCCTGGCCAGCTGCCCATCCTCTCCCCCCCACCACAGCACAGGGTCTTGGCATGCTCACGCCCTGAACTTGGAGGTTCACCCATAGAAAAATAGATGGGAGAGGGTATCTTCCAACAGAAAGGAAAAGATGTAAGAGTGACAAAATGAATATTCAATCCCATAGTATCCTCAGGCGATTTTTAAAGGGACATGCAAAACAAAACTTAAAACAAAAAACAAACAAACAAAACCAGGAGCACATTCAAAATAAACTCTGCAGACTTTCAAAATTCAGGGGATGTGTGTGTACCTTGCTGTCTGCGTTTACCCATGGCCACTCCAGGATGGCAGAATAAAAATCAGTGCTGTTTTAAGAATCTTAACTCCTCTGGGGTCTTACATTTCACACATCAACCCCAGTTTACTGCTGCATTCTTTGGATACCATTAAAGGCCCTAACCCTGAAAATGGAGTTGGGACCACTCTCAGCTCTCTTGGGCTTCCCAGGAACAGGCCCTCAAATTGCTGAGCTAAGCACTCCTGATTCCTGCTTTTCAGATTTTTATATTGCCGTCACGTTTAGAACGAACTCCAAGAATTTCATTCTTAGTAATATAGGTAAGGCAAGAGTTTGATCTGTCATACTTACAGCCTGCAATTTTACAATCATAATTTGCATTTATGTAACACTTTCCATATCTCGCACCTCAAAAGCAAGTAGAAATAATTATTATATTAAGGTGGGTGAGTATTAGCTCCCTTTTCAGAGGCGGGAATTGCAAAGAGAAGCAGCTTGCCAATGTCACACAGTGAGTCAGTGGCACTGTTGGGAATTATACTCTGCGCTCTTAAGTTGTAGCACTGGCCAGAAAATGTTGTCCCCTGCCCACATCCATGGAAAATTTCAGTGGAAAAAAATAAACAAAACTATTTCCCTTGAAGGAAGATATTTCCTTTCTGTCAAAAAAAAAAAAAAAAGAAGAAGTGTTTTTTTCCCCCAAAAGTTGAAATTTTCCATGGAAAGCAAACACTTTGGGACAGATTCACCAGTGGGACTTAAGATGAGTGTTACCAGCAAGTGAGAAACTGACTACAGCCTAATGGTTAGGGCATTCATGGGGGAGGTAGAAGGTCTCAGTTCAGGTCCTTGCTCCACAGCAGGCAGTGGGGGGGAATTTGAACTTGAGTTCCACACAAGAGGGGTGTATGCTAGAAAGGCAGGATTGGTGTAAAACCACCACATCCTTTGTTTTGTGTGGGATCAATATGGTAGACATGCTCAGAGCCACCACACTGGGCCCTGCAGGTGAGATAAGTGGGGAAATGAATCCTGCTGAGGCTTAGGTGTGAATTAGATGCTGAGTTGTTTGGTGTCAGGACTGAGGCAGCTGTGAGCATGCCCACTGGCAAAAATGTAGATGACTAGGGGACTTTACCAGTGGAAATTTAGGCATCTAGGGAGTTTAGGTTTCAGCGTGGCAGCCGCGTTAATCCGTATCAGCAAAAACAATGAGGAGTCCTTGTGGCGACTTAGAGACTAACAAATTTATTTAGTTTAGTTTAGGTGGCTATAGGATTAGGCGGTAGCTGAGCAGGGCTTTTAGTATCTAAGTTTTGGACTAAGTCCCCCCAGAGGGCCCCATCCTTTTGCTGAAAACCCAATTTGCTGTTAAAAAAACAATTTCAAGGGAAAAATTTTTGACCAGCCCTATTCTTAGCTGCTTGCTGTAGCTGGTAGGACACATAAATCTCAAATTGTGACATGCATGTCCTTCCAACTTATTATGTTAATAACCCACCAACACTAGACAGCAACTGACCAATTTTCTCAGGAGCTTTAATCAATAAATATCAAGTGCTAGGATTTATTAACCGCCCATGTATGAAAATGTGCCATTCTGGAGTAGGCTTGAAAGCTTTGCTTGGAATAGGAGATGACATGGCACCTGGATGAGTTCCAGAATCTAAGTACTCAGTGTTTAATCATTTTTTCAGAGCATCTCAGAAGCCTGAGGTGCACCATCACTACCCTGATGACATGACTTATGTTGCACTCAAACAACTGACAGTGCAGAACCCCACAGTAACCTCTACAACACAGAAGAAAACACTGTAATGAACAGGAAACTTGTATCCTTGCTAATGGAATCAAAGGCTGAGTCCAGATAAATACTTGGACATAGTGGGTAGGAGCTAGCTAAGTCCTATTATACTTCAGTACAAACAGTGACTGATAGGAACAAATGTTTATAAACTTCCGCCAAAGTTTATTAAACACGATCCCCAGGCTTTGACGTTCTCTTTGGGATGTAATAGAGCACTAGTCTCCAAGTTCTAATTAACCAGTAAGAATAGGGATGGGAGATGTTACTAAGCATTTGGCTCAGGCCAGTGACCCCAACCAGACAATTAACTCTCCAAGATGTGCACTGGGCACAACCTTATTATGAATAGTAACCCATTTTTCTTTTATTAAGCAAAATTAATGCTGCTTAAATTTTTCCTTCTCTTCATGTGACAATGTTGTATAGCTTTGGAGAGCTGGGAGACAATGCAAGCACTGCTGTAATGGGGAGATCAAGAGAATTCAAACCCAGTAGGGAAGCCAATTAAAGTTTTGCTTCTTGTCTCAATTGCTTCTATCAGAGTTATAAATATTAACTATAGCTCATTCTGTGAATAATGAATAAATACCATGTAAAAAAAGGCAGACAATTGTAACCTAGTATTCTCTTGCTTTCGAACAACATAAACCACAACTCCTCTTCAGCTTTTCCCAAAGGGGAAGGGTGGTTACCTTTCTTTTATGCATATGGATTTACAGTGCTGTCTGCCCAAGGGAATTGGCTTAGTTGTCTAAGCCTCTGGTAGGATTGTCGCAGGCTATCTAAACATTGAGGAAGCACTGTCTAATGCAGGGGTAATCAATTATTTTTTGTCAAGGTTCAAATTTCTTGGTCCAGGTATAGTCAAGATTGAGACTCCAGAGAAAATAATACAAAAATTATAACAATAATTATAATAAATAAATAAAAAGATTTCATGGTACAGTAGAACCTCAGGAGATACAAACACCAGAGTTACCGACTGACCAGTCAACCAGACACCATGTGGAACTGGCAATAAGCAATCAGGCAGCAGTGGAGACAAAAAAAAAATCTCAACGCACACCAGCAAATATTGTTTGCTGCATCTTAAAGGGTAAACACATCTGGACTGCTTGTTCCCACCTCCACCTTGCTACACAAGGGGCAGCCACTTACAGCTGAATTTCACAGGCACAGTTGTGAGCCCCAGAGCAGGCAGAGCAGAAGCAGCACTGGACTGTTCTCAGTGGTAGCTGATGAAAGAACAAGGAGTAATGGTCTCAAGTCACAGTGGGGGAGGTTTAGGTTGGATATTAGGAAAAACTTTTTCACTAGGAGGCTGGTGAAGCACTGGAATGCGTTACCTAGGGAGGTGGTGGAATCTCCTTCCTTAGATATTTTTAAGGTCAGGCTTGACAAAGCCCTGGCTGGGATGATTTAGTTGGGGATTGGTCCTGCTTTGAGCAGGGGATTGGACTAGATGACCTCCTGAGGTCCCTTCCAACCCTGATATTCTATGATTCTATGGGGTCTGTGCTGCTTTCTCCCCCTCCCCCTGGCTTGCATGCTCAGTCCCAGCCCGGGAAAGAAACTTCCCGAGCTCCTGCTGGAACCTGGCCTGGAGTGTTTACTGCTGGAGCTGGAGCCCAAGCTTCCGTCTGCAGGCTCCACTCTGGAGGAACAGCTCAGATTTAAAGGACCACAGCCTGCACCAGGTGCCCATTGACAAAGTGGTGTCCCAGGATACCTCACTCATCACCTTTGCAGCAAGGGGGCTAGAACCAGCTGCCTGTGCACACCCCCAACTGCTGGGCAGCCACTTGCAGGTAAGAGGTGAAGATTCTGAAGTTCGCAGGCACAGCTGTGAGCCCCCACTCTGAGCAGTCTGCCCCGAGGGGCATAAACGTCTTGTTCAGAGTTACAGACATTTCAGAGTTGCAAACAACTTCCATTCATGAGGTGTCTGGAACTGTGAGGGTCTACTGTATGTTCAAAAGCATCTGGAGGTCTGAATGGGGCCTGTGGTCTGCCTATCGACTATCCCTGGTCTAGTGGCTAGGGTGTGAGCCTAGGGCTTCCTGAGGCTTAGGGTCAATTCCCTGCTTCTTGGACAAGAGACAGTGTGCGCTGTGCCTCAATTCCCCATCTATGAAAAGGTTTATCCCCATTTTAATCTCACAAGGGTGATGTGAGTTTAAATACATTAAGATTTGTATGGTGCTCAGACACTGTGGTAATGGGAGCCACATAAGTACTTAAGATGGACAGGTATTATAAGTTTGAAATCAGCAAGAAGTAGTTTGGAAATCTGAAGAATATATTATGTAGGAAACTGAATATCATGCACTTCAGGGTGTTTGGGTTGGTCTGGTCACAGTCTGCACTGAAGGTCTGACTGCACTCTAAGAGTAAGTCTTTGGTCCAGGGTCTTTGGCTAAGATTTCTCTTCCTCCCATCACTGTTGTACAAAGTGCTGTGAGACAGATATTTGCTGCCCTCCACCCGAGAGGATGCTGCAATTCATAGATTTTAAGCCCCAAAGGGACCATTATGATCATCTAGTCTGACGTCCTGCATAGCATAGGCCAAAACCACTCACCCTATGATCCCTGCACCAAACCCATAGCATGCAGAGGTTCTGCATGTAAACAGTGAAGTGTTTTTTGTTACAGAGCTGTAGGACGATCAAATATTACACACCGCATCATGCTTTAAGGGGTAAGGACCTTTTTCTCTCAGCTTGCGCCATAGTACAATAGATGAGGAAACTCTACTTGCTAGTACTTGGAACAATCACATTTGGATTTCAGAGCAGCTGTTAAACTACTTAAGTTTAAGAATAATGGGCCAGCTAATCCACATAGATGAGGCACATCTGGATGATGTGTGTAAAGGAAGTCTCACTTGTATGGCATTAATCCCAATCCCATTTTCTCCAGTCCCACATACATCACTTGGAGTGACATGGAAAGTGGTATGTCCACATGAAGCTACATCCAAGTCATTCTGAAAAGCCAAGAACTAGGTTTGCTTGCAACGATATGCTCTATTTTGTCAGGACTGTCTCCAATAACGTGCTCCCTCACATTGAATACATTACATATTGTTGAATATTGTGTGACCTGCAAAGCAAGATCACAGAACGGTAGCAGAAAGGAAAACAGTGAAGTTTCCATGTGCGACTCAAGAGACACGGGTGTTACAAATAAGCGAAGCCCTACTTACACACGGGCATAGTCCGACTGACATCAGTAGAGCTGTGCACAAGGACTGAGCCCTAATTTAATTAAACAAAGGTTTGGGACTGATTTCAATGGGAGTTAGGTGCCTAACTACCTTTGAGGATCTAGGTCAGTGGGTCATTACTGATGACTTTATGAACAGGGATGCTGAGGCAATATAGAGAAATTGAGTCACATTCTCCCTGGTGCAACTCCACTGAAGTTTTTTCCCCTTCCTCCATCTTAGCTGGGCTTCAGCCAGCTGTTCTTCACCTAGACACTTTTTGTTTACTGGAAGAGCAACAGGTATCTGCTGAGAAGGCCATGCTCATTGTAAACTACTGCCCTTTTGAGTGGCTCACATTAAGGAGATTACGGATGCCCTCATAAATAAATTTATGCCCTCATGGATAAATTGGAGAGAGTCCAGCGAAGGGCAACAAAAATGATTAGGGGTCTGGAACACATGACTTATGAGGAGAGGCTGAGGGAGCTGGGATTGTTTAGCCTGCAGAAGAGAAGAATGAGGGGGGATTTGATACCTGCTTTCAACTACCTGAAAGGGGATTCCAAAGAGGATGGCTCTAGACTGTTCTCAATGGTAGCAGATGACAGAACGAGGAGTAATGGTCTCAAGTTGCAGTGGGGGAGGTTTAGATTGGATATTAGGAAAAACTTTTTCACTAAGAGGGTGGTGAAACACTGGAATGCGTTACCTAGGGAGGTGGTAGAATCTCCTTCCTTAAAGGTTTTTAAGGTCAGGCTTGACAAAGCCCTGGCTGGGATGATTTAACTGGGAATTGGTCCTGCTTTGAGCAGGGGGTTGGACTAGATGACCTTCTGGGGTCCCTTCCAACCCTGATATTCTATGATTCTATGATTCTATGATTCATTTTAGCCCAACATATCCATGAACCATCTGGGAAACGGCACAGACTCAAAGGAAACCACTATGCTTTATATCTCTTCCAAATACTGTAAACTAGCATTGGCAAAAAAACCCACCAAAACCCCACATAATCCCCCCTTCCCCAGCCCATGAAAAATTATTTTGGAAAAACATTAATTTTGCTTGACATTTTCCTTTGACATTGTTTCAAAACCGCCCAGTGTTTACTGAGATTCTTTGGTTTCCAGAAACTGACAAAATGAGGGGGCTGTTTTTCATTACACCCCCCCCCAAAAAAAAACAAAAAAAATTCTTCAAATAATTAAAACAAAACCACATGGTTTTGTTTCTTGTGAAATTTTGCACAACCCCCCAAAACAAAAGCAAAAACTCAACCTCCTCCCCCACAAAACCTTTACCCATTTTCTAACCAGCTTTACAGTAAACAGTGTCACACAGAATTCGTTGTGCCGGCAAGAGATGAGCACCTGAAGGAAAAACAGCTGACTCAAGCTTAACCTAGGAAATGTGAAGGTGATGCTCCTAGGAAGAGAAAACGAGTGATGTAAAGAACTAATTCTCCAATTGCCAAGTTAATGTGTCACAAGGGGGTATGTGATGGGGTGTGCATACCCCTCACAGGAGAAGAAAGGGTTAACCTCACACTATGGGTGGCAGAAGTCCCGCCCCTTAGGCCATACTGGGCATGCTCCAACTGCTGCCTCAGTATAAAAGGGAGCAGCCCAGCTCAGTCTGGGCTGACAGCTGGAGGGGAAGGATCTTTAGCCAAAGTTCCAGCTGAAGAGTTGCCTACAGCCCTTGCGGGGCAGAGCAGAGACCAAAGGGAATTGTCTTTTGCGAGCTGGAGCTTTCTCTACCTAAAGGCAGGGTAGTTAACCTCCTGCAGGGAAATTCACAAGTCTTAACAGACCTGAAGAGGTGGGTTGTTTGCTTTTTTTTTTTTACTAAGAGCAACTAGAGGCTTTTTCTGTCTATTGGCCTGGAGACAAAGGGGTTTGGTGGTTTTTTTTTTTTAGGATTTTTCTGTAGGCTGGCAATACCTATCAGAGGACATCGGTATCCAGTTACAGCACAAACTATTTTTTTGACAACCCAAGTGTTTTGTTTGTTTGTTTTTTGTTTTATTTCTAACTCTCGGTTGTAAAGTTAGTTAAAAACGGAGAGGCGAACATGACAGAAACCAAGGAATAGCCCAAGAGGCTGCCCACAGGAGAGCTATGGAGGCAAAGGAAAAAGAATGGAAGCATGCTGAGGAGGAAAGGGAGGCTGCCCACAGGAGAGCTATGGAGGCAAGGGAAAAAAGAAATGGAAGAAGAGGAAAAAGAGGAAGCATGCTGAGGTGGAGAAGGAAAAAGAGAGGAAGCATGCACTGGAGATGGAGAAGGCAAGAGCTGAGTGGAATCTACTGGATAACCCTAACCATCCTTCCCCAACAATCCACAAATGGGAGCGACTATGTCCACAGTATGATGAATCCAGTGATATTGCTGAATATTTTCTCACCTTTGAGAGACTGTGCACTCTCCATAAAATTCCTGAAGCTCACAAGATGACCACATTGGTCACAAAATTAACTGGAAGAGCTCTGGACATATTCAATAAGATGCCTATTGATGAGGCTTCTGACTATAATTTTCAAGGATTTGGTTTTAAAGCAATTTCAAATTACATCTGAAATGTACAGAGTAAAATTTCGAACCCTTAAGAGAGGGCCTGGACTAAGTAATGTGGCTTATCTAAACCAGATGAAGGATCTGTTAGATAAATGGGTCCAAGGAAGAGGTGTCACTAGCTTTGATGGAATGTGTGATTTGATAGCTCAGGAGCAATTCCTGAATATGTCCAAGGAGGAAATAAAACAGTGTTTATGGGATAAGGAAATGGACTCAGCAGAAAGTCTTGCTTCTTATGCTGATTGATATGAACAGTCCCAGACCACCAGAGAGGCAGGGAAAGCTGGAATAAAATGGGTGGAGGGAGGAGACAGGAACAACCCTGGTCGCAGTTGGAGTGGATACCAGAAGGGACACCCTCAGACCACCCGCTACTACCCAGGGCAGTCCAAGGCCCCAACAACACACCAGGGAATACTCCAGACACCTTATCGTCCTGCCACACCGTTCTCCAGCAACCCACCTCGCCCCAGTGACCTGTCAGCTGGATGATGTTTTAAATGTAATGAGCTGGGGCATGTAAAGGCTAACTGCCCCAAGAACCCCAACTGAGTACAGTTCATTGCACCGGAATCACACCAGAGGTCCTCAGGCCCAGATACCCTTGGAGCGGAGGGAAACTGAGTGTGGGCAGAAAGATGGTCACCGCGTGGAGGGACACCGGAGCACAAGTGTTGGCTAGCCATGCTTCCTTAGTGGACCCCAATTTAATCGACCCAGAGATCTAAGTGACAATTCAACCTTTCAAGTCCAACGCTTTCAATTTTCCTAAAGCAAAGTTGCCTGCCCAGTACAAGGGCAGGTCAGAAACGTGGACTTTTGCAGTATGTGATGATTATCCCATCCCCATGCTGTTGGGGGAAAGACTTGGCCAATCATGTGAAGCTAGCCAAGAGGGTAGGAATGGTCACCTGCAGCCAGGCTAAGCAAGCTGTCTCGCCTAGCTCTGTTCCAGAAACTTCTACCAGGACCCAGTCAGAGGTGATGGACCCGGACCCAATGCCAACGTCTGCAACAGCAGTAGTGGATCCAGTCCCAGAGACCCAGACAGAGCCAATCCCAGAACCGGCAGCAGCCGATAACTCTACACAAGAGGCTCAGCCGGTGCCTGAAACCCAACATAGAGCACCAGCAGAGAGCGGTTCACAGTCAATGGAAACAGCCCCATCCCCTACATCACTTCCAGAGGGACCAAGCCTAGGTCCACAATCCAATGAGGAAAGCCTCTTCTTCATGACCCATAGACACAGATAATCTTGTGAAGGAAGATGAAGTTACTGAGGTCTCAAGGCCCTCCCTACTAGACATAGTGTGCAAACAACTTCTGATCCTCTTGCAAACCTCACATTTTCTGGCACATCTTTCCACAGTAACTGAAGATAAAGAACTATAAAAAGGAGAGGAAAGATAATAAAAGCAAAATCTAAAACCAAAGCAAAGAGGCTAAATTCAGGTGTGCAAGAGCAATTTCCATATTCATCCAATTTTAGGTTAATTAGTATTTATTTCTGTATCTTGACACCTAGATATTGTGGTGATATATATCTCATATTTAAACAAGTTCAGATCCCATGTGTAACTTTGTGTTCTGAGTTAATTATCTTACTGAGTGATTTTTCTGCTAGTCTGATGTCCCCAAACAGTAAATCATTCCAATGGTTTCTATTTTCTCAGATTTTCTGCTGGTTGACTGCAATCATCCAGTCCTGCCTCTTCCACAGTGAAGATTATTTCCCCCATTTTAAATATAGATTTGTTACATAATTATAACAAGGGGCCTTCACAAGTTCAAAATTAATCAGGTGTGAAAGGAAACTCCTACTGGAGCCTTGTGCTCAGAGCTATTATATATATTTATAAAAAATTATTACATTTGACCCTTTAAAGAGTTTCAGTTTTTTTTAAAAAAGCCCAATTGTATCTCTTTTCTGCATGTAAAGAGGTGCCTCATGAGTGAAGATGTAAAACAAACAAATCTCAAACTGGGTTTGCTCTTCCAGGAAACTTTTCTGAATATGGTTCCTCCGGAACTGACATTAGCTCGTGAGCTTTCTGAACTTTCTTGGAAGCTCCGTTCCTTGGCAACTCTGAATTTTTCCGCTACCTACTGGATGATCTTGAAAGAGGCTGCTGTCATGGAAAAGTGATAGACAATGATTGTAATGAAAGGGCCTGATTCTCGGTATAAATCAGCATAGCTCCATTCAAGTAGCTATGAGCTATAAGGTGAGTGAGGTAATTTTTTATTGAACCAACTTCTGTTGGTAAAAGACAACTTTCAAGCTTACACAGACCTCTCCTTCAGGTCTGGCAAGGTACTGAGTGTCACAGCTCACCAATAGAAGTTGGTCCAATAAAATATTACCACACCCACCTTATCTCTCTAATATCCTGGGACAGACACAGCTACGACAACGCTGCATACAACCGTGTGAGCTGTAACAGTTTAAATGAGCTGAGGATCTGACCCTGAGAGTTCATTCTGTCTTAAAAGGAGCTACTTGTCTGAGCAGCGTTCCCTGCAGTTAAAAGGGGACCAATCACTGGAACCAATACTACCAACAAATGCATTGTTTAAATCTGACCACCGTATACTATAGTTTCCATGAAAGAGCCAACATCTGCCACACTGTGGTATCTGAGAGACTGATTCGTTTCCTGTATTTAGACTAGGAAATAACTCTTTAAGGTGCCACAAGTCCTCCTTTTCTTTTTTTAAAGACTAACCAATTTATTTGAGCATAAGCTTTCGTGAGCTACAGCTCACTTCAACTGACGCATTCAGTGGAAAATACAGTGAGGAGATTTATATACACACAGAACATGAAAAAATGGGTGTTAATCATACACACTGTAAGGAGAGTGATCACTTTAGATAAGCTATTACCAGCAGGAGAGCGGGGTGTGGGGGGGAGAGAAAACCTTTTGTAGTGATAATCAAGGTGGGCCATTTCCAGTAGTTAACAATGTCTGAGGAACAGTGTGTGTGTGTGGGGGGAATAAACATGGGGAAATAGTTTTACTTTGTGTAATGACCCAACCACTCCCAGTCTCTATTCAAGCCTAAGTTAATTGTATCCAGTTTGCAAATGCATTTCCAATTCAGCAGTCTCATGGGAATCTGTTTTTTGAAGTTTTGTTGAAATATTGTGACTTTTTTAGGTCTGTAATCGAGTGACCAGAGATTGAAGTGTTCTCCGACTGGTTTATGAATGTTATAATTCTTGACATCTGATTTGTGTCCATTTATTCTTTTATGTAGAGACTGTCCAGTTTGGCCAATGTACATGGCAGAGGGGCATTGCTGGCACATGATGGCATAGATCACATTGGTAGATGTGCAGGTGAACGAGCCTCTGATAGTGTGGCTGATGTGATTAGGCCCTATGATGGTGTCCCCTGAATAGATATGTGGACACAGTTGGCAATGGGCTTTGTTGCAAGGATAGGTTCCTGGGTTAGTGGTTCTGTTGTGTGGTTGCTGGTGAGTATTTGCTTCAGGTTGGGGGGGCTGTCTGTAAAGAAGGACTGGCCTGTCTCCCAAGATCTGTAAGTGATGGGTCGTCCTTCAGGATAGGTTGTAGATCCTTGATGATGCGTTGGAGAGGTTTTAGTTGGGGGCTGAAGGTGATGGCTAGTAGCATTCTGTAATTTTCTTTGTTGGGCCTGTCCTGTAGTAGGTGACTTCTGGGTACTCTTCTGGCTCTGTCAATTTGTTTCTTCTCTTCAGCAGGTGGGTATTGTAGTTCTAAGAATGCTTGATAGAGATCTTGTAGGTGTTTGTCTCTGTCTGAGGGGTTGGAGCAAATGCGGTTGTATCGTAGAGCTTGGCTGTAGATGATGGATGGTGTGGTCAGGGTGAAAGCTGGAGGCATGTAGGTAGGCATAGCGGTCAGTAGGTTTCCAGTATAGGGTGGTGTTTATGTGACTATCACTTATTAGCACCGTAGTGTCCAGGAAGTGGATCTCTTGTGTGGACTGGTCCAGGCTGAGGTTGATGGTGGGATGGAAATTGTTAAAATCCTGGTGGAATTCCTCAAGGGCTTCTTTTCCATGGGTCCAGATGATGAAGTTGTCATCAATGTAGCGCAAGTAGAGTAGGGGCATTAGGGGACAAGAGCTGAGGAAGCGTTGTTCTAAGTCAGACATAAAAATGTTGGCATACTGTGGGGCCATGCGGGTACCCATAGCAGTGCTATTGATTTGAAGGTATACATTGTCCCCAAATGTGAAATAGTTATGGATGAGGACAAAGTCAAAAAGTTCAGCCACCTGGTTTGCCATGACATTATTGGGGATACTGTTCCTGATGTTCTTAACTGCGGGAAATGGCCCACCTTGATTATCACTACAAAAGGTTTTCTCCCTCCCCCCGCCCCCCCCACTCTCCTGTTGGTAATAGATCATCTTAAGTGATCACTCTCCTTACAGTGTGTATGATAACACCCATTTTTTCATGTTCTGTGTGTGTATAAATTTCCTCACTGTATTTTCCACTGAAAGCATCCAATGAAGTGAGCTATAGCTCACGAAAGCTTATGCTCAAATAAATTGGTTAGTCTCTAGAGTGCCACAAGTACTCCTTTTCTTTTTGCAAATACAGACTAACACGGCTGCTACTCTGAAACAACTTCTTAGATTCTGTCAGTCACTACGTGACAGTGACAATTGCTCTGTCCCTACACAACTGCTCACAATTTTCCCCAGACTGCTCAAGTCAGTTTCATCTGTCCTTCAGAACTTGAATATAATCACATCACTTATGCCCACCTATTGAATGAAGATGTTGGAGGCTTAGCAGCATGATGAATGTGGCTCAGGTTTTCCTAGATGAGAGCTTGCTTTTCAGGCATTCTTCCAAGATTTACCCACTGTGTATATAAATCAATTTGGGGAGTGAAACATCAATAACTCTAACAGCATGGCAGTGCCAATTCATTCCTACAGCCAAGTACACATGTTCTTCCTGTTCCCAGCATAGGCTGGATATTAACAAGCTTTTTTTAAAAAAGAACAAGGATCCTTTTCCCCCATACAACCCTCATTACCATAGTATCTGATCACCTCACATATGTGTCTTACTCTTTAACATATTTATCTTCACCACAAACCTGTGAGGAGGGAAGAGATGTTATCCCTATCTTACAGATGAGGCCCAGACTACAGATGGGATTCAAATGGGAACCTAACTCCCATTGAAATCCATGGGAATTGGAGACCTGGGTTCAATCCCTGCTCTGCCACAGATT
Source organism: Lepidochelys olivacea (assembly GCF_965140295.1). NCBI lineage: Eukaryota > Metazoa > Chordata > Testudines > Cheloniidae > Lepidochelys > Lepidochelys olivacea. Next base: position 15,178,600 of record NC_140412.1, read on the forward strand.
TCTTGTGTGATCTTGGACAAGTTGTTTGCAGTGGGAGTCACAGAGGTACCTACGGAGGTGGTGGAATCTCCTTCCTTAGCCCTGGTCTACACTAGGACTTTAGGTCGAATTTAGCAACGTTAAATTGATTTAAACCTGCACCCGTCCACACAGTGAAGCCCTTTATTTCGACTTAAAGGGCTCTTAAAATCGATTTCCTTACTCCACCCCTGACAAGTGGATTAGCGCTTAAATCGACGTTCCCAGCTCGAATTTGGGGTACTGTGGACACAATTCGATGGTATTGGCCTCCGGGAGCTATCCCAGAGTGCTCCATTCTGACCGCTCTGGACAGCACTCTCAACTCAGATGCACTGGCCAGGTAGACAGGAAAAGAACCGCAAACTTTTGAATCTCATTTCCTGTTTGGCCAGCGTGGCAAGCTGCAGGTGACCATGCAGAGCTCATCAGCACAGGTGACCATGATGGAGTCCCAGAATCGCAAAAGAGCTCCAGCATGGACCGAACAGGAGGTACGGGATCTGATCGCTGTTTGGGGAGAGGAATCCGTGCTATCAGAACTCCGTTCCAGTTTTCGAAATGCCAAAACCTTTGTGAAAATCTCCCAGGGCATGAAGGACAGAGGCCATAACAGGGACCCGAAGCAGTGCCGCGTGAAACTGAAGGAGCTGAGGCAAGCCTACCAGAAAACCAGAGAGGCAAACAGCCGCTCTGGGTCAGAGCCCCAAACATGCCGCTTCTATGATGAGCTGCATGCCATTTTAGGGGGTTCAGCCACCACTACCCCAGCCGTGTTGTTTGACTCCTTCAATGGAGATGGAGGCAATACGGAAGCAGGTTTTGGGGATGAAGAAGATGATAGCTCACAGCAAGCAAGCGGAGAAACCGGTTTTCCCGACAGCCAGGAACTGTTTCTCACCCTAGACCTGGAGCCAGTACCCCCCGAACCCACCCAAGGCTGCCTTCTGGACCCAGCAGGCGGAGAAGGGACCTCTGGTGAGTGTACCTTTTAAAATGCTATACATGGTTTAAAAGCAAGCATGTGAAAGGATTACTTTGCCCTGGCATTTGCGGTTCTCCTAGATGTAGTCCTAAAGCCTTTGCAAAAGGTTTCTGGGGAGGGCAGCCTTATTTCGTCCTTCATGGTAGGACACTTTATCACTCCAGGCCAGTAACACATACTCGGGAATCACTGTAGAACAAAGCATTGCAGTGTATGTTTGCTGGCATTCAACCAAAATCCGTTCTTTCTCTCTCTGTGTTATCCTCAGGAGAGTGAGATATAATTCATGGTCACCTGGTTGAAATAGGGTGCTTTTCTTCAGGGACACTCAGTATAGCCCATTCCTGCTGGGCTGTTTGCCTGTGGCTGAACAGAAATGTTCCCCGCTGTTAGCCACAGGGAGGGGGGAAGGTTGAGGGGGTAGTCACGTGGTGGGAGGAGGCAAAATGCGACCTTGTAACGAAAGCACATGTGCTATGTATGTAATGTTAACAGCAAGGTTTACCCTGAAAGAGTGTAGCGACTGTTTTATAAAATGTGTCTTTTTAAATACCGCTGTCCCTTTTTTTTTCTCCACCAGCTGCATGTGTTTCAATGATCACAGGATCTTCTCCTTCCCAGAGGCTAGTGAAGCTTAGAAAGAAAAAAAAACGCACTCGCGATGAAATGTTCTCCGAGCTCATGCTGTCCTCCCGCACTGACAGAGCACAGACGAATGCGTGGAGGCAAATAATGTCAGAGTGCAGGAAAGCACAAAATGACCGGGAGGAGAGGTGGCGGGCTGAAGAGAGTAAGTGGCGGGCTGAAGAGAGTAAGTGGCGGGCTGAAGACAGGGCTGAAGCTCAAATGTGGCGGCAGCGTGATGAGAGGAGGCAGGATTCAATGCTGAGGCTGCTGCAGGACCAAACCAGAATGCTCCAGTGTATGGTTGAGCTGCAGCAAAGGCAGCTGGAGCACAGACTGCCACTGCTGCCCCTCTGTAACCAACCGCCCTCCTCCCCAAGTTCCATAGCCTCCACACCCAGACGCCCAAGAACGCGGTGGGGGGGCCTCCGGCCAACCAGCCACTCCACCACAGAGGCTTGCCCAAAAAAAAGAAGGCTGTCATTCAATAAATTTTAAAGTTCTAAACTTTTAAAGTGCTGTGCTTAAAGTGCTGTGTAGCATTTTCCTTCCCTCCTCCACCACCCCTCCTGGGATACCTTGGTAGTCATCTCCCTATTTGTGTGATGAATGAATAACGAATGCATGACTGTGAAGCAGCAATGACTTTATTGCCTCTGCAAGCGGTGATTAAAGGGAGGAGGGGAGGGTGGTTAGCTTACAGGGAAGTAGAGTGAACCAAGGGGCGGGGGGTTTCATCAAGGAGAAACAAACAGAACTTTCACACTGTAGCCTGGCCAGTCATGAAACTGGTTTTCAAAGCTTCTCTGATGCGTACCGCGCCCTCCTGTGCTCTTCTAACCGCCCTGGTGTCTGGCTGCGCGTAACCAGCAGCTAGGCGATTTGCCTCAGCCTCCCACCCCGCCATAAACGTCTCCCCCTTACTCTCACAGATATTGTGGAGCACACAGCAAGCAGTAATAACAGTGGGAATATTGGTTTCGCTGAGGTCTAAGCGAGTCAGCAAACTGCGCCAGCGCGCCTTTAAACGTCCAAATGCACATTCTACCACCATTCTGCACTTGCTCAGCCTGTAGTTGAACAGCTCCTGACCACTGTCCAGGCTGCCTGTGTATGGCTTCATGAGCCAGGGCATTAAGGGGTAGGCTGGGTCCCCAAGGATACATATAGGCATTTCAACATCCCCAACAGTTATTTTCTGGTCTGGGAAGAAAGTCCCTTCCTGCAGCTTTTGAAACAGACCAGAGTTCCTGAAGATGCGAGCATCATGCACCTTTCCCGGCCATCCCACGTTGATGTTGGTGAAACGTCCCTTGTGATCCACCAGAGCTTGCAGCACTATCGAAAAGTACCCCTTGCGGTTTATGTACTCGCCGGCTTGGTGCTCTGGTGCCAAGATAGGGATATGGGTTCCGTCTATAGCCCCACCACAGTTAGGGAATCCCATTGCAGCAAAGCCATCCACTATGACCTGCACATTTCCCAGGGTCACTACCCTTGATATCAGCAGATCTTTGATTGCGTGAGCTACTTGCATCACAGCAGCCCCCACAGTAGATTTGCCCACTCCAAATTGATTCCCAACTGACCGGTAGCTGTCTGGCGTTGCAAGCTTCCACAGGGCTATCGCCACTCGCTTCTCAACTGTGAGGGCTGCTCTCATCCTGGTATTCATGCGCTTCAGGGCAGGGGAAAGCAAGTCACAAAGTTCCATGAAAGTGCCCTTACGCATGCGAAAGTTTCGCAGCCACTGGGAATCGTCCCAGACCTGCAACACTATGCGGTCCCACCAGTCTGTGCTTGTTTCCCGAGCCCAGAATCGGTGTTCCACAGCATGAACCTGCCCCATTAGCTCCATGATGCATGCATTGGCAGGGCCCATGCTTTCAGAGAAATCTGTGTCCATGTCCTGATCACTCACGGGACCGTGCTGACGTCGCCTCCTCGCCTGGTATCGCGTTGCCATGTTCTGGTGCTGCATATACTGCTGGATAATGCGTGTGGTGGTTGATGTGCTCCTAATTGCCAAAATGAGCTCAGCGGCCTCCATGCTTGCCTTGGTATGGCGTCCGCACAGAAAAAAGGCGCGGAACGATTGTCTGCCGTTGCTCTGACGGAGGGAGGGGCGACTGACGACACGGCTTACAGGGTTGGCTTCAGGGAGCTAAAATCAACAAAGGCTGTGCCTGTACATCAAGGAGTATTTCAGGCAGGACTGCACGGAGGGTTCCAATAAGAAATGGTGCACCAAAGTTATCGTTGTTATTGGAACAAGGAGGTTAGCCTGGCCTCTGATTGATACATGGCTAGATTAACCTCGCTGCGCCTTCTCTGTGACTGACTGCAGTGTGATCTAGACAGGGGAGGAGGAAAATGAGTACAAAACAAATCTGGTCTATTTCTTGTTCTGACCCACTCCATCTATCCTTTACATCTTTGGCTGGCAGCAGACAAAAAAGGCGCGAAATGATTGTCTGCCCTTGCTTTCACGGTGGGAGGGAGGGTGGGAATGGGGTCCTGACGATATGTACCCAGAACCACCCGCGACAATGTTTTAGCCCCATCAGGCATTGGGATATCAACCCAGAATTCCAATGGGCAGCGGAGACTGCGGGAACTGTGGGATAGCTACCCACAGTGCAACGCTCCGGAAGTCGACGCTTGCCTCGGTACTGTGGAAGCGCTCCGCCGAGTTAATGCACTTAATGCACTTAGAGCATTTTCTGTGGGGACACACACACTCGAATATATAAAACCGATTTAAAAAAAAACGACTTCTATAAATTCGACCTAATTTCGTAGTGTAGACATACCCTTAGAGGTTTTTAAGGCCAGGCTTGACAAAGCCCTGGCTGGGATGGTTTAGTTGGGGGTTGGTCCCATTTTGAGCAGGAGGTTGGACTAGATGACCTCCTGAGGTCCTTCCAACCCTGACAGTCTATGATTAAGTGACAGCAGAGCTCCAATCTACATCAGCCATGGTGGAGCACAGATTGAACCTGGATCTCCCAAGAACCTGGCTTGTACCATGGCCACTGGACCATCCTTTGCCCCCCCCCAACCCATGGAAACATGCTTATCACAAAGGCTAACAGCATGCTATAGAGCAAGCTCAGCAGTGGATAGAGGTTGCTTCTGCTAGCTGTTTTTAAAAATCCATCCAGTTCAGTAAAGTTCCACAAGTTTAACACAAACAGCAACTCTCTAGCAAACTTTAACATGAGCACAAAATCACCATCAGTTTTCTGCAATGACCATTCTTGCTAACAATTCACTGGAACAACTTGAATATTGGACTATGATTATTTAACATGCTAAAGAGGAATTTTATTGTGAGGGAGACTTCTCGGAGAAGCCAGTCCTCACTTAAATTTTTCTAAACTCCTCTCTGTGGGATCTGAGATACCATGGTGTACCAGGCTTCCTTTTAGTGTAAATTCACAAAGGTTTCCAAAATAACATTGCAGACATTTAGCCAATAATTCATTTGAGCTAAGTAAAGCTTATTCTATTAATTCCATGAAAATGTCTGATCAGCAGATCAGTAAGGCATTCATTAGCAATGCTTTACATAATCAGATTACAGAAGAGCCAAGATTAATTCAAAGTGCTGTTGCTCAAATAGCAACACAACTGGTTTTGTACCCACTAAATACAGCTGCACAGAGATTTAATGTGAGGTAGCAGCAGCAATGGGAATTGTGCCTGTTTCAGTCAGGGCTGAAGCTGGTACGGCAATTATTGACTTTGATATTACTGTGTGGTCATCTTCCATTAAACAGACAGTGTGAAAGTGTGCACAGTTTGTCTGGATCTTGAGGCCTCTAGATGCCGATATTGGGGCAATCAAGGGGAATCCAACCCAAAAGTCTCTCACCACCTATGGTTCTTGGCATGGTTCAGGGTGGGGGTTGGGAGTGTCAAGGCAACTGGAACTAGTAAACCAGGCTAAAATGCTTTATATACCAGGCAGAAGCTGTAAATTATATAACTCAGGTTGACATAATTTATGTTGATTTACAGGGGTGTCTACACTGCTGTTGACCAGAAACACACTCCTGTGGACTTACTTTACAATTCTCGAGGAGCTGGAGTACAGATGTCGACGGGAGAGTGCTTTCCCATTGACTTAGCAGGTCTTCACCAGACCTGCCAAACCAACACCATTGCATTGGTCACAGCAGTACCCATTTAGTCATAAGTGCAGACAAGCCCTCAAAGAGGGAGGTCTCTCTTTAGTTGGGATACAGTGTTTGCAATCCAGAAGGAAATAACTTCATTTTGAGACTATGTTCTCCAGAGGAGAGACTGTGGGGGAGGGGAGGTTCAGTGTGTGTGCCTGGAAGATCCAACCCTCTACATATAAAGCATTATTTTAAACTATCTCAACTTGAGATTACTAAAGATACCAGCAGATTGTAGGAACTATTTCTATAACTAAGTACTCCTGAGGGTCAGGGATCCATGCTATGGCCTCATTGATTCCAAAGGAAACTTGTGCTGTTTGTTTGGGTTTCAGTACTACTGAGAGCCACAGCTGAGATCAATGCTGTGTCATGCTAAGCCAGTGGTGTACCAGGGTAATCTGATTGTGGGCTGCAAGACATTTTGCTGATGTTGACTGTCCCCAGGCACGCCCCCCCACAGCGCCAGTGGCTGCAGTTCGCAGTTTCTGGCCACTGGGAGCTGCAGGGGACCATGCCAGTGCACGTTGACTATCAGCGGACCATGAGTCATTTTGCGATCAGATTACCCTGATGGGCCACAGGTTGCCCACCACTGTACTAAGCACTGTACAAACAAATAGTAAGAAACAAAATAGACAAGATGGGCAAACAAGTGATAGAAAGGAAGTATTATCTCCATTTGAAAGATGAGGTAACAAAGCCCAGAGACCCAGATCCTCAAAGGTATTTAATGACAGGTTTCAGAGTAACAGCCGTGTTAGTCTGTATTCGCAAAAAGAAAAGGAGGACTTGTGGCACCTTAGAGACTAACCAATTTATTTGAGCATGAGCTTTCGTGAGCTACAGCTCACTTCATCGGATGCATACCGTGGAAACTGCAGCAGACTTTATATATACACAGAGAATATGAAACAATACCTCCTCCCACCCCACTGTCCTGCTGGTAATAGCTATCTGTCCTTGCCTACAGACAGCCCCGCAACCTGAAGCAAATACTCACCAACAACCACATACCACACAACAGAACCACTAACCCAGGAACTTATCCTTGCAACAAAGCCCGTTGCCAATTGTGCCCACATATCTATTCAGGGGACACCATCACAGGGCCTAATCACATCAGCCACACTATCAGAGGCTCGTTCACCTGCACATCCACCAATGTGATATATGCCATCATGTGCCAGCAATGCCCCTCTGCCATGTACATTGGTCAAACTGGACAGTCTCTACGTAAAAGAATAAATGGACACAAATCAGATGTCAAGAATTATAACATTCATAAACCAGTCGGAGAACAGTTCAATCTCTCTGGTCACGCAATCACAGACATGAAGGTCGCTATCTTAAAACAAAAAAACTTCAAATCCAGACTCCAGCGAGAAACTGCTGAATTGGAATTCATTTGCAAATTGGATACTATTAATTTAGGCTTAAATAGAGACTGGGAGTGGCTAAGTCATTATGCAAGGTAGCCTGTTTCCTCTTGTTTTTTCCTACCCCCCCCACCCCAGATGTTCTGGTTTAACTTGGATTTAAACTTGGAGAGTGGTCAGTTTGGATGAGCTATTACCAGCAGGAGAGTGAGTTTGTGTGTGTATGGGGGTGGGGGGGATGTGAGAACCTGGATTTGTGCAGGAAATAGCCCACCTTGATTATCATGCACATTGTGTAAAGAGTTGTCACTTTGGATGGGCTATCACCAGCAGGAGAGTGAATTTGTGTGGGGGGGTGGAGGGTGAGAACCTGGATTTGTGCTGGAAATGGCCCACCTGATGATCACTTTAGATAAGCTATTACCAGCAGGACAGTGGGGTGGGAGGAGGTATTGTTTCATATTCTCTGTGTATATATAAAGTCTGCTGCAGTTTCCACGGTATGCATCCGATGAAGTGAGCTGTAGCTCACGAAAGCTCATGCTCAAATAAATTGGTTAGTCTCTAAGGTGCCACAAGTCCTCCTTTTCTTTTTGCGAAAGGTATTTAAGCATCTAACTCATTGAAATCAATGGGAGTTAGGTGACTAAATAGATTTGAGAATCTGGGTCACAGAGATTAATTGGTTGACTTACCCAAGCCACACAGGAAGTCTGTGGCACATTCAGGAACTGTGCCAGTCTCTCAAGCCCCAGCCTAGCACCTTACTCGCTTTTGTTTTGGTCAAATTAATAGTGAGCCAGTTGAGTGAGTAAAGAATGCAGCACCAGGGCCCAAGGTTAATATTATAACCCTACTTAGACTTGTTTCTTGGTTTGATTTTCCTTCACAACATTATGATCCTCCTGAGGATTGAGGCAAACGTTACAGAAAGTGCTCATTCCATTTTGATTTTAATACAAGTTTGTCATATGAAAATGTTAGTAATATTTTTGATAGCGTGGCTGGAAAATGAATCTGGAGGCAATTTGAGTATAATAGCCATTTTCTTAAAGTTAAAAATACATACACGAGTATACAAATTGATCCTTCTAGAGGCAAGCATAATGTTTAAGGTTAAGATTGTCATGGATGCTTTTAGCAAAAGTCATGGGCAATAAACAAAATACCCTTGGTGGGGGACTAACAGTGAGAGCCCCCTCAGGGGCTGATCACCTGCCACTGCTCCTGCAGTGGGTGCTGACCCAGGCCGGCTGTTCATCCGGACCTGGGGGATGACCCAGCCCTGGGCTGCTGCTCCTGCAGCCGGGGCTGACAGCTGCTCTAGTCCCACCACTGCAGCAGGCTGAAGCTGAAGAAGTCAGAGGCTGTTAAAGTAATGGAATCCATGACCTCGCTGACAAAATTGTACCCTTAATAATGTCTGTAACATTCCCTCAGCTGCAGGAGCTTTATTCTTTAGACTGACTTTATTCCTCCATACAAATTTACGCAGGGTCCCCTAGGGCCATGTCTACACTACAGACTTTTGCCACTGCAAGTTACATTGGCACAAACCTACTGACATTAGAACGTTGCTTGTGCACTTTCATACTGGGTTTCTTGTGTTGGCACTGTGCATGCTCACCAGGAATGCGTGTGTTGATGGACAGTGCGGTGCACCATGGGTAGGCATCCCAGCATGCAACTTGCCACAGTCCAGCACACTGTCTTTTGGGAAGTTTTGGCAGTGCATGGTGGGGCAAAAATGAGTCATGTGGGGTGAGTGGGAGGTCAACTTTTCAGCATGCAACTATCTGTAGCCCATAATTTTTATGCCTTTTAAAAAAAAAATCCCACAAACCAGCGCAGCCCTCCTTCCTGTCCCCCATCTCTGACAGTGGCCCTGAGCCTGCTCAGCTCTGCACTATTGTCATGAGCATTGCAAGCACAGGAAGCACAATCCTCTGGTATTTTCCACACCACAAGAAGAACCAAATCAGCCAGGAGCATGATGATTTTGGGGGTGACAGATTGCTGTGGCCATTGTGAGAACCAGTTCAAGGTTGTTGTTAGCATTCACGGAGCAGCCTCAGAACATGGAGCACTGCTTCTGGGCCTGCAAAATGAGCACTGACTGGTAAGATTACATCATAATCCAGATTTGGGATGCCAAGCAGTGGCTACAGAACTTTTGGATGTATTCCCCGATCTGTGTGCCAAGCTCCCTCCAGCATAGGGATACCAAAATGAGAGCTGCGTTGACAGTAGAAAAATAAGTGGCAGTTGCAATGTTGAAACTTGCAATGTCAGCTTGCTATTAGTTCGTGGGAAATAATTTTGGAATTGGAAAATGCATTTAGGGAGGCCATTGTCATGCAAGTGTGCAGGGCCATTAATCATCTCCTGCTACACAGGATTGAGACTCAGCAATGTGCAGGACATAGTGGCTACATTTCCAGGAGTGGGGTTCCTGAACTGCAGTGGAGTGATAGATATATTGGAACCAGGCCACCTTGCCAGAAAGATTACTTTTCTATAGTTACACAAGTGCTATTGATCATCAGGCATGCTTCACCAACACCAATGGTGGCTGGTATGGGACGGTGCATGATGCATGTGCAACGTTAAGAAAACAGGACTGTTCAGGAAACTATAAGCAGGGACTTTCTTTGCCAATTGGAAGATTACCATTGGCAATGCTGAAAAGCCAATAGAGAGCCTGGCAGACCCAACCTACACCTTCGTACACTGGCTCATGAAGCTATATACCGGCCAATTCAAGAGCACCAACTGGCTCAGTGATTGCAAAATGCCAGTTGAATGTGCTTTTGGTCATTTGAAGGGTCACTGGTGTTGTTGCCTCATAAGATTGAATCTCAGTGAGAAAAATATCCCACTGGTTATAGCTGTGTCCTGCATAATATCTGTGAAGCAAAGGGGGAAAAAGGTGATGTGGTGATGAACAGAGGTGGAGCAGCTGTCTGCTGAATCTGAACAGCTAGACACAAAGGCTATTAGAAAAGCTCAACATGGAGCTATATGGCTCAGGGAGGCTTTGAAAGAGCATCTTAACAGTGAGCCACTGTAATGTGTTATGGTCTACTGTGCCTTACCTGGTCCTGCTGTTTTTTGAGGTCTGTTAGAAATTGTATGGTTCTTGGTTTAAATCTATAATTATTACACTGGGTTTTGTCACACCGTACAAGTGGGTGCTTTCAGCACATGTTGTGAACTAATAAAGATTAATTATTTCCCAAAGAACAGAATTTTATTGAGCAACAAAATAAGTGCAAAGAAAAGTCTCAGCAATTTAAATGCATACACTTGAAATACATTAAAAACTTAATAAATTTATGTTAGCTTAATAAGGGGTAAGAACATTCATGTCCATTTTAGCTACACATACAGCAATCTTTGCTCTCATAGATCAGTGCATAAAGCTGTGGTTGTCCTTAAATGTCCCCCACTGTGGCATGGTAGGGGTAGGGATGCAGCCCTGGATGCCAAGTGGAATTTTGGGGGTCAAGTGGGGTGTAGGAAGGTGCTATAATGGAATTCTCCATGGTCTGCCAAAGGGAGTCAATGACTGCTGGACATGTAAAATTCTACAAGAGTCTATACTATCTGTGTTTGCTGCTGAAGAAGCCCCATTATGTCCTTGTGCATCTCCCTGTCCATTTTCTGCTGGGACTTTATACTGTCTGCTCTTTTTTCTTCAGCATGTCTGCAGTGTTCAGCTTCTAGGCCTTATGCTCAGAGTTTGATGCAGCACTAGCTTGGATGATCTCACTGAAAATGTTATCTTAAGTCCTTTTCTTTCTCTTCCTTATCTGGCTCAGGCATTCCGCAAGTGTGTATGCGGGAAACCTGTCAAGGCTGCCATGGCAGCCACTAGCCACTTAAAAAAAACCCCACACAACAAGGCACCATTGTCAATACAGTCACAACAGAAAGTGGAAGTTAAGATTCAGAACTCCCTTCCCTTGCTCTGCTAAAGTTTTAAACAAGACACACTTATTTACACTTCTGCTTCAGCGTGGCTTATGACCTAACTTTGCCCACATAGACCAGGCCTCAGTTTGGTGTCAATGAGAATCCATGTGGGTTCCACTGGGCTGCACTCAGGGAACAACCTACAGAACCTGAGCTTTAGTCTGCACATTTATCCCATTCATTCATTGTTGCTTGTTTTTCCTTTTCCTGTTTAAGATTTGTGTGTGTGTGTGTGTGTGTGTGTTCGCAGCTTGCGGGAGGGAGGGAGGCATTAGCAACAGCTAAAGTATCTAGTTTAATGTGCTACTGTACAGGGAAGCTTCTTGTTCTACAACACATTCCAGGAACAGCTTTTGAGTGTTAGCTACAGGTTCTGTATAAGACATATCAATAGCTTTATTAATTGTACATCGTGTTTTAGATATTGTAATCAGGAAATTATGAAATACATAAGATCATTTTCCTTAGGGTGAACAGTTTTGCAGTATAACCCACATTTAACAAATGGAGAGCTACATGTCACCAGTAGTTTGAGCTATCACTACTCTATTTGTATTAGGTTACAGGGCATTCACATAAGTTCTCTTACTCCTTTGTCGCATCACTGTATTGTCGGTACTTAATATAAGAGGAATTGGAATGCTAGCAAATGAAAATTTATGCACCAAATAATAGTGGATAAGATTTGTGTCACTTTTGAATTTTCTACTAGACATTACATTCCTTCCTTGTATAGTTGGAGGAGATTGAAGGATGGTGTTGGATTCCATTTTGGACAAATCTGGCCATCCTAATTAAAAATATAAGGGGAGAAGGGCTTTGCTGGCATTAGCATGAGTGAGGCATGGTGGATGTCTGGAAGAACTGCCATCTAACAGTTATGGAGTTTACCTTCCCCTCTATCATGCTGGAGTTTTGAGGACTTTTTCCTTATCTCAAATACCTGATTAAAAGATGTAGGTGACTGTCAAATATCACCAAACTTATCAGACCTGATCAAGATTGATTAATTTTGTTAATGCTTTCATTGGTACCTGAACAACAATAATAACCTGGAAATTCAGATGGAGTCTTGTAATAGAACATATATCTAATAGAGGAGATTAAAGAATGTAGGTGCCAATGCATAAATACTGTTAATTCATATACAAGTGTATGCAGGTTTGTAATGTTTAATTTGAATCCTTTCTGTGTAAGGATTCCTCTTGCAGAGTAAATCATATATAGTTGAATAAACTGATTTTTTTTATGATATCAAGATAAATCTCTGAACAAAAAATAAAAATGTCTGACCTGAAAGCTTTCAAGTAACAAAATGGTACAGCCTCTTTATTTGAGGCTTAAACAATGAACAGGATGGTAGGGCAGAAAATAAATCAGCTTCCCCATTATAATAAAAAAATAATCACCACACTCTTATACAGCACTCATACGTAGATCTAAAAAGCTCTTGGCAATCTTGAACGTATTTATCCTCCAAGCCCCTGTGAAGTAGGGAAGTGTTTGCCCATTTTATGGATGGGAAAACTAAGGTATAGAGAGGCTAAATGACTTGCTCAAGATCACTCAAAGTATGTCATGGGTGACCTGGTTTCAGTCACTTGTTCCAAGACCTAGGCTAGTGCCCTGACTATTGGACCATCCTTCCTCTCTAAAAATAAAAATTTTCCCAGACATCATTACTCAAGAAGGCTTGTCAATTTGTAACCTAATGTTATGAATTTATATATGCATGTGAGTGTGATGTAGTAATATCTCTAACTGATTACTTGGTTGCCTAAAGTTTCTCAGAACTCAAAGCAGTGGTAACTTAACTCTCCCTCTCCAGGTAGTGTCAGGAACAAATCAGCAGGTGGCACAGCTCATCCATCTGATAAATGATTGATAAGAGCATGTTTGCTGGTATCAATCTAAAATGAGCAAAGAGGCCTGTGGCACCTTACAGACTAACAGACGTATTGGAGCATAAGTTTTCGTGGGTGAATACCCACTTTGTCGGATGCATGTAGTGGAAATTTCCAGAGGCAGGTATAAACATGCAAGCAAGAATCAGGCTAGGGATAACGAGGTTAGTTCAATCAAGGAGTATGAGGCCCTCTTCTAGCAGTTGAGGTGTGAACACCAAGGGAGGAGACACTGCTTTTGTAGTTGGCGAGCCATTCAGTCTTTGTTTAATCCTGAGCTGATGGTGTCAAATTTGCAAATGAATTGAAGCTCAGCAGTTTCTCTTTGAAGTCTGGTCCTGAAGTTTTTTTGCTGCAGGATGGCTACCTTTAAATCTGCTATTGTGTGTCCAGCGAGGTTGAAGTGTTCTCCTACAGGTTTTTGAATATTGCCATTCCAAATATCTGATTTGTGTCCATTTATCCTTTTACGTAGGGACTGTCCAGTTTGGCCAACGTACATAGCAGAGAGGCATTGCTGGCACATGATGGCATATATTACATTGATGGACGTGCAGGCGAATGAACCGGTGATGGTGCGGCTGAACTGGTTAGGTCCTGTGATGGTGTTGCTGGTGTAGATAGATATGTGGCAGAGTTGGCATCGAGGTTTGTTGCATGGATTGGTTCCTGAGTTAGTTATTATGGTGCGGTGTGTAGTTGCTGGTGAGAATATGTTTCAGGTTGGTGGGTTGTCTGTGGGCGAGGACTGGCCTGCCTCCCAAGACTGTGAATGGCTCACCAACTACAAAAGCAGTTTCTCTTCCCTTGGTGTTCACACCTCAACTGCTAGAAGAGGGCCTCATCCTCCCTGATCGAACTAACCTCGTTATCCCTAGCTTGATTCTTGCTTGCATATTTATACCTGCATCTGGAAATTTCCACTACTTGCATCTGACAGAATGGGTGTTCACCCACAAAAACTTATGCTCCAATACATCTGTTAGTCTATAAGGTGCCACAGGACTCTTTGCCACTTTTACAAATCCAGACTAACATGGCTACCCCTCTGAATCTAAAACTACTATTAGACTTTAAGCACACACACATGCATGCAACAGGTTTAGGACATTCCAGATATAGTTACTCAGAGTCTGAGATGGCTTTAAGTGATCACCAGCTGGACTTCCAGGGGCCCTCTTTCTGTCCAGCTGATTGGGAGTTTAGATGTTAGCTCCTTGCCCTAAGAAGCTCCCTCAGACTGCTCCAAGATATTTACTTTCACCTAATCTTTTATAGCTAACTCTAACACCACACCTAACCTGTAGTGACTCCTAGTGGGTCAGCATAATAACCTCTACTGGTTCACCCATTCTCCTATTTCAACATTTCTAGTCCTAACAATACATCAGGGGCACCTAAAACCAAGGTTGCTATTCACTTACTCTCTTCCTTAACTTTGTCCCATCTTCCCATTCTAATTAACAAACTGCAAGTCTGCCGCTGTCTGACCTTGTCTCACAAAGGCCCAAGACTTTCCTAGCTAGGTGATGTTTGGTTTTCAGCTAGCAGAGGGTGAACATACAAAACTGCTGAATGCAGTACTGTCAAGTTCTGGGGTACATGCGGGAAAGTCAAGTTCTGGGGCAACAACTTTCTGGTTACAATCCATTTATGAAGCTTATCAGATTCCAACACAGACAACATAGAAAGGGACTACTTCATTTTGAGAAATGGAAAGTGCTAATAAAGCATTTAACAGCAGCTAAATCCCCCTGGGAAGATTGTTTGATGGCCAGAGTTCATAGAATGTTAGTAAGTTACTTCTGTTAGAAACTAAGGAAAAGGAGATGTTTGAATCTCACTTAAGACTTCCTTAGTGCTCAAGAAAATCAGCAAACTCACTAGAGTACAAGGACTATTTGCCTATATCACTACTAAATATTATGCCCTGGTCATTTGTATTAAGGCTGGATGAAAATAGCTGCAGCTTCACATGCTGGTTTAATGAGAGGAAGGAAATCAACGGAAAACAAGGCCTTTATTAAAATTTAATATGGAGAGTCTGTGATGCACCCTGCTGTCTCTGTCAGTGGATAGAGAGAAGATATGTAACAGGGTGAAATTGTAATATCTATTTTGTATATTAAAGCCTTCTTTAAAACCAAAAGCAACTAAGAGGATAAGACTGCTATATTCAAAGACAATTACATAGGTTGTCTGTAACTGAATAATACTCTAATCCTTCAGGTATAGAAGATGCACCAGACAGTCAGTTATCACAAATATTGATTTTTAAACAAGATGTGAGTAAACAATGAGAAGACATTTACAATTCTGGACAAAAGTCAGGATAGGCTTCTACGGGCACAAAGCTCTAAAGATTTAGAGCAGGTTGCACAGCGGAGCCAAGAGGCCAGTGAAGAAGCTTGGCAACATGTGACCTCCAGAAGAAGAAGGGGGAATGTCCGGGTTCCAGCAACACAGACACAGGTAACTAACCGCTTTCATGTTCTCTCCACAGGTACCATTGCGGAGAGTGGACCAGATGATATGTCTGGGGGGAGAAAGCAGAAGGAGACTCCGCTGGTTGGAAGGCATGAGATGCACTGTCCTGAGATTGGGGGTTCCACGACTACC
Source organism: Lepidochelys olivacea (assembly GCF_965140295.1). Lineage (NCBI taxonomy): Eukaryota > Metazoa > Chordata > Testudines > Cheloniidae > Lepidochelys > Lepidochelys olivacea. The sequence goes on from NC_140412.1 coordinate 15,194,288, forward strand.
ACTCCCAAGAGAAGGAGGCAGGTGATGGTGGTCGGGGACTCTCTCCTCCGGGGGACTGAGTCATCTATCTGCTGCCCTGACAGGGAAAACCGAGAAGTCTGCTGCTTGCCAGGGGCTAAGATTCGCGATGTGACTGAGAGACTGCCGAGACTCATCAAGCCCTCGGATCGTTACCCCTTCCTGCTTCTCCACGTGGGCACCAATGATACTGCCAAGAATGACCTTGAGCAGATCACTGCGGACTACGTGGCTCTGGGAAGAAGGATAAAGGAGTTGGAGGCGCAAGTGGTGTTCTCGTCCATCCTCCCCGTGGAAGGAAAAGGCCTGGGTAGGGACCGTCGAATCGTGGAAGTCAACGAATGGCTATGCAGGTGGTGTCGGAGAGAAGGCTTTGGATTCTTTGACCATGGGATGGTGTTCCATGAAGGAGGAGTGCTGGGCAGAGACGGGCTCCATCTTACGAAGAGAGGGAAGAGCATCTTTGCGAGCAGGCTGGCTAACCTAGTGAGAAGGGCTTTAAACTAGGTTCACTGGGGGAAGGAGACCAAAGCCCTGAGGTAAGTGGGAAAGTGGGATACCGGGAGGAAGCATAGGCAGGAACGTCTGTGAGGGGAGGGCTCCTGCCTCATACTGAGAATGAGGGGTGACCAGCAGGTTATCTCAAGTGCTTATATATGAATGCACAAAGCCTTGGAAACAAGCAGGGAGAACTGGAGGTCCTGGTGATGTCAAGGAATTATGACGTGGTTGGAATAACAGAGACTTGGTGGGATAAGTCACATGACTGGAGTACTGTCATGGATGGATATAAACTGTTCAGGAAGGACAGGCAGGGCAGAAAAGGTGGGGGAGTAGCACTGTATGTAAGGGAGCAGTATGACTGCTCAGAGCTCCGGTACGAAACTGCAGAAAAACCTGAGTGTCTCTGGATTAAGTTTAGAAGTGTGAGCAACAAGAGTGATGTAGTGGTGGGAGTCTGCTATAGACCACCGTACCAGGGGGATGAGGTGGATGAGGCTTTCTTCCGGCAACTCGCAGAAGCTACTAGATAACAGGCCCTGGTTCTCATGGGCGACTTTAATCTTCCTGATATCTGCTGGGAGAGCACTACAGCAGTGCACAGACAATCCAGGAAGTTTTTGGAAAGTGTAGGGGACAATTTCCTGGTGCAAGTGCTAGAGGAGCCAACTAGGGGGAGAGCTTTTCTTGACCTGCTGCTCACAAACCGGGTAGAATTAGTGGGGGAAGCAAAAGTGGATGGGAATCTGGGAGGCAGTGACCATGAGTTGGTTGAGTTCAGGATCCTGACACAGGGAAGAAAGGTAAGCAGCAGTATATGGACCCTGGACTTCAGGAAAGCAGACTTCAACTCCCTCAGGGAACTGATGGGCAGGATCCCCTGGGGGACTAACATGAAGGGGAAAGGAGTCCAGGAGAGCTGGCTGTATTTCAAGGAATCCCTGTTGAGGTTACAGGGATAAACCATCCCGATGAGTCGAAAGAATAGTAAATATGGCAGGCAACCAGCTTGGCTTAACAGTGAAATCCTAGCGGATCTTAAACATAAAAAAGAAGCTTACAAGAAGTGGAAGGTTGGACATATGACCAGGGAAGAGTATAAAAATATTGCTCGGGCATGTAGGAATGAAATCAGGAGGGCCAAATCGCACCTGGAGCTGCAGCTAGCAAGAGATGTTAAGAGTAACAAGAAGGGTTTCTTCAGGTATGTTGGCAACAAGAAGAAAGCCAAGGAAAGTGTGGGCCCCTTACTGAATGAGGGAGGCAACCTAGTGACAGAGGATGTGGAAAAAGCTAATGTACTCAATGCTTTTTTTGCCTCTGTTTTCACTAACAAGGTCAGCTCCCAGACTGCTGCGCTGGGCATCACAACATGGGGAATAGATGGCCAGCCCTCTGTGGAGAAAGAGGTGGTTAGGGACTATTTAGAAAAGCTGGACATGCACAAGTCCATGGGGCCGGACGAGTTGCATCCGAGAGTGCTAAAGGAATTGGCGGCTGTGACTGCAGAGCCATTGGCCATTATCTTTGAAAACTCGTGGCGAACGGGAGAAGTCCCAGATGACTGGAAAAAGGCTAATGTAGTGCCAATCTTTAAAAAAGGGAAGAAGGAGGATCCTGGGAACTACAGGCCAGTCAGCCTCACCTTAGTCCCCAGAAAAATCATGGAGCAGGTCCTCAAATAATCAATCCTGAAGCACTTACATGAGAGGAAAGTGATCAGGAACAGTCAGCATGGATTCACCAAGGGAAGGTCATGCCTGACTAATCGCCTTCTATGATGAGATTACTGGTTCTGTGGATGAAGGGAAAGCAGTGGATGTATTGTTTCTTGACTTTAGCAAAGCTTTTGACACGGTCTCCCACAGTATTCTTGTCAGCAAGTTAAAGAAGTATGGGCTGGATGAATGCACTATAAGGTGGGTAGAAAGTTGGCTAGATTGTCAGGCTCAACGGGTAGTGATCAATGGCTCCATGTCTAGTTGGCAGCCGGTGTCAAGTGGAGTGCCCCAGGGGTCGGTCCTGGGGCCGGTTTTGTTCAATATCTTCATAAATGATCTGGAAGATGGTGTGGATTGCACTCTCAGCAAATTTGCGGATGATACTAAACTGGGAGGAGTGGTAGATATGCTGGAGGGCAGGGATAGGATACAGAGGGACCTAGACAAATTGGAGGATTGGGCCAAAAGGAATCTGATGAGGTTCAATAAGGATAAGTGCAGGGTCCTGCACTTAGGACGGAAGAACCCAATGCACAGCTCCAGACTAGGGACCGAATGGCTAGGCAGCAGTTGTGCGGAAAAGGATTTAGGGGTGACAGTGGACGAGAAGCTGGATATGAGTCAGCAGTGTGCCCTTGTTGCCAAGAAGGCCAATGGCATTTTGGGCTGTATAAGTAGGGGCATAGCGAGCAGATCGAGGGACATGATCGTTCCCCTCTATTCGACATTGGTGAGGCCTCATCTGGAGTACTGTGTCCGGTTTTGGGCCCCACACTACAAGAAGGAAGTGGATAAATTGGAGAGAGTTCAGCGAAGGGCAACAAAAATGATTAGGGGTCTGGAACACATGACTTATGAGGAGAGGCTGAGGGAACTGGGATTGTTTAGTCTGCAGAAGAGAAGAATGAGGGGGGATTTGATAGCTGCTTTCAACTACCTGAGAGGTGGTTCCAGAGAGGATGGTTCTAGACTATTCTCAATGGTAGAAGAGGACAGGACAAGGAGTAATGGTCTCAAGTTGCAGTGGGGGAGGTTTAGGTTGGATATTAGGAAAAACTTTTTCACTAGGAGGGTGGTGAAACACTGGAATGCGTTACCTAGGGAGGTGGTAGAATCTCCTTCCTTAGAAGTTTTTAAGGTCAGGCTTGACAAAGCCCTGGCTGGGATGATTTAATTGGGGATTGGTCCTGCTTTGAGCAGGGGGTTGGACTAGATGACCTCCTGAGGTCCCTTCCAACCCTGATATTCTATGATTCTATGAATTTTCTGATTTGATGATGAGGGGTAACAGGACATGAATTCTTCCATATTGATGGAATCTGATTACACCTAACTAATCCAGAGAAATCCATACTTCATTGGCTAATAATTTTGAATTTTCAAAGTTGTCTGGGTATAGATTAAATTGAAAAAAAGTGAAGTTTCCCTACTGTTCCAGTTCTCCCTCCTTCATTTCTGATTGCAGCCAAAAATATTTGGCCATTTTGTTAAACAGGACTTAGAAAATATATTCAGAGACCATATTAACCCAGTAAACTGTTTTACTAATTGAAGCTATTTAGTGCTCTCAGTGTGAGGTGGAACTCAGACTAATAGTAAGCCAAATACTACATGGTATATACTAGATAAACAATTAAAAATCCCACCCAATTTACTCTGAAGAGAATTAAGCACCTGATTAAAAATATTTTTATTGGTAAGAAAAGTCTAAGAGCTAAACTAGAAGGAATAGAAGCTGCAACTGAAAGTTGGGTTGTGGCCTCAAGATATGGAACTACATTGTACTGCAAATGTTCTTTTTCAACTGACTCTTTCATGGATACAGGACTTCTCTTCCTCCTTGGTGCACTTAGATGTTGTACCCCTTCAAGAAAGTAGTAGTGGAAGCTGTCAGGACACAGCTGGTGTGGATTCTAGCTGGCCAATCAAGCTGCATTTATAGCTGCTTTGTTTCACCAGAATGGTATAAAGCAGCCAGAACATATCAGTGAATGTTCTGTCTCTCTCTCAAGGCCCAGCTGTACAGGGAGCTCCACCTATAAGTCCATTGATAGCCTTGCTCCTGCAATGAGCTCTTTCAGCAGTAAACCGCTCACAGAGGACACTACTTTCTACAGCACTCTGTGAAAGTGGAAGTAAAATGCATAAAATAAACGCTTGTTACTAAAATGAAAATGAATGTATGAGTTTCATGCATCCAAATTGTAGTGATGCTCTGACATCAGCTAGTAGCATAGCCATATGTAAATCAGCAAAGTCTTTAAGTTGGCCTCACTCAGCCCAGTCCTGGCTGATGGAAGCCAATTGCCAGGAAGAAACCGATTGCTTCAGTATCTCTCAGAATTTTACTTTGAACTCTTAGCAAGAGCTAAGAAGGCTTGTTTTCAAATGGCCATGAAATACTATAGCTGTGGGAATTTTAAAAAGTGACATTTCCTCGAAGAAATAAAAATGAAGGACACAGTTTCCCCGCAAGTAAATTTGGGAAAAGTCACCATTTTGACCATTTGTAAATATGGACAATGATCTAGAACCAGGGTGGGGATTTAAACTCTGTACTGCAAGGTCTAATGTTGGGCATCCTGCCACCTAGCAGAATCCTCAGCTGAGCACCTAGGCTCCTGGTACAACGCATGGGGAGAGTTAGGCCCCTAAGAATGGATTTCACAAAAGCCAGTGTGCTGAGCTGCCTATGCTATAGGACCATGGTTCTCGACTGGGGGTACACAAAGGTCTTCCAGGGTGTACATCAACTCCTCTACATCTTTGCCTAGTTTTACAACAGGCTACATAAAAAGCACTAGTGAAATCAGTACAAACTAAAATTTCATACAGACAATCACTTGTTTCTACTGCTTCATGTACGAGACACTGAAATGTAAGTACAATATTTATATTCAATGGGTTTATTTTATAATTATCTGGTAAAAAAGACATTAAGCAATTTCAGTAATAGTGTGCAAAGTGACATTTTTGTACTTTTTATGTCTGATTTTGTAAGCAAGTAGTTTTTAAGTGAGGTGAAACTTGGGGGTACACAAGATAAATCAGACTCCTGAAAGTGGTACAGTAGTCTGGAAAGGCTGAGTCGTTGCTGTAGGAAATGCTAGGGAGAGGCGTGAGGCCTAAACCCCATGCCTCTTAGGGGATGCCTCCCTCCACTCAGGACTCAATGCTGCAAACCCACACCTGGGTGTTAAAGGGCTGACCTGGCTTAAGCACCACTCAAACAGAGGTTGTATGAACTACCGAGGTCTCCAGTTGCCCAGAGAAAGAATGTGACTCTGTATCCAATGGTGAGGGCACTCACATGAGAGACTCAGGTTCTAGCTCTGCTCCAATGAATTTAAACAGAGTGGAACAGCTTCAGCAGGAGTCACTGAGAGAGACCCACCCCAGAATATCCAATAGTCTGATTCAGGCAGAGTGGGGATTTGAACCTGGAACTGTATTCTGGGATAAGGTGCTAGTCGCTGGGCTATTGAGTATAAGAGCAATGGCAGAACCACAACCACCTTCTTTGTGGGGCCAATCCAGTAGGTAAGCTCTTAGGCAGCCTCTGAGAAGGCCTAATGGATTGGGCCTAGATGACAAAAATGGGGAACATCTAGTTTGAGGATCCTGCTGGGACTTATGTGGCTGTGGCCATGCCCAGCAACAGATGTCTAGGAACCTATGAGATTTTACTAATGGAAACTTGGGCACCTAGGGTCTTTAGGCACTCCAGCATAAGGCAGCAGGGGTTTGAAGATCTAAATTTTAGACATAGGTTCCTAAAGTGGTAGTTAGGCACCTAAATCTCTTTTTGGATCTTGCTCAATAGGACCATTTTCTAACACACCCACAAGCCAAATCTGTGTGGATTGGTAGCAGATGGTGAAATTTTTCTGAGTCAACTTAAATACAAAACAAATAGGTTTTTTGCATCACACATAGTGAAGTTACTGTGACGATGAGGCCATGAGGACATATGTACCCTTAGATTACCCTACTAATGAAAAGAGGTTTGTTTTTTTGCCAGGGGGTATGGAGGAAGAAATAAAGTCAAGAAGTTGAACCAACAACGCTTAACTAGTTTGCCTGCATCAGCACATGGTCTGTCTACCCTCACTGGTGGTCAACTGCAGACTCAGAAACATGGCTCAGACTCTCCTGAAGCTGTTTGTTCCTTCCACCCTGTGATTGTTGCAGATACTTTACCAGTCCTATGAGGCCCGAGTCTATTAATGCACTTGTGTGCAATCCATTGCAGCCAGATTTGGAAGAGAACTGAAATCTGCTTAAGCCCTTTGTCTGTTGCAATATATTTCAAAGAAGTTCAAGAAAGTCACTTATTACAGTTTTAGTGACCATGAAACTCTTTGGCCCCCACCCCGAACAAGAAAGAAGAGACAACTAAACAGATGTCTCAGTAAGGGTTACCTTCAGTTGCTTCCTGTCTCTTCTTGCTTTGTCTAGTTATTGGGAGATTTTAAGCTGGATTCTCAGTTGATGTAAGTAGGTATAGCTCCATTATGGTCAATTTACATCAGCTGAGGATGTGACCTTTTGGCTTCTATGCAGTGTCTGTCTTCTGCCTCTATGAGTAGAACACATAGTGAAGAGCCCCCCCAATCCCAGAAACATAGGAGAGATTTTTCACTGACTTGCACTTAGTTTGCATGGATATAAGTGATTGCAACATCAGCTTTGAATTCTTCATTTACTTACACTAGTGGTAGAATTTTATACCCATTTTGCACAGGTTTAAATGACCACCCAAGGTTATGCAAGGAGTTAAATAAACTGGTCAGAAACTGAAATACTTCAGAAGTTCCCTAATGTCTCCATTCAAACACTAGGGATTATGATATCAAAGCAGATTCCACCACATCCCTGCCCACCTTCTAGCATAATGCATCCTGTCTTGTATTTTGGAGATGACTATGAAAAGCTACTAAATGGCTTGCTTGTTTTTATAACAGTCATTTCTGTAATGCACTTGTAAATCCATGGCTTTTTCTGTACAAATGGATGTTAATTGCATCCATTTCTAGGAAATGCCAGTCTGGCTAAATTGTAACTGCAGAATGATTACATGAGCAGAAATAACAGCTAGCTCTGTTGCTCAAGTGCTCTTTCCAGGCATTCCACTGTTAGAGCTGCAAATCATTCTTTGAAGAGCACTGGAAAGTTAAAGGCAGAGCATATTAGGAGGTGCCCTTGTAATGCTAGCAGGTTTCCACTGTGTTGGTATAATTTAGTATTAATGTTCATTTTATCCACCATGAAAGATGCTTCTGTGATTATGCTTATGTCATTTTAGTAGAAATGGATATTACTGCAAAACTGCTCATCTCCAAGAAACCCTGCCCTTGCTCCCTGGGGTTTATTTTCAGTTGCATCTTTTGAGTAATGACCTCTAGGTAATGATCAGAGAGACATTTTTCTGTTCGCAGAATAGTTTAAATACACACATTTCTCTAGGACCAGAGAAAACGTTCCTCTGAAAGGTGTGCATATGCTATAGACTGCCCCATGCCCGCATATCTCTATGCTCCATCATTAAGAAGTTTCACAAGAAAACAAACAGCTACCATAGTTTTTCAGAGATGAGCTAAGCTGTAGGATATTTGGCCCTGGTAGTGATAATAAGCCAGATACTGATTTCACACTGAGGGTCACCAGGTGAACTGTTAAGTACAGAATGAATCCAACGTCCTCTCAAGGAATGTTGAGCTGGGCAATTAACCATTGGATTTTTAGGTGGAACAGCTGAACACTGATTATCCCAGGCATGACACCATGTAGTACAGCAATAGGTCAGCAGCGGCGAAGGTTGTTTTCCGCTTAGGCAAAACTCATACATGAAGGTGTCCTAACAGCCTCTTTACAGCAGTGGCTAACGGTCATGCTGCAAGACTCAAAGTGGGATCAACAACCCTGCACAGCATCCACTGACAAGCTACCTTTGTGACTGGGGGGGCAGTCCTAAAAATCCTAATGGCCAGCATAGCTGTGGTCCATGAGGTCTGAGTTTAGATTAGGCGCGCAAGACAACCAAGGTACCTCAGGAAGTCAGAACACTTTTGCTCAGAGGAACACAATCCAAACCAGACCTCTTCAGCCTTCCTTACCTATTATTTCTGAAGGTATACACAGACTCTTTGGTGTCTGCCAAGATGGTAGGTTTCACCTGAGACCTCCAGAACTAAAAGCATGTGTATTTTTCTAGTGTGCCCATCACCATAGTATCGAGATGCCTTCTGGATCCCTCCCACCATGTGCCTCAGTTATTGAGGGTCTCCCATCTTTGATCACACAGGGCAGCATCTCATGTTGAACATAAGGGTTCAGAGTATGCAAGGATGGAGCAAAGCAGCACTTGGCCTGACTTGGTAGTGGTAGAAGACCCATTTCCCAATAACAAGGCCTGATCCTGCAGCGTGTTGAGAACCTCATGTGAGGTGCCAAACTTCCTCTACCTAGCTGAAGTCCCTTGCATTGAGGGGGCTCAGTACCTTGCAAGGGAGAGCCTGCAGTTCCTTGAGATTTAATTACATTTAAGTAAACTTTCTGCATCATGTGCCTGCCGCTGCAACCATTGACATTGATGGCAAAGCTCCCACTGATGCCAGTGGGTACAGGACTGCCCCTCCCCATGTCATTTTAACAGATTTTCAAGGAGAAAGGTAAAGAACAAGAGACCGTCTTATTTGCTCCTGCAGAACAGAGTGGCCTCAAGCACAGGAGGTACAAGAAAGAGGATTTAAATAAAAAACCTCGAAGAAATAATGAGAAGGCATCATATCCGTGACCTGTATGCACAGAAGCACATTTCTTATTGCATTAAATAGCACAGGTGGGCTGATCCCATAGCTCATTAGTCAGGCTCAGTGTTGACTTTGGAAAGCTCTGTATATATGCCATTTAATGTAATATTGATTTTTTTCCTGCAGGAGTTTAATTATTTGTGAAGCATTAACACTGGAGTCTTCTCTCAGCACCACGATGGGATGGTGGAGCACAAGGTATACCAGGGGAACCATCCAGGGCAAGCTACTAACAAGCAAGAGTTGGCTCTTACTCAACACTTTACACCCCATAAATATTGACTAACCACCCCCTTCCCAAGACCCCTGTGAAGCAGGTAAGTGCTATCCCAATTTTACAGATGAGAAAACTGAGACAGAGAAGTACTACATTCAAAGCTACACAGTAAATCAGTGGCAGAGCTAGGTTTAAACAAAACTAGAGGACTTCCTGACTGCTAGCCCTTGTGCTCAGTTCTCCATACTGAGCTACTCTGCTGGGAATGTGTCGTGTGGTGGGAAGAGGCCACAAAGTAATAGTAAAACAAAACAAACCCCACGAAGTTCAGGTGTCTTTAAAGACTGATCTTGCCAAACTCTCATTGGCAGGGAGCTGAGATTGAGTAGAAAGTGAATAAGGACTCAATATTCCACCTATTATGCATCAACAAAACAGATTATATATTGCAAGTAGCTCGGCCTGTAGCTACTATTATTAATTATTTGTATTATTGTAGTGCCTGGGAGCCCCAGTCATGGACACAAAAAGACAGCCCCTGCCCCAAAGAACTAACAATATGAGTATTAGCTTCTGGAAACAGAGGGCTTTGCCCAGGGAACTCACTGGGCACAAACATGGAGCTACAATGAAATTCATTTTAGATCACAAACGATCACTTAGTAAACAATCCAAGAATAAGAATGTAAAAACAAACCCTCCCAGAAGTTCTAGGAGCCATCATACTGTGTTACAGAGCTTACTCTATAGACTTTTCCCTCATATTCAGACTAAATTTTCCCTCTTAATTTCATTAAAATACTCCTCGCTATAAACTGTTGTAACATCCTAAATAATAATAACACTTTGTTGGTGTTTACCTCCTTCCAATAAATTGTGGACAGCTAGTTTTCATTCCTCCTGCTTTTCAATGGAGAGCCAAAGGCTGAGAGGGGTGTGTCACTCACAGAAATTCTAGAAGGCAAATTTCTGCACAAAAGACATTCGTCTTATAGAGGCAGATTTTCAAACAATTTTCAGAGTATGAAGCAGATAGTCTCATTTCACAGTGTTTCAGTCTTAGGAGAAATTAGATTTCTAGCAAAAATAAAAATAGAGTTCCTGTTATCTGTGCTAAATTCATGTTTATTAAAACTGACTTGGAGATAATAAAATAATTGGGAAAGAAAACAAAGATTTTTAGCTGCAATACTGGAGTCAAGTGATCAAAGAAGTCAGTTGATGATTAATGCCTCAGATCCTGCAAAAAACTTGCGTCAGTTGTATGCATGTGAGCAGTCCCATGGTCTTCAGTGGTGCTGCTCAGGTGTGTAAGGTGGGGAACAGGTTTCTAGAAACTTTGTTAGTGCTCTATCTGAATGCAAGCTTTGAATCTGGGTGCTTAGAGAAGTCTGTGTTCTCTGAGAGATTCAGTAAAAGAATTATCTGGGTCAGGTGCTTTCCAGTGAGTTAGTTGCCTGTATTTATAGATTCATAGATATTTAGGCCAGAAGGGACCATTATGATAATCTAGTCTGACCTCCTGCACAATGCAGGCCACAGAATTTCACCCACCACTCCTAAAAAAGACCTCACACCTATATCTGTGCTATTGAAGTCCTCAAATTGTAGTTTGAAGACCTCAAGGAGCAGAGAATCCTCCAGCAAGTGACCCGTGCCCCATGCTACAGAGGAAGGCGAAAAACCTCCAGGGCCTTCCAATCTGCCCTGGAGGAAAATTCCTTCCCGACCCCAAATATGGCGATCAGCTAAACCCTGAGCATATGGGCAAGATTCATCAGCCAGATACTACAGAAAATTCTTTCCCGGTAACTTGGATCTTACCCCATCTAAAAACCCATCACAGGCCATTGGGCCTATTTACCATGAATATTTAATTACCAAAACCATGTTATCCCATCATACCATCTCCTCCATAAACTTATCGAGTTTAATCTTAAAGCAAGATAGATCTTTTGCCCCCAAAAGGCTATTCCAAAACTTCACTCCTCTGATGGTTAGAAACCTTCGTCTAATTTCTAATCTAAATTTCCTAGTGGCCAGTTTATATCCATTTGTTCTTGTGTCCACATTGGTACTGAGTTTAAATAATTCCTCCCCCTCTCTGGTATTTATCCCTCTGATATATTTATAGAGAGCAATCATATCTCCCCTCAACCTTCTTTTAGTTAGGCTAAACAAGCCAAGCTCCCTGAGTCTCCTTTCATAAGACAAGTTTTCCATTCCTCGGATCATCCTAGTAGCCCTTCTCTGTACCTGTTCCAGTTTGAATTCATCCTTCTTAAACATGGGAGACCAGAATTGCACACAGTATTCCAGGTGAGGTCTCACCAGTGCCTTATATAATGGTACTAAAACCTCCTTATCCCTACTGGAAATACCTCTCCTGATGCATCCCAAGACGACATTAGCTTTTTTCACAGCCATATCACATTGGCAGCTCATAGTCATCCTATGATCAACCAATACTCTTTGTTCTTTGTTAACTGAAATCAGGTAACCACTTTCTTTGGGATGAGGGCAGGAAGTAGCAATAAAAAAACTCAGCGGAGGGTTTATAGGGGCTTATGAGAGTAGCTTTTCCTTTTAAGTAATGACCGAGGCAATGCTATTATTTTTGAGTGAGTTGACTGACAAAGGGATTGTCAGCACTGTGGGGTATTGCACTCTACAGGGGTATGATTTCTGAAGTGCACCAATGTGCATTAATTGGTCCATGCAGACCCTGATGGTGACCAGTAAAGGTTTGTTAGTGAGGTTTAATGTAGTACTGTTTCAAATAACCCTACACTAAAACACACCACCACCAGCAGCTACATGGACCAGTTAATGCACAACACATTAGTGTGCTTTAGAAGTTCCAGCTGTGTAAAATGCATTACCCTACTCTGTATACGAAGCTAAAGTCTCTGACCTTGGTAATACTATATGGGTAATATCCCCCTGTTAACATTAATTACGCCTGTATGCTTTCTTCAGTATACTAGACGCAGATTTTGTCTCTCCATTGATACTAGGCATATCGGGTCTCCCCTGTCTACTTATTTAATTTATTTTTTATTTATAACCTTCAGAGATGGGCTTGTTTTTATTTATAAGGCCTGTAGTTACTAGTTTCATTAGACTACTGGATGGCAAAGACAAAACGGGCAGTGCATGTAGCTGAAGGACTGTGTGACTGAAGGAAAAGCAATACACATTAGTTTAATAGTTCAAAAGTCATCTGAAATCATTTGGAAACACAGCTTTTGCAGTCTATTCCCACACCAATTAGCAGCCACACTTTCTGTGTAAGGGGAAAAAAAAAATCTCCACCTGGTCACTTATTACAAAGAAAAAAATCGCCAGCATTTGCCCATACAGACTCCACAGTGGAATCAATTCATTTTGATTTTTTTTATTGGATCATATGCTGCAATTGTGTTATTGAAATGTATTTGCTGTTTTCTTCCAGAATTCTTGAACAATACACCTTGCCTCTCAAGGATACAATCCCCCAACTGACATTCTTGTTGTGGGTAATGAGAAAAAAACCAAAACCCACTCCCCATCGCTAGGTGGGATTGTTTGGTGACTTGAGAAGCAACTCTGTGCTATCTAGAATGTAATTTGGAGTTCAAAGGCAGCCATGAGTTAAGCCTGGTGGATGTAGCTTTGCGTTAGGCATAGCATTGGTATTTTGATCAAGACTTAATAGAGGTGCTCTCTGTATGAACATCAGAGATCTCATGGCACTTATAATAAGGTTTTTCTCCCCCTCCTTAGCTAAGCAATATTCTCTCATTATGCTGGTCTTCATCCTGACTACTGCCCTACATCCCAGAAGTGGCTATATTTCATTGTGATGTCATATGTATACTTGAACTTCCCTATACTTTAAAGAAGGTCCAGGTGCACTGAATTATTTGGCAACTGATACCCCAGTGATTCTTCCAAACTAGATCATAGTGGTAGGTTGCAAACAAGCATGCAACAAGTTATTTCATCTGGGAAACACAAACAAGAGTTCCTTTGACCCCTGGCTAATGTTAGGAATGTTTTACTTTGGGACTGGTAGAGAAGCATGGAATATAACCAATAACTTTCGAATTACGGGCAATGAAGCCATAGAGAAATGATTAAGGGCAGGATCGGACAAGTAACAATTCTAGTTATAGATGTAAGGCAGCCTTCGGTTATGTTCAGTTGATTTGTGTGGTTAGAGTAGTAAATTACCATGAGAAGCAATTTGGGAAAGGAATATTAAGCATATGATTCAAGCAGTTTTCCATTTAAGAGATGCTATAATATAGGACGTTTGTTTTACTTAATCAATCCAATGTGATTATTCACCAGACAAACAGCCTTCAAGGAGGGGCTTAGCACAGATGAAATGGAGGGAGAAATTTTAGTAAGAATAATACCCCTTTTTCTGCTATTGGGTATGGCATGGCCCACGTTCAGTTGACTCTTGGCCCAGATTCACTGACCTGTTGGTGAACCTGGACTGTAGTGTGTGTTACACCAGATAGCTCATTTTGTTTATGTTTTATATAAATATAGTGTAAAGTATCTTTTAAGGAAAGGTCCTAGACAGGGGTTCAAATTAAAAAACAGACCCATCGGCATCAAAGGGTCAAGGTTTGCCATGGGGGCCACCAACCGCCTGAGACTTTCACCTCACCTCAGCTTTATCCGTATCCTGTCCCAAAAAACTTGCTCTTCACCTCTGGTCTCAAACTCTTTCCCTGCCCTAGCCTTCCTCCCCGCTCTTGCGCCAACCTCTGCTGCAACCCCTACATTTTCAGGTTTGCAGGAAAAAGGCCTTTCTCCTTTCAAGGCCTCTGCCATCTCCCTCTCTATACTGAATGTGGGTCCACTACCACCACTGCTGAACATGGGTCCTTCTCACACTATCATCTGTGTTTGCCAGGGCATCAGCAATCCCTCCTGTTTCCCTCCCTCTCTTCCTCTGTATGCTGTACAGCATGTGGCAATGAGCCAGCAACAACAGCTGGAGGAAACAGGATAGACCAGCACTGGTCTGAATTGGTGCTGTCTGATCAAACAGCTGGTTATCTACTATCTGAGCAGCTCTGATTAGGGTGTGGTGAACAGTTGGACTGGTGGGGGGACCATGGATGACCTGTTTGTGAAAGGTCCCTTTATAGTCTAGTTATTTGAAACCTAGCCTGTGAGTAAAGCCAAATAGATCTTTTACTGCGTATTTATACTGAAGAACACTCAGAGCTAGCATAGAATATGGCCCTGTTCCTGCTGGAGCGTGGTCAGACAGCATCCTCTCAGGATCAGGAATTCAGCCTCTGGATAGAACTGCTGAAGCCGAAGGGTGGGCTTTGATTTTGTTCTTACTCCAGCTATCAAATATTCCCCTTTGTGCTTGCTTAAAAATAAGAGTGTGGGGTTTTGCTTGCTTAATGAACTATATAGCATGAGCTGGTGAGTGGGGGCTATGGGAGAGAAAAGCTTCTGGTTGAGTTGTGTCCCAGGTTCATGTGAAACTACTTACATTCAGACACTGAGTAGAACAGGTTGAACATTTTCAACAAAATGAGGTAGTTAAAATACACTGTTTCATCGAGATCACCACATTTCACAGAGACAGGGAGTTTTGATGATGTCTCGAAATTTTTTTTTTTTGGTCTAGTCCGACAATAGTTTTGTGGTTAGGGCACTGTGCTGGGATGTGGGAGACAGGTTCAAATCTCTACTCTGCCTGAATCAGAGAGATCTGGGATGAAAAAAACTGCTTTGCATCAGACAGAGGAGAGATTTGAACCTTGGTCTCACAAATTCCAGGCTGGCACCCTAAATGACAGGGCACAGAGGCTCCCCACCCCCCAATGCAATTTTGTTGTCACAAAAACATTTGAAAGGCTTTGTTTTAGTGACAATGTGGAATGAGAAGGGCATATCCCCAGGGACATTGCAGCCCTTATCCACCAGGCCATGCTGTCAGCTGTTCTTTGAATGGGTAAGGCATTGGGCTAAGTCAAAAGACCTGCTATGTGACCAGCGGCCAGTCACTCCCCTGCTGCTCTTCGCCCTTCCACTTTGTGTACTTACAATGTAAGTGCTTCAGGACAGACTCTTGCTTACCTTATATATCTACAGTGCCTGATCTCAGTTGGGGCTGCTAAGTGCTAATGAAGTATACAAATAATTCAAGGCAGAGATTTGTTAAGGCATTGAAACTGACAAAGGCACTTGTGAAGAGATGTTCATTTTTGTTAAGGGTGAAATATGCATGTTAGCAGCTTGTTCTTTCCCACAGTATTTGCCAGTAAGGAAATACCAGAAGCCAATTCACCTTATTCTGTTTCTGAGATAGTAATTAGGAGAACAATTGAAGTGGATTGTGCACACAGTGGAAAAATATCAGTGGGAGGCAAATAATTCTTCAGCAGAAAACAGCACAGTATAGAAGCTGCATGTTTCTGCATTTAAATAAGGCAAGTGAATAGACAAGAGGAAGCCAAAAAGAGGCACAATGGAAACAAAAAAAAGCTTATTATGACGAGAGATGGAACAGTTCACTATCAGCCTGGTGATAAAACATTCTAGTATTACCATTCCTATCTCCCGAATACAAGTTACATGACAAGAGACGTGGTCTTCACACTGAGATAAAGAAAGTGCATCCCCGTTATGTTTCCAAAAGGGCAAGCAGATAAGAGAAATCCACTGGAAAAAAAAAAGGCTTTTTATCATTTTCAAGTCACCACCAAAAAAAGAGAAACGGATGCCTGAACAAACCCTGAAGTCAAATAGACTGGAAAAACTGGCAGGTTTAATTTATGCAGATGAATAAAGAAAAGGGTCTTTGTACCTGCTATAGCTGATTTGACTTTAGGTGACATTTAGAGTATTGCTAACTGAATAGAGTTTCACTAAGACAAAGTGATTCAGCTGTCATGCAAGTCTTGAGAGCCAGGAACAAAAACACCCTTGACTGTGCCTCTCATGAAGATGGTTCTAGACATTAGGCAATGGCCCATGGAGAGCCTGCAAACTTGCAAGAAGCAGTCAGGGAGGAATTGAAGGAGATTGTGAATGTTGCAATCCACTTACATGGTGGTTTTTTTGAAATCGTACCTTAAGATTGTATAAACACTTCTGAGAAATAGTGGAGTGATTTCTTGGTTTAAAGCAGCCTGACAGCCTGATATGGCACTGATGTTTGTAACTCAGCATGGATGCCCTCCCTTATCACAAGCCCAGATTAGAAGATGAGAAGGGAATTCACTATATACAGTGAACACATTTGTTCACTCTATCAGGGGGATGATTCAAGTGCACCCCGTCCATCTCAAATGGCCTGTGAAGTTATGCAGTGGCTTCTCTCACTGTTATTCCAGGGGAGCGTCCCATGGAGATTGCAAATCCAACATGCAATGTTTCATCTTGAGCAGAGAGGAAGGCTGCTCAACTCCTGATGGATCATTGCATACCGAAAGCTGCAGATTCCATGGACCACACCTCAGTATTAGAGATGGAGTACATGCATTCTGGTTCATTTTAGGCATGTTACACGCCTCCTTTGTGCTCCTAGCAAGCTGCTCATGTAGCCCTTTGTGGGGGAAAGATTTGGCAGCCCTGTTCTAACAGGAAGAGGAGCAATAAGGATCCCTTAGACTATGTGAAGATGTAGCAGCATCAGTTACCCATGTTAAAAGCTACATGTAAGGAGCTGCACAAGAACCCATCTTGCAGGGCCCAACAACAACTCTGTTCCTACAAAACCCAGGAACAACGCTGCTTACTCGTGAGTGCCATCTACTGCCCTTTTATCTCTTTACAGATATACAGACATCCATTTCATAAAGCACTCTTGTAACAACCTGTCCCTTTATCTTAACTCCTTTTTCTCCCTCCCACTAAAAGGCAGACAGTTTAATGTTCCAGGCACAGTACGTCCATGCAAAGCATATTGCATCCACATCCCATATCCTAATTAATACGTCTCTTTGCACTCAACACAAGTATGTCAGTATAACATCAAAAAGAGCTATTCTTTATGCTTCCATGAATCAGAGTGGTAGCCATGTTAGGCTGTATCCATAAAAACAATGAGGAGTCTGGTGGCACCTTAAAGACTAAGGGATTTATTTGGGCATAAGCTTTCATTGGTAAAAAACCCCCACTTCTTCGAATGCTTCCATATTACTGACCCATTGAAATGCACAGCTCTTAGTTCAATGAAGATTGATGTGTTTATGATACAAAGCCATTCCAGTTATCATTTTACCTGTGCTATTCTCATTGGGCTAGATTATAATTACCACAAGCCCCTCAAATTCAGCTAGTCAGTGGTTTGTTAGTTTAAAAAAAAATTTCCACACACAAAAATTCAGAAAACTGAACAAAAAACTTTTCACATCATTTCTAAATTTTTCTTTTTGGGGCATTTTTTTCTTCTCTCCTCACTTTCTTAAATTAAAAAAACAAACAAACACGTTTCCCCTTTTTCTGTTGGAGAAAAAAAATCACAAGATAAAAAAAAATACAGACAACCCCCCCCCCATCTTTAAAAGATCAATTTAATCTAAAATGCCTTCATTATAATCCTTGTTATGCCTCCACTGCCCTGGTTTGTAATGAGCAGGGAAGAGAATCTGGCTACCTTTGCAAGCCTATAAATGCTACTCACATACCTGCTCCAATAGCCTGAGAACGGCTGCTATATAAAGCCACTGGGAAAGGACACAGCCTAATAACTCAGTGTAAGGCAGCAGCCAGCACATCAAATAACACTCAAAGTAGCAGGATTTCAATCTCTTTTCTTCGAAGTGAAGGTGTTGTTTCCTAAATCAACCAAAAACCCAAGTATCAGAGGGGTAGCCGTGTTAGTCTGGGTCTGTAAAAGCGGCAAAGAGTCCTGTAGCACCTTATAGACTAACAGACGTATTGGAGTATAAGCTTTCGTGGGTGAATACCCACTTCATCGGATGCATGTAGTGGAAATTCCCAGAGGCAGGTATAAATATGCAAGTTCCCTCACCTGAACGAAGGTCATTTACCTGCCTCCTTGAGCTCAGGCTGCCCTTTAGATCTCCCAGAAGTCCTGATTCTGAGCCACCTGCTCCTGTCACCTGGCCCCCATAGACCAGTGGTTCTCAAAGCCGGTCTGCTGCTTGTTCAGGGAAAGCCCCTGGCGGGCCGGACCGGTTTGTTTACCTGCTGTGTCTGCAGGTTCGGCAGATCGCGGCTCCCACTGGCCGCAGTTCACCGCTCCAGGCCAATGGGGGCTGCGGGAAGTGGCGCAGGCCAAGGGACGTGCTGGCCGCCCTTCCCGCAGCCTGCATTGGCCTGGAGCGGCGAACCGCAGCAGGTGGGAGCTGCGATAGGCCGAACCTGCGGACACGGCAGGTAAACAAACCGTCCCGGCCCACCAGGGGCTTTCCCTGAACAAGCGGCGGACTGGCTTTGAGAACCACTGCCATAGACTCATTCAGGCTACCTGGGGAGGGAGGTTACACCTGGCGCAGGTGAGGTTAAATCTTCAACTCTCTTTAAAGGGCCAGCTCACCCTGTGACATCCAGTATACAGTCTAACTAAGAATAATGGGTCTACATTAAGGAAAAGACAATTTAAAGTAAATATCTGGATAACATGATAGACTAGGGAAAGCTGCTGACTACAAAGAACAATTCTGTACAGAAAAGGGAAGGGACTGCAACCTAGTTAACTGCTTTATTTTTTTTGTCATAACTCTAGGATTCTAGGAGTTTTCTTTGAAGATTTCAATGGCCTTTACTGTCATCAGCATGCTGTGGTGCTCTTTAAAAAACCCACAGAACTGGAAACAGAATCCCTTTTTTCCTGATTTATTATTTCTTTCTTGCTGATTATCAATTCGTGTGGGAGATTGGACACAGCTAGGTCAATGGGAATAATTTTCAGTATTTTTTTTCTTGAAAAGATCTGAAGCCTGGTAAAGGATTTGTTTCTTTTGCTATCTACAATTATGTATAAATGCTAGAACTAAAAATTTAGATTAGAATGAAAAAAAGTTCATTGTTGCTGAAATTTTCAGTGGAAAACTTTGACTTTCCATCAAAAACATGAAAACCCGAAAGCCTTTTTTTTTGGTTTTCAGGAAACTGAAAACTTTTGCCTAACAGCTGCCAAAAACTAAAATATTTTCTGCTGAAAACTGAATTTTTTCTGGGTTTTGGATGAGTATTTTTATTTATCTAAAAAAAAAAAATGAGAAAAACAGATGCTTCCTGTGAAAATTCTTTAGTCAAAAATCAAATTTTCTGGGGGAAAAAAACAGTTTTAATGGAAAATTTTCAACCACCTCTAATAAATAATCATTTTGAATTCAATTCTGTCTTCTTTCACTGACCCCCACTATGTGATAATATTTAAAAGGTGGTTTTGGAATTCTCGGGTTATATGCACATTTCAGTTTCTCCTGCCTCTCCTCAGACTGCTAAAAGACAATTGATGTTTCTCTTCTTCCTTCTTCTTTCTTGACTGCTTGGAGAAAGAGGCAGAGGCCTGAGTTCTCTTCTCTATTTGCTAAGTGCTATGTTCCCTGCTTCACATTTGCTAGGAACTCTCTGATCAAAATAGTGGAGTCCGTGAGAGCCATGTATGGGGACCTCAAAGAAGCATGAGTGTCCCTACCAACAGGGTATCACTACTTTTATGTAATCTGTGGCCCAAATGTCCTGAATTATACATAGCTAGACCTTGCCTTCATAGCAATTCATCAAATGACTTCATCTCTGAGTGGTTCACAAAGTTCTGCAAAGTCTCGGGCTCCTTTTAGCCCATCACTGAAGTGTGTCCTCAATGCTGGTTAGCAAAACACAGAAACTGAAATATACTTTTCCTTTGATCCAGTTGTGCAGGACTCTTAGGCTGTAGAAAATGCTTTTCCAAACACACAGCTTATTCCCATAAGATCAAACAAAACAGAACTTTGACAAATTAACCCAACTGCACATCATTAAGATGAGAAGGGAAAGGGAGGTCATGCCTCTTGGGAATCAAAGAAATGAAACCATAGATCATTGGATTCTCCCACAGTCAAGGAACTTTGATGTTGTATTAGGTCTGCTGTTTAGTGATCATATGACCTTTCTTGAGACATTTTATATCATAACTTTCTCTGGTCCTTACACTTGTTATTTTGCAAAACACGGGAGGCTAAAGAAAAGCTCCAGCTGCCAAAGCAGAAACATATTAGATTTGCCTTCTTAGATATGCTGTTTTCATTATGTCTGATGCAGATGAATATGTAGCCTGTGCTTAATCCATGTGACGTTGCTTACTATTACTTTGACTGATCAACTCTTGCGAAACCCAATCACAACTGCAGCAAATCCAGGGATCTTTACTAAGCAGTTGTGAAAATAATCACTTGTGTGTTTTTTTCCCCTTTTCCTCCCAAAGAATCATTTTTAAAAGGACCATTTTGTTCAAGGGTCTGGCAATGGGTTACTGAGTTTTTCACCTCTAAGTCACTGCTTTGAATCCAGCCTGGGTTAGTTATTTAATATTTGAGGACAATGTGGGCATCATTTCAGCAATGCATTTAAGTATAGGTTGAAGTTTAAACATGTTTAGTCCCACTGACTTGTGCTTAAAATCAAGCATGTTGCTGAAGTACTTTCCTGAATTAAAATGCATCCGATGAGGTGAGCTGTAGCTCACGAAAGCTTATGGTCAAATAAATTTGTTTAGTCTCTAACGTGCCACAAGTACTCCTTTTCTTTTTGCGAATACAGACTAACACGGCTGCTACTCTGAAACCTGTTTCCTGAATTAGAAAGCCAGTAACTAATGTGATAAGAGCTGATAGTCTCAGTCTAGTTCCTAGTCAACAAATACCCACATCACTTCAACTGGAATTGTTTGGCTTTCTTGGTAGCAGTCTCAGCAGGGAGAATTAGGAATTAATGCACATTTAAATGTGGAATAAATAAAAACACATGACAATTTACAGGGATTAAAAAAGGCAGCCACTGTCCCTTGGGTTTTACAGACTTAATTAGACATTAGTTGAGAAAGGAGGGACAATGGATATACCAAACAACAGTAATGTGAGCCATACTTCAGAGAGAACAAATCTTATTAGTATTGATTAAAGCTGGTTGAAATTTTTCATGTGAAATGTTGTTTTGACCAAAAATTGGGGTTTTTTTGTCCAAATTAAAATGTTTATGAGAAATGTCTGATTTTGATATTTTTGCAGTTTTTTCATTGAAAAGCTGAAAAAAAACCCCCAAATCATTGAGATGTTTTTGTTTTTGAGCCACTGAAAATTTTCTAGTAAAACTAAATATTTTTTTTAGGTCAGCTGAAATTTTTTTTTTTTTTGGTTGCCAAAAGTGTCTGGGGGAAATGATTATCAAGGTTTGTTTTTTTGCTAGAAACCCGTAAAATGTTGAAGGAAAATTTAGGTGAAAATGAAAGTGTTTTCATCAAAGTTTTTCTTGAGGGCAAAATATTTCCTGCGCAGCTGCTCTTTTTTAAGCTGAAACGAGATAGGTGAGAGAGACAGAGGGGTTAGCACAGGAGAGGAAGTCAGTGCTGGAAAGAAAGGAGAGAGAAGTGGGTTTTGAAGAGGAGAATGGGGATGCTCAGAACAAGGGTGTCATTCTAGGTGGAGGGGGCATCAGGAAACAAAGCAGGAAGGAGTGAATAAGGGAAGATAAAGTTGGCAGATCACATACCATGGAGAGCAGATGTGACAGAAGTCACAGGGAACAGCTGAGCAGAGGCCAAAGGTGGGGATGAGGAGTTTGAACATTATGAAGCAAGCAACAGGGATTCAGAGGCATGGTGTGGTCAGAGCAGAGGGAAGAGGCATATTATTTTACTTGCTGAATGCTGGGAAGACTGGAGAGGGAAGGATCATGGAGGACTGAGAGGATGGCACAATAGTTCAGGTGAGAGAGAACCATAGCAGGAAACAGGGACTTGACAGTGAGTACTCCAGAGGTGACAGGCATATTGACAAGGTCATGTGGGGTAGAGCTTACACTACTGCTGCCCTTGCTGTATGGGTGGACAAACAGAAGAGTTCAATCTCGAGGGCTGCTAATCTGGCACCTTTCTGTGAGCACTAAAATGAAGGGCGATATATTGGAAAAAGACCGATTTTTTTGTCTTTGCATGTCATGATTTTCTCTGAAAAGGTATTTTAACATTAAGTGCATGACATTCCAGGTCCTTAATTACATGCTGATCATAGTAATCATTTATTCACTTGTCTGTTTGATGGAAAGTGGGTGTGATGGTTTGTTGAAAATTAGGGAGACACTTGAACCAAACCCCATATGTCTGAATTTCCCTCAGCTTTGGCAGGATTGGAGATGGTGGTGGAAGAGGTATCAGAATCTGAGCCAGAACCACATCTGAATTTTGAGGCTAGGTCCTACCTCAATAAAAAGATAAAGCAAGACTCTGGATCCAAACACACCTGAACACTGGGATGTTGAAAATCCAGATCTAAATTTTGCAGCTTAGATCCATCTTTCTTGAAAGTTACCCTATCTATCCAGGTTTCAGAGTAACAGCCGTGTTAGTCTGTATTCGCAAAAAGAAAAGGCGTACTTGTGGCACCTTAGAGACTAACCAATTTATTTGAGCATGAGCTTTCGTGAGCTACAGCTCACTTCATCGGATGCATACCGTGGAAACTGCAGCAGACTTTATATACACACAGAGATCATAAAACAATACCTCCTCCCACCCCACTGTCCTGCTGGTAATAGGTTTCAGAGTAACAGCCGTGTTAGTCTGTATTCGCAAAAAGAAAAGGAGGACTTGTGGCACCTTAGAGACTAACCAATTTATTTGAGCATGAGCTTTCATGAGCTACAGCTCACTTCATCGGATGCATGCTGTGGAAACTGTAGCAGACTTTATATATACACAGAGAATATGAAAAAATACCTCCTCCCACCCCACTGTCCAGCTGGTAATAGCTTATCTAAAGTGATCACCAGGTGGGCCATTTCCAGCACAAATCCGGGTTTTCTCACCCTCCACCCCCCCACACAGATTCACTCTCCTGCTGGTGATAGCCCATCCATCAATGCATCAATTCATCATCATTCATCAATCCGATGAAGTGAGCTGTAACTCACGAAAGCTCATGCTCAAATAAATTGGTTAGTCTCTAAGGTGCCACAAGTACTCCTTTTCTTTCTGCTGGTAATAGCTTATCTAAAGTGATCATCAAGTTGGGCCATTTCCAGCACAAATCCAGGTTTTCTCACCCTCCACTCCCCCCCCCCACACAAACTCACTCTCCTGCTGGTAATAGCCCATCCAAAGTGACAACTCTCTACACAATGTGCATGATAATCAAGGTGGGCCATTTCCTGCACAAATCCAGGATCTCTCACCCCCTCACCCCCTTCCAAAAAACACGCACACAAACTCACTCTCCTGCTGGTAATAGCTCATCCAAAGTGACCACTCTCCCTACAATGTACATGGTAATCAAGGTGGGCCATGTCCAGCACAAATCCAGGCTCTCTCACCCCACCCCACCCCACCCCCCTTTTTTTTTTCCCAGGGACACACACACATACACACAAACTCACTCTCCTGCTGGCAATAGCTCATCCAAACTGACCACTCTCCAAGTTTAAATCCAAGTTTAACCAGAACGTCTGGGGGCGGGGGGGGGAGGGTAGGAAAAAACAAGAGGAAATAGGCTACCTTGCATAATGACTTAGCCACTCCCAGTCTCTATTTAAGCCTAAATTAATAGTATCCAATTTGCAAATGAATTCCAATTCAGCAGTTTCTCGCTGGAGTCTGGATTTGAAGTTTTTTTGTTTTAAGATAGCGACCTTCATGTCTGTGATTGCGTGACCAGAGAGATTGAAGTGTTCTCCGACTGGTTTATGAATGTTATAATTCTTGACATCTGATTTGTGTCCATTTATTCTTTTACGTAGAGACTGTCCAGTTTGACTAATGTACATGGCAGAGGGGCATTGCTGGCACATGATGGCATATATCACATTGGTGGATGTGCAGGTGAACGAGCCTCTGATAGTGTGGCTGATGTGATTAGGCCCTGTGATTGTGTTCCCTGAATAGATATGTGGGCACAGCTGGCAAGGGGCTTTGTTGCAAGGATAAGTTCCTGGGTTAGTGGTTCTGTTGTGTGGTCTGTGGTTGTTGGTGAGTATTTGCTTCAGGTTGCGGGGCTGTCTGTAGGCAAGGACTGGCCTGTCTCCCAAGATTTGTGAGAGTGTTGGGTCATCCTTTAGGATAGGTTGTAGATCCTTAATAATGTGTTGGAGGGGTTTTAGTTGGGGGCTGAAGGTGACGGCTAGTGGCGTTCTGTTATTTTCTTTGTTAGGCCTGTCCTGTAGTAGGTAACTTCTGGGAACTCTTCTGGCTCTTTCAATCTGTTTCTTCACTTCTGCAGGTGAGTATTGTAGTTGTAAGAAAGCTTGACAGAGATCTTGTAGGTGTTTGTCTCTGTCTGAGGGGTTGGAGCAAATGCGGTTGTATCGCAGAGCTTGGCTGTAGACGATGGATCGTGTGGTGTGGTCAGGGTGAAAGCTGGAGGCATGCAGGTAGGAATAGCGGTCAGTAGGTTTCCGGTATAGGGTGATGTTTATGTGACCATTGTTTATTAGCACTGTAGTGTCCAGGAAGTGGATCTCTTGTGTGGACTGGACCAGGCTGAGGTTGATGGTGGGATGGAAGTTGTTGAAATCATGGTGGAATTCCTCAAGGGCTTCTTTTCCATGGGTCCAGATGATGAAGATGTCATCAATATAGCGCAAGTAGAGTAGGGGCTTTAGAGGACGAGAGCTGAGGAAGCGTTGTTGGAGCGGCGGCGAACCAGCTGAGCAGCAGGGGACAGCAGAGCAGCTCACAGCAGGAGTTTGCCTGGGACTGGTAAGTATCCGAGTGTGTGTTTGTTTGCTTGCTGAGGAAGTATCCGAGCGTGTGTTTGCTGGGAGGGCAGTGTGAGAGCCTGAGTGAGTGTCTGATTGGCTGCTAGCCTGCAGGGGGCGGGCAGTAGGGTGTCTGTTTGTTTGCGTCAGGGAAGCCTGGCTGTTTAAAAATAGCCAGAGCTTCGCGAACCAGCTGAGCAGCGGGGGACAGCAGAGCAGCTCACAGCAGGAGTTTGCCTGGGAGTTCGCCTGGAGTGAGCCCAGTGAGGCTTACGTCTTGCAAACTGCTCTGAGGAAGCTCATAGTAGGAAGGTGATATGGAAGTGGGGGGTTCAACTGTTGTGACCTGCACTGGATGTGCCATGTTTGTCTTTCTTCCACAGGACAGAAGCGACTTTGTCTGTACAAAGTGCAAGCTGGTCTCCATATTGGAAGAGAAGATTGAAGGTCTGGAGCAACAGATAACAACAATCACTGCGGACTATGTGGCTCTAGGAAGAAGGATAAAGGAGTTGGAGGCACAAGTGGTGTTCTCGTCCATCCTCCCCGTGGAAGGAAAAGGCCTGGGTAGGGACCGTCGAATCGTGGAAGTCAACGAATGGCTACGCAGGTGGTGTCGGAGAGAAGGCTTTGGATTCTTTGACCATGGGATGGTGTTCCATGAAGGAGGAGTGCTGGGCAGAGACGGGCTCCATCTCACGAAGAGAGGGAAGAGCATCTTTGCCAGCAGGCTGGCTAACCTAGTGAGGAGGGCTTTAAACTAGGTTCACCGGGGGAAGGAGACCAAAGCCCTGAGGTAAGTGGGAAAGCGGGATACCGGGAGGAAGCACAGGCAGGAATGTCTGTGAGGGGAGGGCTCCTGCCTCATACTGAGAAAGAGGGGCAATCAGCAGGTTATCTCAAGTGCTTATATACGAATGCACAAAGCCTTGGAAACAAGCACGGAGAACTGGAGGTCCTGGTGATGTCAAGGAACTATGACGTGATCGGAATAACAGAGACTTGGTGGGATAACTCACATGACTGGAGTACTGTCATGGATGGTTATAAACTGTTCAGGAAGGACAGGCAGGGCAGAAAAGGTGGGGGAGTAGCACTGTATGTAAGGGAGCAGTATGACTGCTCAGAGCTCCGGTACGAAAATGTAGAAAAACCTGAGTGTCTCTGGATTAAGTTTAGAAGTGTGTGCAACAAGAGTGATGTAGTGGTGGGCGTCTGCTATAGACCACCATACCAGGGGGATGAGGTGGATGAGGCTTTCTTTCGGCAGCTCACGGAAGCTACTAGATCGCATGCCGTGATTCTCATGGGTGACTTTAATTTTCCTGATATCTGCTGGGAGAGCAATACAGCGGTGCATAGACAATCCAGGAAGTTTTTGGAAAGCGTAGGGGACAATTTCCTGGCACAAGTGCTAGAGGAGCCAACTACGGGGGGCGCTTTTCTTGACCTGCTGCTCACAAACCGGGTAGAATTAGTGGGGGAAGCAAAAGTGGATGGGAATCTGGGAGGCAGTGACCATGAGTTGGTTGAGTTCAGGATCCTGACACAGGGAAGAAAGGTAAGCAGCAGGATACGGACCCTGGACTTCAGGAAAGCAGACTTCGACTCCCACAGGGAATGGATGGCCAGGATCCCCTGGGGGACTAACTTGAAGGGGAAAGGAGTGCAGGAGAGCTGGCTGTATTTCAAGGAATCCCTGTTGAGGTTACAGGGACAAACCATCCCAATGAGTCGAAAGAATATTAAATATGGCAGGCGACCAGCTTGGCTTAATGGTGAAATCCTAGCGGATCTTAAATATAAAAAAGAAGCTTACAAGAAGTGGAAGGTTGGACATATGACCAGGGAAGAGTATAAAAATATTGCTCGGGCATGTAGGAATGATCTCAGGAGGGCCAAATCGCACCTGGAGCTGCAGCTAGCCAGAGATGTTAAGAGTAACAAGAAGGGTTTCTTCAGGTATGCTGGCAACAAGAAGAAAGCCAAGGAAAGTGTGGGCCCCTTACTGAATGAGGGAGGCAACCTAGTGACAGAGGATGTGGAAAAAGCTAATGTGCTCAATGCTTTTTTTGCCTCTGTTTTCACTAACAAGGTCAGCTCCCAGACTGCTGCGCTGGGCATCACAAAATGGGGAAGAGATGGCCAGCCCTCTGTGGAGATAGATGTGGTTAGGGACTATTTAGAAAAGCTGGATGTGCACAAGTCCATGGGGCCGGACGAGTTGCATCCGAGAGTGCTGAAGGAATTGGCGGCTGTGATTGCAGAGCCATTGGCCATTATCTTTGAAAACTCATGGCGAACCGGGGAAGTCCCGGATGACTGGAAAAGGGCTAATGTAGTGCCAATCTTTAAAAAAGGGAAGAAGGAGGATCCTGGGAACTACAGGCCAGTCAGCCTCACCTCAGTCCCTGGAAAAATCATGGAGCAGGTCCTCAAAGAATCAATCCATGTCTAGTTGGCAGCCGGTATCAAGTGGAGTGCCCCAAGGGTCGGTCCTGGGGCCGGTTTTGTTCAATATCTTCATAAATGATCTGGAGGATGGTGTGGATTGCACTCTCAGCAAATTTGCAGATGATACTAAACTCGGAGGAGTGGTAGATACGCTGGAGGGCAGGGATAGGATACAGAAGGACCTAGACAAATTGGAGGATTGGGCCAAAAGAAATCTGATGAGGTTCAGTAAGGATAAGTGCAGGGTCCTGCACTTAGGACGGAAGAACCCAATGCACAGCTACAGACTAGGGACCGAATGGCTAGGCAGCAGTTCTGCGGAAAAGGACCTAGGGGTGACAGTGGACGAGAAGCTGGATATGAGTCAGCAGTGTGCCCTTCTTGCCAAGAAGGCCAATGGCATTTTGGGATGTATAAGTAGGGGCATAGCAAGCAGATCGAGGGACGTTATCGTCCCCCTCTATTCGACATTGGTGAGGCCTCATCTGGAGTACTGTGTCCAGTTTTGGGCCCCACACTACAAGAAGGATGTGGATAAATTGGAGAGAGTCCAGCGAAGGGCAACAAAAATGATTAGGGGTCTGGAACACATGATGTATGAGGATAGGCTGAGGGAGCTGGGATTGTTTAGCCTGCAGAAGAGAAGAATGAGGGGGGATTTGATAGCTGCTTTCAACTACCTGAAAGGGGGTTCCAAAGAGGATGGCTCTAGACTGTTCTCAATGGTAGCAGATGACAGAACGAGGAGTAATGGTCTCAAGTTGCAGTGGGGGAGGTTTCGATTGGATATTAGGAAAAACTTTTTCACTAAGAGGGTGGTGAAACACTGGAATGCGTTACCTAGGGAGGTGGTAGAATCTCCTTCCTTAGAGGTTTTTAAGGTCAGGCTTGACAAAGCCCTGGCTGGGATGATTTAACTGGGAATTGGTCCTGCTTCGAGCAGGGGGTTGGACTAGATGACCTTCTGGGGTCTCTTCCAACCCTGATATTCTATGATTCTAAGTGACTGCCCAAGCCACACAAGAAATCTGTGGTGGAACCAAGAATAACAGCCAGATCTCCTGAGTCCTAGATCCTTATGCTATCCACTAGACCATGCTACTTGCTCGTGGACCCTTGAATACTGTGAAGAATACAATAGTAAATTGAAGAGAACTGTCTGGATAATTAAATATAAACAGGTTCCTCAAGGTAAAATAATAATAAAGATCTCCAGACTTAGCTGAAAAATAATCAAGTGCTTAGAGCTGTTAAAAATGCTGATTATGCAGCTGTGCCTGAAGATCCAATACCTTTCCTGCCAGATAGATAATATCAATCATACTTGCTGTCAATCATACAACCATATGCCAGAAAGCACATTCATTTTATACTTGCTTAACAGACTATATAATATGGTGAGGTGTCCATGAGCATTTCAAGCACTTTCACTCCTAGGGACCTTATTGCCACAAGATGCTAGAGACAGATCATGGCAAATCACACCTCCTTAAAGCTCTCTTTTGCTGTGAGGCCTATAAAGAACTGAACAGTGGCTAGGCTTCCGGTGAACTGAGACCACTGCCTGCTATAGCGACCAATATTGTCTCATTGTTGCCATTGTTCCCCATCCATCTGTCTGTATCCGTCTGTTGTCTCTTGTTTTATACTTCGATTGTCTTTGTGTTCTCTGTTAGTACAGCCCATAGCACAATGGGTTCCTGGTCCATGATTGGGGCTCCTAGGGACTACAGTAATACAAATGATAAATAATAATAAAATAATAATAATAATACTTAGTAGCTAATGTGCAGCCTGGCCCAAATCCACTGATACAATGCACAGTCCGAATGCCAGGCTGTGCAAGGAGTAATGTCACCAGGAGTTGGGGTAGAAGGAATCCACACAA
Source organism: Lepidochelys olivacea (assembly GCF_965140295.1). Lineage (NCBI taxonomy): Eukaryota > Metazoa > Chordata > Testudines > Cheloniidae > Lepidochelys > Lepidochelys olivacea. The sequence goes on from NC_140412.1 coordinate 15,223,787, forward strand.
ATGGGGAGAGAATGGGAGTGTTGGTTTAGCAGAAGTACCTTTGGCTCTACCCCCAACATGTCAATGCCATCCCCAGCTCAACCTGTCTGTGATGTTGTCCAGGGAGCCCCTGGCAAAGGTGGGCTCTGTGTCACACAGGTGGTACCCCCCCAGCACCCCTGCCCTCAGCATCCAGTCCCCTCTTGCACAATGGAGACCACTAGAGTGTCCCTGGCTGCCTGACAGGGGGCTGGATTTGCTCTTCTGTGAGTTGGAATATGTCACTGATTCATCAAATAAATTAATATTTGGTGGCAGCATCTCCAGAGATAGAGTAGAGTTTCCATGTTACGTACATGGTCTTTGTTTTCACAGGAAAAAAATCTCAGTGGAGGGAGTATTTTATGCGTGGGAAGAGGTCAGCTAGGAGAAAAGCTATGGTTGAAATGTCAAAGATCATTAGAAAAAAAGGGCATGGAATTATCAGCAGAAAAGAAACATTTTTTGAGTTTGATTTGTTTGCTTTTGCTTCTTTCTTTCTCATCTCACCAAATGTGTCCATGAAGCCCTGTGCTGAATGGACGAGAAATACTGAAAGGGGAACATAAAAATCCGAATGAATGATTGGTGTTGATGTTATTGCAGACATGTCTGCTGTAAAGGAATTCAGGGGCTTACAAGTATTTTCAAACCTGACAGGAAGCATTTTTTTTCACCCTTTTGGCAATAAAATGTAAAAGGGAGGAAAAAAAATATGAATCACAAATGTGCATCAAAAGACCCAGTTTGAGGTGCCTAGCAAAAGCAATTAAATGTTTGTCTAAACACAGAAAGCACAACAAAGGAAGTGAGCTGTAGCTCACGAAAGCTTATGCTCAAATAAATTTGTTAGTCTCTGAGGTGCCACAAGTCCTCCTTTTCTTTTTGCGGCTACAGGCTAACATGGCTGCTACTCTGAAACAGTCAGTGGGATAAGAAGAGGTGCTGAATGAAGAGTTTTTCCTGCGGGAGGTCCTTTGATTTTTCATAAGAGGGAAGTGTTAACCTGCAATGGCTTTAATCAGCTGCTGATCTTAAAAGCTCGGCAGGAATTCATACAAGGCTGAATGCCACACACTTACTGTCAAATCAAAATATCTCTGCTAAATGATGATAGAATTTTTTGAGGACTAAGCACTCATCCTTTCCCCCACCCCTAGTCAGAAAGTCTTCCTTCTGAGGCAGCAGAAGCATTTGAAACAACTGCAGTGATGTCAGTTTAGGCTTCTCACTAACTGAATACAGAAATGTATTGTTAACAAGGAGGGATTAATCTTGTGAGTGCCTCCCGCATGGCATTGTATGTCCTGTTCTCTTATAGACTTCAATGGATGTTGAGGGCACTCAGCACCACGCAGACACTGCTGCAAGATTGGGCCAAACGCAGGACCAAAATGCCGCTGAAATCAACAGGAGCCTTTACATTGACTTCAGTGGGCTTTGGATCAGACCACTGGGCAAGATGGACCTTTGGTCTCTCTCAGTAATGCTGTTCTTATGTTCTTATAACCTCAAATGTTCAAACCCTGTCCCGCAAGTTGCATATGTAAAACAGGTGCCTTGCAACATACGTATCCTGGAAAATGTAGCCCTTAAAGCAGGGGTGGCTGGTACCAGGTAAGATTGGGTAGACAAACCTGGCCCAGGATGGCTATTTCCTCTGGGATCAGTCCCTTTTATTACTTATTTCTTTTTTACCAAGCACTTTACAGTGGTTTGGATCCAAAGTCTATTGAGATCAATGATAAGATTTCCACTGACCTCAGTGAGTTTTGGATCAGGCCCAATGTGCATAGCATGGTATAGGATACAAATAAAGACAGCCCTTTCACCAAAGAGGTTCCAGTGAAAAGACAGACTGAAATGAGACCAGATGCACTGGGACACCTCCGCCGCTCTTCTCCCTTTGCTGAATAATGGTTGGACGGAGAGGAAAGGGGAGCGTAAGGCTCATGGAAGAAGTCTTCTTTTTAGCAGTGATTAAATGAGAAGAGGGTGGGGGCCTGATATTATGGGGTTGGGAGGCTGGTCCATGCATTGGAGCTGCATGGTCGGAGGGAATGGGAGGCAGGAATGTAGATGGTGAAGAGGCTGCTTACGGACTGTCTTTTTGTTCTGTGGTTTGTGCAGTGCTTAGCAGAATCATAGAAATGTAGGGCTGGAAGGGACCTTGAATCATAGAAGATTAGGGTTGGAAGAGACCTCAGGAGGTCACCTAGTCCAACCCCCTGCTCAAAGCAGGACCAACTCCAACTAAATCATTGAGAGGTCATCAGGTCCAGCCCCCTGCACTGAGGCAGGACTAAGTAAACTTAGACCATCCCTGACCGGTGTTTGTCTAATTTGGTCTGAAAAATCTTCCGTGATGGGGTTCTGGTCCATGACCAGGGTTTCTAAGGGTTACAGTAGGAATAATAGCAGCTGGCATTGGGAAGGGAGCAAACTGGAAGCTACTAATAAACAGTATCTGAGACATAGGCAGGGGTGGAGCTGCATGGTGCTTCGAAGGCAAGAACAAGAAATTTGATACAGTGACCGAGGGATTTGAAGGTGAGAATAAAGTGGCCACAGTGACAGTGAGGGAAGGTAATTTTAGCAACTGCATTTCAGACAGATGGAATAGAAGCAATCAGGGATGCTAGTAAGTCGGAGGTTGCAGTAATCTAGGCAGTCACCAAGGGTGTGGAACAAGCATTTTACCTGTCAGGATAGAAAGGAAAGGTCAGAATTTTGGTATGTTCCTGAGGACACAGCAGCATGACTTGGTAACAACCTGACTGCATGGGAGAAGGAAAGGGAGGAGACAAATATTGTCCCCAGGTTAGGAGCATGAAGAATGTGAGGCTGGGTGTGGTGCATGAATTTGTCTAAAGCACCGGAGAAAGGTAGCGGTGGAGAGAGTTTTGGTGGGGGAATAAAGGTGTTAAGTTTGGGCATGTTGAATGAACAGACAGTGGCCCATGCAGGACACTGTGTCAAACAGACAGCTAGAGATGTGGGACTGCATAAAGAGTCAGCAGCAGAGAGATGACAGCGGAGTGTTTGTGAAGACATGAGGTCAGACAGGGATGAGATGCAGAAGCAGACAAAGAGGAGGGAGCCAGAACAGAGCTTTGAGGGACACAGATATAGCTCCCTCCCTGCTGTCTTTCTGTTTCACTATGCAGTCTGTGTAGACACCCGAAAAGTGGGGCAGACCCTGACTCCTCAGCATGCCCTGGACTCGCTCCTTCTGCCTAAAACTTAGCCAAGGAAGGGCCCACTCCTGTGAGACCCTGAGCAGCTCTGGATTAACTGATATTTAAACACAGCATAATTTTGCCATTCAAATTTACTCATTTGAGCCTTAATCTTGCAAGATGCTGAATGCCCTCCCCTCCCACTGGCCGAAGCCTGAAGTGCTTAGCCAGGAACCCCACTGAAAAAGCAATAATGAGAACCCCAGGCAGTTATACAGTCAATGAAACATCCTATTTTTGCAGTTGGACTAGGGGAAGGGGCAGGAGAGTATTTATTTTACTTTTAGTCATTGGGGTGAGCTTCTTCGTGAGGTATTGCATCACTTAATCCCATCACTTGTGAGTGGTGCTGTCACAGCTGATTCAGGAAGACAAAATAGAAAAAAGAGTCAGGGTGCTCCCTCTCCAGACATGCATCTACAGACGTACACAAACGCTGGGCTAGACTGTGACTTGAACTACCTGCCCAGGCAAGGGAGTAAACCCCCCACCCTCCCTTATGCCCCTGAATGGGCTGCCTAGTTCTGGCTGTGAAAGAGTAAGTAGGCATTCCCTTTGGGTGTGGAAGAGAAGAGTGGGGAATGGGGGAAAGGCATGGGGACTGCTGCCGTTGACGTACAGCCGTGGGATCCTCCATAGCCTCTGAAGCAGGGGAGAAATTATGACTGAGGGAAGTGTCTCTGAATCAGCATTTCTCTAAGAGTGCCTGTGGGGTGCTGCAGATCACACACCATTTCTTCCTCAAGTCACAATCTAGCCTATTGTGTACAAACAATGCTGTGTGCATGCACATGCTAATTACCTCAGTCCAGTGGTGAGAATGGCAGCATCCTGCCACAAAATGGGAGCCTCGGTCTGCTGGAAATTAATTTCATAAATAAATAAAATACAAGGGAAATATTTCTGACTCTGCTGTACTTTCATTTATCCTATCAATTTTGTGTCATTTTCTTAGCTGAATGAGTTCTTTCAAATGGCACTGAACCGGGGTATAAGATGAAAATACAACAAAATTGCTGTTTTTTTCCCTTCGGTGTGTCGTCTGGCCTAAGATATTCAGACTTCCAAACAGGGTCTTAGAATGGTAATTTTGATAATGCACTGCTGGTTATCTTTAGATAACAGTAATGCATATAAAAGCCTAATAATTATGTAGCTTCTCTGATTTAGGTGTCAAGATGTATAAAGGAAATACCAAGGCATAATAAAACCATAGAAATTTTCTAAAGTCGCACAGAATAATTTATAAATTTACATTAATATCAATCTGTATTTCTCCCCTGCTTCTACATGTTCAATAACTGCTCAGCCAAGGAAAGTCTACAAGTTAGACCAGGAGACTGAGGGTCTAATTCATCTCTCGTTTACACAGCTGTACATTGGTAGTCTACTGAAGTCAATCAGGTTACACTGATGTAAATGAAAAGAGAATCAGTTAAAAAAGAAACAGTAAGAGGACCAAAAAAATGCCATAAGGGCTAAACAGCAGAGTAAAAGATGTTGTTGAAGACAAGAAGGCCCGGTTTGACAGAGCCCTGGCTGGGATGATTCAGTTGGGGTTGATCCTGCTTTGAGCAGGGGGTTGGACTAGATGACCTCCTGAGGTCTCTTCCAATCCTAATCTTCTATGATTCTATGAAAAAGGTATCCTTTAAAAATTGGAAGTCAAATCCTAGGGAGGAAAATAGAAAGGAGCATGAAATCCGGCAAGCCAAGTATAAAAGTATAATTAGGCAGGCCAAAAAGGAACATGAAGAGCAACTAGCAAATGACACAAAGTCTAACAGCAAAAAAATGTTTTAAGTACATCAGAAGCAGTAAACCTGCCAAACAATCAGTGGGGCCACTGGACAACCGAGGTGCTAAAGGAGCACTCAAGAAAGACAAGGCATTTCAGAGAAGCTAAATGAATTCTTTGCATCATTCTTCACTGCAGAGAATATGAGGGATATTACCACATGTGAGCCATTCTTTTTAGGTGACAAATCTGAGGAACTGTCCCAGACTGATGTGTCAATAGAGGTCATTTTGGAACAAATTGAGAAATGAAACAGTATTAAGTTATGAGGACCAGATGGTTTTCACCCAAGAGTTTTGAAGGAACTCAAACATTAAATTGCAGAACTAACTGTTGTATGTAACCTATCACTTAAATCAGCCTCTGTACCAGATGACTGGAGGATAGCTAATGTGACACCGATTTTTTAAAAAGGCCTCAGTGGCACTATTGGCAAATACAGATCAGTAAGCCTACCTTCAATGCTAAGCAAATTGATTGAAATTATAGTAAAGAACAGAATTATCAGACACACAGATGAACAAGACATGTTGGGGAAGAGTCAACACAGCTTTTGTAAAGGAAAATCATGCCTCACCAATCTATTAGAATTCTTTGAGGGTGTCAAGCAAGTAGATAAGGGTGAGCCAATGGATATAGTGCAGTTAGATTTTCAGAAAGCCTTTGACAAGGTCCCTCACCAAAGGCTCTTAAGCAAAGTAAGCAGTCATGGGATACAAGGGAAGGTCCTCTTATGGATCAGTGACTGGTTAAAAGATAGGAAACAAAGGATAGGAATAAACAGCTTTCACGATGAAGAGAGATAAATAGTAGGGTCCCCCAAGGATCTGTACTGGGACCAGTGCTGTACAACATATTCATAAATGATCTGCAAAAAGGGGTAAATGCTTAGGTGGCAAAGTTTGCAGATGATACAAAATTATTTAAGATAGTTAAGTTCAAAGCAGACTGTGACAAGTTACAAAGGGATCTCACAAAACTGGGTGACTGGGCAACAAAATGGCAGATAAAATTCAATGTTGATAAGTGCAAAGTAATGCACATTGGAAAAAATAATCCCAACTATCCATTCAAAAAGATGGAGTCTAAATTAGCTGTTAGCATTCAAGAAAGAGATCTTCGAGTCATCATGGATATTTCTCTGAAAAGATCTGCTCAGTTTGCAGTGGCAGTTAAAAATATAACAGAATGTTAGGAACCACTGGGAAAGGGATAGATAATAAAATAAAATATCATAATGCCACTATATAAATACATGGCATACCCACACCTTGAACACTGTGTGCAGTTCTGGTTGCTCCATCTCAAAAAAAGATATCTCACAATTGGAAAGAGTACAGAGAAGGGGAAAAGAATGATTAGGGGTATGGAACAGCTTCCATATGAGAACAGATTAAGATGACTGGGAGAGTTCAGTTTAGAAAAGCGGTGACTAAGCGTGGCGGGGGGAGATAAGATAGATGTGTATAAAGTCATCACTGGTGTGGAGAATGTGAAGAAGGAAATGTTATTTACCTCTTTGTATAATACAAAAGCCAGGGGTCCCCCAACGAAATTAATAGGCAGCAGGCAGAGAACAAACATAAGGAAGTACTCCTCTACACAAAACACAGTCAACCTGTGGAACTTGTTACCAGGGGATGTTGTGAAGGCCAAAAGTATAACTGGGTTCAAAAAGAACAGGAGTACTTGTGGCACCTTAGAGATAAACAAATTTATTTGAGCATAAGCTTTCCTGGGCTATGCTTATGCTCAATTACATTTGTTAGTCTCTAAGGAGCCACAAGTACTCCTGTTCTTTTTGCTGATACAGACTAACATGGCTGCTACTCTGAAACCTGGGTTAAAAAAAAGAATTAGATAAATTCAAGGAGGATAGGTTAGAGACACAGCCCATGCTCCGGGTGTCACTAAATCTCTGAATGCCAGAAGCTGGAACTAAGGATGACAGGGGATGAATAACTTAATAGGTGTCGGGTTCTGGTAGTTCTCTCTGAAGCATCTTACACTGTCCACTGTCAGAAGATGGGTTAATGGGTTACATGGACCATTAATCTGAGCCAGTATGGCCGTTCTTATGTTCTTGGTGACAGGACTGGATCTCTTTTGTCACAATTACTCCTACTGTCCCAAATTATGCTCTCGGTTATACCTGTGCAAATGTGAAGTAAATACACTGGGCCAGCTCCTGGGGTTTGACCTTCCAACTGGTTCAGTGGGGAGTTGAAAGGTGGCTTTGCAACATCTTTACACCAAACTTGTTTCAGGGCTGGTAGTTGCCGTTGCTATCCAGATGTTGAACTTAGGGCTACTCTATGTTGCCCGTGCTCTGTGTGTCCCCAGTCTTCTAAAATCTTTCTGGTGCCTGAGGACCAGAAAGATGCTATTACACTTTGGGGAATTTAGTAAAGAGCCACCAAAATGCTTTAGTGGCTGTAATGATCCTTTCAAGAGGTGAAATAAAAAGAACTGAACATGAACTCATATTTTACATTGGCCCAGCAATAACCAAGGGGGAACATTATCATTATAAATTGTGACTGCTATGTGATGGTTCAAGATGCCATGTGACTGCCATGTGATAGACAGGACACAGGGGCTGTGAGGAGATACTGTGAAAGGTGGATGGAGGGAGTGAGGGGATGCAGTCACTGGGGTGGTGGGTAGGAGGCAGATTTAGGTGTTCCAGGGGAATGGGGTGCAAGGAAGTGGGGAGACTAAGAGGGAGTAGAGGACAGTAATGGGGGTAGGAGATGTAGGGGGTAGAATGGCAGTACCCCAGCATGGGGGCAGTGGTGGGGAAATTGAGTCCTTTCTGAGCAGCCAGGGGAAAGTAGTGTCGCAGTGTTGCCAACTCTTGCAAACTAATCATGAATCACTGGATTCTGGCACCTGCAGGTGGAGCTGTCAAGATGACATGAGAAACTCCTCTGATCCTGCGATTTTCAGGGTTGGGCATGTGAGCAGATCACTTTGCAAGAGCCTTAGGGCTAAGGCCACAGGCCTGCCCTGTCACTGAGCCATGGGGCCATACAGCAGAGAGAAGGTCCAGGGGCACAGGGAGGCATGAGAAGGGAAGAAGTCAGGGAAGTGGTTTTGCTGGGTCCTTAGTAGAGAAGTTGCAGGCATCAGGAGGAAGAGAAGGCTGCTTGTCACGGCAGTCATAGGAAATGGATGGCAGTTCCCCTGTCTTGGGGTGAAGAGAGGGTAAGTGAAATCTCCTGTGACAGGTTGGGTCACAGACACCCCCTTGGGACTGCCACCTGATGTGCTGAGACTACCTCTGAGCCCGTTTTCTCTGGCAGCTTGGGACTTCAGTGCCCTGTCTTGTTGAGACAGACCCACTAGCCTGCTGCAAACACAGATCCAGGTCTGAACCACGTCGCCCACAAGCTGCAGGCTTAACTGAAAACAGCTTAAGAAGTGCTCCTGTCTCTAGCACCCAGATACCCAGTGCCCAATGGGGTCCAAACCCCGAATAAATCCGTTTTACCCTGTATAAAGCTTATACAGGGTAAACTCATAAATTGTTCACCCTCTATAACACTGACAGAGAGACACTGGCACAGCTGTTTACTCCCCCAGGCATTAATACTTGCTCTGGGTTAATTAATACACAAAAAGTGATTTTATTAAATATAAAAAGTAGGATTTAAGTGGTTCCAAGTAATAACAGACAGGACAAAGTGAATTACCAAGCAAAATAAAATAAAACATGCAAGTTTCAGCCTAATACAGTAGGAAACTAAATACAGGTAAATCTTACCTTCAGAGGTGTTCCAATAAGCTTCTTTAACAGAGTAGACTCCTTTCTAGTCTGGGTCCGGCAATCACTCGGACCCCTGTAGTTACAGTCCTTTGTTCCAGTTTCTTTCAGGTATCTCTTTGGGGTGGAGATGCTATCTCTTGAGCCAGCTGAAGACAAAATGGAGGGTTTCCAGGGCCGTGTATAGTCTTTCTTTTGTGGGTCATCACAGCCACAAGATGGGATCTCTAGCCACCTGGGCAAGTCACATGTCTATGAATGATTCAGCTTTTTGCAAGCCGACGCCATTGTTGACATGTTAGTTTGAACCTTCCCAGGAAAGCTCAGATGTGGGTTGGCATCTCCCAAAGTCCATTGTTAGTTAAGTATTCCCAATTACTTGAATAACCCCTTCACGCTGTGTTGACCAAATCTGTCTTTTGTGCCTCCTACAGCAAACACTTTAAATACAAGCATCGAGCGAAAGCTTATAACTTCAGATATAAAAATGATACATGCATACAAATAGGATTAATATATTCAGTAGATCATAACCATTGCAAAGATATGTTACATGGCATATCTAGCATAAAACGTATGCCAGGTATGTCATATTTACACTCATAAGCATATTTCTAAAAAGCATTATGGGGTGCAACTTTACATTTCCATCTAAGCATCTAGGGAGGGGGGTGCATTTCCGTGTGCACTGAGGATCAAAAGACAGCCTGGAAAAACCTGATTAAAAAAAAAATCTCATGAGTTTGGGGGCCAATCCCATGATTTTTTATCTCTTGAGGTTGGCAATATAGTTCCCTTAAGGAGTTATAGAAACTAAAGAAAGGAGAGACTGTTTGGGTTGCTCTGATAGGGGCTGACTAGGAATAATAGTGTACAAGGAATATTTAGGTTGGATAACGAACATTTTCCTAACAGTAGGCCAGAACATGCCGTGCACAAGGGTCTTTGCCCAGATGTGCAGGCCAAGAATAGCAGTCACGTCCCCAGCATCCTTGTCCTTAGACCTGCGGGACTCTCTGCAGGTCTAGAAATCCACAGCTTAGTTGGGTGTGTGCTGGGGATGAAGCTGGGGGCAATGTGCATCATCCTTTCTTCTCTGGGAACCCCCTCGAAATGGGGGATTCCAGCAACTGCTAATGGTGAGGGGACCCTAAGAAAGGAACAAAGCGCCTCTAGAGCTGGCATAGAGACACAGGATCAATGTGTGGATGAGCCTGACCTCCAGGAGACATCCAAAGATCCATACAGATCCATACAAAGTGAGAGGACAGATATCCTGTTTTCCCCCAATGGCAGATGCAGAAGTTATGTTCTGTCATTAAAAAGGAAAATCTTGATACTTTGAGACAAACTCTTAACTGGTATAAATTGGCATAGTTCCATTGACTTCAATGGAGCAATTTACATCAATTGAGGATCTAGTCTTAGAAATTCATGGTATTTAACTTTGGGAGAGAAAGTGCTTGGTTTTGACGAAGCACTGGAAGTGGAGAGTTGATGCAGCTCAATACAGCTGTTCACACAGAGTAATTTACAGCACTTCACAACATGTATTAGTATCTCTACTGTCTACACTGTTGATAGAAAAGAAGAATTAGGAAAATAATGAGAAAATAAGTATTATATAAAGCAAACTGGTAAGGAAATTGTTAAAGTGTTTATATTTCATGCAGATACAATCAAGGACAACTCACCTACAATGGCAAGCTGTGTTTCAAAATGGCCTACAAATAATGGAAAACTAACACACAGAGATACTTGATTTAAACTAAAAAAGCTTTCAGCGTTAATGCCGTCCTTCACTATCAACCTCATTGTACCTAGGTATTTTAAAGACTTTGGAATCCAAAGCCATTTCAGACATGATATCTTGTCAGCAATCTATGAAGGATTCACTGGGGTTTGTGTATTATTATTTTGAGTGTGCATTCATGACACATGTTCATACAGTACTTTTGGGACTCATAGACTATTATCTTGGATCGCACATGAAGAAGAATAGAGCCATAAAACACACTGGGCCAAGTTCATCCCTGGCATACACTCAGTGAAATCAGTGGAATTACACCGGGGTCCATTTAATGGCATATTTTATGATGCACTTTAATCCATATTCACAGCATGCAACATAACATAAGAGCTGCATGAAACATTTGCAATGAGGCTCAAAACTCAGTCCACTAGGCTGATACTGAATCTTTAATTCTTGTGACAGGCACCATGGGGACAAGTGCACAAAAATATGGAGAAAGATTGATAGCTCAGATTTGTGGAGGGGCTCACGAAGTTTGTGGAGCAAATGTGAGCCTAGTTTCTAATTAACCTGGCATTATTTGTCATTTATGTATTCACAACCAGGAAAACTTGAGTAAGAGGTTATGTTACCTCTGTATTTGGCACTGGAGTGACTGCAACTGGAATCTGTGTCCAGTTGTGCTATCAACAGTTCAAGAAGGACACTGATAAACTGGAGAGGGTTCAGAGAAGAGCCACGATAATGACTAAAAGATTGGAAAACAAGCCATAGAGTGATAGGGCTTGTCCTCATGGCTGAAAAAAGTGTGTTTTACCTCAGGGTAACTAACATTCATGTGCTATCATGAGGTTAAAACACAGTGAAGCCCAGACATTTTAGTTTTACTGCAAGGTAAACAACATTATCCCCAACTCCAGGGCTTGACCTCAGTGAGTTTACCTCGTGGTAAAACTAAAGTGCCTGATTTTTACTCTGTTTTTACCTTGGGATACCTCATGCATTTTAGTTACCCTGAGGTAAAAAAAAAAATCACCTCTTTTTATATCAGCAAAGAGAAGGGCATAGACTCAAGGAGCTCAATCTATTTAGCTTTAAAAAGAAGAGGTTTAAGGGGGGACTTGATCACAGGTCATAAGCACAGGCATAGCTTGACTTCTGTTTTGGGGGGGGAGGGCAGCTCCAGCCAGGCCAATGCGGTCACTTGTGGGGGGCAAATTCCATGGCTGTCTGAGGCTTGCAGTTTGGGGGGGGCACTGCCCTTCATGTTTCCCCAAACTACTCCCATGATCATAAGTACTCCTTGGGAACAAAAAAAATGATTATGGGTTCTTCAGTCTATCAGACGGCTGGAAGAAGCAGCTAGACAATTTAGACTAGAAGTAAGGTGCACATTTTTAACTGTGAGGGTAATTAACCACTGGAGCAACACGTAGAGATGTGGTGGATTCTCCATCGCTGGCAATTTTAAAATCAAGATGGGATGTTTCTCTAAAAGATCTGCTGTTGTTCCAACAGGAATTAATTCAGGGAAGTTTTATGGCCTGTGCAATGCAGGAGGTCAGACTAGATGGTCACAGTGGTCCCTTTTGGCTTTATAATCTACAAAATCGTATGAAACCATAGCTTTTCCGTGAGAAATTAGCTGAAACTTGTAGGCTTTGGCTGAGATTTTTGCATTCATGTTGTGAAACCACTGGCCACTAGAGAAGAGTGTCTCACACCCTTGTGAATCAAGATCACTGAGCTAGGCCACAGCTCTGCATGACATTTGCTAGCCAAATTCTTGCACTGACTTACACCCTGTGCATCCACACTAAAGTCATTTTAGGCCAGATCCCCAGTTGGGGATAATGAGTGTAACGCTGCTGACTTCAGTGGAGTTACGTTAAATTACACCAGCTGAGGATCTGGCCCAGTGGGATTGCACGGTGTTTGTCAGTACAGAGTTTGGGAATGAAGTGCATATTTACACATGGGAGACTGGGAACAAGAAAACATTTTATAGCTAGAGAGATTATATTGACTTCTACTGTGTTTATTTATATGGGTGGCATTCAGTTCATGCCAATGTTCTTAAGGTTTTGGGCTTGACCCACTGGATTTAGTTGAAAGAGACCTCCAATGCACAATTAACACTTTTTTCCCAATTTTTTTTTTAAATAGACACAAAAATGCACTCAAACGTTAGTAGCCTGAGCCATAAATAACCACCTGTGAGCAGTAGGTGCCATTGTCTAACCTCCTGTTTACATGCAGAGTTGCAGCCATTTAACTTAGGGTATGTCTATACTACAGCGGCTACACCAGCCGAGCTATGTCTCTGCCCATGTGCTGCTGTAGAGCCATAGAATAGATGCTTCCTACATCAACAGACGTGGTTTTCCCATCAATATAGGTAATCCACCGCCCTGAGAGGTGGGTCAATGGGAGAACTCTTCCAGTGACCTACCATGGGAATTAGTTTAACCTAGCTACATCACACAGGTGTGAAATTTTTTCACAGTCCTGAACCACATAGCTAGGTTGACCTAACTTTTAGGTGTAGAGCCGGTTTGAAGCTGTGATGTTAAATTGATTTAGTTAAACTGATCAAAAAGGTTGTGTAAAAACTCTTATTTGGGTTTAAACAGGCTTGTTTTTGAGTCTTAAATTCCTTAGGGAAAGGTTTAAGATAAGGCCTCTTATTTTCATTTATTTTCATGAGAAAGTTGCAGTGGTTTCACTTAAATCAATTTTTAATCTGATTTAACCAATCCCAATTGAGGGAAAGTAAACTGACAATAAGAGTGTTCACACAGTGGTTTGAAATGTTTTAAGTAAATTGGTGCAAAAATTGTGTGTAGGAGAAATAGCTGGGATACAATAAGATTCTCTCTTCCATCCGACCCAAAATGTTGCCAATTTTGCCAGTTTAAGAATGGAACTTGAAATTAACATTGGTAAGAACGAGGTCTCAGTAAATTTATTCTAATTATCACAACAATATTTTGTAAGTATATAGGTCCAGATTCTCAAACGTTCAGATTTCAATGGGAGTTAAATACCTAAATACCATTGAGGAGCTGGGACGTAGCGCTTTTCATTTTCAAGGCGCTGTGCCAACATCAACCAATCAATCAATTGAATTCCTAACTTGCTGGTAATATGAGTAGCTTTAATCTCTCTTGATTAAAGCTGAGAATGAACGCTCTGATTTCCTGCTTCAATTTAGAGAAAACAGATTGTAACCAGAAATATAAAAGTTGCTGACCCATTGGAATGCTAATGGCCTTTTAGAATTCCTGCTTGCTCAGAAAAGCAGGCCATGATCTTCGCAGGAATAGACAACAGACATTCTGAAGACAGAGACGATAGGCTTAACAGAGCCATCACAGGAATATGGATAGTATGTTAAAAGCTAGCATTTCCGGGAATCTAGGGGATCTGGAATAAGGGCAGGTTGCCATTTCGGTTTGGTACTGAAGTACTTTGTTGGCTGTGCTAATCCTACATGTGTATAGGGATAGGAGAAGTAAATGCATTAAAACAGGATGCATCACAATCAGCTACCAGGAATAGAGGGCTAAGCATCCTTTTTGTATTTGTAAAAATCTTCAAAGTAGAACTGGTTTTAGTAACTGCCCTATATCCTCTGTGAGCAGACACATTTCATGTACACCATGCTGCTACTGGAGACAGGGAGAAGCAGGGATGTTTCCATAACATGATGTGATGAGTTAATAGATTTTCCCTAAATTTAATCTACTCGCTCAAACTCAGGTTTCAAGCCTGTTGACCTGTATTTGTGGATAGTAGGTCCTCCTCTCATATCAGCCTGAGGGACAAATTCTGAGGTGACGCATAAGAGTGTGTGTAAATAAATTACATCTTGGTATTCATCTCTGAATTTGGTCTTATAATCATATTTGCAACATCCATACATGCTCTGCTTTTGCAGATGAGTTATAATATTTAGAAACAAGAGTTTACACTAGAAACCCTGACTAACCCTTAGCAGTAGCAGTGCCAGCAGCTGCCAGTAGGTTGACTGGAAAAAAATCAATCGTGTTATGCAGAAGCTTCTGATATTCTCTGATTCCACACACACCCCCCCGCTCCCCATCCCTTTGTTACTATAGCAATCTCCTCCTTTATTAATCTCTTGCTTTTGTACTTGCATCTGGAAACATATTGGAAACGTAGTGAAGTGCTCTTGATTTAGTTTTCCTGTCTACATTTTTTCGATGGTATCACTTGCCCTTCATTTCACATAGTTGTATTTTGTTACTTTGGGGTTGGCAATCACTCCCATCTACAGTCTTTATCAGATGACATTCTCCTTCCCAATTTAATGTCTGTGAGGGGCATCTCTCATCTCTTCAAAAAAGACTTGTGCAAAAAAGAAATTAAAATAGCTTCTGCAGACTCTCCTATTCATGTACAATAGGTTCAGACAATCAGGGACTTGCACCAGTGACAACACACCAGCAAACTCAGCTCACCATTCAAAAATACACCTGGCGTGGGATAAGGACACCCTGTCCCCCTCTTGAGTGGGGCAAGGGCATTGCAGCCCTGTCCCTAAGTCCATCTGACCACCCTTAACCTCAGGGCATCCTGGCCTAGTGGCTGGAGTCAATATAGGTGCCTTCTTCCTCAGGGCTGTGTGGTCCAATGGCCAGCGTCAGTATAGGTATGGTTTAATGGCTGGAGGGGGATGGGCCACCTCCCGGGAGGGGGGTAACCAGGATGGGGGACCTGGGCCCTCCCTATTCCCCCGGGTCCCAGCCCAGGGCCCTGTCAGCGGAGTGTGTACTCGCCATCAGGTCAACGGAGATCTGACCGAAATATGCTGATTTAGCTTTTGGTTCTGCAACCATATCAATGTATAGTCCCCCTGGGCCACATCCTACCCTTTCTCCTGAAGTGGTGGTCTGGGCATCTCCAGGGTCTCCGGGTTCCTCAGCCTGTTCAGTTCTCAGTGGCTTCGCCCTCCTTTGGGTGTCTTCAGGTAGCCAGGTGTCTGCCTGGGTCTCGGCTGGTCTGGCTTCTGCAATCTGGGGCTTCAGCAGCTCCCAGGCTGGAGCTGGCAATGTGTGTCCTCCCTGCTTGCCAGTCAGCCCTGACTGAGCTGAGCTGCTCTCTTTTGTACTGGGACCCGGTGGGAGAGTGCGCAGCAGGGGTGAGGGGGTATGGCTTCTTCAGCCTGCCCTGTTCAGTGTGGGGCAAATACACCCCGTCACAACACCATGAACAGTTGCACTGAAATTTTCACCGATATCCAGGGAGTGGGGGTTGGTGATTGCAAACTTAGACCAAACTTGTGCTGATATGAAAAATCCTGCAGGAAATCCTGATTTTTGTGGAAACAACTCAGAAAAGGGGCTACGCTGAACACTTTTTTTGATGAGTTGAGTGTTTGTTACAGCTCATTTTTATTTTAGGTAGAAATTGGTCATGGAGGTGGTGATCAGCTCTGAATCCAGATTAGGGGCCTGATTCTCTTATCATGTACACCAATTTTACATCAGCGCAACTCCACTGACTTTAATGACATTACTCCCAATGTAATAGAGTTACTCTGGAAGAGAGAAAAATCAGGTCCTAGGTGTATGTTATGGATCAGAGTCTGGTCAGAGATGGAACAAAACCATGTGTTGCAGACAAAAAACACAATCACTACATAAATGACACAGATGAGGAAAAGAAACTAGAACCCTGATCTGACAGCTCCAGAAACAAAGGCCTTAATCATTTAGATGAAAGAAGATCTCTCCTGGCTATCCTTGGCTGTTGGTCCCTTGTCCTCAATGTGAATCAGCTAGTACAGGGAGTCAAGATGATACATACAAAGAATGTGTTTTACAGTGACTGATTCATGCTGGATATCAGAGCTGATAGCACCAAAACCTCCTGAACTGTTCTTCAGAACTTTTGCTCTCATATGGTAGGACGGTTGAATGATCTTGGAGGCCATCAACGATTGTGGACATCTCATGAGAACAACTATCATGAAATACTTTAACAAACCTCTGCTGAAAACTGGTAAGAACATCCATTCTTGTGAGATTTCAATAGCATCCATACTAGATATGGGTAGAACAAGCTTCCACACCACTGTCCCTGTAAGATGCCTCAGCTTGGACCTGATGGGACCATGTCTGTAGGTTACTGAATAGCAAAACTTCATGACTGTCTTTGATTCCAGCTCAGACTGTCAACAAAGATGCCACTTGGTACCAAAATGTGGAATTGTTTTTTCTGATGTGGCATCTGTCCACCAAACTATAGAAGTCAATTTCATCTGGCTCTAAGAATCTAACTTTGATTCAGTTTAATAGGAGTTGTTATATTTGGAAAGTAACTTTTTGAAAAATAAATATGCTGTCTTCTGAAACAAAAACATTTCAGCAGAGCCTATCTAACTGCACCTAGCTTGTGAACATAGCTGCTATTGTCTCATGGAAAAGGTTAACATTCAGAAAGTTTAATTCCTCCTTTCTAGCAAAATCACCGTAATTAAATTCTAAGTATAACAGATGGACAATTGGCCCCCCTAAATAGAGATATTTATGTGAATATCACTGAACTAATTGATGCTTGGTTGTATCAAAAGGAGCCACACAAGATGCTTTCATGGTGTCAACATTTGTGAATGTGACTTACTGCATTAATGACTTCCCATAGAGAGCATTATCTTAAGTAAAAAAGATTCTGAGACCCAATTTATTTTCCTGATCAATGTATTTGTCTGCAAAGAAGACACAGAGTGCTGGCTTTACAGTAAATTACACATCTGTAGCAATATAGATGAAGCATACACTAGCCCCATTTGATGACAAAGAAATTACATCAGAAAAATTAGAGTTTCTAATCATCTTTATATTGCGTCATCTTAGGAAAAGTAGTGTTAAAAATGGATAGAGCCATGATTAATTTCTATTCATTTTATTTATAACTACCAAGCAGGGGCCCAAATTTGAACACCCTCATCAATTTCAAACTTGGGAGAAGTTCCGATCCACATCTCTTTGTTAAAGATGGACTTGAAGCACAAATGGATCCAGATGAAAACATCAGATCCAAATCTCCCTCAAACTTTGAGGAAGTTCATATTCAGATCAGAAATTCATGATTTAAACCCATGTCCAAAAACTACAGACTATGGCCATTACAGGACTTGTCTGGTGGACCCATAAAATATCTGCAAAATGTAAAGTTTTCTGTTAAGTTTTTAATCTTTGTGTTTTTGTTAAAACTCTGCAAAATGTGAATTATTTATTATTTGTAATTTGATAGCACTAAGAATCCCCAGTGAGGGCCCACTGTGCGGGTCCATAGGTTAGCAATGTGCACAATTTGATGCAATTGGTGGTGGACAAGAGGGCAATGTCACCTCAAGAGGAGACAAGACCAAATGAGTAGGGAAGGGCAGAGTTCTGAATCAAGCCTTGAGTGCATCCTGGAAGCGGGAGGAGTCAAAGTCAACCTCCTGGGTTGGCAGGTGACAGAAAGGTTGGTGTATTTTCAACAATGACATACAAGGGAAGAGAGTTTGGCTGAGAAGTTCAGGACCTCACATTTGCCCAGGACAAGTTTAAACTGCCAGTGAGACACTGGGATGAGATGTCAGAAAAACAGACATTTTGGTCAGGCGCAAGCAATATAAATTCATGTTAAATACTACTCTACATGTTAAATAATACCCCTTCCATAACCTAGCGAGAGTACATCGGGCACTGCTCTGCATTTGTTTCAATCCATTTGAGTTTTAATTAGACGTTGCTCATTTTATCATGGTTTTTCCTTTAATAGTGGTTTTCAGACAGAATACTCGGAAGTGCGAGTTTATTCACCCCCCCCCCCTTGTTTAGGATTATTTCTCAGATCCCTTCTCTCAGAGCTGCCATGTTGCCTTTCTGTTATCTCCTATATGTAGGAAAACTGTAAACATGATTCTTCTTATCTCCTGGGAAAGGTTAACAATCAGCAAGTCTAATGCCTTCACTCATGGCAGAATCATTGTAATTCAGTCCTCAGTGAAACAGATGGACAATTGCACTGAATAAATAAAGATATCTTTGTAAATATCACTGAACTAATTGATGTTCCTCTAAACCAAAAGAAGGAAAACAAGATACTTACATGTTGTTAACAGCTGTGCGTATAATTTACTGCTTTAATGACTTCTTATACTAAGTCACTATCATGGGCACAAAGATTTCAGGATCTAATTTATTTTCTTGATCAGGGGAGCTGAATGCAAAGATGACACACGGTGCTTGTTGTATAGTAAATCACATATCTACAGCAATAAAATGCACACATCCTTTAATATATGTTTTTCCCGAGGAAAACGTCCACATCGGGATTTACATTTCTCATTTGCGCTGTTATCTAAGGGGTTTTCTTCTTTAAAGCATTTTCTGAAATACTTCTCGCTTGTTTTAAAGACAGAGGCACAATTTCTACCCTCTGTTACTCTGATGTAAATCCTGAGCAACTCCATGGAGATTCGTGGGATTCCTGCAGATTTACAATGATGTAACCAAGAGCAATATTTGCTGTTTGAGGGTGGATCTTGTCATTCAGGCCACAATACCGAATATGATTCTCCTGCCAACAGGCAAATAAGAAGCATAGCACATCAGGCGTTTAGGTTCAGAACAAAAGGCCTGATTCTCATCTCATTTGCACTGATTTTCCAATGGGGTAACTCCATTGTTTTATGTAAGTGAGATCAATAGTCAGCCCCAAAAAGAAACGTCTATGTAGTGACATTTATGAGAGCTGCTTTGTCTCTGGATCCTGGAAGTCTTTAACACAGCACCTCCCAACATTTCATGGAAAGTGTCTTAGGGTGTGTCTAGACTGCAATCCACATTGCGTTTGCAGCTCAGGCTGACATACCTGAACTAGCTTTAATCTAACTAGCTTGGGTCCCAGAGCAGCGAAGCCATAGCAGCGCTCACGTCAACGTGGACTGTACAAACCTACCCAGAACCCCGGGTAATGACTTGCAGGGCCTGCACTGAAGCTTGCCCTACTGCAGCATTAGCTGGGAACCCAAGCTAGCTAGATTGAAGCTAGCTCTGGTCTGTCAGCTCAAGCTGCAATCACACTCTGTGACTCCAATGTAGCCATTCCTTCATTTCACTGGAGGAAGGTTACTAAGTGGAGACCTCCTTGCTAGGATTCTCCTGCAGGCAGCAATCTCAATGACTCCCTACCCTGCGTCAGCTCCCTTCTCCCATTCTTGACTTAATGATGAGCCCAGCAATCAGGCTGGTTCTGGATGTGCAGCTGCTACCTGTCTCCCATTCAAGCACACACTCTCTTACCTGCATTGCAGCTTATGTTGTGAATGGAACTTAAAGCAAGCAAAAGTCCACTGTTGTTTAGAGAACACATAACTGAATGGAAAGCATGAAAGAATTCAGCATAAAAGGCCAAATCTTCCCAGCTCTGCAGTTGGTCAAAAAGCCTGAAAAATCTACATGAATATTTTTAGGTTTTGTTTTGTTGTTGTTGGGGAAAAAAAATCAAATTTTGAATGAAAAATCTCATTGAAAACTCAGATATCAGAAAAATTCAATCAGATTGATCACAAGATCAAGGATTACCTATATTTTAAAATCTTTGGGGCAGGGATTGCCTTGTGTTGTGTTTGTACAGCACCTA
The DNA here is from genome assembly GCF_965140295.1 of Lepidochelys olivacea. NCBI lineage: Eukaryota > Metazoa > Chordata > Testudines > Cheloniidae > Lepidochelys > Lepidochelys olivacea. The sequence goes on from NC_140412.1 coordinate 15,244,024, forward strand.
GCACAATGGGGCCTGGTCCAGGACTTGACCTTGATATAACTAGTAAATAATAGTTCATATGAGGTTTGCAGTAGTGCCTGTTTTTGGCTGGGCTAGAAGTACTATGAGAACAACCATTCTTTTTGCACTTCCAGTTTTGCTCTTGGCTGTAGCAGGATGGAAATCAGCAGTTTTAGTTTGGGGAAAGAGGAAATTTTAATGGATCCAGGCCACAGTTACACTGTCCCAGGTAGTGACAGAAGGGATGGGATGGACAAGATCAATTGCATAGCAACTGCGTCCAATTTTAACACACAGAAAATGAAAACAATTAATTTAAACAATGTGTAACTTTCTTCCCCCTATGACTCCTTCCAAAAATCCAAATCTCTGAGCACTGAATAATTCAAGTTTTACAACATTTATGTATTTCAAATACCCACTGAGTATTACATTTCCTTTGCTGCTGTTCCAACTCAGACATCAAAAACCCTTTTTCATGTGTTTTTCACCCCCCTTCTCTTCCAAATCAATGCTAGATACACAGAATTGCTAGTGGATGCACTGCTGACTCAAGTAATCTGTGATAACTCTCTCTCCTGACAGATAACATGCTGCACTATATTGCACAGCCACTTTCACACTGGTAATGTGCAATTCTAATTCCAAAAGTGTTTGAACATAATGTTTCCATCCCACAGACTAATCCTTCACCTCGGTTTTCTTTGAAGACTTAATTCTCACATCACAGGCCCAGTGTTCTTAGCAGACTCTCTAGCAGGCTTAGAGAACTTCTAACTCATGACCTTCCTTTTTCTCTTGTTGCCACAAATCACAACATGGTGTGTATAGCTCATTGCTCGCTGCCGCAAGTTGTATTCAGAATTCTCCATATCATTTTTGTATCAGTAATTGACAGGTAATAATTGTTTTACTAGTTAACACATATATGGTGACAAAAATGCGTATAAAGCATGTATTCTAATGATACAAGCTGTCAATAGGTTTTAGAAACCAGCATAAATCTGCTAATTTAGTATAACGGCAGCACCCTAGGCAGGATGGTCAAATGGTTTGGGCATAGAACTAGACTAGGACCTGAGAGACTTGAGTTCAATTTCCTGCTCTGCCACAGACCTCATGGGTGACCTGGAACAAGTCCATTAGTCTCTTTGGGCCTCAGTTCCCCATCTGTGAAATGGTGAGAATAGAACGTAAACAGAATTTGATTTTTGGAGGGAACATGCTCAGCATTTTCTGAAAAATCTGATCCCCTTTAAGGCATCTCAAAGTGGGTACCCAAAATCACTAGTCACTTTTGAAAATCTTGGCCAGAAAGTCCTGCTGGTAAACCCTAGGGACAACCAACCTCAGGCAGGAAGATTGAGAAGAGGTTTATGGCATATTACTGTTGTGAGTTACTAGTAAAGTATGTGTGTTTAGGCACTAACTCAGCATCTCTGTGTGTTCTATTAAGGAAGTAACTCAGTCTATTCATCACGCTTTACAGAAAAGACACACTATCCCTGCCTCGAGAGCTTCCAGTCTACAAATATAGAAACACAGCAAACAAGGACAGCAGATAAGGACAGGGAAAGAGGAGCAGTACAACAGCAGCAAATAAAGGACATGGAAAACATATTAGAGAGACAAGATGGGTGAAGTAATATCTTTTATTGGACCAACTTCTGTTGGTGAGAGAGACAAGTTTTCGAGCCACGCAGAGCTCTTCTTCAGGTCTGGGAAAGGTAATCCTAGTGTCACAGCTAAATGCAAGGTGGAACAGCTTGTTTAGTATAAGTAGTAACACATATTCTAAGGGTATGTCTACACGGCAATGAAAAACCTGTGGCTGACCCATGACAGCTGACTCAGGCTTGCGGGGCTTGGGCTACGGGGATCTTTCATTGCAGTGTAGACTTCTGGGCTTGGGCTAGCCTGGGTTCTAAGATCCTGCAAGGTGGGATGAGACCGGCATTCTACAATGGAACAGCCCTGCGATTCGGCTGGCATGGGTCAGCCGCGGGTTCCTGGCTGCACTGTAGACATACCCACAGAGACTGTTCAAGGTCGAGTGGCACATTAACACCTCTGCAGTCATAGGACAAAAAGAGAAGGTCAATGGGTTATAGACTGTTGTAATAAGTCATAAATCCAGTGTCTCTGTTCAGTCCATGATTTCTAGTGTCTAGCAGAGTCGTGAATTTAAGCTCCCAGGCTCATCTTTTGAAAGTGTTGCGCAGGTTTCCTTTGCAGATGAGGACTGATAGGTCAGGTATAGAGTGACCGCTTTGTGAAAAGTTTCAGAGTAGCAGCCGTGTTAGTCTGTATTCGCAAAAAGAAAAGGAGGACTTGTGGCACCTTAGAGACTAACCAATTTATTAGAGCATAAGCTTTCGTGAGCTACAGCTCACTTCCTCAGATGCATATCGTGGAAACTGCAGCAGGCTTTATATATACACAGAGAATATGAAACAATACCTATTCCCACCCCACTGTCCTGCTGGTAATAGCTTATCTAAAGTGATTTCCAGCACAAATCCAGGTTTTCTCACCCTCCACCCCCCCACACAAATTCACTCTCCTGCTGGTGATAGCCCATCCAAAGTGACAACTCTTTACACAATGTGCATGACAATCAAGCTGGGCTATTTCCTGCATAAATCCAGGTTCTCACATCCCCCCACCCCCATACACACACAAACTCACTCTCCTGCTGGTAATAGCTCATCCAAACTGACCACTCTTCAAGTTAAAATCCAAGTTAAACCAGAACATCTGGGGGGGGCGGGGGTAGGAAAAAACAAGAGGAAACAGGCTACCTTGCATAATGACTTAGCCACTCCAAGTCTCTATTTAAGCCTAAATTAATAGTATCCAATTTGCAAATGAATTCCAATTCAGCAGTTTCTCGCTGGAGTCTGGATTTGAAGTTTTTTTGTTTTAAGATAGCGACCTTCATGTCTGTGATCGCGTGACCAGAGAGATTGAAGTGTTCTCCGACTGGTTTATGAATGTTACAATTACTTCTGGGAACCTACTACAGGACAGGCCTAACAAAGAAAATAACAGAACGCCACTAGCCGTCACCTTCAGCCCCCAACTAAAACCCCTCCAACGCATTATTAAGGATCTACAACCTATCCTAAAGGATGACCCAACACTCTCACAAATCTTGGGAGACAGGCCAGTCCTTGCCTACAGACAGCCCCGCAACCTGAAGCAAATACTCACCAACAACCACATACCACACAACAGAACCACTAACCCAGGAACTTATCCTTGCAACAAAGCCCGTTGCCAACTGTGCCCACATATCTATTCAGGGGACACCATCACAGGGCCTAATAACATCAGCCACACTATCAGAGGCTCGTTCACCTGCACATCCACCAATGTGATATATGCCATCATGTGCCAGCAATGCCCCTCTGCCATGTACATTGGTCAAACTGGACAGTCTCTACGTAAAAGAATAAATGGACACAAATCAGATGTCAAGAATTGTAACATTCATAAACCAGTCGGAGAACACTTCAATCTCTCTGGTCACGCGATCACAGACATGAAGGTCGCTATCTTAAAACAAAAAAACTTCAAATCCAGACTCCAGCGAGAAACTGCTGAATTGGAATTCATTTGCAAATTGGATACTATTAATTTAGGCTTAAATAGAGACTTGGAGTGGCTAAGTCATTATGCAAGGTAGCCTGTTTCCTCTTGTTTTTTCCTACCCCCCCCCCAGATGTTCTGGTTTAACTTGGATTTTAACTTGAAGAGTGGTCAGTTTGGATGAGCTATTACCAGCAGGAGAGTGAGTTTGTGTGTGTATGGGGGTGGGGGGATGTGAGAACCTGGATTTATGCAGGAAATAGCCCAGCTTGATTGTCATGCACATTGTGTAAAGAGTTGTCACTTTGGATGGGCTATCACCAGCAGGAGAGTGAATTTGTGTGGGGGGGTGGAGGGTGAGAAAACCTGGATTTGTGCTGGAAATCACTTTAGATAAGCTATTACCAGCAGGACAGTGGGGTGGGAATAGGTATTGTTTCATATTCTCTGTGTATATATAAAGCCTGCTGCAGTTTCCACGATATGCATCTGAGGAAGTGAGCTGTAGCTCACGAAAGCTTATGCTCTAATAAATTGGTTAGTCTCTAAGGTGCCACAAGTCCTCCTTTTCTTTTTGTGAAAAGTGTTCACCCACAGGGGATGCGGTGTTACTGTCTTCTATAATTTTTCTTGTGAGTTCATCTGAGAACAAGTGATTGTCTGGTTTCATCCACATAGTTGTTTTGGGGGCATTTAGTGCACTGGATGAGGGACACCATGAATTGTGATAGGCATGTGTAGGACCCGTGGATCTTGAAAGGTGGGTTTTCGGGGGTGTTGATCATCAAAGCAGTGGAGATATGTCTGCAGGTTTTGCACCTGCATTCTGGCAGGATCTGATGCTGCTTTGAGTTGGTGTGTCCTGGTCTGTGTGGATCTTGCTTCTGATGAGGAGCTTGGAGAGGTTGGGGGGTTGTTTTGACGGCTAGAAGTGGGAGCTCAGGAAGAGCTCAGTGTAGCTCCAAAGGTTGTCTCTCACCAACAGAAGTTGGTCCAATAAAAGATATTCCCTCATGTGCCCTGTCTCTCAAATATCGTGGGACCACATGACTACAACCACACTGCATACATAAAAAAATATATATTGTTTATGAAACTTGAACTTGGCCATGGAGATGGGGTGGGGAGGGAAACCATTCATGGTTCACCCACTTTTTGGCTGGGCCAGACCCAAGTGGCACTTTGTGCACCAGGTCACACCACCACTCTCTCAAATTGGAAGGGGTGAGTGTAGGGGCTCATGGGCCAGGGGAGTCAGGCTGCTTGAATGAGGGACACCTGAAAGGGGAAGAGGAGAGTTTAGGCAAGGAGGCAATTCTGTGCTCTCCCCACTTTAAATAGTGATCCACATCCCCTGGATCAGACAGTCATCTCAGAGACTAAGGGATGAAGAAAAGAAAACATAGCTGGAAGGTGAAGAAGTATGAAATTCCAGGAACACAGTAGCATTTAATTTGATTGCTGTGTGGGTTTTTCCTGCAGAAAATGGTTGCTTATTTTATTTTACCATGGGGAAAAAAGAACACAGGCACCTGGTAGGTTCAGAGAAAAGGATCATGAACATTAAAATGGCAAGAACTTCAGCATTTTCTGATTATTGCTGCTAGATGGCTTCCCCAGTTTTTTCATCAGGGTTTTTTGGATAGGAGTTACTGGAGAGCAACAGATAAAACCAGACAATATTTTTCTCGGCTTTGACTCTTCTCTTTGTAACAACAGGTGCATTTCTTGCTCTCTATCCCAGCTTGTTTTTTTTCAGCCTCTATTTCCTTCACAATTCATTTCCACAAATGTGATTATTTTCATTTTCCGCTTCATATAATGAATCATGTCTTTGTTTCGAGAGCTCTACCTCTTGATCCCCTCTGGGCTCAAATGCATGAAATGTGATACATGAGCTGTTCTATCCCATTACATTAATTAGGGATGAAGCTCATTTTCTGAAAAAAATGGCTTGAACCTCACAAAGTATTTATTAAAATGACGGCTTTTTAAATAATTATTGCAGATCCTCTCAATCAAAAATCCAATACACAGGAGAAGTGGTATATTGGAGCAAAGGACAAAAGTCAAACTGACATGGTTGAACACTAATATTTACTGTAGAGAGGTGCTTTTTGTTGAATTCTAGTGGGAGATACTTTAAAGAGACTGGGGATAATATCTTAGGGAATATCCAATTCAGTTTTCTGACTAGGACTTTGGAACAACCCAAGAGACTGTGCCCCAGAGAATGCACACCAGGTTTTAAATTGCACCCAATGCATTCTGGGACAGAACTGCAGGAGTTTAACTGCAGTGTCCTGTGAAAACTCATACAGTGGAGATATGGCTAAGAAAGCTCATGGAATCTAATCCAAGGCTCACTGAAGTCAATGTGAGTCTTGCCTTTGATGTTAGTGGACTTTGGATCAGGCTTAAAGTTTGTGGTTGAAAACTCCCAGTGATTTTAATGGGGCCAGGATTTCCCCCTGTGTATGACTCAGCCTCAGTGCCTTAATTCAAGAAGCTCCTCAAGCAAATGGGATTTAATATTAGTAATGACAATGGGGGGTGGCGGGGCATAGCTCCTGGGGCATTCTAGCTGGTTTCTACAAATAAGTAGAAGAGGGGCTAGTAAGGCCCACTCCCTTTCAAGTCAATGGCAAGACTCTCATTGACTTTAATGATGCAGAATCAAGTTTCAGATGAAGATTGTGATCATTAAGCGGAATTGACAAAGCTGGCATTTTTTTCTCCTAAAAGTATATTTAACACAATCTGTAATTTAGGAAAGAAGATTTGAATTATCCTGGCTATGGAAGTTATCTCAACTGGAGAGAACTTCACGAGGTGGGGGCTCAGCTACCGGTGACTGACTGGCCTGGTTCTGCCCCCATGCTGCAAATAGGCCAAGGTATCCATTGGAAGGGATCTATGGATTTTATTACTCAGAAAAAAGGAAACATTCAGGTAAGTGCAGATACATTTTCCTGTTGCTGGGTCAATGCATTGTGCGCCTTCTGATGTGTAGTCATGTCAGGGTACTCCGAACCCTGAACCAGGCTGCACATGGTGACGCCCAGTCTGCTTGAGAATCCTGATTCCTCTGGGTCAAAACACACAATTGAGTGGAATCCTCAGTCTAGGACAGAGGAACCTGTGCCCTGAGTTCTTTCAATGGCAGGGAGAGGGCATTGCATAGCTGGCGGTTGCTGCAAATGGTGTAGCATGGATGAGGAAGGGATGAATGGATTCCCCAAGCTTTCCTCCTTGCTTCCAATCCCCCACACGACATGCAGTGATAAATGTCCCAAACCTGGCACTCCTTCCTGGCCACCAAACACCAAGTGAGCCCATCAGGACCTAAGACACAGGTGCACTCTTTGTGAATGGGCCGCCTACAGTTGGGATTGCCTCCAACAGGATTGTGACCACATGACTCTGATGGTCTCAGACTCTTTTAAGCCTTTACCAAGCACTTCAAGACATCATCTACTCTGTTACACTGAAGTTATAAAAAGTGACAAAATGGGCCAAAAGTCACTAAGGTTCTGTGGCAAGGCCATGTCATTTAAGGCATTGTAGTGGGGCAGTTACCGTGCTCCTAAGAGAGAAGGCTAGGCTGATTGGGGAAGCAGCCACAGCTGGGGCCACGCCCCAATCAGGCCACAGCAGCCTATAAAAGGTCTGCTAGCCAGGCGCTCAGGCAGTCTCTCTCTAGCTGTGGAAAGAGGTGGACCTGGCTGCCTGGGAGGTAAGGGTACAGAGCAGTGCTGGGGAATGGGCAGGCTGAGCTGGGGAGCTCAGGCCTACTGACCTCCCAAGCTGTGGCCTGATAGAAAGGCCAAAGCAGGTACTGAGCTACAGTGGTGTAGCCTGGGGTTAGGCAAAGGCAGCAGGTCCAAAACCCCCTTGCCTGTGATGAGTGGTTTACAGGCTGCAGTCTGCCCCAGTGAGTGGGGGCTAGATGGTGACTGGCAGTAGCCACTGAGGCGAGGTGGGGAGACCCAGAGTGTGGGGGACACTGCCAGGGGGCAGCATCCCAGGGTGAGGAGGCACCAGGGTCTGGGAGGGACATGGAGGGCCAGTGGCAGGTGAGACTCTGGCCTGCAGAGGGCGCTCTGGGCTGGAAGAGCTAATTCCCAGGATGACCAGCAGGAGGCACCCCACTGGTGAGCCTTCGCCTTGCTACAGGCATCCTAATGTAGCTCCAGGGTCAGGGCCGGCTCTAGGCACCAGCAAAACAAGCAGGCACTTGGGGCGGCACGTTTCTAGGGGTGGTGTTCCAGTGCCGGCCAGGCCACCCCTAGAAATGTGCACCTGCCACCCCAGCTCACCTCTGATCCGCCTCCACCTACTCCCCTGAGCGGGCCACTGCTCAGCTTCTCCCCCTCCCTCCCTCCCAGGCTTGCCATGTGCCAAACAGCTGTTTTGTGTGGCAAGCCTGGGAGGGAGGCGAAGCTGAGCGGCAGCATGCTCGGGGGAGGTGGTGGAGCGGAGGTGAGCTGGGGCGGGGAGCGGTTCCTCTACCCTCCCTCCCCATTACTTCCTGTGCTCCCCCCCACCTCCGCTCTGCCTGCTCCCCTGAATGCACTGCCTCTCCCTCGCCTGAGAGGGAGGGGGGAGAAGCGGAGCAGCGGCGTGTTCAGGGGAGCAGGCAGAGCAGAGGGGAGCTGTTGCAGGTGGGGGAGCTGCAGGAAGCAATGGGGGAAGGGGGAAATGTGGCACGCCCAGGAAAGGAGGCGGGGCCAGGGATTTGGGAAAGGGGTTGGGGTGGAGCTAGGGGCGAAGGGGCATGAAAAAAAGCAGGGGTGGCCAAATTTTTGGGGCGGCAAAAATCCTAGAGGTGGCCCTGTCCAGGGTTACTCTGATGCACTGTACTGTCAGGATACGATCCTGTGAGGTGCTGAATGCCCTTAACTCCCATTGTCTCTGTCACAGAGCCTGCTGTGGGTCACAGCTGAGAAGGGCACATTCAGGACAGACTGATTAAAAAAAAAAAAGCGCAGTCACATCCCAAAACTGTTGCTTATTCTAACATTAGAGTTCACCAAGCCAGTAACAAAATGGGCCCCTGTATCACTACATAGTTAACAAAGGGCAAACAAAGTCTCCTTCAGGCGATCCAGCCCCTATCACCACCCAGAGATCTAGTCTTTGTGATGAGACGTTACTGAAAACCAGATTAATCATCCATAAAATTCTTCTAATCCCAAAGGATCAGTCCCTCCCACAGGTCAATATATATACTTTAGATCTCACTAAATACCATGGTGCAGCCAATTCCTTTAGCAAAACTATAACTAAAGATTTATTAATAATAAAGAAAAGAGTTATTAAACGGTTAAAGGAATCATATATATTACACGTGATTTCAGAATCCATGGATCAGGTTCATTGCAGTGATGGTAAGTTTGCTAGCTTGCAAAAAGTCTCTTTGAATCACCCAAAAAGACTGGGGGTCATCAGTCCCAGTCCTAACAAAGTTTCCTTTTGTTAGAAAATCACAGTCCAGAGGACTGAAGCAAAAGAAATTGTCGGTCTCCTTTTATAGTTTCAGCCCCAGTGCATGGAAAGTTACTGGCAAAAGATGGAGTCTTAGAGCACATGTCCTTATCACATGACTTTACATGCCTTGGTGAATCATGGGGCAGCTATTGCCTCAGTGCTCTCTGAAACGTCATTGGGTGAGCTGATTGTACTTACTGGGTCATCAATCAGGCTGGCTAGTCTAGATGAAAATCTGTCTTGGCGCATCACGCAATAAAACAAAGTGAGATACAAACACATAGAAAAATATGCATAACTTCATATATAATGATTACACGTGGATTTAAACAGGATAATCATACTTAACAGATTATAACTTTTCCATTTATACCTTACATTGTTTGGGGAGATTTTGGCAAACCAGTAAAGTGCCTAAAACCACTATAGCTTATTGCTAAATGTAGCCTAGTCAGCAGGTTGTAAATTGGTCATGCAGCAGCCTCAGCGTAACCAAGGAAGGAGGGGGTTTTGGGTGCCAGAGACAGGGCAGCTTGACCCTGCGTCCTTCCTGCTAAGAATGTCGAAATTGCTGATCTATGTATTTTCGAAAAACAGAGAGTCTGTCTATATGCACCCCCGGGAATGTCTGTCAGGGCCCCAAGGCATGGACACTCTGGAAAAAAAAAAACGTGTCTGGTAAATTGATGACAATAAGGAAATCTCTTGCTTGATCTTTAAAAACTGCTTGCTTAGCAAGTTTTCTTTAAGGAATATGTAATTATGTTACTAATGTATAAATAAGGGGGAAATGTTTGAGGTAACCGGACTTCTCAGAAGGGGCTCTTCAGGGATGCTCCCACTGGACGCATCTTGGGGTCCCCGCTGGCAGACGGAAGTTTGGCCAGCTGAAGCCTGTCACTGTGCCACTCGAAGGCCACACTCAGCTTCGGTAATTATCGAGGGTTGGGGATGGTTTACCAATCTGTTGCAGATGTGTGTGTTAAGTGCTTGAGACGAAGTAAAGTTTAGCTTTAAGTGAAAGCATTCTTGTATTGTCCTGTTTGTGCCAGTCATCTATCAGTCGGATGGCTGTGTCTCTCTTGATTGATTTTCCTGACACCACCTCGCATAGAGTAAAAGTTACCAAGAGCTTTGGGTTGAAAGAACCCCGGGTAACAACATGACACACTGTGTACAAGATGTATTGCAATTTTGTAACAGTGGTGACTGTACTAATGTAACTAGTTATGTTCCTTTTTTACACAGCATCACAGTTTCCACCACTTCAAAGAATCAGGCCATGTGTGGGCATTTAACTATTTATCATCCGTGCTTCATTTATTGTTTGTATTGAGGGTACAACCTACAGGCCCCAATCACAGCCCCATTTTACACACACACACAGTCTCACCCTGCTCCATAGGGCTTTCAGTCTAAGTTTCTCAATAATAATCACACATCATAACATCACAGCTTGCTTGCATAAACGATGTTCTTCTGACTTGCATTATATTGTTCTCCACTGCCACACTGTAATACATACAGTCATGGAGAAAATGGAAAGTACAGATACTGCACAGTTACAGAGGGACACCACAAAATAGAAGTGTTTTCAATGGTATGGCTATAATTAAGCCATCAACACACCTCACAGAAATAAAACTGAGCCTTTTAATTAGCTGTTTGAATGAGAATAAATGCTTCATTATTCTTAACCATATCAAGCTGAGAACACTATTAAAGTCTGAAGTAATAATGAATACCATGACAGAAAACACATTAGCACACATGCAGGAATGCATTCGCCTATTAGGGATTCTGAATAAATATGTCTATCATTGCTATCTAGGAAGAAAAGAATAACAAAAGAAACAAAGTGAAATCAAAAGGAGAGGAGACACATGGTTCTTATTTGCTTGGGGGCAAATCAAAAAGATATGTACCAGTAGGCAGAGACAGGAGAACATCATGGCTTAGCATTCAGTTCTGATTAAGTACCTAGGAGTTTGGACAAACTCTGAATTATCTGAACTTCTCGGATTATTCTCTTCTCAGTGCATTTTCTTTGACATCAATGCAATTATTCCCAACTTACACTACTGTAAGCGAGAGGACACTCCACGTACATGGCTGGAGTAGCCGCTGTAGCCCCCTATATGATTTCCCTCTAATGAGGGTGAGGATAAAAGATCCACATGGTGGTGGATCCTCCATCTGTGCTCCCAGTTCCCCTCCCCGGCATGCTGCCCTGCAGTAAACTCTCTGAGCGGGGGTCTGCACAGTGGATGTGCACCTATTGCACAGCCCCCCTCCTTCCCCACACACACATTCAGCCCCACACCAGTACCCCTGCTTGCAGAGCCTCTGCAGTCAGAGATGGTGGGGTGGGGTGGGGTTGATATGCTCCTCCAAGCCGTGCTGGAAGGCCAGCACGTCTGCTGACAAGCTTCTCCTTATACGGTGGGATTGCCCCAGTTTTAAAAGTGAGGACCAAGGTTTAAAACAACAAGGAGTTAAGGTGCCACCAGACTCCTTGTTGTTTTTGTGGATACAGACTAACATGGCTACCCCCTGATACTTGACACCATGGAAGGTTTAAAACATTCGTCTCCATTTGTCTCTAGAGTGAGCTGGCTCTGTGAACTTTATTACTTGAAGAAAGGAAACTTTTTAGGTAAGAATGGATAAATTTTCGTATTCTTCATGCTATGGTCCACAGATCCATTACAATGGGATTTTTATAGCAGTGTGCCTCTAGGGTGGGAAGTAGCCTGGTGATTAGGTGTGGGCATACCATGGATTTATATAGTGGCATTATGATATTTACTGGTATGCCCACACCTTGAATACTGTGTGCATTTCTGGTTGCCCCATCACAGAAAAGATATTTTAGAAATGGAAAAGGTACAGAGGTCAACAACAATTAGGGGTATGGAACAGCTTCCATATGAGGAGAGATTTGGACCACTGGGACTGTTCAGCTTAAAAAAAGAGACGTCTAATGGGGTGTATGATAGAGGTCTATAAAATCATGACTGGTGTGGAGAAAGTGAATAGAGAAGTGTTATTTACCCCTCCACATAACATAAGAACCAGGGGTCACCCAATGAAATTAATAGGTGGCAGGTTTAAAACTAATATAAGGAAGTACTCATTCACACAATGCACAGTCAACCTGTGGAACTCATTACCAGGGGATGTTGTGAAGCTCAAAAGTATAACAGGGTTCAAAAGAGAATTAGATAAGTTCATGGAGGATTGGTTCATCAGTGACTTTTAGCCAAGATGGTCAAGCACACAAGCCCATGCTCTGGGTTTCCTTAAGCCTCTGACTGGACAACAGGGGATGGATCACTTGATGATTGCCCTGTTCTGTTCATTCCCTTTGAAGCTTCTGGCAGTAGCCACTGTTGGAAGGCAGGATACTGGGCTAGATGGACCTAGTATGGCTGTTCTTAGTGATACTGTTTATGACGTTCTGGCTGAAGATGCTATGGCTGTCAGGGCTCATTAACCTAGCATTGGAACTTCAAATGTCTATCACACAGAGGAGGTCTGCTGGTGCCAGATATAAATTGGCTATCAATACGTTTAGGCTTGAAATTAGATGACTGTTTCTAACTGTCAGAGGATTTAAGTTCTGGAACAGCCTTCCAAGGGGAGCAGTTGGGGAAAAAAATCCAACTTGTTTTAAGAGACTGAGCTGGATATATTTATGAAGGGGATGGTATGATGAGATTGCCTACAATGACATATGACCCATCCATGACTAGGCTATTAGCAAATACCTCCAATGGCCGGAGATAGGACACTAGATAAGGAGAGTGCTGTGTTACTACAGAGAATTTTTCCCCAGGTATGTGGCTGGTGGGTCTCACCCACACGCTCAAGGTCGAACTGATTGCCATATTTGGGTTCAGGAAGGAATCTTCCCCCAGGTCGATTGGCAGAGGGTTTTCGGGGGTTTTCGGGGGTTTTCACCTTCCTTTCCAGTGTGGGGCACAGGTAGTTTGCTCATTTGTACTAGAGTGAACGGTGGAATCTCTGTAAATTGAAGTCTTTTTAAATCAAGGTTTGAGGACTTCAGTAACTCAGCCAGAGGTTATGGGCCTCCTACAGAGTAGGTGGGTCAGGTTTTGTGGCCTACAATGTGCAGGAGGTCAGACTAGGTGATCATGATGATCCCTTCTGGCCTTGAAGTCCATGAGTCTATTCTCCACCCAGGACCAGACAAGTTTAAAATGAATTCCTGGTGCAAAGTTCATCGTTTAACTACCATGTTAAACGAGTGAAGTCTAGCCCTGAATTCCCACAGGGGGGCTTTATTGTGGGTGTATAAGAGTGCCCAAGCAAAAAGGTCAAGTCTCTGTAGTATCATGGTCCCAACATGTTCAAGAAAAGGAAGGTTTTTGTACAAATCCTAACACTAAATGCTTCCTTAGGACATCAACCTTATTCCAACCCTGCAAGGTCAGAACACAACCTTAGAACTTCATTCCGCTCTGTCAAGGTTCCTCCCCCACTCTGAACTCTAGGGTACAGATGTGGGGACCTGCATGAAAAACCTCCTAAGCTTATCTTTACCAGCTTAGGTCAAAACTTCCCCAAGGTACAAAATATTCCACCCGTTGTCCTTGGATTGGCCGCTACCACCACCAAACTAATACTGGTTACTGGGGAAGAGCTGTTTGGATGCGTCTTTCCCCCCCAAAATACTTCCCAAAACCTTGCACCCCACTTCCTGGACAAGGTTTGGTAAAAAGCCTCACCAATTTGCCTAGGTGACTGCAGACCCAAACACTTGGATCTGAGAACAATGAAAAAGCACTTAGTTTTCTTACAAGAAGACTTTTAATAAAAATAGAAGTAAATAGAAATAAAGAAATCCCCCCTGTAAAATCAGGATGGTAGATACCTTACAGGGTAATTAGATTCAAAAACATAGAGAACCCCTCTAGACAAAACCTTAAGTTACAAAAAAGATACACAGACAGAAATAGTTATTCTATTCAGCACAGTTCTTTTCTCAGCCATTTAAAGAAATCATAATCTAACACGTACCTAGCTAGATTACTTACTAAAAGTTCTGAGACTCCATTCCTGTTCTATCCCCGACAAAAGCAGCATATAGACAGACACAGACCCTTTGTTTCTCTCCTTCCTCCCAACTTTTGAAAGTATCTTGTCTCCTCATTGGTCATTTTGGTCAGGTGCCAGCGAGGTTACCTTTAACTTCTTAACCCTTTACAGGTGAGAGGAGCTTTCCCCTGGCCAAGAGGGATTTCAAAGGGGTTTACCCTTCCCTTTATATTTATGACACGCTCCTTACAGCACTACACAGATTGAATCCCTGCAGGAAGGGTCATTACACTTCCTATCCATTAGAGTAGGCCTCCTGATAGCAACTATCTCCAGTTTTCCATTGTGAGCTGATCACAGTACAGAACCAACTAACGAGCACACTGCTCTTTAAAGCAGAATTTAAGCACACTCCTAGGTAGTTGCTGCCTGCTTTCTTGCATGAGCATAAGTGATTCTCAACTGTCAAGATCCTTTGTCACCTGTAATGACCCTTACCCTTTTCATCCTCACTCTATGGCCTTGACCAAGTAAATTTATGCTTTAGCTCAATGTGTCTTCAGTTAACTATGACAGACGGATGTTTTCCCCTCAGGAAACAGTAACAATATCAGGCATAACACATAGTGCATACAGCTAGTCTATGGAAAAATGTATTCATATTACTGGCACCCCATCTTCCATCCTTCCCACACTCTCTTGTTTTGTCTGATTGTAAACCTAGATTATAAAGTCTTTGGTGCAGGACTGTCTCTTACTATACAGCACCTAGCATAATGGGGCCCCAACCTGGACTGGGATCTCTAGGTGCTACTATAATAATCTCCTCTAAATTAGAGCTAGCAAGCAGAGGTTTTTTAAGGGAGTTCTCCATGTGAAGGAGGAGTGATTTACATGACCCATGGGGTGAGTTTGTTGTCTGTTTGCTTGTTGTGTGCTTGCTTGCTTGCTGAGTGCCTATGTAATTGAAGTTTATAGTGTGGTCTGTTTATGGGGTTGTGCACTGAACCTAGCAGCTTGCTAGGCAAGGCTGAGAGCTTCTTAAGAAGGCTCTAGCCTGCCATACTTGGATCCCTTAAGAATCTCTTGATGAGGAGGCAGAGCTAACTCAGGGTTTTAAAAACCATCTTCTAAGTGACCAGAGGAGCTAGCAAACAGGAGACTTTTGCAAGGGAGTTTAGAGAGGGACTGTGACAGCCAGATAAACCTAGCAAACATTCTCTAAACTTAGCTAATCAACATAAACACACACAAAAAACAAAAAGCAAGCAAGCAAACAAAACCCTGCAAGAGTAAAAATAATGCACACAGAAGTCCATCAGCAGAATGCGGGCTATCCAATTTAGTGCACTGAATGCAGCATGTACGATTACCTGCCGTGTGGGCAGATGGCATGGGTACACATTCCGTGCAAGCAACTCATGGCCCTCAGAAACCAAGTAGTGTCTTGAGACCAGAGTGGCTGAACTGAAGGAGCTAAGGGAGACAAAGAGGTACACAGACGAGACTTTCTGGGATGCAATAGAGCAGTCTCACCCACAGTCTGACAGTTTCTGTGCTGTTGAGGATGAAAGCCTCAGAGAAGGAGAATATCAAGCTGGAGTGAAAGGAAACAATCCCACAGCTGGGATCCTCCTTCCAGATGATGTCATGGTATCCTCTCACATTGAGCAAACCTCTCCTGTGGAGGCAACCCGAATTATTAGGAAGAGACTGGTAAGAGTAATGGGGGATTTGATTACTGGAAATATAGATAGTTGGGTTTGTGATGACCAGGAAAACCTCATGGTGAATTGCCTGCCAGGTACGAAGTTTGCCAAGACATCTAGACAGACTTATGTGAGGTGCTGGGGAAGAGTTGGTGATCATGGTACATGGAGGTACCTGTGACATAGGGAAAGGTAGAAGAGAGGTCTGGGAGGCCAAGTTTACGCAGCTGACATGTAAAATTAAAAAGATTGTAGAGGAGTTTCTATACTAAGGACTGGGGGAAAGCCAACAGGTGCAGACATCCCGTAAGGGAGGATTTATTAAAGGGGATACTCTATATCCTAGTAAAGATGAGAGGATAGAAGTTGATAAGGTACAGGTAGGAACTGAAGACAAACAATCAAATGAAAGAGTCCCATTCAATGACATCACATGAAAGCAGACAGCTAAATATTGTCAGATTTTATGAGTGTTTTTACACAAATGCAAGAAGTCTAAATACTAAGGTAGGTGAACTTGAGTGCCTGGTATTAAATGAGGATACTGATATAACAAGCATGTAACAGGATTTCAACTACCCTGCACCAGCCCTGAAAGGGTTAACTGTGCTGAGGAAACCCCACCCCTCTGACTCTGCTGCACATGCTCAACCTGGAAGCAGAGTATAAAAAGAAGCAACAAAATTAAGTCTGGGCAGGCTACTGAAGGGGGAGGATGTAGACTGCAGGCTCTCTCCAGGAAGCGGCTACTGGCCCCCATTACAGAGCCATGGCACACAGAGCTCCAGATGGACTCTAGGCTGCATGATGAGTCTGGAGAAGGGACTGTGCCAGCAGGAGCTATGCCACTTGAGGACCCCAGAGACCCAGGGGAATGCCTTGCTGAGGGAGAAAGGGTAGGCAGTCCAGGGGACTTAGACTTTTCTCCAGGGGGTGAACCGGGGAAACCAGTCAGCATGTTTTGGGAGGATCCCCTCTTGCTCGGTAGTGAGCACCCCCACCATCGGCAGGGCCCTGGGCTGGGACTTGGAGGAGCAGGGAGGGCCTGAGTTGTCCTACCTTCAGCATCACATCCCCCAAGTGGTGCCCCACTTCCTCAGTGGGCCGATCGGCCATGCAATCCCACAGAGGTGGGTTACTTTAACGGCTCTGGCCATTGGGCTACGCTGCCCTGAGCAGAAGGGCCACACTTATTGACTCTGGCCACTAGGCCACCCTGCCTTGAGTGGAAGGGCTGCTTTATAGACTCTGGTCACTAGGTTTTATGGTCAGCATCAAGAACACAGGACCTAACTGGCTGCTATAGTCTTTTCCCCTTCTTCTCATCATACATGACCTGGCACATGGGACGAAGTGTACCTACCCCATGACAAGGCATCACAGAAACTTGGTGGAATGATGATCATCAATGGGATATGGTAATACCACATTACAAAATATATAGGAATTTCAGAGTCGTTTGTGTTGGTGGGTCATCAGCATTATATGTGAAAGAAAGCACAGAATCAAATATAGTAAAAACCTTAAATAAATCACCCAGTACCATAAATATCTATGGATAGAAATTTCATGCTTGAATAATAAGAATATAGATAAGGACCTACTTCAGTCATGATATTGTGGAAATTCCAGATCCCACAATATTAGGTTTCCACCACAATTTTGATTTTCATTAGCTTACTTTGCACAGTCCACACTTTTGCATATATTTTGAGTATGCAATTAGTACTGCTCTAACATTCAATGTCTGTAAAAGGCTAAAGTAACTGGACTCGATTTCTACAGCAGTTGTGGTAAGACGTTTAGTCTTCTGAATTTTATATTGTACCAGTCTGTGGTGAGGTGGATGCCCCACCCCTATGAAAGACAGGGTTACAGTAGGCCAGAGTGGCTCTGCAGAAGGGCAGCCAATCAGGAAAAGGCCTACTGGGAGCCAATAAGGGCCAGTATTACAGCCAGCCAATCAGAGCTAGGCTAGGCCCTATATAAAAGCTGCCCAGGAAGGGAGCAGGCAGTCTGTCCCAGACCTTCATGGGGGAAGGTCTGTCTCCTGAGCAGGAGACAGGCACCTTGGACAGAGCAGATTGGGGCAGGCTTGGGGGAGCACAGAAGGGCTCCGGCCCAATACCTGCCAGACTGCGGGCCCTAATAGAAAGGGCCTAGACGGTGCAAAGGGCCAGAGGGGAAGCGTCCCAGGGACAGTTAGACAAGGGGAGAGAAGGAGGGCAGAGAAGCTGCCAGTAGAGGGTCCCTGGGTCGGGACGCAGAGTAGTGGGTGAGGCTGGGTCCCCCCTTTCCTCCTTGTACAGCACCTGGCCGTGACAGACTGCAACCGTCCCTTGAACAGAGGGGCTAAACTCAAGGAATTGTGGTTGGCAGGAGCGAACTGGGACTGTTGTTAACCACCCCTCCCCCCGGAAGGGGGTGAGGGTGGACTTGGGGGCACTGCCAGAGGGCAGTGTTCTGAAGCAGACATCGCCAAGCAGGGAGCAATGCGGGTCCGGACACCAACAGATGGTGAGAGATGGACGGGACACCACCGGCAGAGGGTGCTCCACATGAACTGAGCTAATTCCCGGACTGAACAACAGGAGGTGCAGTGGTGGTGAGTCCCAACCCCGTCACACAGTCACTTTTTTTTAAAATAAATCAGAGAATCATAGAAGATTAGGGTTGGAAGAGACCTCAGGAGGTCATCTAGTCCAATCCCCTGCTCAAAGCTGGACCAGCCCCAATTAAATCATCCCAGCCAGGGCTTTGTCAAGCTGGGCCTTAAAAACCTCTAAGGATGGAGATTCCAACAGCTCCCTAGGCAACCCATTCCAGTACTTCACCACCCTCCTAGTGAAATAGTGTTTCCTAATATCCAACCTAGACCTCCCACACTGCAACTTGAGACCACTGCTTCTTGTTCTGTCATCTGCCACCACTGAGAACAGCCGAGCTCCAGCCTCTTTGGAACCCCTCTTCAGATAGCTGAAGGCTGCTATCAAATACCCCTCACCTCTTCTCTTCTGCAGACTAAACAAGCCCAGTTCCCTCAGCCTATCCTTGTAAGTCATGTGCCCCAGGCCCCTGATCATTTTTGTTGTCCTCCGCTGGACTGTCTCCAATTTCTCCACAACTTTTCTATAGTGAGGGGCCCAAAACTGGACACAATACTCCAGATGTGGCCTCACCAGTGCTGAATAGAGGGGAACAATCACTTCCCTCGGTCTGCTGGCAATGCTCCTACTAATGCAGCCCAATATGCTGTTAGCCTTCTTGGCGACAAGGGCACACTGCTGACTCATATCCAGCTTCTGGTCCACTGTAATCCCCAGGTCCTTTTCTGCAGAACTGCTGCTTAGCCAGTTGGTTCCCAGGCTGTAGCGGTGCATGGGATTCTTTTGTCCTAAGTGCACGACTCTGCAATTGTCCTTGTTGAGCCTCACCAGATTTCTTTTGGCCCAATCCTCCAATTTGTCTAAGTCACTCGGGACCAAATCCCTACTCTTCAGCGTATCTACCTCTCCCCACAGCTTAGTGTCATCTGTGAACTTGCTGAGGGTGCAACCCCTCCGATCCTCCAGGTCATTAATAAAGATCACTACCTGTTGAGCCCGACAATCTAGCCACCTTATAGTCCATTCATCCAATATATGAATGTAATATACTTGCAGCAAAATGTCTGGTTATCAAAAAAATTAGCAGGCATAACATAATGCTTGACTGTTTATCATTCCAACAATTTTTTTCTTAAACAAAATGTTCTACTCTGGCTTTTCCATATTACTGCTATTAATAAAGGTCCATTATTACTTTTGAGTGATTTTTCCATGTCTTGTCCACAACTCAGCCGCAATTATTTGAAGAGCATCCTGCCCTTCAAGTAGGGCCTGAAGTATAGCAGTAGAAATATACTACCGACCACCTGAACGGGATGGTGACAGTGATCGTAAAATGCTCTGGGAGATTAGAGAGGCTATAAAACCAAAAAAATTCAATAGTAATTTGTGGATTTCAACTTTTCCCCATATTGACTGGGAATATGTCTCCTCAGGACAGGATGCAGAGAGAAGTTTTCTAGACACCGTTAATGATTGTGTCTTGGAGCAGCTAGTCCTGGAACTCTCAATTCTTGATTTTGTACTAAGTGGCAACACAGGATCTGGTCCAAGAGGTGAATATAGCTGAACTGCTGGTAATAGTGACCAAAATGTAATTAAATTTAACATACTTGTATGGGGGGAAATACAAAAGAAACATACCAAAGTAGTATTTAACTTCAAAGAGGGCAACTGCCAAAAAAAAAAAAAAAAAGACTAGTGAAATGGAAATTAAAAAGAACAGTCACAAGAGTAAAATGCCTAGAAGCTTCATGGAAACTTTTTAAAAACACCAATAGAGGCTTGAACTATATGCATACCCCAAATATTTTAAAAGAAATAAAATAAAATAGGACATGGACCAAAAAATGCCACCATGGCTAAACAAAGAGTAAAAGATGTGGTTAGATTCAAAGACCTCATTTAAAAATTGGAAGTCAAATCTACCAAGGATATGAAATGAACACAAACTCTGGCAAATCAAGTATAATTAGGCAGGCCAAAAAAGAATTTGAACTGCAACTAGCAAAAGACACAAACTAACAGCAAAAAATGTTTTAAGAACATCAGAAGCAGGAAGTTTGCCAAACAATCAGTGGGACCACTGGACAATTGAGATGTCAAAGGAGCACGCAAGGAAGACAAGGCCATTGTGGAGAGGCCAAATGAATTCTTTGCAGTGGAGACCAATGCAGAGGATGTGAAGGAGATTCCCACACTTGAGCCATTCTTTAAGTGGCAAATCTGAGGGATCAGTACAGGAGGTTTTGGAACAAACTGAGAAATTAAACAGTAATAAGTCACCAGGACCAGATGGTATTCATCCAAGAGTTTTGAAGGAACTCGTATATGAAAATGAAAAACTACTAACTGTGGTATGTAACCTGCCACTTAAATCGGCCTCTGTACCAGAAGACTCATGGATAGCTAATGCGACTCTGATTTTTTTTAAAAAAAGCTTCCAGTGGCAATCCTGGCAATTTCAGGCTGCTAAGTCTAACTTCAGTACAGGCAAATTGGTTGTAACTATATTAAAAAACAGAATTATTAGACATAGATAAATTCTGTATGGTAGGGAAGAGTCAACATGGCTTTTGTAAAGGAAAATTATGCCTCACCAATGCATCAAAAAAGTGGATAAGAGTGATTTAGTGGATATAGTGTACTTGGTCTTTCAGAAAGCCTTTGACTAGGTCCCTCACCAAAGGCTCTAAAGCGAAGAAAGCAGTCATGGGATAAGAGGGAAGGTCCTCTCATGGATCAGTAACTGGTTAAGAGATAGGAAACAAAGGGAAGGAATAAATGGTCTGTTTTCACAGTGGGCAGAGGTAAATAGTGGGGTCCCCCAAAGATCTGTACTGGCACCTGTGCTGTTCAGCATATTCATAAATCTGGAAAAGGGGGTAAGTAGTGATGTGGCAAAATTTGCAGATGCAAAATAGTTAGGATACTTAATTTCAAAGCAGACTGTGAAGAGTTACAAAGGGATCTCACAAAACTGGGTGACGGCAACAAAATGGCAGATGAAATTCAATGTGGGTATGTGCAAATTAATGTACATTAGAAAATATAATCCCAACTATCCATACAAACTGATGTCATCTAAAGTAGCTGTTACCACTCAAGAAAGATCTTGGAGTCATTGTGGACAGTTCTCTGGAAACATCCACTCAATGTGCCGCAGCAGTCAAAAATGCTAACAGAATGTTTGTTAGTAACCATTAGGAAAGGGATAGAAAATAAGATGGCATTATGATATTTCCTACTACATAAATCCATGGTATGCCCACATGTTGAATACTGCTTGCAGAGCTGGTCACTCCATCTAAAAAAAGATATATTTGAAACAAAGTACAGAGAAGGGCAACAAAAATGATTAGGTGCATGGACCAGCTTCCATATGAAGAGAGATAAAAAGATGGAGGGTGTTCATTTTAGAAAGAGATGACTGAGGGGTGTAGTAGAAAGAGAGAGCCTGAAACATGAGGCCTGAACGAAAGTAGCGATCAAGCCCTGCTAATATAAAACAAAGTTAGCAAAAGTCAGGCTATGAGCAGAAGTCAGGGCCTGTTATAAAACATGCCTGCTTTGAAGTTCACAATATCTGGCAAGATCAGGACTGGTATTGCAAAAATACACACAATCCTAAGAAGTGCTAGGCACAGTACACTCATGTAAGCACATTCCCTAAGGGTGGTACCAGAATGCCCTGATACCAAGTATGGTGTACACACTCCCCAAAGATGATACAAGGACACACTGAGCCCTCTTAAAGATGAGGTCAGGATGACAGGCTCATGGATATAGATGTCTTGATCGAACCAACATGTACAAGGTAAAGGGGGGTAACTCAGCACGTCAGAGTGTAGTGAGAGATTTTTGCTTTGCGTGTTCTGAATAGAGGCTTGCAGAGAAGCCTTGGAAGGGGTTTAAAATTTCATAAAATTATTTCTCTCAATTGGACATAAAAAGAATGGTGACGCTATTAGGGTACGTTGGTCTGCATAAAATAGTAATTAGTTGTAAGATTAAGGCTTTAAATAAACAGAAATTAACGATAGTCTACATTTAGAAAATCTAATATGGTGGCTCAAAATGGCAGAAATAGGGATGACGCGGTAATGGGGAATGACCCAGCAGAATCTTCTAGCACCTTCTAGAATCCAAGATAGTGTCAGGGGTGAGGCTGTCCTACCTAAAACCAGGGATGACATCATAGGGGGGGGCTGAAAAGCTGGAAGCTGATTGGCTGGGCCTGAGGGAGCAACCAGTATATAAGGCCAACAGCTAGCAGGCTGAACTTGTCGTGGCTTTGGTGGAGAACAGAAGTTGCAAGATGCGTTCCAAGAAACAAAATCTATCTACCTGAGACGCAGCCACAACAACAGAGCCCTGAGGTTGCCTTGGCAATGGCTGCCATAGCGACCCAGCCAATGGAGAAGGCAGCAGCTTTTAGGACAGCACAGGCTTCCATATCTGTGACCAGAGGGCAGCTTTCGCCTCAGCAGCAGCACGCGCTCTCCCGCAGCAGACATAACGTCAAACATCAGCAGACAGCACTTCCCTTTTGACAGACCAGAAGGACCCTATTGACGATTCAGAAGGATTTAAGAATTAACAGAAGTCAGTGTAGTCTTCTGTTCACTATCAAGGAATGCATGGGTTTCACCTGTAAATAAAGCCGGATGCCTGTGGTCCGAATGAGCTCTTCTCCTACCCATCCGGTAGTCACTTGGCCAGCACTTATTGGATGTTAAATGTTAAAAGCCAAATAGTAAATGCTGGTGTTAAGTGAATGATTACATTGTTATACATTATATAGTCTTTTATTTGCTGCGCCACTTTAATTCTTTCAATAGTAAATCTACTGCATTTTGCTCTTTCTATAAATATCTTCTTTCTTGCTTTTCTAAAATACATGGTAACCACTTATTTCTTTAAATAAATTCTTTTGCTTTCCAAGAATTACTGCTTGTGTGTCCATTCTTGAGCGGAAGGCTGTATCCGTGCCCTTTCAAGGGTTAGCAAGACTAGCTTGCTCTGGGGAGCCCTCTGCGGGTCAGAGACAAGCCCCCTGTTAACACTGGCAATTCCTTTAGGGTGGGCCACAACCTTGTTACCCTTTCTTTAAATTAGACAGATTTGTAGGTAATTTAATTGTCTAAAATCTTAGGGTAACAAGAGAGGCAATACGTAACTTGTGTGTATCAGTGTATAAAATAGGGGTCTGAGAGGGAGTATATCTGTCCAGCCAAGGGGGAAATGGAAAGTCCCACTGTTCACTGTGTTGGTCCAGTGTTATGGGCATACATGCGTTAGTGGTCCTGTAGGGTCTACAGGATACTAGGACTGTGCTTTGTCGACAATAAACCTGGCTGGATGCCTTTGCTACAAACCAAGTTTTGTGGTCTTTGTGGGCAGTTCGATCAAGGTCTGCTGTGTCAGCTATCTGTGCAGAGCTGGGACAGCATACACTGGGAACACACACATGCAGCCAACAACTAACTATAAGGGGATTATGATAGAGGTCTATGAAATCATGAATGGTTTGGAGAAAGTGAGTAAGGAAGTGTTATTTACCCCTTCACATAACACAAGAACCAGGGGCTGCCCAATGAAATTAATAAGCAGCAGGTTTAAAACTAACATAGGGAAGTTCTCATTCACAGAACGCATTGTCAACCTGTAGGACTCATTGCCGGAGAATGCTGTAAAGGCCAAAACTATAACTGGTTCAACAAAGAATTAGATAATTTCATGGAGGAAAAATCCATCAATGGCTATTAACCAAGATGGTCAGGGATGCAATCCCATGCTCTAGGTGTCCCTAAACCTCTGACTGCTAGCAGCTGGGACTGGATGACATGGGATAGATCTCCCTGTAAATCGCCATGTTCTGGTCATTCCCTCTGAAGCATCTTGCACTGTCTACTTCTGGAAGACAGGGTACTGGGCTAGATGGACCATTGGTCTGACCCAGTATAACCATTCTTATTTTCTTATCCCTTCTTGATTCAGACTCCTATATCCTTCTCTATAACTGCACCACATTGGCATTGCTACTTTTGATTGGTTTCAGAGTAGCAGCCGTGTTAGTCTGTATTCGCAAAAAGAAAAGGAGGACTTGTGGCACCTTAGAGACTAACAAATGTATTTGAGCTCAAATAAATTTGTTAGTCTCCAAGGTACCACAAGTCCTCCTTTTCTTTTTGCGACTACTTTGATTCTATCTCCGCTAAAATCCTTATTCAGCTCTTCGAACACCCTTCTCTGTGGCTTCCTTAAGTTCCAGATCTCCAGATTCCAACATATGCAGAGTACAGCTTTCTTACCAGTCAGTTAAATAGATAGAAATGGCAGAACCTCACTAATCTGCTGTTTGCTACATTTTATAACCCTCACAAAAACCTTTGCTGCTTCTCCCCACTTTTTTAGCAATGATTTAACAGCAGGGGATTGTCATGCAGCCTCTTTCTAAGAATTTCTCTTCTATATTTCAATGACTTCCTTATTTTTATAAAATATACTAAGTACATTTAGGAATATCCTATGCATAGTTAGTACATCTAAGAGAATCCCATAATTATTAACTCACAGTTGTCAAAATAAATGAATAAAGTACATTTCATGCCAAATTCTTGCTTTTGGTGTTTGTGTATTACTAATTTGGAAAATTCAGTAGACTGCAATGGGTCTCCCAGATGTTAGGGTAAATTATCGAGGCCTTAATGTATTTAATTCAGGTAAAATTTCCCCTTGTGCATAGGGCTAGCATAATGCCTATGCACTACTTAATTCTTATATTAAAGACATAAGTGGTGCACAGGCTTTGTGCAGGCATAACAGCATGATCCACTGAAGTGAATGGGAGTCCAATTGACTTCAGTAGGATTAGGATCAGATCCTAAATGCATTGGAGTGATTTCCCTCCTCTGTGAAGTGCTTTGAGATATATATTCTGATTTCTATTAAAGATACTGTATACAGAATAAAATTACATTGTCTGGCATCTTAATAGCAGCATTTGCCCAGGCTGAATTGTGATATATATGTTACTGGCATTGGACCTAGTTCATTAGTTCAAGTATAATCCAGTTCAGATTTGATTTAAACAATTACCATCTGACACCTGTTCAGTGGCCTGTGTAAAATTAATTAGTGGTCTCTATCCTGTTTGCAATAGACAAGGGCCCACATTGTAAAAAACAAGATCACCAGGGGAGAGAACTGCAGACATATTCAAAGAAAATAAGTCTGAGAATTCTTCTGGGTTTGTTCCCCCAATAAATTATAGGATAAATAATTTAGAGTTCCAGGAGTGCTTCTTCTAAATTGGAATGAGTAGCTATAATTTATCTGTAATTTTAATGTCAGTGAAGATGGTAATTATAAGACAGTAGTTACTTTTTAATTATAATTGACAATCATCATCATATTAGATTTTAAGTGGTATATAAACATGATGAGATAAGAGTGTAAACAGAAATCTGAGAATTTACTTGAGAAAAAACAACAGTATTTTGAAGCAAATGACATGAAAGCAAAAAAAAAAAAAAAAATTGGGCTGACATTTCCAGCATTCATTTGGCTTCAGATTCCTAATATGTTACCCTTCAGGGAAAAGGGGCCTCATAATCAGGTTTCTACTATGTATATACATGAAGAGTAACGTTTTAAAAGGCATCTAAGCGATTTAGGAGGCTAAGACCCATTTTCAAAAGTGACTTAGGCCCAGGTCAACTCACATGAGGCACGTAGGTGCTTCTGAAAATCCCACTAGGTACCTATCTGCATCTTTAGGTGCCCAAATACCTTTTAAAAATTGGGTCATAAGTGAGTTAGCCATCTAAATCGCTTAATCCCAGATTTTTAAAGGTACCTCTGTATTGTTCTACCCATCTTTGCAAGAGCTAGCTGATCTAACTCCTTTTGATAATGAGTCTTAGGATCCTAAGTCAGTTGGGATAGCAATGTTGAGTGGAACAATGCCTAAATATCTTTAAAAATCTGGCAGTAAGTGACTTTTGAAAATTTTACTCAATCTATACCAGAAGCAAGTTTGTATGATCTTAAATTAGCTAATATTTACAGAAGATAAAGTGGATAGGTGCATGAGTCCTTTTACTATAGGATGTATAGGATGATGAGAAATATAAAGCATGCACTGGCATAGAAGGGCCTAAGGGGCTACTTGGTGTTGGAGTGGCCTCACCCCTCCACACCTGCAAATCATGTCAGGATTGGAGGAGGAGTTAAAAGGAGAGAACTCCACTGAAATGGGGGCAACCCTGGGAAGGGAACAGGCTGCTGAGCTTCTCCAGCCCTGAAGAGAGGGCTGGCCTCGCTGAAGGAGAGTGCGGGATTTCCTAAGCTAAAACAGGGACAAAGCGGAGACTTGCTCTGGAACCCCAGTGAACTCTGATATGGACAGTGATATTCCCAGGGCTGTCTAAAGTAAGAGAGCGCCATATCTTGGTGGGAGCTGCCTATAGGTTTTTCTTTTCCTCTCTGTTGTTTAACCTCATTTGCTGATTGTGGGCTGTTTCATTGCTTCATCTGAGACCCCAAGAGGGGACAAAACAGCCAAGATGCCTTGGCCAGAGGGTTGAGTGCCAGCCCGCTAGAAAGACACACCCTGCAGCACCCGTGGGGGTGGGGGTAATTGGACTTACATGCATGTGCCCGCCATGTTGCTCCTAAAACGGGCGCTCTTCCACATACAGGTTCAGAACAGTGCCATATACCCAACAGAATACCTGCTTTTCAATAAAAATATTTTCTTCAAGGTGTTCTAGCTGTAGACCAGTAGACAGGACTGTGAGTTTGTCAGATTTCACAGTTGGACCTGATTAGTGTCTGGAGAGGACACCTCTAAGGAAAAACCTCAGTCGTATTGAGGATTAAAGTCCTGGTCCAAAGCCCACTGAAGTCAATAAAGGTTTTCTACTGACTTCAAAGATTGATTCAGGCCCTCGGGAAGCAGCACTGTTCCCTCTATGCCATGAGTGGATTAATGACGCATCAAGATGTAATGTTCTATTGGAGGTTCCATCTTGTGAATGAGACCTAAAACAGAACCTGATCACTTGTGGTCATAAGATACTCCATGGGACCTTCTGCAAGTGTAAACCCCACTTATAGTGAGGCCCTCTGACTCCCTCGAGTGGCTGGACCACAGAGGTTTATGAGTGCAACAGGCTTTGAATTGCAGAGCTGAATCTTATAGCTCAGCCAGAAGAGGCTGAAGGCTTTTTTTAGATCTAGATATAGAGGTCCAGGCTTCAAACCTTACTGTAGTGACCACCCTGGGGCACTGTGCTATACAAGAGAGAGAAGGATAGGAGGGGCTCACATTTCCTGCTCAAATTTCACTTTGGGTGATAACATTTTGTCTTCCTAAATCGTCCCTGCAGGTCTCCCCCCCCCCCCCCCCGGCCTTCTTAACTGAAGCTGTTACAATATATATGTTACAAACATACTATAAACTAAATGTATTAAATCCGCCTGCCCAAGTTCTTGGTGATTGTCCAAGTATTAAAAACTGAAGTATAAATATCCTTAATTCAAACATTTCTATTGCTGAAGACATTTCACGGCATAATAGCCTATGGAACAGTTAAAAGCCTACCATAAATCACAACACCCCACAACCAGCCACCACAAATCTCTAAGCCCACCACTTCCAGAATGCTTGAGAGTGCAGATGAGTTCTGCCCCATGTTCTGAAGGTTAACAAGACCTGGGTTCTGTAAGACAAGAGGGGATGTGAGTTCTGGGACTGCCCTGTGTGGTTTCCCATAGTGGCTCCTACAATCCCCTGCAGTCAGCATAAGGGGAGTGGCAGAGGGAAAGGGAGTGTAGCTAAAGCATGTCTATGTCCCAGTGATCTCCAAATGCTGCAACTGCCCATTGGGGCTTCAGGCTGCTTTAAACTTGTGCTGACAGTTGGCCCGCTACAGAGAGGCTACAGGGTATGCGGGAGCAAAAAGGTGATTTATAAGCTCCTTGGTTGCACCAAATGCGCCACAGTCGATGATCAAAAAGCAAGTAATAGAGTTATTTGCAGGAAATTATCGGAGCCTAGCATGAAAGCACAACAAATAGACAAGTGCACAGAAACTGGGTTGGGAATCAAAACAAAAATAGATGGTGATATAAAAAAGACCAAATGGGAGAGGATTAGTAACCAAGGGATGTGCAGAAATGAGTTCTGGGATGCTAGCTTTTCTTATCTCCTTAGATGACTCAGAGGGGATAATAAGTAATCTGCAGTTTGTTGATGATACCAAAAGAAATCACACGACAGATTGTACTGCAGATATCATTGTTTAAAGAATTTTTTTATATACATGCTTTGCTTTTGGGCAAGAAAAACAAAGTGGCAAACAGCATTTATTGGCGGTAATTACTAAAATCATTCCTGGAAGCAAGAAATATTATGAAGTTATGTGGTAGAGTGAAGAAGTGGGTACATTTTTAATGGAATGTTATTTTGTTTCAAAGCGTAATAGATCAGCAAGTGGGTTGAGTAGGGCATTGCTAGCCAAAAGCTTTAAAACATATTTAATTGGAGAATGCTGAAATTATGTGTCATTTGAGCAAGTTCTTTTTCTTTATTTGAATTCAAAGGAGAATACCATATATCCCAAGGTAAAAGCTTTATGTGCTGATGGCATGAAATGTTCCTTGACTCACCTTTTAAGATACTTAAACAGACAGACTTTGAGGTGGCGGTGGGAAGGGGAACATACAAAACTTTGCATTGGTATAAAATTAAAAGCAAAAGCTACCTTATATAGCACTTAAAGGTTTTCAGATGTTTAACGGTTGAAGTCAGTGGCAAAACTCCTATTAACTTTGATAGGAGCAAGTTTGGCCCCCATACAAGAAATAAAATTGCCCAGATAAAAGTATGTTATTTTTCAGATGAAATTATTGGTGACTGGTGACTCATAAGAGTGGGTAAACTAAGCTGACATACAGAAGCAGGCACAAGATCAAAAAGTTAGAGGGAACCTTATTGAGGTGTTTGACATTAAAGTGGCTGTGATGAAAACTTAGAAGTCCCTTTATGTCTCTCTCCTGTATTTAAGGAGCACAAGGGGACACTTGAAGTGAACAGGCAGACAATATATATATATATATATATATGGCTTACCATGGCATACAGTTATCACATAGGATGCACTATTACTACTACAAGAGGTCATTGAATCAAATGGTACAGTAGGCTTATTAGAAGGGTTTGCTAAATCTCCCTGTCCAATCATCTCTGTGCACTTCCCAGCAGACTTCTGTTCATCTAATGAAGAACATGCTCCTGTTTGCAGATGCAGCAGAGAAACCAAGCAATAAACGGGCATGGAGTCTGACTTATCTTTTATGGTGGTCTCTGCGAGTTTGCTTGGAGGCACAATGGCTGTGGAAGCAGGCAGCTCTGCTCTCCGGGTATATCTGTACTATGGATAAACTAAGGATGTCAGTCCCAAGGACTCTCCATCCAGCAGCTTTCATGACCACAAAATTAATCCCCCCTCTTTTTTTTGGTTAATAAAGGTGCTTCATAATTGTATGGTCATGAATGAGCTCATTAGTGATAGATGCTAAGAGACAGGCAGTCAAATGTCATGCTTCATATACAGAAGGTCAGACTAGATGGTCTGGTGGTCCCTTCTGGCCTCCAACTCTATGACTCTTCATGGCATTAGGTAAGGATACAGAAGGAATTGCCCCCTCTTTATAGCAATGCACAATTGACTGAAGTCCCCTCTCTGTTATTTTTACTCTTGGGGCTCTGTGTGATAGGTTGGGGTTTTTTTTTTGCACTTTCCTCTTAAGCATTAGGTATTGGCTACTGCCAAAGTCAGAGGGTGCCAACTTGATGGACCAGTGATTTGATCTAATCTGGCAAATCCTATGTCCCTGTCACATATACAGCCCAGGACAGAAGGAGAGCTAATCAGTCTGAAGATTCCAAGGGAGTTCCCTTGATTGCTGCATACTAGCCATGTAGAGTGTAGACACAAACCATGTTCACAACCAACCAAATGACCAACTTGATTGGTTAACTGGATGAAGTTCTATGGCCTTTGTCACAACCTAGATGAGCTAATGGTCGTGTAGCAAAGGTCTCCTCAAACTCAGCACCAGAGCCTGTCTGCCTCAGTTTCTCCTTCATATCTGTCATTCACCAACTCCCAGCAACCCCACTTTGTCAGGTCACTGCAATGGCCTAGCTCTCCAGCTATTCTCAAAAGCACAAAATCTCAAATGGCCTAGCTCTCCAGCTATTCTCAAAAGCACAAATTCTCAAAACCCTTTTGGGTTTTCACTCAACATAAACCCCAAACCAAATCTTTTGCCCCAGACAACTGAGCACAGTCCTTCCTTTGCAGAAGTCACCTCTTTCACCTTCTATTCAGCCCTTCTCCTGGGCCCAGCTGCCAGCCTTTATGGGTTCTAATCAGTTCCTTCCCTTTGCATAACTACACCTTTTTCTCTCTCACCAGGTATGTTTACATTGCACACTCATGGCCATGACAGATAGGATATATGTAGCTACACAACACAGTGTAAAGCAGGCTATGTCCACACTGCGGTGTGTAGGTACAGACGGCAGTGAAAGGCTCTGGGACAGGAAAGGCAGTGGGGACAGACTCTGGCATCTGCCTACTGTCAGAGCCTTTCACTGCAGCAAGGAAAGACTCTGGAAGGCAGGAGGCAGCAGGGAAACGCTCTGGCAGCAAGGAGCAGCCAGAGCCTTTCTACACCACAGGGAGCTGCCGGAGCCTTTCCTCATTGCTGGAGTCTTTCCCTGAGACAGGGAAAGAAACTGGCAGCAGAACACTATACTGCTAAAAACAGATGGGGGAGGCACCACTTGGGTGAGCAGAGAGCTGAGTAGGGTATATGCTGTAAGGGTCTGGTGTAGGGTCTCACCTAAGCAGTGTCTCACTGTCTGCACTGTTATTTATACCTGTGCTAGGGGTGTGAGCAGTGCATGTTCTCTACATGCAGCTGTAAGGAGTGTGCAGTGTGGACATACGCACGGAGGGCAGTGTAGCGGGAACGCCCACTCACCCACCCACCCTTCCTCCACTCTGAGTTCCCAGCTGTGAGGACCCTAAACCACCAGGTTGTCTGCCACATAGCCTAAATTACCCTGTTTCCTCTTCCTGTGCACTGCCAGCCGGGCCTCCTCACTGACCTGTTCCCGGCTGGCCCTCTCATTCTTGATAAAGCATTGAGTGCAAGGTCTAATTTCCCTAGAGTCCCTCCCACTCTTGATGGAGCATTCACTGTTAGGTCTACTCTCCACAGCATCTCTCTCAGCTCTGGTCTCCCTTAGAGCATAGGATGTTTTTCTACCCCAGCAAGCCTGGTTTTTAGTCATCTGCTCCCCATCATGTGTCCCTGGCACTCATTCTTTTCAATTGGGGAGCTGGGCTAAGCCTGGCACAGACCCCAATCCCCTTCAAGGGCCAACTCACCATGTGGCAAGTCCCTTCTGGCTTTAAAATACACAATTGGTGGGAGGGGAAAAAAACGTGGTTAAAAGTATTAGGGTGGATACTGTGCAAATGGGAGATTCAGATAAACCCTTTCATTAGTATAATCACATAGGTCCAATAACTAAAGGGGGGGAGGGGGCGGAGAACAAGAACAGACAGCAAAACATCTCAACCTTTCAGCCAAATGGCCATCTTACTCCAGGAAACAATGCTTGTAATTACAAGTCTGGGTGGGATTTCGGGGCTTTGATTCACATGACTTCAGCTTCCATGAGGAGCAAGGGATGCAGGATCTGGTACTGCTGTTACATTAATTTACAACCTCCATAAATCCACCTAAACAATAATTTTCACCGTATTCAAGGGTTCCTTCTGCATCAGCCTGTTAATCTCCTATTCCTCATGTCGTCTTATCATTTTCTGCCTTTCCATGTTGCTTCAGATAACCCTGGTGTCGTTCATTGAAAATCAGTTTACATCTGCTCACCATCAAATTAGAGAGACAGGATAGGTGAGGTAATATTTTTTATTGGACCAACTTCTGTTGGTGAGAGAGACAAGTTTTTGAACTACACAGAGCTCTTCTTCATATCTGGGAAATGTACTCATGGCTAAATACAAGACCAAACAGATAGTTTAGCATAAGTAGTTATCACATATTCTATGGGATAATTCAAGGTGAAGTTGTCCATTAATACCCTGGTAGTCATAGGACTAAAAAGGGAGATTAGCAGGTTACAGATAGTTGTAATAAACCATATAGCCAGCGTCTTCATTAATGGTGATGCTCTGTATAAGTCGAAAGTTTGTCTTTCTTGCCAACCAAAGTTGGTCCAATAAAATATATTACCTCACCAATCTTGTCTCCCTAATGTCTTTGGAATGACACAGCTACAACAATACTGTATACACCATCAAATTGTCATGACAAATTTATCAGAATCATAAAGTTCTAATACACACAGCATTAAAAATCCATTTAATTCACCTGTTTCCAAAACTGGCAAAATAACTAGTTTGTACTTTGGATGAATAATCAGATTTTATACTGTAAACTTTTTTTAAAAAGATGTTTGGAAATGTACAATGTATTTGAAGTGCTTTTCTATTTACAAACAAACTATTTTGTTTGTAAATATTATAAAATTTCCCCCAGGAAACACTATCTCTATGCTTAAATTCTTCTAAAAATTAGGTTAACAAATGACTTGTTACAATTTCATATTTAAAGCAGATTGTGTTCAGCTTGCAATTACTCTTTGAGTAAAACCAGAAGACACTAACAGGCGGCTGAGGTAGGAAAATACCTAGTAATGCCTGAATTTCAGTCCTTAAGAGATTCTGAAATTATCCTTAATTAGAACTAAATTTGTGACTTAATCAGAAAAACACCAACGTGTTTTAAAGTTTGTGTTCTTTCACTCATGCATATTTTCATGTTTACAAAGAGAGAAACCCCTTGTTAGCCAGGGAAAATAGAACTATTTTAATTCTTGAATATGAAATCATTACAACATTCTTTAAAACTTAAAGGTACGTTTACACTGCAACTGGGACCAGGCCTCACAGCCTGGGTAGACAGACTCACGCTACCTCGACTCGAGCTAGTGCACAGAAATAGATGCACGTTATGCTGCTGGAGGCTCGGCCTAGCCGTCCAAACTCAGATCTAAGCAGTCTGGTGTGTCCCAGCTCAGGTGGCAAGCCTGAGCCTCTGCCAGTACTGCAACATCCACACTGCTATTTTTTGTGAACTAGCTTGAGCCAAAGTAGTATGAGTTTGTGTACTGTGCAGTGCAGGCATACCCTAATTGTTATAACCTGTCTTATACCTGGAAAGAGTTTACGGAGTCTTCATAACTTTAGGCTAGGGAATGGATTCAGATGACCTCAGATGTCCATCAGACCCACACTTAAGTTGAATCAAAGGTGCCTGGATATGTCCAAGGTCTGGATGGTTGGACTGTTTTCTCTATCTACTTTATCCATGACTAATTGCTCATCAAGCTTGAAACATCATCCAATATTCTTAAGTACTCTATTAATTCAACTTGATGTACATCTGGCCTGGCTTGCAGTCTCTTTCTGATTAAAGGCATCCATCCATTTCTGACATGGCATTGTAATAAATGCATGAGTTATCTATCTTTGTCATTTTTGCCTTAATAAAAGTTTGTACCTAGAGTTCCTCTCGGCTGAGATCAAAGCACTTTAATTTACACTCAATTAATTAAGCCTCACTACCCTCCTTTTCTCTGTTATTCTCAATCTAGTCTTTCCCTTCTCCACACCCTTAAATTTATCATCTTTGATCACTCTTTCCATTTCCTAACCCATCTTACCCCTTGCTAAACCTTGCTCCTTCTTCCTGTGCGGCTTTATCTGCACAAAATAATTTTGGTGTTGAAAGCTCCATTGAATTCCCAGGCAGTTGTGCACAAAATTGTTACCATCACATTAGCATTGGGATTACACCACCACTGGGATTATATTTTCTCTGTGTAAGGCTAATTATTGTACCATCCACCAACCTGTCATTCTGAAGTGTTGCATTGCCAGTGCAGACAACAGGTATTAGTAACAGTTGTAATGGTGACATTAGTCCTACCAGTGTAGGACCACAATGCTCTTCACACCCTTTAGTGCCATCAGTGGCAATCTTGACAGCTCAGAGAACTGGCTCTGTTGCCTATCAAGCCATTTCCCCACTGGCTGCATGCAAATCCAAGAGCATCGGAGTCACTACTTCCTCATATATTTCAAAGGACTTCTACAAACCCAGGTGTCACTCTTCAGGACACTTGTATTTCCCCCTGAAAGATCCACCAAGACTACCCACGGTAGGTTCCTGGCTCATCAGACATCACCTCTCTTGGGCAGAGACCGAAGTCCCTCTGCCTCCTGACTGGGTTTTTCCAGGCTGCACAGTTCTCAGTCTACATTTGTTTTGGTAGCCCCAGCAAGCCAGACTTCCTAAACAGGCCAGCATCTGCCTTTTGCTCTCTCCCCAGAGGCTATGAACAGCTGTATTTGCTTCCAGTTAGAAGTTACCACTCAGCTCTCGCTAAGCAAGCACATTTATTCTTAAGACAAAAGCATTAGAGAAACACATTAAACAATAACAGAATTTACACATATGTTAATAAACCTCCCAGAGATTAGCCCCAACTCCAAGAAGGGCTCTGGTAGGAGTCAGGACTTGAAGCTCCACCAATGGGTGTCTCTGTGGTTATAAATTCATAACACCCTTAGCTCAGAACTAGCACTCCCATGAATCGGTTAGTCTTTCCTTTATGTGGCATGGGCCTTTGATCTTGAGACTCTGAGAACAGGTAATCAGCAGACAATGGTCCCCTCCTCAGGGCATAGCCTCAAAAGGCTGGAGTTTTGCATCACCAGGGATGGGGAATTCGCTTTCACCTTACCTTAGAGATTGCCCAGGCAAACCACTGGACACTGTCTCAAAAGTCCATTCTTATCTATCACATTCCCCAGAGTCCTTTGATGTGCATAACACATTTGAGGATACGCATCCCATCTCCTCCCTAGAGACAGGTTCCACACAATTCCAACCCAAAATAATACATAAACTATTCTTTTAATACAATGGATTTCAGAAATGCTTAATCACAATTCAATGAAGTTTTTCAAGGATATGGCAGGAAATTGCCATATGTGTCACAACATGTATTCCAGGGAGCATTCAGAGTAGAATATTCATATGATACCATATATTCTACTGCATTAGGGTGTCTTTATACATGTCCACTCAACAGTCATGTCTTTAGATTGTAAACTCTTTGCTGCAGGAGCCTGTTTCTTGATTAATAAAATTCAGCTCCCACCCCGCTACAGTGGGGAAGAATTATTATCTTAATTTTACAGATGGGCAAATCACCCAGTCTCTTTCTTCAATTCCCCATGGTCACACACACAAATTCTGTAACAAAGCAGGGAGTTGAAGCTGCATCTCCCAAGTCCCAAACTAACACCTTAGCCACTGAACCAGCCTTCTTCTCTAAGCTATAAGTTTACTGAGATTCATTCATCATCACTAAGAGTTAATAATAGGGTTGGGCTCAAAGCAAACCCCCCAGATCCAAATACCCCTGAATTTTAAAGGGGGTTAGGGGTTGTGTTTCAGATCATGAGCCCACATAGCAATCTGAATTTTGTGGCTAATTCCTTTTTCCTATAATGAGCCAAGACCTGGATCTGAACTCTTTTGACAGTTGAAGGCCTGGAGCTCCTGATTTACATCTTACCGAACAGTCATCTCTCTAGAGAACACCTGACAGCTTTTGGAGAATACAGCCCCTAGGAGCTGTCATAGCAAGTTACAGAAAGCAAACCTCCAACTTGCAGGCAAGGACCTTCCTTGGCAATTATCCACCCATATGTATTTAAGAGGGAAAAATTGGCTAGGAAGATGAGAATGGAGAAGGGTTGTTACCTTCTTTGAGTCTGACTGTGAAAAGATCACACACAGATTCAAGGACTCCCCTTTAAGTAAAAATCTCTTCACAAACTTTGGAGAGCAGAGGATAGAAGTTTTCTGACAAAGCAGAAAAGTAGAGATCTAAAGAGAATCCTTAAACTCCGAGTGCCTGACCCGCCCTTCTTCATACCCATAGTGAGAGAGGAATTATCTTTTATTGTAGCAGGGGAGTTTAACTGCTCTGCTTCTTCCCCAGAGGGGAAAAGGAAAAGACAAACCAGTATTTCTCAAGTAATCCTCAATTTGCCAGGTATCACTTACCTGCATCTTTGTCGAGCAGAAGGTTTGCTGATTTTTGGCTGAACAGAAATCAAATTAGTGTCACGAATCTGACTCTGTGGGATTACCCTG
Organism: Lepidochelys olivacea; assembly: GCF_965140295.1. Classification (NCBI taxonomy): domain Eukaryota; kingdom Metazoa; phylum Chordata; order Testudines; family Cheloniidae; genus Lepidochelys; species Lepidochelys olivacea. The sequence continues at coordinate 15,280,823 of NC_140412.1, forward strand.
TTTGCTGTCCAACAGGAAGAGGAAGGCTAAGGGCCAGATTCTGCTCTCAATTACTCCACAATCAACCTGTTGGTTTCAGTGGAATCCCATCAGTGTCACTGAGAGTAGAATCTGGCTCTAAAGCCTTAGAGTATATCATCACAAATCATAGCTCTGTTGATGTTTGAGAAGAAAAGAGAAATGGAATTGGGCTTCTTGATTTAAAAAGGATTTAAATTACTCAGTTTTTTTTTTAAATGCACTTAGGAAAAGCTTCTGCTCTTTCCAACTTTATCCTAAATTGTATAAAATAACCCAAATTCTCATAACCCCCCTATCCCCCCCACCCCCCACTGTTCCTCAGACATTCCTGTTAACTGCTGGAAATGGCCCACCTTGATTATCACTACAAAAGGTTTTCTCCCCCACCCCCCACTCTCCTGCTGGTAATAGCTCATCTTAAGTGATCACTCTCCTTACAGTGTATATGAGAACACCCATTTTTTCATGTTCTGTGTGTATATAATCTCCTCACTGTATTTTCCACTGTATGCATCCGATGAAGTGAGTTGTAGCTCACAAAAGCTTATGCTCAAATAAATTGGTTAGTCTCTAACGTGCCACTAGTACTCCTTTTCTTTTTCCAAATTCTTATAATTAAACACAGCAAAACTGATTGGGCTGAATTCTGTTTTTATTTCATTGAACCTCATTGGTTCAACCTATTTAAGTGAGATTTGCACTCGGAGCAGAATTTGGCCCGCTAAGTTCATTGCCTATACTTTAGTGGTGGGGTAATGTTTCTGTTCACCATTTAAAGGCTGTTGGTTTCCTCTGCGAGTAGGCTGTATTTCAGTGGGTGAGTGGATATATTTTTATATAAGGAAAAATTCTTCCCTGGATAGTGATGAAAGGGGCAAAAGGCATACTCTGTGCTATAAACCCTGCCTGTCTGGTCAGGATTCCATATACTGTTTTAAAGGGGTGACCAAGTGGGGCACAAACTGCTGTTCCTTTCAAAAGGATATATGGCTTGTACTTGTTGTGGTCGGGTGGTACACATACTAACCCGTTGAGAGATGAGTGTGCTGCTAGCCATCATGCCATGTCCCCAGACACTATAGTGGACCAACCTGAGCACGAACTAATCTACCCTCTTGCACTCTCTGGAGAGATCACATTGAGTCCAGGTATAGATAAAGTTGTCTGGGCCATGAGGGAGAAAGGAGAGGAAGAAACAGCTTGTTACACTCTCTTTCTCCATGAGGGGGTATGACTACACGTTATTTAAGGTGATATTGTAGCACAGGTAGGCAGGCACACCTGCATTAGCTTTAATTTAGCTAGCATGGGTAACAATAGTAGTGAAGACATATCAGCACTGGCTAGCAATCAGAGTACAATCCCACTAGTACTCTCGTTGATAGCCTGTGCTAAAATCCGTACTGCCGCCTCTTCATTACCATTGTTACCCATGCTAGCTAGATTAAAGCTGGCATTGATCTGCCAATCCATGCCGGAATCACAACTTCACTTGGAGTGCAGACATACCCAAAAGTGGCAAGCAGAATCTGGCCCAGGGATTGTAGCAGTAGCTGAATGCTTTGGGATGGGTGGAAGAAAGGGTTTCCCTAATGCCAGATATTATTCTTTTATTGTTATGTAATTTTTTGAGTCACTACGCTGTATCAAAACGATGGTCAGAAACACAAGTGAAAAGTGTGAATTCCAAGGAGAGAGGAGAAATGTTCAACAATGTAATTAAGATGACTTCACAACTCATGTTAGGGGCATAGCTATCAGATTCAGAAGAGCTATGGTACTGTTCACTTGAAACCTTCCCTCAAGATCAGATGAGCCAGACAAATGAAAGACATGGTGGTGGTCGTTCAGTATTGCCTCTCTTTACTTCCTGTTAAAAGGGAATCATTGTCTGGTTAGTCCAGTGTCTGGTAAAATCAATTAGTCCCTTATGTTTAAAGAAAAATATTAGATATAAATATAAATGGAGGAATATCCAAAAGTGCTCAGTGTCTGTGTAACTTTGCCTCCACTTAAATCAATGTAAGATTTATCAAGGAACAAGAGAGGAAGGATGGGCCTATCCTTGGGCATGGTGATTAGGTTCAATTCCCATCTAGCAAAGTTCAAAATAGAGACATTTTCTGTTTTTTCACAAAATCTTCACCAAAATGTGTATTAAAATTATGTATAGGATGTATTAAATATTTCATTGACCAAAACCTCTGGTTTTAGTAAAAAACTGTTTATAGAAATTTTTGCTTTACTGAAATCATAAGAATGGCCATATTGGGTTAGATCAAAGGTCCTTCTAGCCCAGTATCCTGTCTTCCGACAGTGGCCAATGCCTGGTGCTTCAGAAGGAATGAGGAAAACAGATAATCATCAGGTGATCCATCCCCTGTTGCCCATTCCCCGCTTCTGGAAAATCATCAATTCTAATAATTTTGATTAGAATTTCAAAACAAAATGCAACAGAAAATATGTTCATTACACTATTACAGAAAATGTCGTGAAAAATGGGACATTCAGTGTCAATTTTTCATGAAGTGTTTTGGTTTTTGAGAACAGGCCATTTTTCTATGAAAATACCTTGTGTGAAAAATTTCAACCACCTGTTCTCAGTGCTCCCTGGAGAACTCTAAGCTCCTCGCAGTCAGTCTCAATATTAGTAACAAATTTGGAGCTGGGAGGATATATTTTAATTAGCCAGATTCAGTGGAAGTCAGTCTGTCCATGTGTGTTCTGTTTAAGCATAGAGGCAGGCAAAAATTGACCTAGAGTTCTGTAAGCAGGTTCCATTCCCACCCTACTCCTAACACAGTGCATGCAGATTAGAGAGGTCCAAACTTATGCTCTTCCTGGGGTTTCCTCTGCTGTTAGTACAGATGGTCAAAAATCAGAATTTCTGTCCCATGAGAAATTCTGATATTTTGACATTTGTTTCCATTCCATATCAGAACAAAAAGTAGAAGTATAATATTTTGTGTGTGTGGAATGGGAAGTTCTGAAAAATTTCAATTTGGAAATGTTAAAAAAAATCATTTTGGCTCCATTCACCATTGAAATGCACCCACCTAAGCTGCTGTGGTGCATCATGGGAGTTGTAGTTCAAGTACAGTAACGCCTCACTTAAAGTCGTCCAGGTTAAAATTGTTACATTGCTGATCGATTAGGAAACATGCTCGTTTAAAGTTGTGCAATGCTCCCTTATAACGTTGTTTGGCAGCTGCCTGCTTTGTACACTGCTTGCAGAAAGAGCAGCCCATTGGAGCTAGCGGGTGGGGGCTTGGAACCAGAGTGGACCAGCAGCCCCCCCATCAGCTCCCTGCACCCCTAAGTTCCCTGTGCGGCAGCCGGCCAGCAGGCTATCAATTGCCAGCAGTTCAGCTGTCCCTCCTCCCACTGCCATGTGCTGCTCCTGCCCTCTGGGTTTTGTGCTGGAAATGGCCCAACTTGATGATCACTTTAGATAAGCTATTACCAGCAGGACAGTGGGGTGGGAGGAGGTATTGTTTCATATTCTCTGTGTGTATATAAAGTCTGCTGCAGTTTCCACGGTATGCATCCGATGAAGTGAGCTGTAGCTCACGAAAGCTCATGCTCAAATAAATTGGTTAGTCTCTAAGGTGTCACAAGTACTCCTTTTCTTTTTATTAATTCTTATGGGGAAATTGGATTCACTGAACATCATTTTGCTTAAAGTCACATTTTTCAGGAACAGAACTACAACATTAAGTGAGGAGTTACTGTATATCATGCCCCCGTTCTCCTTTACAGGCCAGAAACTTTCAGCCAAAAGAGGGCACTGTGGTCGTGAGACTCCCCAGTACATTTTGGTGGCTCAGCTAGAGGGTAGATCATGGTGCATCATGGGAGATATAGTCCAGGCAGGGACCACAACCCATTCAGTAGTACAGGGGCATGCAACACCCTAACTACAGCTCAAGTCAGGCACAAGAGCAGCTCAGCTGGACACAGATTATGTCAAACTGACGTGCAACAAAACGTTTCCATTTGTTCTAACCAAAATGTTTGGATTCAGCTCAACACAACCTGATGGAGGGGGGAAAAAATCATAAAACTGACATTTTCCTGCAGAAAATTTCAATTTTGCTGACACACATTTTCCCTTGAAAAGTTATTTTTAGGGAAAACTCTCAATCAGCTTTAATTGTTAACTAAAATAAGAGTCCTCTTAAGCTTCAGCATGAGTTTGGCTGTTCCCAGGGTTGACCGCTGCATCACCCTCCTTTCTCTATACCAACCCCGAGATCCCTGCCTCAGAGAGATACTTTGGGGTTGTAACTAATAAAGCTCACCTGATCCTGCTGACAAAGGCAACTGGCAGAAAAAACTTTGTATTTCTGTGGATGTTCCTCACACCTGATACTAAGGTGAATTAACAGCAGAGGCCTGCATCTCTATGCAGGGTCTTAGAACCTGACATTCTGTTAAGGGCCTCCTTTGAAAATTCATCTCAGATTTCAGGTGGGTAATCACCATGAATAATTGTCAGCTGTGCAGTACAGCATAGAAAATTATACAGACATCATCTTTAGAGAAGACTAATGTTCTGGCCCCATCAGCATCTATACCTTGGGCTCTTTAAATATATATATATATATATATAAACCCATTCTGTCTGTGCTTTATATATATCTTATCTGCTAAATGAATTTCTCCACTGTTCATGGAAAATTAGGACGGTCTCTAGTTTTGGGGGGGAGGGGGAGGGAAGCTGTCAAAGTCTTTATATGCCAGAATTGACAGCAGGAGGAACTTCTGTTAGCCTCCATCTGGAAATGTAATACTTACAGAGGAAATAGAGCCCATAACCAGAGGATTAACATGAGAAATCTTTCAGGAGCACCACTGCATATTTTCATATAGAAATATAAAATTGCTTTCAGCTCAGAAAATCCATTAGATGACGTTCTACATGGAAGGTTAATGGCAATGTCTAAGGTGTAGGCAGCATGGGGTAATTAGATCCTGGAAGAGTGAACTGCGGTGTCATGGATGCTACTGCAGATAATTATTTACTACTACTGGAAATTGGTGCAATGTATTAATGGCAAGAGACACTTCATGATCACCGAACAGAAAGCACTGAAACAACCCCCTTGCCCTGAGCTTATGTGGCACCTCGTTTTCTGACACCGAGGCAGTAAGGATTATGTAAAAGAGAAGAGACGCTACCTGAACTTTTAAAAACAAGACAGCATAACAGGTGGCCATGTTGTCTTCATAAATCTCAGTCCAAATGAACAAGACAAAAAAACTTCTATGCTTGAGAATAGCCCTATGCCACTGAGATAGCTACTAGGCTCAAAATGGAATGTACCTATCGAGATATTTTCTTGATTGAGAAGTTGTCCAGTTGTCTCCTTTTCAAAGCACCAGTCCTTCCTTTTACACCATGAATCCTTTACTTAATTTCCCTTTGCTTTGGTGGGACAGGTACAGATGGGGTATACCACATCCTCCAGAACAAGTATCCTGCCTGCTGCTCCCATGGCAGAATGACCTGTGTGCTCTACTCATATGGATAGAACAGGAATGATTTCATGAGCTAAGAGGTTGCCTTTAATTATCCAAAGTGCTTCTGACTCTCAACCTTTATTTCTCTCTCATCGGTTTATCTAAATACACATAATAATTAAACCATCCAAGAGGACCAACCTGCACTGAAGCCAATAGGTAGTTTCAGTGTACAAGGTATTCAGGATCCTTGAGAGATAAAAATCACTGGTAGGCAGGTACCAACACTGAACCAAAAAACTCATGGTATTTATAAAGTGATAAGCCCATCCAGAATCAAGCAGGGAAGGTCCAATTCCTTTTTGAGGGAAATCCATGCACCAAACAAATAGTCCTAAACAAATTTTAACTTGGGTAAACAGATTCTTCCTGTAGTATCCTATGATGGGGTGTGGACTTTACACGGGCTCTGATGGGGTTAATGTGGGCCCAAGGGACCAATTATGGTATTTGGCTGCAGCTGGAGGGAAAACTAGGCTTAACTGAACATGAAGCCCAGCTGGGCAGGAGTAGGCTGCTTAGTATAAAGCCAGGAAGTTGAGAGCAGAAGAAAGTTGCAAGGAGAGGGTCTAAAGTCATTCTCTGGGAGCAAAGAGGCGGGGAAGAGATAAACCTAAGAGGGTCCTAGCTCTGGAAGAAGGGTCAACCCCGGAGGAACTGTTGAGGAAAAAGCCTGAACACACAGAGTAGGGAGAAGCCCAGGGGAAGAGCAGCAAGGAGTAGGACTGAGTTGTTTGTTTGTAGGGTTCCTGGGCTGAAACCCAGTGTAGAGGGTGGGCCTGGGTTCCCTTACCAGCCACTGGGAAGTGGCATAGGATTGTGAGAAATGCTAACTGGATAGCTGGTGTGGAGGGACTTTGATATCTTGGAAGGGATGATTATGTAGTGACCTGGCCTGAGTCATGAAGAGGGGGCCCAGAGTCAGAAAGAGAGAGGCCACAGGGCAAGTGAATGACAGGAGGGGATGTTGGACCTGGAGTAGAGGTAATTCCCAGATGCAGCCACCAGGATGTGCCCAAGGGTGACTTACCTCCAGTCGTGTCAACTGAATTACACTCGTCACTTCCTATCCTAAATTGTTGTGTAACATTCTTGTGCACTGTTATATGGCTCCTGCTGCTTTCTGCACCACAGGTGGGGTGACTGTATCTAAAAGGTGGCTCCAGTGATCTCTCTTCAGCAGGCCAAATATTGCTTAGATCATCCAAATAGTCTTAATTGATTTCAACTAGTTGGCTTGTGTGAGTAATGTTGTCATAACTGGGCCTACAAATTTATCCCACTTGTGAATCTCTCGTGTGATAGTTGATAAAGTTTTATAAAATGTCTCAATAACCTATAACAAATGTTGATGGGGGGGTGGAGGTGCAGAAGGCAGACTCCGTTAGTCCAAACAAAAATGCTTACTGATTAATTCAAGGATGGGGCTGGGGGCAGTACAATAGCACCAGAGGAGCTGGTGGTGGGAGGCCGCCTTGGGGCACCACATTCTGCTCCCTCCATGGCTGTTCAGTGCCGAACCGAACCGCAGGGCTCTCCTGAGAACCACAGCGGTGAAAGGAGCAGAACATGGGGCCACCGCTCCCAGGAGCTGGTGCCCTGCGCTGGCAGCTCCTCCAGCATGGCTGTAATGCTACTGCCCCCAGCCCTGTCCTCTGGAGGGGCTGTACAGACTACAGACAGCAGATGCACCTGTGTGAAAGGGCTGGGGGTGGTACAGCCGTCCTTTCACCTGAAATCAGTATCCAGTGCAGTGGGAGAACAGAGCCCTCCCCCGCCCAGCCAGGTAATGTGGGATGGGGAGGGGACAGGGAGAGCGTGGGGGCCCCAGGCTGGGGGTGGGGATGGGTTACATGCCCCCCCTTTAGCTGTTGCCCCCCCTTTGTGTCCCTCCCATGAGTCACCTCCATCTGCCACCCCTACTCTCTCCTAGGAACCCAGGATCCATTATAACACCACTGGACCTTAGTCCTCCTGATCCTGAGAGGTGTGCTAAGCACATCAGGCCAGAGAGAAGGACCCAGATGATGTGGCCACTTCCACTGGCTCTGGCTCAATCCCAAACACCATCCGAGATGAGACTGTCTTACTCCCTCCCCCATGCATCTTTTTCTTTTCCCCACTTTATTTCTTCTTTCCTGTCCCTCTCCTTTTTCCTTCTGTCCAATAAGAATTTGGCTCAGCCAGCCAAGACTATATTCTGCAACACTGCTGTTAGTCTTTGTCCAAAGGCAGATAGAAGCAATGCCTTAAACAGTGTGATGTTGGTACAAGTTTGCCAGGTCTTGGAGTGGCTGATCAAACTGTGTCCCCGTGCCCATGTTTTTTTTTTTCTAGCAGTGAGGTTCTAAGTGAGTCAACAGCACAGACGGAAGCTCCATTTTCTATCTTTGCTGTTCTTTTCTCTCCCCTCCTGTGTCTGTTGTCTTTAACACCAATTGCTCCAGCCCATCTCAACTAACTTCTCTCTTCCTCAAAAAGGACAGTTATTAAAAATATTAATATGATATAAAGACTGCCAAACAAGGAGTCTCTCCTTATGAAACCTCTTTACAGCTAAAGGGAATGTGGGATATGGTTAAAATGAAAGCCTTAGTTAATACTTTACATTTCAAGTGCTTTAACTGTTCTCCTCCACCCCCCTTCTTTCTGAATCTTTTATAGCAGGTTTAAAAGATGTTGGTGTTTGCGCCATGGTACTAAGCAGGCGGAGGGCTCTGTATGCCAAACCCTGAATCTGCTTTAAACCTGCTTCATGTTTCTTGGGTAATAGTAATATCTTTGACTCTTGGGTCCATATAGTCTATCAAAATTAGTATACAGTAAGAAGAATAGGATCTGACCTACTATATACTTTGTACAACACTTTGGGGAGCTTTCTGAAGGAAAGGTGTGAGATACCTGAAGTCAAATGTAGGACGTTAAAAGGGTTTTTAAGCTTCTTAGAATATGGGTTACTGAACAATATTGAAACTCTTCCAGAAAGTCTCAATTTAAAACCCAGCATCCTACTGTTTTACTCTTACTGCTTAATAAGATTTAGGAGTCTAAGTATTCCCAGCAGGGATACATCAGGGTCTTGGTCTACTTTGCGGAGGGAACCGTACAGTTCTAGCAACCAGCAGATTACTACTAATAATGTGACATGGGACTGAATAAGGAAATCCTCTAGGAACAAGCCATGCTCTGTTTGCTTGTTTGAAGAAAAACCATGTATCACAAATGCATCGTAAATAATTAATTACTAATTGCAGGATCAGTGGCTTGCAGAGCATTCTGCCAAGTGAAACAGCAGAGCCTGCAAGGATACAGGAATTAAAGGCTAGGATGAATGCACACTTGCAAATACTGGGCCAGACCATGCACTCTCCCATACAGAAGGCATCAGTGGGGTCCCAGAGGGGCAGGGATACTCTACAAGGGGTTTGCTGTGAAGCATCCCTGCAAGTAGAAGATCTTGAATTGCTTTTCCCAGTAAATTTTAGTTATAGATTAAGTAAATGTGTCTCCAGGAATGAAGCAATTCTCACTCAACACTTGAAACTTCAAAACTGCCCCCCTCCAATCAGGGCTGCATAATAAAGTGCACTGCAAATAGTCATAAATATGACATTCTGTGGCTTTTATTTAGAAATATTCAGAAAGTGGATTACTTTGTTTCCTTGAAGGGTGAAATAAAACAGGCAGTAAATTTTGCAGACTTGATTACTGCTAATAATAATACATTTATAATAGTGACTTTCAGAAGAACAAGATTATAAATCATTTGAGACATGCTGTGGGGTAAAATTCTGTCTCTGCATGCGCACACACGAGTTCTATTAGTCATACATGAATCATTTGAAAAGGCAGCATTGCCTTGTGAATAAGACACTAGACTGGGAGTCGGGCAACTTGACTCTAGCTGGCGCTCTGCCATAGGCCCATTGTGCAACCTTATGGCAAGTCACTTCATCTCGCTTCCTCTGTTCTCTTCCACCCCCACCTCCTGGCTGCCCTTTTCTGTCTTGTCTATTTGGATTGATAGTTAGTAAGAGACAGTCCTTGCTCCAAATATGAGCACTGAGCACAATGAGACACTAATCTTGGTTAGGGCCTCTATCATAATACAAATGATTAATAATCATCAGACATCCACCTCTGAGGACAGAATGAGGCTCCTAATATCAGTTCATATATACCCAACATATTCAGAGAGTCACATCATCTATACAGGTATTAGAGATGGGCCAGAACTCGAACCCAGACCCTACTGCCTGATGTAGTACTTTTTCCATGTGGTGGACCTTTTGGCATCCACTCACATTTGTCCATCCCCCAACTCCAGACAGCCCCCATGCAACTCCCCAAATCCAGTTCCCCCATCCCCTCATCTCTACAGGTTAGAACTGCTCTGCTGCAAGAGGACCCTTCATTGCTACAGGGAGAGGGAGAATGTGCCACTTACTAACTAGAAGGTGGCCAGGACCTTAAATTTACATTTCATTTTTATTTTATTTATTTTTAAAAACAGCCTTGACTTGTTTAAGTTACAAGGCATAGCACAAGAGTCTGAACCTGCTACTGAGGCAGGAACAAAGTTAGCACAAACTGGCAAGGGGGGGAACCAGGGACACAATTGTGACCATAGGAGTAACAGAATGGTTCCTGGTCTGCTCTGGCACACAATTGCAACAGACTGCCCCTTACACAGGGCTTGTGGCGAAGCCACAATGGAGCCCCTGGTGAATTGCGCAGTTATATACAGCACATAGTGTATGACTTTGTGGCTCTCCCCCGCTGCTAATTTAAGGCCCCAATCCTGCAAGAGGGTCTGCCCACCTGGCATTCCTCTCAGGACTGGGGCCTAATTGGCTAAGAGAGCCTGCTGAGTTCTACTTTGCAAAGAACCCCACTATGAACTCAGTAAGGCATTTCCCTGGGCACATTCTTAAACTATTAGCATAAAATACAGAGAGCTTGAGTGTCAGATAATGGGCCTATGCCAGGGATGGCCTTTTACAGACATCCCAGTATTGCATACAGGGCTGCCGTGATGGGACCTTTGCTGCACACTTACCACATTTGAGCAGCATCCCTCAGCCACACTGTCAAGTCAGTGACAGACGCTTGTTCTAAATCAAGCTTCCCTGTCACGCACACTCTGCATTCTTTATCCATTTGGCGGGTCAGGCTAAAAACGGGCTACAGGCCTTCTGGACTTGTTCTGTGTTGGTCCTGTTGGAAGTGTTTTTCGTGTCAGCACTTTCCCAGTTTCTTTTAAGCGGATACAAATGGTGCCCTCCTCAGAATGCATTATTATTTAACACATTGCTGCCTTGGGACTAGATGGCTCATGGAATTGAGACCAGCTACCTAAACTGCCTGTTAGAAGCATGCCCAGATGGGCAGAGATCAAATATCATTATGTGGTTGCTGATTAGTACTTACAAGAGACCCTGGGAGTCTGAGTTCCTAGTGGGTGGGTATCCTCCTCTCAGAGAAAACCCTCACCACAGATGGAACTAATTGAAACCATTTTTGGCCACCCCCAACTGCTGGTGTAGAGGTGTGGCCTACCTCTGCAGCAGTGGTTCTCAATTTCTTTATTATTTATTTATTTATTTATTTTTTAAACCATTTGAAAATTGCTGAGGGTCTCGGCAGACCACTTAATGATCTTTCCAAATGTTGTTTGTACTGTTAGCAACTATTGTAAAGTGCTTTGGATAAAAGCACTATATTTAAAAAAACACACTTTTTTTGTTCTTCAAATAAAGCGCACAACTCATATTTTAATATCAGTAGTCTTACCTTTCTAATGCGAAAGATGTGTCCTCTTCCCCCCTGCCGCAGCAGTCCCCGAGCTGGGGCGGGGAAGGAGGGGGGGTCTCCCCGGCAGCCACAGTCCTGAAGCTGGGGAAAGTTGCCTCTTTCTCTGGCCGCTGCAGCCCTGCACATCCCAAATTCTCCCCACCTCCTTTTCTCCCCCCCACTGCCTCCTCCCACATACCCTCTATTCCTCCCAAAGCTACCAGCTCACCTTACATGTGCATCTTCTCCAGGGTCCAGGCACCTAATTAGTGAAGCTACACCTGCACGGCTCCACGAATTAGGTGGATGTCCCTTCGTTCTCTCGCGTGCGGCTGCCCAGGCGTGCACCTTAGAGGGAACTATCCATGGACCACCTGAATGGCGCTCACAGACTACTTGTGGTCTGCAGACCACAGTTTGAGAACCACTGCTCTGCAGCTACCAAACAGGCTCATAGTGTGCTTAGCTTGTCAAATTTTTTGGATTTGAAATTTCAACGTTCTTTGGTCAAAATATCACATTGTTTTCCCCTTTTTTTGGTCAAAATGATCATTTTTCTAATTTTTTTTTGCAGCCTGCTCTACAAGTATGGTAAATTAGAGTAGCCTTCAACGTGCTGTAATTCAAATTAGATCCAGACCAGTACCTTCATGTGGACTCTCTTGGCCCCAAAATGACCCTTATGGCCTCAGAATTAGGGGAGCACAAGAATGACTTGAAGCCACCTTTACACCTTCCCACGCTCCAAGCTGTGCCAGTCACTGCTCAGCTGCAGGGCAGCCGTTCTCCAGAGACTAGCATACAGGGATGGATTACTGGCCTTTAAATCCATTTGGCGGGTCAGGCTAAAAACGGTCTGTCTATGAACACTGAAATATTCCAAAATTACAATTGTTTGTTGTTGGGTTAATTCCTTTATGATTTTCTTTTAATAAAGGCAAAACCATGTTCTTCAGATGGGGTTTATTTAAGAACCTCATTTAATTCATTACCAAATGATTAGCTAACTTCTTGATCAGGTACTTAACTACCACTGCTTCACAAAATATTCTGTTTATAGCCCAATCTCCAGTTCTTCCATGCATGTCTAAAACACTAGAGAAACTACTGTATGCCATTTGGTAAGATTATATGGAGAGAATTGGTGTACTATCTCCTTATCAGGTTGCAAGCAGTTTGCTCAGCTGTTGTTGCTGTGGAGTTAGAATATAAGAAGCAAATGAACTATTTGACCTGAAATTTGATTATGGACCAAAACACGGGTGGAAATGCTCCCGGCCTTCATTCCTCAAAGAAAACAGAGAAATTCATGTCTTGTTTCTATCGAGTCCCACCCACCATGCCAATGTTACATCCATCCACTATGAGCGTCAATACTGTGGCCTCAGCAACAGTCACCTTGTGGGCAACATAGCTCAGTTGGAGGGACACCAAATTAGGACTCAGGAGTAGAGCAGGAAAAAAAATTTCAGGCCAATGGTTTGTTCAATAAAATATGCAATTTTGGGTCAACTCAAACTATTGGTGAATTTGACCCGAATTCACAGAATAATTTTGAACAAAAAACAAACAAAAACCAGGCTAGATTCACAAAGGCATTTAGATGCCATTCATACGACCGGAGGAGGTGGTTAGGGTGTTCCTGTGGAATATGAGGGATCCAGGTTTCAATCCCTCTGAGCTGTAAAGTCAGTCTCATTCTCTCCCTCTCCAATTATTCAAATATTTTATGCAAAGTGGAACCACCCCTTTCTGTTCTGGTTGTTTTCTGTATCTAGCCCTTAACTTCCTTTGCTTTTATTTAAGAAAGGTTAAATTCCTGTAAACTAAACATTTCATTTCAGGTCAAATTAAGAGTTTCGTTCAACTGGAAATGAAATTTGTCAACTTTTTTGATTCACTGAAAATTCCAGAGTATTACAGTTTGGGCTGAACTGAATTCCCCCCTCTCCATTTTTCAGAACTGCCAGAGGACTGAAAAATCAGTTATTTACTCAAATGTTCTCAGGAACTCTAGGTCTATTTCTGTCTTCGATGCTGACTTGCTGTGTGACCTCAGGCAAATCATTTCTCATTTTTGTGCCTCCATTACCCCTCCCACTTTGCCTGTGTTGTCTGTTTAGACTGCAAGCTCTTTGGGGAAGCTCTTTTGACTCTTTCTCCATGTAAGTGCAGTACTTATCACAATGAGACTCTGATTTCAGTTGGGGTTTCTAGGCACTACTGCTGTACAACTAATCAATAATATTGACCCATCGCAAAGTTAAAGGGAAATTAAAGTGGGTGGGATGATGCAAAAAGAACAAGACTGCCATCACAACTATGGACTACAAAAATAATTTCTTTGCCCAGCAAATGGACAATGACTTACCCTCCTGACCACTGCAAACACTTGACAATGTTGCTCCATTTTAATGGGAACCGTTGTCACCAGAAAGCAGAGCAGGGGCTGGAAGTTGGGACGCTAGGCTTCTGTTACTGACTCCACCACTGATTCGTTCTAAAGCATGAACAAGACATTTAATTTCTGGATGCTTCACTTCACCCATCTGTAACACAGATACTAGTCCTTATGGATGTGTTTGTGAAGCGTTTGGAGGAACTTCTACTGGAAGGTGCAATATTATGGATGTTTACATTAATGCACCATGCTCTTCCCAGATAAATCCCCCTGACCAAGAATGGAACAGGGGATTCCCCTGAAATTTAACAAGTCCATCAGTTTGGACACCCTGTGACTGCATCAGACATTTCCAAACTGCTTAGCCCTTGTGTGCTGCTAATGGAAATGTACTCCTTTCATTGTGTGATAGAAGGAATGGGCTCTTTAAAAAAAACAAACCAACCTTTGTTAGATGTATTTCTCTTTAATGAGAACCAGCACCTTCTAGCTGCAATTCTATCACACCCCACCCAGGTGGTAGGGGTAAGTAGTTTTGAGCATTTTTGCTTGCAGAACACTAAAGCAGAGATACTAAAACCCCTGAGGGCTGAGAAAACTTTGAAGTGTTAGAGGATAGCACTTGTATGCTCTGGTGACTTGCTGGCTACAATTTAAATTCTGTCCTTGCTAAAAACCAGCACAAATCCAGAATTACTCTGCCAAATAAATTTGTTAGTCTCTAAGGTACCAAAAAGACGCCTCGTTGTTTGTGCTGATACAGACTAACACGGCTACCACTCTGAAATCTTTCAGAGTAGAAGCCATGTTAGTCTGTATTCACAAAAAGAAAAGGAGTACTTGTGGCACCTTAGAGACTAACCAATTTATTTGACCATAAGCTTTCGTGAGCTACAGCTCACTTCACTGGATGCATTCAGTGGAAAATACAGTGAGGAGATTTATATACACACAGCATGAAAAAATGGGACTTCAGTGCATTTGCTCTATATTTACTCTGGTGTAATGGAGGACAGAATTTGGCCAAATGCAAATAAAAGCTTAGTGAAAAGAGTGGAGTACTATTGCATCAATGACACACCATGTTGTGGTTTGGGTTTTAGAATTGCAGATGGATCAAATGAAGTACAATGAATGAACCAAAACCCACAGGAAAGTAAATAGTGAGTAGCTAAGAACCAACCTTTTTTGTTTAAATACTTCAGACATTGCTTTCTGAGGATCTCAGAGCACTTCACAAAGGTTTCTTAAGCCTCAGAACACCACTGTAGAGCATTATTATAAATCAAGACTGGAGGATTCGCTAAAAGATATCCTGTAGCTCAACATAGAGTAATTGCTTCACTGCTGGTCCCCGTGTCCTTGTGACTGGGTGTGGCACAGCAACCCTTTCCTCTCAAGTCCCCTGCCAGTAGCCACTCCAACCCTGCAGTGGTCTGCCTCTTCTTGTGACTGAGCCGTCCAGCCAAGTCACATTTTATTTTTACCCCTTTGTTGGACTTTGGGACCCTGGAAGAAGTCTCACAAATTTCAAGACCTTGTGTCAGGTCTCTGGCCACTGGATCTAGGGCCCAGTGGTCCTTACACCTGTCTCTCCAGGATCTCGACTGTCTTTACCCCCTTGCATCAGGGAGCTTCTTGCCACCTTCCCAGTGGCTGGTAGGAGGACCCAGGCCTGCCCTCTACACTGGGTTCCAGACTAGAGACCCTAAAATGAACAACCAATGTCTGCTCTGCTGGACATCTTATTGCTGCCTTCTGGGACTCCTTCTGATCATGAATCTTTCCTCAGGCCTTTGCCCCAGCCCTTCCTGGACTCTTTGTAATGAGCAACACATCCCAAGGCTTCTCCTTTTTGAAGTCTCCTTTCTGTGAGGGTCAGCTCCAAGCCTTTCTCTTCCAGATATCTCTACTTTCTAATGCCCAGAGCGTGACTGCAGCGTTCTTCACTCTCTCCCTGCCACACGTCAAATTCCAGTCCAAATGCCCCTTAGGTTTTGCCATCACTGCCTCTTAGGTGTCAGTCTCCCTCTTGGCTCACGACAACATGCCTTTTGCCTCAGGTTTCATTGCCTCCAGGCTTACTCCTTGCTCAGGATCCTCTGGCTCCATGCTTCAGGCTTCTCTGAACAGAGGACACACCCAGCCACCTCTCCCCTTGAATCTCCTCCCTGGCCTTATCATACTGTCCCATACTCCTTCCTTTAGGAAGATCAACCTCCTCCAATTATGCCAATATAAATTGGGTGAAAACTTACTATGGGGTGAGTTAAAACTTCATTCAGATTGATGGGTGTGAACACACCCTGTAATTAACATGACTGTAAGGGTAAGTTAATTACAAGCCCCCATCTAAGGAGAAGGTTATGTGAACCTGCCCAAGGGTCTTGGACTGTATAGGCAGAGATTTTTGCTGAGTTTTTTTTTTTTGGGGTGGGGGGGAGAGGAAAGAATCTCAACATCAACCTCTGTCATAAATATAAAGGGAAGGGTAAACCCCTTTGAAATCCCTCCTGGCCAGGGGAAAGCTCCTCTCACCTGTAAAGGGTTAAGAAGCTAAAGGTAACCTCGCTGGCACCTGACCAAAATGACCAATGAGGAGACAAGATACTTTCAAAAGCTGGGAGGAGGGAGAAAAACAAAGGGTCTGTGTGTCTGTCTATATGCTGGTCTTTACCGGGGATAGACCAGGAATGGAGTCTTAGAACTTTTAGTAAGTAATCTAGCTAGGTATGTGTTAGATTATGATTTCTTTAAATGGCTGAGAAAAGAATTGTGCTGAATAGAATAACTATTTCTGTCTGTGTATCTTTTTGTAACTTAAGGTTTTGCCTGGAGGGGTTCTCTATGTTTTTGAATCTAATTACCCTGTAAGATATCCCTGTTGAGGTTACAGGGACAAACCATCCCGATGAGTCAAAAGAATAGTAAATATGGCAGGCGACCAGCTTGGCTTAATGGTGAAATCCTAGCGGATCTTAAACATAAAAAAGTTTACAAGAAGTGGAAGGTTGGACATATGACCAGGGAAGAGTATAAAAATATTGCTCGGGCATGTAGGAATGTTATCAGGAGGGCCAAATCGCACCTGGAGCTGCAGCTAGCCAGAGATGTTAAGAGTAACAAGAAGGGTTTCTTCAGGTATGTTGGCAACAAGAAGAAAGCCAAGGAATGTGTGGGCCCCTTACTGAATGAGGGAGGCAACCTAGTGACAGAGGATGTGGAAAAAGCTAATGTACTCAATGCTTTTTTTGCCTCTATTTTCACTAACAAGGTCAGCTCCCAGACTGCTGCGCTGGGCATCACAAAATGGGGAAGAGATGGCCAGCCCTCTGTGGAGATAGAGGTGGTTAGGGACTATTTAGAAAAGCTGGACGTGCACAAGTCCATGGGGCCGGACGAGTTGCATCCGAGAGTGCTGAAGGAATTGGCGGCTGTGATTGCAGAGCCATTGGCCATTATCTTTGAAAACTCGTGGCGAACCGGGGAAGTCCCGGATGACTGGAAAAAGGCTAATGTAGTGCCAATCTTTAAAAAAGGGAAGAAGGAGGATCCTGGGAACTACAGGCCAGTCAGCCTCACTTCAGTCCCTGGAAAAATCATGGAGCAGGTCCTCAAAGAATCAATACTGAAGCACTTGCATGAGAGGAAAGTGATCAGGAACAGCCGGCATGGATTCACCAAGGGAAGGTCATGCCTGACTAATCTAATCGCCTTTTATGATGAGATTACTGGTTCTGTGGATGAAGGGAAAGCAGTGGATGTACTGTTTCTTGACTTTAGCAAAGCTTTTGACACGGTCTCCCACAGTATTCTTGTCAGCAAGTTAAGGAAGTATGGGCTGGATGAATGCACTACAAGGTGGGTAGAAAGCTGGCTAGATTGTCGGGCTCAACGGGTAGTGATCAATGGCTCCATATCTAGTTGGCAGCCGGTATCAAGTGGAGTGCCCCAAGGGTCGGTCCTGGGACCGGTTTTGTTCAATATCTTCATAAATGATCTGGAGGATGGTGTGGATTGCACCCTCAGCAAATTTGCGGATGATACTAAACTGGGAGGAGTGGTAGATATGCTGGAGGGGAGGGATAGGATACAGAAAGACCTAGACAAATTGGAGGATTGGGCCAAAAGAAATCTGATGAGGTTCAATAAGGATAAGTGCAGGGTCCTGCACTTAGGATGGAAGAACCCAATGTACAGCTACAGACTAGGGACCGAATGGCTAGGCAGCAGTTCTGCGGAAAAGGACCTAGGGGTGACAGTGGATGAGAAGCTGGATATGAGTCAGCAGTGTGCCCTTGTTGCCAAGAAGGCCAATGGCATTTTGGGATGTATAAGTAGGGGCATAGCGAGCAGATCGAGGGACGTGATCGTTCCCCTCTATTCGACATTGGTGAGGCCTCATCTGGAGTACTGTGTCCAGTTTTGGGCCCCACACTTCAAGAAGGATGTGGATAAATTGGAGAGAGTCCAGCGAAGGGCAACAAAAATGATTAGGGGACTGAAACACATGAGTTATGAGGAGAGGCTGAGGGAGCTGGGATTGTTTAGCCTGCAGAAGAGAAGAATGAGGGGGGATTTGATAGCTGCTTTCAACTACCTGAAAGGGGGTTCCAAAGAGGATGGCTCTAGACTGTTCTCAATGGTAGCAGATGACAGAACGAGGAGTAATGGTCTCAAGTTGCAGTGGGGGAGGTTTAGATTGGATATTAGGAAAAACTTTTTCACTAAGAGGGTGGTGAAACACTGGAATGCGTTACCTAGGGAGGTGGTAGAATCTCCTTCCTTAGAGGTTTTTAAGGTCAGGCTTGACAAAGCCCTGGCTGGGATGATTTAACTGGGAATTGGTCCTGCTTCGAGCAGGGGGTTGGACTAGATGACCTTCTGGGGTCCCTTCCAACCCTGATATTCTATGATTCTATGATTCTATGACATCTACCATCCTGATTTTACAGGGGGGATTTCTTTATTTCTATTTACTTCTATTTTTTTATTAAAAGTCTTCTTGTAAAAAACTGAATGCTTTTTCATTGTTCTCAGATCCAAGGGTTTGGGTCTGTGGTCACCTATGCAAATTGGTGAGGCTTTTTATCCAACATTTCCCAGGAAAGGGGGGGTGCAAGTGTTGGGAGAATTGTTCATTGTTCTTAAGATCCAAGGGTCTGGGTCTGTAGTCACCTAGGCAAATTGGTGAGGCTTTTTACCAAACCTTGTCCAGGAAGTGGGGTGCAAGGTTTTGGGAAGTATTTTGGGGGGAAGGACGCGTCCAAACAGCTCTTCCCCAGTAACCAGTATTTGTTTGGTGGTGGTAGCGGCCAGTCCAAGGACAACGGGTGGAATATTTTGTACCTTGGGGAAGTTTTGACCTAAGCTGGTAAAGATAAGCTTAGGAGGTTTTTCATGCAGGTCCCCACATCTGTACCCTAGAGTTCAGAGTGGGGGAGGAACCTTGACATGGTGGTATAGTGGTGGGATTAACCTGAAATCATTTTGAGATCCAGTTGAGATTTTTTGAACTAGAAATACAGATTTTAAAAAGGAATTTTTTTTTTCCCCTGTGGAAAGGAAGTCCAGAAAGCAGCTTTGAAACTGAAAGCAGCTTGGTTTTCTCTGCTTTGTGGCCAAGCAGAGACAAAAGGGGATTATCTTGTGAATTGCAGGTTTTCTTTGCCTGGAGGCAGGGTACTTAACTCCTGCAGGGAAATTCACAGTCTTCCAACCCAGAGGTTTTTTTTTCTTTTCTTCCTAAAAGTAAATAGGGAGTGTGTGTTCTACCCATTTGCTTTTTCTTTGGGCTGGGTAAGCAGGTTTCCAAGTAGTTGGAGGTTTTTTGCTTTAATTTGGGCCCAGAGCAGAGACAAGGGAATTGTCTTTTTCTGTAGGCTGACAATCACTATCAGAGAATAGGTATTCTATTCCAGCACAGCAAAATTTTACAGCCAAGTTTTGTTTGTTTATTTCTAAACCTCGGGTGTAAAGTTAGTTAAAAACAGAGAGGTTAGAATGACCAAATCCTCAGCTCGACTACAGCTGGAATTAGCCAAATTTCAGGCTGAGGAAAAACAAAGGGAACATGAAAGACAGATAGAACTCATACGGCTGGAGAAGGAGGTACAGGAGGCTGCCCACAAGAGGGAAATGGAGGCAAGGAAGCATGTGGAGGAGGAGAAGGAAAAAGAGAGGAAGCATGTGGAGGAGGTGGAGAGGATAAAGGCCCGG
The DNA here is from genome assembly GCF_965140295.1 of Lepidochelys olivacea. Classification (NCBI taxonomy): domain Eukaryota; kingdom Metazoa; phylum Chordata; order Testudines; family Cheloniidae; genus Lepidochelys; species Lepidochelys olivacea. The sequence continues at coordinate 15,300,780 of NC_140412.1, forward strand.
CAGAATATACCAACAAACCCTAGCAATCCTTCTCCAGGTACCACTTCCCATCCCAGAATGTTCCCCACCTACAAGGCAGGTGATGATACTGAGGCCTTCTTAGAAAACTTCGAAAGGGCCTGCCTTGGGTACAACATCTCTACTGACCAATACATGGTAGAGCTGAGGCCGCAGCTCAGTGGACCCTTAGCTGAGGTGGCAGCTGAAATGCCTAAAGAACACATGAACAAGTATGAACTGTTTAAATCCAAGGCGAGAGTCAGAATGGGGATAACACCTGAGCAGTCTCGTCGGAGGTTCAGAGCCCTAAGGTGGAAACCAGACATGTCATTTACCCGACATGCCTACCACATTGTGAAACATTGGGATGCCTGGATATCAGGAGCAAGTGTTGAATCTCCAGTAAATTTGCCCTTCCTAATGCAAATGGAACAATTCTTAGAGGGTGTTCCTGAGGAAATAGAAAGATACATCCTAGATGGGAAACCCAAAACTGTAATCGAGGCAGGAGAGATTGGAGCCAGATGGGTGGAGGTGGCAGAGAAGAAGAAAACTGGTCGCAGTTGGAGCAGAGACCAGAAGGGACCACCCCAGACCACACCCTATTACCGGGGGCCGCCCAAAGCCCCACCTACCTCCCAAAGAACCCTCCAGACCCCTTATCATCCCACCACCCCATTCTCCAGCAACCCTCCTCGCCCCAGTGACCCGTCAGCTGGACGATGTTTTAAATGTAACGAGCTGGGGCATGTAAAGGCCAACTGCCCCAAGAACCCCAACAGATTACAGTTCATTGCACCGGAATCACCCCAGAGGTCCACAGGCCCAGATAGCTCCCAGATACCCTTGGAGCGGAGGGAAACTGTGAGTGTGGGCGGGAAGAAGGTCACCGCGTGGAGGGACACCGGAGCACAAGTGTCAGCTATCCATGCTTCCTTAGTGGACCCCAATTTAATCAACCCAGAGATCCAAGTGACGATTCAACCCTTCAAGTCCAACTCTTTCAATTTGCCTACAGCCAAGTTGCCTGTCCAGTACAAGGGCTGGTCAGGAATGTGGACTTTTGCAGTCTATGATGATTATCCCATCCCCATGCTGTTGGGGGAAGACTTGGCCAATCACGTGAAGCAGGCCAAGAGGGTGGGAACGGTCACCCGCAGCCAGGCTAAACAAGCCGTGAGGCCTAGCTCTGTTCCGGAAACTTCTATCAGGACCCGGTCAGAGGTGATGGACCCGGACCCCAGGCCAATGTCTGCAACAGCAGTAGTGGATCCAGTTCCAGAGACCCAGACGGAACCAGTCCCAGAACCGGAACCAGCCGAACAACCAACACCAGACCCAGTGTCAGCACTGAATCCAATACTTGCAACCTCAGCACCAGAGGGCCCCACCGACCCTGAACTGGCAGCAGCCGATAACCCGACCCAAGAGGCTCAGCCGGAGCCTGAATCCCAACATAGTGCACCAGCGGAGAGCGGTTTCACAGTCAACAGAAACAGCTCCATCCCCTATATCGCTTCCAGAGGGACCAAGCCTAGGTCCACAATCCAATGAGGAACTGATGTCTCCAGCATCAAGGGAACAGTTCCAGACCGAACAGGAAGCAGATGAAAGCCTCCAGAGAGCTTGGACGGCGGCACGGAGCAACCCTCCGTCTCTCAGCTCTTCTAATCGATCCAGGTTTGTTGTAGAAAGAGGACTTTTATACAAGGAAACTCTTTCTGGGGGACACCAGGAAGACTGGCATCCTCAGAGACAGTTGGTAGTTCCAACTAAATACCGGGCCAAGCTCTTGAGCTTAGCCCATGATCACCCTAGTGGCCATGCTGGGGTGAACAGGACCAAAGACCGTTTGGGGGGGTCATTCCACTGGGAGGGAATGGGCAAGGATGTTTCTACCTATGTCCAGTCTTGTGAGGTGTGCCAAAGAGTGGGAAAACCCCAAGACCAGGTCAAAGCCCCTCTCCAGCCACTCCCCATCATTGAAGTTCCATTTCAGCGAGTAGCTGTGGATATTCTGGGTCCTTTTCCGAAAAAGACACCCAGAGGAAAGCAGTACATACTGACTTTCATGGATTTTGCCACCCGATGGCCGGAAGCAGTAGCTCTAAGCAACACCAGGGCTAAAAGTGTGTGCCAGGCACTAGCAGATATTTTTGCCAGGGTAGGTTGGCCCTCCGACATCCTCACAGATGCAGGGACTAATTTCCTGGCAGGAACTATGAAAAACCTTTGGGAAGCTCATGGGGTAAATCACTTGATTGCCACTCCTTACCACCATCAAACAAATGGCATGGTGGAGAAGTTTAATGGAACTTTGGGGACCATGATACGTAAATTTGTAAATGAGCACTCCAATGATTGGGACCTAGTGTTGCAGCAGTTGCTCTTTGCCTACAGAGCTGTACCACATCCCAGTTTAGGGTTTTCCCCATTTGAACTTGTATATGGCTGTGAGGTTCAGGGGCCATTGCAGTTGGTGAAGCAGCAATGGGAGGGATTTACACCTTCTCCAGGAACTAACATTCTGGACTTTGTAACCAACCTACAAAACACCCTCCGAACCTCTTTAGCCCTTGCTAGAGAAAACTTACAGGATGCTCAAAAAGAGCAAAAAGCCTGGTATGATAAACATGCCAGAGAGCGTTCCTTCAAAGTAGGAGACCAGGTCATGGTCTTAAAGGCGCTCCAGGCCCATAAAATGGAAGCATCGTGGGAAGGGCCATTCACGGTCCAGGAGCGCCTGGGAGCTGTTAATTATCTCATAGCATTCCCACCTCCAACCGGAAGCCTAAGGTGTACCATATTAATTCTCTAAAGCCCTTTTATTCCAGAGAATTAAAGGTTTGTCAGTTTACAGCCCAGGGAGGAGACGACGCTGAGTGGCCCAAAGGTGTCTACTACGAAGGGAAATGTGGTGGTGGTGTGGAAGAGGTGAACCTCTCCATGACCCTTGGGCGTATGCAGCGACAGCAGATCCAGGAGCTGTGCACTAGCTACGCGCCAACGTTCTCAGCCACCCCAGGACTGACTGAACGGGCATACCACTCCATTGACACAGGTAATGCTCACCCAATTAGGGTCCAACCTTACCGGGTGTCTCCTCAAGCTAAAACTGCTATAGAACGGGAGATCCAGGATATGTTACAGATGGGTGTAATCCGCCCCTCTGAAAGTGCATGGGCATCTCCAATGGTTCTAGTTCCCAAACCAGATGGGGAAATACGTTTTTGCGTGGACTACCGTAAGCTAAATGCTGTAACTCGCCCAGACAACTATCCAATGCCACGCACAGATGAACTATTAGAGAAACTGGGACGGGCCCAGTTCATCTCTACCTTGGACTTAACCAAGGGGTACTGGCAGGTACCGCTAGATGAATCTGCCAAGGAAAGGTCAGCCTTCATCACACATCTCAGGCTGTATGAATTTAACGTACTCCCTTTCGGGCTGCGAAATGCACCCGCCACTTTCCAAAGACTGGTAGATGGTCTCCTAGCGGGATTAGGAGAATATGCAGTCGCCTACCTTGACGACGTGGCCATATTTTCGGATTCCTGGGCAGACCACCTGGAACATCTACAAAAAGTCCTTGAGCGCATAAGGGAGGCAGGACTAACTGTTAAGGCTAAGAAGTGTCAAATAGGCCTAAACAGAGTGACTTACCTTGGACACCAGGTGGGTCAAGGAACTATCAGCCCCCTACAGGCCAAAGTGGATGCTATCCAAAAGTGGCCTGTCCCAAAGTCAAAGAAACAGGTTCAATCCTTCTTAGGCTTGGCCGGTTATTACAGACGATTTGTACCGCACTACAGCCAAATCGCTGCCCCACTGACAGACCTAACCAAAAAGAAACAGCCAAATGCTGTTCAGTGGACCGAAAAGTGTCAGAAGGCCTTTAACAAGCTTAAAGCGACACTCATGTCTGACCCTGTACTAAGGGCCCCAGACTTTGACAAACCGTTCCTAGTAACCACAGATGCATCCGAGCATGGTGTAGGAGCAGTTTTAATGCAGAAAGGACCTGATCAAGAATTCCACCCTGTAGTGTTTCTCAGCAAAAAACTGTCTGAGAGGGAAAGCAACTGGTCAGTCACTGAAAAAGAATGTTACGCCATTGTCTATGCTCTGGAAAAGCTACGCCCATATGTTTGGGGACGGCGTTTCCACCTGCAAACCGACCATGATGCACTGAAGTGGCTTCACACCGTCAAGGAAACTAACAAAAAACTTCTTCGGTGGAGTTTAGCTCTCCAAGATTTTGATTTCGACATCCAACACATCTCAGGAGCTTCTAACAAAGTGGCTGATGCACTCTCCCGTAAAAGTTTCCCAGAGTCAACTGGTTAAAATCGTCCTTGAGATGTGGAAAATATTGTTAGTCTTTATGTACTTGGTAATATATTTAGAGATGCATGTGTCTTATTAACTCTGTTTTTCCTAGAGCTCCAGGAAGAAATCCCAGCCAGTGTTTCACCCTAGCTGAGATTTGGGGGGCGTGTCATAAATATAAAGGGAAGGGTAAACCCCTTTGAAATCCCTCCTGGCCAGGGGAAAGCTCCTCTCACCTGTAAAGGGTTAAGAAGCTAAAGGTAACCTCGCTGGCACCTGACCAAAATGACCAATGAGGAGACAAGATACTTTCAAAAGCTGGGAGGAGGGAGAAAAACAAAGGGTCTGTGTGTCTGTCTATATGCTGGTCTTTACCGGGGATAGACCAGGAATGGAGTCTTAGAACTTTTAGTAAGTAATCTAGCTAGGTATGTGTTAGATTATGATTTCTTTAAATGGCTGAGAAAAGAATTGTGCTGAATAAAATAACTATTTCTGTCTGTGTATCTTTTTGTAACTTAAGGTTTTGCCTGGAGGGGTTCTCTATGTTTTGAATCTAATTACCCTTTAAGATATCTACCATCCTGATTTTACAGGGGGGAGTTCTTTATTTCTATTTACTTCTATTTTTTTATTAAAAGTCTTCTTGTAAAAAACTGAATGCTTTTTCATTGTTCTCAGATCCAAGGGTTTGGGTCTGTGGTCACCTATGCAAATTGGTGAGGCTTTTTATCCAACATTTCCCAGGAAAGCGGGGGTGCAAGTGTTGGGAGAATTGTTCATTGTTCTTAAGATCCAAGGGTCTGGGTCTGTAGTCACCTAGGCAAATTGGTGAGGCTTTTTACCAAACCTTGTCCAGGAAGTGGGGTGCAAGGTTTTGGGAAGTATTTTGGGGGGAAGGACGCGTCCAAACAGCTCTTCCCCAGTAACCAGTATTAGTTTGGTGGTGGTAGCGGCCAGTCCAAGGACAACGGGTGGAATATTTTGTACCTTGGGGAAGTTTTGACCTAAGCTGGTAAAGATAAGCTTAGGAGGTTTTTCATGCAGGTCCCCACATCTGTACCCTAGAGTTCAGAGTGGGGGAGGAACCTTGACAACCTCTATGCACAGTGTGACCCTGGGATAAGCCTAGAGGGTGGTTCTGAGTGGGTCGGGCTGCTGACTGAAGGAAGTCTGGCTGTAAGGAAGAAGCTATACCCTGGTTTTGGTTCCTCCTGTGTACAGAGAAGCAGGACTTCGCACATTCCTTGTAAATAAGCAAGATTGCATAAAAAAACACCAGTTAATTTCTTTTCCCAACTAGAACATTCCCAGGGCCCCAAAATTTGACTAGCGGCTCAGGTGGGAAAGGAACAACATGCCTAACAGCCCTTCAGGAGCCACCCAGTGACCTAACTGGATTCAGGGTCCTGTTAACCACTGTGGGATTTATACACCCCATCAGCCTCAAATAGAAATTACTGTCTCGATGCAGGAATTACTGAGTGCACTTCAATGTTCTGTGTTATACCTGGTATCAGGTCCCAGTTCTGAAAAAAGGCACTTCAGATTTTTATTTATTTAAAATTTAAGTGCCTGAGTGTATGTTTGCAGTACCATAACTCATACACTCTTTCCTCTGAAAATGTTTCCTTTTCACTGCAGAGCAAAGTGTAATGGGTGAGTTTCTGGTATTTTCATTCATCCATATTCATTATAACAATTGTGGATGTGACATGCTGAAAATTATTCTTGGCTCACAGGATCAGGGAGCAGCCTGGTGAATAAAGGAAAACATCCTGTCTAAGGAAATTAGGAGGCACATATCAGCTCTGTATCTACCCACCCACTGTATTTCTGTGCTCTTGTATTATCCTTTTTCCTCCTCCTGTCAGAAAGAACACCACACAATGAAGCAGACTCCAATGCTGACATTTATTTCTATTGTTCAACAAATTAAAGCTTGTCCTTAGTATAACTCCTTGCTTTTGGCTTCCTGTTCATGCAAGGAAGAGCACCTAACGCAATAATCATTCAGATCCCAGTCCTGCATTCATGCAGACAGTGCTACCTTAAAGACTAAGATTTATTTAGGCATAAGCTTTTGTGAGTAAAAAATCCACTTCTTCAGATGCATGGAGTGAAAATTACAGATACAGGCATAAATATATTGGCACATGAAGAGAAGGGAGTTACCATACAAGTGGAGAACCAATGCTGAAGGCCAATTTAGTCAGGGTGGATGTAGTCCACTCCCAATAATTGATGAGGCGGTGTCACTCCCTCTCTTGGTATTGTCGCCTCATCAATTATTGGGGGTGGACTACATCCACATTGGTTCTCCACTTGTAAGGTAACTCCCTTCTCTTCATGTGCCTATATATTTATGCCTGTATCTGTAATTTTCATTCCATGCATCTGAAGAAGTGGATTTTTTACCCACAAAAGCTTATGCCTAAATAAATCTGTTAGTCTTTAAAGGTGTTACTGGACTCCTTGTTGTTTCTGTGGATACTAACTAACATGGCTACCCCTCTGATACATAGTGCTACCTTGAATGTAACCCCCCGCAAAGACTATGCATGAATCCAAAATGCAGGATTGGGGCCAAGAAATACTTAATTATGTGGCAGGAGGCCTGTGGTTGTATATGGAACATTTTTCAGCTGGAAACTGTGAGATGGCAACAAGGACCTATCATGTAAGAAATGTGATCTCATGGTCTGTCCAATTGAAAAACGCTGGTGAGTTGTGGACAAGTGAATAAGGAGTGATTTATGGTTAGGGAATAGGTACATTTTAAAAGAATTTGGGTTTGGACTCTGTTGTGATTTAGCATCTGAACCTCTGGTGACCATAAAACTCGTGTGAAACAGGTACAGTAGTCAGAGCTCTGATTGGAAGGTATTCTCAATCCTGCTAGCTCTGGTTTGGACATAGGCTCTACACACCTGAACAGAATTGTGGCTCCAGGCTCTAGGTTAATGGGACAATCGTACACATGATAGAAGGGTAGTGAGTCTGTTGTATTTTTTCAGCGGCATCCCAGTAGTCTTGGTATTTCACAGGAAGACATGGTTCATGTGCAGAATTGGCATTTCTGGGTCTGGCAGGGTTGCTGCCATTTAGGGGAACACCTGGGTTATATGAAGGGATGCCCCTAGCTTGGATTCCAGGGCTCCAAGTTCTGGAATGGGAAGACACTTCTTCTTAGAGAAGTTCAAGGGAAGGAAATGGTGTGCTGGGACTATAGAATATGGGGGTTATGATTTAACCAGGGTGCCCCTAAAATAAGGGGGAACTGTAGGACTTCCTGGTATTTCCCAATAACCATTTCCAGGGGTGTGGTCTCCTGTGTAACCAGACCCCAAGCCAGTGGAGACCAGTCTACGGTTTCTGCCAGATCTGTGATAACCTGGGGTTGTACTGGAAGACAAAGGACTGAGGCCATGAAAAAAAATCCATAAAACTTATTCAGAAGTGCAGAGACAATCAAGGCACATTGTATAGGAAAGGCCTGGTCAACCTCTGGGATGCAGGGGAATCTGTAGAAGGGGAGATGCATGACAGTCCTGATTTAACAATTTTTGGGTTTCTCTCCCAACCTCAGAACCCCTAGTAAGTGTGAGTGTAGTCTTTCCACTACCATGGGGTTAGCAAAGGTTTTGACCAGACACTGCATGCCCTGCTCCTCCACAATAGAAACAGAGGAGCTCCCATCTTCTCAATCTCGCTCTCCTGGGAATAGTTGGGGCTGTACTTTGTCAGTCTGGGCTGAGGCAGAGCTTGCTCGGGCCTGAGGGCTGAGGCTTGAGTAAGTGCAGGAGGTAAGGGCGGGGTCCTCCTCTGTTCCAGTTGCTATTCCTGCAGTCTGGTCTCTATCCAGATACACCGATCCATAAAGGCTTCTAAACTGGTGTTGGTAGAAGGGAATGAGTCCACCCATGCCAGCTCATCTTTTAGTTCATCACAAAGATCACACTGAAACTGATTTCCAGGCAGTTTCTATGGCCAAACATGTGAAATAGGTCATATAAGAAGGGGAGTGGGGTAAGTCCAGCTTTTGCCAATGCTCTTGTAAGGCAGTCTCTGCTGTGTGGGCTTTGTGAGGATCATTGAAAATGGTGGCAAAGGCTTGTAAGAATGAGTCCCTGTTGGTCAATGCCAGGTGATTATGCTCTAGAAAGAGAGCTCTACACATCCTGTAGGAGATATGTTTGTGGAAGGGTATAATTTAGAGACTCTCTCATATAAGGGACAGTATTGTGAATATAGGATTTTAGAGATGTGCCCTGGAAGCTGCCGTTGAGAATACAGTGTAGCTGTGTTCAAACGTTCACCCCAGAAGCCCTGTAGGTTGTCTTAGAAGTTCTATTCCTCTCTCATTCACTAGTTTGTTTTAATGAAACCCAAGATCATTACAAGGCCAGGGCCACCCTGATAAGTAGGCTCTGTACTAACCCCACCTTAACTCGATCTGTGACCTACTCCCAGGGCTGGAACATAAAGAGAAGTCTGCACTGTTTAATAAAACTGCAAAACTTATGGTGGATGCCATCATCTCTCTCCAGCAGAGCTACGCTGGGACCGGTCACCTGAGCTGTAGCTTGCTCCTGCAAGGAGCATTTTTTGTTCTGTAGCTGCAGTGCTTGGTCCCTCAGCTTCTGGTTTGCTGCCTGGAGGGCAGCAGTCTACTCCTGTGGACTCACGGGACCCAGGGGCGATGGCAGGCCAGAGCCCTGGTGGTGCCCATACTTAGTCCAGGGCTTCAGCAAGGAGTCCCCAAGAAGACAGGGGGTCTGAGCAAGTTGTCAGGGCCTCTATTGGGGCAGACTGTAGGATACCAACCTGTGATTTTTGTCCCCCGGAACCTTCTCAGGTGGTTCTTATGTGAATACTGCACCCCACTCTGCAAGCACTAGCATCTGAGTTCAGTATGAAAGGGATTTTGAATCATGGGTAGGCCAAGGCAGGAACAGTGACAAGGGAAACAGGGGCATACACAAGTTCAGATATGGGGAAGAGAATGGGAGATGGCAAGTGAGTTGGTCGTTGGCAGGAGCCATCATGGGGCAGTTGGCTCTAATTGTCAGAGCCGGGGTGGAGGCGGGGTCACAGTCAGAAGACACACCAAATATCAGAGTCCAAAGCCATGCCAAGGGTCAAACCAGAGTTAGTCCCTGGAATTAGAGGAACCAAGGAAGGAGGCAGGAACTTGATCCCAGGGTGTCTGATCAGGAGCAGGCCGAGTGACTAGTTACTAAAACAAGGGGTGGGACAGGAACAGGAAGCTTTATGCCTGCTGGTATCTAATGAGCAGTCTACTGCTAGTCACCTGACCCAGCTGAAACAGGTGTAGCCTACGGTGGTGGGGTGTTAGCTGCCGTTCCCTCATCAACCTTGTGGTAGGGTGGTGCAGAGGGTCAGGCTGCTACTTAGCATCCCAAAAGTCCTGGCTTTGAAATCAGGAGCACCTGGCACCAATTGAAATAGTGGAAAGGTAGCTGGAGTTTGTGGAAGGGAATGGAAAGAGGCAAGCTGCCCCTGGTGCACACAGTGTGCTTGGTATCCAGAAGCAAGGGTGTGACACCCCTTACAACTAATTATCTTTTAAATAGTTTCACATCCTCACGATACTTTATTTATTATTCTATCCTCACAACACAATGATCCCCTGGGCCCCTTCCTTGCTAACCTATATAAAAAGCTGCCTCAAAATGGACTTGGTTTTTCTGGCTAGAAACATATGGCCACTCTGTTGCAGTACACCAATTTAGCTTGAATGTGATGTAGACCTGCCAACTCTAGAGCAAGCCATTTGCAGGGACTTAGTGGGGTGTGGCCAACATCCCACTGACTATGCAGTTGAGGCTCAGCTTGGGGCCCTTGTGGCTTTATAAGCAGCAGCTTTAGATTGTGAACCAAAAGGAAACTCAGTGAGGCCCAGCTTGTCTCAATACTTTGCACAGCACAAACACCCAACAGCCCTATGGGGGGTGGGAGTCAAATCTCCCTAGTTCAAAACAAGACTTTAAAATATCCAAAATTGGTATGTGGGCTGCTCCATCCAGTGCTCCCCTGAGCCAGGGGTGGATTTAATCTTCCTCTGGATCTGCCTGAGAGGGGAATCACTGCTTGTTAAACCCCAATATTTTGTCATTGCTCAAAGATGCTCACCTTGGGTTCTGATTAAGTGACCTGAGAAAAAAACCTCCAACTTATGCTGAGGTTGGCCTTCCTGTGCATTAGAAATGAGCTCAGAGGGGTAGATCATTGCAGGGAGGATATTAAAGAGAGATGGCAGTTCAGTGGGCCTTGAGCCACTGGAGATGCCCAGGACAGGTAGGAAATCTCCCGCAGGCTGCCTAGACAACATACCCACGCACAAGAGTGAGAGAGTATTTTCGTCACTGTGCTGCTACAATTGGCCTTACTGGTACAGTGGCGAGAGATGGTGGTGAGAGAGATATGGACACCTCTCCACTGGGCATGGACTGAAATGACAAACTTGTTGTTAATTACTGTGATCAGCCCAGCTACAGGCTGTCACTAGTGTGCTACACCAGTCCTAGAGGTTTGCTGGCATGCTGGGTGTACCCTGATCTTGAAGCCCAGCATGGTAGGAACTCCAGACACTAGCCTCTTCTAGGTGCAGCCCTTCGTAGGTTCCCAAGAACACTCCCACACTTCAGATAAAGATTGCTTTACTGGTATTGAAACCAAAGGTGAAATACCTGAGGCACAAACGCTTTTAGAGTTGCACACAAACAATTCCTAGCTTGGCCCCTAGGGGCAGAGATCGGACAGTAACAAGGTCCTGGTGTAACTCCTCTGCACGTCCTGTTCCTTGCAGACTACAGCTCCGAGTCCTTCTGTGATTATCACTGGCTCTTTGCTAGCAAAGGGTGTACGTGTCCAGTTCTTAAGCTGCAGGCTATGTGGCCTTCCCTCCACAGCCACCTCCCAGCATGCTTCCTCCAGCCTTAGTTTTGCCCTCCGTGCTCAGGTTGCACTTCTCTTTCCTGCACTCTGGAGGTTATGGAGCCCTCTGCTGGATGAATGTTGAACTGGGGGTTTAACGCAGGGGCCCCCAGCCTCATTACATTATAATGCTATTTATATAACATCCTGGCTCTTTGTGGTTAACCAACATGACAGCCTCCCTGCCTCAAGTAAAACCAAGGCACAAGGAATGTGACTACAGACCATAGTGCAGCAAGACAACAGTGGGAGGGATAATAGCCTTCAATCCATGAAAACCTATTGATCTGCTGATTGAAACTCTGAGCCTGGTTCAGATTTTATTTACAGTGGTGTAAGTCAAGGTTAATGCCACTGCATTATAGTGGTGTAAAACTGGAGTGAAATCGGGACCAGACCATTTGTGTGCCTCCACCAATCCCCTGCGTTCCACTCCCCCACTGAAAATTACTTAATTCCCACCTAGGACTGGCTTCCACATTTACAAGGTTCCTATCCAACAAGTTACGTAGTCTGATCATTCAGCTGTCACCCCAGCTATCATTCTAGTTCCAAAACCTCTGGACCTATTAGTCAAGTAACAAATGTCACCTAACTGTCCATCAGCTTTTCCAGCGGACTTTGGCGTTATTTGTTATCATAGCACCTTGGAGCCCCAGCCATGGACCAGGACCCCATTGTGATAGGCACCATACAAAGTATGCTGGGCTGGGAACCCCATGCAGGAGCACAGCCTTAGGCCAGAGAATGGAAGCAGATGAACCAAGAACTTCCTTAAAACATACATGGCCTGATTCTGTCTCCTTTATTCACATGGAGAGAGCGACCCTAGTACATAATTAGCACCATTGATTTCAAGGAGACAACTTGCACTAGGGTTGCCAACTTTCTAATCCCACAAAACCTAACACTCTTGCCCCACCCCAGCCCTTCTCCAAGGCCCCGTCTGCCCACTCCATCCCCCCTCCCATCCTCACTCACTTTCATGGACTGGGGCAGGGGTTGGAGTGTGGGAGGAAGTGTAAGCTCCAACTGGGCGTGTGGGCTCCAAGGTTCAGGAGCGGGAGCCGGGCTGAGACAGCGGGATTCAGAGCATGAGAGGGGGCTCTGGGCTGGGGCAAGGGCTTCGGGTGTGGGAGGGGATGTGGGCTCTGGGAGGGAGTTTGGGTGCAGGAGGGGGCTCAGGGCTGGGGAGAGGGTTCAGGGTGCAGGCTCCAGCCAGGCAGTGCTTACCTCAGGCGGCTCCCAGAAGTACTAACATGTCCCTCCAGCTCCTAGGCACAAGGGGCTCTGTGTGCTGCCCATGCTCACAGGTGCCATCCCACAGCTTCCATTGGCTGCGGTTCCCAGGCAATGGGAGCTGCGAACCCGGCAGTTGAGGCAGGAGCAGCGCACAGAGCTCCCTGGTCCCTCTGCCTAGGAGCCGTACATACTAGCTGCTTCCAGGAGCTGTGCGAAGCCAAGCAGCCTGCCTTAGACCTGCTGCGCCCCCGACTGGACTTTTAATGGCCCAGACACAGACTGGAGCCACCAGCTGACTGGAGCCACCAGGGTTCCTTTTTGACCAGGCATTCCAGTCGAAAACTGGACACCTGGCAACCCTAACTTGCATGGTGGTACTACAACATGTGTAAGAGTGGCAGGATTGGGCCTACATCAGGCTAGACATAGCCATAGTAAGGGGCAATTTACAACTGCATCACCCCCAAGAGCATCCTAGGAAAGGAAATAAGCCATGATTTCCACACACTCCACCCCCCAGTGGGTAATAATTTGCTTCTGGGCTGTACTAGTAGCAAATTACTACTCCTCTCTCTCTCTCTCTGCAGGCCAGTATGTTTGGGAGGGAGGGAGGGAGGAAGGGCACAGCCAAAACTCCACCCATTCCCTGCCCACCTTCTCCACCTTGGGTTGGAGGGGGAGCACAGCAAGTCCAATAGCCTACATAAGAGTAAGGGGGACTCATTATGGCCCTGAGCAGGCATCCAGGCCAGGGCACAAACTATCCCTCAATAAATACAAGGCATCCTATGGGAGTTGCGAGTGCATTTAAGCTACAGGTCTGGTGCAGGGAACCAACGAAATGCTGCTGCCTTGACTGGTTTCTTCACAGTGTAAACCTTTAATCTGTAATTTGGAAAAATTATTCAAAGTGTTACCACCAGGGACTCCCCCCACACACTTCTATTTCTTCTAGTTTTTGCTTTCAAAGCCCAGTCCCCATATAGGCTGGACTGTCTTTTATCCTTGGACAATGTAGTTCATATCCTTCAGATGTACTAATGTTGTAATAATTATTTTCTCCCAGGTTAATGATGAAAGTTGATATTCTACATATTCCCCTCCTAGTGGTGTTATCTGCTCAGTGCACATTCCCAGGCTCTGTGTTTGAGCACCTCCAAGCACAATTTTGTTTATACTAATAATCAAAGAACAAAAAATGGACCGTGTGTCTCTTCCTCTGCTGGCTGCAGGACATAATTTAATCTTCCAGGATTTGCTGCTTGCTCAAAAGGGATGGCTTTGCATAAAATTTTAGGTATGTTGCAGTCTATACAATATATCCTCATCGCTATCTGCCAAAAGCAGCAATGAGGTGAATATTTGTAATCATGTGCACTTTTGGAGCACCTTTCGGACACAGAACTCCAGGTGCCTCAGTCATAAGTTAATTCCATAATTAGGGGCATAACAAAGTTATGTCTGTACCTATGGCTCACCTCACCACAGTATCTGAGTAACTCACAATCTTTAATGCACTTTCCCTCACCACACTCCTGTGAGGTAAGACAGAACTATTATCCCCCTTTTATAGAGGAGGAACTGAGGCCCAATGTCACACAGGAAGAATGTAGGAAACTGAACTGAGGGTTCCTGAATCCCAAACTAGTTCCCTGGTTACTGAACCAGGCTTCCCTTAAGGCCTAGTGTGGGTGTGCTGGTCACCAGTATTAGGGTATGTCTACACTACTAAATTAGATCGAATTTATAGAAGTCGGTTTTGTAGAAAGCGGTTTTATACAGTTGATTGTGTGTGTCCCCACACAAGTATTCTAAGTGCATGTAGTCGGCGGAGTGTGTCCACAGTACCGAGACAACCGTAGACTTCCGGAGCGTTGCACTGTGGGTGGCTATCCCACAGTTCCCACAGTCTCCGCCGCCCATCTGAATTCTGGGTAGAAATCCCAGTGCATGATGGGGCTAAAACATTGTCACGGGTGGTTCTGGGTACATATTGTCAGGCCCCCCATTCCCTCCCTCCCTCCGTGAAAGCAAGGGCAGACAATCGTTTTGCGCCTTTTTTCTCGAGTTACCTGTGCAGACGCCATACCACGGCAAGCATGGAGCCCGCTCAGCTAACCATCACCATATGTCTCCTGGGTGCTGGCAGACATGGTACTGCATTGCTACACAGCAGCAACTAATTGTCTTTTGGCAATAGACAGTGCAGTATGACTGGTAGCCATCATTGATGTAGTCCTGGGTGCTCTTTTAATCGGGCGCCTGAGCAAACATGGGAGTGACTCAGCCAGGTCATTTCCCTTTTAAGTTTCGTCTCGTGGCAATTCAGTCCTACCGGCAATCTCCAGCCAGCAGAAGATGATGGCTAGTCGTCATACTGCACCGTCTTGTGCCGAGCACCCAGGAGATGATGACGGCTAGCGGTCGTACTGCACAGTCTGCTGCCAGCAAGATGTATAAAGATAGATGAAGTGGCTCAAAACAAGAAACAGACCAGATTTGTTTTGTATTCATTTTCTCCTCCTTCCCTCTGTGAAATCAATGGCCTGCCAAACCCAGTTTTGAGTTCTATCCTTGAGGTTTTGAGTTCTATCCTTGAGGGGGCCATTCAGTTTCTCGCAAAGCCACCCCCTTTGTTGATTTTAATTGCCTGTAAGCCAATCCTGTAAGCCATGTTGTCAGTCGCCCCCCGCTCCATCAGGGTAACGGCAGACAATCGTTCCGCGCCTTTTTTCTGTGCAGATGCCATACCACGGCAAGCATGGAGCCTGCTCAGATCACTTTGGCAATTAGGAGCACATTAAACACCACGCACATTATCCAGCAGTATATGCGGCACCGGAACCTGGCAAAGCAATACCGGGCGAGTAGGCGACGTCAGCGCGGTAACGTGAGTGATGAGGACATGGACACAGACTTCACTCAAAGCAAAGGCCCTGGCAATGTGGGCATCATGGTGCTAATAGGGCAGGCTCATGCAGTGGAACGCTGATTCTAGGCCCGGTAAACAAGCACAGACTGGTGGGACTGCATAGTGTTGCAGGTCTGGGACGATTCCCAGTGGTTGCAAAACGTTCGCATGCATAAGGGCGCTTTCATGGAACTTTGTGACTTGCTTTTCCCCACCCTGAGGTGCAAGAATACCAAGATGAGAGCAGCCCTCACAGTTGAGAAGCAAATGGCAATAGCCCTGTGGAAGCTTGCAACGCCAGACAGCTACCGGTCAGTTGGGAATCAATTTGGAGTGGGCAAACTGTGGGGGCTGCTGTGATGCACGTAGCCCACGCAATCAAAGATCTGCTGGTATCAAGGGTAGTGACCCTGGGAAATGTGCAGGTCATAGTGGATGGCTTTCCCTAACTGTGGTGGGGCCATAGACGGAACCCATATCCCTATCTTGGCACCAGAGCACCAAGCCGGTGAGTACATAAACCGCAAGGGGTACTTTTCGATAGTGCTGCAAGCTCTGGTGGATCACAAGGGACATTTCACCAACATCAACGTGGGATGGCCGGGAAAGGTACATGAAGCTCGCATCTTCAGGAACTCTGGTCTGTTTCAAAAGCTGCAAGAAGGGACTTTATTCCCAGACCAGAAAATAACCGTTGGGGATGTTGAAATGCCTATATGTATCCTTGGGGACCCAGCCTACCCCTTAATGCCATGGCTCATGAAGCCGTACACAGGCAGCCTGGACAGTAGTCAGGAGCTGTTCAACTACAGGCTGAGCAAGTGCAGAATGGTGGTAGAATGTGCATTTGGACGTTTAAAAGTGCGCTGGCGCAGTTTACTGACTCGGTTAGACCTCAGCAAAACCAATATTCCCACTGTTATTACTGCTTGCTGTGCGCTCCATAATATCTGTGAGAGTAATGGGGAGAGGTTTATGGCAGGGTGGGAGGTTGAGGCAAATCGCCTGGCTGCTGGTTTCGCACAGCCAGACAACAGGGTGGTTAGAAGAGCACAGGAGGGCGCGGTGCGCATCAGGGAAGCTTTGAAAACCAGTTTCATGACTGGACAGGCTACGGTGTGAAAGTTCTGTTTGTTTCTCCATGATGAAACCCACCGCCCCTTGGTTCACTCTACTTCCCTGTAAGCTAACCACCCTCCCCTCCTCCCTTCGATCACTGCTGTCAGAGGCAATAAAGTCATTGTTGCTTCACATTCATGCATTCTTTATTCATTCATCACACAAATAGGAGGATAACTACCAAGGTAGCCCAGGAGGGGTGGTGGAGGAGAGAAGCACCAGGAGGGGTGGTGGAGGAGGGAAGGACAAGGTCACACAGCACTTTAAAAGTTTAAAACTTTAAAACTTATTGAATGCCAGCCTTCTGTTGCTTGGGCAATCCTCTGGGGTAGAGTGGCCGGAGGCCCCCCCACCGCATTCTTGGGCATCTGGGTGTGGAGGGTATGGAACTTGGGGAGGAGGGCGGTTGGTTACACAGGGGCTGTAGTGGCGGTCTGTGCTCCAGCTGCCTTTCCTGCAGCTCAACCATACGCTGGAGCATATTAGTTTGATCATCCAGCAGCCTCAGCATTGAATTCTGCCTCCTCTCATCACGCTGCCGCCACCTTTCAGCTTCAGCCCACCACTTAATCTCTTCAGCCTGCCACTTACTTTCATCTGCCCACCACCTCTCCTCCCGGTCATATTGTGCTTTTCTGCACTCTGACATTGTCTGCCTCCACGCAGTTGTCTGTGCTATGTCAGTGTGGGAGGACACCATGAGCTCAGAGAACATTTCATCATGAGTGCGTTTTTTTCGCCTTCTAATCTTCACTAGCCTCTGGGAAGGAGAAGATCCTGTGATCACTGAAACACATGCAGCTGGTGGAGAAAAAAAAGAGGCAGCGGTATTTAAAAAGACACATTTTCTAGAACAATGGCTACACTCTTTCACGGTAAACCTTGCTGTTAACATTACATACACAGAACATGTGCTTTCATTCCAAGGTTGCATTTTGCCTCCCTCCATAACGTGGCTAGCCCCTCACACTCTCCCACCCCCGGCTAACAGCTGGGAACATTTCTGTTCAGGCACAGGCAAACAGCCCAGCAGGAACGGGCACCTCTGCACGTCCCCTTAAGAAAAGCACCCTATTTCAACCAGGTGACCATGAATGATATCACTCTCCTGAGGATAACACAGAGAGATAAAGAACGGATGTTGTTGTTTGAATGCCAGCAAACATACACTGCAATGCTTTGTTCTACAATGATTCCCGAGTACATGCTACTGGCTTGGAGTGGTAAAGTGTCTTACCATGGTGGGTGGAATAAGGCTGCCCTCCCCAGAAACCTTTTGCAAAGGCTTTGGGAGTACATCCAGGAGAGCCGCAAATGCCAGGGTAAATTAATCATTAAACATGCTTGCTTTTAAACCATGTATAGTATTTTAAAAGGTACACTCACCAGAGGTCCCTTCTCCGCCTGGCGGGTCCGGGAGGCAGCCTTGGGTGGGTCCGGGGGGTACTGGCTCCAGGTCCAGGGTGAGAAACACTTCCTGGCTGTCAGGAAAACCGGTTTCTCCGCTTGCTTGCTGTGAGCTATCTACAACTTCATCATCATCATCTTCCTCGTCCCCAAAACCTGCTTCTGTGTTGCCTCCGTCTCCACTGAAGGAGTCAAACAATATGGCTGGGGTAGTGGTGGCTGAACCCCCTAAAATGGCATGCAGCTCCTCATAGAAGCGGCATATTTGGGGCTCTGACCCGGAGCAGCCGTTTGCCTCTCTGGTTTTCTGGTAGACTTGCCTCAGCTCCTTAAGTTTCACGCGGCATTGCTTCGGGTCCCTGTTATGGCCTCTGTCCTTCATGCCCTGGGAAATGTTGACAAATGTTTTGGCATTTCGATAACTGGAACAGAGTTCTGATAGCACGAATTCCTCTCCCCATACAGCGATCAGATCCCGTACCTCCCATTCGGTCCATGCTGGAGCTCTTTTGCAATTCTGGGACTCCATCATGGTCACCTCTGCTGATGAGCTCTGGCCAGTGTGGCAAGCTGCAGGTGACCATGCAAACAGGAAATTGAAATTCAAAAGTTTGCGGGCCTTTTCCTGTCTACCTGGCCAGTGCATCTGAGTTGAGAGTGCTGTCCAGAGCAGTCACAATAGAGCACTCTGGGATAGCTCCCGGAGGCCAATACCGTCTAATTGTGTCCACAGTACCCCAAATTCGACCCGGCAAGGCCGATTTAAGCACTAATCCACTTGTCAGAGGTGGATTAAGGAAATCGATTTTAAGAGCCCTTTAACTCGAAAAAAAGGGCTTCATCATGTGGACTGGTGCAGGTTTACATCGATTTAATGCTGCTCAATTCGACCTAAACTCCTAGTGTAGACCAGGGCTTAGGCACTTATGCACCAGCTCACATACACCAAGGAATGCTTGAAAGAACAAAGGAAGCTTTTAGAAACGGGGAGAAGTCCTACCTAGAAGGCTTTCCAGCTAGCACAGACTGCTATAAGCTTTTTGGGAGAGGAAAAACCTTTTTATGTTTTCAAGATTCCTTAGCTTGATAAAGGATAAGAATTAGCTTGTGTATTTATCTTTTTCTTTTGTAACCACTTTGACTTTTAGTGCTTACCCTTTATAATGACTTAATCTTTCTCTAGTTAATACAATTGTTTATTGTTGTCTCTGACAGTATTTGTTTAAAGTGTTTGGGAAAGTTCTACTTAGGTCAATGGGGCTGGTGCATATTTATTACCCTTTGTTGGAATGACTGACTAATTTATGAGCTTGTACGGGCCAGAGGGCTACTGAATGGTACAAGATGCACATTTCTGGGGTACGAAGCTGGTACTGATTGGTATGTGGGTGTCGCCCTGTATCTATTTATAGATGGCTGGGTGTAGTATTCATGTATTCAACTGGGAGTGACTTTACATGCTGGTGACTGAGAGCGAACAGAGCCTGGAGAGGTTTTTGGTTCACTAGCAAAGCAGTGTAAAAGGCATCCCAGGCTAGAGAGCTAAGGGGACACAATATTTCAGGTTACTCTCTGGGGAATGTCTCAAGCTCCCAGTGAACTTCACTGGGAGTTTTGACTGGGCAAGGACTTTTATGTAGCCTTAAGCGAGAAGAAGAGAGCACAAAAGGCACTTGCAAGAGGACATGAATCTTAATGTCTTTTCATAATACTTGGATTTATACTTAAAAGCAAAATATTTAAGTTTACAAAAAAAACCCCAAACAAACAAGTTGACAGCCACCATAGTAGAACGGGTCTCTGCTAAGATGTTTTTTACCATCCCCTCCCACCCCCATTTCCTCAGCTTGCTGCATCCTAAAAGATCCCAAACAGGGGTGTGCTCAGGAATTTAAGTTTGAACACTTTTGGAGGGGCACCACACACACACACAAAATGACAGGTTCGTGTGACACCCCCACGCTTCAGGATGCCTCCAGCAGAGACACCCAGCAGGGCGGCTGGCTGCAGGGTCCTCCCCTCACCCCAAGACCTGCAACTTCTCCTTGCCTGCTGGTGGAGTCCCAGCATTGCTGCCTCCAACTTCAGGGAAGGAGAAGCCGCAGGCTTCAGCTGTAGGGGCGGCAGGGAGGAAGAGCTGCTGCTTCCTCCCTGCCCAGGCTGCAGGAACACATGGGATATTTGGGCGGGGTGCCCCTGCTGACCCTTCCCCCCACATGCATACCCCTGATCCCAAAACACTTTGCAGACTTTGTGCTCAACAACCCCTTGCTTGTTATAATGTTATTACAGTAGCATCTAGCAACTGAGATCAGGTGCTGTACAGACCCGCAATAAGAAAGTTTATTTATATTGTAAGCTGTTTGTGGCAAAGACAAGGCAAATGGTGTAAGGGAACAGAGAGAGGAAGTGATTTGCCCAAAGTCACACAGCACGTCAGTGGCAGAACCAGACTAGGGTCCGGATATCCCGAGTCCCAGCCCAGTGCCATGTGCTTTTCTATCCAAACACCACACATTAATTGCTTCCTTTGGGTTGCAATGCAGCAGCTATTTAACAGCACAAAGCAATGCTACAAGTTAGTTGTTGTACTGCTTACTAAATATAGAAGACCCAATCTCATTTACCTACAGCAGAGGACATAATCACATTTGAGGTGGGGGAGGGATAGCTCAGTGGTTTGAGCATTGGCCTGCTAAACCCAGGGTTGAGAGTTCAATCCTTGAGGGGGCCATTTAGGGATCAGGGCAAAAATTGGGGATTGGTCCTGCTTTGAGCAGGGGGTTGGACTAGATGACCTCCTCAGGTCCCTTCCAACCCTGATATTCTATGAATATTCAGTATTAATCTTTCCCCTGTCTCAGCAGCACCCTGAGTTCAGTCTTTATTCTCAAATAGTCTTAGGATCATTCTACCTAGTTAGTTTCATCTGATGATCTCAAATGCTTCTTGTTTTATGTTAACTGACTCAACCATCAACTGCTTCATGGAATTTGTAACTTCTGTTAGCTTGCTCTATCCCCAGGCTTAATGCAAGGAGTTATATTACTTGAAACTAGCCACTGTTATGTGGGTCTGTTAAGATGCATTCAATGTGCCTACCATGTTTCTTGTGAATGGGGGGAAGGAGAGAGAGAGAGAGAAGTAGCAGCATCTCTCTTCCCATCTGGCTCAGGCTGGAGTTATGTTATGACTTATGCAATATGTCCTTCAGGCCCACAAAGGCTTTTCCTTGTCTGTTCCACACCTGTCCCCAAGGGGTACTGGTTAGGAGCATGGCAAAGAGTCAGGACTTCTGAGTTCTATTCTTCTGCAATAGACTCACTGTGCAGACATGAGTACTTTAGCCAGAACCTGTGGGCCCTAAAGTCAGGCTTCTAAATAAGTGGTTTGATTTTTAGATGGGTTTAGCAGGCATCTCTCTCATTCACTTCAACAATAGCAGGATCAAGAGTTAAATGAAGTCATACACAGCTAGTTGTCCCAATTGCTGCTCTTATTAATCCTGCTGTTTAGGCTCATGTTCAACAGGAGGCATATCCAAGGCTCATTTGATACCAAAGCTCTTAATCCGTCACTGTCAGACATCTGCACGGAGCCACCTGCAACGTTATTTCACACAGAGCAACTAAATGGGGTGAAAAGCTATGGTCACAAACAAAAGGGTTTGGGATGTTGTCTGTGCAATGTGTTTATCTTGTCAAACTAGGATAAGCTGGTCTCGGGGGCTCACATTCTTTGTGTCCATGTAACCAAGGAGTGGAAAGCCGGAGATGCTACAACGGATCTGAGGTGTAGGTCTGTGCATACCACTTATAAAATATGATTAATATACAATAAGTATGATAACCAGGCATTCTGACAACATTTGCCTGCCCTTTCTGATCTACAGAGAGCCACCAGTGAGTGCCATTCATGTTGATTTTTACCTTGATATGCATTTTAATGCAGAGGAGATTATAACATGTGTGATTGGATTTAGATGTAGAAAAGGCACACCAAGGATCCAGTCCTTCAAGGGGATCCATGCAGGCAGACTTCCACACCCACAAAGTCCTATTGACTTCACTAGGGCTCCAGACAGACATCTGTGCGCATAGGGGTTGTAACAAGGGGTGCTGCCACGCCCCCTGACTTGAAGGGGCTTCCATCATATACAGGGTTTACAGTTGGGTTCAATGGCTCTCAAACACCCCATTATACAAACTACTTTTTTGGCAGGACTGACATCTGATCTTTCTCAGATTCATTACTCTGGCTCTGACCTGGCACCAATGAATTCTAGGGGAGGTTTGCTGTTCATGTCTATGGATGCAGGATCACAGGTATTGTGCGTTTCACAGCACTTTAGGGAGCAATCCAGTACCCGCTGAAATCAATGGAAAGACTCATATTGCCTTCAGTGGGTGCTAGGATTAAGTATTTTGCTCATAGTCAGTTTTACTGTTCCCCTGGAGAGTCAGTCAATTTCCCATTTGCGTGAAACATAGGCATTGCCATACAGGATCAGATCCAAGGACCATCTTGTCCTATGTCCCATGGCCGACAGCAGCCAGCAACAGAAGCTTCAGAGGAAGGTGCAAGAGATCTCACAGTAGGTAGATGTTGATCTGCACCTTATGCAGGTCTCATCCTAACTCTTATATTGAGAGATTTAAACACTGAAGCATGATGTTTTAGATCACTTCCAAAACTCTACCTGTGTGAATCTTTTGCATGCACACACTGATAAAGGGAGAGAAAACATTTTCCTGTGTTGAAAATGGTTGATTGCAATATCTCTAAAGTGTCAGACTCATTGAGGTTCGATTCCTGAAGCTACTTAACCCTTTTTTTAAAAATAGACTAGATTTTAAAATGGATGGTATCCCTGTAATAGTGAAGTAATAGTTATTTAAATCATACCACACGAGTTTGCATACTCTGAGGAGAGATGGCCATGAATTCAGTTTCAGAGGGGTAGCTGTGTTAGTCTGTGTCAGCAAAAACAATGGGGAGTCCTTGTGGCACCTTAGAGACTAACATTTATTTGGGCATAAGCTTTCGTGGGCTAAAACCCACTTCATCAGATGCATGGAGTGAAAAATACAGTAGGCAGGTATACACACACACGCACGAAAAGATTGGAGTTGTTTTACCAAGTGTGTGGGGGGGTCAGTACTAACGAGGCCCATTCAGTCAAAGTGGATGTGGCCTATTCTCAACAATTGACAAGATCTACAGTCAGTTTTGTCTATTCTTCTGTTTTATCATCTGTCTGGCCTCCAAGAGTCTGCCAGGCCCACGAAACTTAGAGGAAACATTGTCGCTGCCCCAAAGAGTTTGAAAGCTAAATAGACATGACAAACAGCTTTACACAAATATTCACACAGAGGCAGAAAGATTAAAGGCAGATTTCTTATCTGTAAGATGGGGATACCACCACTTGCCTCACAAGGCTGTTGGGAAGACACACTATCCAATACTAGCTTGGGAGAGGCAGTGCCGTCCAGTGATTAGAGCACTGGACTCAGACACAGGAGACCCCAGTTCAATTCTTGGTTCTGCTACTGACCTGCTATGAGAGCTTGAGCAAGTCACTTCCCCATTCCATGCCTCTGTTTCCCCTCCTTTATCTTAGATTGTAAGCTCTTCAGGGCAGGGACTGGCTCCAATGGTGTGTTTGTATAGGGCCTAACACAGTGGGGCATTGATGTTGGTTGTAGTCTTCTCTGTGGTTCTCAAACTATGGGGCAGGCCTCTCAAGCAAGGCATGGAAATCTGTCAAGGAAGGCATGAGCTGTGTGCTTATTTTTTAAGAGATCTGGCTGTCAGCCTGGAGTGGCTGGGGCTTGTGTGGAAGGGCTGTGAACACCTGGGAGGTGGGGATAAAGGGGACAGCGGAAGCCCCACTGCCCTGGGACTGACAGCTGCAGCCCCACCACCTGGGCTTGGGCTCTCTTCCTCCCCTCTTCAATCCCCCACCAGGAGGCAACCTGGATTCAGGCTCTCCTCCTCTCTCCTCCCCTACAGCTGGAGGCAGTGTCACACCCCAATGGTCCCCTCCCTCAGGGAGTCTCTGGGGAAGGCAGATCAGCACTGTATGTGGCTAACACTGTTGCAAGCATCACAAAGCATTTTGGGGAGGGTCAAAGATGTGTGAGTGGAAGTTTCCTTTGCAGAATACGAGAGACCGGAGGCAGGGAGGAGGAGAAGGAAGAAGAGCAGAGAATGGGTTAACTCAATACTTCAGCTAGCTCCAAGTGAAGATAAGACGCTGGCCCCAGCCTAAGGTCATGGGCTCAAGGAGAAAGCAGCAGCTGCCCACCCATGAGAAGAGGAGAACTAAGTTGAGCAGAGCTACAGAGATAGCAGCGAGAACAGTGAGAGCAAATGAGATGGCGACAACGAAGGCCAATAGAAAGGAAAACAAAGTCTCCAGAGCTGGGATGTTTTGGGAAACCAGGGAGGCCACAGCAAGCCGGTTTGGACTGGCACAAAGAGCACCAGAAGCAGAGGTCCCTGAGTGGAATTCCCCCCCCCCCCCCCAACGAGCCCAGGACTTAAAACTCTCCCAAGAGCTGGAGCAACTAGGAGAGCAACAGCAGACTTGGACAGCCTTGACCCAGAACAGCACTTCTGTCCACCTTTTCCCTCCCCCCTTCTTCTGACATTACACCCAGACTTGGCCAGTCTGGGTCATGCGTGTGAATGTATGAAAGTGGGTTAGGGCTTGGGGCATTAACACTTTCTTTCCTCCCCTGAGTGACGTGGGAATGTTCCCAACACTGTTATTTTATTACTAAAGCTTTCAAATTTAGATACTTGGTGTGCCTCGTCATCTCCTCCCCAAAAAGATCCTGTGGCCCCAGCCTGATCAACAGTGGCCCCAGGCAGATTGGTAACGAAAATCTGTCACAGCAATGGTCCAGCTCTCAGCCTGCTGGGGTGGCAGCAGCTCAGAAGTAAGGGTGGACATGGGAGGGTAAGTATGCAGGGAAAAGTGATGTTGACAACTGTCACTTTTCACATTTGTCACCCTTACTTCTGTGCTGTTGCCAGCATGGTGCTGCCTTCAGAGCTAGCGAGTGGTATATGTACTTGGGGAGGAGGAGCATAAACCACCGGACACAAAAGGGGGCCTGATCATGCAAGTCTGAGAACCACGAATTAGTCACTGTAATGTAGTCATCACAGGCTCGGGGCAGGGACCAAATACATAAGTGTCATTAAATATCGTGGAGATAAGGAGGATGAGGTACCATCTTTTATTGGACCAACTTCTGTT
This sequence comes from Lepidochelys olivacea, assembly GCF_965140295.1. Taxonomy (NCBI): domain Eukaryota; kingdom Metazoa; phylum Chordata; order Testudines; family Cheloniidae; genus Lepidochelys; species Lepidochelys olivacea. The sequence continues at coordinate 15,326,018 of NC_140412.1, forward strand.
GGTGACTTCCAAGCTTACACAAAACTCTTCTTCAGCTCTGGGAAAGGTACTACCCGTGTCACAGCTAAATACCAGGTGGAACAGATTGTTGTAATAAGCCATAAATCCAGTGTTCCTTCAGTCCATGATTTTTAGTGTCTAGCAGAGTTCTGAATTTAAGTTCCCAAGCTTTACCTTGAATGGTCTGTTAAAATGTGCTAACTTCTTATGCTAAACAATCTGTTCCAGCTTGCATTTAGCTGGGACTCAGAGTACTTTCCCCAGACCTAAGGAAGAGCTTTGTGTGGCTGGAAAGCTTGTCTCACACCAACAAAGAGATTACAAGGTGGGCGAGGTGTCTAATATCCTGGGACCAAACACAGCTACAACTCTACTGTTTACATTAAATCTGGCAGTCCTCCCTGTGCGCGCATATGCCCCCCACCCCTACACAGTATGCCTCATGTACTAGAATACCCATTTGGGCTTTAAAGATATGTTATTTTGAGTAAAATATATTCTGCTTTATCTAGTTTTCACTTTAATTGGTTTGGTCAGCTGAGTGCTAAGAGTTCAATTTTCCATCTCATCCTAACTGGGCTGGAGGACTTAGTTTGAGGACTAAAGCAATAGTGTTTCTAGTAGATTCTGAAAGTTCAACAAAATTAAAAATAAGCTTTATACAATAGTATTTGCAGGTTACAAGAGATATGGGATTTTATTTAAAATTGCACATATATTAAAGCAAACAGGCTGTCTCTCAAATTAACTTTGCGGTATTAAATGTGAAGCAGAATAGGATTTGCTTTCCTTGTTTTAGAACATTGTGCTCAGCAGAGTTCTTGTGGTTTATCTTCCTTCCCTTAATTCTGACATGGAATCTGCGCTTGCATTTAGCTATATGGCAGGTCTGGACTTAATGCATATTGTCATTAGAAGGTCTGGATTCGGAATAGCAAAAGCAAGTCTTACTAAATCTAGGGGAAAAGAAAACCCTAATGAACTGAAAAAAGAAAAGGAGTACTTGTGGCACCTTAGAGACTAACCAATTTATTTGAGCATGAGCTTTCGTGAGCTACAGCTCACTTCATCAGATGCATACCGTGGAAACTGCAGCAGACTTTATATATACACAGAGAATATGAAACAATACCTCCTCCCACCCCACTGTCCTGCTGGTAATAGCTTATCTAAAGTGATCATCAGGTGGGCCATTTCCAGCACAAATCCAGGTTTTCTCACCCTCCACCCCCCACACACAAATTCACTCTCCTGCTGGTGATAGCCCATCCAAAGTGACAACTCTTTACACAATGTGCATGATAATCAAGTTGGGCTATTTCCTGCACAAATCCAGGTTTTCTCACATCCCCCCCACCCCCATACACACACAAACTCACTCTCCTGCTGGTAATAGCTCATCCAAACTGACCACTCTCCAAGTTTAAATCCAAGTTAAACCAGAACATCGGGGGGGGGGGGGTAGAAAAAACAAGAGGAAACAGGCTACCTTGCATAATGACTTAGCCACTCCCAGTCTCTATTTAAGCCTAAGTTAATAGTATCCAATTTGCAAATGAATTCCAATTCAGCAGTTTCTCGCTGGAGTCTGGATTTGAAGTTTTTTTTGTTTTAAGATAGCGACCTTACAACTACAATACCCACCTGCAGAAGTAAAGAAACAGATTGATAGAGCCAGAAGAGTTCCCAGAAGTTACCTACTACAGGACAGGCCTAACAAAGAAAATAACAGAACGCCACTAGCCGTCACCTTCAGCCCCCAACTAAAACCCCTCCAACGCATTATTAAGGATCTACAACCTATCCTAAAGGATGACCCAGCACTCTCACAAATCTTGGGAGACAGGCCTGCAACAGACAGCCCTGCAACCTGAAGCAAATACTCACCAACAACCACATACCACACAACAGAACCACTAACCCAGGAACTTATCCTTGCAACAAAGCCCGTTGCCAACTGTGTCCACATATCTATTCAGGGGACACCATCACAGGGCCTAATAACATCAGCCACACTATCAGAGGCTCGTTCACCTGCACATCCACCAATGTGATATATGCCATCATGTGCCAGCAATGCCCCTCTGCCATGTACATTGGTCAAACTGGACAGTCTCTACGTAAAAGAATAAATGGACACAAATCAGATGTCAAGAATTATAACATTCATAAACCACTCGGAGAACACTTCAATCTCTCTGGTCACTCAATCACAGACATGAAGGTCGCTATCTTAAAACAAAAAAACTTCAAATCCAGACTCCAGCGAGAAACTGCTGAATTGGAATTCATTTGCAAATTGGATACTATTAATTTAGGCTTAAATAGAGACTGGGAGTGGCTAAGTCATTATGCAAGGTAGCCTGTTTCCTCTTGTTTTTTCCTACCCTCCCCCCCCCGATGTTCTGGTTTAACTTGGATTTAAACTTGGAGAGTGGTCAGTTTGGATGAGCTATTACCAGCAGGAGAGTGAGTTTGTGTGTGTATGGGGGTGGGGGGATGTGAGAAAACCTGGATTTGTGCAGGAAATAGCCCAACTTGATTATCATGCACATTGTGTAAAGAGTTGTCACTTTGGATGGGCTATCACCAGCAGGAGAGTGAATTTGTGTGTGGGGGGTGGAGGGTGAGAAAACCTGGATTTGTGCTGGAAATGGCCCACCTGATGATCACTTTAGATAAGCTATTACCAGCAGGACAGTGGGGTGGGAGGAGGTATTGTTTCATATTCTCTGTGTATATATAAAGTCTGCTGCAGTTTCCACGGTATGCATCCGATGAAGTGAGCTGTAGCTCACGAAAACTCATGCTCAAATAAATTGGTTAGTCTCTAAGGTGCCACAAGTACTCCTTTTCTTTTTGCGAATACAGACTAACACGGCTGTTACTCTGAAACCTAATGAACTGCTCATCTTAGCTTATACCAAAATGCAGTACCAATCATACTGATGTTCAAAAAAAGAACTAGATGAATTCATGGAGGATATGTCCATCAATGACGATTAGCCAGGATGGGCAGGGATGGTGTCCCTAGATTGTTTGCCAGAAGCTGGGAATGAGAGACAGGGAATGGATCACTTGATAATTACCTGCTCTGTTCATTCTCTCTGGGGCACCTGGCATTGGCCACTATCAGCAGATGGGATACTGGGCTAGCTGGACCTTTGGTCTGACCCAGTACAGCTGTTCTTATGATGCTGATAGAAATATTGGTGTGGGGATGACTGCTGTGCTAATCATCAAGTGGAACATTCAACATTAACCCAAACGCATGAATTACAGGATTTTTTTTTTAAGTTCAAAGAAAGCAGGATTGGGCCCTGAGATTAAAGAGAATTCTGTTCTCCCTCTGCTTGAAGTGTGCGCGCCATGCCAATGGGATTTAAGGGAGCACAATAGAGAGACAATATTCAGAGCATGTCCCTCTTGTGCAGAGTGCCAGCAAAAAGCCTGTGCATCGTTTAAACTCTGTTTTGAGGGCTAAATTAGTGTAAGTGGTGCTCAACCCTTAGGGTGAAATTCACCCATCAGGCCCTTCTAGTGTGTGTGTGGTTTTTTTATTATTATTAAACACACAAATGCAACAAACTGAGGACTGGATACTGCATGAAATACTCGGACAAAACACCCTCTCAGACTTCAGCCATTTTGCCCTAGTAAGGCATGAAGGCCCTTGTTTTGATATACAAGCTACTCAGGAATCTTATCATCCACCGCTGAAATGCAGACTGCTTTACGGTAGAATACATCTGTAATAACTAGGTGACTGTGCAAACAATGCAACATTAAACTATAGTGTTGCCGGCACCCAGTGCCGAGAGGCAAAACAACAGTGGGGGGTTCGCTACCCGGTGTGCGTCACCCAACAATCACAAAGGGGTGGAGAAGCAGAAAAGTTTATTTGCAGCTGCAAACAAGGTACAGGGAGAATAGAATCTCAAATCCTGCACACAGAGCAGGAAGTTACACAGGCTTTTATACATTATTTTTAGCATACTTATTTAATAGCAAGCTGCCCTAAGTATCCATATAGCCAGCCAATCCAGTTACCAGCTAGTTTCCTTGTTTTTTGTATTATTTGTTAAACTATGCATAAAGCTGCTTTATTCAGCATTGTTTTTTTATATTTGCCCTGTTTGGCCTTGTTTAGTTTCAGGCAGTCTGACTCTGCAACATATTGTTACAGATCCTTAGCATAACTGCTGCGAGTGCCTCCAGGCGCGGGACGGGGGGCAAGAACACCTGGGCCTAGTGTGAGGGGGCTTCATCGACACTCGTGGTCTTCCATCCCCTCGAGTTACCTAGTGGCCATGCCCCAGAGTCCCCAACAATAGGCTAGGCGAGGAAGTTATCTATTTAGAAGTGGAATACACCATAGAGGACAGGAGTCTTTCTAGCCTGGCAAACGCTCTCATTATCACCAGATTAAATCATGAGTAGCTCCACTAAAGTCAAAAGAAGCTACATCAGCATAAAAGGTGGCATGCAAAAATCAGAGTCAGACCCATATGCGGAAGCTTTTGGCATTTGGATCCATGAAAAAGGTTATTTTCAGCCAATTCTGGCTCTAAGATACAGCCCTGTAAATCAAGAAATAAACTGACTGAAGTCAAAGTCATGACTTTCAGATTTGCAATAGCGTCACTGAGAGCAGAATTTGGCCCCATTTTTATGTGTAACCCTTCTGCCAGGGGGAGGCAACAGCAACAAGAGCCAAGTTAATGTAAGGGGACTGTTGCCCCCTTACTAACATTCAGTGGGGGTGTTTTAGTTACTAGCTCGCATACTAAGAAGGGGGAAGGGTCGATGGGGACTCAGGACCCTGAGACTGCCAGCCCCCAGGAACAATGGGAAGAGGCCAATGCTCCAGGTCAGCCTGAATGACAGGGCGAGCAGGCTAATCAGAGAGTCAGGAGGCCAGGGAGGTCCTGTCCTCCGTGTGAGCTGGGTTTGCCTGAGTCAGACAGAGTGGGGCTGAGCTAAGGAGAAAGCAGGGGCCCGAGCTGAGCTGGGCCAGATCCAGAGGGACCAGAAAAGCAGCCCAGAGAGAGCAGACCCTGTCCTGGGAGCAGAGCTGCAGCCCCAAAGCCAGAGGCACAGCCCAGAGAGAGCAGACTTGCCCTGGGAGCAGAGCTGCAGCAACCAGAGCCAGAGGGGCCAGGGAAGCAGCGCAGGGAGCTGGAGGCAGAGAGCAGCAGCAGTGCTGAGACCGAGTGGTGCAGCTGGGGCTGGAACAGTCCCGAGTTGGGTGCGGTGAACAGCTGGGGAGACCTGGGCAGCGGGCCCAGCACAGGGAGACGCCTCAGCCAAGGGGTTCTGCAGGCCAGGCTTGGATCATAACCCCTGCAGGGCGGGGGCAATACTGGGAAGAAGGGTCCTACCACTTAGAGCCTGAGAGCATGTGGCCACCACCAGAGCAAGTGTCCAGCCCACAGCATCCCTACAGCACGGCCAGAGAAGGTCGGAGAAGGAGGCCTGGGACTTACCAGGAACAGACTGTGAACTGCCCGGACATTCCAGAGACACTGTTTGTGATGTTCCCTGCCACAGAGCGGGGTGATGCGTTTCCTTTAACCTTTCCCGTTCTTCCTTATTCTTTTTTAAATTAATTGTTGATTAAGTAACTTGCATTTGCTTTAACTTGTATGTAATGGTCAGAGACGTGCCCAGTGCAGAGAGAGTACCCCAGAGTGGGGGCACCCTAGCCCCTATCCTAGGTGACCACAGCAGGGTTAGGGGTCGAGCCCCGCAGGAATCCTGGGCCCAGCCTTGTTGGGGTTACGAGGACTCTGCCAGACAGGAGAGTGGAAGGGGAGTCCTCAAGGGCAGGGTAAAGGAAGTGGGAATGAGGACTCAGATCCTTTCGCTAGCCCACTTCACCGGGGTAGTGCAGAAGCCAGGAAAGTTCCCCACAAGAGCGGGACTATTCCTCTGCTTACATTAAGCGGAATGCCTAGATATTGAACAATAGAAAACAGAACTGGCTTGAGCCTCCACGCAGTCTGTCTCTGGTAATCTGGGCACTGTTAAGGGGCATTACTTCCCCACTGGCAAGCACTGAGTCTGTGTACGCTCAGTTATCAAACAGAAGATTAATAAAAAAGGGAACGGGAACCCAACATTAATCTGCGAAAACAAGCACATTCAAGAGCATGTAACCATAAGCAAATCAGACCCTGCAGTGTGTTGGGAAGTGTCCTTTGCTTCATTTTCCTACCTGGTTGTGGGAAAGTCTCTCAAACAAATGTCCCTTTAACACCTCACTCCTCTCCCTCTGCTGCATTCCACTCATGGCTGGCTGTCTTTAGTCAGTCAAGAACCAGAGTTCAGAGGTGTGTTCATAGGGTTCACCTCTCAACTCGGGGGGCAGGGGGTGTTGAGTGATGCATCTACTATTGGCACACAGCTGCTACTGCATCTCTGCTACCCTGGCCATCATCCTGCTGCTGCTGGGTCTCTGCCACTGTGGCCTGCTATCTCCCTTCTGCTGAGAGGTCGTCCCACCGCTTAACCTAGCTCTCAGTGATTTCAGAAGTGGAGAACCTCACTGCCAGTGCAGTTTGTTGCCTTTCACGGTTTCCACACAAGGAAACCTTGTGGCCCCAGACTTGCCCCAAACGGAGGACAGCTCTAGGAAAGTAGCAACTGGAAACCAGGACTCTTAATTGAGTCTAATAAGCTCTGTCATTAAATGCTGGAAAGGGGCAGGTCAATGGGTGCACATGGCTCTGTAGGTAGAGTCCACATCTCTATGTAGAAACATGTCCCCACCCACTCATCTTCACTGGGATTTGGCATCCCTACCCCCTGCTTAGCAAGTGAGGTTCAGTTTCAGGTGACTTCCTCCACCCCCCCACCCCCATTAGGGCATGCTAAGTACAATTCTGTGGTGCTTTATTCATACATTACCCCTGCAGTCATATACTAGAGGGATATGTAACCCAAAAACCAGCCAGAACTGATAATTTTGGAAAAATAGCTCCACCATGCTATGCACTTAGGCAGAGTAGGCGTGTCTGTGCAAAAAGTCTGCTCCTAAAGTCTTTCCCCAGCACATCACAGGCTGTCAAGGGAGAGCTCATTCAGACCCTTCTTACATAGGTCTATTTTCTTTGGTTTTATTCTGTCCACCTAAATATTTAATTTAAAATGTAATACAGATTTTGCTTGCTGGGCATATGATGTGCCCATACCCTATTCAGAATCACAGACTTTGAAGAGACAGAAGAGAATTATTTATTTCCTTTGACAGGTTTCAGAGTAGCAGCCGTGTTCGTCTGTATTCGCAAAAAGAACAGGAGGACTTGTGGCTCCTTAGAGACGAACCAGTTTATTTGAGCATGAGCTTTCGTGAGCTACGGCTCACTTCATCGGATGCATACTGTGGAAACTGCGGAAGACAAGTTTCCACAGTATGCATCCGATGAAGTGAGCCGTAGCTCACGAAAGCTCATGCTCAAATAAATTGGTTAGTCTCTAAGGAGCCACAAGTCCTCCTTTTCTTTTTATTTCCTTTGCTGGTTTCTGAGAGTTCACTGGAGTGAGGAAACAGAGTTCAGAATCTCAGCAAATCCTGCAAGATCTGAGAGACTAAGAAAATAAATTTACATCACCACTCAGGACTTGACTCACTCAGTCCTTTAGACCTTTTAGAGGTTCATGCCTCATTTGATAGGTGAGCAAGCCTCAAACTAATACTTAAAAATAGCTATTCCCTGCACCACCAGCTTCCATTTGCTGCTGCTACTTCTGTTTGATTTGTAATAGTCTGGCTTCCTTCTGAAAGCTGAGAGGTGGTTCCAGAGAGGATGGTTCTAGACTATTCTCAGTGGTAGAAGAGGACAGGACAAGGAGTAACGGTCTCAAGTTGCAGTGGGGGAGATTTAGGTTGGATATTAGGAAAAACTTTTTCACTAGGAGGGTGGTGAAACACTGGAATGCGTTGCCTAGGGAGGTGGTGGAATCTCCTTCCTTAGAAGTTTTTAAGGTCAGGCTTGACAAAGCCCTGGCTGGGATGATTTAACTGGGAATTGGTCCTGCTTTTGAGCAGGGGGTTGGACTAGATGACCTCCTGAGGTCCCTTCCAACCCTGATATTCTATGATTCTATGAAATGTGTTATTCTTGTTATTTTAGAGACCATGTGCTAGATTCTCTATGTGCTGGCCCAGGACCATGAGGTAGAGAAGCAGAAATGGTTTTACACCACCTTTGTAGCTCCCTGGATCCTCAGGCCAATTGGGGACTGTTCTGGTGTCTAGCATAACTCACAGTCCAAAGGCTGCTTTGATTTACTACTAGCTGCCCGTGACCTGAAGGGACTGTTTTAGCTGCACATCATAGAATTTTCCCACCCACTATCCCTTTCCCCTCCTAATGTCCCCTGTGATGGATTAATATGACCTACAGACTTTGCTTAGGCAAAGTGGCTTTCACACAGCTTTGTACCATTGGAGCAGTGCAGAGCTGCAAGAGCAGGCGGCCAGAATCTGACCCACTCTTTTAACTGCTTGTGCAGCTCCCAGAGCACCCTTTTGGAATATTATTTAGAGTTGAGCTTGAATCAAAACCCAGGATCCAAACACTCCCTAACTTTTGGGCCTAGAGTTGGATCCCCTTTGGAGGACTTGTCCATCTTCACTAGTCTGTTGGGTGAAATTCATTTCAATGTACAGGGACTGCACATGGCCTTATGCAGCACTTAAGTGCTCAGTGTGAGGCTAAAGTGACACAGAGAGCTTTTCATGGGCCCTCTGCACTGCGGTGAATTTCACCTAAGAAAAATTTAAGTGTGTTGAGCCATAAAATGTAAATCAGGTTCCAAATGCCCTCAAGATTCAGGAGTATCCGATGGTGTGTCTGCACTAGGGAGGTTTTCCACTCATTGGAAGGTTAGAGGTTATGTCTGGTGTATGCCCAGTTAACACACTAATGAGTTTCTCTAACATGACTGTCAAGTATCAGAGGAGTATCCATGTTAGTCTGGATCTGTAAAAGAGGCAGAGTGTCCTGTGGCACCTTATAGCCTAACAGATGTATTGGAGCATAAGCTTTCATGGGTAAATACCCACTTCATCAGATGCATGTAGTGGAAATTTCCAGAGGTAGGTGTCTTCTAACATGTCTGTGCCTTAAGTGTGGGCAAGGACAGTCATGTTTAAGGAACATAGTCTAGTTCCACAATCAGGTAGTATGATTTTGAACCTGACTGCCCTTGTCCACACTAAGGGCACAATCACATTTAATGCTGTGGTAGTTAAAATGTGTTTACCCATTTTCTCATGTAATGCTTCCCCTAGTACAGACAAGGCCTTACAGTGATCTCAGGTGAAACCCCTGGATCCAGAAGAGTCAGGAGGAGTTTTGCCTTTGACTTCAGAGGGACTCCAATTTTGCAACTCATGGCTAGAGGCCCAAACTCTGGAGTTCTGTTGCCACAACTCAGTTCCAGGTGTGACCTTGGGTAAGTCATCTGAGAGGGGACTAATGTAGGGGAAAAGTTACAGCAATGGCAGCTGCAGGTGCTCAGCACCTCTCATAATCAAGAGATTAATTTAGGCTCAAATATGGATTTAGGAAGCTAACTCTTGTCACTTTTTGTTTTCATTCATTAGTTATGGAAGCTAAAGCAAACTTGGAGAAAGGCAGATATTAGTTAGATTAAGCACTTCTGTCCATTCAATTAAATTGTTAAAATCCATCCTGTACATGCTCAGTGAGCTCTAGAAGGCCAGGGACAACAGCCTTGGCATGCCTGATTTTTCAAAGGTAAAAGAAAAAAGCAGGAAAAATGTTTAAAAACTGTGTTCTTTAAACATCGGGAAGAAGCAAAAGGGCACAAGCCCAACTTCTTAGAAGGCCTTTGCAGATCAGCTTTAAGGACCAGGCTTGCTCTCATTGAGGTCAAGAGCAAAACTTGCATTGGCTTAATTGAGAATCAGCTCAAGCAGTGTGGCTTAACTAACATGCCAGACCAGGCTTTGGGAGACTTGAGTTATGTTATTGCCTTTGCCACTGGTGTCTTGGGTGACCTTGGGCAAGTCACTTCTTATCTGTGCCTCACTTGTCCCATGGGACTAGTGATGCTGACCTCCTCTATGAAGTGCTTTGAGATCTGATAAAAAGGGGCATGAGATACCTACGCTAAGGCGCATATAATAATTTATACCTAACATTGATATACTAATCCTTACAAAAGGTGCTGAGGCTTAATTAGCCAACATCTAGAAGAGCACCCTTGGGATCCTTACCCAAAAGGAAGTGTACATATGCCAAATACGGCTTTTATTTTTCCATTCATAAATAAGGTTGAAATTTCCCGGAGCCATATAAGGGATTTGCACATCCTTATCCCATTTAAAAGTGAATGGGAATTGTACACCCACATGTCCTAAACAGCTTTTGAGAATTTCAGCCTAAAATCTAAACTTTATCAAGTTAGGCATCCAGGTATATTAAAACCACTAAAGTTAAAATGAAAGGCCTGCTCATGTGACTAAGATTCCAAGACTGGGCACTCAAAGAAAAGGACAAATCAAGGACTCAATTGTATAAGCACTCAACTGAATTAAAAGGGAGTGGAGTGTACTTGGCGTTTGCAGGATAGGACCCTAAAATAGTCCTGAGAACACTCTATAATGTCATCAGCTGCTAATGCACACCGCATTCCATCTAGGCTTGTTTCAGGCTTCATTTCAGCTACCTTTGATTCACTCACTAGCAGCATGTATATTTGGGCAGCAAATTCAACTGGAGACTAGTGGGTCTGATTTTCATCTCATTTAAAAACAGTGCACTTCCACTAACTCCAGTTGAGTTACTCTGGATTTAAACTGATCTCAGGCTATGTCTACACTATGCAACTTTTAGTGACACACCTGTGTCACTACAGCCGTGCTGCTAAAACCCAACAGCAGCTACACTGCGCACCTCTCCTGCGGACCAAAAAAACAAAAACAAGAACACGCTTCCATCCTCAACAAGCGGAGTTTAGCTTTGTCGGCAGAGAGCACGCCTGCCAACAAAGCACTGTTCACACCGGCTAGGATGACCAGATGTCCTGATTTTATAGGGACAGTCCCGATTGTTGGGCCTTTTTCTTATATAGGCTCCTATTACCCTCCCACCCCCGTCCTAATTTTTCACACTTGCTGTCTGGTCACCCTAACACCAGCACTTCTTGATGGCAAAACTTGTGTCTTGGTAGGGTTTTTTTTTGTTGGTTTTGTTTTTTTAAAAACCTCTGAAAGACAAAAGTTGTGTTGTTCAGTTGTCAGTATAGACATAGCCCAAGAGAACAGGATGTTGCCCAGTGTCTGCCCTCTGTCTATTTAGGTACACTCTGAATAGTGGGTATTTGCCAGGTATCTTTCTTTCACTAGAGAGCATGCAATACTGAAGCTAAATGGTTGCCACCTGCTTAATAGTCTGAGAGTTTACATAGGCTATTGGTTTCTAAACCTTGACAGCAGTGGTGTGTGATCTACTTCTGTCTCAGTGACTTTTCTGTTAAACTGAGGGACTGTCTGGCAATTGGATGAGGCAATGCTTCTTTCCCTGATGCATTCAGATGCATAGTAGAGGTGGATACATTTCCTTCAAAGACTGACTGCTCTGTTGGGTGAAGTGCATCTATCTTGTGACAAAAGTCATTAACAATGTCTCTCTGCATTTGCAAAATATTTTATTGAAATTATCACAAGCTACCCCACATTCAGAGACAGTGGAACACCACAGCACGTTACAGCAATTTATGGTGATGTTCTGGATGCAAAAAAATATAATCTGCTCAAGGAAAATTTTGAGCAGGTATTAATTGAAGTGTCATTTACTACAACCCCAAATGGGCCCCTACAATCTCCCATGCATGCCATGTTTCTCCTTGGATGGGTCTCCTTCTGCCTTACTCTGCCTTTTTGGAGCAGTGAAGCCCACAGGTGCCTTCCTCTGAAAGGTAGAGGAAAACAGGAATGACCTGTCATCTGTTATTCTGTGTATGACAATGGCCAATACTAGACGTTTCAGAGGATCCTGTTCCTGCTAACCCAGGAAGTTAGTGGCAGGATATAAAAACCCTCATGCTTGAGCTGCAAGCCCTTATGTTTATCCTTAAGATGGAATCCTACTAAACCCATTCGCCTCAACAATCATGATAGGTACATGTATGTGAGATATGAGCTACAGAACCAACCACACTTCAGTAGCTTGTAAACCGGGAAGTGAGTGCTGATCCCCACCAGCAAAAAAATGGGCTTCACCTTTACTGAATACAATAGAACAATGAATTACAAGAGGTGGCTAGACATAAGAAATTTACTTTTCATGGTATTTTGGTCTGAAGGACAGAGGAAATAAGGGGTGGGCAAACCTCATGGAGTACAAAGCTTTGCAAGCCTTTTGAAAGGCTGAGAGTTCATGAACTTTTTTGTTGTGTAATATACAGGGAGGTTTTATTACCTTGTCAAGGGCCAAGCCCAGGAATCAGGTTACCTGGCTCCACCACAGACTTCTCCTGTGACCTTAGAGAAGCAATTTCTCCGACAGCTTCGTCAACTGTAAAACAGGAATGACAGTGCCCCTCCTTGTCATTCTCTCCTCCATCAAAGCTTCCAACCTTCATCACTGTGACCAAATGCCCCCTGTATTCACACCCTACTAATATTTGTACAAAATATGCCTTGAGGGATCATTTGAGAACTAACTACTAGCTGGTCAATTATATAGTGAAATGTCTATCGCAACTTAAGTAAAGCTATGAAAATAGATCAGTCAAAATTTCAGCATGTTTTTAGTAGGAAAATCTAGGGAGGGTGTAAACATGTTTCAAAGACAAAGAACAAGCTGACACCGCTAGACAGGTGTCAAAGATGGACATTCACTAGTCAAGTGGTGATTCTTTGGCAATGAAGGCAGGCAGGAACAGGTCAGTCTGCACTTTGACAAACATGGAGTGTCATGGTGAAAGGTTCCATGTCTCCATCCTCACAGTAGGAAGGAACTTTATCCAGGGGTAACCTTAACAAAAATGCATTTCAAAGGGTGACTGGACTATAAAAAGTGAGGGACAAAAGCATGCCAAGATCTTTCTTTCCCTGACACACACTTTCACCTATGTTGACAAAGGAACCAGCCCTTTGACTTTGGGGAGGAATCTTGTCTTGAGATTGTGGTCAGTAGTGTCGCTGAGAACAAGTAAGAAGGATTGTATCTTGAACCAAATCTAGCTTGTTAAGCTTTAGTAACTAGAAAGCTTTTTCCATCTTTATTTTTCTTATAACCATTTCTGACTTCACTGCATTATACATATACTCACTTAAAAGCCTCTTTGTAGTTAAATAAACTTTTTTAAATCAAAGCTAATACAGTGCTGCATTTGGATAACTCCAGTTAAAGCAGCAAATTGTTGCTTATTGACCCGTTACAGGGTCTGCTAATATCTGCACTGTCCAGCCCTCTCCTGGGCAGTTCAGAACACACTTTTTGGGCAATTTGGAACTGGGCATGTGTTGGTCACCCTGAAAGCAATAACGTAGACTGCTGGAAACCAGAGTGTGGCCAGAATGTTGCTGACAGGCTGCTGGGGTCAAAGTTGCTGGAGCAGGACTGCGGAGATAGACACTCAGGGTATGACAGATACTCCAGGGGTGACCTGCATGCTGTTTCTGAGCACCTCAGGTTGGGCACTGTAACAGCAAAACATAGTGAGGCATCCAACATTGCAAGGCAGGTGGTGACAATGCCTCTCTGGTCGGAGCTGCACCTCAGAATGTGACAATCACCCTTGTGTCTGCTGCTTTCCACCCACCCCATTCCATCCCCTCTGGGTGCAATGCTCTCCCTGAATTAGTCCATAAAGCCATTATCCTGTCTTCTCCAAAGCCCTCAAGACCCACTTGCCCAGCAGGGCCTGCAGTAAACTGCCAGCGGCTAGGCAGGAGATTAGATATTCAAAGCCAGTTATTCTTCCTGCTCTCCCCTTTCTTTCCTTCCCCCTCCCTCTCCCTCCCCCCCCCATCACCACTTCCTTCACAATATACCCTTGTTTCATCTTGTTTTCAAAATAGATTGTAAGCGCTGGAGGGGGTCTTACACTCTTTCCCCCCTCCCTTTAAGTTACTGGAACAAATGCCAACTGTCATTAGGGAAACACAGGGTTAAACTTTCTCCTCATCCTGCCTAGTTTGGCATACATTTGCTGATCTACACTGTGCTACCTGTTTCTCTCCAAGCGCTCACAGTTGCAGCTATGAACAAGTTGCAGACTTAAATTTTTAATCCTGGAGGCTATTCCTAGCTACGTATTGCACATTATCATTTTCTCCACCTCCCATAATGCACTTCTGGACACATCCCATGTCATTTAATGGGAGCATTTTTTACCTGTCTTCCTATTGACTTTGTAGTCACTAAATTCTTAAGCAGAGTCTTGTTAAGGGGTTCGTACCAAGTTTCTCTTTCTGTGTGCATTTTGGAATGGAGAAAACTGAAGTCAAGGCAAGATATCACATGAAAAAAGTAAAATAGAGCCCCACCCTCAGAACAAAGGCCTCCATTTAACAGAGACCCCTCAAATATTTACTTGCTAAGGGCCAGATACCAAAGTTGTATTACAGTGCTGCTTAACTGAGCTCAGCATTCCATTGTGCTTATATGCTGTACAAGCACAGAAGAAGAAACAGCCCTGGCACCGACGATCTTACATTCTATATAGAGAAGACAAAGGATGAAAGAAAGGCAACATTAATTCATTGAGTTTAAGGCTACCTATTCTGATCTCCTGAATATCACAGGCCTTTGAGTTTTACCCAGCTACTATTATTCTCATTTTAGAGAGGAGGAATTGGGAGATTAAGAGATTTACCTGCGGTCACCCAAGAAGCCTTGGCAGTACCGGGAATTGAACCTGGAGATTGCTTGAGTCCCAGTTCAGTGCCTTAAGATCAATACCATCCTTCCTCTTATTGACTTGAATGGAAACTTGCAGTGCTCAGTCTCTCCCAGAACCAGGAGAGAAGTCTCTACAGACTTAAAATCAGAAGAAATAGCACTGTCTGAAAAGTCCTAATTGTAAATCACAGAAAAAAGTGACAACATTCAGTGAACCTAAAAAAAACCACACAAAGAAACAGGCATTGGATAAGTCAGCTCTTTGGGACAAGGACTGTGCCTGTGTGTATGGCCATTACCAGAAACAGTCCATCAGCAGATAAAACCAAGTCAACAAAAGCCAAACGTTTCCTATTACATTATATAAAATCTTTTAAAGAAAACCACCTACTAGTATTTCCTATTGTGGAAGCATCTAGCTCTGTTCCCAAATTCTGAAGTGTAATCCTTTTAGTATAAAGAAAAAATAATCCTAACTTGATATAATATTAAAAACAAACAAATATTCACTCAAACCTGGCCACAGCTAAAAAGACCTGGAGTTTCATTGGTGAAACACTAGAATATTTTCCATCCGTTTGAGAACATGCTATTGTAAGAAGATCTGTATGGTGATTCGGGATTTAGAAAGACCAGCTAGGACTGCCAGATAAGACTTTGCTTAAAAACCCTTTGGGTAAGTCAACACAAAATCAGTGTTAAAAGAAGAGATGAGAAAAATCCATAAGTGGTTCTACAAATCTCCAAAGTTTCGTTTCACTGTTACTTTAGTAAGTACAGGGGGCTTGGAATGAAGCTAATGAGGAATTTTTGCCAAAACATTTTTACACTAGAAAAAGTTAAAATGTCAAAACAAACTTTAAGGGAAAGTGT
The DNA here is from genome assembly GCF_965140295.1 of Lepidochelys olivacea. Classification (NCBI taxonomy): domain Eukaryota; kingdom Metazoa; phylum Chordata; order Testudines; family Cheloniidae; genus Lepidochelys; species Lepidochelys olivacea. Next base: position 15,341,776 of record NC_140412.1, read on the forward strand.
CAGTTTCAATTAAAAATGGTCTGACAAAAGAACTTAAAGGTTTTGGGAACCTTTCGTTTCCACATTTTCAATCACTTCTAGATTGAAATAACATTGCTTTGAAATTTAAGCTATTCTAGTTAAAAAGTTTTTACTTTAAAAAAAGGTTGAAATTAAACCACCACATTTCAAAAACAAAATAAAATGTTGCAATTTGTTTTTGGCTCTTTAATTTGAATTTACTTTTCATACCAGATTGACAAAAAGAAAAGGAGGACTTGTGGCACCTTAGAGACTAACCAATTTATTTGAGCATAAGCTTTTGTGAGCTACAGCTCACTTCATCGGATGCAACTTATGAACTTATGCTCAAATAAATTGGTTAGTCTCTAAGGTGCCACAAGTACTCCTTTTCTTTTTGCGAATACAGACTAACACGGCTGTTACTCTGAAACATACCAGATTGAGATATTGATAAACTTCACCATCCCAAAGATTTTCATGGTAAGCCATTTCCTGCCCACCTCCAGTTTGGAAGAGATACAACCAAAGCAGAGTTCAAGGAACTCTCTCATTCCATCCAAAGTTTCAGTGGTGCAGACACCTCCTCTAGGGGCTGACCATGCCAGGTGTCCTGATATAATGTAGTGTCCATCTTTAAAAAAGGGAAGGAGGATGATCCTGGGAACTACAGGCCAGTCAGCCTCACCTCAGTACCTGGAAAAATCATGGAGCAGGTCCTCAAGGAATCAATTCTGAAGCACTTAGGGGAGAGGAAAGTGATCAGGAACAGTCAGCATGGATTCATCAAGGGCAAGTCATGCCTGACTAATAGCCTTCTATGACAAGATAACTGGTTCTGTGGATGAAGGGAAAGCAGTGGATGTGTTGTTCCTTGACTTTAGCAAAGCTTTTGATACGGTCTCCCACAGTATTCTTGCCAGCAGGTTAAAGAAGTATGGGCTGGATGAATGGTCTATAAGGTGGATAGAAAGTTGGCTAGATTGTTGGGCTCAACGGGTAGTGATCAATGGCTCCATGTCTAGTTGGCAGCCAGTATCAAGTGGAGTGCCCCAAGGGTCGGTCCTGGGGCCGGTTTTGTTCAATATCTTCATAAATGATCTGGAGGATGGTGTGGATTGCACCCTCAGCAAGTTTGCAGATGACACTAAACTGGGAGGAGTGGTAGATACGCTGGAGGGTAGGGATAGGATACAGAGGGACCTAGACAAATTGGAGGATTGGGCCAAAAGCCATCTGATGAGGTTCAACAAGGACAAGTGCAGAGTCCTGTACTTAGGACGGAAGAATACAATGCACCACTACAGACTAGGGACCGAATGGCTAGGCAGCAGTTCTGCAGAAAAGTACCTAGGGGTTACAGTGGACGAGAAGCTGGATATGAGTCAACAGTGTGCCCTTGTTGCCAAGAAGGCCAATGGCATTTTGGGATGTATAGGTAGGGGCATTGCCAGCAGATCGAGGGACGTGATCGTTCCCCTCTATTCAACATTGGTGAGGCCTCATCTGGAGTACTGTGTCCAGTTTTGGGCCCCACACTACAAGAAGGATGTGGAAAAATTGGAAAGAGTCCAGCGGAGGGCAACAAAAATGATTAGGGGTCTGGAACACATGAGTTATGAGGAGAGGCTGAGGGAACTGGGGATGTTTAGTCAACGGAAGAGAAGAATGAGGGGGGATTTGATAGCTGCTTTCAACTACCTGAAAGGGGGTTCCAAAGAGGATGGCTCTAGACTGTTCTCAGTGGTAGCAGATGACAGAACAAGGAGTAATGGTCTCAAATTGCAGTGGGGGAGATTTAGGTTGGATATTAGGAAAAACTTTTTCACTAGGAGGGTGGTGAAACACTGGAATGCGTTACCTAGGGAGGTGGTGGAATCTCCTTCCTTAGAAGTTTTTAAGGTCAGGCTTGACAAAGCCCTGGCTGGGATGATTTAATTGGGGATCAGTCCTCCTTTGAGCAGGGGGTTGGACTAGATGACCTCCTGAGGTCCCTTCCAACTCTGATATTCTATGATTCTATGAGCTATCACCTTTGAGACTATGGGACCTTTCAACACCCACTAGAGTGAATGTGTGTTGGAAGGAGTAGCAGCTCCCAGGATTAGGCTGTAAATTCTGGTTTCAGAGTAACAGCCGTGTTAGTCTGTATTCGCAAAAAGAAAAGGAGTACTTGTGGCACCTTAGAGACTAACCAATTTATTAGAGCATAAGCTTTCGTGAGCTACAGCTCACTTCATCAGATGCATATCGTGGAAACTGCAGTTTCCACGATATGCATCTGATGAAGTGAGCTGTAGCTCACGAAAGCTTATGCTCTAAATTCTGTTTACCTGTACATCCATGGGAGCAGGACTGGGTGCTCAATCCTGAAAATTTCTTTCCCAATCCTGTTCTCATTGACTTCAGTGGAAGTTGTCAGTGAGTTCAAGGGGCAGGGGTGGGTCCTCTGACTTCCTTTGTTTTCATTCTGTTTGTAAGAGCCATTTTCTTTTATTGGGCTGTAGCTGTTTAAGCATTTCTTCTTCTCAGCGGACAATACAATTCCAAGTCAGAGTCTGCAGTTCCTTTTAAAAAAAAGGAAACTTTATCCTCAAATTCAGAGACAGGTTGCTTCTGCTGCTAATTTAAGTTTAATCCTCCCCTCCAGTAGTTTACCAGCATGCAAGGCCATTGATAGGAAACATCAGAGGGAATATCTGATTCTAACTCATCCCTTAGCTGAATGCATTCCATATGTGCAGGGACAGGGAATCACAGGAGGTGAGCACCTGCTGGGTACACCACCCTCAGGCTGCTAACACCAGATGTTAAACTCAAGGCAGCAGATTTACCACCTCTGTGACCCTTCCCAAACATTCACACAATCCCCCAAATGCTGCCACATGCAGCTGCCCAACAGGCAGAACCAGTGCTATGAAAAATACAGCCCTCCATACAAAATAATCTGCACTATGCTATTAAAACCACACTCTAAATAAAAACTCACACACACACACACACACCAGCACTGGGAGCCCACAGGCAAGCTAGCAAGAGGCTAATGAGGCCATGACGCTGACAGAAACTGACTGGCTGCAGCTCCTGTTTGCCAGCTCTGCTGACTCCCCCTCTCCCCCAGCTCATCAGGGAAGAGTGGAATGGTTGGGGGCCTCTGGAGCTTAGTGCATGAGCCAAATGCCAACTGGCTGTTAGCACACACACACACTCACCTCAGTGCCACTAGCTGGGACATATCACCACACCCAGAAGGTGTGTGGGTTACACGTGTCCTTTGGATGATCTGCCAGACCCATGAGGTTCTCCTTGGCTTGTAGATTCTGTTGAGTGCAAGTTCAGGTTATCCTCACTGAGCAGAGACTGGCCATGACCCATCCTCCTTTGACTCTATAGCCCAGCCATGCTCATGTGGTGACCATGCTGGCACAAGATTCCCCCTGACTTGCATTGCCCTTCATGCTCCTGGCCCCTGCCACGTTCCCTGCAACTGTCTTGCCCTAGACCCTGAGCTCCCTCTAGCTACTGCTTATTCTCTTTCCTGCTGTCTGTGTCTTGTGTGTGTTTGAGTCTGTTCAACCCTGTTTGGAGTGTGGCACCCACCTGTGTTGTTTGCACAGCGACCTCTGTTGTCTGGTGCCTGAAGGCCTAATCATACCCATGACACAGCTAAGTCTGCGGTCTGGTTGAGTACATGGGGGCGTCAGAGCATTTTTGAAAATCCCAGTTGAGTTCCCAGCCCCTTAGCTGCGGGCCCAGCACGGCCATCTTGTCGCACTCAGCCCTCAGAGCGCGCAGGGCGCTCTGGCATGACTCAAGCTGTTTTTATAATCCCCTGAGCACCCACGGCCACACAGATCCCTGACTGGAGAGCACAGCCAGCCACTGGCACTAGAAGGAGGCCAAGGTTTGCCATAGCTTGTACACCACCCTCCTGACTGCATGGTGCCTACTTACCCATTTCAACACTAATGATGAAGTAACTAAAAAGGACCTGCTCCTATTGAAATCAATGTGAATTAGACACTGATTTACCAGTTAATGGGAGCAAGATCTGGCTCTCAATCATATTAGATGGACATTAAAAACCCATTAGAAGAGCACTCACCAATGCTTGGGCAGCTGGTTTGCTGTGTTAAAGCGGAGCACCACATCATTGTTTCCTTGTGCTCCCCCATCTGTTTTAGCCACTAGTCGTCTATATACTAATCCACCTAGCATACATGTACACAGCAAAAGCTGTTCATGGACTAGCCTAACCAAGCTAGTTTGAATCCAGTTAGCACGGGCAACGGTGGAGGCCTCATAGCATGTGATACAACCCCAGCATGGACCCCAGGTATGTACTTGTCTTGCTAGCCTACTCTAAAGCTCATCCTGCACTTTCCTCACTTCTGTTATTATCCATGCCAGCTGGATGCAGCTAGCTCAGGTTGGCCAGCCTATGCACTGCTTTTGCTGTGTGGTCATACCCTTAGGTTGTAGGGGCCTTCAGGGCCAGGACAATCTCTGTGCTATATTATTTTCTGTATTCCAGCATTGCCTATCAGCCCCAGCCAGGTTTGAGACCCCACTGCGCTATGCACTGTGCAAACATCAAACAAGACAGTCTCTGCCTTACAGAGTTTGCTATCTAAAAGGCAAGGGAGACAATAAAAAGAGCAGGTTTCAGAGTAGCAGCCGTGTTAGTCTGTATTCGCAAAAAGAAGAGGACGACTTGTGGCACCTTAGAGACTAACAAATTTGAGCATAAGCTTTCGTGAGCTACAGACCACTTCAAAAGAGCAGTTTCCCAGAAGTATAAATACAATTTTTCTGTTTCCTCTTCAACCTACTTCCCAGCCAGTCCTTCCAGTGTGCAGCTGCCCCTCATATTTCACCACAGTCATTTCTAAGCCCATGTGTCCTTTTGCTTCCTGTCCTCTCAAAAGGAAAATGCTTCACCTCACTTTCAGAAGGAAACAGTACAGTGTAAAGCCCTAGCAGAATGGGGCACTGACTGCCTGATGTTAACATAATATAAATGACAAATATCACAAGGAAATTGAGAAGGATACCCTTTTTGAAAGCTATTGTGAAATCTCTCACTCTGGGAAGTAGTATTAGACTAGTTTTTTACTAACTAGTGAGGAAATACTGTACTCAGGTCTATTAAATGATGGTCTCCCACCTCTGCTCATACAGATCCTATTACAATGAACGCTTCTTAATGAGCATGACTACTTTATCATGATACCTCCCAAGGAACCAATTGAATCTAATGATAGTGAATGGCAATGATTGCTGCTTAATTAGGACAGCATTAGCATAAATTCCAGTTAACTGGAGGAATGCCTGTGACTGGCAAAAAAGCAGAGTTCAGAAGACTATTCATAATAAAATCCAACAATCACAGGAAACTTGCCTGATTTGAGGTTTTATTAAAGACTCAAAACTCAGAGCAGATTCACTGAAAAGTACATGCAGCTTCATGAACCTTTTGCAAGAACCTGAGTCAATTTATGGTTTTGCAATAAAACAAAGATTCTTACCAGTAATTTCACATGATTTGATGCCAAAGCAGGTTGTCAGAAGACAGGACATGGGCAGTCATACTTAGTGGTTAGAGCAGGAGACAGTCATCAAAAATAGGAACTCAGAGACAGAAGTCCATATTCAGAGCCAAGGGTCAGAACCAGAACTCAAGAATCAGAGCCAAGGGTAAAGCTGTTACCTGGGGTGGGAAGAGTAGCCACAAACAGGCAGAAACACTATCACCACCAAGAACAAATACCTTGACTAGCCAGCTAACTGAGCCTGCTGCTGGGCTTAAGAGCTGGTCTGCTGACTCTTCCCACCAATCAGGTGATGTAGCCAATCAGGCAGCCTACTGCAGCCCACCTGTACTCACTGGGTTGCCCCGAGCCTGGCTCCGCCTTATTGGGATCCAGGAAGTGCTAAAGGATTCCCCCCCCCCAGCTTAAGGGGGGAGTCCACAGGACCTGGGAAACCAAATAATTACGGGGGACAACTAATGAACAACAGGGACAGGAGTGCGGTCAAAGAGTCAAACAAAGGAAACCTGACGGGGATACTGAGCAGAGAACCTCGGACAGCACCCACTGCTCCTCAAAGGCATCAAGGGAGTCAGTGGATGCCACCCAGAGGAACTCTGCCGTAGGCGTGAACGGACAGAGGATCAGAAATAGGCCCCACAGTCGCAGGAGACTCCATTGGCCAACCTCCTCACCCAACCAACCTCGTCACAGTCGCAGGAGACTCCTCCTCATTGGTTTTATAGATGTCCACTTTAGCCAGGCCCAGGAGGAGGTTGACCAGGAGGTCCCGTGACTTAGTGGGGCCATGGACAGGGTGTGCATAGATAAGGAAGTGAGGGGAAAAGTGCAACCAAAACCTTAACAAAATATTCGTGAGGAGCCGGAATAGGGGCTGCAGCCTGGCGCACTCCAGGTAGACGTGCGCCAGGGTTTCCCTCACGCCGCAAAAGGGGCAGGTGTCCGGGATTGGGGTGAACCACGCCAAGAACACGCCCGTGCTCACGGCACTGTGAAGGAGCCGCCAACTGATATCCCTGGCGGGCCTTGGGACTAAAGTGAAATATAGGCTGGCCCACCAGGGCTCCTCACCCTCTAGAGGTGGCAGGAGGTCCCGCCACTTTGTGTCAGGGCAGGACGCGAGGGTGAGGACATGAAGGGTGTGGAGCACGAGTGTGTAGAGATGTTTCTTTGGCGCGGTCTGGAACCGGACCGGCTGCAGCTTCTGTAGCCGGCTCACGGTGAAGGGACGGGGGGTCGGTCGGGTCCACGGGGCAGGGGCCCGATGAAAACGTCCAGAGGGCCTGGGGTGGAGGGTGGGTGGGGCGCGCCCTCTTGCAGGACCCGGTCAAGGTAAACCCGAGCAGCGGGCGGCAAAGCAGCCCTCACCTCTTGGAATACGCGCAGGGGAGTACGAGGTCTGGAGAGCCCCATGCGCTGAGCGAGCATCAGGGATCCAGCCAGTCTCCCCGGTCGTAGTCCAGGAGGTCTCCAACTCTGGTAACTTCTGCCAGGACCAACCTCTGGCACACCGAGGGGGACTCTGCCACCTGCACACGGAGCTGGGGGTTGTGTAGCAGGGGCTCCGTGAGGAGATCTTCCCCCACGGAGGCCGCCATGGACCTGGTCACTGTGAACAGTTTCCAGGTCCGGAGGAGGTCCTGGTAGAAGACCGGCAGCCCAGAGAGGTCTCGCAGAAGACCTCTCAGATGGAGATAAAGGAGCTGCCGGTCATATCGGAGCCCTCGGAAGCGGCGCAGGAAGGCGTGCGCCAGTACGCTCCATGCCGGACTACCTGCACCATAAAGGAGCCTCTGCAGGGCCTGGAGGCGGAAGACATGGACGTGAGTGCGGAGACACTTCAGGCTCTGCCCTCCCTCCTCCAGGGGTAGATGGAGAACCCCTGCAGAGACCCAGTGCAGTCCTGACCAGAAGAACTCCACAGTCAACTTCCGGAGGTTGGCCAGGAAATCCGGGGCCGGGGCCAGGGTGTTGAGCCGGTACCAGAGCATGGACAGGACTAGTTGATTGAGCACCAGTGCCCGCCCTCGAAGGGACAGACACCGGAGCAGTTCTGTCCATCTCTGGAGCTGCTCTACCACCCTGCCCTCTAAACCGTGCCAGTTCTCCGGCGGAGACGGATGCGTGGCAGAAAGGTAAATGCCCAGATAGAGCAGAGGACCCGCACTCCACTGGCTGGCCTGAAGCGCTGGTGGAAGGGAGCTCGCCTGCCGCCAGTCCCCTACCACCAAGCCAGAGCTCTTGACCCAGGGTGGAGGAGGCTGGCGAGTAGATGGTCTGGCAAGCCTCCACCCGCGCCAAGTCACCCGGGTCCTGGGCCACAAGGAGCACATCGTCAGCGTATGCCGACAGGACCAGCCGCAGCTCCAGCTCCCGTAGTGCCAACCCCGTCAACCTCCTGCGGAGGAGACTGAGGAAGGGCTCGATCGCCAGAGCCTACAGCTGGCCCGAGAGGGGGCACCCCTGCCGTACTCCTTGCCCGAAGCTGACCAGTTCGGTCAGGGTCCATTAAGCCTGACCAGACACTCTGCGGAGGCGTACAGCACCTGGAGAAAACCCACAAACTGGGGTCCAAAACCAAACGCTCGCAGAGTGCTCAGGAGATACCCGTGATCCACCCTGTCAAACACCTTCTCCTGATCCAGGGACAGGAGGGCGAACGACAGACCATCCCTACACTCGAGTTCCAAGAGGTCCCGGACCAGAAGATGGTGCGGCCCGGGACGGTGTAGGTCTGGTCTGGGTGGATCACATCCGCCAGCACGGACCCTAGCCGCAGCGGGATGGCTTTTGCTACGACCTTGTAGTCCGTGCTGAGGAGCAAGACGAGATGCCAATTTCGTAAATCGCGGAGGTCCCCCTTCTTTGGCAATAAGGCAAGCACAGCTTGCCTGCACGAAAGAGGGAGAACCCCGCTCTGCAAAGACTCGGCCCAGACGGTGACTAGGTCTGGGCCGAGGATGTTCCAGAACACGCCGTAGAACTCCACGTTCAGCCCGTCCATGCCCGGAGATTTATTGGTGGGCATGCAGCGGAGGGCTTCCGAGAACTCGGCCAGACTGAGAGGCAGCTCTAGCCGGTCTCGGTCACCCACGCTGAGCATCGGGAGTTCGTCCCAGAGCACTCTGCAAGCGTTAGGATCGGTCGGATCTGGGGAGAAAAGGCCTGCGTAGAAGGCCCTGGCCCTCCCGCACATCTCCGCCGGATCCATGAGGTGGGTGCCATCCTCTGCGAGGAGGCAGGTGATGTGTTTCTTGGCCCCCCTCTTTTTCTCCAGGGCATAGAAGAAGCAGGAGCCGCGATCCATTTCCTGAAGGAGGTGGATGCGGGATCGAACAAAAGCACCCCAGGCCCGATGGTCCTCGAGGGCCCGGCTGGCTCCGCTGCAGGTCCTGATTCCTGACACAGGTGACACTTGGAGCTTGAAATAGCTTTGCTTTGAGATTTTGGGTTTGTCCCTTCCCACTGAAACTTATTGGGCAAGTGCAAACCAACATAGACAAGAAGATCAAATGAAGATGAAACATATAAAATATCATTTACCTGGAGAGGAAAACACAGCAGATCTTTTAGTTCAAGCACAGGAGATCCGGGTTCTAAACACAGCAATACCACGGATTGCCTGTGTTCCTCAGGCTGATGTTTTCAAAAGCATCCACTTAGATTTGGGTATCTCAATTTTTTGCAGGGTTCTGAACCTAAGACATCTAATGCCTGTATATCAGAGACACTGAGCATCCATAACTCCAGTGCACTTTGATAGAATGTGGGTGCTTAGCACCCTCTGAAAGCAAGACCTAGGTACCTGAAATGGGCCACCAAATGAGATGCCCGTTTTGAAAATTTAGGCTTAGCTTCGGATTCTTAGCTTCACCTTCTTGTAAAATGGGATAGTGACATCAGAGGGAAACTGGGAAACTCCATTCATTAATGTTGAAAAAGGGTTTGAGATGCTCAGCTGCAGGGTGCTGTTTAAGTGCAAACAATTATTTTATTCATGCACATTTATTTTCAACTGCTTCTTTTTAGTCTCACAGCATGGTGGCATGGTCTAATTGCTAGATCTGGGAGTCAGGAGCCCTGATTCTAATCCTAGCACTGCTGGGTAACCTCACTCAGTTGTTTAACTTCTCTGAGTCTGTTTCCCCATCTGATGCTTTCTCACCTTTATGAAGTGCTTTGAGATCTTTGGATGGAAAAAAGCCACAGTATATAAAGGCAAAACTACTTGGAGAGTGAGTTTGTGTGTGTATGGGGGTGGGGGGGATGTGAGAAAACCTGGATTTGTGCAGGAAATAGCCCAACTTGATTGTCATGCACATTGTGTAAAGAGAAAAGGAGGACTTGTGGCACCTTAGAGACTAACCAATTTATTAGAGCATAAGCTTTCGTGAGCTACAGCTCACTTCCTCAGATCTGAGGAAGTGAGCTGTAGCTCACGAAAGCTCATGCTCTAATAAATTGGTTAGTCTCTAAGGTGCCACAAGTCCTCCTTTTCTTTTTGCGAATACAGACTAACACGGCTGCTACTCTGAAACCTGTCATTGTGTAAAGAGTTGTCACTTTGGATGGGCTATCACCAGCAGGAGAGTGAATTTGTGTGGGGGGGTGGAGGGTGAGAAAACCTGGATTTGTGCTGGAAATGGCCCAACCTGATGATCACTTTAGATAAGCTATTACCAGCAGGACAGTGGGGTGGGAGGAGGTATTGGTTCATATTCTCTGTGTATATATAAAGTCTGCTGCAGTTTCCACGGCATGCATCCGATGAAGTGAGCTGTAGCTCAGGAAAGCTCATGCTCAAATAAATTGGTTAGTCTCTAAGGTGCCACGAGTCCTCCTTTTCTTCTTTTTGTTGAGGTGACCACGAAGAGCCAGATTCTGATACCCTTATTCAGGCCCTAATTCTGCAGTTCATCCTTTTTCAGCAAAGCTCTTAAGCATGTGCTTAAATTTAAGCTGATCTTTAAACCCTCCTGACTTAATACAAATGATCAAATGCTTTGTTGAATAGCGATGAACTTAAGCATATGCTTAAATACTTCACTGAACTGGAGCTACGAATACTGTGGTGACAAGGGCCATATACATACCTGGATAAACAGCTACAGAGATTACTCATGCTGGACGGCACCTTAATACACAAGTGGTCCCAATGATTTGAAATCAATGGGACCATTGTGGAGTAAGGTATGATTCAAGATAAATAAGGGTATCAGAAGTCATCCCGTAATCAGGATGGCAAGCTGTCTTCCAGGGTGTCCTAGTTATAGCATTTATACTGCAGTAGAACTCAAGCCTGCGCTTAATTTTAAGCATGAAAGTAGCCCCACCAAAGTCAAAGATAAAATGAAGTATGTGATGAAGTTCTTTGATGAATTGGGAGTTTTGCGATTGACTTTAATGGGAACAGGATCAAGCCCTCACTAAGCACAGGACAAAATAAGTTGGAAACAAATGCTTACCAATTGCAGTACAAGGCAATGACAAGGTGGTACAAAACAGAATCTAAAGTGCACAAATTGCAGTGGCATTTGATGTTCAGACTTTAGGAGCCTTCCAGTGCCATACAAGAGCACAGACATGATGATTTTTATTCCCCTTATCTGTTTCCTCCTATTGCCATTTACAATCCTCCTTGATCTCTTCATATAAGAAAACACAGTTACAATGGATATTTACCTGGTAAAACGAAGACCTTTGACTGATGGATCTGGGAAAGTTTATTGCCGTCCGTGAATTAAGTTTGATGTTGAGCAGGCTGCAAGATTTAAACATGACTTGATAATGATAAAAAATTGCCAAATAGCACCTTAAATATAACAAGCTATCCCATTGGCTTTACAAACGTAAACAGATTTAATGCATAAGGTTCTCCACCCGGACAAGGGTGGTTGCAAACCAGTTTGTGGCAAAAAAGCAAGGTACTGAAGACATTGAACCTCACTAAGAGTCGTAATACGTTCCAATTTCTGCTGAACTATTCAGCCCAGCTCTACTTGCTGCCAGCAATCTTTATGGTGATTTACACATTCCCCATATTGCTTTATTATTTTACCTTTACAAGCGCAGTTTAACGCTCGAGTGCTTTTCAATTTCACCATTCAGCCTGTGGATTAAGTTTATAATGACTAGCTTAATTTGTACAGGCTGGAGCCTGTATTTTGTTTGAAAGATACCCCTGGTGATACAAGACTTCAGATTCCATTTGGTGTTTCAATAAAAATCAGATACAGTCCAATGCCTTCTTGCTGTCACATTGCGGCTGATTATATTATAGCATGTTCTTTCTGGCCATCAAAGGTTATAACTTACAACGCATCTCTCCCAAGGTCTGAAAAAGCATAACTCCCTCACCTGCAGGTTTAGGAACAGGTTTGCAATTCTACCTGAGTATCCCTGCCAGTTATTCAAATATGACTAAGAGTTGCAGGACTGGGCTCTGGAAAACTGCAAGTCAGCAGAAAAAACAAGGCATCAACAATAAAAAGGAAAATAATGTGCTAGGGCCCAAACCCGCAGACCATTATTCCTGGGCTAGATTTTGGCTAGCCCTACAATGACTAACCAGGGGAGTAGGGGGGAGTAAGTGCCCCTGCATGGGTGCTTCAGGGCTCCTTGAATCTTCACAGTCGGTTACCTGTGCAGCGCAGCCAGTGAGTCATCCCAGTGTGAGTAAATGGACTGGGAGGGTGTAAATCGATGGCTCTTATCTCCCATTGCAACATCCAGAAGAACTGTCTGGGTGCAAGGGTTGGAATACATTTCACCCTTTCCAGTAACTGAAGTAACTTACTTTTCATTCTGGAGCAAAAAGGGTGCAGGTCTCATCCTGGGGCGACACAGCTACACACTGTTCCTTAGAGTGTACAGTCTCAATGATGCCCCATAGGAGTGAGGCCTATTCAACAGGAGTAGGGATGTACAGAACCAGGACACTAGCTTTGTCCTGCTAAGAATTATAAGTGGTTACAAAAGGGAATCTGTACTGAGGGATTTAACTCCTTATACAGATTAGAAATGGATTCAAGCCAAGAAAGTAAAAAGAGAGAGAGAGAGAGAGAGAGAAATCTACAGTGACAGAAGCAATTTTAATTTACCTTAAACCCCTTTTAGGCCTGTTCCCTCACCAAGTGAGTATTCCCATTGCTAACTGCCAGCTACTTACAAACTGAGATTTTTTTTTAATAGGAACAAAGACCATCAGTTGAGTGGAACTGTGAAAATCTCTGTATGTTTTTGTGAAATGGGCTAAAGCTTGGAGAACAAAGAGGAGACTATTGACTTCATGGCCAGCATCTGTAAAAAAGAAATAGCTCTATTAAAAGAACTATTTGCAGAAAAAAGGTTTCCTATAAGAGAGACATTTCTCAATGATAATTTGCTTGTATTCTTTGAGCACCTGAAACTAAAAGCTTTTAGTGGATTCAGTGGAAAATTATATGACTTTTTTCCCCAGGATTCAGACTTTCCCCGCTTGACATCTGTTGTCAGAAATCATCTGTGTCAAGAAAGTCAGATTCTTGTGATTACTGTTATAGAACACAAGGTATTACAATCTGGTGCAAAAATGTGGCATAGTTCAGTTCTTAACTATAAGGCATTTCTTGGCTTCCAGACAGCGTGACTCGTTGGATAAAAACTATTAATAATACAGTGCTTTTCATCAGTAGAGGCAAAGTGATTTACAAAGGAGGTAAGTATCATATACCCATTTTACAGATAGGGAAACTGAGGCACCAAGCGACTAAGTGGTCATCTAGGCAGCCAGTGGCAGAGCTGGGAATAGAAAAAAGGTCTTCTGAGTCCCAGTTCTCTGTGTAGTGATCTGTTCTCTACACCCCACTGCATATTAGGCCATAGCATGCCTGAGGAATAAATTGGGTATAATTTACAAGTCCTGTTTTATATTTACATATGTACACACACAGCTATATATGTTTCTACCCTACCTGCTATCTGTTTTTTTGTTTTGTTTTTAATTTGTCCGTCTTTAGCTTGGGAGCTCTACCAGGCAGGGATTGTGCCTTCCTCTTGGTACAGCATCTAGCATGCTTTGGGTGCTACAGCAGAGCACCATCATCTAGCCCAACCCCACCACTACAGAATTGTTCCCTACACTAACTTTCTGACACTTTGTCCAGTTTAATTCTTAAAGATTCAAGGTACATGGCTACCTCTCTTTCCCTTGAGAACTATTTTACAGCTCTTACTGTAAGGTTTCCTGGACACCCCAGTCCATGTTTTCCTGCATTTTTCATCCCATTATCCCCTTGGATCACATAATAAATTTCCTTTGCTTCCTTGGAGTTTAGAAGTTGGTTATCATATTCCCTTCTTCATAATGATAATACTTAGTGTTTCCAGATTGGGTTTGTAAAGGGAGGTCAGTTCTGTGAGGAACGTTTGTGTTGAACACTAGGACGTGTACTCATGTATGTGTTTTCATTCTCTCTCTTTCTGGTTTGGGGGATCAAAGGAGCTATGTTATTCCTCTAGATTCTTTCAGATCTCATCTTACTAAGCTAGGCAGAAGGCAAGGAAGGATGGTCCAATGATTAGACTGCTGGCCTGGGCTGTGAGAAACCTGGCTTCAATTCTTGCTCCACCACAGCCATCATGTGAGATACTGGACAAGTTGCTTTGTCTCTGTGCTGCTGCAAACAGAGATAACAGAGACAGCCCTATCTAACAGGGTTGTTGTGAGGCTAAATACTTCAGCATTTGTGAGGTGCTCCAACCCTGTGGTGATGATGGGGCTCATATACGTACCAGAGAGAGAGAGAGGGTGCAGTCTATTGTGAGGTGCTCAGACACTATGGTACTGGAGGTCATGTAAGTACCATAGATAGAATTCCCTGAACTTGCAAGAAGCTTTACATGGACACGATCCTTGAGATCACTTGAGGATAGGACCCAAATTCTTATATGTGAGTTTTAATTTATATTAGACATTTTGTAGAGACATGGGTTATTTGCAGGACGTCCAGATTTGTGGGTATATATCTGTATGCATCATTTATAATTTAGCAAAGCACTCAGATACCACCAGTAATGGACCCTATATAAGAACCTAGATAGATAGTATACAAAGCATTATCTGTTTCCACCATTTACCTACCTGCCATTCAGCCATTACAGGATACTGTCAAGGGTTAGGCAAAGTGTCACTAGCAAGGAATGGACACAACACACACTCAGTGCACACATCAGCTGAGAGACGGGAGCCACAACCAAGAGAAGAGAAAGGCTGTTTGTGAAAACCCAGTTTGATGGGTATGTCGTAATTCCTGGGTAAATGAAAATGTAATACAATGATATGTTGCTGTCTGAACTACAGCTGAACGTATAGCTTGTTCTGCTGCTACAAATCTGAACATCGTGGATTAAGTGCTTCCAAAAGTGACTAATTATGTGCTGTAAAGGTCTATTGCCAAAGAAAGGAAGTGAGGGTGAAACTGAACAGTACATCAGCTTGGAAAGTGTCTGCGGATACTTTAGGGACAGCTTGCCAGCTGTTTCATCAATTCTTAATAGACACACTACTAGACTGAGGCTTATCCTCTTTAAATTGTGGTGACAGCAAATTGACGATGTTAAAACTGCACCTATTTACTCAGCATATCTCCTCCCTGGGTCTGACTCATCCCCACTTTACTGATAGCAAGTTTTTTGCTAATAGTAGCACTGCAGAGCAGTGGCTGCAGCTGGATTCCCTTCTTCCTCATCTAACATCAGCAAAAACCTCAGCTAAGTGCTGGTGGCAGGATTTTATTTAAATTTTTAAGCCCTTTGGGGCTGGGACCATCTTTTTGTTCTGCTTCTGCAGCGCACCTGGAACAACGGGGTCCTGGCCCACGACCAGGGGTCCTAGGTGCTATGGTAATACAAATAAATAAAATATAATAATAATAATTAATAATGCCTACTTTTACTACTGGCAGTGGGGCAGAATGAACCTAGCTTTTCTTGCCGAGCGTGACCTGCTTACAGTTAGAAAAAACATTGTTTTTGCTTATAAACAAAGCGTCATGTTTGATCTGGACGTTACAGAGGGGATAAGTTGGCCCCCAGGGTTGTGTCTACATTGCAGCTGGGAGTGTGCCTCCCAGCCCAGGCCAACAGACACGCACTAGCTCCGTTTTCAGCGTGCATGGATGTTGTTGCACAGGCAGCGGCATGGACAAGCCTACCTGCATCTCAGGGTCTGCACTTGGGTGGCCAGCCAGGGTGGGGCTGTAGAAAGGCTGCTGGGCTCAGAAGTGCTGAACCAGGGCTGCCCAGCACACACATTCTCAGGGTGCGACCTACATGCTGAGAATGTTGAGAGCGGCCCAGGTTGGAAGCTGTAACAGCAAAGCACTGTGAGGCACCCGAGGGTGAAGGCACCCGACCCCTCCCTGGATTGCACCCCAATACAAAGCAGCCACTGCTACAAATAAATTCCAAACCGACACACTCTACTGAGCCAACCCATCCCTATGTTCTTCAGGCATTTCTGCACTGGAAATGACGCTGCTGTTCTTAAGAAAGCCATTATTTTCTGTGAGAGACATGACGTCAGCTAGAAATCAGGGTATTTTCAACATTTCACTCCTAATTAATGCAGTCTTTAATGCAATCAATTTAAACTTAATGATGCTTTCAGTGGTAGTAAAATTCTGAAGCTGTAAAATATTTTAACATTTTTATAGTTTGTTGCCATTTAGGAATCAAGGGTGTTGGAAATTGTAAGTCTTGGTTCATTGCGTAGGTCATGGGAGTGTTTCATTTTGGGAGAGGGCATTTAGAAAGTTCTACTGTTAATTGAAAATTCTCCCCTGCTTCTCTGCAATTCTATTCCCTCTGAGGCTTCAAAACCAGCCCGCAGAGATTTTAGGAAATCTTTATCGTATACAAAGAGAGTGTGCTAAATTAAATTAATTAATCCATCATGTCAATATTTTCAGCTACTCGGTTTCAGCTGACAGTGAGTTCTTATGAATGTTTAGTCCGTAGAGACAGGGACAAACCAAACCCCCAGATCTGAACACTCCTAGTCCGTTGGGAAGCACAGATCAAGATATGGGGTGAAATCCCAGCTCCGCTGAAGTTAATGGCCAAACTCCCACTGACTTCAATGGGACCAGGATTTCATTCGTGAATTGTGGTGCTGTGTGATGGGGCTAAGCCAGCCCGTAACCCGAGCTCTGGACCTCCCTCCTCCTCTCTAACCTTGGAGAAGTTTAGGTCCAGACTTGAAACCCTACAGCTTGAACCAAGAACCAAACAGCCCTGTCTCCCAGTCCCCTTGTTCTAACAACTTGTCCATAAGCCCTCCCAGAAATAGAAGCAAGTGCCCTGGTTCTGGGCAGTGGTAGAACTAAGCTTGGCACAGCCTGGGAGCATGGGGAGAAAGGAGGCTGTGTGCAGCCGTTGTGCTTCCTGAGCAATGGAAGCAACTGAGGAGACCAGTGGTCACTGGTGTAAGCTAGAGAAGCTCCATGGAGGTGCCTTATTATACACGGCCCTCAGCGGTTCCCTATGGAGCCCTCCAGCACCCCGGAATAGCTGGAGCACAGGGTGCTCCTCCTCCAGTCCACACTTTCATGCCTCTGGGAACCCTCCAGGGGCTGAGAGAGGAGTTGGCATACGAGCCATTCTGCTGGCCTTCGGCCATCAGGAAATTCTCCTTATGCCAGGGGAATTCCCAGATTGTGTGTGCGCGGGGAGAGACACGCTGGCTTTGTGGCCCTTGTAGTCCCAGGAGCCAGCACACAGGGGTCACAGGAGAGCCCAGAACTGGGGCAAAGAAGTCACCCCAAGAAGCACCTGCTGCCTCCTTCTCCCCTACTATGTACTGCCCCTTCCCCTCCAAACAAGGAGACACTTTATCTACAGTTTCTACCTAACTATTTAAAAATGGAGACAGGACTCTCCCATTCTGGGGAGACGGCCCGTGAGCATCTGAGAGAAATCCCCCCCCCCCTTAAAATAAAGAACCTTAAAAAAAATTATGGTTGGACAAAAATCTCATTAAAGCTGGTGAGTGTAATCACTGCACTTCCTTTAAGAGAGCTGTAGGAAACAATTAAGCTCCTCCATAGCAGACCCCTCCTAAAACAAAAGGGATACGTGACTCCATCCAGGAATCAGAACTATATGGGTGGAGGGCTTCGCTGGGTATGTTTTTGGGTAATGTGTGGTGTGAGGGGGAAGAGACAGCATAGAAACAGACACAGGGAAGAGAAGAAAGCCAGATGCAGCCTGAACAAGCACTGAGTGTGTGTTCCTGGGAAAGCCTAGAGTGGGAGTGTCAAAAATATGATAAGGGAAGGGTAATCACCTTTAAAATCTCTCCTGGCCAGAGGAAAAATCCTTTCGCCTGTAAAGGGTTAAGAAGCTAAAGATAACCTCCCCGGCACCTGACCAAAATGACCAATGAGGAGACAAGACACTTTCAAAAGCTGGGAGGAGGGAGAAAAACAAAGGGTCTGTGTCTGTCTGTGTCATGCTTTTGCTGGGGACAGAACAGGAATGGAGTCTTAGAATTTAGTAAGTAATCTAGCTAGGTATGTGTTAGATTATGCTTTCTTTAAATGGCTGAGAAAATAGCTGTGCTGAATAGAATGAATATTCCTGTCTGTGTGTCTTTTTTGTGACTTAAGGTTTTGCCTAGAGGGATTCTCTATGTTTTGAATCTAATACCTGTAAGGTATTTACCATCCTGATTTTACAGAGGTGATTCTTTTTACTGTTCTTCTATTAAAATGTTTCTTTTCAAGAACTGAATTTTTTTTTTCATTGTTCTAAGATCCAAAGGTTTGGGTCTGTGGTCACCTATGCAAATTGGTGAGGATTTTTACCAAACGTTCCCCAGGAAGTGGGGTGCAAGGGTTGGGAGGATTTTTTTGGGGGGGAAGATGTTTCCAAATGACGCTTTTCTAATAAAAAATAAACCCAGAAAAATGTTTGGTGGTGGCAGTGGAAGTCCAAAGGCAAAGGGTAAAATAGTTTGTACCTTGGGGAAAAGTAAAAGTAAAGCTGGTAAAAGTAAGCTTAGGAGGTTTTCATGCATGTCCCCACATCTGTACCCTAGAGTTCAGAGTGGGGAAGGAACCTTGACAGGGAGCTTTTGATTCTGGTGCTGGCTAAAGGAGGTTTGGGGCTATAATCAAACAAATTACCTCCTGTTGTTTGGTTCCTTTTGTGTTCAGGGAACAGGGCTTGTATATTGTTTGGAAATAAACAGGACTGCATCAAAGGTACCTGACTCCATCTTCAATTTATTTTCCTAACTGGAATGACCTGCAGGGCCCTGGACTTTCACTAGCTGCTTGGGTCAAAAAGGAGTATCTATTATGCATTAGAATCCCCAGGAGAAGGGATCTGCCTTTTGAAAAAAACAGTTAAGCTAACAACACTTAAACAGAGTTGGTGGAGTCCAGCAGATGATTAGAGAGATGCTGAATCAGCATATGTTCTAGTTGCCATGGCTCCACCCCTTTCTGGATGGCCCCACCCACTTCATATGGCTTGTTTTAGATATTGGCTGGTAGCACAAATGCTGCTGGAGGTCTACAGCCTGGTTCTGCTGGCAAAACTCAGTGAATGAATCAAGCCTAATATCTTTTCTACCTTGTATAAACTGCCTGTGTCTCTTCTGTTTACTCTGTGTAAAGTATTTTGGGGTATGGTGTGCATGAAAGATGCAATGAAAATAAATTGCATTCCTATATAATTAAAAAATAAGATGAAAACAATTTATCTGTACAAGAATCCAATGGCCACAATGTACTAAGTCTCATACATGGCAGACCTTATCAGAAAAATAATTATCTTATAAAATTACAAGTACAGTACTTGAATTCTCAACAGCCTCTTTCAGCAGCTACTGATGCTTCGTCATCATAAATTCTTGGTGCTGTAAAATCACTAATCCTAAAACCTTTATTTCGGTTTAAAATGGAGACTGTATTTTCTTTTTCTTTTTTTTTCTTTTTTTGAACAGCCAGAATTGCACTGTGGTTTGGTAACAGGGGTGTGCTATTAGCTATATTGAATTAGCATTTTAATGTTTACTTACGGTAGATCACAGTATATGTTTGTATAGTCTGTCCCTGGGCGCTGCCTGGAATTCCAGGTGCTCTTTGTAGCCAGCATTGCCAAGAATCTCGAAAAAACATTAGGTACAAAACAAGAACAAGGACCACGCACATAGCCAAGGTCAACTGTGGCTTTGCCACAGATGCTGTCTATCTGCTTCCTAGTTTCTCCCCTGCGCCAGGGGTTGTGGTGGTATTTCCCAGGCACCAGCCCCATATCCAGTGCAGCATACTTCCCCCAGGAGAGCTGCACTGGCTGGCATGATGAAAGGTTAGAGCCAACACTCAAACTATTCCCTGTTCCTTCCCACTCACAAGCACAGACTACTTGTCTTAGGTACTTTCTATAGTCCCCATTACCACAGTACCTGAGCTCCTCATGCTTTTTATTGTATCTGTTCTCACAACACCCTTAAGGGGCAAGGCAAGTGCTATTGTCCCCATTCTACATATGGGGAACGGAGGCACAGAAGGACTAATGACTTGTCCAAGGTCACACAAGAAGACTGCAGCAGAGCAAGGAATTGATCCCACATCTTCCCAGCCCCAGGCTATCTCCCTAACCACTGGGTCATCCTTCCTCTTTAGCCCCAGGGAGGCTGGTCTCCCTCCATGCCACTCCCCAAGATCTCACAAGCTGGTGTAAGGGAGCATTTTATGCCCACAGTCTGGCTCTGATAACACTATGTTAAGGCAATTATTTATATTGCGGTGGTACTTAGAGGTCCCAATCCAGTTTGAGGCCCCATTGTGACAGACGTTGAGATTTCTTCCATCAGTGTGCAAGGGTATGAGCCCACCTCCTCCCAGCCCCATTTTTGGTGTCTTGTTTGCTTAGGGTAGCAGGAACAAGCAGTCCTGTACGCCCCCCAGAGCACAGAGACTGCTAATGTCATAGGCTCTCCTGGAGCCATTACAGAAATGGAGGTGACCTTTTATGCATCTCTGTGCCCGTACAGAAAGGCTTCTCACAATCTGGCCCAGAATATGTTTGGATGAACAGAAAATGTTCATATTACATGTTCCTCTTGGGGTCAAGGAGAAAGGTGCAGTTTTATCATCAATCAAAAGCACACAGCTAATGTGGTGAAAACATTTTATTGGATTAACAATCAGTAAAACTAGTACTTGCCGTAAAGGACATTAATACTGAGTTTAACACTTTGGTGGACAGGATTAGTAGCCAAAATGACCTCGGCAAATTGGTCTGAATTCAGCAAAGACAAGTGCAGAGTACTTCACTTAGGATGGAAAAATCAAATGCACGTCTACCAAATGGGGAATATAGTACTGTTGAAAAGGACCTGGAGGTTATAGTGGGTCACAAATTGAATATGAGTCAGCAATGTGATGCAGTTGCAAAAAGGGCTAATACCATTCTGGGGTGGATGTGTCCAGCTTTGGGTGACCCAACTTTAGGAAAGGTGTGTGCGGAGACAAAGAAAGAAGGAGGCATGCCTCGGGGCCCTATTTCACCCCGGGGTGTTTGCTACTTCCCACAACCTCATTACATCTGTGTTGGGTGAAGTGGTGTCCATATAAAATAAGTAAGAACTACTAATTATTCCTCAAGAAAGGCTTTTAATGATTCCGACTATAATAACAGCATAAATAAACAAGAAAAGGAAAACCAAAGACCAGCACTGAATAAGAATGAATACAAAAGGCAGATTATGCTGAAGACAAGCACAAGTATATGTAATATTGTGGACCATTTGCGAGTTTCTGAACAGTGACTTTACATATGCTGGTCCTGGCAGGTCATTATAAAAGCCCCGAAGACAAGCATAAGTAAAACTATTATTCACCAGCTTTATATTTCTGGTGACAAACTATTTTAAAGGCAACATAAAGCTGATGAATGACAGCACTACATGCATTTGCTCGGACTACTTAAAAGACAAGCACTAATACATGCAAAGCTATTATGCATCAGCTACCTACTATTGATTTTATACTACAGTATAGATACAACTATGATCAATGTGGCTGAAGCAGCCAGACTTCTTTACTCCATAGACTTACCCGGCATTCGTCCGAAAATACGTTACCCTTTAGTCGGCCACTTTCCGCACTGGAAGGTACAGACAGTTGAGAAGTGCATGTCCCTTCGGTTCAGGGGGTGTGGGTCGGGTTTACCGAAAACACACACATACAGTCCCGTGCCTTCGTTCTTTTTATCTGATCTGACGGCCATGTTTTAGAACAGACCAACCAATCAGGGTGGGCCACATTGTTTATGTGATTGCCCTAGTTGTATAATTGATGCATATTTAATTTTTCTGTCCAATTGTTAGTTGTTCGTATCCTATTTATTTTATGTAGCCAATTAGATCTTGAATGTGGTTAATTTGGGGTTGATAAGTACATAGGAGTCTGCATAAATTGTTATCTGGTTGCAGCGTGTCCTGCCCACAAGCCACAAGCTTAAGCTTTGTTTTTGCAAGGCTTACATTTTATAGTATACGGAAGTTTGAGGCCTAACATTTGCAATAGTTCTATTTCGTTCAAGCTTGACAAGACAGTTGCTCAATTTATTCTGAGTGTGGACAAACTGGAGAGAGTCCAGAGGAGAGCAATAAAAATGATAAGAGGTTTAGAAAACCAGATTTAGGTGGAAAGGTTAAAAAAAAAAACAGATGTTTAGTCTTGAGAAACAAAGACTGAGTGGGGGGCGGGGGATATTCTGATAGCAGCTGTCCAACATGTTAAGTGCTGTTATAAAGAGGATGGTGATCAATTGTTCTCCATGTCCGCTGAAGGTAGGACAAGAAGTAATGGGCTTAATCTGCAGCAAGGGAGATTTAGGTTAGATATTAGGAAAAGCTTTCTAACTCTGAGGGTAGTTAAGCTATGGAATAGGCTTCCAAGGGAGATTGTTTAAAAATCTCCAATGATGGGGATTCCACACAGGTTGGGCAAGCACAGGATGGTCTAGGTTTACTTGGTCCTGCACCAGGCAGGGGGCTGGACTGGATGACTTTTCAAGGTGCTTCCAGCCCTATATTTCTGTGATTCCATGATATGCTGTGAAGCTCATGTCACTTGCCTGCCTCTCCTCAGGAGCTCACACAACAGCCATCAAAGCATCTTCTTGGCCTCCCACCCCACCCCAAAGTTGCAGGCACAGCAACGGCTGTCCAGGCTGCAATTAGTGCTACCCTTAATTACAGAAATGAAAACTGGTGCTATGGGGAATAAGAAGAAATAATATTGCATTACACAGACTATTTGGTAGGATTCATTTTTTGCTGATTTTAGCTACGTGGTGACACCCCTGATAGGAGAATGAGAATTTGATTTGGACTAAGGCTATATGAAGGCCTCATCCAAAGCCCACTGAAATCAGTGGGAGTCTTCCCGCTCCAATGGTTATTGGGTCAGGTCTTAAAAACTTCAAGGCTTAAGAACTTCAAGACTTCAATGGGGCCAGGATTTTGCCCCCAAACTCCAAATCAATAATTAAGGCATCCTTAAGAATCTGGACGGGGGGAGAGATAGCTCAGTGGTTTGAACATTGGCCTGCTAAATACAGGGTTGTGAGTTCAATCCTTGAGGGGGCCATTTAGGGATCTGGGGCTTAGTCCTGCTTTGGACTAGATAACTTCTTAAGGTCCCTTCCAACCCTGATAGTCTATGATGCTTGCAATTTGAACATTTGTTTGATCTCTAATCTAGTCTTTCATATAAGGTGCCCGTCACCATGGTATCTGAGCCAATTATTTCACACCAGTCTGAACCTGAACAAAACAACAGGAGAATGGCAGAGTGAGGATTCCTATCCTAACTCCCAATCCCTTTCTTTTACCACTAAACAATGCTCTGTAAGACATTACATCATGTCACAGCTTCTGCTGCAGAAGAGTAGCAAAGCTTTCTTGGTAATTACAAACTTGTTACAGGTGAAAGTCACAGTACATTACACAGGAAGGAAAATATAGACAAATGTAAGTTAAATGTACCTTAGAAGGAAGAGTTTGAAGTATTCATATGCAGTGATAGCTTCTAAATTAACTGTAAATGAAATGGTGTCATTGTGGACAACTCACAGAAAACATCTGCTGAATACTTGTATATGGAGAAGAAAGCAAAGACAATACTAGGCAGTAGGGGATGAGAGAGAATAATACAGAAAGTATTATAATGCCATTATGTATATCAGTGGTTCACCTTCCCTTTAAATCTGCCTTTTCAAAAAAGAAAAAGATGTGGCAGAAAGACATCCAGAGAAGGGCAACAAATAAAAACACAAAGACAAGAAATCAACTGACCAAAGAGGTAAGGTAGTAGCAGCAGCAGCTGGGATCAATGGATTATATTTCTTTCTTTAACACCATTCGGATTTGGCAGTATCAAGTGATGCACACCATTGAAGGAGTGGAATCTTATTTTTATTACCCTCATCCTCCCTCAACCATTTTCCTTCCTATTAATTACCATTATTTATTATTTGCATTGCTGTAGCCTTGGAGCGCTAGCCAGGGCCCCATTGTGCTAAGCACTGAACAAACATTCTTTGTCACATTTGTTTGTTGACTCTTATTCCAATTACATTTGTAAGCTCCTCTGGGTAACAACTGTGTCTACCTGTGTGAACGGAGCCTCACCCAATGGGGCCACAATCAACATGGAAACCTTTGAGTGCTCCTGCAAAACTAATACATCATAATAAGATTCCATATAAACAGAGATTAAAAAGACTAAGATTATTTCGTTTAGTGAAATCCACCTGGGCGAGTCAAAAAATGATGGCATGATAAAGGTGTATAACATAAAGAGTTGTAAACAGGTCACTCATAAGACAAGGGGACTTTCATTAAGTTGAATGGCAACAGTTCAAAACTGATCAAAGGAAACTTGCATTAATGAATAATTAACCCATTGTCAATATTGCCACATGGTATCGTTGTGGCAAGCAGCTTAGCAGGATGTTAAAAAAGCTTAGTGAAGGGTTAAAATCCATTGCTGATGTAATAACCTGGTATATGGATTTGTGTACAGGCCCAAAGTCCAGAGTTTGGTCAAGAGGTCAGAGGCCTAGCAAATAGCAGTAGCTAAGAGAAAGCAGAATAACCAAAAATAACCTTACTTTTGCTAAGATATGCCTGGTCAGCAAAACGCCAGATGTTGGGGGCAATAATTATGTCTTATTCAAAGTTGCAAATAGAACAAAGAAGTCCTGTTTCTGTTGTGTTAGTTTCTTCTGTAGGGAGATGTTCTTCCCACACATCCAACCTTGAGTTTATGAAAGGTTGGAACATGTCAGTATAAGATATGGCCTCCTCCCACCTCCCTTTCCCAGGAACCAATGCCTGCCTTAAAACATAAATAAGCAACTTGAAAGACCATCTTTATTGCCATATACTTTCACTGTTTCTTTGCTTTTACCCCTAAATATGTATCTGTTGGACAATCAAAAGAGCTATTTCATTCCTATGGACCCCAAATTGAATCCAACATATATTCTATACTAATATATTTATTAAAGTACTAATTAAATTCTAAATGTTAATTTGTTAACTTGAAACCTTGGGCGGAGACTTATGTAACCTTTTGACCATTGGCTACTGTGCTATCATGTCTTGCAGCTAAACCTATCGAGGGTGTGGAACTGTCCACCCCGTCACTTTCCCCGCCCATGGAAAATCCATATATTCCATTGTAATCAATTGATTGACAGTGTCTCTGAGCCTAATAAGCGAGGTGACACTCCATCAGCGCTGTACGTAAGAAACTCCTATGCTTGACCTCTACACGGTGTGGATTTAGGTCCTTCACTTAGACATTAGACAGTAAGAAGGGAAATGCAGTTACACTAACTACAATAAAATGTCTAAGTGATATTAACTCTCATGTTTCAGGACATAAACCAACCGCTAAGACTGTATACATCACGATTCAGTCTTTAATGACTCAATTACAAAGGATATTTTTCCCAGGAGCCCCTGCTTCATTCAGTGCACAGGATGGGCTGCATGGGAAGCTATAAATCTGCTATTTCCTATCTTTTGAATGCTTGACTTTGCAACCTATATCACTTTCTTTTGACAAAGTGGTTTTATATATGGAATGCAAACTATATTGACATTGTAATGTTACAAGACAGCTTTAAACTTTCTATAACGAAAGTCCCAACGTTTATGGATTGGCGGAAATATTCCCTCATTGTCAGGGAAATGGACCATACAGTCTGACCGATCTTTTCCATCTCTGACATCTATGTTTGTAGAGAAATGTTTGGTATTTCCTGATGTAACCTTCACTACTGTAACTTCACTTTGCTGTGAAGCGACTGCTCTAACAAACACAACCACCTTTCTAAATAGAAGAGTAAGTGGACCTGTGAAAAACAAACATACAATTCCAAACCAATATCTTCTAGCAGGACCATATCACATCTCCTCTTCATCTAATGGCTTTGTTAGCATGGCTTTGATTTGAGAAGTGCAGCGTGGGCTGCCGAGGTGAATTATTAACAATTGTTAACAAGGAGAAGTAAGCGCTGCGCTGATGACACAGACAGAGCACTCCAGTAGAGACACATATTAAAAAACAGCAGGGATATATCAGGTGATGAAAAAAATATATATACCAGCAGTTTCATAACCTCTGACATTGTAAATAATCTTGGAAATTTAGAAACTGATTGTATCTAATGTCTGAGGCCACAAAGAAAAGTATTGCATTGCACTAGTTATTATTTGGTTCATGATTAATTTAGCTGGCTCCCAGCATGCCTAACAGTTGGTCGATGAAGACTAAACTCTCTTGGGGGTCGACACATAAAATATAATACAAGTGATTTATGTGGAATAGGGCAGAATTCCAAATGTGCACAAAGTAATATTCTTATGCTGGTTCATTGGTACCATCCTAATGCTAGCTCTGTGTCTGATTTATAAGGATTCCAATTTGTCTCTGATCAGCCAATGCCTACAAGGCTGGCACAGCTTTAAAAATTTGTCTAGGTCAGAGGATCTTCCTTTGGATTCATAGGAGGTTTTGGAACTACCCGAACTGACTTTTCCACTGCTCTGCCTCCATTCGTGGGCCGTCCAGCTGCAATGTACTGCAGATTTATTGCAAAAATAACAGGCAACAATCTCAAATATAATTTAGAAGTAAAAAAAAAGTTGATATACGCTTATTTCAAATACGTCTTTGCAATGAGAATTCAGCATAGTCTAACTAGGCCCTGGAAAACAGGACCAAATTAATCTCTAGGTAAGGCCAGTTGGTCAGATATGATATTAAATCTGTTTCCATGAGAAGTATGGCATCATTAAACCCATCTGGGACAGAAAGGATATTTTGATTGGTCATGCCTCTCTGTCTGTCTTACCGGTGGCTATTTAGTTCAAATACACAAAATAAATTAAAATATTGGAGGCCCAAATCCTAATCCTACAGCAAAGACCAAATACCTGCATAAAGGGGTAAGTATTATCCCCAGTTTACACCTGGCAAAATTGTGGCTTATCTATATAAACACTTAGTTCATGGCAAGCTGGGGAGTAAATTTACCCTGCATTAGCCTGCCCTGCACTAAGTGTCCAGTGGTCCCTGCTGCTGCATGCTAAATGTCCCCTAGTGTATTTAATCTACTCCTGTTTCAAAGCAGGGGAGGTCAAGGTGCACTATGGGTAGGTCAAAGCGCAACAGCCATGTCTGCACAGATACTTAATAAGTAGCAGGCTAGCGAGGGGTAGATTTACACACTGGCTTACTGCAAGCTAAATGTTTGTATAGACATGCCCTAAGGCAGAGACAAATAAAGGGACTGCACAAAGCCAGAGAGGGAATCATTTGCAGAGCTGGGCTTACAACTCAAGGAGTTCCTGACTCCCAGTTCCAAGCTTGGTCCAGTACAGCATGAATCTGTTGCCTTTCAAACTGTCAATTAGTAGCACTCTATCCTATCCAGTTTAAAGAAACATTTGTTGGCTTTGAAACCAGAGTAACAGAAACCTAATAACTTAAGTGCCTGTTCCTGCTGCTAGTAATGTCAGAAGAAACAAGAGCACAAACACACACCTGCTAAGATCATC
Source organism: Lepidochelys olivacea (assembly GCF_965140295.1). NCBI lineage: Eukaryota > Metazoa > Chordata > Testudines > Cheloniidae > Lepidochelys > Lepidochelys olivacea. The sequence continues at coordinate 15,369,460 of NC_140412.1, forward strand.
TTCCTGTCCACATCACCCCCTCTGGAATCTCTCCACTCCCTCCCCATTCATCCCCATATTATATTCAAACTTCTGGCCCGACCTTGGGAACTTTGCCTAACTCTACCCATCCTTAATTATCTGCCTTCCCCCCTTATAACGTTAACCCCATCCCCAATCTCACTGCTCCGCCAACAAGGCCAGCCTTTATGCCCTGTTTGTCGTCTTCTCGCATAATCATCTTCATGCTTTGTTCCAAGCTGTTCCTTACTTAGTGGGAAGCCCACCCAGAGTTAGTCCAAGTCCACTGTCCTCTCTATTCAAATCCTCTTCTGTTGTGGGGCCTACAAGAAATGAGCCAGCTAATAATGCCTAGGCAGTAGGGAAGCTGGGGACTAGCTGTGCATATAATTTTTTGAAAGGGTGGAACTATCAAAATGCATTCCAGCCAGCACCCTCTCCACTTGGTGTTGTTTACCCCTTCCTCCAACCCATCTTTTGTTTATCTAGTTAGTATTCAGATTGTGAACCCCCTGGGCCTGGTATTAAGTAATTGTACAAGACCTAGAACATTTAAGGAGATACCATACAGTATATAAAATAATCTGCACTTCCAGTTTCCATCCCAAACCAGAAGTGTACTTTACTAGTATTGAGAATGGTTTGCTGCCAGCTTGGATATGTTTTGCTCCAGGGAGGTGGCTAACTGTACACACACAGACAAGCACAAATTTGCACAGGCAAGCACTCAAAAATTAGAAAATGCAAGAATTAAGGTTGTATGTGCAACTTTAATTCAGTCCCTTCTGGGAAGCATTATGAGACAGTCTTTGATTTCATGATCACATACTAATTTTTGCCATAGGACCCCTGCCCTGTACAATGCAGAGGATGAATGGTCACTGAATGAGCAGCTAGTCAATATTTTGTTGTCTCCTCTTTCTTCAGGGTATGGCCCTAGGCCTTATTTACTGCTCACTATTCAAACCCTGAAGACAGAATTATTAACTGCCCCATGGGATTTGCTATGGCACTCAACACTATAGTACCAGAGTGCTTTACAAACATTAATTAATTTATCCTCATAACACCCCTGTGAGAAGAGGGAGTGGTATCCACATTGTGCACATGGAGAACTGAGGCACAGACGGATGAAGTTCCAAAGATTCCACCAACGCATGGTGCCCTATGGTTTCAGACAGGATTGTACTTGAGCAGCTAGGCTCCCCCCCCACCACCACTCATGCCGCTGTGTCTACATTACTATTTTTAGTGCACTATGAGAAGAGCTATGTGAGCTCTTTATACCTTCCAGCTCCAGTGGAGACATATCTCCAGAATCTAGCTGAATATTTCTAGGGTAGGGCTATAGACTTAACGAGAGTGGGAAAGGACCCTGACTGGGAGGTGGCTATTAGCTTTGCCTTGCTGCTGGCCGCTGCTTCTCCTGCACCATGGGCATATTCACCTGCTGCCATGTTGGGCGGCTGGCACTATCTTGGTGGAGCACGGTTTGGGTGCATCTGTCAGTGAAGTTACGGTGCACCCATACTGCCTAGGAACATCACTAACTTCCTGGAAATGGTCCCAGTTCTGCAAGGTACTTAAGCACATGCCTAATTTTAATCACATGAGCAGTGAAGTCAATCAACTGATGTCACTGGGGCTACTTCTGTATTAAAAGTTAGGTGTGTCCTTAAATACTTTTCTGAATTGGAATCACTTAGCATAACCTCCTAATTCTCAGTCTGCATTCGCTGACAGCTACAATCAGCTCTTTTCTTGTCCTGCTGTGCTCCATCACAAAATGATTATGTATGTGTGCTTAGTTATGTATACATATATGTATTAACACATTTTTCTCACTGTATTGCCCATCTTTTCCTTTCCCAACACAAGAAAAATTGCCTGCTATCCCTCTTCTGCTTGAAATTTTATGAGCCTTTCATTTTCCACAACATTTTCTACATATTTATATGTCAAGATATTCAGTTTAATGAAATTTAAAAAAAAGAAAGAAAAAGAAGAGTGAAATCAACCAAAACATCAACTAGAAAACACTGGGAATAAACAACATTTTAGCTGAGTACATGAGCAAATCGTATAATTTTTATGAAAAGCAGCATGGGATAAAGTATGCACAGAGATGGCAGGACCTCACTGTTTAATGTCTCCTCTAAAAATCCTACACCAGGGGCCCAATTCTTCACTGCCTTGCAAGCTATGTAATCAGTTACATCCGTGCAAAAATATTACTTCTTATATTTAGGCGCCTAATTAATTCATGATTTCACAGAAATCATGAAACATGGGATCATTCATGAAATTAACCTTCAAAATAAAGACGTTATTATTCATAACATATGCTGCAAAACTTCTGTGATTACAACAATGCCTAATGACAGGTTTCAGAGTAGCAGCCGTGTTCGTCTGTATTCGCAAAAAGAACAGGAGGGCTTGTGGCACCTTAGAGACTAACCAATTTATTTGCGCATAAGCTTGCGTGAGCTACAGCTCACTTCATCGGATGCATCCTGCATGCTGTGTATATAAAGTCTTCTGCAGTTTCCACGGTATGCATCCGATGAAGTGAGCTGTAGCTCACGAAAGCTTATGCTCAAATAAATTGGTTAGTCTCTAAGGTGCCACAAGTCCTCCTTAAAAATGCCTAAGTAGACCACAATCATGCGATATCACTCCAGTCATAGTGGATAGTTGATTGAGAGTGTCTGTCAAGTTGCAGGACATAAACCAGGAGCTCTCAAACTTTTTTTGCTGGGACCCCCTTTGAAAATATTTCAGGCTGTGATGATACCCTCCCCCCCGCAAAAGTGATGCCCCCCCCTTACCGTGCCACTCTAACTTCCGTGTTGCTACTGGCAGTGGTGCTGCCTTCGAGCTGGGCATCTGACCAGCAGCGGGACTCTCCGGCTGCCCAGCACTGACGTCAGTACTGCCGGCAGCAGCAATGCAGGAGGAAGGGTGGCAATAAGATGCTACGTCACCCTTCCTCCTGCGCTGCTGCCAGCGGCGGTGCTGCCTTCAGAGCTGGGCGCCTGGCCAGCAGCTGCTGCTCGGCGGATTTAGGAGACTCCCTGATCCAGGGTGGCTCACTAACGCAACGGTAGTACAGTACAATGCTTGTTCCATGTACACTGTACGAACACATCTGTGAAATTTGCTATTTATGCCATGACCAACCCATGAAAAAGTGTGATTTCTCTGTAATTTAAGTGGTTTCCTACTTATATTACCATAATGCCTTGAGGCCCCATCTGAGAGTGGGGTCCATTACACTAATTAGGCACTGTTACACTGGCAGACTAGGTGCCAGCTCATGCCAAGGCCACTAAGCCTCACTGAACACTGACAAATGCATAGCTGGAAACCAGCCTGGCTCATCTGTGTATTAGTATTTTTAAAATAGGTATTAGATTTATAGAAATGTGTTTGGACTTTATGAAATGCTTGTGAGTTGCTGCATGCCTTAATCTCACTTCTAATATCTGTATCCCATGTTATAAGGTAATATTTAAATGTTATGTTTGCTCTGTAACTATACAAAAGTGTTTGCTATGAAACTGGAAACCCCTACAGTCAGGAGACAAGTATTACCAAGTGAAATACTAGTTTACCACAGGAGGTGTCATCTCCTGCCCAACAAAAGAAAACCAGACAAACCAACGTGAAACATCAAAGAACAAAGACTTTGTCAATGGCTCTCCCTGCACCCCCCCACCCATTAAAAGAGATTCACAGGTGGACACGTCCCATCACAACTTGAACTCAGGGGGAAGGAAATAAAAATCCCTATCAAGAAGTAATTGTTATCACAATGCTGCTTGGAATTTGGAAAGGGCAAGATTTCTAAACATAAGCAAGGGGTCCCCAGGCTGCTTAGTTTCGGTTAGTTCAAAAGGATATAGAAACCTTGCATATCACAGCAGCTTCTATTACAGTCTTAGGTTCCAAAAAGTAATTCATTTGGGTTTATGTTTATCTGCTCTGTGTGTGTGTTAAACTTGTATTAACTAATAAAAGAAATGAGTTATTTACATCTTTAGTTAGTTTATTATAGGCTACAAGCATTGTCTTTGGTGTGGGATCTGAAGTACAATTGACTTGGGATAAGTGACTGGTCCTTTCGGACTGGTAGTAACCTGAATATTGATGTGATTTTTGGTGTAAGGGGCCATCTATCACAAAGGCAGGCTTGCCTGGGTAGCAAGATAGTCCAGGGGGCCCAAGGGGACACTGTGACTCCATGTAAAGGCTGGGATAGTGTTTGAGGAGTTCATACTTGGTTCTTGGTTAGTGAAATCTAAGTGTAGAACTCACACCCAGTTTGGGGTTCATGCCCTGCTGCTTAACAGTCTGCCCTGAGGATGGCACTCATGTTCGTGAGTCACTCCAGACAGCTTGACAGGCATAATAAGAGAGAGCCCCTGCCCTGAAAAGTTTACAATCTAAATCGAGAGAGTGTGAGGAGATGGAAGTATTACCACCCCCGTTTACCAATGGAAAGCTGAGACTCAGAGAGTAGGGCTTGATTTTCACAGGTGCTGAACCTCTACAACTCCCACTGAAGTCAATGGGAAGTGCAGGCAGGCCTCAGGCTCTCTGAAAATCAGGTCCTATGTAACTTGCCCAAGGTCACTTAGTCTATGGGAGAGCAAGACATTGAATGCAGATCACCCATCTCAGTCTACAGCCTTAACCGCAAGATATTGGGTTATAAGTACTTCTGGGAGGTAAACACTAGGGTGGAAGAAGAACTGTGTAAGCTAATGGACAATGCTGGCACAAGAACAAATGGTTATAAACTGGCCAGAAATAAATGTAGTCTGGGACTAAGAAGGCTTCTGACCATCAGAGGAGTAAGGTTCTGAAACAGCCTTTCACTAGAAGTGGGGGCAAACAACCTCAGCAGTTTTAAGATGAAGCTTCATAAATTTATTAATAGGATTATACAATGAAGCTGCCTGTTATAGCAGGGGACTGGACTTGATGACCCAGGATGTTCCATCCTGTCCTGTCCCTAAAACACTCCTTCCTCTCATATCAGAATGGTTATAGTTTGCACCTTCTTTGCAGACTGGACAAGGGACAAAACAGAGTATCAGGGCTAGTAAATTTAATAACAATACTATGTTTGGTCCTGGTTTTTTAATGGAGTCCACATGAGCCAACTCTTACACCCTTGCAAATCCTATCTCAGGACCGCCAGCCTAAATTTTCAGAAGTGACTATTGATTTTGGGTACCCAGCCTGAGACACCTTTCAGGGGCCTGTTTTTGAGAGCAAGTGAGCATGTACCCTCTGAAAAATCAAGCCCTTTGAAGATGTTCTGAAGTGCACATCCAAAAATGGAGGCACCCAAAATCACTAGTCACTTTTGAAAATTTAGGCCAGGGCTTTTATAACTCTACTGCGATTCCCACAGGAACTGAGTCAATAGCGTAACCCACACACCTCCTGGGTGTGGTGCTCTGCCCCAACTAGTGTCACCGAGACCACTTTGAGAGAGACTAATGAGTCTGCTCTACAGCCTTAGCTAAGAGTCACATGGCTTTTAGCTCATGCATTTAGCTCCAGAGGTGCCAGATTCGATCCCGCCCACAGATGACTGGGCGGTCTGTCGATGTTACAATAACACTCCCTCTCGCCCACTCCCCAACACGCACTGTACCTTTTTCTTTGATTTTAACTCTTTCCTGTTCACCAAAAAAATTTCATTTAATCAAACAAAAGACATTCCCAGTGAGATGGCTGCCATGGTGACCAACAGTAGGGATTGAACCTGGGCTGTTCAGAGGTAAAAGAATAAACTTTTACAGTTTGAGCTAAAAAGCCAAGCTCAGTTCTAGGGAGCTGCAACAAACTCATAGTCTCTGTGGACCAGGCATAGAGGAGGACACAACATATATTGATCAATGTGCTACATATTTCCCCTGGACAGAAGAAGCTCATCCAGAGCATTGAGGCCTACCGCAGTTTGAATCCTGGATGAACCTCCACCGACGTGATGGGTTACACTAGCCCCTTGCATTGTGAGTATCCTTTGCTGTCTAAATCAAGTGTTCTCTTTCCCATTTAACACAGCCTTCTGGAAAACAATCTTCAGTTTACAAAGTTCTCACTTATCGTAAAGGAAGAGACAGTTGATAGAACATTTGACTGTTTGCATGCTGGTGTGCACAAGGCCAATTTCTTTGTGACATCCTTTCAAACAACCAGAACAGCAGGATATAGACACTGTGCTACCCCACAGACAAAGAAGCTCTGCAGAGAAAGATTTATCATTTTACAACTCAATGCTGCGCTAGAAATTTGAATCAGGAACGCGTTGCAAATTTGCATGACTAACACTTTTCATTTCCCCAGTAAGAAATGTTATTTTCAAATTAATGTCACTTTGTCAGTTAAAAAGTTTTTTAAACGCCCTCTTCTTATCTCCACTGTCTGCAGCACTGCTAAAATTACAGCGATGGAGTCTGAAAACAGCAGATTTCTGTCTCCTGCCATCTCCTGCCGAAATAGACTTTAGAATATCACAAATAAGTCCAGTGCTTCCAATTGTATGTGTCCTTGCTGGGTTGGTAGGTAATGTCTTTTTATTTTTTTAATCTGCAAGGGAATTTTTTTTATTGCAGTTATACATTCATTACTTTAAGATTACATATTTTGTCTTGTGCCTAAAGATATGAGACCTTGATAAATCTGAAAATAGTTTTAAATATTTATATCCAGGATTTTTAAGGTAACTCATGGATTAGTCCAGATACAGCAATGAGAGCCAGCCTCTGCTCCAGCAAACACTTGTGCATGTGTGATGTAACTCTTCTTCTTGTAATACTGAAGTTATTGGGATTAATCCCATGAGGAAAGTTACACAGAGACAGAAGCCCTTCGCACCCTTCCCCGACCTGCCCACACACTAGAATAACATGGGGAATATTCCACCAGATTATCCTCCCCTTCCCCTTCTCCCCACATTCACTAGTATTGAGAATAAGGCTGTGGGTAGGTACTGGACTGGGACCCAGGACAGCTGGGGTCAATTCCTGGTGCTGCCACAGGCTTGCTATGGAACACTGGGCAAAACACTTCCTCTTTATGTGCCTCAGTTTCCCCTCTGTAAAATGGGGATAATACTTGCTTTCTCCCACCCTTTGTCTACTTAGACTGTTAGCTCTCTGAGGCACACAGTGTCTCTTGACAATTACAGCACTTATCATAAGGGGGCCATGATCTTGGCCAGAGCCTCTAGGTCAGGGATCGGCAACCCTTGGCACATGGCGCATCAGGGAAAGCCGCTGGCAGGCCGGGACGGTTTGTTTACCTGCAGTGTCCGCAGGTTCGGCCGATCTTGGGTCCCACTGGCCGTGATTCACCATTCCAGGCCATTGGGGGCTCCGGGAAGCGGCGCAAGCCAAGGGATGTGCTGGCCGCCGCTTCCTGCAGCCCCCTTTGGCCTGGAACGGCGAACCGCGGCCAGTGGGAGCTGCAATCAGCCGAACCTGCGGACGCTGCAGGTAAACAAACCATCCCGGCCACCAGGGGATTTCCCTGACGGGCCGCATGCCAAAAGTTGCCGACCCCTGCTCTAGGTGATATTGTAACACAATACTGGTAGTGGTATTACTATGTCAGGGAACAATGCAGCCCTATTTTTAAAGGGGACTAAACATGTAAAAAAAATGAAAACAGCCTTTTGAAAGGTCTAGTAGGGAGAAAAAGCCTTTCAAAATGGTAAAAGGAACATCAGTGATTTAAGTTCAGTTTATATACACAATCCAAAGGAAAATTTTGCTCTAGATTTGGAGCATTTCAGTGTTAACTGACACAGAATCTCTGTATTTCTATCTGGAGGCTTGTATTGATGTGCCCTAGTAAATGACGGTGTAACCTGCTCCCGCAGTGAGAGCTGAGATGTGAAGTTCAGCTGCAGACTTGCTTTCCAGAGAACAAATGGTTTGCCTCTAAGCAATCTTTTCCAGGAAACAGAAGTTATATGGCTCTTTACTGCTCAGTCAGGACTTACCTTAGTATTTCACTGTCTGAAACGCAGGCACGTTTTCCTGGGGAAGTTCTAGTTCAGAACCATGATTCTTTTCCCAAGGCAGAAGATAGCTTCTGGTAGACGTTAACCAATGTTTGCCCAGTGCCTCATGACTCTCCTTTACATGTAGAAAGAGAAGGGAGAGAATTTGAAAGTTGCTTTCTTTGATCTTGCTGAAGTGCCTTCGTGTTATTCCCCATGCTGTTGCTATTGCTCAAAGTTAACCAACAGCATATTTTCCATCCTCCAGACAAAAATGTAGCTTGTTAAGAATAAAGCAGTCGGGATGAGAAGGGGAGTGTATGTGGGGGGGGGGGGGAACCAATCCAGAGCTTGTGTGACTGAAAAATTGGAACAGTCAAGGAACCTTTGCATTAAAAGTAACATAAGTCAATTTAGCTTTTGATTTATATCACACAAAGGTGAAATAAAAAAATCTCTCCCCATTCTGCAGTCTGAACTGGTTAACTTCCCAACTCTCCCAGTTAACATACATGATGGATAAAATCTTCAGTAACTCCCATTGATTTCTACAGCAGCTAGGTACCTAAATACCAGAGGCGCCTAATTTTAAGGCTTCTGCACACCTAAGTCTCTTTGGAAAATTGCATCCAATGCTTCTCATTTCTCAGCCTTTAAAACAACCTGCTGCACAACACCCATTGCATGAAGCATTCCACTTACAAAGACCACATGCCATTTAGTTTACCTGACAATATAGTTTTGCTCAGTATGACATCACACGGTGTCCTTATATTATAAACATCTTTGATATAGGGATTCTTATCTTTGTTTTCCATGTTCTACTGAAATAAATGTGTGCACCTACAATGGTAGAGACTAATCAATAATCTACAAGGAAACAAAAACCCAACTAGTATTATAAAAATCCTTAGCACTTATACAGAGCTTTTCACTTGTAGACCTCAAAGCAGTTTACAAGAAAGGTTAAATTATCAATGTCCCCGTGTAACAGGTGGGGACACTGGGGCACATAGACAAGGATGCCAGAGTTTTCAAAAGATTACGTGGGAGCAGTGACTTGTAATGTGCTCCACATCGGGCTCAGTGAAGCTTTGACGGTCAGGGTACTTTCAGAGCACCTTCTTATTTGTATCGAAGTAGCCCCAGTGAGCACTTTGGGGCTGAACTCACCAAGACTGTGGGGATGGTTCATGGTTAAGGGCTTGGGTGCTCAGCTGGGATTTATTAAGGCACCCAAGAGTGCTCCATGCACTCAGACAAGTGCTTCTGATTTAGTCATCTCAGGAACATAGCTAGGCCACCAGGAACAGATTAAGATTAAGATTAAGGGTCCTGCACTTAGGACGGAAGAACCCAATGCACAGCTACAGACTAGGGACCGAATGGCTAGGCAGCAGTTCTGCGGAAAAGGACCTAGGGGTGACAGTGGATGAGAAGCTGGATATGAGTCAGCAGTGTGCCCTTGTTGCCAAGAAGGCCAATGGCATTTTGGGATGTATAAGTAGGGGCATAGCGAGCAGATCGAGGGACATGATCATTCCCCTCTATTCGACATTGGTGAGGCCTCATCTGGAGTACTGTGTCCAGTTTTGGGCCCCACACTTCAAGAAGGATGTGGATAAATTGGAGAGAGTCCAGCGAAGGACAACAAAAATGATTAGGGGTCTGGAACACATGACTTATGAGGAGTGGCTGAGGGAGCTGGGATTGTTTAGCCTGCAGAAGAGAAGAATGAGGGGGGATTTGATAGCTGCTTTCAACTACCTGAAAGGGGGTTCCAAAGAGGATGGCTCTAGACTGTTCTCAATGGTAGCAGATGACAGAACGAGGAGTAATGGTCTCAAGTTGCAGTGGGGGAGGTTTAGATTGGATATTAGGAAAAACTTTTTCACTAAGAGGGTGGTGAAACACTGGAATGCGTTACCTAGGGAGGTGGTAGAATCTCCTTCCTTAGAGGTTTTTAAGGTCAGGCTTGACAAAGCCCTGGCTGGGATGATTTAACTGGGAATTGGTCCTGCTTTGAGCAGGGGGTTGGACTAGATGACCTTCTGGGGTCCCTTCCAACCCTGATATTCTATGATTCTATGATTAAGCAATCATTCTGGCACCAGCCACTTACTGTCTGCCCTGCATCCCACACACTACCCTCGCTACTGATTAGAACTGAAGCTGGAAAAAATTTTCAGACAAAGCCTTTTTCAGAAAAATAAAAAAAAAAAGTAGATCTGGTGACACTGAAATGTTTCATAAATTCATGTCCATTTCATCAGCTTGTTTTGGCAAAAAACAAAAATAGAAAACTGTGAAATAGTCAAAACATTTTGATTTTTCTCTTCAAAATGGCTTTTTGTTTCTAAATGTCATTTAATTTTGTAAAAAAAAAAAAAAATGTTTCAAGTTTGCCAAAACAAAACCATTTCAATTGACCTAAGATTATTATTTTTTAAAATGTTTCAGTTCAATGAAAATTTCAAAGAGGCTCAGTTTTGATTCAGCCTCAAATTTAAAAAAAAAAAAATTCTGAATTGCCAGCAAACTGAGAAATCTGTCGTGGCACAGGGCGATGTGGGTGAGAGAGAGATTCCAACAGTCGGAGAGAGCCACTGCTGGGGAAACTCATCCCTGCCCTATGTCCCTTTTGCACCAGTTGCACAAAGATGATAGAGTCCCACTAGTGCGTTGTTCGTGGCCCATCCGATCGTAGATGTAGAACTGGTGCAAGGGTATCCCAGCGTGAGAGGGTGGAGTCGGGAGGTGGAAGGAGGCATGGTCAGGGCAGTCCTGCACTCCGCTTTTCCCCGACTGCAGCAATAGAGAACTGTGACGAAAAGCACAACTGCAGTCCCACCCTATTGTAGTAATATCTGTACGAAGCATGCCTTGTGAGGTATCACTGGAAAACTAATAACTCGCTGGTCAATAAGATTATGTGAAATGTATGTGGCAACACTATATGTAAAGTTATGAACTCCCCCTGTGTGATGTTATTAGCACATGTTCAAAATCAGACAGCCCTGCCTAGGCAAAAAGTGCTAAACAGTTGTATCCTAAACAAAGGAATGTGTGTTTACCTCAGTTTACATATAAGTAGTAAACAGGGGGTGAGGAGATGGCATAATACAGAACAATTTGCACTTCAGCAAACATAAAAGTGGGAGAAGAAAGAGCATGGAGCCTCTTTCAGCACCAGACTCCATATCGCTTATCTCACAGTTTGAATAAGCTTCACCTTGGAGGGGTACCCTTCAGAAGAACCCATTTCAAAGGATCCATGGAAAAGAAAGGGGCAGGGAACCCCAAGTTCTCTTTCACCTGAGATGACAAAGGCAGCAGCACCTCTGAGGCTCTGGGAGAGATCCTGACAGAGAAGTGGGTCACTATCACCTTCTTGCTGGGAGACTTTGGGTGAGAAAGGCCATCGTAAACAAGGCCTTGAACCCAAACTTGCTAGATTAAGTTTTTGACTTTTAGATGCGTATTTTCATGTTTATTTTCTGGCAATCATTTCCAACTTTCTCTTATACCTGAACTTGCTTAAAATCTTATCATCGTTTGTTAATAAACTTGTTTTATTTTTCATCTAAACCAATCTAGTATTGTGTTTGAACTGAACTGTTTGGTAACTCCAGTCAAAGTAGCAAACTGTTGAATATTGACTCCTTAAAGAGGCAACGAACCTTAATATCCCTCTGATTGTTCCAGGACAGGGCTGGACATTTCAGAAAAACATGTTTTGAGAAAATATGGGGCTGGAGAGAGAGTGGAGTCACCACACAAGTTGGCTGATGGAAGTCACTGGAAATCTGTGGTATTGCAGGCAGGCTCCAAGATTCAAAGCTTTGGACCAGGGCTGCCCAGTACATAGACACAGGGCCAGATGCGCTAGAGCTGTGCAGCTGCCCCGATGTAGCGCTTCTCGTGTAGACTAGCGCACAGTGCAAGCTTGTTGCTGACTGTGAGCATCCCAGGCAGAGAACCCACAGCGGTCCAGCATTGTGAGGCACTTGCGGTTACAGGGTAAAAGATGGCCCAACTCTTCACTGGTCTGGATTGCACCCCAGAATGTGACAAGGACATAATATCCAGGGCATAATTTATAGTAGGAAACAGTCCCCAGCACTCCTGTAACTAGGGTGGCACAAGCCAGTTCCCTTCGGTCTCTTTTTCTGCCAGACACAGTCCACACGTAGGGCTTAATTTGTCCCAGAGAGAGCAACTGGATGATACAAACCAGCCAATGGTATTGCCAGCTATTCTGCTGTTCCCCGGAGGAGACAGGGAGATTTGGAAATAACTTCTTAACTCTAGAAAAGTAAAGAAAAAAATTGTCTGGCTGAACTTCAGTTTATAATCACTTGTGTAACATCTGTGCCTGTGTTGCCTTCTGGCATCTGTATTTGAATCACTCTTAGAGGGAACGCTGAGCTCAGCGGAGTCCTTAAGATGTTTCTCTAATAACTTGCCAAAAATTCTGATCTCATCAAAAAGCATTTGTAGAAGGTTAACCCTGGAACTCAAATTGTGTCCGGGGCCTTCAGCCAGAAGTTTCTGTGAGCTAGAAAAGCTCTGCAGAATTAAGAACTTGAAGAGAGTCTAATCATGACACACCAGCAGAGAAATAAAGATAAGCCAGACTAAAAGAGACTGGTGATATCTATTCATTTTAGAGCCTTAGTTTTTTCTTGTTAGGGTAATTCATAGACTCAAAGCACTGGAAGGAACCTCGAGAGGTCATCTAGTCCAGTCCCCTGCATTCATGGCAGGATTAAGTATTATCTAGTATTAGGCCTTTTCTCCAGCTAAAGCAGTCCCGACAGTAATGATACAAGCCATAGTACAGGGGCTCTTCAACTTTTTCATAGCGTTTACCATGTCTTAAGAGAAAATGTGTTTGCAGACACCACCCCTCCTGTTTATAATCATGTTGACCATCTCTCCATTCATTTGTGCAGCTGAGTGAATGATACAATTTTTGATCAAGGGGCCGAACTGAAAAATGACCCTCCAAAATTCAGTTTGATTTGAGCTAAAATGAATTTTTATTTTTTTTTCCATTTAATCAAAAAACTAAAAAAAAAGTTTCAAACTAACAAACGTTTCAGGTTGACTTGAAGTTCATTTGGTTTTTCAATTCAGTTAGAGTCAACTGAAATGTCTGCTAATGCTGAAACTTTTTTGTTGATTTATTTTTGTTTAATTTTTGCAGTTTTGGGTTGTTTTTCACCCTTTATTTTTTTTTAATTGGCCAAATTTGAAAATGAAATGCAGTCAAAAGAAAGTATTTCAAAATGGTCAAAACAAAACATTTAGTCTTTTAAAGTTTTTAAAAGGTTTTTTTAGTCAAAACTTTTGTGGAATTCAACTTGAATTTGCGAATAGTTTCAGAGCCCCCAAAATGCATTTCTTTGGTGAAAAATCTATTTGCTAGGGGGCGGGGGGGGAATCATCCAACTCTACGGATAATAGCCATGTGGCATTGACAGCAGTTACTTTTCAATTGCACTTTCTCCCCTGATGTCTCCAATGCATGGGGAGCTGTTATGTTCACAGCACAAACAGAAAAGTTAGATAGAAACAACCACTTTAGCGGATTGCAATGTAACACTACTTTAATTCTTGGAATTCAGAATGATAAACACACAAAAACAGAGAGAGACGAAGCAGACTGCTCCCTAAGGCAGAAAGGCACAGCTCACACCATCTTACCCTAGGTAGGCTGGCTGCAGACTGACTCCAGTGAGGCCCATCCAACATACTTCCCCACAGAGCCTTCCTAGTCTGCAGGCAAGACCAGGAAAAAATCCTGAAATGTAAAGTGACAGCCTACGATTTTAACAGAGGTTTTGGATATACCACAGGAGCTGCCTGTAAAAATTCACTGAACCTCTTATTTATCCTCTTCCAAATATCTACTTAAAAACAAAAACAAAACCCCACCCCTCCCCACAAAAAAACACCTCTGTCTTGATGCCCTTATAAACCACGGAGGAGTACACATCACAGCTGTCCCTCTATGCCCAATCTACAGAGGCTATGAGTCTGTTACAGCATCAGATAGAAAGCCTTGTGTCTTTCATTCAAACATTAGCAGCTCATGCTTTTAGGTCTGGAGATATTTGGTTCAGTCCCAGTATGTTGGCTAAGATGGCAGCCCTCATATTAACAAAACATTCAAGTTTTGGGAAAACAGCTAGTGTGGCAGCTGCTTATTACACTAAATATATTAACTATCTGACTGAGAGCTGATAAAAACTGGTCAGAGTACATTTCATGAAAAGCTGCAACAAATTTGTTTTTTTTTAAATTTTCCATTAACAATTTCAATACTTTCCAATTTTTTGACAAAAACAAAAGCAACATTTTTTTCCAATTCTTCCTCCCCTTTCGCTCTTCTTTTTATTCTCATTTCCCTCCCCCCAGAGTATGCCTACACTTTGAGCTGGGATGTGATTCCAACTCCAGGAGACGTACTTGTGCTAGCTGCCCTTGAGCGAGTGACAGGAGAGGCTAGCTGCCTCGAATAGGTGCACTACCCAGAGGCGCTCTCGTGTGTGCATATCTCCTTGAGCTGGGCATCGCACCTCTCGGCTCAAAATGTAGAAATACCCCTCCACACACACTTTTTCCAGTGACAAAATGGAAGGAGGAAAGGGGGGGAGGGGAGAAAAAGAGGCTGGAAAAAAAGGGAGAGAAGAGAAGGGAAACAATCTGAAAAAAAAATCTTTAAGAATCAGAAAATGGGGGGTGGGAAGAGAGAACATATGTATCAAAAAAATATGAATAAATAACGTTGACCAGCTCTAGTCTTGCTGCTTCCTTGGGCTCTCAAACAACGATTTGTTGAGTCCCATCTCCTTCACTGCAAGCTCCTTGGGGTGAGAACCATTGTTCTGTTATGTGTGTGTACAGCGCTTAGCATAACGGGGCCATAATCTGTGACTAGTATTTCTAGACTCTACCAGCATAATACTTACACAGAGAAGTAACACTGGGAAAGCATTCCATGGATTTTAAACTTCTTTAATGGAATCGAGCAGCTCAAGATAGGAGGAGCCGGGACCATGTGACATGACAGCTGTTTGCAGACCACCTGCTAGTGCTCCATGGACTACATCTTGAGAACATCAGCAGTGACTCTTTTAACCACAGAAAAAATGATCCAAAAAATATGGGTATTTTATACAATTTCCCCCCCTCTCTTATGGATTAATTAATCTTTACTTGCCCCACTGTCTGGAAATTGATTTTGGGTTTATCAGAAAGCAGCCAACCCAATGCTTTGGCCGCTAGGCAAAAAAAATGAGAAAGAAAAGAAAAGCAGCAATTAACAGAAGGTTCAGGATTTTCTTTTTTGATTTTTGTTCCTTTGTACAAGGGGATGAGAAATCAAAGGGAAAAAAGAAATACAGAGGGTGAAAATGACCTCCTGAATGAACCTGTTCTCTTTTTGTTAGTCTTTGAGCAAGAAAGGGAGGCCCTGGGAGACAGAGCAGATAAGCCCTCTGAACACTTGGCCCTGAGGGTTTTTTTGAGAATTGTCATAGGATCAAAGGGAGGCTTGCCTAACTAGCTGCACTTTCAGATTCTTAAAGCAGTCTGAAGACGTGTACCTCTATTTGGGAAATGTGCTGGTAGAGCTGGAGATACTACTGTGGCCGAGACTGGCACGGTAAGAACCTCTGATAAGGGCCCACACAACAGACTTGGCCACCATGGCTGGGCGCTCACTGTCAGCTGTAAAACACTGTCTGTGGTGAGGGCTGTGGAGAATCCCCAGTGTTCCCAGATGGAGCCTGCCTCTGCTGGAGATGCCTGAAGTTTGGCAATCAAATCTCCCTCCCTTGCACTAACTGTTTTTTGTGTGGCTCCATCCTGTCATGCTAGAAAGCTCTCTCCCTGCTAATCTTTTGCCCCTCTGAAAGCTGACTGTGTAGGCCAAACTGCACCATCATGCTGCTCAGCAAGGGCTGTGGGTGGGGAGGGATAGCTCAGTGGTTTGAGCATTGGCCTGTTAAACCCAGGGTTGTGAGTTCAGTCCTTGAGGGGGCCATTTAGGGAGTTGGAGATTGGTCCTGCTTTGAGCAGGGGGTTGGACTAGATGACCTCCCAAGGTCCCTTCCAACCCTGATAGTCTATGATTCTAAGCACTGACAAGAACAACTTAGGCTACAGCATGTTTGATGCTCCGTGCCTGCAGGGCTCAGAGGCCCTGAGAGATGTGATTAATCTGCTCTTAATACAACTTAAATGCTCCCCCTGGCCAAGAATCCATTGGTCTGGACACAGATGCTATGACTGGAAGAGAATTAGGCCCATTTCAGTACAGTGCTCGCACACTGGACTTGCTGCAGCTCTATGAGAACAGCTCTTTGCTCTTTTAACACCGATCTTTTTTTCTCTCTGACTTTGCTATTCTGGAAGGAGGGACAAGAAAACTGCCCTTGTTCCACATGAAAAGGGATATGGACTAGACCTCAATAACCCCAATCCCAGCAGGGCCCACAGCAGAGAAGCACAACAGGCAGACAACGTGCCGACAGCAGCAGCGTGAGCGGTGGGCTGAGCTACGCCTCACATACTTCCCCAGTGAGGTCGTAAACCCTGGCAGCCTTAGCACTGGGGGCCTTAATGCCTGAAAATCCCAGCAGCGTGAAAATTCCTTCCCAGAAAGAGGTACTCAGGAGTAGGCAGCTGTTCAGCAGGCAGCCGCTCCCAGTGATGGAGGCAGAGGGCTACGTTGTGAAATACCCGAACTCCGAGTGGAGCTCAGTTCGTCTTCAGCTGGGCTCCTCCATAACTGAGGTCGGAGGGCTAAACTCATCCGTATCCTCCAGCACTATATGCAAGGAAAGCCACCCTCATAATTAGCTTTACCGGACACGCTTCTTGGTAGTTTCAGCAGACAGGCAAAGACTGAGGGGGCCTCGCACCTCTTTAGGTGGTATCATCAGCTCAGAGTGGAGGTCATTTTGCTGGGTAGGACGGACAAAGTTTGACCTGCTATCTCAGGTACTTATATGCCAACCCCCATGACTATAATATCTGACCACCTCACAATCCGTAGTGTATTTATCCTCACAACACCTCTGTGCCGTAGGACGCTGCTATTCCCCCCATTTTACAGATGGGGAACTGAGGCACAGAGAGGCTAAGGGATTTGTCCAAGGCCACACAGGAAGTCTGTGGTAGAGCCTCAAATTTAACCTGGGATGCCTGAGTCGGAGACGAGTGCCCAAACCACTGGACCATCTTCCCTCTCTGGGGATGCTTGTGCTGTACCTATTCTGTGGCTAAATCAGGGATCGGCAACCTCCGGCACATGGCCCATCAGGGAAATCCGCTGGCAGGCTGGGCCGGTTTCTTTACCTGCAGCGTCTGCAGGTTCAGCCGATCGCAGCTCCCACTGGCCGCGGTTCACTGTTCCATGGCAATGGGGGCTGCGGGAAGTGGCCCGGGCGGAGGGATGTGCTGGCCACTGCTTCCTGCAGCCCCCTTTGGCCTGGAATGGCGAGCCGCAGCCAGTGGGAGCTGCGATTGGCTGAACCTGCAGACGCGGCAGGTAAACAAACTGTCTCGGCCCACCAGGGGATTTCCCTGACGGGTCGCGTGCCAAAGGTTGACAATCCCTGGGCTAAACTGAGAACTTCAGTCCCACAGCTAGCGATTCAGCACTTTTTACCAATACAAAAGTAACTGAATAGAAACCAGCCCTTAAGTACTGTACCTGGTTCTAAAGTGCAGTTGACCTAAGATAAAAGGTTTAAAGCTTCTGAACTGGTCTTACTCCTTTGATGCTGCATTTCACTTCCCTTCTATTCCCAACCCCAACTCGTTACAGAACTTCAGTACACACCTTGTATCACACTAGCTTCAATAAAACCTGTTTCTTCTGTCGTATAGTCACTGCTAAATACACATGCAGAAATAACAAGAACACAGATAGCACGCTTAAAATCCAGCCAAACAATAAACAATTGCACAATAAAATTACCTTACTTAACACCCCAGCCTGAGCCCAGAGAATGCACACTACCACCCAAAAATATAGTCTATAATAATATAGATATTATTGACTCTAAAAAACAACATTAAAAGAATATTACTAAGGTTGCAAAGTTGAGCACACAAAAATCAGGAAATGCTAAAATTAAAATTGCCTATGCAACCTTAATTTGGCCCCCTTGTGTGTATGTATTATGATATAGTCTTCAATTACATGCTTACATGTAATACTGTTTCTTCCCCCCCCCCCCCCCACAGGACCTCTTTTACACTTAAAATAAATCCAAACGTGTTAAGGAATAAAAATGCACAGATAAGGTACCCAAACAACCTTAACTCTGTAGTGACACTATGCAATAACAATACTATTATGATTAGCTCCAGATTAAACTGATTTGTAAACACACATTGGATTTTTTTTTCATTTTTGGCACCACTATATGGCAGCATTAAGGGTGCCTGGATCCCAAACCATGCATTTTTCTGGCTTAACATATTTCAATGTATTTTAAGTTTAACCTCAACTTTCAATTCCTTAGGTCTGTAATGCTTGATTACAATGTCCCTGTAATGTTTTTTATTCTTAAATTACTGATGTTTACTCCCAAAACTAGTTTAGCATAGTTTTTATCTGAGAATTGCCTTGTTTTTTATAATTAAAATTTTATACATGATCACTAAACAAGAAACCCAAAGAGAATGTTACTAAGTGAGATTTTAAATGATTTGAAGATATGAAATATCAATTAAAAAACCAAAACTTTTAACTTTGAGGTGCAGATTCACAAGCCGGATTCACTCTGGCTCCTTTATTCCATTCTGGAACAGCACAAAACATTTAAGACCATACTAGTCAGTTTCCCCCACACTCCTGACTTCTATATTCCCTTGCACACAGGCCCCAAGTTCTCCTGCCTCCTATTCCCCTGCATGCATACACAACCAATCTCCTCTTCCCTCTTGCCTTTCAACACACACTACCAATTTCCCCCTCCTTTCTGCCCCTCAAATTCACCTACACACCACCTTCCTGAGATTCCGCCTCCTGACCTCCATGTTGAATAGATCCAGTGAAAAGGGTAGTTTTTGAAAATATTTTTTAAAAGAATTAATGGTTATTTTTTGGCCTCTTTTGCTCCATAACTGAATATTTCTTCTTCACCAGAAGCACTGCGCTCTTTCCAAGTGCCTGCCATCGCCTATTGATCTGGGACTGAGGCCACAGTGGCCCTAAGCAAAGATGCCCTCTGTCAAAATGGCTACTGACTCCCCTTGTTCCCAATGGGAGTGAAACCAAACTGCCCTCAGGGGAGAGAGTGGAAAATGGACATTTTTCAACACAAAAGTTTTTCCACTCATTTTTTTTTACTGGGTGACTTTGCACAGGTCACCTCACCTCTTAGTGCCTGAGTTTCCTCATTAGTAAAATGGGAATATTGTCATGACCTCCATTAGAAAGTGCTTTGCAACCTACTGGTGTAAAGTGCTTTGTAAAAGCTAGGTGTGTATATATACGTACCCCTTCTGCTAGAGGGCGTTGGCAGAAACAAGGGCCGGGTTCAGCTTGCTGGGGTTCCTCTTAACATTACAAAACAGAACTGTTTCGAGCCCCCCTCCCAAAAATCTGGGAAAACTAACCACCACCCCTGGGTACCTGCAAGAGGCAATACTTCCCCACTTGCAAGCACTGAGTCTGTATAACAAAAGAAAGCCTTAGCTTACAGGCCATTGGCTTTTAGCTCATGCGGTAGAGGCTCATGCACTAAGCTCCAGAGGTCCTGGGTTCGATCCCACTCGCAGACAACCGGAGGCTGTTGGTGTTACATTGGCATTACTACTCCTCTCTTAGCAAGTGAGGTTACATTTTGGGTGACCGTCCCGTTAGGGCATATTAAATGCTGGTCTGCTGCCTTTGACTCACAATAAGGATAACAGTTCATTACCTCAAAAAGAAAAGGAGTACTTGTGGCACCTTAGAGACTAACCAATTTACTAGAGCATAAGCTTTCGTGAGCTCACTTCCTCAGATGCATATCGTGGAAACTGCAGCAGGCTTTATATATACACAGAGAATATGAAACAATACCTCCTCCTACCCCACTGTCCTGCTGGTAATAGCTTATCTAAAGTGATCATCAGGTGGGCCATTTCCAGCACAAATCCAGGTTTTCTCACCCTCCACCCCCCCACACAAATTCACTCTCCTGCTGGTGATAGCCCATCCAAAGTGACAACTCTTTACACAATGTGCATGACAATCAAGTTGGGCTATTTCCTGCACAAATCCAGGTTTTCTCACATCCCCCCACCCCCATACACACACAAAGTCACTCTCCTGCTGGTAATAGCTCATCCAAACTGACCACTCTTCAAGTTTAAATCCAAGTTAAACCAGAACATCTGGGGGGGGAGGGGGGGAGGAAAAAACAAGAGGAAACAGGCTACCTTGCATAATGACTTAGCCACTCCCAGTCTCTATTTAAGCCTAAATTAATAGTATCCAATTTGCAAATTGGACAATAGGGTTCGCAGGAGGACGTTACAATCATCCCAGTCCGGCTTGTGACTACTGAGGCACCCCTCAAAGACTGATATAAACCTGCTTGGGTTGGTGGAAAACTCTCCTGCCTGTGCTTTGAAAGCAGCCAAATCCACAGGATTAAAGGGCACATGAGTATAAACCTGCATAGTGGTAGGCTACCTTGCATAATGACTTAGCCACTCCCAGTCTCTATTTAAGCCTAAATTAATAGTATCCAATTTGCAAATGAATTCCAATTCAGCAGTTTCTCGCTGGAGTCTGGATTTGAAGTTTTTTTGTTTTAAGATAGCGACCTTCATGTCTGTGATTGCGTGACCAGAGAGATTGAAGTGTTCTCCGACTGGTTTATGAATGTTATAATTCTTGACATCTGATTTGTGTCCATTTATTCTTTTACGTAGAGACTGTCCAGTTTGACCAATGTACATGGCAGAGGGGCATTGCTGGCACATGATGGCATATATCACATTGGTGGATGTGCAGGTGAACGAGCCTCTGATAGTGTGGCTGATGTTATTAGGCCCTGTGATGGTGTCCCCTGAATAGATATGTGGGCACAATTGGCAACGCCCCAGATGTTCTGGTTTAACTTGGATTTAAACTTGAAGAGTGGTCAGTTTGGATGAGCTATTACCAGCAGGAGAGTGAGTTTGTGTGTGTATGGGGGTGGGGGGGATGTGAGAAAACCTGGATTTGTGCAGGAAATAGCCCAACTTGATTGTCATGCACATTGTGTAAAGAGTTGTCACTTTGGATGGGCTATCACCAGCAGGAGAGTGAATTTGTGTGGGGGGGTGGAGGGTGAGAAAACCTGGATTTGTGCTGGAAATGGCCCACCTGATGATCACTTTAGATAAGCTATTACCAGCAGAACAGTGGGGTAGGAGGAGGTATTGTTTCATATTCTCTGTGTATATATAAAGCCTGCTGCAGTTTCCACGATATGCATCTGAGGAAGTGAGCTGTAGCTCACGAAAGCTTATGCTCTAATAAATTGGTTAGTCTCTAAGGTGCCACAAGTACTCCTTTTCTTTTTGCGAATACAGACTAACACGGCTGTTACTCTGAAAGTTCATTACCTCTGCATCCAAGACAAAAGTGAATGTTAATCCAAAACAGGCAGAGTTGATCACTTTGGCAAAGCAGGTCTGTCTGGGGATCACCTAGGCAAAGTGCGTGTGTCTATGCAAATACATCTGCTTGTGAGGTCTTTTGTCCCAATTCATCAATAGGTGACAGGGAAGAGCTCCTTCAGACCGTGGCACTTACACATACACAGAAGGAAAATGAATTTCCCTATTGAGGTTAGGGGTTAAATTCACTTGTCTCTTTTACTTCAAATAAAATTTGGTTTCTAAATGTATTTTAATACAAATATTTTTTTTTTGTTTACATTTATTTAAAAAAAATTGGTCTAGCCACCCCTTCAAAGCAAAGACATTGGACAGTGAAGTGGAGTGGGAATAGAGAAACTTGGATTTCATTCCTGCCTCTGCCATTAACTTACTGAGTCATTGGGCAAATCACCTCCCCACTCCATGTCCTGGCTTGCCAATCTATAAAATGGCAGTGTAATATCACTTGCCCTATTTTTAAAACATTCTGAGATTCCTGTGCAGAAAGTATAGCGTAAGAGCTAAGTATTATTACTGACCTATTTTAACAAAAATATTTTGAGCCCAGAAATGAATGTTTCTACTTATGTGGAGATTTTCCCTTTATCTAGTCCAAGTTCTGTGAGCTTGCTATCTGGAGAACAGCTGAATGGACAGATCAGAAGAGGCTATCCAGGCTCACCAGGTGCTATTTATCTGAGGGGACTATCGGGAGATTGGACAGGGAAATTCCTGTCTTTATACATGTCTGACAGACAATCCAACAGACTAAACATTCCCTCAAAAAACTCACATGCTGTCATGCTCAGATAAGTACAATAGTGAATCCATCTGGACTAGCCAGCGACTTTTCTTTGGTCATATCTAGGCTGCAAGTCTATGTAGATATGTACACAGGAACATGCTGAATACAGGAATAACACATTCGGATATCTGACTCCCAGAACAGACTGCAGGCCTTTTGGAAACCAGTTTTCCTTGCTGGTGTTTAGTTTTAGCCATAAAAGTTGGACAATCCACACAAGATGTTTTGCATTGTATTGCAGGGAAGTAGGCACCATAGCAAAAGTTACCTTTGTCACATCAGCGTTAGCTGAGCTGGAAAAAAACTGGGTTGTATGCTATTCAGAGCAGGGTTTATTTGCATCATGCTTTCACAGAGATTCCAAGCTACTGCACATCAAAATTTCCTCCATGGTCCACAGTGAAACACAGCAAAAGACATTTCATTGTTTCAGCAGAGACATAAGGAGGTCCCTGCTTTATCTCCATAACCCAATCAGCTAGTCTGAAAAATTCTACACTCTTCTCTAGAGATGTGTAATCAGTTGGGCATTTATGTTACAACTCCAGCATTTGCTATAGAAACTGAACATGCCCAAAGCGCTGAAAAATCCCTTGACTTTGCATGTTAACGTGTGAATTATTGTCAGATACACTGAGCACCAAAAAGCATGCCAATTACCCCTCAAAACAGAGAAGAGATGGGGATTTCAAAAGTGCCTCGGTAATATAGGAGAACAAGTTCCAATGGGCGCTTTTGAAACTGCCTCCTACAGACACTGCCCCAGGAGTTTGATGTCTAAGGGTCTGACTCTAGAGACACTTTCTCACATGCTTAAATTTACACATTATGAGTAATCTGTGTAAGTCAATGGGACTACTCAAAGTGTGTAAATGATAAGCATATGCCTAAGTGTTTGCAGGATCACAGCAGAGCATACAGAAAACAAAACAAGGATGAGAGATGGGATGGAGGTGTACAAAAATAATATGTAGCTGCTCTGTATCCTTCTTAAAGTTTAAAGGCAGTTAAAAATTAACTGATTATCGATTTTAACAGCTGGTAGGGTGTTTTTTTAAACAACTTATTATAGAAGTGATGGGCAGGATTTAGAGTAACTGATTCCATCCCCTGTCAATGCAAAATAGAGTTCTCACTGAGTATCAGGCATTAGAACCCTTTGAGGAAGTACATAGCTATTTTGCTGACTTGCCCTGTTAGCCAGAATAGGTGAGTCTCATTAGCTCCAACTCGGGAGTATAAGATCTATGTGTCTCACTGAAGAAGACTAGATGTAGGGGTATGAAGTTCTTCGGGGAGAAATCCTAAGAACAGCCAGCCCTAGAAGGATCTCAGACTAGGATTCAGGGCTTTGTTACAAAAGAAAAAAAAAGGCAAAACTCAGGAAAGGGGTGGTGTTTGGACCATAACTCATCATATGTGTTCTGCAGTTGGAGCAGTGTGGAAAACTCACCCATTTACAAGTCTCAAGTAATAGGACACATCAGATAGTAAACTGATACGAGAGCTAATAGAATTCAACAGCTAACCAAACCAGCAACAAACACACCTAGCACTGTATTAGAAGATACAGAGATTCTTCATTGGCTCTGCATACTACCATCATTCAGTAAAAGCAGACATAGGGATATGTAATGAAAATGAGACGTTCAGTTCATACATAGCTATAAACATGCAGCTCAATGTACTCTACGAAAGTCACAGATGAAGTGGCATGAAATTGTCTCATTCATTCCCAACAGCCTCTTCTCATGGGATAATCGATGGTCCAATCTGGAACCTGTTGAGCACCTGCAGAACCTAATTGACTTCAGAGGGACATGAAAGTGCTCAGCACTGTTTAGGGCCTGGCCTTGAAAGAATTAGCCTGGCAAGCCTCAGTAATCTTAATGGGGGTTTCAAAGTTTATACAAACTAGAGCGAGTTGAAAACTTTCCAATGGAGAGTTCCTGTCAGAAAATGCTAATTTGTCAAAAGTTTTCACATGCACGTATAGATTTGGACACAAGTTCATTTAGACAGAGAAAACTCAAAATGGAATGTTTTGAAATGACTTTGTGTTTCAAAATTTTGTATTATACCAATTAAATACCAGTTTCAAATGACCAGTTAGAATGCCAGTTAAGAATGAGCAAACTTAATACCAAATCCCAGACTAACTGGAATACCAATTCCAAACTAATTAACAAAGATCGGGGGGGAAACAGTCACACCCAATATTTTAATTTTATTTTATAATTTGAAAATAATTAAAGTTTAATTTTAAAATATAAAATAAAACATTAAAAACATAAAATATAAAAACAAAGTCATGATCAAAAGAGTGTTTCAATTAATCCAAATCAATTTTTTTCAGAAATTTCATTTGGTGAGTAATTTTGAAATTGACCTTTCATTCTTTTTTTGTTTTGTTTTTTGGGTGTCGTTTGGAATTCACACAAAAAACTGAAGATAAAAATAAAATCAATTTCAGTTCCACCTAACTGGAATCAAAAACAAACAAAAATTCGTTTAGGATCAATCAAAATAAAAGTTTTCATTTTGGATCATTTCATGGAAAAGTCAGAACATTTCAAATACTATGATGCTTTGCAAATTTTTGTATAGTATTTGAAAAGCCATTTTTCATCAAAATATTTTTTCAATAAAAGAATTTTGACCAGCCATAACCTGCCCTAAGCAAACAGTTTGCTTTGACCCATTTGAATCTCCTTATTTATCTCCAGCCTCTCAACCTAGAAATATCTGACTAACACTGTGGCTGAAGGTTCCCATATTTTGAATTCATCTGGGTCAAATTAAGTCAAACTGATCCTAATGGCAGTTGACTTTTGAAGTGCTTTGCTGCACTTGTGAATGTTATTGGAAAGACTATAATCACGTAGTGCTTTTGGTCCAAAATTCTATACTGCAGGAAAGAACTTGACTACACCAGCATACATATATAACTATGCACTGCCATAGCAACCACCACAGTTAATTAGAACCAGAATGCCTTGTGCCTGTAGGTGAAACATACTTTGCAGTTTGTCTTCTGCATTGTGCAAGGCTACAGGCGTATGACGCTACAACTACCTTTCTATCCTGGTTATATATTATTTCAGCTTTTACAATAGAGCTGCAGTGATCGAAATTGCAACGTTCATGCTCTGTGGGGAAAAGAAAGAGGTTAAGAATGCTGAAATTATAGGATTGGCAGAGGGGAAAAAGAGGTCAAGAATTCAGCCACTAGGAAAAAGAAAAGCAACTTTAGTATATTGTGTGCATTTAATATTAAATCCAGATAAGGCTGTTATGGTTTGAGGAAATGAACTTAGTTGAGTGTTTATGGAGAGACAAAGAAAGAGACACAAACAAACTAATATTTCAGTAATGTTCTTCTCCTAGAAATAAAGGAAACGAACCCACGGCAAGCAAAGTACTCATTCCATACGGCGGGTTTTTCTGCTTGCTGTATTACAGTTTTGTTATTCTGACTGAATGTCGTGCTCCTCTAATTTTGGAAACATCATTCCACCCTGGAACTACAAATATTGATTTACAATGACATTTGCCTTTTGTACATTTTTTTAGTAACATTTGAAAAAGTGGATCATATAGAAAAACCAACCTCTCTTGCCTTCTGATTTTTTTAAAAAAGTGGTTTTGCTCTATGACAACACGAAAGAATACATTTTCCATGCTTAGTCTAAAAAAAGGAGTACTCTTTTAAAATCTCTCATGTTCAACAGATTCAGGCAAACAGATAAGAACAGATCTGGATTAAAGGAAATTCGAAATACAACATCATCATATTCTTGACTGGTGAAACAAATAATAACAATAATCATTCCTCAGCCAAATGGGTTCATGCATCTGAGTTTTTAGGTCAAATAACTCCCAAAGTAAAATTAAGGAAAAAACCCTTGGAAACCCCATTTTCAGATTATTTTGATGCAAAGCCATATATCAGATGGGATTCATTACTGAATTTATCAACAGGCATAGTCTGAATTTCAAGCCTGTAACCAAACCTGAAATCAGCTGCATTTCATATGCTGGTGACTTTCAGTGTGAATATCTTACATATTTCTGCTACTAATATGCATCTATAAAGTACCTTTCACCAGACAATCTCAGAACACTTTGCACACACGGATGAACTAAACTTCACCACATCCCTGAGAGAGAGAGAGACAGAGAGAGAGAGAGAATTATTATATGAATTTTATAGATTGTGAAACTGAGATACAGTGAACCTCTGACCTCATCTCACCTTTTGAATTTCAGCTTGCCACCCTGCATCCACCACCTATCTATCAGCTTAGGGTGACCTGCTTTCCCCATTACCTTTCACAGGTTATCCCCAATTATAAAAAAATACATTTTGATGCACCATTTAACATCATTTCAAAAGCCAGAACAAAAGCGCCAAATAATATTGTCATGGATCCACAGATCCAATGCTCTTGAACAGCTCTGGAACAGTCCCTGGGAGGACCCCTTCAGTGTGCCAGCCCCCCTTAGGATCACACTCTTTCACTAGGATCAGTCACTTGGCTTCACCACCTCCTGGGATTGAACCTTGGAGCCTTCAGAACGCCTGCTTTACACCAGAAGTTCCCTTCAGTGAGTTCACCTGAGTTGGACACCTGAGAGAGAGTTGTACATCCAAAGGGAGCAATGCACCCCACACCCACTTCAGCATCTGCAGTGACTCTCAACCAGTGTTGTAAAACAGAAGGGTTTATTAGTCAGCTGGAACACAGCATAGAAAGTCTGTAGGTTAGCACAGACAGCAGAAAGTTACCACATGGTCCATCTTGATGATCCCAGAGCCCTCTGATCCCTCTTTCTCCCAGTTCAGGAGAGTCTCAAGCTTCCAGCAGCCTGCTCTGAACAACCCCTCACCTGGCCCCTCCTTCGTCCTTTGTTTTTGTTCCGGGCAACCATTGTTACTTGGCCCTCCTCCTCAGCCCTTTCTTCTCCAGCTGGTCAAACATGGCTGCCTTCCTGCGGAGAGGTGGGCCATCCATAGTCGTTAGTTGCTAGGTACCAAATGCCCAGGCAATTGGAGTGGTCATTGTCTTCTCGGACTCTCTGTGGACATGGGGTCCTGGCCCCACACAGCTAGGCATCAGTCACACCTGTCTCTCTGGGTTTCAGCAGAGAGTAAGCAACCTTTTCCCACGACCTAATTAACCCTGGAGCACATAGGAGAAACTGAGGCACACACAGTATGCATACAAAATATTACAGAAAATTCCCACTCCATCACAAATACAACAATAAAAACACTGTACAGAACTGCATATGGGACAAATTATAATAGGCAAATTAAACCTGCCAGAGCTAGCTTTTCCCAATTCTCCGATAGTGGGAGCACAAAGCTTCTTTCCCTGTAAGCATTCTGGTGTTGGGGCTTGCAAATAAAAGAGACATATTTAGCTGATCGTTTTCTACTGGGCCTTCATAAAAAGCTGCTCATGCAGGAAAGATAGAAACCACTATTAAAAATGGAGCAACCATAGTTTTGCAACATATGCAAGAAAGGATAGGCCAGTGGATAGGCCATTAGCCTGGCAATCAGAAGACCAGGGTAAAATTCCTTTTTCTGCCATAGACTTCCTGTAAATGCCTCAGTTCCCCATCTGTGAAATGGGGATAATAGCACTTCCCTAACTAACAGGGGTGTTGTGCGGATAAATACATTAAAGATTGTGAGAGGCTTAGATACTATTGCAATGGGGCCTTAGGACCTTAAATAGATATGGGGCAGAATTCTAGAAGACTAACATCCTTACTATACCTCATTGTCATCCACTGTTCCAGCCGTTAGAGAGACCACCAAGCTTTGTTCATGTACATAGCAAATCCCTGAAGCCCTGACAGAATTGGGTATCAGGAGATGAGGCACTCAAAGCATCATAACTTTACAGTTATCCAGAAATCTACATCCTGTCTGATTTCTTGTGATTCCAGCTCCGGAATGGCTAAGAACCTGTCACACAACTTATCTGGGATAAAACAGCCTGTTATGTTTATAATCCTCTTCACCCTTGTCCCTTTGTTTCTCATCCACTGGTAATGTCTTGTCTTTTAGACTGTGAAGTCTTTGGGAGAGGGACTGTGATTTATTCTGTGTCTGCACAGTGCTTAGCACAATGGGGAGCCGGTCGAGGTCTCTAGATATCATCACCACATATGGTACTACCACATAAACCTTTATCAGAGTTCTGCACAAAACCAAATGTGATGAAGGCATATATGCCTAGTTGCAGTCATTTAAAGGTGAAAACAGCAGAAAACAGGGAGCGGTATAATAACTTTACAGGAACAG
Organism: Lepidochelys olivacea; assembly: GCF_965140295.1. Taxonomy (NCBI): domain Eukaryota; kingdom Metazoa; phylum Chordata; order Testudines; family Cheloniidae; genus Lepidochelys; species Lepidochelys olivacea. The sequence goes on from NC_140412.1 coordinate 15,398,269, forward strand.
GAGAGGGGCACGACAGCTTGTTCAACTTTCATAGACTCATAGAAGATTGGGTTGGAAGAGACCTCAGGAGGTCATCTAGTCCAACTGCCTGCTCAAAGCAGGACCAGCCCCAACTAAATCATCCCAGCCAGGGCTTTTTCAAGCTGGGCCTTAAAAACCTCTAAGGATGAAGATTCCATCACTACCCTAGGTAACCCATTCCAGTGCTTCACAACCCTCTTAGTAAAATAGTGTTTCCTAATATCCAACCTAACCCTCCTGCACTGCAACTTGAGACCATTATTCCTTGTTCTGTCATCTGCCACCACTGAGAACAGCCTAGCTCCATCCTCTTTGGAACCCCCCTTCAGGTAGTTGAAGGCTGATATCAAATCCCCCCTCACTCTTCTCTTCGGCAGACTAAACAAGCCCAGTTCACTCACCCTCTCCTCGTAAGTCATGTGCCCCAGCCCCCTAATAATTTTCGTTGCCCTCTGCTGGACTCTCTCCAATTTCTCCACATCCTTTCTCTAGTGGGGGGCCCAAAATTGGATGCAATAGTCCAGATGTGGCCTCACCAGTGCTGAATAGAGGGGAATAATCCCTTCTCTCAATCTGCTGGCAATGCTCCTACTAATACAGCCCAATATGCCATTAGCCTTCTTGGCAACAAGGGCACACTGCTGACTCATATCCAGCTTCTCATCCACTGTAATCCCCAGATCCTTTTCTGCAGAACTGCTGCTTAGCCAGTCGGTCCCCAGCCTGTAGCAGCGCGTGGAATTCCTCCTTCCTAAGTGCAGGGCTCTGCACTTGTCCTTGTTGAACCTCATTAGATTTCTTTTGGTCCAATCCTCCAATTTGTCTAGGTTGCTCTGGACCCTATCCCTACCCTCCAGCATATCTACCTCTCCCCCCAGCTTAGTGTCATCTGCAAACTTGCTGAGGGTGAAATCCACACTATCCTCCAGATAATTAATGAAGATATTGAACAAAACCGGCCTCAGGACCGACCCCTGGGGCACTCCGCTTAATACCAGCTGCCAACTAGACATGGAGCCATTGTTCACTACCATTGAGCCCGACAATCTAGCCAGCTTTCTATCCACCGTATAGTCCATTCATCCAATCCATACTTTTTTAACTTGCTGGCAAGAATACTGTGGGAGACCGTATCAAAAGCTTTGCTGAAGTCCAGATATATCACATCCACTGCTTTCCCCATATCCAGAGAGCCAGTAATCTCATCATAGAAGGCAATTGGGTTGGTCAGGCATGACTTGTCCTTGGTGAATCCGTGATGATTGTTCCTGATCACCTTCCTCTTCTCTAAGTGCTTCCAAATGGTTTCCTTGAGAACCTGCTCCATGATTTTTCCAGGGACTGAGGTGAGGCTGTAGTTCCCAGGGTTTCCCAAGTTCTCCTTCTTCCCTTTTTTAAAGATGGGCACTATATTTGCCTTTTTCCAATCCTTTTTCCACACCTATTTGCCAGTTCCTTTAACTCGGTTATCATATCTGATCACAAGCTAGGCTATCCAAATCTGTACTCAGTTACACAGACATGTTGGTGAGACCCTGTCTTCTCAGGCACCAAACTCTGTGAGAGATACCTTGAAAGATCCCCAAGGAGCTGCTGGCAATGCACATTGAGGCAATGGACCACTAACCATAGCCTAATCGGCCTAGTAACAACCCAATCAAGGACGTAAATGTCACACCAGCCCAAGCATCCCATGAGCATGGCCCTATATAACAACGGGAGACCTCAAAAGTGAGGTCAAAACAGTTCAAAGTGACTGAGGTGCGCTGGCAAGGAGGAAAGAAGAAGACGTGATCTATCACCCGAACCTTCTCCAGCAGTGGTCTGGAGGCTGTGGGCCTCACCAGCTGTACAGCATGAGCAAATAATAGATATTACATTCAGTATGTCTGGGGGTAAAATAATTATTAAATCATTACCCTTATATTTTTTTAATAGGAACCACATGCAGCAAGAAGAAACTAAAATGGCGTAAGAGATTGGCCATACAAACAGCAGCCAGTTCTTGTTGGATAGCTGCTCTCAGGTTGGCCCATCCCAGCCACTGACACAGGCACCAGGACTGACCAATGGCAGCCCTCCTAAAAAGAGAGGCTCACTAAAGATTTCTCTTGTTCTCTGGACCTGGCTTAAATGGCCAACACCCCCTTTAACTTTTGCTGTTTTGATCAAATTTGTCAAGACATCCACTGTATTTACAACACTGATAAACAGGACAGATGGATGATGAAGCAATCTCTGTGCACCAGCTTATCTAATTAAACTTTTAGACAGAGAAAGGTATAATTGCAAAATAATCTATCTGCTTTTATCATACGCTTTCCCTTAAGACACACTACTGCCTTTCCACTGAAGCAAATGAACTTTGACAGATGTTTGCTTTCATCGGGGGGGGGGGGTGTTCTATTAACACAGCAAAGCTATTTTTTCATTGCGCTCGATGCCAACATCTTCTGTAGAACAAAAATTTTGGTACGGAGTAAAATTTGATTTGCATGCCTGAGGGAATAATAAAAGAAACCTATTATGGAATGAAATGGACTGTAATCACATTGAGAGGATACAGATTGTTGCATGGAGTGGGGAAGGTTACTGCCTGGTAAATGGGCTGTTGCAGAAGAAAACACAACAGCTTCCAAGATGAAGCATAAGCCAAAGTTTCAGGGATGACGTATATGCCTGCTCCACAACAGAGACCTCCAATACATCCTTTTGTAAGCAAAGCAATGGGACTTGTATCTGTTTGCAGAATGGCAAGGGCAGATATGTGCTGCAGGATACCTTGCCAGAAGTTCCAGCAGTGTGGTACAGGGAAAGAACTGTCACACTGAAATCTTTATATTCATTCCATTACATCTGAACTGGTACTTGGCAGTAGGAATTGGCTCACAAAGGGTGAAATTCACCCCTGCACAAAAGGTCAGCACATGGGCGTATGCATCACTTATGTCTAAAGTGGCAGTTAAGTAGTACATAAGCCTCTTGCCCAGGGGTGAATTTCATCCCTAGCCAGTAGAATGTGCTACAGGATTAAATCACACTGGAATTTACTTCTAGTTGTTGACTTCAGACTAAGCGCCCCCTCTCCATCACCACACTGCTGTCCTGGTCTGGGCAAAGGGAGCACTCATTGCCACCTGCTTTGCCAAAGATTAAATAACATTTAAGCACTGAAAACAGGATTTCAACCTGTAGCCCCCACCACATCACTGCTGTCTGCCCCACCAGTGGCTGCAAGTCAGTCCTTCCCTCCATCAAGTAAGGCAAACGGTCTCACTTCTGCTAGCCATTACCAGGAAGCATGCACATGGGCACAGAGCAATCAGAATCATTCCCTAACTTTAATATATCTGTACTTGACCTTTTGAGAGCACCTACGATCCAAGGAGCTCATGCTGCTATAACACGAGTGAATTGTGCCATGTTGTAGAAGAGCTGACTCACTGCTGGGCATGGCGAAGCAGACCCTCCTACTGACGGTCGGTCCAGTCTTACTGTGGTCTGCCTCTTCTCGTGACTCAGTCCTCCAGCCAGGTCATGTTTGGTTCCACTCCTTCTGAGGTAACAGAAAGTCCAACTAATAACAGTCCTTTGTCCTTAAAAAGGTCTACAGCCTGACCCTGGGCCTCATGGCCCGTGCACACTTCTCAGAGAGCTCTGAGTTGTCCTTACCTTCTTCTCAGGGGCTTCACCCACCTTACTAGTGGCTGGTATGGGAACCCCAACCCAACCACTGCATTTGGTTCCAGTGCAGGTACCCCAGGACAGATCCATGGTGGGGTATCTACCTCTTCACACATTCATATGTTTCTCAGGTGGACTTACGAGTTCAGCAGTAGCAGGGCAGCAGGTCAAAGGCTCAGGATTATAACATTACTTTGGTTTTCAAATAAATGGCACAGTTTAAAGTGAGAATTGCATCCATTTTAGTGTTTACACAAACTGCTTGATTCACAGGCTTGGAGACCAGACTCCTCACTCACAGGCAACAGTGGTTCAAGCTTCCAGCCGGTCTGCCTCAGCTATATATGGCTAGAAGGATTTCTCTCATACAAGTTCATTCTCCATTCCCTTGGTTTCTCTGCTGCATCTGCTAACCGTGGTGTCAGTTAGTGGTGTTGGTTTGTGTTTTATGGACAACTTGTCCATTGCATTTTTAAAAATATATTCCAAGATGTGCATTTGGGGCCAGATTCTGCAAACCCATCTCCACTCAAGCAGTCCATTCACTTTGGAAGGGCTAATTAAACAAGAAAGGGTTTGCTGAGTAAAACATTAGGACCATAAAGCATTTCTAACTCTTTGTTGTTGCTGCTGCTGACAATCCAGTTTTTGTTCTTCCCCCTCCGTAGGGCAATTTATTCCTCCAATATCAAGACATATATTTTTCTCAGAGGTTGTGCACTGTACAATCGTAATTATAATGATGTAGAGAGAGTTTTCTGATGCAAATGAACAGTGCTGTGGGAAACATTTTAAAGCCTGCTATAAAACAAGTGCTGCAGCAAACAACAGAGGAGCAAATGTAACACAGAATCGGATCCTCTGTGATTTGCAGATTTTAATTCTTCTGCTTATCCCCAGAATGCCACATAAACAATTGCAGCTGACAGGTTTACATGCCACAATGGACATGATGCTATTCATCTCTTTTATACTTGAATGACTCGGACACTTTACACTCTGTCAGGTCTAAACCTGTTTAATCCATGACAATTTATGTCATACTACAGTACAGTGCTTGTTTTGATCATAAGACTAAATTTCATCTTGCATTAAATAAACTGAAACTTCACTTTTTAAAGGGGAAAAGGGATTAAAAAAATTAAGGGAGGGTGAATAACTGACAAAACCAAAGCTGTTCTAGACTTGAACTTGTCCAACAACCTAAAAAGGTTAGATTGGTCTCTCCCATCAGATGTTAGCAGTCCAGTCCAGTGTTTGGCTTATTGTCTTTAATCAAAATATGGTAATTGCAGTATTTTTCTTGCTGTTTTCAAAGACAGGATATAACTAGAGGAAGCCTATAACAAGTATATAAGCTATTCCCCTGGCTGGACATCAGTGAGAGAAATGGAGATTCCTGTCTCATCAAATCAGGCAGATCATGGACAGTCTAAATAATAAGATGTAAACAGACACATTTGCTGGAGGGGAAGGTATAATGGTGTAAGAGTAAGGTTTGATATGATGATGTGATATTGATAATGGTAATGATATCTGAAAAACCAAAATTCCAGGCAGCCACATAATCAAATCCCAGCAGCCTTGGTTCAGCTCATCTTTTCAAGAGAGAAAATCTGAGATTCAGACCCTTTCGGATTAGTTCTTAAAAAACCAAGTCCCACCTGATCGGCATGGCCATTACAAATCTCATTGCATTTTTCATAAGACTAGGGATTGCCCCCAAGGAAACAGTCATAATTTCTGTGCCCCTTTTCTTGTGCAGTATGCTGGTTAATTTCTTCCCTCTATCCCCCAGAGGCTGCTGCATTTCAATGCTTTTATATCCTATGAGTCACATTCTTAATGGCGTAGGTTGATATAGCCCCGTAGAAGTGAGTTCAGTCAATTTATACTAGCTGAGAATAGAAGTAGAGAGGTTATTTTACCTGTGGATTTGACACTGGTGTTACCACTGTTGTAATACTGTGTCCAGTTCTGGTGCCCACAGTTCGAGAAGGATGTTGATAAATTAGAGAGGGTTCAGAGAAGACTCACGAGCAGGGCCGGATTTCCATTTAGGCACAGTAGGCATATGTCTAGGGGCGCTGGCATTCTAGGGGCGCCTAAAAATTCAAAGTTAGCTGCTCCTAGGTCCCGTCAGGTCCTGCCAACAATGAAGGCAAAGCAGTCCCCTGTGGCAGGGAAAGGGGTCACCAGTCCAATGCAGGGGGCCCTGCTGGGCAAGTGGGTCCTGAGGGAGTCCAGCCTTGGCAGGCCGCACTCCTGCTCCAGCCTGGCTGATCATGCTGCTCCCGAGGGGCCAGAGTGATCCCTGACCAGTCCTGGCCACACTGCTGGCTCGCACAGCCCGGTAGACACAGTCACTTCCCAGTGGGGACGGTGAGTGAGGCCGGGGGGCAGGGCACAGGATAGTGGGTCTTTGGAGGAATTTGTGTGGGGCCTCCGGGCAGTGAGGAGGTGAGGAGCACTGGGCAGTGGAGGGTCGAGGGGAACTGAGCAGTTGTTGTGGTGGGGCTGTGCGGTGGGGTGCCTAAAAGTTAAAAGAGGCAGGGTACCGCCGCTGCCTGTGGCGGATTGGAGCTCTGGGCTGCCGTGGGCAGTGTGGGTACCCCACAGCTCCTGGCTGCCATTGCACGGTGGGGACCCTGGAGTAGCGGGTGGAGGGGGCCCCCAGGACTCCAAGCCACAGGCGGCAGGGGACCCTTTAACATGGAGGTTAGCCAGCCATAGGGACTTGGGTAAGACTGGACATTTCAAACAGTTTTCTACATCATTTGCAATCCATAGAACCACAGAGGGAAGAGTCTGGTCTGTCCCACCCGAAATGATGCAAAAGTCCTGCTCTTTGAGGAAAAGAGTCCTTGGGAGGCTTATTTGGCTCAATTCAACATGATAGATCAAATAAATGACTGTGAGGATGGACAGAAAAAGAGGGTTACTAGCAGCCAACTTGAGTGGCCCAGCTTTGATTATACTGAAGAAGTTACCCACAAAAAAAGACACCAAGTTATCCAAACGTGGTCCTAGTCCTCTACATGCAGTTTGGAGCTACCCATCAATCAGAGAGAGAGAGAGAGAGAGGAAAAAAAAAAAACAAAGGGGGCACAGTTCTATTGCACACCTAACCATATGTTGTGCAAATAGTTGAAAATAAAATTAAAAAAAACACAGGATTGAAGGAAGGGGATTTTATTTAGATTTTGCAAAACTGGTTGAATTTTGTAAAATTAAAGCCATGAAATTTCACACTTTATCTTGAAAATTGGACACTTCCAGGTGAAAGTGGGGCCACTGTCAAGTATTTTAATTAATAGCTACGCATTGTGTTGGCGAGAAGGGTATAGAGGGGCGGAAGAAGTCAGCCTGGTTTAACATCTTTAATGCAGTGAAAGAGTGAGTAAACAGCTGTACAATGATGGAATTCACAGACTATGCCAAATTGAGAGGCCTTGAAAACACCCAAGAGGACTGAGGAATAATACAGACACACCTAGAAAGGTCAGAAACATGGCTCAAAAATAGCAAAATGAGATTCAGCTCTAAAAACAATGCAGGTGACTTAATTTGAGAAAAATCATCTGAAACAGATATTGAGCCAGAGGGAGAAAACTGACAATACAATGCTGCTGAAAGAGATTTTGGTGGGATAGATAACAGCACATTTGATGTGTGCTTGCAATGCAATACAGCAATAAACTAAATAAAGAGGGCAATGTGATTTTTGTGCTACTTTGATCATTATTTTTATTATTATTTATTTTTATTATTGTAGCACCTAAAAGCCCCAGTCATGCACTAGTGCCCCGTTTTGCCAGATGCTCTGCATACACAGAACAAAAAGACAATCCTGCCCCAAAGAGCACAGGGGACATTTTCACTCAAAGATCTTGTTGTATATCCAGAAGCATCAAATCCGAGAGCAGGGCAGCAGATAATTGCTTTCTATATGATTCTATAATGAGACCACACCTGGACCTGGACTAGTGTGTTCAGTTCTGATCACCTCATTATCAGAAAGCTATTGACAAAGTTCAGGAAAGGGCAACAAAAATGATTAAGAGGTTTGAGAGACCGACTTATAAAGAAAGCTTAAAAGAGAGAAATAGAGCTTGGCTAAGAGCCAAGAAGCAGGGGACATAAGGAGCTATAGATATTTGAAGAGTATAAAGTGAAAGATCACTCAGATAGCATGGTACATGAAGGTATCTATAGAAATCATGGGGATAAAACTAAAAGGAAAAAATTAGGTTGAATATCAAGCAGAACATCCCAGCAGTGAGATTTATTATATTGTGAAATACTTTTGCAAGGAAATTGATTAGATATTTGAAACTACACTGCAAAATGCACTTGAAATACATATTTTTATACACTTTTTAAAGGAACAATCCTGTATAAGAGGGGGGTAGGCTGTACGACGTTTAAATTCTATACCTTTACGTTACCATGGCAGATATTTTTTCACTTGCCATCTTTTGTCAGAAAGCTCTTTTTCTAAAACTCCGTTTCCTTTATTTTACCCAAGTTGCCATTTTATTCATTTTGGATCTGCTCGTGGAAGCGTTTCTCACGAAAGTAGCCCTACCGCAAAAATAAATAAATATATAAAAAGTGTAAGCTGTGAAATGGTGTGACTTGTATGGAACAGTGTGTGGAAAACCTACACTTGCGAAGTGTGAGGTTGGAAATGGTGTATAAGAGGAAAAGTAACTAAACCAAAGACTGTAAAATGAAATGATGGTGGAGGAGGCGGGAAAAGTTTTATAACCCATGTTTCTGTTACTTAATTTTCCTACTATAACCCCTTCCTGTCCCCACTCAGTATGTGCAACACAGATATACAATGGAATTACACTGTTTTACAAGTTGTACCTATTTTATGAGGCTGGTTAGAAAGAATGCTTTGAGCCAAGCTATTTCATAGATTCCAAGCTCACAAGGGACCCCTGTGATCATCGCGTCTGACCTCCTGCATAACATGCCAGAGAGCTTCCCAGAAAGAATGCCAGTTTGTGAATTCCTTTCTCTGCACAAGTATGTGTGAGAACATGATAACAGTTTCATACACATAACAGAATCAACACAATCGGGCTTTTCATTTGCACAAAAGAGGGATGAATTCAGATTGTTTGCCAGATTCTTTCCACGTTAATCCACCAGTGAGGTTCCCCTTCCTCCCCTTTCACAAATGAATTTACTACAGGTGAGACAATTTTAGGGCAGTGCCATTTTCTATCTTATAGTGATTTTCATGCAGTGCTTGCAACCAACTTGGCTGATCTCCCATCACCTCCTCCACTTCCTATCAGGTTCTTGAGCTATTCCTGAATTGGCTAATGCTGGTCTCTTCTCTGCCTACGTGACCACCCCCTGAGCCATCCATTCATTTGTGTTATCCATGTACTACAAATGCCAGCCAACAGGATACTTCCTGTCTATAGTGTATATTTTTGATTATAATAGGAAGTTATTTAGCTGGTGAAAAGTTAATATGTTAATAGGCTCTTAAAGGCATAGAGCATTTGTGATAGTCCAGAATGCACATATCTGAAAGTACACGGTTTGCTGATAGGGAAAGCACTATTGGATTCTTGCATCAACAGTGACATAAAGCATGGAGGACATTATGCAACCAGTGTACCCTAGAAGGGTTGCAAATTGAGAATTATCTCATTGGTGCTCATCTCATGAGCCAACCTAGGAACCAACCAGTCCAGGAAAAAGCCAGATCAGGCTAGGCTTGGCTCGTCCCTCATGCTTATTTTATCTTTGTAAGATTTGGTGCTGTGAAACTTTAATACGGCTTTACTGTGTATCTTAATGTTTCTTCTTTATAATGCCGCAAGTCTACTTCTTTGCAAAAAAACATAGTTGGCAGAAATGTCTGTATGACCACCCCAAGCTTTCTTTAATTTCTGTTAGCACTACAATTGAATTTATTTGTTGTTGTTGCAGACAGGCGAGAGAGGGAAAATAAATAAGATTGAAAGCTAGATTTTTACCAGTCGTAAATTGGCATAGCTCCATTGAAGTCAAGCTGCTACCCTGATTTATGCCAGCCGAGGATTTTTTGTCCCACAGCAAATATAATGAAGACAGATATGGGTCTCTAACCTATATAAATATACTGGGCCATATGCATTCATAATATAAACTCCATTTACTTTAATTATCCATCCAGTGATTATAAGAACTGGTCAAAATTCTCTCTCCCCCTCCCCCCCTCCCATTTTGTCAAAATTCTAAGCTGTCATAAATATAAAGGGAAGGGTAAACACCTTTAAATCCCTCCTGGCCAGAGGAAAAACCCTTTCAACTGTAAAGGGTTAAGAAACTAGGATAACCTCTCTGGCACCTGACCAAAATGACCAATGAGGAGACAAGATACTTTCAAAGCTGGAGGGGGGGGAAAAACAAAGGTTCTCTCGGTCTGTGTGGGTTTTTTTGCCAGGAACAGAAAAGGAATGGAGTCTTAGAACTTAGTAAGCAATCTAATTAGATATGGGTTAGATTCTGTTTTGTTTAAATGGCTGATAAAATAAGTTGTGCTGAATGGAATGTATATTCCTGTTTTTGTGTCTTTTTGTAACTTAAGGTTTTGCCTAGAGGGATTCTCTATGTTTTGAATCTGATTACCCTGTAAGGTATTTACCATCCTCATTTTACAGAGGTGATTCTTTTATTTTTTCTTCAATTAAAATTCTTCTTTTTGCTTTTTCATTGTTCTTAAGATCCAAGGGTTTGGATCGGTGTTCACCTATGCAAATTGGTGAGGATTTTTATCAGGCCTTCCCCAGGAAAGGCGGTGTAGGGTTTGGGAGGATTTTGGGGGGAAAGACGTTTCCAAGCAGGCTCTTTCCCTGTTATATATTTGTTAGACGCTTGGTGGTGGCAGCAATAAAGTCCAAGGGCAAAAGGTAAAATAGTTTGTACCTTGGGGAAGTTTTAAACTAAGCTGGTAAAAATAAGCTTGGGGGTTTTTCATGCTGGTCCCCACATCTGTACCCTAGAGTTCAGAGTGGGGGAGGAACCTTGACAACCTCTATGCACAGTGTGACCCTGGGATAAGCCTAGAGGGTGGTTCTGAGTGGGTCGGGCTGCTGACTGAAGGAAGTCTGGCTGTAAGGAAGAAGCTATTTATTTATTTATTTATTTATTTGGTGGGGGGCATGATAAAACCTGGATTTGTGCTGGAAATGGCCCAACTTGGTTATCATACACATTGTAAGGAGAGTGATCACTTTAGATAAGCTATTACCAGCAGGACACTGGGGTGGGAGGCGGTATTTTTTCATGCTTTATGTGTATAAAAAGATCTTCTACACTTTCCACAGTATGCATCCGATGAAGTAAGCTGTAGCTCACGAAAGCTTATGCTCAAATAAATTGGTTAGTCTCTAAGGTGCCACAAGTACTCCTTTTCTTTTTGCGAATACAGACTAACACGGCTGTTACTCTGAAACAGGGCAGAAAGTAATGGATGTAGCCCCAGTCCTCGTCATAGAGCATGTCAAAGAGACATTTGTCTACATGGTAGTGGATAGGCTGGATATCCCCTTAATCATTTTTGTTGCCATTTTCTGTACCTTTTCAATTTCTAATGTATCTTTTTTGAGATTGGGTGACCAGAACTGAATGCAATATTCAAGGTGTGGGGGTACCATGGATTTATATAGTGGCATTGTGATATTTTCTATTTTATTATCTATCCCTTTCCTAATGGTCCCATGGCCAATAGAGTTAAAGGTAATAAGACATTTTAAAACATAATGGGAATAAAATAATACCTAGGCTGGTATAGGTCTATTGCTCAATACAGATGGTAAAATCCTAAATAGTGATGCATATTTCTGTTTTGTATTTGGAATGACATGGGGATTACTCCTGGGGGAATTCTACGCCACTGCAAAAAACATAGAATTAATTTTCTAATTCAGAATTAATTTTCCTTGCCAAATTTTATTTTTCCTGAAGAATTTGTGATTTCCACCAAAATGATTCCTCTTGGTGGAAATAACAAATTTCAGCTCCCCCTGGGGGCTGGCAGCCAAGCCCCAATAATTTATACCCCAAAGTCCTAAAGGAATAGCTGAGGAGCTCTCTGATCCACTAATGTTAATTTAAAAAACAAATCTTGAAAAACTGGGGAAATTCCAAAGGATTGGAGGACTGTTAACATAATTCTAATATTAAAAAGTGTAAAGTGAATAACCCTGGTAGCTATAGACTAACTATCTTGACATCGATCCAAATAAAATAATGAAATGGTTAATTCAGGACTATCTACAAAGAATCAGAGGCTAAAATAATTAATTAATACCAGTCAAAAACATTGTTTCATGAAAAGCAGATCTTGTCAAACAAACCTGTTCTCTTTTTTTGATAAGCGCACAGGTCAACTGTCTTGATATAGTATACTTGGATTCGTCCAAAGCATTTCACTTAATACCACATGATATTTTGATTAAAAAACTTGCATTGCATGGAATTAACAGAGTAGGCATTAGATGGATTAAAAACGGTCTCATTGACAGGTCCCAAAATGTAGTTATTAATCGAGAGACATCAATGAGCAGGGCTATTACTTGGGGATTAGGTGTTGGTCCAACAGTAGTCAATATTTTTATCAGTGATCTAGATGATAATATAAAAAAATCTTTGCTGTAAAGTTTGAAGATGACAGATGGGTGGGTTAGTAAATGATGAGGTAGATAGGTTATTGTTACAGAGTGATTTGAATTGCCTGATTAAATGGTCACAATCCAACAAAATGTGTTTTAATACAGCCAAATGCAGTATAATACATCTAGCAACAAAGAGTGTTGGCTATACCTGCAGGATGGAGGACTGTCTTGGAAAGCAGTGTCTCAGAGAAGGAGTTGGGGGTTATTGCAGACAACTGCCTCAACATATGCTCTCAGTACAATGTTCTGGCAAAAAGGGCTAATGTGATCTTGGATGTGTAAAAAGGGACTATCAAGTAGAAGTAGGGAAGTGACTTTGCCTCTGTACACGGCATTGGTAAGACTACTGCTGGAATACTTTGTCCAGTCCTGGTGACCACAGTTCAGTCAGGATGTGGTAACACTGGAGAGAGTTCAAAGGAGGGCCAGAAAAATGGTCACAGAGGTGTCAAACAAGCCTTACGATGTGAGGCTTCAGGAGTTCAATCTATTCGGCTTCTCAAAGAGAAGTTGAGTGGTGACTCAATCATTGTAATAGAGGTCCTAACACACAGAAAAGATACCTGACAGCGGGGAGCTTTTCAATTTTAAAGATGTAACCCTTCTGCCTGTCAGAGTTGGCAGCAACAAGGGCCGAGTATCTAGGGGTTCCATTCCAATAACAGAATGCAAAACCAGCTCGAGCCCCCACCCAGTAACCCGGGACAAATATATACCACCCCCGCTGGGCGCTTCCAAGAGGCAATACTTTCCCTCTCGCAAGCACAGAGTCAGAGTGTACCAAAAGCCTTTTAATAACAGAGAGAAATAATGTGGCATTATGTTGGGGAGACACCACCAACAGGATTCATAACACAACCCATGAGCAAAAAACCCATCCCAAGCAAATTGGGGCATGTCCTTTCCCTTTGGTTCTTGAGTCCAGCAACCCAAAATCTCCCAAAGTCCTAAAAGTCCAACAACCCAAAAGTCTTTGCCCCTGGTCAGTGCAGCCCCAGAGTTCAAAAGTTTATCTGCAGAGATTAACCTCCCAACCTGGGTGGAGATGTGGGGGGGGGGTTAAGGGCACCTTACATGGTCCAAAGCCGATCGCCCCACCTCTCCATAGGGCTCCGCTCCTCTTGCCATCCCACAAATCGCTCCGCTCTGCCAGCTGCTCCCATGAGCTGCTCCAGACATCCTACAAACTGCTCCACTCCACCAGCTGCTCTGCTCTGCCAGCCGTCCCATGAGCTACTCCAGCTGTCCCACAAACTGCTCTGCTCCAAGAGCCGCTCTGCTCTGCTCTGCCAGCCACCCCACAAACTGCTCTGCCCTATATCTTCAGACTCCCCCACTACTTAACACAACACTCAGTGATTTCAGCTCTTAGTAAGTTTAGCTCTTTTGTGATTTCAGCTTCTAGCAGGGGAGTCTCAGTACTAGTGCACCATTGGCCCAAAGTGAATTCTGCTCAGCAGCCTGTAACTAGACTCCTAATAGAATCAAAATTAGCTCTGATTTTCCACAGTGGAGAGAGAAGGAAGTGCAATTAGCATACAAGGCCCTCACCATAGGACCCATACACCAAGTATTAATACCTGTCTCTAGCCTCTCTCCATTCACTGGGTTTTGGAACCCATGACCCTTGCCTAGCGAGTACTACTTAGTTGATGGTGAGACCCTCCATCATAACAAAAGGCCAAGTACAGTTCCACTGTCCTTGATCCACATAATCAGGATAATAACAGTTTATTCCTTCTCCAATAACAGAGAAACTGGGGCTCCTACAGCAGCCAAAGTGACCGTCTAGGCGGGGAGGGTGTACCTATGCAAATGAGATTAGCCCCTGAAGTTCTTTTCCACAACCCACCATGACTCACCACCAGATGTCAGGGTAGATCTCATCCTGATTCTGCTTACATAGACAAAGGCAAACAAGATCCAATGGCTGGAAGTTGAAGTTAGACACATTCAACCTTGAAATAAGATGCAGTTTCCTAGCAGTGAGGATAATTAAGCATTAGAACAACTTAGCAGGGGTGGTGGTAGACCTACCATTGCTTCAAGTCTTTAAAATGAGATTAGATATTTTTCCTAAAGGCATACTTTAATCCAGCTTCTGAGAAACATTCAACAGCCTGCGTATGCAGGAGGTCAGACTAGATCTGTGGTTGTCAAACTTTTTTGGGCTCAAGACCCATTTGTACATATTTATAGTCTGTCGTGACCCAGTAAATTGTCTGGGATGGAGGCCTGGGGTGGTTTTGGCCGTATCTTGCCTCTCCTCCCTCAAGGGGTTGTGTCCTGCCGGCACTTAGAGCTGTAACTGGGCATTTTAGCGCCTGGAGCAAGCAAGCATATTTCTCTCCCCCACTCCTTTTCCCCCCTGTTATTTTTCTGCCCCAAGGGGATGCATGGGGGTGGGGTGCAGGGTCATGTGTCCATCCCAGATTTTTTGGTTGCACCCCCTGAACCCAGATAGGCTGGGTGGTCTGCTGAGGTGAGTCAGGGGCATAAGTAACCCTCCCTCTCCAAGCCCTGCTGTGCAGGGCTGGCCTGACCCCCCCCCCCGTCCATTTTTCTGCCTTTGTGATTTTGCACCCTGGATGGCTGCCCCGCTCGCCCTGTCCTGGGTACAGCCCTGCCAACACTCACCCCACAGTGGTGGCTCCTGCAGCTCCTGTGCTGTGGGGCTGGCTGGGCTTGCTTTCTGCTTCGGGTGTTGCAACCTCTGGAGTTGCAGTGTTGCTCAGGTTTGGCCCTGCTCCCCTGACTGGACCAAATTAGTTTGAGTGGAGTTGTGACCTTGCTCATGGGTTGCAGTGCCACTCACTCAAAATTGGTCTCCCTGTATTCCCATTATCATGATGGCTGAGCCAAACCTGAGTAGCACTGGGACCCCAGAGGTAGCAGTGCCTGGAACAGGGAAGTGAGCCCAGCCAGACCCATGGGACAGGAGCTACAAGAGCTGCCCCCTAATCCTTTGAAACATTCTGGTGACCCAATTTTGGGTCCTGACCCATGGATTGAGAAATCCTGGACTAGATGATCATAGTGGTCCCTTCTGGATTTAGAATCTATGAATCTATGCCATACCCACTCATATCCCACATCAAGCCCTCCCTCCTCCATTTCTCTCTATCTGTGGTAGAGAGTGAGGTGGGAAATGTGCTTACCTTTGGAGGACAGAATGGTCTTTGTGCCTGTCCAGCTCTGCTATGGACATCACAGTAGACTGTGCAGTGTTTTGTCCATCCATTGACTAGGCCATTATTGAAGACTAGCTTTAATTTAAACAGACCTGACATACTAGCATGTGGGAGCAGTTTCTACCTTGTTATACCCATGCAGACAAATGCAAATGAGCAGAAATTGGATCATGTGGGCTACAAAATAAAATAATCTTCACTCGGGGCCAGATTCTGAGCTCCTTTATACCCTGTGAGGGTTATACGTGGTGAGTCAGACAAAAAATTGTCCCTAGCGCTGCCCTGAATATGTCTGCTGAGGATAACTTTCCTCTTATTCATGAGGTAATTTCCATTGAAATGGTTTGTTTGTCTTTATTAAAAAATATAAGCAAATAGAAATAAATCTGGGCAGGGGAGGGAAGAAAACACATTTAATGGAGCCATGAGTCACTGTGCTTAGATGAATGGTGATCCGAAACATATATTAAGAATGCTTCCACACTTTAGCACAATGCATTAAGAAAAGTCACACTGGGTTTGAACTTACTCTCACACCCACTCTAAAGAGGATGCAACTCCTTTGACTTCAACAGGAGTGGCTCCTGATTTATGCTGGAATGAGATCAGAATGGATCCCTTTCTATCTGTTTAAATAACATCCACAGTATTATCATTGTCTGATAAATAACTTCAGTATCCAGAACAACAGTACAGAAGAACCCAAGAACAGCTACCACAGTATAACTCTAAAATTCAAAGCTGCCCGAGTTAGCACTTGACAGTTGTGTTTTAAAAGTAAACTCTTGCAATTACCAAGAATCATAATTCCTCCCCCTCATAAAAACAGTCCCAGTAACACATAAATGGCGCTTAAAATAGCTATTTTTACACCCAGAATTCACTCATAAAACTTCAGTACCCAGTGAGAAATAGCTATATCTGTCATAAACCTCCAGGCAAATAAACTTCAAATTGATGTGGATGATGTTAAAATTAAATCCCTCTGGGCTTTATTATTCACATTGCAATTCTGCTGTGAGGCAAAAGATAGGCACTGCAAATGGAACACTATCAGTTATGTGGTTTTAAAAGTGAAATTTGAGAAACAATTCTTTTATTTTTAAAGTGGAGGATGTTTACAGAACTATTTAAATAGATTTGTAGGTACTGCAGCAATGATGGAATTAATAAAATTATGAAAAACAGTTGGTATTAGGGGATAGTTTAATCAGGCCAAACTCTTCTTTCAGTTACACAGACTGGGGTTGCATGGTATAAAAGAAAATTTGGCCCACTTTAACTAAAAAGAAGGATCAGTGCTAGATAGCTTGATCATAAACAAAGCAACTTTCTAGCAACCACTCAAACAATGTTGTTTCAAATTATTTCCAAAGCACCTTAGATTTTAGAAAGCTTTTCTAAGCAAATACTCATGTAATAGACTAGCAACAGGGTTGCTTTACTTTCTCTTTGTGGGAGGATTTAAGGGACAATTCTCCTCTTATGCTCTACGCCACTGTGAATCCATTGGCCACTATGTTGTTACTCTTGATTTACAGTGTAGGAAAAAGCAGTTCTTAGGTGGCGGCCCCAAGGAAACTTGTGCTTTACAAAGAAAATGTAATGAACTGAAATAGACCTTTGGATGGGAAGTGGGGAAAGCTACATGGGCATAATGTAGCAGGATGCAGAAGGCAGGAATGCATCATATTGTGGCAGCAATGGTGGGCTCTACAGTATGTGTCCGATATATTCACTTCCATCGAAGTGCACAAAAACAAAGGAAATGTTCAGCATAGATAAAACCACTCATAGGCATCAACTCCATGGGTGCCCTGGGGCTCAAGCACCTACAGAAAAAAAGAGGGGGTGCTCAGCACCCACAGACCATGGCCCCACCCATGCAATGCCTTGAGGCCCCACCCCCCACTTGACCTCTTTCCTCATGGGGCTGCTCGTGCTGCTCCTCTTCCTGTTCTCACTCAACCTCTTCCCCCAAGGCTCCTGCCGTTCACTCCTCTTTGCCCCCTCCTCCCGTCACTCGCCCTTAAGCCAGGAGGGGGCAGAAAGAAGCGAGTGGTGGGGAGAAGCTTGCGGGGGGCCGCAGAGGAGCGGGCGGAAGGCGCTTTGGGGAGGGATCTCAGGGGCAGAGAGGAACAAGCAGGCGGCGGGGGGGGGATGCCTCAGGGGTGGAGAGTAGCGAGTGGGCAGGGGTTGCCTCAGGGGTGGAGAGGAGCGAGTGTGCCGGGGGGGGTGCCTTGGGGGCAGAGAGGAGCGAGTGAGCAGGCAGGGGCGGGAAGAGGCCGAGTGGGAGCAGGGATGGAACACCCACTGTCAAAAACAAAAGTCAGCACCTGTGAAACAGATATGCCAAACCTGCAAAAAAATGCAGAAATTGGGCAATTAAGCCAAAAACAAGGCTTAATTGGCTCGTGAGTTGCTTGTTGGCTAGTTTTTGGCTTGTAGCTTGTTGTTTCTTTTTTTTTTTTTTTTTGATTGGTTCAAAAGGGATGGGGGGAGAGAGTCAGGGGTGCACAGTGGGCCCACCAAAACAGTCCCAGACTGCACACTGGGGGGATCTAGTCACATAGAGTGTTGGGTTCTTAGGGACTGGCTTGTTTTGGCCTTGTTTTGAAATGGGACTAGCTTGATTTTTGGCTTACTGTGAAAGTCGGGGTGCTTATTTACCACGTGAAAGTTGGCAACTGTGCTGTGAAATCACTCCAATTTAAGAAGTTGGATGTCAGATTCCAAAGCCCACAGATTATATAGAACATCTGTCTCTAGTGATTGACCCGGAAATATAAAATGAGGTGGTATGTTGAATGTCCTAGGGGGGCCTGGAAGGTTACAGGTAGCAAACACACAGGAGCAATCATTCCTCCTTGCTTCATCTTATTATGCAGAAAGAATTATTACTATTCTTTAACTAAATTAATAAATTAACAGTGTTACCTCATTTTAAGTAGGTCAAGTGCCCACTGGGAGGGATTATAGCCAGACCTGCTCAATTGGGGTTTATTTTATCTGCACTTCTGGATACAAATAAGGCTAAAGAAGACACTCCTGCAGCATCCTATGTACCATTGACTTCTTATAGGACTAGCTATTGATAATCTAAATAGAAAATCCGAGCCAGGCCTGAGCTGGACAGTTTGGATCCTACTGCAAAACTCAGCACTTGTTCTGATCCCAGGTAGCTGTTCAGGCTCATGTCTATAAGAGCCTACTCCTGCACTCACAGTAGTAAGTGGGAGTTTTGGTAATGGCTTCCATGGGAGCGGGAGCAGGCTCAAACCGAGGGCCTTATTCTGAAAATCTTTATGTGTTTGATTAACTTTAAAGTTTACTCATGTGCACTGGTGTTTACAGTATGAGGCTCTGATTCAGTTACCCTTAAGTCTGCAGGCTCTATTCTCGCATCTCCTGTTTATATGTGTTGAGAACCAACTGCTTGTATTAATTAGCGATTCAAGCTAGCAGGAGAGAGAATAGAGTTCAGACAGAATGAGAATCTGACCTAAAATCTTTACCCCAAACCTTTGGGGAGGTTTGAAAATTTTGGGCTCACTTTTCTGTCCTCTCCAACGTAATTTTCAGTTCTGCCTCTGCATCATCTGGCTCTGTCTGGGGATGGAAGAAGCAGCATTATAATGCTATGGGAAGCTGCCATTGCAATATATGTTACAGTCATAAGCAAGACGTCTCAGGTTTGTCCAATAAATCCAGTTCTTCTCAGCCTTCCAGCTGGTGAACTGGGTTTGGAGAAGTAATAAGAGCTGAGGGAGAGTGGGTGATTTAGCTAAAGTGCATTAAGTTAGTCCCTGTGCAGGACCTCAGATAACATGATTTTAGCTAGATCATGCTTTACCAAAACCACTCCCCTGCCAAGCTCTTGACACTTAAGCTTCTCTTTGCTCACTGGCCTTCTCTTGAAGGATTTCCTATGGAAAATTCCCACAGAAGAAAATCTCTGTTAAAAGTTCTCCACAGAGACATATGCTGAAGAGACTGTAGCATGGGGGTACTCAATAGGCAGCTCACAGCCCAAATCCAGATTGCCCAATGCTTTTGAATGGACCCCGAAATCTTTTGATTTAATTATCATTATTATTGTTATTTTTGTATTATTTTCTCTGGAGTCTGGACCTTCACTATACCTTGACCAAGAAATTTGAACCTTGACAAAAAATGATTGATTACCCCTGCTGTAACAGATTTAATCAGTTTATCATCTGTATTGTTTTGTTTAATATTTTCTTTTCCTTTCTTTGATAATAAAATAGCCAGGGTTAATATTTGTGATTTTGTTTGGTTTTAATCATGGCGTTCCATAAGGCATGTAAAAGTACCCCTGTAACTAAGTAGTAGGAGCCACACCCCTGTGAAACAATGAGTAAGAGTCGGCTGGCCATTTCTTGTTTCTCTAAAATAAATATTTTTAGTAATTTTTAAAATAAAATTACTTAGCATCCAACAACTTAAAATTCCTCCTTTCTACCACAAGAAGTTGCTTGTAAGTGCAGAGCCTGTGATAAGCTCAGCACATTATAATACAATAGAGTTGGTTGAAAAGGTTCTGATCAAAGACTTTTTCTCTCAGAAAATGTTTTATCAAAAACTAATTTTTCCACAGGGGAAAAAACCTCACATGTAATGACATTCTTTATTTTCTGAATTTTTTTTAACTGAAGGGTTTGGGGGATACACACCTTTTTCTGAGTGGTAGCCATGTTAGTCTGTATCAGCAAAAGCAATGAGGAGTCCTTGTGGCACCTTAGTTAGTCTCTAAGGTACCACAAGGACACCTTTTTCTGAATTTTCAAAATCCCAAATGTACTGCAGATGTGCACCAGTGTCACAGTTCAAAGATCTAGTCTACTTACACTAATTTTACACTCGTGTAAATCTTTTGACTTCAGTTGTGTTACTCCTGATTTACACCAGTATTAGCATCAGGAAAATCTCACCCATCTTTCTTTGACCTATTCCGCATTGGTATTATGTATCCATCTATAAATCAATTTGGCCTGTTTTTAAAAAATGTATATTGTGGCCAGCTGTACCACTTCCAGAGATGGAACACCTCTTATAGCGCAAGTGTAACACAGGCAGACCATAGTTGTCGTTGGGTGGGATTGAACCTGGGACCTCAGTACATGAGCTAAAGGCCACCTGGCCCTCAGCTAAAGCTGCAGCAGACGCATTAATCTCTAAGTGGTCTTGGTGCCACTAGAGTGAACAGAGCACCACACCAGAGGTTGTGTGGATTACACAAGCACATCACACTTCTAGCTAGTCCTGGGGTTTTCATTTATCTGGCATTTGCAGAAAGGATTATTCACACCTTCCCCAAACTGAGAAACAGGAGACTAGAAAGGTAATTTTAAACTCTTAAGCAGTGTTTTTCATGGGACTAAGAATTTGCTCATAATGACAACACAGCATGAGACCTCTGAGAAGGTAACTAGCACAAACACAAAAGTGGTCAGGAAGGCAGATGTGACCCTTTGGGGTTCACCCAGGCCAGTAAGGGGTTCAGTCAACATGAGCTTTGCAACACTGGGTGCATTAAATGTTATGCTGCTGTGGCTCACAGCCTGGACACCAACAGGAGGCACAGAAGCAGGCCGGTCACACCCTGGCTTCTACTGCTCAGTTACCTCTTGCAGAGGAACCTCAAAAACACTTCCAAGACTGAGTTCTCCCCCAGGAACCTCTTTCTGCAGTGCATAGCCCCTCTGACTGTAGCACTCACAAAAGCTTATCAAGTTTACTGCCTGTCAAGGTTCCTCCCCCACTCTGAACTCTAGGGTACAGATGTGGGGACCTGCATGAAAACCTCCTAAGCTTACTTTTACCAGCTTAGGTTAAAACTTCCCCAAGGTACAAATTAATTTTATCCTTTGTCCTTGGAATATCCACTGCCACCACCAAACTCTAACTGAGTTTACTGGGAAACGTAGTTTGGACACATCTTTCCCCCCAAAATTCTCCCAACCCTTGCACCCCACTTCCTGGGAAAGGTTTGGTAAAAATCCTCACCAATTTGCATAGGTGACCACAGACCCAAACCCTTGGATCTGAGAACAATGAAAAAGCATTCAGTTTTCTTACAAGAAGACTTTTAATAGAAATAGAAGTAAACAGAAGTAAAGGAATCACCCCTGTAAAATCAGGATGGTAGATACCTTACAGGTTAATTAGATTCAAAACATAGAGAACCTCTCTAGGCAAAACCTTAAGTTACAAAAAAGACACATAGACAGAAATAGTCATTCTATTCAGCACAATTCTTTTCTCAGCCATTTAAAGAAACCATAATCTAACACATACCTAGCTAGATTACTTACTAAAGTTCTAAGACTCCATTCCTGGTCTACCCCCGGCAAAAGCAATGTACCGACAGACACAGATCCTTTGTTTCTCTCCCTGCTTTTGAAAGTATCTTGTCTCCTCATTGGTCATTTTGGTCAGGTGCCAGCGAGGTTACCTTTAGCTTCTTAACCCTTTACAGGTGAGAGGATTTTTCCTCTGGCCAGGAGGGATTTTAAAGGGGTTTACCCTTCCCTTTATATTTATGACACTGCCCCTTCAAAGAGACAGTACACAGCAGCCTATTAGCTCAACTGGGGTTAACAAAAGCTTTCCCTTCAATCGTTGCTCTGAGGGCTAGTCCACACTACTGCGCTATATTGGTGACTGGTGAAGACATGCTATGCTGACGGGACAGTGTTCTCCCGTTGGCATAATTACACCACTTCAACAAGAGGCGGAAGCTACATTGGTGGGAGAGAGTGTCTCCCGCCGACGTAGCATGGTGTGAACACTACTTCAAGTCGATGTAACTTGGCATTACTCAGGGAGTGGCTTTTTCACGTAAGTTACATTGACCTAAGTGATAGTGTAGACAAGCCCTGAGTTGGCTTACAGTAAAAGTAAAGCAAGTATGGTAACAAAAAGGATACAGGTTTAAGTGCTACCAAATAGAAGGAACTGGAATAGAAATGGTTACAGATGTAAGCAGTGTCAGGATGAGCTCCACCCTGACATCTGGTGGTGAGGTGTGGCAAGTTGTGGAAAAGAACTTCAGGGGCTGACCTCATTTGCATAGGCACACCCACCCCGCCTAGAATGAGGCCATAACTGCCCAAATGGTCACTTTGGCTGCTGTGGGATCCCCAGTGTCTCTGTTATTGGGGCAGGAAGAATAAATTGTTATTACCCTGATTATGGGAACTGTGCTTGGAACTGTACTTGGCCTTTTGTTATGATGGAGGGACTCACCATCAACAAAGTAGCACTCGCTAGGCAAGGGTCATGGGTTTTAAAACTCTGTGAAGAGAGAGTGTCTGGGGACAAGTATTAGTACTTGGTGGTATGGGCCCCTTGGTGAGGGCCTTACATGCTAATTGCACTTCCTCCTTTCTCCACTGTGGAATATTAGAGCTAATTTTGATTCTATTGGGAGTCTAGTTACAGGCTGCTGAGCTCACTTTGGGTTAATAGTGCACCAGCACTGAGGCTCCCCTACTACAAGCTGAATTCACCAAAGAGCTGAGCTGAAATCACTGAGCGTTGTGTTAAGTAGTGGGGGAGCCCAAAGATATATTGTGGAGCAGTTTGCAGGACAGCTGGAGTGCCTTGTGGACAGGCTGGTGGAGCAGCTCGTAGGATGGCGGGAGCTGCTGGTGGGACGCGGAGCAGTTCGTGGGACGACGGGAGCTGCTCTTGGGCTGCAAGGCGGAGCTGAGCGAAGGAGTTCGTGGGGCGGCTGGCGGAGCAGAGCGGAGGCCTATGGAGCTGTGGGGCGGTCAGCTTCAGATCATGTAAGGTGCCTCTTACCCCCGTCCCATCTCCACCCAGGTTGGGAGGTAAAGCTCCACAGATAAACTTTCGAACTCTGGGGCTGCCCTGACCAGGGACAGAGACTTTTGGGTCATTGGACTTTTGGGACTTTGGGTGATTTGGGGTTGCTGGACTCAAGAACCAAAGGGAAAGGGGCATGCCACAATTTGCTTGGGGTGGGTTTTTTGCTCATGGGTTGTGTTATGAATCCTGTTGTTGGTGTTTCCCCAACATAATGTCACATTGTTTCTCTCTGTTATTAAAAGGCTTTTTGCTACATTCAGACTCTGTGCTTGAGAGAGGGGAAGTATTGCCTCTTGGAGGCGCCCAGCGGGGGTGGTATATATTTGTCCCAGGTCACTGGGTGGGGGCTCGAGCCGGTTTGCATTGTGTTATTGGAATGGATCCCCTAAATATTGAACCCGGCCCTTGTTGCTGCCAACTCTGACGGGCAGAAGGGTTACACAAATAAACAAAAGTGAAAATATGCTATTAAGACTGAAACTCAACTTGAACTAGAGTCTCTGGTACAGTCTTCTCACTACAGTGAGAGTGAGTTTTTGGTTTTCTTTGTCTCCTCAGGTGAAGGATAATTTAAGGGTGCTCTCCATCTCTTCTTCATGTCCAGTAAACCTTAGAACTGTATTCTTCTGAAGCATATCTCCTGACGAAGGCCCTTTCCCTTGTTGGATATAGATGCTGTCTGGTGTAGTTGCAATGCTGGTTTCTCCTGCACTGGTGATTTTTACAATGCAAGTGATCTTCCTGCAATCTCTGATATAAATGAATAGCCCACTGACCTTGGCAACACCGGGCTATTGGCCCCTTTCCTTTGTCTGGAAAAAGCTGTTTATCAGCTTCCCCCGCTACATCTGGTGTAAACTCATTTTAGTCACATATTTCCAGCACGTCTGTATAATTCTCTGTGGCTTAACTGTGTGTATCTTATGCAAGAATAGTAATGATGAATTAGTTATTAATTTTCTAATACTACTGTTACGTGACGCTTTTTGGATAAATATCATGACAACAATATTTGAGGTGCATAGAGTATGTCAGGCCTGACAAGAGTTGCTGAAACCAATGGGCCTCTGTGACACACTTCCCCACTGACACTGATGCAGTCGGATAAGCAACTGGCTACTCCGTAGGCATCGGTTCAAAGTGCCCTGAACCCATAGATTAAGGGGCACCTTCCCCCATCAACATGGATTCTCCACAGCGGTTGCTTCACACCCATCTGAGTCACCAGGTCAAGGTTCTGTCACCCCCAAAGGTGTGAAACCAGATTGCTTACCACCCTAAGTTTGCCCTGCTCCCAGTGGAATTCTGGCCCATAGCTACACTTAGCTGGGCCAATATCTTTCCACACACAGCTGTCAGTGGAGTCCGAGACCACAGCTATTTCCTAGCTGTACCAGGGACTCTGCATCCAGCAGTTTTTGGTCCACAGTATCTTCCAGCTGTACTTCAGTTTCCCTCCTCACCACGGAATTCTGGCCCACAGCCACATGCAGCTATGCCAGTGTCTGTCCACACTCAGCAGCCTTTCCCAGAAGGGTCCTGGCCCCCAACTATTTACCTAGCTGCGCTAGGATCCCACTGCTCCTAGAAGATCCTGGGTCACAGCCCAGCTCTGACTCCATTCACCTGGAAGGGTTCTCCCCTCTGAGTTGGCCTATGAAGTCCCGATGCTCAACCCTATCATTACAGAAAATAACACATCAAGAAAAAACACAACCCCGTTCCCAGTCAGAATCCCAGAAATACCTTTCTTGTCCATCAGGACTCAGACTACAGGCAGAGTGATGGGTCCACCTATCTGTTTGTCTGTTAGCCCCATATCAGGCACAGCATTGTGTCCTTCCTCCTGGGTCCTACGGGTATGACTTTACCTCCTTCTGTTCAAGCTGCCTGCATCTGTCCTGGTCAGCAAGCTTCTGTTGCTCTCACTCTGCCCCCTCACTCTGACACTGGCCTCCAGCTCCATCCGTCTCTCCTCCATTAGCTGCTTTTTCCACTCCCGCCTCCCTAACTCTGTATCTCTTGCCATTGCTGCTGCCCCGGCTGGATCATCTAGGGAGCCATCTGCTTGGTTTCTTGCATGCCCAGTAGGAGAAAAAGGGACTCTTTCATAGACTAGAATCGTAGACTATCAGGGTTGGAAGGGACCTCAGGAGGTCATCTAGTCCAACCCCCTGCTCAAAGCAGGGCCAATCCCCAATTTTTGCCCTAGATCCCTAAATGGCCCTGTCAAGGTTCCTCCCCCACTCTGAACTCTAGGGTACAGATGTGGGGACCTGCATGAAAAACCTCCTAAGCTTATCTTTACCAGCTTAGGTCAAAACTTCCCCAATGTTGGGAACACTGGGGCATGGCCACTAGGTAACTCGAGGGGATGGAAGACCACGAGTGTCGATGAAGCCCCCTCGCACTAGGCCCCTGTGTCCTTGCCCCCCCCCTCCTGCCTGGAGGCACTCGCAGCAGTTATGCTGAGAATCTGCAACAGTATGTTGCAGAGTCAGACTGCCTGAAACTAAGCAAGGCCAAACAGGGGAGATATGGAAGAACAATGCTGAATAAAGCAGCTTTATGTATAGTTTAACAAATGATACAGAGAATCAGGGAACTAGCTGGGAACTGGATTGGCTGGCTATATGGATACTTGGAGCAGCTTGCTATTGGATAAGTATGCTGGGAAAAAGGATGTATAAAAGCCTGTGTAACTTCCTGCTCTGTTGTACAGGATTTGAGATTCAAATCTCCCTGTACCTTTTTGAAGCTTCAAATAAACTTTTCTGCTTCTCCACCCCGTTGTGATTATTGGGTGTAGCACACCGGGTAACGAACCAACTCAAGCTGTTGTTCAGCCTCTCGGCACTGGGTGCCGGCAACAGCTTTTGGCGTCCCTGGGTGGGCGACGAGGCTGCAATTTAGCCTTGCCCGGACCCCTCCTGGAGGTCGAGGATTGTGGCAAGAACCGACGCCCAGCGCGCACCGGTGAGTTCATCGGGGGCCTCGGAGGAGACGCGATTTGATCGACCCCAGAGGGCACAACGGTGCAACGCACTCATATAGTGGAGAAGCTGTTGTGGACCACGGTGAAGAACCGGTCCCTTAGACGTGGGGGAGGAGCAGCTGAAGGCCATGGTGAAGAACCGGTCCCTTGGATCAGGTAGGAACCTTTTAAAATCCGGATTATATGCTCTGTTGGAACCTGGGGACGCCCAGAGTTACCCTGTAGGTATGGGACAGGGACAGAGCTCAGAGGTTAGGGCACGGTGTACGCCCCTAGAGTGCATTCTAGCAAACTGAAAGGTATTTGGTGCGGATCCAATGACTAAGAGCCAATTAAAACGATTCTGTACAGTTGACTGGCCTCAATATCAACTAGAGGACCAGGAGTGGTGGCCACCAGGAGGGTCAATTAATTACAACACGATCCTCCAATTAGTTTTGCTTTGTCAGTGAATGGGTAAATGGAATGAATATTTGTATGCACAAGCATTTATGGCTTTAAGAAATAGAAAAGAGCTGTAATTCTTCAAAGTTGTAATTTAACTCCGACTGGTTCGGTAGCAGCTAATGTTAGTCCCCAGACCCCCACCCCCACTGTAATGGCAGAGCCGGTGTCCCCTTCGGCCCCTACACCCACACCTTGTAAGTCCCCAATGGTTGGCCTATACCCCTTAATCACCGAAACTAAAGTCGCCCGGTCTGGATCAGACAGGCATCCTGCCACAACTATGCAGGTTTATACTCATGTGCCCTTTAATCCTGTGGATTTGGCTGCTTTCAAAGCACAGGCAGAAGAGTTTTCCACCAACCCAAGCAGGTTTATTTCAGTCTTTGAGGGGTGCCTCAGTAGTCACAAGCCGGTTGAGACGACTGTAATATCCTCCTGAGAACCCTGTTGTCTGAGGTGGAGAGGGATCAGGTTACAGCTAAGGCAAGGGGAGAGTGCAAGCAAAAAAAAAAGAAAGGAAGCTATCTGTCAGGTTACTACCCCAAGTAACCGTAAGCGGCTCAGGGCATTTCTGGGTATGGCAGGCTTTTGCAGGATATGGATCCCAGAGTTTGGACTGTGGGCTAAACCCCTGTACGACTGTGTAAAAGGAGCAGATCATGACCCCTTCTATTGGACCCCAGAGGCTGACAGGGCATTTAAAATCCTGACAAGAAAATTGATGGAAGCCCCGGCTCTGGGCCTGCCAGATCTCTCTAAGCCGTTTCAGTTGTATGTACATGAACGAAGGGGGGTGGCCCTAGGAGTGCTTACACAGCTGTTAGGAGCATGGAAGCGTCCTGTGGCTTATTTTTCTAAGCAATTGGATCAGGTTGCAAAGGGTTGGCCGGCATGTTTACGCAGCTACTGCCCTATTGCTTGAGGAAGCCGAGAAGCTAACATTGGGAGGGGTTATGCAAATCTATACTCCCCGTATGGTCCGAGTCTTATTGGATGCAAAGGGAGGGCTTTGGCTCACCCAGGCTCGGATTGCTCGGTACCAGGCTAAGCTGTTAGAGAACTCTGAAGTCACCCTACAGCCTTGCCCCTCCCTTAACCCAGCCACTCTCTTGCCAGAAACAGAGGAACAGAAACGTGACTGTTTAGAGATCATAGATGTCCAGTACTCCAGCCGTCCGGATTTAAAGGATGTACCTCTCCCAAATGCAGATTATGAGTGGTACACTGATGGTAGCAGTACTGTAATAGATGGGCAAAGGAGGGCGGGTTATGCTGTTGTGACCCTCCACGACACTGTGGAAGCTGAAGGTTTACCTGCTGGGACCTCTGCCCAGCTTGCCGAACTAATAGCCCTGACCCGTGCACTTGAACTGTCAAAAGGAAAGCGGGTCAACATTTTTACTGATTCAAAGTATGCTTTTGGTGTGCTGCATGCTCATGCTGGCCTATGGAAGCAAAGGGGAATGCTGACAGCCCAAGGCTCCCCAGTCAAGTACGGGCCCCAAATCCTCCGGCTCCTAGAAGCCGTACAACTCCCCTCGGAAGTGGCGGTGGTACACTGTAAAGCCCATCAAAGGGAGGATCAAGATGTGGCCAGAGGTAACGCCTGGGCAGATAGAGAGGCTAAGCATGCTGCCACCCTGCCATCCCCTCAGACTGAGAACGCCCATATGCATGCCCTTATCCCATCAGTAGGGGAGCTTCCAACCCCTCAGTACTCTGGGGAGGAGAGACAGCTAACTGACAAACTCGGTCTCTGGGAAAAGGAGGGATGGCTCCATTCCCCAGGGAAGGGAAGGTCCTCTTACCAAAGGGCCTAATCCGGCCAGTGCTGCAGAAACTACATCAAACCACTCATGCTGGCAGGGAAGCACTTATCCAACTAATGGGAAAATACTTTATCACTTCCGGACTCCGACCCCTGGCTGCCCAGGTACAAGCGGACTGCTTAGTCTGCCAAAAGAATAACCCCCGACCGGGACATCCTGTGCCACCAGCTGCCCTAGAACCCACTCCGGGCCCCGGACAACTGTGGCAAATAGACTTTACTGAGTTTCCCCGGACCCAAGGGTTCAAATATCTCCTTGTCATAGTAGATCGGTTCAGCGGATGGCCAGAAGCCTTCCCATGCCGTAACTGCACTGCCAGGACAGTGGCCCTCAAGTTTGTTAAGGAGATCATTCCTCGCTTTGGACTCCCCCTGTGGATGGAATCTGACAATGGGACACACTTCACGTCAAAAATCAGTCAAAGCATCTCACATGCCTTACAGATCCCCTGGAAACTCCATATGCCCTGGAGACCGCAAGCCAGTGGTGTAGTGGAGCGTACCAATCAGACCCTTAAACGGCATCTCTCAAAAGTGTGCCAAGAAGCCTCACTGCGATGGCCTGATGCTTTGCCCCTCGTCCTACTCCGTATCCGCGTTCTCCCAAAGGGTAGATTAGGGCTCAGTCCCTTTGAAATTATGTTTGGAAGGGCATGGCCCATGAATGGCACCGCGGTTCTGTCAGGGGAATGGGAGTTGGGTAATGTTTTTTTGTCACAGTATATGTGTTCCCTGTCTGCTGTTCTCTTGTCTCTTCACAGGTATACCAAGGATTCCCAGCCTCCCCCCTTGGACTCTCCCGTTCACTCCTTACAGCCCGGTGACTCTGTGCTTGTTCGCACCTGGAAAGACGAGCCTCTCCAGGAAAAGTGGAAAGGACCCTATACCGTCCTGCTGATCTCCCATACAGCAGCAAAGATCGAGGGACACAAGAACTGGATCCATCACTCTCGTCTGAAGGCCGTACCCGCCCCCTCGTCAACAGAACAGTGGACCGTCCAACCTGCTGACTCCTCATCTAGTGACGATCTTGGGCTAAAGCTACTGTTTAAAAGACACAAATAGCGGGCTGGGGTTTGTCGTCTTGGCTTGGTGGTTTATTTAGCCTGCTATTGAAATTTCTCTTTCCTGTATTGCTTGTATTACTGGTATTATGCTGTGCGGTATCATGTGTCAGGGCCCTTTTGCAAAAGTTAATAAGTCATTCTCTTCGGGGCTATCACAAAGTGCTTATGCAAAGTTATATTGTAAAGAAATAAGTAGCCCACGTGAGAAAACTCAGAGCCAAGGCTGTTGAGTGTTCTCAAAGGGGGGAGTTGTTGGGAACACTGGGGCATGGCCACTAGGTAACTCGAGGGGATGGAAGACCACGAGTGTCGATGAAGCCCCCTCGCACTAGGCCCCTGTGTCCTTGCCCCCCCCCCTGCCTGGAGGCACTCGCAGCAGCTCTGCGTGCTAGGCCCAAGTGTCCTTGGCCCCCCCCGCCTGGAGGCACACACAGCAGTTATGCTGAGAATCTGCAACAGTATGTTGCAGAGTCAGACTGCCTGAAACTAAGCAAGGCCAAACAGGGAAGATATGGAAGAACAATGCTGAATAAAGCAGCTTTATGTATAGTTTAACAAATGATACAGAGAATCAGGGAACTAGCTGGGAACTGGATTGGCTGGCTATATGGATACTTGGAGCAGCTTGCTATTGGATAAGTATGCTGGGAAAAAGGATGTATAAAAGCCTGTGTAACTTCCTGCTCTGTTGTACAGGATTTGAGATTCAAATCTCCCTGTACCTTTTTGAAGCTTCAAATAAACTTTTCTGCTTCTCCACCCCGTTGTGATTATTGGGTGTAGCACACCGGGTAACGAACCAACTCAAGCTGTTGTTCAGCCTCTCGGCACTGGGTGCCGGCAACACCAAGGTACAAAATATTCCACCCGTTGTCCTTGGACTGGCCGCTACCACCACTAAACTAATACTGGTTACTGGGGAAGGGCTGTTTGGACGCGTCTTTCCCCCCAAAATACTTCCCAAAACCTTGCACCCCACTTCCTGGACAAGGTTTGGTAAAAAGCCTCACCAATTTGCCTAGGTGACTACAGACCCAGACCCTTGGATCTTAAGAACAATGAACAATCCTCCCAACACTTGCACCCCCCCTTTCCTGGGAAATGTTGGATAAAAAGCCTCACCAATTTGCATAGGTGACCACAGACCCAAACCCTTGGATCTGAGAACAATGAAAAAGCATTCAGTTTTCTTACAAGAAGACTTTTAATAAAAATAGAAGTAAATAGAAATAAAGAAATCCCCCCTGTAAAATCAGGATGGTAGATATCTTACAGGGTAATTAGATTCAAAAACATAGAGAACCCCTCTAGGCAAAACCTTAAGTTACAAAAAAGATACACAGACAGAAATAGTTATTCTATTCAGCACAATTCTTTTCTCAGCCATTTAAAGAAATCATAATCTAACACATACCTAGCTAGATTACTTACTAAAAGTTCTAAGACTCCATTCCTGGTCTATCCCCGGCAGAAACCAGTATAAGACAGACCCTTTGTTTCTCTCCCTCCTCCCAGCTTTTGAAAGTATCTTGTCTCCTCATTGGTCATTTTGGTCAGGTGCCAGCGAGGTTACCTTTAGCTTCTTAACCCTTTACAGGTGAGAGGAGCTTTCCCCTGGCCAGGAGGGATTTCAAAGGGGTTTACCCTTTCCTTTATATTTATGACAAGGTCTCACATTTGTTCCCATGCAGAACAGAACAAATGTTTGAAATCTTGAAAATTTTCATGGCACAAGAAACATGGCTTCCCCAGTAACCAGTATTAGTTTGGTGGTGGTAGCGGCCAGTCCAAGGACAACGGGTGGAATATTTTGTACCTTGGGGAAGTTTTGACCTAAGCTGGTAAAGATAAGCTTAGGAGGTTTTTCATGCAGGTCCCCACATCTGTACCCTAGAGTTCAGAGTGGGGGAGGAACCTTGACAGACCTTTTGACATTTTTCAGGAAAAAACAAGAGAGAGTGCCCCAGCCCAGAATTGCCAAGAGCCCAGAGATTAGGGAACTCACCTAGGATTAGGATACCCAGGTTCAAGTCTCTGCTTTCCCTGGTGTGGAGCAGAGACTTGGGCCAGGGTAACTCACATCTCAGGTGAGTGCCCTAACCAGCAGGCTCTTGGCTACCCTGGGGTGAATTTCTTGCTGTCCAGTAAAGTATGCCACCCTGGACCTGAGAAACCTTTCTCAACAAAAGTTTTGTTGAAACTGGTGTTCCTGTGAAAAGTTTCACTCCTCGTACCTAAGCTAAGAGATCCTTGCAGCGCCCAAAAATCCTGTGGAGTTTGCTCATCAAATGGGTTACTACCAAAACAATTGTAACATGAAAGTGGGGATAGGGTTGTGCTCAACCTGGGACATATGAGGGTGGCAGCTTGGAAGTGCTGCTTGACCCAGCCTGCTCCCACGTACTCTGTTCTGGTGCGGTGCTCATGGCAAATGAGGGTGACAGCTTGGAGGTCCTGTTCCACCCAGCCTGCTGAATCAAAGGGCCTCTGAGGGTGACAGCTTGGAAATGCTGCTCGATCCAGCCTTTTGCCTTCAGCTCCCCAATTTCAGCAGTTTCACTAAGGCCTGGTCTACACTGGGAGTGGGGGCGAGCTAAGTCAGTCTAAGTTACACAACTTCAGCTAGGAAAATAGGGTAGCTGAAGTCGATGTACTTAGAGCTATTTACCGCTGTGTCTTCACTGTGGTAGGTTGACTGCTGATGCTCCCGCATTGACTCCGCCTACACTTCTCGCTCCAGTGAAGTACCGGAGTCGACGGGAGAGCGCTCAGCAGTCAATTTATCGTGTCTTCACTAGATGCGATAGATTGATCCCCGCTGGATCGATTGGTCCGGAGGCAAGTGTAGACATGCCCTAAGAAGGTTATTTCCCTATGCAGAAGAGTCTTGATATGAATACCCAGATGGACAGAATGTACCCTATTCTGTTTTAAAGTCAGCACTTAGGACACTGCTATTCCACACTGCATGTAGTAAGTACCTTTAAAGTTCATTTTCCATTAATATTCTCTTAACATTCCTGCAAGTAAGCTCATTTGCTGGACTATCACAGAATGCAAGCACAAGAGGGACAAAAAGGCAGCAGAAATTAATTTATTTTAAAGCCTAAATCAGACAGGAAGGACCTGGATTTTTTTGTTTTGTTTTGTGGGGAATTCCAAGAGTTGGAAACAAATTTCCATTCTGAAACTGACCAAAACCAACCATTCAAAATTACCCACAAAATTCTGAACAAATAAATTGTTTCAGGTCCATCAAAACCTTTTGTTTTGATAATGTTTTGTTCTGATTTTGACTTTTTAAATTGTGTATTGAATCAAAACTGAAACATTCCATTCCAAAAAGGTCAAAATAGAGTGTTTCAACCTTCTCAAAATGCCTTTTTCCCCCAATTTTTTCTTTTAAAAATCAACTCCAACTGAAATAGTCACATATCCGTGACATGTTTTGCTTTTCCATGAATTTCTACACTCTTCAGCCAGTAAGGTTTGGGCCGGTGTTGAATTCTTTTCAGTGTTGTTTGTAAGCAAGAATTGTGGATGGCCTTTCCTAACTTCAGCCTCCAATCTTTGGGCCTCAGTATGGAGGTCAGTGGGAGTTTTCCCTGAGTAAGTGATTCTGGATTAGAACCTCTTATCAAACATGGAGTGTCACTTGGGGGAAGAACAGCTTTTCATTTAATGCAATGTGCAGAATATTGACCATTTTTGCTTCTTGTGTCTAATTTCTTACTGTCCAGTATTGAAGTAAAGATGCTTTATCCTCTCTTTGATGTGATTCATAGATCCATAGATTACAAGGCCAGAAGAGATCATTGTGATCATCTAGTCGAACTTCCTGTAAAACACAAGCCATAGAACTTCCACAAAATAATCCCTAGAGCATGTCTTTTAGAAAAAACATCCCATCTTGATTTTAAAATGATCAGTGATGGAGAATTCACCATGACCCTTGAAAGTTGGTCCAGTGACTAATTACTGCATCACACTCGAAGCTCATGCTCAGTTGATTATCCACAACGACCCCCAGATCTTTTCCAGAATCACGGCTTCCCAGGAGAGAGTGCCCCACCCTGTAAGCATGACCTGCATTCTTTGTGCCAAGATGTATACATTTACATTTAGCCATACAAAAATGCTTATTGTTTGCTTGCACCCAGCTTACCAAGATCTAGATCACTCTGTATCAGTGACCTGTGAGACCCAAAGACCTCTTGATGTCAACTGGTGGAGGGTACAGGGTTGCATAAGGGTTATAGCAGGGGAGGGCAATAATTTTCACAGGGGGGGACACTCCACGAATTTTGGTAAGTCATCATGGGCCACACATTTCTACTATATTAATGGAGGGGGTGTGGGCTCTGGGAGGGACTTTGGGTTCAGGAGGGGATTCCAGGCAGGGGATTGGGGTGCAGGAGGGGGTGCAGGGTCTGTGAGGGAGTTTGGGTGCAGGAGGGGGTTCTGACCTGGGGCAGTGGTTGGGGTGCGGGAGGGGGTGCGAGATGCAGGCTCTGGCTGGGAGGTGCCTACCACAGGCAGCTCCCAGCTGGCGGTGCAGCAGGGCGCAGGCAGGCTGCCTGCCTGCATGCTGTGGCTCCACGCCACTCATGGAAGCGGCTGTGGCCAGCTGCTGCTGGCACATCCCTGCAGGCCCCTTGAGGGGAAGAGGGGCAGTGGGTTTCCATGTGCTGCCTGCGCCCACACGCGCCGCGCTCACAACTCCAGGGGCGTGCAGAGACGTGACAACAGCAGCCGGCCGCTTCTGGAAGCGGTGTGGGGCCATATCAGGCAGGCAGCCTGCCTGAGCGCCCCACTGCCCCGCGAGACTTTTAGCATCCTGGAGATTGCAAGGGGGCAGCCAAAGAACCTGGCGGGCTGGACAGAAATGTAAGATGGGCCAAATCCAGCCTGTGAACCATATTTTGCCCACCCCTGGGTTACAGGGATCCCCTGGGTCTATTATTCACATTCCGGTTCATCAAAGTGTGTCATGTAAGGTTTCTACTAAAAGTCTGTGTCACACTGGTCCTCATAATTTTTGTGAAATGTGTGTGCAGATAATATATAAGAAGATATGTATCTATACTGGTAATGATGTTAAGGCCTTGTAGTTAAAGGCAGGTCACTCAAAGGTAGCATGCCCTAAGTCAGGACCCACCATACAGAGGTAGATACTTATTTCCCTAGCTAACCATTGTGTATTGTGGAAGTCAATTTGAGTCAAATAATAATATAAGAATGGCCATACTGGGTCAGAGCAAAGGTCCATAAGAATATAAGAATGGCCCTACTGGGTCAGACCAAAGGTCCATCTAGCCCAGTATCCTGTCTTCTGACAGTGGTCAATGCCGGGTGCCCCAGAGGGAATGAACAGAACAGGTAATCATCAAGTGTTCCATTCCTTGTCACCGATTCCCAGCTTCTGGCAAACAGAGGCTAGGGACACCATCCCTGCCCATCCTGGCTAATAGCCATTGATGGACCTGTCATCCATGAACTTATCTAGTTCTTTTTTTTAACCCTGTTATAGTCTTGGCCTTCACAAAATCCTCTGGCATGAAATGCTAATGAAGATGTTGGGAACACTGGGGCATGGCCACTAGGTAACTCGAGGGGATGGAAGACCACAAGTGTCGATGAAGCCCCCTCGCACTAGGCCCCTGTGTCCTTGCCCCCCCCACTTCCTTCCTGGAGGCACTCGCAGCAGCTCTGCGTACTAGGCCCAAGTGTCCTTGGCCCCCCCGCCTGGAGGCACACACAGCAGTTATGCTGAGAATCTGCAACAGTATGTTGCAGAGTCAGACTGCCTGAAACTAAGCAAGGCCAAACAGGGAAGATATGGAAGAACAATGCTGAATAAAGCAGCTTTATGTATAGTTTAACAAATGATACAGAGAATCAGGGAACTAGCTGGGAACTGGATTGGCTGGCTATATGGATACTTGGGGAAGCTTGCTAATGGATAAGTATTCTGGGAAAAAGGATGTATAAAAGCCTGTGTAACTTCCTGCTCTGTTGTGCAGGATTTGAAATTTTATTCTCCCTGTACCTTTTTGCAGCTGCAAATAAACTTTTCTGCTTCTCCACCCCGTTGTGATTATTGGGTGTAGCACACCGGGTAACGAACCACTCAAGCTGTTGTTCAGCCTCTCGGCACTGGGTGCCGGCAACAGCTTTTGGCGTCCCTGGGTGGGCTCGAGGCTGCAATTTAGCCTTGCCCGGACCCCTCCTGGAGGTCAAGGATTGCGGCGAGAACCGACGCCCAGCGCGCACCGGTGAGTTCATCGGGGGCCTCGGAGGAGACACGATTTGATCGACCCCAGAGGGCACAAAGGTGCAACGCACTCATATAGTGGAGAAGCTGTTGTGGACCACGGTGAAGAACCGGTCCCTTAGACGTGGGGGAGGAGCAGCTGCAGGCCACGGTGAAGAACCGGTCCCTTGGATCAGGTAGGATCCTTTTAAAATCCGGATTATATGCTCTGTTGGAACCTGGGGACGCCCAGAGTTACCCTGTAGGTATGGGACAGGGACAGAGCTCAGAGGTTAGGGCACGGTGTACGCCCCTAGAGTGCATTCTAGCAAACTGGAAGGTATTTGGTGCGGATCCGCTGACTAAGAGCCAATTAAAACGATTCTGTACAGTTGACTGGCCTCAATATCAACTAGAGGACCAGGAGTGGTGGCCACCAGGAGGGTCAATTAATTACAACACGATCCTCCAATTAGTTTTGTTTTGTCAGTGAATGGGTAAATGGAATGAACATATGTATGCGCATTTGTTTCTGACTTTATGTACTCGACCAGATATTTTACAGCGCTGTAATCTGACTCCAACTGGTTTGGTAGCAGCTAATGTTAGTCTCCAGACCCCCACCCCCACTGTAATGGCAGAGCCGGTGTCCCCTTCGGCCACCACACCCCCACCTTATAAGGGTAGGATGCCTCGGGTTACAGAGATTGCCCTCTCGGTGGTACTCTATCCTTTGCTTACCGAGACTGTTGTGGCTTGCCCAGGGGCAGATGGATGTCAGGCTACCACTATGCACGTTTAAACCCATGTGCCATTCAATCCAATAGACTTAGCAGCTTTTAAAACACAGGCTGGGGAATTCTCAACGAACCCAAGCAGGTTTATTTCAGTCTTTCAGGGGTGCCTCAGTAGTCACAAGCCGATTGAGACGACTGTAATATCCTCCTGAGAACCCTGTTGTCTGAGGTGGAGAGGGATCAGGTTACAGCTAAGGCAAGGGGAGCGTCAGCGTTCAAGCGGAAAAAAAAAAGAAAGGAATCTATCTGTCAAGTTCCTCTCCAAATAATTGTAAGCGGCTCAGGGCATTTCTGGGTATTGCAGGCTTTTGCAGGATATGGATCCCAGAGTTTGGACTGTGGGCTAAACCCCTGTACGACTGTGTAAAAGGAGCAGATCATGACCCCTTCTATTGGACCCCAGAGGCTGACAGGGCATTTAAAATCCTGACAAGAAAATTGATGGAAGCCCCGGCTCTGGACCTGCCGGATCTCTCTGAGCCGTTTCAGTTGTATGTACATGAACGAAGGGGGGTGGCGCTAGGAGTGCTTACACAGCTGTTAGGAGCATGGAAGCGTCCTGTGGCTTATTTTTCTAAGCAATTGGATCAGGTTGCAAAGGGTTGGCCGGCATGTTTACGGGCGGTCGCAGCTACTGCCCTATTGCTTGAGGAAGCCGAGAAGCTAACATTGGGAGGGGTTATGCAAATCTATACTCCCCATATGGTCCGAGCCTTATTGGATGCAAAGGGAGGGCTTTGGCTCACCCAGGCTCGGATTGCTCGGTACCAGGCTAAGCTGTTAGAGAACTCTGAAGTCACCCTACAGCCTTGCCCCTCCCTTAACCCAGCCACTCTCTTGCCAGAAACACAGGAACAGAAACATGACTGTTTAGAGATCATAGATGTCCAGTACTCCAGCCGTCCGGATTTAAAGAATGTACCTCTCCCAAATGCAGATTATGAGTGGTACACTGATGGTAGCAGTACTGTAATAGATGGGCAAAGGAGGGCGGGTTATGCTGTTGTGACCCTCCACGACACCGTGGAAGCTGAAGGTTTGCCTGCTGGGACCTCTGCCCAGCTTGCCGAACTAATAGCCCTGACCCGTGCACTTAAACTGTCAAAAGGAAAGCGGGTCAACATTTTTACTGAGTCAACGTATGCTTTTGGTGTGCTGCATGCTCATGCTGGCCTATGGAAGCAAAGGGGAATGCTGACAGCCCAAGGCTCCCCAGTCAAGTACAGGCCCCAAATCCTCCGGCTCCTAGAAGCTGTACAACTCCCCTCGGAAGTGGCGGTGGTACACTGTAAAGCCCATCAAAGGGAAGATCAAGATGTGGCCAGAGGTAACGCCCGGGCAGATAGAGAGGCTAAGCATGCTGCCACCCTGCCATCCCCGCAGGCTGAGAACGCCCATATGCATGCCCTTATCTCATCAGTAGGGGAGCTTCCAACCCCTCAGTACTCTGGGGAGGAGAGACAGCTAACTGACAAACTCAGTCTCCGGGAAAAGGAGGGATGGCTCCATTCCCCAGAAGGGAAGGTCCTCTTACCAAAGTGCCTAATCCGGCCAGTGCTGCAGAAACTACATCAAACCACTCATGCTGGCAGGGAAGCACTTATCCAACTAATGGGAAAATACTTTATCACTTCCGGACTCCGACCCCTGGCTGCCCAGGTACAAGCGGACTGCTTAGTCTGCCAAAAGAATAACCCCCGACCGGGACATCCTGTGCCACCAGCTGCCCTAGAACCCACTCCGGGCCCCGGACAACTGTGGCAAATAGACTTTACTGAGTTTCCCCGGACCCAAGGGTTCAAATATCTCCTTGTTATAGTGGATCGGTTCAGCGGATGGCCAGAAGCCTTCCCATGCCGTAACTGCACTGCCAGGACAGTGGCCCTCAAGTTTGTTAAGGAGATCATTCCTCGCTTTGGACTCCCCCTGTGAATGGAATCTGACAATGGGACACATTTCACGTCAAAAATCATCCAAAGCATCTCACATGCCTTACAGATCCCCTGGAAACTCCATACGCCCTGGAGACCGCAAGCCAGTGGTGTAGTGGAGCGTACCAATCAGACCCTTAAACGGCATCTCTCAAAAGTGTGCCAAGAAGCCTCACTGCGATGGCCTGATGCTTTGCCCCTCGTCCTACTCCGTATCCGCGTTCTCCCAAAGGGTAGATTAGGGCGTAGTCCCTTTGAAATTATGTTTGGAAGGGCATGGCCTATGAATGGCACCCCAGTTCTGTCAGGGGAATGGAAGTTGGGTAATGTTTTTTTGTCACAGTATATGTGTTCCCTGTCTGCTGTTCTCTTGTCTCTTCACAGGTATACCAAGGATTCCCAGCCTCTCCCCTTGGACTCTCCCGTTCACTCCTTACAGCCCGGTGACTCTGTGCTTGTTCGCACCTGGAAAGACGAGCCTCTCCAGGAAAAGTGGAAAGGACCCTATACCGTCCTGCTGATCTCCCATACAGCGGCAAAGATCGAGGGACACAAGAACTGGATCCATCACTCTCGTCTGAAGGCCGTACCTGCCCCCTCGTCAGCAGAACCGTGGACCGTCCAACCTGCTGACTCCTCATCTAGTGACAATCTCGGGCTAAAGCTACTGTTTAAAAGACACAAATAGCGGGCTGGGGTTTGTCGTCTTGGCTTGGTGGTTTATTTAGCCTGCTATTGAAATTTCTCTTTCCTGTATTGCTTGTATTACTGGTATTATGCTGTGCGGTATCATGTGTCAGGGCCCTTTTGCAAAAGTTAATAAGTCATTCTCTTCAGGGCTATCACAAAGTGCTTATGCAAAGTCATATTGTAAAGAAATAAGTAGCCCAAGTGAGAAAACTCAGAGCCAAGGCTGTTGAGTGTTCTCAAAGGGGGGAGTTGTTGGGAACACTGGGGCATGGCCACTAGGTAACTCGAGGGGATGGAAGACCACAAGTGTCGATGAAGCCCCCTCGCACTAGGCCCCTGTGTCCTTGCCCCCCCCCACTTCCTGCCTGGAGGCACTCGCAGCAGCTCTGCGTACTAGGCCCAAGTGTCCTTGGCCCCCCCGCCTGGAAGCACACACAGCAGTTATGCTGAGAATCTGCAACAGTATGTTGCAGAGTCAGACTGCCTGAAACTAAGCAAGGCCAAACAGGGAAGATATGGAAGAACAATGCTGAATAAAGCAGCTTTATGTATAGTTTAACAAATGATACAGAGAATCAGGAAACTAGCTGGGAACTGGATTGGCTGGCTATATGGAGACTTGGGGCAGCTTGCTATTGGATAAGTATGCTGGGAAAAAGGATGTATAAAAGCCTGTGTAACTTCCTGCTCTGTTGTGCAGGATTTGAGATTTTATTCTCCCTATACCTTTTTGCAGCTGCAAATAAACTTTTCTGCTTCTCCACCCCGTTGTGATTATTGGGTGTAGCACACCGGGTAACGAACCACTCAAGCTGTTGTTCAGCCTCTCGGCACTGGGTGCCGGCAACAAAGAGATTGCAGGAACTTCAAAAGAAAAATTTCCTTCAATAGGAAAATTATCAGGAAGAGGTTAAGAGTAGAGGGTGGGGAGCCCTGTTTTGGAAGTGAAGAACAAAGGACTGGTCTAATACATCTAGCGGGGCAGAAAAATGCATTGATATCCTTCAGCGGGGGAGGCAAGCTGCCAGTAGGCTTGGGCTCATGAAACAAGAGTCTCAGCCATCCTGGTTGAAAAACAATGGGAGAAAGATTTTGGGGTAAGTGGTACCTTACTAGACAAGAGGGCATCTTGTTAATTGAGTTTAGGCTCTAGAATGCATGTTCTGGTTTTATTTTATATGTAACCCCATGTTTTGTTTAAAAATAAAGAATAGAAGGAAAAACAGGTCAAACATTTTAAATGTAAAGTATCAAATAAGGCTTTCATTTTATCAGCATTCCTTATTCCCCTTCCCTTTTAGCTAGGGAGAGTTTTTAGAATGGAAAAACTCCATTGTTTGACAGTCTCTTAGATGGTATCAAAGGTGGTAACAGATGGTCCTTTGGGGGGAAAGAGAAGAAGTAGTTGAGATGGGCTGTTGTTGAAGTCATCCTGTTTCATTCCAGGTAGTGTTTGGGATTCAGCTGGAGTTGGTAGAGGTGGCAGTGTCATCTGGGTCCCTCTCTCTGGCCCAGTCTGGTCAGGACATCTCTCAGGATTAGGATGGAGGCAGCCCGGGATCCCAGGAGATAGTGGTGATGGTAGCCACAATGTTGAAGCTTGCTCCAATAGCCTCATCTTCTCCCTGAAGTCTTTCTTGAAGGACCCAAAAAGGGAGAGAGGAGCAGAATGGCCCATTATTTTGTTCACCAATTAGGCCTAGTTTCTGACACACAAATTTTGGTTCACTGATTTTTGGTTCCATGCTTTTTGTTTGTTTGTTTCCCAGGTATGGTCTTAACACAGGTCCTTTTGTTTGGACTAATTCACTATTTCTATCTCATTTTGGCACATTTTTCCTCGATATTTATTGTTATAGGCTATTGTGACATCTTATGAACTTACACTCACTTTTTGTAGCTGAGCTCACAATTAGGGTGCATTTGTAGGCCCAGTTATCACTACAGGTATCTTCTCTGACTTTTTCTCTCCAACTCATTGGTGACCACTTCCTTTCTTCCTTGAACCTGCATAGCTAATGTTTCCTGAACCTGGCTATCTAGGAACTCCTCAGCTTCTCTGATTCTCAGTAGCATCTCTACTTGTCCCCCAGTCCAAGAATCTTCTCCTCCAGCAGAGCTACCCTTACATTTCATACACAGGAAACCCCTGGCTTTAGTCAGGAAAGAAAACTTGGCCACGTCTGTCGCAGGTCACCACCACTATTCCATCGCCGGCCACCTTATAATCTAACAGAGTGGCCAGAAAGCTTCTCACACTCCATAAAGTATCTCCATTGCGGTGTTGGTGTTGTGGATGATACCATGCAGGGTGGGGTTGCAAGTGCTTTGAGGATAGCATAAAAATTCAAAATCATCTGGAGAAAGGGTCTGAAGTAA
The DNA here is from genome assembly GCF_965140295.1 of Lepidochelys olivacea. Taxonomy (NCBI): domain Eukaryota; kingdom Metazoa; phylum Chordata; order Testudines; family Cheloniidae; genus Lepidochelys; species Lepidochelys olivacea. The sequence goes on from NC_140412.1 coordinate 15,440,093, forward strand.
ATAGGATGAAATTCAATAAGGACAAAAGCAAAGTACTCCACTTTGGAAGAAACTAACAGTTGCACACATACAAAATGGGAAATGACCGCCTAGGAAGGAGTACTGTAGAAAGGGATCTGAGGCTCATAGTGGACCACAAGCTAAATATGAGTCAACAGTGTAACACCGTTGCAAAAAAAAGCAAACATCATTCTGGGATGTATTAGCAGGAGTGTTGTAAACAAGACATGAGAAGTTTGTTTCTTGACTTTAGCAAAGCTTTTGACACCATCTCCCACAGTATTCTTGTCAGCAAGTTAAGGAAGTATGGGCTGGATGAATGCACTATAAGGTGGGTAGAAAGCTGGCTAGATTGTCGGGTTCAACAGGTAGTGATCAATGGCTCCATGTCTAGTTGGCAGCCGGTGTCAAGTGGAGTGCCTCAGGGGTCGGTCCTGGGGCTGGTTTTGTTCAATATCTTCATAAATGATCTGGAGGATGGTGTAGATTGCACTCTCAGCAAATTTGCGGATGATACTAAATTGGGAGGAGTGGTAGATACGCTGGAGGGGAGGGATAGGATACAGAAGGACCTAGACAATTTGGAGGATTGGGCCAAAAGAAATCTGATGAGGTTCAATAAGGATAAGTGCAGGGTCCTGCACTTAGGACGGAAGAATCCAATGCACCGCTACAGACTAGGGACCGAATGGCTAAGCATCAGTTCTGCGGAAAAGGACCTAGGGGTGACAGTGGATGAGAAGCTGGATATGAGTCAGCAGTGTGCCCTTGTTGCCAAGAAGGCCAATGGCATTTTGGGATGTATAAGTAGGGGCATAGCGAGCAGATCGAGGGACGTGATCGTTCCCCTCTATTCGACATTGGTGAGGCCTCATCTGGAGTACTGTGTCCAGTTTTGGGCCCCACACTACAAGAAGGATGTGGATAAATTGGAGAGAGTCCAGCGAAGGGCAACAAAAATGATTAGAGGTCTGGAACACATGACTTATGAGGAGAGGCTGAGGGAACTGGGATTGTTTAGCCTGCAGAAGAGAAGAATGAGGGGGGATTTGATAGCTGCTTTCAACTACCTGAAAGGGGGTTCCAAAGAGGATGGCTCTAGACTGTTCTCAATGGTAGCAGATGACAGAACGAGGAGTAATGGTCTCAAGTTGCAGTGGGGGAGGTTTAGATTGGATATTAGGAAAAACTTTTTCACTATGAGGGTGGTGAAACACTGGAATGCGTTACCTAGGGAGCTGGTAGAATCTCCTTCCTTAGAGGTTTTTAAGGTCAGGCTTGACAAAGCCCTGGCTGGGATGATTTAACTGGGAATTGGTCCTGCTTCGAGCAGGGGGTTGGACTAGATGACCTTCTGGGGTCCCTTCCAACCCTGATATTCTAAGTAATTCTTCTACTCTACTCTGTGCTGATTAGGCCTCAGTTGGAGTATTGTGTCCAGTTCTGAGTGCCACATTTCAGGAAAGATGTGGACAAATTGGAGAAAGTCCAGAGATAAACACCACAAATGATTAAAGGTCTAAAAAACATGACCTATGAGGGAAGATTGAAAAAATTGGGTTTATTTAGTCCTGAGAAGAGAGGACAGAGGGGACATGATAACAGTTTTCAAGTACATAAAAGGTTGTTATGAGGAGGAGGGAGAAAAAAAATTGTTCTTGTTAACCTCTGAGGATAGGACAAGAAGCAATGGGCTTAAATTGCAGCAAGGGAGATTTAGGTTGCATGTTAGGAAAAACTTCCTAACTGTCAGAGTGGTTAAGCACTGGAATAAATTGCCTAGGGAGGTTGTGGAATCTCCATCATTGGAGATTTTTAAGAGCAGATTAGACAAACACCTGTCAGGGATGGTCTAGATAATACTTAGTCCTGCCATGAGTGCAGAGGACTGGACTAGAAGACCTCTTGTGATCCCTTCCAGTCCTATGATTCTAATAGTCATTCTAAATTCTCCTGTTAGCTGCCTCTGTTCATGGCTCTCAAGTTCACCTAGCAAGTGACTTTTTATAACAAGTGTCTCTGCTTAGCTCAGTTCTGCCCCTCACTTACCAGGGAGCCATTAACCATTTAGAGACTTCAAACAGCAGATCTGATCAAAGCGCCAAAGATTAGAGCCTCCCGTACCAAAGCACCCCAACCAGACCATGGCCCAGCTACACAGTCCGTACACAGAGAGCAAACAGTCAAACAAACAGCTCACAGACACCAAATGCACCGCTCATGGAGCCCCACTACCTCCCAGCACGAAGTCCACAGCTATGCCCTTCAGAACTCACCTGTCAGCTGCTTCTGATTGGCTGAGAGGCTGCTAATCTTAAAACATTTGAACTAAGTAAACAGGGCATTAATCAGTTTTACCGTGAATGGTTTATCAGACAGAATTGAGCTTTGCATCGGTCCGTTCATCTTCCTGTCTTGTTAAAGATTGCCATCAAATTGAGCAAGCTAGAATTGTAACTAAACAAAATTCTTATCTTCCCAAAAATAATGTCAGTGGCAAAGATTTGTTCAGTTTTTTACTCATTGTTTTGATCACATACATTAAAAAAATGCAAACATTCTGGCAAATTACTCAGCAGAATCCAAAAAAACAATTTGAGCTCTTCAAATCAGGAAATTTGAGCCATAAACATGATAAAACAATTGGGAGATTAAAATTAATCTCAAGAATGCCTACATCTTGGATTATCTATTCAAATGGTCATGACAACACATGTTGCTTTTGAAACTCCTGGAAGACATCACTTTCCAAAATTTGTCTCTACTCCCAAGATGGAGCTCTCTCAAGCATGATGCCTAATGGGTTGGCACAGTTAAGTTAGCCTAAAGCAGTGAAACTTTAATGCATTATAAATTAATCAGTGTGGATATAGGGCATCTTGGTATTTGCCATTGTTATGTTTTGATATTTCTAATGTTTGCCTGTCCAGCAGAAGAACAAAATTCATAACATTTGCTTATTGTATTAGAGCAGTCCAATTAAAAAGTTAAGGGGGTAAGGAAACAAAACAAACTGATAGAATAAAAGTGACCAACTTCCCAGTTATGATATGAAAAAAATCTTAGAAGCAGTAAAAAAAAGCCAGTGAACCAAATCTTACAACCCTTACCCAGGGCCATATTATACGTAAGGGCCATCTAACGCTACTCTGTAGAATCCAATATTGGAGATGATGTGACCAACAATTGTGTCTGACCTCTGCTTGTGGAGGACCCAGGCAGACAGGAACACTTTTTGCATGCTTTCAGCTCTCTGCCCCTTTGTACACTTATACAACAAAAAAATTCAACATTGATTTCAATGGGAAGATATGTTTAAAAGCCAATGAACCCTCCATTTTTACTTAGTCTTTTCTTGGGAAAAACTCCTGCTTATTTCAATAAGGATTTTGTCTGAGTAAAAACTCGATAAGAACCTCAGGATTTGGCCCCAAAATTATGTCTTATATGTCTTATGTTTATTCTTGCTTTGCTTTGGAAACTAGTTCCTTAGGGACTGGTCCAATACCTACTGAAATCAATGGTAAATATCCAATTGATTGTAATGGGCCAGACCTTTACATGTAGACTTGTTCTGCTATATTTTCAAGGCAGGGAGGGCGGAGCGTTTAAGCCACATACCTCCTACAGATTTTACTGACTTTTGGACATCAACCACTTTGTAAACATAAGGGTTTGTTTAAAGAATACTGACACTTCATGGAAAATTTTGCAAAACATCCTGTTTAGAATCTCTAGATAGGAGAACTTGGTTTTGTAAATTCAGAACCTACTTAAAAATCACAGTTTCTAAGATTTGTAACTGAATTCAGGACTCGATGTTCAAGATCTAGTTGCTGTAGCATGAAGTTCTAGAGACTAAAGCAGTAAGTGTGTTCTAAGCGGTGACACCTGCTTTTATATTACTCTACTGGGTGCCCCAGGAGCATGGCAATAAATATTTTCCAGATAAGAACCTTTACTCTTTGTATAGCACAGGCTTTTATTTAGTTAGAAGAAAGTGGGGTACATGGTAGACTTTAATCTCCTCTAAAAAACAGATCTAGATTAAGCAGGAAATTATTTGTGAAATACAAAAATATTGTTGTGAAACTGGGACAACCTTCCCCCCTACCCCACTCCCCCCCCCCCCCGCAATATTACAGTGGTTGCACAAAACTGAGCAATGAGTCTTTCTATTGCACTCAGAAATGATTCTCTAGCTATATCCCAGTTTTTCTATTTTTATTCCTTTGTTCATAACTATGGATGCTTGCATGAAAACAGCACACTTTACTCATTGGGGAATTCTGTGCCAAAAAATTAAAAATTCTGCACGCAATATTTTAAAATTCTGGAAAATTCTGCATATTTTATCTGTCAAAATAACAATATAATCACGCCAGTTTCAATTATTTTGGTAATTTATTTCAAAATACCTGTCAGCAAGTATGATCTGTAACAACCAAAAAAAATTCAGGAAATATTTTTTGACAAACAGAATCCTTATTAGTCATATTAATACAGAACTTAAAGTAATAATTCATTTAAACTACAATACAGAAATTTATTTCCCGCACCCGTGAGAAGGAGCATAAAGGCTTGGGGGAGTCAGGGTAACGGAGGAGCTGAGGGAGAGGGAAGTAATTGCTGGGAAGGAACCTGGGAGTGGACCAGGAGGATGTTGTTCATGGGGGTGGGGATTGTTAGGGAGATGGGGAGCCTCCCCCACGCAGACCCTGGCTGACCCATAACCTCTCCCATTCAGTCAAGCATATCTGTCCCTGTGCCCATATGTCCCTGCACCCTCACTCAGCCATCCCTCCTCCCTCATCCCCATGTGTCCCTGCACCCCCACTCAGCCACTTCCCATCCCCATGTGTCCCTGCATGCTCCCTCAGCCACCCTTCCTCCCCCTATCCCCATGTGTCCTTACACTCCGACTCAGCATAGGGTGCTGCAACTAGGGGTGCTGCACACCCTGACTTGAAGTGGTTTCCATCATATACAGGGTTTAGAGTTTGGTTCAATGGCGCTCAGCACCCCCACTATAAAGTGCTAAATCCATCCCTGCTACTGGGTGATAGAAGTCAGTGGAGTGTAACCAGCTATGATTTTGGCATCTTTGCTTTAAGAATATTTCTTGGCACTAGTCAAATGCCAAGAGATTTTCAAACTCCTCTATTCTTTGCTGTTTTGTTCCTCATAGTTCCTGGTCTTCCCGCTTTACAACAAACAGGCCGCCGTGTGATGCCCTTCATAAAAGTCAACACGAGTCATGGAGAGACTATCCAAAAAAGACATGGCCCAGAGAAATTAGAACTGACAGGAATAATTTACATTTAATCCAGATCCTGAAGTGTGACAGCTCCCCAGGTGAAAAAAGAGAATTAACTGGCAGATCACAGTTCATTTCTGACTGTGAACAAACCTCATCTGCTGTTTTGGCTCATGCTCATGACTCTTCACTTTCTATACATGTCAATCTCATTTCCTTTAGATCACCAGGGAAGAACTTAAGGAATAAGCTCTACTGTATAACAAATATCAGCTCAGTGGGAGTGTTTTGCAGTGTTTCCTGAAATGTTTACTGGGCTTTTAGTGATCTGAAGTGCCTCTTTGGAAGACTTAACAGCAGTTAGACCTTTCTCTGCCTTAGGCAACACATTCAGAATACTCCAATTGGCCTGGTGATGCTAGGAATGCAATGTTTTCTACTACAGAAGAACCACATTCAGAAATAGATGAACCCTAGTCTGCAGATCAGAGGAAGTTTGATGTGCAGTGGATGCCAACCATTTCAGATTGGAGTGGCCTTTAAAAGGGGATGTTGAGCTGTCCTTCAGTCAGAAGATAGGACAATGTGATAGAAAACCATCATAAATAATGGTGAGTGGGGCTCTGTGAGGGGAGGATGAAGGTTTGAGTTAATGAATGAAAGTGAATTGTTGGAGAATAATTCATGGGCTGCACAACACCTTAGCAAAGTCAGCTGACAGCACTAAGAGATTTAATCACACAGAAGCAAACCTGCTAAGGCTAAAGCAATTTGATGAACACATCCATCAATGTAGGCACTAGGGAATTTATGTAATTTGTACAGAAACACTTATTTGGATTTAGGCATGTAGTAGGAAGAAAGCCTCAAACATAAGTCCTTGTATCAAAGGCCTGGTATGAGGCAGGACCTGCTCACAGAATCTGGCAAGAACAGGGCTGATATTGCAGAAATACACATTCCTAAATAGAGCTAAATACAGAGTACTCACGCAAACACATCCCGATATCAAGTGGAACCAGAACATCCATAGGTGCTGGAACTAGGGCTGCTGCAGCACCCACTGGCTTGAAGTGGTTTCAGTTATATATAAGGTTTACAGTTCAATGGCTCTCAGCACCCCAATGTAAAAATTGTTCCAGCATCCTTGAAAACATCCCGATATCAAGGATGGTACAAAAACATTCCCCAAGGATAAGAAAAACACACTGACCCTTCCTAAAAGATAAGGTTAGGATGACAGTACATAACTTGTTTATACCATGATACAAAGATGTATCTCATGGGAGTATCTTTGGCCTGCCTAGGGGGCAGTGGAAAGTTCCACAACCGACTAAGCTGCACCCCATTGTCACTGGCATACGTGTCTTAGCCCTGGTCTACACTAGAAGTTTAAGTCGAATTGAGCAGCGTTAAATCGATGTAAACCTGCACCCGTCAACACGATGAAGCCCTTTTTTTCCAACTTAAAGGGCTCTTAAAATTGATTTCCTTAATCCACCTCTGACAAGTGGATTAGCGCTCAAATCAGCCTTGCCGGGTCGAATTTGGGGTACTGTGGACGCAATTAGACGGTATTGGCCTCCGGGAGCTATCCCAGAGTGCTCTATTGTGACCGCTCTGGACAGCACTCTCAACTCAGATGCACTGCCAGGTAGACAGGAAAAGGCCCGCAAACTTTTGAATTTCAATTTCCTGTTTGCATGGTCACCTGCAGCTTGCCACGCTGGCCAGAGCTCATCAACAGAGGTGACCATGCAGAGCTCATCAGCAGAGGTGACCATAATGGAGTCCCAGAATTGCAAAAGAGCTCCAGCATGGACCAAATGGGAGGTACGGGATCTGATCGCTGTATGGAGAGAGGAATCCGTGCTATCAGAACTCCGTTCCAGTTTTCGAAATGCCAAAACATTTGTCAACATCTCCCAGGGCATGAAGGACAGAGGCCATAACAGGGACCCGAAGCAATGCCACGTGAAACTTAAGGAGCTGAGGCAAGCCTACCAGAAAACCAGAGAGGCAAACGGCCACTCCGGGTCAGAGCCTCAAACATGCCCCTTCTATGATGAGCTGCATGCCATTTTAGGGGGTTCAGCCAACACTACCCCAGCTGTGTTGTTTGACTCCTTCAGTGGAGACTGAGGCAACACAGAAGCAGGTTTTGGGGATGAGGAAGATGAAGTTCTAGGTAGCTCACAGCAAGCAAGCGGAGAAACTGGCTTTCCCGACAGCCAGGAACTTTTTCTCACCCTGGACCTGGAGGCATCCCCCCCCCAGACCCACCCAAGGCTGCCTCCCGGACCCACCAGGTGGAGAAGGGACCTCTGGTGAGTGTACCTTTTAAAATACTATACATGGTTTAAAAGCAAGCATGTTTAATGATTAATTTGCCCTGGCATTTGCGGCTCTCCTGGATGTACTCCCAAAGCCTTTGCAAAAGGTTTCTGGGGAGGGCAGCCTTATTCCACCCACCATGGTAGGACACTTTACCACTCCAGGCCAGTAGCACGTACTCGGGAATCATTGTAGAACAAAGCATTGCCGTGTATGTTTGCTGGCATTCAAACAACATCCGTTCTTTATCTCTCTGATATCACTCTCCTGAGGATAACACATTCATGGTCACCTGGTTGAAATAGGGGGCTTTTCTTAAGGGGACATGCAGAGGTGCCTGTTCCTGCTGGGCTGTTTGCCTGTGGCTGAACAGAAATGTTCCCCACTGTTAGCCAGGGCGGGGGGGTGAGGGGCTAGCCACATAGTATGGTTGAGCTGCAGAAAAGGCAGCAGGAGCACAGACCACCACTACAGGCCCTGTGTAACCAACTGCCCTCCTCCCCAAGTTCCATAGCCTCCTCACCCAGACGCCCAAGAACGTGGTGGGGGGGCCTCCGGCCACCCGGCCACTCCACCCCAGAGGATTGCCCAAGCAACAGAAGGCTGGCATTCAATAAGTTTTAAAGTGCTGTGTAGCCTAGTCCTTCCCTCCTCCACCACCCCTCCTGGTGCTTCTCTTCTCTACCACCCTTCCTGGGCTACCTTGGTAGTTATCCCCCTATTTGTGTGATGAATGAATAAAGACTGCATGAATGTGAAGCAACAATGACTTTATTGCCTCTGACAGCGGTGATCGAAGGGAGGAGGGGCGGGTGGTTAGCTTACAGGGAAGTAGAGTGAACCAAGGGGCGGTGGGTTTCATCATGGAGAAACAAACAGAACTTTCACACCGTAGCCTGGCCAGTCATGAAACTGCTTTTCAAAGCTTCTCTGATGCGCACCGCGCCCTCCTGTGCTCTTCTAACCACCCTGGTGTCTGGCTGTGCGAAACCAGCAGCCAGGCGATTTGCCTCAACCTCCCACCCTGCCATAAACCTCTCCCCCTTACTCTCACAGATATTATGGAGCGCACAGCAAGCAGTAATAACAGTGGGAATATTGGTTTCGCTGAGGTCTAACCGAGTCAGTAAACTGCGCCAGCGCGCCTTTAAACGTCCAAATGCACATTCTACCACCATTCTGCACTTGCTCAGCTTGTAGTTAAACAGCTCCTTACTACTGGCCAGGCTGCCTGTGTACGGCTTCATGAGCCATGGCATTAAGGGGTAGGCTGGGTCCCCAAGGATACATATAGGCATTTCAACATCCCCAACGGTTATTTTCTGGTCTGGGAATAAAGTCCCTTCTTGCAGCTTTTGAAACAGACCAGAGTTCCTGAAGATGCGAGCATCATGTACCTTTCCCGGCCATCCCACGTTGATGTTGGTGAAATGTCCCTTGTGATCCACCAGTGCTTGCAGCACTATTGAAAAGTACCCCTTGCGGTTTATGTACTCGCTGGCTTAGTGCTCCGGTGCCAAGATAGGGATATGGGTTCCGTCTATGACCCCACCACAGTTAGGGAATCCCATTGCAGCAAAGCCATGCACTATGACCTGCACATTTCCCAGGGTCACTACCCTTGATATCAGCAGATCTTTGATTGCATTGGCTACTTGCATCACAGCAGCCCCCACAGTCGATTTGCCCACTCCAAATTGGTTCCCGACTGACTGGTAGCTGTCTGGTGTTGCAAGCTTCCACAGGGCTATTGCCACTCGTTTTTCAGCTGTGAGGGCTGCTCTCATCTTGATATTCATGCACTTCAGGGCAGAGGAAAGCAAGTCACAAAGTTCCATGAAAGTGCCCTTATGCATGTGAAAGTTTCGCAACCACTGGGAATCGTCCCAGACCTGCAACACTATGTGGTCCTACCAGTCTGTGCTTGTTTCCCGGGCCCAGAATTGGCGTTCCACCGCATGAGCCTGCCCTATTAGCACCATGATGCCCACATTGCCAGGGCCTTTGCTTTGAGAGAAGTCTGTGTCCATGTCCTCATCACTCAAGTTGCCGCGCTGACGTCGCCTACTCGCCCGGTATCGCTTTGCTAGGTTCCGATGCGCATATACTGCTGGATAATGTGCGTGGTGTTTAACGTGCTCCTAATTGCCAAAGTGATCTGAGCGGACTCCATACTTGCCGTGGTACGGCATCTGCACAGAAAAAAGGCGCGGAACGATTGTCTGCCATTGCCCTGATGGAGGGAGGGGCGACTGACGACATGGCTTACAGGATTGGCTTACAGACAATTAAAATCAACAAAGGGGGTGGCTTTGCGAGAAACTGAATGGCCCCCTCAAGGACAGAACTCAAAACCGGGTGTGGCAGGTCGTTGATTTCACAGAGGGAAGGAGGATACAAAATGAATACAAAACAAATCTGGTCGATTTCTTGTTTTGAGCCACTTCATCTATCTTTATACATCTTGCTGGCAGCAGACTGTGCAGTACAACCACTAGCCATCATCACCTCCTGGTTGGAGGTTAAGAGCAGAAGACGGTGCAGTATGACGGTGCAGAAGACGGTGCTCAGCAGAAGACGGTGCAGTATGACGACTAGCCATCGTCTTCTGCTGGCTGGAGGTTAAGAGACAGTGCACTGCCAGTAGGACTGAATCACCACGAGATGAAACTTAAAAGGGAAATGACCTGGCTGAGTCACTCCCATGTTTGCCCAGGCTCCTGATTAAAAGAGCACCCAGGACTATGTCGATGATGGCTACCAGTCATATTGCACTGTCTGCTGCCAAAAGGCAATTAACTGCTGCTGTGTAGCAATGCAGTACCACGTCTGCCAGCACCCAGGAGACATACGGTGACTGTTAGCTGAACGGGCTCCATGCTTGTATGGAGTGGTATGGCGTCTGCACAGGTAACTCAAGAAAAAAGGTGCAAAATGATTGTCTGCCCTTGCTTTCACGGAGGGAGGGAGGGAACGGGGGCCTGATGATATGTACCCAGAACCACCCGCGACAATGTTTTAGCCCCATCAGGCACTGGGATTTCTACCCAGAATTCAGACGGGCGGCAGAGACTGCGGGAACTGTGGGATAGCCACCCACAGTGCAACACTCCGGAAGTCGATGGTTGCCTCGGTACTATGGACACACTCCGCCGACTACATGCACTTAGAGCACTTGGGTGGGGACACACACAATCAACTGTATAAAACCGCTTTCTACACAACCAACTTCTATAAATTCGACCTAATTTCGTAGTGTAGACATGCCCTTAGTATCCTTGTAGAGTCTACCAGGTGCTATTACTGTGCTTCGTTGACAATTAACCTGGCTGAGTGCCTTCGTACTTTAACGGATCTTGTGGTCAGTGGGTGGTTTGCTCAAGGTCTGGTTTGCCAACTTCTGTCTGTACAGAACTGGGACAGCACAAAGGGAGAACACATACACACAGCCGAACCTCTAACCACAAGTCATATTTTCCCCAGGGTCTAAAAACTATTTTATATTCCACTGCAGTTTTCCTTTAATAAAAATCTCTCATTGTTCTGTGCAGATCGCTAAAGTCACTTCTGGGTGGGGGATTCCCTTTTAAGGTGGGCCCTAGAGGCTGCTGTGCCCAGGGGACACCCTTGGTAGTGCTGTTCCTCCTGCCAACAAGAAGCCTGTATGGGTGTGTGAGAGAATGCCCAGGGCGCAGAACCAGTGCGGAGGCATAGGGCTTGCAGATAGATAACCCTTGCGAGAATCTTCTGAGACCCACACAGATTTCTGGGGCATCTGCAAACTTTTGGATTTAGCTGTGCAGCTCATTCCAGGTCAACCCCCCTCTACCAGGGTGAAGCTCTGCAAAGGGATCCTCACTGAGAATCTTCCTCCAGGACACCCTGACATGTGCTTCAGTGCAGGAGTGCTCAATCTAGGGTTGCCAACCCTCCAGGATTGGTCTGGAGTCTCCCAAAATCAGCACCAATCTCCCAGTGACTATTGAAAGCAACCCAGGAGATTTTAATAGGATATTTTAAGGAAATGACATTATGTCATGTTGCGGGGGTGAGAGGGGGAATCTCCTGGAATAGCTTCAATCAGAGTTGGCAACCCTAGCTCAATCCAGTCCTGTATGTGGCACTTAGTAGGTTAATAAGCACCTGCAAACAGGGGTGCTGGAACGATTTGTATAGTGGGGTGCTGAGAGCCATTTAACCGAACTGTAAAGCCTGTGTATGATGGAAACCACTTCAAGCCAGGGGGTGCTGCAGCACCCCTAGTTCCTGCACTTATGCCTGCGCTTTCCCTCTGTCCTCCATTGCCAGAAAAGATAGAGGACTTTACTAGAGTAGGAGTTTTGCTACCTGAAACTTTGCCCTGGAAGCAGCATTAGACATGTCTGGCAAAGCACAACATCTTGTTCAACTGGCAGTAAAAATATTCAAGTGAATCACTACAAATTGCTGTAACAGTGGCACTCGGCCCCGGCTAGATTACAAACCATCTGTAATTAAAGACTGCACTTTAATCAAATGGAAAAAAGTCTGTACCACTGGAAAGTGTAAATTCATAACACAACCCTCCTCCCCTGAAACCCACAAACCTCCTCCCACCCCAGGAAATCGAAAAGTTAAGGTGATTGCTCGGCTCCAGTACAGGAGCATTAGCTTAGTTGTGTAGCATGTCCTGAACATTTTGTGGCACAGGCTTCCTGTACCATGTGCTGGGTAATGAGAGAACTCTATTCTTTTTTCTTTGTTTTCTAACCTGTTTATTAAGGCAAAAGTTACAATAAAATATTAACACTGTACATTGTATATTAAAGAACCTAGCTAAAGCTTCTGGCTAGCTGGCTGGGGAGCCCTCCTCCTCCGAGTCTGCTAAAAAGGCTGACCAAATTTCCAAATTCCTATGCTTGCTTTGTCCCTTCACCTGTATACATACTTGGCGTGAAAGCTATTCCATTACAAGGAACTCCATATTTTACTATATCAGAATTCCATAGGAGGAAGAGCCACATTTCCCCAAAAACATGCAAACAAGGTCTAGCCCAGTGGTGGGCAACCTGCAGCCCATGGGCTGCATGCGGTCTGGCAGAGTAATCCGCTGGCGGGCCGCCAGACAGTGTGTTTACATTGCACGGCTGCCCGCAGCTCCCAGTGACCAGGGTTCGCTGTCCCCGGCCAAACGGAGCTGCGGGAAACAGCATGGGCTGCAGGGAAGTGCTGGTTGACTCGTCACTTCCCGCAGCTCCCATTGGTCGGGAATGGCGAACCATGGCCACTGGGCGCTGTGGGTGGCCGTGCAAATATAAACACACTGTCTGGCAGCCCGCCAGTGTATTACCCTGATGGGCCGCATGCGGCCCGTGGGCCACAGGTTGCCCACCACTGGCCTAGCTGCTAATAATGAAAAAGAACCTAACTTATCATTCTGGTTAAGATGTAGATCCTTCACTGGAACATTAAGTAAGCAGGTCAGGGGATCTGTAGGAAACAAGCACGTTGTCATAAAATTAATCTCTTTAATAATTTCCTCTCCAAACCACCTAATTCCTGCACCACATGTACAAGTATGTTCCCCTTTCCCTGCAACCAGACATGCCAGATCTGAAAAAAACCCACAGAAATTTGGCTTGTTTTTGGCTTAATTGGCTTGTGAGTGCCTGTTGGCTAGTTTGTGGTCTGTAGCTTGTTGCGTCTTCTTCTTTTTTTGATTGGCTCCCAGCAAGCAGGGGCAAGGAGGGGGAAGAAAGTCAGGGGTGCACAGTGGGCCCACCACAGTCCCAGATTGCACGTTGGGGGGGGATCTAGTCACAGAGTGTTGGGGTTCTTAGGGATTGGCTTGTTTTGGCCTTGTTTTGAAATGGGATTAACTAGATTTTTGGTTTATTGTGAAAGTCGGGGTGCTTATTTACTGTGTGAAAGTTGGCAACTGTGCCTGCAACCCCTCTAGCAGAGTGCTTCCCTAGTTGCAAAAATATGATGGATCTCAACTGAAGTCAACTGGCACCTATACAGTAATTTATAAACATTTTCTTCTTATTAAACTAAACTGGCTCTTTAATAAAGTGACTACTTACAGAGCTACACCAGCTGCAGTTTAGCATCCCAGTCCATGTGCACAAATTGGCTTTCAGGTACCTCCTCCAAAATCTTCCCTCATGCAACCCAGGCTCCTCCCTGCAAGTTCCATGCAGGCTGCTACAGAACACATGAAAAGTGATATATTAAGCTACAGTTTTAATCAACACACACACACAACTATAAAAACAGAACGTATGTACAAGGAGATGAAATTTGGTGTTGGGATCTTAATTTTTGTGTGCTTTTTTATTCTTTTTTTTTTTCATTCCTTCATTTTAAAAAGAAATATTTTTGCTTTAGTTGCAAAACTGTACTGTAACATTACAGTAAAACAGCAATTTTCTAGGTTGTTTTGCTTTTTTACAGAAAATCTTATGGAAAAGAGAATATCCAAAATGAATGAATCTGTGGAGCTATGAGATCTTAAACTCACAGCCAAGCAGCTATTCTTCATGTAGAGCTAAGGTGCTCTGCTAACTTCAGCAGTGGACCACACAGGCTGTTCCATCAGAACTCAGACAGTCCTTTAGCCAATGAGCTGCATGCGTATGTTCTGATCTACTAAAGCCCTTGAGGAAGTGAGCACCATTGTCTCCTCCCTGACTGAAATGCATGTAACTGTTTGCAGACTTGGAACATTATCTAGCTTTATATACCTGGCCACTGCATCTCTCTTTACATGCACAGCTATCTGACAAATTGTAGTTTTACTGTGATTGCTCGGTCCCATGTTTTCAAATACTCATAATTTTATCATAAGGTCTCTGTAACTGGACTCCTTGAATATTGCCTCAACTGCACAAGTCTCTCTCCCTTGCGAGTTAGGAGTTTTCCTATTACAAGTTCCAGATAGCGCTTCAAGTTATGGAATGATCTTGTACAATTATAATTGCAGCAGCTAGGTGTACTATGCTGTGTACGGAAAGAAGGAACAGCTACTTTCTAGATAATAAGAATTTAGGGCACTTTAGCTAAGAAGCAGTTAGTAGTTAGACAGCAAGAGTGAAGAATTCCCTGTGTGGATTACCATATGCCAACAATCGATTGTCTTGTCATGCCAAAAATAATTCCTTTTTCTTTTTACTGGCCTTTAAAAAGGTAAGTGTATGAAGACCATGTTGTTATTCTTAGCACCTCATTGTACCCCAGCTATCAGTGAGTTTTAAGAAATGGAAAGAGAAGCATTTGGGACAACTAACTGGAAACCTGGTTGTTCCCCTAACTTCTCCCCCTGTGGATAGACAAAAGTGCAGAAATTATTTTCTGATTTTTTCCCTTTAGCTTCCCATTAGCACAGCGTTGCTTCGTAACCTTCTGTCCTAGGTGTACAAAACAAAGGGCCATTATGTACTTTGCGTGCTTGTTGTTTGAAATAATGGTTCAGTCAAAAAAAGATCTAGCAAAACATAAATGGAAAAAAAGTGACCCCCCCCCCGCCTTTTTATTCTTTTCTTACTCTAAAATGTTTGGCGCCGTTTATTTGTCTTAGTTCTTTAGTCAGGAACAAAAGATGCTGCTGAATAGCCGAGTGTGATTCTAATATCAATGCTACTTCACAGACCTATACCTCTCAGCGAGTCTAATAATAGTGTAACCAAAATTCTACCTCCATAGTACAAACACATCACTTCTAATATATTTGACAGAGGCAGATATGAGAGCAAACAATCATTGCTCATCAGAGCCGGTCAAATAATCTACAACAATTTTTTTCCCTTTTAGAAACACAATTTCAGCTAATATGTTCAGTGCTATTACCCATGGTGCACACACATTAGTAACCAAAGTACTAAAATTCATCAGAAGTGGAAGTCATCTGTAAAGTTTCAATCATTCAATTGGGAAACATAAAAAACATACAGCATGTGATGTAGGTGGCCAGTCACAAAGCTCCAAGAGCAAAAGTTTCAATTGTTCGCTAATGAACATCGTAACAGTTCATGAGCAGTCGACAGGCTCCGACATGTTTGATGCTCTTTACCAGATAAACAAATCCATTAAATAGTGCTCTGTTGATAATTATTCATATTTCACTTCTTGGCTGTCAGCAGCACAAGAACAAATGCTCTGTTTCTCTGTATGCTGGATCGTCAGTGTGAAATACTGCACAGCTGTTTTGCAATTTATCTAAAAGATGAACTGCAGCCCTTTAATGGTCTTGAACTTTTAGTTTGGGAAAATAAACGAAATAAAATAAATCCTTAATAGTAGGGCAAAGGGGAGGACCCAGGAGCAGGATGTTCCTGGCAGTGGAATGACAAAGCGTGCTGCTGGAAAATGCCCTATTCTTGATTAGACGTTACTTATTTCCTGTCAACGCTCTTTGAATTATATAAAGGAGTGTAATTGGCCTCAGCATAAGTATTTTTCATAACATAAAGGATGCCAAGGGGTCGTATATGCATGGACATCCTTGTGATGCAAGGAGAGTAATGTGTTCACCATAGAGAGGCCAGTATAAATTGAATAAACCACAGACTAAGGTAGCACTGAAGCCAGACTTTATCAAGCCATATTCTCCTTTTTTTTCTGCAGGGGAATCAAACATTTTATGGCTGGTGTCTTGGTTTCCACATGAAGATCATGTTATCCAGCCATGCGGGGGGGACATTTACTCAGCTCTTAGAGTTTGATGAGTCTGGAGTCCCTCTGCTAAACATGACTATAGTTTGGACCAATGCATAGTTCAGCACTGGAAAGCCATGACCTGTGGCAAACAGGTTAGTGTCATCAGTGAGAAATGTCAGTAGGACTTCCACATAGGCCAAAATAACCATTAGCTAATGTTAACGATCTGCACAATATTCTTCTATCCCAGCGTTTCTAAACAGTGGGTCATGACCTTATTTTAATAGGGTTGCCAGGGCTTGCTGGGGGCCAAAGCCAAAGACCACACCACCCACGGGCTTCAGCCCAGGGTGGCGGGACTCAGGTTGCAGTCCCCCGGCCTGGGGCTGAAGCCCTTGGACTTCGGCTTTTACACACACACCCCCGGCCCGGGGCAGTGGGGCTTGGGATCCCTGGCCCGGGGTGGTGGGATTCAGGTAGGCTCAGGCTTTTGCGCTCCCACCCCCAGGGGTCATGTAGTAATTTTTGTTGTCAGAAGGGGGTCGCGGTACAATGAAGTTTGAGAATCCCTGTTCTATCCATTGCTTCCTATATTAGGTACCTGATTCCGCTACCATTAACTTCAACATCAGCACTTACACTGCTTTCAGTGGGAGCAGGATCTGGTCTAGAGAATTTAGAATCATAGACCCATAATGTTAGAAGGGACCTCAAGGGTCATCTAATCTAACCCT
Source organism: Lepidochelys olivacea (assembly GCF_965140295.1). Classification (NCBI taxonomy): domain Eukaryota; kingdom Metazoa; phylum Chordata; order Testudines; family Cheloniidae; genus Lepidochelys; species Lepidochelys olivacea. The sequence continues at coordinate 15,457,055 of NC_140412.1, forward strand.
CTGCCAAGATGCAGTACTTGTTGTGTCTAAACCATCCAAGAGAGCTGCCTTTCCAGCCTCCTTTTCAAAACCTCCAGTGGACGAGCTTCCACAGCCTCCCTAGACAGTCTGTTCCATTGTCCTACTGTTCTTACAGTTAGGAAGTTTTTCCAGAGATTTAATCTAAAACTGCTGTGCTGGAGTTTGAACCCATTGCCTCTTGTTCTGCCTGCTGTGGCAAGAGAGAACAACTTTTTCTCCATCTTTTTTATAGCCTCCTTTCAAGTATTTGAAGACTGCGATCATGTCCCCCCTTAATCTCCTCTTTTCCAAACTAAATATACTCAGTTCCTTCAGCCTTTGCTCAGATGGCTTACATTCCATCCCTTTGATCATCTTTGTTGCTCATCTCTGGATCCTTTCCAGTTTCTCTATGTCCTTTCTATATGTTGGTGATCAAAACTGGCCACAGTACTCCAGCTGAGGCCTAACCAGTGCTGAGTAGACGAGCACAGTATCGCCTCACATGAGTTGCAAGCTATGCCTCTGTTAATGAAACCTAAAATTGCATTTCATTTTTTTGCAACAGCATCACATTGCTGACTCATGTTGAGATTGTGATCCACTACAACTACCAGATCCTTCTCAGCAGTGCCGCTGCCAAGCTGGTTATCCCCCATTCTGTATTTGTGCATTTGTGCACTTGATTTTTCTTCCCTAAGTGTAGCACCTTACATTTGTCAAATTTCATTTTGTTGTCTATCACCCAGTTCTCCAATTTATCAAGATCCCTCTGAATTCTAGCTCTCTCCTTGAATTCTATCAGATGATCACTTCCTCCCAAGTTCCTGAAACAAGTTCATGTTTGCAACTAATTCGTCCCTTTTGGTTAAAACCAGATCCAAAATGGATGACCCCTAGTTGTTTCCTGAATTTACTGAATCAGAAAGTTGTCCACTACACATGCTAAGAACTTGCAGGACATATGTTTTGCTGTAATAGTCTTCCAACAGATATCAGGGAAGTTAAAAAACTCCATTAATACTAACTCATGTGTGTTAGCTAATCTCGTAACCTGCTTGTAGAACTCATCTACTTCCTCTTCCTGAGTTGGTGGTCTATAATACCCCACCATACCATCACTATTCTTTTCCCTTTTTATCCTCACCCAGAGACTCTCAGTAGGTCAGTTGCTCACTTCCGCTTCCTAGCCATCACCTTCAGCCCCCAACTAAACCTCTCCAGCACATCATCAAGGATCTACAACCTATCCTGAAGGATGACCCATCACTCTCACAGATCTTGGGAGACAGGCCAGTCCTTGCTTACAGACAGTCCCCCAACCTGAAGCAAATACTCACCAGCAACCACACACCACGCAACAAAAACACTAACCCAGGAACCTATCCTTGCAACAAAGCCCATTGCCAACTGTGTCCACATATCTATTCAGGGGATACCATCATAGGGCCTAATCACATCAGCCACACTATCAGAGGCTCATTCACCTGCACATCGACAAATGTGATATATGCCATCATGTGCCAGCAATGCCCCTCCCCTCTGCCATGTACATTGGCCAAACCAGACAGTCTCTACGTAAAAGAATAAATGGACACAAATCAGATGTCAAGAATTATAACATTCAAAAACCAGTTGGAGAACACTTCAATCTCTCTGGTCACTCGATTACAGAGTGATCTAAAAGTCGCAATTCTTCAACAAAAAGCTTCAAAAACAGACTCCAGTGAGAGACTGCTGAATTGGAATTAATTTGCAAACTGAACACCATTACATTAGGCTTGAATAAAGACTGGGAGTGGATGTGTCATTACACAAAGTAAAACTATTTCCAGTGTTTATCCCCTCCACCCCCACACTGTTTCTCACACGTTCTTGTCAAGTGCTGGAAATGGCCCACCTTGATTATCACTACAAAAGGTTTTTTCTCTCTCCTGCTGGTAATAGCTCACCTTACCTAATCACTCTCATTACAGTGTGTATGGTAACACCCATTGTTTCATGTTCTCTGTGTATATAAAATCTCCCCACTGTATTTTCCACTGCATGCATCCGATGAAGTGAGCTGTTTATGCTCAAATAAATTTGTAAAAGTAAAGCTTATGCTCAAATAAATTTGTTAGTCTCCAAGGTGCCACAAGTCCGCCTTTTCTTTTCACTTCCTCTTGGACCTCAGAGCAAGTATATACATTCTTGATGTACAGCACAAAGGCTCCTCCTTTTTTCCCATATCTATCCTTCTGGAACAAGCTACATCCCTCAGTGCTGGTACTTCAGTCTTGGAAGTTGTCCCACCAAGTCTCTCTAATACCAGTTAAGTCATAATTTTCTTTATATACCATGACTTCCAGTTCTTCCTGCCTGTGTCCCATACTACTTGCATTTGAATAGAGGCATTGAATAGATTTTGCAGACGGACCTGTTGCTTTTCTTCTTGCTTTTTTAATCAAAGTATTCTATTTACTCTAAGATGCTGCAGGTCTCTTTAAAAGCAAGGATCAGTAAGATGTCTCAGTCTGGAATTTATCTAGACGTAGTGTAGTACTTCTATATTCCTGCTAGAAACCTGGTATCCCACAACTGGAATATCAGCAAAAGTTATTTGCAAGTCAAGTTTGTTCTTTGATCCTTGTTCTCACATTATGGGACAGAGCATAGTCAATTAAATGAATAGCTGGTAAATTTAGAACAAATGAAAAGGAAATACCTCTTTTCACAGAGTATAGTCAAGCCTATCCAATTCATTGTCTCAGTGGGTCATTGAGTCAAATACTATGGCTGGATTTTTAAAAAGCCTGGTTAGTTCAATATCCATTAATGTTTGTGATTATGCATGCTAAGAAAAGGGTAATCAAATATCATTGGATGTCCTAAAAACTTCAAGAAAGACACATTTTCCTCTTTGTACTCCATTATGCAATAGGCAAGGTTCATTAAGTAGATGTGTTTATGTGCTTTGCAGGCGCCAGGGAAAATGGTCAGAGGACAGCTGGACACACAGCTCTCATTGGACTTTCCACAGGAGTTGGGCACCTTGCCACCATTGTGGCTTCAAAAATCTCCCCCAGCATGTATTGACCATTGTTGGCCACATGATACTGGACTTCCAGCATGGGAAATCCTGTGTTCCAAGGGAGAAGTAACTGGGAGTTAGAGCGAGGCAAGGAGTTTTGGAAGAGAAGAAGAGAAGTGTAGGGGATACAGTGATGGGATCACTGGATCAGGCTAGGGTCTTTAGCCAACAGACTTTAGCAAGGAAAGAATAAGAGGAACCGGAATACAAATGTGCAGCTCGGGGTCAGGGTACTTTATCTAACCCCAACATTTTGGTTATGTTCAGGATGGCTGGGTTTGGGTTTGCTGTTTTCCCTACAAAACTGGTTCCACTCATGCTTATATAAGGTGGTATAAGTTTTACTGAGGGGCTCATCAAACTACTGCATAACTGATTTCCCTTTTGTGGTGCATGTAACTACTAAATTGTGATGCCTTGTCTTTTCTGTGCATTGTACCTTTAAGGGTACGTGTACCACAGTGGTTCTCAACCAGGGGTACGTGTACCCTCAGGGTATGCAGAGGTCTTCCTGGGAGTACGTCAACTCATCTAAATATTTGTCTAGTTTTACAACAGATTACATTAAAAACACTAGCAAAGTCAATACAAATTAAAATTTCATACAATGGCTTGTTTCTACTGCAATATACACTTTTGGAAGCAAGTAGCTTTTTAGTGAGGGAAACTTGGGGGTAGAGAAGACCAATCAGATTCCTGAAAGGAGTGCAGTAGTTGGGAAAGGTTAAGAGCCACTGGTCTACAGTTCAAATGGGGGTGTAATTCCCAATTCAAGGAGACACACCCAGGCTAGTGCTGATCAAGCTAGTGCACTAAACATAGAGTGTAGCCACAGCTGTGCGAGTGATGTGAATGGAAAATAATGTTGTTACTAAGCAACATGCAGAACATGTAAAGTACCGGCAGCGCCTGCTGCTGCAGAGGAGATAGTGGAAATCAAAGCAAAAGTGAGGAAACAGGGCTTCCTAGAAAGGGATTAGATTAGTGTATGATTGGGGGCAAATGTTACTATGAACCAAGGTGTGAATGAAAGGAAGTGGATGATTATACAGTTATGCCTATGCAACCCGACAGGAAACAAGGGGCCTGCACAGCTGTAACTGAGAGCAGGATTTGGCACTTATAATCTCTGATTGGCAAGGATAACTTGAGAAGGACACAGCACCGTCTGACTTTCAGCTCCCAGGCTCAATGTGCAGCATTTTTAGGTCTGAAATAACCACTTTAATTTGTAAATTAGGCAAGTCTGATGTGTCATCATTGAGATCCATGGGATTCATGATGCCATTTTTAAAGATCACCTTTCAGCTTACCACCACATTTTACATGTACAGATGCTATATCGCCAAACAACAAAGGCCCTTCGCACAAACACCGGAAAAATCTTTGTTGTGACATACATTACAAGGTGCAGGAACTTCCTGGCCTAGACTTCAGTGCAGCAGCACACAACAAGCCAGAAGAGGTGGTATAATTCTGGCTTATCTCTGTCACATTTTCAATGTGTTTTGACACAGCAGTCAAACCTATGCAAGACGAACTATGTATTTATCAAGCTGCTGTTGCAAAGAAACAAAATTCCTGGGTGCATTTCCATGTACAACTTGCTGGTATTTAAAAGGCAAAAAGAAAGAAGTGATCGTACATAGGAAATTATAGTGAAACATAACAAATAGAGTATTATTTGAAAGAGGGAGGAGGGTTTTTTTTGGTCTTTCTGGCATGTTGTGTTCCACCTACGCACTTAAGCTCTTATGTAACTGTAATGCACACTGCCTGTTTTTTCCGTTATTTCATCTGTAGCCTATACAAATGTCGGAACTAGATGTCACTCAGTTTTTTAAGAATGAGCTGAGTGACTGATTCCTATAGGATGCAGACTAACTTCTTTCTCACTATAAAATCTAAGCAATTCTCGGTCACATTACTAGTTTCATTATACACTGTAACAGTGTCATAGAACTCATAGCAAATTAGAGAGAAGCGTCTCTTGCCAGCAACTGCATGGAGCTCAGTCTTACTCATGCTCTCTCCGATGCTGGAATTCTCAATATGTAATCTTTCACAGAACTTGTCTACATGAGGACACTCAGGCCTGGTCTACACAAGGAGATTAGGTTGATATAACTATGCTGCTCAGGGGTATGGAAAAGCCAATGTAGATAGTGCTAGGTCAACAGGAGAATTCTCCCATTGACTTAGCTACTGCCTCTTGAGGAGGTGAAGTACCTACACCAAACAGGAGAACCCCTTCCATTGGCGTAGATGGCAGCTTTACTGAAGCAATACAGTGGCGCAGCTGCACTGCTGAAGCATTTTAAGTGTAGACAAATCCTCAGGACAGTTAGTCTGAATTAATTTCAAAGTGGATTGGTTAAACTGTATTAAACCCTATGTAGATGAAGATTTAAGGAGTACTCTAAGGTCTGGTCTACATTGGAAATTTCGGTCAACATAACTACATCAGCCAGGGGTGTGAAAAATCCACACCCCTGAGTGGCATAGTTAAGATCATTTAAGTACCCTAAATCTCAGGGAGGTGGATTAACTATGCCAATGGGAGAATCTCTCCCATCAGCGTAGATAGTGTCTACACTGAAGGTCTACTGAACTGCAGCTGCAATGGGGCATCTGTAGCGTTTTAAGTGTAGACATACACTTAGTCTGAATAAGAGCATCCACACTGGGGTTTAATGTGGTTTAACTAATCCACTTTAAATTCATACCTTTAGTTAATTTGAATTAATTTTCTTGAGTGTCTGTGTCCAGACAAACCCGTAGAATTTAATCCCAGAAGGGAGCATAATGATCATCTAGGGTAAAATATTCAAAAGCACCTAAGTGTCTTAGGCTCTTAAACCTTTGACTTTCAATGAGGTTTAGGAGCCTAAACCACTTCTGGAAATGGGACTCGGGGGCTTTTGAAAATTTTACTCCTAGCCTGATCCCCTGTATAACACAGCATATAGACTTTCACCCAGTGATTCCTGCAGTAGAACAAATCATTCTTTCCTACTACACAAACGAAAACGGTTGATCCCAATAACCTGTGGTTGCACTGGAGCACATCTTTCAGAAAGACATCCAATCTCCAAGTGAGCGGAAGGTAACACTTCTCTTTGTACATTGCTCCAATGGCCGACTACCCTCATTGTTAAAAAATTGCATCTTATTTCCAGCTTGATTTTTTTCTAACTTAAGCTTCCAGCCATTGGATCTTGTTATGCTTTGGTCTATTAAATGTTAAAGAACTCTGTAGTGCAGTGGTTTCCAAACTTGGGATGCCACTTGTTCAGGAAAAGCCCCTGGTGGGCCCGGCCGGTTTGTTTACCTGCTGCATCTGCAGGTTTGGCCGATCGCGGCTCCCACTGGCCGTGGTTCACTGTGCCCAGCCAATGAGGGCTGCGGGAAGCAGCAGCCAGTACGTCCCTCGGCCCGCGCCACTTCCCGCAGCCCCATTGGCCAGGCACAGTGAACCGCAGCCAGTGGGAGCCGCGATCGGCCAAACCTGCAGACGCTGCAGGTAAACAAACCGGCTGGGCCCGCCAGGGGCTTTCCCTGAACAAGCGGTGTCCCAAGTTTGGGAAACACTGCTGTAGTATATCAAGTATCTTTGTCGTGTGTTGGTACTTTAAAATTATTTAATTGCCTCTTAACCGTCTCTTTGACAAGCAAAATATATTGTGCTACTTATGTCTCTCATTGTAAGGCATGTTTTCCAGATCTTGAATCAGTCTTGTAGCTGTTCTGTGAACTCTCCCCAATTTTTCAACATCCTTCTCAAATTGTGGATACCAAAAGTGGACACAATATGCTGGCATTGGTCTGACCAATGCTGTATACAAGATAATATCACTTCCCCTAGTCCTATTCAATATTCCTCTGTTTATATGTTCATCAATCATGTTAGCTCTTTCCCCTCCTCATCAGTTGGCAGAGCAAATGGGACAAATGCCCGCTTTTGCCAAAAAATCAGGATGGCTGGGACAGGGCTTAAAAAGGGAACTGTCCTGGCCAAAATGGAATGTATGGCCACCCTGGATGGGGGAAGAAGCAGCTGCCACCCTGAAGACATTCTTTGAGCAAGCCTCTTCTGCAGTCAGAATATGAACGTGTAACGCAAACTCTGCAAAAAAACCCAAAGAATTTTTCTGGAAGTATTTACAGATGGGTAGACAAATGTACAGGGATAAGTTATTAAAAAGATTTTTAAAACTGGTTGAGGTGGAATCAAACACACAAAAGAACATTAATACAGAAGAGAACATCCATATAGCAGAGTATATTAGTAAAGAAGGTTGGAAGTGGGAAAGTATTTGATTTGCAGACTGACAAAGCCAGTAAAGGAAAGCAGCACGAGACATCATAATGGACGTATTACTGCAATAGGATGTGCTTCCCATGGCGTAAATGCTTCAAATTTCATGAAGTTGGGCACACTGGAAAAGATCTAGAAAAGAGCAAAAAGTTTTAAAATATGTGAAAACTACTCATGTTGTGTCTGCAGTGTTTAAGGAGCAGCGGGAAGAAAAGGATAGTAAGAATAAAATGTAAACACAAACTTTCTAGCAAAACAAGATGGGGAAGTGGAGTGATGTCATTTGAAAGTTTATTAAAAATGAAGCAGCTTTTCAAGAAACAGTGATAACGGAGGATCTTAAAGTAGTTAAAAGTGTAAGGCACACTCTACTTGTGAGGATATCTTTTAGGTTCACCTGCAGGACTCTGAAGATTCTACAGCAAGTTGCTTCTGCAAATCACTATCTGAATCAGACAAAGCATTTGTCATTGGACTTTGCTCAATTTATGGCCAAGACTAAGTCAATTGTTTTTGAGAATCTAAGTGCATCTCCACTTAAGTCAGGAAGAAGTAAAAGTGAAGGACTTTATTCACAGATAGGAAGAATTTTGCTGCAAACCAATACATGCTGTTGTAAACTTCTTAGATCCAAGGTTCAAAGGTAGCAATGTTAGTGATGATAGCATTGTTACAGCATTTGACTGGATTACCAAACAAGCAACACGCTTAGGCCTAAATGTTGGAAAAGTACTTACAAAGGTTGCAGAATACAGAACTTCTTTCAGGAGCTCAAGCTGAGAATCTGCCAAGCATATTGCTGCTACAATATGGTGGTAAGGCCTTTGTACAACACAATCTCAGATTCCTCTTGCTTCTCTTCTGCTTCAGATTTCTCCATTTTCTGCAGCATATGAAAGAAACTGGTCAGTGTTTGGAAATATACACCCTGTCAACAACAGGCTAAACATATGAAAGAGTTGACAAACTTGTTTCAATTCATGCAAATCCTAGGTTTAATATATCTTCATCTTTAACATAAAGATCACAGTGAAAGAGCAGAATTTTGAACCCTATGGATATAACCTTCCTTTTTATTTACAAGTAAACAATATTGATGCTTTCTATTTTCAACCTTTAAAAATTTTGTTTCTATTTTAGAGATATGTCAACAGGCAAAAAAACCTCACAAGTACCTTAGGGCAGAGGTTCTCAAACTGGGAGGCGCACCCCACTGGAATTCTGGGGAGAGGAGGCAGCATGAGAAGATGCTCTGCCTTGAGAACTGGGCAGCCCCCATCCTCCACCAAACAAAAAGAAACAAATTTATAAACACAAAACAAAGGGAGATACCTTCCCATCTCGCTTGCTGGAGGGGAGGGTGGGTATTGTCCTGTCACTAGCCCCAGGGTGTCAGTACCTTCAACTTAACAGGGCCTTAGCTTTTGTTGTTTCCCCCTGTAGCATGGAGAATAGCTTCTCATCCTTGAGAAGCCTATTACTCCCCCCGGCTAAGGAGGGGTTTTTAAAGGTCTCAGGCAGCTCTTAATTGGACTCATATGTCCCTAATTGATCTGAGGTAACCCCTTCTCAGCTTATAGGAAAAGGGCCTTTATCATTCTAGGGCTAACATACCCGTCTTCCTTCTCTTCAGATTGTATAAATCTTTCGCCTTTTACTAACCATTTCCATGGAGAGAAACCATTTATGAGTTTCTACTCAATTTTTTGAACAGCTACTCCACTCTCCTGCAGCCGTCCAGCCTGACTTCCTCACAAGTGGCAGATCCCTGCCTGCTCAAACCAGCAATGAGTAACACCCAACATTGACTTCAATGAGAGTCCATCCAGAGCCCCCACCTGCACTTCACTGCTTGTAGCACCATTTATTATTCTATAGCATGCAGCAGTGTGCTAGGTGCTTCACAGGACATGAAGAAATAAAAGACCCTGGCCCAAAAGAGTACACTCTGAATTTAACAAAATGAGTGGTGGGGTGGTGAGGAGCGGAGAAGAGACATGGCAAGGAAAGATGAGACTCACTATTAATGCAGCTACTACAGTTTATCTCTATAACTACTTCACAATGGATCAGATATATCGGGTTTTTAATACCTAGAAGGTAATGATACAAGATAATGAAAATGCTCAATTGCTTTGTTGGGAGCATCCCGGGAGAGTTGAGTTTGCAAGAGAGACTTGAGAACTTGATCCAAAGCACATTGAAGTCAATGTCAGTGTTTCTGCTGACTTCAGTGGGCTATGGATCAGGCCATAGAAGGAACAGTTGAGCATTCTAGGGGCATGATGTAATAAAAAGCATGGAGATGCATTTGGAATCATCTCGGCAATTAGCTAAGATAGTGTCGGGAACTCTGCTAGCTCTGTGTGCAGTTTCCTGGTGACCCAATGAGCTCAGCTGGGCTCAATAAACCCTCGCTAAGTGCCTGTGCTCCCTGGCTGGACAGAAGAGCTAACAGATCGCTATTTAAGCCGTGTAGCCACAACAGCACAGTTGCTGCTCAGTGTGTTCCATGCCTGCAGCTGCACCAGATCTGATTTCTGTATAGGGCCTTGTTCCAACCCTAGTCCCTACCTTCCTCAGAACTCCTGGCTCTGACCTTTCACCTCTCCCTTGACTTATGCCTCCAGTTCTGCATTCTGACTCCACTCTGACCACTAGGCCAGATGCCTGTTCTGACCCCTAGGTTGCACTGTCTGGACACTGGTGTGTGACACACAGCAAGAGAAGGGGAAAGAAAGGGTATAGGAAGCTGACAGCTACAACACAAACTGATCATGAAGTAGGGTGACCAGACAGCAAGTGTGAAAAATCGGGACAGGGTTGGGGGGCAATAGGCGCCTATATAAGACAAAGCCCCAAATATCAGGACTGTTCCTATAAAATCGGGACATCTGGTCACCCTATCATGAAGTTTATTGTCCATTTTAATCTTTGTTTAAATGTTTTGTTATATTAAGCTCTGAAGCAGACTCTAGAGCTGGAGGTAAATGTACTGTGCTATATATTTTTTTTTTTTGCTAAGGAAAGCAAATTAAGTTTCTTTGTTTTTTAAATTATGATAAGCATGCCCTGCAGCACTTTGCTAGTCAATCTCTATTGGGAGGGTGGTGGAGGCTGCCTTTTTGTGGGGATAAACATGATCAGGTTTGCGAATGAGCAGAGTGAGAAAGTAGCAAGACTCTACTCTGCATATTTAATCAACGGCCTGGAGAGGATGTCGCTAGGACCACTGTAAAATAGAGTGCGGACAGTCAGCTGCATGGGTTTCTGTGTTCAACGGTGTGTGAGTTTAATGCTCACGAAGGAGCCCTGCCGACTGCTCTGGAGACTCAGGTCAAATTGTCAAACTTGGGTGCCAAAAGTTAGGCATCTCAAGTTAGGCAGCTCTTCGCAGGTGCTGTGTATCAGCAGCTCCTCGGGGAGTTCAGAGGTGCTAAATTCCAAATTTAGGTGCCTAGATCAAAGGCCTGATTTTTGAACTTGGCTCAACTTAAGGGCACCCACATTTTGCCCAGAAGTCCTTTCTGTTTATCCACAAAATTGGCACAACATAGACCGTGCAACCCTGACGATACAATAGGAATGCCTGCCTCTCTTCACTGCTATCCTGATAGTAGCCAGAAATCAAACTACATGAGAGTGGCTAAAAAAGGAACAACCAAGTCCTGGTCTACACCAGGGGGGCGGGGGGGAAATCGATCTAAGTTAGGCAACTTCAGCAATGCGAATAACGTAGCTGAAGTCGTCATACTTAGATGGACTTACCGTGGTATCTTCACCGTGGTGAGTCGACTGCTGCCGCTCCCCTGCGCCTCTCGCGGTGCTGGAGTACAGGAGTCGATGAGAGAGCGCTCGGGGGTCAATGTATCGCATCTAGACTAGACAAGATAATTCAATCCCTGCTGCCCGCCAATCCGGTGGGTAGTGTAGACATACCCTTAGGTAGAGAAGCCTCCCTGGAGCGAATCGAGTTGCAAGCAATTTCAGCATCTGTCAGAGAGGGAGTGTCACTCATGTCCTGTTGGGCTGAACATGCAATACCCCCTCTTATTCTCTCCTCCAATTCCCTAACAGGAAGCTACCTTCCTTAAGAGCATTTCTAGACAAAGAACCGGCTTTAATACAAAGAGGTCACCCCGGTCTGTTTCACAAGTGCCCTCATTTTCATCACTTACATACCTTATCTATTCATCTGAACAGATAGGGTATTCAATACACCATTACAATTACAATCCACATCCAAAGAAAGTACTGAACTAACCATGAAGCTGGAATGCACACAATGCACCGTGAATACATTATGCCGGCTGCTAGCTCATGACAATGGGCCTGTATAATTAACTGGATAAGGAGATTCAGAAGTGCTGTTTCCAATTAAAAAATAACACTTTTGCAAGGGCAAATGAGTGAGACAGTAGCTGTAATTCTAATGCAGCTCTAGCACCTGTCTTCCTGCCCCAGATTGGTGCCCTATACCCTCTTCCTCCTCCCACACCAAAACAACTTCTCTTCTCCCTACAGGAGGTGTGTAGTGCTTCTGCATCCCTTCTGCATCCCTCAGTGCTTGAGATCAATTGACCAAGGTGGGGGGTGCAGGGGGGGGGTTAGAAAGAATTTCCCCAGAGGAAGTTATTCCATAACAGACTAGAGTGAGTCAAAAATAGTCAATCAAAAAATTGATGAAAAATGGTCCTTTTTTAAAAAAAAAACAAAACCACCATTTTTTGTGGAAAAGCCCCTCATGAAATTTTCCATTTTTTGATGAAAAACAAAAATTAAACAGCTTTTTGGTTTTCTAAAACCTAAAAAATGCTCGTTTTTTTAAATAGAAAAAGCAGAACACTTCTGTGAAATATTTTGAGGAAAAAAAATGGAAAATTTGCATTGCTTTTAAAATTTTCCACACAAACTACCATTTTCTCTAGAATGGACCATTGTCAGAGTTCTTGCACCCTCCTCAGAAGGAACTGGCAGTGCTCACTGCTAGAGACTGGACAACTGGGATGGCAATTCCTCGGCTTCCATACCGGGTTTAATCATGGTGCTCTTCTCCAGGAAGGAGAGAGGGCCTAAAGAGCTCGCCCCAGCCTGTCGCAAAGCTTTGATAATAGCAGCAGACAAATTCACTCATATTGACATTATCATTTCTTCTTGGGAAGACAAATGAGATTGAAAGCACTTCTCTCCTAGGCAACAATTAGGGCTCAGTCTTGTTTTCATTGAAGTAAATGGGAGTTTTGCCATTGATTTAGTGGAAGCATGACTGAGCCCTTTAAATGCATACTGCTTGTTGCTTTCAGTGGTCAGCAGACATCACTTCAGTAAATCAGTTTGTTATGTTGCATTGCAGTGTGACAAAGTGCTGCAGTGAATAAGGAATGAAATGCTGACTCTCTCATGAATCTTAAAAGTGACAAAGCTATTGTGAGCCAGGGAAGCTACTGTCAGTTCGTTTAACGGACAAAGCACAAACTGATGATGACTGAACATTTAGTAAGTGACATCCATCCCCACGGCGGATGGTTTGGCCTCAAGCATGAAGAATGGGATGTCGGTTCATCTCTTCTCCCAGTGAAAGAACAGTGCACTGTATATATACATGCATTAACCCCAAACAAATTAACAATCACCTTGGGAATTCAGAATTTCAAACTGTTATTTTTTTAATTTATGCAGTGTTGCTATAGCCATGTTAGCCCCACGATATTAGAGAGACCAGGTGTGTGAGGTAATATCGTTTAATGGACCAACTTTTGTTGGTGAGAGAGACAAGCTTTTGAGTATACACATATCTCTTATAATTAGGGCCGAACCAAATCCACAGTGCAGTCTGGTCAATTTCAAGGCCATAGAATTGAAAATTGGTCAGTTTCACGAATTCAGATGTTTACATCTGAGATTTCATGGTGTTGCAACCATGGGGGGTCCCCACCCAAAATGGGGCTGGGGAGAATTGCAAAGGTGTTGTAAGGAGGCTGCGGGATTGCCACCCACATTTCTGGGCTGCCTTCAGAGCTGGGCTCTGAAGGCAGCAGCCAGAGGGCTTCCTGCAGCTGCAGGAAGTTCCTAGTGGTGGGTCTATCTCCCCCATGCTGCTGGGAGCACCCCAGCCAGGGGCTCCTAGCTGCTAGTCCTAGAGTTTCCTGCAGCAGGGGGGAGGTACACAGAGATGGGTCTGATCTCCCTCTGAGAGCAGCTGTGCAAGGGAAGAGCAAGTCCTGTCCCTCACCACCCCGGCTGGTGCTAACAGCTAGGAGACTCCAGCTGGGGAGCTCCCAGCAGTGCTGGGGAGATTGGACCTACCTCCACCTCTGGGAGCCTCCTGTGGCTGCAGGAAGCTCCTACAGCAGGGGGAGGTATCCAGAGATGTGTCTGATCTCCCCCCGATAGCAGCTGTGCAGGGGAAGAGTAAGTCCCATCCCTCCCCAGCCTGGGAACTAGCAGCTGGAGCCTGGGAAATGGTAGGAGACGCCAGCTGGGGTACCCCCCAGCCTTGCTCCTCCCCCTCCCCACCCTTCCAATAGCTAGATTTACTGGGGAAGGGCTTATTGGGGAAGGGCTTATTGGGTCAGGGACATGTTTTTCATGGCTGTGAATTTGGTAGGGCCCTACTTATAATAATCACATGGATGTCAAAATGCATGTCTCCTTATTTAGCTTTTCAATCCAATGTTCCTGTACATTAGTTTGCTACCATAAGATTGCTTATGAATAGAGTTGGTCAGGAATTTTTTGATGAAACATGTTTTGGGGTGGGGGGGTAGGAAAAGGCTTATTTATTAAGCCAACTTTTCACATGAATGTACCAGTATCAATTAAACATTCATCAGGAAGAATTTCTCTGGTCCAGGATGGAATTTCTGGTTAAAATCCAAGAGCCTACTATAGAATCACCTGGGGGTTAGGACACTCAAGATGTGGGAGACCCAGGTGCAAGTCCCTGCTCCAATGAATATTTAAATTATTTACACAACGTGGAACAGTTCCAACAGGAGAGATTGAGAGAGTTCCATGCCAGAATAGACCCTTGCCACTTAACAGTCCCACTTCTTCCCTTGTTTTCTTTTTATTGATATGGCTAAAGAGCCTTTTACTCTTGATTTTAAATTCATTTGCAAGGTCCAACTCAGCTTGGCCTTTGGCAGTTCTCACTTCTCCAATACACTTTCTGACCTCCAGAAGGTAGCTTTCCTTGCTGATACATCCCTTCTTCCATTCTGCATAGACTTTCCGCTTTCTCTTAATAACCGGTTTGAGATGCTTGCTTTTCCAGTTTTGTCTGCAACCCTTCCCTAGAAGTTTTTTCTCCTTGCTTGGGGTGCAGATTTCAGATAAGTTCTACAACTTTGACAAAGTAATTCCAATCCTCCTCCATCTTCACATCCTTGGGTTCTAAGTCCACTTCCCTTAATTTTTTTTAAAGTTTGTGCTTCTGAAATCAAGGAAACTAGCTGTAGACCTATTTTTGTTCAACCTTCCATTTAGTTTAAACTGAATTCACTCATCACAAAAAACAATGGTTTTGGCTGAAATTTTTTTGATGAAAAGTTGAAATTGTCTGCAACAGTGGGAAAGAAAACAAACATTCTCTTACCACCTCTAGAATTTCATTTTCCGCCTATGTTTCTAATCTCTCTTGATTGCTGTGTTTTATTTCTCTATTCTAACCAGTGCTTACAGCTCCTCAGGACTTAGCATCCTCTGATTATTTCACTGCCATGTTGTTAGCTTTGTTTTCTAGATCATTAACGAATTTTCTTATCTAGATTATCATTAGAAGTCTTCATTGTTTAGTCCCAAAATGAGTCAACAAGAATAGTGAGTAGGTGTTATTATTATTAGTTTCATTTAGTTTTATGGTAGCACTGAGGAGCCCCCATCATGGAGCATGGCCCCATTCTCCAAGGCCATGCACAAACAGAACAAAAAGACAGGACCTGCCCCAAAGAGCTTACAACGTAAGAAAAGAGACAACAGCTGGTGACAGACACAGATACAGAAAGAAACAATGACATAATGCTGGGCAGTGATCTCAGCACACCAGTGGTCTAACCACCGTCAAATAGCCAGCCTGTTGGATTTTCATGCAGTATAATATATTGCATGACTCTTTAAAAATCCTAAAGTTCAGTATCTACTATTTTAGAGTCTTAGAATTCCACTGTGCTGTCAGAAGGGTGTCCGTTTCCAGTTACTCCACAACATTTACACTGCAGGGCAGGTAGAATTAGCTGTCTGCTGTCTTCTCTCTCTCTTATTTACCTTATCTTTACCTCAGTTTGCTTATCATATTGCATCCATCACCATAGAAACTGTTGCTCCTGTCTACACACATAAGGCAGAGAGATCTTCCAGTTAATTAATGCAGTTACCCTGCAAAGGATCCCATGGAGAAGGCATCTGCTTTGATGGGTCATGATACCCTGTATACAGTACAACAGCATTTCATGTCCTCACATATCAGTTTGTAGTATAAACACATAGCGTTTGTTATATCCCCGGAGAGGGAATCTCTCTTGGGCTCCAGCTACCAGCTCTCCAGGAGAGCCTCCCAATTCCTGAACAATACTTAACTTGCTGTGACATGACAGCTCATTACAGTCACAGCATTTCACAACCTCGTAGATGCCTCTTTGTAAAGAAAATGGAGTATCTAGAATAAGGTTGCATCCTTGAGCCAACCTTAGTTGGCTCTCTGAGCCTGCTTTTGTGTTTGCCTGCAAAGCAACAGACATTATGTCTGGAACAAAGCAAAGTTAACTCCCCTACTAAACAGAACTTAAGGGAGAACGTGACCCAGCAGTCCAAATAACTCCTTCACTCCTGTCTAGGCTCAGTTACCTGAACGCCATGCAGAAAAGAATCCTCCCTATCTCCATCAAATGGAGCTTAACTAACTTGAATAGGCTGTAGTTTTACTTTGGTTTTCCTTTCTCTCCTAGAGTTTCCAAATAGAAGTTGTATAGAGAAATGTACGTAGGCTGCAGGATCTTCAAGGCAGGGAATCTGCTTGCTTTAAAAGCCGAATTCTTCTTGTTTTACTCAGGTGAGTAAAGCATTGGGACTTATTACATGAGCAAAGTGAGCAGCATTTGGACACATTTGCAGGGCTTAGATATAAATTTTCCATGCTGTCTGCATGATTTCTGATTAATAAGGTTGGACCTGTGCTCAATTATAATATTTAAATGCTTAGTAAGTGTATGTTAACTACTAGACGTCCTGTGAGCTATGCTGGATTGCTGCTGTGCTTCGTCTGTGTGATGTAAAATCCCAGTAACCTTTAAGTATGGGTGAGATTGACTACAGTTGCATACAATCCAGATTATCAAAGCAGTGGCACATAGGGGTGGATGTGGTAGGAGTTACCTGCGTTAATATAACATAGGATATGCATGGGTAACATTTTAAGAAGTCAAGAAATGTTGACATTAAAGGTTGAGCAATATTATTAACATGGTCATGTTGCAATCATCTAGTACCCTTGCAGTCTTTCCTTGCCATTTTCTCCATCTTTATCACATCAAATTCTGTGACCACCCAGGTCTAAGTGATCATCATTGTGCTGTACACCACAGCAATCAGCATTTCACAGTGAAAGGAGGGCCAACATTCTTATCTCCCTGCTCCTAACACTTGGGATCTTCCATTAACCTGGTTTCCAAAATCCAAAGTAGCAATGCAATGCCACTAAGCATGGTAAAATCCCTAGCTTCTACACACTTGCACTGCGCTAGTCAGTGGGAGTTTGCCACATGTGATATACAGATACTTTATAGTTTGTATAATAAACCTTACACAATAATCTAACAAAATAGATAAGGGGGGGGGGGGGAAGAAACTTGTTTAGCAGAATGAAATACGGATGTGTTAGTACAAACACCACAAGAATTACCTTTTTTGTACCGGATAGCTTATTTCCTGTCTCGCCTTGTCAGTTGTGGAATAATACAATGATTTTTATTTGTGCTTTTATAAACCTAATTTACCAAATCGGTGTTGGTTGCTGTGTCATCTATTCCTGATTTACTATTTCCTGCAAATTTTATTAACCTGCTGTATGAACATTATCTCCTTCCAGATCCTACATGCTCTCCACACCCTTCTCTAAATCTTTAATAGCCAGCACTAGGCTGATACTTAATCGTTTATTTTTAAACTCATAATCAGGTACTATTCAATAGCAAAGAAAAGGATGATTTCATACTTGTAAGCTCTTCAGGTGCAGGGACCAACTTTTAAAATATTTGTACAGCACCAAGCACAATGTGGCTCTGATTGATGCCCTTACGCACTACTGCAATACAAATGAACTATAGGTTTATTAAGAATCCATAGGTTAATTACTGCTTTCATGATTAGAGTTTGTTTCTGTCAGAGTTTGAAATATACATCTAGTTTCTGTGCAGTTGTCTGGGGTGTGTCAGTCATGCAATATAATATATGCCAAGGCAATATAGTTTTTACTCTGAAATATCAGTTAACAATATGGAGCAGTCACAACTGTAGTTAAATTGTTTACTGTGAAGTCTAACTGGGTAACTGTTTTCAGTCTAACTTTGCTGGAATAATTATGCATACAGATCCTTTTCTTTCTTAAACGTAAAGAAAGAAGCTAGCTTAGCGGCTGGCAGGTTGTCATGTAAGAGACCTGGCCTTGATTAGTAGGCCTGGGCTTTTGCTCCTCTGGCACAGCACTCATCCCTAGGGAAGAGTCCATCCCTCATCACATTGTGGCTGAGCTATAAGAGGACGTTATTAGTGATGCACAAACCTCCCACGATTCGGAGACTCAGCTCTGTTCAGATGAGCACCAGGCAGCTCAGGTGCTTATTCAGACTCTCTGAATCTCTTTAGAGTGCAAAGTTGGGCTGAAAAATCTCATGAGGGAAGCCACTTGGAATAAATCTACAGCATTTCTTGCTTCCAGCTGTGCCAGAAATACCTCATCCATGGTATTTCAGGCACTTCCTTTTCTGGTCCAAGCTAAAACAAGAAAGTTCACAGGCAGCAGCAAAAAGAAAAATGTTTTGTGAAGAGAGGCAGAACTCAGGAGTGGGGGAGAAAGTGAGGGGCAAAAACCAAATATTTTCATAGCCAGAAAAATGTTTTCTTATTCAGGCCATTTATTTTATAGGAACAGATTTGCCCATCTCTGTATTTGCAAGATTATGTACTGTTACAAGTTTGTTTTCTTTTAATGCATCCATTAACCATTTCTCCCTAAATCCTGACTAGCTAAGCAATACTATATAACATGCAAACTTCCCTTCCCTTTCCCCTTCAGGCCTGTAGTCCTCAATATAATAAGAACATAAGTATGGCCACACTGGGTCAGACAAATGCTCCATCTAGTCCAGTATCCTTTCTGCTGACAGTAGACAGCACCAGATACTTCAGAAGGAAAGAACAGAACAGGATTATTATCAGGTCATCCATTCTCTATTGGACAGTCCCAACATCTGGCAGTCAAAGGTTTAGGGATACCAGAGTATGGTGTTTCATTCCTGACCATCTTGTCTAATAGCCATTGGTGGACCTATCCTTCATGAACGTATCTAATTCTTTTTTGAACCCATTCATAGTTTTGGCCTTTGCAACACCCCATGGCAATGAGTATCACAGGTTAACTTGTACGTTGTGTGAAGAAGAACTTCCTTTTGTTTGGTTTAAAACTGCTTCCTATTAATTTCATAAGGTGACCCCTAGTTCTTGTGTTATATCAAGGCGTAAATAACACTTCCTTATTCCCTTTCTCCACATTTTGACTGGTGTTGCACATTGAAACAGATGTTTTCAGAGAACTATCCACAGTGACTTCAAGATCTTTCTTGAGTGGTAACAGTTAATTTAGATCCCATCATTATGTATGCATGGTTGGGTTTATTTCTTCACATATTACACATTACTTTGCACTTATCAACATTGAATTTCATCTGCCATTTTGTCAACCAATCACTCAGTTTTGTGAGATCCCCTTTGTCACTCTTCACAGTCAGCTTTGGACTTAACTAGCTTGAATAATTTTGTATCAGCTGCAAATTTTCCCACCTCACTATTCACCCCTTTTTCCAGAACATTTATGAATACATTGAATAGCACAGGTTCCCTTACAGATCCTTGTGGGACCTTCTATTTACTACTCAACACAGTGAAAACTGATAATTTATTCCTATCCTTTGTTTTCTATCATTTAACCAGTAACTGATCCACGAGAGGACCTTTCCTCTTATTTCAGAACTCTTTACTTTGCTTAAGAGCCTTTGGTGAGGGACCTTGTCAAAGGCTTTCTGAAAGTCCAACTACACTTTACCAAATGAATCACCATGTTTACATGCTTGTTGTCTCCATGAAAGAATTGTAATAGATTGGTGAGGCCTGATTTCCCTTTGTAAAAGCAGTGCTGATTCTTCCCCAACATATCATGTTTATCTATGTGTCTGTTATTTACTATTGTTTCAACCAGTTTGCCTAGTACTGAAGTTAGGCTTACTTGCCAGGATTTCCACTAGAGCCTTTTTTAAAACTAGGCATTACGTTAGCTACCCTCTAGCTGTCTGGTATAGAGACTGACTTATTAGGTTACATACCACAGTTAGTAGTTCTGCAATTTCATATTTGAGTTCCTTCAGAACTCTTGGGTAAATCCCATCTG
The DNA here is from genome assembly GCF_965140295.1 of Lepidochelys olivacea. Taxonomy (NCBI): domain Eukaryota; kingdom Metazoa; phylum Chordata; order Testudines; family Cheloniidae; genus Lepidochelys; species Lepidochelys olivacea. The sequence goes on from NC_140412.1 coordinate 15,477,104, forward strand.
GTCCTGGACTTTGAGTAAATCACTTAAAATTACTCTGTGCTTTAGTTCCCCATCTGAAAAACGATGGAGATAACACTTCCTTTTTCTCACTCTTTTCCATTGTCTGTTCACATTGTGAGCTTTTTAGGACAGTGCATATGTATGTACAGTGCCTAGCACAATGAGAGCAGTCTTCGTTGGAGCCTCTAAGCACTGCTGTAACATTGCTAATAGTTTGGGATTGTCCTGATCTAGATTTTTCATTCCGCCCATTACAGACATAGGAAACATGTGAGATGTTTGGATCCTGATCTGGATTTTGAAACACATTCTCCCATCTCAAAGTTTAGGAGTGTTCAGTGTTAGGATAGAGATATTCAGGCCTGTCTGTAAAGGTCTATACTTTAAGAATTTAGGTGTATTCTTATCACTTAGCTAGTTATAGAGATACAAAACAGATCATAGTCTGCCTGTTCATAGTCTATTATAGTGGGAGAAGACCTAACGCCATGTTCTCAGGCTAAGATCTTTGGCTAAACAGCAGAGGCAGCCATAAACTGGGAAGCGAATGGTCACATCCTTACATTCCAAACTAGTCACATTGAAATAAGATGCTAGAGGGGTGGTAGGCATTATCAGGACGGGATTTTATTCCTATCACCTCCAGATAAAGGGAAGAGCCTAGAAGATGTAAAATGAAATTTAGTTTGATAGCATCCTGTCTGGCAAGAACTCACTTATCAGTAGCTGGGATGTGAAATCCTCATTTCTTTTTGTTCAGTAGGGAAGTGGAGACTACAATGATAGTTTGTCTGTATAATCTCTGTCTGGTTCTGTGATTGTTTCTGTCTGCTGTATAATTAATTTTGTTGGTGTAAACCAATTAAGATGGTGGGATATAATTGGCTAGATAATTAGGTTACAATATGTTAGGATTGGTTAGTTAAATTTCAGTAAAATGATTGGTTAAGGTATAGCTAAGCAGAACTCAAGTTTTCCTATATAGTCTGCAGTCCATCAGGAAGTAAGGGGGGGAATGGTAACAGGGAATGGGGGTGGGGAATTGGAATTATGTTTCACTAAAGGGGGGAAATGGGAACAGGGACACAGGCAAAGCTCTGTGGCATCAGAGCTGGGAAGGGGGACACTACGGAAGGAAATTGGAATCATTGCTTGCTGGATGTTTACCCCAATAAACATCAAATTGTTTGTACCTTTGGACTTCGGGTACTGTTGTTCACTGTTCATGCGAGAAGGACCAGGGAAGTAAGTGGGTGAAGGAATAAGCCCCCTAACATCTAGCTCTATGGCTTTATTTCAGGACCATACTTCAGATATTAAATAAAACCTCCATTTAAGTGTACATACTTTACCTTCCCAGTGGTTTGTTTTGACTTGTTTGCTCTAATAAACCTTTATGGTCTAGGATTTCTTATTTACTCTTTGCTATTCTTAGCAATGTGACTAAAAAAGTCTCATTACTTATGGCAAAACTATAATTAATGAGATAAAGAGGAAATCGCTCTATAAGCAACACACGTACAATACCACACCCAGATCATTATTCTGACATCACAAAACAGACTCCGATCTCTGAAATTAGAAAGAAAGATGAAGCCTCCAGAAAGCAGTGGTTTGGAAAGTTGGGGTTTCTGGCCAGCGGGCATTGAGAGGGTTATGTTCCAGGTCAGTTCCAACTTCCCCATTTCCCAAATGGTCAAGCTCCGAACAAGATCATAGAATCATAGAATATCAGGGTTGGAAGGGACCCCAGAAGGTCATCTAGTCCAACCCCCTGCTCGAAGCAGGACCAATTCCCAATTAAATCATCCCAGCCAGGGCTTTGTCAACCCTGACCTTAAAAACCTCCAAGGAAGGAGATTCCACCACCTCCCTAGGTAACGCATTCCAGTGTTTCACCCCCCTCCTAGTGAAAAAGTTTTTCCTAATATCCAATCTAAACCTCCCCCACTGCAACTTGATGATGCTCTTGGGTCTACAAAAGACGGACCACACAACAGTTACTTTTTTCCGCTTGGTAGCTGGCCGAAAGACTCATGCTACTATCGCCCATCACTCACGCTTCCAGAAATGGGAGACTCAAGTTCCTGTTCTGCCTGATTCGGGGCAGAAACTTGAACCTGGATCTCCCACATCCCAGAGTGCCCTACTCCCTGGGTTACAGAGTTGGGCTCACTCTCTCTGCCCCGACCACTAGGTAATTATTTACACAAGTTGTACCAGCTCCAAGAGGACAAATTGAGAGAGTGACCGAACCCTCAGGCTAATGGATTTCCTAGGGGTGGCTGTCTCACTGTTGGAACTCATAAATGTCCACGAAACACTTCAGTTTCAATGCGGAAAAAAAATTGTTGAACATTTTTTGACTAGCTCTAGTTCATAGATTCCGAGATCAGAAGGGGCCTTTGTTATCCTCTAGTCTGACCTCCTGTTTAACACAAGCCATACAACTTTCCCAAAGTAATTCCTAGAGCAGATCTTTTAGAAAAACATCCAGTCTGGCTTATTTGGAGAATTATCTAGATTCCATGCACCATAATTTAATACATGTAAAAGAAAGAATTTGCAAAGGTAGCTTAAGGGATTACTTCTTTTAACCTATTCTTGTGTTCTACAGAAGAATTTTCCCCTGCTACAGTAAAAAAACAGGGTCCTTCCTTTACAAAGCTATGGTCACAGGAAAATACATCTATATATGCTATCATTAAGGCCAAATTACTCCAGAGGGGAACTTCCCCCTCCCCATGTATTTTTAAACATTCACTAAGAGAATTCTAACTAGTGCTTGACTTTTTGAGCAGCTGCCTACACCTATATCCACGCTCTGAAAGGAGGAGGATAAGAGACACTTTCTGGCTTTTTTAGCAAGTCTGCAAGACACTTCAGCATGACTCTCCTCACCTCCTTCCAAGACAGAATTTCAAAACAATCCCATGATAATCCACAAGCACCAGCAGTAAGAGTTTTATTTCTGAGTGCCACAAGTAGATTACACTCTGGTCCCCCAGTACTATAGATACTAGAGTAAAGAGCTGTTGTCATAACTGGACTCCATGCCAAGCGCTTATACGAAGAAAGTAGTCTGTGGTTTCTGCTACTAACATAACTAGTTCATTTTGCTGCAGAAACTTTGTTTACATACCATCATCTTTTACTTATATGACTGGTACCTTCCTGAGTACATACATTTAATTATATTTTGTACATTAAGCTAACATGTGTGTGTGTGGAGCGGGGGGATATATAGGAGAGACAGTAGGTTGTGCTGGTTGGGGCACTACCTGTGAAAGAAAAAGCAAAGTATAGTCAGGTATCGTAAAAATCTTTCTATAGAATCTCTATGGATAAAAATTCCATGCTTCACTGATAAGAGTATAGTAGTAGAAATGTACTACAGACCACCTGAGCAGGATGATGGCAATGATTGTGAAATGTTCAGCGAGATCCAGGAGGCTATAAAAAACAGAAAACCATATAAAAATGGGGGATTTCAACTCTTCCCATATTGACTGGGAACATGTCACCTCAGGATGGAATGCAGAAATAAATGTTCTTGACAAAATTAATGATTGGGTCTTGGAGCAGCTAGTCCTGGAATCCACAAGGGGTGAGAATTCTTGATTTAGTCCTAAGTGGAGCACAGGATCTGGTCCAAGAGGTGCATAAAGCTGAAGTGCTCACTAATAGCAGCCATAATGTAATTAAATTTAACATTCTGGAATGGAGGGAAATATCAAAGAAACCCACCACAGTAGCATTTAACTTCAAAAAGGGGAACTGCACAAAATAAGGAGACTAGTTCAACAGAAATTAAAAAAGGTTGAGTCACAAGAGTGAAATGCCTGCAAGCTTCATGGAAACTTTTTAAAAACACCATAAAAGAGGCTCAAACTTTATGTACACCCAAAATATTTTAAAAAATATACAGTAAGAGGACCAAAAAAGGCAACATGAACAAACAGAGTAAAAGGTGTTTAGACACAAAAAGACATGCTTTAAAAATTGGAAGTCAGATCCTACTGAGGCACATGATTAATATTAATTTTTCATCCTGTGTAAGGTTCAGATGCATAATGGACACTTGGAAATCTTTGCATGCGCTTCTCTCTGATCAGTTCCTTGTCTATAAAATTGGAACACTGACCTTCATATGGATGTTAGAATGAGCAATCCATTAATACTTTCATTATGAGAGACAACTGGAAGGTTAAATGGTTGTTTGTGCCAATAATTCATCACAGTGGGCATCAACTTTAAGTTGACAATGACCTTTCCTTTCACTAAATCCTTTTGGGCCAGACTCTGATATCCTTTATACTGGTATAAATCCAGAATAAACTCATTGATATCAATAGAGTTGTTCTGGATTTGCACTGGTGGAAGCAAGATCAGAGTGTGTCCCTTTGTTCAATCGGGCATCAAAGATTATGCAAATCATTCCAGCCAGCTAAATGTTTCTGTTACTGGAATATAGCGGATGCAGCATCTACAATACATGGCTTCTGTCAATTCATTCAAGTAATGGCAATTTCAGACTCAGATCAAACTCTTTCCTGAGGTATTGTAAGAATTGCCTGTTAATTACATCTTTCTCCACCTTGCTAGAGGAGAACAGCTCAGTGTATCTGTGCCAGAGGGACAGAGAATTTTGCATGTGCATGAGAAGGCAAAGGAGAGCTTTTATATTAAGCTAAGAGTGTTTTACATGAGGCAAAAGAGAAAGTACCTTACAAGAGGCTTAATTTAGGATTTCAGCAGCAGCTAGATATTTTCAGAATCATAGAAAGATCTTTGCCTGATGGCTCTGAATCCTGAAATGCAAGATTTTATTTAGGTGTTCACTTTTATAGAGAATAAGTTTAGCCATCTTAATGGTCAATAAGCTACTGACTTAGTGAATACTCAACACAGACACATGTGCAGATGCACAAGGGCCTGATTCTCTGCTCCCTTACTTTTTGCAGGGTCACTTATACCTCCCCAAAGAGGATGTGAAATGCTACAGTTTGGATCTGGCTGTGCTTTGCATGCCTACTTTGTCCTCACTCTGCACAGATTTAAATGATTAAACAAGGATGCAAGGAAATGGAGAATCAGGTCCATAGACTTTATTCTACCCCTGAAGCTGATGTGTTTTTCAAACAATTCAGTGCTGTACCAATGTGTACCGTGTACTGTGGTTTTATCTTCTCTGCAAAAGGAGGTGTGTGTTCTCAGTGAGAACTATGTGGAGCTAAAATCCTATTGAAGGGAAGGCATAGGTAGGTTTTACCTCCATGTAGCTAACCAAGGTCAACCCTATACACCCCTACATGGGTTTTACCTCAAGCTAAATGCTACAGGAGGACCTTACATCAAGATCTCAGTATAAAAAACCACTGTGGCTTCACTGCAGAAAAAAAAGGGTGGGGGAAGCAGTCTGCGACTCTGTTGGGAGCTACATCTGTTCTTGTAAGTTAAGCAATGAAAGAGACATTGTATCTATCACTGCAGAAATGCAAGAACCCAGATCATTCTTCCACATGTGGTTGTTATCCCTAATGCTTCCCCAATTATACACATTTTGCATCAACCACATAAAGTGCCAGCAATTTATCCAAATTACCTTTCATCTAGGACTTTAAATTATTTTTCAAAATATTATCCCAGTATAGAATGATGCATGGAATTGAAACTCGTACTTCCCCTGCTATTTCGGGAGCAGATATCCTGGCAACTGAACGACTGCATGTATGCGTGGATTTACAGTACCCTGAGAAAAGTGCTTCTACTGAGCCAGGGATCCTATAAATCAGCAAAACTCTTATCACCTTCATTTCACCATGTCCCAGAATGGAGTGAATATTTGGGCTTTAAAATGAAACCAGACCATACAAATAGTAGTTTCAACATTCTGGGCCTGATTCTGATCTTCTCACTGGTGTCCGTGGAGTTACCCCTGGGAGCAAGACAGCAGGGTCAGTCCCTCTTTCACTTCAAACACTGTCACATTCGGCATGTCCTCTTATAAAAATTGCTTGCAACTGGAAAAATCATTCAGCAGGGCTGAATTCTTCTGCCACCATAATAACATCCAAAGATGGCCAAGAGTTGTGGATAGCTATAAAGAGAGAGAGTGAAGCTTGGTGGCAGAGTCAGCATTTTGATAAATGCAAATCCTGGGAGTTTCCATCTCCTATATTAAATAAAATCACCCTTAGATAGAGTGCCCAGAATACAACTAAAATTTCTCCTCTTAAATCTTGAATCCCACAACACAGTTCTGCATTTATAGACCCTCCCCTCCTCCTCCCCCCTCCCGGAGCACCTCTCCATTTGAGAAGCGGAGAAAACAAAATCATGATAAAACAAGTTTATCTTTCTCCCAGTTCCAAGCACCATTCCATTCACATCTACTAATTTAGCTGCATAGAGCTTTCCTCTTTCTGCTGACTGTTCCAAACTGGGAAGAGACTTTAAGGCCTCAGTTGGTCTCCACTTAGGGGACTCCAAAAAAAAAAAAAAAAAAGGCAGGACTTTAGCAAGGCACCCGCACTATAGTGAACAAGCTGGTAGACACTATGAAGAGAAAAGGGGTACTTTCAAAAGTATACTCCTTAAATGTGTGCATGTGAAGCAAAGACGACTTTGTGCTGCATCTAAAATGTTGCCGAGAACTGCCACTGACCCCAGCAAACTCCTCACTGGCGAGCGTCAAAACCTTTCATATACAGTGTTATCCACCTGAAATCTCTGCATTTTCTTCCCTGGGTAAAAACAGTTGCTAAAAATCTCATTAGCACAGGCAAGGCTGTAACACAAGTCAAGGACAAAGGCCTCATGCTGCGAGGCACTGTATGGAGATGCGGCATCAACACAACTGATGTCGATAGAACATCTGAAGCAATGACAACTTCAACTGAAAAGCAATTTGTTTTTTCTTGGCTCTGGTTTGGGACCTATATTTCCCAGAAATGGAGGGAAGAAAAAAAAAATGGGATCAAAGATCTGTTTTAGAGGTGATGGCAACGGCATGTAACATTTTGTGGGTGCTTCAGTGGCTGAGATTATAAACCCTGGTTTAGAGAGCACACTCTTAAAGAGGTTTCTGGTTTTCTATCAAGAAAATAATCTGTAGGTGGGCAGGATAAGCACTGATAACATTATAGTTTGCAAATGTCTGAAAAAGCTGCTCAGTTCCTGTGTGATCTGCACTAAAATCAGAAATTAGAATATCACATGTGGTCTGAGCAATGACTCAGAGGCCATGAGAATATGGCAAACATCAGCCCTTTATAAAAAGTAAGGCTAAGATATCACAAGGGCTCAGCATTGCCCTAAGTCTTCTCCCATTGAAGTGAGAGGCAAAACTCCCTTCAGTTCTCCCACCATTGACTGAAGGAATTCATAGAGTAGCGCAGTTTTTTGCAGTGAGAAGAATGATGGGATGTGTCCCAGAAGTTTTAGAGTCACACAAATTAATGCATATGGATATGCATATGGATATGGATGCAGCACATTGCAGCAACTTGACTGTTATTTTGCACTATAGTTCCTTTCTTATGCTAAGAGCGGCCATACTGGGTCGGAACAATGGTCCATCTAGCCCAGTAGCCTGTCTTCTGACAGTGGCCAACGCTAGGTGCTTCAGAATGAACGAACAGAACAGGGCAATTGAGTGATTCATCCCCTGTTGTCCAGTCCCAACTTCTGGCAATCAGAGGCTAGGGAGACCCAGAGCATAGGGTTGCATCCCTGACCATTTTGGCTAATAGCCATTGATGGACATATCCTCCATAAGCTAACTCGAGGGGAGTCCCACTAGTGTGGATAACTACAGATAAGCAGTGAAGGCATACCCATTGAATGTAATGGGAGCAGAGTCGAGCCAATTTGGAGTGATTCTGAAACCCTTGAGTTAGATATGTATTGTGTCCATTTTAGCAATGTGAATAATCAGACACAGAAAGGTTAAGTGACCAGCCCAATTCAATGGCTAAACTCAATGGTCCTTTCACCTATGCTACTTCTGTAACTGCTGCTTTTCTCTAGTTTTGTACTGATGGAACACAGTGGGGCATCATGCACACCTCTGTCACTTCTCTATTTCCTTCCTTTATAGTCTAATGCTGTGTCTACGATGCACAGTTAATCAGAATGATTGGCACCTGCATTAGTCTAGCCCAGGTGAGAGCATCCTCATAGCTAAGCCCTACCTGTGTTACTGCATCCTCACTGTTTCTGCACTCCCTCTGCGTCTGGGGGTACACACCATAGTTCTTTGTCCCGAGACACTCTCGATTATTAGCCTCTTTATAAGCCCCCAAAAGAAAGTATACAAGCTTCACTATTATGTGGCAAGTTGCCTGGACAACGCACTGGGGCAGGTGTTCTATAGGGAATCAATCCCACACTAGCCGTGGAATAGAATGGATGACATAATGGGTCATTTCAGTCTTTAGCTTCTCCACTGCCTTGCTGCTGGTGTTGTCACCCTCACTCTGACAAGCAGTACATCTAAACCAGGATGGTAGCATTTTACAGCCACTGACTTGGTGAAGATGACTGTGCAACTTGAAAGGGATTTGATTAGATAGAAATTTAGACATGGAACCCCCAGTTCTGATATTTTTTTTTTTAGGCCAGCTGAAACCATTTAGCTTGAGGAAGAGACCTCCTATTGCTGAGATGGCACAGTAAAATGGATATTTTCTTTCCACTAGTGAAATATAAAGACAACTATATTATGTTAACCAAGAAAAGTGCATTTCTGCTGACTGTGCTTGGACAGAGGTTATTATTTACACTACAGGGATCTGAAATGAAACAAAAATCACTAAGAACTATACTGTCCAGTTATCTAAATCAGAATCACTTGCACTCATCACTAATTCAGTGTATCTCAAACTTCAGAAATTAGTAGGGGAAGCAAGAGTGGATGGGAACCTGGGAGGCAGTGACCATGAGATAGTTGAGTTCAGGATCCTGAAACAGGGAAGAAAGGAGAGCAGCAGAATACAGACCCTGGACTTCAGAAAAGCAGACTTTGACTCCCTCAGGGAACTGATGGACAGGATCCCCTGGGAGAACAACATGAGGGGGAAAGGAGTCCAGGAGAGCTGGCTGTATCGTAAAGAATCCTTATTGAGGTTACAGGGACAAACCATCCCAATGTGTAGAAAGAACAGTAAATATGGCAGGTGACCAGCTTGGCTTAACAGTGAAATCCTTGCTTATCTTAAACAAAAAAGCTTACAAGAAGTGGAAGATTGGACAAATGACCAGGGAGGAGTATAAAAATATTGCTCAGGCATGCAGGAGTGAAATCAGGAAGGCCAAATCACACCTGGAGTTGCAGCTAGCAAGAGATGTTAAGAGGAACAAGAAGGGTTTCTTCAGGTATGTTAGCAACAAGAAGAAAGTCAAGGAAAGTGTGGGCCCCTTACTGAATGAGGGAGGCAACCTAGTGACAGAGGATGTGGAAAAAGCTAATCTACTCAATGCTTTTTTTTGCCTTTGACTTCACGAATTAGGTCAGCTCCCAGACTACTGCACTGGGCAGCACAGCATGGGGAGGAGGTGACCAGCCCTCTGTGGCGAAAGAAGTGGTTCAGGACTATTTAGAAAAGCTGGACCAGCCACAAGTCCATGGGGCCAGATGTGCTGTATCTGAAAATGCTAAAAGGAGTTCGCGGATGCGATTGCAGAGCCATTGGCCATTATCTTTGAAAACTCGTGGCGAACGGGGGAAGTCCCGGATGACTGGAAAAAGGCTAATGTAATGCCCATCTTTAAAAGAGGGAAGGAGGAGGATCCTGGGAACTACAGACCAGTCAGCCTCACCTCAGTCCCTGGAAAAGTCATGGAGCAGGTCCTCAAGGAATCCATTCTGAAGCACTTAGAGGAGAGGAAAGTGATCAGGAAAAGTCATCATGGATTCACCAAGGGCAAGTCATGCCTGACTAACCTAATTGCCTTCTAGGACAAGATAATTGGCTCTGTGGATGAGGTGAAAGAGATAGATGTGTTATTCCTTGACTTTAGCAAAGCTTTTAATACAGTCTCCCACAGTATTCCTGCTGGCAAGTTAAGGAAGTATGGGCTGGATGAATGGAAGATAAGGTGGATAGAAAGCTGGCTAGATTGTTGGGCTTTATGGCTCCATGTCTACTTGGCAGCCGGTATCAAGGGAGTGCCCCAAGGGTCGGTCCTGGGGCTGGTTTTGTTCAACATCATAAATGATCTGGAGGATGGCGTGGATTGCACTCTCAGTAAGTTCGCAGATGACACTAAACTGGGAGGGGAGGTAGATATGCTGGAGGGTAGGGATAGGATACAGAGGGCCCTAGACAAATGAGAGGATTGGGCCAAAAGAAATCTGATGAAGTTCAACATGGACAAGAGCAGAGTCCTGCACTTAGGACGGAAGAATCCCATGCACTGCTACAGACTAGGGACTGAATGGCTAGGTAGCATTTCTGCAGAAAAGGACCTAGGGGTTACAGTAGACGAGAAGCTAGATATGCATCAGTGTGCCCTTGTTGCCAAGGCCAATGGCATTTTGGGATGTATAAGTAGGGGCATTGCCAGCAGATCGAGGGATGTGATCGTTCTCCTCTATTTGACATTGGTGAGGCCTCATCTGGAGTACTGTGTCCAGTTTTGGGCCCCACACTACAAGAAGGATGTGGAAAAAATTGGAAAGTGTCCAGCAGAGGGCAACAAAAATAATTAGGGGACTGAAGCACATGACTTATGAGGAGAGGCTGAGGGAAATGGGATTGTTTAGTCTGCAGAAGAGAAGAATGGCGGGGGGATTGGATAGTTGCTTTCAACTACCTGAAAGGGGGTTCCAGAGATGATGGATCTAGACTGCTCTCAGTGGTAGTAGATAAAAGAACAAGCAGTAAGAGTCTCAAGTTGCAGTGGGGGACAATTAGATTGGATATCAGGAAAAAAAAATTTGCTAGGAGGGTGGTGAAGCACTGGAATGCGTTACCTAGGGAGGTGGTGGAATCTCCTTCCTTTGAAGTTTTTAAGGTCAGGCTTGACAAAGCCCTGGCAGTGATGATTTAGTTGGGGATTGGTCCTGCTTTGAGCAGGAGGTTGGACTAGATGACCTCCTGAGATCTCTTCCAACCCTGATATTCTAGGATTCTGTGATTCTATGATTCAGCTTGGTCCTACAAGACCCTTAGAACTGGCCCATCAGGACCCCTGCTGATTCAGCTTAAATTCTACTCTCTGGGCCTTTCAAGGGACAGAGGTGGCCCAGAATGCCTGGCCCTTCTTGTGGGCTTGGGGCAGCCACATAACCAGCTCTGCCTTACTTTCCCCCTTGACAAAATGAGGATAATATATAGTTACTTCTCAGGGTTATTGTGAGGCTTAAGACCAGATAGTGGCTTTGACTGGAGAACTCATGCAATTGTGAGACAGCAGATGGGCCCCATCTGGGATGGGCAACTCAGCTCAGAGATTCCAGAAGAGACCAGGGGACTCAGGCCAGTGCAGGGATGCAGACCGATGCTCAATAATTCCATGTAGGTCCCTACTTTGAATGTGCTGATCAGGTAATGCTCTGTTCAGATATTTACAAATGTAGCTTCTTTCCTACTGTTTAATTAATTTGAAAGTAGCAATCAGGCTCTCCGCACCATGCCCTGGCTTTCACCTTACAAGAGGCAGAGGCTGCATTAGTATATTCATGCCCTGCTGCTGCTTGGTTTTCTCATTCAGGATCTTTAAATATGGTGGGTCCTTAGGCAGGAGGAAAAGCAGAAACTGACCTAGAAAGTGTTGTGAACTAGTAAGTATAGACTTTTAGTTGTACCTTTAAAGGCATAGCCCATAGCCCTAGGGAGCTCTGGGAGGAATTCTCCACAGGAAGCACTCACAGCTTGTCAGCACACAGGGGGAGCAACATGCTGTCACACTCAGTGTCATGCTGTTTGGAGTGTCTCAACCCTGAGCCTACCTCAGGGCAGACTGTCAGAAACAGAGCAGAAAGCCTGAACTGTGTGTGTGTTCTATAATGAGATTTCACCAAGCCAGAAGTAAATGTGAACTCCTGGATCACTATACCAGTCTTACCATGGAGTTATAGACAGTCCCCTTATAGACTCTCATATCTATCCACACAAACTGGACTTTGTGATAAAAGGTCACTTACACCAAAAATCACATTAAGGTTGCTGCCACTCTCAAGAGACCAGTCTCTTGACCCAGATCAATTGGAACCCTAGGTCTTACACCATAGACAATCCTGGCAGCCAATTCTATGGTAAACTAACTAAAGGTTTATTAACTAAGAAAAGGAAGTGAGAGTTGAGAGGTTAAAGTAGGTAAAATATATAAATACAAGTGAGTCAGAGTCCATAATTCCAAATGGTAGCAGAGATGTAGTAATCTGCCAGTTTCCTAAAGTCTCTCAGGGCTACCCAGAATAACTCTAGGGATCTCTGTCTTATTCAGTTATTCTGCTCTGTTAGAATCCAAAAACTGCACAAAGATGAAGGATCTTTCCTTGAATCCGTACTTACAGCTTCTTCTCTCAGAAAAGAAGCCAACAGGGTCACTATTCATGTGGGGTTTTCCTTTGAGGATGGAGAGTGAGGAATGCATTTTGAGCCTTTGACTTCCAATCAAATACAATGACCACTCACTTTGAAATCAGCACTTTTCTGTTAAAGTTCTTCATTTGCAGGGTCTAGCCACTGTTCCACTGGGCACTCACAGTATTTACAGATTCACTGTTCCCCAAGCAACAGTACCCACCAGTTTACCAGTTTTACCTTATCACCGCTCAGATCACAGCACTTAGATTAGTTTATAATGAAAACAAATTTAACAAAGAACAGAAAATTCAAGGAGAAGCAAGAATTAATGGAAACAAATGGTTACATATGAAATACAATCATAACATGCTTCCTCAAGCATAAACTTGACATAACCAGATATTTCCCTAGCTCAAAGATTAGCTTACCCAAAGTTTCTCTCCCAGCATTAAACTGCCATACCTGCTGTGATCCTCCATTCATAAGACACATCAACTGGCAGCTTGTCCCCTAGGTGAAGGATATCTGGGCATGTCAAATATAAAGGGAGGGGTAAACCCCTTTAAAATCCCTCCTGGCCAGAGGAAAACTCCTCTCACCTGTAAAGGGTTAAGAAGCTAAAGGTAACCTCGCTGGCACCTGACCAAAAGGACCAATGAGGAGACAAGATACTTTCAAAAGCTGGGAGGAGGGAGAGAAACAAAGGGTCTGTGGGTCTGTCTCTTCTGGTCTCCGCTCCAACTGCGACCAGTTTTCTTCTTCTCGGCCACCTCCACCCATCTGACTCCAATCTCTCCTGCCTCGATTACAGTTTTGGGCTTCCCATCTAGGATGTATCTTTCTGTTTCCTCAGGAACCCCCTCTAGGAATTGTTCCATTTGCATTAGGAAGGGCAAATTTACTGGAGATTCAACACTTGCTCCTCATATCCAGGCATCCCAATGTTTCACAATGTGGTAGGCATGTCGGGTAAATGACATGTCTGGTTTCCACCTTAGGGCTCTGAACCTCCGACGAGGCTGCTCGGGTGTTATCCCCATTCTGACTCTCACCTTGGATTTAAACAGTTCATACTTGTTTATGTGTTCTTTAGGATTTCAGCTGCCACCTCAGCTAAGGGTCCACTGAGCTGCAGCCTCAGCTCTACCATGTATTGGTCAGCAGAGATGTTGTACCCAAGGCAGGCCCTTTCAAAGTTTTCTAGGAAGGCCTCAGTATCATCGCCTGCCTTGTAGGTGGGGAACTTTCTGGGATGGGAAGTGGTACTTGGAGAAGGATTGCTAGGATTTGTTGGGATATTCTGCTGAGCCTTTATCTTCATCTCCTCCACATGCTTCCTCTCTTTTTCCTTCTCCTCCAGTTCTTTGTCCCTTGCCTCGATTTCTTTGTCCCTTGCTTCCATAGCTGTCCTGTGAGCAGCTGCTTAGTGTTGTTCTGCCTCTTTCGCTGCCTCCCTTTCTTGTTCCTTCTCCAGCTGCATGAGTTCTATCTGTCTTTCATGTTCCCTTTGTCTTTCCTCAGCCTGAAATCTGGCTAATTCCAGCTTTTGTCGAGCCGTGGATTTTGTCATTCTAACCTCTCTGTTTTTAAGTAACTTTACACCCGAGGTTTAGAAATAAACAAAACTTGGCTGTAAAATTTTGCTGTGCTGGAATAGAATACCTATTCTCTGATAGTGGTTGTCAGCCTACAGACAAAGACAATTCCCTTGTCTCTGCTCTGGGCCCAAATCAAAGCAAAAAACCTCCAACTACTTGGAAACCTGCTTACCAGCAGCTCAAAGGAAAAAAAAATCCTTTTCAAACTTGTGCTCCTTGTAAAGAAATCAAAATAAAAAAACCCCTGCCACTTTTGTCTCCAGGCAAATGAGTAGAACACCGCCCCCCCCTCAGTTTACTTTTAGGGAAAAAAACTCTGGGTTGGAAGACTGAATTTCCCTGCAGGAGTTAAGTACCCTGCCTCCAGGCAAAGAAAACCTGCAATTCACAAAGATAATCCCCTTTTGTCTCTGCTTGGCTGCAAAGCAGAGAAAAAACAAGCTGCTTTCAGTTTCAGCTGCTTTCTGAACTTCCTTTCCAAAGGAAAAAAAAATTCCTTTTTAAAATCTGTATTTCTAGTTCAAAAAATCTCAAGTGGATCTCAAAATGATTTCAGGTTAATCCCACCGCTCTGCCACCATGTCAAGGTTCCTTCCCCACTCTGAACACTAGGGTACAGATGTGGGGACCTGCATGAAAACCTCCTAAGCTTATCTTTACCAGTTTAGGTCAAAAACTTCCCCAAGGTACAAAATATTCCACCCATTGTCCTTGGATTGGCTGCTGCTACCACCAAACAATTACTGGTTACTGGGGAAGAGCTATTTGGAAATGTCTTTCCCTCCCAAAATACTTCCCAAAACCTTGTACCCCACTTCCTGGGCAAGGTTTGGTAAAAAGCTTCACCAATTTGCCTTGGTGACTACAGACCCAGACCCTTGGATCTTAAGAACAATGAACAATCCTCCCAACACTTGCACCCCCCCTTTCCTGGGAAATGTTGGATAAAAAGCCTCACCAATTTGCATAGGTGACCACAGACCCAAACCCTTGGATCTGAGAACAATGAAAAAGCATTCAGTTTTCTTACAAGAAGACTTTTAATAGAAATAGAAGTAAATAGAAGTAAAGAAATCCCCTCTGTAAAATCAGGATAGTAGATACCTTACAGGGTAATTAGATACAAAACACAGAGAATCCCTCTAGGCAAAAACTTAAGTTACAAAAAAGATAGACAGAAATAGTTATTCTATTCAGCATAATTCTTTTCTCAGCCATTTAAAGAAATCATAATCTAACACATACCTAGCTAGATTACTTACTAAAAGTTCTAAGACTCCATTCCTGGTCTATCCCCGGCAAAAGCAGCATAAAGATAGACCCACAGACCCTTTTGTTTCTCTCCCTCCTCCCAGCTTTTGAAAGTATCTTGTCTCCTCATTGGTCATTTTGGTCAGGTGCCAGCAAGGTTACTTTTAGCTTCTTAACCCTTTACAGGTGAGAGGAGTTTTCCTCTGGCCAGGAGAGATTTTAAAGGGGTTTACCTTTCCCTTTATATTTATGACAGGGCGTCTCTCTAGATCCCCAGATATAGTTCCAACAATCCATGGACTTCACTTATAAACAGGGTACTCCCTGTTGCTTGTTTTTCCTGTAGAGAACCTACCCAGGAGACTTAGCAACCATTTTGCTCACTTGATTAGTATTTTGCTCAGCCTGTAAACAGGCATCCATTCTGAGGTATGGAATACTCAATTTATATATCGCCAGACAGAGATAAGCATCTCTGGTCAAAAAAAAAAATCAAAACTTGTTTATCACCTTCTGGTGACTGGCCCCAACTCACAAACCTTAAGAGAATAGTTTTCAGTGTCTATATACACAACTCTTTATTACTAAATGTATATGCAGATAATATGTAATGTTTCTGATGACTGGTGTAATAGAAACCTTTGATTAACTATTATCTAGAGACCAATCCCAGGGGACCCCGTAACCATATGCACCCCGGTGCCCTCTGCCAATGAGCACCAAGAAATCTGTGGGTCACACACACTACTTCAGATGTTGCAGCATATTCCTTGTGGCTACTCAGCTCTGCCATGACCTCACTTCCTCTCTGCCCCGCCTGAAGCCGTCTGAGGATGCTCTTGCTGGCAGCTTTAGGTTCCACCCTGGCGAGGGATGGATGGCTGGGGAGGGCACCATGCGCAGACTGCAATGGTGGCTCCTATCATGGGGTGTGGCTCCTATCTTGGCCAGAGGAGATGGGATGGGGAAGGGACAGGGACAGGTCAGAGCCCTGGGGAGTGGGTCCCCCATACCTCCACTGCAAAATAGTACACCCAGCTGCCAGCAACCAAGATAGAGGGTTCAGCTCAGTGCAGAGTTGGGGAGGGTCTTCCTGATATTTCCCACTGAAAAATAGCAACATCCAGCCCTGCCACCTGCAAGCCACATGCTGAAGAAAGGAGGAGGAAGCCTTCCAGCTGGGCCTCTGCTGATTCCCTTACCCCCAGCTTCCCCAACCCCTGAAAAATCCCCCTCTTCTAGACCATCTGCCCAAACTGATCCTTACACATGCTCTTCATGCAGGCTCTGTCAGGCAGGGCAGATGGACTGGGCTGTGTACCCTGGAGCTGCATGCCTTGGAGCTGTGCTGAAGGGCCAGGGTTGGGAGGAGTGGAAAGATGCAGTTTGGGCAGACAATGCCCCTATATGTCCCCCCACCCCGCAATCTCTGCCCCTGGATGTGATGTCACAAATGTTGCTTTTATGCAGCAGCTGTTGCCGTTACCGAGTGGACAAGTCACAGTAGGGCAAGCGTTCCCACGGGAAAGGTTACTCCTAAGCATTGGTTGCTCTTACAAGGTGTTGCTGCAAACAAGCATCTATCTCATGATTTTGTCAGCAAAAATTTAGTTACCTTATCAACCTTTTTAATATTGCAGCAGCACCTGAGAGTGATAGGTACTAAACAATCACAGAACAAAAAATGGTCCCTGCCATCAAAGAGGCATCTACAGTTTAAGACAAGAGACATCAGATACAGAAAGATGAGAGCACAAGGAAAGAGCCTGATCAGCAGTGGTCTCAGCACACCGGTAACCTAATTGTTGCCAAGTTCTTTGTAGGCATCATGGCAAAGAAGAGTGTTGAGGAGTGATTCTTTTACCAATCCTTATCCTCCTGAGATTACTATATGACCTGCCTTGTGGATGTGAAATTGGTTTTCTCTAGTTCATACTGGAAGACCCAGACCCAGTGATGTAGTGGCAAAGACGTGGGGTAGCACTGAATAAACGCAGAGTGCCGTAAACGTTATGCTACGTGAGCTAAATCTCAAAGCCCTTACCCAGGCAAAGCTCAGTGAAATTAAGGAGAGATTTGCTCAAGTAAGAATTACATAAAAAAAAAAAAAGAGAGAGTTAAGGCATTGCAGGTTTGGACTCTATTTGATTATGTTGTTCCCATGGTGACAGAAAAACTAGGAAATGTTTTTGCACTGGAAAAATGCCAGTTTCATCAAAACTGAAACTTTTCATTAGAAAGCATCAGTTTCAACTCAGCTTGCAGGTCCAGGATGGAATTTCTGGTCAAAACAAGAGAGACCCAAACGAAAATAGCCAGTGGTCCAGAATCAAGTCCCTGTGCTCCATGATACGGCACCAGGACTCACTCAAAACTCAATATCCCACATCTGAAGTAAATGTGCTAACCATGGGGCTATCAGCTAGTCTCTCGTTCTCATTTTCCCAGAAACAATTCATTGTGGAATTAGAACAAATTTCAAAACCTCAAACTTTTTCATGAAAAAGCCTTGTTTTCTGGTCAGCCCTAAATGGAATTCCCACAGTAGCTGGAATGTGATGATTCCCTACCCTGATAGAAATAGAACAGCTAGAGTAGCTCCTCTCAACTCACATGAGGGTCGTTGGTGTTTAAGAGACAGCTTAAGTAACAGATGTGGTTAAAATACCAGAGATTTTATAGAGTTCTACTTTAAATTTGGAGGAGGTTCATCAACTTTTCACAATATTTTCAGACCAGCTGGTGACCATGTTTGCTGACTACCTGAGATATTAACAAAGGATTTGGTACATTGTTAATTGCTGTGCACTCGTATTGCCGGCTTTGGCAAGCAATTTTGCTTCCTCAGGGAATATCCTACTCTGCAAATCAGAGTTTAATACCAGCTGAACAGCATCCATCAGGAGTAAAGTCTGCCTTATACAGCATGAATTACATTACGTTCATTTCCAGAAATAAGTCTCCTGAAGGGCTGGCTGTTTTTAACATTTACTTAGTTTAGGAAAACAATGCAATTCTTCAGAATGAGCTTTCAATTTATACACTTGAATAGTTTGGATCCCATTCCAATAATATATAATATGTTGGTATAGTACTATGTATCTTACCCACTGCTCAGGCAAAGGATGACTGGCTGGCTGTTGTATTCTGTATTAATCATTCTGAGGACAATCTTGGACTATAAACTCCATTATACTGTCCAGAGATTTATTGCCAATATGATAAAACCAGGGGGACAAAGACAAACTCACTTACCAATGGAATTTTTGCACACTATTATTTTAGCCTATTGGAGAGAAAATGTTTTGCCTGAACTTTTTCCATCTTAACCCAATTTTCATTCTTTATCATTGTTTATAGAAGTTCATGTTAGTAGCGGCGATTATGCCATCTTGTGCTGAGGTCTCACTGGCTTCCCAATGGGCCAGGACTTGGATCGAATAGGTAGATTCATATTACCAGTGGTGATAATTCAGTAAGTACACCGTTTCCTCAGAATCAATAGCAAAGCGATGCTGCTCATATGGTGTCAGGGTCCACAGCAGTGTTGGATTTGTCACCTTTCAGACACTTAAATGTGAGATTCCTGGCCTAGGATAGTGAGTCATTCTTTTGGTCAGCGTAGAAGGTGTCAATCCTCATATTCTGGAGGAAATTCCAGTGCAAGATATTCTGCTACCTTAATTTCCACTGATGTATCAACTTCTTACTATCGCCATAGTCCCTTCTTGGTCTGTACTGCATGCTATTAAACACTCTTGCTACAATCCACCCTAGACATGGCTGCTAGACATGGTTGACTCATGATTGTTGTTTTTTGGGAACAAAACCAAAGTTTCCCCACAAAATGAAATTTAAAAATGTTTTAATAATTAAATGTTCTAAATAAAATTGAAACATTTTGTACCAATTTCAACATTTTATAATATAAATGACTAAAAAATTTCTAAATGAAAAATTGAAATATTTCACTGGTAATGTCAGAATGTAATTAGTTGAGATAGACATGTTCCTGCAGAAAGTTCTGACTTTGACAAAATGTCCATTGGAAAAATTGAGCCATCTCACTGTTATCCAAATATATCTAGAAACAGGGTCCAAATTTCTCAGATTCATACAATTCCTTTCCATGGTGATAAGTTATTCTTTCTTTGGCTGTTAACTCAGACAGATCCAAATACCACTGCTCTATTTTGGTCTCTTGTTCTTTCTTGCTACTTCCCTATTCAGGGTTGGGAACTTTTATAGCCTTCTTCCAAAACTCATGATGGTACATCAGGATGCCATGAAGAGTGGTCTTTCAGGTCAGCTGATATCCAGCCCACATACCAAGATTTTAGTCTCCCTCTTGGTCATCTTCTGGTCACAATCATTGAAAGAGCCATCTCTCAGGTCTCTGCTAAATATGCCTATACCAACACCACCTAGACTCCCTCAACTTGTCTTCAGTTGGAGCAACCCACATGGAAAATGAAATGAGGTTTTAAAGGGCCTATCACACAGAGTCTCCAACCACTTGAACAGCTCCACATCTTCATTTCCATGGTGGAGAGCATACTTATTTCTTTTGTGACTGACCAATTTCTGTTCTATACATTAGGATGGGTCAAATTACGGTATTGTACACTCATTATACACTTAACTTTGTTTTCATCTTTTTGTCACAGAGAACAGGGTCAGCTCCTGCCATTTGCACCACACAGCTTTAGTATGATGCTGAGCATCATCAGCAACTACTGATCCCAGGTATTTAAATCTTTTCACTCTAAGCTCTCTGCCTGTCATTCTTTGTGGTGGAGTCCTCCTTGCTCAGTTGTAATAGATTCTGTTTTACCAACTTTCTCTAAGCCCAGATTGCTCAAAACTAAATTGCCACTGTTCAAAGTTGGCTTGCAGGTCTCAGTCTTCCACACAAATCACAAAACAGCATGTTCTGAGGCTGCTTCCTTTGAATACTCACTTATATCCATAACAACCACAAGCAAAGGGGCTCAACTCTGACCTCTGATTCAGGCCAATGTTCACTGGAAATTCTCAACTGTAGCCCCTTTAGTTTTGACTACATTAGTCACTCCATCATACAAATCCTGGATAAGAAGGACATAACCTTCTGGTACACCTCTCCATCGCAAACTCCACTAAACTAGTTTTCTTGGCACATGATTGTATACCTTCTCCAGATCCTCAAAGACCATAACCAGTTGCTGTCTTTTCTCTGAACTTCTCCATGAGGATTCATAGCACAAATATTGCATCAATTGTACTCCTTGTCATGAATCCATAGCGACCAAATTTCAACCATTCCACAGACACTTCTCAATAATCTTCTCATACTTCCATAGCATGTGAAGTCAGCTTAACTGGGTGATAATTAGCACACTGTTTAACATCTCCTTTATGTTTAAAGAATGAACCACAAAGCTTTGATGCCACTCATCCAGCATTTCTCTTTCTTAAAAATACAATTGAACAAACTGGCAAGATACTTGATGCCTTCCCTTCCCAATATCTTCACCACATTTACTGGCCCTTCATCTGGTCCAGGTTGCTTTCCCCTTTTTCATTTTCCTAAGTGCCTCTGCAACCTCTTCCTCCTGTATGCAATCTATCATGCCCTGATTTAGCTTACACTTTAATTCCTGCCTTAGGTTCTCCTCGTTCAGCACTCTTTCAAAACAAAATCACTCCAAATAATGTTGTTTGGTTCACCATTGTTTACAATATACCATATTCATTTCTAATATAAGCAAACTCCTTAATCATTTTCTCTTTTTCCTTGGCAAGTCTATAGATGGTCTTTTCTTCCTCATATCCTCCCATTCCATTATGTAGCTCATCACAGGCCATACTTTTAGCTGTCAACACTTCTTTTGGTCTCCTGTTTGGCTTTTATGGAAGCTTTATCACTGCTCAAGCCATTGGTCAGCCATTTTTTTTGAAGTTTACCCTCCCCCCCCCCCCAACCAATTCTTTAACTTGAGGATTCCACCAATAAGTCTCCTTTCTTATCCTTTTCGGTACTGGTTTCATCAGACCCAAGGACTTCATGTGCTCTTTCCAGCAAAGTTGACTTTCAGTTGAACCAGTTGTCCTCCACATATCCCTCTGTGTTGTCAGGAAGTCTATGCATTACTCCTTGTTTCAAGATATTTTCATTCCCATCTTTCAGTTTCCATCACTTAGGCCTCTCCAGTGCCCAGGAGTTCAGATGCTTCTGAGGTCTCTGTATTCTGAAGTCCATAAGAAGTCTACATTGTCTCACAATGCAGTCGCTGGGTACCACTTGTGTAGGAGCAACCAACTCGCATGAAGAAGGCCCTTAGGTGGCTGATAGAGGAAGGTGAGGCTCATTATCCTTAACAAACAGCTCACCTAGGAGAAGGAAAGCTCTGATTTCAAACCAAAAGTGTCAGGCTTGGGAAGCTGACCAGCAAAACTGGTCTAATAGAAATGCTCACGTGAACTGATTCTGAGCATAAACCTACTCTTCCATTTTTGTAAAATTATGCACTTGGTGAACATTGCTGCCCTTAAAAACCATCTTTGCAGCAGCAGTAAGCCCAGTTTAGCAGGTAAACAACCTAAGGATATAATTTTTGGCTGAGGTTTGGTTGCAAAACCAAGCATTATTTAACTCATGTCTACCTCTTTCCACAGCTGCCTGACAGTTGGAGAGTCCCACAGCACATGTATCAGTGTTCCTTTTTATTTGCGACAGTACCAACACAAATCAGCGCATATCCTGTGTGGTCTCTATGGTGTCCAATAGATTTGGAATAAACTCTTCTATGGCTCTCAGGCTACTATTGCAACAAAAGTATTTTTAACATTATGTAAGATCATGGGTGGCGGGTGAATGCCCCCTTCAGGGAGGCTAATCCACCAACCCCACCCCTTCTTCCCAAGTGCCCCTCCCCCCCACAGCTGGAGGAACCCCAAGCCCCCTTTTCTCCCTCCCCGCAGCCCTGGTCTGCCTGACCCAAGCTGCTGGCCTGACCGATGGGCCTGCCCACCCCCGGGCTTGCCCGAGCCGCCCAGGGCATCTCCAGCCCCTGGCCGCTAGTGGGCCCAAGCACCAGGCTGCCAGTGGGAGTTGAGCTCCCGCTGGTTTCAGAGGGGCGGGGAAGGGAGGCAGGGCCTCCTTGGAGCAGAACATTGGTGGGGCCACAGCCTGGGTTAGGGGACGCTTAGCCTGCCCTGGCCTTCGATACCCACCGCCCATGGTAAGAATGTTACAAAGAACACCAGACGAATAGAGTTCCTCTTCATTAACAAAGTATACATAATGGGCATGGACCTGGGGAGTTAATGAAAGTATTTCTAAAGTTCCCAGGTGTTCTGGGCCTCAGACAGTCCCATGGCAACTGGTCCAAACTGATATGTTAGGAAGTGTTTTTGTTATAAGTACTGCCACTCCGCTGAGAGTGCCGGGTCATGACATTGTTTTAGTGTTAGACAAGGGACAAAGCCCTGATCACTGACTAATTGGGAAATCTATATGATGCTCCATCTCAGGCAGTTCTTCCAAATTATAAATTTGTTCCCAATCTGCAAATCTGGGTTGCATCAAATAGGTGCTTTTCCATGATGGCAAGGATGAAATTGGTACCGCTTAGTTGGAATAGCCCAGACCTTTTGGGCAGCCAAGGGTGTTAGCATGCTGGATCCAGTTTGATGTGTGACATGAGAAAAACATAATAGTAATTTTGTAGATCTGGGAGCCTACCCCCAATAGAGGCTTTCCTATAAGGAGCTGGAGATTTTTAAATGATAGTCATGGTCATTGACCAGGGTCCCCAGGAAGGCTCTGATAATGGTATTACATTTTCTAAACCACCACCTAAAAAGGATATATACACTAACAGGGCTTAACTCACCATTGCGGTGCCTCCTGCTGGCCATCATGGGAATTAGCTCTGGTTCACCAGTGTGCCTTCAGCTAGTGGCATCTCACCACCATTGCTTCTGCCATCAGAAGCAGTGTCACTCTCAGGAACATGGTATTCTCTTCTGGACACAGTCCTCTGGCTGTGCCCCACTCAGTTCTCTCCCCCTCCTTCCAGGGGGCTAGCAGTCCTCTGTCCAGCCACTTGCCTCAGTGGCAGGCTACAGTCCAGGGTCTAGCCACCTGCATCAGTAGCACCTGGGCCCACCTGCTACTCTGGGTTCCAGCCCAGGGACCCTCTAGCCAGCAGGCACACACTGCATTACCTCAAACCCCTGCCGTCTGTTTCCCTGGGCCACTTCCCCGCAGCCCTAGCACCTTCTCTGCCCTTCTATCAGGGCCTCAGTCTGGCAGCACTCAGCCGGGAGCTCACCAACACTCCCCTGACCCTGGCGCACACTTTTCTCCCTCCTCCAGGGCAGCCAGTCCTCCCTCCTTGAGCTCCAGAGAGTGACTGAAGCTGCTCAGTTCAGCAGCCCTTCTTATATGGCCCAGCCTGGCTGTCTCCCTAAATCTTCTCCCAGTTGGCTGTCTCTACAAGCCCTTTCCTAATTGGCTGTCTCCTGCTCAGCCACCTGGGGCTGCTTTAAACTCCTTTTCTAGCGTAAGGCAGATGCCCCACCACATACAGTCAGGCTACTTATAATATAGAGGAGCCTTCCACTGGAAAATTTTCAACCTGCTCCATTTTAGTGGTGAGAGAAGTGATTCCTTTATAGAGCTCTCTCTTACTACCTCAAACTCAACTGGTTACTTTTTGAAAGTCACTTTGAGATCCTTCACTGAAAGGTACCATATTGAAGGGGGAAAGATTCAACTCCCTACAAGGAAGAAAAAAGATGGAAGGGCCAGGAAACTCTTCAACTCCAGCCTTCTTCCTGAAATTTAATTAATTTACTTGCTGCCAGAATTAGGGCCTCACACTTGACACAGGCAGGTTATATGGTGTGCTGGGAGGAATTAATGAACTCCCTACAGCTGACCCACCCAACCCACTTACCTTGCGACTCCTAGCAGCCACATCAGGCAATTGTGGAATTAACCCACTTTCCTTGCTAGATGTGGGACAAGATCTTCACCTCCTACCACAGCAAAGGGCCCAGTTTTCAAATGTGAGTGACTAAGTAAGAACCTAAGTCTGTATCTAGACACAAACATAGGGATTTGGTGTCTAAATAAGACTATAGGTGCCAGATTTAAAAACTGGTTTTGTTTTGCAAAGAGCCAGGTTTCAGTGATAATAGTAAAGTATTTTAGATTAGAAATAGGTATTAATGTAAATAGAACTGTGCCAATAACGGATTTGTCAGTTCCAAAAAAAAAAAAAAAAAAAAGTCTTGGACTGACCTGAAAACAATTTTTTTGACAATTCAAAATGTTGAAAAAATTGAGAGGCTTAAACCATGAGTATTTATGAAATATATTGGAGAACTCGGACGAAGGTATGAAACCATAGTTACTGCTGTCAGGGGGAGACCTCTTTCCCGTCTTGTAAGAATTAAATATCCTGCTTTTGTCAGCAAAAAATGTAGTCCTAGCAAAGAATGTTGCAAGCTGACAGTTTCCGCAATACAGAAGCATCCTCGGATAACTGAAATCTCAGCTCAGACTGCAAAGACTTTTTAAGAGCAATAATATTTTATATATGTGGCAAGTATTACTATTTGCCAGCCAAAGTTTGAAGTTGAAATGGCATTTATTTTATGATGTAGCAGCAAACTTTTTTTTAAAAAAAATTCAAACTAAGATAATGAACCATATATAATCTCAGCTGTATAGTACATCAATAAGGCTAATTAATAGCTATTACACTGGGGTTAGTTTTAGAGGAAAATAAACTAAACCGAGTTCAGACCAAGTTTCTACAAGGGATAACTGCAGGTGTCTGGTTTTTACTCATTAAACTTAACTATGGTTTGTGCATCTTCATCCCCCTCTTTTTATGAAGGCTATAAACCTGAGAAGCAATGTTTTGAAGCAGAGACAGGGAGAAAACTGCCCTTTTATAATTCAAATAGTTTCTGATCAAAAAAATTCAGAGCCACTTGGCCATCTGAATACTCCAAGACTTTTAACAAATATAGCAACATGTACATTGTGCTGGGTATTGCACAAACGCCCAGGGAGAGAACAAGAATTTTGGAATGGGTATCTGAAAATTTCAAATTCCAGTTTCTTTGTAAAGGAAATCTCAGTAACTGCTTGTGCTTTAAGACCCTGGCTCAGCAAGTTACTTAAGCACATGCCTAATATAAATTCCATAGGACTAGCTCACATGCTTAAAGTTAAGCATGTGCTTAAGTACCTTGTTGAGCCAGGCATTAAGGTCAAAATTTTCAAACTTGAGTTTCTGAACCTATGCATCTAAATGGCCTGACACTGAGAAATGCCGAGTCCCTGCAAGCCCCATTGATGTCAACATATGGATATAGGACCAAAATAAAACAGACTGACCTATATTTCTTTGGTGATATATTTGAATTTCATAATGCACTGATCTCTCTTTTTTTCTCCCTGTAGCATACACAAGTATTGAAATTCTGGTTTGGGAAAGTATATGTATTAATTTAAAATGTTGATTACATTGAACATAATATAGTTAGTCTGCTTAGAGAGAACAAAGTCATTTAACATATAATACCAATTTATCTGAAATGCTAGTGATATTCTACACTGAAAAGACACTATGTAAAAAAAAAATGGCACCTTCTTGCTCAACAGATGAGCTCCCAGCATGTATGATCTGCTGACTTTAGTGACAAAAGATATTTCTCCTCCTTTGCACTCCTGTTAGCCCAGCAGAGCTGACATAGCTAAAATTCACTGAAGTGGATTCTATTCCTTCTTGTGCATCAACATCAGTGTGTTTACTAAGTTCCAATCAGTTACGCCTGTCCACCAGCAGTGAAAGCAGTGGGTGTTGTACTGTTATCACTGAAGGCCTTTGTAATTGAAGTATGAGAAAGAATTCAGCTCCTCTCACACCGCTGGCTGAGTCTATGGGCCTGACAATTAAATAAATCCTTTGGGAGTTAAGGAATATAGAAGCCATGATGCCTTTGCCGTGACACTTTTCAGAGTAGCCCACACTTTAGGGTTCAGTGGTAATTCCCATATATGAATCCCTATTTTTGCAGGGTTACTAACCCATTTGTGTTTACTGCCCATGGTGAAGCTTGGTATGTAGTCTCTTGTCTCAGAGGAAATATCACTTACTTTTTATTCAGTGTGCCTCACCCATAATGGTTTCTCTATATTTCTTCTTGACTAGGCATTGCATAATAAATAGATCCAACACTAATGCTTAGGAAATTGAACTGAGAAGCTTTTCACCTGTGAAGATCTGACCTAACTTACCCAATCCTATTTTCATGAAAGTCAGTGGCAAAGCTCCCATTGATTTCAGTGACAGTAGAACTGGGAACCAGGACTCTCTGGCTCCCACAACAGATAATGACATTCTGAACCTCTAAGACAGTTCAGGGGCTTCATTGCACTGCTTGAGGTGTAGCAAAGTTACAGTGACCCATATTTACTAGGTAGCAGACATACAGTCTGTAATTAGGGAAAGAATGTGTGCAAGGACTGATACATCTTAAATCTGGGTCTCAGCGTAAAAGAGGTAAAATAAAGAATAATCAGAGTTCCTTTCCATGTGGAACACACCAGCTTTTCTTCTGGAGCAGTTGGCTCCTCTGATTACCATACATATGGCTCCAACTGCAGTCTGAAGTTTAGAAAATGATCAGCTTCTGCCGTAATTCACGAAAGTCAAATGAGGACACAAAACCACGTCTGTTGTTCAAGTTTGCATCTTACAAATGTGTCCTGTACTTCCTTTTACTTCATCTTTGGAATCCTCCAACTCTCCCTTAATCCCAAACTACAGATGCTTCATAACCTCCAAATATGAGCAGGAGGACCTCAGCTGGTAATTCCAATTGGCTGTTACAACATGCCTTCCAGTTTTGCTGAAGGTGTTTCCTCTGCTCTCACATGAGCCAGGAAATGGTCTTAATTTTAATCTATTTAAGAGTTTTAAAGAGACAAAAGACCTTGAACCTAAAACATTTTACATCAATGTATTACATAACAAATATAGTCATTTAAAAGATGTTTCCAGAGGTTACATTTGCAGTATGCCAAAGCTTAATTACTTTCTTTGGATTTAACTAAACACACAAATGAGATTCTAGCCTAGGCTCTAGACATTTTCACATCAATCAAAAAGTATAATGCAAAACTAATTACAAAACCAAAAAAGTAAATTATACTGCCCCTCCATCCCAATCACTACCATGAATCAACAAACATTTCAAAATAAAGGAAGACTTCCGACTCCCTCATAGTGAGAAAGAGAGAGAGAGAGAGAGAGAAGTGTACATTAGACTTAAGCTTCCAAACCCTCATGGTAACAGTACAACAGCAGCGAAAAATGCAAAAAACTCTGAACTCCAGGCTCGGCAAGCAGAGGAGGAAGCTGCTGTATTTTAAAATTGGTTTTCCTTGCTATTTTAAAATTTAAACATGGTCTATTGCAGGGATCGGTAACCTTTGGCACACAGCTTATCAGCGAAAGGCACTGGTGGGCCAGGCCGGTTTGTTTACCCGCAGCGTCCTCAGGTTCGGCCGATTGCAGCTCCCACTGGCTGCAGTTTGCCGTTCCAGGCCAATGGGAGCTGCGGAAAGCGGCGGCCAGCACAACCCTCGGCCCACGTCACTTCCCGAAGCCCCCATCGGCCTGGAATAGCGAACTGCAGCCAGTGGGAGCTGCAATCGGCCGAACCTGCGGACGCTGCGGGTAAACAAACCGGCCTGGCCTGCCAGCAGCTTTCCCTGACAGGCCGTGTGCCAAAGGTTGCCGATCCCTGGTCTATTGGATTATTTATTTGGGATGTTAAAATAGCTTTTACTTATGTAAACAAAAACACATTTCCCATCACCTTTTCATATGCAAAATATGGATGATGATATTTAGGTCTGTGTTTTACAGCGCTCGCCACAGCATCATATGCATAGTACATCCTGAACACTTGTTATTTCACCTGTTAATATTCTTTAAAATAGCAAGTAATGAAATAAAAGTAATTACATGAACGGATGCAGGCAAAGTAACTTTGAGTCAACTCCCTGATGGAGTTAGTGCCAGCCCTATACACTGCCAGAAATGGACATGCACCAAGAAAAATCAAACATGCCGAAGTTGGAGGGTTAAGGAACACCATGTGTCTTGCAAAGCATAAGCACAATGGAGAGTGAAGAAGCATTAATGTATTATTTTTGTCATTCTGAGATCAACTTGAAAAAGGGTCTTTAACTCCTGCTCTGTTGAAAATAATAATTTTCTCTATCACCATTAACTTAAGGCCCCTATCCTACAAGTTTTTCTGCACAGACAGATCCATGCCCCTACACAGAGACCCATAGAATTCAGTAGGGCTCTGCACAGACTCAGAGGTGCACCCACACAGGACAGCTTGCAGGATGAGAGGTTTAGACTGAGGGGGGACCCAAGTGCTAGGCCATGTACAAAGATAATATGAGACAGTCCTTGCCCCCAAGAGCTTACAGTCTAAGAGGACAAGACAGATAAAGGGTGTAAGAGGAAAGAGATGCAGAAGCATTTAAGCAAGGTCATACATTGGGCCATTATCAGAGCTGAGATTAGAAACCTGGCCTCTGAACAGCCAGTCTGGTATTTTGTCCACTAACCTGTGCACTTGCCGCCACATGATTTCTGTATTTTCACATTCTCCGCTGAGGAAAATGTGATTAAAGCTCCTGAAATTTCACTGGTATGAACTTATGTGAAAACAAAACAGTGAAAAATTTCACACATTTTCACACTCAAAAGCCCCCACAGTTTGGATCAGATCTGAGATGAAAACTGCTTTGTGTCATTAACTGTAAAAGCTCCAACCTGCACAACTTAGGTAACAATCCATGGATAGCCTAGAAATATTTTTCTACCATGCAAACAATTCCATCAAGGGCCACCTTCTCTGTTATCCTTTAACACCAATAAAGCTGCTTTTCTTCCATTTTTGGTTGCACGTGCTGGGCCTGATTCACCTCTGACATGCACTAGCATAAATCAGGAATGCCTCCGTTGAAATGAATGGAGTTCAGTGTGGTGTGAATCGGGCTCATTAGATCTTTGCTGTAACAGGTATTAGACTTTTAGCCTAATTGAACCATTTTTTAAAATCTAATCATATTTTGTTCATTCCCTTTTTCTTCTCTTAAA
The DNA here is from genome assembly GCF_965140295.1 of Lepidochelys olivacea. Lineage (NCBI taxonomy): Eukaryota > Metazoa > Chordata > Testudines > Cheloniidae > Lepidochelys > Lepidochelys olivacea. Next base: position 15,506,681 of record NC_140412.1, read on the forward strand.
GAAGATCATTAACATTGGGAGAAGCCCAGCCTTTCGCTCCTGAAACAGTGCTACATACCAAAATATCAAGCTGTCTGGCTGCGCCTCCCTTAGCAGTCCTCCCACTCCATCTTCACTAGATCATTATTAAGGCTTTCCTCACAGCTGAAATTAAACTTGCTACCCTGTAATTTCCTAGGTGGTATGTCACCAGCCCTTTAAATAATAAAGGCACCTGCCAGTCGCTCACAGCCCAGGCATCAGACAGCTCTTTCTTGTCAGTGGTTTTAATTAGCTCATTCTAATGCTTTGTCTTCTCATCTGCCTTTCATCAGGAAAACCTGGTCTAAAGCATTAAGAATCACACCAACTTCTGGAGCCTGATTCTACAGGCCATGCTCATGTTGAGCTGTACTTAGTTCCACAGCTGTGTTGGGGGCAATGCGGAGATACCACTACCCACGGTGGAGCACCAGGAGACCTTAAAGTCATGATGTCACCAGATTTTTTATGCACTGTCCATTGCCATGGTGTCAGAGGGCCTCCACGGTACTCAAAGCCATCTAAAGATATTTGAAAACTGACCGGGTCCTGTGGAATCTTGTAAAAAAAGAGAAGTGTCTGAAATCTGATGCTTTATGGTCAAAATCATCATGCACTCCACATATTGGAGTAAGTAAATTAATGACCTTTATTCATCATCACAACTCTTCTATTATGAATTCAGGAGAATGCCAATTATACTGGGCAAAACACAAATGTATATATCCTCTGGGAAACAATTCTGTACTGGCAGGAGAATGGGCTAAGCTACTACATAGGTTTTTACTCACCACAAATGCCTAGAGAAAGCTGGTCAGAAAAAGTAATTACCATTCTGTGGGAAATTCCAACACTCTGAAATTTGTTTTAGTTTTTCATGAGAATAAAAAGTTAAAATAGAGAAATTTTTCACAGAATGGAAATGAAAAAAACAACACCACAAACCTCATTTCAGGCACATTGAAACATTTTATTTCAAGAATGCTGAAACAATATTAAATGTAATTTAATATTACATTATATGTATATAAAATTTGAAACAAAATGAAAGAAAACAATTAAGTTGAAATGAAAACTTTTGACATAATTATAATAAAACTAGACAGCACCAACAAAATATTTCAATTTTGAGAAGAGAACATTATTTGACAGAAAACTGTCCCAAACATTTTTCAACCAGCTCTAGACTCAAGTTGTTTGATCACATTTGTATCTGGGATTAGAAAAAATATCAGAGGAACTCAAGTAATTCCAGGTGTAGTGTTTGTTCTCTTCAACAAGTAGGGAGAAATGCATTTGTTTCAAATATAAGCAAGTTTTCACCTTTCTGGAGGAAAAAAATACAGGAGCATCCAAAAAAAATTGAAGCCACAGAGAAAAATCAAGGACAAAAGACATAGCCAAAGTCACCTCATGTAGCTACAGTGAAATGGAGAGTTAAAATAGAGCAAGAAAGTGCATAGAAGAATGTGGTAATTATGAATGGTAGTAAGAGAAGCATTGTCATAAATATAAAGGGAGGGGTAAACCCCTTTGAAATCCCTCCTGGCCAGGGGAAAGCTCCTCTCACCTGTAAAGGGTTAAGAAGCTAAAGGTAACCTCGCTGGCACCTGACCAAAATGACCAATGAGGAGACAAGATACTTTCAAAAGCTGGGAGGAGGGAGAGAAACAAAGGGTCTGGGTCTGTCTGTATGCTGCTCTTGCCAGGGACAGACCAGGAATGGAGTCTTAGAACTTTTAGTAAGTAATCTAGCTAGGTATGTGTTAGATTATGATTTCTTTAAATGGCTGAGAAAAGAATTGTGCTGAATAGAATAACTATTTCTGTCTATGTATCTTTTTTGTAACTTAAGGTTTTGCCTAGAGGGGTTCTCTGTTTTTGAATCTAATTACCCTGTAAGATATCTACCATCCTGATTTTACAGGGGGGATTTCTTTATTTCTATTTACTTCTATTTTTTATTAAAAGTCTTCTTGTAAAAAACTGAATGCTTTTTCATTGTTCGCAGATCCAAGGGTTTGGGTCTGTGGTCACCTATGCAAATTGGTGAGGCTTTTTATCCAACATTTCCCAGGAAAGGGGGGGTGCAAGTGTTGGGAGGATTGTTCATTGTTCTTAAGATCCAAGGGTCTGGGTCTGTAGTCACCTAGGCAAATTGGCGAGGCTTTTTACCAAACCTTGCCCAGGAAGTGGGGTGCAAGGTTTTGGGAAGTATTTTGGGGGGAAGGATGCGTCCAAACAGCTCTTCCCCAGTAACCAGTATTAGTTTGGTGGTAGCGGCCAGTCCAAGGACAACGGGGGGAATATTTTGTACCTTGGGGAAGTTTTGACCTAAGCTGGTAAAGATAAGCTTAGGAGGTTTTCCATGCAGGTCCCCACATCTGTACCCTAGAGTTCAGAGTGGGGGAGGAACCTTGACAAGCAGTGAGTCAAAGAATATGGGAGCTTTTCAGCCTACACAATAGGTGTTCTCATCTTCAGAAGGAAGCAACATGAGGAGCAAGAGTGGATCAAGAAGAAGCTAGAGAATGACATTAACCCAGGGCAAGCCCTGTCCTGAAGAGACTGTGCTGTAAACACATAAGACAGAGGGTGGGAGAAAGGGATTATCATTCTCCACCATATTGTGGAGGGGGAACCAAGATCAGAGAGATTAAGTGATATGCCTAAATTCACACAGGAAGTCTTTGGTAAAGCTGGGAACTGGAGCTAGACAGCCTGAATCTCACTCCAGTGGTTTAAGCACAAGCCCATCCTACCTCTCAAAGGGAGGAAGAGATGAGGACCCTGTTTAGATTGTGTCCACTGAAATGGAAGGGGCACCTTCCCCAAAAGCCTAATGCTGGCAGAGTGTTTGTCTAGGTTCTTCCCCCACTCTGAACTCTAGGGTACAGATGTAGGGACCTGCATGAAAACCTCCTAAGCTTACTTTATCTGGCTTCCTGAAAAAAACAAAATTTGGACACATCTTTCCCCCCCAAAATCCTCCCAATCCTTGCACCCCACTTCCTGGGGAAGGTTTGGTAAAAATCCTCACCAATTTGCACAGGTGACTACAGACCCAAACCTTGGATCTTAGGGCAATGAGAAAGCATTCAGTTTCCTTACAAGAAGACTTTTAATAGAAGTAAAGGAATCACCTCTGTAAAATCAGGATGGTAAGTACCTTACAGGGTAATTAGATTCAAAACATAGAGAATCCCTCTAGGCAAAACCTTAAGTCACGAAAAAGGCACACAGAGAGGGATATTCATTCTATTCAGCACAGCTATTTTCTCAGCCATTTAAAGGAATCACAATCTAACACATACCTAGCTAGATTACTTACTAAGTTCTAAGACTCCATTCCTGTTCTGTCCCCGGCAAAAGCATCAGAGAGACCGACATAGACCCTTTGTTTTTCTCCCTCCTCCCAGCTTTTGAAAGTATCTTGTCTCCTCATTGGTCATTTTGGTCAGGTGCCAGCGAGGTTACCTTTAGCTTCTTAACCCTTTACAGATGAGAGGATTTTTCCTCTGGCCAGGAGGGATTTTAAAGGGGTTTACCCCTCCCTTTATATTTATGACACTGCTTCTCTTACTACCATTCATAATTACCACATTCTTCTATGCACTTTCTTGCTCTATTTTAACTCTCCATTTCACTGTAGCTACATGAGGTTTACCCTTCCTTTTATATTAATGACAGCTCCTTTAGCATTTTGTTTGCCCAGTGGCCCCACTGATTGTTTGGCAGGCTTTTGGCTTTTGATGTACTTTAAAAGATTTGATGCTAGCTTTTGTGTCCTTAACTAGCTGCTCTTCAAATTCTTTCTTGGCCTGCCTTATTATACTTTTACAGTTGACTTGCCAGAGTTTATGCTCCTTTCCATTTTCCTCAGTAGGATTTAATTTCCAGTTTTTAACATTTCACTTTTACATCTTACTTCAGTGGGATTACTTGAGCATAAAGTTAAATATGGGCATACATTTTTGCAGGATTGGCACCTAAATTCTTACCTCCTTATGGTAAACCACAGGAGCCAATTGTATTATCTTGCACCAATGTCAGACCAGAGTACCTCCACAGGCTCTGTATTGACGTTGGTGTAACAGAGCAGAATTTGGGTTCATGTTCCTAAACTCTGAACTGGCTTTTACTTCAAAACTGCAGGCAAAAGATATTTATTTTAAAGCCGCATTTTCATCTCTCCTCAATAAGATCACTACACTGCAGCTAGTAAGTGATGGGTGTAAATGGATTATGAAACCTCTTGCAGGATATACCAGCTAGGAGCCTTCCTTATTTACCTAAACATAATTTGTGTTCAGCAGGTCATGAAACTGATAGGTCTACCTGATCTATCTCCTGTCTTATTAAATAAGACAGCACCTTCCCTGCAGGGCAATACAACACGTGTCCAGGCTAGCTTTTTATCTAAATATAATCAGTTGTGACATATGGAACCCTCCATGATTTACACCAGATTGACAGTTTGGGAATAAAGTCATTATAAGATTTTAACAACTCAAATATGTAATATTCTTCTTGAAGCACAGAGTAATAACACTCTGGCTTCTTAATATCCCTAGAATACATCATTCGCTGAACTAGAAAGGTGCATCTGATGAAGCTAACCTGAGAAAAACGAATGTAGGAGCTGAACTGCTATCTCATCTGCACAGCTTAGTAAACTTTCTACTTTGAATTATTAAAATAATTTCTAACATAGTAATCCCCAGAGGCATCAACCAGCTCAGTGCCCCAACGTGCTAGGTGCTGTACAGATGTATAGTATAGCTATAGCATAAAAAGACATAAGATGTGGCTGAAACAAGCAAAACAGCAATAGGATGTGTGCACAGTTTAGAGCTAATCAGGAACAGTAGTCGTAGTAGATATAGAACAAAATTACTCTGAAAGCACCAAATAGAGCTGGATGAATAATTGGCACGATATTCTTTTTTCTTGCAATTTAAGCACAAAATAGTAAGTACCTAATAATTGTTCCAAATAAACAGTCCATACAAACAGCCATTCAGCAGAATTACAAATGCTCATGCCTCAAAAAGTTCCCAGCCTGTGCAAACCCTCAGTCATCCCCAAATCCCTTTGCAATGGATGTTGTTTGCAGCATCCCCTGTGGGGTTTGGGGTTTCTGGCTATTTTAAATGCATATGTGTTATACAATTTATCAGAAACATTCAGGACTTTCTCCTGTCTGCAAATTCTAACACAAGCAGATTGGGCACATTAGAATAATAATATTCTGCCCAAAATTCTGGCTGTGGGGCTAGATGGGCCAATCTCCTCCATGGTAAGAGAACATGAAAATGTAATAGGAAGACTTAGCAGCTGAAAGGAAGGAAGAAGTTGTAACCAGCTGTGAATTACAAAATGGCTATTTTAGGGCTGCAGCTGCTTTCTCTGCCAAGTTTAAAGGGCCAGCAATCACCAAAGCATGCTGGGAAAGTTTCCATTATAAAAGAGTGATGTAGTAATTCGTAGGCAGTTATTATTTAAAACAATACAAATAAAAAAGTATGCGTGGGACTTGTTTTCTCACTTTGTTGAGTAATACCCTTAGGTTGTCTAGATTTGAACATGATGTTTCAAACAGAATTTTTTAAAAATGTTATATTTTATTTTTAGTAACGAAAAGGGAGATTTTGGCAATAACTGCCTATTGTGTTTAGCATATCAGCCAGACATCACAATGAACTGTCTGCTGCAAACCAAACCTGCAGGAGGGTTTCATGTTTACTACTTCAGCAGGCCGAGCTCACTGCACACATCAGAGGCTCCTTGATTCCCTCCATTCTCCCCACAAACTCCCTGTGTGCCCACTATTCCCTCCTCTACCACATGTTGGGGGCCTTGTGTGCCCCTATGTCCCTCACCCCCATACCATTGTCCCCCATGTTTCCCCCATGCCAGGGGCTCTGTGTGCCCTCCATTCCACCTTTTCCCGCATCGTACCCCTACTGGGATTCTGTGTGCCCCTGATTCCGCCCCCATGAAAGAGACTGTGTGACTCCTCTTCCTTCATGCCAGGGTCCTCCATACTCTCCACCAAGCCAGGGTGAAGAGAGCTACCTACTGAGCAATAATTATTTACGATAACCAGAAATGAGTCATGAATCACTTTGCACTTCTATTGCACCTTCCAGGGATCTCAAAGGTGCTTTGCAAACATTGAGAAGTTAAGCCTCAACAAACTGTAAGCTAGGTAAGCAATTGTAGCCCCATTTTACAGTTGGGAACAATGAGGCTCAGAGAAATCAGTCAAGAGGCTTTGTGTGCCCCCTCATTTTCCCCCTTCCCTACCACATCAGGGACTCTGTGTGCCCCCTCATTCCCCATCCTCCTCCCCCCAGCCAGTTTGTGAAAGGTCACATAGGAAATCTCTAGGAAAGCTGGGAGTGGAACCAATGGCCATGATCCTGCAAACACTTTCTCCCATGTGTAATTTTGCTCATGTGAGTCCCATTTCCTTAGGCACTGATCATGCAGACACTTATTATGTGCTTAACTTTAAGCATGTGAATAGTTCCAGTAACTTCTTTGAGACTACCCACATGTTTAAGCATGTGCGTGTTTGCAGGATTTGAGCCTTAAATGAGACAACTCACCAGAGTAAAGTTATACATGGTGGTGGTACGCTTGCAGAATCAAGAATCAATTCCCCTACTTCCCACTTCTGTGCTGCAGCCACAAGACCATCCTCTTGCAGCATTTCCTCTGGCGCCCAGGGGTTTTCCTTCAAAAGACCCACTCCAAGTATTTCCATTGGAGTTTTGCCCAAGTAAGGAGTATAGAAGTGGACCCTAAATGGGATTTAGGGCAACAACTGTCACAGTGCATCAGAGGAATAGATATAGCATAAACGAACTACCTGGAATACTAGTGTCATCAACTTTTAGGGAAATAGGGTAAATAAACACAAAAGTACAGAGTGAATAAAACACTTTAAGTGCAATATGGCACTAGGGAGTTATAAGAAGACATAGTTGCTGGTGGAAAGCTAGCTGTTATAGAGGTAGATAGCAGCTTATCTTTTTAAATTAGGGTTTCAGTTTATGAGAACAGAAGAACAGCCAATTTGGGCCAGACCAATGGTCCATCTATCCAATATTCTGTCTTCCCACAGTGGCTGGTGCCAGATGCTTCAGAGGGAATGATCAGAACAGATCAACTATCAAGCGATCCAGCCCCTGTCTTCCAGTTCCACCTTCTGACATTTCAAGGTTTACAGACACCAAAGCATGGGGTTGCATTTCTGACCATTTTGACTAATAGCCATTTATGGACCTATCCTCCATGAACTTATCTAAGTCTTTTTCAAACCCAGTTATACTTTTGGCCTTCACAACTTCTACTGGCAATGAGTTCCACAGGTTGACTGTGTGTTGTATGAAGAAGTATGTTCCTTATGTTCCTTATGTTCGGTTTAAACCTGCTGCCTGTCAATTTCATTGGGTGACCCTTAGTTCTTTGTGAAGAGGTAAATAAAACTTTCCTCTTCACTTTCTCCACATCAATCATGATTTTATAGATGTCTATCATCTCCCCCCTTAGTTGTCTTTTTTCTAAACTGAACAGTCCCAGTCTTTTTAATCTCTCCGCATATGGAAAGTGTTCTATACCCCTAAGCATTTTTGTTGCCCTTCTTTATACTTTTTTCCAGTTCTAATATCTATTATATATATAATGAGATGGAGAGACCAGAACTGCACACAGTATTCAAGGTGTGGGCATACCATGGATTTACATAGTGGCATTCTGATATTTTATATCTTATCCCACCAATGCACCACATGAAAGTAGTTGACCTTCTCTTCTCAAAGTCTAAGCTATTCAATTAATTGACTTAGAAATGGTTTCTGAGCTGTAGTTCATAGCCTGAAGACACCATCTACCTTCATATCCTTTTTTTTAAAAAATATGCATTTATATTAAAATTAGACATTGTATCATAATCCACTTTTCATTACTGGTTCAGCTCTTAAAATGAAGTGTATCGTGAATACTAAGCTAAATCTTGTAGCTACTTTCCGTGTATTGATTACAAAGAGTAAAAGCAACTCATGTTAGATAAATAACAGAAAGTGACTTTATCTTAAGAAAGTTACTTATCTTGGCAATTATACATTGTTTATATTCAGCCTACAACCACTGCGGAGGGGTGTGCTTACTACTTTAGCAGAGTCCTGATACCTATTGCCAAGGGTAGGGCTTATCTTGGCTAACCCCACTGAACTCCTGACATGTGAAAGTTCTCGCTACTCCTTAGATACAGGCAGCTTTTGCCTTTCTCCATGGATGGCCAACTCCATTGATTGAGAGAGGGTGGAGTCATGGCGTCACCTGCTCCTCAATGTGTCAGCACACGTGTTTAAACCTGCTGATAGCTGGGACGTGAGTGAAATACGATTTTAGCTGTGTTGGCAGAACTGAATTGGACCCTAGGTTTAGTTTGCTTTAAGATCAAGAGCATGAGCTTGGCCGGAAAAAAATCAGGGGTGCACCGAGACAAGATTTTGTAGGTAAAAAAAGGCCATTTGCACCTTTCCCCCCAAAAGCATACGAATCTTGTTAAAGCCCTTTGTTGTTCCAAATAATGTAATGTTTTGTGCCACATCAGGGAAAGAGAAAAGAGCCACTTTGGGGAAAGATTAGGAAGAAGGGTTCTGAAAAGAAACAGGAAACAATTCCTAGAAGAGACAGAGGGAGAAAGGGGAAACAGAATGAGAGTGCGGTGACTGGGGTTGAAAGTAACAGGTGTAAGTCCAGCAACAAAAGAGTATGTAGCTACAAAAGAGGGCTCAAGGAGAAAGCTTGTATGGAAAAGTTTTTCTTAGATCTTGTTCAGCAGAAGCTGTGGACTGAAAATTCAGTACTTTAGGGAGAGGCAGAGAAAGGCATATCTTTAATAGGCTCTGAAATCCAACATATAGGTGATACTGGCATTCACAAACCACTGCTCTGCTGCCGCCTAACTCTATAGGTGCCCAGAGTCCCCAAGATGCCAACATTTTGGCAGGTTGGTATACCCACAGCCACCTACGGGGCCATGGGGTGTTTTACCACACTGCTCTGTTTAACTTAGGTTCCAAGTGACTACTAGCTCCTGCGACTTTTTTCTGGCTAGCTAGCACCCCGGGTGATGTTAGCAGGAAGCAGACCTTGTGCCCAGGGACTGAAATGTTGGCTTGACTGTGCATAGACAGAAAGGATGAAGGAATTTTCCCTTGCACGATCCCTTCCTGTGTTCCCACACAAAAACCAACCACAATCTAGCCATGAATGCACATGCAGTAATTTGTAATCACGTGTCATATATTTGCCACAACCATGAGATAGCTCTTCATCCCTGACGACTGGGCATAAGTGGACTTCAGAACTATGGGACAGAATCTTCATGAACACTCAGGTTGGCTTAATTGCATTCACTGAATTCAATGGTTTTTTCAATGCTGGCTTGACTTCAATGGGAACAGAGTTAAGTCAATGCTTGGCACTTTTGAAAATCCCCACCCTTAAAACATAGCCATTTAGGAGTTATGTGTTTGCAAAGGGAATCTTATGAATAATTTTCAAATCAGCAAATGATACAATTTTTTCCACTCATCCATGTCGGAAATGACTGGGTGGATTTTACTCCAACCTACCAAAAACTTTGCTTCGGGCTGCAGGCACATCTGCAAAATTGGAGCCCAAAAGGTCATTTTGTGGGGAAAAGGTCTAAACAAGTGAAACCAGGGGCTAGCGTGAAAGCTGAGCTGGAAGCAGAGTGATGGCTTTTGCTGATGTGAAGCCTCAGAGAGGCCACTGTGTCAGCAAACATTTTGTTAATGTAATAGTTGATTCAAGATTTCCCCCTCAACTTAATCATGTAAAACAAAAGGAAATTAGCATAGGAGGAACTACAATACTTAATTTACCACAGCCTTCCCCAAAAGATTAAAAGATTTGAAACTTTGTAGTTTAATGTAATATCTTTTGCGACTCAAAGATGTGCTCAGTGTTAGAATACAGCTCTTCAGATCACAGCAAAGGGCCCTGATCCTGTAGCTGACTCAATGCAGGTGGATGTTTGTGCCTGAGGAGATCTCCACTGAAGATAAAGAGGCCCCATCCATGCACAGGGATCTGCCCATAAAGAGTCAGTTGCACAAGGAAGGCCTTGCCGATTAACAGGATCTGACTCCCAGTTGGCTCAGATCCTGACTGGTGCTGAGAATTAGTAACTCCCAGTAATTCATAGTGGCATGGAAAGAGGAGGGAGCAAATTTGGCTCATTCATGGATGGTAGTGTCGTACCCTTCGAGCTTCACTCCCTCTCACATATGTTGGTGTAAATCCTGAGCTACTCCACTGAAACCAAATGGCATTATACCAATGTAAAGCAGCTGTAAGCGAGATGAGAACCCAAATTTATATTCACCAGTATGACTTTTCCCCAGTAAACCTATTCACTGAGATCATGGTAAGAGACGACTGAGTCCAGGAAAAAACAACATTTGCTCTGCTTCAGTATTTATTGCAAGCGGCTGGGACCTTGCTGCCTTCTCAAGAAATAGCAAGATACTTTGATTTTGTTTTACAGTGCTTACCAGTTTCTTTCACTGTTTATTTTATTCAATAACCAGACATTCATGATGGGAAAATGCTCTTTTTCTCAAATATTAGCCAGCAGCCCCTCTTCACCCAGTCTTTCTCTTTTTCTTTGCCCACAAATCCCTGGCTTAGTTTCACCTGGTTTGGTAAACTGCAATTGCCTTGATTCTTTTCAGACCATTGAAGTCTCTTATGCACCATCTACATCTGTCACAACATTTTCAAAGCAAATCTGTAGTTCTTTCTTCAGTGAGCAAAGGAAGGAGAAGGAAATATTGATTTCTCACGGTTGCTTGGAAAATGCATTTTCCCCTCTCTCTTTGTCACAGTTTTAGTCATTTCATTGGCATGACAAGGAAAGCATTGCCCAAATGAATTACTACACCTGTACAGGACAAGCCTCACAGCGGTGGTGGGGGAAGTGAATTTTATGGGTCAGAAGCCTGGTGTTGACCTCCATCACGCTGAGATGATTAGATGGACTTCATGAGAGCTATTGCTGAGTGGCAGTAGTTGTAAGTGAGATCAGACTCAGACCCCATTTTGTATCACTGGCCATGTCCAATTCCTTGGCAGGCTTCCACTTATTTTGAAGCTGCTCCAGCAATTTCTTTCCTCCAGAACGTGAACAGAGTTTTTCCCGCTTGCATTAAAGAAGTAAGCCTTTAATTAGAGCTGGTAGCCGGAGGTGGTCTCTCCATCTTCAGTTTTGATGGCATGTAATGTCTGAAGTTAGAAGAGCAATGCCTCCCCCCCCCCCCTTGCAGTCCTACATCTGTGAAGCAGCTAAAGAGGAGCTTGCTCCTAAGGGATTTATCCTAGTTTCCATAGGCACAAGGAATGCATCAGCAGGACTTTGGGATTTTAGTTAGTGCTTTGCATGTGCCCATGTGGTATGGACAATTAAATAAAGCCGACCATGACTTACTCTAACATAGAGATGTAATGCACTAACACAAAGCTCCTAGTAACCTGGTGTATTGCTTAGCCAAAATAATAATTAGAAATGGGCTGTAGTGGCAAAGCTCTGGTCTGAACAGGAACTTCCTCAGAGTTTGGAGATGTTCAGACCTGTCTCTTTGCTTCAGTCTCCTCTGTCTTCATAAGCCAAATATATGTTCATCGCACAGGTTCTACCTTGGTTGAGATGGGTTTCATATAATGTATCCATTATGAATCTCTTACTCCTTCTCCTTTTACAGCATTCATAAACTCTCACTTGCAGGCTGTTGATTTGTCCTGTTTGCCCAATCCCAAGGATTATCTCATGTTATCTCCAAGAGCCGTAAAGAAGAAGATGCACACCAATTCATCTAATCTACTGATCTCACTGGAACGTCTTTCAACTGGTTTAGGGTTTAACAACATCTCAGAGTAAGTTTCATCAGTGTTAATAACAGTTAATCCATTCACGTGCTCATTTGGCTTAAGACCTAGTTTAAAGAGCATCCTACCTGAGAGAACACTCACACTCACTTGAAACCATCCATGTTTTGAGAGGTTCCTGCTAAACTACAGTCTGAAGACTAGAAAGGGCTCCTGTAGTGCAAGGAAATGTTAATGTCCACATTTTTCCTAGGGGTAAGTAAAGTTGCGATCTCTCAGCAAGTCAGTGCTAAAGTTGGGTGGAAAGCCCACGGGTCCTGATTTTAGCCTGCCCCAAGCACTAGACCGGACTGCCTAGCCAATGAACTAAATGCAAAATGAGCACCAGCAGATGTCTACTTGGCAAGTAAAAGAGTATGTGTGGTTGGTGACAATGGAAAGAGAAACATGACAAGGTGCAGACATTCATGTTACATAAGACATCCCCCAAATGTGTTACTCTCTCAGTACTGCTATTATTATTTGTATTACAGCAGCACCAACTGAGATTGGGGCCCCATTGTGTGAGGTGCGGCACAACACGTAGTAACAGACAGTCCCCACCCCAGAGATTTTATAATCTAAATAGACAAGAAAGACAAAGGGATGGGAAACAGAAGTGAAGTGACTTATTCAAAAATCACATAGCAGGTCAGTAGCAGAATTGGGAATAGAACTCAGTCTCCTGCCTCCCAGTCTCGGGCCCTGTGCACGAGTCCATATTGCCTCCTTAACTACAAAGGAGAATACTTTAAAAATCTAATTCAGCATTTCCCCTCCAACATATGTTAATGGAAAACCCTATTTAGGAAAAGACACTGGCAAGTTTGTCAGCTCAGGAGTTCTGCCTGGCAGAACATCTTTGGGGAGGATTTATACAGAAAGTTACAGAATAAACCTGATCCAGTTAGCCTGGGTGAAAACTCTTTTTAAAGAAGCAGACTCTGCCCCCCTTATTCACATTGGGTAGCACCTTATTCCACAAGCGGTTCCATCAAAATCAAATCTACAGTAAATAATGATATCCTGAAATCACATAAGAGAACACTGCGCGACTCAGCTGAGCACAAGACATTTTGTTTGTGTTCAGTGATTTTTGCTCTCTTAGGGAACCTAATGTATGGCTCCCATCCTGATAAATGAGTCAGGCTTTAAATAGGCACGGGGTGTGAACACACATTACCTCAAAGGTTAATTTAAAAAGATTAAGAATTACTCATTTTCATCATTGCTGTCACATTTGGCTGACAGCATCCAGAAGCACAGGGTAAGCAAATCTTTTAGGGCTGGCCTACAGATAGGTTTGTACTTTAACTATGTACACCAGCATTTTAATACAGGTATAACTGCAGCTACACTAAGGAGTTGTATCAATTAAACTCTAGCAGTTAGTAAGCCTAGAGGAAGTCTGCTCTCAAGTTTTGTTTGGGGCTCAGTAAGACCCCTTCCCTCAGTGGGAGGACTGGAACCACTACATCCCTTTGCCAGCTTGTTGCTGCCCTCATTTAGGGCTGCTCCATCCAGCTCTGGAAGGAGCAAGGCTTACAGATAGCTGGTACCTGGCAGACTTGCCTCTCCTGAAGGCCTGCTCCATGGTTTGTACCAGCAGAACCCAGGGAATCATAGAATATCAGGGTTGGAAGGGACCTCAGGAGGTCATCTAGTCCAACCCCCTGCTCAAAGCAGGACCAATCCCCCATAGTTGCCCCAGATCCCTAAATGGCCCCCTCAAGGATTGAACTAACAACCCTGGGTTTAGCAGGCCAATGCTCAAACCACTGAGCTATCCCTCCCCCCATTGCTGACATAATACCAACTTCAGCCGGATCACACTGGGCACAGCTTCCATTGATTTCAATGGGATTTGCACCTGCCTAGAACAAGACCAGATTTGGGTCTCATCCTCATTGACAATGCAGCAGCCAGTCCTGTTTTCTTCCTACCGCTGCCAATCTTTTTATTCAAGAGATCGTATAACACAACATCAGTCCTCCCTGTGCCTTTTCAAAGGCTCAGCAGTGGCTAGGAAGAGAGATGATATAGGATGCTGCTGTGCTGAGCTGAACCAAATCGGCCTAAATCAATTTGCTTGCAACACAGTTTGACATTTTAACAAAACAGAGACAGCAGAAACTAACTCTCATTTCCCCTGATTGTGCTAAGCACAGGGCTAGCCAGTCCTGCAAATGAGAGCCTCACTAATTACGGAAGGGGAAAATCCAGACATCACTTTTGAGCTTGCATTTCAATGCCACTTTTATTTTTGGCCATCGGTGATGCTACAGACCTTTAATTGAGGCTGTTGGTTTAATTGGTTTAATGTAGCATGGTCCTCTGAGAAGAACTAGAAGGGAAAGAAACATGTTCCGAGTGCCAAGTCTCATCAAGCTAGGGGTCAATAGCTATCGCTAAAGAATGGGATCGCATTTTTATTTCCAGAAGACAGACCTATGCCTTAGGAACACAACTTCCTGAGTCATCATACGTAATGACAGCACTTTTACATAATGACTGCATGGACCACAGCAGCTTGAGTTCTACTGTAGCACTTTGTCAGCTTTGCAGCGTACAATATTTAAGCAAAACAAGGGCGGGTGAAGTATACAGGCAAAAACATTAACATTCAAATAACTGTCTATGGGTTTTTTTAAATGGTGTGGATTTAGTGAAAGGAGCTGGACTGACAGTCCTGGAGATGCACCTGAGATATGGCATAATAATAATACCTATCTCTCATAGAGTGCTTTTCCTCCATAGATCACAAAGCACATAACAAACTAGGTAAGTATCATTATCCCCTTTTTACAGGTGGGGAAATTAATGCACAAAGCGGGGAAGTGACTTGTGCAGGGTCACCCAGCCGATGGCAGAACCAGGAATAGCACCCAGGTCGTCTGAATCCCAGTCCAATGCTCCGTCCACTAGACAGGCCCTCAAAAATGCACTAGCTTACCTGAAATCCTTTAATCATATAGGGTGAAACTCACCCATGGGCAGAGGTTTAAGCTCTAGGGCCCTGACTCATCTCACCCAGGCCACATAAGAAGGCAGCAGATGGTGCTGCCATTAGGTTCCAACTTGTGCTGGTTTGGAACAGGCTACCTAGGAGTGACATGCTCCCATTTCTGCTACCAAGCCACCGAAATCCCTTGTTATTGCAACTAACTGCTCCACCCTGGTAAACTGATTTCACCCCGAGGTACTGAGTGGTAATGCCAACCTGAACACTGGCTTTAGGGGGCTTTTTATCTTGGGATTATGCTAATCGGCCCCCTCCACGTTGGCAAGGTTAGGGGAGCAACTGAGAGAACGTAGCTGGCTAGCTAGATGGAGGAGTGGGGACCAGGCTGTGGCAGAGGGACCTGAAACACTTGGGGAAGCAGGAGAGGCCTGGAAGGGGAGGGGGCATCATCTGGTGTCCTTATAGCCCACTAGTATGGAGTCCGATCCTTGGGGGTTTGAAGTGCCCTGCCTGTGGGAGGCGAGATGGTTGCCCTGCTGAGCAACTAAATTGCAGGGTATTGCCCTGCCTCACGGGGGCTTAGGAGCTGCCTTCATGCTCAGGATGAAAGTAAGAGGAAGTGGGGTGGGATCAGGGGAGCTCTCATGGCTTGGAGGAGACGTGCTGCCTTCACAAGCCCCCTTCCTCTTAGCTGGCATGGCGAGAACTCTCCCTCCACTTGCAATCTACTGTAACCAACACTCCCTCTTTCTTCAGCCCCTTCTGCTATGACCTGGGCCCCTTCCTATAAACAGACATTAGTACCCCTCTGCAACAGGGCCAGTTAATGACAGGTCTCATCCACCCCAGGGCCGAGGGATGTCCCGAAACCCATGTACAACTGAAATCAGTGGTACGCAAACTTTTCCAGTCGTGTTCCCCCCTTACCAGTATGAGAATCTGTCTGTGCCCTCCCCTGCCAGTCCCCATTACTGCGCAGCCAAGGCTTCCTCAGCAGCGGAATCTGGGCTGAAGGCAGAGCTGGGGGCCGAACTGGGGGCGGGAGAGGAGCAGGGGCTAGAGGTGAAGCTGGCCTGGGGGCAGAGTGAGAATGGGGGCAGAACTGGGCTGGGGGGCAGAGTGAGAATGGGGGCAGAACTGGGCTGGGGGGCAGAGTGGGGCTAGGGGTAGACTGGGACTGGGGGCAGAGCAGGACAGGAGGCTGAATGGGGCTGGGGGCAGAGCTAGGCTGGGGGCGGAGCGGGACTGGAAGCATGGCACTCCCTTCCTGCCCCCCGAGCGGGCTGGCCCGGGTGGTGCTGTGCCACCCTCTCCCACAAATATTCCTCTCATATTTAGCTGTGTACATTTCCCAGACTTACAGAAAAGCTCTGTATGAGCTTGAAAAACTTGTCTCTCTCACCAACAGAGGTTGGTCCAGTAAAAGATAGTCCCTCACCCCCTGGTCTCAGCAATACGAATGGACAATTAACAAATGATTTCCTGTTAGGCTAATGCCACAGTATAATCCTGCTTGCCAAAGAACCCATTGTAGCTCTGCCACATACATTAAAGTCCCGTGTTGCAGAGGCTTAGCTTACTACACCACTGAAAACAGACCTGGTAAACTTCTGGGAAGATTTTTTTTTTGTATCATGTTGTTTGTCTTTTTCCCCATTTTGCTGCCAAAACATTTCCATCTGCCCAAGAACTGGACACTGAGCACAGCAGATGTTGTGTATGTTCCTGGATAAGGGGACTTCATTAGCAGTAGGAACCATACATGAAACCTCATCAGAACAGATCCTTTCCTTTCTCACATTTCCTTCCCTTGGAGCAGCATCAACACTGACACCAACAGTGCACATTTAAAAATGATTAATGGTTCGGCAGCTGGTGCACAGAGACCATTGCCGATTATGCTGAGCAATATTGTCTCTTTATCTTGTATTCCCCTGTCTGTATCCTTCCATTGTCTCGTATCTTATACTTAGATTGTAAGCTGTTTGGGGGCAGGGACTGTCTTTTCATTCTGTGTTTGTACAGTGCCTAGCACAATGGAGTTCTAGTCCATGCCTGAGGCTCCTACATGTTAGGGTAAGACACGTGATATATGATAGGTTTCAGAGTAGCAGCCGTGTTAGTCTGTATTCGCAAAAAGAAAAGGAGGACTTGTGGCACCTTATAGACTAGCCAATTTATTTGAGCTGTAGCTCACGAAAGCTTATGCTCAAATAAATTGGTTAGTCTCTAAGGTGCCACAAGTCCTCCTTTTCTTTTTGTGATATATGATATATTTTTCAGAATCCCGCATTGTTTTTAATAGACAAATGCTCTGGTCCTCAGTGATTCAAGGAACATCTCCCCTACAGATATTCTCTTGTGATTTTTATTTCTTGGTTTGTTTCTGAGAAATCTCATGCTTCAACTATAAATAATAGCCCTGAGCACAGCACAGTCCTGCACTGAGCGTGCCGAATCATAGTCAGCAATACTAGAAGCTGCTTTCATTAACTAAAGGAAGGCATGAATATTTATATGTAATAAGTGGCGTCACAAGCAGAGAACCTGCTCTCTGACTAGAACCATGCAAAGATATTGCTTGGAGGACAGCAACTTATTCTCCATTCAATAAGAGCTCTATATTATTCTGGTTCTTACAGAGCCCTCATCACTGTGGCAGCAGAGCATCTACCAGAAGCGCATTACGTGACTAGCTAAATTAAGTCAAACTATTATTAGCAGTTATGTTTATTATGGTATTGCCTAAGAGTCAGCCAAGAATGGTTGGTGCCAGGTGCCGAGTGCCAGGCGCTGTACAAACTATGTAGTACGTGGTCCGTGTCCTGAAGAGTTTACAATCTAACTAGATAAGACAGACACTGAGTGGGGGAAGGGTGAACAACTGTGATGGCAGCAAACAACATGTTAGGGCCACACTTTTATTTTTTGGGCTTTAATTGGGAGGGGATCCACTCAATGGAAAGAAAAGGGAAGGGAAGGGAAAGGGGTGAGGGAACAGGGCAGGGGAGAAGAGGGCAGTACGGGCAGGCATGGAGTGATGTTCAGGTGAAAAGACTGTGACAAGGGGAGGGTTGGAAAAACAGCCAATCAGCACAAGGGGCCAGAGAAAGTCCAGTCAAAACTGGAGAAAGTTCTGTGATCCTCCAAAGGTCCCTGCTTTTGGCTGCTTCTGCAGCTGCTCCTGCGGGAGTCTCTGGCTGGTTGCTCTCTGCAGTTTTTCCCCATGGAAGGGGGGGGAAGGGGCAGCACTGCCTGGGTCCTAGTGCCCAGAGGGGAGGATCTCTCTTGCACAGCTCTGGATTGAAGCGTGTGCTGGGGAAAGGGGTGGATTTGTCACACACATACTGGTCCTGCCACACGGTGTCCATAGGAATAGGACTCACTGAGCCAGGCTGTGTTTTCTGGGCTTAATTCCTAGCCAAGACTCTCAGTGTATGTTTACACTGCAATGTAAGCCCAGACTCAAATTCAGGCTTGAGGCCAATCTGCCTTTCATCTACACACACATCTCTCAGACTCAGGCTCAGACCCAGTGTCCTAGGACCCTGCTGGGGTGGAGCATTTGAGCCTGAGTAGAGCTGGGACCCAGCGTTCAAGCCCTATTGCATTGTAGTGTAGATGTACCACCACCCTGGACTCAGGTCCTGGGAGTCCTCCTAAAGTATCTCCCAATCCCATGGGCAAACGTCCTTTGATCTCTCTATACGAGGCATCCTCAATTGACTCCATGGAAACAGCAGCAACTGCTTTGTTGGAGTGCAGCAGCTTGGCGAGTCGGGTTTTAACACTTCCATTGTTTTCTGACTGCCGAGTTGCAAACACACCTATGGAGAACCTTCTGAGTTTGCAATGGTCACTGACCAGAAGATGTCCTTTGCAAAGCACACAGCTTCATAGTCACAGGCGCACAGCCAGATTTTGCTTAATCTCTGGTGTGAGGCCAGCAAATCAGTGGATTTTAGTAAGAGTCGTAAGAATGACCACACAGACCAGCAAATAGCGAAGAAGCTGCCGGTGTTGGAAATTTACCAGACTGGTGACCAGTGTAGGGAGCAGATTAAGTGGCTCAAGACAAGTACAGGAAAACAAGGGACCAGAACAGCACATTGGGCAACTTGTGGACATCAAGCCTGTTTTAGGAGGACTTTGGCTAGGTGCTGGGCCCTGCATCGAGCATGGAGCCGACAGGGTGCATGATGACCTGGTCACCTGGGATAGTGCCCTGCTCTCCCCAGAATCCAGCACGGGGACTGATGGGAGACAGCAGCAGGAGCCAAATGAAGCCAGCAAAGTGAAAGAGCAGCTGCAGCACGTCCTGGGGCCATACTTGGAGGAGCTTTTTGAAGACCCCCTGAGGAACGGCCCACTGCAGAACCAGAAGCAGGAATGGAAGAGACAGAAGCTTCCCTGGAGCCTGGTAAATTTCTGTCTCCATTTTAATGTTTATTAATATATGAATGGGAAGGATTTCCATTCTATGAACTATTGCAAAAGTTATTACAAGCTCTATTTAGCAGCATGTATCTGCTAATGGCGGATTGTATGCCAGCACCTTGGCATCCTGATCCCCATGTTGCAGTGGGGGAGTTTCAAGTTGCAGTGGGGGAGGTTTAGATTGGATATTAGGAAAAACTTTTTCACTAAAAGGGTGGTGAAACACTGGAATGAGTTACCTAGGGAGGTGGTAGAATCTCCTTCCTTAGAGGTTTTTAAGGTCAGGCTTGACAAAGCCCTGGCTGGGATGATTTAACTGGGAATTGGTCCTGCTTTGAGCAGGGGGTTGGACTAGATGACCTTCTGGGGTCCCTTCCAACCCTGATATTCTATGATTCTATGATTCTATGATTCTATGTGGAGTTCAAAATGGCAACTGAGAAGTGCAAACAGTCAAAAATGCCTCAAAAGTGAATTACTAGTGGAAAGGCCCAGATTTTTGCTACGTCATTCCTGTTTGTGAAAAATAGTAACCTTGCCTTGCTCTGTAACCATTCAACGGTGTAACAAGCCACCTGGAAACAGTGAACCCTAGTGGGGGGAGCGTGACAATGTATTCTATGTACACATCTTGTCCGTTTCAGTTAAATGTAGTCCAGGCAGTCCATATGTGACAAAATCATTTGTCCCAAATATGACAGAGGGCAGGGTAAAATTTCATCCAGAAATGTCCAGGCAGGGAGAGAGGAGAATAGCGGTGAAGCTTTGCGTTTTTGCAGGCAGTGATAATAGCCTAGACCATGTGTAAGCTAACTCAGCATCCTGTTGATTCCCTCATGAATTCTGACCCAATCCCGGGTGTCAATAGCTGCAAACTTTTCCTGTATCTGGAACATCGGACAGGAAATCACATTCTGGGGAAGGATGTGTTTTCCAGGGCCACCTTGGAAGCCGAACAGCCCACTCCACTCGTAAATGTGTGTTCCGTCACTATACATTTGAATACTTTCGGGGGAATACACGGCTGGTTTCTCACCAGCAACTTGGGATAACACCTCTCTTTGCCAATCAGGTACTGCGAGAACTGTTACGTCCTCCAACCTGTGGAATGCCCGAAATGATAAAGAAACCTTTTGTAGCCCAGCCACTCTCCCCACCCCTCCAAACCCAGTTGTTCTGAAATTTTTAGGGAAAAAAGCAGCTGTGATTTTTAACTTACCATTGTCTCTGCACTTCTTTTGCTGAGATTAACCAGGCTGTGTCCAGGGAGTTTCTGTGGACTGAAGCGTCCCTCTCACAGTTTGGAAAAGTAACATTTTCTGTCCTTGAAATTCCACAAGGAGTTTTTTTGTGCTCCTGAGACAATAACCCTCTGTGTCTTGTCCTCTTCCATGCTCCTCAATCTCTACAGGCTGCTGCACCTGCACTGCTCACCCACACTGCAGAAGAAACCTGGCTCACCGGACCTTCATGCACTGTTCCAAATGGAAGCGTTCCTGTGATGAACTTATGGTTGAAGTTGTGGACAGGGCCAGCAAGCAGGTCCAGTACCAAAGACAAAAGGACTTGTGGCCAGAGGAAAGGCAGGGCAAAGGGCAAGGGGAAAGGCTCAGGCTGGCTCTACAGCTTGTGGGAGCAGGGACTTGTTTGGAACAGGAACAGCAGGGGAGGACAGAGCTCAGCAGAAAGAGCTGTTTGAGCAGCCTGATATCCTGTGCTGCAGTCTAGTAACAGCTTGGACAAGTCCATGGCTGGGTGGCCCATATAACCAGGCCCTATCAGCAGCTGGGCAGGGCAACTGTGCCCCATGCAGTCCTCCATGCTGACCCCCCTCCCCTGTGGATGTCTCCATCTCCTCCCTCAGCATCAAGTGCATGGCCAACGTGGAAGAAAGGGAAGGGAGAATAGGGGGCCAGGGGACATACATAAGGGATTTCTGTCTTGTGCATGGTTTCCCTGCTTGCACTTGTTCATGCACTTTGATGTTGGTTTTTTTAAGGTTTTGTTGTTATGGGTGTTTTGGTGTGGCTATGGGAGCTGGCCTGCCTGACAGTGGGTGAATGCCATACTTCTCTAATAAATGTTTATAAATCAAGTGTTTTTTTCATCAGGAAAGTGTATCACTGTCCCTGCATCATATCATATAATATGTCTGTCAGATAATCAAGGGAAACACAGGCAGGGACAACTGGGAATTTGTCCATGAACACTATTCCTCAATACAATTTACTACATCAATCCGTTCATCAATCGTTTCTTTACATCAGTCCATACTGTGAATCAACCCCTCTCTCCCCCTCATTCGAGAAGTGCTCAGGTCATTGATAAGCACATTACATAGTAATCAACCCCCCACTCCTCCCATCCCTAAGCACTGACACCCCCACAAGCAATCAGCCCCTTCCCCACCCCAACAGGTATGTTCTTAAAGGTCCTACTTCCCGTCTTCCACTGGGCCATGCAAGTCCTTACTGTGAGAGCACAAACCATCCCTGACTTCTGTTGCCTGGGTGCATCCAGCTGTGGTTTCTGCCTGAATGTACTGATTCAGCAGCCCCTTGCTGTTATAGGCCCTTCGGAGGAAATGGGTCACCTCTGGCTTCTCAGGGATTGTGAAGAGCACAGCAAGCCCCAGTAATGCACACAGCATTAATGACACTGGAATCCAAATGGGTCTGTAGATATCTCCAGTGGGGTTTCAATCTGCCAAAAGCACATCCAACAGCCATTCTACACCTGCTGAGCGTGTAATTAAACCTTCTTTTGCCAGGACTCAGAGATTAGGGTGTGGTTTCATAAGATAAGGCAAAAGGGGGTACGTTGGATCCCCAGAATAATGGTGCGGATAGTAACTCTGTTTATGACAATGGCATTTGGTGGAAATAGTGTCCCAGCCTGACCATGAATGTAGACTCCTGGTTGGTAGAAATTCCTGGCATCATGCACTTTTCCAGTGCAGTCTGTGTTGATATTCATAAATCAGTCTCTGTCATCCATGAGGGCCTGCATAATAATGCAGTTTATGTACTCATGTGGAGGAGGGCAAACTATGGTCACGAGCCCCAGAAATGGCCCCGGCACAATAAGGAAACCCCATTCTCTCTAAGCCAGCAGTTACTTCAGGAATATCTTTTATGCCCACCACTTTGGAGTAAACCACATGCCTGATTGACTCAGCGACCTCCACCACCGCTTTACCCACAGTCAACTTTTCAACACCACACTGGCTGGCAATGGACCTGTAGCAGTCTGGGGTAATCAGCTTCCAGACGATTATAGCAACCTGCTTTTGGACCAGCATGGCTGCCCTGATGTGCATGTCTTTACACTGGAGGGTTAAGGCAATTTGCTCACAGAGCTCCGAAAATGTAGCTTTCTTCATGCAAAAGTTCTGGACCCGCTGCTGGTCAAACCAGGTCTGCAAGACGGTGTAGTCCCACTACTTTGTGCTCATGGCCCTGCTCCAGAAGCACCAGTCTACACAGGGGGCACCACAGCTATACTGAGTGTCATGAACAACATAAACCAGTTCGAGTCAGCCATGTCTGTGTCCTTCTCCTCCTCCTGCTCCAGCATTAGCTTTGTCAGGCATCTTCAGTGGGTCAGCAAACGATGCTGCAATGTTCACCAACGTCTCACGGAAGCTCAGCCCGATTCCTGAAAGAGGAGTGAAAGCGCTAGCAAGAGAAGATCTTTAGTTGGTGCGTCCTCCATATTGCTGGGTCCAGTTTTTGGGAGTGATCAGACTAAAATGACGGCTTGGCAGGATGTGTTAGTGGGCTGTTCAGACTTCCTGGAAAATGCAGGGTGGACAGTCAAGTTTTCCCACATTGCACCACGGTCAAAGGGCTAGAGCAGCCACATTTTAGGAGGGTGTGTTAGGGGGCTTATTCCTTCACCCGCTTACTTCCCTGGTCCTTCTCGCATGAACAGAGAGCAACAATACCCGAAGTCCAAAGGTGCAACAAGTCGATGTTTATTGGGGTGAACTTCCAGCAAGCATGATTCCAGTTTCCTACCTCAGTGTCCCCCTTCCCACCTCTGACACCACAGAGCGTTACCTGTGTCCCTGTTCCCATTCCCCACCCCCTTAGCAAAACATGATTCCAATTTCCCCAGCCCCATTCCCTGTTCCCATCGCCCCTCTTACTTCCTGATTGACTGCAGACTATATAGTAAAACTTGAGTTCTGCTTAGCTATACCTTAACCAATCATTTTACTGAAATTTAACTAACCAATCCTAACATATTGTAACCTGATTATGTAACCAATTATATCCCACCACCTTAATTGATTTACACCCAGCAAACTTAATTATACAGCAGACAGAAACAATCACAGAACCAGGCAGAGATTATACAGACAAACAATAGCAAAGTGGGAAGTATAATGACAAAACAATACAGAAGTGAGGATTTCACAACTACACCTATAAAGACATAAGGGTTTCCCAGCTGTGTCTATTGATAAGTGAGTTCTTACCGAACAGAAAACTATCACACTAAACTTCCTTTTAAATCCTCTAGGCTCTTCCCTTTCTCTGGAGGTGACAGGCATTATCAGGACAGGATTGTATTCCTAACAGCCCACTAGCACCTTATTTCAATGTGACTAGTTTGGAATGTGACGATGTGACCGTTCGCTTCCCAGCTTATGGGTGCTTCTGCTGTTTAGCCAGAGGCCTTAGCCTAAGAATAGGGCCTCAGACTGTCACAGTGAGAAAAGGCCTTATACAGTCAGACAGTGATTTTGATTCTTTCTTTCTTTTATACCTCTGTAACTAGCTAAGTGATAAACATATACCTAATTCTTAAAGTATAGGCCTTTGCAGACAGGCCTGAATATCTATATTCTAACAAAAAGAAAAGGAGTACTTGTGGCACCTTAGAGACTAACCAATTTATTTGAGCATGAGCTTTCGTGAGCTACAGAAGTGAGCTGTAGCTCACGAAAGCTCATGCTCAAATAAATTGGTTAGTCTCTAAGGTGCCACAAGTACTCCTTTTCTTTTTGCGAATACAGACTAACACGGCTGTTACTCTGAAACCTGTCTATATTCTAACAGGGTGCTAGGAATTCTGGGATATGGTTGGTTGTACTTTGGTCTATATGATGCAGTGCAGATGCCAGAGCCCCGAGTCAAGCCCAGGTTAGAAAATTCTTAACCTAGGCTCTACAATCAGTGTAGACGCTCAAACCCTTGGCTCTCTAACCCAATGTCTGTTGACTTGAGTCCCACTAAACCTGAGCAGTGTAGACATACTCTCAAGGCAGCACTAGCAGCAAGAAACTGAACCTACTAAGGCACAACCCCATAAAACAATGGTCTCATATACAAGGGAGCTCTGCTGACCAGAAGCTAAGGTAGGGCGCTTGGGGGAAACAAAAGAGTGGGCCAGCATGCTTTATAAGTGTTTGTAATGCATTTTTGCAAAGCTGGATGGAGGAAATGCAGCTAGAGACTTCTGGCAGTTGGGGTGAATTAAATTGGAACTCCTGCAATAAACCCCAGTCTGGGAACTGTCCCCATGCACCAGCGCGTGGCTGAAACAGCCTCCCCAGTAGTGACCAGCTCTGAGGGGCTGCTACTGTTTCGGGCAGAAGGACATATTGTTATACCAATAAAATAAAAACCAGCAGGATCTTATTAAAGGGGAAAAGGCAAAATACCACATTTATTGTGAATGCAGAAAGAATTACAGTAAGCAGTTAGTTATAGCTATAACATTCCATTCAATCTCCTATTTATTCACACATTCATTCATGCACACACACACACACACAGGTTCTGCAAGGTTGTTATCATAGTTACCAGCCTTAGAGTTGCTCATGCCAAACCACTGGCCAGGTGGCCTGGACATGAGGAGGGAGCAGGGCCTTGTCAGATGCACATCTGATGCTCCTGGACGTTGGTTTGCAGAATCAGACCCCAAAGTTCTCACTTTCTAGAGTCCATTTTTATAGGAATTTCTTCCTATGCCAGTCTATGGGAATTGTTTCATCATGCTGTTGCTGAATCAATCAGCAGATGGCACATTCCTGACGGCTCCGTGCTGCTAGATGTTATCTTGTTCTTTGGTTCTCCCATTCTTGAGGCTGTTGTGTGGATTCCAGTCTGCCCTCCGGGGGTCCTCTGGTTATTTCCACTTGACGCCTTCTTCAGCCGATGGACACTGGATTCTTAGGTTGGGACCTCCCTGATCATTCAGTTATTATCCACACCAAGCATCCATCCACATACATCCTCTATCTCTATTTTAATCACAATTGTTAATACAACAAAAGGGTGGGGAGTCTCTGGGTGCTGTTTCTGTTGTTACAGAGTATTGCTTTGAATCTCTCTCTGTGTGAATTGCTTTGAGAACAGACTCTGTCTTAGAATGTACTAACGCAATGAGCAGCTTGCAAGTTTCACGCATAGAGGGAGAGAAACAGTACCAAAAACTCAGAGACCTCTTAATTAGTAATACCCTGGAATTTAAACTGTGGGGAATCAAACTCATTTGTTATTTTAATACAGAACTTCTTTAATATGATCCAACATAATCCCCCTTTTGACACTAAGATTTATAATCATCAGTGTCACTTTCTATGTAGCCTATTCAAGAGAACGTACTGTGAGGCAATTTGAGTTTGTGATTCCAATTCATGCCACATACATGATCCTAGTGATGTATCTTTACTACAAGGTTCTGGGGCAACAGGCAAGGTGAGGCACACCCACTTCTGAGGAGTCCATTTGGTACAACCTCTAGTGTCCAATAGCT
The DNA here is from genome assembly GCF_965140295.1 of Lepidochelys olivacea. Lineage (NCBI taxonomy): Eukaryota > Metazoa > Chordata > Testudines > Cheloniidae > Lepidochelys > Lepidochelys olivacea. The sequence goes on from NC_140412.1 coordinate 15,532,836, forward strand.
TCCCTCCCTCCCCAGCCCACTGGCTTGAGGTCCAGGGTAGCCAGAAGGATCCCATGTGTAATAATGCCAATAATAATCAATACCTTTGCCTCCAGGGACTGTTGGTGTGCAATTTTGACAACAATTTCTCCCATTAACAAGTCTGGTTTTACAATACTGGAAATGTATTGCATCCATTCATGTTGATAAGTATCAAACAATGATCTCTTTCTTTGTTTTAACAAATGCATCAAACTCTTAATATTTCCCAATATGACCCAGAACATTTTGTGTTCCAAAGTAGCTAGTGCAAGTATCTGCATTTCGGTGCATCCCATAGTTATGGCTGTGTAGTTTCCTATTTCTAATTTTTTTTTCTTATGGATAAGCCATGTGGTAGTATTAAGCCATTACCAAAGATTCCATCGGCCTTTTAGGTTACCCAGACCAACTTGGACCAAGTCTACTTTGGCATGTACTTGTTTTTGTATCAGGCTGTCCTGTAGCTGGGACAGAAAGCTTAATTTATTTTTAAGTACCTGCAGGTCTTCAGTATTTTTTTTTAAACACACAACAGTGCTAGCAACAAGACAAAACACAAGTCAAAACATAGAACACAAAACACAATTTCTATTGTGACAGTAGATTCATGGTATTGGGCTGCTCTTCAGCTGGCATCAGCTTTTCCTGATTTTCTGAAAGACAAAAAGAGCATGTTTCTACCCCTTTTGGGGTGGCAGATTATTGCTTAAAATATTTCTTTTACAAATACCCTTGCTGATTGCAGGCAAAACAGAGGAATTACCCCCACATTTTCCTGTTTTTGTTCTATAGGCAGGCCAGGTTTCAATGGCTTTTATCTTTTAAGGGTTATGGGGAAATTATCCCACTGTTTAGTCATTAAATCCCTGAGGTGGGGTACCTCAGTTTCCCTTCTTATACAGCAGATCAAGTTTATAATGTTTTTCCTGCTGTGTTAAGCTTTAAATTTATTTACAGGTAATAGCTGAGAAGCATCATTACCATACGACCTTAAACGGTTTTTCCAAAAGTCATACACACTATACATTGTTACAGGGGTACTTATTATCATTAAATTTATTAAAATTATCTTGTTATCCCATGCCTTTTATTTAGACAATTTGCTGACCAGGTGTGTCCTTTATCTGCAGCTCCTTTGTGCTGCTAGTTCTTTCCTTCCTTTATCGTTTAGGTCATTTGCATTTTCACAGACACTTCCTGCTTTTGGATTTAAAGCCATCAGCAGCTCAGAGACTCTATCTTAAAAGAGACACAATCAACTTTCACCAGAGTTTTGATTACTTTTAACTTCTGCTTCCAAAACACACAGCAATCTGAAAAAGAAAACCCAACCTATTCTGGCTCCCTTTGGAGCCCTAATAGCATTTTAATTAAGTAGCATGGTATGTTTGCATTTCTTTTGCCCCTTCTACAATATACCCTGCACATGTTCTGGGGCAAATGCACATTCCTTCCATAGTTTAACTTCTATAACATTATCCAGATCCATTTTTACATAAAGTGTAACTATTTCTTTTTTTTTTTTTTTTTTTTTTGCTTACAGAGTTTTCATGTACCCTTATCAAAGTGACAGTCTGATTACTCACAGCCATTTTAAGACTCAGTGTTTCTAACATTGCTTCTTTTTGTTTTGTGCACTTCACCCCTGCTGTTGCTTCAGAGGGGCACTGTCTATTTTAATTTCTTGTTTTTTACAACTCTCATCTGCTATTTTGTTACAAAAAACAAACAAACAAAAATCAAACAAACAAAAATAATTGTTTTTTTCTCCTGATTTTGACTGCCCTGCTGCAGCCACAACTTAAAAACATTTTAAATTTTATAAAGCATTGAGTTACCTTTTAAGGGTTAAACGCCAAATCCCAAAGCCAAACAACACTAATTACCTGTGTCTAGCAAAAAGGTCTGTCCGTTTTGCAACTTTGAATTAAAGAGTCAAATGGATTTTTAGTGTCATTATTTAAAACAAAAACAAAACCAATTGGTCCTTAGAACTTTACATATTTACACACACACAGATAGATACATAAAAATTTTCTTTTCCTTAACATCCCTTCCACACTGCTCTGTTTTTTACATCTTACATTCCCTTTGTACATTTGAGGCAGTTAAGCTCCAATAGAACCCCTTTATGTTCTTTTAGTAAATTTGACTAAATTGTCCAGTCAAATGATTTTAATCAGATAGTTTATTTTTGCCTGGCTAATTTACAGACATTCCTTTGGAAAAGGGCCCATTTTTCCTTCAGAATGGCTGCAAAGAAACCAAGAATGCTCTTTCTCTAACACTTTTCCTTTTTAACATTTTCACAAAGTTTAGCTGCTTAATTCCCTCCAGCCTCTGCAGAGTTAACCTTTTTTACTCTCTTTTCTCTTTGTAATTATGCCTGGGGGTGCCGTACATAGGACCTTCTCCCCCTTTACCTGTGTCCCTCCAGCCTCTGCAGAGTTAACTTTTTCACTCTTTTTGTATTCCTGGAGTGCCTCTTTCACTATTTTCAGCTGGCTTTGGGTATTTGTAGCCAGCACCTTCCAATTGTCTGCTCCCTTTTCCGTTTGTGCCTTTTCCTCTTTACATGAAGACAAGCAGAGGTAAGAATACTTACATGCCTCCCACAACAACCAGATTGCTGCTCTCTTTTGGCAGCACTAGAAGGTTTGTATATGAGGATATACTGAGCCAATCTCTTCTCTAGGTCCGAAATAGTGCAGACATCAGCTAGGGCTTGTTTAGTCCAAGGACTGTGCCTAAATTTTTGAAGGATTTGTTTAAAAAGTGTAATTTCTTTAACAAAAGGGGAGGTTGGAGTTCCTTCTGACTCCATTCCTCCCTCTGGTACTGGCTTACCCTGTTTTCTTTTAAACATCTTAACATGGATATTTCAATCTCTTTGTCACTCCTGATATTACTTAGCAAGTGACACAGCCTAGATTCTCAAATCATAGCTTAATCTATGCGTTTTTCCCCTGTTACCTTCCCAGAGGCCAGCAGGTTTGGTTAACCTGTTCTTCCCTACTGCCTTCTCGGAGGCCAGCAGGTCTGGTTAACTTGTTTCTCCCTGCTACCTTCTCGGAGGCCAGCAGGTCTGGTTAGCCTGTTTTTCCCTGCTACCTTCTCGAGGCCAGCAGGTCTGGTTAACCTGTTTCTCCCTGCTACCTTCTCAGAGGCCAGCAGGTCTGGTTAACCTGTTCTCTTTTTTCTTTTTTTTTAGTACCCTTAGCTTGATTTATACACTTTTTCCTGCTACCTTCCTGGAGGCCAGCAGGTCCCCTACTACCTTCCCGTAGGCCAGAAATGCCTAAATGGAAGTCATGTCACAGCTTTGCCCCAGCAAAATGGCAGGTACCAATTCCAGGAGTGATGGAACAGCCCCGGAGTGCCATGGGGCAAAAGACATACTTGATACAGGTACAATTTTTTGGAGGCAGAAGTTGACAGTATGAATGACTACATGGCTGTGTATGCTGACACTCTAATGGATGCCTGTGTGTCAGATGACACAGGCTGACTAGGACAGGCTATGTGGGAGCTGAGAGACCAGATGAATGCTGTGGAAGGGCATGGATGTGGATCAGAGGACATTAAAAAAAGTGGCACCTGCCATAGAAGCATGTGAAGAAGGCCCTGTACCACATAGCCAGTGTGTGTGTGTGTGTCAGTGGAAGGGGGAGGCAGTTGTCTGGCAGCCACATCACCTGTGGGTGGCTGCCACCACACTCACTGCCACAGCCACCATGGGAGCCAGGAAGCCAGACAGCTCGACGATGAGCCCAGGCTGCACGGTGTGAACGGTATGTTACACACAACAGGCTTCTGAGGTGCATCAAACAACTTGCCACTGTTCCATTGTACCAGCCACACCTTCCGAGGATGTAACTAGCATGCATAGAGCCACGGTCCAAAAAGGGTCAAGTGTTCCAATATATTAGCTGGCCTGAATGCTCTCCAATCATTCTTCCACTGGTTGTACTTCTACAGAAAGATCTTCTTTCCTGACACCTTCGAAGGGAAACATTAACTAAACTTTCAGGGCTAGATTGTGCTTAGTACTTACTCCATGGCACATTATGCTACAATTGGGTTGCGTTGTGCCTATGCCATTAGTCAAGCTGTGGCATAGTCGTGTTCTGCCATGTCTCAGTGTGACCCATATGCAAATATGGGTGGCATCTGCCAGAGGCAGAACAAGAAATAGAAATAATAAATGTGTGATTGTGCTCACAGTGTTATCTGCTCTAGTCAGGACCTAGCTCCTGCCCTCCCCTAGCTTGTGCAGGGACGGCACCACTAAAGGACAAGGGCAGGAAACTTATTTCAACAGCGCTTACATGAGAATCTGGGCTGATCTGAAGTCACATAAAGATTATGGAGATGATAATTCCCAGGCATGCAATATTCCCCTCATCCTGCTCATTCCAGATGGGGAGATAGCCAGGTGGTATAGCCACATCATCAGCGGTGTCTGTCACCTGATCCTAACACCTACATTTCCTCTGGCAAATAAACTACCTCAGTTTCAATATTTCTCAATGTGAAACACTGCTACAGAGGGCCAGCACAATGGTAAAGAACAGGAGAGTGTCATCCATTATCTCAGGTACCTGCAACACAATAAGGCTCAGGGATGTCATAATCACCGCAACATCTATCATCAGGCATTGGTCAGATCATATACTTGTCAGCATTCCTAACAGAATCTATACAGCAAAAGACCTGACGGTTTGCTATACTGCAATAGTGTTCATGTAAACTCTTTCCCTGACTAGTGATACATCCTGTACACAGCAGGGGTTAAAAGTGCCCATGGAGTCAGCCTCAGACATGACTTTGCTCTCAGTAAGCAGAGTGGAGCTGGCAGAAATTTCTCATACCCCGCAACTTTTGCCCCATAAAAGCAAATTTGGTGGCACACAAACAGTTCAGACATTCACGTCGATTTTGCCAAATTGTGTTTGGGTTTTTGGGGTTTTGGGGGGAGGCGGGGGGAAGAAGCCTTTAAATGTCAAAAAAAACTAAAGATTTTTTTTAACATTTTCAAAACAAATGGTTGTGATTTTTCTGTTTGAAGTGACTTTGTTTCCAAATTGCCTTTATTTTATTTTTTAAAATGAAAAATGTTAAAAAAAATTCTCAGACTAATTGTTTTGTTTGACCTGAAATCAAACTGTTTTTTATTTGCCAAAAAATTTGTTTTCAGTCTGATCGAAAATGAATTTCTTTTGGCCTTGCCAAAGAACAGAAAAAATCATTCTTCACTCAGCTCTACCAGTGAGTTTTAGTTAAAGAATAGCTTATTAGAAGAGCATAGACAAATCAGATGGTAGCCCTGGACATGCAAAGAGTTGAACAGGTGTAGAGGAAGTGAAAAGCTAAAGCAGCACATTAGCAAAGTGCTGAGTCATCTAGTCCCTTCCTACTTTATATATTATAAATGTTACTTAAATTTAGTCATGGAGTCTTTTCTAGGCTCACTTAGGCAGCAGAGTTTCCCTTGCAGTTTTGTTGGGGGAAGTCTGTACATGAGTTTATTTTTCTTAATTTTAGTTTTCATACAAATCAAAGGGTTCCAGTGTTGTCTGAGCTGAATTTCTAGGAGATCTGGTTACAAACTGGCACAAGGTTTTGTAGTTTACATTTCAATTACAGGGAATTACTACAGGGTGAAACAACATGTTTGCAGTCATCCATGGCTGTGTAGAGCCCTGTGAGAGACTTCAAAATCAAATTACATCAGTGTATGGCTGTTAATTTTTATGGTAGCTACAGCACAGAAGAGATCATTCATCGAGATGTTTTTGCAACACAAACTCTATTTTTTATTGCTAGATTATGTGTCAATTATTTTCAAACTACTTATAGGTTGCTTCCTGGAAGTGGCCGAGAAATGGATATAACAACAACAAGAAGTCACTAAATAAACCAAGTAAGCCAGTGGGCAGTGCAAGCACCTGGCCAACAGAGATATAGATCAACTCTGACTCAGAAGTAGCCAGGAGCTTTGTATAATATATCTATTAAAGATGAAGATCATTGTGTAATTGTGGGTACATTTTATGTGAATGAACAATATTTTTTCTAGTGTTTTGGCAGTCCCCAGATATGTTTCACTTACATTTAGTTTGTGATTCCAACTTTAACTTTTACATCTCATAGACTCATAGACTTTACGGTCAGATGGCACCATCATGATCATCTAATCTGACTTCCTGCACATTCCAGGCCACAGAACCTCACCCAACCATAGAATCATAGAAGATTAGGGTTGGAAGGTGGTCATCTAGTCCAACCCCTTGCTCAAAGGAGGACCAACCCCAACTAAATCATCCCAGTCAGGGCTTTGTCAAGCCGGGCCTTAAAAATCTCTAAGGATGGAGATTCCATCACTACCCTAGGTAACCCATTCCAGTGCTTCACCACCCTCCTAGTGAAATAGTGTTTCCTAATATCCAACCTAGACCTCCCGCGCTGCATTTTGAGACCATTGCTCCTTGTTCTGTCATCTGCCACCACTGAGAACAGCCTAGCTCCATGCTCTTTGGAACCCCCCTTCAGGTAGTTGAAGGCTGCTATCAAATCCCCCCTCACTCTTCTCTTCTGCAGACTAAACAAGCTCAGTTCCCTCAGCCTCTCTTCGTAAGTCACGTGCCCCAACCCCCTGATAATTTTTGTTGCCCTCTGCTGGATTCTTTCCAATTTGACCACATCCTTTCTGTAGTGGGGGGCCCAAAACTGGATGCAATACTCCAGATGTGGCCTCACCAGTGCCGAATAGAGGGGAATAATCACTTCTCTCAATCTGCTGGCAATGCTGCTACTAATGCAGCCTAATATGCTGTTAGCCTTCTTGGCAAAAAGCGCACACTTCTGACTCATATCCAGCTTCTCACCCACTGAAATCCCCAGGTCCTTTTCTGCAGAACTGCTGCTTAGCAAGTCGATCCCCAGCCTATAGGTTCATGGGATTTTTCTGTCCTAAGTGCAGGGCTCTGCACTTGTCCTTGTTGAACCTCATCAGATTTCTTTTGGTCCAATCCTCCAATTTGTCTAGGTCCCTCTGGACCCTATCCCTACCCTCCAGTGTATCTACCTCTCCCCCCAGCTAAGTGTCATCTGTGAACTTGCTGAGGGTACAATCCATCCCATCATCCAGATCATTAATAAACATGTTGAACAAAACCGGCCCCAGGACCAACCCCTGGGGTACTCTGCTTGATACTGGCTGCCAACTAGACACTGGACCATTGATCACCACCTGTTGAGCCTGACAATCTAGCCAGCTTTCTATCCACCTTGCAGTCCATTCTTCCAATCCATACTTTTTTAACGTGCTGGCAAGAATACCATGAATACCACTCTTGTAATAGAGCCCACCTCTGGCAGAGTTACTGAAGTCCTCAAATAATGGTTAAAGAGTTCAAGTTACAAATAATTCACCATTTACACTTGTTTAAACCTGCAAGTAACCCATGTCCCATGCTGCAGAGAATGCGAAAAATCCACAAATCCAATCTGACCCAGGGAAAAATCTCTTCTTGACCTCAAATATGCCAATCGGTTAGACCCTGAGCATGTGGACAAGACCCACCAGTCAGATACCTGGGAAAGAATTCTCCATGGTAAATCAGAGCCCTCCCCATCTAGTGTCCCATCTCTGGCCATTGGGAATTTTTGCTTCTGGCAGTCACCGAGGGGCCACATGCCATTGTAGGCAGTCCCATCATACCATCCCCTCTATAAACTTATCAAGCTCAGTCTTGGAGCCAGTTAGGTTTTTTGCCCCCACTGCTCCCCTTGGGAGGCTGTTCCAGAACTTCACTCCTCTGATGGTTAGAAACCTTCACCTAATTTCAAGCCTAAACTTGTTGATGGCCAGTTTATATCCATTTGTTTTTGTGTCCACATTGGCGCTTAACTTAAATAACTCCTCTCCCTCCCTGATATGTATTCCTCTGATGTATGTATAGAGAGCAATCACATCTCCCCTCAGCCTTTGTTTGATTAGGCAAAACAAGCTAAGCTCTTTGAGTCTCCTCTGATAGGACAGGTCTTCCATTCCTCTGATCATCCTAGTAGCCCTTCTCTGCACCTGTTCCAGTTTGAATTCATCTTTCTTAAACATGGGAGACCAGAATTTCACACAGTATTCCCGAGGAGGTTTGTCCAGTGCCTTGTATAATGATACTAACATTTCCCTATCTCTACTGGAAACCCCTCACCTGATGCATCCTAGGAGTGCATTAGCCTTTTTTCATGGCTGCACAACATTGGTGGCTCATACTCATTCTGTGATCAACCGATACACATGGGTCTTTCTCTTCCTCTGCCACTTCCAACTGATAAGTCCCCAGCTTATAGCAAAAAATCTCATTGTTAGTACCTAAATGCATGACCTTGCACTTTGAACTATTAAATTTCATCCCATTTCTATTTCTCCAGTTTACAAGCTTATCCAGATCTTCTTGTATGATATTCTGGTCCTCCTCCATGTTGGCAATACCTCCCAACTTTGTGTCATCCACAAATTTATTAGCACTCTCTCACTTTTTGTGCCAAGGTCAGTAATTAAAATGTTAAATAAGATTGGTCCCAAGACTGATCTCTGAGGAACTCCACTAGCAACTTCCCTCTAGCCTGACAGTTCATCTTTCAGTATGATCCACTGTAGTGTCCCTTTCATCAATAAGATCTGGTTCAGCAAACTACTTTATGTTCATGCCTAACTTGAAGCATGTGAATAATTCTTTTGTCTTCAATGAGGCTAAAAAAAAGGCACATGCTTAAATACCTTGCTGAATCGAGACCTAGTTGCATTATAACTGCCAATAACAGATTTTATTATATCAGGTACATTTAGCGTGAAGTATTCTATCCATTTGATTAAGGGTGTGCATTCAAACCCCTGTGACTGGACAGGACCCACTGGTGTAACTGGAGTTATTAAAACTTGTGTTAGGAAAAGGAAAATGCATCTTGAGTTGTTGAAAGGAGTTAAAATAATATGATTCAAAAAGATCTTCTATAAAATTCACACCACCTATCTTCTATTTCTGGCAATCTGAATTACTATAAAAATGGTGTAAAACCACAAAACTCCTGGGAGGAAAATGAACCATTGGAAAAAAATAAAAGTTCTGTACTAAGGATGGCTGTCCTGAAGAGGATTCATATTTCTGAATATTTTTTTTCTTGAGCTTTTGTGGGTTAAATAGCAAGGGACATATAGTCTCAATAGTACTTGAACTGACTTCAGAAGTTTCATCGTGGTCTATGAGTAAACAACTTGTTTGTTAAATGAGAAAGTGTAACAAACTTTTAAAAATCTAGATAAAATTATACAAAATAGTAGAGCTAGTTGGAATCCCAACTTGGAAAAGTTCATACTCTTAATCATTTTTTTTGCCCTTTTCTGAATCTTTTCTAAGTCCAATATATCTTTTTTGAGATGGGGGACCACATCTGCATGCACTATTCAAGTTGTGGGCATATCATGGATTTATATAGAGACAATATAATATTTTATGTCTTATTATCTATCCCTTTCTTAATGACTCCCAACATTCTGTTCGCTTTTTTGATTACCACTACACACTGAGAGAGTGGGGGAAGCAAGGAACTAAAGGCAGGTCTCCCAAGTATCAGGTTAGCACCTGGACCATCCTTCCTCTCTAGTGATGATGCTTCCACCACTTTCATGCACACATAAGCAATCATTGTCAGAATCAAGAGGGTCTGGAAGAATGGGAGAAAGTCAACACTCAAGATAAAACACTAGCCCTGAAAGGAGGGCTTAGAAAATTGATAATGGGATGCGCCAATCTACCCCAAGTCACACAGTCTGAGAACTCCTGTGTGAAATGAAGTTGTTACTAGGGCCTGAACTTTCAAGGAACTGCACACTTCAGGTTTCAGGTGCCATCAACCCCAGGAGGCACTCACCACTATACAGAATAAGGGCCCAAGTGTCCTCAGCACAAGTGCAGATAAGAGGATGATCTCAGTAGAGATGCCAAGCACTGAATAACCCTGTCACTCCTACCACTGGTCCTACCTCAAGCCAATCAGAATGAGGGGATCAAAGCATGCCACATGGGGCCCATTCCTGCAAGGTGTTGAGAAGCCTCAACTCCCACTGTCTTTGGACAGAGTTGAAGTTGCTCAGCTTCTTGCCTAATCTGATCCGTAGATTGGTAATTCCTCTGAGAAAAAGCATGTTGTTCTGTGATTTCTGATTATTGCTATTTGGTGGAAGTCATAAAGCTAGGGAAGGACTGAATTACTGTAATCTTTGTTTCAGCCTTTTTTATTTATTTTATTTTTTTTATGTGAGCACCAGAATGTTTGCTCTGGGTTTTTCTCATCTTCCGAGGCTATTCAAAACCTGTTACTTGCAGTTATGGACACTCCACCTTAGAGAAATGCTCAGTTCAGTGGTTGGGATCTTGTCAGCCTTTTGTATAGATTTATGTCACGGATTCTTTTCAAGTAAAACCTAGGAATATGGTGGTGAAGATGATATGGGGGAAAAGCTGCCGTAGAGCTGTTATTAGATTTCAAAGAGCCTGAGAATGGTAGAAGAGACACAATGCATTAATTTTTCAGGGCCTTCACCTTTTCACCTTCCCTGAAGCAGTTGTACTAATAGGCTACTGCCTGCAGAAATGACCTCAGCAGCTGAAGTCCCCATTGCAATAAATGGACTTTTTGACTTACTTGAAAGTCAAAGCCTGTAGCTACTAACAAAGCTGTCCAGTTCCACAGCTACATTTTCAAATTAAAACAAAGATGGGATTTGAGCAAATCCCATCTGCTATTTCTGTAGCACACAGTGAGCACTGGGCTTTTCACATGGCCTCCAGCTTCCGTGGCCTATATCTGAAATTCAGTTTTTCTTTGCGGGGATAGGGACTTTGGATGGAGAGAGATATGACACTTCAGCCAAGCCAGGGGCATGGGACGGGGTGTTGTGCTGGCCCCAATCCTTGGCTGAAATCTTAATCTGAAAAGTGTCAAGAAGATCAACAGGTCGTGCAAAATAGCATTGTTGATGGAAAGCATGGCATGGAGTCAAAGAAAAGGCATGAACTAAGTTTGTTTTCTCTAAAAGACTTGTTGATTAGTTGTTCATTTTTAAGGTTTCCGGTGAGGTAACCAAATTACTATAGCACCAGACCGGCCTCATCTTAACATAAGAAGATTCCACCTCTGCCCCTTTGCTTTCCTTCCTTGCAGAAATTGCTCAGTGAAGTTTCATGGATGCATTAGGCAGGAAGTCAGACTACATGGTCATAATTATCCCTTCCATTTATGGATCTGTGGAGTATCAGAAGTTCGTCTTAAGTGGACACTTTTTGATTTGCCCCCCTCCGCCTTTTGGAGATTTATGACAATCATTGAGCAGCAGTATCCTCACTATGCCAGCCATTACCACCCAGCTGGAATCAGGGGTTTATATGCTAGACCTATTTGGGGTATTATGGGGTAATGCTGGACCTATTTCCTGAATCTAAAGGACTAGGTGATATCGTGAATTGTGCCCTGAGCAGCTCCTGAGATGTGACCTGTTGTTCCCAGCAGCATGTCAATTTCTACTCCCACCTTACTCAAGTTCTCTCTCTTTCCCCTTCTGTCTAAAAAAAAGCCAGCTTAGCCAGTCAGGACAAATCTAAACTAGCAATTCTTTGCTGTGGCCAATTTTCTAAAATGAAAATGATTCCTAAACAGCCTGAATTGGATTAAACTGCATCCCATCCAATAGCAAGAGGAAAATCAGAGCAAATTAAACAAACACTTCCCCAAATCAGAAAAGTACAACCAGGATTCAGGAAAGGTTATGTGGGTCATGTGCTGTGTACTGTACCTGTGATCTTCCACAACCAAACTACAACCTCTCTGGAACATAGGAACACAGATTGCCAGACTGGATCTGACCCGAGATCCATCTAGTCCAGTATCCTGTCTCCAACAGTGGCTGGCACCAGATGCTTCAGAGGAAGGTTTAAGGACCCCACAGTAGGCAGATGTGGGGTAATAGTCCTCCCTTATTAAGTCTCATCCTACTCCCTAATAGTGAGCAATTGGCTTAAGCCCTGAAGAATAACATTTAATAACCCTTCAAAATAATTTAAGTATTATTATTCTGAATATTCTTATTAGCTATATACATCTTCAATCCCTTTTTTAATCTTGCTAAATTCTTGATCTCAATGACTTTCAGAGGTAATGTGTTCCTCAGTTTAATTCTGCTATGTGTGAAAAAGTATTTCCTTTTACTGGTTTTGAATCTGCCACCTTTTAACTTTATTGAATATACCTTTGTTCTTGTGTTGTGAGAAAGGAAGAACAGAAGCTCCTGATCTACCTTTTTGCAGCCTTCTTTTGGTCTTGTTTCCCTCACTCCATGGCTGTTGCTGCACAGGGCCAGGATGCAGCAGTGCTGGCCACTTAATCTTCCTCACTGTGCTATGCATATGAAATAGTCTCTCCCAACTACTTGAGCTGCAAGATGTAGTGGGATCAATGCCCGCATTCTCCACCAAATGTTAGACTCTGATAGAGGCCTCCCTATGGGATGCTGGAGAAGGCAGATACTGGACACAGTGTTGGTTTAGGTCCTTAAAACCTTGCATAATTACACAAAAATATTTACACACAAAAATTCTTTTTTTGCCTAATATCCCTTGCAGTGCTCTAATTATTCTTTTTATTATAATACTGTATCCAGATTACATTTCCATCTTGTATAATTGGAGGCAGTCAAGTTAAGTTCCAATAGAAACCCAATATATATATTCATACAGAAATCTAGTGATTTTGATTACAAACTATTCCTGTGGAAAAAGGGCCCACTTCCCCTCACAATAGTTGGAAAGACTTCTGGGGATAACACATAGTGGTAGCGGTAGCCACTCTACCTGACCCCCTTGTATAATTTGTTTAACTACCACGGTTCCACTCAATGTTACTGTACTGCATTGCACATATATTTATATTTACATAACTGGGTTTTATTATTAAACAAAAAATTCCCTTTTTATGACACTAAAACTGTTACTTTTTAACATTTTCACAACTCCTAAGTGTTTCCTTCCCTACAAAGTCTGTAGTATTAATTTTTGCAAAAGCTACTTGTAACTCCGATGAAGTGAGCTGTAGCTCACGAAAGCTTATGCGCAAATAAATTTGTTAGTCTCTAAGGTGCCACAAGTACTCCCTTTCTTTTTGAGAATACAGACTAACACGGCTGCTACTCTGAAACATGTAACTCTTCACTTATTTTAAATCCCTTACTTCTGCATTCAATTCTTTAAGGTGTAATACAGCTGCCATACCCTGTGCTTTTTTCTCCCTTTTGTTTGCACCTCAGTTGAATTACAGAAGTGCTATTCTCTGTTGCAACTTTGTTTCTGAGCAACTTCATGGGTTAACCCACTCACTCTCCCTTTTTCACTTCAATTTTTTTTTTCTTCACTTCCTCCAAGTTGAAGCTCCTGTCTCTTAAGGTGGTCCATTAAGTTTGCTTCTGACTCCAAACTCTGTTGTGCCAAGTATCTTTAACCACCCCTAACTTTAGTTTACAATCCTCCAGTTGCCTTTATTGGAGTAGCACCAAACTTAAAAAAAATTACTGGCAGTCTCCCATAATGCTGCCTTTACTCTAAATCTCTTACAAGTGGATTTAAGTGCCTCCTTTCCTTCACCCTCTCCCCTGGTTCTTGTCACACAGACAGAGAACAGAAGACCAGAAATCCGAACTGCAGGCAATGCAATGTTTATTGGGGTTAATTCATGGCTCTATATGCTGGCAGAGTCTGTTCCCCAATATTCTATTTCCAGCTCTGATGCTGCAGAGCTTTGCCTGTGTCCCCATTCCATCATTCTCTTTTCCAGTTCTCTATTTTGTTTTCCCAGCTGTTCCAACTGAGACTGCATTACTTGTGCTTGCCTTACTTCCTTCTCTAAACTTTCCTGGCAGATTGTAAATCTTTCTTGCAGGGTCTGTAGCCCTGCACTTGCCTCCCCCTTGTATTCAATTACCTTTTTCATAGCCCGCCACAACAACCACATCACAGCTGCCTGCTTCTTGCTGGCATTAGGCTTGTACAGCTGTACATATTCTCAAACGTGTTTTCTAATGTATCAATTATCAATCAGGTTCCACTGCACCCTCCACCCAAGGGCAGGTCCCAAATACAAAAATCTCCTTCTCATAGAAGGGGCTTTAATTTTAATCCATTGGGGTGCCTCCTCTACCCCTCTACTCTTTTTAAACATTATCTCAATAACCCAGTGAGGTATCTCCCCACATGCTCTCACTCACTTATACTTAATGTAGCACGTTCCCAAAACTCCAAACAGTATCTCCCCAGTTCCCACGTGTACTTTTAATTTCACAAATCCCACAATAAGGAGTCACCCTTTAGACTCCCCCAACACTGTGAGACCGAGTCTCACAATCCACAATCTTTATATCTCTCCCCCACTCGCATTCTCCACCAAATGTTAGGGTCTGATAGAGGCCTCCCTATGGGATGTGGGAGCAGGGAGATAACGGACACAGTGTTGGTATATAATACTCAAAATATTTTTTATTGATTACAATATAAACTCCACTCACTCCACATTCACACTCCTTGCATACTACACCAGAGTCTGAAGATCCGAAGGAAATCCCGATGGGCAGTCGAAATTCAGTCCGATCACAAGGCGTGGGGGAGCCCCACATTACATGCCTCTTCTTTTCTATGGCTCTGGGTCGGTGTCTGACTCCAACTTCAGCTATAGCAAGCAACCTTTTTTATAGACCAGTCCATCACATCATTAGCTCTTTGTCTGTTTACTAAGCCTTTCATCCATAACTCCAGGAGAGCAGTTCCAGGCAGGCCACCATAATCTAAGACACTCCATTTCCTCTTCTGGATATAGAATCATAGAATAGCAGGGTTGGAAGGGACCTCAGGAGGTCATCTAGTCCAACCCCCGCTCAAAGCAGGACCAATCCCCAACTAAATCATCCCAGCCAGGGCTTTGTCAAGCCTGACCTGACACGACAAAGTTTGTTTTGCACAGACAATTCTTGACCACTCATAACCTTAAATCCTTTCATCAGTTGCCAACACGCAACTCACGTACTCATGTCAAGCATACAGCATTTATACTAGGCCCGTATGTCCTATAGCGTATTACAACATATACATCACAACATGTCAATGTCAAGTCCTCTTCCAGCAGGTCTTCTGACTTCACCTTCCTGTGTGGTATGACTTCACCTCAGGTGAGACTACAGTCCCCAGTGGGTTGTGAGGCTCAAAGGGGACACCAAAGCACATTCAGTATAGACACTTCCAGTGTCCTGCTTATAGCACCAGCCTAAACAAACTAGAACAGAAGAACAGGATTTTCTGGCTTTGACAGAAAGTGCTTATAGATTCATAGATTCCGGGGCCAGAAGGGACCACTGTGATCATCTAGTCTACATAACACAGGCCGTAGACTATCCCCAAAATGATTCCTAGATATATCTTTTAGAAAAATATCCAGTCCTTACAGTCAGTCCCCCAAGGTTACATTTTTCATGGTTCTTAAAAAAGTCAACAAAAATCCTTCCCATTCAGGATCCGGTGTTCCTTTTATTTACACTGTTGTACCTTATATCAGCATAATCCCATTGACTTCAGTGGAATTATTTCTGATTTATCCCAGTGTGAGACTAGAATGAGTCCCTCCATTTTTCTCTCAGACTGGCTGGGTAGATACAAATTAAAATGGGCATGGGCTAAAGTTCTTAGAGCAGACTTTTAGAATACTACTCAATCAAAGACTTTTGTTATGAAGCAGCCTTATTGGGCTATGGAACAAGCCTACATGAAGGTAAAAATAGAATAAATGATCAGCAAGAGAAGAAAATATTTCTGGGTATAAATACTGAAATAGATATTGGGTAGATGGACATATAGTTCTTTCCATCCAAGCTGCCTAAGGTAGTTCTTAAACATTGACTCTTTATGGCCAAGGATTTCCATTTGAAAACACTGTGATGGTAGTACATTTACTTTGTTTTACATTGTCCAAGGCACACAGGTTATACAACTTCCTGTACCTAACTCACAGTGCCTCTCAGCACCTTGAAGACAACAACAGCACAATTATAATGAATGATTCAACTTACTCCAGGTGGGTCAGCAATAGAAGACATGTTAATCTACCCTGAAGCATCTCGAAAGCTTGAATGGCATTAATGACTGTACAGAAATGCCTGTCTAATGGGGACAGCCAGCTTCCTACTTCGTGGAAGAGATAGGGCTCCTGTGAGAATACAGGGATTAAACACTTATTGGTGGTTCTCATATTGTGATCATGGAGCCACCAGTGATCTGAACAGCCCTTCCAGGTTGTCTGCAAATCTTCTTTCATTCTGCTGGTAAAGATCATGGTGGGGATAAAGTGGTAGTTCAGTCACACTAGAAACATTCAATTGTACATATTTCAGTCTTCAAGCAGAGCCACCTCATATTCCTGCCAGAGCTACCTTTGATTCCCAGGCCTGTTTGGGTTGCTGCATAGGAAATGAAGTCAGTTAATGTGCTATTTAGTTTGCTGGGTGTTTCTCTGAAGTAATTTCAACCATGATTGAATTTTCTGATGATCACACCAGAATTGGAGAGGTAGCAAACACACAGAAGGGAAATATGCTGCCAAGCAACCTATGTGACATAGCAAAGCAAACTGCATCCATCACATTCCATCCTCTTTGTCCTCAACATTATTTAAGGAAACAAAACACTATAACTTCTGAAAAAAACAATTTGGAATCAAGACTGGAAAGTGGGAAGGTGACCACGAGACAATCTCTTTGTAGTCTACTGTGTAGAACAGCCTGAAAAGCATTGCCTTGTATTCACCTATCAATCTGACCATCCACTGAACACACATGGGCGAAACTGGGGGTCACCATCCTCACAGAACTTTGTTCTTCATCTGATCTCTGCAAACCAGTCAGCAGTTCATGCAATTGAACTTAATGGACCAAATGCACCTATGACCTGGATCAATGGAATTACGCCAGTGATTAATTTATCCCAGTGTGGTTTTAAGGATTCAAATTTCAGTGCACATGCACTTAGAATGCAGAAAAAGACAGAAAAAGGGCTGGCCCAGTAGCTGCTTTTTACACTGCCATATGAGATCCCTACAGTAGGTAAGGTCTCTTGATCCGTGGAGGGAGCGGGCAATGCTATGTGTCCTGTATGCTAGTCCCCTGTAGAGGGCTGAGTAGTGGAGCGTCTTACATCACTCAAGAGTGAGATTTCTTGTTGGGTTTTTAGTCATGTCTAGTCCTTCTTGGCCAGAAGGAAAATGGCTACAATCCAGGGTCTCAAAGCAAAGGAAGAAATGAGAAAAGCATTAAAAATACTTTTATTTTGTAGCTTTGCAGACCCAACCATGGGAAATGGTACTTTAAAGAGAGACAGGATGTTACACCTCTGTTGACAGACATTTTCACTAACAGGGTCAGCTCCCAGACTGCTGCGCTGGGCATCACAAAATGGGGAAGAGATGGCCAGCCCTCTGTGGAGATAGAGGTGGTTAGGGACTATTAAGAAAAGCTGGACGTGCACAAGTCCATGGGGCCGGACGAGTTGCATCCGAGAGTGCTGAAGGAATTGGCGGCTGTGATTGCAGAGCCATTGGCCATTATCTTTGAAAACTCGTGGTGAACCGGGGAAGTCCCGGATGACTGGAAAAAGGCTAATGTAGTGCCAATCTTTAAAAAAGGGAAGAAGGAGGATCCTGGGAACTACAGGCCAGTCAGCCTCACTTCAGTCCCTGGAAAAATCATGGAGCAGGTCCTCAAAGAATCAATCCTGAAGCACTTGCATGAGAGGAAAGTGATCAGGAACAGCCAGCATGGATTCACCAAGGGAAGGTCATGCCTGTCTAATCTAATTGCCTTTTATGATGAGATTACTGGTTCTGTGGATGAAGGGAAAGCAGTGGATGTATTGTTTCTTGACTTTAGCAAAGCTTTTGACACGGTCTCCCACAGTATTCTTGTCAGCAAGTTAAGGAAGTATGGGCTGGATGAATGCACTACAAGGTGGGTAGAAAGCTGGCTAGATTGTCGGGCTCAACGGGTAGTGATCAATGGCTCCATATCTAGTTGGCAGCCGGTATCAAGTGGAGTACCCCAAGGGTCGGTCCTGGGGCCGGTTTTGTTCAATATCTTCATAAATGATCTGGAGGACGGTGTGGATTGCACTCTCAGAAAATTTGCGGATGATACTAAACTGGGAGGAGTGGTAGATACGCTGGAGGGGAGGGATAGGATACAGAAAGACCTAGACAAATTGGAGGATTGGGCCAAAAGAAATCTGATGAGGTTCAATAAGGATAAGTGCAGGGTCCTGCACTTAGGACGGAAGAACCCAATGCACAGCTACAGACTAGGGACCGAATGGCTAGGCAGCAGTTCTGCGGAAAAGGACCTAGGGGTGACAGTGGACGAGAAGCTGGATATGAGTCAGCAGTGTGCCCTTGTTGCCAAGAAGGCCAATGGCATTTTGGGATGTATAAGTAGGGGCATAGCGAGCAGATCGAGGGACGTGATCGTTCCCCTCTATTCGACATTGGTGAGGCCTCATCTGGAGTACTGTGTCCAGTTTTGGGCCCCACACTTCAAGAAGGATGTGAATAAATTGGAGAGAGTCCAGCGAAGGGCAACAAAAATGATTAGGGGACTAGAACACATGAGTTATGAGGAGAGGCTGTGGGAGCTGGGATTGTTTAGCCTGCAGAAGAGAAGAATGAGGGGGGATTTGATAGCTGCTTTCAACTACCTGAAAGGGGGTTCCAAAGAGGATGGCTCTAGACTGTTCTCAATGGTAGCAGATGACAGAACGAGGAGTAATGGTCTCAAGTTGCAGTGGGGAAGGTTTAGATTGGATATTAGGAAAAACTTTTTCACTAAGAGGGTGGTGAAACACTGGAATGCGTTACCTAAGGAGGTGGTAGAATCTCCTTCCTTAGAGGTTTTTAAGGTCAGGCTTGACAAAGCCCTGGCTGGGATGATTTAACTGGGAATTGGTCCTGCTTTGAGCAGGGGGTTGGACTAGATGACCTTCTGGGGTCCCTTCCAACCCTGATATTCTATGATCTATGATCTGAGTTCACAGTTGTCGACAGTAAAACCAGTAACCACATCTGATGTCTATTGCAAAGCAGCGAGAGAGATGGACACAAACATTTAAAGAGATAGGAGATCATTTTAAAGAAGCCTTTTAGATAATAAACTATAAGTGGAAGAAACATAAGATGTAGAATATGTGAGCAATATAAATCCCATAAAAGATGCTTGAGGAACTTTACATAATCTGAGACTAACATAAGATATTGAAACAATAATTGGTTTTGTTTTAAATATGGCACAAGTAGACAATTACTCAGAATTCACCAAAAGCATCTTAGTACCCATCTACCACAGACTGAACAGCTGGGGCTCAGTAGAACCACAAGGAGTGAAACATTTCCATGTACAGAGCTCCTGAAGTAGGGACAAATGGGGCATATATTTATAGGCATTTCTATGGAGGTTGTCAACTGTAGTATCTGGATGCCTCAAAACACCCTAGTTAAATGGAGAGGTATCATCCACAGTTTAGGGCTGAGAAAACTGAAGCATGGAGAGTTTAAGTGACTTATCCAAAGTCACACAGAATAGCTGTGGTGGAGCCAGGGATTGAACCCATGTCTCCTGAATCTCTGTTTTGAACATTAAATATAAAACCTTTCTTCTACCTGTTATATCTCTCTCTCTCTATCACGCATTCAAACACACCCATGCACCTGCTATTTATGATCAATGAGTTTATAAAATATGTAGTGCGATATTTTTAAAACATTCCAAAGGTTCATCTTTGGCCTGATTAACATTAGAATTGAATGGAGCCTTAGAGCCCAAATGAAATAATGAGAGCAGACTGAGAACCTCATACAGTGGGACCAGATTATGCTCTCAGTTATTCTGGGGTAAATGAGTAACTCCACCAAAGCTGATGGATTTCCACCAGTGTGACATCAGAATCAGGGTTATTTTGTTTGTTTTTAAATTGAATCACTCCTGGGAAAGTGTGTGGGTTTATATTACAGGAAAAAAGGTTAATGAATTCCAAATCACTCTGAAAACCCAGAAAACATTTGCTCACAAAACATAGAGCTCATAGATTCATAGATTCATAGATATTTAGGTCAGAAGGGACCATTATGATCATCTAGTCTGACCTCCTGCACAATGCAGGCCACAGAATTTCACCCACCACACCTAAAAAAGACCTCACACCTATATCTGTGCTATTGAAGTCCTCAAATTGTAGTTTGAAGACCTCAAGGAGCAGAGAATCCTCCAGCAAGTGACCCGTGCCCCATGCTACAGAGGAAGGCGAAAAACCTCCAGGGCCTTCCAATCTGCCCTGGAGGAAAATTCCTTCCCGACCCCAAATATGGCGATCAGCTAAACCCTGAGCATATGGGCAAGATTCATCAGCCAGATACTACAGAAAATTCTTTCCCGGGTAACTTGGATCTTACCCCATCTAAAAACCCATCACAGGCCATTGGGCCTATTTACCATGAATATTTAATTACCAAAACCATGTTATCCCATCATACCATCTCCTCCATAAACTTATCGAGTTTAATCTTAAAGCAAGATAGATCTTCTGCCCCCACTACTTCCCTCGGAAGGCTATTCCAAAACTTCACTCCTCTGATGGTTAGAAACCTTCGTCTAATTTCTAATCTAAATTTCCTAGTGGCCAGTTTATATCCATTTGTTCTTGTGTCCACATTGGTATTGAGTTTAAATAATTCCTCTCCCTCTCTGGTATTTATCCCTCTGATATATTTATAGAGAGCAATCATATCTCCCCTCAACCTTCTTTTAGTTAGGCTAAACAAGCCAAGCTCCCTGAGTCTCCTTTCATAAGACAAATTTTCCATTCCTCGGATCATCCTAGTAGCCCTTCTCTGTACCTGTTCCAGTTTGAATTCATCCTTCTTAAACATGGGAGACCAGAACTGCACACAGTATTCCAGGTGAGGTCTCACCAGTGCCTTATATAACGGTACTAAAACCTCCTTATCCCTACTGGAAATACCTCTCCTGATGCATCCCAAGACGACATTAGCTTTTTTCACAGCCATATCACATTGGCAGCTCATAGTCAACCTATGATCAACCAATACTCCAAGGTCCTTTTCCTCCTCCGTTACTTCTAGTTGATGCGTCCCTAGCTTATAACTAAAATTCTTGTTATTAATCCCTAAATGCATGACCTTACACTTCTCACTATTAAATTTCATCCTATTCCTATTACTCCAGTTTACAAGGTCATCCAGATCCTCCTGTAGGGTATCCCTGTCCTTCTCTAAATTAGCAATACCTCCCAGCTTTGTATCATCTGCAAACTTTATTAGCACACTCCCACTTTTTGTGCCCAGGTCAGTAATAAAAAGATTAAATAAGATTGGTCCCAAAACTGATCCTTGAGGAACTCCACTGGTAACCTCCCTCCAACTTGACAGTTCACCTTTCAGTAGAACCCGTTGTAGTCTCCCCTTTAACCAATTCCCTATCCACCTTTCAATTTTCCTATTGATGCCCATCTTATCCAATTTAACTAATAATTCCCCATGTGGCACAGTATCAAACGCCTTACTAAAATCTAAATAAATTAGATCCACTGCGTTTCCTTTATCTAAAAAATCTGTTACTCTCTCAAAGAAGGAAATCAGGTTGGTTTGGCACGATCTACCTTTTGTAAAACCATGTTGTATTTTGTCCCATTTACCATTGACTTCAATGTCCTTAACTACCTTCTCCTTCAAAATTTTTTCCAAGACCTTGCATACTACAGATGTCAAACTAACAGGCCTATAATTACTTGGATCACTTTTTTTCCCTTTCTTAAAAATAGGAACTATGTTAGCAATTCTCCAATCATATGGTACAACCCCTGAATTTACAGATTCATTAAAAATTCTTGCTAATGGGCTTGCAATTTCTTGTGCCAATTCTTTTAATATTCTTGGATGAAGATTATCTGGGCCCCCCGATTTAGCCCCATTAAGCTGTTTGAGTTTCGCTTCTACCTCAGATATGGTGATGTCTACCTCCATATCCTCATTCCCATTTATCATGCTACCATTATCCCTAAGATCCTCTTTAGTCTTATTAAAGACTGAGGCAAAGTATTTGTTTAGATATTGGGCCATGCCTAGATTATCCTTGACCTCCACTCCATCCTCAGTTTTTAGCGGTCCCACTTCTTCTTTCTTTGTTTTCTTCCTATTTATATGACTATAGAACCTTTTACTATTGGTTTTAATTCCCTTTGCAAGGTCCAACTCTACTTGACTTTTAGCCTGTCTCACTTTATCCCTACATATTCTGACCTCAATAAGGTAGCTTTCCTTACTGATCCCTCCCTTCTTCCACTCCCTATATGCTTTCTGCTTTTTCTTAATTACCTCTCTAAGATGCTTGCTCATCCAGCTTGGTCTACAACTCCTGCCTATGAATTTTTTCCCCTTTCTTGGGATGCAGGCTTCCGATAGCTTCTGCAGCTTTAATTTAAAATAATCCCAGGCCTCCTCTACCTTTAAACCCATAAATTCTTCAGTCCAATCCACTTCCCTAACTAATTTC
This sequence comes from Lepidochelys olivacea, assembly GCF_965140295.1. NCBI lineage: Eukaryota > Metazoa > Chordata > Testudines > Cheloniidae > Lepidochelys > Lepidochelys olivacea. The sequence continues at coordinate 15,555,556 of NC_140412.1, forward strand.
CTTAATTTTTGAAAGTCAGCCCTTTTGAAATCAAAAACCCTAGTTGCAGATTTATTTTTGTTAATCCTTCCATTCAGTTTGAACTGAATTAGCTCATGATCACTTGAGCCAAGATTATCCCCTACAACCATTTCCTCTATGAGATCCTCATTACTCGCCAAGACCAAATCTAAAATGGCATCCCCTCTAGTCGGTTCAGCAACTACTTGTTGAAGGAATCCATCAGCTATCGCATCTAGGAAAATCTGAGCCCTATTATTATTACTAGCACTCATCCTCCAGTCTATATCTGGGAAGTTAAAGTCTCCCATGATCACACAGTTTCCATTAGTATTTACTTTATTAAAAACATTAAAAAGGGCTCTATCCATATCACTGAGGTTCACCCATCTGCTCTGCTTCCTTTTGTGATTCAGTTCTTTCCTTCTGTGGCTTTAAAAAAAAAGCCCAATACTTTGAGTTCCTGGCATTGCTGGTACTTCTTCTTATGTGATCTTTGCCAAAACCACGTCTTCCGCATATCCTGTCTCTTGCTTCTGTCTTGCTATTTCTACTGTACTGTGGGAAAAGCACACATGAAAATATTGGCATCCACAGTTACTCACTCTCTATACTCTCTATACTCATGTGTAGAGATATTGCCTTATTTTACTTTCCTGCTAGCTGACAGCACCTTTCCTATTTCATGGGGCACTGCTTATAAATACACATTAGGTTCAAGTAGAGATGAGACAATTCCCATCTAGTATCTGAATGCACCAAATTTCAGTGTTGTTGAGAGCCACAGTTCATTTTGAGCCACTGTAAAGAACAGGTCATTTTAAAGATCCAGATTCTGATCCAGATCAGGGATCTGAAGATTGAAAATCAGAAGACTGATTTATCTACATAAAAGCCCCAACTAATTACCATTCCAATAATCCTGTATAAGATCTGCTCATATAGTGAACTGGATTCTGCTTTTATTACTGCTCATCAAAAAACAAGAAATCGATGCGTGAAATCACATTACAACCTTGTTGCATCTCAAGATCATCCAAAGTGCCTCTGATAAAATCCATTCAATAGCAACTTTGTCAGACACAGAGTTAACAAGCTAGAGACGTTTTCTATGTATCTCAGGTATTTCTATCAGGCCTCCATCACCATAGGACTGGAAAATCACATAATCTTTACTGTATTCATAACACTCTTGTGAGGTAGGGAAGTCCTAATATCTGTTTCAGAGTAACAGCCGTGTTAGTCTGTATTCGCAAAAAGAAAAGGAGTACTTGTGGCACCTTAGAGACTAACCAATTTATTAGAGCATAAGCTTTCGTGAGCTACAGCTCACTTCATCAGATGCATATCGTGGAAACTGCAGCAGGCTTTATATATACACAGAGAATATGAACCAATACCTCCTCCCACCCCAGATGGGGAATTGGGGATTAAGGCCCACATCCTCAAGATATTTAGGCTTATATCATAGAATTGCTATGGATAGAAATTCCATGCTTGACTAATAAGAATATAGCAGTAAGAATGTACTACTGATCCCTTGACCAGGATGGTGATGCTGATTGTGAAATGCTCAGGGACATTAGAGAGGCTACAAAGGCAGAAAACCCAATAATAATGAGGGGTTTACTATCCCCGTATTCACTGGGTATACATCACTTCAGGATGATACTCAGAGATAACATTTCTAGACACAATGAATGACTGCTTTTGGAGTTGCTTAGTTCTGGAACTCGCAAGGGAAGAGGCAATTCTTGATTTAATCCTAAGTAGAACACAGGATCTGGCCCAAGAGGTGAAGATAGCTGAACCTCTTGGAAATAGAAACCATAATGTAATTAAATTTAACATCCTGGTAGGGCGGGAGGGGGGGGAGGGGGAATGCAAAAGAAACCCACTACTGTAGCATTTAACTTCAAAAAGGGGAACTACATAAAAATAAGGATGTTAGTTAAATGGAAATTAAAAGAAACAGTTACAAAAGTGAAATTCCTGAAAGCTTCATGGAAATTTTTTAGAAACAACATAATAAAGATTCAAACTAAATGTATTCCCCAAATAAAAACAAAACGGTAAGAGGACCAAAAAATGCCACCGTGGCTAAACAGCAGAGTAAAACAGACAGTTAGAGGCAAAAAGGCATCCCTTTAAAATTGGAAGTCAAATCCTATTGAGGAAAATAGAAAGGAGCATAAATTCTGGCAAGTCAAATGTAAAGGTATAATTAGGCAGGACAAAAAATAATTTGAAGAGCAACTAGCAAACCAACAGCAATTTTTTTTAAGTGCATGATAAGCAGAAAGCCTGCCAAATGATCAGTGGAACTACTGGATGATCAAGTTGCTAAAAGAGCACTCAAGGAAGACAAGGCCGTTTTGGAGAAACTAAATGAATTCTTTGCATTGGTCTTCACTGTGAAGGATTTGGAGGAGATTCCCATAGCCAAGTTGTTCTTTTTAGATGACAAATCTGAGGAACTGTCCCAGGTTGAGGTGTCAGTCTCCATACTAGATGACTGGAAAATAGCTAATACAATGCCAATTTTTTTAAAAGGCTCCAGAGGTGATCCTGGCAATTACAGGCCGGTAAGCCGAACTTTAGTACCAGGCAAATTGGCTGAAACTATAGTAAAAAATAGAATTTTCAGACACATGGATTAACACAATATACTGGGGATGAGTCAACTCAGCTTTTGTAAAGGAAAATCATGCCTCACCAATCGATTAGAATTTTTGAAGGGATCAGCAAGCTTGTGAACAAGTGTGATTCAGCTGACCTAAAAAAACCACAGTGAGGGGTCCTTGTGGCACCTTACGAATTTATTTGGGCATAAGTTTTCATGGGCTAGAACCCACTTCATCAGACGCATGGAGTGGAAAATACAGTTGCAGGTATATATACTGTGACAAAGCTCTGTCCTTGCCTCTGTGTATCCCGTGTTTCCTGGGGGATTTTGCTAGCCTCAGAGGCTCACTGTGACCCTCTACGTAACCCTTTTCTCTCTAGAGACAGGGGTCACAGTCTACTGAGCCATTTTCATCATAAGCCAGCGAGGGAGGTGGGAAGAAGTTATCCTTCCTTGCACAGTCTCTGTTGTCTCCCAGTCTCAGTGATTAATCAGGGGGCAAAGGGTGTGGGGAGCCTGGGCCCACCCTCTACCCCGGGCTCCAGCCCAGGGACCCTAATAGTATCAGCTATGGTAGCTGACCTTTTGGAAACATGACATGTACAATTCCCTGGGCTACTTCCTCCACAGCAGCCCTCACTTCCTCAAGCTCCACTTCACCCTTACCTTAGGGCCTCCTTCCTTATGCCTGATATGGTGTGTACTACTCAGCCTCTCCAACAGCACAACTTCCTCCCACAGCTCCTGACATCCACCCCCACCTGACTGACTGACTGGGAGGCTTTTAACTAGTTTCAGCCAGCCCCTGATTGGCTTCAGGTGTCCCAATCAACCTAGCCTTCTCCCTGCCTTCTGGAAAGTTCTTACTTGGCCCCAGGTGTCTTAATTGACCTGGAGCAGCTGCCATTTCACTTATCCTGGTACCAGGGATTTGTTTAGCCTGGAGCTAATATATCTATCTCCCACTACTTTTCTATAGCCATCTGGCCTTGCCCCGTCACAATACATAGTACATGAAAAGATGGGAGTTGCCAGTGTGTTTGACAGAAAGAAAGCCAACAGCCTATTGCCTCATCAGAGCTACTACTGCCCCAATGACTACCAGCCAGGAGCAAAGGTTCTCTTCGGGTGCATTTACTTCCTTTCTGAACCTGAATTAAAGGCACTCCAGAGCTAGCTCAAGGAAAACCTGCAGAACAGGTTCATCCACATCCCCAGATGTGGGGGATGTGCCCCCCCATCCCCATTGTGGGGTCCCAGTCTCCTTTGTGGTGAAGAAAGACAGCTCCCTCTGGCCTTTTGTGGACTACCAATCTCTAAGCAAGATTGCAATCTGAAACCAGTACCCCTTACTGCTTATTAATGAGTGGTTCAAAAGACTCCACTCTCCCAAGGTCTTCACAAAGTTGAACCTCTGCAGGGTTTACAACATGGTGAGGATCTGGAAAGGAAATGAATGAAGATAGCCTTTTATAACAGGTATGACAATTTTGAGTATTTGGTCATGCTGTTTGGGTTGTGCAACGCACTAGCAACCTTCCAACATTTCATAAATGACATCTTTAGGCACATGCTGGACCAATTTGTCATCATTTATCTGGATGATATCCTCATTTTCTTAGAAAGTCAAGCCTTCTATAATCATTACATGCACACTGTCTTGGAGAGACTCTACCAAAACCATCTCTACTCGAGCTCAAGTAATTCACATTTGATAAGGACACAGCAGAATTCTTGGAATAGATCATTTTCCCTCAGGGAATCACTATGGACCATTCTAAGGTGGCAGCAATGTCAAATTAGACTACACCCAAGGATATATGTGGCGTGCAATAATTTCTGGGGTTTGCCAATTTGTATAAGAGATTTATTAAAGGATTGTCTGACCTAGTGGAACCCATAACAGTGCTGCTGCAAAGGGGGCCTGATTCAGTGGTTCTCGAAGGCTCAGTTGGCCTTTAGTCAGCTGAAGAAAGTAGTCACCTCAGCATCCATCCTGATTCACCCAGATCTCATTAAAGCATTTATGATCAAGGCTAACACCTTTAACTTTTCCATAGGTACAGTATTATCTCAACAAGTAGGCCCCCTGTACAAATTTTAAAAAAATTTACAAGGAGCTGATGGCTATCAAGTGTTTTTTGAGGAGTGGGACCACCTGCTAGAAAAAGCCTGATTCCTGAGACTTGGATTAATTCCATTTTGGCTAATTCAAGACCTGGAATCTTGTCTCAAGGAGCTTCTAGGAGCTGGGCCTATGAGCTTACATCGAGGATTATATAAGGTCCTGCAACCTCTCCTTCCATCCAAGAACCCGTGATCAAGACTTCTAGGTCTCCTCCAACCTCTTTGCACACCTCCACAGCCTTCCTCTATTATATCAGTAGACTTCATTGTAGAATTGCCATGCTCCCAGGGACACTCAGTAATCCTGCTTGTTGTTGACATCCTAACAAAGATAGAGCACTTTGTTCCAAGCAGAACTGTTCCCAGCACACAGGAAATGACTCAGGTCTGTCTGGAAAATGTCTTCTGCTACCATGGGATAGGAGAAGGCGTTGTATTGGACTGAAGTCCCCAGTTCATCTCCTGATTCTGGTGGGAATATCTCAGACTCTTTGGCATTGAGCCCCTCACCTCTTTCACCTATCACTTGCAGACTCATGGGCAAACAGATAGGGTCAATCAAATCTTGAAGAAGTATCTTTGCTACTTCTTGAGTTACCAACAGGATGACTGCCTTCCCCTGCTGTGCTATGCCGAATTTGCATATAACAGTGAAATCCATGCCTCAGCCCAACAGAGGCCATTCTTTGCAAACTATGGCTTTCACCCCTGCCTCCACCCAGACTTGCTCATGAGTTCCCCAGTACCATCCGCTGCAGATTTAGCCATCCACCTACACTAAGTGCACTGGGAGTTCACGGAACACTTGCAATCTGCCACGGAAACTTATAAACACCATGTGGACCAAGACAGTAGGGCTGCTCCCAATCTGTCTGTAGGGGACAAGATGTGGCTCTCTGCCCAGAACCTTAAATCGAGTCACCCATCAACCAAAGTAGACCACCAATACCTGGGCCCCTTCAAGATTGCATCATGAATGAACCCAATGGCCTTCAGGTTTACCGCTGTCTAAATCCTTGAAGATCCACCAAAATTTCCACATCTCACTTATAAAGCCCTGCACCAAGAACTCATACCCAGACTGTTCCTACCTGCCACGACCACCCATAACAGTCTGCAGACAGGAGGAGTACTAGGTCCACTGAATCCTCAACTCTGAGTGAGTAAGAGGAAGGATCCAATACTTGGTGGACTGGGGAGGCTCCAATCTGGATCAGTGGTCTTAAGAAGTGGTAGAGAACATAAACAAACACCCTGGACCTATTGCGAGAATTCCATCAGAGGTAACTATGGAAACTGCACCTCGAAGCCCCTAGGAAGTACCCTTTGAGGGCCAGCAGTACCGTCAGGGCCTGCAGCAGAGCCAGTCTCTGGGTAACCTAACAAGCTCAGCCGGCCTGTCATAGGCTGCTTGATTTGTTACACTGCCTGATTGGTTGGAAATGTCAATGGACCACTTCTTAAGCCCAGCAGCCCCTGCTCAGCAGCTACTCAAAGCATTCACCCATGCCTGTGACAGCTCCTGCGTTGCTCCCATCTTGTTCCAGCCCTGCTGCTGCCTTGGACCCAGCCTTACCCCTGCATTGCTTCACTCCAGGGAGTCTGGTTCTGACCCTTGACTCTGATTCCTAACCTCCGACTTCAGCTCTGACCCTTGGCTCAGGCACATGGTCCCTGGGCTCCAATTCCTGGTTACCATCCCCTGCTCTGAGCCCTAGGCCTGGCTCCTGCTCTGACCTTTAGGCACAAACACTCACGTCCTGGTCAGTGACACTCACAGCCCCCTCTGGTCCTAACTAATCTCAGTAAATAACTATGTTCTCTGCAAATGTTGCTATTTCATTGCTTAGCCCCTTTTCCAGTTCATTAGTAAATAATTGTCTGGCCAGTTCAAGTGGATTTCCCATCCAAACCAATTTGCTTAGACCTACATGCCCCATTTTTGAGTACTGAAGTGGGAGAGAGATCCAGCAGCAGCAGACCAAAAGAGGAGACCAAAACTGGATGGAAGCAGAAGAGCTTACTTTTCATTAATATGCAGACTACCCAGAACAGATATTAAAAAGCAGCAGGAGGTAAAGAGCAACAACAATTTTTCACTGATATGGAGATATAGCACCTTGGGAGGTTGGAGCCAGATGACGGGTAACTTCATATATCATTGCCTAAATAAATACAGAAGGGAAAGCAAGGAGCCAAGAGAAGACCAAGTAGTGATGTGCAGAGGACAGCACCAACTCAGATGTGTCTGAAGCCTCCTCAATTTCTAAATACTGTAGTCCTCTAATTACACAGATGACCTTTTGTTTAATCAGGCAGGATTGGTTCATCTTGAACATCCAGTCATTCTAAACCTGGCTTGTTTCCAGTTTTACTAGACTGGGGCTTTTCTGTTGGCTGGGAAGGCTGCCAGATTGCATGTGTGGTGGAGATCTTGCTTCAAGGTCTCCTTTTAATTCAGTACATAAAAGATACTTCTGTGCTTTCCACCCTAGGTCTATTTCTTGTTTTCTGCATTTATGTCTAGCACATTTAAAAAGATGAGCAAAATATCGTGTGTGCGTGTGTGTGTGTGTGTGTAGGCTTCATACAATACAACTGCTAATGTAACTGATTGGTCTATGTACTAATATTTTGTTATTTTTGAGTTATTTTATAATGCTGTATTATTGAATGCTGTTATTTGGCACATAACTTACCTGCGGACAGTGTGACTGCTCGCCCCTCCACACACACGTGAGTCTAACAACAAGCCAGATCAAAGAAAACAACCAAACAAAAAGTTTGTTTTTTATAGTTTTGGCATTAGTGTTGTCAGCCTGTTCCAGTAAGTGGAGCTAGAGAGCAGGAATAAGCTTTTAGTACAGTATTGTTTCCAGACGTTAGGAGAGTATGGGCTGGGAGCAGAGATATAGACTTTCTCCTAAAATCAGTGTAGGGTCTTTGGAGATGCTGGGCTTCATTTGAGATTTCAGGACAAAAAGAAATACTTGTTTGTTCTTTCATTTACATCCACTTAGCACTAATTGTTCATTGATTGCGAAATATTATCAGGGGAGCATGTTCCCAGTCTCCCCTTCACAAACAAAATCTCTCTGATGTTGCCATAAATTGATTCTGCAGAGGCATGACGGGCATGTGACGTAAGTCACATCTCCTCTTTGGTTTTTAAACTCCTGGTGTGCTCTGAAGTACATCAAATAGCGAATGCTCAAGCAATGAGATCATGTCATTTGTGGTAGAGTAATTTCCTGTGGGACTTGCATGGTCAGCACCTGCAACGCATAAAGCGCTATCCTGCAAATTACAGCTGCTGAGTGCAGCTTTGCTCAGTGCACCTGGGGTTACTGAATGGTTGAAGCCTGCCTTGAGCAGATATGAAGCTGCACATGTAAACACGAAGTACAAGGAGATGAGCAGGACAGAGTGCATGGGGAACCCCCACCAAGCATGAATAAATGTGGCTGCCAAATTACTCCTACGTAGTAGTATTAATTATGTGTATTCTTGTATTGTTGAGGACCTCTCCACATGGCCCAGGATCCCATTGTTCTAGGTGATGAACAAACACAAACAAAAAGATAGTCCCTGCCCCAAAGAGCTTACAGTCTAGTTATAAGACAAGAGATGGCTATGGTTAGTTGAGAGAGTACAAGGAAGCAATGAGACAATAATAGGCTGTGGTCTCAGCAAACCGGCAGTAGCAGGAGTGGAGCCTGGTGCATCCACATTACGAAAAAAAGTGTTTTTGTATTACACTTACATGGTAAAATTCTAGTGAAGACAAGACAGTTTGTAGTTTTCAAACCTGTTAGTAGGTTGATGTAAACATTTGTGGGGAGCTTAGGGTTCAAGTAGTGAGTGTTAGATGTTAGAGAGCTTATTCCTTCACTCTCCCACTTCCCTGGTCCTTCTCGCATGAACAGAGAGCAACAATACCCGAAGTCCAAAGGTGCAAACAATTCGATGTTTACTGGGGTGAACTTCCAGCAAGCATGATTCCAGTTTCCTTCCTTAGGGTCCCCCTTCCCAGGTCTGACACCACAGAGCCTTACGCCTGTGTCCCGGTTCCCATTTCCCCACCCCCATTCCCTGTTCCCATTTCTTCCCTTTAGCAAAACATGATTCCAATTTTCCCAGCCCCATTCCTTGTTCCCATTCCTGCCATTAGCCAAACATGATTCCAATTTCCCCACCCCCATTCCCTGTTCCCATTTCCCCCCCCACCCACACACTTCCTGATTGACTGCAGACTATATAGTAAAACTTGAGTTCTGCTTAGCTATACCTTAACCAATCATTATCTCTGAAATTTAACTAACCAGTCCTAACATACTGTAACATGATTATGTAACCAATTATATCCCACCACCTTAATTAGTTTACACCCAGCAAAATTAATTATACAGCAGACAGAAACAATCACAGACCCAGAGAGATTATACAGACAAACAATAGCAAAGTGGGAACTATAATGACAAAACAATACAGAAGTGAGGATTTCACATCCCAGCTATTGATAAGTGAGTTCTTGCCAGACAGGATGCTATCAAACTACGTTTCCTTTTACATCTTCTAGGCACTTCCCTTTCTCTGGAGGCGATAGGCATTATCAGGACAGGACTATATTCCTAACAGCCCAATAGCACCTTCTTTCAATGTAACTAGTTTGGGATGTGAGGAAGTGACCAGTCGCTTCCCAGCTTATGATTGCCTCTGCTGCTTAGCCAAAGGCCTTAGCCTAAGCACAGGGCCTCAGACTGTCACAGTAAGAGACGGACCTTACACTGGCAGACAGTGATTTTGATTCTTTCTTTTATACCTCTAGAACTAGCCATGTGATAAGAATACACCTAAATTCTTAGAGTACAGGCCTTTACAGATAGGCCTGAATATCTATATCCTAACATTAGCTAACACAAGGAGAGAACACACTTTTATTTCCTAGTAAAGACAAGGCCGACGTAAGGGACATGTAGCTAAGCACCTCATTGGAAAGCTGATTACTGCACTTAATCCCACATCTCCTCAGACATGCCTACCTGACAATTTTTACCTCACACTCAGTGCTGAGGATGACTGCTAGGGTTTAGCCTTATGTAGCCCCCATCCTATTCACTGGCCCAGTATGAGGTTGTTCAAGATAGGGGAAGTCTGCCTTGTCACTATTTACACACCTTTGGGAAACTGAGCCTGAGGGGCCTCTGTGTGCTGTGTGTTGTGTGTCAGTGTGTATTCACCTCAGACCAGACCCACTCAGACAAACCACTAGGAACAAGGCTTTATTCTGTAAAGAACCTAGAACAGGATTACAGTCCAGCAACCTTCTCTCTGCTTTCCTGCTTCCAGCTTCAGTCAGTGCTGAGACTTCCTGCTGCGTGGGCAGAGGGTGCATCCTGGCGGGAACCAGGAAGTTCTCCTCACATGCTGCAGTTTGTAGTCCACAACTTGTAATTCTCATGGCTACTGCTGAAGCACACTGGACCTTGGTCTACATTTACATTAACCCACACATAGCCACCACTCACACTCATGCTGGATTGCAACAAATGTTTTGGAGGACAGGATTAAAATTCAAAATGATCTGGACAAACTGGAGAAATGGTCTGAAGTAAATAGGATGAAATTCAATAAGGACAAATGCAAAGTACTCCACTTAGAAAGGCACAATCAGTTGTACACATCCAAAATGGTACTCCTAGGAAGGAGGACTCCAGAAAAGGGTCTGGGGGTCATAGTGGATCACAAGCTAAATATGAGTCAGTCAACAGTGCAACATTGTTGCAAAAAAAGCAAACATCATTCTGGGATGTATTAGCAGGAGTGCTGCAAGCGACACAGAAGAAGTAATTCTTCTTCGCTACTCACACTGATTAGGTCTCAACTGGAGTATTATATCCAAGTCTGGGTGTTACATTTCAAGAAAGATGTGGACATATTGGAGAAAGTCCAGAGAAGAGCAACAAAAATGATTAAAGGTCTAGAAAACATAAACTATGAAGGAAGATTGAAAAAATTGGGTTTGTTTACTCTTGAGAAGAGGAGACTGGGAGGGGACGTGATAACAGTTTTCAAGTATATAGAAGTGTGTTTCAAGGAGGAGGGAGAAAAATTGTTCTCCTTAACTTGTGATAATAGGACAAGAAGCAATGGGCTTAAAATGCAGCAAGGGCGGTTTAGGATGGACATTAGGAAAAACTTCCTAACTGTCAGGGTGGTTAAGCACTGGAATAAATTGCCTAGGGAGGTTGTGGAACCTCCGTCATTGGAGATTTTTAACAGCAGGTTAGACAAACACCTGCCAGGGATGATCTAGATAATACTTAGTATTACTGCCTTGAGTGCAGTGGACCAGCCTAGGTGGCCTCTCTAGGTCCCTTCCAGTCCTATAATTCTGTGATTCTATGAACATTGCCCATTCTGGTGTGTACGGTGCAAGGATCTGCAGGACCAAGACCACAGTGCCAGCTGCCTGTTATTTCTCTGATGTGGGAGGGATCCAACATGTTTATTCTATTTACATTTATTATTTTGTTGCTACAAGTCAAGATTTTCATGGCCAACATTCTTGGCTGGCACACCAGGGATCTCCACAACTAAAGGCATAAGCTACTACAGCTTGAGCCAAAGAGCCGAGCCTTACTACTGGGGCTGTAGCACACTCATAACCTCTACAGATTTGGCACGGAGGAGGACCTGTAACATACACTCACCAGGGGATCACACTGTTGCCTAAAGTTAGGCTCCTAAATCTATAGTCAGGTGTTTTTGAAAAGTTTACCTCTAATAAATAATGGCCTCTTTTCAAAAGTGCTGAGTGTCCAATATCTCTTAGTGAAGCCAATGGGAGCTGCTGGGTGCTCAACCCTTTTGAAAATCAGACAACTTATTTAGGTTCCTATCTATGGATTTTAGGAACCTAATGCTTAGCTCTATTTCTTGGATTCAAATGCTGCACTGGTGTGTGCAATGTCCGTGTGCAGCAGCCAGGTTGTCAGCCTCCATTTCTGTAATGGCAGTTTATAATTAAGTGTGTTTCTCATGCAGGCCATTTTTCTTGGGGCACAATCAGTTTCAGGCATGATCGCTTTTCAGAAATTAATTGCTACACGAGCTTGGAAGCATTTGGAATGACTGATCACCCGGAACTTCAGAATTTATGGAGATGCAGTCCAACCACATCTGAATTCTCCACTTATGCGAACCTGGCATGAAGGGTCTTTAACTGCAATATCAGTTAAACTATAATAAAACACAAAATGGACTTAGCGTGGTCCATGATTGCCGGACGTTTGAAAACCACTGGTCTATGAGCCAGATGTATTCAAACAAGACATGCTGAGAGGTCGAGACAAAGGTGTTACGTTGTAGGGAGGGGGGTTGTTTGTAAAAGTAGGGGTGGGCTATTGTTTGTGGGGAGGGTGGAAGCAGTGTGTCTTTAGGAGTGATCTGAATGAGGGAAGGTGAGGGTTAGAGCACTGGGTGTGAGAGGTGAATCCATGCAGAATGGGCAGCATGAAAGAGGGCATCGAGCAGAGACCTCAAGTCTCGCACCAGAGCTGTGAGACTCTTGCATTTGAACCCTGTCTTCTATACTCAGGCTTACCTCTTGAAATCTCATTGAGCAGAGACTAGGTCCGCAAGCAGGAGCTCCTGGGCCGGGTTGCAACACCACTCACATTTGGCCCAGCCACACCTGCATCATGCCAGCAGGTAAGGGGCTCTGCTGTTACTGCCTCCCCATTGGTGGGGGGCCTGGCCAGAATCCGATTGGCTCTCAGCTCCTAAACCATCAGCCAATGAGGAGGCAGGAAGTGGAGCGGTGTGGCATGGAAGCAGAGCAGTATGGGACAGCAACAGCTTGACAATAAGACTGGGCCTCTCAGAGACCTGTCTCAATCTTTAAAAAATGTGTTTCCAGGCTGCAACTCTGCATATTCTGTGACATCATAGCAGCATTCAGAAAACTCCACATGCCACGACTGCACCAACCTGAGACCTCTGCACAGAGATGGAAATGGGAGACGCAGACAAACATGGTGGAAGGTGGCTATGTTGGGCAGCATGACATGGAGGATGATGGGAAAACTCTTGGATCCCGGTTCTTAAAATAAGCCCGGGTGGACTTGTGCAGGGTTGTCAGGGCAGGGATGAGAAATTTAAGCTTTACACAGCTGGCAAGGGAGAGCCAGTGAAGATGGGAGCAACATGGGGGGAGATCCTCACACAGACCTCTGGCCCCTTTATGGTATGTAAAGTTTGGCAGTTGCAAATAGCCCTTTGTCTGGGTGAAGATTCCCTCAGCACAGGGACTGTGAGGACTGCCCTACCGGTGTCATTTGAGGACCCCTCGCAAAGCCCTGGGTATGGGCCATGCAGGGGCCTGAGGGATCAGATCAGAGTTTCAGGGCAGGGCCTCAGCACTCAGTACCCTGGAGATTCTGGGCAGTGCTGTCCAATGTCTATCACAACCTGGTGACACTGCTATAAGTTACACAGCCTGTCTAGGGGTTATGCTGGGGACCCCCGTCCCCACCCCCCAGCTAGTGCTTAAAGTGCAATAGGTGGCAGTGGGTCCCTGACCCAGGAAATAAAATAACTAAAGAGTGAACTGAGGGGTGCTCATTTTGCGTAACCCCGGGGGGAAATCCCCTCTGACTGGTTTCCCCTCTGGCATGCCTCCCGGGGAAGAGCAGGGGATCTGAGCTGATCCAGGAAGCAGGCAGAGCTCCGGTCCCCTCCCCTGGGGAGCTGACACCATTCTGACAGAAAGGGAGAAGGAAGCAGAACGAGCTCCCAGCTCAGTGTGGCTCTGCTCCTGCATCCCTCCTACCTTTCTGTGATCAATTGGGCAGCAATTCTATTCCCTCTTAGCAACATGCAGGCTGGGAAAGAGAGAAGGGAACTACGCTGCCATCCCCCAAGTTTGGGAGAGGGCCAAGGGGGTGAAAAACCCCAGAAAGATCAGAGATGAGGCAGGGTGGGGGGGCAGAATTAATTGCTGGGCAGGGGGACTGGCAGAAGTTAGCTCCTTCCATACTTCTTGCAGACCACTTTAAGCATTGCATGCAGCCCTTAGAGCAGCCAAGTGTTGGATAGGCACAAAGGTGGCTTGAAGCCATCTTAGCTCCTTCTCTCCTTGGTCTGTGGCTTCTGTGCTGAGTGTCTTCGAGCAGCAGTTATCAAACTCTGGGTCTTGACCCTGTTTTAATGGGGTTGCCAGGGCCAGCATTAAACCTAGGGCTGAAGCTGAAGGCTGAGGGCTTCAGCGCTGGGTGGTGGGGCATGGGCTTCGGTTTAAGACCTGCTGCCACACTCGGGCTTCAGTGTGGCCCTAGCGCTCAGAATATGGCTTCAGCCCCATGGCAAGGGAGGGAGGAGTCATGTAGTAATTTTTGTTGTCAAAAGGGGGCACAGTGCAGTGAAGTTTGAGAACAGCTGTCTTAGAGAGTAGGGGCTATTTATCTAGCTGAGGGACGTATATGGCCCCCATCACCATAGTATCTGAGTGTCTCACAATATTTTGATGTATTTATCCTCACAACACCCTGTGGAGGTAGCAAAGTGCTATTATCTTCATTTTACCAACGGGGAACTGCGGCACAGGGAGGCTAAACTACTTGCCCATGATCACACAGGAAGTCTATAGTAGAGCAGAGAACTAAACCAGGCTTGCCCAAAGTCCTGTTCCAGTGCCCTAGTCACTGGAGTGACCTTATTCTCCTAAAAAAGTAAAGGAGGACTTGTGGCACCTTAGAGACTAACCAATTTATTTGAGCATAAGCTTTTGTGAGCTACAGCTCACTTCATCGGATGCATTCAGTGGAAAATACAGTGGGGAGATTTATATACACACAGAACATGAAAAAATGGGTGTTACCATACACACTGTAAGGAGAGTGATCACTTAAGATGAGCTATTACCAGCAGGAGGGGGGCAGGCGGGGGGAGAAAACCTTTTGTAGTGATAATCAAGGTGGGCCATTTCCAGGAGTAATAGCTGGTAATAGCTCATCTTAAGTGATCACTCTCCTTACAGTGTGTATGATAACACCCATTTTTTCATGTTCTGTGTGTATATAAATCTCCTCACTGTATTTTCCACTGAATGCATCCGATGAAGTGAGCTGTAGCTCACAAAAGCTTATGCTCAAATAAATTGGTTAGTCTCTAAGGTGCCACTAGTACTCCTGTTCTTTTTGCGAATGCAGACTAACACGGCTGCTACTCTGAAACCCTTATTCTCCTAGAATCTCACTGTGGTCTGAATCTCACAGGCTCAGCACAAAATCTCACTGAACAATGGCGCTGTGCTCTGAACAATGGGTGAGGAAGGTAACTGTGGCAGCTGCACACAGGGAGGTCTGGAAGAGAGTATTGTGGGAATCAGGGAGGCTACAGGAACTGAGACAGGAGTTAACTAGTGCATGGATGTGTTAAGCCATTTCATTCTGTGAAATTTATGTGCCTGCTCAGTTACAGTGAAAGTGTCTCAATTAGCATCACTGTTTATAGTTGAAGCTATTGCCATTAGGAAGGAACGGCTGTAGGAAGGTGAGAGTTGGTTGTTCAAAGACCTGTATGGGGCTTACCAAGAGTGGGAGTAGAGGAGCTAAAATCCATGCATGTTTGGAAGTTGTGTCCAGATTCAGAAGGACACAGCTGCCAGAAAATGTTTTGGGAGGGAAGCACGTACTGAACTGCACAGGTGACTGAAAGGTCAGTTTGGCTCTGTAATTAAATTTTGTAAATTTAGGAAGAATGAGCATTGCCCCTGAGGCATGTCACATATGGTACCTCACCCTCATATCTATATCATCAATGTTCCCAGCAGTACCTGGCTTTCTCATAACCTCCATCTGAAGGCTTAGTTCTTGTCTTGCTTCTGTATTAAGACACATCATGATCTGACATTAATAAGATAAACAGGAAAGATACCTACCCATTACTTCAAGCATGAGAAGCCAACTGGTGGGTTTGTATCTGGGTTTTCTGCCCATCTAAGTAGAATCTTTCTGGGAAATGGGCAGCTTGACAGACATGAAACTAGATGCTTCCCTTTCCCTTCTGTCCAATGATGAGTATTCTGAACAATAAAGTGAACAGCTGGCAAGTATGGCTGTATAAGAACATAGGATTCACCATACAGATACACCATGGTCCATCAAGCCCAGTATTCTTCCTCCTGAATTGGCCAATCCAAAACATTCTAGAGGAAGGCAGGACAAATCAACAAACAAAAACAACACCCAAATTAAACCAGAAGACACCTGATAGACTGTGCAGTGCTGTACATGGGCTGAAGAATTCCTTCCTGCCCCCTATGGTGATCAGGTGACTTGAAGCATGAGGGCTGATAGGCTGATTGCCCCATCTAACTGTAGATATACTTATAGGTCTTGAAAGTATCTGGCTGGAGACCTCTGGTAATAGTGCCCTACACAGGCTGGTTACACACTGTATGAAGGAATGGGAAGATGTAAGGAGTCTGGCGCAAAATGCTGTAGGCAGGTTGAACAATAAAGTACCAAAACTTGTGAAGTCTGCTGTTTGATCAGCAAATCTGCAAAGCATCCAGCTCAGTAGTGAGGCAGCGTTGTTATACTATTTGTATAACACCAGGAGAGTTCATAGCTATTTACTGACAGACAAGAGACAAGAGTATAGGTCCTCAGCCCTGCTCTGACTCACAAAGTGGCTAGAAAGCCGGTGGATATAAGCCCCAGGGATGTCCCTGCCAAGGAGCTATTGGAGTAATTCTTACACCCCTCCCACTTTGCACTCCCCATCCCCCAGAGCAGGGTGTGTTCCTAGGGGAAGGGAACACAACTGAAACAAAAACCAGCTACCAAACAGAGGAATGGCCATCTCTGTGTAAGTCAGAACAGCCCTGCTGTAACTTATGCCAGGGAGCAGCCTAGTCTTCTTGCTTTTATTCATACTTCTATGCATCAGTTTAAAGCCCTTAAAGTCTGTAACTGACTTCAAACAAATGGATTTTAGCCAATTTACTCTGCAATAAGAGTGTCCACACAAAGACTTGCACCAAAATAACCAAATCAATTTTACATCACACCTTTTGTTATTTTGGTGCCAGTCTGTACGTAGACCACCCCTCGCAACGTGCAGTAAGGGCTTGCCTACATAGAGACAGTCAAGCAAGTTAATCAAAATTAACAAAAGATGTGAATTTAAAGTGGATTACTTAGACCACATTAAACCCCTCTGTCAATGCTCTTATTCCGAATTAAAATTCCAGATTTCTTCAGCGCATTTTAGCAGATTCTCACAATTTTCACAGAGCAATTTTACTCCATGTGGTGCTAATTCCCTTGGAAAGTAGCAGTTGTCAATAATAAGATCTTCTACACTTTCCACAGTATGCATCCGATGAAGTGAGCTGTAGCTCATGAAAGCTTATGCTCAAATAAATTGGTTAGTCTCTAAGGTGCCACAAGTACTCCTTTTCTTTTAACTTCTATTTTGTAAATGCTGCATTCAAATGGGATTATCACCAATCCCTCCTCCTTTCCTCTGAGGAGGAGGGGAAGGGAAAGAAAAGCTGGCATTTATTTAGGGGAGAGAAATTCCTGGTTCTATATTTCACAGCAGGCACATTCAAGAGTCAGGATGGTCTTTCTATAACTGCTCCTTTCTAATGGATTGTCTAGTATCTTGTCTAGACATGGAGCTATTCCAGAATAGCTATTTCTGAATCACACATTTTATACTGGTAAAAGGAGTTCTTCACTAGGAGGCTTGCTGGTATAACTATACCAGCAAATCCTGACTAGGGTAGACAAGACCATAGTCCCTCTTATAGCTGTTATAGCTGAGCTCTCCTTATAGGGAGGTTTTCTCGTGGTAGAATTTATCATTCACTATAGACTAAATCTTAGAGTCACCAATGATTCAAGGACTGGGATGTGCCAAGGACAGAAAAGTTTGTGGCTTTGTGGAAACTACGACTGCACACTGGGGCTGAGTATGATGGAAGTAGAGTTGTAGCCATCCAACCTCAAGCAGAAGTGCATGGAATCAGAACGGACTGCAGGGGTCATCTCGTCTGACCCTCTGCCCAGATGCAGGATTTGTTGTGTCTAAACTAGGGATCGGCAACCTTTGGCACGCGGTCCATCAGGGAAATCCATTGATGGGCCGGGACGGCTTGTTTAGCTGCAGCATCTGCAGGTTCGGCCAATCGTAGCTCCCACTGGCCATGGTTCACTGTTCCATGCCAATGGGGGCTGTGGGAAGCACCATGGGCCGAGGGATGTGCTGGCCTCTGCTTCCCGCAGCCCCCATTGGTCTGGAAGGCGAACCATGGCCAGTGGGAGCTACGATCAGCCAAACGTGCAGAGGCTGCAGGTAAACAAACCGTCCCAGCCCACCAGCAGATTTCCCTGATGGGCTGCATGCCAAAGGTTGCTGATCCCTGGTCTAAACCATCCAACAGAGCTGGCTATTCAGCTCTTTTTGAAAACCTCCTGTGAAGGAGCTTCCACCACCTCTCTTACGCTCTCTTATGCTCAAATAAATTGGTTAGTCTCTAAGGTGCCACAAGTATTCCTTTTCTTTTTGCGAATACCGACTAACACGGCTGTTACTCTGAAACCTGTCACCACCTCTCTAGGCAGTCTACTGTTCTTACAGTTAGGAAGTTTTTCCAGAGATTTAATCTAAATCTGCTATGCTGGAGTTTGAACCCATTGCCTCTTGTCCTGCTCGCTGTGGTGAGAGAGAACAACTTTTCTCTGTCTTTTTTATGGCAGCCTTTCAAGTATCTGAAGACCACTATCATGTCCCCCCTTAGTCTCCTCTTTTCCAAACTAAACATACCCAGTTCCTTAACCTTTGCTCAGATGCTTGCATTCCATCCCTTTGATTATCTTTGTCACTCACCTCTGGATCCTTTCCAGTTTCTCTATATCCTTTCTATACATTGGTAACCAAAACTGGACACAGTGCTCCAGCTCAGGCCTAACCAACACCAAGTAGATCAGTACTACCATGCTACCCACCATGACTAGCATGCTATTCCTCTGTTAATGCAACCTAAAATTACATTTGCTTTTTTTGCAACAGCATCACATAGCTGACTCATATTGAGGTTATGATCTATCAGAACTCCCAGATCTTTCTCAGCAGTGCTGCTGCCAAGCCAGTTTTCTTCCATCTGTATTTGTGTACTTCGTTTCCTTCACAAAGTGTAGCACTTTACATTTGTCTTTGTTGAATTTCATTTTGTTGTCTATAGCCCAGTTCTCTAGTTTATCAAGAGCCCTCTGAATTTTAGTTTTATCCTCCCAAGTGGTAGCACCCCCCCACCAGCAGCTTGGTGTCATCTTCAAACTTGATCAGTCCTGATGTCCTTGCTTTGACGAAAGCTCCCCTTGAAGCCAGAGTAAGTCCTAACCAAGTAAAGATTCCAGAAATGGGTCCAAGGCATAGGACACATATTTACTTATTACAGGATATACAATTACTTTCAAATACTTCCCTCAATATGGTGTTAGGGTGCTGTCACAAAACATGCCTGCACTGTTGCACCCCCTGCTGACCTAGTGTGGCACTTAGGCAATCCCTGACTCAGTTTCCCTTCTTTCACGATTCCTTAGGAACACTAGACAGTGCAAAAGGGTGTAAGACAAAAACTCCTCTGCTGAGGTTCTATTTTTTAAAATACAATAAATTTGAAAATAAAGTCTCTCTCTTTGGGTTTAGAAGTTGCACATCCCTCTTTCATGGGACCTGTGTTCTCTGGGACCACCTTTCCCATAGGAGAGCATCTTTCTCTGTGATCACCTCCCTGCAACTGAGCCCAGAAGCTCTAGCTAGATGGGCGCATTTCCCTTAAATTAGCTTGTCACAAGTAGCCTGGGGCCAGAAGTCCCATCACAGGTGCCCTGCTCTATCACCTTCCACTGGCAATAATTCACTAAACCATCTCCCATCAGCAATAATAAACCCATCTACCTGCCTAACAAGAAGGTGAACAAGCGACTTGCAAACACAAATTTGTATGTTATAATTGTTTAATCACCTTGATGCCAAGTTACATTCAAATTACATTGATCGCCACAATTTCCCTACAGTTCTGCTAGCCTGCTTGTTCCAACGGGGCATTCAGAAGAGAGGGCATTTTGAATGAGAAGCACTTTGATTCAGTGGTGAAGGAGTAAATGAATACCAGGCTGCTAAACCTTTCAGTCAGGCAGCTTCATAGACACATAGATTATGTGATCATCCAGTCTGACCTCCTGTGTAACACAGGCCGTAGTACTTCCCTGAATTAATTCTCGTTTGAACTTGAGCAGATCTTTTAGAAAAACATCCAATGTTGATTTTAAAAATGCCAATGAAGGAGAATACACCCTCACCCTTGATAAGCTGTTCCAATGGCTAATTAGCCATCTACATGGTAAGAACCAGAGCTACTCTATAGTGGAGCTATGGGATTCCTTTGCACCGAGCTATCACCTCTCATCTTCCAGTTGGCATGATGACAAATGGAAGCTACGGTATACTGTCTTCTGAGGAAAGCAAATCTTTATTATAAAAACAATTAGGGCTGTCAAGCGATTAAAAAAATTAATCATAATGGATCACGCTGTTAAACTGTAATAGAATACCATTTATTTAAATATATTTAAATATATTTGGATGTTTTCTACATTTTCAAATGTAGACCATACAAGACCATGCACACTGTAACCAGAGTTCTCTATGTATATAAATTTCCCCACTGTATTTTCCACTGAATGCATCCGATGAAGTGAGCTGTAGCTCACAAAAGCTTATGCTCAAATAAATTGATTAGTCTCTAAGGTGCCACAAGTACAAGAAAATATAGCAATCAAAGAGTAAAATAACAGTGAATTTCCTGGTCTCCTTTTTCTGAGTCAGTCCTGTGCACTTTGAGGCTACTCCGATAGGCTTCAAGCCAGTCACTAGCTCTCCTCTCCAGCCTGAGCCAGCTGTCAAAAATAAAAAGGGAGGGGGGAAATGTCTGTTGTGGAAAATGTGTCCCTTTTGTTCCATCAAAACAGTTCAAAATTCCAGTTCTGTGCAGCAGACATTATGGAGAGTGAACTAAGGTGAGAGCTGGACCCCAAAGATACCTGTAAATACTTTATGATTCAAGGTTTTCAATGATGACATCGAAACCTGTGCCTTGGGGTAAACAACAAAACAAGACACTAGGAAAGAAAATAACGAGAGATGTAGGTTTTCTCTTTGTGTATGGAAAATGTAACAGTCTGTTTGGTGAGTCTCTGCCTAAAGTTTCTTAGTGACAGTCTTAAGAAAATCACGAACAGGAAACAACTTCAGACTATTGGGGGGGGGGGTGTATCTATATCGATAGAAAGAAAGATAGATACACACACACACAAAGCATCACACACATGGGAATTGCTCTGCTTGCTTGCTTACAACTCTGGCTTTTCTGCATATGGTAATTAAATCAAGACAAGAAAGCTCTTAGGTGGTAGAGCACACAATGTTCTGACCTGTTAGCTCAGATAACACGTTGGTGACTGCGTGGTCTTTACCAAACCACAGGGAAGCAAAGAATAGGCTGTTTTCAGACACTGCTGCTGGCACTTTTAGTAAGATGCTTTTTAGCAAACCAGCCACAGAACTGTGCAACTCTCCCAAGTGTTTTGCACACACTCTGTTGTCTTTCACTTCTGGGAGCAGGGTACCCTCACTTTCTCACAGCTTGGGCTTATAGTTAAGTTAGATACCCACAGGCCTGAGTCCCTATTAAGCAAAACACGTTTATGCCGTTCTGGCAGTACAAAGGGACCTTAAAGTGAATATATCCAGCCCCTCCCACTCCCCACGAGACTACCCACAATGCACAGTGCTTCCTCAGCTGGTGCAGAGCTGGTACAAGGACTCTATGCTGGCCCTGTTCTTAGTCCTTACGGTAGAGGATGTGGATTAAGTGCACTCACTATTCTTACGCTTTGGTTCCCAGGGCTCCTCAGGGGCCATAAAAATCAGAGCAGCCTTGACGCTGCTCTGACTTACACTGGGGAATAGGCAGGACCCTGCATTATCCCAGAATATGGGGAACACAAAGGTGGCTTGAAGCAGGAAGGAAGTAACTGAGAATCAGTACTTCAGTCTCAGGTTCAGAAGGCTTGGGGTTCAGGGTCTGAATCACCATCAGAATTGCTACTGCTGAAGACAAATGTAGGGAATAAAAGACCACGTAGCTGCATGGGATATTTTGTCTCCCTAAAATGTACCAGTTTGCACCATTAGACATATAACTCAAGTACATGTTGGAGCTATGCATTATCTGCACATAATTTGCAAGTATTATTGCAAGCACTTAAGCCACTCTGCTCACATGGGCAGGCTACCTCATCTCCATAGTGATACGCACAAAACTTTGGCAGACTTTTTCCCCATACAGATGCAGTGTCCATAAGCTAGAGCTGGAACCTGGAAGAGGGTCAACTGTGAAACCAAAATGGTGGAAGAAATTGAAATGGAGAAACATTTTCCACTCCAAAATCCAAACCACAAGGGAGCCCAAGAAAGACAATTCCTTGCATTATCAGCCAGGATAAAAATTCTCCATTAAAAAGCAGTGAAGAAAAATAGCATATATATCTGGAAGTAAGAAGGATGGGGTCCAGAGATGGCATCATGCTATGGAGCGACCTGCTAGCGACTCAGGGACAGACAATAATGACAAGTGGCTACAAGAGATAAAACTGCAAAAAACCCTGTCAAGCCTTATTCTGGGCACATGCCTGATGTTCTGTATCTATTTCTCACAGAGACCTGCTGCTTCTGTCTCTTTCACGCATTGGCAACACTTGTATAGCTTGTCATGCCAATAAAGTACTATGGATGGAAATAAAAGGAGTTTCTCTCTCTCTCTCTCTCTCTCTCTCTCTCTCTCTCTCTCACACACACACACACTTTCCCTTCACTGATCTAGCTGCAGCATCAGCACTGAGAAAGAAGACATGGGGGTTCTATTCTATTACTGCAGGACATGAATAAATATCATTGATTTCAATAGGAGTTATTTATATCCTGCAGTGGGAGAATAGGGCACTGGTATCTCTCTCAGCTCACTGTTTGTTCCTCTGTAGTTTGATCTCTACAGTAATAGCAGGGCTGTTGATGCTGCCAATTTCCTTTGTTGTGGTTGTTGTTGCTTTCATTGAATCAATCACTGGCCATTAGGAAGAAACCTTCCCTTTGGCCTATTATTCCATTAGTGTCCACTATGGTATTTCTTGCCCCCTTCCTCTGAAGCATCTGGTGCTGGCCACTGTCAGGATACTGGACCTTGGCGCTGATGCAATGTGGCAGTTGCTATGTTACTATGTATTTGTAAAGTTTCATTGTAAATGCCCGTAGAGCTCACTGGTGGGAGCATGCTATAAACTGAAAAAACAAGATTGATAAATAGATACATATACTGTGAAATATGTTCCAAAATCTTGTGCTATTGCTCTGTTCGCGAGCATGCTTCCATCCCTGCAGCTGACGTATTGTATGTACATGCCATGATCTCATATGCCTCCCAGGTTTTCAGCTGGTTTGAATTTCGGAGGGCCTCATATTCCATTAGCTTTTCCTTTTGGCCTCAGTTTGCAAGCCTTTGTAAATGACTTTGGTGAGCTTGTTTGGGCAATTTCAAAGCTTACAACCAAGTCACGGCATCTCTCATGTTTTGAGGCTATTTAAAAGAGATAAGAAAGGCTAGCTGGACAAGAATCTGTTCTGTGTGCTTTCAGATTGTGTAATGTGTTTGTCAATACTCAGATGAAAGTCGATCTGCTACATAATTTTCATTTGATTTCTTTCAGTCGCTGTTAGATTATCTTCACACCCATTCAGCCAGAAGATGTGGTTTAATGATCTTGTAATCTTCCAATACTTTCCCTCCCTGATACCGCATATCCAGTTCTGGGGTTTGACTCTGCCCTTCATCCTTCCAAGGTAAATAAATAAATTGAGTACCAAGCAGTTTACTGTGTGTGTGAATTCTGCAGATGGGATCTTAAAAATGGAGGATCTGGGTACATTAAAGATCTCTTCACTGTACATAAAAGCAGAGGATTGTCTTAGCATCGTTGGTCAAAAAGTCTGTGAAGTGTACCATCCCCGCATGGCTACATCTCACCGGGGGTTGTACTTCAGCGATGGTCTAGGCACACACTTTTGTTATTGTGCGCTGCACGAGAAGAATTCTTATGCTTGAGAAGATCTCATGTGAGAATATGAGCTATATCCTAAATGATTCAGAAACGGAAAATCTCAATAGATGCCTGTTCTTTTCTCTCCTATGAACTGAGGGGGAGGGGTGTTTTCTAGCGTGGAGTGAATTATTTATGGAGAATAATTTATTCAAGAAATTATGCCTTTTTTCTGTTCATAAACAGGTTGCTACATTCTCCTATCCCCTCATTATTCAGAATGATGGGTACATTTCTTTATCTATTCATTCTTGAGCTGCATCATATTTTAAATAGGTTGTTGCATATATTCACAGTTTTTAATTTGACATTAGTGCTGCATTGGTTTGTTACAAAAGTCATGTGATTTTTTTTTTGCCTTTTGATTGGATTCCTTATGTAATTGACCAAGCCAGTGTGAATAGCAGAACTGCACTAGGAACATAGAATTGTGGCTTCCCCTGCTAGACCACTAGTTCATCTAGGCTGGACTGGTATCCTGCATTCAAATATGGCCATACAACTCCAGTGCATCAGAAGAAAGCATTATTCCCCAGATGTTCATTGCTCTACATTTCTTCTTCCCTCCTGCAGTGATCAGCTAACATCCTGAAAGGGGAGATTTAATTATCCACACCATCATCTTAAACTGCACAGCTTCTAATTTTGCTAATCATAGCCATTAATGATGGATTGAAAAGAGGCCTGAATAATTTAAGGCCCACTTCTGCCACTCTTACTCACATCGAGTAGTACCTTGGCCTGTGATTACTCCCATTGAGTGGGATGATTCACAGGTTGGATACTCCTCCCCGGGTGTAAGGATAGCAGACTTGGGCCTTAAATTATCCAGCCTCCTTTTCAATTCATCTTTATCACTCAATTTATTTTCTACCAAAGAGAGGAAATCAAAGTTTTTATTAATGTTTCCATTTTAATCCAAGAAAGAAAATGGACGTTTAACTTGCTGAGGTAGCTGTTCAAACCATGGACTGTG
Source organism: Lepidochelys olivacea (assembly GCF_965140295.1). Classification (NCBI taxonomy): domain Eukaryota; kingdom Metazoa; phylum Chordata; order Testudines; family Cheloniidae; genus Lepidochelys; species Lepidochelys olivacea. The sequence continues at coordinate 15,580,517 of NC_140412.1, forward strand.
CTGGCCCACAGCCAAGCCAGCAGCTTAGCTTGTAATAAGAATTAAAGAAAGAAAAATTGAATTAAAGAAGAAGACTAATCAAGGAGCTAGTTCTCTGAAGTCAGAAAGCTTTATTTCCTCATTTCCACACTGTGTAAGGCTCTAGCTGTGTACAGCATGTGAGCAGGTAAGTGTGGAGTATTTAGGTCTGTGTAACAGATCGCAGCACTAATGGTCTCCCCAAGACTGGTTTTATTGGTCACACTGCTGGGTGAAATACATCCCTTTGCTGTTTGGTAACAGTCTTATGCACCAGTCAGGTCCCAAGCAAGTCCTCAAAATGGGGTTTAAATGGGACTTCAGTGATACCTGCCCCTCTGCATTTCACCCTGCCATGGCTTTGTTGCTGTGTGGTGCCAGGAGGAGCTCCAGAAAGGAACGGTCACTCTGACCTCTCTGAGTCACAATTTCCTCAGCCCCCTGTTTTATACAAGCTGAAGATCGGGATAGCAATTTACCAGGAAGAGCAGACTGCCCCCCACGCGCTTGCGTTCATGGCTGGTGGGGGGAGGCCTGGATTTACATATCCCCTGCTCCCACCCTGCCCACTTGCTTGCAGGAGGCAGTATCGGGTACACAGGCCCTGCTCTCCTCCCCGCTCCAGGTAGATCCTGAGCAGCCATGCAGGGAGCTGGGGTTACTTTAAACTCTCCTTTTCACAGGCATGGCCACATATGTCACTGTCACAATCTGGCCCTATGGGTTTGCAGCTGGCACCAATGCCATTGACTGCTGCAGTCCAAGAGTGAGTTCAGAGCACTGTCTAGTGCTCAGCATAATGAGGCCCCAATCCCTACTGAGGGCTCTGGGAGCTATCATACTGTTAATATTTACCTCCCTATCATGAGCCTCCTACGGTCCTCTAGTCAGAAGCCTGACTTGATGAGAGCTGGTCAGTCCCTGTGGAGATGGATGGGGGGTGGGGCAGAGAAGATGTGTGATTTCTAAGCCTGAAAGCCTGCACAATCAATAACTTTAGCAGATCGCCCTGTGGCAGGTCACAGAGTGACTGCTTGTCCGAGGAGGAAGTGAGTAAAAGAAAGCAAGAGATAATGAATGGCAACCAGTGACACTTTAGGGGATTCACAAGGAGCCCCCTTCACTGCAGCCATGGTTAGAATTGCAATTACTTCTATGCAAAATCAAATCTGGCAGCCCTGTGGTAGGTAGGAGTCTTGGATCTAGTGAGCACAGCTTATTTGTTCTGTGTCTGGTATTTTGGAGGAGGTAAACTCAGTAAGGAGAGCTTCTTCCCCCTGCCCGCCACATCTTTATTGTGAAAACAGCTGCAGCATTGCTAGAAAACAGGCACAAAATGTCCCTCTATAGCTGCATCCCCGGAGAGCCTTCAACAGCCCATGTGCCTGCCCCAATTAGTTATTATCTACTGCTCCCTTCCTGTCTCTTACAAGTACCAGCTGGTGTCACCTGAAGCTGTAGCCCCTTTGGAATCTGCATTCCCCAAGAGTTCATTTATCTTGTGAATAGCATACGTCTCACTCCACCCTTTGCCAAACACCCACCACTTTCTATCCATACAAGTTTTCCTGGGTTCCGGCAGAGGTGACTAAGTAAGTGTGAGACCCATATTCTGTTTGTAATATTGCATCACACCATCTTTGACTGGCCAAGAGACTGTATGCTTTCTTCTCAGATACAAACCTTACTGTGGTCGTGCATGACTCAGTTTTCTCACGGCTCTGCCTTTCAAAGAGCAACTGCGGAAGACCAGTCAGAGGGTTCAGCGAATGCAGAGGACAACTGCCTGCCTTTTGACCAGGGCAGACTGGCAGGAGTGTCCTACCCAGAGATAGTCACAATATTTTCATCTAAAAGTGCTTTTCAATGAGAAGTGCCTTTCGAAAGATAGGAAGATTTTTCACAAAGTTTGTATTTATTAATTGTTTACATTTTTCATTTAAATTAAACCCCAAAAAATCCCTCCACTCAAAACAGATATTTCCCCCCTCTTCCACTTTGTCCAGATGAAAAATTGAAAATCTCCCCCAACCCCAAAATCCCAAGTTTTAATTTCCTAAAAAAAAAAAAAGTGTGGAAAATTACTACCATTATTTTGACCAGCCCTGATATTACCCCCATGGTCCACACACTTCATGGGCTGCTCTTTTGCTTCCAGACAGGACTTGAATTGGACTTATGCACAGTGGTATGACATACGGGCATGACTGTCAAGCTTCTGTCCTGGTCTCCAGAATCTCAGCTTTCAATAAAAACAAAGTAAGTCCCTAGCTCTCATGGTTGAAAAGAGAGCCTCAAATGTAAAGTGAGTATAACCAATGCAGAGACAGAGGCTATGGGAGTCTGCAGAGAGCCTGGAACCGTGGCTCTGGACCACCAAAGGCACCTTGGTGAGCCATAAATTCAGGTGCCCAGTGATGATAGTTTAAATGTCAATATAGTTACCTAGTTAATACCTCCTGTAAGAAATGAGTCTGGCTCACAGCTCTGCACAATTTATTGGGAGTGATTTTGATGACCCAAATGGGTGATGTTCAGGAGGTGCCACCACGTATGATTTTACCCTGGTCAAGAAGGGGTCAAGTTGGAGAAGCCCAGCAGAACCAACGGGCATACAAGAGAGAGAGACAGAGCCAGTCAGTCAAGCTCAAGGGGGCCAGTGGAGCTCAAAGAGTTGTACAGTCCTATTTGGAACATCTGCACAATCTACTGTGAGTGGTGTCTCATTTGATGACTTGGAGCTTATTTTGCGGTTGGACCGTGGAAAAATAATGCCACAATTTCTCCTCAATGAGACCCTGCTTCCAGTCTTAAGTAATTATGGGAAACACAGAGTTCTCTCTACAGGCAGGGAGCTATCTATATATTTTGCTTCTTGCTTGTTTCCTTCTTCTCTCTCCTCTCTTCTTGTTTCTCCCTTTGCATTTGCCTCCCTTCCCAGCTCCTCCCTTCATCTTTTTGGGTTATGTCAAGCTGATTCACTTAAGAGATTCCTTAACCCATCATTGAACTGAGTAACAAGTTTTGATCATGTGGTTTAGCTGTTTACAACTCTCTCTTTTTTTCTTCTCCCCCTCGTCATGTTTAAATGTTCCCTGAAGTCAAACCACTGGATGTTTCAAACCCGGAGCACAGCATAGGCATTGTGTGAATAATGTATATCAAGCACTGCAGTTCAAGAAGGCTTAACCACATGCTGAACCGTTGGAGTTTGGGGCTTAGTTTGACAGGAAGTGCCTTGATGAAGGGCTTTTCCCGTGGATAGTCTGCTGTTTTGTAGCTCCTCTTTGGGCTGCACAGCAGTTGTGTTCCAGACAGGGCCCCTCTGTCTGACCACTGAATCAGGCTCCTCACTTGTTTCCAGTGAAGTGGAGCTGCTGTGGCTAGACAAGAAACAGCAGAGCTAATGGGCAGAAGGGGATGTTAATTTGCATTTGAATGAAGCCCAACAGTTACTCAATGTTACTGCTGGGTAATGGGAAAATTAAGCTAAAAAGGAGTTAGCATATGGAAAAGAAATGTAACTGCGGCTGAGAAGACAGACTACAGTTGCAGTCAATTAGAGTCCACAGCTGTTGTGCGAGGCTTTCTTACAGACCTCTGTGCAGGTAGCATTTCAAAGAAAACATTCTCTTTTATTCACCTCGTTAAGGAGTGAGGAGCCAGTACAGAAAGAAAACCAACCAAAAAAAAAAAAGTCATTATACTATTAAGGAATGAAGCCCACAAAAGCAAAGGAATGCAGAGGTAAAAGGCTCTTGTCTGTATAAAAACAAATGATATATGAACATTTCCTTGCATAGAAATGGGCCTGAGCTGCTAGGTTGGAGTGGGTTTGGGTATGGAGCCAAATTCCAACTGAGCTGGAAGGAGTGTGGATGCATATGTCTATACAAGGATAAAAACCCGTGGCTGGCCTGGGTCAGCTGACTCAGGCTCTGGGGTTCAGGTTCTGGGGCTGAAAAGTTGCAGTGCAGACATTCGGGGGCGGGCTAGAGCCCGAGATCTGGGACCCTGCAAAGGTGGAGGGTCCCAGAGCTCGGGCTCCAGCCCAAGCCCAAATGGCTACACAGCAATTTTTAGCCTTGCAGCCTGAGCCCCGCGAGCCCATCAGCTGTCCCGGGGCAGCCGTGGCTGTGCTGTGGGGCTTTTATCTCTGTGTAGACGTACTCCGCATGTGTTACTAACAACACCTTGTTACCTTATTGTAACTGAAAAAGATACAGCTTCAGTCGGGTGTCCCTTGTCTTCCTTTCTGTGAGCTTGATCCTGCAAAAGAACCTACACATACTGACCCCCATCCCCACCTGCAATCCAAGTGAAATCAAAAGGCCTACAGACTCCACGGTGGTAGATCCCTCTGCAGGATGGGGTCCCTAGACTGATGCAATCTTGCTTTTTGTTGATGCTTGTTCTATATTTGTTAGCACAATCATAGAGCAATAGAGTTAGAGGGGATCTCAGGAGGTCATCTAGTCCAACGCGCTGCTCAAAGCAGGACCAACTCCCATTTTTTGGCCCAGGTCCCTAAATGGCCCCCTCAAGGATTGAACTCACAACCCTGGGTTTAGCAGGCCAATGCTCAAACCACTGAGCTATCCCCCCCCCCTGTTAGGCTTGGCTACCCCTCAGTGAAGGGGGGATGTTTAAATCTGACAATCCCCCTTTTTTCACTGAATTATTGCTTTCTTTCTTTTTTTTTTTTCTTCAAATAAATGAAAATAGATCTGTTCAGATTTATAACCCTCCACCTTCCTGTAACCAACTCAACATCTAGGTTAAAGTTTTCAAACTTGGCTCCCACTTATAGTAATGAGCAACTAGGACCCTGAAGTTCACACTGAAGTCAATGGAAGCTGTGGCTGCTCTTCGGCTTTGGCCCTGTAAGTGCCAGTAAGACAGAGGTGCAATGCCTGGGCTTTAGCTGCATATCTGCTACTCACATTAATGTCTGGCTAAATGACACTGACTGGGTTTCCTACTGGTAATGTTAAGTGAGGCCCTCTTCAGTCATTTGTTTGCTCTGCTGCTTTGATTAGAAATAATTAAAGGTTCTGTCTGGTTCATATTTAATAGCCTTGTTTATTTTTGAAAGCTCAACTGTGCTCATTTACTTCAAAAAGTCTGCTCCCGTCTGCTAGCCACCCGGACTTATTACTATGACATTCTTTCTGGGTGTTTGCTCCATTGATCATAAATCATTCAGTTCATACAGAGTAAATTTAATAGAATCTGGTTTCCAAAACTACCTGTGCAGCAAAGGCACTTTGGCTTTTCGTCTGAGAGAGGGACGGGATCAGATGTGTTTGATTATCTGAGCTGCTTTTCCAACCATCGAAGCTGTTCTAAAATATGTCACCTTTAAGGCCATATTGATTGTGGATAGAGGGCAACATGGTTATTAAAGTGAATTGTGCCTGTTTATTCACTGTTCAGCCCGATGGAAATTCACAAGTCATCTCTGAATTTGAACAGACTCACTTCTTATCTCAGCCCACTGGAAAAAGCTTTTCTAGCACTAGTGATTAGAGAGGTAGACAGGCCAGATCTTTGTTTGAAGCAATAAGGCTATATTGATTTACACCAGCTGAGAATCTGGCCCTTAACAGTCATCTAAAGCCAGAAACAAGATAAAAGCAATGTGCCAAAGAAGAAGCAATTCACCTCTAGGGGAGGAGTTCACATTTGTCTAGCTAATTTAAGTAATTATGGGATCCCCATTCCTGTGGTATTTGAGCACCTCTTGATCTTTAATGTACGTATCCTCACAACACCTCTGAGCGGTAGGGACCTGTGTTTAGCCCATTTTACAGATGGGAACTTGAGGCACAGAGAGACTGAGGGTGAAATCCTGGCCCTGTTGAAGTCAGTGTTCTTTGATTGGTTGGTTAGTTCAGCAGTTTGGGAGGGGAGGGGAGGCAAAAATGACAAAAAATCCCATTGACTTCAAAGGGGGCTAGGGTGTCACCCTAGATGTCTTGCCTGAGGTCACACAGGAAGCTTGTAGCAGAGCAGGGAATTGAACGCAGGCAGCCCCAGTCCCCAGCAAGCACCTTAAGCGTTGGACCATCCTTCCTCTTGCTTGCCTTTGGCCGGTTGGAATGGAAAGTTTGGAGGACTGAATGAAATGAGGCCAGTCTCACCCCAATGCCTAGGGGCAAGTGACCACACTGCAAAGCCCACCGCCACCATTTGACACGAATCGTTGCCCCTGCTGGGAGCCTCAGCAAGCAGAGGGGCTGATCCAGAGAAGTCACTGGACAGACTCTCAGTGACTTCAGAGCACTTTGTAATCAGACCCCTCTCACATCTGAAAGGAGATTGCTTGCCAGCCCGGGCTGAGACGCTCTACTGGCAGGCTGTCCAGAGAGGGGTGTCATGCCCCTGTTACTGTCCTGGGGATGATAGAGCAAACCATGCTCCTTGGCTTTCAGGCAGCCACACTTCATCTGCTCTGAAGTCCCTTGCAGTTTGAAATAAAGGGTGCGGGAGGAAATCAGTCATATAAAGTGTAGGAAATATGCCACATTAGGCCATAGTACTCCATATTATTGTCTTTTTAAAACTATCATCATAATTAGCATTTATCATTTACTTAATAATCCCTAATGGTTTCCCAAAAAGTAGTTTCTGCATATAATCACTTTTATTTTAATCACAGTCATCCCTCATTGGCATTACCAGATTCATTCTCCTCTGTCTGTGATCTCTCCCCTTCTCAGACTCTGCCTGGCACACCAGAGGCAGAGCAGCAGGAGAAAAGAGAGGGCCACAGTGGTGTCTATATTCAAGCTAAACACTGGTGGGATCACAGCTCTGGTCTTCATGGGAAACACAGTGAGACTCAGAAGCTTGATTGATTGAGAATGTGGTGTGTAAGTTAACAGGGGCCATCTCTGTCCTGCTCCACTCAACCAACCCAAAGGGAACAGAGATTGGTCACTTCTCCCTAGCTGAGGTTTGCCCGCTCTGGCAGAGTCCCTAGCAGACACAGAGCTAGTAGAGCTGGCTCTGACACCCCACGCTATGCTTTATCTGTGCTTAATTGGGGACCAGGGCCAGCTGATGCAGGTTACAGCAGCCCCTGGGTTGCACTGGGATGCAGGCAGTCAGGAAGCTGTAACTAGCTCCTGAATAGCCCCTCCTCTTTGCCGTGCTGAGCCTACACTCAGAAGATAATCTGGCTCACAACCTGTTTCATCCTTGGACTTCCTGCGTATGATGTGATCACCTAAGAAGTCCTTTGTTTACCCATCCCTTTTCCCAGCAGCGGTTAATAATGTCAGTGCTGCGGTCGCTCAGCTGTACCCTCCATGTCAGCACGTCAACAAGAATGTATTTGGCCTGTGAGGCTGCACTGAAGCGTCTCATCTTTTTCCTGCACACAAGAAATAAGATCAGGATGTAGGAGGACATGGGGGAGCTATTGGGAAGCCTGTTACAGGGCAGATCTTCACCACCTTGAGCACTGAGGCAGGCTGTGGTACCCTGAGGGGCTATTAATTTATAACCTCAGTTGCTGGCTTCAGTCCCTAAACATGTATATAGCCAGAGTGCTCCACGCAGTGACCCCTTTGCTGGGGCTAAGTGAGTGGCAATGTCAATTAGCCTATTGTGCCGGCTCTGTGTGAGCTGGGAGGGAGCTCAACCACTCCAGCTCAACTCGCACGAGCAACTAATCTTGTTACTTTCTGGGCCCTTTGCCCTCACCAGGTGGCTCGAAGGCGCCGGAATGCAGCGTGTTGTGTCTCTAACTCATTGCATAGCGCTGTAAAGGGGCCACAACGCCACTCCATTACTGTGTCCCAACCTTCTTTCAAGGAGACAACTTTGTTTAGCAGAATTGTGCAGATATCCAGGTTTTCCTCGCTGCAGTTCTCCTTTGATAGATTAACATATACATTTTTCACACACATTTCAAAGTGTTTTTGCCAATGAAATATTGTCGTTTGCCAGCTTTGTACCATTAATGGGCCACACATTCCAATCAGCATGCAACTAGCTCTGTTTTGCACTAAGAAACAGAGGGTGTTACACTCAAAACTGGGGATGTTATGGGTGTATCACTGAATACACAGCATGCTGCCACTCTCAAAGTGTTAGCCAAGCATTGCTAAGAGATTGAATTCAAGGAGTTGGGATCCTCATGGCTGCATGGAAACTGGCTCTGATGCAAGACACATGTTTACTGGCTATGTATTAGCCTTCTAAGTTGCCTTCCTGAAATGCCCTGTAACCTTGGGTGTCTTAATGCTATGCTGCTACAGCTCACATCCCTGATGTCAGTAGCCAGCCCACAAGTCTATTTACTCCTGTCAAGGTTCCTCCCCCACTCTGAACTCTAGGGTACAGATGTGGGGACCTGCATGAAAAAACCTCCTAAGCTTATCTTTACCAGCTTAGGTCAAAACTTCCAAGGTACAAAATATTACCCCCGTTGTCCTTGGACTGGCCGCTACCACCAAACTAATACTGGTTACTGGGGAAGAGCTGTTTGGACGCGTCCTTCCCCCCAAAATACTTCCCAAAACCTTGCACCCCACTTCCTGGACAAGGTTTGGTAAAAAGCCTCACCAATTTGCATAGGTGACCACAGACCCAAACCCTTGGATCTGAGAACAATGAAAAAGCATTCAGTTTTTTACAAGACGACTTTTAATAAAAAATAGAAGTAAATAGAAATAAAGAAATCCCCCCTGTAAAATCAGGATGGTAGATATCTTACAGGGTAATTAGATTCAAAAACAGAGAACCCCTCTAGGCAAAACCTTAAGTTACAAAAAAGATACACAGACAGAAATAGTTATTCTATTCAGCACAATTCTTTTCTCAGCCATTTAAAGAAATCATAATCTAACACATACCTAGCTAGATTACTTACTACAAGTTCTAAGGCTCCATTCCTGGTCTATCCCTGGCAGAAACCAGCATACAGACAGACCCAGACCCTTTGTTTCTCTCCCTCCTCCCAGCTTTTGAAAGTATCTTGTCTCCTCATTGGTCATTTTGGTCAGGTGCCAGCAAGGTTACCTTTAGCTTCTTAACCCTTTACAGGTGAGAGGAGCTTTCCCCTGGCCAGGAGGGATTTCAAAGGGGTTTACCCTTCCCTTTATATTTATGACAACTCCTTGCATGGTGACTCCACTGGCCTTTCAGTCCTGTGTCTCCCCAGATCCCTCCTTCCCAAGTTCTTAAATACCAGACACCTGGACGTTTCCCCCTCTGATTCATCAACCCTGAAGGTATGAAACCCGCCCCTCAGCTATCAGCTCACACACACACACCCCAGAGACCTTCTTGGGGCAAAAATAAGAAAAAAGCAACGTTATTTAATAGAAAAACCACAGATTGAAACATGAACTAGTGAGGGAAAGCAAACATACAAGTTCCACAGGAAACAAACAAAGGTGCAATTTCAGGCTATACACTTCTGAGAGAACATATTAGATAAAATCTAGAAGTTACCTATTACCTTTGAACAGGTTGCCAGCATAAACCCCTAACCATAGGGGAGAACTAGCATTCACAGATACCTCCCACCTTCAAGACTATCCCCCAAGTTCTGGATAATCTTCAGTTCAAACCCCTTCCATTTAAAATGGGTTTGCAGTTTAATAGTCAGCAGGTTTAAAACAAATAAAAGGAAGTATTTTCTTCACACAATGCACAGTCAACCTGTGGAACTCCCTTCCAGAGGATGTTGTGAAGGCCAAGACCATAACAGGTTTCAAAAGACAGGATATGGGGCTAGATGGACCCTTGGTCTGACCCAGTAGGGCCATTCTTATGTTCTTTTCTTATGTTCTTCAGTCACTGTAGATATTTAAGAAAGGCGGGTATTTTCTCCACTTTGGTTTACAAAGACTGGGGTTTTCTTTCAAGCTGCCCCATTTGCTTTGAGAGTTTCTCATTGTTTTTTCCTGGGCTGGAAAATGGCTATGTTGCTTGGAGCCAGCCTTGTCTGGTTGGTCAGAGAGTCCCTCTCCCTACTGATTGCCTTACTGCCCTGTTGCAAGCTGTTGAGGTCACACCATAGTTACAATTAGTTTTCTAGAGATACACATACTTAGGGTTACCATGTCTGAGGTTCACAAGAGGTGGACACTGCTGGAGGGGGAGGGTGTAGGTGGGGGATGCTGGAGGGATGTGTGTGTACTGGGAGGAGGTACCTGGAGGTGCTAGAGGTGGTGCTACCTGGGGCCTCACTCAGAGGCACAGAAAGGCCTGGATGTGGCTTCTTATTTGAAAAATCTGCCCAGACAAACGTCAGCGGATCAAGAAATAAGCAATTCCAGGAAAACCTGGCTGTATGGTAACCACCCACATACATACCCAAAACCTGTATACACATCTTATGACTATTCAGTTCAGAACCTTACAAACTTTCATTCAAGACCTTACTCATTACACTTTTACAGTACAATCATACAGTATGCAATCAGTTGGTTCAGCTGCTCATTTTGGAGGTTTAACCTGTTCTCCTCTTGGACTCTGATTGTCATAGAAATTAATGCAAGTGCTGAGATCTTATCTATCCTACGTATTTTCTCTAACAAAAGCTTATGCTCAAATAAATTGGTTAGTCTCTAAGGTGCCACAAGTCCTCCTTTTCTTTTTTCTCTAACTGAAGTTCTTGAGAAAATAAGTGGAGGCAAAATACTTAGGTGTCAACAGGAGCCTGTGGAATCGCAGGTCAGTTTAACCTTGTCAGGGCATCCCCACTTCCAATATTACAAATGAACAGCAGCACAACAACATTAATTTGTGCTTCTTGTTGATCACCACTGAGACCTCTTGAGTGCCATCCTGTCCCTCTTCTCTCCATCTATCAGTCACAGGATTGTGAACTACATGGGGCAGAGACCATGCTTTTTTCTCTGTTAGGAAAGCATTATGGACAAAGAAAAAATTAGGGCCAGATTCTGAATTTGGTCACAGGGTTGTAAATCCAGAGTGACTCTGAAGGTGGACAACAAGCTTTAAGAGCTGATTGGTAGTATACAAAGCAGGTTTATCTACTATTGATCTAAGATAGCGATGTACACTATGAAGTTATGTGCAAAGTTGCTAATAAAGGAAATCCAAGTACTGCATCAATTGCCAGAAAAATAGTAAGAGGTTCCCAAACTGAAGTCCATGGACCACCAGTGTTATATAGTATTTGTATCACTGTAGCACTCAGGAACCCCACTCATTGATCAAGACCCCATTGTGTTTTCTATGGATTACTTCCTAGTTGTCTTTGGAAGAGAGATGGTCACATGGGTCTCAATTCAGCAAAGCATTTAAGATCCTGCTTACCCCCCCGGGCACATAGCAATCTATTCTGTTCCAGTTCATAGATTCATAGATTCATAGATATTTAGGCCAGAAGGGACCATTATGATCATCTAGTCTGACCTCCTGCACAATGCAGGCCACAGAATTTCACCCACCACTCCTAAAAAAGACCTCACACCTATATCTGTGCTAGTGAAGTCCTCAAATTGTAGTTTGAAGACCTCAAGGAGCAGAGAATCCTCCAGCAAGTGACCCGTGCCCCATGCTACAGAGGAAGGCGAAAACCTCCAGGGCCTTCCAATTTGCCCTGGAGGAAAATTCCTTCCCGACCCCAAATATGGCGATCAGCTAAACCCTGAGCATATGGGCAAGATTCATCAGCCAGATACTACAGAAAATTCTTTCCCGGGTAACTTGGATCTTACCCCATCTAAAAACCCATCACAGGCCATTGGGCCTATTTACCATGAATATTTAATTACCAAAACCATGTTATCCCATCATACCATCTCCTCCATAAACTTATCGAGTTTAATCTTAAAGCAAGATAGATCTTTTGCCCCCACTACTTCCCTCGGAAGGCTATTCCAAAACTTCACTCCTCTGATGGTTAGAAACCTTCGTTTAATTTCTAATCTAAATTTCCTAGTGGCCAGTTTATATCCATTTGTTCTTGTGTCCACATTGGTACTGAGTTTAAATAATTCCTCTCCCTCTCTGGTATTTATCCCTCTGATATATTTATAGAGAGCAATCATATCTCCCCTCAACCTTCTTTTAGTTAGGCTAAACAAGCCAAGCTCCCTAAGTCTCCTTTCATAAGACAAGTTTTCCATTCCTCGGATCATCCTAGTAGCCCTTCTCTGTACCTGTTACAGTTTGAATTCATCCTTCTTAAACATGGGAGACCAGAACTGCACACAGTATTCCAGGTGAGGTCTCACCAGTGCCTTATAGAACGGTACTAAAACCTCCTTATCCCTACTGGAAATACCTCTCCTGATGCATCCCAAGACGACATTAGCTTTTTTCACAGCCATATCACATTGGCAGCTCAGTCATCCTATGATCAACCAATACTCCAAGGTCCTTTTCCTCCTCCGTTACTTCTAGTTGATGTGTCCCTAGCTTATAACTAAAATTCTTGTTATTAATCCCTAAATGCATGACCTTACACTTCTCACTATTAAATTTCATCCTATTCCTATTACTCCAGTTTACAAGGTCATCCAGATCCTCCTGTAGGGTATCCCTGTCCTTCTCTAAATTAGCAATACCTCCCAGCTTTGTATCATCTGCAAACTTTATTAGCACACTCCCACTTTTTGTGCCCTGGTCAGTAATAAAAAGATTAAATAAGATTGGTCCCAAAACTGATCCTTGAGGAACTCCACTGGTAACCTCCCTCCAACTTGACAGTTCACCTTTCAGTAGGACCCATTGTAGTCTCCCCTTTAACCAATTCCCTATCCACCTTTCAATTTTCCTATTGATGCCCATCTTATCCAATTTAACTAATAATTCCCCATGTGGCACAGTATCAAACGCCTTACTAAAATCTAAGTAAATTAGATCCACTGCGTTTCCTTTATCTAAAAAATCTGTTACTCTCTCAAAGAAGGAGATCAGGTTGGTCTGGCACGATCTACCTTTTGTAAAACCATGTTGTATTTTGTCCCATTTACCATTGACTTCAATGTCCTTAACTACCTTCTCCTTCAAAATTTTTTCCAAGACCTTGCATACTACAGATGTCAAACTAACAGGCCTATAATTACTTGGATCACTTTTTTTCCCTTTCTTAAAAATAGGAACTATGTTAGCAATTCTCCAATCATACGGTACAACCCCTGAGTTTACAGATTCATTAAAAATTCTTACTAATGGGCTTGCAATTTCTTGTGCCAATTCTTTTAATATTCTTGGATGAAGATTATCTGGGCCCCCCGATTTAGTCCCATTAAGCTGTTTGAGTTTCGCTTCTACCTCAGATATGGTGATGTCTACCTCCATATCCTCATTCCCATTTATCATGCTACCATTATCCCTAAGATCCTCTTTAGTCTTATTAAAGACTGAGGCAAAGTATTTGTTTAGATATTGGGCCATGCCTAGATTATCCTTGACCTCCACTCCATCCTCAGTTTTTAGCGGTCCCACTTCTTCTTTCTTTGTTTTCTTCCTATTTATATGACTATAGAACCTTTTACTATTGGTTTTAATTCCCTTTGCAAGGTCCAACTCTACTTGACTTTTAGCCTGTCTCACTTTATCCCTACATATTCTGACCTCAATAAGGTAGCTTTCCTTACTGATCCCTCCCTTCTTCCACTCCCTATATGCTTTCTGCTTTTTCTTAATTACCTCTCTAAGATGCTTGCTCATCCAGCTTGGTCTACAACTCCTGCCTATGAATTTTTTCCCCTTTCTTGGGATGCAGGCTTCCGATAGCTTCTGCAGCTTTAATTTAAAATAATCCCAGGCCTCCTCTACCTTTAAACCCATAAATTCTTCAGTCCAATCCACTTCCCTAACTAATTTCCTTAATTTTTGAAAGTCAGCCCTTTTGAAATCAAAAACCCTAGTTGCAGATTTATTTTTGTTAATCCTTCCATTCAGTTTGAACTGAATTAGCTCATGATCACTTGAGCCAAGATTATCCCCTACAACCATTTCCTCTATGAGGTCCTCATTACTCACCAAGACCAAATCTAAAATGGCATCCCCTCTAGTCGGTTCAGCAACTACTTGCTGAAGGAATCCATCAGCTATCGCATCTAGGAAAATCTGAGCCCTATTATTATTACTAGCACTCGTCCTCCAGTCTATATCTGGGAAGTTAAAGTCTCCCATGATCACACAGTTTCCATTAGTATTTACTTTATTAAAAACATTAAAAAGGGCTCTATCCATATCCAAATTAGATCCCGGCGGTCTATAGCACACCCCAAGCACTATCCCAGGGGAGGCTCTAATAGTTTTCTTCCCCAATTTAATTGTTGCCCAGACAGACTCAGTCATATCCATTTCATCGCTTCTTATTTCTTTACATTCTATCTCATCATTGATATAGAGTGCTACTCCACCACCTTTACCTTTATTTCGGTCTTTCCTAAACAGCACATACCCTTCAATACCTGTAGCCCAGTCATGACTACTATTCCACCAGGTCTCTGTTATACCTATAATATCTGGTTTCAGAGTAGCAGCCGTGTTAGTCTGTATTTGCAAAAAGAAAAGGAGGACTTGTGGCACCTTAGAGACTAACCAATTTATTAGAGCATAAGCTTTCGTGAGCTACAGCTCACTTCCTCAGATGCATATCGTGGAAACTGCAGTTTCCACGATATGCATCTGAGGAAGTGAGCTGTAGCTCACGAAAGCTTATGCTCTAATAAATTGGTTAGTCTCTAAGGTGCCACAAGTCCTCCTTTTCTTTCTATAATATCTGGTTTCACTTCCTGCACCAGTAACTCTAGTTCCTCCATTTTGTTACCTAGGCTCCTTGCATTAGTGTACAAACATCTTAATTTTTGCTGTTTGGCCTCACTCACATTCTGTACCCTATTAGGCACGGTTATTTTACTACCAGTATAACCTATTAGACTTGTATCTACACTGCCCTTCCTCCTACCTACAGCTGTATCCACTCTTACTTCATTTTCTTTCCACTCTATGCTAAATTCTGGCGTGGAGATTACCTGGACATCTCCCAACCATCTCCCCCAAATTCCTAGTTTAAAGCTCTCTTAATCAGTTGTGCCAGCCTCCATCCTAGAAGTCTATTTCCTTCCCTACTCAGATGAAGTCCATCCCGAGAGAACTGTCCTCTATCCATGAATGCCTCCCAATGGCCATACATCCCAAAGCCCTCCTTATAGCACCACTGCCTAAGCCATCTATTGATAGTCATAATCTTGTCACACCTTTGTTGCCCTTCTCTAGGAACAGGCAGAATCCCACTAAAGATCACCTGAGCCTCAATTTCCTTAAGCGTCCTCCCCAGCCTAGCATAGTCTCCCTTAATACTTTCCAGCGAGAATCTAGCCGTATCATTTGTTCCCACATGAAGGATAATTAGGGGATTCTTTCCCGCTCCCTTTAGAATCCTTTTCAACCTCAGGTCTACATCCCGTATCTTAGCACCTGGAAGACAGCACACCCTCCTATTTTCTGGATCAGCTCTGGTTACAGGCCTATCTATTCTTCTCAGTAAAGAGTCCCCAATCACATAGACCTGCCTTTTCCTAGTGACGGTGCTATTCTCCAGTCTATCCCCTGTTCCCTCTGGCTGCAAGTTTTTTCCATTCCCATTCTCCCTTGTAATCCTTTTTAACCCATCCTGTATCCTCCTGGGGCTCATATTTGGTGTAATCTCCATTAACTCTTCCCCTTTTCCTATAGGACTAACCGCTCTTCTCTTCTTCCTTGCCCTGTCACCTTCAGTGACTACCTGCTGAGCCCCTTCTTCATTTTCCAACTCTGCAAACCTATTCTGAAGCTCTATTTCTCCTTCACTAGCCCGTCTTTTCCTCTGCCTAGTTCTTTTAGTCACATGCTTCCACTGACCACTTTCCTCACCCAGTCTCCCCTCAGAATTCCCTAGTCCTGCTTCCATCTGCAAGTCTGAGCTTTTCCCTTCAGATACCTCATGTCTTTGCTCCATAATCTGCTCAAACCCCTTCCTAAACTCTACCAGACTTTCCACCTGCATCTCCAAACCTCTAATCTTTTCCTCCATCAGCTCTATCAGACAGCATTTCATGCAGACAAAACTCTTACCAGGTGCCCCCTCCAGGATCATGTACATACCACAGCTTCCACATCCAGTCATCTTCATTGTGTCATCTGCTACATGGGTCACTCCCACTGCCACCTCTGAATCTGTCATAGCCTTCCCACCTAAATCCTGTTAATCAGGGAAACATAAACCACACCAAAACACCACCACCCACGGCAAAACCAAACCCCACACAAGCACCACAAGACAAACTCCCCTGTTTACAGCTCTGTTTGCTAGCTCCTGTGCTGCTGCAGCTGTCTGTACCACTGCACGACTGGCTGCTACCTTTATAGGACCCCTAGTCAGTGAAGCCCCGCCCCCTAATCAGGGCTCAGCTTCTCTCCCAGCACAAAGCCCCTACAAGCCTCTACACATACAGATACTACCAATACAAAACCAAACACACACAAATACCTTCTCCTCTAACAGAACTCCCACTCAAACTCCCCTGTTTACAGCTCTGTTTGCTAGCTCCTGTGCTGCTGCCTGACTGGCTGCTACCTTTATAGGACCCCTAGTCAGTGAAGCCCCGCCCCCTAATCAGGGCTCAGCTTCTCTCCCAGCACAAAGCCCCAGTTCTTGTACTACAGTGATCACCATAGTATTTGAGCACCAATGGGACTTAACCACACATTTGAAATTAAGCACATGATTAAGCGTCATGGTGTACTGGAGCCACAGGACAATTCGCTTTTCAGGTATGGCTCATTTTGTGAAAAAGTCCAACGACCCTGTATTAGCATTTCTCCACCCCACCCCACCCCTCCCGGCAGGAGCTTTTCCTGCTTTGTGTATGACAGTGCAACAGAGAGGATAATTTAAGCAACCTACATTCTTTGAGCAAATCCCAACTCCTCCCTAGTGGTATATAATGTATGTAATCAACTGCTGTGATTTCACATTATCCAAATACTTGAGTCCAATTTAAAAACAAAGACCCTTTCAGACCATGTGATGTCTTCCCTTTAGAGTGAAGCTATGTGGAATGTATGTCCTCATTTGAGCCTTTTAGCCATGCAGGGCTGTAAGGGTTTTGTTCATCATATTTATTTGACAGAGCTACAGAGACAGCCCTTCTCCATACTTTTGTTCTGTACAGTTTGCAGGCTCTTTTATGCCAGCACTTTTAGGGAACTGAATTCCGCTTAGGACCTGACCCAAAGCCACTGAAGTCAATAGGAGTCTTCCCATTGATCAGGCCCTTGAACTGCAGCATAATAATTTGAGCAGTTTGAAAAAAGTTTCTGCCTAAAATGTTTCATTGCAATAGTTTGATCTCATTTCACTACATCTTTGTTTTGCACTTTTAAACATTGTGTTCCCAGAATACCACAGTTTTCTCTTTCCCAAAAATCAGCTTTCATTTTCTAATGTAATTGTCCCACAAAGAGAACAGAAGCAAGGGCAGAAATAAATGGAAATTGGCCAGTGGAAATAAGTAAAAAGCATGTCCATCCCCCAACCAAGAGAGAGCTAGAGAGGACTGGAACATATTGCAATACTCATCATTATTTAATGTTTTTCACTTTTATAGGGCCATCGATCTGATGATCTCACTGTGCTTTATAAACATTCATTAATTATCTTTCTCCACACCCGTGGCGGGCAGGAGGTGGGAAATATTATTGGGGAAGAGTTTCAGACGTCCCTCAGGAAGTTTAGGAGCACAAATCCCATTGACTTTCAATAGAACTTGTATTCAGCTCCCTGAGATGATGTTGCAAATCCCGTGATTATTGTCCCCATTTTACAGCTAGGGAAATGGAGACACAAATAAATTGATTTGTGTAAGATTACACAGGACGAACTGGGAATAGAAAAGAACCTGAATTCATGTTAAATAACAATTGTCAAAGTGAGTGAACAAAGCACAGTTTGAAAAACTAGGAGTAGAATCCATATCAGCTGACCTCATTAACCACCAGACCATCCTACTTCTTCCCCTTCAGTTCTTCCTGCCTGATTCATTAAACTGATGGCAACTGTGAAGGGGCCTATTTCTTCAGATCTTATCTAAGTGGTTATTATAGTACCCTGGCCTTTTAACAGCCCAGTTTCCTGGCTCTCCACGTCTCTGACAGCTACTCTTTTTCCCTATAGTTCTCTCTCTCCAATGCCTGACAATGTGGGCTTTCAGAAGTATGGCCTTCTCCTCCCCACCTTGTAGAGAAGAAGGGAAATAAACATCCCTTCTGCTATTGTCCAGCAATCTTACCACTACTCCATGGGGCCTCTGGATCCATTCATTGGGTAGCTCCTTGTCAGGCTACTCTGGAGGAACCTCCTTGTGATAGTCCCCAACCTCTCTAGCTAGTCAGCCACTTAGTCACAGCTGAGGAAGTAACTGTTCCAGCCATTCATCCCACGGTGACTGCTACAGTGTGGGGTTTATACACACCATCACCGCAACAAAACCAGATTTCATAATGGAAACAAACATTGATTAAAGGAACCAAAGATTTGGATAAAAAAAGAAAAGGAGTACTTGTGGCACCTTAGAGACTAACAAATTTATTTGAGCATAAGCTTTCGTGAGCTACAGCTCACTTCATCGGATGCATACTGTGGAAAATACACAAGATGTTTTTATACACACAAACCATGAAAAAATGGGTGTTTATCACTACAAAAGGTTTTCTCTCCCCCCACCCTACTCTCCTGCTGGTAACAGTTTATCTAAAGTGGTCACTCTCCGTACAATGTGTATGATAATCAAGGTGGGCCATTTCCAGCACAAATCCAGGTTTTCTCCCCACCGCCCCACCCCACAAACCCACTCTCCTGTTGGTAATAGCTTATCTAAAGTGATCACTCTTCTTACAATGTGTATGATAATCAAGGTGGGCCATTTCCAGCACAAATCCAGGGTTTAACAAGAAAGTCTGAGGAACATCTATGTAAAAGAATAAATGGACACAAATCAGATGTCAAGAATTATAACATTCAAAAACCAGTCGGAGAACACTTCAATCTCTCTGGTCACTCGATTTCTGATTTCAAAGTGACTATCCTTCAACAAAAAAACTTCGAAAACAGACTCCAACGAGAGACTGCTGAATTGGAATTAATTTGCAAATTGGACACAATTAACTTAGGCTTGAATAGAGACTGGGAATGGTTGAGTCATTATAAAAAAATAACCTATTTCCCCTTGTTTATTCCTTCCCCCTCCCCCCCCCCACTGTTCCTCAGACGTTCTTGTTAAACCCTGGATTTGTGCTGGAAATGGCCCACCTTGATTATCATACACATTGTAAGGAGAGTGATCACTTTAGATAAGCTATTACCAACAAGAGAGTAGGGTGGGGGGAGAGAAAACCTTTTGTAGTGATAAACACCCATTTTTTCATGGTTTGTGTGTATAAAAACATCTTGTGTATTTTCCACAGTATGCATCCGATGAAGTGAGCTGTAGCTCACGAAAGCTTATGCTCAAATAAATTGGTTAGTCTCTAAGGTGCCACAAGTCCTCCTTTTCTTTTTTTGCGAATACAGACTAACACGGCTGTTACTCTGAAAGATTTGGATGTCTCCCATGCACAACTTAAAGAAAAAACAACCGCAACAAAATAGGAAATAGCCCTGTAGGTGTATGCCAGCTGTCGGGCCTGTACTAACAATGCTTTTAATTAGTGGTAATGAGTTAGCAAAGTCCCATACGTTTGTAACCAATTTTTGTTTATAATCATGATCTCTTAAAGACAATAGCTGATTACAAACGACTAACGAGAAGTGTGGAAATGTCAATTAAAAAAAACATAGTTCTAATCAGCCCATGTCCCCTTAATGTGGTACAGCCGTTACAACTAACTGCAAGCTTATTTTCTGAAAGGCACAAATACTGGTTGAAAGAATAGAGCAAGCCAGATTGTTGTTTATTGATTTCAAATGAGGAAACCAGGAGAAGAGAAGCTCTGGCCCCTGTCCATCTGCATTTTCAAAGGGCTGCACAAGATCTAGCAACACAACATCCTTAAGGCTGGTCTGCGCCACAGAATGTTACCATGTCCAAACTCACCTGCATTAGGTGGTAAAATGATGTAGAGTTTAGTGGTCAGGGTGTTGTATTTTAACTGTCCACAGATTTTGTATTTAGGGGCAGGAAGAGAGGGAAGCCCTGGCATTGAGAAAAAATGTCCTTTGCTTGTAGCATAAGCACAGTTAATCAGTGAGAGAGAATAAATATGAAACCCTGTGACACCATTTTTGCAGAGCAGAATTGCACCATAGGGAGTGGAATTGCTAGACTCTGAAAGGAGTCCCAGTAATCCATTTCTGTGAGGATGGTGTCCCCAACTTTAGGCACAGAGACAACCAGATTTAAAGAGGAGTAGGAGTGCAGAGTGCAAAGGGGAAAATGAGCAATTCTGAGGCTTTAACATAAGGTCCTTTTTAAGAACTCTCTTCTCTGTTAAATATTACAGTCTTTTGCATTTTGTGTGTGTGTATGTGTGTGTTAATTAGTTAAGTTAGAAAGAGCACTGTTTCTTAAAATGAATTACCTTTTTGGAGGTGGAACGGTAACTGGAAAGTTATGCCCATTGAGCATGCAGTAAATAATACCCTAAAACTTCCTTAAATTAAATATATCACCCCTGTTAAACCTTTTAAGGAAGCGCTTTTCTATTCATCATGAGTTAAAAACCACATGACTATTATACACACTCTCTTTTGCTGAAGGCCGTGAGAGG
Organism: Lepidochelys olivacea; assembly: GCF_965140295.1. Taxonomy (NCBI): domain Eukaryota; kingdom Metazoa; phylum Chordata; order Testudines; family Cheloniidae; genus Lepidochelys; species Lepidochelys olivacea. The sequence goes on from NC_140412.1 coordinate 15,601,289, forward strand.
AACATTGTATTTAGTCATTTCCACCTGACAGCACCAGTTTAGCTTGTGATCATCTCCCACAAGTTCATGCTGTTCTGAGACATAACTAACAATATTGATGTGACTGAGGCATATACACACGTAGGCAAACAAAACAGAAATGGAGCTTTCTTTTTACAGTCTATTAGAAATATTTGGGACAACTTGTGTAGCTCTCTTGTTAGAAGTCTGGACCCTGATATTGCAAATTGCATCCACATAGAAGGGTTTACAAAATCAGGGCTATGGTTAGCAGTAGAAAGCTTGTGTGGTCCATCAGCTGTGTTCCGAGTCCCATCTATTGCTTCAGAGGAGCATTTTCTAGGTGTATGTCTTCATTGTAGAATTAGGTCAGGTTCTTACCTGCATGTTGCCCCCAAAGCCCTCCTGTCCACCCACTAAACCCTCACACCTGAGTTAAGTGGTGTTGGACTTGCTGGCCCAGCTAGGGCTGCAAGTTTGAGCACGGGTTCCACTTTCACTCAGGCTGGTAACCTGCCCCCTTTTGCAGTCTGCAGTTAAGGTGCAGGCTAAGCCACTCAAGTGCTGGTCGTCCTCCATTGCCTTCCCACTATTCCCCTTGAGTGCCCAGAAGGATAGACAAGTTCCCCCACAATTCACTGGGAGTGAATTCATAGAGTGGCTCGGTTTACTGCAGCCCAAAGAACTATGGGAAATGCCCCCAGAAGTCCTAGTAATACACAACTGGGGGAGGGCAGCAGCAGTGGGGATGAGGTCACTCAGGCAAAGCTTTGCGGTGATACTGCTCACAACCAGGCTAGGCTAGCCCAGTTGCCTGGGTTCTGATCACCTGGGCTAACTCTGCAGGGAAGGACATTCCACTTGGGCTCCCTTTGTGGGTGTGTTTAATATGGCAACTGGCAGGTAGGTGTCACCATTTTCTGCGGTCGTTTTGACTTCCCACTGGAATATTTTCATTGCCAGGGACGGACTCAAGCAGTGGGGTGGTGGTAGCACAGACATGCCTTCATTTAACATCGTGCAGGAGAGTTAGGACTGTATTTCAGACAGCACTGCAAGAGAAGGGGCCGCATTAACAGACAGACTGATAAAGGTGTCTTTCCCACCTCCACCCTGGCCCGTAAAGCTGGCTGGGTGCCTAGGGCAGAGCCTCCAGGTAGGAATAGAGGGAGTTTGGATCACGTCTTAAAGCCTTTTCCCACCCCTGTATCTTCCCCTCAGCCAGTGCAGGAGCTCTGCACAACCCCAAGCCGAGGCAATGTGTGAATCACGCATTCTGGCTCCATGAGTTTGCTCCAGGCTGAGAGCAATGGCATTACACGGCTAACTACACCCTGGCTGCAAACGCTCAGCCAAAACAGGGTGAGTAAACTCCCTGGAATCGATATATACAGCGTGCTCTCATCTGCAGTAAAAACCGAGGGTCAAATTCTGCCCTTGATATCACCCATCCAGCCCCATCGATTTCCAGAGCGTTGCAGGAATTTAAATGAGGGCAACAGTGGGGCTTTCACGCTTTTTTCTTTTCATTTTCTATCTTTACAAAAAAAAGAAAAGCCTCTGCCAATGTGAACCACCCCCCGGTGATAAGAGACAGCGCGAGCAGCACTCAGAACTCATTTAAATTGGTCGAGAGCCAAAGAGCTGAGCAGGCCTAGAGCCAGAGTGTCCTAATGCACTGGGAGAAAATGGCCATCTTTTTCAGAATTACATCCAGTAATTAGATCATTATTAAGGCACGGGGTCATTTCACAGCATGGACATATTCATCTTGGATTTTAGAAAAATGATATAAAGTGCAGTTCATAGTGCTGTTTAAATAAAGAAGTAATTTGACTGCCTCTATAACACTGGCAAAGTCAGAATAAAGCCAAAGCCCCATGTCTTCTCATAACAAATGACTGGCTTTTAAAGGCTAACGTGTATTCTGTGGTAGGATTACTGACAAATACGAATGCATGTGACATGTTTAGTGCATGGCAAATGGAGTTGGCCTACATGATGTATGATGACTGGGTAGTGACTGTAAATGATACTCTGTTTGCATATCTGAGCAAAGCAAAGAACAGCCATTCGGCCTTTCCCTCTAAATGCCAACCCCTACTGCCTGTCCTGTACTTTCAGCTCTCTCCAGCTACAGCCTGAGTGAAGAAGGAGATTTGAGGAGCAGAGAGGAGAGAAGGAGGTGGAGGACTCAGAGGAGGGTAAGGTAGGAAGAAATATTTATATTTGACTCTTTATTCCCCTTATTTCCCCCAGCCAAGTTCTTGTTAACATTGCCAAATCCCACCCCTTTTCCGTCTGTTCTTATTACTCCCACCCTCTCTTCTCCCCAGACTCCCACCCTCTCTTTTCTCCAGGCTTCAGTCAGATTGCAGCTGCTAAAGTTCTGTTGGTCTCTTGCCCTTCTTAGAGTCCCTTGTCTGGCTTCTGGTTATTTGCCATGTCAGATTCAAGCTCCTTGTCTTCACCTTCAAAGCCTTTCCAGCTCTCATCACCAGCTGCATCTCTGATCATTTCCTCTCTCCCCCACACCACCACCTAACATGCCCCCACATAGTTCCTCAGTCTTCTCTCCAGTTCCTTTCATCTCCTCCAACTCTTCTTGTCCTTACACTTGCTTTCATGTTGCCTTCCAGCACCTGTCCAGGAAATCTTCCTCCAACTCCCTCCTTAAAACCTATTCCTCTTGCTACGTTGTTTTCCTCACCTCTAATCTCCTCACATGCTTCTCCACCTAAACTATTGCTCTGTGTCTTGTCTCTCCTTTGACTGTGTGCACCTCAAGACAAGAAATGCTCACTCAGTGAACATGCCACATACATTTGAGCTTCTTCTAGGAGAGTGGCTATAACGATAACTTGCGGGACCTGATATAATTGTATTTGCTCTCTGCTGCACTCACTGCATGATATTGGTCTTCAATACACTGTATTCAAAATGGGAGTTAGCAGCGACCTTTTACTCTAAGAACATTATTGTATTTACAATCTCTAACCTACTAGTTGTGAGTTGTGGGGAGTTCTATTCTGAGAACAGATAGGCCTGAACCATGCAGTTTAGAACTAGATTCAGATCTGGATCCACATTCTGCCAGAGTTTGAAGAGATGTATTCCAACCTTGTGTTCCAGTTTGAAGTTGTTTCTGACTCTGAGCTTCCCGAAAGTTCGGGAAGGGGTGGATTTGGATTATAGTACGTTGAGGTGTAGGCTGTGGTCTTCCACTTGCTCTTCTATCACCAAGTAACTTACAGCTTTCCACGCAAAGTCAACTGCATCCTAAATCATCTTTCCAGCCACCTGGGACAATCCCAATACTGAGTTGTAGATACAGTAAGATCAAATGCCTAGCACTGTGTAAGGGACTGGCCACATCTGAAATGCTATGCGCCGCTCTCGCCACATGGAAACGGAGAAGAGACACTGCAGAAGGGCACTGTAGTAGAGGGACACCAGAATTTTTATTTAAAAAGTCTTGAGAAACTAAGTTATTTCTTCTTTAGAAAAGAGAAGACTCACAGGGGACTCAAAGGAATGCAGAATACTGAAGGAAATCCAGAGAATGTAGGCTACATGGTTATTTGACCCAAGGTCAAGAACAAGAGCAAGGAAGCATGAACCTGAAATAAGGAAAAAAGAAAAGGAGCTCACGAAAGCTTATGCTCAAATAAATTGTTTAGTCTCTAAGGTGCCACAAGTACTCCTTTTCTTTTTGCGAATACAGACTAACACGGCTGTTACTCTGAAACTTGAAATAAGAAAAAGGCAGGTAGAAAAGAATGTAAAATATGAGTGGGGGAGGGGAACCCCAAGAGAGCAACAATAGTTTTCAATTAAGGAAAACAAAGAGGAATGAAGCAAATTCTGCAGCCTATTTGGAGGACAATAAGTTGCAGTATAATTGCTGCTAATTCCATGGCGTGGCGGAGCTGACAGCACTTTCAAGGGTTATTTAAAGTTATGGTAAAATACCACACTTAGCACAACTCCACTGGGAAAAAATGGCTATTCCACTGTTGTGCATACCTTAATAACCATTCATGGGACTCTTTAATATGCACAGGGCTTTACAACTCCTGGACCAAAGTTTGCCTTCTTCTACACCACTCAGGCCTAGGTGCATCAATGGGACTTAGGTATGCTGTTGTCTAGTGGAATTAATAACCCAGACTCCCTACAGTGAGTCATTGAAATAGATTTAGCAAATTACACTTACTCTACGCAATAGGAAACTCCATAGTAAGAGGAAGCTCAATCCAGGGCAATGTGAAACCCAACAATTTCAGATTGCATGGTTTTAGTGGCTCAAACCCAAGGGATTTAGTTTAGTCACAGCTTCATGCAAACCCAACATTTCATGAACAACTGAAGCAAAATCTAGTGGAACTCATCAGTTTCACATCAGGACTGGTGAGATTTACCAACTTCTTGTAAAAGGCCCGAGACGCCCTTTTCACTTCACATAGATGCTTTCAGCTAGAGCTGGTCAGGAATTCTTCCAGGAAATGTTTTTTTTTCAATCAGTAAATGCAAGTTCATTGAAATCAAAACATTTCTTGTCTTCTTGCCAGCCCTATTTTCCAGGTGTTTGGTTTTAACAAAACTTTTGTCGGGAAAGATTTTTCAGGTCTGGGGGTAGTAAGCGAGGCGAGAGATAGAAAGAGAGAGAGAATACACCTCACTGTAAAATAGCCAATAGCCCTAGGGTGAGGGCACTCACCTAGGATGTGGGAGACCCAGCTTCAAGTCTCTGTTCTGAACCCTAGTTATGAACCAGAACCCCCTGGTACTAGGTGCTGTAAAAAAGATGGTCCTGCTCCAAAGAGCATGCAATCTAAATATAAGATGAGAAAACAGATTGCTCCAGACAAAGGGGGAATACAAGGAAACAAGGAGATAATATTGATCAGCACTGGACTTATCACACCAGCAGCCAAACTGTTGTCAAGGTTTTTTTCTTGGCCTCATGGAAAAGGAGAGTTTTAAGGAGGGATTTGTAGCAGGATGAGGTTCCTTTGAGGGTGTCTCCCAAGAGAGAAGGGCAGCATGGGAGAAAGCATGAAGGTGCTTGTTTGAAGATTTAACAGATGGGTGATGGAGGCTGCATCATTGCCAGAATTGGGGCAGGAGTTGACATTAAAATAGTGAATGAGACACAATAAGTTGGATGAGTCTAGGTCTTGAAGGTCCTTGAAAGTGAAGGCAGGTGCTTATGTTTGGGTCTTTAGGAGCTTGGGCTGCCTGCCCACCATGCACTCAGCAAATGCAGGCTTGGAAATACTCTTCCATCCCCTCTGATGCTCAGATGGCACCATAGAACATTAGCGAGGGTCTGGCTCCCGTTTTGAAGGAAAGGGATATACCTTATCTAAATTCAACCCCATGGTTTCTAGTTATCCTATATGAAGTCTTTGAAGATCAACTTGTTCTGTTTAAAGCTGCTGTCTCAAGTATATAGGGGGGTCATAGCTTGTGAACTGCAAAACTGCAACATTTTAGTGTTGTTTTGGTAGTATCCAAAAGTTTGGTTGCTTCTCTGAGCTATACACATGCTCTGAGCTTGCAAAAGTGGGCTGGAGACCTCACAAAATCAGCCTTTCTTCAAATATTGTGGCACTCTGGTTCCAGTTCTCATCAGCATCTTGAGATGCAAAGATGTACAAAAATGAAAAAACACATTATCTGTGTGGCACATGAGATGCCAGATTTCTCAGATCGATCTCCAATCAGTAGTTAATACAAAACTGTCATGGATAAAAACTGTCCCAATGATGTAACGCTTTCATCATGTGTTTCACTGGATGAGTGTGTCGTCACTCAACACTGCGGAGTTTCTCTGGCACCCGACAATAGTGCAGTTAGCTCCAGCGTCTTTATGCAGGTTCAGCTCAGATCAGTTGAATTAATTTCTCTTAATAAAACCAGTTATTTTGTAACTTGCCTCCACATTTCTTAAATATGCCAAATGCGACATTGCATATATTTCAAAATCTGAAAAGAAATATCAGCTGAGATTTGCTTTTGAAAGTAAGTGAAAGCTCTGAGGAAATGGGCCTCTTTTTTTATCCAAACCAATTTCTCCATCCCTAATCACGGTGACTCTTTGGGGAAATACTCATCCTCCACGTGTGCTCCCTTGAAAGGAAAGGTTTTAGCTGTTTCCACTTTCCTCCATCCTTAATTAATGTAATAGTAAGTGAAACGGCAAAGTTCAAGTTCACTGTGGGTCCACTCAAGCAAAGCACTTACATGTGTAAGGAGCCGCAGTAACTTCAAAAGGGACTACTAATGCTTAAAGTTACACAAGTATGCAAGAGCTTTGCTCTGTTGGGGCCTAGGACTCCTAGATCTGAAAGCCATAATCCCAGACATATATCTCAGGTAGAGGGTCCATTTTGACTACCAGTGTTGTTGCAGGGATTTAGTAGATGAGAAGTGGATAATCTCTAAATTGTTCTTGTGATTCATCTACTATGGTGATGGGCCCAAAACAAGAATTTAGGCAGACAGATCTGCCAGCATTTAAGAATTCTCATGGAGTACCTAGAAGCTGCTGCACAGACTTGTCAGGGAGCTTATTCAGACTTAAAAGCAGTGGCAGGTCGTTCTTATATAACCCCAGCTTTTCTGCTCAGCTACTTGTCCAGAGCTGCCCCAATATATCAGATTGCTAGAGGTTGTGTGAGTGAAGCAGTCCCATAAAAAACTTTGTTCTTTTTAACAGCTGGATCGAAGCTCAATAATGCTAAGAGAGCTATTCAAAAGCATCTGTTTGCATGCAGCTCTCCGGTCAGCCATAGCCACAGGAAAGCTGTTCATTGCTGTTTTATAGACTTCTGTGTACAGTTGCATTGTTTCTTTGTAATTCTGACCTAGGGGCTGTATCCATTTCTCCCCAGGTGGTGTTTGCTAAGTATAACCTAACAGCCATGCAATGCAACCATAGCTTTTCAAGGACCCTAGTTTAATTACCCCAAGCCAGATAAATCAATGATCATGCTTATTGAAGTAACCGTCTCAATGTGCAGCACGTACATTCAATGGAATTGCTACTGCCAGGCATCTGTTAGCAAATGCATTTCACGTGTGGCACAGCACCACCTTCACTTACCCAACATCTCACCAATCTGAGGCCTTTACAATTTTCTATGACAGTGGTACTTTCCTTTTAGAGGAAAGTCCATGGGGTAGGGACCGTGCCTTTGACATGCTTATACAATGCTGGGCACACAAGCCAGACTCAATAGGTAATAAAATATTGTATATTACTTAGCATTTCTACAGTTCTTCCACCCGAGGGTCTCTGTTGTTTGTTATCTCCATCCATAAATAGCATCTTGCCCTGATCACACCTTCAAACCCTTGTGGCTGGTTAGCTAATGGATTCAAATCACTTTAGCATAAGACAAAAAGGAATGTTTATGTTGCTCTTCCCAAAGAAAAACATGTCCTTCATCACAGATTCATCAACTTTTTTTTGGCCTCAAGAAAAAGAAAAATAAGAAGTTCAGGAGATGAACCCAAGCAACAAAAGTCAGACCTGGATTTCAAACGCCCAAGAAGTTCGTCAGTGCTCAGACCTGAACATTTGGTTTATCCCATTACAAAGACAGAACTGTCTGCAGAATTGACACCCTGGTGCAGATTCCAAATGTCCTTCAACTTCATGGGGATTGGATCAGGAGGTTGGTTCAGACCCACCTCCATTTTTAAATAATTTACTTAGTACTGACTGAGCAGCTAACAATTCATTGCACATATTAGTGATTTTCCCCCCCTGCTCTTAATCTCAGGCAGGCCTAATTATATAGGGAAGCTCGTTTTATTTCTTGTACCCCTCCAAAGAATGAAAGGTGCTAGTCTGATTAGAAATAGACTATTCTGAGACTATCAGAAGCCCCTACTGCCAATAAAGCAATAAAGCATTTGGAAACACTTCCAATTGTGTATGCACTAAAATTCTATCTGGAAGTTCCAAACAACTTCTAAATAGCCAAGGAAAGAAGAGAAGTCCTTTTCATGTATTATGTTCTTCCGTCCTGAGTTGCAATATTATATTTTTTCTGCAATTCTGTGCACCAGGGAAGCTAAAAAGTTACAAAGTAGCAAAACCTGACTCTATTACAGCCAATGTAGTTTGACACTGCAATTACGCATACACATTTACTCTTGTCCACATACTGAACTCAAGCTGACAGTCTGGAATAGCGGGTGTCTGTTCTCAGACAAAGGAAGCAGACTGTATGCCTCATTGCTGTGATCTAATACACAGTGGTTGCAGAGTGCTGCTGCTTTGGGAACCATTTCTTGTTTCTGTTGATGTATTCAACAAAAATGATCTGAGAGGACCACTCATTCTGTTTCAGAAATAAAAGAATAATGCTTGGATATCAGATGACTGTCCAGCATAGTTTTTAAACATTAAAGGCTTTGATCTGTCTTTTCTCCTACAGCTGATTTAGACGAAGTTAAAAAATTTCATATGAATTACAAAAATCCTGCAGCAGTGAGTTCCAAAGGTGGTCATTCAGGCAGATAGAAAGTTTCAACAAAAGGATTAGACATTTTATTAGTGGCTAGGAGGCCATCAGTCATTGACACTCATATGTTGGGGACTATGGGCCTTGAACAGTGGTCTACAGGATTCTTACGCTCTAGTAACTTGAAACTTGCTATAAATTGGCCATATAGAAGCCAAGTCCTGATAGAGGACGCCAGTCCTGGAATCTGATTGCCAGAACACTGGTCCTGATTGGTTCACAGCTTCAATATAAACCCAGCACTGGAACAGGAAGATGTCCATGCAACTGGGATCACAATGCTTGTCTCCTGATACCTGACTCTTGGTTTTGCCCTCTGGCCTGTCTCAGACTGTGACCTGGTATCTGACCCAGTCTGATTCCCGACTCCTGCTCCAACCACTAGGTCACACTGCCCGTGCCCCAGTCATGACCGTTTGTGTGGACCACTTAGGCCACAAGAGTGGGCCTGGTGACAGTAGAATGGACCTGGCTAACCCATTGGGAGCACTGGACATGCTTGAGTGGGCCTCCACCTTCAGGTAGACAACCATGCTCTGCAGACCAAGGTCGTCCGGCTGACCTCAGAAAACCAGCTACCGCAGGAGCGAGTCACGCAGCTGTGTGCTGAAAATGCTGCACTCCAGACACTGCTTATGCAGCCCTGTTCCCTGATGCAGCTGCCAGAATGGTTTGATGCCAGCAATTTGTTGGTTTTGATGCTGGTTTATTGCCAGCAATTCTGTGGTTTTATAAAACAATGCTATAAACTGTTCATGATGTATCCTCAATCCTATGGTACTGATCATGCAAAGGTGAGCCTGGTCACCAGCCTGCTGACCGAGGATGCTCTAGACTGAGCCTCCACCTTCTTGGAATGTGACATCCCAGTACTGTTGAACTGGGAGGTCTTCCTCCAAACCCTGCTGGTATTCTTTGATGACCCGCACCAAACTCAGATGGTGGAAGCTGCCCTAAGGAAGCTCCGACAGGGGCAGGGTACCATGATGCCCTCTGGATGCCATCGTGGATCTTGCCATCTGTACAGGCAACTGAGTCCAGGAGCAAAGGGAGGGAAAAACAGGGATCTGGCAATGCCTCAACCCAGGTACTGTGACTTTTTCACCACTCTTTCCTGCTGAGCCAGTGCAGGTGGATGTGAGCTGTCAATGGCTCATGCCCATAGAAAAGAAATGATAATGCCAGCACCGTCTCTGCTTCTACTGCAACAAATCAGGTCACTCCAGCTCTGCCTGTCCCATATGAACTTCAAGGAGTCAGGGAAAAGAGCTTCCCGTCACTTCATTCCTCACTGAGACACAATTGGAGCCCCACCTGAGGGCTCACCACTCGCAGGTGCCAGTCCAGTTGCATATACCTGCGCTGCCCCTGCAAAATCCAGTCCTCATCAACTTGGGTCCAGCTGATTGCTTCATAGACGCAGAGGCAGCCCAGATGCTGTAGATTCCCCTGCAATGCAAGGCCACTCCTGACCTTATAGAGACTATTGGTGGTTCCCCTTTGTCTTCTGGACCAGTAACAGAGGAAACAACTCCCCTGGAGGCTGTGATTCAGGGGCACTGAGAAATGTTACAATTTGGCATGATCCAGTCTCCACACTTTCCCCGATCCTCATTATCTCTTGTCTGGCCCTCCATAACCTCATTTCGCGGCAAGCACAAGAGATCTGTTTTCCATTAGAGTTTTGTCAACAGCACTGTTGGGGATCAGTAGATCCTGTTCCAGCATCCAAACCTTGAGAGACTCAGGTGGGGGTGACTATCCAGGAACAACCTTCCATTGAAGCTACATCCAGACTCCCCTCAATATACCAATACTACACTGATGTTTTTGAAAAGAAGACTGCAGAGACCCTATCTCCGCACTGGGACTATCACTGCCCAATAGACCTGCAGGCGGGAGCCAAAATACCACAACCCAGAGAACTAAAACCTTTGAATGAAGTCTGGCCTCATGGAAGTCAATGGGAGTTTTGTCATTTACTTCATTTGGGCTGGATTTCATCCTTTCTCCTTTTTTTTTTTAAAGTGAGAAGTTCAGCCTTCAATAATCACATGACTCCCAGAGCTGAGGCTTTAACAAAAATATCAAATATCATGAGCCCTGTAATAAAATCCTGACTGCCAACACTGAGACTATGCTCTATACCAAGTGTTGTACCCTGTATTGCTGCTATCTGCCCATGTGGGGCAGTCCAGAAAGCACCATGAAGTCTCCCCTGGAGCCTTCTTTATTCCATTAGAACCCTCTGCACTTCCCTTCAGCACCTAGAGTGACTCAATCAAGAAACAGAAACACTGTTTCCACCAATTTATTCCAGGTGGGAATCTGGACCCTTAACAATCTGTCAGATGTAGCATGTGCGTGGCTATACCCTGGACCTATCACACACACACACACCTTTTTAAAAAAGAAACTTTGGAAAACCTTAAATCAGGCCCCAGGCAGCCTGAACCTGTGTGAGTGACACTTTTGTGGTAGATTCCCCCCCTAACACTTACTGACCTTGCTGATAATAGATTCATGGTTTCACAAGGATTTATTGTGCTCAAAGTGTTCCTGCAGTGTATTAAGCACAATCAGTCTTATCTTTAACATGAAAGTGACTGGCCTATCCTTGGTACCTGTTTTGTCTTCTTCTTCATCTTCTCCACAGAGTCTTAATGCAGTGAGAGCAAGAGCTAAAGGACATTGCACTTGCTCTTCAAGTTCATCTCCCCCTTTGTCCTCCCTCAAGGAAGGGAGAGTCACCTTCAAAATTCCATTGCTGTATTACAAACTGTGGTTTAATTGGGGTTCAACATTCCTGGGATTTTTTTTGTAGGGCTTGTAGTCATTGGGACAGATTCTGACCCATAATAACTCACCTATGTGCTGCTGCAATGGTACAAAGGAGCCTTGAAAGATGGTTTAGACAACTACATGGGGATTTCCCTAGTGTTATGGAATCCCTGAGTGGCACAGCGTCAGGATAATCAACTTTTATTCATTATTTGTCTAGAAGCCCATTAGGTTAGGTCAGTGGTAGACAACTTGTGGCCCGTGGGCTGCACATGGCCCATCAGGGTCATCCGATGGTGGGCCACGAGACAGTTTGTTTACATTGACTGTCCGCAGGCACGGCTGCCCGCAGCTCCCAGCGGCTGCGGTTCGCCGTTCCCGGAAAATGGGAGCTGCGGGAAGCAGAGCAGGCCACAGATTGTCCACCACTGACTTAACCTAATGGGCTTCTAGACAAATCATGCAAATAATGAATAAAAGATGATTATCCTGACACTGTGCCACTCAGGGATTCCCCAACAGGTTGCCCTGGAATAGGTGCTGTACAAACACATGGGCCAATGAGCTCACAGACTACACAGACAAGATAGACAAAGTATGGAAGAAAAAACAGAGACACAGAGAGGTGAAGTAACTTAACCAAGGCCACACAAACACAACAGTAGTTGGTCTGACAAATATGGCAATTTCCTGCAATATTCTTGAGAAAACTTATTGAATTAAGTCTAAGTATCTTTGGGGTCCATTGTATGAAATGCAAAGTTGATGTATTATTGTGGGCAGGATTGTATGTAACCTCTTCAGGGGAGAGATGTGAGGTGAGGCCTGGATGACTGAAGGACTATATTGAACAATGTCATGACAAGAGTCGACTTTTGGGACATATGTGTGAGGTGGATTTCCTGGGAAATACCTAGAGGGAGGTGAATGTAAAATCCCCACCTCCAGTTATGCAAAACCCCGGTCTTTTGAAGCTATGCCCTGAGGAGTGAGCCGTTGTCTGCTGATCACCTGTTACATTAGGCCAAGATCAAAGGCCCAAGCTGTATAAAGGAAAGACTGAACTATTTGTGTTGGTTTTGGTTCTGAATCTGAGACAGTTGTGAACTTGTAACCATGGAGAAAACCCAGTTGTGAGTTTTGAAGGACTGACACATACCAGAGCCCAGGGTTGGAGTTGGGTTGGGGGGCATGATCTCTGGAAAACTTTCTAACATGCATTTAGGTTATTGTGGGTTTTTTAAAAATATATTTACTCTGTAATGCTTTCATCTTAAGAACAAAAGTGCTTGCTTATAAAGAGTTGTGTGGTAACATATCACTGCTGGCAATTACAGCTGTTCATAGCCTCTGGACAGAAAGCAGAGTGCAAATGTAACCCAAACACCTCCTGGGTATGGTGTTCTGTCCCATTTAGTGGCACCGAGACCACTTAGAGAGTGAGATTAATGAGTTTGCTCTACAGCCATAGCTAACAGCCAGTGCACTAAGCTCTGGAGTTCCCAGGTTCAATCCCGTCCTATGACGACCGGAGTTTGTCGGCATTACACAAACAGTGGCCTATTTTGGCAGTCTGACTTCCTGGGAATATCAAAGTGTAGGCAGGAAACAGTGCAGTCTGGAAAAATCCTAGTCAGGAGGGAGAGAAATGATGTATCTTACCAAGAGAGGTGATGGCTGAGGATCAGGGAGCCTAGAGAGGGTGCCCTGGGTGGAGCATGGAGGGAAAATACAGGTGCAGTTGGCCTGAACTGTGACAGTTGGTCTGCAGGCTGCTGTGCTGACAGACTGGATGTGGGGTATGAGGTGGAGTTTAATAAGTCTATTTAATTTGTGTCTGGTTGGCATCTTTGTACTAGATGTTGTCTTAAACTTTTTGAAGTGTCAAGAACTTGAGATGGAAACTTTAAAAATAAATGTATTTTGCTCAGCTCTGTTGCCTACCCTGACACTGCAACCTAGTAAGCCTGCTAAGATGCACAGCAAATCCTAAGAACAATACCAGCACCTTGTAATTTAAATGAGAAAAGGTACCTTATATCTCTTTGACATTTGAGATGACACCAAATTTTGATACAGAGGGCGTAAGGGAGACTGCAGAACAGGCTCCAAAACATTAGAATGGTAGGTAATCTGAAAGTAATTTACCTTTGAGAGTGAAACCTTAGGACACAATCTGTCGTAAAATATGAGAAGAGTAGACAAAGTTGAATCTAAAGGTACAAACTACTTGAGCTCCATGTATAAGGAAAGAGCTCACAGAATGCAGTGGTACAAGGGTGTTAGACTTCAAGAAAACATGTTTGGAGAATTAAGAAGTGTAGTGAGCAAGTTGTAATGAGCTCAATGGAGGGGTTGTCAAGGTTCCTTCCCCACTCTGAACTCTAGGGTACAGATGTGGCGACCTGCATGAAAACCTCCTAAGCTTACTTTTACCAGTTTAGGTTAAAACTTCCCCAAGGTACAAACTATTTTATCCTTTGCCCTTGGACTTTCACTGCCACCAGCAAACGTTTAACCAGGTTACTGGGAAAGAGTTGTTTGGAAACGTCTTTCCCCCCAAAATCCTCCCAAACCTTGCACCCCACTTCCTGGGAATGTTTGGTAAAAATCCTCACCAATTTGCATAGGTGACCACAGACCCAAACCCTTGGATCTTAAGAACAATGAAAAAGCATTCAGTTTCTGAAAAGAATAATTTTAATAGAAGTAAAAAGAACCACTTCTGTAAAATCAGGATGGTAAATACCTTATGGGGTACTTAGATTCAAAACAGAGAATCCCTCTAGGCAAAACCTTAAGTTACAAAAAGACACAAAGACAGGAATATCCATTCCTTTCAGCACAGCTTATTTCCTCAGCCATTTAAAGAAATCAGAATCTAACGCATATCTATCTAGATTACTTACTAAATTCTAAGACTCCATTCCTGTTCTGTCCCTGGCAAAAGCATCACCCAGACAGAAAGACCCTTTGTTTCTCCCTCCCTCCAGCTTTGAAAGTATCTTGTTTCCTCATTGGTCATTTTGGTCAGGTGCCAGGGAGGTTATCCTAGCTTCTTAACCCTTTACAGGTGAAAGGGTTTTTCCTCTGGCCAGGAGGGATTTTAAAGGTGTTTACCCTTCCGTTTATATTTATGACAGGGGTCTTCTGAATCAGAACAACGAGGAGAGGCAGAGGCAATGTTATATCTCAGTCAGCTGAGATAAAACAGAAATCAGTTAAGCGGTGAATAATCACAAGTAAATCAGATTTCAGAGTAACAGCCGTGTTAGTCTGTATTCGCAAAAAGAAAAGGAGTACTTGTGGCACCTTAGAGACTAACCAATTTATTTGAGCATGAGCTTTCGTGAGCTACAGCTCACTTCATCGGATGCATACCGTGGAAACTGCAGAAGACATTATATACACAGAGACCATGAAACAATACCTCCTCCCACCCCACTCTCCTGCTGGTAAGTGGGGTGGGAGGAGGTATTGTTTCATGGTCTCTGTGTATATAATGTCTTCTGCAGTTTCCACGGTATGCATCCGATGAAGTGAGCTGTAGCTCACGAAAGCTTATGCTCAAATAAATTGGTTAGTCTCTAAGGTGCCACAAGTAAATCAGAGTTAGTTTTAGCAGGAACTATTGCTTAGTTACACTAAATAACAGTAGCTATTTACAGTGTATATTAACTACTATTATCTTAATTAAACTCACTTTAGAGGTAATTTACATTTATGAAATAACAGAATTTGTAATTAGATGATACAATGCGCTTGAACATAAACTCCAGTGTAAGACAGAGAAGAATAAAGTGGCAAAAAAGTAATATTCTTCAAGATTAAAAGAAGCATAAAGCAATCAACATAATGTTAATCAAGAAGCAACTGGAGCCAAAATCCTTGACCTCATCATTATCTTTGATCTTTAAATATTCATGGTAAATAGGCCCAACGGCCTGTGATGGGATGTTAGATGGGGTGGGATCTGAGTTACTACAGAAATTCTTTCCTGGGTATCTGGCTGGTGAATCTTGCCCATATGCTCAGGATTTAGCTGATCGCCATATTTGGGGTCGGGAAGGAATTTTCCTCCAGGGCAGATTGGAAGAGGCCCTGGAGGTTTTTCGCCTTCCTCTGTAGCATGGGGCACGGGTCACTTGCTAGAGGATTCTCTGCTCCTTGAAGTCTTTAAACCACAATTTGAGGACTTCAATAGCTCAGACATAGGTGAGAGGTTTTTCGCAGGAGTGGGTGGGTGAGATTCTGTGGCCTGTGTTGTGCAGGAGGTCAGACTACATGATCATAATGGTCCCTTCTGACCTTAGTATCTATGAATCTATTATGCAAAAGGAGCAGCTACTGTACATTAGGTACCATTTTACTGTCACTACAAAACTGAAATGAATTTAAAGAGACACTGCCAACTGATTTTGGGTCTCAAATTTAGATTTTTTTAAAAAAAGAAGGGGGGTCAGGAAACTTAATATGGATAGAAATGTTCCTATTTAAAAGGTTTAAATCAAAATACCTGTTTCACTGAAAGATGAATATTCCTATATGTCAATTAAAATCCAGACATAGCAGAATTGTGCAAGAGAGTATCAGGATGAGAATCAATAAGTGAAACTGACCAGAAAAAAGGAAGGGAAATCACCAGTTTGCTTTCACTATCCAGATAAGTAAAATCCAAAAAGCAAACAAATGCCATAAATAATGAAGAGTACATTAAATTTTCTTTCAGCTTGGCTAATTTAAGAGGAATCAGTGATGATCTCTGCTTTAACAGGAACCAAAAGGTAACCATCGTTTCATAAAAAATATGTATACCCATTTTTAGTTCAACTGGTTAGCCAGTGTTTGGGGCCTTGCAGGTTGTTTCCATTAAAGGAGAAATAGATGATAGAATCAGGTATTTCTTTGTGTACATTCTTTATAAATAAACAGGATTGTATCAAAGTCCTGTGTCCAAGAACACAGTAGGAATCAAACAACAGGAGGCAGTTTCTTTGTTCACAATTCCCAGCCTCTTTCCAGTCAGCAGTCTGCCCAAAAAGTTTTCTCTTGGCTTTCTTTCAAGGCCATGCTACCAGTGCTTCTCTTGTCTCCTGCTGGCTTTTTGCTCCTGGCTGCTTCTGACTCACAGACACACACAACTGTATCAAATATTATTCACCTCTGCATTTGCATTCAGCCCAGCTCAGCTCCTACTACAGCCTTGTTTTGGTGATATGTGATTTGGGCAATGGCTTTTATTGTTTCAGCTATTACTGACCAAAAGGGCATTTAACTGCTCCCTCATTTATCCTGAATGAAAGGTGGATATGATGCCCACCAGCTTCAGGGACGTTTGAGACTACCCCATAGATCAAAGACAGACTCTCTGGGAGCCATCCAACTTCCAGCATAACAATACTCTCATGTTTTGAAGAACAACAATACCAGTAACATGACTATGCTTTAAAAGTATCCTGAAACCAATCAAAAAGGATAGTTAGTCTAATGAGCTAAATAGATAATACATGAGAGTGAGTTAACCTATGAAAGTTTTTCATTTATTGAATTGGTATGTATAAAGTTTAATTTAAAATACTATAATGGGCTTTCCCTCCTTCACAAGGTGTGTGTAGTGTGGTTGAGGGAATGGAAATTGAAATAAAGTGTTCTCTGGGTGATTTATAAATGTGCTTAACTTTATACCCCATGAGTAGTTCCATTTCAGTCCATGGGACAGCTCCGATTGTGCAAAATTAAGTGCTGATGGTTGGCCTTAGAATATAAGCTGGCTAGTGTGTGCATGCATGTGTACCAATGTCCTTTACTGGGGAAAATCAGAAGGACTCAACCCTACATCATAGTCACCCTGCTGGTGACAGCTGTAGGGGAGTCTCCTGTAGCTCCAATGGGAGAAACGTGCTTATAGGGCTTGATCCAGAACCTACTGATGTCGATGCATCAATGACTTCCACAGACATTGGATAAATTCCTTAGAGCAGGAGGGACCAAGGTCTCGCTCTGCTGTTGTTGTGAAATTCCATGTGTCCATTATGTGCAGCATCACGTCTAAGCAGTGATCTTCCTCTGGTGGAAGTTTGAAGGGTCTCTTATAGCCAGGTGAATTACGGTAAGGGAGATCAAGCTGAATAATTACATAGCTGTGGGCATGGAGCACTAGGATGTTATAAATTGCCCTTGAGGGGCATTTGTAATGGTGATAAAGCTGTTCCCCTTTTTGGCCTGAAACAGGGGCCCTATTTGCTTCACTTGAGGCCCTCACTATTCCTAAGTTACATAATTAAACAATACCCTTTACTGTTGAGGGTTTTGCTCTGGGATAATTAATTTGGCTGTGATATGAGCAGAGAGCAAGGGCAGTGCCTAATGGCATGATAGTCAATTACCTCATTGTATAGATCACAACAAAGGCAGGATTGTGACTAGGATGGAGAACATGCATTAGACAGTCACGGTTTCATTCTCAAACCATTGCCTGAGGCCTGTGGGTTCCTCACCTCCCATGAAAGCCAATTGGAACGGTGCAGCTAAAATGCTTCAGAAATTTATGTGGGAGGGGTTGATTTGTTCTCATCAGTCCTGTTCCATTCTTTGCTTTTTCTTGTTTCCTTTTTATTCCTTGTGCTTTGACATCAGGGACTGTGGTTAATCTGTTCCCATGTCGAGGCATTGGAAGGAGAGTTCAAACCCACTGGCAATGGAAGCTTGTTGGCTGGACCGGTTCCAGGGAATTCCAATTAAAGTTTTCAAGATGAAGTGCAATTGCAAATGTAGGCAGCCGGGCCAGTACTGTCTGCTGGACAGGGGTCAAAGTCAGGAGTCAAGATTAATTACCAAGCTGAGTCATAAGACAAGTACCAACGTCAAGAGAATTCTTTCCCAGGTGGCTGGTGGGTCTTGTTCAGGGTCTAATTGATCACCATATTTGGGGTTGGGAGGGAATTTTCCCCTGGGTCAGATTGGCAGAGATCCTGGGGGGGGTTTTGCCTTCCTCTGCAGCGTGGGGCATGGGTCACTTGCAGGTTTAAACTAGTGTAAATGGTGGATTTTTTGTAACTTGACATCTTTAAACTGTGATTTGAGGACTTCAGAACTCAACCAGAGATTAGGGGTCTATTATAGGGATGAGTGGGTGAGGTTCTATGGCCTACAATGTGCAGGAGCTCAGCCTATGGTCATGATGGTCCCTTCTGGCCTTAAAGTCTATGAGTCAAGCTGGGCTGGGGTCAAAGGCAGGAGTCAGGACTAGTCACCAAGCTGAGTCAGGAGATGGGTACCAAGGTCAAGCCAGGCTGGGCTCAAAGGCAGGAGTCAGGAGCAAGAGGGGGCAAAAGACAAGGTCTGTAGCAGTAACAAGCTAGAGTCTGCACTGTTGCTCAGACAGTCCCCTGGGGCTACTTCCAGGTTTAAATAAATATTGTGGACCAATCAGGCAACCTCAGGGTTCAGTCACTCTGGCTTCTTTGGGCGGTACTTCTTGGGGTGCCTAACTCTCCAGTAACTGTTTGGTGCTGCTTTACTTGGCTCCCCAGTGGTGATGTGGGTGCTCTGGTCACCTAAGCCTCCACAACCCGGGATTCTAGACTCACACATCCTTGCATGAAGAATTGGGAGGACTGCTTATGCATAGTGCTTCTTCTCACTGCACAAGATGAGAAAGTTCAGTAACCAATATTTTATAGAGAGGGGGGAAACCTATCCTAGTAGGTACTTGTGTGCATCACTGTAGCAACTGAGTGCTTCATAATTATTGAGGGATTTATCCTCACAACATTCCCTAGGCGGGAGGGAAGGAAGTATTATCCCATTTTAAAGATGGGGAACTTGAGGCACAAGGTAGATTAAGTAACTTGCTTATGCTCACACAAGGAATCTGTGGCTAAGCCAGAAATTGAAGCCTGGTTTCTTAAATCCTGGTCCAGTATCCTACTGCCCTTTAGCCTATCCTTTC
This sequence comes from Lepidochelys olivacea, assembly GCF_965140295.1. Taxonomy (NCBI): domain Eukaryota; kingdom Metazoa; phylum Chordata; order Testudines; family Cheloniidae; genus Lepidochelys; species Lepidochelys olivacea. Next base: position 15,620,561 of record NC_140412.1, read on the forward strand.
TGATCATCACAACCAGAGGACCTAGTGACCAAATAGAGCAAGAATCTGATTACTGTGGAATTAGGTTTTAGTGATTATCACAGTAGTGATTTCTCAGATCTGCAGATTAAATTTTAATGCCAAATCCTGAGAACAATTAGTACTAGGTAGTGCTTGCTACCACAAGTAGACTCATTGAAAGAATAAAGCCCACTGGCCTACTCATCACCATCTTTGGGTTTCTGGCATCCTGCACCAGATGAACAGAGAAAGATGGAAACTGAAGTGCCAATGGCAGAACACAAAGGCTGAAAGAGACAGGCTGAGACACAGTGAATTTCTCCAGAGTTTCAGCTGACGCTGTACTACAGGCCAAAAGGATTTTCCTCTGAGCCTCCAGAGAAGCCACATAATCCCAACTAAAGGAGCTATCCAGAGTAGTATGCCACTTCATTAAACCTGAGTGCCTACAAATCCACAGCAGAACCCAGCACCATATGCTGGGAAGAACCCTCGTCCTACTTCACTTCCTACTTAATTCAGGAAGCTTTCTCAAACAGCATAGATCCACTCCGCCTGCACCAGCCAACAGCCTGCTCTCCTTCTACCAGCCAACAAACAGTTTATTGCACTGGTTGCAGCTTGTATGATTACCTCTTGGGCAGGTGGCATATATGTGCATGTGATACAACCAACTCATGACCCTCAAGGACACAACACAGGCTCTTGAGACCAGAGGGGCTAAACTGGAGAGGCTAAGAGAGACCGAGAGGAGATTTTCAGGGACACAGTACAGCAGTCCAACCCCTAGTCCAGTGCTTCTCAAACTTTTTTTTTCGTGGATCACTTGAAAATTGGTGAGGGTCTTAGTGAACCACTTAATTATCTTTCCAAATGTTGTTTGTACGGTTAGCTAACGATTGTAAAGCATTTTGATTAAAAGTAAAAAATCTATAAAAAGTATATAAAAAAAGCTTTATAATAATTAACATGGGAAGGATAGGAGAGAGGTCCTGAAGGCCAAGTTTAGGCTGCTAGGTAAGAAATTGAATTCCAGGACCTCCTTGATAGCATTCTCTGAAATCCTTGTGCAGGGCCAGTTAGACAGGCAGAACTGCAGGGTCTTAATGTGTGGATGAGACGATGGTGTAGGGAGGAGAGGTTTAACTTTATTAGGAACTGGGGAACCTTTTGGGAAAGGGGGAGCCTATACAGGAAGGATTGGCTTCACCTAAACCAAAATGGAACCAGATTGCTGGCACTTAACATTATAAAGGTTGTAGAGCAGTTTTTATACAAAGGGCTGGGGGAAATCTGACAGGTGCGGAGGAGCATGTGGTTCAGACAGAGACATCCCTTAGGGGAGGATCTCTTAATGGAGATTCTCTATGTTCTAGTAAGGAGGAGAGGATGGAAGATAAAATATGGGTAGGACCTGATGAGAAACAGGCAAATGAAAAAGAGTCCCATTCACTTACCTCACGTAATAGCAGACAGCTAAAAAGTGACAATTCTTTAAGTGCTTATATACAAATGCTAGGAGTCTAAATAATAAGATGGGTGAATTAAAGTGCCTCATATTAAATGAGTATATTGATATAATAGGCTTCACTGAAACTTTCTGGAATGAGGATAATCAATGGGACACAGTAATACCAGGGTACAAAATATATCGGAAGGACAGAACAGGCCATGCTGGTGGGGGAGTGGCACTATATGTGAAAGAAAGCATAGAATCAAATGAAGTAAAAATCTTAAATGAATCAAACTGTACCATAGAATCTCTATGGCTAGTAGTTCCATGCTTAAATAATAAGAATATAGCAGTAGGATATACTACCGACCACCTGTGAAATGCTCCGGGAGATTAAAGAGGCTGTAAACATAAAACACTCAATAATAATGGGGGGGTTCAATTATCCCCATATTGACTGGGTACATGTCACCTCAGGATATGATGCAGACACAAAATTTCTTGACACGTTAAATGACGGCTTCTTGGAGCAGCTAGTCCTGGAACCCACAAGAGGAAAGGCAATTCTTGATTTAGTGAATATAACTGAACCGCTTGGTAACAGCAACCCTAATATCGTTAAATTTAACATCCTTGTGGTGGGGAAAACACCACAGCAGCCCAACACAGTAGCATTTAATTTCAAAAAGGGGAACTACACAAAAGTTAGGAAGTTAGTAAAACAGAAATTAAAAGGTACAGCGCCAAAAGTGAAATCCTTGCAAGCTGTATGCAAACTTTTTAAAGACACCATAACAGATGCTCAACTTAAATGTATACCCCAAATTAAAAAAAACATAGTAAGAGAACCAAAAAAGTGCCACCGTGACTAAGCAACAAAGTAAAAGAAGCAGTGAGAGGCAAAAAGGCATCCTTTAAAAAATGGAAGATAAATCTTACTGAGGAAAATAGAAAGGAGCATAATAAACTCTGGGAAGTGAAGTGTAAAAATATAATTAGGAAGGCCAAAAAAGAATTTGAAGAACAGCTAGCCATAGACTCAAAAAGTAATAGCAAAAAAATTTTTAAGTGTATCAGAAGCAGAAAGCTTGCTAAACAAACAGTGGGGCCACTGGGTGATCGAGGTGCTAAAAGATCACTCAAGGATGATAAGCCATTGCAGAGAAACTAAATGAATTCTTTGCATCAATCTTCACAGCTGAGGATGTGGAGAAGATTCTCAAACCTGAGCCATTCTTTTCAGGTGATGGATCTGAGAAACTGTCCCAGATTGAGGTGTCATTAGAGGAGGTTTTGGAACAAATTGATAAACTAAACAGTAATAAGTCACCAGGACCAGATGGTATTCACCCAAGATTTCTGAAGGAACTCAAATGTGAAATTGCAGGACTACTAACTGTCTTCTGTAAATTATAATTTAAATCAGCTTCTGTACCAAATGACTAGATAGCTAATGTGATGCCAGTTTTTTAAAAAGGTTCCAGAGGTGACCCTGGCAATTACAGAAGCCTAACTTCGGTACTGGGCAAACTGCTTGAAACTATAGTAAAGAACAGAATTGTCAGACACATGAACATGATTCATTGGGGAAGAGTCAACATGGTTTTTGTAAAGGGAAATCATGCCTCACCAATCTACTAGAATTCTTTGAGACGGTCAACAAGCATGTGGACAAGGGGGATCCAGTGGATATAGTGTTCTTAGATTTTCAGAAAGCCTTTGACAAGTCCCTCACCAAAGGCTCTTAAGCAAAGTAAGTTGTCATGAAATAAGAGGGAAGGTCCTCTAAGGAATCAGTAACTGATTACAGAGTAGCAGCCGTGTTGGTCTGTATTTGCAAAAAGAAAAGGAGTACTTCTGGCACCTTAGCGACTGACACATTTATTTGAGCATAAGCTTTCGTGAACTACAGCTAGTAAACAAAGGGTAAGAATAAATGGTCAGTTTTCAGAATGGAGAGAGGTAAACAGTGGTGTCCCCCAGCGGTCTGTATTGGAACCAGTCCTATTCAACATTTTCATAAATGATCTGGAAAAAGAGGTAAACAGCAAGGTGGTAAAATTTGGAGACGATACAAAACTACTCAAGATAGTTAAGTCCAAAGCTAACTGTGAAGAGCTACAAAAGATTCTCACAAAACTGGGTGACTGGGCAACAAAATGGTGGATGAAATTCAATGTTGATAAATGCAAAGTATTGCGCACTGGAAAACATAATCCCAACTATACATATAAAATGATGGGATCTAAATTAGCTGTTACCACTCAAGAAAAAGATCTTCTAGGCATTATGGATAGTTCATAGAATCATAGAATATCAGGGTTGGAAGGGACCTCAGGAGGTCATCTAGTCCAACCCCCTGTTCAAAGCAGGACCAATCCCCAATTAAATCATCCCAGCCAGAGCTTTGTCAAGCCTGACCTTAAAAACTTCTAAGGAAGGAGATTCTACCACCTCCCTAGGTAACGCATTCCAGTGTTTCACCACCCTTCGAGTGAAAAAGTTTTTCCTAATATCCAATCTAAACCTCCCCCACTGAAACTTGAGACCATTACTCCTTGTCCTATCACCTTCTACCACTGAGAATAGTCTAGAACCATCCTCTTTGGAACCACCTCTCAGGTAGTTGAAAGCAGCTATCAAATCCCCCCTCATTCTTCTCTTCTGCAGACTAAACAATCCCAGTTCCCTCAGCCTCTCCTCATAAGTCATGTGTTCCAGACCCCTAATCATTTTTGTTGCCCTTCTCTGGACTCTCTCCAATTTATCCACATCCTTCTTATAGTGTGGGGCCCAAAACTGGACACAGTACTCCAGATGAGGCCTCATCAATGTCGAATAGAGGGGAACGATCACATCCCTCGATCTGCTGGCTATGCTCCTACTTATACATCCCAAAATGCTATTGGCCTTCTTGGCAACAAGGGCACACTGCTGACTTATATCCAGCTTCTCGTCCACTGTCACCCCTAGGTCCTTTTCCGCAGAACTGCTGCCTAGCCATTCGGTCCCTAGTCTGTAGCTGTGCATTGGGTTCTTCCGTCCTAAGTGCAGGACCCTGCACTTATCCTTGTTGAACCTCTTCAGATTTCTTTTGGCCCAATCCTCCAATTTGTCTAGGTCCCTCTGTATCCTATCCCTACCTGCCACCGTATCTACCACTCCTCCTAGTTTAGTATCATCCGCAAATTTGCTGAGGGTGTAATCCACACCATCCTCCAGAGCATTTATGAAGATATTGAACAAAACTGGCCCCAGGACCGACCCTTGGGGCACTCCACTTGATACCGGCTGCCAACTAGACATGGAGCCATTGATCACTACCCGTTGAGCCCGACAATCTAGCCAACTTTCTACCCACCTTATAGTGCATTCATCCAGCCCATACTTCTTTAACTTGCTGACAAGAATACTGTGGGAGACCGTGTTGAAAGCTTTGCTAAAGTCAAGAAACAATACATCCACTACTTTCCCTTCATCCACAGAATCAGTAATCTCATCGTAGAAGGCGATTAGATTAGTCAGGCATGACCTTCCCTTGGTGAATCCATGCTGACTGTTCCTGATCACTTTCCTCTCATGTAAGTGCTTCAGGATAGATTCCTTGAGGACATGCTCCATGATTTTTCCAGGGACTGAGGTGAGGCTGACTGGCCTGTAGTTCTCAGGATCCTCCCTCTTCCCTTTTTTAAAGATGGGCACTACATTAGCCTTTTTCCAGTCATCCGGGACTTCCCCCGTTCGCCACGAGTTTTCAAAGATAATGGCCAATGGCTCTGCAATCACAGCTGCCAATTCCTTTAGCACTCTCGGATGCAATGCATCCGGCCCCATGAACTTGTGCATGTCCAGCTTTTCTAAATAGTCCCTAACCACCTCTTTCTCCACAGAGGGCTGGCCATCTACTCCCCATGCTGTGTTGCCCAGCGCAGCAGTCTGGGAGCTGACCTTGTTCGTGAAGACAGAGGCAAAGAAAGCATTGAGTACATTAGCTTTTTCCACATCCTCTGTCACTAGGTTGCCTCCCTCATTCAGTAAGGGGCCCACACTTTTCTTGACTTTCTTCTTGTTGCCAACATACCTGAAGAAACCCTTCTTGTTACTCTTAACATCTCTTGCTAGCTGCAGCTCCAGGTGTGATTTGGCCCTCCTGATTTCATTCCTACATGCCCGAGCAATATTTTTATACTCTTCCCTGGTCATTTGTCCAATCTTCCACTTCTTGTAAGCTTCTTTTTTATGTTTAAGATCCGCAAGGATTTCACCGTTAAGCCAAGCTGGTCTCCTGCCATATTTACTATTCTTTCGACACATCGGGATGGTTTGTCCCTGTAACCTCAATAGGGATTCCTTGAAATACAGCCAGCTCTCCTGGACTCCTTTCCCCCTCATGTTATTCCCCCAGTGGCTCCTACCCATCAGTTCCCTGAGGGAGTCGAAATCTGCTTTGCTGAAGTCCAGGGTCCGTATTCTGCTACTTACCTTTCTTCCCTGTGTCAGGATCCTGAACTCAGCCAACTCATTGTCACTGCTTCCCAGATTCCCATCCACTTTTGCTTCCCCTACTAATTCTTCCCGGTTTGTGAGCAGCAGGTCAAGAAAAGCTCTCCTCCTAGTTGGCTCCTCCAGCACTTGCACCAGGAAATTGTCCCCTACATTTTCCAAAAACTTCCTGGATTGTCTATGCACCGCTGTATTGCTCTCCCAGCAGATATCAGGATGATTAAAGTCGCCCATGAGAACCCGGGCGTGCGATCTAGTAGCTTCTGCGAGTTGCCGGAAGAAAGCCTCTGAAGTTCTCTGAAAACATCCACTCAATATGCAGCGGCAATCAAAAAAGCTAACAGAATATTGGGAATCGTTAAGAAAGGGATAGAAAATAAGACAGAGAATATCATATTGCCTCTTATATAAATCCACGGTACACCCACATCTTTGATCCTGTGTGCAGATGTGGTCGACCCGTCTCAAAAAAGATGCATTGCAATTGGAAAAGGTTCAGGAAAGGGCAACAAAAATGATTAGGAGTATCGAACAGCTTCCATGAGGAGAGATTAAAAAGACTGACTTTTCATCTGGGAAAAGAGATTACTAAGGGAGGATATGATAGAGGTCTATAAAATTATGACTGGTGTAGAAAAAGTAAATAAGAAAGTGTTATTTATCCCCTCACATAATGCAAGAATGAGATGTCACCCAATGAAATGAATAGGCATCAGGTTTAAAACCACCAAAAGAAAGTGCTTCTTCCCACAACGCGCAGTCAACCTGTGGAATTCTTTGCCAGGGGATGTTATGAAGGCCAAAACTATAACAGGGTTCAAAAAAGAACTAGATAAATTCATGGAGAATAGGTACATCAACAGCTGTTAGCCAAGATGGTCAGGGATGCAACCCCAAGCTCCAGGTGTCCGTAAACCTCAAACTGCCAGAAGCTGGGACTGGATGACAGAGGATGAATCACTCATCCTGTCAGAAGAAGGATATTGGGCTAGTTGGACTATTGGTCTGACCCAGTATTTGTGTGCTTATGCCTGTGTTTCCTAAAATCATTCCATTCAATTCAAAAGCTGTCAGACACACTGAAGGAGACTCGACCTGATACAAGACCTATGACTCTGACCTCTGCCCTACCGTTTCTAGTTTGTGAAAGTGAGTCATAAGGTTTGATTGGTGCTATTCATGACCAAAATAGCTAATGTCTCTTTCTGAAGGGAATCTTCCCTTTCTCCTTTAAACACACAATAGCCCAGCCAATGGTCAAAACCCCCACCATGGGTACAAGAGAGGTGATTCTGGTTGGCAAAGGAAAGCATATGGAAGAGTTTGCAGTCACAGTGCAGTCTCCTTTGGTTGAAGTCACACACCCACAATTGCTCAATTCAGCTTGTAGTCTAGGAGTGCTCACTGGAATCCCATATTCCTTGCTGAAGTAAGTTTTCACTTAACAGCATGTATGAGTAATGCATTCTAGCATCTCTGGTTGGCTGCATCCCATCCTGGCGAATGATGTTCTCGTCTCAATTATACACACCTTCATCACCTCCTGTCCAGAGAACAGCGATGCAGCATACCCAGGCATGAAGCCATCAGCTGATAGGGAACTCCAATTAGTACAATGCTGAAGTGCATCTCTTCAGCAACACTGGACATCGCAAAACATCAAACCTGTCCTCTGCTCCCTACACTGGCTTCCAATAGAATATTAAGTTCAAAGTCTCAGTCTCTATCTTCATAAAAAGAAAAGGAGTACTTGTGGCACCTTAGAGACTAACAAATTTATTTGAGCATAAGCTTTCGTGAGCTACAGCTCACTTCATCGGATGCATTCGGTCTCTAAGGTGCCACAAGTACTCCTTTTCTTTTTGCGAATACAGACTAACACGGCTGCTACTCTGAAACCGATCTCTATCTTCATGGCACTCAGTGGCCTGGGCCTGGCCTATAAGAAAGATCATCTATAGCTCCAGGATAAGGACCATGGTTGACAACTTCGCTCTTTGGGCACAATGGAACTTTCTACCATGAGCTTGTCAGTGGGGACCATAGAACTTTCTTGGGGGCCAGCCCAAGACTGAGAAATGAACTCCCCCAGGAACTAAGGACCATCAGAAAACTTACTGCTGGAAGGTTAAGACATGGTATACAATGGTATGGCACCTTACCCCTTCTCTGAAGACACCATCTTATTCTCCAGAATCTCAGCTTTCATTTTTTTAAAAGTAAGTTTTGAGCTGTTAGGTTTGTGAAGAAAAATCTAAAACATGTAAACTGAGTCTGATCGATGCAGAGATGTCTACACAAGCCTGCAGAGAGCCTGGAACAATAGTTCTGAGAGGTGCAAACTGCCTAATTCATCTCAGTGAGAGATTAACTCATATACCCAGTGATGAGCATTTAAAATGTGCACTTTATTACCTATTTCATTCTTCACTCAAGAAAGGAAAGGGAGGTTCACAGATCGGCACTTTTTGTTATGAATGACTCTCATGTTGGTGCCACAAATAGGCAATGTTAGGGAGAAGCCAGCACTTCCTTTTTTCCCCACCCAAGAAGGTGCCAGTGGAGCACTGAAAATATGCAGGATCATATTTTAAACATGTGTGCTAGTCTCCTGTGAGCAGCAATGCACACAACACATTGGTGGAGCTTGTTTTGTACGTGGAGTTTGGAAAAATACCATCACCATTTTTTCCCCTTCATCTGACCCTGTAGAAGCTTCTCAGATACTACAGTGAGGAGAGTGGGATAAGTATCTATGCAGAACAGAATCTGGCATGCGGACTGGATCCTTATTTTATAAATACACTTCTCATTTCTTCCGATGCATTCCTTCCCCTCACTTACAATGATAAGTACAAGGAACAGATTGGAAACAATTCACTGGATTTTTTCCCTTTGATGTTTTCAAAGGAAAAAAAGAATTTGAACATTCTCAAGTGACACTCAGCTACATGTAAAGGATTTATCACCTTGTGGGAGTGTTAATTAGAGGCAATTATCATTACGATTTACCTATCAATGCACTCTCTCTCTCCTAAAACAGATTGCACTTTTCTGATTTGGGAAACTCATGATTTTATAGATTTGCATATCCTGTTAGTGAGCACAATGATAAATGACCATGATACCTGCAGCAGCATTCTGCTGTATTTGCCACTGGGATCTTTGCATTTTAGGTTGGGATTCAATGGACAACCAAATGTTTTAGAGAAATGTATCAAGTAAAGCAACTGAGGAAACAAGAATAACATTGTGGTCTGATCTATACATGAAACTTAAGTTGATCTAACTATGCCACTCAACCATGGGTAGCCTTTTATTTGAAGTGAATTTCATAATGTGGTATTACGCCATCGTGGGTTCGGCTGTGGTGGCAACAGTTTCAAGCTTAAGAGAGTGAAAGTCACCTCTGCTACTTGCTTCAGAGTTAGAACACATAAAGTTGCTTCAGAAGTGCTTTAGGAATACATAAAGACCAAAGACATAGTGACCACACAGACATTCACAAGTACATGGTTTCATCTATTTTACAAGTTTTATTTCGTTATAATTAAAGTTATGATTACTCAAGCATATAGAAATTCTATACAGACCCATGCACAAGTTACAAATATAGTTATACTCACATCCTTAACAACACTGTTATGGTCTGATGTCTCTCTCATGGACTGATCATCAGTAGAGGGGTGGTTCCTGCTGGAGTCTCCCATAGGAGCTCAATTTTCTCATTCTGGGCATCCCCTTTTTATAATGTGATTCTGTCTATACCTACATTCTGTGCATGTCCATAAAAGTGTCAACCCTCTTTTCTCTTATGGGTCTATGTCCCATGGAAACTTAAGGGAGCCCAATTTTCTATAGGTCATGTAAATTCCCTTTGTTCTGATTAGCATTGACGCACAACCTGTATCCCGTGGTTAAGACACATGTTGGAGATTGATGCGCCTTTACAATATTTTTATGATCTAATATTCATCTTCTGGGTAATTTTTCACAAACTTACCAGTAACTTCCCATAATCTTTAGGCATCGGGTTATTTTCCGGTCACTTATGTCATCATTTCTTATCTCCAAGGCCTAAAATAGCTATGCTAAAGTCTTGCAGGCCTCAACCTACAGGTTCTTGCATTTCAGCTTATCTTACTCAAGCCTAATACTTGATGCCTCTAAATACTGATCAATCTTCTACTTTTAAAATCCTACAAATTAACATTCTCTTATAAGGATCTTTCCCAGCATGCCTTCCTGGTAGATGGCCCTTTAAATTTGTCAGACCAAGACAGTAGCAGCCATTTTGCAGTAGACTGTGGCTTGCTGCATCTCTTGCTTGACCACCCTCCCTCTTCCTCCTCCCTCAGCTGGTGAGTATTCTTAACTTTTTATGTTTTCCTCCAGGGTGATGGTCCATATCTCCGTAATCATAATTTTGTTTCAGCCACTGGTTTTGCCTTGCAAACAAAACAAAACAAAACCCACTATCATCAGCTACTTTAATACCCCGGGAGTACTCTATACTCCCTGGCTCAGGAACTTTAATTTGGCAACACTAGGATGCAGGGAAATTTGCTATTCTATGGTCTGTACCCTGCCCCAGATGGAGTACAACATTTTTGGCAGTACTACCAATAATACCTAGGGGCACTTATCTAGCTGTTGCATCTTCAGAGGACTTTGGAAACACTGCCTAGTTAATCATGCTAGGAGCATCATACGCTAGGAAGCCCATCCTCCATTACGAGCCATGCACTGTCCTCTAAGGAAACAAGGCAGCCATTTGTGTGCCATTCAAGTAACTCACGTATAAAAACATTTAGTGCTACAAAGCACTTGGGAAAGAGATACAGTGTCTGGTATCATGGTAGAGGCCACAATACTGGCTGTAAGCAGCAGTTTCATAGTCTCCATCATGCAAGTTCCTCATTTTTCATCACTGATGGTGCGGTGTGTGATTGTTATATTGCACTGTTCCAATTAAGGTTTCAGAGTAGCAGCCGTGTTAGTCTGTATTCGCAAAAAGAAAAGGAGTACTTGTGGCACCGCAGAGACTAACAAATTTATTAGAGCATAAGCTTTCGTGAGCTACAGCTCACTTCATCAGATGCATTCAGTGGAAAATACAGTGGGGAGATTTAAATACATAGAGAACATGAAACAATGGGTGTTACCATACACACTGTAACCACAGAGATGACTTAAGGTGAGTTATTACCAGGAGGAGAGCCGAGGGGAAGAAACCTTTTGTAGTGATAATCAAGGTGGGCCATTTCCAGCAGTTGACAAGAACATCTGAGGAACAGTGGGGGGTCAGGAGGGGGGGATAAACATGGGGAAATAGTTTTACTTTGTGTAATGACCCATCCACTCCCTGTCTCTATTCAAGCCTAAGTTAATTGTATCCAGTTTGCAAATGAATTCCAATTCAGCAGTCTCTCGTTGGAGTCTGTTTTTGAAGTTTTTTTGTTGAAGTATTGCCACTTTTAGGTCTGTAGTCGAGTGACCAGAGACATTGAAGTGTTCTCCGACTGGTTTATGAATGTTATAATTCTTGACGTCTGATTTATGTCCATTTATTCTTTTATGTAGTGTCACGGTTCCTCCCCCACTCTGAACTCTAGGGTACAGATGTGGGGACCTGCATGAAAAACCTCCTAAGCTTATCTTTACCAGCTTAGGTCAAAACTTCCCCAAGGTACAAAATATTACCCCCGTTATCCTTGGACTGGCCGCTACCACCACCAAACTAATACTGGTTACTGGGGAAGAGCTGTTTGGACGCGTCCTTCCCCCCAAAATACTTCCCAAAACCTTGCACCCCACTTCCTGGACAAGGTTTGGTAAAAAGCCTCACCAATTTGCCTAGGTGACTACAGACCCAGACCCTTGGATCTTAAGAATAATGAACAATCCTCCCAACACTTGCACCCCCCCTTTCCTGGGAAATGTTGGATAAAAAGCCTCACCAATTTGCATAGGTGACCACAGACCCAAACCCTTGGATCTGAGAACAATGAAAAAGCATTCAGTGTTTTACAAGAAGACTTTTAATAAAAAATAGAAGTAAATAGAAATAAAGAAATCCCCCCTGTAAAATCAGGATGGTAGATATCTTACAGGGTAATTAGATTCAAAAACATAGAGAACCCCTCTAGGCAAAACCTTAAGTTACAAAAAAGATACACAGACAGAAATAGTTATTCTATTCAGCACAATTCTTTTCTCAGCCATTTAAAGAAATCATAATCTAACACATACCTAGCTAGATTACTTACTAAAAGTTCTAAGACTCCATTCCTGTTCTGTCCCTGGCCAAGACGACTACAGACAGACACAGACCCTTTGTTTCTCTCCCTCCTCCCAGCTTTTGAAAGTATCTTGTCTCCTCATTGGTCATTTTGGTCAGGTGCCAGCGAGGTTACCTTTAGCTTCTTAACCCTTTACAGGTGAGAGGAGCTTTCCCCTGGCCAGGAGGGATTTCAAAGGGGTTTACCCTTCCCTTTATATTTATGACATGTAGAGACTGTCCAGTTTGACCAATGTACATGGCAGAGGGGCATTGCTGGCACATGATGGCATATATCACATTGGTAGATGTGCAGGTGAACGAGCCTCTGATAGTGTGGCTGATGTGATTAGGCCCTATTATGGTGTCCCCTGAATAGATATGTGGTCACAGTTGGCACCGGACTTTGTTGCAAGGATAGGTTCCTGGGTTAGTGGTTCTGTTGTGTGATGTGTGGTTGCTGGTGAGTATTTGCTTCAGGTAGGGCAGCTGTCTGTAAGCAAGGACTGGCCTGTCTCCCAAGATCTGTGAGAGTGATGGGTCGTCCTTCAGGATAGGTTGTAGATCCTTGAGGATGCGTTGGAGAGGTTTTAGTTGGGGGCTGAAGGTGATGGCTAGTGGCGTTTTGTTATTTTCTTTGTAGGGCCTGTCCTGTAGTAGGTGACTTCTAGGTACTCTTCTGGCTCTGTCAATCTGTTTCTTCACTTTAGCAGGTGGGTATTGTAGTTGTAAGAATGCTTGATAGAGATCTTATAGGTGTTTGTCTCTGTCTGAGGGGTAGGAGCACATGTGGTTGTATCGTAGAGCTTGGCTGTAGACATTGATAGAATACCCCAGGTCAGGGTGGACTCCTCCTGAAGGTCGAAACAACAGATTGAACTTCTACATAGAGTGCTTCCGCCGACATGCACGGGCTGAAATTGTGGAAAAGCAGCATCACTTGCCCCATAACCTCAGCCGTGCAGAACACAATGCCATCCACAGCCTCAGAAACAACTCTGACATCATAATCCAAAAGGCTGACAAAGGAGGTGCTGTTGTCATCATGAATAGGTCGGAATGTGAACAAGAGGAGGCTTGGCAGCTCTCCAACACCACTTTCTACAAGCCATTACCCTCTGATCCCACTGAGGGTTACCAAAAGAAACTACAGCATCTGCTCAAGAAACTCCCTGAAAAAGCACAAGAACAAACCCGCACAGACACACCCCTGGAACCCTGACCTGGGGTATTCTATCTGCTACCCAAGATCCATAAACCTGGAAATCCTGGATGCCCCATCATCTCAGGCATTGGCACCCTGACAGCAGGATTGTCTCATTATGTAGACTCCCTCCTCAGGCCCTACGCTACCAGCACTCCCAGCTAGCTTCGAGACACCACTGACTTCCTGAGGAAATTACAGTCCATCAGTGATCTTCCTGAAAACACCATCCTGACCACTGTGGATGTAGAAGCCCTCTACACCAACATTCCACACAATGATGGACAACAAGCCGTCAGGAACAGTATCCCCGAAAATGTCACGGCAAACCTGGTGGCTGAACTTTGTGACTTTGTCCTCACCCATAACTATTTCACATTTGGGGACAATGTATACCTTCAAATCAGCAGCACTGCTATGGGTACCCGCATGGCCCCACAGTGTGCCAACATTTTTATGGCTGACTTAGAACAATGCTTCCTCAGCTCTCGTCCCCTAATGCCCCTACTCTACTTGCGCTACATTGATGACATCTTCATCATCTGGACCCATGAAAAAGAAGCCCTTGAGGAATTCCACCATGATTTCAACAATTTCCATCCCACCATCAACCTCAGCATGGACTAGTCCACACAAGGGATCCACTTCCTGGACACTACGGTGCTAATAAGCGATGGTCACATAAACACCACCCTATACCGGAAACCTATTGACCGCTATTTCTACCTACATGCCTCCAGCTTTCATCCAGACCACACCACATGATCCATTGTCTACAGCCAAGCTCTACGATACAACTGGATTTGCTCCGACCCCTCAGACAGAGACAAACGCCTACAAGTTCTCTATCAAGCATTCTTACAACTACAATACCCACCTGCTAAAGTGAAGAAACAGATTGACAGAGCCAGAAGAGTACCCAGAAGTCACCTACTACAGGACAGACCCAACAAAGAAAATAACAAAACGCCACTAGCCATCACCTTCAGCCCCCAGCTAAAACCTCTCCAACGCATCCTCAAGGATCTACAACCTATCCTGAAGGATGCCCCATCACTCTCACAGATCTTGGGAGATCCAGTCCGTGCTTACAGACAGCCCCCCTACCTGAAGCAAATACTCACCAGCAACCACACAAAGAATACGTAAAAAAATAAATGGACACAAATCAGACATCAAGAATTATAACATTCAAAAACCAGTCGGAGAACACTTCAATCTCTCTGGTCACTCGACTACAGACCTAAAAGTGGCAATACTTCAACAAAAAAACTTCAAAAACAGACTCCAATGAGAGACTGCTGAATTGGAATTAATTTGCAAACTGGATACAATTAACTTAGGCTTGAATAGAGACGGGGAGTGGATGGGTCATTACACAAAGTAAAACTATTTCCCCATGTTTATCCCCCCCTCCTGACCCCCCACTGTTCCTCAGATGTTCTTGTCAACTGCTGGAAATGGCCCACCTTGATTATCACTGCAAAAGGTTTTTCCCCCCAGCTCTCCTGCTGGTAATAGCTCACCTTAAGTGATCACTCTGGTTACAGTGTGTATGGTAACACCCATTGTTTCATGTTCTCTATGTATATAAATCTCCCCACTGTATTTTCCACTGAATGCATCCGATGAAGTGAGCTGTAGCTCACGAAAGCTTATGCTCAAATAAATTTGTTAGTCTCTAAGGTGCCACAAGTACTCCTTTTCTTTTTAGTAATTAAATGTACACACACCAAAATATAAATGTACACACTCTGAATAAGACTATAAATGATAGATGATCTGGAAAAAGGAATAAAGAGTGAGATGGCAACATTTGCAGACAATACAAAATTAGCCAAGATAGTTAAGTCTGAAGCAGACTGCTAAGAGTTGCAAAGGGATCTCATATGACTGGGTGACCGAGCAACAAAATGACAGGTAAAATTAAATGTTGATAAATGCAAAGTAATGCACATTGGAAAACAGGGTTGGACTAGATGACCTTCTCAGGTCTCTTCTAACCCTAATCTTCTATGATAATCCCATTCCCAACTATACATATAAAATGATGGGGTCTAAGCCAGCTGTTCCACTCAAGAAAGAGATCTTGGAGTCATTGTGGATAATTCTTTGAAAACATCTACTCAAGGCAGCAGCAGTCAAAAGATTAGGGCTATCAAACGATTTAAAAAACAGTCATGATTAATCACAGATTTAATCACACTGTTAATAATAGAATACCAATTTAAATTTATTATAAATATTTTGGATGGTTTTCTACATTTTCAAATGTATTGATTTGAATTACAATACAGAATACAAAGTGTGCAGTGCTCACTTCAGATTATTATTTTTATTACAAATATTTGCACTGTAAAAAAGATAAACAAAAGAAATAGGATTTTTCAGTTCACCTCATATAAGTACTGTAGTGCAATCTCTTTATCATGAAAGTGCAATTCACAAATGTAGAATTATTTTCTTTTTTTTTTCATAACTGTACTCAGCAACAAAGCAATGTGAATCTTTGG
The DNA here is from genome assembly GCF_965140295.1 of Lepidochelys olivacea. Classification (NCBI taxonomy): domain Eukaryota; kingdom Metazoa; phylum Chordata; order Testudines; family Cheloniidae; genus Lepidochelys; species Lepidochelys olivacea. The sequence continues at coordinate 15,636,514 of NC_140412.1, forward strand.
AGCCTATAGGTCGAAGCATGAAGGGGCATATGAATATTTAGCATATCTGGTAAGTGAATACCTTGCTACACCGGATACAACAGTGCCATGAAAACACCTGTTCTCACTTTCAGGTGACATTATAAATAAGAAGCGAGCTGCATTATCTCCCTTAAATGTAAACAAACTTCTTTGTCTTAGCGATTGGCTGAACAAGAAGTGGACATCCAAAAACATGTATAATACATTTAAATTGGTATTTTATTATTGTTTAACAGTGCAATTAAAACTGCAATTAATAGTGACTTTTTTTAATCTTTGTTTTGCATTAATCACATGCATTCACTGTGATTAACTGACAGCCCTGCAAAAAAGCAGACAGAATGTTCGGAACCATTAGGAAAGAGATGCATAATAAAATAGAAAATATCATAATGCCACTATATAAATCCGTGTTACGTCCACACCTTGAATACTGTGTGCAGTTCTGGTTACCCCATCTCAAAAAAGATATGCTAGAATTGGAAAAGGTACAGAGAAGGGCAACAAAAATTATTAAGGTTATGGAACAGCTTCCATTTGAGGAGAGATTAAAGAGACTGGGACTTTTCAGGTTGGAAATGAGGCAATTAAAGGGTGATATGATTAAGATGTATAAAATCATGAATAGTATGGAGAAAGTGAATAAGGAAGTGTTATTTACTCCTTCACGTAACACAAGAACCAGAGGTCACCCAAAGAAATTAAAAGGTAGCAGGTTTAAAACAAAAGGAAGTACTTCTTCACATAACACACACTCAACCTGTGGAATTCCTTGCCGGGGGATGTTGTGAAGGCTAAAACTATAACAGGATTCAAAAAAAGAATTAGGTAATTTATGGAGGATATGTCCATCAATGGCTATTAGCCACGATGCTCAAGGATCCAACCCCATGATCTGGGTATCCCTATTCTCTGACTGCTAGATATTAGATGAGGACGACAGTGGATGATGGATCACTCGATAATTGCCCTGTTCTGTTCATTTCCTCTGAAGCATCTGGCATTGGTCACTGTAGGAAGACACAATACTGGGCTAGATGGACCATTGATATGCCTCGATATGGCTGTTCTTATGTTCGATAAAAGGTAACCACTCTGGGAATAATATTATTAAAATCTCCTTTGTCTGCATTCTGCAGCAAAATCATTGGTCAAATTATTTACATCTATTTGTTGCAATAATAAACTCTCAATAGACAAGAAGAAAAAGGGATTTATTTTTTCCTCTGTTATTCTAGTCTGGGATTTGTTTTCACCAGTGATAAAGAGAGCGCCCTCAGTTTCTCACTTAGTGACCAAGATGGCAAGGTAAGTGTGATATAGGAACAACTGGGAAGACATGGAGCAACTTTCCTGAAGTCAAAAAATGCAGTGGTGTGTCAGTGTGTCACTTACAGCCTCATTTATAGGAAAGCGCTGATCAACCAACTTCGTAAATTGTACGAGGGATGACAGAACATTTGGACTGTGTCTGCCTGCAAGATTTACGGCTGACTTCCAAATCACTCCAGCTTCACTTAAAGACATCTGTGGGCCCATCAGAAATGCACTATTGGGCCTAATGTTTGAACAGCACTTTAGAAATGTGACGTATTTTCTAAATGTCAAGGAGGATTATTAATCATGCATGGTGTCATTTTCCCTGTGCCTTATTGCTCATCTGGGGCTATTGTGAGAGAGTGTGTTTTTAATGGCTAGAATAACTCTTGAATTATGTTTCTGTCTCTACCACTAAGCTACTGTGTTAGACCCCCTCAACTTACTCTCCTTGTAACTCATTTTCCCTACATGTAAAGGGGTGATTATAACAGCTACCTTGGAGCTGGATTCTGAGTAGAGCTGGTCAAAAATTTTCTGATGAAACATTTTTCCTTTGGACAATGCTGTATCAAAACTTTCCACAAAAACACATTGATTTTGATGAAGTTTCATTTTGGGGGGGTGGGGGATTTGATAAGGTCAAAATTTTCTTATCAATTTTTCATTTCAAAATCATAGAATCATAGAATCATAGAATATCAGGGTTGGAAGGGACCTCACAAGGTCATCTAGTCCAAACCCCTGCTCAAAGCAGGACCGATCTCCGACTAAATCATTCCAGCCAGGGCTTTGTCAAGCCTGACCTTAAAAACTTCTAGGGAAGGAGATTCCACCATCTCCCTAGGTAACGCATTCCAGTGTTTCACCACCCTCATAGTGAAAAAGTTTTTCCTAATATCCAACCTAAATCTCCCTCACTGCAACTTGAGACCATTACTCCTTGTTCTGTCATCTACTAAAACTGAGAATAGTCTAGAGCCATCCTCTTTGGAACCCCCTTTCAGGTAGTTGAAAGCAGGTATCAAATCCCCCCTCATTCTTCTCTTCTGAAGACTAAACATCCCCAGTTCCCTCAGCCTCTCCTCATAAGTCATGTGTTCCAGTCCCCTAATCATTTTTGTTGCCCTCCACTGGACTCTTTCCAATTTTTCCACATCCTTCTTGTAGTGTGTGGCCCAAAACTGGACACAGTACTCCAGATGAGGCCTCACCAATGTCGAATAGAGGGGAACGATCAAGTCCCTCGATCTGCTGGCAATGCCCTTACTTATACATCCCAAAATGCCATTGGCCTTCTTGGCAACAAGGGCACACTGTTGACTCATATCCAACTTCTCGTCCACTGTAACCCCTAGGTCCTTTTCTGCAGAACTGCTGCCGAGCCATTCGGTCCCTAGTCTGTAGTGGTGCATTGGATTCTTCCGTCCTAAGTGCAGGACTCTGCACTTGTCCTTGTTGAACCTCATCAGATTTCTTTTGGCCCAATCCTCCAATTTGTCTAGGTCTCCCTGTATCCTATCCCTACCCTCCAGTGTATCTACCACTCCTCCCAGGTTACTGTCATTTGCAAACTTGCTGAGGGTGCAATCCGCACCATCCTCCAGATCATTTATGAAGATATTGAACAAAACCGGCCCCAGGACCGACCCTTGGGGCACTCCACTTGATACCGGCTGCCAACTAGACATGGAGCCATTGATCACTACCTGTTGAGCCCCACAATCTAGCCAGCTTTCTATCCACCTTATAGTCCATTTATCCAGCCCATACTTCTTTAACTTGCTGGCAAGAATACTGTGGGAGACCGTGTCAAAAGCTTTGCTAACGTCAAGGAACAACACGTCCACTGCTTTCCCTTCATCCACAGAGCCAGTTATCTCGTCATGGAAGGCAATTAGATTAATCAGGCATGACTTGCCCTCGGTGAATCCATGCTGACTGATCACTTTCCTCTCCTCTAAGTGCTTCAGAATTGAATCCTTGAGGACCTGCTCCATGATTTTTCCAGGGACTGAGGTGAGGCTGACTGGCCTGTAGTTCCCAGGATCCTCCTTCTTCCCTTTTTTAAAGATGGGCACTACATTAGCCTTTTTCCAGTCATCTGGGACCTCCGCCGACCGCCATGAGTTTTCAAAGATAATGGCCAATGGCTCTGCAATCACAACCGCCAACTCCTTTAACACTCTTGGATGCAACACATCCGGCCCCATGACTTGTGCTCGTCCAGCTTTTCTAAATAGTCCCGAACCACTTCTTTCTCCACAGAGGGCTGGTCACCTTCTCCCCATGCCGTGCTGCCCAGTGCAGTAGTCTGGAAGCTGACCTTGTTCTTGAAGACAGAGGCAAAAAAAGCATTGAGTACACTAACTTTTTCCACATCCTCTGTCACTAGGTTGCCTCCCTCATTCAGTAAGGGGCCCACACTTTCCTTGACTTTCTTCTTGTTACTAGCATACCTGAACAAACCCTGACTTTATGTTTTGAAATTTTATATTATCATTTAAAATTTTATATGGTATCAGTCAAAATCAGAACAAACTAATTTAATTTTTCATTGCAGAACATTTTGATTAACCCCAAATCATTTTTTTCATTTTTTTTTAATTTTGTTCCAGTTTGGAATGAAAACAGTCTCAAAGTATTGGAATTTCATATAGAAAAGGAATTCCAAGTTTTGACCAATGCTATCTGTGAGGCTTAAATAGTCTGTAAAATACTTTGAGATCCTCAGATGAAAAGTGTTAGTCATGTTCAAAGCATATAGGCTATTTTGGCAGACTCCAGATGCTCCCTTAGGTTAGCCTGGGTCTTATGAATAGTTTCTACCATTTTGGAGGCACCACTGCCATGGATGAGGAGACAGAGGGATGGAACCATAGATGAAAACTATAATTGGAGTATGTGACGGGGTGTCTGCCCTGCATTGGTCCTGATAGGGTTAAAACCCAGCCTGGAGGGCTGCAAAGAAACAGCCAATTAGGGCAGTGGCTGCAGCCAATTAGGGTGGTGGCTGGACCAGCCAGTCAGGGCCCAGTCAGCCCATATAAAAGGAAGCTGCCCGCCAGAACAATGGGGAAACCCAAGGGAGGGGACCAGCTTCCTAGAGGGCTTCAGAGATTAGCACCATGAACAGGGCTGCTAGGACTTGCAGGCCCAAGGCCTGGGGAAGAGGGTGAAGGAGCCAAAGGTAGGGACTGAAGGTGTTGGGGCTGTGGGGAAGTGGCCAAGGGAATTGAGACAGAGTGGTGGAGAAAGAAAGAAGGGGCAGTGGGAAGCTGTTTACAGGGTCCTGGGGCTGGGGCCCAGAGTAGTGGGAAGGCCTGGGTTCCCCCCCTTGCTGCTGAAGAAGCAGCTAGGCTATGATCTGACAAGCTGCTGTGAGGAGTGGCTAGACTGTGGTGGAAGGAGTCCCCTGGAAGGGAAGAACCTGGATTGTGACACGGCTGGAGGGCTGTGCCACGAAGCAGAGGCAGTGAGACTGGAACTGCGGTGGGTCTGCGGGTGGAGATGAGGATCGGAGAGCCACTACCACCAGAGGGCATACCTGCTGACCAGAGCTAATTCCTGAAATGGCCAGCAGGTGGTGCCAGTATGGTGAGTGACCCTGTGACAGAGTAGAACAGATTGAATTGGATGGGAGCATTTTCTGCATTATTATAAGCAAATTTGGCTAACACAACCCAATTATTTTGGAAATTGTTTAGGAAATTATATAGATACTTTTCAGGTACCTGGCTGACCTGTTCCAACCGGCCATCCATCTGGGGTGATAGGCAGTGGATGTATGAGAATGGACTACCGGGAGGTGAAACACTTCCTTCCAAAACCAGGATATAAACTGAGAGCCTGGATCTGTGGTAAAATGATTGGGGGAGGCCAGGGAGAAAAAAAAAACATGGATAATTAGGAGCTGTGCAGTAATTTCATCTCAAAGGGAGACTGGACTATAAAAGTGAGGGGCAAAAACATCCCAGTTTCTCTATCTCTACCCATCTCTCTCTTTTCACCTAAGAAGACAAAAAACAGTTATTGGACTTTGGAATCAAATCCTGGCCTGAGAGTTTTGTCAGCATTGTTACTGGAAATCTGTGATAAGGGACTTTATGTTGAACCAATTCTAGTTTAAGTTTAGAAAGTGTTTTACCTTTAGTTTTCTCATATTCAGCCTGGAGTCACACCAAAGGTCAGAGTCAGGAGCCCTGCCAAGGTTCAAGCTGGAGTGAGAGTCATACCAAGTATCAAACCAGAGCTGATTACTCGAATTAGGGTGAGGGAGTTGGCACTAGGTTCCAGTGAGGTAACAGAAACAAGAACCTTTACTCTTGGGGGAATTCTGTGCCACTGTGCAATCAGAATTTGCACAGAAATTAATGTTCTGCTCAGAATTTTCTTTTCCTCTTACAGAAATAGACTGCAGAGTGGATCGCTGCCACTAGGGGCCACTGGACCCTGCAGAGCACAACTCCTCAGCTCGCAAATAGAAGATCCTGCCTGGGGAAGGGAAGGAGGAGAGGGAGCTGGAGGGTTCCCAGCAGCTGCAGTTCCTGGCACGTCCTGAAGGAAGGAGGCGGTATGCAGGAAACTCCGCACAAGCCTAGGACCCAGCATCAGGCTGTTTCTCCCTCTGGATCCCTGGGGGGTATGGGATGTGGGTGTCTGGACTGGGGGGCACCCCATGGATGGGCTCTGGGGGACAGGGGGAGTGGGTGTCTGAGCTGGGGGGGGCTGTAGCTGGGCTCTGAGGGGTGTGGGTATCTGGCCCCCTGACTGGGTCTGGGGAATAGGGTGAGTGTCTGGGCTGTGGGGGGCCCTGCAGCTAGGCTTTGGTGGAAAGGAGGTGTGGGTGTCTGCCCTCCCCCCACTCCCACTGGGCTCTGGAGGGGAGGGGGCAGAGAAATAGGAACTGTGTTGTCATAGGGGTTTCTTTAACTCTACTCCTGGGGGAATTTTTTTGTCTGCATTACAGGCATAGTTGCTGACAGGTATTTTGAAATAAATTACCAAAATAATCAAAACTGGTATGATTATATAGCGTTCTTTTGATAAATAAAATATGCAGAATTTTAAAATTTTGTGCACAGAATTCCCCCCGGGACAGACCTTGCTTTCAGGGGTCTGGTCAGCAGCAGGCCTAGCAACTAGTTGTTCAGACAAGGTGTGGGGGAATGGTCACCTCTTAGCATAAAGCTTCCTGTGCCTGCCAATCAGTAGTCAGCAGGTGCAGCCTCTGTTTGCAGTGTACTATCCCATGTCTTGGGCCCAGGTCTGTAAGTCCCCGGACAGCTGCTGTATCCTGGCCTCCACCCAATGTCTGCTGAAACCTGGTGGACGGAAAAGCTAGCAGAACTTTAGCCTTGGCCAAGGCACCACGCTCAGGACCCCTGGCTGGAGAATCTCCCTGCTCCACTGATGGTCCAATCGTGGCATTTAAACCAGGAGGTGGCACAGGAAGTGGGTCTGAGCGACATGGTGATTCCCTGTTGTGGCTGTAGTGGGCCCTGCTTGTGCCTGCCTCCTGGACCCAGCTCTTCCTGATTCCTGCTCAGGTCCTGCCTCACCCCTGCTTCCCTCTGTACTTGAGCCTTGCCTCTTCTCTGGTTCCTGCCCTTACACCTCATCTCCTATCATCAGTTACTAGTCCTGGCTCTGTCCCTAGCTTCTGACTACGGCTTGTCCCCTGGCTTTGGTCACTGGCAGTTGACTCTGGTACTGACCCTTGGCTTTGTTCCCCAACCTGGATGCCTGCTCCATCCACTAGACCTGACTCCTACATTCATCGGGTGCAACCCCCCAGTGTAGCTACACTAACATAGCAATGATGCAACCCCCCAGTGTAGATATGCTGCACAGGGGTGTAACATGGAGCTTGCACCAATATGTCGCTGGGTCACTTGTACTAGTGCAAGCCCCATTTTGCACTGGTGCACTGTGTGGCCATTAGGAGATGGCACTGTGTAACTAAATTGGTGTGTTTAGACCAGTCTAGATAAGCCCTAGTGTAAATGATGGTCACCACTCTCCTAGAGAGTCGGTGAGTTACCTCCTCCCAGCTTCACTTTCAGGTCCTTTCCTCTCTGAATCCTTCTTAATACAGTGTTTGTGTTTTCCACCTGAGAAGGTTTTCCTTTCCAAACTCCTTTCTTCCCCTCTGCAGTCCCTTTTCGCTTCCCTTCCAGTTATAACAACAAATATGACCTTCTTCTCATCCTTGCCGCTGTCTTTCCAGGAAGCCTGCAGAGCACCCTGCTCCAGGACTCTCCAAACCACGCTGCTGCACCACAAAAAAACAGGCTGACAACAAGGTTTCTTTTTCCATCCCTAAAATCACAGGGCATGGCACATCAGCAGCCAGGTCCCCTACCTATGCTGGCTGTTAACCTCCACACAGGATGAGCCAGCCAGCCATTGCAGGCATGGTCTACCATTACTTGGATTTATCTCCCTTTGGAAATGTCAGATCCAATGACCCTATTCTCTAGGAGGGCACCCCATGCCACACAGGGAGACAAAGTCCTTTGTGTTTAATCTGTCAGCGTGCATGGCTCTGCCGAGAACCAGGATGTGTTTTTTGTTTGGAAGGGGCAGCACAGTATTTTCCTTGGTAACTGCTTTAATTTCATACATAGTCTGGTTATTTAAGGCACAAGGTGGAGGATGCAGAGTCGTCGTAGATTTGTCAGTCCCAGAATATTACAGAGACAAGGCGGGTGAGGTGAAATAATATCTTTTATTGGACCACAAACGATCACTAATTAGCTGCCTTCTCGGGAAAAACAATCTGGAAGCTCATTTCTTTGTCCACTGCAGTCACTGGACCCTCAAATGCATCCTTATTAATGTGGGATTCACTGTTTTCAAAGCTGCATTAGTTGGGCCTGACTCCCTTTTTCTAACCAGGCCCCTCTATACCACACTGGCAGCATCCAGGGGGAGGAACAACTCCCAGAAGTTACCCCCAGCCTAAGGGGCTGACCCAGCCTATGCTGCCCTCCATACCCATGGGCCAGAATGAGAGGAGTGAGTCCAGTGTGTTCTGTGTTCCAGCTATCTTCAGCTGGCCCATGGCTCTTAGAGGGCCATTGCAGTGAGAGAGTAACTTAGAGCTGCCTTAAGGCAGAGCTGAGAATTCTGGGTGCAGCTGCGGCTTGCAGCTACCTTTGCCCCATCCCCACTTCAAGCACAGGAACTGAGGAATATTGAGTCTTCAGCCAGACATGGTCCAGGACCTTCCTCGTGCTAAACCCATTGTACTGTGCCTCATTGCCGCCCTGATCTTTCTCCCATAGATGTCAATGGCAAAATGTTCACTGATTTTAAGGAGAGGAGGATTGAGCCCTGTACTACTACAAATTGCCTTTTGAGAGGAGCTGAGCAGCCAACATCTGCAGGATCAGGCCCTCGGTCTCCGCTGATTACCCCCAGCAGCACTTTGCCAGTCACCCCTGGGCATGATGCACCCCGTTTTTAACATATTCCCTTTCTGAATCCCTTAGGAAAACAGCAAAGTGTAGTGGAGCTTTCATAGTGCACAAATTACTGGCTCTATGTATGCCAGCGTCCGACCTCTAGCTAGGCTATAATAACCAGCTCTCCTGAATAGCACTCATTATATAGTGCCCATTATAAAACTGTAGCTACATGACAGTGTCACAGGCTACAGTGTTCTTTTGCTGAGTAATTTCAGCTTTCTGCTAAAGGAGAATGTTTCCTTTTCACAGGCTCATTCTGAATGGCCTGTGCTCACCTCTGCTTAGAGTACTTTCCGCTCCTGGAAAAGAAAGGAATTGTACTCAAAAGTTCTGTGATTCTGGAGACACGTGGGGCCAGGAATTCAGCTGAAGTAAATTGGCCTGAGAGACTCCAGCTGAGGATCTGGACCAGAGCGCTGTGCATTTGGTGGATCTGAGGGCTCAGCATGGACTCAACATGAGATACTGCTGTGTCAGGAAGGAAACCTGGATCTGCTGGCTATTGACTGGAATATGGCTTATTTAAGTGTACTGCTCACAGGAGAGACTCCCTATTTGGCTCAGGGCTGTCCAGAAGGGACTACTTATGCTCTGATAGTACCAGACAAGGCAAACAGCAAGGTCACAGAGGGGTCAGATTCCCGAAGAGACAGACACCACAACCATTACACAATAGACTTTCACTACTGAGACAATACTACTAACTTCCACTAATGCAGAGAAAATAGTTTATTGCAACAAAAAACATCAATTAATTCCGGAGGCTAAGGAACGCTTAAGGGGCACCCTTTAGCATGCTGGCCTTTCGCATACTGCCAATAACAGGAGGAAGATTACTTAAACTGTGTGATCTTGGGCAAGCAGTCAGGCCCCACTTTCAGAAATGAGCACATACACGTTTCTGCGTGTCCCTAATTTACACAGGGGTATGAGTGCATGCAGCTCTCCCACTTGGATCCAGCATTGCACAGGAGAAAAATGAGCAAGTACAAAAATGTGCTCACCCCTTTGCAGATCTGGGCCTTAGTTTCTACTTGCCTCAGTTTCCCTATCTGCATTCTTATGACCTTTGTCCTAAAGCCTCAACTTCTGGAGTCATGTTATTATGTGGCAATCTCTGCTTTAATTTTTTTTAAAAAAGTCTCTAGTCCTTGTTTTTGCAGAGAAAAGTTTGAAAATGTGAACCATAACCGTTCAAAAACGAGAAGACAAATAGAACTCCATCTCATCTTTTTAAAGCCAAAAATCGTATGGTATTGAGAAGTTTGTTATGAGATTACTGGTTCTGTGGATGAAGGGAAAGCAGTGGATGTATTGTTTCTTGACTTTAGCAAAGCTTTTGACACGGTCTCCCACAGTATTCTTGTCAGCAAGTTAAGGAAGTATGGGCTGGATGAATGCACTACAAGGTGGGTAGAAAGCTGGCTAGATTGTCGGGCTCAACGGGTAGTGATCAATGGCTCCATATCTAGTTGGCAGCCGGTATCAAGTGGAGTGCCCCAAGGGTCGGTCCTGGGGCCAGTTTTGTTCAATATCTTCATAAATGATCTGGAGGATGGTGTGGATTGCACTCTCAGCAAATTTGCGGATGATACTAAACTGGGAGGAGTGGTAGATACGCTGGAGGGGAGGGATAGGATACAGAAGGACCTAGACAAATTGGAGGATTGGGCCAAAAGAAATCTGATGAGGTTCAATAAGGATAAGTGCAGGGTCCTGCACTTAGGACGGAAGAACCCAATGCACAGCTACAGACTAGGGACCGAATGGCTAGGCAGCAGTTCTGCGGAAAAGGACCTAGGGGTGACAGTGGACGAGAAGCTGGATATGAGTCAGCAGTGTGCCCTTGTTGCCAAGAAGGCCAATGGCATTTTGGGATGTATAAGTAGGGGCATAGCGAGCAGATCGAGGGACGTGATCGTTCCCCTCTATTCGACATCGGTGAGGCCTCATCTGGAGTACTGTGTCCAGTTTTGGGCCCCACACTTCAAGAAGGATGTGGATAAATTGGAGAGAGTCCAGCGAAGGGCAACAAAAATGATTAGGGGACTGGAACACATGAGTTATGAGGAGAGGCTGAGGGAGCTGGGATTGTTTAGCCTGCAGAAGAGAAGAATGAGGGGGGATTTGATAGCTGCTTTCAACTACCTGAAAGGGGATTCCAAAGAGGATGGCTCTAGACTGTTCTCAATGGTAGCAGATGACAGAACGAGGAGTAATGGTCTCAAGTTGCAGTGGGGGAGGTTTAGATTGGATATTAGGAAAAACTTTTTCACTAAGAGGGTGGTGAAACACTGGAATGCGTTACCTAAGGAGGTGGTAGAATCTCCTTCCTTAGAGGTTTTTAAGGTCAGGCTTGACAAAGCCCTGGCTGGGATGATTTAACTGGGAACTGGTCCTGCTTTGAGCAGGGGGTTGGACTAGATGACCTTCTGGGGTCCCTTCCAACCCTGATATTCTATGATTCTAAGTCTGACTTTTTTGGAATGCTTGGGGTTGGCAATACTGAAAATTAGTTTAAACATATTTATTGTACTGACTCCACAGAAAGGTAATGGAGATTAATTTGTTAATGTTTGTAAACTCTTTGATAGCTCTTTCTCTAAATATCTCAAAGTGAAGAGTATAATTTACAATACTTTATGACCGGTGTCAGCAGATGGCATAGTTCCATTTAGTTTTTCAAATTGTTTTTTCTCCGTGTGTGAGCAAATGTTCAGTCTCAGGAAGTTTGGTGTTCAGAGAGCTGTGTAAAAAGCAAGACAGTTTGCTCTCTGCCAGGAAGGTTTGCTCCCTGGGAACTTAGCACTGGTGTTGGGCTGACCCTCCTGAAAGAAGGGCTTGCCTGCATGCTATTTGTGAGCACTTCTGTTCCACGACTGGTGAATGTGGCTAAATAAAACAAATTACACTTGGACTACACTCAGACTCTGGGTTGCCGATTTCTCCTTCACTGAGAAGCCAACCTGCAAAGATCCAGACATCTGCTCCCCCTCCGTAGGGGAGCATAACACTTCATTGTGCACAGCATATTTCACACAACTATACTCCAAAATGCTTAGCTGGGTGAAGAGAAACATTAAGAAGTAAGCTGTGGGGCGGGGTAGATACGCTGGAGGGTAGGGATGGGGTCCAGAGTGACCTAGACAAATTGGAGGATTGGGCCAAAAGAAATCTGATGAGGTTCAACAAGGACAAGTGCAGAGCCCTGCACTTAAGACAGAAGAATCCCATGCACCGCTACAGGTTGGGGACCAACTGGCTAAGGAGCAGTTCTGCAGAAAAGGACCCGGGGGTTACAGTGGACGAGAAGCTGGATATGAGTCAACAGGGTGCCCTTGTTGCCAAGAAGACTAACGGTATATTGGGCTGTATTACTAGGAGCATTGCCAGCAGATTGAGGGGAGTGATTATTCCCCTCTATTCTGCACTGGTGAGGCCACATGTGGAGTATTCTGTCCAGTTTTTGGCCCCCCATTACAGAAAGGAAGTGGACAAATTGGAGAGAGTCCAGCAGAGGGCAACAAAAATGATTAGGGGCCTGGGGACATGACTTATGAGGAGAGGCTGAGGGACCTGGGGTTATTTAGTCTGCAGAAGAGAAGAGGGAGAAGGGATTTGATAGCAGCCTTCAATTACCTGAAGCAGGGTTCCAAAGAGGATAGAGTCCGGCTGTTCTCAGTGGTAGTTGATGTCAGAACAAGGAGTAATAGTCTCAAGTTGCAGTGGGGGACGTTTAGGTTGGATATTAGGAAAAACTACTTCACTAGGAGAATGGTGAAGCACTGAAATGGGTCACCTAGGGAGGTGATGGAATCTCCATCCTTAAAGATTTTTAAAACCTAGCTTGACAAAGCCCTGGCTGGGATGATTTAGTTGGGGTTGGTCCTGCTTTGAGCAGGGGATTGGACTAGATGATCTCCTGATGTCTCTTCCAACCCTAATCTTCTATGATTCTAAGTACAGGTAAGAAAGAAAAGCTGTATCTGCAGATTCAGTTTTAAAAGGGGACATACAGGAAGGATGCTCTGGAGAGCAGGAGCTGCAGAGGAGAAGGCTCTTGCAACAAGAGTGAAATTCACAATCTTGGACAAAGCCCACTTACTCAGGATTTATGAAGAGAGCTAAGGGGGGTGGAATGGATGTAGGCACTGAGGTTTAAGCTCACTCCCTCCACAGATGTTATAGCAAAGTGTGGGCTAGAATAGTTACACAGAGGCTCCTGACCACAGGAATCATAGAAGTGCTGGTTTTGACATTCCTGCATGTACCCCAAAACTTGACAGTACTGCAGTCAGCCATTTTGTATGTTCAGCCACTGCCAGCTGAAAACCAAACATCACCTAGCTAGGAATAATCTTAGGCCTTTGTGAGACAAGATCAGACAGCTGCATACTTGCAGTTTGTTAATTAGAATGGGAGGAGAGGCAGAAAGTTATGGAAGAGAATGAGTGAACAGCGACCTTGGTTTTAGGTGCCTCTGACCTATTGTTGTTTTGGCTAGAAATACAAGCAATGTTTTGAGATAATGAGTAGTTTGCTGAAATTAGAATTGGTGACCCAGTGGAGGTTATTATGCTGACCCACTAAGAGTCACTTTAGGTTACATAGGCACCAACTCCGTGGGTACTCCAGGGTTGAAGCACCCACAGGAAAATATTAGTGGGTGCTTCTCACCCATCAGCAGCCAGCTCCCCCCAGCACCTACCACCCACCTTGGGGGAAGGGGTGGAGTGGGGGTGGAACCTGGGGCAGAGTGGGGGCAGGAAGAGGTGGGGTGGGTTGTGGAGTGGGGGCAGGGCCTGGGGTTGAGTACCCCCGGGCAAAGGAAAAAGCCGGCACCTGTGATAAGTTATGCGTTTTGTTAGCATTAGCTATAAAAGATTAGGTGAAAGTAAATACCTAGAGCAGCCCGAAGGAGCTTTTCTTAGGGCAAGGAGCTGACATTTAAACTCCCCATCAGCTGGATGAAAAGAGGACCCCTGAAAGTCCAGCTGGTGATGACTCAAAACCATCTCATACTGTGGGTAGCTATATCTGGAATGTAACCTATTGCATATGTGTGCTTAATATCTAATAAATAGTTTTAGATAAGAACATGCCTGCTTTATCAATCATTTATCAGACGGAAGTGCTGTGTTCCCATTGATTTATTCCTGACTCTACCTGGAGAGAAACAGTTGAGTTACCACTGCTTTGGGTAACAGTTCCCTGGCCTGCCCCCTAAGTTCCCTTCCATACTGGCATATTGGGAGCTAACCTAGGGCCCACTTCTCCAGTACACATGAGATGCAAAGACCCCTGACACAGCTGCTGCTTTACTCCTGCTCCTTCCCCTCATAGAGGTGATACTGCCAGGGGCAGAGAGCCTTGCAGGGACTACTGGGCATTCAGTGGGTAGAGAGTATGAAGGGACTGGAGGAATGTAGATGCCAGAGCAGCAAAGGGAACAAGGTGACCAGCAGAAGTGGAGTGTTTTGCCATTGACGTCCCTGGGCCCAGGGTTCCCCCCAAGGTGTGTGAGGAGGAAGCTGGAGCAGTGGTAAGGAGGGCAATTCTTAAATGATATTGAAGTGAGTGAGGAGTCAGGAAAGTTGTTTCTAAATGAGACTGATGTAGTCCTGTTTCTTTGTACGTGTTAGAAGCTTGGCAAGAGCGTACGTGGTGGGCTCCAGGGAGCTGAGACATGGGGAGGCCATAGTGAAGGAGGCTGCAGGAGAGCTGACAGCATGGATAAGGGTTCCAGCAAAGGTGATACCATGGTAGGGGTCATGCTGTGGAGCTGGTCCTGGACACATTTCCAAGCAGGGGGCTGAATGGGAGCCAAGTCAGTCTCAAGGATGAAGCCTGGGAGAGAGAGCGTGGAGGCAAAGAGAGAATGTGGACTAAATGGTTTGAGGAGTTCCTCTTCCCCAGGGCTTTGTGTGCATTAGCATTTCCAGAATGTCTAGCTCCAGTACAACACCGCCACTGGTAGCAACAGCGTAGAGAGGGCTAACGCCTCTTTATCGCTGCGACTCTGGACCTGCTCTGGGACGTGCTGGATGATGCAGCCGTAGAAGGCCTGAGCCCTTGTACTCCCACCACATCTGCCACTGAGGAAGATGCACTGGTAGCAGAGCAACAGGGGGAGATTTGCTGGCCGGAGGAAGCTGGAATCCAAGAGAAGCCTAGGAGTCTGTGCATCTCCAAAGGGCAAAGTATCAAGTGTTTTGAGAAAAGGTCTTTCCATGCATTAATTAGAGCAGCACTGAGTCACCCGTCATGCTGCAATTAGGTGTCTGTCTTGGGATTTCCATTATAAACACTTTAACATTAAAAATCTGCTGCAGGCCGCAAACGGTTATACAAAAAGAATTGCTTTTTTTTTTTAAACTGTACAAGATTAAAATCAGGCAAGCTGTTTATTTGATCAATATAAATGCTTGTTAGCTTGTATAGGGAGTGGGGGCTAGGTCCTGGTCCTCAGGCTGAGGGCAGCTCTCTGACTGGTGGAAATTCCATCACGGGGGAACGCTGCTATGACTGACTCTATAAAACTCCCTTCTGACCCCACCCCGTGGCATAGGGGTTGTATCGGGCTGTGCACTGACATGGCCGAATGTGACGCCCGCCAGCATGACAGCTTCTTGGGGGCTATTATGAGCTAACAATAGACATCATAGACTATGCTGGGGATGGCAAATAACTAAAGCTGGTTGGGAATTTTCCAATGAAATGATTCGCTGTAGCTGAAACTGTTTGCAGGAAGGGGGCAGTTTTGATGAATCTCTTGAGTTGAAACATTTTTGGAAAAAGAAAAGGTTTTGAAATTATTGAAATGTCCCATTTTGACATTTTTGAAATGAAAAGTTTTGGTTCAAAATGACTTTTTGTTTTGAAATTTTAGTTCATTTATACTAAAAGAAGGGTCAAAACAATTTTTAAAGGTGAAATTGAAACAAAATGTTTTGAACTTTTTATTGAAACTAAACATTTTGATTGACCTAATCTGGGGGTGGGGGATGTGTGGGGAGGTGAGGAGGTTATCAATTCACAAAAACTTTTGAGATTTTGATTTTTTTTCCCCCTAAGTCAGGATGGGAAAAGTTTTTTCAAAATCTCAAAGCATCAAATTCCCATCCAGCTCTACCAAAAACCAGATCTTAGATCAAGGAGCCACAAACCACTCTTCTATGACACTTGCACAGCAGCCTTCTGCACCCGGGATGTAGCGACTGGGTTTTATTTGTGCTTTGTGTGGTAACAAACAAAATGTCAGAGCCAGTGATTTCAATGGCAACATTGTCAACTCATGATTTTGTGCGTTTTGTGATATTTGATATGTCACTTACAGCCCCTTCTCCTGAAGCCATGTGATTATGTGAACATTTCAGTTTTCATTTTTTAAAAAAAATGAGTTTCTAATCTTACTGGTTTGCAGAGAAAAGCTTAAAAATGAGAGCCTGAAAGGCTCAAAACCAGAAGGCAAATCAACAGAACCCAACATTTACTGTTTTTGAAAATCTCGTAGTTGCTAAACCAATTTCATAAATGATCTGAGGCCGGACTCATGATTTTTGAACACTTGAGGTTATCAGTACTGCAACTGGACTATTTGCAAAGTAAGATATTATTCAGCAGAAGTAGTGGCTGTGGAACGGGGCTTCACAGAAAAATGGCTTCAACTGTCCCTCTTAATTTTTCTGACTTAAACCACAGATTTGAGGCCTTATCAGACAAGTAAAAGCATAAACCTAGACTCTATTTGGCAGGCTGATTCATACTGTAAAATAATCACTTGCCTGTCTTGAAAAAAATAATTTCAAAATGTCTGGTACAACTCTAAAAATCAGCCACTGGACTCAATTGTTTAATTAAAATAGTACTCATGAAATTCATTGCATTTTACAGACTTATAACTTCCAAATAATTCAGAGAAACATCTCCAGGGGTAGTATTCTAGTCGCACGAATTGATAATTATGTGGAATGACGTAAATATGTCATTAGACATGCAGTAAATACACCCAGATATTCCATTTCCCAACGTAGTACTGGTAATTAGGAAGAATGAAAGCAAATATGTCATTTGACACAAATCAGAAATGACACTTCATGAATAATTCAGTGTTTCCATTATTAATCTTTACATATTTTCCAAGGTTTCTAATTTTGCTTGCTGTTAAACAGCTGCCAAATTCCATGCCAGAAGTGGCTGTATTTCAGTGTGGAGCGGGGAGTTTGTGTATGTACAGTATACAGTTTGAAAATCACTTTGGGTTTTAAGGTACCTCTTAGCCCCAGCATCCCATGAAATGGGCTTTCCTTCATTTTACAGAAAATAAATGGACACAACTCAAAATGCCCATGTGGGCATTAAAGTCCATATTGTCTTTTGCTGATGCAACCCAAAGTATTGTCTGGTACGTTTCTGACTAAGCCAGGTTTCTTCAGTTAAGACCGGTAGAGCCATCCTTCCTTCGCACAGCCTCACCCAGAACTGTCCTTTGAAAGAAGCACCCTGCCTTTTTTATCTTGCCTGATTGTCTTCTGCCTGCTTCCATCCCTTCTAGCCACTGTAGGACCCAAATCTCTCTGGTTCTGCCAGCTGCTGATCCTGGAAGCCTCTCTAAGCAACCCCTGGAGATCTGAGCTCAATGTTCTTCTCATCCAAAAAGCCAGCTTCAGACAGTGGGTGTGCCATGGCAGTAGGGTATCCGGTAGGGATTAGCAAACATCTGATATAGCTCATCACAGGGTTAATTTAGGATGATAGGTGCTATCTCAAGGTCTTCAAAAGTGGCTAGAAATTCTGTGTGCCTCACTTGACGCACTTTCAAGAATTCTGATGTCAGAGGGTGGGTCCTCAGCACTTTCTGAAAATCAGGTCCCTTTTAAGATTTCTCAAGTTGGGCACCCAAAATCAGAAGCCAAGTGAATTGGGAAAAGTCTTGGCTATAAGAGTATATGTTAATGATAAAAGTCTTTGGCTTGGAATTTGGCATATATGGCTTCAGCCCAAGGAATATTCGGGTTGTTTTTTTTTTTACCATTTGATTTTTTAAAACCAAGTGTGATCCTGCAGGTCTGTAACAGGACTAATCACTCAGGGTATGTCTACACTGCAATAAAAAACATGTGGAACCAAGTCTCAGAGCCTGGATCAGCTGACTCAGGCTTGCAGGGCTTGGGCTGCAGGGCTAAAAATTGCAGTGTAGACATTCAGGCTCAGGCTGGAACCCAAGCTCTGAGACCCTCCCCGCTCACTTCGCTGTCTTGAAGTATGGTGCATGTAATAATGTTTATTGCCATTTGCATGATCAGGAAGTATTCAGTGTTAGAGCTGGCCACATTTTTTTTTCAAATTTAATGTTTTCATTTTTAAAAAAAACATGGTTTTTCATAAAAAGGTATCAAGATGTTTTTGCAAAAATTTCATTCTTTTAAAATATTTTTTCCAAGTTTGTCAATATTTGTCATTTCCAGAAAACCCAGTTTTCCATAAATTTAAAAATTTCTATAACCACCTCATTCTGATAACATTTTCTACAGCAATTTGTGGGAGGGCGGAATGAAAAAAATTAGTGAATTAAATGGATCCACTTTGAATCCTTGGTAAATGAAAACAATCTCAAAACTTTGAACATTTTTATTAAACTAGTTTTACATTTTTTGTCTGGCTCTCTTTAATGTGTTTTTAATAGAATCTCTACTAACACAAAACAATGACAGATTAACATTTGGGAGAAAGCGATATTTACAGACAATTTAATGTGCTCAAAAGGTCATACTGGATGCTGATAGCAGGCACATATATTGTTTAGCACAAACTGACATTAGAAGGCAGATGAATTCTTTATGATTCACTCGTAATCAAATGTCTCATGTAGGCAGTAACCATATTATGCAACAGTGAACATCGCTACATAAGAAGGGGATAAGTTATAATTTAAGGGAATGGGGTTATTCAAATGCTTGGTCTCTTTTTCTGAGAAGGACATGACCTCACCGTGCCCAACAGATGGGAAGGTGTGAGATGGATGATAGACATAGTTCACTGTATTGTAAATACTGGTGATCTTGCAATATTTGTCACATTCAATTCAGTGTTAAGACTAGCAATTTATTTTTGCTTGCTTAAAGTTTACCATGTAGTCTGTTGGGGATTGTGTTCTTGGGGACTGTGTGGGAGTGGGGGCCAGAAGCCTCCTAGCTGAGTGTGCATTAGCAACCTCTAGCCTCCTGTCCTTTGATTCTTCATCACCCTTGATCATCCTCAATCACGCTTCCCCATTTGTTAATAAGGGGGCAGGACATACCTAGCAAAGAAGGGCTTAAGAGCCAGACTCTAAGCATGCAAGGGGAGCTAGCGAAGAGGGGGCAGCAAACAGGGGAGTTTGTAGCAGGGAGAAAGAATAAAATCAGCATGGTTCAGAAAGGTCAATGTTGCTCCAAGCTCCTCCACTTGTACCTGCATCCAGACAGAACTGGACCATGGATGCCTCTGCCCAGGTCCTGGTGTGGATTTGCAGAGACTGTGACCTGCATTTCCCTGTCACAGAAAGCCAGACTGTGGAGACCATCCTGTGTGAAAGGGGCCGACTGGTAGAATCTCTCAGGAAGCCGATGGGCAGGGCCATCCCTAGGGGGTGTGCAGGGACATAGGTGCCGAGTTTCTAAATCGCCGGGGGGGCTCCCCCCTCTTGGCTCCACCCAGCCCTGTCCCCACTCTACCCCTTCCCCAAGGCCCCACCTCCACCCTGCTTCTTCCCACCCCTGTTCTGCCCCAGCCCTGCCTCTTCCCATCCCAGCCCTGCCTCTTCCTGCTCCGCCTGTTCCTCGCCCAGTTCTGCCTCCTCCCTCCAGGACGCTGTGCCCTTGCTCCTTTCTCTTTCCCCCAGCGCCTCCCGATGTCACAGGTGAAACATCTAATCCGCACTAGGCGCTGAGAGGGAGAGGGAGGCGCTGATCGGTGGGGCCCGCTGGTGGGCAGGAGGCATTGGGGGAAGGGGGAGGTTCTGGTAGGGAGGCTCCTCCTTGCCACCCCCCACCACATGCCCACCTGCAGGCCTGCCGCTCAGCTCCCCATTTGCCTCCTCACCTCGCCCCTCCTGCGGGCCCCCCCAAAGCATGGGACCTGGGCTGGTTGCCCCAATTCACCATACCCTAGGGATGGCTCTGCCAATGGGAGAGCTACAGAAGGATGTGGCTAGGCTGAGAAGCATCCATGCACACAAGGAATTAATTGAAAATCTGCATATGGAGACTGCCACGGTTGAGGAAGCAGTCCAGCTGGAGAAGACTGCAGTAGCAGCACCAGTGGGAGGAAATGGCTCCTTCACAAGGTGGAAGCCAGCTGCTGGCTACTGGCAGTAGGCAGTGCTCCACCCCTGCTCCAAGCCCACCATCCATAGAGATAAAAAAAACAGTATTGTGCTCTGGAAATGAGGGGTGAGGAATCTCCCCCAAAGGCAAAGGAAGAGAAGCCATGTACCCCCAATGCTTGGAGGATTGCAGCCACCACTCCCAAGAGAAAAAAAGGGGGTGTTGGTGGTGGTGGTCAGTGACTCCCTTCTAAGCAGGATGGAGGCACCCATCTGCCAGCCTAACCTGGCATTCTGGGAGGTGTGCTGCCTGCCATGGGCCTGTATCTGAAACATTATGGAAGGATGGCAGAGGATCATCCACCCCTCTGACTACTACTCCATGATACTGCAGCTATGAACCTGATGATATCAGAAGTGATTAAAGGGCTCTAGGAGTACGGATGAGGGAGTTGGGGGAGCAGTTTGTATTCTCAATGATCCCTCTGGTCAAGGGTGGGGGCCCAGGTAGAGATAGACACATCCTGGAGGAGAATACATGACTGGGATAATTCAAAACTGGAATATTGGTATAGAAGGCTACAGTTTGTTCAGGAAGGACAGGCAGGGAAAAGAGGGAGGAAGTGTTGCCTTGTATATCAAAGATGTATACACTTGCACTAAGGTCAAGATAGGAGTGGGAGGTAGACCTGTTGAAAGTCTCTGGATAAGGATAAAAGGGGTAAAAAACCAAGGGAGATGTCATGGGAGGCGGTTTACAATAGATTATCTAACCATGAAGAAGAGGTAGATGAGGTTTTTTAAAAAAAAACTCTCGAAATCATTCAAAGCACAGGACTTGGTGATGATGAGGGACTTCAACTACCCAGACATCTGTTAGGAAAATAATACAGCAGGGCACAGATTATGCAACAAGTTCTAGGAATGCACTGGAGACAACTTTTGATTACAATAGGTGAAGAAAGCAATTAGGAGAGAGGCTGGTCTAGATTTGATTCTGACAAATAAGGAAGAACTGGTTGAGAATTTCAAAGTGGAAAGCAGCTTGAGTGAAAGTGGTCATGAAATGAGTTCATGATTCTATGGACTGGTAGGGTGCATAACAGCAGAATAAAGACAATGGACTTCAAGAAGGCAGACTTTAGCAAACTCAGAGAATTGTTGGGTAAGATCCATGGGAAGCAAGTCTAAGGGAAAAAAAGAATTCAGAAGAGTTGACAGTTTTATTTAAAAAGACATTACTAAGGGCACAAACTATCCCAATACATAGGAAAGATAGGAAATATGGTAAGAGGCCACCCTGGTTTAAACAACAGATCCTCAATGACCTGAAACTGGAAAAAAATAATCATACAAAAAGTGGGAACTAGGTCAAATTATGAAGGATGCATGTAAAAAACAACACAAGCATGCAGGGACAACATTGGAAAGGCCAAGGCACAAAACAAGATTAAAATAGATAGGGACAAAAAAGGGTAACAAGAAAACATTTTACAAATACATTAGAAGCAAGAGGAAGACCAAGGACAGAGTAAGCCCATTACTCAATGAGGAGGGAAAGACAATAACAGAAAATGCAGCAATGGCTGAAGTGTTAAATGCCTTTTTTGTTTCAGTTTTCACCAAAAGGGTTAGCAGTGATCGGACAACAAACTTAATGAACAACAATGTAAATGGAATAGGATCTGAGGCTTAAATAGGGAAAGAACAACCTGTCAACCCTCAAAGTAATAACTGGAAATTCTTAGGTAATCAATATAATTAATACATCGATCAGGCTTCGGTTAAGAATTAGTTAGCAGTTGCGCCGCTATAGCACTTAGGGAAGACGCTACCGTACCAACAGGAGAGCTTCTCTCGTCATTGTAAGTACTCCTCCTCCCCAAGAGATGGCAGCTATCTCGATGGGAGAAGCCCTCCCGTTGACATAGCGCTGTCTACACCAGGAGTTCCGTCAGTATAACTGCATCGCTCAGGGGTACGAATTTTCCACTCCCCTGAGCAATGTAGTTATATAGACATAGGTTCATAGTGTAGACCAGGGCTTAGACAAGTTAGATGTCTCCAAGTCAGCAGGCCCTGGTGAAATACATCCTAGAATACTTAAGGAACTGACTGAAGAGATCTCTGAGCCATTAGCAATTATCTCATGGAAGATGGAAGAGATCCCAGAGGACTGGAAAAGGGCACATATAGTGCCTATCTATAAAAAAGGGATTAAAGACAACCCAGGAAATTATAGACCAGTCATCTTAACTTCAGTACCTGGAAACATAATGGAGCAAATAATTAAACCATTAATTTGTAAGCACTTAGAAGATAATAAGGTGGTAAGTCACATTCAACATGGATTTGTCAAGAACAAATCATGTCAAAGCAACCTAATATCCCTCTTTGACAGGGTAACAAGACATGTGGGTGGGAGGAAGGAGTAGATGTGATATATCTCAACTTTAGTAAGGCTTTTGATACTGTCTCACATGACCTTCCCATAAGTAAATGAGGGAAATATGACCTAGCTGAACCTACTACAAAGTGTGTGCCCAACTGATTGAAAAACCATACTCAGAGTATTTATTCATGGTTCACAGTCAAGCTGGAAGAATATGTTGAGTGTGGTCCTGCAGAGACATTTCCTAGGTCAAGTTCTATTCAATATCTCCATAAATGATTTGGATAGTGACACAGAGAGTACACTTATAAAGTTTGTGGACATTACCAAGCTGGGAGGGGTTGCAAGCACTTTGGAGGATAAGAATTCAAAATGATCTTGACAAACTAGAGAAATGGTCTGAAATAATTTGATTTAAATTCAATAAGGACTAATGCAAAGTATTACACTTAGGAAGGAATAATCAGTTGCACTAATACAAAATGGGAAATGACTGCCTAGGAAGGAGTACTGCAGAAAAGGATCTGTGGGGGGTATAGTGGATCACAAACTAACTATGAGTCAACAATATCATACTGTTGCAAAAAAAAAGTGAACATCATTCTGGGCTGCATTAGCAGGAGTGTTGTAAATAAGACACAAGAACTGATCCTTTCACTCCACTCAGCACTGATAAGGCCTCAACTGGAGGACTGTGTCCAGTTCTGGCCACCACACTTTGGGACAGATGTGGACAAACTGGAGAAAATCTGCAGGAGATCAAAAACATTATTAAAGGTCTAGAAAACATGACCTACAAGGAAATATTGAAAAAAAAAGGTTTGTTTAGTGTGGAGAAGAGAAGATAGAGGGGGATGTGATAACAGTCTTCAGGTATGTAAAAGGTCCTTATAAAGAGAAGAGTGATAAATTGTTCTCTTTATCAACTGATGACAGGACAAGAAGTAATGGGCTTAAATTGTAGCAAAGGAGATTTAGGTTAGATATTAGGAATAACTTCCTTACGGTTAGGGTAGTTAAGCACTGGAACAAATTACCTATGGTGGTTGTAGAATCTCCATCATTTTTAAGAACAAGTTAGACAAACATGTGTCAGGGATGGTCTAGAAAATACTTAGTCCTGCCTCAGTTCAGGGGACTGGACTAGATGACCTATTGATGTCCCTTTCAGTCCTACAATTCTATGATTCTGTTATAATTCTTACTTTAAAATTGTCAAAATAGCCTTTGGCCTATAGGAAGGTGCAGAGGATTAAGAACTAGTGGTTGTGAGTTCTAAACTCACTTGTTTGCAAGTTATTAGGTTATATACAGGGGCCACTAGATTAAATCATGGGTGTAAACAGCTAGGGACGGGGGGGGGGATTTAGTGCCTTCCCCCCAAAATAGAGAGAGCTTGCATTAATAAATAAAGGAAATACTGAGTTTGGAACAGAAGCTCATTTATCTCATTTTATTAAATTTGGACAAATTTAATTATGGTACAAAACTACTCACTGAAGTGAGATTTGACAGGCATTACTTTTTAACTCTAGCTACCCACCCCCCACAAAATAAAAATAATTTGTCTGTGCCCCCAGGAAATTCTATGGCTTGTGCTACTCAGAAGCTCACAGCAGATCTTCATAATGATCACTTCTGGCCTTAATCATCCATGCATTTTTGTCTTAAGCACATGTGTGTTTAACTAGCTTTTACTTTGTGTTTTCTTTCTGTAAAAAAATGGCAATAAAAACTTATTTCACTGAAATCATCTGCCTCCAACCTTTTGTTGAGGGTTCACCTCTTGGGATAGATTGATGAATGAGCTTCCTTCTCTATATCAATCTGGGTTTTTACATTAGCACCTATTTCCTTAGTAGCTGAGCCATATCAGCTGAGGTTGACCACACCCATCCTCCAATGCAGGTGGCATGATTTAGACTTGGTCTCCAGTTAAAATTTAGGTTGACATAGCTACTCAGCTGCGTGGTGTGAAAACCCACACACCGGAGTGCTGTAGCTATGCCGACCTAGCCCCCGGTGCAGACACAGCCAGGTCAATGGACGAATGCTTCTGTCAACCTGGGTACTATAACTCGGGGAGGTGGTGTTCCTGTAGCAATGGAAAAACCCCTTCTGTCACTGCAGGCTGTGTCTACATTCCAGGATTATGCCAGCATAGGATTATAGCCACCGTAGTGTAGACATGGCCGTATACCAGTGAGGATTGCCTGGTTTTCCCCTCCATCAGCAGTCGGTTGGATAGGGACAGGGGGACACCCACTCTCCAAATATATCTGAGGAGTGGCTTGGCCACAGTGGTTCTTTACTGGGCCCTTTGGGTCATGTTCTTTTATTGCACCAATAAACAAAATCCGTCACAATTTCCCCCACCCCCCGTATTTAATCAATATGTATTCAAATGTCTAGCATATGGAACTCTTGCTCTCAGTCCAGTGCTTAGCAGACACACCTGACCACATCAAAGAAACCATGGGAGTCTCACAGAGAGGCCAAGATGACCGAGTTACCTCTTCCTTTTAGGAGAGAGGATTCTTCCAGGCCAGGGTTGCTTGTATTGCTGCTGTCTGCACTGTGCTCTTTCTGTGAATAGAAAGAGGATTTCAATCTGCAGGGCTGTCATGCTTGCCCCTTTTTTAAATACTAAATTCAGACTTTTTTTTTAAAGGAAAGAAAAAGAAATTACGATGGAGCCAGCTGCACTCAAATTGCCACAATCTGTTTCCAGCTGTTAACAATGAGCATATTAAATCATGTCTCAAACAGGCAAGAAATGCCACAAAAGGGCAGACTACAGTTTTAAATTGTAAATTAAAAGGAAAACTGGACAGACATTTCTTTAAGGGAGAGCAATTGTTTATTAGAACACTGGAGACAACAGAGGAGGGACAATGTCTCCCTGCTCCCTTCTTATCTGGATTACTTTGCAGTCGGTTTAGGGTTTTTACTGTGTCTGTTGCCAGCCTGCGTGCCATAGTAAATTATGACAGGTTTCAGAGTAACAGCCGTGTTAGTCTGTATTCGCAAAAAGAAAAGGAGTACTTGTGGCACCTTAGAGACTAATCAATTTATTAGAGCATAAGCTTTCGTGAGCTACAGCTCACTTCATCAGATGCATATCGTGGAAACTGCAGCAGACTTTATATATACACAGAGAATATGAACCAATACCTCCTCCCACCCCACTGTCCTGCTGGTAATAGCTTATCTGAAGTGATCATCAGGTGGGCCATTTCCAGCACAAATCCAGGTTTTCTCACCCTCCACCCCCCCCACACAAATTCACTCTCCTGCTGGTGATAGCCCATCCAAAGTGACAACTCTTTACACAATGTGCATGACAATCAAGTTGGGCTATTTCCTGCACAAAACCTGGATTTGTGCTGGAAATGGCCCACCTGATGATCACTTCAGATAAGCTATTACCAGCAGGACAGTGGGGTGGGAGGAGGTATTGGTTCATATTCTCTGTGTATATATAAAGTCTGCTGCAGTTTCCACGATATGCATCTGATGAAGTGAGCTGTAGCTCACGAAAGCTTATGCTCTAATAAATTGGTTAGTCTCTAAGGTGCCACAAGTACTCCTTTTCTTTTTATAGTAAATTATGTAATTTTTGCCTGTACACCAGTCATAATTCAATCTGTCAGTCTCCCCACCATGCCTGCCAGCACACAGAGTGTGCAGCGTGTGTAACATGGAGGGCTACTTCTCTACATACATTCAATGAGAATGCCTTTGTTATCCAAAGGTATGGGGCATGCCGTTTGTAATGTGGGTGTATATGGGAACGGACATGTGTATATAACAGAGGAATGTTGTCTTACATCCATTGCTGTGGATGTTTCTATTTGAGAGAGGTTCCAACTATGGCTGATCGTACATTGTTTGATGGCACAGTCTCCTGTCAGAAATTGCAGATTTGCTAACAACAAAAAATTTCATAGGCACATGTCAATTTTGGCATTTTTTTCAAGGGAAAAGGTGAAAATGAATCTTCCCATCTTTCTCATTTCACTTCAGTAATGCCATGGCATTTTGGTTCACCTTCCTCATTTCAATTCATTTCCTTTCAATTTTTATATTAAAATGTTATATGATAGTTGTGCATTATATTTAATGATGTAGGTAACATAGATCATGTGATATTATAATGACCTCATGCAAATGAAACCTTTTGACTGTATTGAAATGAAATAGTTTGATGGTCCCAAATTAAAAAAGTTTGGAATTTTCATTTTGTGAGAAATTTCAAAATTTTGACTTTTTGTTCCAGTTCGGAGCAACAACGGCAAATCTAAATGTTGGAACAGATTTTCCATTTTCCAGCCCTCTCTAATCCCAGTCAAAATCTTGCATTCAAATACTCCAAAAATTTGGAAAAGTTGTCTCTGAGGAGCAACCAGCTGCAACTCTCATTCCCTCCTACTGTCAGGGTACCCGAAGCTGGCAAGGGGGGTTGCTGCCTTCACCCCCCTCCCTTAAAGAGTCAGAGTTAGTTCTTTAAGGAGGGGAATTTTACTATATGTCTGTACAGTGCCAAGCACAATGTGGCCCTCACCTGGTTGGGGTCTCTAGGGGGACAACTATATAAATAAGTGATATAAATAAGTCTTTCCTGTGTACATGAATGACAGCAGCATTGTCTATAGTGATATGACCCACAGCCACCTTTTCAGTCTATATCAAGTGTCAGTCCAGCACACACTCCCTGTGAATGTGGTATTGGAGGGGATATAGCTGTCTAAAGCTGACATTTGTATGATACTATGGTACAAATTGATGTCTGGCCTTAAGTGGGTGAATAGGAGACAGTGTAATCTCCTACTTGTTGAGAGTGTTGGGGGGGGAGGTTGAGGGGGTGATCCTCAAACCCAGACCCACTAGGGTGCTAAGCAAGAGCATTACATGCTATGCCTAGGGCCCTACCAAATTCACTGTCTATTTTGGTCAATTTCACAGTCATTGGATTTTAAAAATAGTAAATTTCATGATTTCAGCTATTTAAATCTGAAATTTCATGGTGTTGTAGCTGGAGGAGTGCTGACCCAAAAAGGAGTTTGGGGCGGGGAGGGGTCACAGTACTTCTACCCTTACTTCTGTGCTGCGGCTGGCGGCAGCTCTGCCTTCAGAGGTGGGCAGCTGGGGAGCAGCGGGAGCCCAGCTCCGAAGGCAGAGCCACCATCAGCAGCAGTGCAGAAGTAGGGGTGGCCTGGTATGGTATGGTATGGCCAGCCTTCCTTCTGCACTGCTGCTGGCAGGGCGCTGCCTTCGGAGCTGGGCACCCGGCCAACAGCTGCCACTCTCCAGCCTTCCAGCTCCAAAGGCAGCGCAGAAGTAAGAGTGGCAAGACCGCAACCTCCCTAAAATAATCTTGCGACCCCTTCCCCCCCGCCGTAACTCCCTCTTGGGTCAAGACCCCCAGTATGAGAAATGCTGGTCTCCCCATGAAATCTGTATAGCCTAGAGTAAAAGTACGCAAAAGACCAGATTTCACAGGGGGAGACCAGATTTCACAATCCGTGACGCATTTTTTCGTGGCCACGAATTTGGTAGGGCCCTAGGTATGCCACTACACTGCCAGACCAGATAAGGAAAGTGCCCCCTCAAACAGGGGCTACACCTGCAACTCAGTAGGATCAGCTGGCTAGCAACAGACTGCTGATTGGTCACCTCTTAGAATAAAAGTTCCTGTTCCTGCCACACTCCTGGTCTGAGCAGCTACTTATTGGGCTGGTTGCTGATCATCAGACCCCTAAGACCAAGTCCCTGCCTTCTTGCATTGTTCCAGCCCCCTCGTGCTAACTCTGGTTTGACCTTTGGTATAAGTCTGACTCTGGTTTGACACTTGATGTGGCTTCTAACTCTGACCCCGACTCTGGTTTGATCCTTGGTGTGACTCCTGACCACCACCATGATTCCACTCTGGGCTCTGACCATTAGATGAGACTGCCCATGTATGGGCCCTGACAGGTGGTGGATGGAGTACAAACTGAGAGTTGGTATGATCTGGGGCCCTATGTTGGAAGGAAATGTAAGAGCGAGTCCTCCAGTTTACAGCTGGGAAGCTGACTTGCTGTCCAGAAGCCAATATTTAGAGACCTCTCTGGG
Organism: Lepidochelys olivacea; assembly: GCF_965140295.1. Classification (NCBI taxonomy): domain Eukaryota; kingdom Metazoa; phylum Chordata; order Testudines; family Cheloniidae; genus Lepidochelys; species Lepidochelys olivacea. Next base: position 15,665,135 of record NC_140412.1, read on the forward strand.
ATAGTAGGGGTTTGTCTGTCTATCATTCCAATCAAATCTCCAAATTTACAATGTCTCCTGGGTGTGGTGAATGTATGTGACCATTAAATGGGAGCAGAGGACAATGTTGGTGTAGGAACTTCATATTTCATAGAAATGTAGTACTGGAAAGGACTGTGAGATGTCATCTCGTCTTGCCCCCTGTGCTGAGGCAGGACCAAGTAAACCTGGACCATTCCTGACAGGGGGTTGTCTGATTTGTTCTTAAAAACCTACAAAGATGGCTTTCTAGCTGGGCTATTGACTACTTCATGTCTGCTTGCCCCTATCTTCCAAGCAAATGGCAGTACAAGACCAGTTGTTAGGGCAGCTCTAAAAAAACATGCCACGAAGAGTCTTGAAGGGAAAGCCAGATGTACATGGAGAAGCAGGAGGTGTGGTGAGACAGTCCTGTCTCTTCAGCCATGCTCTGAAAAGTTTTGGAGCAGTTGGGACAGTGGGGAAGAATGAGGGCCAGCTGAGGTTGAGCTGAAATGACACAGTTGCATATGGAAGAAAAACTGAAGAAACTGAAGAAAATCAAAGCCACTGGTGCACTTTCATCAGTTAAGAGCTGCCTGCTACAAAACAGTGTGACTTCTGCTTGTTGGACTTTCCCCAGGTGCATCTCCACATATGCTTCTTTACTGCAGAGCCTTCTTTGTTAAGCTCACTCTCTGTGCATGACCCTCTCCTCTGTGCCCAGTTACCATCTGCCCTGGGCTCTCTGTGAATGACATCCCAAGCATGTCCTTCCCGATGAAATGCATGCCCCCCCAGATAAGACTCCAGCCCTATATGTACCTCCAGTCGTTCATATTCCTTCCCCCTCCTACATACAGGGGGGAGTCCATTTTGCCTAATTAGATGCCTCCCAACTTCAGAACAGAAGTGGAAGGGGACCTGAGCCATGGAGTCAGTAAAAAGAAATGGAGTGACTTCTGTTCCTGATAGCCCAGCATAGGACCGCATAGGAGGAGGTAGGCTAGGAAACACTGAAGGCTCAGATCAGAAGATGAGAGGGACAGCAGCAGATAAATTGGCACCTGCTGTGGCAGCTAAAATGAGCCAAGTTGCCTGAGAAAATTGAACTGGTTGCTGTCACAAGTGGAAACATTTAAATGTAAGATGTCTTTTCTGTGTGTTTCGTCAAACCCCGATCTCTGGTTCCTACGTGGGGAGGTCAGAATCGCTACTGAGGCAGCGTCCGCAGGAAAGCCTGTGTCTAGGGAGACTGAGAATATAAAACACGCAGAAAAGAAGCTGAGAGGAGGAATTGAACAGAAGGAAAAGTCAATGAAAAGCAAAGGAAGAAAAGGAAAGTTAGCACAGGCAAGGAGAAGGAATGAGAAACTGGCAGGCACTAAAAGGAGGGGGAGAGAGAAATTGAATAGAGACAAAGAAAAGGGTCAGAGGAAAGAGGCAGAGAAATTAAATGGAAAGAGATCAAAGAAAGGATAATATAAAGGGACAAAGCAGAATGGAGGAGGATGGAATAAAGGTTCAGGAAACAATGGACTAGAGAGGAAAACAAATAAGACCTTGCCCAAACTGGATTTCATAGAAATGTAGGACTGGAAGGGACCTTAACAGGTCATCTAGTCCAATCCCTTGCACTGAGGCAGGACTATGTGTGATCTAGACCATGCCTGGAAGGTGTTTTTCTATATTTCTATAAATGTCTGTCCCTTCCCATTAACAATTAATTCTGCAGTTAGGTGGCCTGGATCAAAGCATTAAGCCTGTTACTTCAGCACTGTAGAAGAGCCTGCTTCATCCCCCTGACAATGCCATCAAAGCCCAAGAGACAGCGTGAAAACTGGCGCTGCACTTCTGAAGGGAAACCTCAAACAAACAAGAATTCAAGGGGTAAAAAAAGAATCATTAAGAGACTGCTTTTCTCTCACCTCATATTCATAGAAATATTTTCCCAGAAGGGACATTTACTCAGAATTCTAGTTTCCTTCCTTCTTTCAGACCCGTATGTTTTTATAACGGTAGGAACACAAAGAAAGCTAAATTGTATATGTTGTTAGTTGGTGTTTGTGACAGGTTTTTATATATCACAATATTTTTAATTGTTACTGTTGTGGGGTGAATTACTTCAGGATGAGTTACCTCCCCTGCTTTGGTGGCTGAAGTCCATTTGGAAACCTCTCTCCCTCTAGTGCATGGTATTTCTGTCCCCTCTCCCACAAAAACCTTGGAATATCAATATCTCAGGCAAGCAAGCCCCTCTACTATATGTACCTGCCAACTATGAAAGGCAGGGTGACTTAATGGATGTAGCACTAGATTGGGACTCAGGAGATTTGGGTTTTATTCTTGGCTCTGCCAATGGCTTGCTGGATGACTTTGGGTAACTCACCTAAGAAACTGATGATACTAGACAGGTATTTCTTTGATGCAATCCTGTTTTTGTTTTGTTTTTGTTTTTTAAAAGAATGTATCAAGTCCTGTTTCCCTGAAGACAGCAGGAACAACTAAAGGGACAGTTTCCTTGCTCACAATTTCCAAGCCTGCCTTTCCAGTCAGTATTCTTCCCCAAAAAAGCTCTGCCTGTCTTGGTTTCCTCCCAGGGCCATATTCACAGTTTCTCTTGTTGTCGTCTCACTTTCTGTCTGCCTCCTGGACCCTTTCACACACAGACAGGCAGCTGCAACCAGATCATAGAATCATAGAATATCAGGGTTGGAAGGGACCTCAGGAGGTCATCTAGTTCAACCCCCTGCTCAAAAACAGGACCCATCCCCAATTAAATCATCCCAGCCAGGGCTTTGTCAAGCCTGACCTTAAAAACTTCTAAGGAAGGAGATTCCACCACCTCCCTAGGCAACGCATTCCAGTGTTTCACCACACTCCTAGTGAAAAAGTTTTTCCTAATATCCAACCTAAACCTCCCCCACTGCAACTTGAGACCATTACTCCTTGTCCTGTCCTCTTCCACCACTGAGAATAGTCTAGAACCATCCTCTCTGGAACTATCTCTCAGGTAGTTGAAAGCAGCTATCAAATCCCCCCTCATTCTTCTCTTCCGCAGACTAAACAATCTCAGTTCCCTCAGCCTCTCCTCATAAGTCATGTGTTCCAGACCCCTAATCATTTTTGTTGCCCTTTGCTGGACTCTTTCCAATTTATCCACATCCTTCTTGTAGTGTGGGGCCCAAACCTGGACACAGTACTCCAGCTGAGGCCTCACCAATGTCGAATAGAGGGGGACGATCACGTCCCTCGATCTGCTCGCTATGCCCCTACTTATACATCCCAAAATGCCATTGGCCTTCTTGGCAACAAGGGCACACTGCTGACTCATATCCAGCTTCTCGTCCACTGTCACCCCTAGGTCCTTTTCCGCAGAACTGCTGCCTAGCCATTCGGTCCCTAGTCTGTAGCTGTGCATTGGGTTCTTCCATCCTAAGTGCAGGACCCTGCACTTATCCTTATTGAACCTCATCAGATTTCTTTTGGCCCAATCCTCCAATTTGTCTAGGTCCCTCTGTATCCTATCTCTGCCCTCCAACATATCTACCACTCCTCCCAGTTTAGTATCATCCACAAATTTGCTGAGAGTGCAATCCACACCATCCTCCAGATCATTTATGAAGATATTGAACAAAACCGGCCCCAGGACCGACCCCTGGGGCACTCCACTTGACACTGACTGCCAACTAGACAATAGACTAGATCAATTCCCCAGGCCCTGCATTTTGCAGTCCCAGGGAAACCCCTCAGGCCATGTGGCTCAGCTTCTTCAGCCTTGCCTTACTGGTCCATACCTTGGGCAATGGCTACTATGGTTTCAGCTATTACTAAGCCAAGGGGCATTTAATTGCTCGCTCATTTAGCCTGAATGAAAGGTGGCTAAGATGCCCATCAGCTTCAGCAAGGTCTGTGATTGCCCATAGATCAGACATGCTTGCCAGCAGACACCAAAACCCTCCCGCACCACGCTCTAATAATGATCACGTGGTTTGCAGACCCACTGCAGCCCTACCCCCTAATATGCAGCATATGACCCATTCTGACCCCGTTTCCTCTCCTCAGAATCAGGCCTCCTACCACATCCCAAGCCTTTTTCATAAGCCCTAGTATGGTTTTTTGAAGAGCCATTTACAAACAGCAGTTGGCCAGCCTCACTTTCTCCAGAGCTAGCTGCTGCTTCCCGCAAAGGAACATTGGGATCTATTCCAGGAAATTTGCACCACTTTCTTCTGTTGTAGGCTCGTATTTCCAGTATGAAGAATAGGGAGAAAGAACCAGCAGCAAGAAAAAACTACTCTAACTGAGGGCCAGGAAGGAGGAAGTGCTTCTTGGCAGTGGAGAGATATGCTAGGGTGGCATTCATGACAGAAAGGAGATTTACTCAGGCATTCCTCTCCATTCCTACATACCTTTCCTCCTACAAAGCACAGCACATCCTCGTAGTCTCACCAAACCTTCATAGCAGTGGATTGTGGTATAAAACTCCATTAAAGTTACAAGCTATCACTTTAAGAATTAGGGGTTTCCTGGTCCTGCTTGCAGACTAGAGGGCTTTATAGGGAAGTGTGTGATCTGGTCTGACCTAGTAGCAAGCACTCTGCAAAGAGCCAGCCTGGAGCAAGGTGGACTGAGCTGTGCCTCTCTGCCTAAGGGAACAGCTTGCTTTGTGTCTCTGTTTTTGGTTCTTGTGTTAAAATTCTTAATTTTAAGAAATAAAATAGTGTTATGTTGCAACTGTGCAGAAAGAGAAAAACACAGAATACTCTACCTTCTCTGTTTGTATACTGTGAACATAACATGAGAGAGACCAGGTAGGTAAGGTAATATGTTTTACTGGACCAGCTTCTGTTGGAGGAAGGTAGCAGGTTTCAGAGCTCTTCTTCAGGTCTGGGGAAGAACATCCTTGATTGGGACAGATCCTTGAGCATAATGGATAGCACATGTTGTCGGAGGTCCCTTGAAATGAAGTGGGCAACTTAAGGTTAGACTGTTATACAAAGGAATTTAAAGTGGGCAGTTAAGGGTAGCAGGCGATGTGGTGTGTTACAAATTCTTGTAATGAACCATAAAACCAGTATCCCTGTTAAGTCCATGGACATAATATGGTTAGCAGAGGGCTAGGAAGGGGGTGGAAGGATTATTTTGAAGACAGGAAGTGTAAAGGAGGGGAACATCTGAGAAGCATGATTGGGAACACTGCTAAATTGGTTTTCAAGCAATGTTTTCACTAAACACTTCTACTTGGTAGGGTGCTTTGGGCCTTTGGCTTCAGATTCAGCCAATGCACACTTTGTGGTAATGGAAGCAGTCTGAAATCTGTGACTGGCCCTAATTTTGCTTGACATTTTCCAGGGACTGCTGCTGGCATTAACAACACCACATGGCTTCCCTGCATTACTGACAGTCAATCTGGTATTGCCCAAAGTGTAGCAAAATACACCGGTCATGGGAAAACTCCAGCTCCAGGGTTTTAAGATTATATAAATGACTACTTCGTTCCATTTTGCACTTATACAGTTTAAAGGCAAGAATGTCAGACTTCTGACTTCCTTTAGAGAAATCCACCCGAGAAGTTGTGACAGGTGCCAGTTGGGAAACAATTTCCTCATCCTGAAAAAAGTTATGGGATTTAAAAAAAATTCCCATTCCATATTGGGATGAAACGGAGAGCTTCTGAAAATTTTCACAAGTGCGTGCAAGAGAATATTCTACCTCAGTGTAGGCAATAGCCTGCTGGCTCTCACCTGGGATATGGGAGACACAGGTGTGATGGGTTCTCCCTGGGGTGCCACCTGGAACTGGGGTACCACTGAGCCCCCTGACCCATCTGCCTGGGCTCCCTCTTGCACTGTACTGCTGTGATGAGCTACAAAGCCCTTCAGCCTGCACTTTCACCAGCATACATACAGGTAGGGCACACCCAGCTACAGTTACAGGCAGGCTCTCTGACCAGCCACTGCATGGGAAGGCTAATCCCAGCTCCTCAGGTGCACACCATCTCTGGAGTATAAACCCCAAATTGTACCATCTTGTGCTGCACAGGGAACTGTACTGTGTGAGCTCAGAAAATCGCTCCCTCCCTCAATGTGGAGAGGAATATGCAACAGCCTTTTGCCCCTGAATTATGATTTTCACACACTTCACTCCAGCTCACTAGTTTAGATAAAGCAAAAGCAAGTTTATTAACTACAAAAGATAAATTGTAATCGATTATAAGTGACAGCAAACAGATCAAAGGAGATTACCTAGCAAATAAACAAAAGATGCAAACTAAACAATTTACTAAATAGATTGGATATCGATAGCAGATTCTCACCCTAACAGATGATACAAGCAGGCTTCAGATTCTTAAGGGGCAAGCTGCACTTGCTTTACAGCTTGGAATCCCCAGGTGTTTCATTCACAGGCTAAAATCCCATTAGCCTGTATCCAGCTCTTCTCCCAGTTCAATCTTTGTTCCTCAGGTGTTTCCAGGAGTCTTTTTGTGTGGGGAGTGAAGAACACCAGTTGATGTCACTCCCTGCCTTATATAGCTTTTACATATGGCGGGAACCCTTTGTTACCAAAGCTTTCTGGTCTGTGGAAAAATACTGATTTTGGATAGATGGAGTCTAGAGACATGTGGTCTCATCACATGTCCTTGTAGAGACATAGCAGCTATCATTCATAGGCTGCTGTCTGTTGTGTTCTCAGGAAGGCTCCCAAGGTGGGAGATAAGCTTCTCCTAAGGCCTATTGTTTTTTCCTAATGGCCCATTGCCCCAAATAGGCTCTTCCCCACCCACTGTCTAGACCAGTGGTCTCCAACCTTTTTAAGCACAAGATCACTTTTTGAATTTAAGTGCAACCTAGGATCTACCTCAAAGAAAATATAGAAATAACAGGAATCACACAAACCCAAACACCCTGACCTGCCCACTACTCGGCCCCTTCCCTGAGGCCATGCCCCCTGCCACACCCCTTCTCTGAGGCTCTGCCCTGCTCACTCCATCACTCCTCGATCACCTTCAGTCACTTTCACCAGTCTGGGACAGGGGGTTGGGGTGCGGGAAAGGGTGCGAGCTTTGGGCTGTGGCCAAGGGGTTCAGAGTGTGGGAGGGGCTCTGGGCTGAGCCTGGGGCAGGTGGTTGGGATGCAGAAGGGGGTTCAGGGTGCAAGCTCTGGGAGGGAGTTTGGGTGCAGGAAGGGGCTCAGAGCTCGGGCAGCGGGTTTGGGTGCAGGATCTTGGAGGGGTCTGGAGCAGGGGGTTGGGGTGCAGTAGTGGGTGTGGGGTGCAGGCTGTGGGAGGGGGTTGAGGTGTGAGAGGGGATGCGGTGTGCGGGAGGGGGCTCAGAGCTGGGGCCGGGCATTGGGGAGCAGGAAGAGATGCAGGGTGCGGACTCTGGGAGGGAATTTGAGTGCAGTGGAGCTCAGGGCTGGGGCAGGGGGTTGGGGTGCAGGAGGGGGTTCAGGGCTGGAGCAGAGGTTGGGGTGTGGGAGGGGTTTGGGGTGCAGGCTCCGGCGGCACAGCGGGGCTCAGGCAGGCTGTGGGAGTGTAACTGCTCTGGCAGCAGCTCCTGGGAGGAGGGGCAGCTGGCTCCGTTCGCTGCCCCAGTTCACCAGCACCACCCCCGCAGCTCCCATTGGCTGCGGTTCTCCATTCCTGGCTAATGGGAGCTGTGGGGGCAGTCTTTGCAGGTGAGGGCAGTGCATGGAGACCCCCTGTTCCCCCTGATTAGGGGTTGCAGGAATGTGCCGGCTGCTTCTGGGAGTCTGTCTTAGCCCTGCTGTGCCACCAGACTGTTAGTGGCCAATCTCCCAGTTTGGCTGCAGGAGGGTTGGCAACCCTAGATTGAGACTGAGATCGACTGTCAGAGGCTCCAGGATCAACCAGTTGATCGTAATCTACCGATCGGTGACCACTGATCTAGACTGAAAGTATTTTGTCTAGTGTACCTTACCCAGGTGTAACTACACTTGAAATACAGAGACATAGTCAATATTCCTAACTTCAGATACAAAAATGATACATGCATAGAAATATGATAATCATATTCAGCAAATCATAACTTTTCCAATGACATCTCACATGACCCATCTTGCATAAAATGCATCATTATTATGCCATAATCATATCATAATAATATCACTGTGAAGAATATGGAGTGCAGTGTCATAACAGGTTCAAGTCCCTGCTCTCAGGCAGAGCAGAGATTTGAACCTGGATCTCCCGTATCCTAAGTCTGTACCCTGACCTGACTGCTTGGCTATGTTGAGGCAGGCATCGCTTATGCACACACGGCAAAATTTGGTGTTTTTGTCAACTGAGCATTTTCCAATGAAAAGCTTTTGTCAAAATAATTCAAACCCATCGCTAATAGTGACCCGCCATGCTTCATAGTGTATAGGAGTTGTTTGCTATTTTAAAGTAGTTATATCTGATACAGTGTTGTCCAAAATGTTCCCAGCAAAAACCGCTAAAGCACGGTTTGCTAAAGACTGATTGATAGATTTGATAGCATCATTGTCATCATCCCTGGGGAGGTTGCTCCTTCTGAGACCCTCTTCCCGCCCGAGTGCACCCCTTTCAAGTGACAGGCATGTGCCTGCACTGCTCTTTGGGGTAAGACCCCATAATCCAAACTACTCCCTGAGTGGGTCTCTGGGTTACACCCCCTGTGATCCCTAGCAGGCCCCATGGGCTTGGCTTCTGGAAGCGTTTCCCTTCGGGAACCTGTGGACTGTACAGAATGCAGTGACACAGAAGTAGCTTCTTCAAAGCAAAACAAGATTTATTTGCCAAAAGCTGCACAGCATCCCGTGAAATTGACCTAATATAAAAGAGACTTATAGACATACTGTCTTACCTGCACTTGGCATTTCCCTTTCTCTGGCCCCTAGATAGATGTGACTTAGCTTTGTCTGCCCTGCCCCTGTCTTGGGGACCAAGTTGTTGAAATCCTTCTGCAGACCCTGACTCTCAAGGCTTCTCTATATGGCAAGTTACTGCACAGCAAGCCAGGGTGTGAATTTACAGTGCACCAGCTTGCCATGCAATAACTGCTGTGTGGACACTGTCAGATGCCACTGCACAGCTACCTGGTGTGCTGTAGATTCACACCCTGGTTTGCCCCACAGTAACCTGCTGTGCAGACAAGCCCTCTATCAGCCTGCAGCAGCTGGCAGCCCTTTCTGCCTCTCCCTTTCTGCTTCTCCCTTTCTGGAGGGCAGATCTTTTAAAAGATCGTTGACTTTTGATGTCCAAATCATCTGCCTTAGCAAAACAATTATGTAACTAGGGTTGGGGTTGAGGAATCCTGCTTCATGGCTATAAACCTGGCTATTCTGAATACCTGGATTCTCCTAATCTAGGCCATTGTTTTACCTGTTCTGCTTGTTTTCTCTAACAGCCCCTTTGATCCACCATGTAGCCCATCACAGACAAACACACAAGGGCATGTGCAATATCACACACAATAATATAGATATTTCCCACTTCTCCACAATCATCTCTCAACTTTTCATTCAGCAGTTTCTTGCATTTGGATTGTATCCAGCTGTACTGCATTCTGGAGAGCTCTTTCGGCACAGTCACACTAAAATCATGGCTGCTGTGAGCCCTCCACAGTTAAATGCTAATCTTTTATGCTAAAGCCACAGGATATGTTCTGCATCACAACAAAAAAGAACAGCTGGTTTACAAAGATTAGGGGAGAAACGGGAGAGGCACTTCAAAAGGAAGAAGACCCAAATTGATGGAGTAAAACTTTCAAAAGTACCAAAGTGATTTACCAACCTAAATTCTGTTTTCACAAATCACTTGGGCATTAGGAGCCTAAGACTTGGTCCTCACATAGCTTTTGTACTGGTAAAATCATTTTGGTTAGGGGTGTGACTTTTTTTACTGATACAGTTATTTCAGTACAACCCTTGGTGTGGACACAGTTAAAGCAGCATAAAGATGTCTTATTGTGGTATGACTTATTCCTTTTTCTGTACAGGAATAAGTTGTCTTGGTATCATTGCATCCACACTGAAGGGATTGTACAGCTTTAACTACACCACTGTAGTGGTACAACTTTTGTGTGTACACAAGGCTTCAGTTACTTTCAGACTTAGGCACTTTTCAAAAGTCTACCCTCTGTCTAAAGTTTTTATAAGCAAATAAGAACGGCCATACTGGGTCAGATCAAAAGTCCATCTAGCCCAGTATCCTGTCTTCTGACAGTGGCCAATGCCAGGTGCCCCAGAGGGAATGTATAGAACAGGTAATCACCAAGTGATCCATCCCCTGTCACTCATTCCCAGCTTCTGGCATACAGAGGCTAGGGACACCATCCCTGCCCATCCTGGCTAATAACCATGGATAGACCTACCTTCATGAATCTATTTAGTTCTTTTTTTAACTCTGTTATAGTCTTGGTCTTCACAAAATCCTCTGGCAAAGAGGTCTGCAGACTGACTGTGTTGGATGAAAAAACACTTCCTTTTGTTTGTTTTAAACCTGCTGCCTATTAATTTCATTTGGTTACCCCTAGTTCTTGTGTTATGAGAAGGAGTAAATAACACTTCCTTATCTACTTTCTCCACACCAGTCATGATTTTACAGATCTCTATCGTATCCTCCTTGGTCGTCTCTTTTCCAAACTGAAAAGTCCAAGTCTTATTAATCTCTCCTCATACAGATGAAGCTGTTCCATACTCCTAATAATTTTTTGTTCCCCTTTTCTGAACATTTTCCAATTTCAATATATACCTCTACCCCGATATAACATGACCCGATATAACATGAATTTGGATATAATGCAGGAAAGCAGTGCTCCGAGGGGGTGGGGCTGCACGCTCCAGTGGATCAAAGCAAGTTCAATATAACGCGGTTTCACACATAATGCGGTAAGATTGCCCTCTACTCCGAGGACAGTGTTATATTGGGGTAAAGGTGTATCTTTTTTGAGATGGGGTGACCACATCACCATGCAGTATTCAAAATGTGGGTGTACCATGGATTTATATAGAGGCAATATGATATTTTCTGTCTCGTTATCTATCCCTTTCCTAATGATTCCCAACATTCTGTTTGCTTTTTTGACTGCCGCTACACACTGAGCAGATGTTTTCAGAGAACTATCCACAATGACTCCAAGATCTCTTTCTTGAGTGCTAACAGCTAATTTAGACCCCATCATTTTATATGGATAGTTGGGATTATGTTTTCCAATGTTCATTACTTTGCATTTATCAACATTCAATTTCATCTGCCATTTTGTTGCTCAGTCACCCAGTTTTGAGAGATCCTTTTGTAGTTCTTTGCAGTCTGCCTGGGACTTAACTATCTTGAGTAATTTTGTATCGTCTACAAATTTTGCCACCTCACTGTTTACCCCTTGTCAAGGTTCCTTCCCCACTCTGAATTCTAGGGTACAGATGTGGGGAGCTGCATGAAAAACCCCCTTAGCTTATTTTTACCAGCTTAGGTTAAAACTTCCCCAAGGTACAAACTATTTTACCTTTTGCCCCTGGACTTTATTGCTGCCACCACCAAACGTCTAACAAATATATAACAGGGAAAGAGCCCACTTGGAAACGTCTTTCCCCTCAAAATCCTCCCAAACCCTACACCCTCTTTCCTGGGGAAGGCCTGATAAAAATCCTCACCAATTTGCACCGGTGAACACAGACCCAAACTCTTGGATCTTAAGGACAATGAAAAAGCAATCAGGTTCTTAAAATAAGAATTTTAATTGAAGTAAAAGAATCACCTCTGTAAAATCAGGATGGTAAATCCCTTACAGGGTAATCAGATTCAAAACATAGAGAATCCCTCTAGGCAAAACCTTAAGTTACAAAAAGACACAAAAACAGGATTATACATTCCATTCAGCACAACTTATTTTATCAGCCATTTAAACAAAACAGAATCTAACGCATATCTAACTAGACTGCTTATTAGCCCTTTACAGGAGTTCTGACCTGCATTCCTGCTCTGGTCCCGGCAAAGGCAATACACAGACTGAGAGAAACTTTGTTTCTCCCCCCCTCCAGCTTTGAAAGTGTCTTGTCTCCTCATTGGTCATTTTGGTCAAGTGCCAGCGAGGTTATCCTAGCTTCTTAACCCTTTACAGCGAGGTTATCCTAGCTTCTTAACCCTCTGGCCAGGAGGGATTTAAAGGGGTTTACCCTTTCGTTTATATTTATGACACCCCTTTTTCCAGATCATTTATGAATATGTTTGTCATAAATATAAAGGGAAGGGTAAACCCCTTTAAAATCCCTCCTGGCCAGAGGAAAAATCCTCTCATCTGTAAAGAGTTAAGAAGCTAAAGGTAACCTCGCTGGCACCTGACCAAAATGACCAATGAGGAGACAAGATACTTTCAAAAGCTGGGAGGAGGGAGAAAAACAAAGGGTCTGTGTCTGTCTGTGTGATGCTTTTGCCGGGGACAGAACAAGAATGGAGTCTTAGAATTTAGTAAGTAATCTAGCTAGGTATGTGTTAGATTATGATTTCTTTAAATGGCTGAGAAAATAGCTGTGCTGAATAGAATGACTATTCCTGTCTGTGTGTCTTTTTTGAAACTTAAGGTTTTGCCTAGAGGGATTCTCTATGTTTTGAATCTAATTACCCTGTAATGTATCTACCATCCTGATTTTACAGAGGTGATTCCTTTTTACTTCTATTAAAAGTCTGCTTGTAAGAAAACTGAACACTTTTTCATTGTTCTAAGATCCAAGGGTTTGGGTCTGTGGTCACCTATGCAAATTGGTGAAGATTTTTACCAAACCTTCCCCAGGAAGTGGGGTGCAAGGGTTGGGAGGATTTTGGGGGGAAAGATGTGTCCAAACTACGTTTTTTCAGGAACCCAGATAAAGTTTGGTGGTGGCAGTGGAAGTCCAGGGGCAAAAGGTAAAATAGTTTGTACCTTGGGGAAGTTTTAACCTAAGCTGGTAAAAGTAAGCTTAGGAGCTTTTCATGCAGGTCCCCACATCTGTACCCTAGAGTTAAGAGTGGAGAAGGAACCTGGGCAATGTCCTAGTCCCAGTACAGACTCCTGGGGGACACCACTATTTACCTCTCTCCATTCTGAAAACTGACCATTTATTCCTAACCTTTGTTTCCTATCTTTTAACCAGTTACCAGTCCATGAGAGAACCTTCCCTCTTATCCCATGACAGTTTACTTGCCTTAAGAGCCTTTGGTGAGGGATCTTGTTAAAGACTTTCTGAAAATCTAAGAACACTATATCCACTGGATCCCCCTTGTCCGCATGCCTGTTGTCTGCGTCAAAGAACTCTTGTACATTGGTGAGGCATGATTTCCCTTTACAAATCCATGTTGACTTTTCCCCCCAAAATTATGTTCATCTATGATCTGACAATTTTGTTCTTTACTATAGTTTCAACCAGTTTGCCCAGTACTGAAGTCAGGTTTACCGGCCTGTAATTACCAGGATCACCTCTGGAACCCTTTTTAAAAATTGGCGTCACCTTAGGTATCCTCCAGTCATCTGGTACAGAAGCTGATTTAAGTGATAGGTTACAGACTATAGTTCAGAGTTCTGCAATTTCATGTTTGAGTTCCTTCAGAACTCTTGGATGAATATCATCTGCTTCTGGTGACTTATTACTGTTTAGTTTATCAATTTGTTCCAAACCCTCCTCTAATGATACCTCAATCTGGGACAGTGCCTTAGATTTGTCACCTAAAAAGAATGGCTCAGGTTTGGGAATCTCCCTCACATCCTCAGCTGTGAAGACTGATGCAAAAAATTCATTTAGTTTCTCCGCAATGGCTTTATCGTCCTTGAGTGCTCCTTTAGCATCTCGATCATCCAGTGGCCCCACTGGTTGTTTAGCAGGCTTCCTACTTCTGATGTACTCAAAAAAAATTGTTTTTACTTTTTGAGTCTTTGGCTACCTGTTCTTCAAATTCTTTTTTGACCTTCCTAATTATATTTTTACACTTCATTTGCCAGAGTTTATGCTCCTTTCTATTTTTCTCACTAGGATTTAACTTCCACTTTTTAAAGGATGCCTTTTTGCCTCTCGCTGCTTCTTTTACTTTGTTGTTTAGCCACAGTGGCTCTTTTTTGGTTCACTTACTGGTTTTTTTTTATTTGGGGTATACATTTAAGTTGAGCCTCTATTATGGTGTCTTTAAAAAGTTTCCAGGCAGCTTTCAGGGATTTCACTTTCGGTGCTGTACCTTTTAATTTCTGTTTCACTAACCTCCTCATTTTTGTGTATCCCCTTTCTGAAATCAAATGCTACAGTGTTAGGCTGCTGTGGTGTTTTCCCTGCCACAGAGATGTTAAATTTAATTGTGTTACGGTCGCTATTACCAAGGGGTCTAGCTCAGGGGTGGCAGGTTTGTAGAAATGTTGGTGGTGCCCAGAACCCTCCCGCTCCCAAACTCCGCCCCCCACCTGCCCAAGGCTCTGGGAGGGAGTTTGGGTGGGGGAGGAGGTCTGGGGTGCAGGCCCTAGGCTGGGGCAGAGGGTTGGGGTGCAGGGTCCAGGCTCTGGGAGTTTGTGGGTGGGAGGGGCTGCGGAGGGAGGGGGTGCAGGGGTGAGGCCTGTGGGGTGTGGCTGCAGATGAGGGGTTTAGGGTATGGGAGGGGCTCAGGGCAAGAGTAGGGGTGTAGGGGTGAGGGCTCTGTCTGGTGCTGGGAATGAAGGGTTTGGGGTGTGGGAGGGGCTCAGAGTGAGAGTAGGAGTTTGGGGGGTGCAGGCTCTGTCTGTGGCTGGGGAGTTTGGGGGGTTAGAGAGGCTCAGGGCTGGGGCAGAGAGTTGGAGTGCAGGGGGATGAGGGCTGGGGCTGGGGATGAGGGGTTTGTGGTGTTAGAGAGGCTCAGGGCTTGGGCAGAAGGTTAGGATGTGGGGGGATGAGGGCTCTGGCTTGGACTGGGGATAAGTTGTTTGGGGTGTTGGAGGGGCTCAGGGCTAGGGCAGAGGGTTGAGGGTGCAGTGGGGGATGAAAGCTCTGGCGGGGGGTGTGGGCTGTGGGGTGTGGCAGGGCTGGGGATGAGTTTGGGGTGCAGGCAAGCTGCTCCGGGACAGGGGCCAGACTCCCCCAGCCCTTTCCCTGCCGGCAGCAGTGAGCTCTGGGGGAGGAGCCCCCCTTTCCCGCCCCCCCCCAGAAACACACTCACCCCCACCATTGTCACTTCATGTGCTTCTAGGGCCCCACTCAGGTCCAGGAATCGCCCCTCACCTCCCCCGTGGTGGCTGCCGGGGGGTGCTGCGTGCACCTCCTCCCCTGCTGTTGCCCCTGACTGTAGCCTCACTGGGGGTGAGGGATGGGGCTGCCTCCTTGCCCAGCATGGGGCAGGAGCAGTGACTGTGGGCGGGGGAGCTCCCTGTGCTGGTGGAGGGTCCCACCGGAAAAGGGCAGGGTCTGAGGTGGAAGGGCGGGCTCAGAGCCAGTCTGCCCTGGCAGTCCAAATGGGGGGTGCTAGGACCCTGCGCCAGCAGTTGCTGCAGGGAGGCAGCATGGAGCTGCATGGAAGAGGCAGAGGCAGAGACGCTCTGCTCCGGGGCCCGGGGAGGCGCTCGGGGGCCCGGGGGACACTCAGGGGAAGTGTGGGGGTGGCAGGTGGGGCCGGAGAGGACACCCGGCACCAAATATTGGTGGAGCCGGGCCCCTGGGCTCTGAATATTGCTGGTGCTAAGGCACCACACGGAGATATAACTCGCCATGCCTGGTCCAGCTATATTCACCTCTTGGACCAGACCCTGTGCTCCACTTAGGACTAAACCAAGCATTGCCTCTCCTCTCTCTTGTGGGTTCCAGGACTAGCTGCTCCAAGAAGCAGTCATTTACGGTGTCAAGAAACTTCATCTCTGCACCCTGTGCCCAGTCAATGTGGGGATAGTTGAAATCCCCCATTATTATTGAGTTTTTAATTTTAATAGACTCTCTGATCTCCCTGAGCGTTTCGCAGTCACTATCGCAAGCCTGGTCAGGTGGTCGGTAATAGATCCCTACTGCTATATGCTTATTATTAGAGCATGGAATTACTAGCCATCGAGATTCTATGGTAGAGTTGGGTTCATTTAAGATTTTTACTTCATTTGATTCTATGCTTTCTTTCACATATAGCGCCGCTCCCGCACCAGCACGACCTGTTCTGTCCTTCTGACATATTTTGTACCCTGGTATTACTGTGTCCAGAGCTGTCCCTTGGGTACGGTGAATTGGGGCGACTGCTCAGGGCTCTGTGCTTTGGGGGGCCCTGTGGGCTGGTGTGAGTGGCTGGTGCCCGAGACCCCGGGGGTGCTGGAAGTCGGGACCCTGGGTGTGCAGGGCCGGCAGTCAGGACCCCAGGGCGGGGTCTGGCAGCTGGGAGCCCAGAGGTGCTGCAGCACCTCCCACACCCCTAGTTCCCACGCCTATGGCCCCGGGCCCCGCACTTCCCTAGGAACAGCCCATTCATTGTGTCCCATTCATTATCCTCATTCCACCAAGGGTCTGCTATGCCTATTATATCAATATCCTCATATAATATAGTGCACCAGTCACAGGAGGCAGATTTCCTACTGATGGAATTTTGCTCGTCCCAGTGACCTATGTGTGTCAGACATGAGCTGATGTGACACATTGCAGAAATCGATTCTCCAGCACCTGGAGACTTACACTAAGCATTGCGTAATCTCATAAGACCAAGGCTATGCAAAAACTATGACCTGGGGTGTGATTCCCAGCCCAGGTACACATACAGCTGCCGCTGTTTGTGCTGTCTCAGCTATACTATTTATGCTTGCACCAGCTCTCACCAAGATAGCGTGCTTATTTGTACATGAACTGGGAATCCACCCTCTAGTTTGGACTTCAGATGTAGCCATGGAGATGAGTCAGGACACAAATGTGATGTCAGAGGGAGGGAGTCCTTCCATATTAACGTGTGTGCACGCACAGACAAACACACACACCCTTAAGAACGCGGGGACAGTATAATATTGAAGTGAAATTTTCCGCAACCATAGAGCCATAGGTACAAAATATGAAGGAAGCCAGGCCCTCTCATGCCACATGGAAAAAATAGAAGGTCATCCACTAAATTTGTCGTGGTGTTTTTAATTTTTGAATATGATTTATTTGAAAATCTGCCCCTCCAAAGCTCTGGGAACTGGATAACAACAATAAATAATAAAAAACAATTAAGACCAATGTCTAAACTATAAGATTCTTTGAACACATCCTCTGACATAACCCACTCAGCCTCTTTTCATGTGACTCCATTCTCCACAGCTGACCTTTGACAAGTATGTAGTCCATACAAGATCTTCCTTTGACAAAAGGCAGCAGTAGCTATGATTGGTTGCATTTCTACAACTAATTGTCACATTAATTAGGAGGTCATCTAGTCCAACTCCCTGCTCAAAACAGGACCAACTCCCAACTAAATCATCCCAGCCAGGGCTTTGTCAAGCCTGACCTTAAAAACTTCTAGGGAAGGAGATTCCACCGTCTCCCTAGGTAACCCATTGCAGTGCTTCATCACCCTCCTAGTGAAAAAGCTTTTCTTAATATCCAACCTAAACCTCCCCCACTGCAACTTGAGACCATTACTCCTTGTTCTGTCATCTGCTACCACTAAGAACAGTCTAGAGCCATCCTCTTTGGAACCCCCTTTTAGGTAGCTGAAAACAGCTATCAAATCCTCCCTCATTTTTTCTCTTCTGCAGACTAAATAATCCCAGTTACCTCAACCTCTCCTCTTAAATCATGTGCTCCAGCCCCCTAATCATTTTCATTGCCCCAAAACTGGATACATTGCACTACTTTCCAGCTGTCATCTTCCTCTTATTTGAAAAAATTAACAATCACCTTAAACAAAAATATGTGTTTTCTAATTAAGAGATTATAATGAACTGGATCATGCATTTGGGTACCCCTGCCCTCTATTGGGTGGACTTAGATGTGCTGAACTATGTACACTAGGCCTTAGACAGCTAACAACTGCAAGTTAGCAGTACTGATAGGTGGACATCCCTTATGGTCAGTTGTGATCAGCCTACAAGGCTATGCTAAACTTAATTTTGTTTTCTAAAGACTTACATCAAGTATATGGTGGTGAGACTTTGTGAAGAGCTGCTTAATAAGGAAGCCATCTGCAGTGTGTAACAACTTTATTGATCCTACCATCATGCATTGGTGCCTACTTCTCCTCTTTCCCCTGGATGCTTGACCCTCCTCTGCCCCTGGCTCCACCCCCACTCCACCCCTTCCATGGGGCCCCATCCCTGCTCCACCTCTTCCAACCCCTTCCCAGCCGCCATTCCAACCCCTTCCCCAAAGTCCCCACCCCAACTCCATCCCCTCCCTGCCAATATTCCAACTCCTTCCCCAAATCCCCGTCCCGGCCCCGCCACTTCCCCGCCTCCTCCTCTGAGCGTGCCACGTTCCCGCTTCTCCCTCCGCAACTTCCGGAGTGTGCTAACACTGCCAAACAGCTGGGAGGTAGCGGCCTGGGGGGAAGCGCTGGGAGGTAGGTGGAGGAGCGGAGAAGTGGCATACTCTGGGGAGGAGGAAAAGGTGGGGTGGGGGGTGAGGAGAGTTTGGCTGCCAGTGGATGCAGAGCACCCACTAATTTTTCCCCGTGCGTGCTCCAGCTCCGGAGCACCCACAGAGTCGGCGCCTATGCCGTCATGTGACCAAGACTATATATTCTTGGTCAGTAGATGGTGCTCTATAAACTAGCTGCATGTATAAATATATACAGGTCTATCTTGTTTATATAGCACTCCTGTAACAAACATACCCCAACAGCCACATCATGAGAAACAATAAATGAAGCCACTTTTTATGGAAGCTTAAAATAAAGTATTCTTTAAGCAGCAAAGTAGCACCTACATGGAACATCAGTAACACACATATTTCGCTGGGCCTGCCAAGTCCTTGACAACCTTTCTCCAAGTGAAACTAATTACAGCTGGTTCAAATACACCCACAAATTCCAACGAGTATCCACTCACATTCCACAATCAGGCTCATAACCTGTTTGTATTTGTTTTACTCCACAAATAGTCCAGCCATCATGTTTGACTCACACAAATGCTCATAAACGGTGAAATTCACTCCTGTGCTGAGGGCTTAAGTAGCGTGTAAGTCTTGGTCTGACTTTCTGCACATGGGTGAGTTTCACCTAGAAAGAAATTTCTAAGCTCACGTGCTTGAGTATCTGACCTGGTAGTGAAACAGGACACGTCTGTGGGGCAGGGTTATCTGATACCATTCTCTTCAGTGGCTGCTGTCCAGCACAGTATAATCTTTCTTGGAATGGAAATATACTGGAAAGTGCATTAAATGTGTCTATCTATCAAACTATCTCTCTTGAGTTTTTATACTGCCTCCCAGCACCATGGTATCTGAGAACCTTCCATGTAAAATTAATAGCAACAGCAAAGTTCGTGGTGGACTTTTTGAAGACAGTTAACAAATACAAACTAGCACTTCATTTTCAGGGTGAAAACTCTGCTCAGTTTAGGGCATTTGTTTTGACTGGTAGTGGGTTAGGGGGATAGAAAAGGGTGTCAGTGTTGTGAGGATCATTCTTATGAAGGAAAGGTGTTTTCAATGAGGAAATAATATGCTTCCTTTTATTTTTTCCAAGGGGGAGGAACAGTTAAGCTTAAGCTTCTGCAAAATAGTAATAATATTCTAACTGAGTTCCTAGAGCCAAGTGTTCTGTATGTCAAATAAAACCTGATTTTATGACTGCTAATAACATTAATAGTTCTGAAAGCTAATATAAAAAGCATGAACATATGTTATGCTTCAGGGCATAACATAATAGCCTGTGGATGTCCGAAAAAAACCCATCATCAAAAACCCTATTCCCATGTATAAAACATTGCACAACTGGCCCCAAAAATTTCCAACATTTGGTATCACCTTTCCTTTTAATATAATTTGAAAATTATATTAACACACTCCTATTCCACTTTTCTTAGCATCTCAGAGCACTTAACATCAGAGCACTTTTCATCACCTCAGTGGAGGCACAGAGTAGTTAAGAAATGTGTCCAAGGTCACCCAGGAAATCAGTAGCAGAGTCAGACATGGAAGGCAGAAGTAATGGTGGCCAATCCCCTACACTAAACCCCTAGACCATCATCCCTTATGTTGTTCCAAAAGAGGGGACTGGAGGGAAGAAACTGTCCAGCAATCCCTCCCCCCAAAGAAAAATAAAATGTTTTCTGGAGGAGAAGTAAAGGGTATATAGCAGGATTTTTTATTATTATTTGCAGAGTAGATCTCTTGGAATAGAGGAATATACTGGATGGAAGAGGAACACTGCCATGTTGTTCCCAAGCCAGGAAGCCCTTATTTTCCAGCATTAGATCATTCTCCATCAAGAATAAAGCAAACATCAAGGAAAATGAGTCAGGAGGCCAACGCTAACCAGCAAGGGAAGCACATGTGAGTAGTCTGACAAGATGACCAATGCCAGACCCCATGGCAAACACAGTTCAAAAACAAAGAGCTAAATTTCTCAGGAAGAACCTAAGAGTGAGGGGTGAGTGGTGGTTAAAACAGCAAATGTGCCTCAAAATACTAACAAACAGGAGTAACGCTTCACCCCCTTAACTAAATGCAAGTGGGACTGAGAGGACAGGGTGTATAAACAGCACTGTGAGCACACCGCAGCCCAAATAAACCTTTTACCAATGCCTTTCAAACAAACAGTGAAGTCGTACTATCCAACCTCGAAAAAATCATCCACGCCATGCATGAGTCGAGTGATTCCTATCCACACCTCTCCATTTGAGTTGCTGCCTTTGCCACCCATGGGTCCAAAAAGTTATCAAACTGCTACAGGTTTTGACCATCGTTAGGCCAGGTTTTGCACAGGGAAATAGACAGAAGACACTTGCTATTGTAATGGCCACCAGGGTGACTGACACACTGGGGATTGAACCAGGGACTTCAGCGATAAAAGCCGAAATCGCTACAGAGCGAGCTAAAGAGGCAGCCTCAGGGGCTGCATGGACTGTGATAGACTCGCATCTGCTGTGGAGATGGCACAGCGTGGGATGCATGCCACACACACTGACGGGTTTGGTTACACTATTATTTGTCATGAAAATTGGCTGTTTGAGGGAAATTTTGACTACTAGATTATGGATCATACTTTCACATGGATTATATTTCAGGAAACATATAACCAATGTATTCCATGTTCTAGGAGTTAGCAAAGGCTACTTGAAGTCAAGATTGCTGGTTTCCATTCCTAGTTCTACTACTGACTCGCTGTATGATCTTAGGCGAGTCAGCCGATCTCTCTATGTTTCCATTTACTCATCTATAAAATGGATGTGATACCAATTTCAGAGAGTGCTGGGCAAGGGTTAATTTTGGCTCTGCTGGCTAGCCTGCCACTTCTTTACAGAAGCAGCCCAACAAAAGTGTTCTCTCAGGGCCCCATTGCAAGTCTACAGGTACCTTTAAATAAGCCACAATATCCAGCAACTGGAGCCCTGAAATGGACTGTTCTTAAGCCAAACCACTCTCTGGATGGCAGCTATGCATGGAAGGTTGTGCAAAATTATTTCATTAACACAGTGACAAAAAATGAGATAAGAAAGGGCAGAAGAGGGATAGGTGGCATTGGCTCAAATACAAGTGGAAGGGAGGAAAGAACACAAGAATCAACAGACTAAGGTCTCCTCACACATGCACTGTACAGCCCCAGTGAACTGAGGGGACAGTTTGGCTCTAAATGCGTAAGCGTCTCACAGAAAATATTTGCACCTTTCTAGCCATATTGATGCTTCAGGAAAATGTAGAAGTAGCTGATTATTGCTGGGCTAGTAAAGCGTATCATTGTGTGGTTTGTCTACTCTATCTTTCATGGTGAACGATGCCCATGGTCCTCTTTATTGTTATTACACCAATAGGTGATCCCTTGTAGTGTACAGTATGAACAGGACTGCAGAATAAGACAATTTGGAGTTTCCTAGCCCAAGCCTTTAATTTAGATAAGGCTTTTGATTACAAACAATGAAAAAGATCACATTAGACGACATTTCCAAAGCAGGTAATTCCATCCCATTTTTGAAAGTCCCACAACTTTAAAATACCTTCTCTAGGCAACCTCAAAAGTTCCCAAAGCAGTCTGCACTGGCTAAAGAGCATGCATGGCAAATTTAGGCAGAAAGGGGGGTTGCATGTTTCAGGAAGTTATGGCAGGGCAGGGAAGTTATGTTTTGGAACATAGAGTAACTTGCCACCTTAGCTGGGGGTTCTTTTAATAAAACGCACCATCAAATTGATGATTGTTTATCATTGTTTCGAGATCACTATGCTTGAGTGTCATTAAAGGGGCTTGATTAATTTATTTCATCTGCTGTATTTTTGCATCCCTTTCTTCTTCATCCCCAAGCAGCATCTATGTACTATGAGAACAGACTTAGGTGATAAATCATTGAGATTTTTTTTAAATCTAATGTATGGGTTCCCAGTGATTTTATTTTGCTGTTTGATCCTTTGTGTGTGTCCTCCTTTGCAGGAAAAGAAAACTTTCTGTGCCACTTGACAAATGTTTGAGAGAGAGAGACACAAATTTCCCGGAGTAGAATATAAAGGAAGGAAAGGAATGAAGGAAGGTGGCTGAAAACCATGGTGTGTGGGAGCGAGGATGTACTGTACAGACTTTGTTCCTGACTTCACAATTGTAAGCATCCCAGGAGGGGAACATTTTTCACTCTATCTGTTTTCTGAGAGGAGCACAGGTCTTCCTAAGCAATACTCAGTGAAATAAGGTTTGGAGTGAAAATCATCTGTCGCAGGCCCACTGACTATACACAGACTTTAGTTCTGCCAGAGGACGTATTAAATCAGGTATAAAACCTGTGGTTAAGGAACATTAATGAACAGGCCCATGTGAACTCTCAGGTAGTTCACTTTCTGTTTCGTTCATTCATACACGTCCCATTTCAATGGATGTGTGAAAGCTGAGGGATTTCACCTCACCCTGTTCGCCCATCCTTAGCTCTGGTCTACACTAGGATTTGAGGTTGAATTTAGCAGCGTTAAATTGATTTAACCCCGCACCCGTCCACACGACGAAGCCCTTTTTTCGACTTAAAGGCCTCTTAATATCTATTTCCTTACTCCACCCCCGACAATGGGATTAGTGCTGAAATCGGCCTTGTCAGGTCGAATTTGGGGTACTGTGGATACAATTAGATGGTATTGGCCTCCGGGAGCTATCCCAGAGTGCTCCATTGTGACCGTTCTGGACAGCACTCTCAACTCAGATGCACTGGCCAGGTAGACAGGAAAAGAACCGCGAACTTTTGAATTTCAATTTCCTGTTTGGCCAGCGTGGCGAGCTGCAGGTGACCATGCAGAGCTCATCAGCAGAGGTGACCATAATGGAGTCCCAGAATCACAAAAGAGCTCCAGCATGGACCAAACGGGATGTACGGGATCTGATCGCTATATGGGGAGAGGAATCCGTGCTATCAGAACTACGTTCCAGTTTTCGAAATGCCAAAACATTTGTCAAAATCTCCCAGGGCATGAAGGACAGAGGCCATAACAGGGACCCGAAGCAGTGCTGCATGAAACTTAAGGAGCTGAGGCAAGCCTACCAGAAAACCAGAGAGGCGAACGGCCGCTCCGGGTCAGAGCCCAAAACATGCCGCTTCTATGATGAGCTGCATGCTATTTTAGGGGTTCAGCCACCACTACCCCAGCCATGTTGTTTGACTTCTTCAATGGAGATGGAGGCAACACGGAAGCAGGTTTTGGGGACGAGGAAGATAGCTCACAGCAAGCAAGCAGAGAAACCGGTTTTCCCGACAGCCAGGAACTGTTTCTCACCCTGGACCTGGAGCCAGTACCCCCCGAACCCACTGAAGGCTGCCGCCCCGACCCGCCAGGCGGAGAAGGGACCTCTGGTGAGTGTACCTTTTAAAATACTATACATGGTTTAAAAGCAAACATGTTTAATTTGCCCTAGCATTTGTGGCTCTCCTGGATATACTCCCAAAGCCTTTGCAGAAGGTTTCTGGGGAGGGCAGCCTTATTCCATCCACCATGGTAGGACACTTTACCACTCCAGGCCAGTAGCACATACTCGGGAATCATTGTAGAACAAAGCATTGTGTGTCATAGAATAACAGGGTTGGAAGGGATCTCAGGAGGTCATCTAGTCCAACCCCCTGCTCAAAGCAGGACTAATCCCCAATTTTTGCCCCAGATCCCTAAATGGCCCCCTCAAGGACTGAACTCACAACCCTGGGTTTAGCAGGCTAATGCACAAACCACTGAGCTATTCCCCCCCCCCCCCATACATTGCAGTGTATGTTGGCTGGCATTCAAACAACATCCATTCTTTATCTCTCTGTGTTATCCTCAGGAGAGTGATATCATTCTTGGTCACCTGGTTGAAATAGGGGGCTTTTCTTAAGGGGACATTCAGAGGTGCCCGTTCCTGCTGGGCTGTTTGCCTGTGGCTGAACAGAAATGTTCCCCACTGTTAGCCATGGGGAGGGGGGAGGGGCTAGCCACGCACTGCGGGGAGGCAAAATGCGACCTTGGAATGAAAGCACATGTGCTATGTATGTAATGTTAACAGCAAGGTTTACCCTGAAAGAGTGTACCCATTGTTCTATAAAATGTGTCTTTTTAAATACCACTGTCCCTTTTTTTTTTTCTCCACCAGGTGCATGTGTTTCAAGGAACACAGGATCTTCTCCTTCCCAGAGGCTAGCGAAGATTAGAAGATGAAAAAAACGCACTCGCAATGAAATGTTCTCTGAGCTCACGCTGTCCTCCCACACTGACAGAGCACAGACGAACGCGTGGAGGCAGACAATGTCAGAGTGCAGGAAAGCACAAAATGACCTGGGGGAGAGGTGGCAGGCTGAAGAGAGGGCTGAAGCTGAAAGGTGGCAGCAGCGTGATGAGAGGAGGCAG
Source organism: Lepidochelys olivacea (assembly GCF_965140295.1). Taxonomy (NCBI): domain Eukaryota; kingdom Metazoa; phylum Chordata; order Testudines; family Cheloniidae; genus Lepidochelys; species Lepidochelys olivacea. Next base: position 15,690,040 of record NC_140412.1, read on the forward strand.
GATTCAATGCTGAGGTTGCTGGAGGATCAAACTAATATGCTCCAGAGTATGGTTGAGCTGCAGGAAAGGCAGCAGGAGCACAGACCGCTGCTACAGCCCCTGTGTAACCAACCACCCTCCTCCCCAAGTTCCATACCCTCCACACCCAGATGCCCAACAACGAGGTGGGGGGCCTCCGGCCACCCAATCACCCCACCCCAGAGGATTGCCCAAGCAACAGAAAGCTGGCATTCAATAAGTTTTAAAGTTTTAAACTTTTAAAGTGCTGTGTGGCCCTGTCCTTCCCTCCTCCACCACCCCTCCCGGTGCTTCTCTCCTCCACCACTCCTCCTGGGCTACCTTGGTAGTTATCCCCCTATTTGTGTGATGAATTAATAAGGAATGCATGAATGTGAAGCAACAATGACTTTATTGCCTCTGCAAGTGGTGATCGAAGGGAGGAGGGGAGGGTGGTTAGCTTACAGGGAAGTAGAGTGAACCAAGGGGTGGTGGGTTTCATCATGGAGAAACAAACAGAACTTTCACACTGTAGCCTGGCCAGTCATGAAACTGGTTTTCAAAGCTCTCTGATGCACACCGTGCCCTTCTAACCGCCCTGGTGTCTGGCTGTGTGAAACCAGAAGCCAGGCGATTTGCCTCAACCTCCCACCCTGCCATAAATGTCTCCCCCTTACTCTCACAGATATTGTGGAGCACACAGCAAGCAGTAATAACAGTGGGAATATTGGTTTCGCTGAGGTCTAAGCGAGTCAGTAAACTGTGCCAGCGCGCCTTTAAACGTCCAAATGCACATTCTACCACCATTCTGCACTTGCTCAGCTATAGTTGAACAGCTCCTGACTACTGTCCAGGCTGCCTGTGTATGGCGTCATGAGCCATGGCATTAAGGGCTGGGTCCCCAAGGATAACTATAGGCATTTCAACATCCCCAACGGTTATTTTCTGATCTTGGAAGAAAGTCCCTTCCTGCAGCTTTTGAAACAGACCAGAGTTCCTGAAGATGCAAGCGTCATGTACCTTTTCCTGCCATCCCACGTTGATGTTGGTGAAATGTCCCTTGTGATCCACCAGTGTTTGCAGCACTATTGAAAATTACCCCTTGCGGTTTATGTACTCGCCGGCTTGGTGCTCTGATGCAAAGATAGGGATATGGGTTCCATCTATGGCCCCACCACAGTTAGGGAATCCCATTGCAGCAAAGCCATCCACTATGACCTGCACATTTCCCATGATCACTACCCTTGATATCAGCAGATCTTTGATTGCGTTGGCTACTTGCATCACAGCAGACCCCACAGTAGATTTGCCCACTCCAAATTGATTCCCGACTGACCGGTAACTGTCTGGCGTTGCAAGCTTCCACAGGGCTATTGCCACTCCTTCTCAACTGTGAGGGCTGCTCTCATCTTGATATTCATGCACTTCAGGGCAGGGGAAAGCAAGTCACAAAGTTCCATGAAAGTGCCCTTACGCATGCGAAAGTTTTGCAGCCACTGGGAATCGTCCCAGACCCGCAACACTATGCGGTCCTACCAGTCTGTGCTTGTTTCCCGGGCCCAGAATTGGCGTTCCACCGCATGAGCCTGCCCTATTAGCACCATGATGCCCACATTGCCAGGGCCTTTGCTTTGAGAGAAGTCTGTGTCCATGTCCTTATCACTCTCGTCACCGTGCTGACGTCGCCTACTCGCCCGGTATCACTTTGCCAGGTTCTGGTGCTGCATATACCGCTGGATAATGCATGTGGTGTTTAATGTGCTCCTAATTGCCAAAATGATGTGAGCGGGCTCCATGCTTGCCGTGGTATGGCATGTGCACAGAAAAAAGGCGCGGAACGATTGTCTGCCATTTCCCTGACGGAGGGAGGGGCGACTGATGACACGGCTCACAGGGTTGGCTTACAGGGAATTAAAATCAACAAAGGGGGTGGCTTTGCGAGAAACTGAATGGCCCCCTCAAGGATAGAACTCAAAACCTCAAGGATAGAACTCAAAACTGGGTTTAGTAGGCCATTGATTTCACAGAGGGAGGAGAAAATGAATACAAAATAAATCTGGTCTATTTCTTGTTTTGAGCCACTTCATCTATCTTTATACATCTTGTTGGCAGCAGACTGTGAAGTATGACCGCTAGCCATCGTCATCTTCTGGGTGCTCGGCAGAAGACAGTGTAGTAAGACTGCTGGCTATTATCTTCTGCAGATTAAAAGACAGTGCACTGCTGGTAGGACTCAATCGCCATGAGACGAAACAAGGGAAATGACCTGGCTGAGTCACTCTCATGTTTGCCCAGGTGCCCGGTTAAAACAGCACCCAGGACTACGTCGACGACAGCTACCAGTCATACTGCACTGTCTGCTGCCAAAAGGCAATAAACTGCTGCTGTGTAGCAATGCAGTACCACGTCTGCCAGCACCCAGGAGACATAGGGTGACGGTGAGCTGAGCGGGCTCCATGCTTACCGTGGTATGGCGTCTGCACAGGTAACTCAAGAAAAAAGGCACAAAACGATTGTCTGCCCTTGCTTTCACGGAGGGAGGGAGGGAACGGGGGCCTGACAATATGTACCCAGAACTACCCACAACAATGTTTTAGCCCCATCAGGCACTGGGATTTCTACCCAGAATTCAGATGGGCAGCGGAGACTGCGGGAACTGTGGGATAGTCACCCACAGTGCAACGCTCCAGAAGTCGATGGTTGCCTCGGTACTGTGGACACACTCCGCCGACTACATGCACTTAGAGCATTTGTGTGGGGACACACCACAATCGACTGTATAAAAAAGCTTTCTACAAAACCGACTTCTATAAATTCGACCTAATTTCGTAGTGTAGACAGTAATATAGTAACCCATGTGAAGTGAAGTGAGGGAAGTCTCAGTCCCGCCATTCCCATGGACAGGTGTCCACAACATAAAGCTACCTCCACTGGTGGCAGTAATAGGTTCTGTGGCTGGCAGGCTTAGCCCACAGTCCAAGGACTAAGGTCTTGTGCAAAGTGCCTAGCAGCTGCTATGAGGTGCCTAGCACCCTCGACTCTCACTAAAGTAAATGGGAATTGAAGGTGCTCAATACCCTCCCAAATAGTGCATGGAGACTGAACTACTCTCTGCAATATCTAGGGTATGTCTTCATTGCAGAGTTACCTCAGATGATTTGTACCTGGGCCTAAGCACCCAGGTCATCCTGCAAAGGGCTGCAAAGCCCTACCTAAGTGGCCACATCCTCACTGGTGAGGCACTCCCCTGTATGTGTCGCTGGGACTTCTGGGGGCACATCCCTCAGTTCTTTGTGCTGCAGTAAGCTGAGCCACTCTGTTATTCTTTCCCAGTGAATTGTGAGAAAACTTGTCTGTCCTTCTGGGCATATGGGGGAATTGTGGGACGGCACTGGAAGACTATCAACACTCAAGTGGCATAGGTGGCATCCTCACTGGAAAGTGGGTGGCATGGGCAGCAAGTGAAGCTTCCCCTGCAGGAGGTTAGCTCCCTGTCCTGCCTCTTCCACCCATGGCTCTGCCCTGGCTCCCGCTCAGTCCCCTCCCCACTCGGCCCCACCACTCACCGCATTCCTTCTCTACCTACCCCCCCCAACCCACACGGCCCCCACTGCCTGTTGCTCCCACATCCCTCCTCTCCTCCACCCTCCTTCCCCCTAGAGGTCCCCACTGCCTGCAGGGATGAGGCAAGTGGGGGGCGGTCTCATGGCGGGGTGGGGGTGGAGGAGAGGAGGGACGTGGTGAGAAGCAGAGACCTCCAGAGATGGGGGGTGGAGTGGAGGAGAGAAGGGACTCACCAAGCCTCGGGGAATGGGTGGAGCAGGGACAGGAAGAGTCAGAGCACAGGCAGGGCCCAAGTGTCCGGCAGTGGCTTGGCAGCTATGGTGGGTGGGTTACCATCCCTAATGAAAGCAGCCTCTGGCTTTAGCCAGTACCCCTGGACGAGCCAGCTAGCTTGGGCTGAAAGCGCCACCACCCATCTGTGAGATGCTTCTATGTGTGAACAGGGGCCAAATTAGAAGCAACAGCCAAGAAAGAGCCTGAGCTAATTCTGCAGTGAAGACAAACCCATAGAGGTAGTCCCTTCAGCTCAGAGTTGATGCACATTATTGCCATGGTTCAGAGGAAGCTTGCATTGCTGTTTCCCTTGCTGTGTGTGTGGTCCACAGTTGAAACAAAGGACTTCAGTTTCCACTGCCGCCATCCTGGCACTACATTAATATTTAGAAGAGCCATACAACAGCTGTCACATATTCTCCCAGAGCCGCACACGCTCTTCCTCTGGATCTTGGGAATGTGTTCTGGATGGGTTTGCCTGTCCTGTACTACTAGAGTTACGTGAGTGCTCATAGGGCCACTTCAATGTGACGTGGGCTGTCAAGACTAAACATTCAAGCACAGCTGTGTCAATGGCCTGGAAAGGAAAATGTTATTTTGATCCAGGTCTTTAATAACATGCTTTAGAGCACAGATGTGCAGTAGCTTTTGAGCTCCATTAGAGATGGGTCACAAATGAAAGATTCTATCTAAGAGACGTCCCAATCATGAGTGGTTTGGATAAAATGGAACCACAAGCTGATGCATCCCTGATTTTGGGATTGGTCAGGCAAAGCCAAAACCTGATAGATGAAGTTTATCAAAACCAAAACTACAGACGACTTCCCTGGCCCATCTCTTGAATCCGTGCCCCTGTTCTGCCTCCATTGTGAAGGCCAAGACTATAACATGATCCAAAAAAGAACTAGATAAATTCATGGAAGATATGTCCATCAATAGCTATTAGCCAGAATGGGCAGGGATGGTGTCCCTAGCCTCTGTTTGCCAGAAGCTGGAAATGGGTGACAGGGGATGGATCACTTGATGATTACCTGTTCTGCTGATTCCTTCTGGGGCACCTGGCACTGGCCATTGTCGGAAGACGGGATACTGGGCTAGATGGATCTTTGGTCTGACCCAGTATGGCCGTTCTTATGTATTAAACAAATCACTAAACTACTCTTTCATCTGAACATCAGACTACACCAGCTTGTGCCACTGATCATGAGCTTAAGCTGTGCATGCTGCTACATTCTGTGCGAGCTGCGTTTAATCCTCAGCCTAACAAGGCATAATAGAAGGGATGTTCTATTTTCCTCAGCAATAATCCAATTTCCTCATTGGCAATAATCTATTCTGCCTTCAGACTGGAACTTCATAGAATATCAGGGTTGGAAGGGACCTCAGGAGGTCATCTAGTCCAACCCCCTGCTCAAAGCAGGACCAATTCCCAATTTTTGGCCCAGATCCCTAAATGGCCCCCTCAGGGATTGAACTCACAACCGTGGGTTTAGCAGGCCAATGCTCAAACCACTGAGCTATCCCTCCCCCCCTTCATTTCCTAGGGGACCAGATTATTGCCTCGTGTTGCTTTGGATTAGGCAATGCAGATGTATGTAAAGGAAACAATTTGTTATTAGTGCTGCTGTCACTTAGTACAGTGCTGTCTGGTGGCTTGGTGTGGCTCTTTTCCACAGGGAGCTATACTGGGGCCCTGTGTTACAATAAAAAATGTTTTGGGATTCATCTCCCATATAGCCACAAAGAAAAGGAGCATGTTTGTGACTCCTGAAAACCTGTTTGTGCCCCACAGTTTGAGAATTCCTGGCTTACAGCAAGGATGCCACCTAAGCTGTTGAAGACAATTGGCAGAACATTACTCACTAAGATGACCATCTTCTGAACAGACAGGAGGATAGGAGCTCTTGGGTGGGGTAGAAAGGGGCACTTGCGGCTGCTTTGATTTACTGCCTTAGTGAGTTAATTTCTTTTCTGCATTATGGATTCATCAAGGGAAAGTCATGCCTGACTAATCTAATTACCTTCTATGATGAGATAACTGGTTCTGTGGATGAAGGGAAAGCAGTGGACGTGTTATTCCTCGACTTTAGCAAAGCTTTTGACACGGTCTCCCACAGTATTCTTGTCCGCAAATTAAAGAAGTATGGGCTGGATGGATGCACTACAAGGTGGGTAGAAAGTTGGCTAGATTGTCAGGCTCAACGGGTAGTGATCAATGGCTCCATGTCTAGTTGGCAGCCGGTATCTAGCGGAGTGCCCCAAGGGTCGGTCCTGGGGCCGGTTTTGTTCAATATCTTCATAAATGATCTGGAGGATGGTGTGGATTGCACCCTCAGCAAGTTTGCGGATGACACTAAGCTGGGAAGAGTGGTAGATACGCTGGAGGGTACTAATAGGATACAGAGGGACCTACACAAATTGGAGGATTGGGCCAAAAGAAATCTGATGAGTTTCAACAAGGACAAGTGCAGAGTCCTGCGCTTAGGATGGAAGAATCCAATGCACCGCTACAGGCTAGGGACCGAATGGCTAGGCAGCAGTTCTGCAGAGAAGGACCTAGGGGTGACAGTGGATGAGAAGCTGGATATGAGTCAACAGTGTGCCCTTGTTGCCAAGAAGGCCAATGGCATTTTGGGGTGTATAAGTAGGGGCATTGCCAGCAGATCGAAGGACGTGATCGTTCTCCTCTATTCGACATTGGTGAGGCCTCATCTGGAGTACTGTGTCCAGTTTTGGGCCCCACACTACAAGAAGGATGTGGAGAAATTGGAGAGAGTCCAGCGAAGGGCAACAAAAATGATTAGGGGACTGGAACACATAAGTTATGAGGAGAGGCTGAGGGAACTGAGATTGTTTAGTCTACGGAAGAGAAGAATGAGGGGGGATTTGATAGCTGCTTTTAACTACCTAAAAGGTGGATCCAAAGAGGATGGATCTAGACTATTCTTAGTGATAGCAGATGACAGGACAAGGAGTAATGGTCTCAAGTTGCAGTGGGGGAGGTTTAGGTTGGATATTAGGAAAATCTTTTTCACTAGGAGGGTGGTGAAACACTGGAATGTGTTACCTAGGGAGGTGGTGGAATCCCCTTCCTTAGAAGTTTTTAAGGTCAGGCTTGACAAAGCCCTGGCTGGGATGATTTAGTTGGGATTGGTCCTGCTCTGGGCAGGGGGTTGGACTAGATGGCCTCCAGAGGTCCCTTCCAACTCTGTTACTCTATGATTCTATGATTATTTGTATGCTGCTGAATGGTTATCATATGTGGATGGTGATTTTAATGAATTATTAGGTGGCCACGAGCTGTTCTATTATTTTCACATTGTAAATCATTTGATTATCTGTAATGATACATACGTGGTTAAACTTATATCCCTTTGGTCCAGATCAGCAATTGATAGATAGTGAACCATATCCTTATCTTTAATGGAGCTACACCAATTTATAACAGCCAAGAATCTGACCTGTTCGCTTTTTTTTTAAGAAGGGTGTATGCCAGTGGTTAGAATGGGGGACCGAGGGTCAGGATCCCGACATTCTATTTCCAGCTCTGCAGCTAATTTGTCATGTGGCCTTGGAGTAGCTACTTAGGTCTTAATTTTCTGAAGTGTCCACTAAATTTGGTGTCTTGGTTTCTGAGGGCACATACATGTTTCAGGCTGGGCACCCAAACACTGAGACACCCAGAATTAGTAGAAACTCAAAAATGTAGGCCCTGATTCTGCAGCTGGATCGTCTGGGTAGATCCCCATCCCTATGTAGTACCTGAGATCAGTGGGACTTTGCAGGGACACATTGGTCTGCCCACTTGGATCCAATGGGAGGATCATGAGCTATGGGATATAACACTTCTATAAAGCCAGACCTTCACCTCTAGCAACCTATTTTTTGACTGTATTTAAATCACATATCTTCCCCTTACTGTAAAACAACATGAGCACAAGGAGTAGGACACTGAGTATGGCTAATACAAATACTAGCTAAAATCGTGGACAATGCATTGAAATAAAAACATTTCACATGGGTTTGATCCTACTCCTGTTAAAGTCCATGCCTAAAACTCCACTGACTTCACTGGGAGCAGCATATGGCCATATCTGTGTTACTCCAGAATAGTTATGCTAAGTGTCTTCAGGAGAAGGAGGACTGACAATCTCAAGTGGGCTTCTTTGACACTGAGTATGAAATCCAGTGCTGGGTTTAGTAGGAAGATGGACCAGATGGTCTAATACAGCTTTTATTTATAGGCTTTTCCACAGTGCTCATAACCTTAGTACCAGAGTTCCTCAGGAAGATGGACATGTTTAGCCTTGATGCCCCTGTAAAGTAAGGCAACATTTTCCCAATCGGAAAAGAAGGGTGAAGTGATTTGCCCAAGGTCACATGGGCAGTCTGTGGCAGGGCTAGGAATAGAACCCAGCCTCCTGCAGCTCAGCATGTACCCCTGACCACAGTACCACCCAGGGCCCTATGTGCTTCCTCAGGAAGTTAGCTCCCTCCTGCTGCCTGTGTAGCTGCAGCTACACCTCTACAGTTAGAGCCAAAGCTGGCATATGTACATCTACCCAAATTGGAAAGTACACCTCCAGCTCGAGCATAGACATACCCTCAGTCTAGTGCTTTAACCACAAGGCCATCCTTCCCCTCTCTTGCTGATCCCTTTGACTCTGGGATACAACATGCTGAAGTGCCTTATAAAAAAACCCATGCTTTACGGCTGGTCTGCACTAGAAAAATTCTACAGGGATAAATCTGTCAGTTGGGGGGGTGACATATTACAAATGTATTTATATTGGTTCACCCTCTCATGTGGACATGGTTATATCAGTATAAAGGTGCCTTCTACCTGTATAGTTTTCTGCTTCTCATATTAGAATAAGCTATCCTGGTATAAGCAGTTTCATACCTGTTTAACTGTGTCCACACTAGGGTTTGGGGGTTTTTGCCACTGTAATTTTCTACTTTAGAGAATCCATCCGACTGGAGGCTCTTTGGGGCAGAGACTGTGTATTCTGACAGCACCTAGCATGGGGTCCCAGTCCATGATGGGAGCTCCTTACATGCTACCACAATACAAATTACATAGCAAGCAAGAAATGGGGAGCTGTCACCATAGAAGACATCTCAGCAAAGTGGAAGTTCCTCTAGAACTTTATCATAGCTCCACAAGCAGCTGTCTGCATTATTGTAATTCTTTTCCTAGACTTCATTCCTATAGTGGCTGGGCCAAATTCTGGCTTGATTTACACCCATGTAACTGCCATTGACTTAAAGAGGAAAGCACGGACAACATTTGGCCCTTAAAATATAGAACATCTTGCAGATTAATTGTAAATGGTAGTTTCCAGCAGACGCAAGTCTCTCTGCTGTAACTCAGAGAACTTGGCTGTTGTTATGTTAGCATTCAAAGAGCAAAATGTAACAGGCAGAAATTCCATTTAGCAACAGGTTCAGAATGCTCTGTCCTGGGGTGCAGTGCTGAGACCCTCTGGTGATTTGTGTATCTGAAGAGGGATATATTCTCTACAGCGATCAAGGAGGTGATTTGTTCTCGTCGATCCTGTAGTCGTCAGAAAAATCCTTCGGGAGACAGGGCAGCTGGAACAATTTTTATAGTGGGGGCGCTGAGAGCCGTTGAACCAAGCCAGGGGGTGCGGCAGCAGGACCTCCAGCAAACCTAGTTCCAGCATCTATGTCGGGAGGAGAAGAATAGCCTCCAGAGAGGGGAAACCTGCTGCTTTCTCTGCACCGGCGGTTTTGTTTGCCTTTCTGCATCAAGTTCGACTTTTCTTTCTGGCTGGAGTCATTCAAGTTCCTGGTTTCTGGATGGCCTACCTCAGCTTGCCTCATGGCAGAGATCCAGCAGCAGATTCAGGAGTCATTCTCTCTCTCTTCATTTTCCTAGCCCCTGGAAATAGTGCTCAAATTAAGGGGAAATTGGTGGCCTCCCAAAGTTTCAGCATGGCCCCAGAAGGGTGTTGCACTGGGTGGGAAGGGGGTCATGACCCAAGAAGCTATGGGAATGTGTTGACGCAGTTTAAGCTCACAGTAGCTCCTGTCAGCAGGCCTCCTACAGCACCCTGGCTGAGATGAACATTTCCATGCCTGGTTGAAACCTCAGGGGATGGCAGCAGTGAGAACAAAGCCTCCCATCTGCAGGGGTGGGCTGGGGTGGAAACGCCTTTAGATGCAGCCGCATGCCATGCAGTGTTATGGATTATTCTTTGATTGGCATGTACAAATGACTGTGGAGCATTCTAATTAACTTCCTTCTGCCAGATTGGCTGCCTCATGTTGGCTGGAAAGTTCTCGTCCTGCTATGAACTCTTGGGCCTTGTCTGAATTGAGAAAATGCATTGTGTTAAAATTCTAACAAAGACAACATTAAACACGACTTTTGCCTGCAGTATGGACAATGACAGTCATGTTTAGAAACACGTTAAACTAATCCACTGGTCAGCATCTGAGGTGTCCTCATCTGTGCCCATCCATGGAGCACATGAATCTGTTACATGCCTTGCAGCATGCCCTGACTCTTTAGCTTGTGCAAGAGAGACTCGTGTTTTTAGCTCTGGAGGTGAATGGATGAGAGTAGAAACCCCTTTAACATGAAGTGTTTTCTTATTTTACTTTTCTTGAAGGTGTCCCACAAACTTGATGGCAGCAGGTTGCAGCCTGAGATTTGTTTTAAGATGGGGTCACGCATTCAAAATTTGGATTCAGGTTCAGATTTGGAACCTTACCTGCCCCTGACTCATACACCCAGGGATGGACTTTGTTATTCTGTCCCTGTACTTAAGACAGGGATGACAGGAAGAAGGGGTGCAAAGCCACCTTTGTTGTCAGCCCAAAGGTGTTTCCCAATTCCCTTTGTTGTTTCCCAAATTTTGGGGCTGTGCTGAAGTGTGCCCAATCCCCAGTATAAGTCAGAGCGGTCTCAAGGCTGCTCTAAATTACACTCTGCCTCTTCCTCCCCAGGAAAGCAAAGAATAGTTGTAATGCAATCCACTCCAACCATGCTCCCAGCACCCAATTCACCCACTATGCCAAAGATTGGGAGCAGGTCTGTGTAGAACCCTTATATCACCTCTTCACTGGCTGGGAAGGCCCTTTGTCAAGCGGGTTTTCTCAGGTGTTATTATTCCCACTTTTAGGCCCCTTTCCACTGCCTGAGCAGTTTTGGTTTGGTCCAATATCTGATTTTAATATAAGGTGACAAGGCATGGCCTCCCATTTACATCATTTAATTCTATGTCATCTCTGGCTGTTGTTTATCAAATTCTTCTGTTTTTCAAATTTTTTCTTTTTAATCTAAAGTATTCAGGCAGCAGTGAAGAAAACCATCCTTAAGAGAATACATAGTTCATTCAGTTCAGACGAACGAGACATATTGGCACGAAATGCTATACAGCTGTTGCCAAAGTATTTAAAAGACAGATAGACAGACAGACCGACCACGGATGTATGACGGGGTACATCTGATCTGCCCATGTTACGACTACACGGTGTTAGGGGTCTGCATGTTCACTTCGTCATTGAATCTTGCTGGTTATTATAATTGGCTGTTGGCTTTGTCTTCCAACGATTCACTTATCTGGCTGAGTGTCAAGCTTGTGTTTATTCCTCCAGATTTGCTCCTTCCCAGAATCCAGGTCTCCTGATTTTCACTCTCCTGCTATGACCATTAGTTCACACTGCCTCATCATGGAATCAGAGAAACAAACTCCACCTCTGAATGCAGCACCAAAATGGGGGGGGGGATGCTACCTACAGAGCATGTTTCAATAGAAATCTGAGAGGGAGCTGTCATTCAGAATGCTTCTGTCTGAGTGGTTACTTCCGCAGAGCCAGATTCGAAGATCACCAAGGACAACGTGGTATGTTTACGCTGCAATAAAACATCAGTGGGTGGCCCAGGACAGCTGACTGAGGCTCATGGGCCTTGGGCTGCGGGGCTATAAAATTGCAGTGCAGACACTCGGGCTCGGGCGGGAGCCTGAGCTCTGAGATCCCACAAGAGGGGTTCCAACTCGAGCCCCACAAACTCGAGTCAGCTGACACAGGCCGTCTGCAGGTGTTTTATTGCAGTGTAGATGTACGCTGGGAATCTTCCCATTTAAATCAGTGGGTTGTGGATCAGGCTCATAATGTCAAAGTTGAAGAGATGTTTTGAAAGCCATCCAAAATATTAAGTTAGTGCTGAACAGTTGGACATAGTTGGACAGCACGGTACTCTGCCAGACTACTCTGCTGTCCAACTATGTGCTCATTTTGTTTTGGGAGCCTAGACCAAAGCACAATCAGTCAGACACAGGGCAGCACTGAAGCAGAAAAAGGGACCCTAGCAACAGCTTAACTGGGAGATTAAGTTTAATTGAACAACTTTTTTTTGCCTCTTAAAGATCACACTGATAGAAATTCTCATTTTAAAAAGCTAAAGGGCATGTGCCGCTTGGGTTGATGTAAGATTTGCTCACGCTACTGACTCCGAGAGTAAACCGTTGAAAAATGTAATAATGCGGGTCTAGAGGAAAAACATGCTTCTGAATATTTGGAAACACTTACGTATGACTCAGTGTGCGAACGTGCATGGAACCAAATCAACCAGGAATTCACATGGTGAGCGTAGTGTTTAAAGACATAGTCATGAAAAGTGTAAGTGCTTCACAATGGAGACTCTCTCTTTATTCCATGTGTGTAGAATGCCCAGCACAATGGGGTCCAGATTCATGGGGGAGAAGGGGGGAATTACTGTAATATAAATAAAAATAAATTAGAAAAACTACTAAGAGACCTAATCCATTGATTTCAAAGGATTTATCTGCATCAGGAGTTTTAGGACCAAAGCACATAGCAGAATGACTAACTCGGGGTTTCGTGAAGCATTGCTTTTCAGTGGGGTTTGCATATATCTATGTAATGAAGAAGGTAGTGATTTGAGTCAAATGAAGTAGACTGCCTGCAAAATCCTCAGGAGAAGGGAAATATTTCTCTTTCCCTGTAATATATTTCCCTCTACGCTATAGTAACAGAAAAGGGAAAACTATGGACGATATATTCATGACATGCTCACAAAGAGGAATTTCACCACACATTTAAAAAGTGGAATACAAAGAGGTGGTAACAGGAAATACAGCAGTGTGCACAGTGAGAAATAATGAATGTGGAATCCAATGTTTCCCAGCATACTTGCATATCTTTAAGCCTGTATAAGTGAAATTGTCACAAGGAGATATGTTTGGAAGGCAGGATGGATGTGACATTTTGGCCCAAGCTTTTTCCATAGGAGGAAATGCAACTTGCACAGTCTTGATGAACTCCCGTCAGAATGTTGCAGGCTCTTTCATTCCTTTTGTGTTTGTCAATTTGCAGCTCCACCGCTGGTGAACAGTCATCCAGATACTTGTCTCTAAAGGAGCTACACCAATTTACAACAGCCAAGAATCTGGCCCAGTAGGTTTTGTTTTAAGAAGAAGTTTGTCTAATTTAGTGGTTAGAGCAGGGGACTGAGAGACTGATATTCCAATGCCACCAGATTCCAAACCAGATTGGAAATACCCCAAGTGGAGGGTCTTTGCTTGTGGAGGTTGCTTTGGGGTCCATCTCTAGTTTAATGTTTGGTCTGTTGCTTTGCTTCAGTCTTTTTGCCTTGCAGGTGCAACTGAGACTGATAAAATAAATGAAATTTTTTTGCTTAATCTGCTAGGCAAGCTAAAATGTGCTCTACAAAGACAAGGCAAAACAAGACCTAGAACAGAGAGATATGACCCTTTCTTATCTTTACCATGGATTACTGTTGTTCAGTGGAGGGGAAATAACTCTTCACCTGCCATGCTCTAACTATGTGTGAGTTAAAACAATTAATTCCAAGCCACGCTGCTCAAAAAAATGCACCCCCCAAGGACAGGAATGGCATGGATCCCTGCCAACAGCTCACAGAGGGCCTGCTATAGTCCATATTCACTCCTCAGTTTGTGTGTTCTGCCCTTCACTTCAGTAGGACTAGACCCCAAGTAAAAACTGTAGAATTGGGCACTGGGGATCTAGAATCCTGGGTTCTGTGCAATTGGACTTGTCTTCACTACTAAAAAAGCTGTGTTTTTACCTCAAGAGAGCTTATTCCTTCACTCTCTCACTTACTTCCCTGGTCCTTCTCACATGAACAGAGAGCAACAATACCCGAAGTCCAAAGGTGCAAACAATCCAATGTTTATTGGGGTGAACGGAAATTCCAGCAAGCAATGATTCCAGTTTCCTTCCTTAGTGTCCCCCTTCCCAGCTCTGACACCACAGAACCTTGCCTGTGTCCCTGTTCCCATTCCTCCCCTTAGCAAAACATGATTCCAATTTCCTCCCCTTAGCAAAACATGATTCCAATTCCCCATTCCCCCCCTTTTTTTCCTGATTGACTGCAGACTATATAGTAAAACCAGAGTTCTGCTTAGCTATACCTTAACCAATCATTTTACTGAAATTTAACTAACCAATCCTAACATATTGTAACATGATTATTTAACCAATTATATCCCACCACCTTAATTAGTTTACACCCAGCAAAATTAATTATACAGCAGACAGAAACAATCACAGAACCAGACAGAGATTATATGACAAACAATAGGGAAATGGCGACTACAGTGATAGAACAACAAAGAAATGAGGATTTCACATCCCAGCTATTGATAAGTGAGTTCTTGCCAGACAGGATGCTATCAAACTACGTTTCCTTTTACATCTTCTAGGCATTTCCCTTTCTCTGGAGGTGATAGGCATTATCAGGACAGGATTATATTCCTAAAAGCCCAATAGCACCTTCTTTCAATGTGACTAGTTTGGAATGTAAGGATGTGATCATACACTTCCCAGCTTATGGCTGCCTCTGCTGCTTAGCCAGAGGCCTTAGCCTAAGAACAGGGCCTCAGACTGTCACAGTGAGAAAAGGCCTTATACAGTCAGACAGTGATTTTTTATTCTTTCTTTTATACCTCTATAACTAGCTAAATGATAAACATATACCTAAATTCTTAAAGTATAGGCCTTTGCAGACAGGCCTGAATCTCTATATCCTAACACCTCCGGATAAGTAACAAACCTGAGGTATCCCAAGGTAAAAACACACTGTAGACTAGGCACTTTTGTTTTATCGTCAGGTAAACACACCAAGGTTAGCCCCAGACAGTAGAATAGGGTTGATCTCGGTAATTTTACCTCACGTTAGAACTAAAGTGCCTGGTCTTCATTGTGTTTTTACGTTGGATTAGTTCATGTGCGTTAGTGCATGTCTACGTCGTGATTAAAAACCAGCTGACTCAGGCCAAGGAGCTTTGGCTAAAGGGATGTTTAACTGCAGTGTAGACGTTGGGGTTTAGCTGGGGCCAGGTTCCAGGACCTTGCGAGGTAGAAGGGTCCCAGAGCTCGGGCTACAGCCGAACCCCAACTAAACAGCCTCTTAGCCTTAGCCTCATGAGCCTGAGTAAGATAGCATGGCCCAGTGTCTAATTGCATTTTAGGCACACCCTCGATTACCCTGAGGGAAAACATAACCTTTTCAGCAGTGAAGACAAACCTATTGTCTCACTATATGGTTTGGGGCAATACAAAGTCATGGCTGAAAGGTGGTATAGAGAAGGGGAAAGAAAAGAAATGCAGAGGAGTGAGTGTATGTATGGTGTGGGAGGGCTGTTCAAGGACAAACTGGAGGGGGGAAGAAGTGAGAATAAAGAAAGAAAGGATGGGCCAGTGCTTAGGATATTAGCTTGGGAGACCAGGGTTCAATTCAAAGCCTTCATGTGTGACCTTGAGCACATCACTCAGCCCCTCTGTTCCTCAGTTCCCCATCTGTAAAATGGGGATAATAGCCGGGCCATACCTCACAGGCGTGTTGGGAGATAAATACATTAATGGCTGTGAGGTGCTTGGACACTATGGTGATGGCAGCCAGATAAGTACCCTTGAAGGAAGTAGCAGCGTGATGTCTGTGCTACAGCTGCTACCCAAAAACAGGGCCACCTTTCCTGTTGTGGGGACATCCTCTAATAATCAGGAGCTGGGCTGTGTAGCTCAGGGAGCTGCTGTGGACCCAGCCTTGTGAACGCCTCGCTACAAGTCAGCAATCTCTTTGGTGCGGGAGGTTATAATTTGTGGTTGTCACAAGCATCCCTTAGTTTTATTTATCATTTTTGTTGCATTAACACCTAGAGGCCTCGGTCTGGGATCAGGACCCCAGCACTAGGGGCTGTACACACCTAACAGAAACATGGTCCCTGCCCCAAAGAGCTTATAACTGAAGTGTTAGACAAGAGACAACAGGTGAATACAACAAACAGACAGGGGAGCACAAGGGAATCTTGGGCCCCCTCAGGAATCAAAGTGATGCAAAGAAACATGAAAACTGCATTAAGGATAAAGAATAAGAGGGTGGCAGGGGGAACTGTCCCTATTTTATCATCTGTGCACACTGTATTAGGGTTTTCCTACCAATGCTCGAGATAGGCTGACCAGATAGGAAGTGTCAAAAATCGGGACAGGAGGTGGGGGGTAATAGGTGTCTATGTGAGAAAAAGACCCAAACATCGGGACTGTCCCTATAAAATCAGAACATCTAGTCACCCTAGCTTGAGATGATCCAAACAGGAAGCAGGTCTCCTCTCAAGCTTCACATACAACTGCAGATATCTTTTAACTTGAGTGATCATCTCTTGTTCAAATGGGATGAGGCAGTGCAACTCCAAAAAGGTGCTTAAAGGGTTAAAGAGCAGTCCTCTGAGGGCTGTATTCTGTCTTGTAGAGTCAGAGGGGTGCTGAGAGGGAAGAGCTGGGTCAGGGTGACTAGAGCCATGCTGCCTGTGAGGTGCAAATGCAAGCACCTAGGGCATGACGCTGACCCTGCACTAGTATAAACCCCGCACTAGTGTAAACCAGCAGTTCTACTGAATTCACTGGAGTAAAACCAGTGTGAGAGGTGGACCAAGCCTATGGCTCAGCATGGGGAGGATGTTGAGCAGGAGGGCTTACTGCACTTTTAGAGCCTTTGTTAACACCTTGTAGGATAAGGACCTTACAAAGGTACAGCACACCAGCCTCTGGATCCAGCAAGAGTGCACTGGGGAGACATGCACCATGGGCTTGGAACTGAGGGGTCAAGGAAAAGGGGTGGTTGGAGGAGGGCAGAGCACAGGGACAGGACATTGGCCCTGCTTTCACGGCCATTCCCACCTCACATCCTTCTCACATACAGCACCACTGGCTGCGCTAAGCAGCTCTCCTTGTGCTCATAAAGTGCTAATATTCTGACTCCTTCCTCTTCCCCAGGGCATTAAAGCAGGGAAAGAGGTATCTCTTCTGGTGTCTTTTCCTTCCAGTGTGAAAGCACGGGGGAAGCTGCAACTGAGCCTCCTGATTAATGAATTCACCATCACAAACAAAAAGTCTGTGTATACACACTGGCAATTTAGGCAGCTTTTCTGCTTCTATTTACTCTGCTGCTCAGCAAGTAAAAAAGTGAAGTTAGCCCAGCATCTGCCAAAGCACACAGCAATTACCTTTCCCTCTGTGATTCAGCAGATACCCTCCATTCTGCACCCAGCCAGCCACCACGGGGTTTTCCAGGGGGACTTTTTTCTATAGAAAAAGAGAGCTGGATTTTAATAAGTACATTTTTCCCCCTGCTGTGAATCATCATTTTAAGTAATTTACTCTGACAGGAAAGTTGGCTTCTGTTGCATTTTCCACTGTACACACCAACAGCTTCTATAAACAGGAAAAGGTAAAGGGATGGAAGGGAAATCTGGATTTACAGAACAGCTGGGTAATGTATGTGAGTGAGAGAGAGATGGTGCTGGCTTTTGATATAACTATGCCTTGCTGTCATGAGACACTGGCAAAAGTCCAAATGTTGTCCAGGCTTCTGAGCTGTTTTTGGAGTGGGCTAATTCTTAGCTGGAAGAGAAAGAAGTGAACAGAGATCGGGTGCTGGCCACTGCCGGAGACAGGATATTGGGCTAGCTGGACCTCACATCTATCTCGTGCAGTGGTCCCCGAACTGTGGGGTGCACCCCTGTATGGGGGCATGGAGGAATGTTCAGGGGGGTGTGGTGGGCCCTGGGCCAGACCCCATGAGGGGCGAGGAGGGAGCGCTACCCAATCCTGATCTGCGCCCAGCTCCACTTCGCCCCCGCCCCCCACTCTACTCCAGCCCCAGCCACAGGTCCGGCCTCCGCTGTAGCACTGGCCCCACTCCTGACAGCAGCCCCCAGCCACAATCGCAGCCCCGCTTCTGGCCCTGCTCCCAACCATGGCTCCCAGGGGGGTGTGGACCAAGTAAGGGGGGACATGGGAAAAAATGTTTGGGGACCACTGATCTAGTGGGGGACAAATTATGTGTTTCTCAGATTCCCCGGAATAAGATTTTCAACTCTCCAAGTAACTTGTCCTCTCAACCTTTGCATATATTGTTGCAAATTTTAGAGGTCAAGGTCCAGTGTGGGGATGGGCCGTGTAAATTTGGAAAGACAAGAAGAAAAGATGAAGAATTATATGGTCTATACACTCCATACCCCGCACCTAGCCTCCTTGAAACACTACCAGGAACTTTGCCACAGCAAGGTTAGAAAACCACAGAAAAAGAGGACTGTCTAGGACAAGCTGCTCAGGCAGTAAGTAAAAAAAATAAGTGAAGGACAGTAGCAAAAATTCAATTTCCTCTGACTGTTACAAATTCCTTTTCTGATTTTTATCCAGTTTGCCTGAAAATCCCTTCTGTAGCATGTGAGGTTTCAGGAAGATCAGTTTTCTTTTGGGGAAATGGGAGGTTTAAAAAAAATGCAAGTCAGGCTTATAATAGGAAGCAAGTGTCAATCTTAACTATGGAGCAGCTATTGCTACTTGATAAAACTATTGCTCCTTTGCCAAGTGGTTCTGGATTTTGGGCCTGCCAGGTCAGTGTCTAGTTTGGAGCAGAAATCAGTGCTGTAGAGTAAGAGCGTTTTCTAGTGTGATTTGTTATTGTATGGACTGTACGTGAGTCCTGTTTCCTTGAACATGGGTGGTGTCAACCAGCACATGAGCAAAACTCTCTTGCACAAACCTCAGCTAAAATAACCCTGTCCCTGTAAAGCAGCTCTCTTATGCTTAGACAACACTGCAGAGTTTTTCCAGCACAGCTACACCAGCAAAACCCAGCATGTAGACTCAGCCAGAGAAGAAGACTGCTTCTGTTGGCTTAACTAATATCATCTGGGGAAGTGGTGTAGATATGCCAGCAGAACTCCTGTTCTGTCAGCTTACACTGCATCTCCAATGCATCTCCAGCAAAGCATTTCTTGTATAGACAAGCTCTTAGGCCTCTATTTTTCTTAGATTGTCACTCAGAAAACACACTGGTCCTTGTTCCTACCTCAGCTCATGTACTTTCCATCTGGGAAAGCCACTAGGACCACATAATCTACTGCTCACCTAGGACCACATAATCTGGCACTTAACCCTTCCTTTCTGCAGCTGCTCTGAAACACAAAAGGTTCTCTTGCTTTGCCCCCACCCAGTGCCCTTGACGACTGTCTGGGTAAGGGAGAGTTTCATGCTGGGAGGTTATGCATCAGTAACTCTTGTTGCCATAGCAATCCTCTACTCAAGCACCTTAGCCCAATTCTAGGAAGTGCTGAACATTCTCAGCTTGCACAGAAGTCAATGGGAGTGATGTTTGATCTCACACCGGTTTTACATAAGTGACTTCACTGAAGTTTGAGGAGTTATTCTCAATTTAATTATGTTGTGGTGTATTGTAAATTCTGTTACATTTCAGGGTTTTTTCCAGGTCCTGCTTGTAGGCAAGCGGTCTCTGTAGAGAACAGTGTAATTGGGACCTAGCTGCTGTCTGTCTGCAGATAGTCAAGAGTAAACCGAGTTGAGTTGCACCTCTGTTTTAGGGAGCAGCCTGCTTTGTCTTTCTCTGTTTTGGGGTTGTTGTGTGTTATCATTCTGAACGCTAAGAAATAAAGTAGATTTACATCGCAACCTTCCAGCAAGTTTATTTATGTTTTTATCTAACTTCTCTGTGTGTATGCCAGGAACACAACAGCTGTAAATACCATCAGAATCAAGCCCAGTAGGCATTGTCAGCTCAGTGTTATTAGATTAATAATAATGCAGCGCCATACTTTCAGGATCAGGCCCTAAATCATTAAACCAAACCCGTGGAAAGTCAGGACTGCCTGAAATACAGTTCATTTCAATTAGTGTATGACAATCCTATCCTTACCACTTTCCGTACCCTGTTTTATAGGGAAGGTTCTGTCAATACTAGCTGGTAACACTGTGACCTATCTTTGTGTAGGTGAGAAAGAATGTTACTCTGTGCCAACTCCTTATTCTCTCATTAAAATCTCTTCTGTCTTGCCAACGTGATCATTGCCCATAGTGCCTGCAGCTAATAAGAGATATTACACACTGAAAAGATGCAGCAGAATAAGACTCATGGCCAAAAACTCTTTTTATGCACTGAATAGGATAAGTGTTGTGCCAAGTAGTGAAAAATAAGGCTCAATCAATCCAGGTCCTAACTTTAGCTTGCTGCAACCTATAATAGAGCTATGATCTTTGAGAAATTAGCTGTTAAATGTCAACTGAGTTTAAAACAAAACAAAACACCTTCCTCCAACCTTATTATCACTGTGTTTTCCATTTAATTTGTTTTCATAAGAATGATTTGCTCCATTCATTCTGCATCAGCAACACTTGCAAGAAATATGGGAGGAAATAAATATGCGACAAAGGCATTAAATGTCACAGCACTGTAATTACAAACTGTTAACTTGGAAGCAACTTGAGGTCTTTTTGAATGCATAATGCCTGGATTTAAAAAAAAAATGTTTTGAGCTCAATCACAATTTGCCTTCCCATCTGAAAGAGCACATGCATCAGTCTTTGTGGCTTTTAAATACTTTTCAACTTGATTTCAGTGCTGAGTTAGCATTGCAAGTTACACATGCCCGATCTAGAGTTGTCCCACATATGGGCTTCTACTTTCCTTTCCTGGGTGTGGCTGCTGCCTCCATTTCCCTGCCCTGCTCCCACTGGGAGCCGCACCTGCTTATGCTGCTTTTTGACTTGTGCCTTTTGTATAATGTAATACAGAACTCTTATATAGGGCTTTTCATCCATAGATCTCTAAGCACGTTACAAAGGGGTTATATGCATATCATATGGATTTGGGATACAGCCTTTGACATGGGGGATGTTGGGCCTGGGAAGGAGTAGGTGCATATCCAGAAACTTGCACCTGCACCCTCTGCTTAGCACTTGTGCATATTACAATTACACAAAATAACAAAAGTTAATGGTGCCTTAGTACAATGCACAATAGTCTTACTGCTGTCATAGGTGGTGTCACAGGACATTGCCAGAGGAGGAGGCTTTGGGACTTTCTTATGCCCAGCATTTGTGGTTTCACCTACTATGATTAAAGATGACCCCAAGGCACAAAATTCAGACCTGAATCTGAACTTACCCAAAATGTAGGGGTGGTCAGCTCCAGATTTTATATCATCCCACTATACAGAGAGGAAGACAGCTATGATGTTCAGATCTGGCTAGAGTCTAAATAGTGATACCATGCTCATTCGCTTTGTCTCGGAGTTCAGAGCTGTTCAGTTCCAAGATTTGGATCTGGGCTCCTCTTTAGCTGCAATAACTTTCTAACCTTTCCAAACTGTAGGAAAATTTACAGACTAAGATAATAGATCCCAACTGGGCTACAATTCCAAAGTAGGAAGTTCCATCTGGGGGTGGAGAAACTGGTTTGAATTAAAGCAGCAGCTCCTGACTCTGAGCCCAAACCATTCAGATACCAGGATGATAGCCATGGCACAGGAAGGAATGGAATACAAACCATTTTGAAGTTCAAAAATAATTTCTTATAAATTTCCCTCAATTTTTTCCTTTCACTGAGCACCTTCAGGACTATTGAGCACAAACTGAAGTGCTGAAATATTATGAGAGCCAGTTCTGTAGTTTTAGCCTGATCACAAGCAAGAAATATACCAGAAGTCCCCTGGGAAGTCATGCGGCATCCCAAGAGCTCTGGGCAGCTTGCCTAACCATCTAGGGCCCATTTCTCAGCAGGTGTAAATCAGTGTAATTTCATTGACCTCTGTTCCCTCCTTTCATACGGCACTGACTGGTTTCACACAGGCTGGCTGTTCAACATATTGTCATCATTTTTTTTCATTAAAAATGGAGTTTTGTCAAAAAACATACAAAAAATTATTTTCACAAAACCCTGAAAAACCAAAAAATTGCTGAACACTGAAAGTTTGGTGGTTTCAGTTTTTCACTGAAAACCCAGCTTTTTGGTAGAATTTTTTTACAAAAACATTTTTGGTTTTGTCAATTTTGTCCACAGGAAACAATAGCCCTTTCCCAGCCAGCTGTGTTCGGAACACCCGCATTGTTACATCATTCCATTTGCTTTAGATGCATAATCATGCAAGGTCCCTGTCAATGAGTTATTGTAGCTGAGCAGGAGATCTGCATGAGCATCATTACTGCCCCCTGCAGGTTTACAGTAGATTTTAACATCCTAGTTTGGCTGGGACATCCTGCATCTGGGTAAACATAAGGTTACCGTCCCCTGGAGGCATCTGGGTCACAGTTGTGTCTACATCCTCCACATTATGCAGCACTCACTCTGACAATCTTTATTCCTCCTGATGATGACAGATGGCCAGCCAGTCCTTTCATGGGGATGCTTCCAATAATATCAGGGGCCCAACTGCTCTACGGCTTGCACAGATCTTTGGGAACAACAAGGCCCCTTTATCGTCTCCCTCTGTGCAATGACCAAGGACAATTGCAGTTCCTGAGTGAGAGGAACATAGGTACTTCTCCCTGTGTGCATTCCTACCAGCACATGTTGGCCCAAAGTGTGTGTATGGAGGGGACATGGCCCCGTCCCCATGGAGAGTTGGCCAAGAGCAGCAGATGGCGCAGTTGGCACTTTCCAAAAACACATGGAGCCCATGCACTCCCTATGTACATTCCGGAGCCTGGGGAAGAGGTATAATTCCACCTAGAACATTCCCTGGGACATATGGCTGCACACTGCCTCTCTCTGCCTTGCCTGACTGGCACAGTCTAACCTTCTATGAGAGATTTGCTAATCCATGACAACGCTCCTGTATCCTCTGTTGCCACCAAATGAAGATGGATGGATGTGCCTTTCTGAAGCTGGACTTTGGCACAGTCCTGGAGGCAACTGTCTTGTTGCTTAATTCTGCAGCCACTGAGAATGAAAAATGAATGCTGTCTGTTAGGTAGAGTAATAGCAGCCACTCAGGGGTGTGGATATTATACTCACAGGCGCTTGGAGATCAGAGATGGAAAAGCCTGGTAGGGTTAGTATCTCTGCCTTAGGAGCCATGCAGGATTGCTCCAAGCAGCACATTCAGAGAGGAAGGATTTTAGGCATTCCCGAGCTGTTGATTTCTGCCAGTTTTAAGTCAGTTTCTTCCTGAAACAGTCTTGGGGGCTATGTTGTCCAGTGAAAATATGTTATTAAGCAAGGCATATGCTGTCCAGGAACAAACCCAAATTAAAATACCATTATTACAGCGTACCCAAACACTTCTCTATCAAAATAACATTGAAAAGGACAGATCCTCAGTTGGTGTAAATTGGCATAGCTCCATTGACTTCAGTAAAGCTCCATCAATTCACACCAGTGGGGGATCAGGCCCAGCTGGTATATAATTGGTACAGTCTTTATGCTATTTTATATTTTTGCACTGTGGGCCCTATCCTGCTGCCATCAAAGTCAATGGCAAAACACCCATTAGATTCAGTCCTGGGCCCTGTTTGTGCCCTGCGTTAAGGGTCAGTTTCTGCTCGCAGACATGCTGGTGTAAATCCAGTAATAGCTTCACTCAAATAAGTGGAAATATGCCCGATTTACGGTGATTAAACTGAAAGCGGCATTTGACTCACTGCAAGGATCTATCTGTGGGCTTGATTCACCACTGTATTACTCAAGCTGTGCACCCGCATAACTTCAGTTAAATCAGTGAGCCCTCTCTCTCGCTATCTCACTTTTAATTATTTTTATTTTTACTCTCCAATAAAAGCAATGTTGGATCTACATGGAGGGGGTGGTTTGCGTGACTAGACAGAGGTGATGCATCTGGGGGGGGGTCACATACCCCCATACCTCCGATTTGCTGCTTGGCTTGTACTGAGCATGTTCACATGGACTGAGCATGCTCAGTAACACTGCTGAAGCCGGCTGCCCTCACTCTACCTCCAGCCGGCATGGGTCGTCTCTGCTGGACTGCCATTGCCTAACCCCAAAATATCCTGATAACTATACACGAGGATGAGCCAGATTGTGCCTAGCGGGTGACCAGATTGTGAAGAGGCCATCTTCCCCCCACCTTGCGCTCTCACCCAAGGCCAGCCACAATCCCCAGTCCTTGCACTTGCTGAATATGGAACCCAATAAGGTGCTGTGAAAGGGTAATGCTGCTCCCACTGCTGGGCTGCCTGATTCAACCTCTGCAGGAATCCTAGCTAAATACAGCAGAGTTTCCCCCGGGAGTCTATTGCTCTGCTCTTCCCCATGCAGAGTGTGGCTTCCAGCCACAACATAGCCCTAAATGCTTAGGGCTCCATTGTGCATTCTTTGCATGCCTTGACGTCCCACGCAGGATCAGCCCCTTCACGGTATTAAAGGTGTGGAAGAGGGAGCACTGCGCAGGCAGATCAGTGGGGGGCCGGAACTACTTCATACTGATTTGACTTGTCTCTAGCTCTGTGCTAAAGTGAAAAGTAAACCTAGTGCGATGATGAGCATGTAAAGAACTAGTAAGAAATAAAACAAGCGTGTTCTTTAGCAGCAAGTTGCTGATTATGAGATTCATGTATCAACGCCTGTGATTTGTGACCTGAATTTCTGCCTGTACAGCCAGTGGGATCACTTGAAAGCAGACAGCTTTAGATGGAAAGGAAATCAAGTTGTGGGGGTTTTTAAACTTGTAATTTTATGTGTAGGCAAATGGGATATAATTACAGCACACTTATGAAGTCCAGATTGGCTTCTAGGGAGAGGCTGGCTGCCACGGACTGCAGGTCAGGGGTGCTGCACAAATATGGCTTACATCTTTCCCTTGCACGCCCCAGATCCTGCTGCTAATCTGTACTCTCTGTGGCATGTCAGAGCAGCCCTTGGGTTGCTCTATTTTACAACAGATTAAAAACACAGCTAAGGATCCTGTGTGATCATGTACTAGCCTTTTCCACTAGCTGTGTTCCTTTCTTCCATATTGATGGCAAACCTCAGATTCCAAATTTCCATTTGAATGGGATAAGCCCCCAAAGATTTGAATTCTTACCTTATACAAAGTCTCCAAATTACTGGGTCCACAACTTTGCCAGTGAGAACAGGCTGCCTCATGAGATTTCTCCTCTGTCCTGTTTCTGATGATGCCAGGCATAGCATCCAAAAGCTGCCTCTCTACCCTAATTGACTTGGGTTCCCCTTCCTCCTAGTCCTTGGGAGCCTTTTAAGGCAGAGAGATGAAAACTGCTGTCTGCAAACTTTCAGGGTTTCCAGTACATCAGAGACGATTTGGCCGGAAATCAGTGAGAAACAGTGAGAAGCAACTTAACTGATGAATCCACTGATGAGTCAGCTCTGTAGCAAGTGAAGAAGCTGTAAAATGGCTATTAGTGTAAAACTATGTTTAATTAGGGTACAAAATCACATTGCATTGCCTTTGATTAACACTTCTTAAAATGTCATGTATGCCTGCCCAGATCTGAAAATTGCTTATCTTGTATGCATAAAGATTCAGCACCTATATGATGCAGTAAACAAGTGGGCTGTGAAAAAAAGTAGATCAAAAGAGAAGAAAGGATACTGGATTGGATTTTATCAATCAGCAAGTGGTACGTAATTCAGCCTAACAAGTCAAAATCTCTGGTCAGAATAAGGCACCGTGAAGCTGTTGCTTAAAAATGCACAATGGCAAGAATAGGTCTTGTTTCAACATGCTGGAAAAAAACCCCAAACCAGGACTGTTTCCAAAGTAAATAAAGAGAGAATTTTGCACTCCCTCTGCCCCATGGCTGCTATATACTGCTCTGGTGGAGCCAAAAAGCCAGACAAGACAATGTAATCAGCTATCTAGGGATTCCATTAATGTTATGGAATCCCCAGGCAGTATATAGCCAGGCCCACATCAACAACCTTCTAATCCCCAGTGCAGGGAGCATGACAAGGTATGGACAGGGAAAGGGGATGTCGCCAGAGTGCTGCTGTGCCTCAGTGATCCCCATTGCCACAACAGCCCTTTGGTGGTCATTGTGGCTGGCTGCAATGTAAAGCAGCTCTGAGGCTGCTCTAAGGTACACCTGCCCCAACCTAGCTAAAACAGAACTGGATAGACATAAAGCAGCATATGGCCACCAGACGCCTGCCTGCTATCTATACAACATAACAGAAGAAACCAGTGAACAATTTCAAAGCACCAAATAAGAGGGGGATTTATTTCAAGACACACATGAAAGCAGCCGATGGGATTGATCTCAAAGCTGAAGTCAGTTCAAATGAGCTCAGGAAAGTCACAGCAATGCATCATTGTTCTAAACACATGTTGTAAATGGTGGGACAATGCGAGTGTTTGGTTGGTTGGTGGGGGGTTTTTTAAGCTTTTGATTTGCAGCGATAAAACATCCTTTGATAAATCCCATCAGGCAGAGATTAAGAAATAGATGCAGCATAAAATAATAAAAACTTCCAGATACAAAATGAATACTTGCTTTTATGCATCTTAACTTATAAGTCAACATTTCTCATCTCGTAAGCACTATTAAATTTATAGGATCATAAAGAGGATTTGTTCTGGCTCACTCTCTCCTCTGAAGAACATAGTCATTAAAACTCAAAGATTTAGCTATATCTCTACTGTAACATTTTTGTCCCGGTGCTTCTGTAAATTGGAATGACGATCGGACTCTGACTTTAACAAGCATCAGAATTTCCCTTAAGATGTTGTCCTTCATAGAGATATCACAACAAGGGTTTTTTTTTCCCCTTTGTAGACGATGTTGTTGACTCTGATAATATTGTTACTGGTTTTCACAAGGGATTTTTTTTTCTTTTTTTGCTTTTTGGTAAACCAAACACATTTCCTTCTGTGGATTTTGGCACACTTCATCACACAACTTTGAAGTTTGCCATTGCTGGGCATTCACCTGTTTTTCTTTCCCTTTGGTGCTTGGTTTGATTCTTCAGTGTCACTGTATTTAGGCTGAAGCTGTGCCTACAATAGGGATTAGTCTGATCTCAGCAACCAATGGCCAGCAGCCAGTGTGTCTGCCCCAATGCAAGCCCCTAGTGCAGACGGTAAATGGCTATAAAGTGCAGTTTGCTGCAGTGAAGTTTAGTGTAGCTTGACTTTGGCGTAAACTCCACTAGGGAAAATAGTACCTTTGCCTGTCTTCTGCAGGGGTTCCACTAATTCATCGACCATCAATTGCTGTTACCAGGCCTAATTTCCAGCACATACTAGGGGTAAAATTTTCAAAGATGCTTGAGTGATTTAGGAGCCTAGGTCCCATTTTCAAAAGTGACAGGCATTTAGGAGCCTAAGTCCCATATACCCAAGATCATCCATGGTATTTTGATGCCTAACTCCCATTGATTTCAGTGGAATTAAGCACCAAAATACCTTTGAGGATCTGTACTCAAATACCTATGTCATTTTTGAAAATAGGACTTAGGTTCCTAACTCATTTAGGTGCTTTTGACCCAAGGCCTAAAAAGGGCTCACTGGGATTTACACTGCTATTCTAAACCATCTCTCTGTTCTCCACAACTGGGACACGTCCCCCCTAGCTCAAAGCTAGCTCAAGCAGAGCCAATGCATGTCTGGCGACGTGCATGGGGAAGCTCCATCCCACCTGATGTGGAGACACACCTTCAGAAGGAGCAATGGGTGCTTAGCAGTGCTTAAATTCAGGCTGCCTATTTACTGTTGAAAATTTTAACAACAAAAAATGCCTGTGTGACCTAGGAACATAGGCCCCATTGATTTTCAGTGGGATGTCTGCTCCTGAATCACTTGGGTGCTTGTGAAAATGTTACCCTACATGTCTAAATATAGATTCCCCCTATCTGCAAAGTGGAGCTTAGTAGGCTTTCTCCCACCCTTTGTCTGACTTTTCTGTTCAGATTAGAAACTGCTTTATAGGAACTGGTTCTCATGTACTTGTATAGCACCTAGCGCTATGGAGCCCCAAACTTGGAGGAGGCCTTTTGGCACTATCATACTACAAACAATCCCACTGGCTGAAATCCTGGCTCCATTTAAGTTAATGGGAGGTTTGCCGTTGACTTCAGGGGGGCCAGGATTTCACCGCATATTTTGCGCACAATAATTAAAAGCATGAATAGAGTAGGGGACTTGTATTGGAAATGCACATACCAGTGTACACAGTAAGCTCCTACTGGCAATACTCAGGAGAAAGTATGTAAGCCCCGCAGCACAGCTAATCATATTGTATGTGTCTCACACAGCAGAAGCGTGAAGATATGGAACAAGAAATGATATCCACTCTCAAATCATGTGGTTGTATCTCTCACAAAGAGAGCTTCCCACCCATCACAAGTATATGAGACTAAGGATGTTGTCTTGGTTCCAGATACACGTTTCAGAAAGATGTTTAAGTAGGTTTTGAGAGACATGAGGGAAGAGATGGTACAGAAATGGAGGGGACCTGGATAATCTCCATCCAGTAATATTAAGGAACTGACACATGAAATTGCAAACAAAAATAAAGGATTTTTAATGAATCCATAAACTCAGGGGTCATACCTTATGACTCAAGAATTGCTAATATAGTACACATTTTTAAGAAAGGGGGAAAAGTGGTCCTGGAAACTATGATCCTATTAATTTGATCTCAATTGTAAGCAAGGTCTTGGAACAAATTTTGAAAGACAAAGTAGTTATGGACACAGAGGTAAATGGTAATTGGGATAAAATATAACATGGATATACAAAGGTAGATCATGCCAGGCCAACCTGATCTCTTTCTTTGAGAAGATAGCTCATTTTTTAGATAAAGGAAATGCAATATATCTAATCTGTCTGGATTTCAACAAAGGCATTTGATACAGTTCCATACATGAGAAGACAGGGATTAATATGAGAATTGAAAGGTGGATAAGGAACTGATTAAAGAGGAGATTACAACAGGTCACACTGAAAGATGAACTGCCAGGCTGATGGAAGGTCACTAGTGCAGTTCCTCAGAGATCAATCTTCAGACCAATCTTCATTAACATTTTTATTAATAACCTTGGCAGAAAAAGTGGGAGTGTGCTAATAAAATTTGCTGATGACACAAAGTTGTGAGGTGTTGCAAGCACACAGGAGAAGAAGGACCTAGACAAATTGGAGGATTGGGCCAAAAGGAATCTGATGAGGTTCAATAAGGATAAGTGCAGGGTCCTGCACTTAGGACGGAAGAACCCAATGCACAGCTACAGACTAGGGACCGAATGGCTAGGCAGCAGTTCTGCAGAAAAGGACCTAGGGGTGACAGTGGACGAGAAGCTGGATATGAGTCAGCAGTGTGCCCTTGTTGCCAAGAAGGCCAATGGCATTTTGGGATGTATAAGTAGGGGCATAGCGAGCAGATCGAGGGACGTGATCGTTCCCCTCTATTCGACATTGGTGAGGCCTCATCTGGAGTACTGTGTCCAGTTTTGGGCCCCACACTTCAAGAAGGATGTGAATAAATTGGAGAGAGTCCAGCGAAGGGCAACAAAAATGATTAGGGGACTGGAACACATGAGTTATGAGGAGAGGCTGAGGGAGCTGGGATTGTTTAGCCTGCAGAAGAGAAGAATGAGGGGGGATTTGATAGCTGCTTTCAACTACCTGAAAGGGGGTTCCAAAGAGGATGGCTCTAGACTGTTCTCAATGGTAGCAGATGACAGAACGAGGAGTAATGGTCTCAAGTTGCAGTGGGGGAGGTTTAGATTGGATATTAGGAAAAACTTTTTCACTAAGAGGGTGGTGAAACACTGGAATGCATTACCTAGGGAGGTGGTAGAATCTCCTTCCTTAGAGGTTTTTAAGGTCAGGCTTGACAAAGCCCTGGCTGGGATGATTTAACTGGGAATTGGTCCTGCTTTGAGCAGGGGGTTGGACTAGATGACCTTCTGGGGTCCCTTCCAACCCTGATATTCTATGATTCTATGATTCTATGATTCTAAGAAGATCATGCAAGAAGATCTGGACAACCTTGAAAACTGGAGTAATAGAAATGGGATGAAATTTAATAGTGTAAAGTGCAAGGTCATGCACTTAGGGACTAACAACAATAATTTGGGGCTGGGGATTTATCAGTTGGAAGCAACAAAGGAGGAGAAAAACCTAGGTGTATTGGTTGATTACAGAATGACTATGAACTGCCAATGTGATGCAGCCATGAAAAAAGCTAATGAAATCTTAGGATGAATCAGATGAGGTATTTCCAGTAAAGACACTAAGTGTTAGCACCATTACACAAGGCACTGGTGAGACCTCCTCTGGAATATTGTGTACAATTCTGGTCTCCTGTGTTTAAGAAAGGTGAACTCAAACTGGAACAGGTGCAGAGAAGGATGATCAGAGGAATGGAAAACCTACCTTATGAGAGAAGACACAAAGAGCTTGGATTGTTTAGCCTAACAAAAAGAAGGCTAAAGGGAGATAGGATTGCTCTCTATAAATACTCAGAGGGATAAATACCAGGGAAGGAAAGGAGTTATTTATGTGGACACAGGAACAAATGGATATATCCTGGCCATCAATAAGTTTAGGCTTGAAATTAGACAAAGGTTTCTAACCATCAGAGGAGTAAAGTTCTGAATCAGCCTTCTAAGGGGAGCGGTGGGGACAAAAAACCTAACTGGCTTCAAGACTAAACCTGATAAGTTTATGGAGGGGATGATGGGACTGCCTACAATGGAATGTAGCCAATCTGCAACTGCTAGTAGCAAATATCTCCAATGGCTGGTGATGGGACACTAGCTGGGGAAGGCTCTGGGTTACTACAGAGAATTCTTTCCCAGGTGATTGGCTAATGGCACGATAGTAAATTACCTCATGGTATAGACCACAACAAAGGCAGGATTGTAACTAGGATGGATAACATGCATTAGACAGTCATGGGTACATTCTCAAACCATTGTCTGAAGCCTGTGGGTTCCCCACCTCCCATGAAAGCCAGTTGGAATGGTGCAGCTAAAATGCTTCAGAAATGTATGGGGGAGGGGTTGATTTGTCCTCAGTTCTCATCAGTCCTGTTCCATTCTTGGCTTTTTCTTGTTTCCTTTTTATTCCTTGTGCTTTTAGCTCAGGGACTGTGGTTAATCTGTTCCCATGTCTAGGCACTGGAAGGAGAGTTCAAACCCACTGGCAATGGAAGCTTGTTGGCTGAACCTGTTCCAGGGAATTCCAATTAAAATTTTCAAGATGAAGTGCAATTGCCAAGGTGTATGCGGCTGGGCCAGTCAAAGGTGTCAAAGGCAGGAGTCAAAATTAATTACCAAAATGAGTCAGAAGACAGATACCAAGGTCAAGAGAATTCTTTCCCAAGTGTCTGGCTGGTGGGTCTTGCCCACTTGCTTGGGGTCTAACTGATCACCATATTTGGGGTTAGGAAGGAATTTTCCCCTGGGTCAGATTGGCAGAGACCCTGGGGGTTTTTCACCTTCCTCTGCAGCATGGGGCACGTGTCATTTGCAGGTTTAAACTAGAGTAAATGGTGGATTCTCTGTAACTTGAAGTCTCTAAATCATGATTTGAGGACTTCAGTGACTCAGCCAGAGGTTAGGGGTCTATTACAGAAGTGGGTGGGTGAGGTTCTGCAACCTGCAATGTGCAGCAGGTCAAACTAGATGATTACGATGGTCCCTTCTGGCTTTAAAATCTATGAGTCTATGAGAAACGGAGACAGATGTGACAGTGGTTCTGATAGACTCATGTGACATCATTCCACCACAAGATAGCAACACCGAGGTGACAGCTGCAGGAGTTTAATATTTGTTGTCAGCTGAGTGTGATGTGTCCGATCTTGCCCTGGTGTGTTTTACATAGTCCAGTCATTGCCAGCTTTATACTGGTGAGTAGGAAGTGGACTGGAAATACATTAAAGTCTGCCGTGATGCCACTAGTAACTTTCTTCTTATCCAGGCTTATTGTCAGTCCATAGACAATGTGAATATGTCAATACCTTGGGCATGCTTGATCCATTCATTGACACCTTTTGTAAGTCCACAAAATGTGGTGTTAATACTTTACATTTTTTCCTAGGCTGTGTGGAGAGAGCGAGAGACCGAAGCCACAACATGGTCGCTCGAGCGCTGTATGATGTATTTGAAACACTGAGATGGAATAATGCCCTTGTCAGTTGCTACAGCTCGTCTATCATCCTCTACTTCTTGAATCCTTCACTGGTCTAACTGCCCAACTTCAGACTAATTGCAAGCAATGCAGAACGTTTGCTGAAAGACAGCTGCTGCAACATTTTGAAGGCAGAGAACAAAGCGCTAGATACCCTAGGAATTGGTATGTTTTAAATGAACCATAGCCATGGGTAAATGGTTGCTGTTTTAGAAATCTCTTTGTTGTGCTATTAGAGTCCTGCCATTTTAATAAGATACTAAGTAAAGTTACATTCAGAAGGCACAAAAATTGGAGAGAGTAAAATAAATTGAAAAGAAAAGAAAAAAAAAACCCAGAGACAGAGCTATTCTCAGGATAGGTAAAGTGTCAGCTCTGTGTCTTTGTACTTGGGCTGTGGGCACCTTGACAGAAATATCCACAGCCAGCATTGATATCATTTTTACAAGGAACAAGTTTGAGAATTAAGATGATAATTGGAAGAAGCACAATGATCAGTACACATTTTCAGAAAAGTTTTATCATTCCAGTCATTTCTGGGTCAAATAATGGCTGCTGCAGACACATTCCCTCCATGCAAATAGCAGGCATTTAGATCTGCCTGGCTAGGGGGTGCATTTCATACTGGCTAAGTGTGGCATGTCTCCCATCAGTGATTGGTGCACAGAGGCAATAACAGCTTGGTACTGCCCCTAGAATATGGAGACACTTTTTTAGCTTGAGTAGGAGAGGTCTGTCTTTTTGGTGCTGAAAGTCTCAGGTTCAAGCCATGCTGATGGCCCACGATAGATGTCATTACTAATACAGCCTGCTCAGGAGACACATGGCCAAGGTGCAGCTACACTTCACAGCATATTCTGCTCAACCACATGTGGGTTTTACTGCTGCTCGGAGTGCTCTGATTCCACCAGATGAGTCACTGACTACAGGCAGCCGTGGGAGAGCCAACAGCAGCATCGCCATTAAGCCACGGGGGTCACTTAGGGAAGCACCGAAGCACTGGATCTCTATATCAGCAATGAGATAGGCCCCCAGCAAATTTTTCTCTAGATCTGGGCCCAACTCAAGATTTGGAGACCTCGTTCCCTGCCTACTCCACAGTGCAGGAGGGA
This sequence comes from Lepidochelys olivacea, assembly GCF_965140295.1. Lineage (NCBI taxonomy): Eukaryota > Metazoa > Chordata > Testudines > Cheloniidae > Lepidochelys > Lepidochelys olivacea. The sequence continues at coordinate 15,723,428 of NC_140412.1, forward strand.
GGAAAGGTTGTCTCAGGAGGGAAGGTTCAACAGAGTTGCCTGCTGTACAAAGCTGCACAGATTTTCAGGTGGATTCTCTCTTTCTGCTGCTTTTCATGGGGGAGAGGAAGCGATGGGCCCAAGTCACACAATGCACTCCCTCCACACTCTGTTGCATACCAACCTGGAGGTTGGTGCATTCACAGGTGCTGACCCCATGGGTGCTCCGGGGTTGGAGCACTCACGGGAAAAAAATAGTGGGTGCTCAGCACCCACCGGCAGCCCCACGGATCAGCACCTGCTTCTCCCCCCCAGCGCCTCCCATCTGCCGGCGGCCCCGCCAATCAGCTCCTTCCCCTTCCTCCCCCTGCCTCCTGCATGCCGCGTATCAGCTGTTCAGCAGCATGCAGGAGGCATGGGGGAGGAGCCAGGGGCAGGAAGAGGTGGGGCATGGGCGGAGCAGGGGTGAGAAGAGGCAGGACAGAGGCTGGGGTGAAGGGGTGGAGCAAGAGTGAGGCCTGGGGCAGGGCAGGAATGGGGTGGGAAGTTGGGGGAACGGGTGGAGTGTGGGCCAGGCAGAGTGGGGGAGGGGCCGGGGCAGAGCGGGGCTCGAGCATCCCCCAGGAACAGAGAAAGTCGGCACCTATGGGTGCATTTATAATTCTAGGACTGATTTCTGCCCTTGGATCCTCCACAAAACTCAATCCGAGTCATACGCACCTAGGAGCAGAATTTTGGCTCCCACTCTAGCTATTTAAATTAATTTTTTATTGTTAAAGCTAACTTATATTGCACTTCTGAGTTGCCCCTGCTTGCCATCAGAGGCCTGGCTGAAAGTGGATCTGGCTGAAAGTGAAGGACGGATGGTCCAGTGGCTGGGATGCTGGCCAGAGTTTGGCGTGCAAGTCCTAACTCTGCCACAGACTTTCTATTTGGTTTTGGGCAAGTCACTTAGCCTCTCCGCGCCTCAGTTACGCATCAATAAAATGGGGGTACTAGGATTTTCTTACATCACAGGGATGCTGTGATGAGGCACTCAGGTACTATAGTGATGGAGGCCATATATGCACCTAAAATACATTGATAATGAGTGTAGTGACACCCTGAGTAGGACTGCATCTATTTCTGCAAGAGATCTGGGATTACCGCATGAGGACTGTTCTTTGGGACCCAAGTGCCAGCTCTACATGGCAGTATGGTTACAGGGGGTGACCACAAATAGCCTGTGACCTTTATAGAGAAATTAGTGACAATTTTTTTTTACTGCAGCAATTGACTTGTATCAGTTTATACTGGCTTCGTTTTTCCAGGCTACCTCTACAAGCAAAAGAGCTAGAGACTTATTTAGGAGCTGTATATGCAACTGAAAAATTTTAATTTGCAGAATGGATGAAATTCACCCCTGTGCAGAGATCCAGCACAACACAAATCGGGCTTGAGCCCTCACCTATACCTCTGGAGCTTAAGTGAAATTTACGAGATTCATAAGCCTTGCAGAGACCCTCTGCACAAGGGATGAATTCTACCCATCATGCAGATCCCGAATAATTTGCTGAAGGGCTGTACCAGTAATTGCAAATAGTGTTAATTCAAGGATATCATGTGCTCAGCAGAAAAAAAGATGTGAAAGTAATCAAACAAATGATCGGCTCAGGATGACGTCAGTCTCTAATCTGCTGCTTGTTCAGAATCTCTCAGCCATAAGATACCTGTCCATTGCCATGGGGATTTTGTTTTGCAGAACTCTTTATTTGGAAATAAACCTTTATATCCAAGGTTTCAGAGTAGCAGCTGTGTTAGTCTGTATCCGTAAAAAGAAAAGGAGGACTTGTGGCACCTTAGAGACTAACAAATTTATTTGTTTATTTATTTATAACAAATACATTTGTTAGTCTCTAAGGTGCTACAAGTACTCCTTTATATCCAAAGCTCTCTTATAGCCAAAAGGTTCATTTGTCTAGGCAGCATACATAAAGTTGTGTCTTCGCAAAACAGTGCTGAGTTCACCCAACTTTTTATCATATAACAAAGAAACCCTGATTTAAGTCTCGCCGTTACAGTGGAGTGAAGTCTGCTCTGAGCAGAGATTAGAGAACATCTACAGACCTTCCTATGCAATAAGAATGTATTACTGACTGTCCACTTTGGCAGACAGTTCTTAAAGGCACCATACCAATGTGTGAATAGTTACCTAGTAGATAGGGCACTGGACTGGGCTGAGTCACTTTGGAAAATGGGATTTAGGGACAATTTACAAAGGTATTTAGGCACTTAAAATGCACCTACTGGGTTTTTCAAGTCAGTGGGAGTTAGGTGTTTTACCTGTTTTAGGCACTTGTGAAAATCCCACTTGGTGCCTCTTTGCATTGTTAGGGACCTAAATATCTTTTGGAAATCTGGCCTATTAGGCTGCTGAGTCACTTAAATGCTTTTGCAAATTTCACCAGTAGGATCTTTCATCTTTGGTTGCCTCTGCAAATCCACTCCAGGGCAGCAGTTAGCAATGTTACTGCAAGCCATTTGGTGGCCTCTGTGAAATGAGCGGAGGTCTTCAAGTTCTCAGTGGAGACCTGTCTGTCCTATAAAATACAGAATGACAGCTACAGAGAGATTTCAGACTGAATGGACATACGGACTACAAGGGCTTCCTGGCAGTTCGGTTGGTGCTGAGGAAGCCATGCTCGACCTGTTAGGCAGATAGAGGACTGTGTAACATGTTGAATCTGCATTCTCCACCACCATCAAGCTGAACCTTCCATGGGCATCAAAATAACTAGCTGTTTAAAAAAATTCTACGTGGGAAACCTCAGGATAAGATCCTGCAACAGGAAAACTGTGTTGTATGCACTTATGTAACACTTTTCTCTGTACTGCACCTTTGAATGTCTAAGGAGTCTGTCTGAGCCACACTATCAGAGGCTCATTCACCTGCATATCTACCAATGTGATATATGCCATCATGTGCCAGCAATGCCCCTCTGCCATGTACATTGGCCAAACCGGACAGTCTCTACATAAAAGAATAAATGGACACAAATCAGACGTCAAGAATTATAACATTCAAAAACCAGTTGGAGAACACTTCAATCTCTTTGGTCACTCGATTACAGACCTAAAAGTGGCAATTCTTCAACAAAAAACCGTCAAAAACAGACTCCAGCGAGAGACTGCTGAATTGGAATTAATTTGCAAACTGGATACAATTAACTTAGGCTTGAATAAAGACTGGGAGTGGATGTGTCATTACACAAAGTAAAACTATTTCCCCTTGTGTATTTCCCCTCCTACTGTTCTTGTCAACTGCTGGAAATGGCCCACCTTGATTATCACTACAAAAGGTCTCCCCCCCCCCACCCCGCCTCCTGCTGGTAATAGCTCACCTTCCCTGATCACTCTTGTTAGTCTATATGGTAACACCTATTGTTTCATGTTCTCTGTGTATATAAAATCTCCCCACTATATTTTCCACTGTATGCATCCGACGAAGTGAGCTGTAGCTCACAAAACCTTTGCTCTAATAATAAGCACTGGATCTTGTTATGCAGTGTGCTTGGAGCTGTACATAACATAGAGTGAGTCTAGTCAGCACCAAAGGAACCCAGGAAGGAATTTGTTTTTTGCTCTTTGAGATGTTTGAGCTGCAGGAACCCCCAATTCTTTGACTTTTTGAATGTAGGTAAATCATTGTCTTTGTTTCCTGCAGTCTGGATGTCAGGAATATTTTCTTGGGCCCTAATCCTGCATTGTGATCTGCATGGGTGGACTACTGCCAACTCTCCATGGAACCCCATGCAGCCAATGACTTCAAGGGGGTTCCATGCATTCATGGCAGTCTACTCACAAGGATCACAATGCAGGAACAAGGCCTTGGAATTAAAATCTGGCTGAAGCTAGACTGAGTTTTGGCTAAGACTGAAACTCTGTTGTGCATTGTTTCTTTCTTCCTGGTCTTGCTGATGCTGTGTTAACTTATACAGTGCAGAAACTCCTATAATAAATGTTGGGTTCTTTTTGTTTGCCTTCTGGTTTCTGAGTCTTTAGGTGTACTCAGTTCATGTTTTCAGGACTTTATCAGAAACTAGGAGGGCAAGAAACTTACTTTTTCTTTTAAATGAAAGCTGAGATTCTCACATAATCCCTTGCCTCCAGGAGCTGGGGCTTTAAGAAAAACTCCAAATATTACAAGGCTCACAAGAGAGTTGGCAAGCCTCCTTTAATTTGAGTTCTGGGTGCTCAGCACTTCTGTAAAATCAGCCTGTCTAAAACTAGGCACCCAAAAATAGAGGCTATTTCTGAAAATTTGGCCGCAACTGAGTTGTCCAACACCACCCATCAAGCCAGTGTCAGAGCTGGAATTTGAGCTCTGGAGTCCCCAATTTACAGTCACATGCTCATCTGCTCTATGTGCTACCTTTTGAGATGAAGATGCTTCTGAAAGTCTGCATACTTAAAAAATAATCCTCATAAAGACTAATATGATTTATGTAAGTACTTTAAGAGGCAAATACCCAGAACAGTTAGTTTTAGTGCTCAGACTTTCTAAAGTTAATATTTCCATCTGGTCACATTATCATTTTAGATTTTTAAGTGGCTTTCCATCCCACCCATCTATGTTAAATTTGTAAAACAAATCAAAGATACTGGCACAAATAAATTAAGATCAAAGAATAGAGATGAACATAGAGTGAACATTTGATTGTTCCCACATGAAACACTCACTCTTTCTGCAAATTCCCTTAATCCTCCATGAAATATTTCAGTTGTCACGGGGATGTTTGTGTGATGTTACAAATAAATGATTATAATAATATTTTAGTCCAAATAATAAACTGTCAAAGAGGGGAGGAGGATGAAGACTGAGAGTTTTATATGTTTTGTTTAATATGGGGTTATCTTTGCTAAATAAAGATGAGTATCAAAATATTGGAAAATATTTCAGTTCTTGTATTATTCTATGTGTATAATACTTTTGCATTCATTCTTCAGGATTTCTTTTGTACAGTGCTTACTTTTGCTTTGCATCACATTTATAAGGCCAGTGAAAGTTTCATATGTGGACTGTGGACTTGTCTATACTACAAGTTATGCTGTTTTAACTAAAGGTGGATTTTAAAATCGATTCAGTTAAACCAGTGAAAACCTGTGGGTGGACCCCTGTGCTTTAAATCTGCCTTAGATGGATTTAGCTTAAGTTAATTCCTTACTGACTTTAGCTGAGCTGATATGTCAAGTTTAAGGCAATTTTAGAGGATCCACATGGGAAGTTTCACTGGTTTAACAGAATAGATTTAAAAACTGATTTAATAAAACCCGTGCAACTTGTAATAAAGACAAGAATTTTGTATCGATACAGGGCCTGATTCGCCACTGCCTTTTGCCTGGTGTAATCATGTAGGGTCTGTCTTCATTGCAGAGTTAATACAGAATCTTACCACATATTACCCTACCCCTTCTACTGTCCACACACAATAACATCAGATCACAGTTTAGAGGTGCTTCAAAGCCAGACTAGCTGACCCAGCTGGAGATATAGGTAAGAGCCTGGGTGCTGCTTTAACTCAGGCTGTAACCTGCCCACTTTGCAGTGTGAATGCAGGCTGCTTAACTTGAGTGCTGATAGTCCTCCAGAGCCTTCCCACAAGTTGCCCAGAGCCATATTTCTCTGCCTTTCTACCCACTCCCTGAATCTTCTCCAGAAGTCACCTGCCAGTTTATAGACTCCTGGTCAGCATTTAAACCCTACATTTCACACAGCCTGCTCCATTTCTACATAGCTGCTGAACAGCACTTGAACAGAGACGACATCCAGGAATTCCTCCTTCCAATGTGTTGCTAGCTGAAGCTGACACCATTGGCCAAACTGGACAGTCTCTACACAAAAGAATAAATGGACACAAATCTGACATCAGGAATCATAACATTCAAAAACCGGTAGGAGAACACTTCAACCTCTCTGGCCACTCAGTAAAAGATTTAAGGGTGGCAATTTTGCAACAGAAAAGCTTCAAAAACAAACTCCAAGGAGAAACTGCTGAGCTTGAATTAATATGCAAACTAGATACCATTAACTTGGGTTTAAATAGAGATGGGAATGGCTGGGTCATTACACATATTGAATATATTTCCCTGTGTTAAGTATCCTCACACCTTCTTGTCAACTGTCTAAATGGGCCATCTTGATTATCACTACAAAAGTTTTTTTCTCCTGCTGATAATAGCTCATCTTAATTAATTAGCCTCTTACAGTTTGTATGGCAACTTCCACCTTCTCTGTATGTGTATATATATCTTCTTCCTATATGTTCCATTCTATGCATCCGATGAAGTGGGCTGTAGCCCACGAAAGCTTATGCTCTAATAAATTTGTTAGTCTCTAAGGTGCCACAAGTACTCCTGTTCTTTTTGTGGATACAGGCTAACACAACTTCTACTCTGAAAAATGTTCTGGTGGACTCTGGTGTGAGGTCAGCAAGGGGCATGATTTGGGGAGACATAACCAAAATCATCACATGTGCAATAACATCTCCAAAGGGCTGGCAGAGAAGGGGATTTGCTGGCAGGGAATTCAGTGCAGGGAAAGAATCAAAAACCTGAAGACTGTGTACCACAAGGCAAAAGATGCCAACGGCCAGTCTGTAAACTCATCGTCAACCTGCTCCTACTACAAGGAGCCTGACCATATGCTCTGCCCTGCCCCAAGGACAGAGTCCATGGCTGTGCAGAATGGCTTTTGAGTGTTATTATCTGAGTGGGGGCAGAGGGACAGACACTGACTGCTTTAGGGCACAGACAGTGCAGCCTCAGCCTGGAGTCCGAGGGCCTGTTTGAGGAAGGAACCAGGGAACAGACCAGAGAGGAAATAGCAGCACAGCAGATGAGTATTATGTGGTGCCATCTTTGTTATTGTTATGAGGGATATTGCAGCATGAAGGGACTGTGTTGGATGGGTTATAGAATCACAGACTCATGGAAACGTAGGGCTGGAATGGACTTTAAGAGTCATCTAGTCCTTCCCCTAGTGCTGAGGCAGGACCAAGTATACCTAGGCCATTCCTGACAGATGTTTGTCTAATAACCTGTTCTGGTTATGACCCATCTCATTACTGTTATGGGGGATGGTACATGCTGTGGGGCAGGTTTAACTTCAGTTGAGGGGAGAAGAACCTCCATTTCACTGTCCCCATTCCTCTCCCCTCCCCAGCCATGTGTGATCCAAAATGGATTCCAAGGAGTGGGGGGGGGGGGGAAGAGAACAGTTAAACATGCCTCTGGTGTGCATGCATATAACACAGGCATTGTTATATTATTATAGGTCCAGAGGATGTGCAAAGGCACAGCCATTGTAAGTGTCTGCTTCCTAGGTCAACATCCAGGTTGTGGTCACCTAAATTGTAGTGCCCTCCTGTGTAACTGTGTATACTGGTACAAAATGAATGTCAAACACGACCTAATCAGAACAGCAGCATTTTATACCCACTGAGCACAGATGCGAATGGCTACCCAGGGTGTAAAACAGTGGAGAATAAGGCCTACACTCAAAAGTTTTACCAGTATAGCTGAGTCAGTTAGGAGTGTGAAAAACCCACACCCCTAACTGACATTGCTATACTGGCAAAAGCCCTAATGTTGATGCAGTTATATTCCAGAAAAGGGCTTTTGCTGGCCTAGCTGATTCTAGTCAGGGAACTGTTTAAGCTATACCTGCCAAAGAACTTTCTCGCAGATACAAGTTGTATCTCCACTAGAAGGGTTTGCTGTTATAGCTCTACCAATATATCTATACTGCAAACCCTTTGAAGTATAGAAAAGGCCTAAGGCCCACATCATATAAGCAATCAGAACTGGGGTGGTGTAAGAGGTTTTAAGAGGTTGTGGGATTTTAATGCAATGTAAGCGCCTCTCTTCCTTTTCATGGCCCAAAGCACAACCCAGGAATTTCATGTTCAGGCTAAAAGTGATCTTCTGTATGAGTCCTTACCAGGAAGTGCAGCATCTTGGAACAAAAGAAGAAATCAACAGAAACTGTCTTTTCCACAAGTCAGCCACACACCTTCATTATCCAAGCGCACTGGCTGCTGATGTGACTTTTCTCTGCCAACTGTCTTTTATGGATGATTTCTGGGATTTCTAATGTAGCTTCACCACCCTCAGATGGTGCAGAACTAGGAAACAATAAAATATATATCACTTGTGTCTCTCACACACACACTGAACTAATGCTCTAGCTCAGACATAACCTCTGCAAAACACAGTCATGTAGAGTCAAACAACCCTGACCTGTATTTGCTTAACTCTAGCTAGGTGTGTCTAGTCATTATAATGTCTAGAATAAGTTAATTAGGGTCATTTACACTTATGAATCTCCACAAAATGAAGGTACGTAATTGAGTGTTATGGGTTCATTATTGGAACCTGGTTTTCAGAAGCTCTGATACACAAGAGCAGCTCCAACCCTAAGACAGTATGAGCTTTCACAGGCTGTTGGGCAATGGCAGAGCAGATGAAGCTAGCGAATGATGACACTACAGAACTAGGGCATGTCTACACTTCAGGCTGGGGTGTGATTCCCAGCTCAAGGAGACATACTCACCCTAGCTCTGATTGAGTGAGCGCACTAAAAATAGAGGGCAGCCACTGCAGTGTGAGCTATGGGATGGGCTAGCTGCCCCAAATATTAGTCAACTGTCAGGAATGAGGGCCAGCAGCTGTACCCGCCCAGTCATCAGGCAGCCAAGGAGTGCAGCTGGGCCACAGCTGAAGCACTTGATTGGCTAAGGCAGTCAGGTGGCTTGCTCTTAGCCCAGCAGCTGCAGAAGGTCAGTGGCTGCTCAGTGCACACACCTATGGATTCTCTGCCTTCCTGTGTTTGGCTCCAAGCTGTGCTCCAGCCTCGCTCCTGCCCTCCCTGACTCCAAATAGTCTGTGTCTTACCCTTGGCTCTGATTTCCAGCTCCAACTCTGTAACAACCCTCAGCTCTGGCATTCAGCCTCTGTCTTTGGTCCTGACTCTGCTTCGGCTTTGGCCCCAACCATAGCTTTGGAGGGAGGAGAGGCAGTGCTCTTCAGCACACCTGCTTAGTACCTCGCTCCCTCTAGGGGTATGTCTACACTTTGAGCTGGGGGGGGGGGTGTCGTAACCCAGATTTGAGATGCCCAGAAGAGGGGCCGAGTGAGCTGGAGGGCCCCCCACTTTCTCCTCCCCCTGGCATGCTCAGCCCCTATCCCAGGCAGCTGAGCTCGGGCAGGGAGTGGGCTGCCGCTGCCTCTCAGCCAGGCTCTCTCAGGCAGAAGCAGCCCCATCCCACTCCCCGCCCGGCTGCCAGAGAGAGCAGGGGAAGGCGCAGGGAGAGAAGGACAGAGCCCCCCCACCCCCGATAACATGGAGCCAGAAGACTGTGGCGGCCCTGGGCTAGGCATAGGGCGGGGGGGGTCATCACTGGGCAGTGGAGACACATGGGGCGGTCACATGTCCTCCCCTTTAGATTGTGGCCCTCCAGAATGGGGAGAAAAGAGTCATCTATGCAACAAGCATATTGTAGCCCCACAGGCAGAAACAGACAATGTTATAACAACAAGATTCAGCCACTGGGGTGCCATGTCTGCCTGCCTGCACTCAGACCTATGCAAAAGAAAGGGGGGACGCGAGGGAGCGATGGCAAGGAAGGACAGAGGAAAGAGGGAGAGACTAGGGTGGGGGGACCCCACAAGCCCTTCCTGCAGGCTCAATGGCTGGTGGCAGTGGATGCACCGAGGGCAAATGGAGTTCTGAAGCGTTCTTACCTCCCCATCCCCCTTATTCCCAGCCGGCAGCACCAGCACTATATGATGCCTTCCAGCAAGGTGAATGGCTGTGAAACTCCCCTGCTTACAGAAGACCCGTGGCTACAGTTTTTCCTTGGCAGGAGGCAGATTGCCTGTAATTTTTTTAATTATGACTCTTCTCTTGCATCCTCATAAGCAGCATTATGGGGTGAGGGATGGGGGTAATGTTCTGTTTTTTAAAATAAAGGTAAGGTGCCTGGCTGCGTAAATGCATTGTCTGCATTACTGACTGAGACTGTGTGACATTTTTCTCCTCCTGGCGGGGGAGAAAAGCATCAGAGTCCCCAAGAATGCATTCATTGTTCTCGGCTTCATAACTCACCAGATGCTATTGTTTTATTAAAAATAAAACATCTGGGCTGCTTGCTGGCCCGGCTGGAGTGTCAGCTTCATGTGATTGGAAACAGCTGTTAGCTAGGAAACAGGGCTGGAGGAAGGTGGCTGAGAATGGAGACGCTGAGACAACATTAACTCCTGAGTCATGGCTAGAAGCAAAGATACAAAGATTAATGATTGCAGAATCCAGTCAATTTCCAGCAGCAATATAAATAGTAAGAAGTTATCCTGTTAATGCAATGTCCCTGGATTAAGGCGCTATAAATAGCATGTAAGGGTTATAGAGAGTGTACACATTAGTCAAATCCAACGTTAGGCCCTTGTCCTGCAAAGACTTACATGCGTGTTTATTTTCATGCTCTGTGAGGAGTGCAGTAGCTACACACAGGTCATAAAGTACAGCACGCCAGTAGTCCTGGTTTAAAATTCATGTTAAATCTTTGCAAGATCGATGCCTTGGAGGAGATGGGGAGGGGCAGATGTTTAAAATAAAAGAGCTACAGAAATGATTTCAGCCCTAAAATAAATACCTTGCCGTGAGAAGCTGAAGAAGCTCAAGAAGAGATTTGATTACTGTGTATAAATCCCTTCACGGGCTGGGAATGCCAGGTTCTCTTTAATCTAGCAGAGAAAGGCATAACAGGAATCAATGGCTGGAAGCTGAAGCCAAACAAATTCAAATTGGAGATAAGGCATGATTTTTTTAAAAGGGGGGGTGATTAATTACAAGGAATTGGCTATCAAAGGAGGTGATGGCTTCTCCATGTCTTGATGTCTTCAGTGGTTGTATGCACTGTTGTTGTAGCCATGTCGGTCCCAGGATATTAGACAGACAAGGTGGGTGAGGTAATATATCTTTTATTGGACCAACTTCTGTTCCTGAGAGAGACCAGCTTTCGAACTACACAGAGTTCTTGTCTCTCTCACCAACAGAAGCTGGTTCAGTAAAAGATATTATCTCACCCATCTTGATGTCTTCAAGTGCTTTTTTGGAAGACGTGCTTTAGTCAAACACAAAATACTGGGCTCAGTACAGTAGTAACTGGGTGATATCTATGATGTGTGTTATACTGGAGGTCAAAATTGATGATGTATCTAGACCTTCTGGCCTTAAAACGTATGAAAATATTTCAGTCTCCTTTTACTTGCTGTTGTTATAATGTATTGTGGTAACACCTAGAAACTCGAATCAGGGTCAGAGCCCCATTGCACTAGGCACTGTACAAACCGAGAAAGAAGTGATGGCCCTGCCTTACATTTATTTTGAAAGCTTGCATGCTAAAAAGTATATTTTCCTATATTAGGAGACCATTTTTGTGTGTCTGTACAAGTTTTATTGGGGAGAAAATACAAATATATGTTTATTAAAAAAATGTATTGACTATTTTGGCCAGATGTCAGCGGGTTTTTCCTATGAAGAGGTACATTTTGTAACATTTGTACAAAATAAACAGCATTAATAGTATCAATCACCAGGTTATCTATGTCTCAATAGAGTAAGAGCTTACCATACAGTTCTGACCAGGCTCGATCTGGGCCTCAGATTGTTTTAAAATAAAAAAAATTAAAAATAAGGGGCGAGGGAATATGCATTCAAAATGTCACATGCTAGAGAAACTGGGGCCAGATCCTTACATCGGCATAGTTCTACTGAAGTCAAAGGAGCTAGGTCAATTACCCCAGCTGAGGATCTGGCAATTGATATCTAAAGTTACTGATAGGTTGAGCTTGGTTGCTCAACCATGCGGCGGGGCTCCCTCTTTAGGGATGTGCAGGGGGAGAACTCAAAATTATTTCAGTTGTTCCTAGAATTAAAATGCCCTTGTGTGAGATCTCATCCTTTCATAATTCATTGTCATGAATCTGGAACGCTGGCTAAGGCAGCTCTTGTTTATTCCACATCTTGTTTGGCGCCCACTTTAGAGCCTGTCACAGTTCAAGCCAACTGCCTCTGTATTCCCCCCTCCGCAGTCCCTTGAGGGCACCTGCCCCTGGCCCCTCAGCCATCACCTGTACAGACCTGTGTCAGTCTCCTTCCTGACTGGGGTTTTTCCAGGCTGCCCTGTTCCTTGCCTACAGTCTGATATTCCCAGGAAGCCAGGCTGCCTCAACACGCTGATGTCTGCACTTCAGAGGCTCTGCCCAGTGCATTGCCTGCGCTTACACATTACCACACAGCTCTTTCTAAGCAAGCACACTTATTCTTAACGTGAAAGCATTACAGAGAACACATATTCAAAACAATAAAAGAACCCACATGCATGCTAAAAAGCTTATCACAGCTCACCCCAACTCTCACTTTGGACTCTGGTAGGTGTCAATCCTTCAAAACCAACAACTGAGTTTTCCCATGATTACAAGTTCATGACTGTCAGAACCAGAACCCCGACTGGGCAGTTCAGCTGTTTCTTTATACAGCTGGGGCTTTTGATCTTGACTCTGGGAACAGGTAATTAACAGACAGCGTCCCACTCCTCAGAGTGTAACTTCAAACGTTTAAAGAAAAGGAGTACTTGTGGCACCTTAGGGACTAACCAATTTATTTGAGCATAAGCTTTCGTGAGCTACAGCTCACTTCATCGGATGCATACTGTGGAAAATACAGAGGATGTTTTTATACACACAGACCATGAAAAAATGGGTGTTTATCACTACAAAATGTTTTCTCTCCCCTCACCCCACTCTTCTGCTGGTAACAGTTTATCTAAAGTGATCACTCTCCTTACAATATGTATGATAATCAAGGTGGGCCATTTCCAGCACAAATTCAGGTTTCAGTCATCTAGATTTTTTCATAACTAGAGGTGGGGAGTTTGCATCCACCTTCCCCTAGGTATTCCTCAGGAAATCTACTTAAAACTTATTGTGCCAAAAGTCCATTCTTGTCTGGCACATTTTTAATATTCCTTTGAACTCCCAGTCTCACCTCACAGCTCCCTGCTAGAGAGGTTGTATACAATCCTGGCCCACAATCCATAAACTTTGCACTTACTACAATGGACCCCAAAGAGACTTCAATTTAATTCAATAAGACCTCCCAAAGATACAGCAGGAAATTGCCATGTCTGTCACAGAGTCTTCTCCTAATCAAAACAAGAGGATGGGAATGGGACATGGTGGGAAGAATCTTTCCTTCAATTACAGAAACAAACAATAAAGGAAGACACTGGACTGTCACTCACATTCGGTTGTACAAACATGACTCTCCCATGCCAGCTAACTTTTTTTAAAGGAAGTTCTCAAAAAAAAAATCTTGCAGAGAAACTACATTTTTGGAATGATTAATCCGCAGAAAACTTTCCTGTATTATTGTGTAATATGTGATTGATGGTGTAAACCTTTTCATTATAATAATAATTCCTAGATTATATATAAATACAACAAGGAGTCCAGTGGCACCTTAAAGACTAACAGATTTATTTGGGCATAAGCTTTCGAGGGTAAAAAACCACTTCAGATGCATATCATATATCGAGCTTTTCATCATAAATATTCCCTTATTTACTGAAGATGCCTTCAGCAGCAATCTTTTAATTGTTAATAACATCACACTTCCACTGAAATGTACCAAGCATAAAGGACAGTACTGTGAAAGTTCATCTTGCTCTACATGCCTGATAAGTAAACCTCCAATACTGTCCCCCTGAGTCAAGGAAACAAAGACTGCAGGATCAAACCCATAGATTTCAATGCCGTGCTTAATGTCTTTATTCCTTAATCAGATAATTTACACAGTGGTCCAAATTTCGAAACAGCCCTCCAAATGTGAGGCAGCCAGTTCTGCATGTGAACCCATGACTGTATGGAAAACCTGCCTTCAAATATGAAATGCAAGTTGGTTATTTAAGCAAGCAGTTGCATGCAAATGCCCACCTGCAAATTCCAGCCTGGGTTTTCACACACAGTTGGTTGCACATGCAAAATTTGCTGGTGCAATTTTAGCAACAGATTTGTTCATTTGGCCCTGTGTATCTAGCACAAGGGAATCTGTACTCGTCTATATACAGCTGTCATCACCAGTATCTGAGTGCCTTCTAGTCATTCATTAAGTGATGTCATGTGTTGCTTGTTCTTTCTTTCATGCTCTCCCCAGGGCTGAGAATGGTATGTACAGAGCAGTGCTTTGTTTTGGTAGGGTGAGGTGAGGTGTTTTAATATGTACAGCCTTTTGTGAAATGCACTGTGTCCTTTGAGGTCTGGGGGGAGGAAACCATTTATCTCTAAAACTGCTCTACAGCACAGTTTGTGTACTTGTTTGACAGCAGGAAAAATGAAATGTTTCGCTGGGTCTGATCAGACGAGCACATAAACCTGATTTTGAAAGGGTTGGCCTATGTTACTGTATTTGTTCTGTTTGATCCACCGAAAATGCATGCTTGTCAAAATGTTGCTTTAATAGGCTTTGCTTATCATACTTTATGGGGGTTGGAGCCATGTGTCTCACAAGCATACTTGATGGATACTTGACCTAACCAACAGTATTTATTTTCTGCTGCTGTCTCTGATCTTGCCTTTGGTTTATTTCCATCTATGCTGGAGGACAACTGCAAATGAGATGAGATTCAATGACACCGGTAATGTCACACGCAGTTTTTAAGCTTCACCCTGTGAAAAGCTGAGAATTCCCCACTGAAACAGATGGGAGCAGGTGCTCACAGGCCATTGCAGCATCGAGATGCACTCAGTGCATCAGGCTAATTTTTCTGTTTTGACTTCTGTAGGTGATGGCAGCTGGGCTAAAAAGAGTTATCTGTGATTGGGAGACTACTCCTGTAACATGCATATAAAACGCTCGATAAGCTGCACTATGGCTACACCTCTTTACTATCTACTTACTTCTCTTTATCATCCGTTTATGTTGGGGATGTTTGTGCTGTGCTTTTATTATTATTATTATTCACCTATAGATTGCTGGTGAATGTTTTTACATGATTTTAACTTCCTGTATGTTGACAGTAGTCCCATGTCTTTATCTAGCTTAATATCCCCGTAGGGTTTTAGTCTTCTCTAACTTTTATTATTCCTCTTAGATTTTATTTTGCCCTTATAGTGAAAACTTACTTTATCTAAGAGTGTAAAAGCAAAGCAGTCTTTTATAGGAACTAATTTCCTGGCAGGAACTATGGAAAGCCTTTGGGAAGCTCATGGGGTAAATCATTTGGTTGCCACCCCTTACCACCATCAAACAAATGGCATGGTGGAGAAGTTTAATGGAACTTTGGGGGCCATGATACGTAAATTCGTAAATGAGCACTCCAATGATTGGGACCTAGTGTTTCAGCAGTTGCTCTTTGCCTACAGAGCTGTACCACATCCCAGTTTAGGGTTTTCACCATTTGAACCTAAACCTAAAAGATGCTCAAAAAGAGCAAAAAGCCTGGTATGATATACACACCAGAGAGTGTTCCTTCAAAGTAGGGGACCAGGTCATGGTCTTAAAGGTGCTCCAGGCCCATAAAATGGAAGCATCGTGGGAAGGGCCATTCATGGTCCAGGAGCGCCTGGGAGCTGTTAATTATCTCATAGCATTCCCCACCTCCAACCGAAAGCCTAAGGTGTACCATATTGATTCTCTAAAGTCCTTTTATTCCAGAGAATTAAAGGTTTGTCAGTTTACAGCCCAGGGAGGAGATGACACTGAGTGGCCTGAAGGTATCTACTACGAAGAGAAAAGTGCTGGTGGTGTGGAAGAGGTGAACCTCTCCATGACCTTTGGGCGTATGCAGCGACAGCAGATCCAGGAGCTATGCACTAGCTATGCGCCGACGTTCTCAGCCACCCCAGGACTGACTGAACGGGCATACCACTCCATTGACACAGGTAATGCTCACCCAATTAGAGCCCAACCTTACCGGGTGTCTCCTCAAGCTAAAACTGCTATAGAACAGGAGATCCAGGATATGCTACAGATGGGTGTAATCTGCCCCTCCTGCAGTGCATGGGCATCTCCAGTGGTTCTAGTTCCCAAACCAGATGGGGAGATACTTTTTTGCATGGACTACCGTAAGCTAAATGCTGTAACTCGCCCCGACAACTATCCAATGCCATGCATAGATAAACTATTGGAGAAACTGGGATGGGCCCAGTTCATCTCTACCTTGGACTTAACCAAGGGGTACTGGCAGGTACCGCTAGATGAATCTGCCAAGGAAAGGTCAGCCGTCATCACACATGTCGGGCTGTATGAATTTAATGTGTTCCCTTTCGGGCTACGGAATGCACCATCCACCTTCCAAAAACTTGTAGATGATCTCCTAGTGGAATTGGGAGAATATGCAATCGCCTACCTTGACGATGTGGCCATATTTTCAGATTCCTGGACAGAACACCTGGAACATCTACAAAAAGTCTTTGAGCGCATAAGGGAGGTAGGACTAACTGTTAAGGCTAAGAAGTGTCAAATAAGCCTAAACAGAGTGACTTACCTTGGACACCAGGTGGGTCAAGGAATTATCAACCCCGTATAGGACAAAGTGGATGATATCCAAAAGTGGCCTGTCTCAAAGTCAAAGAAACAGGTCCAATCCTTCTTAGGCTTGGAAGGAGTGGCAACCAAGTGATTTACCCCATAAGCTTCCCAAAGGTTTTCCATAGTTCCTGCCAGGAAATTAGTCCCTGCATCTGTGAGGGTGTCGGAGGGCCAACCTACCCTGGCAAAAACGTCTGCTAGTGCCTGGCACACACTTTTAGCCCTGGTGTTGCTTAGAGCTACTGCTTCCGGCCATCGGGTGGCAAAATCCATGAAAGTCAGTATGTACTGCTTTCCTCTGGGTGTCTTTTTCGGAAAAGGACTCAGAATATCCACAGCTACTTGCTGAAATGGAATGGGGCTTCAATGATGGGGCTTTGAGCTGGTCTTGGGGTTTTCCCACTCTTTGGCATACCTCACAAGATCGGACACAGGCAGAAACATCCTTGCCCATTCCCTCCCAGTGGAATGACTTCCCCAAACGGTCTATGGTCCTGTTCACCCCAGCATGGCCACTAGGATGATCGTGGGCTAAGCTCAAGAGCTTTTCCCAGTACTTAGTTGGAACTACCAACTGTCTCTGAGGATGCCAGTTTTCCTGGTGCCCACCAGAAAGAGTTTCCTTGTATAAAAGTCCTCTTTCTACAACAAACCGGGATCGATTAGAAGAGTTGAGAGGCAGTGGGTTGCTCCATGCCCCTGTCCAAGCTCTCTGGAGGCTTTCATCTGCTTCCTGCTCGGTCTGGAACTGTACCATTGATGCTGGAGACATCAGTTCCTCAATGGATTGTGAACCTGGGCTTGGTCCCTCTGGAAGCAATGCAGGTGATGGGGCTGTTTCCGTTGATGGTGAACTGCTCTCCACTGGTACACTATGGGGTATTTCAGGCTCTGGCTGAGCCTCTTGTGTAGGGTCATCTGCTGCTGCTGCCAGTGCAGGCTCGGTGGTGCCCTCTGGTGTTGGAGCTGTAGACAGGGTTGCAAGCGCTGGACTCAGTGCTGGCAATGGTTCTGGTGCTGGTCGCTTCACCAGTTTCGGTTAGGGGACTGGCTTTCGCTGGGTCTCTGGGACTGAATCCACTATGGCCGTTGCAGTTGTTGGCAGTGGATCCGGTTCCACCACCTCCATCTGGGTCTCTGGTAACACAGACGGGGCCCTGGTGGAAGGCTCAGGAACAGGGATAGGTGTGGAAGCTTGCTTAGTATGGCTGCGGAGGTGACCATTCCCACCCTCTTGGCCAGCTTTACCTGGTTGGCCAAGTCTTCCCCCAGCAGCATGGGAATGGGATAATCATCATAGACTGCAAAAGTCCCATTCCTGACCAGCCCTTGTACTGGACAGGCAACTTGGCTGTAGGCAAATCAAAAGAGTTAGACTTGAAGGGTTGAATTGTCACTTGGGCCTCTGGGTTGATTAAGTTGGAGTCCATTAAGGAGTGATGGATAGCTGACACCTGCGCTCCAGTGTCCCTCCACACTGTAAACTTCTTCCCACCCACACTCACTGTTTCTCTTCTCTCTAAGGGTATCTGGGAGGCATCTGGGCCTGAGGACCTTTGGTGTGACCCCAGTGCAATGAACTGTAATCTGTTGGGGTTCTTGGGGCAGTTGGCCTTCACATGCCCCAGCTCATTACATTTAAAACATCACCCAGTTGACTGGTCTCTGGGGCGAAGTGGGATGCTGGAGACTGGTGTGGTGGGACGATAAGGTGTCTAGGGTTTTCCTTGGGATGTAGGTGGGGCCTTGGGTTGCTCCCGGTCATAGGGTTTTGTTTCGGGTTGCCCCTTCTGATATTCACCCCAACTGTTACTAGTTTTTTTTCTTTTCTGCCATCTCCACCCATTTGGCTCCATTCTCCCCCGCCTTGATTACAGTTTTGGGCTTCCCATCTAGGATGTACCTTTCTATTTCCTCAGGAACACCCTCTAGGAACTGCTCCATTTGCATTAGGAAGGGCAACTCTTCTGGAGATTTAACACTTGCTCCTGATATCAGGCATCCCAATGTTTCACAATGTGGTAGGCGTGTCGGGTAAATGACATGTCTGGTTTCCACCTTAGGGCTCTGAACCGCCGACAGGAATGCTCAGGTGTTAACCCCATTCTGACTCTCACCTGGGTTTTAAAAAGTTCATAACTGTTCATGTGTTCCTTAGGCATTTCAGCCACCACCTCAGCTAAGGGTCCACTGAGCTGCAGCCTCAGCTCTACCGTGTACTGGTCTGTAGAGATGCTGTACCCAAGCAAGGCCCTTTTGAAGTTTTCTAAGAAGGCCTTGGTATCATCGCCTGCCCTGTAGGTGAGGAACTTTCTGGGATGCGAAGTGGTACCTGGAGAAGGATTGCTAGGGTTGGTTAGTATATTCTGCTGAGCCCCCTTCTCCATCTCCAGTGCATGCTTCCTCTCTTTTTCTTTCTCCTCCATAGCTCTCTTTTGGGCAGCTTCCTCTGCCTCCAGCCTGGCTTTTTCTGCCTCCATAGCTCTCTTGTGGGCAGCTTCCTCTGCCTCCATAGCTCTCTTGTGGGTAGCTTCCTCTGCCTCCACCCTGGCTTTTTCTGCCTCCACCTCCAAGCACCGTTAGGCCATCTGTCTATCATGCTCTTTTTGTTTCTCTTTAACTTTGAATCTGGCCAGCTCTAGTTTATTAGCTGCTTCACTGGTAATCATTTTCCTGCTTTCTTGCGCTTAACTCTAGCTATAACCGAGAGTTAGGAGAAAAAAAAAAACACTTGTGAATTTCCCTGCAGGAGGTTAACTACCCTGCCTTTAGGTAGAGAAAACTCCAGCTCAAAAAAAGAAAAATCCCTTTGTAAAAAAACTAACACCTCTGTCTCCAGGCAAATAGACAAAAAATCCTCTAGCTGCTCTCAGCTTAAAAAAAAAACCTCTTCAGGTCTGTGCTTTTGGTTCAAAATGATCTCTGGTTCAGAATGATCCCACCGCTCTGCCACCATGTCAGCGTTCCTTCCCCACTCTGAACTCTAGGGTACATATGTGGGATCCACATGAAAGACCCCCTAAGCTTATTCTTACCAGCTTAGGTAAAAAACTTCCCCAAGGTACAAACTTTGTTTTGGCCTTGAACAGTATGCTGCCACCACCAAGCATTTTAAATAAAGAACAGGGAAAGAGACCACTTGGAGACATCTTTCCCCAAAATATTCCCCCAAGCCCTACACCCGCTTTCCTGGGGAAGGCTTGATAATAATCCTCACCAATTTGTACAGGTGAACATAGACCCAAACCCTTGGATCTTAAGAACAATGAAAAATCAATCAGGTTCTTAAAAGAAGAATTTTAATTAAAGAAAAGGTAAAAGAATCACCTCAGTAAAATCAGGATGGAAAATACTTTACAGGGTATCGGATTCAAAACTCAGAGGATCCCCCTCTGGGCAAAACCTTAAAGTTTCAGAAAACAGGAATAAACCTCCCTCTTAACACAGGGAAAATTCACATAAAACAAAAGATAAACTAATCCGCCTTGCCTGGCTTACCTATACTGGTTGCAATATTGGAGACTTGGATTAGGATGGGTTGGAGAAGATGGATTTCTGTCTGGCCTCTCTCAGTCCCAAGAGAGAACAAAATGTAAACAAAGAGGACAAAAAAAAGCCTTCTCCCCCTGCCACAAGATTTGAAAGTATCTTGTTCCCTTATTGATCCTTTGGGTCAGTTACCAGCCAGGTTACCTGAGCTTCTTAACCCTTTACAGGTAACAGGATGTTGCCTCTGGCCAGGAGGGATTTTATAGCACTGTATACAGAAAGGTGGTTACCCTTCCCTTTATATATATGACATACCATATGCAATACTAATAAGCCCTCACGGGTTGAAATGGGCATCCATTTTGCAGTTTGGCCTAAACTCACGTCCTTCAAAGCTGCATATGGTGCAGTCCCGTATATAGGAACACTGAAGCAAATACTCGGGGTGCTGGTCAGATGAGAATACTCACAGGGCTCTTCCAGTTCCAAGCCCTTTGAACTCTAGGGGCAATTTGGAATGTTTGTATGTTTACTTAGATTTTTTTTTTTAACAAATCGGGGACCCAATTCTGTGAGGTGTGGAGGCTCAGGAGGACCTGATCCAAAGTCCACTGAAGTCACTCCAGTAATGTGGGTAGTGTACCCTTGGGCATAAGGGGGATCTTTAGAACTCAGTACTCCCTTGCGTTGGCACCTTTCTATTGCCTTCAATGGGCTTTGGATCACACCTTTGATTGGCATAAGCCATCCTCAATTCTGTGGCTTGATCTTAAGAAGTGCTGAGTCTCCTTGATTCTCTAGGAGACAATGAGAGATGACTTTGCAGTGTCTCCTGCTAAGGAATAACAGCAATGGGGCTCCAGGCTTGTCAGTGGTCTAGCTGCATGGAGTTCACTGAAGGATTGGGGTAATGATTGGACTTTTGTTCCAGAGTAAATAAGCATTCCCACAAACTCCACAATCCCAAAAGCTACAGTAACTATTCAGTGACATTTCATTGCCTATAAAAACTTTCCCTCCAAAAGCAGTGGGTCAGCAAAGAAATCGGAAGTACTTGGACCATTGTCAGCTGCAATGGTCTGTTTATTGGCTTTCTCTTGAACCTCCTTTTCTGCAGTGGGCAACTCAGCGCAGGTGTCATATTTAGCTAGTCCACATCCTCTAAAGTAAACCAGCCACCTCTGACACACACTTTACACAGGCAAGGACAGGAGGTTTGTACACTCCAAATGCTGAAGTTCTATTTTAACTCTTTCTTGGCCTAGGCTCAAAGGAAATGGACTTGTTTAAATGATGGAGGGTTACCGACGGGGGCAAGAGTAAATTGGGAGAGAGTGAAGGAAAACACATGCCTTCTTACTCCCTGCGTGGCGTGTTAGCCTTAGGTCTTGCTGACATATTTCTCCAAACTGCACAAGTTTTTTCATCCTTAGAGAACTTTTTAAGTAACCAGGATGACTTCCCTTTAACTGCAACTCTGAAGCAGCAATAAATTGCTGGGCAGGGTTGCATTGGGAACCCCACCTTATGGGACAAGGCAGGGACCAGACTGTGACCTTGAGAGTCACAGTCTGGCTCCTGCCCCCTGTGCTGCAGGGCTGAAGTAATCTGTTCCAGCCTTTTTGCAGGGTCCAGTGATGTGGGTAGCCTGCACCTGGGCATAAGGGGGACCCTTAGAACCCAGAAGTCCCCTGTGTTGGTATGCAGCAGGGTTCAGCTTGAGCCCTAAATGAAGAGTCTTTGGCTTCCAACACAGCCTGCTTCTAATATTAAACAATAAGACAAAAGAAGGGGGAGGGGTGTCATGGCCTGTAAAACATATGTTCAAAATTCTGTCTCATGGAGCTGCTTTAAATTATTCATTTTTAATGCCTCCAGCGTGGAGGGGCCTCTAAAATGTTGACTACGGAGAAACAATCTTCCCACTGTGGAGACTGCTATAAAATACCAGATATGCAAATATATAGATATATATCTCTTCAGCCAGACACCACCTCTGATTTTTAAATATAAAGCAAAGGACCAGATCCCCAGCTGGTGTAGCTCCATTGAAACTATGTCTGTTCACCCCAGCTGAAAATCTGGCCTGAAGTTTAGAACAGACCATACTTTCCCCATATAGGATAAAAAAATTGCGACTTGCATGGTTGGTACAAGCTACAGTATATGCACCGAGCTCTTGAAGAAATACTGTCTGTGGGACAAACCCTGGATTATCTCCCCAAAACCAAATAAATGGGATTTGAACTGGGAAAATCCACAGCCTAAGCGGGATAAAGTTCCTCTATCTAGGATTTTATTCTGCAGCCATTGGCATGGCATCTGAGCATCAGAGAATCATTCCCACACACATACACATTGGGGTGCAACAGCACCGTTGTTGGTAGCATTCAGTAGAGTCATATCAATGTAAAATTGATGTAATGCAGTGTAGAGAGAGAGCCCATTCACCTACCTCTCCATGAGAGGAGTTTGGTCAGACCTACTGGCCACTCTCCCCAACATAACCCTCTCCCTACGCCAATGTAAATTCAGTGGGTATGTCTACACTGCAATCAGAGATGTGACTGCAGCATGTGTTGACATTCCTGAGCTAGCTTTGTTCTACCTAGCTCTGACAATAATAGCAGTGAGGCAATGGCAGCATGGGCTAGCCACTGGCATACATATCCACAGTCCTGGGGTGAGGTTGTACAGTTTCTGCTGGTCCCCGGGCTGCTGTAGCTTCTTATTATTCGAGTTCGCTAGACCAAAACTAGCTTGGGTAAGTCTGCACATACTGTAGTCACACCTCTGACTGCAGTGTAGACATGGGTGGCAGGTATAATAGGCCAGGGGAGGCTAAGCCTCCCCTTGTGTAGCCATTGCTGCTCCGCCGCTGGACACCTGGGCCATGGTGGCCCCTCCTCTTTCCCTCCCTGCTCTGCCCCTTCCCTGAGGCCCCCGTCGCCTGCTGCTGCTACCTGGGGATCTTCCGTCATGCAGACATACTTTCATTGAGCAGAATTAGGCTCTTCCTAGTCTCTTTCTCCTGGCACATCAAGCACTTGGCCTTGATTCTTTTCTTGCTCACATTGGTGTGAATCAGAAGAAGGTCCATTGAAGTCAATGGAGCTATATTAGCCCAGATGGGAGGAGACTGTGTCTATGACAGTGTTTCAAAGAAACGGATGTCTATTCTTGCCCATTTGAGGCAGGTCACTACCATCCAGTGTGGTTTTCCTGCAAACTCTTCCCCTTCGCCTTAATGCACAGATTTCCTCCTAGTTTCTTAGTGGGAAATCTTTTTGTTGCTCGATTGTACATTGCTGTGGGTAGGGACCATGTTGTCTCCTACACACTAAATAAATAATAACAGAAATAATCACACAATTTCAATAATACTAAATAAGAAGAGTAATATTTCGGTTTCCCTTGTGTCAGATTCGTTACAAAGCGGGTTCTCCTCAGATCTCCAAAGGAACTTGCATCTCCTAATTTCTAGTTCTAGTGTGTGATCATCGAATCTCTGTTCTATAAAATAAATGAAACAAAACAAAAAATACAAACAAAGAAATGGAAAAACCCCTTCACTGAGAGAATGTTAAGATTGCAAAGTGAATGCTAAAGCTGTAGGTACAGGTTATGGTGATCATATCATCCCAGAGGTCCTGTCTCTGTATTGGCTCCCCACTGAATGCAGAGTCACGTCTCTATGCTGATATTCCAAAGCCCTCCATGGATTGCCTCCTGCTACCAGAGAGAAAATCTCTCCCCCTCCCTTCACCCTGACAACTCTGCTCCAACAGAAGAATGACACTGTCAGTCAATGAGGGGGACCTCCTCATGGAGCTGGGCCTAGACTATGAACTGTCTCCCACAAGAGATAACTATGATCATGACTGCACCACAGTCAGACCTAGAAATAAGATTAATTTCTTCTATTTAGCTTTCCCTCAATAACTTCTTTACAAACAGACTCACACTACACCCACTCACTCACTCACCCACAGTCGCTAAGAAGCAAACAAAGAAAACTTCATAAGAAACTAATCAAGCTAACATCCCTGGAGGGTAGGAAGGGAGGAAATGAGGGGAACATAAGAACTGATGGAATGGCTCAGATCTGAGGTCCCTCTGATCCAGTATTCTGTCTCTGGCAGTGGTCGGCACCAGCTGCTTCAGAGGCAAGTGCAAGAAACCTTGCAGGAGGCAGATGTGAGCTAATCTGTCTCTCATGACGGTATGCAATGTTGTTGTAGCTGTGTCCATCCCAGGACATTA
Source organism: Lepidochelys olivacea (assembly GCF_965140295.1). Classification (NCBI taxonomy): domain Eukaryota; kingdom Metazoa; phylum Chordata; order Testudines; family Cheloniidae; genus Lepidochelys; species Lepidochelys olivacea. The sequence goes on from NC_140412.1 coordinate 15,747,786, forward strand.
GAGAGACATGGTGGGTGATGTGATCTCTTTTATTGGATCAACTTCTGTTGGTAGAGAGACAAGCTTTCCAGCTACAGAGAGCTCTTCTTCAGGTCTGGGAAACTTACTCAGTGCACGGCTACACTAGGGAGTTCACAGTCACAGCTGCATCAGTGAAAGTTCTCTAATACAGCCGCTCTAAGCTGATGGGAGAGTTCTCACATTGGCTTAACTACTCCAGCTCCCGTGAGTGGCGGAAACTATATCAGCAGGAGAAGCTGTGAACAGCAGTGTAACTTATATCGCTCCGGGGGGGTGCTTTATTCACACCCGTGAGTGACATGAGTGACGCCGACATAAACTGTCGTGTAGACATAGCCTCAGAGTGAACACTCTTCACAAAGCGATCACTCTATATCTGACCTACCAGGCCTCATTTTCAAAGGAAACCTGCACAACACTTTGAAAAGATGAGCCTGGGAGCCTAAATTCATAACTTTGCTAGATACTGGAAATCATGGACTGCATAGAGACTCTGGATTTATGACTTATTACAACAATCTATAACCCTCAACTTCTCTCCTCTCTTTCTTTTCTCCCTATGATTGGAGGTGTGTTAACAGGCCACTTCACCTTGAATGGCCCCTTGAAATACGTATTAACTACTTATGCGAAACAATCTGTTCCATCTTGTATTTAGCCGTGACACTCTGAGGCCACTACAGATCTATATTGGTATAACTACATCTCTCAGGAGTGTGAAAAAGCCACATTGCTGAGCGACGTAGTTATACTGACCTAATCCCCCGTGTAGATAGCACTATGTTGAGGGGAAGCTCTCCCATTGGCCTAGGAGCATCTTCATTTAAGTGCCAATGTAGCATTTCCAGTGTAGACCTGTCCGGAGTAAGTTTCCCAGACCTGAAGAAGAGCTCTGTGTAGCTTGAAAACTTCTCTTTCTCACCAACAGAAGTTGGTCCAATGAAAGATATTATCTCAGCTACCTTGTCTCTCTCATGAAGGTCTCATCCTAATCCCTAATAGTTAGCAGTTGGCTCAAGTCCCAAAGCCTGAGGTGAGAGAGATGTTTATTTCTGTTTAAACATACTTGGGAGATAGAATCATAGAATATCAGGGTTGGAAGGGACCTCAGGAGGTCATCTAGTCCAACCCCTTGCTCAAAGCAGGACCAATCCCCAACTAAATCATCCCAGCCAGGGCTTTGTCAAGCCTGACCTTAAAAACTTCTAGGGAAGGAGATTCCACCACCTCCCTAGGTAACGCATTCCAGTGTTTCACCACCCTCCTAGTGAAAAAGTGTTTCCTAATATCCAACCTAAATCTCCCCCACTGCAACTTGAGACCATTACTCCTTGTTCTGTCATCTGCTACCACTGAGAACAGTCTAGAGCCATCCTCTTTGGAACCCCCTTTCAGGTGGTTGAAAGCAGCTATCAAATCCCCCCTCATTCTTCTCTTCTGAAGACTAAACATCCCCAGTTCCCTCAGCCTCTCCTCATAAGTCATGTGTTCCAGTCCCCTAATAATTTTTGTTGCCCTCCGCTGGACTGTTTCCAATTTTTCCACATCCTTCTTGTAGTGTGGGGCCCAAAACTGGACACAGTACTCCAGATGAGGCCTCACCAATGTTGAATAGAGGGGAATGATCACGTCCCTCAATCTGCTGGCAATGCCCCTACTTATACATTCCAAAATGCCATTGGCCTCCTTGGCAACAAGGGCACACTGTTGACTCATATCCAACTTCTCGTCCACTGTAACCCCTAGGTCCTTTTCTGCAGAACTGCTGCCGAGCCATTCGGTCCCTAGTCTGTAGCGGTGCATTGGATTCTTCCGTCCTAAGTGCAGGACTCTGCACTTGTCCTTGTTGAACCTCATCAGATTTCTTTTGGCCCAATCCTCCAATTTGTCTAGGTCCCTCTGTATCCTATCCCTACCCCCCAGCGTATCTACCACTCCTCCCAGTTTAGTGTCATCTGCAAACTTGCTGAGGGTGCAATCCACACCATCCTCCAGATCATTTATGAAGATATTGAACAAAACCGGCCCCAGGACCGACCCCTGGGGCAGTCAACTTGATACCAGCTGCCAACTAGACATGGAGCCATTGATCACTACCCGTTGAGCCCCACAATCTAGCCAGCTTTCTATCCACCTTATAGTCCATTCATCCAGCCCATACTTCTTTAACTTGCTGGTTAGGTACAACAGTGATGGGGTGGGGGGGTTTAGAAGTACCTAGATAGATCATTATTTAAAAAAACAACTACACTTACACTGTTTAAAAAATCACAGCACAGGAACCAACTACAATTTTCTACTTCTTTTAACTCAGCCAGATCAATGTCATTTGTTTCCCCTGGGACACAAAAGAATCTCTGTAGGAAAAACCTACCAAATTTCACTGTTCTAGTCCATTTTGATGCTAGACCCCATCAAAGATAAATCACAAAAACTGTTCATAATTGGGAAAGTATCTCTTTATTTATATATATTATTTTAACTACCCTCATTCTCAAAACCAGCTGAGTCATTTTTGATCAAGCTTTCTTCAAAAAAGACAGTCACCCTTGGGAAGAGATGAGGCATGGAAGATTTCTGTTCAAGTGGTGACAAATATAAGGGACTAAAAAGTGGGTTAGAATGGAAGCACTTAGGAAACCTTAACTATACAGGTGCTAGTACTCCAGATAAAATATATAAGACTCTGCATATGTTTTTTTCACTGTAGCAGGGTGGCCTGTGAGTGTGAGCCTTCTCTGAAGGGTCTGTAGCAATACAACTGAGAGAGGCAGCATTGTCCAGTGGATAGGACACTGGACTGGAACTCAGGAGACCTGGACCCCCATTCCCTCAAACACTTAAGTATGTGCTTAACTTTACTATCACGATTATGTGATAAAGTGTATTGGATGTTTGCTTCCCCCTGCTGATTGTTCTGCTGTCTTAGCACCATGCCCTGAAGAAGGTGCCCTTTTTGGAGAAAAAGAACCATGAGTTCAGACCTCTAAAAGCTGCACAGAGCTGGAAGAACCAACAAGAATTGGTCCTTCTGTGGCTAGAAGGGCAAGGAGCAGGCAGAAGCCAATCACGGTCCAGCAGACAAGATAAAAAGTCCTGGCTGCTTCTCCTAGGGGCAAGTTCTGGATGGAGCTGGGATGGGGAGGATGGATCTCCTATTTTCGCCCCCTGAAACCCAGCCTGGCAGGGCCAGACTGCACCTTCTGTTTGGACTAGCAAAGGCCTGCTGTTTTGTTATGGAATTTAAAGCCCAGGTGGCCATCTTGAGTTAAATATCAATGTTTTGCTATAAAATTAAGGCAAGTTCACTTCACGAGACACCCCACTGGTGCAGACAAGCCCATGACAGAGTAATTCCATTGATTTCAGTGGGGCTACTCATGGTAATAAAGGTAAATATATGGGTGTTTTTAGGATCAGGGCTCTGAATTTTATTTTTAGCTCCATCACTGATCTGTTGTGTAACCTTAGGCAAGTCCCTTCACTTCTCTCCGTACCTCGCTTTCCTGTCCCTCCCACTGTCCATTTTATCTATTTCATCTGTAAGCTCATTGGTGCAGAATCTCATGGCAGGGGCCCTGTATCCCCATGTGCCCTTTCCCCTCATTCTTGGAATTCTGTGTCGTCCCCACCACCACCATTCCATGGTCCCCCAACCCTCCTCTTCTTATGCCAGGGGTTCTATGTGCCCCCCATGCTCTCTTCCCCTATGCAGGGTTCCCCATTCTCCCCCATATGCCAGGGACTTTGTGACCCTAATCCCCCCCACCCCGTCTGGTTTTCCATTTTCACCTAAATCAGTAGGGTTCTGCTCGCTGATGCCTAGGACAATCCATGATATTTTGATCAGATGTGGTGTTCGAAAGTTATCACTGTACAGAAAAACAGAGAAAGGCCATCCAGTTGACCATAGGGCCTTGCTAATTATAACTTGCTGGAAGGGTCTCTTGGGTACTCCCAGGAGTCTCTTGAGAAACTCACCATCAAATTGAAGGAAAAGTTGGGATGATTTCCCTGCATCTAATGGAGTTCATCCCATCTTTGGCTACTACTAAATCCATCCTCCCAGAGATGATTTACCCCTGGGGCTCGTGAATAAGGCTAAGTTTTTTTCATGGATGTTTTTAGTAAAAGTCAGGGACAGGTCACGGGCAATAAAGAAAAATTCACAGAAACCTGTGACCTGTCCCTGACTTTTACTAAAAACATCCATGATAAAATGGGAAGGGACTGGGCAGCTATGGGGTGGCTGGGGGCTCTGGGCCCCCACCACCCATGGCGGCTCAGAGCTCCAAGTTTCCCCTGTGCCCCGCAGTAGTAGGGAGCTGCAGGGTCCCCATGCCCCCCTCCCTGATGGGGGGGAGCTATGGGGATCCCCCTGCCGCCACTGCAGTGGGGAGCTGTGGGGGTCTCCCTGCCTCCCTCCCCCAGTGGCAGCCAGGGGCTGTGGGGGTTCCCCTGCCGCTGCGGCAGCCGGGGAGCTGTGGGGATGCCCCTACTGCCGTGGCAGCTGGGAGCTGCGGGGTACCTCCGCTGCCCATGGCAGCTTGGAGTTTGGGGTCCCGCTGCCTCAGGCAGCAGGGGTACCTCACAGCTCCCTGCTGCTGCAAGAGGTGGCGGGACCCTGCAGCTCCCAGCCGCCATGGGCTGAAGACACAGAGGTCTCCGGAAGTCACGGATTCTGTGACTTCTGTTACCTCCGTGACAAAATCATAGCCTTCCTCATGAAACTATTAAAATTACATCTTTTTTTAACTCTTGGAATGGACCATACTGTAACATCTGTCAAATATTTTCAAAAACATTTTCTATAAGAGCGCACCCCCTAAAGACCTAAGAAAGCTTTCATCCTCACTCCATATTACATAAGTTGAGCACTGAGTTATATTATCAGTACACTTAAGCTATGTCTACATGGTTTTGGAGTTCAGACTATGAGGAGCGGGGTGAACTGCTGCATACACTGGTGTACTGTGCAGTGTGCAACTGCACTATAATTCACATCCCCGTAGTCCAAACTGCGGAGCCATGTACACAAGCCCTGAGTATATGTGCAAGTTCAAAGTATAGTGATTTCATAGAATCATAGAATATCAGGGTTGGAAGGGACCTCAGGAGGTCGTCTAGTCCTGCTCAATCCCCAACTAAATCATCCCAGCCAGGGCTTTGTCAAGCCTGACCTTAAAAACTTCTAAGGAAGGAGATTCCACCACCTCCCTAGGTAACGCATTCTAGTGTTTCACCACCCTCCTAGTGAAAAAGTGTTTCCTAATATCCAACCTGAACCTCCCCCACTGCAACTTGAGACCATTACTCCTCGTTCTGTCATCTGCTACCACTGAGAATAGTCTAGATCCATCCTCTTTGGAACCCCCTTTCAGGTAGTTGAAAGCAGCTATCAAATCCCCCCTCATTCTTCTCTTCCACAGACAAAACCATCCCAGTTCCCTCAGCCTCTCCTCATAAGTCATGTGTTCCAGTCCCCTAATCATTTTTGTTACCCTCCGCTGGACGCTTTCCAATTTTTCAACATCTTTCTTGTAGTGTGGGGCCCAAAACTGGACACAGTACTCCAGATGAGGCCTCACCAATGTCCAATAGAGGAGAACGATCACGTCCCTCGATCTGCTGGCAATGCCCCTACTTATTCATCCCAAAATGCCATTGGCCTTCTTGGCAACAAGGGCACACTGTTGACTCATATCCAGCTTCTTGTCCACTGTAACCACTAGGTCCTTTTCTGCAGAACTGCTGCCGAGCCATTCGGTCCCTAGTCTGTAGCGGTGCATGGGATTCTTCCGTCCTAAGTGCAGGACTCTGCACTTGTCCTTGTTGAACCTCATCAGATTTCTTTTGGCCCAATCCTCTAATTTGTCTAGGGCCCTCTGTATCCTATCCCTACCCTCCAACATATCTACCTCTCCTCCCAGTTTAGAGTCATCTGCAAACTTGCAGAGGGTGCAATCCACACCATCCTCCAGATCATTTATGAAGATATTGAACAAAACTGGCCCCAGGACCGACCCTTGGGGCACTCCACTTGATACCGGCTGCCAACTAGACATGGAGACATTGATCACTACCCGTTGAGCCCGACAATCTAGCCAACTTTCTATCCACCTTATAGTCCATTCATCCAGCCCATACTTATTTAATTTGCTGGCAAGAATACTGTGGGAGACCGTGTCAAAAGCTTTGTTAAAGTCAAGTAACAACACGTCCACTGCTTTCCCTTCATCCACAGAGCCAGTTATCTCATCATAGAAGGCAGTTAGATTAGTCAGACATGACTTGTCCTTGGTGAATCCCTGCTGACTGTTCCTGATCACTTTCCTCTCCTCCAGGTACTTCAGAATGGATTCCTTGAGGACCTGCCCCATGATTTTTCCAGGGACTGAGGTGAGGCTGACTGGCCTGTAGTTCCCAGGATCCTCCTTCTTCCCTTTTTTAAAGATGGGCACTACATTAGCCTTTTTCCAGTTGTCCGGGACTTCCCCCGATCACCATGAGTTTTCAAAGATAATGGGCAATGGCTCTGCAATCACATCCGCCATTTCCTTTAGCACTCTCGGATGCAGCGCATCCAGCCCCATGGACTTGTGCTCGTCCAGCTTTTCTAAATAGTCCCAAACCACTTCTTTCTCCACAGAGGGCTGGTCACCTCCTCCCCATGCTGTGCTGCCCAGTGCAGTAGTCTGGGAGCTGACCTTGTTCGTGAAGACAGAGGCAAAAAAGCATTGAGTACATTAGCTTTTTCCACATCCTCTGTCACTAGGTTGCCTCCCTCATTCAGTAAGGGGCCCACACTTTCCTTGACTTTCTTCTTGTTGCTAACATACCTGAAGAAACCCTTCTTGTTACTTTTAACATCTCTTGCTAGCTGCAACTCCAGGTGTGATTTGGCCTTCCTGATTTCATTCCTGCATGCCCGAGCAATATTTTTATACTCTTCCCTGGTCATTTGTCCAATCTTCCACTTCTTGTAAGCTTCTTTTTTGTGTTTAAGATCAGCAAAGATTTCACAGTTAAGCCAAGCTGGTCGCCTGCCATATTTAATATTCTTTCTACACATCGGGATGGTTTGTCCCTGTAACCTCAATAAGGATTCTTTAAAATACACCCAGCTCTCTTGGACTCCTTTCCCCCTCATGTTATTCTCCCAGGGAATCCTGCCCATCAGTTCCCTGAGGGAGTCAAAGTCTGCTTTTCTGAAGTCCAGCATCTGTATTCTGCTGCTCTTCTTTCTTCCCTGTGTCAGGATCCTGAACTCGACCATCTCATGGTCACTGCCTCCCAGGTTCCCATCCACTTTTGCTTCCCCTACTAATTCTTCTTGGTTTGTGAGCAGCAGGTCAAGAAGAGCTCTGCCCCTAGTTGGTTCCTCCAGCACTTGCACCAGGAAATTGTCCCCTACACTTTCCAAAAACTTCCTGGATTGTCTGTGCACTGCTGTATTGCTCTCCCAGCAGATATCAGGGTGATTGAAGTCTCCCATGAGAACCAGGGCCTGTGATCTAGTAACTTCCGTGAGTTGCCGGTAGAAAGCCTCGTCCACCTCGTCCCCCTGGTCTGGTGGTCTATAGCAAACTCCCACCACGACGTCATCCTTGTTGCTCACACCAGAGACTCTCAGGTTTTTCTGCGGTTTCATACTTGAGCTCTGAGCAGTCATACTGCTCCCTTACATACAATGCAACTCCCCCACCTTTTCTGCCCTGTCTGTCCTTCCTGAACAGTTTATATCCATCCACGACAGTACTCCAGTCATGTGAGTTATCCCACCAAGTCTCTGTTATTCCAATCACATCATAATTCCTTGACTGTGCCAGGACTTCCAGTTCTCCCTGCTTGTTTCCCAGGCTTCTTGCATTTGTGTATAGGCAGTTGAGATAAGTCACTGATCGTCCCTCTTTCTCAGAATGAGGCAGGAGCCCTCCCCTCTCGCGCGCTCCTGCTCGTGTTTCCTCCCGGTATCCCACTTCCCCACTTACCTCAGGGCTTTGGTTTCCTTCCCCCGGTGAACCTAGTTTAAAGCCCTCCGCACTAGGTTAGCCAGCCTGCTTGCGAAGATGCTCTTCCCTCTCTTCGTTAGGTGGAGCCTGTCTCTGCCTAGCACTTCTCCTTCTTGGAACACCATCCCATGGTCAAAGAATCCAAAGCCTTCTCTCCGACACCACCTGCGTAGCCATTTGTTGACTTCCACGATTCAATGGTCTCTACCCAGGCCTTTTCCTTGCATGGGAAGGATGGACGAGAAGACCACTTGCACCTCAAACTCCTTTATCCTTCTTCCCAGAGCCACATAGTCCGCAGTGATCCACTCAAGGTCATTCTTGGCAGTATCATTGGTGCCCACGTGGAGAAGCAGGAAGGGGTAGCGATCCGAGGGCTTGATGAGTCTCGGCAGTCTCTCCGTCACATCGTGAATCCTAGCTCCTGGCAAGCAGCAGAATTCTCAGTTTTTCCAGTCGGGGCGGCAGATAGATGACTCAGTCCCCCTGAGGAGAGAGTCCCCGACCACCACCACCCGCCTCCTTCTCTTGGGAGCGGTGGTCGTGGAACCCCCAACCCTAGGACCGGTCTACCAAAGCTTTTGTGTTAAGTCTCTGAGTGTTGGGTCTTCTCTTGATTTGTGGGTATTAGATTGTGCTTAAATGGGAAAACAAATAGACAGATTCAGCATCTCTCTTCTCTGTAGGGCATATGCTCCCCATTCCATAGAGCATAGCGGACAGATTCTTAGTGGGAGCACCTTGTTAGAATATTAGCAACACATCAGTGTAGCTTGTGGAGCTGGTTTCCTCAGTAACCCTTTCTGAGGGTTCTACCTTGAGCACGGTCCAGTTTTGAATCTCATTGAATGTACAATAATCTGGATCTGGGATGATGTTGTGCAAGGAATGTATGTGGATTTGCCTACATGGGAAAAATTTGACCAGTTATACCAGTATCTTAAACCAATATAGTTATGCCAGTATAACTTCCCAGGTGGACACTCTTATTCTGAAATAAGAATAACTTTTTGTCCACTTTAATTTACGCTGCATCCAAAAAAGCCCCCCTTACACTGGAATAAGTGTGTCCACATGGGGAGTTATACAGGCATAATTATAGCCAATTAAATTCACAATTTAGCTTATGTTGATATAGCTGTCCCATGTAGACAAGCCCAGTGTCTATCAAGTTTTGTTTTCTGGTCTCTTAGCATGCAATTCACAAAGGGATTTAGGTCCCTAACACCCACAGAAATGAAATGTTGGAGATGCAGTGCTTAAATAGTCACTGAGGCAGAAAGAGAGAGAGAGAATGACTGTGTAGGTTGGTGGTTAGGGCACTCATGTGGAACGTGGGAGACCCAGCGTCTAGTCCCCTTGCTCTAACTACTCTGTAGTGATCCACAATGGAACAGCTTCTTGAGGGAGCCCCTCAGTGGGTAGCATGCTCTCTCCAGGGAGGTAGGAGATCCCCTGTTCAATCTTTTCTTCTCCTTCAAGCAGAGGGTGGGGGAATTGAACCAAGGTCTTTAGCATCCTAGGTGAGTGCCCTAACTAACTAGTGGGCTACAAATCATAAAACAGGCATCGCTATCACCTTTGGCCAGTCTGCATGGAACAATGTAGGTGCCAAATACGTTCGTGCAAGAAACTACTTCGGCAGTAAGTCACCTGGCTCCAGGAGATGTCTACACATTTGTGGATCACTTGCAGAGCTAGGCCTCTGATTGCAGCCGATATTTAGGCACCAATTTCCATGAGAGAGGCAGAGATTAGTACTCATCCTGGTCATTGGCCTCTCCCACTGGCTATCTTAGGCAGCTCCTCCCCCCCATTTAGTGTAGGGTGACCAGATGTCCTGATTTTCTAGGGACAGTCTGGATTTTGGGGTCTTTTTCTTATATAGGCTCCTATTACCCCCCACCCCCTGTCCCGATTTTTCACATTTGCTGTCTGGTCACCCTAATCTAGTATGCTGGCTTTTATGCATTGCATTCTAAGGCATTTGTCTCTCTACCCCAGGAGCTGTCAAACTGGGGGTCGGGGCTTATTACATGGGGGGTTGTTACATGCGGGCTGTCACCCTCCACCCCAAACCCCGCTTCGCCTCCAGGATTTATAATGGTGTTAAATATATTAAAAAGTGTTTTTAATGTATAAGGGGGTCGCACACAGAGGCTTGCTGTGTGAAAGGGGTCACGAGTACAAAAGTCTGAGAACCCCTGCTCTACCCCTTCATTGTATAGAGAGCCTGGGCACCTAACTCAGGCTTTGTGGTCCTCAGTGTGTTTCAGTGATTTTTTCTAAGCACGCAAAAGTTAGGTGTCCTTACGCTCAGCATTGCAATGCCAGTCTGGACTTAGGAAGACATGTCTCCCATTGCCATGTTATTATATAATACAATTGTCCTTTCATGGAGGTATTTCCCCTCCAGCGAACCACATGGACACCATTAGAGACCTTTTGCTAGACTAGATAGATCACTGGTTTGACCTGGGGTGGTATAATTTTTCCCTTTCTACTCAGGGGCAATTGATGAATCCCAGACTTCACACTCACATAGTAAAGTCAGCTGCATATGTTGTTAAATAATTTTAGCAGTAGCTTTATAAATTGAATGTTTCAAGGGGGTTCTTCAATGACATAGTATTCTTTTTAATTCTTGCAATATTTTATAGCCATCTTAAAACTGCCTGATGCTTTTATTGAGAGGCCACAGTATATATAATTTACAATGTCCTCTATTTCCATGTCAGCAAAGTAAAGTTTGAATTTTGAATTCCTTTTTTAAAAGGCCAGGATTTTGATTTCTCTTTTCCAGCATGACCTCCATGGACCATGTGCTGCAGTAGGTCTCTAACAGGTATAGATTCTTTGCAAGCAGTCTTGGGTGGGCGATAATCTAATGAGGTCATCTGTCTATAGCAGGCATTTTATCCCAGAATCATTTAGTGGGATCCTGAGTTTGATGTCTGCTCCAGCAGAGGAGGAAGGTCACTGATTTATATGTTGGAATGGGTACAGTATTAAACCTGCACTCCTCTTCAATTGGGAAAGAAGATTATCAGTTTGTATGCTGTTTATTTCTTATTATACAGTTAACAAATTGATACAGAGCCAATTATGTTGTACTAGTTGTTAGCAGTCCACTCTGAGTGGCTGTGACTATTAATTTCTGTACCTGCAGTGTGTGCATTTGACCTTGATGATTTCCTTAAGTAAAAACAGATGAATAGAGACCATAGATGACTTGGATTTTCCCATATTGGAGGCCTCATCCCCCCAAAAGAGTTTAATTTATTGTTTGTAAATTCATAATATTTGTTGATCTCTGATGAAAAAGCCAAATTTCAAATATTTTTTCTCTACTTGGCATAAAGAACAAGTGTCCCAAATTTCAAGACTAGCTCAGTAGGATGCTTGAATAGTTGAAATTCCAGAAGAAAGACTAATGGAATTCACCTGTGGAATTCATTGCTATATGAAACTACATTGAGCTGAGAGCTCAAAAAAGAATTATACATTTTATATGGGTAATGTGAACATCCCATGGTACCTCTGATAAAACTATAAAGGATAGAAACCCTTATTTTCAGGACATAGTCAACTACTAACTAATCAGGTTAAGAGGAAACTTTCCCTGTGGCCATAACCATCCATTACAGAGTTTCTTGCACCTACTTCTGGCCATTTTCAGAGACAGGAACAGATGCACCACTGGTCTGATGTGGTATGGTAATCCATATGTTCCTATGACTAGTGTGGGCTCAGTCAGCCTCCGCCACACCTGGGAGAGCTCTCAGAGGGAGGAGTTGAGGGTGGGACAGCTAAGCACAGTTGGTGGCAGTCCAGTGAGGAGAGCAAACATCTAATCCTCAGCTCCTGGAGAAGGGCTGGTTGAAAGCAAGAGCTCCTTGGACTACTGCTGCTTGACAACCCCTGCCTTCCAGGAAGGGATGGCTGGATGCTGATCGACTTTTAGTGGGACTATTGTTCTAGATTAGCCTTGAGCCCAGTTGGGGCCACAGCCTACCAAAGCCCTCTGAAGAAAGGGAGCCTGACCACACCGGCGGGGCCATTCATTTATGTTCATTTCGTTGTGTGTTTGCTGACAACCCCTGAAGGGGCAGAAGACCGGGTCTCAGCCTCTCATCACTGGACTGGACTGAGGTGGTGGAACGCCTGTATGCTGCAGACCAGAGGCTGGGTGAGTGAGCCCTGGGCAAGGAACCCGCTGACAGCAGTAATAGTGCAGGTCACTGTCACAAACACCGGCATTACAGTAGATGTTTCCTTACTATGTCTAGTTTGTAGCAGCTTTAGGTTCAGGCTTGGGTGCCAGAGATGAAGTAAGGCAGAATTTAGGCTCCTAAGTCACTTGGGGGCTTTGGGAATGTTTGTCCATGGGTGTCCAACTCCTGGCACCTAAGTCTCCTAGGTAACTTTGGAAATCCCAGTCCAAACACTTTTGTTAACATCTAAAAAGCTGGCACATATCTTTCCCTGCTCATAAAGAAAGGGAGGGCTGTGGCCAGCAGTTCTCCGTGCAGGGAAGGATTTGACTTGCTTGTGCGTGCGTGCTGGGGGAGGGAGAGCAGATTCTGGTCCTCTTCTTACTTATGCTTCTGTCTCCCTCTCTGCACTTCCTTTCCTTTGCCCGCTCAGGTTTCCAGGTGTAACTCACTGAAGTTAATCTCTTGTCTGTACTCCCTATTCCCGATCTGTGTCCCTCGCTTTCCCGGGTGCTTTGGGTTTACACAGCACCTTGAAGCACCGGTGTGTCCGGTATTCCCATGCTTACACTCTCTGCAGTTGCCTCTTTTCTCTTCCCCACCGGCACGGTCTCTTTTCCTCTCCCCTTCTTGCTGCCTGCGGCGCCTCCACACCCTTCTCTGCCCCCGCGTCTCCTTCTTTCTCTCCCGCTCCCTCTCCTTCTCTCTCGCTGGTTTTCTCTTTCATGCGCTCTCGCACTCTCTCATTCTCGGTCTCTTGCGCTCCCTCTTTCTGAGCCTCCCCCTCTCCGCTTCTTTCTCTCTCTTTATCGCGCCCCTTCCTCCCCACCCATCCCTTCCCTGTGCCGCCCCCTCGTTGTTTCTTCTCCCCCCCCATCACCCCTTTTCTCCCTGTGCTGCCTCTCCTCCCTCTGTCCCTCTCACACTCTGTCTCTCAGGCTGAGGAGGAGCCGCAGCCGCCGTGTTTAGCCCTGTCTCTGATCCACGTGGCTCTGGAGGCGCTATATTAGGTGCGCAGGAAGCCCTGCCTGGGAGAAGCTCAACTGGGGAGGAGGCAGGATCGGCCGGAGCAGCGGCTCGCCCAGGCTCTCCCGGGAAGGGCGCCTGGCTCCCACGCGGGAGCTGCCGGCTCCTGCCCAGTCCCACTGGCTGGGAAAGACAAAGGGAGACGCGGAAGGCAGAGGCGGCGGCGCTGGGACCCGCGGCGAGCGCCGAGGAGCCCCCCAGGACCTGTGAGCGGCCGGCCCGCTCGCCCTGCCCTTCCTCTGCTGGGGCGCTTCTCCGGTGAGCCGCTGGGAGCCTCAGCCCGCGACGGGGGGATCCCGGGGAAAGGATGGGCAGAGTTCCGAGCGGGGCAAAGGCGCAGTGGATGGGGGGGGCACCAGGGGGCGCAGTGGCTGGGGTGACCCCGGCGGGGCAGAAGGATCCCGGAGCGGGAGGAGCGTTGGCGCAGGGCCGGGCAGGGTACGCCAGACCCGCCCGTGGGGCCGGAGGTCAGCCCGGGGCGGCGGGCTCGCTCTGCGCTCCGTGGAGCGGCGGAGAGCCGGGGCAGGGCTGGCAGGAGCCCGCGGGATTCCCCGCTAGCCGCCCGACTCCGGTAATGGGATAGAGACGTTCCGCCCACAGGCTGCGAAGGCGCGGCCGCTCGGCTGTCCGCACGCCTCTGCCCCCGGGGGCTGCGGGGGGCAACGCCGCCGGCCCTGCGGGGATCTCGCTGTCGCCCCGTAACTTTGCCTCTAGCCCGGGGCCGCTCCCCGGGTCCCCCAGCTTGTGTGTGGGGCTGGGACTGAGCCAGCCCCCGGCCGGCCCCGGGCCCCAGCTCGATCCCGGGCCCCCCGCTCCATGGAGCGGGCTGTGCGTTTCTCCCAACGTAGCGCTCGCCGTGGGCCGCCCCCCTCTCTTCCTTCCCTCCTTCCTTATCCCTTCGCAGCAACCCCCGCTCCCCGTCGCCTGCAGGCTGGCTGGACGCGCGGCAGCCGCTCGGCTGGGGAGGGGAAGAGGCTGCTCCCCGGGGAGGCTCTGGTTGTGATCTCTGCCAGCTGCTCAGTGACAGGCAGAGGGGAAATGAAAAAAGTAATTCAATACCCTGTGGCTTTGCCCTCCGGGGACTCGAGAGACACAGGAGGACACTCGCTTCTTGAGCCACCCAGACACGGTGTAGCCAGGCCGGCTGGTCGCTCGGTTTAGTTTGGTCTTTTTCTGAACGCTTGCCCGGGAAGAACTTTTTGTGGGTTGCTCCTTGCCTGTAAATCCTCCGCCGGACTGGGCTTGAGCTGTGCATTATTCCCCCTGCTCCTTCCAAAAAAAGCTTTCTGAAAAGACGCCCACTTTCAGCCAGAGGGAGCCGAGCCAGGGCTTTGCCTCCCGGCCGCTCTGCAGTTGTTAATCCAGCAAAGAAGTTTTGGAAATGTTGGTAGATTGCGCCCGGGCCTCTCGCTGAGCAGATGGTCGCCCTGGTAGCTGCCGATACGGATAAATTAATCAAGGGACTTCTCATGTTTATTTGGATGATCAGCGGCTCTTTCCGGTCACAGCTCTCTGGGGTAAATTCTGCAGCGTCCGCCGCATGGCACAAGTTAACTTTGGGTTTCAGTGGGAAATTCCTCTCGGACTGAGAGGACACTGGTGTTGGGGAGGCTGTTTGAACGTCTGTTTGGCTTTGTTTCTCTGTTTTCCCGCACCCAGTGAAGAAGTATTTCAAGGTAATCTTACGCTTAAAGAGCCCCCTCACTCAGGAGAGATTCACACTGATGTGTTCGCTAATGTTAAATAGATTGGAAAGTTTAGTGCCGTGTAGTTTGCCAGACTCATTGCTCTGCAAAAGCTCCTTATTTGGGGGGCAGGGGCAGGGGGTTGTGTCTCTAAAAGTTATGCTGCTGGTAGAAGTGACTGCATTATTCAGGGTTTGTCAGCCTTTCTGCTGTAAAGGATTCTTTCTGGGTGAAAACTGGCATACAACTACGAGCAATATTTCTCTACCGAATTTTGGTAGGAGGGAAAAGGATCAGGCATTTTCCCCTTATAAAACTGACAGTCTTCCTGCTCTTAGGGGCCTGATCCTAGGCTCAAAACTCTCACTGACTTGATACCTTGTACAATCAATTACTGAAGACTAGAGTATTTGGGGATTCCTTTGGGGGGAAAAGTAGTATAAACTCAAGTTAACTATACTAACTCAAATGGTTTTTACTTACAAATGTAATTTGGCACACAATTAGTAACATGAAGTAAAAATAATTAACGTTAAAGGTTAACAAATCGCCCGTTATGCATGTTTGATTCCTAAGGCCAAGATTTTGTCACTGATATCTTTAGTAAAAGTCACAGACAGGTCACGGGCAATAAAGGAAAATTCAGGGATGCCCGTGACCTTGACTTTTACTAAAAATGCCTGACAAAAGGGGAAGCTGTGGAGTCCCCACACTGTGGCGGCTAGGCAGCTGAGGGGGCCCCAGCTCGGAGCTCCGGGGGGTCCCCCACCGTCCCTGGCAGCTCAGAGGTCCAAGGGGCCCCTGCTGTTCATGGCCGCCATGGGTGCCAAGGGATCCCTGCAGCTCCCAGCCGCCGTGGGCTGAAGTCACGGAGCTCTTTGGAAGTCATGGATTCCGTGACCTCAATGACAAAATCATAGCTTTATTTTTTACATGTGTTTGAGATTCTTTCTTACAATGAGCACATGTTCCAAATCCTTAACAAGACCATTTCTAGTCTTGGCATAAATTAAAACAAATGAAAGGATAAAAAATACATTCATATATATTTATTTGATAGAAATCTCATATGTGGGTCTAATACGCATTTTAAAGAAATGTGTGCAGATGTATCATATATATTGAAATTACACATGTTCATATAACAATACACTCTTAAAAATCTAAATTATGTATTTGCCTACAGGCTGTCATACTGTCTGGAGTGGCTCATGTCTCTGAGTACCAACCTCAGTGCAGACTGTCAAAAAGCAAGGCAGACACCCAAAGCTGGCTGTATGTTTTATAATTAGATTTCACCAACCTAGTAGCAAATGTGAATGCCTATAACAGTCTTACCATGGATCCACAGACAGTCCCTCTTGTGCATTCCAGTCTATCTACAGACCAGTCACTTACTGCAGGTCAGTTTGTACCTCATTTCATGCTACAGACAATGTTTGTAGCCAATCCTATAGTAAATTAAGGATTTATTAACTAGGGAGAAAAAAATGAGTTATTTACAGGTTAAAGCAGGCAACATATACACACAAATGAGTTAGTCTATGGTTCCAAAAAGTGACTGAATCTGTCAGCAATGAATGTCTTGCAGTGTTAACCATGTTGACCCCGGAGATCAAGGCTTTTGTTTCATATCTTCAGCCCTATGATAGTCCAAAGAGCAAAGATTGACAAATGTTCATGTGAGATCTTTATTTCCTTCTTCCAGAATTAAAGTCGGTTGGACAAGCTTTCTGGCACGTAACACCTTTATCTGCCAAAAGTGAGGAGGTTAGTTAAACAGAAATAAAAGGGTACAGCGCCAAAAGTGAAACCTCTGCAAGCTGCATGGAAACTTTTTAAAGACCCCATAATAGAGGCTCAACTTAAATGTATATCCCAAATTAAACAACATAGTAAGAGAGCCAAAAAAGAGCCACCGTGGCTCAACAACAAAGTAAAAGAAGCAGCGAGAGGCAAAAAGGCATCCTTTAAAAAGTGGAAGTTAAATCCTAGTGAGGAAAATAGAAAGGAGCATAAACACTGGCAAATGAAGTGTAAAAATACAATTAGGAAGGCCAAAAAAGAATTTGAAGAACAGGTAACCAAAGACTCAAAGTAATAGCTTTTTTTTTTTAAGTACATCAGAATCAGGAAGTCTGCTAAACAACCAGTGGAGCCCCTGGATCGAGATGCTAAAGGAGCACTCAAGGATAATAAGGCCATTGCGGAGAAACTAAATGAATTCTTTGCATCGGTCTTCAAGGCTGAGGATGTGAGGGAGATTCCCAAACTTAAGCCATTCTTTTTAGGTGACGGATCTGAGAAACTGTCCCAGATTGAGGTACCATTAGAGGAGGGATTGGAACAAACTGATAAATTAAACAGTAATAAGTCACTGGGACCAGATAGTATTCATCCAAGAGTTCTGAAGGAACTCAGATGTGAAATAGCAGAACTACTAACTGTAGTCTGTAACCTATCATTTAAATCCGCTTCTGTACCAGATGACTGGAGGATAGCTAATGTGATGCTAATTTTTAAAAAATGGCTAGATTCAGATGGAGGGGGTTGTTCTTTTAAAGGGTTGTTCTTTTAAAAAAGTGGGGTGGTTCATCAATGGCTATTAGCCAGGATGGGCAGGGATGGTGTCCCTAGCCTCCATTTGCCAGAAGCTGGGAATGGGCAATAGGGGATGGATCACCTGATGATTACCTGTTCTATTCATTCCCTCTGCAGCACCTGTCATTGGCCACTGATGGAAGACAGGATATGGGGCTAGATGGACCTTTGGCCTGACCCAGTAGCGCCGTTCTTATGTTCTTATGGACGGGAGAGGGCCATTAGCCCAGTCTTTGTGTCGAGATGTTTCTCAATGTTCCCCTTAGACCTTGTTTACACTACAAATTACTTCAGTATAACCTACATCACTTAGGGGTGTGATTAATCCAACCCCCTGAGCGACATAAGTTATATCAACCTAAGCACTGGTGTAGACAGCACTATGTTGGCAGGAGAGCTTCTCCTGCAGACATAGCTACCGCCTCTCTGGAGGGAGTAATTATTAAGCTGACGGGAGAGCTCTCTCCTCTCGGCTTAGAGCATCTTCACCAGACGCACTGTAAGTGCTCTAGTGTAGATGAGCATTAGTTCTGATAATCCTTCTTGATGGGCGGGGGAACCTCGCCTCCTAACTGGGCTCACAAATTCACAGGAGGCATTTTTACAGTTATAAAGCAAAATTTATGTATTACCTTATACTATGAGGTACAAACATTACAAGTAAGGTTAACACATGCAGCAACTTAGACTTCTAAAGATGTGTTTAGTCTCTATAATATACTTCTAACACCTATCTTGAACAATACTAACATACAGGTGAGCTGGTCTGGTTTCCAGCTATGAATGTGTCAGTGCTCAGCTGATGCCTACAGCCTTGACAAGGGGAGTCTGGCCTACAGTATCTCACAGGACACATTTTAAAAGGAAAAGCAACCTAATTATAGATTAGAGATAGATTGGAAGGGTGAGAAATCTCTTATTTTTTAGTCAATTTTTATAAGCTCTAAAAATATTCTTTAAAAAGAGAAAATCCCAGGTTATTCCCATCTATTTCTTTTTTTCCACTGAAGTTTAAAGTTGGCACTTTATCTATGATCCCATACTGGGCTCCTTCATATTAGTGTTTGTACAATGATGTAAGTTAAAGATGAAGAGTCACCTTTATCTATACATTTCCTGCCTCCTGGTGGTGTGCAACACATGCACTTGGGTTGACCCCTTCTTTGTATTTTGTTTGCATAGCTGTAACTGAGGGGCTGGCTTTGTATTAAGCATCTGCTTTGAAAAACCGACCTGAAATAGCTACTTACTGCGAAGACAAGCTTGTGCACTACCCTGTGTCAACCCTTGTCTACTGAGGTAAATAAACTGAACCCTATCCAGTTTATAGGGCTTGATCCAACACTCGGTAAAGTCAGTGAGTCATGAGCAATACGATGTTGTATTGTCCCTATGGAACCATGAGGACAGTAGAAAAGTCTTTGTGTGCTTTGCCAAACCTTCCCCCAAACACACACTATTGCGCTTGTGGCTGTCTGTCCACAGGAAATGGTTACACTAGCGTCCTCTCTACTCTGGCCTGGAAACTTAAGTGTTTAAACAAAAATGTAAACAGTTTGGCTGGGCATTGAGAATTTGGGAGAGGGGAGGAAGGGGAAGGACGTGTTAATGACAGTCTTAGATGTGGCATAGTCTACAGCTGAGCTTCACTGGTATGCAGGTGGTTATCCTCTTTTTACAGCAAGATAACAGACACACAGTAGCTATCCTGATGTAAAATCCTAAGTGGAGACAAGACACTGGTAGCTTTCACCAAGAAGTTGCTAGGTAAGGTCTGCACTATACTGCTTATCCCTCTCCCCCAGCTTGCCTAATTTATCCTGGGCACTACAGATGGATAACTGCTATGCCTTGGCTATCTTGCTACATTTTAAAAAACAAAACCCTGTTTGTTTCAGTGAAGACAAACTGTCTCTGTGGGGAAGTTATTGTGAAATAACATAGGGTGTGATTTTACAGCACGATAATTAATGGGAGGTAAACTTGGCATGGTCAACCATGGGTGGGGAAGTGGTACTGCCTCACCTACGTACCTCAAGGTCAACACAAGTGATAGTTCTCACTGTAAAGTCCTGAACAATCACAGGTTGTTTATCACAATGTTTAAAACAAAACACCTTTCTCAGTGAAGACAAGTCTCAATTTACACACCTGGCAAAATTCCGCATAAAGGGATACGAGTTAAAAATGAACAGCCCCCTCCATCTGAATCTATTTTTTACCTTGCTGCTCTGAGTATCCTCTAAGATCACTATGAGAGAGATTAGAGTGGGAAAATACAGTTCTATTTTGTTCATGCTCTTTGTGCTTTTGACAACACTTTGTGCTTAGTCAGTTTAACTGCTTCCCCTGTATAGTAAGTTGTCCCAGCAGTCTGTGCGTTTTCCCCACACCAACAGAACACTTAACGTTATCACCAAAAAATTGGCAGGGGGACTTGAGGAGTCCAGTGTTAGTGCCTGAAACTACTTAAAAGTATCTCTTTAAAAAAAAAATTGACTGTCTTAATAGTGTTTACTTATGGTTCTATCCATGTCTCCTTTCGCTTACTGTAGTATAAATCAGGAGGAAATCATGATAAGTTCATGGAGGATAGGTCCACCAATGGTTATTAGCCAGGATGGGCAGGGTTGGTGTCCCCAGCCTCTGTTTGTCAGAAGCTGGGAATGGGCGACAGGGGGTGGATCACTTGACGATTTCCTGTTCTGTTCATTCCCTCTGGGGCACCTGGCATTGACCACTGTTGGCAGACAGGATACTGGGCTAGATGGATTTTTGCTCTGACCCAGTAAGGTCATTCTTATTGAAGTTGGCAGACATTTCTGTAAAACTTGTGTAAGGGAGAAAAGAAAATAAGCCTTCTAGTTCTAGGGTAGCATAGACGGGACCGCAGTCTTGCAGTTAGTGAGGCACTCTGGGATAAAAGGTGCTATGTAAGCGTAAGATTAGCTGCATTTAATAAGAGTTCTTTCCTGGTGTTTCAGTAGGTCCTTTCGGACACACTGTGTTTCAAATAGTGAGTAGTTCCAAAGACTGTGCAGAAGTAGAAGTGTTCCTGTCAAGGTTCCTCCCCCACTCTGAACTCTAGGGTACAGATGTGGGGACCTGCATGAAAAACCTCCTAAGCTTATCTTTACCAGCTTAGGTCAAAACTTCCCCAAGGTACAAAATATTCCACCCTTCGTCCTTGGACTGGCCACTACCACCACCAAACTAATACTGGTTACTGGGGAAGAGCTGTTTGGACACGTCCTTCCCCCCCAAAATACTTCCCAAAACCTTGCACCCCACTTCCTGGACAAGGTTTGGTAAAAAGCCTCACCAATTTGCCTAGGTGACTACAGACCCAAATCCTTGGATCTGAGAACAATGAAAAAGCATTCAGTTTTCTTACAAGAAGACTTTTAATAAAAATAGAAGTAAATAGAAATAAAGAAATCCCCCCTGTAAAATCAGGATGGTAGATATCTTACAGGGTAATTAGATTCAAAAACATAGAGAACCCCTCTAGGCAAAACCTTAAGTTACAAAAAAGATACACAGACAGAAATAGTTATTCTATTCAGCACAATTCTTTTCTCAGCCATTTAAAGAAATCATAATCTAACACATACCTAGCTAGATTACTTACTAAAAGTTCTAAGACTCCATTCCTGGTCTATCCCCGGTAAAGACCAGCATATAGACAGACCCAGACCCTTTGTTTCTCTCCCTCCTCCCAGCTTTTGAAAGTATCTTGTCTCCTCATTGGTCATTTTGGTCAGGTGCCAGCGAGGTTACCTTTAGCTTCTTAACCCTTTACAGGTGAGAGGAGCTTTCCCCTGGCCAGGAAGGATTTCAAAGGGGTTTACCCTTCCCTTTATATTTATGACAGTTCCCTTTAAAAATAAGAAAATGCCAGCAAGTTCACCTCTCGGTTGCAAACATTTAACATGCCATTAACTTTGCCACTTGCTGGAGTCTTTGACAACAGTCTGTTTGGAGAGCTATGAATACTTTTTTTTTTTTCCCTTGTTCCCAGTTCTGTAA
Source organism: Lepidochelys olivacea (assembly GCF_965140295.1). NCBI lineage: Eukaryota > Metazoa > Chordata > Testudines > Cheloniidae > Lepidochelys > Lepidochelys olivacea. The sequence goes on from NC_140412.1 coordinate 15,769,374, forward strand.
AATTGATTGTTTTTTTTAATCTTTACACCCTCACTGGTATTGAGGAAAACTTTCTTTTGGCCACATCTTACTTCCAAACAAAGAACAGGAATACTTGTGCCACCTTAGAGACTAACCAATTTATTTGAGCATAAGCTTTTGTGAGTTACAGCTCACTTCATCAGTTGTCGCTCACGAAAGCTTACGCTCAAATAAATTTGTTAGTCTCTAAGGTGCCACAGGTCCTCCTTTTCTTTTTGCAGATACAGACTAACACGGCTGCTACTCTGAAACCTATCTTACTTCCATTTGCTCCTCTCTGCATCTTTGTAGTAGGAAGAAGCGTTGATCCAAGGTTGCAGTCCTTGGTAGACTGTAGCACAGAAGGTAGATGGAGCTGGCAAAACCAACATGTAAGAAGCAGCGTGACAGCACAGACAGAGTAAAAGCAAGAGGGAAATCTTGGCACCCAGCCCTCTCTTCGGTGGAAGATATTCTGCTTTAATCCAAATTTTTTTAAAAAAAATCTGTTTATTCATTTCTTAAATATCTGACCACTCATGCTTTATTAGAGTATCCTTAAATAGAATGATTGTTATTTAAGAGGGTATGTTCTAAGTTAGCAAAAGACTGAGTCTTGCAATAAAGAGTAAGTAGCTTTAAATTAGCTCATTTTCAGTTTTACTTTAAAAACCTATTAACAACAGGACTAAGTTAAAAGGAAATACAGAGTGAAGAGTCTTAATGCCTGGTAGGATGCACTCAAATGCATTTTTTTTTTTTAAAGCCATCAACAAATGGGCTTGAGGTGCGTCTAGGGCTCTTACTTGAAACCCCCAAGAGGATGTGTGGTTTTGTGAAAGAATTACTATTGGACCCAATGCTTTCTTCTCTATTCCACAATTAGACAGCCAATGAGTCAAATTCAAACTGATTGAGTCAGTGGATTGGCAATTTTGCTCTATAATCCAAGGACCCGTAACATCCTGGAGAGGACAATTTATCGCAATAGAAAAGCAGCAATGATTTCTTCCAACCTGGGATACGTTGATCTATGTTGGAATTTGTGCACTTCCTCATTTTTCATTTCGTAATGTGATAAATAAGAGATTTATCTGCCCCTGTTTGAGGCATGTGTGTCTATATAACTTTCAAATTCTGAACCCACCATGCCTCCATGGTCCAAATGCTAGATCAAAAAGAGCTATGATGGAGTTGGAACGCCTCTGTTTACAATAATATAATTCTATTGTGATTAGACACCTTAGCTAAGACATCAGAATAGAATCAATGACCTATTCAGTTCCATCATTTTAATTTAGTCATTGCTCTCAGAAACCTGCCAACCTGCTTTGCATCTCCTGTCTAGCAAGTCAGTTGCTATTTTATTCTCTATAGGTTCTTATACTGTGCTCATCACTGCAATATCTGAGCACCATCTAGTAATGCAGTAAGCAACATCTGCCATGTTTGTTCTCTCATCCTCTCCCCAGTGGGAGAAGTGTGTGCAGTGAAGTGTCTTATAATTATTTTTTAAATCCCAAACAATATATACCTAAATATATAGCAGTGTGCATATGTTAGAAAAAGCAACATCAAAGACATGTGCATTGCTTGTAGAGCAGAAGGTGGTGAGTCCTCAATTCCTGTAGGTACTGCTGTTAAAAGTGTCCTTTTGGCATTTTGATGGGGCACATAAGCCTTTTAAAGATATTTTGCTGTCTAACAAAACTTGGGCTTGCGTTTTTTCCCATCTACATCCAAATGCAAACAAAAAATTTCTCTCATGTAATTACTCGCTGTGTACTTGAATTCCCTTGACTAAAGGAGAAATTGCACAACAAAGTCAAAGTCTGGAAAGTAATGGGGATATTTGTTACAAATCTGCTTGTCGTATGTGGGTTTTATTAGAGACAAAGAGAAGTCTTGCAGTTAAGGCATTGGACAGGGACTTGGGAGAACTGAATTTAATTTAATTCATAGATCTGCCAGCAACTTTGTGACTGAGAGAGCCCATTAATCTCTATGTATATCTAGGCTGCAATAAGACCCACAGCACGGCTGCCACAGGCTAGGGTCAGCTGCCTTGGGCTCATGGGGTTCGAGCTGTAGGGTTATAAAATTGCAGTGTAGAGGTCTGTGTTCCGACCTTCTCCGCCACCCCGCGTCCCCGAGCTCCTGTCCCCCAGCCTGAGCTTGAACATCTACACTACTATTTTTAGCCCTGAACGCCATGAGTCCAAGGCAGCTGACCCAATCTCTGAGACTGTGTTTTTTATCACATTACAGACACACCCACAGTGTCTTAGGTCTCCAGTTGTAAATCAGGTATAACAGTACTTTGGTCTGTCTTACCTATTTTCACTGTAAGCTCTTTGAAACACTGTGTTTCCTGTTAGTGTTTGTATGCCTCTTAGGCATCAGAGCCTAAGCTTTCTCATGGACACTTGTTATCTCTTCCATCCTCTGATACTCCCTCCCTTTTTTTATTTAATGCCCACAAGTACCTATTCACAACTATGGATGACGTGTCCATGTCTCCCGCCTGCCACTTGTAGTGTGTACAAATTAGCACTCTGGACAAGGTGGAAACTAGAAAGCCCCTGTCCCTTACGACAGATTGTGCTCTATGGCCAATTTAAGAACTGCCCACAACACCGAGGAAGGCCAAAGCTCTGATACAGTGACAAGGTCTAGCAAGGCCTCCAGAAATTCAGTATTCCCACTGACATCAGGGAAAATCCTGCCCACTATCACTGCAGAGAGCCAACAGAGAAGCCATGTGGAGGCCTGCAGGCAAATCAGGAAGTGGAGTGTGCTCCAAAGTCCAACCTCCATCTGGCGAGTGGATCTGTAGCCGCTGTGGGAAGGTTTGCACTCACGCATCGGGCTCTTCTCCCATACCATTGCTAAGCACCACTGATGAACCAACTCTGTATGAGGACTCCTTCCCTACTGAGTGCACTCCCACTGATTTAGGTGAGAGTGGAGTATGAGTAAAAACAGCAGGATCAGCCCAGATGGAGCAATACGGAGGCTACTTTAGGTCAAAGGCACAAAACGGATTTTGGAGGGCCCACTAATCTTAAAGGATTAATTGAACTTTGTCTGTTTTGAACTTTGCCATGGAGTAAAACTTATTGGAACAGAAGATTAAACAGAAAATATGGTCATGTAAAAGCACTGAATTAGGTCTGGCTTCAATTCCTGGCTCTTCCCCAATTTGTGTCCTTGAACAAGTCATTTCATCGGTCTTCATTCTCTTCTCTAAGAATAAAATGTGGAGCATAATATCTCCTTTGTCTGTAGCGAGTGTAGACGGGATGCTGGAACAAATTTTATAGTGGGGGTGCAGCCATTGAACCCAACTGTAAACCCTGTCTATGATGGAAACCACATCAATCCAGAGGGTGCTGCAGCACCCCTAGCACCCCTACTTCCAGCACCTCTGGAGTAGACTGTAAAATCTTTGGGACAGAAATTCTCTCATTGCTTCCTTTGTTATTCTGTAAAGTTACACTTTAAAAACATTGACAACTAGAACAAGCCCCTGGCATTGGGGGTGGGGGAGAAGGGAGGCTCTGTGCAGCACCAATAAAAAGAAAGTGTAGTTATTGGCTTTTCAACGCATTGTACAGTGTGTACAGAAACCGTGATGGGAACTGTTGAACAGAGCACCTGTTAATAATGGAAAAGGTCAGTGCACAACGTTCTTGTCATGAGGCTGTAACTTAAAGAAATGGACCTGCTGCTGCTACTCAATGGGAAGGCTTTCTCTCCCAATGGCAGTGATTCTCACATACTCCAAAGAAGCTGAGTGCCTTTGCCCATTATCCCCCACACCAGGCGTTCAGTCCTAAACTGTACCAAGCTGACCCAGCTGAGAAGAGGTGTGAGGAACAAGGTGGATGCAAATCAATGTTAACATCAAATAATTTTTTAATTTGGATTTTTTTTTTACTTTCTCATTTAAATTGTGTTTTCTTTTTGCAAATAAACCTGTTTAAAATGAAATCTAAATTTAGTACAAACTCTCTGTTAAGGCCAAAACTTCTTATAATGTCTTAACTTTTAAATAATAAATTTGCTGAATCCATGAGCTTCTATAAAAACTTTTGAGTTAAAGGCTGCTTTTCTAAATAGAGAGAGAATGGGGACAAACATCTAACTTTTGTGGTCAAGCTTTATAAATATGGCACAATAGGTCATCTGAAGTAATGTAGGCGATTGTATCCTTTTCAGGAGACTTCGGCAAGCAGGAACTTAAGCTTCAGTTACTTTCCCTTAAGCATATTAGAAAATTTTCCCAGGCTGACCAGAAATAATCAGTTTACTTAACTGATTATAGTTAATCCCTCTTAGTTTAATAAAATATTTAGTTGTAAATATGAAACATGTTTTTATAGGAGAAGTTTATGTATTTGAAACATTCAAGGCTGTTTTGTTTAATAAAAAATAAATTTTATAAGCTGTTTTGTGTGTTTCATTCAATTTCACTTACCATCCCAGTGAGCAAAAAGTTAACTACCTAGTAAATAAGCAGTATATTGACAGGATTCAGAGTAACAGCCGTGTTAGTCTGTATTCACAAAAAGAAAAGGAGGACTTGTGGCACCTTAGAGACTAACCAATTTATTTGAGCATGAGCTTTCGTGAGCTACAGCTCACTTCATCAGAGTGAGCTGTAGTTCACAAAAGCTTATGCTCAAAGCAGTATATCGTTTACCATTTTCTCACATACTAAAAATATACAATTAATAAGAATCTGAAAATATTAAGCTGTATAATTGCTTAAATGTGCATAGTCCTAGATAGCAAAAAGGTGTACCAAATGTAGTGTACAGGTTCTCTTTAGTTGTAGATCAACATGTTTGAACGGTGTTATCAACAAGTGAGAATGTATCTTTCTTTGGAAAATAACTGAAGTACAAGTGGAAAAATTGATTTAAATGAAGGCTTTCCACGTGGTGATTTAAATCAATCCACCAGGGTGAGGAAACAGTTGGTACTAGGACACCTTTCTTTTCCCTGATCCTCTCTCAGCAGGAGACTGAAACAGTCCCCAGTGTAACCTAGAGTAGCCCTACAGCTGCTCTAAAATATGCTGTCTGTATCCAGCAGCTGCAGTGGTTGAGGATCTTGCAGACAACTGTGCACTCCACCCCCAGCAAGACCCCTGCCCATCCTCCATTCACCTTGTGCAGAGAAGGGAGGTTGACGGTGATGTAGAACTGATTACACCAGCTTTCTGCAACCCTACAATTCCTTTTGTTAAGGAGAAATCCTTGCCTATTCCTTCAGAGCAGCTTTCTGCAGTCGGGGAGGAACTGGCACTGAGAATTGAGCCCCAGGTATTAAATTGGATGCACATTTTAAAAGGTCTCCAGCCTAACTAAATAATGTGGTCATTTCCCAGGGATTAGTGAGCTATTTTTTTATTAATTTAGCTCTGTAGTGCTTAACAGAAGAGCAAAGGTTGCTGCTTTTAAGGAGTATTTAAACTGGTAAATCATTCTTGGGACTTGTCTTTTTAATCAATACATTACACTGACATTTCTGAAATGTCTTTAGTGTTGCATACCAGGCTGCTGTCACAGCTCAGTGAAGAATACAATAAATGCATCAATTAAATCTGAAAAAAATCCTTCAGTTCATATAACCCTAATAGGGAACAACATTGCCTAAATTCCAGTTTCTGATATGAATCAGATTCCTTATTTGTGGACCCCGTTCCATGCAAGCTGCACGTACCTGTTCAATGGCAAATTGCTCACAGGTGCAATCTAAAGCTAGGTATCAAAAAAATGAGGCCACCATTGAAAATTTGGTCATAAGCAAGTTGCCTAAAGTCATACAAGTAGTTGGGAGCACAGCTGGGATTAGAACAGGATTTCTCAAGTGTGGTCACCATGGCTGCATGTGGCCACCGGGGGCTTTTCTTGCAGCCACAGCGTCGTGAGCAGTGACTAGAGTAGGGGAGGGCAAAGCAGGGGCCTCTCCCTCAGGACCACCAGCAGGGGTTAGGCCCTGCCCCCATCCGAAGCCATAAATGTTGGAGGAACAGACAGCCACTGAGTTCCCCACCTTCCTGGCCGTGGTGAGGCTTGGGCTTCAGCCTTGGGGTGGCAGGCGGCAGGCTCCGGCCCTGGATCCTGGCTGTGGGTGAGAACCCCTGGATTATAACATGCAGCAGAATGGTTCTTTGCCATGAATTCCCTCCAACAACCCACAGTACCTCCAATATGCGTCCTTTTAAATCCTCTTACATTGTCTTTCTTCATCGTCTGTTGGATTCCAGCATTCCATCCGTCTATGGGCTTCTCTTTACTGCAGAGTTAACTTGAGTTATAACCCTAACTTGAGTCCTGTCCACACAGGACCATCACCCTTAATTTGAGTGTGGTAATGCATTTATAACTTGGGCTGTCAGCCTTCTGGGGGGGTGTGCGTAGGTTACCGCTGAGGTCGCACAGCTCATTAGTTACTAACACAGTTACTGTGTGCTACTTGTGTTATTTTACAGCGTGGCTGCTCTCAGTCAAGATGATTTAACTCAAGTGCAGATAACTTGTGTTTCTTCTGCAGTGAAGATATAGTCTATTTCAAACGAGAGAAGGACCCTTTCCACTTTTTGGTCTATAATTCAAAGTAGTTTTCTTCATTCTTTCCTACCACAAATGAAATGTGGTTATAGTCAGAAAAAATGACCATCAAAGCAAAACCCCAAGGATTTCTCTTTGTGACATGAGTTCCAAATCAGACCTGCTAAATTTAGTAAGCAAAAGAACTTGCTTGTTTCCAGTCCTACAAATGCAAATGAAGTCCAAAAATCAGACTGCTTTTCTACCTCTTACATTGAAGACTCTTTACTGGTGTCAATCAAATTTGTCTCTACTAATGCTGAAGGTGTGTAAGGCCTATCATTTTCCAAAGAACAAGCTAGAGTTCGCGTTGCTGTTAATAGGAAGTAGTTAGCAGAAGAGGTTAGCAGAAATGTTGCTAGAACGGTATAATTTTAACAGCCCCTAACTGCATTGCAAAGGTTATGGCATTATGGGAGAACATACCTAACTATTTCTCGGCAGCGTGTATTATTCTAAAATGATCAAATAATTTACAAATGTAATGTGGAGATCGAGGGGAGAGGGAAGTGGCACTGGTCTTCTGCTGTCTAAAAGGTGGAGTAAATATTAACATAAACAGGCCCTTAGAAAAGCTTTCTCTTCTTAGTTGCGTATGCGGAAGGGGGAGTTCAAATACAAACCAACCCTCTTAATAAGACACCCTCTCAGAAGTGGAAGACATTAATCCTCTGTAATGAACTTGGGACGGCAAGGCTGGTGAGTGGTGTCTATTTAAGCTGCATGAAGGACCTGATTACAAAAGCATAGGTTCCTTTGTTAATTTAAATCCTCTTTCTGAGCTAAGCAAATAAACTGATCTAATTTGTGGTTCAGTCATGGGTTCATTTGGCACAGCACTGGTTGCTTGAGTTGTGCAGCCATGGGAATAGAGGGGGCAACATCCCTGCAGATAAAGCATCTTTATGCTTTGCCACAAGAAGCAAAATCTAAATGAGGAAACATTCACCTTGTAACTGATAATTTAGGACTCCAGGGGTGCATAAACAACGCAGGGCTAGGTTGGCACATGCAGAGTTTGCTATATTGGCTATCTTGGCCTAAGTAGAAGTGATCATTCTGAAACCTCCATATAGCAATGCCCAGCTCTACCTTGTGAAATATTGAATGTGCGTGATGGTGTATACAGGTCTGATTCCTAATAAAGCTTTGGAAAAAAAGCTGGTCTTCTCTCTTTTCTTTCTGTCTCTTATTTCTTTCCAGTTCTGCTCTCAGTTTCTCTTTTGCTACTGTCCAAAGTCTGTCTCCACTCTACTGTTTCTCTTCACCCCCAGCCCCTTCAGTCCACTTTTTTTCCCCCTCTTCCCTTTCCACTCTGCACTCTTATCTCCATTCTTATTTGCATTATTAGTCCTCCCCTTATTTTCTGTGTGGACTGTTCTGCCTTTCACCTGCCATTGCGGGACCCAAATCTGCAAGGTGCTGATATAACACTGACAGAATCGAACCTGGGACCTGTGGAGCTAAATGCATGAGCCTCTATTGCATGAGCTAAAAGCCACATGACTCTTAGCTAAGGCTGTAGCAGACTCCTCACTCTCTAGATCGCCGCAAGGGGGGGACAGAGCACCACACCAAGCAGCCCTGGGGTACTCTGAGTCCTTGCAATTCATTCTGAGGGCCATGAATGCTGAGAGTACTCAGTACTGGTGTCACTCAGGTCAGGCCCCATCTGTGGGAGGATAGACTTGTGGCAAAAGCACTCTAGTTAGGAGCATAGGCTTCTATTCTTGAATCATCAGACTTCCTGTCTGAGCTCACGTCACCTCTCTGCCTCAGTTTTGCTGTCTGTTAGTAACTAACCTTCAGGGCTGCCAAGGCTAAATTCATAGTCTATGTACAATGCTTGAAGAGACTGCGAGGAAGGTGTGATGGCCACCCTCTGGGTTGAGGCACCAGGGGTTGACTGAGAAACCTCCAGCCCTGGACGCAGGAGCTGCTACAGCTTGATCTAAAAGGCCAAGGCTCTGGGACTCGCTGTGGTAACAACTCATATAGTGTGTGGATGTGCAGAGGGGACCCTGTAACACACACACACACACTCACCAGTGAGTTACAAAGGCACTGCCAAAGTCAGCCTAACTTTATAGCACCATCTGCTTTCTCGTCCACTCAAGCAGTGATCCGGCCACTTGTGCTGAAAGAGATGGGACAGGAATCAGGTCTGAGTTAGATCAGCCACTCTTTTTTCATAGCTATTTGTGTACTGGTTGAGTGAGACAAGAGGCAAATGTTATGTTCCAGAATAATGCAGTGTGTCATCTAACGTGCTATGATAGTCAAAGCAGACTGTGGGTAATGAATACCAATATAAATAAAGGCATTTAAAACTGGGAATACTAAAGCTTGAAGCAGCATCCTAGAGAGCACAGGTGTCAAGCTAGCTGGATTCTTGAGCTGGCAGCAATGAACTCTTTATATCAGATGATAAGCCCCCTGCTCCTAAGCCACCTGGAACACACACATGTGCTGATACCTTAAATGGCTTCTCAGTGTTCTCTTGATAAATAGAGATGTGGAGGACACACTGGGAAACACAGAAGCTGACTAGCATGTATGACTGCGGTAAGCCCAGTAACCATATGGGCTACAAAAGAACTCATCCAGAGGTCATTAACCTTGTAGTTCTCAACACAACCTCATTTGGCTGTGAAACCAATGCCTTAAACCTTGGAATCATTAAGAAGCAGGTAACTAAGGACCAGTAAATCTGTCCCAGGGGACTAGCCATTGGTATGTGTACAGATGTGTAACCCAGGCCTGCTTGGTATGGTGCTCTGTCCCCCTCTAGTGGCATCTAGACCATCTAGAGCAGAGGTTCTCAAACTGGGGGTTATGACCCCTCAGGGCGTCACAAGGTGGTCACGTGAGGGTCATGAGCTGTCAGCTCCATGGGGCTGATAGTCATGAGCCCCCATTAAATTAAATTGCCCCCTTTTTAATTTATAATAGAGGGTCACACTCAGAGGCTTGCTGTGTGAAAGGGGTCACCAATACAAAAAGTTTGAAAACCACTGATCTAGAGATTGTTGAGTCTACTATAGCCTTGGCTAAGAGGCATATGGTGTTTATCTCATACATATAGCTTCCCAGGTTCGATCCCGCTTGCCAACAACTGGGGTCTGCTGGCATTACAGCTGCATAATATCAAGCTGTTTCATAGGATGTTTAGGAATTGAAAGGGTCTCAGTCACATATATGACATGGCACCTCCCTCTGTCAGCGGTGTGGAGTTTATTTGCAGAATACAGTATGGAGGGAAATACTGGTGAATTGGGATGAATGCAAGGCACAAAGTAGCAAAGAAAACAGTGATTCTCACTTGTGGGAGTACGGAAATAACTCCATTCAAGCTACATGGGTGTTAACTGGGTGCAAGTGGGCTCAGAGTCAGGCCCACTCTATAGCATATCTGCTGCCACTAGGAGTGGGTTGGGCTCAGAAGAGCTAGAAGTGTCTTTCTATCTGGACATAGCTGCTTCTAATGTTCTGCTGTCCTGAAGGGTCATGGAAGTGAGGGTGGGGGAGAGAGGGACTGTGAGGTGATCTAGCCTGTCTTCCCACTGCTGAAGATTTGTTCCTTACAATGCTGTCCTGATTCTACACTTCTTTGTACAGTCCCACATGTGCAAAGTGGGTGTGAGATGCTACTAAATCGGAATTATATTGTTACACGACTTTGCACAGGAGTAAATGACTATGCAAGGGCAGTACTCCAGCGGGACCTAGGTCTCCAGTGCTTTGCCCTGTCTCATCCAGATGGGGCTTCCCCCACTCATCTTAGGATACTGTTCTAAAGCAGAAGTGAAAAATGAACAATGCTTGAATGAATTTAGCCTACGGCATCTACACAGCACATTAGCAGTCGTGTAGGCCAAGGATCAAGAGAGCAGGTGGTTGGAGAAAGATGTTGAATAATCATCTTATCCTTCTCAGCAGTCAGTGAGGGATAGCAGTGCTGGATAAACAATGTGCTGGTGGCAAGGAAATAAAAGAGCTCTAAAGATATGCAGTACATCTGTGCAAGACCACTTACCCTGTTGACAGTATTAGGGATGAGTAAGTTACTAAGTATTCACAATTCAGTGGAGAGTTTTTTAATAGGGAGGGTCGCGGAATGATATTTTGGATTGAGGCTCAATAGAATGGAATGAAATTAAATTGTAACTTCTTTGGGCCAGGGACTGTGTCCTGTGTGTGATTTTAGTCCTGGCTCTGCCACTGGTCTGCTGTGTGACCCTGGGCAAATCGAATGACTGCTCTGTGCCTTTCCCCCCCAATCGATAAAGGGCTTTGCGATCTATAGCTGAAGAGAACTATAAAAGAGCTAAGTATTATGGGACTGAATCAGAAGTGCTCAGCTGGGTTATAGGATAGTCATGGTCTCCTAGGGAGGTTTCCCTTAGCGAAAGTGGTAGGTCCCTCTCCTTTTTGGTTTAGGAGTACCTGAATTCTATTCCCGTTCCCAGGGACTGAGTCACGTGGCTGAATGTCAGCCACAAAGCCCTAACGCCCTAGATTTACCACACAAAGGGACACTGTTGTAGAAGGGTGACATCTCTTTTGTGGGCACAGATTTCTCCAATAGTGAGATCGTGGTACAGCTGAAAATGACACTGCTTGAGCAGACTGCTAGACTGTGAGATGTTGCATTCTGCCATCTGTGTCTAAGTGTTAAGGGAAAAAGAACAGGTGAGATTTGTACTTTTGAAAAGCATCCCTTTCAGACTTCCATGTGTCTGCAAAGGGAGCTCTTTCATACATGTCAAAGCTTGACTCCTTTCTACCTTTGTTTCTAAACAGGTTTCATTTGGCAATAGGGTTTGATTATGGATAAAAATTCCTCTTTAGGGCACAGACACATTTCTCAGTATTACAACTCTGCCGCTTTACAGCTGTCAGAATCAATCTTTCTCATCTCCCCCCACCCCCAGCTAATCATGTGTCTCTAAGCCAACTGATTGCTGCTCCTGGACAGGTGTGATAGCAGCACATCCTGGCTGACTCCAACAGTATTGATTTACCGGGGCATCGGGCGTTCTGTTATCAAACCTCCATCTCCCTCTCTCTCTTTCTCTTTTTTTTTTTTTAATGATGCCCAGCAGCCTCACTTCCTGTAAAAGAGGGAGGGTAGGGTCATGAGCAGTAACCCTGAGCTGTGAACTTGTCATATCTAACAAACTCATTTGGCTTTGTGACCCAGGGCAGCAGTAGCACCCTTCCAACAGCAGTCCATACTTCCATGACGACAGCTCCAACAGTTGACTTTACCAAGACCGAAGTGGCTAGCTATTGGCAAGTAGAAATTGGGACTGCACGCTCCCAGAAGGCATTGGTCACGTGCTTCTCCACACTGAGGAGGGCTCTCATGCTGGTGTCCAGCACTGCAGCTCCAGGATGAGCTCTGTGCAGACTTTCAGGAAAGTCTCCTTCCACATCTTGAAGTGCTGCAACCATGGCTGGTCATCCTAAGTATGTAGCACTAACTTGTCCCACCCATCAGTGCTGGCTGGCTGGACCCACAAGTGGTGCTCCACTAAGTGAAGCCAGTCCAAGGAAAAGTCATGCAGTATTAATTGCCCAGTTTCATCCTTCCGCTTGAATGGTATCCATGTGGCAACATGTTGCTGGTGATCTTCCATCTCCTCCAAAGCCACTGGCCTTGGTGATCGCCAATACACATGGAGCCCATTTGTGTTAATGATCGTCAGAAGCATGGTGCTCTGCGGAACGTCCTCCAGGCTGCCTGACAGCAGCAGTTTGAATTCCTTTTTAAAAAAGTTAAATAGCTTGAAAATGGCACTGGCTAGCAAAAAAACAGACAAATTATGTGTGCCTGGGGAAGGAGTCATGGGAGTTTGACCCCAAGTGCCAGAATTCCAATAGGATCCTGTAAGTATCCCACAATCCAACATAAGATACCCATAATGCATTAAGCATCGTGCTGGGACATCACATTATGGGATACATGCTCAGAAATGCTGTGCATTTCCTTTTAAAAAAGCACTGTGCTTTGTGGCTCTGATGACTTACAAGGAAAGTTGCGTAAGCTGTTTTAGATAGCAGCTAGAATGGGAACACTATCTTGTTTTAGTTCTGCAGATATAACTCTGGCTGGGAGTGTGTGTGATGCAGACAAGAACTAAAACCCTAAATGCAATTGAACTAAATCTGGCCTCTATAGATGTAAGAGTATATTCTCCAGTCCATTGGATGCATGTAATTCCCATGTGCGTCAAAAGGAAAATGGACCCTTAGTTTACATCACAATTGTGGATTATAATTTGAGGAAGTTGGCAGTCTCTTCTGACAAGAGACAGGACCAGCAGGAGGAATTAATGATCCTGTTCCTGGTGAGTTGAGTTCATTGACACAAATTGAAATAATTTGCTGAGCAGTGCACAATGAAGCTTACAAAATCAGTGGGCATTATGCCCATGGTTAGTATAAAATCTACCCTGCAGAAAGGTATTTATACCATAATATGTGGTGTACATTTAACATTTTTCCTTATTCTCTTAAAAAGACAATGGTGGTCATATAATCTAAACCTCCTGCTGCTTTAGGGTTGGATAATCACTGGAGTAAATCCTCATTGCTGACATATCCATAGGAGAGAATGTGTGATGGGGTGGTATAAACTTTTGGGCAGCCCCTTAGCTGGAGCAGGTCAGCAAAGCCCCATATGTTCTTCCTTGTGTGGACCTGTGTCAGTAAATCTAAGAGTCATAGATTCATAGATACTAAGGTCAGAAGGGACCATTATGATCATCTAGTCTGACCTCCTGCACAACGCAGGCCACAGAATTTCACCCACCTACTCCAGCGAAAAACATCTCACCTATGTCTGAGCTATTGGAAGTCCTCAAATCATGGTTTAAAAACTTCAAGTAGCAGAGAATCCTCCAGCAAGTGACCCGTGCCCCATGCTACAGAGGAAGGCGGAAAACCTCCAGGGCTGCTTCAAATCTGCCCTGGAGGAAAATTCCTTCCCGACCCCAAATATGGTGATCAGCTAAACCCTAAGCATATGGGTAAGATTCACCAGCCAGATACTACAGAAAATTCTTTCCTGGGTAACTCAGATCCCACCCCATCTAACATCCCATCACAGACCATTAGGCCTATTTACCATGAATATTTAATTACCAAAACCATGTTATCCCATCATACCATCTCCTCCATAAACTTATTGAGTTTAATCTTAAAGCCAGATAGATCTTTTGCCCCCACTGCTTCTCTTGGAAGGCTATTCCAAAACTTCACTCCTCTGATGGTTAGAAACCTTCGTCTAATTTCAAGTCTAAACTTCCCAATGGCCAGTTTGTATCCATTTGTTCTTGTGTCCACATTGGTACTGAGCTTAAATAATTCCTCTCCCTCTCCGGTATTTATCACTCTGATATATTTATAGAGAACAATCATATCTCCCCTCAACCTTCTTTTAATTAGGCTAAACAAACCAAGCTCCTTGAGTCTCCTTTCATAAGACAAGTTTTCCATTCCTCGGATCATCCTAGTAGCCCTTCTCTGTACCTGTTACAGTTTGAATTCATCCTTCTTAAACATGGGAGACCAGAACTGCACACAGTATTCCAGGTGAGGTCTCACCAGTGCCTTGTATAACTGTACTAAAACCTCCTTATCCCTATTGGAAATACCTCTCCTGATGCATCCCAAGACCGCATTAGCTTTTTTCACAGCCATATCACATTGGCAGCTCATAGTCATCCTATGATCAACCAATACTCCAAGGTCCTTCTCCTCATCCATTACTTCTAATTGATGCGTCTCCAGCTTATAACTAAAATTCTTGTTATTAATCCCTAAATGCATGACCTTACACTTCTCACTATTAAATTTCATCCTATTACTATTATTCCAGTTTACAAGGTCATCCAGATCCTCCTGTAGGGTATCCCTGTCCTTCTCTAAATTGGCAATACCTCCCAGCTTTGTATAATCCGCAAACTTTATTAGCACACTCCCACTTTTTGTGCCGAGGTCAGTAATAAAAAGATTAAATAAGATTGGTCCCAAAACCGATCCTTGAGGAACTCCACTGGTAACCTCCCTCCAGCCTGACAGTTCACCTTTCAGTAGGACCCGTTGTAGTCTCCCCTTTAACCAATTCCTTATCCACCTTTCAATTTTCACATTGTTCCCCATCTTTTCCAATTTAACTAATAATTGCCCATGTGGCACAGTATCAAACGCCTTACTGAAATCTAGGTAAATTAGATCCACTGCGTTTCCTTTGTCTAAAAAATCTGTTACTTTCTCAAAGAAGGAGATCAGGTTGGTTTGGCATGATCTACCTTTTGTAAAACCATGTTGTATTTTGTCCCATTTACCGTTGACTTCAATGTGCTTAACTACTTTCTCCTTCAAAATTTTTTCCAAGAAGCAAAGTCTGAGTTCTGCTGAGCTGCTTTTCGGGATTTTTACATTTGATTGAACCAAGATGTTCTGAAAACTACACACTAACTCTTTTCCTGCATTGTATCTAAAAGTTGTGTGCACACCTCAGTAAAATGAAACTGTGTCCACACTGCAGAGTTTGACCAACAATGTTTTCTTCTATTCATCCGTACCTGCTGCTTGGTTTATTCAGGCTCTTATCACAGGAGATGGGGCAGAAGGAGAATTTTCCAGTGCACTGCATGCCAGAAATAATCTATTCTTTCAAACACTTAGCTATTAACAAAGTCGACTGATCCAAATAAAAGTTACATTGTCAGTCTAATATTTCCTCATCTTCCTGAAATTTATAAAGTGATTTTTCTGCGTGATATACTTGGAAACGCTGAGCAGTATTTTAGTGAAGATACACAATCAGTAGGTGATAGAAACAAGAATGATGAGTAACTTTTAAAGTACCATGGATGTATATTGCACTGAACAGATAATTCAACCCTGGGACTGCTGCAAATGACTTACAAGATGAATGGAAAGCTAATCCAGTGCAAAAGTAAGTAAAGACAAAGATCATCTGGGTCAAATGTTGCTTTGGTTACATTGATAGAATTATTCTGGATTTCATCAATTTTGGCTCCTTTGAAATTGAGAGCAGAATGTGACCCACTTTCACTAATGTAATTGCTTAGATGCTCTTAAATACTGATGATGCATTGATGAAGCTGGCTCTGTCTTGTTTGCCACATCTTGGTTTCAACAAATCAAATCACTTAGGCCACCTCCTGCTTCCTTTTACATCACTAGGAGTTTTGCCACTGATTTGAGTATGACCAGGATTTTGCCCAGTATCAGCTAGAAATATGGGGCCCAATTTTTAAAAGAGCTTGGCCCCAGTTAGGCACCTAATTCTGGATTCCTTAATGTTCAGCCCTGAGAAGCTGGTGGAACTGAGCTCTGTTGAAAACTCAGCCCTTTTAGTACTGACATTGCTCTGGGTCCTGTTGCATTACTACTGCCAATAGCAAAAATCTCCCATTGACTTCAATAGAACCAAGATTTGGCCCTCTGTGCGGCAGTCAATATCACTTCTCTGCAGGTTGTTTCCTAGCTCAGGGTTAAACTTTCCCCTGACTTAGCTCCTATGCAGCTCCCTCAGTGGTGTAAATCAGAGCAGAATTTCTGATAGGAAGTTGACTGTGTACATGGGAAAGTTGCATTGTGTGTCAAGTTTCCAGGTAGGCAATCTGATAGGACAGCTATCATTGCTGCTTGAAATAGCAATCAACTGTTTTAGCTACTGGAGTTAATTACTACAAAATGGAGGTTTATTTACAATACTGAGCTTTATTTACAGTATTGCATAGTAGTTAATCCTCCCCATGTTTCTAAATAAAAATCTGCAGCCATTCAGTGATAGACAATAATTGATTAGACCTCAGAGAAATGCATATTTATAAACTTTAATCTAAAGAGCTGTCCTATGTATAATGTATGAAGCGGTATATAAAAGTGTGAGGCTGGCTAGAGGAAGTGATATGAAACCATTTTCTTTTTATAGAAAGAAATCCTTTAAAGGGGCTTTGATCTAAAGTTGGAGATCTGTATGTGTCTGTTGGGGAGCAAGTGTTCTTTTATGAACGGAGTACAGTGTGCATATAAGTAGATGTATTCTATTTGATGTGTGGAGATCAAGGTGTTGGAGCCTTTTGCTGCTCATCTGGACATCGTTCAGTTTGTATTTTTTTCTTCCATTACTGTTTTCCCTTGTTCAGACAATCAGTTAGTTCTAGTTTTGTTTTTTGAGTTGGATGAGATTTTGGCCCTATATAAGAACACTTCTGATTTCTTTCCAATATTCATAATTGTGTGAACAGTTTTCAGTACAGGGTGTGGATCTCTTTTTCCTGCACAATAATAATAAACTGTCTTTCATCCAAGGATCTGGAAGCACCACAAACTAGTTAAGCCTCACAATACTTCCTGTGTCATTATAAAATGAGTACAATATTGACCAAAAGTGGAAAATGACACAGAGATTTAAGGCCCACACTTAAAAACTTGGCATTAGGCATCTGAATAAGCGGCCACGTGCTCAAAGGTTGTGAGAACCTGTATCACTGGGAAATGCAGCACCTTTGAAAATTAGTGCCTATTTCTTGAATACGCAGTTCAATAATTTTTAGCTTGACTTCCCCAAAGCCGCTAGGTCCAGGACAGAGCCAGGAACAGACTGCAGTAATCCTGGTCCAAAGTCCCATGCTCTAAGACCCGGAAAACTGTGTGTTCTCCAAACAGTGGTGTGTGATAGATAGACTGTGTGCTGGTTTATCAGTAAGTGCCGAGAGATGCTTGCATAACATGCAGAAATAAAACTTTAAGAGTCCTTATAGGCAAGAAACTGTGCCACCTGGAAATACCCTGGGCAGGAGGGAGAGAGACGTAGGTCTCCGCCCAGCCATGACCGCTGGGGAGTTGGAAGCCTGAGAGTGGGTGCACCTCAGAGTGGGAATATGGTACAGTGGCCCTGAGCTGTGACAGAATTCATCACCTGCAAGTGAAAGCTTAAAATCTGACTAGTAACAACTGGAGTATCCCTTGACTGTCAGCAAACGAAACATTGAAAAGAGTCTTCCTCATTTGTCTGCTGTGGAAGAGACGCTTTGGTAGAGCACTTAAAATATACAGCTGCAGGGAGACAAAATAATATGTTTACATAGTCTTTAGTGACCTGACAGGTGCCTCTGATATAATCCATTGTCCTTGAGTTTGGAAGGAATGAAGTTTTCTCAGCTGAGGGGATGTGGCTATGCAACAATCTTCCAGAGGAAACTAGGCAAATCCAGAGTCTGAGCGTCTTTAGGAAACGCTGCACAACCTTCCTCTTCACCAAAGCCTTCCCACTATCTTCAGATATTCACAGCCCTGACACCCCCATCTACCCAAATGCCCCCTCCCCATTTATAAATAAGTAAAAACAAAACAAACCAACACACACGCACACACACACACACAATAACCAAAGCACAGGTTTTGCAGAGAGCCAGATACTCCATGAAGTCCACTAGGGACTTTGTTATTGGTGCTCAGGTGGCAGGCAGCAGTCTACAACCCTAAAAGGGAAGATCTGGCTGCCCAGAGAAATTGAGCAGCAATTACATGATAGCATAGAGGCCTTAATCTGTGCAGTTGGAATCTTATCCAATCCTTCAGGTACGGGCGAATCATTGCTCCATCACTATTTAGACTCTTGTTTGTGGCAAATGTTAGATGAAGCAACAGATGACCTACCCCTGGGAGTCAATATTAGCTTCTGTTCAGGCCTGTTCTTTAGCTTCTGCTTGGATGCAGTCAGCAATCTCTGCTTTGTATGCATCACCAAAGGTGTCAGACTCTTACTAGGTAACTACCCTCTGGAGATGATTCTGTGTTCTTGGTCCACTCAGAGCGAGACTGGCAGATAATGATGCTCTTGTTTTGCAAGTGCCTCTGCAAATGTTGGCTTGAAAATTAGCAGCACAGAGATCAAAGAAATGTGTAACCCAGCAGCCCTGTCACCAAAATACTGAACACAGCCACAAAATATGTCACTCTGGGAGAGTCCTTACCAACAACACGCTCACTTGCCACAGACGAGCAGTGTAAGGCTATTATCCAAAAAGCTTGCATTGCTTTTGGTCATCTGAATTAACTTAAGAGGAAGTAATTTGCTTTATACAAAGATCAAACTGTGCAGTTCACTAGCATTTCCCATGCTAGTATATGCTAGTGAGACATAGACGTGATACCAATGTCGTATACTTAAATACATGGTGAACCTTATCTTTAAAAAACATCTAGCATTGACTGTCTCCCTATAAGACTCAATGGGCATATTATTCTGTGGGTCCTATTTTACTCTGCCACTGAGTATGAAAGTGTGGGAAGACTTGGAACAGTAGCTGGACACAATCGCAGTTACCCTGAACTTTGACTGGTCCTTCCCATCACCCCCAGGGGACAGGGATGGAGCACGGGCCATGCATCTCCACCCTCTGACATCAGATGTAGGCAGTCTGGAGGGTGGGGCCTGCTGCACCTCCTGAAAGGTTGTAGCAGCTGGCAGTCTCTCCTTGCCATAGCCCTTAAATAGAGAGCTTTCTACCAGTCCAACTTCCTGCCTCTTCACAGCAGCATGGTAACCTGGCTTAGTGTATACAGCGCTGGCTGGGTGTCAAGAGATCGAGCTTCTATTCTTAGCTCTACCTCAGACCTGTGGTGTGACTTCCGTCTCTCTGTTTATCTCAGTTTTGCCATTTGTAAAACGGGGATAATGATGCTTACCCTCCTTTGCAAAGTGATTTAAAATACAAGGATGAAAAGTGCTTTATGAGAATCAAGTAGCAGTATTTAAATACAGAAAGGGTAAGGGGTTTTTACTTTTTTTTGTTTTGTTAATTGCATGACTTGTTTAGAAAAGCTAATTCTATTCTTTGATTATAAAACCATAGTATTCTGAAAAATCTCTGGGCTCTTCCTTTGGGAACCTGCAGGAGCAGAGAAAAACCTAGGACACACTTTTTACAGACTACAAACTACACTGAACTCCTGACAGTCAGTTGATCAAATATACAGGGTCTCTTGTTCAACAGTTGCTAAGCAGTGTGCGTATTACATGTGAGAAGCCCAATGCTGCTAGGAGCAGTCATTCATCAAGACAGATTCAATATTTTTAAAATTCCTATTGTAAGAGCGCTTTCATAATGCGGTTAACACTGCCCCCATCCATTTCTTTTTAGGATCATCCTCATTTTTGACAAGATCACTCCAGGCCTTGTAAACCTAGTTTGTTGGATATTAACACTCCCAGAATAACTTTTCAAGGTTATGTCACCTGAGGATTCTTCTTTGTGGGAGGTCACTTGATTTCTCCTTTAAGGCAGCTTTCCACCTGCTTGGCACTCCCTCAGATAGTCACGGATCTTGCCCCATGAGTGAAAATCCTTCCTCTTTATTAATGCAATGAATTTCCTTCACCTTGGAGAATTAAAAAAAAAACAACCCTAAAATTAAAGGCTGGGATCCCAGTAACCACCGTTTCTCCCCCTCCCACCCCACCCCCCCCCCCCCGCCAGCAGCAGCGTAATTGTACTGCGTCTAAGTGCTTTCTGTGTTGACACACCATTCTTCATATTTCTCTTTAACATTTAATTGCTTCCCACAGTAGGGACAATGGTTTGCCCCCGACCTACTGTGTCTACAAAGACACAGGTCTGGTAGGAAAGAGATTTCTTCAATTTAATTAATCGTTTTTATAGCCAGCCGCTTCAAATGAACTGCACACACAACCTGAGCTGTGCTAGGGTGGGAGGGAGCAGTTAAAAACTACACTGTCAGTTTCCATAGAGTAGGTGAACACAGTTTCATTAAAAGCTCTTCAGCACCTTGGGCCAGATCTTCAGCTGCCAAGTCAATGGAGCTATTCCAGTTTATACGGCAGAGGAGCTGGTCCACTTATATAAGCTGTTGTAAAAGCAAGTGTAAGCAGAGTCAGGATGAGCTCCACCCTGACATCTGGTGGTGAGGTGTGGCAAGTTGTGGAAAAGAACTTCAGGGGCTGATCTCATTTGCATAGTCACACCCACCCCGCCTAGAATGAGGCCATAGCTGCCCAAATGGTCACTTTGGCAGCTGTGGGATCCCCAGTGTCTCTGTTATTGGGGCAGGAAGAATAAATTGTTATTACCCTGATTATGGGAATCAAGGACAGTGGAACTGTATGCTGGAGGGACTCGCCATCAATTAAGTAGCACTTGCTAGGCAAGGGTTCCAAAACTCTGAATGGAGAGAGGCTGGGGACAGGTATTAATACTTGGTGGTATAGGGCCCCTGGTGAGGGCCTTACATGCTAATTGCACTGCCTCCTCTCTCCACTGTGGAATATCAGAGCTAATTTTGATTCCTTTAGGAGTCTAGTTACAGGCTGCGGAGCTGAATTTGCTTTGGGCTAAGGGTGCACCAGCACTGAAGCTCCCCTACTACAAGCTGAAGTCACAAAAGAGCTGAACTGACTAAGAGCGGAAATCACTGAGCATTGTGTTAAGTCGTGGGGGAGCCTGAAGATATATGGTGCAGCAGTTTGCGGGATGGCGAGCAGAGCATTTTGCAGGACGGCTGGCAGAGCAGAGCATTGCAGTTTGTGGGACGGCGAGCAGAGCAGCTTGTGGAGCAGAGCGGTTTGTTGGATGCCTAGAGCAGCTCATGGGGCGGCTGGCAGAGCGGAGCCCCATGGAAAGGTGGGGCCATCAGCTTTGGACCATGTAAGGTGCCCCTTAAGCCTCCCCCCCCCGGCCAATCTCCAGCCAGGTTGGGAGGTAAAACTCTGCAGATAAAGTTTCGAACTCTGGGGCTGCCCTGACCAGGGACAGAGACTTTTGGGTCATTGGACTTTTGGGACTTTGGGTGATTTTGATTTGCTGGACTTAAGAACCAAAGGGAAAGGACATGGCCCAATTTGCTTGGGGTGGGTTTTTTGCTCATGGGTTGTGTTATGAATCCTGTTGGTGGTGTTTCCCCAACATAATGCCACATTGTTTCTCTCTGTTATTAAAAGGCTTTTTGCTACACTCAGACTCTGTGCTTGCGAGAGGGGAAGTATTGCCTCTTGGAGGCGCCCAGCGGGGGTGGTATATATTTGTCCCAGGTCACTGGGTGGTGGCTCGAGCCGGTTTGCATTGTGTTATTGGAATGGATCCCCTAGATACTGAACCCGGCCCTTGTTGCTGCCAACTCTGACGGGCAGAAGGGTTACACAAGCAAGAGTGTTCACTGAGCATTCCAGGGTGGGTGAGGCCTTGGTCTCCCAGCCAGAACTTACAAAGGGGTTAAGAGGGGAATGGAGCCCCACACTACTCATCTCTGCTGTTCAGTGGCAGAATAATAGAAGTTGCTCTGACCTCCAGCTCTTATGCTTCATTCAACAGCTTTTGACCTGCATTGAGCCGCTACTGAAGATGGGGAGCAGCAATACAGCTCTTCCCTTTTTCCCTGGTTTGGCTAAGCCTAGGACATGTGTCAGGCTCTCTGTTCCCTCCCTTGATGGCAGCCCTGGGAAAGGGGTTTGTGGAGAAAGTGAACACAGTGAGCTTTTTAGAATGGAGGCTACTGGCTTCATTGCTGGCCCTCAGGAAGACCTGTTAAATCAGCGAGCAGGCTCTGTAGTCTTCAGCTCTGTGGCAGGAACAGAGCCGTTTGTCCCAGCCATGTCATCACACAGGCCCCCAAGGCGTGAAATCCTACCGAGGACCTGAAGTGTGCGTGGCACACTGAAAGACTGAAATTGGGAGCTTTCCTTGAATGACAAGTTTCCTCTGGCTGACGAGGGATGCCAGTAGCCGTCAGACGGAGTCAGTGTCTCAACTGATATAAGAGGGCTTTGAAGATGTGAACATGAGCAGGTAGAAAAGAGGCAGGCTCTTTATGTCTGGAACTAACTTCCCCATGAAGGACAGGGCTTCAGGAAAGGAAAAACCATTTTAGGCAGGGTCAGGATTGGAGGAAAAACCACACTCATGTTGAGCAACTAGCCCTGCCTGCCTGTTGCTTAGGGTGAGAGTTTAATTCTCTGTTTCCCTTTTAAGGCCTGCCTCAGAGTGCACCTGTGGAGACTTTAATGAGCAGGATTTCTGCTGCACCTCTGCTGCTCTCAGTGTTTTGGCTTGACAGCACTATTGTCAGAATCAATACCATGAATAACGTACTGCTGGAATCCAATAATAATTTAAAAAATAACCCTTTGGAAGGAAGCACATTCTCCACTGTCCCCAAGTGAATTAGAACTTCATTTCTCTTCAACATACTTCATTTTTTAATTGGTAAAGTTAACAGAAAAGTGCTGATCCTAAGAGTGAGGGGAATTATGCAGAAGGTTGACATGGAAAGTGAAACAATTTTGCCTTTCTCCTGGAACAGAACCTGTTTTCTCTACAGCCTATAAATGTTCCCCACACTCCCCAGAAGCATCACAAATAGCATCCTTGCTGACAACCTCAGCAGACAGGACAAGGAATGAGGCCCTTATCCTGCAAGTTGCTGGGCATCCTCAGTTCTCACTGACTTCAGTGGGGCTTGTTTGAAGTGCTCAGCACCTTGCTGGGTCACTCCCTGACTAGGGGTGGAGACCACACTACACTCAGCTGTGGATGTGTGATCCCATTGGGTTGGGATTGAAGCACACAGGTGGGAGAAGTTTGCCCTGTGGTTGCTCATACATTTCCTGTTCTATGGATAAATGGAAGATTTCAGTCTCCATGGCCATCAATTAAAAAAACCAAAACAACCTCCCCATGAAACAAATCATCCTTTAAATGAATAAACCTAGAAAAAAAATGTACACCAAGAAGAGTTTTTACCCTCAAAAGGGAGGGGAGCCAGACACTCCATAAAATTCACCAGGGCCTCTGCTATTGCCACTGATTTTTACATGGAAGGTGCTCAGATGCTCCAGTGGTGGGTGGCAGGATAAAACCCCAGGATAGAAAAATCTTCCCCTCAAGTGATAGTGTTCTAACCAAGTCTCTTTGGAAAGTCATGGGGATCGTTGCTGAGTGCTGTTAAGGGCTAGGAGTGCTTTAGTTAGAAACAGGATGAACTTTGTCAGAAACATTCGGGGCATCAAAATGTGATCACCCATCGGAAAGGGCAGCTATTGTGTAAAATCAACAAACCTGGCCTGAGGAAGACAGGGAGATTGGATAAAGTGTGGAGTCACTCTCACAACAAATGTATATCATGCCTTCTACCATGAGTACCACTCTGGCTTGTAATCACTGTTGCTCACTAACTTTGTACTGCCCTGTCCTACTCTCCTCCTCACCACTGAAAAGCTCTGAGTCTGAATGCCTTTAACAGTTAAAGTAGTATTCAACAGATGTATAAGTATCCTTTATGGACAGATGCATTTAGGACTTGGAAATATCCTCATGCCCCATCTCAAAGACCTCTTATAACCTTTTGTTCTTATGCAGTCAAACTCTACTCACCTACCTCATTCCGAATTCCTACTGAGGACATGGAAATGTTGCATGGCATAGGAGAGCAGGACTTTGCCTACAGAGCATGCACAAGTCCTATTTTCTTTCTCACTTCAGGGAGAGGGGGAATCCAAACAAAGTCAATCCATTGAGCTGAAGTATTTAAATGGGAGTGTTATCCAGGCAATTTTTTTCCTCGCTACCTGTCACCTAACCTGCCCCACATTGGGTGCCAAGGGTTGGCCTACCTGATCTTGCATGTGGTGTAATGCACACTGTTGTGGGTAGTATATGTGGTCCAATTGCCTTACAGTAGATAGAATCAGACCTGCTTCAAGGTCCATCCATTTGTGGTTGTCCAGCGAGAAGCCTTGTGCTACTGGCAAACAGTGAACTGAAAACATAAAAACATTTAGAAACCAAATGTCAGGACATTGGCAAACTGATGCCTATTATTAGTATCTATTGTTTGTATTATTGTAATGCCTCTGGACCCCATTGTGCTAGATGCTGTACAAACACAGAACTAAAAGATGGTCCCTGATCTAAAGAGCTTACAGCCTAAGTCTAAGACAAGATCTAGCAGATGGATAAAGATGGGGGAGTGCAAGGATACAATGAGCCAGTACTGGTCAGCATAATCAACAGTGGTCTCAGCATACCAGCTGCCTAACCACTGTCCAGGTTTTGTAGGCATGTGACAAAGGAGAGATTTAAGGAGGAATTTGAAGGAGGGCAGTGAAGAGGCTTTGCAAATATTTATGGGGAGATCTTCTCAAGCAGGAGGGGCAGAATGGGAAGTGTCTAGTCAACCTGTAGAACTCACTGCTGCAGGGCAGTTTTGAGTATGTCAGGCAAGCAGGATTTATGATAAGGATAATCAAATCTCATGCTTCAGAGTGTATCCTGTGCTCTAGAAAGATGAGAGAAGTTTTTCTTTCTCACCCAAAGAGTATTACAAAATGGTTTAAAACCTTCCTGACACACCATCTGTTGGTCCATGCCTGGGAAGGAATCTGGTTTAGATCAACCAAGGGTCTGATCTGTCAGTGCAGTTTCTGTGAAGATTCCCTGTTCGTTCAAATGCTGTAGGCCTTTTGGGTTTGATTTATGAGTTGGCATCTCAATGCTACACATGTGCTTAGTTCTCTGTGCATGTGACTCTGCTATACATAGCAATTGATTGTTATATGTGGTCTCTTTTTGAGATCTGTCCAATGCCATTAGAAAGACATGTTCTCACTGTCTTTGAGAAAACAGTTTTATTGTATTGGGGGAGGGAATGTACATTTAAAAGTGAAACATCATTGAAATATGGTCTCCAGTGCTGACGACTCAAACATTTTAAAATAAAATATAAAGCCGATTTTAAAATGTAGCTCTGTTGCACTAAACCAGAATGACCTCTACATTTCAAAGAGAGCAGTGTATCACTTGTCAATGTTTCTCATTCTCATGACTTCAGATTGCAGTTCTTCATTGCAAGCATGGCTTTGTGAAGCACGGCAGACTGCGTAGCCGTGTCTACCTTTTGCATCCGATGAAGTGAGCTGTAGCTCATGAAAGCTTATCCTCAAATAAATGGGTTAGTCTCGAAGGTGCCACAAGTCCTCCTTTTCTTTTTGCGCATACAGACTAACATGGCTGCTACTGTGAAACCTGCCTTTTGTAAGTGATGGTTCAGCTCATGAGAGATGTGGTCTAAGTGTTTGTGACTTGCAAGTCCTCCATAAAACTGAATATCTTGAGTGCGACTGCAAGAGGTCTGGAGGTGGGAGCAGGTGTAGCTAAGGGTATGTCTACACTACGAAATTAGGTCGAATTTATAGAAGTCGTTTTTTTTGAAATCGGTTTTATATATTCGAGTGTGTGTGTCCCCACAGAAAATGCTCTAAGTGCATTAAGTGCATTAACTCGGCGGAGCGCTTCCACAGTACCGAGGCAAGCGTCGACTTCTGGAGCGTTGCACTGTGGGTAGCTATCCCACAGTTCCCGCAGTCTCCGCTGCCCATTGGAATTCTGGGTTGATATCCCAATGCCTGATGGGGCTAAAACATTGTCGCGGGTGGTTCTGGGTACATATCGTCAGGCCCCCGTTCCCACCCTCCCTCCCCCCGTGAAAGCAAGGGCAGACAATCATTTCGCGCCTTTTTTCCTGAGTTACCTGTGCAGACGCCATACCACGGCAAGCATGGAGCCCGCTCAGGTAACCGTCACCCTATGTCTCCTGGATGCTGGCAGACGCGGTACGGCATTGCTACACAGTAGCAGCAACCCATTGCCTTCTGGCAGCAGACGGTGCAATACGACTGGTAGTCGTCCTCGTCGTGTCCGAGGTGCTCCTGGCCACGTCGGCTGGGAGCGCCTGGGCAGACATGGGCGCAGGGACTAAATTTGGAGTGACTTGACCAGGTCATTCTCTTTAGTCCTGCAGTCCTATTGAACCGTCTTATGGTGAGCGGGCAGGCGATACGGACTGCTAGCAGTCGTACTGTACCATCTTCTGCCAGGCAGGCAAGAGATGAGGATTGCTAGCAGTCGTATTGTACCATCTTATGCCAGGCAGGCAAGAGATGAAGATGGCTAGCAGTCGTACTGTACCATCTTCTGCCAAGCAGCCATGAGATGTGGATGGCATGCAGTCCTTCTGCACCGTCTGCTGCCAGCCAAAGATGTAAAGGATAGATGGAGTGGGTCAGAACAAGAAATAGACCAGATTTGTTTTGTACTCATTTTCCTCCTCCCCTGTCTAGATCACACTGCAGTCAGTCACAGAGAAGGCGCAGCGAGGTTAATCTAGCCATGTATCAATCAGAGGCCAGGCTAACCTCCTTGTTCCAATAACAACGATAACTTTGGTGCACCATTTCTTATTGGAACCCTCCGTGCAGTCCTGCCTGAAATACTCCTTGATGTACAGGCACACCCTTTGTTGATTTTAGCTCCCTGAAGCCAACCCTGTAAGCCGTGTCGTCAGTCGCCCCTCCCTCCGTCAGAGCAACGGCAGACAATCGTTCCGCGCCTTTTTTCTGTGCGGACGCCATACCAAGGCAAGCATGGAGGCCGCTGAGCTCATTTTGGCAATTAGGAGCACATCAACCACCACACGCATTATCCAGCAGTATATGCAGCACCAGAACCTGGCAACGCGATACCGGGCGAGGAGGCGACGTCAGCGCGGTCCCGTGAGTGATCAGGACATGGACACAGATTTCTCTGAAAGCATGGGCCCTGCCAATGCATGCATCATGGTGCTAATGGGGCAGGTTCATGCTGTGGAACGCCGATTCTGGGCTCGGGAAACAAGCACAGACTGGTGGGACCGCATAGTGCTGCAGGTCTGGGACGATTCCCAGTGGCTGCGAAACTTTCGCATGCGTAAGGGCACTTTCATGGAACTTTGTGACTTGCTTTCCCCTGCCCTGAAGCGCATGAATACCAAGATGAGAGCAGCCCTCACAGTTGAGAAGCAAGTGGCGATAGCCCTGTGGAAGCTTGCAACGCCAGACAGCTACCGGTCAGTTGGGAATCAATTTGGAGTGGGCAAATCTACTGTGGGGGCTGCTGTGATGCAAGTAGCCCACGCAATCAAAGATCTGCTGATATCAAGGGTAGTGACCCTGGGAAATGTGCAGGTCATAGTGGATGGCTTTGCTGCAATGGGATTCCCTAACTGTGGTGGGGCTATAGACGGAACCCATATCCCTATCTTGGCACCGGAGCACCAAGCCGCCGAGTACATAAACCGCAAGGGGTACTTTTCAATAGTGCTGCAAGCTCTGGTGGATCACAAGGGACGTTTCACCAACATCAACGTGGGATGGCCGGGAAAGGTGCATGACGCTCGCATCTTCAGGAACTCTGGTCTGTTTCAAAAGCTGCAGGAAGGGACTTTATTCCCAGACCAGAAAATAACTGTTGGGGATGTTGAAATGCCTATATGTATCCTTGGGGACCCAGCCTACCCCTTAATGCCATGGCTCATGAAGCCGTACACAGGCAGCCTGGACAGTGGTCAGGAGCTGTTCAACTACAGGCTGAGCAAGTGCAGAATGGTGGTAGAATGTGCATTTGGACGTTTAAAGGCGTGCTGGCGCAGTTTACTGACTCGCTTAGACCTCAGCGAAACCAATATTCCCACTGTTATTACTGCTTGCTGTGTGCTCCACAATATCTGTGAGAGTAAGGGGGAGATGTTTATGGCGGGGTGGGAGGCTGAGGCAAATCGCCTAGCTGCTGGTTACGCGCAGCCAGACACCAGGGCAGTTAGAAGAGCACAGGAGGGCGCGGTACGCATCAGAGAAGCTTTGAAAACCAGTTTCATGACTGGCCAGGCTACGCTGTGAAAGTTCTGTTTGTTTCTCCTTGATGAAACCCCCCGCCCCTTGGTTCACTCTACTTCCCTGTAAGCTAACCACCCTCCCCTCCTCCCTTTAATCACCGCTTGCAGAGGCAATAAAGTCATTGCTGCTTCACAGTCATGCATTCGTTATTCATTCATCACACAAATAGGGAGATGACTACCAAGGTATCCCAGGAGGGGTGGTGGAGGAGGGAAGGAAAATGCCACACAGCACTTTAAGCACAGCACTTTAAAAGTTTACAACTTTAAAATTTATTGAATGACAGCCTTCTTTTTTTTTGGGCAATCCTCTGTGGTGGAGTGGCTGGTTGGCCGGAGGCCCCCCCACCGCGTTCTTGGGCGTCTGGGTGTGGAGGCTATGGAACTTGGGGAGGAGGGCGGTTGGTTACAGAGGGGCAGCAGTGGCAGTCTGTGCTCCAGCTGCCTTTGCTGCAGCTCAACCATACACTGGAGCATTCTGGTTTGGTCCTGCAGCAGCCTCAGCATTGAATCCTACCTCCTCTCATCACGCTGCCGCCACATTTGAGCTTCAGCCCTGTCTTCAGCCCGCCACTTACTCTCTTCAGCCCGCCACCTCTCCTCCCGGTCATTTTGTGCTTTCCTGCACTCTGACATTATTTGCCTCCACGCATTCGTCTGTGCTCTGTCAGTGTGGGAGGACAGCATGAGCTCGGAGAACATTTCATCGCGAGTGCGTTTTTTTTTCTTTCTAAGCTTCACTAGCCTCTGGGAAGGAGAAGATCCTGTGATCATTGAAACACATGCAGCTGGTGGAGAAAAAAAAAGGGACAGCGGTATTTAAAAAGACACATTTTATAAAACAGTGGCTACACTCTTTCAGGGTAAACCTTGCTGTTAACATTACATACATAGCACATGTGCTTTCGTTACAAGGTCGCATTTTGCCTCCTCCCACCACGTGACTACCCCCTCAACCTTCCCCCCTCCCTGTGGCTAACAGCGGCGAACATTTCTGTTCAGCCACAGGCAAACAGCCCAGCAGGAATGGGCTATACTGAGTGTCCCTGAAGAAAAGCACCCTATTTCAACCAGGTGACCATGAATTATATCTCACTCTCCTGAGGATAACACAGAGAGATAAAGAACGGATTTTGGTTGAATGCCAGCAAACATACACTGCAATGCTTTGTTCTACAGTGATTCCCGAGTATGTGTTACTGGCCTGGAGTGATAAAGTGTCCTACCATGAAGGACGAAATAAGGCTGCCCTCCCCAGAAACCTTTTGCAAAGGCTTTAGGACTACATCTAGGAGAACCGCAAATGCCAGGGCAAAGTAATCCTTTCACATGCTTGCTTTTAAACCATGTATAGCATTTTAAAAGGTACACTCACCAGAGGTCCCTTCTCCGCCTGCTGGGTCCAGGAGGCAGCCTTGGGTGGTTTCGGGGGGTACTGGCTCCAGGTCTAGGGTGAGAAACAGTTCCTGGCTGTCGGGAAAACCGGTTTCTCCGCTTGCTTGCTGTGAGCTATCTACAACCTCCTCCTCCTCATCATCTTCTTCGTCCCCAAAACCTGCTTCCGTATTGCCTCCATCTCCATTGAAGGAGTCAAACAACACGGCTGGGGTAGTGGTGGCTGAACCCCCTAAAATGGCATGCAGCTCATCATAGAAGCGGCATGTTTGGGGCTCTGACCCAGAGCGGCTGTTCGCCTCTCTGGTTTTCTGGTAGGCTTGCCTCAGCTCCTTCAGTTTCACGCGGCACTGCTTCGGGTCCCTGTTATGGCCTCTGTCCTTCATGCCCTGGGAGATTTTCACAAAGGTTTTGGCATTTCGAAAACTGGAACGGAGTTCTGATAGCACGGATTCCTCTCCCCAAACAGCGATCAGATCCCGTACCTCCTGTTCGGTCCATGCTGGAGCTCTTTTGCGATTCTGGGACTCCATCATGGTCACCTGTGCTGATGAGCTCTGCATGGTCACCTGCAGCTTGCCACGCTGGCCAAACAGGAAATGAGATTCAAAAGTTCGCGGTTCTTTTCCTGTCTACCTGGCCAGTGCATCTGAGTTGAGAGTGCTGTCCAGAGCGGTCAGAATGGAGCACTCTGGGATAGCTCCCGGAGGCCAATACCATCGAATTGTGTCCACAGTACCCCAAATTCGAGCTGGGAACGTCGATTTAAGCGCTAATCCACTTGTCAGGGGTGGAGTAAGGAAATCGATTTTAAGAGCCCTTTAAGTCGAAATAAAGGGCTTCACTGTGTGGACGGGTGCAGGTTTAAATCGATTTAACGTTGCTAAATTCGACCTAAAGTCCTAGTGTAGACCAGGGCTAGGAAACAGTGATTTAATTGGAAATTTGAATGGCCACAGAGATCAAATGGCCATTATATGCATTATGTAAAAGGGATTTTTTTAAAGAGAGGTCGTTCTTCTGGGGCCTAATTTAGTTTTAAAGATGAATATCAGATCCCAAAAATACAGAGGTGGTGAGAGAGAAATGGAAGGAACTGCCCCTTGTCCCATTTTAGCAGCCTGATCAGCTGTCTGCCATCTATTTCTCAGAATGCCAAACCAGAGAGAACTTCCCAGCACCTAAAATATGACCTATATAGTGCATATTTTGTTTCCTGTATTTCATCGTCAGATTCCTTGTGTTGTGCTCAGAATTGCTGCTGATAACCACGTAAAACACATTTTCCCCCTGAGGTCACATGCACAGGATGCGTCTGGCTCTTTTTTATTTGTAAGGATTATCGTGAGCTTTACTTTGCTCAATGCCAGCAAAGAGCCTTGAAAGAGTCCTTTGAATTAGACAAAAGTCTCTGAAAATTTAGAACAACTCCCGCCCCAACATTTGAGATGGAGGAGATGTATGTGATCTCTGCAAATAAACAGCTGCCTCATCCTTCTGTTTGTAGCTTTTATATTAGTGCCATCTGCATTGATTGGTCGGGGGGGGGGGGATTGCTTCAAAAATGTGGCAATGTACATGGGTTGATAGTTACCCCTCTGAATCCCTCCCTGTTCCTTTGTAGATGGGACCATTTCTCATGGTGGGTTGTTGCTTTGGGGCATACTGTCAGGGGCCACTGCATTACAGTCCCATGTGTTGGGAGATAGATTCTGTCCCCTCTCACCAAAATCTGCAGGGTTCCCCCCTCACACATACACTGAATTGTTTTACAGAAGGGTGGAGGTGAGTTTCATCCCATAATCATACAGAATGTTGTTAAGAACCTGGATTCTATAATGAAGGAAGGTCCTGTACTGACTTTGAAAGAGGGAGTGCGTGTTGCATCCTGAAGTGAAATCCTGGCCCTGTTGAAGTCAAATAGGAGATAACCCATTGATATCAATAGAGCCTGGATTTTACCCCTGGGTTTTTCTAAGTCCTGCATAGCCTGTGACTTGTACTTAAAATAAAATAAAAGCAAAGTTAAATCCTCATGGTTGTCTCCTAACTTCAGACACACTCGCTGTCTTGTGAAACTGGTTTATGCACATGTGCATAGCCGAATGCAGCCCTTGGTGATACAAGAGCCAGCATGTCTGAGGGCTGGGCTGAGTACTTCATTGGCTTCTGAACCCCAGCCCCCTTCTGACCCAGCACCTCTCCTGTCAGAGCTCCTGGGTTCTGTTCCCACCTCTGTCTCTCTGTGCCTTCAAGTTCCCCATTGATAAAAGTCTATGGCCCTAGTCTCTGTTGTACTGTGGCCCCTTTATGATGGCTCTTCACGAGAGGCATTAGCTAAGAACTGGTGTCGCCATATCTAGGAAAAAGAAAAGGAGTACTTGTGGCACCTTAGAGACTAACAAATTTATTTGAGCATAAGCTTTCGTGAGCTACAGAATGCATCTGATGAAGTGAGCTGTAGCTCACGAAAGCTTATGCTCAAATAAATTGGTTAGTCTCTAAGGTGCCACAAATCCTCCTTTTCTTTTTATGGATACAGACTAACACGGCTGCTACTCTGAAACCTGCCATATCTAGGCTCTTCCAAACAGGGACTACATGATGGAGGTGCTTTTTCTTTTTTTAGTGAAGTTTTTAGCTTGGTTGTAGAGAAAAGCTTGAAAATGGAACCCAGAAGGCACAGAAAAAGACCCCCACATACATTATTTTTTTTAATCTCATGGGTTTGTTGTTGTTTTGTTTTTTGCAGGGATGGCCGGGGGGCAGGCACTGTCTCCTGACTGTTGAATGCTTGAAACTGCTAACACTTACAAAACCCTGTTGGTAATAATCAGGAGATGGTGCATGGCAGAAGCATTGGTTTTGTGTGCAAGCCACTTATTTATTTGTTTATTCATTAGTACATTAGAGCCTGTACATCATGAAACTTAATGTCTGTAAAGTGTTTTGAGCTCCTCGGGTGAAAGGGGTATATTTATGCCAAGTCTGGCTTTTAATCATTATTATTGTTTACTATGTATCATTCCTTAAAGGCAGTTTGACTTCCACTCGAACAAGATCTCCCATTAAACTGTTCCTGTCAAAATATTTTTTAAACCCTTTTATTTACCCATCAACAAGCCACACAGTTGCTTAAGAAACCATTTTTTCTGCTTAGTGAGGAAATACCTCCAAAACTGTATCAACAGGGTCACCTGGATACCTGTAAACGAGGTCCAGGATCAGCAGTGGTCATTAACAAGATGCTATTTGGCTAGTGGTAGTCTAAAGACTGAACGAGCTAGCACATTGCTGGCTGCACTGCCCTCAGTATTATGGAAATCCTGTAGTGACTGTTAAACCTATCACTACCATAGGCAAATATAAGCAAAGAGAAGCATCTTAACAGGGTCTGGACTTAGCTTTTCCATTTACAAAATAATCACTCCAACTCTAGGAACTTCATTACTAGCAGAATTCTGATCTCCGTTGCCCTAATCCAGATTAGCGCTACTGATTTTAGTGGAGTTACTTCAGATTTATGCTGGTGTACCGGATCAGAATCTGGCTCCGTTTTTTTTGTCACTGACCTTTAGACCAATCAGTTCTTTTAATCGAGTGTCTCTCCTTCAGTGCAGATGGTTGTTGTAAAAGAAAGACTCTGTAGTTCTGTAACGCGCATTAATGCTAAAGTCTGCTCCTAATCTGCAGCTCATCTTTAAACCTACAACTGCTGGAGCTCCCTTTGTGCAAGATATATCCTATGCAAGGAGTTAACTGCATATGCAACTTTCAGCAAGATTATAAACCCTCCTGTAATGCTGGTGGCTCCTTAAGAGTTCTCCTCCTCCACTCCCACTCTGCTGCTGCTGCTGTTCTGAAAGCACATTATATAGATCTGTTTCTATCTGGTTGAAGCCACTGAGTTACTTAATCAGATTGACCTGATTTACTCTTATCAATTTCTTTAATGAGGTGCGGAGGTCGGCTTTTAGCCATTACTCTTATTAAAAAGTTTATTTTGGGAAAATCTTTGTGCCAGATGGAACCTGCATGAGCCACTCAGCTTGCTGGATGGCTGATCCTTATTAATTAGTAAAGAAGTCAAGAAAAAATAAAACTGCAGCCAGTCAGAAATGAGCTTCTCTATAAAGGTACATTACAGGAGGCTCAGAATAGAGATCAAGAGGTGTTAGGTGCCTAAATACCTTTTGACCATCTGGGTGCATTTGACCTGCAGGAATGGAGTGTGTTCAGCTGCTCCATGGTGTTCCATGGAATTGATCCTGCGGAAGAGGTGGAATGTCAAGGGTGGGGAGATGTATGTTCTAATCTAGATAAACACTGGAATGCGTTACCTAGGGAGGTGGTGGAATCTCCTTCCTTAGATATTTTTAAGGTCAGGCTTGACAAAGCACTGGCTGGGATGATTTAGTTGGGGATTGGTCCTGCTTTAAGCAGGGGGTTGGACTAGATGACCTCCTGAGGTCCCTTCCAACCCTGATATTCTGTGATTCTATGAACTGTTTTCTGGTGGTAGTCTATTATATTGGCAAAGTGTCTGTCAAGTCCCACTCGAGAGGTAGATCTTCTAGAAGACAACAACCAACTACTACCACTAGTTAGTGGAGTTACTCCTTCAGGATCAGTATAGGGGTTGAGGTCTGTACTGCAGTGCTGAATATCTCAACATTGCCATTGAGCCAAGTGGTAGGAGAGATCATTACAGAAAGCACATAGATTCTGATCTGTTACACTGATGTGAATTCACAGTAACTCCATTACAGCCAATGGATTTACTCCAGATTTACATTGGTGTAAATGAAATCAGAATCTGGATCCTGATGTCTATTTAGGACCCTGTCTTTATGCAGAAATAAGGGAAGACTATGTCTTTAAAATCTGTTCTATCAGCAAGCTATAGTTCTGACTCTCTCAGTTACACCTGTCTCCATCAGACAGACCTGTGTAGCACCTTCTCCCAAAGCAGAGGATTTCATTGCTGGACAGATGCAGGGGGGTGTTTTTGCCTTTCTCTTTCTCTGCTTCATATATCATTGCTAAAGGCAGGATACTAGCCAAGGTGAAGTGTGGGTTTGTTCATTTAGTGTGATGGAAATAAAGTCCATTCAATGGAATGTTGTCACAGAATAAATGTCTCCTGCTCTGAAAAATAAAACTTCTCTGGGTCTGTCACTACCACTTCAGCCATCCAGCAGATGTGATGACAGTGTGTTCATCTGGTAGAAGAGTGGGGAGGAACCCCTAAGATGACTCTTGCACAATAGATGCCTTGTATATAACAAGTCAGATTTTAAGGAGGGGGGGAGGGCGGGAAGAGGAATGCATGGCCCAGTGGTCAGTACTAACAGTTCTGTTGCATGGGGGAGTGGGGAAGAAGGGGGCTGGATATGGGGAGCATGCAATCCACTCCTCCTGCATACAGCATGGCCATCTGTGGGGGCATCCTGCATCCAGCCTCGGATGAGCGAGAGAGAGAAAATGGCCCAAGATCTACAACAGAGTGGGTCAAACTTCTCAAGCCCTCATTCCTCACGTGGGTGGGGGGGGGGCATTTGTGGGCTACAGGTTACTATTATCTGGGTTTCATGGCCCTGATTCAGCATGGTGCTTAAGCACATGCTTAACTCTAAGCATGTGAGTAGCCCAATTCAGCGGGACTACCTATCTCCTTAAAGTTAGACATGTGCTTAAGCATGTTGCTAAATTGGACCAATATGCATAAAGTAACTGGATGCTTTTCAGGGTGGGAAGCAAGTGGTCTGTGGTCAGGATTCTCACATGTGATCTTGGATGCCTCTGATGCTGAGGGCCCAACCTAAGACACCTTACAGAGGCTTGATTTTCAGAAAGTGCAAGTGGACTCACAAAACCAACCAACCCCTTTCAGTCTTCCAGTTGGGCACCCCAACATTGAAGTCCCTAAAGTCACTGTTCTCTTCTGAAAACAATAGCCTTAACATTTAAATACTGAAAACATAGAGCTGTTTAAAGGGCCATATGGGCACTAGTATATCTGATTTGCAGACAATAATATTTAGCTGTGTCAAAATATCTGCATGTAGACTTTCTAAACTAACTAACAGTTGATACAGTCCAGACAGAGGGTAATGGAACTGTTCTTTTTGAGGGTATATCGGCCAGACAAGCCAAATCCTGCATTCCTTTGTTTAATTCTGGAAAACCACTCATTTCGGTCAAGGGGAAATTGGAGTGACGGTAGATTTTACCTCTTTCCTTTCATTTTCCTTTGTATGTAATATAATACCTTTTATTTTTGCCTGATATTTTATTAAAGGCACATCTGTAACTAATAACAGTTTGATATATATATATAAAAAGAACTAGCTTTGATAGAAATTATATTTGAATGTTACTTAAATAATGAATGGGGATGCCATATTTATTAAAATTTGAACAAAACCTGTATACCTCTTTTGATGGATGTGGCCAACAGCCATTAAAATACAGTGAGAATTCTTGTTCAGAGATTCACAATGACTGAAAATAAAACTTTTGAGTGTTTGCTGCTAAGTATGCTGCATTTACAAAAAGGATTCATTCAGTAGCTAGGATAGATGACTGTTGCTGAGGAGTCAGAGAAAAATGACTACAATTCACTTTTTTCTGATCCTTTGTCTTATATTTAAGGGTTTCATTTATCACTTGAGGGGTGTGGGTGTTTATCATTTGTTATAATTAAAAGAAAATCAGCTCATAAAATCTAAGGAGGGTGGTTTAGAATTTGGGGCCAGACCCTCTGGTGAATTGGCCTAGCTCCATTGATTTACATCCACTTGAGGGTGTTTTTACACCAGTCTGATTTACACTCACTGAGGGACTGACCCCTTTTATTATTTTTTTTTTAATGTTTTTTGGAGCTCCTCTGTCTCTCTCCTTAGACCAACACTGAGGAAAAGGCATACTGTTACAAAACACGTTCACTAACATGACATAATAAAAGACTTAGCACCCAGGGTGCAAGGGGCAACTCTTTCCTAAGAACATGTCGGCTGACTGAAGTTAATCTTGGGGTCTCAGCTGGGATTAGCCATGACCAGCTAACATGACTCTGGGTTTACTCACAACCGACTCGCACATTTTTAAACATGACTGTTTTTGTTTACTCCAAGGGCAAAATCATGTATACCGTTATGTCCCCGATGCATTTCTCCAGCCAGGCAAGGCCTCAGTCGCTTCTCATGACCCTGTCAACCTTTAAGTAGCATGGCTCCATAATGGTTTAAACAATTTTTTTCCCAGCCAACAAAACCCAGAGTTTAGTGATGGAAATTACCTATTGGGTCATCTAGTCTATTCCCCAGCCCATCTTTACATATTTACTAGTTATAAAATTGCCAGGGAATGTTTACAGACTGTTTTCTCTCTAGCAGCCTCTGCCTGGAGCCTCCAGTATTTAGATAACTGGCGTATGAATGTTGTGGTTGTCTCTAACAAGTTTTTCCCAGCACCTTGAAGTGAGGAGAAAATAGTACTGTATAACCGTCTTATTAGCATGTAGTGGAGAAAATTACTTTGCTTAGACAGTAGTGAGTAGAAAACGTATTAACTGTATGTTCTTGTACCTTATACCTATCAAAGCTAATACTATATCTCTACTATTTGTAGAGGGAGGGTGGTACATTGGCTAAGACACTGGCATGAAATTCAGGAGATTTATGGATTCTACTCACTGCTTTGATCCATGACCTTAAACGTTTTAGATAGCACCTGCTATACTATACTTAACACAGTCTCTTACTATGTGTTTGTACAGAACCTAGCACAATGGGGCTCAGAGATAGGTCAAGGCTTCTAGGTGCTACTGTAATACAAACAATAATCTGATCTTTGTCAGATGTGCATTACAGCAATGGAATCTAAGGAGACAGATACCCAGCTGGGGTAAATCACTGTAGCTTCACTGAAGTCTAAGGGTCTGGCATGCAGTTTCTACTCAGTTTTTCATACATTTTGGAGAGAGGATACAGTCTGTCTCCTTGACAGCATTTTCCCCATTCCCCATGTATAATTCTGATTTGGCAATGGAAGCTTCAAGTCGCATGTCCTTTTGTGCATTAATCAGGATAAAGTGCCTAATTATTTCCCTGATTAAATTTTGTGATTAAGTGTTCTATAATTGTCTGCAGGGTTTAGGCTTTTGACTATTACTCATAATTGAGTTGGTGGATCATCTTGTCAGGATTCAGGTAGTGTGGAGTTGATTCAGTCTTTCTTATGTGGAAATGGTTCACATCAATACGTGTGTTTAAACTCCACAGAATGTTAGGTTCCTTTTTTTTTTTTGCTGAGGGAAGTCTAAAAATTTACCAGGAACAGGGTTGCACAGCTATCTAGGTGAAGAAGGTTGATAAGAAGATGACCTCCTGAGGTCCCTTCCAACCCTGATATTCTATGATCATAGTTAGGTTGATGTAAGCAGCCTTGCATGGACTTAACTATGTAGTGTAAACCAGACCTAACTGCTGCTGGGGAAGGATAGCTTGGTGGTTTGAGCATTGGCCTGCTAATCTCAGGGTTGTGAGTTCAATCCTTGAGGGGGCCATTTGGGATCTGGGGCAAAAATCGGGGATTGGTCCTGCTTTAAGCAGGGGGTTGGACTAGATGACCTCCTGAAGTCCCTTCCAACCCTGATGTTCTATGATTCTAAGGGCGTGTGTGTGTTTTTTGTGGGTGCACGCATGTGTGTCCGTCTGCATGTGTTGTATATTATTTCTTTGTTTTTGGAATTCCTAGAGAGGAGGAAGTAGCTTGAAGGTCTGGAAGTTGTTCAATTTAGAGGAATGTATATATTCCACAAATCCTAATCCAAACCACAGGAAAACACACAGAATAGGAGAGTGGAGATTCACTTCCCTGACTGGGAAGCTACAGAATGTTTAGAGCCAGGGAAGGAACAATTTTAGAGGGAATTGAGTTGAATTGCTTATCTTTTCCTGCCCTCTCCAAACAAATCACTGATACATTTTAAACCATTTTCCTTCACTATGTGAATGAATAGTGCTAAATTACAACCAAATGCTCATTCAAACAAAAACGGGGTGGTCTACAAGTCAAGTTTTGTTTGGGGAGGCTTGTGTTGATTGGACCTGATGACAAGAACATCCAGTGGTGAATGTGTAAGGATGAAATCTACTAAAATAAAGAGCATATGGCAATGCAACCTGACAGGCTAAATCCTAAAGGGCAGTTGACATGAAGCCAATAGGTGCTCTTGTTTTGAATAACTGCTGTGCGACATGAAATCAAACTGCCAGGCCAAATACTTAACACTAAGCACTGGCACGTTTGCTCTCTCTGGTGGGCATCGATAGGC
The DNA here is from genome assembly GCF_965140295.1 of Lepidochelys olivacea. Taxonomy (NCBI): domain Eukaryota; kingdom Metazoa; phylum Chordata; order Testudines; family Cheloniidae; genus Lepidochelys; species Lepidochelys olivacea. The sequence continues at coordinate 15,808,497 of NC_140412.1, forward strand.
AAACGGTGCAGTACCACTTTAGTATGTGCAGTGGCTTTCGCACAAACTGTTTACTTTCCAGAATTAAATAATCCAGGATAAAGATTGGTCAAGAAAGTTGCTTTGCCTTCTTGTATTTAAATGCTGCTTCCTAGACGGTTCAATAGGAAGCCATGGGAGAGGATGGGCTCTTTCAAAGCAGTTATGGACAGAAATTCACCTCTGATGTAAGAGTGTACAAAACAATTGAAGCAAATGGAGTTGTGCCCGCTTATACCAGCAGTGACCATTTCCGTCATCTCAAATGGATGATTGAGACTGATGACTACTAGGAATTGGGCATCCAAGTCCCATAGGTGGCTTTAATGCATGATCAAAGCAGAACAAGGCACTGTCATAAATATAAAGGGAAGGGTAAGCACCTTTAAAATCCCTCCTGGCCAGAGGAAAAACCCTTTCACCTGTAAAGGGTTAAGAAGCTAGGATAATCTCGCTGGCACCTGACCAAAATGACCAATGAGGAGACCAGATACTTTCAAAGCTGGAGGGGGGGAGAAACAAAGGCTCTCTCTGTCTGTGTGATGCTTTTGCTGGGAACAGAAAAGGAATGGAGTCTTAGAACTTAGTAAGTAATCTAGCTAGATATGCGTTAGATTCTGTTTTGTTTAAATGGCTGATAAAATAAGTTGTGCTGAATGGAATGTATATTCCTGTTTTTGTGTCTTTCTGTAACTTAAGTTTTTGCCTAGAGGGATTCTCTATGTTTTGAATCTGATTGCCCTGTAAGGTATTTACCATCCTGATTTTACAGAGGTGATTCTTTTACTTTTTTTCTTCAATTAAAATTCTTTTAAGAAACTGAATGCTTTTTCATTGTTCTTAAGATCCAAGGGTTTGGGTCTGTGTTCACGTATGCAAATTGGTGGCGATTTTTATCAAGCCTTCTCCAGGAAAGGGGGTGTAGGGTTTGGGGAGGATTTTTGGTGTAAAGACGTTTCCAAGCGGGCTCTTTCCCTGTTATATTTGTTAGACGCTTGGTGGTGGCAGCAATAAAGTCCAGGGACAAAAGGTAAAATAATTTGTACCTTGGGGAAGTTTTAACCTAATCTGGTAAAAATAAGCTTAGGGGGTTTTCATGCAGGTCCCCACATCTGTACCCTAGAGTTCAGAGTAGGGAAGGAACCTTGACAGACACTATGAGGCATTTTAAGTGACTGTTTACCCTAATGTCCCTGCACAAAAATACACTGTTGTAGTGTGGCAATGTGCTATTGTCATCTTCCCTTTTTCAAAGGTCTCTAGAATATACTGTGTCTTCCAAGCATTTGACAGCTGGAACCAATCTGGGGTAAAAGCCTCACATATATGATTTCACTGCCAGGAAACATCTGCGGAGAGGAAGATTGAGTTTTCTGGTTTGAGCGTGTGACCGTAGCTAGAATAGCTTTTGGGGTACATTTTTAATCAATAACATGAGCTAGGAAATTTCCTTTTGGCATGCCAAAAGAGGACACTCCTTTTCAAAACTGCTCCAGTGCTAGTGAGGATTTGTGATTGGTCATTTTAATAAGTAACAATGTAAGCAGGGTCTGAATGAACTCTCCCCTGACAGCTAGTTCAGGAGGGGGAGAGACTTCAGGAGCAAACTGTATTTATATGAACGTACCTACTCTTCTAGGTATCTAGCAGACAGGAGTTGTGTAGCTCCAAGTGATCAGCTTTGGCTGGTGTTGGGTTACAAATCACTTTACCAGGTAAACTGCTCCAAAGCCATGAGGGAGATCCTAGACGGGCCCTCGCCCTACTGCACAATCCCATCTGAGCATCTCTACAGCTACTTCAAGGATGTATTCGACCGCATAGCCCAGAATGACACGCAGCGCCCAGAGTGCCTCCGCTCCCTGCCCCGTGTCGACGAAGCAGGTGTCCTGGAAACTGACTTTACGCCCAAGGAAGTGATGGCCAGACTCTCAAAAACAAAAAACACAGCTCCTGGGAAAGACGGCATCCCCTACAGCCTCCTGAAAAAGCGAGATCCCGGCTGCCTGGTCCTCGCCACGCTCTTCAATCAGTGCAAGCGATTGTGCCGGACTCCCAGCTCCTGGAAGAAGGCCATGACAGTACTGGTGTATAAGAAGGGTGAGCGGGATGACCCCAGCAACTGGAGGCCCATCTCCCTCTGCTCCACAATGTACAAGCTCTATGCCAGCTGCCTGGCGTCGAGGATCACAGAGTGGTCGGTGAGCGGGGGAGCCATCAGCTCCACCCAGAAAGGCTTCATGTCCTGCGAGGGCTGCTATGAACACAACTTTGTCCTCCAAACCACCATCGAAATGGCCAGAAGGGCACGGAGGCAGTGCACGGTAGCATGGCTCGACCTGGCTAACGCCTTTGTGTCCATGCCCCACCACCACATCTTTGCCACGCTCCAGGAGTTTGGGATGCCAGAGAACTTCCTCCGTGTGATCCGAGAGGTGTACAAGGGATGCAGCATCACCATTTGCTCAGTCGAAGGGGAGACCACCAAGATCTCGATCAGGAGCTGAGTTAAGCTGCGCTGTCCCCTCAGCCCCATCATCTTTAACCTCACCATAGAGCCGTTGCTGCGAGCGATCTCCAATGGCGCCGATGGCTTCAACCTCCATGGTGAAAGGGTGAGCGTCCTGACTTATGCAGATGACCTGGTCCTGACCGCGGATGACCCAGAGAACCTCCAACATATGCTAGATGTAACCAGTCGCGCTGCCTATTGGATGGGGCTCCGCTTCAATGCAAAGAAGTGTGCATCTCTCCACATCGACTGCAGCAAAAGGGACTCGGTGCAGACGACAGGGTTCCAGATCCAGGGCGAGCCCGTCATCCCACTGGCAGAGGGGCAGGCGTACTGGCACCTCAGCAGGTTTCTGTGTCCGGCAGACACCCGAGGACACCATCCAGGAGATCTTGCAGGATGCCGCCAAGATCGACGCCTCCGTGCTAGCACTGTGGCAGAAGATAAACGCCCTGAACACCTTCCTGATCCCCCGCATCTCGTTCGTCCTAAGGGGATCCGCCGTGGCGAAGGTACCCCTCAACAAGGCAGACAAGATCGTCTGGCAGCTGGTGAAGAAGTGGCTGTTCCTTCCCCAGAGAGCCAGCAATGAGCTGGTCTATATCACCCACAGGCATGGCGGTGCCAATGTCCCCCGCATGGGTGACCTGTGTGACATCGCAGTGATCACCCACGCCTTCCACCTGCTGACGTGTCCTGACACCATGGTAAGGAACATCGCAGCTAACGCCCTCCATGACACAACAAAAGAAGCGGATCGGCAGAGCCCCCTCCAACCAAGACACCGCCAGCTTCCTGAGCGGTTCTCTGGATGGCGAATTCGGACGGGACGGGCACGACATCGCTTCACTGTGGTCCCGCGCCCGCAATGCCACGCGTCGCCTGGGGAAGCGCATCGGCTGCCGCTGGGAGTGGTGCGAGGAGCGCCAAGAGCTGGGAGTCCTGGTGCCTCAGATCAGGTCTGACGACAACACCATCGTCGCCCCGAGCACCAGGGACATGCTGGAGAGGACCCTGAAGGCGGCCATCCACTCGCTGTACATGGAAACCCTGAAGCATAAACCGGACCAGGGTAAAGCCTTTGAACTGACCAGCAAATGGGATGCCAGCAACCACTTCCTCGCGGGGGGCGGCTTCACCTGTTTCGCCAACTGGCGGTTCATCCACCACGCCCGGCTCAACTGCGTCCCACTCAACGGAGCCGTCTGCCATGGGAACGAAGACAAGCGTTGCAGAAAGTGCGGCTACTCCAACGAGACCCTGCCCCACGTCCTGTGCAGCTGCAAGCCCCACTCCAGAGCCTGGCAGCTGCGCCACAACGCCATCCAGAACCACCTAGCGAAAGCCATCACACCGCGCCTGGGGGAGGTTGCCGTGAACTGCGCCATCCCCGGCACTGACAGCCAGTTGCGACCTGATGTGGTAGTCACCGACGAGCCCCAGAAAAAGATCATCCTCGTTGACATCACGATCTCCTTCAAGAACAGGACCCCAGCTTTCCGTGAATCCTGAGCTCGTAAGCTGGAAAAATACGCCCCCCTGGCCGACACCCTGAGAGCGAAGGGCTACGAGGTGCAGATGGATGCCCTGATCGTCGGAGTCCTGGGCGCTTGGGACCCCTGCAACGAGCGTGTGCTGCGGACCTGTGGGATTGGTCGACGCTACGCATGGCTCATGCAGCACCTCATGGTCTCGGACACCATCCGATGGTCCAGGGACATCTACATCGAACACATCACCGGCCACCGACAGTACCAGGAGGTGTGAGCCGGTACGACATCATGCATCAACTATGGGAAAGGGACTGAGAGACTTTTTCCATTGGACCATATGAACTGGAACCATAAACTCACTGAACAATAAATCCCACCAAATGAGGGTAGATCCATCCTCATCATCGTACCCGCTCATTATACTCCACACCTGAACATAGTCATTATATGGACAACATGCCCCCATAGCTCAATGTCTGTACTTTGACCCGCTAAACTTTTACTCCCAATCGGGGAGACTGCAGATTATGTATTCCTTACGCCACCCGCTCCTAAACCGAATTTCGCACCCCTTGATAATTTGTACCTTATTCCCTGATAACCAGAAACTTCTATGCTTAAACTGTGTACCGTTTTCTTTTTACTTCATCATTATCTTAATAAAATTATTAAATTTGAATGCAGGGGTAGTGAAATGTTATTGTTATCTTCATTGTATGACTAAAGGGGAGAAGAACTGTGCTGAGCTTGTCCCGACTGAGGGGTCACCCTTAGCTGAAAGGAACTTGCTAAGCAAGGGGCTCAAATGCCAGACACCTCTGAAAGTAAGAGGGGTGGGGACAGCTATCCCAACCAGGAGGTGAGGACTTTCCCTAAGGGTTCCCAGTCTGGTTTAACCTGTTCTTTCCCACTGTTCAAAGAGAGAGCTAAATAGGCTTCATCAGGAGCCTTTTGTTGTGTTAAAGTGCTCAAATGAGACCTGAAATCACTTGTGGTGGGACAGTGTTTATGCCCAGGCTGCAAAGAGCTGAAAATTACTAAGAGACTGATGTGCAGAGGTCACAGCAGAGAGGCAGGCGGCAGCAGAAGGTGACAGTTGGCTGGCGAACAAGCAGCTGGCGAGACAGTGAGTGGAATAAGTGGCTGGCAGGGTGGCCAGGCAGTGAGGAACTGCAGCCAGCAGAGAGGAACCATGGCTGGTGGGGCGGTGGCAGGCCAAAGCAAGTGCTCGGATGGTGGAGCAAGCAAGGTGCCTTCTTCCCTGGGTGGAGGGTGAACAGACACAGATGCACTTCTGAACCCTGGGTCCTCAGTGACCAAGGACAGCTACTGTGAGTGGGGTATGGTAAGGGAGCATAGAGGGACACAGTAAAGGAATTTTTGGTTGTAGAACTCAAGAACGTGAGGCAGAAGACTCTGCCCCACGGACTCTGGGGTAGGTGTCCTGCTCACAGTTTTATGTTTATGAATCCTGCTTGTGGCATTTTCACTAATTAATGTCAGGTGACCTCTCTCCTTTCATTAAAAGTTTCTTTTCTGCACTCAGACTCTGTACTTGCGAGTGGGGAAGTATTGCCTCTCAGAGGGACCTAGGGGTGGTGTGTAATTTTCCCAGGTTACCGGGTGGGGGCTCAAGCTGGTTCTGTGTTGTATTGTTGCAAAGGAACCCCTAGATCAGTGGTCCTTAAACTGTGGATCGGGACCCCATTTTAATGGGGTCGCCAGACTTGCTGGGCCCAGGGCCGAAGCCTGAGGGCTTCAGCCCTGGGTGGCATGGCTCAGGCTACAAGTCCTCTGCCTGGGGCTGAAGCCCTTGGGCTTTGGCCCCCCTCCACAGCCTGGGACGGCAGGGCTCAGGCTTCCCCCCTTCCCACTACACCTACCCCCACCCCCCTGCCCAGGGCGGCAGGGCTTGGGCAGGCTCAGGCTTCAGTCTCCCCCCTCCTGGGGTAATGTAGTAATTTTTGTTGTCAGAAGGGGGGTCGTGATGCCATGAAGTTTGAGAACCCCTGCCCTAGATATTGAACACGGCCCTGGTTGCTTCTGGCTCCAACTGGCAGAAGGGTTATAATAGCATCTTGATATAAAGACACAATATACCTTTGAAAAAGGGAAGTTGACAATGCCACATCATAACAATGTAATGGGGTATTTTTGTACAGGGTGGTTAAGGTAAACAGAGTCACTTAAGATGTTTCAGTGCCTTGTTCTGCTGGGATCTTGCATTCCTGCGGCTTTGACTCTCTCTTGCTAGGACTAAGCAGAGCCAGGGAAGGTTAATGTGTTTGGCACTTTATTTGTATACTGTTGTGATGCTAAAAAGACTGAAACATCCCTAAGCACGAAGCAGGGGGATTTTTTGTGTGTGTTCAGTTCATGCTTTAAAACTCCACTCAGAGATAAGAGCCTAGCAGAACCTCCTGCACTCTAAAATCCTGTCGGTATTAGTGTATAATTACATACTGGCTTCTTGTTGGGTTTTTTTTTTTTTTCATGCCATATTTGATGTGAAGATGAAATGGAGAGAGGCAACATTAAATATTTATTTTTCCTTACACTTGATTGGCAGTGTCTCATAAAAGCATGGGCTAAATGTTTGAACGCTGATTCAGTGTTCAAAAGGCCAGTAACTGGGCTTTTAATGAGGCTTGAACTAAGAAATATAAATACTGGATGACAGGCACTGTGGGGCTGGCTATTTAAACCAGAATGGCAGCCTTCCTTTTCCTTCACAAGGGCAGCACAGTTTGGAAGAGATGCTAGAGAGGGAGCAGAGAGGTCACCTGCCATACTAAGGTTCCTCAGAGCCGCTTAGGCCTTGATAATGCAGTCCTGGCTAGGAGTGTCTGAGCAGTGAATGGGAGGCCAGTCACTGTCTACCATTGGTTCATGTGATCCACTCTGCCCACACCTAACATGAGGATTGGAGACTGTTCAGCTGTGGGTTGGGTGTTGCACAAATGCTGTGGATGGATTAGATGTATGACCTAACCATGCAGTCGGTCCTGATGCTGGGACTGGCATTCTTTGGTTTTTAATTGTTTGTGAACAATACAGGGAGAACATCTTTAATTCAGGGAGAAAATCCCCATACAATTGAGCAAAGTTAAAGCAAACGCTGATCTAGCTAAGGAAATCTAAATGGACTTTTCTTTCTGGAAATAGGGAATAACTGGTGACCTGAACTAACTGAGATGATAAATGACCTGACCAACCAGTGACGTGATCCAGAAATTCCTTTCTTATCTATTCAAATATACTGATATGCCTGTGCCTGCCAACTCCATGATTTGGAACTGGGGTAGTAGAAGGGGCTTGGTTCCAACAATAAAAGAAGCAGATACTTGCTTAATTCTAATAATGACTGAGTGGCATTCCTAATAGTTATTTATCTATTTCCTGACTGTAACAATCAGTTCTAGTGATCATTAATGAATTTCTGTCCTTATACAGAAAACTGCTCTTGAATAGAGAGAGGCTGATATTTTAGGGTACAGAGTGATCCATTTCTGATTAATATGGCAATCTGGTAATTGATACTAGATGCTGTTCATTTTACCCTTGGAAATATAGGTTCTGATCCAAAGCTCATTGAAGTCAATGGGAGTCGTTCCATTATCTTTGACTGGCTTTAGATTAGGTCCATCATGCCACATCCTGAGATCATTTGCAAGTCCCCTACCCTGTCCACACTAAAGACCCACTTCTGCCATGCATCTTAATGTAAATCAAGTTAATTTTTATATAAATTGCCTAGATTTCCCCTTCCTCTAATCTGTTTGTCCTTGGATTGTGAGCTGCTTGGAACAAGAGCCATCCGTCTTGAGTGTTTGGAAACTGTCTAACATAGATTGGGCACTACTGTAAATATACAGTAATAGTAATCCTCAAGTCCTTCGTGCATTGAAGAATGGGGAATTTGAGTAAGGACTGAGGGCCCATGGAACTAAATGGAAAGTCCCACTGACTTCAAGCAGACTTGATTTGGACCTGGTGTATAAAGACCTCAGGATTTAGTCCATAGTGAAAAAGAACGGGAAAATCTACATTCACTGTCCAATTGACAAATCCACCCATAGACTCCTAGTGCCAAATTCTGCCCTCAGTTATATTAGTGTAATTGCATTTACGTGAATGGATTTGCATGGCTGTATTTGTTCCAGAATGACCAATGGGGCTCCAGAAGAGGACAGGCATGAAGCACTGCACAGAATTTGGACTAACCGGCACACACAGACTTAGATCTAAAATAAGAGTATTGCACATGCGGAATAGACATCTCCACACGTTTGCAGTGTTGTTGTAGTTGTCTTGGTCCCAGGGTATGAGAGAAACAGGTTGGGTGAGGTACTATCTTTTCTTGCGCCAGCTTCTGGTCTATCTCTGTCATGATCAGATTCACTCTAAAATTTCCTCAAACTGTAGAAGTGTTGATTCAAATAATTCAAGACTTCACAGGCAGAGAGGGGCAGCAGATAATCCTAATGCACTAGCTACAAATGCTCTTGCTTTGAGCTAACACCAGCAAGCCTAGAAACACCCAAACCTGTGCTCCACACAGCCTCCGGGTGCTGCTGTTTGCATAATTAAATGGGCACCCGAATCTTACCTGAGAAGGAAAGCTAGGGCACATCTCTGTGGCTGCCCACTCGTTTTCCCGCACCAGGTGGTTCCCATCCTCCTTATTTTTCTTGATGTCTAATAAATTGATGCTGTGAACAGTTTTACATTGTCTCTCAGGTCTTTGTTGGTCTCGTGCCCGCCCTTCTGCCTTGTATTCCTCCCTCTTCCATGCCACATCCTGCCGGGGTGATGCCTTGGCAGCTGACAGCCTAATGCCATGTCAACAGATTTTTCTTGTTCAGAAGCACGTTTCAAGGCTGCCTAATAACCCAGTGCTCCTGCCACAGTGGTGAAGCATTGACATTTTGAGTGTCTTGCTCCTTACTCCTGCACAAGGCCTTAGGGGACCAGGAAAATCAAGACCTTCAGAGTAATAAACTGTGCACTATCCCTCTCCTTATCCCTCTCACGCTGACACACGTTTGCCAACTGTGTGCTGACTTTGCAATTTCTATTAAGTCACTGTAACTAGAAGCAAGAGGCATAGCATTGCTCTCTTTATAGGCCTGGGGCTGCTAACCCAGCTTCTCCTAGCCAGTTATATTGGAGGTAGCCCATAGTTTCTTCCATTTACTCCTGAGCCTGCCTGTCTCTTATTATTATTATTATTTATTACTATTAATGTTATTATTTTATTTGTATTATCGTAGCACTGCTTCTGCGTAGAAGGATGAGTTCTTACATTAAGCCAGAATGGGCGGCAAAACCAACCACCAGTTTATAAAAACGCTGGAATATTTGTGTGTGTACGTACGCCCTAAGTGGTTGTTTTATTGTACTTACACATTCACAGGCACTACACACAAACGGCAGTACCCTCCTTTTTTGCTTCCTATATGCATCATGCTGTTACAGCCTCTCCAGTTTAGTTTAGGGCTATAAATCCCCTGTGTTGTGATAGCAAGTATAACATTGATTTATAATTAAAGGCAGAGACCTTACACAGTGATACCAAGTATTGGGTCTTTTTAAAGAAATAAGAAATGTTGGTTTGCTTTTGTTTTTTATTACTGCCATGGCAACACAATGCAGTTGCAAACGCTCATGTTGTAAAGAGAGGTGGAGGAGAAGGCTTTACAGCTGAGTTAGCAACAGAGCTACGAAGAGAAGCACAAGGTCCTTTTGGCTACAGGATTCTCTGTAGATCAACCTTTTTGTAATACTGTTTGCAAAACTCTTTGTGGGAGTGTAAACGAAATACATGCAACAAAACGTCAAGTGCAGTTTATTTCGCCAGCCTAAACACGCAGCCTGCCGGTGAACACCATGCCTTCAAGTGCACAAAGCTCGCGCGGGACAGGGAAGCACTTGCATGGGAGCTTTCCAGGGAACCCCTCGCTGTTGTAGAAAGGGTGCCAAGGTGCCACTCAACTCTTTGAACCAATGCCCTAGCACAGCCTTAGAGGCCACTGCGCTGCTGGGTGTGCTGCCTCTCAGTTGAGTTTTGTGACCACCTGCACTAGTCATGTGAGCGTATTCCATACGCTGATGTTATCCCGGGTGTCCTGGCCACGTTGTGGAATTCCATGTCACCTTCCTAACTTCTGCCTCTGGCTGTAACTGAATATAGCATTCTACGCTTGCTGCGGTTCACTCCTGTACCACAGTGTTTCAGCAACCCCTCGTTTGTCAGAGGGATTAACCACAACATCCTCCCTCACGGGGAGTGTTAGGAGGCTAAATATAAGGTCTGCAAGAGCTTTGAGAGTCTTGGAGGACCCCCTTTGAGTGTGTTGGCCAAAATGACTTGCCCATGAGTCATGGCTCCAGCCAGGAACATATACCAGATCTCAGGACTTCTGGTCTTTTTTTCTTTAACCACAGGAGAGAGTCCAGCGGAGGGCAATGAAAATGATGAGGGGGCTGGGGCACATGACTTACAAGGAAAGGCTGAGGGAACTGGGGTTATTTAGTCTGCAGAAGAGAAGAGTGAGAGGGGATTTGATAGCAGCCTTCAACTACCTGAAGGGGGGGTTCCAAAGTGGATGGAGCTCAGCTGTCCTCAATGATGGCAGATGACAGAACAAGAAGCAATGGTCTCAAGTTGCAGTGGGGGAGGTTTAGGTTGGATATTAGAAAACACTATTTCACTAGGCGAGTGGTGAAGCACTGGAATGGGTTACCTAGGGAAGTGGTGGAATCTCCATCCTTAGCGGGTTTTAAGACCTGGCTTGACAAAGCCCCGGCTGGGATGATTTAGTTGGGGTTGGCCCTGCTTTGAGCAGGGGGTTGGACTAGATGACCTCCTGAGGTCTCCAGATGGGGTCCTGAGGTCTATGAAGAACATTCTTCCTCCCTCTCATGATCATTTAATTAATTAGCTGACATTTGTACAACCATTTGAAGATGTCTGGCCTACTTCAGCTGAGATGTAATACCAATTAAATCAGTGATCTCACACATCAGGGCTGGATTTCACCAGAGAAAACCCAAAAGAATAAAGTGTAAGTGTGGTTATTACCTACAATCAAGTCTTGCTCTTTGGCATCAGAACCATTACGGAATGAGTAACTGGGTCTGAAACTGCTGTCCCTTTGCTTTGACAGTAGTGTTCATGAGGGGAAAGTTTAAGGCCTGATCATGCAAAAGCACTAGGAGCTGAGGGTTTGTAGCACCTTGCAGAAATGGGACGTTAGTGAGGACTTTCAGAGGTGTTGAACACTCACAGCTCCAGTTGTTTAGCTGAAACCCAGAGCTGTCCAGGGTAGTTTTCCTTTGCTCCTTTGGTGTCCGTTAGTCTGCTCATGCACCCTTGTTCCGCCTCCTGGGTTTGACCAAGACGATAAAGGGCAGGGTGGACCTCAGTTCCTTCTCACTGCCGCATGGCCCGAGTTGGAGCTCCTGCTGGTCTCTCGTTCCTTGTGACACACTTTCCCTTTTTCATTGGCCAGAACTGGGGCTCCTCAGTGCTACCACAGTACAGTAATAATAATGCTACTCCAGGGGAAGCTGATTCATTCTCTTTCTGCTCCTGAATCCCAGTGTCACTGGGGATAGGGAGAGTGGCAGCCACAAAACAAGTGGGTGGGAGGCAGCGTCCTGCTAGGAAGGGGGAAAGCCTGCAATAATAGGCACTGTGTTTGGGGGAAAATAGAGACGTGCCAGTGTGTAGCCAAAGTGAATGGGCTCCTTTGTGTTCTCACAAAGCCGTATTGTGAGCGGCTTGCAGCAGGTATGCTGAGCTGCCCCGTGAAACCTCGCTCAGGTTCAGAGCATTGCTGAAGGGCCGTGGCTGGTTACAGGAGCCCGTCTCCCTGGACAGCAATGACAACGATACCAAGGGCGTGTCTGGGTTTTGTTGTTGCTTAATGCTGCTGTGAGAGTGCAATGGAGCTCAATGTAATAGTTTCAAAACTGCAGCCCGAGCTGCTGAGCACCTGGCAAGTTTCAACACTGAGAAAGGAGTGCTTCCTGGTTCTGCTTTGCAGGTGCTGAGCAGATGTGAGTCCTAGCAAGGGACTTGGGGAAGTTGCAAAAGGCCTTAGTTACTCAGTGTCATCTTAACCATTTAATCAGGATTTCCACTCCCTGAATCCTTTGACTGAGTCATTTTGCGGCTTTCTATTCTACATGGGGGCTGGGTGATGGAGCTACCGTAAGAGGAAATAAAGGTGTTTGTCCAGCCACTGTCTTCAGTTAGGGCTAGACCTGCAGCCTGGATTGGAGTCAATAGTAGAGGTTCGGGTAGATAGAAATGGGAAGGGAGATCTCATTGCATCCGTGGGGGACTAACGGGGAAGGATGTGGAGGAGTGCTGCTCTCTCCAGGCAGGGAGAGAAGGGGAGTGGTACCTCTCCCCCTTGTTTTAACCCCGGCTCTATAGGACCTTTTAATTCTCCAAGAGAGCTTGGCTCCATTAAGGATGGCAGACTCTGGCCTTTCCACATTAAGGGTCAGCTTGCAACTGGCCCTCACATGGGCTTGTCGGGGTCAGGGTGCACAAGAAGTTTTCCTTCTCCCTTTGCAGATCCCGCCCATGGGAACAGCCCAATAGCAAGCCCCATGAGCAATGCCCCCCAAAGCAAGCAAATTATCCAAAAGAGGGTGGTGAGGAGGTGGGGCTTCGTCACCAACCTGCAGAGGGGGCCAGCACTTTGGGGGTGGGGGTCGAGGGGAGAGAGAAGCATCATAGTGCAACCCCCCTTTATGTGCCCAATCTGTCCCAGTGTCCCCCCACCCCAGGGATGGGCTGGCTCCACACCATCCATATGCAGGGCTGTGCATAAACAGCACAATCTAGCCCAGTGTTTCTCAAACTGGGGTCCATGGACACCCTGGGCCCCGCTGATCAACTCCTCCCCCTCCCTCCCTCAACTCCTCCCTTCGCTTCCCAGCACCTCCGGCATGCCAGGGAATAGCTGTTCCCCAGTGTGCAGGAGGTGCTGGGAGGGAGGGGGACGAGCAGGGATGGGGTGGACTCATGTCTAGGGCTGCCGACCCTGCTGATCAACTCCTCCCCCTCCCTCCTTCAACTCCTCCCCCTCCTTCCCAGCACCTCCTGCATGCTGGAGAACAGCTGTTCCACTGTGTGCAGGAGGCACTGGGAGGGAGGAGGAAAGGGGATGGGGGCGCTCGGGTTACTAAAGTTTGCGAACCACTGATCTAGCCCTAAGGGCCCAGTTTCCCAGCTTGTCTTTCCTGCTTTCTTGCCTGCAGCATTTCTCTAAGCAACAGCTGATGGGAACCCTCCACCACACATTCCCACACTGCAAAGTACATGCCATCTGACACAACCCTCTTCATCTCAAAACCCACCTTCACCTTCCCCCTCTGAAAGTCCAGCTGCGTCCTTGGGTGAATACACCATTATTATTATTATTTATTATTTTATTTTAGGTTAATTGAAGACTTGTCTTAGAAAATAGTCATCCTGAATTGCCAACCAAAAGGTGATTGAAAAGCAGCATACAGTGTGGATCTCAGCCCTTGCTGTTGCAATGCCAGAATAACGTTAAGATCCTGTAAATGCTAGTGGTTTTGTGTCTCCTTGGGGAATCCTTTTTCTGTACTGATCACTCTGTCCAAGCGAAGTGACCTGTGCAGTAGCAAAATCCCCAGGGAAAAACTCAGACCAGTCTCTCAGCACCAAGACATGCCTGTAAAAGGACCCTAGCAGTGTAAGTCATAATGCTTAGGAAGTAAACGCTTCATGACACAGCTCAAAGGGCACAAAGCCTTGGTCTACAGGCACTGCCTGTGTGAAATGAGTTTATAGATCCTAAGATACTTTGACATGATCACTGCTTTATTTTCCTGTTTGCCTGGAGCTTCAGAAGAGCTAACGCCATAGCATGGGAGTACCATGGGTGCGATTAGCAGATGAGACTATTGGACCAAATCGAGCTTTTCCAGTCTATAGAAATTACATCCAGAGAACAATGTTAAAAGAACATTAAAGTTGCAAAGTCAAGAGTTCCATAATTAGGAGATTCCAGAATTAAGGCTGCCCGGGCAACTTTAATTCAGCCCTCTTGTGTGTATGCCTTATGAGAGTCTTTAATTACAGGATCACGTCCTATCCTTTTCCGCAAGAGCCATGGCTCCACCCACTTCCTTCCCCATCCCACCCACTTGCATGGGTGTCGGAATGAAGCAGCTCTGTAGCAGGGGCAGATTTAATGATCAGCAAATGATGACACCCCCCTCCCCCCTTCTCCTCCTCCTCCCATCTGCCAGTAGCAGAGCAGCAAAAAGATGGGCCGTGATGCAGGTTTTTATCATGGTTCAGTTAAAACTGACAAAGGCAAAAATCCCATAGATGATCTTAAAACCCCCCAAACCCAAAGACCTTGTAAATGAACTTGAACAAAATCAAAGGCCCTGTAGATGAGCAGATCAACAAGGAAGCAGGTCAAAACAATCTTCTTGCTGGAACAGGTTTGATGTTCCCATCTGATAAAAGTTACTTTCAAGATTCAGTTTTATCAGCTGAGCAATTGCATATGCTTGTACAATTTGGTCCTTGCTAGCCCACTGAAAGCGATATGCCAAATGGATCATTTCCTTTTTTTCCCCAACAAGCCATCATTTTTTATCTTCATTTTACAGAATGAAAAATGCACCGCATGTGGATTTGCATGTCAAGTGGCTTAGCATATCTGTCAGTTTATGCATACTGTCACATTTGTTGGTTGTTCAGGGGTATAGAAACTCAAAAGTCTACATGGTTAACAATAATTGAAAGAATATGCCAAAGTCAGTGTCTCTTCGTGGGACGAGCAAACAACATGTACAGTGCTAGATTTATAGTTTGTGAAACGTCATAGTCTCAAGGCATGTTTTGATAAACAAGCATCTGAAAATATTAGGAACCCCAAACCCCTCTTCCCCACTGCAGAGCCCGCACCCCCAGCCGGAGCCATCACCCATCCCACACCCCAACCCCCTGCCTCAACCCGCATCCCCCTCCCACATTCTGAATCCCTCTGCTCCAGCCTGGAGTCCCCTCCTGAACCCCAAACCCCTCATCCCCATCCCCACCCCAGAGCCCTCACCCCCTCCCACACCCCAACTTCCTGCCCGAGCCCAGAGCCCCCTCCTGCACCCTGAACCCCTCATTTCTGGCCCCACCCCAGAGCCCACACCCCCATTTAAAGCCCTCACCCCCTCCTGCATCCCAACCCCCTGTCCTAGCCCAGTGAAAGTGAGTGAAGGTGGGGGAAGGCGAGCCACCTGGGGGGGGAATGTAGTGAGCGGGGGGTGGGGCCTCGGGGAAGGGGCAGGGAAGGAGTCAGGGCCTCGGGGCAGGAGTAGGGCTAGGATGTTCGGTTTTGTGCGATTAAAAAGTTGGCAACCCCACTTGACACAGTCAAAACTTTAGCTAGTTTGTCTCTCCTGTGAAGTTCTGGAGAGCAACAGTTGTGGTATTTACTTGAGTATCATTAAGCTACTTGCCAGACATAATACAACTTTTGTCCAGCCTATTAGTGATACCAAGAACATCAAATTTTTGAGCAAGACAGCTACTGATGAATTTATAAGTCTTTTAGCATCAGAAACCAGGATGTGCATACTTAATAGTCGCCAAGTAGTTGAGTTTTTTACCGTCAATGAAGATGCAACCATGGATATTAGCCATTTTGATCAAATGGCCAGTTTGCTTCACTTTGTTAATAATGATCTTATCAAAGGAAAAGCAGATATAAAAGAGCGTTTTGTAAGCTTTGTGGCAGTAAATGAGGCAGATGCTGCATTCTTATGTGACCAGTTAACTAATATTGTATCCTGCAAATATGGGTTAGACCCCAAATACGTGTCTGGACAGGGATATGATGGGGCCAGTATTGTGGTCAGAGCACATGGAAGATTGCCAGCAAAAATAAGAGAGTATCTTCAGGCAAGGGAGACAACATGTATGCACCAAACACCCATTGCCCAGGATATCAAATTAACCTAGTTTTGGTGCATGCTGCTGAAAAAAAGTCCAGTCAAGACCTGAAGTTTTTCTTTGCAACTTTGCAGGACATATTTGTATATTTTGCAGACTCTAACCATCAATGGAAAGAACTAAAAATAATCTTTATTGTCAAACACTTGTTCAAGAGAGTACAGTTTTGCAAAGGGAAGAGGAACTTGATGATGCAGTTCAGACCACTGAAGAAGTTGACAGGATTGATGCAGCAGATGAAATTGAACAGGCTTCTGAAAAATGAAGGAGACCTTTACATCTAAAGGCACTCTGCAAGAGTAGATGGGCAGCTCAAATGAAAGCCACTGAGGCAATGACAGTAAATTTTCAGAGTATAATTGAATGCCTGGAAGATGAAACTGTGGCTGAACACTGGAGTAGTGAGGACAAACGTTGAGCAAAAAGCAACCTGTCTTTGGTGTGGGTGTCCTACCTCAATCTGTTATCATGGCACAGGAGCTTCGTGATCATGACTGCAACCTCTGGAATCCTTCAGTCAAAAACCATTGACCTGTTCAAAGTTCCCTGGACATTTGAGAGCACTGCGAATGAGCTCAGATCTGAAGAAAAGTGTGAGGAAATTTGTAAAAGAATCTCAGGACAGGTGGGAAGCACTGGGTTTTGAAACTACAAACTATCCAAGCCATAGGAAGAGGTATGCCACATGGAGGATGAATTTGAATAAGGTTCTGTGTTAGAAGCAAAGGATAACCATCAAAGGAGATATTTCAAGGTCTTAGACAATAGGGTCGAGAACTAAAATATCGATGTAAGGGATTTCAAGAGGTAGCTACTCTACTTGGTTTCCTCCATCCTGTCCATTTCAGAATATAACTTTAGAAGAGTCAAAGGAGGAAGTTCTTAAACCCCTGGGACAATACTCATATTTTTCTTTAGCTTTGGTTCACGACACTGGCTTTCAAGTTGCATTATTTTACAAAGAATAAAATTTCAGAGTGTCAAGTCCTCTTGACGCTGTTTTTCCAGAAATGGAAGCGTTGTGTTGACTTTTTCTCACCCTACCAACTGGCATGGCTAGTGCTGAGTGCACAATGAGCACTATGAACATGCATTTGCAGTACCATGGGCACAGCTGAGGGACCTTGCTCTTCCTGCAATTGAGACAATGGAGACAGCAAAGTTGGAACTGGATAGCATCACAGAACACTTTGCCAAGGAAAAGTATCTTTGTGGTGCAAGGTTCCAATCACTGGAAAAATGCAACTAACACAATGTGGGTGAGATTCCACTTTTGTTTAGGCCTGTGATTTTTGTTTTCTGTTTTTTGTTACCTTTTTATCTTTAAAAAAGCCTAAGGTGATGTGACCATTGCGCCCCAGGCTGCCCATTTGCTGACCATGCTCTGACCCTTAAATCTGCCCTGCTCTGTAAAACCTGCTTCCCTTCCTATGCTGCTATCTGTGATGCATGTAGCAGGCACAAGGGAATCGGGGCAAGCCTTATGCCTTTTACTTCATCGTTCTGCCATGCAAACCAGGACCTAACTAGGCCCATAGTTTGAGGCTCGTGTAACCTTATGCTCCAGTCGAATCTGGTGTCATTATAAACAGCTGTATTTTTAATGATTTTAAGCTGAAAGTTTTCTGGTCTGGTGCTAAAAGGCGATGCCAAAGTTGTTTCTGGGCTCTGTCTCCCTTGAACTTATCAGCATGCTGTTGAGTTACTCAAGCTAGGCACAGCTCTATTTCTCAAATAGGCATGACTGCAGCCAATAAATACATTTCAGCCCTGTGGATGCAAAAACAAATGCCCAGTATGGAAATGAGAAATGCCTGTAGTAGATTAAAACGCCGTCCTGTTAGAGGAGAGTTGGATCAAGAGGGGTGAATTGAGTTTGTTTTTAAATACAAGATAACTTTTTGCACTCATAGTATGTCTATTTCCTGTAACCCATAACCGCCCAATATACTGCCTATGTCTGCTCTGTTTCCCTATCTTGTACACATTTCTGCTGCCCATGTAAGAAAATTATTTGTACTGTTGACAATGGGCTGATGTGAGTCAGAGGAGCATAATTGAAATAAAGATTCAAGTCAATAGTGCTGCATCGATTCATACCACCTGAAGATATATTAACTAAAAGGCTCTCTTTTTAAATGAACACGTGGGAATGATCAAAAGAACTCAGGTGCAGTTATTTCTCTGGTGTTCATGTTCTCTTACAAAGTGGGGCAGTGTCCCCATGAGAACAAGCAGCCATTACTGGTCAAATTCCGAGCTGACGGCAGTGAGTTATCAGGATGAAGCGTCTAGATTACTCAAATAGAGCACTTCTCCGTCCTTGCTAATGCTTCTGAAAAACAGTGACACCCTTCAGCAGCTGCTAAATTTCCTTTGCAAAAAGTCATATGTCAGTTCCCCCATGGGGGCTCTTGTCTGCTGAACTCTGTTAGTAATGACTTATGTATGGACACAGTCATTATTTCTCAGCACTCTTTTTCTCTCTTAAAAAAAAAAAAGAAGATAAAACCCAACACCGATCTGTTAAAAACAAGCAGAGTAGAATGGGATTTTTACAAGAGCTGAATTCATGAAATAAAAGGTTCTCTGCAAGTCCCTGGGGAGATTTTAACGAAAGGTGAAGAAACTATGTGGGTTTTGCCCCTGTTTCACTGAAACCACACCACACAATCCATTGTCTACAGCCAAGCTCTACGATACAACCGGATTTGCTCCAACCCCTCAGACAGAGACAAACACCTACAAGATCTCTATCAAGCATTCTTACATCTACAGTACCCACCTGCTGAAGTGAAGAAACAGATTGACAGAGCCAGAAGAGTACCCAGAAGTCACCTACTACAGGACAGGCCTAACAAAGAAAATAACAGAACGCCACTAGCCGTCACCTTCAGTCCCCAACTAAAACCTCTCCAACGCATCATCAAGGATCTACAACCTATCCTGAAGGATGAGTCATCACTCTCACAGACCTTGGGAGACAGGCCAGTCCTTGCTTACAGACAGCCCCCCAGCCTGAAGAAGATACTCACCAGCAATCACACACCACACAACAGAACCACTAACCCAGGAACCTATCCTTGCAACAAAGCCCATTGCCAACTGTGCCTACATATCTATTCAGGGGACACCATCATAGGGCCTAATCACATCAGCCACACTATCAGAGGCTCATTCACCTGCACATCTACCAATGTGATATATGCCATCATGTGCCAGCAATGCCCCTCTGCCATGTACATTGGTCAAATTGGACAGTCTCTACGTAGAAGAATAAATGGACACAAATCCGATGTCAAGAATTATAACATTCAAAAACCAGTCAGAGAACACTTCAGTCTCTTTGGTCACTTATTTACAGACCTAAAAGTGGCAATTCTTCAACAAAAAAACTTCAAAAACAGACTCCAGCGAGAGACTGCTGAATTGGAATTAATTTGCAAACTGGATACAATTAACTTAGGCTTGAATAAAGACTGGGAGTGGATGTGTCATTCCACAAAGTAAAACTATTTCCCCATGTTTATTCCTCCCCCCGCTGTTCCTCAAACGTTCTTGTCAACTGCTGGAAATGGCCCACCTTGATTATTACTACAAAAGGTCTTTTCCCCCCGCTCTCCTGCTGGTAATAGCTCACCTTTACTTGATCACTCTTGTTACAGTCTGTATGGTAACACCCATTGTTTCATGTTCTCCGTGTATATAAATCTCCTCACTGTATCTTCCACTGAATGCATCCGATGAAGTGAGCTGTAGCTCACGAAAGCTTATGCTCAAATAAATTTCTTAGTCTCTAAGGTGCCACAAGTCCTCCTTTTCTTTTTGTAGATTAAAAGTATGGCTACTCCCGCTTGAAAAACAAATTTCTACTGTCAATTGTTGGTGCTTTATTATTTTCAAATGAGACATCGGCCCAAGTCTCTGCCCACATGGTCATTAGGGGTGGCATTTTCAAAAGCATCCAGCACTGGCCTGACTGTGCTATTGACATCAATGGCAGTTTTATCAGAAACTTCAGCTTTAGGCCATTGCCAAGAGCTTTTGAAAATTCCACCTCAAAAGTTGCCATGACATTTCTGACGAGAGTGGGAGTGTGAATCCCAGACGGTGAACTAATTCCAAAGTGGGTAACGTTTCCCTGTCTAAATCACCCCTTCATTTTCAATAAGACTCAATAGTTTCACGTCCTCTTCCAAGCTATTGTGTAGCGATGCTGGTGCACTGTTAAACAGCTCTCACATTGCACCCCAGATGTGGCTACGTTTCAGTCATGAGTGAAGTGATTCCCGTGCGCATAAAGTTCTGAGGTCTATTGGGAAGAAAGCCACTTGTGTGAGTGAAGGCAGAGTTCAGTGGCTATCTTTTAAAGTAATTACACTTCTTCTCTACCAAAGGGCTGCAGGAAAGGGCAAGGGTTTGGGAAAGTGCCACGCTGGTGAAATTCTATTCTGGAATGCACATTTGTATCATCCCAAACTTTCCAGTGGGAGATGTACACTTGAACCTGAGATTTTAGCTCAGATGTTACATCTACATCTTTGTGTTGAGATAATGCCTGCTGCTCCTGCTGAGATCATCCCTGATGCTACTAGAGTTACATCAGACATGAAATTCAATAAACTGAGGGTGTATCCTGCCCCATTGGGTCTCGGGATGGTACTTAGCCATTTTTGCTGGGGATGACTTTTCTCCCTGGCTCAGGAAGATACGTCTGCTGAGTGAAATGTCTTGCTATTGTAATACACCAGATTGCATCAAAGGGCAGATAGCCAAAAGTATATCCCACCTCTGCAAACACTCCCTGGCATCGCAACCCTGACTCAATAACCAATGACCTATGAACAGTGTTCTTCTAACTTCTGCTGTGCCTTTAAGATATGGGACCAACTGCAACCCTGGTGCTGAATGCAAATCCTATCACCATCACTCCAGCTGTGCTTTATGGAGCTTGGGTCACGGGCTCTGTGATCTCAGCCTAGCACTCCAAAGGCAAAGCTTTTCTTTTATACCTGGGTTGCCTGATTTGGATGCTGTTTTCTTTTGTGTTAATTTTCCTGCTTTCATAAACCTGTGGACTATAGCACAATACTCCATTTGTTTTTAAATAGGGAAAATCCATTTTGTGCTATATTAATTAAATCTTCTTCTACTAATCTTGCCTATATGAGAAAGGGATACTTTGAATTTCTCTTTGAACCAGAAACCCCTTCAACATGCAAAGAGCACTGGCTGCCTTGACATCTCTCTTGTATTTTTAATCATGTAAGAAAACTGAGAAAAGGTGCTGCAATTTTGGGGGCAGGGGGTCCCCTTTGGCTTTCAATGATCAGTATTGACGCTATTCAATATTAACGTTTTAATGCACTTTAGATTGCACAGTCCAGCCATCCTATAGGCACCTTTTGATATATGCAAATCCTTTTTGTGTGCAACACTTGACATATTTTCATATTCAGGATTATGTGAAGCCCTTTTCTGTGCCTCTAATGTATGCTAATCTTTGTTTCTTTTAAAACCCTTTTCTAAACTCCAGACATAAAGCCTGCAATTTGTGCGTCACTGGAATCCTTCATCTCTGCAATTCCCCTCCTGTGTACAGGCTGCTCTGTGGGTCCAGCTCCGCTGCCGTTGAGTCAAAGGCAAAACTTCCATTGACTTCAGTGGGGCAGAACTAGGTGCTATGTGCTGAACTTGACTTTTGATCATGCAGCCTTCATAACACTGGGAGTGGGAGGAAATGCATGCAGCACATGCCAGGCCAAACTGGTTACACTTGAAATTAAGGGTACATTGATCAATTATGCATACAAATGAACACATGATTAATAGGTGATTCAGTACATTTTTAGTCAAACTGTCAAAGTTTGTTACAGAGTTCAATAGATCAACAGGTGGCGTATAACATCCTTGACTGATATAGATTATAGATGGTTATGAGCACACTAGTTATGTCTGTAACATGCTATTTGTTGACACTTTACAAACTATTTATCATGCGACCACTAATTTTTCAAAAGGATGTGTAATGGATTGACCGCATACTGTTTTGCACACACCCCCTTGCACAAACGCCAGTGCCAATACAGACGCAAACGCCAATGTGTGAGCTCACACTTACTGGAGTTTGTGCATGGGTGATGTGACACGTGCATTTCTGAAACTGGCTCATAATTTACAAACTTCACATCTCCATAACATAAGAAGTGCAAAAGTGAAATCACACCTGGGTTAGTTAAAGAACAAAGATACCAAGTCTTCTCTAAGGAAGAAGATGTAGTGCATATAATGAATAAATGTTTAATGCTGCCTCAGGGTAGATGGTGTAATTATTATAAGAAAAGAATTGTCAGTTTACAAGGACACAACCAGGCAAAGAACTGTTTGTCCTCATTTCAAATTAGAGATATGCAGGGAATCCTAGATAGGATGGTCAGAGATGAGCACGTGGGCCAGACAGTCTGACTCCTTGTAGCTTGTACGATTAGCTTAGTCACTACAAAAAGACTGCCCCGGCCTTACCCATTAGTGGACAGTTGCCCATATCAGAGAAGCTACTACCTAGTTTGTCCCAGTTCAGGCTTATAAACTGTCAGTCTGCAACCCAACTTGCCTGCCTAGCAGCACGTGAGGAGGTTGGGGAGGAAAGGTATTTATCTTAAGAGCTTCTGATGACATATCTACTATAGTGTAGGGTAGGAAGAGATCTGCTAACATAAGCCTAGTGGGGAGAAAAGTATGATTTCTTAACCAAGCTGAGGACAGTCAGCTGGATGACCTGATCTATTTTTAGCAGGGGGTTGGACTAGATGACCTCCTGAGGTCCCTTCCAACCATGATATTCTATGATTCTGTGATTCTATGATCTGAAAGTAGCTTCCCAGCAATGCACATCTGTAAGGGACAGTGCTGATGATGATTTTTCTTCTGCTGTAGTTATCAGCACATTGCTGGTGAACATTGTCAAGCTGTGAAGCATCCAATACGTCAGGCTGTGAAGCAATCCAAGGCTGCTCATAATATGCTGGCACCAGCGTTGCCAAATTGGACCATGGGCTCTTTCTGTCAGAGGCTCTCTAGTTTATCTCTGAAACCCTTTAGTAAGTAAAGATGCCGAAGCGACATATACTGCAACTGGCTCAGCCGTGGGGCTCACCATGCTACAATACCCATCATGCGAGCATGTTTTTAAGACAGCGTAGCTTCCCAGCAAAGACAGTCCCCCACTAGCATTAGTTAATCTCTCCTGGCACTGGCCTTTTGTCAGGGCCTGGAGGAAGAAACAGTGGACACCTGTGGAGCAGTTTGCAAGTGGTGGTTGGAGTCTCACTGTCTGGAGTGGCTCACGACCATGAGTGCCAACCTCCAAGCACAGTGTCAAAAGCAGGGCAGACACCCCACACTGGTGGTGTGTTCTAGAATTAGATTTCACCAACCCAGTCCCAAATGTGAACTCCCAAGGTATTACAATAGTCTTATAATGGAGTCACAGTCCAGTCAGCTTGCCTGGGTGGCAAGGTAGAACTATGTAATGATCACTTATTCCAAAAATCACAAAATATTCAGGTTACACCCAGTCCCAAGAGACCAGTCACTCACCCAGGTTGATTTGCATCCTAGATTTCACGCCAAAGACAATACTGGCAGCCAATTCTATAGTAAACTAACTACATGTTTATTAGCTAAGAAAAAGGAATGAAAGTTATTGAGAGGTTAAAGCAGGTACAAATATTTGTATAGATGTGTCACAGACTATAATTTCAAAAGGTAGCAGAAATGTCATAATCTGCCAGTTTCCCAAAAGTCTTTTATGGCTACCCAGAGTAACTTTGTGGAATTGTGTCGTCTCGTTCAGTTATTCTGCCTTGTTCAAATCCACCTAGTCCAGAGATGAAGAATTTTTCCTTGGGTCCACATTTATAGCTTCTTCTCACAGAAACCAAACTGACAGCAACAGTTCTCACTTAGGTCCCTTCTTCATGGAGGGTGAGGGGAGGAATACTCTTAACAAAGTCTTTGATCTCACACACACAATGACCATTTGCTTTCCATGTGCAGGAATTAGCACTTTTCTGTTCTTCATTTGCATTACACAAGGCTTCTTTCTCATTTGATGGGTTACTTAATTCCAGGGGTATATACAATGCAACTGTTTGCTGTTACATTATAACAGGGTACCGGTACGTGAAAACAATGCATGCAACATCCCACCAGGTTTTCATGATGTTTAAACATTAACTGCATTCTTACACATTTTAACATCTACCTTGAACTATCCTGACACACAAGTGACCTGGCCTGTCTTCCAGCTGTGTGTTTGCCAGTTCTCAGCTGACACCTAGGCTTTGGCCAGAGCTGGCACTTGGCTTACCAGCATCACAGCTGGTTTCTGAAACTGACATGTTGGCACACGGATGATGTTTGCATGAAAATGTGCCAACACGGGCTGCAGACTTAGCTGTGTCTTGCTCTGTTATAGCCATAATGAGCTAGGAAAGGTCAGCTGGGGAGGTTTATTTTGGTTAATTACCAGATGTTAGTCATTTTTCCACATAGGCTGGCACAGGTTGAAGTGGTGTGGTTATAGTCAGTAACTGGTGTCAATCTAAAATGGCCCTTTACTTAGCTTATCAACTCTCTATAAATGACATGGATCCAGGGTATAACTCCCAGTGGTTTCAATAGTTCATGTGTTTTCTAGTCATAACTTATTTCATTGACGCTTAGCCTTGCATGGTGAATGGAGCTCAGTGAAGGGAGATGGATTCTGACCTGCCTCATGCATTATCAGGACAACTGTTAGCTACCTTCTCAAGGCAGAAGTTCAGCTACCACAGTGACTGAGGACAGGAGTACCTGGATGAGTGATGATGAGTTCAGAAGCAGAAAGGCCACAGATGGATTTAAGATTCTGGGTTGAATTTGACGCACTGTCAGCTAGGAAAATCCATCTTTTGACTTATACATAGTGATTTGGGATCAGGAAGGGAGACTAAATATGTAACCTCAAGAGTCACTTTTACTGAGTCAAAAAGAAAAGGAGTACTTGTGGCACCTTAGAGACTAACCAATTTATTTGAGCATAAACTTTCGTAAGCTACAGCTTCATCGGATGCACTGAATGCATCCGATGAAGTGACCTGTAGCTCACAAAAGCTTATGCTCAAAATAAATTGGTTAGTCTCTAAGGTGCCACAAGTACTCCTTTTCTTTTTGCGAATACAGACTAACACTGCTGCTACTCTGAAACCTTTTACTGAGTCCTTCTTCACTTAGAGCCTAATCCAAAGCCTGTTGACTTTGCTGGCTTTAGGTCCACCCCCTTAAGCACATGTGGTTGCCATCAATGTAGCTTGTGATATATCCCCAGAAGTGCATTGATGTTGATGTGTTAATTACTTATGCTAAACAATCTGCTCCACCTTGCATTTAGCTGAGACACTCTTAGTACCTTTCCCAGACCTGCAGAAGAGCTCTGTGTGGCTCGTAAGCTTGTCTCTCTCACCCATTTTGTGTCTCTAACTTCTTTCATGGGATTTCCAGCTCAGATGACAGCAGTAGGAATTTGGTCTAGAAATTAACCTGGCACTCTACCTAGGAGGGAAGGTATAACCCCGACCTGATCCTTTTCACATTTTGCTCACTAGCACTGCGAGTTCACAAAGGCTATGTCTACACTGTACCTGGGAGCATGCCCCCCAGTCCGCATAGGCAGACATGCACTAGCTTCGCTCAAGCAACCGCATTAAAAATAGCAGAGTGGACGTTATGGCAGGGGAGGCAGCATGGGATAGCCACATGAGTACAAGCCTGCTTGACTTTCAGGGTCCGAGGTTGGGTGGTTAGCTCGTGCCACAATGTCGACGCTGCTCCTTTCAGTTGCTAGCGAGAGCGAGTCCGTCCTAGGAGAAACCAGTCCATGAAGAAGTAGCTGCTGAGGTATGCAGGGGCAGGGCAAGCCTCTACTTCTCCTCAGCCTGTTTGGACAGAATGTGTCTGCACTGCCCAGCCTGCGGGAGGGGGGAACAGTTGCTGTTTGAGTGCAGACAGGCACCCAGACTCTTCTGGTCCAGCCTCTCCCTGGAAAACCGCAGAGAGGGTTTCCCTTACAACCCCGTTCTGTGATGTGCACTGAAGTTTGCCAAGATAAATATTTATTTTCAGGGACCAGAATCCAGGTTTCCCATGCGAGTTCCTATTAATCCTGTGCAGAGAGGTGGGCAAGAAGGCCATTCACTTAACCTGACTTGCGGCTCCGCTCTGAATCATCTACTCAAGTGTAGATTAAATCACCAGGCAGAGAGAACACCTATCTAGCTGCCTAGCCTGGGCCTGCCTTGAAGTCTGCAGGCTGATAAAGTGAGATACACATTGATTTATTCAGACAGTTAACCTCCTGAGATGCTTAACTCTTACTCTGCAGAAACCACTTCCAGTTCTTTCCCATGCATTATGATGAACGAAATGATGTCAGCTCCTTTTCCCGACACCTTTCTCCATCTTGGAATAATCCCTGGGAATTGCTGCCTTCTAACCAGGCCACCATCCTGCATTTCCTCATAGGGTTTGATGCTTTGAGAATATTTGGCTTCACAAGGCACCTTGCTTTTAACTGGTGTCCCCTGGGGTTACAGTGTTTTAATAAATCTAGGGGTTGCACACTGACAGTCTAGCCTGCTTTATATAATGTGACCCAGCTTCACAGTGACCATCAAAGAAATGTGTGTGTTGCAATGCAATAGAAAGTAGGGGCAGAAGGGATGCAAGTCGTTTTTCCTCAGATTAGAAGGAAGGTTGGACCCCGAGCCACTTGTTCCAGGTTGTGGGCATTCAGTGCGATTGCACCTTATCTTCTGTTTTGACCATGTACACAAACACCCCAAAACAGCACTGGAGAGGAAGGGGGGGGGATTATTTAGCTATTACAAGCAAAATCCTCTCCTAATTTAATTAAATTATCAAATGGTAAATGGGAAAGTTCTCTGGCAATATTGTGACACCTTGTTCTTACTGAACGTGTCGGAAATGAATCACCCCCGAGTTTATGTAGGTGTGCATAATATTAGCCATTCATAGAAATCTGCCACAAAGATTATATGTCTTGCAATACATCTGGGGCCCTGAAAGGTTTCTTGCTTTTCACTGTGGCTATGTCTCCACTGGAAAAAAGGTGTATCCTTAACTCAGGTTAACTAACCCACTTTAGCTAACAGGTTAAAACAGCCGTGAAGACACGGCAACTCTGTTTTTAACTTGGGTTAGCAGCTCACGTTAAAGCGTACAGATGAGCCTGGGGCTGAACGAGAGCTGCTAACCCAAGTTAAAAGCCCGATTGCCAGATCTTCAGTGCTATTTTAACCCAAGCTAGCTAATCTGAGCTAAGAACACACTTGTTTTTTTTCTCTAAGATGCCACCATCGTTAATCAAAACATGTCCATGCTGGCTGGAGCTGACCTGTTGTCATCCTCCTCCTAAAGCTCCTGCCATTGGAATTAACAGCTGAGGCAGATTCTCCTTCATCAGTCTAGGATCTGTGGCCTGGTCTATACTAGGGAATCAGGTCGGTATAACGACATCGCTCAGGGATGTGAAAAATCCACACCCTGAAGCGATGCAGTTATATCAGCCTAGCCCCTGGTGTAAACAGTATTAAGTCAATGGGAAAATTCTCCTGTCAACCCAGTGACCACCTCTCGGGGAGGTGGAGCACCTATGCCAATGGGCGAACCCATTGGTTGTGTCTTTACGGAAGTGCAACTCTGGCGCAGCTGCAGCGTTTGAAGTGTAGACAGGCCTTGTTTCTCCCAGAGGAGCAGTTCTCGGTCTGTTCAGCAGAGGAGAGTGGCACACACGCGTACAAGCCAGCTCGTTACGATCTCCGTCACCCCACAGTCTAAGGCTACGTCAATGTTTACGGTGGTGTATCGAGTGCAGACACTGCACACACAGATAGCCCAGGTATAAATAGCAGTGTAGACACTGGGGCGCTGCTTAGGCAACTAGAGTAAAGACACACCAGTACCTTAGAGGCATCTATGGCTCTCTACAAACCCAAGCAGTGCCTTCCCCCTGACACTGTCGTGTCCCAGTGCTGGAGCCTTTCCTCATCGCAGGGAATGGCTCCAGCAGTGGGGAAAGGTTCTGTCATGGGGAGAGGAAACAGGGAAAACTCTGGAAGCTCCCCACTGCTGAATCCTTTCCCTGCTGTCTACCCCCAGCCAGAGCCTTTCACTGCTACATGTTGCTCTCACACCCCAGTGTAGACGCAGCCTGCTATTCACTGTAGCATGTTACATGTACCCTACACAAGGCTTACAGCATAGACAAGGCCTTAGTGGACCACAACTTTTATTCAAGACTTGATAAAGTATTTTCTCTGTGTGTGGTTTTTACTCTTGCGGACCTCCACTCTCCATGGCTCTGGCCAGAGACAGAAGCACCAGAGGAAATCTATTCTCAGGGAAACCAGGGAGTTACAAAAGGCATAAAAATGAAACCAAACTTCACTGGATTTTTTTTAAAAATCCTTAAAACCTCACATTAGCTCTTTCTTCCCCGCCTGGTTAGTGAATTCCATATGGTGAACATAAACGTTGCTGGCTGTGAATCTGACCTAGTGACAGTGTTTGCATGAATAATGGTATCCATTGTATTGTCTGGCTTAAAAATCCTGGGAGTGAGATCTTACAGCCCTCAATCCCATCAGATTACATTTGGCCGTGAAATGTTCACCCCAGTTTGGGGAAATACTGGGCTATTTGGAGTGCAAGCCCTTTCATAGAATCATAGAATATCAGGGTTGGAAGGGACCTCAGGAGGTCATCTAGTCCAACCCCCTGCTCGAAGCAGGACCAATCACCAACTAAACCATCCCAGCCAGGGCTTTGTCAAGCCTGACCTTAAAAACTTCTAAGGAAGGAGATTCTACCACCTCCCTAGGTAGCGCATTCCAGTGTTTCACCACCCTCCTAGTGAAAAAGTTTTTCCTAATATCCAACCTAAACCTCCCCCACTGCAACTTGAGACCATTACTCCTTGTCCTGTCCTCTTCTACCACTGAGAATAGTCTAGAACCATCCTCTCTGGAACCACCTCTCAGGTAGTTGAAAGCAGCTATCAAATCCCCCCCTCATTCTTCTCTTCTGCAGACTAAACAATCCCAGTTCCCTCAGCCTCTCCTCATAAGTCATGTGTTCCAGACCCCTTTGAACAGGTACCAGCTGTCCACCAGTACCTAGGCCTCTTCAGGCTTCACTAACTCAAACCCACTTCTCCTCTTGATATCTTCCAAGGCCTGGATCATTCCCACCTGTGGCTGGAGCCTAGGGAGCAGAAAGTCCCGAGAGGATCCTTACATGGAGTTTTTCCCTAAGTCACTCTGGGCGGCAGGAGGGTTCAGCCCTCACCAAATGGCCCATGGTCCTGCCCCATGGTCCTGCCTTGCGGATCCTCTCAGAGGCCTTTACCCTGCCTATTGCAGCACCTGTAGCTTAGCCCAGCTCCTTGACAGCTTGGAAATGGACACTGCTGCCCCCAGGGTGGAGGTGGCTAAAGAAGAGTGTACAGCCCTAGACTCTGTATGTGTGTGTGTGTGTGTGTGTGTGTGTAGACATACACACACACAATCCTATCTCCTCCACAGCCATGGATCCCTGCCCCCATGGAGGGGGTCTTTGTGGGGGATGATGGGGCAAGAGGAACAATTCTGGAACGGCAGCTCAAACTCCCATATACCAGCTTTCATTGGGGAAGGAAGGATCCTCACCGCAGGCATCATCCACACCTCTTCTCTTGCCCAGGCCATTGGCCTCATGCCTTGTATTTTATTTATGTATGTATGTATTTTTATAGCCAGCTTATAACAAAACATCCCATCCTTCTGGTCCAAGGAAGTGGGGGTGGGGAATCAGATCTGCCTCCAGCATGCAAACTCTGTTGTCCACATCCTGTTTTAATATAAAATCCTGCTTCCTCTTCCTCTACTGGGAAATATAATGGAGCAAATAATTAAGCAATCAATTTGAGAACACCTAGAAGATAATAAGCTGATAAGTAACAGTCAGGTTTTGTCAAGAACAAATTGTGTTAAACTAACCTAATAGCTTTCTTTGATGGGGTAACAAGCCTTGTGGATAGGAGGGAAGTGGTAGATGTGGTATATCTTGACTTTAGGAAAGCTTTTGATACTATCTCGCATGATCCTCTCATAAACAAACTAGGGAAATGCAACCGAGATGGAGCTACTATAAGGTGGGTGCCTAATTGGTTGGAAAACCATTCCCAGAGTGTAGTCATCCGTGGTTCACAGTCAAGCTGGAAGCACATGTCGAGTGGGGTCCCACAGGGATCAGTTCTGGGTCCAGTTCTGTTCAATATCTTCATCAATGATTTAGATAATGGCATAGAGAGTACACTTATAAAGTTTGCAGATGATACCAAGCTGGGAGGGGTTGCAAGTGCTTTGGACGACAGGATTAAAATTCAAAATGACCTGGAGAAATGGTCTGAAGTAAATAGGATGAAATTCAATGAGAACAAATGCAAAGTACTCCATTTAGGAAGGAACAACAGTTGCACACATACAAAATGGGAAATGACTGCCTAGGAAGGAGTACTGGAGAAGGGATCAGGGGGTCATAATGGACCACAAACTAAATATGAGTCAACAGTGTAACACCTTTGCAAAAACAGCAGACATCGTTCTGGGATGTATTAGCAGGAGTGTTGTAAGCAAGACACGAGAAGTAATTCTTCCACTCTATACAGATTAGGCCTCAGCTGGAGTATTGTGTCCAGTTCTGGGCAACTCATTTCAGGAAAAATGTGGACTAATTGGAGAAAGTCCAGAGAAGAGCAACAAAAATGATTAAAGGTCTAGAAAACATGATCAATGAGGGAAGATTGAAAAAATTGGGTTTGTTTAGTCTGGAGAAGAGAAGACTGAGAGGGGACATGATAACAGTTTTCAAGTACATAGAAGGTTGTTACAAGAAGGAGGGAGGAGGCAGAAAAATTGTTCTTGTTAACCTCTGAGGATAGGACAAGAAGCAATGGGCTTAAATTGCATCAAGGGAGGTTCAGGTTGGACATTAAGAAAAACTTCCTAACTGTCAGGGTGGTTAAGCACTGGAAGAAATTGCCTAGGGATGTTGTGGAGTCTTCATCATTGGAGATTTTTAAGAGCAGGTTAGACAAACACCTGTCAGGGATGGTCTAGATAATACTTAGTCCTGCCATGAGTGCAGGGGACTGAACTAGATGATCTCTTGAGGTCCCTTCGAGTCCTGCGATTCTATGATTCAGCAGCACAATTCTGGCCCCTGGGGTAAAAGCACCATAGAGCTGCTGGTCACCGACAGGCACATACCAGGGTCAGACACATTCACACAGACTAATGGCCACTTCTGGCATGGAAGCGGCTGGGCCGTCCTCACCTCTCATCCTCTGGTGGAGGGGCACAGGCAGAGCACACCCACAGGGAAGGTTCCCTTCCCCATCCCCTGTAGGCTGCTGAGGGGATCTCTACCCTTGCCCCAAATGGAGCCAGCATGTAAGAGAGGGTTGGGGTGTGGCTGCAGGATCCGTGATTAGGCTCAGAAATACCAGATAGGGGGCGTGGAGCTTTCGCCATGGTCTGGACCAGAGGTCAGCAACCTATGGCACGCGTGCCAAAGGCGGCATGCGAGATGATTTTGAGTGGCACTCACACTGTCTGGGTCCCAGGCACCTGTCCCGGGCACTCTGCTGCCATTCTGGGATCCTACTGCTGGCCCCCTGCCACCCGGGGTCCCATCCGCCCGTCCCCGCTCAACCCACTGCTGGCCCTGGGTCCCAGCCACCTGTCCCGGGCACTCTGCTGCCATTCTGGGGTCCCAGCCCAGGGCTCTGCAGTTGCCCCCAGCTGGGGCCCACTGGCCCCAGCCTGGGGCAGTGAGGGGTGCAGACAGGGGCAAGAGGGGGCACAGCTCAGCACCCCCACCTTAAAAATTGTTCCAGTACCACTGTACTGGGATATTTTTAAGTCCTGATTTGCTGCTTACATCACTATCATGTCACGTGGAACAGCACATTGCGTATGACGTAGTCTGTCGCGGTATTTTTCCCCACTGTAAGTTGAGGGGTACATTTGACAAAATGTCAGCTCCTAAGAAAGCAAAGTTAGATGTCCATTCATTTCACTTCACAACAACATTTGGTGGCTAAGTCATGGCAAGGTTTTGGTGCTCTTTGTAGACTGTTTTGATGCAATCAAAGCCTTTTTGTCAGAAAAAGGACAAAACTACCCCGAACTGGACGATGACAAATGGCTGTGTGAGCTCATGTTTCTAACTTCCATCACCACTCGCCTAAATGAACTCAACCTCCATCTCCAGGGTGCAGGGCAAATGGTTCTGGATCTTTATGAAACCTAGAAGGCATTTGTTGTAAAGCTAGCAGTTTTTTCTCAGGATATTTGAACTTCCACTTTCTGCTGCTTCCAACACATAAAAGAGCTATCGACACGTTGCACTGTCAGTGTCGATGAGACTGGAATGTACATGCAAGAACTGGAATCAGAATTGTCTGACAGATCTCAAGATTTCCAGTGATTTGGCCCAAGGCTTTCTTTTCTAATTAAACCTGAAAAATTCAACAAAAGCGACTTGGATTTGTCTGTATTTCAGTGGATGGGTGTTTGAAGATTTCAAACTGCAACTCATTCAGTTAAAAAGCTCAGAATTGTGGGCATCAAAGTTTGTAGATCTGCGGAGTGCACTTGAAGCTACCGAGAGAGATCGTGGGTCCTCTATTCTGACCTGCGGGACGTCCCTGCCCGTGAAATTGAACTGTTTGAAGAAAATTGCGTTTGCAGTGCTTTCAGCATTTGGCTCCACATACCTGTGTAAACAGGTATTTTCACACATGAAACCTATCCTCTGTCCCTCTCGGAGCCAGTTAACAACTGATCTCTCAGAAGCCTGTGTGCAGCTTAAACTATCCAAATATGTGCCAGACTTTGGAAAACTCAGCAAGGAAAAACAAGGGCAAGGATCACACTATACTAATAAGATCTGCATTTTAATTTAATTTTAAATGAAGCTTCTTAAACATTTTAAAAACCTTATTTACTTTACATACAACAATAGTTTAGCTACATATTAGAGAGAGAGACCTTCTAAAAATGTTAAAATGTATCTCCGGCACGCGAAACCTTAAAATAGAGTGAATAAATGAAGACTTGACACACCACTTCTGAAAGGTTGCCGACCCCTGGTCTGGACTATTGGCCACAGGTGGCCAATGATGCAGCCTCACAACCTGCCTGCAAGAGCCACAGAATTCTACCCTCCCACACTTGAGGTGGAGGAGAAGCCCCTTTAGCTGTTAGCAGCGTAGGACTTATGACATGCAGGTGAGTTAGCTTTGTGCCAGAGCCGGGGCTGAATCATGATGATTATTTATTATTGGCATTACTGTAGCACGTGGGAGCTGTAACTGTGAAGCGGGACCCTGGTATGCTAGGTGCTGTATATGTACCTGCAAAGGACAAGAGAGGGGCAGACACACGTAGCTTGCACAACTAGGGGTCAACAATGTCACTGAAGATGGCACCACGGCAAGAAAAACAGCACAGAGGGAAGGGTGAGGAGAGGCCTTGATGTGATGGGT
Source organism: Lepidochelys olivacea (assembly GCF_965140295.1). NCBI lineage: Eukaryota > Metazoa > Chordata > Testudines > Cheloniidae > Lepidochelys > Lepidochelys olivacea. The sequence goes on from NC_140412.1 coordinate 15,842,180, forward strand.
CAGTATCTCCTGAAGCCGATTGTTCCATTTTTTTCTTCGCCGATGACAAAGGGCTTCCACAGGGTCCAAGTGGCATCTAGTTAAGAGAGATTCATGCTCCTGATTTCAACTGAATGCTGCAAAGGGACGTCAGACTCTCTCGTAATTGTACAATTCATCTAACATAACCAGAGACTCTCTCCTGTACTGCAGCCTCCAGGAGAGGGTTATTCCAGTGAAGTGTCTTTCTGAATAGGAGCCAGACACTGGTCAGGGAGTCCAGTAGAAAGGTGGACGGTGATGAGCCTGGGTGGGGATGGCAAGTCTACAGCTGGACATTGAACAGCTCCACTCCTCAGCTCTTGCAAAGGTCGTCTGTGTGGCTGGGTGCAGGAATTAGGATTCTTTAAGGGATGGCTCCTGCTCTGTAACCCCTGCCTAAATCCAGGGTAGCTTTAGCCTCTCCAGAAGCTGCTCTGGATCTTCACCGGTTTACAGAGCAGAATTTGGCCAGTTGTCTCTCAGGTGAGCCACAGAAGTAAGAACCCAGGCCCTTTGATCACTGAAGATCCGCTGGCACTTTTTTGCAAGTGCCTCCTTTTATTCCCTATGGAGTCACAATCAGACATGGTATCCTTCACTTCTTGCACTAACCTGGGGTGGGGGTGGTTGCTGTGCATTGTGTGTGTGTGTGTGAAAGAGAGAAAGAGAAGTAGTTCCTGTTTGTAAAGCACTTTGGGACTTTAATTCATTCCCATTACCTAAATAAACCAAAGCTGGAAATATCTGTGTGAGGAAAAATCTACCCACTGCTCCCATGTGCCCCTTTAGCTCAACACTTTGCAAGTTGACATCAATCTAGGGAAGTGGCTTTTTCAAGAATGAATGACTACATGTAACAAGCCCCACATAGGCTAGCACCAAGATTTGAACCCAGGACTTTCAACACTAACCTTGAACTAAAAGAATAACTCCATTAAATGGTAGCAGTAGTTGGCTGTTAACCTCAAGTAGACCAGCCACTAGAGGGGGAGAAAACCTATACAGTACTAGGGTGGGTTATATTTACAGCGTAGCAAGTAACTTATCATCATCCAACAGCACAGGGATACTGTATAGGTGGCAAATGTCTGGCTTTATCTGCAAACTTGTTGAGAATTGGTTTGAAATAACATACAAGACTCCCCACCACCATTGTCATTTCATAGGATAAGACATTGCATTAGTTACGGCTGACCCGGCAGAGCAGTTACTCTACATATCCTTCTTGTGGAGGATTTCTTTATATTATTTAGTTCATTTAATCTATATGGTTTATCCTGAACTCATAACTGTTTAGCTGGAAAGTGTCCAAGGACATTTGTGCATACTGAGGTCAGTGGGACATAAAAGACTGTCTTCCCTGGAAAAACTGATTTATGTTCCTGTTTTCTGTAACACATGGGGGAAAGGGAGAGAAACTGTAGCAGTGAATTGAACTATAGGGGTTTTATTAACTGAATAAAAATATATACCGAGGATTAGCTTCTACTCTCCTTTATGTCTCTGCAAGCTCACTGAAGTTACTGGTGTTACATGATGTAACTGAGAAGAATTTGGCCTTCTGTATCATTTAAATGTGACACAGGTTTATAGGTTTAATTGATCAAATTAGTCTGCTAGAGCACAAATCATGTTATATTTACATCCAAACCATGTAATCGGCACCGTTTTCATGCATAGACTTTCCTAATCCTCCAGTCTGCTTTGCTGGAATGGAGATTTTAAGACTGAGGATGTGGGGGCTAACCTAAGTTTCACCAAACAATTCCTGGTTCTAATAATTCATTATCTATCTCATCCCCCACTATCTTCATGCAGTTCCCTATCATAACACTGTACAGAAGGGTCCCTATGCATTTTTAGGCATAAGAATCATTTAACCCACCACTGAAGTACAATCACCTCTGGGATGGAAATTGGCAGCTGAGGGCACAGAAACAGCCCAACAGTTTTGCAGAAAAGCCACAAATCTCTTCCAGAAAAAATGTAGAAAGACCACAACTTAACATACAAACAAACCTATTGTAAATCCAGAATTTTTTTTTAAAAAAACCCAATTAGTTTAAGAAAACGTAAAACAAACGAACAAACAAACCCCAACACACCAGTAATATGTAGGGAAGTAATACATAGGGATCCAGAAAGGTTAGAAATAAGGTCAGAAAAAATAAAACAAGATTCAGTTTGGAAAACTTCAGGCTAATATATCTGTGTTTGGGGAGTGGGAGTAGTCTAAAATACAGATCTTCCATGAGCAAGAGAAACCTGCAGAGCAGGGATGCTGGTATAGTTCTGTAGATAATAGCAGATAGTGGACATGTAAACTCTGAGTTTGCAGTACAATCAGCAGTAAAAACAAAACAACCCTCCAATACTGCATTGGGTTGCACAGGCAGAAACATTGTATCCCGGGACAAGGCAACAGTTCTGTAAGGGTCTGTAAGCAAAAGGACATTTTGTTTGTTTTTTAATTCTAGACAACCAAATAGCATTGCTACTTGTGGAGGGCGTTGAGAAAAGAACAGCAAAAAATAATTGGGGGTTGGTAGGATTGATTTCTGTGACGAGATTAAAGGAGCGAAGCGTGTGCTGTTTGGCTGAGAGGTGATCAGAAGAGAACATGAGAGCCTGTTGGGGTTGTAAACCCCCAGAAAGGAGAGGAGTCATTTCGGGTGATATCTCTGGGAGTAATGGGATAAAATGAGCTATGGCAAATGGAGAGGAGAAGCTGCTAGTATGGGATCTAATAGTCTGAGGGGATAGTTTGCAAAGAGAAGTGGTGGAAGTCCAGTTGGAAACGGGACATTTGAAAGTGAACAGGACAGGGCACTAGTGAGTATAGTATAGGGAACAACCCTTGAGTATTTATATACTCACACAAAAGTGCAGGGCTCTTTTATGCTCATCTCCTCATCTTTCACTTCTTCTTTAGGTTTTTAAAAAGAAACCCTTGGTAATGCTGCTAGGAACCAGATTTAACCCTTCCATCAATTCCAAAGTTTCTTCAACCTTTCTGTAAAATGGTGGCTTCCAGAGTTCTATCCTCTATCCTTATACTAAAGAAAGGCTTGTTCTCTTGTCCATTTGCTCCAGACTGCTTAAATTCAAGTGCATCGGGTTACATGTGGAAGGCTAGAAGGCATTGGTATTAGAGGGAGTTTCAATAGTGTGGCCTATAACACAGTACCAGCTAATGCCACACTGGGACAATCGCTCAGCACAGTCCGTGGGACCTGTGCCACCATGTGAAACAAAATATTACTTCCTTGCAGCCACTGAAATTAACTGCCCCAAACAAAATCTCTTTAGGCTATAGACATCCAGCAGCAATGAAAGCAGCCTGCAGGCACAAAACCACAAAATCTCTCTCTCTCTCTGCCTGCCTGCAATGTCAATAACAGCAGAGAAGCTGGAAACTGGCCATGTTTTATCTGAAACATTCCTTCTTTTTCCCTTTCCTCACCTTGCCCTCCACTCCCAAGTTAAGTGGGTGAGAAGAACGAAGCGGATGGAGGTTGATGGAGTTCAGGGGGAGGAGGCTGCTCAGACTCCTTCCTCGTGGTGTTCTCTCTCCTCTATATGGTAGCTCAGCTGCAGGAAGGCAGGATTAGACACATATACTGAGCATCTTTGGCATTGCTATCTCCCTTGTGGCAGACGTGCCCTACGCTCTTCTGGAGGGCAGGCTGCAGCAGCACCTCCTGTGGAAACACTCGGGTTTTCAAGATTTATAAATCCATTGTAGGGGGGGATCGGTTTTGGTCCAAGATGTGGCAGAAGAAGCCTTCAATCGGGATGCAGGAGCAATTGTTTTAATTGACTCGAATGCCAGATTGGCAGCATTCAAGGCTGAATTCTTTTATCTATCCACATAGCATCTACCGAACAGGCAGTGACATGAGACGCTTCCCCACCAGTCGCAGCCAGCATGCCTGTACCTTCATCTGAAAGGTTCGTCTCTGTGTATGAGAAGGGTGCTCAGTCTCCATCTCCCTTCAACCCTTGACCGTTTGCTTCAGACTGTCAATACTGCCAGTTAGTTCCCAGAAAGATGGTGTGTGCGTTGGGGGGGGGCATTCTTTTGGTTTCATGGACAATTGTCCCCTTTGAAGGTGAGACCATCCAAATTCATAGTGAAGAATGGGCAGATGATGAGAATTTTGACCACCGTAGGGGTTTAAATGGTGACCTTGAGGCAAAAGACTGAGCATTGTCCAAACGTCTGTGAGAATCTTTCCGTTCACTTCACCGGGCTTCAGGTCCAACAGCATCACATTGTCAGTCTCATGAACCAACTTTCTTAATTGGCGTACTCTTAAAAAAACATGAGCAAACACAGGAATTTGTAAATAAAATGACTTAAAATTGGGTGTCAGGTGTGTATTTATACGCTGGAAAAGGTCCACACGAGCTCATCTGGTTTCTCACCTGCCTCACATGTGCTATAAAAGGAGATCTGAACATGTCTCTGGAAACAGTGGAGACAAGTGTGTCAACTAAGTCTAAATTTGTGTTTAACTCACCACTGAGGTTAAAATTATCCTGGCAAAATCTATGTTTATTCTGAACGCGAGAGTAGATCTCTTGCATAAACATTACTCATTTTACAAGTTTTTTTTCTGTGAAAGGTTCTTTTCTTTTCTTTAAAACAGACAAAAAATACCCCAGGAAATTAAATTTTGAAAAGGGGTTTTTGGTCCAGTATTTTTAAGAGTCTGACTTCAGCAGACTAAGGTGAGAACAATTGAATGATCCAGCTCTGGCTTCCCTAAATTGAGGATCTAATTTCAGGATTTGGGTGGCAGAGGTGGTTTTGGGTGGGTTGTTGATTTTGGGCCACAATCTTCAACTTCTTTTAAAGGTGGATTAATTATTATTATTATTATTATTTTCTTATTGTATTTATTTGGGCCACATGCAAATATCTCAAGATGGAAAACTTGAAATGGGGACACTGGGAATTCTGCTTTGTCTGTCGTAGTCCGGGCCAGCTCTAGCCAGTGTTAGACTGCAGCCTGAATTACTGAAACTCCTGGGGGCCCCTGATGGGAACAAGGCTTAAAGGCACAATGGTCCTGATCTAAAGCTAATTGAAATCCAGTTAGTCTTCCCATTGACTTCAGTGGACTTTGAATCAGAGCCTCAGCTCCCACGATAGGCACCTTAGACCAATACAAGTTACATTAGATAAGGAATGCGCGGTGGATGCAACCCCCCTTTGTGCCATGGAGCCTAACTCCACAGTTCCCTGTCCACTCTGCATGCTGAGGGCCTGATCCAAAGATTACTGAAGTCTTTGACTTTGATGGACTTTAGATCAGGTCCTGACAGAGGAAACGAGCCTGCAAAAATAGTAAATTTAACCATACAAGTAAAGTCTGCATAGTAGTAATGCATATATAAAAGGCGGGCAGAGTTAAGGTTGGGTGCCTACAAGAGTTAAGGTTGCATGTGCAACACTGAGTTAATGATTTCCTGGCTTTTGAGCACTTTACTTTGCAGCCATGACATTTTCTTAAAGGAGGTTCTCTTTGCATAGTGAATGTAATTTCTCAAAGCTTCAGCCGAGACAAACACTGTTCTTCAGTATAAGCTTTGTCCCTAATTGTCTCCCTCTTCCTCTGCTGGGGAGTGGCTGCGTCTGAATTTTGCCTGCATACAAGTCAAAACGGCAAAAAAATATTTACACTTCCTTTCCTTAGTATGAAGAATGTTGCAAAAGCAATATTAGTGCAGGCTGATGCACTGGGAGAGGGAAACTGACTCTCCCGTGCATGGTCAGCTGTCACATACAGGCAAAGTCAGTGATGCATGAATACACTGCTAAAGCCACACTAGTACCACTTTCAATCCTCTGCCTTGTTGGGGGGGGTTTGGCACCCCCTCCCCTTCTGACCTTCAGCAAAGAAACCCTTTGGGCCTTATTTTTTGTGCTTAGATTCAGGCCAGAGCCTGATTTTGATTTTGATTTTTGGGGGAGAAGTTTGGAATAAATCAAATGAGCTGTGTCTGAGAGAAGGAAAGCTGAGAAAGGGAAGGCTGCTTCATTTTTGAACAAAAGTTTTCAGAGTTTTCTGGGTTTCTCCACTTTGCTTTTCAAAACCAGAGATGGGATCCAGACTGGAGTGCCAACTCCGCATCCCTCAAATGTAAGGAGACAAGTTGAATCCATTGGCTCCTGTGGCTTTGCATCTGGATCAGATCTGGAATGGGAATGGGGGAGGGGGCCTCATCTTAGAACAAAATGGGAGAATTCTTGCAAGAACTGACATTGCGATTAATTATTTTGTATTGCAATCACAATCAGGGTCCCATTGTGCTAGGCACTGCACAAACATACACCAGGAACCACACCCTGCCCTGAAGAGTTTTTAGGGCTTGTCTGCAATGGGGAATTTGCCCAGAATCACTATTCCACACTAGCTGCCGATGTGCACACTCTTATTCCACATTAAGAGCACCTTTGTTTAGATTAGCCTAAACTGCTTTGGAAGTGATTAATCTAAACCACACAAAGGCAGTCTCAGTGCAGAGTAAGAGTGTTACTGGCACGTTAATACAAAATAGTAATTAAGCTTTAAATTCACACCTAGTTTATTTTGCAATAGCTTCCCCATTATACAACTCTTAGTCTAACTAGACAAAAGAAGTATTGCCCCCATTTTACAGATGAAACACAGAGAGATTAAGGGTATATCTACACTGAAATGTAAACCCAGGATTTGAACTCAGGTCTAACTCCCCTTCTGTCTACACACAAATTATGCTAAACCAGGTCAAGCTGGGACCCAGGGGTCAAGCTCTATTGCTTTGCAGTGTAGACATAGCCCCACTAGACTCATGCTCTGGGAGTCTGCCGAAAGTATCCCACAATTCCAAAGGGCAACTTCCTTCGTCTTCTGGTCAGTCAAGTTTGGTGGACAGTCATGTTTTCCCACACTGTACCATGTACAAAGGGCTAGAGCGGCCATGTTGTGAGAAGGTGGTTGGGCTCGGGCCCTCATAATGCCATGTAGACACTGGCACCCCAGGTTGGGACCCAGGATTCAACAATTCCTAACCTGTGGTTACAAATGAGTGTGGACACTCAAACGATCTAGGTCAACAAACCCCAGGTCTGCAACTTGAATTCTATTAACCCCTGGCTTACATTGCAATGTAATCATACTCTTAGTGACTTGCCCAAAGTCATACAGAAAGATAGGTATTGAACTATGATCTTATTAACCAGAAGACCATCCTACCTCTCTAGGCCAGCTGTGAGATTTCTGAATCATAGAATCATAGAATATCAGGGTTGGAAGGGACCCCTGAAGGTCATCTAGTCCAACCCCCTGCTCGAAGCAGGACCAATTCCCAGTTAAATCATCCCAGCCAGGGCTTTGTCAAGCCTAACCTTAAAAACCTCTAAGGAAGGAGATTCTACCACCTCCCTAGGTAACGCATTCCAGTGTTTCACCACCCTCTTAGTGAAAAAGTTTTTCCTAATATCCAATCTAAACCTCCCCCACTGCAACTTGAGACCATTACTCCTCGTTCTGTCATCTGCTACCATTGAGAACAGTCTAGAGCCATCCTCTTTGGAACCCCCTTTCAGGTAGTTGAAAGCAGCTATCAAATCCCCCCTCATTCTTCTCTTCTGCAGGCTAAACAATCCCAGCTCCCTCAGCCTCTCCTCATAAGTCATGTGTTCTAGACCCCTAATCATTTTTGTTGCCCTTCGCTGGACTCTCTCCAATTTATCCACATCCTTCTTGTAGAGTGGGGCCCAAAACTGGACACAGTACTCCAGATGAGGCCTCACCAATGTCGAATAGAGGGGAACGATCACGTCCCTCGATCTGCTCGCTATGCCCCTACTTATACTTATCATCTCACCCTTCTCCTGGATTAACCAGGAACCCAGTCTCCGAAGGGCTTGTTTATATGCAGATACTCAGGGTATGGCTTCACTACAGAGCCTATGCCGTCATGGTTATGTTGGCATAGCTGTGTGAACATAGACCCCTGGAGTAGACCAAGCCAACACAAACAGAAGGCATTTTTCTGTCAGTGTGGGAACACCAGCTCCCTGAGTTGTGTTAGCTCTGTTGACAGAAATCTTTTTTTGTTGACATAGCTTCATGTATCCTGGGGAGTTTGTCGACATATCTATGTCAGTCACAGGTGTGGTTTTTTTCACATCCCTAACCACATCGCTATGCCAATATACCCTTTAAGTATGGCTCAAGCCTCAGGAATATGAACCCAGATTAACTAAAAGTGTAAATTTTAAGTGGATTATTTAGTTATGAATAAGAGTGTACACATGGGTTTAATGTGGTTTAACTAATTCACTTTAAATTCACAACTTTAGTTAATTCAGATTATTTTTTCTGAGCATCCTATGTAGACAAGCCCAATAGCAACTCTAGATCCAAACATGCTAGCTCAACTCATCTCTTAACAGTGTTGCCAACTCCCATGATTGTATTACGAACCTCACGATATTTGGTGTTTTCCACGAAGCCCTACTGGAGTAATGCGATTACATGAGCCTCTCAGCTTTCATTTATTAAAATGTACGTTTTAGCTCTGTTATCCTGAAAACGTGAACACCAAAAACCAGAAGGCAAATGAAGAAAGCCCAGCATGTATGATTTTTTGCAAAATCCCATGACTGCTTGGGGTTTATTTGTGATTTCTAAATGTTTGGGGTTAGCAGTTTCACACACCTCTCTTGTGCCAATTTTCTGTAAGTTCTACTCCTATGAGAATTAGGACACCGGGCAGGTCTGCAACTCAGTGATTTCACTGTACATTTCTTTCTGTTGTAACCTCATTGGGCTGATGCCAGCAGAGTCCTGGACCTCTGTATTGGTGAGTGTTCTAAAATGGCACAAATTCCTCGAAGCAGACTCTAATCTCTGCATGCTGTTCTGCATGCAGTTAGCGCCTGCGGGCTGGGTCTGGTTCTCAGTCCCTGGAGCAGAGCCTCACGCCCTAGACAGGAGCAAAAACGAAGGAGTTCACCTATCCACACAGCCTGCTCATTGGTGAGGTAAGGAGCTAGTTCACATATGGAGCCCAGTCCTTTTTGGTAGGCAATAGGACTGCAGAGTAAGTGAAAGTGCAGAGTCTCCTAGTGTATGTCTAGGGTACATGCTCTGGGAGTGTGAACGTTTGATGTAATACTGTAGGTTTCCTCCTCAAGCCCTCCAATCCCCTTGAGCTGCTAAGACATAGAGTGGGAGACCGAGAGCAAAAGCCACAACAATATTCATTAGCAAACACATTTGTTGTGGAATATGATCCTGTAAAATACCTGTAGCTTCTGAACTGTCCTGTTACAGTGAAGGAGAACACTTGTCCTTACACTTCTGCCCTTGCAACAAGCAAACTCATGTACCCCTGTACTTGCCGGTGAACTTTGGGAACACTTTTCAGTCTCTGAAACCCTATAATGTATTTGGTCAGCCCCAACCATAGGTGGCACCCAAAGCACCTTGCAAAGAGTAATTAATTTAGCTGCACAACTCCCTTTTGAAGTCTGTTGGCATTATTATCCCTGTTACACAAATGAGAGAAATGAAGCATGAGATTTTCAAAAGTGGCTGCCAATTTTAGGTGCCTGGGTTTGGGCCAGATGTTCAGAGGTGCTGAGTACTCACAATCTCGTTGGAACTTACTCGGAAAAGCAGGCCTATGTTGTCTCAAATTGAGGTGCCCAAAATCAGGGGTTGCTATTCAAAGCATTTTTACCCTGGGTACTTCTCTGAGACCAGACGGGAAGCCTGTAGGAGAGCCAGGAATAGAACGCGGGGGCCCTGACTACCAGCCCTAGCTGCATCACCATCCTTCCCTACCATCAGCACCCCTCTCATTTCCTTGTGATCTGAAATATCATTGAGTCCCCCAGTAAGTGTAATACAGTAACCTCTCACTTAACGTTGTATTTATGTTCCTGAAAAATGCGACTTTAAGCTAAACGATGTTAAGTGAATCCAATTTCCCCATAAGAATTAACGTAAATAGCGGGAGGGTTAGGTTCCAGGGCAATTTTTTTCACAAGACAAAGGACTATATATATGTACACACACACACACACACAGTATAAGTTTTAAACAAACAATTTGATACTGGTACGCTGGGGGGATGATTGTGAAGCTTGGATGAGGTGGTGGAGTCAGAGGGTGGGATATTTCCCAGGGAATGCCTTACTGCTAAATGATGAACTAGCAATTGGTGAGCCCTCAAAGGTTAACTCGTTGTTAATGCGGCCTCACACGCTACAAGGCAGCACGAATGGAGGGAAGGGAGACAGCATGGCAGACAGAGACAGAGACACACACCGTGTGTGTGTGAGAGAGAAGCATATTGTTCCTTTAAGTATGCTGACCCCACTCTTAAGTACATTGTCTTTTTAAGCTAATCAGCAAGCTGAGATGGCAGCTGCTGCCAGGAAGCTCCCACTGTCCTGAGCCCTGTCGTGTGTCACCACCCCCGCCCCCGCTCTATGGAAGATGGGGTAAGCGGGGTGCAGGGGGGAGGGGGACACCCTGACATTAGTCCTCCCTCTTCCCCCCTGCCCCCCACACAGCAAGCAGGAGGCTCCCGGGAGCAACTCCAAGGCAGAGGGCAGGAGCAGCACACACAGTGCGGGAAGGGACAGCTGAACCGCCGGCAATTGATAGCCTGCTGGGTGGCTACTGCACAGGGAACTTAGGGGAGTGGGGGGCTGATGGGGGGCTGCTGGCCCACCCTGGTTCCAAGCCCCCACCAGCTAGCTGCAATGGGCTGCTCTTCCTGGGAAAGCTGTGGACAAAGCAGGCGGCTGCCAAACGACACTATAAGGGAGCATTGCACAACTTTAAACGAGCATGTTCCCGAATTGGTCAGCAACGTAACACGAAGCAACATTAACCAGGACAACTTTAAATGAGGAAAAAGAAAAGGAGTACTTGTGGTACTAATAAATTAGATAAATTGGTTAGTCTCTAAGGTGCCAGAAGTACTGCTTTTCTTTTTGCGAATACAGACTAACACGGCTGTTACTCTGAAACCTGTCATTAAGTGAGGAGCAGTGTAATAATAGAGCTGTTTGTGAAATGAAAAACTAGCTCAACGAAAACAATGAACTTTTGAAGTATTGCTTTCCTTTTGAAGGGTTCAGAAGGGGGGGTGTCACTTTTTGTTTTTTCTTAAAAAAAAAAAAACGTTCCTACCAATTTTTATTGGAAACTCTTCATTACGTTAAAAATTACAGTGAGGTTGGTTTTGATTTTTTCCCCCCCAAAAAATGTACAGGATGCATTATTTAAACAATGTCACTTTTCTCCCCCTCAAACAATTCAAAATTCCCACCACACGCTGACTACCGCAGATGTGCCAGTCTAAGCTTTAAATGTAAACCAGGCCTTCGTCTTTGTAGCCCAGCTCCTCAAACGCCGGCACCTAACGCCCGTTGATTTCTGCCTGAGGCAAAGAGCAAAGCAAGCAAAAGTGTGGGGTCTTTCCCTGGTGGACACCCAATATCCCATGAAAATATTTTAGGTCGGGGCTGGCCCTATCCTCTTCTCTGACACTGATAGTAGAGGTAGGAAAAAATACCCCTCCAAAGCTCCTTAACCCTTTCAAAACCCTTTCTAGAACAGAGCGCGCTTCTGGCCTGATTTCCCTTCCCCTTTCTGATTGCTTAGGACCTGTTGTTTCTTGGGGCTTTGTAAATCATATGGTCCACTAACTTGTGGGTGCGGTTGTATGTGTGTGTCCCTCTCGCTCCCTCTCCCTTTTGCCCTCTGCTTTCTTGATCAGTTATTCTTAGTTATAAATACTCTGTGTAACTGGCGGGTATCAAGATCAGTCTAAGGTGATGAGCTGATTTCGTGTGGTGTCTGCAAAGGGTAATTTAAAAGGGCCTTAGCTCCATAATCATTAAATCAACAGACAGTGATTCGATTTCTATAGGCCCCTGAGTCCTCCCTCTGGAGAGACTGCTGTGAAACTTCTCAGAGTGCAAGTCCTACAACAGAAGGTGCAGCCAACTTTATTACTGTGGTTCTTGAGATGATCTGAAGCCAGGGAAGCCGGGGGTGGGGAAAGCAAAACAGAAACTGAGTTGATGGGAACTCGAACATCTCTGACTGTGTGTTTTTTTTTTTTTTTCCTTTTGTGTGTCTGCAGATGGCAAGTGACTCTCTGTGATTGAAATGAGCATCAAGGTGCCTGTATCACCTGGGACCAAAGCCACAGGATGATCTTAATGGCCGCATTAATGAAATAATTTTAAGGAAAAAGCAGCCTTCTTTTATCTAGCTCCTGTAGTTCAAGTTTTACTCCCATACAGGAAACCGAATCTCAGACATTGATATTAATTACCTCTCAATCTTCCTGAATGGGGAAAGGAAATCATCATTATCAGTTTTGATTAAATGCTCAGTGGGAGAAATTAGCAGCTTCCAGGCAAGTTGAAGAGAGAGATCTGGGATCATTTTTAAAAGGGAAAGAAAAGGACAATCCAATTTTGCTGCTTTAAATCACTCCAGGGTAAAACGAAGCCTCTCCCCTTGCCAGTGAAGATAACTGAATTTCTTTGTTTGGCCTAAACATCTGATCATAGAAAAAGCCTGTGAACCTGTGACAACCTTTCTCTTTGCCTTACCACGGTCACTGAGTCACAGGCTGACAGCCAGGCTAAGGAACCCCAAAGGAAAGATGGTCGCCGTCAAGAAGAAAAATCTGAAAATGTTTACACTTGCCTTATTGTTTGTCATCACGATAACGTCGTTCTTGCTGAATTACACTAACAGTTTGGTGATGGTCACCTGGGATCCCAAGCAGATTGTCACGCAGTTAAAAAAACTAATGAAATACTCCCAGAGACCATGCAGCTGTAGTTCATGTGTTCCCGAGCTGGGACTTTCCTTCTGGTTCGACGAGAGGTTTAATCAGACTGTTCAACCTTTCCTGACCACTCGGAACACCTTCATTCCAGAGGAGAGCTACAAGTGGTGGCTGGTAAGTAGGGGTGCGTATGTGTGTGTAAAATTTGTAGTGTAATTATTGTTTGTATTTCTGTAATAATTAGAGACCTCAACTGGGCCTACGCACTGTCTACTCGTGAGAGACAGTCCCTCCCGCAAAGAGTTTACAGTCTAAATAGACAAGACAGTCAAAGGGTGGGAGGAAGTTAGTAATATTGTTCTCATTTTCCAGATAAAGAATTGAAGCACATAGTGAGTTATCCAGGGTGATAACCGTCTGTGGAAGAGCTCAGCATTGAACCCAGAGCTCTCAAACACCAGTCCTGTGTTTTAACCACAAAATTATTCCTCTTCTTCTCCCACCAGAAACGGCTAATTCAAAAGAGAAACTTCTTATACAATGGAATTAACCTGTGGAACTCATTGTCATGAGCTACTGAGTTTGAGAAAATAGCAGTATTTTTTTTAAAAAAATTAGAAATTCTGTCTGAATAAGAACTAGCACTGCTTTCTTTGATCGTATAATTACAGGATCTAAACTATCCACTTCATGACAGGTGCCATTTAGGAAGAAGCATCCCCTATGATTATTCCTCTGTGGCACGATAGCCTGATCCAGATCCCATTGAAATCAGTGAATGGATTCCAATTTATGTCAGTGGAAATTGGATTGGGTCCTATTTGACCATAATGCAGTTTTTTGTACTTTCATTTGGAACACTTAGGCCCCGATTCAGCAAAGAAATTAAGCATGTGCTTTAAGTCTGTGAGTAATCTCATACCTATTCAGCACACACTAGCGTTATTTAAGCATGTGCTTTAGAGCTTTGCTGACTCAGGGCCCGAGTATGTGATGCTGTTTGGGCGAATGTGGTCTATGTTGTTAAACTGCAAAAGTATGTTTATCGGTTCCAGTGTGCTGGCAAAATTCCAGCGTGGGTGCTAATTACATTCTGTCTGCATACAGAATATCCATTTTCCCCGCAATTTCACTTGAACATAGAAATCGTCTACCCTTCCTGTCCTAAATCTTATGTTGTCCATCCTGTGTGCAGTGGGGAGGCCCCTCCCACCAATACTTTATTTCAGACAGGGAGGATTCAGATTTGGGAGGGAGGTTTCAAACAGTTTGAGAGTGAGCTAATTAGCTACTGCAGTTAGCCAGCTTGATAGCCAATAGGAAATTCCCGTTGACTGTGAGAATTAATTGGCTATGGAGTAGAAATCCCTATTCTGAAATGAAGCCAGTCCCTTCCACTGTGCCTCATTCGTAGCCTCCAGCCCTGAAATATCTTTCAGCCAGCTCCTCAGATGTGTTTAGGTGTGTAACTCTTATTGAAATCAATGGGAGTTACGCTGCTTTCTGCCTTCCTGAGGCTTTATGTGTCACTATACCAGGGCGCTTGCTCTGGGTTCAGCCCACCCTACTTACTAAGGAATAGAATCATAGAAGATTAGGGTTGGAAGAGACCTCAGGAGATCATCTAGTCCAACCCCCTGCTCAAAGCAGGACCAATCCCAACTAAATTAACCCAGCCAGGGCTTTGTCAAGCCGGGCCTTAAAAACTCTAAGGACAGAGATTCCACCACCTCCTTAGGTAACCCATTCCAGTGCTTCCCCACCCTCCTAGTTAAATAGTTTTTTCTGAATATCCAACCTAGACCTCCCCCACTGCAACTTGAGACCATTGCTCCTTGTTCTGTCATCTGCCACCACTGAGAACAGCCTACCTCCATCCCCTTTGGAACCCCCCCTCCAGGTAGTTGAAGGCTGCTATAAAATCTCCCCTCACTCTTCTCTTCTACAGACTAAATAACCCCAATTCCCTCAGCCTCTCCTTGTAAGTCATGTGCCCCAGCCCCCTAATCATTTTTGTTGCCCTCTGCTGGACTCTCTCCAATTTGTCCACATCCTTTCTGTGGTGGGGGGTCCAAAACTGGACACAATACACCAGATGTGGCCTCACCAGTGCTGAGTAGAGGGGAATAATCACTTCCCTCAATCTGCTGGCAATGCTCCTACTAATGCAGCCCAATATGTCGTTAGTCTTCTTGGCAACAAGGGCACACTGTTGACTCATATCCAGCTTGTCATCCACTGTAATCTCCAGGTCCTTTTCTGCAGAACTGCCGTTAGCCAGTTGGTAGCCAGCTTTCTATCCACCTTATAGTCCATTCATCCAATCCATACTTTAACTTGATGGCAAGAATACCGTGGGAGACCATATCAAAAGCTTTTCTAAAGTCAAGATATATCCCATCCACTGCTTTCCCCATATCCACAGAGCCAGTTATCACAGAAGGCAATCAGGTTGGTCAGGTATGACTTTCCCTTGGTGAATCCATGTTGAATGTTCCTGATCACCTTCCTCTCCTCCAGGGGCTTCAAAGGGAGGCGGACCTGAGCAGGGATCAGCTCACTCTCCTAGAAGGAGTAACAGGAAGCTGCCCAGGAGGGATTCCCAGGGATACTGGAGTGGAGTAGAGAGGCTGCTGGGGAGCAAGTAATCTCCAGTAGAGAAACCTGCAGCATAGGAAATGAGGCTACAGGCAGGAAAGGCCTGGGAGGCTACAGGCAGGAAAGGCCTGACTTTTTCCTGTAATTGTGATTGAAACAATAGCTGCTGAGGGGACTGTGGCTTGCTAGCAGTGGCTTAAACTTGCTTTCAGGGGAACAGTGACAGCAGAGGGGCTGACTTATTTTGACCGCAGTGGAGCTATTGTTTATCTGTGGAACTATACCATATTCCTCTTAAACACAGATGAGGGCTTGATACTGGGCAAGACACAAAGACAGCCTTGGCCCCCAAAGAGCTTACAGTCTAAAGGCCTGATCCTGCCACCCTTACTCCCATGCATAATCATGTATTAGGCCTGTAAGGATTATTCATGGAAATAAATGTTGTAGGATCAGACTGTCCAGTAGCATGAAAATGACGACTGTTCTCAGAACATGTGAGCCAATATCTGAATGCCTCAGTTTCACCTGAGGCCTAGAGACAGGTGCAAAAGGGAGACGTCTTTTCCTGTTCTTGTCTCTGCGCATCACTTTCATACCCTTGCCCAGGTGATGCTCTCAACTACATCACTGTAAAAGGTGAATCTCTCCAATACACCCATGAAAAATCAACAGCAGGATTTGGCCCAGTATCTAGAAATGTTCTTTACTCTTAGGTATAGACCCGGTCCTGCCCTTACTGAAGTCAATAGCAAAAGACCTGTTGTCAGGATTGGACCCTAAAAGAGTAAGAATTGCATGTTGTAAATGATTGCTTGAGTTACACAGGATATAGGAAAAGGAGGACTTGTGGCATCTTAGAGACGAACAAATTTATTTGAGCATAAGCTTTCGTAAGCTACAGCTCACTTCATCAGATGCTGTAGCTCACAAAAGCTTATGCTCAAATAAATTTGTTAGTCTCTAAGGTGCCACAAGTACTCCTTTTCTTTTTGCGAATACAGACAAACACGGCTGCTACTCTGAAACCGGATATAGGCTTATCACCCTTTTCCCCATGCAGACGGCATGTCAAGAATTACCCCATTGGGTCTTTGTTTTAAAAAGTGTGGTGAACTTGAATATCCCATACCCCATTTTCCTTGCTTAGACCTCAGCAAGATGACCAAAATAATCCTTTTATATAAGGTGTGGCCCAGATTCTGCTCTCAGATCCAGCCCTGGACTCATTGTAACTCAGAGCAAAATTTGGCCCAACCCTCTGACATTGATCTTCTGAGCTATCGTTTGTGTTTTAGTTGTTTTTCTTTTTTGAGCTGAAGTGTTAGCCTCCTTGTGGTTAAAACGTGGCACAATATATTATATACATCCGATGAAGTGAGCTGTAGCTCACGAAAGCTTATGCTCAAACAAATTGGTTAGTCTCTAAGGTGCCACAAGTCCTCCTTTTCTTTTTACAATATATTGTGTGAGGCAATGTTCTCTGTTTATCTCATTTTTGTTTTCCTCCTTCCTTAGCTGACTCACTTAGAATGTTATTTTCTCTGTGACACATACTGTGGCTACTTTTGCAGTATTTGGTCAGTTGAAATACAAGAAAGCAATAATGTAAGGTCAATGGGTTTAGACTGAAATATAATAATCTGGCACCCTAAAACCTACCTAGAAACTCAGTCACTGAGCTTATATTAACCTAGTGTTAGAGTTAGTATTTATTTAAAGTTTTCTTAGTGGGTGTTTGTTTGCTTGCTTGTCTTGTTTTTCTTTGTGTTTAAATGTCACTTAAGAGGTCAGACTCTGATCTCACTTATTCTGTTGTAAGTGCAGAGTAACTCCTCTGAAGTCAGTAAATTAAAACTGCTATAAGTAAAAATCACACTCCAACTCCCCCAGCTATCTTAACTAAAACACATCACTCATCCAACTACTATGAGAGCATGATTTTATCAGGAGTCTTGGGGTAGTTGGTGTTTTTCTTAATGCCACAGTTCCCAGGGTCATGTGATTGACCGAAACACTCCTCTTACATCTAAAATAAAAACTAAGTTTCTAACCCGCATGGTTGTAGAGAAAAGTTTGCAAATGTGAAAACTTACAGGCTTGAAAAACAGAAAGCAAAATAAAAAGACCTTTTCCCCAGTGTACTGGCTTTTTTTAATCTCGATATTTTTAAGGCCATCTAATGGTTGTTTGGGGACCTGACTCATGGTTTCTGAATGCTTTGACTGGAAATACTGCATAAATATAGGTTTCAGAGTAGCAGCCGTGTTAGTCTGTATTCGCAAAAAGAAAAGGAGGACTTGTGGCACCTTAGAGACTAACCAATTTATTAGAGCATAAGCTTATGCTCTAATAAATTGGTTAGTCTCTAAGGTGCCACAAGTCCTCCTTTTCTTTTTGCATAAATATGTATCTTTAGAAACCTTCTGGCAATCTGCCTCCTTTAAGCAGGGCCAAGATGGGTGAGGTAATATTTTTATGGGATCAGCTTCTGCTGGTGAAAGAGACAAGCTATCAACTCCATGGAGGGGCAAACAGGTACAGTGTCCTCCTTTCAGTCTTGAGAACAAAACCCACCGGACATAATCCAAACCTCATTGAGACCAATAGAGAAAGACTTGTTATTTGTATTAAGATAGTGCCTTGCAGGCCAGTAGCCTCCTTGTACTAGGCATTACAAACACAGAGTGAGAGAGAGTCCCTGCCCTAAAGAGTTTACAGTCTGAAAAGACAAGACAGACTAAACCTGGGAGTGGAAGCAGAGAAACGGAGAGGTGAAGTGTCTTGCCCAAGGGTACACAGCAGTTCAGTGGCAGAGGCAGGAATGGTTGCCTTTCTAGTGCTCTATCCTTTAGAATATGCTGCATCCCAGGGAATTCAATGGATTCTGGATTAGACTCACTGTCAATATTTAAGAAATACAAATGAAGGAGGAAAATATTAACTTCTGCATTTCATGATTTGATTTTAAGTGTGGAGTTTGTTGCATCAACATAGGGTTTTGCATTAATTTCTTTTTTAAAATTACTTAACTGTTTGTAAAAACAAAGAGGGAGAAAAGAGTAAATTGAAAATGCAGGTGCAGTATTTAAAGCTTTGTGAGAATGTTTTGCACAGCTGTTAATTACATCACTATGTTAATTCTATAGAATTAACATAAACACTTATATAGCATTTTTCATGTATAAAACATTATACAAACATTAATCCTGGCAGCAGCCATATGAGGCAAATTCAGGATTATCTGTATTTTGCCAGTTGAGATGGAGAGAGTTTAAAGGGAAACCATAAATTTTAATAATGACTTTTCTGCATGAAAATGTGTAATTATTATTATCTGAAAGAGATTAAGAGAAACAACTAGTCAGGGCATTTTTGAGGGCCTTTTGTTTTGACAGTTCCATATATAGTCAGTTTCATGAAGCCCATATATTGTTGGTTTCCCTTTTCACATGTGTGGGTTACACAGCAACCGGAGAGAGGAAAAACATTAAAAACACTTTAAGAAAATGTAACTGTAAAACTGCAAAAATTGATTCAGAGCCAACTGCAGAATCAGAAACTACTTTTAGCTTGGCTAGATTTCAGGTTTACTGTCCCTTAGCATTTTGCCTAGGGCTACAGGGGATCAGTCAGGTTTAGAACACAACATTAATTGAATCCCACTTCTTCTTCAAAGCTGTTGATCCATACCTCTCACAATACGCTCTTTTGGAGATACAGGAAAAGCCCAGCTGTGGGACTATGGCATGAGAACTCAAAAATCTCAGTCCTAAAATTGTGCATGGATGAAAATGAATTTTAATGGCTTATAATTTAGCTCATTAAAATAGATTTTTAAACAAACCAAGCAAATATTCTTCAGTAAGAAATGGCTGCACATAAAATTTTAACATTCACCCACTTTTGAGTTCAACTCTGCACCTTTTCTCTTAGCTCAAACAGCTGAATGTTGTTTGTGCTGACATTCCAAAACAATCAGCTTTGAGCTGAGATTAAGGAACAAAATTTAGTCCAAAAAGAGAATCGCTGAGAAAATTATAAGCAAGTGCAAACTGGACATTTACGGTGCACGCTGGGGCAAGGACTGCCTTCTCTTTTATATGTGAATAGCGCACAGCTGAATGCAGTCCTGGTCCTCTTTAGGAACTCTGGGTGATTTTGTAATGTAAATAGTAATGACCTCTATTATAGTTTTTATTATAATATAAAGCTAAGGGGAAATTGAAAATTAAAGTCCTGGTTTTCCTGATACCACTCTTTAATTAAATCAGTTTCAATGGTGTTCCTTCAGATTTACATTGGTGTAACAGAAATCAGAGTTTGACCCCAGAACTATATAAACAGATAACCCTATCCATAGCAATGTGCAGTTTGGCTTTTGACTCTTCAAGCCCATAAAAAGGTAATTCTGCTTTGATCTACTGATGTATAGTTATGGCTGAGAAGGCAATTTTATTGAAAGCCTTAGTACTTTCTAAAAATTACCTCTTGGCCTGAATTTTCTCAGGTATGTAATCAGCTCAAGGATGACTTTTTCTGGAAAGATTTGTGTATTTAAAAAATTGGTTTTGTGAGGCCTAAGAATGTATTTGATTGTACACACATAAGACATTACTCTATGTGTTCAGGTAACTCAAAACAAGCTGCATCTGAGACGGTCAGACGGGTTGTGGCTATATGGCCTGATCCAAATCAAAGCCCACAGAACCAATGGATACTCTCAGTGATTAGACTGGGCTCTGGATCAGTCCCTCTGTCCTTAAAGGCTGTTGCTATGCTTGAAAAAACTTGCTTTGGAAATATATTTTGGATTGGTTGGCTGTTCATAAACGACTTACAGAGTTTAGATCTATATGAGCACATATTTGCCTCATCACATGTGACATTTTATAATAATAATAAAATACTTAGCACTTAAAGAATTGTGCTTCCCGTTGGGAGCCTGAGGCATACAGACATGATAGTGATTTGCCCAAGATGCATGGCAAATTAGTGACACCACAAAGAATGGAATCCAGGGATGAAATCCTGATTCTACTGAAGTCAGTGGGAGCTTTAAAGTCCATTGACTTAAGTGAACCCAGGGTTTCAGTCCAAGTTCTTGACTATCAGCCTGTGCTCCAATTGCTTGACTGCACACCCTGGACTGAGCAGACACTGTACTAATGTTGACTGATTTGGCTCCTTTCATCCTTACTCTTGGATTATTTTTGCCATGCTTATCCAGATGTACAGCCATTAGTGGTTTGCATGGGCTTTTACACAGTGCCACTCCTGAGAAAGGAAGAAAAGCAAGAGAGTGAGTTGTGCGGTTTACATTTTTTACACTGAAATACTGCAGGGAATATTAGTGTAGCCAGAGAGAAAATATGCCCAGGTGAAAACACAGAACGTGCCAGACTGGCTCAGACCAGTGGTCCAACTTAACCAGTATTGTATCTCTAACAGTGGTCAGTACCAGCTGCTGCAGAGGAAGGTATAAGAACACCAAATAATGGAATAACCTGCCCGCAGAGAAAGTTGCTTCCTGACCCCTCTTTATTTAGAGCTTGTCTGAGTGCCTGATGCATGAACATTTAGCTCCTTTCCAAAACACTTATTTTAATCTTTGCTGTAAGTGTGGAAATTCTAATTGTCCATATAAAAGTCTAATCTCTTTTGAGTACTCCTGCTAAGCTCTTAGCCTCAATGATATCTTGTGGCTGTAAGTTCCTCAGACCAGTTCTGTGTTGTGCAAAAAGGTATTTCCTCTTATCAGTTATGAATTTGCCACCTTCATTACTTTGTGTAGCTTTATCAGATCCCCTCTTTCTCTGCTCCTCTAAAGTAAACAGTCTCAGTGGAGATGCAAAAACCCTGTCTAGATTTTCATTTCAGAATGCTGTATGGACAGGGGAGTAAAATTTTGTCACGCATATTAAAGCAGCAAAGGTACATCTGCGTATAGGATAGTAGCACTCTAACAGCTCTGAGGGAAGTGGACGGTAACGTGTCAGAATCTGAACTGTGAACTTAGGCCATATCCCCAGGGCTGTGTGCAGGGCAGATGGGCAGGGAGAGGACTCCTGTTTTCAGCAGGTGCTGCCCAGATGCAGAGGGAAGGTAGCTCTGCAGCTCCAGGAGTCTGGGTTGCTCTGGGGTCTGCTCTCACTGATGGTGGCTTCCCCCTCCCCCAGCTACCAGCTGGCTCCTCCACAGCCCAGCATAGCTGGAGATAGTGCCCTGGAAAAGTGCTGTTCTGCCCTCGACAGAGCATGAGAGGGCTGTCAAGGGGCTATCGCAGAGGTAGGATTAGGCTCTGGGAAACCAGAGGCATGTGTGTCCTACTGAATTCAGTGCTGGAGGCATGAACTGAAGGGGATGTTCCATTGTCACATGTCACACTGTTGGCAGATGGAGAGGAAAGGGGTGGGGAGGCAAGTGAAAAGAGGGGGAAATCAGGTTAAAACTTGTGTGGGATGGGAGGTATCATCACTTGATTCCCCCTCTCCCCCACCCAAACTGAGAACTGTTGCAGAACGTCTTGCAGGGAATGCCATCGGTGCTATCAATGAGCACAGCCGAGCATCAGGAAGAAGTGAGCAACACCCCGCTTTGATAAAAGCCTTCTGTGTTCATGACCCGAGTGACCCTGTTCTTCCCAACAGAAATTGCAAGGAGAGGGCAATCCTAAAAATATCAATGACACTATCAAGGAATTGTTTGAGATCATTCCTGGAGATGGGGAGCAGCTGCTGGAGAGAGACGTCTCCCGGTGCAGAAGGTGTGCCGTCGTGGGGAACTCCGGGAACCTTAGGCAATCTCAATACGGCCAAGATATCGATGCCCACGACTTCGTGCTCAGGTGAGTACAGAAGAGACTCAGGGATCCTGAACCTCCTGATTGACTCAGTTATTTAACATTTGCCAGCATTTGTAGGGCCAAATTCTGCATTGCTGTGCATCCTGTGAGTCCACAGGGCTGCAGGGTGATTCATGTCAGAGCAGAATCCAGTGCTTGGGTCCTGAGTTAAATCCCAGTGAAGTAATTGGTAATACTTATAGAATAATAGAGTATCAGGGTTGGAAGGGATCTCAGAAGGTCATCTAGTCCAACCCTCTGCTCAAAGCAGGACCAATCCCCAACTAAATCATCCCAGCCAGGGCTTTGTCAAACCTGACCTTAAAAACCTCTAAGGAAGGAGATTCCACCACCTCCCTAGGTAATGCATTCCAGTGTTTCACCACCCTCCTAGTGAAAAAGTTTTTTCCTAATATCCAACCTAAACCTCCCCCACTGCAACTTGAGACCATTACTCCTCGTTCTGTCAACTGCTACCACTGAGAACAGTCTAGATCCATCCTCTTTGGAACCCCCTTTCAGGTAGTTGAAAGCAGCTATCAAATCCCCCCTCATTCTTCTCTTGAGCTGACTTTCATGTGAGTGGGACTGGACCCTTAGCAACTAGCACATTACTTCCCCCTCAAGATCAGAACTAGGAATTAGTGTCCCTCTCTGAACCAAACAGAGGAGCAAATCCTGCATTGATGCTGAACACCCTCAATTCCCAATGAAATCAATGGAGTTGAAAGTACTCTGCTCCTTGCAGGATCAGGCCCCCCAGCTGGTCAAATGCATCCTTAGCATCACTCCACTAGCATAACTGGGCTAGTTTGACCAGGGTGGAATTTGGCTCCACGAGTTAACTGTCCTAACATGGCATTATGCCTGCTTTAAATGATGCCAGGCGCCTCATAATTGTGTGTCCGATTCTTCATCTAAAAACTGGAGATTTTAAATAAATGTGATATTTGCTTTTACTGCAGATAGTTGGGCTCCCAACATGACTTTTACAAATTTAAACTGATATAAAAGGCCAAATTCTGCTAGCTTTTACTCTGGTGTACTCTGTACCCAGAAAAGGGGGGGAGGGATAGCTCAGTGGTTTGAGCATTGGCCTGCTAAACCCAGGGTTGTGAGTTCAATCCTTGAGGGGGCCATTTAGGGATCTGGGGCAAAAATTGGGGATTGGTCCTGCTTTGAGCAGGGGGTTGGACTAGATGACCTCCTGAGGTCCCTTCCAACCCTGATATTCTATGATTTGCATTAAAAAATTCTCTATGAAATCACTTCACTCACTTCACATGCAGTGGAATGAAGTAGCTGTTCTACAGTTGACAGTAAAACCCCAGGTAGGACAGGAAGCAACTAGACAACACCAGTTGTGTTACAGTGGGCAGCATCACTAGTCCTCCAAAGTAGCAAATGATGACCATTGTGTCCAGCTGAAATTGCAGGGGTCATTTTAATGAGGCAGAATGGAACTTCCCCAATTGGAATTTAGCCTGGATATCTGGGTTGAATAACCTTATCTTTGCAGAACATGCAATGGGAGATTCAAATGCCACAGCGGTCAGAAGCTTTGTTTAAATCTCAACCAGCACAGTGAGTTCTCGCACTCTTCGGGGGCGCTGGTTCAGTACCAGCTAAGATAAAAGAAAAGATCTAGAGACTTTTTAAATTATTTGTAGATAATTTTGACCATGGTGTCAGAATTCATACAATGTAATTAACTAGCTTGGCCTTGAGACCACTGGGAAAGTGCTACTTTCAGGATGAAGAACTCCAAGCACGAGCAGAGCCCAGCTCACCTTGAGAGTTCCCTTCCAATCAGAATGATTGATTCGGCCCTGTTCTATCCTTAGATATTCAAACAGCTCTTACTGCACACAATGGGGGCTCTACGAATGGCTGGCTGAGGCTGACAGTGGCAGTTCCTTTAGATTTTTCTTTGGTTTCAATCCCAGTGGGTTTGTGCTGTGACCCCGGAGTCTGGCTATGTTCTGGGTTCAAATGAAGCCCCAGACTGCCATTGAAACTGCTAGACCCTCCAACAGATCTGATTCACTCAAGGCTCAAACCGCCCTTTCTCTGAGCCCAGGTTGGTTATGAAGTTTGTGAAACAGCCTAAAGCCAGCTGAGCTTTATCTTGCTCGGGGCTTATTTTTGGTAACAGTAAAGGATCAGTGTGAAAGATGGAATGTCATGGTCAACATCCTCCGTATCAGAGCTGTCATTTGTGTGTGTGAAGAGCTCAGTGGCATGCTCCATTGGTTAGCACATGTGACTGGGAGCTAGGGAACTTGGGTTTTAGTCCAAGCTCTGACATTTATTCACAGTGCAACTTTTGACATGTCCCTTAACCAATTTGAGCCTCAGTTTCCTCATCTGTAAAATTGAGATGAGAGTTGCCCTCCTCTTGGGAGTGTCATGGGAGCCACTCAATCAATAGCTGATCCTTGTGCATCGGTTACAACAGCGTCCCTGAGAGCAGGTTTCACTGCTGTAACAGACCGTGAAACCTGCTCTCATGGACTGCAATCACACCTTCCGATTGCAGAGCAGATGTACCCTTAATGGAGATGAGGACCCTGCCTAGTAATTGTATTCTCCACACACCCCAGCAAGTAAGTTTGGGAAACAATTTTCCTCTCGATTTTTTTTCTCTCTCTCCTTTCTCGGTTGCAGAATGAATCGTGCTCCAACTGCCGGGTTTGAATCGGACGTTGGAAGCAAAACCACTCACCACTTTGTTTACCCCGAGAGCTTCCGAGACCTGGCAGAAAATGTCAGCATGATTGTGATCCCCTTCAAAACACTGGACCTGCGCTGGATTGTCAGCGCGCTCACCACGGGCACAATAAACTTGTAAGTAAAGCTGAGGTCTACAGGTGCTCAAGTTGAATGGGGGACATAGCAGCTGTGTCATCATTGTGATGCTTCCTTGGGGTGCCCAGGAGTGTGAGTCGCCTTGTTACCCCCAGCCTCCAATGTGAGGGAGTCCTGGTGGTAGCTGGATATCATCTCCCTGACAATTCCAAGCCTTTTGTCACTCAAGAACTCTTCTCAGGGCTCTGCCAGCCCTTACTTTGCCTGGAAGGTTCTCACTTGGTGCACCCCAGTCCTGGAACACCTCAGAAGCATCCCTCTGTGGTATCCGGCCCCTGACACTGGACACTCACAGGAATTGCCAGGTTCACTGTTCCCGAGGGAACAGTATACTCACCAGCTTGTTTGAATCAATGGAGGATTCACACTTCCTGCTCCAGCCCTAAGAAGTATTTATAATAAAAACAAAAATACATTTATCAACAAAGATTCAAGTGAATGATGAGTAAGAATCTTGGAAGCAGAACTGGTTACATATATAAAACAAAACTTAAAACGCAGTTCTAGGTCTGCCCTTCCCAACGGTTATCTTTCCTTTTTCTAGAGTAGATTCTCTCCCAAGGATTCAGTCTTTGGCAGAGCTGCTGGTTGTCAGTCATAACCTGGATGCAGGTTTTCATGTATACCCCTACCCTTCAAAGGGTTTTCTCAATAAATGGATAACACAGAGGTCCTTTGTCTTTTCTCGTATACTGCAAAGTTGTGTTTGCACCCCAGAGACAAGACAGCCACCTGTGGGTTTAGCCTCCAATGTCTTCCTGTGTTGACATCATATCCTTGTGTTGATTTGGAATGCCAGTGTAGATCCCATTGTGTCTAGCTGATGGTGCTTAACTTTCAGATGAACTGAGACAGGTGAATAAACATCCTACGTCTAACAGAGAACTTGTCTGCCAACTCTGCCTCTGAACATATCTTCAGCACATGTACATAACTCCTTAAATATCACCCCTAAATACATTACCCAGTGTGATGTAAGCTTCAATTAGCCACCTTACACAGCCCTTTGTGGATAAATACTATGAAAGCAGTGTGTTAGATGTAGTGAGTTTGTCAGACCTGATAGTTTCTGTTACAGAACATTGAAACCTTTGCCGTTTGGCACTGAGGGGTTCTCAGGGTCACAATAGTGTGTTATCACAAAGTGTAACCACAGCACAAGAGAGACAAGACCAGAAGCGCAGCACTGAGTTAAATTCCACTTCTACCTGTGTATCAGAAGATTCCAGTTCTGCAAGCACATGCAGGAGCAGAATTTGGCTCTTCTGCATTTGTTTTCTTGTAACAGTTTGACTTTTGGGCACATTGTTTGGTGTGGGAGTTCAGAAAAGACTCCTCTTTGTCCCGCGCACAGCAAAACTGGAGAAATGGTAAAAAATGTTTTCTGCTGCTCTAAATCACCAGTGTCCTAGTCAGTTTCCACTTTGATTGTTGGCTTCTTGACCTGGTTCCTGGGACAATGACTCATTGTGGCTGCTCACCTCTCTTCTCTCAGGTGGAGTTTGGGAAGGAAATGAGTGGAACCTGTATTTTTTAGCCTTCAGGTACACGAGGCTTCTATTGGTCATAGCTGAAGATAGAACTGGCTGGTTGGAGGGACCTCCAGTGGGTCCTTCATTATCCATTCTTCCTGCTTGGAGCTGACAAGTGGCATCTGGCTCCTAATCCCATCTGCGAGGCTCATGTACGGTGTGATCCATCCTGCTAAGCACTTCTGCAATCATTATTATCCCCATTTTACAGATGAGGAAACTGAGGCATAGAGAGGCTTGGGGACTTCGTCAAGGTCACACAGCACATCAACACCAGAGGCAGAAAAAGAACCAAAGCTACCTGGTACCTAATGAGGCCATTTGGTCAAGTCATTTAATTGGTCTACCTCAGTTTTCCCTGTCTGTAACCAAGGACAGTGATCTCTTAAGTAGCCTACTTCCTCCACAGGAGTCTGGGGAAGATTAATTGGTTTAATGCTTGTAGAGTTTGGAATAGATTTGCATGCATGTATCAGAGATCAGGTTATATCCCAAGTATCCGTATGTTTGAAAAGTTCAGCAATGATAATGAGGGAATGTCAGAGTAATTATAAAAGGGAGAGCTTCTTCACAATCTTTCTCTCTTCCCCCAATTCCCAACTCCTCAGTTCTGTCCTCTCCTCTCCTCTCCTTCCATCAACAGATGGCTCAGGCAGTGGTGCTGTAAGGAGGGCTTTGGGATGTATGGCCACTGGGAGGCATTTATGGACAGAGGACAGTTCTCTCGGGATGGACTTTACCTGAGTAGGGAGGGAAATAGATTTCTAGGATGGAGGCTGGCACAACTGATTAAGAGAGCTTTAAACTAGGAATCTGGGGGAGATGGTTGGGAGATGTCCAGGTAATCTCCACGCTGGATTTTAACATCGAGAGGGAAGAAAACAAAGTAAGAAAGGATACAGCCGTGGGTAGGAGAATGGCCATAAGGAGGAAGGGTAGTGTAGATACCAGTCTAATAGGTGATACTGGTGGTAGAATGACCGTGCCTAATCGGGTAAAGAATGTGAGCGAAGCCAAACAGCAAAAATTAAGGTGTTCGTACACCAATGCGAGGAGCCTAGGTAACAAAATGGAGGAACTAGAGCTACTGGTGCAGGAAGTAAAACCAGAAATTATAGGGATAACAGAAACGTGGTGGAATATTAGTCGTGACAGGAGTATGGGTATTGAAGGGTGTGTGCTCTTTAGGAAAGACAGAAATAAAGGTAAAGGTGGTGGAGTAGCACTGTATATCAATGATGAGGTAGACTGTAAAGGAATAAGAAGCGATGGAATGGATCAGACAGAGTCCGTCTGGGCAAAAATCACACTGGGGAAGAAAGCTACTCGAGCCTCCCCTGGGATAGTGCTTGGGGTGTGCTATAGACCGCCGGGATCTAATTTGGTTATGGATAGAAACCTCTTTAATGTTTTTAATGAAGTAAATACTAATGGGAATTGTGTGATCATGAGAGATTTTAACTTCCCAGATATAGACTGGAGGACAAGTGCTAGTAGTAATAATAGGGCTCAGATTTTCCTGAATGCAATAGCTGATGGATTCCTTCACCAAGTAGTTGCTGAACCAACGAGAGGGGATGCCATTTTAGATTTGGTTTTGGTGAGTAGTGAGGATTTCATAGAAGAAATGGTTGTAGGGGACAATCTTGGTTCAAGCGATCATGAGCTAATTCAGTTCAAACTAAATGGAAGGATAAACAAAAATAGATCTGTGACTATGGGTTTTGATTTCAAAAGGGCTAACCTTAAAAAATTAAGGAAATTAGTTAGGGAAGTGGATTGGACTGAAGAACTTGTTGATCTAAAGGTGGAGGAGGCCTGGAATTACTTCCAGTCAAGGTTACAGAAACTATCAGAAGCCTGCATCCCAAGAAAGGGGAAAAAACTCATAGGCAGGAGTTGTAGACCTAGCTGCATGAGCAAGCATCTCAGAGAGGTGGTTAAGAAAAAGCAGAAAGCCTACAAGGAGTGGAAGATGGGAGGGATCAGCAAGGAAAGCTACCTTATTGAAGTCAGAACATGTAGGGATAAAGTGAGAAAGCCAAAAGCCATGTAGAGTTGGACTTTGCAAAGGGAATTAAAACCAATAGTAAAAGGTTCTATAGCCATATAAATAAGAAGAAAACAAAGAAAGAAGAAGTGGGCCTGCTAAACACTGAGGATGGAGTAGAGATTAAGGATAATTTAGGCATGGCCCAATATCTAAAAAAATACTTTGCCTCAGTCTTTAATTAGGCTAATGAGGAGCTTAGGGATAATGGTAGGATGACCAATAGGAATGAGGATATTGAGGTAGATATTACTACATCTGAGGTAGAAGCCAAACTCGAACAGCTTAATGGGACTAAATCGGGGGGCCCAGATAATCTTCGTCCAAGACTATTCAAGGAACTGGCACATGAAATTGGAAGCCCATTAGCAAGAATTTTCAATGAATCTTTCAACTCAGGGGTTGTACCGTATGACTGGAGAATTGCTAACATAGTTCCTATTTTTAAGAAAGGGGAAAAAAGTGATCCGGGTAACCACAGGCCTGTAAGTTTGACATCTGTAGTATGTAAGGTCTTGGAAAAAATTTTGAAGAAGAAAGTAGTTAAGGAAATTGAGGTCAATGGTAACTGGGACAAAATACAACATGGTTTTACAGAAGATAGATCGTGCCGAACCAACCTGATCTCTTTCTTTGAGAAAATAACAGATTTTTTTAGACAAAGGAAATGCAGTGGATCTAATTTACCTCAATTTCAGTAAGGCATTTGATATGGTTGCACATGGGGAATTATTAGCTAAATTGGAAAAGATGGGGATCAATATGAAAATTGAAAGGTGGATAAGGAACTGGTTAAAGGGGAGACTACAAAGGGTCATACTTAAAGGTGAACTGTCAAGCTGGAAGGAGGTTACTAGTGGAGTTCCTCAGGGATCGGTTTGGGGACCAATCTTATTTAATCTTTTTATTACTGACCTCGGCACAAAAAGTGGGAATGTTCTAATAAAGTTTGCAGATGATACAAAGCTGGGAAGTACTGCCAATACAGAGAGAGACCGGGATATCATACAGGAAGATCTGGATGACCTTGTAAACTGGAGTAATAGTAATAGGATGAAATTTAATAGTGAAAAGTGCAAGGTCATGGATTTAGGGATTAATAACAAGAATTTTTATTATAAACTGGGGACGCATCACTTGGAAGTAACAGAGGAGGAGAAGGACCTTGGAGTAACTATGAGCCGCCAATGTGATATGGCTGTGAAAAAAGCTAATGCGGTCTTGGGATGCATCAGGCGAGGTATTTCCAGTGGAGATAAGGAGGTGTTAGTACCATTATACAAGGCACTGGTGAGACCTCATCTGGAATACTGGGTGCAGTTCTGGTCTCTCATGTTTAAGAAGGATGAATTCAAACTGGAACAGATACAGAGAAGGGCTACTAGGATGATCTGAGGAATGGAAAACCTGTGTTTTGAAAGGAGACTCAAAGAGCTTGGCTTGTTTAGCCTAACCAAAAGAAGACTGAGGGGAGATATGATTGGTCTCTATAAATATATCAGAAGGATACATACCAGGAAGGGAGAGGAATTATTCAAGATCAGTACCAGTGTGGACACAAGAATAAATGGATACAAACTGGCCATCGGGAAGTTTAGACTTGAAATTAGACGACGGTTTCTAACCATCAAAGGAGTGAAGTTCTGGAACAGCCTTCCAAGGGGAGCCTTCCAAGGGGAGGCAAAAGACATATCTGGCTTCAAGACTAAGCTTGATACGTTTATGGAGGGGATGGTATGATGGGATAGCCTAATTTTGGCAATTAATTGATCTTTGACTATTAGTGGTAAATATGCCCAATGGCCTGTGGTGGGACACTAGGTAGGGTTGGATCTGAGTTACTATGGAGAATTCTTTCCTGGGAGTCTGGCTGGTGAGTCTTGCCCACATGCTCAGGGTTTAGCTGCTTTGGGGTCGGGAAGGAATTTTCCTCCAGGGCAGATTGGCAGAGGTCCGGTGGGGGGGTTCGCCTTCCTCTGCAGCGTGGGGCAGGGGTCACTTGCTGGAGGATTCTCTGCACCTTGAAGTCTTTAAAACCACGATTTGAGGACTTCCATAGCTCAGACATAGGTCAGGGGTGTGTTACAGGAGTGGGTGGGTGAGGTTCTATGGCCTGCGTTGTGCCATATCAGACTAGACGGTCATAATGATCCTTTCTGACCTTGAAGTCTATGATTCTATGATTCCTTCCCTTCTCCCACCACATAAAGCAAACCCAGTGTTAGATTTCTTGTGTGATTTCATTTCCTGATGGGATATTGTCTCCTTTTCTGAAACAGTCTGACATCATCCCATGTCAGAGTCTACGTATATAGCAAA
Organism: Lepidochelys olivacea; assembly: GCF_965140295.1. Lineage (NCBI taxonomy): Eukaryota > Metazoa > Chordata > Testudines > Cheloniidae > Lepidochelys > Lepidochelys olivacea. Next base: position 15,873,234 of record NC_140412.1, read on the forward strand.
CTGTTTGCTCAAGATCTTGCTCGATTAGATCTATGACTGACTGCTGAAGGACCAAGAAGTTAGTCCCAGGGTGTGGAAAAGAGGAGCGGTCTTGCCTCTGCACAGAATTAATCTGTCTCCAGCTGTCTGACTCAGGCAGATCCCAGAGGTTAGATAAACAGAGCAGAGGAGAAGGGCTCAGAACCACCTTGTTTTCCTCCGTCCTGGTGAAAGCAGAGCTCCCAAGGGACCTGCTCCTCATAGCTCAGAAAGAAATCTGTGGCCCAAAGAGACTGGTGACCAGATGTGGGTAGGCAAAGATGCCTTGTCATGGTGCTGTCAGAGCAGACTTGCACCTGTGGGCTAAGCTCGTGGTGTAGCTTAAGCAAGAGAGGATGGACTGCCTTGGTCCCTGACTCCCCTGATGCTGTCTGCCAGGTGGCTCAGCTGTGTGTGGGTCACTTGGGAGCAGGCCCTGTAAGTGCATATGCTGAGTAGGACCTGAGCATTCCGGAGGAGACTCAGAGGAACAAAGCTCCGGTTGAGTCCACTGCAGGAAGGCTCCCGGGGAGTAGGTTAAAGACCCACGTCCCCCATCGCTTGGCTGGTCTGCTGGTCTGCTGAGAGGCATCAAGCAGACGCTTCAGAGTGGCTGTGTACATGGGCCTTCAGAAAAGAGCACAGGAACACTGAGAGAGGGGCAGTTCTCTCTTTCACGTGCTGGGAATCTCCTGCGAAGGGAATTGGAGATGAAACAGAAGGTACGTTCTGGGATCAGTCTTGTGGAGAGAGGAAAAATATTGTATCTGCTGGGCTCAACAGAGGAGACTAACTATGAGGAGAGAGTCAGGATTAGATGAGTTGACCCAGGAAGTATGAACCGTGTACCTAGCCTATGGCCATGAGCTGGTGAGGACACTTCCTGCTGGGACCAGGCCCTGCTAAAAGATCTGTTTTCTTCTTTGTTTGATAAACAAATGGGGAGGAAGAGATGCCAGGTGGGCAAAGCTGGACCATAACTTTGTGTACACCCGCACTGCTCCAGCAGCTACCTCTCACCTTCCCCATCCACTTGTTGACCGCTGCAGATGAGCTTGGCGAAGGGGCAAGGGCAGCCTCCGAACATCTGCTGAACTAACCCTGGGTGGAGGGGGAAATTCTTCACTGGAACAACAGTTAGTTGTTGAAAGCTGACGCATGAAAGAAGCTTGTGGTTGTACTGTATAGTGAAAAAAGAAAAGGAGGACTTGTGGCACCTTAGAGACTAACCAATATATTTGAGCATGAGCTTTCATGAACTGCAGCTCACTTCATCGGATGCATACTGTGGAAAGTGTAGAAGATCTTTTATACACACAAAAGCATGAAAAAATACCTCCCCCCACCCCACTCTCCTGCTGGCAATAGCTTATCTAAAGTGATCACTCTCCTTACAATGTGTATGATAATCAAGTTGGGCCATTTCCAGCACAAATCCAGGTTTTCTCACCCGCCCCCCACACAAACCCACTCTCCTGCTGGTAATAGCTTATCTAAAGTGACCACTCTCCTTACAATGTGTATGATAATCAAGGTGGGCCATTTCCAGCACAAATCCAGGGTTTAACAAGAACGTCGGGGGGGAGGGGGGGTTAGGAAAAAACAAGGGGAAATAGGTTACCTTGCATAATGACTTAGCCACTCCCAGTCTCTATTCAAGCCTAAGTTAATTGTATCCAATTTGCAAATGAATTCCAATTCAACAGTTTCTCACTGGAGAATTGGAATTCATTTGCAAATTGGATACAATTAACTTAGGCTTGAATAGAGACTGGGAGTGGCTAAGTCATTATGCAAGGTAACCTATTTCCCCTTGTTTTTTCCTAACCCCCCCCCCCCCGACGTTCTTGTTAAACCCTGGATTTGTGCTGGAAATGGCCCACCTTGATTATCATACACATTGTAAGGAGAGTGGTCACTTTAGATAAGCTTATCATAGAATCCTAGAAGATTAGGGTTGGAAAAGACCTCAGGAGGTCGTCTAGCCCAAACCCCTGCTCAAAGCTGGACCAACACCAACTCAATCATCCCAGCCAGGGCTTTGTCAAGCTGGGCCTTAAAAACCTCTAAGGATGGAGATTCCACCAGCTTCCTAGGTAACCCATTCCAGTGCTTCACCATGCTCCTAGTGAAATAGTGTTTCCTAATATCCAACCTAGACCTCCCCCACTGCAACTTGAGACCATTGCTCCTTGTTCTGTCATCTGCCACCACTGAGAATAGCCGAGCTCCATCCTCTTTGGAACCCCGCTTCAGGTAGTTGAAGGCTGCTATCAAATCCCCCCTTACTCTTCTCTTCTGCAGACTAAACAAGCCCAGTTCCCTCAGCCTCGCCTCGTAAGCTGTGATTCATCACACAATGACTTGTAGTAAAAATGAGTCATTTCACAAACAGACGTTAAGGTGACAATTAAACTGTACTTCAGTGACTGTTCTTTGTCAACGTTGAACTATGAATTCAAATAAAACTGGATTTTCTTTTGTTCACCAACTAGTATTTCCTGGCCCGTCCCTGGGCATGGGTTTTTCTATCTAAGGAATTGTGTACTTTACATTTTTCTTAAGTAGGAAGTGATATCCTGGTTACAAATCATGACTTAGGGTGTTTGCCCCATAGCACCCATCATTGATGATGTCCCCGTGCACACAGAGAGCAAGTCTAGGTCAAACTGTTACACTTCTGGGGAAAGTGTTTTGAAATGTTTTAGCCCTTTGCTCAACTGCAGTGCCTAAAGCAGAGAGGAAAAGTGGAGATTTTCATGAATAATTTCACCTACTGATGATCAGAGCAGTTTGAAATGTTGCTAAGGAAAACTTTTTCTAAAAAATTCCAAAATCTGGCCTTTCGCAAAAAATGAAAGTCAGATTTTTATTTTTTACAGAAACACTTTCAGTTTTCCCAGAGGATGTGGAAAAAGCTAATGTACTCAATGCTTTTTTTGCCTCTGTCTTCACGAACAAGGTCAGCTCCCAGACTACTGCACTGGGCAGCACAGCATAGGGAGGAGGTGACCAGCCCTCTGTGGAGAAAGAAGTGGTTCGGGACTATTTAGAAAAGCTGGACGTGCACAAGTCCATGGGGCCGGATGCGATGCATCCGAGAGTGCTAAAGGAGTTGGCGGATGTGATTGCAGAGCCATTGGCCATTATCTTTGAAAACTCATGGCAATCCAGGGAAGTCCCGGACGACTGGAAAAAGGCTAATGTAGTGCCCATCTTTAAAAAAGGGAAGAAGGAGAATCCTGGGAACTACAGGCCAGTCAGCCTCACCTCAGTCCCTGCAAAAATCATTGAGCAGGTCCTCAAGGAATCAATTCTGAAGTACCTGGAGGAGAGGAAAGTGATCAAGAACAGTCAGCATGGATTCACCAAGGGCAAGTCATGCCTGACTAATCTAATTGCCTTCTATGACAAGATAACGGGCTCTGTGGATGAAGGGAAAGCAGTGGACATGTTATTCCTTTACTTTAGCAAAGCTTTTGACACGGTCTCCCACAGTATTCTTGCCAGCAAATTAAAGAAGTATGGGCTGGATGAATGGACTATAAGGTGGATAGAAAGCTGGCTAGATTGTCAGGCTCAACGGGTAGTGATCAATGGCTCCAAGTCTAGTTGGCAGTTGGTATCAAGTGGAGTGCCCCAAGGATCAGTCCTGGGGCCGGTTTTGTTCAATATCTTCATAAATGATCTGGAGGATGGTGTGGATTGCACCCTCAGCAAGTTTGCAGATGACACTAAACTGGGAGGAGAGGTAGATACGCTGGAGGGTAGGGATAGGATACAGAGGGACCTAGACAAATTGGAGGATTGGGCCAAAAGAAATCTGATTAGGTTCAACAAGGACAAGTGCAGAGTCCTGCACTTAGGACGGAAGAATCCAATGCACCGCTACAGACTAGGGACCGAATGGCTCGGCAGCAGTTCTGCAGAAAAGGACCTAGTGGTTACAGTGGACGAGAAGCTGGATATGAGTCAACAATGTTCCCTTGTTGCCAAGAAGGCCAATGGCATTTTGGGGTGTATAAGTAGGGGCATTGCCAGCAGATCGAGGGATGTGATCATTCCCCTCTATTCGACACTGGTGAGGCCCCATCAGGAGTACTGTGTCCAGTTTTGGGCCCCACACTACAAGAAAGATGTGGAAAAATTGGAAAGAGTCCAGCGGAGGGCAAGAAAAATGATTAGGGGACTGGAACACATGAGTTATGAGGAGAGGCTGAGGGAATTGGGGATGTTTAGTCTACGGAAGAGAAGAATGAGGGGGGATTTGATAGCTGCTTTCAACTACCTGAGAGGTGGTTCCAGAGAGGATGGTTCTAGACTATTCTCAGTGGTAGCAGATGACAGAACAAGGAGTAATGGTCTCAAGTTGCAGTGGGGGAGATTTAGGTTGGATATTAGGAAAAACTTTTTCACTAGGAGGGTGGTGAAACACTGGAATGCGTTACCTAGGGAGGTGATGGAATCTCCTTCCTTAGAAGTTTTTAAGGTCAGGCTTGACAAAGCCCTGGCTGGGATGATTTAGTTGGGGATCGGTCCTGCTTTGAGCAGGGGGTTGGACTAGATGACCTCCTGAGGTCCTTTCCAACCCTGATATTCTATGATTCTATGAATGTTTCCTATTTTATGATAATTTTTCCCCCTAATCCCACTCTTGCTTGGGAGACAATGTCACATGCTGGGGATTTTCAGAATCCAAATTTTTCAAAACTGGAAAATTTGTTTCAACAAAGGTGGGGGTGGACAACATAGCTTTTGAAAATTCTGATTGGTTTAAGCAGATTAATTAATTAAAAAGTGCAGAAAATTTTTGGAAAACAAAAAATTGGTACATTTTGAAAAGAAGCAAGAACCTTGACTTTTTTCTCAGGTTCATTTCTTCCCCTCCCCCGCTCCCCCCCCCCAACTAACTCAATGGATGATAACAATCTGCAAGAAATTCTGCTCTGAAGTCCTGAACCCTCAAACAGTCAACAGGAATCTTTCAAGTAATTTAGATCAGGTTTTAGTTGCACCTATTTCAAATCAGTGGAGTCAAATAATTAGTGTTACTCCCGATTTACACCAGAGTGACTGAATTCACAGTCTGGCCCTCTGTCTGCAGCTTTGTCCTGATTATTATAAAACACAATGGAATCCTCTAATCTGCCTTGTTAAATAGGCTTTGAAGGAGGAGTAAATCATTTATTGTTTATCCATTCATAAACTGTATCCCAGCGCTTTGCAGAACATCGTCAGCCAAACAAGCACTTATGGAATAATAAACCAAACAAAAGCAGCAACTGGAGGTGCCTTTGGTTGTGTTTTAAAACAGACGGGGCTCTGCTTTGCAGACAGACCGCAAGACCCGCTCTTGCTAACCTGCCTGTACATAGGGGCTGGCTGCAGCATAGTGGGTATCAATCTCCCTGAGCTGCCCATCAGACTGAGGCTTCTGTGCAGCCACTGTGCCACTCGATGAAAATATGGTAAAGAGAATCAGTGGTAAGCTGCCCAGGTGGCTTTGTTTCAGCAGGCCCCAGCTCAGGGTCCACTGTCGGATTGTCAGGGCAGCACTTTTTGTGTCTCAGCAGGTCTAACTGGACCCCTGCTGCCTCCTGATTCCATTCCTCATTCCTCCCTCAAATCAGTTTATGCCTACTAGCTTGTGTGGTTCAGCCTGAAGGCTTTGCTACAGGCCAGGCACACTGGGGCTGGAAAAGCCCCATATTCAATTTGAATGCTCTCTCCTTCAAACCCAGCTTGTGCCCTCCTTTGGCGATTCATACCTTAGTCATGATTTGTCTCTCTCCCTTCTGTATTTTAGGTGCTCTTGCTTTCCTTTCTACCAGGGTGCATATATTGTGCAAGATCTGGAGTATATGATAGGCCCTCGAAATGCAGGAACATGTGACTAACACTAGTTCATGCCCATTGATCTTCCCCGTCTCCCGAAGTCCATTCTCTTCATTCGTCTGCCGACTCTTGTACCTCCTAGCTAGGGAGCACTCTTGCCTTCGCCATCCCAAATATGACCTGAAACTGCCAAGACTTCCCCTGTTGACTCTGGTAACTGTCTACACTACGGGGATGATAGCAGCATAGAATCATAGAATATCAGGGTTGGAAGGGGCCTCAGGAGGTCATCTAGTCCAACCCCCTGCTCAAAGCAGGACCAATCCCCAACTAAATCAACCCAGCCAGGGCTTTGTCAAGCCTGACCTTAAAAACCTCAAAGGAAGGAGATTCCATCACCTCCCTAGGTAACGAGGTAGCACCATAACTATATCAGCATAACCCCGTAGGGTGAGTGCAGCCTACACCAATGGAAGGGGTGTTTCCATCATGGTAGGAGCAGCACCTCACCAAGCGATGGGTAGCCGGGTGGATGGAAGCACTGGATTTTTCACGCCCCTGAACGCCGAAGCTACGTTGATCTAAGTTTTGAGTATAAGAAGAAACAGCAACAAAGGATAATAGAGAAGGGCTAGATAAACAGATTAATATAGGCATGAGTTAAAACTAGGAATGAGTTAAAAATATACCTAATAATAAAAAAGAGTAAAAAATAAACTCTAAACATTTAGATCCAACCAATAGGAATCTTGCAGTGGTTTCCTTTCCCTCCTTGGTGGTTTATTCAGATGGTGAGCTCTTTAGAGTGAGGCTCTGTCTTGTTATGTTTTAAGGCAAGGATCTAGCATAATTTAGGGTGCATTCTGAACAACAAATGAAACCAAAGCGCCAGTGTGCTCTTTCTTCAAGAAAACTCACAGACACTTTACATGTATATGTGTTTTGGGATCCCTGCACACATGTGACCAGTAGTATTATACCAGAATGGCTTGTGCCTGTGATGCAGAGGAAATCAGGCTTTTCTTTCTGAACACAGGACTCTGGCCTTCACCAACCCCAGGGACTTGCAAGCACAACTGTAAGATCTAGCCACCAAGATCTTTACATTAGCAGCTGCTGGCAACTTCTGATTCTTCCCAGCTGTTTGAGAGGGGAGGGACAATGTTCTGAGAGCATGTGGGATGGGGCCATATACCGTGAGTGGTGGTGTGGACGGTAACTGCCTTTCTATTACTAACAACCAAATAATATCTCTACGCATCTGCTGAAAGAAACGAATCCTTACCCAGAACAATTAAGAGGGAGGGGGTCTCCCCCTAGTGGTGAAATGTATGCAAGCCATGCATTAGGCTGAAAACAAAACTCCACAGTTAAGGTGCAATTCTTTTCTGTGTGGTCATCTTTCAATGAGATGTTGAAATGGTAGTGTATTTTCCATGAATTTGCTATATTTGTTATTTTCAGTCACAATTATTCTTATTTTAACCTCTTCCTGATAAATTTTTTTAAGAATATACTCCTTTTTTTTTTTTTTTTACTTTAAAATGCACCTTTCATTTGACTTTTACTAATCTGGCTATATTTTTCTTGAACAGCACATATGTTCCGGTTCCACGTAAAATCAAAGTGAAAAGAGACAAGGTGAGTTGTGTCTGTTTGTTTACTCTGTTAATCATCCTGCGGAAATTGCTGCGACAAGATATTCTTGGGACAAAAAGCTTGGGAGGATCCAAAGAAGTGTGCAAGTAATTACGCAAGCAATAAAAATACCCACAGTTACATTTTTAGCTAGGGTAAAAATGTACAGCCTTGTGACTCAGCATTAACTAACTCAGGTTAGGAGGAAACGTGTGCCGTTTCTGCCCATTATTAAGGTTTTATAGCTTCCTCTGGTACTAATCAGAAACATCTGGCCTATTGGTCTGATCCAATCCAACGATTTCTGTGTTTCTGTTGACATAGACTAACATCTTAGAATAGCACCTATTTAAACATTGAACAAAATATACAATGTTTAGTTTTCAGTCAACAATTGTGCATGATTTTTTTTCTTTTTTTAATTAAATTGCTTGAACACAAGGGATGATTCTCATTTTCTAGGACAGGAGTTCTCAATCTTGTTTCCGTCACTCCCCTCAACTTATTTTTTTAACTCGAAGCCCCTGTCTTATACCATGAGACTTTCCAATGTGCTCTAGATGGAACTGGGGTCATTTAGTATATTGAGTCCAATAAAGGGGATTCTGCTTTAAATAAATCAGCCGTTTGAGTTGGCAGTCTAACGGTGCATAGGCCAGGAAACCTTTCAAAAGCACATACCTTATTATTCACAAAGTTTTCAGGCAGTATTCTCAATTTCAGCACTGAAGAGTGCTAGTGAGGTTGTGACTCTGTGATCCAGTTTGCAATGCCACTCAGTGAAATTTGGCCCAGCTGCCCCACCCCCCACCGCCACCATGACAGAGGGGCAGAGAGGCAAAATTTCAGTGAGTGGCATTGCAACCCCGTGAGTGTGTAGGAAGGGTTGCCACCCTCTACCCCACCCCAGAAAGTTTGGTATGCCTCCCCAGGAGAGCACCCGCTCCTCACCCCCACCCCATTGAGAACTGCTCTTCTAAGGAACTCCTTTTTTGTACACACAAGAGGAAGACAGGTAAACTTTAAACAAATCAGAGGATGAAGTCAATGAAAAACTCCTAATGATTTCAGTGGCCATTGGATCAGGCCTACAGAGCATAGTCAGCCGGGGAATTCACTTACCATAAAGAGGTCAAACAGATGTTTCATGCTTCGGGGAATACCTTGATACTACATGATTTCACAGGTGAACAATGAGTCATTTCACCTACCTTTGATTTCGGACTACTGCTGGAGGAGGATTGATTTAGTCTGGTATTGTGAGTTCCAAATCCACTGTAGAAAAGCTTGGGTAGCGTGCAATGGATATGGGGAGTAATTAAAGGCAGAGAGAATCAAACCTTTATTTTCAGATAGCCATTGCAAGCCTTTGGAGTCCTTTAAGCAGGAGACTTTCAGAAGCACCAAAGCAGTTTACGAGCACAAGTGCCATTGAAGAGAATAGAACTTGTGCTCCTAAACCCCCTAGGCACTTCTGAAAGTCTCTCCCTAAAACTACAAGTATGGTCTTGGAGTCTTAAAATTCCAGCTGCCCTAAGGGAATGGATGGGGTTTTGAAACAAACATTCCTTTCCTGCAAAGTAGATGGAGATTGAATCTTCCAGTGTCGTGAACTGTCTCCTCCTTAGGCACTGTTCCCCAATATAGACAGAAGAGGATAGAAGTTCTTGAATTTGATCCCATGTATCTGTTTGATTTTTTTATCATATATTTAAATTAGAAAAATACAGTGAATCTATTTTAGGTATGCAAATAATTCATGGTCCCATCACTGCTAAAATGTAGGGCCCACCTTTAGAAACATGCCGGGAAGCATAAGCTAGTGGTTAAAGCACTATGAGTCAGGAGACCTGGGAGCTGCCACAGACTTCAGTGTGATCTAAGGCAAATCCCTCTGCCTCAGTTCTCCCAATGTAAAAGAGGGGGAAATGATGCTACCGTAGGTCCCTGTCTGTCATTAATGAATCTTCACATCTGTAAAGCTCTTTTGAGATGCTCTAAGAGAAGGCATTAAGCTACCATTATTATAGAATACAGGCCCTGGGCATAGCTGGAAAAATCAGAAGTCATCCCAAGTGGCTTTTAATTGATGTGCCAAGCTATCCAGCACCTTGGCATTGCTTAGCCATAATAGCCCAGTTCAGAGTTGCATCCTCCAAGACCATGGCGTGGAGCTGGGAAGGAAGTGACATGATTTCTTCAGCTCTTCTCTTTCCCTCTCCTATTTACACCATCCAAGGAAGGAGAAGACAGTGAGGGTTTCAGGTAAGGAATGACAAAGGGTGCTGAGGCAAATTAAGGCTGTGTGGTGGGTCCTGGCAGAGAGAACAGCAGCAGCTCAGAGCATTAGTGTAGAAATAGGCGTCCTCCCCCACCATGGAAAATGTAAAACACCCAGTGGGAAGATATTACACAGAGATATCAGCAATTAACCCCTGACTCTCTGTAAAAAGGCAAACCTGAAGCTAACCAGATTCCTTGTTGTCCCTCCCATCACAAACTCAGCATGGAAGGGCCAAGCGGGGCTGGAATGGAAAACCCTAGCCTTAGCCAGCATTGCAGATGATGAAGGTGTGAGGAGTGGATGTTGCCTTTCCACTCTGTTCTGAATAGGGAGCAGCCCCACAAGGAAGGGGCACTGACTGTCCAGGGGCTGTTCTGGGCCTGAGTCTGCCAGTGCAGCCCGGGAATGGGGGATGATGGTCTGGAGGAGTTGCCAAGCACACCTCTGCCGAGACTCTGCCCTGAGGGAAGGATTTGGGGCAATGCATAGAACAGGAGCTATTACACTTGCTGCTCTTTGGAACTTTCTAGCCAGAAACCTCTATGTGCTCTGTACATATTAATCTGCCCCATAATTCCCCTGTGAGGCAGGTGAGTGTGATTGGAGCTATACAAAAACAGAGGTTAAGGAACTTGCTTAGAACCACACAGTGAGACTGAAGCTGAGCCAGGAATAGAAGTCCAGGCCCAGCTCCTCAGCTAGCGTAGGTGGGGAGAATAATTCACCCTAACTGTGCTGTTAGGGAACAGCCAGTGTTTCTTACGAACTATGAATGCAACTCTCCGATTCTCCACAGATCCTGGTCTATCACCCAGTTTTTATCAAATATGTTTATGACCACTGGCTGCAGCATCATGGAAGATACCCCTCGACAGGCATTCTGTCAGTGATATTTGCACTCCACCTATGTGATGAGGTAAAGACCAAACTGTTCCATTCCTTGCTTCAGTGTACACTGATACTATGTTGGGGTCAAGGGCTGTAATTATAGCAGATGCTAACATGAGATCCCTAGATCATTTGTTCATCTTTATCAGCCTCTTTCCATCTTCACTTCCTCTGACTTCAAGTTTCCTTCAGCGTTTATGATTTCAGCTGTTAGACAAGATGTGTCTTTGACCCAGAGTCGGAAATAACATGGAGACAGTCGCAAATATAAGTGAATTCTCAGACAAAACAAAAAAACATGATTAAGCATTAGGGTTTGAAGTGCATTTCAGAGGAGTCCAATTAAACACAAGAAGTCCTCAGCCTGCTTGATCTCATGTAATCCATATGCCCCTTCTGTGTATGGCCGATGGCCAGTTTCCCAGTGCCTTTTGCTTTCTGGGCCTGGGAGTTTATACATTAGGGACAATTCCCTCCACTACAGGAATTACTGTGTGAAATTCTCTAGCCTGTATTATGCAGTTGGAAACACGCTGGGGGCTATGAGGGACACATTGTATAGGCTGGGGAAGGTTGTGCCTCCCCAAACTGCCCGGTGTGGCCCCACCCACACTTCTCTCCAAAGCCCTGCTTGCCCTTGGCCGCAGCCCAAGCCGATTGCTCCTCTTCAGGGAAGCAGAGTGCTAGGGCTAGGGCAGCCGGGACTTGGGGTGGCTACCACAATATCAATAATAAATAAAAACAATGTGGGAAAGGTTGAGAATCACCAGAGTTCCCTCAAAATGTCAATTAAGAACACACCAAGCTGAAGGCAAAGTCTTTCAGGATATAACATTTTTCATTCTCTCTCTTGTTAGGTGGATGTGTATGGTTTTGGAGCAGACAGCAATGGCAACTGGCATCATTACTGGGAAAACAATGGTTCCGGGGGGGCTTTTCGGCGAACCATGGTCCATGATGGGGATTTCGAGTCCAATATCACTTTGACTCTTGCCTCTGTTGACAAAATACGTTTTTTCAAGGGAAGATGACCCTTACCACAGGCAGGGATTTGTGGCTGCAATTTCCAGCAGGGGGCAGTTACTGAAGTGTTTGAAGAGGTTTATCGAAGATTATCTTGGGAGCTGACCATATTTGACGATCAGACTCTGCAGCTGAGGAAGTGTGTCTCATTGAATGAAAGTAGCATGCGGTAGTGGTTCCATACTGCACTTGAATTCCTTATGTCAGAATAGAGACGTTGGGGACCTAAGGATCAATTATGGGGAATAAATGAGGTGCGGAATCACAGGGGATGTATGGACTTATTAAATCTTGAAATACTGGGAGAGATGTGCCTATTGCTGTTAGGGTAAACTAGGGGAATTTTCTAGGAATTACTGTATGTGTGTGTGCTTTGCTTGCATAAGGCAGGAACGCCCTGCCTTATGAGGAGAGGTGAAAACAGCTTCCTGAATGTCCCATCAACATGGCTGGCTGCGAACACTGTAGTAAGGATTACCTCAGAAGAACATGTTCACTTATTCTGCTGTTGATCTTTTCTTTAAACCATCTCTTCTCTTCACTGTGTCATTTCTGGTTCTTCATTGTATTATGGACAAAGGTGATGTACCTGACTTGCAGGGAGTAATGGCTACTTTTGGCAACATATCAATCCACATCTAGAAATTCTGGATCAAATCCTTCATCTCCAGTTAACTGCATATTTTAATGTAGCATCCTACACAGCCATAATGAGACAAAGAAAAACAAAATAAGATTGTGATTGAAAATGCCAGCAAAAATGCCCTTTTTAGCCACTGGTTTGTTTGGGTTTCTTTAAATATAATTTTATTTTATTTTTTGATAGGTACTCTGAATGCTAATTTTTGTTGAATACATTCAAGGTAGAGCAGTGGACATTTTTTTTCTTTCAGTGGTTTACATGTGCCTTTTATATTTCTGCAACAGATGTAATTTTTTTTAAAGACGAAAATCCCTAAATTAAACTTTTTATAGGAAAAAAAAACAATTAACCAAAGCTTAGTCTCTACATGGTATCATTTTGTATTCTAAACTAATAATGACATCTCCTGTATTCTACTTGACAAGGGGAAAAAACCAAGGGTAGTTTTTAACAGTAACTTTCACCTTTAAAAAAAAATCCAAAAGTTGATAGGAATTTTTTTACTCTATTTTTTACAACTTAGAAGGCGATATCTATTTAAATGTATTTAAGTGAAAGTATCAGGTATAAGGATGTGAGCTATAGGAGTGAACAGAACTGTATGGGCATCTACCAGGGCATATCCTCTATGTACAGATTCTGTGGTATGATCCAGACCTCGGAAAGATTTGTGTCTTTAGACAAATGCATATGTTAACAGCATTACTTCTATGCAGCAAGGGGTGCATAAGAAATGTTGTACTGGGGACTTTGCACAGATTCTTCCTAAAATCTGTTTGACCTTCATTTCTGTTGTTCGTTGATATTTTAAACATGAGTTAAACTATGAAATTGGGAGGGGAGGGCGATTTGAGGATGGTAGCCCTTGCTTCATAATATCATGAAGATGGGATTCAAGGAATCTATGAACCATATCCAATGCCAGTCTCCCCACTGAACTTCAGTGGGCTCTGGAGCAGATCCTGAAAGAGCTGCTGGTTTGATATTTTTCTTGTTTGGTTTTTTTCCTTGTTTCTTTCTTTGTTTTTATTTTGTTTTGTGGCAACTGAAATCTGTGGTCATTAAACACTCACACACACCACTCTGAAGTCAATGGAGTTTTGCCACTGACTTCAATAAGGCCAGTTTTTCAGGCCCCTATTTTTGCTCTGTCTGGTTTTTATGAGTGTGTTATCATGGCAACACTAACCCTAAGCCTTACAATGTCATGGCAAGATCAGTCCAATTCTCTCTATTTATGACCTCCATCATCCAACCACTTGCCAATGGGAGTAACTTTACAAACACAAGCTGGCCCACTAGAGTCATAGAACATGAAGGACAAGCTTCACACACTTCATTTTCACACTAGCGGCCAACCTTTTCCATAACAGGACACTCCCCCACACACCCATGACTCTCCATCCATTTACCCATAACACCCTCCCTTTAGCAATAGGCAAGGTCAGAGTTCTCGAAATCCAACAACTGTTAGTAACCCTGACATTAAGAGCTGCTGTCCTAGAAAGATGGCCAAGAAAGCCACTCACATGCATGTTTCCAGGATAAGCGCATGATTCTGCAGTTGTAACAAAACTTGTTTTCTCTTCTAAAATCACTTTGTAGAAGAATGAACAATATCCACCTGAATCATATTTTTGATATTACCACTTTTTAATAATGATTATTATAATTCAGTGTTTCCCAGTCAGGTGACAAACTACCCTCTTTCCCTCAAAATGGTTGCTTTAAAAAAAAATACTCTGAGAATTTGATTTAACAGCAGTGTAATGTTTTCAGCCTGTGCTTGGGTGGCTGGGTTTTGCAGAAACTTGTACAACTTGAACACTGTTTTTGCATTTCTTTTATAAACGAGAGAGTTTGCTGATAAATTCCCTGTATATTTAAGTCATTTCTGGGGGAGACTTTCAAAGGCGCTCCTGGCAGTTCAGCACCGAACTGCCATTGGGTTGTAATAGAAGTTGGCAGTTTGGAGTCAAACTCCAATTGAAAATCAGTGGGATCTGATTATCTAACTTCCAGTTTGCTCTGTTCATCCAGCTGGTTTCTAGGAGGCAGCAACAGAAGCCACTGGAGAATTCCATTCCCACCGCCAGTATTTTCAACTGACTTCCTGCTAGGAACTGAGAACGGTCTTTAAAAAAAAAAAAAAAGGTATAACATTAAATCTTGAACTGCATTTGCTACCAATGCAAAATTTCCAAAGCACTTCTTGATTGTGTGGTTTGTTTTTAACCAAACTGAATTTCTTGAACACTTTTTCTTTTTTTTTTTGGTCTCCAGATGCTTCTTCCTATTTCTCTTTCCTTGGAGCATAGTGATTATTATCGTCATTTCTGTCTGATTGAAGGGAGCCTGGGTCACTCATACTTTGACATTTTATTTATTGTTGAAGTTTTCAATTCAGTAAGAATCAAAATAAATTTTTTATTATAATCAATCAGATTGTCAAAGATATATCTATCTGTGCACCCTTGACTGCTATGTATCAGAGTGGTGTTGTCATGAATTCCTCAAGGTAGTCTCCTGTAATGGTCACTGTAACTGGGTCTTACTCTGCCAGAGTTTCTTTCCTTCTCCCACTCAACCAAACCATCATAACTCAAGCCTGCTCTCCCCTTCAGTTTAACTCATATTTAGAATCATGAGAGCAGCTGTATTGGGTCAGACCAAAGGTCCATCTAGCTCAGTACCCTGTCTTCTGACAGTGGCCAATGCCCGGCGCCCCAGAGGGAATGAACAGAACAGGTAATCATCAAGTGATCCATTCCCAGCTTCTTGCAAACAGATGCTAAGGACACCATCCCTGCCCATCCTGGCTGCTAGCCATTGATGGACCTATTCTCCATGAATTTATCTAGTTCTTTTCTTAATCCTGTTAAAGTCTTGGCCTCTGCTTTCTCCAGACAATCCATTCCACCAGCAATCCATTCCACCCCTTATGGCCTCCTTAATTCTCTCTTGCTTCAGGTAGCTCCAGGCTTTTGCCTTTGGCTAGCAGGGAGAGCTTCTTCCCTGCCGTCTCTGGATCCCATGCAGAAGCATCTCTACAGGCAGTTAGGTGTACTCCCATTACCCTTATATCAGATCCCAGAACACTCTGAGCAGGGAAGCTCTGCCAAGCCCACTCTGAGTCTCTTTAGCAAACCCTCCCCTAGTCTCTGACGGAGCAGACACACCCTGTCCTTGAGCTACCATCATATGGACCATGTCTCATAGTATGTCAGCCAAAAAACTCCCAACTCCCTAGGTAATAAGGTTATATCCTCTAGGAGAGGTGGCCAGGCCAAACCTGAGTGATGCTACAGCCCTAAGCTCTACTCACTCAGATTTGGAAGGGATGGGCATATGGGCTCATGGGTCAGGCTGCTGGTGTGTAGTGGGGATGCCGAAGAGGTGAGTCAGGCAGGGGGTTGGGCAAACCTCCCTGAAATCAGTTTGAAAATGTTGGCCAGAATGGCTACCATCACATGACCCCTAATTGCCTGACCCAGCCCCATCACCTGGGATGTAGACAAATAGACAGGCCTGAGCCCAACTCTTCTTAAAGGGCCAGCCCAATTGTGACTGTTGCCTATTGTGATAGGCGCTGTCAGGACTGGCCTTTTGAACCCATTAAGGCTTTTTGTCTGCATTAAGCTTTACACAGGTTTGCCCACAAAGGGTTCCTTATTGGGTGTGATGTTCCCCTCTGATGTTATCCAGACTGGTGATCTGCTAGGTCACTCCAATCCTTGACTCTGGTAGCCAGCCTTACCCTGCTCTGCTGTGAGAACCCCCACTCCTGGGCTGTTCATGCACAGCCTCTGGCATGTAAGCTGCCCCCAGCTACTTGCAAGCAAATGACACTAGCCAATATCTCCGGTCCCAGACACAACCCTAGGAACTTCCATCTTGCAATGTCCAGTTATGCCCGCTGGACACTGCAAGCTTATATGAGTTCATCAGTTTAACAAAGAAATTGATATGTACCAGGCTTGTTCTCCCAAGGGGAACCTCTGACACACTTCAAACCAAAAGCACTGCTTCAGGTAGACTAAGCAGACACATTTATTAACTGTAAAGATAGATTTTCAGTGATTATAAGTCAAAGCATAACAAGGCAGATTTGGTCAAATGAAATAAAAGCAAAATGCATTCTAAGCTGATCTTAACCCTTTGAGTGCCCTTAAAGACTTAGATACGTCTCGCCACAGGCTGGCTGGTTGCTCTTCAGCCAGGCTCTCCCCTTTGATCAGCGCTTCAGTCGCTTGGTGGTGGTGGTGTCTGTAGATGTAGGAGGAAGAGCATGGCAAACGTCCCTCCCTTTTATCATGTCCTTTCTTCCCTCTTGGCTTTGCCCCCTCCACCTTGAGAGTCAGGTGAGCATTACCTCATCACAGTCCCAAATTGACCAAAGGAACGGGAGGGTGATTCACTCAAGAGTCCAACAGATCCTTTTGTTGCTGCCTAGGCCAGCATCCTTTGTTCCTGTGTGGCTGGGCTGGGTTTGTCCCATACATGCCCTGATGAGATGTGAACTGCCCCTCTGCTCTTGGAGAGTTTTGCCTGGGCCTGCTTTAAGCCATGAGGATACATTTTCAGCCTCATCACTATATACATGAAAATTATAACCTATAACAACAATTACTATATCATTACTATAACAACCATGCTCAGTGCATCATGAGCCTTCCGAAGACATCCACCATGACAAACTTTGCATTGAGGCCACACAGTCATTTTATAAAGATGAACATGGGGGTGTAGGGCGGTCCCCCGAAGGAAGAGAGTGTCACACTGGGGTATTAAACCTACAGCCAATTGCCCCTGAACTGCTGGGAACTTTTAAGTGAGATGTCTAAACTTGGCAGAGCTGAGCTGCGAAGAAGGGGCATTACAAGATCTGGTGTCTGGGGAGGTGAAGGAATTGCATAGGTTCACTTTTTAGTTTGGGCTGGTTGTTTTCTGCTGTGGGAAGGTAGGAGCAGCTGCTACTGCTTTACTGTTGATTTGATTGTGACTTTAATTTCTGGCTCTCTCCTAAAGTCCAGGGCAGCTGGCTGTTTTGTTTGGGGTGACATTCTTATTCTACACCGGGATAAATGCCATTTTCAAATGGGTGGTAATGGGGCTTCAAAAGTGTAAGTGTGCGCGTGCACGTGCACACACACACACACACACACACAGCGAGTGGATGATTTGCCTGTGCATGCGCTCTCACGGAGTAGAAATTTTGCCTGGGTGAATGGGACTGGGTAGATGCTGGTTCCTCCTCTGAAGAGAATCACAGAAATGTGGGGCTGGAAGGGACATTTAGTCCAGCCCCCTGCGCTGAGGCAGGACCAAATAAACCTAGACCATCCCAGACAGGTGTTTGTCTAACCTGTTCTTAAAAACCACCAATGATGGGGTTTCCACAACCTCCCTAGGAAGCCTATTCCAGTGTTTAACTAGCCATATAGTTAGAAAGTTTTTCCTAATATTTAACTTAAAGCTCCCTCGCTGCAGATTAAGCCCATTACTTCTTGTCCTAGCTTCAGTGGACATGGAGAACACTTGATCACTTTCCTCTTTGTATCAGCCTTTAACATATTTGAAGACTATCTGGTTTGTCCCCTTCTGTCTTTTTTCTCAAGCGGAAACATCCCCAGCTTTTTAACCGTTCCTCATAGAACAGGTTTTCTAAAGTTTTTGTCATTTTTGTGGCTCTCCTCTGGCCTATCTCAAATTTGTCCATATCTTTCTTAAGGTGTGATGTTCAGAACTGGACACAGTAGCGCAGCTGAGGCCTCACCAATGCCAGGTAGAGCAGGACAATTACCTCCCATTCTTACATACCACACTTCAGTTAATACACCCCAGAATGAGATTAGCCTTTTTTTCAGCTGCGTCACATTGTTGACTCATATGCAAGTTGTGATCTCCTGTAACCCCCAGATCCTTTCCAACAGTGCTATCACCTAGCCAGTTAGTCCCCATTTTGTAGTTGTGCATTTGACTTTTCCGTCCTAAGTGAAGTATTTTGCATTTTGTCTTTACTGAATTGCATCATGTTAATATCAGACCAATTCTCTAATTTGTCAAGGGCATTTTGAATCCTAGTCCTGTCCTCCCAAGGGCTTGTAACCCCTCCCAGCTTGGTGTCATCTGTGAATTTTATGAGCACACTCCTCACTCCACTATCCAAGTCATTAATGAAAATATTGAATAGTAACTGACCCCCTGTGAGACCCCACTAGATTTGGCCTTGCTGTTTAACAGCAAACCATTGATAACTACTTTTTACAGGCTTTCAACAAGTTGTGCACCCACCTTATAATAATTTCTTCAAGACCAGCAGTTCTCAAACTTTAGCATCCTGAGGACCCCCACTTCGATTTAAAAAATTTTCACAGACTCCCCAAGTCTACCAGTGTTCATGAAAAGTGCTATTATTAATAAAATTACCACTATCGCTGCTATTTATTTCATTATTCTTTATTATTAGACAGAGATACATAAATATGTCTGGGTAGGGAGCATTCTTTATTTAATCTAAACAGCGAGAAAACTTAATTAAAAAAACAAATTTTGAGCACCCGTCCGAACCCTCCCTGCTGTGTGCCCGGACCCCAGCACTGGCTGCCCATGGTACATGGATTCACACCCAGCGCCTCTCTTGGAGCTAGCATCTGCATTGCTGTGAGAGGAGCAGGATTGGCCCACCCTAACTGGCAGGGCTGCATGCAGAATTCCCATGTGCTTTCAGATGCACCAGCCGGTTGGCAGGTGCTGCTTCACTTTGGGTCCTCCCGTGCTTTCCTCTGCTGCTGAATTTCACGGCTCCAGGCGATCCATGAGTCATGCTGACTCTATGTTCAGCCCCCAGGACCCGCCCCCCGCTCCACAGCTGTTCCACAGCGTGCAGTTGATCAGCGGGGCCAGTGGCCCCAGCCATGACTCATGGACCGCCTGGAGCCAGACATGACTCGTGGTCCCGCTAGAGTGCCCTCGCGCCCCCCCCCAGGAGTCCGCGGACCCCACTTTGAGAATCGCTGTTCTAGACCACACTTCCCTCATTCGCTCATGAGACTGTCTTGGGGACTATGTCAAAAGCCTTGCTTAAAATCAAGGCATATCACAACTCCAGGTTCCCCCCATCCTCTAGACCAAGTGGAGTTACGGGGAGCAAAGAACACAGCAGCCCAGGTTCCACAGCCCCTTCTTTCATTGGACTGTAGGATGATTTCTCCAAAGAGGGAGGGACAAGACAGGAAGTGAGCTGGCCCTGAGTAGCTATTTCTTTCAGAAAAGGTGAGTGAGGGTGAAAGAGGAGGAGCAGTTGTGAGGGTCTGGTAGGTGCCAGGATAGCAGGGGCAGCTGCAGCAACCTGCAAAGAGGTACGGTCCCGTACAAACCGCTCTGGTGGTGGGGGAGAGTAAGGTGCCCACCCTGCACTAAGTTATTGGGAGGGTGAGCAGGTTAACTCACTGACCGGTCTAAGCAGGGGAATGGTTCCCACTAGTGTGGGCATGTTCCTGGCTTCTATACTACCCCAGTGGAATCGGATAGCGAAAGACTCTGAGTCCTTGCCCCAACTCCCTGATGGCCGCCTGATCTCGGGGATGCCTCTTCCAGTCTCCAATGTGGCAGAGTCCTCATAGCCCCAATAAAGCTGGGTCTAGGGTTCCTGGGCGGCTTAACCCCCAGTCTCATCATGGGTCCCTCAGGCAGAGGCTAGGGTGTCCCCACACCAGGGTATTCTCACCTCACCGGCCACGTCCCTGACCCACTGATTGCTATGCTGAGTTTAAACCACATACAAATTATTAAACAGCAACTATAAACCAGGAACCTTGCGCCATGGGCATGGAGACACTGTCACCAATCGTCTCTGGGACTCAAGAAAATTTGCGGCCTGTTCCTTACATGTCCCAGGCCTCCCCCACCCCAGGCCCTGGATGTGCTGCAGTGATACAGCAGGCAAGACACCTGCTCTGGCGGTGGCAGGGCCGGCTCTAGATTTTTTGCCTCCCCAAGCAAAAAAATTTGCCACCCCCAAGCTCTAGCGGGGCTGGGGCTCGCAGGTGGCTCTGGAAGCGGAGGGAGTGAGGTCACCTTCTCCCAGCGCCTGCAGGAGCTGCTTTCCCCCTCAGCATACCGGGGCTGGGGCTTCCCCTTCCCGCCACGGCTGGCAGGGGGGCGGCACCCTCGCCCCGTCAAAGTGGCGCAGCTCCGAGAGCTCGACTGCCCCGAATAAAAAGGATGGCCGGAGCGCCGCCCCTGGAAATGTGCTGTCCCCAAGCACGTGCTTGCTTTGCTGGTGCCCAGAGCCGGTCCTGGGCGGTGGCCACACCCCCTCAGGCTCTATGTGGCAGGAGCCTTCTCCCCAGTATCAGCCCTCCCATCAGGGTCGCTTCTCCCCTCCAAGGCTGACCTTCAAGGCTGTTCTGTCTGGCAACATCTCCCTGCACTGGGCCCTCTCTGCCCAGGGTCCCCCTCGCGGTCCCCAGCTGCTCCCTGTGCTTAGCTACAGTGTTACTGCAGTGTTCACTCTCCTGGCTCTGGTCCTGCAGTGCCCCATTGCAGCTCAGCCCTGGCTCCCCCTCGGTGTGGCTGGTCACTGCTGCTCCAGCTTCTGGTGTGGGGCTGCTGCTCCCTCTTTGGCTCCGCTCCACTCGGCCCCTGGTAGCCCCAGAGCACACGGAGGACAGGCCTGCTGGGCTCTTCTTGACTCCCTCAATTGCAATAAGGAGCCAACAGCCCCCTTATACTGGCATGAAGGGGCTGCCCTGCATTATGAAGGGTGGGGGAGAGTCAAGGAGGGAGAAGAATGAATGCATTGATTGGGAAGCTTCCATCCCTGTATGCTGCTGGGGCAGAGGGGAATAAAGTGGGTAGTGCTAATTGATTTGGGGTAAAGGCGGCATTAGTTGGGGGTGCAGAGGTCACTCAGTGGGAGGCTGGGGTTCTCTGGGCCAGAGCGGCGGGAGGGAGACTAGGCAGGAGGGGCCTTGGCCCTGGGACAAGGTTTAATCTGAGTCCTGAGGCTAATAAGCCCTGGTTGGGTGAGGACAGGATCCTGGTACGATAGAAACAGGGTAAGAAATGGAGGCAGGGAAAAGGAAACAGTCCCCTGGCGCTGGATCAAGCCCTAAGCCAGAGGCCGCATAGGTGGGGTGGGGGAACTCAGCAAGCAATGGCAGCAAAGGGGGGTAGATGTGGCAGCTGGGCTCCTGACAAATTACTTGGTCTGTTAGAGATTGTAAGCTCTTTGGGGCAGGGAGGGTCTCCCATTCTCAGTCTGTACACTGCCTAGCATGGGGGCATGTTCCACTCCTGGGCCCTGTTAGGCCGATTTATACAAACAAGTGAGAGGCCTGAGATGATTAATCTGAGCACAGCTTGACGGTCAGTTGGTTCTACTGGTATCTCTGGATTCTGTCGTTTGTAGGAGTGGAGAAGACGGAGGAAAAGGCCCACAATTCTACAGAATAAGTACTGGAGCGGGCTGACCAGCCCACAGGACACCAGTTGATTTGGACACTTACTCCAGATGCTCTCCACCAAGCAGAGTCCCCACCCGGAACAAAAGGGTGTCCCTGTGGGTGGAATCTGGTGCGGGGCTGAATTCCCTCCTCTTTATCTAAAACAATTCTTTCACTTTGGGCATAGGGTCGGGGGGTGGGGGGTGCCCTGAAATATTGTTCCCTGGAATTCCCATTTATATCTGTTAATGACAGGCTCAGCAGCGGGTAGTGCTGATCTGATCTGGGGCAAACCTTACCCTGCCTCAGATATGCCTGTTCTGTGACTGGATTTCAGCCTCAAATCAGCCTGGAGCTTCTCCATAGAATTACACTGAACCAAACGCACCGTTTCAGCCTGTAGCACCCTTTCATGGTAATGATATCTTTTCAAAATCTAAATTCAGTAAGGGCTGGATCAAAACTCATTGAGATCAATAGAAGGGTACTTGGTGACTTCAGAGGGTTTCAGATCAGTCCCTACTACTTCATGAAAAGTGAAGGGTTACATTCAAAGCACCCTTACCCAGTCCTGGTCTAGGGGCAGGTGCAATTTGGTTGTTTTTTGTTTTTTTGGAAGAGCTCATTGGGGTTTCCATAAGTGTATTTCCTTTCCTGAAATCTGCTTTCTTAATACTCTTCGCTAGCCTCGCTTTTCATTTCCTTATGGCTGTTCCACTCACTAGCCTTTTTTTTTTTTTTTTTTTTAAAAGGAGCCAGGGGGCACAGATCCTGTCAGATATAAATGTAATTCAAAAGCAAAAGCCTATCCATTGAAATTCATCCAAGCAGACTGCTTACCACTAGAAATCTGAGACGTCGGTATGACAACGCAGCTGCAATTCATTTAAGATCAGACAGTACAATTCAGCTCGCTTTGCTCTTGGACTTAGACAGTGGTCTGACTGTTATTGGAGGGCCACTCTTTAGCCTGCCCTTCAGAGGCCATGTCCCTGAGAGCAAATTGACCCTTGCTTATCCATCCAGCACATAGTCTAATCAATGCTGCATCCATGACAAACTGACCAGGATCGGCTGATATCTTAACCCACATTAAACATGCTGAAAATATGAATGGCTGGTTAGTGTGACACAGCCAGGAAAAGCACTGTGGGTGCAAGGGACAGGAGCCAGGAACACGAACAGCAGGATACTCAGGACAGGATCAGGTAAACCATCTTCTATCTTCTTCCTTCTCAGCTTGCCATGGCAACTCAGCAGGGAATAGATCTTAGCACTGGGCTGCCTCTATGGTGGACAGCAGCCACCACAGGGTGCTGTAACCTTTTATCGCCTTTAGTTGCCAGGCAGGATTCGCCAAGCCACCTGACCCTTTCCCGCCAAAATGTACAAAAAGGCGCCAATAGTTCCCACCAAAGTGCTGTTGCTAGGCAGATTATAGACAAAAGGGGGAAGAAGAAGGGGGACTACAATATGGAGGGTGAAGTACAACTCAAGGAAAC
This sequence comes from Lepidochelys olivacea, assembly GCF_965140295.1. NCBI lineage: Eukaryota > Metazoa > Chordata > Testudines > Cheloniidae > Lepidochelys > Lepidochelys olivacea. Next base: position 15,896,514 of record NC_140412.1, read on the forward strand.
CAAGATGGCGAACTGAAGTTTCCTTACAATTCAGTCCAGTGACAAGAGCACCCCATTCTGAATCACTACTCCTACATCCTGCAGCACCTTGGCATCCCTTAGGGGTCTCCTAGCCAAGTGCTGCATAGGTCCCACTTGTATTTGTCTCTGTGACACCCAATCAGTGTGAGTGCCATGCTATTGTAGTGGCAATCACAGCCCCATCCCGACAATGGTCCCTGGGTCAACACTCCCCAGGGCAAGGTTGCCCTATAACTTTTTTCCCCCCAGAATGGCTTTCTGATGCTGACCCTTGGATTCTGCTAGAGCCAAACAGTTATACCCTTAAAATAGCTGTTTTGCACTGGCAGCAGCTTCGCTGTCCCTTAGCAGTTAGGCACCTTTTACCTTTGTTATTGCTGTGGAAATGGCACCTCAGAACTAAACGCAGGACCACTGAGAAGGTCAAAAGACCACAGACAGGCACCCCGCTCCCTCCCCCTTAACACAACACTGTGTCTGGCTTGGGTCTTTCCATAGCACCTCAATGCCAGCTCAGCACTCCCACTGATTATTGTAATCACGGGAAAACAGCTGCTCTATTTCACAGGCCAGCACCATGTCCCATCCCAGCACATTCCAGCCCCGCAGTCATTCCTCAGTCAGTCCTCCCTGGAAAACAGGTGGGGCTTGCAATGTGTCCTGATGCTCTGTGTCAAGGTTCCTCCCACACTCTGAACTCTAGGGTACAGATGTGGGGACCTGCATGAAAACCTCCTAAGCTTACTTTTACCAGCTTAGGTTAAAACTTCCCCAAGGTACAAATTAATTTTAGCCTTTGTCCTTGGAATATCCACTGCCACCACCAAACTCTAACTGGGTTTACTGGGAAACGTAGTTTGGACACATCTTTCCCCCAAAAATCCTCCCAATCCTTGCACCCCACTTCCTGGGAAAGGTTTGGTAAAAATCCTCACCAATTTACATAGGTGACTACAGACCCAAACCCTTGGATCTGAGAACAATGAAAAAGCATTCAGTTTTCTTACAAGAAGACTTTTAATAGAAATAGAAGTAAATAGAAGTAAAGGAATCACCCCTGTAAAATCAGGATGGTAGATACCTTACAGGGTAATTAGATTCAAAACATAGAGAATCCCTCTAGGCAAAACCTTAAGTTACAAAAAAGACACACAGACAGAAATAGTCATTCTATTCAGCACAGTTCTTTTCTCAGCCATTTAAAGAAATCATAATCTAACACATACCTAGCTAGATTACTTACTAAAGTTCTAAGACTCCATTCCTGGTCTATCCCCGGCAAAAGCAGCAACAGACAGACCCTTTGTTTCTCTCCCTCCTCCCAGCTTTTGAAAGTATCTTGTCTCCTCACTGGTCATTTTGGTCAGGTGCCAGCAAGGTTACCTTTAGCTTCTTAACCCTTTATAGGTGAGAGGATTTTTCCTCTGGCCAGGAGGGATTTTAAAGGGGTTTACCCTTCCCTTTATATTTATGACACTCCGCTAGGGCTAGATTTGGCTTATAGCCTTGGCTAGGGGGCAGCGCACTGGGGCACTATCCCTGGAGCAGTGCAGAGAAGGAATCATGCCTTAAAGAAGCACAAATCTTGCCCTCCCCATTCCTTGCTTTTAGGAAGTAGAAATTCGCTGCTGGTTCCTATCAGCAGCCAAGGATTCCTCTCCCTGTGCCAGCTCAGCACATTGTAGGGGCAGAGGCAAGAGGCAGAACCAAGAACCCACCCACTACCTGCTCAGGGCAAGGCGGAGGAGTGGATGCACCATGCCCACTTACCCCTGCTGCCCAGACCCAAGATTCAAGAGGCCAAGCAGAGGGTAAGGGGGAGTCTTGCTCCCTCTTTAGGGTCTGTCCCCACTGGAGCTGGAAGCTGTAAATTCCAGCTCCAGGAGACATACCAGTGCAGCTGTGATTAAGCAAGTGCACTAGAAGTGTAGTCATGGAGATACAAGCAGCGGGAGGGGCTAGCTGCCCCAAGTATGTATCTCTGGTCTAGGACGGGATTGTAAGTGGGACAGGTAGCCCCTTGCATTGCCAGGGCTGCACCTCTATTTTTGGCACACTAACTCAATCAGAGCTAGTATGGGTATGTCTGCTCCAGCTGGAATGTGCACCTTCCAGCTCTGGTGCAGACAGACCCTTACACTTGGTGCACAAAAAGAAAAGGAGTACTTGTGGCACCTTAGAGACTAACAAATTTATTTGAGCATAAGTCTCTAAGGTGCCACAAGTACTCCTTTTCTTTTTGCGGATATAGATTAACATGGCTGCTACTCTGAAACTTGGTGCACTGTGCATCCAAGAGACAATTGAGCCCATAGGGCCAGATTGTGCTAACCTTACTCACACTGAATAGTGCCTTACTCCACTCATAAACTCCTAGGAATCCAGTTATTGGGTATGAGTAAGGGTGGCACAATGTGGGCCAAAGTAAGGGATTCTACAAGGACAACATAGGCAGTTTAACATCCACTTTGCAATGGGGTCCTGGTCCCTGACTGGGGCTCCCAGATGCCCTGGGAATACAAATATGTAATAAGAGCAGTATCTATAGAATCTATTCCTGAATGCCTCCTTGAAGTTAAACAGATCGATTCAATCACTGGGGCATGTTCAACTTTTGTCACTGTAGGTGCTGGAATTAATTTTGTAAGTACCAATTCCAACAGCTACAGAGATGATCAATGGCTGTCTCAGTTTCGCTTCTTCCTCAACCTTTGCCTCATCAAAGGCACTTGCTTGGTATGTCTTTCCCCAGAGACCAGCACTTTCCTGCTAAGAGGCAACAGACCAAATTCTCAGCTGACGGAGATTGCTGTAGCTACATTGAAGCCAAGGGAGCTATGTCAATTTTCCCCAGCTGAAGGCCTGGCCCACAGATGTGTAATTTCATGGCTAAGTGGCGAGCTCGGGTAATAATTGCATAAGTAACTGTAGCTGGAACAATGTTTTTATTTCCTGTAATAAGCAGAGAAATGGGAAAATGAGAATGCACACAGATTAATGGGTCTCTGGACAGTGAGAGAGCATTCACATATTTCAGCCAGGGCTGGGGAATCTACGCACCTCTTCATTGGCTTTATTAGAGGTGACACGTAACATCTGGTTAACGTCTCACTTCAGTCAGTATCTGAAGTCTCTTCACGATCAGAAACAGCTTTCCACTGGACATTTGGGGGAAGAACCCATCTTCAAGACTTATACCACTTCCCACAGGAGACTGCTCCACAATCCAACAGATCTTTGCTGTCACTAAGTTCTCCCTGGTAGTCATTTACATTTTCCCTTTTTAATTTCAACCCATTACTCATAATGAACCCCACCCTAAATTAGCCTAAATAATCTCTCCTTCTCTCATAGTCATTACTTAGCCAACCTACACAAAATTAACACTTATAAAGCCAAATCTGCCTTACTCATGCAAATCATCGATCAAAAGTAATGAGTGTATTTGTAACCCTTTTGCCAGGTGGGGCCAGAAACAACCAGGACCAGATTCAATATTTAGGGGTTCCTTTTCAACAATACAACACAGAATTGGCTCAAGCCCCCACCCAGTAACCTGGGAAAATTACACACCAGCCCTGAACCTGTTATTATGCAAGGCACTGAATTTAGCCATATGGAGTGGAAGTCTATCAACTTCATGTAAAAACTCGTACAGATACAGACAGACATCATCTTCTTTTCCAAATGCAAACACATGGACACCATACCAAAAGGAATGAAGGTAAAAAATCCATTACATCTACATACCACACAGACTATGCTGACAGCTTGTGCCACACGCTCTCAAAGAAACTGTGGAACCACCTGATCAACATCCTCTTCAGCAAACAGGGAAAGATTAAGAATGAGCTCTCAAAACTGGCTACTCTCATAAAAAAACAGCCTTCCACACAAACTTCCTCATGGCCGGACTTTACAAAAACTAGACAAGCCATTTACTCCACTAGCCGTCACCTTCAGCCCCCAACTAAAACCTCTCCAATGCATCATCAAGGATCTACAACCTATCCTGAAGGACGACCCATTGCTCTCACAAATCTTGAGAGACAGGCCAGTCCTTGCCTACAGACAGCCCCCCCAACCTGAAGCAAATACTCACCAGCAACCACACACCACACAACAGAACCACTAACCCAGGAACCTATCCTTGCAACAAAGCCCGTTGCCAACTGTGTGCACATATCTATTCAGGGGACACCATCATAGAGCCTAATCACATCAGCCACACTATCAGAGGCTCGTTCACCTGCACATCTACCAATGTGATATATGCCATCATGTGCCAGCAATGCCCCTCTGCCATGTACATTGGGCAAACTGGACAGTCTCTACGTAAAAGAATAAATGGACACAAATCAGATGTCAAGAATTATAACATTCATAAACCAGTCGGAGAACACTTCAATTTCTCTGGTCACTCGATTTCTGACCTAAAAGTGGCAATTCTTGTTTATTGTTTATTCCCCCCTCCCCCCACCCCTTCCTCAGACGTTCTTGTTAACTGCTGGAAATGGCCCACCTTGATTATCACTACAAAAGATTTTCTCCCCCCGGCCCCACTCTCCTGCTGGTAATAGCTCATCTTAAGTGATCACTCTCCTTACAGCGTGCATGATAAACACCCATTTTTTTCATGTTCTGTGTGTATATAAATCTCCTCACTGTATTTTCCACTGAATGCATTCGATGATGTGAGCTGTAGCTCACGCAAGCTTATGCTCAAATAAATTGGTTAGTCTCTAAGGTGCCACAAGTACTCCTTTTCTTTTTGCGGATACACACTAACACGGCTGCTACTCTGAAAGAACTGACAAGAACATCTGAGGAATGGGGCGGAGTCTGTTTTTGAGACTGGGACTGGATGGGTCATTACACAAAGTTAAACTATTTCCCCATGTTTATTTCCCCCCACACACACACCCCACTGTTCCTCAGAGGTTCTTGTCAACTGCTGGAAATGGCCTACCTTGATTATCACTACAAAAGGTCCCCTCCACCCCGCTCTTCTGCTGATAATAGCTCACCTTATCTGATCACTCTCGTTACAGTGTGTATGGTAACACCCATTGTTTCATGTTCTTTGTGTATATAAATCTCCCCACTGTATTTTCCACTGAATGCATCCGATGAAGTGAGCTGTAGCTCACGAAAGCTTATGCTCAAATAAATTGGTTAGTCTCTAAGGTGCCACAAGTTCTCCTTTTCTTTTTGTGGATACAGACTAACACAGCTGCTACTCTGAAACATGTAAATACAGTTTGCTCCTGAAGTCTCTCCCCTTCCCAACTAGCTGGCAGGGGAGAGTTCATTCAGATCCTGCCTACACATTTGCCGGAGAGGGGCAAATAGCGTTTAGCCGTTAATCTTGCCACTTAACTCATTTTTATTGCTCTTTTCTGAACTCCCTCCTTTTTGTCAATATCTTAATGGTAAAGAGGTGGCCAGGTCTGAATGCATTATTTCAGATGTGGTAGCATCATCACCAGTTTAAGAGACTCCAACCTCCCTGCTCCATGACAAGAAATTTTTGTGATACAAACATCAAAATTCCATTGGTCTTTCTTATCACCACATTCCATTGTAAACCCATGTCTAAATTGCTGCCCAGTAGCATTCCTAGGTAACTTGTCAATATTGCTGCTTCTCAGGTTTCTTTCTCCCTCCCATTGAATGTCTGTGGTTTACAATATTTTACCCCCAATTCTGTTAGCTTGAGCAGGAAACAGTTCTCCATCTGAAGAGTTTACAATCCAAAGAAGAAACCTAGTTCTTGTATAGCCGGTTTTCTCAGTAGACCTAAAAACACTCTTATAAAGGAGATTATCCCCATTTTACAGACAGGGGATGGGAAAGCACAGGGTACAGTAATTGGGTTTAAAGAGTTTGTGTGCCCTAGAGGCATTCACTGTGTTCTGTGTTTCAGAAGCTGGCTAGACCAGGAGTGTGAATATGAACAAGGCTTAGCATGCTGCATCTGCTTAATGATTATGGTTATGTGATCCCCACTGGACTGTGTGGTATCTTCAAAATATTTTTGTTGTGTAAAGAGCAAAAGACACAACAGCAGGATAGACCAATGATGGAAGAGAGGATGTTTTATCATCCCCATTTACACATGGGGACCTGAGGCAGAGAGACCATAAGTCCTGATTTTCAGAGATACTGAGTGCCCACAACTCCAGCTGGTGTGAATGGGGCTGGCAGGTGCCTAGCACTCTGAAAATCAAGTCCCAAGTGATTTGCCCAGGGTTACAGGGAAATTTTTGGAAGAACCTGGTATTGAATCCACCCGATCTTCTGTGTCCCAGTCCAGTGTCTTAAACACCAGATCATAAATGTAAATTGCAGGACAGAAGTTATTGTATTCTGTGACAGTGTGATGCTTAAGGGTCCTTATGTAAAAGTCAAGTAGCAGCACCGTTTTAAATAGTTCTGCAAATTCTACAATAAAGCTACAAACAGGTGTTTTCGTGTAACAAATTATTTGGCCACGAGAGGGTGCTACATTTCTATTCTTAATAGTTTGCCTCCTACCCTCTCAGGTACATGCCGCTGTCCCATGCCAGCACAGAATTATAGGACTGTAGAGCTAGAAGGAAGCTAGAGAGGCCATTTAGTCCAGCCTCCCTCTGTCTCTGAGGCAGGACCAAGTAAACGTAAACCATCCCTGATAGATGTTCTTAAAAATAGTGATGGGGATCCCACAACCTGCCTAGGTAACCTCGTCCAGTGCTGAATTATCCTTCAAGTCGGAGAGTTTTCCCTAATACCTAACCTAAATGTCCCTTGCTGCCAATTAAGCTGATTACGTCTTGTCCTACCCCCAGTGGACATGGAGCATGCAGCCAACCTGCATCACCATGCTGCAGGAGCCAGGTGACCACACAATGGACGGGGTAGGTATGCTGTGGGAGTGGGCCAGGAGAAGTCCTGTAGAATTTAAAAGAGAGAAAGGTTCTATAGGAATTACCCTAAAATGTACAGAATGCAATAGACCTTCCTACAGGTGCTTTGAATTAAGCGAGAATTCTCTCCTCATTCTAGAATTTCACATGCTGGTTTAAAAATCCCAAGATGGTTCCCATCCTCCATTTTATTCTATTGGCCTTTCCCTGGAGTGCTGACTCGACCACTGAAAGCCACGGGAGTCATTCCTCCTTCCAGCCGGATCTTATATGGACTCAGAGTGTGTATCTGGCCCCAGATTCATACTAAATGCCATGCTTCCAGTGCTAACGCTGTCAGAGCCCGGTGTGAATGAATGAGAGGAGGCATCAGAGACCCCTGCACTGGGCTGTAAGTTTGGTTCTAGTTGGTTGTTGGCTTATTATTAATTAATTGCATAATGCCAGCAGTGCATGGAGCGCTGTTCAAACTCTCAGCATTATTTCCTTCCCATTAGCAACCTCCTGGCCTTGTTCAGCAAGGACATTCCCAAATTCATTCCAATCGTGACTCAAGCCTTTTTTGTATCATACAGTTGCATTATCTCCTTGTGTGGAAGGCAGCATGGTCTTTTGTTTTAGCAGAGCTGTAAAATAGCCATAATATTGTCCTGCCTATGTTAAGACTTTAGAGATTCTTGGATAAATGGTGCCCTGTAAATGCAAACTGTTACATTATACTATAATTTAATTAACTCACCATTTGTCTGTCAAAGTCCTTGCACGTGATTATGTCTCATGAGTCAGAGTTTAGCATATCTTCTGTAGTGGGAAGGATTCTGTGTCTACCATAATGGGGTCCTGCTCCTCGATGGGGCGCCTAGCTGCTACCACCATATAAATAAGTAATAACATCACAGTTATGGACCTAAACTGTAACTCAGGCGACCCTTCTACCACCAAGTTCAGTGTGCTGTTAAGTAAGTCACCTAGAGCTAGGTTGTGATTTGGAATACACAGCTGTTCAGGGGAGTAAGAATTCCATGGGTCCCAGCAGGCAGGAATCTGCAGGCGTTGTGTCGTCACTAACTCCTTCTGCCCCTAGAGAAAGTGGGCAGAGCCTTGCCATGGGTGTGCACGTATTTTAATGGGTGGCTGTAACTCACAACCCCCTGGGGTAAGAGGGAAGCAGGAAAGTAACTGTCCCTCAGAGCACTCTCTGTTACAACAGGGATGGGCAGCGTTGTAAAACCCTTAAAGGGATGCTTCCACGAACCCTTGCTCAGGGCTGGGTCTAAGGGCACAAGCCAGGCCTTCCTTTCGCTCTCTCAATTCCCCTTTGGTAGACTGGGGGTGAAAAGTAGAGCTGGTCGACATTTTGAATGAAAAGTTTTTTTCCTGTCAAAATTTTGTGCAGAAAAATACCCACTGCTGTTGGAAACCAGGTTTTTGGCAAAAGAGGGATTGTGATGAAAAACATTGCAGGAAATTAGTGGGGGAAGCAAAAGTGGATGGGAATCTGGGAGGCAGTGACCATGAGTTGGTTGAGTTCAGGATCCTGACGCAGGGAAGAAAGGTAAGCAGCAGGATACGGACCCTGGACTTCAGGAAAGCAGACTTCGACTCCCTCAGGGAACGGATGGCCAGGATCCCCTGGGGGACTAACTTGAAGGGGAAAGGAGTCCAGGAGAGCTGGCTGTATTTCAAGGAATCCCTGTTGAGGTTACAGGGACAAACCATCCCGATGAGTCGAAAGAATAGTAAATATGGCAGGCGACCAGCTTGGCTTAATGGTGAAATCCTAGCGGATCTTAAACATAAAAAAGAAGCTTACAAGAAGTGGAAGGTTGGACATATGACCAGGGAAGAGTATAAAAATATTGCTCGGGCATGTAGGAATGTTATCAGGAGGGCCAAATCGCACCTGGAGCTGCAGCTAGCCAGAGATGTCAAGAGTAACAAGAAGGGTTTCTTCAGGTATGTTGGCAACAAGAAGAAAGCCAAGGAATGTGTGGGCCCCTTACTGAATGAGGGAGGCAACCTAGTGACAGAGGATGTGGAAAAAGCTAATGTACTCAATGCTTTTTTTGCCTCTGTTTTCACTAACAAGGTCAGCTCCCAGACTGCTGCGCTGGGCATCACAAAATGCGGAAGAGATGGCCAGCCCTCTGTGGAGATAGAGGCGGTTAGGGACTATTTAGAAAAGCTGGACGTGCACAAGTCCATGGGGCCGGACGAGTTGCATCCGAGAGTGCTGAAGGAATTGGCGGCTGTGATTGCAGAGCCACTGGCCATTATCTTTGAAAACTCGTGGCGAACGGGGGAAGTCCCGGATGACTGGAAAAAGGCTAATGTAGTGCCAATCTTTAAAAAAGGGAAGAAGGAAGATCCTGGGAACTACAGGCCAGTCAGCCTCACCCCAGTCCCTGGAAAAATCATGGAGCAGGTCCTCAAAGATCAATCCTGAAGCACTTGCATGAGAGGAAAGTGATCAGGAACAGCCAGCATGGATTCACCAAGGGAAGGTCATGCCTGACTAATCTAATCGCCTTTTATGATGAGATTACTGGTTCTGTGGATGAAGGGAAAGCAGTGGATGTATTGTTTGGATAAATTGGAGAGAGTCCAGCGAAGGGCAACAAAAATGATTAGGGGACTGGAACACATGAGTTATGAGGAGAGGCTGAGGGAGCTGGGATTGTTTAGCCTGCAGAAGAGAAGAATGAGGGGGGATTTGATAGCTGCTTTCAACTACCTGAAAGGGGGTTCCAAAGAGGATGGCTCTAGACTGTTCTCAATGGTAGCAGATGACAGAACGAGGAGTAATGGTCTCAAGTTGCAGTGGGGGAGGTTTAGATTGGATATTAGGAAAAACTTTTTCACTAAGAGGGTGGTGAAACACTGGAATGCGTTACCTAGGGAGGTGGTAGAATCTCCTTCCTTAGAGGTTTTTAAGGTCAGGCTTGACAAAGCCCTGGCTGGGAGGATTTAACTGGGAATTGGTCCTGCTTTGAGCAGGGGGTTGGACTAGATGACCTTCTGGGGTCCCTTCCAACCCTGATATTCTATGATTCTATGATTCTATGAAACATGTTCAAAATTGGGCCACATTTGAGCCTTTCAAAATGGAAACAACCTTGACCTTTCTCATGACGCTTTAAAAATTTCAACCAGCTCTAACACTGACCTCTCTCCTGGGGGTGCTGTGAGGTGAATCCACTCATGTTTGTGAGGTTCTCAGGTACAACAGAGATAGGGGTCAGATCCATAGCCCTGCCACACACCCCATTGAATCACACTATGCTCCGGTGACCCAAGTATTCTGTGGATGGATAATACTATCGTGACAATCTGGGAAATAGTTATAGGATGTTTTTATGACTATGCTGCAGGCAGACAAAGGTGTGTTTGGCTCCAGTGAGTTACTTGCTACGGAGATAGATCCAAAAGGAGTTGTTATTGGAACCAAGCAGAAAAGGTAAAACCGTGACCCAGATAACAGTACTGGAGGAACTAATGGAAAAGTGTTTACTACAGAATACCCCCTCCCTGTCTGCACGCAGGCTAGAATGGTTCACTCCTCCCCAGGCTAAAGCCTTGGATCAAAGAGAATCTTAAATCTAACAATGCTAGCCTCAAGAAGGGGGCTGCTGTCACATGGAAGCTGACACCCAGACTGATGGATTCAGAGCTCGAGGAAGTACGCTGCGACTCGGACTGGCTAACTGTCCCAACTCTGAGAGGCAAATAAACTGGACCTTCCTGAGCTAGCGGTAGAATGTAGAGCTGTCGATTAATCGCAGTCAACTCACACGATTAACTCAAAAACATTAATCACAATTAATGCCAACTGAAATTTATTAAATGTTTCTGGATGTTTTTCTACATTTTCAAATATATTGATTTCAGTTACAATACAGAATATCAGGTGTGCAGTGATCACTTTATATTACTATCTTTATTACAAGTATTTGCACTGTAAAAATGATAAACAAAAGAAACAGTATTTCAATTCACCTCTTACAAGTACAGGTTGAACCTCTTTAGTCCGGCACCCTCGGGACCTGACCGGTGCCGAACCAGAGAATATGCCAAACCACAGGAAGTCAATGCAGAGTGCTAACGGGTCTCCACAGATGCAGGAAAGTAGGAGTTCAGGGGGTGCTGAAGCACCCCCAGACTTTGCACCCAGCGTGGTCCCCCGCCCGTGGGCCCCGCTGCCATCCAGGGTCCCAGCCGCTGGCCCCTCACTCGGGGTCCCAGCCGCTGGCCCCAAGTCCTCCCCCTCCCTCCTGGAGCTTGAACGCTGCGAATCAGCTGTTCACGGCACTCCAGAAGCGCTGGGAGGGAGGAGAAGGAGTTGATAAGCTCAGGGCCGCCAGCGCACAAGAGGCATGAGGGGTGGGGGGTGGAGGGGGGAGCTTGGCGCTGGTGGTGGATTTTTCCCTGTGGGTGCTCTGGCCCTGGAGTTGGTGCCTATGCCGGACCCCGGATGTTGCCGGACTAGGAAGTGCCGGATTAGAGAGGTTCAATCTGTACCATAGTGCAATCTCTTTATTGTGAAAGTGAAATTTACAAATGTAGATTTTTTTTTGTTACCTAACTGCACTCAAAACCAAAACAATGTAAAACTTTAGAGCCCACTCAGTCCTACTTCTTGTTCAGCCAATCGCTAAGACAAACAAATTGCCAGCATTGCAAGGTATTTACATGCCAGGTATGCTAAACAATTATATGCCCCTTCATGCTTCAGCCACCGTTCCAGATGAGATGCTTCAATGCTGATGCCACTTGTTAAAAAAATAATACGCTAATTAAATTTGTGACTGAACTCCTTGGGGGAGAATTGTGTGTCTTCTGCTCTGTTTTACCTGCATTCTGCCATATATTGTGTGTTATAGCAGTCTCAGATAATGACCCAGCACATGTTGTTCAATTTAAGAACACTTTCACAATAGATCTGACAAAACGCAAAGAACATACCGATGTGAGATTTCTAAAGATAACTACAGCACTCGACTCAAAGTTTAAGAATCTGAAGTCCCTTCCAAAATTTGAGAGGGACAAAGTGTGGAGCATGTTTTCAGAAGTCTTAAAAGAGCAACATTCCGACGCGGAAACTACAGAATCCGAACCACAGAAAATCAACCTTCTGCTGGTGGCATCTGACTCAGATGATGAAAATGAACGTGCATCAGTCTGCACTGCTTTGGATCGTTATCGAGCAGAACCCATCATCAGCATGGATGCATGTCCTCTGGAAGGGTGGACGAAGTGTGAAGGGACATATGGATCTTTACTGCATCTGTCACGTAAATATCTTGCGATGCCAACTACAGCAGTGCCATGCGAACATCTGTTCTCATTTTCAGGTGACATTGTACATAAGAAGCAGGCAGCATTATCTCCCATAAATGAGCGATTGGCTGAACAAGAAATTGTACTTGTCGGCGCTAAAGTTTTACATTGTTTTATTTTTGAATGACGTTATGTTTTGTGCGTAATTCTCTATTTGTAAGTTGCACTTTCATGATAAAGAGATTGCACTACAGGACTTGTATTAAGTGAATTGAAAAAATAATACTATTTCTTTTGTTTCTTTTTTTACAGGGCAAATATTTGTAATAAAAAATAAATATAAAGTGAGCACTGTGCACTTTGTATTCTGTGTTGTAATTGAAATCAATAGATTGAAAATGTAGAAAACATCCAAAATATTTAAACAAATGGTATTCTATTTTTGCTTAACAGAGCGATTAATCATGATTAATTTTTTTAATCGCTTGACAGCCCAAGTAGAAATATTAAGTTTATGTAAGGCAGTCTGTGTCTAGCCTGTTCCTTGTGTTAACCCATTTCCCTAAATACTTTCTAGGGATAAATGATGATTTGCAGGGCTTCAATTCAGCCGGAGCTGTCCAGAGCAGAGCTCTGGTAAATATTTTCAAAGGCCTGGGGAGCCCCGGCACCTCTCACAGGGTGGAAGCCCCAAGTCTTGTTCCCTCCACCCCCACAGGGCTAAAGCCCCAAGACCACCTCCCTGCAGCTGAAGCCCGGAGCCCTGCCATTCCACAGGGCATAAGTCACTAGCCCCATCAGACTACAACAGAACAGAAGCCCTCAGCTCCAGTCCCCAGTCCAGCGATTGAAGCCCAGCACCCTAGGGCCTCCTCCTCCTCCCCCCGCTGGGCCCTAGATCTTTTTTAGCACTTTGGGAGAGGCGTGGGGGGCTCTGGAAAATAATCCATGAGAATTTAAGCCCCGATGCTTTTTTTGGAAGCTGTTATTTTGGCGTCACTGCCAATGTTTACTGTCACAGGCTACCTTAGGAAACTCTGAGTGCCAAAATGGAGTTGGCTCTGTGTCATTAACGCAGCCGGCAACCAGGGGCCTGCAGCCCCGAGATCCAGTCTGAGAGTGGTTGGATTGCATGGTTCTACCCAAAGTGAGGTGCAGGAAGCTAGGCCTCTCTTTCTATATATATATACACACACACACACAGAACATATCCTCTCTGGAACGGCTGCTGTACTCTTGGTTGTATGTTTCTTGCTTTGTTCATTAACATTTTAAATACATACTTTCTTCCTTTAGTTGTTGTAATTCCGCCTCAGAAACATTAATTCCAGCAACCTGAGCAGGAACAAATACCCTGGACTGCTGGACATGTGGCTGAGGTAATGTTTGTCTGGGCAGGAATTTAAATGGCCTTCACCATGGCAGACTGAGGGGTCCTTTGTGGTGCAGAAAGGCACTCACTAAGTTATAGCAGTAACTGCTTATTGGGTTACTTGGATGGATAGCTTGTGAGTCTTGTGTCTGTTTGCTCTCGATTATGGGACAGCACTCAGATGCTAAATGAGCACCAAGGAAACTGGAAAAAGAAATCAATGCTGTAAATTAACAACCTGACCTCAGTGAAAACAGAAGCTCTGCTAAATTGGAAATGTGGAATTTTTAAGAGGTGTGAACTATTATTTATATTACAAGAGCATCAGGAGTCCTGGACTGATGTCAGAGCTAAATGAGAGGCAGTGTGGCCTCTTAGATAGAGCACTTGATTGGCACTCAGGAGAGCTGGATTTTATTCCTTGCTCTGCCACTGGCCTGCTGGGTGGCCATGGGCAAGTCACTTCACTGCTCCGTGCCTCAGTTTCCCCATCTGTACAATGGGGGTAATGTTATTTTCACTACAGCTTTTTGAAAATTTTCTCACAACTTATTTTTTTTAATTTGAAACTAGGGTTTCATTCAAAATAATATTTTTCATGGAAAAGTTTCATTTTCCTTTGTAAAGGGCCCTGCAATCGACTGATGGAAAGAGCGAAGCATTATTTGTATTGTGCTAGGTGGTGTACTTGCCCCAAAGAGCTTACAAGCTGAATAGAACAGTCAGACAAATGGTGGGAGAAAAAGTAATAGCCACGTTCAACAGATGGGCTATTATCTGATACAGCAATAATCAAAACTACCACTGTTTGCTGTTGCCTTAGTGAGGTATTTTGGCCATTTCAGTAGTACACTCTAGTATTTTATTAGCTCAGTAATCTGCACTGCAAAGGTTCTAAAACTCCCCTAGCTCATCAGTGCCTAGAGCAGCATTTCTCCAATGCAGCCACTGTGGCTGCATGCGGCCACCAGGAGCTTTTCTAGCAGCCACAGCCTCCTGGGCAGTAATTGGGGACTGTGCAGGGGAAGCAGCAGACCCTCCTCCAGGGCCTCCAGAAGTGGTTGGGCCCTGCCCCCCATGGGAGACACAAAAGCTAGAAAAGCAGGCAGCAGGTGTGAGTTCCCCACCGTCTCAGGGACGGTGGGGTCAGGCTTCAGCCCTCGGGTGGCTGGTGGCAGGCTCCAGCCACAGGGCTTCGAGCTCCATTCCCCGGCCGCGAGGTGGTGAGTTCTGGTCCCAAGCTCACTCCCCACTAACACTCCTGGCGCCTGCTGCCTCCCCTCAGTGCTCCATCACCCTTGGCCCCCGCTGTCTCCGTACCCACATCCCCATCCAGGTCTTAATTTGTCCCCGGGCTTGCCAGGGCTGAGTAAGTCTGCTATGAAAAGTAATATTTGTATGTTTGTGTCATAAATATAAAGGGAAGGGTAAACACCTTTAAATCCCTCCTGGCCAGAGACAAAACCCTTTCACCTGTAAAGGGTTAAGAAGCTAGGATAACCTCGCTGGCACCTGACCAAAATGACCAATGAGGTGACAAGATACTTTCAAAGCTGGGGGGAGGGAGAAACAAAGCCTCTCTCTCTCTGTCTGGGTGATGGTTTTGCCAGGGACATAACAGGAATGGAGTCTTAGAACTTAGTAAGTAATCTAGCTAGATATGCGTTAGATTCTGATTTCTTTAAATGGCTGAGAAAATAAGCTGTGCTGAATGGAATGGATATTCCTGTTTTTGTGTCTTTTTGTAACTTAAGGTTTTGCCTAGAGGGATTCTCTATATTTTGAATCTAATTACCCTGTAAGGTATTTACCATCCTGATTTTACAGAGGTGATTCTTTTACTTTTTCTTCTATTAAAATTCTTCTTTTAAGAACCTGATTGCTTTTTCATTGTTCTTAAGGTCCAAGGGTTTGGGTCTGTGTTCACCTACGCAAATTGGTGAGGATTTTTATCAAACCTTCCCCAGGAAAGGGGGTGTAAAATTTGGGAGGATTTTGGGGGGAAAGATGTTTCTAAATGGGCTCTTTCTCAGTTATATATCTGTTAGATGCTTGGTGGTGGCAGCAATAAAGTCCAAGGGAAAAAGGTAAAATAGTTTGAACCTTGGGGAAGTTTTAACCTAAGCTGGTAAAAATAAGCTTAGGAGGTTTTCATGCAGGTCCCCACTTCTGTACCCTAGAGTTCAGAGTGGGGAAGGAAACTTGACAGTTTGTTAATATCACTTTTCACAGCAGACTGAGTAACCAGTAAGTTTTTTTTAAAAAAAAGCAACCAAAAAAGCAAAAGAAACAACAAGAGAAAAAGACAAGAACATCCAAAGCACCTTATTTGTGTTTCTATTCTGTTTAGGTCCAACAAAGAATAGAGATAACTGTACATTATTTTTATTATTGGGTCTGCCAAAAAAAATCCTAAATAAATAAATTACAATGATTTGGACATGTATATGTGCATATTTATTGGTTTATCCTATTAATTAATTATTTTAGGGAAAATGTCAAAATGGCCACCAGCAAGAGTTGGTGGCCGCATGCTGAGACCACCAAAAAATGTGTTTGTAAGAACCCCCGGTAGAGAGACATTTGTAATCATATGAACAGAATGGTTTTTGATGCATCAGCTTCTAGAACAAAGCTGAAGAAACCTACAGTAACATATCTGAGAGTCAATTCTTATCTGTGTAACTATGCTACACATCAAAGGCCCCACATACAATGCAAAACCCCTCTCAGTGTAGTTGTCCCCATACTGTCAATGCACAGCTGTTTGGTAGTGTAGGTGGGACCCTAACTATGTCCCTGAACAATGGTTACAACTTCCAAGAAACACAAATACTGGAAGCGAAGTCTCAATTCATATACGCCTGTTTCCAAAACAGCCCAGAATAATATACTACGGAAGTACGGCATTCTTATCACTAGAGGGCAATCGTTGGCTAAATATCAATATTTTGAGCACTACTTTTTTGTAACATACTCCTCGATGTGCTCTGTGATTTTTGTGAAGAATGTAGCATTACATGCTCCAATCCAGTCTGGGTGATGATCTCACGCTCCCAAAACACAGACACAAACCGCACTGGAGCAGATTCTTACTGGGCCCTCTTCATTTATTGTTTTCGGTAGAGATGATAGAAATCAGTTGCATGACGCCAACGAAGAAAGAATGTGGTGGGGATGAAGGGTGTGTTCTACTTGTTCTGGTGCTCCTTGGAACAACGTATGGAGATGAGCCAACATAAAACACTGATGTAGGGCCTGAACCTGTCAAGGGTCCAACAGTCTCAGTTCCTGTTGACTTTAGGGGATATATAAAACGGCACTGCCCTGAGATGGAATGCAGGTTCACAGAGGTCAAGGGGAAATTTAGGTGGAAGGGGGTGAGGGAGTAGTGGAGAGGCTAATGCATCCGATACCAGTAGCTATGAACTAGAGCTCCTTCCCCTACTGAAAGAAAAGGATGCTAGCTCCTGGCATGTGGGGAGATGGGTCCAGAGCTAGATAAGGTTCATTAGGTACCTGGGCCTTATGAAGAGCTGAGGGAACTCAGTAGGGGATAGAGTTCAGAGGAGACAGGAGCTTCCTGTGGAGAGAATCCCACAGAGAGCTGGTCAGCCTAAGAGAGGCAGAAGAGAGAAAGGAGAAGCTGGGAGGATCTAGGGAGAGGCCAGAAGCCTGGGAACCAAAGGGAAGCTGTATGAAGCACAGGCTGAGGGAAGGGGCACAAGGGGGATTAGAGGTAGGAAGCAGCCCAGGGAAACAGCAGCATGTCTGAAGAAGCAGACGTAGTTGCTTACTACAAGGTCCCTGGGCCAGAAGCCAGGATGGAGGATGGGCCTGGGATCCCCTACCAGTACTCAGGGGCACACAAGCCCAATGGAAGGAATACTGAGCCCAGGGTGGGGCTGAAGAATGACCCCAAAGGGTGGGCCATGGAAAGGCCCAAGGCAGGGGGAGACAAAAGGGTCTTTTGTGTTGGGACCATTTGTGAACTTTCAAGCTGGACCTTTTTGTTATCCCGGAAGGGGGCTGAGATTTTGTGATTTGGCTGCAGGGCTGAGCCCCAGAAGTGAGCCCTGGTGGTGAGTACACTACTGTACATCCCTCTGTACCTAATCTCTGGGTGATCTCACCCACAGCCCCAAATTAAGCTACCTTGTCTATACTGTCAACTCACAGATTTACCTCTCTACTCCAGAGCTGTCTCCTTGTGTCCAAACTAAAATCTCAGCTCTGTCTCTCTGACATCTTCTCCTGGATGTCTAGCTGTCCACTCCAGTGCAACATGTCTAAAACTGAGCTCCTGATCTTCCCCCCAGAAACCCTCCTCCACTCCCTTTCTCAATCACTGGGGACAACACTATTCCTGCCTGTCACTCAGACCCATAACCTGGATGTCATCTTCAATTCAGATATCTCTCTAGGCTCCTCACATCCAGGCTACATCTAAAACTTGCAGATTCTTTCTCCATAACATCCCTAAGATACGGCCTCTCTTACCTATCCATCCATCCAGCTAAAACTCTCATCATCTCACATCTCAATTACTGAAACGTCTTTCTTTCTGGCCTCAACAAATGCCATCTTGCTCAGCTCAGACCCATTGAGAATACTGCCGCAAAGATTATTTCCCCAGTCTATCATTGTAACCATGTCATCCCGTCTCTGCATTTCTCCACTAGCTTCCCTTTCCCAGTTGCACCAAACCTAGTCCACTTGTCTTCGCTTTCAAGGCCCTTTACAGTCTAGTCCCATCCTACCTATCATCCCTCGTTCGCTATTGAGATGTTGACTGTGACCATCGATCAGCCAATGCTACCAGCCTCCATCTTCCACTAGTAAAATTGTCAGACAACCGCCTTTGTGCGTTTTCCTGCAATGCTGTTTATTTTTGGGAGGAGCTCCCCATAAAAAGTTGCAAAGCTACCGGGTGATCCTCCTCCAAAACCATCCTCAAAACTCTCCTTTGACCTGATGCCTAAAAAAAACTAAACAACATTTAGGCTGCTGTTGTGCTGAGACCACAGCCAATCATGGGGTTTGTTTCTGCTTGTACAGTGCCTAGCACAATAGGGTCCTGGTCCATGACTAGGGGTTCTTGGTGCTACAGTGATCCAAATAATAAATAATATTAGTAAGAAATCTTAGGGTAAACCAGATCTGGATCAACAGATGGCCTCCCTGGCTCATCTTTAATGCCAGCCCTGATATCTCCATCCACTGACCTGCTCAGGTCACAGGTCTGTTGACTGGTACTTGCTGGCAGGGGGCATGTGATAAGCTGGAGAGTCATGGACTGAATTTAGTTCTTCATGCATCCATCTGGTTGTTTGCATGAGGTGGGACTACTGGGTGGGCACAGCAGCTCTCTGTGAGTAGAATGGCTTTGGCAAGCTGACTGTGATTGCAGAGTTGGGAATGGAAGGCACAGAGATTTTCTGAAACCCACCAGTAAAGAGTTCCTAGCATTCAGCTGTTTACAGAGTGACTGTATTTTACAGGAAGGGTGAACATGTTAATACACTGAGGGTTTGCACCAAGCTTGGTACAGAACAGCTTAGCATGCAGACCATGTTACACTGTTACTTTGGGCCAGATCCTCAGCTGGCGTAGCTGGCATAACTCCATTGAAGTTGCGTCAGTTTACTCCAGTCAAGGATCTGGCCCATAAATTCAGGCACAGAAGTAGGGGCTATTTTAACATCAGCTGATTTCTGCCCCCTCTTTAATTTAACTTCATGGATACAATAGCATTTGTAGAAATACCAGCGCCCTTGTTCTCCTCCCCATGAAGGGATCCACACACTCCTGTTACATCTTTTCCCTGTTTAGATTGCGAGCTCTTTGTGGCAGGGCCTGTATTTCGGTACATCTATCCTTACAGTGTCATGCATAGCACAGACATTGCACATCCAGCGAGCATGGGTATAAATAGCAGTGAGGTACATGGGAGCAGAGCAGAATGCCTTACATGGCTGAACCATAGGAGCCAACTTCTGCTTGCGCCGGTGGGTGCTCAACCCCCCTCTGCCCCTGGCCCCGCCCTGACTCCACCTCTGCCCCGCCCCCATTCCAACCCCTTCCCCAAAGTCCCCACCCCAACTCCACCCCCTCCCTGCCCCTATTCCAAGTCCTTTCCCAAATCCCCGCCCCAGCCCTGCCTCTTCCCCTGAGCACGCCATGTTCCCGGTCCTCCCTCCCGGAGCTTGCTATAGCTGTTTGGCGGTGGCCAGCGCTGGGCGGTAGGCAGAGGAGCGGAGACGCGAATCGCTCAGGGAGGCGGCGGAGCGGAGATGAGGTTGAGCGGCGGGGAGGGGAGCCTGGCTGTCGATGGCCGCAGAGCACCCACTAATTTTTCCCCCTGGGTGCTCCAGCCCCGGAGCACTCATGGAGTCGGCGCCTGTGGTCTGAACCCCCCAGGGTATATACCCTACACTGCTCTCTAAGTGCCCAAGCAGTGCCTCCCCGTCTACACTGATATTTTTAGCAGTCTAGCGTCCCACTGCCAGCGTTTTTGCCCGCTGCCAGAGCCTTTCCCCGAGGTGAGTAGCTACATGGGCAGTGCCAATACGCTGCAGGCCACCCTAAGGATAGAGGTAACCTCTTATTTGATGTCTGTACAGTGCCTAGCACAGGGGCACCCTGACCTCTGAATGCTTCTGGAGCAATGTTAATAATAATACAGTAATTACAGTAAAGCCCAGCAAAAGTGTAAAAACAACAAGGTGGCCCAGAGGCAGATCTGTCAAACCATAGCACTGTCCCTGGCCTGCGCTTGGAGAGGTGTCCAGCACCCCGCTCCAGGCAGGAGGCTGACGGCACAGCCCTGTGCTCCAGCCCTAGGACAGCAGTGGTCACCAGAACATTCAGAGACGACTCAAATATATTCACTGTTACTATTTCTACGGTAGTAGCACCACAGAGCTAGTCACGGGCCACGACCCCATTGGGCTAGGTGTTGAATAAACACAGAATAGAAAGAGGGTCCCTGCTCTCAGCTTACTTTACTCAGCGGTTCGCAAACTATGGGGCGGGCCTCCCAAGGCAGGCGCAGGAATGTGTCAATGGAGGCCCAAGCTGTACGCTTTTTAAGAGCTCCGACTGTCGGCCCCTGGCAGCTGGGGCTTGTGCAGAAGGGCTGTGCGCACCCGAGAGGTGTGTGCGGGGGGGGGAGGGGAAGGGGTAAAGGGGACAGCCAGAACCCCCACCCCCTTCCCGTCACCTGCAGCTGGCTGCCAGATCCCACCCCCCAGCCACTGGGGGCTGACTGCCGGATCCAGCCCCTTCCCCACCACCCAGGGCTGACAATCCAAGCTCAGGACCTTTTCCCCTCCCCCAATCCCTCCAGAGGGCAGCTCGGGATCTTCTCACCCCATCCCCCACCCCAATCCTTCACTGGGAGGCAGCCTGGCTCAGGTTCCCCTCCCCACCCCCAATCCCTCCAGGAGGTAGCTTGGGTTCTTCTCCCCTCATCTCAATACCTCATCAGGAGGTGGCAGCAGGGATCCAGCTGTCAGGCCTGGGGTTGCAGCACAGACATACGGGTGGCAATGGGGCACTAAATCTGCTGCGAAAAGTGATATTGACTAATATCATCACTTTTCACATTGCCACCCCGACCTCTGCGCTGCTGCTGGAATGGCACTGCCCACAGAGCTGGGCACCTCGCCAGCAGCCGCTGCTCGCCGCTTTGCCCTCGGAGCTGGGCAGCAGTATATGTACTTGCAGGGGGCACAAAGGAGTACAGACACAAAGAAGGGAGGTGCAATGAAATGAGTTTGAGGATCAACCTTGTACCCTTAGCTGTGTTACTAATAGGACGGGTTGGAAGAGGTAAAAAATGTTATGGAAAATTTTTTAAAAAACTGTAAATTTCCCACTAAAAAAAATTAGGTTTCTCATTTTTCCCTTGTTCTTTCCTTTTATTCCTCTCAAAAATTTGCCACTGGGTAAAAAAAAAAAAAGAGGGGGGATTTCAGAAACCAACTTTTGGGGGGGATTTTTTTTCTTGCAAAAATCATTGTTTAAAACAGGGGTGGGCAAACTTTTTGGCCCGAGGGCTACATCGGGGTGTAAAACTGTATGGAGGGCCGGGTAGGGAAGGCTATTCCCTCCAAACAGCCTGGCCCCTGCCCCCCTTTCTGACCCCTCCCACCTCCTGCACCCTGACTGCCCCCCTCAGAACCTGCCACCCATCCAACCCCCCCCCCGCTCCTTGTCCCCTGACTGCTCTCTCCTGGGACCCCCACCACTAACCGCCCCCCGGGACCCCACCTGCTATCTAACACCTCCTGATCCCCATCCCCTGCCCCCCCTGAACCTCTGCCCTATCCAACCAACCCCTGTTCCCTGTCCCCTGACTGTCCACCCCCCCAGAATCTCCGCCCCATCCAAGCTCCCCCTGCTCCCTATCCCCGACAGGCCCCCGGGATCCCCTGCCCCTTATCCAACCCCCCGGCACCGTGGCTGCAGGGGAGGAGGAAAAGCGTGGGAGGGGCCCGGGGCTAGTCTCCCAGGCCGGGAGCTCAGGGGCCGGGCAGGACCATCCCGCGAGCCGGACGTGGCTCGTGAGCCATAGTTTGCCCACCTCTGGTTTAAAACAAAGCTGGTTTCTATTGGAAAAGCTATACAAGTGAAGCGTTTGCATTAGCAGAACAGGTTTTAAGCATGACTTAAACAGGATCCAGGCAGACATAACTTGTCAGGCCTATTTAGATCATTTCATAACCACATCTGCAAAATGTATTCCAGACCAGACTGTCCTACAACCATGGTTATAGACTCTTAGGCCTGGTCTACCCTGATGAGGCAAGAGGGCTTTCAATAAGACCCTGATCCAGCAAACAGTTGCCCACTTGAGTAATTGTATTCGTATTCGTATGAGTAGTTTGGCTGAATTCAAACTAAAGTTGTTCACAGGATCAGGCCCAAAGCCCGCTGAATTCAATGGAAGTCTATTCATTCACTGGCTTTGGATCAGGTCCCTATGAGCCTGAGTCCAAATGTCTACACTGCAATAAAAGACACCTGGCTGTCCTGGGTCAGCTGAGTCCGCTTGGGCTGCAGTACTGTAAGATTGCACTGTAGACATTCGGGCTTGTGCCGCAGTCCAGGCTCTGAGACCCCACAATGGGGGAAGGGTCTCCGAGTCCGGGTTCCAGCCTGATCCGGAATGTCTAACACTGCAATTTTTAGCCCTACAGCCCGAGCCAGCTAACCTAGGCTCTGAGGCTCGGTGCCGCGGGTTTTTGTTGCAGTGTAGATGTACCCTCGAGGCCTCAGACCAGATCTGTACTCCTGAAATGCAGGAAAGTTCAGATGTGAATGTTTGGTGTTCATGTTTAAGATTATTTGCTTACTACAGTTTCCTCTCTGGAATACATCAGGCCTTGGCCAACTATTGACAGACTTGGCTTGGCAGACATGTTTTGCATTCTCCTCTTGCACTTTAACAGGAAAAATATGAAAGCAAAGGCCTTGTGTGTCTGCTTCACGGCTGGAGAACAGAAGTCTGGCAGAACTAATGAATATGAAAAATAATTCAGAAAAAGAAGAAGCTACAGTGACCACAGCGACCATCAAAAACAAATCAGAGTCCACAGCCACAGGCTAATAAGGCAGCTGATAAAGTTTAGTTTAAACGATTAGTTAAGGATAAGAGTTTGGATACAAATTATCAAAGAAATTAAATATCATCACAGGGATCTTACTTTTTCTCTTCCACAGAAGTGATTATTTCCTTCAAACAGGCTTCTGTTCTTTTAGAAACACATCTGTAACAACAGGACAGATCTCATGATAAGTATATACTGCTCCCACTTTCCACTTCTCCTCCCTGTTTTTCTCCCTAACGCCATCAATAAAAGTATCTGTATTAGTCACATGAAGATTTGAAGATACTCTAATGCAGGAACCAGCAACCTTTGGCACATGGCCCGTCAGGGAAATCCTCTGTCAAGCCGGGCTGCTTTGTTTACCTGCAGTGTCCGCAGGTTCAGCCAATCGCAGCTCTCACTGGCCACTGTCCGCCGTTTCAGGCCATTGGGGGCTGTGGGAAGCAGCGTGGGCCATGGGAGCTGCAATTGGCTGAACCTGCGGCCGTTGCAGGTAAACAAACCGTCCCAGCCCACCAGTGGATTTCCCTGACGGGCCGCGTTCCAAAGGTTGCCGATCCCTGGGCTAATGTAAGACTGAGCATAATGCAGGCAGAGAGAAATTCTTGATTCTTCATCTGGTCAACCACTCAGTATGAGTTTCAAACACCACTGATCTTGGCTAGATTGAGCCAGTGAACTGAAAGCTAAAATGCCCCATCCTCCATTCCCAGTCCCTTGAACCATCCTGTTGCCTCCAGGAGGGCTTTCAGTCATCACTTTGTTATTGATTTATGTCATCTACGGTACTTGTTGTTCCAGAGAATACAGCTGCAATTAGAGCAGTGTTAACAATATGACCTGAAACCTCTTGAGCAGGTACTTGTTAGAGGATGCAAAGCTGCCACATGGGAAGAGGCACTGAATAGTCAGAGGACCAAAATGGCAGTTCCCAGCTTCTTGTTGTTGCACCTGTAACCCTTCTGCCCGTCAGAGTTGGCAGCAACAAGGGCCGGGTTCAGTATCTAGGGGTTCCATTCCAATAACACAATGCAAAACCGGCTCGAGCCCCCACACAGTGACCTGGGACAAATATATACCACCCCTGCTGGGCACTTCCAAGAGGCAATACTTCCCCTCTCGCAAGCACAGAGTCAGAGTGTAGCAAAAGCCTTTTAATAACAGAGAGAAACAATGTGGCATTATGTTGGGGGAACACCACCAACAGGATTCATAGCACAACCCATGAGCAAAAACCCATCCCAAGCAAATTGGGCCATGTCCTTTCCCTTTGGTTCTTGAGTCCAGCAACCCAAAATTCACCTAAAGTCCCAAAAGTCCAACAACCCCAAAGTCTCTCTGTCCTTGGTCAGTGCAGCCCCAGAGTTCAAAAATTTATCTGCAGAGTTTTACCTCCCAACCTGGGTGGAGGTAGGAGGGTTAAGGGGCACCTTACGTGGTTTGAAGCCGATTGCCCCAACTCTCCATGGGGCTCCGCTCTGCTCTACCAGCCATCCCACAAATCACTCTGCTATGCCAGCCCTCCCCGATGAGCCACTCCAGCCATCCCGCAAACTGCTCTACTCCACCAGCTGTCCCATGCTTTTCCCCACTACTTAACACAACACTCAGTAATTTCAGCTCTTTTGTGATTTCACCTTGTAATAGGGGAGCCTCAGTGCTGGTACACCATTAGCCCCCAGTGAATTCAGCTCAGCAGCCTGTAACTAGACTCTCAATAGAATCAAAATTAGCTCTGACGTTCCACAGTGGAGACAAAGATGCAACTGGCATGTAGCACCCTCACCAGGGGCTCATTACCCCCAGGTATTAATACCTGTCCACAACCTCTCTCAATTAACTGAGATTTTGGAACCCATGTCCCTTGCCTAGCGAGTGTTACTTAATTGATGGCGAGTCCCTCCATCATAACAAAAGGCCAAGTACAGTTCCACTGTCCTTGATTCACATAATCAGGATACTAACAATTTATTCTTCCTGCCCCAATAACAGAGAAACTGGGAATCCCACAGCAGCCAAAGTGACCATTTGGGCAGCTATGGACTCATGCTAGGCAGGGTGGGTGTGCCTATGCAAATTAGATCAACCCCTGAAGTTCTTTTCCACAACTTGCCACAACTCACCACCAGATGTCAGGGTGGAGCTCATCCTGACTCTGCTTACGCACCTTTACCCTCCCCCTTGTGAAGGATTTGTGGACAGGCAGCCCTCCCTTTGTTCCCTCCCTCCACATGCCCCGGCACAGTTCCTGTTCTCTCCTTTTCTTCTCATCCACCCAAAATGGGGATGACTACAGGTCACATGGCATCTCTAATAAGCCCTCTATAGCAAAGCAAAAGGAGGGGAGAGTGAGAACTGTTCCTAGATGATAATTATATACCAGTGGGACAAGAGCGAGTGTAATTAGGATACAACCCGCACCAATACACAGTGGTGACACTTGTATTATAACAGTACTGATAGGCACTGATTAATTGGTGTGCACTACTGCTGTCACCGGGGTGGAATCACAAAGCTCAGCTGAGCGGCACAGACTCTACTGCTCACAGCTGAACAAGGTTTTCCTGTAGCTCAAAAGGCAGCAGAGGACCATTGGTTGAACAGGAGACTACCTGCTCTCGCCGCTGTTGCTCTGGAGGTCCAAGTGGCCACTTTGTGCAGCACAGCGACAACCACTAAGTCCCAGGAGGCTGCAGATTTGTAAGAATAATGATTAAGAATACACCATCCCTGGCTCTAGAGTAGCCTACTTCCCTCCAGTTCTCCTAGGAGGGCAACTGCACACCTAGGCAGACCTGCACGTATTAAGATTTGTAGACGCACAGTACCTATTTATGCCTGTGTGTAATTGATATTATGTTCCAATTCCCAAGCTCCGCCCTCCTATACAATTAATTAAGATACAAGTTTACTCTGATTTATTTTCCCCTGTCTGAGCTGTCCTGAGAGCAGGCAGGAAATTAAACAGGACATTACTCTTAATGGATTCCAATTGTATTTTTTCTTTCCCTGATGTCAGCCCTGCCACACAGGGGAAAAGAAAGGAACTGGTGTGCATCAGAGTCTCTTTTCTGGCATAGAGCGCACAGGCAAGCAACCGGGTACCCTGCCAAGTCTTAATTATTATTCAGGACACAAGTTGGGCTTCATTTGGGATTTTAAAAAAATATCTGCAGTGAAATCGTGGAGGATAAAATTAAAGCAGAATGTACTGCAGGCAAACCGGCTGGCAGAGCATGGGCACATCAGTGACTGAATGTTCCTCCTTCACTGTCGGCTGAGAGGAATGAATAAGGGACAAGACTGAGAGGTTTGGGGGGGGGAGTCTTTGTTTTGGGATTGTTTTGTTTTTAATCTAGTTAAGTTTCAGTTCAGATACTGGCATACACTGAATAAAAAGCCGTTGGATCCTTTCAAACTCTGCCACATACCAACCTCCACCCATACGCCACTCATAGTAAATTACCCAGAGGTTACACTATGACCCTGTGTGAGCTGCTGAGCTCCTCCGGCTTTGCTGTCTCTCACTGGGACTCAGGTGCCACATTTGGCAACACTTGGTTCCCACTGGCAGAGCTTGGATGCCCTGCTGGGTCCTTGGGTTTGGTTCCACCTTGGTGGGACTCAGATACTCTGCTGGGGTCTTCAGACTTAGCTCTCCCTGAGTGTGGCTTGGAGGCTCCACTGGACTCTGTGGGCTTGGTTTCTTGCTGGTGGATCCCACTCAGGTGGTACAGAACTTTATAATATGAGGGCTTTCATCCTCATTTTTATGTTTTGATCAACTATGAAATAATCATCCCTGTTGCAGCTTGCAGGGTCATCATTAGACTCCTGAGTTAACACTCCACTGCAGGGTCGGAGCCAGTTAACACTCCACGTGGGCAACCGCCCAGGGTGCCGTGGTCAGGGGGGTGCCGTGGTCAAGAGGATGCAGAAGGGCCGTGCCCACCCAGGAGGCAGGGGAGAGAATAAAGGGGGCTGCAGTGCGGGAGCCAGGCACTCAAAGGTGTCCCCTCTCTGCCCTCCCAGCAGCATGACACCTGCAGCGCCACCGTCGCTCCACCTACTAAGCGGCCACCCGCTGCTCAGGAACAGTACTGAAAGAGCATCAAAGAAAGTTCACCCAAGGTGCCATTTTCCCTAAGGCCGGCCCTGCCCCACTCATACGAATATCAGGCTTCAGAGCTACTGCATTAGGGTGACTGCAGAAACAGGCAGACATTGCTGCATTCCCATTTGTAAAGGTTTTCTTCACAACCATAATAACAAGAGGCAATTTTTTTTTAAATTATAGCTGAGAAAGTGGAACATAATAGGTCATTTGTTCGGGGGGGGGAGGGAAGGACCCTTTCATGAGACAGTCCTATTTAACCTTTAATGATAGAGATTATTACAAGGGTTTTTTCATCACTTATTTCATGCAGATGGTAATCAAAAATGCTCTGAGTTAAGTCATGTTATAGATTGAAATAATGAGTACCAGCAGGAGAGAGAAATTAAGAATTATAAGGAAGGGAGTTTTGGAGGAGATTCAGAAATAGATGGTGGGGTGCAGAGAAACTTGTGGCTGTTCCAGATGGAAGGAGCTTCATAGAAGGCTTTTGTGCTAGTGATGGTGAGTTTGAGACAGAGAAGAGGCCAATATCTGGTGAGCAGATAGAGAAGTCCCGGAAGATTAGAAAATGGCTAATGTAGTGCCCATCTTTAAAAAAGGGAAGAAGGATGATCCTGGGAACTACAGGCCGGTCAGCCTCACCTCAGTCCCCGGAAAAATCATGGAGCATGTCCTCAAGGAATCAATTCTGAAGCATTTAGACGAGAGGAAAGTGATCAGGAACAGTCAGCATGGATTCACCAAAGGAAAGTCATGCCTGACTAATCTAATTGCCTTCTATGATGAGATAACTGGTTCTGTGGATGAAGGAAAAGCAGTGGACGTGTTATTCCTCGACTTTAGCAAAGCTTTTGACACGGTCTCCCACAGTATTCTTGTCAGCAAGTTAAAGAAGTATGGGCTGGATGGATGCACTACAAGGTGGGTAGAAAGTTGGCTAGATTGTCGGGCTCTAGCTGGTATCTAGCGGAGTGCCCCAAGGGTCGGTCCTGGGGCCGGTTTTGTTCAATATCTTCATTAATGATCTGGAGGATGGTGTGGATTGCACCCTCAGCAAGTTTGCGGATAACACTAAACTGGGAGGAGTGGTAGATACGCTGGAGGGTACTAATAGGATACAGAGGGACCTAGACAAATTGGAGGATTGGGCCAAAAGAAGTTCAACAAGGAAGTTCAACAAGGATGAAGTTCAACAAGGACAAGTGCAGAGGCCTGCACTTAGGACGGAAGAATCCAATGCACCGCTACAGACTAGGGACCAAATGGCTAGGCAGCAGTTCTGCAGAGAAGGACCTAGGGGTGACAGTGGACGAGAAGCTGGATATGAGTCAACAGTGTGCCGTTGTTGCCAAGAAGGCCAATGGCATTTTGGGGTGTATAAGTAGGGGCATTGCCAGCAGATCGAGGGACGTGATCGTTCCCCTCTATTCAACATTGGTGAGGCCTCATCTGGAGTACTGTGTCCAGTTTTGGGCCCCACACTACAAGAAGGATGTGGAGAAATTGGAGAGAGTCCAGCAAAGGGCAACAAAAATGATTAGGGGACTGGAACACATGACTTATGAGGAGAGGCTGAGGGAACTGGGGATGTTTAGTCTACAGAAGAGAAGAATGAGGGGGGATTTGATAGCTGCTTTTAACTACCTGAAAGGTGGATCCAAAGAGGATGGATCTAGACTACTCTCAGTGATAGCAGATGACAGGACAAGGAGTAATGGTCTCAAGTTGCAGTGCGGGAGGTTTAGGTTGGATATTAGGAAAAACTTTTTCACTAGGAGGGTGGTGAAACACTGGAATGCGTTAGCTAGGGAGGTGGTGGAATCCCCTTCCTTAGAAGTTTTTAAGGTCAGGCTTGACAAAGCCCTGGCTGGGATGATTTAGTTGGGCTTGGTCCTGCTTTGGGCAGGGGGTTGGACTAGATGGCCTCCAGAGGTCCCTTCCAATTCTGTTATTCTATGATTCTATGATTCTAGAAGGGGAAAGAGGCAGAAACTGAGGAGGATCCTGATTCTCTGTTGCCTTGCAGCTCATGTAGTCTTTTTCTCCAGCACAAAGTGCTAGTCAATGAGAACTTCATACCTGGTGACTGCATCAGGTCCAAGCAGAGATTCAGCCCAATCGTCTGAAGTAAGGTGGAGGGTTTTAAAGGTAAAAGCAGGAACATTTGGAATTGGACCCAAGAAGAGGTGGGGAGCTAATGGAGTTTCTCCGGAGGCTTGGGGTGAGAGAGCTGTACTACTTGGTCCCCGTCAGAAAGGAGGCAGCAGCACTGGACACGCACTGGAGTCTGGGAGGGGAAGAGCATTGCAGCAGTCTAGGGTTGAGGAGGAGAAGGCACAGCTGAGGCTTTCAGCAGGGATGGTGCTGAGTCAGAGGTGTATATGGCCAGCCAGTGTTGTAGTGGTGGCTGTCTGAAGGTTTGGCATGCAGCGGCCTATGGAAGGAGAAGGACGGCCCATGATTCAGGAAGATGCAAAGGTTACAGAGTGGAGAGGAAGGGAGGAGATGGACTTGTGTTTCAGAAGGCTTCTCTGAGAAAAGCCAGAGATTGGCTCGGTCACCAGGAGCAAAGGGGCTGGATGGGGAGGAGCTATGTTAGATGTTGGAAGTGGAGGAATGTCAGCATGAAGGAGCCTGTGAGAAGACAGAGTAAGAACAGATGGAAGCGCAGAGGGCAAGACCTGCATCTTATAGGCAGAACCCTGTATATTTGACAGCAGGCTCCTAGATTCTGTGGCGTTCTCTTTGCCTTGTCTGCATCCCCTGTCTTTCTCTTTGCCCTCTCCTGATTCTTCCATCAATTTCAAATCGTATTTTTTCATGCCTCTCCCAGCCTCTCCACAGGCCTCTTCTTGTCCCCTGCTCCCCAGCACCATGCCTCATTGAGCCTTCACCTCCTCTCTACACAGTCTGTATGCCTCTCTCTCCCTACCCTAATTCCCCACCCGTAGCCCGGTCTTCTCTGCTGGGTGGCTGCTGCTGTGCTCTATAATGAACAAGAGTCTTTCTCTTTCTCCAGGCCTTCCTTTGCACTGGCTCTTGAGCCGTCTTGCACTCCTCTGCCCTTTGGTCCCACCTGCCTTCTCGTGGCCTGCAGGACAGCTGGTAGGAGAGACTCCAAGTTCCTCTATAGGAGGGACAGGTGAAGTGAAACAGAGCAGGTACAGGTTTTGAAAAGGGCAGGTGTCCCATACTGGCCCTCCTGGAACAATTTAAGTCCTAAAACAAATACCCTGCATCAACTCATTATCTCTGCTGGCAAGAAAATAACCCTCAGCTTGACTCCTAATTCCTGGCTTCTCCTTTTCTTGCTGTCGGTCTTGGTTTCACTGTAAATCTCATTTCGCTTTTGTCTGTTAGATTTCTTCTTATTAAAGTATAAAAAGAAAGGTTTGAAATAACTCTCTTTGCCTCCTACAATCCCAATCAGGTGGCAGACTCACTGCCTGGCAACCAAGTAATTTCTGTCACCTTCAGTTACTTTTATTGGAGATGCAGTTGTTGCTGTTGTATGATGACCTTGGGAGCACAGAGCTTTGTGGCTGTCAGCAGGGGGAAAGCTTGGCACTGTCTTCTCAAAACCACAGGTCCCTCCCACTTACTCTCAAAGAGAATCCCCTGTCTCTGCAGCAGTAGTCGAGTTCATAGTGTTGTTGTGCTAGCCACTCAACTGCGACAAGATTACACACATTGAAGCAAATCGAATATTCCCATCAGCAGAGGGCAGTGTTGCTCTCAGTCTTCCCTACCTGCTCACAAGCATACGGTAAATTGTCCTGAGATGAGACATTTGTTATTCAACTTTGGGACATTTTGGCACAGATCTATGTTTTTTACTCCTGCTAAACTATGTTAAATGTTGAGCTATGTTAAGGCCTGTTATGGTTACAAAAGCTTATGGGTTAGTTAATCATTACCTCAGATGTTTATCACCTGCACCTTTAACTATTTATTCCTTCTTTGCAGTACACACTGTTTTCATTATCTTTTAATAAGTAACTAATTTGAATGAGAATAAATACACCTGTTCTCGCAATACTTCAGGCACTTGCATTTCCCTTCACTGAACATTTTGACTATAAGTTGTTTTTAAACTTGTTTTCTGAAAGATCAAACACGCAAATTCTCCTGTTCAGTGATATGTATAAATGCAAACCTGGGTGTTTCCAGAAAATGAGATGAATCATTATTGTGGGGACAGAAAAGACCACTAGAAAAGGTCAGCCTGGCACTCCTTATTGCAATACTTTTCAACAGTACTTTAAATATAGTTCCCCCTAACATCAGAACTACTTGTCTGCTGCCATGTAGTCATTCTACACCTGTGCAAATTGGATACAACCGTCTACTAGTCTGTTTTCAGAGGTGCTGGGTATCTGTACTCCCCATGTACTTCAATAGAACTTGGAGGGAGGCGCCAAAATCTGAGTGGTAGCATCTTACATCCACTTTGAATTTGGTGCCAATGGTGACATAAGGATCCAGGTGCCCCCGTACACTCTGATTGCTTTGTGTAGCTCTGGTGATGCTGAGCAGCTGCAAACCCGGAATTATGGCAACTTTGCGTCACTGGACCAATGCACAGCAGCTGGAGCGCACCAGTTAATCTGGTCTAAAATGACAGGTAGGGAAGATTCAGGGTTTATGAGTGCTTTTAGTCCCTCCATATGCCTTTTATCCTTCTATCATTTTGGCACTCTTTCCAGCTTTTCTAGATCTTTCCACAACTTAGGTAGCAGAAATATACGTGATATTCCATGTGCAGTTGCACCAGGGCTTTATACAGCAACAGCATTACTTCCCTAGTTTTACAGCTGATCTCCCTTTATGTGAAGCATATTGGAGAAAAGCAACGGCTTTATTTATCGTGATGCTGTTCTGCAGGCTTCTCTAACCCTTTGGTCTACCTTGGTCTTATGCTTTCCAGATGTGTCCCCCTGTCTGCAGATGTACTGCTGAGTTGCTCTCCATAGATGTATGCCTATTAATTTCATCTCATTACAGTGTTTAGCTGATTAGGCACCATAGAAGAACCATAGCTAAATAAAATAATAACTTAGATGGACAGGCAGATGAAGGGCCCACTTCTACTAATCTCTGCAGGTCACCTTACCGTTTGGATTGGTCCTTTTGTACATTTTCTGCTATTCCAATGTTATCTGCAAATGTAATTGCAACTGAATTTACAAATCCCTATAGATCACTAATGAAAATATCTTTATTGTACCTAGCACAATGGGGCCCTGATCCCTGAGTGGAATCTAGATGCTACAGCAATACAAATGAATAATAATGGTAAATTATGCAGTTCCCCCACTTAATCTGCCTCCACTTGGAGATTTGACCATTAATGTTTACTCTCTATTCCTTTCTCATCAACCGACATCTAATCCCTTCTCTAGTGATTCTGTTTGGTTGGCATTTCTCCAATGTCTTTATCAGTTTATGTTGACTGCCTTCCATATGTATAGATATATCCTGGGCCAAACTGGCACCTGGTGTAAAAGAGTTAATACCATGTTTGTAGTTAGTGGAACTTTGCCCTTTTCCACCAGCAGAGAATTTGGCCCACTGTAGACACTACATTTCCTTTCGTGGCTAGGGTACTGCCATGGCAGTTGTTTGCATGCAGCAGTTGCAGAATCAGGCTTAAATCAGTGGTTATGTTGAAGGAGAACTTTCATTTTGATAGGTTTCAGAGTAGCAGCTGTGTTAGTCTCTATCCGCAAAAAGAACAGGAGTACTTGTGGCACCTTAGAGTAATAAATAAATAAATTTGTTAATCTCTTAGGTGCCACAAGTACTCCTGTTCTTTTTGCATTCATTTTGATAGTGTTTAGTTATTCCTACTGACCCTGTGTGTATCTGTTCTTAGATATCTTTCTCTGAAACATCTCCATATTGACTTCCATTACTCAATGCTTGGAAATTTTGTCTGGAATAAATGCCAGACTCAAGGGCTAATAATTTCCTAATTTCTTTTTCCCAATGCTTCTTAAACATAATCACTCTAATCACATTTAAGCAGCCAGGTGCCTCTCTGATACCTGCCATTTATTTAAGACTTTTAGAGAGTTTTTTATGCCCTCCACTTCATTTAAAAGACTCAGGGGTTTCCCACCTGCACCTACATTTAATTTTGTTGGGTAATTTTTCCACTCTCTGTTTGCCCTTTGCTCTTGGTCTAACTCGTCTGTAGTACTCTCTGTACAGCTTTTCATGAGTGATGTACCCGAGTATTTGGACTCTAAATACCCAAACTGTATTGTTAAATTTATTGACTTAAATTTGGGTTATTGCTGATTATACACTATGGGAAAGTCTACACTAAGACTAAGAAATTAGGACGATTTTATAGAAGTTGATTTTTAGAATTCAATTTTATATAGTCGATTGCGTCTGTCCACACTAAGCGCATTAAGTCAGCGGAGTGAGTCCTCACTACCGTGGCTAGCATCGACTTACAGAGCGGTGCATTGTGGGTAGCTATCCCACAGTTCCCGCAGTCTCCGCCGCCCATTGGAATTCTGGGTTAAACTCCCAATGCCTGATGGGGCAAAAACATTGTCACAGGTGGTTTTGGGTCCATGTCGTCAGTTGCCCCTCCCTCTGTGAAAGCAGGGGCAGACAATGGTTTTGCGCCTTTTTTCCTGAGTTACCTGTGCAGATGCCATACCTCAGCAAGCATGGAGCCCGCTCAGCTCACCGTCACCGTGGCTGTTGTGGGCAAGTCTACTGTGGGGGCTGCTGTGATCCAAGTAGCCAATGCAATCATTGACATTCTGTTAACAAGGGCAGTGACTCTGGGAAATGTGCGGGCCCTTTTAAATTTTTAGGTGCATCATATTCCTGTCCTTTGTTGCTGGTGAAGAAGTCTTGCAGCCTGTAGTGGGGTGGTCACCCGCTCCTGCCTGGAAGGGCTTAAAAGAGGGAGAGGGCTGGGGCAGGGGAAGAGCTGGGCTGATTAGGAGGCAGCCGCAGCTGTGGCCATGCCCCAAACAGACCCAACTGGCCCTATAAAAGCCAGTAAAGCCAGGAACAGAGGACTCTCTCTCTAGCCTGTGGAGAGGGAGGGACCTGGCTGCTGGGAGCAAACCAAGGTACCTGAGGTGGAGCAGGGCTGGGGGAAGGCCAGAGGAGCTGGGGAGCTCCGGCCTGGAAACCCCCCCAGGCTGCAGGCCTGGAAGGCCAAATAGGTACCGGGGTTGCAGAGGGCAGCCCAAGGGGTAGGCAGAGGCAGCAGGTCCAAACCCCCCTTGCCTATGATGAGTGGCGCTTATATTGCAGTTGGCCCCAGGGAATGGGGGCTAGATGATGACTGGCAGTGGCTATAGACTGAGGCGAGGTGGGGGTAGAGGGTTGAGGGTTCCCCAGGGAGGGGAGACCCAGATCTGTGCGGGGTACTGCAGGTGGCAGCACCCCGGTGTGAAAGGGATACACAGGGGTCCAGGAGGGAATCAGGACCCAGCGGCAGCGGGACACTGCTCTGCAGAGGGCGCTCTGGAGGCTGGAATGCTAATTCCCTGGACGACCAGCAGGAGGCGCTGCAGGGGTGAGTCACCGCCCTGCTACACAGCCGTACATTCCAGTCCAGTCAGCGCTGTAACACCCCATAGCACTTCTGTGGTTGACACATGTGACAGCTCCAGGGGTCTTGCTCTTTTGCCTTGGCCAAGTACCTTACCCTACCAGGACCTCCAAGCATTCGACACAGAAGCACCTGCAGCATCTGACATTGCTACACAGCAGCAGCTCCTGGGTGCCTTCGCAGCAGACGGTGCAGTAGGACTGCTAGCCGTCCTCGTCCATAGTGTACGGCTCCACCACTTCCGCTGGAACTCTGCTCTCCTGCAATTCTGCAGCAGACGGTGCAGTAGGACTGGTAGTCAGACTCGTCGGACATCTAGCTTGGCCAGGGGTTCTGGGAACGTCTTCCCTGCCCAGCTCCTAGCAACCTCCAGGGCATGGTGTATGGCTCCACCGCTTCCACTGCAACTTTGCTCTCCTGTGAGCTGAAGGCTTCAGCCTCAGGCTGCTCTCCCAGCACCGCGTGGTTGCACCTACCCCAGCCTCCCCCTTGCTCCCATGGCTCATGAAGCCTGGACAGTAGAAAGGAGCAGTTCAACGATAGGCTGAGCAAGTGCAGAATGGTGATAGAATGTGCCTTTGGACTTTTAAAAGCTCGCTTGCGCTGTTGGTCAGACCACAGCGCAACCAACATTCCCACTGTTATTGCTGCTTGCTGTGTGCTCCATAATATCTGTGAGAGTAAGGGGGAGACATTTATGGCGGGGTGGGAGGTTGAGGCAAATCAACTGGCGTCCGATTTTGAGCAGCCAGACGCCAGGGCGATTAGAAGAGCACAGCAAGGCACGCTGCGCATCAGAGGGGCTTTGAAAACCAGTTTCATGACTGGCCAGGCTTCGGTGTGACAGTTATGTGTGTTTCTCCTTGACGCAAACCCGCCCCCTTTGTTGATTTTAATTCTCTGTAAGCCAACCACCCTCCCCCTTCGAAATAAAGTAACTACTGTTTTGAAACCATGCATTCTTTCTTTATTAATTAAAAAAAATGAGATAACGGACAAGGTAGCCCAGGTGGGGTCGGGGAGGAGGGAAGGACAAGGCCACATTGCTTATTGTAGCCACACTAAAAATCAGACTGTTTGAATGACAGCCTTCTGTTGCTTGGGCCATCCTCTGGAGTGGAGTGGCTGGGTGCCTGGAGCCTCCCTCCACATTCTTGGGCATCTGGGTGAGGAGGCTATGGAACATGGGGAGGAGGGTAGGCGGTTATACAGTGGATGCAGCAGGGGTCTGTGCTCTTGTTGGCTTTTCTGCAGCCCCAACAGATGCTTCATCATGTCCGTTTGCTCCCGCATTAGCCTCAGCATTGCGTCTTTTCCTGTGTACTTGGCTAGTGCATCGGAGTTCAAAGTGCTGTCCAGAGCGGTCACAATGGAGCACTCTGGGATAGCTCCCAGAGGCCAGTACCGTTGATTTGCTTCCGCACTACCCCAGATTCAACCCAGCCAGGTCGATTTTAGCGCTACTCCCCTCGTCGGGGAGGAGTACAGAAGTCGATTTTAAGAGCCCTTTTGGCCGACGGAACAGGGTTGGTTGTGTGGATGCGGTCATTTTTAAATCGACCTAACACAGCTAAATTTGACCTAACCCCGTAGTATAGACCAGGACTAAATGTATCTTATGACTTTAAAAACAAACTTTGTATTTGTGGATAATCTAAGCACTATTCCCAGATGTACAGACACTCTTTTCTCAACCTGTGTATTATATAATTTTAACATTAGCTTTAATAAAATTTTTAAATCTGTTCCCTCATTTCCTCACTAGCCTGGCCAGTGTAAATAGAGCAAAAATAGCTCTTTTGCTGTGACCCGCCCTCCAACCTTGCGATATTTCACTGTGCCTTTCTGCATCCCTTGCTTTCCTTGATGCACATCTTTTATTAGCTCTTTTCCATCCCCTCGCTTCAGTTTACTGCGGATGCAGAGTCTGATTTAGAACCCAATGTCATCAATAGAAGCATCCCTGTTGACTTCAATATCCTTTGGATCAGGGCCTTACTACACATGGTCTCCATTCCTAGCTTTGCCTGTGACTCCCATGTGATACTGCACAAGCCAGAGGCTCTATTTACATATTTATAGGATGGGATATTGTTTACTTTGAGGGGTATTTGTGAGGATTAATCAATTAATGCATGTAAAGTGCTTTGAGATCTACAGATGATTGACACTCCGGAAGTACAAAGTAATATTAGTTTCTTATGAAATTCTTTCCCGTTGTTCATTTCTTTCCATAATTCTTTGTAAAGCACATGATTGCCTTCTTTGTTTATTCTGCCGTTCCTCTCTGAACCACTGTCAAAATAACTCAGCATATAAATTCCTTGTGTGTGTTCAGAACCCAGTTTACTAATTTGTGACAATAATATGTTTTTACTACTGTTAGCCCTGCAGAAGCAATGTAGCTGCTGCACAATCAACAACAGGTAACTAAGAAAAGGAGTACTTGTGGCACCTTAGAGTCTAACCAATTTATTTGAGCATGAGCTTTCGTGAGCTACAGCTCACTTCATCGGATGCATACTGTGGAAACTGCAGAAGACATTATATACACACAGAGACCATGGAACAATACCTCCTCCCACCCCACTGTCCTGCTGGTAATAGCTTATCTAAAGTGATCATCAAGCTGGGCCATTTCCAGCACAAATCCAGGTTTTCTCACCCTCCGCCCCCCCACACACAAACTCACTCTCCTGCTGGTAATAGCTCATCCAAAGTGACAACTCTCTACACAATGTGCATGATAATCAAGGTGGGCCATTTCCAGCACAAATCCAGGCTTTCTCACACACACCCCGGGAAACACACACACACACACACAAACTCACTCTCCTGCTGGCAATAGCTCATCCAAACTGACCACTCTCCAAGTTTAAATCCAAGTTTAACCAGAACGTCTGGGGGGGGGAGGAAGGAAAAAACAAGAGGAAACAGGCTACCTTGCATAATGACTTAGCCACTCCCAGGCTCTATTTAAGCCTAAATTAATAGTATCCAATTTGCAAATGAATTCCAATTCAGCAGTTTCTCGCTGGAGTCTGGATTTGAAGTTTTTTTGTTGTAAGATAGCGACCTTCATGTCTGTGATTGCGTGACCAGAGAGATTGAAGTGTTCTCCGACTGGTTTATGAATGTTATAATTCTTGTCATCTGATTTGTGTCCATTTATTCTTTTATGTAGAGACTGTCCAGTTTGACCAATGTACATGGCAGAGGGGCATTGCTGGCACATGATGGCACATATCACATTGGTGGATGTGCAGGTGAACGAGCCTCTGATAGTGTGGCTGATGTGATTAGGCCCTATGATGGTGTCCCCTGAATAGATATGTGAGCACAGTTGGCAACGGGCTTTGTTGCAAGGGTAGGTTCCTGGGTTAGTGGTTCTGTTGTGTGGTATGTGGTTGCTGGTGAGTATTTGCTTCAGGTTGGGGGGCTGTCTGCAGGCAAGGACTGGCCTGTCTCCCAAGATTTGTGAGAGTGTTGGGTCATCCTTTAGGATAGGTTGTAGATCCTTAATAATGCGTTGGAGGGGTTTTAGTTGGGGGCTGAAGGTGACGGCTAGTGGCGTAACTAAATTCCATTTTCAGGACCACCTGTGCAGTGCAGTCCCACTGTCTCTGAACTACACCCTCTACCCCTGCCCAGCCCCATTAAAGACCATAAGGTGGTGCAGGTGTAGCTGAGCATCCTCTAAGTAAAAGCCAGTTGGATAAATATCCGTGAGGGCAGTAATTATTTTTCAGGACCTTTATTACAGATTATGATTTATGATCCAGAATATGCACAGCTTGACTCCCCGAGCCCAGAATGTTTTTAGAGTTCTGTTGATTACTATTGATTATTTAACTCTTGCTACCACTTTGCCTTCCTAGCTAGCACTATAGGCTATTTTACATTGTATTTAAAGCCTGGTATCATAAAACTCACCCTGTCTTCCCTGTGCTCTTTATTAAGTTTCCTGTAAATTGCCATCTGTTTTACTTGACAGAACAATATTTTTTTTAATATTATCCATTTTCTGTTAACCCTGAAGGTTAATATGCAATCAGCCCTGCAATCTGCCTGGTCTGAAAGGCAAAGGTAAAGGGTAAACAAGAGGGAAGAATCTTTAAAATGACAGCAGTAGTTTTCCATTTGTCATCTACTGGAGGTAATTTGCTTGTTGAGTACAGATAAATAAGGGATTAATGAAGCACAGTGATCAGTAGTTTAAACAGACATGAAGCTCTAAAGAACAGAGAGAGGGCTTGATCATTTTAGATCCAGTAACAACATTCATTGTACTGAGAAGCTTTATGCATCACAGCTCAGTGTCCTTTAAAATAGCTCTGGTTTGGCATCCACTGTCACTAGTCCCCTTTAGAAAGCTTTGGCCACTGAAAATATCTTCCTCCCTGAACGGAATGTTTTCTTCAGCGTATTCCATAAGGCGTCAGCAAATCTTTAACCCAGTATCCTGCAGGAACAAAGAGCTTGGCAGCCTACTGCGTTATTCTCTGCTGAGACATTGTCTCTCTCTGACAAATTTGGTACCTTGCCCTCATAAACAGCACACCCTGCAGTCTTGAAAGCAAAGTACTGTATTGTCACTCCAAAATCTTGAACATTATACAGTCTGCTGCCTCTTTCTTTAACTATTTGCCATCAGATGTGAATTTATGGTCATCAGAGAGATCAGTGGAGTGTATACTTCATTATCCAAATTCCAATATTCAGAATGCATTTAACAACACAATGAATTTCATTTTGTAGCCCACAAACATTCAGCAAACTTGCATTTTCTAATTAAATATCCAGCTGGCACTTCATCAAACTGAAGCAATCCAGCTTTGATGGGCAGGGTCCTTCTTATTCATAGATACCCAAAACGAGGCTGCAAATGAGCTCCGTTGTCTCGCCATTTTCCCATCACTTCTCTAATAATAAATGATTGCACAATGCTTTGTACCAACACAAATCTATCCCAAATGAAAGGTGGTGATCATGGGACATGATCCATGCCTTGCATGCTGAAAATGATTTAAAGAACCTGAAAGTGCTAACTGTATTCTGAAATGGGGTTGGGGGGGGGAGACTCAGAGGGCAAGTTGGCAGGAGGTTGTAGAATTTCACAAGTCTTTCATTCTTTATTTAATGGAGATTTGCGTGAACTTTGCCATAGTTCCATGACAAACAGTAGGAAAATATTGACAACCACATAAAGGTATTTGAGGAGAAAAGCCAGCCA
Source organism: Lepidochelys olivacea (assembly GCF_965140295.1). NCBI lineage: Eukaryota > Metazoa > Chordata > Testudines > Cheloniidae > Lepidochelys > Lepidochelys olivacea. The sequence goes on from NC_140412.1 coordinate 15,936,644, forward strand.
GCACTCCTCACTGTAGAATGTGAGCTTAACACTCCGGCCATGTAATGAGGTTCCAGTCAGTTACCTCCATCATGTGATAAGGGGAAGTCAAGGCTACCGGTAAACTTCCAAGCATAATGCACTGGTGAGTCTGTGGTACTGGTCCCCTTCTGTGCTCAAACTGCAGATGCTATTACTGTCCCCCGTTACCGAGGCTTGGCTCTTTATCTCAAGCTGTATCAGCTCATGCTTTTAGTTCTGGAGGTCCCCAGTTCAGTCCTTAGTGCATCAGCCAAGATGGTGACCATCATACAAACACTGAAAAGGATTTAGGGGTCACATTAGACAAGCAACTGACCATGACCCTCTAGTGTGATGCCGTGGCAGAAAGGGCTGATGTGATCCTTGGATGATCCTCCTTCTGTTTCTGTGCAACTGCCAACCAGATCTGAAATCATTTTCAGGTAAAACACCCTGAAGTGGGTATCTAAATGTTAGCTGGGGCAGCTACTGAATGAAACAATCAGTCCCTGGACATCTCAAGGTTGCATCTTTCTTGCTCAGACTATGTTGCAGTAGGGCTCGTGAGGGCCACTGTTGGCAAAAGGTAAGCAGATTGACCCCAGGGTTATGGGAACAGCTCAGTGGTTAGATGGTTAGAGCAGATGGCTGTGGGGTGAGAATTGCCCCATATATCTGTGAGGTGTTAACTGGCTTTGTCATTAATTTGCTGTCTGACCTTCAGCAATTTACTTAATCTCACTGTGTCTCAGTTTCCCATCTGTGAAATGGGGTTAGTGATATTTACCATCTTCTTTAAAGTGTTTTGAGATTCTTTGATGAACGCTGCTTTTGGCATGACCATGTGATATCTGCACCTGCTACATACAGCTTGGAGAAGTTAACCTCCAAAACAATGGAAAATTCTTTTGTCTCACCTAGCCTACCTGGGAACAGGCATCTTTCCATTTGTGTGACATTTTTATAAGAGGAGTGAAGGTAAACAATATACTAAAGAACTCTTCTGGAAACAATTCATGCTCATATTTAGTCAATGGAACTGGGCAAGAAAACTTTTTACCAAATTTACATCATGATTCTTGAAAACACTGTAACAAGGAAAAGAAACACGATTTATATAGAACTCAAGCAGGGGTAGCTCCTGTGATGTATTCAGAGTTACCTTGGGCTGAAACAGGAAAAACAAGAACTGTTTTGCTTTACTGTAGCATGACTCTGTTCATGGCTGTACTGAATTGGGAAATATGCACGTGACAGGTGAGTATCACAAAGAGAGGTGTCACGTACTTTGCTGAGACACGCTTCTGGAGAGATTCACTTAGTCTCTGAGAGGACAGACAGCATACAGCTGCTGAGTCAGAGCTGGGGCTTTCTAATGTGCAAGGTTTTCATCTTGTTTTTCCTAGTGTTAGGCAACTAAGCCTAGAAGCTACATGGCTACACTTTTCATAGTGATTAGTCTAGCTGTGTCTATATCCCATTGACGTTTAACTTTGTTTGTGCTTTTCTCTTTATTTCCTATCCTGTGATAATAAGCTTTGCTTTTATTTATGATAGCTGGATTTGAATATGGTAGTGGCTGTTAAATTGGAATTACCTATTGATGGGCAACTTAAAGATGTCCACAGGAGTAAGTACCCAAATCCCATTGAAATCCAGTTGGAGCTAGGTACCTAACTCTCTTATGCTGCTTTTGAAAATCAGAGGAAAAGGAGTCAGCTGGAGCGTGAGACAAAAGGCAGCAGGGAATGCAACTGTCCCTGCAAATGGTGCTGTGAGGAAGTAAACTGAGGCAGGTTGGTATCCACACACCAGTTAACAGCTAGTTAATAGCCACCTGAGCCACAGTGTTGGTTAGACAGTGTTTCAATATTTTTTGCCTCCCTTGGCTGTTGGTGAGGGATAGACAAGGGAGAAAAGATCCTTTTGTTAGTGAAACTGTGAAATGACCTGGAGAGAAATAGGATGGTTGTTCCAGATGGGTAGGAGCTGCTGAGGAGAAGGCTCTTGCACCAGCAGGGTGGAGCCTGTGTGGAGGGATGGAAAGGAAACCAGGGCAACTAAGGGAGAGTTGGGGCAGAATAGAGGGGGATCCATTCAGTAGTTTGGAGATAGTTTTCATAGAAAAAAGGGCAGTTTCAAACTAGATCTTGCGGTGCATAAGGCAGCTACTGGGGTTCTCTGAGAATGGGGTGATGCTGACTTCCCTGTGCATGTGAAAAACAAACTACTGGCTTGTCAGAACTTCCCTGCCATGCTCCATTTCCACAAGCAGCACACCTAAGGCTTTTCACACTCCAGTGCCAGGAGCAGGAGGGGCACTGACTGTTAAACTGTCAGCTGCCCCCATTTGTGTATTGAAAGAAAAACAAACTTCATTGCTTAAACTAATTTTATTACCAGTATAAGGTCCAGTGTTGTTGTTGGCACAGGCGAGCGAACCTGTGACTTGAGGTCAGGCACTTGCATTGTAAGATTCCAAGGGAAAGTGACTGAGTGTCATAGCAACTCATTAGAATTTTTACAAAATACAGAGGTGGAGAAAACTCTTCACAAGATCCCCTAGAGTCCTCCCCCTGCAGTTTCTTCTCTTTTGTGCTTCCTTATATGAGTAACTGCCCCCCACATGTGTTTTACTTCTGATCTGATTAGCACCTTTTTTCCTTTTTCCAGTCTTGGCAAATGGTAGGAGACATTCAGCAGGTTCCTAAACTCCCCAAAAGCTGAACAGCAACCAGACTTGTAAATAAAGTCTTCCACTCTGCATTCGGATTCTCTTTTCACTTAGGCCCTATCTATACTGAGGACATTTGGGGTTCACCTAGGGTTCAGATTCCAATCTGCCTTCTTGTGCTCCAGAATCTAATTACGGGTATGTCTTCACTGCACAATTAACCTGGGCTCTGACCTGGGTTTTAGCCTTAAGCTCTTTAGTGCCCATGCTGAAAAAAATCTGACCTGGGTTTGGAGGTGCTTTAAGTTTTCTGACCTGGTGGTGGTGGGGAGTTACAACCCACTTTAACTCAGGCTGAAACCTGCCCACTTTGCAGTAAGGACCCAGGCTAAATCACTTAAGTGCTGATAGTCCTCCAATGCCCTTCCCACAATTCCCCCTCACCTCCCCCCGCAAAGGACAAAGTCTCCTGCAATTGACCCAAAGAAGCGTTGCAGCACAAAAAACCCTGGGATATGCGTTCCCCCCCCCCCCACACACACACACACACACATGCAGGCAAGTGCAGAAACAGTGAGGACACAGCAACACCTGGCTGTATCTACACTAGGAGTGCTTTGCCACTGTAGGAACACCAGTATACTATGCCAGCAAAGCGCGGCTAGTGTGGACATAGCTCCACCAGGCTGATATACAGCTACGTTGGTCAGGGGTTACACCTCTTCACATCCCTGCCTGACATAGTTCTGGTCTGTAGGGTAGCCCTGGCCTGCGTGTCTAGCTGTCAGAGGTGTGAAGAAGAAACATTCACTTTACCTTTTCGCGGTAAACCAGAAGCCTGAGTCCAGAACAACAGCTGAGAGGTGAGAACTGCCCCATACATCTCAGTGAGCCATTAACTCAGATATCTGGTATATGGTCATTTCCCTGCCAGCGTTGATCGTGAAAGCACATCAAATAGGAGAGGGAAATTGCAGACCTGTGCAATCTGCTATGAGTGGTGCCTCATGCTGGCACCATGAGTGCGGGGCACTTGGGAGACACGGCCACTTACTTTTTTTCCCCCTCACTCAAGAAGGAGCCAACCCCAAAGAGTCCAGTAGAGCCCATAGGTCTATGCAGACCCCCCCCCGAAGATGAACCAAGCTGAGTAACCCCCAGAGAGCATACCCAGTCGTAATTCAAACAGCTGCATAATGAATGCACTGCGAGCAGCGCCTCTTGTTGTCAACAGCCGCATGAGGAATTTATTTTGTGGCTGGAGCTTGGAGTACCTTTCTTCCACCCCGCACCACTCAGCTTGACCCCGCCTATAGCCGTGCAACAAAGCCAAGGATAGATACGCTGCTGTGGTGTAAAACAGGGCTTGCAGCAGTGCAGCTTATCCCGGTTTGAAAGCTATCTTATTCCAGTGTCCTGAGTATAGACAGGGCCTAACACTTGGGGTGAGTCCACTGATCGCAGTGTGAGTGAGACACTTAGGTGCACTGTTCTGAACAAGCCTGATACTTTTTTAAATAAGCCAATAATTTCAGTTTAAATTCTCAGTCCGAAGGGGGTTGTTTACATCAGCTGCCGGGTGTAAAAGCCACTAACCTTCCAAAGAAGGCAAAACCTCTCTGCCAGCAGTCCTGATGCTGCTTCCAGTCATTCCGGCTTTCCAGGCTTTCCGCAGATGGCTGCAGCCTGGCAGCACCTTGGGACAATGTCCAAGGCTGTTCTAGGCCTCTGACTGCATGGGCCAAGCAAAGTGGTTTTGCCCACACCTCTGTCTGTGGACACCGGTCCTCCAGAAAGTGGTTTGAATCCACCAATTTATCTGACCGAGACGACTGAACAGCATTCACAAGGCAAGATCTTTCACACACTATCAAGCTGGGCTAGGTTTAACATACTCCATATTTCACTGACCGTCTTAGGAGCAATCCCATGCCAGACAAGGAGTCATTAGTATGTAATTCTATACACATGCAGGCTAGGGTAGTTTGGATATGGAGGAGCAGATGCTTTGGTGAATTACCATATGAATCCATGGCATGCACAATACCACACAAAAATGCTGCTTATGATGATTATGTCATTTTGTGGAAACAAAACCTGAAGCTAATGGGATAGAATTGCGCATATTGAAATCCCTGGATAATGCAAACTGTCACCAAGGCCTATTGGATAGCATGGGTAGAATGCTGTAAGCTGACCTCTTTGCAAATACTTGCTGGGAGAAAAAAAGATGCAAAATACAGTTCCGAGTCTCTTATTTTTCATTCAGAATCTCAGATAGTATCAAGCAGTGGAAAGGTCACAGTTAAACATTCCTCTCGAGTTCCAGTTTAAATGAATGCTAATACAAAATGTATATAAAGATGGGAGTTAAATTAGATACTATCTGGAAATGAAATTTGCCTCAGGAGAGCTTTCTCACTGGATTTGTTTGCCAGTACATTTAAATAGAAACTCTTTTCCATCCATCAAAAGAGTTTCACCAGACAAGCTAAGGCATGCAGCCAGCCTGAAAAGAAATCGCTCTCCTGACTCTGGCTTACAGGTTTGCTTTCCATTATCAGCCTTAGCAAGGCCCCAATGCTGCGCCCATGCATAGCCCTATTATCTGAGCCTAAATTTGCTCACGGCTCCAGGAGTTATAGTTACCACAATCTCCTCTATGGTTTATGGAGATGTCCTGTCTGCGGTGCAGCGTGGCAGCTGTACCGATCCAGCCTGGTGCAGGCACCGTATGCAGATGGGGAGAACTCTCCCTTCGGCATAAAAGAACCGTCTCCATGAGCAGCAGAAGCTATGTCTCCATCGCCAACGCCATCGCCAACATACTGCTATGCACACGAGCGCTTCTGTCGGTGTAACTGGTGTCACTCAGGGATAGTTTATTCCTAAGCTATGCCGACGTAGGCTGTAGTGTAGATATAGCCTTAGTCACTCTGCTCTATGGAAACTGACTAGGGCTCCGGAGGAATCACTCGGTGACCGTACCGGTTGAAATACTGGCTCTATTGCAAAGACAAAACGCCCATTGACATTAATAGGACTTCACCCATAGAAGTTAATAAAGAATGAGATCGTTACTATAGAACTTTTCTTTTAAACCAGCCAAGAGAATTGTATAGGATGGATTTACTTTCCTATTCATTTCTATAGAGTATTTTAAAAAACTATAAAGGATATCATGTTCTATTAAACCCCACAGGACTTATTCATAAAGGGCAAACCTGTGCAGCCTTCTTTATCAAATGTCTTCTTTAGGCCCCTGAGGCTCCCCACACAGGAGCCCTGTCTCGATAATTCAACTTGCCCCGTCTGATATGGGTACTAGAAGCAGGTGGTGCCTGTCCCGCTGGTTATTGTGCCAGCCAAACAGAGACCTGGATGAAATCTCAGAGCCCTAGCTGGATGGAACCAAATTACACAGAGTCACACCCTGCTTAAAAATGTAAAAGGTTCAGATTAGAGCTGATATTATAAAGAGCTACACAGTTCCTTCCCATCTCTTATCTAATACATTCTGTTCTTCCAAGGCTTTTGGAGAACACCGGATGATAAGAAGCTATAGCACAATGGTTCTCAATCAATGGTGTTAAATATCATCATACTTCAAGGGCACCTAAGGGTGGAGTGTATCATCATGAATATCTGATCCTATCTACAAACCATGGTGTGCAATAACGGCAGTCTATCTAGAGAAAGAGAGGATTGCTGTCTATCTGCCTACCTACCTAGTCATATGGCTCCTATCATCAGAGAATGTGGACTCCACCCTAGAACTAAAATCTCTCTCTCTCACTTTCTTTCCAGCTTTATAGTGTATTTTATTTGGTGGAGAGGGGAGGAGGGCTTACATTTGTGTGTACAGTTTACTATGGAAAAACTAAGGATATGACCAGTGAATGGGGTATATATTCAGTAGCACAGAAGTCAGACACAGTCTTTTCAGCAGCAGCACATACGAACATAAGGACAGCCATATTGAGTCAGCTCAATGGTCCAGCTAGCCCAACACCCTGTCTTCCAACAGAAGCCAATGCCAGGTGCTTCACAGGGAATGATCAGAACAGAGCAATTAGTGAGTGGTCCACTCCCTTTCCTCCAGTCTCAGCTTCTGTACGTCAGAGGTTCAGGGATACTCAGAGCATGGAGTTGCATCCCCAACCATCTTGGCTAATAGTCAAGATGGTCCTGTCCTCCATGAACTTATCTAGTTCTTCTTTTGAACCAGTTATATTTGTAGCTTTCACAAGGTCTCCTGGCAATGAGTTCCACACACTGACTGTATGTTGTATGAAGAAGGACATACTTTTGTTTGTTTGCCTGTTAATTGCATTGGGTGACCCAGGTTCTTGTGTTCAGTGAAGGAGTAAATAACACTTTCCTATTCATGTTCTCCACACCAGTCAGAACTTTATAGATCTCTGTCAGATCCCACCTTAGTCGTCTCTTTTCCAAGCTGAACAGTCCAAGTGTTTTAATCTCTCCTCACACAGGAGCTGTTCCATCCCCCTAATCATTTTTGTTGCTCTTTTCTGATCCTTTTCCAATTCTAATATATCTTTTTTGAGACCATTTTTTACTTAAGATTGTTAAGTCCAAAGCAGACTGCAAAGAGTTACAGAGGGATCTCATAAAACTTTGGGTGACTGGGCAACAAAGTGGCCGATGAAATTCAATGTTGATAAATGCAAAGTGATGCACACTGGAAAAAATAACCCTATCTATACATACAAAATGATGGGATGTAAGTTAGTTGTTACCAGCCAAGAAAGAGATCTTGGAGTCACTGTGGACAGTTCTCTGAAAACATCCGCTCAATGTGCAGCAGAAGTCAAAAAAGGTAACAGAATGTTAGGAACCATTAAGAAAGGGATAGATAATAAGACAGAAGCTACCAGAATGCTACTCTATAAATCCATGGTACACCCACATCTTGAATATTGCATGCAGTTCTGATTACCCCATCTCAACAGAGAGAGTTTCATGGAGACTAGGTCCATGAATGGCTATTAGCCAAGATGGTCAGGGATGCAACCCCATGCTCTGGGTGTCCCTAGTCTCTGTTTGCCAGAAGCTGGGATTGGATGACAGGGGATGGATCACTCAATAATTGCCCACTTTCGTTCATTCCCTCTGAAGCATCTGGCACTGGCCGCTGTTGGAAAGCATGATGTTGGGCTGGATGGACCACTGATCTGACCCACTATGGCCATTCTTATGTTCTGATGAGATGAGGTGACCAGAACAACACACAGTATTCAAGGTGTGGGAGTACCATGGATGGTCATCAGACTGCTGCTGAACACACCACGTCCACCCAGTTGGAACTGACTAACATGCTGTTAACTATACTCCATGAGACTCCTCCATTATGTGCAGGAGAAAAGCAGGTTCCCCTGGATGCACTGTGGATGCTGGGCAGTCCAGTAGGTGCATTCCAGGAGGGTATGTTGGCAGCTCAGCCGTCATGTTCCTCCTGTCACACCTAATGGAGTGAGCAGCTCAGCAGCTGTAGGTTAGTACATTGAGCAGTAGTGCAGAGGCATCCTGACAAGCAGCAGTAACAGGCAGGGGAAGCTGGTGTTTAGTGGGGCTAATCCCCAGCAGCAATGCCCTAGCCGTTGGCCACACCATGGATGTTGCTGAGCAGATTTTCAAATGCTTAGCACCTTCAACTGGAGCCAGATTGTCAAAGGCTCTGGCCCCAGCGGAGGGCGTTGATACCCAGCCCCCATGCTGCGGTGTGGTTGCTATACAACATGGTGCCATTGGCTGCCACTGGGAGCGCTTGGTGGGGCTGGAGCTGCTTTGTGCCGTCCATAGGCTGAAAGCAGCAGGTGTTGCTCAGGAATTCCAGGCCTCTGCACACCCTGGCGGCTTCTCCAGCCACAGCAACAGGAAAGGCAGGAGTTGGGGTGGGGTCTCAGGTTGCAGGCGAAGCTGACCAGGAGGAGGGGCTTCCTGAGCTTATGGGAAAGGGTTTTTCCAGAGGCAAATGGCTAGGGAGGGGGAGGAGGGACAGGACATTGTGCCTGGCCTTTGGGGGGTTGGGAGGGGCCTTCTGAGTAGTAAGGGTGGGCTGGAAGGGACTGAGGTGGGAGTTCTGAGCAGGGCGGGGGGTGAGCTGATATAGCATGGGGGAAATGGTGGGGGTGGGAGTATGAGCGAGGTGAATGGGTAGCAGGGGGCATAGCTGGAGGGAGAGAGGAGGAGCAGGAGGCTGGTGTGGGAGATGAGAAGAGATTGCAATGGGGAGAAAACAGCCCAGCCCTTATTCCCTCCCACCTTGTATGGTACCATATCCTGGTTTTGCATGGTGAGAGGTGATGGAAGAGGGAAGAGTCGGGCATCCTTTTCTATCCCCTTCCCCACCAACTTCCCTTATCCTCTCACTAGACCCTTCCCTGCCTCGGTTGCTCACTTGGAGCATGTAAGGTGGAGGGGAGTAGGTGGGCCAAGGAGACGGGGGAGTGGGGCTCTGATACCTGCCACCTCATCACATATTTTTCAGCACCAGCTGTTGCTCATTACGGGGCAATAAAACCAGCAGAAATAGGGCATGCCTGGGGTTTGGTTTGTTTTAATAATAAATGCAAAAGATGAACCTTGCAGCCATGTTTGCAGGATGATGGGACAGAGTGAAACTGCAGAGTGACACTGTTAACCATAAGCATTTCTAAGCAACACATCCTCCATCCCACCAAGGCACCCTCCAATCTAACATGGTTCATTTTGCTTTTTTGCAAACACTAAAATGTGCCTGAAAAATCAACAAGTTGAGGGGCAATTTTGACCCCAAAAGTGCAGAGGAACAGGGCGAATGGAAACAGTTACTCCTGCTGGTCTTTTTAGGGGTCGAAAACGCGGGATCCTTTTTCAGCTCTGTGCCTAGCCTTTCTGATAATAAAGAGCAAAACAAAACTTGAAAGGCAGCAGCTGCTGAGGCATTACCATCTTATCAACATATTTTTTTTAAGATTCAATCAAACAATCAGGCTAGCAAGTAAATCTTGTGACTTGCTTTCACCCACTCACTCATGCTTCCCAGACCCAACGGAGGATATAATAACATTCATTGTACTATGTTAAAAATACCACGGGGGAAGTAATACTTCCCTTTAGCTGAATCAGCCTGAGGCAGATTTTTCTAGAGAAAGGCGAATCCTGTAACAGGACATTTCACATTTTGAAAAATGCCACCGCAGACCTCAACAAAAGCTTGTGTGTGGCTCTGCTCATCTGCCTCAGGCTGTGAATATCCCAGTATAGGGCTTGGGCTACTATGCGGACTGCTCAAGCTTCTCCCTAGGGCTGCAAAATATTAGGGTTGCAGAATGTTCAGTAAATATTTGCTTTGGGCAGCTATTGGGGCAGTAGAATCTGGGGCAGTTTGCTTGGGGCAGTTTGCCTGGGGCAGTAGAATCTGTAGACAGCACTGCCCCCAGTACATAATGCAGTGAAGCAGTCTGGTCTAATGAGGCTGTGTTGTCTAGTGGTTACAGCATGGGATTTATTTTTGGTTTGGGTTTTGGGGGTTTTTTTTGTTTTTTTTGTTTTTTATCAAGACCTGGGTTGGGGATTGAGAGGAAACAAGTTTGAGGGTTATTGGATTTGTAGTGAGAAATTGCCTTCAACCTTAATTCTACAGAAGTTACTGCTGTTCCAGAATTAAAATACATGATCTCACAACTTGTGGCCATCACAGAAGAGATTACATTTCAACGGAGAGACAGGGTGGCACTTAGGAAGCTTGGGTTCTAGTCTCAGTTCTGTTACCAACCTTGGACAAATCACTTCACCTTTCTGTACCATTCTCCCTCCCGCCTTTTGACTTTCTTGTCTATTTTGACTGTAAGCATGGGCAGCGCGGAATGCCCACTCTTTGGGGAAGCTAGGCTCCCTGCCCTGCCCTTTCTGCCCCACGTCCCCCCGCCCACTGGAGTCCCATCTGAACTACCCTGAGCACAGGCCCGCTCATCCCAGCCACCCTGAGTCTCAGGCCAACCCCTGGGCTACTGGCCAGCCCAAGCATGAGCCCAGCCACTGACCAGTCCGAGCACTGGCCTGACCACCCCAGCTATCCCACCCTGGGTCACCAGTCAGCCCGAGCTGCCTGTTGGCCCAAACTTCCCCTGGCCACCGGCCAACCTTAGCCGCCAACCAGCCAAGCCCCAGACTCCTGGCTGCCGGCCCAACCTGAGCCTCCGCCAGCTTTGGGGGAGATGGGGAGCGAGAGCGGGGCCTCAGGGTGGAGCACGGGTGGGACCACAGCCTGGGTTTGAGGAGGCTTGGCCTCTCATGGCCTATTATACCTGCTGCCCATGACTGTAGGGTCTTTGGGGCAGAAACTGTCTGTACAGTTATCTCTGTTGGGAAATCAAGGTGCTACTGTAATATTAATGAATAATAATAATGGTTTGAATGAGCAGAGAGAGACGGCCTAGTGCACGGGGATGGGCGATTGTTCCGTGCACAAGGACAGCATGGAAAAAGGAACTAAGTTGTGAGTAGGAGACGAAAATAAACAGGGAGTGAAGCATGGCAACAAGATTCCTTTATGTGGCGGAAGAAGTGTTGTGTCTCCGATACCTCTGTGTAGTAATGGTTGGCTAATGCTGACTGCTGTACTCATGCCTGTTTTTCACCAGCATAAATATCTATATATCCTTTCAGTGAGAAATGCAAAATCTGAAGGAGCAGCATAGCTCTATGTTGGAGAAAGGGAAGCTTTTGGTAAAACTTAAGCATCTTATTCCCCAAAGTTCTAAGATCTCAAATAATTAGTGTAAAGTCACTTCTTGTTCTTTTCCTTCTAGCGGTTCCTCATAATACCAGCATATTCGCCATCCTTCATAGGGCTTATTCTGATGAGATTGTATTGAACTCTCTGCTTTCAACTAGTCCTAATGGTGTTTGTAGACCTCTGCTTTTATCATAAATATGTTGATGGTTCAGGAGGTGGCGCGCTTCCCTTTGACTTACCCACCAGTGCCCCAGCATGGGGCGAGGGGGCTACAGATGCACTGCTAGAAATGCCATCTTTGGGAGAAGATGTCAGGCCAAAGACCGCAGGATGCAATGTTTAAACTCCCATAAATCTCTGCTGAGCAGAAGGAAAAGTGTAAAGGATGGTTGTGTAAGCTCCAGAGGATGGCATTGGTCCAGCCTTATCATTTTCCAAGGGTTTCCAATTACCAAAGGAGGTAGGGTAATGCTTACAGTGCAGAGCACCTGCAGTCCCACCCTGGGGTTAGTAATCTCTTACAAGGGATAATAAGAATTTAATCAATAACTGACATCCAGTTTGCTTTTACCAGAGGCCGTGGATCGCTATTGATCTTTGGTCAAGCACATGACTGGTGTCTGAGAAGCATACGAAGTTAAGTAAGTCAGAGTGCTGTATTTCATGAGGTCTCTTGAACAGTGGAATTGACAATATTTTGGCTCTCAGTGAAGGGCTTGTATAGCGCAATGGAGAGCGCAGCTGGGAAGATCCAAAAGGGAGATTAAACTGGATTCCCCCTCCCCCACAGATCTTTTTCTTGCTGAAAGGGAATATATAGATTTATGCTGGTGAAAAATAGGCACGAGTACAGCAGTCAGCATTTAACCCCTCCTGCAACATTGAGGAAGTTCAGCTCAAGGTCAGAAGTTGTGGTTAGCCACACGGGGCCTTGTGACACGTTTCTGGGGCACCGGCTCCTAGTTAAAAAGGAATTAATCCTGGCTCAGCTTTCTGCTCCCTTTGCATAGGGGCTCTTACCATGACTGTAAAATGGCTGCTTGGGAAAGCGAGGGAGAAGAATGCTCTTGGGAATCTCATAGGATAGTGCTGTTTCTCAGACAGAGGAGTTGTGTTCCCTTTTCTACATATATGATCTTATTCTTCTGCTGAGTTAGTGCGTTAGCTGACAGGCCCAGAACAAAACCTCAAACCCCAACGTCCCTCAAACCTGGGTGATGTTTGCATCCACAGCTGGACATTGCAGCCTGAGCCATTTTCCCCATTTCTCCCCAGTCAAATGGACTTTCCAGGGGGATCTCTATATGGGTATTTGCAGAGGGAGCTAACGTCCCGTATGCCCTAACAGAGGGGGGACCTGGCAACATTTGTCATAAGACATCTTTTAAATTGTACTGCATTGCTACATGCCACCTACATGGGTGAGTGGCAATGGATGTGTGCAGGGTGTTCCTCCAGCATGTAATTTTATCGACATTGTCAAATAAGGTTTTGTTGTTGCTTTTCAACCGTCTCCATTAAGTTTTTATCTGGCACACTGTCTTCCATTGCGCCATCCTTTTCTCTGCTCCACAGAGGTGCTGGAGCAATGTGTATAGTGGGGGTGCTGAGAGCCATTGAACCAAACTGTAAACCCTGCATATGATGGAAGCCACCCCCCGCACCCCTAGTTCTAGCACCTATGCTACTCCAGGTAGATATTCAAACTAATCACACTTTACGTTCTTGGCAGTGTGGTCTAGTGGAGAGGGCACTGGAGTGGGGCTTGGAGACCTGGCTGTATTCTGGGTTCAGCCTCTCACCTGCTTGGTGAATTTGGCCATGCTGCTTCACCTTGTTATGCCTCTTGTTTCCCCTCCTACTGCACGTTGGTCTTGTCTTTTTAACTGTAAACTCTTGGGTGCTGTCTCTGACTCTGTGTTTGCACAGTGCCCAGCACAGTGGAGACCCAAGGTCAGTTGGGGCCTCAAGGTGCTACCTATAAGCATAATAATAACCAGAGAGGAAGGTTGACTCGATGACTTAGTAGATGCTAAGGATGCAAAAGGTGTATTGCAAAGCTGATCTTCTCCCACAACAACGAACATCATGCCCTTCCACAATACTGAAGTGTCTGCTTCTTCATCTTCCACTAAAAGGCTTGGCAAAGGACTATGTAAGGGACTTGTTGCATAAATTTCATTAATTCAACCTCTTTGTCAGTGCAGCATTCCTAAACACTAGAACCAAAACACCAGGAAGCCAATTCAAATAAATGTGGTGGCCTGTGGTGATACCTGGCTGCTAAACTTAAAACACCTCAGGGATCAGTAACTCCAGCAATGGAATCTACTGTTTTGAGAGAGGGAAAACATACAGGTTATGGCAGATACTGCAATCCCATGCAGTACCTTTGGTGATCACTGTATTAAATCTGTCACTGGCTTATGTATGGCTGTGTTCTACTCCAGGCGGGAGGGTTACTGCAGCTCCCCAGGAACTAAAAACAGATGGGGGGTGATTAAGGTAAGTCACTGAGACTAAACAACTCTAGAGAGGTACCATCCCCTGGAGAGGTTTGCTTGTACTGCTTCAGGCTGGGTTTTCCAGAGACTCAAACTAAGACAGGGCTTTTGGTATAAAAAGGCTTAGTTTAACCTGACTCTGGGCCTTCCTTCTGATTCAGCAAATGAACAGGACCTTCTATCCAAGGAGGGGCCTCAACCATTGTGGAAGGGTTGGAAAGACTTTGGCCTGCTAGGGCTCCATTAGACTGGTGGGTGACTCCTGGTGTGGGTTTAAATCTGTTTATTGTTTTTATTGTGTTTTCTCTGTAATGCTCTTACCCAAAGAATAAATGTGTTTGCTTAGAAAGAGTTGTGTGGTAACTGGCACTGTCCATAGCCCTCGGAGAGAAAGCAAAGCACTGGCTGTTGGGCAGACTGGCTTGTTGTGGATATCTCAGTGTATGGCAGGTGTCTGTGCAGCCTTAAAACCCCTGGAGAGAAGGGAATGGGGCAAGGGTCCCAAGACAGGTGATGGCTGGAGACTTGAGACCTGGCTGGCCACTCCTGGAGTGGACTACCTGGAGTGGACTGTGGAGGGGAGGGGGGAAGGAAGGGGAGGGGAGATACAGGTGCAGTTACTGTGAAACCATGACACCAATGATGAAAAATATTGGGCCAAATCTTGCTCACGGTACTGACATACCATTAGGTCACAGCTACTCAGGTGAGTAGGTGTTTTCTCAGCAGGGGTTGAGGTCATTACCACGTGTGTTTCCAAAGGCTGACACACTTTTTCTTTTCCCCCCTGCTTCAACCCAAACAATTGCACATTCACTTGCTATATTAAGATCCTATATAGCAAATCCTGGGGATTTTGAAGCATTAGCCAAGTGCATTAACACTCCATTACTGTGTTTGTATTTCTGGCACATTTATTCCCTGTGAACACGAAGGCTCCACCTTGAACCAGCCCAAGGATGGGCTTCCCCATGGAGGATGGTAAAGGAGGACAGCATACCAGTCATGCTTTTATAGGCTGTTGGACAGCACTGACAGTCTAACCCCAGATAAGTAATGGAATGTGCTTCAGGAACGTAAACAGATCCAGAAGGTTACAGGATCCAAAGCAATTAATTTTAAGGCAGAGTCCCTCACACAGAGTATTACACACGTGTGGATGCACACACACCATTGTGTCTCCAATCAGCTAACAGACAATGCCCCTACCAAAAAACCTGCAATTTCATGCATTGTTGGGGTGGTGGAGGGTTATTCATTGGCCAGTCAGGAGGCTCCTGTTCCTGATGTTGTATTAACAGTATTGACCTGGGTTTAATTACAGTGCATGAAAACTGTACATAAAATATATTTCTTTGAGGAGGTGAATTTGATTAAATAAATCTATCAGGAAGCGAGAACAACCCGACCTCAAGTGCAAAAAACAAAAACAAAAACTATTCAGGCATTTATTGAAGCCTCCGGTCATCTTAATCTTCCAGTGCAATCCTGTTAACTCCCTTTTCTGTATTTTTATACAACTCAGCTAGAACTCTTCTCCAGGTTCTCATCCTTTCCTGTCTCAACGGCTGCCTTTACCTTCCTTCTGGCCCCCTCTCCTGCAATCTTATCCCTTTCCCCTCAAACCCATCCAGAACACATCTGCAGAAATCACTGCCTAGCACAGTGTGGCCCTGATCTTTGATTAGGGTTCTTAGGCATGACTGCAATACAGATAATAATAATCTTCCCGGCTTATTGCTTTGACCACATTGCCCCCAGGTTTGCATCCATCCATTGGCTCCCGCTTTCCCGTTGCATCAAGCACAAACTGCTGTTCTTCACTTATCAGCCCTTTATTTCATCTTAAAAATATCAGGAGTATCAGCCCTTTATGTCTTAGCCCCTGGCCGAGCCACGAATCTACTGTCAAGCCCCACCTCTGCTCTGCCAGTGATGGCAGTCTTCACTGTGCACTGAATAATGAAACTTACTGATGAAGTTATATCCATTCTTCTACCAATGTACTGTACCACAGTTTGAGTGTGTGTCTTGTGGGCCTAAAATCCAAAAGTGGCCTTCGAACCAGCCCCCACAAAACTGTACATGCACTTGGTTGCATGTGAAAAAACACGAAACTTTGCACACATCTGGACTACTGTTTTCAGTTCTCGGCAACATATTACAGAAACACATTGGAAAAACTAGAGGGAGTTGAGAGACGAGCAATAAAAATAATCAAAAGGCCAGATGCATGTGAAGCAGAAAGATTACAAAAGCTAAATATTTACCTGGCTAAGGGCCTGATTAAACATGCATTGAAATTGATGGGAGTCTTTCCATTTATTTCAGTGGGAGCTGGACTGCACTCCAAGTGACAACCAAAGTGGACTCAACAATAATTTACAAAGTTTTGCAGCAGAGATGGGTCCAAGTCTCAAAGTCCAAACTCCTTCAAATGCCAGAATGTTTGTTTGGGTCCAGGGTTTCAGCTCTGTTTGAAACCTCAGGGAGAGATTATTTAGGGTTTATGAAATGTGGATCCATGGTTTCAGTTCAGGCCCCTTTCGCATTTTAAACTGGCAGTTTTTGATTCATGTTGTCACATTTTAATCTCACTCTTTTTTCCCCCAATGCCCTAGCAAACTGACTATGTTTAATATGCTTGAAGTGAAGCACATTACATAAATAAACAAAATGTACCGAGAAATAAAAGATTAAAACTACCACATGGAAATGTCTCACTTTCGACAAGAATTGTTTGGAGACTATTCCAAAAACACTGCTAACTGCAGTTGCTTAATTACCATTGTCTTTTTGGCTACTCATCTTATTCAAGCTATTAAGTTGGGAAGCCACTGATTTGTTTACAAGCTAAGATAAACTATTGAGTTTTGTGTGCAAGGTCTTGTTCTGATTTTGTCCAGACACATGGCAAAGTCAGCAATACTGACAGACTTAAAGAATGGTTCTCCTCCTTTTTAAACTTAATTTGGTTTATTTCAACCTAATAAAAAGTAATGGGTTTATTCCTAAACCAGAATGATCTTTAACCCAAACTTCCTCTCAAGTGCATGTGAGATGATTATAGATAGAGATTACAGGTGAAATTCTGTCCTATCCCTTCCAATGTGGAGAAATTAGGCTAGAATAAAATCATTTTTATTTTAGAATAGTGTCCACACAGGGATTTATACTGATATAACTATAGTGGAATAATTATTTTGGTATAACTAGGCCAGGAAATTTCCCCATATAGACAAGCCTTAAGAGGCACAGCACAGAACTCTTATCCCAGGGGAAGAGGGAGCTAAAAGGCTTTAAGCCACCTTTGCACCCTCCCAATTCTAGCTGCTTTTGGGTCTGGAGAGGCCCCTGGCACTTATTTAAATTAAACTGAATTAAGGCCACTTTAACTCTGAATGACAGCATCTGCACTGGGAATTAATTCAGTTTTAATTAATCCACTTTAAACTTACTCCTTTGGTTAATATGGATTAATTTTCCTGAGTGTCTCAGTGTGGACAAGACCTTAGTATACAAGGAAATAGCAGAACTGAGTGTACATTAAATCCTTCCAAATGTAACCAAACTGAAAAATAGAGAAAAAAGGTGTTTTTCTCTAGTCTTTTTTCAGTTGTAGTTATCTTAAGTGATTCTTTTAACAATCACAGGTACCTAGTTTGAAAATAGAAATGTGCTTTGGCCTCTTTATGATGTATGAAGAAGACTGGAAAAGTTTGGGAGCTTTTTTCTGTTTGCTTTTACATTAGAAATGCAGGTCTGGTCTAGTCTGGAAGAGTCAATGATGACTGGAGAACTCATAGAATGATGTCACAAGAGTCCAGAAAGTAAGCATTGGGAAGTTGAGAGTGAAAGGGATTTTCAGCCAGTGTACAAAGCTCTTAGATTTTGCTTGCTTTTTTTGAGGACTATTTTTTGCGGACTAATTTACAGGTTTGAGCAGGGAAGTTCTTAGAGATTCAAAAGCTCCTCTCTTAGGTTAAGGTGTTACAGAACAGAAAATACCTCCCTTGAGACCTTCACCTTGAGAGGAAGGATGGTCCATTTGCTAGGATACTAGCTTGCATTCCCTGCTCTGCTCGAGACCTCCTGTATAACCTTGGGCAAGACACTTAGGCCCAGACTTCAATGGGAGTTAGGTGCCTAAATACTTTCGACAATCTAGGCCTTAATCTTTCTATGCCTCAGTTTCCCCATTTATAAAATGGGGATTACTACACTTCCCTGCCTCCTAGAGCTGTTGTGTCAAACACAGAGGCACTCTGATGCAATGCTAATGGGAGCCGTATAGGTACCTAAGATAGATTCAGCAGGTCCTTCAAAGAAGACATGAACTGATACTCCTGATATTTTTAAGATGAAATAAATTCACCTTTCAGGACCCCATAAAGAAGCAAAAAAAGACAAATTAATATTTTTTGTAAACTCTTTGCAGGTCCCTTTTAAGGGCTACTTTTTAAAAGTATCTTCCTTTTCGGTGTGCACCCATTTTCCAACAAAACTCTTGCATTTGCAAACAGATTGGGTGGCCACAGACAAATTCCTGCATTCACACAGATTGCGGGACATTATATACACACATTTTGGCCATTAGAATGAATACTCTATGTTGAGTTTCACTTTGCACTGGCTTCCAGAGGGCAGACTGGGTCACATTATAAGCTTTTGTGTATCTAACTTCTGCATATCAAAGGACTGATTGCTGAAACCCCAGGAGCTTTGAAATGACATATTAATGTTATTTCCACACAACAAAAAACACAAACAAAGCAAACCAACTTTATTATGGGTTAAATTTGTTCCCCTTTATTAATATAGCCCATAACAAGAAGATACAATTAAGACACATAAAAGCTTAAAAAGTCATGGCATTGAGCCATTAAGGTTGATATATATAAATGTTCCATTACCCTTACAGCTGGTGCATTCAGTTAACAATATACATATGTAAAAAATAATATTCACTATACTTTTCAACAGCCTTCACTCTGACCCACAAATCTATTTGCAAGCGCTTTCATTAATATTTGTTTTAGCCCCTAACAAAGGGATTTAATCCCATTTTAACTGGAAAATTAATCACAGCCATAATTACAGAGCCACTAACAACACTTCCACAGCAGAGGACTGTAATTTTTCCTAGAAGTTACTTTGAATAGGGGTAGGGAGGGATCAAAGCCTCCCTGCCTAGGCAGCCAGCTGGCACTGACTGGTTTTAGCTGCCGCAAACCTCCTGGGGGAAATTCACTCCAATGTGGAGGACATTTGCAAGACCACTGACCTCTCAGCACAGGGCCTAAATGGGGCTTAGTGTTGTTCAGTGCCTTATGCAGGACCTTTGTATGGAGGTGGATTTCAACTTTGCAGGGTAAGTCTCTCCACATCCCAGCAAAACGATTCGGCAGGGCAAAGCCAAGTTGATCATCCTTGCCAACAACTGTCCTGCTTTGAGAAAATCAGAGATTGAGTACCATGCTATGTTGGCAAAGACTGGTATGCATCACTACAATGGCAACACTGCTGAATTGGGTACAGCATGTAGAAAATACTACCAAGTGTGCATGCTGGCTATCGTTGATCCTGGCGATTCTGACATCCTTAGAAGCATGCCAGAGCAGACCACTGAGAAGTAAAAGCTGGAGACCTGTCATCCTTTCTATGATAAAACTGGTTATAGACTTGTTAAAAAAAAAAAGAGAGCGTTTCTGGTTTGTGAGTGACTCTTCTCTGTAATGAAGGTATGATCTCAGGGTTACCTTTAATCCAGCTGATCCTCTTTGGTCTTTGCCAGAAATAGCACAGGCCTGATTCTATCGTCCTAACAAATGCAGAACTCCAGTTAAAAACCAATAGGAGTTACACTCTATGAGGGCGATAGGGGCAGGAAGCTTTCTGAAGCACTTTCAGGTGAAAGATGCAGAATAAATGCGAGCAGGATTTTTCATAAGCTTTCCAGTTATGCTTATCCTTGTAGTAGCTGAGCATCTGACAAACATGCAGCCTCACCATCTCCCTGGGAGCAAGGGAAGTATGATTTTTCTCAGTCTGGCTTCCTGAACTCACACAAGTAGTCAATGGCGGAGATGAAAATAAAATCGAGATCTCCTGATTCCCTTGTCTGGGCCTTAATCACAAAGCCATCACTTTGCTTTATTGATAAAACAGAGTCCTGAAAGCAATGTACTGCACAAGTCTCAACCCTCTAAAACCGAACTGACAGGTTTCAGAGTAACAGCCGAGTTAGTCTGTATTCGCAAAAAGAAAAGGAGTACTTGTGGCACCTTAGAGACTAACCAATTTATTTGTGCCAGCAATGCCCCTCTGCCATGTACATTGGTCAAACTGGACAGTCTCTACGTAAAAGAATAAATGGACACAAATCAGATGTCAAGAATTATAACATTCATAAACCAGTCGGAGAACACTTCAATCTCTCTGGTCACGCGATTACAGACATGAAAGTTGTGATATTACAACAAAAAAAACTTCAAATCCAGACTCCAGCGAGAAACTGTTGAATTGGAATGCATTTGCATATTTGATACAATTAACTTAGGCTTGAATAGAGACTGGGAGTGGCTAAGTCATTATGCAAGGTAACCTATTTCCCCTTGTTTTTTCCTACCCCCCTCCCCCCAGACATTCTTGTTAAACCCTGGATTTGTGCTGGAAATGGCCCACCTTGATTATCATACACATTGTAAGGAGAGTGATCACTTTAGATAAGCTATTACCAGCAGGAGAGTGGGGTGGGAGGAGGTATTTTTTTCATGCTTTGTGTGTATATAAAAAGATCTTCTACATATTCCACAGTACGCATCCGATGAAGTGAGCTGTAGCTCACAAAAGCTTATGCTGAAATAAATTGATTAGTCTCTAAGGTGCCACAAGTACTCCTTTTCTTAAAACCAAACTGTCACACACGCCTTTTAAATGTGTGGCAAAGTCCAATAAAAGGGATACATGATGAAAATTGAAGAGTGTACCACTTGCATTCATGCACAATTCCTCTTTTTAAAAGTGAAGCTTGGAAAAAATACATGTGCAGTCATGCTTTATCCCTTAATGGGATTTACTTTAAATATTTATGCAGTTTGTTTATTTTTTGCATTTCACTCAACATGGTCATTGAAACTACACTGGTCAGTTTCACTTTCTAGTTTTAATGAACGGTCTGGGAAGTGCTGCAGGGGACTTTTTAAATCTGGCTTTTCACATGTTTAAATCTAAAACATCTTACACTGTTTCTGCTCATTTATTTTAAAATCATGAAGACATAAACCTAGACTTTGTAAAATTTCTTTATGCAAAATCTATATTTTGAACCTAAAAAATGACAGTGTCTCTTTAAGATGTATCCATCTTATTTTTTAATAACTTAATTTTCATTATTAAACATATCTGATGTTAATAATTTACAATAATAAAGAGTGAGAGATTACCAAGTATGTGAGGGACAGAGGTAAATTTAGGTCTTAAATATGCACCACAAGATATTCCATAATCGATTAGTCCTGATAGGTATGGTCCAACCATTAAAATAAACCTTGTTCAATTAAATATATATTACATACACAAAAATGCATGAAAAGAACATTATTAAGCTTACAAAAATCAAGCACTCAAAAGTTGGGAAATGCCAGAATTAAGGTTATCCATACATAGCAATGTGTGCGTAATTCCCTAGGTTTTTTTAAAAAAGCAAACAGAAAAGAACAGAAATTCCATCATGTGTCATCACACTGAAACCCACATGAGTGATCATCAGGGTTGGAACCTTTAGCCACCGGAGGGATCTCTGCCACTTGAGATAGCAGAGAAACCGACGGCAGTAATAGGTTGTCTTTCATTATGTGGAGCAGCATTACACGGGGACATGACACTTTGCCAATGAGTTCCACAGATATCTGCTGACAGCAGTGGAACGGTGAGAGTCTGGAATCTTGAGTTCCAACCCAGACTCTGCAAAGGAATGTGCTAGAGCGGGCACAGACATTTTTTCCCATCCCTTCCCTCCGAATCTTGTCCCCTTCTGCCTCGCCCCCTCCTATCTGTCCCTTCCCAGTCCTGTTTCTGTCCCACACCTGGCTCCTCATCCCAGACCCATTCTCCTCACCTAACCAGCTCATCTCCCACTCCTCAGGTTTCTCATCTCAGTCTCCTTGCCCAGCAAGTTCTAGTCTACTCCTCCATAATCCTCCTGGTTCCAATCTACTGACTTCCCTACCCCAACCCACCCCATACTGGCTTCTTGTATGCTCTGTCTCTCTCCAGCCCCTGGTCTTCATTGCTCAAACTCCCCCTTCATTGTTCCCCATCCACTCTGGCTCTCAGTCCTTGTCTCCCTCCCTGAGCTCTTTGTTTAGCATCCGTGTCCTAGTCCCCACTCTTCTTGTCCCAGACTCTTGTCCCAGCTAGTCCCTCACCCTAGCTCAGCCAGTCCCAGTTTCCCACCACTTCCAAGTCCCAGTTCTCCTCCAGACCCAGTCCTCCTCCTGCCTCAGCCCCTTGTCCCAATCGACTTCCCCTACTCCCAGTCCTGCTCTTGTCTCCTCTGCATTCAGATCAGATATTTTTCTCCTCCATACTGCCTGGGCACTGCAGGGTGGTCACTGAAAGCACAGGAGAGACAAGCTCCCTGCTCGCAGCTCCAGTATCTGGCCCTGGCACAACACAGCCCCAGCAGCCCAGAACTGCAATTGCAGAGACAGTCCTGCTCAGCCCAGTCTGAGGCATGCTCAGTGAGGACAGAGTCTTCTGAGTTTTTAGCAGCAAAGCTCTAGAAAGTCGCTACTGAGCATGCAGAAACTAATTTTTTTTTCAAAGGCTTATGATTTGGTCAAATTTGGGAAGATTTTCACAGGGACAGCAAAAGGGACATCACTGACATGAAGGCCACTGCTCCACCAAATTTTAAGTCCCTGGTTCACTAGAGCTTCTCAAAGAAAAGGTCCTCAGAAATTTTTAACATGGGCAAAATAGCATATTTCCCCCCTAACTTCGTTCTCAGAAATGGCTGAACTGTTTTAGCTGAAATTTTCCAAGAATTTTTTTTTTTCCAGCCTGAAGCAGAAACCCAGCATGGAAAATTTCAGGCCAAACAGTTAAAGTTTGGCAAAGTCATAAGGAACTGAAAACTGGGTCATATAATGGAAAGTTTCAGGCAACCTTCATCACAGGTAGGGCTATCAGCCCCCTCTAAATGATTAGAATTCAGTGTGATTAAAATACCCCCATTCTTGGTACTGATCATATAGCACTTGCTCATTCTAATACCCTTCATGCATCTGAAACAGAAAGAACCAGTCGATTAATTTCAGCTTCTTATCATTCTTATACTTTGTCTTATCATTTGCTTAGGCAGTTGCATGGATGACAGTCTTGCCATCTGACTTTGCTGTTTGTCATGTAGATATTTATTAAACCTTCAAAGCTAATCTTCTGAACACAGGTGCCTTCATTTCTTATCCTGAATATCCATTTTGCTAGCAAAAAGAAAAGGAGTACTTGTGGCACCTTAGATACTAACAAATTTATTTGAGCATAAGCTTTCGTGAGCTACAGCTCACTTCATCAGATGCATTCAGTGGACATTTTGCTAGCATTTCACAAAAAGGGCAGACTTCTGCAAAGCTCATAGAGCAGAACAAGGATTTCTACTTATGCACAGGTTACAGAACAATGCCAGCCTGATCTTGCCGAGCTTGTTTTGCATGCTTTCAGAATTATTTACATTGGGGAAAAGAGGCTTTGGCCCATTTTGTGTTGGAAATGCAGAGAATGTACTAAGGACTGCGCTAAAAAACCTCAAGATCTTTGGCTAAGAAAGGTAGCTGGGATGAATTAGTAAATTTCTCAGCCCATATGAAATGTGCCTTATCAAAACAGAGTAATCAATATCGAGTTTCATCCGCAGATGCACTGTACTCCAAAGATGTTTGCATACAGGTGGTTGTCTATTCCCAGTGATCCCTCATGGAAAATTCTGAAAAACCTTCTCTCACCAGCTTCCCCTTATTTAGTTCCCATGTGTGTTACATCAAAGTCTTTGTCTGCCTGCATGCTAAGGGCATCACACAGGCAAATGCTGTAGGTTCCTCAGATACTAGCCAAAGCCAATTCCTACATGCAGTGGTGAGCTGGAGCCAGTTGTTAAATTTAGAAGCCCTTTTAGAACCGGTTGTTCCATGAGGGACAACCGGTTCTAAAAGGGCTTCTAATTTTAACCGGCCAAAAGTGGTGCCTTAGGCGCCGACTCCATGGGTGCTCCAGCCCTGGAGCACCCAAGGGGAAAATTTGGTGGGTGCAGAGCACCCACCGGCAGCTCCCCGCCCCACCCCCGGCCCCAGATCACCTCACCTCCGCTCCGCCTTTGCCTCCTCCCCTGAATGCGCCACCCCGCTCTGCTTCTCCGCCCCCCCCCCAGGCTTCCCGCGAATCAGCTGTTTGTGCAGGAAGCTGGGGCAGGCTGAGAAGCAGGCCGCGGCTTCCCGCTCAGGCCCAGGGAGGCGGAGGTGAGCTTGGGCGGGGAGGCGCGAGGAGGGCCGCCCGCACCGCAGCAGGTAACCCGGGGGGGGGGGCAGGGGAACCGCTCCCTGCCCCAGCTCACCTCCGCCACCCTCGGCCTGAGTGTGAAGCCGCGGCCTGCTTCTCAGCCAGCCCCGGCTTCCTGCTGACCAGCTGATTCGCGGGAAGCCGGGGGGCGGAGAAGCAGAGCGGGGCAGTGCGTTCAGGGGAGGAGGCGGAGGCGGAGTGGAGGTGAGGTGAGCTGGGGCCTGGCGCGGGGCGGGGAGCTGCCGGTGGGGGTTCTGCATCCACCAATTTTCCCCGTGGGTGCTCCAGCCCCGGAGCACCCAGGGAGTCGGTGCCTAAGGCGCCACTTTTGATGTGATCAGTCAGGGAGTACCCGCTCCCCCTGCTCCCCCCAGCTACGCTCCCCCACCCCTAGGAGCCAGAGGGACCTGCCAGATGCTTCCTGGGAGCTGCCCCAGGTAAGCACCGCTGGGACTCCCCACCTCGTCCCCCGGCAGGTGCCTCTGGCTCTTAGGGGTGTGGTGGGCACCCACTACGGTGGCCCACGAGACACTCCTGCCCAGTTCTGGGGGAAGTCAGGGGACAGGGGAGGGGAGTGGATGGGGCAGGGGTCCTGGGCGGGGTGCGTCAAGGAACACGGGGGGGTTGGATGGGACAGGAGTCCTGGGGGATGGGAGTGGGCAATGACCCCCTCGTGGGGTGAGGAGGGAACCCATTATTAAGATTTTGGTAGCTCATCACTGCCTACATGTCTGCCAAATCTGAAGCCACAAAGATACTTTCACTGACTATTCCCTTTATTGGTTTCTTCAACACAAACCAGTTCTGGACATGTTCCCATTACTTTATCCCATAGGACTGACTCCCCTTACCAGCTGGTGTGATATAGGATCTGGGGGCAAGTTAGGTTCCATGGTGAAACTTCGGGTATTAATGGTTTTGCAGGGGACCCCAGATTTGTTTCAACCAGCTCTGAAAGATGGGCCCCTTTATTCTAGCTCTCAATGGATTCCTTACAGCATAACCATTTCTAAGACGGGAGCCCATGTACATCTAATTATTATTATTAGAGCTGATTGAAAAGTTTCCACTGAAACTTTTTTGTTGATAAAAAGGCTTTTTTCTCCATATTAAAATATTAAAAATTTGCAGGATTTCAACTTTTTTTTAAAACTGAAACTTGAAAAAAATCTGATTTCAAAATCCAAATAATTTTTGGTTTTCAATTCCAGAAGCTGGAAAAAGTATTTGGATAATTTTTGGTTATTATTATCTCATGGAAAATACATATCTCCTGGCCAGCTCTTGTGATTGTAATATATTTTGTGGATCCAATTCTTAAGTGCCTATCTCTCCCTATGCATTGTATTGGGATTCTGGGCCCCTAACTCAGGGTTTGTGGATTCCACTGGATAAGCAGGCACCTAATTAGGCACTGCAATGCTCAGAATTGGAACACCTACGTTCCTTTGTAGATTTGTGCCAAGGAGATCACTGGGTTTGATGCCAACACTGTTCTGGGTAGTTAAATGTGTAACTAGGAGTCTTGGATGAGCAAATAAATCGACCTGATATCAGACTTACATGACAGATGCAACAAAGATGATTAATAGCACCTTCATAAACTATCTCCCCCCACCCCCCACATGCACCCTATTACTATAAGATATTGCATGAAGGAAAGAGCAGAGTTGTGTTGGAAGTTTAAATCTGATCTGGGCTATTTTCCAATTGCAAAGGGAAGCCAGTAGAGGAATTCGAAGAGCGGGGTCACCAACTGAAACACATTGTCAGCAATTAATAAACAGAAATAATACCAAACCCATTTATGACAGGTTTCAGAGTAGCAGCCGTGTTAGTCTGTATTCGCAAAAAGAAAAGGAGGACTTTTGGCACCTTAGAGACTAACAAATTTACTTGAGCATTAACAAATAAATTTGTTAGTCTCTAAGGTGCCACAAGTCCTCCTTTTCTTTTTGCGAAACCTGTTTATGTTATCCTCAGGAGTCTGAGACCACGGTGAAAACCACTATTGTAAATGGGACATGCGCTGCTAGATTCTGGACATATAACTGTAAATAAAGTACAATTAGTCACCAAATAATAGCTACTTTCAAACTAAAAGCCATGTAATGTGCTGTTGCAAAAATGCTTTGTCTGCATCCTCAAGGCTATCCCTTTGAGATACTCTGTGATCCCACAAGACAAACAGCCAAAGGGGAAAGTTTATAGAGCCAGAGATTTTCCAGCACAGTCCCCTTTGATCATGGCAGGAGTGCAGAAGGCAATGGGTTAGTGTTTGTAGTCCATTACACTACAAAGGAGTCTTAAAGGGAGGATTTGAATGAGAAGAGGGAGGAAGACTCATATCACTGATTTCTCCTCCAAACAGAAACAAATTCACAAGACAGGCCCCAAATCCTGGCTAACTGCTGAGGCTAAAGGAGCTACAGTATTATTATCTATTTACAGTCTAGGCTTTTGTACTGTTAAAATGCTGACCATAACTGCTTCATCAGAGCAACTCTGGTAGTTAAAAAGCTCCTATAGTCAACATGGAAGGCCAAGACAATGCCTAGCATTGACCAGTAGATCAGCTCCCTTTTCCCATTCAGCTGACTTGGAGACATATCGCCCACTTAAGACTATTCGTTATGCGAAGCAGCAAAACGTTATTTTGTTTCTTTTGGACTTTGCCTCCTTTATACTTGTTTATAATAAGGACTAAGAAAAGAGTATCATCTAGCAGGGCTGTGAAGAATGTGAGATGCTTATTTTTATTATGCTTTTTCTAGGGTTTGCAGCTATTATGGCTGGCAAATTGTGATATGAAAAAAGAAAGTTATTTCTTTTAAAAAAGCCTATTGCATTTGATATTTTCTTTGCAAAGCATCAAAGCTCCCATTATCCTGATATGCTTCTTAGTTATGAGCTGAGTACCCTTGGTGAACAAGAATCACAACATATTGGGTCTCTGGTTGAATATAAGCTCTGGGGACTTTCAATATTCATGGCCATTCCACTGTTATGGATCACCCCTAAACTTTGCACGGATGCAGCCTTCCTCATTAGAGGATCTTGTAGTATTTTAGAGACTCCAATGGGCAACATTAACTCTGATCTCATACTTTTCCATGTGCAAAAAGCTCTTTATACCAGTGCATGTGTCTAGAAGGTGAAATTCTCCCTGTGTATAGAAGGCCCATATCCCACTTAATCTAGGGTGGCCATCCATCCCATTTTTAAAGGGACAGTCCCATTTTGGGGGACTTTCTCTTATATAGGTGCCTATTACCCCCCACCCACTGTCCCATTTTTTCACAGTTGCTATCTGGTCACCCTAACTTATTCTCTATTGTGAGACTTAAGTATTGCATAGGCATTGTGCAAGCCCTTTATACAGCGGTGAATTTCACTTGGAGGGAACAGAGGCCATGTCCTCAGCTGGTATAAATATCAGCATAGCTCCATTAAAATCAGTGAAACCACTCACATTTAGACCAGCTGATCATCTGGACCTATATTCCAATTGATTGTGGCTGGAATCAAGGTTGAGTGTGATTTTTAGAGTGTGGAGGACCAAGAGGGTTTGTTGTGGGGTGGAGGAGCCTGTGAGTTTGCTTGGTTAGTGGGACAGTTGGGCATTATGCCATGTGATTGACAGTTGCCTTAACTTGTGACTTCCTTGATTTTTGGTGGGATTGCACTGAAGCAATCTTACCACTATTCTAACTGTGGTTTAGTGGGGAATATTAACTGTAATACACTGAGCCTCTACAGTACCTTTTATCTGAGGATCTCAGTAAGCTCTATCAACCATTAATTAATTAAGCTTTGCAACACACTCGGGATGTAATTATCATTAACAGATAAGTAAACTGAGGCACAGACACATTAAGTGGCTTGCCCAAGGTCACAAAAGCTATAATAGAGGTGGAAATCAAACCCAGGAGTCCTGACACTCAGTGCTGACTCTAAATGCTAGAGTATATTCTGACAATATATAGGAAATGAGGAAACTGGGGTCTCAAAGGGGAGCCTGACAAAAGTTGAACAAATCAGGATTATGGCAGCATTGCTGCAAGGAGGGAATCATAGTCTCTAAACAACAAGGACACTCAAGCAGTAATGTCACAAAACGAGCAACTTTGGCGTTAGGATTCTTGTTGTTGTTGTGTTTGTGACTGATGGATGAAAGGGACTGCTAAGCTTTTAAAAAAGTCAATAACTGCTGTAAATGACTCTTGCATGGCCATGCTGACAGGCAGACTTATTGCAGGGGGCACAGACTGCTTTATGAAATGCAGACATCTCTTTACAAAACTGTACGAAGAATGAACTCCGGGTAGTAGAACTCTGGTCAGGTGAACCTATTTAATAAGTAACAGCTATTAACATATGCTCAGCAAAATTCTATTTAAGGGTTGTTGATCCTGTTCCCAACAGAGTCAATGGAAGCGTTTTATACTGACGGGTCAGATCTTTATCCCCTTATCATTGGCACAGTGTCAGTCTTTTGCGGCGAGAAGGTGAATCAGATCCCTGAGTTACTCTTCCTTTGCATCCTGATCAATTGAAATCAATGGGAATCTATTAACTTTAATGGGAGCAGAACTGGGCCTTTATGAGACGTGCACCACAGTTAACATCCAGCAGCTAGTTTAAAATAAACCCAAGGGAAGCCTTTGTTTGTTCTGGATTACAAACCTCTTCCTTCCCACACCTGGAGCACAGCACCCATCGCATACTGTAAGTTCTGCTCTGGGGACAAACCGAGGATGGCCAAACTCTGGAAGAACAAGGGACGCATCGCAAACTCTTTGGGACAGGGCCAGTCTTTTTCTTCTGTGTCTGCTGAGCACCTAGCACAACGGGGCCCTGGCCCATGACTGGGGCTCCTAGGAATTAATACAATGCAAATAAAAAAACAAAAATAACGATCAGATCGCCCTGGGGCCGCACCTAGTTTGCATATAAATGTGCATAATTTTTTAAAGTGAAAAAATAATCAGGGTTAATAACAATACCCGTTTGCACCTGTATTGCCCCTGGCAGAAGAGTAAAAACTGCCTATCTGAGTTTGTCAGGAGTTGATCAGCTCTGTCTTTACTCTGCAGGGAGTATTATATATTGTCTCTTCCTGAAATTCTACTCACAAATGAACCCTTTTCCAGTTATGACCACGCTCCAGCTCCACCTAACTAAACAAGATCAAGTGCCCGCCTGCTTGAAAGGGAGGAGGGTGTGGAGCTCGGTCTGCATCTGCGTGGTCTGGAGCAGTACAGAGCTGGGCAGGCACAGATTGAATTCGCAGGTGCGGAGAAGCACGTCCCAAGTAATGAAAGCCCCACCCCATTATTCTGCTGCCCTCTCCTCAACACTCCTCCTGTCCCGCCCCCAATTGTTTCTTCCTCCATCTGCTCCTTAACAAGGAAATGCAAACGCTGGCTGACTCACTGCTTCTGCCTGTGGGTGTATTGCCTCTTTGGTAATGACTTTTTGCACTTGCATGTGCTTTCTGTGATCTTTAGCACGTCCCCTGGCTGGCAGACAGCAAAACTCTCTTCCAAACCAAACCTCACATGTCTAACTGCTTCCACTCTCAGCTTTTGGGATTGCATCAGAGTCGATAATAACGGGCTTCTTCCTGGCTAAGTACCCCATAAACTGGGTCATGGTCCAGCCACAAAGCACAGCAAATTTCCTCTCTTGCATCCAGTTCCTCTGAAGTGCAGGTCCACATACAAACCTGCACTGTGCCATGAGGGGTAGGATTGCACACTCAGGGGCACGGAGTAGCGCCAGGAGACTTGGCTGGGTGTAAGGAAGAGGGTTTGCCCCTTTTGTACAGTGGGGCTGAGAGGGCTATCATTTAGTTATTTAGGTTTGCAAGTCAAACTTTAATAATTGGAAAATATTCCATTTGCTGGCACCAGATCACTCTTCATATGGAGCTTACAATTCTACTGTACACTCTTCAAGGCAGGGATTGTCTCTTCCTATGTGTCTGTATGGAGCCTAGGTCAACACGGCCTCAATCCTGGTTAAGGTCTTCCACTATGCAAATAGTGACCAGTGGGGTAACTGCAGCACAGACAACCCATTTTAAGAGGGAATCCAGGATACGAAAGGCAACATGAGGACAATATTTGTGGTAAATGGACAAAAACCAGAATCAATGTAGTCATCCAGTTGGAGAGTCATAGTATAGACATCCCTTGGGCCGTGCCGCTTCCCACAGCCCCCATTGGCCTGAAATGGCGAACCGCAGCCAGTGGGAGCCTTGATCGGCTGAACCTGGGGACCCGGCAGGTAAACAAACCAGCCTGGCCCCCCAGGGGCTTCCCTGAACAAGTGGCGGACTGGCTTTGAGAACCGCTGCTGTACAGTACAGTCTGTGTTAAACTTAAACTGCGGAAAACATAAAGGGAAAGTTTAATAAAACGATTTGACAAAGTAAGGAAACTGTTTCTGTGCTTGTTTCCTTTAAATTAAGATGGTTAAAAGCAGCATTTTTCTTCTGCATAGTAAAGTTTCAAAGCTGTATTAAGTCAATGTTCAGTTGTAAACTTTTGAAAGAACAACCATAATATTTTGTTCAGAGTTGCGAACATTTCAGAGTTGCCAACAACCTTCATATCCGAGGTGTTTGTAACGCTGAGGTTCTACTGTAGTCATGTTGGTCCCAGGATAGCAGCGGGTTGAAGTATTCTTTTTTATTGGACCAACTTCTGTTGGTGAGAGGGACAAGCTTTCAAGTGATAGAGAGCTCTTCTTCAGGTCTGGGAAAGGTACTCAGAGTGTCACAGCTAAATATAAAATGGAGCAGATTGTTTTTAGCCTACGCAGTTAAGGTGAAGTGGCCTGTTAACGCCTCTGCAGTCATAGGACAAAAAATGAACTCAAACAGAAACATGATAAAGGACAAAAAGACCCTCTCACCATGGTGAACACTTTTCACAAAACGATCACTCCACATCCGATCTCTTAGTCCCAGTCCTCAAAGGAAACCTACACGCAACCTTCAAAAGACAAGCCTGGGAGCTTAAATTCATAACTTTGCTAGATACTAAAAGTCATAGTCTTAATACAGACACTGGTTTTATGGTTTATTACAACAATCTATAACCCACTGGTCCACCTTTTTTGTCCTGTGACTGCAGAGGCGGTAACCGGCCACTTCACCTTGAATGGTCTCTTATGCCAAACAATCTGTTCCACCTTGTATTTAGTTGTGTCATTCTGAGTACCTTTCCCAAACTGGAAGAAAAGCTCTGTGTAGCTGAAATGCTTGTCTCTCTCACCAACATAATTTGGTCCAAAAAAAGATATTAACTCACCCACCTTGTCTGTCTTTCTTTTTCTGTTGGTGTGTGTGTGTGTGTTTCATGAGTTCAGTGAGTGTTTTGCCTTAAGAAGGAACACATTAGGACAGCAGAATTCATCCCATGTCCTTCAGTGGGAGTTTGTCTGAGTGAGGAGCGCAGCACTGGGCCCGAACCCCTGAGGATTCTCTTCCCTACAATCACCATCCCAGTCCAAGGATGTCCCCTTTGATCTAAAATTGCATGCCTGATAGAGAAACATGCCTGAAGCAGGGAGGATGGGATCAAGTAAATAGGGTGTGCTCTGATCTGCTCTAGGCTGTTTGGAGCATTCCAATTTACAGGAGGGTGTGTCAGTTGGGAAAGATTGCCCAGGGCATATTTTGTGACTATCATCTGCAATTCATAACATAAATGTTTCCCCACAGCAGCTACCGTATTACGTGCCGCTCAGTCATGCAGTCTTCTAGCGAGCATCTTTAAACCCACCTCCACATCATGTGATGAGAATGTTGGCACTTTGAACAAAGGTTAGGAGCATCTTTCAATAAAGCTGAGCCAAGGTGTGAGGTAATAGCTTTTATTGGGCCAGCTTGTGTTGGTGAGAGAGACAAGCTTTCGAGCTTACACAGAGCTCTTCTTCAGGTCTGGAAAATTCTCAGGCTATGTCTATACTAGCACTTTTGTTGGTAAAACGTCTGTTGGTCAGGGGTGTGAAAAAACACACCCCGGACCAACAAAAGTTTCTCTGACAGAAGCACTTGTGTGCATAGCGTCTCTTGCCAACATAGCTACCGCGGCTACATAGATTCATAGAAGATTAGAGTTGGAAGAGACCTCAGGAGGTCATCTAGTCCAATCCCCTGCTCAAAGCAGGACCAACCCCAACTAAATCATCCCAGCCAGGGCTTTGTCAAGCTGGGCCTGAAAAACCTCTAAGGATGAAGTTTCTACCACCTCCCTAGGTAACCCATTCCAGTGCTTCCCCACCCTTCTAATTAAATAGTTTTTCCTTATATCCAACCTAGACCTCCCCCACTGCAACTTGAGACCATTGCTTCTTGTTCTGTCATCTGCCACCACTGAGAACAGCCGAGCTCCATCCTCTTTGGAACCCCCTCCAGGTAGTTGAAGGCTGCTATCAAATCCCCCCTCACTCTTCTCTTCTGCAGATTAAATAACCCCAGTTCCCTCAGCCTCTCCTCGTAAGTCAGGTGCCCCAGCCCCCTCATCATTTTTCGTTGCCCTCCGCTGGACTCTCTCCAATTTGTCCACCTCCCTTCTGTAGTGGGGCGACCAAAACCAATACTCCAGTGTGGCCTCACCCATGCCGAATAGAGGGGAATAATCACTTCCCTCGATCTGCTGGCGATGCTCCTAAAACATGGGAGACCTTACAGCGGCCCACCGATAGCAGTACCGCTGTGCTGCAGTAAGGTCTCTAGTATAGACATAGCCTCAAGCTATGTCGACACTACACAGCTTTTAGCGACATGGCTGTGTCATGCCGTGCCACTAAAAGTCATGCAGTGTAGCCGCTCATTGTCAGCTCTTCTGCCAACAAAAAACTTCCACCCCCAAAGAGAGTTTGCATTGTCGCACTGTTCACACTGGCACTGGTTGCGGCAAAACTTTTGTCTGGGGTGGGAGGGGTTAACACCCCTGAAAGACAAAAGTTTTGTGGTTCAATTGCCAGTGGAGACATAGCCTCAGCGTCACAGCTAATCACAACGTGGAACCGACTGGTTAGCATAAGTCGTTAACACACGTTTCAAGGGACCATTCAAGGTGAAGTTAACACCCCTCAGGTCATAAGGGGGGAAAGGGGGAAAAAAAGCCCGCTGGGGTGTGTTGGTGGGGGAGGTTGGTAGTGGCTTATATATTGGTGTAATAAGCCATAAGTCCGGCATCTCCATTCAGTCCATGATTTTTAGTGTCTAGCAATTATGAAGTTAAACAACCAGGCTCATCATCTGAAGGAGTTCTGCAGGTTTCCTTTGAGGATGAGGACTAAGAGGTCAGATATAGAGTGATGGTTTTGTGTTTTTTGTCTTTTATTATTTTCCAGTGTGAGTTCATTCGAGAGCATAGTGATCGTCTGGTTTCACCAACATAGTTGTTTATTGGGGCATTTAGTACACTGGATGAGACACACCCAGTGTTGTGATAGGCATGTGTAGGGACCATGGATCTTGAAAGATGGGTTGTGTGGGGTGTTGATCATCACAGTAGTGGAGATATGTCTACAGGTCTTGATGTGTTGTTATGGCAGGGTCTGGGGTCGTTTTGAGTTGGTGTCTCCTGGTCTGTGGGGAGTTTGCTTCTGACAAGGAGCTTGGAGAGGCTGGGGGGTTGTTTGAAGGCCAGAACTGGGTGTTCAGGATGTGGTCCCCATCAAGTATGAGGTGTCATTATTTAATGATACCCTATATGGGTTCCGGTGTGGGGTACTAAGTGACAACTAGGGGTGTGCGGTAGGAGAGGGGTTTTTATTTCCATATTGAAACGGGTTCTCTCAGGATATTTGTGTAAGCTCAAAAGCTTGTCTCTCTCACCAACAGAAGCTGGTCCAATAAAAGAGATTACCTCACCTACCTGTCATTTCCCTCTAATACCTGGGACTGACATGGCTACAACACGCACATTTCAATAAAGCTGACATTTCAGTCATTTTAGAGCCTCCCTTTTCTGAAGTATTTGTTTTAAAGTGTGTGTGTGCGGGGTGGGGTGGGAGGGAGGTTGGCTTCACTTTGAGAAGATTTTTTCTCATTTGGGGCCAGGTCTTGCAGCCCTTGCTCACCTGAGTAGATTCAGTGACTTCAGGACTGGACCCTTTATGTGTGTTGGGGAGAGAGGAGTTGAATGTCTTTGTTTTGTCTGGACCCCTGTGTTACAAGGTGCTGAATGCTTTTTGAAATCAATGGGTACTAAGGACACTCAGTATCTGGCAGGATCAGGCTCTTTGCTTGCACTAGAGTGTCAGTGGGTGGTAGGATGGGAAACACCTACTGTGTGTTTTCATAGGGCTACCTTTCACCTGCTCATGACCACTTGGGAAGCAGGATTTCCTTCTCACTATCCCTCGTGCCATCGGCTTCATTGTTGAATTGGAACCCAGTGGTATCTTCCGAGCACAGAGGTAACTAGAACAGGAAGATCCTGCATGGAAAACCCCTAGAAACAACGAAAAGTTTTACAAAGTGCAATACAAATCATCATTTGTATGAAAGTTTGCATTGGAAATGCCTCGTTTGTTATTCGTGAGTTAGTCGACCATGCAATATGAACAGCGAAAAGCCAAAGTAATCCCTATGCTGAAAGTCACTCTGTTCAACCAAAGTATCTGGGCAATGCTTCGGAATCATGAATACAAGCCAAAAAGATCAGACTGGCTCACGAATGATTCACTTACAGAACAAAGTGAAATACTCCCCTGTGCAAAGCGCTTGTCTGAGGCACTCACCCCACTCACGTCCTCAAAATAGGCCTTATGTGGGACTTCAGGGGTGCACAAGCCTTTTGCTGGCTGGCTGCACAGGGCTGAATGTCACCCTAAATGTGTAACTGAGTTTGACCCACCTTTTCTTAAGACCCTGGTAAAAGGCAAACAGCTCTTACTACAGGTGGGTGAGGCAATTCCTTCTGAAATAATTCGAAAAGGAGTTCTTGCATAGGTTACACTGGGAGCCCTGTGTTACGTGTGAATTAACTTGCTCCAGATGCTGTGAACTCCATACTTTAAAATGGAAGCAGAAATCATAGCCATTTACAGCTGGATATTTCCATTTCATAGGTCCCCCTCTGCACATGTATTTAACTCCAGAGGCAGCCCCACCTACAGAAGCCCCATTCAGCTGCTCTGGCACATGTCTATTATTGAACAGATGTCATTTTTTAAGTCCCCCTAAGCAGCTCCATTTTCCAATCAGAATTGTAACCAGAATTATGTACGGCAGAAAATCACAGCATTTATAAAGGAGAAGCCTAGAAGAACTGACTTGCAGCTCAGCAAATTGAGGTCACTAGTCAGGCTGCTACAGATGACCCACTTGCTTTTTCAAAAAGCCAGATGACTTTATTACAGCCAGCTTACTGAACAGATACCGTTTATATCACAAGCCAAGCAGGAAAGCTAGGATATTCTTTTGACACTAACTTATTTTTTTAACCAGACAACAGATCAATGCATGCAGTATCATCAAACAGGTAACAGTCTCGTGTGTATTATGGCGAATTATCACCTTTATAATAATTTGTATCTGTTTAGCCCTCAAGCCAACTCCCTCTTCATGTTTTCCAGTGTTTGCTGTCTACTCTGTGACTGTCTTGTTCAGACTGCAACCTCTTTGGGGCAGGGACAATCTATGTTCTGCATCTTGCATAGCACGGAGCACATTACTGGCAGTGAAATAAAGGGCCTGATTCTGCCACCTGTAATCATTTTGCATAATACCACTGAAGTCAAGTACGAACATGAGAAAATGTGGCAGAATATTGCCCGATAAATAATCATTCTAAGGAATCACAGAATGTTTCTTTTCTTCTTCCCCCTCCGATGGCTGTACAAAAGGTCAAAATACATTAGGATTAAATTCTCTTTAGAGATTTCTAAAGAGATATTTTATTGGCTATTAGTTTAGGCCCCTATTTTTTAGGTAATATGGGTCAGATTCTTAGTTAGTGTAGATCAGTGTAAAACACCAGCTGAGGTTCTGACTCACGTGTTTTGCAGTGTTGTGTTTGAATCCAGAAATTAAATCTTTGGAAACAGCATTACCTAAATTAAAATGTGGATCTGGGTAAAATCCTCAGTCCACAGTGTTAATACTAACTGTAATCGCAACAAAAAGTAAATAAAGACCTTTATGACAGACAGAATGGAACTCTTTAAATAAAAACAAAAAACCCCATAAAATTATGCTTGCAGAGTTAATTTTCGCCAAAAGAATCATAAGATGCCTTCACACCCCCCACCTTAACTCCATGCTCCATTCATGAGAGCTAGAGGACTGATTGCAATAAGCATAACAGTATGACAACTAGTTGTGATATTAAACACTGGATATGCTGTTGATTTGGCTCAGATCTATTGTGTTTTGGAACACTGGCAGAACCTTATGTCCACATGGAGTCCATTGAAAGCAGTGGAATTCCACTGGCAGTGCAAGGGTCTGCCCATGTGGATCCTTTTACTGAAACGGGCCTTTGCATGCAACCTTGGGCAAAACAATTAGATTCTCTGCAACTCAGTTTACCCATCTGTAAAATGGGGATACGGATACTTGCCTGCCTTTCTAAAGCACTTTGAGATCTACAGATTCTGGGTGAAATCCTGGCTTTCTTGAAGTCAGTGGAAGTTTTGCCACTGATTTCAATGGCGCCAGAATTTCACCAATGTCTGCAGAATGGGGAGCGCAATCACTGTAGGCAGCAAAGGATTAAAAGGGTTGCAAAAATCTAAATTGTGGGGCAATCAAAGTTTACTAGGAAGATGAGATGATGGGTTACTTCTGTGCCATGTATATGAAATGTCATAATAAAAAAGTAACACTTTGTCCATTATGTCTGAGGATGGCTACCTGCTTTATTTACCTCAGTTTAGCCTTCGATTTAAAGCTCTGGGGGTACTGTAGACCCTGATTTCTATGTGTAACATGGCATACCTGCTCTTTAAGGAAATAAAGTTTGACATTTGAAGACTACAACTGAGCAAGAGGAAGTGGTCCCAGGATGACAGTTTGTGGTTTGTCAGAGAACTTAGGCTACAGGCTGTCCAGGACTGGAGACTTGAAATATGTCAAGGCTTCTTTTTCTCCCAGTCAAAAAGACTCCTGAGAAGTGTAGCCCCTGGACTACTGGAATTTGTAGCATGCTGGAGTATGATATGAGCAGTCTTTCCCCCACATAGCAGGGAAGACTGTTGACGTGACTGGAGGTGGTCTGTCCTACAGAGAAGGAAATTGTTACTAACTAATTTTGTGGCCTTTGACTGCCAGATCTCTAGGAAGAGTCTGGATTCCTCATAAAAATGTCTGAGGGAAAGAAACCTCCTAGAAAGGAGCTGTTTTGTTTGCTTTGAACTTTAATACAAGACTTCCAATTTGTTTGGAGACTTTCCCATTGGACTTCTGAGGAGAGCCTGGGCTCTCCAGGCAATGACCTGGGGTGGGGCTGTATTGCTTGTTTTTAAAAGAGGTCTGCAGGCATGACTTTCTGTGAATATTCTCTTCCTTCCACACCCTATTTTGCAATAGCTTAAGGATAGTTAACTCTCCCCAGTACAACTTTAACTCTTAATTCCCTGGCTCTGAGGTCTGTGCAGGCAGGTGGTGTTTTTAATTACAGTCTTCTATTAAGGTTTTCCTCTAAATAAGGTTAATTCCAGGTTAACACATGTTTTAGTCTTGGAAGTCCCTTACTTTGGGTTCTCCCATTAATTAAAGAGTAGCAATTAATGCATGTTAATTGCTTGGAAGTACCATGCCAGTTGGCCCATGAATTGTCATTTTTCAGTAAGGAAATAGTTTCCCCATTTTGCAGACAAGGGTCCAGTTGAGTGTGCTGATATTTCATTTATACCTTTAAAGTAACACTTAACTGATCTAATCTAAGTAACCCAACATGCTCCTCGCTGTCATCCTCCCTCCAATGATCCCTTATTTCTCTACTTCTTTTACCTTTTTCTTACAATGGGCTCTTTCGCGATGCATGTTTGTACAGCGTCTAGCACAATGGGCCCTAGAGGAACAAGAAGGCCTCTAGGAACTACTGTAATGCAACTAACAAACAATGACAGCAGTAATAAAGAAGACGAAAAAATGGCACAGAGGTTACCCCGAATGGTTTCTAATCTTTGGCTTCTGAAACACTGGGAACCCTAATGTTCCTGGACTGGAATGCAGACCTGGGGACAATTCCCGCCTCTGCAGCTAACATGCTGTGACCTTGGGCAAGTCACTTTACCTCTCTGTGCCTTTGCGGTCCTTCCCATTCATTGTCTGTACAGACTGCAAGCTCCTCAGGGCAAGGCCTGTCTCTTAATATATTACTGTTAATTCATGTGTATTGTAGTTGTGGCTAGGCATTTTAAATGTGGATGGATGGCCCAGTGGTTAGGGCATTAGCCTGTGACTTGGGAGAACAAGGTGCAATTCTCTGTTGGGTGATCTTGAGTGAATCCCTTAGCATCTCTGTGCCTCTGTTTCCCCTTTGTAAAATGTTTCCCCTCTGCTAGCACTGCCCTACCTCATAAGAGTGTTGTGAGGATAAATACATTAAAAGATTGTGAAGTGCTCAGATGCGATGGTGATGGGGGCCATATAAATACCTAAGATAAATGGACCAGGGCACCTTGTACTCAGTGTAATACAAACACTGAACAAAAAGCTGGTAGCCCTAAAGCAGCTACCATGTAAGTGGTATGTTTATGTGTAGTGCCTGGCAGAATGAAGCTCTGGCCACTGTAGAAGTTTTTAGGAACTATTGAAATACAAATAAAGAACTGTTTTTTTCTGACTTAAGGCCATATCCTAGCATCATGGGCCATATCCTATGACTCATACCAAGTCCATACCTTACTCCAGAGTAGTCCCAGTGAAGTCAGTGGAGCTACTCATGGAGTAAGGTAATACTCGGTACAAAGAAAGGTGGCAGAAACTAGCCCGACACAACTAGCTGAATGCAGCCATCCATGCCAAGACCAGCAGCTTCAACAGAAATCTGGAGATTCTAGGCCAAGCCATTTTGGAGTTGTACTGAACCACCAAGCATTAAATCACCTCCATTTTTAACTCAGATAGCATTCTAATAACCTTTTTCGTTTTGCCTCAGGTGTTAAAGAAAACACTGCCCTGGCTTAAGATTGTGTCCATGAAAATAGATTTTTAATGGCCTAATCTTGGCAAAGGTGGAGGGGGAAGATTTAAAAATATACAGTTATAGAATCATAGAATCACAGAAGATTAGGGTCGGAAGAGACCTCAGGAGGTCATCTAGTCCAGCCCCCTGCTCAAAGCAGGACCAACCCCAACTAAATCATCCCAGCCAGGGCTTTGTCAAGCCGGGCCTTAAAAACCTCTAAGGATAGAGATTCCATCACTACCCTAGGTAACCCATTCCAGTGCTTCACCACCCTCCTAGTGAAATAGTGTTTCCTAATATCCAACCTAGACCTCCCCCACTGCACCTTGAGACCATTGCTTCTTGTTCTGGTATGTATCATTCTATAGATATAACACACACACACTCACACTACTATAATACTATCATTTGCTAAAAATGTTTTTAAAGTCAAAAGTTTTTAAACATGTAAAATAAGAGCACTATAGCCCATTAAATAATATAGGGCAAAACCTGCCCTTCTTATCCTTAGTGACAGCAGCAGAGCAGAACTGCCTATCACTGAGCCATCCTGCTTCAGTTCAGGTTCATTGCGGTTGGGACGGATGTTCTGTCTGGTATCCCTTACAGCTCTTGGTGTGAAATACGCACCCACCTGTCTAATGCCTGGTACTGATCACAGATTATGAGTAGGGGGCTGGGGGCTTGACCTCTTGGGGCTGTGTACAAACTATGGCAATTGATATTCTGAGCACCAGATTAGC
Organism: Lepidochelys olivacea; assembly: GCF_965140295.1. Lineage (NCBI taxonomy): Eukaryota > Metazoa > Chordata > Testudines > Cheloniidae > Lepidochelys > Lepidochelys olivacea. The sequence goes on from NC_140412.1 coordinate 15,977,029, forward strand.
AAGTAGTTTGGGGGTGAAATGGGTCCCATTGCCCTTTCCCTCCAGCTTGACCACATAGAAAAGGGTAGGATTTTGCTCACAGTAAGGAATGTAACAACATTACTCTTCAACATCGGAGCAATGCATTTGCACTGCTCTCCGTCCAAGTCACATACTAAGTCTAGTTTTACTGAGTTTTGAATGTGCTTCTGCGTTCACAGCTTCCTTGAGGAGCTAAACTGTTCTGTTTGCAACCTCAGCTGCATTAATTGTGGAGTTTGATACCTGATACCAAGCTGTTTCCTTGCTCAGCAAAACTGGATGATCACAGATATGTTACTGGCAAATGTTGTAAATATCTTGTTGAAACCCAGCAATGAAATGACACTATGATTTTCTCTGCTAGGTGGAGCCTAATTTTAATTTTTAAAATCTGTTTAATTACTTTTTTTTCCAGTTTACTCCAGAAAGAGAGACTTTTCTGTACATCATATAATAAAGCCCTGCTACAATAGGGGCAATTGCATAGAATTGGCATAGATACGCATCACTTGCATTTTAAAAATTAACGGGGAAGCCCTTGCCTAATCAATTGATCCAGCACAATCATTTGATCAATGAGAATTGATTCTAAGAGTTATACTTAACTCAATCAGGGATTTGAAAGTACACCATGTAACCCTCTGACGGTATGTGCCCCTCAACTCTAGCCAACACAGCTCAAATTTTTGCTACCAAATACTTGTAACCAACTTCTTCCAAACAATCTGGAGACAAAGAATTACTCATAGAAACTGTTTTGTGAATAATTTCAAATAACAAATATATTGGGAAAAAATCATAGGCTGTGTGTGGACAACTTATGAACAGGGAAAGAGGCTGAATTTGTCTAATAATTTGTTCTCACTGCTCTTGTAAGTATTATCCGCATTTAACAGATAGGAAAACTAAAACACAGATACATTGAGTTACTTGCCCAAAGTCACAGAAGGCAGCAGTGGCAGATCTGGGAACAGAACCCAGATCTCTTAGTCACCTACTCTAACAACTAAAATACCTCCCTTTAACTAATTATTCATTATTAAGCATTTGGAAATAAATTGGTAGTAAGAACGTAAGAACAGCCATACGGGGTCCAACCAATGGTCCATCTAGCTCAGTATGCTGTCTTCCAACAGTGGCTAGTGCCAGGTGCTTCAGAGGGAATGAACAGAACAGGGCAACTATCAAGTGTTCCATCCCCTGTCCTCCAGTCCCAGCTTTTGACTATCAGAGGTTTAGGGACACTCAGAACATGAGCTTATGTCCCTGACCATTTTGACTAGACATTGATGGCCCTATCCTCCACAAACTTATCTAATTCTTCTTTTGAACCCAGTTATATTTTGGCCTTCAAAACATCCCCTAGCAATGAGTTCCACAGGTTTACTGTGCATTTTGAATACCGTCTGGTCCTAATGATTTATTACTGCTTAATTTATCAATTTGTTCCAAAACCTCCTCTACTGACACCTCAGTCTGGGACAGTTCCTCAGATTTGTCACCTAAAAAGAATGGCTCAGGTGTGGAAATCTTCCTCCCATCCTCTGCAGTAAGGACCAATGCAAAGAATCCATTTAGCTTCTCTGCAACAGCCTTGTCTTCCTTGAGTGCTCCTTTCGCATCTCAATCATGCACAGGCCCCACTGATTGTTTGGCTGGCTTTCTGCTTCTGTGCGTACTTAAAAACAAATTCGCTGTTCATTTTTGTGGCTTTTGCAAGTTGCTCTTCAAGTTCTTTTTTGGCCTGCCTAATTATTCTTTTACACTTGACTTACCAGAGTTTATGTTCCTTTCTATTTTTCTGCAGTAGGATCTGACTTCCAATTTTTAAAGGATGTCTTTTTGTGTCTAACCATCTCTTTTACTCTATTGTTTAGCAATGGTGGCATTATTTTGGTCCTCTTACTGTTTTTATTTTATTTTTTTTTTATTTGGGGTATACATATAGTTTGAGCCTCAATTATGGTGTTTTTGAAAGTTTCCATGCAGCTTGCAGGCATTACACTCTTGTTATTGTTCCTTTTAATTTCTGCTTAACTAGTCTCCTCATTTTTATATAGTTGCCCTTTTTGAAGTTAAATGCTACTGTGGGTTTCTTTGGTATTTTCCTCCATACAAGTACGTTAACTGAACAGTTCAGCTATACTCACCTCTTGAACCAGATCCTGGGTGCCACTTAGGACTAACCCAAGACTTGCCTCTCCCTTTGTGGGTTCCAGGACTAGCTGCTCCAAACAGAAGTCATTTAAGGTGTCAAGAAATTTTATCTCTGAATCCCATCGACAGGTGACATGTTCCCAATCAATATGGGGATAGCTGAAATCCCCCCTTTATTATTGGGCTTTCTGTTTTTGTAGCCTTTCTAATCTCCCTGAGTATTTCACACTTACTGTCACCATCCTGGTCAGGTGATCAGTAGTACATTCCTACTGCTATATTCTTATTAGCCAAGTATGGAATTTCTATCCATAGAGGTTCTGTGAGCTACTGTTTGATTCATTTAAGATTTTTACTATATTTGACTTTATGCTTTTCTTTCACATACAGTGCCACTCCCCAGCCATGCATGACCTACTGTGTCATTTCTATATATTTTGTACCCTGGTATTACCATGTCCCATTGATTAGCATTGTTCCACCCAGTTTCTATGATGCCTGTTATATCAATATCCTCATTTAATACCAGCACTCAAATTCACCCATCTGAGCATTTAGACTTCTTGCATTTGTATACAAGCACTTATAAAATGTGTCAATATTTAGTTGTCTACCTTCATGAGATGTAATGGAATAGGACTTCTTTTTGTTTGACTGTTTCTCTTCAGTTCTTATCGGAACTTTATCAGTTTGTATGCTCTCCTCTTTACTAGGATATAGAGTATCCCCTGTGATAAATCCTCCCCCACGGGAAGTGACTGTTCAAACTCTGCGCTCCTCCGCACCTGTCGGTTCACATTGAGAAGGTTAAGCTCATTACATTTAAAGACATCTCACTGGCATCTTTTCATCTGTTTGGGACTTGAGTTAATATATTTTGGCACTGACTAGTCTGCATGAAGTGAAGGACCAACTGCAGAAGGTCTCCATGAATAACTAAAGGTCAACATTTGTTTTGGTTTTTGCAGCACGTCCCATTCGTGAACAGGCTGCAGAACATGCAATGCGTAATCCTGTTTCAGTGGATGTAGCATTTTTCAGTCAGTGAAGAAGTTACATCAGTCAGTTCTTCACTCTGTCCTTGAAGGACTTCTACTCCTACCATCCACTTCCCCTCTCCGTATCTTAAACTACCGCCCTCTCTTCAAGCTTCTCTTTCTCAGCAGAGTGTTTAAAGCTCTAGCTCTCTCTCTTCTCTCCCGTCACAGAACAATATCCTTGGCTGTTCCCCATCTGGGTGGATGTGGGCATGCCTGGAGAACATACCGCTCTGTGCCATTAGCAGCTGCCTTTCTGCTGGTGAAGGCTCTGCCTCTCACTTCATAGTGCTTGACTTCAGTGCTCTCCTCAGTACTATTGGACCCACCAAGGCCACCCTCTTGCAGCTTCCCTCCTGTCATGGCTCGTACTGCGCCTGTGTAGCTTCCGTCAGTGCTTCTGTTGCTGCTCTTCGGTGCCATGGCCCTATAAGGCTCCCAGACGCCACCTCCTTCCTGTCTTTTGGCCAGTCCTATCTTTACCCTCAAACTACCACTTTTACATTGACGAGACACTGTACGTGTCTTTTGACACTTCAGATGACACGTCTCTCTGCCTGCCTCTACCGAGCAAACTTGTGGCTTCATTTCAAATGCACAACGTTGCTGCTGCATGCCACTGCCTCAGCTCCACCTCTCCTGAAATCCTCCATCTCCCCATCGTCATTACTGGAATTCTCTCAACCCAGGAGTGTAGAAATTAGAGGTGGGGAAAAGCCGATTAGGTCATCTTGTCTACTCCACTGCATCCCTGGTGCTCTCCATTAGACTCAGGTCTCCAGCATGGGCACAATGCTTCTGGCTGCCTCACATATACACAGACAAATGACCCCCATCCTCAAGCAACTCCAATGGATGAAATTCAAACCTGTTTTGTTTTAAGCCCCCCTAGAGACGTGTTCAAGAATACTCCGTGGATCTTGTCTCTCTCTCTGTCTCTCTGCTTCCATTCCCGCTTCCTTTGCTAAGCTCATGCCTGCCTCCTTTATATCCGTTTGTAGTTTCACCACTATAAATGTAGGAGCCTCCTCTGAAGCTCCATCATCTGGGAGAGCCTTCCTGTATCTCTCCACTTCATTGAGACTCAGCCCTGGTCTACATTAGGAGTTGAGGTCGAATTTAGCAGCGTTAAATCGATTTAACCCTGCACCCGTCCACACGATGAAGCCCCCTTTTTTCAACTTAAAGGGCTCTTAAAATCTATTTCCTTACTCCACCCCCGACAAGGGGATTAGCGCTGAAATCGGTCTTGCTGGGTCGAATTTGGGGTACTGTGGACACAATTAGACGGTATTGGCCTCTGGGAGCTATGCCAGAGTGCTCCATTGTGACTGCTCTGGACAGCACTCTCAACTCAGATGCACTGGCCAGGTAGACAGGAAAAGGCCAGCAAACTTTTGAATTTCATTTCCTGTTGGCCAGCGTGGCGAGCTGCAGGTGAGTGCAGAGCTCATCAGCAGAGGTGACCATGATGGAGTCCCAGAATCGCAAAAGAGCTCCAGCATGGACTGAACAGGAGGTACGGGATCTGATTGCTGTATGGGGAGAGGAATCCGTGCTATCAGAACTCCGTTCCAGTTTTCGAAATGCCAAAACATTTGTCAAAATCTCCCAGGGCATGAAGGACAGAGGCCATAACAGAGACCCAAAGCAGTGTCGCGTGAAACTTAAGGAGCTGAGGCAAGCCTACCAGAAAACCAGAGGGGCAAACGGCCGCTCCGGGTCAGAGCCCAAAACATGTCGCTTCTATGATGAGCTGCATGCCATTCATGCCATGCCAGTGGGTTCAGCCACCACTACCCCAGCCGTGTTGTTTGACTCCTTCAATGGAGATGGAGGCAACACAGAAGCAGATTTTGGAGATGAGGAAGATGATGATTATGAGGTTGTAGATAGCTCACAGCAAGCAAGCGGAGAAACTGGTTTTCCCGACAGCCAGGAACTGTTTCTCACCCTGGACCTGGAACCAGTACCTCCCAAACCGACCCAAGGCTGCCTCCCAGACCCGACAGGCGGAGAAGGGACCTCTGGTGAGTGTACCTTTTAAAATACTATACATGGTTTAAAAGCAAACATATTTAATGATTAATTTGCCCTGGCATTCACGGCTCTCCTGGATATACTCCCAAAGCCTTTGAAAAAGGTTTCTAGGGAGGGCAGCCTTATTCCGTCCACCATGGTAGGACACTTTACCACTCCAGGTCAGTAGCACGTACTAGGGAATCATTGTAGAACAAAGCATTGCAGTGTATGTTTGCTGGCGTCGTTGGATCATATTAAAGAAGTTCTGTATTAAAATCACAAATGAGTTTGCTTCCCCATAGTTTAAATTCCAGGGTATTGCTAATTAAGAGATCTCTTGGTTTTTGGTGCTGTTTCTCTCCCTCTATGTGTGAAACTTGCAAGCTGCTAATTGTGTTAGTACATTCGAAGACAGAGTCTTGTTCTCAAAGCAATTCTTTGTAACAACAACCACTCATACAGAGAGAGACTCAAAGCAAGACTCAAAGAAACAGCACCCAGAGACTCCCCACCCTTTTGTTGTAGTCATCTGGCTTTGTTAACAATTGTGATTAAAATAGAGATAGAGGATGTATGTGGATGGATGCTTGGTGTGGATAATAACTGAATGATCAGGGAGGTGCCAGCCTAAGAATCCAGTGTCCATCGGCTGAAGAAGGCGTCAAGTGGAAATAACCAGAGGACCCCCGGAGGGCAGACTGGAATCCACCCAACAGCCTCAAGAATGGGAGAACCAAAGAACAAGATAACATCTAGCAGCACGGAGCCGTCAGGAATGTGCCATCTGCTGATTGATTCAGCAACAGCATGATGAAGCAATTCCCATAGACTGGCATAGGAAGAAATTCCTATAAAAATGGACTCTAGAAAGTGAGAACTTTGGGGTCTGATTCTGCAAACCAACGTCCAGGAGCATCAGATGAGCATCTGACAAGGCCCTGCTCCCTCCTCATGTCCAGTGGCTTGGCATGAGCAACTCTAAGGCTGGTAACTATGATAACAACCTTGCAGAACCTGTGTGTCTGTGTTTGTATGAATGAATGTGTGAATAAATATGAGATTGAATGGAATGTTATAGCTATAACTAACTGCTTACTATGATAACAACCTTACAGAACCTGTGTGTGTGTGTTTGTATGAATGAATGTGTGAATAAATATGAGATTGAATAGAATGTTATAGCTATAACTATAACTGCTTACTATGATTCTTTCTGCATTCACAATAAATGTGGTATTTTGCCTTTTCCTCTTTAATAAGATCCTGCTGATTTTTATTTTATTGGTATAACAGCGTTCAAACAACATCCGTTCTTTATCTCTCTGTGTTATCCTCAGGAGAGTGATATCATTCATGGTCACCTGGTTGAAATAGGGTGCTTTTCTTAAGGGGACATTCAGAGGTGCCTATTCCTGCTGGGCTGTTTGCCTGTAGCTGAACAGAAATGTTCCCCGCTGTTAGCCACGGGGAGGGGAGAGGGGGGAGAGGCTAGCCACGTGGTGCGGGGAGGCAAAATGTGACCTTGGAATGAAAGCACATGTGCTATGTATGTAATGTTAACAGCAAGGTTTACCGTGAAAGAGTGTACCCATTGTTCTATAAAATGTGTCTTTTTAAATACCACTGTCCCTTTTTTCCTCTCCACCAGCTGCATGTGTTTCAAGGATCACAGGATATTCTCCTTCCCAGAGGCTAGTGAAGATTAGAAGGCGAAAAAAACGCACTCGCGATGAAATGTTCTCTGAGCTCATGAACACAGCAAATGTTCTCTGAGCTCCTCCCACACAGACAGAGCACAGACGAATGCGTGGAGGCAGACAATGTCAGAGTGCAGGAAAGCACAAAATGAGCGGGAGGAGAGGTGGCGGGCTGAAGAGAGTAAGTGGCGGGCTGAAGAGAGGGCTGAAGCTGAAAGGTGGCGGCAGCATGATGAGAGGAGGCAGGATTCAATGCTGAGGCTGCTGGAGGATCAAACTAATATGCTCCAGCGTATGGTTGAGCTGCAGGAAAGGCAGTTGGAGCACAGACTGCCACTGCAGCCCCTCTGTAACCAACCGCCCTCCTCCCCAAGTTCCATAGCCTCCTCACCCATGCCCAAGAACAGGGTGGGGGGGCCTTTGGCCACCCAGCCACTCCACCCCAGAGGATTGCCCAAGCAACAGAAGGCTGGCATTCAATAAGTTTTAAAGTTTTAAACTTTTAAAGTGCTGTGTGGCCTAGTCCTTCCCTCCTCCAACACCCCTCCTGGTGCTTCTCTCCTCCACCATCCCTCCTGGGCTACCTTGGTAGTTATCCCCCTATTTGTGTGATGAATGAATAAAGAATGCATGAATGTGAAGCAACAATGACTTTATTGCCTCTGACAGCGGTGATCGATGGGAGGAGAGGAGGGTGGTTAACTTAAAGGGAAGTAGAGTGAACCAAGGGGCGGGGGGATTTCATCAAGGAGAAACAAACAGAACTTTCACACCATAGCCTGGCCAGTCATGAAACTGGTTTTCAAAGCTTCTCTGATGTGCACCGTACCCTCCTGTGCTCTTCTAACCGCCCTGGTGTCTGGCTGCGTGTAACCAGTGGCCAGGTGATTTGCCTCAACCTCCCACCCCGCCATAAACATTTCCCCCTTACTCTCACAGATATTGTGGAGCACACAGCAAGCAGTAATAACAGTGGGAATATTGGTTTCGCTGAGGTCTAACTGAGTCAGTAAAGTGCACCAGCGTGCTTATAAATGTCCAAATGCACATTCTACCACCATTCTGCACTTGCTCAGCCGGTAGTTGAACAGGTCCTGACTACTGTCCAGGCTGCCTGTGTACGGCTTCATGAGCCATGGCATTAAGGGGTTGGCTGGGTCCCCAAGGATAACTATAGGCATTTTAACATCCCCAATGGTTATTTTCTGGTCTGGGAATAAAGTCCCTTCCTGTACCTTTTGAAACAGACCAGAGTTCCTGAAGATGCGAGCATCATGTACCTTTCCCGGCCATCCCACATTGATGTTGGTGAAACGTCCCTTGTGGATCCACCAGTGCTTGCAGCACCATTGAAAAGTACCCCTTCCGGTTTATGTACTCGCCAGCTTGGTGCTCTGATGCAAAGATAGGGATATGGGTTCTGTCTATGGCCCCACCACAGTTAGGGAATCCCATTGCAGCAAAGCCATCCACTATGACCTGCACATTTCCCAGAATCACTACCCTTGATAGCAGCAGCTCAGTGACTGCATTGGCTACTTGGATCACAGCAGCCCCCACAGTAGATTTGCCCACTCCAAATTGATTCCCGACTGACTGGTAGCTGTCTGGAGTTGCAAGCTTCCACAGGGCTATTGCCACTCGCTTCGCAACTATGAGGGCTGCTCTCATCTTGATATTCATGCACTTCAGGGCAGGGGAAAGCAAGTCACAAAGTTCCATGAAAGTGCCCTTACGCATGCAAAAGTTTCGCAGCCACTGGGAATCGTCTCAGACCCGCAACACTATGCAGTCCCACCAGTCTGTGCTTGTTTCCCAGGCCCAGAATCGGCGTTCCGCCGCATGAACCTGCCCCATTAGCACCATGATGCCCACATTGCCAGGGCCCATGCCTTGAGAGAAGTCTGTGTCCATGTCCTCATCACTCTCATCACCGTGCTGACATTGCCTACTTGCCCAGTTTCGCTTTGCTAGGTTCTGGTGCTGCATATACTGCTGGATAATGCGGGTGGTGTTTAATGTGCTCCTAATTGCCAAAGTGATCTGAGCAGGCTCCATGCTTGCCGTGGTATGGCGTCTGCACAGAAAAAAGGCGTGGAACAATTGTCTGCCATTGCTCTGATGAGGGAGGGGCGACTGACGACATGGCTTACAGGTTGGCTTACAGGGAATTAAAATCAACAAAGTGGGTGGCTTTACATCAAGGAGAAACAAAAACAACTGTCACACAGAATGGCCCCCTCAGGGATTGAACTCAAAACCCTGGGTTTAGCAGGCCAATGCTCAACCCACTAAGCTATCCTTCCCTCTGGTATTTCAGGTAGGACTGAATCTCCATTAAAGTTTTCAAGGAGCCCCTGACAGACCTCACCAAAATGATTGTCGGCCGTTGATTACACAGAGGGAGGGGGGGGAGCAAATGAATACAAAACAAATCTGGTCTATTTCTTGTTTTGATCCACTCCATCTATCTTTTTCGTCTTTGGCTGGCAGCAGACGGTACAGTATGACTGCTAGCCATCCTCATCTCCTGCCTGCCCGGCAGAAGATGGTGCAATAGGACTGCTAGCCATCCTCATCTACTGCCTGCTCACCATAAGATGGTTCAATAGGACTGCCTGCAGGACTAAAGAGAATGACCTGGTCGAGTCACTCCTAATTTAGTCCCTGTGCCCATGTCTGCCCAGGCACTCTGACTGACCTTACCAACGAGGCCAGGAGCACCTTGGACATGATGACGATTATTTTCAGGACTATTGCACCGTCTGCTGCCACAAGGCAATGGGTTGCTGCTGCTGTGTAGCAATGTAGTACCACGTCTGCCAGCACCCAGGAGACATATGGTGACAGTGAGCTGAGCGGGCTCCATGCTTGCCGTGGTATGGCGTCCGCACAGGTAACTCAGGAAAAAAGGCGTGAAACGATTGTCTGCCGTTGCTTTCATAGAGGGACGGAGGGCCTGATAACATATACCCAGAACCACCTGCGACAATGTTTTTTGCCCCATCAAGCATTGGGATCTCAACCCAGAATTCCAATGGGCGGCAGAGACTGCGGGAACTGTGGGATAGCTACCCACAGTGCAACACTCCGGAAGTTGATGCTAGCCTCGGTGCTGTGAAGGCACCCTGCCGAATTAATGCACTTAATGTACTTAGAGCATTTTGTGTGGGGACACACACAATCGACTATATAAAAACGATTTCTAAAAAAACGACTTCTATAAGTTCGACCTAATTTTGTAGTGTAGACATACCCTCAGTTTTCAGATGGCCATCAACCACACCTTTCCCTCCTTGCCTAGTCCTCTTCATTTGTCCGGCCAGTAACTCTTGTTCCTGCACAGTACTGTGTAACTGCAGTATTTCATACTATCATGTGTTTTGTGAGGTTACTCCCAATTTACACTGGTGTAAGTGAGAAGAGAATTGGATGGATTCTCCTTTCACTTACACCAGTGTAAATTGGGAATAACTCCACTAAAGTCAATAGAGTTATTCCAGTCTGGTGCAAAACCAGTGTGAGAAAAGAATCAGGCCTGTAGTTTATACAGAAGATAGTATGCAAAATGAAGGTGTGCTGCATTATGTTATTGTCACAGTTATGAATTCTGACCTGTGTGTGTCATGTGATAGCCCTGTTAAATGAGCTTGAACAGTAACATTTTATTGCCAGCCTCTTAAAAGTATGCGAGGAGCAAAGTGCCGACAATAAACTGCAGTATTAACTGCAGTCACACACTAGAATTTTCATTACTGTTTACAGACTTTCCATATAAAAGGCATTGTTGTAGCTGAAACCTGGAGTCAAACTGGCTAATCATTTGTAATGCTGTTTACTTTGTCCCAGGCTTATCTTGTAAGATATGAACCAGTTTCATAACCTTGTCTTATAAACCTAGTGTAAGTGCCCATTACTCAATCTCATTGACATGATCATGGTAAAAGATTTTAATAAATTTATAACTGAGCAGCAAAACAGAATGATTAAGAGACAAACTGTACACTGTATGAGATGTTTTTATTTAAGAGGCAATAGGCCATATTCTATTCTCCATTAGATTGATTTACATTTGGAGTATCTCCAAGGAATTGACCAGTTTTAGCCAAAAGATTAATTAACTTCAGTGGTATTATTCTAGCTTTACACTAAACCCATATGTCTAGTGATAAGAGCAGGGGACTGTGAGAGTCAAGACTCCTGGATCTTATTCATGGCTCTGTCACTGACTCACTAGGTGATCTTGGGTAAGCCACTTAACCTTTCTATACCTAGGTTTACCCATCTGTAAATTGGATGAATAATACCACTCCTAATTCCCAAGAGCATTGTTAGTACAGCTGTACAAGGATGGTGACATATTTTCGTGACGATTTTTTTGACTGGGCATCTCTGAAAGTTTGCTGTTCAGCGAATCAGGGAAGACTGGTCGTTTTTCATATCTAAATATTCTTGGGACTTTCCTGATCCTATTGTCTTAACCACAGGCCAGTTCTTTTTAGGCACAGAGTCATCCAGAAAAGCCCAGGATCAACTTTATAAGCTGTCTTTCCCAAGGGATGTAGTTACTTGTTACAATATGTGACTTCAACAGTATAAATGGTGTCAAATTTGGCTCTCAGTTACAAATTAATCGTGCCATACCTCACTGATGCCAACTACCGTCTGGATTTTTGTTCGGTATTTTTGTTTGTTTGTTTGTTTTTTACCATATGTGTTGGGATCCAAAGTTGGAGCTACCGAAGACCCTGCTACCAGAAGCTTTATGAAAAGAATCAGATTCTGCTCTAAATTACCCATTAACGTCAATAGGATTGCAGTGAGTGACCTCACCTAGCCAATGGCATCCATTTACACTATTGCCAGTTTGATAAATATGGGGGAAAGGCATTAAAGAAGGGAAGTTCCTTCTGTTAAATGTAACAAAACCATTGATTACTGAACTTTGGAGACGTTCTGCCTGTGGGTCAGTTCGGGAAACTAAATATCAGAACACACACACACATGGTGGAACCTTAGGTTAGCCCTAATAGTACGTCACAGCACATAGGTTTATAAGTTAAAAATATTGATGAAGAGTGGAAAGGACTTTAAATAAATGTTGGAATTTCGTATTTATTTGGGGGAATTGTCATTTGGCAGAACTTTATTAATGGATATCCTGAGAGTCTCTTTCTGGGTTCTGTCTCTACAATATATCCTTGCTGGCTGTTTTGACAATATCTACTGGCAATTATCTATCTTAAATATTGATATGGAACCATTCCCCACAGTAGCTGCAATAGTTGTCACTTAAACACTACAGAGGAACATAGAATTCAGTACCAGTGGCATGCTATAAAAAGAAGCCTAATGTGGTCAGAACTGCCGTGGAAGACTGCGGGGATGCTGTGTGTACTAGGCTTGCTGGATTGGGCTCTCATCAAAGACTGTGCCCCCCAAAATATATGGTTATAAGTCCCAGGTACCTATATGAAAGTTAGAAAAATTCAGTGCAAACAAACTGCTTAAAAAAGGGTAGCCTGTCTAAAGGTGAAAGATTATGCATTACACCTCTGCGTTGCACACACCCACATATTATTATATTATGACACACTCTGTGCTGTTGTAAGCTTTCTAATGTAGCCACTCTACGCCAACAGGAAAGAGCTCTCCCATTGGCTTATTTACTCCAGCCCCCACGAGCGGCGGTAGCTATGTCAGCAGGAGGAGCTCTCCCACCGACAGGCCACTGTCCACACTGGCGCTTATGTCAATGTAATTTATGCCGTAAATTATGCCCACATAAACTGTAGTGTAGACATAACCTTTGGCTTTCCCAGCACAGTGTGCGTCGCTGCAGGTGCTTGGCTGTGGAATGGGCAAAGCTATTTAGATCATGTGGGTCCAGTTGTTATTATTTTGGCCTACTACTGCCAGAATTTTCCTGAGGAACACAAGCAAGAGAAGGGATATGGTGATTTTTGAACAGTTTATAACTCAACTAACCCTGAATGGAATTTCATCGGACAACGAACTCTAGCCCTAGAATTTCCCCCCTGCTGAATTTCAAAGGCCTGCTGCAAACAATGGACATATGAGAGCATCTCAAAAAATAAAAAAATAAAATTCAATTAAAAAACTTGTAACAGTTTTTTATAATAGAAAGTGTTAGACAATCGAAATATAGGATTGGTTCCTGCTCCCCAGATCTGCAGAGAAACTGTCATTAAAATTCATCTTCATTAGCAAGGAGGATAGTCCCTTTTGAAACGCTGCAAAAGGGCATGTTAGCTAGGACAGCAGCATAGGGCTTGGAAGTGGATTCTGGGTTGCAATGTGTTTTTACACCTTGTGGTTTCCCTTCTAGAATCATTCTTTCCATTAGGACACAAAGGCCTTTGTTTGACTTCAAAAGAAAAACACAGCTTTGCAAAGGGCAAGATCAGCCAGCATTGCTCATTTTAGTACCCAAAGCAGTGCACAATCCGGGCCTTTGTGAAGACTGCAAGAAGAACAACATATGTGAGCATTTAACTGGGAAATAAAAAGAAGTGCTGTGTCAACCACCCAGGATCTGCGATGCGTACGGATCAATTTCCTAAGCGAGTGCAGTTGCAAGTGAGTAATTAGCGAATGATTAGTAGAAGCATACACAGTGCTCACATTTAGTAGAAGCATACACAGTGCTCACAGTGCTCACATCCCGAATGAGAAGGGCATGTACAAGCAGAAGCAGTCCAAGGGACACTGTCCAGGAGATTAAGCCACATCTGTATCTCTTTTATAGCGTGGATGGGTTACAAAACCAAGTATAAACAGAAATATTGTTGTGCATTTTTAGTTCAGATTTTTTTCTTTAAACATTCCCCAGCAGACAGTGAGAGGATTGACATATGAAAGTGTGCAGGCAAATCAAACACATTAAACAGCAAAGGAGGACTATAAATTGTTTCAGTTTCCCTTGGGAATGGCTTGCTTTTAAAGCAGCCGCTCACCCCACTCTGAAAGGTGTTTTGCTGCCTTGGTTGTAACAAAGAGAATTTTGGACATTTATCGCATCCTGGAACTGTGCTTTTTGCCTGGGAAGGTACATAGTGGGGATACAAATGAAAGCTAATTTTTTTCAGTGGATAAATAGATCCAGTTGCTTTCCATATTCTTTCTGGTGTCCCCAGAAGGCTCTTTGTCCTTGTGTCTGCTGGAATTTTAAATGAGTGAACTGAGCCACTCCCTTTCTTTCCTCTCATCCAAGCACCACCACCCATATATCCTTTCTAAGCAGTTTAATTATATCATCTCAGGAGCTGGTCCTCCCTTTCAGAGAGGTTACCAAAAGGGGCGCCAATCTCTCTGTCATTCTGATCAAATTAAGGAGCTCTGTTCCTTATCTTCCTTTCAAGTAACAGGTCTGTGTGTGTACGAGTGTGTGGGGAGAGAGATTAGATATATACTTGTAGAAATTTACCATTTCACAATTGTCTTTCTTTCACAATTCTCGGCACACAGTGATTGAGTCACACAGTTAGAAGTCCTAAAGAGGTTGAATGAGAATAACCTCTCCTCTGCCCACTCAGAACTGTACTCAGTGGTGAACGGCAACTGGTATTTTGAGAGCCTCAATCAACTGCTGTTCCTTCCTAAGCTAATGGGTTGCCAATTAAAATGTACGCCAAAGCAAAACGAAGAACAATACATGCTGTATGTGTATCTAGCACAGCATTTCTCAAACTGGGGGTCCTGACCCAAAAGCGGGTCACAAGCCTAAGGTAGGGGGGTCGCGGTATTGTTACCCTTACTTCTGAGCTGCCTTCAGAGCTGTGCAGCCAGAGAGTGGTGACTGCTGGCCAGGAGCCCAGCTCTGAAGAAGTAAAGGTGGCATGGTATGTGGGGGGGGAGGTTGGTCACTTTGGGGAGGGGGGTCATCACAGCCTGAAATATTTTCCCAGCAAAAAAAGTTTGTGAACTCCTGCACATAAGCAGAAGAAACCCCATCAGCTCTGTTTGTCCCTCGGAAGCAGTGTTTCTTGATAATTCCTTTAGGGTAGGAAGTGCAGGGGGAAGGGGCAGAGGAGTCATTTAGGTAGCTGGCAGAAAACCAAAATCTCTCATCAGATGATTGGTTGGCTTGTCTGTTTGTTGGGCTGGACAAGCTTTATGATATGGGATTTAATCTAGACATTTTAAAATTAAATACATGGGGCCATATTGCATTCTGGGATCCTGTGGATTTCTGTCGATCCCAGCCGAGAGGCTGTGAAACAGGAGCATGGTAATGAGGGAGATATAAAAACCCCCTTCCCTACCTATCTCACGGCAGCCCATCTGTGGGTGCACGGCACAGTTTGTTGTCTGCTATATGGGCAAATCTAGGTAGGCAAAGAGACCACGGGGATGGCTGCTCTCTGTGGCATCAACCATCTACCACCTGTGCAGGGTATTCGCAGGGGCACTACAGACTGAATGGACATATCTGGCTCTAGATAGTAGAGAATCTTAGAGAATTCATGGGTTTAGGGGACTCGCTGAACCGTCAAATCTAGGAAGCTGCATAGAAGGGACTGACCTAGTGGAAGATCTGGGACTAAAAATCACACAGACTTTCCAGTCTCCTGTGCCAAAATTACTAGTGTAGGGGACAATATGGCCCCTGTTTTTGATGCATAGCTCAGATCTGGGACACTGACAAAACTGTATTGAACAATGTTGCCTGAATGATATTGATACATTTGAGGTGTTTGTACTGGGCCCAGTCATCTGCTCCCCTCTCCCCAGTCTGTGTGGGGAAGATACCGTCCACGTGTGGTTCTCCCCCTTCCACAAGGAAGAAGGGAGGTCAGGGGGAATGTCCACTCTTTTCCAGGGCTGGCTGAAGGACTGTGCATCATCCTCCTTCCAACCCTGCAGGAAATCCACTGAAAAGTCTTCCCCAGGAACCCTACTTCATGCCGTGTGGTGAGGTCTCAGGGGCAGCAGCAGGAAGCTAAGCCTTGGTGGGACAGCTCCATTGGAAGAGTGCTATCGGGCAGCCAGTTTTACCTGATCCAGTGTAGAGACACAGACCCTCCAAGCAGATAGGTAGCCTTTGGTTGTGCCCCTGGCTGATCCACTGACATCTGAGTTTCTGAGGGCAGGATCTTTGGCTAGTTCCAAGGGGTCAAACCTCAACCTTACCCCACTCCAAGAACATAAGTATCTGGGGACAACTCACTAGCTCTTCTTTCCTACCTCTCCCACACATTCTGCCATGGAATGGTGGTGGAGGGGGGCAATCTGGTCCAATTTATCTAGGCTTCTTCACAATTCATTGCCTGAAACATGAACAAGAGCATTTTAACTCAACCAAACCCAGATGTGCAAGGAAAGAGGGTAGGGTAGGGCAGGAGCAGGGAGTGGAGGCATGTGGGTTACATGTCAAGAGACAAATTCTTCCCTCTGTTACACCCATGCAACCCCACGGATTTCAGGGAGTGGGAGGGGTAACAGAATTTGACCCGAGTTATTTTTACTAAGACAAAATGTATTTTGGTTGTACCTCTTCCAATGACACAGCACAAACACTGCACCCTTCTACGACAGAGATGCCCTAAAAAGATCACACCACCATCTTGTCTGCTGCGGCAAGAGAATTGCTACAAATCAGGTGTGTTTGCTGAAATAAAATACTATATCGGGGTAAGGTATTTTTCTTGCACTGAGGAAGGTGGTGCTAGCTGCTAAAATAGGCAATATTTCTTTCCGTTATTTTGCAACTCACCAGCTTCTAGCTTCTCTATTTGTATATTATGGATGTTATTTATTGTTGCTGATTCTTCTTAATTGAGAGATAATAGTTAGTATCTCCCCACTTCATTGACTCCTCATCTCTTATAAAGTCTAATCAGAAAACTTCTCTCTTCACCCTTGCATATGTGGTGTCTCTTATTTTCTCTCTCTCTCTCTCTTTTGCTATTATATATTATCAGTATAGACTTTATTAGCCAATACCCAGTCTTAAAGGTCCTCACAGTAACACCAAATGCCCAGAGCATGTTTCCCCCCCCCCCACCTTTATGAAAGCACACCTTTTCTTGAGGAACTGATATTTATCAGACCCTCATATTGCCTATTTAGATGCACAGATTCTGTGATGAAGAATACTATAGAAATAGAAATGCCTATAACTAGGGAATTTTAAATATATGTATCCCTGAGCAATATTTCTGGGGTACAGCACGCACAAATGGCTAGAGAAAATAAAGGTGTATTGTAGCGAAGTGTCATTCTCCTCTACAAAGCTACAATGAACAATGGGGTCTTTTAACTCAGTAGCTCTTCAGTCGGTATATGTAGCGACATGTCTGTTGAATTTAGTGATCAAAATAATTTTTTGCTACTTTTTACTCCTATTAATCCGGCAGAGTCAATTAAAAAAGAGACAGACACCATTTCTGGCTTGTGCATCATCAACCAAACTGCTAACTAATTCTAACTGCAAGGCAAATTCTGCCCAGAGTTACATTATTGCATCTCCATTGAGCCCAACTAGCTGAAGCCTTGAAACTTCTTTTTTTAGTTGCTACTCAGTCAGGAAGTCCCCATCCCCATGCCAGGATGTTTGATGACTCACCATTCCCAGGAGCATGGCTGCTGTCTGTAGGGACAGGGTCGAAGGTGTGGCTGTGGAATGTCCAACTTCCTGTAGCTGCTGGAGAGGGCCACTTCCCCTTTGAACAGGAAGTAGCTTCTGCAGTTCTGCAGCTGTGTGTGTGGAGGTGTGTGGAGCCGACAGTCACTAAAGCTTATTTTTCTTGGCTTGGGCTCTTCGAACCCAGCTGGAAGTTTAATTGTTTATGCATGAGACAGTGGAATACAGCTCACTCTGCAGCAGTGACATTGAGTGTGTTGTACTGACAAGACATTGCCTCCAGGGGCAGTATGCACACCAGGGAAAGGCAGGTCCTGCTCCCACTGCTACTTTCCCTTGGGGGCTATGCCAAGCACTAGTTCCTGCTGGGAGCTCCCTAGAGCTGCTGATAGGCTGGTTCTATATAAAGAAGAGTTCAAGTCACACCCTGGATCCTCCCACCTGTGAGATGGGCTGGGTAAGGACCTACAGAGGCTACTTTCACCACTGGGAAGAGACAGTCTTGTGGAGCAGCTCCATGGCTGCTCTGTGGCCAAGGGAGGGTTTGTCCCCACTGGGACCCCCATGTGTCTGCACAGCACCCAGTCTGGCTACTCAGACTTGGCGAGGGTTTAGGATGTGCCGCTAAATGCAGTTCTCCACCATGCTTTCATATCTTGAAACGGAGAGGAAGCTGTAGCAAAGTGTGAAGGGTTTGACACCCTAGTCCTTTCCCAGGCTAAGACCCCCCCTGAGGGCTCTTGGATGAGGTAAATACATTGTGTTTTAAAACATGTTACCTAGCACATTCTTAAACAGTAGTGTAGATAGAGTTTCACACCTTTAGAAATGTGTTAGCTGGGTGTGGCCCATCACAGGCTTCCCCATCACATGTGCTCGTGTTTAAAAATGTATTAACTCACACATTTTTAACCAACCTCAATTTGCTTGTCTAGACATGACTTTGGAGTTTTGCCCGACTATGGTTCAGAAGCTCTGGCTTGAAATTTGAGCTCAAAACCTACAACATCTTTTGTCATGCTTTTAAAGAGCTTCTTGTGAAAAGAAAGTCGCCAATTATTTGCAGAACAAACCAAGCAGTGAATGCATTCCATCAGGGAATACATGCTAAAGAGGAGAAGTTTCATTTAGTAACAAATGGAAAAGGAGTACTTGTGGCACCTTAGAGACTAACCAATTTATTTGAGCATAAGCTTTCGTGAGCTACAGCTCACTTCATCGGATGCAACAAATGTTCTTCATTTAATTTCTAATAAATTTGCCTCAGGGTCTTTTTTTGAACTAACGGGTCATAAATAAAACAGTCTACATGTAATTTTCCAATCCATGTGGCCTCCTAAAAGCTCAAAATGTTTTGTTTCAGTACCGTTACATGATGCTGTCAGCCTGAATGAAATTATCATTATTCATCATACTCGTAATTCTTACTTTGTGGTTGAAATGTACACTTCGTAAAAGATGAGACAATGTGGTGAAAGTCTTATAAATACTGCATGCTTTTGTTGTCTTTAAAGATCCCATGGTATTTTTTGCAAGAATAGAGGTATAAGGCCAATGACTAGTTTTGGTAACTGCATTCTGTCTGCCTCAATCTGTCTCATAGTTTTGAGAATAAAGATGGTCTTATGGTTATGCTAAAGGGCTGAGACTTCTTAACTTCTGACAGCCTTTTCGAGTGACCTTTGGCAAATCACTAAAGTCCACATTTTCAAAAGTGACTAGTGATTTTTGGTGCTGCTATTTTTGGGTGCATCGATACAGTGCATGGGTAGGCATCCCACTGTGCAACTTGCCACCGTCCAGCGCATTGTCTTTTTGGAAGCTTTGACAACGCATGATGGGCCTGAAACAAGTCTCGCAGGGGTGACTGGGAGCATGGTCAATCAACTTTCCAGTTTGCTATGGTCTCCATCCTATAGTGGTATCTGTATCCCATAATTTTTGTGCATTTTTTCAAAATCTCTCAAATCTGCATGGCCCTCCTCTCTGTTCACCATCTCTGACAGAAGCATGGAGCCTGCACAGCTCTGCATTATTGTCATGAACGCTGCAAGCACAGGGCGCACGATCCTGCAGTATTGGCAGAGCTGCAAAGAACAACTGAATCAGTGGGGAGCATGATAATTCCTTCGAGGATAAATTGCTGTGGGACATAGCAAGAACCAATTCAAGGTTGTTGGTGGTGCTCATGGAGCAGCTGCGGATTGTGGACCACGGCTTCTGGGCCTGAGACACAAGCACTGACTGGTGCGGGTTTGGGATGCTGAGCAGTGGCTGCAGAACTTTTGGATATGCAAGGCCACAGTCCTGGATCTCAGAGTAGCAGCCGTGTTAGTCTGTATCCGCAAAAAGAAAAGGAGGACGTGTGGTTAGTCCCTAAGGTGCCACAAGTCCTCCTTTTCTTATTCCTGGATCTGTGTGCCGAGCAAGCTCCAGTGCAGGGAAACCAAAATGAGAGCTGTACTGACAGTGCAAAAGTGAGTGACGATTGCATTGTGGAAACTTGCAACGCCAGATTGCTGCCAGATGGGAATCAGTTTAGAGTCAGGAAATCCACGGACGGGGCTGTGTGCAGGGTCATTAATCGCCTGCTGCTACGCAGGACTCTGACTCTCAGCAATGTGCAGGACACAGTAGATGGCTTTGCAGCTATGGGATTCCTGAACTGCAGTGGGGTGATAGCTGGCACACATAGCCCTATTGAGGCACCAGACTACCTTGCCACAGAGTACAACAGAAAGGTTATGCAAGCAGTGGGGAATCACCGGGGATATTTCGTCAACATCAATGTTAGCTGGCAGGGAAGGTGCATGACACATGTACATCTTTAAAAATACAGGACTGTTCAGAAAGCTACAAGCAGGGACTTTCTTTCCTGACTGGCAGATTACCTGTGGGAATGCTGAAATGCCGATAGTGATCCTGAGGGACCCAGTCTGCCCCTAGTTCCCCTGGCTCATGAAGCCGGCCACCAGCCACCTCGACAGCACCAAGGAACGCTTCAGCTACAGGCCCAGCAGGTACAGAATGACAGTTGAATGTGCTTTTGGTCATTTGAAGGGTCGCTGGCATTGTCTACTCACAAGATTGGACCTCGGTGACAAAAATATCCCACTGGTTATAGCTGCCTGCTGTGTCCTGCAGAATATCTGTGAAGCAAAGGGGGCAAAGTTTCTGCTGGGGTGGAGCGCAGAGGTGGAGCGCTGTCTGCTGAATTTGAATAGCCAGACACAAGGGCTATTAGAAGAACTCGGGGAGGCTTTAAAAGAGCACTTTAACAGTGAGTAATGTGTGTTGTTGTAGTGTGCTCTACCTGCCCTAGTTCTTTTGTGGCCTGGTAGGAATTGTTTGATGCTTGCTGTACATGTAGGAAATAACATTATCAATGCACCTATTAATTTTGTTTGTGATGGATCATATGACTTGTGGGACACTGTGCAGTAACAAGTAATTGGTTGCTTTCAGAACTGCTGAGCACTTGGAAGCATATGTTTTAATAAAGATGAATTATGTTCCAAATAATAAAATTTTATTCTGTAACATCTGTGCAAAAAAACCTGTGCCATCTTAAAAATAAAACTTCATAAATTAATAGAACAGAACTTATCAATGGGAAAGAACAGGCACGTCCATTTCAGCTACACATTCACCAACCATGGCTTTCACTGATCAGTGTATGTAAAGCTGTGATTGTCTTTAATGTCCCCCAGGGTGGAGTGATGGGGTAGTGCAGAGACCACTGATGCCACGTGGAATGTTGATGGGGGTTGTAGGGAGGTCCCAATATTGACTTCCCAATGAACAGCAGTGGGAGGTGAGCCGGAATTGTTGAACTTTCAGGTCCACCAGAGTCTGCATCATCTGTGTTTACCACCTGAGAAGCCCCATTATGTCCTGGTGCATCTTCCTCTCCTTTTCCAGTTGGGACTCCTGGGCCTTTCTCCTCTCCACTCTCTTATTCTCCAGGTTGTCTACAGTGTTCATCCTCCAGGCTCTGTGCTCAGGGTCCAATAAAGCACTCTTCTTTCTCCTCCTTATCTGGCTCAGGTGTCCTGTGGATGTGGATGGGGAGACCATAAAGGCTGCAATGAGTAAGATGGCTGCAGATAAAACACACAGAGGTACCTCTGTCAGTCTATTCACTATGGAAAGCAAATCTTAAGACACCAAACTCATTCCCATTGCTCCTCTAAAGTTTTAGGCACTACATTCTCACTTTTGCTTGGGATTGCTCATGCACAGTGAAACTCACAGCACCAGCTATGGTGAATATGGCCCGCCAGGGGTTGGGGAAATGAGGAGGGAATTGCTTGGTTGAATGCATCTAGTGGTTTAGGGTAATGACACTGAATACTGGCACCAATTTCCAAAGGCAGTGGTGATTTTAGCTGATATCTCACTCCTGAGGGTCACAAAGGCAGAGAGAGGTCAGCTGCCGCTGGCATCCCGAAGCCCCCTGGGCCCATATGCTGCTAGCCTGGGTACTGCAATGGCACCTGCTGAAGTTATCACTGAGTGGTATGGGAAAGTATCCTACCGCAGAGGTAGAAATAAGGCAGCCCTCCCCAGAAATCCCCTTGGCAGAGGATTGCAGAGTATCTCCAGGAAAGTTTCATTGAAATCTCTCAGGAGCATTCAAGGGACATCACTGTGGACATAAACTGCTCCGCATGGCCACCCCTGCCTAACTCTAGAGGAGAATGAAAAGCAGATAGCAACTCTACCTCTCTTGGTTGTACCACACTCAGTACCTATTCTAGCACAAGTAAATTAATGAAAAGTCAAGAGATTGTGACCTGCTACTCTGGGGGAGCATCTCTATAACTGAAAATTTATCTACACTCTTACCCAAGGTTCCTTCCCCTGCATCGGGCTCCCCTGTGCTTGACTGGCTGGATTGCAGTGGAGTCAAAAACAGGTCCTGGCTCACTGCACAGCTGGACTCCCCAATCGCCTGTCTCCCATACTCCTCCTCCTCTTCCTCATCCACCACTTCCTCCTCCTCATCATCATTCATGGTAGGGGCCTGTGGCTCAGGCTCCTTGGAAGTATCCCAGATGCTGTGGCGGTGGTGATAGTTTGCAGCTCTTTGTAAAAGTGGCAGGTCTGCGGCTTGTCAACAGATAGCTTGTTGGCCTTCCTGGCCTTCTGGTATGCACGCCGCAGCTCCTCGGCTTTCATGTGGCACTGCTGCTGGTCCCTGGTGTACTCCTTCTTGTCCATCCCCTGGGCAATTTGCTCGTAGATGTTGACATTTCTACAGCTGGTTCGAAGCGGTGCCTGCACAACCTTTTCTCCCCAAAAAGCCCAGGAGATCCAATATCTCCTGTCTTCTCCAGGCAGGAGCACACCTGGAGTGTGTATCTGGCGTCGTCAGCTAGGCAGTTGCACTCAACGATGGAGAACTGCTAGGTGTGCTCACCAAGCCGGGCAGTCAGGAAAAGGCATTTCAGAAATCTGCAGGGCTCTAAAGGGCGGGAGGGCTTCCAGTTTCCATGACACCTGGGCACTGGAGTTCACAATGGCAACCAGAGTGGTCAGTGTGAGGGGCCAGTTAGGGTCAACGTAAGTAAGCATCTGTGTCAACCTAAGTACATCGACCGTGGGTCTATGCCGCTCAGAGAGGTGGTGTTACTGTGTCAATGTAAACAGAGTGCTTACAGAGATGGAAGATCAATTTTAGTGTAGACACATAGAAAACCAGGTTGACGTAAACTGCCTTGCGTTGATCTAACTTTTTAGTGTAGACCAGGCAAGAGCCTTTTAAGTTTACACTTGTGTACATTGGGATTTGATCGTAGCTGAGTTACTGAGCTGGTAATGGAAATGGTGGAATTTTTTATTTTGATTTGCTAACCTTGGACAGACTCATGATGTCCGATTTAATAGGGAGTCATCTTTAAAGCTACTGGGTCAAAATCAGTGTTGATTTAGGGCCAATTTTGGTTATTATCTCTATTGTCTACAACAGGAGTAAGGAGAACTCAGATGAGTAGGAGCTGCTGCAGTATTTGACCCTTACATTTTGTGTAGTCAGTCAGATGGCGTGTCATTCCCGGTAACAACTAATCATCATCTCTCCCTTGTGTTGAAACAAGTAAATGCAAACAAACCCCCAAACCCTATTTCTGAATATAAAACAAGGAATAAACCAAAACAAGGTATTTGTATTTGTTTACTGGGTGTTTATATTTTGAATCCAGAATCACAAGACCATGTGCTTAATTAAGGGCACGTGGTTGCAGTCCTTGTTCATACAGTCAGTTCTAGTACGCTGTGGAAACAAGTTAATTGCTTTGAGCTTGCATGAAAGTGGGTACAAAGCGGTGAGCTCAGCATTCACAACATATGACTTTAAAAACATTCCAGGGTCATCCCACAGTTTGAAAGTGTTACACGTGATTCAGGACAGAGCTGCCTGATCCAGACTTTTTCTTTCCTTTTGATATTCATTCCACTCGCTGTTGCTATGTGAATGTGCACTCAGCCTTAGAGCCCAGAAGGATATATACCTTCAAATGCAATCAGCGGCTATACATTATCTGTCTTCTTACTGACGTTAGACAGCAACTGTGCCATTTTGCTGGCCTTCCTTATAAGATCTAAGTAAAGACTGAATTCTACTTGTTTCTGAATTGTAGTCAGATGTTCTCTATAACTGATAGGCACCTGCAAGCTTGTTTCACCTGATTTCAAACCCACTCAAACTTTATGGGTTCAAAAGTTCAATTTAAAGGCTACTAGGATTCTGATAAGGAGAGACCATGCAGGGGGAGGAAGAGGGAGACATTCTGATATGGGTCATACATGTGCCAGCCCAGTTTTTGAGGAGCGTTCTTCAGTTCCTAATTTACAGCACTGGCTTCCATCTAGCTAGAGAAACATATTTTAAAACAGAATTGGAGCAGGAGAGCGAATGGTTTTGCAAAGTCAAATAACAGACTAAGTTAATCACAAAATGTCAAACTCCGCTCAGTCTGTTCATCCCTTATGCATGGAATGATTCAGGGGTGGCAAAATGTTAGCCAGAAACCAGCACTGCAGCCAACTATTTAGCCTTTGGCAACCACAGTTCCCAATACGAATTGCTCAGAGTAGCCTGATGTATCAGATCAAGAGGGAGCATTGCATGCTGGGCCATGTAGTCTCCATGGATCATACAAGTGTGTTGAACAAGGTGGTTGCAAACTGCTACATTTTACACAAATCAAGAAAAGCCCTCGGGCTTGTGGCAAGTTGCCTGTACAGCCCTCAGCTGAGTAAAGCACGAATGCCCCTCAGACATGTCTGCTGTGGCAAATGCTGCTCAGTAAATTCATCTCATCACCAATGATTAATGAGAATCTCAGCTTTCATTTTTAATAAAAGAAATGTATAGCCTTGATGGTTGCAGAGTAAAGCTTGGAAATGTAAAGCCCTATTGCCCGGAAGCCAAATAAAGTCCTCAACATTTATTATTGTTTTAAAATCTTATGATTTTTAAGTCAATCTAATGACTTTTGGGGGCTTGCCTCATGAATTTTGAACATTTGCCATTGACAATACTGCATCTGGTTCCATAGGTTTGAATTTAGATGAGAGGGTGAATTTAAACAACTTTTAATATATTTAAGAAGTAGCAAAATAATTGGGTTTTGTATCTTTTATAGAACCAGCTTTGAGGGATTTTAAGCTCTGTGATGGAGGGCACACTAATGCAGGATAGGCTAGGCGGGGGGAAGTAAACATGAGCTCAAGTTGCAAAGTCTGGATCATATTCAAGCATGCCCAAAGTTTGGGAGACTTTAGATCCAGGGTTTCTGCCCATTACAGCACTAGAGGTTGTAAGGATACACATACTGTTTCTTTAAAAGTTTACCAGGCAGCCTGGCAGAACAGGCTGGGGAAGCTTCTACAATGAAGTGGAAAGAGAAATGGGGTAGCTTTGGGAATAATACCCCTTTCCTCTGTCTAATAAAGTTCAGTGTTAGATGAAAAGTAACTTTCTGTTATTCTTAAGTATTATCACATCACAGATACCAAGATGATGTTCAGATCTGGATCCAAAGTTTCTCAAAGTGTGCTCAGGACATGAAGCATTTGCTTCAGGCTCAATCTTAGAAGTTTAATCACATAGATTCTATTCCCTACATAGCAAAACTGGCTGTGAGGCAGTTGTCTTGGTAAAATGCTCAAAGACTTCCTTATTAAACTGCATCTGCCACTTCAGCAAAAGAGCATATTGAAGGAGAGTGACCTTAAAGACAAATATATAAAAATCATCAGCACAGGATCTCTTCCTCTACAAATGTTTCAGATTTGACCAAGACTCATGCTCCCAGACAGAAAATGACTTCATCCCACTTATAAATTCTGCTGAATTAGTCAGATAAACAGGCCAAAAGCAGTTTACAAACTGGAAATGAGTACTTTTGTCCGGATATGAGTAATGAATTAATTTCAGGCAAGCATCAGGCAAATCTGTGACAGCAGCAAAGCAGCAGGGGAAAAGGAGGGCGGAGCTGATACAGCAGGAGGCAATCTGTAGTGTTATTTATTTATATTTTTAAATTGAGGTCAGCTTCCTCGATCCAAAGCTGCAATGGATGATTTCTAGAAGGACAATTGATCTGTGTGGGTGCATGTCAACATCACCGAGGGATCCATAGACAGCAAGGGAAGGTTCTATTACACCATAATTCCCAGTTGATAGGGTGTCTCTCGAGAGTGGAATTTCACTTCAACATATATCAGCAAAGCTCTAATATACTGTACATCATGTATAGGTTAGCTGTTCAAAATTACAACTGTAGCACTATTAATAAGCACATGGAAACACCCAGAGTTACTCATGCAGTGACTAATCATTTTTCTGGTTTCAGAATAGCAGCCATGTTAGTCTGTACCTGCAAAAAGAACAGGAGTACTTGTGGCACCTTAGAGACTAACAAATTTATTAGAGCATAAGCTTTCGTGGGCTACAGCCCACTTCATCAGATGCATAGAATGGAACATATAGTAAGATATATATATATACATACAGATAAGTTGGAAGTTACCATACAATCATTTTACTGCTGCATGAATGTAAAGAGTGTGTAGGGTTTGTTTGTTTTTAATTAAATGCACAATGGTCTAACTGGAAAAAATGATACTAAACTTTAACTTTTACTCAGCCTTGTTTACAGCTGGCACCAGTAACACGTCCACTCCCACTTTTAACACTAGAATTGCACTGATTTATAAGTCAAAAAAAAAAAAGGAAGGATGGTCTTGTGGTTAAAGTCCAGGAGACCTGGGAGCAATTTTGGGCATTGCCACAGATTTCCTGGATGAGCTTGTGCTTCAGTTCCCATCTGTAACATGGAAATAATAAGTCTACCCTTTGCTGGTCTGTCTGTATTTAGATTGCAAGTTCTCTGGGGCAAGGACCGTCTAGTTTAATGTGTTTGTTCAGTGCTTATGGCAATGAAGCCCCAGTCCAGGTTGGGGCCTCTAGGCCAGGGGTTCCGAAACTTGTTCCGCCGCTTGTGCAGAGAAAGCCCCTGGTGGCCCAGGCCGGTTTGTTTACCTGCCGCATCCGCATGTTCGGCCGATCGTGGCTCCCAGTGGCAGTGGTTTGCTGCTCCAGGCCAATGGGAGCTGCTGGAAGCGGTGTGGGCCGAGGGATGTACTGGCTGCCACTTCCAGCAGCTCCCATTGGCTTGGAACGGTGAACCGCGGCCACTGGGAGCCACGATCGGCCAAACCTGCGAACGCAGCAGGTAAACAAACCGGCCCGGCCCGCCAGGGGCTTTCCCTGCACAGGTGGCGGAACAAGTTTGGGAACCACTGCTTTAGGCAATACTTAATACAAGTAATAATCATGTCCTACATTTCCGGAATTCCTGAGTCCACCTTTAGCGCTAAGCATTATTGTTAACCTGCCTATATTTTTACGTTCCTTGCCTCAAACAGCAGCATTCTATGGAAGGCACTTAGTGCAGTTTGTTAGGTGGTATTTAGACATATTTCAAGTCCGCAAGGCACTACTGACACAAGAGACAGAGTGGGTTAGTGGATTAAATAAAAATGTGGACAGTAGGAACATCTGTGTTCTAATCGTAGCGCTGACACTGATTTGGAGCCTGATACAAGTCCAAGCCCATTGAACTCAATGGGAGTTTTACCATTGACTTCAGTGAATTTTAGATCAGGCCCTTAACCTATTAGTGCTTCATTTCCCCCCTCCTCCATTCCCTGAGCCATTTAGAGGATTCATTAGTTAATGTCTGTAAAGGCAGGTTTCAGAGTAGCAGCCCTGTTAGTCTGTATCCGCAAAAAGAAAAGGAGGACTTGTGGCACCTTAGAGACTAACAAATTTATTTGAGCATAGGCTCACGAAAGCTTATGCTCAAATAAATTTGTTAGTCTCTAAGGTGCCACAAGTCCTCCTTTTCTGTTTGTAAAGGGCGATCTAAATACCTGCTCCAGGTCTACACTCAAAAATTAAGTCGACCCAGTTATGTCACTAAGGGGTGAGAAAAATTCACCCCCCTGAACGAGGTACCTAAGCCGACCGTACCCCCAGTGTAGACAGCAGTAGATTGATGAAGAATTCTAGCCACCACCTCTCAGGGAGATGGAATAACTACTCGATGGAAGAATCTTCAGCTGCAGTGTCGCTGCTTTGCTGCTGTAGTGTTTCAAGCGTAGATAAGGCAAGCTCTAAGCATTATGACTTCTCGCAATCAGAACACAATAGGTAGGCGAGAGAACCTGGTCAGTCCTTTGCTCAGGAAGGAATTGTGTACAATTTCTCTTGGGATTTAAAGTCTTTCTGTATAGCTATATAGATATAGATACATAGAATCAGAGAAGTGTAGCATTGGAAGGGATCTCAATAGGACATCAAGTCCAGTCCCCTCCACTCAAGGCAGGACTACGTAATAACTAGACCACTCCTGACAACTGTTTGTCTAACCTGTTTTTAAAAACCTCCATAACTGTTAGCAATTCATCTTAATAAAACAAAGTTTATGACATCTCTAACTTACTTTAAACAACTAATGATAGGATTGCCTGTTAGGCCTCCAGCTACTTGGGCAATGAAACAGACAATAACATCTGTTATATTGCAGGTTAAAAGTCTTTGTGATAAATACTGCCACTGCAAGTGAGAGCCACCCACACATAGAAGTGGGGGAAGGATGGTATTGCATGCACATTAGTTATAAGAGACAGACTGATGGTGGGGGCTGGACGGATCTTGCTGTGCAGGTGCTGAGAGTGCCCCTGGCTAGGACGTGTAGCACACTGCAGTATAAATACTAATTAGCTCCATAGGGATTGTGGTACACTAGTTTGTATGGCAACTTGCGTAAGTCTCTAGCACTCTTCTGAGCCCTAGGTAGGCCTCTTGCTGTGAACTGGGGCAGCGGCAGAAAGAGACTCCTCAAAGCCTTGTCAGTGCTCCTCTGTAGCATAGGGCAGGATTTGGCCTTTTGCATAGGTTAGATATTGCATCTTCACATAGTAAATACTTCCTAATTTGGACTTCTGAAATTACTGTTTTCTCTTGCAATCCATCTTCCTGCCCAGAAAAACATCATAAACCACTATGATATTCTCAGCCTTACAATGAGTAATAAATCCCATCCTTACAATGGACAATATACCTTGGAATGTTGGCCCATTGTGGGTTTTGATTCCCAGGGTTTCAGTTCACATGGGTTTGCACCCCTTACATTGTGGATGCATCTTTCCATCTATTTTCTGTCTGTCTCAAGTATTTCTGAAGTGCTTCTAACCATGTGTAACCTAAATTTCAAATAAACTGCAAAGCTCAAAGTGAAACTCAAATGAAATGACCAACTTTTGCCTTGTTTTCATCCCAAACTCAGCAAAACTTTCAATGAGCCTGGTTAGTAATAAAACCTGAAACCAAGAGACGTTCTCTTGGTTTCATTGCAAATGTTGCCAAAGCTTTGCCCAGTTCTAGTCTGACCTCCGGTTTGTTCCACTGAATCTCTTCAAGCTGCAGGACCCTTCCCCAGGAAGCACAGAAGCAGAGCAGACTGAAGAACTCTTAAGCTCTGCATGAAGATGGACTGAGCCACAAAGTCCAGATCCTGACCCAGACTGGAATTTTCCCAAAATTTGGGTGTTTATGAGCTGGGGGTTTATTTCAGGCTCATCTCTATGAAGGATTAATCCCTTGGGAAAATAGTCCTGTCTACCTTTTCCTTCCAGTGTTCTCGTTCTTATTGCATAGTTTTAAAAACTGATGAGCTATATAGATGTTCTGGCATGATCATAACAAATGCAGTGAGATTCAGTGGGGCAGTGCATTGTGCTCACCTCTTATTTTTGAAGGTTTGGATTCAAAATAGGCTCAAGTTCCAAGTGAACGGATTTGGATGGCTTCATTAGCTTCCAGGTCTCAAACTATAAAATGAGTACAAAGACGGTAGAACTACTATGTTCAATGTAAAAGACCATGGAAATGCACTAAGCAAACATGTCCATATTTTAAAGTTGTTACCTTTGCTGGTTTTGGCCAGTGCGGGGGAAATGATGTGATGAGGATATGACCTTTGCATCAAATAATATTATTGTTAGGAGTACTTTTTACAAACATTAACTAATTAATATTCACAACAACGTTTTGTTGGTAAGTATTGTAATAAACCTGCATCAACCTAGCCTTAATAGTTGTCTTTATGCTGCACAACATAGTTACCTGGAACTGTTCAGTGGAAGTGGGGATAGAATTCGAGTGTTCTTGTTCCAGAAGCAAAACCCCCTTCCATTTGAGGCACCGGTGTGCTGGTAGCAGCATAAAGACTATGGCCTTGTCTACATTTGTGGTGGCATGTACTATGTAGCATATGTGTAGCTACACCACAGTGAAAGGCTCTGGCATGGGGGAAGCAGAGAGGAAAAGCTTCCGCAGAGGGGCCCTACACTGGAGCCTTTCCCTGCTCCCTTCCCCCACCTCTCACGCTGGAGCCTTCCTCTGCAGTGGGGCTCCAGAAGCATGACACTACTAAATGTAGATGTGTAGATGTGGGAGGCACTACTAGGGCGTATAGAGACCCATACAGGAAATACATCCTAAGGTTCTGGCATGGCTTTCCTGTACTTGCCTAAGCAGTTCCTCACTGTCTACACATTTATTTATACCTATGGTAGCAGGGCATGCAGTGTCCGTATTCTACACGCCGCTGCAAGTTTAGATCTACCCCATGGCATGCAACTGAGCAGTTCCGAATTGTACACACACACACACACCACACACCATAGCTTGCATTATTAGGCTTATTTTACAGATCTGAAAACCGATGCAGAGAATTTAAGGGAGCCAGTTTTAAAGCTCAGTTTAGAACTCAGGAGTTCCTGGCTTTTGTTCTGCTGTTCAGACAACTACGCACCATGAGGACACTTTATTATTATGTTAGTATTTCATAGTATTGGCTAGTGCAGGATGCAGAACAGATACATTAAAATCAGGACTCCTCTTTGAAATAGTAAACAGCATGTCTCACAGCAAACCAGAGAAACCAAAGTAGCTCAAGCCTGTAACAATTTAAACCTACTCCATTGTGGACTTGTGGACATCATAAATCTAATACCCACAAATATGGTATTTATTGGCAATCTTTACTCAACAGAGCCCAGGCTGTTACTTGCAGAAACAGCTCCCTGAGGGGGTGCTGGCAGATGTTTCTGTGGCATGGAGCATTTGTAACCCCCACTACTCTGCCTGGACCTAGCTACAAAGGTGTTATAGCCAGTGGTGAGCTGGAGCCAGTTCGCACTGGTTCACTCGAACCGGTTGTTAAATTTTGAAGCAGTTTTAGAACCGGTTGTTAACCTGCTTCTGTGCAGGGGGTGCTGAGGCTTTGATGGGCTCCAGCCAGGAAGTGACGTAATTCCTCCTCTGGCCACCGGGGGCACGGTGCTGGGGGGTGGGGGCATGTGAGCGGGGGGCATGTGAGCTGCTGCCTGGCCCTGGGCACAAGCCCTGTTGCTGCTGCTGCTCCCCGGACCACTGGCCCTGGGGATCCCGCTGCTGCCTGGCGGGTCCCCAGCTGCTCTGCTGGGCCTGGGCTGCGTCCTGCTGCTCGGACTGCTCGGAGCCGCTCTCCCCGTGAGCACCCACCACCCTGCCCGCAGCCAGCCCCTGTCTCCAGCCACCCTCTGCACCCCCTGCCCGCAGCCAGCCCATCTCCAGCCACCCTCTGCACCCCCTGCCTGCATCCAGCCCCTGCTGCACCCCCTGCCCTGCCCGCAGCCAGCCCCTGTCTCCAGCCACCCCCACACCCCCAGCCCGCAGCAGCCCGTCTCCAGCCACCCCTGCACCCCCTGCCCGCAGCCAGCCCATCTACAGCCACCCCCGCACCCCCTGCCCGCAGCCAGCCCCTGCCGCACCCCCCTGCCCTGCCCACAGCCAGCCCCTGCTGTACGCACCCCCTGCCCTGTCTCCAGCCACCCCCGCGCCCCCTGCCCACTGCCAGCCCCTGCCGCACCCCCTGCCTTGCCCGCAGCCAGCCCCTGCCGCACGCACCCCCTGCCCTGCCCACAGCCAGCCCCTGCCATACCCCCTGCCCTGCCCGCACCCCCTGCCTGCAGCCAGCCCTTGTCTCCAGCCACCCCCGCATCCCCTGCCTGCAGCCAGCCCTTGCCACACCCCCTGCCCTGCTCGCAGCCAGCCCCTGTCTCCAGCCACCCCTGCACCCCCTGCCTGCACCAGCCCCTGCCGCACCCTCTGCCCTGCCCGCACCAGCTCCTGCCGTACCCCCTGCCCTGCCCGCAGCCAGCCCCTGTCTCCAGCCACCCCCGTACCTCCTGCCCTGCCTGCAGCCAGCACTGCACCCCCTGCCTCCAGCTAGCCATGCCCCACACCCCTGTCTGCAGCTGGCCCTACGTCCACTGTTGCCTTGCAGTTCCCAGGGCAGTAACCCTGCACACCTGCTTCAATGAGGGGGGCATGGAGCAGCTGGGACCCACACATGTGCACACCCTAGGGTGACCAGACAGCAAGTGTGAAAAATCAGGACAGGGGGTGGAGGGTAATAGGAGCCTATACAAGAAAAAGACCCCAAAATCGGGACTGTCCCTATAAAATCGGGACATCTGGTCACCCTAGCACACCCCCAGGGTGTGGCGGGGACCCACACATGTGAAACGGAGCTCATTTCTGGTTGAGGCCCATCTTTTTAAAAAAGAACTTTAGGCAGGGTTAACATACATCTGTATTTTCCCAGACAGGTCAGGCTTTTTGGTTCTTAAATCGCCTGAAAATACGGACGTATGAACCCTGTTGGTACAAAAAATACATACTGGGGCACATCCCTTAAATCAGAACTTTTTATAGGGAACAGGTTGTTAAGATTTTGGCAGCTCTTCACTGGTTATAGCCCAGTCTTGTTCCCATTGAAATAAATTGGAGTTTTGCCATTGACTTCAATGGGAGCACAAGCAGACCATGTTTTAGAGTACAGATGTGATATTTTGAAATTCATAGTCTTTCTGTCATACTGGTTTTGCTTTATTTTAAACTGATACTTGTACATGATACTCTTTCTACTTTCTACAACAAGATTTCACTATTATACACATTAATTTTTCAACATTTCCTACAACTACTGAGCTTTGGACCCTTTTATAAATTGCCACTGTACCCCACCTGTATCCAGTAGGTGAACTGTGAGAAAAAGGTTCTTGTGCGGGGAAGAAAAGTGTGGGGTCTGAGAACCCTGAAGCTGGGTTTCTATTTTCAACTATTCCACTAGTTCACTATATTTTGGTCATTTCTTGGGACTTGATGCTAAAGTCCTTGCTCATGCTAGTAGCCCCACTGACTTTGTTGCCAGCTTAGACCCTTGATTGGCATTGCATCACACCTATCTACAATTGGAAGGAAAGATGGTCCTGTGGCTAGAGCACTAACCTAGGATTTAGGAGATTAGAATTAAATCTCTGCTCTGCTACAGACTTCCTCTATGGCCTTGGGCCTGGGCAGGTCAGTTAGGGCTGGTCTACCCTGAAAATTCATAGCAGCATAGCTGCGTCTCTCAGGGGTGTGAAAAATCCACATCCTCAAGAGACCTAGCTATGCTGACCTAAACCCTGGTGTAGAAAGTGCTATGTTGACATAAGAATTCCTTTGTCAACCTAGCTACTGCCTTTCAGGGAGGAGGATTAACTACAGCAATGGGGGAACCCCTCTCGTCCTTGTAGTGAGTGTCTGCACTGAAGCGCTACAACAGCACAGCTGCAGCTGAGCTGCATAGCAGTTTAAGTGTAGACATAGCCTTACTCTCTGTACCTCAGTTACTCCATCCATAAAATGGGGATAATAGTACTCCTCTACTTCACAGGGATGTTGTGAAGATCAATACATTAAAGATTGTGAAATGCTCCAATATAAGTAAATATATAAAGTGATTTGTAAGAGTTTAAATATAATCAGCTAAATTCACATAAAATATGATTGTTAATCTGTGTCATGAGCAAATTCCATCACACTGTTCTGTCTGCCAGAATGCTTCACTTCCTGTCCTAATCTGATTATGATATCACCATGCACTGTTAAACGACTAGTGGCCTGCTGGGTGACCTTGGGCAAGTCACGTCACTTCTGTCCCTCAGTTTCCACATCTGTAAAATAGGAAAAATGATACTGACCTCCTTTGTAAAATACTTTGAGACCCACTGATGAAAAGTGCTGTATAAGAGCTAGATATTTATTTTTATTATTATTGCATTTCACACCCAAATTGCTGCATTTCAGAGATGGGCAAAATGATCCCTGTTTATAGCTTTTATTTATTTATGTGGAACAGCATTTCCAAATGCTTTAGGATTATTATGTATAGGGCAGCTTCAGTGTGGGTTCATTGGTTCAGTTGCACCCACAGAAACTGCACACATGCCTCTGCAGGCATTGCGAGCTGGCTTATGGGGTCACAGGACCACTCAGGTTTGGCCTGGTTTCCCCTCCACCCTGTGGAACAGAAGCTACTGCTGTGGGGTGAATGTGGGGTCAGTTTGCTCTCCAGCCTTCCCCCTCCTTCTGGGTCCTCCCCTTCTCACAGGCCAGGATTAGTGCCTGGGTGAAGAGAGTTACAGCAAGGGTCAGTGTCCCATGGCAGTGTAGTATAGTGCATATATTGAATCAGGATGCTACATTCACCACTGAATAAGGATTCAAACAAGAGCTGGGCAATCTAAAGCCAGGGTCCCTGCCTGAGGAAATGTATGGTTTAAGGAAACTTTTGAATGAAGGGTCCTCTAGAAATTAAACCTATTTTATTCCCACTTGACATTTTGATTTTCCCTTTGAAATGGGGGAAAAGAAGGATTTAAAAAATAAAGCTTAAAAAAACATTTTAAACATCAAGGAATACATTAGAGAACCAGAGCACTGGATCTGACACTGA
The DNA here is from genome assembly GCF_965140295.1 of Lepidochelys olivacea. Lineage (NCBI taxonomy): Eukaryota > Metazoa > Chordata > Testudines > Cheloniidae > Lepidochelys > Lepidochelys olivacea. The sequence goes on from NC_140412.1 coordinate 16,011,974, forward strand.
GGACATTTGCACCCTGGGCCCAAACCAGAACACTGAATCTGAACACCACTGAACATGGGGGAAGTCAGGATCCAAACTGTGCGGGCTGGGCCTATGAGGAGCAGGGACTAGAGATTCACGAAGAGGACCGAGGCTTGTCTACATTTACAGCGCCGCAGTGGTACGGCTCCACCACTCTAGCGCTCACCCTGATCTACACTACACACTTACGTCGATTTAATGACGTCACTCAGGGGTGTGGAAAATCCACCGACCTAACCCCCCGCTGTAGGCAGCGCTCTGTCGACTTATCCCATCCCATCGACACGGCTACCACCCTCTCGGGGAGGTGGATTAGCTACCCTGACAGAAGCTCTCCCCTAGGTGTAGTTCGTGTCTTCACTAAGTGCTACAGCGGCACAGTCACGTGTAGACAAGCCCTCAGCGAGGATGCCACCTATGCCGATGAGGAGCTTCTCCTGTCCGGGCCGGTACTCCACCCCACGGGGAGGTGGTAGCTACGTAGGCGAGAGAAGCCCCCCCAGTCGACATAGCACTGTCTGCACCGGGGTCTAGGTCAGTCAACTGTGTCACTCGGGGGGTGAGTTTTGCCACCTCTGGTGAGGGCCAGGCGTGCCCTGCAAGCAAGCCAGGCGACGAACGCCCCCTGCGCCCATCTCGCCGGTGGGGCGCTGGCAAAGGCACCCCCCGCTCGCGGGCTGCCGATGGTGTCGGGCCAGGGGGCAGAAACATCGGGGCCTGCGGGGCTGGCTGGCTGGCTGGCAGCCGAAGGGTGGTTTTGTGGCTGTCCCTGGCCTGGCCTGAGGGGCCCAAAGCGGCAGGCGGGGCCCAGCTCCCCGCAGCCTCAGCTCCAGCCGGGCGAGCCTGTGACGGGCCTGGGGCCGTGGGGCGGAGGCTGCTCGCCCGGGCCTGTCACGAGCCAGGGCAGCGTCCCTCAGCTTCCGCCTGGCAGCGCGGGCCCGGGGGGGGGGGGGGCCGGGGCGGGCGGGGTCTGCGCCAGCCCCGCCGCGCTCCTCGCCCCGCCCGCGGACAGGCGGGGCCCCGCGCAAGAGGCGGGCGCAGGTAGCGCTGGAGCGGGGCGGGGCCGGAGCGGGATAAATAGCTCGCGAGCCGGGGCTCGGACCCAGACGCGGTCGGGGCGCTGGGTGACGGGGAGCGGAGCAGAGCCCTGCTACCGAGACGGACGGACGGACGGACGGACGGGGGCGGCTGTGGCTGTGGCTGTGAGGGTGAGCGGCGCTAGCCCGGCTCCTGCCTTGCTCGTCCGCGGGCTGCCCGGGAAACCTCGTGAACAAGGGGCCGACCATGCCCGCCCCCCATTTCTCCCCCCAGGGGACGGGGGTCCTTCTTCGGCCCTTGCCGGCCCCCCGTATTTCTCCCCCCATACCCAGGGCAGGGAAACGGGGGGGTGCTTCGGCCGTTGCCGGCCCCTTCCATATTGCCCCCCAGACCCTCCTGAGGGTAGAGGAAAGGGGGTTCCTTTGGCCGTGCCCCTCCTTCTCCATGTTTCTCCCCCCCCAGGGCAGGGGAGGGGGGCCCTTGGGCGCGCTTGGCTCTCCATTGCGTGCAGGGAAGAGGGGGCCCGGTGGGCTTAATTTGGTGCTGCTGTCCGGGGTGCAAGTGCCCTGCCCTTCTGGGTGGGTGTGGGCGGAGAGTGTTAGCCCCCCCCTGGGTGTGGGGATCCTGGCTTCACTCCCTCCCTCCCACAGGACCTAGTGGTCAGAGCCGCTCTGCTGTGGCGAGCTGCAAGAGGCTGGAAGGAGGACTACTTAACTTCCCAAAATGTGACTCTTCTGAGGGCTGAGCATCCCAGCCACTCTGGCTCTGCTGCCCTAGAAGGTCTGTGCACTGAGCTCCTCTATCTTTCCTCGCCCTGCTTCCCAGAGCCCTGCCTGGAAAGGGACGCACCTGCCCCTCTCTCTGCGCAGCGGTTCCCGCTTGGCAGGGTGCGTGCTGGCTCTGGGTGGGCCCGAGGGACAGGGAGGGTCTGGAATCTGAGGCTGCACCCTGGGGTGGAAGGTAGTCCCTTGTGTTCTTTCCTTGGAATGGGTGGGAGGGGAAGGAATGGAATAGGCAGGATCAGCAGCGTGTTGACAGAAGTCAAGATGGGTGAAATCTTTGGTGTCTACCAGCTGGACCCAGAAGAACTGGGGGAAATCCTGGTACCTACGGACTTCAGTTTGACCAGTTACTACTGTATTATCTTGAACAAATTTACTAGCTGGGCTCTATATTAAATCTGTTAGAATCTTAGGGCTTGGAAATGTCACTGGAGACTTGTGGCTAATGGGAGAGAGACACCAAGTACTGGCAGTTCAGGTTTCCATAGCAGATGTCCCAGATCTCCTCCCTGCCCCTCTCTGAAAGCGGTGAAAACAGCTGGAATCTTGTTAGATGCTGATGTTATGATTCAGCCTCTTTGCACTTACAGAATTGGGAAGGGTTTGGAATGGAAAAACTATTTCTCTGTGTGAAAGGCGTTACATAAGTTAGTTATTAGTGTAATTCAGCCATATCTACCAAATTTTCTAGCTTAACTGTAGCCTTGATTGCAACAGATCAGTTTTCATTGTTTACTCTTGTGTCTCATTATGTGTTTATAGCTGTAGTTTAAGTACTGTATATTGAATACTTCTGGGGCACTGTTCATGTTCAAAGCATCTTGCTTTGAAGATGGAATTGGGTGAAAGTGTGTGGCTAAGGATATTTCTTTTTTTTTCCAGTGTTGCTGCCTTCCTTTGAAATGCTTGCAAGTTGAGGGCCCCCTCTGTATCTTACCCATTGTTTTAGACAGCCCACAAGAAATGTTCCTTATGTTCCCTTTTTAAGGATTGCAGAGGTTAATGAGTAAGATGGCAGTAAACATTTGGTCCTCAGAGATTTATTTTTAGATAGATGCCCTCAGACTTCAAGAGAAATTAACAAAAGAAGTAATTTCAAGGGAAATGGTTGGTTTGGAAATGGTCAGCTTGAAATCTAGAAAATCGTAAAAAATAAAAGGTGGTTTCAGGCCCTATAGCTGTTGAGTGTCCCTGCCAAATGTGGTTATAGGGTCATGATTTCCTATATTTGACACATTTGTTTTTTCTGTCTCCTTGTGTGAAAGACATGCAAAGAGAAACTGACCGCACTGGAAAAAAACCATGAAACTGACTTGTCAGACACTCAAAATAAATGCTAAAAATAGGGAGAAACATTCTTTGTCTAATTTGCAGTTCCAACAATCGGATGTAACTTGTAACAATGACAACAAAAACTGAAGCAAAAATTTAGACAAATTCATTAGAAATGATGTCACTTTAAATTTAGTGCTGGAAATGGATACTTGTATACTTTCTGTACTTGTATTAATGTAAAATCCTTGTTCTAGCATAGTTTGACTCATAATGCCTTTACTATGCATGTGATTAAAAACACATACTGCTGTTTGTGGTGTGTTTATGCTCCAGATACTTCTGTGGACTGCAAGAATCATATGATTTTACAGATCAAATAGTAAAACTGGGAAGCAAGAGAATAAGACTACCCAGAATACAAGTAAATTTCTTCCATGCAAGTTTGTGCATTAGTCTGCTTGGAAAGCAAGAGTTTTCAGAAACTGTATAGTGCACTTTTGTGTGTGAGTATTCTCCTTTATGAAATACTAGTATGAGCTAGTCATTTGTAAAGGGCTCAATACAGTGAAAACAGTTAATTCAGTGAGGATGGAATGTTTTGATGAATGTAAATAGGAATATTACAGAAATTTGTTTACTTAGTACTTTGCAATACAACCTGCCCAGATACCATGACATAGGGTTTATAGTATGGAGTATTTTCAAACTGGGGTAAAAACTAAAGCTAGGTAGTCACTTGAGACTTAAGAGTGTTGACATTTAACTTAGAAACTCCGGCCCAAATTCTTAAAAATAAGGTGAGCAGAGACATGAAAACTGTCACATGGTAGGGAAATGAACACATAGGGTAGTGGTTAGACTCAGCCAAACTTGTGGTGAGCACAGCCTAGAAGCTTTTAAAGAGCTGAATATTCTGAATTGGACAGTTTGTTTTTCAATAAAATGCAAGATGGGTGTCAGAACTATGGCAGAAAGATTCTTTGGACAGCTAAATCTATTTGAAATTGCAGTACAAAGCAGAACTCTTGTGCTACATGATAAAAAGAATACTTTGGCCCAAATGAAGTATTGGTGATAGTTCACTTAAGTGAGGTTGTATTTCTTGAAAATTTATTAATCTGGATGAAAATCAGAATTTCCATTTCAACATTTGTTTTCATCAGATTGGAACAAAACATCTTTTTTTCTCTGAGCAGCAAGTTCTGTTCAATCAGTTTGGAAACATCTGATTTGAAATGTTACAATAGTCCTAAACTAAAACGTTTTGTTTCTTTGAAGAAAATCAAAACACTTTGGGTCAGTGATGTTAATCTGCATCCACCTGAGCTGCCATGGTATCTCGTGCCCCCTCTTCCTTTCGTAGGCCGGGCTCCCCAGCTGGACTACATCTCCCATGATGAACAGTGGTTGTCCAACCAGATATGGAACCACAGTGCGTCATGGGAGATGTAGTCCAGTTGGGAACCAGGCCTATTAAAAAGAATGAGTTCACAAGGCACTCAAACTAAAACTTCCATGAGACACTGCAGCAGCTGACAGATCAAGGTCAACGTTGCTTTGACAAAAATAAGTGTTTTGGTTTGGGTCAGCTCCAAAACAATGTTTTGATTTCCCTGACTCATGCAAAAAACTTACCTATGCTCACACACAGTTGGGAACAGAATCCAAGTGGTTTGATAGCCAATGCCTTATCCAGTAGACTCTATTGTCCCCCAAAACTAATAAAAACTGCACTTAAGATTTACCAACCATATACTTATGCATCATGGGTGGGGAGGCCTTTCTGGAAAGTTAGCTGTTTACTCTCTTTAGCTCAACATATGTCCTCTCCAGAGTCTAGAAGTGTTTTAGTTCTATGAAACAAATAGAGGAACCTGGGAAAGTGACTAGATGGAATTAGTTCAGACCTTGCCAGCATACAGGACCAATGAGCAAATCTGTGGTTTTCCCTAATTTAACAACAAAATAGGAATTGCAGCATGCTTGAAGGAATATTGTGGTAGCAATGAGAACATCAAGCAGTAATTGCATGCATCGGTCATTGAAATAATGAATGACTAAATGCTGATTGATTTTAGAAAAAACACCCCTGGAATCGTGGTCATTTTCAAACTTGCCTTATTATTTAAGGGACAAGAATGTGAAACTTAGACCTGAACTATAGAAAACTGAACAGAATACTAAAAACAAAATGCATGCAATTATCAATAACCACATTACTTATCACTTACTTACTGAAACAAAATGAAATGTTAGAAAATTTGTGTACCATTAATCAAAATTGCATGTACCATATTAATCTTCCTCCCATCACTGCCTTATAACTGTAATCATATTTGGAAGTTGATTGGTGTTTGGCAAATTTGTACCATCATGCAATATGCAGTTTACTCTATAGCAAAAGGAGGAAGAAATAGTAAACTCCATTCTCTTAAAAGCTGTACTTGGGTCACAATGTACTTCAAAGAGATGCATGTTCTTTAAAAAAAAAAAAAATAGTTTCCTTGGCATTGGAAACTAGTGCAGTAGCCTTAAACCTTCTATATAAGGCAGTGGACAGCAACTCCCTTTTCAAATACTGATTTGGATGCCAATGAAGACCACTTGAAAATCAAACTATCAGTACCACTGATTACTGAACTGTTCAGTAATGCTCTCCAGTCATGCTCTCCTCCCTACCCTTCTCCCTTCTGTAATTTTTCTTCAAGATGAAGTGAACAATTGGCTGGATGTAATCCCATTGCCAGTTCTGCTTGGCAGAATTAGATTTTTATAATTTTTGTTGGATAATATCAATTACCTTTAGGCAATTTAAAATAAATGCTTATCTGTAAACTTTGATTCTCAATGGAATTTTTTTTTCATGTGTGCATGGTGAAACGACCCTTCCTGACGCAATAAAACTCTAATCTTTCCATCTGGTCAGTGAGTCCAGTTCCTTGCATCACAAGCAACCCAACATATGATTCCATTCATAAATGTATCCATCTTTATTTTAAACTATGCTAAGGAATAGCAGCAGTAAGAAGCAATTCAGAACTGTTCCTGAATATGCATCACTTCAGATAGTTATATCTGAATAGAACACAATATAAACGGTGCTTGATTTTTGGTGGGTTCTCTGCATCGACTTAAGAGTAGTAGGTGCTGCTTACACAGGAGAACATGAGTCACTTACATGCAGGCATCATATTTATCAGTCTTGGGTCCTGTAGCCCCAAGAGTAGGAAAAAAACCCCTACACCTTGAACTAAAGTCAGTTTCCAGTTAAACTTACATCAAATGGATGGCACAGGATCAGGCCTGTTTTCTTCATACATTGCATAACAGAATGTTACTGTCTCTGGACTATCCCCAGTTCCATAGGCCAAATTTGACTTTGTACAGCATAGGTATACAGTGTGTTTGCTGATGTAAGACTGAGTAGTATTTTTTTTTCCCCACAGACGTGTGTTTGCACAAAGCAGGATGCATGTGACTATTACAGTTCTGATTTTAATGTGTGGCAGACACACTTCCTGTGTTCCTTTTTGTTTTGAGTTACTTCCCTTTCAGTTGTTACCATTCTATTAAATCTTTTTCAGCTGTCAATAGTATTTCTCTGCACAGCTGGAGACTGACCACACAGTTCCTTTCAAATCTGACTTATAACCGCTGATCTGTTTTGAACACTCCATTTCCACTGTTGCATTCACTATGTAAACATTATGTTGAGGGCCCTAGAAATCACAATACCAAGAAAGCTCATACCCAAGCTGTACTGCTCTAACACACCTCTCCCTAGTGATCTAATCCTTACCCTTCTCCCTGTTTCCACCACTTCCCCACCCTTAACAGTTATTTTTTCTTACGTTTTTTTAATCTCTATTTGCAGGGAAAGTGACTGGACATTATGATTGGTCCCTAATGCCTATGAAATCTTTATAGCAAGATACCAGGAATGTTACTCTGAAGCCTATGTCATGTCTGTAGAATCATTGTGAAGTGAGGGAAACAGTTATAAACATGGCTGAGAGTTCATTTTGTTCAGAATATCACCAGGTTGAATGACTAGGTTTTGCAGTCTGTTGCAGTCCAATTTAAGTTTTCAGCCATGTTCACTTTATGAATTGCATCCATGCAGTCTATAGCTACTGGAAGGCATGGGTCTAGGTTATCCCAGGCCAAGAGTCTGATGTCAGAGCTAACTCAACCAATCCTCACCATTACTCTAAGCTAACTTATGTGCAGTGATTTTCATTGGTTGTGTGAGGAAGAGATGGACAGATTGCCTGGCTCAGCTGCTATTCTCACAGAGGAACACAAAGCATCCCCACCCCCCCAACACAAACAGCACATGCTGTAACCTCAAATATACATAGGTTCTCACCTCAGCACATGCCCATGATTTGCCATCTTCACAAATAAATACAGATCTTCCAGGATTGTCACTGTCATGCTGAAGCCTAAACATCTGAGGACAGGTGTACCCTGGGACTTACATCAGTATAGCTAGGTCTTTTGGGTATGAAAAATCTGTCCCTGAGGGACATAGCTAAACTAACCTAATCCCTGGGGTAGATAGAGCTAGGTCAGCAGAAGAATTCTTCCATTGGAGTCCAAGGTTCTGTGCTGGTTGGAATGTGACTGCTGTTAAGAGAAGGTGGGAGTAATAGCTATGTGGAGTAACACAGCTGATGGTGCCTCTAGCCCAAAGCAGCTCTGTGCACAAATTATAGGGAACGTGAACAAACTGCTACATTGCTTATTACAGCACAGTGTAGGCAAATGAGCCATTTTTGGCTGTTTTTCACAATGACTCTACACATGTGACAGTCTGGGCTTTTAGCTACTAGTTGATAGTAAGATCCTCAGGGCGGAGGCTTTACTCAGAAAAGTGTGCAATACCTAGACTACAGACACAGAAGAATCATGGAATATCAGGGTTGGAAGGGACCTCAGGAGGTCCTCTAGTCCAACCCCCTGCTCAAAAGTAGGACCCATCCCAGCCAGGGCTTTTTCAAGCCTGACCTTAAACCTCTAAGGAAGGAGATTCTACCACCTCCCTAGGTAACGCATTCCAGTGTTTCACCACCCTCCTAGTGAAAATTTTTCCTAATATCCAACCTAAACCTCCCCCACTGCAACTTGAGACCATTACTCCTTGTCCTGTCCTCTTCTACCACTGAGAATAGTCTGGAACCACCTCTCAGGTAATTGAAAGCAGCTATCAAATCCCCCCTCATTCTTCTCTTCCGCAGACCAAACAATCCCAGTTCCCTCAGCCTCTCCTCAAGTCTTGTGTTCCAGACCCCTAATCATTTTTGTTGCCCTTTGCTGGACTCTTTCCAATTTATCCACATCCTTCTTGTAGTGTGGGGCCCAAACCTGGACACAGTACTCCAGCTGAGGCCTCACCAATGTCAAATAGAGGGGGACGATCATGTCCCTTGATCTGCTCGCTATGCCCCTACTTATACATCCCAAAATGCCATTTGCCTTCTTGGCAACAAGGGCACACTGCTGACTCATATCCAGCTTCTCGTCCACTGTCACCCCTAGGTCCTTTTCCGCAGAACTGCTGCCTAGCCATTCGGTCCCTAGTCTGTGCATTGGGTTCTTCCGTCCTAAGTGCAGGACCCTGCACTTGTCCTTGTTGAACCTCATCAGATTTCTTTTGGCCCAATCCTCCAATTTGTCTAGGTCCCTCTGTATCCTATCCCTGCCCTCCAGCATATCTACCACTCCTCTTAGTTTAGTATCATCCGGAAATTTGCTGAGAGTGCAATCCACACCATCCTCCAGATAATTTATGAAGATATTGAACAAAACCGGCACCAGGACCTACCCCTGGGGCACTCCACTTGACACCAGCTGCCAACTAGACATGGAGCCATTGATCACTACCCATTGAGCACGACAATCTAGCCAACTTTCTACCCACCTTATAGTGCATTCATCCAGCCCATACTACTTTAACTTGCTGACAAGAATACTGTGGGAGACCGTGTCAAAAGCTTTGCTAAAGTCAAGGTACAATACATCCACTGCTTTCCCTTCATCCACAGAACCAGTAATCTCATCATAGAAGGCGATTAGATTAGTCAGGCATGACCTTCCCTTGGTGAATCCATGCTGACTGTTCCTGATCACTTTCCTCTCATGTAAGAAATTAAGTACCAGGGATACTTATGGTGCTAGACAAATGTAAGTCTCATGTTTGAACAATACAGGTTTTTAATAGGCATTCTTTGTTACTAAACTAGTTATACAATGGAACAGACAGCCTGGTGGCAGGAGTACATGATTCGTAGGAAGGAGTGTGGTTGATCTTTTTGCAGATCTTCATTACTTTTCCTTTTTAAAGAATCTAGGATGTTGTTATGCTCCAATGAAGTTGTTTATGTACAGTTAAATTCTTTTCATGTTGTGATAATTTTTAGGTTATTACAAACTTGGTTTTGCTTCTTATAAATACTTACGAGTCATGTTTGTGGATACGCTTATACCATGTTAACTTATACTTAGTCTTTGACATCAGGTTTAAACTACTTCTGCAATGACGCAACACTTGTTACATTAGCAAGCACAAAAGTCATATCGCCATTTGCTTTCACATAAAATAACAAACTTTACACATTTTATTCTATTTTACAAGAATTTATAAAGAGAACCTGTTACAAATATTACATATAAAATGTTACAAAGTCTTTAATTACAACTAAAGATTTGTCATTCTTATCTGCTAAATGAAGTCTAGAAGGGGGAGATTGAAGGGCCTCCCTCCTGGTCAATACATGCTGTCCTGGAACACAGGCAGAGATTTTTCAAAAGTATGTAGTAATTTTGGGCATTTCAATTTTTTGACCACCTACAGTGAGGCAACTTAAAGTTTCCCTTCTCTCAGAGAATGCTTGGTACTTGCTGAAAATCAGGCCTTCTTTAAGTGTAAAGTTGGGGATTCAAAATCATCAATCACTTCTGAAGATTTGTCATATATGAAAAGATCTATTTTTCTTAGAAATTTGGAGGCTTGAAGGAGATGCTTTATTAAAAGCCAAACAGGATTCACCTACTCTTAAAACATAAGTGGCAAAAGGAATTTTGTTTATGCTAAAATGAATTGGACTCTGTGACTGGATTCCTAAGGGGGAGCCAGCTGAGCTCCCTCAATGAGGGTGAACTGCAAATAATGGGACAGGCATTCACCAAAGTTGGTGGATATTCCAATACTTAAATTTACCAAGCCAGCATAAAACAGCTTTTATTATAGCTCACTGGTTACTCAGAAGTTACCAAGTTTCCTTAAAGTAACTCTGCCTCAGGCCTCAGTAACTCTGCCTCAGGGACACATTAACAGATATTCTAGATCTTGCCCAAATACACACTTATAGCCAATTCTTATTAACTAAACAAATTCTTTAAAGAAAAGAGTTGGTTAAACTATCAGTATGCATACAAACATGAGTACAATCTTGAAATTCAGATTCATAACAGAGATGATGAACTTTGTTGTTGCAAAGAGTTATTCTAGAATAAATCTATTGGTTATAGTCCAGGGATTGGCAACCTTTGGCACGCAGCCCATCAGGGAAATCAGCTGGAAGTCTGGGATGGTTTGTTTACCTACAGAGTCCACAGGTTCAGCTGACCACAGCTCCCACTGCCCATGGTTTGTTGTTCCAGGCCAATGGGGGCTGCAGGAAGCAGCGCAGGCTGAATGATGTGATGGCTGCCGTCCCACCAGCAGATTTCCCTGATGGGCCATGTGCTGAACGTTGCCGATCCTTGTTATAGTCCAGTGTCCAATATCCTATTCAGGGTGTACCAGCTTAGGACTGGGATCTCAGTCTTGCATCTCAAACTTCCTGTCATCGCAGATCTGCTTAAGCTTCATCAGAGGATCAGGACCCAAGCCATGTTTTTAATACAGTTTCAGGCCTTCTTTGACAGTTCGGAGCCTTTAGTCAAACAATAGGCACTCATGGGGACTTTGAAGTGGGCCCATTTCCTAAGCATCACTGGTAATTATCCATCATTAACAGATTTGCTATATATTTCAAAGAGATGAATATAGCAATATCCATGTTTACAGTTCATTTAAATGCTAAGATGTCCTTTTGATCTCTGAATTATCAGAATACAGCATAGACAGGGACAGTTTGATTACATTTTGTGCATTACATATATATGTAGTAGTAAATAAACATGAACATTCTATCCCCATATGTCTTTAAGGATTGAATTGGAGTCATACATCCTCCTGCAGGATGCTTAACCCTTTCTGGTCATGCCTCAGACTCTCTTAGAGGCTTCTGTTGTGGGTAGCTTCCAAAAGTGATTCAAACAGAAAAGATTGATTGAACTGACCTTTTTTCTTAATTCTTATTAGTGTAATTTACTTAGTATTTTGTTTTACTCTGATACCTTATCCACATATGATTCTTACCCTGCATTAAGTAGTGGGGGTCATGTTCCTGATTGGTATTAGGTTAAATGTTCTTAAACTTCCTCTTAATTCCTGTTTCTCTAGATGGTACATTTTAGTAATTTTGTGGATAAACACTACTTATTACAAACAGAGCAGACTTCTCATATGTGAGCTAAAAAAGTAATAACTGATTCTCTGTGGAGTAGCCACTAGAGAGGGATGTGTTATTTTGCCAGTGGATTGCACAACTGCCAGACAGCAATGAAATGCTTTAGAATTATGATTCCTGAGTTTTCACCCTGGCTCTAAGTGTGCTCTATTGGCAGAACAGGTGGACAGAAGTAGGAGTCTGGGGTACTGTTTGTTGTTAATAATGCTCCCAACTCTTTGGTTGGATAGTCAAATTTCACTGAAAGCAAAGTCAAGTGTGGTGACTTGGCACATGGCAAGGTGTGTGAATCTGCTTATTGATTCCAATTTTGCCAGTAGCGTCCATGTGCAACTTCAGATTGATATTTGGCTGCTTGCTAGGGTAGATGCGGGGGGGGGGGGTCTGCTTTATAATAAATGGTTATACCCAAAATTAACACCCATCTGTGGAAAAGGCAAGTTGCCACTTCCACATCAATGCACCTTCCCTTAGCCCAGGGGTTCTCAAACTGGGGTTGGGACCACTCGGGGTCATGAGTTGTCAACCTCCATCCCAAACCCCACTCTGCCTCCAGCATTTATAATGGTGTTTTTTAATCTCTAAGGGGGGGTCGCACTCAGACTTCCTATGTGAGTCACCAGTAAAAGTTTGAGAGCCACTGCCTCAGGGTAATTTGAAGTGGAGGGTAGACAGGAAAGCAAGCAGTAGGAAGGTTCAGAAAGTTAAGGAGCAAATGTAGAACAACTTCTATTGAATATGTGCAAATGGAAATTTTCAGGAACTAACTATGCTGAGTTTAGGGTAGAGTTATCATGGGTGGGAGAGAGAGAACAAGTTCTCCCATGCTGAATTCCAGGGTCCTACCTGGAACTCCTGATATGCTTAGCTAGTCAAAGCATGTTTAAAAAAATTAATATGGGTAAAACTCAGTATTTCCCCTCCACCCATTTTCTTGTCCAATCTGTGATTTCCGAGATTATACCAGTTTCTCTTCTCCCTATCAGGTCCCAGTTTTACCAGACTCCTTGTCCCAATCTATTCCTTTTCCCTCCTGCAGTCTGGCTCTCTTCCCCGTTGCATTTGGACCACATGGCTTTCTCCTTCACACTGCTTGGCTGCTACTGAAATGGCTGAAAGAACAGGAGTAGGGCTCTGTGCTCCTTTTGTGTCTCTATCTTGGGCTGGGATCATAGATCACAGGGAAAATCCAGCTCACCTCTATAGTCCTGGGCTGAAGCATCCTCAGTTGTTTTGTGGAGCACATATGCAGTTCATTTGGTACTAAGAGCTGAGAGCAGCTTGAGCATGCTCAGTGAGGACTGAATTTTCAGTGATTTTTAGCAAGTAAAATCTAAGTTTCTACTGAGCATGTGCAAACAACAATTCTTCAAAGATTTATAACTTGGCCAAATTTGTGTCCTCCCACCTTTCCCCCTCTTCTCTTCTTCCCCTCCCCCCCCCATGGGCAACAGAAGGCACATCCCTGACATGCAAGCACCATCTGCCAAATTTAAAGTTTCTAGTCCAGAACACCAGGGTGCTAGAGCTCTCTAAAGGAAAGATCATCAGAATTTAATGTGGGCAAAATACGTTATAACATGTTTTCCCCAAAAAAATCTGCCTGAGGGAGATATCCAGCATGGGAACTTCAATCCAAATGGTTAACTTGGCAAAGTTATAAGCAACTAAAATCAGTCTTGTAACAGGAAGTGTCAGGCAACCTTAATATGTGGTACTACCAATGTACCCTCTAATTTTTTTACCTCCATGTGCAGAACAAATTTTGTTATGTGACCCAATATGGAGGAGATGTGTGGTGGGGGTGAGGCAGAGGGGTGGGAGGGGACATAGGGCTGGGGCAGAGTGTTGAGGTGTGGGCTCTGGCTGGGGGTGCAGGCTCCAGGATGGGACCAGGGTTGAGGGGTTCAGGGTACAGGCTGCCCTGGGGCTGGGGCAGGGAGAGGGAACTCCTCCCAGCCCTCTCCCCTGGCTGCAGCAGCCCTTGATAGCCTGCTGTATGGCCACACAGCTTAGAGGGAACTTGAGGCACTACCCTCTGTGCCTATAAGAAGGTGGGGGGGCAAACTAAGGGTGCAGAGCCAACCTTAATTCTGGCATTTTGTAACTTGAGTGCTTTACTTTGCAATGTTAATGTTCCTTCAGTGTAGACTTTGGTATGGCATCTATGGAGCAATTCTGTACTGGCAGGGGCATGAACTAGATAACCAAATAGGTCTCTTCCCCCTCTAGCTCCTGTGATTCTATGTATTTGGATTTGGCATACTGTCTCATGAGGGTTGTTCCTTGATAGATTATCTGTCCCGTCCCCGTCCCCCCCCAAGTAGATATAGCTTGGAAATATCAGCCACAGTCAGATCCAAAAAATGAATGGGGAGAGGAACATGCTATGGCACTAATGAGCTGCAGGGACAATAGCTTGCTTCTGCTGCTTGTCTGTTTGCATTCTATTTGGACAGAGGCTGGCTTTTCTATGCTGTGAGATGCCTAGCACATCTGTAGGTACACAATAAAGAATATTGGGAAGCCCACTTAATGATATTTTGTGTGTAATGAATGAAGTTGCAATCTTTAAATGGGGAGGGACCAATACTTTAGAGGAATATCTTTAGTTCTCACTTAGCAGAGGGTTTATGTAATTTAAATTTATAAATATTGAGTTTGAGACCCCTTAATGTTTATGTAGTAGAAGTAGGGTGTTTCTCCTGTAATGAAGTCTGTAGTGGTTTACTGCCAGCTTTACAGGTTTTAACCATATATTCTATGTACTGCTGTCAAAATATAGGGCATGGGGCTAAAAGTGAATCCTGTTCTAGAGGAGCTTCCAGTTTAAAGGCATAGCATCTAGTCTCTGCCCTGAAGTGGTTACAGTGGAACAGTACCATGGATAACAGATTCTAGTGAAAATCATACAGTTCAGAGGTTAAATCAGGGGTGGGCAAACTACAGCCCGCAGGGGCACATCCAACTCTTCAGATGTTTTTAATCCGGCCCTTGAGCTCCAGCCAGAGAACAGGGTTGGGGTTTTCTGTGCTCTGCATGGCTCCCAGAAGCAGTGGCATGTCCTCCCTCTGGCTCCTAGATGTAGGGGCAACCAGGGGGCTCAGCATGCTGCCCCTGCCCCAGGCACAACCCCCACAATTCCCATTGGCTGGGAGCTGCAGGGGGCAGCGCTTGCAGATGGGGCAGCACCCAGAGCTGCCTGGCTATGCCTCCACATAGGAGCTGGGAGGGAGGACATGCTGCTACTTCCAGGAGCCACTTGAGGTAAGCACTGCCTGGAGCCTGTATTCCTGACCCCTTCCTGCCCCACAATCTCCTGCTTCAACCCAGATCCCCCTCCTGCCCTGCAGTCCCAGCCCAGATCCCCCTCCTCCACCCTCATCCCCAGAGCCCTCACCCTCTCCCACACCCTAACCCCCAATTTCATGAGCATTCGTGGCCCCCCCATACAATTTCCATACCCAGATGTGGCCCTTGGACCAAAACATTTGCCCACCCCTGGATTAAACAATACTGGACTGGCGAAGAGTCTAGGCAGATTAGCCTCCTACGTGCAAAGAGATGATATTTCTGGAAGGCATGATTTCATAGAAGTATACTGTGGCTTAGTATCCTTGCAGAGTTGAATTGGTTTGCAGAAACCCAGTTAAAGATCAGCTTCTGGCTCAATTACAAACAGTAGTCTCATTGTGGCAGCTTATGCTGTATACATGTTATTTGGCACAGGACTTGCAGATTGTCAGCTAAGATGTTGGTTTTCCAAATTGACTACCACATTGTATAAATCTACATTAAAATATTTTGGCTTTGAAAACAAGATTTTGCTACCATTTATATCTTATTTAAAGGACCCATTGAATACTTGAACTGGTCTTATTTTTTTAAATGAAAACCCTTGCACTATTGCATAGGATTATCAAACTTAATTGTACCACAACCCTCTTCTGACAACAAAATTACTATCTCTCCATGCGGAGGAGAAGGGCCCAACTTCAGCATCAATTCCAGGTCCCAGCAAGTCTAATGCTGGTCCTGGCAACCCCATTAAAGCAGGGTCATGACCCACTTTGCGGTCCCAACCTACAGTTTGAAAATCACTGGAATAGTGCATGAAATGCTTCTGGAGTAGTTGCCAAAGGGTGACTTCCATTTAGTTATCAAATTTGCAATAAATGAAAATATACTGAAAGGTTTCTCTAATAATGTTGGCAGAATAACAGTGGTTCACAATTTTTTGTGAATAAATGAGTTTACTCTTATGGAATCATAGTACAGTAGAACCTCCATTACAAACATCCTGGGAATGGAGGTTGTTTGTAACTCTGAACAAAATGTTGGTTGTTCAAAAGTTTTTACAATGAGACATTGACTTAATACAGCTTTGAAACTTTACTCTGCAGAAGAAAAATGCTGCTTTCCCTTTATTTTTTTGGTAGTTTGGTAGAAAACAGTATTTGGTTTTTTCTCTCTGCTGCTGCCAGCTCCAAATGAGGGGTGTGGCTGATTGGTCAGTTTGTAACTCTGAGGTTCTACTGTATTGCCAACCCCAAATGTTCAGTAACCATTAGGCAGGCCCCAGAAAATCCTGATTGACTTAAGTAGTGATTTTAAAAGATAATATGTAGTTCTTGTTTCTTTGGTTTTAGCTTTTTAAGGTACATTTGGGCCACACTTTCAGTTAAAACTTGAATCTCAAGACTAGTAACTCTTTACTTGAGAATCCTTTTTCAATTATCACTTGACTCTGAGGCTCTAACGCTAAATCACAAGAGTTAACACTGGCTGTTTGTTCTCAAGTATTTATTCAGATACCAGTGTAATTGAAAGTAGTCATGAATGGTTTTGCCCCAGAAAACCTAGTGAAAGTGTCATTTTTTCCTGTTAAACTTCTGCTTGGTTTGGATTTTTTTTATGACATTGAAGCAATGATCCTCATGCATCAACTCTGCTGGGCTGGATATTGTATGCCAATGCCAGACTCTCACCTCCCATACCAAACCTACTCTCAGATCACCTATGGTCAGGGATCCCATGGTGGCCAGAGGAAATGCTACAAAGGCAAACTAAGCATATCTCAAGAAAACTGATGTGGACATCACAAGCTGGGAGAAGTAAACTACCAGCTGACTTCAGTGATGCCACATCCTCCATCAGGCAGTGGCCTGCTTTGAGCAGAAGTATCTTGTCCTTGAAGCTGAAAAGAGAAGGAAGGAACAAGGATTTCTCCCAGCAGGCAGCTGACATGCCAGGAAATGTCTGCACTTGTTGTAGGTGGATCTGATATTCCAGGATGTGACTCCTGAGTCCTCTCAGGACCCATATGTAAATCTGTGGTAGAGAGCATCCTCGAATCTAGGGATTGCTGCTGATGACCTCATGATGGGGCCTAAAAACATGAGATTCCCCACCTTTTCTGTTGGAACCCCCATTGTAATGGATGAACAGGTTTCCTTTCCTGTTCCCCTTGTCTTGCCATAAACTAATCTGATTCTGCTCCTGCAGGTTGGCAATCACTGATGTATGATCAGTTTTGAGAAGATTCTGTTCCAATAATTAAGGTGCATGAAGCCTTTAATTCTCCTCGTAATAATGTGTGAGCCTTTTGAAATTTTTAATCCTTTAACTTGGCTGGAATTGCATCTAATAACCAGGTTCAAGTTTGTGGGAGCCTATTGCTGAATGTTGCAAGGATGTTCAATTAATATAGACCCAAAAGCTGAACTAGTGAAGTGAAATGAGAACCTTGGTTTTGTTTTCCCCCCCCCCAGTGCTGGCAACTTTACACAAATGCTTGCAAATATAGATGAACTTTGTGTATTGAGCACTTGTGCAAGAGCAAACTATTTTGATCCAGGAAATCTATTTTGTTAAATCAGCTACAAGCTACAGTGTAGTATTAGAAGGCAACACAAAGCACCTATTTAAACATAATGAAACTTGCAGTGAACATGTGCAAAACCACTTCACCCAAGCCACTTCCTCTTCAGACAATAAATTGGCTCAGTGAAGTCAGATACTGTTTGTGCTTCAGTCTTTAAACCAGTGGAACAATATTATGCCAATTATATTAGGAATATTAGCTTTTGTTGAGAATCTTTCAAGTGCTCTTAATTGATAAAAGGAAAACCTACTAAATCAGAAATACCTGATCTGATGCAAAGTATGATTTGAAGATCCAGTAGATTTCCAGAGATCAAATACATCTGGTTACACACACAGCTTTTTCTTTTCAGATCTTCACAGAAGTAGCGGAGAAGCATGTTGGTCAGCACTTCCTAGCTTTAGTTTTTTACAAAAATAATGTAACAACTTTGAACTATTGCAAAAACAATTTTGATGCCATAAGATACCTAAGATATTCTTTCTGGCATGGCTTTTTAAATCCTTTTTTGTGGTCTAACCTCCTGGAGACCTAAACCATTCCATGCAAAAAAACTTATGAGTATTTCCACCACAAATAAAAGTTGTGGTGTGGTTCCCACCTAATAATGCTGGGGAAAAATGTAGTCTGACCTTTCACAATCCCTCATGAAGACATGCTTGCATTACTTTTATGAACATGAATTGAAACTAATGGATTAGTAGCAAAGCGTGACACTTTTGTTTTTTACATTCTTCAGTCCCATATTGTAGAATTCAGTGAAAGGGATACTGTGAAATAAGTTTTTTAGCAAGGTGTGGTTTTCTTTGGTGCTATTAGACCATTGAGAAATATCTTAATGAAAAAGCTGCAGCTTTTTCATCTCTAGCTTTTAATAGTGCATTTAGTGTGAACAGTAGCTTACTATGTATTGATTGTATAGATTTCTATTCTCACAGTTGCCTAATATTTTTCCCTTACAAGCAACTGCAAATGAAGGCAGCTGACACTTCTGACTTTTTTTAGATGGATTTTTTTATTCCTAGTCTCTACCTCTGAAACTTTTCTGGAAACATTAAGCAAAAATGGTAAATCCATTTCAGAGAACAAGATTGGATGGAAATTAGTCATGCTAGTAATTTTTTTGGTCTCCTGACCACTTTGAATAGCTTTAGTACTTGGTTTCAACTCACTGTCATAAACATGCCCAGGCTGTTTCACTTTCATCATGTGTATCTTTTATTCCTCTGCACTTTTACATCCAGAACATAACACACTTTGTAGCAGGAGCTTTCCATGCAGCCTTCCTCCTTAGTGCAATTGCACTTTTGCTTTCTGTTTCTTCTAATTATATCCTCCCAATTATATCCTTAACCCCAGTAATTACCACCCAGGTGCTCATAATTAAGGCTACATTTTAGTCACAGGTATTTTTAGTATAAGTCATGGGCAGTGAACAAAAATTGATGGCCCATGACTTATACTATATACCCATGACTAAAACGTGTGGTTGGGGGGAGGTGCAGCAGGCTCCCTACCTGGTTCCCCCCCCCCACACCCCCTTGCAGCAGTTTGGGTGTGGGGAGGGACAGGGGTTTGGGGTATAGGACAAGGTGAGGTGGGCTCTGGTAGCATTTACCTGGGGGGCTCCCCAGAAGCAGCAACATCCCCCTTGCTGAGCTCCTAGGCAGAGATGTGGCCCCCACAGCTCCCATTGGCCATGGTTCCTGGCCAATGGGAGCTGCAAAGCCATTGCTGTGGCAGAGGCAGTGCATAGAGCTGCTTGGTCACACCTCCACCTAGGAGCTGAGCAAGGGGGATGCCCACTTCCAGGGAGCCCCCAGGTAAGCACCCCCCTCACAACCAAACTCTGCTCCTGCTGGGCAGGTGGGGGTGCAGTGATCCAGTGCAACTGGCTCAGGGGTTGCCTGAGCTGCCCCTGATCCAGGCACCCCAACTGCTGTAGAAGTCAGAGGTCATAAAGCACAGAATCTGACTTCATGACAAACCCACAGCCTTAACCATAATCCCTGAATAGAAAATGGTTAACTGCCTCCAGCTGGGCCTGCGGTCGTCATGCTGCAAAAATGTCTGATCAGGGTGCCTCTGCTGGCACTTGATCATACTTGGATTGAAAACCCCTTAGTGGGATGCTACTTAGTCTGCCCCTACCCTGTCTCCTGGTGCTACTACAATACAAATGATCATTGATTGGGAATTTGGAGCAGTAAATTTGGGAATTTGGAGCAGTAAATTTGGAACTGAAATTTGACAGAGGGATGGTTTTGGGAATATTACTGTCCCCTATGAAAAGTCATCCAATTTGGATGAATTATAATCCAGATTCCTAAATCCTGGAAATTGACTGCCTTTGCACAGCCAAACTTGTTCAACACTTGTTTCTTAGTTTTCTGGAAACCCTGTCACCACTGTTTAGGCTCAAGCTTTAAACTGCCTGCACCAGCCTATTTTCCAATGTCAAAAAACATACCATCTTAGATGTACTAGTCTGGGAACCAGATGACTTGAGTTCAGACTGCACCTCTACCACTGTCATGTTAATATTGCTGTGCACTTCTCTGTCCATGTTATTGAGCACAAGATCATCTCTGGCAGAGCCAAGGTATCCAATAGAATAAATCCAGAATCCTATCCACTGAGCCACACTAACTTTCAGACTGAATGTGCCAAATGTATATCCTTCACTATGAGGTCTCCTACTTCTGCACTTAGATTACATTCCCTTCCCAGAACCAGGAACAGAATGCAAGTATCTGGATTTCCACCTTTCTTCTACTGTCTGTCAAGCAAAGAACAGTGTGTTACATCCCTCTTGTGGCTGTCCACATGGAGGAAATCAGTTTACATTTGCTACTGGTTATTCTGTTAGCTGAAGTGGTAGAGGTCTGTGCTGTGAATCTGTCCAAGATTCAAACTGATGAGCAGGATGGCTTATACATGTACTTGAATTTGTTCCCCCCACTTCCATAAATATAGAAAACTACATGGGGAAAGCCTGCTTTGAAAAAATAGTAGGGTTACAAAAATCAAATATTCCAATTAGGACATATCTGAAGTAAGTACCCCTACAACCTTGATTATGTAACCTTTATTCTGACTCCTTGTGCATACACTTTGATACACCCTTGAGTGACATGAACGCATATCTTTTGCTATAGAATCCCTGCCTCACTTCTGTGCAGTGTTAATTGATTTTGTAACCTTCATATTCTAACTGGGGTGGACAGGGGAGAAGGTGTGTGTATGTATACTTTCCAGCAGATTCAGTCTTCAACCTGAAACTCTGGGAAGTGGTCTCTATTTTTTCCTTCGCGTTTAAAATGCTTTGGTGTAAAATAAAAACATAAATATGCTGAAGCTTTCTTGATCTTTGCAGATATCCGCTACTAACCATGTCGACGGAGCTCCAGGATGCTCACCTCGCAGAGGTGAAACCTCTGGTAGAGAAAGATGAGGTAATTTTAACTAAATAGTTACATTTTGTAATCTGGAATTAGCTTGAACTGCATATTTTTTTCTTATGAAAAATTGTAAAATTCTTACTCTGGTCATAAAGACAAATGCTAGGTATGTGGAAACACTGGGGGCTAATCTTGCTGTGTCTGAAAATCCAAGTAGGACTGGGCCTTGTTATCTAGTCCTCTAATTAAAAAACAAACTTGTACACAAATCCTTTTTTCTCTCACCCCTGCCTCCTTCATCTGTGTAAATAAAACTTAATACAGGTCATAATATGACACAGCACAAGGAAAGTTGTCCTGTTTTGGTCCCCTTTCAACCATTCCTCCTGCTTAGGGCTGGTCTGCATCATTTTTATGCCACTTATCAGTTTAGAAACTGATAATTACACTGGTGTAATCATCTAATTTGGATGCAGTTTTATATATTTTTTTACTGAAACTTAGAGAAAAGCTGTACTGATAGAAGCACTTTAAAACAGCACAGAAACTTTGTAAACACACCCTTACTTAACTCTTTATACCACTGTTTCTACTTTAATGTTAGTCGTCTTCCCCCATGTACTGGAGTGTTTGGTTTTTTTTAAACTTTTTTTTGTCCACAGCATTCACGTTCATTGGCTATCCTAATCATGAATAGCACTAACGGTCTGTGTGCTTCTGTGGATCTGGTTCCACATTCTAATAAATAGTCTAGACCACCTGTACACTTGGATGGAAAGCACCACTATCCCTAGAACATCTCATCCCAATGATTCATAAAGTAGCACCAATGTCTCAATATGTAGGCCAGATTGTTCTGTTAATCTGCAATTCTAGGCAAATTTTGCCTTCACTTTTTCTGAGTGGAAAGTTGCTGTAATGGGAATACATTCTTAGCAAATAGTTCGCTATTGCCTAGTTTTGTTAACGTGGCTGTAATTCCTGGCAACAGTAAATCTTAGACATCTTTCTGCACTGTTTCCCATGCTAAACTCTTAATTCCTAGATTTGTAACTTTCATCCACCCACCTTCATTAAGATTACACACTCCAAAACTTTGGAAATCCACTAACAAACCATTTTGTTTCAGTTGTGTTAAAATAGTTCTCTGTTCCTCTTACCCAGATTCCAAATTGTTTTCATGCAAACATTCTTGGCAATAAAAGAACAGGAAATCTCTTCAGAAACAAAGATCCTCTTTTCATGTGAATATCACCTGGAATTTAAAGTAAGAGGAGAAGCACTGATCTTAAGCGTGTCATCACTGAAGACTCCTCTTAAACATGTTTTATTTCTAAAAGATGTCAACATCTCTAACAGTACACTGGAGAACTCTCTGGATCTCTGTCATGGGCAGATGGAAAATTGGTCTTTTTGAGTAAAAGAGGAATATATACATGTTCTGACCAAGATGCTACCTTAGTTCTAAACACACAAGCAGTCTAAGTAGCACACACTCTCTCTGGATGCATATTATTTATCTGCTTTCCAGTTCTAGAGTACCACAACCCTGTGGTGAATAAGCAAAATAGCTATGCTTTCTACCCTTAACGTTTCCAGAGCTGTCTATGACCTGTTCCTATGTATAACATTGTTCCTGGTTATAACCTAACCAAACCCATTCCTACAAGATAGGATTTTTATTTATTTTTAACAGGACCAGCTCTCGGAGGTTCCAGAAACGTCTCATCCTGAAACACTGCTTTTTGGAGTTACAAACTTTACATTATATGATATCTTACTGCACAATGAGAGAGTGCCTAGCTACCAATATAAATAGCTTGGTTCTGTAGCCCTCTTGTAATCCAGACTCAGACTTCTGATAAAGCAATCATTCCATTGAGGCCTTGCTTGTGTTTCTAATTGATAGTTTTTTATCATGATGCCATTGGTCAAGACCAAAATGTTAGTCACTAAAGTATCCTGGTTTAGTCGTCTAGGGCCTCATTGCCTCGGGGGGAGGGGTCTGTTTTTTTGCATGTATATTTCTCCTTTCACTAGCGTAGCTTGATGAATATGGAGTTCTAGGGTCCTGCTGCTCTTATCCATATTGTCCTCAGCCACCATATCAAAACTTTTTCCTTCCTAGTTAAGTTCTGTTCTTAAAATATATGCAGCTAATATATCTACATTCTTTATTGCACATAGAAATATTTAAGGTGGCATACATTTAGCTCTTTATTGTCTTGAGGAGGTTATAAAGTCTCTTGGCTTGCAGGTAGAGGAGTGGTACCGTATGCCTACTTCGTGTTGGGCAGCCTTTAATGGCTTGTTTAGTGTTGATGGCTAACCATAAGGTAAATACCAGGGTTAAGCATCACAATCCTTGCCTATGTAAGGCAGGAGAGATTTAACCCTCAGAACAAACAAGTAGTCTCATTGACTTAAGTGGAAATTCACATAAATGAGTAACAGCTGCATGAATGAACTGAAACATTAGCGCATGTTCAAACAGGCTCTCAACCTTTCTGAGGCCTCCCTGCTTGATGACCCCACAAAAACCTGCGTGCAGTCCCAAGGGGTCTCGGATTCTAATATAATGTAACTTTCCAGTGTAGGGGAGCCCTAAAAGAGTGCTGTCTAGCTGCTAGAACAAGGAATGGGAGTTAAAATTCTTGGATTCTATTCAGTTCTGACTTGTTCATTGATTTAATTCATTACTTTAGGTTAATCATTAGCTTCTCTGTACTTCACTATACATGCTATAAATTAAGCAAGTATATCTGTCAAAGCATAACTAGTGTCTGTAAAATACTTGGGGCTAAGTTGCTCACTTGCTGAGTAAAACTCCCATTGAAGGTAATGGAAGTCTTACTGTATTTTGGTGGGGGAGGGAGTGGCTATAGAATTTGGTCTCTTGTAAATTTGGGAGCTTCACTAAGTGTATATACTTGGACTAATTTTGCAGCTGCAATGCATATCTGCATTAATATGTTACAAATCTCTCTTCACAGGGAATCACTCGCCTTCTTCAAGATTTTGATGTTCAGGCAAGTAAACACTTTTTTCCACTCTTCCATTTGGTAAACCAATTTATGCAAAATCTGATCAAAAGTGTGACTTATTCAAAAACAATGTAATTGCAAAGCATGAAGCTGAATAGTATCAATTATTTCATAACATTGTGAAGAGGTCTTCAGAAACTGGTTCTGAGGAAGTATCCACTTAAAGAGGGGAAAAAGCATTGCAAGTAGTTTTATTTTGCTAATGAGGATGTGACTAGCTGACTGGATGAAGGTGAAATCAATTGTTCTAAATATTTTCTTATTGGCAGGTAGGTCTTGTGTGCCTTGTATAGTGTCTAGTTTCCAAGAGATTCTTGGAGCATGTTGAGCAGTGGAAAGCAGTTAATGTCTGCACTTGTAGGTTTTTTCCAGAAAAGTCCATTGTCTGCAGTTTTAAACTTGTGAATTGTCCACATCCAGTTCAAAGAGTGATGTCTTCGCCATTAGCCACACTTGTCTTTGAAGGCCTGGTAGACTTCCCAAATTTTTCAGTCTCTCTTTACTTGAAGTTGTGGTGGCTCTTGTTTTTAGTAGTACCCTCTTTAGTCAAAGATGGTTGATCAGGTTAATCTAAACAAATGTCCAGAAACACTGTTGCTTATTCTTTCCATGTTGCCTGTGTTTACATCTTTGCCAGTTCATGTAACTTTGAAACAATATTTTAATGTTCACATTTTCCATTTATCTCTTACTTGACTCAAATGGATGTTTTGCCTGAGTAAGGACTGTAAGACTGTTCCTCTGTTCATACATCAGAATTTTCCAGAGCCCATAGACAATGTAAAAACCCCACCCTTTTGGTGTGGGACCTTAACTTATCATTCTTGTCCAAAGGATGCAGGGAGGCAGTTTCTCCATGAAATGAGTGGCATTAAATACAGTATCAGACTTCTGCTGATACTGGAAAGATGTACTGGATTTTGCAAGTTTGTACTGTATCTGCTGTGCAATTTTGCTATGAAAATACAGCACTTAAACACAGGAACAAGCCTTAGTTTATTATTTACAGTAAATATCTGTTTTATAGCATCTATTCAAGTAAATCCTTTTTCTATCTTTGTGAATGTTGGCACTCTACTCTAAATCTAGTTAACTACATATATCAAAGAATTGTTGCAAAAGCAGGCTTTTTTTAAGCAGCACATGGAAGATAAGATTTCAGTTTGGGTCCAGATTGATCAATTGTTCCAAATTAATCTGAATCCCAGATTAAGTTTGCTAACTGGAGTATTGCAATATTTTGGTTAAATATGACTAGAAATGACCTTTTGTGTCCTGTCTCTATTCTGACTACTTTAATTTCAAATTTGCATGATTTATAAATCAGTCTTAACTGCAAGAATGAAACCAAAAATAAAAATTCAGATATTTAACAGCCACTAATCCAGACCAACAGGTTTTTTGTCCTGAATGTTTAGCCAACAATAACTTTGTGTAAACTCCTGCTCTATGATCTTTCTCTTAGCTGCCATCTTTAGTAGCAGTTATATATTTTTCTTGAAACACAATAGTCCAGTATATTGAATTGCTACTGGTGATAAGGAAGAGCACTAGAGGTGAAAATGAACCAGTACAGGCTGGTACAGTGTACCAGTACCAGCCTGTACGCAGCCCACACTTTAACATCGCTTCCCCCCCCTCCCCACTGACCAGGGAGGCAAAAGGGCAGCTGCCCTGGGGCCAGTGATTTAAAAGGGCCTGGGGCTTTTGGCCACTGTCACTGCTACCACAGCAGCAACCAGAGCCCTGGGTCCTTTAAAAGCGCCTCTGGAGCCGCAGGCAGCAGGGGCCAGACAGCATAGATGGGCTGGCTGGGGACACTGACCCCCAATCCCACACTACTAAGAATTTATTACTTTCACCCCTGAAGAGCATACATGTGCTGCTAATTAAGGTACCTAAAACTATGCATTTAAATAGGTGGCTTGATTTTTTTTTTTTTTTCCAGAGGTGCTGAGCACCCACAAGTCAAATGTTACTGGGAGCTAAGATCACCGGGGGGGGGCGGCAATCAGCTTATTTCATGCCTAAATATGGATTTGGATGCCTACCTTTAGATTCAGAAAAGTTGTTCAAAATCTTATGGGGCTATCTAAAACATTTGTAAATTAGTTACTTTATTTCTTCCAGTTAATGAAAACTTCAACCTTTTTTTTCTGAAACCCCCCAACATGCTGTAAAAACACCATGGCCCACCTGTGCCACAACTGTTTTCTGCATATAAAAGCCAGAGCCAGTGTTAAGGGGTAGCAAGCGGGGCAATTGCCTGGGGCCCTGTGCCTCAGGGAACCCTGTAGAGCCAAGTTGCTCAGGCTTCTGCTTCAGCCCTGGGTGGCAGGGCTCAGGGCCCCAGGCTTCAGTCCTGCACAGTAGAGCTTAGGCTTTCTGCCCTGGGCCCCAGCAGGTCTAACACTGGTTCTGTTTGGTGGACCCCCCTGAAACCTGCTTGTGGTCCTCCAGGGGTTCCCCAACCCCGGTTGCAGTCTATAGCAGTGGTTCTCCTCTACAATGACATTTGAATTTCAGGAGACATTTTTTAGCTGGTAATGCAATTTTGAGATTAGGAAGTAGTCTGTTTTTATATACCCACCTGAACTGTAAGATTTGGGAGAGAAATAGACAGATTATGATAGTGGGAAATTGACTGTCAAACCTATAGCAAAACAGTCCCTGTCCTGAAGAGATTATAATATAATACAAATATATATATATGGCTGATACCTCCACTCTGTGGAAGCTCTCCACTAAAGAGTATAATAAAAACAAGGGAAAGTTGGTGACACAATTAACTCCTAAATTTTCTCCTGTGCGGCTCAGACATGCCAAACCCATGGGAGGGGGGGAATGCAGAAATTGGGCTTGTTTTTGGCTTAGTTAGCTTGTGAGTTGCTTATTGCCTAGTTCTTGGCTTGTAGCTTGTTGCTTTCTACACTCTTCTCCCCTCCCCACACCCCCCAATCAGCCACAGGCAAGCAGGGGGAGGGAGAGAGTTGGGGTGCACAGTGGGCCCAACACAACAGTCCCAGGCTGCACACCAGAAGGATCTAATCACATAGTGTTGGGGTTCTTAGGGAGTGGCTTGTTTTGGTCTTGTTTTGAAATGGGATAGCTTGATTTTTTTTTTTTTTGGCTTATTGTGAAAGTTGGGGTGTGTATTTACCACGTGAAAGTTGGCAACTGTGGTCTGGATATGTTGGCCAGTATTAGTGGGTACTTTACTTAGGTTTTGGAGTTATCCCTTGGAATTGTTAAACATCATAATTCATGAGCACTAGAAATTCTAGAGGTGAGCTGTTTTAACACCAATTTATGCTAAACTGATGCAGAATAGAGCATAAAATTTTTGGTTTTGCATCATAAATGTAAGGCCTGGCCTAAACTACAGGGTTAGGTCAAATTTAGCTGCATTAGGTTGATTTTAAAAATGACTGCGTCCACACAACCAACCCCGTTGCGTCAACCTAAAGGGCTCTTAAAATCAATATCTGTACTCCTCCGCAATGAGGGGAGTAGTGCTAAAATCAACCTTGCTGGGTTGAATTTGGGGTAGTGTGTGTACATATTGATTGGCTTCCAGGAGCTATCCCAGAGTGCTCCATTGTGAGTGCTCTGGATAGCACTTCCAACTCCGATGCACTAGCCAGGTACACAAGAAAAGCCCCGGGAATTTTTGAATTTCATTTCCTGTTTGGTCAGCGTGGCGAACTCAGCAGCACAAGTAACCATGCAGTCCCAGAATCACAAACTAGATCCAGCGTCTCCATTTCGGTCCACGCTGGAGCTAGATTGCTGTATGGGGAGAAGAATCTCTGCAGGCAGAACTCCAATTTGGGTTATTGCTGATTTATAGAAGTCAATTCTTAAAATTCAGTTTTAGACAGTCGATTGCATATGTCCACACTAAGTGCATTAAGTCAGTGGAGTGCATCCTCACGACCGTGGCTAGCACTGACTAACGGAGCAGTGCACTGTGGGTAGCTCCATGCTTACCATGGTATGGCATCTGCACAGAGAAAAGGCACAAAACGATTGTCTGACGTTCCTTTCATGGAGGGAGGGGCAACTGATGACATGGACCAAAAACCACCTGCGACAATATTTTTGCCCCATTGGGAGCTTAACCCAGAATTCCAATGGGTGGTGGAGACTGGGATAGCTACCCACAGTGCACCGTTCTGTAAATCAATGCTAGCCACAGTAGTGAGGACACACTCCACCGACTTAATGCGCTTAGTGTGGATATATGCAACCAACTGTAAAATCATTTTCTAAAAATCAACTTCTAGAAGATCAACCTAATTTCATAGTGTAGACATAACCCTAAGCAGGTAAGGGTTGGTAGACATTATTGGTCATAATTTTCCTAATTATGATCACACTTCAAAAGTGGGTTGTCAGCCATAAAACTTTTTATTTACCAAATAACTGAAGGCAACTGTTTCTGCTGCACTATAGTTGTAGGTGGCAGAGATGAGTTTTAATCATTTTTTAAAAATCCATGGCTATTGGCCATTGTTCACTGGTAAAGTGACCATCGGTTCATCTCCCCCTACTGCTTTGTCTTTCTTACAAAAAGAACCATGTCATAAAATGGACAAGAAGAGCTTCTTTTTTTCCAATACTATAGGGGCACATTCCCAGCTGGTGCAAATAGTCATAGCTGCAGTGATCAGCCCCATTGCTGTGCTCTCCCAAATGGATGATTGAGGGGAGATAGTGTTTCAACATAACCCATTTGCTAATTACGGTGTGAACAATCACTGGCCAGAACTAAACTAGAGTTCCTGCAATAAGGTACCAAAATCTCATCTAGAGACATTGGTAATACGGAGTGTTATAAATGGCCTGACACTGAGTAACTACAATTGCTATGGAAGACAGTGGTACTGAGCGCCACTGAAATCGCTGTTTAAGGTGCCCAACTCCATCCTCCTGGAGCAGGGAGATTTTTGACCACTAAACTGAAAATTAAACATGGGGCCTAAATTTAAATGGATAAACTGACCAAGCTTTTACACAGAACTAAACATAGGTAAAATGTGGTGACTGTTTAAAAAAAAAAAATAAAAATCCGTGAACCGTTTTAGACCAACATTACCCTGCAATTAGAGAACCAGACACTGCATGCTAAATTAGAAGTAAAAATGCTTTGTACATCTAAAAATCAATAGAGGAATAGAATGAAATTAAATAGAACATAAACAGTAGTTAGTAACTGGGATTTTAAATTTTCACTTTGTCATCCAAGAAGTTATAAGTAATGTGGATTTAAAACAAGCCTAAAGGGAAATACTGTTTGCACAAGTTTAGGTTAATATATTTAAAAAAAAAGCTGCTTCCCTAGAATTTCTTGAAGGAGGGAGACTGTGTGTGTGGAATGAAGTAGTGGTACACTTTAAATAAAAGCACTTGAAGAGACTATGGGATTAAGGATAAGCTTTTAGCTTTCAAATCGTGTTGATGTAGCACTAGTTTGAGTTGAAACACAATATTTGGCTTCAAGCAAGATGCCTACTTAACTTTTTTTTTATTTAGTGTCCACAATGCTCTGAGCATATATCCCATAACTTAAAAACTGTAAACACATCCAACTTAACCCCCTTCCTCAACAGTCTAAGGCTATGGCTACACTACAAGGCTTTTAGTGGCACAGCTGTGCCCCTACAGCCATACCACTAAAAGGCACGTGGTGTGGCTACTGCTTGTCAGCAGGAGAGAGCTCTCTCCTGCTGACAAAGAGCTGTTCACACTCGAGCCTTTCTTTGGTAAAAACTTTTTGTTGTTCAGGGGTGGTGAGTTTTTTGTTTAACACCCCAAATGACACAATTTTGCCAATGAAGTGCCAGTGTAGACAAAGCCTTAAAGGAAATAAATGGGCTTCTTTGCATGCTAGCAGTGTACAAATTGCTTCACTCCTCTAACCTTATGACTACACAACAGTGTCATTTGATGACCAAAAAGTCTATTTTAAAATGGATAAACTCTTTTCAGACTAAGATGTCTTCTCTCAAATTGCATTATATAGAACATTACCATAACTGGTGTGGTTTTTTTTTGTTTATAGGACACTCAGTAGGGATGTGCCTCTTTTAAAAGCTAGAGATATAAGACCAGATGGCACATTTGTCTTTATCCTTCTATCGGATTAGTGTACCTTGGATTTTTTTCCAAGACTGTTTTTAATACAAACTGGTCAGTGAAGAGCCTCTTAATATAACATTGACATTGATTGGGATGTGCTGCCATCTGTTTTTGGTGCTTTACATTTTAAAACACTCATCCCACACATCGCATGGACAGATCTCTGGATCGCTAAGGATCAGTGGAGATGTGAAGTAGTTAGCGTTATATAAAGGAAACTGATTTGATTTGGCCAGGTATAAGAATTTCTGGAATTCTTAATTAAACTCTTGTGGGGAAAATAGCTTAAGTCAGTTACAAATCTATACCATGGTCTCCTAATAAAGACTGAAGAATTACACCTCCTCTTTAAAAGAGCAGTCTTATTCACATCAACCATTTGAATTTTGTCTCCCTGTCTTACATGTGATTCAACCAAAAATAGTTTGATGCTGGGGGTTGAAATTGAGACAAACTTTAGATTGGGTAAATTGGAATAGTGAAGGGTCAGTGGGTTGCATAGGTTAAATGTTAATACCTTTGTGTAGCTGAAGTCTAAAGATCTTTCTGAAATGGTAAAAAGTATTTAAAGTCTAATGTAGACTCTTCTATAAAAGAGGGGAGTTTTGTTCTTTCCAGTGGCAACCACTAAACTGGAGAGAGTTTACAACAGCTACCATGCAGTCATATCCCATACCAGTTACCTCTCTAGCTAGAATAAAAAATAATTGTATGATATGTGAGCTTGTACTAAATCCATAAATGCTGTAGTTCATGCCTTTAGAAAATAAGGCATATAAGTGCAAAATAAGTGTCTGCATGTGTCTGATCATTCCTGTTGGAAGAAAGTGCTATTTTAAAGTCATTGTCTGAAGAAGCTTCTAGTAAGAATTTCAAAAGACACATTTTTCTGAAAAGTTCTGAATCTACTTTTACCTTGGGGCGGGGGTAGACTTTGAGATTAAAAGCTTTGAATTTTCTTGTATCTGAAATAGTTTAGTTTGGAATTTTGCTTCTGTCAGTGTGTATGAAGATAACAAGAGTTGCATCCAGAATTAATTATTTGACTTGTGTGTATTAAGTGTGTGGAGGGTTCCCCCCTCAGAATAGGTAGGGTGTGTGTGTATGTGTTGCATTATGTACAGTGGAGAGTTACATTTTCACCTTTTTGGTAGTTGTCTGAACTGTATTGAATAGGCATTTCTTCTGGTCAAACCTGACTCAAATTCTATTTAAGAATGACGTCCTCCTAAATTAATTTGTTTTGGTTTTCTGTATGGAGCTTCACAGGAGCTGTGAGCTTATGCAGAATAGCAGCTTGTTTATATAACCCGGTTTTCTACAGAGTCAAACTAAAACCTGCTGCTTGTTTCTGCCTAGTGACTTGTTGAATTTATATCATACTGCTGTGTCTAAAAATGGTGCTGGATGTGGAAGATACTGCTTATCTAATAAATAATGCAGTAAGTATTGATCTGGGGTGTGTAAAGACTTTTGAGACTGAACATTAGTGACATTGAACGTAGGTGAGAGAAAGTGTTATCTAAACTCACTTGGTGTTTGTGCATCTTGCATTTTTGGTGCATAAACCAAAAATGTGAATAAATGACTAAAGAAACTTGAGTAGAATTTACAAATTCTAGCATTTACTTTCAGCATTAGATGTTGAAGGTGTACTGTGTATTTAATATTACTGAGTTGTGAATTGGATTAAAGGTGAGAGTTTTTGTTTGTGTGTTTGACCCTATTTACAAGTATTAGGTATTCTGGCTTTGTACTGTAAAGGTGTTTGTTTGGATGTAGATGTATATTCATTCCTCTGTGCAGTCCTTTAATTTTGAGAAACAAAGCTACCCTGAAAGTATGCCTTAAGGCAAAACTCTTTTCTTTTTTTTTTTTTAAAAGGAGGGGGGGGTGTCAAAGCATGCCTGGAGGTGGCTAGGACTAAGGTTCTACTAAGCACTATTGCTCTTACCTGAATTTCATTGCTTGGCTAGTCACTCATTACAAAAGATTATGTTCAAGTGTAGTTTAGCTTTCTTTGTTTTTATTTCAACTATCTTTTAGTACTGATTTTCACAGAAGCATAGAAATGTAGGGCTGGCCAGGACACTGAAGTAATCAAATCCAGCCTCCTGTGCTGAGGCAGGACCAAGTAAACCTAGACCATCCTTGCAGGTGTTTGTCTAACCTGGTCTTAAACCTCCCATGATGGGGATTCCACAAATTCCCTTGAAAGTCTATTCCAGAATTTAACTACCCTTACTGCAGATTAAGCTCCTTACTTCTGGTTTTAACTCAGTAGAGATGGAGAACCTTCAATCATAGTCCTCTTGATAACAGCCCTTAACATATTTGAAGACTATCAGGTCCCCTTACAGCTGCTTTTTTTCCCCAAGACTAAACATGAAGAGTTTTTTAACCTTTCCTCATAGATCAGGCTTTCTAAACCTTTCATCATTTTTGTTGCTCTTCTCTGGATTCTCTTCAGTTTGTCCACATCTTAAAGGGTGGCACCCAGAATTGGACACACTATTCCAGCTGAGGGCTCACCAGTGCTAAGCAGAGTGGGACAATTACCACCTGTCTTACACCACGCTTCTGTTAGTAGATCTCAGAATACTAGCCCTTTTCCACAACTGCATCACATTGCTGACTCATAATCAATTTGTGATCCATTATAGCCCCAGATCCTTTAACAGTACTGCCGCTTAGCCAGTTATCCCCATTTTGTAGTTGTACATTTGATTTCCCCCTTTCCTAAGTGAAGCACTTGTCTTTAATGAATTGTATCCTGTTGACTTCAGACCAATTTGTCAAGATAATTTTGAATTCTAATTCATCTGCAAATGCTTGCACAAACCCTTCTAGTGGTGTCATTTGCAAATTTTATAATCATACTCTCCATTCCATTATTCAAGTCATTAATGAAAATATTGAATAGTACCAGACCAGGAGTGACCCCTGTGGAACTCCAGTAGATATGTCCTCTGACACTGAGCCACTGATAGCTGCTATTTGAGTAGTCGTACAACTGGTTGTACACCTACCTCATAACTTCATCTAGACCCCACTTCCCTACTTCACATATGGGAATGTTATGTGGGACTGTCAAGCCTTACTAAAATCAAAATATATGTCTGCTGCTTTGCCCCATCCCCTAAGCCAGGAACACTGTCAAAGAAGCAAATTAGGCTGGTTTGGCATGCTTAGTTGTCTGTTCCTTAACTCTAATATCCTTCTAGCTGCTTACAAATGGCTTGCTTAATAAGTTGTTCCAGCATCTTTGAGTATCAAAGCTAGGCTGACTGGTCTTTAATTTCCCAGGTCGTCTTTGTTCCCTTTTTAAAAGATAGTCCTATGTTTGCTCTTCTCCATCTTTGTGAGAACCTCACTTATCCTCATAAAGAAAAAGAAGACTTGTGGCACCTTAGAGACTAGCAAATTTATTTGAGCATAAGCTTTTGTTAGTCTCTAAGGTGCCACAAGTCCTCCTTTTTTCTTTGAGGATAAGTGAGGTTCTCACAAAGATGGAGAAGAGCAAACATAGGACTAACAGCTGCTACTCTGAAACTTATCCTCATGTGTTCTTGAAGATTGCTTCAGCTGGTTCCTTAAAATTTATCCTAAGGTACTTATCAGGCCCTGCTAACTTGAATGTATTTAACTTATCTAAATATTGTGATGTTCCCCTGACATTATCTGGACCAGTAATCTGCTAGGTCACTCCAATCCTTGATTCTGGGAGCCAGCCTTACCCTGCTCTGCTGTGAGAACCCTCACTCCTGGGCTGTTCACACACAGCCTCTAGCATGTAAGCTGCTCCCAGCTACATGAGTGAGCACTTTTGGCCAGGCGCTGCTTGATTGTGCAACCAAATGACACTAGCCAATACCCCTGGTCCCAGCCACAATCCTAGGAGCCTCTCTTTTTTGCAGTGTCCAGTTATGACCCCTGGATGTTGCAAGCTTATGTGAGTTCATCAATTTAACAAAGAAATTGATCTGCATTAGGCGTCTTATCCCAAGAGGAGTCTGACACTTCCAACCATATTCACTGCTTCAGGTAGAATAAACACTGTTTTATTAACTAAAGATAGATTTTAAGTGATTATAAGTCCAAGTATAACAAGTCAGATTTGGTCAAATGAAATAAAAGCAAAACGCATTTTAATCTGATCTTAGCACTTCCAGTGCTCTTACAAACTTAGATGCTTCTCACCGCTGGCTGGCTGCCTTTCAGCCAGGCTCTCCCCTTTCGATTAGGACTTCAGTCAGTTGGTGGTATCTGTAGATGGAGGTGAGAGAGAGAGCATGGCAAATATGTATGTCTTTCTTTCCCTTCCCTTTTATCATGTCCTTTCTTCCCTCTTGGCTTTGCTCCCCCCTTCAGAGTCAGGTGAGCATTACCTCATCGTAGTACCAAACTGACCAAGGAATGGGGGGGGGGGGGCAACTCAAGAGTCCAACCAATCCTTTGTTGCTGCCTAGGTTAGTGTCCTTTGTTCCTGTGTGGCTGGGCTGGGTATGTCCCATACATGCCCTGATGTGTGAACTGCCCCTCTGCTCTTGGAGTTTTTGTCTGGGCTTATTTTAAACCATGAGGACACATTTTCAGCTTCATAACTATATACATGAAATTGCAACCTATAACATTACTAGAACAACAATGCTCAGGGCATTATAAGCCTTCCGAAGACACTGGACATGACAAACTTTGCATTGGATACCACACAATCATTTTATAAGGATGCAGGGTGTTCCCCTGAGGTATAGTGTCACAATTGTTCTTTTCCTATTTTGGCTTGCATTCCTTCACCCTTGTAGTTATTAACTGGTGGGTAGGGTGGAGTATGCTATGGGACTGAAAACATTTGACACATCTCATGAATAAGTATTGTAGGTACATATCACTAGATAAGCATTGTCAATCATAATGTAGACAACAAACGTGAATAAAATATTTCACAAACTCCTATATTCACCACCACCACCTCTTTTGGCATTTAAAACCTAAGGAGACTTAAGTCGAGAATTTTGTACTAATGGTCACATGTATGTATGATCAGCTGAAAACTTCAAACTGATTTTTTTTAAAAAAAAATCATGTAGATGTTAGACTTCTTAGTACAAGATTGAACCACAACTCCTATAGCTACTGCTCCCAGGGGGCATTCTGCACCCAAAAATTAATTCTGTGCAAAAAATCTGCAACAAAATTCTGCACGCTATTTTTAAAATTCTGCCAATTTTATTTGTCAAAATAACATTACATAATCACATCAGTTTCAAATATTTTGGTAATAAGTTTCAAAATACCAGTCAGTAAGTATGTCTGTAACAATACAAATACACAATTCCCCCAGGAATAGTGAGTTAAAGAAACCCCTATGAAAACCCAGTTCCAGTTTGTCTCTTCCCTCCCCCAGAGCCCAGCTAGGGGTCCAAACACCCACAACTCTTCTCCCCCCCACCCCCCCAGCCATGGTGCCCTCCCAGCCAGAGCACTCAAGCCCAGTTGCAGGGTCCCCCAGCCCAGGTACAAGCGTTCCCTTCCCCCTGACACCTGCTCCCTCCCCCCACCAGAGCCCAGGGTTCCAGAGGGAGAAACAGCCAGATACTTGGTCCCAGGCTTGCATAGAGTTGCCTGTGCATTGCCATCTCCTTCCCTCAGGGTGTGCTGGGAACTGCAGCTGCCAGGAGCCCTCTAGCTCCCTCCACCAGCAGTGTTTTCTATGTGTGAGCTGGATCTAGTGGCAGCCAGCAGCACTGCAGCCCATTTCTGGGGGGAAGGGGGGAGAAATTATGCACACACAACATTAAATTTATGCAAAATTCTGCATTTCACAGTGGTGCAGAATTTCCCCAGGAGCAAGCTACTGATAACTGCTTAATGAGAAATGTAGCCCCCTAACAATGGCCTCCCTCAGAGTGCTGTCAGTCTAAACTTCAGGCTAGTACAGTATAAGTGTTTGTCATTTAACACTTGTAGGCATAGTGAGAGATGTCTGTTTTTTTATTTGTACTAATTTGTATTTGTTTAGTGTCTTCCTCTAATGGAGTTAAGATTTGGGCTACCACTAGTTATAACACTCATGGAGTGGTTTTATCTAGTACTGACCACAGACATATTAGGATGACTGCATCATCTCTATATCTGAGTGACACTTTTTTGTGTGGATGCTTACAGTAAAAATCAGTAAAGTTCACTGGGCACTTTGCCATAGTGAAACTTACTCTTTAAAGTAGAGGGCTATGTTTGTAGTCATGACAAGCACCACAGTGTAGCATGGCTACAACAGCACTGCATGTGTCTATTTAACTGACTTCTGTACAGGCTGTTAATGGTGGTTATTTATTGGCAAAGTTTGCAAGGCCTTATAGTCACTTCATAGCCTTTATCTCTTTGGATAATGTAACACTAACTTTTGAACACCATATCCAGTCAATCCCAGAACTTCAGGGAGTGTTCAAGGCATTAGAGGACAGAATGTTGGTTGTTTTGGTGATAATTGGAAAACTGAAAGGAAGAAATGGGGGAGGGCAACAACACATTAGACCCTAGCATCTTGTTAGCTGAGCTAGTCGCTTCAGTTGCCCATTTAATTGTTTGTAGATCAAATAACCAGTTGATGGTGTCCATTAATGCATTCCAGCATTAACAGTGTTCACTTTAGGTCTGCTCATTTTCTCAGTACATTTTGAGAAACGTTTTCTTCCTGAAAGACCAAAGAAAGGAGAAAAAATGACTGGGATGGGAAGGGTGGCAGGCATGTGGGATTGGAGAAGCATGTAAAACACCTGGTGGGGGTAGAATGGGGGACTCTGGTGGGAGACGGATCCTCTGGCATGGAGGGGGACTGAGGGGCACAACCCCTAGAATGTGGGGAATGATCAATTCTGGTATGGGGGGACATCCTGGCCTTGGCATGAAGGAGGGTTGCATTGAGTCTCTAAAATAGAGGGGAATGGGAGGATGGCATATGGAGCTTGTGGTGGAGAATGGAGGGATACAATGGGCCCTTTGCATGTGCAATAAGCTTGGCCTACAGAAGCAGCAAAATGTATGGCACCCCCCCAGTCTTTCTTAGTCCAATTTTAAAACTTCTATCAACACCATCCAGTGCTCTTGCCATCTATCCCATAAGATAAAAATGACCATGAACTTGGTGTCTGTATCAAGAGTCTGAATATTGCTGTGATGAGTTCCTTATTGTTTTTCCTTTCACTTTGAATGATGTCCAAATTATGCTGGATGTGCATGATGCAAAAGATCAAGTTAGTGTCTGAGTGAAGCATTTAAATAAGTAATCACTTGTTTCTTATTTGCAGGAGCAAGATGTTGAGACCCTTCATGGCTCTGTCCATGTTACTATGTATGGGACTCCCAAAGGAAACAGGCCTGCCATCCTAACATACCATGATATTGGATTGAATCGTAAGTGTGATCTTTCATACAGCTGGCCATCACTGTGCTGTTGTAACAGCTGATCACTTTGTGGTTCTTTAACTTACATCCTGCCATGATCCTTGCAGCACATTTGTTTTCAGGGGTAAAATTAGGATCTTGGTGTGTCAGCTTGCCAATAAATTGTTGATCAGTGCAGGTTGATCCAGACTGGCCTTTGCTGCATCCCAGTCTTAACTATGAGCCATTCCATAAAACCAATATGGAGGTACAGAGGAACAAGGGGCCCAGATTTTGTTCATGGTAGACTTTGGGCTAGCTGGCAGTCAGGAGGAAGGAAATGAGCCTGAATGCAGGCAAATAGGAGCAGAAAGTGGTGCCCTTTGACAGCTTTCCACTAAGATAAATGGCATCAAAAGACTAATTGTTGGCATGTGTGGAGCCACTCTTACCTCTCAGACATGATTTCCTTAATACCCTGTTTTTAAGGGAGAAAGTGGCTTGAATTCTGAGGATCCTAGAATATCAGGGTTGGAAGGGACCTCAGGAGGTCATCTAGTCCAACCCCCTGCTCAAAGCAGGACCAATCCCCAACTAAATCATCCTAGCCAGAGCTCTGTCAAGCCTGACCTTGAAAACTTCTAGGGAAGGAGATTCCACCACCTGCCTAGGTAACGCATTCCAGTGTTTCACCACCCTCCTAGTGAAAAAGTTTTCCTAGTATCTAATCTAAACCTCCCCCACTGCAACTTGAGACCATTACTCCTTGTTCTGTCATCAGCTATCACTGAGAACAGTCTAGATTCATCCTCTTTGGAACCCCCTTTCAGGTAGTTGAAAGCAGCTATCAAATCCCCCCTCATTCTTCTCTTCCACAGACAAAACAATCCCAGTTCCCTCAGCCTCTCCTCAAGTCTTGTGTTCCAGTCCCCTAATTTTTGTTGCCCTCTGCTGGACGCTTTCCAATTTTTTTTCCACATCCTTGTAATGTGGGGCCCAAAACTGGACACAGTACTCCAGATGAGGCCTCACCGATCTCAAATAGAGAGGAACAATCACATCCCTCTATCTGCTGGCAATGCCCCTACTTATACAGCCCAAAATGCCATTGGCCTTCTTGGCAACAAGGGCACACTGTTGACTCAGATCCAGCTTCTCATCCACTGTAACCCCTAGGTCCTTTTCTGCAGAACTGCTGCCGAGCCATTCGGTCCCTAGTCTGTAGCAGTGCATGGGATTCTTCCATCCTAAGTGCAGGACTCTGCGCTTGTCCTTGTTGAACCTCATCAGATTTCTTTTGGCCCAATCCTCCAATTTGTCTAGGGCCCTCTGTATCCTATCCCTACCCTCCAGCGTATCTACCTCTCCTCCCCGTTTAGTGTCCTCTGCAAACTTGCTGAGGGTGCAATCCACACCATCCTTCAGATTATTCGTGAAGATATTGAACAAAACCAGCCTGAGGACCGACCCTTGGGGCACTCCACTTGATACTGGCTGCCAACTAGACATGGAGCCATTGATCGCTACGCGTTGAGCCTGACAATCTAGCCAACTTTCTATCCACCTTTAACTTGCTGGCAAGAATACTGTTGGAGACCCTGTCGAAAGCTTTGCTAAAATCAAGGAACACATCCACTGCTTCCCCTCATCCACAGAGCCAGTTATCTTGTCATAGAAGGCAATTAGATGAGTCAAGCATGACTTGCCCTTGGTGAATCCATGCTGACTGTTCCTGATCACTTTCCTCTCCTCTAAGTGCTTCAGAAGTGATTCCTTGAGGACCTGCTCCATGATTTTTGCAGGGACTTAGGTGAGGCTGACTGGCCTGTAGTTCCCAGAATCCTCCTCCTTCTCTTTTTTAAAGATGGACACTACATTAGCTTTTTTCCAGTCATCCAGGACCTCTCCCAGTCACCATGAGTTTTCAAAGATAATGGCCAATGGCTCTGCAATCACATCCTCCAACTCCTTTAGCACTCTCGGATGCAGCGCATCTGGCCACATAGACTTGTGCTCGTCCAGCTTTTCTAAATAGTACCGAACCACTTCTTTCTCCATAGAGGGCTGGTCACCTCCTCCCCATGGTGTGCTGCCCAGTGCAGTAGTCTGGGAGCTGACCTTGTTCATGAAGACAGAGGCAAAAAAAGCTTTGAGTACATTAGCTTTTTCCACATCCTGTCACTAGGTTGCCTCCCTCATTCAGTAAGGGGCCCATACTTTCCTTGACTTTCTTCTTGTGGCTAACCTACCTGAAGAAACCCTTCTTGTTACTGTTAACAGCTCTTGCTAGCTGCAACTCCAGGTGTGATTTGGTCTTCTTGATTTCACTCCTGCATGCCCAAGCAATATTTATACTCTTCCCTGGTCATTTGTCCAATTTTCCACTTCTTGTAAGCTTCTTTTTTGTGTTTAAGATCAGCAAGGATTTCACAGTTAAGCCAAGCTGGCCACCTGCCATATTTACTATTCTTTCTACACATCAGGATGGTTTGTCCCTGTAACCTCAATAAGGATTCTTTAAAATACAGCCAGCTCTCCTGGACTCCTTTCCTCCTCATGTTCTCCCAAGGGATCCTGCCCATCAGTTCCCTGAGGGAGTCAGTCTGCTTTTCTGAAGTCTAGGGTCCATATTCTGCTGTTCTCCTTTCTTCCCTGTGTCAGGATCCTAAACTCTACCATCTTATGGTCACTGCCTCCCAGGTACCTATCCACTTTAGCTTCCCCTATTAATTCTTCCTGGTTTGTGAGTAGCAGGTCAAGAGCTCTGCCCCTAGTTGGTTCCTCCAGCACTTGCATCAGGAAATTGTCCCCTACACTTCCCAAAAACTTCCTGGATTGTCTGTGCACCACTGTATTGCTCTCCCAGCAGATATCAGGGTGATTGAAGTCTCCCATGAGAACCAGGGCCTGCGATCTAGTAACTTCTGTGAGTTGCCGGAAGAAAGCCTCATCCCCCTGGTCCGGTGGTCTCCCGGCAGACTCCCACCACAACATCACCCTTGTTGCTCACACTTCTAAACTTAATCCAGAGACTCAGGTTTTTCTGCAGTTTCATACTTGAGCTCTGAGCAGTCATACTATTCCCTTACATACAGTGCAACTCCCCCACCTTTTCTGCCCTGCCTGTCCTTCCTGAACAGTTGATATCCATCCATGACAGTACTCCAGTCATGTGAGTTATCCCACCAAGTCTGTTGTTCCAATCACATCATTCCTTGACTGCCAGGACTTCCAGTTCTCCCTGCTTCTTTCCCAGGCTTCTTCCATTTGTATATAGGCACTTGAAGTCACTGATCATCCCTTTCTCAGTATGAGGCAGGAGCCCTGCCCTCTCGCATGCTCCTGCTCATGCTTCCTCCCAGTAACCCACTTCCCCACTTACCTCAGGGCTTTGGTCTCCTTCCCCCAGTGAACCTAGTTTAAAGCCCTCCTCACTAGGTTAGCCAGCCTGCTAGCGAAGATGCTCTTCCCTCTCCATTAGTTGGCACCTGTCTCTGCCTAGCACTCCTCCTTCTTGGAACACCATCCCATGGTCAAAGAATCCAAAGCCTTCTCTCTGACACCACCTGTGTAGCCATTCATTGACTTCCACGATTCAACAGTCTCTACCCAGGCCTTTTCCTTCCATGGGGAGGATGGACGAGAAGACTACTTGCTCTGGGAAGAAGGATAAAGGAGTTGGAGGTGCCACGTAGTCTGCAGTGATCCGCTCAAGGTCATTCTTGGCAGTATCATTGGTGCCCATGTGGAGAAGCAGGAAAGGGTAGCGATCCAAGGGCTTGATGAGTCTTGGCAGTCTCTCCGTCACATCGTGAATCCTAGTTCCTGGCAAGCAGCAGACTTCTCAGTTTTCCTGGTCGGGGTGGCAGATGACTCAGTCCCCCTGAGGAGAGAGTCCCTGACCACCACCACCTGCCTCCTTCTCTTGGGAGTGGCGGTTGTGGAACCGCCAAGCCTAGGACAGGGCATCTCATGCCTTCCCATCGGCAGAGATTTTCCCCCTCCTGTATAATCCTTGTACCTATAAACAAAATTTTTCTAGATAAAAGGTGAAGGACCTTTGGGTCAAAAATAGCCTATATTTGGGAATCTTCCAAGGACCATGCACCAACATGTGCTTGATAGGGATTTTGGAGCAGGAAAAGGGTATACGTCACAAAATGACAAAAGGATGAAAAGAAGCTTGTGGAAGACTCCTTTTTTGAATTTTGTCCTAATGCTGCTGAGGGTTTAAGTATTTATTTAGCTATGTATGTGTCAGGATATCTAGAACTTTGTATAGATTCAAACCAGAATAAATCAATGGATGAAATGGCGTCAGCACAAAATGTGACGTTTCTTCTCAGTGCTGCATGATTTAATCTTGTATAGATGCAATCTAATAACGCCAGTTAGACCAAAAAATCAGATCTAATACCAAATATGTTTTTGCCACTTTCACTCCACGAGACTTGGCATTTCTTTACTCAGTTATTAATGTTTACTATTAGACCCATAGGCACTACCACAAGTAGAATTAGGGATTCATTGAACTGTGTAAACACACAGTCATGGTCCCTGCTCCAAAGAGTTTACTTTCCATCAGTAAGCCCATTGTAACTCATTTCTTCATGGTAGTTTGATAGAAGTATCCCTATACTTCATTTTGTATTTTCCATGGATTAGGGAGGGACAGGTGGCCTCTTGGCCTTAACAATAGTTGAGATTTCTATCTAGGAAGGAAGAAAAACCTGTCTTTATGCTATAAAGTTTTATTGTTCATCACATTTTATACTAAAACTACTCAGTTCAGTTACATGTGATGTTAGAGGTTGATAGCAGAAAAAAGATTAAGTAACTTTGCTGTTCCTTACCTTGCATTTTAACAAGGGAAGGATTAAAAAACTTATCCATTTGTGGTGCATTTCCTAACTTCTGAATTTCTTTTCATGTTTAACAGTGTAAATAGGTTATTTCTTGCTGGGTCTCACCCTAGTGCAATACAGCTGGCATTGGGTTTTAAGTTCAGGAGGAAATGAATAAACCTTAAACAGGCTTCTGCTGAAATCTTAAAGTGAGAAGTTCATATTTCTAAAGAACCCTAAATGTTGAGGCCTAATCTGCTTCATAGTATTCCTGTAAAACATTTTCATTTTAATGTATTCTGCTTGTAGCTAGCATAGGAAACCTCAGACTAGCATGGTGTAACTTGCAGTCCTTGGAGATAAGGACAAGAGAACTCTGCAAAAAGATAATTGACTGTCAGCTCTACTTTGGATTTGCTTTCTTTCACTTTTATTATAACTCTAAGATGACTGAAGTAAAATGGAAATTTTTTGTTTTTAAACAAATCCTGGGATAAATGCTTCTGCCCCACCTGACTTCTAGTTTAACTTTCATGTCAGGAATTTCCTTGAGACTTTGGTCTGCCACAAATTTTGACCGAGTGCCAGAATTTAACTACTTACATGAGAATTTCTTGGGAACTGTTCAGCTTTCTGCCTCAAGGTGTTAAAGTAGTAAAGTAACACCATTTATCTCAAACTTAAAGAAATGCAGACTAAAATACTTGTACAAACTCTCAAATTGCAGTTTCTTGTGGTGTCTGCATTACAACTGTGTAAGCCATTCAGTCTTTCATCTTAATGACTGTTACATTCTTTTTCCCTCTAAGACAAAACTTGCTTCAACCCCCTCTTCAACTTTGAAGATATGCAAGAAATAACACAACATTTCGCAGTCTGTCATGTGGATGCACCAGGGCAACAAGATGGAGCAGCATCTTTCCCAGCTGGGTGAGTTGGAGCTGGGGAAAGATCTTGGTGCTTGCATGGATTATCTTGGCCGAAGTGTGTGTCTCAAGACTGGATTGCCTTAAATTAAGATGTATTTTGGATAATCAACATGATATAGGAGGAGTTGCCAACAGGCAAAGGGAAATGGGCAAATGAAGTAAGAGTTGTACTGTGTAAGAGCTAGGTATAATAGTACTAATTAATGAGCTTTTACCCATGTTATGGAAGTTGGGCTAGATCCCTTACTTTTAAGCTGTGTGAAGTCTTGTTGGAAAAGATTGTGGGCCAGATTCTCAGCTGGCATAAACTGACATAGCTCCACTGATGTAACTGAAGCAACACAGATTTTTTTTAGAGCATCTGATAATCTGGCCTTGTGTGAATTCAGTGTACTTCTTGGTGCAATAGCTGTCTCATCTACTCAGTCTTGTGGATTTTGTGCTTCAAAGCAACCTAACCACTAACGTTGCCCATTTCCTATAACAGACTTAATAATAATAAAAAAAAACACCTTGGAGTTTGTGGCTTCATAGACAAAGGCCTAGTCTAAGCTTGCTAGTTCACGCCTGTTTGAGTGAAATCCGGTATATTAACAAAGCAAGGGTACCTGGCAGGACAACTTTATCTACACTAGGGCTTTTGCCAGTATAGAAATGGTGGTTCTCTTCTCCCTCCTCCCCCATCACACCCCTCGCTGACATTACTGAAAAGACTACATGTACCACAGCCAACAGTGTTCTTGCTTTCACTAGTTAGGAAACAAATGCAATTAGGAAACAAATGCAATTTGTACATGTTGTAGAGTATCTTCTCTCTTTGGTGCTTGCTGTCATTTTGAGTGGCCTGTCAGGAATGTCCCTTCAGTCTCTGGCAGGACCACTGGATTAGATTCTTCACCTGTGCCAGTTTGTCTTCTGTACATATGTTCTTAAACCATGTTGGCAGAAATAGTTGAAAACACTTTTTTTACAAATGCACATTTTTTTTTTTTGTTTTCTAGTCCAAAGTGGGTAGAGATAGCAGTGTGGTGTCAATTCATACATTTCTCACTGTTGGAGTGGGGTGGCAAATTCTAGCCAGTCTCCCTGTCCGGGACCCCATTCTGGTCCCTGCTCATCCCTCCTTCCAATCTCCTTGCAGAGACCCTTGTCTCTCTCAACCAGGAAGTCTCCTCTCTTACTCTGTGTGAGCCAGTGCCACCAGGAGTTGAGTTCTCTGGACTCCCCTGCATGCTGCTGTACTGGAACACTTTGTATGCTAGGTTGCAACAAACTTTGGCTCAGCTGCCAC
Organism: Lepidochelys olivacea; assembly: GCF_965140295.1. NCBI lineage: Eukaryota > Metazoa > Chordata > Testudines > Cheloniidae > Lepidochelys > Lepidochelys olivacea. The sequence goes on from NC_140412.1 coordinate 16,056,589, forward strand.
TTTATCTGGGGCAGCTTGGCCAACTTTGAGTGGCATTGCAACCCCATTAGCCAGTTTGCAATGCCACCTACTAAAATTTGGCCTGGCTGCCCCTCCTGTCAGTACAGAGGAATGGCAGGTCAAATTTCAGTGACATTACAACCATGTGGCCAGAGTAATGCTCCAGCAGCAATTGTATTAAGCATGGTTCTTCTTAAAAGTGGTCAGGTCATGGCCTATAGAACTTTGAGCAAGTGCAAAAACCAGGTGGGTAGGAGGGCAGGGATGGTGGCATTCCTCCTTTTTCCCCCAGTTGGCATCACTGAGACAGCCTCCTTTGTTCAAAACTTTTAAATCTAGTTCTAACCTACAGTTAAGTGCCAGTGGGGGCTTGTGGCTAAAGGGGAAGTAGGAAGCCAAATACCGTTCCTCTCTTGCCCAATATACAAAACCTCTTTCATGACCCAACATAGCTTCACCTCAAGGAAATTGATAATGGATGAAAGTAGACACTTCACAGGAGAACTGGTTTTTCTGCCTAGTGTTTTTGAGAGGCTCATTAGTTATTGAACACTAGCCAGCAAGGGCTTTATTTGCTTACCCCAGTAACATCTACTCTGGTGGGATATTTCTTGGATTCCAAAACAAAATCCACTTGGACACATTCTATAAAAGTCCTGTAGTATTGCCCTTGTAGGGAACAGTACTTCAAGGTATTAAAATTCTGGCCAGTTAGTAATGAGTTAGTTCCCAAAGTATTGCCCAGCTAGTCATTTAGCTGATTCTCTTAGACACTCAATAGACAAGCTGACTGTTAGCATTGCCATAGGTTAATGCTAATAATGAAGCACAGTTAAGGCAAAAGGGCTTATTTAAAACCCTTGGGGACAAGCTGGCATAGTTCTACTGACTTTTAATAGAGCACCAATTTCTATCAACAGTGAATTTGACCCTTAAACTTCTCCAGCCTATTCACTGCATGGTGGGATTTCAGGGTACATTTTTGTTTGTTTCCTACTGTTTTTTTTCTGATGCTTTAGGCTTGTTAAACAATGTGGAAAAATTTACATAAAAATAAAACTTTTTCTGAAATATACTCTGTAAGCTGAACCAGTAGCAGTAGTTCATCTTGCACCACTTTTTCTCCCAGCACATAGACAGCAGTTTTGCTTCAAACTCCAGGTGAACAATTATACTTTTTGGTTTTAGGCATATTCCTTTGTGGGTGACTTCTTGAACAGAGTTATTAGTTTCCCCAATATGAATTACTTGTAAACCACTTCTAGTTCGGGGTGGGGGGGTTGGTGCCCTCCCTGCAAGTGTTTAGAAGTAATTTTTTTCTGAAACAGATGTTAACACTTGCAGCACTTCTACAAGATAGGAAAGTACTGAAGTATTGGCAGATCTGGAAGCTGAGCCCAGTGAATCCTGAGATCACTAAACTCAGCTGTGTGTGTGTGCGTGCATTTTTGGAGGTGTCACAACAGTTCCATAGTTAAGATTGCATGTGATGAATGACTGACTGGTACAAAATTTGTATTTCAGATCTAAAGGGGGAGTGAGTTTGGTTTGTTTTTTTTACTGCCTAAAGTCAATGACCAGCCTCCTTTCTGAAGAAGCATCTAATGACCAACAAGACTGAGTCAAGAGTTCTGAATTTAATTGCTCCTGCCACAAAACTAGTGGCATTAGGCAAGTCACTTACCTTGAGAGTTGGTGGTCAAATTTTTACTAAACTTTTTTCTATCAAAATGCAGTTTTGTTGAAACTGAAATGTTTTGCGAATACAGATCAGCCAGGATCTGGGTAGGGGGGAGGAGTACAATAACCAGTAGTCTGGTGGTTAAGGCACTTACCTGGGATGTGGGGGATCCAAGTTTAAATCCTGGCTCTACTTAATTCCTGCAACCCAGGTGAAGTGCCCTAGCCCCTGGGCTATACAGTCAGTTTCTCTGGGCCAGTGAGTATTTTATTTCCACAGAGGGGAATGGCTGCAACTGCAGAGATGGAGAAACTGCTGCTATAGCCTGATGGTTAAGGTACTTGTCTGGGCTGTGTCTCTCTGCTCCAAATCAGGCAGAGCAGGGATGTGAACCTGGGTCTCCCATGTCCTGAGTGAGTGCCCCAACCACCAGGTTGTGTTTTACAAAAACTCATGATGGCTTTGGTTCCATATATGAACAAAAACAAATAAAACTTAATTTTTTAATGAAATGTAACTTTCCTGCCAGCCCTACTTACCCCATTTGCAAAATGACTTCTCCATTGTACCAGTGCCAAGGCTTAATTATTTTTTGTAAAATCACTTTCAGATCTTTGCCTGAATTGAGTCAGAAGTGCAAAATGACTTCTCCATTGTACCAGTGCCAAGGCTTAATTATTTTTTGTAAAATCACTTTCAGATCTTTGCCTGAATTGAGCCAGAAGTGCAAAATGACTTCTCCATTGTACCAGTGCCAAGGCTTAATTATTTTTTGTAAAATCACTTTCAGATCTTTGCCTGAATTGAGCCAGAAGTGCAAAGTATTACATCTATAACACCTACATCTTTTTACTTTAGTCTTAAATGTCCATCTGATCCAGTGGATGAAACCCTACTGGTGGGTAATTACAAATTTTACCAATACCTTTTTTCCCTGTAGATACATGTATCCCTCCATGGATCAGCTGGCAGAAATGCTCCCTGGGATCCTAAAACAGTTTGGGTAAGTAGAGTTGTATACTTGTCATTCAGCCTCCATTTTGGTCTCTGGTGTTCTGACAGTTTCTTCAGCATGTGGTGTACTGAATGGATAAGCAAGTTCACCTAACTTTTGGGAGAATGTGTCCAGCTTCTAAACTCAAATTTTCATGTGCTGCTTCTCAATTTTTGTCCCAACTCTTCATAAGTCCTTTTTAGAAAGATTGATTCACTGTCATTCTTTTTAATTTCCACCTTATTCCCTATATTGCACTTGTCCTTTTTTTCTAAAAGTAGTAAGTTTTACTGGCACTTTTCCTTGTTTTGAGAAGTCTTGTTCAGTTATTGCTTGTTCAAAAAATTTGCAAACTATTTATTTCAAATTTTTCTCTGGGTAGACTTCTCATTTAGTTTAATTTTAAATTGTTCATGGTGCAGACTACTTATTGCAGAAACTTGGACAGTACTCCTTTTGTCTTACTCTTTCCCTGCTCCAACAGTGATAAAGTTGTCATCTTGAAAATTTAATGTCCTCAAATGTGTCAATAGTTCAGTGTAAGACTCTGAATCACTAAATTTCTAGCATCTAGCCTCTCAGAGCAAGACATTCTAATTTGAATTCAGATAAATGTTAAACAAGCCTGTTTGGTATATATATTTTTTTTCCCACTTCTTAATGTCACTGATTTAGAGTACACCAGTCTCTTGTCATGTTTTTATTAAAATATTGTATGACTTGTTTTGTACTAATTTTTCTCCCCTTCTACTGTAGTAAAATGCTTTAATTTGCACTGTACTGAAATTGGTACTATTCGTACCTTATTGGTATATGCTGTTCAAGTTATTCATAAGACTAGTTTCAGTTCAGTGTATTCTGGTAACTTATGTATTGCCTGATAACTGGCATAACAGCCTTTCACTTTCACTGCTGAAGAAAGAAAAGATTGGGGTGACATTGTCCCATAGTCATGATAGGAGGCTGTTTAAAATAAGCCGTAGCTATTTCAGCACTTGGTATTTGCCAGGGAAATCTTGCAAATCAGGGCAGCTGATTTCCCTTCCAGAATCAGAATACTATAGCTCACCCAGTATATTTCTGTAAAGAAATACTGTAACTGTCACTATTACTAGAATGCAGATGGACAGATGTCCCATGAATATAACTATTTAGCTGAAACCAAGAGAGCACTAAGTTACTTTGCTAACTGTTAGGAGCAGATCTGTTGTACATTTTCAAAGCCCCACTGAAGTCAATGCAGTTGTGACCATTTACACCAGCTGCTGACCAGCTATATAATCATGAACTGGCATGTAGGAGGTCTTACCTAAAAGGGAGAAATTGGTTGGATGGAACTTGTTTGTTTCAGTGCACTTTTACTGACACACTTTTTTGTTTTGTTGCACATAACTGCTCTGTATAGGCTGAAAAGTGTTATTGGAATGGGAACTGGAGCTGGTGCCTACATCTTAACTAGGTTTGCTGTAAGTTTCATGGAGCTGCCTTGAAGCTAACCTACATGACCCCTGTAGCCTATGTAAATACTTCCTACCCTGCCATACCCACTTATTTAAGCAGTCAAGTTTTTAAAGTGAAATAACATTATCTGCAGGATGGCTAATTCAAAAGATTAGATCTGTTAAACCCAGGGCTCTACCCAGTTAACTTGTGGATGGTGGTTTCTTACATTTAAGGTAGAGAATTCCCATTAAAGTGAAGAAGTTAAATACTCAAAGTAATTTGGCTGGACAACTTTGATAATAAAGACAAAGCTTCTCTCTTTCACATGATAAAATTATACTTCCCAATGCCCTGCCCCAAAATGATTATCCCTCTAATTTAAACTCTGTACTGTTATATATCTGGTGACTTGCATGTTCACATGATTTCCTAAATTGCAGCTGAACAATCCAGAAATGGTGGAAGGACTAGTTCTCATCAATGTAAACCCTTGTGCTGAAGGATGGATGGACTGGGCAGCAACTAAGGTAAACCTTTTTTTTAAATCACATGCAATCTGGCTGGTTGGTTTTTTTTAAAAAGGTTTGCACTTGAACAATGGGCTCTTAAAATGTCACATCAGATTTTAGCTAAGCTTTTTTCAGTTTGTATTCCCTTATTAAAATTGTGGCTGCAATATTAAAGGATAATTGCTTTTGGTTCCATTCCTCAGTTTTAACTGGAGTACTTCCTGTAGGGTTGATAAAGTATAGCTCAGTGGTCTCCAACCCTTTTATGACCAAGATCACTTTTGGAATTTAAGGGCAACCCAGGATCTACCCTGCCCCACTCACTCCATTTCCCCCCTCACTTTCACTGGGGTAGGGGTTTGGGAGGGAGTGCAGGCTCTGGGCTGGGGCTAAGGGGTTCACAGTGTGGGAGGGGGCTCTGGGCTGAGCCTGGGGGTTGGGGTGCAGAAGGGAGCTCCAGGCTGGGGCAGGGGGTTGCAGGGCCACACTGGCCACTTCCAGGAGCGGCATGGGGCTGGGAACAGGCAGGGAGCCTGCCTTAGCAGCAGCCACACTGCACTGCCAGAGATTGCAATCAACTGGGAGTTCCTCTAGGATTGACCAATTGAGTGCAATAGACCAGTTGGTGACCACTGCTGTAGCTGTACCCAGCAGTGCCATTGTACTGTAGCTGTCAATTTATTGTAAATGCTTTTGTTGAGGTCTAGATCTGGAAACAATTTCATTGTACAAGCTAGTGCAGTACATAGTTTTCCATCTTTCAAGTGATGGTCCCTATCTATATTCCACTAGCAGGTTTATGCATTGTTACAAAGCTTTGTCCTTGCCTCCATGGGTCCTGTGTTTCCTGGCAGATTTCACTAGCCTCAGAGGCTCACTGTGACCCTCCACATAACCCTTCTCTCTAGAGACAAGGGTCAGTCTACTGAGCCATTTTCATCATAACCAAGCGAGGGAGGTGAGAAGTTATCCTTCCTTGCAGTCTCTCTCTCTCCTAGTCTCAGTGATTAATCAGGGGGCAAAGTCAGGGGAGCCCAGGCCCACCCTCTACTCTGGGCTCCAGCCCAGAGACCCTAATAGTATCAGCTATGGTAGCTGACCCTTTCAGAAACATGACATGTACAATTCCCTGGGCTACTTTCCCCACAGCAGCCCTCACTTCCTCAAGCTCCACTTCACCCTTACCTCAGGGCCTCCTTCCTTGTGCCTGATATGGTGTGTACTACTCAGCCTCTCCAACACCACAACTTCCTCCCACAGCTCCTGACATGCACACCCACCTGACTAACTGGGAGGCTTTTAACTAGTTTCAGCCAGCCCCTGATTGGCTTCAGGTGTCCCAATCAACCTAGCCTTCTCCCTGCCTTCTGGAAAGTTCTCAATTGGCCCCAGGTGTCTTAATTGACCTGGAGCAGCTTCCATTTCACTTATCCTGGTACCAGGGATTTGTTTAGCCTGGAGCTAATATATTTCTCCCACTACTTTACTTTTCTATAGCCATCTGGCCTTGCCCCATCACAGCATGCATGCCATGTGTCCGGAGCCAGAGAATTTGAAAGTAGTAGTGTCCATTGGTTTGCACCCTGTCTTCACCTCATGGTTTTGACCAAGGTGATAAACTGGGGTGGATTGACCATGCCTCCAGTTCCTTCTCACTGCCTTGTTGTCTGAGTAGGAGCTGTTAGTGTCCTCTTGTCTGACACACTTTAAAAAAACACCCCAACCCGTTTTAAAATTGCATGTAGTTTTTCTTGGTTTTGCTGTTTTTAGTGTATAGTAGTAGCTTTTAGGAGAGAGACTTTGGGGAATCCATTTACCAGTCCCTATGCCTGGAAACTGGATTATGCCTGGGTTCAAGATCTGCATCTCCTGCCTACATTCTTCTCTGTACATGAACAAACATCAGTGCTGCCTGTGGTACATGAAGATAGGCTGGGGACAACAGGATCTTGTGGGCAATGCATTAGTCCCACGGATGAACTGCTTCTACACTGAGTACGGTTGATCTTGTGCTTTCTTGTCTGTTTGTAATAAACGGTGGTGTCAGACACAATGAGAACATGATGGGAAAGAATGGAGGAGAGACATGCTGTCCATAGTGCCCAGCACTCCAGAATGTTGATGTGCCTTCTGGATTCCTGAGATCCAAGTCCCTTGCGTCATGTGCTCACCCCATCTAGCAAATGATGCATCTGTGAAGTGTTGGAAGAATGGAATTCTGGCGCAAATCTGCCCCAGGTCTATCCACCACTGGAGGGTGGAGAGTACTTTGGGGGGAGGGGAGACACATGCGTGGATAGACTCTGGAGCCACAGCTGAAGACTGCAAAGGCAGAAGCAAGAAAGGCTGTGATGTACATGCCGTGTGGCCAATGAGGGATAGGCAAGTATTGACCAGAACAGAAGGACCGTGGACCCTTCTGGTAGAAACCTGGGTTGCAGGTTCAGGGCCAAGGTTGTTGCCTGGTTTTATCTCAACCAACCCATACACTTACCTACTTCCTTCACACCTCATCAGAGGAGCAGCACCTTCACTCCCTTGATGTTGCAGGACCTTGGCCTTTTACATGCAGAGGAAGAGACTAATCAGGAAACCTCCTAGACTGTTGCTATAGCTGGAATAATTAAGGGGCAGGCAATCTCCACACAGGATTTCTAAATTGATTTTGGGATGCATTCTGCTTTGCTATTGGGATTGCCTCCACCTGTTGGGGTGAGAGCCCATTCCACAAGAGTGCAAGCATCAACTACAGCCGCCCTGCACAATGTGTTGCTTCCAGTTATGTAGGGTAGTACATTCCTTAGCTATGCATTACTCCTTGGCACAAGACTCTGTCACAGATGCCTCATTTGGCGTGACTGTCTTCCTGTCCACTGTTCCATCCTCTTCCTCGCACCCTCCTCTGAATTAGGTACTGCTTGTTAATCACCCTCTGTGGAATACAATGGGGACCCTCAATCAAAGAAGATGCAGTTACTTACCTGTAACCGGAGGTTCTTTGAGATGTGCAGTTCCACTTCCCACCCTTCTTCCCCTCTGCTGCGGATCTGTTCAGTTTGCTGTGGAGAAGGAACAGGAGGTCCAGTCAGTCTGCTTTGCTCTTTATTACCTCAGTTGAAACCAGGAGGTAAAGCAAGGGTGCATGCACAGACCAACAGACTACTACTTTCAAATTCTCCAGCTCAAGATGCGTGTTCATGTGTAAACCCTCAGTGGAATACAGATAGGGATCACACATCTCAAAGAACCTTCAGCTACAGGTAAGTAACCACTTCTTTGCCCATAGCTTTGCCTGCCAACCAGAAATCCATAATGTGAGCTAGGGCATTGAAAATTAGGAAAAGTACATGTTTCAAAAATGTTAAGGGCATCAGGGAAAAATGCATTAATTAACTGCAATAGCCAGGAGGGTTATGACACAGGATCATCAAGAATGTGTCACTGTCTTAGAAGTGACACCTCTGTGCAGTAAAATGCATAATAATCTTCATGCATCTTCTGACCACATTTTAATCTAAAGACTAAGGGATACTAAGGACCTTAAGCTTCAAGGTCTAACGTTTAAATGAGTGAACAATGCAAGCCTAAAAATGGTATGTACAAGCTAATACTGGACAAGATGCATGGTTTTTGGACATGTTTGTAACATGTTCATATTAAGTGTTTGGGCATACTTGCACCCCAGAAAACAGGTGGGTGGCTCTAAGTCTCTGCATATAGAACTTCCAATGGATAAATGGAGGAAGTTACAAAAACTCTGGTATTTCTAGGCTAAACAACTTGTCTGCCAAGTCCTGAATTGAGCAAATCAAGGCACACCTTGTAATGCCATGACAAAATGTGCTCTGGTTCCAGAGATGGGGGGGGCGGGGTGTAGGATAGTCTCTCATAAGATTGAGATATTTACCTCCTTGGTTTAACAACAGAAGAGGGGCTTTACTGGATTAACAAACGTTACTTGACCTGGGAGGGACTGAAAAGCTACTTATAAAGATGGGCTAACTGGCCTGCAAAATAGGTGATCACCTCACCCAATAGCCTTGGCTCACTTAAATTCTTGTGTCCCATTCCCCGTGCTTCTCTCAACACTCATTCAGAATCACTGAGCCTCACGGTGGTATCATTGGATTTGGCTCCTTTCAAAACTTATTTGCATTTGTTCTGGGAACTACTACTGCACATGTGTTGGGTACCAATGTAGGAACGCTATCCAGATGCAGGTGGTTTGTCCTAAAGGTAGAATTTTTGGCCTAGCTGTTTGTGGGCTGTTCGTAAACGAAGTTCTAAGAAGGAATGATTACATGAGTATGGGGCATTCTTTCCTCCATCTACTGTGCATTCACTATGATGCTTATATGCTCACACTAAGTAAACTGCAAGGATATTCCAAGAGTTCTATCCTGTGGGCACTTTTCCAGTGTGGTTTGTGCTACTGGCACTTGTAGTGCCCTCTGACATGATTACTAGTAACTAGTGTAAATATCTGACCTAATCCTGGGAGAGCTAGCACTTCTAGCTGAAAAATCTTCCTTTGGATTATGCTGGTCAATGACTCTTGTTTAACTGTTTCTCACTGTTTAGATTTCAGGATGGGCTCATGCCCTTCCAGATATGGTCATTTCACATCTTTTTGGGAAGGTAAGCTACTTTGAGGCTCCACTTATTTAGCTCTCGTATTGTGGGGAAAGCTAATGTCACCTTGATCGATTGGTCCAGCACTGATCATAACACATCATTCATGTTTTAGCCATTCCTTCAGCTGCCTGCTGGCCAGGCTGTCAGTGGCAATGGACACCTGATTGGCATAGCACACTGCAGCCCAGAACTACTGAGCTCAAGCAATCTGCCAGCCTCAGCCTCCCAGGTAGCTGGGAATACAGGTGCGCGCCACTGCGCCCAGTGATGCTAGTGTATCATCCTTCAAACATTTGAAAACTTGTACTTTTTGTACAATTTTAAAATACCCCAAACTGAAACACAAGCTATAACTTGTGAATAGTTTGTGGTTGAAACGCAACATTTTAAATTCAAATGTTTCCAGGTGCAACTTCCCCTATCACTGAAGTTTGATATGCAGTGTATGAAAGGCTGCATATAGCCATAGTGGAGAGATTTAATTGCTTGTTAAATTGGTGAACTAAATATCATTGTCAAGTTCTAAGCACAACTCACTGATTTCAGTGGCAATTTCTACTCTAAACATTGATAGTACAATACAGCTTATTGTTTTGGCTCCTGATAAGAGCGCTCCTGCTGTATTTTGGCACCACAATTCCTAAATCCAGAAAACAAGTTACTGGTATAAACTAAGCTTTTTTTTGTGCCTACCTTAATGTCAGATGCTCTATTTTCTAAGGCTTGTGTAGAGTGACTCTTAAAGTACTAACTTTCAAAGACTGCAGTTTTTAAAGACCTTGAAGCTTTGCTGCTTGCTCTTGTCTTGCAGAATTGAGCTTAGTTTTGTAGATGTTCAAAGCTGACAAATTAGTGAACGTCTGTTTTGGTCTGAACATAATTACTAAATGTTTTTAAAAGTCTGGCTCTTAATCCTGAAGTGTGTTAGCAGTTTTAACTGTATTTCCTTGATACTATATATCTCTCCAGTGACTTTTCTTTGCATCCTTTTGGTTTGTTAGAAAGGATGTGTATTTCAGGTTGATCATCAACATTGCACAAGCAAATTGCAAACCATGCACTGTTATGAGATTAAGTGCCTTGAATTAATAAAACTATACATCAACATATTTAAGTCTGGAACTGACTTTCAGACAATTCGCAGAACTTCAACCCTAAAAAAAAATACTGGTACCAATGGTTTGAGAACACCAATAAGTAACAAGCTTCTTAAAGGGTCTTGCTTGTTTTATTAAGTCTTAATTGTAATTAACCAATGCTACAATGCCACTTATCATAGTAGTATTTTAATATTAAATTATCCTATTTTTAATCTAGGAAGAGATTCATAACAGCCATGATCTGATCCAGACTTATCGCCAACATATTGTCCATGATATGAATCAAACTAATCTTCATCTCTTTGTCAACTCCTACAACAGGTAATATACTTTGTTCTCCAATTAGTCTTTACAGTGAAATCTGTTAAGCAATTAGTCAAGGGACAAGCAAATATAATTTATGCAGCAGATACAATTCTGCTTGATCTTTTGTTAGAGTGTATTGGAAACCATAACACTATCAAAGGGTCATCTTAACACTACCGCGTGTATTGTTTTTGTTTTTTAAACTTCAGGGGCTGACTAAACTAAAACTACAAATCTAAAGAAAGCTCAGCTGTATCTCTCAGTTGATATATACTTTTCTTTAAGTAACTTATGTTTTCGTGTTTGGAAAAGTGTAGAGATTCACGTGAATACCTGAATCCCAATGTATCAATAAGCTTTTTCTCTCTCAATCTTCAGTCGAAGAGATCTTGAGATTGAGCGTCCTGTTCCTGGAACAAATGTTGTTACTCTACAGTAAGTATATTACTGGTTTGTATGAATTGGAAAAACGTTAAATCTGTGCTAGATTTGAGTAACTATCGGTGGCATGGATACTGTCACGGACAGTCATTAGAGCAGTGATACTCAATCTCAGTTCAGGAGCCAAATTAGCAATCAGCATTACCCAAAAGAACCACAGGAATGTGAACTCCTTGTTTTATTTACAATATATTCATATTTAAATAAAAATGGTTGACCAAATATTTTACCAGTTACAATTGGTGAACATATTAACCAATCAGGATGCTTTTATTAAGTGTTTTAATATCGTGTGCCACAAGGAGACGCTCTCAAGTTGCTCTTTAATATATCAGTGTGTTAAAGGCCTTAAAGCAATGGTATGATTGGTGGGTGTTTTTGCATATACATTCCAGGTTTTTAATTGAAATAAGCTTCAGTACACTTCAGTAATTAATAATAATAATAAAAAGGCAGCTCAGTATTGCAGATGCATGCTGCTGCTTATGGATACAAAGGGGTCTCAAAATTCGGATTTCGGGTTTAAAAACTTGCTGCACATCATGACTTCCTTCATGAAGAGTTTGTTGTGCCTCCTAAAGTTGCAGTCTCAGCAAGTTGGATGTAAAGTGATCCTCAAACTTGAATCAGTGAAGAGGTCAGACTATAGCATTCTGTTTAAAAACTTTAATTAGCCGTAAGGGAGGAGCAATTGCAAGCATTTAAATCTTTGCATGTGTTGTCACTCATCTCTCCCCCTCCCCAGCCTGTTCAGTTAATTTGTCACAGGGGAAGCATGTCCATGATGGGTAGTACTTCAAGTGGGGATTAAATAGTGGAGAAGATGGTGATGCCTGGTGGTGCTTTTACTCTTAACTATGATGGATTTGCAAACCTGAGTTTAAGGGGTTTAAACTGCTTTGCTTAGAAAGTGGATGTAATTGGCTTAATTTGAAGCCTTACCCCACTTAAGAAAACAATCACCTTGCAATTTGAACATAAGTATGTATAATATATAACCACTAGAAGCATGAGTGCTTTTACAAAACTTTTGTTTACTGGGGTGGGGAGGGAATAAAAAGACAAACTTGCTCATTAGCTAGTAGAAAAAATAAGGTTAATGAAAGATAACATTTAAACTTTAAATTTAACATTAAACTTCTGTAATCAAACTCATTCCACTTTTTAAAAAATATAACCATTTCCCTGATAAATGCTTAAGAAAAAAGTGGTAGGAAAAAGGGGAAGATGTACAAGAATTCAGGAGAAAAGTAGAAGAAAATACATGGCTGTTCACTAATATAGAGGATTCCAGGAATAGTAATAAAACTAGTCAGGTACATCTTTAGGACATCAGATGCAAGAACTTGCTTCTACTCACTTAACCAGGTCAGGATCCTTCCAATCATACTAAAGGAGAATTTTGGGAAAAGCAGGGTGGAGGCAGAGAAAGTTGAAATGAGCATAGACATAACCATGGCCTTGTATCTCTTCCCTCCACCCCCCCCCCCCCCTCGCCCCCACCAGATGCCCTTCACTGTTGGTGGTTGGTGACAGTTCTCCTGCTGTTGATGCTGTGGTATGTATAGTCAGACTTTCATAATAAAGAGACTTCTTTTCCTTTGTATTAATCAGTATGTAAACTGGGAAGTTATAGCAGCATTGCAGAAATCTCACCCATATAGGAAAGTCTCCTGCTATTGACCCAGCACAGTTAGCTCTTCCCTGTCAGACCTTTCAAGACAGAGCAGTCACTGTTCTTAGATGTCTAAGCCTCTGTCTGGATACCATTATGTAATGGCTACTGTTCTAGGGACAGTTGCCATAGCAGTACTTTAGGCATAGAAGGAGCTGGTTGAGAAAAATGGTCTAAAAATGTGTTTCCTTTAGAGGAGAATCTGAATCCAGTATTGTAGCATGTTCTCTGCTGTTAAATGGAGTCTTGCAGTTGGTGACTCTGGAAGCAGTGTGTTGCTTTGGCCAATATAGCTAGCCTCAGATGGCTGCTTGACTTAAAATATTGTGCCTTAATGGGTATGTCTATTCTTTGGCCATATGGCTGCTTACCATTTGGGATTCTACCACATGATCCCCAGTCACATGACCCAGTTTGTTGCCACTACAGTGTTTGAAGCACAAAACTCTCCTAATTCCTTGCTAATGGACTTGCTTGTACATGTGGGAATAATAGACTATTAGAACAATTTGAATAATATTTTAGAAAAGCTACAGGGGGTAAAATCTAAGATGTATAATATTTAGGGTATGCCAAACCCTTTTGGAGAACAAGGTATTAATGCAATTAACTTAAGGAAAAAGTAGTTGGATGAGAGAACCACAAAGAACTAATAAGTTCAGACTAATGGTCTTGAAGATGAGAATAAATAAGATGCTAACACGGCTATTTTTCCATATAGGTAGAGTGCAACTCTAAGCTGGACCCAACAAAGACCACACTCCTAAAGGTAATAGGAATAAGAACCGTAAATTACATATTTGCTTTACGATGATGCAACCACATTGGTCTTAAGTGAGACCACAAGTTAGAGAGCACAAATGAGCTCAGTGTGGTACATGCCAGTACATACTAAATTTGTGTAAGATTAGTTTTAACTGGGGAAAGTGTGTTTTTTGTTCTTGAGCACAGAGCAGTCAGCACTAGTGAATGAAATCATTACTGGAGTGGAGGATAGAAAACAGATCAGTTGCAGAAACAATATTTGGAGAGAACTTGTTTGCATGCTTCAGACTTAGGAGGGAGGGGAAATAGCTGTGGGCTCTCACACTTTTTCACCTTTGGGGGGGGGGAAGGGGTTGGTCTTTTTTTGTTTTAAATTTAAAGACCATTTTAGTTATACAACATATGTATACAGTAATTTAAACTTGCGGACAAAAGTGTCTTTAACCTGTGGACTCACAGACAATATACAGAACCTCGGGGTTGAAACCCTGAGCTAACCATTAAGAAGAGGATGATACTGGCTATATAGTTAGAAACTTATCCTATAATAGATTTTAAAAACTGGTACTTGACAGGATTAGGAGGGGGTCATTTAATGAAGTAAAACTGTATTGTCAGTGCAAAATGCTGCTGCAGAGTGAACTAGTCAGGCTTCTGCTAATAGGATATTTTTGCCTCAAAGGAGTAGTCACAAATAACATTCTGGATTTCAGTAGCCAGACACTTTGTAGAATTTATTTGATCACAAGTGATCAACAACTTTCTCTTAATTGCCTTATGTCAGGCCCAGGCTAGACCAGAAGTAGAATGAAAACCATTTAAATCTTTTACATATGTAAAGAAACAGACTTAAATCAATTTTACTAAGTTTGAGACCCTGACTTTGACCTGTTGAATGGTCATTTTGGAGTGGCATAATCATACCCTTTTTAAGGTCAGAAGGGACCATTATGATCATCTAGTCTGACCTCCTGCACAACGCATGCCACAATCTCTCCCACCCACTCCTGTAACAAACCCCTAACCCATGTCTGAGCTATTGAAGGCCTCAAATCGTGGTTTAAAGACTTCTGGTTCATACAAACCTCCTGAAACCTCAAAAGAGGGTTTGAGGGAAGAGAATGGGGACAGATGAGCTAAACCTTAGTTAAATAATATTAACTTTGACTGAGGGAATGACATGCCTGATTAAATGTATTTGATGCTCATAAACCTAAAATTGGATTTAGTTTTGTTCTGGTCCATAGTTGCACCTATGTACATTGTGCAGTTGCTCTGTTCTCTTGTCTGCACGCTTTCTGTGAGCAGACTCATCCACAAACATTCTGGGCTCAAGAATACTGCAAGTAGCATAGTGACTGACTGCATAATATGTTCATCATGATCATATCACAGGCCATTGTCCAGGGTGGCTGGGTTGCCCCACCTAAAGAGTTTTCTGCTTTGTTTTCTGCACAAGTTTCAGACTGTCTGCCCTGCCCCACATTTGCATTACATGGTTGTGAATTACTGCACTCAAAGTGCTGCATTGTAATTGCTCTATGTGGACGCTGCACATGCAAACTGAAAGGTACCTAGTTTGCATTAACATTACAGCACAGCAATCTATTGCATGCTGTAACTCTTCCCCCTAAAGTCCAAACTGCAGATTAGCATAGACAAGCCCTCAGTCGTCCTAGACTGTTAACACTGCGAGTTAGGGTTGGGATTCCCCTGTTTGTGTACAAGTACTCTCTCTACCTCTCATCAAGCTAGCACAAGTATAAATGCTGGTTGCAGCAGAGTTTGTACTTGGTATAGCTCAGTAATGCCTCCACTGCCATTTCCAGAGCTGCCATGATTATGCTGCTATTTATACTTCTACTAGCTTGAAGAGAGGTAGCTAGCAGAAGTATGTGTAACCGAGCTGAGGAAGCCCTCCCCTAACATGCAGTATAGACATTGTCTCCAATTCAGTTATCTCCTTTAAGACTTTCTAATTGCTTTTTCTGACTGGCAGATGGACAGACTTGTTAGCTAGATAGTGCCCCTCTCTAGGAAACATTCAACTTTCCCATTCAACTGATATTTGATAGAATGTCCTTATCCTAAAGGAATTGGTCTAAATAATTAAACAGTGCACCTGTTCATCTGGAGTGACCCTTTAATTCAGCAAAACTTATTTGGGAGATTTCAAATAGTTCAGTTAACCTCAGGGTTCTGACTCCTGCGAAGTGCAGCGCATTCTTTGCTCCTATAGAACTTGATTAGAGCTGAAGGCTCCTTCTAAAAGATGAATATGCAGGCCCAAATACCCCCTGGACCTTGTCTGAAACCTTTTGCAACTGACATAGTGTGTGTTGAATCCATCTTTACAAAAAAAACTTCAATAAAGATTTCAAAAGTAAACTCATTTTTATTTAGATTCTTCTCTTCCTGCAACAACAAAACAAGCTGTAATCACTCTGTAGAATAAATATGTAATGTTCTGATTTTCATTCACTGTCCTACCTGGCTGCCTTTTCTGTTACTCTGGGCTACTTTCCAGCATAGCTCAGAATCAGAAGTGGCTTTTAATGTTTCCCTTTATTTGACACAGTGGATTTCCAAATCAAGAGTTTTGGGAGAAGAGAGCTTGTTTCTAGTATTTGCTCTTCAGTCATGGAGTGGGTGCATCTGTAGTTTGCAGTACTGAACTTTTTTATTTAATCTCTTATAGAAAGTGTCTAGTCAAGACTTGGTGTTCGTGCCATATTCCATACTAGGATATAATTAAGAAGGCAGTCAGTACTATTGTCAAAGCAATAGATTCTCAATGTTTTGTTGCATTGGTCTAACATTAATAGAGAATTTTAGCTGTCTAAATCCTCTCCTGCCCCCCTCACCCTGCAATCATAAATTCTCATCTGTCATTGTTCAGCTGGAGACCTCTGTACATGACCACTCTTTGAGATTGAGGTTATGAATTATGTTCCTATAACTAGACCATTAGCAAGATTTGTTTTACTGCTAGCTAATCCCCGATAGGACTGCAGGCTTCCTGTAATTCACAATTTGACTTTCTGTTCATAGCATTCACTGAAATGTTCCTGTTCCTGTGTTTTTTGGGGTGTGGTTGTTTTTTTTTGTTTTTTTTTTTTTTTTTGAAGGGGTGGACAAGCAAGAAAACTTAAGTGCTACAAAAAATGTGTAGACAGTCTGACTGCTTTCACAGATCTTGCTTCCCTTAACAAATCTACCTCCTGTTGGAGTCCTCCACCATCTCAGCCATTGCTGCTGACTTTAATACCCTCACCTGTAAGGGTATTTCCTCCTTCACCTGTGTGCCATCTTCCTGTTCATAGCCAAGGCATACCATTGAAATCCAGTAAGCGCTGGCCATCTGGATTTCTAATGCATTAAGAAACTGGTGTTTACCTTATAAAAAGCCTTACCTGTTGCCTTCTACTCAAGCTTTCCTATCTGTGTGATGAGAATAAATGTCTGTCTCCAAAGTGCCAGATACACAAACCTTGAATATATTTCTTTGGTACAATCTCTGAACTCAAAGGAACTCCTGTTCTGGTACTGTGCTGACCTACCTTTTTACTTTCTTATAGATGGCAGACTGTGGTGGTCTCCCTCAAGTTTCCCAGGTATGATTTGACTGACTGAACTTGCTAATGCTTCTGACAGTAAAAAGAAAAGGAGTACTTGTGGCACCTTATGCTCTAATAAATTTGTTAGTCTCTAAGCTTTCGTGAGCTACAGCTCACTTCATCTGATGCATCCAATGAAGTGAGCTGTAGCTCACGAAAGCTTATGCTCTAATAAATTTGTTAGCCTCTAAGATGTCACAAGTACTCCTTTTCTTTTTACGGATACAGACTAACACGGCTGCTACTCTGAAACTCATTACACTAGTCTGTTTTGCAGAATGTGACAAATGGGGCCCCATTCTGAAGGGTATTCATTGTTCCCAAGTGTTAAGTGACTATCATTCATGAGTAGTAATGTCATTGTCACCTGATCTCTCTTCTTTAAAGATCAACCAAGCACAAAATTTAAGGGTAGGATGGGATATTTCCACTAATTAAGCCTTAACTGTGTAAGGGTTTGTATTTGGAATATAGACATTACCTTTTGCTTACTGACTAAACTAACATGGATTACTGCTTCTGAACGATCATTAAGTCAAACATTTAGTTATTTGTGCTATTTATAGTTTGGTTCAGGATGGGAGGCAGGAAATAACTAGTCTGTTCTTACGTGCACTAATCTGGTCTAGTAGAATGCACAAGTGTTTTTGAAATCTGTTTAGACATAAATTCCAAGGCTCCTCATACAACAGACTTTGTACACTACTATTGTTTAGGGCGATTCACTAAAGAAGCTGACCCTATACACTAACTTGCAGGGTATACGTTTTGTTCTAGTTTGAGCCAAATGGAGGCATTCTGAAATGTAGGTATGAAATTACTCTGAAGAAACTGGAATTTGTAAACAGCTACAATTGAAAAGAGATCAAGATTGCGCTAGCGGTGTATAATGTGATTAGTGACAGGGAGGGGTGCAAGAAGACACTCCATCCTTGTTTTGTTTTTTTAAAAGTTGTTTAGAATGGCAAAACCTTAAGTAAGAAGCTTGAATACCAATGTAGAGCTTATTCTGATCCTCCTGTTGATTTTATGTAAAGTTAAACCGAAGAGCCATTATTCTCTAGATTTGGGGTGCAAAAGAATGTTGCATAAGTTCAATTAAAAATGTCACCCCAGTTTGTTGAGTCACTGCTTTGCCCAGTAGCAGAGGAAAACATTTGTGTGTATACACACAGCAGTTCAAGAGTAGTAGCAGTCTATTAAACTATGCAAATCAGCAAAACTTGGGCCTGTTGGAGGTCAGTTGGAGAATTGACTGAACTAACATGCTGTACAGTAATGTTCATGTACAATAGGTATATAACAGGGGTGGCAGGGCAGAGGAGGAGAGAACAAAATCTGACCTAGGGAATTTTCTCAGTTGTGTACTCATTCTTTATATGTGTAACACTATTGAGTAGAGCCCAGGGGGAGAATAAGACTACTTATCCTAGTGTTTCTCATTTGACAATTACTGTACTCAATGTGTTTCCATTTCCTTTTACAGCCTGCAAAGCTTGCAGAAGCTTTCAAATATTTTGTTCAGGGAATGGGATACAGTAAGTATGTATTAAAAGAATGCCTAGCTATAATTAAGTTCTACAGTGGGGTAATAGAGTAACCTGTTTGTGAGAACCTAGATTACACCACAAAATATCTGCTGTCTGAGGGAAAGGGCATGTGGACCACAGCAGAGTAGCATGAGGACTTAGTCCAATCAGTAATATTGGTGCCCACAGGTGATATATGCAGTGATACCTGAGATACTGTAGTTCTCCTATCTTGTCCCTGCTATCTCAGTGTGACTTGACTGTGACCATTGTATGTACTTCACTGGTAATAACTTGCCATGGTGCCACCTGAGGTGGTTTGGCTGCATAGCTTGTAAAGATGCCCTTAAATAAAGTGCTCCATTCCAACTAGAAGACAGAGAATGAAATATTCTCATGCTACTATATTAAATCTGCAGAGATGAATTGAACTAAGTTGACTCCTGAACGGTGTGAGCTGTTGCATAGCATTCCTGGGAGAGTTGCAGCATGAGCTATTGAGAATCTCTTTACTGCCTTTTATTCCCCTTTCTCCATTTTTGCTTCATGTATTGGAGAAATGAATCTCTTGCATAATTTGAACCATAATTTCAGAGCCTGATTCAAACGCCACATGCAACTGTGGGTCATCGCTGCACATTTAGCAGGAGTGCACAAACTTGCAAACATCTGACCTGGCTGTGTAAAGACCAGGTAGATATGACCCTGGTGGTCGGTCTGCCCAATTAGAAATGCATGCACAATTTGGTTGCAAAGCAGACATTTGGTATTTGGTTTCTGTGCATCTCCCCTGTGTGCACATAATGCATGGATATTTAAACTGAATTTTAATAATAAGGGGAAACTCAACCCCTCCTTGTGAATGTTTGAGTTAGCATCTTTTGTATACAACATTAGCTCTGCTGTGACATGCATAATACGTGTAGTATGAGTCTAAAATGACTTCGCTTTAGAAATTACACATTCCCTTCCATTGTAATAACCATCAGACACAGGTGACTTGAAGTGTGTATATTAGAATTGAAGAATAAAGGTCCGTTGTTGGCATAAAATTACTAGTCTGCTTTAAACACTTGTGCGTGAATTGAAGGGCAGTCTTTTTCTTAATGCCTATCTAAAGTTAATTAGTCCCTGTTTTTGTTCAGTTTTGTACCTGATTTCCCACATGTACTGTTCTACTGAAGCCCTGTTTAACTTCATGCATTATGAACAGCGGGACTACTTAAATGTGTACAATTAAGCATGTGCACAAGTGTGTTCGGGATCAGGGCCTTAGTCTGTCAGCTTGGGAATTCAAGACAAGGGCGTGCTTTCAAATGCACTGAATTATTCTAAACAAATCCACTAATACAAGACTCTTCTTTCAGTGCCTTCAGCTAGTATGACCAGGCTTATGAGGTCCCGTACAGCATCTGGTTCCAGCGTCACATCTTTGGAGGGACAGAGGAGCAGATCCCACACTGGGGAAGGAACAAGAAGCAGGTCCCATACCGGTGAGGGTACCAGGAGCAGATCCCATACTGGTGATGGGTCCAGAAACCGCACCCACCCAGACGCACGCATTGAGCTCACTCCTAACTCTGCAGGCAATACTGAACAACCTAGTCCCAAATCCATGGAAGTTTCTTGTTAAATACCTAAAAAAAAAAAACCACACACACAAACCTGGATGTAGTTTGAAACTGTAAAAGTTTTAATGACTGCCCACTGTGTATTGCAACACATAGCTGGTATTAATATCAAGCTTTCCTGTAAGATGAACTCTGTTTACCAGTTTGAAAGAGACCAAAGAAAGCAAACATCTCAATTGCTCTATTTTTATTACTTAATACAGATGGTTGCTGCTATTGTGCCCTCCTCCAACTGATGCCAAAATTTAAGGGCTGCGTGCCAAAAGTTACATGGTTGTGAAAATTTCAAAATCAAACCAGACTTACCCAACATCCTGTTCAAACAAAGTTTTGAAGCTACGATATGCCCACTTATCTCGTTTTCTTTGGCTAAATAAAGTGACCCAGTTTCTGGCATGTTTAAAAAAACAAAACAAAAAAAACAAACCTAAGGCTTTGTTGGTGGAGGGGAAGCAGTGCTTTATGGTTGACTTAAAAAAATGGTACAGCCTCATGTTGAAGCTGGAGCTAAACTCAAATTGTATATAGTTTAATTTCAAAGAGTAGGAAAAAATTAAACTTGTGCATTTATAGGCCTCCTAATTAGTATTTGAACCTGTTTTTTCCTAAGTACAATAATATGCTACTAAAATAGGCAAGGTTTTTTGTATTTGGGGTTTTTTGAGATTTAGTTCCTATTGCCCCCACCCTCCTGGATCCTAAAACCTGCTTAACAAGACCCAGTTTAACTTTTAAAAGCAGGTTAATATTTTCTCTTTGGCGGGACCTTGAACCAAAGAGCTCACAACTTGGTGGCAAAGCTTGGTGGCAAAGTTGACACTTACAGCAGCTGTACTTGACCATGATGACTGCTCAGTGGAAGCAGTTTTTACTTTCACATTGTATGGCTTTTAATTGTTGGGGTTTGAGGTTTTTTGTGTATTCAGCACAATTGTAAAACTCAGAATTCTGTAAACCAAGCCAGATACAGCTGTTAATTGTTGAGGAAAGATGAAAAACTGAGATGGTTTGTAATTACTGTGCACTCAACTGTCACTAATTACTAGCTCCTAAAACCTCTGACTTTGAATTTGCTGGTGCTGAGAAATGTATTCCACAGCAGTGGGAGGGGCAACTTTGTAATTGATAAACATAATATTTAGTGACTGTAAACTTAGCAATGCATGATTCTGCATCTTGGTGTAACCTACTGATATCTCCAGGTTATCTTCTTTTGGAAGTAAGTGGGTATGGCACCTTTCTACTACCCACAGGTTTTCATAGTGTTCAGTTTTTCTTCTATACATACTGGGACAGTCTTTCATTTGCTTTGATACATTTGCTACATCACAATTCTTATGTAGCTATGAAAAGTTTAACTGAGTAGTTAAATAGCAAGTGGTAAAACTTAAATATTTTGGGTAGTTCTTGTTCAGAAGAACACAATTTAGGTTACTCCACATTGACTTAACTTACACTCTTGTGCAGAGTTTCCATGGTGGTTGGTAGAAAGAACAAACATTAAAGAGAATAAAGCTATTGTGTAAAGTCTATCAAAAGTTTTTCTTAATGAACTATTTGTATTTATTTCAAAACAAATAAATTTGTAACTTTGCAGTGTCTTGTCTTAATCCTGTATCCTGAGCACAGATCTTTTGAGATGATTGCACTTTATCCTTTCCACATGCCTTAACTCTCAGGCTTAGCTTACCCTGCCTGCTGTCTAGCCCCTCATAGCTGACATACTGCTTCACATTTTCATGAGCATAGTATCTACTTTCTAAAGCCATCCAGTAAGTGTTTTTAGTATCCCTGCACAGTAGGGTGACTATACATCCTGTTTCAGCTGGGACAGTCACTTTTTGGCAAAATGGGGGATGCAACCACTAGTAGGGTGTGGAGGAACATTCAGGGGGAGGAGCAACAACCCCAGATCTACATGGGATGGCTGGCTTAGCCTAGGTCAACCCTAGGTGGGTGGCTGGTAGGGGGGCTTGGGCTGGCTCCACACACTAGAGGGGTGGCCTCAGGTCAGCCCACGGTGGTGTCCATTTTGAAAAATATAGTCCCCTTACTGTGGTATGCTACTTTATACTGGGGTGGGAGGGTTAAGGCATCCTACCCTCTTCTGAACCATCCTGGAGGAAGAACAGATGAAAGTCCTAGAGGTAGAGTGAGCAGCAAAGTTCTTACCAGCTATTCTGACAGGATCTGGAAAAGTGATAACATGAAGTGCAGGGATGCAGCATCAGAGATCACTCTCTTCTTGGATTCTGTTCCTTCCCTTTCATTTTTCTAATGTTCCTAGAATTCATTCTGGCTCTCCTTCAGGCTGCCCAGCCCTATTATACATTAGTGAACTAGCAGGCCTGATTCTGGCTATAGTACAAGAGCAACAGACTAGTTATCAGTGGTTCAGTAATGCTTAAAGCATATAACAAGTTGGGTCCTGCAGGGATTGGTTCTGGGTCCGCTTCTGTTTGATATCTTCATGATTTAGATAATGGCACAGAATACACTAGCTGGGAGAGATTGTAAATCCTTTGGAGGATAGGATTAAAATTCAAAATGATCTGGAGAAATTGTCTGAAGTAAATCCAATCAGTTCCATATGTACAAAATGGGAAATGACTGCCTAGGAAGCAGTACTGCAGAAAGGGATCTGGAGGTCATAGTGGATCACAAGCTAGATATGAGTCAACAGTGTAATGCTGTTGCAAAAAAAAAAAAAAAAAGCAAACATCATTCTGGGATGTATTAGGAGTATTGTAAGCAAGATTCTTTTGCTCTACTCTGGTTCCCAGCCAATGGGATCTGTGGGGGTGGCACTTGGGGCAGGCACAGCATATGGAGCCCCTTAGCTGCCCCTATATGTAGGAGCCTGAGTGGGGACATGCTGCTGCTGCTGCTTCCAGGAGCTGTGTGGAGCCACAGTACATGTGGAGCGGGGTGAGCCCGCAAGCCTGCTCCCCAACTGGAGTGCCAGAGTGGGGCAAGCCTGAGACTGTTCCCCAGCTCGTGCTTGAGGGCTGGATGTGGCCCCTGAGCTGTAGTTTGCCCACCCCTTGTCTAGATAATACTTAGTCCTGCCTTGAGTGCAGGAGACTGGACTAGATGACCTCTGGAGGTCCCTTCCCGTTCTATGATCCTCTTTGCCCTTGCCCATTGTTGCTGTAAGCTGTTCAGTGCAAGGATTGTTTTCCCATGTGTAGGCATAATGGGGACTTTACATAGGATGTGAGATCATTTAATACTTTGGATTTCAGGTCCTGTGACCAAGTGCTCCACAGAAGTTGAATTTCACAACCTCCCTGGGGGAGGGAGATGTTATTGCCACTTTATTATAAATAGAGAAAATACTTGGCCAAGGTCACATGGGAGTAAAGCTGGGAGTGGAATACAGGAGCCTAGACTTGCATTCCCTTGGTGGAGATCTGGAGAAGATCCCTTAGTCTCTCTTCCCCCCACCCCCCCTTTGCAGGAATAGGACAATGGTCTTGAGTGCTGAACTATACTTTCCTCAGTCCCATTAATAGACCTGTCCAGAACATATCTCAAATACAGCTTCCTGTTAACTAAAACCTAGGTCTGTTCTTAAGCTAATCTACACCTAATTCCATTTTAAAACTAATCAGAATTGTGTATTTTTCTAGGCCACAGGATGTTAGACATTGAGTGTCTACTGCAGAACTCTCATTTTGTTCTGCAGTGTAGTGGCATAAAAGTCACATGAAGCCTGAATTGGAGTCGTTCTCCCTGGGACAGCCATGACCTTCACACTCCACTGAGAAGCAGCCCCTGCAAGCTCTAGTTAGCAGTGGAGTTCAAAAAAGATACATAGAGCGAGTGTTTGACAGAGGAGAGCTGAGGAAATATTGATCAAGTTCAATGTGTGCAGGTTCTGTAGAGAGGACTGAAGCAGGTTAACAGACAAAGGGCACAGGTTTGTGTTGGATAAAGAGAGCTTAGTCAATACATGTTGGATAAATCAACTGTCCTTACATGGGGAGCGATTTAAGGATCAGGATTTTCAACAGATGGATTTTCAGCTTTGCTCGGACTTTATTTTGGTCTCATTTTTTTCTCCCTCTGGTCTAAGTATAAACGATTTAAAAATCATTAATGTACCTGAGCCCGCTAACAGCATTTCAGGCAGCAGTGATTAGACAGTATGGACCCTAAGAGCTGGACTTGTTTTTTAATAACCAGTCTATAAAACCTAAGTATGAATGTGTGCCCAACCATCCTATGAAACAAGGGTACAACTGTGCCCTTCTCTCATCTCTTCCAGGAATGGGTAAACACTCCTACCAGGGAGTGTAGTCTGCCTGTTAAATAAAAATTAACTGCTTGGCTTTAAGACGAGCAGGAAGCTATCCAATCCCTCTTGCAATAAAGAGACCACCTGCTCAGGGCCTCTATGGTGAATGGCAACTTTGCAACAAAAGCACTCATTTGGTAAGGAACAATGCTGAACTATATAAAGAGCTAGGCTTGATGCTGCTGAAGAACTGTAGCTTTTAGGGTGAGTTAGCACTTGGATCTCATAGTAGGGTAACTTACAGATATTTAATCACAACCTGAATCAACATGCGCTTTTTCTTCCCACAGTTCTTAAGTAATTCCTCATGATCCTCCTCCCAAGTCTCTGCTGCTGTACTTGGAATCCTTCTTTCACATCCCTACTTTACAAATTGTGTTGCTCGGGTGAATTTTTGTTCAATATGTACAGAACTAAAGAATCATCCAGACTCAAGATTTTTGAAAATATTGATTTTGGGTGCCCAAATAAACATGCCTTAAAGAGGCCCGCCTGAAGCATCCAAAATTCCCAATCATTTTTCCAAATTTTGGCCAGCAGACTTTTCCTGTTGAGCTACAGCAGAATTTACCTAGCTAGCATCTTGTAGTGATATCAGTCCTACTACATTACTAAGGCTTTCAGTATGTGCCTCAGGCATTAATGCCAGGGTTGGTAGATGTCAGTTTTCAATAGATACATTAGCCAATACTATATATTTAAATAGATTTTCTTCTAATAACTTCATGGCAGGATGCAACTACATGTATACAAAAATTATAGGTGTTCCCCAGTGCTTCAGAAAAGCTTAAGTTACTAGGAGTATGCACCTTTCATCTGATTAACAAACTGTGGGACTGGCCTGTCAAAGTTTACTTGTGTTTTCAGATGTTTAGTAGAGCTGGTTTAAGAAGTAACTGTCTCCTGTTCAAAGAGGACAAACTAGTCCTTACGTGACTTATTCTGTGAACTTTCCTTCAAGTCTCTTGTGGTGTAAATCAGTGTGCTGGGGTGAGATGGATCTGACTTTCTGTTTGAAAAATGACCAATTTCCTCTGTGATCAACTGCAAAAGGTTTCAGGGCCCTAAGAGTGAAGATGTGTGGTGGCTCTGTGAAAGGGTGGGTATGTAGTCAGCTAAGACTAAAGTGATGCAAAGGGTAGGATATAACAATTTCCCAGTGCTGGTCTTCAAATGACTTGTCTTTACTCCACTGAAGGTCATGGCGTGGCTTTTGAATGCATTTTTAAATCTGCTTTAGGGCCCCTACCTGGAGCTCAGAAGATGTGTGCTCTGTGTTGCTTGCCTCATGGGAGGCAGAGGTTAGACTGGCTACTCCAGTACAGGAGTATTAATTCACTTAGTGCTCCACTCTTCCTAGCCAGTCTCCAAAAGCCCATTCTGAAATAGAAGCAGTTGTAAGGAAGGAATAAACTGGGCTGTGTATCGCGAACCACAGGGGAGGATCTTACCTGAAGAGAAGCAGTAAAAACTTTGACACAAAATCCCCCCCACCCCTGTCCCAGCAATCCTTCCATGCCTGCTACCTGACAGCACCAAAGGCCAAAGTGGCCCTGCAGGCTCACTGACAGCGCTGTCATTATGCTGGTTCCCAGATACTATACTGAGGGGGCCCATGAGAGATATCACTGGTTGCCATCTGGGGTAGCTGAGACATCACACCTTCTCTCTCCACACTCAGGAAAGGAGAGATATTATCTCTGAAATCTGGGGGTGAATGTTGCTCCCCCCCTCCCCTCCAGGGCCACCCCTCTGGAGAGTTCTGAATAGATTTTTGGCCCAGATTTCCCCCTCTGTCCTTTTAAATGCAGAACAGTAACAGCAGGGCATGAGTTGCTACCTGGCTCCTGTTGACACAGCAGAGTGTGTGTGCTGAAGGGAGCTTGTGTACATGTTGCTGCAGGCCAAATAGCTGGAGAGCTCCAGTTCCAGATAAATAACCTAGATGTGATTTTTATTAGTGTCACGTGTTGCTGTGAGTGATGGGCCAGGCGGAAGAAGCAGTTTTCAGTAAAGCTGCTTATTTTTCTCCCTGCTGTTTGGAATCCTCTTCGTGTCTGTCCGGTACTTCTCGGGCAACAAGCAGCTGCTGCAGCATTTGACATGGTTTTAGTATGTTCTGCTTTCAGCTGTGCTGTCCCGTAAAGCTGTGACTCCAGCATGTATGGGTTATAAGTGGCCACTGCGCTGCTACGTCTCGTGTGCATTCTGCCTTCCTGGCATCATGGGCTAGTACGGGTTACTGACAGTCTCTCTGCAGTCCGGGCCCCTGCATATGTGAGCAGTTGTTGCTGCCACAGTAGGCAAGGTTTTAACGTGTGGATATGGTATTTCCACTCAGCCATATGCAGGTTTTATGTTTGGTAACTAGTGACCCCTATGTCTGATATTTAAACAACTCAGAGCGTGTGCAACCCCCCCACAGCCCCCCCACACCTGCTGACTAGTAATAGCCCCAAAGGGCTTGTGCTTGCCTAATCTGCTGAACACCCTACGTCCGTTTTCTGCAAGTGGGCACAGGGGCTGTCTGACCTGCCCAGAGCCAATTGGACTAAAGAGGAGACTTGCTGAGTCTTTTGGAGTACGGTCAAGGAAGCTTCCCTCCCTGCTGCAGCTTTCCAGAGTTAGGCATGTCTGGTGATGGAGCTCTTATCTCAGATTAAACCCAGCCCAGCCAGGGCCTAAGGTGTGGGGGCTGTTGCGAGCTGGGAAGCTGAGATGCCAGCGGGGCAGGGCAATCCCGGGCCTCAGCCCAGAGCTGCCAACCTCTGTGATTTTTTGCTGACTGGGCTACTTTTACAACGCCTTAGCCAGTTAATCTTGAAGTGGCGACGGGTAATTTTTTGGCTACTGCTTTCTTGTGGTGAAATTTGGGCAATTTTACCGAGCACCCTGCTGCTTCCCGGTTCCTGACTCTGTGCTGCCACCTGGTGGCCCTATAAATGAGCAGCCATGAAGGTTCTTACACAGATGGACCATAGCCACCTTCCTTGCCGAGCAGAAGCCATGTGGCGCATACACTGTTGACAACAGAGTCCCTTTGGCCGTGGCAAAGTGAAGAAGATGGAGAGCACAGTGTCCTTTCCATGTAGCCGGAGCTGGTGGATACAACTCCCCTGTCGTTTCACAGTGTGGGAGCCAGTGGGGAGAGCAAGACACCTAAGGGGATAGAGGGTGGTGGGGGGGGGTCAGAGGAATGTGTGGGGCAAGAGGAAGCCAGAGAGAAGTGGCTGGGACAGGTTGGGGAGTTGAGGGATAATATGAGGATAGGAATCTGTGGGGACAAGGGAAAGGTGCACCAGAGAGGGAGACTATGAGAGGCACCTGACTGATGGAGGAAGAGAGGGAGGGAAAATCTGGAGGCGATCAGTATACGGGAGCAGCTGTGGGACAGGAGATTGTGGAGCAACATAAGGGGAAATGGGACTGGGCAAGAGACAGGGAGGGAGGAAGTGACTGGAAGATTAGGGAAGGAGGCTACAGAGTGATAAGGAAGGCACCAGCTCCCCTCCTCTCAGAGATTAGAAGCAGGGGAAATTCCTCTGAATACGTAGATGGGCAGCCTGCAATTTTGGGCCCGCATTTCAGGTTGACTCTTGAATCAGAAAGGATCAGCTACAAACGGGAGGTGGGCTGCTCCGCACCGAAGGCTCAAAGGGCAGAAGGCAGGCATTATACAGACTGCTTTAACAGCCACTAGGTTCTGTGTCTATCTCGGCACTTTGGGTGGGAATCTGACTGGTAAAATTTGAATGCTTGGTCCTGACAATACTGGCCCGTACGAAAGCTCATCTTGCTCATCCAAAGAGCCCCTCCCGAGGCTGTTCCTCATCTGCACTAATTATACTATCGATGTAGCTGTGCTCCTCTTTTGTTTTAACTAGTTGTGGGCTCTGCAAATAGAGAGTTTTACCAGGCCATGTTGTTTTAGGTCGTATTTTTGTGTTTTGTTGTGGTTGTGTTCATTGAATTTGCTCATTCTGAGGCTGGTGAGTGATACGGATTGTGAGCTTTTCTGGTAAATGCTTGTCTCCTGTGCAGGGCTTAAATTCTGGTAATTTCCTGGAGCGCCTTCCCCCCCCACACATGCTATTAAAAACTCCTGGGGGGTTGAAAATATTTACTGGAGCTCCACTCGGGTCAGCTCCTGCTCTGTCAGTGGGCCCTGCCCTAATAAAAACAATTCATTGTGATATCACTGGAAGCATGAGGATAGGGATCCCACGGTGCTAGACACATGGGGTTTTTAGCACATTTGTGTTAGGCATAGTTTGGGGAAACAAAATCTAAACGAAATTCTTTTTTTGCGAGGCAAGCTGAAGAAATGAGACAGCTCAGTTCTGTGACTTTGAGAGACAAGAATAAAGCCTTGATCCTGAAAAGTTATCGGCTTGTGGGACTTGATTCCCAATAGGGTGACCAGATGTCCCAATTTTATAGGGACAGTCCCAATTTTGGGGTCTTTTTCTTATATAGGCTCCTATTACTCCCCACCCCTTGTCCCGATTTTTCACATTTGCTGTCTGGTCACCCTGATTCCCAAAGACACTTAGGCTTGGTGATGCTGAGCTTTCCCACGCCTAACTTCTAGGTGCTTAGAAAAATCCCTGGGATTCACAAAGCCTGAGTTCAGCACCTCTGCTCCCTGTACAACAAACGGGGAGAGACAGGCACCTCAGAAGGGGAGTCACAAAAGCCAGCACCCTTGGAGGCTCCCCACCTAAGGTAGCTGCCAAGCCAAGGGGTGTACGCCAAGCTCTGCCCCTTTCTTAGATAGGCTCCCAAGTCTGGGCTGGAGGGAGGCACCTCCCGCTGCTTGGGATTCTCAGCTGCAAGCCCCCTCGGGTGAGGGGCCTATTCCATTTTAGCAAGGGTGGGGGAACAGGAGGCAGCAGTGGCAGCCCTCCCCCTCCCTCTTAACTTTAGCCCAGTGGTTAGGGTACTCACCTGGGAGATAGGAGGTCCCTGGTTCAAGTCCCATCCCCAGCTGGGGGGGAGAAGGGATTTCAGCTGGGATATGCTACTTCTCAGGCAGGAGCTCAAAGCACTGGGCTATGGGCCAGTCTACTGTAGTGGTCTCAGTCTCTCCTGTTGAAGCAGTTCCACTGGATAAGCAATGAAAGAATCGCTGTCATAGAGAGAGAGGCCCCTGTGCCAATGAGTTTTTGCACTGCACATGCTCTGAGGCAGAAATACAGGCACACAGAGAGATTTTACTGCAAAAAAAAAATGTTGAGGGTGCTCAGTGACTTTAGGCACTTGTGGGCTGGGGGTTGTGAATCCCGGTGGGTCTGACTCTGGGATTTAGGCACCTAAAGGGGCAGTGAGGCACGCAAGTCCTTTTGCGAATCTTCACTTGAGCAGACTCATTTGGTTCAGTGGAACCTTATCACATGCATAAAATGTGACAAGTGTGTCCCTCTTCCCAGAGACGGGGTCTCAGCATGCAAAGTATAGATGACCCAGACGCAGGTGGCTTCCGTAATCTGGTTCAGATGTGGCCAGTGGGGGAAAAAAAAGGCCGGTGGCTGTCAAACGGAGACCACATGCTTTGGGGGATGCCACGTGTCTGGGAGGAAGAAGCAGCGGACAGCTGTTTCTCATCTTGTCTGAGGAGCTGACAGACAAATTTGCTGAGAACCTAGTAGCGACAGGAACAGTAGTGAAAGTAGCTGAGAAACAGCCAGGGCTATGCATTCACTGTCTGGGGAATCAATTTGCTGGAGCAAGCTCCAGGATCGGTTGTTGCAAGGCAGTTCTGCCCACCCCAAATGTGAAAAAAAAACATGGGATATTTAATACATTTAGGTCTCTTATTTGTATTGTCTTATTTGCAATGCCACCTAGGAGGCCCAGGCATCGAGCAGGTGCCCATTGTGTTGGGAACAGTAGCACAGTGCTGCTTGGTTGCTTTCTGGAGCCGAGCCCTCAGGGCGTGTTTTCATGCTTTTCCTTGCAACTACCAGATGTTTGGGCTTTGACTATGACAACGATCCACTGAAGCCAAAGCTGCCTTGGTTGAACGAATGAATTAACAGAGTCTGCAAACAAAACCTGGGGGGAGAAACTGAGGCTGCTTCTTCGCGTGAACATCCAGATGTTTTCCACCGTTGGGATGCCTGCACCTCCACCCCCATGTATTCGAGATCAGACTCTCTTGATCAGTAAAGCTGGGTGGAAGTTTTCCAGATGAATAATTTATTTGAGGGGAAAACACAGCTTTGGTCAACCTGAAACTATTTGCAAATTTGACATGAGTAGTTTTGGCTGTTCACAAACTGGGCAGAGAGGGAACTGAGGAGTGATCGGGCAGTGCAGGGCCAACCACCCCTCAGGTCCCTCTCAATGGCTGTGATTCAGAATGCCCCAGCATGCACCTCTCAAGGCCCTTTCTTTTGAACGTTAGTGTAAATACTTGGGTCCCATCAGTGAGCACTAATGTGTTAGTGCAGCTTGTCCACTGGCAATTCTTTCATCGTGGAGTGATTTTGTCTGATTATTGGCCAGAAGATTTTCCCTGGTACCATGGTCAAGCCTCAGGCCTCAGCCTTTCCTTCTGATGGCGACCACACTAGTTCCTGTTTCTGCCTTGGGGAAGGTTATATCCCTGAAAAGCTCTGTTTGTAAGTTTTTTTTTATTAAAAGTGCCCCAAGGGCAAGAGAGGTGGGCCGTAAACTATCCCAGTTAGCTCACTCTGTGCGGCCTTCCTCTCATCCAAGCATGATGCACCCCTCCCCCCGCTCCCTCCAGACCATCTCAGTCTACGTCCATAATTGCATCAGTGAGCTCCAGATCAGCATTGAGTCCCATCTTCTAAGCCGGCCATGATGGGGACTCAGGTAGGCACATCACTCCTCTGGGGAGAGTGGGAGAAAGATCCATTGGAAATTCCCCAGCAAAAAGAGATTCAAAGTCACTTCCCACTCCAAGGGGACTTCATGGAGTGGGATGAGTACTGCTGGAGCCCCAAGGGTGCACAGTACATCCTTGGCACCATCTCTGGCACCATGACTTGCTGCCTTGGATACCAAGCCCATAGTGCCATTCTCTGCCCTGGTACAACTCACTTCAGTGCCAGTCCCTTCACACCAAATCCCCAGGCTCCCTTGCACCTTGACAGGGTTTGTTTCAGCATTGTTTACTTCCGCACCACCCATCCTGGTGCAGTCTATTCCTGCATGGAGATTTGTGGCACCATCGGTGAACTGAGGACCTTCGTGGTACCAGGAGATCTACATGTGATGGCGGAGCTGGCATTTCTATTAATCTCCATGGTGAGGAATACTCCACCCACGGTGGTGACTGACACTGCAACTGGGGTACGTACCACCATGCGGTACCATTGGTACCAGCTAGGACTCATGCTGTGGTGCAATCAAGGCCCTGAATTAGGGCAGCCCCTACTTTCGAGAAGGTGCATTCCTCCTGTGTGTCTGATACCCAACAGCATGATATATTCTGCAAGGCCCCGTCCCTCTTGAGTCTTATGGCTTGGAAAGTGGGGTGAGTGTGTCTATGCCTTAAGGAATATTAATAAAAAATATTGCCTCACACATCACGTCTGTCTGATATCCTGGGACCGACACAGCTACAACATGCCTCAGTCATAGAAGTTACAGATAGAGGCATCTGTCCTCATACTGTCCTCCTTGGCCTCCAAGCGCTTTTCCATAGAACAGTTGCTCCCCTACAGTTCCGCTTGGTTTGGGTAACCTAGCTCGCGGTGGGGTGGGGATGGTTAGTAAAAGCTGGTTTAGGAAAAAGGTGACCAAACTTCGCACAATAATGAGCTTTGTCTGTAGTTAAGCATCTTCTCTAGCGTAGGAGAAGTGTAAATCTAAATATACTAATAGCTTCTTTTAATTCTTTTTTCTGTCTGTTGTGAATAAATCTTGTGTGGGGATTGCAAGTCGTTCCTCCCTAGTAAGGAAAAACCCTGCATCCTCCAAGGGGAGGCATCAAAAGGCATTATGGAGTCCAAACTACCCACTCAGGCTTGGGCAAACAGTAGGGACTGGGTTGTCCTGGTCCAGTGACATGTATTGCACAAGGAAGGAGACCTGTAGATACAAATCAAAGGGTAGTTGGGGCATGAGGGGCCTTTTGCTAGAGGAAAGGATCCCATCACGTTTTAAGTTTCCTGAATGATTAATTTTTTTGTGTGTCTTTCATTTTGGGTCTTTGACACACATGACACCTCATATTTGGGCCCTGCAGGTTGAGGGGTACAGAAGAGAAGGAAGGAACAGGACAGATGTATATGTTTGTGCGTACGCGCACACACACACTTTCTAAATGTTTCTAAATAAGGAGGCAGTTGTGTATTAATTCACTGTTTTTGCAGTTATTTATTCCCTTTAAAGTGTAGCTGTAGCATTTCAGCTGGGAAAACACACACCGTGTTGTACAGCCAAGTCCTACGTTTACATTTGTTATGAAGCTAACATAACTCAAAGGCTTCTTGACCACAACCAATTGCACCTTCCCAACAAATTTCTAAATACCTCAGAACAATGATACGTACAAATACAGCTCTGGCAGTTCTATACATAATGAAATCACAGTTTGAAATGATATATGTGTATGGACAAGGCTGTGCTTGGATTTAATTTGTAACACTGAGCATTTTAGTCCCATCATTTTAATACGCTGCTCTTCTTAAAGTACCTTGCACATTTTGGTCTTCCTAAACAAAACAAAAAGCGGGGGGTGAGTAATCAGTGGCTTAATTTAAAATATCGCTTAGTATTTATGAGCTCTGTAACTTCCGACATTACCTATATACAATACAATGCTAGTGATCATATTACCGACAGAATGCAACGTGCTTGCATTTTAATTATGTAACGCTGAAGACCCATAAAGTAGGCAGCAAAGATCAAACCTGGGACCTCTGGAGCTGACTGGCACGTGTCTGTTCTCCAAAGCTGTAGCAGGCTTATGGATCTCTAGGTGGCCTAGCCACCACTGGAGGGGGACAGAGTGCCACTTCTAGCAAGCAGGGGCTACAATCCCATATACGTTTCTCAGTGTTTTTAAGTTCTAATTGACTCAGTGCAAAGGCACCTTGTTTAAGTTATATATTTGGTACTTTTATTTTTGCATCAGATGTACTTATTGCTTTAAATGGTTCCAAACCACTGAGGCTTGTGCCTTCAGTCCTTACAGAGGTAAAGCACCCACAGAGGGTGAGACATCACAAATTTACCGACCTCAAACCCAACTGGAGGTTCGCTGCTGATGGCAGCGGGAACAGACCCTCAAATTCCACACACACCCCTCCTCATACAAGTACATGAATGTCCATGGGATTCTGTGCCTGGAGTGAACAGGGTTTGGGCCAAAGGGCCTTGTCTGTGGCCTCCCCCCAGCACAGAGTATTTTAGCTTTATCTTTGCTGTAGAACGTAGCACCAAAAGAATTCTAGCACCAGCTCAGAGACTGGCATTTCCTCCCTAGCATTATTATTGTGTTATTTCTATGACTGTAACACCGCGAGGTCCCAACGGAGATCAGCATCCCATTGTGCTAGGGCACTGTATAAACATACAGCAAGAGTCAGTCCTGCCTTGAAGAGCTTACAGTCTAAATTAACTAGACAGACAAAGCCTAGAGAATAAGATTCTTGTTGTTCCTATTTCACAGATAGGGGAACTAAGGCACAGAGAGATTAAGTGACTTGTCAAAGGAAGTTTGTGGCAGAGGCAGGACGTGAACCCAGATGTCCTCAGTCTCTGCACCACAAGGTTCATATTTCTCTTGAAAGTATAGGAGAAGGTCTCCATCTCAAACCACAAATGGAGTTTACCTCCTTCCGCTATTATTCTCTCAATTGGTACAAATGAAACACAGAATTGTCTTGATAAAAGCTCTGTGGCTGATAGGCATTCACTTCACTTGAAAATGGCCGTATCCTGGAGCTGATGGTCGTGTATCAGTTCACAAGAGCGTCTTTCAGCCATTGATGTAAACAATGCGTCACGTCCACTGCCAACAGTTCATTCTGGCATCTCTAATGTTTAGCTAATCACACTATGAAAAAAAGTTAAACAAATGCACCCTAGAGCATGATTCTGGTTGTTTTATATCCTTTGATCATTTTGCCTGGTCCCTCTCTTTGCCACTGAAAGTGTCTAGGAGAATATGTTATGGTGCACTATATGTAAGTGTGTGTGTATATATCCACAAACAAGGGCCCGGGGTTATGTACATGGTTTTACAGATTGGCCTGAATCAGAACACTGGATTCAAACTCTCTCAGACTTGGAAAAGTTTAGCTCCTGATCTTCACTTCACAGCTCAGGTACATCTAGCGTGAGGGATGACCTGGAAGCCCAGCCACAAACCTCTTCATCCCTTGGAGCCCTTTGGATCAGGGTTCAATTTCTTGGCCACGCTGCATTATAGCACCATAAATCTTTTATGGTGCATTATGGAGTTTTAAGTGGAAAAAAGCATGATCATGTGGGTCTGGTACGAAGGTTCATGAGCACTGATTTGGAATGATTGGCACAACTCACACCTGCCCCCCCGTCTCCCCCAGACAGCAGCCCTTGCAGTCACTGAGTTCTAGGACTTCGACATTCCTTGGTTCCTGGACGTTTCATGAGGTGGGGGTGGGGATGGAGGGGTAGAGTGGCTCTTTGCATCTGCTCCCCAGCTAGTGCACCCATGCAGGAGTCAGGTGCTCCTGGGGCTGGAGACTCAGAGCTAGAAATGCCACAGCTGCACCACTACAAACACTGCCTATGCTGCCGGGAGGGGTTGTC
The DNA here is from genome assembly GCF_965140295.1 of Lepidochelys olivacea. Classification (NCBI taxonomy): domain Eukaryota; kingdom Metazoa; phylum Chordata; order Testudines; family Cheloniidae; genus Lepidochelys; species Lepidochelys olivacea. The sequence continues at coordinate 16,091,985 of NC_140412.1, forward strand.
CCATCGGCACAGCGAATCCAACTCCCCGACAGGTGAAGTCTGGAGGAATGGACAAATTCTACACTGGGGGGTTAGGTCAGCATAACGCCGCTCGGGGGGGGTGGATTTTTCACACCCCTGAGCAACACAGTTAAGCCAACAATTTTCTAGTGTAGACCAGGCCTCAGTGAAACCTCAGAAAGAACTAATAGAGGGGTCTATAAATTAAAGAATGATTGACTGCTAAGGAAAACAGAGATTGGGGCTAATCCTCACCTCCTGATACAAATGTATGGACCAAATCCTTAACTCTTTACCCTGGCAGAATGCCTATTGCAGGCCAATGAGAGTTTTCCAGGATATTGGTTAAGTAAAAGGAAGTGCATCAGGATTTAGCCCAGTGGTAAGTGAAAAGCCAGCAGCAGCAAGTCAGCTGGTGTAGCTTGTTATAGCTCCATCCATCGAGCTGCAGGATCTGCCCCAACAGCTCTGGTTGGGATTTGCAGTGGGTTGGGGGCCAGATTTTGTTTAAAGGTATTTTGCTGCCTAGCTCCCATTATTTAAAAGCCTCTCAATATAGTGGGATAAACAAAGGAGACTTAACTCTGACTTTGAGAAACAAATGTTACATTGGCACTGGATGGAAGATTCTCCTTTATTTTAAAACCTCTGTAAAATCAGAGCAGTGGTTCATTCCAGCATTCGGCCAATTTAATTCGCTATTTCAGAGTAATCGTGGTAATGTGCCAAGTCAGCAAAGATGTCATTGGGGTTCTTGCAACTCAGGTTGCAAAAGCAGGCGTTGATCCACAAGATTTTCCGGAAAAATCCAGTTCCATCCGGGCACTCAAACCTCACTTCAATAGTCTTCGACTTGTACGGAGAGCAGCACCTGTTGTCTGTGCAGACGCCACAGTATTTTGGCCGGTATGTACTTTTGCTCACACAGCCCGATATGGTGTAGTTCATTGGTTCATCTGCCCTATACACGGCCAAGCATTTCTTCCCAGGCTAGATTGAGAGAGAGGACAGAAAGAGAGGCAAAGGTTAATTTTCATTGCTGGGTGCTCCCAGATGCTACTTTGTCCCACGTATGCAGCACTTCCCTGAGGGTGGCAGTAAAGATGGTCAAAAACGGAAAACAATTAGTGAAAAATGTTGATATTTCCAAATGGTTTCAAATTCACAGGATTGAAAACAAGTTTGCATTTCAAATATGTTTTTAAAAAAATTCCATTTTTTAAAATTTATTTTTCTCACCCATTCCCCCAGAGAGTGATTAAAATGAATAATGCCTATGGTCCATTTCTTTTAGTTTTTTCATTTTTCCCCCTTCCTTTTTCCACTCTAATTTTTCCAAACTTCTCCTACTTTGGAAAAGTGACCATTTTTTGTTTTTGTTGTTTTTGTTTCTCAGACACTTTTCCAAAGTTGGAGACATTTTGAGAAGGAAAAGGAAAACACGAAGAGACAAAAAACACCTCAATGCTCCTCATTTTGAAAATTTTTCTGCTTTTGAAAAAGCAAATTTTGAGTCAAAGCTAAACAAGCATTTGTTTCATTTCAGATTTTCCCACAGAAAACAATTGAAAAATTTAGTCAAATGATCTTTTCTCATGAAAAAACTAGCTTTTGATAAAAAGCAATGGGAAAATTTCTTGTACTGATAAATTTCTACAAACTCTAATTAGAAGTCCTTGCCTGCCATGTGAGGTTAGCATTACCACACCAAATACCACCCTATGCAGAGAGCCAACAGCCTTTAAGTGCTGCATAAACCCTTATTTCAGCATATGACATAGGTACTTGCCGATGGTTACATGTTTTTTGCAACATTTCTCAAGGAAAAAAAAATACATATTTTGTTTCAAGCCGTTTTAAGGCCCCAAAATCTAGCTGCTCAAAAGTTGTTCACAAAATGGCAATTTTTGCCTTGGAGCATAAAAATCTTTTCATGTGTTATTGCAAAGACAAATCTTCAGTGATGAAATGCTGACCTTTTCTGCTGAAAACTAGGGCCGTACCTCTCGTGTGTGGAAAAAAATATTCACTGCTCGTTTTGATTTTCACAACACAGAAAAATCAAAGTAAAATGTAAAATCCCCTCTAATTTCAAGGATTTTTAACTCCATCGCCACCCCCCCCCCACACACACACACTTTCTCACAGAATATTCCACACACCTGTCTCCTGTAGGTGCTGCAGATTTACATGCATGGACTTGCAAACTCACTCGTGGCAGGCTGGTTGCTTCCAAACAGCAGAGTTTACACCAGTGGTTCTCAACCTATTTACTATTGTGGGCCACACATGTAGATGTCTTTGTTCTTTGTGGGCTGCACCCACACAATATATATACTACTTGTATGGCCCCGAGGATGTCACATGGGCCTCAGCTGGGTGCTGATTGGGCCGCAAGTCGCCCATGGGCTGTGGGTTGAGAACCACTGTTTTACACCTACAGAGAGCACTGCTTCATCACTTTCCGGCTAGCCCAGTCATGGGCACATCTGAACGAGTGGCTGGTATGCTGCTGTCATCTGTAGGGAGCTCCTGGCGGGAAGTAAAGCAATCTTCCCACAGTGGGAGTTATTTCCATCCTGCAATGGAAGAATAGGGTCCCTACTGGTCCAGGGAGGAGAAATTACACCTATCTGCACTGGCCAGACTTTATTTATGCCACAGGCTGCAATTGCTAATCAGCAGGTCAGTGTTTTCTTATTTCCCATCCCATTCATTGTCAGAAGATCCACCTTATTACACTCTCCAACACGTAGCTCTCAGTGCCCTGCACCTGGGCAGAGAGGGGCAACCAATCAGCAAACTAAAAGGCGAGCTGTGAAATGGGCCCACCTTAATGTGTTTGTTTATATCCACCTCACAGGGCCGCATGTTGCAGAGGCGACTCTCTTTCATGAGCTGGCACTGGTCGTTGTCATTGGAAATTCTCATTGATATCCCCAGCCCGCAGGTTTTCGAGCAGGGGCTCCAGGATGAGGTGTGAATAATGCAGTTCTTCTGCCAGGATTCATTCTCTCCTTCATAAGCTATAGACCAAAGTCATATGACATCATTTTACCCCACAAACATAATTTCTAAGGCTCATTCTAACTGCCAGGCCAATACACTGAATGACAATTAAATCAAATGGAAAGGGCTCCATTTTCCTGCTTAGCTCTGTTCGTTCATCCCATGCGACCTCCTAGATTGTGACCTCTTTGGGACAGGGGTTGCCTCCTTTATTTGTCTGTATAGTACCTAGCACAATGGGGCCCTGGTCTTAGACTGGGGCTCCCATATTCTACCACAATATGAACAATTAACAATGGAAACATGTACCAGTCACTGTAGGAGTGAGATGAGATTTGAGTTTATTGTGAAAGTTTATTTCTGTACTGATTCAGCTGACTCAGGGAATGGTCCACAGTCCTTGTGGAGGGCTGGAGTAGCCCAGAGCCTTTCATTTGTAGATAGGGATGAGGGAATAGTCCACAGAGAACTCAGAAGGCACTCAGATTGACGGTGGGGTCAGGGTTTAATGTATTCACAACCCTTAGCTCAGGTTTCCACGCAGTTTGCAGAACTTGGGCTGGTCTTACCTGTAATTCAGTACAGCCTCCAGGTCCCAACAGAGAGAGAAGCCCCATTGTGCTAGGTGTTATACAAACATAAAGTAAGAGACAGTCCCTGCCCTGATGAATGTATATTCTAGATAGACAAGACAGATAAAGGCTGTATTAGGAGAACTAAGTGACTTGCCCAAGGCCACACAATGAGTCGGACAGAGGCAGGATTTGAACCCAGATCTGGAGACCCATCCAGAACCTAAGTTACACTTTTTTGGGGTTCAAGGTTGTTTGATGAAGAGGAAAGATTTCCCAGTGTTTAGGACACTAGTCTAATCCATAGGAAACCTGGACTCAAGTCCTTGCTGCACCACAGACTTCCTGTGTGACCTTCAGCAAGTCCCTTAGCTTCTCTGTGCCTCAGTTCTCCATCCGTACAATGGGGATAATAGCACTATGCTACCTCACCAGGTGTTATAAGGATAAATACACTACTAAAGACTGTGAAGCATCCAGCTGCCATGGTAACAGGGATTATCAGTACCTAAAGTAGCTTTGGGCAGTCACCTCTCTGCCTGTTTTCTCAGCTACCATGCTTTAGCTAGGGCTCATACAATCCAACCTTTTATGGCAGGATGTTCCATACACTCCAGAGAGAAGGTTAGTCAGACATGGTGATGTTGCAGTGCAGTGGGAGTGCGTCACAGCTACCCTGCTGCATGCGTCAGGGTCAATCGGAGGCGGGGAGCCCCGTGTTGTATTTTAGACCCACCCTGTCCCGAAGTCTGGGGGAGGAGTTCAGATTATGGGGGGTAGGCCACTATAGTGATAGGCACCAATCCCCACCCAGACTGTCTCAAAATTCAGGGCTGCATGGCTGCGGAATGGGCCTGTTTCTGGGTATGTCTACACTGGCGTGGGAGGCGTAATTTCTGATCGAGCTAGTGTGCTAAGAATCAGCGTGCAGCCATGGCAGCGCGAGCGGCAGGAGGGGCTAGTCGCATGTGTACGATTCTGTCTGAGACCCGACGCCCCTGTGTTGATAAACTCTTGCATGCTAACTCTAAGCCTGAATGTGACATGGGCAGAGCTAAATGAGGAAGCAGCCCATGGCACTTTCCCAGTGCTAGAAGTCTTAGCTTCAGTGACAGCTCCCCCCTTCCCCTCCCCCCTCTTTTGCTGTGGTTAATGCAATTGTCAGGAGCACTTGGGCATTTTGCAGAAACCTGTCCAGCAGCTCTGCTACAGGGTTTGACCACAGCAGTGGCCTGCATGTAACCCACTCTGCAGGGTGAGTTACACAGCGCTCTCTCTGCTGCCTGATTCACAGGGGATTGGAGTCTGCTGCAGCTGCCAGCTAGGGGGACTTAATTTTTTAGCTCAAGCTGCAGAGGCTGACACTTTAGCTCTGGCAGTCCCGGGTTCAATTCCCCGTGACGATCAAGGCGATGCCCATTACCCACACACACACTCTACCTGCAGAGGAGATATGTCGTGGAGATGTCTTCCTGATCTTCTTTGAGTCATCACAGATCCACTGCTCGCAGCACTTGCCTGCTATCTTAACTTGCTTTGGGTTCGGGCACCAGACGAGTGGGGGGCGTGAGTTGGTGCACAATGGCAGACAGCCCACAGCCCCATTAATGCATGTGCAATTGTACTTGCAATTGGGCTGGAAGGTCTCTCCGTTCTTATACCGGATTCCGTTAAGGACACAGCCCACGCCCATAATTTCTAAAACGGGGAGAGCAAGAGAGAGATCGAGAGAGAGACAACACCACAAAAATCATGAACGGTATTCAGAATAGCTAGTTTCTTTAATGGGGAACTCCCCACACTGACAGGGCCAAAATTTAAGTGCCAGCACCATTCTGCTGCAGAACAAAGCAGGTCCATATAATTTTAGGCCTTATCATCACTAATAGGGTAGCTCCCCCTTATGAAGCACAGCTGTGGCAGTTTCCTTCTTAGAGGTCTGAAGAATATATTTTATTCCTTGTTGGATCTGCCAGGAGTCACACATGCATCCACGGAGCTTTTCATTGAGTTTCAAGTTCCCCTTACAAACAAGCAAACAGACACAAAAGGACTGTAATAATGATCCAGGGAATTGCAGCTTATGACTGCAAAGCTTATGACTGTTGATTGCTCGATTATTTTATACGACTTGAAGGAATTCCCAGCCTGAGAGCCAGGAACAATAGAACTACTGAGTTTTACCTGGCCTCATGAATGCTCCACGCAACTCTTACACAAACAAATCAACACGGGTGCTCTTTGAAACAGGGCTTGTGAGCCTTTGGGGCAAAGTTCTGAGTTCGCAATGAAAAGCAGACTTAGGCACGTTATGGGAGCTCTCATTCTGTAATGAAGGCTAGCTCTACAAGGCTCTGATTGGAATCAATTGGCAGTCAGGGGCTTGTAATATAGTAGCAAGTTAAAGCTGCAATTTCATAATTAGTCAAAGGGAAGCAGTGTGCTACATAAAGCATTGCCATCCCCCTTCTATTCTCTTCATTAATGAAGATGTTCTTGCACTGGAACGATCACAAAGTTTTAAGGTTGGTTAAAGAGGGGCCTGAACCAAACCTCACTTCAACTGCCAGGTGATTTGAAACTTTAGATTCACATTTTGCAAAAGCCTCTTATTTTTAGAATGGATTGAACAAAATCCCTGAATCCAACTCCCGCCCCAATTTGAGTTGTTTGAAATCCAAATGCAGATTCAAGATGCTGGGTCCTGTGCCCACCTGCAGTTGTGAAGAGGGTGTTTCTGAGTGAGGGCACAGAGGCAAAACTCAGCCAGAGAATTCCAGTGATACGCTGCAATCCTTGCATACACACTATCGGGAAGCAAGTCCGTGGTTTCAATTTGCTGGGGGGATTTGTTGCAAACATTTCCCCCGCATGATTTATGCAGGCTCACACTGCCTTGTACCCCTCACACGGAGAGTTTCATTTGGAGTTATCCCAAAGCTCAAACAGAAAAACCCATCCAAACCCTCAGAAGCTTGAAGGTTTTGACTTGAAACCACATGCAGTCACTGCGTTTTCCATAGGTTTCACCCCAAACCTCAAACTCATCCCAACACCTGTATATCTCCTTCAGGTGTTATATTATTAGAAGATTATACTATATACATTGGATGGACAGGACCAGATGCATAATACTCTCAATGAGCAGGGACAGATGCTGCTGCTGAATAAGGAGCTCTGCATGGCCTTTACATATAAGGGCCAGTTCCTGGAACGTGCTGAGTGCGTTCAGTCCCCGAGGCCCCAAGTCCTCTGCAGGATCGGTCCCGAAGTGTATTCGCTGAAATGCATGGAGAATGGGTAGACAATCCCAAATAAGGAAGCAAGTGCCTTGAGAGCAGGGAAGGAGCCTGAAAGGAGTGTGAAGGTGAAAGGGGTGTGAAGTGTCACATGAGAAACTGCTGTGTCCTAATTGACTTGGTCAGCAGGACACCCCTAACCTCCCTCTACCTGGCCAGCCTCAGAGTTTTCAGGGTCCCTTGCGAGACTTGAGCTGGGACCTCAAGCTGCTGAGGGTGAGGAATCAGGCCAAGAGATGACTGCCTCTCTGATCCTCTTGGCAGGGCAGCAGGCTGCATTCTCCTTTGGGCCCCCGTGGCAGGGATGAGTGGTGGGTCTCCCTATGGCCCACCGTCCCAAGCATGCGCCTGTATTGCTTTGGTCTGAAGCCAGCCATGTGTATCTGCCAGCCAGTCAAGACATCTTCCCTGCCTACTCAACACACTGAGCGTCACCTACTGTTCCAGGGAATGGAGGAGCATACAGCTGTAAATCGGAGGGTAGGACTGGGCCTCCAGCTGCGGTGTCCTTCTTACTCCTGGCCACAGCCAACTCAAAGAGCAAGACCCCTACAGTCACCTCTCAACTGACTAACAGGCTGGAGAACCAGCAGATCTTTTTCAGGGGCAGGGGGAATGGAAGGTTTACAGTCAAGTATATCTTGACTTTAGTAAGTCTTTTGATACTGTCTCGCGTGACCTGCTCATAACAAACTAGGCAGCATTGATGGAGCTACTATAAGGTGGGTGCATAACTGGTTGGAAAACCATTCCCAGAGAGTAGTTATCAAGCTGGAAGGCCATATCGAGTGGGGTCCTGCAGGGGTTGGTCCTGAGTCTGGTTCTGTTCATAGAATCATAGAATATCAGGGTTGGTGCCTCAGGAGGTCATCTAGTCCAACCCCCTGCTCAAAGCAGGACCGATCCCCAATTAAATCATCCCAGCCAGGGCTTTGTCAAGCCTGACCTTAAAAACTTCTAGGGAAGGAGATTCCACACCTCCCTAGGTAACGCATTCCAGTGTTTCATCACCCTCCTAGTGAAAAAGTTTTTCCTAATATCCAACCTAAATCTCCCCCACTGCAACTTGAGATCATTACTCCTTGTTCTGTCATCTGCTACCACTGAGAACAGTCTAGAGCCATCCTCTTTGGAACCCCCTTTCAGGTAGTTGAAAGCAGCTATCAAATCCCCCCTCATTCTTCTCTTCGGAGACTAAACATCCCCAGTTCCCTCAGCCTCTCCTCATAACTCATGTGTTCCAGTCCCCTACTCATTTTTGTTGCCCTCTGCTGGACTCTTTCCAATTTTTCAACATCCTTCTTGTAGCGTGGGGCCCAAAACCGGACACAGTACTCCAGATGAGGCCTCACCAGTGTCGAATAGAGGGGAACGATCACGTCCCTTGATCTGCTGGCAATGCCCCTACTTATACATCCCAAAATGCCATTGGCCTTCTTGGCAACAAGGGCACACTGTTGACTCATATCCAGCTTCTTGTCCACTGTAACCCCTAGGTCCTTTTCTGCAGAACTGCTGCCGAGCCATTCGGTCCGTAGTCTGTAGCGGTGCATGGGATTCTTCCGTCCTAAGTGCAGGACTCTGCACTCGTCCTTTTTGAATCTCATAAGATTGCTTTTGGCCCAATCCTCCAATTTGTCTAGGTCCCTCTGTATCCTATCCCTACCCTCCAGTGTATCTACCTCTCCTCCCAGTTTAGTGTCATTTGCAAACTTGATGAGGGTGCAATCCACACCATCCTCCAGATCAGATCATTTATGAAGATATTGAACAAAACCGGCCCCAGGACCAACCCTTGGGGCACTCCACTTGATACCGGCTGTCAACTAGATATGGAGCCATTGATCACTACCCGTTGAGCCCGACAATCTAGCCAGCTTTCTATCCACCTTATAGTCCATTCATCCAACCCATACTTCTTTAACTTGCTGGCAAGAATACTGTGGGAGACCGTGTCAAAAGCTTTGCTAAAGTCAGGGAACAACATGTCCGCTGCTTTCCCTTCATCCACAGAGCCAGTTGTCTCGTCATAGAAGGCAATTAGATTAGTCAAGCATGACTTGCCCTTGGTGAATCCATGCTGACAGTTCCTGATCACTTTCCTCTCCTCTAAGTGCTTCAGCATTGATTCCTTGAGGACCTACTCCATGATTTTTCCAGGGACTGAGGTGAGGCTGACTGGTCTGTAGTTCCCAGGATCCTCCTTCTTCCCTTTTTTAAAGATGGGCACTACATTAGCCTTTTTCCAGTCATCCGGGACCTCCCCCGATCGCATGAGTTTTCAAAGATAATGGCCAATGGCTCTGCAATCACATCCGCCAACTCCTTTAGCACTCTCAGATGCAACGCATCCGGCCCCATGGACTTGTGCACGTCCAGCTTTTCTAAATAGTCCCAAACCACTTCTTTCTCCACAGAGGACTGGTCACCTCCTCCCCATGCTGTGCTGCCCAGTGCAGTAGTCTGGGAGATGACCTTTTTCGTGAAGACAGAGGCAAAAAAAGCATTGAGTACATTAGCTTTGTTCAATATCTTCATCAATAATTTAGAGAATGGCATAGAGAGTACACCTATAAAGTTTGTGGACAATACCAAGGTGGGAGGGGTTGCAAGTGCTTTAGAGGATAGGATTAAAATTCAAAATGATCTGGACAAACTGGAGAAATGGTCTCTTGGGGGAAGGAGGGATGCAGACAAAGGCAAGGGTGGAGGGGGGGCGCAAGGTAAAAAGTCTGGGGACCACTGTGTTAACCTCTGAGGATAGGACAAGAAGCAATGGGCTTAACTTACAGCAAGTGAAGTTTAGGTTGGACATTAGGAAAAACTTCCGAACTGTCAGGGTTGTTGAGCACCTGGACAAATTGCCTAGGGAGGTTGTGGAATCTCTGTCATTGGAGGTTTTTAAGAACAGGTTAGATAAACACCTGTCAGGAATGGTCTAGTTATTATGTAGTCCTGCCTTGAGTGCAGGGGACTGGACTAAATGAACTAAGGAGGCACCTTCCAGTCCTACAAGTCTATGATTCTGTTAATAGACAAGTCTTGGGTACATTCAGAGCAATAGGAGGTGTCAGAGCTGTGTATCTAAGCCAAAAATATACATACATCACTTACGTGCACATACTCCTATTTCGTACCTAGGTCTGTCTCCACTGTAGTCACAGTACAAGCCCCTATGGAAGTCACAGGTATCAGCCTCCGTGCAATTCTCTCCAATCTGTTTGGCACACGTCTTGCAGCACTCGCAGCCATCGGTGATCAGGCTGACCCCTGCCGGGCACCGAGGGGGCCACTTGGGACACTCGCATGGCCACTTACAGTACTGAGCCCGTGTGTAGCCCTCAGTCACGACGGTGACGGTAGGGGGCATGGTCGTGGAGTCCTGGGACACGGCCTACAAATGAACAAACAAGGCTCACAGTCCTTTCGGGAAGGGCTTTGAAAGGTTTATCCACTAATTAACCCATGTCAAGTTCAAAGGGACCAAGAAGGAATGAAGGGGTCACAGCAAAGAGCTATGGAGGTGGACCTCATTTGGAGAGCAGCCACCTCCCTCTTGTTGTGTAATCTCCATTACCAGCCTTTGGTAGAGGGTCAGGAGTTTGGAGAAGCACCCAGCTTGGATGGTCTTATCTGAGTGATACTCAGCCTTTTTCACATGGAGACCCATCTCCTACCCAGCTGGGATGTCTCTCCATTTAGCAATTGGGCGAGGGCAAAGAGGTTGTGACTCCCTGACACCTCTTCATGATCTGAAGGCCCAAGAGCCCTAGCTTATCTGAAACTCCTGGGCCTGCTCCTGAGCTGGGGCTCCTGTGAGGACAGGCTGGTCTCCTGAGATCCCTGCCACTTCTCATTTACAGTCAGGCTACAAATTGCCTCTTGTACAGTATTTCAAGACTTCAGCCTCAAATACGGACCCGCCATAGGAAGTGCATTAGCTAGCGAGGGGGAAAGATATGTTCATTCCTTCTCTGTTACCCAAACATTTGGTTCTTGTTTTACCAAGCTGGTTCACCCATGCCAGTCCATGAATTCTTAGCTCCCCCGCATGTCCCAGTTGTAGAACAAGTCACAGACAATCAAATTCCTTGGCAGCGTCCCACATCTATGTGGCTTTGATTTACGCTAGCTCTAACATTTACTTTAAGTCCTATGGGTGGGGTCCATGAAGGTACTTAGGCACGTAAGTCCCATTGATAGATACCACTGTGATTCACAAAACTCTGCTTCTGCTTCTACTTGGCACCCACGTTTTTCCTCTGGGCATGCCTGGGTGCCTATCTCCTGCCTGAGCATGTGCACTGCTTCCTCTCTCCAGGCATCCAGACCTATCTCCCACCTGGAAAAATGGGTGTTTGGCCAGTGCAGTAACATGCAGAGGCCCAGCCTGGCAGGCAGCCAGCCCCCATTAGAGCCGTTAGCCCAGTGGGTAGGGTATTCAGCCAGGATGTAGGAGATCCCCCCTCCTACTCCAGTTCAAGTCTCCTCTCTTCCAGAGGGGGAGAACTGGGCTCTGCCACACCTCAGGTGAGTGTCCTAGCCATGGGGACTATAGGATATTATGGTGTAGGGCTCCCTCAGTCTTTCCTATTGAAGCTGTTCCACTTTAGCTAAACAAGTCAACAATTACACATTATTTGGGCTAGTGAAAATGACTATGTAGGCCAGTGGTTAGAGCACTAACCCGAGAGGTGGTAGATCCTTGTTCAACTCCCTTTGTCCCCAGAGAAAGAAGGACTAGAACTGGGAGACTCCCGAATCCTAGGTGAGCACCTTACCACTGGGCTAACAGCTATACAGAATGCTGTTCACCACCCCCACTGTTTTGTTTTGGGTCCCTCACACAACTTGGGTGGCCAAGAGCCTGTCTTCCCCTGGTTCAGGGGAGGCACCTCCCTGCAGCCTGGGCTTAGGCGCCTATCTGCATGAGAGGGGTGGGGCTTAGTACACGTAATGGCTTTGTGGAGCGCAGGCTGAGATGCCTGTCTCTCCCCATTCCTTGCATTGGGAGCCTACCTGCCTAACTCAGGCTTTGTGGATTACACGGGTTTCCTGTGATTTTCTAGGCACCTAAAAGTTAGGCGCTGTGATGCCTGATTCCTTTTGTGGAGCTGGGCCTGTGTGACTTAAACCCTTATTCATCCATGTCAATGTCAAAAATACCATAGGTGTATTGCAGCCATCTCTGCCTAATTGTGATTCACACTGGCATCAGGTTGCTGTCACAATTGCATATTCCTCTTTGATGGGCTCTTGAGGCACTAACACTGATGGTGCCTTGTTTTCTCTTTTTCTTTTTTCCCTAAGGCTCCACAAACAGCCGTTGGGACATTAAAGCGGCAAGCTTCAGCCCTTGCCACTCGGCACATGGCTGAAATGCCCTGCACATCGAAAGAGACAAGGATCATTGTTTGCAGAGCTCCCCAAGTTACTGGCATACACAGACCTCCCAGAATGGGGCATGCTGAGGCAACAGATCGTGCAGTGAAAGTGCTGCCAGGGTCCCATTTCCCAACCCCGCCTGTCTTACAGGTAAGAGTTGAACCAATATCCTGTAAGTGTGTAAAACTGAGAGACCGTAAGCCTCCCCACAGCCAAGAAGAGGAGGGTGACATCACTGTCCTCAAGCAGGAGAGAGGATGGGGTATGGAAAAGACGGGTGTAAATCTTGACACTGCCCTATTATATATTGATAATATATAATATATCACTGCAGTCATGTAACATCACATTGCAATGCGACATCTGGTTGTCCTGAGAGTATGGAGGGGCCCTCTGCTACTACAGTAGTTGAATGTTTCCTCAGCTGGTACAAGGTGGGAGATCACTGCACTGAGGTACTTGAGACAGAATCAGAACAGGAGACAGTCAATGAAGAGATTATGAAAAAGTGTTTGTGCTGCAAAGTTAAGCCATGAGAGACGGCCGCAGGGTGCATTAAGGGCCGCTATCCCATAGAACTTTAGTGACAAGTATCTAATGTATCCCAGCCAGCTGTACTTTCCAATTGAAAAGACATATTAATTACCACTATTACCAACACTGGCAACTACAGGAGTTCCAAATCCCAGTCAACCCTTTGGGAAGGAAATTCTGCATGGCTGTCTGTGGGCTACAGATTGCTCCCTTCCTTGCTCTGCACATGGTGGCTTTGTAAAAACATCTCCCATCAATCAGAAATGGACAACCTCCACTGGGCCTGGCTGTCAATGGCCTCTAAACCCAGCCTCCGTTTGTGCACATATCAATTTGCAAATGTTTTCCAAGTAGCTCGACACACAAATGTGCTGGTGGAAAAGTGCATGCCTGGGCACAGAACGTCACTGGCCCAAGGGAAGGGCAGGGTAAGGAAACCAGGCCCTTGTGCTCACCTAGCCTAAGGAGAGAAAATACTTTCAAACGAGTTGCATTGTGGTTAATCATTAGAACAGTTAATGATCAAATCCAGATATAAACAGAAACTCTACAGCAATGTAATGAGCGCATAATCACAGCACAACCCTATAAGTAAATGCATTTGCAGTGACCGCTGCCAAGCTATTGCTGGTTTAGACAAGAGTGAGCCAGTAGATTGGCTGGCAAAGGTTGCATCCTGTACAGCTATGAAACTACGGCTCAATCAACATAGATAGCAAAGGCGAAAACAAACGAAAACCCTCAAACCATAGTTCTTCTGGTTTTAGTTCAGAGAAGATCATGTTTATGTTATAATTTGTGCATGCCCCCCGCCCCTCTGTCCCAAACAGTGAGCTATTAAAAATGTCCACCTCTGACAATACATATCACACTGGGGCATCATAGTTTCTGGCCATCCTTTGGATAAGAAATAACTGGGGTGGCTCCTGGCATCAGGTGTGAAGCTGAAGCATATGTAATTGTTTGCTCAGATGTCATCAGTAAAATACAGATTATGCTGGAATTCCTTCAGAGCTCTAAGAACTCCTTGTTGCATTAGTGTGCTGGAAGATATGCATTAGTGGTGGGTCTGAGCACAGGCTCCAGTTCCTGGGATCTGGAGAGGCTATGCCAGATTCAGGAGAATTTATCCACAAGGTACGTAGATACAGTAGAACCTCAGAGTTATGAACACCTCGGGAATGGAGATCGTTTGTCACTCAGAAATGTTTGGTTTCAGAGTAGCAGCCGTGTCAGTCTGTATTCGCAAAAAGAAAAGGAGGACTTGTGGCACCTTAGAGACTAACAAATTTATCTGAGCATAAGTTTTCGTGAGCTACAGCTCACTTCATCGGATGCATTCAGTGGAAAATACAGTGTGGAGATTTATATACATAAAGAACATGAAACAATGGGTGTTACCATACACACTGTAACCAGAGTGATCACTTAAGGTGAGCCATTACCAGCAGGAGAGTGCGGGGGGGGGGGGGAGCCTTTTGTAATGATAATCAAGGTGGGCTATTTTCAGCATTTGACAAGAACATCTGAGGAACAGTGGGAGGTGGGGGTGGGGATAAACATGGCGAAATACTTTTACTTTGTGTAATGACCCATCCACTCTCAGTCTCTATTCAAGCCTAAGTTAATTGTATCCAGTTTGCAAATTAATTCCAATTCTGCAGTCTCTCATTGGAGTCTGTTTCTGAAGTTTTTTTGTTGAAGTATTACGACTTTTAGGTCTGTAATTGAGTGACCAGAGAGATTGAAGTGTTCTCCGACCGGTTTTTGAATGTTATAATTCTTGACGTCTGATTTGTGTCCATTTATTCTTTTACGTAGAGACTGTCCAGTTTGACCAATGTACATGGCAGAAGGGCATTACTGGCACATGATGGCATATATCACATTGGTAGATATGAAAGTAGAATGAATTATATTGAAATTATAATTCATTAAAGAAATGCTACTTGAAGGGTTTGTTGAAATATAGTTGTCAGGAAGAGAAACATTAAGGAGTGTGAGACAATGGGTCCCCAAACTAATTAACTTAGAGCTTCTACTGAGCTAGGAGATTGGTAAACGTTAGTATGCAAATAAGATATGTATGTATATTTGTCAGTTTCTGCTTCCTTTTGTTATGTTATGTTAAATTGGCTTTGGCTTGTCTGTATAAATAAATTAGCTTGAGCTTTTGCAGGGACTCACAGATCTGGGTGCATTGGCAAAGCACTTTGCTAATAAACAGAGTGGTCTAACAGATTATGTGAGTCCTGAATCTGACTTTGACAATGTGCAGGTGAACGAGCCTCTGATAGTGTGGCTGATGTGATTAGGCCCTGTGATGGTGTCCCCTGAATAGATATGTGGACACAGTTGGCAACGGGCTTTGTTGCAAGGATAGGTTCCTGGGTTAGTGGTTCTGTTGTGTGGTGTGTTGTTGCTGGTGAGTATTTGCTTCAGGTTGGGGGGCTGGATGTAAGCAAGGACTGGCCAGGTTCCCCTCTCCCCCCCTACGCCTGCTCTCCTGCTGGTAATAGCTCACCTTAAGTGATCACTCTGGTTACAGTGTGTATGGTAACACCCATTGTTTCATGTTTTCTATGTATATAAATCTCCCCACTGTATTTTCCACTGAATGCATCCGATGAAGTGATCTGTAGCTCACGAAAGCTTATGCTCAAATAAATTTGTTAGTCTCTAAGGCGCCACAAGTACTCCTTTTCTTTTTGCAGATACAGACTAACATGGCTACTACTCTGAAACCTGATGGTTGTCCTTGTAAAAGTTTACAACTGAACACTGACTTAATACAGCTTTGAAACTTTACTGCGCAGATGGAAAATGCTGCTTGTAAACACCTTAATTTAAATGAAAGAAGCACAGAAACAATTTCTTTACCTTGTCCAATTTTTTTTTAAACTTTCCCTTAATTTTTTAATAGTTTGCATTTAACACTGTACTGTATTGGCTTTTTCCCCCTCCTGCTGCTGTTGCCTGACTGCATACTTCCAATTCCAAATGCTGTGTGTGGTTGACTGGTCAGTTCGTAACTCTGAGGTTCTATTGTAATTCCTCACAGGAAGTATAACTGTAGTCCCAGAGCAGTGCTCCAGTCCTAAAAAACAGAAGTGTCAGAACACACTTTCAGGAAGTGAAAGTACCGGACATACTGGAAGGCCATTATGGCTCCCCCGAAAAGTGTCAGAACGGTGTTCTGGAGTGTTCCATCACTGCTTGAGCCCTGAATCAGAGCGTAGCCCACACTAACACAATGTAGTTCTGTCCCCTATAATGGCTAGCCTGCCAAGTGAAGTTTAAAAGTCTGCTACTGGCTTTAAGTTAATGGCTCTAGTCATGCTTTCACATTCACAGGTCCCAGGTTTGAGTCCTGTAAACAACCTGGTGACTGGGTGAAATTCTGTGGCCAGTCTTACACAGCTGGTCAGATTAGATAACCTAATAGTTCCCTCTGGCCTAAAATGCTAGGAATCTACGACCTGACCAGGGGAGTTGTGTCTTATATGGAGAATTGAACTGCTGTGAATCTCTGTCACTCGGGACAACACTTCAGAGACATTAGCAGACTCAAAACTTTATCTGTGGTCTAGCCAGAGCCACCTTGCGTTAGCATGGGTTGCATCACCACCCCACATACATTAGTGGATTTATCTTCACAACATCTTTGAAAGGTACTGGAGCATTATTAACACCCCCATTTTACAGAGAGGGAGCCGAGGCAGAGAGATTGAAGTGATTGCTCAAGATCTGGCAGAAAGCTGGCAGCCTCTCTTTTGTCAGCACCTTCACCACATGATTGTCTTTGGAGTCTGATTTAGTGAACACAACCTTGTATTTACAGTAGAACATCAGAGTTATGGATAACAGAGTTACAAACTGACCAGTCAACTGCACACCTCATTTGGAACTGGAAGTACACAATCAGGCAACAGCAGAGACCAAAAAAAAAAAAAAAAAAAAAAAACCAAAAAACCCAAACCCACAAATACAGTACAGTACGGTGTTAAATGTAAACAACTAAAGGAAAGCAGCATTTTTCTTCTGCATAGTAAAGTTTCAAAGCTGTATTAAGTCAATGTTCAGTTGTAAACTTTTGAAAGAACCACCATAACATTTTGTTCAGCGTTAACGGACATTTCAGAGTTATGGACAACCTCCATTCCTGAGGTGTTCGTAACGCTGAGGTTCTACTGTCGCTGTGATTACCTGATTACCTGATTACACTGATTACCTTTCCCAACCTCAAGAAGAGCTCTGTGTAGAAGAGCTCTGTGTTCTCACCAGCAGAAGTTGGTCTAATAAAAGATATTCTCTCACCCACTTTGTCTCTCTGGAGACTGATGTTAAACAACAGAACAGGTATCTTCCTCCTATTGCCCCAAAACACACCTCAACCTTTACCATGGAAGAACCAGCTCTGGGGATCAGAGAGGAACTCAGCCTCCAGCTCGTTCAGTCAGCTGCTGCAGCAAATTATCTATAATGCATTTAAGCATCTATTCAAATACACATCCCTGTAGCAGTTGAGAAATCTAAAGGATGCCATTCAATCCTCACAGTGATTGTGATGCAGACAGTGACCCACTAATAATGGCTGTGGCTAAATACTGTGGGTAGTGACACTTTATGAACACCTGGACAGACAGAACTTCTTTCACATACGCCACCCAACAGGCATCATGATGGTTCTGACTTTCATTCTTTGCCATCTTTTGATTTAAAAAAAACAAAACACAATTTCAGATGCCAGTTGAGCTTTTAGAAATCCCTTCATGAGAACATCAGTACATACGGAGTCCACAAGATTGGGTTACAGAGCGATTCAAAAAGGCAGGCTAGGGGATGATGTTGACTCCAAAGTCCCAAAGGGCTGAGTTCTTTGTCATCTATACTCTGGAACCCCCAGAATGCCAAAATCAATTTCTCTTTTCAGCTTTCAGTAATTAATTTTGCATGATTACACTCCAATCCTGTAGTCTGGGAATACGCCATCTTCGATGTACAGGAGAAAATATTTCAACACGAGTTATTTATGATGACTTCTGATTTTATTTCTTCCAAGTTACCAGCCTGTGCTCATGTAAGGAAAACACAGGGCGCCTCACACTCTGTTATGGCTGATAGGTCTCTGTTAAGGTCACTTGTTACTTCTATTTGGCAGGCTCCAATCTGAACTGCCTTTTGCACCTGCATAGAATAACACATCTCCAGCCAACGGCAGCTAGCTATTTAATATGTACCCATTCCGGGAGGGAAGAAAGAGAAGATGATAAGTGATAGCATAACGTGGCCACAATCTCAGTGTTTATAATGGCCAAGCATTTTTTGTACAAATCTTATTTAAAGGAATCAAGTAGATGCAACCATTCAGTGGTATGTCTTACATGATGGCATTGCTTTTTACCAGTTCTCTAGGAAGCACGGTTATTGAAAGTTAGTTTTGTTTTTGAAACCTTGATGGTCTGGGTTATTGTGCTGAAACTGCTGTTTAGCTTGGCTTTCAAGCCAGTCACAGCAATAACAGATGGCTTTTACACCAAGCGTAAGGGAATCTCCAGCCTTCTTTCTTCAGTAGCCAAGTCCCAGGTTTACTGCTGTGTCATCATTTTGCTTTCAGTTGTTATGGCCTTTTCAAACAAGAAAAGGAGTACTTGTGGCACCTTAGAAACTAACCAATTTATTTAGTCTCTAAGATGCCACAAGTACTCCTTTTCTTTTTGCGAATACAGACTAACATGGCTGCTACTCTGAAACTTTTCAAACAAGTTTATTCACTCAATTGCCTCCGTGTCGCTTGAGGTGTTCTTCTTTTATGTTGTTTTTTCTAAAGATAAGCCTAGACCAAACCCTGAGTCACATGGGAGACCAATGAGATATAACAATCTGCAGTGCCTCTCGATCACGTTAACAAGGGAAGGCTGTTTACCTAAAGAACATTAATACGTGGCACTTACTGGGCAAAATCCTCAGCTAGTGTAAAGTGGGGGAACTCCAAAGTTTTCTCCCTGTATATGTAGCCCCTTTCATGGGAAGATCTCTAAACACTTTAACTACATTAATTCAGCCTTGTAATATCACTGTGCGGAAAGCAAGTCTTTTTATCTCCATTTTACAGATGGGGAAATGGAGGCATAGAAAGGTTAGCATGCCTTGCCCTATATTATATTCACCATATCATTGACAGAGCTGAGACTAGGATCCAGGAGTCTGGATAGAGCTTGCCAGTGCCCTGCTCAAATCATGTCCTCATACCCCACTCCTGTTTCGGTCCTTGGGATGTAAATATTAATAACCATTCAGAAGTTACTGACACTCCCTTCAAGGTGCAGTTTGTTGCTCTAACAGGAGTATGTTGCCAGAGCTACCTGTGAATTTTGTAAAGACTAGTTAGAGGTTCCCAAACTGGTCTGTGGAGAGCTGGCTATGCATGCATTTCCTGCTGCAGCCAGGTAATATTTATAGTAGGAATTAGTAGATAAAGGGTAAGGAACCAATAGCAGGAACTCAAGAGACCTGCAGACCTAGACCTATAAGAATAGTTTACACAGTTAGCATAAGGCCTTATAGCCTGAGTAGCAATAAATTAGCATGAGTAAGTAAACCAACGATGACCTTAAGTCACAAGATGGCACAAGAGTTTGTTTATTGTATTGTAATAATCACAAATGCTGCAAACTGCTGGTAGGTACCCGCAAGAAGGCAGTTTCAACCAGTTTAGAGTATTTTTAGAGAGAAATATAAGCAGATGATGCTCAGCTGTAGGTAACCACAGTCATCCAATTGACATCTATGTTAATAAGCATAAGCTAATTAATATACTAACCTATAGATTAAGGATTCCCCAACACTATAAGGGTGAGGAAGGTCAGGGATATGGTAAAGGATGGAACAGCTGTACATACATATGTATGGGGGACAACAAGGCCTATAGAACATCTGGTCTCCAATGCAGCCATTGGAGTTCCTCACAGACATGCCAGAGTCGGACTAGGATCTGTCTCAACCTTTAGCACTCTCCCAAAGGATAGAGTAGGCATATACATGTAATGGTGCCGGTCACTCTTACAGTGTTATATTATCTCACTTTACGTGTTTGGATTGTTTAACTTATTGGACTAATCATTGTCATAATAAAACTTTGACAGATACAAAAGGTCTGCTGCGAGTGTTGTTGTCATTGCTGTGCCAATGGGACTGCCAAAGCAATAACTCTGATAATACTGGGCCTGATCTTGGGACAAGACCTACCAAATTTACAGTGTGCTACTTGGGCAAACTAAATCAATAACCTAATCAATAAATAACCAATAGATCAGGCAACTGAGCTCATAAAACACGGTTGCTACTCTGAAACATTTCTACTATTCATTTTCTATGTAAACACTTGCTATAGTTGATAGAGGGCTGCTAGGGGATCAGAGAGGAGGTGGTCCAGACAATCACAAGTTGAAGTGGTAAACAGTGGGGTCTCTAATAAAACTGTGGTCCCCACTATAAAGGAGTTTGAGACCCCCAACAGAGACTATTCCTTTAATTGGACTGATTTGGGGTTGGATCCTACAAGTCCTTTGACCTACAGAACTCCTAATGGGAGGAGCATTTGTCAAGGGCTTGCAGAATCAGGCCTGTTATTAGTTAAGACATTATTCTGTATTCTTCCAAATTTGCTGTCCTTAGTAATTACGAAGCAAATAAGCCTGGGATTTCAAACCATTCAAGACAGCAAGGCAAGTGAAACCTCAAAAAAGGTCCATGTTTTTATGCTCTATATCCACTAGTCACCACATACAGTAGAACCGCAGAGTTACAAACACCTCAGGAATGGAGGCTGTTTGTAACTCTGAACAAAACATTATGGCTGTTTTTTCAAAAGAGTGCAGCCAAACATTGATTGAATACAGCTTTGAAACTTTACTATGAAGAAGAAAAATGCTGCTTTCCCTTTATTTTTTTAGTAGTTTACATTTAAACACAGTACTGTACTGTATTTGGCTTTTTGGGGGGCAGGGGTTGTCTCTGCTGCTGCCTGACTGTGTATTTCCAGTTCCAAATGCTGTGTGTGGTTGACTGGTCAGTTCGTAACTCTGGTGTTTGTAACTATAAGCTACTATTGTATCCCTTTTCTATTGGTTCCACCTAGTGGAATGAAATATCCTAAAATATATGTGCAGAAAGTGTAGTTGAACCAGCTGTAACGTGATGCAGCAGCTGCAAGCCAGGTCTTCAGTGATTTAGAATTGTTGAAAAAGCACCACGTCCCTTCTGTACTCATGACATTGCATGTTTCCTAAAGCTGCCCTGACTTGGCCCCTCTGGAACAGGGTTGGTCCTTGGAGTATTAAAATAGACAGACTGGTCAAGCTACTTGATGACATAATACGTCTGCAATTCACCAAGCTACTACCGTGACTAGAGTCTCAACCTCTCTGCTCAGGCAACAAGGTGGCCACAAGAGAGCTAATTTTGGTGGTGGTTTGGTGATGTGAAGGCTTATCTCTTCAATCCATCTGCTCCAAAGCAAGTACAATCGTTTAAACCCTGCTAGGAAAGGAGTAACTGCCCAAACACAGTCCTAACGTACACTGCTGTGATTCAAAACTTCTGTCTCTACCAACCGCCTTGTGGCTGTCTGACAGCATCAGGAGGCAGCTGTCCCAGATTCCCCAGTAACGCTTGGTGGATCTCAGGAACATTGCATCTATACATATACACCCAACTACCAAAAGTATGTTGGAGTTTGCACTGAGTATGAGGAGGGCTTTGATCATGACACACCACACCTGTTACACAGTTAGGAACTTAACAGAAAAGCAATACAAATAATAAAATAAATACTAAGAAACTTGTAAAAGCTAATGAATGAAGGATGTTTCAGTAGGACTATACAGCTTACAGAATGTCTGAGCACCCTACTGTCCCAGAATCAGTGGCAATCTGGCTTGATCTAAACCAAGAACTGAAACTGCACACGGACAAAAAGAAAAAGAAACAAAGCAACTGGAGCTCTCCATTACTTAGCCAGCATGACTGGTCTCAATATACGAAGGTTGCAGGTTCAGCCCAGAACAGGAGGAAAAGCCTGGCAGCACATAACACTGAGTCCCTTCCTTCCCTACTAACATTTAAAATTAAAGATCTAGATTTCCACTTCCAGTCTATATTTGCAAAGGAGTTTGTGTCATTATTCAAAACAGGGAAAGTGACAGATGTCATAGAAAACAAGACAGCAAAGTCACAACTTAATCACTTTCTAAAATATGTGCACTTGTATCTGGCACTGATCGATGCTATTTTTTGCACATTTGTATTGATTTGGGTGAAACTTCAGGAAAGTCTGTGCTAGGTAGGGAAAAATAATTTAGTATAAGTGTATTGCTATCTAAGGGCCTCTCTAGTTGATATAGCGAGGACTCAATCATTGTTATCATGTTTTACTCATAGACTAGTAATATTTGCATTCACTCCTACAGTCAAGGAGCAGAAGAAATAACATGTGACTTAGCTGATCAATAACACAGCATGAATAGTGAATTAAAAATAGTGACCACTCTAATCAATAATCATAGCAAATTGGCTGCAAACCACTAGAACCTGAAATATGTTTGTATAAACCTAATCATGTAAAATAATAAATATGTTTGGAGCAGTTAAAATCTGACCAAGGATGATTTGAAAACAGAAAATGGGGTTGAATGTGTCAAAAACAAAACAAAAATAACCCCATCAGTCCCCCACCCCAACCCAAGTTGTTAACTAGGAAGAACTCATCAGCTTCACCCGTGATTAAGGGTGAGACTGAAGGCACGAATATAACATACCCACAGATGACCCGCTGCATCAGTATTTACAGCAAACTTAAACAGACCTTTTCCACACTTGGTGCCAAAGACACTGAGTAGTGTTCCATGAATCAAGTATCCCGTGGCCAGCTTACATCAACTGTGCATAAACGTAAGAGCTCACTTCACATTCACATCTGAATGGCTCAGGGCAGCTTGGTGGTTCAAAAGAGTGAAAGATAAAACAGAGAACACATCATCGAGGATACTCCTACTTGAAGAGGTGGCAAAGAGTCCTGTGGCACCTTATAGACTAACAGACTTATTGGCGCATAAGCTTTCGTGGGTGAATACCCACTTTGTCGGATGCATGTAGTGGAAATTTCCAGAGGCAGGTATAAACATGCAAGCAAGAATCAGGCTAGGGATAACGAGGTTAGTTCAATCAAGGAGTATGAGGCCCTCTTCTAGCAGTTGAGGTGTGAACACCAAGGGAAGAGAAACTGCTTTTGTAGTTGGCCAGCCATTCAGTCTTTATTTAATCCTGAGCTGATGGTGTCAAATTTGCAAATGAATTGAAGCTCAGCAGTTTCTCTTTGAAGTCTGGTCCTGACGTTTTTTTGCTGCAGGATGGCTACCTTTAAATCTGCTATTGTGTGTCCAGGGAGGTTGAGGTGTTCTCCTACAGGTTTTTGAATATTGCCATTCCAAATATCTGATTTGTGTCCATTTATCCTTTTACGTAGGGACTGTCCAGTTTGGCCGATGTACATAGCAGAGGGGCATTGCTGGCACATGATGGCATATATTGCATTGGTGGACGTGCAGGCGAATGAACCGGTGATGGTGTGGCTGAACTGGTTAGGTCCTGTGATGGTGTTGCTGATGTAGATATGTGGCAGAGTTGGCATCGAGGTTTGTTGCATGGATTGGTTCCTGAGTTAGAGTTACTATGGTGCGGTGTGTAGTTGCTGATGAGAATATGCTTCAGGTTGGCGGGTTGTCTGTGAGCAAGGACTGGCCTGCCTCCCAAGGCCTGTGAAAGTGAGGGATCATTGTCCAGGATGGGTTGTAGATCACCAATGATGCGTTGGAGAGGTTTTAGCTTAGGACTATGTGATGGCCAGTGGAGTTCTGTTGGTTTCTTTCTTGGGCTTGTCTTGCAGCAGGAGGCTTCTGGGTACACGTCTGGCTCTGTTGATCTGTTTCCAGAGCCAGATGTGTACCCAGAAGCCTCCTCAATGAGTGAAGGGCTCCCAGGGCACCATGTAGGGTGACCAGATGTCCCGATTTTATAGGGACAGTCCTGATATTCAGGGCTTTTTCTTATATAGGCACCTATTACCCCCTCCCCCGTCCCAATTTTTCACAGTTGCTATTTGGTCACCCTAGCAAGGTCTGAGTGAGGGAGTCTCTCTACCGTGGTGGTAGGGGGAAATGGGGTAGGGTCTGTGGGGGAGAGGGGTAGGCAGGAGCCATGTGAGGGAGTCTCCCCCGCAGCAAGGGGGGAGGGGCAGAGTCTCAGGGATGATCCCCAGGAAGGAGTGGGAGGCCGCACTCATTGAAAGACCGCGGTGCCTGTGAGGTGCTGGTTCCCGCAGGGCTTGGGAGGAGGTGGCTGAGATGCCATCTCCTCTGCTCCGGCTCCGCTGTGTGCGCCCAGCCAAGCCACCCCAACCCAGCCCAGCCTTCTCCTTCCCCACCTGACTCTGGGCCAGGCTGTGCCTGCAGATTGACATCACTGGCTGCCGCTGCTCAGGCCTCCCTCAGCTAGGTGGGTTTGCCGTCTCCTGTCTGGACACTGTGCCCCCATCTTAGGGCTGAGGGCCGCCGGCAGGATCATGTAGTATGAAGAGCGTGGAATGGATTTTATTATGATTTTGTGACTATACACATTGGTGACTTCATTCTCTGAATATCACTAATCAGCAGTGGAAGTCGCTAGATTTGTCGCAGGTCATTTTGGCATTATTTCCTTGCTAGGGAAACCAAAAAGTCTCTAAGTCTAGCAACAAAATCATTAAGTTAGCAACATCGTTTACTGCATCTGGTACACAAGGCTGGTTACTTTTTGTTACGCCGTTGAAGAACAGACTGTCAGGTCTCGGTGTGTCCTAACCCTGCAGCCTTTTCATGGCAAGTGTGGTTCTGTTACTCTGACAGCAACACAAGGCCAAAACCACTCAGGCCTAGAGCCTCCAAAGGAATTTAGGAACCTAATTCCTAGTGATTTCAATGGCAGTTAAGCACCAAACTAAATACTGTGCAGGATCTGGGCCTCATCGGCTATGTGGAAGTCCATGGTGATCTTATAATGGAAAATTAACCCTTAGCGTCCCCCAGTTTCCAGGCAAATGACTCTGGGTGCTTTCAGAGGGCTGGGAATATGTACAGAAGGGTGGGGACATGTCTGTATTCTGTGATTATATACAGGAAACTGGGTGCCAGGTAGGACAGGAAAAGGAACATTTCTGTGGTTAGCAAGGTTTTTTGGGAGGGTTGCGGGGGGGCGGGGTAGACCCTGAGAGCTAAGCAGTGAGGTGGGTTGACCTGTATTTCAGAGGGGAAGCGGATGGATGCTGCAGCTAGGAGAAAAGGCATGTCAGTGTGTTTCTGTGGGTGTAGTGGAAGAGGTTCTAGCACTGGGTAGTCCAGGTGAGCTGCAGTGCATTTCTAGGTTTGTATTGGGAGCTTTGCTATTGACCTCAAAGGAAGTAGGACCTGGCCCATTTCAGTGGGCGTTGGAGCTGGCTCTTAATGCACAATGTTGCCTGCTGACCTGGCTCCAATTTGGACCCAGGACCTAGAGCTGAATGTCATTTATTATTTGTATCACCAAGGAGCCCCCGTCGTGGACAAGGACTCCACTGTGGTAGCTGCTGCTTTAACACAGAACAAAAGAATGGTCCCTGCCCCACAGAGCTTACAGTCTAAGTAAAAAAGACATTGGGTGGTTATAGACAGACGGATGGGGAGCATAAGGCAACAATGAGGCAATATTTGTCAATATGACAGGCAGTGGCATCAGCACAACTGCTGCCAAGCTGTCGTTAACCACAGGAATAACGCTAATTACTAACCTGCTGAGCTATTTGACACTCTTAAACTGTAGGCAATGCTGAATGCAGGACAGCTTGCTTGCTGCACATGTATGAGCATCAGAAACAACAAACTATCAAGAGATCTGGATGAAATACAAAGATACGGAACTGTAAAAGGCCAATATCGCTATAGGGATTTCATTCTCCTCAAGACACATGTTCCACCAGTCTGAGATGCTGAGGACCTTATAGAAAGGGATCCAGACATGAAACTCCAGAACCCTCAACAGTGTGTAAATTGGCAGATTCCAAAGCCAGTCACCCAGTAGGTTAAGGGGCAGTCGTATAGAGTCATCTGACTTCAGATGGCAACGGGATTCATCCTAGCTCTGCACTGTACACTGTGCTAAGTAGAAGGGATGGGGAGGGGAGAGAAGAAACAGGGTCTGTCTTTACTGAAATGAAATGCTCACTAGGCTGAGAAAATAAAATCACTTATCAACCCAGTCATTAATATTTCCATGGATTTGATAGCAATGCGCAATTGATTTCCAGTAGCATGAGCTGGGAAAGATATCTGTGTGAAAAACGCAAGCAAATGCTGGAAAGTATTCATCCCTACTGGAACTCATCTATTTAAAATGTAAGGATTACAAATGTTCAGCTGTTTGCCAGAAATATTGCTTATGCTGCCACAAGCACTGGGGCCTCAGAATTCTTTCACATTTCCCCAGAAAAGCATCCTTGCGTATTTTTCTAATTGTTTAGACAGAAAGAACTTGGCCATTAAAAAGGAGACTAGATGCCTCCTGCAGGTTTTCCTAATAAAGACCAGCATTTTATTAGACCAGGGTCACCTAAAATTCTGCGGTGTCACTGGTGAATTGACAGCCACACAAAGGTCACACCCAGTGTGCATATGAGATGGAATATTTTATGTGCTATAAGAACATGTACGTTTCTATCTCTGGATTTGTTTGCTTTATGAGCTCATCTGGCAAAATCAACAGAGATTATAAGATATGTGCTTTGCACAGTTTATTTATTCAGTAACAGGATGACTTTGACAGATACAAGTCAATTGGGAAAGTCTGAGAAGCTGCAAAGAAAAGTCTCCAGTAGGGATGGGTGAATCACACACTAAATGTGGAGAGCAGCACAAACTTTGGTGCCATTTGGCAATTCAAGTATTATGAATAGGTTACAAATGCCCACCTTAAAGCTGCCAAGAACAAGAGGTTGATGAATGAGTCAGTGGCAGATGTTGGGTTTCCCTCCCAATTCCAGCTCCAGAACGAGGCCACACGGCTAGTTTATTGGTGCCTGGGGATCCTTTGCACAGTATCTATGTGCTGCATTTACTTCTCCCTTTGTATTGCAATCATTGCCCCTCTCCGGTTTCAACAAGCCAGAAGAATTATTCCTCCAGATTACCCCGCCAGGTAGTAAATCATCAAGGCACCATCTAGTAGGACTTTTAATCTCTCTCCATGTTCCCACCACTGTTCAGTTTATTTCAACTTTGGTTTCCTGATTTTCCCCCATGTTGCTTTTCTTTGTCTATATATCTTCCTTGCAGATGGCTATTCACAAAGCAGGGAACTTGCTCTCAGTTTGCAAGTGGCTTAATAATCCAGGCACTGATGGGCACAGCCTCAGAGTCTTTCCATCCCCAGTCTTTGAATAGACTGTCAAATTACAGACGGCAAAAACACACCCATGAGGAGACTGGTTAAAGAGGCCTATGGAGTGCATCCGTTGCTGTGATGTGTAGCCCAAAGCAACCGACAAAATATCATCAGCCATTTAGCCTTGAATGACATCATCTGCAAGGTGGGTCTTGCAGAGAACAGTAAAACAATCCTTTCTGTTAAATTGCACAATAGACTTAATTCAAAAGATAAGACAAAGTGCAGCCTCTGCATTAGGTCTTTCTTGAGCGAACTGATGTTCCAAGAAAAAAAAAAACTATTGTAAAAGCAAAGGATTTTTAAAAGTACATTCTTTAATGCGGACAGAGAAACACATCTCTGACCTCCCCATCTCTCCCCTCATGCAATTCACCCTATAAAGTTGTCTAGTATCAACCTATTATCTTATTCAACAGCAGAAAAACTACTGGAAGGATGCTCTTATAGCTAAAACACGTGACAGGGAGTCACGAGATCGAGTTTTCATTTGAATCTTTGCCGCTGATTGGCTATGTGACCTCAGACAAGTCACTTAACCTTCTTGTGCCTTTGTTTTTCCATCTGTAAAATGAAATAATACATGTCTACCTCCCAGGACTAGGGCTTATTTTGGTTACATCTTCCATTTGCTTTGAGATCATTAATGGAAGTGCTATACTAAACTAGTGCAAAAGTTATTATTGTTCAGCTACTCAGGCACTGCACTAAGAGCAGAGGGGGAAAAGGATGATCCTGTGGTTAAGACACTGGACTGGGACTCAGGAGATCTGGGTTGACCTCCATCATAGTCTTCTTGTGAGACCTTGGACAAGTCAATCTCTCTGTGTGCTTCAGTTTCCCAGCTGTAAAATGGAGATAATACTTCACTATTTCATAGCGGTGCAGGATAAATCAATGTAAGTTTGTGAGATATTAGATATTACAATGACAGGTGCCATCTAAGCACCTATCTAGACAGATATTTCTGGGGGACTGACTGACTGAGGATATTACACATTATCCTGGCAAGAATCTGGCATAACCACAGCTGCAGTTCCTGGTTTTATAGACAGCATACAGTACGTCTACACTGCGTTTCAAAACCCTCAGCAATGAGTCTCAGAGCCTGGGTTTACAGATTCAGGCTTGCACTCTGGTGCTAAAAACAGCTGTGTAGCCAGTTGGACTTGGCCTGGAGCCCTCCCCAGGCTTCAGAGCCCAAACTCCAGGCTGAGCCGCAATGGCTATGCAGCAGTTTTTAGCGCCGTAGTCAGAGCCCTGCATGCTCAAGTCTGTAGACCCCGGCTCTGAGACTCGCTGCTTCAGGTTTTAAAGCCATACAGAACCAGGCTCATGCTTGAATATTATGTCAGTGCATGCATGCACCAATGCTCCACAGCTGGACTGTAAGCTGCGTGGGGCCGGGATAGTCTTTGTTTTCTAGGTGTGTAGTACAACGGGGTCGTGGTCCATGACTGGGGCTCTCAGGCACTCTGATAATACAAATAATAAATAGCTTGCCATTTAAGAGAGCTACACAAAGAGGAATGTCTGCCTGGCACAGGCTGTGCACAGATTCTGCCTGGCTCCCTGAGAATAGCTGCTGTCTTTGGGTCACCGACAGCCTCGCTCGAATCCCGGCTGAGGCAGTACTCAGAACACAGAGAGTTCTGCCACCAGCAGATGGAAACCTGCCGCCTGGTTAAATCTGCTCCAGTGGGTGTGGTCAAATACACAAAATTGTGAAGGTCTGGCCTCAGATTTTTTTTAAAAAGCTTGAAAATACAGACTGAGCTGGCCCCTACTAGGAGTTGAATTTGTATTTTTTAGGGACTGGAGAGATGCTTAAACCCCTTTACTATCCTCAACAGCTTACGTACAGATACATTCAGTCTCTCTCCCCAGGGCACTCATTGCTAGTTGCAAACATGTGGAATGCCTGATTCAGGGTATCATTTCTATGCAGAATGGGAGATACAGCAACTGGCCAAACGTATACTTACCACAAAGGCCCTGAAATTCTCTGCTTTAAGCAAACAGCAGAAAGGCAGAAGGTGGAAAACATGCCTTAAAAACCAGCAGCGGCAACTTTTGTAAGTCAGACAGTAATGGGAAAGAACACAAGAAGCCCGCTGGGCTAATAAAGAGAAACAAAACTATTTCAGTGTTGAGCTATTACTAATTGTAGATCCCCTTTGGAATGTGGGGGGCATGTGTGTGTTCTTCCATAAAGCACAATTGCAATTCAATAGACTGCCCGCCTTATCCCCATGACATCTCAAGGTCCTTTGGCAAAAGATGCACAGGGAGTAGAAACCAAAAGGAGTCTGCAACTCCTAACTCAAAAGCAGCAGCAACTTTGGGATGGGAGCTCCAGAGGGAGACCTGCTCTGTGGGACAGATATGACAATATTCTGGACAAACCTTATGGGATTACATTAAGTCTTTGTGGATTAAGTATTTTAGGAGTCCATTGTATTGTTTGTGTGCTATTGTGGAGTTTGTCAAGCTGTCTGGAGTAGCTCATGACCGTGAGTGCCAACCTCAGGGCAGACTGTTAAGAAGCAGGGCAGAAACCCCAAACTGGTTGTGTGTACTATAATTAGATTTCACCTACCAAGTATCATGTGTGAACTCCTCAAGCACCATAACAGCCTTATCATGGAGTCACAGACAGCCCCCTGGGGTACTCTGGTCTACCTTGCGACCTAGGCAAGCCTGCTTTTGTGATAGATGGTCTCTTACCCCAAAAATCATGTCAATATTCAGGTTACTCCCAATCTCTAAGGACCAGTCACTTATCCCAGGTCAAGTGCAGCCCAGATCTCTCACCAAAGACAATGCTTGTAGCCAATCCAATAATAAACTAACTAAAGATTTATTAACTAGGAAAAAGAAATAAGACTTACAAGCTTAAAGCAGAGAAACACACACACACAAATGAGTTACACTGTTAGGTTTCAAAAAGTAACAGACGCTGCTATAACGTGCCAGCTCAGCATGTCCTTTAGGGTTAATCCAAACTAAACAGCTAAGGGTCCCTAGCTTATGCTTAGAAGTCTTGTCCTCTCCCTGACATCCATGCAGCATAAGGATAACAATTTCTTCTTTACAGGGATTTTTATTCCCTTCCCCCAGCCTTCAAGCTGTGATGAAACAAGTGTTTCTGCATGTCACCCCTTTGTGGGTATGGGGGTAGCAATCAACAACAGATTTTCTTCATTGATGTTCCACATGGGTTTGTCTGGCCTCTATAGGCCTTCTTTTGTTGGGCTTGAGATGACACCTCCTGTGGTAATCTAGTATTTCATACTTGGTAATGCTTCTCTCCTGAGTGTGGGGGATGCATTTTTAGAGCAAACACTTTATAGTTACAGAGCAAACTCTTAAATATTACCTTATAACATGGGGTACACATGTTATTATAAGAAAGATTTAATACATTGGGCATCTTACAAGCATTTCATAAAATCTATGAAAATCTGAACACATTCTTATAACTCTAATATCTATGTTGACAATACCGATACACATAAGGGAGACCGGTTTTCAGTTGTGCATTTGTCAGTTTTCAGTGAGGTCTGGGGGACTTGGCATGATCTGACACCTGGTCTGCCAGCATCACATGTTGCTTCTCTAGGAGATGCAATTAATGCAATCTCTGGGAAGTGTTAGGAAGTTCAAAGGTCTTTTGGGGACAATACATGTGAAGTGGATTTCCTACCCAGGCAATACTTGGAGTGAAGGGAATGCAAGTGAATGAAATCTCTTTGAAGCTTCACCTTCAAACCATCGTCTGGCTGCTTACCCATTCATGGCGTCTTCAAAGGCCCAAACTGGATAAATGAGTGACTCAGAGTCATGAGTGTGCTCGTTCTGAGCTGAAGCTGTGGTGAACTTGTGAGCACAGGAAAAACCCCTGTGTGGGGTTTGAAAGATTCACCACCACCCAGAGCCCATGCTGGGGTTGAGATGATTTCTGCTAAGTTTATTAGCATGCATGTAGATTCTTGTATTGTTTTAATATTATTTTTCTGTATTGCCGTTACCGTCAGAATAAAATGTGCTTGCTTAGAAATAACTGGGTTGCTTAACTATAGCGATTACACTGTGTACCATCTCTGAAGAGAAGGCAAAACAGACAGTCTTTTGCTGGGATATCACAGTTCAGTCTCGGGGCTACGCAGCCTGGATATATGTTGGTCAGAAGGGAGAGAGATGTGTGACTGCACCCAAGAGAAGCTACAGCTGGGGAGCCAGGAGCCTAGAGTGGGAGCCTTTGGTGGACCACAGAGGAAGAACACAGGTGTAAGTGCCCTGAACTGTGATATTCAGTTGCATTAAATGTGGCATTTTTTGTACCTGTAACTCAAGCATCAGTCAAGCTCAGGTACTATGTTATAGCTGGAGGAAGTGAGGAGGAGGATGAAAGGGACGTGCAGGTCAGCAAAATATCTGGAACCAAGATAAGATTGGTTTCAGAGTAGCAGCCGTGTTAGTCTGTATTTGCAGAAAGAACAGGAGGACTTGTGGCACCTTAGAGACTAATCAATTTATTTGAGCATAAGCTTTCGTGAGCTATAGCTCACTTCATTGGTTAGTCTCTAAGGTGCCACAAGTACTCCTTTTCTTTTTGCAAGATAAGATTGTACATCAAGAGGCCCTGAAACTAACCCAGAATCTGAGCCTGCAAGACCCAACTTGAAATTCCATGGCTCATTCCATCCTTCACCAGGCAGAGCTGTGGCAGCAGTCTCTCAAAGCAGCTGACTTCTATTAACTATGAGTGCAGAGAGATCTGTAAAACAGCATTAACATGTCTGAAACAAGACAAACCACAGGCATCCACAGGGACTGCTACACCAACTCGAACATCTGACCTTGGTGTAGTCTGGCCATATTCCTGAGATGAAAGCAGTTTTCATCAAAGAAACATGGAAGCCAAATGTTAAACCAGCATCCAACTGACACCTTAGGCTACTAGCTAGAAAGCAGCATAAGCGATCCAATGAAACAGAGGAGATGAGTGATTTCAGATTGTGTCTAGAGCCCATAAAAGGGTTAGCCAGGCAAATGTCCAGAGACTATGGGCTCAATTCTCCATTGCCTTGCACTTTCTGTAGCCATATACACCAGTGCAAAGACACTGTAACATGCTACCAAATCCAAAATTGTTCACCACTCCCAGGTAGAAGTGACAATACAAGGTGGAGGACAGTGGAGAAGCAAGCCTGTATTGCTGCAGCCAGTATTGATAATGCATTACATGTGGTCAGCCTGCATGCTTTTGCAAAGAGATAAGGTCTGATTCTCATTTACACTGCTCTGGCAATGTAAAGTGCTCTCAAATTGCATGTCAATAGGGTATAGGGGCCTTACTGTGAAATCAGGTCCGCTGACAAACGGGAAGGAGTTCAGTGAAAACCAGTTCAAGCAATTGATTGGCTGGAGGGATAAATTGATGAGGAAGATTAAAAGTTATGTATACATCCCTTGGCTCAGCAATGACCATGCAGTCCCATCTACCGAAACATGGAAGGAGAAAGCTTAAGGAGGGAGAGGAAGTATGTAGGGTGTTAAAAGGCTGTATTACGAGGAGTGATGGGATTACATTAAGCAAAGGAAGAATGTAATCTGAAAAGCATGAAATACTTCCAGGCATTGAGAATATTAGGCTGTGGAATAGTCTCCCAAGGGAAGCAATAGAAGCTGCAATGCCTGGAAACACTTAGAACTAGACTAGTCTAAGATACTAAAATATGTGGTTAGGGGATGGATGAGATGACCAAATTAGATGTTTCAAGAAGGAAAAAGATGCATATAATTCTGTGTCATTAAAAATCCCTTCACAGATACAGATGCCTGGTAACAGGAGAGAAAAAAGATCCTTCCAAAGGACTTTTAGGGTTTGCATCAAGTCCCAAGAGAACAAAATGACTGTGTTGCTACGGGCAGAATGATCATTCTGGACGAACAAGGAGGTTCATTTATATGTTGGGGCAGAAAGGGTGCAGTCTACATCTACTGTACTTTCTGCTCAGGTTCCATAAGGCTCCATGTCCTAAATTCCTTCTGACTGCATGTTTCTAACTCAGCTCCACAGGTAACTTTTCCCTACAGCTTTCAGAGCCTTGCTGAGTATTTCTAGCCCATTTCCCAATTTCTGTAAATCCCTGTGCATCTGCTACATTAGAAGAAACCCGCTGAAGATTCAGTGATCTGTAAGACAGAATAGAGAAGGTATGGCATGAAGTGGATGCTGCTTTTACCACTTCCTTGAAAACATGTGTTGTTTGATTTCCTAGAGATGTATCTTCCCAATCTGCTGTGTTGCTAGATCGCATAACAAGCTTTCTGTTGTCCTACAAGGATACTGATGTCGAACCCCTGCCTCTTAAAGCCTCTGCTGCTGGATTTAATTAATTTTTTTGTCACTGTGTTTTAGCACAGGCCAAAATAAAGAGTTAAAAAGGAAATATGAAACCTCACGTGACACCGCTCTTTGATATTACAGGGGAGCAGCAAGCTGCAGAATGTGAAGCATACAATCTGCTGAGTTCTTTGCCTTTTGACTCATGACAACATAAAAGAGGACAAGTCAGTGGAATCTGGGAGAGATTTTTTGATTTGAGATTCCACTGAAAATGTTGGTGCAAGCACTGGGTGACGTAAGACGTCCTCTGCCCCTATCTTTTTGCAACTGCTTATTCCTTCCACAGTGCAGTTGTGGAATTAATTAACTTTGACATCTGGTGTCCCAGTTATTACTCAAAACCAGATTGTACCAGATTCTGCTCTCACTTTCACCAGGTACATCGGAAATCAAATCAACCTAAATATTCCTCCGACCCACACTGGCAAGACAACTATGGAAACACTGAATCGTTGCTGGAACAAGTTAGAAATTAAAATGAGATCCAAACATAGTTGATTGTGAAACTAACCCACTAACTTTAATGTGGTTGTCATGACTAACTGAAAACCACCTCCCTCGTGATTCTACTTCCCTCCACAGAGCTTATCTGGTCCTAGTTTTTTAAACTAAAATGGCCTAAGAGAGGCTGTTATCTAACAGTGTTGAGATTTATGCATCTCCTGCTGTGAAGTCTGCATGAGGCATGTCCATACATATTATGGTGGAAGTCACGTGGGTTAAAGCCATATGGACAGTGATTTTTTTTCCTGAGAACTGTGCTATCTAAAGTCTACTCTGTAGCATGCAGAAAGCTGTTTACAGAACAGTTTTGTAACCACAAGGGGGTAATTGTGAGGGATGCTTGGAGGCCAACCAAACTCAGCATCCCATTGTGCTAGGCATTGTATGCACAGGTAGTAAGAGACAGGCCCTGGCCCAAAGAGTTACAGTCTAATAGGCAAGACAGACAAAGGGAGGTAGAGGGAAGTGTTATCCCTGTTGTACAGGTGGGGAACTAAGGCACAGACACACTAAATGACTTGCCCACAGTGACAGGAAGTCCATGGTAGACCCAGGCCTCTTTATCCAGACCTCTCAAATACCAATCCAATGTCTTAACCATAGGAGCCTCCTGATGTAATGTAGGACTGGAAGGGATCTTGTGGGCCAGTAAGTCTAGCCTCCTGCTAATACAGGCAGCCAAGCTGTATAATCCTGTCCTTAAACTGATCAGACTCCATTTTAAAACTAGCTAGCTTTTTTTGCCCCCACTACTCCTTTTGGAAGGCTGCTCCATGACTGATCCCTCATTAAAGCCTCTGACTTATCTGGATAGTTAGAGCATGAAGAAAAATACTCCTGCTCCTTTTCCTAGGCCTTGTGGGGACATCATTTTGCAAAAAGGAAACATGGAGAGAACAACTGTCAAGACACAGCTCTGACAGCCATGAAAGAACATTGAGCTCCATTTTCTCTATGAAACTTCTGAATGTCATTATTAGCAGTCTCTCAGTTAAAGAAGAAACTCCACCAAATCTCAGCTGGGAAAGGGCACTTGGTTACAAGGGGAGCATTTGGAAGGGCAAAGCCTTTGGGTCACAAAACATTCTGCAGTGCAATTTGTTTCATCATTCAAAGTGACATTTGTCTTGAATGACATTTTTTTGGTTTTTCATTTTGGCGAGAAAGCCTAAAAAAAAAAACCCAGTTCACTTTTGGTTAAAATCTAACTGATATTTTGGGGCTGAGGTGGAGGGGTCAGGCACTGAACTGAAAAAAAGCCAGTTATTCCCTCAGCTTTACTAACTAAAGTTGTATACAGAGGAAATGCCACCTCTCTGCTCCTACTTGATAATACAAGTCCCCCCTTGATAATACATCCTAGGGTCACATTTGCTCTCTTAGCTGAGCATCGCACTAGACGAGCATGTTCAGATGTTAGCTACCATTCCACTCAAAGGAGGGAGCGGAACAGAGGTTCCGGCAGCCTGGTGCTGTTGATGAAGAGCCATGCTGGGGAAGAGCCTTCTCATGTGTGGGTCTAGTCCCACCATCCTCAACTGTCTCCCTTTCCCTACCAGTGCAGTTCTTGGCAGGTTCACCTTCATTTAGCCCTTCACATAGGCGAGCCAATGGGAGCCTCTGCTTCCCCTTAGCAGAAAGAGTGAGGAAGAGATTTCTCTTCCAGTCTGCTCTGAGCATCATGCCCATGACTTTACCAGAGCAACAGCCCCCACTCCTGTCTTTGCAGAGGCTGGAAAAGGGAATACACAGTCTCACATGGAAGAGTGTTAAAGAGCCACCCATACAACTGGGGCTCAGTACACAGCTTCTAATCTGTACAGTTTTGAGGGGTGAACCCTCTCCTACTGTGTGCTATTAGTGACAGAGGCACAGGATTTTGGGTCATCTTAAATATTATTTATGGCAGAAGTGACCCTCTAATTTGAAAGAAAGCACCACAATAATCCACAAGAATAAAGACCCAACTGGGGAGCAGAAGCAAAAAAAGTCATTCATGTATTCG
Organism: Lepidochelys olivacea; assembly: GCF_965140295.1. Classification (NCBI taxonomy): domain Eukaryota; kingdom Metazoa; phylum Chordata; order Testudines; family Cheloniidae; genus Lepidochelys; species Lepidochelys olivacea. The sequence continues at coordinate 16,128,216 of NC_140412.1, forward strand.
AAGAAAAAGGACACCAACACTTTCACCAGTGGCCATAAAGAGGCTAAGCATTCATCACATAAATACTATTTTAATTGTTCCTTTGCTGTCTCAGGCAGAGAGGAAGGATGGGAGCTAGCTGGGGATTCAGGAAACCCAGGTTCGTGTCCTGGCCTCACCACAGACTTCCTGTGTGACCTTGAGCAGGTCAGTCTCTCTTAGCCTCAGTGCCCCGTCTGTACAATGGGGATAATAGCACTGCCCTACTCACAAAGGAGTTGGGAGGACAAATTCTTTGAAGACTGTGAGGTGCTTAGATATTATGGTGATGGGGGTCATTAATGTTGCCGAATAGACGGATCGGCACAGGAACACTGTGCAACAACCCATGTGAGAGGAGGCGACTCCTGCTACCGTGACTAGGAAGGGAGGTGCCTACAGCACCTCTATTAATACCGGTAATATCTAGCTATTATACGGTACCTTTCATGAGCAGATCTGAAGCTCAGATTATAAAAAAAGTCAGAATCCCTGAGCTATTTAAAAAGAAATAAAAAGAAAAAAAGCTTTGTATCTGTAGCTACGTTGGCCACATGCCGAACAAGTAAACCCCTCTGTCTCAGTTTATACACGGACACCACTATTACACCCAGCATTCAGTTTTCTGCAAGCTAACCTGTGCAGGGTGTGATTTGCAAAGGTGCTCAGTTGACTTGAACTGAAGCAGACAGACCCAGGGTAAACACTTTGGAACCTTTCAGCTCTAGGTAAGAAGACAGGTCTCCCATCTCCTATCCAGAATTCCAACATTTCGTGTAGTAGCAACGCGTGTCCAGGGTAGGAAACATGATGTTCCCGCCTGGCCACCGCAGCCACTCACAGCTCCACAGAAATAGCAGAGTGCGACTGGTAGGTTCTAGTAAGATGCTCAGGCTGACCATGGCGGGTCTGCTCACAAAACGTGTGTGGATACCGCAATGGCAGCAGGATCATCCATGGAACCAGGCTCAGCCATCCACAGGTCTAATTTTTTAGGCTGGAACCAGACCCAAGTCCACCAAACCTGACCCAACCCCAGCCCTTTCCTCCCTGAACGAAAGCCAGGGCTGGCACCACTTCCTGCCCACGGGGCTGGCATGGCAGTGGGCGCATGCCCTGCTTCTAGCAGCCGCTGCCCCCTGCTGAGCTGCGTGTGGTGCTGAGCGAAAGGCTTCTTGGAACACTCATTCCACAACGCAGCAAGATGGCGGTGGTGGCCGACAGTAGTAGGACATGCAGACACTGCTCTACTGAACCCACAGGCAGGAGGAGGAGAACCGACCCCACCTGAACCCAAGAGGGTCCAATTTTCTTCCCACACGACTCATACCCAACAGCTGTAGTCAGATCCCAGGGCTCTCCAGCCATAATTATGTTCATTTTGGTATGACGAAGGTCTATGAAGTACCTAGCCCCCCCCTAGAGACTCAAGTCCTCAAAATATGGCCTAAACCCTCACATGGCTTCAGATCAACTTTAATAGCTCATAGGCCTCTTGCTGCCCCCGTCATATGACTGAATTGTTTAAAGAACAAATGTGAAGTGATTTAATTTAATTACATTTTTCCTCCAGGAACAGGACACCAAAGAACAAGAGTTGCAGCTATTTTCATCAAAGGACTGAAGCATTTTCATCGACTGCAAGAGAAAATCCTGTAAATTTTGATCAGGCTTTACTCAAACTGAGCTGCAGCATGATGTAACAGGTGTGGGGATGTGCAAGAAGGGAAAGAGGGATGGGGGCGGGGAAGGGGAGAGGAGGGACAGAGAAAGAAGAAATCATTATAATGAGAGAGTCCCAGAATAGTGAAGTAGCAAAAAAAAAAAAAGAGGAATTAAGAGCTAAACTCCCTCTCTCCGATCTGTTGTATGTTTGCTAAGACATTAAGTGGCACTCATACAGCTGTATCAACAGGAAGATGGATTCTGGAGTCAAACCACATTTTTAAAATTGCCCTTTTCTTTCCCCCCTTAAAAAAATTAACAATGGAAATTTAAAACACAGATATTCAACAGGAAACGCAACAGCAATACTGCTGTGCCGGAGCTGCCCTGAGGGGGTGGAGGCCAAGGTTGAGCGTTGTGGCTTTTGGACCGTACTCGCCAGCACTGGATTCTGTTTTCTAGATTTTAACTCAGAAAGAAATCTTTGTAACAGTCAGGCAATCCCACTATGGGCATTTACTGGCCTGGCGACTGGCTCAGAACTAGGAGAGGCAGGAGACCAGGACTTCTCCGTTGGCTCCCCATCAAATTGTGCGGGGAGCCATTTGAACATTTCCCATTTGCCAGGAAGGAGAAGGGAAAAGTTCTCTCGGATCCTTACAGAATGAATGCTGGTTCCATATGGTGCCATATGGAAGATTTGGATTAGTATCAGACATGCCAATTCGATGCCAGTAGTAGTGTTTGCAAGGCTCAGCATCATTGCCCAGAACAGACACATAATGAACAAGTAGGTTAAAACCAAGTGAGATGATATTTTGTCCTGTCCATACCAAAGAATAAACCTTCCATGATCCACTATGCTAGGCCTCTTAGAGTACATCTACACAACAGCTGATAGTGAGGCTCCCAGCACGGGTAGACAGATTCATGGGGCTTGAGTTAGTGCCCTAAAAATAGAAGTGTAGATGTTGTGGGTCTGGCAGCAGCTCAGGCTCTCAAGCCCACCCAACTCCCTGAGTCTCTGCCCAAGCCACAACATCCACACTGCTATTTTTAGCACACCAGCTCAAGCCCCACTAGCGAGAGCCTGTCTGCCCAGACTCAGAGATTGGATCCCAGCTGCAGTGCAGACATACCCTTAGTGCATCACTGCTCCCCAGCTCTACTAATGATGACAGCTTCAATGGCCCATTTGTCCATTTCTTCCATAGCCACCTCTGGACCTTTCCCCCAAAGCGTGGCATGCCATTATTGAAGGGACCTGCCAAGACACGACCTTTCACTCATTAAGATCCACTTCCCCCCATAACTCCTGCAATACGCAAGTCAAACAAGAATTTTATTCAGAATAAAAATGACCTACCTACCCACCCACCCACCTACACCCTTTGCCGAGTCCCCTTATAATCTCAGGACTGAGATTTCTGTTCCTCCCTGCCCACCTCCATCCAACGTTTTGTTATGATAGTTACTCCTTGCACTAAGCTTCCATTAACTACCCAAAAAGATGGTCTAAATTCAGTTTATCCTTATTAGTAATTAACCAGCTTCTAGGGTACAAAAGTCTTTTTCTGCTTTTCTACTGGAAATTACTTGTTGGTCCAATAATAGGCAATGTTCTTTGTATACTTGTAAGGAGGGTAATTATTCACTGTTCCTTTAAAACCTATACATCTGTGGAAAATTTTAGTGAAAGGCAAGAGGTGCACTTGGCTGTTGTTGGATTTATCATGAAGGCAGTATCGAATATGCATTCGCTCACTCAATTGCATGGCACTTTGAATCTATTTCCCACCTAGCCTCTCCAGGAGAAGAAATGTTTTTACAATGGGATCAATATTACAGTGAGATGAATCTTAACACGTTAAAATATATTACTGTGCCTCTCTCTCTTTTGTTCACGGTTCATGATTTCAAAGCAGTTACAAATCAAGGGGAGTTCTGAGCTTGACTTCAAGGGGAGCAGGATCACACCCCACATTAGCAAAGTGCACAGCCACTGTGCATAAGAACAGAAAACAACAGCTCTTGGTATCTGAATGAGGAGAGACAGGGAGTCAGCTCTCCTGGACCCTATTCCCACTCTGTAGTGTGTCCTTGGACAAAGCAAGCTCTCCTTGCCTCAGTTTATGCATCTTTAAGAGAGATTTCGGGCCATACCCGGTGTGCCTTACACAGGCAAGTAGTAGTGTTGCCAATTTTGGTTGGACGTATTCCTGGAGGTTTCATCCCATGACAATCTTTAATTCCTGGAGATGCCAGGACAATCCTGGAGGCTTGGCAACCCTGGCAGGTAACCTCACTGAATCTAATTCACTGAGTAAAACAAGCAGGATTTGGCCCCTAATAAAACCTAATTCTACGTTTGCCATGAAGCTTAAGCAATGTTTGTTAAGCTCCTGTGTAAGTACAGATTATTACCCTGCTAGCAAAGAGCAGACACGCTCTCCCAGGAAGCACTTGTGGCATTTAAAGGTCTGGGCTCCCCTATCACTTCTGGGACAGAAGCGTCATCTCCAAGTCTAGGCCATTCATACAGCTCTCGCAAAACGCCCAGTGGAAGTGTTAAAACGATACTGTTCCCCCTGCATCTTAGAACTGGAGAGACAAGGCTTTAGAGTAAGCACCATTGTGGGGCAACAATCATCAGTTTGGTGGTTGCAGACAGCATGGATTTGTGTAATAAATTTAAAAAAAAAAGGTAGGTGAAGAATCAATGGGGGAGACAGAACAGACTGTTCCTGAATAGCTGGCCCAGAAACAGCAAAGGAACAAACTCAGACACTGGGAAGGAGGGGACTAAGAAGAGGCCACGTTAGGCTGTCAAACCATCCTTCACTTTCAAATCCAAAGGCTCAGGACAAATGCTATTCCAGAGCTGTTTTGAACTTGGATCTTATTTCTGTGTGCAACAGAGAAACCAAATATTTATTTTATATATATATATAAACCATCCAAACAAATGAAAGTTGACACACTGGGAAAAATATAACTGTAGATTCGCCTTTGGCTTGTATGTGGCTTTTGGGACAAAACAGTTGCTTTCTGATGAAATAAAATGGAAACTAGAATACCACCTGGAATAAATTCACAAAAAAGGAGCAAAGTTGGAAAGTTACAAACAGCACTGGAGACCCCCTCCCACTTCCAGTGAAGTCAGTGGAAACAGAACTGAAATGTGGCATTTAACTAAAATGATGCTAGATATCAGACTGCCTGAAATAAAAGGTGATAACACCAAAATGAAGTTCAAGCTAGACAAAGAGGATATCTGCCTTTCAGAGAGGCCTGTGCATGGATTATCTGAAAGGGTGACTAACGTACATCAAAATGCTTCACATTTTATTAGTGCCTTGTCACTGGAGGAATTCAAATCAGTTCATAAACATTTTCCAGGCATGTCACTCTTAACTTTGAGGGAAGAAGTATTAAATACCCCTATTTTATCGGGGGGAAACTGAGGCACGGAGAGGTGAAATCAGACAAGATGTCTGTGGCAGAACCTAGATTTCTCACTCTCATGCCTTACCCACAATACCAGCCTTCCTCCCACACATATTTAACAAACTAAGTTGTTGAGTTCTACAAGTTGCAGAAAATAGATCCACTCAGTTGAGCCTCACAAATTTTGTGTAGAACAATGAGGAAATTGCTTTATTTTTGCATCTTGTAAACAAATGGCATAGGAGGGTCTGAATGATGAAGGGATTAGAGCCATTCAGCACCACAACACTGGTTCAAATCCAACACAAACTGGCAACAACAAAAAAGTTTACACCCTGATGGCTGTGCGAAATGGGAGGAGAGGGGGGGTGCTTAGTCCATTGCCTGTTAGACATGCATCCACCACAATCTGCACAGGTCAGTAATGGCAGAAGGGGCCCTGGGTTAAATGGACCTGGAGATTAATTCCCCTCCCAGCACAAGAGATACTCTGATGCCATGGTGACAAGCATGGCATAAAAACCAAGGGCCAGGTCCTCAGGGGAGTTCCAACAAGTTGTGCCAATTTATAGCAGCTGAGGACCTGGCCTCCAGAGTAAGTGGTCCCTCCAGGTCAGAACTGAAGCACACTGGTGGATCACATGGATCAGTTGTGCTATGAACAGAGGTCTTCAGACTGTTAAACTGGGACATCTAAAAAGCACTACATTCACAATTGCTATCATTTCTCACTGCCCTATATAGCCACGTTCCAAGTGAATGGAAGTATCTCAGTATTTAAATGGTTAATGTACTCACAAACTTTCCCAAGGGACAGACAAGCACAGCTGGCCACTTGTGTTTTTGTCCTAGCCTCGTAAAGAAAACTTCAATCACACGAGCACTGAGACTTTTCTTTTTTAACATAGAATTTTATTGTAAAATTGGCTATTGCTGGCTGCCAGTAGCTCACAGCATTTCATGTTGCAGTCACAATTATAAACAGAGAGCCTATGCATCGACACCTTTGGTTGTACCAGTAAGTCTGTTTCTTAATTGCACAACACCTAAACACAAGGGGGCAGTATTGAGGTAGGAATGACAGAATGCTGAATGCCGTGTTAGTCTGTATCAGCATAAACAAGGAGCAGTGCTTGTGGCACCTGAGAGACTAACATGTTTCTTCCCAGCTAATAGTTTACAGCCTAAGGTGGGAGTAGTCAATTATTTTTTTGTCAAAGTCCAAATTTCTTGGTCAAGGTATAAGCAAGATCCAGATTTCAGATTAAAATATTTAAAAAAGAATAACAATAAAGATAATGACAGGTTTCAGAGTAACAGCCGTGTTAGTCTGTATTCGCAAAAAGAAAAGGAGTACTTGTGGCACCTTAGAGACTAACCAATTTATTAGAGCATGAGCTTTCGTGAGCTACAGCTCACTTCATCGGATGCATACCGTGGAAACTGCAGCAGACTTTATATATACACAGAGAATATGAAACAATACCTCCTCCCACCCCACTGTCCTGCTGGTAATAGCTTATCTAAAGTGATCATCAGGTTGGGCCATCTCCAGCACAAATCCAGGTTTTCTCACCCTCCACCCCCCCACACAAATTCATAGATAGATAGATAGGTGATAGATAGGATAGATCACCAGCAGGAGAGTGAATTTGTGTGGGGGGGTGGAGGGTGAGAAAACCTGGATTTGTGCTGGAAATGGCCCAACCTGATGATCACTTTAGATAAGCTATTACCAGCAGGACAGTGGGGTGGGAGGAGGTATTGTTTCATATTCTCTGTGTATATATAAAGTCTGCTGCAGTTTCCACGGTATGCATCCGATGAAGTGAGCTGTAGCTCACGAAAGCTTATGCTCAGATAAATTGGTTAGTCTCTAAGGTGCCACAAGTACTCCTTTTCTTTTTGCGAATAAAGATAATAATAAGTAAATAAAAAGATTCTGGGGTCCGTTCAAAAGTGTCTGGTGGTCCAGATTTGGCCTGTGGTCCACCTATTTACTACCCCTAGACTAAGGCCTGGGCTACACTTAAAAATTGTACAAGTATAACCATGTTGGTTAGGAGTGTGATCAGCTATTGCAGTATTTATACCAACAACCCCTAATGAGGATGTGGTTATGCCTGTATATCTTATTGCTCTTTCCATATGGGAATAAGATACACCAACATAAACACCTTTCAACTGGTATAACTGAGTCCATGGTGTAGGTGAGGGATTGTATTGCTTTAACTATACCTGGAGAGATAAAGTGGTACAACTTTCTAGCACAGACAAGGTTCTAGATTAAAAACAAGAGAGGTTTTGGCTGTGCAGCCTGCATGTTCCTTTCATTCATCTAATTAGCTGCTGCAGCTTCACTCCCTTAATCAAGAACACAGAGCGTTGCATGTCAGGATGGCATCACTGAAAGGATTTTGATCTACCTCAACACACACACAACCAAAAATAAGTCATGAATAGTGACATTGTTGAAAAGCTATTGGCTCTATTTTAGGTTTACATAAGCGGCCTTTTAAATATATATCTGCTCATTAAGCATCTCATCTGTGAGAAGCAGAAGATTTCATAGCTGAATCTGAAAGCAGATGTGTATCACATACACATTACAAACTCGGACGTCAGCCTAAGTTCAGTGAAGTCCTCGAACTTAGAGATGGCCAAGAATTCAACAGCCTGATGGTGCACCTTGGAACTTCCCTTCTCAGGGAATCCCCAGGGTAGAAGGGGCACTGCTGAAAGAATTAACTACAGACTCTGGGTTATGTTTCAGTTGGGTGAGGCACGGAGAGACATGCACCCCTTCATCTCCTGCACACCAGTTTCTCATGCCCCCAGATCCACAGAGAGGCTTCCCTTATAGAAAAGCCCTGTAGAATTTAATAGGGATTAAACATACCGGGTATTACTCTAAAAGCCAATGACAGGGGTGCTGGAACAATTTGTGTAGTGGGGCTGCTGAGAGCCACTGAACCAAACTGTAAACCCTATGATGGAAACCACTTCAAGGCAGGGGGTGCTGCCACACCCCCAGCATCCCTAGTTCCAGAACCTCTGGTATGATCTGGCCTTGGGTGACTATCCAAATCCTCAGTAACAAGCTAGTCAATTTCCAGGAGGTTTGCTGGCGAAGCCTATATCTCATTTGTTAATGGCCAGCTCTGATTAATGGAATAGGGATATTCTCCAAGCTGATTTTCCACCACTTAACTCATCATAGTGGAACCCAAAAGGTTTATAGTGTAATACATTTGAGGACTCTAGGCATTGTAGCACTGGCTACAAGTTTTGTGCTATACTCCTTCCTTGCAGCCGCTAAAATTCCACAGCTGTTACTCTGTCAAACCTGGACCTCTTTTTCCCCCCACAGCCAGCCAAGCACATGTACCTGCTTTCTTGAACAGCATTTATTTTTTCCCATATGAATTTGGATTTCTCTGCCTGCTCATCAAACCGGAAATTCAGCCTAGCACGTGCAGAAAACGCCTTAGTGTGGTAGCAGAATCTGCTTTTGCCAATTACAATACAAACTCAAGATAACAATTAATTAGTTCTGATTTACAGCCAGCAGGATCTTGGAAGATTTAAAAACCCTCTGGCAGTACAGACAGGCATTTGCCATCTCACTTAAAATAACCAGCTAATATTCTAATATATTTGTGGCAACCTAGTATATCATGGTTGTCAAGATGCTGAATACAAAGACCTCTTGGAACATTACAGTGACATTGATATTAGAATTCTGATTCTCCTGCTATAACTGTAGACTCCTCTTCCATTTAAAGTGAAGGAAACTCTCTCCCCGCAGTTAGCTGTATAAGGCCATGGCATACAGTTCTGATTTGAGACAGTGGTACACAACACTAGCCAGCTGGCTACAACATAATTTTCGTGTAAAGCAAATAGGAATTTTGTTCTATTAGTTCCATGTGAAAGGTATCGTATTTTCCCTGGAATCATCTAGGCCTAGAGCTGGGCAAATGTTTTCAGATTTTGAAGAAATGTTCATCAGTCCCCTCCCCCTAGCCCAACCTAGGCTTTTACTCAAAAAGAAGTTTCAGTGTGGAAACATGAAATAAACAGGAGCATTTGTAATCTAAGAAAGTGTACAGTACATAAAGGAATCAAGACTTTAAGCAAAGCAGAAAATAGCGTTGGATTTGGTGGTGCAATTCCTAGAGAGGGGGAAAAGGGCTGTCTCTCACACACAGCTCATTTAAAAGTTGCTTTCTTTTAGTCTAGCTCATCCCTCTCTGAGTTATTCAGCGCAGTTTGTGTCAAAATTGTTTAGTCTACTTAGATTGTAACAGTCCTGGTAGCAAGGAACATATTTTCTGAGGGGTTTTCTACAGATCTAAGCACAATGTTGCTCAACTAAGTAATGTATTAAATTCAGTAACTACTGTAGGCAGTAGTCTTGTACATCTAACTCTAACTGAATACCTGGGTAAATTTGGTTAGATCATTATATATTTGGGTGTGTGGGGAATAAAGTCAATACTTCATGTCCAGTCTGGTTTCTTAGTCTGGGATGAATGGCTCATAAACCGAGAAAATAAAGACACACCCCACCTAAAATATTTGTGATCATTCAGTGACCAGCAGGAGCAGACCTTTGCCATGCATATGAGCCATTCACAGCATTCCAAGTGCTGTAAACTTTGTCCACTTGAATATAAATGGCGCTGGATTACTCTGCCATACATCCCCATCACTGAATATGTGTAAGTCATTTTCTCTTATGACTTTTCCAAAACAATAAGCTCTTAGATTCCAAACCAGGCGGACGGACCCCTGTGCCTGCACAGAGCTTGGTGCAGAAGGCGAGACTTCCTGTGCTGAGCTGACTCAGTCCCTGATGCGCTCAAGATCTTTCAGAGTTTCTTTGCACAAACCCCTAAAGTCTTTCTTTGGCCTTGCCACAAGACATCCCACAGGACATGAACCATAGGATTCCTTGCCCACTCGTCTCCCATCTTCATTCTCCTTCTAGGCTAAGTATAATGACAGACCCAGACTAATAGAAGAGACGCTGTCTTGTAGACTAACCCGGGGAGCTATTGAGAGAGGGCAAACCAATGTATAGATGACCGCACAGGGCTGGAATGTGCTCGCAACCTGAGTATTAGAAATTCGTTATTCGGGTTTTGTTGCAAAACATATCCTTAATGTCACTTTTCTCCTGCAGCTGTTTCAGCCTGAGCACTCCCCTCCCCTTTCTACTCATACGGACAGTTAACGCACACAAGCCTTCTCTCCCTCCCCCACATCTGGGACAGAAGTGAGGCTCAGAACTAGTAACAGGCCAATATAGGTCTATTAAAAATAATACAGGGCACAAGAGGTTCAGAGATCCCTGGAAACACTGCCCTCACATCAGGAATAAGCAGCACCTCACACATCTAAGAAGGAGACCCCTAGGGCTTCTGGATAGAAGCAGTAGAAGGAGAAGGCAGCAATGGGGAGAAGGCTTTTCAACAGCTTTGGGGCAAGGAGGGTAGGTAAGAATCAGGACTTCCAACCCAGAACTAGCAAGGAGATCAATTACCTTTGGGTATTGCAACATAAATCCCACCCTAGAAGGGTATCCTTATCAATCAACCCATGTTGGGCTACTCCTGATTCGGAACCTCCGTTTTTGCTTTTAAATTAAACACCCAGAAAGTGGGGATCAGGGAGCCAGCCATACCCTAAGGAAGCAGGGAGTGTGTCTCAGGAGACTTGTATTCTATTCCAAGCCCCATCACTGCCTCATTGTGTGATCTGGGGCAAGTCACTTACAGACACCTTTTTTTTAAGAGCCCTGATTTTGAGCGTCCAGCACGAGTTACCCGATTCTCAGAAGGGCTGAACATCCCTTGTCTTTAACTGAAGTTGTGACTGCTCAGTTTTACTGGAAAAAAAATTCAGATACAGGGGACAGATTTTCAAGTGCTCAATACCAATTTTTGCAAAGAAGTGCAGCTCCCCTTCAGGTGTCTAAAGCTACGTCTACACTACAGACCGTACAGCAGCACAGCTGCGCCGCTGTAAGGTCTCCCGTGTAGCTGCTCTACACCTGCCGGCATAATTAAACCACCCTCAATGAGCGGGGATAGCTATGTGGACGGGAGAACGTCTCCCGCTGACGTAGCACTTTTGTCATGAAACTTATGTCAGTCGCGGGAGGGGGAGATGCGTGTTTTTCATACCCCGACTGACAAAAGCGTTACCAACAAAAGTGCTAGGGTAGACAAAGCCTAAGCAAGAGACGGGCAGACAAGTGGGCTCAGGACCCAGCAGTTCCCATTGTGATACATAGAGCCAGATTCTTCAATAAGGTCAGCACTCAAAATGCTGAGGGGTGTTTTTGTTTTTTGCTATTTTTTTTTTTAAATCTGAGCCAGTGTTTATTAAAAAAAAAAAAAAAATCAGACCCCAGCTGTGTGGTCCGGACCCTTTTGAAAACTCTGTCCCAGGTTGCCCACTTCGGGTTCCCAAAAATGGAGACTCCCAAAACCACGATGTCATTGAGATCTTTCCATGAACATGCTATGTAAGTGAAAGCAGGCTTATTAAAACCAATCACTCTTAGCACGTTTCCTCAGAGAATCTCAAGACCCCTGGAAGGAGTTCCCCAAAGAGGCACAGGTAGTCAGAGGCAAAGCTGGAAAGAGAACCCAGGAGTCCTGGCTCCCAGGCCTACCCTGCACTCTTTGCAGAAATCCAGCTGCTACAGAATGAAGCTGAAGGCAATCGGCACAATCCCTAGTTTAGGGATGGAAGACAGACGTTATGAAAAGTACAAAGAAGCCCTACTACTTCTGAAGTCAATGAGGGTTTTGTGAATGGTTTCAGTAGGAACAGGACTGAGTCCTAAATGAACTTCAAGGAACCATCTTAACCTTCAGGCAGTGACATGTCCCGGACTTTGCATTTGAAAGGGCAATTATTTGCTTGTGCATGCGTGTGGGCAAAAGGGGAGTTTCTAAGGCTATGACTACGCTCGAGAGCTTACAGTGGTGCGGCTACTCTAAATGTAGCTGCTCTAAGCTGACGGCTCCCATTGGCCTAACTTCTGCAGCCCCTGAGAATGTCAGTAGCTATGTCGGCGGGAGAAGTTCTCTCACTGACATAGCGCTGTCCACACTGGCTCTTATGTCGATGTAACTTCCATCGCTCATTGGGGTGGGATTTATTCACCCCCTGAGTGACAAATTATGCTAACATAGGCTGTAGTGTAGACACAGCCTAAATCAAAAGCTTTTTAATCCAAAGCAATAAACACGGTGCATTTAGCAGGTGCACTTTAGCGGAGCCATTTACCAGGTTTCCACTACAGCATATACATTTTCAAGGTAGCCGAATAAATTAAACCTGATTCTCGGCTGGTGTGACTCAGTGTAGCTCCCAATGGCACTTTGTCAATTCATAGAATCATAGAATATCAGGGTTGGAAGGGACCTCAGGAGGTCGTCTAGTCCAACCCCCTGCTCAAAGCAGGACCAATCCCCAACTAAATCATCCCAGCCAGGGCTCTGTCAAGCCTGACCTTAAAAACCTCTAAGGAAGGAGATTCCACCACCTCCCTAGGTAACGCATTCCAGTGTTTCACCACCCTCCTAGTGAAAAAGTTTTTCCTAATATCCAACCTAAACCTCCCCCACTGCAACTTGAGACCGTTACTCCTTGTCCTGTCCTCTTCTACCACTGAGAATAGTCTAGAACCATCCTCTTTGGAACTACCTCTCAGGTAGTTGAAAGCAGCTATCAAATCCCCCCTCATTCTTCTCTTCGGCAGACTAAACAATCCCAGTTCCCTCAGCCTCTCCTCATAAGTCATGTGTTCCAGACCCCTAATCATTTTTGTTGCCCTTCGCTGGACTCTCTCCAATTTATCCACATCCTTCTTGTAGTAACTGATACCAGCTGAGGATAAGACCCGTTGTCAAGAATGGAAGCATGACTGCTGTATGTACGGGGGGAGCAAGTCACTACTGAAGTATTATTATTTGCATTGCAGCGATGCCTAGCAGACCATTGTGCTAGGTGCTGTACAAACACAGAACAAAAGGATGGCCCCCGACAGAATAGCAGTGGCAGTGGAGATGCTCTGGGGTGAACGTGACAAGTCAAGCTCTTCTCACTTTGAACACACACTGCACGAAATTATCCATGTCCCAGGCTGTAAGCTCCAAATACAAAATTGATGACCAAACCTGAGTTTACCTCCTTCTAACATCTATGTATTGCCAGGTCCCTGGAACTCATGAAATGATTAAACACCAGACAAGCTGCCAGTGAAAAAAATAAAATCAAATCCAGGCTGTTTTTTTGGTTCAAGATTGATCAAAATGTGGGTTTTTTTTGGAGAAGGAGTCCAAGAAATCACAATCAGTTTTTCCTGCCATCAGTTCCAAATATTTTACAAATGAAAACTTCTTGGACCCAAACCCATGGCGGTAAATCCGAAAAAAAGGAGAAGGCAAAGCTACACATTACTATTCTCAAAGCATCCTACCCATAGGTCTAGGGCAGCCCATAGCTCAGATCAGTGGCAATGATTATGAAGATCTAGGGATGTAAAGGGAGGTTGGCACATACACCCCTGCTCCCCACAAACAAAAACCACAAAGTTAGTGTTTGGTTGGTGCTCTTTCTGCTGTTCACACCAGATATAAGTGATGATGTCCCCAAATAAACTATTATCTTTCCTGCTGCTTGCATAAGTGCCTGCTTATTTAGGGGGGCAATAGCACCATTTACTCTTTGCCCGTGGGACCTGTTTACCAATGTGATTTGAGGAAAAAAAATCTCAAGCACACCCCCTCCCTCCTTACATGGTGGTGATATCCACACAACCAACTGCATGGATCACACACCATTGCACTCCGACTGCTAACCGTCTCCAACAAGACCACTTCTAACATTCCAAACCTCTGAGCAACCTCAAAGAGTTTCCTATCCCCCCCTCCCCTTAAATTTTGATTGCTTTATTTCTCCTTATGAGTGGAATTTCCCCCTCCACAAAATCATCCTGCTCTGAGGCCCAAGACAGGAAATATTCAGTCCTGTGGAAATGACAAGATTCAAATCTCATGACCCATCAGGGCTAGAATCAGAAGAAAGGGAAGATTCTTGGTCTCCCAGTAAGAAGCACAGCACTTGCGGGTCATGTTATCAAACTCCCAAGTCCTGCCATTATAAGTCCCACTTTCAAAAGTGACAGACACTTTGAAGAATCAGTTTTGTTGCAAGTCAATGGGAGTTGGGAGGCTAAGTAGCTAAGGTGCTTTTAAAAGTTTTACCCTATGTCTAGAACAATCTATTTTAGGAAATATTTAGAAGTTTTATAGGCAGTAGAGTGTTGTAGTTTTTTTCTCTCTCTCCCTGTACAATTGCACTCCTAGTACTAGGAGAGGTTGGTCTTAGAAGTGGAAGGGGAAAAGATAATCCCAATAAAATGTGTAAGAACTCACTAAAACGTTAATAAGATGGAGCAGAATGTGACACATTTACAGAATACATCCACTGTGCTTTACTGCAACCCCACATCCTCATGTGCTCTCTCATATGCTGACATACCAGCCTTGGTGTCCCACTATGCTCCCGGCATTTTACCACGCTACTCCCTACCCAGGGAATATCTTCCCTGCCACAGTCTGCCAAACCCCCTTCCTTTTTCATTCAAGACGCCCTCTGTAGAGGAGGCCCACGAGAAGCAAATTCATTATGAAAGAAGTAGTTATTAAAAGGAAGTCTTCCCCACCTCTGGATTTCCACATACAGCCTGTCTTTGATGGGTCTGCCTTTTAGGGCCTGATCCTGCAATCTGATCCACACAATCAGACCCACCTAGAGCCCCAAAGATTTCAGTGGGACTCCCCACAGGCACAGGGGTCCAGCTGCCTGGATCTGATTGAAGGATCAGGACCTTGAACTGGAAGGTCTCCTGGCCAGGGACTGGCTTTACTTTTGTGGGCTAATCAAACGCAAACACATTGCCAGAAGTAAACAAATAACATTTACACATTCACCACCAGCCTGCCCCCCAGACTCATGTTGTGTCTGGTTTTTAAATACAGAGCCTTTCAACATCAAGAAAGTGGATTACAACAGGTATAAAACCTATAGTCTTCACCCACACCTACCATGAGAACGGAGAGGGGAAATATGCACTCATGCTATGTTACTTGCTCATCAAAACAAGTTACTTGCCTTAGATGAACAGGCAAGCAGAATTTTTTTCCTAGGGTGGACCTTATATCTGTCTATCTATTGATTTATATCATGCTTATCACCTTGGTATCTGGTCTCACACAGGCACATTAGATACACTAGATGAGTGATACTCAGACCTCAGTGGTTCAGGAGCCAAATTAGCAATCAATATTACCCCAAAGAGCCAGATCTGGAGAGATCAGAGCCAGAAATACACAGAGAGTTTGATCGAGGCCAACTCCCTGCACAGCTGTCCCGCTCCCTCAATCATTGGCCATCTCTCTGGTTGCCAGCCAGGTGGCTTCTGCATGATGCACAGGCCAGACCCTGTGCCTTTAACCATTTTACACTGCTCTGCAAACTCGTTTGATCTCAGCTAGCTGCTTTCCTCTCCTCCCCACACCCCTCCAGCAGGGCTTGCAGTCTGGGCCTGCCCCCCCTTGATCAGTATCTCTTCTGCTCTCTTGTGTACTGGGAGCTGCTGCCACGTGTGGTGTGTTCTGACCTGTTGATTCACTCAGCAGGCTGTTCCTCCCCACCCCCTTAAACGTTGCTGCTGGACCTTTCCTAAGATACACATCGTTTGTTCTTGATTCCCTCAGACTCTTTCTTAGTTCCCAAGTGGCTTCTAATCCAATTCCCACAATGATGTTCCACTGACACATTTAAGCTGTCAAACAGGAATTTATTCACTCTGTGCAAAAGGATTGAACAACTTGCAATTGTTGCTGCTTTTCTGTCCTCAAAAACTGGTCCCAATTTTGAGGTGGTGAAAGATTAGGGTCAGAGGGGCAGCTCTGTTCTTCTCTAGATATGTCCCCTCCTGCCTCATCTCATCTTTACCCTTGACACTCTCAGATCTGATCTACCCAATCCTTATCAGGCGGCTCTTGCATTTTCCGGCATGCACCAATTTATGAACACTAAAATCCTACCAATAATAGTTTGCAGAAAACATTTCTCTCCTCCACTTTGCCAACTCACCTGCAAAATGCTGCTTGTTGCTAGAAGCCAGGGCAGAAGCCACCTCATCACTGGAAGCCAGGATTAAATACATTGATTGAACCCAGATTTAGAGCCGTTTTGTACAAAAACACCACTGGAAATGCAGAGCAATCCTCAACTGGCAGCCTAGCGAGTCAGGCAGATCTGCATT
Source organism: Lepidochelys olivacea (assembly GCF_965140295.1). NCBI lineage: Eukaryota > Metazoa > Chordata > Testudines > Cheloniidae > Lepidochelys > Lepidochelys olivacea. The sequence goes on from NC_140412.1 coordinate 16,144,702, forward strand.
TTTCTCCTGGCTCTTCGGGGATTTTATTAAAGACAGATCTGACGTCAGGGCAAAGGACAAACCCTGCATTTTTCCTCTGAAGAAACTTTCCCTGCCTTCACGTCTTCTTCTTCTTTTTTTTTTTTTTTTTTTTTTTGTCCCCACCTCCTGCATTTCACTATATTGCCTTTAGCCAGAGGAGTCTTAAAGGGAAAGTTACAATGCAGTGGTGCATCAACCTATAATTTTAACAGGGGGTTTAAATACTCAGAGTTTACCCATCATTATGTTTATGGCTGTCCCAGGCTTGCAGACTAGGTGGCATGGACATAAGCATCTGCAATAGTCTCACTGATTGCCGTAAATTACCCCCCACCCCCAACTGAAAATGGTCTTTTAAAAATTCTGGTAATTTTTTTATTTGCGAGACAGGGAGAAGGTCTGGTCTTCCATCCTGCAGACACACATGGGAGGAGACCTGCCAAGTCCAATGGAACTATTGGCTGCATAGTTACCCACATGTGAATACACAGGGAGGGTCAAAGTCTGATCCTCCACATGGCTATATGCTGGTGTCACTTCATTGATTTCAAGTAGAGATCTGGGCCCTGTTTTATACCTGTCATTTCATTGCTCTGCTGTTTCAGTTCAGTGAGATTTTTATCAGCATGACGAGCTGTACTAGGGGTTGCCAAAGTATCCATGAGACAGGCAGGCCTTTGGGATCTCTGTTAGGTACAAACCTCCCCAGGTAGGACTGACCACCCTGCCTGGGATTCGGTCCCCTGGGTCCATTTGTTGTTACTGTCTGCTCCTTGTCTGGTGGCTCCCTAGTGTGATGCCATCCCTGTCGTCTTGCTCTTTTCCTCCGGGCAGAAGTGTCATTTCAGAAAAGTTCAGGGGTGGGGAGGCAAAGTTGTGTCAGCATCCCTAGTTCCCTCTCCCCACAATGGCCATTACTGCTCAGGAGATGAGCAGGCTGGTCCCATCCCAGAGAGGGGCAGGGAGGTGGTGGGCAAGACCAGAGGAAGGATAGCTTAGTGGGTTGAGCATTGGTCTGCTAAACCCAGGGTTTTGAGTTCAATCCTTGAGGGGGCCATTCTGTGTGACAGTTGTTTTTGGGGGAGGGATAGCTCAGTGGTTTGAGCATTGGCCTGCTAAACCGAGGGTTGTGAGTTCAATCCTTGAGGGGGCCATTTAGGGAGCTGGGGCAAAAATTGGGGACTGGCCCTGCTTTGAGCAGGGGGTTGGACTAGATGATCTCCTGAGGTCCCTTCCAACCCTGATATTCTATGATTATTTCTAAGTCCTGTCATGAGGAGTAGGGGGCATGGTGGGCCAGGGTGGTTGTCCCAACAATGGCAGGCCATGGCTGCTTCCTGCCAGGTTGGTGGGAGTTGAAGGTGGGGCTGACAATGCAATGATTAGGAGGCATGGCCCACCCCACAGCAGCCTCGGCAGGACCAGAAAAGACACTACAGCACCAGCTGGTGAGGAGCCAGGAAAAGCCTTGGCAGGGGGTTGGGGGGGGGCAATGATGCCCCTGCACCAAGGTCAGGCACAATATTCCCTCACGCCTCTAAATTTGTGCCTGTGTGAATTCAGACTCTGTCTCTTCCTTAAAGTGAGGAAGAACAGAACGTGGTCAATTCATTCCCCCAAAGATGAATCAGGTTAAAATAGCTTTTACTGATCCAGCTTAAACTGACTAAAGTCAGGGGAGTTACAATCCAGATAGCAACTCTGAGCCAGATCCTGCAGTCTTACAATTAGCACCTTCCTCCACAGGCCGTGCCATTCTTTTCAATGCAGCTGCAAAAGATCCGGCTTTAATGCGAGTATTGGTGCAGCGTTTGGCCCCCTGGCGGGGGAGGACAGGTGTGTGTCTCAGAACATGGGGCCTAACGCCACTCATCTGCACCAGTGTAAGGCCATGGACTTCAAAGGTTTGCACCAGTGTATGTGAGAAGAGAACGAGGCCCAGCATCTCCATTGCTGCAGGAGTGGCCTAATCTGGGCACTGCAGGAAGAGATGGAATCCTCGGTGCACTTAAGTGTGTTGTAAAAGGTGTTTTGTGCTCATGAAAGGTGCAGGATGGCCAACATGGGGCCAGGACAGGTAGAGCATGGGGACCAGGAACAGTTGTTAGCTTCCCTCCATATGGGGAACAGATTTTCCTTGTGAAATACTAGGACACCTTGATACGCTGGGGGAGAGCTCAGCCGTCTATGGGTTTGCAGCTGGCCTGGGGGAAATAGCTGTCCTCTTCACTCTCCCTTTCCTCAGCCAACTACACTCCTTCCCCCTTCCACAATGAGAGTCAGGCACACCATAGTGAAGAGTGGGGTGGGAGAAGCGGCTCGTTGTGACTGTATTAGCTACCTCCTTTGAAATGGCTATTTGTCTCCTCTGCTACCAGTTTCTAGATACAGAGTCTTATCCACCTGCGTTTTTTTCCTGTTCTCCATTTTCTATATTCTTCTCCTCCCGTTCCTCATTTCAACTTCTTCTCATCTGTCTTCTCTCCCCCTCTCAGTATTTACTTGTCTCTGCTGCCAGCCCCACTCTCTCACCTACCCACATTCCCTCTCATCCACCAGCAACACTCCCTCTTTTCTTCTCAGCCACCCCCATTCCCTTCATTTGTCTTGCTGCATTTTCACTTCCACCTGCCTACCTGACCCAAGCCCTTGTCATCATAGAATCATAAGAATCTCAGGGTTGGAAGGGACCTCGGGAGGTCATCTAGTCCAACCCCCTGCTCAAAGCAGGGCCAATCCTCAACTGAATCAAGAGATAAGATCTGGAGAGGAGTCCAGAATGTCACATCTCAGAAGGAGCCCACATTCTTTGCACCTCCTCATACCTCTGAACCCTCAGCAGCAGTGCCTCTCTTCTGCTCCCAGATATGGAGGCCAAGCAATGCCAACAGCATTCAGCAGGAATGTCCTGAGTAGATGCAGGAAATGCAGCAACACTGAGCCCCCGACCCCATCCTGCATTACAAAATCAGGATGAAGAACCATTTTTGTGAATGTAACCAGTTGGTTAGGACAGGCCCCAGACATTGGGCCCATGGGTTTTCCAGGGCATTTGGTCATTCTATTAACCTCTGACCATTCATCCTGAGTGTTTCATTCTCCAGGTTCCTTCATTAATTTGCATCTCTCCTGAGGCTGCCAGTGGTAATGGCAGCTTTTGGGATGTGGACACCTGTCCACTGGGAACTCAACAGCTCAGCACACACAGACCAGTTGATGGTCATCACATGGTAACCATACTTCAGTCAGAGCTTTCAGACGCTATTGATTTGGCTAGGATTAGGGCCAGTGTAACCCCATTACAAATCCCCTGGGGCATCCAGCCCCCTTACCAATATATTCAGTGTGTGTGTGTGTGAATGCTTTAGTCAGCATAAGCACTAACCGGTTATGTTTATCCATTAAAACAGACACTGACTAGGAAATTCAGGTTCTCATTTAACACAGACTGCAGCAGTTCATAGTTTGCCAAACTGCTGCCAAGAGCCATTAAGAGTTTTCATAGCTCTTCAGGCCAGTAGGGACCATTATGAGCAACTCATCTGACCTCAAATAGGCCATAGCATTTCACCCAGTGAATCCTGCCTTGAGCTGAAAAACTGGTGGTCAAACTAGAGCTATGGTTTGTAGAAAAACATTTAATCTTGATTTAAAGTCCTCAAATCATGGAGAATTCACCACATGCCTATCTAAGGTTATTTCCCGCCCTCCTCCTCTGAAGCTTCAAAGATTGGCCACAGTTAGAGACAGGACACTGTTTGGGGGTGGACCAGTGCTCTGAGCTGGTCCAGAAAATCCTATTTTTAAGTGCTTGGCTGGTGTGTTTTGTTAAAATGCTCAGGGTCATACTGATCACCAGATTTGGGGTCAGGAAGGAATTTTCCTCCATGGCAGATTAGCAAGAGCCCTGGGGCAGGGGGCTTTGCCTTCCTCCGCAGCATGGAGCACGGATCACCTGATGGGATTTTCTGGGCATATCCCACCTAATCAATTTCCTGCCATTGAAGGGGCCTTGGGCACTTGTGGCACCTTGATATTAATTGTTCTGTGCCTGTGGCACACGCCCCTTTAGTGTCCTGAAAACTAAAATGCTTTAGTCTAACCCACATTAGCGGGCGTTAACCCAGTGTGTAATGGGCTGAAATTGAATGGCCTGTGAAATGCAGGAGATCAGACTAGAACAGTGTTTCTCAGACTTTTGTACTGGTGACCCCTTTCGCATAGCAAGCTTCTGAGTGCGACTCCGCCGCCCCCTATAAATTAAAAACATTTTTTAATATTTAACACCATTATAAATGCTGGATGCAAAGCAGGGTTTGGGGTGGAGGCTGACAGCTCACGATCCCCCGTGTAATAAACTCGCATCCCCCTGAGGGGTCCCAACCCCCAGTCTGAGAACCCCTGACTAGAAGACCTAATGGTCCCATCTGGCCTTAAATGCTATGAAATCAAAGTTGTTCCAATTGTTAATTATCTTCACTGTAAAAAAGGTGCACTTCACTTCCAGTCTGAGTCTATCTAGCTTCAACTTCCAGCGACTGGGTCTCGTGATGTCCATATCTGCTAGCTGAGAGAGCATCAAATACCTTCATCCTGTGTATGTACTTGCAAAGCTTGATCAAGTTACCTGTTAACCTTTTTTTAAATAAAATGAGTGCACTGAGCTCCTTAACTCTCACTGTTACGTCCTGTAGTTTAAAGACTTCCACTCCTCACTTCTCTCCCTGCATGAGCCGTACAACTTTGAACTCAGTTATCCATTATTCTAGATGTGTCTCACAATGAAATGGAACAAAGTGGTTAGCAAGCGGTAAATCACAATGTACCTCAGATTCTATCTAGGCTCCAAGGCAGGGGTGGGCAAACTACGGCCCGGGGGCCACACCTGGCCTTTCAGACATGTTAATCTGTCCCTCGAGCTCCTGTCGAGGACCGGCGTCTGGGGCTTGCCCAACTCCATGTGTGCCATGGCTCCGCGTGGCTCCCGGAAGCAGCAGCATGTCCTCCCTCCAGCTCCTATGTAGGGGCAGCCAGGGGGCTCTGCACACTGCCCCCGCCCCAAGCGCCGCCCCACGCAGCATGTAGAGCCACCTGGCTGCGCCTCCGCATAGGAGCCAGAGGGCGGACATGCTGCTGCTTCCGGGGGCTGCTTGAGGTAAGCACCACCCTGAACCTGCACCTCTGACCCGTTCCAGTGACCCAATCCCCTGCCCCAGCCCTCACCCCCTCCGAACCCGTTGGTCCCACTCTCCTTCATCTCAGAGCCTGCACCCCCAGCGGGAGCCCTCACCCCCCCATCCACACCCCAATCCCCAGTTTCGTGAGCATTCATGGCCCACCATACAATTTCCATACTCAGATGTGGCCCTTGGCCAAAAAGTTTGCCTACCCCTGCTCCAAAGCAATGATATTAACATCCGGCTCCTCCTTAAATAAGGTTTCAAATTCTGCTGGACACATAACAGGTAAGTATTTTCTTGATTTTTAATCCATTTTACAAGGTTGTCTTATTTTCCTAACAAGGTAGAAAAGTAGATGATGTTCTACTGATAGTCAAATGCAAGTTGATCAGTGCTCCACAGCTGGTAAAAGAAAGATAGGATCCATTAAGAACAGAGATGGAGCTCATGGAAGCCAGATTCTGATTTCAGTAATTTTTGAATTGTAGAAGGGTAGGTCTGGAAGGTACCTCGTTAGTTCATTTAGTCCATGGCTCATGGCAGGACTAGGTATTATCTAGACCATTCCTGGCAGTTGTTTGTCTAACCTGCTCTTAAAAATCTCTGATGATGGAGATTCCACAACCTCCGTAGGCAATTTATTCCAGTGCTTAACCACCCTGACAGTTTGGAAGTTTTTCCTAATGTCCAACCTAAACCTCCCTTGCTGCAATTTAAGCCCATTGCTTCTTGGTCCTATCCTCAGAGCTTAACAAGACAAATTTTTCTCCTTCCTCCTTCTAACATTTTATGTACTTGAAAACTGTTATCATGTCCTCTCTCAGTCTTCTCTTTTCCAGACTAAACAAACCCAATTTTTTCAATCTTCCCTCATAGGTCATGTTTTCTAGACCTTTAATCATTTTTGTTGCTCTTCTCTAGACTTTCTCCAATTTGTCCACATCTTTCCTGAACTATGACACCCAGAACTAGACACAGTACTCCAGTTGAGACCTAATCAGCATGGAGTAGAGTGGAAGAATTACTTCTTGTGTCTTGCTTACAACACTCCTGCTAATACATCCCAGCATGATGTTTGGTTTTTTTGCAACTGTTAACTCATATTTAGCTTGTGGTCCACTATGACCCCCAGATCCCTTTCCGCAGTGCTCCTTCCTAGGCTGTCATTTCCCATTTTGCATGTGTGCGACTGATTGTTCCTTCCTAAGTGGAGTACTTTGCATTTGTCCTTATTGAATTTCATCCAATTTACTTCAGACCATTTCTCCAGTTTATCCAGATCATTTTGAATTTTAATCCTATCCTCCAAAGCACTTGCAATCTCTCCCAGCTTTGTATCATTCGCAGTCTTTATAAGTGTACTCTCTATGCCATTATCTAAATCATTGAAGAAGATATTGAACAAATCCAGACCCAGGACCGACCCCTGCAGGACCCCCACTTGATATGGCTTTCCAGCTTGACTGTGAACCACTGATAACTACTCTCTGGAACGGTTTTCCAACCAGTTATGCACCCGTCATATAGTAGCTCCATCTAGGCTGTGTTTCGCTAGTTTATTTATGAGAAGGTCATGTGAGACAGTATCAAAAGCCTTATTTTCAAGATATACCATATCTACTGCTTTTCCCCATCCACAAGGCTTGTTGCCCTTTCAAAGAAAGCTATTAGGTTGGTTTGACATGATTTGTACTTGAGAAATCCATGTTGACTGTTACTTATCACCCTCTTATATTCTAGGTGTTTGATTGATTGTATGATTATTTGCTCCATTATCTTTCTGGGTACTGAAGTTAAGGTGACTGGTCTGTAATTCCTTGAGTTTTTCTTATTCCCCTTTTTATAGCTGGGCACTATATTTGCCCTCTTCCAGTCCTCTGGAATCTTTCTTGTCTTCCATGAGTTTTCAAAGAGAATCTCTAATTGCTCAGATATCACCTCAGTCAGCTCCTTGAGTATTCTAGGATGTATTTCATCAGGCCCTGGCAATTTGAAGCCAACTAACTTGTCTAAACAACGAGAAGTCCTTGTGGCACCTTTGAGACTAACAAATGTATTTATTTAGTCTCTAAGGTGCCACAAGGATGGCCTTGTTGTTTTTGCTGATACAGACTAACACGGCTGCTACTCTGAAACCTGTCACTTGTCCAAGTAATTTTTAACTTGTTCTTCCCCTATTTTAGCCTCAGATCCTACCACGTTTTCACTGGCGTTTGCTATGTTACATGTTCAATAGCTATTAACCTTTTTGGTGAAAACTGAAACATAATTATTCAGCACTTCTGCCATTTCCTGTCATTGTCTTTCCCCCCTCATTGAGTAATGGGCCTACCCTGTCCTTGGACCCTCTTTCTTCTCATTGCCTTTAGTGGAGTTACTCTGCTCTTACAGATCAGAATGAGATCAGAACGTGGTTCTGTATATCAGGGGGAAAGAGGCCGTCTCTGAGTTTATTGTCTCATAGAAGGTAAAAGCTGAGAGCCATTCTCTGGCTTTAAAAGAAGCCAGACAGGTAGCAGAGCTGCTCTTGCAACTGGGTTCCTCCAGCTGTCGTTGCCTTTTTGCTGCAGCCAGTCTGAGGGAGGAGGCTTCCTTCTTATTTAGCGTTTGGCTGCTTAATAGAGGGAACAGTGTAGTGCTTGCAACTGGCACTCAGTGCTGGGGCCCCTCCTCCTGCACCAGTTCCAATGAGCACAGAACTGAATGGAAAGGGGGAAATTAAACCATTAATAAAAACATCAGGTAATGGCAAACAGGGGAACATGAGTCCTCGCCCTTAGAGATACCAAAAGGGCCTCACAGACAAGAAAATATCACCCCCACCCCAATATTGTCAAGCCTGTGAGCATTCGGACAGCACCGCTCCAGCACATGCCAACATTGCATTTCAGCTTCTCAGGGATAGTAGTTATCTCTGCCGATAAGAATGTGTCCCACCGAAGGCAAGGAGATAAAATATAGCAGGAGGGTTCTCTCAGTTGCCTGTTAAGCAGCTATTTCTCAAGGAAAAAGTGGTGCCAAGATGGCTATATGGGCTGGTAGCCATGAACTCCTGCATTCCTGGCTACCACATGAGTTCTCTCAATGGCCTGGGCCAACTTACTTAAAAGCTGAACTTTAAAGCAATATAGATGTTGAAATCCTGACCCTATTGAAGTCAGTGGGAGTTTTGCCAAGGGCTCCAAGGGGGGACTGGATGTCAGCCATTGCCCTTTACTACTTTGTTATGTCTAACGATGGCCTCAAAGCTCATTTTTGTTTATAAAATGCTCCACTTGTTTTTTCCACATCGAATTCTCGCTTCCCTCCCTTTTCTGGAAGGCCACCATTGGTCCTGTGGGAGACTTGAGCAGTGCCACCACTCGACGGTCAACTGAGCTGCCGCCTGCCCTCCCCACAACTGGGGGCTGAAAGGATGCAGAGCCTTAAAGTCAGTGATCCTACTCACTCAGGACCTGATTCTCTTCTCACAGATGCTGGTGAGAATCAGGAGTGACTCCAGTGACATTAGGAGAGTTGCACATGTATGAATCCAGAACATTGGGCCCTCACTACTTAATTAGTTCATGCAGGCAAAAACTGACATATTCCAATTAAATTGCCAAATATTTACTAACCAAAAACAGAGACTAGACAGTGGTTAGACTACATGACCCTTGCATGGTCCCTTCATGGTCCCTTCTCATTCTATGGTTTTCACCCTATATTGATTCAGATCCCCAGCTGGTATACAGGGGCATAACCCAACCGAAGTCAATGGAGTGTCACTGATTTACACCACCTAAAGATCGGGCCCACTATTAATCACAAATAATTCAACTCCCAAGACAGACATGTGGGATGTGGGGGGAAGGGAATTTAACTTTGTGTTTGTCTCCTGTGAAACTGTTTCTCTTTTCAGATGAAAGGGTAGGAGAAAAATGTTGACTAATCCAATGTGTTCAGCTGGAAGCCTGAAGAATGAGTGCACACACGGACACATATTCCCAAAGCTGGGCCTGTGCACTCCTCAGTGATGCTATCCCACTGCAGAATCCTACTGTCCTTGAGAAAGAAATTCTAAGATGCCCAGTGTGGGTGAGGTCATCTTTTGGAATGTATAACACACATCTCTGGTATTAGCCATTTTGTAGAGCGGCGACCACAGAATCTGTTAGTTCATCTGGTACTTTTCCCAGCCTCTAACGCAGGAATGTTCTTTAGGCTGGATTCTGATCCCACACTATGGCGATCTCGTCCATGCTGGCAGAACTCTATAGGCTTCAGCGCAGTTGCTCCTGGCTTACCTCAGATGCGATCAGCCTCAGGCACTGGTTTCAAGTGCCTCACAGTATTACATGCGGGGTTTGTCACGGATGCATATTTGACCAAATGAGAGTTGCCGGCATTGTAGGTATGTCAGTGTAGCTACAAGGGTAATTTTATATCCCACATAGTTTTATTGAAAAATGCCTTCAAAATAGCATAAAGAATATGTGAAGGGGTCCCCTCACTACAGGTGGACTTTCTTGAGGCTAGGTCTGGGCATTAGCTCTCACCCCATCTGGTGCCACCTTCTGTCAGTTGCTCATGCTGTAGTCCCTCTCTTTCTGTGAATCAGGGTTCTGCCTCATCATGACTCAGCCCTCTGGCCAGGTCACTATGCAGTGCCCTCCCCCGGCTTCTGGGGTAAAAAGGTCCACCAGAGAACCTGTCCAGATGCTACCTCAGATGGCCTTCCATTCCACATCTCCAGGTCCTATGCCACTTCCCAGTGGCTGGTAGGGGACCTGGGCCCACCTGCTACGTTAGATTTTAACCTGTGACTAGCAAGCCAGCTTTGCTCAGTCTCAGACCCTGTTGCTGCTTCTCTGAGCTCCTTCATACCCCACCTCTCTATCTCCGCTGCTCTCTGTGGCTACTTCACCCCTCAAGGCCTTTTCTAAGACTCCCCAGACCAATCCAGTCCAGGACAGGGCAGGGCAGGGCAGGGCCAGGCTGGGCTGGGCTGGGCCCCAGGGCTCACTCTCCTCCCTGGATCTCCTCCTTGTCTCTGGCCAACTCCCTTTCCCTCCAGGGAGTGACTACAGACCTCTCTGCAGTCCCTTCCTGCTCTCATTTCCTGTCTTATATGCCTATCCCAGCTCCTCCCCAGCTGAGTTTCAGCAGCCATTAGGCCCTGTCAGTCCCTGGTTCCCCTCCTGATGCAGCATATAAGGTTAATTGGCCCCTCCTAGCCCACATTATCCCACTCAGGGCTTGTGTGGGGTGGACACCCCATTACAGACTAGAAGAACTGGGGTTGGAAGAAATAGCAAAAGCCATCTCTGATCTCACTGAGCTTCCTGGGAGGCAACGTGACCTAGTGGATTAAGCCCTGGACTGGGACTCTATTTCTGTCAGTGACCTTGGGCAAATCACTTTGCCTCTTTGTGCCTCAGTTTCCCTATATGGAAAATGAGGATAATGATATTTTGTAAAGCGCTTGGAGGTCTACTGGGGAAAAGCACTATGTAAGAGCTGGGTATTATTATTACTAGTGTTATGATTTTCCATTCAAAGAGCATTCACATCCTTTAATCTAAAATGACTTGTTTTATTATGTATATTATTTATATTAAGGAAGATAAGTAAGGACATGATGGGGCAGAAATAGACTAACTGGAATTGTGCCATGAGCAGAGTCACTCAGGAGGAAGGTCAGCTAATGGTCACAAGCAGATTTCTACTTGTATGCAAGAGCTGGCTACGGTCAGCTACACAGAGGCTGGAAGGGACTTCTCCAACCCCAGCTGGTCAAACATATAAATGCTTTTACTCTTAAGGGAAGAAAAAACACTGGGTCTCTGGGTCTGACAGCAATTCTCCTGTTTGACTGAAGGAAACATGGCCTCAATCCACCTCCCTTTAATCATTTCTAAAGTCATGAGTATCCCCTGGCAGCTGGTAATCAACATCCGTAACCCAGCACAAGATTCAGCACAACTGGAATTGTGATCGAGGAGACGGAATTCCGAGGGCATCGCAGGTGGGACTCAGGTACAACACATGCACAGAGGACGGCTGTGAAAGGCACCTGCTCACACTATGTTTGCCTCTTGCCAATGTTTTCACTATCTCCTGTTCTCAAGCACCAAACTCACGGGGAAGGGAAATTCCTGCATCACTCACAACCTTCAAAAATTGCAGACCCAGAGGTCCATTTCCCCATTTCTGAGAAAACAGCCTTCTATTGCTACTGTACGGGGAGACTTTGGCAAACCAGTAAAGTGCCTGAAACCACTATGACTTATTACTAAAAGCAGCCAAGTCAGCAGGCTGTAAATTAGCCAAGTCAGCAGGCTTAGCTTAATCAAGGCAGGAGGGGAAGGGTGTTTTTGGGTGCCACAGAGAGGGCAGCTTGACCCCCACATCCTTCCTGATAAGAATTGCGTTGAAGTTGCTGATACATGCATCTTAGAAGAGCAGGATGTGCCCCAGAAATGTCTATTGGGGCCTCAAGACTGCAAACTCTTCAAAAACTCACACCTGGTTAATCGATAATCAGGAGCCTCTTGCTTGCCCATTGGAACCGCTTGCTTAACAAGTTTTCTTTAAGAGATATGTCATTCTATTACTCATGTATAAATAAGGGGGAAAAGTTTGAGGTATGGGGACTCTTCAGGACCGGACTCTCTCTCTCTGGATGCATCTTGTGTTTCCCAGTGACTGCCGCTGTGCCACTCAAAAGCCACGCTCAGCTTTGGTAATTATCAAGGAGTGGGGGTGTTTTACTAACCTCTTGCGGATGTGTGTATAAGTGCTTGAGACTAAGTAAAGTTTAGCTTAAAGTGAAAGCACTCTTGTGTTGTCCTGTTTCTGCCAGCCATCTATCAGTAGGACGGCCGTGTCTCCCCTGATTTATTTCCTGACACCACCTCGCACTGAGTAAAAGTTACCAAGAGCTTTGGGTTGAAAGAAGCCCGGGTAACACCACTATCTAATCTTCTTCTTCTTCGGCTATCCCTCAGTGAGAGGATGATGTCTGCCAATGGGGTTCATTGGCGAGTTTTTAAGTGGCTGAGGAACCCAATTTATGCCCTGCAGATTTTCCCACAGAAGTGACAGGTGTAATCTTGGAGGAGACATAGTTGTTGGCTGGACTGTTGTGCCCTTTCTTTCCTCCTTTGTCGCTTCTCTGTCTCATGAGCACCCTGTAGCTCAAGTGTTACAAAACTGAAAATTCAGGGTTCAAGCTCTGAAAATGATGCATGATGGTGGGAGCATTACAGTTGCAATTTGTCCTTATCTTTTTTCCTTTAAAAGTTAATAAAAAGGGGATAAAAAGTAAATCAGTTTATGTAGGTGCTCAATGTTCTGAATTTAGAAACCCCTTTTGTGTTAATAAAATAGCTGCAAAGAAGCCAGAAGTGACTCCTTTACTATAATACCCAGGGAGGAAGGAATCAAACACTGCTCTCTAAAAAATCTGCAAAGCCGTTACCTCACCCCCTGTCAAATCTCTGCTTAAAACGCACCTTTGCCATGACACCCACCATTCACCCCACAATGGCTAGGCAGTGCGTGCTGACACCAACTTCTTATTCCGTTAATTTGGATTGTGTCCCCATTTACCGGGTCCTCCCCACCTTTGTTTTCTCCACCTCCCAGCTTTTTGTGCCAGGAACTGGTATTTGTTTGTATAGGACGTAGCACACAGGGACCCCAATTCTTTATCAGGGCCTTTAGCCACTTCTGCAATAGAAATAACAGCTGTACTGAAACAGGCCCCTCTGTTGACTTAGATTCCGGGAGGCTTTTTTTCTTTTTCTTTTTTACTCCCACGCATTCTCATTCACGGTATTCCATTCAGTCCGTTACAATGTGTTGCTTGTATATCCAGCTGCCAGTCAGGAGCTCCATGAGCATACCTGTCAGATCCAACTGCACACACTCCAAATTTAAAGGAGGAAATTGGAATGGCTAATTCAGTTTAGTGCATGTGAAAGCTGCCGCATTTCGTCCCTGAGGAATCTCAGCCTTCTATTCACGCAGTGCTACCATTCCCACACTGCGCTGCCAATGGGCCTTAGTCCTGCTCTGAAGCACCTCTATGACTACAGCTACACTGCAGCGGGAGGTACAATTTCCAGCTCGGGCAGACATACTTGCACTAGCTTTGATCTAGCCAGTGTGCTAAAAATAGCAGTGTAGCCGTAGCTGCATGGGCCCCCCACCTGTGTACCCAGCCTCACAGATGGGATTGTCCTTGGAGCAGCTAGCCTATGCTGCTGCCTGCACGTCTCAGCTACGCTGCCATTTGTATCATGTTAGTTTGGTCAAAGTTGGCGCATGCATATCTCCACAAGCTGCAAATTACAGCTCCAGCTGTCATGTGGCCATACCCTAAGAGAACAGAACAGTCTCCAAGCCTTGCAGCTGAGACTACCAACAAGGTGGCCAGTTCTGATGGTGGCTTTCACATACTGGATCCTTGTCCATCAGCAACTGAATAGAATCCGCTTGCTCATTTCTCGTGGACCAACAAAGAGCTGTCAGACAGGAACAACTTCCAGCCGTGACCAGCCCACGCTGGATTTTCACCTCTAGCTTGCAGGTTCAAGGATCTCTGACCCATTATCAATTCCTCTTCTCCATAACGAGGTTTCTGAGAAGAAAATATTGCAAGGCCCCTGCTTCTCCAGATAAGTCAAAGGGCAAAATTATGCCTCGAGCATCACACAGTGGTCTGCTGGGGTGGTGAAGGCGTGTTACTCCTACTGTATATCGTGCCAGGGTCAATCCTGGTGCATACCTCTTCTGTTGCATATTTTCTAGGCTAGGGGTTCTCAGACTTCATTGTACCATGACCCCCTTCTGAAAACAAAAATTAGTGACTCCAAGAGGCAGGACCGAAACCTGAGCCCACCCAAGCCCTACCACCCTGGGCAGGGGAGGGAGGGGCAAAGCCTGAAGCCCGAGCCCCACCACCCAAGGCTGAAGATCTTGGCTTTGGCCCTTTGGAGTCATGACCCACAGTTTGAGAACCACTGTTCTAGCCCACTGAAGAGGAAACAGGACACTCTCCTCAATGGACACCAGGAGGATGAGGCTTGGGGAATAATCTTCTCTAGCAGTGCAGTTGAAGGAAGGATTTAGCCCTAACTAATTACTGTTGCAAGGAATTTTTTTCACCCATTTTAAATGATGCTGCCAGTCGAGCTCTAGTTTGTACATATAATTACACGCTCCAATTCTGCTATACACATTTTCCAAGAACCTCAGCTCAGGGGCCATGTGTGCCCAAACAAGGCTGCAGGTGCAAATCATTTGCATACTTTATTTTTATGCAGTTTATGCCAAAAATAGTATTTACTGGCCAGATTCATCAGGGTATTCTAGTCTAGCTACTTTGTGCTGCCCTGATGATACAAAGCAATTGCAAGTCCAGCTTAACGGGCCACTTGAATGAGGGCTACAACTTCTCTGTGTCACCAGAGCAGTGCGGTGTAGCTGGTACATAGAGCTGATCATTGGCTTGCATGCCTCAAACTCTCACAAATGGATTTTGTGAGTGTAAATACTACCAACAGTGCACACAGATGATTGAAAACACAAAGCTACCAATACTCCAGTCCTGCGTGTTTTAAAAATGTGGCCCTTGATAGCCATGAAATGACTCAACTGTGCAGGAATTTATTTTTGACTTGTAAATTTTCCAAATAATTTGCCAAATGTCTCACTTTTGACTAAAGATGGGTAAATAAATGCTGTGGGACATGCAGAGATTAATATATGTGCAGTTTAAGGGATAAGCCCTGGAACAAATTATGTCATCAGGGCTAGCTTTTGGGCCTATATGACCATTACAACTTCTTGTTCCATCTGGTATTTGGATCTTACATTTCGTAGCCAGACCAAAGCTCAGGATCATGAAAAATTCATGCAAGCAAAACATCTATTACATCCTTCATTGTAATAGTTCACAATAGGTAATATACTCAGGCTCAACCCTTGCTGCTCTTAGGAGCAGGAAAATATACTGGAATAGACTTTCCCTGTAATATGCCGTAATATCACATGAGCACTGATGGGAATTATGGATGTACAGCAGAAGTGCAGACTTTTGAACATATTCACAGTGTGCTCCCCATTTCGATTTGTCACTTGTAGTGCCTGTCAGGGCAGGATTTGGCCAATAGGGTTTTAAAGCCATTGACATGTCTCTTTTAGTTTTGGCAACTGCAGTTGTCTGTGCAAGTCTTATTTCTAAAATTCTTGGGCTTTGTCCTAATCCTGTGTCAGGCCTTGTCCTATCAGCAAGTCACACTGGACCATGTGGGAGAAAGGCTGTGGATTGGAAAGAATGTTCACTGGGGTTTCGCTACACCCCAGAACAGGGAAAAGCTAAAGTTGTATAAGCTATAAAGCTGAAATACATCATAATTCCTAGATCTTGTAAAGTGTTTTACACTCATAGATCTCAAAACCCTTTGCAAAGGAGGGGAAGTATCATTATTTCAATTTTACAGATTGGGACATTGAGGCACAGAGCAGTGAAGTAACTTGCCCAAGGCCACCCCACAGATCAGTGGCAGAACCTGGGAATAGAACCATGAAAGGTTAGAAGGGGTGAACATTCTCCTGTGTAGGGCCTCAATTCTGTTCTAAATTACACCAATGTAAATCCAGGGTAATTCCATTAATTTGCAACAGTAAATGCGAGCTGAATTCCAGTGTAGGATTGGGATTTAAGTCTCAATTGGCATTACACAACAAGATATGTACATATCACAGATGTAATTGTGACTAAAGATGCGCACACTATTTCACAGAATAAGTCCATGCTTTGATCTGTTTATCTCTACCAGTACATTTTCACTCAGTATGGATTTTGCAGTTTTGCAAGTTAAGTTAATGAAGGTAATAAAATCATCCATTTCAGGACCCTTGCTGATTGGCTGCAAAAGGCTAAAGAAGGAATTTTCCTTCATTAACACTCATTTCCTTCATTGCCCAATGGAGCTGATCTTCTTTGGGGAAGATTGATCTTCTGCTGGAGTATAATATATTAGCCACAGTCAGAGGTAAGAAACCACACTAGACAAACTAATGATCTGATCTAGTGAAGCAAATCCTGTATTTGAGTGGCAATTCAAATTTCACTTCTAGATCTACTTTACATTCAGTTTGGTTGCCACATTTCCTCACTTGAACAGGGTATGTTTTGTTATTAGTGACTATAAACCCTAATCATTCTTTGCAGCAGTTCCTCTAGAATAGCCTAGTAATCATGAGGTTAGAGAAACACTGTTTTAAAGATGTAGTAAGAACTTGGACCTCAGCACAAGCAGTAAAACACTTCTAGCATCGGAAGGATTAATGTATAGTCATTCTCCCACAAAAATGGCATGACTGCATAGCATATGCATTAGCACATTAAAACCACAGAATAGAAATGGTAATACATCATCACATTGCCATGTTACTAGCATGAACTTTGGGCGTCATTCCCTA
Source organism: Lepidochelys olivacea (assembly GCF_965140295.1). Taxonomy (NCBI): domain Eukaryota; kingdom Metazoa; phylum Chordata; order Testudines; family Cheloniidae; genus Lepidochelys; species Lepidochelys olivacea. Next base: position 16,161,378 of record NC_140412.1, read on the forward strand.
TGCTAAGTAGTCATCCAGATTAAAAGAGGAGTGGGGAAGAAATAGCTGGCATGCAGAAATCTACTTCGCTAAAAGTTTCTTTTTTAACTTTTCTTCTGAAAACAAAGGCAACATTGTGGAAACTTTGTAAAATGTATGGCCCCATCCAGCAAGGTGCTCCAGCATGAGTTTGTGTCTTCAGTGGGAATTATGCATGTGCACAAGTGATTTGCTGAACTGCAACCTAAATGAGCATGGGCTTTTCGTGTTGCTTATGCAAGCATACGAAATAATGGCAAGTGAAACATTCTTTATGGCAATGTTCTCTCAAAGGCCTTTCCTACTCTGAGGAGTGTTCTCACTAAGGCCCTGACCAGCAGCTTGAGGGAGGAGCCCTTTGACCGACAGAATCTTATCATTTTCCATGGGTTACACATGGGTGCAGGCATCTGTCCACAGGACTCACTGTAGAATCTGACCGTATGGCCACATGTAACTTGGATTTTTTCTGATAACAAAAGTGGGAAATTTTATCACTGGATGAACTTCGGCCATGGTAGCAATGGTGGGAGCGCTAGTGTAGGCAGGAATCAAGGTGGCTGTTGCCATTTTCTGTGCATGGCTGCCAGGGTCAAAGTAAGGGAGAGTGGGAAGGGAGAATGGGTAGGGAGAGCAGAGAGACAGCTCCCCTTCTTCTTTGGCTGGTGTGTTGAGAACTCTCCCTTCCTGTCTCAAACTTTGTTATTAACCAATGTGTGTCATCTAATTGCTCAGAGCACAACTACATTCATAGATTTTAAGGTCACAAGGAACCATTAGATCATCTAGTCTGACCTCCTATATAACTTGTGGTTGGCTAAAGAAGATCTTGCAGACAGCCATCCAAGTGATGGAGAAGCCACCCCTTCCCTTGGGTTGTTTGTTCCAATGGTTAAGTACCCTCACTGTTAAAAATGTGTGCCTTATTTCTAATTTGAATTTGTCTGGTTTTAACTTCCAGCCATTGTTTTTTGTTATACCTTTCCTCACTAGGGTAAGGAGCCCTTTAGAACATGGTATTTTCTTCCAAAAAGATATTTTTACACTGTAATCAAGCCACCTTTCTGCTAAGGTAAACAGATTTTGCTCCTTACATCTCTCACTATAAGGCATTTTTTCCAGTCTATGAATCATATTTATGGCTCTTCTCTGCACCCTCTCAAGTTTTTCAGAAGCCTTTTTAAAATGTGGTCACCAGATCTGGACACAGTATTCTACTGTCCAGCTTTCCAATGCATTATATAGAGTTTAAAAATTCACAGCCCTATTTCTACTTACTACTCCCTTCTTTATACATTTAAGTATCACATTAGCCCATTTTGCCACCACATTATACTGGGAGCTCATGTTCAGTTGTTTGGCCATAATGACCCCTAAATCCTTTTCAGAGTTAGCGCTTTCCAGGATACAGTCCCACATTCTGTAGGTATGGCCTGATATTCTTTGAACCTAGATGTATGACCATGCATCTGACTGTATTAAAATGCATGTTATTTGAGTGGGTCCAGTTTAGCAAGTGACCTGCCCTCACCATTTTTTAACTCTGCCAATTTTGATGTCATCCTCAAATTTTGATAAGCAGTGATTGTATATTTACTTCCAGGTTATGGATGAAAATATTGAACAGAATGGGCCTACTTTCCATCTCTAGAACTCCGCTGGAAACACCCCCATTAGACAACTGCTTTCTGACTTCTGTCATGTAGCCAGTTTTTAATCCATTTAATGTGTGCATCGTTAATAGTATACAGTGCCAAATTTTTAATCAGAGTGTCAGAGGTACTAAGTCAAACACCGTACAAAAGTCTAAGTATATCTATGACGTTATCTTTATCAACCGAACCTTTTATCACATCAAAACAAAACAAAAACAAAAAAACCTCAGGCTTCTTTGACAAGATCTATTTTCCACATAATGATGCTGGCTGGCAATTATATTCCCATTCTTTAGTGATTGAATCCCAAATCAGCTTTTCCATTATTTTACCCAGGATTGATATTAAACTAACTGGCTTATAGTTACCTGGGTCATTTTGCATGCCTGTTTGATTACTGGCATAATATTAGCATTCTTTCAGTCCCCTGAAATTTCCTCGGTATTCCAAGATTTAATAAAAAATAACATCAGCTGGACAGAGAACTCCTCAGCCAGATCTTTTTGGACTCTGGGTTCAAGTTATCCAGGTCCACTGATTTAAATATGGTATTTAACATCCACCTTAGTTACAAACAGACTGGAAAGTAGTTCATCATCCTCGTGAATGTCCCACGATACCCATATATCATCCTACTTCTTTCCAAATACGGAAAAGAAATAGTCTTTTAACATTTCTGCCTTTTCTGTATCATTAATCATGTTACCATCTTTTCTGCAACATTATTAATAATGTTACATCTCCATCTAGTAGTGGGCCTACAAAATCTTTGGAATAAAAGAAATCCTAAAAATATGTAAAAAAACTCCTTATTGATCCTCCAACCCAGGGTCTTCCCTGATGTCTAGCTTCTCTTATCAATTTTCTACTCCTCATAACTTCTAATTTATATTGATTGCTACCTACTTTCCCTTTTGTGCCATTTGTTTATATATATAATTTCTAATTGTTGCTTTCACTTTCCTACTTAATTAGCATGGGCTTTTAACCAAAGAGGTCTTGTTTCAGAATTGTGAAATCATGGCTTTTTGGCCACCTAATAAACTCTTCTTAAACAACTCCCCATTTTCATTCACATTTTTTTGTCTTAATTTTTATGGGACACAGTATTTCCCAGGCACGTGGTTGCCAGCAGCCAGTATGCATTTACACTATCACCATTACTACTACTGAGAGAGCTAAGCTGGTGGCAGCAACAGTGAGAAACATAAGCAAGAGTTTCTTAATGTAGAGAAGACCTATCACAGTAGAAGCCAATGTCATTTCCATTAATTTATCTGTGCAATTTCCAAAGGAGACAGAGAGGGAAAAAGCAGCCACCTAAAGGTCTCAGGATTACACTGGCCAGTGCATAGGGCACTATACTGGTTGTCAGGAGACCTGAGTTCTGTTCACACTGACTTGCTGTGTAACCTTCAGCAAGTCATTTCACTTCTGTTTCCCCACCCACCTTTACCTGTTTCTGTTGACAGCTTTGTGGGCCAGGGGCTGCCTCTCACCGTGTGTCTATGCAGTGCCTAGTATTATGGGGCCTCAAGGTGCTACTGTTGTACAAATAATACTTATATGCAAATAACAATGCTAAAAGAAATCTAGGAATGTCAGTTTTGCCCTTGCCCATTCAAGTTTAATTCTGCCTCCTTGTGCATCCATCCTTGGCACTGAATGAAGCAGGAATCCAGAGGGAAAAAACTATGTAATCATGTGTAATTGAAAAAAAAAATGGTATCATAATGCATATGCACAAGGGCCAAACTCAGAGACAACCATAAATCTAGCATTTTCACCTATCTCGTGCTTCATTTGCAACCTAAATAACCTTCTTTTAATATAGGCTTTTTATATGCAATTTCCTTGGGTTATTTTCAAGGGGAAAAAAATCTGATATGTACAACAATCCTCTGCCCCCCACCATGCATCAGCATGGTCTGAAGCCTGAAGCTCCCCTGCCACAGGACAGACTGGGGGGAGGGATAGCTCAGTGGTTTGAGCATTGGCCTGCTAAACCCAGGGTTGTGAGTTCAATCCTTGAAGGGGCCATTTAGGGATCTGAGGCAAAAATTTGGGATTGGCCCTGCTTTGAACAGGGGGTTGGACTAGATGACCTCCTGAGGTCCCTTCCAACCCTGATATTCTATGATTCTATGACTGCTACCACTTGAGCTATAGGACTAAGGTTAGCTGACTGCAGGAAATGGCTGTTATCCAGGTGGAAAATGAACCATCAGGTGCATGGGAATTTACTGGGAGAGCCAGCCTGGCCTAGCTCTTCCACCCCCCCTCTACAACTTCAACTGCTTCTGTGGCTCCCAATCATTTCCAGTGTGCTGCTGCTCCTGAGGCAGTAGGGTGGGCCCAGTTTGTTAGAACATTCATGTTCAGATTGCCAGCATTTCTCTGAGGAACACAAATGAGAAAAGGGAAATGGTGATTTTTAACAGCTTATGACTCAGCTAAACTTGAATGGAATTTCAAGCATAAAGAAAAGGTACTTCTCTGGCCCCAGGGCTTTCTCCATATTTCAAAGTCCTGCAGCAAACAATAGATGTGTTAGAGCTTCTAAATACAGGAGACGCTACAATTCCCCTAAAATAATAATAGCTGCCGGTCCAGGTAAATATCTCTATTTACTTACTTTCTTATGTTGAACGCCCATCACCATAGTATCTGAGCACACTGTATTTAGCAGGTGTAAATGCAATGTAGATAGCTTCGGAGAAGAGAAGAGAAGAGGGAAAATGTAATTCCCTGGCTGGGAGGTTGTTGAACATTGAGGCCCAGGAACAGCAAGTTTAGAGACGAGAGGATTATTTCTTGGCTACTCACCCACCTCTTCCATAAATCAATCACTAGTTGATTCTTTGAAAGCCAAGTGTCCCCAGAAGCCCTGTGATGTGTTGGAGCGCTCTTTAGGAAACTATTAGACACTCTGGTTCCACAGTCATTCAAAGGAATTATAGATAGAGCTTTTGTATAGGAAATCTAAACTCATGGATACATTTTGACCACACTCAGTGTTTCTGTAAACAGGACTTGGCCTGAAGTCATTGGAACAAACTATCTCTTGGAAGTTCTGTCCAGCAACTGTAAACAGTATATCATCTCCTGAGGATATCTTGATCCTGTTTAAGCTTTGCTCACAGGCCACTTCATATGTTATACATTACTCCTGGGAATCTCCCACTATTACTTTGATGAGGTGATATTGTTGCATGTGGCTGGATGGATGGAACACATCTTTGTTAACTGCCCCATTTAGCAGGGATAGTCCCTATTTGAGTATTATACTTGCCCTCTCCACCCTCCTCATTACAGAATCACACCATGACTGAACTGGCATCTAGGGTCACAGTGATCCCAACAGTGATGAGTGTAGTAAAGCCTTCCCATAAGATCTACTGCCTTGTTGGTGTCCAGGGCTATGGCCTTGAGAGGAGGATTTTGTCTTTATTCTCTGCTTCTCTCAAAGCATTCAGGGCCAATATTTTCAGGTTTGGGTGCTGCAAATGAGACAACTAAATCCATGTTTAACATATCTAAATAACTTGGTTGGTTTTGCACTGAGCAGTCACATCTTGCATCAAGAATATACGTCCATAAAAGGTAATAGTACCTTAGAAATCCCTGAAAACCTCCAAGGGTAAAAAAATCCAAATGTTATTATCACTAAACACAATGTGAATATTATCTGAGATACATTTCTTCCCTCTTATGGTCTGCAAGAAGCATCCAGTGCTGTTTGAGTACTACCACTTCTCTTGGAACAAGATCATGGGATGAAACCACAAATCCTATGTTCAAATAATATTGAGAGACTGGCTGTAACCAGTGACACTAAGGAAAAAATCAGAACTAAGGCTTCCAATTCACTCTACATTGCTTAGGTATTGCAGCATATGGTATGTACCACATTTACAATGTAATCACACTAGGTTTGCAGAGCCCCTCGATACACAGGCATTCTAGGCAAGTTAAAAACAGATTTAATCTTAACTCTTGAGTTTTATTATTCCTGTGGGTTTAAACCAAATCCTTCATGCTATTTGAATACTGCATTTTATGTGGTTTAAGCTGGGTTTCTTTTTATAGCAATGTTAAAAAGATCAAAGGAGAAGGGATAAAGAGGGGAAGTTATTGAGCAAATTTATTTGGACCCTTTTTGGTTTTTTGTCTCAGATAATCTGAGGAAAGATGATGGTCTTTTGATTAAGGCATTGGATGGGGACTCAGGTTCCATGGATTCACTATGCAGTTCTGCCACGTGCCCTCAGGCTAGTTGCCCAAGTACATACCCAGGAGGTCTGGGCAGGTTGTACCTCAAGTGGCTAGCCTGAGATGCTGCCCATATTATCCCAGCTACCCTGCTGTTTTGGGGGAGCTAGTGCTTCTGTCTGCCCAACCTGAGAAGCTGGGAGAAGACTTCCGTGTAGATGTACCCACAGTCTCCCTGAGTTCCCAAAAACGGGAGTGGTGATGCTTCTCTGCCTATAGGGGTGTTGTGAGCATAAACTCAATAGTGATCATGAGATGGTGATAGTAGGAACAGTATAAGTACCTAGATAGTGGTTTCCTCAATATGATATTCATATGGTCCCTGACCCAGCAGCAATGGGAATCTTTTCATTTCCTCCAGTGGGTATCAGATCATGCTGATAAAAGAATGACACATCTTACCTTTGTTTGCAAGCTCTTTGGCACAGGGATCATCGTTTTGTTCTGTGTTTGTTCAGCCCCTAGTGCAACGGGGTCCTCACCCATAACTCGGGTTGTAGACATTACCACAATGCAAATAACAACAACAACAGGAGCACGCTCTCTCCGTTATCCCAAGTGGAGTGTTCAAAAGGTAGTGTTATATTTTGAAGTCATGTTGCTGAGGGAGAACACCTTAGTTTGGCAGCCTGCTTCTGGCAGGAGTACGGATTTTCTATTATTTCCAATGTACTTTTGGGTGAGGCAGGTTCTTCTCGGCTAACAGCCCTATCTTTGTATGGGAGTTTCTAGGACATCACTCACTACACAGAGAGTGAAGAGAGAAGCTTGAATGGTTAACTGGACAAACTGCCTTGCTTTAGTAAATGCACTGGAGAAGATACTGTAGGGACCATCCAACACTAGCCCCAGGAAATGAGGTCTATGACTTTCTAAGAAGTCCCTGCCATGTCTAAGTTTTGTTCATCTCTAATTTCTTATTCAAGATCCATATAGTATCCTACTAATAAAGTGATGAGTATACAACAAAGGTTGGCCCATGCCTCTGTGGTCTCCCGACAGAGGTCTTCTGACAAATAGGGGCTGTATCTCCTTAGTAGCCAAAACCAACAATTGCCCCAAGAAGCACTGCTCCCAGACCCCGCTCCCAAGCAGAATTTTAAGCATCCCTGTTATGTCTAAGGTCTATCTACTCTCTCTGTGGGTGGCTTTGCCTTGCATATTTTCCTCCGAGCCTTGACTCAAAAGGGTCAAGTTCAGAGGGAGCTTTAGACTCACAGGAATCCAGGAAGCTCAGAGTTTGTCAGAAACCAAATGTCATTCCATAGTAATCTGAGGGTTTACAAGATGTACAGTAAAGTGAAGGCAGTGGCCAACAGCAGATGCATTCATTTAACCCAGCATTTTGTCACTCAGGAAATCCCACTGAGGAGACGACGTTGCAGCTCAGCAGCAGAATGGGTAATTCAGGTTTTTCCTCCACAGCTACCAACCCTGGCATAATTGCAAAGCATTTTTTTCTCTTTCCTCCTTCATCCTTCAGAAAAGGGTATTGGATACTATTCTCGGAGGGAGGATGGAATATCTGTTGTGTCAAAAGAGGGGCCTGTGCATTGACTCAGAGTTGGTCTTTCGAGTGTAACTTTATGTAACTGTCATCTTGAAACATTTTACAGCCATTCCTCAAACAGGACAGTCTCGGTTTATACAATGAAGCTTGTGGTGCTGAAATATTTTGCATTGTGGGATTTACAACCTCTCTTCTTTCAGGGAAAGATTTAATAAAAGTCCTTGGCTCATAAGGGCCCACACAACCTTGGGGGGGAGCCATGCAGAGTTTTGTACTGAATGAGGCCTTTACTATATAATGTTGACTGAGATTTCTGAAGGTCTTCCCAGTGAACTGGGTTTAGGTGACTGAATAGGGGCTTCAGCTTCAAACCTAGGATCTGGAGGTGGGGTCCATTTTAAAGATTAGGGCTATTTGCAAGATTCAAATCTGGACCTGGGTTTTTGAACACCTCTAATGTACTGTCATGTCTCTAGCTTTAGGATCATATTTCTGTTCTCCTGTAGCTATCGGGCAGAGTTATCAGAAAACCTGCCTCTGCAGGCAGGGATCTCAACGTATGTATTATGAACAAAAGATACATTGGTGTTTGTAATGGAGCTTTTAGCTCTCTGGTGTTGTTTCCTCAGTTTCCTCACTGGCCCTCCGTTTCTCTTCCAGGTCCTACTCTCCCCATGTGGTCACTTGGCTCTCCAGCCATTGCAAAAGGCCACCCCTTCTGGGGTACAACCAACCTCCTAACACAAACAATGTCCTTAATCATTCCCAGCCTTAATAGCCCTCCCCAGTCTCAACAGCCCTTCCTTGGTCTACCCCAAGCTACAGTCTTCACCCCGTTGAGTCCGGGCTGCCGCAGGACTCATTTTATCTCCCCAGGCTAAGCAGTCCTGCAATCCTTCCCTCTGCCCATAGGGTTTTTCATCACAACCACTTAGTGACATAATAGGGGAACCTAGCTCCTGCCCTAAATGCAAGGCTTCCCTGCTTGACAATTGCTAGGGCCACTTCCCGCTACTGCATATCAAAATCCTCCCTCTTCTCCAGGGCTCACCAAAGAGGCCTCTCTCTATAGCCACTCTCACCCATCCATAGGGTTCCCTCTTCTCACCCCGACCTCCTCACAGACCCTTTTCAGCCTTTTTCTGACCTCCCTCCCCTACCCCACTAAGCCAGGTCTTGCTTTTTCCATGGTCTTTGTCAACATGAGCGTTATATCGTCCTGAACTCAGTCACGTGTTCCCTATGCCTTACAAATAATCAAGATATTTAATCTTACTCTACTGACATTTTATGGTGAGGTTTCATTCCCCTTTCTGGACTAAAAGAAGTCAAACTGAATCATACTTGTGAAACCAACAACCTCACAGCAGCTGGAGGAGCCCTGGCCGAACCGCCCCAAGCACTGGCCTGCCCACCCCAGCCACCCCCAGCTGCCAGCCAGCTGTGTGGGCTGGCCTGAGCCACCCCAAGCCACCCGTTGCCCCGGGCTACTATCTGACCACTGGCCGGCCCGAGCCACCAGCTGGCTGAGCTCCAAGCTTCAGGCCACCAGCCCGAGCTGAGCCCCCGCCAGCTTCTGGGGAGCAGGGAGCAAGGGTGGGACCTCAGGGCAGAGCATGGGCAGGGCCACGGCCTGAGTTAGGGGAGATTTAGCCTCTCCTGGACTATCATACCTGCCGCCCACAGGGATTGTGTTAGTTCCTCTTAGTCGCCTATGCCCAACAGTGGGCTGGAATGTGTCACAACCAACCAAAAGGAAGAAGAAAAACATTATATTAATGCAGAAAATGTAAATTTCAGTGAGATTCTTTCCATTAGTGTAAATAACTCTTCTGATAACCTCAGCCTCCGGAATCGACATTTCTGACATTTACACTAAAAGTGAGGGGACATAGTAACTTTGGGACTAAACTGAGCAATGCCCTTCAAAATAAGTAACATTTGAGAGGCATAACTGCATGTGGATTTATACCCAAAGTGCACAAGTGGCACCTCTAAGAGTAGCCGCCAGGAACAATGGATACTAACTCCTGCCAGGTGGGAGGAGCCAAGGAAGTATCATGCCAGCGCTCCTTCACATTGCAGCTTTAGCACAATGTTCAGACAAACTAAGGATCAGCTCTGTTTTCTTTATTTTTTTACATTGTGAAGTTATTGTTTGGTGGGAGTGGGATGCAGACCATTTTATTGCTCCCATTCTTGGATTTTTTTGGGCAAGGTACTGATCTTGTTGTTTGGTATTGGCATCCTTTCAGGGAACAGCTTTTTCAGACCAAAGCAGGACTCTGTTTTCTTTCTGGTCTTCAGATTATAAATTCCTCCTTCCAGTCCCCACTGAGAATTCCTTTTGCTCAGTTATTATTATTAATTATTTGTGTTGTGCTAGCATGCCTAGAAGCTTCAGTCACGGACCAGGACCCGATTATGCTAGGCACTGTACAGACACAGATCAAAAAGATGGCCACCTTTGCAAAGAGCTAAACAAGTAATCATTCCATCATTGCTCTGCACCACAGGCCTCATTCACATTTTAATATTCCATTATTTGTTTCAAAAATCCCCTGAGGAGCTATCAATATGTATACTTCACAATAAGCACACCTCGGGACCTTTCACTGATGGTCCTCTTGTTCCCCTGTGACATCCTCAGAATTGCCAGTCCTACATACTCAAAATCATGAGTCAGGCCCAAACACATCATGAGATTGGTTTAAAATTTATGAGATTTAAAAAAAATAAACAAGCCCTCTCCTCATCCCCAGCATTTCAAGTTTTTTTCATTTGCCTTCTGGTTTGGGGGGGTCTAAGGTTCATGTTTTGAAGTTTCTCTTCACAGACATGAGGGCTAGAAATGTATGTTTATTTTCAAAGAAAGCACAGAACCTCACAGTTACCTGACTCCAGGAGCTGGGGTTTTTAAGAAAAACTCCAAATATCAAGATGTTTGCAATGACATGGTGGGAGCTAAAAATACTTCACCCTTTCCCCTAACATTTGTAGAGTCATCCATTGCAATATTAAGTCTAACAGATGATCCATCCTGTCCAGGTGCTAAGCCCTTTTTGTGAACTGCGAAGTGCCCTCAACCAGCATCACATGGAAGTCACTGAGCTCCTTGCAGTATAGAGTCCTCAGGGTGAGATTCACCTATGTGCAAAGTGTCAGCACTAGGAAAGGTCTCAAAATAGGGCCACATTGAGATGTAAACAATGCATAGATTTAGGACTGGCCCTCCATCACAGGGCTGAATTTCACTCTTGTATAGCAGTCTGTATGGGCCTATAAAAATTGTGAGTGGGACTGTATAATGGGGTTGCTTGTGATGGTGGGGGGCAGGGATTGGCAGCCCAGGTGCGGGGGTCCTTTCTGGTTTATGTCTTATGTTCCTAAAATCTCATGCTTCAGGGCTCCAGCCAGTCACCTGCAGGGGTCAGGAATTTAGATGGGATTGGTCCTGCTCTGGGCAGGGGTTTGGACTAGATGGCCTCCAGCGGTCCCTTCCAACTCTGTTATTCTATGATTCTTTTTTTTGTTTCGTTCCTCTGAAGCACCAGAGATGGCCACAGCTGGAGATGGGATACTGGTCAGGGTGGGCCAGTGCACTGAGGTGGCACCAAACAGTCTTTTAGGTGTTTGGATGGCTAGTTCTTGCTCACATGCTCAGGCTCTAACTGATGTGGGGTAGGGAAGAAACTTCCCCTCAGGTCAGATTTGGCAGTGATTTTTGGGTGCTTTTCACCTTCCTCTGCAGCATGGGGTACAGGTCACATGTTGCGATCTTCTGAGGATTTGTCTCATAGTTATTTCCCTACGATTGTAGGGGCCTCGGGTATCGGTGCACCTCAGTCTCTCCTATTCTCTGTGTAACCACGACTCTCACCTCCAGAGTGCCTCCTAGTGTCTGAGTGCAATGTTGCAGGGGTTCTCACTTTAGAGACCCCTTTAGTTGTTCTGGTGCCACAACAATCTGTCATTGTATATGGCCTAGCCCTCCAGCCAGATAACAGCTAAGTCCCTTCCCCTTCCAAGGATCAAAAGAAAAGTCCCCACTAGGAAACTTCAAAGTCTAATGGCTTTTGAGCCCAGTCCTCAACCTCCATCAGGGGCCCCGTGATATTTGGCCTTTTCTCCTTCTGAGGCCCGTACCTTCCCTCTTGGTCTTTTTTTTTTTTTTTTTTTTGTGTTGGTGAGTATCTGAGTGTCTGTTGTGGGGACAGTTTGACCATGGGCTTGATTGGTTGTTTGTTTGAAAAGTGTGAATTAGGAGTGCTTTGTTCCAGGTGAGCCTTGAGTGGGCCTGACTGTTATAAAAAGCCAGTCAGCTGTGAACCAGCTGAGCGGTGAACAGCAGAGAGGCTAACAGAGGGAGTTTGCCTGGGGAGAGCCTACTGAGGCTTACATCTTGCCGGCTTCTCTGAGTAGTTACTACAACTCCTGAGGAAGCTCGTAGAAGGAAGGTAATATGGATGGGGAGCGTTCAGCTGTTGTGACCTGCACTGGATGTGCCATGTTTGTCTTTCTTCCACAGGACAGAAGTGACTTTGTCTGTACAAAGTGCAAGCTGGTCTCCGTATTGGAAGAGAAGGTTCAAGGTCTGGAGAAACAAGTATCGACCCTGTGTTGCATAAGAGAAACTGACAATTTCCTGGACAGACATCAGGATATGCTTCTACAGGCACAATGTTCTGAAGATTCAGAGCAGGCTGCACTGCGGGGACAGGAGGACGGTGAAGAAATTTGGCAGCATGTGACCTCCAGAAGAAGAAAGGGGAGTGTCCATGTACCAGCAGTGCAGATACAGGTAAGCAACCGTTTTCATGTTCTCTCCACAGGTACTAATGCAGAGAGTGGACTAGATGATACATCTGAGGGAAGGGAACAGAAGGAGACTCCGCCGTTGGGAAGGCATGAGATGCACTGTCCTAGGGATGGGGGTTCCACGACCACCGCTCCCAAGAGAAGGAGGTGGGTGGTGGTGGTCAGGGACTATCTCCTCAGGGGGACTCAGTCATCTATCTGCCGCCCCAACTGAGAAAACAGAGAAGTCTGCTGCTTGCCAGGAGCTAGGATTCACGATGTGATGGAGAGACTGCCGAGACTCATCAAGCCCTTGGATCGCTACCCCTTCCTGCTTCTCCACGTGGGCACCAATGATACTGCCAAGACTGACCTTGAGCAGATCACTGCGGACTACGTGGCTCTGAGAAGAAGGATAAAGGAGTTTGAGGCGCAAGTGGTGTTCTTGTCCATCCTCCCTGTGGAAGGAAAAGGCCCGGCTAGAGACCATCAAATCGTGGAAGTCAACAAATGGCTACGTAGGTGATGTCGGAGAGAAGGCTTTGGATTCTTTGACCATGGGATGGTGTTCCAAGAAGGAGGAGTGCTAGGCAGAGACAGGCTCCACCTAACGAAGAGAGGTAAGAGCATCTTCGCAAGCAGGCTGGCTAATCTAGTGAGGAGGGCTTTAAACTAGGTTCACTGGGGGAAGGAGACCAAAGCCCTGAGGTAAGTGGGGACATGGGATACCGGGAGGAAGCACGAGCAGGAGAACGCGAAAGGGGAGGGTTCCTGCCTCATACTAAGAAAGCAGGACAAACAGCAAGTTATCTCAAGTGCCTATACACAAATGGAAGAAGCCTGGGAAACAAGCAGGGAGAACTGGAAGTCCTGGCACAGTCAAGGAATTATGATGTGATTGGAATAACAGAGACTTGGTGGGAAAACTCACATGACTGGAGTACTGTCATGGATGGATATAAACTGTTCAGGAAGGACAGGCGGGGCAGAAAAGGTGGGGGAGTTGCATTGTACGTAAGGGAGCAGTATGACTGCTCAGAGCTCAAAGTATGAAACTGCAGAAAAACCTGAGTGTCTCTGGATTAAGTTTAGAAGCGTGAGCAACAAGGATGATGTCGTGGTGGGAGTCTGCTATAGACCACCAGATCAGGGGGATGAGGCTTTCTTCCGGTAACTCACGGAAGTTACTAGATCGCAGGCCCTGGTTCTCCTGGGAGACCTCAATCACCCTGATATCTGCTGGGAAAGCAATACGGCGGTGCACAGACAATCCAGGAAGTTTTTGGAAAGGGTAGGGGACAATTTCCTGATGCAAGTGCTGGAGGAACCAACTAGGGGCAGAGCTCTTCTTGACCTGCTACTCACAACCCAGGAAGAATTAGTAGGGGAAGCAAAAGTGGATAGGAACCTGGGAGGCAGTGACCATGAGATGGTAGAGTTCAGGATCCTGACACAAGAAGAAAGGAGAGCAGCAGAATACGGACACTGGACTTCAGAAGAGCAGACTTTGACAACCTCAGGGAACTGATGGGCAGGATCCCCTGGGAGAATAACATCAGGGGGAAAGGAGTCCAGGAGAGCTGGCTGCATTTTAAAGAATCCTTATTGAGGTTACAGGGAAAAACCATCCCAATGTGTAGAAAGAATAGTAAATATGGCAGGCGACCAACTTGGCTTAACATTGAAATCCTTGCTGATCTTCAACACAAAAAAGAAGCTTACAAGAAGTGGAAGATTGGACAAATGACCAGGGATGAATATAAAAATATTGCTCGGGCATGCGGGAGTGAAATCAGAAAGGCCAAATCACACCTGAAGGTGCAGCGAGCAAGAGATGTTAAGAGTAACCAGAAGGGTTTCTTCAGGCATGTTAGCAACAAGAAGAAAGTCAAGGAAAGTGTGGGCCCCTTACTGAATGAGGGAGGCAACCTAGTGACAGAGGATGTGGAAAAAGCTAATGTACTCAATGCTTCTTTTGCCTCTGTCTTCACGAACAAGGTCAGCTCCCAGACTGCTGCACTGGGCAGCACAGCATGGGGAGGAGGTGACCAGCCCTCTGTGGAGATAGAAGTGGTTCGGGACTATTTAGAAAAGCTGGACGAGCACAAGTCCATGGGGCCGGATGCATTGCATCCGAGAGTGCTAAAGGAGTTGGATGTGATTGCAGAGCCATTGGCCATTATCTTTGAAAACTCATGGCGATCGGGGGAGGTCCAGGATGACTGGAAAAAGGCTAATGTAGTGCCCATCTTTAAAAAAGGGAAGGAGGAGGATTCTGGAAACTACAGGACAGTCAGCCTCACCTCAGTCCCTGGAAAAATCATGGAGCAGGTCCTCAAGGAATCAATTCTGAAGCACTTACAGGAGAGGAAAGTGATCAGGAACAGTCAGCATGGATTCACCAAGGACAAGTCATGTCTGACTAATCTAATTGCCTTCTGTGATGAGATAACTGGCTCTGTGGATGAGGGGAAAGCGGTGGACGTGTTGTTCCTTGACTTTAGCAAAGCTTTTGACACGATCTCCCACAGTATTCTTGACAGTAAGTTAAAGAAGTATGGGCTGGATGAATGGACGATAAGGTGGATAGAAAGCTGGCTAGATTGTCGGGCTCAATGGATAGTGATCAGTGGCTCCACGTCTAGTTGGCAGTCGGTATCAAGTGGAGTGCCCCAAGGGTCGGTCCTTGGGCCTGTTTGGTTCAATATCTTCATTAATGATCTGGAGGATGGTGTGGATTACACCCTCAGCAAGTTTGCAGATGACTCTAAACTGGGAGGAGAGGTAGATACGGTGGAGGGTAGGGATAGGATACTGAGGGCCCTAGACAAATTAGAGGATTGGGCCAAAAGAAATCTGATGAGGTTCAACAAGGACAAGTGCAGAGTCCTGCACTTAGGACAGAAGAATCCCATGCACCGCTACAGACTAGGGACCGAATGGCTCAGCAGCAGTTCTGCAGAAAAGGACCTAGGGGCTACAGTGGATGAGAAGCTGGATATGAGTCAACAGTATGCCCTTGTTGCCAAGAAGGCCAATGGCATTTTGGGCTGTATAAGTAGGGGCATTGCCAGCAGATCGAGGGATGTGATCATTCCCTTCTATTCGACATTGGTGAGGCCTCATCTGGAGTACTGTGTCCAGTTTTGGGCGCTACACTACAAGAAGGATGTGGAAAAATTGGAAAACGTCCAGCGGAGGGCAACAAAAGTGATTAGGGGACTGGAATGCATGACTTATGAGGAGAGGCTGAGGGAACTGGGATTGTTTAGTCTGCGGAAGAGAAGAATGAGGGGGGATTTGATAGCAACTTTCAACTACCTGAAAGGGGGTTCCAAAGAGGATGGCTCTAGACTGTTCTCAGTGGTAGCGGATGACAGAACGAGGAGTAATGGTCTCAAGTTGCAGTGGGGGAGGTTTAGGTTGAATATTAGGAAACACTTTTTCACTAGGAGGGTGGTGAAACACTGGAATGCGTTACCTAGGGAGGTGGTGGAATCTCCTTCCTTAGAAGTTTTTAAGGTCAGGCTTGACAAAGCCCTGGCTGGGATGATTTAGTTGGGGATTGGTCCTGCTTTGAGCAGAGGGTTGGACTAGATGACCTCTTGAGGTCCCTTCCAACCCTGATATTCTATCATTCTATGATTCTAAGGGGAGGGGAACTCAGGCCCACCCTCTTCACTGGGTTCCAGCTCAGGGCCCTGTTAGCAAATTAGGACTATTCCTTCAATCCCTCTGCCATTTTCCCTGAACTGCTCCTACCTGTGCCCTGCTTGTTGAGGTTTTTCCCCCAGGTCCCTGGATTCTATTATTCCTGCCTGACGTTACTGTGACCCCTGGAGTCCCTCAGTGACAAGTGGCAAAAGGCACCATGTAACATAACTCACATCAGGCCTGACACCCTCACTGTTGTCACAATCTGTATAGAAAGGGTGTCCTTGAGGTATCATATGCAAACTGGTAACATGCTGGTCATTAATATTATTGCCTGAGGTATATATGGGCAGTGTATAAAGCATGATAGATGTGTGATGGAAATTGTACTTAAAAGATGTTTTGCAAGCAGTGCGTAAGTCCAGACTACCGTAGAGAAAGGAATGATGTTTTACCTGTTTTCTCTGTCTCCCTGTAAACAGAAAGCCAGATAACTCCTCAGAGGATAATGATAAATACATCCATGTAGATGGTAAACAAAGCCATCAAGCTTAACAAGTGCGGGGGCGGAGGGTTGGGGAGCGTGAGGGAGGCTGCTTAATGATCACAGTGGGGGATGGAGGCTACAATCCCAGGTAGCCTTTCTGGCCCTTGAAACAGAGACAACAGATTTTGGAAAATACAAGCTGAAAGGGAAAGCCATTTTGGCACCCATCACTAGGAGGGCCAAAGAGACCAAAGCTCTTGTAATCCTTCAAAGTTAGATCTTTCTGCAAAGCGGGTGAAGTCTCTGAGAACTAACTATAGGTGAAAATCCTGCTTAGGCAAAGATTGTAACTTGCTGAAGTTACTTTTTAGTCACTAGGAAGCGTGTTTTGTGTTGTTTTACTTGTAACCACATTTGTGTCTTCTGTTCTTACTTGTAATCACATAAGCCTGTTCTTTGGGAATACATTTATTCCTGTTTTATTGCAAAACCCCCATCTCTGTGCTGCACATTAAACAGAACTGCAGGTCTTCAGCTAAACAACCAGGCTGGTGGATGCTCTCTCTCTTTGGAGGCAGTGAATTTAATAACTTCTGTGCGTATCCAGTGAGAGGGACTGGACGCTGCAGGGGAGAGGGTTTTGGGGAGACTTAGGACAGGAAGGGCTGTTGGTGTCACCCTGCAAGGAGTAACCAGGCTGGGGAACCCAGGGTGAGGCCACTGTGCTGTGAACAGGCTGCTGGTGTCAGGGCTCTGAGCCAAAGCTGCACAGCACAGAAGCACCCAGGGTTACAGGGCAGGCAGTGACAGACCCCCTTACCGGTCGGGGTAAACCCCCAAGCATCGCAGTTATGACTAACTGTACTTTATTTGTCTCTAAAGCAGCATGCCTGTCACCAGGCTGTGCTTCACCCTAGCTCCAAAACATGCACTGCCATGCCCAGTCTCAGTCAAGGAGGTTTATTTCTTGAACAGAGGTTATCAAATACACAGATAACAGTCTTAACTCAGTCCTTGGCCCCAGGCTTCAGTGCCACCCCTCACAGGGCTTTCTGGCTCTCCAGCTTCCGGCAACTTCCAAGCCTCTATTGGCTCTGCTCCCTTACTGGAGCAACAGCCACAGGGCTGCTTCTCTGAGCCACAGGGACCCACCACAGGAACTAGCTCCTTCCCAGAGTGGCTCTCTCTCCACAGGCCTCCTCCTACCTCAGTCCTTCCTCCACCAACTGCCTTCTAGCCACCCTTTATAAGCCCAGCTGTAGCCCAGCCCTCTTTAATTGGCTGGATTGGGCTCACCTGCTCCAGTCCAGCGGTGCTGGGTGCAGTCTAGCCACAGGGACCAGCTGACAATGATAGCCTAAGTGCTGTACACTTTCATTAACACACAATAATAGTTCTCAGAGTCCTCTGGTTTATATATATATATATATATATATACACACACACACACACACACACACAATAGTTCTATGTTCTGAAACTCAGCAGAGAAAAAAAAAAAAATCTCGGCTGGGATTCCCCACCCAGTTCATCATGGAGTTTGACTATTTCTCTTGTGTATTTCTGAGGTCATCCATCAAATGGGAATGTCTCGCTTAGGGACCAGCTTGAGACCTCTCCTAGGTAACTTCAAGAGAGTAAGACGCCCCTCGCTCCCCTGTGCTGGTTCCGGCATTGCCAGTAGCCACGCAGAGAGAGGACCAGCCCCTGTTTCTCCCACACTCATAATGGTAGGGAGTGGGCAGAGTCTTAGCTCCTTCCCCCCTCCCAAGTCAGTGCTGCTGGCACAGGGTGTGGTCGCTATTGGGACTCAGGGAAACCAGGAGATAAACTGTGCTCCCTACACCATAGCCTGCTGCCTGGTGTGTTTCTGGGGCACTGCAGCTAAGCACTGCTCCACACACAACTACAGCTGACCCCTAATGCACGATGCGTGGTCTTAGTAATGTCTCAGGTCCATTCCTGATGTACTCTGGGTCAGTCAGGTAACCAGTTGTCAAATAGTCATCATGAATGAATGTCTCCTGGCAAAAGACCTCTTTTATATCTACTCTCTCTAATGCAGTTGTTCTAGAAAATCATTATTGGACGCTGAAATGGTACCAGGGCCTTTTATTAGTGGATAACTTGGACTCTTGTAACCTTCCAGTCGACCTAGTGTTGGCTAAACATGGGCTATACAAAAACCCACCTCATCTGTGAGGGTTTCAGGCTACAGTGCCCTTATATTCAATCCCAGGCTCTGACACAGACTTCCTGTATGATCACAGGCAAGTCACTTAGTCTCTCTGTGCCTCAGCTCCTCCTTTGTAAAATGGAGAGAATAATACTTCCTTTGTTTGTTTTAGCTGTTAAGACTGTGAGCTCTTCCAGGGAGAGGTTGTCTCTTACTCTGTATTTGCACAGTTCCTGACAAAATGGGGCTCTGATTTCAATGGGGGCCACTAAGCACTACTGCAGCTAAAATAATCCTCTACTCCAGCTTCCTCCTTACAGAGCAGGGGACAGGTGGGTATTTATGTTCCTCAGATTATGCTTTTAAACGGCAGGTGACATCAGCACCCCCTGGTGGTGGCTTGCTTGGCCTAACCAGCCCTCTATGGGTCTTGTCTAGCCTGACTTCCCCAGACCATTGTCAAGAGAGGGAACTCTCCTTGCTCCTTTCTCCTGGGTCTGCTTCCCAGACTGAGTTCCCTGTTCTGTTTAAGCAGTCCCCTCTGCAGCTAGGATCAGTCATTATAACCATCTCCCTCACGCTCAGCTGGGGGCTTGCAGTCTGGTCACAGGCAAGGCTGAGCCCAGCTTTCCTTAAAGGACCAGCCAACCTGTGACACCACCTATCAGCCTAGATGTAAAAGACAAACCAAAACTACTCAAACAAGGGCACACGTGAGTCTGCCCTTGGGTGACCAGACAGCAAATGTGAAAAATTGGGATGGAGAGTGGGGGGGTAATAGGAGCCTATATAAGAAAAAGACCCAAAAATAGGGACTGTCCCTAGAAAATCGGGACATCTGGTCACCTAGTCTGCCCAGGAATTAGAACTATGCGGGCAGAGGGTTTTGTTCAGTGGACATGTATGGGGGCCTGGGAAGAGAGAAACAAAAGAGAGGCAGGGAAGGATCAGAAAGAAGGCTGAGGGGAGATATGATTGCTCTCTCTAAATATATCAGAGGGATACATACCAGAGAGGGAGAGGAATTATTTAAGCTCAGTACCAATGTGGACACAAGTGTAACCCTTCTGCCCGTCAGAGTTGGCAGCAACAAGGGCCGGGTTCAATATCTAGGGGTTCCATTCCAATAACACAATGCAAACCGGCTCGAGCCCCCACCCAGTGACCTGGGACAAATATATACCACCCCCGCTGGGCGCCTCCAAGAGGCAATACTTCCCCTCTCGCAAGCACATAGTCTGAGTGTAGCAAAAGTCTTTTAATAACAGAGAGAAACAATGTGGCATTATGTTGGGGAAACACCACCAACCAGATTCATAACACAACCCATGAGCAAAAACAACCCCACCCCAGGCAAATTGGGGTATGCCCTTTTCCCTTTGGTTCTTGAGTCCAGCAACCCCAAAAGTCCAATGCCCCAAAAGTCTCTGTCCCTGGTCAGGGCAGCCCCAGAGTTCGAAAGTTTATCGGCGGAGCTTTACCTCCCAACCTGGGTGGAAATGGGACGGGGGTAAGAGGCACCTTACGTGATCTGAAGCTGACCGCCCCATAGCTCCATAGCGGCGCTCCGCTCCGCCAGCCGCCCCACAAAACTCCTTCGCGCAGCTGCACTCCACTCCACCAGCCGCCCCACAAACTCCTTCGCTCAGCTGCGCTCCGCTCCGCCAGCCGCCCCACGAACTCCTTCGCTCAGCTGCGCTCCGCTCCGCCAGCCGCCCCACGAACTCCTTCGCTCAGCTCCACGGCCCCACAAGCAACTCCTGCCATCCACACACTGCTCCGTGTCGAACTGCTTCGCCAGCCGTCCCGCAAACTGCTCCACAATATATCTTCAGGCTCCCCCACTACTTAACACAACACTCAGTGATTTCAGCGCTTAGGTGAATTCAGCTTATAATAGGGGAGCCCCAGTGCTGGTGCACTGTCAGCCCAAAGTGAGCTCAGCAGCCTATAACTAGACTTCTAATGAAATCAAAATTAGCTCTGATATTCCACAGTGGAGAGAGGAGGAAGTGCAATTAGCATGTAACGCCCTCACCAAGGGGCCCATGCCACCAAGTATTAATACTTGTCCCCAGCCTCTCTCCATTCACACAGTTTTGGAACCCATGACCCTTGCCTAGCGAGTGCTACTTAGATGATGGTGAATCCCTCCATCGTAACAAAAGGCCACGTACAGTTCCAAGCACAGTTCCCATAATCAGGGTAATAACAATTTATTCTTCCTGCCCCAATAACAGAGACACTGGGGATCCCACAGCAGCCAAAGTGACCATTTGGGCAGCTATGGTCTCATTCTAGGCGTGGTGGGTGTGCCTATGCAAATGAGATCGGCCCCTGAAGTTCTTTTCCACAACTTGCCACACCTCACCACCAGATGTCAGGGTGGAGCTCATCCTGACACTGCTTACACAAGAACAAATGGATATAAACTGGCCACCAAGAAGTTTAGACTTGAAATTAGATGAAGGTTTCTAACCATCAGAGGAGTGAAGTTCTGGTACAGCCTTCCAAGGGAAGCAGTGGGGGCAAAAGACCTATCTGGCTTCAAGATTAAACTCGATAAGTTTATGGAGGAGATGGTATGATGGGATAACATGATTTTGGCAGTTAATTGATCTTTAACTATTCATGGTAAATAGGCCCAATGGCCTGTGATAGAATGTTAGATGGGGTGGGATATGAGTTACTACAGAGAATTCCTTCCTAGGTATCTGGCTGGTGAATTTGCCCACATGCTCAGGGTTCAGCTGATCGCCATATTGGGGTCAGGAAGGAATTTTCCTCCAGGGCAGATTGGAAGAGGCCCTAGGGGTTTTTTCGCCTTCCTCTGCAGCATGGGGCACAGGTCACTTGCTGGAGGATTCTCTGCACCTTGAAGTCTTTAAATCATGATTTGAGGACTTCAATAGCTCAGACATAGGTGAGAGGTTTATTGCAGGAGTGGGTGGGTGAGATTCAGTGGCCTGCATTGTGCAGGAGGTCAGACTACATTATCATAATGGTCCCTTCTGACCTTAGTATCTATGAGAAAGCCAGACACAACTTAATAACCAGCAAGAGCATCTCACCCCCCCCCCCCAGCACTCCCTAAAAAAGATGAGAAAGAGCACTTGAGCTGAGTGCCAGCTGAAAGGGGCTTTGAGCTGTGAGCAAAGAAACTGTCCTTTGTTGTGTGATTCCTCCTATGTTCAGGGAAATCGGAGACTGTACATTGTAAACAAACAGGGATTGCACAAAGGTACCTGACTCCATTGTCAATTTCTCCTCCTAATGGAAACAACCTGTAGTATCCCGAACTTCGGCTACCTGCTTGGGTCAAGAGGTAACTTACATTATTTTGTATTTTTCATCCTGCAAATCCAGGCTGCCTCAGCACCAAGGGTCCTATTCGATAGGGCTCAAAAGTAAAGAGAAAATGAAATTAATGCTTTTTAGAACATATTACATTGCTGTCTTATGCACAGAAATGTGGCAGTTTTGAAAGGCCAATTTCTTGGGACTTTCCAGGGCTGACAATATGAACTGAGTCCTGTTAGGATATCCCATTTAAAGTAATAAAAACGCTCGCATTTCTAACCCCAAAGGGTCATAAGATACCAGACCTCAAATGTATGAATATTGTCCATTCCTAAGCCCCTTTGTTTTCAGTTTAAACTGATTTTTACAAAAAAAAAAAAATCCTGAGTTTTACAAAAAGTATTATTCAGTTTTTTCTGATTTTCACTCTATCTTTGTATTATTCAAATATATAAAAAAAACTTGTTTTATTAGGAAAATACAGTACATTGCATGAGCTATGTGTATTATGATAATACATTAGTCTGGGCGGATATGCAAAGCTGCCTGTTGAAATAAGGCTGTGTATTAGTCTAGATTAAGATACACACACTAAACAAACAGGCATGCACACAAGCTCTGAAGTGCGTGCACATCTGAACGTACTGATGAAACTCACGCCCACCACATACACATTTCGAGCTGTTAGCAGATAACAGCTTAAAGATCTGACACGCTCAAATGGGAAGAAAACGAAAATCTGTCTCAAAATACATTTCAGAACACAATGAAGTGAGCTGTAGCTCACGAAAGCTCATGCTCAAATAAATTGGTTAGTCTCTAAGGTGCCACAAGTACTCCTTTTCTTTAAGGAAGTATTCGAAAGTTTTAAAAAAACAAAAACAGGAGAAAAGGATAAAGTTGAATGTATCCGCTGCAAATGGTGTGGCCCGATTATTAAATGTAAATATTTATAGGCTAATAGTTCTAAGTCCACAGCAGTGAACTGTTTATTCAAATGAAAAGTTTTATTCGGGGATTAGAGCTTGTCAAGGTTCCTTCCCCACTCTGAACTCTAGGGTACACATGTGGGGACCTGCATGAAAACCTCCTAAGCTTACTTTTACCAGCTTAGGTTAAAACTTCCCCAAGGTACAAATTAATTTTACCCTTTGCCCTTGGAATTTCCACTGCCACCACCAAACTTTAACTGGGTTTACTGGGAAATGTAGTTTGGACACATTGCACCCCACTTCCTGGGGAAGGTTTGGTAAAAATCCTCACCAATTTGCAGAGGTGACCACAGACCCAAACCCTTGGATCTGAGAACAATGAAAAAGCATTCAGTTTTCTTACAAGAAGACTTTTAATAGAAGTAAAGGAATCACCTCTGTAAAATCAGGATGGTAGATACCAAAACATAGAGAATCCCTCAAGGCAAAACCTTAAGTTACAAAAAAGACACACAGACTGGAATAGTCATTCTATTCAGCACAGTTCTTTTCTCAGCCATTTAAAGAAATCATAATCTAACACATACCTAGCTAGATTACTTACTAAAAGTTCTAAGACTCCATTCCTGTTCTGTCCCTGGCAAAAACAGCATACAGAGAGCCACAGACCCTTTGTTTCTCTCCCTCCTCCCAGCTTTTGAAAGTATCTTGTCTCCTCATTGGTCATTTTGGTCAGGTGCCAGCGAGGTTACCTTTAGCTTCTTAACCCTTTACAGGTGAAAGGATTTTTCCTCTGGCCAGGAGAGATTTTAAAGGGGTTTACCCTTCCCTTTATATTTATGACAGAGCTGTATTGTTTTCTTAAACTCAGAGGTGGCATTGTGTTTTCAGTTCTGTTTTAGTTCTGCAGCAAACCACATTGATGAACAGAATTCAAAGCATTAATCTACTGAATACTTCCCCCCCATCTTTCCATCCACCAAAATAAACCCCGATATTAACCCAGAAAAATTAATAGTTTTTGCACTGATGTTCACCTGTTTTTGTTGTTGTGGTAAACACTGACAAATTCCCAGGAAAAAATTAAAGAAATAAAACCTGAAAATGAAGGGCCCTATCCATCCCACACCCAGACCTGTGTATTTTTATGTTGGATTCCGTATTTGGAGGGTGATATGATGAGGATAACTTTTCTATGATTTTTGGCATCTGTTTGAAGCCACATCTGGAATATGAGAACAATATTCTAGTGGAGATGGGAAAATGGGCATCATGCAGGTTAGATGCTCCAAAGTTCATGAGAAGTGCGATTTATCACTTAGATCTCCAGTGATGCTCAAAGACTTCATAGTACCATACAAATAAAATTAACTATATATAATATATATGTAGGAAACAGCTGTTTAATTAGTCTTCTGATCTTTACTGGAATTTGCTCATAATTTAAATCCACTCATGTCAAATAAGCCCTCAGTGGCAATGTGCTGGTGTGATTTATGATAATGCTGAATTGTCTGTAGTAGTAAACAGTTCACAGCTAATCCACAAAAATAATCCTATGTTTAACTAAGAATTTGGAACAAAACCTGATCCAGCAGTGAGAGGCTGCTGTCGGCATTCTGAAATGAGCAGACAGACAGACCTGTCCACCTTGACCAAAATAATTTTTTAAAAGTATTTCTCACTTTGGCCTGCAAAGTTGTTCACAGGTTTCTAAGCCTCAGCCTTTAAACTAGTATAGTCAAACAGCCCATGCCAACAGTTTCTTCCATGCTAAAGAGTGTGTGTATTAGGATTGCGAGGCATCCGGTTTTCGACTGGAAAGCCCGGTTGAAAAGGGACCTTGGTGGCTCTGGCTGTTAAAAGTCCGTTCAGTGGCACAGTGGGGTAAGGCAGGCTCCCTGCCTGCCCTGGCTCTGCACAGCTCCCAGAAGTGGCCAGCATCTTTCTGCGGCCCCTAGGCTCAGGTGCAATCAGGGAAGCTCCTCACACTGCCCCTGCCCTGAGCACCGGCTCCACAGCTCATATTGGTTGGGACCCACGGCCAATAAGAGCTGCAGGGGCAGCACCTGCAGGCATAGGAAGCGCGCATCAGGCAGAGCTGCCTGGCCACGCCAAGGAGCTGGACATGCCGGCTGCTTCTGGGAGCAGAACGGAGCCAGGGCAGGCAGGGAGCCTGCCTTAGCCCCACTGCACCGCCGCCTGGGAGCCGCCTGAGATAAGTGCCGTCCAGCTGGAGCCCACACCCCCACCCACACCCCAACCCTCTGCCCCAGACCAGAACCCCCTCCTGTAGCCTGCACACCCTACCATTCCCCAACCCCCTACCCCAGTCCTGCTGCCCACCCCATACCCAAATCCCCTCCAGGATCCTGCACCCCCTTCTGCACCCCAACCCCCTGCCCCAGCCCTGAGCCCTCTCCCGCACCAAAAATCCCTCCCAGAGTCTGCACCCCAAGCCCCTCCCGCACCCCAATCCTCTGTCCCAGCTCTGAGCCCCCTCCTCCACCCCAAACTCTTCATCCCTAGCCCCACCCCAGAGCCCACACTCCCAGCTGGAGCCCGCACCCCTTTCTGCACCCTAACTCCCTGCCCCAGCCCGGAACCCCCTCCCACACCCTAAACCCCTCATTTCTGGCCCCACCCTGGAGCCCACACCCCCAGATGGAGCCCACAGTCCCTCCCACACCCCAACCCCCTGCCCCAGCCCAGTGAAAGTGAGTGAGAGTGGGAGAGAGCAAGCAATGGAGGGAAGGGGGCTGGAGTGAGTAGGAAGCAGGGAGGGGGGTCCTCAGGGAAGGGTCAGAACAGGGGTTGGGGCACGGATGTTTTATTTTGTGCAGTTAGAATGTTGGCAACCCTAGCATGTATGTGTGTTGTGGATATACTCTGTGCTGTTCCAGCTGGTACTTTTATTGATATTAATCCATTGACAGCTAAATCCTATTCCTCACTGAAGTCAATTTGCCTGGTAACTGCAATTATTTAAGGAAGTGGGTGTGATTGCAGAGATCAAAGGTTATCTTCCATTTTGGAGGGCAGGGATCTGCCCTTCAGGAAGCTATAGGCTGAAGTCAACCCTGGGTTCTGGCTGCTACTGTGTTTAAATACAAATACCAAAGTATTAAATACAGGTTCTCCATGGACATCATAGTCTATGGGAGTTCTTTCCATTAACTTCGATAAGAGAAGGACTTGCATTTGATATATAACTAGAGCCCCACTGTGACATTATCTGATTAAGGTATGACCATGCAAACCATTGTTGCTACCACAGCTATATAATTGCAGAGAATCTTATACAAAGTATGACACATGGCCAGAAAGAGTTAAGCAGCATGCAGGCTAAATAACCCAAAGCCAACCTCTAGAGACATGTTAGAAGAGTATGTGAATGGTAATTAGGGCCATTCCATGGTAGATAGGCTAGAACTTTGAAATGCAAACCTATATTATTAGAAATTAGGGTTGATAATAATTGTATGTGTGTACTCATATCTTGTTAAGATGTTAGCCATGTAAACAGACAGTTTCTGTCTGTCACTATAGCTATTGATTCAGAGATCAAAAGGAAATATTAACATTTAGATTAATCTTGGGTGCAATAATGTCATTGTCTATATGTCTCTTTGACATTTGTGATAGACTGCCTAATGGATAAATTGCCTTGTGTTAATTTGGACAATTAATTACAGGCAATGGTTAGGAAATAAGTCTCCATTATTGTCTATTGGTCACCGAAGGACTCCAACCTGACAAAGAAGGCCTGAAACGATATAAAAAAGGGCTTGATCCTTTTTATCTCAGATCTGCTTAATGCTTCATGCAGGGGAAGCTTAAACCCAAGATTGAGATCTCCAGTCCTAACCAGGAATCATCCTGAATATACACATTGGATTATAACCTATGAACTAATTCTGAAAGAACTCTTTGCAACTACAAAGCTCATCATCTCTGCTATGAATCTGAATGTCAAGAATTGTACTTATGACTGTATGTATACTTATCTTTTAACCACTGCTCTCTCTCTTTTCTTTTTAAATAAATTTTAGTTTAGTTAATCAGAATTGACTGTAAGCATTTATTTGGGTAAGATCTGGAATATGCATTAATGTGTCCGGTCCTTTGGCATTGGTAGAACTTTTTTATATGATGAATAAGATTTTCAGTAATCCTCCTCATATTTGACTTGGGTGTCTGGGTGGAGGCCTGAGGCTGGGTTACTTCAAGGGAACTGTGTTGTTGGCTTCTGGGTAACCAGTCAGCTATTGTAGAAGCTGTTTTATGCTGGCTTGGGAAATCTAAGTGTTGGAATATCCACCAGCTTCGGGGATTGTCAGCCCCATTCTTTGCAGTTCACCCAGGATACACAACTCAGTGGGCCAATGGACTGATCTAGTGTGGCATTCATATGCTTCTCTTCATGGGCACCTGTGTCTGATGGTTATGTTCATTGCATACACACAGAGGAGTTTGATAAAACATAGATCCTCTTGCCGGAAGTCTGCAGCATAACACAACTTTATTTCTTAGAATTTAGAACGATAACACACAAGAACCCCAAAACAGAAGGTAAATGCGGCTGCCTCAGGTAGTGAGGCACAACCCACCACACCTTGCTGTAAGCTGGCTCATTCCATACTGGCTCTGATCACATGCTTTCCTACAGCGCTCCCTAGGCTGCAAGCAGGACCAGGAAAAACTTCAGTGCTCTTAAAGTTGTAGCTTGTAATTCAAACACAGTCCTCAATATACCACACTGGTTTGGATCCAACTCTGTTGGCTTACTGGTTTGGCCACCCTGTCGGTTACTATTTAGCTAACAGAAAGATGGAGTCAAAGAATGGCTCCAGCAATCCAGACTCTTGTTTGTCTCACACTGTACTGAAAGCCCCTTGATTTCTTTAAATGCACTGTTAATGACTGGACATTTTGGTCCTTCCCCTCCCTCCACAAGTTGTTGTAATTTCCATTTTGATCAGCCTTTGTCCTGTCTACTTTGAAACTAGAGGTTGAGATGACCCTGCTGTGACATTGGCAGGCCAGATGCCAGCTCCTGCCCAGGCTGCAGGCATTCGCTAAGAACTGACAAACTCACAACTGGAGACGAGACCAGTTCACCTGTACATTAGTTTTGCTCAAAATAGCTATTAGTCTTATAAGAATGCATTTAGAGCTTAGACTCTATGAAATGCTTATAAATTGCAGCAAGCACTAATCTCACTTGCAATCTCTGTATTCTGTGCTATAAGAAAATATGTCAGTTTTGCCTTACAACTTTGAAAATGTTTGCTCTGAACTTGTGAACCCAGGCATGGGAATCACCCTCCCCCACCCCCACCATCCAGATGGACTATCAGAATCAGATGAGCCATCAAGGAACACCGCAATACAAAGGACTCGTTAATGGCCCTATCACACCTTGGCAATGCTACCTGCAAGAAAGCTTGTCCTGGGGACTTGGAAGCTGAATGAAGAAAATAAAACAAAGTCATAGGAAAATTTTCCATTTCTTTACTGTTTGAACTCTGATGGGGCTACAGACACCAAACCAAAGTCAAAAGAACAGGAGGACTTGTGGCACCTTAGAGACTAACAAATTTATTTGAGCATAAGCTTTCGTGAGCTACAGCTCACTTCACTGGATGCATTCAGTGGAAAATACAGTGGGGAGATTTATATACACAGAGAACATGAAACAATGGGTGTTACCATACACACTGTAACCAGAGTGATCAGGTAAGGTGAGCTATTACCAGGAGGAGACCGGGGGGGGGGGCACCTTTTGTAGTGATAATCAAGGTGGGCCATTTCCAACAGTGGACAAGAACTGGTGAGGAACAGTGGGGGGGGGGGGGGAAATAAACATGGGAAAATAGTTTTACTTTGTGTAATGACCCATCCGCTCCCAGTCTTTATTCAAGCCTAAGTTAATTGTATCCAGTTTGCAAATTAATTCCAATTCAGCAGTCTCTCGCTAGAGTCTGTTTTTGAAGTTTTTTTTGTTGAAGAATTGCCACTTTTAGGTCTGTAATTGACCAAAGAGATTGAAGTGTTCTCCGACTGGTTTTTGAATGTTATAATTCTTGACATCTGATTTGGGTCCATTTATTCTTTTATATAGAGACTGTCCAGTCTGACCAATGTACATGGCAGAGGGGCATTGCTGGCACATGATGGCATATATCACATTGGTGGATGTGCAGGTGAACGAGTCTCTGATAGTGTGGCTGTTGTGATTAGTCCCTATGATGGTATCCCCTGAATAGATATGTGGACACAGTTGGCAATGGGCTTTGTTGCAAGGATAGGTTCTTGGGTTAGTGTTTTTGTTGTGTGGTGTATGGTTGCTGGTGAGTATTTGCTTCAGGTTGGGGGACTGTCTGTAAGCAAGGACCAGCCTGTCTCCCAAGATCTGTGAGAGTGATGGGTCATCCTTCAGGATAGGTTGTAGATCCTTGATGATGCGTTGGAGAGGTTTTAGTTGGGAGCTGAAGGTGATGGCTAGTGGTGTTCTATTATTTTCTTTGTTAGGCCTGTCCTGTGGTAGGTGACTTCTGGGTACTCTTCTGGCTCTGTCAATCTGTTTCTTCACTTCAGGAGGTGGGTATTGTAGTTGTAAGAATGCTTGATAGAGATCTTGTAAGTGTTTGTCTCTGTCTGAGGGGTTGGAGCAAATGCGGTTGTATCGTAGAGCTTGGCTGTAGACAATGGATCTTGTGGTGTGGTCTGGATGAAAGCTGGAGGCATGTAGGTAGGAATAGCGGTCAGTAGGTTTCCAGTATAGGATGGTGTTTATGTGACCATCGCTTATTAGCATCGTAGTGTCCAGGAAGTGGATCTCTTGTGTGGACTGGTCCAGGCTGAGGTTGATGGTGGGATGGAAACTATTGAAATCATGGTGGAATTCCTCAAGGGCTTCTTTTCCATAGGTCCAGATGATGAAGATGTCATCAGTGTAGCTCAAGTAGAGTAGGGGCATTAGGGGACGAGAGCTGAGGAAGCGTTGTTCTAAGTCAGCCATAAAAATGTTGGCATACTGTGGGGCGATGCGGGTACCCATAGCAGTGCCGCTGATTTGAAGGTATACATTGTCCCCAAATATGAAATAGTTATGGGTGAGGACAAAGTCACAGAGGCTGTCTCCAGGGGCTGCCCTGAAAGACACTTTGAATTGACAGATCACTTCAACTCTGTCACGCTTAAGATTTAGATGGTAACTCATTTGAGTGTATGTGTTTGCTTGCTTTAACCTGTAGATAACTCTCTTCTATTTCTTTTTTCCTAGTTAATAAGCCTTTGGATAGTTTATTATAAGACTGGCTACAGGTGTTATCTTTGGCGTAAGATCGAGGGTACCAATTGATCTGGGGTAAGTGACTGGTCTCTTGGGACTGGAAGCAACCTGGATTTGGTGTGATTGTTGGTGTAAGGGATGATTTTTTACTCAGTCCAGTTTGTCTGGGTGGCAAGATAGAGTGGAGAGTCTATGAGGGATTTTCAGTAACTTCATTGTAAGGCTGTTATAGTGATCCACAAGTTCACATTTGTTACTGGCATGGTGACATTTAATTATAGAACACACCACCCGTTTGGGGGGGTCTGCCCCTAGTTTTGACCGTCTGCCCTGAGGCAGGCACTCTCCATCGTGAGCCACTTCAAACAGCCCATCACCTGCATGAGCTCAGATTCTGGTGCGGTGGTCGAACACGACTCCCTTCATCGGCATATTCAGACAAAACGCCTGATCATTTCCTTAGTCACTTAGCTCCAGTTGAGTAACAGTGTCAGAAATTTGCACTTTTGAATGGTTCTCCCTCCCCTGGACACGTCTGCCCAGTGAAACTTCCTGCCCAATCCTGCTGCCACTCAAGCCACCGGCCAAACTCCCTCGCTGTTCCGTGGCAGCAGGATGGGGCTGTTTGTGGGTCTATAAACATAGCGGACCCTTTCAGAGGCTTTTCTTGACAGTACAGGGGAAGCCTGGCTGGTTAAACCAGGCACTTCCAGATGTATCTGTCCCAGCCAATGATGAGCTGAGTATTTTCTTTGTTCGGGTTGGATCTTTTGTAGGACAGGG
The DNA here is from genome assembly GCF_965140295.1 of Lepidochelys olivacea. Classification (NCBI taxonomy): domain Eukaryota; kingdom Metazoa; phylum Chordata; order Testudines; family Cheloniidae; genus Lepidochelys; species Lepidochelys olivacea. The sequence continues at coordinate 16,192,259 of NC_140412.1, forward strand.
TGGGCATACTCCCACAGTATGGGAGTCTAGCGAGTTAGGAAGGAGAGAAGGATGCTGCAGGGGAAAGGGGGGGATGAGTAGATATTTTCTGCTACTTTCCATGTGTAAAAAATGCATTAAATACGTAGCACCCATATAAGACCAATGGAAGGTTTGGGTGGGATTTTCAAAAGTATCCACTTCCTGGAGTTGGGTGTCTAACCCCCTTACTCACATCTCAAAATCCCACCTGTGACAGGGCAGGCTCCTCTCTTTGCCCTGGGGTCCTTCACAAACAGTCTTGGATGCCTCTTGCTTGTCCATCCCTTCTGCCTCCCCTCCCCACACCCCAAAATCACACCTTGAAGGTGGGGTCACCCACACAATTCGATCTCAGCCCACAGGTCTTCACAGCAAGGGCAACTCTCACTCTGGGGTTCCTCCCAGTCTTGGACCCCACTTACTTATCAACACCTCAGAGTTTTCTGAATGTTACCACCACCAAGTCCCTGTCCCATTCCCTATGCAGCATGTCTAATTGCAGTGTCCTTCAACACTTTCTTCAGGGAGAGGGAGCAATCTCACCAGCCAGAAACCTGCCTTCCCATGGTCTCTGCTAGCCCCTTTTTCTTTGCACTGCCTTCCTGTCCTTTTAATGAGCCTTCCCAGCTGGTGGGATAATTAGCTCATCAACCACCAGTCTGCTTAGGCAATTAACTCCTCCACCATCAGGCCTTTCCTGGTGGAGCTAATTAATCCTTAATTGATGAGAATGCTGGGTCAGCAACTGTCTCTCTGCACTCTGTCACACCACTTTATGTGGAATTATACATTGCTGATTAGTGAGATTCTAACTACTTAAGAGTTCCCTGGAGTTTTCAAAGGTACTAATTTAACTTGAAGTCCTTGCAGCCTTCAAAATTCACCCAAGACATTTTGCCAGCGAATCCATTGGGGTGTCTGTGATTTGATAGGCCCTACAGGACCTTAAGGACTCCAGCATTGTAGGTGACCGATCTGTGCCTGAAGACAAAACACTGATAGTATGGGAAAATGGGGCATTTGCTAGCTCAGCACGTTTATTTGTTTCTTTACATTAAATGTATTTAACAGTGGCACAGAATGAAGACCATGTCCTATTACTTGTGTCACATAGTGAAGCCCTGTAACTGACGTAGGGAAGGTGTGAAGAACGGGAGGGGTAGTGTCTATGAGAAGATCACTGTCCTAAGATGTGGTCCACTGAACTTGGCAGTGTAACATTTGGAGGAAAGAGAAGGCGCGGCTCCCAGATTCCAGGTTACGCTAGTCACATTGAAACGAACAACATTCAAAAACAAAACACCTTTGTGCAAAAATATGAATTTATCCTAGGTCAAGGTCTAAACATTTGTATCCAGGCGGGTGCCAGCTATAGCCACAATAAATCCGCTCCATCCGGTGTGTGCCACACGCGAAGCAGTCAAGGTGCACATAGTCTCTAGTATCTGTACTTGCTGTATCCAAGAATGAAAGGACCATATTGCCATGAGTTCAGCGGAATTTCCAGTGTCGCAGACCAGCAGCTCATGTTTTCTCATCGTAAAGAGAAAAAGCGATCATATGGCTTGGAGTTGTGAAATTCTGTGTTTCCAAGAAGGCTTAACGGCTGCAGCTGCAGCTCAGCCAAATGCCTCAAGCCAGGAATCCTGGTGTGTGCAGATTAGAACAGAGGGCGTCTGGCATGTTCGTGGCAAAGTGCATCTCCAGGTGGACGGAGAGGACAGAGGAGCTACTCAAACAGCTGGAAACACTGCGTCATGTCATGTCTGTGAAACAGTATGCCGATGAATGCCCTGCACAAGGAACTCCTGTCAAGGCCACGTTGAGTGAGCCCCTTACACTTTTTATTTTTTATTTTACCTCCATTAACTACTTGCTTAAGTCACACATTCAGGACTGATTGATACGAATTAAGCTGTCCCTACTACAGGATAGTCAAGCAGACCCTTGGTCTTGAAAGGTGGATAAAGCTTGAGTCCTAAGGAAAAAGCCCCTAAGGGAGGAGTGATCTCTGTGGAATGAAAATTGCCCTGTGAGAGAGACTGGGACCTTATATTCTGTTCCCTAGATTGATCTCTCTCTCTCTTTCTCTCATATATGTGTCAATTTACTTTTCACCATGAAAAATTCAAAGAGTGCTCAGAGTTTGAAGTCTGTGTTTTGCCATTACAATGAGATTTTTACAAAATAAAAGCTTAAAGGTTATGTTAAACAGAAATCTTCTGATTCAACCAGTTGCAACTAGCACCTCCATCATAAAAATTCTGCATGCTGCCAAGAGACTATCTCTTCCTCTCCTTCTTCCTCTTATTTCTCTGTCTTTCATGAACCATTCATTTAAACCAACACTTCATTTTTCTTCACTGATAGACATAGCATTAATCTTCAAGGACTAGAGTGCTGCGGCTTGAGAGTTTGCAGATATTTGAACGTCTGGATTCCGTATGCAAAGAAACAACAAAAAGAAAACTTTATTCCCAGCTCTTCCTTTAAGGATCTGATTCACCAGCTACTGGTGAATAGTGCAAACTATTCGCAGCGGGGCCCTGAGAATCACGGCCTTTTGGAGGAGTCAGTCAGAGACATGAAATCAACGGGTAGGAGTAAAAATGGTGGTGGGGGGGGGCATAGTCATGGTCTGTTCTTCACACTGGTCACCAAGACCTCCATATCCTCTGTGGTGACAGTATTCAGGAAAGTTCTGCCCTCAAACTATAGATTCCTGCTGTAACATGCAGGCTTTGCATACCTGAGAAAGTGGAATGTTGGTCTCTAGTGGAATGGATAAGAGACCTAATACTACTGGTAACAACTACAGGAGCGCTCCATTAGCTAGCACAGTGGAAACCTGTGGTTTTGGGATCCAAAAGGTAAAAGTTTTAGCCCTAGCTTTTGTGGTTACAAGTGATTTACACAGTAATTGGGTTTGCCGTCTGCAGGCATGAATTTCCCGCATAGCTGCCGTAGAAATCATGGTTCCTACCTACTACTAAACCACTACTGTTTAAATCATATCTAAAGAAATACTAGCCACTATAGGGTGACATGCTGTCATATTCTTGAACAGTTCTGATTCCCTCCAATAGAGGGCAGTGGGGCACATCTAGATGAAGCTGCGTGTTACACTGTGTAAAGGCTACAAAATGTTATTTGAAAAAAGCATGCCACACTTCCGAAAGCAATGCAAAAAAGGGCACAGTGTCCCATTAGTCACTCCCCTATAAAGAAAAGGGTAAAAAAAATTAAAATAACGTTTTACAGTATCACAGCTCTTCCCAGGATAAGAATAAGGGGGTGGTGGGGGAGGGGGTTGGTGTCTCTGGGCGTGTAAGGATATAAAGATAATTAAGCACTGGAATAGGCTTCCAATGGAAGTTGTGGCATCTCCATCATCGGAGGTTTTTAAGAACAGGATACACAAACACCTGTCAAGGATGGTCTAGGTATGCTTGGTCCTTTCTCAGCACAGGGGGCTGGACTAGACGACCCCTCACGGTCCTTTCCAGCCCTATGTTTCTATGGTTTGAGATAGCTATAAATATATGTTTAAAATTGCTTTCTTATTACAAAGAATAACGACTTTATTCCTGGCTATGATTTTCCAGAAGTGCTGTGTCTTGGACTCTGGGTTAAATTATCCTAGCAAATGGCAGGAAACAGCCATTCAAGCCAAGTGTAGCATTTGAAGAGACACTGCAAATAGCAGCTAATCATTTATATCTCTCCCCGCGATCGTAACAGCTTCGGTTCAAAACCATCATTCAATTCCATCACGTCATAGGGCTTGACTGCATGACATGCAGTTTTGGAGGCTGCTCTAGGGGATTTCTCACTGCCAGGGGCATAATCAGTCTGGATTGATGGCTCAGGTTAACTATTGGAAGGCTGGGGCGGCGGGGGGGGGGTGTTCAGTATACTCCCAATTATCCGAATAGCAGGGGGACACCAATTTTATTCAGATAATCAGGAGTTCAGATAATTGAGAGGGCAGGAGCCATTCAGCAGCAAGTGGTCTCTCCCGCAGCCATGGGCTTGTCCTCCTCCTCCTCCTCCTCACAGTCCTGGGTGGGGGGATCTCTTCTCTGTGCCACTAGGACCGCAGCCTCCCTGCCCCCTGCCCCCCCATACCCTGCGCTGCAGTGACTGGACGTCACCGGCCCTACAGCAGTGCAGGGAGCCTTCGGCAGCCCGCTGTCCTGGCCTTGCTCACACAGTCCCATGACAAGGGGCTGCAGAGGGTTCCCTGCACTGCCGCAGGTGCCATTCAGCAGCGGGCTCGTCCTTCTCCCAGTCCTGACCAGGTGTCTCCACTCTATTATCCGAAACGCCATATTATCCGAAGCCCTTCCTCCTCTCCCTCCATGCCGCAGCGCCTCACGTGGTTCCTGCACGGGGACAAAGAAGGGATTCGGATAATATGGCGTTTCGGCTAATAGAGCAGACACGCCCGGCCAGGACTGGGAGGAGAAGGATGAAGGTGCAGCTAAAAGGGTTTTCTTTAAAGGGGAGTATACTGTACAGATACATACACCTCGCACAACTCTTTGTCACCACTCATTTGGCAGGCAATCCGGAAAAAGCCGGGTTAATAATGCCGCTGGTTTCAAGAAGCGATGACACATGTCCCTCTCTCTTCTGCAAGCTAGGGTCTGTGCCTGACTCGCTGCTGCTACCGATCTCAGCGCCCTCCTCTCTGCCGCTTGGCTCACTCGCTCCCCTGAGAGCCCTCAGACCTGCACACACAACCCTCCCCAGATTCAGTGAGTGCAGGAGGTACGTAAGCCAAAGCAGGGCTTTGCCGAGATGCCCTCTCGCATTGACTTTTATGCTCTTTCTCGGTAGCCCACCGTGTCTCTCTCTTAGCTCCTTTTGCTTCTCCCTCCCTCCCGGTCCCACACTTATTCTCCGCCTTCCTGCTCAAGGACCCAATCTTGCTCCCAGCTGATATCAAAGGGAGAATCGCCATTGATTGTGATGGGAGCAGGCCCAAGTTCCTTCAGACTAGCTATTTACTTTGACATCTTGCAAAAAATAATAAGCTGCATGAATTCAAGCTGATCCCAGCATAAGACACTCGCTTGGCCAATTACAAGAAGCTTTCCTGAGCTGGCTGGATTACAGTAGTCATAATTTCACTGGGATGAACTATTCACAAACAGGTTTCAGAGTAACAGCCGTGTTAGTCTGTATTTGCAAAAAGAAAAGGAGGACTTGTGGCACCTTAGAGACTAACCAATTTATTTGAGCATGAGCTTTCCTGAGCAAGTGAGCTGTAGCTCACGAAAGCTTATACTCAAATAAATTGGTTAGTCTCTAAGGTACCACAAGTACTCCTTTTCTATTCGCAAACAGTGTCTCCCATGTATTAGGCTCAAACAGGCTTTTCTGTCCAATATCAGCTGCGACAAAGGGTTCATAGCTCAGCACTGTTTTCTCTCACAAACATATTTTCTGTGGTTATTGTGGGAAAAAGATCAGTGGAGCAACAGCCCTTTAGCCTCTCGGGCAGTTTTACAAAGATAAAAATCCACATTGTGCAGTGTTTATGGTAGCACAGACAGGTTTCATTTTCCACCCTGAAATACAGGATGTCACTCTCCAGGGCTGAGAGGCAAGCACCTTTTACCAGCTCTAAATTCACTTTTTTACTAGCACCAAATTCACTTTCCCCCTCGCTGTTGGGTCAGCACCTTTCAGCAGCGCTTCAGGGGTTTCTCCCCCACCCGCCATGTTCTTGTGTATTCAAAGTCATCATAACATGTGGGTGAACTTTCATGACAAATGAAACAGCCGCAAAACTCAGTCGCTCCCCACAGCAGAAGCCCAGAGTAAAATTGCAAATTGTTGCCAAAGATTTTGTAGCAGAATCCTGACGGGACAGCTGTGGCCATTCAGTCTTGGCCCCGGAGTGTCACTAAACGCCAGCTCCACTAAATAGGCTGCACCGTCTGGTCGCCGCATCCCTGACAAGTGTCAGTGGTCTGAAGCGGCGGGCGCATGTTTGCCTCTGCTATCGCTCTATCACACGCCCCAGCTGAAGCATCGCTCACAAGCAGGGCCTGCTGCACGTGAAACCGGTCCCCAAACCAGCTGACAGGCAGTCGAGCTACCACCTCCTCCCCCATTTACTGCACCTCTGGCTGGGTCAGTTGTCCCCTTTGTGCCTCGTGGGGCAGCACAGGTAGAGGGCAAGTGGAGTCGTGCAGGCGGTCCCTAGCTGCCTTGTGCCTGCCACCCAACCTGGAGCAGCAGCAGCTGGGGGAGGAGGGTAGCACATGTATTTGCGGGAGGGGAGGGGAGGGAAGGGGAATAACACTGGGGGAGAGACATGACCTGGGGAGCAGGAGGAAAACCAGATCCGAGTGAGGGCAAGTTGGGGCTAGGAAGGATTGCGAGGGAGGAGCGGAAGAGGATGGCATGGGGAAGATTTTGTGCTATAAGGGGTTACTCTTCAGCAGGAAAGCTAAAGCAGACGGGACAGCCATCCAGCAGGGTTGGCTGCAGTGCTGCACTTCCTGTTGACCCACATAGACAGGAACCCACTGCGGGGACTGAGGCCAGGTCTACAGTAGAAACTTTGGCTGGCATAGCAATGTGGGCTGCGGGTGAGTGTTTTAGCCTGGTAAAAGCCCTAGTGGACAGAGTTAGACTGGCATAAAAGGGCTTTTCCCCAGGGCTTAGTCTCAGGGAACTGGCATAAACTATACTGGCAAAAGCACTTTTTTGCTGGTATAAACTGCATCTACATTAGCAGGGTTTGTAGTTATAGCGCCCTAGCAAACCTTTTCTAGGGTACACTTGGCCTGAGACAGAGAACACAGCATCAGTGCTGTGGTTACTAGTTATTGCTTCTGATTACTTAAATAGGTAAGTTGCTATCTGGGGTTGTCAATAAATTATGTAACACTTTTTTGGTGATTTTCAAGACCCACCTACCCTTTGTAACACTGAAACAAACACACATAATTAAGGCCCCGCCTTTCCCCTCTGCATTATGTAATGCATGGACAGCCACTATCCTAAAGCCTGCCTCTGTCACCAATGAAATACTAGATGTGACCCAATGTGGTGAGGAAAAGAGCAGGTCATGGACCAGGTGGAAGGGGGAGAGAGAGAGAATGTTGGGGGAAAACACAGATGGAGCTGAGGGAGGGAAAGCTTGTATGGCTGCCTCCATCTTGGCCAACACCAGGATTGAACTGGTGACCTCCAAAGCTATAAGAATAAAGGCATGTCTACACTTAAATGCAACAGCAAACCAGCTGCAGCTGGGCTGTTGTAGCTCTTCAGTGTAGACACTCACTACAGCGATGGGAGGGGTTCTCCCATCAGTGTAGTTAATCCACCTCCCTGAGAGGTGGTACAGGTCAACAGATGAAGTCTTCTGACAGCCTAAACTCTGTCTAGACCAGGGATTAGGTTGGCATAGCTACAGCTCTCAGGGGTGTGGCTTTTTCATGCCCCCAAGAGATGTGCTATGCTGAAGTAAATTCCCAGTGTAGACCAGCTCTAAGTTGCTGCAGCTTGAGCTAAGGTAACACACACACCTCCTGGGTGTGGTGTTCTGTCCCCTCTAGTGGCCCTGAGACCACTTAGAGATTAATGAGTCTGCTCTACAGCCTTAGCTAAGAAGCATGTGGCTTTTAGCTCCTGCAGTAGAAGCGCATACATTAAACTCCAGAAGTCTCAGGTTCAATCCTGCCTGCCGACGACTGCGGTCGTAGGTTGTTACACTAAGAACCAGACACTCACTGGGGGTGGAGCAGGGTGGGAAAGGATCGGTAAAAGACCCTTGTCTTCTCTAGATTGGGCACAATAGGGAACATGAAACACACACTGACCAATGGGTTATACTTGTCTATCTGTAAAATGGGGATAGTAAAAACTATACCTCACAGGCAGGAAAAAGCATCATAAAGCCATGATTTTTAAAAAAATAATTAATGATTTTGGGGGCCCCTCTTAAAAACCCTTAAAGGGGCCTGATTGTCAGGAAGCTTTGAGTTTCTGCTCTCATCTTGGCCTTGAGACCCTCTAGATGGAAGGTGTTATGTATGCACCATGTATTAGCATTCATTACTATTAGATAGGAGAGCCAGGCCAAGTCAGGAAAAGCTCCCACACACCTGAGAGATCTCAGCCAAGGTGCTGCTTAGAACTTGGCAGCTCCTGGGGTGTAACTGAGAGTGGTGAGGGAGGTGTGTCAGGTTGCCTACTGCAGCAGAGACCCCTGGGTAAGTTCTGGGTAGCTGACAATTTGGGCCGTGCTGCTCTTGCAAAAAGGGAACTTCAGGCACTCTGTCTGCCAAAAAACATTTTGTCATACTCTGGGGAGCAAAAACTCCTACAAAGCCAAATATAACATGAAGGAAAAGCTGGTAAATTAAAAAGAACTAGGTACTATAATAGATTAAATTTGCCTGCTCCAACCCCTGCTGAAATCCATGGCAAAACTGACCGATGTCAGAGAGAGTCAGGTTCTAAATATAGCCTTCCATGGAGACCGGTGCAGTTCTATGGACTTCCAGGAGATGTAAGGGAGAGAATTTAGACCAGTGAGTCCTAGTCTATGTAATACAGAGCCCCATTGAGAGCTAAATATAGCCTGTGAGCTCTATTTTTAATCTTACTAAAATATTTATAAAGGGAAAAATGAGGTTTAAACAGGGAACTGGATTCCAAGGGGAGGTTTTCGTGAAAAAGACCTTCTCAAAGGGATGCCTGCTGTGGGAGAGAGGGTGCTGATGACGCATCAGCATAGTCATAATTCCTAGTTCACAAATACAATCGATACCATGCTATGATAAAGCTCCAAAGCTAATCTATTGATGGAAAAACAGATGATGAGTTTTCAAAGGCTTTGTGTAAGAACCAGCAGGGCTAGAAAGACCATGTGGGTTCTAGACCACTGACATCTCCCAAGGCGCTTAAGGCTAAGCTTTCATGAGAGCACCCTGTGAGGCTGGGCCCAGCAGGAAATACCACCCAGCAGGACCTGAATGGCAGCTCCTCACAGCCCACTGGTTGGCTGACACCAATACTTAAGCCAGGAAGCCATGACAGGGACTGCCTGCCTGTCTTGCTTGCTTCAGACCCTGTGAGTGAGAGATTCCCAGACTTCGGCTTCTGACCCTCCTGATTTACTCTCTGGCTTATCTTGGACTCTGACCTCCTGGTAATTGGACACTGCCTGCCTACTGCTGCCCGGACTCCTGTGTAGCCTTTTATTTTATTTAACGTGAATTTTGTAATGTGGTATTACGCCACTGTGGGTTCAGCTCTGGTCGATACAGTTTCAAGCTTAACAGAGTGAAAGTCACCTCTGCTACTTGCTGTAGAGATTTAGAGTCTCTATGAACACATAAAGGCCCAGGGTAATGACCACACAGACATTCACCAGTACATGTCCCTTTTACAAGTTTTATTAAAGTTACAATCAAAGTTATGATTATCCAAGCATATAGAAATTCTATACAGACCCATACACAAGTTACAAATATAGTTATACTCACATCCTTAACAACATTGTTACGGTCTGATGTCTCTCTCATGGATTGATCATCAGTAGAGGGGTGGTTCCTGCTGGAGTTTCCCATAGGGAGCTCAATTTTCTAATCAAGGCACCCTCTTTTATAATGTAATTCTGACTATACCTCATTAGCATTTCTGCACACAATGCACGCTGCGGTTAGGGCATGTGTTAGAATAATGTGATTACCGGGTATCTTGTAAGCAAAGATTACTCTTACTGTTAGTTTTTCACAATATCACCCATTGGTGCATTTTTTCCCATAATCTTAGGGCATGAGGTTATTCTTTGGTCACTTACTTATATCAGCATGTCTTATCTCCAAGGCCTAAAATAGCTAAGCTAAAATCTTGCAGGTCTCAGTCTACAGGCCTTGTGTTTCAGTTACTTACTTAGGTATCTAATACATGATTATTCCCTCTACATACTGATGGATCTTATACTTCTATAATCCTAGACCTTAACTCTATTTAACATACAATGATTATATATGACATATGTTGGTTAATCATAACCACACAATAAATGAACAATAAACTAAAATCATTGGCTACATCTGGCCTGTCTTGGCCTCTGACTCTCTGGTACCCGACTCGGACTGACTCGCACTCTGATCACTAGGTCTGACTGCCCAGGACTCGGTCATTACACTTGGTCCCTCATTTATTCACTTTTACTTGCAACAACTGAGTGCAAAGTGGTATTGAGGAGATTTGGGGAAAACAGGCCATGCCACTATTAGTTTTGCATCACCATAGTATGCCCTGAATGAGGAAATCCTGCCTCTGCAGGCACAGGGGTGTGCATGTACATTTGAGGGCAGAGTTTAGCAGGTGATGAAAGAGTTAAGGGTTTTAAAAACTTCAGAGCATTCAGTCTTCTGAGATTATTTCTGGTGTAGTTTCTCCCCAACGTGCACTTCTGATTTGACATAGGAGATGTATTCGATACTGGGCTTATTGAGAAAGTGAAGCACTTCCTACGCTTGCTGCTGCAGCAAAAACGGGGTTATAAAGCTGCACAGATGATCTCAATCAGAGAATTTGCATAGCCCTGTGAGTGCTGCATCATAACAGCCTCTTACCGTTCTGGAAGACCTTTCATCCCAAAGGTGCGATACAGTTTATACAAGGACTCAGCCACCCACCTATGGGGGAAAAAAAGGTGTCAGGACCCTCTTCTTATCTCAGGCACTCAGTAGTCCTTTAAAGAGCAAGGAAGGAGCTGATTGTCCCCCCTTCCCCCCATTCTGGAGTTCTTGCTCCACCACTTCCTACATGTTCCCTCCCTTAGCCAGTGGTAGATGTGGTAGAATTCAACTTCCCATGGGGTAAGGTGACTGTGTAAGGTGCTCTCCTGCAATCTCTGTACTCAAGCAAAGCTGGTCAACACCACAAGCTGCTGCTAAGGAATCCTGGAGGTGCTGAAATGGACTGTAAATTATATGTGGAGATCTAACATGGGGAACTGCCCCAGTGTACTTAACTCACCTGAGCTATGAGGTAGAGATGGTCTTGAATTGAAAATGCCAGATCTGAAATTTATTAATGCCTGCTGCAATGGTGTTTTTCAGTGTCACCACTTGCCAAGGAAGAACTGGAGTGACACCCTCCAATTCACTTTACATAGGCCACTGCACAGCTGTAGGGTGAGATTTTTAAAGCCACCAGGGGATTAGGAGGCCCAGGTCTCTCTTAATTTTACATGGATTGAATGTACAAATTCCTTAATCACTCCCATAGCTTTTAGGTACATCTAAACTTCGCTGGATTAGAGCCACTAACCTAGAGGACACAGGGTCATGACTTTGTTGTTTTGTCCTTTACTAGAGAGTGCTGAGTGATGGCCTATGAAACAGCTGGAACAGTTCCTAAAAGATACCATCTCTTAGCGTGAGAGAATGCATGAGATACAGCATCCATAAGAGAGGGGGGATATGCTTAAAACAATAACACATACCAGCTTTCATAATGAGTCAACCTGTGCTGTGGAGCGTGGTATTTTCCACACCCAACCATACGGCTAGGCTGCTAAACTTCTGAGTAAGCCATTTGGCAGGGACTCTGATGAAAAACTTAAACCATCTTTAACTCTCCGTAGCAGCACATCGGATCTCATCTGAGGTTTGCTGAGTTCTTGCACTGCTAGGGTAGAAAGGTCTTTTCCCAGAAATTCCCTGAAAGCCTGGACTGAGGCAGCTAGAAAACAGGGAGGTGGCGCTCACATCAGCATGACTGGGTGTCGCTAAAGAGGAACCAAACGTGCATGTTCAGGGAGTCAGATCATCTGGGGTTTGGATGAAATCAGTGCCGTGGGAAAAAAAAAAGTTAAAGTTGTTGGTTAATCTCTAACTCTTTTAAAAACTGGCTTCTCTCTCTGCCCGAATCGTAAATCTTTTTTAGGATCCCTGCTCTGACATGCTCTCTGCTCAAAAGAACAGATCAGAACCAGGAAGGAGATCTATGGCTTTGCAGGTTCTCTGTGGTGATGTTGCCTGTGGGGAGGAGCAGGGCTGGTGAGAGAGCAGTGGCACATACCTCCACAGTTACTACTGCATAAGTCTCTGCTGTGCAAGTTACAAAGGATACCGAGGCTATGTCTTTAATACAGCACAATTGCTGGAGAGCAGCTACAATGAAAGCCATTACAGCTGCCATTTGGCCCAGGGAAAGAAATCAGCACCTTCGCTGGCTTTCCATAATGGAATCTTTCCCAATATGCTTTACCGTTGCCTAGCATCTTCCATACAAATGTATCACAGGATGCGCCACGCCCTAACAGTCAAAAACATAAAATGCAGGTACAACCCAGCCTCATGTACCCAAAGCCTGGATAACTTGTCTGTCAAATATGCTCTTCAGATGAAATTTCTCATAGTTGGGGGGTAAGTTTCAAGGCAGGTTTCACTTTTGATAAGTTGTAGATGTTTTTTCTTTTCTGGTCATGTTATGTCTGTGGGGTGTTTTAGTCTCTGATCAATTTCAAATTGAAATCTGATGATCTGTACTACTCAGGGAAGCAATATCTTATGCTGCACACTCTGCTACTGATCTCACTAGGGCTACTGTGGAGTTAATTACTGTTCCTCCTATGTAGGGGGGGCAAAATCAGGCCTACCACTACAGTAATGAGCTACACTGTACTATCCATGGGTACATTTATATAGCAAAACCATCCATCCCCCACCCCCCACGGCAGAGAGTCTACAGACTTGGCTCACACTATGGCACTAAAAATAGCTGTGTGGACATTCTGGCTCGGGATGGAGCAGGGTTTCAGAGCCCAAGCTCCAGCCTGAGTTGGAATGTCTACACTGCCGTAGCACAAGCCTGATTCTGGAGACGTGCACGCTGAGATGTGCTACTGTGGGGGTTTGGGTTTTTTTTTTTTTGCCAAGTAGACATACTCTTAAAGACTGGAAACCATAGAACCAATTCTGCTGCCATATCAGTCAATGGTAATGCTCATCCTGACTTCAACGGTGTTTGGGGTCAAAAGTCCAGGCGGGAATGGAAAAGGGGACATGGAGAGGTGGGGTAGAGGGCTGGGAGGGAAATGCAGTGGGTGGTGTATTTGGTGAACTGGTATGAAACGGCACTCTCCACTGTCTGGGAAGGGACCAGAGGGCAAAAGAAAGGCATGGAGGATGGAAAGGACTGGGGACATGGCGGGTGGTATGAAGGGGCACAGGTGGGTGGCATAGTAGTGGGACATGGAAAGGAGAAGCAGACATAGAAGGGGAGTGTGGGGACCAAAAGAAGTTTGGAGTGTGATAGGACTGATTCATTTAATCCAGTGCATGTAGAGTATTTTTTGGGCACTCAGCCACTAATGATGTCGAGAAGCTTTACAAAATCTGATACATACAAATGGTCTTTCTACCAAATAGAAGGTCGAGCCTGTTACATCAGGAGGCATGGCCTAGAAATCAGATCGTGTGTATGGATCAAACACGCAGGGTAGATAAGACTGATTGGGAGGGTTGGAGCTCAAGCTGTGGCATTTGCATCTAAATCAAAACTTCCCCCAAAGAGCAGAGGGGAGTTGGATCCAGGATTTTGGCTCATGCTAGTGTTCAGCAAATAGTGGGGGGAGATGATTTACTTATTCACAAAACAAATTCATTATGGATCCTGTCATGTTTGTTGTCTGAGGCAAGGTAGGTCAGCTAATATATTTTATTGGACCAACTTCTATTGGTGGACGGGCCAAGCTTCTGAGCTACACAAAGCTCTTCTTCAGGTTGTTATCTGGTAACTAGCTATAAATGAAGCTGATTAGTGGTTCTGTTGCTGGGTGTGATTGTGAAGTTTTATAAAGAATAGTCAACTTTTGTACACTGTAGCTGTATTTATGATGTTGTGGTGCTGAATACAGTGGGTTTACTGTGTTACAAAGTGCACATGAGCAGAACTAGGATGAGCGTTGTATGACATTTTTCTTTCTGGAATTTATTGGGTATGTATTTTGAGATGTTTTATTAGTTGATTTGGGTTTTAAAAAGAAATTGAGGTTACTTAAGTTTAGGAGAATTCTTCGTTCCAAAATGAGACTATGAAATAAGCCAACATATACAATAGATAAAGAACATTACTGGCTTGCATTTAGAATATATATGAGATTTTATAGATTTGCATATTAAGCATTTTTCTCACTACTGTGATGTCCATGCATTATCCTTCTCATTTTTGAATCCTTCTTCATTTAGCAGGAGTTATGGAATGTTGGCTTAGCTGTCAAATGTGTTTTGTTTCATTCCCAAGAGCCATTATTCTCCAAAGTGATGATTTGAGTCTGGAGGTGGCACTACATGATCTGCATTCAGCAGAAGTTCTCAAACAACAGTCCCTAGGTCACCATTGCTCCACAGGCATCTCCCCAGTGGTCTGCAGAATTTAAACATTTTAAGAACCAGACAGCGGGTGGCTGGGCTGAGAGTTGGCCTGGGAGAAGGTGTCTCATATCTCTGGAATGAGAAGTTGGAGAATCACCATACAAAGTGAAACTTAGGCTGAATAAGTTTCAGACAAGTCACTGCGTATTTGTTTAGTGGAAAAAGAATAGAATAGAAATTTTGTTGGCTGCTATTGTCCAATAACAAGACTGTCACTCGCAATAAGAGTTCTTTAAATCTTTGATATTTAGAGTCTTGTCATGCAAAAACAAAGAAGGTCACAGTAATGGAAATCTAGTGAGGGAGCTGGAAGGACCTGCTTTCATTTAAACTCACCTCTTGTTATAATGAACTACTGAAGCTTAGCTCTGGATGAACCCCACACTGCTGACGAGTAGATAATATAAATATGGATCAGATCTTTCCACTCACACCAACTATAATATGGAATTACTTGAGATTATGTGGACAGTTTTGAACAATTAAATCTTTACGTGATACATTTCCAAGATCACACTTTATGTGAAAAATTAAATATAATCAGAACCATCGAGTCACTATTGATGTCTCCATAATCACTGTTAACAGAGCATGCTTGGCTGAGTCAAAAATATGAAACCCCAGATCTTAATTTGATAAATTTTCTAATCTTTTTTCATTCTGACATGATTTAGCCACACACTATAAAATAAGACAGAGAAATGATAACCTCATTTCCCTCGCTCTGTATCTTTTTCTTTTATCATTAGGCAATACATCTTTTGATTCTTCTGTTATTGTTTTGATTGCTTATTGAGCAGGATGTTAATCTCGAATCCAGGAATGCTATATAGCGAATTGCTGTCCTCAGTAAAATCTTTGGAAACCTAGATCCATGCAGATGGCTCTAATTGCTCATTCACTGGCTAAAGTCCCAGCCAGCAAACAAAACCTCATGGATAATTTTATTATTAATGCATTTCAACGCCACTGGTGAAACTTGGGCCTTTTTGGAATCAATGGGAGTTTTGCCATTGACTTCAATAAGGCCAGGATTTTACCCAATTTTCAATAAGACAGGTTTCAGAATAACAGCCGTGTTAGTCTGTATTCGCAAAAAGAAAAGGAGTACTTGTGGCACCTTAGAGACTAACCAATTTATTTGAGCATGAGCTTTCGTGAGCTACAGCTCACTTCATCGGATGCATGCCATGGAAACTGCAGCAGACTTTATTTATACACAGAGAATATGAAAAAATACCTCCTCCCACCCCACTGTCCTGCTGGTAATAGCTTATCTAAAGTGATCATCAGGTGGGCCATTTCCAGCACAAATCCAGGTTTTCTCACCCTCCACCCCCCCACACAAATTCACTCTCCTGCTGGTGATAGCCCATCCAAAGTGACAACTCTTTACACAATGTGCATGATAATAAAGTTGGGCCATTTCCTGCACAAATCCAGGTTCTCTCACCCCCTCACTCCCCTCCCAAAAACCACACACACAAACTCACTATCCTGCTGGTAATAGCTCATCCAAAGTGACCATTCTCCCTACAATGTGCATAATTAAGGTGGGCCATTTCCAGCACAAATCCAGGTTTTCTCACATCCCCCCCACCCCCATACACACACAAACTCACTCTCCTGCTGGTAATAGCTCATCCAAACTGACCACTCTCCAAGTTTAAATCCAAGTTAAACCAGAACATCTGGGGGTGGGGGGAGAAAAAAACAAGAGGAAATAAGCTACCTTGCATAATGACTTAGCCACTCCCAGTCTCTATTTAAGCCTAAATTAATAGTATCCAATTTGCAAATGAATTCCAATTCAGCAGTTTCTCGCTGGAGTCTGGATTTGAAGTTTTTTTGTTTTAAGATAGCGACCTTCATGTCTGTGATTGCGTGACCAGACAGATTGAAGTGTTCTCCAGATTTAAACTTGGAGAGTGGTCAGTTTGGATGAGCTATTACCAGCAGGAGAGTGAGTTTGTGTGTGTATGGGGGTGGGGGGGATGTGAGAAAACCTGGATTTGTGCTGGAAATGGCCCACCTTAATTATGCACATTGTAGGGAGAATGGTCACTTTGGATGAGCTATTACCAGCAGGATGACATGTACAATTCCCTGGGCTACTTTCCCCACAGCAGCCCTCACTTCCTCAAGCTCCACTTCACCCTTACCTCAGGGCCTCCTTCCTTGTGCCTGATATGGTGTGTACTACTCAGCCTCTCCAACGGCGCAACTTCCTCCCACAGCTCCTGACATGCACACCCACCTGACTGACTGACTGGGAGGCTTTTAACTAGTTTCAGCCAGCCCTTGATTGGCTTCAGGTGTCCCAATCAACCTAGCATTCTCCCTGCCTTCTGGAAAGTTCTTAATTGGCCCCACGTGTCTTAATTGACCTGGAGCAGCTTCCATTTCACTTAACCTGGTACCAGGGATTTGTTTAGCCTGGAGCTAATATATCTATCTCCCACTACTTTTCTATAGCCAGCTGGCCTTGCACCGCCACAGTAGATACATATTCACATATTCTATAGATATCTACATGGGGATCAAATATTTAATAATGGGCTCTTCAATCTTGCAGAGAAAGAGGTAATGTGATCGAATAACTGGAAGTTGAAGTTATTCAAATTCAGACTAGCAATAAGGCACACATTTTTTAACAGTGAGAGTAATTAGCTTTTGAAACATCTTACTGTGGGTCATGGTGGATTTTCCATCATTGAAAATTTTTAAAATCACAATTGGATCTTTTAGGAAATGATCTGCTTGAGGAATTCTTTGGGGGAAGGTCTACAGCCTGTGTTATACAGTGGGTGAGACTAAATTGTCACAATTGTGTCTTCTGCCCTTAGAATCTATGAATCTCTGCGCATACCTCTCGATTCCCACACACAACACACCCTGGCAGTGCTTATATCACTTCATTATTCTTGGACCTCCATTTTTTTGTATAAACTTGCTGTTTGCAAGTTTCCTGCTTCTCTACAATGTGCCACATCAGGATCACATTCCTACTGGCGGCTTGTAATGGGATGAGTAAGAAAAAAGAAAACAAAATCAGATGTGATACTGTGGCCCAAGCATCCCGTGGTGGCAACAGATGGGCAGTACCAAGTTACGAGTCTATGCTCAGGGATTTGCCTAGCCATGCCCAGACAGGCGTGTTTCTCCTGTGATCACCATCTTCACGGGATTTCACTGAAGGGAACCCTGTGTGGTCTTTGCCTAAAGCTGAGAACTCACTGGTTGCTATGGTTACTGTCAGATGTATGTACAGAAATCCTTTTACAAGTTAAGTAACATGTAGAACATGGTGTTCCAAAGCTCCCGGAAGTGAAACTGATCTCCAAGGGCATGGTGGTTCTCAGAGCTAGCGCAGGCCAGAGTTAGAACAACTGACATCTTTCGACCCGGCCTAGCTGAGGGTTGACAGCCTAGACAAAGGACAGGCTTGGACCTTTACAAAGCACAAAAGAGCCCAAGACAAAGATCTTAGATAGGGCGACCACAGGGGTGAACTGAAGTTAACACAACACCCAGGTTATGAAGAGAGACAAAAAGGCTTGAACTGTATAATAGGAGTAAGGGCACAAGACAGCACCCATTATGGTGGCAACACTCTTCCAGCGGGAATGTCTCAAAGAAAGTGGATCTCAGCTCTCTCTGCTGGACAAGTGATGTATGGACTGACCACTGGGCGAGAAATACCTTATCAGACAGGAAAGAGATTTGTTCATATGTGTAAGCTCTAGACTGTGTTTGATATTTCTTACATCTATAAGCATATGTTTCCAATCCTTCTACTTGCTTCTATTTTTGAATCTTTGTCAATGGCATGTGGCCCATCTGTGACTGCTAGCAACAAATATCCCCAATGGCCAGTGATGGGACACTAGAAGAGGAGGGCTCTGAGTTACTACAGAGAATTCTGTCCCAGGTGTCTGGCTGGTGGGTCTTGCCCACATGCTCAGGGTCCAACTGACTGCCATATTTGGGGTCAGGAAGGAATTTTGCCCCAGGTCAGATTGGTGAGACCCTGGGGATTTTTCACCTTCCTCTGCAGCATGAGGCACGGTGTCACTTACAGGTTTAAATTAGAGTAAATGGTGGATTCTCTGACTTGAAGTCTTTAAATCATGATCTGAGGACTTCAGTAACTCAACCAGCAATTAGGGGTCTATTACAGGAGTGGGTGGGTGAGGTTCTGTGACCTGCAATGTGCAGCAGGTCAGACTAGATGATTATGATGGTCCCTTCTGATCTTAACAAGAGATAAATTTCTATGTGTTTTTTCTAAAGGAACAACAAAGTGCTGTGTGAACTGAGGTGAACCTCGTGAACTGGGAGGCATGGCTTCCATGGAGGCAGGAAATGTGTATGCACTATGAAGTCAAGGGACCAGTCACTTGAGCATACAAAGTGGGATGTACAGACAGGTTGGGACTTGTAACCTGCGGCCAGAGCGTAACTCTGGGAGCTAACTCTCTCCATAGATTTAGCAACAGGTTACTTCTGCTCTGCCCCAAGGAATTACTTAGGCAGCCTAAGGGTTGGGGTGTGCAAATTGCTGGCCTGTAGAGGGAAAGGGCAGGGCTGGCTGAGACCAGAGTGAGCTGCTCATGTTGCCAGCAGCCAGTGGCTTTGGGCGAGTTTCCCCCGGTGAGCATTGATAAGGCTCCTTCGCACTGTAAGAGGTGGTAGCAATTCACCCTGTACCCCTTGGTGACCCCAAAGGGACACAGATACCCGGTCGGTTTGTCTATTTTGCAGAGACTTCTTGGTGCTTCAGTATAAATGCTGACCTTGTACACGGCACTGCTACCAGCATTGCATCCTCCATTAGGTTTCCTTTCATTGACTAAGTGACTTTTTTAGGGTTGCAAGTAACAAATTCTGACTTTTAGGGTTTGGGTTTTTTTTTTTTTTGCAGTTTTATTGCACACTTACATCATAAAATACAGTTTCTTTTGGCCTAACATTATTGCTGACAGACTACTTTGCTGTGTGTCACTTAATAACGCACATACATTTACACTGAACATTGCTGTATCTAACTTACGCTTTCATGCTCGGAAAGATATTGCAGAAATGGAAGCAACTGTGCCTGTGTGCTGTGATACTGTTACACAGATGTACAATGACATGATTAACCAATCTAAAATGTAGTGTGACATTCTATTTGCTGTAAGCTGCCTTGTCTTCCACTGACTGGCTCTGTGGGTCTTCAGAATTAAGCGCTGCACCTGGTTCTTCACTGGGACTGCTTTCCATGGATTGCGCGCCAATAGCTGTTCTGCCTGAAACCACAATATAAATAGGATTAAAATAAATGGAATATTTTTTCATCGAGGCAGCATTTAAACACAGCGGGCTAAGAGCAATATGCTTCGTCGACGACATTTTAATAACATTTTTATACAGATGTAAACCTCTCAGTCAGCTAATTTGCATTTAGCAGCCCACACACAGACTGCATTGCAGAAATTACAGATTCTTTAATGATAAAATTAATTATCAAAGTGTTAACATGCTTTAAGTAACTGTCACTGGAACAAGAAAAGGAGGACTTGTGGCACCTTAGAGACTAACCAATTTATTTGAGCATGAGCTTTCGTGAGCTACAGCTCACTTCATCGGATGTGAGCTGTAGCTCACGAAAGCTCATGCTCAAATAAATTGGTTAGTCTCTAAGGTGCCACAAGTCCTCCTTTTCTTTTTGCAAAGACAGACTAACACGGCTGTTACTCTGAAACCTGTCACTGGAACGTAAACCTTCATTTGCAGTAATTCCGTGGTGCAGTCTTGACCCTCCTGCGTCGGAAGTGGAGGTTGCCACAAGAAGATTATAAAAAGTTGTTTTTGCTTCCTGCTATTGATGTTTAAACCAATTGATTCTACACACTAATCATCCCGGTGAAAAAACAAGTTCCTCCTAAAGCTCCTTTGAGCCTGGCCTACCAAACTGTAAATTCATTTCCCTTACCTTCCAGAATCTCACACATCTCAAAACATTCTGGGGCATCTATAGTCTTCCCATTATACCTTTTAGATACAGTAGAATCATAGAATATCAGGGTTGGAAGGGACCTCAGGAGGTCATCTAGTCCAACCCCCTGCTCAAAAGCAGGACCCATCCCCAATTAAATCATCCCAGCCAGGGCTTTGTCAAGCCTGACCTTAAAAACTTCTAAGGAAGGAGATTCCACCACCTCCCTAGGCAATGCATTCCAGTGTTTCACCACCCTCCTAGTGAAAAAGTTTTTCCTAATATCCAACCTAAACCTCCCCCACTGCAACTTGAGACCATGTTTCATTCATGTCCTATACTAAGTAAGCTTCTGTCGCAGTTTTCCTTTTTTTTTTTTTTTGGGGGGGGGGGAGGGAGAGGAGGAAAGTCCACGCTTGAATTTCATACGGGGCGACTGCATGATTGGACCTGCAATTTCCTGAATTGTAATAAATACCCAGTACTAGTTTTTCTAGCTTCCATTCACTGTAGTCTTAGAGCCCCAAAATCTACCTGTTGTGCAGGAGGGAGAGAAGGATCATAGTGTTATTCAATGGAATGGACCCTGTCATGCAGATGGAATTTGAAGCCCTTGCAACTATCTCTGGATACCCACAAACATTCCATGGCTTTTGTTCGCGGTTAATTTCAAGTCGGTAACATGGACACTGGAAAAAGCCATCTAGCACTTTCCATTACACGTCTCAATTTTGGTTTTGGTGAACCCCAGGCAAACCCATGGGAGCAATCACGAACCCAAACACAAAATATATGTGTGGGCTCACTATGAAATTCAACCCTGAAAACTCCATTGGTTGAAATTCAAATTCTGTGATCTGCCTGACCCCATTTGAACTGTTCCCTACATACACAGTTTGCAAACCAGTTTCAAACCAAACTTGGAAGCATTCATACAGCTTTGGTTACAAGTCATTTATAATGAAACAGACCCAGACTTTTCTCAATACGCTGCCAATGGCAATGCTAGTAATGAAATAATCCTTTGCACTATTTATAGAAGGAGTGTCAAAAAATTATCTTCAAGTAAAGATAATAAGACATTTATTCCAAATATATGCTAACTACAAACAGTAGTTTCATTGCCCAGTGCTATGGTCTGGGTCACATAATGAAACACCTATTTCAAGGTGGAGAACTCTTTATATTATTTCAGATTTATTTCATGGAAGTAAAATTACAGAGAGCAGCTCAGCGGTGTGTATGTTCAGCCATTTCTAATCCAGTCATGAATAACTTTAAATACATGCAACTACAAAGCTTCAACTGATTCTATATGCTGGAGGCTTGATTCTAGAAGGTGCTGAGCACTGACTTCAATGGGAGATGGGAACACCTGACAGGAGCACGTAGTGTCTTGCAGGATCAAGCTCTAGATATTGCTGAAGAAACACTGATTACTGCTAATTTGATATTTCTAGGATACACCATTTTGGGGGAGCTGTAAAAGTAGCAAAGCAGCATGAAAAGTGTTCTACAAGCTAACTACACCCTATTTTTTGGTTTATGGTCGCCAATGGCCAATGACTTGGCCAATTCACCTCCAGTTTGGCCAAAAACCAGTGTTCTCTCCCTCTAGATCACACAAGTGAAATTTGAAGGAGAAAGGACTCTGATTTGAAGATTTTGGAAGGAGTTAGGCAGCCAAAATTGGATTTAGAATGGAAGCCTGGTTACAACCTTAACTACAGAGAGGTTATCCCACACTCCTACCTTCCCCCACCTACCTATGCATCCACCCACATATATGACCCTCATCACTGTAGTATCTGAACATCTCCCATTAGTTAAAAGATGGGGATATTCCATACCTGGGCATCACTAGCTTTCACGTTTCACTTTCACAACGCACCCAGCAATGGTTGCACAGAGGGCTATGTTTTCCCTGATCAATGTGGACAAGAAATTTTTTTCTTGTAACTATTATAATAAACCTTTATTGTAGACCACATAGAATCATAGAATATCAGGGTTGGAAGGGACCTCAGGAGGTCATCTAGTCCAACCCCCTGCTCAAAAGCAGGACCCATACCCAATTAAATCATCCCAGCCAGGGCTTTGTCAAGCCTGACCTTAAAAACTTCTAAGGAAGGAGATTCCACCACCTCCCTAGGTAACGCATTCCAGTGTTTCACCACCCTCCTAGTGAAAAAGTTTTTCCTAATATCCAACCTGAACCTCCCCTACTGCAACTTGAGACCATTACTCCTTGTCCTGTCCTCTTCCACCACTGAGAATAGTCTAGAACCATCCTCTCTGGAACTACCTCTCAGGTAGTTGAAAGCAGCTATCAAATCCCCCCTCATTCTTCTCTTCTGCAGACTAAACAATCCCAGTTCCCTCAGCCTCTCCTCATAACTCATGTGTTCCAGACCCCTAATCATTTTTGTTGCCCTTCGCTGGACTCTCTCCAATTTATCCACATCCTTCTTGTAGTGTGGGGCCCAAAACTGGACACAGTACTCCAGATGAGGCCTCACCAATGTCGAATAGAGGGGGACGATCACGTCCCTCGATCTGCTCGCTATGCCCCTACTTATACATCCCAAAATGCCACTGGCCTTCTTGGCAACAAGGGCACACTGCTGGCTCATATCCAGCTTCTCGTCCACTGTCACCCCTAGGTCCTTTTCCGCAGAACTGCTGCCTAGCCATTCGGTCCCTAGTCTGTAGCTGTGCATTGGGTTCTTCCGTCCTAAGTGCAGGACCCTGCACTTATCCTTATTGAACCTCATCAGATTTCTTTTGGCCCAATCCTCCAATTTGTCTAGGTCCCTCTGTATCCTATCCCTGCCCTCCAGCGTATCTACCACTCCTCCCAGTTTAGTATCATCCGCAAATTTGCTGACAGTGCAATCCACACCATCCTCCAGATCATTTATGAAGATATTGAACAAAACCGGCCCCAGGTCCGACCCCTGGGGCACTCCACTTGACACCGGCTGCCAACTAGACATGGAGCCTTTGATCACTACCCGTTGAGCCTGACAATCTAGCCAACTTTCTACCCACCTTATGGTGCATTCATCCAGCCCATACTTCCTTAACTTGCTGACAAGAATACTGTGGGAATACATGACAGGAGACGGGGGACAACGTGCTTAATGCAGTTGTTGTTGACATGGTTTCAACTTTAGTCCCTATTCCGCAGTCTCAAGAAAAGTTTTAAAAATCAGTTTAAAGAAAGAAATTATCCCATTACCACATCTATCAGCACAACCACGTTAGCAGAGGCCATCTGTGAAAACTATATGCTAGCACAAAGGGAATTATGGTGTAGATAGGGCCATAGCAAGGACAGGACTTTAAACAGAAGCTCCAAGCCCTATTAAGTGACAGAATATTATCTACTTACTTGTAGAAACTTCGAGAGTTTTGATATAATCAGACCAGAAGGAACATTCTGCTCTTTTCAGTCCTTTATGATTTGGCAAGGAAACAGTGAATTCCTTATAGTTATCACCATTAGCGTGTGACAGGAACACGGGCCATAGGGACACAGCTCCAGTTAATTTTCTTGAGAAGTTATGAGGATAGTTTGGATTCCTGAATGAAGAAATAGAAAAGATTATTAGAAAACAATGGCATAAACATCACCAGTTTATAATCTGGACAGTGTATAATGGGGATTGGCTGGCTCAATGGACTGGAGCTTTTCACCTCTGGGACACTGAGTCAAATTCAAGCCTGGTTAGCAAAAATGTTAGGCATGATCATCTGGTGATCTCTGATCAATTTGTACTAGACAAGCCATTCATCACACAAACACCATCACGGCTAGCATGTTCACTGGCCACCTCAGCAGGCTTCAGATTCAAGACAATCCTCTGAAACTCTCAAAAGGGGCACAGGAAGTTGCAGTTTCCAAGTGGAGACCCCACACAAGCATCTCACTAATATTTCTCACTCCCAGAAATGGGCCAACCTGACTAGTGCAGAGAAATATTCACAGGGCAGTGTGACAAAGCTTGCACAGCTACTTCCTGTGCTTCTGAAAAAGGACTCCAGGCCAAAATGACCCTTGTGGTCCCTTCTAACCCTATGGTGCTATAGTCAGACGTAGCTGCCTAAAGTTAAACTCCTAAAACTGGATTTAGTCACCAGTTGCTCCTATTTATTTCAATGGAATTTGTGCGTGCTCAGCACAGCTAAAAGTTAGGCTATTTTTATGTAGGTGACTGACTATTTTAGGCATCCAGGTTTGGCCACAGCCTTCTAACACTACTGGCCAAAGTCTTACACATCTATATAGATCCTACTCCTGTGACTGGAGACTCTTTGAATAAGGGCAGAATTCGACCCTAAATTTGCTTTTTAATATATACCCCCACCCCACAAGATAGTAGATAATACTTTAAAGTCACTCACTTACCCAGATTTTATGAAGTTGCCTATATACTGCATTATTTTTAAGGAAAGGCTCTTTTCTTCCAGAGTAAAGTGTTCTTCATACTGTGGGTGGAATGGCAGCCCAAAGGCATACTGAACATCAGGCAAGAGCTCCAGGCCTGAACTGAAAAATACACATACAAAAAAAGTAATGACCCACCCCACATCCATTTACTTGGGGGGTGGGGGTGGGAGGCAGAATAAAAAAATTAAAATTAAACATCATATTAAATATTTCAATCATTTAAGAAAAAATTAAGCTAGAGCGTTCAACTCTTCTGCTCCCCCCCCAGCTATGCTACCCCACCTCTAGGAGCCAGAGGGACCTGCTGGATGCTTCCCAGGAGCCGCCACAGGTAAGCACCGCCGGGACTCCCCACCTCACCCCCCGGCAGGTCCCTCTAGCTCTTAGGGGCTGGGTGGGGTGGGCACGCACTACAGTGGCCCACAAGACCCTCCTGCCCGGTTCTGGGGGCAGTCAGAGGACAGGGGTGGATCAGCACGGGTCCCGGGGGGGGGGCCTCAAGGAACACGGGGGGTTGGATGGGGCAGGAGTCCCAGGAGGCAGGGCAGGAGTCCCGGGGGACGGGGGTTGGCCACGATCCCCTCGTGGGGGGAAGAGGGAACCGATTGTTAAGATTTTGGCAGCTCATCATTGGTGACATGGATTGTGGCATTAATGATGGAAGAATAAATCTCCATTTATTTCAGAGACATGGGATGAAATCCTGGTCCTACTGAAGTCAATGGGAGTTTTGCTTTTGATTTCAGTAGAGCCAGGATTCCACCCGTTAATCTTTGGATTCCAATACAGTTTCTTTGTGGGGAACCTGGGGTGTAAATCTACCTTGCACTAGCCTGCCTGCCGCACAGTAACTAGAGCTTGATGCCGCGCACTAAACAGTTCCCTAGTACACTTTGATCTACTTCCATCTCAAAGCGGGGTCAAAGTGCCCTACTAGGGAACTGTTAGTGCTGGAAGCAGGGTCCACATGTCCAGTTAACATGCAGCAGGCTAGTGTGAGGTAGCTGTGCATCCCAGATTGCTGTGCACTGTTTGTGTAGACAAGCCTGGAGATGTTTATGCAAATTTCTTTTAAACATAGTTTTATTCTAGTTTCTTGGGGGGAAGGGGGAGAAGTTGGTCCCTGCAGCCAACTTCTCCTTGAATTCTGAGTGGTAGCCCAGCAAACATGCCATAGATTCCATTGTCAGTCAGATTAGGCTTCTGCAACTCTCTTTTACTGCAGTGGAATGATTCCTGCATGCAACCCGGAGTGTTCCAGGAGGGACAGAACTCTGGGTAGGCAGGAAGATGCCAGACTTCCAGGACCTAATAGTTTGGGATATGTTTACTAGTATATCAGGACACCAACCAAAATAGGTTGCTCAGCAGAAGTAATCTTCTAGTAAAGAGGTAACAGAACTGTGCTCAACACAGAACTGTGGGTCACAAATCAGAGATGTCGTTTTCCGTACCCCTTACTCTGTCTTGGTCAAATATTGATAACATCAAGGCAGTCTGCAGCAATGGGCTTTGGAACAAGGCTGGGATGAATAGAGCCACTCAGCAAGATTCTGTCTGTGAGTGGCTGCACAAGGTTGCTATCAAAAGCAGTAGCTGGGTACACAACTGAAACTATTTATGGACATAAAGTGCTGCAGTATTGATAAATCCCAGATGCTGCCTCCCCTGGAACAAGGCTTGCATTTCAAAACACCCTAGGCAGGCAGACTGAATGGAAGATGACTCTTTTATATGTCAGGGTCAGAGGGAAGGTGGTGCTCCTCTGTCTCCAAATTCTCTATTTCAGAAAACATCCACACATCCTATTAAATGAAACACATCTTTGCTCTTATTTTCCTAAGTCCTATCATAAAACCGCAGTAATACTTTGCATCTGGAAATGGAATATTTTACAGATTTTTCACCAGAAAAGTAGGTCCGATACTGGAGTAAAGCATATTTTTCTTCTCCAAATGTTTATAAAGGATTAAGCAAGAGGAGAGTTTAATAATTCTGCTTTAAGAATAACTTGCTTGGCCTTCTACATTTATAGCAATTTTTGGCATCAGTGCTGTGGTCAAAGTAGCAGGTACTTAAAGGAGCCATTATGTTTAAGAAAAAGAGTCGGTCTGGAATATAATGGCGTGATGAGGTAGTTAAGGGACAAATTCATCCATTTAATGGAGTTACTCCAGGGATGAAATTGTCTCTCAACAGAAAACAGGCGGGTTGTTAGCCAAGGCCTCTCGCACAATGAGATCATGTTCTCTGCACTAGTAGTCACACATATGGAGTTAGGTTCGTAGCAGTATGTTTAGCAAACTCTTAAACTGAGATCGAAGTAGGATTTTGTTTATTGTTCTTGTCTGACAGTAATGCACGTTATAGTAAGAGGACAGGGAAAAAAAGACAATGTTGACGGGGAGGGAAGGAGGGAGTGTGTGTCCCCCAGATGACCAGACAGCAAATATCTGGGGAACTTTTCTCTTCCATGGGTAAAAATCTTCCCAAAGCGTTTGTATTGCCACTCATCACCACTGTATCTGAGTGCAGAGCACTAGAGATTGCTAGGAGCAGTAAAGCGCTTGGAGATTGTGGTTGACCTGGGGCCAGCAGGAGCTCTGAACAGACAGGAAACTAGCAGCTAAGGGAAGTCAGCTGAAGCAGCCACTGACTCTATTTGCAGTACAAGTGAAGTGGGAAGCTGAGGGTTCAGAGCTGAGTGACTGTAATAACCTGTTCGTAGTCTCCCTGTAATAAATTCATTAGTTCTTTCAGGAAGTATTTCTTTGCTGTCACTTCTCTTGCAACATTCCCTCTTTTCCAGAGGGCTCCCCACATTAGCTCTTAACTGGCCCGCTTCCATCCTGATTCTAAGTGGGGAGGTTCAGAGCCCAGTGGAGGGTGATTTAGCGTGTGTTTTTATAGGACATTTTGATGAAAGGACACACTGTAAAGAGCGGTAGCTGTGTTAGTCTGTATCAGCAAAAACAATGAGGACTCCTTGTTGTTTCTACTGTAAAGAGCAACAGCAACTGAGACTTTTAAACAATATTTTTTTAGATGCAGACATTCAAATTAAAATATATCCCCCTCCAAACTACTGTTTATAAAACAGCACTATCTAAAGAAACCTCTTTTAAAGCAATAAATCAGTTATATGAATAAACCTCTGATGAAGAGAGTCAATTGTAACAATATATGTAATGAGTGAAATCCTGGTTCTATTGAAGTCATGGGAGCTTTGCCAATGGGAACAGGCCCAGGATTTCACCCAATAATATTACTATAGCACTTTACATTCAAGGATCTCAAAGCATTTTCCAAACATTAATCGACTCAGCCTGATAACTCTCTTATGAGAAAGCGTATCCGCTTTACAGATTGCTAAACTGAGCCACAGAGAAGCTAAGGGCTGTATTGTACTACCTGTATTGAACTGTACCTTGCTCAGTACTTGATTTCAATGGGAGAACTCACAGAGTAGGCCACTACTCAATATACGTAAAGCCAGGTGGCACAGTCTGGCACTAAGAGACTTCCCCAAGGTCAACCAGTAATTCAGGAGTGGAACTGGTTGGGGATTTTTCAGTTAAATATTTTTAATTTGAAAATGCCCACTGACTCCGAAATGTATAGTCATTGACAAAACTGTCCTTGAATCCAGAATGGAATTTCTGGAGAGAGAGAGAGAGCGCCCCCCAGAATAGGCTGGGGGTAAGGACTTGAACAGGGCCGTCGCTAGCTATTCTGGGGCCCTAGGCAGCCATCCCGTGGGGTGGGGTGGGGAATGGGTCCCCAGGCCTCCGCAGGGGCAGGTGGGGGCAGGGCTGGCTTGGGAGACAGAGGGGAACTGCTCCCCAGCACTCACCAGTGACACAGCTGGGGCCGGGCCACTGCACTTCCTGCTGCCGGTGAGTGCAGGCCCAGCCCTGGGGCAGTCCTCAGGGGAGTGGGGGTGGGGCTGTGGCGGAGCAGGGCAGGGGTTTTGGGGAAGGGGCAGAGTGGGGGTGGGGCTGGGGCAGAGCAGGGGTGGGGCTGAGGCAGAGCAGGGGTGGGGGCCATGGGCAAGAGGCAGGGCAGGGGCTGGAGCAGCACGCAGCTGCGCAGGGCACCAAGAAAATTGGTGCCCCACATTTCTTGGTGCCCTACGCAGCTGCGTACTTTGCGTATGGGTAGGGACGGCCCTGGACTTGAAGCTAGATCTCTCACATCACAGGTGAGTGTACTAATCACTGCATTAGGGCGTATTCAGGGATGGGGATCTCAGTCTCTCGCAAATGCTGAAAAGTCTAATTTTCATTCTCCCGTGTGGAACAAAAACAAATGTCAAAACTTCAGAACTATTCATGAAGTAGAGTTCTTGTTTTCTGTCCAGCCCTACTCAGGGCACACAATTAGAACAGGAGAGTGTGATGCGACAGACCACAATAGTTTCCTTGAGCAGGATCTTAGCTACACATACAGCTGTTGTTGCCCATTCAAATTCTGACTCATTCTGTATTATTTCCCCTTAGCAGATATGCAGATAATTCTGAACTTTATCCATGTCCTGTATCTAGTTCATTATTTCACCCTAGAAATTCATTTTTGTATTGTACAGTGGTTTGAATTTTAGATGAATGATGGACTCTGAAATGGAACCCTTCTCTTTTGTTCCTCTCTATCAAATGTTCCTTAACCCCATGATCTAACAATTTGAACTAATCTTACATCATTCGGAGTCACATATTCTTCTACTTTTCAGTTGGTTTTGTGAATTTTTTTTGGTTTCTCCATCAGACAAAGATATAATCCAACATAAATCAATGTTGCAATTCAAAGGCAATAAATTGTAAACTATTTTGCAATCATGCTAAAGTTGAAAATAACAAGATAACCATAATTCTTTAATGAGAACTACTGACAAAACCATGGAAATAACCAGATGAACTAAACCTAGGTCAGCAGCAAACTCACCAAAAGGATGTTTATTTGCAAAATGTCTTTCTGACTGCATTGAACAAGGATGATTAATATCGTCCTCCTTGAAAGGCAGAGATAACTATTAACAGGACAGACTTAGAATTGTCTAAGCTGTATGACTCAGAACAGGACAGACATGTCTAGCCATATGTTTCCATTCTGTTTTGTGCTATTAAATTCTTATTGATAGCTACACAACGGGAACAAATATATGGGGATTTAAACCGGGGGCGAGGATGGGGAGTGCCACAGCTCAGATAACGTGTGGGTGGAATTTAGTTGATATCCTCTCCCCAAAATTCATGCCGTCTTAATCCATGTGAAGAGCTTTACTCAAATTTCCTGATATGGTACTAAGTAACTTATAGGCAACAAAAGTCCCCTGCTTCCCAAGCTATATTGTTTTGAACCTTGCTCTTTTGGGTAGTGAGCATGGTAGGACCTGGGTGGGGGAAATGCAAAGCAATGACAGAGTCTGATGAGATGTTTGAGGCAAACATGGAATAGCAGCTGATTTGGAGAAGCTTAGACCTTCAACCCTGCCTTGGTTTTGGTTGCAGACATTGAGCAAAATCCTGCAATGCCATGTGGTACCAAGCCAGACCTATGCATATCCCAGTGGGCAGTACCACCATGACAACTACTAAACGAGGTGACGGACTGTGAAGGCTGGCCTCTCTTGGTAAATTAGATCAACTCATCTGTGTCGCTCCGGGCTGGGAAAAATTCACACCCCTGAGCCACATAGTTAAGCCAACCTAACCCACAGTGTAGACAGCATTAGGTCGATGGAAGAATTTTTTCATTGTCCTAGGTACCGCCTCTTGGGGGGATAGATTAACTACAGCGATGGGAGAACCCCTCTGGTCCGCGTGTCTACAAAGAGGCACCACCGCACTGCAGCTGCAGCCCTAGAGCGTGCCCCTGTCGTGTTCTACGTTTGCTTTCCACAACCAAATCTCTGTACAGTTTTTCATGAGTGATTTTATCCGAGTACTCGGATTCTAAGATCTAAACTGGATTGTTAAATCTATTCACCTACATTTGGGTTATTGCTGATTTTGTACGCTATGTATCATATGCCTTTTAGAAAACTAACTTTGTATTTGTGGATAATCTAAGCACTATACCCAGATGTACAGACACTGTTTTCCCAACCTGTGTATTGTATAACTTTTTTTTAACGTTAGCTTTAATAACATATAGCATTAGCCTCAGTGGATTTACCTGCCAGCCTTGCAATCTTAGCTGGGGATCTGAGCAACAAGCTATGTTCTTTTCTCCTCTTGGATCATCACCAGTCATGAACGTTCTGCAGGCCAAATTATTCCCTACATGGCATGTGTGCAGACTTATTTGCAGAGGTGCAACTGGACCTCTAACTGGAATGTAGTAAACAACCCTGTTGATGCACAAGAAGAAATAGAACCCTGCACTGTTTCTTGGCTGTGGTGGGGCTAACAGGAGTAAAGCAATGTACTAAGATTTATACTAGTCATTAGATGTGGATCTGCAGTAGATCTGGGGATTGAAAAAGTATCATTTTTCGATAGTCCTTTGTAACAGAAGAACTGAATTTTAAGTGACTTTGCAACAGGCTACAGAGGGAGTCAGCATCAGTGTCAGAGCTGAGACCAGAATTCAGAGTTCCTGGTGCCCAGCTTCATGCTCAAGGCACTAGATTCTATGTGATTAGAAAAGAATCACGAGTTATTTATGGTTAGAAGGTAACATTTTCAGACTGATTTGACAGAACAACATGGGTGAAATCTAGGCCTCGATGAGATCAACAACAAAACTCCCAGTGACTTTAATGAAGCCAGCTGTATAGCTGAAGAATATGATTCCAAATTTCATTTATACATAATGGATCACACATTTGCACAATCTTTTGGCCACTTTGAAAATCAGATGAAATGGTACAAATGCAGAATTCTTTTCTCAAGTATCGGAAATGATAAATTCACTTCTTTGTACAGACTTCTAAATTCCCTTTAAATGAATACTGATAGATTTACAGAGAAAGAATCAGTGTCTGGTGATGACCCTGGCAGCAGCAATCTAAATCAATCTTCTAGAAAAGGAGCAATCTTCCAGCACTTTAAGCATTTTGCTTGTATTTCTATGTTCATCCTTATGACTAGCAAAAAAATAAAACCAAACCACTAGTGAAGAAGATACTAGTTGGCTGTAGACAAAGAAGAAAAAAAAAGCTAAACATTTATAGCAGCGTAGTGGGCCAAATTAATCCCAGGTGTGATCTCATAGCCTCCAGGGATACATTTGGCTCCTTGTGTCTCCACATATTACATAATCCTTTCAGACAAGTGGTAGAATATATAAAAGAGAAAAACATTTCTCTTGGTTTCTTTAAGGAAAATCGGAACATATGGAAAAAACTTACAGGAATGACCATTCCTACTGGCATAAAACTGTCACCCTTGTATTAAACAGGCCCACGTGAATACATTTGAATTGCAAGAATATCCTGACCTTTCTTGTGTATTTTCCTATGATTCAATCACTATATACTATTTACTTCTAATATATAAAGTTTTCAACTATACAGTAGGGATGTACAAATTGAATCAAACAGATGTTAGCTAATGGAAACAGTGATCCAAGTCAAGAATGTGAATGTTTACGTTATTAGCTTTTTAATTCCAGAATGGGTCATTGTGATCATCTAGTCTAAACTGCTGCATAACATAGGCCATGGAATTTTATCCAGTAATTCCTGCATTAAACCCAGTAAAACGTGGTTCATCTAGAGAATGTATTTAAAAAGACATCCATTCAGGTCAAGCATGCTCATGACAACTGACAGAGACTCTGAGGGCCAGAGCTCCAATAAGGGGCTAGGAAGATGGATGCATTTTATGCAATCCAAAATGTGGATTCCAAATGCCAGACTGCACATATGGAAACTGAATGCTTGAAGACTTGGGACTTTGGTTGATGTGTGCAGTTTCAAAGGATACTTTTGCATTTTTTGGTCCCCCAAGACTTTTAGCTTGGTGTTGCTGTGACACTAGATTGCTGCTGTTTTCCCTGTCCATCAGTATGGCCCTACCAAATTCATGGCTGTGAAAAATGCACCACAGACTGTGAAATCTGGTCTCCCCCATGAAATCTGGCTCTTGGGGGGAAGAGGGAGTTGTGGGATTGCAACCCTTACTTCAGTGCTGGTGCTGCCTTCTGAGCTGGGCAGTTGGAGAGCAGCGGCTGCTGGCCGGGAGCCCAGCTCTGAAGGCAGACCTGCCGCCAGCAGCAGCGCAGAAGTGAGGGTGTCATGGTATGATATTGCCACCCTTCTGCGCCACTGTCAGCAGCAGCTTGCTGGAGCCAGGGGAGGTTCCCAAAGGTGGGACCGTGGAGCCTGGCGTATGGTAGAAGCCCAACACATGGTAGGAGCCCTCGGCTGGGGTGCCCTGAGCCCTGCCCCTCCCCGGCTCCAGGCCCAGCACTCGTGGGGGGTTAAAGGTTGTTAAAGGGGCTAAAGGGGCCTTGGGCTGGCTGTGTGTGTGCTGGGGGACCACAGCACCACCCTTACCACAGCACCATGGGTGGGTGCCCACCCGTAAGGCTGGCCCTGCTGCCTCAAAGTGACGACCCCCCCGTACCATGCCACTCTCACTTCTGTGCTGCTGCTGGCAGCGGTGCTGCCTTCAGAGCTGGGATCCCAGTCATCAGCCACAGAGCTTCCTGCAGCCGGGGGAGGTTCCCAGAGGTGGGTCTGACCCAGCCCCAGGAGTGGCCCATGCAGGGAAAGAGGAAGTCCTGCCCCTCCCCAGCCTGGCTGGGATTAGGAACTGGATCTGCTGAGTAATGAGGCCCCCAAATCTGAATATGACCACCCTAAAGGAAGAAATTTTAGAAAAAAGATTATATTTGGACCTGTAGACCAGATGTCAGAGAATCAGCAAAGGGACTTGAGGAGATGTGACATAGTTAGATTAGTGGGAAAGGAGGATTATTTTAGTGGAAGCATATGGGATGGATAGAAGAGAAGTGCGGTTTGAGCAGAGTAGATAATAATAGTCCAAGGGGAAGAAAACCAAGTTTTAGCAGAAGCGATGGAGAGAAAAAAGCTGATTTTAGAAGGGTTTTAGAGGGAAAAGTGACAAGACCTTGGCAAGTGTAAACGTATACTCTTATTACTGATTCTGATTGGCTAAGATCTCCACACATCCTCCAGTGTTTGTTACCATGTCCACCTGCCCACCATCTTAATCCACCTGTTTGTCTCATCTACCTGTTAGGCTTTGTCTTGTAGATAAGAAGTTCTTAGAAGCAATTTCCTTGTACAGCGCCTAACAAAATGGGCCTCAACATGGTAGGCTGCTGACTGCACCTGGGCCTGTTATGCAGAAGGTCGGATTAGATCATCATAATCGTCCCATCAGTGATCATTAATTAATGAAGTAAGTAAATAAATTTCTTAAAACATATATTTTAAGAAATTTATATATTCTGTTAAATACAGAATGTCTGCTTTTATTCTGCCATATTATTGGTAAGTTTTACAGCCATTTGTATTATTGTTATTAATCAGAAAACCAATATACTTCGCAGTTGAGAAGATTCACATCTAAACTGAATCTGAATGAAGAACTCTTCCCATACCTTTTATTTATGAGTATCCTATCTACTGCTACTGAAATGCAGACAACCCTGAGTATGTAGCAGCTGTTCAATAGCACACAGCAACCCCACACCACAGTACAGAAGTGAAGAATACAGTATCCCAACTAAAGTTACAGAAAGTAAGCAGAATGCAATTCCTGGTACAGGAATTTGGGCAGGACGTCAAGGTTAACAACAATTACTCTTGTAAGAACTATTATGGAATTTTTACTGACTGTGGGACAGCTCCTCAATTAGCGTAAACCAATGTAGCTCCACTGACTTTGATGGAATTACATTGATTAACACCAGCTCATTATCTGGCCCTTTAAGTGAGAAGGACCTTGATTTTTATATATCATCTGAAAGACAGCCCTCCAGCTGCACAGTGGGCCTGAAAACCATGTTGGGGCTTTGCTATAGTAATAATTCAATGACAGCAGCGCCACTTAATGAATCATCAACAAGCCAGATCGCATCTGGGATTATATAGAAACAGCCTAAAGGGTTAATGAATAGCTTCTTTGTTGTTATCGGTACTATTTACAAAACCAAACAGACAGAATCATTGTGGTCATGATGTACTTATCCTGTCTCCTTTTTCCTATAACTAAAATTATATCCTGAATTTCTACACTCTAAACACAAACAGCACTGCGCAGCTACATTCTTGCTGCTTTGTTTAGAACCAATGTTTACTCTAAGGCCTTACGTCTTCTGCAAATGGTAAAAGAAAAAAAAAGACATCTGGGTTATATATTTTTGCTGCAGATCATTAATGCAGGAGTTGGCTATGCATTATGTTCCTTACTCAAATAGAAACTGAAGACTAAAACAGACACAGTGTCATGCCAAGCTGAGAGAATTTTACCATATGGATAATGATATTAGTTCACTCTCTGTAAGTTCCACTTCGTTACTTGAGAACCCCCAGTTAATGGTTTCCTGTAATTCTGCACATATATAATAAACAGAAGTGTCGACTGTTCTTTCCATCTAGATCCATGTGTTTGTATACGTATAAAATAATATAGCACACACTATGTGTGCATATATTCATATCAAAAACATTCTAATGCAAGACAACATTCTCTTTTTACCATCATCTCTATACTGTAATGCCTCTAGCCTTCTGCAGTTATTTATTAATTAACTATAAAAAGTTTTGGGAACCCTAATGACTTACAGTGGACTAGGTAGTGCCTTTTAGTGGACCAATAAAATATATTATCTCACCAGCAGGAGAGTGAATTTGTGTGGGGGGGTGGAGGGTGAGAAAACCTGGATTTGTGCTGGAAATGGCCCACCTGATGATCACTTTAGATAAGCTATTACCAGCAGGACAGTGGGGTGGGAGGAGGTATTGTTTCATATTCTCTGTGTATATATAAAGTCTGCTGCAGTTTCCACGGTATGCATCCGATGAAGTGAGCTGTAGCTCACGAAAGCTCATGCTCAAATAAATTGGTTAGTCTCTAAGGTGCCACAAGTACTCCTTTTCTTTTTGCGAATACAGACTAACACGGCTGTTACTCTGAAATCTGTCACCCACCTTGTCTCTCTAATATCCTGGGACTGACATGGATACAATTACGCTGCATATTACGGTGGCACACACACACAGGACTTGCAACATGTTAGACTGTGTGATTTATGCACAAGGTATGTGTAAAGTATCAAGCCATATATAGCAGGACACTGAGTTTTGACTCCAGGGTAGAGTAGGAACTAGAAGACATGCAGGGATCATTGTATTGTGCAACAACCTGTTTGGGAACAGCCATCTTCACAGTATAATGATTACTGCTATCTATGAAACTTGGGTACTTATATGGTCCCCAGTATTGTCGTACTTGATCACATGACAATGTTTAATGTATTTATCCTTACAATACCTCTGTGAAGTAGGGAAGTGCTGTTGTCTACATTTGACAGATGGAGAACTGAACTGCAACACAGAGAGGCTAAATGACTTTGCCCAATGTCACACACAAAGTCTATAGCAGATCAGGGAATCAAACCTGTCTCTCTCAAGTCCCAGGGTAGCTCCTAACCACTGGGCTGTCCTTCCTCTCTTCCATGTGAAATTATTACAGCTTGTACAAAACACTCTGCAAGTCAATAAAGTTGAGTCGTATCTTGCAGCTTCCCTGTCTCAAACATTTCCATATACTAGAGTTAGGCTCAAGATGTAAAAACTAGACACAGGTGCAAATCTGAACTTCTCATGGCTTGAAGGAAAGCTGCGGAAATAGTGAAAAATATACCTGTAAAAATGTATTCAGAGATTTATGGAAAAATTTCCAATTGCCTGGGAAATCTATAGAGGTAGCTAAATTATGAGAAACTGTGTTTATGAATAGTGTATTCAAATGAATATTCCAAAATGTGTCATCTGAATTACTCACATTCAATCATTCAACTGGCTCTAAATTCTGGTATTTCCTAACTTTTAAGGGTTTGACTTTGCAACCTAAATAAAACTCTTTTAACATCATTTTTGTTTCTTTTCTTTTTTTTTTAAATTAAAGCATAAGTAAAGTTGTGCCTGGATCATGAAGTTTACCTCCAACCTGAACCTGACACTTGGAAGACTCAGATCTAACATTCCAGTTTGGGCCCAGTTCTCATTATAAGTGACTTAGCTCCAGGCTACTCAGAGAGCCTGAGATTCTAACTGAGGAGTTCCTGGCTCCCTGCCTTGTGTTTTCACCACTAGACTACACCTTTCTACCTCCTTAGTGTCAGGCACCAGATTTTTTGTAAGTGGCTATGGGAAAGTGAACTAATAATCTTTGCTCCAACTAATTTTCTTGTACAATCTGTTCTGAACTGACCAAAAGGGCGGCACAAAGAATGTAATACGTTTGGCTGGAAAGCATGAAACAAGACTGAAAGAGCTGGCTTAGATGAAGACTGGCTAACATATAAATATTTCAAGAATGTGTACTCAAGCCAGGAAAAGCTATATAAACGCTTACTGATATGGGGAGTTTGAGAAGTAGTAAATCTTGCGGATACAAACAAGATCTCTAATGGGACAAGATGAGGGGGAAAGTTTGCTGAATCCTCCTTGATTTCTGTGGTTCTAAAACACTTCTTATGGGATCCACAAACACTATCATGTCTACCCCCCCATATAGCCAATGAGTGAGCGACTTCCATTCTCCCGCAAGATGAAACTTGCTGGCTAAATTGAGAACACACCTTCCTTTTTCTCCTGCTGGATTTTGGTGGAGTGCATCTCTGTTCCATTTGGCGTCTTGTAAAAGTCACTTATCTAAGTACATTGGTAACCAGACAGAACATTGTGTGACTGTTCCTGTAAGAGTTCCTGATGAAATGACGGCTCCCCAGGAAGTCAGCTCTTCTCTGCTTTAAATAAAGTCACTGTATCTGCTACAACACCACAGTGGCCATCATCTGTAGCCCAGATCTCAGTTGGTTTTAAAATGCTCTCTGCCATGCAATCAGAAACAAATGTATTCTCAGCTTGTAGCCTAACTTCAGCTACAATGCCCTCCCGACCCACCAAAACAAAACCTCTACCCACTCAGCCATCCCGTCTCCTCAGGGAGACACTGGGAAAAGAGAGAGCTCTAGCCACAGTGCCATATATCTTAAAAGACACTATTGGACCAGGTGAATGGAGGACATGGAGAGAGAAAATTGCTGTAGAAACACCATGGCCCCAATTCAAGAACACACTCTAAGAATGTGCTTAAGGGTAAGTATCTGCTTAGTGCTTTGCTCATTCGAGGTCTTTAGCAGCAATGATGTGAGAAGTTGCCTTTACTGACTCTCTGACACTTCTGGCCTCGAAAGAAAGGAACCAGGAGCAGAAACCAATGCAGCGGGGTGCTTCTCGTGGTAGTGAAAAGCCCCAACCACTAGCTGAAAACTAGGCTGCCCAGCCTTCACTTCTCTGGAGGGACATTTTTAAACAAGTTTGAAAATCTTCAGATAAAACAAGTAAAAGCTGATTAACCTTCATAATGTGCAGTTATCCACTATGGAAGAGGATACTTGCAGCCCAGTAGAATTGGGGGGTTGGGCTTCAGTACTTATCAAAACCATTAAAAAAATTGTTTGAGAAGTTGTTTCTAGTTGGAGTTTTAACCTTTTCTTTTAAAACTTGATGCTGCTTCTCCACATAATGTGAGTAATCCCCTAGAGTCACAAAAAGGAACCCCCTCATGCTAAGGTCAGACATGCTTGGCTTAGGCCCCAATCTTGCAAACACTCACGTATGTGAGTAACTTTCCCAGTGAACTCTCAGAAGGTGCAGCCAAGGCGCAGAGGAGAGAGAAAGATGGCTTTAAGTGACCGTCACCCCCCCCCCCAGGTTCAGCTTGCTCTGGAAACTAATGCAAACCCTGGTTAAATTATAGCATCCCAGAAGGTTGCT
Source organism: Lepidochelys olivacea (assembly GCF_965140295.1). Taxonomy (NCBI): domain Eukaryota; kingdom Metazoa; phylum Chordata; order Testudines; family Cheloniidae; genus Lepidochelys; species Lepidochelys olivacea. The sequence continues at coordinate 16,231,117 of NC_140412.1, forward strand.
CTAAGATATGACAGTCTTGCCACAGCTGCCATGGGGCTGCTCTGCAACCAAGAATGGCCGCAGCACAAAGTGCTCCTGCACTGGGGAAGTTTTCCAGGGACCATTGGAATTCCTTTGTGGCCTGTTAGTGCCACCAGAGAGGTGGACAGGGACTAGTTCAGGGCCCAGAGTCTGGTGCAGTGACCTGCCCAAGGTCACACAGGTTATCTGTGGCACAGCTGGAAAATGAAGCTAGATCTCCTGAGTCTCAGTCCACTGCTTTAACCTGGTCATCCATCCTCTCTAGTCAGAAGGTCATCATTAAGCTCCCCATCGTTGGGCAAACAATCAATGGTAAAGCTCCATTGACTTCCTCAGGAGTGGGCTTAAACCAATGCTTAGCGCATCTCAAAATTCCACCCCTTTCCCTTTTGGGCTTTATCAAGAATCATCACCCTTAAAAAAGCAAGCCTAGTGACCATGGATGACTTATGCCCATCACCATGCAAAGAAGAGAAAGCTGGTCCAGTGACTTGTCCAATGTAGAGCACAGACAAAACCAGACCAGACTACCCTGGTTTTGGTTTCACAAACTCCACATCCAAACAACAAGGTAAGACAGATCTTACCTGCTCTGAGAGGAGCTCACAGGCACATGGTACATGAAGACATTCCCTCTGGAGTTATCAGCCCAGTGCTTGGCCATGCTGATAATGGGACAGGTGATAAAGTGGTCACTGAAAAGAGGCAAAGAAGAGAATATTCTCATATGGAAACAATTATTAACTAGAAAAGACTTTAAATAATCGTTCTATTTTTGACAACAGGCTTCCTCGGGTCTCCCAGAATGGCTTCTGCCTTCCTTCCCAGTGGGATCAATGAGATCCTCTGCGCTCCCATGCTCCACTGGGAGAAGGAGAGGGCAGTTGTAGCCAATGTTGTTTAGAAAGCTCTAAAAAATATGCCCTAAAATTATGCTTTTCCATGCTTAATAATGTTGCATATTTAAAATCTGATATTTCAGGAGCTTGCATGCCTAGGAAGCATTTTCTCATTGATTCTTGGCTTTCTAATGGTATAGATCTCCTACTTCTTGCTCCAGTGATTTGCAAAATATGTATTCAGTGACATTTTGTGAAAGCACTTAAATAGCTCATTGACTAAAGCTGAGTATCGCCCATTCTGGATCTCGGTTCTGTGTAATTTTGAAGGGAACTTCTGCGTTTGGGAGAAGGAAAGGAACATTTATTTGGCATGTTTTAAAAGACATCCATTTGACACTGCTTGGGGATACAGAATAGGATAAGCAGCTGTCTGGGAGAGATGGTTTTGTGGGCAGAGTAAAGCGTAAAGTGATTCCAGTTGCATGACAACTCTAATTTACCACATGGCTCAGAAATGTATCACATAGAAATCACCACCACACACTTGCATTATATGCACAAAGATTTCACACAAGACAGTATGTGTATGTGTACATCCAGATCTACATAGATATATACGCATACATGGTATGAAAGTCAGAGATTTCAATCCTTGTTCATTGCAGTGAATATGCTACCCTTGCTGCTACATAGAGACAGGTTTCAGAGTAACAGCCGTGTTAGTCTGTATTCGCAAAAAGAAAAGGAGTGCTTGTGGCACCTTAGAGACTAACCAATTTATTTGAGCATAAGCTTTCGTGAGCTACAGCTCACTTCATCTGATGCATACTGTGGAAAGTGTAGAAGATCTTTTTATACACGCAAAGCATGAAAAAATACCTCCCCCCACCCCACTCTCCTGCTGGTAATAGCTTATCTAAAGTGATCACTCTCCTTTGATTATCATGCACGTTGTAAGGAGAGCGATCACTTTAGATAAGCTATTACCAGTAGGAGAGTGGGGTGGGAGGAGGTATTTTTTCATGCTTTGCGTGTTTAAAAAGATCTTCTACACTTTCCACAGTATGCATCCGATGAAGTGAGCTGTAGCTCACGAAAGCTTATGCTCAAATAAATTGATTAGTCTCTAAGGTGCCACAAGTCCTCCTTTTTGCTACATAGAGCTTTTCTAGGAACTGCCATGAGCAAGCGGTGAGGGGAAAGAATAATGTAAGAGGAACACAACAATTCATTTCTTTATTTAAGCATTTCAACTACATGGCCCCTCCCTAGGGCAGCTATTTTAGTTCACCAGAATTTATTTTAAGTTCACAGAACCTCAGCTCAGAGACCACAAAGACACGGGCTGACTGATCACAACTCTCTGTAGGAGTAACGGCAGGCAACACCCATTAAAAACTAAAGCTGCTATTCTTCATAAACCTGTAAGCATGAGGTTTTGAAATATCAGAAGCTACATCACTTAGAGACCATTAGTTCTGGAGGAGGATTCTGAAATCAACGGACCGTTAAAAACTAAATTCTATGCAGGTGGAGCAGGGAAAGGAGTCAAATATTCTCGGAAAATTTTAAACAACAAAAATGAGACACAACAACACTTTAAACCCCGTGTATCTCTGCAAACACCTGTTAGGATTCTAGGTGCAGAAGAAGCTTGGATAATTGAAAAAAAAAAGTTTCCTTGTGTATTTTAAGAATAGAGACAAATAGCATGGAGAGTATGTGTGGGTTTGTGTACCTTCTTATAGCTTAGAAAATACTGTATAGAAAAAAATGATGAAACAATTTAAAGCTGGAAAAGAGATCTAAGAACACTCCCAAAGCAAATTAAAATCAAAACCAAACCCCAGCAATACTCCTACATCGTAATACATAGGGCATGTGGGTTACAGCTTAACCACTTAGGCTTCTTTCTCATGGTTTGTGACCCCACTAGAACTTGACAGAAAAATTATAGCCCCGTAACATGAAACTGGTCTGGGTTTATATATTTACCCAATTATTTTTTAAACATTTCTTCCTCCCTATCTAGCTGTCTCTTCAGTATTTATAAGGTACGTATAACCACCTTCTCCTCTCTGAAATGTCTGGCATAGCCTGGAGTAAACACTTCCACCCTAGTGGTTAGAACAAGGGACTAGAATTTTGGTGACCTGGGTTCTGTTACGGGACCTTCTACTTACTCACTGTATGAGTTTCCGCAACTCACTTATCTCTGTGAATCAATTTACTCATCTGATAAATGTGGGTAATAATATCCCCTCCCGCCCCGGACGGTGGGTGCTCTGGGACTTCTTTAGTGTTTATAGCTAGGGCCCTACCAAATTCACGGTCCATTTTAGTCAATTTCACAGTCACAGGATTTTTTAAATCGCAAATTTCATGATTTCAGCTATTTAAATCTGAAATGTCATGGTGTTGTAATTGTAGGGATCCTGACTCAAAATGGAAGTGTGAGGGGAGGGGGGCCACAAGGTTATTGTAGGGGGGTTGTGGTACTGCTACCCTTATTTCTGTGCTGCTGCTGGCCGGGATCCCAGCTCTGAAAGGAGAGCCGCTTCCAGCAGCAGCGCAGAAGTAAGGATGGCATGGTATGGTTTTGCCACCCCTACTTCTACGCTGCTGTCTGCAGCACTGGGCCCTCAGTCAGCAGCCGCCGCTCCCTGGCGACAGCACTGCCTTCAGAGCTGGGCTCCCGGCCAACAGCCATCAGTCTCCAGCTGCGAAGCTTTGACGGCAGCGCAGAAGTAAGGGTGGCAATACTGCAACCTCCCTAAAATCACCCTGAGGCCCCCTGTAACTCCCTTTTGGGTCAAGACTGACAATTTGAGGAACGCTGGTCTCCCTGTGACATCTGTATAGTATAGTGTAAAAGCACCCAAAAGACCAGATTTCACAGGGGGAGACCAGATTTCATGGTCCATGATGCATTTTTCATGGCCATGAATTTGGTGGGGCCCTATATATAGCACATTTTGAGGCAGGCCTCGGATGAAAGATGTGACAGAAAGGAAGTTCCAGGTTTGATTATTATAATGGCTCCTTGCTGAGGTAGCCATCACACGGGCTGAGAGGTGGTGCTTCTTATGAGTGACCGATTTACCTATACCGGAATTTCCATGCTGCATTCCCACAAGTTATCATAATTCTCCCCAAGCTTTTTAGCATGTTTAGTACTAAGATCCATACTGGAATAAGTTGTACGTAGACACTACAGTGATTGGCACCCCATAAATATGACAGATGGATGGACATGGCAGGAAAACCCAGTACAGTGGTATTCTTGATAAAAAAACTCCAAATATCATTTCAAGAAGCAAACTGCAGCCTGCCATCTGCTTCTTGCTTGTTTTCCCCTGGGCCACAATGCACAGGCACACCAGGCCCACCCAGAGGCCTTTCCCAAACACATTCATTCATTGGATTCTTGGATCAGATTTTCTAAATTAACCTTGGCTCACTTTCAGCTCCCTCTCCCGAGGCAGTGGCCTGCAATGCAAATGAAGGCTGACAGGCTACTGAAAAGGAAAGCATGCGTCCGGTGGTATGCAGAGTGACACAAGTGGAGTACCATACTATGTAGCACAGACACTGGAAATCAAAACACTGCAGGGGCAAGGGCTCCTGTAAAAGCAAGTGTGAAACAGACGGGTCCTCACATTGACAATGACATAGCTCAGCATGTTAAACTAACCCACCGCTAAATACATCTACTTGGGAATAAGGAGAAATCTTCACAACAAATCTGTATGCTAACCAAAGATAGCAAAGAGTAGATTTTGCAAAGAGGAGCGTTTTCTAATCTATTCCAAATAACACGAAAGGGCCAGATTTTAGCCACCTTTGCATGGGTGCAGTGGAGGAGAAGGTACATGGAGGGAGCCAGGAAGTAGTTAGTGCACTAATTTAGGAGACTGGCATTTTACAGTCAATGTGCACTGGTGTAAATGACTACACAAGGTGCCAGGAAATGAAGCATCAAGCTCAAAGGCTTTCTCTGCCTTAGTTTAGCTGTCTGTGAAATGGGATCAATAATACACAGAGGTGGTGTGATAATTAGTTAATGCCCAAACCTGCAAGTCTTCTGTGTATGCAGATCTCATTGTTTTCCATAGGAGAGCCATTTGTGGAGAGCTTGCCAGAAAGGATAAGCTATATTTTTATACTTTGATAACATACATATGAGTGCAAAGGCCAACATTTTGAAGTCTGACTCTCTGAATGTGGTAGGCATTTAAATCCACACTCAGCCACCTAAATAAAAGTTACTGGTTTTCAAAGTTTTTGGACTTGTCTAGTTCCTTCAAGAGCTGCTGTAAGGTGCTCAGAACCCCTGAAAATCAGGCCAGTTATTTAGATATCTAATTGTGCATGCTGGTGGCTAACGTCAGTAACCTATCTTTGAAAAATATGGCCCAGGAACTGTCATACTCTGATGAGGATCACCTGGGTGAGAAAATCCCTTCTTGCAACCAAATCATCTTTAATAGCAAAGGGTACCCTAGAGAAACACTGTCCAGTAACCTTTTTGGTCTTAATATTTTTTTTACTCCAAAATGCACCTGATGTGGAAAACCTATTTTCAAAAGGGCACCAAAACCATTTAATCTCCCTCCTTTTACTAACAGCACATGGCTATTAGAAGATTTAAAATAAACAGAAAGAAAAAGAAAAAAGAACCCCAAACAGCCACCCTACTCTGAAATCCAGATCCTAAAGCCTCCCTTTTCCCATCTCTCTATGCAGGTGCTTGTAAGGTCCTCACCACCATAGTATCTAAGTGTGTATCTGACAATGATGAAAACCCAAACCTGTTTAACCCCAAATCACACCACAGAATCCTAAAATGAATTTCTTACCGTGTGGCATTCTCCAAAGCCCGGGAAAATGATGCATAATCGGCAGTCGAGTGCTGGAAGGAATAGTACCAGGCAGCTGCATCTTCAATGAAGGAATTAGAGTCCTCTCCTCCAAGGGAATTCTGCAGAGCCTGATAAAAGGCTGTTTTGCTATTGGCTCTTCCTTGACTTTCTTCAAATTTCTAAGAGCAAAATCAGGGTTTTTTTAATAAACAAAAGTTAAACATTTCACAGAATGTCCTGTACATAGGCTCAAACCACCCCCTGCAGAATCACACAGGGAGACAGCACTCTTCATGCTGACCTCTGAACTCCCATGGGAAGGCAGAGTGCTGTCTCCAACCCCTGCTGTTGTCACGCAAAGATGCCCCTCTCCGGGGTCTCTGTAGGGGTTTATGGGAAGGATGCAGTAGGGAGATGCTGCTTTCTGCTGCATAGTCCTTCGATCTGCATCTGGACATCAAAGCAGGAGGTAATTCAGCTTGGAGCTGCATTACCTCCCTCCGAGTCCTCTTCATGGCTACTACATTAGCAGTGCAGCTGCACTTGTGGCTATACTGCCAAGGTGAGGGGCACTTCCAGGACAGAGAGGAAATCCCTTCCCCACAGATGCCACGGATCTACAAGGGTGCAAGAGGGTGCAACCTTCACAATCCTCCAAGCCCTCCCCCTCATGCTGGGAAGCTCCCTGCCGGGAAGCCCTCTCATGGTTTCCTCCAGGGTGAGTCAATATAGCCCAAAGAAAATGGGGGATCAAACTTCAGTTATACTAAAGAGACCACAGGTCAGATCCTCAGCTGGTGTAAAGTCAGAGGGTGCACACATGTGACCACAGAAGTAAGGAGGGGTGGAGGAGACAGGGCCAAGGCAAAAAGACTCCTGTTTCCATGGGAATCCAGAGATCGGCATGCAGAGAGCTGTCTCATGCCATGCCCAGTTTCCCACCCCTGTTCTTGATGGAGCCGACAAGTCCTGGAGGCTTTTTATATCTCTGTTATTTCGGGATGTTATCTGTTATCCTTTTAGATCTTTCACATTCTGTTTTTAAATGGCAGAATTGATTCCAGGTTTGGAAACAAAGCGACTTCTTGAAAAGCTTGAATCGAGATTTCCTTTCTGCAGGAGACACTTGCACAGGTGCATGGGGGCTGAAATTTGGTAAGATATTTTAAAAACATTCCAGACAGAAACATCTAATAAGCTGTCTTTGTCATCATGGCTGGCCCTCCTGAAACAAAACGGATCTAAATCTTCCCAGTCAAATTACTATGGATACTTATACTGAATATTTTATTTTGTTGACCTGCGTCTGGTTTTCATCAAACACCACAAAAAAATCTTTCCACCACCCTGCATAGAATGTACCAAAAGCTACAGAAGGAATAATTGCTTTTCCAATAGATTCACAGAAATTAGAGATGGGAAAAAAAGTCTCAAGTCACAAAATCCATCCCGTTGCCATCATAGGATGGTCTTTACTACTCATTCTAGTGTTCTTTCCAGTCCAGTTTTCAATGACCGTTATCATGGGATCTGAAAGGCCCTTAGATAATGGCTAGGTGATGGGATAAAACACAAAGAAAAGTGACAGAGTGGTAATGTGCCCTGTTAGTTGCACAATTTCAGTGCAGCTTGGTTTCTTTCCCTTTTTTTTCCTCTTATTTTTAGGAGATCTGTCATCTAATTTGTTTCCATTTCACTGAGTGAGAATTAATGGTGTACATAAGTGCACATTTTTCGCAAGAAACTGAAACATTATCACTAAGGAACTGATTCAAAGCCCACTGAAATCAGTAGCTGTCTTTCTATTCAATTCCATGGAAGATCAGGTCTTTAGGGGCTGGCTGCATCACTACATTTCTAATGAACTGGTGGCATCTTTCACTGAAGAATTGGTGCTGATGGATTTGAGCAATTTAGAAAGGGAGGAGTGGGGTAAAGAGGATAATCTTTTATGGAGAGTGCTCAGTCCTGCTAATTGCTGAACACCTTGCATGATCCAGCCCTTATTCCATGTTTTAATTTTCTATTTAGTGATGGACACATTATATTATTCAACAACTGCCACAGATGCTAAGGGAACAATGAAACATCAGGCTCATTCGCTTAGAAGAACACTTTATAGTGCTTGGCTTACAATTTTTGTCACCACAAAAATGTCCTAAGAATTTTGGTGCCCTTGCTCAGCAGTCAGATCGTAAAATTGAGTCACTAGGGTCTTGTGAGTCAGCTGTCAACATGGGAACAGAGCTGGCTGAAAAATGGAATTTCTGTCTCCTTTGAAATTCTGAGATTTTGAAATTTGGTTTTGTCCTGATTTGAAAAGTTGAATTTTCCACAAAACCAAATATTCCAAAATATTTTATTTTGACTATATATTATATTATATTATATTATATTATATTATATTATATATTATAAAGAATTGGAATGATAAAGTCAAAATCAAATGTTTGGCCTTATTGAAATGAAACTTTTAAATAATTTCTCAGTGAAAATTTCAATGAAGTTGATACATTCCCACAAAATATTTCGATTTCATCAGCTCAGTATATTCCAGCGAACAATTTTCCACTTGAAAATTTTCAGTCAGCTCTAATAGGAAATATTTTCCGAAGAGGGCTTAACATAATAGACAGTAGGAGATAGATAGAAAGAACTGCAGCCTATGTCAAATAATCTACATTCTACAAACTCTTTCAGAGCTAAGGTTTACCAAGCTCAGGAATTATAGCCTTATGGGCCTTTCTTCAGTATTATAAAAAAACCAGGTAAGAAAATCATTAAAAACAATGGGCCAGATTCAGTGGTGTGTTGCTTTGCACTGTTCTGGTGACAAGAAGCAGTCATAAACATGGCTTAACTGACTGTTACCCTGAGTTTACAGTTTCTTTCATTGTGGAAGCAAAATTCTAGTATGCCAGTGAATTTGGCCCAGTATATTATAAAGCACCTAGCTGAGTAGCATATGTAGAGACAAACCTTCACATCTTCTGTAAGGCTAAATGGTACCTCTCCAACATGTTAGAATAGCGTTAAGAGTTAACTTTCAAACAGTGGATAAGGGGAAACAGTGTATATAGTGATTTTACTTTTTCAAATGGCTTTTGACTAAGTCCCTCACAGGAGACTATTAAGAAAACTTGCTAGCCAAAAGGTGAGAGTCTCAGCACAACCCTGTCATGGATTCAAGCTAGTTAAGAGACAAAATAAAGAGTTGGAATTAAAGAGTCAATTCTCATCATAGATGGAGCTTAATAGCAGGTTTTTCCTCTGAGGTCATTACAGTGACTAACTCCTGCAATGGGTTCCATGCAGGTGGGGTCCTGTGCTCTTGAGAAGCCCCACTGACTGCAGATGCTGTGGGTGTACGGGACTGCCTGCACAGCTCAGACTGCATATATGGGATAAATGCATAATATCGCTAACTTTCCATCCACCCACCCCCTGTTTCCTGGCTGTGCATGGCAGCCTGGGTCTGTACTAGGGTGGGTGTACCAGCAGAGAAAAAGACAGAAAAAGCCAAAACCTTAGTCCACCAACTAAACAGAATCCCAACTCTCACAATGGCTACGCATCCCTCCTTGCAATACATGTACTGTCTACTGTGTACTAAAGACACTGTGCGTGTGTACACACACACACACACGTCTTTAAGACCAGAAAGGATCTTAGGTCATCTCGTCTGAGGGTATGTCTACACTACAGGGACTATACTGGCATAGCTACATTTGCAGTAGCTATGATGGCATAACCCTGAAGCATAGAGACAGTTTACACTTCCGCATGTGACAGCGGCTACATTGATGGAAGCTTTCTTTCATCGATGTAGCTGCATCGACACTAGGGGTCGGGTCAGCACAGCTATTTCAGTCAGGGATGTGGTTTTTTTCACACCACTGACAGACGTAGGTATGAGGAGCTAACTTCTGTGTATCACAGGCTGTAGATTTTCACCCACTTTCCCCTTTATTGAGCTCAATAACTTACGTTTGACTAAAGCATATCATCCAAAAGGCATCCGAGTCTTGATCTGAAGACTTCAATAGATGTGGAATCCACCACTTCCCTTGGTAGTCTGTTCCAATGGTTATTCACCCCCCACTGTTAAAAATGTGTGCCTTATTTCTAATCTGAATTTGTCTGGCTTTAACTTCCAGCCATTGGATCTTGTTCTGACTTTCTCTGCTTGAGGGAGATATTAGGTTACTTCAACCCACCCTCTGGCCAGTGCCTGGGGGGATGGAGCCATGGCTCCACCTCGTCTCCACCATTTCCTCAACAACTTAGTAAAAAGGAGGGGAAGGAAATATCAGGTGCACAGCCTCTCCCACCAAATACCCCAACCTTGATCGAGGTATCCCTGACAGGGCTGAACCAGTGCACTGGGGGGAGACCTTATTTCTGTATATTGCTCTGTGCAGCCTTGCTGGGACTAGTCAAAATCTAGCCCTTACATTGTGAGCTCTTCAGAGTAAGGACCATGCCTCCTTTTATGATTGGAAAGCATTGTGGGCACTAGTGGAAAGAAATTACAAATACCACCCCCACCACCAGATTCTGTAGATCTACACCAGTGGTTCTCAACCCGTGACCCAGTCAGCACTCCGCTGCGGCCTATGTGACAAGGCCACACAGGTAGTATATGTACTGTGTAGATGCAGCCCACGTAACACACAGAGAGCTGCGTAAGTGGCTCAGTGGTAAACAGGTTGAGAACCATGACCTACACATTCTCAGTCTGTCTGGGGTACAGAACTCTGTGATAAATATTTCCCAAGGGCTGACATGTACAAATATCCTATGTTACAACACCTGCTATAAGGGAAGCACTGTGGTTTACCCCTTTTTTTTTTTTTTTGCACTGTCTCATAATGGGTGAAATTCACAAACAGCAAAGGCCTTGTTCCACTTAAGCCCTATTTTGTGGTCTCATCTATTTTAGGGCTTGTCTATACTTGAAATGCTACAGTGGCACAGCGTAAACACTACCTACCTACGCTGACAGGAGAGTTGTTTCCGTCAGCGTAGGGAATCCATTTCCCCAAGATGCGGTAGCTAGGTTGACAGAGAAATTCTTCCATTGACCTAGTGCTGTCCACACTGGGGTAAGGTCGGCTTAACTATGCTGCTCAGAGCTGTGGGTTTTCCACATCCCTGAGCAACGTAGGTAAACCAACGTAATTTCTAGTGCAGATCAGGCCTCGGGTATTTATATGGCCCCCATTACCACAGTATCTGAGTGCCTTACAAATCTGTGGAGTAACTATGCTAAAGGGAGCAGCTCTAGTAGTATCTTCACTGAAGCGCTGAAGTGGTACAGTTTCACTGTATGTGAAGACACGCTCCGGATTAAGAAATATCTGAAGTCCCAAGGATACATGGGAGGGATGGGGACAGTGCAGTTATGTGCTGTCAAGGTTCCTTCCCCACTCTGAACTCTAGGGTACAGATGTGGGGACCTGCATGAAAACCCCCCTAAGCTGATTCTTACCAGCTTAGGTTAAAAACTTCCTCAAGGTACAAACTTTGCCTTGTCCTTGAACCCTATGCTGCCACCACCAAGCACGTGAAACAAAGAACAGGGAAAGAGCCCACTTGGAGACGTCTTTCCCCCAAAATATCCCCCCAAGCCACCCCCTTTCCTGGGAAGGCTTGATAAAAATCCTCACCAATTTGCATAGGTGAACACAAACACAAACCCTTGGATCTTAAGAACAATGAAAAAACAGTCAGGATCTTAAAAGAAGAATTTTAATTAAAGAAAAAGTAAAAGAATCACCTCTGTAAAATAAGGACGGTAAATACCTTACAGGGTAATCAGATTCAAAACAGAGAGAATCCCTTTAGGCAAAACCTTAAGTTACAAAAAGACACAAAAACAGGAATATACATTCCATTCAGCACAACTTATTTACCAGCCATTTAAACAAAAGGAAATCTAACGCATTTCTAGCTAGATTACTTACTAACAAGTTCTAATACTCCATTCTTGTTCTGTTCCCTGCAAAAGCATCACACAGACAGACAGACCCTTTGTTTCCCCTCCCACTCCAGCTTTGAAAGTAACTTGTCTCCGCAGTGGTCATTTTGGTCAGATGCCAGCAAGGTTCTCTTAGCTTCTTAACCCTTTACAGGTGAAGGGGTGTTGCCTCTGGCCAGGAGGGATTTTATAGTTCTGTATACAGAAAGGTGGTTCCCCTTCCCTTTATATTTATGACACGTGCCCACAGAAAGCACTGCTAGTTCTAAACGTACCAGAACTCACAACGCAGGAAATGTGTGCAGTGTTGATGCAGCTGTGTCCATCCCAGGACATCAGAGAGACAAGGTAGATGAGGTAATCACCGACAGAAGTTGGTCCAATAAAAGATATTATCTCACCCACCTTGTCTCTAACCCAGAAAATGGGGAGATAAACACGGCTTGGTTCACATGCAGAAAAACAAAACATAATTCAAGTAACAACAGAGGCATCAGTGATTAAACAGCTCTCCCCCGTCCCGCCCCCCGCCGCAAATCCTTGACGAGTTTCAACCTTACTAGTGATTATCCATAATAGCCTTTCAGTGCAGTTAGCAGTGCTGACAAAACGTGGATAAAAATGAATGAGCACACGCACACTCCTGCAAAACAAATGTAGGTGTAAGATTCTTAGAGATTGAGTGCACTTGGTAACAGGTTTGTAGAGAAGTGTGAACAGTTAGGGCAAAAGCATTGCACAATGTCCACATGACAACTCGGCTACCCCCCTGGCAGCACAAATCTAACCCAAAAGGTGTTAACCCAGGGGAGGTGCCTTGTTAGAATTATCTGTAATGTGTGAGTAGTCACAGGAAGGAATAGCTAACAACCTTCAGCTACAGGGGAACGAAACCCTCACAAAGCTGTGTAACCCCCACAAGAGCCTGCCCATGTCCCCTCACGCTCTTCAGCAGTTGCACAGGGTGAGAAGCAGGGGCGCTGGAACAATTTTTATAGGGGAGGTGCTGAGGGCCATTGAGTCAAACGGCAAACCCTAGATATGATGGAAACCACTTCAAGCCAGGGGGTGCATCAGCTTCTTCTGCACCCCTAGTTCAAGCACCTATGGTGTGAAGGTGTCTAGAGTTCTGCCTGAATACAAAATTTGTATCCACATCCGATCAGCAAAAATGAGCCTCGGATATAAGGTGGATATCTGTGGATTAGCTAATGACCTTCAGCTACAGGGAAACTAAACCCTCACAAAGTACCCCCCTCTGCCCCTGTGCTGTTCTGAGAAGTGTGCACATTTGGAATCCCTGATTTCCCTTGCCTGTGTACATGATTTCCCTCCCAGGTGGACGGGATCCAGCTGCCTGTACAGGGTTTGTAAACCAGACTTATGCTGGGCCCACTCGGGATGGAAGCACTCCCCTTTACCCTCCCAAATGTTAGAGAGAGTGCAGCAGACAATGATTATATGAACAGCATTTGTCACGTTGGCATCCAGACGGGGGCACAGGCACGGCGAACGAGAGTTCAGCCTGCCAAACACACACTCCATGACCATTCTACAGCTACTGATTCTGTAAGTGAATTCCCGTGGATGCTGGGGTATGGTTTCATGAGCCAACTTAGGAGCGGTAATGCCAAAACAAAACCTGGCACAGACACACTGTAGAGAACCATATAGTTTCTGGGGAATAATGGGCCTTCTTTCCCCCTTCAAGAACAATCCCAATCTTCTCAGCACCATAGTGTCACGAACCTTTCCCGTGTTGGTATTAATGAATCTGCCTCAGTGGTCCACTAAGCCTTGCAGAATGCGTGAATAATAAACTTTTTGGTTCACAACCACTTGGCCCCTTTTGGTGGGCAAAATATTGGGCTATGAGTGCCATCAATGGCCCCTGCACAGTTTGGAAGCCCCATCTTCTCAAATTCAGCTATTATTTCTGGAACTTTTCTTATGGCAGCCACCTGTGGGTAGATCAGTGTTAACAGCATTACAGACCTGCATGAACACGACCCCGACAATGGATTTTCCAACCCTGAAATGGTTTGCAGTGGACCTACAGCTGGTGCTGCCAGCTTCCACAGGGCAATAATCACCCAGTTTCCTGAGTCGAATGTTCTGGCAGTGGAGGTTTGGTGCAAGCTCCCTCACACAGCTCCATGAGGTGCGATTTCCTCGTTTGGAAGTTCTGAAGTCACTGCTCATCACCCCGGGTTTCCAAAACAATGCATGTTCTCTTGCACCACAAGCAACAGTCCAACCATGGGCAACTGTGGCAACACCAGCATTATCATCTCTCTACCATGGGAGTGAATGAACTGTCATTCACCCTCCAGGTCAGCCATCTTTGACGTGTCAGAAAGTTCTTCCCAAATCCCATCCAGCATCTTGTGATCACCTACTCCACTGCATAAATGTCTGTCCTGTGATAAGGAACAGGAGCAGAACCACATCATCATCCCATCATTCCATGTCTTCCACCCAATTAGGTGGGGGCAGGCATGATCAGGAACTGCCACTGGGAAAGATATGGGACAGTACCAACAACACACAACAAAGTGGTTCTTAGAGCAGTGGTGGGCAACCTGTGGCCTGCGGGCCGCATACGGCTCATCAGGGTAATCTGATTGCGGTGGACGTGCTGGCTGCCGCTTCCCACAGCTCCCATTGGCCGGGAACCGAGAACTGTGGCCAGTGGGAGCTGCCTGCGGACAGTCAGTGTCAGTAAAATGTCTAGCGGCCCACAATCAGATTACCTTGATGGGCCGCAGGTTGCCCACCACTGCCCTAGAGCGTTCCCCTGTGATGCACAGAACCCTGGGATACCACCTCTGAAATAGCAGCGCTAACGTTCTGTAGCGACAGCAGCCACGTGGAGGTGGGGATGCACATGTACACAGCATTATATGTATGTCCAGCACAGCGTATGGGGACATTCGGCCTGGATACAGGGAACACGCATGAGCGTATATATTGCGGTGGACAAACTTACCAAGCCACCTACGACAATCTTCAGAAGTTCGAGAGCTGGGGTGTGCCTGCTGGGGCTTGGGACTTCTGCCCCGTGGGAGGCACCTGCGGGAGCTCAGGGCTTCAGCCCCGCTCCTGCTGAAGCCCTGAGCCCTGGCAGGTGTGCCCCATGGGGCTGAAGCCCCTAGATCCACCTCCCCACTGGGCAGAAGCCCCTACCCCACCACCCTGCTGCAAGGCAGAGATCCCAAGCTCCCCACTGCCGAAGTCTGGTAGGTGGCGAATGGGAGGGTGTCGTGGGGGGCTCTGCAAGCTGCACTTTAGCTACAAAAGAGCCGCATGCGGCTCACAAGCCACAGTTTGGCCACCCCGGTATATACAGTCAAGTAACCGAATATGTGCGCCAGCATAGACATAGCCTCTGACAACTGCCCTGGGGAGAAGTTTAAAGCATTCCAATCAGTAATACATCTGCTTCAGCTCATGCAAATAAATATCTTTGTTAATGTCAGCAGACAGTCAGATTCATGAGGTCGAACTCAGCATCCGCTGGGCAAGAATTTTCATGTTCAGTTGCTACTATAAATGACCATCTGAAAGGAACACAGCTCTTAAAGAGATGTTAATCAAACAAATGTTTAGCCGGTATGTAACTAACTGGTCTCTCTCGTGGCTTCTGACACTAGATTTTACTGTGATCCATAACAGTCCCAACAGCTGGAAGACCCAGCCCACAGGGCATATATTTTTATGCACCCCCTGTCTGCAGCTGGCTATGATGGAAGCAGTTATTCTGTAGTAAATGGAAGAGCAAGCTCTTACCAGCTTCATTCTTTCCAGCATCCTCTGACACAGCTATTTATCTCTAGGTACTTCGCATACTGTCTGAGCACCTCACAAGCACTGATGGATTTTCTCCTTTCAACACTCCTGTGAGGAAGGGAAGTATTAACCCCATTTTACAGGTAGGGGACTAAGGCACAGGATAGATGAAGTGACTTGCCCAAGGTCAGAAAGAAGGTCTGAGGCAGAACCATACTCATTACATCACTTTCCCAACCCGGTTAGAATATGAAGGCAGCAGGACACAATGATAACCCCCTTCCATCCATTACAAAGAGTGCAGGCCACTTCCAGTTCTCATCCTCCATCTGATACAGGAGAAGGGGGGAAGTGGGAAGGGCTCTATCAGACCCCTCTGATGCAGGAGGAGGAAGAGGGAAGCAGGACAGCATGACAAGGCCTCCTCATGACATACTCCAGAAGGAAGGGAACAGGCTGACACTGGTCACCCTCAACACACAGACACACGTAGGGTGACCAGATGTCCCGATTTTATAGGGACAGTCCCAATTTTGGGGTCTTTTTCTTATATAGGCTCCTATTATCCCCCTACCCCCATCCCAATTTTTCACATTTGCTGTCTGGTCACCCTAGACACACACTACTGATCTAGGGGTCTACTGATGCCACTAGATGATTTTGTTGCCTGTGCTGGATTTTGTCACCAGGTTTTGATTCCATGCAGGTGATCATGGCTGTGAGGCAGCATAGCACTTTGGGCGCTGGTTGTAAGAAACAGTATGAACAGTTTGTCCTCTGTTCCGAGATAGAGGACATGCTATGATTTTGCAGCAGTGAACGCATTAGAGCTGAGATATTGAGTGTGAAATTAGAAAGCTTTGCAGCAGCTCTTCAATAAGGTATCCTGATGCCTGCAAGATAGGCTGGAATCTAGAGCATTTGAAAGAAACTAAGGACATGAGAAGGCAGAAACAGAGCCAGAGCAAATGAGAATAAATCAGCAGTTATTAAGAGGCAAAGGAGATGAAAGGGAAGGACTGAAATGCAGCCTGTCTAACATGGAGAATGTGAGTTCACGGGGGCAGAACTGTCTTTGTTACATACCTGTACAGTGATTAGCACACTGAGGCCCTGGTCCTTGGTTGGGCTTCCTTGGCACTACTGGAATTATTACTACTACTAGCAATGAGGAATTACAAGGACTTTCCAAATTCTCATCTCAGAAGTCCAAGTTCTGTGTAAGTACTTAACAGGAAAGAGAAGAATTCTGAACCTCAGAAAAATCTGGCAGCTTCCAGCTGTCTCCCTTATTAACACTCTGGTTTGCAGCATAATCTTCTGTTAGACAACACAGTAGGATTTCACTCACTGTTTATAATTAAGGCATGATGCACAAAAGGGGTGGTAACACACAGGGGACTTCATTTCCTGGCCCCACCCACATGACCTGGGCCAAGGTTACCAAGGTCCATTCCCCTGTCATAACACAGGGATCATTATGGGCTGACTCCAGTGGTTGCTGTTACATCCTTGACCCTGGCCTTTTTAAAGTCATTTTTAAAGGATTCAAAAGGGAAACATGATGTCAAAGCAAAAGCAAAAATATCCTGAAGGGAACCAACGCAGTCACTTTGTCTCTGTTCAGAATTGTCGTAACACACTCTTTCAGGAGATTCCTGTCAAATCCTTTGTTGTTATTTCTGAACGTACAAATGTCTTATGTTACACAACCAACTATTGGGCAGCACTGGGGTTTACCCTTTTCTTGCACTGTTTCACAATGGGTGAAATTCACCGCTTTGCAGACAGACAGCAACAGGCCTTGTTCCACTTAAAGCCCTATTTTGTGGTCTGTCTTTTGGAGCTAGTCTACACTTGAAATGCTACAGTGGCACAGCTGTGCCGCAGGAGCATGTCAGTATAAACACTATCTACACCAACGAAAGGGGTTCTTCTGTCAACGTAGGGAATCCACTTCCCCAGGAAGCGGTAACCAGGTCGACGAAAGAATTCTTCCGTCAACCTAGTGCTGTCTATGGTGGAGGTAAGGTCAGCTTAACTATGCCGCTCAGAGCTGTGGGTTTTTCACATCTCTGAGCAACGTTGGTAAACCAACTTAATTTCTAGTGCAGACCAGGCTTCAGGTACTTATATGGCCCCTCAGTACCACAGTATCGAAGCACCTCATAATCTTTCCTGTGTTTATTCTCACCACACCTCTGTGAGGTAGGGCAGTGCTATTATCCCCATTTTACAGATCGGGGCTAAGGCACAGAGTAAGATTAAATGACATGCCATAGGTCATGCAGGAAGTTTGTGGCAAAGTAGTTACTTGAACCCAGGTCTCCAAAGCTCTAACCTAGTGACCTAACCACTGGACTAGCCTTTTTCTTCAAAGTGGAAATTAAGTAGTGTCTGGCTCTCTGCACAAGTGTGAAGTTTAATCCTTTGTGTCTCAAGAGCCCTTCCTCCCATTCCTGCTTTCTTTAAATCTCACATGAAAACTTTCCTACTGTTTTAGATTCCTTACTAAAAATATGTTGGTATCCAGCATTAATGGCCAGAATGGACTTTATCTCTGGGCCCCATGGTAGCAAGCGTCAGTGTTTTGGATCATTATGGTCGAGCACTGTGGCAATGTTAGTAAGAGTTACATTGACTGTTTGAAGTTCTGTTGCCTTGGGTAACACAGGAGGTCAGAGCAGATATTTGAAAGACTCCCAGCCAGTAGCACTGCTGAGCCCATTTCTCCATTTCGTACACAACCCAAACTCCCATTAACTCAGTGGTTATGCTCCACTATTGAGCCCACTGTACGTTTTTGCTTGTTGTTCTGGACAATTAATGAAGAATACTCCAGTCCTTCTGTATATACTGCTCTGCACCGATACTCTTGCATAAATGGTCACTGAAGTAAATATGGAGAGAGAGAAACAGACAATGAGCAAGGGAGAGAATGTCTCCAGGAAGTCTGCTCACTTGTAAACAAAAATCACTAGTTTAAAGGGAGTTTGGCATTACGGAGCACGAATGTATCTCGCTCTTGAATGCATGTGTTAATTACATAGCAGGGTATTGAAGAGAAAGCTGAAAGGGACAGGCTGGATGGTTTGTTCTATCATTTCAACAGGCTATAAGAACAGAGGAATTTCCATTAGATAAAGGAACTATTTAACCACTGGGTCCAGTATTCTGTCTCCAAAGCGGCCAATGCCAGATGCTGCAGAGGAAGTAGAACACCCCACAGTAGGACTATTTGTGTAATGCTAGATAATTGTCCCCAGTGGATGATCAGTTTGTGCCTTGATGCTTGAGAATTGATAACCCTTTTCATTTTTATCCTAGCTCATGTATCCTCAGATGCTATTCCTATTCATGGGCAGTTCTAATTTGGAAGCATCCTTATAAGGGGAGGATTCACAAAACAGAAAAGCACAAGCAATAATGTAGGAAATAAACCAGTGCAACAATCCATGAGCAAAAACATAAGATAGGAGTTGGAGAGGGGAATAACCTATGAATTTTGGACCCATATCTGGGTTTAGATTCTGAATCCTCCATAAAGTTCAGCAGGGTCTAAATGCAGGAGTTTGACTTGGGCCCATCCCTACTCTAGAGAAACCCAACAGCCATATTAATATTAAAGTATCAGCTACATAATAACATACAACAGGAGAAATGAATACTACGTGCTTTTCAGAGAGACCCACAATACATGCAAACACATGCAAAATACAAGCTAAAGCAACCTTGTCTCCCAACTTTTTGCCCCTTCCCTGAACTATAGTATTATTGCATAAATAGGATATACATTTCCATTGGCTAGTCAAAACAGGACTTCTTTATGAAGGACAATGCTTTGGTGTATTTGCATGGAGTCCAATTCAAGAATTATGAAAGCCAAAAAGTCTCTCTCCTGCCAGCACAGACCCTCTTTGTTAATATTTGCTTAAGTGCTTTAAGAGTTGATAGTTCTTTTGCACAGTAAATCTATGTCTACCTTAATTGCCTTAGCTCTGCTGATCAGCCCGTCTTGTTGAGCACTTCCAATGAGCAGATCCACCTTCCTAAGTCGAGAACGCTGCACGGTTGCAGCTAGAGGTTCCCGAAGGTAGATTCCATCAACCACTGGGCCCCAGTACTGAAAAGGCCCACTTATGGCTAGGAGCTGTGTTGAAAGGGAACAAAGAATAGTACAGTACAATCATGATCAGGATTTTCAGAAGTGTTCAGCATTAGCTTGACTCTGGGGCTATTGAAGTCAATGGTAAAACTCCCATTACATGGGAAATGTGCACTCCTAGAGACCAAGGGATTGGTAAAGAGATACTGGGCTTTACAGTGGTGAGCAGCTGGACCAGATTAGGAAGGGCTTTCCGTCATTCCCACCTGACCACAGCTTGTTTGCCTGTCTGTCTGAAATGATGATTTGATCTGATGGCCTCATAAGGGGTAAGTGTCCACGTAACACAGTCCAAAATCACAACTGGAAGGAACCGGTGCCCTTGCTGATAGCCTCAGCAGAGGAGCCAAGAGAATAAACAACTCTGTTGTTCCTAGCGTGGTTACTTCTAGGTTGGGGTGAGGCCCAACGCTATGGTGTGATTGGGAATTGCTGATGTCTCTTCTTTACCTGGGTGTGAAGGATTTCACCCTCCAGGACTGTCAGCTTGGCTTCTTTCATAAGAATTACATTTTGTTAAGTTAAATGCAAAGCACAGTCATCTTTTCACGCCGCCTTTTCTGCAGAGAACTCTCGTGGAAACTAGGGGTCTAATTCCCATTTACGGTTCGGTCAGGCATTCCCCACCCTGACATGGATCACTGAAACTCAGTTCCAGAAACGTTTACACTGCCAAAGCGATGCAAAGGAGCCTTAGTTTAAATGAGAATCAGGCCATAAGTATCAAGGGGCCAAAGCCTCAGTTGGTGGATATCAGTGTAACTCCACCGAAGTCAATGTCAGTTTACACCAGCTAAGGATCTGGCCCAACATTTAAAAAAATTCTTCCTGCAAGTTGCTGTACATGCAGCCTACATTTCAGTTATAATACAAAGTCACATATATTGCTATGGCTTACCCTAGTCTGTGCATCGTTGAGAGCATTGGCAGGCAACTGGCGGAGGCAGGATACAATTTCCTCACTGCTGGATGAAGGGCACCCAAGTTCATTAGCCAGAACTGCCACTTGGTCCTGAGCTTTCTTCTCACTAATCACCGACACCGGGGAAAAAGCAGATCCTCCCTAGAAGAGAAAACAGACTATGAGTCAATTGATCCTGTCAACATGTGCTTCCCTGGTGCATGATGGGAAGATGACAGAAAAAAAAATCTGCTCAGTCACTGACTGGAAAATGGAATGTGCAAGAACTGCAGCATGGTCTAGCGATTAAAGCAAAGGATGTGGAGAGAGCAGGGCTGGGTGCTATTCACAACTCTGTCACTGATTTTTTGTGAGATCTTGGGCAAGTCACTTAATTTCTGTGTGCTTCAGTTCCCCCATCTGTAAAATGGGGACAATAATCCACCTCATGGCATTTTGAAACCTTTAGATGGAAAGTGGTATACATTATTACTGTGGTCTCACAAATCTCAGAGTTAGTGGAGTTTAGCTCAATGAAAGTAGTAGCCATTGCTTAATGTCACTTATTAATTATTACTTATTTGTGCTATGCAAGCAACCAAAGGTTGCAAACCAAGATCAGTGCTCCCTTGTGCTAGGCACTGTGCAAACACACAGGTGGGCATGAGCCCCCACAAAGATCTTACAATCTATCATACGCTGTTAGCCTCTTATATCTGTAAGCATTGCAATTCCAAAAATGCTAGGGGAGCATGATA
Organism: Lepidochelys olivacea; assembly: GCF_965140295.1. Classification (NCBI taxonomy): domain Eukaryota; kingdom Metazoa; phylum Chordata; order Testudines; family Cheloniidae; genus Lepidochelys; species Lepidochelys olivacea. Next base: position 16,252,435 of record NC_140412.1, read on the forward strand.
TGGATTCTTCACTAGGGATGATAAAGCATGAGCAGGAAAGAAGCCAGCTTTGACTTTCAAAACTCATGGTGAGTTTGCAGGACTAACACTTGCAGAGGTGGGGAATCTCCTTTGTACTTTAAAGCTTGATGTGGAAGTTTTTGAGATACAGAGAATATAGAACATCACAGTGCTCTTCAGAGTAGGATCAATATTTAAATCATGAGTCAAAGCCACAGAGCCCAGACGAGAACTCAGGAGTTCCTGGCTTCCAATTCCATGTTCAGACCACTTCCCCAGACCTGTCACAGCTGGGCTGTGTTTGGAAAAGAGCTCACTGGGAAAGGATGTCATAATGTCGTTGAGTAACCACAAAAGCCACTTATTCAAAATGCAGGTATGTTAGCATAGCCTGATAGCATCTGACCTACAACATCAGGGCTGGAATAAGCAGTGACATGGTTAAAAATGACTCAGTTCTAATTTCCAAACGTTTAGATCAGTTTACTATAATAATTGCTCAGATGCACTTCCGTCTTTAAAAAAAACCCAGAGAAGCTGATTGCCTCGGCTGATTAGCTTTTTTCACTATAAAACAAGTTAAATACAAAACTATATACCCAGCAAAACAGAAAAACAGAGGCAAAGAAAAAAAAGTAAATGTATTTTTAATATTTGGTCTCTAAGAAATGCATAGCAGTTAAAAACATTCACGTCCATTTCATTGTTTCTAGCAAGCATATACATTGACTGTAGTCGTGAAGCATCCTGTCTGATTCCTGAAGTAATCTGTTTTCAGATATACTCAGAAGGGACTATTGTTTAGATGCTGAGACAGTCCTGCAAGCTCGCCACTTGGATAGCTCCCGCAGGTCCATTATTACTATACTCCTTAATGATTTTTCTCTTTCGTTAAGTTAAAATAAAAAACTTCAAGGATCTAGAAAGACACTATAATTATTTATTCATTAGTTTAGTGGTAGACTACAGGAGGGCTGCAGCTAAGTAAAGAAAATGTCAACATATCAAGAATGTAGCTTTTCTTTTTCTTTTTCGAAGAAGTTACTGTAGAAAGGGATCTAGGAGTTGACACAGGCCGGGGGAGTAAAGAGGCATGGATTCTATTCCCAGTTGTGCCACTGATCTGCCAGGAGTTCTTAGACAAATAATTACATGTGTAATAACCGCAGCCTTACATGGATATTGTGAGGATAATTCATTAATGATTGCAAAGCACTTTGAGATCAGTGGAGGAAAGGTGCCAGGTAGGCCAGATTCTCTAGCTTGCAGCATTGCCTGAGTGGGGCAAAGGGAGAAGAAACGGTCCAAAACTTCCCTGACTGAGAAACCTGTGCTTTTAGTAGGGGTAGAACCAATATAACAGGTTCCTATGCCCTCTGCACAGGGGATATGATAGAGCTGAGGAGAAGCATCGTGGAGGTGTGGAGGATGAATATCACACTTCAGCTATTCCCAGGTAACAGATGGCCCTTTAGGGACAGTTGCCAGCAGGTGCAAGTTAGAGCAGTCCCCTGGTTGCTCTAGCTGAAGCAGAGAATCAGGCAACTAGCTAAAAGCAGCTGAGAATCTGGCCTTGTGACTGCACAGTACTATTATCACTTAAAATTGCCACCTCTTCTGCCCACCCCTAGAAGTGGAGGGTGCACTTTTCAAGTAGTGCTCAGCATCCACTGGATGGCACCCTCTGTGATGCTGGACAAGTTACGTAACCTCTCTGAGCCTCAGTTTCCCAGTCTGGGAAGTGGGGCTGATGTCAAATAGCTCTTTACAAAGGTGGGTGTTTCAATGGAGGGGGTGGATAAAGAGATACAGGCTATAATAATTAATAATTTGACTGACAGCCAGGACTGCAGTTTTGGTGCACCATGTCTAGCTCGCTGTTTAATGCACTTCAGGATTTTGTTTTGAAGCAGTTCAAGGAATCGTAGTGACTACTTTTTCCCAGCAAGCTATTCCCTCAGTTAATCAGGACTATTGTGTCCCTCTGTCATGTTGCTGTGGTGTGGATTCCATTGTATTAGATGTGCAACACAGACTAACTGTGGAACAGAAGCCTTCACGCTGACCTCCTGCATTTGTACTTGTTCAGGTGTGTTACATGTAACAATAGACTGAACCACAACCTAGACCCCACAACTTCTCTCCTTCCCCCTCCCTCCCTCCCTCTCATGCATGAGTATCCCTTGATCTTAGGGAAACAAGGTGGGTGAGTGTAGTGGAGTGATCACTCCGCTCCTGCCCGGAGGGGTTAAACGCAGCCCGGGGGGAGTACTGTGGCTGGGGAAGGCTGAATGGAGAAGCAGCCTCAGCTGTGGCCACGCCCCAATCAGGGCCCAGCTGGCCCTTATAAGAGGGCAGTGGGCCAGGAGCATGGAGTCTCTCTCTCTCGCCTTTTGAGAGGGAGGGACCTGGCTGTTGCGAGCTGAGTAGGGTACCTAAACTGGAGCAGGGCTAGGGGAAGGCCAGAAGAGCTGGGGAGCCCTGGCCTGGAAACCCCCCATGCTGCAGGCCTAGTGTAAGGCCAAATAGGTACTGGGGTTGCAGGGGCAGCCCAAGGGTAGGCGGCGGCAGCAGGTCCAAACCCTCCTTGGCGGTGATGAGTGGCAATTATACTGCAGTCCGCCCCAGGGAATGGAGGCTACATGGTGACTGGCAGTAGCCATATACTGAAGCAAGGTGGGGATAGGGAGTTGGGGGTTCCCTGGGGAGGGGAGACCCAGAGAAACTGTGGAGCACTGCAAGGGGGCAGAACCCTGAGGAAAGGGGTACTGGGGTCTGGGAGGGACACAGGCGGCGGTGGTGGTGACGGCACCGGCCTGCAGAGGGTGCTCCGGAGCTGGAAAAAGAGCTAATTCCCAGACATCCAGCAGGAGGCGCCGCAGGGGTGAGTCTCACCACGTTACAGCGGGGTAATATCTTTTATTGGACCAACCTCTATTGGTGAGAAAGACAAACTTTGGAGCTCTTCTTCAGGTCTGGGAAAGGTATTAAGAGTGTCAGAGCTAAATACAAAATCGAACAGATACTTTCGCATAAGTAAGCATATTCTAAGGAACCATTCAAGGTGAAGTGGCCTGTCAACACTGATTTTAAAGCCATGATATTTAGTGTCTAGCAAAGTTATGAATTTAATAAAGACACTAGATTTATGGCTTATTATAACAATCTGTAACCCACTGGTCCCCTTCCCCCAGCTCCTTTTTGTCCTGTGACTACAGGGGTGCTAATGGGCTACTTCACCTTGCATGATCCCTTAAAATATGTGCTAACTACTTATGCTAAACTATTTGTTCGGCCTTGTCTTTAGCTATGACACTCTTAGCCCAGGTCTACACTGCAGAATTACTTTGGTATAACTACGTGGCTCAGGGGTGTGAAATTCTCCGCTCAGCAACATACTTATACAGACTGAAGCTCTGGTGTAGACAGCGCTATGTTGGCGGGAGAGCTCCTCCCACTGACATAGCTATCGTCACCCGCAGAGATGGAGTTATTAAGCCAACAGGAGAGCTCTCTCCTTTTGGCTTGGAGCATTTTCACCAGAACCACTGCAGCTGTACAGTTGCAAGTTTCTAGTGTGGACAAGCCCATAATACCTTTCCCCAGACCCGAAGAAGAGCTCTGCATAGCTCAAAAGTTTGTCTCTCTCACCAGTAGAAGTTAGTCCAATAAAAGATGATATCCCACTAACCTTGTCTCTCTAATATCCTGGGATCAATACAGCTACAACCACACAGCATATATCCCTTGATCTCTCATTTAAACTGAATGGCTTTCTAGGTGCCCACCTTTACTGCATTTTCATATGGCTATTTTCAGACTGGCCAATTTTTGAGGAGGACTGGAATGAAAACAATTAACTGAGAAAGCAACTGACGAGATCTTCCTCTTGGGTAAATCATCAGAACCCCCTTGACTTCAACATCTGAATAAGGGCTGAGTTTGCTCTTACTCCTACAGGAGCCCAAACCTTTGTTTGTTCCCAGAGCTCAGGCAATAGCTGTTATGACTATTTAACAGGGTTATTATTATGGTAGCGCTTAAAGGCCAGTAAGAATAGGGCCCTGTTATGCTGGCGCTGCACAAACACAGAGTAGTAGACAATCCTTACCAGCTTCAGCATTAGTTGCGGCCCAGCAAAGCACTTGTGTGTATGTTCAGTGTGAAGAATGGGAATAATCCCATTGACTGACTTCAGAGCCCTGGCTAAAGTTCTGTTCTGGAGTGGGGCTATATGAGCAGGAGCATTATGTGGGGTATTGAGTCAAGATGTGTGAAACGTTCGCAGTGAGATCAGAAATGACACACAACTCACCACTAACTTGAAATTCAGTTCACAAACCTTCCCTGGGAACCCGGTCCAGTTTTGAGAGTTCTGGGCCACTACATGGCTTGGCATGAAAATATGACCTCTCCCCCAGCCTCTGTCTTTGCCTATTTGCATTGCAACTCTTTAGGCTCAGGGACCGCTTACTACTTTATGTTTGTACAGCACCTAGCACAATGGGGCTCCTGAGGCACTACTGTAACAAACATAATTATTAATCATCATCATGTGAAATCCAGGGAAAGCCAGACAAGCAGACCCATACATGGCCTGCGCCTGTGTTGATGAGCTCAGCTTCCCCCTTGGCACTGCAGAACTACACACTGGGTTTTCAGAGGAATCCCTGGACATATGGCTCCTCTGGGAGCTGTGCTCTCTATGGGCCAACAGGAACTAGTGGCCGCTGAAGAGCAGAGCAGAAGCAAGAAAATCCCTTGCATTCCCTCCTGATCTCTGGGTATTTACATGCTCTGCAAGTGGGATCTCCAGCTTCTTCCACAAGGAAAACCCCTGCTCTCCCCATCCCAGCCAAACATGAAAGTTCACAGCCAATTCCGCAAGCTGAAACTCCCCATAGGTTATTCCTGCAGAGGAAATAATGAGGGCCAGAACCTCAGCAGGAGTAAACTGGCATCACTCCATTATATAATAGCTGTTCCCAAATCGCAAAATTCAAATGAAGATTCAAACTTCCCAGAAGTTTGAGGGGGTTGCAAAGGTCAGGACCATTTCAGGGGTTTTACTCTGGAACCCATGTCTAGGAGCGATCTCTTTTTTCTTCCTCTAACAGCAGCAGTTTTGCAATAGGCTCAGCCACAGAGTTTGTTCTGCTGTTTTCCATGGTGGTGACCATTTCCTCAGTCTGCTTTTTTTGATAACATTTGTATTCAGGAAGTAAGTCTTGCACTTTGGCGTTAAACCAAATATAGATCCAATGCTATGCCTCATGGTTAATCACTTTTTTTTTTGGAGGGGGACCAGAATTCAGTAATATTTGAAAGTGATAGACTTATCTTCCCTATTGGAGAGCTCCTTCTGAAATTTGCTTGAAGGTCAAGGGATGGGGGAGATTCCTGTTAACAAAAGAGTTAGGCAAGCAAAATTCAAATTCACAAACAACATTTGTTTCCTCATCATTTCTTCATCCGCATCTGCAGACCTCAGGAGCAAATGTGAGAGCAGAAGCTGGAGACTACCCACAAAGAAGGCTTCAACTTTGAGCAAATAATTTTCATATTTAACAGAAATATACTATATACACCAGCACAGGCCTATGATTTAAAGAGAGACGCATGAAAAAACAAACATATGTGAAGGGTCCTACTTTTCTCTTAATCACGTTCACCATAGAAAACACTGTCTCTGTATGATTAATAATAATAACCAGGGATAAATTGGACATGAGCTTAAAAAAAGAGAGCCTGTTTAGAGAGATGCAGAAACTTTGAATGTAGTGTTCACTCACACTGGTTGAAATTCCCAGTATCGCCAACTCCAAACATTCAAACATCATGAATCAGGCACCAAAAGATCATGAGATTGGCTTAAAAATAATAAATGTGGGGTTCTTTTATTTTCCTTCTGATTTTCAAGTCTTTTTCTGGACACACATGGGGGCTAGAAAGTTACTTTTAAATGAAAGCTGAGATTCCCACATAATCATATGATTACAGGAGCTGAGGCTTTAAGAAAAAAGTGTCTCACATATCATGCAACTCACAACAAAATCATGAGAGTTAGCAACACTGCCCCTGTGCAGACGGTCAATATGAGACCAATTCACTGTATAAATCCCACTCAAAATTGGGCTTAAATGGAATTTAAGTCACATACTGTTCTTGCTCTGGCTATCTACACTGGGGTGTCTCACTGTGTCCTGTGGAAAGTTATCTGACCTCTTTGTCAACCCCTTTGAAGAAACAGGAACTATTACCTCACTGAAAATGAATTGCTGCATTCGAGTTAAGCAATCCTAGCTAATATCATTGCACCCCCCGCGGCCCCAGCCCCATTTACAGGAATAGTAGGAAGTATTATACTGAATGTTGTGCAATTGTACAAAGGGTAATGAATGGCTGTTTCTGTGACAAGATGGTATTATGCTAGCCACCTTAGCCTGCAGTGTCTCTGCACAATAATACTATGTGCCTCATGTACGCCTGGAACTGGCAACTTCCTCAGACTGCAAACAATTACACCTCTCTTCATTCACATGGACTCTGAAAATCACTTCTGCAAAGTCTTTCAGCGGTGACTCATCAGTGAGCTTTCGCCAAAAGCCTGCACTGAAAATGGCTTTTACCACCTGCACTGCAATAGAAACTGTGCTCCCAGGGAGCAGTATCCCTCCATCACTGTCCTCCGCACAGCCTCTCATGCACCATGGCCTCTTTGTTCTTTTCTTGTGCTTCTGGACTAACTGTACTTCCTTCTTGGGCTGCCTTCTGCCCTGAGATACTCACCTTGCCACAGAAGTTAACGGAATTACTCTGGACAGGTATGATGGAGCAGAAGCCAATTCATGCGGTCTTGATCTCTGCCTGAAAGCGCACCATACACATGAATGAAGATATAACAACATCAACAATAATAAGAATCCCAAAGGGCAAGACTGGGATCTGTCTAACAAATACTCCAGTGCTCAAGCTAATGAAGCTGTCCATGCTTGTATCTGGCCAATGTCAAATATAAAGCTGTATTTATTGCTATTAGAATCATAGAATATTAGGGTTGGAAGAGCCCTCACAAGGTCATCTTGTCCAATCCCCTGCTCAAAGCAGGACCAATCCCCAACTAAATCATCCCAGCCACGGCTTTGTCATGCCGGGCCTTAAAAACCTCTAAGGATGGAGATTCCACCACCTCCCTAGGTAACCCATTCCAGTGCTTCACCACCCTCCTAGTGAAATAGTGTTTCCTAATATCCAACCTAGACCTCCCACACTGCAACTTGAGACCATTGCTTCTTGTTCTGTCATCTGCCATCACTGAGAACAGCCGAGCTCCATCCTCTTTGGAACCCCCCCTTCAGGTAGTTGAAGGCTACTATCAAATTCCCCCTCACTCTTCTCTTCTGCAGACTAAACAAGCCCAGTTCCCTCAGCCTCTCCTCGTAAGTCATGTGCCCCAGCCCCCTAATCATTTTCACTGCCCTCTACTGGACTCTCTCCAATTTGTCCACGTCCCTTCTGTAGCGGGGGGACCAAAACTGGACACAATACTCCAGGTGTGGCCTCACCAGTGCCCAATAGAGGGGAATAATCACTTCCGTTGATCTGCTGGAAATGCTCCTACTAATGCAGCCCAATATACTGTTGGCCTTCTTGGCAACAAGGGCCCACTGCTGACTCATATCCAGCTTCTGGTCCACTGTAATCCTCAGGTCCTTTTCTGCAGAACTGCTGCCTAGCCAGTTGGTCCCCAGCCTGTAGCAGTGCATGGGATTCTTCCGTCCTAAATGCAGGAAGTGTTATTGGTTAACAGTGCCCATAGAGTGCTCGGTGTTATACAAAGAGGCAAGAAGGCGCAGCCCATGAGTCATGAAGCTTACACGCACGCATAAGTGAGGGGAGGTAGTACAGCATGTTATACAGCATTAAATGGCATTTGGTCATGCCCTGAAAAAAGAATGTTAAGGTCTTCCACATTCCCAGCACAGCAGAAGTGGGTCTCCAAGAGGGACTTAAATGTGGGAAGGGTCTATTGGATGAACTCAGGAAGATCACACCAAACACAGGGGGCTGCAGTGAAGAAAGCACAAAGGTGATCAAGAAAGATGCTAATGAACAGACGAGGCTGGGAGCGTTGGCAGATGGGTGGGACGATGCTGGGGAAATATGGTGGGTCAGAGGTAGGGATGGTTTTGCTGCGCAAGCATCTGCCTGAGATTTCTGAAAATGGAAAAAAAAAGACTTTTTTCCATCAATTCTGACATTTTGCAGGTGGTAAGGTTTTTTTTCTTTTTTTTATTTCCTGCACAGCTCTCGACAGATGCCATTTTGCTAGTAACAGAGGAGATTCTGCAAAGCACAGTGTTCCTGTATCTCAAATGACTCACTTGTTGCTTGCCTGATTGTTACTCTATCAAGCCAGTAACTTTCAGTAACAAGATATGAACGCCTTTAACACAATTTACAAGCCCCCCCACTGAATTCAACAGCAAAACTCTTTGATTTAGAAGGGAGCACAGCCACGCCGGTATCAAATCTAATTGTTTACCATATTTATAAATATGTGATTAGCCTACAGTGCTGGTATTATGCATTGCACAGATGCAAGATGCAGTGCAGAATCCATGAGCCCAACCTTAGCAATCAAAAGTGGGTACATGGAGAGTAGGGATTTTCATTTAACTCCCTCCAGCAAGAATTGATCTACTTCTCTTTAAACATGTTACCCTTGTAAGCTGCCTGCTTTTGGATCAGACTGTGCCCTGTTTTGGCAAGGACAGGTGTGTTTCAATCCAGCTTTGTGAATGCCATCTGTTGCTCAGTGCCATATTCCTTACACAATATGCTCCCCTGGCCCTCTCCAATAGAAAAATGTTCGTTTCATGTTCAGAGTCCTCATCAGCCTTCAAACTGCTACACTCTGTACTAGATTCTGACTAACCCAGTGCAAATATACATGGGGAGGAGCGGGGATGATAGCCCCCCACAGTTGCATCCCCGCACACAATCCCAGTCCTTGCACTTCCTTGACACAAGAACTGCACCAGGCTTGGGCTGCCGTTGGATATGGAGTAGAAGGGTGAAGGCAAGACATAGCCCTGCCCCTCCTCACACAGTCTGATACAGAACCTGACCTGGGCTCCTCTGACGATCCCAGTCTGGGATCTGGAAAATCTGTCTGGAAAATTCTAGCAGGGGAGGTGCACCTTCTGCCGTAGAACTGTGGCTTCCAGAAACAGTCAGATCCTACAGTCAGACTTTAACTGGCAGTGATAATGACGCAATGCTAAAGTAGCAATTTGGCTGCCGTCAAAACCTCCCTCTAAGAGCACTAGATGTGAGAGCTCACCCTTGCAAACCCACTTCCATTGCAAACCTTCCACTCCTTTACCCTCTGTTCAAGGTAACAACCACTAGCATAGCACATAAAAATAAGGAAACTCTCCTCTAATTACTGTGGTTCACAGTTTTGGCACAACCTGCTACCAGGGAAACTTAACCACTCTCTCTTGGTTGCAATATATCCTATCGAACAGCTTCTAAGGCTGTTGAGCTTTTCCATCTCATTAAGTGTCATGGCTCGACAATTAACTTCTAACCTGCAGCAATTCTAAGGCTGAAACATTAATCAACAGCTGAACTCTAGCATGGTTTTTTTAATCCTGCCACATGACGTTAACATTTCAGAACCCACGCTGGTCATAAAAACAATGGGTATATTAAGCTACCTTGAATAACCTACAGACTTTTATGTATAAGCCTTTACTATGGGTTCGCTGAGTGATCTTGAGCAGGTCATTTGATAGCTTTGTGCCTCAGTTTCTCCCTCTGAGACATAGGGATAAAACTGAGCACAACAGAGGTGTTCTGAGGTTTAGTTAATTACTTGGTATAATGCAGTCTGAGACATTGAAATGAGAAGGTGCTCTATGTACAGGCTTTTGTTCATCCTTGTTTATGTGTTGTAGTCTGCTCAAAAACATTAAATATTTTGCAATAGGAGTGGGCTAGTGTTTGGACCAAAAGGCTGAGAATAAAGGAGGGTCTTGGGATATAGTCTGGCTGGAGCGAGACTCAGCATCTGATCTTGGGCAGAGCTTTGTGTTTCAGCCTCCCAAACTGCAGATCAAGAAAAGGCAGAACCTTACAGAAAACAAACTATAGGCTTTGGAGGTTGAACTGTATTGGATAAATGCATTAAGAAAACAAGAACAGCACTTTATGTATAACTAGCATAAAAAACAGATTATTTTGATCATTTTCATTATGTGATCAAACAGACCCTCGTGTTAAATACTCAAAACCTCCCTGTTTTCCACAGCCCACAGAAAAAGTGTCACTGACACCTTGAAAGCAACAGGAACCACATCTGTTGCAAACACTTCATGCCTTCCTTATTTCTCTCAGAGGAAGTATGTGGCCTGTTTGGCAAGTGCCGTTCTACATGATAGGGTGAAGTTCACAACACTCTCATTAGGCTGGCTGCTTCTCGACCTGATCAGTTAGATACTGCAAGCAACATGAAAACTCCATCATGCCTGCTCCTTTCGTGAAACATCCTGCAAAGTGGAATACCATGCTCAGCATTTAAAGGTAATCATTCCTCTGATGCTTTCAGGATAGCATTCTCTACGTACTGGGCCAAACCTTCCAGTCCTTATTCAAGCTAAAGGCAGTTTTGTCCCAGTAACCAGTGCAGGATTTGGACTTTAAATATAAAAAGCCATCAAAGAGAGAGATGCAAAAGGTCCATTGGATCATCTAGTCCCTCTCCTTGCTGGTGTTTGTAAACATGAACTGAGCAAAAAGAAAAGGAGTACTTGTGGCACCTTAGAGACTAACCAATTTATTTGAGCATAAGCTTTCGTGAGCTACAGCTCACTTCATCAGATGCATAAAGTTGCATCCGATGAAGTGAGCTGTAGCTCATGAAAGCTTATGCTCAAATAAATTGGTTAGTCTCTACGGTGCCACAAGTACTCCTTTTCTTTTTGCGAATACAGACTAACATGGCTGTTACTCTGAAACATGAAATGAGCGTAAATTATATATTTCTATGAAAAAATCTTAAAATAAAATGAGAGAGGCAGACAGATGGCCAATGGTGAAGCAAACGTTTGCATGCGATAACCTATGAGAAACACCACAGATATAACAGCAGGTTCATTTCTTAAACTCAAATTGTCAGGGATTCACAAATGAGGTTTCTCTGTGTTTTGCATGGTACTTGGATTTCACCATTTGTGCAAACTAGTAAAATGTGTTGTTTCAAATGTATTTGTTATGGAATGAGTGTGCTGAATAAAAGTGACACACTCCCCTATGTTTCCCAAAGATGTGTGGGATTTAGCAATACACTTTCCATGATTACTTCTTTGCAGATGCAGGGGTTTAATAAGCAGTTAATGGAGAAAAAACACCCAGCATATTATAAATGATGAACCATGGAATTCTTCATTTGAAATGTGCTCGTTGTAAGCAACTTCCTTGGAGAACTGGGATTAGTCATGTTCTTGCTTTGGGCAATATCTCTTGGGCATTCTGAATATATCTTTGAAAAATCTCTGGGAAAAAGCAGACTACTTTCAGATATGCAACACTAATTGAAGTACCCCAACATGACATTGTCTTAAAAATAGATACTGTTTGTGAAAAAAACCGAATGGTACATATATTTTGAGCCAAATTTAGATCCATTTCTGCAGTTGCAAATATTTGGTACAAAACTGTGCTCACAATTATTTGGGCCCACAATTTAGGTTGTGAAGTCCCGAGTCCTTCAATGAGCTCGATATGGCCTGACCCCTGTGCCTGTACAGAGCCCTGCTGAAGTCAAAGGTGCTCTGTTTGGCACCATACGGAGAGCTAACTGCAGGATCGGGGTCGTAGGTCTTTAAATACCTGAGCTGTGGGTGCAATCAAGAAGCAAAATGCCAAAGCAACCTGAATTGCGCTTTCAGAAAATTGTGGCCACAATTATTTGCAGATGTAAGGAATGCTATGGGACTGAAAATGCAGCTCTTATGGTGAAATTCAAACTTTCCCATTAGAGCCTGAGTAATTGGTCTCTGTGTGGGGAAAGCCACTCCTAGACCTGCAGACAGACTAAGTGGCATCAGTGCAGCACCTCAGTGGCTACCATGCCTATGGGTTGAAATGAGATTAATACAAGAGTTTGAACAGGTTATGAACAGGACCATCTGACAGGGTTGCCTACAATAGCAGGGGACAACTTGATGACCCAGGAGGTCCTCCCAGTCCTGTTCCTAAATAGCAGCTCCAGCAACTCCACTTCCCTATGGAGGATATTGGCCCATTGGAGCCATGTAAGCATAGCTTCTATAATCACGCCTTACCCTACATCCAGTAGGCCTCTCTGTGCCATCCTTTTTGAGACGGGCATAGAAACCTGCCAACATAGCACATAGGGGATGGAACCCTGTGTGTTTGCTCTGCCCATGTACCAAGCTTACACAGGGTTTACTTGGTACAAAATGTCTGAAGTAGACTCTCCACTCTCGGGTGAATTTCAGCTAAACAATTACAGTTTCATAGGCATTTAGTTAGATGACAGAGAATCTGCTCATCCATAAGGCCACAATATGTGCTGCTATGCAATTTTCTGCCTGTCTTCTAGTGGTGTATGTTATATGCAAAATTCAGGAAAAATAGCTTAGCTTATTATATCTTGATGCAGCGCACTGTTTGTAAGTACATACTATTTATCTGCACAATCCATTTATGTACTGAAGAACCATGTCTACCACCCTTTATTTAGATCACTGGTTCCCAAACTTGTTCCGCCGCTTGTGCAGGGAAAGCCCCTGGCAGGCCGGGCCGGTTTGTTTACCTGCCGTGTCCGCAGGTTCGGCCGATCGTGGCTCCCAGTGGCCACGGTTCACTGCTCCAGGCCAATGGGAGCTGCTGGAAGTGGTGACCAGTACGTCCCTCAGCCCGCGCCGCTTCCAGCAGCTCCCATTGGCCTGGAGAAGCGAACCGCAGCCAGTGGGAGCCACGATCGGCCGAACCTGCGGACACAGCAGGTAAACAAACTGGCCCGGCCCGCCAGGGGCTTTCCCTGCACAAGTGGCAGAACAAGTTTGGGAACCACTGATTTAGATGAATGAAATACTACATAAGGCTGCTACCCATATACTCTGGACTCCCTTGAACTTACTTAAAAATACAACTTGGGAGCTGCGGTACAATCCAGGAGCAATTTGAAAACACAAACACGTCCCCTCTGAACAGCTCCCTTCCCATTTTCAAATGCCTAGGAGGAAAGAGGAGCTTTGGAACATGCCCCGAAGTGCACAAAATGTGCCGTTACTCTGGATAAGTGCATAACGGCAAACTATATTGTGTGCCAAATGAACTGAAATCCAAGGGCTGCTCTTTGCACTTTGGATAAGTGAATTGTGGGAAAGAGTCATAACTTTTCACTCACTTCCCAAATTATTTATTTATTTTAAAACAACTGTCATTAGTGGCAGTGAAATTTAACATGGAAAATGTCACTGAGATATATTGTAAAAAGTTGCTGTAGTGACATAAAAACCTAGCTCTAATTGCATGAATGCACAAAACTTTACGTTCAGAACTTTTTAGTTTTCTAAACGCCAGGTTCTGCCAACTTTAGCCTCACTGAGCAGTTACCTGAATAGGTGAGTAGTCCCACTGATCTCAGAAGGGCTACTCGTGGAATAATTTGAAAACTAGGAGGAATAATCAATTGCACAAATACAAAATGGGAAATGACTGCCTAGGAAGAAGTACTGCACAAAAGGATCTGGAAGTTATAGTGGATGACAAACTAAATGAGAGTCAACAATGTAATACTGCTGCAAAAAAACCAAACATCATTCTGGACTGTATTAGCAGGACTTTTGTTAGCAAGACATGAGAAGTAATTCTTTCATTCTACTCAGCACTGATAAGGCCTCAACTGAGCATCACATCTCAGGAAAAATGGGGACAAATTGGAGAGAGTCCAGAGGAGAGCAATAAAAATGATTAAGGGTCTAGAAAACATGACTGATGAGGAAAGATTGAGAAAATTGGGTTTGTTTAGTCTGGAGAAGAGAAGACCGAGGGAGGATATGATAAGTCTTCAAATACGTAACAGGTTGTTATAAAACAGAGGTTGATAAATTGTTCTCCTTACCCACTGAGTACAGGACATGAAGTAATGGGCTTAAACTGAAGTAAGGGAGATTTAGGTTAGACATTAGGAAAAAAATTATGACTGTAAGGGTAGTTAAGCCCTGGTAGTTAATTATCTAGGGAGGCTGTGAAATCTCCATCTTCGGAGGTTTTTAAGACCAGATTAAATAAACCCCTGTCAGGAATGGTCTACAGAGTACTTAGTCTTGCCTCAGTGCAGGGGACTGGACTAGAGGACCTAGCAATGTCTCTTCCAGTCCTACATTTCTGAGATTCTAAGAAGGATGCAGAAACTGGCCATATGTTCTTAGTTTCAGCAGAATATACAGTTGCCTAATGTGCACATTATATTCAAGAGGTATATTCGTCGCTATGCACAAAAGTCTTACATACAGCTCAAGTGAACAGTTTTCATTTCCAAAATTTGTAAACCTGAACATTCAAGAACACTCTACATATCTTAATGTGGGGTTTAAGCAACATAACTCCCACTGAAGTGAATGAGAGTCATGAGACTAAAAAGTTTTCATATGTTTAAAGATGTAGGGTAAAATTTTCATTAGGGTCTAAGTGATTTAGGAGTAGAGCTTGCCGGGAATTTTTTGACGTCTTTTGTTGGAAAATGTTGATGTGTCAAAACTGAAACTTTTAGTGGAAACATATCAATTTCAATGAAACTTTCACTGAGAAGGACTCTCAGGAGCAGAATGGAATTTCTGGTCAAAATCTGAGAGGGAGAACGGAATTTCTGGTCAAAATGAGAGATTATCTAAATCTAGCCGATTGTGAGTATGGTCAGCAGACTGTGGCCCCAAGATTTAAGGTGTCTTTGAAATACCTAATGTAGATAAGATCAATGAAATCAGCTTTTTCTGCACAGTTCACAGACTGTTTGGTAAATACAGTAGGCACTGTGCTTAGGATTTTGTTAGGGCCAATCCTGTCAGTTTCTCAGATTAACAGCCGGAAAGAGATAAAAATCATCTGATTTTAGGTAATGGTGTCAGGACATTTTGTTTTGTTCTATTTTAAACAAGGCATTACTTAACGATTCTGACTGTGAAACTAGGCTGTAACATAAGCCAACGTCTGACTAATGGTGATTCTATTCTATTCAGTTCTAGGTAGGTTCTTATAACAGGTCACAAAGGAACTTTCTATATAGGGGTTAGAAGGAACTTTTTCTACAGCCAAGTTCCATAACTGCTCACTGCAGTGTTTCATGCATCTTCCTCTTAAGCATTTTGTACTGACAAGACAAGATACTGGACTAGATGGATCCTGGTTTCGTCCAGTTTGGCAATTCCTATGTTACTATGGGACCTTTCAGAATCAGAAAATTTTTGAGCCATTCTTTTTTTCTTTTCTTTTTTTTTTTTAAATTTCTTTGAGCACCTACAGCAAGACCAGAATTGCGTCAAAAGGAAACTGCAAAACAATTCTTCCTGTACTTGGCAATGAAACATCAAAGCCAGCTTTGACAACAGATACGTCAATCTAATCAATTGCTTCATCACTTCAGAACTCCAAATGTTGAGAAGTACATACAAACAGAAAATACATGAGTATATATTCACCGTTTAGCTCTGACTTCCTATTATGCTAAGGTAGTGGTAATGGAAACTTTTGCTTTGTACAGTACTTCTTAGCAACTTCCCTAGTTGTGGTTTTCTGCTATTCCCCTGATAAAAGCACCGAAGTGGTGAGAGTTTTGCAAATAGATGCATGTAAAACATGCATGTAAAACATCAGCTTTCAAAAGCCAACTATATAAAAACTTGAGAGTCTGAAATTGGGTCATTTTTATGCATTGGCACAGTGGGTGCTATCCTGAATCCCCTTTTTATGTCTCCTTTGTTTTAGTTCTGAAGTGCATTGATGAAAATAAAGAGAGCAATGGGAAATACTATGAAAACAACAAGAGCCTCGGCAGAAATAAATGTGCCACCCCAAACTGGTAAGCACTTTTTAATTTCTTTGAGGAAAAAAGTTACTGGAAGCCCATGGTACATTCATATATGCATTTTTATTCACTGGTCTGACATATGAAAAAGTATGCTTGAGTGTGCTATGCAAGACCGGAGGTGTACAGTATAAGGTGTTTACTTTTAGGTGAGTTAGAACTCATTCTCTAGGAGTAATTTTTTAAAAAATTAATTTTTAAAAACAATTGCCCTTTAGTAGCACTCTTTGTGATGAGCTTCCCACAATTCAGGAGGCCCGGATCTTCTCCATAAACAAGAAATTGCACATTTCGGGTATTTCCTGTGCATGTTTTACAAAACCTATTCCCACATTTTGCTTTGCTCAGGTTTTGTTGGTTTTAATCCCAATCTGGGAATCCTAATAATAATAATTCTGCACTCACACTGATCATTTCAAACATTTGCACCAAAATTAATATGCAGCCAACTTTCCATGCTGCTAAAAGTTATATGAAGCAATGACACATTTCAAGGACGGCAGCTACCAAAGGGGGTGGGGTGGGGGTTAGGTTGTCAACTGGCCCTACGTAGACCCACAGGGAAAAAAATGTATAAGGCCTCCCACTATGCAGCCTGGATTGTGAGTCCAGGTGGGAGGGGGAAGAGACTCGTGGCATTGCTACTCCACACCACAGGCAAGTAGGTGAGGAATGGGCAGAGCTAACATGCCACAATGTGCCGGCCAGCTGGCACAAGGGGGAAGTAAGCTAGTCTTATAGAGGGATGCAGAAAATTACACCCCCCTCAGGTGCAAAAAGAGAGTAGGGGAAACAAATATGACTCTGAGTCATACTCCTTTCCCAGGGCTTCTCCGAGGATGGCCCAACTATGTGCCAGTTCTTCCTCGGGGCAAGGGATCAATCTGGCCAAGAGGGGCAGAAGCTCCAGCACTATTTTTAGCACAAGCCAAGAACCAGCACGTCTAAAGTATCGACGTTTTGGGAAGCTGAGCAGCTCGGGGATTGGTAATGGCATAAGGAGGAAGGTCCCCAGTTCAAATCCAGTTTAGACTGATACTTACTGAAAGTTGTTACTGTCAGATGACTGGGTTCGTGGTCTGTGTGAAATGAGGTGACAGTCCCAGTCCAGTTCTTTGCAGAGGTGTCCAACTTCCATTCAGTGCCCTTGTTGGTCTTCCCAACAGAAAGCAAGAACTGAATGGCCTTGAAAAATGACCTATTCTTTCTCTCATAATCACGGCCCTTTCAGGCTGGCATTGGGGAACACTGAATAGGTAGGGCAGTGAAGTTTGCATTGTTACTGACCATGCTGTACTTGTTCGGTGGATACACCCAGGACTTTAGGGCTTGATCCAATGCCCATGGAAGTCAACAGCAATCTTCCATTAACCGAAACAGGCATTGGACCAGGCCCTTAGTCTCTATGGCTGGCAATCCAGCATCTTTCAGACAATAAATTCACATTGCCAAAAACTGAATTTCTCCCTCAGTCGGTGTTTTAATGGAGTAAAGAGTTTCAGGATTCGGTCCACAATTTTATAACATTTTTAATACTTTGGAAAAAATGTTTCATCCTGGCTCATTTCAACAAGACACCAGTGATGCTGAAACGGAAGGAATGAAACAGAAGGGTGAAGGAAAGAACACTGAAGAGGAAGGAAAGGCAAAGTGGACCATTACTTTGAGTCTGACTAGCTGTTCTGAGGTGATAACCTTTGTCTTCTGAGCCTTAGTTTTCCCTCCTATTCGGACCTGCACTCAGGTCATACCCCTACACTTTCCCTCCGCCCCCAGCTTTAGTGCTGCTCAATGCGCAAGCAACAGAGGATCTTGTATTTTAAGCACAGCACTAAGCTAGGGGTATTGCGTAAGTGGCATTACTCTAGCAGGCACCTCTGAGTCACAATTCTTCCCCTGCTTCCTCCAACCTGTGCCAGCAGGATGTTGCCAACTGAGCTGTGCCAGCCAGAAAGCAAGGGTGTGGGTGTGCCAAACCCGTGAAAAAATGCTGAAATTGGGACTGTTTTTGGCTTCATTGGCTTGTGAATTGCTTGTTGACTAGTTTTTGGCTTGTTGCTTCTTTTTGTTGATCGGCTTCTGGCAAGCGGGGGCGGGGGGCGGAGAGAGAGAGTCAGGGGTGCACAGCGGGCCCACCACAGTCCCAGACCGCACACCAGGGGGATCGAGTCACATAGAGTGTTGGCATTCTTAGGGATTGGTTTGTTTTGGCCTTGTTTTGAAATGGGATTAGCTTGATTTTTGGCTTATTGTGAAAGTCGGGGTGCTTATTTACCAGGCGAAAGTTGGCAACTGTGTGTGGGACCCAGGCTTTGCCCATTCTTTGCCCCTTCCTGCCCACTTACTTCAGAGAGGAAATCTGCTGGTGTGTAGGTAGCCCCAGTGTCTAGGTAACCAATGCATCGGTGTTACAGGTATTATGCCCCCTTACTTCCATATATGGGCGCATAGTGCAAGTCACAAGATAGTCCTTGTTGAGCAGGGTAAGGATATGACTATGCTACGGCTGGAAATAAGTCTCCCAGCCTGTGACCACATACCTGTGCTAGTGGGGCTTAGGCTAGCCTGCTAAAAATAGCGGTGTGGCCATTGCAGAATTGGCTAAGCCTTGGGCTAGCCACCCAAGCTAGGAGCCGGGGGTCGGGTGGATCCAAGCTTGCGTGACTAACCAAAGCTGGTGCCACAACATCCGCACAACTATTTCTAGTGTGCTACCTGGAGCCCTGATAGCATGAATCCATTTACCCGGCCTGGGAGGCTGACTTCCAGCTACAGTATAGACGTAACCTAAAATATTTCATCTTTAGCTTCATGCCTCACAAGACATCTAGGGGATATAGGCACTGTTCCCTCTAAGCTGTGTGCGTGTGTGCACACAGATCCTAAACCCCGTGCACACAGTGAAACACTGCACGCACAAAAATTTGCACAGAAGAAATTTTTTGTGCACATGGTCTGTCAAAAATTAGAGGGAACATTGGATATAGGTATCTAAAACAATCATGCACCATGTATTCGGGCATAAATACTGTAGAGAGAGCACCTGATTCAGTGGAAATAACTGTTCTTAGATTTTCTCTTTGTAACTGATGGACTGTTCCATTTTAGAGACTTCTTATATAACTAACAAACTGCTAAGGAAAGGATGGGTTTCAAAAACCTCACTCAGGTTTTAGTTTGACATAACCAAAAGCTTTTTGGGTGGGGCTGGGCCAAATGTATCAGATCCCTTCAGAGCTTGGATTAGGGGCAGAAGCATGGGTTGTATGGTCCCTGCATTGAAGTACCAGTTTTTGAATTAGCCACTGGCAAACCCAAGAGTGATTTTGGTTTTGCAAAACCAAAACCCAGGAAGGTTTGGATCCAGATTTCATTTTAAATGGAATCCCAATGTTTGTGAAATAGGGGGGGCAGCTGGGAGGGTTCAGATAAATTAGGTTATTTTGTACCATCTCTAGTGTAAACACAGGCACTTTAAAAGGATGTAGCTGGTGCTATGATCACACACCCCGGTTCAGAACTAGCAAATTAATGTGCAAAATTGAAACAAAAACAGAAGACAAATAAATTGGTTAGTCTCTAAGGTGCCACAAGTCCTCCTTTTCTTTTTGTGAAGACAAAAGAGTATGTCAGATAAGTACAGATCCTGCAGCCTAGAGACAAAGTAACACACCCCTGGTGCATAGCAGAATGCAGGCCACCACGTAAGCAAGCGAGAAGGGCTGATAAGAACAGTTAGTTTTCCACTACATATCTCAGTATGGAAACTAAACCTTGCATGAATAGCTTCATGATTTTCAAATGTGATACTAAGATACTTTCATAAAATGCAACCAGTTTAAGCAAATGCCATTTAATTTGGAACTGTCACTTGTCACTTTGCTTTGGTAGTTCAGGGCAGCAGCATGCATTTTTCAGTGTATCAGTGTATTCTTCCCTATAATTTATCTCCTTTTATTTATTTAGTTGGGGATTGGTCCTGCTTTGAGCAGGGGGTTGGATTAGATGACCTCCTGAGGTCCCTTCCAACCCTGATATTCTATGATTCTATGATTTCTCTGCCATTCCTGAAGAGGATTCTACATTATGCACTATATACACTAAGTCAGGTCTTGTAAGACTAATGTACAAGGCAGCCTTTCACAGACATCGGGATTTGTGAACTTCTGCTGCATAACAGAAAGGTAATTTGAGGCCAATTTAGGATGACCAGATGTCCCAGCTATATAGGGACAGTCCCGATTTTGGGGGATTTTTCTTATATAGGCACCTATTAACCCCCATCCCTGTCCTGATTTCTTACACTTCCTATCTGGTCACCCGAGGCCCATTCAGCTCTTAGTATCATTTTAAAATTATACAATATATCAAGCATACTACACTAGGCTAAAACCTGGGAGTTGATCCAAGAGCACATCCTGGGGAACCCATCCCACTTAACTCATTGGTACTGGCACGAGAAGCTTCTGACACCATTTACACACATGCAACATGCTGATCAATTCATTCCTCCTTTAGAGCTTGACTCTGCAAGTCCCTATGCAGAAGAATCCTTGTGCAGAACCTAAGGTTATCCTTAAGAAACCTTACTGCTCCTAACTGCCTAACAGGGCTACTTCCAAACGCGACGGTTTACAGGGCCAAACTCTTATAGAACGGCAATCTGTCCTTTGCTGAAGCATCCCCTAAATATATATCCACTAAACAGATCATCTCTCCCCTGGGCTCTGGTGTGAGAACAAGTATCCATCCAAAACTGATGCAGAAATTATTGATTTTTTCAATTATTTTCAATCCAGCAAGGTACCCCACCCACCAGCCTCAGTAATATAAGTATAAGAACAAGAATAACCTCTCTCAGCTCCTTCAAATCCCTCTTCCTCGAAGCCCACTACTTTTGGTTCGCCTTCCATTAATATTATTAATTGTCATTATTACGAAGGATTATTTGCAGAGTGGTATTGCCAGCCCAACTCCCTCCTGGCCTTGGTTCATGATGCTGGCCCCAGATTTTAATACATTGTGTGGGTTAAAAATTATCTAAAGAGGAATTAGAAAGAAACAGACCTAGCCGGAAGTATGTGTGTGCATGCAGGTGTGTGTGCGAGCGCACACTCTTGTGACCTTCCTTTTCCATTCCCGTAATGCACTTTGTTTCTTGTAATCCCTTTCTGTGCAAAGTTGAACTGAGACAGCAAGCGCGCCACAGGCCAGGGAGCGGAGTCTGTCGTTGTTAAATAAAGAATACTGTCACATCACATTATTTAAAAATATGGTCAGTAGCTGTAATTTACACTGGTTTTGAGGCAATCCCCATTACAGCAAATGGGCACAAATTGTCCCTGCCAGAACCCAGCAGAGGCTGCTAAGACCCGGGTTAGGGGAGGGGAGCAGGTAGTGTTTGCACCATCATCACCCTCGCCAGGTATTTTGCCAAAGAGCAATTTTAAATTACCACCAGGGCCCCAATGGAAGTCACAATGTACCATGCCGCTCTCTCCCCACCTCTTAGTGCTTTTCTGGCTGGCTCCAGGCCCCTCAGTAGAGGGCACTGCAGTTGCCTTCCACTGTCACAACCTTTCTCCATGCAGAATTTCCACCACTCAGGAAACCTGAACTCTGGGGTATGTTGGAAGAAGCCAGCGCATCAATCCCCATATCAGCACTGTGTGCAGAAAGATCCCCAGTAAGAGTTTGATCCTAGGAAGCCCTGAGAAGCCTCTCACTGGGAGCTGTAGAAGCTTGGTACATTTTGGATTCAGCCCTGTGAAGATGTGAACACTTGCAGAGCGTAAATTCAGTTCCTGCTTCACTTGCAATGCAATTCTGGACTGGTGCAGGACGTTCCTCCCAAACTTCCTCCTTTCTGACCTCAGTTCTCAGAACTATGTTTGTGTGTGAATGAGGAAACCACACGAATTTACTTTTCCTTTTTTTAAAATGAAAAAGCCTCTCTTCCATCACCACGACAGCTGCAGTGTGGGGGGGTAGGAGCGCCATGCAGCCCATTAGTTACTCAGTCTAGTAACAAACCATAAACGTAATAGGAAGGAGACACTGATTTTCTGGTTTCCTATTATTTTATGAAAAGTTCCCCATCTTACTACACTTAAGGAATCTATCTTTGTACCTTTGAAAGTATTAGTAAAGACATAACGCAATGAAAGATCCCTTTATCTAATATAATACACCTGATCATCAGCATTACTCATATTGTAGTTTAAGCCATTCATGCATGATGGTATTATTCAAAGGAGGCCATTTCCTAATACTATGCATATTTATTCATTTTGCTACTTTCAGACTGAGTCTCTTCTTTCCATATGGTAATTATTAAACAAGGTCAGTCTGCAGAAGGTTTTGGCTAACTAGAAGTAAATAAAGATCTACAAACTTACAGGTGCTCCTGTTCATACTGGTGTACAGTAGGTTTTGAGGGTGACTTTCTGAAGACATCCACCCTAGCTATGAATTTTATAATCCTTTAAAAAATTACATTTTCATCTTTTCCCTAGGTCAGGAGAGCGATATCCTTGCTGTCCTCTGTGATTATCCCTCCCCAGATATAAGCCAGCCAATTTTTCACACAGGAGAAAAACTACGTGTGATATCAGAGTAAGTTGTTCCTTTTTAAATTAACCCTGATACAGCTGATGTGAGATAGGGAACAGCTTCTGGTTTATGCATTTGATGCTAGACGAATGCTGTGTTTTTTGTTTCTATTGAACAGGAGAACGTTCAAGGCCTATTGTTGCTGGGAAAGCTGCTTATTGCTCAATGTGCAGTTCCAGATGGAGCGCCTCCTTTCAGGCACTCACATAGAGCTCGATTCTGCGAGTGCTTAACTCCCACTGGTAACTCAGGCCACCAGCACCTCACAGGATTGAGCAATGGGAAATTCCAGGTGCTGAGTCAACAGGGCCCAGTTCTAAAATGTGGGCTCATCCTGCAGGATATAAAATGGGATTACTTGCATGAGACCAATTCAGCTTTGGATAGGCATTTGAGTACTTAACCAAATTGAACCTATTTTAGAGTTGGGAAGGAAAAAATTCTTTATCCTTTACCAAACTTTTCCCATAGGTTGAAGGTCTTTGGACTTTAGACGCCTGTTTGGACCCTCAGATAGAGATTACCCTGAGCCATGAATTTCAGATCTGGATCCAGATCCTACTCATCACTTTCTCAGAATTCTGAGGGATGCAGACTTACAGGTCCCATTCTGACCCTTCCCTAATGTATTACAGACATACAGACAGTTCGTCCCACACACAAAGACATATAGAGCCAGATCCTCAGCTGGAGTAAACTGAAGTCAATAATCCTGATGATCCGCTATGCCCATATTTCACAAGTAGTGGAGAGTGGCAGCCAGAGGAACTTGGCTGTGGCTCCTTGATCTTTGTCCACCCAGTCCTGACAAAAATTAGAGAAGTAACCAGTCTCCTCTAACTTTCATGAGTGGTACAAAGGACCTTACAACAGTGGAGGATCTGGGTCGTGGTGCTCTGTCAACCATTCCCCATCTGGATCATGCCCTACCCTGGATGTCCCATAAGGAGAAGGGCATATCAGGGGAGGGACCCTGGCATAGCAGGTGGAAGAGCTTCCACCAGCTTTCTGATGCTAGAATGTTTCCCTACATAAGGGCAATTGTCCATCATTGTGTAAATAGTGCTAAATGGTCTTAGCAGACTGGAGATTCCAGCCCAAAATAGCTATGCTGATTTAGATCAGCTAAGGATCCTGCCCATATATATATACACACTGTACATATGCTTCATATAGTATATAGTACAGTCTAACTGTTAATATGGAACTTTGAAAACAAGATACACGTAGCACATATTTTTGTTTGTATGTTTGTCTGTTATGTACTGATCAACAAGTGCCGAAGTAAGCATTAAATGGAAAGTTCTCTTCCTGTTTTGATTCAGGTATAGTGCAGAAAAAAACCTTGCAATGTTCTGTGCAAATAGGCACAACTCTCCTAAACTGAAGATCTATTCTCCCCGCTGGGGTATGTGTGGATGTCAATGAGAGCTACGGGTATGCATACACTAGCAGGAGGTACAGTCTCTCTCAGGTCATTCGAGAAATACACCTCTCCGGGAAAGAAAAGGAGAGACGCTAGGTTGGTTAGAGCAGCAGTGACAGGAGAGCTGCCAG
The DNA here is from genome assembly GCF_965140295.1 of Lepidochelys olivacea. NCBI lineage: Eukaryota > Metazoa > Chordata > Testudines > Cheloniidae > Lepidochelys > Lepidochelys olivacea. The sequence goes on from NC_140412.1 coordinate 16,276,727, forward strand.
GTCAAACTCAACCGTTCTATGCTGCACACATTGCTCCTGTTATGATATTTTTCTAAGTCTTTTATTCAAACAACTCTGTAAAGGAGAGACAGTTCACAAGGAATAATGCTGAAATCACCACACTCACTTGGAACTCAAAACATTGCTGGTAATCATCTGCATGAGTCAGGGCAGCAATACAAAACACAGAATCTACTCAGAATAGATTACCTGTAATGATCACTAGTAACTGGAGATGGTTAACAGTGTTAGGTAAGCAGTGCCAGATTGGCCCCTGTGAAGATATAAGGAATACCATTCCGTGGAGGTCAGAGGCCAGCAGTTGACTTACTGGCTGGCTGATTACCCTTGCCCACTGCACCTGGAAAAAGACCTCCAGCTTAACTGGCTGATCCTCATCAAAGGAGGAGCAGGAAATGGAGGGCACTGCCATACCTCCCGGAGGCTGGAGCTACTGTTGGGAGGAACTGCTCCCAGAAACAAAAATGGACAGAAGGGAGACTGCAAGAAGTCCTATTATCAAAAGGCTCTGAGGTAAGAGCCAGGAACTATGGGTTGAGGAACTTATGCAGGGGTGAGAGAGAGATTAGCTTGTTGAGGAGACTGGGGCAGGAAGAGAGAAGAAACCACAACAACTGACTCTGCTGAAAACTATCTTCCTTGGATTGGGTGAGAAGGTTCAAGGCAGAATTCCCCCAGCCAGAACTGGCTCATCAAGAGCAAGCTGGGGTCCAGTTGGAAAATGCACTATGAGACAGACCCCAACCTCTTAGAGCCCCTCACAGTCCGCTCACTCCCTGGACATCATTCATTAGGGGCAGAGTTAACTCAGGGTGGAGGTCCTAGTTTGGATAAAAGAAGAAATAGGAGTCTACTCAGGAGAGACTTTTTTCTGGGCAAGGTTTTGAGACTGAGGGGGTATTTTTTAATTATTCTTGCCTAACTGGATAATAAGAGGATATGTGAAAATACCACGAGCAAAGTTATTCTCATGGTATGTTTTACCTCACGTAGAAACAGGATATCCCAAAGATTTCACACACTAAAACCCTGCAGCCTTGAGATTTCCAGCCCTTATTGACAGAGTTGGGTGATGCAGGTAATTATCGAGTTCGGGGCAGGGTTACTGAACCAAACTGAACCTTCTGAGGTTTGCCATCACTGTTGCTCACCCGTGACAGTAACAAGAATGCCAAAAACTGGAACCTCTTTCTTATTCTCAGTGGGTTCTATTCACTCTTAGCATACACACTCAGGGCTGGATCCTAGGCTGGTGTAAACTGGCACATCTCTGCTGATTTCAACAGAGTGATGCTGATTTACACAGCAAGGCAGAGCCCAATGCTGATTTTCACTCTAAGCACTGTGATGAACCTTCTAAAAGAACTTTCAAATTGCATGCAGTTCACAGTTGCAATAGAGATACAAAACCTCAGAAAACAAGGGGGGAAAACAACGGTTATTATCATATCTGTAACCCCTTCCATTAATGACTTAAGCTTCACACCATCCCCGTGAGAAGTAATATCGCTGTTGCCTTCTAACAGATGGGGAAACTGAAACACAGGTAAGTGAGGGCTTGTCTTCATGTACAGCGCTGCAGCTGTGCTGCAGTAGCACATTAGTGGACACGCTGTACGTCCCGGGAGAGCTTCTCCTGTCATCACGGTTAATCCACCTCCCTGAGAGGCGGTAGCTATGTCAACGGGAGACACTCTCCCACTGACATAGCACCGTCTATGTGGCAGGATAGGTTGGTTTAACTGTTTCGCTCAGGGCTATGGATTTTTCAGTAGTTACACTGATATAGGTTGGTAGCGTGGACCTGGCCTAAGTGATTTGCCCAAGATCACAAAGAAAGTTTGATGAAGAGCCGGGAAAAGAACTCAGGTGTCTCGACTCCCAGTTCTATTGCTTCAGCCACCAGGCCGTCCTATTCGTCAGTGCCTGACCTGCAGTTCATTGAAGTAAATGAAAAGATTCCCACTGACAACAGTGGGCTGTAAATCAGTCCTATTAGACTGTAAATCCAATCTCCAACTAGACTTTACTAATGCTCTGTTTCTAGCTGTAATAAAGATGTTCAATATGGGAAACTTATTTTTGACTACAGGAATAGGTTTCACTACTTAAGCAGCAAATGGAACAAATTTATTGTTTAATATTTAGCTTATTTCTGTGACCAATTTAAACAATAATGCAGCAAACAGTGAGATTTAGAAGATGAAATAATGTGAACAAAAGAAACGTAGATCTATGCGTGTGTTTCTGATTACTCAGATTAGTTAACAAATATTGCATGTTAGCCCATTTTCTGCCTTAGCATGTTTCTAAAATGAAGGCAGGCTCCCCAAACACATTTGACCACACTCATCTTCTTGCTTTGACAGTGAAGGAGGTTGGTGGAGAGTCCATTCCCTCACTACAGGTCGAGAAAACTACATTCCAGGAAAATGCGTAGCAAAAGTTTACCATGGGTGAGTACATGCTTTCTCCACAGCATTCCAAAACTACAGGTGCTGCTATTTCACACATACCATAGTTTATAGTATCAACATTTCATCCTTAATTAGGGGCCCTAAGTACTATCATAATCCAAATAGTATAATAACAACGACTACCACCACCACCACCACCACCACCAGCAGTCTGCTAGGAAAATCTACGTCAAGCAGAGATGACCTGAATTAAATATCTACATCTGAATTTCTTTTCACTTTGGGGATATTTCAATCCAGATCTAAATTTAGCAGCTGTTTTTAGCAAAGCAAAACTCCAGTTCCAAACACGCAGAAAAACTTCTGATCCACTTCTGGATTCAAGCTGCGAGTTTTGGGCACATCTCGAATTTTAAGATACTGATAAAAAGATCCAACTTATAAGAACTCAGGTGAAATTCACTGCTATGCACAAGGCCTATGCACTATTTAAGTCTCAATTAAGACAATGTGGCTTGAGTGGGTCCCTGGGCTGGTCTTCTGCACAGGGGTGAATTCCCCCCTGGTGAAGGAAAACTCAGTTTGAGACAAAACTGGAGTTCATATGAAAAACAGACCAACTAGAATAAAAGGGAAACTTCAAAAGGCTAATGAGATCATTCAAGAAGTGAATCCCTGCACATTAGAATAGATACTGAAGGTTCAGAGGTTGGTTACTGCCCTCAGCCCCAACTGAGGAAATCCATTAAAGCATCTGCCTAAGTCTGTCACTATTTAGCAAAGCATTTTACCTGCTTAACTTTAGGCATGTCCTTAAATTCTATTGACTTCAATGGGAATTAGCCCATGCTTATAGCTAAGCATGTGCTGAAGCCTCCTACCGAAGGTATTAGATACCTGACAGTAGGTGGTAGAGAAAATCGGCATGCCCGGTTCTACTCTCCCTCCGGTAAAGCCCACTGAATTAGACTGGTGTAAAACCAGAGTAAAGTGAGATCAGAATCTGACCTAGCATATGCAGAATAATTACACCTTTGTCCATGGATTAATAAATGTGGGTAATGACTCACAACAATAAGAGGTTTAGTTATTTAAACTCAGTGACTTTGTTTAACACTAGTAAATGTTAGTGTTTCAAATTAATCAAGCTTGAAGGGTTTTTCCCTTTCTTATAGGGCCATTCTTAATGAAAGTACTGGCATGAGTGAGAAGAGCAGATTTACCCCATAAACTGAGAAATAATCCTGGGAATAGTTAAGAAAGCAACTGCAGAAGGTTACAGTGTCATTTTTGCAGTCACTTTTCTAGCTAGTCTTGCACTTTAAGGGCCACACGCTGCTCTCTTTCTCATCCATGTCATTTTAGAACTTCTTTTCCTGTTTCACAGTTGGTTATTTGAAGGGCTGGGAAGAGAAAAAGCAGAGGAACTTCTACAGCTTCCTGACACCAAGGTTGGCTCCTTCATGATTAGAGAGAGCGAAACCAGGAAAGGTGAGAAAACATAACATTCCCCCCTGCCCATCTCAGACTGCGACATCTCCTTTCAACTGGGCTTTCCATAGCTCTTAATTCTCTGCCTTTTTCACTTCACACACATCAGTCCAGAATTCTAAACCATATGTAATAAAAAAACCCAACATATTGCACAGTGCAACATCTTCAGCAATCACCTACATAACAAGCAGTGCTGGAAACATGGAAAACTACGGCTTTGGAGAGTTCCCTAATCACTGGCACATACAAAACATTTAAACATTGTTTATTTGGGTTGTAGCACCCAAAATGCCCCAAGGTCACAAGGCATTTCAAACAGAGAGGAAGACCCAAAGGATGGGCAAAAGGGTCCCACCCTTTGCCACAGTCCACAAAGATGCACAAAGGTTGGGGGTGGGGGTGGAAAGGAGCGTAAAATACATAAAGAGTAACTAAACACACTTCTTATTTAGATGTGTGGTTGTTTTGTTTTAAACTAAACACTTGACATTTTCTTCTGACCATCCTTCCATCACCAGACTGGTTGGTCAGAAAATGGGCTCATCCCCTAAGGAAAATTTAAACTTTTTGTCAAAAAATTAAAACCTAAAACATTTCAGCCAAAACCCAAAAAACATTGATTTGGGTGGTGCCTCAGGGGAGTTGTTATGTGGGTATCTCACACCTTCATTCTCCTCTGTAGGCTCGGCTCCCTGGCTGGACTACATCTCCCATGATGCACAATGGTCTCCTCTTTTGCTGAGCAATGCATCAAGGTGTCCCTGACCATAGTATTTCATGGGAGATGTAGTCTGGCTGGGGAGCACAGTTTTTCACTTTTTATGTGTGTGTTTTTGACAAAGCATCAGAGTTTTCCTCAAACCAGACTCTTTGTGAAACATTTTGACAGTAAATTAGGTTTTTGACAAAACACTCTTTGGAAATTTTTCATCCAGCCTGAATTTAAATCGCCTCTCAGCAATTCCCAGCTTCAGTTCTAATGAGTGTACTCTTCCTTCTTAACATTCGGTCCCTTCCCTCCTCACAAATGAGTAGCTCATTTATAAGTTTGATAGCAACACAAAGTGTTTTCATTTTACAAACACACAGAAGTTTCACACCCAGAGGGAAGGATGGTGAACAAACTTTACTGAGTCACCTTGCATATTTTTAACTTTGCAAGGTGCAGGGTGATGGGCACAGTAGAAGAACATGAATAGAATAGGGCCCCCTCTGGCCTGTTAAGGAATGGTATTAATGGGTTTCAAAGGGAGTGTCCATAGTAGTCCTCCTGCTCACATGGCTCCAATATAGAGTTTCCAAAAAGTGCAGGGTGAAGAATTAAATGTGAAAAAATTCTCAGAGCTCCATGGAAAGACAGCAAGGGGAAGAAATTAAATAAAAAACAAACAGGTGGGGATTTTCAAAAGTTCCTAAGGACTCTCATTCCAATCTAACTTTTTTGGGCCCTTTTGAAAATCCTACCAACAAGCATAAAGGAAAAATTGTTGGAGCTTTAGAATGACTCACTCACCTTCAGGGATTTAAGGCTGTAACTGCTGACCCACTGCTCCATCTCTCTAGATCTGAGATCTATAAATCAGAAAGGTCATTTCACCTTTTTCAGATTCTTCCAGGGCACACCTGTTACTGTGGTACCACATTTCAGAGCTGCTCTGGCTTTAGTCAGCATCCACAGAGGTCTGTGAAATGAGCCTTTGTTTTCCTAGGATTGTGACTACTTGATGTCATTTGGTTCTCCGCTTTCTGCAGGATTATATTCCTTGTCAGTCCGGCACAGGCAAGTGAAACATTACAGGATCTTCCGCTTGCCGAATAACTGGTATTACATCTCTCCACGGCAAACATTTCAGTGCCTTGAGGACCTTGTGAATCACTATTCAGGTAAGTCCCTTGAGACTTGTAACTGCAGGAACACAATAGGTTCCACCAGCAACTGTAAGATATCATGCAGTGCATGACACAGGGGGGTCCTGAGACATGACTCAGGATCTTAGGTGTTACTGTAGTACAAAATAAATAATAATTAATAAGAGAAATTTGGCTTCTGCCCACTGTATTTTTTTTTACTTCACTTCATACCTCAATTCATATCTCCCCCGTTCCTCCACTATTAATCCAGCAGAAAGAAAGACTATAGCTCAGCTGAGTACAGGCAGTACAGATAGACAAAGCCATGTTAAATGAAACGAGACTCTGATAATGGTTACAGCTAACACTGTTCAATGTAGCACCACAACAGCGTTTCCCCCCTGGAATGATGTGTCAACTGTATTAGCTTGTTCACACCTACCATACTACACAACCTTGTTTGTATCAGTGCATGCTGGGAAAATTAGTCAGTTTCTCTGTTATTGCCTTAGCTGCTTAGTTCTGGATTTATATTACTGTAACTCAGAGCAAATATGGCCTAAGACCTCAAAGTTTGTGTAATCATTATGGACTAAATTCTGATCTCAGTTTTACTGATGTCAGTCCAGAGAAACTACTTTGGTTTTAATGGAGTTACTCCAGATTTATGTCAGTGCAACTCAGATCAGAAAGTAGTCTTATATCAAATACCACAGTTAAGTAAGTGCTGCAATGACATCATATGAAAACCAGAAAGGTTTAAAATGAAAGAGGAAGAAGGACTGGAATAAACTAATCACACCATACTTGTGAAGAATAAATGGTTCTAGTCTTTCAATTAATAACAACAATGAAATCATTTAAAAGGTGTGAAGCCACAATATTTGCATAATGCTGGCCAAATTGAAATACTGTGTGTAGGCCAAAAAGCCTACTTTTAAGAAAGGAAGGAAAATGTTCTGTTTAATGACTTGTATGTTGATGTAGTAATGTGATAAAAGGAATTTTTTAGACCAGTCTGTGGAAGGAAGCAGTAATAAACTTGACAGGATACTAATCTCTTTTCTGAAATGTTTTAGTTAGTTGATTTTTCCCTTTTTTAAAAAAAAATATTTCTGTAAAGAAAGGACATGAGAATCTGAAACTTTATAATCCATAACATCTGGATGGCAATGATCAACATTTTGTCTCTGAATGACTTTCGCCTCTCTGAGAATATATAAAATTGATAGTGAAATAAGTGTATGGAAAAAACCCCAGAATTTACCAATTACATAGTGCTATTCATTAGCACAGGTTAGAGCAGTCAAGGGGCAGCTCTACTTTGTACATTGGAATATTTTACAGTATTCACATGTGGTGAACATGTGTTGATGCTTTGGTTGGGTAAGTTACACATGATGGACCTGATTGTCTGCCGCTTTGTCTTTTGCATAATCATGTACAGCAGTGCAGAGTGAGAGCAGAGTAGGTGGAAGTACTACCCAGTCAGAATGGTAGCATTTTACACCCATGTTGTGCCCTAATGGTGAATGCACTGGCCTAGGACCAGGAAGACCAACGTTCAAATCCCTGGTCTCCCACAATTTTTTTGTGAGACATTGGGGAAGTCAGTCTCTCTATGCCTCAGGTGCCCACCTATGAAAGGGGGAATAACAGTCCTTCCCTTCCCACAAGGGTTTTGGGAGGCTAAATGAATTAACGATGATGAGGAGTAAAGTAATGGATGCCATACAAATACCTCAGTGAGGTGTAAGTGACTATGCAAATGGCAAGGCAGTGCAAAATCCGGCTCTATTTCTCCAAATCAACACCCCTCTTTTGTCTGATATACCCAGTCAGAGTCCACATCCTTCTACATAACCTCAACAAGCTATGTGATACAAGGTGCTTCTGAATACCAACACTTTAAGAATATAACTAAATCAAAAGCCTCATTATACACATTTAAACTGTGCTAGAATCCTGTATGTGCTCTTCTCAAACAGGAACCTAATTAGGAATAGAACTAAGCTTCAAGAATACGGCATAGTTATCAACTTGCCATGTGTATATTTCAATCAATTCTGCCCCAATGCACTTTACTGCACCAATATTCCCTCTAATTTTTACATCCATGTGCAGAATGAATTTTGTTATGTGCACCAATATGAGGTGATGTGTGGTGGGGATGGGGCCGAGGAGTTCAGAGTGTGGGAGGGGGATCAGGGCTGGGGCAGAGGGTTGGGGTGCTGGGGGGGGAAAGAGGGCTCTGGCTAGGGGTGCGGGCTCTGGGGTGGGGCTAGAGATGAGGGGATTGGGATGCTGGAAGGGGCTCAGGGCTGGGGTAGAGGTGTGGGAGGGGGGTGCGAGCTCTGGGGTGGGGCCAAGGATGCAGGCTGCCCCAGGGCTGTGGCGGGGAGAGAGGACTCCCCTCAGCCCTCTCTCGCCGCAGCAGCTCAGGGCTGGGTGAGAGGTACCTCTTTTGGGCTGCAGCAGCTCCGGCAGGCTTGGCTGGCCCGGGGGAGAGGTGCTTCTCCCCAGCAGCTCCGGTGGATCTAGACCGGGCCAGGGGAGGGGCTCCTCTCCCCAGCAGCTCCAGCGGGGTGGGGCAAGGCTGGGCTGGGCCCAGCCGGACGTGGGGCTCCTCTCCCCAGCAGCTCCAGTGGAGCTGGGCTGGGGGAGGGGCACCTCTCCCCGGCTGCATGGCCCTTGATAGTCTGCTGCATGACCGTGCAGCTTATGGAGAACTTAGCTGCATACCATCATTGCCACAAATAGATCTGTTTTTTACTCACTGTGGCTACTATTCACCCTGAGCCCAAAGCCAGCACAAGGTTCAACCACTCTCAAAATAGGGCTTAGGTGGGAGATAAGTTGTGCACAGGCCTCGTATGGCCTTATGCTCAGGGGTGTTATCATTAATAGAAAGGGTGTAGTTAGCTCTAGAAAGTCTGATGCCCTCAGCAGTTATACTGGAGTTATAGCAATGTAAGAACTGTGGTAAGCAAGTAGGCTCAAACATAAGTAGCAGCATGTTACAATAAAACAGCTAGTAACAAAGAACAAAACCACCTAACACAGTATGCCATAATGTAATTCAACAATTGTATGCCACAGTGTCCAGCGTCTAAATGACTATTCTACTTACCACACACTCATCTCCAAGAACATTTAGTGAAGAAAACATTGGTGATGGCAAATGAGATGCTATTGCGCAATATTGGATAACTCATCCTGTATTGGTTTCTTCATTCAGAGGTACCTGATGGTCTGTGCTGTACCCTTACAACACCCTGTCTTGCTCAGTGCACGAACAACAATGCAGCAAGGAACCAAGAACCGCCTGTCGTGATGAGGAACAAAAACTTCAACTGGAAAAACATTCACAGGTACCACATCTTCCATACAGCATCTGAGTCTACATGCTTATTTTCAACATGTTAAATATATACTTGCAATTACAGAAAATAATAAGAAACTATTCACTTCTGCTGATGTCAATATTAAGGCTTAAGGCTGAAATTTCCCAAGCCACTGAAGGCTTTGTAACAGGGGAATTGGACATCCAAATCTCTCAGGTGACTGAACATTTCAGTCTAAGTGTTCACTGATGCAAATTTTGCTGCATTTAACTGCCTCCACGGGTTCTTATTGGCAGATATAGGGCTCCTATGGGTAACGTGGTTGACAATGAAGTCTGCCAAGGATATTCCCCAGTAAAGACATACACACACAGTTTACACTGGCTGAGAATCTGGCCTACTATATCTAAGAATGAATCCACTTAATCTGAAAAAGCTTCAGTTTACCCAAATTGCAGCAACACAGGCCACCATGAACAAATTATCCCAGATTTCAGCTCTCTGCACGGGCTCCTAATTTAATACAGAGCCCAGTTGAATGCCTTTCATGATATTCAAAGCCCTCCATGGGATTTGTAGAACCATGAGTGGAACTGGAGAAAGAGGGTCATGTTTCAGGAGGGAGATAGTTTGGCATCACACCAGCGGCTCAGGTAGGTAATATCAGACAAAAAGCAAGCCTTTCAGCATAGAACACGTCTCTAGGCATGCTCTGTAGAGATCTCTTTCCTACAAATCTAGTTGCCTGTAGCTAGATCTAGCCACCTGAGAGATCACCTCTCCCTCCACAACTAGATCCTACCAAGGCAGTTACTATCCACCTAACTTGTGCTGCTGTCAACCAGTGTGGGAGGGGCTCATGAAAGCATGGAGCTGGGCTTGGACAGAGAAAGCTACTCCCACAAGAAATAAGAATGACCATACAGAAATAATCATTTTAGAAATACATGCTCAACTCATTTCTTCAATTTAACCTTCTCTCAATAAGCTATGCAGCTCCCTCCTCTCCTCAAAACAACCTCATTCACTTGCTCACACAGACAAAACCCATACACTACTCAAGCTATTTCTCCTACAAGCTGGAAAGAAAGATTTTTCTTCTTTTTTTCTGTATTTTATATATATCAAAGTTGCTCAGATATTACTGTGATGAGGGACATTTAAGGAAACAGATGAGACACAGAATTGATCACAATCAACTGTGAGCCAGGAGTTTTCTTATATGCAACCATGTAGCACTAACAAACTAGTAAATCCAGTATACGTAACTTTTTTTTTTTTAAGGCTGCAGATAAGTAACGAAGAACCAGAAAACACACTGGCCATGGATGATTCCTGTCTCAGCTATGGCCTCAGGGAAAGTATCGCCTCTTACATCTCCCTAGCAGGGGAGGACAACTCTTCTTTTCTGAGTACTAGAAAGAAAAAAAGCCAGTCTCTCATATACACTGGAAGCAAACGCAAGAGTACCCTCCATTTGCCAACTACATATTATGAAGAATGAACCTGAGACAGATGCAGTCCACAGAAAAAGAACTGAGATGTAAGAGCAAACCATGATTACCAGGCAGTCCTACCACAGCTGAAAGACACGCATACCAGCGGATGATCAAAGAGGAGATTGAAGGAAATGAAGCCAAAATTAATGCTGGTTTTGTCTTTGTATGTATTTTGAATGTTAACCAGATACTTAAAAAAAAGCAACCTGTCTCAGTACTCTGTACGTAAATAATAACACACTGCACCTTTAATTTGCTCATGCACAGGTTATAATTTAAGTTGAGAGAGGAACTCTAACTAAAAAATGATAAAGTGAAGCAAATGACTACTCAACAAAAGGTGAAATCACTGCACCAAGGGCCAGAGCAAGGTTTGGGCACCACTTAAGACTCACTTGAGCCTTCATACTAGGCCTTATGTTGGCACCATCCTCGAGAGAGAATATTACATAGTGTTATTTGAAAAGGATGGGTTTGCTGTTCATCACCTTTTCGGCATCACTAGAAGACTCTCAGAAATAAGGCTATTCTCTTTTGGATGCAAAGTTATTTCCATTTCTGCTGCAGAGAAATCAGGAGCTCCCTGGCTCCCCAAAGACAATTAAAATGCAGCTGGTATCTAGCTTCCAAGAACTGCTTTGGTGACACTGAATCTAGACTGAATTTCGTCGTCTTCGAAAAAAACAAAACAAACCTGCTCTTTGCAATGGTTTAACCCAGCTGCTGGCAATGCCAAGTGAAATCACAAGACAGAGTAATCTTGGAATTGTTCTTCTCAGTGAGCTAAATGGCTTCAAAGTGGATACACGGTTGTAACAGAGTAGAATTCAGCTGCTCAGACCCAATCTAGTAATATATACCAGGAAGCAAAGGTTTTAAAGTGAAATATGTTCAGATTAGGTCCTACAGTCACAGTGAGTTGCAGTATGTCTGAAATTTGTGTGAAAGTGCTCAGATTTCAAGTTAATTTCTTGAAAGCTGCATATATTTATGTATAATATTTATATTAAATGCTTTTTATTTTAAACTATATAATAGTTTAGCAGCAACAGGTACAAGAGATTTTTTTTCTGAACATCTTTTCTGAAAAGATACATGAAATAGCAATAAGAGAGGGGTTCCCAAACTTTTTAACTGCATAACCCCATTTTAATGAATTTCCTGCCAGGACCCCAGGCAGCATGGAGGATACCATTTTGAAGAGCAAAATGGCGTCCTCCACACAGCGTGACCGCACACACACCATATGTGAGGTCACACCACAGAGAGGATACCATTTTGCTCTACAAAATTGCATCTTCTGCACACTGTGACCTCATATGTATGGTGCACGTGAAATCACTCTGAGCAAAATGGCATTCTCCATGCATTGTGACCTCTCACATGCTGTACATGTAAGGTCATGCTGTGCAGATCAAAATGGAGTTTTCTGCATAGTAGGGATGGCTGTGACCCCATCAGCTGATGGCACGACCCCATTTGGGGTTGCAACCCACAGTTTGGGAACAGCTGCAATTAGATATTACCTAAAGCCATCTAGTGACCAATAGATTGAACCATCATAGACTAGAGTATCTTCTGATGCATTTGTGTCTTTTTTTGTATGTCTGTAAATGAGATCACAATCTGGCCTTTTGAACCCTGATTTTCCAGTGCCTTCAGCTTCCGATAGTCATTTACACCTGTAGGAATAAAACTGTACCCATGTACATGAATTGAGATTTTTTAATTTAATACAGCCACTCTGCATAGGTCTAAATGACTATCCAAGGTAGGGAGCACTGGAGAATTGGGTCCTTTATGGATATCTTCTGTACTTGTCTTTTAGCACAATCTGTGTATGTCTGTACTTTTTAGATCCTATAACAGATCATCTACACTAGTGATAAAAGTTCACAGTGATCGATGTAAACAGTCCATAGTCTGATTAAAAACATTTGGGAACGTTAAAACGTGAATGTAACTTACTTACAAATAGTGACCACCACAAAACAAAATGGACTCAGGAACTCTAGATGTTTGTACACTCTAATATATTGCTACTAAAGGGTCCGGCTCTTAACCAATGAAGCATTACCATTTTCTAAATCACGTCTTTGTATTTATTTCCCATTGAAATAAAATGTAATCGCTATTTAGCGCTATGTTAAGTTTGTTGTCTAGGGTAACCTGAGGGATCATTAGCATATAGGCATTACAACACACACTCTTAGCTTACTAGCACACGCCCCTCTTTGTGTGTGAATATTTCAAGAAACTATTTTAATATTTACAGTACAGTAGTGAGCTGTCAAACTCATTCTAATGAAAGGGACAAATTACATTTTAAATTACGGTTTGATGGCCTGTACTACAAAGTTAGGATCATACACCACCCTCCATCCACAGCAGATCTCTCTCTGATACGTCAGGGTTATGCACAAAGACAGAGGAAAACTATATTTTTAGTTAGGCCTTGTGTAAAACTTTCAAAAGCAGGTAAGTTACTGTGGAGCATAAGTCCCAGTTCCAAAGTGACTTCAGTGCATGTGTCTCATCGAAAGTCCCTTGTCTCTATCAAAGTTCCACTAGTTTAACTAAAGGTGGAATAACTGACTTAGTTATTGCATGCAGTGTAGTTCTAGCCATGTTGGTCCCAGGATATTAGAGAGACAAGGTGGGTGAGATAATATCTTTTACTGGACCAAATTTTGTTGGTGAGAGAGACAAGCTTGTCCAATAAAAGTTGGTCCAATAAAAGATAAAGATAAAAGGCTCCATCAAGACTCTTAATTTGATTTAAATCTTGGTCATATATATTTCTTAACTCAATTCCTTACCTCATTAAGCTAAATGGATATTAGTCAGGTTTAAATAAATCAGAGTCCTCTCAGAGTTTTGCACTGGTTTAACTAAATCAGTTTTCAAATGAATTTGTTAAATCTGTTACAGAGCAGACACTCACATTTCCTGTGCTCTCTCGGGTGCAACTTTCAATATAGATAAGGCCTTGGTTATGTCATACTTCTCAACATGCCAAGATCAAAATGTGGGATTCAATATGTGACAAAGACCATAATGAGGGGGACAAAAATGATTCATTCAGGAAAATTAAAATGCTTAAAGGGATTTATTCATTTCATGAAAGTAACTCTTGCTAGAAACTTAGTTTCATGATTCCTTATTTCTGGCATAACGAATATTCACCCACCCACCCCCCCCCAAAAGTGAGAGAACACAATATTCATGTTGAACTTTGGGACTAAAATAAGTAACTTTCCTCAAAATGAGGTAACTTGGAGAGGTATGGGTCTAGTCATAGTTGAACTCACTAAAAGAAGAAATAAAATCAGTGCACTTTTAGGACCAGTGCTATTTCTGCCCTTTGTTCGCTCAGCCATTTGCAAATTCAATTATCCATTTTGTATGGAAATACTGCAGTAATTTTACATGCAAATCAACTGCACCTTTAAATCATCATTGTTAGTTTTAAGAGTTAACTTCAAGTTAAGATGAATGGGGACACTTCTTTTGCTGTGTAAAACAGTAGCACATGCAATCCCTGTCAGCACGTTACTGTCACAATCACAAAGACTAGAAACTTCCTTTTTAAAAAAAGTGAAAATTAGAATGTGAATCGGTCATGGGACTGGCAACATACCTCAAGGACGATGGATCCTTCAAAGAGGCCGGATGTTTGGCAAATCAGCTTTGTAGTCTAAAAAGTGCTGAACAGCAATGATATTTGCAGAATGGAAACTCTATAAATTATGAACCAGTTCTATGTATATACGCACATGAAAAACCACAGTGACAGGAATCAAAATGTCAGTTTGATTAAATCAGTCACTTAAATGGGTCTTACCATGTGTTTGTAAAATGTCTAGCACAAGGCAATCCCAATCTCAGCTGAGGCTGCTAGGTGCTATTATACAATAATATATTTTAGTGAGGCTAAAATAAAATAATAAAATAAAATAAAATAAAATAAAATAAAATATATAATGCAGATATGTATAAAATAAGACCAGCAAGCACACTCCCTAGTTCTGTTAACATTAATTCACGTCTTTGCCATTGGTATCCACTACTAAGATACAGAGGAATGGGACTCACCATCAGCAATGCCCTCTTGAAGAGATTCGAATCTGCTGCACCTGCAAGTAGGTGGATGCTGGTAATGTCTGCCCCACTACGATCAGCTGCTATTGAAATCTGACTTGGATCTCCTCCAAAGCTAGCAATGTTCTTCTGCACCCATTTCAGAGCTGCCACCTGATCCAGAAGGCCCCAGTTTCCACGGGCCACACTAGAACCTGTTAGACGAAATGGGAAGAGGGCCATTACTGCTCTGCAAGCAGACATGAAATACATGCAAGACCCTTGAACATTTAAGTGGTGGAATGATACATTTTTAATATCAGGCCCACAGCTTATAGCACCTTCCTCCATGGCAGTCACTGTACAGACAACCCCCTTTACAGCTGCCTCCATTACAAGAGATAAAAGGAGACAATTTTCAGTGCTCTGTGCCTTATTCCATAGGGGCTCAATGTAACCAGTCATTAAAAGCAACTGGAATGTTTCTATTGACATTAGTGGGATTTAGACTGGGCACTGGATGTCAGAATGGGAGCCCTGGAAACAGAAATCTCCCCTACCGAACAGGTTGGGCACAGACCGTGACCATGTAAGCTTTTCCATTTCAACCCCGGTGTGGGAGCATCTTCTCTAAGGCCTGGTGCACACTTACAATTTAATCTGACATAGCTGCAGTGCTCAGGGGTGTGAAAACCCCCCGCCCCTCCCGAGCTCCAGAGCTACGATGACCTAATCCACAGTGCAGATGCAGCTCGGTCGATGGAAGGATGCTCCTGCTGACCTAGCTACCATTACTCTGAGGGCCGGGGTGTGGATGTTCCTACACGGACAGAAAAAAAATCCTTCCATCGCTGTAGGCAGCGTCTACACTCTAGGGTTATGACGGCATAGCTACGGCACCATCCTTGTGCCGCTAGAGCCCTGGTAGCGTAGACAGCTTAAGAGCTCGGCTGCATCACTGTTACAACCAAGCCTGGGGACTCCGTGGTTATTCATTATTTGTTTGGCACTGGCAGCGTACTTGGCCCTGTACATGACACAAAGAAATGACGTGCCCCAAGGAGCCTAGGATCTAACAGACTCAGCTGAGGCAAGTTGCAATGGAGAAGCGTCACAGGGCAGTTCTTCAGCTACCCAGTGAGCAGCATCGCCTAGCCTGCTTTCGTAGTCTCCTACTCACAAATATGCAGTGTGTTTCTTTTGCGCCATGCGTGCCCTCAATCCTCAGTTTCCAAACATAGCAGGATGTAGCACAGGTGTACGGTAAATGGAATCTCCCGAACAGCTTTCGTTCGTCCTCCAGCTCACCCACTGAGCTCCTCCCAATTATATCTCCTCCCAGTTATTGAGCCAATTGTCTCATTAGCCCAGCAGTTACCACCGAGTGTCAGCCATCCCCACTAGAAACAGGTTGTTTGGCTCACACTAGTTAAGTCTGCACCCTTCTCTGGGCTACAGCAACTTCAGTGCCCAGGGTGCTACAGCCAGCACACTGTCACAAGGAGCCATGGGAGGGTCTTCACTTCGAATCCCCCCCACACACACCCACACTTTATACCACTTCCACTCTGGGGGTGCAGAAGGCATTTGGTTGGGAGGCCCAGATGTGGGGGAGGGGGTGAGACTGCAGCTAGATGGAGCAAAATAGATGAAAGAGGATCCCCAAGTGCAGCATATCATAGAGAGACCATATTAGGAGGTGGAGAGGATAGGGAAGAAAGTGGGTGAGAGATCAGAGGGGCAGGCGTGAGTAAACCCATAGAGAACACTGGGAACCCTGAGGACAATTCAAATTGAACTGGGAGACAGCTACTGGACATCCATATACTGGAACTATGTAATTTACAGTTTTGTGTACTGAACCTTTAGGTTTCTAGTGGTCTGCTACACACTGATGCTGTTTTGTGTTCAGTTCAGATGCAGCCAGGTATGGAGGGGACACACACTGTGCTCTTTGGGGGAGACTTAGTGTTGCTTTTTTTTTGCTTTGTGTTTTCCCTCATTCTAAAATAAAAGTCATTTAGATTTAAAGTATACGGGAAAACAAAGACAGAAAGCCTTTGAATGTGATGGAAGACTGGGGGAGATATGGTCCCATTTCCCAGTGCAACAGAGCAGTAACAGTAGTGATAATAATACATAGATCTTATCAAGTGCTTTTCTTCAGTAGATCTCAAAGCACTTCACAAACAAGGGCACTATCATAAACCCCATTTTACAGATGGGGAAACTGAGGCACAGAGGGGAAGTGACTTGCCCAAGATCACCCAGCAGGTCAGTAGCAGAACCAGGAATAGAACCTAGATGTCCTGAGTCCCAGTCCAGTGCTCTAATGTCTATAAAAGGAGGAATGGAGGGGGGGAGGTGTTGAGGGCATCACTGACAAGTTCTGCAGCAAAGTGGAGCCAAGCACATGAGATGAAATCCTGGCTCTGTTGAAGTCAATAGGAGCTTTATCGCTGACCTCAATGAGTTCAGCATTTCACGCGTTCTCTGGCAACGTTCTGGAGATGATTGGAAACAGCAGGCTAACAATTAAAACACCATGAGAGCAGCAAACTACGGATGAAACTTTTCTTCAAAGCCTCTGTGATATATTAGTAGCATGTTCCACTCTGCTCCAAGAGAATATAAACAAAAAATATAAGAGTTGCCAGTTTATACAAAATGAATAAAACGAATGGCTTTTCCAGCTGCATGGATTACCATGAGAAAGAGGTTTTTACTTAGTAGTAACAACAACAACACACCTCTCTCTTTCTGCAAATGGAAAAATCATGAATGTTGTTCTGTTTTCATTTTATATCTGTCGGCTGGGACTTTTCTGTCTCAACGAAATTAAACCAAAAATCTACCATCCTCTATTAAAAAATAAAACAAAGTACTACAGTATTTCCCAATAATAACCCAAAACATTACAGCTTAGAACAGAGACATTGCAGCTATGAATTCTACAATTACAGGAGGGGTGGGGGTTTTGTTTTTGTTGTTGTTTGTTTTTAAACTATAATAAGGAAAGGGCAGCTGAGCTAGTCGACCAGCAAGTTATAATACTATCTACAGATCAAGGCCAAGATTTTCTAAATTGAGTGCCTCAAGTTAGACTTCTCAATCCATATTTAGTTACGTAAATAGGTAGTTTCATCTTCAAAATGCCGAGTATCTCAGTTCTCAATACTTATATTCTTGTAGCATCTTTTCCTCCTGTACCCATCCTGTCCAGCCCCTTGCCATATAAAATTACAACCCTCTGGATTCCCTTGCACCCCCTTACAGTCTTCTAACTAAAATACAATATGTATTTTAATACAACCCCAACGAATACATCACCTCTGAGTTTGGCCCCATATAAATAATGTAAAATTCATGTTATGTCAAATGCACCACTCACAGCCCTTTTGGAAATGAAAAAATCTGAGAACATTCTAGTACCATACATTCCCCAGGACTACCCAAAGGACAGCCAACTATTCAACAGTGCCGGACAGTAACCTGATATTTTAATGCCAAAACCGTCCCGCATTTAGTTTCCCAATGACACTGATTTCTAAGAAACTGGAACTTAACGCAATAAAAGCAGAAATAAGCAATTCCTTGTTAAGTATCAAAAAGGAAGTGAAAATAATTGTTCATTGCCTATGACTTTGCTTCACAATAGGCTATTTATATTTATCTACCTGTCTTCAAAACCTTCATATTCAAAACTAGAAAAGCTTTAAAAGGAGACAGAACAGCCAAGAATAGCAATCTAGGTGAAAATATTTGTTCCTTCCATTGCCAAGACCAAAATAATGTATCTTTAAAATAAGGATACATTTAAAAACACTCAGGGGAACAAATTAGTAATGGAATATGAAGCCTTCTGGTTTGTAGATCAATAGTTCAAATCCAACCCTGGCCAATAGTGACTAAAGCTCTCCTCTTGTAACAGTTGTCCCCCAACATAATATAATGAGGTGCTTCGATACCACAGTGATGGGTGAAATATAAGAATCAGAATAGAATAGAACTTTAGTGGTCTCAATATAGTTCTTAAGGGTGTCTAAACCACAGCTATTGGCCCCTCTGCTAAGAATGACAAGGACTGAATGAGCATGGAGACTAGAATTTCTTGCCTATAGCCATGTTTGGTTGAGAGACAATGGCAGAGCAATGGGGAAAGCTTTCACTGCCATAGCCTGTTCTATCGATAGAGATCATCAGTATCCAGAGCTGTCAATTCAACACTCAATTCACTCATTTTAAATACTGCTGCAAGTTCAGGAGAGCTCACCTAAGGAAGTGAAATCCATGTAAATTCTTTAACCACAGAGATAGGCCTAGCCACTAGTACAATGAAAATACTGCAAGGGGAATATGACCAGTTTCTTTTGTCTTGGCAAGAGTCAGATGGGCTGCGGAATGTATTTAATGAACCAAAGAACTCAAGCAAAGGATTTATGCACCAACATTTACTGTAGTTAGACCGAAGACCCATGTCCACCAGGAACTGTTTTCACTACTTTGGTGGTGGGCCTCGATATAAATCTTATGAACAATCTATTCGGAGACAAAGCACACATGCCTGAGGAACACAGAAGAGTGAAAAGAAATGGGTGTCAGGACAAAGATGACTATGCCAGACACAGGCAGTGACTTTAGTTACTAAGACTCCATTCCTGAGAACACTTAGAAACGGGCTTCACTTTAAACATCTGAGTAATCCCACTCTATCAAACTTAAAGGTAAAAGCACTAGCCTATTTTCGTTGTCAAACCACACAACAGATAATGGATTAGGTTTTTCAGATTTGTTCAGTTCTAACCACCCCAGGTGTTGTTTGTATCATAAATGAGGAAAGTTGTTTAAACAATTTTTTTTTTGCCTACATCCAGACATACCTACAACAGTGCCCTTTCAATATGTACAGAAAAGCAGGTGTAACCCATATCTGTGTTTTCTCTACACTCAAAGCAACCACCACGTGTATATACCCATGACCCACCTAGCCCTAAAACAGCTCTGCCACATAAGAGTCAGGAATAACTGCAGAGCTAACAATAGAAAAGGCAGCTTTTTTGTTGCAAGAAAATTACTAGCTTTAACCCATTTGTTCCTGAGTTTGCAATTTATGATAAGGAAACATCAAAGGATCCAGAAGTTGCCTTTGCTCGGAGAATCAGAACCTTCGTTCGTGGTGTTGGGCCCCTTATATGGCATTTTAATATTCACACTTCTATATTTAGCGAGAATCAAGGGGTGAAAGCCTGGCCCCGTTGCAGTTAATGGCAAAACTCCCATTGACTTCAGTGAGGCCAGGATTTAATTCAACAAGTACTTGAAAAGGAAAACCTCCCAGAAGTTTCTATTTGGGCTGTGTGTGTGTGCCAGGCAAAAGTTCTTACGGTATCTGAAGCAGCTGGGGACCCTTCACTGTAATTTTCTGCAGCTATACATTAGAGAAAAGCACCTTAGGGAGTCTGCATTGTGCTACAGAAAGGTAAAGGGTAACTACAGTAGTGGCAAAGTTTCTAACTGTAATGAATGTGTGAGCTCTCCCCAGACTAGATCAAAGTGTGCCATTTTGGCCCTGGCCTGCAGTGAAGGTGATGAGGAGTTGCCCTGCCCTCAGGGGAAATAGGAGTGATTGTATTCAGGGAGCTCCCCATGCTCCCCACTGTGCAGGAGTTGCTCCCCGGTCTGCCTAGGCTGCTGTGAAGTGTCGCCCCACCTCCTCCCTGTCCCCTTTGGGCCCCCAAGCACCTCTGAGCTCTCCCAAACGCAGAGATGGTACCAGTCCCTGCCCTGTGAGAACTGGACCAAGGGGCTGGGGGAAGGCTCCTGCATTCTGTCTGCCAACACACCCACACACAGATCAGTCACTGTCTCTGTGGACAGCTGCAGCAGTGGCAAAGAACGCTACAGACGCTGCTGTTCACTGGTGTCTAGGTGGTGGGTTTGTGCACTGCCCCTTTTCTCCCCTGGACACCCAAATTCTAATTCCAACTGGAATACAGGTGAAAATGGACTTGAAGGGTTTGTCCAAGTACCGAGAAGGACATCTGACCACACCACAATGCTACCATGCAATATTCAGCCCAGCTAACAGACTCCTCTCAGGAAGAAACTAAGATAAGACGAGCTGGGTTGAAGGAGGTTAGTGGCAGATGTGTGGGCAGGGCTGCATAATGGAAGCTTGCACAATGTCTATCTACCCTGTCTAGCTCTAGCCAATATGAAGTGTCAGTTTCATAAGCATCCGGTTCGCAGAAAACTAACCATAGTGATACTTTCCCCAGATGCACCCTGCCAACCTCAGACCAAAATGCACAAGGAGTTTGCAGCGTGTGGCTCTCAGGTGGCTGAACTAAAACCAGGCATTGCTGGGGATGAGCTCCAAAAACATCTGACACCCTAGAAGGGAAATGCTGCTGTAACCCCGCACCAGGCAAAACTCAGCAGAGTCACTACACATGCAAAACTCAACCTCAGGATCATCAGAAGTGTCATGTGGCAAGGTGCAGCGGCCTTAACTAAGACCAAAGGGAAAGAGTTAGTTCCCTACTCAGATCCCCACAGATGCATAGGATAGATTATTAATTAAGCAGTGGTGGGGACTGAGGGTCCAATGAAGAAATCCAGGAAACTCTATAAGGCATGCAGCAAGGACTCAAAGGTACAGTATAAGACCAGGGATATAAACAGTGTTCTAGCAGCCAGAGGAAAGAGGGGCCAGAACTCCAGACTCAGTTGTTGTTTTTCCTCCCCTCATCCCTTTATCCACCCCCTATTTAAAGACAAATAAACCTGCCAGGCAAATAAGCAGAAAGAAAAATATTTTGTAAGTGTTTAAAATGAATCTAAAAGACCTAATAAAAGCCAAGCCAAACAGCAGGTACCTGCACTGCTGTCAGACTGACATAGGTAGGTGCAAACGTGCATTTGTGCAGGCAGACCGGGTACTTTGTCCGTGCAAGGTATGCACCTGTTTTCTGGAAATTTGGCCAAACAAGCCATTTATTTATAGGAATCTGGATCAGCGGCACTGGGAAGCAGAAGTCCCCAGCATTACAGATCATGAGGAGGAAAGTTCCAAACACCAGAGTTATGAACTGACTAGTCAACCACACACCTCATTTGGAACTGGAAGTACACAATCAGGCAGCAGCAGAGAACAAAAACAAAACATAAAAAAGCACCAGTACAGGACTGTGTTAAATGTAAACTACTAAAAAAATAAAGGGAAAGCAGCATTTTCTTCTGCATAGTAAAGTTTCAAAGCTGTATTAAATCAATATTCAGCTGTAAACTTTTGAAAGAACAACCATAATGTTTTGTTCAGAGAAACAAACAACCTCCATTCCTGAGGTTCATAACTCTGAGGTTCTACTGTACATACAAACATCCAGGATTTTATCTGTAAATAAAAGTCAAGCTGCTCTTTTGAAATGGGATGATTGCTTTGTGCCCCCTTTTGGCTCATGCTACTCTCCATATCCCTTTGACACAACAATCCCGACTTTCCTTGGATGTGTCTTCCAAAACACTTATTCAAAGATTCCGGCTTATGAAAAGGCAGAACACACACACACTTTGGAAGCAAACATTGCAGAATGTGATTGGCCTGCAGTTCATAGATTCATGACAGCGTACAGACTTACCAGTGCTAAGGAAGCCGAAAACTCCAACACGGTAACTTGCAGTTACAATGATGACATCGCTGACAGAAGCTAGGTATGATCCGTCTATGACCGTCCTCCCTTTCTCACCCTCACCACTCACACCATTGTGGAAGAACATCAGCACAGCCATGTTTCTGCCCTGTAATGATCACAGACAAGTTAATGCAACAATGAGTCTGTCTGAGAATGAAAGCAACTGATACCCCTATGGCTATAGTCTCCTTCAGGTCATTGCTGTGAACCTGATTATCCTCTCTTCTGAAACATTCCAAGCAATGCAAAACTGCCTGGCAATGACACTGATGATTGTGCTGTATTCAAATTCAATAAAATCTGCAAAATTTCAGTTTTTCAAAATTTCAAAATTTTTCAAAATTTCAAAATCTGCACTGCTAAAAAAAAAAAAAAAAAAGACACTGAGGAGAGGAGAACTGCCTGCCTGGCAGCAGCCCTAGAATTAAATTTGGTTTGTTGACTGGTTACCAGTCCCTGGAATGGACTATGTGCCATTAAGCTGAATCCAGCCTCCTAATCATAGGGCTTGTCTACATGGGGATACTCAGGAAAGTTAATCTGAATTAACTCAAAATGAGAATTTAAAGGGGATAAATTAAACTGTATTAAACCCCCGTGTGGATGCTCTTATTCAGAATTAAAGTGGCCTGAATTCAATTTAGCTTATCTTCCAAAAAGTGCATTAAACTAAATCAAATTAAGACCACTTTAATTCTGAATGAGAGTGTCCACAGAGGGGTTTAACACAGTTTAAATTCACGCCTTAAATTAATCTAGATTAATTTTCCTGAAGGCAGGTCTACACTTAAAAATTACTTCGGCATCACTCTGCTGTTCAGGGATGTGAAAAATTCACACCCCTGAGCAGTGCAGTTAAGCGGACCTAAGTCCCCTGAAGACAGCGCTAGGTCAATGGAAGAATCCTTCTGTCAACCTAGCTACCGCCTCTCAGGGAGGTTGATGTATTTGTGCCAATGGGAGAATCCCTCCCGTCAGCATAGGTAGTGTCTAAAAAGCAGCATCAGCTCTCCCTAGGTCCTCTCTACACTTGCTACAGAATAGCTACAGGGGGACTCCCTCCTGTTGAGGCTGCACTGCTAAGGAGCAGAGAGGCCACCACAGCAGAACAGAAACAAGAGTTGGCCATGTGGTCTCTGCAAACCCTAGTGGACATCAAACCCAGTCAGGGGATGGCTCACCTGAAAACTCCATGGGATGAGTCTTTTGCAGTTCTCCTCTCTTTATGGCTCCCTTCAGTGGGCTTTTCTGCATGAGGTTGAAGCCTGGCCCTAATGTTAGGAATTATTTTCTGATATGCACCCTCAATTTTCCATTCCTCAGTTTCATCCCATTTTTATAGCTCCTGGGAACTTCCTACATCATTCTCCATCCTCCTCTACTCAGTGAACAGGCATAGATTTTAAGGCCAGAAGGGAACATCATGACCATCTAATCTGATCTCCTGCATGTTGCAAGCCACAGAACCTCACCCACCCGCTTCTGTAATAGACCCATAACCTCTGGCTGAATCATGATTTAAAGACTTCAAGTTACAGAGAATCCACCATTTACACTAGTTTAAACCTGCAAGTGACCTATGCCCCATGCTGCAGAGGAAGGCAACCCCCCCCCCCCGCAACACACACACACCAGGGTCTCTGCCAATCTGACCAGGGGGGAAATTCCTTCCTGACCACAAATATGGTCATCAGTTAGACCCTGAGCACGTGGGCGAGAACCACCGGCCAGACACCTGGGAAAAAATTCTTTGTAGTAACTCAGAGACCTCCCCAACTCATGTTCCATCACCAGCCGCAGATCAGCTACAGGGCCATTCTCATCATACCGTCCCCTCCATAAGCTCAGTCTTGAAGCCAGTTAAGGTTTTTTTTCCCCCCCACGGGCCCCCTTGGAAGGCTGTTGATTAGAAACCTTCTGATGGTTAGAAACCTTCATCTAAACTTCTTGATGGCCATTTTACATCCTTTTGTTCTTATGTCCACACTGTTGCTTAACTTAAATTTTTTAACTCCTCCCCCTCCCTGTGATGTATTCGTAGAGAGCAATCGTATCTCCTCTCAGCTTTCTTTTGCTTAGGGTAAACAAACCAAGCTCTTTGAGTCTCCTCTCATAAAGTAAATTTTCCATTCCTCTGATCATCCTTCTCTGCATCTGTTCCAGTTTGAATTTATTTTTCTTAAACACTGGAAACCAGAATTGTACACAATATTCTGGAATTTCCCTTTCTCTACTGGAAATACTGCGCCTGATGCATCCTTGGACTGCATTAACCTTTTTCATGGCCACATCACATTGGTGGCTCATAGTCATCCTGTGATCAACCAATACACCCAGGTCTTTCTCCTCCTCTGTTGCTTCCATCTGATGAGCCCCCGGCTTATAGAAAAAAATATTGTTGTTAGTTCCTAAGTGCATGACCATTCACTTTGCAGTATTCAATTTCATCCCATTTCTATTATTCCAGTTTTCAAGGTCATCATCCAGATCTTCTTGTGTGATATTCCGGTCCTCCTCTGTATTGGCGATACCTCCCAACTTTGTGTCATCCACAGATTTTCTTAACAGACTCCCACTTTTTGTGGCAAGGTCATTAATAAAAATGTTATATAAGATAGGTCCCAAGACCCAATCCTGAAGAATCCCATTAGTAACCTCCCTCCAGCCTGACAGCCTTTAGTGTTTTTCAGAGACAGGCTGGTGGTCTGTACACCAGCACCAAAACACATCTGGGGTTTGTTTTTGCCTGGAACTAGGTAGCCCTGGCCTCTGCTGCTGTCATTTTCTGAACAGAATTAACTAAACAGGACGATCCCATTTGCACAGAAGAAAAAGGTGGCTGAGCATCTGTTTCCAGCAAACGTGTGGCCATCCGTGCAGGAGGAAACCATCACAGGAGTGTCAGTTCCCAGAAAAAACAGAGGCCAGGAGCAAGTAGCAAACTGCCCTCAACTTTCTCTAATTGTTAAGGGGTGACCCTGATTTATGAACTGAAAATGTGTTGCACCCTCCTCTGTCTGGTGGAAACTCAGTTCAGACGTTTGTTATTATGAGCAAAGTAGCATCAAGTGTGACTGGGAAATGTGCTGCCTTCATCCAGAAGTGCTGAAAAGTGCTGTGTTCTCTGAATCTTCTGCATCTTCTTCTCCAGAGAAAGTGCCTAATTCAGACTGTTTCATCCCCAATGTCCCATTCAGAGAATTATGCAGGTCCTGGCCAAGGAATTGGAGGGGAGGAACAAAGGAAGGAGAGAGAGCGGACGTGAGGGTTTGTCTTCACTTGAAAATCTGGTCTAACACACACCACTTTGCAGAGTCGTGTTAGCTAACACAATGTTAAACATCACAGGGACAAATCTTACATAACATCATGTCAGCTGGTCATAGTGGTTCCAGTAGAGATTCCCTAGAAACGGTCCCAGTCTTGCTGACTCCTCAGTTGTGTTTAAAGTCATGTTAGATAACATGACCTAATTTTCTAGTGATAACAAGGGGGAAGGAGAAGCGATGATGGGGGAAAGCAGAAGCTGTGCTAGCAGATGTGGAGCACCTGACTGAGAAGATTCAGCCTTCAAGTATTGGGGGTAAACAGAACGCCACCCATTCTCCGCATCTGCCCTACAATACACAAGGTTTAGATACACTGGCTCCTTTTCCCCATGGTTATTCTGCACAGAGAAGTGGCAAATTCCCCAGCTGGTTTGTCTTGCACATTAATCCAACCTTTTGAGAAGCACATGGGATAATTTGGGTAGTGATCCCCTGATGAGCACAGATTTCAAGCGCAGAGCTACTGGTTCTTAGTGCTGTCATCTAAAGCAGATCTTTATATTGAATTGTAGCAACCACTAATCATCTCTCCTTCACTTTTTGGAGTTAATCATTTCAGGAGGATGCTACCATATTTTTATATTAAAAATGAACTATTCCATACAAAATGTGAGATGTGTTGTATTGTCCAGGTTCTTATTTGGTATCCAATTAATTTTATACTATATATTGGCTATCTAATAATTTTTTTAAAAATATTGGGAATCTATCACATTCTTTATTCTCTATCCGGAGCTACAGTCAATTAACCAACAGAGCCAAGACAGTGGCAGCTACATATTAGGGCAGAGAGAATGTAGGGCCTGGTCTAAAGCCAAGTGAAATCAACCCTTTCCATGGACTCTAAAGGCCTTTGGTTCACACCAAATTTGGACCATAGGTGGAAATCTGGAGTAACTCCACTGAAGTCAATGGCGATACTCCATTGTAAATGAGAGTAGAATCTGGCCTATTACATGCAACACAGAAGAATATTACAGAAAACACTGCACCTAACTGGAAAAACTGGCCAGCAAGTTCCTCACACGCACAACGCTAGCACCAGCCAGGATTGCCATGTGGCTATTGACCAGCATTGTTTGATCAGTTCTGGTTTTGCATTTAGGAATGACACATGGAGGGTCAAACTGTTAGCAGTAAAACACGCAGAGAGACTTTCAACTGAGACAAGCCTGGCACAGCTAATGGGAAAGGTGCCTTTCGGTTCGCCCAGGGGAGCTGCTGCTGCCTAAGGACTCAGAGGGCATGCCCTTGTGCTACTGTGCAGGGCACACATGCCCAGTCATCAGCTGGGGTCCATACTAATTGGCTCTGTGCGCTGTAGCAGCTGGCCGTCAGCTGGTAGTCCCAATGGGCCTGATCCTGGGAGCAGAGGGTGCTCAACATTTCACAGGAGCAGATTTGTGCCTGGCACGATTGGGCCCAAAATGAAGCCTCACTCTCATAAAAGAAAGAAAGAGAATGAGTTAGGACTAGCCAAATTTTTACACCAGTGGGTCCTTTGTGCCCAGTGCCAATGCCAGGGCTGTAGGTTCCTTAAGTCTGGACACCTCTGGCTCCAGATCTCAACTCAGGACAGGATAGAATAGACCTGACCCAAAAGCCAGGAGCAGAGCCCTCCTGAATTTCGGGGACTAGGATGCGAACACAGATCTGAACTCTGCAGTTAAAGCTCACATACTACGGTGATGGGCAGCAGCATAAAACTGTCTTTGCCTTCCACAGCTAGGCTAGGCATCATGATCGACCTGAGCCTCGACACCTTTGGTTTTCATGAAACACGGAAAATAAAAGGCAGTTCTGACAGGCTTTCCGGAGTTCAGAAATGTTTTCAGTTATCCTCTCTGCTCCACTGCAAGGCATTTCAGAAGGGGCTTGGCAGGAGCATTTTAACCCTGACAGAACTAGTCAAGTTCCAGGATGTGTAACAGTCCTTAACAGGATTGCATTAGGAGCTGCGCACCACACTGACGGCACAGTAAGGCT
Source organism: Lepidochelys olivacea (assembly GCF_965140295.1). NCBI lineage: Eukaryota > Metazoa > Chordata > Testudines > Cheloniidae > Lepidochelys > Lepidochelys olivacea. Next base: position 16,304,442 of record NC_140412.1, read on the forward strand.
GGGAAGGTGAGGAAGATTCTTCCCTGAAGGGTGCACAGCCAACATTAATCCAACTCTTTATTTAGGCCAGCAAAATGCTACCATCATAGAATCATAGAATCATAGAATATCAGGGTTGGAAGGGACCTCAGGAGGTCATCTAGTCCAACCCCCTGCTCAAAGCAGGACCAATCCCCAATTAAATCATCCCAGCCAGGGCTTTCTCAAGCCTGACCTTAAACCATCCCTCTGCTTGAGCTGCATCAGGTAACCCGAGCCAAAACCCAGCCCTGCTTTGCTAGTGCGACAAGCGAGGATGGTTATTGGCAGGAAAAGGAGCTCAGAAATACCAGCTGTACGTGGAAGTTTACGTGATGCACGCAACTGTGTGTTCTGCTTTCTGGGCACCGAAGCTTTAAATGTTAGAGTCGCTTCCCAGCTACAGGAGGAAGCTCCCATTTTGTGTTTCACTTCAGATGCAGCATGTTACTGTGCAAGCCACTGGGCTCTGTCTCTCTCCAGGGGACATCATATTGGTGGTTGTTGTTTTAACTTCTTCAAGACTGAAACTATCAGCTATTGCTCTCTGCACATGGGTAAAAACAGTTTACCACAATAAAAAGCATGAAAATGACAGTCTGGGGCATATTATCCTTTTCCCACTTTCTGCTGTAAAAATAAAGGGCCTGATCCTTCTCTCCGTTATATCAGAGATACCTATGCAACATTCTATTGACCTCAGTGAAGCTACTTCTGATTTGCACCCATATGAGTGAGAGGAGTATTAGGTCCACAGACTCACTCACTCTCAAAAAAAGAGCCCACTTGGATAGCTGAGGTTGTTATAAACACAATGCTTTCAAATAAGCTCCTGCTCTTCTGAAAGCAGCAGCTAAAGGGAGCTGGCAAGCTTCCTGAGACGATGACCTGAAGTTTTTACGAAGCAATGACTTTGCACAGAAAGTCGATAATCTGGCGTTGCAGTGGGAAAACAGACTGTTGGCCACTTCTAAAAGATACAGGAAGTTGCACTCAAGCAGCTCAAAGAATACTGAATGCAGAAATTCATGCTTATCCATTATGCACATTCCTATACCAATACCCTAGGCCCCCCAGTCCCTGTTTACTCTCTTGTTAAAAGCTCAGCTAGACTACCCAGGCCAGTGGGAAGGGTTATTTTTTACTTTTTATAAAGATGAACTTAAAATTTTCAGTTGACAGTTTGTCTGAGTGCAGAGGCTCCCATGCCCATTTTCGGAGAGGAACACTTTTGTGATCCGTGGGCTGGGGCATAAATTTAGCACTGCTGACTACGCTCAATCCACAGCAGACCTTCCACCGACATCAGTGGGAGGTTTCCACAAAGATCAAGGGTAGATTATGACCCGTATATAGTAACTAAACTGCTAGTCATCATCACTATTAGCTGTGTGGCATTCAGTGTCGCCCCCTGGGAAAAGAGTCTTGTTTTTAGGAACACTGCTATTTCTGCCCTTAGTTTTTTTCTTTTCCCCATCCTATTTTCTCTCTCCCCCTCTCTCTTTCCCTGTCTTTGGCCAGCTCTACACTGCAACATGTTGTTGGCATAACGATGTCAGTCAGGGGTGTGACTGACACAGCTATGCTAGCAAAACCCTAAGTACAGACACAAAAGAGAAGAGTGCATCTGTCGTTGGCATAGATAACACTGTTCAGGGAGGTGGTGCTACTGTGCTGGCAGAAAGCCACCTTCTGTTGATACACGCTGCATCTACACGAAAGAGCTGTGCCAGGGTAGCTATTCCGATATAGCAGTTGTGACAGATACAACAGTTTCTTGCAGTATCTTTAGGAGATCTTCCTGCATTAAGTTTATACATCATTGTGGGACAAGGGTTGTACGTGATGACTGCAGCCCTCCAGGAATTAAAAACAGCTGGAGGGGGGTGATTAGGCAAATTGCCTCAGTCAAATTGTAATGCCACCAGAGAAATACCACCACCTAGTGAGGCTCACATGTATTGGTTCAACAGGCAAAGATAGGACTTTTGGATAAATAGCCTGAGTTTAAGCTGACTCGGAGCCTTCTTTCTGATCCAGCAAATGGACAGGACCTGCTGTCCAACGGGGGCCACAAATCCTTAGGGAAGGGTTGAAAGGATGACACCTGCCAGAGCCCAAGACTGGAGTTGGTGTGACTTCTGTAAAGCAGTTTAGTAGGCGCACTGGTTCTTTTATTGTTTTTTTTATGTTTTTTTTATTGTTTTTTATGTATTTTCTGTAATGCTTTAACTTTAAGAATAAACGTACTGACTTAGAAAGGGCTGTGTATTAATTTATAACTTGTAGCAATTGCAGTGTTTGTGGCCTCTGAAGAGAGAGCAAAGTGCAGCTGCTGGTCTGTTGAGGAAGACTGGCTTGCCAGGGATATCACAGAGTAGGGAGGGAACTGTGCAGACTGGACTAACCCCAGTAAAGAGGGAGAGACACATGGGTCTCAGCCGAAGACGTGATGGCTGAAGAGCAGGGAATCTAAAGTGGTGGACCGCGGTGGAGAAATACAGATGTGATTGCCCCGAACTGTGACAGCTGCATCAGCAGAGCCTGTGTAGTACAGACTAACCCTTTGTGTATCTCCTCCTCTGCCCACTCGCCTTTTCAGCTCTGCAAACATACTGAGACACAGCTTAGCCAAAGCACAAATAACTATACTGTAAGGCAGAGTCATGCACTGGCAGGAGACTGGACTAGGTGACTTACCATTGCTAAAGCTTCTCCAGCTCTTACTTCGAGGATGCTAATGGATACCACTTTAAACACTTCCGCTTATCGTGGTTAAAACCTTTTCAAATGATTCAACTGTGACGCTAGCAGACCAGCTGCCAAGGCCGGTAGGCCTCACTTAATACTGACAAATGCACAGCTGAGAAACAAAAATATGTTTATAAAAATATGTTTATTGTTTTGACGCTGCATGTATTAATCCTATTTATAATCTCTGTATCCCATGCTATAAGGCAATACTTAAGTATTTGCTCTATAACTATAAAAAGGTTGTTCTGAAACCATAACTCACCAAACAGGAGAAAAAATTTCACCTAACGCAAAATGCTGGATTCCTACAGAAGGTGTTATCTCCTGCCCATCAGGAAGGACTACTGAATCCAACTGGGCCATTGTGGAACACAGACTTGGTCAATTGCTGCTCCCCCACCCCACCCAAAGAGATTACATGCAGAAACGCTCGTCTCATCAGCTTGGACTCTAGGGAAATGAGAATAAATTTTCCTGACCAGAAAGAATTAGGGTCTTTTTATGCAGTTTGGACTTTAAGGGGCAAAGATTCCTGAACATAAGCAAGAGATCCCCAGAAGTAAGCTGAGTTAGCCCTAATGGACATATAAAGCTGGCATATTTCAACAGCTCTATCACCACCTGAAACCTAAGACTGCAACTCATTTGTATGGGCATGTTTATCTGTTTTAACTTCATAAATAATTCTAATTTCTTTTTTCCTAGTTAATAAACCTTTAGTTAATGTATTACAGGATTGGCTACAAGCGTTGTCTTTGGTATCTAAGATCTAAGGTGCAAATTGACCTGGATAAGTGACCGGTCCTTTGGGATTGGAAGCAACCTGAATATTTTGTGACCTTTGGTGTAAAGTGATCACCTACCACAGAGTCAAGCTTGCCTGTATGGCAAAATAGACCAGAATGCCCAAGGGGACTGTCTATGACTCCATGTTAAAGCTGTATAGTGCCTGAGGACATCACATTCGTTACTCGGTTGGTGAAAACTAATTATAGAACTCTCAACCAATTTGGGGTTTGTGCCCTGCATTTTAACAGTCTACCCTGAGGTTGGTATTCTCACTCATAGAATCATAGAATATCAGGGTTGGAAGGGACCCCAGAAGGTCATCTAGTCTAACCCCCTGCTCAAAGCAGGACCAATTCCCAGTTAAATCATCCCAGCCAGGGCTTTGTCAAGCCTGACCTTAAAAACCTCTAAGGAAGGAGATTCTACCACCTCCCTAGGTAACGCATTCCAGTGTTTCACCACCCTCTTAGTGAAAAAGTTTTTCCTAATATCCAATCTAAACCTCCCCCACTGCAACTCACTCATGGGCCACTCCAGACAGCATGACGACAACATTTTGCTGCACCATGTTCTAGTAACTCGATACTTACAATGCTGGCAGGCACAAACACATTCAGGTACAAGCAGTCTTCACTGACAGGAGAAGATTGGTGCAGTCCATCTCCAGGTTGCCAACAACTAGCCCTAAAGATACAGGCGGTGTTAATTTTGACTGACAAACCAGCATTGCTTTTGTACTGTTGCAGCTTGTTTTATTTTGAGCTGAAGTTCAATAAAATAATTTTTTTACCCTTCAACAGCACCGTTATATCTGTGCATCTCAAACACATTCCTAGCATCCATCTAACAACCCCCTTGGGAGGCAAAGAAAGGATATTTTTATTTAGATTTAAAACAAAAAGGATGTCTATCCAATGTTAGAGGTGTCCTAACAAATCATTAACAATACAATAAATACAACAAAATCCCAGCAGCATTCAAACAGTTCTTTCAACAGAAACTCAATCAGCCAGACACCTGCAGACACTCCTCTCCATCCCTTCATCATCACAGAGAGCATACTGTCAGCCCTCTCCAAAAACCCCATCAAACAAACGTCTTTTGCGTGTGTCGAAAGGTCACCACCATTTGGGCTATTTTGGACTAAGAGGAATCCCACATACTTAATTGCAGCCACATCTGTGCTGTTTAACCCTTTACGGACTTACAAATTTAATAAGAATGGAACTGATAGGGTTCTATAGAAACTACCCTAAAAGCCTATGGAATTATCTAAATTGTTTATAAATTGTCTGACAGAAATCAATATTAGGGATGTAATTCGCTATTAAATTCTTCAGGGTGGTTCAAATATATTACAGAAAAATTATCGTCTTTTGTTAAATTCTACAGAGTTTTCCCACAAGGGAGCTGTGTAGCACAACAAGGCCATGCAAGAGTTTAAAACTGAAAAAGCACATTGAGTTGACTTTGCAGGGGAAAATCTGGGTCGGCAATATAGGCATTCCTCAGGTCAGAACATGGGCAGGACACAACCTTAATGTGCTTATTCATGAAAAACACCATGGTTGGATTTTTTAAACAATCACAAGTAATCAGAGCCTCATGTTTACATCTCATCAAAAATACAGCAACTCCAGCACCAGAATTCCCTAACAAGATACAAGAGAAGCGGTTTCGTACTGACGCAGAGGAAATAGCACCACCTACTGAATTATCATTGGTGCTGCACCAACCTGCTGTTTCTTGGAGATCTGTTATCCAAGGATGACCCAGCTCAACCGTGATAATAAATATATGTGAAACTGTCTCTCATATCAATAATGTTGGCCTCCCAATTTGATTTTTTGTTATAAAGAGACAAAAATATTGTGCTATAATGATTTACAGGCCCTAATAATGATCTGCTTTATTACTTATACCAGGAGACCTGGCAGTTTAAGGTCTGTGTGATTCTCCATGGCAATCCTCCTTGCATCTAAACTTACAATTACGAACAGTGCTTTTGATCTTAAAACAAACAACAAAAGACAAAGGCTGAGATTTTTAAAGTCACCTAAGGATCTGGACAGCCAGTTCCCATTAAAATTAATGGGAACAAGGCACCCACGACCCCTCAACTGCTTTGAAAATCTCAGCCAAATTCTTCGCGCTGAGGAAAGAGATGATTTTTAGATGGAGGCAGTAGAGGCAGATAGCCCTTCCAAACAAGTACTGCAGATGACTGTACACATCATTTTGGCTGCAGTCACCAAGAATTGATGCTGTATATATTACTGCAACAGTTTGTGTATATCAACCATATATAATCACCGTGCACCTGAATAAACAAGCTGCATCTCATTAGATCCCTTGAGCATCTGTCAAGCTGCATGGCTAATGTGGTTACGCTGCTGACACCCACATGGCTCAGGTGCATGTTGCAACACAAGACCACCAAACGCCAAGTGCTTTCAACCACCCACAAAAGAGTCTCTAGTTGCATTCACTTCTTGAGCGTGTTATTTAAAGACCTTGATAACATAGATCTGAAGTACTGGAGCTATTACCTGTCCCCCACATGGCTGGCACAGGTCTGCTCTTGATTACTAGCCTCACGGGTCTTGGTCAATGGTTTTTAATTCTTGGACTCTCTCCCAGAAAAGGTCAGCTGGGGCCCTTCAATGGGTCTGTCCATGTCCCTTTTACGTAAGTACAGAAGAATGGCCATACTGGCTCAGACCAATAGCTCATCTAGCCCAGTATCTCACAGTGGTCAATGCCAGATGCTTCTGAGGGAATGATCAGGGCAATTACCAAGTAATCCATCCCTGTCATCCAATCCCAGCTTCTGACAGTCAGAGGTTAAGGGACACCACAGTATGGGGCTGCTTTCCTGACCATCTTGGCTAATAGCCATTGATGGACCTATCCTCCATGAACTTATCTAGTTCTTTTTTGAACCCAGTAATATTTTTGGCCTTTACAACATTCCTGTGTTAGGCTTCCTCCTTTGTTTTTCTCCATCTACTAAGACAAAAGTCTGCTGCTCTCTGTACCAGCTGGGAATTGATCACTTTTGCTCAAGCGAAAGTTCATGTCTTGTGGCAATCTCATAAGAACAGCCATACTGGGTCAGACCAAAATTCCATTTAGCCCAATATCCTGTCTTCTGACAGTGGCCAATGCCAGGTGCCCCAGAGGGAATGAACAGAACAGGTAATTATCAAATGATCCATCCCCAGTTGCCCATTCCCAGCTTCTGGCAAACAGAGGCTAGGGATGCCATTGATGGACCTATCCTCCATCCTCTCATTTCCTCCTATGCCAGCTTCCTGTGTGTTGGTGCAGCATGGCTCAGTTTGACTGGTTTTAAGTGTGTTGTACGGTGCTTTCTATTTTATAGAATGTAGACGTTTTGCGCTAGGAACCCCTTTAATAGTTTAAATAAATATATATCTACTTTCATGACATTTTTGGTTTTGTTGCATTTTTTTTAACTAGTTGCCCAAGTTCAACACTTAAAGATTCCAGATGCACAGGTATTTTGTACAACTGTATTAGAATCTCCTGTCTTTCATTAATCGATTTATATCTGTGACAGGTCACTTTGGCTCTCCTGGACTAACGATAACTGGCTTCACACGACAAAGACGAATGAAATCCTGCAAGGTAACGTGCCCAATGCCCACCAAGCCCTCCTCTCACTGAACATCAGTCTGTGCATTACAAGTAATGTTCAGAATCTTGTATTTTACTCCCACCATTTCAATCAATGTGTTTTTACAGAATTTTAAGGCTAGGAGGGACCCTTTTGATTATTTAATCTGACTTCCTGCATAACACAGGTCAGACAATTTCACCCAGTAATTCCTGCATCTAGCCCATGACTTCTATTTGAGCAAGAGCCTATCTGTTGGATTCAATGAGTTAAAAACCAATCACCGCAAACTGCATCAACCCACTCCAGATCTCACTAAGGCTGAAATACGAGAGATGTAGGGAAAAAAATTAAATAAAATGGAAGCAGCACTAATTTTGGAATCTCAGTATTATTTATAATATACTATACGGTGTACAGTTAAATACAACTTTTGGGCAGTGTGTAGTGTAGGGTAGTTTCTATTAGCACCTAAATATAATCATTTATCAACATATCTAGTCTTTTATACTATGCTCATCATTATGGTATCTGAGTGCCTGAATGGGTTTAGATCATCACTGCCAAATAAAGACATCAAAAGACTATTCAACAATGCGCCTTCTCACCGAACCATAGTAGCATTCCAGGATTGCAGCCAGGTAAAGGGCTCTGGAGGATGAAACCGGTTCTCTGCTATCGGAGGTACTGCATATGGAATCCCAAAAAACTGACTAACATTTCTCCACTCAGAACCAACTCGGATTACTTGGGACCTGCCAAGCAAAACTCCATGGGATGGAATGTACACGGATGAAGTTAAATCAGGTGCAGAGATGGGTGCAAATGAATCTATTTGTAGAGGGGGGAAAAAGAAAAAATTGTTTTCCTTGGAAGCCTAAATCTCATTTTCAAAAGGGATTTTAGGCACTCAAGAGCCTAACTCTCTTTTGAGAATGAGATTTAGGCTCCTAAATCAGTTAAGAGTTGCTGAGGTTAGCAACACCTAAATACCTTTTAAAATCTAGGCCTCATGGATCCTGTCTTTTTAAACATTAATGGAACTTAGGCTTCTAAGTAATTTAGGTACGGATGAAAATTTTACTAAATTATTAGCGATTTACCCTCTTTCAAAGTCTTTTTGCAGACCAAACTTATTGCACCCCACTGTTGTGATACAATATCACAATGATGAAGATTTTTGGCTTCACCATGAAAGATATTTTGGGAGGTGTTCACATGCTTTTTTGGATGCAGAACAACCACCCCACCCAAACTGGGACCATCCCATACAAATCAGATGGGTGACAACTCTAGTGCTTTGCTTCTACCAGATACTTCACCATTCTCCCATCTATCGGAACAGCCCCCAAGCTTCTATAATGGAGCCTACTTCAATATGGTACTGCCTTGCACTTACCTCGCCTCCAATAGATGTAAGTCGCTGGCTCCTTGAGTAAAACTCGACAGCTGTGGCCTTGCAGGCCATGTGTGCATATATGTGTATCAGGGTAGAAAATGCATCGTATCGCTGATGGCTGGATTTCAAGAGTAATCACTGTGCAGGACTGGTTCTTTGAACAGGCTGTGGAGAAAGCAAGCAAGCAAGACAAGCAGATGCCATGTCTTTTGAAAATATCGAGGGTGACCATATTTCCCCAAAGGAAAATGGGACACCACCTGGCGCTAGTCTGAGCCCTTCCCCCCACAACACGGGGCTGGCCCGAGCTACTCACCCAAGCCCTGCCTGCCCCCCGTGTGAGGCTGGGGCTGACTCGAGCTCCATTGGCCCACCCCCATGAGACTGGGGAGGCCCGAACCCTGGCATCGCTGCTTGCCCTCCACACATTCTCCACACCCCGTTTTTTGGCAAAAGTGGGCATTTGTCTCATTTTGCCAACTGATCCAGTCAGTCAAAGCAAATGGGACGAATGTCCATTTTTGCCCGATGGTTGAGCTTAAAAAAGGGACTGTCCCGGCCAAAAATGGGACGTATGGTCACCCTAAAAATATCAAACCTCCCAAACAATTTAAGAGGAGATTTTTCAAAGGCACAGAGGAAAATGAAGCTCCTAACTCCCCCTGACTTCCAGATGGAGCTGAGCCACTGCCAGACATCTTTTGCCTTTGGAAATCACTCTTTCCAATGGTTAAAAGTATTTAAAAAAAATAAAATGGAAAAGCCCAGTAGTGCACTGCAGCTCGGAGGTATAATTCGCAGCTCCAGTTGACAGATACGCACTAGTTCTGATCGAGCTAACACAGTAAAATGAGTGTAGCTGTGGAAGCATGGCTCGAACCAGGAACCTAAGTATGTACCTAAGAACTCAAATGGGCCTGTATGCGGGTGGCTACCCCAAGCCACCGCCCATACTGCTGCAGCCACGCTGCTATTTTTAGCACACTATCTCAATCAGAGCTAGCGACTGTACATCTACCCAAGCTGGGAATTACAGCTCCAGCTGCACAATAGGAGGGATGACACTGCAGAGAGAGAGAGCCTTCTGCAGCAAATGGAAGCTTTTACTCAAACTCAGAGCTTCCTCTTCTCATATTAGCCCCTCTCCCAGGGCTTGTTGGGAATAAAGGTTTATTGAGCATAGGAAGTTAGAGAGAGAAGACTTTGATATACTGTTTAGTAGGCCTTCCCATTGGGGAGATTTGTCCCTGATATTCAGGCCCAGCTTAAACATACCTTTGCTAAATTTCAACCCATTACTCCTAATTATACCTCCCCCCGCCCCCTTGTGCCATCCTAAACAGTTCCTGGAGCCTTCAAAAAGTTGAAAGTAGTGGTCACATCTAGTCTCTTAGTCAGTTTTTAGCCTAGCTACACATAGTTATCTTTTAATTGTTACTTATAAATTAATCCCATCAGCTCCTCAAACAGTTTTTGTTGCTGTTCGTCAAATTGCCTGGTGGCTAGTAGATGCTAGAAGGTCTCTGAACACATGAGGTGTCAAAGTTATCCAAAAGCAGCTGAAAAGTATGCCACTTCACCAAATGACTCTCTGTTAGGCCTTTCATTAGGTAAATTATGTCAGGTCCCTCTTCCCAATTCAAGTAATGCTAGGGTAGTGTTATTAAAAAAAAAATTGGTTGTTCTCAACAACATGCTTCATTGTCATAAGCCAGTACATCATGTTCTATAAAGCCAAAGAAAACAGCCATCTTCAATATAAGAAAATCAGTTCCTCACCTGACAGACAAAAATCTCTAGCAGTGGAGAAGTCATCAGAAATCTCTCTGCTGACTTGTGCAATGTCAAAGTTTAAGATGGACGGATCAGTAAGTACTGAGGAGGCATCCAAGAGCAGCCAGGAGTCCAAAGGCACTATGAGACAAAGCATAGGAAAACAAACAGAATAAGCAGACCAGCACAAACTTCAGAGGGAATAGCTAGTCAAGGAGGAAAAGCGGTGTGGTGCATCAGCAGGCCTTGATTTACCTTTGGGCTGACTGAGAAGATCTTGGGTAAACTTTTCAAAAGCAAACTTAAGTGACTGAGGAGACCAAGTTCCATTTCCAAACTACGCACCAAAAGATACAGATAAGTGCCTGGTGGGATTTTCAAAAGCACCTAAGCAGGAAAGGCATCTAACTGCCATTGAAAGTGATGAGAGTTAAGCATACAACTAACTTAAGAGCTTTTGTAAACCCCTCTGGGTGTCTGTCTGCATCGTTAGGCACTTTCACACCTTCAGTCACTTCTAAATATGGGACTTGCGTTCTTAAGTCACTTAGATGCTTTTGAAAGTTTTACCCCTTGACGTATCTTAAATTTATTTATATACAGCATCTGCTCTAACTCTCACTGAAGAGAATGGGAGTTTTTCATGGATTCATAGATTTTAAGGTCAGAGGAACTGGTCTGATCCTCTAGCCTGACCTTCCATGTAACGCAAGCCATAGAATTTCAGGCAGGGATTCCTGCATCAGGCCCACAACTAAATATGGACTTAGGATCTAACTCTTAGGCACCTGTTTTGGTTTTTTTTAATTTGGCCCTAGTGTTTTCCACAGCAGTTTTCAAAGGAAAACACCCCATATATTCAGAATTTTTTTTCATATACAAATGGAGAAAACAACATATTGGGTCCTTTAGAAAATGACATGCAGAAGTAGAAAAATTATGGGCCAGGATGGGTCTTTAATTACTTCGGTTTCTTTCACCAGTTCAGCAGGTTATAAAGCAGAGGGGCCTGCAAGCCTGGGACTACCCTCTCCATATAACTGTAGGGTGGAGGACTGCTGTTCCAGCTGCTGTGTTATGACTGCTGTTTGAGTTCACCTACCACACAAGATGCAATTTTATAGCTGTGTATGTTTAATAACGATTGGATTTAGCCTGTTTCAAGACAGCCGGTCTGTAAAGATGGCCAGTGTTCTCCTCCCGACTCCCATCACTGGAAGAGAGCCTTTTCTAAGTTGGTCAGCAGGTTCCTCCATTATCCGAAGCACCTTATCGCTGAAAGTTTTGGTGGTTCACATAAACAGGGCTGTGACATATTCTTCACCCTAGCAGTGAAACACCTTGGTAGTTCATGAGAAAAAGGAAGTGAAACTGACAGATTGGTCTTGTTCCACTGTTCACAGTGTAATAGAAGAATTTATCTAAGATGGTATGAGTAACAGGAGAAATATCGCAGCTCAGAGTTTCACCTTGACGCTGCCCTTTGAACTATGTAAGCAACCCAAGAGGGGAAGGTGCAGTTTGTGAATTCAGAATAATATGTGATTTATCACACTGGATTATTAAACCAAAATATATTTTGTTAAAAGTCCCTTGTTAGTAAGGACAAATCCTGTGCTCAGTGTGAAGCCCACGTGGTCAGGCTGTCCTATGGGGGTCCCGTGGGAAGATCAGACCAAATGAATTGCACCCCACACTTTAAAGAGCTGCTGCAAAGCTATGCCATGGCTGTCATTTCAGCCTGGAAGCTGCAGACGCTTCGGTAGCTCCTCCGCTTCCACTCTTTGGGGAGCAATGTCAAGTGGAGTCATGCAGTGATCAATCCACCTACCTACCCACCCCCCTCCCTCAGCCTGTTTGCATCTGAGCGGCACATCCCTGGCCAACTGTGAACGGGGAGTGCAGGAAGAGCTGCGAGCCGTATACACAACCTCCACTAATCTTCCTCCCACACACTTTGGAACCATGCTGCTTCTCTTACACGTCAGGGCACCTGTGTCCATGACGATGGAGGCGGATTGTCCCTAATTAACTAAAAATAATTAGTCAGTGAATTTGGTAGTGTAGTGATATTTAAGAAGGAACAGAGAATTATTGCAAGTTACAAATGAGCATAGCCATCACTAGAAATACAATCAGTGGGATTGTGAACTTGTCCCTGCATTGCATACCAGGTACACTATACTTTGGTTTTCAACTTCGCTCAAAACACCGAGTATTGGCCATAACAAGAGGCAAAATGCTCAGGGGCCCAATGATATGAATCATAAGGCAAATCTTATTTGTTAAGATTTGTAAGACTTCACCTTTGAAAGCCAGAAGGGACCATTATGGTCTGACCCTTGTAAGACACAGACCAAAGAATTTCCCCCAGCAGTTCCTACATCTAGCCCAATACTCTGTGGGTGAACTAGAGCATATCTTTTTGAAAAATATTCAGTCTTTATTTAAAATCTCCAAATGATGCAGAATTTACCATTTCCCTTGATAATCTGTTCCAATAGTTATTTGCCTACACTGTTAGAAATCCATGTCTTATTTTTTGCTAGGTTAAATTTTGGTGACTTCTTTTTCCAATTCCCACTTACATAATTTTTCAAAAATTCTGTTTTTATTATTATTGTTGTTGTTAGAACAAAAAAAGCTTTTTCGCAATGTGTCTTAAGCTACAGATTGTTATGTAATCATTATGCTTCAACTTTGCAGAGCCCAGAGTACCAATAATCTAGTTCTGACAGCACGGAACTGGTGATCTGTCTAGCTTCAGACACAAAGCTTCAAATTACTAATTATGTAATAAAAAAAGAGAGCTTTGTCTGGATTCCATTGCAAGTCAACATGTCTGGTGTGCATTGCTGAGGTTGGAAGCTATTTTCACTAGGATAATTATATTTCCATAACATCCACTGTGTGACTTCAGGCAAATCATATATCCTTTGTGCCTCAGTTTATCCATTTACAAAATATGCAAAATAGTTCTTAGTAGGCCAAATTCTGTTCTCACAGGAGTAAATCCAGAGCAATTCTAGTAAAGTGAATGGAGTTACTCTGGATTCATACCAGTGTCGAATTTTGCCCAGTATAGCTACCTCACAGCAGCTGTGCAAGATTTATTCCTAGGGTATGTCTACACAGCAACAAAAAACCCCGCAGCTGACCCATGCCAGCTGACTCAGGTTCATGGGGTTGGGGTGGCAGGGCTATTTCACTGTGGTGTAGACTTTCAGGCTCGGGCTGGAGCCCAAGCTCCGGGACCCTCTCACTTCGCAGGGTCCTAGAGCCAGGGCTCCAGCCCAAGCCCAGACATCTACACAACAATGAAACAGCCCTGCCGCCCAAACCCTGTCATTCCACGTCGGCTGGCATTGGCCTGCCGTGGAGGTCTAGTTGCTGTGCAGACATACCCCAAGGGAAACAAGGAATACAAATGGCTTATTTAACTTGATTAGAAGTTAATGGGTAATTGATTTTATCCACCTGTGTGATATACGTGTATCTGCACACGTGGTCGTGTGTGAAAGGGAGTGATCCAAACATTTCATTTCAGTTTAAAATACTGAGAATTCAGCAGCTGCTTTGCAACCCATATTAGGAGCAGTGCAAAGATCATATAAGCACAATGCAAACATACAAGGAGCACATATGGTGTATGAAGAATGTCCTTTTCTAGGCACAATCCTTGTTCGTTCTTTGCCTTAATCCTCAAAGAATTGACCCTGGCATCATTCATGTATGGTCCTTTCCATTTTACCACTATGGGAATGTTTTCCATTTCTCAAATAATATCTGTCAAAATTACTTTCAGCTTTGTCTTCTCGCTGTCTCCCTGCCACTGAGTTCAAGTACAGATACATGCAAAATCATGACCATTTGGGTGACGAACATAGCGTGAACTCTGGGACGAACCCATTTAATTGCTGTCCTGTTGATCACATTGCTGTAGACTGGGGGGAAAGAAGGGGAGTACTAATCGGCCAACTGGTAGCTAACTACCTGTGTCCCCGGTTCATTCCCACTCACTCTCCAATATGACCCAAAGAAAAGCCTTCCCAAGTCTGATCTAAGCTTGTCTCATGTGGAAATTGCTTTTTCAATATATTACAAGGCACACAGGTCAACAGAAGTGCTGCATTGTTGAATGTACATAGATGCTGAATGCACCTGATGGGAGAAGTTACTGTTTTATGTATAGGCTAGATGCCACTCTTCCTAACCCCATTCTAGCAATTGCTTGCATTGCATAATTATAGTGGTCTGAATCCATCCAGCTCTGTAACTTTTATAGAAAAAATTACAGATGTCACATACATCTATACAGAGGACTTCTGTCTTCCAGATGTTTTATGGTTTGGGTATGCAAGCTTTAGGGTCGGATTTTCAAAAGCACTCAGTACTGTTCTCTATCTGCTCCCAGCGAAGTCAATCATGGACTCCACTGACTTCAGTGGAGCAGAGATAGGCCAGAGCTTTGGACAATCCCACCCCTGATGTCTGGAAGTAGAGGCACACACACACTGTAATGAATAGGGTTCCGTTCAGAGAAAAATGCATGATGTGCTTAGAGATGGGCATAAACCAAATCCCCAAATCTGACATGCCTAATTTATGTTAGAAAGACAAATTCTGAATTTCACAAATGACCCTTATATTTAAACTGGGCTAAACTGAACACCTGGATGTAAGCAATCCCAACCTTTTGGGGTGTTTTAAATTCACATCTAGAACTGAATTTTCCAAGTGACCTCTATGATTACATAGTAACGGATCAAGCTGAAATCCCAAATCCAAACCCCCCTGAATTTTGGGGTGTTCTGAATCTCTATCTGAATTCTGCAACAGGACCCTGTCTCTTATAGTTGTTCTTTCCCACTAAAAGTTGGCTGGTTCATTTTAAAACATAGTGGAGGGAGATTTCAAAGCTTAAGGACTTTAATGTAAACATCACTTGGGGTACACAAGATTACTGCAAGTTACTCCCTTCTAAGCACAGTCCCAGACCAGAGGGACTGGATATTTTCTGTACAACATGATTTTAGGGTATCTGCACTTCAAATACTATGATGTTAAATTACACCACATCCTATTTAAGCACCAACATAACAATTACACAACCATCAATATCTGAGTTACTCAGACTAGACAAATTAATTGCAGATTTGCTACTATCACTATTGATACAGAGCAGCACTGGCTAAGGTTCTTTAAGATGATTATAATGAATGAAAGTGTCAGCTGTCTTTACTAGTGATGGACAAATCTCAAAAAATGCAGAGGTTTGATGCCATAACACTTCAAATGCTTTTCCAAAGCATCTTCCTCCTGACACTGCAACACGGAATTGAGAAATCTCATGAAAATAAGTCGTCTTGCGAGATTTCTGGCTGGGAAGATCATGGGAACAGCTTTTCCCATAGCATTACAGGGTCTCTACACCAAGGGGCAGAGCCAGGAAGAAGAGCAAAGATGCATGATAATGAAAAAGTCATCCAACCTTTTTGAACTTCAGAGTCAGTTTGGTCTGCATTTTAGAAGGTGGCTAAGGCTGATTCACCACTACCACCACTCAGAACCAATTCATTCATCTCTAACTTTATGACTAGAAAATACAGATTTAAAGGGGTCCAGAATTTTATCTACCTCAATGGTAGGAAACACTCATTGAAAACTCAACACAGTTGGTGTATAGCATACGGTATATGCCTTCAGGCCTAATAGTGATGCCTCTCAGAAAATGCCTTTATTCTACTGCTCTCCAAAACCAGCTCACTGGAGATCATCAATGCAGCGTGAATTCACTTCCCTTTTAAAAATAGGTTTTGTTCACATTTTTGCCAACCTACTTGGCTATAAATGAATCGGAATAAACCATTTTCTTAAACCTACCATATAATAACTATAATCACTTTAACCTACACACAAAGATGGTTATTTATTGAGACACAGTAATGATGTTGCGCAGATGTGAAATGGAAGCAAGTGTCCTTTCAGTGGTGCCAGTTATAGTAAGTGGTGTAGGACAATAACAGAAGTGCACCAGATGTTTATCCAGTTTTTAAAAAGGGTAAACTCCAACTCTTCAAACTATGACAAGGAAAGTGCCAAATACATTGAAGGAGAATGTTGAGAAAGGGAAGGTTCTTACTTATCTAGACCTCTGATATACCCACAGCATTTGGAAGAAGACATCAGACCAATTCAATAACTTCCAGGCACGTTCCTGCAACTGTTGCTTGTGTAAATAATCCTTAATCACACAACTAGTCAGTGGGATAACACATGTGAACAAGGATCACTCCTATGAGTAAGATTGAAGGATTGGGCCTATATTAACATGGCAAAGTGTCTCAGGGTCACCCAGTTTAACACCTGCAAGTATAAGACAGACTTTGACCATAATGGTCGTGAACGATCTTTGTACAGCGTGCCTAGGTTTGCACTATTGCCCATTTCTGACTTGGTGGCAGAATGCCACATAGTGTGAAGCTATGAAGCAAGGCGGCGCCTCCCACTGGTCATCCTGGGAATTAGCTCTCTAGCCTCCAGAGCACCCTCTGCAGGCTGGTGTCACGCTTGTCTCAGGCCCCCCGTGTCCCTCCCAGACCCCAGTGCCCCTTTATATTGGATGCTGCCCCCTGGCACTACACCATCTCTCTGGATCTCCCCTCCCCAGGGAACCCCCAACCCTCTATCCCCACCTCCCCTCAGTCTATGGGTACTGCCAGTCACCATCTAGCCCCCGCTCCCTGGGGCAGACTGCAGTGTACAAGCCATTCATCATTGGCAAAGTGAGGGGTTGGATCTGCTGCCTTTGCCTACCCTCTGGGCTGCAGCCTCTGCAACCCCAGTACCTGGCTTGCCCTTGCACAGGGTCTGCAGCCTGGGGAGTTGCCAGGCACGAGCTCCCCAGTCCTGCTCTGTTGCCTGCACCCTCAGCTCCCAGGCAGCTAGGTCCTTCTCCCTCTGAAGCTGGAGGGAGAGTCCTGACCCAGCTCCTCCCTGAGCCCTTATAACAGGGCCAGGTGTGGCCTGATTGGGGCATGGCTCAGCTGTGGCTGCTTCCCCCAATCCAGCCCTCTCCTAGGGCTGGCTTTAAGCCTTTCAGGGCGGAGCGGGTGACCACCCCGCTGCAGGCTGCCTCAGCAGTCCCTTTCCTTTCTCTGGACCTGGTAGTCAAGTGAGATGCCCTTTCTCAGCAGTGCAGCCCCAGTTACATCAATGGGGTGGCTTACAAGGATAAGGACTATACAGTTTCCCAGGATCAGGCCCTTTAATTTGGGGCTAATTCACAAAGTAGACGATTCATCCTACAGCAAAGGGTCAGCACAAAGCCTAGGCACCACTTTCATCTCTGTGGGCTTCAGCAAGATATAAGGGTGCTTGCTCATGTTGGCCCTCTGCAGAAGAGCAAATTTCACCTGCTGAGAATGAGAGAGAGAGATAGGAGAGGGGGAGAAAGAAGGAAATTGGTCCCTCCGTTCCCCTTGGCTTTCAGCTCTCCTGTGACCTCGCTCAGGCTGTCTCCAGCATAACATACTGCTCCCTCTCCTGGTTGGATGCTGTGGTGCATCCACATTTTTTAAACATTTGTACTGAGGTTGGAGGCGCCATGCTGATAAATGTATTCTCATGGGGCCAGTTGGACCTTACAGCCATTGTTCAGTTCTTCCTTGGGGAAAATCTCCCATTAGAACCATAGGAGATTATGGCAAAAGGCCTAAGGAATCATCTAAACCATCCCCTGGCCAGTGTAGGACTGTTCCTTACTGTACATTGAGGCAAGTGGGAGATTTACCCGAGTTTGTACTGAGTGGGGCCTGTTTGATTTGGCCATGAATATCATATTTCTGTATAAAAAAGACTGACACAGTATATAGATGTAGAGGTCACCATTTAAAAAATGAACTTCTATTAATGGTCACTATGTCATGGTGTCTGAAATATGTAGTTAACTAGTTATGTCCTATTCTAAGTAGAGAAATAAAATGCAGTATCTCAGATACCACGGTGAGGAAATGTTTTTTGACCAAATTCTCCGATTTGTCAAGGTTGTTTTGAATTCTAATGCTGTCCTCCAAGTGTTAGCAACCCCTCCCAGCTTGGTCATCTGCAAATTTTTAAATATCATATGTCGTAGGATCATAGAAATATAGGACTGGAAGGGACCTCAAGAGGTCATCAACTCCAGCCCCCTGCACTAAAAGCAAGAGAATGAAAAAGGAAGCTGATGAGGTTAGTACCACCTTTAACAAGGGGAGGAAGAGAGGGCTTAAAATAGAACTGCCTTTTCTGGATTTCCAGGTGAAAAGATAGTTTGCAAAGGAATGGAATTTTCCAGCTTGACACTGATCCATTAGAAACCCGTGTTAGCTCACTTCAGTATTACACCAAAGGAGTCATCTCTGTACGTGCCCATCTGGACACCTGTTTTTCCTCCTGTTACACAGCAACATCTACACAGACCTTACAACCAAGTTTAAATAATACAGTTAAGAATAAAAAACCTTTAACCTTACACACTGCTTTAAATATCTACGAAGTGCTCTACAAGTGTTAGCTAATTCTTGTGCGCTAAGTCGGTATTATTATCCCCATTTTCCAGATAGAGCAATGGAAGCAAAGAGCCTAAATGACTTTCCTAAGCCCACACAGCAAGTCATTTGCAGAGAAGTTTAAATGTAGTTGGTTCCAGATGCGTTTCTATTATGGTATAGTAATGGAAAGCCATTTCTGCAAAGCCCCATACCTGCTGACAGTCTATATGCATTTCTGGAAGACAACAGCTGTAAAGTCCCAACAAACAGCAGTTAAGTTTCATCCATTAAAGAGATCTCTCCATAGTCAAGACAGATTGTGTCAAACCACAGAGTGTTCATTGGAATTTCTAATTGATCAATGTAATTTAATATGCAACCAACAGATCAACATTTGTCATGTTATTTCCACCATCATAGGAAACAACAAAAGAAGAAACAGTGAAAGTCCTGATTCACCACCACCCTTCTTCTCTGATTTCAAAGAGAATCTTAAAAAAAGACAATGCTTTATGTGGAATAAAATAGATTTCAACTTGGAGTTGCAATTGTGTACACTCATTACAGGCTACTGTATTCCTCTCCCTTCCATTAATCCCATAAAATGGGCTCTGCTCTATGAGCCCTCTCCCTCCAATGCCATATCCTCCATCACACTACATGCTAACATGCCTTCCTTTATGACATCCCGCCACCACTTCTTGGGTCAGCCACTCTGTCTTCCTCCTTCAGTGTTGATCTGTTGGACTTTCTTACCTGCCTTACATGGTCCTTCTTCCTTACACCACTCATTCATCTCAACACTTGCGTTTCAGTGGAATAGATCATTTGCTCTTGTTTCTTTGTTGCCAAACGCTCAACACCACATATTAAAACTGGTCAAACCACAGTTTTATAGACTTCCCTTTTCATCTTACTGGTACCACTTCTCTCTCTCCATTTGAGTCAAGCATTGAGGATCCTAGCTCTAATTTCATCCTCCACTTTCCCAGATTCTGGAACCCAGATACTTTGAAACTCTGTGTTTTGGGAATTGGCTACTATACATTACAGGCTCCTGTATATCACCTGAAAACTCATTTGGATTCCCTTTATTTGGTAAAGCCTCCCCTGAACAACGTAGTAATATAGCAATTGTGAGTGGTCTATCTAGTCCAGTATTGTGTCTCTAACAATGTTTCAGGGGAAGGTTCAATAAACCCCACAGTGAACAATAACAACTTACCCAGAGGGGAAGTTTCTTCTTCACCTCATCAGTTAGTGATTGGCTTATGCACTAAAATATGAAGGTATACATACCCCTTTAAAATCATCTTTAATATTACGGTGGATGTTACCATTCCACTTAAAAATGATTAACTCCTTCTTGAATCCTATTAAATTCTTGGCCTCAGTAATACCTCTGTGGTAATGAATTCCACAGGCTAATCATGCCAGCCAATAGCTCGTCTATTTTGGTTAAATGATACATAAGAAAGAAATTACGTGCTATATCTGTACAGAGTAAGAAAAGGAAACATAAGTGGATCGTTATACAAGTGGTTGTTATGCAGAGCATGAAAAATAGAGGTTACACCTTTCCTCAATTCTTTTCTTTGCCCTAATACACTATGACACTCACCGTTCTCTGGGCTACGAGGTAACAGAACAGGTGGGCACGCATTGGGTATAGTCTTCGTCATGGTTGCTAAAATTTAAAAAAAAAGACATAGTTTGATATAACAATGTAAGGTAGACAGTTTTTTAAATCTAACTAGATCGTCTCTGAACCTGCAATATCTTTTCTGGGATTTGCATATCCACCACACAAACCAACCAGACTTTAATATCTTTGCTTCCCAAACACTGGCTGTAGCGTGTAGAGCTTGTTCATATTTGCTGTTATTTTAGCTCTTTTTTATTTGCATACCACCATACCATGAAATATATAAAGATTTAAGCAAAATTTCCTCAGCAAGATAAATATTTTATAGTGGGCTAAAGCCAGAGGACTTTATTTGAGCAAACGTCCATCGGCGTCTGTAAGGCCCTCCAGATTTCAGCCACTGACTTTACACTTTCTTTTTCAGTCTCAAAACTTTCATCATAATTGTTCCACTTCTAGTGCCCGGAGCTGGAACACACCTGCACAAGTGATACAAATTTTTGTCTGCAAATATCTTGATTTGCATTAACATCTGTGCAGACTTTTGTCTAGATGCATGGCAGTGGGAACGCATTAAAACTTCCTTCCCATCAGAAAGAAATGCTGCTAACTCCATTCTCTCTTCGGCTCCCCATTTTGCCATTTTGCCTATGCCATAGGCTCCTCTCTGCAGTGCCTTTGTCCAATAAGAAGTGACATCTTCTGTTGATGGAACTACCGTATAATACCTAAGCCTGGAGTGAATGAAAAATCCTCTGGACTTTAACAGGGTTGCTTGTTAGTGAGAAAAAGGATGGTCAAGAGGTTAAGGCACTAGCCTAGGCGATGTGAGTTCACGCCCTTGTTCAGTCAGCGACTTCCTGTATGACCTGAGGCAAGTCACTTAGCCTTTCTGTGCATTGATTTCCCCTCTGTAAAATGAGGGTAATAGTACTTCCTTCCCTCACAGAGGTGTTGTAAGGATCAATACATTAAAAGGTGCATATGTATCTAAGTTTGATAGTTTTAGATGATCTGCCCTCTTAGAATGACGTACCCTTTAGGAAGAGTGAATCATTTTAACTACAATTGAATTATGTTTTAGGGATGATTACAGAGACAACAGGGCACCTACAAAATGGGGACAAATCCTTTGGCGTTTTTGCCAGTCAAGCTGCAAAAGACTAAGGAGGACATTCTGTGTCTGCTCTATGCAGCTGGAACACAGGAGCAGGTGTACCTTCAGCCTCCACTGGGCTTTCTGCTGTGGCAGAACCCTAGAATTTACAGATAAAAGGGACCCACTAGGCCATCTAGATTATCTCCCCGCCCAAGCAGGATTGGTCCCTGCAGCACATTTTATAGTTTAAATGTTGTGCCAATGCATGAGAACCAAACAATGAAAATCCACCATAAACCATAACTGACCAGCCTAATTTCAATGCCCAAGCTGAGTGAAATGCAGAACATAATGTAAATAGTGGATTCATTGCTCAGTTATTTCAATTCTAATAACCAAAACTGTCAATAGTCACCCAGAGAAGGATTTTCAAATGCTGTTTCAGACAATTAGCTCAACAGCCTCCCTTGGAAAGAGGAGACAAGAAGCAAAAGCTTTCTATGTATTACAGAGGAGAAAGGAAATAGACTTAAAAATAGCAGTAATGAAGCAATCGGCAGTGTGATCCTGCTCTAAATGAAATTCAGTGGCAAAGTCTTCATTGACTTCAACAGGGGTGGAGCAGGATTGGGTCCTTACTCCGGCCATTTGGTACAAATGCAGGCCTTGATCCACCCCAGCAGGCCTTTGCACCCCTGTGGAGCCATGTCTTCAGTGGGATTCTGCACAGAAGCAAAGCCCCCCCTTCCCCCCACACCGATTGGATTGCATATCCAGTGGATCCTGCTATAGTAATCCCTTTTCCACATGAGCAATCCTTGCATATACCTCTACTGGGCTCAATACAGGGTGATATTAAATGAGCTGTGGTCAGACTAGATGATTTAATAGACCTTTCTGCCTTAAACTCTATGGAACTAGTCCCACTGTAGTCTGCTTGAGTAACGATAGCAGGATTGGACTCAGGCATGCCTCCATTTTCCCTTAGTGTTTCTGCTGCACCAAAGGAAAGCCTGAGAAAGTGGAACCCCGCCCACACGCTGTGGTCAGCTAGTCAGACAGCACAGAGCTTGTTGCTCAGAATAATTTAATACTTTCCAAGAAGACAAAGAAAAAATAAACAATTTAGGCTCCAATATGGTACATGCAGAACAGCCACCCGCAGGCAGGATTCTAATTAGCTTGGCAAAGCTAAAAAAGAGACTGCAAGTCTAACAGAGTTCAGTGACCCCTCCAGCAAGCAGAAATCTCCCCCCGTGTTCTCTAAGGTCTGTGGCGCATATTTTTTAGGCCACACAGAGAGAATTCAGGGTGGCTGAGCATTTTAGTGTAAAGCAGGGCTTCCTAAAAACAATACTACCCCTCCTTCCCTGTTTCCCACCACCACAAAAAAAAAAAAAAAAAAAAACTAACAAACAATAGTTTTATGCAGAAATGAGCCTAAATCAAGATCCCAGATGTTTTCCTAAAAAGATATGCTCCAGGAATTATTTGCGGGAAGTTCTATGGCCTCTCTCTGGCTGTGTTACACAAGAGGTCAGACTAGATGATCACAATGGTCCCTTCTAGCACTGGAATCTATGAATGAATCTATAAACATTTCCAGAATCCAGGGAAGTTTGAATCCAGATCTGGAGCTGAACTTTGTAGCTCAGGTCAGCCTGTCCACTTCCGAGAAAACAGGTGACCAGCAAGAGAACATTCACTCCAAAATGCACCATCCCAGGGGTGCTGGAACAATTTGTATAGCGGGGGTGCTGAGAGCCATTGAACCAAACGGTAAATCATGTATATAATGGAAACAACTTCAAGCCAGGGGGTGCAGCAGCACCCCTATTTTCAGCACCTATGCACCATCCCGTTACTCTACTCCTCCCTCTCCTGCCATTGCCTCACCCCAACCGAATTAGAAATTATCCTCCCTGGGACCTCCATCCCTAGAATATAAAGTCAAAAAACTACATGACTATAGTTTTCCACCAGATAAATGTACAAGAGGATTTCGGTGTTCCAAATTCTTTTACATTTTTTTGCAATCTTGGTGTCAAGTGCACCAATATAGCTACTGTAAGCAGAGTAACTGAAAGTCATCAAGAAAGATTTTGCATTATATGGGCCATTTAGCTGTGGAAATGTTATGTCCATATTTTCTGTGCAGGGCACTTAAATATCTAAGTGCTAATAACTGACAGTCATGTTACTTTTATTCTTTCTTGTGTTTTGTTCTCTTTCTCTAAAAGAAATGTGACTGTCACTGAATTGCTCTGTAATTAGAGAAAAAACACCATAATTTATATTTTTGAGCTACTTGGTAGCTTGAAACTCTCATTATTACTATTGATGACTGAAAGTTTTCCAGCTTTTTTATATTTGGACAAAAAATGGCTTGTTGATTAAATGTACATCTTCCCAAGAAAATTTCCATTTTCATTTACATTTTTGATGTTTTTGTAAAAAAAAAAAAAAAAAAAGTTTGGTTTGCAGTTGTTAAAAACCTAAATTATCCCGGTTTTAGTTTTCCGAAACGGAAAATTATGGGGTTGAGAGTTTTCTTTAAAAACAAAAACAAACAACACATAACCCCTCACCCTAAACTAATTCAGTGAAAATTTTCATCAGAAATAATATTTAGTTTTGTTGACATTTTTTATGGAAAATAAAATATATTTTGACCAGTTCCAATAAACTTCCCTCTTTATGCTGTTCTTGTCTTCTGGAAACACTTCCTTCACCTAAATAAGCTATCTTTTATCAATGGCTGAATTATTTCAAGGCACATTAGAAATGCAGTATTATTGGTATTTAAACTCTGGACATAATCCTGCCTTCACTAAACATAGGAACAAAACTCCCATTGACTTCAGTGGTTCAAAAGTCAAGACCTAGATAAGAGAGTATTGGCCTCCACATATCCCAGTATAGCTTCTAAAATTGGTATGGTTTACTGACTGCTGAACCTTAGTATAATCTGGATGGTGGAAATGAAGTATGACCTTGTAACTAAACTGAGGGCTTAGACTGGGATATAAGATTCAGTTCTTGGCTCTGTCACTCACTTTCTGTTTGATCTTGGGAAACTCACTTAACCTCTCTGTCGCTCAGTTTCCCATCTGTAAAATGGGGATAAAATGCATCCTTTGTCTGCCTCCTCTAGCTGTAGCCTCTTTGAGGCAGGGCCTGTCTCTTACTATGTGTTTGTCCAGTTCCTAATACAATGGGTTCCCAATTTTGTTTGGGGCCTCTAGGCATTACTATAAAGCAAATAAATAACATTATGCAGAAGACGTTCTAAATGGCAGACCACCTGCATTACTCACCAGGCTTCTGATACCAGCCAAATGGATATATCCTGACATCTGGAGAGCTGCAATCGGAAATCTGCCAAGTGCTTCCCGTTTCCTCAGTGCAGGTCTGGATTCCTAAACTGTTCAGAGTCAAGCAGAGCACCTCACCACCTATCGGGAAAATATCCAGTTACAAAAATCACCATGGTAACTTTGTTTTAAATAAGACTTTTAAGAAAATTAATATTTTCTGGTTCCACTAAGTCTTATATGAAAGTTCCTTAGGCTCAGAAATCGGAGAAGGAAAAGACTCATTAGGTCACTTAGGGCCAGATCCCGCTTCCATTGAAGTTAGTGATAAAACTCTCTTGATTTCAATGGGGACACCATCAGGTAACTAGGGTTAGTTCCAAAGCCCATTGATGTCAATGGGAGTCTCTCAGCTAACGTTTCAGCACCTCTGAGAAATGGAGGGCCTAGCCCAGGGGTGAGCAAACCTTTTGGCCTGAGGGCCACATCAGGTTTCCAAAACTGTATGGAGGGCCGGGTAGGGAAGGCTATGCCTCCCCAAACAGCCTGACCCCCTCCCACTTCCCGCCCCCGACTGCTTCAGTAAAGAATACCTGTTGATTGTGACTCATTTAAAAGCCCAAATCCTGTGCAACAGGGGTCAGCATCACATCGGCGCTCACACTCAAAAAACCTAACAGGGGGAAGAAGAAAAAATACTCCAGACTTTAGTACAATTGACAGCCTGTTGAAACTATAGCCTTGCTCACAATTCCAACAGGGGTCTGCCTAGGGTTGCCAGCATTGTATTTCAAAAATACAGAACTGTTTTCTTAGCACCCCTGGGGGGAGGAATATCCTGTACCCACAGGGGCCAGGGGTGGGGTGCCCAGTACCACAAAGGGTAGGGCGTACTAACCATGTGGCAGCTGAGGAAACCTTCCTTTCCCTGCAGGCAGGCACTCTTGGCTGCTGGGACCCAGCTCTGAAAGTGAACAGGGCCGCACTGAAGGGCCAGGGTTGGGACGGGAGTGGAAAGATGCACCAGTGATTACTGGCCCTCTGCTGACTCCAGTCCTTGAGCGCAGCCCCATCTGGCAGGGCAAGTGGATGGGGCTGTGTGGAGCTGGGCTGAAGGGCAAGGGTCAGGAAGGGGCTCTGTCTGGCGGCGGGGGGGAGGGGAGGGGCTGTCAGTCCTCCCAGGGTGCAGCCTTTTGTTCCCCACTCACAGAGTCTCTGCCAACATCCTCAGCAGAAAAGCATAACCGCTGGCTGGTGGCTACTCCAGCTGCAGCAGTGGGGGGACAAGGTGGGCAAGGAGCCTGGTCCTGGAAGCCAAGACCACCTGCACAGAGCCCTGTCTGCTTCCCCTGCCGGATAGAGCCCCCTTCTGACTCCAACCTTTCAGCATGGCCCCATCAAGTCTTC
This sequence comes from Lepidochelys olivacea, assembly GCF_965140295.1. Taxonomy (NCBI): domain Eukaryota; kingdom Metazoa; phylum Chordata; order Testudines; family Cheloniidae; genus Lepidochelys; species Lepidochelys olivacea. The sequence continues at coordinate 16,330,811 of NC_140412.1, forward strand.
ATGCCCCCCGATAACTTTATTGTGCTCCCCCAGGGGGCTGTGCCCCATAGTTTGGGATTCTCTGTGCTAGACATACATTAGTTCAGTAAATCCTGGGACCGACTCTGCCTTACTACATTGTCTAATTTTACAAACTTTGTCACATTGGAAAGTAAGGTCATAATAAAAATGGTTTTGCATACTGATAATATTTTAATATGTTGAGGTACGGGATAAAAGGCATCCTGCACTAATTTATTAGGGGACAGGCAATTTTCTATTTAAATAAGGAATGTGCCCTTAGGGTCTGCAGGTCCCTAGGGTTTAGCCAATACACTGCAGTGAGGAGTTGTGCAGATTCTGCAAACTCTGACTGCACTGTCTAGTTCTTTGTATTGTATGTATAAGAGTTCAGCTGTTGTTATTTAGAAGAGTGACTGTACTGAAAACATTTTGTGTGTTATTGACAACAGTTCTATCCAACCAATCACTGATTTTGTGGTGTCGTATTATACAGACTAGATAATACAATGAATACATTATAAATTCACTTAAAATTGTGTGATTAATATTTGTAATATATTGGTTATTCTCCCAAAAAGATATACTGCTCTTTAATATTTTTAATGAATATGCCTGATCCTCTCCATTTACATGATATGGTTTTGATATTTTGGATGTGGCCAAAGTCCCATGCTAACAAAACTGAATTGAGTTGAATCATACCCATCGGAAACGGCTTTCCCGCTCATATCAATCTTGTTTCTCACTGAAATTCCAGTTACTTTACGGAACGGTAAACGTGTGTAGAAGCTCTTCACAGTCCCTTCTAGTATGACTGAAAAAATCAAAGGGAAAGTTACTTCTTTCTTCAAATGATTTATACTATCAAGCGAACATAAAGAGGAGAGAGAAAGCAACATTTCTATGACACAGTGCTGATTTCTCAGTGTATTGGAAGATAAATTTAGACCAACAATAAATATGTTTGACGGTTAGATTTGTTTCTACACAGGATGAATGCCCAACAGGCATTATAATGACAGCAAGATGGGCTGATAAGTAAGGGACTCAAGTTCAGGTTCTGAAATCCCAGGCTAGCAGGGACTTGTATTGAAGTGATTTCAGGCCACTGAATTATGCAGTCCACTTTGGACAGAATGCAACATCTCTGGACAGACTGGAAGAATGCAGAGTGGGTATTTTATGCAGCTTCCCCTTCCCTTTGGGCTCTTAATAGAGTCAATGTTGAGTACTTCAGGTGTTGGGTTCTTTCATTTAAAACAGAGCGATATTATGGGGCTGGAAGCTATAAGGAAGCTAAAAATACTTTAAACACTTTTCTAACATTTCTTTTCCCATGAACGCAATTACTGCAGTTGCTACAGGGATGTCAATGATTGTGAATGTGAAGGGAGACATCCCAAAGACAATCTCCATACTCAAATACTGTTAAGACTAGGAAAAGGTCTGAGGACTCCTGGTGCAGCTTCGTTTGGCCCCTCTGACATAGATGCTAACAGGGATGCGTTATGAATATTCTTCCACTAGAAACTGAAGGGAGATCACCAGCACATTGGCCACCACATAGACATGATGCCTTTCAGTTACTAATGTTAGTCTTTCATTGCTACTTTATGTTATTTCCAGAGCCACCTAGTCTTCCTTCTTGCAGTTTATAACATTCCTACATTCCTATTTGACATCCTTCAAATTAAAAGCTGAGATGCTGATCGATGCTGCCAGGAATACAATATACATCTGTCTGAAATATACAATTTAACACAGAAATTAAAGCTCACCTATTTTGTGATACACGGTCTGCAGTTGCTGAGGTAATACAGTCTGACAGTTTTGGGGGATGTGGTTGATGTAATTATCACAGATCTGAGCCTCTGGATAGAGAATGCAGGCAAAATATGTGCTTGTGGTATTCTGAAGAGCTGCCAGTTGACAAAATGCATCTTCTTGTGCACAACCTAAGAGGCAGAAAGCAGCTCAGTTTTATAAACTTAGCTATTTGCGTTCCCCTTCTCCCCATTCCCATCTCTCACTTGTTTATCATTCTTAATATTAAACCTATAGCACAAATACTCTTTACTGAGGTGTGTTTTATTGATCTTATTATGATATTACTGTATAAGAAAAATAAATAGGGACAAATTCTGCTTTCAACTGATGTAATCTCAGAATAATTTCCTGGCATGAGTGGGGTTACTCCAGGTTTACACAGGAAAAGCTGAGAGTAGGATCTGGTTCACAGTCTTTTTTTGTTTTAGGCAATCTTTTTATAAAACAGGGATCAGAACACCCAAGAAACAGATATGAGGATTTCCAAACTAATTCAATATATTAAGCCTACAATAACAATTGCATATTTCTTCTGGTTTATAAAATAAAAAGGCAGTATCAGCAAACATTTTCCAGAATGTCCTATGAAAAGTTTGTAAAATTATTTCTGGAGAGTTTCTCTCATACACTAAAAATGCTTTTATGCAGATGAACCATATGAGTTGCTTCCTTTTAGTGGTTTACCTTGAAATTCACACCCTGGCTGGCTGGCTGCCTTCCTTCCTTGCTATAGCAGAGGAATTTTGCAAAACTCCAAGGTGCTAATGCACTTTTAAAAAAATAAAATAAAGAACTGATCAAGCCAGTTTGCTAATTATTGTGCTACAGGACTGATGCCCTGAGCAGTGTAAGCATAGCCAGAGACGTAGCGACCCATCTTTCCAAAATATGGAAATATGTTATCCCCCAACATTTCTACACTGTGCCAGCGCTGTTTCATAAAATATGTACTATAGACAGTAAACTTGATTTGAATGATGTCTTGCAGAGCTAAATAACAGAGGGATAACAGGTGCCAGGAAGATGACTTGAGAAAACTATGCAGTGATCGCCCTCTTTATTCTTTACTACCTTTTACTCCATTTCCAGGTCACACTGTGGCTAAAAGAAACCTTTCAGGGTTTGTTTATGCATCATTAAAACAGCAAACATGGCTGCACACCATTTTTTCCTCATTTGCAGGTCACCTTTCTTTGGTGTTTTAATGTCTTAAAGTCAGGCACTTGGGACATCACAATGGATGAACAGGCAATAGACAAACACAGGGCCTGATTCTCCTCTCTCTTACCCCATTGTTACCCTCACAGTGTAACTTCACCGATGTCAGTGGAGTTACTCTGTAGTATGAGAGGAGCATCAGACCCATATCTGAACCCCAGCATCATGGAAAACTGGAGAGATCTTCACCTTTTATAACAGACATTTTTGAGCATTACACCACGACTTTTGTCCTTTCTTTACCTAGGGGCTCACTCACGTTTTTACAAACAACTGTGCCTACCCTGGCAAAAATTCATGTTCTGGAATTCACCACTGGTGCAGCTCCACAGCATTAATGTAGGCAAGACTCAGATGATTTTAACACGCCATCTAACTTGGTAGTACGAACAGTTGGGTACGGTCTACACTACTCTATAGCTTCCACGGCTGCTACCGCTAGTGAAGATGCACCAGCAGTGATTTTTTTTTTTTTTGCCACAGTTGACAAAGCCACTGAGCGGCAAGGGAGTGGTGCCAGCCTGCCAGCCTCATCATGGGCTGGGTGGCTTCTTATTGAGGCTGGCGATTACATGACTCCCATGTGAATTTTTACGCTTTCCCTGTGGAAAAAAATCCATAAATGCTGCGGGTTCTAACACCCATGACTAGAGTAGCTATCGAAACTGCTGATTAATTATTGTTTCCCTACTAACATGTAGACTAAAGGTCTAAGATTTCTTACGTGTGAGACACCAGAGTGTTGCCTGCTCTGCTGAATACTTGTGTTTGAAGAGCCAGTACTGCTGGGATGGGAGGGAGCGGCTTTGGTCTAGTTGTATCAGGCTGTTGTCCATTAGGGAAAAAAGTTCCATTACAGAATCTGATCCACATTTAAAAAAAAAAGAAGAAGAAGAAGAAGAAGATTGATTTACAATCTGGGATACATGAGGATTGTTTATATGTAAAACTCTGAATTCTACAGTGTGACAGCTGAAACCTTTTCTCAGGGTTAATGTATATCCAGGTTGGTTTTAAATAGGACTGTTCCAGGGATAATACCTCTGTATTTGAACTGTGTCTGGGTTGGTATTTTATCTTTTTTCTCAAGAGTCTATTAAGGAGCTGAATATGCTCATATCACAGCATCTCCATCAACCAGGAATTAAAAAAATAAATGCACCAGCAAGAAATGGAAAGGCTGTTAACTTTATCCAGTCCATCTACCTGCCATTGCAGGATCATTGCTCACAATATCTTTTCTTGTATATTAACCAAGTTAGTTTTAATGACCTGCAGTGATGCAATTTCCACCAGTTCCCTTGGGAAGTTATGCAACAGCCCACTATCAGCAAGTTTCCCCCAATACTTAGCCAAAATACTCCTTTTATTAATTTAATCCTATTTCTCCCAGTAATACCCCCACATAGCACCTTAAGTAATTCTTCTCTATCCCTGACATATGCTGTCTTCAAATGTGAGTAGACTGTGGTGCCTTCCCATTGTTGTCCCTGAGCTATTTTTGTCTCTTTTCAATTGTTCCCCTTAAATAAGCCCATGCAGCTCTCGGGACATTTTTGTTGTTTTTCCACTGATCTCCTTCCAGTTTGTCAATTAACACTCGCTTATTTGTCAAAAGAGAGGAGCAGACCACACCGCACATTATTTTGGCCCTGTACAACTCCCACGTTCTTTAATCCATGAAGCACTAAAATAGTCAGCGAAAAATTGAAACACAAAACCAAAGAAACACTAATACTTGGATCACAAATGCTAAACCTCACACATATCTCAAGCTGAACATGTGCAGGGTGTTTATTGTGTCTATTCATTTTCCCTTATCATAAAATATTCAGAAATGTTGCCATGTGCTCTAAACATGATCGTGCGGTAATAAAAAGTCTCACTCTTGCAGATATTTCCCCAGATTTCTCAGTCACTCTGTCTTTTTAACAGATAACCTGGAAGTCATTTTACCTGTCAAGACCCAAGCCTTCAGTCTCCTAGGTTTCTCTGGGGCTGTCCATAAATTGTGTAACACAATAGTGGGTGAGTAGGTCCTTAAGTGGATGTGTTTGTTTCAGTGTTACAAAAAGTTACAAGAGGTGGGTGGGTTTTGGAAAAAAAAAAATCACCAAAAATGTGTTGCGTAATTTAGGGACAGCCCCTCTTGAAACAGTAGCTGATATGACTCATCCCTAAGGCACGGTGCAGAAAGCTGCATTGCTTTAGGTTTTAATGATATCATCAATTGTTGCAGGGAAAACGTAGAACCCCAAGGCCCTGAACTCAAGTCTTGGCAGCTAAATGAAAAGAATGTTTTAAATGTTTTTATTCCTCCTTTTAAAGTCTAGACTTATGGTCCACTAATCATATGGGAGCTTAGCCAGTTAAACAGGAATTTTAGTTCATCTTTCATGCAAATTATATGAGATAAATCAATAACAGTTTGCCCTGTTTTACCATTTTACCTGCCTTAAATCACACCTGCGTCTCCCACAGACATTCATCAAAGTTTCACAGAAGGATTACAACTTGGTAAAGATGAACCAAAACGCTGCCATCAAGAGGCCACATCCTTTTCTCATTTACACTTGTGTAGAAACTCTAGTGACTTCAGTTGAGTTGCTTTGGATTTACACTGGCCTAACCAAGAGCAGAATCTGGAACAGCAGGCAGCTATGGACAAAAGGCCTATGATTCTAGTTTCAGAGCTCAGGCTTGGTTCCATTAAGCTCCCAAAAGTCTGTGGGCCAGAACCTCAGCTGGTGCAAATCAGCATAGTTATGGACTATTACGTTCATTCAGAAGCTTATCAGAAGAAGCCAAATCCTCTGAGTCTGTACAGTTGTCATGAGGACAGGCTCTCCTCTGATATTCCAGACCTTTCACTTCTGTCCTGGCCATGGAAGTGCAGGGACATGCAAAAATGAAAAAGGAAGAGAAGCTGGGGAGAAGGTTCAGGGGGGTTCTTGTTTTGTCTGAACCAATCTGCCCAAACCCACTCATTCCCCATGCATGTACTTCAATAAAGAGCAAAACAATAGATTTGACACCAAGTGTTCTGGGCACTCACAGCTAAATTCTGCATTCTCCTACGCTGTCTTAAACCCATCCTCCTTGTTTGTCACATGAAATGTATCAAATCTGAAGTTTCCCCTTGTTATTTCACAGAGTCATAGAGTTTAAAGCCAAATGGGGCCATCAGATCATCTAGTCTGACCTCCTGTACATCACAGGTCACCAACACCCCCCAGCACCTACTGCAGTACTGCCCAGTACCTGGTAACATTAGCTCAGTCTGGGTTTGTAAAACAGCCGCATCACATGCAGAGGATTTCGTCCGGGTAATCATATCAGAACCTAGAACACAATCAAAGCTATTTATTATTCTGTATTATTGGTATTAATATAGTGCCTAGAAGCCCTAGTTATGGACTAGGACCCCAATTGTGCTAGGCGCTGTACAGACACAGAACAAAAAGACTGTCCCTTAAGCTCACATTGATTCCAGATGCAGTTCTTCTATGAAACATACTGACTATTCATTCCTAAACAGTTTGCTGGTACTGAGTTTTACACAACAAGTTAACAAAGAACATTTTACAGTGCAATGTTATTATCTAAGCAAACAGCTAAGGAAGTTTCACCGAAGGATGAAACAATTGTGTCTGCACTTAGCCCCTGTTTTGGGGCCAGTTAGTGTATCAGTCCCCATGCTTCAGGGTACAAGAGTTCACCAGCTGGAGTTAGGAAGAAATTCCTCTCTGTGATATATACTGCACAAGTGAATTACACTACAGGAGGCTTTACAACTACCTCTAAAGAATCGAGCACTGGCCACTGGCTGAGACGGGCACCAGATTAGAATGATCACTGATCTGTTCTGATAGGGAAGTTCTTATATTCCGAGTGTTGGATTTTCAAAAGCTCTGGAACTGCCTTAGGTGCTTTGGAAAATCCCACCATGCTGAACCAAAATGAATCCACTAAACTCAGTAAATATCCATAATCAGGAAATAATCAATACCAAGGCTCTAGAAGCATGTCACCCTATGTACTCCTAGAGCAGTAGCAAAAAAGTGTTTGGGGATATTCATGCAGTAAATCTAAGGGGAACAATGGAAGCTTGCAATGAGTCATGATAATTAAACAAATCTATCTAGATATTTGCAAAATGCCAAATTACCATGGTATCTAGGGGCTGACAATGAGATAAATGGCTTTATCTCCATAGCTTCTCGCATAGATTTAAGAAACAATGGGCCTAATTCACCTCTTGCTTACACTGATTCTACACCAGCATCATGCCTTGTAGGTGAGAAAAGACTCTGGTCTAAGGCCAAGTTTTCTACTGGTGTAGCTCCATTAAAGTCAAATGGCTTTTCCAGTTTACACTGGCAGAGAATGTGGCCCCAATTTTTTTGGTCTTTTATTTTTCCAACCTCTTATAACTGGCAGCAGGATAAAACTCACCTCCCCACAGGTAAACCCGCTGAAAGCTGCTAACGGCTTCTTCCATTTCTTCTGAGAGCTCAGAAGCTGACAAAGAAAGAAATGTTCAGTAGTGCAATTGCTAAAATTAATCAAATGGTTTATGCTGAGCGGCCAGGAAATTATATCACAACACATTCCAAAGCTTAATACAACTACGCAATAACAATTACAGTACAACGACACTAAAGGAAAGATGGCCTGGTAGTTTGGGTGCTAGCCTATGTCTGGTGAGCCCTGTGCTGCCACAGACTTCCCATGTAAACCTAGAGAAGTCACTTGTCTCTCTGTGCCTTAGTTCCCCATCTGTAAAAGGGGGATCATCCCTACCTCACAGGGATGTCGTGAGACTAAATAGATTAAAGGGTATGAGGTGCTTAGATACAGTAGTAATGGAGGATGTAAAAGAACCTCCACCAGATGTTTGTTGAGAAGTCATAAGTACCGTAAGCAGCATTTCTCTATCTGTCCATATAGATTCTGATACTGCACCCATCAACACAGCAGCTAAGCGCTGCAATAAGAATCTTAAATGCTGTCTAACCAGTCAAAGCATTGGTAACAGACTGTATTATAATAGTCAGCACCTTTTATCTTAAAAATGCTGTAAAAACATCAACTGACCTACATAGCACCCCCTCCCCTCCTCTCCTCTCTCCCCCACCCCAGAAGCATAATTATTACCTTTTTACACATGGTGAATCTTTGGCAGACAAGTTAAGTCCCAAGGTCTTGATCCTGCAATGGGATCTATGCAAGCAGACCCCATGCCCATATGGTATCTCACTGAATTCAATGAAGCGCCACAGGGTCTGGGTCTCTGCCTAGACAGATCCAGCTGCAGTACTGGGGTCCTTACTTTCAAAAGCGTTCACCAATTTTTGGTGCCCCAGGTTTTGGCCACTCAAGCTGAGATATTCGGGGCTAGCTTTTAGAGGTTCTGAGCATTCAGGACACCACTCAATTTAAATGGTAATTGTTGGTGTCCACACCTCTGAAAAATCAGGACCCTGAGAGGCAGCTAAAATTGTGGACACTTGTGATAATGCTGGGTTTAAGTTTTCAGAACCTGGTACCTGAACTCCATATACATAATATATGGTGATGGGTAAAAACTGGCAACTGAACACCATCAGTATATAGTTGAGAGTACAAAAGCAGTTGCATACATTCATCTGTTTGCTCAGTAAGTTATCCTGTTTAAATGTGAGACTCCATATTTTGAGCCTGATTCACTGCTATATTGCTCTGCTTTTACCCAGCTGTCACTCCTGTAGAGTGGTGAGTCAAGACCTTTGTGCACACAATCGACCAGTTGCATCTGCATGCTCATATTTTAAACACATAATTAATTTACACAAGCAGTTGCGGTGCCTCACTATTTAAAAAAAAAATCTAACTCTAAAAGCTGAATAAGAATTTTTAGTTCCTCTAGACAACACACCACACAAGGTATCTGTCTTGCGTATCACTAAGGTTCTTCTGACCTTTGAATCTAAATAAGTAATAAAAACACATAACTGCACAGTCACAGGATCCCTTGTCTTTGAAACATGGTTTTGAGTTTACAAACCTTGAAAATTAAATTGCCATAAAATTAATTTATGCCAAGAGTTTAGATCACATGAAATCTGGAAGCAGCCACTGACTACAGTACAAATGAGACAACGGATACCTTTGTTTTTAGATAGATGGTTTACTTGAAACAGACCTGAATTAAGTGTTCAACAAAGCCCTTGCAGAACAATGTACAACAATGTGTTTTGAACTCTGTTTATTTTCATTAACACAGGTAGCCACAATAAAGTACAAAGGGCCCATTCTTGTAGGTTAAGTCATAAAAATGCCAGGGCTGCCCGGGCGGGGTGGCGCGCAAGTGGGGCAATTTGCCTCAGGCCCCGGGCCCTGCAGAGGCCCCCACGAGAATATAGTATTCTATAGTGTCTTCCGTGGCACTTCAGCAGCGGGTCCTTTAGTGCCGCCGAACACACCTGGAGTGAGTGAAGGACCCACAGCCGAAATGCCGCCGAAGACCCAGAGCGCCGCCGGGTGAGTAAAAATTAAAAAGGCGCTTAATTAATTAAAGGGCCCCTGAATTGCTTTGCCCCAGGCACCCTGAATCCTCTGGGTGGCCCTGCAAATGCACCAGACTAATGGATAATTCATAGAATTGTAGTACTGGAGGGGACCTCAAGGCGTCATCTAGTCCAGTCCCCTGCACTCATGCAAGGACTATGTATTATCTAGACCACCCCTGATAGGTGTTTGTTTAACCTGCTCTTAAAAATCTCCAACAATGGAGATTCCACAATCTCCCTGGGCAAATTATTCCAGTGCTTAACCACCCTGACAGTCAGGAAGTTTTTCTAATGTCCAACCTAAACTGCTCTTGCTGCATTTTAAGCCCATTGCAATTAAATTCATTCTACTTGGCTCATACATAGCCAGATCCTGCAGTCCTTATTCCAGCAAAGCTATTACTGAAGTCAGGGAGAGCTTTCACTGAGTGGAATGGAGAAAAGGGCTGGAGGGTCTATGTGGACAGTGAGTATAGGATAATTTAGCAAACATAATTTAAGATGAAAGAATATATTTACTTACTTCCAGCGAACTCTTGTCCTCCCAGACTGAATAAAAACTGCTGCTTTTTTTCATTGTAGTTCACCCCTTTACATATTCCTCCAGGCTTTGAGCTTCTATTCCAGTCATTTCTGTGGCAGATCAACACATCTGGGTAGCTCATCAACCCACACAGGATAGTACCTAGATTCAATTGAAGAGAGAATTGTTTGTTTATAATAATACTTATACTGCACCTTTGTAATCACGAAATAAACCTCAACACCACAGTGAGACTGATAAGTGTTATCCCCTTTTTAAACTGAGAGAAGTGGATGCTCAGAAAATTGGGCCAATTTTTAAAATTTGAATGAATAAAGCTGAGCACCTAAATTCATGCCTAAGACATATAAGCTTGTAGCCTGGTTTTCAGAGATGCTAGGCACCCACAAATACCTCCTACTTTATCAAATAACATTGAATAATAATTAACACCACCCAACTGTGTGCAAGGCATTTCATAGCAGACCTAGACAGAGACACTCATGGCCTCAGAAGTCTTACAATCTTGGGCCCTGAACCAACACAGCACTTAGGCATGTGTTTGAATGCTTTATTGGACAGGGGCCTGAATTCAGTCAACTTAGGTGTCAATCTTTCCCAAACTTATACCGTAAGTCAGCATGGCCAGGTGTAGAATCCAGGAATTCTGGCTCCCAATCTACTCCTATAATATCTAGACTCATTGCATTCTTGGTTTGTGGCTGCTGTCATGGCTCAGACATAAAGGTATTCTACATGTACTTAAAATGTCCTTTAATAATTCACTCACTAAGTAAAAGTAAGTATTTCCTACTAGCAGTGAATGTGCTAAATTTTTAACCAAAAATACCAGTCAGATCCCTGCATTTTGAGACATTATTGACCCAAACATGCTATCACAGGTAAACAGACAGCTTCATAATGTGCAGCCATTTCCTAATCTCTTCCACACATTCAGATAGTAAGACCTTAAACACATAAAAGGGAGGCCAACTCATTCTGACAATGAATGCATGCAAAGTGTACAAAACTATAGTGGGTTGCTTTTCATTTTGTATTGTCCTTAACAGAAATATGATGGGCCTGATTCACGACTGCATTACCCCAGTTTTGTGCTGATGGAAATCCAGTGGCTTCACTGGAGTTACACTAGATTACACATTAGTTAATCAGGCCTGCTGTGCTTCCACTTTGTTGAATGACTCGTGACTTTCTACAGTATCATCATGCTGTGGTCTGCATCATTAGCTCTCATTTTAAAATGACATGAGCCAAAAAACTAAGCAATGAAATATATCATGAAGTTTAACATAGGAAGTAGAAATGAAAAACAAATATCAGGGTATCAATCCCGAAAGAGCAGAAATATACTAACTGTACCACATCATAAATAAAATTGCAAGTTATTAACAATGAATTTGAAACATCAAAGGTTGTTCATCTTGGCATTTTGCACAAAAAATACACCCCAAATCTGCCAACAAAATCAATCTTGGTAAATACACTCTGTTAGACCTTCATTAATAACTTGGACTTTGTGTACAATACACATAATCCGTTACCAAGAATTAAAGTTCCAGAAAAATGATAGCTAAAATGCCAGCCAAGATTCCTTTAAAAACTGACTTTCTTTCACATATTTATTGCCACATGGGAACTAACATTTCTTCCATAATTCTGACACGAAGGAAAGTTTCTATCCAAAGCCATTGATTTGCAAAGCACTGAATTTTCACATGGCATAAATAAATCTTGTGCTAGGAATAATGCAGATGTTCTCTGGGAAAAAAACAGTATTCGCCCATCTAATCAAAGACCATATTATAATGCACAAGGGGCAAAGTCACGATTGCACAGACAACCCTAGATCTGGCATTTTCTAACTGTTAAGTGCTGCAGTCTCAGGCTCTGACCTTGGAAAATCAGGCCCTTACAAGTGTATTTAATTTTATACCTATGAACATTCCCATTGAACTCAATGGTACTATCCATGTGCTTAAAGTTAAGTATAATATCATCCTTTGCAGAATTAATGATGATTTGTTAATGCAGTTTTTTGTATCTATTACGCTACAAGAGTGCATGATTCTTTAGAAATGTTCAAGACAAGCTGTCCCTGTCCCAGTGAGCAAACCCCATTCATAGCACTTTCTACCATGAGCAGCCCCATTGCCAAGTACAATCAACTGCTTGGAAATACAAGAAAGAGTCGAACAATTCTTGGAGAACCCGTGTTGTAAAATCAAATGCCTCAAAGAGGCCCTGATTCAGCACAGCTCTTCAGCACATGCTTAACTTAATTAAGTCAATGGGATTTAAATGTGTTTATAGTTAAGCACATGCTTAAGTGCTGGTGGTAAATGGGCCAGATTGAATACTACCATTTACTTCAAAAGGTATGACCTCTCGGACCATATCCCAATATCCAAGCCAGGATACACTATATTAGAGAGCAACAGCTACAGAAATGTACACTGAGTAATGAATATCATCATGACGGGTAAGCATAGCCCTTAAAGATGATACAGCAGATAGACCATAAATCTGATTGATTGACAGAGAATCAATGATCTTGCCAAGATATTTGGGATCAGTCTTGAAGTCAGTGAGATGCACTGCACAGGATGATACATGTTTGTTTAGTGGGAGTGCTGGATTGAGTTAGTGGCCTATGATATACAGGAGGTCAGACTAGGTGATCTGATGGTGCCTTCTGGCCTTAAACTCTGTTATTCTAACTTTAGGAAGGACTGTAGGGGATATGGATAAGGCAAGGGAGAGAATGCATGAGAGGACAGAATGGACAAGACTGCCCTGATCAATGTAATAGCCTTTGCACTTGGGTTGGGCTTTGCACTTCATCCATCTCACTGAGTTCTAGTTTGACTCCAGTGATTATGGAGTATCTGGAAACCATAACCTGATGTAAAAAGTTGAAAAGCTCCTTTTCCTGCTCATAGAAAAAGGTAATCAGTTTATATTTTAAAAAGAAAAGGAGCACTTGTGGCACCTTAGAGACTAACCAATTTATTTGAGCATAAGCTTTCGTGAGCTACAGCTCACTTCATCAGATGCATACTGTGGAAAATTTATGCTCAAATAAATTGGTTAGTCTCTAAGGTGCCACAAGTACTCCTTTTCTTTTTGCAAATACAGACTAACACGGCTGTTACTCTGAAACCTGTCTTTATATTTTAAACATTTCATATTATATTTTAATTCCCCCATCAACATACAAGTACCCACTTCTGGCAAACTTGCTGATAACCCTCATTATTGCAGTATATGCCATTTTAAAGATGTATACAAATACAGAAAGGGGATTACTACCATAGACATCCAGTGTTTAGACATTCTGCCTGCCCACATAATGGAGTGAGATTCACCCCTCGACAAAGGGCAGCCCAAGGTCTATGCGCCACTTAAGTCTCAATTAGGCCAATAGGATTTAAGTTGCACATAGGCATAACACTGGCCCTCTACACAGGCATGAATTGCACCCAGTGGTTTGCTTCTGTTAAGTTTCCCATTGTATGGGATAATATTTTGCCTTTGCAGTTTGAACAATATTACCTCCATCAAGTACAACATGACTGAGGATAAAGCCATCACAGCAAGGATCCTGGCTGCAAGCCTGACGGCAGAAGAGATGAACGTCTGTCAAAGACGTGCCAGCTGCTGAGAGAACCACTGAGCTGTACACGCCAGAGAGCACATTCTGAAAATCCGTCAGTTCAAAGATCTTGAGACCAGATATGGTGAATTCTTGTCCTGAACAGAACAGGAAGAAAAAGAAATGAGTGTTCCAACAAGTGCAGGAGGCAAAGCAATAGCCGCAGAATATCTCCAGACCTAAGCTGGCTCTATGTTTTATAATAAAAGCCCAACATAGCAAAATCGTTCTGGCCTTTAAGTTTCATTACAAATCTGAAACTCACACTAAGTTCACCAACAGGATTACATATTCAGGCTACTATGATCTTTCTCAAATCTCAGATAGTCTAAAACACCAAGATGCAAGGCAGAAGTCTCTGCCCAGGTTCAAGTGGGACTTGGCTTAATTTTGAGCAAGTCTGAGCTCAGTTTACAATTTCTGATAGAAATCAAATGAAATAGTGAAAGGAGATGTTTTGGACCCAGGCCTAGTAGAACTCTGCCATTTGGGATGGTTTGTTTTGAGCTTTGGAGTTTGAGCAAGGAGTGAACAAAAAACCCACATGAACAAAAAACACATAGGACAGATAATATTGTGTGGCTGAATGGTACCTTACACCATGAGTAAGTCCTGTTGAAGGCAATGAGATTACCTGGGGAGCAAGGTATTTCTCAGTGTAAGAGTATCACAATTTGTGTCAAAATGAGCCAAGATAGCCAAACAATGCAGTTCTACAACAGACACAATGAAGTGACACATCAAATACAACTTGTTTTTGCCAAGAACTTTCTTTTTGTGAAAAATCTGTATTTCTGCTCCAAGCAGATTCTAGAGTTCCTTCTGATGAGACATTAAGGGAGACAGGTTTGAATGGGGGTGCTTATCCACAAGATTGTGTGTGTACTCTCTCTCCACAGAAATGGATATTTTTAAGCAAGAGGTGCAGGTGCAAATTTTGTGTGATTCATTTAGATGTTCATGTTTGACATTAAAGATTGACTCAAACTGTAAAGGAAAAGGCATCAAAGGTGCCCTATTAAATGTGTTTTTTGTAGGGCTTTGGGTTTGTTTTTGTTTGGTTGGTTTGGCTGCATTTATTTTGTTAAAATAATTATCTTTGTGCTGTCTTGACCTGAAAATTTGAAGAAATAATATAATTAAAATAATCAACCTAGAAACTTTCAGATATAATCACCTTCAGTCACACTTACAACAGAGCATTAGCTGATCCTGAGATATGAAATGAGGCACTACATAACATAGTGATTCTACATGCCCACATGTTGCTATGCATTTCAGCCAATGTTGATAATTCTTATAACATTTTGTAGTTGCTTAAAAGGTGACCAATGTTGAGTTTTAGGCCCCAATATTTTGATATTATAAAAATGGTTTTGCTAAATCTAATCTGAATAAAAATATTTTTGTGATATTGTTGAAATTTTGATGACATTTTAAAAAATTTGAACATTCCCCTGAATGTTGTGTTTATACAGCACCTAGCACAATGGGGTTCTGATCTAAGACGAGGTGTTACAGTAATACTAATTAATAATATTACTAATAGTTTAAAAACTGACCAGCCTCGTATTACTGCCCAAGCCAGGAGAAATGCCAAATGTATAGAGCATAAATGGTGAAAAGCAAATTCCATTTTAATGATCTAAGGTTTTACTAAGGAGGAAAAATTAGAACAAGATTTTAATTTTGAATATGATTCTTTATAATATTGTGTCGGATTTCTGTAATTAATAAATATTCAGAAAACCTAGGCTAACTAAAGACTCCCCACCATACAGAAACACAGAAGTAAGAGAATAGGCTAAGAATGACCAATGCCTTTCTACTCTTCTCATCTGCCCCTGCCCTCTCACCCTCCTCCCCCAGCCCCACATTGCAGTTCCAAGGAACTAATGGTGTGGGACATACCCACCTGATCCTAAACTCCTGCTCAGCACCCCAGAGGATGGCAAAAAAACCCACTCAAGCTCCCTATATATAAATCACACTGCAAGAAAATAAATCTCAATAGAATCAAAAAACCTTTATCCGTTATTTCTGGAAGAGTGACGGAGGTTGTCGTGCTGCTATTCGGTGCCTGACCCTGCAAAGACTCATATCCTTATGGAGTTGAGGCCTAACTGTTGGCAGGGTCCGTTTTTCACTTTTCTAGACAACTGACCTATCAGTGGAGGTTCAGTACCTACCTTTTTTCAGATACACGGTCACTTCATCCTTCTCTGGGTTCCTCACTTTAAGCAGGCAGCTAAGATTAGCAATGCTAGTGGCATCAGAATTTCCCATAACACCTTTCATCTGAGACAGACAGAGACACTATAAAGGTGCTTTAATTCATAGCCGGGAAAATACAGTCTATTCAAGCTTATGAGGATGATGAATTAGTATATACTGTTCATAGTTGCCACAACTCCCTGGGGCCCTCTAGTTCTGCTGTTTGATCACAATTCCATCAGCTCAGGGCATAATTCTTTGATGCTACTCTACCGTATTAATAATGACAACGTAGTTTCATAAACAATGAGTTGCCTTAAGAAAGTGGCAAAATGCCATCGAGCTCAAGACCCTCGACTGTAGGAATGGACAAAGATCTGACAAGTGACACGATTATCTGTTTCAGTGTTCGCATAGCCTAGATCTTTGAAGAATGGGAGTTTGTGAATGGTGATTTGGTTGGAGTTGTAGCAGATCAGCTCAGGGGAGGCAAACATCTTCTAGGAAAGACCTGTATAGGTGGCATTCTGGCAAATTTAAGATTAGTTTTCTTATTTCACATGCAATAAGGGCAGGCAGTGCTGTCCAGGAGTTAGAACAGGAGATTTGGAGCCCAGATTGCTGTGTTTTATTCCTGACTCTACCACTGACTCAGTGTGACACTCTGGACATGTCAATTCATCTCACTGTCGGTTTTACTGATACTCTGACGCAATATTGGGGGGATGCTATTCATGACAGGGATGCAGGAATTAGAGAGCACTTTGCTGTTTCCAAAATGTTCAAAAGTGACTAATGATTTTGGGTACCTCCATTTTAGGGTGCTGAAATCAAAGCTCCTTAAAGGGACCTGATTTCTAGTGGGTGTTTGTCCAGCACTTTCTAAAAATCAAGCCTCTTTAAGGTGTCGCAACCAAACACAGAGGCACCCAAAAATCACTTTTGGAAAACCTTGACTCTCATTTCTTTGCTAACCCACCAGCACTTCACCATTACCATAATAGAACACAACATCTAAACAGTCAGGAAACTCCCTGGCATTCTGACAATGGGTTCTCATACTGGCTGTCAGGTATTGTACAGGCTATGCATTTTAAAGAAGTGTCATTATTTACCAGTCCAGACGTGGTACAGTTGAAGTTGGTTTCAGCAGCACTGTGCAGTTCACACAGCACCTCAGAACCTGGAGCAGATACTGTGATAAAGCCACATGACTCATCCGTCTCACAATCTGAAAGCATGAAAGAAATGTAAAGGTTCACCATTTCGTTTACACAAAGCCACATGTTTCCAGCTGGCTGATAGCTATGTCTTCTATATACATAAAGACTCCTTTTACTGAATTTGAACTATAACCCTCAGCTATATTACAACTTGCACCAGTTTAACTAAAACAGGTTTTTAAATCAATTTATACCAATTTAACTAAACTGCTGCAAAACCCTGTTTGGACACACTTAAATCACTTTAAATTTAGCTTATATCGAGTTAGCGTCACTGGGTCACGAAGCTCCTTGAGCTAAATTGACATAAGCCAGGTACAAATTGATTTAAGTCTCCACACAAGTTTTGCAGCAGTTTAGCTAAATCAGTTAAAAATCACACCTTTAGTTAAACTAGTGCAATGTGTAAACGAAACTGGAATTTCCAGACTGGATCAGACCCCCCATGTCTACCTAGTCCAGTAGTCCGTCTCCAACAGTGGCCGGTTCCCGCTGCTGCAGAGGAAGGTGCAAGAAACCCAGCAGCAGGCAGATATGGGATAACCTGCTCCCAGGGGGTATAGACCAGGCTTTAGTTACTCATGATTGAGCTGGAGGACAAACTATCTTGATTGAGAGTTGGTATGTAATGTAATGAGCCTGGCTTGTAAGAGTGCTGTGGCCTTTGCTCAAGAAACCAAAGCTGGTCAAAGGATTCCTGGCTAACTATTTCTCCATTGAATTTAGCCCCTTTTTCTTTCTCCGCTTATTGCCTGCCAAGAGACTAGTGAAAGACTGTTACTGGAAGTTGTTCAATGAACATTTTGTGCATAGTGTGTTGCAGCCCTGAATGGTTTGGCACATTTTTTCAGTAGTCAGAATTCTCTATCCAAGCTGTGTGACTAGTCTCACCACACTTTCTGGGGCTGAAACACATGCCAAGTGCCTCCAGACCAGGATCCTTTTTGCTGCTCAGCCACCGTCCCCCTCCACCTCCCTTTCTGTGCCTCTCCTCCTCACTGCCACCCCTGCTGATGTTGTATTCACTTTCTTGCATGATTTTAAAACACTCTCCTATCTCTTTCTGCCTTCTAACTCCCTCATTTCCAAACATAAAAGGGCCTGATCCAAAGGCCACTAACGTCAACGAAAAGATTCCCAGTTGGTTTCAATGGGCTTTGAATTAGCCCCAAAGTTAGGACACATGAGGTGATCAAAGGACTACTTGCAGTGCAAACAGAGGTGATCATGCATGAATATTAAAACTCACAATGTCCCTGTGAGGTAAACAAGGATGGTTTTTCCCTATTTTATCAGTAATGTACAGAGCCAATGTACAGAGTGGTGAGTGGTCTGATTTTTAGGGGTACTGAAACCCATAGTGTCCAGCCATAGTCAACATGAATTATGAGCATTTAGCATTTCTGAAAGTCAGACCATTGATGACTTGTCCAAGGCCACATGGTAATTGAAAGCACATTCACACTTTAGATAAGCTATTACCAGCAGGAGAGTGGGGTGGGAGGAGGTATTGTTTCATGGTCTCTGTGTATATAATCTCTTCTGCAGTTTCCACGGTATGCATCCGATGAAGTGAGCTGTAGCTCACGAAAGCTTATGCGCAAATAAATTGGTTAGTCTCTAAGGTGCCACAAGTACTCCTTTTCTTTTTGCGAATACAGACTAACACGGCTGTTACTCTGAAACCATTCACAGACAGAGACGTCCTCTCTGATATGAGAGGAAGGTCAACAAACACTGATCCTCCCACAGTGAATTTGCTGCTGAACGGAAAGGCAGACAATGCTAGGCTAAGGCATAGCAGTAAATTCAGTCCTTGAAAGCTGTCTTCTTTGGTGACCTCCACCGTATGCCACACACATTTGCTGAGAGCCATCCCTTACCTGAAATGCACTGCAAGAGTGCACTCTGGGAGTCTCCTTGGATGGTTTCTGAGTGAAGGATCCTAGCGTCTTCTGCACCATAGATCAGTTTGGATTCAGGAACTCTTTCAAATTTTCTGAGCACTAAAAGGCAGAGAGCATGGTCAAGTCTCCTGCATGTTATTTCCATTGCTCCTCAGTCTCCAGAGAAACTCAACACAGACTTTACTTAAAAAAAGAAAACTCACGGTGTGTAGGGGGAAGGATTCGTAAGTTAAATGGACAAACAGTATCAGGTTTCTGTGAAACAATCAGAAAAAATGAAAAAGCGTCTGAAACAAACTGTTGCAGAACTCTCCTTGGAGATATTAGATGCTCAGGGCCAGGTCTCTGTTTGGAGCAGAATGTATTAGAACGAGGCCATAAATGGGCAAGAAGGTGACTTCTTGCTTTTCAATCTTCAGGTTTATGCAAACTGTGAGCTCTATTTGGGGATAAGCATTCATTTTACTGTTGGGCTGAGTAGAGAAAAGGGAGCCAAGGAGTTAATGAATAAGGTTATTAATCTGACACATTGTGTGTACGTAGGATCTGCAACCACCCAACCTAAATGTGACCACTTTCACTGGCTGAGACAAACCTCAAACGTACAGAGAAGATTGTAGTCCCCTTTGAGTGTAAGATATTTAGGGTAAGGAGACTCTCTCACCACACACAGTGTCTTGCACCATGGGGCTCAATCTCACTTGGAGCCTCTAGGAGTTACTGGAATATAATTAATAATAAGAATTAATTTATATCTTGTTATAACTCTCTTTGTCTCCTTGGCATGTAAGATTAGTTTCCTTTAAAGATCAGTCAGAAGCTCAAAGGGAGTTTAACTGAGTCCAATTAATTTAATGTGAGATAAATTTACAATATTGTGTGTGTCAAATCTGAATGTGGCCCTTAGCATGCAACTGGGCCCATCAGAGAACCAGGCATCTTCCCTGTTGTTATTCTCGGATGTTAAAGAATACACCGAAAGGGAGCTACCTTTTCTCTGAGTGAAGATCATAAGAATGGCCATACTGGGTCAGTCCAAAGGTCCATCTAGCCCAGTATCTTGTCTGCTGACAGTGGCCAATGCCAGGTGCTTCAGAGGGAATGAACAGAACAGGATATCATCCAGTGATCCATCCCCTGTCACCCATTGATGGACCTATCCAGGTCCCTCCAGGTGAGAGATGTGCTTGCACTGTAAATCAGTGATTGCAGTCTGTAGCAGTGCCAGTTAATCACTTTTCAAAGCCATAAATTCACTTGTGATTTTTTTTTAAAAGGGGGGGGGGGGAAAGAAAGCCTGGATAGCATCCCTCCAAACCTGGTAGGTTTTTGGTTCATCAAAGCCAGATTTATTCCCATGTAGATGGAAAAGTGAAAAATAAACGCTTCTTTTCTTTTCCTCCAACTGAACATGACCCTAAAATAAAACCTGATTGTCATATTTGTCCTTGAGAGGAGGAAAGGAAAACAAGACTATTTAATTAGTCATGCTGGATATATAACAACTCCAAATAATGCAATCTTGTCATGGAAGCAGAGTCCAAATCATTTTGCTACACAAAGCCACTTTGCTAAAGCAAATATCCCAGAAATGGTCTCCAGTACAACAGGAAGTTCTGAAGCAAGGGAAAACTGAATGTGGTAGTCTGTGTGGAATATCCTGACTTTCTTTGGTCATTAGCGGAGATTCTATTACAGTACAGGGAATACAAGCTAAATGGAGAGAGTGATGTTAGAAGAAAAGTCACCAGCAGGTTGGTAATACCCTTGGATGGGGTAGATTGAAAAGTGCTGTGACTGATGTTTTTACTTCTTTCTTGTGATGACATGAAACACAAAGGGTAACAGAGTTACTACAGATTTTCCTTAGCGTCACTAAGAGCATAAATTGGACCAATACGCAAAGATTTGGAGAGAGCAAAAACTTCTCCTCTTGGATCCTTGCAAATCCTTCAGCCACTCGACAAGGGGTGGGGCGGAGGTCAGACCACAGCTCCAAGAGGTTTAAATTATAGTCTGGTTCTCATGCCAGCTAATTCCCTTGTGACCTGGTGAAATGTATCCTCCCTTTGGGTTTCCACCGGGGTGGGAGTGGGGAGATATCCTCAGAGGGTGTAAATCAGTACAGCAGCATTGACTTCTGGCCCATAGTATCCGCTAAGGTCTCTCCGGGAGTGTAGGGGATGAGCTGACCCATGTGGCCTGACCACCTCCTTTCCTTGGCCGACCACCAACCGAGGGGAGGTTTCAGACTGACTGTCAATAGAGCCTCCCCTGGGTCTAACACAGCCAAAGCAACCAGGCATCCTGAGCTGGACTCAGCCCCTAGAGCTCTCTGCATGGAGTAGCTGCAGGCTCAGCTCTCATTCCCCTGCACATCTGAGTGGAATAGCGAAGAAGAGATGTTACACCAGGATCCAAGAGCCGAGCTCTTGTCCAGAAATGTCTGGATAAACCACAGAATAAAAGCTGAGGATCAATTTTTAAAACAATCATTTGTCCTCTTAAAGCAAAACAGCCAGCGCTAATTGACAACAAATGTTTGTTGTTGTCAAAGCTGAGTCAACAGGTGCTTTTGATAAAACTGTCATTTTCTGCTTGGAAAGAACAAAGGAGTAAGCCAAAAACAGAACACCAAAAAATCCTGCACTTTAACGAGGCTGGGAAGAGGGCTGAAAGGCAGGGGATTGAGCGGGGTAAGATGGGGGAGAAAAGTTTTCCTTCTTAAAGTACGATGCCAAAACCATTCAACGCAGAACAGTTAATTCCTTCTATTCAAATGCACAGGCTGAATGACTGCTGTCTTTATGGCTGGTTAAAAAAACAAAACTTAAACAGATTTCAATTTTCAGGAAAAAGTCAAAATAAACTACATTTTTAAAATTTTGTTTGAAAATGTTCATGAAGGATTTTCATTTTTGGATGAAAATGTTAGAGGTTTGTTTAATGTCTTTTTCCCTGGGGAAGGAGCTTCCCATTTTCTCTTTAAAAAAATTAAAAAGAAAAAAATTCCACAGGAAAAGGGAGAGAGGTAAAAAAAAACGTTAGGGAGCAGTGGGACAAAAGAAACCCTAGACACAAAAACGTTTTTAAAAATTAAATACTTTGTTTCATGAAAAAAAATTGAAATAAAAAATGTTGAAAACTGAAAATTTTATGTTTTTTTTTCAAAAATATATTTTCTGTCAAAAAAACCCTGCATAATGAAAAACGTTCAACCAGCCCTAACATTAATGAATTTGCTGTTGGTTGTTCATCACTGTCGGGATGGAAATAGAATTGCACAGCTGTGTCTCATAGGCCCTGTTCTGATAACTGTTAATGAAGATTCCTTTTTAATTCAAATGATAGGCATCTATACTCTTGGCGGAGGAAGATGTAGATTCCATCCATGCTGTTGCCATACAATTCTGAGTGCCCATAGTTTGCAACATAGGGGGAATGAGGACACCCCAGGTGGGCCTAGATTTTGTTATAATTTATCACTTTCTATTTTAAGAAGGAGATTTTTTTCCCCAGAAGACAGATAACTTAGAAAGAGAGAAGAGCTATTGGGTCAATCTTATCCACCCCCTTCCACTATCAATCTTCTCTCAAAGCAGTATCAGCCACCCCAGATTACACAATTATGTCCCATTCTACAATATAGTTAATGGAGCTGCTCAGGATGGAAAAAGTAAAAGCACCCACATTCCCCCCCCCTTTTTTTTTAACTAAAAAATTGGGATTTTTTGAAATGCAAAATATGGTTGAAATTGCCAAAAAAAATCAACAAGTTCTAGAGTTGCTCAGAAATCAGGGGGATTTTATGAAAATGCCATTGACATTTTTCCTGAATTTTAAAGTTTTGAAGCATCAGCATTTTGAAATTTGAAAAAAATTAGCTAGCTCTCCTAGTTGATAATCTGTAAAGCTAGTACACATATCAGCTACTGGCCTCTACTGGATGGAATCAGAACTGCTTAAGCAGCAGTGATTTTATAACTGTCTAGGTGTGTGAGGGTATTTCTACACCACAGAAAAAAACCTGCAGCACCAAGTCTGTGCCCAGGTCAGTTGACTCAGGCTTGCAGGGCTTGGGCTGCAGGACTGAAAATAGCACCACATTTCAGGAAAGATGTGGAGAAATTAGAGAAAGTCCAGAGAAGAGCAACAAAAATGATTAAAAGGTCTAGAAAACATGTCCTATGAGGGAAGATTGAAAAAAATTGGGTTTGTTTACCATGTAGAAGAGAAGACTGAGGGGGGACATGATAACAGATTTCAAGTACATAAAAGGTTGTTACAAGGAGGAGGGAGAAAAATTGTTCTTTTTAACCTCTGAGGATAGGACAAGAAGCAATGGGCTTAAATTGCAGCAAGGGAGGTTTAGGTTGGACATTAGGAAAAACTTCCTAACTGTCAGGGTGGTTAAGTGCTGGAATAAATTGCCTAGGGAGGTTGTGGAATCTCCATCGTTGGAGATTTTAAGAGCAGGTTAGACAAACACCTGCCAGGGATAGTCTAGATAATACTTAGTCCTGCTAGGAGTTCAGGGGACTGGACTAGATGACCTCTCGAGGGTCCCTTCCAGTCCTATGTTTCTATGATTCTATGAAATTGTTCTGTCAATTCCTTCACTACTGAAAATTTTCATTTCATACATCTTTCATTCAACACATACCAAAAATGTGTTACCAAATTACTGGTAGAAGACAGTACCATGCCATCATTTTTTAAGTAGTGATCCTCATTAATTGCACCATTGATGGCATGATAAAGCTCAGAGTTACAAAATTATAGGCTGAACTGATCACTTTGGTTGAGGGGGAAGTACAAGCTTTCTGGCTGAGGAACATGATTGCAAATGTCCACAAGCAAGTCTTGGGTTGTGTGATGGATTATTTCCTGTAGTTATTAACATCTCCTTATATATGGTATGATTAGCATGTTGAAATGCTGCTTTTCCCTACTCTGTCTGTGCACTTTTAATGGATTGTCTCCTAGCCTTCCATAGTGACCATCTGTTTTATTTCATTTTATGTTTGAGATTCCTGCTCTGGATGCTGTATACAATCTAGTCTGTGGCCGTAGAGTCGTATCTTGACAATAATGCAACATTTATAAATAACTTTTTTAAAATATCAATTAAAATCTAATTGTTAATCATTAAGGGACAGATTAAACTAACCTTATGTATGCTGGAGTCCAGTCCTCTGACTTACCTGGGATCACTCATGGAGTAAGGCACTACACAACATGAGCAAGTGTACCAAAATCTGATAATAAACAGTGACAATGTGTTCATTTGTCTAACACTACAGAGCAGGTCTTATGAGAGCAACCGTGAGTGCTGTTTACATTAGGAAATCCTTTACTCTGCCCTGGTCCTGTTACATTATACTGTAATGACTCCACCAGACAGAGAACAAGAGATGTTCATACAAACAATTTGTTAATTATCCAAGGGTACTTATGAACATACTTCACCCCCTTCCCTTTCAAAAATAATGTTTTCTCCAGTGTAGTAAATAAACCCACCAGCAGGGAGAATGGCAGGCATGTGGGATGAGGAAGAGAGTAAGAGACCAGACTTATAGTTAAGTGAATTTCCATAACCTTTCAGATTCAGCTGTCCTTAGAAACCAGAATTTTGTTAAGGAGAAGTTACTTGCATAGGATCAAAGTGAATGCAATTAGTTTTCTGATACCTACCTAGGCAGTGGGAATCTGTCAATGGGTGGTCTGTTTCAGTCCAGTCCAGTGTCATTCCAAGACTATCAGCACAGAAGGATTTCTTAGTGATGGGATCAGCCTGGGAAGGTCTATACTGTCCACCTTCACTGCACTGTAAACCCTGCCCGTTTCTCTCACAATCTGTGATACCTGTCACAGGAAAGGGAAGAGTTGGGCCACTATGTATCTTGCATTCAGTGTATGAGTAGGACAATGACATTCTAGAAGAAATGGATGCTTATTACTGCCTGAAGGCAGGGGCTCTCTCAAGTCATTTACAGTGAGCATTTCGCAGTTGCCATTCCATCACTTTAAATGATTTTTATTGTTATTTGCATTGTGGTAGAGCCTAAAAGCCCTAGTCATGGACCATGTGCAAACCACAGACCATTCACAAACACGGAACAAAAACAAAGTCCCTGCTACAGAGAGATTACGGTGGGTTCCTTAGGATCCTACCACACAGGCAAGTCCTTCAGAGAAGGAAGCATGTTTTTATGTGTGTTTGTGCAGTGCCAACTACAATGGGAAGCTGAAATATCAAGAACAGTCATAAGGAGCCACAAGATCTCACCAAACCAATTTGCTGCTGCTATTTTTTTTTTTATTTCCCTGTTCTTGGAGAACCAAGTCCTCCCAGATATTCCTAAATTGCAAAGAGCTTTGCTTTATATTTTAAAATGCTTTTCCCAGTGCTAACTGGAGCTTTTAGTCATTCAGAAGTGACCAAAGGTCTCCTCCACTCCACAAAGGAACAAATCCATAATGACAGTCAGGATTTCACTCTTCTCCCCGTACCCAGCCCAGCAAATCCTCAGCACTTTTTAAGAGACAGCACTCTACCAACAGCAAGCTAGAGGAGAAAAGGGAATAAATCCAAAGGCATAACATTTATTGTTGTGCAAAGGACCAGCATTAGGCCAATGTGCTGCTGAATCCCACCTCCTACTTCTGAAAATGACTTAAGTGGGATTTAAGCAGTGCATATGCTTTTCTCTGGTCCATGGCACTAGGAGGAAATTCACCTACAGAGGGCAGGCCCATATATTTAAGAGTATGATTTTATTTATTATTATTCAAAAATTGGTATAGCCCAATTATCTAAGAGTATTAAAGAAACCCAGTAGCTTTGTAAAATGAGAAAGCAGTGTGCATTTATGTCTGAGATTGCAACTCACTTTTTCATTAATCATAAGCTGACTGGATAAAGGGTTCATGCTTTAAGTGACAATAATGCCCAAGGAATGCATTGACTAAACCCCCCAGTTCATACACCCATAGAAAGTAATCTGTATTGAGAGAGAAGTTTTCCCAAGGAGCTAGTCTACTCTAACATCAGTCTCCTCACATGTGTTTTGGGGAGTAATGCAGAAGGTGATACTAATGGAAAAAAGCATAAATGAGATATATGCCCTCTTCCTTATCAATCACAAAGAGCTACCTATACGAATAAAACCACGGGACAAATTCACCCTGGCATAACTCCTTGACTTCAATGGAGGTTCGAAACTAAACAGATACCAGCCAAAATGCAGAAGTTCACTCCTTCAACAATTCAACCCAAATATCTTCCCCCACGTTATCAACATACCTCTGCTCTCTGCTTCCTCTCTTTTCTGCGCAAGGGCTGATACTGAAAACAAACTGACCTATTTAATCTGTGCATTCCTTTAGGCATCATTGCTTTTATTTTCATCGGTCTGTGGGCCAACAGAGGCAATTCAGGTTGATTTTACTAGTATACAAATTACTAAGTATATTGATCCCTGCCTTATGGGCAAAAGTTGTGCTACAGAAGGGCACAGTTATCAAGGAAAAGTTTTGGTTAGGTCCTTAGAAATTTCAGTGAAGTGAGCTGAGGTAGGTGAGGTAATATCTTTTATTAGAGTAACTTCTTCTGGTGAGAGAGAGAGAGAGTAAGCCCAGACCTGAAGAAGAGCTCTGTGAAAGCTCAAAAGCTCTCACCAAGTAGATACTGAATGACATTCCTCCAGGATGATAATCAGGGCACTTACAATGATCAGCTCTGAAAGCTCCAGCGGAGATGGTAGTTTTTCCCACAGGACACCTGATGCATGAGGAGCTTCCTGTCTGCAACTGATAGAACCCAGGAGGACACGGAATGCATTCATCAGTCTGAAAGGAGCTGCCTGAAGGACAAACAACTACAGAGGAAAAAACATTATTAGTTCTATGGAATTCAACTGAAACTTTACCATTTCAGACATCCATACACATGTTCATAAGCAGAACACATGTTCAGTAGACTTACCATTGACTTCAATGGGTTTTGGAGCAAGACCTTGATGAACACATGTGCACCTTAGGAGGGTTTACCAACACTGCCCCCTTAAAATGTTCACCTAAAGCCTCCAGTGACTGGAATCCAAGGAACCTAGACCAGGGTCCTAATTCAGATGGGTCTAAAAGAAGACCCTCAAACCAGAGCACATCAAACTCTGATGGACCTGACTCCAAGGGTGAATGTTGAGGATCAGGTCCATCTGTAATAAGACACAATTGTGGGGGCAGATTGTGAAATGCAACAAAGGCTTCAGACAAAAATAGGAAAATTCACATTAACAGAAACTCTGAAAAACTCAGAGAAAAGCCACCATATGGTAATGCTTTCATTAAAAAATTCTGGTAATGAAATTGTTGGTAAGTAGTTCCAGGCAGGAAAGTAATTGTTGGATTAAAGACAACTAACGTATTGTATATATGACAACCACAACACAAAGATTTCCTCCCCATAGGTTAACAATACCTTTCTGAGTTCAGCATTTCAGAAAACCAAGAGCAAGTTTTCCAGCTGACAGTCTGCATATGAAGCAGATGACTAATTGTCTTCTGGGCAATCATGTAATACCATCTTTCCTTTCAGATCACTCGGACGAGTATCACCACCACAGATGAGCCTCAGACACATTTACCAGACAGTGTGTTTACTTGCTATTTCACAGCTGCTTTCCAGATGTAGGTCTCCTTCAAAAACCATCAAATGTATATTTTGGGACAATGATATGGTGCAAAATTTCACTTCTGTTCTTGCCCAGTGTGTTGACAGCAATTTAAACCTGTACCAAAGAGTAACTCTAGTAGAACATTGGCCATTACCACTATAGTCCACAGGGTGGATGTGCTGTATTTGCGTTTAATCAGCCAACATGCTGCCTTGTGAATTAACTAACTCACTGCAATGCCCCAGTGATAAATCAGAATGACAGACAGCTTAATAACAACCATCTTCCTTCATTCCTCTTCACATTTGTCATGTTCCAGTAGGAGAGTCTGGGATAGTCATGGGACTGGAGGATTCATTTCAATGGGCACCAAACCAGGCAAATCAGGCACGACACATATCTAAAATCAATTAAGGAAGAACAAAATCCTGGAAGAGACAGGACACTCATCTCTCACGTATGTTCAGAACACCAGCCTATTTGTTACATTTGTTAAAGAGGTTTTCCAATGTATGTAGAAGGGATCATACAAATAAAAAAACCTGAAGGGAAGAAACTATTTTTTTTACTTACAGATGAAATAAAGAATCTGCAAGCCATTGGGGGGCAGAATGCAGAGGATGACAGAGAGATGAGTTAAACCATTTAAAGTTTTAAAAGGAGAAAAACTTTTTAGAACTCTCTCCTCTGTTTCTTGTTGTAGAGTCACAGAGTGAAAGTTGTATGTGCCTGATATCACATGTATGTAAACAGGCAGAGTAGATTTATGTCTCGTTTATACTCTTAAGAGAAGCAAAAAGTGAACAGCAAGGAAAAAAGATGAAAGGTTAAAGCAAAAATAAAGCTGTCAAGCCTGGATGTCTTTCTAAAAGATATGCCCTAGTTCAACCACAAATTATGCTCAATGAAGCAATTAATAGGTGCAGTTCTGTGGCCTGTGTTATTCAGGTCAAACTAGACAATCATAATAGTCTCTTTCTAGCTTAAAATCTATACATGTTAACCAGGCAAGAGGAGAGCCTGAATGAAACCCCAGATCTAAACTACAGCTCTGGACTCAATCTTTATACCCCTAAAATGGGAGAAACCAAAACCTTGGATCTAACACTTCCATATATGAGTTTGAAACTTGGTGCTGTTCTATCTAGATTCAGGTTTCAGAGTAGCAGCCGTGTTAGTCTGTATTCGCAAAAAGAAAAGGAGTACTTGTGGCACCTTAGAGACTAACAAATTTATTTGAGCATAAGCTTTCGTGAGCTACAGCTCACTTCATCAGATGCATTCAGTGGAAAATACAGTGAGGAGATTTATATACATAGAGAACAGAAACAATGGGTGTTACCATACACACTGTAACGAGAGTGATCACTTAAGGTGAGCTATTACCAGCAGGAGAGCGGGGAGGACAACTTTTTGTAGTGATAATCGAGGTAGGCCATTTCCAACAGTTGACAAGAACGGGTGAGGAACAGTGGGGGGGGGGAGGAATAAATATGGGGAAATAGTTTTACTTTGTGTAATGACCAATCCACTCCCAGTCTTTATTCAAGCCTAAGTTAATTGTATCCAGTTTGCAAATTAATTCCAATTCAGCAGTCTCTCCTTGGAGTCTGTTTTTTAAGTTTTTTTGTTGAAGAATTGCCACTTTTAGGTGTACTCGAGTGACCAAAGAGATTGAAGTGTTCTCCGACTGGTTTTTGAATGTTATAATTCTTGACATCTGATTTGTGTCCATTTATTCTTTTACGTAGAGACTGTCCAGTTTGGCCAATGTACCTGGCAGAGGGGCATTGCTGGCACATAATGGCATATATCACACTGGTAGATGTGCAGGTGAATGAGCCTCTGATAGTGTGGCTGATGTGATTAGGCCCTATGATGGTGTCCCCTGAATAGATATGTGGACACAGTTGGCAACGGGCTTTGTTGCAAGGATAGGTTCCTGGGTTAGTGGTTCTGTTGTGTGGTTGCTGGTAAGTATTTGCTTCAGGTAGGGGGGCTGTCTGTAAGCAAGGACTAGCCTGTCCTCCAAGATCTGTGACAGTGATGGGTCATCCTTCAGGATAGGTTGTAGATCCTTGATGACGCGTTGGAGAGGTTTCAGTTGGGGGCTGAAGGTGATGGCTAGTGGTGTTCTGTTATTTTCTTTGTTGGGCCTGTCCTGTAATAGGTGACTTCTGGATACTCTTCTGGCTCTGTCCATCTGTTTCTTCACTTCAGCAGGTGGGTATTGTAGTTGTAAGAACGCTTGATAGAGATCTTGTAGGTGTTTGTCTCTGTCTGAGGGGTTGGAGCAAATGCGGTTGTATAGTAGAACTTGGCTGTAGACAATGGATCGTGTGGTGTGGTCTGGATGAAAGCTGGAGGCATGTAGGTAGGCATAGCGGTCAATAGGTTTCCGGTATAGGGTGGTGTTTATGTGACCATCGCTTATTAGCACCGTAGCGTCCAGGAAGTGGATGTCTTGCGTGGACTGGTCCAGGCTGAGGTTGATGGTAGGATGGAAATTGCTGAAATCATGGTGGAATTCCTCAAGGGCTTCTTTTCCATGGGTCCAGATGATGAAGATGTCATCAATGTAGCACAAGTAGAGTAGGGGCATTAGGGGACGAGAGCTGAGGAAGCTTTGTTCTAAGTCAGCCATAAAAATGTTGGCATACTGTGGGGCCATGCGGGTACCCATAGCAACATTCAAAAACCAGTCGGAGAGCACTTCAATCTCTTTGGTCACTCGATTACAGACCTAAAAGTGGCACTTCTTCAACAAACTTCAAAAACAGACTCCAACGAGAGACTGCTGAATTGGAATTAATTTGCAAACTGGATACAATTAACTTGGGCTTGAATAAAGACTGGGAGTGGATTGGTCATTACACAAAGTAAAACTATTTCCCCATGTTTATCCCCTCCCCCCCCCCGTTCCTCAGAGGTTCTTGTCAACTGCTGGAAATGGCCCACCTTGATTATCACTACAAAAGGCTTCCCCCCCCCCCCGCTCTCCTGCTGGTAATAGCTCACCTTACCTGATCACTCTCACCCATTGTTTCATGTTCTCTGTGTATATAAATCTCCCCACTGTATTTTCCACTATATGCATCCGATGAAGTGAGCTGTAGCTCAAGAAAGCTTATGCTCAAATAAATTTGTTAGTCTCTAAGGTGCCACAAGTACTCCTTTTCTTTGATCCTTTAGGATATGCTAAATGCTTCCTCTAATTGTTGTCTGGTGCTTCGATCTCATGGAGATAGGCATCTCAAAGATACCCCAAAGTCTGGGGATACCAGTGTTTGGGTAGAGCCTATCAGAGAGAAAGGGTTGAACTGCTAATTCAGTTGTGAACCTAGCAGCTTTTTGATTCAGACTGATCTCTGTTTGAAACAATTTTAATACAAATTACAGAAAATTCTAAATGGAAAAGGGAACTAGCATGAATTCATATCACCACCAAACACAAAAGTGACTGATAAAATGGTGTCATGAAAGGCCTCAGATTGTCCTCCTGAAGTTAAAAGCTTTTCCAAGCTCACAAAACCACTAGTTGCCTGTATTTAAAATTAATTTTTCCACTAACACCTTAGACAAGCATGAGATTTCTGTTGCCACACTCATCAAGGTTCAATTATGAACAACAACTGATCACCTCAAATTGACATAGAACTATATCCACAAAATACTCTATAGATTAGGATTAGTCAATGTAATGATAATGCAGATAAGAATAAACTAAGACATGGCAAACACGAAAAAAGAAACATCTATTTGCCAGCCAGAAAAAAATGCTGTTATAGACCTCCAATACATGCAAACCTGAAGCAACAAATTCATGGAATCCAAGGTCAGCAAGGACCATTGTGATTATCCAGTCTGACCTTCTGAATACTCACCACAGAATTTCCCCAAAATAATCCCTAGACATGCCTTTTAGAAAAATATCCAATCTTGATTTTAAAATGGTCACGATGGAGAATCTACCATGACGCTTGTTCCAATGGTTATTTACTCACACCGTGAAAAATTTACTCCTTATTTTGAGTCTGAATTTGTACAGCTTCAACTTCTAGCCACTGTATCATGTTATACCTTTCTCTGCTAGACTGAAGATCCCATTATAAAACATTTGTTCCCCATCTAGATACTTACAGACTTTAATCAAGTCACCTCTTTCTTTGTTAAGCTAAATAGATTGAACTCTTTGAATCTACCATTATAAGGCATCTTTTCTAATTCTTTAATCAATCATTCTTGTTGCTCATTCTCGGAACTCTCTCCAATTTATCAACATCCTTCTTGAATTGTGGAACCAGACTGGACATAGTATTCCAGCAGCGGTCACACTAGTGCCAAATATAGGCCAAAATAATTTCTCTACTCCCACTTGAGATTCTTGTGTTTATATATACCCGGAACACAATAGCTCTTTTGGCTAAAGCGTCACACTTGGACCTCTTGTTCAGCTGATTATTCACCACCACCCCCAAATCTTCTTCAGAGTCATTGCTTCCGAGGATACAGTCCTCTATCCTGTAAGTATGGCCTACATTCTTTGTCCAGATGACAGGAAGGAAAATGTAATGGAGATGAAAAGGAAGATTAATATGCAGTGCATGTCTCAGAAGGAATACACTGAGCACAACAAATTCCTGAGACCATCAGAATGGCTCACTGCCATCAAGAGCTATCCAAACTGCCCTGTAGCAAGGGGAAAATGTAATGGAACAAGAGAAATAAAACAACTAATTAAATAAATAAGCTCAGGACCTGAGAAAATATTTTGTAGCTCAACAACCAACTGGACCAGGAAAGAGAGAAAAGAGCAATGAAAATGGCTTTCACTGCTAATTATATTTTGCATGTAAAGGTAAATCTATTGAGGTTTTGACTGAAGAATCGATCTCAGATGGAGTTTTTTTCATCTTCACAGCACTTTACAAAGACTCCTAAGTAATAAGTTACTAATATTATCATCATCCCCATTTTACGTATGAGGAAACTAAGCCAGAGAGGATAAATGACTTGCCATAAGGCATATCTGTGATGCTTAATAGTTAGTAACCATAAACAACATACAATAGCAGAATCAGGATAAGAACTCAGGAGTTTCTACCTGCTAAAACCTGTGTTTAGAGACTCCTAGGCCATGACCTACTGGCTTCACCAAGTAATGGCACAGCTGCATTTCTAGACTAAGAACTAGAAAATAAAATCCCTATAAAAGCTGGACCATGAAGCATTTTGCCCCACTCAACAGTTCTTTCATAAGCCCATTAAGACATTCTTTTATAAAGGCAGTTGACCATTTCTCAAGTTTGGGTGAATCACCACAATACAAAACAGGAGCCATCAAAATTAATTGTACTTTTAATGCTACAGCTAACACATATTCCTGATCTTCACTTTCTGTAGTATTTATACATGATAGGTATAAAAGGTCCACTACATTTAAAAGTCCTTCTGCTCTGTGCACTGAATTCCATTAAATTCAATGGCAAAAAATTACCTTAACACCAAGTTAAGTTTGCTTGGTGGTCTGTCAGTCCCTTGCAGAATGCTGAGCTGAGCAAAACTCAGACTTCTGAAACCCAGGAGATGTACAGTCCAGGCTGTCCAAATATTTTGATTACATTCCCCCAGAATAAAATTGACACCCATGACTAAAAGATTGTAGCAACTTCCAGTGTTGGATCATATTAAAGAAGTTCTGTATTAAAATCACAAATGAGTTTGATTCCCCATAGTTTAAATTCCAGGGTATCGCTAATTAAGACGTCTCTTGGTCTCTTATTTTTATTGTTTCTCTCCCTCTCTGTGTGAAACTTGCAAGCTGCTAATTGTGTTAGTAGGTCCTAAAACTGAGTCTGTTCTCAAAGCAATACTTTGTAACAACTACTCACACAGAGAGAGACTCAAAGCGATACTTTGTAACAACAGAAACAGCACCCAGAGACTCCCCACCCTTTTGTTGTATTTATCTCGCTTTGTTAACAATTGTGATTAAAATAGAGATAGAGGATGTATATGGATGAGTGCTTGGTGTGGATAATAACTGAATGATCAGGGAGGTGCCAGCCTAAGAATCCAGTGTCCATTGGCTGAAGAAGGCGTCAAGTGGAAACAACCAGAGGACCCCCGGAGGGCAGACTGGAATCCACCCAACAGCCTCAAGAATGGGAGAACCAAAGAACAAGATAACATCTAGCAGCACGGAGCTATCAGGAATGTGCCATCTGCTGAATGATTCAGCAACAGCATGATGAAGTAATTCCCATAGACTGGCATAGGGAGAAATTCCTATAAAAATGGACTCTAGAAAGTGAGAACTTTGGGGTCTGATTCTGCAAACCAACTTCCAGGAGCAACAGATGAGCATCTGACAAGGCCCTGCTCCCTC
Organism: Lepidochelys olivacea; assembly: GCF_965140295.1. Classification (NCBI taxonomy): domain Eukaryota; kingdom Metazoa; phylum Chordata; order Testudines; family Cheloniidae; genus Lepidochelys; species Lepidochelys olivacea. The sequence goes on from NC_140412.1 coordinate 16,365,016, forward strand.
CTCATGTCCAGGCCACCTGGCCAGTGGCTTGGCATGAGCAACTCTAAGGCTAGTAACTATGAAAACAACTTTGCAGAACCTGTGTGTACGTATGAATGAATGTGTGAATAAATATGAAATTGAATGGAATGTTATAGCTATAACTATAATTGCTTACTATGATTCTTTCTGCATTCACAATAAATGTGGCATTTTGCCTTTTCCCCTTTAATAAGATCCTAGGCTTCCCCATAGACTTTAGGTGACTACATGTTAGCTGACATGAGTTAGGAACACATTTTCTCCTAGTGAAGACAAACCCACAGTTTTTGTACCAGTATAACTACTTTGGTTAGGGGTGTGAATTTTTTTTTATTAAAATAGTCATACTGGTATAACCCCTAAGGTAGATGCAGTTACATCAGGATAGCTTATTCCTCTTTCCATACATGAATAGGTATAACAGCATCTTTATACCAGTACAACTATAGCCACCATAAGAGGGGTTGTACTGCTTTAACTATCCTGTAGTGAAAGCTTTACAACTTTATAGTGTAGACCAGACACCAGGGCTTTCAACCCAGAACCTTTCACCAGCACTAAAATTCATATAACTTTTAAAACAACAAAGAAAAAGAAATGTTTTGCCAGTATTCCCACTGACAGCAAGGTAGGAGCGTCACTCCTTATCATCTGGTTACTTATTGTTATTGTTGGTTTTTTTCTCCTCTTTAAGATATAAAAAGCATCAGAGGGCTGCAGCATGTTCAGAACTTTAAAAATAAAATCTCCAACTTGTGTTTTCAGGCCAGCTACTTAGCTGGCATTGTAAGGCATTGCGATTTTTTTTTTAATAAAGAACATTAAACGGAGCAATATGGGACTGAAACTAACTAAAGATGTTGTCGGTATTATCTGGTGTGGTAAAGCCAGGGCATAACTGTTTTTATTCTCTGCTCTTGGACATAACAGTGAACTCCCTTCAGGCTCCAGAAAAGCAAACAAAGGGTGTCTGGGGTTTGACAAAGGATTGTGGCAGAATGGCACCATCTCACTCTGCAGATGTGCTCCTTCTGGGTGAAATTCACCTCTTTGCACCACTCACAGCCCTCAAAACAGACTTTTGGTGGGAGTTAAGCTGTGCATAGGCTCTCTGTACTGGGGTGAATTTCACCCTGTTTATACCAGTCAGATTGTTTGACCATAGTGACATCAAGCAGCTTTCAGTGTTTTTGTTGCCCCTGTAATATGCCACCCATAGGGGAATTCTCCCAATGAAAACAGAGCACTGTAAGTTTATTCTGGCAGGTTGTCTTCATATGAATTTATTCATGGTCAGTACAGTTTTCAAAAATTAGCAAGGCAATGCTGAAGTTTGCCACACCAAGAGTATCATTGCATCAGGAGACTGGCCAACCCCATCTCCTGCTCCTGTACCAGAGGATAGCTGTCCCTGCTCTTACCCCGTAGTTCTGAGGAATTTCTGTCCAGCTGGGAGATGTGGGCCCTGGGGAAGTTGGGGCTCAATGGGCCATTGAGAGTGGAGAGGGGTCAGAGTTTCTGGAGGGCTGGAGCATGCAGGAATAGTGGGGGGAAATGACAGAAGGAGCAAAGTCACTAAGGGAAGGGGAACTAGGGGGAACGTGAGTCAGTGTCCAGGAAAGAAGGAGATACAGAAACCTAACAGCAGGGGAATAAGGGGGCAGAGCTGCAATTAAGTTGTGTGTTGGCTGGGGCTGAGAGAACTTCCATCTGCGTCTTGTACTGGCTCATCCAGCTGCCTGGGACTTTGCCCAGGAATACAAGATCCCAGGACTGCTGGCACCTCTGCAGCTGCTCAGTGAGCTGGATTCTATTCTGGTTCATGCATCACCACCAGACGTTTTAGCAGAGCCTTCATTACTAGTGGTGGTGCACAAGCCAGAAAGAGCCTCCCCTGACTTTCAGATACCAGGCTGAACTTCCAAAAACATGATCTTCTTATTTATAAACTGAGCACATTTCAGATGAAGTCTGAGGGTCAGACACAGAATCTAATGCTGCCCTTTGCAGAGAGTCACTTTTCAGAGTGTAACTGCACTTTAGGGATAGCAAAAGTAGCACAGGAGTAGTGAGGGCCTTGAATTCATATTGGTGCCTCACACATCCCACCCACAGCTAAAGACGGACACCGGAGAAGTGTGCCAATGAAAGTTGCTTGTTAATGTTCCAACTGTAACTTTGCGCTGACTCACAGTAGCCACAGCAACAAAGGAGGGAAAGTCAAAAGGGAACATACCACATCCTTGGGAATTTGGGATTGCTCTCCCAAGAGATGAACTTCTTCGAAATCCACTCCTGCATCCGAGCTGAACACTGGGAGATAGGTCAAAATCTTCATCTCGGGGGAAATGAATGGATGTATTGGCTGGGAACCGTTTGGAGTCCAAGTGTAGCACAAAGCCACCACTTTCAATCAGTGCTACAAAGCGTCCAATGAGATTCTCCCCAACAATTGCTTTTTCTAAAGGAAAAAGAAATAGAGCAGCACACATGATATTGGATCTAGATGCAAAAAAATAATACCAGGCTGATAAGCTTTATAGAAAAGGTACAGATAGATTCAGATTCTCCAGATGCCTCAGGGAACAGCTGATGTGTAGACATCTGTATAATGCTTCCACAGTGGGGCCCCAACCTGGTTGGGGGTGCTTGGTGCTATTTAATACAAACACTAACCAGTCATTAGTAACACCTCTGGGTAATTGGCATTTCAGATGAACAAAATTCAATGTTTAGTCTTCTATCAGATTTGGGACACAGAATCCAGTTCAGGATAACATGAATTTCAGAGAGTTGAGGTTTGGATCATCAGATTTAACCTGTACACATTGTTTCAGTGGATATTGCTTTCTCTCTCTTAGAATCATAGAGTCATAGGGTTTAAGGCCAGAAGGGACCACTAGATCATCTAGACTGACCTCCTGTATATCACAGGCCACCTCCACCACCCAGCACCTGGACCCTAAACCCAACAACCAAAATTAGATCAAAGTATTACAGCCCACAGGAGACTAAGCTATTATGTGCCACAGGCAAAGAATAGGAGGGACCAAGATGCATCAATGCTCAAGGCTTCTGCAGTGTCAGGGAACCAATTAAGTGAGATATATCCGGATAACCCTGGCAAGTCATCCACATCCACATGCTGCAGAGGAAGGTGAAAAACCCCCAAGGTCCCTGCCAATCTGACCTGGGGGAACATTCCTTCCCGATCCCACATATGGTGACCAATTAGAATCTGAGCATGTGAACAAGAACCAGCCAGCCAAGCTCCTGAGACAGAGAATGCTTGGTGAGACTTCAGAGTGCTGGCCCACCCCAGCCAGTGACTCATCTCCAGCCATGGCCATCCCTGATGCTTCAGAGGAAGGAGATAAAAAAAGAAGCCAGATCACACTCGGGCGGGGGTGGGGAGTGGCAAATGACTTCCTGACCTTTAACAGTGTAGCAACCAGCCTCTACTGCCCTGCGGCGCCAGATTGGATACCTACCTGTGCAGAGGTGACCAAGCCCCTCTGCCCTGTAGCTCAGGATAAAGATTAATTGGAGACTTGCCTTCCAGGGGAACGCGAGTATCCTTCCCTTTCCTTTATTCTGTGACCAAACAACCTGGCTATCCTATTGCTTCTGTAAGGACAGTCTCCTACACTAAGTATGTGTGGATTCTTTGGTTTCGATGGGCCAAAAGAGAGACAGAGCAGGGCTCTTGAAGGAGATTTTGTTTGCTAACCCTTGCTGAGAAGCTTTATGGCTTCATTTGAAATGTTCATGGATTTTGTTGCTATGAATTTGCAAGTTGAGAGCTTCCAAATGGCCTCCGAATAGCTATAACTGATGCCCAGGGTGGTAATACAGCAAACAGGAAGCATCCCAGGAGTACATTTTGTACTGTACTTGGGTTCTCCTGAATGGAACGACAGCTTCCGGACTGTGAATGCTGGGTTTTCAAAGACAGCAAAATGTGCATAAACAGAGAGTTAGGTCTGCGAAAGCGTGCATCCTACAGTAAAATTATTTTCAGCAGAGCAGCCAACTCAAATCAATCATTGTACTTCTGCAGTCTTCTGTATCTAGTTTCCCAACTATGTGCTGTAACCTAGGAGTATCTTTCCGACTAAACTAAGTGGGAAAATTTCACAACTAGGTGCAGGCAGCTAATGACGCAACTCTGTACAGATGGCTGCACTGAAGAGACTGTAGTATTATTATGCTTATTCTGCAAGAACACTCTATACCTGCAGCACACGTATATGGGTGACCCCACTTTCTTATCCATAGTCCATAAGTTATTATGATATGTGGATGAAATTCACGCACGTGCACAGGATCTACAAAAGGCTTATGCACCACTTAAGTTTCACTTATGGTTGAAGTGTTTCATATGCACAGATCTTATGCTAGGGCAACAGAGGGCCAAGTGCATATGTCCTCACTGCAACAGCTCCTTTAATTTTTACCAATACATTTTTCCAATGTTGAGATACACATTGAATCAACAGCTGTGTTAAATCCCAGACATAAAGAATAATATTGAGATCAATGGCAGGTAACTAGAATTTGCCATATAACAATTAGCTCTCTGCAAATGATTTTGCCAAAAATTGTCTAAATAATTGAAAGCATGAACAAACAGCTTAGTCTCTTACACATGCAGATACCCCTCTGAATTTTCCAGTAAAAAAAAACTACAGCAGCGGAAGAAAAATAATCTCTAAATGACAGCTGGAGGGAATTCTCATGTAGGAAAGCAACAGAAAATCAAATCACCAAGCACATGTCTAAATTTCCTTAAGTTACAGATCATTTTAATAAGTTGCAGCAGTCCTTAGAACTATCATATTAACAGATTTGTAACTTAGTATATATAACTATATATATATAGTTAGTTAGTTATAGTTATATAAAACTAAATTACGAATCTGTTAATATGATAGTTCTAAGGACTGCTGCAACATATTAATATGATCTGTAACTTAAGGAAATTTAGACATACACACACACAGCTCAGTTCAACAAACTCAATCCAACTCAATTCAAATATACCTAGAAGAGAGATGGTGACACAAATGGAAACAGGTAAAGAAAACTTTCACTAAAACATGTGAAGAAGCACTGGGGATTCAGGAATAAACATCGCAATGAATGGTTATATAAGGATACATGGAAGAAAATAGAAGAAAGACAGAAAATTAAACTAAATCAAGCAAAAACAAGAACACAGATACAGTGACTCCAGGAGGAATATGCCATAAAGAAAGAGAGGCTAAAAAGAGTGTTAGGAAAGACAAACAAGACTTTATATACAAAATGGCAGAGGATGCATAGATCACTGTAGCACAAAATGACATGAAAACACTCTGCAACATCACTAGACAGTTGTCAGGAAGAAAAGCAATACCAACCAACCAATTAAAGGCAATAAGGGCAACTTAAAAACAAAGTAATCAGAACAATTAAATACACGGAGACAGTACGTTAGTCAACTACTAAATAGCAAGTCAGTGACCAATCCCCCAGGTACAAAAGAAGGAGAAGATCGGGATGTCAAATTAAGTCCTAGCCGCAGAGCAGAAATAGAGAGTACAGTCAACGACTTGAACACAGTAAATATTTTGAAAGGCCTCTTACAAAAGATATGGGAAGAAGAAAAAATACCAAACAAATGGAAAAACGGTTATATAATGAAGCTACCAAAGAAAAGAAACCTCAGTCAGTGTAAAATCTGGAGGGGAATTCAATTGCTGTTTATCCCAAGTAAGGTATTTACACGTATTATTCTAGACAGAATAAAGAAATTGGTAGATTCAAAGTTAAGACAAGAACAGACGAGGTTCTGACAGGAGACATCATGTATACATCAAATAGTAACCCTCCATGTCATTGTAGAACTGCCAGTCAAATGGCAGTCACCGCTTTATATGAATCATATAATATCAGGGTTGGAAGGGACCTCAGGAGGTCATCTAGTCCAACCCCCTGCTCAAAGCAGGACCAATCCCCAACTAAATCATGAATTGTATAGCCTTTGATACAGTGGATAGAATAGTTTTATGGAAGTTGCTATGCCACTGGGGAATCCCTAGATTCTCTGATCAGTGAATCATCTAAGAACTTCTGGGTCCTTGGATTCCAGTGGGATAGTAAGCCATCCTCAAGACAAAAAGAAGAGAGGAAGAAAAATTGTTGGAAATGTTTTGTAATGCTACTGACTATGTCATGATAGGAACACCTTCTTGTGAAGCTATTTTGTGCTCCAGGGATGCAGGTGAAAATTCTTCTTGTCTTCACAAACTGTACATACAGTGCAGCCAAGGTGCAGACAGGAGAACCAAGATGCTTCTCTGTGAGTGTGCAGGGAACAGTTACAATAGTAAGAAACTGAAGCTGGTGCAACTTTAATTGACCTTTCTTCTCCCCTTGCAGTCATTCAGGTGTATAGAATAGCTCCAGCATGAGAAAAATGGGACATTTTACATCAATTCAGGCTAAATTCATATTTTCATCTGTATTGTTGTAGTGTTCAATCATTCCCTGAAAAGCATTTCAAGATGGGGGGGGGGAACTGTAGCGTGGACAGGGACAAAATGTATTCTCAATACTCTAGAAGACTTTTCAGAATAAACTTGAATATAAAACTGAACATAATTGTACGCTGATCCACCATACGCAAACAATTTAATATTCATGTTTCCCCAAATGGATGTAAACACAAACAGACCGTGTAATTGTATGGTAACCACACAACCACTCCACTCAGAGCCAAGTTCTAAAGACTTCTGAACTCAGTTCCGATCTGGAAGGCACATGGAGTCTTGACATTCCCAAATTAGAAGAGGGAATTTGTGGAGGAGGGTTGTTGGTTTTTAAATGCTGGGAATGGCATTCCAAAGCCACAATACTGCAGACAGGCCAGCATGAGGCACACCTGAGCTTGGAATAAATGCTCTGTCTCTTGTTTCTACGTTGGTAGAGGCCAGCAGTGTCCACAGCTTCTAGTCAAGAAAGGATTGCCTTACCCTGATTCTGTACCTGACTCAGCAACCACAGTGATGGACTGTGCGTACTTGACACAGGATTTAGGATGTAAAGAGTTAGGCACGCAGATACTATGGTGATGAAGGCAGCATAAGAACCTATATAGAATACAACAGTATTGGGGAGGAAGTTTGACAACAGGTGCAAACTATGGCTTCCACCGAGTCCAACTCAAGTCACATGTAACACAGCTGTTCCTGCTGTTGGGGACATGACCAGTGCAGTGCAACAGCTGGCATGAGCCTGCCCATGTCAGAAACACAATTCTCAACACCAGCTGAGGGAGGCTCGGTTGTGGAGCCCTGTTTAATAAGTATATTCAGACATGATTCCTTTTCATAATGTAGTCACAGCCTGAAAATAGGCATGTATTGATTCTTCTCAGAGCCAAAGTTTGAAGGCCTTAAACTTCAACTCCAATTCAGAGTGAGGGGAAAAACGTTCCAGGACTGCCCCCCAATGCCATTTGGCATTCCTGACAGTTTTTAAGCTCATTATTCTCTCCCAGGAGTAGGCATAGGAGTAGAATTAACAGCCAAACAGGCTACATAAATAGAAACATCAACGGGGGGTGGGGGGAAAGACATACCAATATCATGTAAATCTGGGAGACCCTCTGCTGGGATGCCTTCAAGCTGAGCTTTCCATGTGACGTTCACCCCCAGTCGGTCCACACTCAAACACTCCACCAGCACAGCAGAATCATCGCAAACAGAAACTGAGCCCGGGTTTCCAAACGTATTTACCTTAATAATAATTTTTAAAAAGAGACAGATTTTAAGGTTTGCGGCCTTTTCACCCTCCCTGCTGCCTCTGTAGCAGAATATTTACACAGGCCTGTGCTCAAAACAAGCATTTGACAAGAGGAGATGTTTTCAGAATCATTTAAGTCCCATTTTTAAAATGACTTATGCATTGAGAAGCCTAAGTCCTATGGACTTTCAGTGAGAGTTAGGCTCCTAAGTGCCTAAGTCCCTTTTCAAAATGGACCTCAGGCTTCTAAATCACTTGGATGCTTTTGACATTTTTATCCAAGATCTTTTTTATATACAAACCAGATATTGACTCTAAGATGTATTGCGCTTACTATACTTATTGTATTTACTGTTACTTGTACCAGACTAAGACTGCTTAACTGATTTTCCTTTGTCACAATATCTGTGGCATAGACAACGCAACACACAGGAGATTTCACTCCCTATCTAAGGTTTTTGAACCGGGCCCCTCACCCTCATGTCTGAGTAATTTCCAGTTTATCTGACTGGCATGGCAAGGTTCCTAGTAGCCTCCATGGAATTTTCTTACCTTTTCTCTTTTCTGATGATACGCATCTCAGCCTTAGGTAGGTGCGGGGCTAAAACCTGGGTCCACTGGTTGCTGAGAAACTACCACATCAGTGCCACCCCTCAAGAGCTCTGGCAGAGTAGTGATTGACGGGCTATGAGCCTCATGGGGTCAAGCACCACAGGATATGCCACCCACAGAGAACCTGCCTGGCAGTGCTCCCCGGATTCCTGATTGGTCCAGGCACGCTACTGGAGGGGAAACCTGGAAGTTGTCTGTGCACCTAGCTAGATCCCCAGCTGGCTGCTATGACAGACCCTGTTCCTTCACCTTGCTTTGGTTTCTGACTTTGGCTCTGATTTCTGGCTTCCAACTCCAGCTCTGATCCTTGGCTGCAGCTCTACCCACTAGACCTAACTCTGTCTCCACCCACTAGGCCAGACCACTCACACCCCAGCTGTAACAGGATTCACTGGTATTGTGGGAGTGGACTGGAGGGGGTAGGGTAATTGTTGTAAATGTCATGCTGGTTATAGTAGAACAGGTCTATCAAGCAGGAAGAATCTGCAGCTTGACCTGAAGCTGCCCACCACAGTACAGCAACAATTTTAAGCAGCATTAATGGAATACTGTAAGTATCAAACTGGTTCATATTCCATATTTAATACTGATTTAATTTTGTATTGTAGGAAACCTTAACAGGTAAGAGACAGCAGAAGAACTGGAATTTTGCGTATGAAATGAAATAATTGTTATGCATGGTGGAGTGAAATTCACCCTTCTGCAAAGGGCTGTCATAGTGTTTATGTACCACTTAAGCAATGCATAGGCCTTATGCTGGTCTTCCACAAAGGGTTGAAGTTCACACAGTAGAAAGGGTTAACATAAGAGAAGCATATCATAGTTCGGAGAAAGCCACTGCACTGCACATTTAGGCAAGACCACCTATGAGAAAACATACTAGTAATGAAATGAAATTCAAGAATGGTCAATTTGACCCTGATTATCAAAATAAATGTCCTAACATTGAGATTTATTATAATGTGTAATGTTAGCTGATGCTGCATGAGTCAGAATATAATCCTGCTCACTCTTCTCCGTGGCTGAAAGTCTGTTTAAAGTCCTGGAAGTCTGTGGAAAAATTCAGACTCTAAATGATCACTGGGAGATTTTTGGTCTGTGAACAGCTGTAAATGGGTTATCTATAAGACCCCATATTTTTTGTCTCCACCTTTTCATGTCCAGAACATAAGATGCTGCACACTTTTTTCACCCATCCAGAAAAAGAGAAGTAAAATACCTGAATGTGACAGAAACCAAGGGCCTTCAATGCATCTAATATAAAGATCTGGAATGCCTGCAGTAAACCAGCGTAGTCAGAGCTGCAGGACTTCTCAGAAGGCAGCAATAGCTCAAAGTGTGTTTGAGCTTGGACATTCTGAAATAACTGGAGTTCTGAAAAAGAAAAAAGGGTGTTTAGTACCCTTAATATTTATGACACAACATGTACCAAAGCTGCCTTTCAAAATTACCTAGGTGAGGGGTATAGGAAAGCCATTGACACCACAAGCCAAGTTTTGATCTTGCATCAACCTCTGTTCTGCAAACACTAAAGTCATTCAGAACATGTTTAAAAATAAAGAGAGACAACTGCTTAGGCTTAGGATGAAAGATGGATCAAATTTTAGATTGAGACCAGAATCCAGATCCAAGTGTGTTTAACTTTTCATTTTATTTTTTGGGTGGTGGGCCGTGTGTGTGTGTGTGCGTGCTGGGGTGTGTGCTTTGTTGTGGGTAGGAATGTTTGAAACCAGCCTATTGTAGAGACAAGGGTCAGCTGCAAAGTTGAGTTCCAGATCTGATCCATATTACCTCAAACTTCGGTAGTGTTCAGCTTTGACATTTTGATCGGACCCCATTTCTGTCCAAATCATTGTCAAGGCCAGTAGTAAGAAAGAACTGGCCACATGAGTTCAGAACGACACATGCAGCTTCCAAGATACGAGGTGATTTTTATTCTTGAACACAACAAAAACACCACGCCGCAGCCAATGAAGATGGCAATAACCTTAGGGAACAGATTGCTGCAGAAAGACACAGAAGTAACAAAGTTACTTGATTATGCAAATAAACATTTGAGTTCTGCCAGATTCAAACATCTGGGACTCATCTGTTCTTTCAGAAGCAAGTGATTCCATCGGAGCCATTTCATGACACCCATGTCTTTTCACTTACAGAGAAAAATCTGCATGTAGATTAAATATCCATCTATTTATATCTCTATTATTACAAAATAAGAGGACTGTTCCAGGTATGGGAGCAGCTGAAAGGCAAAGTTGAAGATGAGGATGAAGACAGAGAGCAAGATCGACCTACTGCACATCTTAATTAGAAACCACAGATCTAATTACTTTCTCCTCTTACTGTAATTAAAATGAGGGCATCTTCTGTTAAATCTATTTACTTTCCCCTGCATCATCCCTGGTGAAGGTGCAGGAACTAAACATGGGTGGCTTCTAAACATTGATCTCTGGTTAAATAAGAGAACACTCCTCTGTAGCAGCTGTACTTACTCTGACAGCTTTGAGAGAGGGGGGGTTCTGAGATCCAACGGCGACTCTCTCTATCACACAGGAATGTCGCATTGGAAAAGGCGCTATGGAAGCCTTGACGACAAATCAGCTGGCACTTCTGAGAACGCTGGTTTTGATCAGAGATGTTTGCACAGAAAAGTGCTCCATTGACCACGTAAGACACATTGAAAGGCAGGAGGCATTGGGGACCTGGGAAGATAGGAAGAAAAGGAACATGTGAAAGATAAAACTATGAAACATTCATTCAGGATAAACTCTCCAAATAACCCTCATCACCTCCAAGGGGAGCACACACAGTGTGCTAGACCTAGGCATGTAGTTCCCACTGATGTCAATGGTCTTGATCCAATGCCCTTTGAAGCCAATGAAAGGACTTACACTGACTTCAGTGATCATTGGACTGGGATGTAGTCAGAGACTACTGCATGCATGGCTTGAAAGTATATTTGGCCATTAGAGTGGAAAGGCCTTCATATCAATTTCATCCAGCTCTCTTGACCTCCCATCAGAAAGCTCATTTGCTTGCCAAATATAGCTTGTTTTCCCAAACACTAACTGTGTCATAGCACCTCCTCTTCCTGTCACTCTTCAGTGCCTAACATTATGGTGTGGAGCAAAGAGAAGAATATCAGTTGCTCATTGTCTTAATTTCCAGCTCTTATGCTACTTTACAAGTTTCCCTTACTGCACCTTTTTAAAAAATGAAGTGTACTATATCTCAGTAAAAAGGTCATTGCAAGATTGCCTATCCTCTTAGTGATTCCAGATCAGCTCATAAGCCCAAAGCCAGAGGCCAGGAAAGGAGGTGGTTGCTTGCTTTACAAACTCCCAGAGCTGAGACTTCTGGAGACAAATACAATCGTCAGCACAACACCATCAGTTCTAACACATAACACAGGTAATTTCTATCATCACCAGTTTAACTGTTGTCATCGTAGGCGTTTAGGGCAACCTCTATTAATAGCTCTTCACACAGGTCAATGTAAAACCAATCGGTTGTCTTCTGTATTGCTCTAATATTTTTCACAACCAACAGGCCACATTGTGCTCTCATCTATACTGGCCCAGTACGGTTAATTCTAATGGGGTGTGCTGGTGTGTCAAGAGCAGAATTTTCCCCAAAGAACGTAACATTTGGAGTTGTTGGCTGTACTCCCTTTGTATTTTCTGTATCATATATAGGTTTCAACTTGGGTCCCTCATTACTGAGCCCAATCAGTAACTTCCTTGTTTGGTCCAGCCTCCAGCTCCTTCCTCATTCTTGTTAGTCTGACCAGCAGCTCACAAGAGAAAGGGCGTGTTGTCATTCTTACATGTCTGAAGCCCATTTGTTGTTGTTGGAGGAATGAACAGTGCCTTTCACCATCCATCCCGTCACTGGCAATTCATCCCTGTGGCTTAATGGTCACTAAATAGAATGTTGACTTCTCTCTCCCCAGCACTTTTAACGATCTACCTAGGAAAGTAGTCACATCCAGGGACTTGCGTCTGAATTTACTCAGGGCATTCCGTCTCTCTTTCTGCCCCACTCCATTTATCAGTAGTGGAAAGTTGGAATGTGGATGGTGCAGAATATGAAGAATACTTGGAATTAACATGACATACACATCAACAAGAAAATATTGGATTCTATCAAACTCTATTATATGGAGGCAGAAAATGAGCTATGGGAACCCAGCTATTATGGAACTGATTGGTCTAATAAAAACCATATTGTATTCAATGTGCACTTGAAAGTTACTGCTGTCTTTTCTGATATAGGAATATGGATTTATTGTACTCTCCCACTATTCATCTGCTGACAGGCCATCTTCCCATCTTGGAAATATGTCCAAGGTAGAGATAAAGACTTGGGCTACTTCTCAGGCCTATTCCAGAGCTCTTAACAACAAGGAGTTACAGGCTGGATGGACAAGCCACTTGTAGGAATGTAAGAACCCCCTGAACCTTCATCCTAAACTCTAACCAAAATGTTTAAGTGCAAAAACATTCCATTAACGTTTTTTTATCCTTTTTTTAATTATTTTTTTCTGCGCTTCCAGAAATAGATGTGACAAAATTCCAGGAGAAAGGTTGTTCTCAGGGTATCTTCATAACCTGACCATAACCAGAAGGTAACAGAAATCTTGCAAGAAAACCTATTCTTGAGATTTTACAATACGTCTTTCTAACAATTTGGGGCTGGAGAAGTATCTAAATCATGAATTGTTACTGATCACTCTTGTGCCTGGATCCATTAGAGATGGAGAAAAACCTAGTGGGCATTGAAGCCTCCAAAATTGGAGCCTAGCACCCATGCAAAACCTGCCAACATCTTCGAGTGTAGCTTCTGAAGTCCATTTTCAGCCCATACTCAGGGAAAACTACTATTGACCTTCAATGGGAGAAAGGACAGAGAAAGGACTTCAGAATTAGGATCTAGTTTGGATCTTCTCCACTCGTCCTTTCTGCCAACTCATGCTCTTCCTGGAGCCTGTCGAAAGCTGTTCCACCTTTCCCTGCTGCTCTCCCGGCGCTCTCAAAGCATCCTGGCTTCCTAGGCTCCCTAAACGTCATGATTTCTCACAAGATCTCTCCTACAGAATGCTCTGTTGCTGCAATGTAATATAGTACATTCGCTTCCAAGTTTCCAAGGATTCATCCATGTGACTAACATACATTGCAGCAGCCCTGTGTTGAAATAGTTAGATATGGGAGAACTCTGCAAATCCCAGAATCACATAGGGAATCCTAAATACTTTCTTGTAGGTTGGTCTTTTTAAATCTACCAACAACATTCATTTCAAAAACAGAACAAAGAGCATAAGACTATCCAGCAGGGGATAATTCTGGCTGTAAAGAGATTTTTCTAGATCTAATTTCTGTGAATTTATCATTGCAATTTGGACCATATTATTGAAAAATGTTTAATTTGTTCCGCTTCAATTCAGTGATGGGGAATCTATTATAGTTATTGGAAATTAAGTTTATCCAAACCTCTCTGAAATCATGCTGGAAATCTTGACAGAATTGCAGATCTTTGTGGCTTTGGTGATGCAGGAAATACACCGTGAACATGTAGTGTTTTGGCCAATATACTTTACCATCCTGGTCAAAGCCCAAAAGTAGGAATTGCAGAAATACACCTTTTTTTCCCCAGCCAGTTAATTTTTTTTCACTCCAAGGGCAGGCTGAGACTGGGCTCAGTTCAAGTATTGGGCAAAGTGTTCAGGGTGGTTCTTAGATTAGCATAACTGACTCATCTGTCTTGACTATTCTTTATCACTAAGATTGGCCACTGAATCCAAAAGCCCTCTCCCCTGTTCAACCTAACAAAACCCTCTGAACTTTAAGGAAGTTTGGAAAATGTGCCCAGCCTGGCTGGAGCCTCTAAATACATATTTAAATAAAAATAAATCTCTATAATAGATTGAACAGGAACCTTAAATCTCAACACAGCTAAATGTTGGGGAAGTTTAGATCAGGGTCCTGTTCTGGATCTGAACCTTGTGTAAAAGTTATTTTGACTGTTGCCACAACTCACTTTCACATGCTGGCCTTTCTCCTCTTACTCGTGTTCCAGGCACCTCCTCTCCATTCTCAAAGACACACCAACAGCTTTCCTGATCCTGGTCGCACTGCACTGGTGAGAAGTTCCCATTGTCCCCTTCACACTGAGGGATGTATCCTTTGCCAATTTCTCGTGAGCGAACTTTGGACTTCAGCATACTACAGAAAACAGGACCTTTAAAGACAAGAGATTGATTACAAGGGAAAGAAGAGCAGAAAAGGAGAAACTCTGAGCAACTACAGAAATGAACCTCAGTAATGTCCAGTAATTGTCCAAAACACTACATCTTACCATAATGGTACTTTAAATTTGGGGCTATTGCTGAAGGAAACAGAGAGATTATAATGGACAAATCGTCATGAGACCATAGTTAAGTTTGTATCAGTATAGATATACATGGGACTTTATTATCTCTACAAAATGCTGCCATTTTGAACCATTAATATGCAAGCTATCTGAATCTTCATAAAGTGGATCTTGTATAAATACGGTACTGATGATACTGATATTTGTTCATATTTAAAACAGTTTTGCTTTAACTGTGCTTGAGCACTTTCTGTGTTCACTTTCCATGAGTATTCCCAGGCTGAACTGGTACAAATAGTTGAAATCTCAAAATTTTGTGCAAACCAATAATCAAACTTTTTTGGATCATGTCAGTAAAAAATGTTTCATTTTAATCATTTCAAAATGTTACATTTTGATTTTGACCTTTTTATATATTTAACTTATTCTTTTTTTTTAATCCTTATTTTAGTATAAAGAGGCTTGGAGGGAGTAGTTTGTTTATTAGTAAATATCAGTCAACATTAATTTCACAAACTTATGAAAAATATTTCCATCAATAATAATCAAAATTTACAGATAGTCAAAGTAAAAAAAAAGGCTGCTTGAGAACCTTTTGGAGTCTGATTTAAGGATATTTACTTTGTACACTTTGACATAGGATGTTGACCATTTGTGTTTTTACAGAGCTTTAACTTTTTGAATTTCAAAATCTACTGTTATTAAATAATTATTGTCTGCCCTCTCATTGCCTCACTCACACACACCATAATTTACAGCAACTATGAACATTTTGACTGATTAAAATTTTGATCAAAGATAGACATTGATATTATCCATCAAAATTATACAAAAAATAAAAATCGAATTCTGTCAAGCCTAAATATAAAATAATTAATTTTTTCAAACAAAAAGTCATTTTGAACCAAAAAAAATTAATTTATCATTTTGGAAATGTTTCATCAATTTCAAATTTTTGTTCCCCAGATTTATTTGTTTAATTATTTTGAACCTGGAGATCCATGAAAACCAAACCCAGGGTTCTGAGTTCAATCCTTGAGGGGGCCATTTTAGGGATCTAGGGCAAAAATTGGGGATTGGTCCTGCTTTGAGCAGGGGGTTGGACTAGATGATCTCCTGAGGTCCCTTCCAACCCTCATATTCTATGATTCTATAACTCTTTCCTGTGAACTGTCTTGGTTTTGACAAATTGGCATTTTCTGACCAAAATATTTCATTAGAAGATTCCCAACAAGCTCTATTTATTAACACTAATACACACAAAAAATCTAATTTTAATCTCCCAACCCTGCCAACACTTATGAACACGTAACCATACACTCATGAATAGTTCCAATCAACTCAATCCCAGCTTGGGGCAAAGTGTTCAGCCTGTTTCTTACTCAATGGGACTGACCATGTACGTAAAATTACATAGATGTAAGATCTTGCAGAACTGGGAACTAAGCTTGTACTCTTGCATATGTAAATTGTGTATATTCACAATCCACTGATAATGAACAGTCTGAAAGCAGAAATTATTCACAAACAATTTCAGCGAAAAGAATAAATTCAAGGGTTTTACAATCTTTTTTGTGGACAATTTGCAAACATAAAAAAGCAAAATTTGTTAAATAAATTATTTGTAAAGATTTATTCAGCCAGTAGCAAGACGTATTGAAGGCATCTTGAAATTTTTTTAATAAAAAAACTAAATGTATTTTAATGTACTGAAAGCCCTAAATGGCACAGGCAAAAGGGACAGATTCATACCTGTCTTTTAAAAACATAAAAGGTTCCCAGATGTCCAAATAGGCCTGTTCCCTATTCCACTGAGCTACAGGGCACAATTTTGGGGTGTCATAGCAACTGTGGAATCTCACGAGCCTGGAGCTTGTTGAGTTTCAAAATGGTTTAGCCAGCAAGTTGGTGAATACCAGTACTTACACTGGGGGCTGCCATCTGAATCCTTGCTGCTGTGTTGTATTATGGCTCCTGACGTGGGATCCACACACCAAGTATCTGTGTCTGATTTCTGTAGCATAGTATATTCTCCAGTCTAAGATGGACAAATTACAATGTCACTATAGGATGATGTACTTTACACAGAGATGTTGTTAACACGCAATGTGCAACAGAACTCACATTTCAAAAGCCTTGGCCATAGAATCATAGAAATGTAAGGCTGGAAAGGACCTCAAGAGGTCATCAAGTCCAGCCCTCTGCACTGAGGCAGGACCATGTAAACCTAGACCATTCCTGACAGGTATTTGTTCAACCTGTGCTTTAAAACCTTCAGTGATGGGGATTCCACAACCTCCCTTAGAAGCCTTTTCCAGAACTTAACTACCCTTAGAGTTAGAAAGTTGTTCTTAATATCTACCCTATCTCCATTGCTTCAGATTAAGCTAATTATTTCTTGACCTACCTTCAGTGGACATGGAAAACAATTGGTCATCAACTTCTTTATAAAAGCCCTTAACATATGTGAAGACTTTTATCAGGTCTTTTCTCAATACAAACCATGGCCAGCTGTCCTCATAAGTCAGGTTTTCTAAACCTTGTATCATTTTTGTTGCTTTCCTCTGGACTCTTTCCAAGTTGTCACATCTTTCTTAAAGTGTGGCACCCATAACTGGACACAGTAATTCAGGTGAGGCCTCACCAGCATCAAGAAGAATGCTACAATGACCTCTTGAGTCTTATGTCTTAGTCCCGTGGGGAGCGATGGGGCTCCAGCCCCACAGTTCCACTCCTGGTTTCAGTCCCACGGGGGTGCCAGGGCTTGGGGCATGGGTTTCAGCTGCAGGGCCTCACAGCCCCCTGAAACAGCTCACAGCCCCCCAGGGGGCCATGGACCCCTGGTTGAGAACGTTGTTTTATGTTTCTTGTGCAAGCAGAGTCTGAATGAATGCTTCCCTGACAACTAGCTGGGAGGGGGAATGATTTGGTTGTGTTTATTTAAATCCATTTGCTCCTGCTCTGCCTACATATTCAGCAGATACGGTGGTGTCAAAGTGATCAACTTTGGCTGGTGTTGGGTACAAATCTCCTTATTACTGAATGCAGGGGTAGTGAAATATGGTTGCCAATGTTGTAATTATTGTAGGAACAGAGGAAAGCAGGACTATGCTTTACCTGTCCCAAATGAGGAGGCCACCTTCAGTTGAAAGAACCTCGTTAAGCCAGGGGTTCACATGTCAGAGCCCTGTGAAAGTAAGAGGGCTGGGTACAGGTATATCCAACCAGGAGGCTGCACTCATCAAGGGTTTAACCTGTTCCTCCCCACTGTTCAAAGAATAGAGCTAAATAGGTGTCATTAGGAGCCTCTTTGTTATGTTAAATGCTCAATCGGAGCTGAAATCACTTGTGGTAAGACTAGGAGTACTTGTGGCACCTTAGAGACTAACCAATTTTCTGCCCTGCCTGCTAAGAGCTAAAAAACATTGAGAGCTGAAATCACTGGAGATGGGGCAGTGTTTCTGTCCAGTCTGAACAGAGCTGAACATTACTAAGAGACTGGAGCGCAAAGGTCATAGCAGAGAGGCAGGTGGCAGCAGAAGGTGACTGACAGTCAGCAGGTGAACAAGTGGCTAATGCCACGGAGAGGCACAATGAGCGGGCAGCAGGCTGGTGGAGAGGTGCGACAAGAGCAGCGAGCGGGTGGCCAGCAGGGCGGCGGTGGAGGGCCGTGACGAGCAGCCAGCAGGGCAGCTGGTGGAAAGGCCCGGCGAGAGCAGTGAGCAGGCGGCTGGTGGAAGCAGCAAGCAGGCGGCCAGCAGGGTAGCTGGCAGAGAGCGAGTGCCCGAGCAGCAGAGTGAATAAGGTACCTCTTTACGCCACCTGTGGGGGAGGTGAACTCTGCAGATGTACCTCTGAACTCTGGGTCTGCACTGACCAAGGACAGCAACTGTTAGAGGGGTGCAGAGAAGGGTCGGGCATGTGAAAGGGACTTTTGGGTTTCTGGACTTAAGAACCTGAGGGGGAAAGGACACTGCCCAACCTACTTGGGGGTGGGTCTTTTACTCATGGTTTATGTTTATGCAAGTGGGGAAGTATTGCCTCTCAGAGGTTCCCAAGGGGTGGTGTATAAATTTCCCAGATTACTTGGTGGGCGCTCAAGCCGGTTCTGTGTTGTAACAGTGGAAAGGAACCCCTAGATATTGAACACAGCCCTGGTTGCTCCTGGCTCCACCTGGCAGAAGGGTTACTTTCTAGGGGTAACTCATTATGGGCCTTTCTGATTAGGTTCCTATATGCTGGTGCTATCCTTTGTAATTCTCTTTAGCAATTCATCCATGTTTCCACTTTAGAAGTTTCTGATGGAGCCATATTGGCCTCCTTTTATTCTTCCTGTTTTTCCTTTGCATCAGGATAGTTTGCAGTTGTGGCTTTAATAGTGTCTCCCTGAGAAACTTCCTGCTTTCCTGAAATCCTTTATCCCTTATATTTTCTTCCAATGGGACCTTACAGTGAAAAACATCTTCCAGTTTCATGGAAGAAAGCAGTGACAAGATGAACCACAAAAATCAAATTAAAGCTGCTCTTAAGCCCACAAGCTTGATTCAGCAGAGAAAACTGGGCCCTGAGAGAAGCAGCACTTACCTTTACAAAGAATTCATATGGAAATCCTATAAAAGCCTGGGTTTAAAATTACATTTTATCCTTTGTCCCCTTCTTCAAAGCCCCATTTGGATCATTGTCATATAACTAGAAAGCCCTGCGGAGCCTGTCCTGGGGCCAGACAGAACTGATTTTTGTCTCTGAGGCCCAAATCTTCCCCTCCATTGGAAGAAATCATTGGAAAGTTCCTCTTAAAATTCAGTTAACTGAATAGTGTCATTTAGGCACATTTCTTCATTGGGGCCAGAGCAGAGTCACATTGTCCAGGGAAAGCTTCATCCGGAATGGCAGCTCAGGAGACACGGTCTCCTCCCCAGCACATTAAGCCATCCTTTAAGGAGGGTGACACCTACTCTCCTTTGGGCACAGACCCTGCTCAGCATCCTACCTCCATGCCTCCACCTGAAGGGTGATGTGAACCCCCGGGGGTGTGTGGCAGAAGCGCCTCAGCACAGGAACTGCAATTGCCTATGTCCTTGCCAGGGCATTAAACAAGGTACAGAAGGCTCAGTTTGCCCCTTCTCTCCCCATCCCCCAGTTATACTCATTTACCTCAAGACAGGAGGGGATGAACAAGTCTGCAGCAGTAGCGCTGAGCTCTGAGCCGCTCTGTTTCCAGCTGGAAATTAACGCATTGGCTCGAGATCGCTGACATGATGTCTGGCCTTTGAGAGAGAAAATGTACGGCTGCATGAAGGACATAAATCTGATCTCCTCATGCCTTCCTGAATGAGGCAGCATATGACTAGAGCAACCATATGTCCTGTTTTGGCCAGGACAGACACTTTTTTAAGTTCTGTCCATCCTGACTTTTTTGGCAAAAGTGATCAGTTGGCAAGAGCAAACAGGACAAATGCCGCGTTTGACAAAATGTGAAGTGTGGAGGAATGTGTGGTGGGCGAGCGGCAATGCCAGCCCCGTGCAAGGGGGAGGCAGGGCTCAGACAGGGGGCAGGCAGGGCTCGGGTGAGCAGCAACCCCAGCCTCATGCAGGGGGGCAAGCAAGGGTTGGGCAAGCAGCTTGGGCCAGCCCTGGCAGGAAGTGTGTGGGGGGGGGCTTTGAGCAAGCCCCACACAGTGTTCCCCGTTTTCCTTTTGGGAAATATGGTCACCCTAAACATCTCAGATCTCATACACATCTTCATTGTACTATCCCATGGTCTCAGATTGGCAGCTGCCATGTGAATGCTTTGTTAAGTGTTAATTCTGCCTCCTATATTAGCAAACGTGGCAAACAAACAAGGACAAAGTGGTAATGGGACAAATTCATCCCCCAAATAACTTCATTGACTTCTGGTGAGTTGGCCCAATAATCTCTGCTGGCACCTATTCAAAGAAAATCAGAACCTACAAACACATGTCTTGGAGCTGACCAAGAAACTAAATCACAATGAATGGAATCAGAAGAGAAAATATTCCAGGTTTTTCAAATTTTATGTCTCCTGGCAGAAAACTCAGTATTATCAGCCATGCAATATGGAAAGACCAAATGTGTTTCACCCAGTTTAAAAGTGGGAAAAGTAACATGGTTCCTAGATATTGAAAGAATTTGAGAGGTCCTACAGAAAAGGAATGCATCTCAGATGCAAAAGAAATTACACTCTGTTGAAACAAATCTATAGCCACCTAAGTTTTCATTATTATCAGTGTTCTGCAGACCATGCCACCTGCAAGTTCACAACAAGAGCAGTGAGAGAACTCAAATCTGTATACTCCAAAAGCTTATGCCTTTTCCATTCGAGTTACAACCCCCATTCAGTAAAGCACGTAAGCACATGATTACCTTAAAATATGTGACAAGTCCCATTGAAGTCAGGGACCTACTCACGTGCTTAAAGTTAAACACATGCTTAAATGCTTTGCTACATCAAGGCCAAGAATTGCTATTTGATGTTAGCAGTAAAGGGCCTCTGAAGCTCAGCAGAGCATCCCAACTCCGTGCAATAGAGTGCAGGAGTGCACATACACATTAGCCCAGTTAATCACACTGTAGATTCAATTTCTGAGGAATAAAGTAAAAGACTTCCTTGAAAAAAAACACATCCATTCCTAAATTCTATCAAGCAAAAGGGTAAATGTAGAAGTCAAATATTGCAGATTTTTTAAAAGGGCTTCAGAAGAGATCCTGGCAATTACAGGCCACTGAGCCTAACTTCAGTACCGGGCAAATTTGTAGAAACTATAGCAAACAACAGAATTATCAGATACAGAAAAACATTTGTTGGGAAGAGTCAGTTCTACTTTTGTTAAGGGAAGTCATGCCTCACCAATCTATCAGAATTCTTTGAGGGAGTCAACAAGCATATGGATGAAGGGTGAGCCAGTCAATATGTGGACTTGGATTTTCAGAAAGTCTTTGACAAGATCCCTCACCAAAGGCTCTTAAGGAAACTACGTAGCCAACTGATAAGAAGGAAGGTCATCTCAAGTATCACTGATGGTTGAAGATAGGAAACAAAAGGTAGGAATAAATGGCCAGTTTCACAATGGAGAGAGGTGAACAGTGGGATCCCCCAAGAAATCTGTACTAGGACCTGTGCTGTTCAACATACATATTAGTGATCTGGAAAAAGGGGTGAACAGAGAAGCAGCAAAGTTTGCAGATGATACAAAATTATTCAGGACAGTTAAGTCCAAAGGAGACCTTGAGGAGTTACAGAAGGAACTCACAAAACTAGCTGACTGGGCAACAAAATGGCAGATGAAATTCAACAGTGATAAGTGCAAAGTAATGCACATTGGAAAAAATAATCCCAACTATACATATACATAGATGGATTCTAAATCAGCTAATTACCACTCAAGCAAGCGATCTTGGCGTCACCGAGGATAGTTCTCTGAAAACATCTACTCAGCGCAGCAGTGGTCAAAAAGGCTAACAGTATTTTAGAAACCATTAGGAAAGGGATAGAAAATAAAACAGAAAATATCATAATGACACTATGTAGATCCATGGGGCGCACAATACTTGGAATACTGTGTCCTGTTCTGGTCACCCATCTCAAACAGGAAAGAGTGGAACTGAAAAAGGTTCAGAGAAGAGCAACAAAGATGATCAAGGGTATGGAACAGCTTCCATATGAAGAAACTAAAAAGAGCAGGGCTGTTCAGTTTAGAAAGAGGGGATATAATGGAGGTCTATAAAATCATGAGCCATGTGGAAAACAAGTGAATAGAGAAGTGTTATTGATCCTTTCACACAATACAAAAAACAGGGGTCACCCAATGACATTAACGGGCAGCAGGTTTAATACAAATAAGAGGAAGTACTTTTTCACACAACGCATAACTAACCTGTGGAACTCATTGCCATGAACCAGGAACCCAATATGGCTGTTCTTACGTTCTAAATAGTCTGCCAAATATTTGAGACAGACACACACAGTTCATCTAGCTACAAAACAAAACATCTGTCTTCCCTTTGCTTTCTTTTATGAAGGTTTTTTTAAAAAAACAACCTTGTGTTATGCTATATGTGATTTACTAAAAATCTCAATTAAAAAAACCTAAAATATATGCATGTGTCAGCTAAGAATAGGGAAAATTGTAGGAAGAAAAGATTAACTTACATTTTGGGAAGTGTGCTGAGCGTATGATCAGAGAATCTGTAATATAGCGTCCCCTTTCATCCACACACCAGCAGTGACCTAGGCAAGAAATAGCAGCAGCCGTACATTAGAAAAATGTATGTCCCTTTCCTTTGTTATTATTATCACATGCTGATCTGAACTGCAGGAGGATTTTGTTGTTGCTGGCTGGAATACTGAACACAGCCCATATGGCAGCATCACCATGAAAACAATATAATGGCTAGTTCCACAATCCAGATCAGTGAAGAGCAAGCTGGGTGAATTTTTTGGATGAATAGTTTATTCACCAAAATAATAATAATGCAGTTTTGGGTCCACCGAAATTATTTGTGAATTCAGGACAAATTCAGCTAATAGTTTCCTCCAAAAAATAGAAATATTTGTTATAAAAAAGTTGAAACATTTAGCGTCAACGTTTTTTAAATGAAATGTTTTGATTTTTTGCTTAGAAACAACATTTTGTTTCTAAATTTAGCTAGATTATTTTTAACAGGATAAAAATACCCACAGAATTAAACAAAACAAAACCTAAAAAAAAATATTTGGGGGTTGAACAAAATGTTTCTTTGCACCTAAAATTAATTTTTTTTGTCAGTTGTTCATTTTGGCAAGAAAAACCAAAAAGTTTCCAATTTCTGCATCAGGGCTCTGGTTTGTACTTTAGCTGAAGATTCAGGGTATTTCTTATTGTATTCGGTCCAGCACATTTTTTGAAGAGTAAACCACGTGATCAGCGCACAAACACATTGGGCTCAGTTAACCCACAAGACTTTACTGGAATCACTTGAATTATTATAGCGCAATAAGTCGGGTGAAAATTTGGCTGATTGCCTGTAAGGTTTATAAGAAAATTAATTTTCAAAATAACGCAAGTTCAGAATATTATTTCCGTTGTTGCTGTATGAACATGCAACACTCAGTCTGGCCAAGCTGCAGTCAACAATGGGCCCAATGTCAGGGGAAAAGGGGACTCTAAGCCCAGCTAGAGCTGAGCGGCAGCCGAGCCATTCCCTGCCACAATTTAGATTAGCCTAAAGATGGTTCTAAATTACTTCAGGTAAAACAGACCTCAAGGGGCTATTTGATTGCCTTCCCATATCTGGCCCCCAGGAATACTCCCTACACTTGGAAGGGTATGGGTGATAAAGCCCGGTATGCCAGCCTTATTGCTACCCAGGGATTCCTCACAACAGAGAGCCAGAGGGGCAGAATTTGGCCAATTATCTTCACGCTGCATCCATAGTCTTTCTCCTAGCAATGCAGATATATATTTAAAATAACATGCAGCAAATATACTTTTGGTTAAGAAATAACTTGTGATGTTATTTCTTCTAATTTTATTATATTATATGTCAGTCTGACCTGCCTTTACTCATCTCAGCAAGAAGCAGTGAGTATTTCACAAGTGATGCCTCACCAGTACTCTTGTAGCATTGGACCGGTTCCCAGTTCCCCAGGCCATCACACTGGGGAATGTAAGGATGAAATCCCAGGAGCGTAGCTTGTCCAGCAGAACCTTTTGAAGTAAAGTGACTCCGCCAGTAGAAACGCAAGGCTATAAAAAAATAAACAAACCAGGATATTTTGGATGTGGTCAAATTCCTTATACCCATTCCTCAAACGGATGCTATTTAAAAATGCACATGTACGACACCCTACTCTATTCCCTTTATTTAGAAGGGGAAATATTACAAAGACACTGGGAAATTTAATGAATGGGAAATGTCCAGATTCTAATGTCACCCGCTGTGCTACATAAGAAAAAGGGTCAAACTCAGCCCTGATGTAAGCAGTTGAAACTTCATTAACTCTGATGGATTTACATCCACTTTCAGCAAAGCTGACTTTGGCCTACAGAGCTCCAGTACAGACAGATCATGTTTGGGGCTAGTTTGTGCACTACTCCCCTTTAAGCAAAAGCCCTGTTCTCCGAAGGTTTACTTTCAACCAATTTTACCAACTTCTACTCCTCCCAACCTACTTGATTGTGCTGCCAGTCGGACTGCATAGTCACTTCCTGCCAACAGCTTTTCAGAGAATGCGTTCCCTGATTGAAAGGTCTCCGCAAAATGAAGAAGATCGTTGTCTGTTAGTCGAAGTCCTTTTGCCATTAAAAAGCTCTGTCCCAAAGGAATGTGGGAGCCATTCGAAGCTAGGATGAGTTGTTCTGTTTCATCAATGAACTGCATAGCTTCCTTCTTTACACTTTCGCATGCACCAGGGCCTGTACGTACAGCAAAGGGTTGTTTTAGTAACCTTTATCTTACTCCAGTAAAGATTCACACATTCATATTCAAGAGTCTCTTACTTAACATTTCTTATTTCTTTCTATATTTACTTTGGTTTGCATCAGTTAAAAGAAAAATCCTCTGTACACACACGCCCCGAAATAAGTGATCAGTAAGAGTTATTTATTATTATTCTTTATTGTATTAAGCATGACCCAGAATGTGCTAGGCTCCATGTAAACAGGCAGAAAGTCTCAGTCCCTGCCTTGAGTCAGTTAACACAAAGGTTGGGAGAAAGGATACAACATACAAGCTAAGTGTCCAAGGTGATGACTGGCATGTGGTCTGTCATTTGCATTTTCTATACTTTGTCTTTTACTCATTTCTTGTAGACAGGCATACTGTGAACAGGATCCATGCAAGCTTCTCTGCAACTATATCTCTGTGTTAATCTAATATCTCCCTTCTTCCAGTCCTGCCCCCCCAAACCCATAGTTGAGTTTTTGTGTGCTCTTTCCCGGATTGGAAGTTTTCCACCCTTTGTCCTTTCCTCCACGCACTTGAAGAACTAAGATGGTGATTCTAGTTCCCAGGGCTATCTCACAGCTCATCTACCCAAGTGGTGCAGTGCAGAACGCCACTGCTTTGGTAGCAACATGATATATAGGTGGGCATAGTCCCCAACTCCGTGAGTGCTCCAGCCCTGGAGCACCCACGGGAAAAAAATAGTGGGTGCTTAGCATTGATTAGCCTCATTGATAAGCTCCTTCCCCTCACCGACAGTGCTTCCCACCCGCTGGTGGGCCCCACTGACCAGTTCTTCCCCCTCCCTCCCAGCACCTCACGGCTGCCATGATCAGCTGTTCAGCGGTTTAGCGGAGGGAAGGGGGCAGGGCGAGGGCAGGGTGCGCTCAGAGGAGGGGGCAGAATGGGGTGGGAAAACGCAGGGCAGGGGCAGGGCACAGGCAAGAAGAGTCGGGGCAGGGCATGAGCAGGAAGAGGCAGTGTGGGGGTGGGGCCTTAGGGGAAACAGTGTTGTGGGGGCAGGGCCTGGGACGGAGCAGGAATCAAACACCCACCCTGGGAAATGACAAAGTCAGAGCCTGTGCAGGTGGGATTTTCAAAAGCATTCCTCGCTGGCCTTTCTCTTCTCCCACTGACTTCCATGGGAGTTTTGCCACTGAGTTGATGGGAGTGGGATTAGGTCACGGCTGTGTGCTTTTGAAAATCCAGCCCATCTATCTAGGTACTTACATGGTCCTCATCACTGCAGCATCCGACTATACCATGCTAACTAAAGCCCTAAAATCAGGAAAGTATTTGAGCATGTGTTTGACTTTAATCACATGCTTAAGTCCGATTGGTCTCAAAAGGACTTAAGCACATGCTCAAGTGCTTTCCTAAAGAGGTTTGCTTTTCTGAATCAAGCTGATGGCATAAAGACACTGAGTAATAAGAATGGCAAAGAAAATTCCTCTGACCTTACTTTATAGTGCTTTTATTTTATCATTAACATAATGTTTGTATGATAAGTTCACGTAACAAATCGCTTTCATAACTTGCATTTATTACCTCCTTAAGACCCACACCCATCTCTACTTGCTCAACTCCTTCTCATGATCTGTGTTTTGATTGTGTTCAAATTCCAAAAATGGTAACTATTATAAAATCTACTTGACCCTGGTATAAGGCTGTCTGTCATTTTTTTCCACAGAAAGGATTTGCTGTATTTTATTTCTCCATGTTACGTTCACAGCATACACACTCAGAGCTAGAAACAAAACATAAATACTCTCCCGGAAAGGCTGCAATTTAATACTACTTCATTTTTTAGAATCCGGAAATCTAACACACAACAATCAATGGAGAGAGCGAGCGAGAGAGAGAGCAGGCTGATACCTAAGGCAGAAAGGCACAACTCAGTCCATCTTGGACCCAACTGGGTCTTTTGCAGACTGACTGCAGAAAACCCAGATTTCATGCTTGCCTAAAGAGTTCCCTAGCCTGCAAGCAGAAGCAGGAAACCTCTTGAAACTTAAAGTGATAGCTTGTCATTTGAACAGTTTTCAATACACCACACTCCCTGATACTAAAGTTGGGGCAATCTATTCTTTTCCAAAAGACAGCTGTTTGCTAGCGGTGACTGTGGAATCAATGGGTCCTTCCCTGAGTCAGTAAGTTTCTACTTTGTACTTCTCTAAATGATTTTTTCTTACTGGAGTAAATAAAGAATGAGAAACTCTGTCATGTTACTTACATGCTGGGATCCTGTTTGCCTCAGCCTTAGTTCCTTGCAGTTCTTCTCCCTTG
Source organism: Lepidochelys olivacea (assembly GCF_965140295.1). Taxonomy (NCBI): domain Eukaryota; kingdom Metazoa; phylum Chordata; order Testudines; family Cheloniidae; genus Lepidochelys; species Lepidochelys olivacea. The sequence continues at coordinate 16,392,535 of NC_140412.1, forward strand.
CTGTCAACACACCAACACCTGCGCAGTTCAAAGTGGCCTAAAAGGGCATTGAAATCAGTGTAGGACCCCGGGTAATGGGTGACCTGACCATGCAGAAGCTGCCAGAATGTATATGGATCCAATAAAATGTTCTCTGACACAACTGTCACATTGCCCTCCAGCACTCCAGGGGGAAGAGCAGCAAAAGAAGAATACTTGGCCAGTGCTGGGAAGATATTCTGGTGGCCAGCCACATACAAGCCTTTAATAAAGGCTGCAAAGCCTTGGGAAGATGATTCTTTATATTCAAGTAGTATGTTCAACAGGTCAATAACAGGCAGAGTTTTGCCTTCGTTATTCTGGGTGATCCACCTTTGGTACCATTCAAAAGCTTGCTCAGGGGGGCCATTGCACTGCACCTGTCTCCAGTTACCGTTGGTGTTGCATTGTGGGACGTAAACACTGGACAGCTGAGATAGCGCGTGTGGGTCTGACAACAGTAGCTGCACCGTCTTTAGAAAAACTTGAGCAGCAGTTACTTGGCAAGCACTTGGACCTAGGGAAAGGAAAATATACATTCAACCATCTCAGGAATGCACCATAGGTATGTGATGCAAGCTGACTTGAACTTGGTTACTTTGCAAACACATTTAGAGAAATTGCTTATTGCTGCTAATAATTAGTATGACTATTTTGGGGCAATTATTATTATTTGTCCCATTATTAAAAGAGGACCAAATCCTGAGGTTTTTACCCAGGGCCAGATTTTCAAAGGCATTTAGGCACCTAAAGATGCAGGTAGGCACCAAATGGGATTTTCAAAATTACCTAACGAGGTGAGGTACCTACCTGCATCTTTAGGTACCTAAATACCTTTGAAAATCTACCCTCCCATCCTTATTCAGATAACTCCCGCTGGAGTAAAAACCAAGTGCCATAGATACCATTGGGAATACTTGTGTAGCAAAGTGCTACTGAACGTGTTCACCCCAATCTAAAAAGAAATTTCAACTCCTAGCCTCACTTCTCTCACCAACTAAATTTTACAGCCATTTGTAGGATGTACTTTCAGCCCTCAAACAAAGCACAGACGTCAGTTTGTCTCCTTTGGAGGCCACAACTGCCATCAGGGCCAAATCTCATTTTGTTAACACTTGCTAGTGGCTCAATGAAAACAGCAAAATGTAACAGCACGTCTCTTTGAGTCCAGCAGAGCATTATGAGCCTAAAACACCAGTGTTCCATGCTCTCCCCTGGCTATGGTGCTGTTTGCTTCTGATTGTGGGCCAAACAGGTAATAGATTGCAATCAATGAACCCCTAAATGCTGCAGGACATAGTTATTGAGATCTCTCTCTCCCCGTTTGGACCATCATGGCAGTGAAAATCTGCCCGCTGCTTTGCTACTGTTTTCTGCTGCTGAACTCTCCACAATGTGCAGCAGGTTATTCTCAATAGGGGCCTGGGCCTCTGGGACCAGCTTCCTCTGCCCATCTGCCATTAGTCGAGCCCACTAAGCTTTAGGTGTCAATATAAGACCTCTTTTTTTAGCCAAGGCCCTTCACTCTGCCACTGTATCATATTAATAGAAGAGCAGAGGGGGGCTGTTATTACATTTTACAGGCTTATGCCCAGTGTCATACTTAGGCATAAGAACATCTAACCATCAGATTCAGTTATGATGAAAATCACTATATAAGAGACAGGTAACATTTGACACTCAATGTTTTGACCTGAATGTGGGACCCACATTAGGTGTTTTGGCCTTTGTCCCCTTTAGTGGCTGGTGCACACATGAAGTTAATGTGTTTCCTACAGCTAGCAGTCGAGGGACACAGTCTTGTAGTTCAAGTAATACCAGCACACAGTTTTAGCTCAGAAGGTGGGTCAAAGGCAGTTGCATGGATTATTTTGTCCCACAAGAAAAGCAGCTTTCCACCCTACTGAAAGGCAGGCTATTCTAGAGACAGTGAGCAGAGCATGATGTATCAATTGCATGGACTCACTGGGTTTCATGGTGACTAGCTATACCGCTCACACTAGCCACAAGGACATCAGCAGGGGCAGAACTCAGAGACATGCTCATTAACAAGAACAGAGCTCACATCTTTCTGCTCTGAATGTGCAGGCCCTACACCCACTTGTGCGAAGGGGGACTCTTCCTTATCTCTAGAAGTATCTGAGGATACGGTATTCTCTGTGATCCCCCAACCACTAGAGGGCTACATGAACACGTGCTGAACCACTTCTGATTCTTTCCACCAGAGGGCAGTGGTGCTCTCACATACTAGCCCATATATCGAATAAGAGGAGAAGCAGCATGAACAGCAGCGCAATCCCTACCAAAAAATAAACCCTTCTAAAGCACCAGTCCCCAGACTTACACTGCATGGGTTCCCCAGCTTTTCTTGTTGTTCCTGGAATAGCCCTGCCTTCCAAATCAACACAGATGCAATTCGTTCCATGGCACTGGACTGGTAGGAAGTCTCCTTCCTTGGTACAAGAGGGAACAAACAGATCAGACCCTGCAGGTTGGCTTTGTTTCAAGCTTTGCAGACTTTCCCTTTGCTTCTCACATGCAGTGGGACATCTTGGACGTTTGCCTTGCACTCTTGAGCCTGGGACTTCCTTACCCCGTGAGTCCACACACCAGCACGTGGCTGCATAGCACTGAATTTCCTCATACCTCCCCTCCTTGGTGCACGTCGGAACAAACAAATCCATGGGCTGCTCGGTGCAATCTTTGGACTTTAAAGCCATTTTTACCACCTCACCTAAATCTTCAGCGATGTTTTCAGGGACAGAAATAACATGTTGTAAAAAGGCAAAAAACTCGGGAAGTTCCAGAAGAGAAGCAAGAAATTCCACCCCATTCTGATTGTTCTGTAAACTAACTGTGCGGCCAAAGCTGTCCACAAGAGGTTGACTCAAATTGAAGCTCTCCTTTGATGTTTCCAGTGACAGCCCCTTGGGACGTTCTGCAAAGCCTCCTCCATTGTCCATTTCCATCAAGCTTCCCTGCTGGAAAAACTGGCCAATGCTGAATTTCCCTCTAGTGCCGAGCGCTCCTGTAAAGTTAAACTGGATCAGGTTCTTCAAGAACTTTCCTCCAAACAGGTTTTCTTGGAAGCGCTTTGGGTTGGTGGTGAACCGAAGGGCAACCCGAGCTAATTGTCTTGATGGAAACATCTCTCTGACAACATCACTGAGGATGGATTCTAGTGCAAACAGCTGGCTGGCATCCTGCTTTTCTGTGATAGGAGATAGCAATCCAGAGTCCACAAACAACTCCTTGAAGGAAGGAGGGCAAGCGCTCGAAAACCTGTCTATATTCTCTGACTTCATATCTGGGGTGTCGAATAAACTGTGCTGACTGAAGTGCCCAACGGGTCCATAAAAAAGCCTCGACAGAGCCTGCTGTCTCTCTGAGGCACATGCTCGATCTTCACCTGGACACAGGAAAACAAGGAGACAAATATTTTGGAGTTGGTGACATAGAATGAGCTGTCACATGGGGGGGGAAATCCCCAAGCAGATGATTCCATCAACCAATCTTCTCAGAGGCTGGTGGAAGTAGGAGGGTTGTGGGGTCGGTCTATATAAACCAGACCCAGCTCATTCTGGGGGCGGGGAGAGAGAGGAGGAGAGGCAGCATCCAAGAAGACAGAGAGGTGAAGGAGGGCTAAAGGAAAAACAGCCCCAGGAAGGGGCAAGAAAAGAGGCAATCACTCTGGGGGAAAAGGAAATGAGTTTGGGGAGGGTAGGGCACCGGTTGGGACTAGCCTCCCTAGGAAACTGTGGACTTGCCTGAGAGGTAAGTGAACTAATGGGGAAATGGGACTAAAGACTTTGGGTGTAGATGATTATAAACTAAATACTGACACACCCCTTTTCTAAGTACTCCTTCTCTCCCCAATCCCGACCCCTTTCTGTGGTGGTCAGTCACCAGGCAATGGCTTGGTGACATTCAGAGCTGTAGGATTTGGGGCTTAGCTGGAGGGCCAAGTCACGGTAGTGATTGTTTGCTGAACTCCCTGGGGCAGGTGAGAATCCACCGTCTCACAAAGATCCTAGAACCCACAGTATTCATTGTTAGTGTTCATGGCAGCCTCTGCTGAGGCCACAGGGACTAAACTACCATTTCATCTCTAGAGCCGAAGGCAGACTGGAGGCACATGGGTGGGGTAGCTTGCACAGGTCCTGCACATGTTGTACCTGCTTTGTGGATAAACATTTCGGTCCTTTAGGCTATCAATCCAGCAACTTGTCCGAGATTCTCTGGTCAATGTCCCCATGCCAGACCCTCGTTTTGAACTTTTAACCCTCACTCCTGTTCTTGTTTTTTCATTTGTTGTCCCCCAGGTCATGTGACCCTCCCTTCCCCTGAAGGAGTGGGCCTTTAGCTCTGGTGGGATCTACCTACTACCTCCTAGGATTCCAGTAGGCCAGTCCCTTGATGGAGGATCTGTGCTTGCTGTCCCCTTCTGGTTCCCCCATTTGCATCCTCTAGCCTGCACTCCCGTTCCTGCTTTTGGATTCTCTCCCTTAATTTGTTGATCCTTGTCCTTTTGTAGTGTTGGATCATATTAAAGAAGTTCTGTATTAAAATCACAAATGAGTTTGATTCCCCAGAGTTTCAATTCCAGGGTATTACTAATTAAGAGGTCTCTGGGTTTTTGGTACTGTTTCTCTCCCTCTATGTGTGAAACTTGCAAGCTGCTAATTGTGTTAGTACATTCTAAGACAGAGTCTGTTCTCAAAGCAATTCACAGAGAGAGAGACTCAAAGCAATACTCTGTAACAACAGAAACAGCACCCAGAGACTCCCCGCCCTTTTGTTGTATTAACAGTTGTGATTAAAATAGAGATAGAGGATGGATGCGGATGGATGCTTGGTGTGGATAATAACTGAATGATCAGAGAGGTGCCAGCCTAAGAATCCAGTGTCCATGGGCTGAAGAAGGCGTCAAGTGGAAATAACCAGAGGACCCCCGGAGGGCAGACTGGAATCCACCCAACAGCCTCAAGAATGGGAGAACCAAAGAACAAGATAACATCTAGCAGCACGGAGCCATCAGGAATGTGCCATCTGCTGATTGATTCAGCAACAGCATGATGAAGCAATTCCCATAGACTGGCATAGGAAGAAATTCCTATAAAAATAGGCTCTAGAAAGTGAGAACTTTGGGGTCTGATTCTGCAAACCAACGTCCAGGAGCATCAGATGAGCATCTGACAAGGCCCTGCTCCCTCCTCATGTCCAGGCCACCTGTCCAGTGGCTTGGCATGAGCAACTCTAAGGCTGGTAACTATGATAACAACCTTGCAGAACCTGTGTGTGTGTGTTTGTATGAATGAATGTGTGAATAAATAAGAGATTGAATGGAATGTTATAGCTATAACTAACTGCTTACTATGATTCTTTCTGTATTCACTATAAACGTGGTATTTTGCTTTTTTCCCTTTAATAAGATCCTGCTGGTTTTTATTTTATTGGTATAACAGTAACTCTTCCTCTTCCTTATTTTTAGTGGCTATTTGCATTACTTTTCGGGGAGGTCCTTCAAGGGATCAAATAGGCCAGCACCTTTCACCAATACAAAATTCACATCCCCAAAAATGTCAATAAGAAACAAATACATGCTTCTTAAATGCTCTCCCCTCCCCTCATTGAAGCAAATCACACCAGCATTTAAAGAGAAGACAGTCTGCTTGACAACACACTACTGTAATATCAGAAAGTGGTAGATTAAAAAAATGCAATGATTGTATTGCATGTGGCTGCTAGAACAGTCTCCCTAAGACTATATCCGTGTGAAAATTCCTTTTCAGTGGTTCATTGGCAGAACCTCCAATTTCTCTGCTTAGATTTCCTGAGTCTGCCAAAAAAAAATCTGCATAGCTGAGTTTCAAGCAGCTTCAAGTTATGTCACAAAAACCCATCAGCAGATCTCAGAGGAGCACAGTCAGAGAGAAAACAACCAGCCCCGCCAGATGCGGAGGCCTCTCAGAGGCTCTTTCACAATATCCTTGCTCGTCAGCCTTGAAGGCATGCAAACATTTTCATTTTACAGTAAGCCCATCTTTGCCTAAAGATTATAGTGACTCTGGATCATGAGTGACACCCAGAATTGATTGTTTCTTTGTCTACATGGCATAACTATGTCTAGTAGACAGAAAACTAATTTTTCCGAAGGCTGCCTGTGTTAAGTCTTTGTAGCCCCAACCCTCCAGCATGAACCTGAACATTTAGGCATTTCTCTCCAGAATGAAGGGTTTTAAACAAATCCTTCCCTGCCCATCTGACCCCTTTAACATTTTCTGCTGTCATCTTCCATTTTGGTCTCCAGTTTGATGCATTTTTTTCCTTAATGAAATCTCCCTCGTTTCATGACATGGCAGCTCACACACCTTTTCTTCATTTGCTTCTATGGGATTTGGCAACCTTCATGGTCAAGTAAAACAGGGACAGAAATAGGGAACAAGGTGGCTGGAAAGAGACCAATGCAATGCACCCCCACACTAGAGGCATCACAGAAGCAAAGCACCCCCACACCAGAGGCATCACAGCAGAAAAAGAGGGTTAAACCACAAGTGCAGTGTCACCAACACTCGCAATTTTGTCACAAGCCTTGTGATATTGGGTGTTTTTCTTAAAGTCTGAGCTCTTGGAGTCAGGTGAATCTCAGCTTCTATTTTAAAACAAATGTAACTTTCTAGTTGTCATAATTAGGGGAAAATGCTTGAAAATCTGAACCCAAAAGGAGCCAAAATCAGGAGGTCAAATAAAAGGAACCCACCATTTATTGTTTTTAAAATCTAATGAATTTTCAGTGCCAGATTCATGATTTCTGAATGCTTGGGCTTGGCAATACTGAGAAGAGAACTGGTGCTGCACCTTTCACTCAGGGAACACTCCCATTTCAGGATAAAGGCTAGGAGAGAGGGAGGCTGACATGAGGTCCTGGATAGGGGGCTATCACTGGGTTGGGTGGGCAGGAAGTGAAGTCTATTTGGTGGTGCTGATGTTCTCTCACAGGACAGTGTATTGTGCAACTGTGGGGCCAGAGAAGAAAAGGGGTGGAGAGAAAATAGAAGCCTGCAGGAGATTTTGACAATAACTGTGGTATTTTGTCCCAGAATCTAACAAATCTTCCAGGAGGTCTGAGGAGGATACATAATGTGCGTTTGTACACCTTATGTGAAAATTAGTGCTGGGAATTTATTACTATATCACTCCAATACATACCACAAGTCGGGAGCTGCCCTTGCCTCCTTGTTCCTTGGATCTCTCGCCCCTCAGGGTCCACGCACCAGCACGGCCCTTCCTGCTCACACTGCACTGGGGCATAGTCCCCATTATCCTCACAAGACGGACTATAAGCATGTCTGAAGCGAATGGCTGCAAACCTCTCAACCTCACATTTAGAAGGGCCTGGAAGAGAAACACTGCTGGTTAAGGATGAAAAGTGTTAAGTGTTGGAGCAAAACTGCATTCAGTCCTGGTTCTGTCATGTCTGAATAACTCCTTGACAATTGTTCAGGGAAGGCCCCGATGCTCAGGTTTTTTTAAATTGTTAGAATTACTTCCTCAAAGTAAACGATACAGACTAAAACTTCAACACATTTTTCAGCCATTTTAATAGCTATTGCATAACTGTAAATCCAGTAATTTCTCATTCAGTGGGCAATGGTGCAGGGCTACACAAGCATTTGCTTTTAAAGTGGATTTAATGGTAATGAATGGTACCAAGTGGATGGACAGAGTATACAATCTCTCTTTATCCATGCAATGGGTCCAGAGTAGGCAATGGCAATATGAGCCAGTCCCACATTTTCTTACCCTGGGCCTGGTAGGATGGTATTTGCATTTCCTGGACAGGACAATCCCAAGTCTCTCTGCTGCAAATATTAAGAAGAATGCTGTCTGTGCTGTGGACATCTGTACATTAGGAATGGATCCAAGGCCACCAACTCATTTTACATCTGCCAGAGGGTATATAATGGTCTATACCTGTACCAGCTTTAGAGGATGATGTAAAACTCCCATCATGCACCTACCCACTTGTAGTACAGTGTCTTAGCACATGCGATCAAGCCTCTCTCTAGTGGCTGTTACGGTGCTAGAGGTGCTGAGAGTCCGTGCTTTGTTCTCTGTTGACAATTGTCATGTCTGAATATATGCAGTCAGGGTCTGTTTCACAATGCTAACCACATGAGAGGGAAAAATTCCTTCCTGACCCCAAGAATGATCATCTAACACTGAAAATATGAAAGGCAAAATGATTTCCGTGTAGCCGAAAGAATACCTGCTTCATAGAATCATAGAATATCAGGGTTGGAAGGGACCCCTGAAGGTCATCTAGTCCAACCCCCTCTGCTTCAGTACAGAGGCATAACACTCTCATGCTGAGTGCGTGTTACAAGTCCCACACTGTGCCTGGTCTGCAGAGCCCCAGCTAAAGAGGCTTAGGTCTTCATTTCAAGTAGAAGCAGCTCATGCTTTTAGTTCTGGAGGTTCCTGGTTCAGTCCCCAGTGTGCCAGCCAAGAGAGTGGTGATCACACTTGCATTCCAGAATTCTTGTGTCACCCATGGGACTCCAGTCTGGTGCTACTTACATCTGAACCTGCCAGAGGTCGCTAGCTGCACCCCTAGAAACCGTCTCTGCAGAATCCGATAGATGCTTGTCTCAGTAAACGTGTGAGCAGGTTGCAATGAGGTGAAAACTGTATCATAAACTTCCTCAAGCAGCAATTCCAAGCCTGTGAGAGAAGAGAGCCTTTCAGCACAGGGGGGCATTTTAAAAAGAGAGTCTTCATCTGCCATTCATACACATCTGAGAGGTGACAGAAATGGATGCCTCCTACCAGACAAACATCAACTCTTCCATCAGTCAAACTATGAGGCTAGATGATGGACATTTGCTCACACAAGTAGCTCCACTGAGCTAAAGGAGACTATTTGTGTGAGTAAGCGCCTACCTAAATGAATAAGGGCTGCATGATCTACCCCAAAGGGGCTGGGTTGAGCTGCTTTGTGATAGCTAAGCAAGCTGTAACTGTGTATGGGTGACTGGACATACAGTGTAAGAATCACAAAAATGTAGAGCTGGAAAGCACCTCAAGAGGTCATCTAGTCCCTAACCCACCCTGAGGCAGGACCAAGTAAACCTAGACTACCCTTGACAGGTGTTTGTCTAACCTATTCTTCAGTGATGGGGATTCCACAACCTCCTTTGGAAGCCTATTCCAGTGATTAACTACACTTATAGTATGAACGTTTTTCCTACTGTCTAATATTTTTACCTAAATCTCCCCTGCTGAAGATTAAGCTGTTTACTTCTTGTCCTACTTTCACAGACTTGCTGGGGCCCATCCTCTTTATAACAGACTTGCTGGGGCCCAGGGCACCGTCCTCTTTATAACAGACTTGCTGGGGCCAGGGCAGAAAGCCGAAGCCCCACTGCATGGAGCTGAAGCCCGGGGACATGAGCCCCACCACTTGGGGCTGAAGCCGAAGCCTGAGCAACTTAGCTTTACAGGGCCCCCTGTGCCATGGGGCCCCGGGCAATTACCCTTCTTGCTACCTCCTAATGCCAGCAGAAAACCAGTTGTGGTGGCACAAGTAGGCCATGGAGTTTTTATAGCACTTTGGGGGAGGGAGCGGGGGCTTAGAAAGAAAAAGGTTGAGAACTCCTGCTCTACAGGGAAGGGAGTAGTTCAGTCTCCAGGTCCATTCAGTTCTGCACCTCTCTGCTGAGATTGCCAATGAGATGGCCGGTTGGAAGGGTGGCTTTCTGATATGCAACCAGCCCAGTAGGAACTGGACTATTGACAGAAGGGACTCAACAACAACGGGAAAATGACTTTTGATCACAGCTAAACTGGGCTGGGCAATGCAACCGAGGAAGATGCCAACCTGGGTTGGCCAATGCAACTGATGATGCTGGGGTCAGCCACTCTCTTAATGAGAAAATGTAGCTAGTAATATCCATCCTTGAGTGATCTTGCCACAGATATGTATCTGGTGACAATCGGCTGCTGTATCCGCTCACGGATGACTCCAGCTTAGCCCTTAGCTTTCTCACTGAAACGAAGCTGCGGCCCTTGTGTTTGTTCATTATCTACCCTTCTTTGAGGAATTCTGAGTCCCGTTGCTAAGACATACCAGATTTTGGAAGGCACTTACCAGTCTCTGCTAATTCCCGCCCCAGACTGTCAGCGCAGTAACAGTACCCAGAGACCTCTGGGAACATGCTTCTGAAGGAGCTAAATGTCTGGAATGCATCTGGGAACCTAAAAGGAAAAGCAGCGGGTTATGAAGTGGAAAGTTCATGGTGATCCTTTGACAATAACAAAGAAAGCACATTCTTCTCCAAACTCCCACTGCAGGGATCACAGCACAAAGGCATTATGGCACTTCTGGGGCTAGTTATGTCAACCCTACTCCACTGTGATCCAAATTTTAGTGTTTACTTTTATTAACACGGCCTTAGGCTATGGAGCAATGTGTCCTGGCTCCTCACAGATCAGGATTAGTCCAAGATTTGCCTTGTTCACTATAGGCTACAAGAGTTTATACATGTGTTTCCTCAACAAATGAGCCTAAGCACCATCGTTCTGGATAACAGAACCCAATGAGCAAAGGGCAATGAGGTCATTTCTTGGACTGATTTCAGGCCATTTTTAGCCTTATTAGCACCTAGTGTACTACAATGATGAAGGTGGTAGAAATGCTGACAGATAATTTTGGATCCTGGTTCAACCTTTGAAAGCGCAGCAAAAATTGTAAAATATGTATCAGTGAGGCAAACGTAATTACGAATACCCACTCATTAGCAGCTTTCCACAAAGCCACACAAGATGGCAGAAAGCCTAAACAAAGAGGTTGTTTTCCCCCCACACATCTGCTTTCCACACTGAATTAAGCATGGAACAGCAAATAAAAACTAACACTAATCTGTTACATTATGAAAACATGGGTCAATGGATTAAAAGAAAAGTTTATTTTTTAAACATATTACAAGTGAGACTGACTCTTATTTCTGGAGATCAAAGGAGCTCTGGATTCTTTTAACATATTCAAGTAGTGACGATAGCCAGATTCCAGCAAAGGAATGATTTAAGAAGGAAACTTAATACGGTCAGAGTTGAAAAAAACATCTGTGTGATCTTAGCTGACAGATATATCAGGGCTTCTTCAAGCAAATAGAAGATACAACATTCTAGGTTCAGGTATTATGGCAAATGAAACAGTTTCCCCATGTGTTAGTGCAATGAGATTAGCATTATACATCCATGCTCATATTCCTAAATGTGGTTTAGGCACCCAACTCCCAGCTGTGTGCAGTTGTGTGATGAAATCCAGTAAAGGGCTGTGAAATTCACTACCAAAGAAGTAAACAGAATCAAATAATCTAGTCAGGCTTTTCAATAATGATGGATGCTTTTATAAGCAGAAATAATGTATTACACCCTTAGATATCATGGTGATTCGTGCTGTATAAAAACGTGAGACAGGGTGGATGGAGGGGTAGATAAATACTGGACTGCACCCTGGGATACTGGTCAGGGATGTTGCACAAAGGGAGTTTGAAGCTCCTCTTTGAGCTCCCCTGGTCCTACTGCAGCTGTATACAGGGCTGGTCCCCCATGCTGTAGCTCATGGATACTACAGTAGCCTTGGGGCTGCTCTGACTAACATCAGGCTGCAACATTCCCAAGAGGCCAAATATACAGCCAAGTATCACTCTGGCATAGGCCATGCTTCCAGAAGTGAGATGGGAGGAGAGATGTAAGAGCCCCATGTCAGCTTCACACCACAGATGATCACTCATACTCCACTGGCTGGTTAAATCATCTTTGGGACCCCTTTACACTGGTGTTGCTGCCACACCCCAAGAGAGAATCTGCCCACTAACAATAAAGTTGGCGTGATAAAAGAAGAGCAATCAAATCTCATGCCCCAGGACATAGCTGGATCGTTATTGGGGTAAGGAAGAAATTCAGTAAATAAATTATTAAGGCCAGAAGGGACCTGTATGCTGATCTTGTCTGGCCTCCTGCACAGCACAGGCCAGAGAATTCTGCTCCTGTCCCCCATGTACAGAGTGGCACAAGTGACTTGGTGCATTGCTGGTGCTTTCAGGTTCCTCTTAAGCACCAAGCTTTGGTCATTTTCAGAAGAAAGGTCACCACACTTCTTCAACCAATGGTGTGCTCTTGTGTGGCACGTCCTCTGTTCTTATGAGAATAGTGTGACTAAATGCAATGGGAGTCTTCTAGTCGATTCAGGTTCTTATACCGTGCCTATCACCATGGCATCTGAACCTGTACGGCTTTCAAACAGGCTACTGGGTAAATACATTTCTGCACAGGATTTTCTTTTAATAATTCAATTTGAAAAATGGACTACACACCAAATTATGCCATGTGTAATGTGTGGATAGACACATGGTTATATCCTCGTATCGGTCATTTCTGTCCTGAAGTCAGAATATGACAAAATAAAATGCAAAAAGTACAAATCGGGCCCACATAAGAATGCGTCTAGGACTGCATGCACCCAGCTTTGAAAATCCACCCCTTACAGTCTCTGTTCCTTTTTTTACCATTGTTCCCATTATTTGCTTGTTCTTGTCCAGCAGTGGATAATGACAAAATGGCCAAGATCTTAGCTCTTATACCCTGTCACAAAAATGGCTGAAGCAAATGTGTGAACTGTGGCCATGTTCGTGTTTCTGTCCTGTGTGTTCTGAGACGGGAGCAGATGTAAAGAAAATGGAAAAGTAAAGGAGATAAACACAGATTTATTGGTATCATCAGGGGTCTTGGCTTACATTGTTATTCATTTTTCAGTGATTCTAAGAAAGCCCCCTTTTACCATCAGACTGTGCAGCTCCAATTGTATCTACCATTTACTGACCACACCCAGTGTCAAGAAAAGTGGCTGAGTTGTGTTCTGTACCTCAACAACCAAACAACACAGAGAGGCAGAACCTTCATGGAGCTATGACAATTTACAGCAGCTGAGAGATCTGCCCCAGAATCTTTACTGCGGAGGAAATGATGTGGGAAGCAGAAAGAAAATAGTTCTCAGCTCTCCAACTCTTACCTTTCTATCTCCAGATTTTGTGCTGCTGCTCATCACCACAGCATCTGAGCAACTTCCATGGAAAATCAATAGCAACAGCGAAGTCCCTCACGGACTTCTTGAGTCCCTGGCTCCTCTCCTTATTATGCTTGGAGTAGGGTTTCTGGGTTGATTTTATTTACTTCCATTCTTGTAAGGTTGATCTGTTTCAGGGTAATTTTGATTATTGTGGCTGGGGGTTTTTTAGGTAGAAAAGAATGTTCATGTCTTGAGTATCATTCTTAGGGTGCAAAGGAATGATAACCCAGTGGTTAGGGCACCATGTCTTGGAAGACCTGGGTTCAAGTCCCTGTTCTGCCACAGGCTTGTTGTGTGACCTTGGGCAAGTCACTTAGCCTCTCTCTGTCTCAGTTCCCCATCTGCACAATGGGGACAACAGCACTGCCCTACCTCACTGGGGTGTTATGAGGATAAATACATTAAAGACTGTGAGGCGCTCAGATGCTGTAGTAACAGTTGTCTATGTAAGTTCCTTAGAGAGAAGGGTAGAAAACTGGAAGTAAAAACAATCTTGCTTAGATTTATACGGTGATATGGAAGCTATTCAAACCCAGTCCTGAAGCCACTTTCCAGGCAAAACTCCCAATGGGAACAACAAAATGTCATTTTAAAGCATCACTTTCTTCACTCTAGTTGCCTTTTTGGTAGTCCATACCCACCAGCCAGCTAGTGACACAGACACATTATCCTTCACTTACCAAAATAGCCTCCTCTGACACATTGACAAATTTGCACCAGGCACTTGGCCTGCCTTGCAGTACTTTTATTTTTGCTTAAATTAAATTAAAGGCCAAAACTCTGAACAAGAAGATTCAGTGGAACAGGCTTTAGCCAGAAGTGAGGCATTAGGTTTACTTTACTGCCCTCTAGTGGAAAGAGACAAGCAATGAGTCTGAAGTCCTGACTATTTAGCCTCACTAGAGAGAGGCAGGCAAAACTGTTTCACAGAAAAACTGGACTCCACTTCAGCAGCAGCTGTGCAAAAAGAGAGCCGCTCCCCCCGCCCCCGTGTTTTAATGTTTTAAAGCCCACCAACGGCCTGCTTCAGCCATGAAAGAGCCCTGGCCTCTCTCTGTATTCCTCTCTGCACCCTCTGTTCATCTCCCACTGGCTGACTTGCTGCCATGCCCTTTCCTGAACCCTCACCACCGTGGATGCAAGAGCTTCTGCACTGCTACCCCTGAGAGCTGAAACAGCCTCCTTGTATTTTTCCTCCTCACTGGCTCTGCATCTGTGTCCCGTTCTCCAGTGGGAACATCGTTCATCTCTTATCCGTCCCCTCTTAATTTCTCTCTCCCGCTGCTCTGATCTAGCTCGTTCATTGCGTTATTTCATTCTGTACGGTGAGGGCTGCCTTGGATGACAGACACTGCACAAAAGACAATCACACTGAGGTAGCTGAGAGTGCGTAAGGATACTCTGGTTCTATGGCCTGTGGGGTTGATGAGCTGGCTCTGGTTTTTAAAGCACAAACGGCTACTGAGGAAACGAACATATGTCTATTCGCTTTTGGGAAACAGACGACCCATCAAGCTCCTACAGCTGGAATGTGCAAGGAGGTAATGACTCACAGAGGTCTGCGGAATTGCCACTCAGTTGCAGAAATGTCTGCTCCTACCTGTTATAACTGTGAACAAGATCAAAGACCATCATGTCCGTCATGTTGACAAATTTGCACTGGACAGGCAAAAATTCTCCATCTGCTGAGCACTGTGGTGGGCTCTTTTCCCCAACTCCATGCAGAATGCGACGGTCTCGGATCTCGCAGCTCCCTGGACCTGACAGAAAACAAGTATCCACTGTCATGAATTCACCTTCCCACGAGTGCCCTTCACCTTCTCTTTGTTAAGCGAAATAGATTGGGCTCCTTGAGTCTGCCAGTATAAGGCAGGTTTTCTAATCCTTTCTAATCATGAATTGTGGACACCTGAACTGGACACAGTATTCCAGCAGTGGTTGCACCAGTGCCCAATATGCCTCCGTCAATATACGTAAATAGGAATAAAATAACCTCCGACTTGAGATTCCCCTGTTTGTGCATCCAAATATCACATTCGCACTTCTGGCCACAGTGTAGCACCTGGGAACTCATGTTCAGCTAATTAGCTCCCCCATCCCATCCCAAACTCGTTTTCAGAGACATTGCTTCCCAGGATAGAC
Organism: Lepidochelys olivacea; assembly: GCF_965140295.1. Lineage (NCBI taxonomy): Eukaryota > Metazoa > Chordata > Testudines > Cheloniidae > Lepidochelys > Lepidochelys olivacea. The sequence continues at coordinate 16,407,827 of NC_140412.1, forward strand.
TCTCCCCATCCTGTGAGTATGGCCTATGTTCTTTGTTTCCAGACGCATACATTCACATTGAGAACTATTCAAAGGCATATTGTTTGCTTCAGCCTGTAGTAGGAAGAGAGCCTGAGACATAAGCCCTTGTATCAGAGACCTGGTGTGAGGCCTGGGCTAAAGTAGTGGCCAAGCTTTGCTGATATAAAGCAAAGTTAAGTTGTGAGCAAGAGGCAGGCCCTGCTCACAGGATCTGGCAAGAACAGGGCTGATATTGCAGAAATACACATTCCTAAGTAGTGCTAGGCACTCACGTAAACACATTCCAGAAGGGCGGTACCAGAACGCCTCAATACCAAACACATTCACCAAAGATAACAGGAACTTGCTGACCCATCCTAAAGATAAGCATGATGGATAGAAATGTTTTGATTGAGCCAATAGGTATAAGGCAACAGGTGGCACCCAGATATGTCAGAGGGGCAATACGTAACTCGTTCGTATCGGTGTATAAAGAGGTATCTCAGAGGGAGTGTCTTTGGCCAGTCTAGGGGGGGAATGAAAAGTGCCGCCATTCACTGAGCTGTGCCAATTGTCATGGGCATACACATGCTAGTGTAACTGTAGACATTGATCCGGGGAGCTAGGACCGTGGTTTGTCGACAACAAACCTGGCCAGGTGCCTTCGTACCTTAACAGATCTTGTGGCCATTGGCTGGTTCGCTCGAGGTCTGCCGTGCCAGCTGTCTGCGCAGGGCTGGGGGCAGCACACAGAGAGAACACACACACACACATATGCAGCCAAACACCTGACAACACAGCCCAGTTTGCCAAGCGAACCACACCACTCTGTATCACCGACCTGATACATTATTTACCACTCTTCCAATATTTATGTCATCTGCAAACTTTATCAGTGATGATTTTTTGTTTTCTTGCAGGTCACTGATGAAAATGTTGAATAGTGGAGGGCCAAAAATAGATTTCTGTGGGACCCCCACTAGAAACACACCTGAGCAATGATGATTCCCCATTTACAATTACATTTTCAGATTTATCAATCAGCCAGATTTTAATCCATTTGATGTATGCCATGTTAATTTTATTTGTTCTCGTTTTTTAATCAAAATGTCATGTGGTATGACGTCAAAAGTCTAAGTATATTACACCAACACTAGTACCTTTATCAACCAAACTTGTAATCTCATTAAAAAAAAAGATATCAAGTTCATTTGACATGATCTATTTTCTATAAATCCTGTTAATTTGCATTAATTTTATTACCCTCCTTTAATTCTTTATTAATCAAGTCCTGTATCAGCTGCTCCATTATCTTGCCTGGGACCAATGTCAGGCTGACAGGCCTACAATTACCCATGTCATTCCATTTACCCCTTTGAAATATTGGCATAACATTAGCTTTCTTTCAGTCTTTGGGAACTTTCCCAGTGCTCCCAGGCTTATTGAAAATCAACATTAACAGTCCAGCAAGCTCCTCATCCAGCTCTTGGATTCAAGTTATCTGGACATGCTACCATCATCCCATGATTTGGAAAAGACAACCCTGAAATTTCCTGGCAGCCAAGCTTATGACCTGCCATTCATCACATACAAGCTTTTTATTTCCCTTCCTCCAAACATGAAATCAAATCCACATTTTGTTGAACTTTACTTACATTGCATTGGCTTCCCCGTCTGCCTTGTGCCGTAAATCTCCATTCCTTCAGAGTCCACACACCAGCACTGCCCCGGCCCCACATCACACTGCACTGGGTCAAACTCCCCTGAATTCAAGCACTCTGGGACGTAGGAGGTGCTGCTGCTGTTGATGTAATGACTTACCAAGATCTGCTGTTTTTGGAGCTGGCAAAAGGATAAACCTACAATACCAAAGAGGCATCATTGGCGGAAGGTGATTGCTGGGCACAAAACCATTTATTTTTCTAGAGGACATCTGAGTTTTCTCTGGGCCACATTGAGACCATGAATTTGTTCTGTCGCTCAGCCAGGTTTGCCTAGGAGAGTGATCAAATATTGCAAGAGAGCCTGGGATAAATTTCAGATTAAACTCACCATTTGTGGGGACCAGGGAAGGATTTATGGTTTTAGTTACCCAAGAGAAACACAGCAATTCTACCTGACATCAGCTGAAATCAGGCAAACCCTGCTTGGTTCAGGTGAGTTCTACTGCATGTTTTCAAGGGCAGATTATCAAACTGAGATGAGGTCAGACTAGATGATCACAGTGATCTCTTCTGGCCTTTGAATCTATGACTCACCAGCCAGCCTAAATGAGAATCGACTTGTTCATATCAGTGACATTACTTCACGTTACACCAGCCGATGGTCTGAGCTTCAAAATCCAAACTCAGGGGGTATGAAGCCATGTGAAGTGAAATTGTACCAGAAGGTTGGGAGTGACTAAAGCCACAACAATGCTGTATCATGTCAATTTCCTGCTCTTTCCCATAAGAGCCTGAGGAGGAGCAAATTTTCCTCCCAGCTGCTATTAAAGCCATAGTCACTTGGTTCCTATTAAAGACAATAGGTGTTTTGTAGTAAATTCCTCCCAGGTCCTTGCACCCAAACTGACTACTTGGGTGTGGCACTGGACGGCAGATTTAGCCCTTAGAAAGTAAATGAGTAATTGTTCCTATTAAAACAAGTAATTGATCATGGAAGTGCAAAGGAAACAGTGGGAAATCCCACATGGAGCTTACATTTGCATATGCTATTGCCACATGTTACTTGTATTTTTTTGTATGTGAAATTTTGGCACCTGCTTTTGAAAATTTATGCCCCATTTAGGCTCAAACTGTGAGGGATGGGGGCCCAAGGCCTCTGTTTCACCCCCCCCCCCACACACACACACACTTTCTCCTTGTGCCCTTGCAAGGCCACCATTGATTACACTGGGATAACTCACACAAGAAGGGACTGCTCAAGTGAGTAAAGTTTACATGATCAGATCCTGAGTAACTTAAAGAGCTTCCACTGAGGAAGATCGATAAATCACCAGGAGCCTGCTGTTGCTCTCATTGATGTCAATGGCCAAAGGCCACTTGACTTCAACGGTTGTCACACTGAGAGGCAAATAGCTTTTTTACCACCACACATGAAAAAAGTGATGACCTCTGACTTACAGGCTATTGGAACTCCAGTCTGTTTAGTGCCTGGTACCTCAATACCATTGGCATCTACACACCAGCAGGAGAGGCCATTCGTATTGCACTGCACAGTCCTAGGGAGAAGACACACATCATCATTTTCTATTGGCAACAGAACTGTCCATCAATATGAAATATACCTGTCAGCAGCGGGACAGTCACAGAACAAAGAACAATGTGACAACACAGCAATGGCGTGAGGAAGAACTGTATCCTAGAAATGGCTTCTAGACTATTCAGATCTAACTGATAGGATCTCTTTGGAATTCTCACAGGGCCCCTCCTGTCCTCATTCAGTTCAGTGCCCAGCCCGTAGTACAATAGGTCCCTAGCTGTGCAACCGCTTAACAGATCTACAATATGTTCATTTGGATTCAGGCCTGAACAGCCCCATATAGCGGGAAAGCTCAGATTCGTTTTGTGAATAATGCATTAATTTTTAATTATAGGCTTTTCTATCACTCTTGTATCTAAGCACCACACACACATTAATGATCTTACCCTAACAATGCCCCGTGAGGTCGGAGAGTGTTGTTATCCTATTTGGGAGGATGGGGAACTGAAAGACAGTGAGATTAAGGCCCAGATCTCCAAAGGTATTTAGGCGCGAACTCCCATTGATTTCAAAGGGAGTTAAGTGCCTAAATACATCTGAGGATCTGGGCCTATGTGATTTGTCCATGGTGGCACCGAAAGTTGATAGCAGAACTCTGACTGCTAGTCCTGCGCCTTAACCACAAGACTATCTTTCCTTTCTGGATCCGGATCCAGATCCACTCTGCACAGGTCAGTCTCTTCTCTAGCTCAAATCTAGGCCAGTCGAGTAATTTGAGAGTCCCAATCCAGTTGCTGGTCTCCACCTTCACTCCAAGGAAGTCGTGAACTGTGCCAGCCCTATACCTGGTACAGATTACTTCCCCCCTCCTCACGCCAGCTCAGCTATGCAGGCTAGCACATAGGGGGTGGCAAAGCTTTGGCTCCAACCCCTCCCCACCGCATTTGTGGGAGGGAAAGTAGCAACCCCATGTAGGATGCTCTCCCCCGTGTTGGAACCCACCAGGTGTGTTGTGCAAAGGACCGTCTGGCCCACCACATTTAAAACAGTCCTGTTCTTTTTTTATTAATAGTAGGGACCCCACAGATAATTGCAGACAAGAGAGAGACAGAACTCATTCAACAGAGACTGAAGCTGGAGCACAGCCCCCTTTATCCACTACGTTGGGGTTCAATCCCACTCAGCCACAGAGCTCTCTTTGCCCTCAGTGGTACAGGATTGGGTCCACAGGTGGCTGTCCTATCTTACCGGAACTGGCCATCTTCCAAGCACTGGGGGACGTAGACTTCTCCTTCCAAAAAGGCCTTTTCCCTCTGGAGCTCACAGGGGCGGAGAGGCTGGGACTCAGCCTGGTACTCTGCATGCAATAAACAGGGAAGGAGATCACTGAGATTTCTCTACCTTCCTGTTAGATCCTGAGCCTGGCTCAGCATCATCTCCAACAGTATAGTCTCTGCTGCCATTTTGAGTCTGGTTTTAAACACCACAGTGGGGTTTCCCCTTCTTTGGTGAGATTATTCCACAGTCTAACAGACCTCACAGTGAGGAGATTGTACCAGCTATTCCCAACTCCTAATGATCAAAAACCACGAGCTAGTCTCCCCCCCCCCCCCCGCCCGACAAAAATCATGAGATTATCTTAAAAGAATGAACTCTGAGAAATAATCCATTGGGGGTCATGTTTGCCTGATGGCTGCCCACTTGGCCAACACAGCAGGGATTGAATCAGAGGCCACCAGAGCTAAAAATCATGAGCTGCCACAGTTTGACCGAAAGAACCAAGCCTCTAAGACTTGGGGCAGTATCAGCTCACATCTGCTGTGGATTAGCACAGCAGGGGGCAGGTAATAGACACTCACCAGTAGGCGATATTTATTTACCTTCCAGGGTCACGTTTTTGAGCCTCTCTCTGTAACCATGAAGGCGAGAAACTTTTTTTTTTTTTTTTAAATAATGCAAGTTGAGATTCTGGTGTACTCACATTAATGCACCAGAGATCACGAGTCTCATCGTAAAATGGAATTATGGTTAATCAATATGAATAACTGGGGTGCCTAAATTTGAGGGCATCCTCCAGGATCCTTTGTACTTCGCCCCCCCCCCCCATACTTTTCACCCAAGCAACTGTGCTGGCCAGTCAGTCCTTCCAGCAGCTTCTTTTGGAGTCATCAGCCCATGTCACACCTCCCTGAGACAGGTGCGTGCTGACATCACAGAATCGGAGCTTTTGCTGGCCCCAGGAGCGTGGGCCGTAGCTTGGAATCCAAGCTCCAAGCCCTGGCAGCGCAGTGACCATTGAGTCAGTGGCACATCTCTTTGGTAAATAAGATCAGTCTTGTTTCATGGTGTATTGCCCAGCACAATGGGGCCCTGCTCAAATTCTGAGCCGGTAGGTGCTGCCATAATACGAATAATCAATAATAGGGGAGTATCAGTGCCAAGTTCCCAGGCAGAGGCAAGCGCAGCGTGGCTCCAGCCTGACACACATAAGGGACAAGAGGGGATAAAGGTAAACTTACCGAATATATTGGCTGATGCTGTGCTAATAAAGAAAAAAAGGGTGCTGAGAAGTACGGGGCCCATCTTTCAATGCAGGAGCTATGATCCCTTCTTATGCTGAGGGATCAAGACCCTGCACGCTCTGCACTGGCTTCTGGCAGACTTTTATAGCAGCCATTGTTTGAACAGATTCACTTATGAGCTGGTAGACTGGGCACTAAATAGGGTGACTGACGCAGGTTATATTTCTAAGAAAATCTTGAGGGCCTCATTCACCTGGAACGTCCCCAGTGGATTTCTTCGTCAGTCAGCTCTCCTCTCCTCTCCAGGGAGCACTTGTACACCTAGTCACCTGAAAGGAGAAGAAGCAGAACAAACAGCCAACATACAATGGAGGAGACTGGAGGGCTTAATTTAACCCACGTGCAAAAGCATAATCAAAGCACAAAAGGACCTAGACTTTGCCAAGTGGGAGCTTAGAGTGTCACCTGCTATATATTGTGTGCATCTGAACTAAATCATATAGGCTGTGGCTAACTCAGATGAATGGATGGTGCTAGGCATGTTGCTGGCAGGCAATAAGTGATAAATGTTGCCGCACAGCAAGGGATAATATTTTTCATCCCAGCTGGAAAATGTTTGGCTCCAGACCAGATGAAGTTTACTTTCTTTTTGGGACTATACCTGTGTGTCTTCACAAAATGGTTCAGTGTCATTACAGTACAGATCTGCATCTGAAAGACAACCAGACACATAACCAACACACTCTGTCTGCTGTGTTACTACAGTTACATAACTAAAGCTAACCACCCTTTATCTGTCTTGTCTAGTTAGAACATGAGCTCTCTGCAGTGGGGACTGTTCTTACTATGTGACTGCATGGCGCCTAGCACCACGGGGTCCAGTGAGAGTCGGGGCCTGCATGCACTATTGCACTACAAAAACCACAGAATCAGGTTACTTGGCTGCTCTTCTTTCCACTGCCACATGCTTGCTGACCTTGGGCAAGTCACTTAACTTCTCTGTTGCCCCAGTTTTGCTATCTATAAAATAGGAATAATAATACTTAGCTACTTCACAGGGATGACATGAGGCCTCTCTTATTAATACCTGTGAAATATTATGAGATCCTGGCATTGAAATCCCCCTAATGTGTAAATCATCATTAAAATCTGAGGACTTGCCTGTGTAATGCTTACTTCATTGGCAAGCTCTTGCTTAAGTAATTCCACTGGGACTTGTGTGAGCAGTGCTGACTTTTGGGAAGAAAGGTGGCACAGCTGGCTCATAATCAATATCAGGAGAGGAATTAAGTGGCACAGGCAAGGAGGCAATGATGTGTTTTATGATGAGATTTGAAAAGAGATGGAGACAAAGAAGATGAGCCATGGAAAGAGTTGCAGAGGAGAAGGCTCTTGCACTAGCCGGGGTGAAGATTGTATGTAAAGCAATTAAAAGGAGACCAGGGCTAACAGATGAAGGAATAAGGAGGGGAGGAGAGAGGCAAGGCTGTGGAGGGTTTTAAAAGCAAGAAATGTAGTTTTGAAAGGGAATCTGAAATGAATAAATACCCAGTGGACAAGTATGAGGAAGGGTGGAAGGGGTTGTACCTATGAGAATGGGGGGCAGGTTGGTGAAGGCATTTCCAGAATTGAGGGTGAACTACCTCAGGAAGTGACTTTGTACAGCTTGTGCATTTTGGTAGCTTCAATGAATTTTATCCAAAGAAAGTGGTGTTATTACCTTCTGTGCCCAAGACCAGGACATGAGGGCCAAGACCTGCTGTCACTTCTGCGATACAGAAAAAAGCTTCTATTGTCTGTACAATAGAAATGCCAGCAGGTCCTGGCTTTTGGGATTAGAAAGCCTTGTAAAAGCTGACTATAGAACATACCTAGCTGAACCATCCAGGATCACTGATACTGCTATTACTTTTAGTTCCTCAAAACATCCCCTGCGCCATCCCAGTTCAGCTTGGTGAGTTCAAGCTTGACTTGGTGAGTTCTGGCATTCAGCACCACTTGAGCAGAGCTAGATCTGCGTCAAAGCCCAGACATGAATCTTGGTACAGGCATGTTCAATGGGATGCAACAGCTTCTTGGGGCGGGTGAAAGTAGTTTACAGAGCAATTTGTGCAATCCACATTCTTCAAAAATGGTTAGAAGCATTTGAAGTCTATGGCCAGCCTGAAATTCAAAACAAATGAATCCCAGCAAATAACATGATAAAAAATGGAGACAGGATGGACTGGTCCACAATATTGTCATCACCTCAGCCCTATCTCCACTGAAGATGGAAGTACCCCTTAATTTAGTGTAGAAATGATTGGGGGCAGGGGCTGGGAAAGGTGCTCTGTTCACTGTTTAGACGACCATATTGGCAGACTTCATTCCACGCAGTAATGATTTAGAGATCATTAAACTACCCCTGGAAACAGTTTCTTAGACTTCCAATAACTATTTGCAATGACTAAATAAATATAGTGTCTCTTAAACTCTAGACTATGAGCTTTGTTGGGCATTCTCTACTGGGCTTGGGGAAGAAAGGGAATGGAAGGTGCATTGATAAGGTGACTTCCTAAAACCATGAAAACTTTAGGGATAAATGACCTGATTTTCCATGCAGCCTCAAGTCTCCACTTGTGCACACACAGTTTTTCCACACACTTTCCCAGCACCAACATGTCTGTGCAGTTGTGATGGTGTCTGCATGCACAAGGCTCCATTGGATAAAAGATTTTTGTGCTGTATACCAGCAGTGTACAAAATGAGGCCTCGATCTGATTACATGAGCCAAACAAAATGGGAGACTCCAGTGTGGCTCATGGAGAACTTTGGATTTTCAGTGCCAAATGGCCAACTTTGTCAAGTGATGCATATACAGTGTCTGTTTTTTTAAAAATGCCATCGCTTTTCCAAGTCTATGAAACCAAACAAACATATTTATAACTGAGGGAACAGTCCTCATCCCATTCTGATGAGTCCAGAGAAAGTAAAATCATAGACTGATGTTACTGAGTACCACCTTTAAAGCTCACAAAAAAGAGGAGTGGAAAGATGCATATTATAGCGTACTGTAACAGGCTCGGGGAGAGTTATTTCTGAGCTTGAATCACTTTTCCCAGGTTTGGTTCCACGTTGATTTTTGTTTCTGGCTGTGTTTTTTTTAAAATTAAGATTTCCAATTAATCAAGTTATATAAATTACAGATGATTTCTTTGTCACTATATTTCTAAACAGCCGTTTTAAATTTTAAATACAGTACAGTACTGTATTGCATAATGTAATGTTCATTTATAAGGCAATTAAAGTTAAACATGAAGCATCGGAAGCAATAGTAGCCTTTCTGTACATTGTAAAAGTTCCCATTTTACAACAAACCTTTGAAGAGAGACCATCTCTTACAAGCAACCACTTTTGCAAACTCCCATGAGTGGTTGCTCTTGGTAGGTTTTACTGTACTACAATCCTCAGGAGATTAGATCTTGTATGCCACAGGCAGAGAATGGGAGGGACCGAGGTGCACCAATGTGTGAGGCCCTTGCAATACAAGGTAATTTAGCAAAGCTTTTGATATGGTCTCCCACAGTATTCTTTCCAGCAAGTTAAAGTAGTATGGATTGGATGAATGGACTGTAAGGTGGATAGAAAGGTGGCTAGAAAGTCTGGCTCAATGGGTAGTGATCAAAAGCTCGATGTCTAGTAGGCAGCCAGTATCAAGTGGAGTGGCCCAGGGGTCGGTCCTGGAGCCAGTTTTATTCAACATCTTCATTAATGATCTGGATGATAGGATGGATTGCACCCTCAGCAAGTTCACGGATGACACTTAGCTGTGGGGAGAGGTAAATACATTGGAGGGTAGGGATAGGGTCCAGAGTGACCTAGACAAATTGGAGGATTGGGCCAAAAGAAATCTGATAAGGTTCAACAAGGACAAGTGCAGAGTCCTGCACTTAGGAAGGAAGAATCCCATGCACCGTTACAGGCTGCAGACCAACTGTCTAAGCAGCAGTTCTGCAGAAAAGGACCTGGGGATTACAGTGGATGGGAAGCTGGATATAAGTCAGTAGTGTGCCCTTGTTGCCAAGAAGACTAACGGCATATCAGGCTGCATACGTAGGAGCATTGCCAGGAGATCAAGGGAAGTGATTATTCCCCTCTATTCGGCACTGGTGAGGCCACAACTGGAATATTGTGTCCAGTTTTGGGCCCCCCATTACAGAAAGGATGTCAACAAATTGGAGAGAGTTCAGCGGAGAGCAACAAAAATTATTAGGGGGCTGCAGCACAAGACTTACAAGGAGAGGCTGAGGGAACTGGGCTTATTTAGTTTGCAGAAGAGTGAGGGGGATCTGAGAGCAGCCTTCAACTACCTGAAGAGGATGGAGCTAGGCTGTTCTCAGTGGTGGGAGATGACAGAACAAAGAGCAATGGTCTCAATCTGCAGTGGGGGAGGTCTAGGTTGGATAGTAGGAAAAACTATTTAACTAGGAGGGTAGTGGTAAGGCACTGGAATGAGTTACCTCGGGAGGTGGTAGAATTTCCATCTTTAGAGGTTTTTAAGGCCCGGCTTGACGAAGCCCTGGCTGGGATGATTTAGTTAGGGTTGGTCCTGCTTTGACCAGGGGGTTGTACTAGATGACCTCCTGAGGTCTCTTCCAACCCTAATCTTCTATGATTCTATGAACTGAGACATACCCAGATGATCCTAGCAACTAACCCCACATACTGTGCTAGAGGAAAGTGAAAAAACTCCAAAAGGTCCCTGCCAATCTGACCTTCCCAACACCACATATGGCAATCAGTTAGAACCTGAGCATGTCAGCATGAACCAGCCAGCCAAGCATCTCCAGCCATGACCATCTCTGATGCTTCAAAGGAGAGAGATAGGAATAACGGCTTTCCTCTCATGTATCCATTTGGTGACCCTGTGCAGTTTTTCAGATTGCCATTGTATGCATCTTTTAGCTATTACAAAAGCTAAATGTATAGAACTGTATGTATTCACACCCCTGGGTGTATGTCTGAAAGATGAAGGAAGCAGAATCCACTGGAGTTTCAACCCAAATGGGAGCGTATTAAGGAAACAGGCCAGACATTCATTCATTTCAATAATGGTGCAGCTGCTTACAGTAGGGTCTGAATTTGGCCCAGCCACACTATCTTTCATATTTGAAAGGCCACTTCATTTGAAGGTACCCTCCCATTTTACATCTCTGACAAATTTGGTTGAAAGGAGGCAAGTATTAGAAAGGTTAAGTAGACTTGTTGCAAAGTGCTGTAACAGAAATCAATGTCTTGTCTTTCTGAATGTAATCAAACGAATAATGTGTACACAAAACTAGTTGACAGGCTTTATACAATTAAGACACAGTTCCTTAATGCTCCAAAGTATATAAAGCATAGATCAGCTTGTTGAAACTGTTAGTTCACCAAAAGGGAGCCCAAGCACTTAACCAATCTCAATAGGCCTTTATTGTGAGTATATTAAAATGCAATCAACATTATTGCTATTATAAAACAAACTGTAAAAGAAAATACCTTGCTTCTCTCATGGAAGATTAAGCCATTCAGTGCTGCCTCTCTCAGACTTTTCAGTGACAATGCATTGAGAGGCACTAACAGAATGGAGACGGTTGTGAGCAAGTCCGAAAAAGACTGAGTAGCTGTTTAATCGCTTAATTTGCATTAGACTAGATTTTATTTAATCAACCAATCGCTAGAAAACGGTGTTAACTCATCTACTGTTAATAGCATCCCAAATGCACGTACACACAGTCTTGATTATATGGCATGTTTTGGAAGTTCATTATATTAATGTTTTCTGCACTATTCATTTTCTCCATGTACATTTCATATTTTTCCAGTAGTTATGAGTTGCCCAGGCTGGTGCAGAACGTCTTCCAGAGAAACATGCTTTTCTTTATTCTAGTGTATTTTCACCATTGTCAAGTGTTCCATACCTATTCTCCAAGTATAACAAATACACACAGTGTATATAATGCTTATTGCTAAAGACACCACCCCCATCCCCAGTGCTTGGGACACCACATAACAAAACCATTTTTAAATATACATGAAAGCATTGTAACAAAAAGCACCCTTGTTAAAGTGATTACATGGTGACTCAATACAAAAGAAAAAAGATAAAATACAGGAGCAATGGTCATCCCCAAAATTAATAAAAACCTCGACTTTAACAAATGCTCTCTAAAAGGAGGGAATGTCCTGAAAGATTTCACAAGGCATAAGGTGCGGGTGAGGTAGAAAAGAAGTTCCACGCTTGGGACTCACCCCAGCAAAGGTACATTGTGGTGTGAGGGTAGGATCACTACAGGCAACTGTGACAGAACTTATATACCCATCAGGACCTGCAATAAAGTTAAGGCTGTCCAGCATTTCCATTATAAAGACCTGATTTTCAGCTGCTTATAACTGCAAACTTTAACCATCCAGGCTGAAATTCTCCAAGCCAGGATCTGTCTGCCTCAGGCTGATTTTTTTAAATGTTTCATCAAACTAGTTCTTGTTTCTGTGATCAAGGTTACATGAAATGACATTGTTTTGCTCATGCTAAAAAATTCTTATAGCAGTTTAGCTGAGAAGCTCTAGAGCAGTGGTGGGCAACCTGCGGCCCGGCTGCCGCTTCCCGCAGCTCCCATTGGCCGGGAACAGCAAACTGCAGCCACTGGGAGCTGCGGGCGGCCGTGCCTGCGGATAGTCGATGTAAACCAACTGTCTTGCAGCCCGCCAGCGGATTACCCTGATGGGCCGCAGGTTGCCCACCACTGCCCTAGAGCCTCTATGCCTTGGAGCAAGGGCTAGGAATTTGGCATGGGGGGGGGGGTCAGAAAGATGTTTAGTGCAGTGAAAATCCACCCAAATTTGGCCAAATTACAAGCCTCTGAAAGTCACCTGTGCACATGCTCAGCAGAGATTTGTTAGAGACCTACCGAACAATAATCTCAGAAGATTCTGTTTACACTGCATATTCCACCTTCACGGAGCTCACCGAGCATGCTCCAGCCCAAGGCTGCAGGGGCGGAGCAGAACTTTCCCTACAATTGCCTCACACCTCCCCCTCCACCAGCCAGAGGCTGATGGAGCAGCAGAACAAAGCATGGAAACCTTCTCTCCAGTGTTTAAATGGTTTCCCAGGTGACACCCAGGCAACAGGAGGAGGACACAGCCTAACGCAACTGCACAAGGCTGAGGAGCAGAGGGGTGGCGGGGGGAAGCGGAGGGGAAACAGGTGTAAGCTAGAGGATGGACAGGAGCCGAGAAACAAGATAACAAGGGGAGATGCTAGCAGATAAGCAAAAAGGGTCAAGCTGGGAAGTGGGAGAAAGGGGCACAAGAGTCTGTATCCACTTGAGAATGCTCCCCTCTGAAGTGTAAAACAAAACATAGGGACTTTGAGTCTCAACATTCACTGTCTAGCAAAAATCCGTGAAACCCACTTGCAAAGTCTCTCATCTTCCTTAGCGGTTGGTCCAGAGAGGATAATAGCCAACTACTATTACTAGTTACTCTATGAGCTCAAGTGGCAGAAGTCTGCTGTGGATTTAAAGGTTCCAACACTGCTGAGTAGCCCTGTGTGTTGTCACAGTATGGCTTCGTATGATGGAATTCCTTTTTGTTTTCTTTTCCCTTGTTTGCTTTTTAAAAAAAACCCTTAAATTAAGTTAAAAAACTACATTAAAAAAACCCACTGTAAACGACTGCAAAGTCAAGCATCCTGAAGTTAGGAAATAAGCTTGTGCAACCTTAATTTGGTCCCTTTGTGCACATGCATTGTGATACAGTCTTTAGTTACAGCATCACATACTATTCCCCCCCACCACTTCTGCCTCATTCAGTGCACAGTGTAAATGGTGCTTTGGGAATGAATCAGAGTTGTGTAGTGAATGAGGCAGTTGATTGTAAGATGCCTGCCTCATTTTTTGAGGAGGGCATGTGGTGAAAGAGGCAAAGAACTGCAGGATGAGAAAGGATAGTTGTCATAAATATAAAGGGAAGGGTAACTATCTTTCTGTCCACAGTGCTATAAAATCCCTCTTGGCCAGAGGCAAAACCCTTTCACCTGTAAAGGGTTAAGAAGCTAAGATAACCTCACTGGCACCTGACCAAAATGACCAATGAGGAGACAAGATACTTTCAAAGCTGTGGGGGAGGAGGAAACAAAGGGTCTGGCTGTCTGTGTGATGCTTTTGCCAGGAACAGATCAGGAATGCAACTCAGAACTCCTGTAAAAAGTTAGTGAGTAATCTAGCTAGAAATGTGTTAGATTTCCTTTTGTTTAAATGGCTGGTAAAATAGCTGTGCTGAATGGAATGTATATTCCTGTTTTTGTGTCTTTTTGTAACTTAAGGTTTTGCCTAGGATTCCCTGTGTTTTGAATCTGATTACCCTGTAAGGTATTTACCATCCTGATTTTACAGAGGTGATTCTTTTATCTTTTCTTTAATTAAAATTCTTCTTTTAAGAACCTGACTGATTTTTCATTGTGCTTAAGATCCAAAGGTTTGGGTCTGTGTTCACCTGTGCAAATTGGTGAGGATTTTTATCAAGCATTCCCCAGGAAAGGGGGTATAGGGCTTGGGGGGATATTTTGAGGGAAGATGTCTCCAAGTGGGCTCTTTCCCTGTTCTTTGTTTAACACGCTTGGTGGTGGCAGTATAGGGTTCAAGGACAAGGCAAAGTTTGTATCTTGGGGAAGTTTTTAACCTAAGCTGGTAAGAATAAGCTCAGGGGGTCTTTCATGCGGTCCCCATATCTGTACCCTAGAGTTCAGAGTGGGGAAGGAACCTTGACAATAGTCTTATGATCAAGACAACTGGATAACATTCTGAGACTTGGAACCGATCCCTGCTTTGCCACAGAGTTCCTATGTCATTTAGACCAAAATTCATAGGTGGCCACTAATTGTGTTTCTCTTTTTTTAGGTGCCCAACAGGGAACATCTGGGGCCAGATCTGCAGAAGTGCCGAGCACTTACAACCATAACTGAAGTCAGTGTGTCCACTGAACATATAAAGTGCTATAAAAATGCTCTGAAAAAAATCAGGTCCCAAGTGTTTCACAAGTTGGGCGCCTGACAATTCTGGCCTTAATCTCTCTATTAGTCAGTTTCCCATCTTTAAAGTGGAGTTGATGATACCAAGTTACCTTAAAGTTTGTGAAGCATTCACAGTGATGTGTGTCATAGAAAAGCCCATGAAGAAATGAATAATTTTGTATGCAGTGCATGGTTTAAATGGTATGTGGTAAATATTATGCATTTGGCTACCAAATGAATGAGGGTAAACAGAAATATTGAAAAGTTACTCATTCAGGGGGCCCTACCTATTCTGTGCACTGAAAGAGGCAGGGTCCTGTGGGGGTTAAAAAAAAGTGACACCTTGCAAGTTAAAAGACTAACACAATGCATATGGCAGAAGGCTGAATTGCATAGGCAACCTTAATTCAGACATTGCCTAACTTTTGATAACTTAACTTTGAAATCATACAATACTTTACAGTAGTTTTTTATATGTAATATATATTTAAAAGTGTAGGCCCTGTCTACACCAGTGACCACCTCCTAGTACCTGCATCTGAGACTACCGGGTCCTCAGCTCATACAACAGCCACCTTTTAGGGATAATATTCTCACATCTCATTGTAACTTTGCTGTGATGGGCCCAAAGCAAGGAACCTCCTTCCTACAACTTGAAACTTCAGTCCATCTCTCCGTTCATTACATTTACAGTTATATGGTATCTCACACATGCATACACACATTGTATAACATAGCACCAGTATGTACTGTATATATTATGTAAATACTATATACTTTGTTTCAAATTGTGTATTAAGATTTACATTTATTCTATACAGTACACACAGTACCACATTTAAGGATATGCAGCAAGTGAATAATATATAACAGTATCTTGCATATCCAAAGAGCAAGTAGATCACTTTCAACAGCTGTTAATACTGTGAAATGTGTCTTAAGTAGTCATTTAAGCATCAAATTATCCTGTATAAAACATCAGGGTATTTTGTTAAATATTGTAGTGGTTGCCATAAAAAAAAAAAAATCAACATTCCTTGACATATTCCTCAGTTACTGTATTTCCTCTTTAAATTATGGAGATGCCAATCCCTGCTACATAATTAAGATTGAGTTGAGTTTTGGAATTAATACAGAGCTGTAATATTGCCAATACAATGGTGTGGTAACTGCTGTTGAAGAGACCTTTTAAATAGGTATCATTCTATAACGGACATTGACACATTTGGTTTAGAGTTAAAATATTAATAGCATTAACTTACTTCAGACATGACAGATAAATTAGAGACTTTAGTGTAGGCATTTTTCAATAAGCACCCGGGCATGCTACTTTCTCTCTCAATGATGGTTTTATGATGAAAGTTCAAAGCACTAGTTTCAACATCTTTTGTACACAATCCATTTTTGGCACACTTTTCGATTATCTGAATCCTCAACAGGCATTCAAAAATTCAAGTTTTTTATGGTCTGTACATTATTTTAATCACTTTTTTACATTTCTGTATAGGACAGGAAGAAAAGTGGAAAATGTAGAGTATGCAGAATAGTTTTAATAAACAGTTTTACATACAGTACCTTACATATAGAACAGTGTGTTTGCAAATTTAAATAATTTTTGAATGTACAGTGGCTTGTACTCTTATCAAAAGGTAAATTCAAGTTTACTGTCTATCGGTTCTAAAATGCATTTATACAGAAAACTAGAACTGATAAACAGTTGTGAGGCATAAAATGTTCAAGTATCTTATGTCATCAATTAAATAGCCTCCTTTTAACAGTCATATTTTACAAATTCCAAAACCTGTACATACATTATTTTCAATTTTATAAACTGCTTGTTAAAAGGTAACATTTCATGTTAACCACCAGTTCTTATAGTCTATAGTAATAAAACTAGACATGTGTAGATATAAATATGTATATAGTATGTACATATGAATGTGTGTGTATATACACATATACCTACACATACATATGTAGCACTGGGTGCAGTGACAACTTACATGAGCACAGGCAAAGAGAAGGTCCTGAGCTCAAAATCCAGCAAGAGCTAACAGAGCAACTAGGTTGCCTTTGGTTTCATGATGTTTTACTCACTTATGACTGAAGCTAAAAGTTTTATAAAAACATCCTAGATAATGTATCTTTGCGATATTCAATCTAGTGGTTTAATAATTCACAGCCACAAACAAGCAGTTTTGCTGCTTTTGTCATTCCTCATCCCAGATGAGGTTGGTAAAGATTCAGAGGGCTAACACCAAGCTGAACTACCCAGGACAAAATGTACTTGGAATCCTGAATACTGCAATAGAACGTAAAAAAATATAAACTAGATACAATTTTGGATGGATTGCTGGCACCAGGTAGAACTTTGAACAAAACTCTCCATGTATTTCACTATCTTCAAACTGTCATCCCAGTGGTTTTAGTATTATTTGGCACATCTGACCACTGTTTGCCACTTACGTTTTTAAAAGAGCCTAAGGGTGCTGTAATGAGGATTTCCATTAAAAAAATATTTATAAGGAGACCACCACATCCTGTTTCTTTCAAAAGTGAAGCAAATGTTTTCATTTTCCCAAATAACACTAATTAGATAAGAAGTAGTTCATGGACTGCAAAAGATCAGTTACCTGCCTAAAACTTTGGGGGTGGACCAACTGTAGAGAGGCTATGGATCTCTCTGTGTCTGTATTTTCACTAGCAATGGGAGAAAAAATAATTACGATTGTACATTTTTCCCACTGACATTTGAGAGTTTGGCTCTTTCTGCTACTGACTATAAAATTATAGCATTTTCCATTGCAGAGATTTCTTGAATCTTCTTGTATGACCTGAAGGAGAAATTCTGTCACTTCACATGTCTTATTTATCATATTGTAGACCATGTCAATGTTCCTCAATATGTGACATTGTAATTTGCATCTTGAATACAGAGTATTTAGCTTTTCAGTGTTAATTTCCTTACTCTAGATTTCCTTTCTTTTCTCCAAAGCTTCAGGCTAAAAATGTAATCAGCCCAGAACTAGACAAATATCCAGCTTTTTGCTGTCCTCCTGCCAGTCTTGTGGCTGATAAGAAAATTCTCTGTAGAGAGCCTATTTTTATTCCTTTATTCTTCCTTTTGTCATACAGAGCACAGCGTGGCTATTTGCTGTACTTTCCCCATGTCAATTAAGAGCTGTTTGATACGTCGCTTGAGTTGAGGCAGTCTTGCAAGAGGATCGGGTGGTTCCAGCTCTCCAGTGAAGTCAAGCCAGCTTTCTAAAACTAAATTGAGAAAAATGTAAAAAAGAGTTTGATTAGAAAGGGATCTTCGGAAAAAGAGTGCTCAATCCTCCAAAGCTAGGTGTGTTGAAATGCAGTAAGGGTCATATCTTAGTGCCCTTGAAGTCAGTGGCAAAATACTCGAGGACTTCAACCTGACTAGGATTTGGTCCTAACTTGTCAACCCAAATTTAAATGGCTATTGTGCCCCACCCATGGCTCCATGCAAATCAGGTGTGTGACTGCCAATGATGCACCTCAGAATATTTCATGGCCAAACTCACTGCCCCAATGAAGAGCAGCCTATCATAAAAATTCAGAATACTTACACTATTTGTTGCTAGAGACATTCTGTATTTGAGTTTTTAGGTTCATACCCTTTCCAAATCTACTTCTTCTGTATGCTATTGAACATGGACCAACAACTATTCTTGTAAATGCTGTCAACTTGCCAAGCCCGAGGGCAGCAGGTAATTTGCATAAAATGGAGCATGCCTCTGCCATATGCGTCATTAATATGAAGGTGCAACTTACAGATACTCAGATCGTTATTTAAATGAAGACATTTTCTGAAGAATCAAATAATTCAGTGCTCCATGGAAATTTTCATTCTTTTACGCAGTTTAAAGTGTTCCCCTTATTAATCATTCCAATTACCTTGATAGCTAAATTCCAGTAATATAAAAGTATGTTAGGACAAATTAGCCAACAATGTGTTGATGATACACATACAAAGAAAAGACTCCAGCTCACTGTCTCAGCTGTCACGATTCTGCACTAGTAAAAACTCAACAGGAATAAAAGGTTGTGAAGACTCACTTCTGTCACTAACTTTAAAACTTCAAAAACAGACTCCAATGAGAGACTGCTGAATTGCAATTAATTTGCAAACTGGATACAATTAACTTAGGCTTGAATAGAGACTGGGAGTGGATGGGTCATTACACAAAGTAAAACTATTTCCTCATGTTTATTTCCCCACTCCCCACCATTCCTCAGATGTTCTTGTCAACTGCTGGAAATGGCCCACCTTGATTATCACTACGAAAGGTCTTTTCCCCCCTGCTCTCCTGCTGGTAATAGCCATCTTAAATGATCACTCTCCTTACAGTGTGTATGGTAACACCCATTGTTTCATGGTCTCTATGTATATAAATCTCCCCACTGTATTTTCCACTGACTGCATCCGATGAAGTGAGCTGTAGCTCACGAAAACTTATGCTCAAATAAATTTGCTAGTCTCTAAGGTGCCACAAGTACTCCTTTTCTTTTTGCGAATACAGACTAACACAGCTGCTACTCTGAAAACTAACTTTAACGTATCACTAAACAAAAACAGGGAGCAGGTGATATAAGACAGTCACTTTCAGAGTGGAATCTAATTTCTGAGTGAATTTCAGTGCTCATAAAAAAGAGGGATGGCAAGAGTCTAATCCCATTTTTCTAGAAACATAGTCAAAGTACATGCAATCTGATCATAAACATTCCATCAGGGCTAACATTATTTTGTTTTAGATAAGAAATAATTAAGGACACAATAACTACACTTTGTTCAAACTCTCTTCATTTGTGAAGTGAGTCTCTACATGTGAAAACTAGGGCTGTGAAGCGATTAAAAAAAATTAATAGCGATTAATCACAGTTTTAATCGCACTGTTAAATAATACTGGAATACCATTTATTTAAATTTTTAGATGTTTTCTATATTTTCAAATATAGGCTATGGGCTCAGAGCTTCAGACCCTGCTGCTGCGCCCAGAGGTATGCAATTAACATGTTAAAAAATAATGAACACGTTAATTTTGTTTTCAGTCAACTTCAGGCGTTAACTGCAATTAATTTATAGCCCTAGTGAAAACTGAATGCATTCATCTATTACAACACTTAGTTCTACTGCATTATCTTTGTGTAAATTTGTTGTTATGAAGCCTGGTCTGCCTCCTTAATCCAGGCTATTACCAGTTTGTTTCTAAACCAATACACAGTAAACCACAGCTGAAGATGAAGACTTCTTTCCTCTTCCTCAGGTAACTGATCGATACTATTGTCCAAACAAATGCTATCAACTTCAGGAGATGCTGCAGATTAGTAGGCAGAGCATGGGAGCAGGAGCCTGCTATTTCATGGTCTCACTGCGTGGCCTTGGGCAAGTCATGTTGGCCCAGGTTTTTGAATTATTGTTAATGCTGCATGCCTGGGCTTGACTTCAGACATTCTGAATACTCATTACCTCAGTAGATGTTGCAGACGCGCAATATCTCTGAAAAATCAGACTCTGGGTGTCCCAGAACACCCAAAATTATAAACACCTTTAAAAATTTGGGCCTTAATCACTGTGTTAGTCATCTACACGACAGAGGTAATGGAGACTTCTTCTTGTTCATTTAATGCTTTGAATGTTCAAAGCTCTATACAGATTAATGTCAATACTTCGTAACAATGTAATTACCATCAACTTCTTTTTCAATAAGGTCCATTCTGCTGGTGACTTCATTCTGTACATTCTCTATGTGGGTAAGGAGATTTAGCTGCCATTGAAGATGGGAATCCACTTGTTCTTCTGATCCTTTTTTTTCATTACAAGCACACACCACATTCTCTTCAACAGTGTTCTTCTCCATAGGACCAACAAAAAACAACAAAGTTAGCCCTTAATAAATGATTTATTTTCAATTTCAATCCACTTGGATTCTGGTTTTGATTATAATACTTGGTACAAATGCCCTGAATGATGGAGTTTTTAATTGTACCACTATTTCACAAAAACATAAACATGCATATCGGTATGCAGTTTTTAAGAACATTAGTGGACAATAAGAGCAATAAAAATGTCAAACAAATGAGTACATCTAGCTTTCAGGATTCCCACAGACACAGAAGAGTGTTAGCAGAAAGCACCGGGGGGGAGGCAGTGTTACGTTCACAAGATCTTGTACTCAGTTTAGTGCAATAGGAGTGGCCCACGTCTCACCACTCTGCTACATAAACTTCTAACTCTTAATT
The DNA here is from genome assembly GCF_965140295.1 of Lepidochelys olivacea. Lineage (NCBI taxonomy): Eukaryota > Metazoa > Chordata > Testudines > Cheloniidae > Lepidochelys > Lepidochelys olivacea. The sequence goes on from NC_140412.1 coordinate 16,428,854, forward strand.
CATGAAGTGCTGAATGCACCAGTGAACCATTATCCAATTCAAGCAAGAGTCCAGGATTTTTTTGTGTTTGCTGTCCAACAGAGGATGAAGTGAAAATACAAAAATGGAATTATATCTAAAATCCCAAAGTTTGTCTGTTAAATTAATTTCAAAGTTCATAGCATACTGACAGACAGATTTAAGACAAAAGTACATTCCTTCTTCAGACTGCTGTCATCTTGTGTAACTTGCTACCATGGCTAGATCACATGGCTGGAGTATTAAAAGGGGCCACATAATTGTGTGACCAGTAACACGTATAGCTATGAGAACTAAAAGCAAATCTAATCATTTTCTTCCCATGTGTATTATTCCATAATGTGCCAGGTACATTCCTGTGAACTCTCAAGTAATAGCTATGACCAAAGACAAGATACCCGATTTAACAGCTCAAAGGCATGAGCTAGAAGAGCAATTCCCATAAATTTATATAAACAGTTGATTTTAACTGTAGAATCTGATAATCCCACTTATGCTGAAGCTGTCTGACCATCGGTGATTATTGCATTTCAGACAGAAACTCAACGACAGTATTAGTTTGACAGTACACTTGTTAGTCACTATCAGTGCAAGCCAGCTGCCACAGAAAAGAGTGAACAGTGTTATAAATATATTGATAGAACTGTTTGAGAAACCCACATTCTTGAGACTATTTTGCATCTGAAAAGTTTTTTTCCTGCAAAAGTGGCCTGAAATGATTAAACAAAAATGTTCTCTTCCTGTTTTTCTGAAGCTTTAGAAATAGGAATCCCACCAAATCTGGACTTTCCTGCTTTTGCTGGTCTATGGGTGGGTCCTGGAGATGACATACTGGGATTAACACTTGCAAGGGGGACAAGCTATTTAAGATTATGGACATTGTTGGCATAAGAACAAATGAGGGGGACCTATATGACACGTGAGATCAGGAAGCGCATTCTAACAGTAAGGGGCAGTGCAGAAGAAACATTTGGTGGAGAAGGACACAAAAGGAACATGATGGAAGTGTGCAGGGTGGGGTGGGGTTGTGTAAAGGCTTAAGAGTCAGGAGTGAGGAAACAATGTTAGGGGTGTCCATAAATGACAGAACATGTTTTGGTGAGACATGGTGGATGAGGTAATATCTTTAATTGGACCAACTTCTGTTGGTCAAAAAGACAAACTTTCGAGCTACACAGGGCTCTTCATTTTCTGGTAATTTTCAAGACCTCCTCCAGCCCCCTGTAACACTTTGTAACACTGAAACAAACATGCAAAATTAAGGACACACCCACCCTCTAATGTGTTTTGTAAATTTACGAACAACCTATGATGTTTAAGGAGAAGCAGAACTACTAAAAGGGGACTCAACATTGGATATCATCTGAGTGTGTGAAAGAGGATCGGCAGTAGAACTGTGCATAGATTGGAGATGTGGAAACAAGAATCTGAAAGGCCAAAGGTTGCAATAGTTTAGGAGGGACATTGCCAAGTCATAGTCAAGGGTTTGAGGAACAGGGTTGGAGAGGAGAACTGTAGCAAATATAGTTGCTCTTGAGTCAGTTCAAAACAGTTACAAATAATTCAAATTGTGTCTCAAGCCAATTTGAAAACAGAGCTGAAATCAAAATTAGGATAAATGCAAAATGGTTTACATAGGAAATAGGGATGTAAAATCTTAACCGGTAAGCATTAGTCTTATCAGTTAAACCACCTTAACCGGCTGGCCAGCCCCAGCAGCCTCACCCACCAACCTAACTCAATACAGAGTACAGTAAGGTTAGACAGACAGTACTTTATGGTGCTGTGAAAGTAGTGGAAAGGAAAGGAAAGGACTAGCTGACCCAACAGATTCCCCTTCCAAACCTAATAAATTGTAACCAAAAGCCAGTAAAGTCATAGCTGAGATTCCCAAGGAAACCTGAATTCTGCAAAAATGGATATATGGATTGTTTTTCCAAGATATGACCCTATTCAGCAATATTTCATATTGCTGCATGTGTCCTTAAGGCACACACTCAATATGTAAACTATATTATTGAACAAACAATTAACTCCAAGCAAGGTGAAGTGTAATTTTTCATTAAAGAATATATAAAATTTATGTGCCACCTTTAAAACCAATCTATGTTTGTGACACCAGAGTACCAAGAAAAAAAAGTAACTGAATAATTTTTTTAATGGGGGAGACAAGTGGGTGAGTCTAAGTGTTTTATTTATTTTCAAATACTTGGGTATCTCAAAAAGCTTAAGAAGTTTTTTTGTTTTAAGTCCGCTTCTAGAGTAAAACCAGACACTTTCAGCTCTCCTGCCCAAATCAATGGTATAAGGAAGTTACAAGCAACCGAAAAAAAGGTTTAGAGGTGTGGGCACAACCTTTACTATAGCACAGGGGTGGGCAAACTTTTTGGCCTGAGGGCCACATCTGGGTATCGAAATTGTATGGCGGGCCATGAATGCTCACAGTTCTCAGCCAATGGAAGCTGCGGGGGAGGCGCTTGGGGTAGGGGCAGCGTGTGAAGCCCCCTGGCTGCCCCTACACGTAAGAGCCAAAGTGGGGACATGCTGCTGCTCCTGGGAGATGTGCGGAGCAGGGCAAGCCCCGAACCCCGCTCCCCGTCAGGAGCTCGAGGGCCAGATTAAAAAGTCTGAAGGGCCAGATGCGGGCCCCGGGCTGTAGTTTGCCCACCCCTGCTATAACATCACTAAGATAAAACTCTAGAAAAATCAGCACTGTTTATATTAGATGGGATTTACATTTCAAAGAACTCTGTCTAAAACATTTGTTAGAAATCTTTACATGAGCAGAAACAAGCTTAGTTAATTGTTAACCTATATGACTGAATTCTGGGGGGAAGTTTGGTGTCAAAAGAAAAATACAGACCAACGGTAAATATAATTAGAAATCCAGGTTTTAAAAACTGTTAAGAGACCAAAAGACAACAGAGAGAAACTAACAATTTGCTCTTCAACCAATTTCTTCTGTTACGAGAAAGACAACAGGTTCCGTTTACACTCTTCATTTTAAATACAGGGAATCAATCTCTCTCAAACCAAAAGAATCTTTCAAAATGGAAAAAAAATAAGTGCAACCACAAACTTTTCTTGAATACAAGAAATCTAGGTGTACTGGAACTTCTTAGTTATATTAACAGAACAACCTCCCTATAAGCAGAAATCCACTGTAGCTGGGTTTACAAATTAGCAATTAATGAATTAAGACCATAAGAACGGCCACAGTGGGTCAGACCAAAGGTTGATCTAGCCCAGTATCCAGTCTTCTGACAGTGGCCAATGCCAGCTGCCCCAGGGGGATTGAACAGAACAGGTAATCATCAAGTGATCCATCCCCTGTCACCCATTCCCAGCTTCTGGCAAACAGAGGCTAGGGACACCATCCCAGCCCATCCTGGCTAATAACCATTGATTAACCTATCCTCCATGAACTTATCTAGTTCTTTTTTGAATGCTGTTATAGTCTTGGCCTTCACAACAGCCTCTGGCAAGGAGTTCCACAGGTTGACTGTGTGTTGTGTGAAAAAATACTTCCTTTTGTTTGTTTTAAACCTACTGCCTATTAATTTCACTTGGGGACTCCTAGGTTTTGCATTAGGAGAAGCAGTAAATAACAAACACTAACTTACTTTCTCCACATCGGTCATGATTTTATAGATTTTCAATCAGATCCCCCCTTAGTCGTCTCTTTTCCAAGCTGAAAAATTCCAGTCTTATTAATCTCTCCTCATATGGAAGCCGTTCCACACCATTTTTGTTGCCCTTTTCTGAACCATTTCCAATTTCAATCTATCTTTTTTGAGATAGGGAGACCACATCTGCATGCAGTATTCTAGATGTGGGCGTACCAGGATTTATATAGCAGCACAATGGTATTTTCTGTCTTATTAACTATCCCTTTCTTAATGGATTCCCAACATTCTGTTCACTTTTTTGATTGCCGCTGCACATTGAGTGGATGTTTTCAGAGAACTATCCACAATGACTCCAAGATCTCTTTCTTGAGTGGTAACAGCTAATTTAGACCCTATCATTTTATATGTATAACTGGGATTATGTTTTCCAATGTGCATTACTTTGCATTTATCAACACTGAACTGCAACAATCTGAATCCAACCTACTTCACCATAATGAGTTTCACTACATTAAACTTCATTTTAAGTGGGTTGTACTGATCCATCTGCCTACCAACAGAACACGTATCAGTTGATAATTCAGTAATGGGCATGCATTTCTAACTATTTTATGAGTTTGATCTTTTTAAACTCTAAGTCTATACATATGAATAATGAGTTTTACCTGCTCACTCACGCCATCTTCTTTTAAAGAATATTGTAAACAGTTTTTATCATCTGAACAAAATTCCTGATCTTCCTCAAAGCTACTTATATCTTCATCATCTGAGCTCACATGGTCAGTAACTGATTTGCAGTCCTGACCAAAACTCTGTGGTTTCTGGTAACTGTGCTCGCTTATAATGTAAGTTTCTTCCATCTTCTGGGGTAAACTAGGGGGTGGTTCTTTATGGCTTTGGTTGTGACATGTCCTTTCAGATGGATTAACAGTATCTGGCAAAGTCACTATTTTCTTCTCTACCCCAAATGTTACTTGCTCTTGCTCTTTTCGTACCCCTGAGCAAGCCCAAAGATGAAGATCAGGGTGATGTGTATTTCTGGAAAGAAGGGGAGAAAAAAAGTTAGTATAGAACAATCACTTTCAGCAATGAAATCTTTTAAAATTCTTAAAAAGAAAAGGAGGACTAGTGGCACCTTAGAGACTAACCAATCTATTTGAGCATAAGCTTTCGTGAGCTACAGCCACTGAATTTATATTAATAGGCAATTTTTTAGGGGAACATAATTGCCAAAGATTTCACCCAGCATTGCTGTGGACCTCTTAATTTTTGGTAAATCCATTATGCCCTGGTCATCTTCAATAAGTGTGTTATGATAAAACAAAAACGCGAATGTTCCCAAAATGTCCAATCCTGTCAGGTGCTGAGCACTATCAACTGTCATTGAAATTGAGGGTTTCCATCGCCTGGCATGATTGGACCAGTAAACAGTACAGTGGAAGTATAATTAGAAAATTATACAAAATAGAATGTTAAACATTCAGGCTTTGAAGAAATGACTGTATCCCAAATTAGTCAACCACATAATGATTGTTCAAAAACAAAGCATGGTCTACTAGCTAAAGTACAGCAATGGTGATCTGGGCTCTGTTCTGTACTGATTAATTGTTGGACCTTGAGCAAGTAACAACCAATCTGTGACTCAGTTTCCCCTTCTGTAAAATTGGCATAGTAATTCCTAATTTCACACAAATATTTCAGAGAATTAATTTAATACTATTTATTAAGAACTCAGATGATTAGATACAGGGGAATAGATTGCACGTGGCAGATTTAGAAGCGCAGAAGTCTTCATTTCGCTTTCAAACCGGATTAGACAGATACTACCACATGCAAGTTTTGGATAAAAAACAGTCTTTAGCCTCTTCAAATATTTTTCCTTTGTCTCAGTATTCATCATTAACAGTCGATAATAGGATCACAAATTCACATTCTAGTGTTTAATGGAGAAAACAATTACATTCCCACTTACCAATATTTTTCCCACCCCCTCAGGCTTTGTCAAGAAGTGCAGACCCTGGATTCCTCCTCACTGAGCTGAGAGGAAGAGGAGGAACCCAGCTTCTGCCCTGTCACAGACTGAGCTCCAGAATGCATCATCATCTATCCAAACAATTCAAATTGTGCCATGACATTTTCAATAATATACTGTCTAAATGTGTACCGATATACATCTGTTTGGTCTTTAATATAAAAATTAAAAAGAAAATTATCTTGACATACACACTAAGCTCTCACTTCCTCTATAGATGGGGAGGAAACACCAGACCCACACTTACTTTAGTATCCCAATCTTCAGCTGCAGTCCATGTAGTATTTCAGTGACACCATACACATCAGCCAGCAGGTGGTGTGTTGACACTATCTTTTTGGCATTAAGGTGAGAGTAATTTTCTTTTAAAAATGATAATCCACACATATGCCCATTGTTTAACCAGTCCTTATCGTAAAGATATTTGGCACTCCATCTCTGACCTACGGGTAAACAACAATCAGAATTTATTCTCCAGAAGTGACTACAACAGTCAGAAGTGGTATCCTTAAAATATTTTCTGACATCCTTTCTTTTATCACGGGTTTTCAACGAAATTTACATCATCAAGTATATGACACAGTATACTGTCTGACTTCTATAAATGACGTTTTAAAAGAAAATCAAACAAATAACTCCGTACTCAAGCGTGAGGAAGTAAAAAACATTCTATACCATGATACACCTGTGAACTGAATTTGAAACTGAATTAAAGTTGTGAATTATAATCGTCTTTTCTAAAAAGATATCCACTTACTGAAAAGATAATTTAAGATACCAAGAACTTAAGATTAAAAAAAGAGATGGGACATTTAAATGGATATCAAGAATATTCAGAGCTATGATAAATAACAACAAAAAATTTGAAAAGCTATTAAACCTTGTGCTTCAGGGCAAGACAGGATCTTAAATCAGGATTTACAGCAGGATTCTACACTTTCCTCTGAAGTATCTTATACTGACCCCTGTCAGAGACAGATATTGGACTAGATGAACTTAGGTCTGATCCAGTCTGGTGACTTCTGTTTCTATACCGCAAGTAGGAGTGAACCCTAAGTAGCTTAACTGATCACCTTACTTTTATACCAATTTAATCATCATAAAAATAATTGCATCCCTAATTATTCCCAGAACTATATAGTACTTTCACTTTGCAACTGTTAAAAATAGTTACTCACCTTCCTGTTACTGTTGTTCTTTGAAATGTGTTGTGTGTGTCCAACACACTGTAGATATGTGCGTGTCACAGCACGGTGCTGGAGTGTTTTCCCTAGTAGAACCTGGAGGGGAGGCCCTGCTCATTCTTTGGCTTCCTCATGCTCTGAACTGAGGGTATAAAGGGTGGAGTCGCCCCAATCATCCTTCAGTTCCTTTGCACTGGGATCCCAACTATAGACTCCAATGCCTGAAGTCTGAGGATGGGCCATGTAATGGACATATGCAACACATCTCAAAGAACAGCAGTTACGAGAAAACGAGTGTTTGCTTTTTCTTCTTCGAGTGCTTGCATATCAACATTACACTGCTGGCAACCCCCAAGCCATTGTCATTGATTCCAAGGCCAGAAGGGACCATTGTGATCATCTAGGTTGACCTTCTGTGTAACACAGGCCATAGAACCTCCCCAACATAATCCCCAGAGCAGATCTTTCAGAAAAACATCCCATCTTGATTTAAAAATGGTCAGTGATGGAGAATCCACCACAACCCCTGGTAAATCGTTCCAATGGTTAATTACTCCCACTGCTAAAAATTTACACTTTATTTCTAGTCTGAATTTGTCTAGCTTCAACTTGCAGCCATTGCATCAGCGGTGGTATGGCTTGGAGTGTCTTCAGAAGAAGGACTGTAGGACTGCTTTCCCACATTCGTGTCTTGCCTTGATGCTGCAGTAATTGCACAGTGTCTAGAAAAGGTGCGGATAGAGGACCACATTGCTGCTCTGCAGATGTCCACAATAGACACATTTCCACAAACACAGCAGAGGCCAAGTGAATTCTTGTTGAGAGAGGTGACAGCTTCTAAGGAAGGAATACTTTGGGCAGCACAGCACTTCACAATGATGGTGTTAATCCATTCAGAGAGTTGGTGCTCTGGAATAGGGTGACCTCTCATTTGTTCTGCACAGGATATAAAGATACGGGGGAAAAACCTGAAAGGGCTTTGGTCTATCCAGATAAAAGGTTAGAGTGCAGCACACATCTAAAGCATGTAGCTTTTGTTTGTCCTTCTGAGCATACGGCTTTGGGAAAAAACCTTGCAAATATATAGGCCGATTTAGGTAGAAATCAGATACCACCCTGGACAGAAACTTGGGGTGTGGCCTAATCTGGCCCTTGTCATTGTACAAAATAGCACATGGAGGCTCTGTCACAAGGGCATGCAGTTCCCCCATACTTCTAGCAGAGGTGGTGGCCACTAAAAAGGCTATTTTTGCTGAGAGGTGTAATAAGGTGCAGGAGGCTAAGGACTCGAATCCTTAGGACAAAATCTTAACCTTATTTATCGGTATAAGATGCGGACTAATCAGTTGGAAGTGACAGAGGAGAAGAAAGACCTGGGTGTATTGGCTGATCACAGGATGACTGAGAGCCACAAATGTGATGCAGCCATGAAAAAGGCTAACAGTCCTAAGATGCATCAGGTGAGGTATTTCCAGCAGAGATTGGAAAGTGTTAGTATTATTATAAAAAAGGCACTGGTGAGACCTCATCTGGAATACTATGTGCAACTCTGGTCTCCCATGTTTAAGAAAGATAAATTCAAAGTGGAACAGGTGCAGAAAAGGGCTAACTAGGATGATTCAAGGAATGGAAAACCTACTTTATGAAAGGAAACAAAGAGCGGGGCTTGTTTAGCCTAACCAAAATAAGGCAGAGGGGAGATAGGATTGCTCTCTATAAATACATCAGAGGGATAAATACCAGGGAAGGTGAGAACTTATTTACGTTAAGCACCAATGTGGACACAAGAACAAATGGATATAAACTGGCCATCAACAAGTTTAGGCTTGAAAAGAGTGACGTTCTGGAACAGCCTACAGTCGGAGCAGTGGGGGAAAAAAACTTAACCAGGTTTCAAGACTGATCTTGACAAGTTTATGGAGGGGATGGTATGATGAGACTGCCTCCGATGGCATGTAGCAGATCTACAACTGCTAGCAGCAAATATCTCTAATGGCCAGTGATGGGACATTAGATGGGGAGGGCTCTGATTTACTACAGCAAATTCTTTGCCATGTGTCTGGCTAGTGGGTCTTGCTCACATGCTCAGGGTTTAACTGACTGCCATATTTGGGGTCAGAACCCTGGGAGTTTTTTGCCTTCCTCTGCAGCATGGGTCACTTGCAGGTTTAAACTAGTGTAAATGGTGGATTCTCTGTAACTTGAAGTCTTTAAATTGTGATTTGAGGATTTCAGTAACACAGCCAGAGGTTATGGGTCTATTACAGGAGACGGTGGATGAGATTCTGTGGCCTGCAATGTGCAGAAGGTCAAACTAGAATAGATGATCATGATGGGTCCTTCAGGCCTTAAAAGTCTACAAGTCTGCGAGGAAACAGTGAAGGCTTCCTAGCTATCGGTACTGTGCTAGGACATGGAGGTTTAGATATTGTCATGGATACGGCAGATGAATGGGATATTGGACCTGAGACAGATGAGGCCGAAACAGACCCTACTGTCAATGCTGATAAGTATGGCACCTGCAACAGGGCTGGTGGAGGATCTCTGCCCTTATTCAGTGGTGAGGTCAGTACTGAAAAACACAATACCTCTCTCACAGCCACATAGGCCTTTGGTGTTGTCAGCATGGGTCTCTGACATGACCCTTGTCCAAGCACTTTAAACAGTAGAGAGTGCAAGTTACTGACAGGCACTGGCAGATGACAGCTGGAGCGAGGCTTAAAAACAAGGACCTTCGCATAGGCCTCCCTGGTACTAGGCAAGTCCCAGAAGCCAGCCGAATCCACAGAAAACAAAATAAAATTGATTAAAGAGAAAAGAAACATTTAAAGGATGAAACAATAAGTATCACTATGTAAAAGCTAACTATTTGCAACTTAGTCACAAAGGAACGAGGCTGTAAACACAGAAACGCTCTCACTACCAATCACAGGAAGTAAGAAGGAACTAAAGAATGAGCGGAGTGATTCAACTCTTTATACCCTCGGTTCAGAGCACAAAGAAGCAACGGTGTGGGAGGGGCCGCCCCTACAGGTGCTGCTAGTGAAAACTCTCCAGCTATGGTACACAAGAAGTATACACACCTGTAGCATAACGGAAATGCACAAGCACGAGAAGAACAAAATTAGATGGAAACTTGCCGGTTCTTACACTAAAATGGTATGCACAGAATTATCTGTAGATAAAAGAACCAGCCTGATGGTAGCTATTAACACCTTCCAGCATAACACCCTCCATTACCCAGCCCATCCTCCCAATACAGTGTCAAATGCAGACATCCTGAATGATTCATCTCCTAGACAGAAAGAACAGAAAAGAAAAAAAAGAAAAAGTGGAGTTGGAGGAGTCAGGTGGGCAGGGAGGATTGGGTTAAACTGTGCCATCAGATGAGCAGTTCCAAATACTTTAAAGTCAGTGGCACACACTAATTTTATACCTTCAAATGCAAAATTCAACAGTGTCACATATACACGCCAGATTATAAAACTCAAGCGTCTTACAATCTAAAACATGGGACTGAATTTTCAAATTTCTGTGCTTAAAGTTAGGTGCCTAAGTCCATAATGGAGGCATCTAATTAAGTGGCCTATTTTTCAGAGATACTAAGCACCTTCACCTCCCATGGAAGTCAGTGGCAGTTATGAGTACTTATCACCCCTGCAAATTAGCCCACTTATTTAGATACCTAAATATATATTTAAATATGTATATTTTGTCCGCGTTTCTCCATCTGAGAAGACTAAACTGTTACTTGAATCTCCAGATGGGTGGGGTAGTAGGTATAGGTGTATAACTTGCCTGAAAGAACTCTAAACTTTCCTCCAAAAACATGTGTTTCTGCTTTGAAGAACTGTGAAAATGGCATTGTGAAGTTATTTTTATTGTTTCAATTACTCCCAGATCAAATACACTCAGGTTACAAGTAGAATGGTTTTCAAATTGCCAGCCCTTGAAATTCCTGCTAAAATCTAAAAATCAAGCTGTGTTTCTTCCGACTCATGCACCATCATCAGCAACAGCGATTCCACAGGTAAAATTCTGCCATTGGTTACACAATGAGGTTGCACAGATGTAACTGAATGCAGAAGTTGTCTGGCAATTTGCACTCCCTCAGAATTCATGTCCATTGCAGATTTTTTCTCCACGGAAAATACCTTCTGCCTGAGAAGAACTGCAGTTCCACCTTTCGCCCACCAGAGGCCGCTGTTGCACCAGAACAGACAGCAGCTCACTGACAGGCAGCAACAGCCAGCTGCGTTCATCACAGCACGCTACCCGCAGAGCCAGGAGGCATGAGATATGGGGGAAGGGTACAGAGAGGGTGGGGCACATGGGGCTGCTGAGGGAGAGGGGGAGTCACAGACTGGGGTTCAGGAAGGCTAGTGGGGAGACAGACTGGGGTGCGGACTCAGGAGATAGTGGGGTGACAGCACTGAGACAGGGGCTGAATGGGAGGGGGGTACAGGGCCACTTGGGAACAGGGGCTGCAGTACATATAGGGACTGGGGTCAGGCACATACGTAGATGTGCCTGACTGAATAGGAAAGGCTAGAAATCAGCCAGGGTCTGCATGGGGGAGGCTCCCCAACTCCCTAATAATCCCCCCCATACCCAAAAAACAAAAACAAAAAAACCAACAACCCTGTTCCATACTTCTCTCATCCACACCTAACAACCTTCCAGGTTCACTCCCAGGCTCCTTCCCTCTCCCTCAGCTTCTCCGTTAGCCCTGACTCCTGCAAGCCTTTGCACTGCTTCTGAGGGGTGCGGGAAATACATTTCTGTATTGTAGTTTAAATGAATTACTCAAAGTTCTGTATTAATATGCCTACTAAGGAATCTATTTGTAACAAACAGAAAACAAACAAACACACACCCAACATTTCCTGAAACTTTTTTTTGACTGTATTGTTACAGACATACCTGCTGACAGGTATTTTGAAATAAATTATTAAAATAATTGAAACTGGCATGATTATATTGTGTTATTTTAACACTAGAATATGCAGAATTTTGCAGCATTTTAATATATTGTGTGTAGAATTTTTAATTTTTTGGCGCAGAATTCCTCCAGAAGTAAAATACACACAGGGAACAGATTTGGTGAGTAGGAAGGTACTATTTTTACACAAAATAGTCACTTTTCAGAGTAGAACTGCTCTTTAAGAGCCTACTCTTTGTGGGAGGTAATTTCTCAATAAGAAAAGAGAGCACTCACTTCTTGTGAACTCATGAGAATGGTAAGTTAACATTTTGAACAAAATTTAAGAATTTAGTAACAGAAAAATAAAAGCGGCAAAGAGTCCTGTGGCACCTTATAGACTAACAGACGTATTGGAGCATAAGCTTTCATGGTGGGTGAATACCCACTTCATCTACGAAAGCTTATGCTCCAATACGTCTGTTAGTCTATAAGGTGCCACAGGACTCTTTGCCGCTTTTACAGACTAACATGGCTACCCCTCAGAAAAATAAAAGTTGCCATGCAGAACCAAACAGAAGCAAATGTTATAAAAGACTCATCCAGAAAAGTATAACATATTAAACACACAAAAATAGGTAAATCCTATTGTGAGTAATGGTTATACAATACCATCTGTTTTTAGCAAAAATGTAACAAGTAAATAACAATTAATTTTGCATGAACCAGTGATTTAACTCATACCTGGTGGGTCCCTGCAGATGTAACAGATGTACTGCTCTGGAATGCTGTCCTCTAATAATCCCATACATACACTATGTTGCCAGCACAGGCATTCTTCACACTACCGCCCAAAAGAAACAAGGTAATTTATTATTTGTAGGTCAGTACTATTTCCAGCTTGTTCAAGATAGAGGGAAATACCAGCTTTCCATTAGCAGGCAGCTTGAGTTATGGTATCGTACTCATGCAATTTGTATTTGCAGTAGCAAAAACAAGCCATAATTAAGCATAATTTTAACTTTGAAAGTGACCCCATGACCACATATTCCAATCTGGAAAACAAAATCAAGGATTTAACATCTAGCAATATTTTATTATAATAAAATAAAGTACTTCAGTACTAAATATTTAGTAGCTGAGCATAAAGACACTAGTATAGGACTTTGGCAAAATAGAAATATATAGCAATATATTATAGCACAGGGATCGGCAACCTTTGGCACGCGGCCCAACAGGGAAATTCGCTGGTGGGCCGGGACTGTTTGTTTACCTGCAGCGTCTGCAGGTTTGGCCGATCACAGGTCCCACTGGCCACAGTTCGCCGTTCCAGGCCAATGGGGGCTGCGAAAAGCGGCGCGGGCCGAGGGATGAATTTAGCCAATTCTTTTTTGAACCCATGAATTTAGCTAATTCTTTTTTTAAATTTCTTTTTAACCCCCATGAATTTAGCTAATTTTTTTTTACCCAGTTATACTTTTGGCCTTTGTAACATCCCCTGGCAAGGAGTTCCACAGGTTGACTGTGCATTGTGTGAAGAAGTAATTCCTTATGTTTGTTTTAAACCTGCTGCATATTAATTTCATTGGGTGACCCCTGATTCTTGTGTTATGAGAAGGGGTAAATAACATTTCCCTATTCACTTTCTCACACCATTCATGATTTTATAGATATCTATAATATCCCTCCTTAATCATCTCTTTTCTAAGATGAACTGTCCCAGTCGTTTTAATCTCTCCTCCTGTGGAAGTTCCTCTATACTGCTAATCATTTATGTTGCTCTTCTCTGAATTTTTTCCAATTCTAATATATCACTGCAACTGCGTTCATCACAGCACCCTACCCGCAGAGCCAGGAGGCATGAGATATGGGGGGAGGGTACAGAGAGAGTGGGGCACATGGGGCTGCTGGGTGGGGAGTCACAGACTGGGGTTCAGGAGGGCTAGTGGGGAGACAGACTGGGGTGCGGACTCAGGAGATAGTGGGGTGACAGCACTGAGACAGGGGCTGAATGGGAGGGGGGTACAGGGCCACTTGGGAACAGGGGGCTGCAGGTACATATAGGGACTGGGGTCAGGTACACAGGTAGATGTGCCTGACTGAATAGGAGAGGCTAGAAATCAGCCAGGGTCTGCATGGGGGAGGCTCCCCAACTCCCTAATAATCCCCCCCATACCCAAAAAACAAACTAACAAACAAAAAACAACCCTGTTCCATACTTCTCTCATCCACACCCTCTCCCTCAGCTTCTCCGTTGCCCCTGACTCCTGCAAGCCTTTGCATTGCTTCTGAGGGGTGCGGGAAATACATTTCTGTATTGTAGTTTAAATGAATTACTCAAAGTTCTGTATTAATATGCCTACTAAGGAATCCATTTGTAACAAAACAAAAACAAACAAAAACCCAACATTTCCTGAATCTTTTTTTTCTGTGTATTGTTACAGACATACTTGCTGACAGGTATTTTGAAATAAATTATTAAAATAATTGAAACCGGCATGATTATATTGTGTTATTTTAACAATAAAATATGCAGAATTTTGCAGCATTTTAATATATTGTGTGTAGAATTTTTAATTTTTTGGCGCAGAATTCTCCCAGAAGTAAAATACACGCAGGGAACAGATTAGGTGAGTAGGAAGGTACTATTTTTACACAAAATAGCGTACATTCAGAAGTGCCACGGACTGAATGCACACAAACTGTACCAACCTCAGTCTTAGAGAGGTGGTCCTGCACAGAAAAAATAGAGGCATTGTGTGGAATGCAAAAAGCTTTAACTGCTACCACCTTTTTCTGACCAGGTGTATAGACAGAGAACTTTAGGGATGCCAAAAGAGTAAAAATTCACAAGAAAGAATGCAGAGCGAGTGCCTTACCTGAATCATGAAGCCATTTTCCTCATCCATTTCACAGATGCATCTAACAATTTCATTGAGAGCATCCTCTTCATCCTGAGACTCTTCAAAATTGGTTGAATCAAAGTCCTGATTGTATTCATCACCACTCAGTAATAAGCTTTCTGTGGAGGAATCATCTAAGAACTCCACATCCGAGAGGTCTAATAAAAACAAATAAATCTGAAGTTGTATATGCAAACAGATTTAACGTTTTACAAGAACGTAGGACTTAGATGCTGAATGATCCTGCACTACAGATAGCGGAAGTCACTCACAGATTTACTGCTGGAAGATTACCCTTCTTGGTGACCTCTACTGTATATACAGCAATGCAATGTAGCCACCTTAGAGGTAGGAGTGGCAAAATCCAACCAGTGCCCAGCACAATGCAGAACAGCAAGAGGAGGGTAAATGTTTTGTTCAATCTGTCATGAAAGTATATACACGTTGGTTTAACAACATACAAGCATAAAAAGTTTCATATTTTTATGCCTAAAGTGAATTATTTGGCTTGCATTTGGCCTTTTTAATTCGCCTTCTTTGGGAAATATAAATTTTAGAACAAAATTTCCTACTGTTCAGCCAACCTACTTTCTCCACTCAGGTCGACAGACAGAATGGCTCTTGGATACTGGTATGAAGTGTTCTTCTCTGTAAACATGCTTCGCAGAGTCAGAGAGCTCCCAGAAGACCGTGTGAGTGGAGAGGAGCACCTTTCCAAAAACTCAAGAGAACTATCTTCATAATCCGAATAATCTAAAAAATTAACATGAACAGTGGTTATCTGATGTTATAGTACTCAAGAAAAAGTATGTCTGTGAGAGTTCACAAGGCCTGAGAATGACGATTATGTAAGAAAGTTACAACATTATGTGCAAAAGATAAAGAACATGCATTAGTGCATAAATACCAAAATGAAGGGAAATGTATAAATATCTACATCACACAAACCCCTAAACGGTCTTATTTTACATGTGTATCAATGTAAGCGATATTAAGAACATTATGGTTACCAAGTCAAGCAGCAGAGTAAAAAAAAAAATTACAAAGTTAAAAATGTCACACGTGACTTCAGCTCTGCCCCTCTTATGTACGTACACTGCACCAGACTAATTATATAACTTCTTATTTCTCACTTCATACATATCTGAGATTGTGAGAAAGTACCTTGTAAGACTACAAAAAGGAAAGAATATTGCACTATATCCATAATCAAAGTTCTTCAATTGATCTTTGATTGACTTATTTGTCAGTTCTTTTCTATCAAACAGTATTGTGTGTATTGGACACATCTTAGAGGGTTTTCATAAATCATGCCTCATCATCACATGGTTCTCCTTCCTTCCCACTGACAATCAAATAGTATCCTTGTGGCAACTGCAACAGACTTACATGGAAAATAAAACTAGTAACAATGAATGTTTAGCTCCTTCTGATGTGTTCTAGAAATTATAAGCCCCAGTTCTTGTCTTTTTCTTGTTTCGACACTGAGAAAAAACAGAATCCTTTTTGTCTCACGTTCCTCTCCTGCTTCCCAAATTTCATGCCTAAATCTGTCCAAACGTCTGCTGCTAAGATGATCTTGCTTTTTCAACACACAATGCTTGCCAAATTTTTTAAAATGTTCCCAATTAAGCCATGAACCTGAGGTCTGCTGGAGAGTTATGCGCACATCTCTGCAAATATTAGGTAAAATTTTTTTTCAAGAGAAATACTTAATTTTCAGAGAAGCAGAACTACACCCTTGTGCATTATTGTAACCTCCCTCCCAACCAATAAACTAGTAATGGGAGAACTTTAAAAAGTTTTGAGGTTTGGATAAATATCTGGTTTTGATGTCTCTTTGAAACAATGTAATCCTCCACACAATTTTCAATCCTCTGTTTCCAGCCTACTGCTAACTTCTACAGCAGGGATCGGCAACCTCTGACATGCAGCCCACCAGGGAAATCCACTGGCGGGTCGGGACAGTTTGTTTACCTGCAGCGTCTGCAGGTTCAGCCGATCGCAGCTCTCACTGGCCGCGGTTTGCCGTTCCAGGCCACTGGGGGTGTGGGAAGCGGCACGGGCCGAGGGATGTGCTAGCTGCCGCTTCCCGCAGCCCCCATTGGCCTGGAATGGCGAACCATGGCCAGTGGGACCTGCGATCAGCCAAACCTGCGGATGCTGCAGGTACACAAACTGTCCCAGCCCGCCAGTGGATTTCCCTGATGGGCTGTGTGCCAAATGTTGCCAATCCCTGTTCTACAGCATCTCCCATACATTCCATACTCTTAAAGTCCTGTTTCCTTCCCCTAGAAGTAATTCTCTCCATCCCTCTTTCTTCCATTTTTAATTTTCTCTCTACTCCCATCCCCAATTCATTCTGTACCTCTTCCCATCCCTGCGTCTGCTGCTGCCACCTTCTCTCCTTTTTCGCTGGAGATCAACTGCAGCACCAACACCACTACCTGTAAGAGCTGAGAGAGCACCTCTACACAGAACAGTTCTGCACAACTGGCCCAAGCCTGCAGCCACAACAGTCATAGGGAACAATACATGGACAGATATTATCCAAGCACAGTCAGTCAGACTACATGTCCTAGGACATGAGTTAAATAATTGTACTCACTGCTCATTACTTCAACCTTCTCATCTTCCTTTTTAAAGTATTCCACAGCCCTGCTACCACCATCTACAACAGTCCCACGCTGAATGCTTTGTTCAGGCTTCTCTCTTACATTCTCCCTTTCCACCATAATCCACTGTCAATTCTATGCTTTCTTCCATGTCCCCTCTAAGCTTAGGGTAACCTCCCAGTCAACATTCCCCAAGAACCTTTGCTATCCTTCACACCACTCCTAAATACGACCTACTCCATGATACCCATGATCAGTGACAACCGCAATTCCAGAGTAATTGTGTTAATTGTGTCATCTTCTGTATTGTCCCAAGGTGCTGTGCATTTAGATAGTAACTTTTTTGCCCAGTGTCATCAGTGTATAGCAGCATATCCATCTATGATGTGACAAACAACACTGAAATATATTGCGACAAGGGATTCTTTCTTCTTCATCCTCCCGCACCCTTAGGTGCGCAGAGCGCCCATCAGTTTCCACCATTTATTTTGGTCTTGTGCTGGTCTGTTCAGTCTTCTGAGTGTCATATACTTTCTCTATTGTTCTGTGTAAAGTTGCTCTAGGTCGACCTCTTAGACCCGGACCCCACTGCCCTAGGTGTTGGACAAACACAGAACAAAAGGACAGTGCTTGCTCAAAAGAGCTTATAAATGTAAGTCTAAGACAAGAGGCAACTGATGGATATGGACAGATGGTGGAGGAAACAATGTGACAAAATTGGGCAGCAAGATAGGCAGCGATCTCAGCACATCAGCGACCTAACCATTTGTTGCAAGTAACAAGCGAAAGGAGAGTTTCGAAGGGGGATAACGAGTTGGTTTTGCAGATGTTTATGGGGAAGCTCTTCCCAGCTTGAGGGGCAGAATGGGAGAAAGCACAAAAGTGATTGTTTGAAAACAATGTGTGGGTTATGAAGGCTGGCATCGTGGGCTGATGGGATGCAGAAGTGAACAACTCAATAGTGAATGAGAGATAAGAGGGTAGGAGCTGGCCAGGAAGGACCCTGAAAATGAAGACAAGTAGCTAGTGTTTGATACAACAGAGAAGGGGGAGCCAGTGGTTTGATGCACAGACACAGGTAACAGTCAAAGTGACAAGCTAGGAAAATGATCTTCACAGCAGCATTCTGACTGGATATGAGCTGGACAAGATTGCATTTGTCAAGGCCAGTGAAAAGGATGTTGCAGTAACTGAGACATGAGATGATGAGAGCAAATATGCAAGTTTCAGCTATGAGGATGAATAGGAAAAACTGTATCTCAGAGATGTTATGCAGAAAGATTTGGCAAGATTTAGACACAACCTAAATATGAAAATAAAAGTAAGCAGTGAGATAGTCAGGGCTGGATGTGAAAGTCTGAGATGCAGAACTGGGTGGAGGGAGGCTGGAGTGGAGAAGTGTATCTACATGTCATTGGTGTAAAAATGGTAGTTAAAGCCATGAGTGGACATGATCACCTGGAGACAGGATATAAAGGGAGAAGGAGAGGAGATACCAAATCAAAGTGTCTTTGCTATGTGAAATTACAAGACCACCACCTCATTTTGGTAATTTCTGAAATTTCAGAACTTGTTTCTGAACTGTATGAATGTTCAATATTTCAGTCGGTAACAACAACCAATCAGAACCAGAAAGATAGTATTTGATCTTTACTTTTTGTCTTAATTTTTCTTAACTCACCATGCTGTTTCGCTTTCTTCTTCTTTTTCTTCTTCTTCTTCTGTTTTGATTTATGATCTTTTTCCTTTTTCTCTTTCTTCTCTTTATCTTTTTCTTTCTTTTTACCTAATTGCAAATTAACATTTTAAAGTATTACCATCATCCTTGAATACTTTTTTCTTTCAGTTACCCTAAAAGCAAAATTTAAATTTTAAATCCGTTGTTCCAGTCACCTGCCCAGAGTGGAATGAGTCAATTAATTTGTTCAGTGCCATGTGTATAGCCCCTGTGATTAACTGATTTTGGAACAGCACTGGGGTTCCGCCTTAGCTGAGACACCTTGAAGTTAACACAGTTATTAGTGAGACTCTTCCTAGCAGAGTAACATAATTCAGCTTCTCAGTGTCAAGAAGTCAACTGTATCCCACATCTTGACAGGTAACATTATGTAGCCTTCAGAATTTCCAGATGTGACCCGCACATGAGGAAAAAAATAAGACCCAGTTTTAATAAAGCTTATATTTTTAAAAATGTATATTTTAAAAATACATCAGTAGTACATCAATTAGTTTGCAAGAAACAGAGTAGACAACCCATTTATTTTCCAGGTTTTGATCATGCTGTAGAAACAGGGAAGATGAGAACAGAAAGAACTCTTAATTTAAAAAATTACATCCTCTAGCAAAGCATGCTACATGATCTAGTATGGAGCTTAATGATGAACACCTGAAACTGTAGCTGCCATAAATTCCTTTAAGAACAGCTAGCTGTCCTCTCACCCAAAATTTTATCAGCAGAGTTTGTTCTGAATAAAATTAAAGTTACATTTTTGAATGTCTACTCCTTTTTAAGTACTACTGAAATCTACATGTGAATGGAGTCTTTGTTTTATAATAATTCATCTGTCCCTGCTACTTGCTTTCCATGTGAAGCCATAATCCACAGTTTCTAACTTCATAGTTATTTCCAAAGCAGACAGTTGTGAAGCCAGAAAGAGGGACTTGACTTCAGCTGGAAAATAAACCCCAAAGACTGACTCTAAGATAATACTCTTTTTTGTAAAAAGAAAAGGAGTACTTGTGGCACCTTAGAGACTAACACATTTATTTGAGCATAAGCTTTCGTGAGCTACAGCTCACTTCATTGGATGCATACATTTCCGCCCCCCCTCCCGCTGGTAATAACTCACCTTTCCTGATCACTCTTGTTACAGTCTGTATGGTAACACCCATTGTTTCATGTTCTCTGTGTATATAAAATCTCCCCATTATATTTTCCACTGTATGACTCTGATGAAGTGAGCTGTAGCTCACGAAAGCTTATGCTCAAATAAATTTGTTAGTCTCTAAGGTGCCACAAGTACTCCTTTTCTTTTTATGGATACAGACTAACACAGCTGCTACTCTGAAACACTTTTTTTTGTGTACATTTCCCTTAGCCACACAGAATAAGAGCAGATATAGTGAATGTTTCAATTAGAGCTAATTGGGCTTATTTCTATTCCTTCTTTTCTTCCATAGATTGATGAGCAATTCAGACACATATAGGGCTGAATCTGTGTCAAAAATGAATTTGTTTGGGGATGGAAAACTGTGAATCGTGGCAAAAGTGAAATTTTATGAATGAGTCCCTATCTGACCATCTCTGTAATATTTGAAGAGTGAATACCCCAAACTTCCTTAATTTATATTTCATTTTAGGAGGCATCGCATATTCTGTTGGATACCTAGCCATTAGACTTTTTCTTTATTTATTCCACCTCTAGGCACAAGTTAATAACCACACATACCACTAATTTAATTGAAAAAGGTTATAAAGGGTACCCTATCATTATTCTTTTCCTCTTAGGCCTCATGCCCCACCCAGTTGGTCTAGGAACGGACACATGACATTATAGCCCTACTATTACTACCGGATTTGTCCCTCCGCGTCCTTGCAATTTACACACAATCTCTTAGGCATACATTGTCACACAAGTTTACTTATTTCCAAGACCTTTTGCATCAATTTAGGTGTTTGCGTTTCAGGTTTTTTGTTTTTTAAAAACTGGATGCTTTAGAAATATTAATACAGCTGAGCACTTACACCTAAAAGAGCATAACAGGTAAAAAGTTAGGGACAGGCTATGTTCTTACTCTCTCAAGCTTTAGACTTTTTGCTTAAATATGATTTTCTGTGCATACCAAATGATGATGAGCTTTTCTCTTCCAATTTCACCTTTTTTTCAGTTTTCAGTATACCTGTAGGTTTAAGAAAAACACACAAGCTTAGTGGGACCACTGCGGACGATGTACTTTCTTGTAAAAGTTACTTGGTTGTAAACATTCCTATCAATACATAATTAAAAGAAAGACACAATAACACATTGATTTTTAAAGATGCTTTACAATTACTTTTACGGTCTTAAGCACTGGAAACAAAAAGCATTGTAGTTTACCAACTTCTGAATGCTTGTCCTTCTCAATGACCTTCTTTAACATTTTCTCCTGCAGATTCTCAAAACATTTCTCCTTTACAGGCACAGAGAACTGTATCTCTGTCCCTTCAGAGCTGACTGACGTGGAGGACCTCTTTTTTTTACTATTCCCTTTGGGTAACTTTAGACTATTGGTTAAAGGCATTTCCAGATGTAAGGCATGTACATGGGACGAGGGTGCTGAAAACAAGAAGACAAATTTACTGGGCATTCAGTAAGGATTTAATCCTGTATATCAGCATAGCAGCCAGGTCACTGGCTGAGTCAGGCTGCTGAAATGACAAGTACAGGAAATATTTTCATAATAGTGAATATATTGTTAAGTTTTGAATGCCTAGGTCTCAGTCTTACTATTTACTAAATGCTACATGCCAAAAAAAAGTCTGTTCTCTCTACTTTAAAAAAAAAAAAAAAAGGGAGATATCGATTCCAAACAGAGAGGTTAATTTCAATTTAATTCTCTCCTGCTTTAGATATTTTTTTTCCCTTTTCTTCTCTTTCCATTACAGTGGAAGTCACTAGTAACTGTCAAGGAGCTGATGTCACCACAGTTAATTAACTGTGT
Organism: Lepidochelys olivacea; assembly: GCF_965140295.1. Classification (NCBI taxonomy): domain Eukaryota; kingdom Metazoa; phylum Chordata; order Testudines; family Cheloniidae; genus Lepidochelys; species Lepidochelys olivacea. The sequence goes on from NC_140412.1 coordinate 16,450,857, forward strand.
CTTACTTTGAAGGGATAGCTATCTTTAATAGATTTTAGGGTTACAATGCTACTTATTAAAAAAACATTTGGCTCAATAGAAAGTCTACAACATCAAAGTTTATTGCATTCAGGAGTTATTTTTAAAAATGGTATTCTACCTCTAATCTAATAGAAGCTCATTAGGTTACCTCTGGAAATCAGTGTCCTTTTAAAATTGGAATCTAAAGAAAATAAATTTGAAGTATATGTAAAGCAGAAAGCTTTGTGTATAAATCAGAATTTGAAGTTACACTTGCATACAAAGAGTGTTTTGAAAGATTTCCTAATCCTCGATTATTCCCTAAAGTGCTCAGTATTTAGAAGATTTTTCTCTTCATTGCAAGCTAGGAAATCATAAAACTAACTGAACAGAGATGAAAAAATATTTTAATATTGTAACTCTGATATTTATTATCAAAAGCATCAAGGCAATTTTCAAATAATCAAACCAAATAAGACCCAAAGTTATTTTGATCTAAGGAGGATACCTATTTTACTCTCTGCCACAGGGAAAAAATAAGTTGCTCAATAAACAATTACCAGCATCACCAAGATCTCCCACCAACCTTACTGGCCAATGCAGTGCAAGCTCTAAGTCTGTTCCCTAATTACACAACAGGAAAGCTCTAGATGTAGTCTAAGGCCTCCCTGCCTAATGCTGCAAAATACTAAGGAAATATAGTCTTACAAAATTATAAGGAGGTATCTGGGTTTTTTAAACATTTAAAAATCTATTTATCATCCTTTTCAGTATAAGAATCACTCTCACAAGAGTAGCTTGACATATTTTGTGGTTAGGATCCTCTGATGCTGAGGTTAGCACAGTAACAGCTGTTTGGGTGTTTAAATCACTCTTTTGGGTAAAGTTTGTGTGTGTACATTCTGGTAATATTTCAGGCCAAGTTTTTCCAAAAGTTATTCATGATTTTGAATATCCAATTTAAAAACACTAAATGGGACCCAATTTTCAGAAGGCAGGTACTCAGCACTTTCTGAAAAAATCAGGTACCATTATGGTGTCTCAAAAATTGGGCCCCCAAAAATAGCATTCAAAATCCTTAATCACTTCTAAAAATCTTGGTGTCTGACAATAATGCAAAAGATTAACCCTGCAGAAAACCTTAAAGCAGCCAGAACGCTGAATATGATCCAAATAAAGAGGAGGTTCTTTTGGGGTTCTTTGAAGTCCTCTCTTATAGAGTTCATTACTATAAAAGAGAAAACAATTAAGGAAATTAAAAACAGGAGTAAGAAAACTATGTGAATTTAGTGCTCATGAAAAGCGATGGATTGAGAGGCCTGAAAATCGAAGTCCTCTACTTAACAAAAAAGACTTGGTACAGAAAGCGGTAATGCTCTGGGGACACGTATGCCGAGAGAGAGCACAGAGCCTCCTCCTGGGCTAGTTTTCCCTCACCAGACAGAGCGCCACACACTTCACATCAGCTTCCCCCTAGCACTCCAGCTCCTGAGAAGCCTCTTCCCTCAAGCAGTAGCCAAGGAACTTCACAGTGAACAGGCAGCAGGAGCAGCTAGGGCACTGGTACACAAAGCAGCAGGAATTACCCAACACAGAGGCTACTACATGGTGGACCTTCCAAGCTGTCTGATGTAAAGGCAGCTTCAGATCCCACTCCCCATCATGCACCCTGGCCAGCAGCTGGAAGCAGCTACTTGTACTGGGTAGAGGGAAGGAGCCAAAGTGCCTCTAGGTCTCAGGGTGCTGCTTGGAGGTGTTTTCTTCAGTTGGTGTTGTTAAGCCCCATCCAATAGTTTGAACAGACTATTCCTGATGCCCAATACCCTCAACACTGGTCCCAGCCTGAGCACCACTCTGAGCAGCAGAGATAGGAGGGGAGGAGGGATATGTAAAACACCCTTTGGGTTAAATATCCCTAATAAATATATTTGTTAGCAACAGAAAACATTATCTGAACTATTTCCGCCTCAGGGCTTCCCAGCTTCTGTGACTGTCTTGTTGGACTGTAAAGTTCTGCAGGGCTCCAAGAGTCTTCACTTTGTGTTTTTACAGAGCCAGGAGCACACTGTCATCACATAACAAGTAACAAACAACAACAACAACGACAACCTCCCACATCCCATTCTACCAGCAGGCTTCACCCTAACCTGCAAGGACCACCTCTAGAGATGGAAGCTTATTTTTTAGTATTCTATGGACAATCAATACTTGGCCTCTCTGTCAAGGCTAACAAAGGTTCCCATTAGTGCTAATGCTGCTACTTATTTTATTTTATTTTTTGGGGGTGGGGGAGGAGGTTATGTGGGCATGTGTACTGTACAAACTAAACTGAGATCACATAATACCACACATCAGATAATCTGGTTAGGCCACTACTATTTTGAGCCAGAACATTGAGGGCTCCACATCTGAACAGTCCATTGAATAAGCTAGTCCCAAGTCATCTTCCCAAAACAGGACTGGATTTAAACTAGTTATTTAAAAACAATTTTCCTATGTCAGCGATCCAAACCCATCAAATGTCATTATTCCAAACATTACCTTAAATTTTCAAAATCCTGAAATTAGACCATTAAAGCTTAAATACCACCTGACAAACTAATCAACTGGTGACTAAGAAAGCTGGCTGATGGCTCCAGGAGGTATTTTTTATAGAAAGAATTCTGCTACAGTGACACTAATGCCCTTTAAAATAATTTACCCATGTAAGCTCCATCACTACAGTAACAGGAAAGGAGAAGATAACACATACAGTTACACTTTTCCTAGTGAGCAACTTTATCGAGTCTTCACTTAGAGGCGCATAAGAGGAAGTGGATAATCATATGAAATAGAAGCCTAGATATACTTCCTATTAGTAATCACTACATGTTTTGAAAATTATAATTTCATTTGTACCTAAATAAATGCTATTTCATAAACCTGATATTTTGATTTCAAATGTGTAAGTTATCATATCTTATAAAATAAAATGTTGATTTACACTAAATAGCCATAAAATTAAGTAAGAGGTGATCATTCGGAGCCTTTTAAACCAATGTAACCAACAGAGCAATACCGTTCATAATTTAATAATTTGCATAAACTAAATACTGATAAAAATGAAACACGGTAGTGACTCTGTAAAGGATTTTTTAATTGTCACTTGTTTCCTCTTGAGGTAACCAGATATGACCTCCTACCCACACACAGCGGCAGTGCGGGAATCTATGCAGGAAGTGCTATGCATGCTGTGTATTGTGTGTGTACACCAAAGACACTGAAGGACCAGATGTGAGCAATCGATGTCGATATCATTACCTCAAAGGCGAGTTTTGCCACCTCCATGAAATAATGGAAAGACCTATTTCAGCTCAAATATATGCAGACTACATCAGTTTTGCTGCTTTAATTATGCCAGCATAGTTAAAGCAGCACAGACCCTCAAGTGCAAATAAATGTATATTGGTATAAAATAGCTTATTCTGGTAAAACCTATTCCAGTTTGACAACACCTAAGAACCTATGGGTTTTCACCAGAATAACTATGCCAGTTACAAAAAAAAAAAAAAAATCACATCCCTTAACATTGTAATATCTTTAAGCATAGATAAGACCAATATAGTCAGGGCTTTCTAAAAAAATATGGATTTTGTTTTTTTCATTTTTGGAGCTTCTGTCACTCTCAAGTATTTACATGAAAATATATTTTTAAATATATATCATGGACATTTTAAACAGACTCTTAATTTCAATCTGTGCATGAAAACTAACTCTTAAAAGTTTAAAGGAGTGATGAGAACATTAAGGTTCTTCTTTGCCTATTAGGAAACAGAAGAACTCCACAAAACTGACTGTAACCCTTCAGGGGACAAGCAAAGGCAGAAATCATTGGAGAGAAGGGCATGACTAGCAACTGGAATGAACTCTCAATGAATGCTGAAGACAGGGGTGTAGACAGATCTGTGAACTGCTGGGAGGCTTGGTTTGCTAGTATCAGGAAACTTCCGAAACACTGGGTAGATGAGAACACTGATAACAATTCAATATACAGAAATGGCTAGCTAATCTCATTTTTATCCTTGAGTATTAAATTCAGTAGGTAGTGGTTTCTCATTCTAGCTACAGCGTATGTGAAAGTTGATGATCAATACTGAGTTACTGTAATCAGCGATCAAAATCATCAATGAATGAATTCATCTGACATGTCTAATTTTGAAGAAAATGGTAGAAAACAATGGACTGGATCATTAAAAATAGATAATTGTGTTAAAGTATAAACACTGTCAAGAGTTGTTAAATTGCAAGATAGGAAGATTGCATGTTGACATTTGCATTCAATTTCCATAACCATGTAAAATTTGCAGAGGATAAGGAGGGTTTTGATCAAAACAAAGCCTGTATTTTACACAAGGAAATCTACAATGAAGCACTAATGGTACAAATGCAACAGGTTTCAGAGGGACTTAACAGTTTACAGGCTGTCTGTGGATATTTGTCAGTCTCATTGGAAAGCAGACTTGTTTTAACTCACAAGAACCAAAGACAAATTTGGAAAAATAATTCTGATAAACTATATACCTTTTCCGTTACTTAGTCAACATAACTCCTAACTATAACTTAAGGCTGAACCCAGAACAAGAAGCAGCAGTTGAGATAAAGAAGCTAAAAATGTAACATTGAATTCCCTCCTTGCACTTAAAACTGAAGATACTGTTCGCTACTCCAAAGAAGGTGGTGGTTCTGTTCTAGTTAGTAGCATCAAAATGGTGGAAAACTGTGGAAATAATGGAAGACATGACAGTTGAATTTAGAATTTTGTCAGTTTTCAAAAGAACTGCACTTTGTCCTGCCAGCTCAATAATAATCAGGCATCTTTTTAATACATTTATATTGATCAGGTTTTGAACATCTGCAATAGGCTAGGTGCTGGAAAAGCAAATAAAATTACTTAGATTGTCAGCATTTCAGGTAGAGGACTGTCTTTTCATGGTATATGTGTGTACCTTGTCTAGAATGCACAGGGGGCACCATCCCCATCTGGGGTCTCTGGGCACTACCTCAATGCAAATATTAAATAATAAGTTGATGAAAGTGTATCAGTATCTATATGCAGATACCAAAGAGAGTGGTAGATGTAAGTAGTTAATAGTCCGAGGAACTAAATTATAGTGTTCTTGTGTTTTACTTATAGAATCACAAGCTGTACATTTTGGACAACATAAGTGCCTTTGCTTGAAGCATACATGTAAGAAGTTAATTGCAAAGCATGTGTTTTGCACTTCATTGCAGAAAAGCTCAATTTTTCACTGCCCTCCCCTTTGAAAAGCAACATGTTAACGGTTTGACAAAAGAAAAGCTTTGCTATGAATGAATAAATATTTAATGTTCTTTTTCCACAATTAAATATGATCTACTTTTTTTTTTTTTAAATGGCTTATGTCCTACACTAGAGCCAAACACTTCCAGGCCCACAAATGGCATCACTTTCTTCAAATGGCCCCTCTATCTCTAGCCTCAGAAGTCATGATAAACTTAATACATTTCAGTTTATTCAAGGTGAGAAAAATAGGTACCATTTTAATTTGAGTCTTGGGGAAATAGCATTTCTCTCTATCTAAATATTACAGGTCCATCTGCTTTCTGTACATTGGTGACAATAATAGGAATACTGTTAATATCTCGCACTTTTATAGCACCCTCTATCCCAGGACCTCACTGTGCTTTATTAATATTAATTTAGCCTTGTTACACTTTTCTGAGATAATGCCATTTCACAGATGAGAAAACTTATGCAGAGAGAGATAAAGTGACATGCTCAACACCAGAAAGTCTTTGGCAGAGCTGAGAAGCAAACCCTGGTCTCTTATCTAACCGTAAGTCGCCTGAGACAAGAGCACACTAAAACTTTTATGTGAGATCATTTTCCATATGTGGTACACTGTAATTTAGTGCATCAGGTTCATGGTAGCATGTTTGAAATTTCAAACAGAAACTTTGGCAGATTTGACTGCTGGAAGATTAGCTGTAAGTAAAACTGGTTGCCACTGGCAAGAGCTATGTAGATATGCACCTCTTGTCTTCGGAAGATGATTTATTGCAGACACTTGGCAAGCTTCAAAGGGCTTACAATACTAACACAGAAGACGATAAGCTGACTATTTTTTGCCCTTGGTTAGCTCCTTTTCACTTTTCTCTACCCTCATATGGGCATTAAGCTCTACTTTAGAAATCATGAAGTCTTTCACAATCCTGTTCACAGTTATGTTATACATGATCACTTAATGAAACCTATCCTGACCTTGTCCTTGTTGAACCTCAGATTTCTTTTGGCCCAATCCTCTAATTGGTCTAGGTCCCTCTGTACCCTCTCCCAACCCTCCAGCGTATCTACCACTCCTCCCAGTTGGGTGTCATCTGCAAACTTGCTGAGGGTGCAATCCATGCCATCCTCCAGATCATTAATGAAGATACTGAACTTGACTCAACCCTTTTTTTTAGATCTGAGGATGTCAAAAATCAATGTGTATTTTCTGGGGGTAGTTGAGAAACATCAGATTCAATACGTCAGCCAGTGCTCCCAACAGATTCTGAAACTGCAGTCCTCCAGTGGTGACATTGCCACCACTAGCTTCTCAAAGGATGTGGAAGAAGCCAGCCTGAATTCAGTACAATCCATGACTTCCATATCATCAGCCATCCTCCAATTTTGACAGGATTTCTGTCTAGATTATCCTCATTCCTGATCAAAGGACAGCCCTCAAGATGGAAGTGTGGTAAGACAACATGGGTAAAAGAACTCTAGTTTTCCTCAGAGAGAAGAAGCGAACAGGAATAGATGTGTCTAGATTCTAGGGTATTCGGGCAAAGAAGAAACCAGTGGTGATTGCTCCTCAAAGAGCCATATTGTCCAAAAGCTCCCCAAGGAAAGGAAATCTGCAGAAAGGGGTATGGGAGAAACCCACGTAAGTAAATACCTATCTAGGAGAAGACCAGACCCCTTCAAAAGTGCATAAGGGTCTTCCAAAGATGAGAGCAGACCAAATGAGCTTCAAAGCCTGTTCCTGATGATGCCAAGGCTAAGTTGGGTAGCCCTTGGAAGGAAGGACTTCTTCAAAGATGAAGAAGGAAGACTATGAGGCAAACTCGAGTTATCAGGCTCAGAAGACCTATGACAAGCCAAGAATATGGCACAGGAGCCAGGGGCTCCCTCTAATTCAAAAACACAGGCTTATCAGGTCACCCAAAGATGGGGTCCTCAGATACAAGACTCCCTATGGAAGCTTCAGATCCAAATAGCTCAACTGCCTCAGACCTATCCTTCCAACCATAGCACATGTGCTGTTCAGGTGGCTGGTCTGCAGCATGCCACCTAGAAAACTCACCTGAGCTTCCTCAGGACAGAATCCCAGGGACGGTGGATAGAAGGGGCAGCAGCGAAGTCCCACAGCCAGAATTTAAATGTTAACTGTAATACTTTACCAATAAGGCTGATACTTATCGGTTAATCGCTTAACCGGTTAACATTTTACATCCCTATTCAGAACAAGCACTGCCATCTCCAAGAAGCAGAATGATCAAGCCACAGACCCAGAGGTACAGATACAACAACGGGTACCCGGCACCCAAGGAATGATTCCCTCAAACCTGAAGCAGACTACTTTGAATCTTATGTGGAGCCAACAAGCACTGTTAACCTTAGAAAGACCAGGAAACTGTGGAAATCAGATCCATCAAATTAGCTTTCACAGCCTTCTGCAGAAGGAAAAGCTGTAAATACTGTCTCATATATTCTGGGCCCAAGATGTAAAAACCTCAGACAAACCAGCACACCTCAGGAAACAGTCTTCTCTGAGATGGAGTAAACAATACGAGTACTGACGTGCCAAATATTTCTGATCCACAACATGCTTTGTTCAAAGCCTGTGTTTTTTTTTTGGTCAGAATAATCCATAGCCTGGACTAAAACCAGGCCCATTCACTGAAGCAGTTTTATGACATTCACTGAGTGAAGGAACAGTTAGTGACCAGGACCAAACCACTCAGACCCTAAGCTGGTGCCAAGAGGATACTCTGCAACAAAGCAAACACCTAAAAAGCAACACTAATTACACTAAACTAACCAGCAATCACCCTACCCAACACAGATTCAGCAGGAAAATCAGAATAAATAATGAAATTGTAAAGCTGATGGTCACAACACTTGCAGCGAGCTATGACAACACAGAAACAGATGGTAGCTGGTGCTGCTGGTCCCTCTTTTGTAACCTGGCTCTGAACACACAGATTCCTTGATGGGGGCATACATGCGGCCCCAACGGACACTGCTCTTCCAAATAGTTCTGAGCTCAAGACACTGGGCATCGACATTCAATGAGTGGGTTTCTGTACAATTCTCTATGGAATCTCTAGCTCTCTTTTTTAGCACCACAAGCGAAGTATGATATGAAAAATTGTTATAGAATCTGAAGTACACACTACATTTCAATGCATTGGAGAATTCTTATAAATTACTGTTTGTAATATAGCACAATCAGACAAGAGAAGACAGAGTCACATGCATGAAGTTTCACTGGAGAAGTAGAGAAGAGCAACGTTTAAAAAATTTTAACAAATGAAAATTGGAAATATTTATGGTCCGCTTTATCTTAAAAATATATCTATTTTATAGATTAATAGATTTTAGTGGCAGAAGGGGCCATTATGATCATCTAGTTTAATCTTCTCATAATACAGGTCACAGAGTTTCACCAAATAATTCCTGCCTGGAACTAGGTAACTAAGGCTGTGAATGGGCAAAGAAATCAACCTATGTTCTTATGTTCTATGTGGAGTCAACAGGAATCTGCACTGAGTGGTATCTTTCCAAGAGTGGGGCCATGGAAGTTATTCCATGAATATATCACTATCCACACAATGACATTTAATTTTTCCTGATAAGAATGTACAGTCTCATTTGAGCACAATACTTCAAATAGTGAGTTACAAATATTTAAGAATGTTTCTATATTTTTAAAAAGAACAGGAGTACTTGTGGTACCTAGAGACTAAAAAATACTAGATATTATTAACTTGGGTTTGAATAGAGACTGGGAGTGGCTGGGTCATTACACATATTGAATCTATTTCCCTAAGTTAAGTATCCTCACACCTTCTTGTCAACTGTTTAAGTGGGCCACCTTGATTATCACTACAAAAGTTTTTTTCTCCTGCTGATAATAGCTCATCTTAACTAATTAGCCTCTCACAGTTTGTATGGCAACTTCCAACTTATCTGTATGTACATATATATCTTCTTCCTATATGTTCCATTCTATGCATCCGATGAAGTTGGCTGTAGTCCACGAAAGCTTATGCTCTAATAAATTTGTTAGTCTCTAAGGTGCCACAAGTACTCCTGTTCTTTTTGCAGATACAGATTAACACGGCTGCTACTCAGAAATCTATATTTTTAATAATTTATTGCACAAAATTTTATTTTAGAGAACAAATCGGTCTCCAAATTAATTTTTCAGAACAGTAAAAAGTTCCTACTTTTTGCATTTTTAATCACTTTAGTTAAACAACTCTCAGGCCTTCTATACTGCATAAGTAAACTGAATGCATGACTTGAGTGATGGGACCCAACTCTGGCCACCTACTACATGCAGGTGGGACCCCCTGCAGAGCCCCAGTGTGGGGCTCTACACTGACACCAGGGAACAGGTTATAGGATCAGGGCTATAAACTTATAAATTACAGGGGGATTTTCAGAAATGTTCATCTTTGGCATCATATATTTCTCCCGTTGAGGTCACTGGAAAAAATCCAGTGGATTTTAAATGAGAGCAGAGCTAGACCAACATTGACTGCTTTTGAAAATCCTACTCTACAAGCATTACTGTATTTTCCCAATCAAACAAATGAAGAAAAAAATCAAACCAAGACTGGCTAAAGAAAGTTAAATTGATATTCCTAAATTTTAAACCTAAAGCTAAAAGACAAATGGGAATTCCTGAGTTTAACATTTGACAGCAAAGTAGCTTTATTGATATTTATGCTCCTTTTCAAAATTGCTGCTCTTGAGCTTGCGATCCCTACCTGTAGTATAAAAACAGATCCACCTTGAAGAACATTAGAACCAAAGCACTAATGTAGTTCAAAGCTGGGAGAAGACACAGAATCTAAAAGGATCCCAGAAGGAATGGAAGACTTGAAAGCTTGTAACAGAAAACCTATCCCTTCATTTTGTATGATTGAACACATACAATACACTTACATACCCTGCAGCTATAAACCTAACTGCTTGTGAACTGAATCTCTTTACCTGACGCTGTTGTAGCTACTCTTCCATCAGTTACTGCTTTGGAAGAATGATATGTAATCATCTGAGTATCTTCCTTTTCTTTACTGGGGTACTCATTACGGAAAGTGGATTCTGTGGATAATGGTGCTGTAACTTCCAAACTACGGCTTAAGTCAAGAGGGAGACATGGTCCACGCTTCTCAAGTGACATATGAGCAACATCAGGTACTACACAAAAAAAAGAATGTAATATTAACAAAGATATATAAGCCCAACAAATAACAGTATGGGTCGCAGTGTTACAATAAACGAACAGCATATAGCTAAAGGTACTCAATGTTAGTGAAAGATATGGTGAAAAAAAATGTGAAAGGTCTTATTCTTTATGATTGTTTCTCTCGGGTCGTTCTTTATTAGATTAAATACATTACCCTCTGATATTGATGGCTGTTGATTTTGAGCACTGATGGAGAACACTTTTCCATCAGTGACTGGAGAGGGAGAAGGAACTTTTTGTATAGACTCATCAGGCAACGAGCAAGTGGCTAAACGCTGTGATCTTCTTCTCCTCTGGCTATATTTGTAGGATCTAGGGGGATTCACTGGCTGTGATGGACCTAAAAAGAGATCTTTCAATGTTCATGAAGTAGAGATACGTCATAATCTTACGGAAATATTTTAAGATCTAGAGAAGGGTCATGCTTTACATAGTTCTCTTCTGCAGAACTGCTAATCACATTGTGCTTTGTAAAAATGAATAAAAACTATGAATATCAGATGAATGTTAATGTTTGAGGCAAGATTTTGTTTTTTTGCTTCATATATTACTATAAGAATTTGAGGATCTAGCCTCCATGGATATAGAGGAGGTCCTTATGCAAATAACCTATTTGCATTAAGGGGAGCCACTTCACAAATCAATAAGAAAGTAGACAGCTTAAAGTTTAAGAAACAATAGGATTTCCAGTATAGCAAAATAATTGTCACAGTAAGACTTTAAAATAAACTCACAAAAAGTAATGGTTCATTTTAGTTCTAATCTCTCCACTTTCTGCTAAATTGATATTAACACCCTGGTAACAGCAAATACAGAAACATTAACTGTCAATGCACTACATAGCAAGAAGTCTAAACCCCAGCACGAAGAATCTCAAATGAAGAGAAATATATGTAGATATTATAGGCCTGATTCATTAAAAAAAATAAAACCTCACTTATGCATGTTTCATATATTGTACTTGGGGAAATGTGCTTTATCTGCATAAATTAGAGTTTTGTAAATCATTAATTCTTTTTCCTCCTTGCCTTACCTAGCTTCCGCTGTGTCATACTAAAGATTTGCAGTAGCAACAAAAATTACATTTCTATTTTAAAAAAAGTCAAAAGAGGTGGGAGCTGTTACAAACCATAATAAAAAAATTAGGTATCTAGGCAATGAAGATACAGTTTGTTTGTTTTTTTAATGGCAAGCAAATGTATAGCTTCAGTCCAAAACACAAAACCTCCTCAAGCAAAACTACTTACCGACATCTTGGGGGTATTGCAACATGTGTGGATGACAGTGTTTTGTGGGGGAAATTTATAACATGATTTAAAACCAATTATATTTATTGAGAGAATACAGAAAACTGAACTGGCTTATCTCCCTCCCCCATTCAATTAAAATTTGCTACAAGTTTAAGAGACGTTTATCTCCTCAAGAAGATGTCAACTGTAGATGTAAGGATGCAACATGTGATGAAGGAGTCCTCTTCAGGCCTTATTTTGTCACAGCTCTGGGAGTGAAGCAAAACGTAGGCTTTTGCTTTACAGAAACCCATGTTAGTTATAACTGTTGACTGCACGACTTCGCCTTCTTTGAGCAACAACGTGTCTTTAAGAGGTGAAGCTCAAAACAAATCTGAAAAGGCTACACTATCCCTCTCCAGCAAAAACAACATATAGAGAGTGAGCTTGTAATGCTCAAAAACGTAATACAATCATTCAAGGATGTTATGCAGCAGATAAGTTTCAACAACTCTTCTGTCCACCAACAATATCTTGATATTTTGCAAACCTGTTCCATGTTTTAAAAAGGCTGAACTACTAAGGTGTTTTCACACAGGTACATCAAAACAGTCCACTGAAGGCAGAGTTCCTCAATGATGGAAAGGAAAGATCCGCAAGAAAACTGCACATATTTTTAATGAATCAGGCCCTTTAAGAAGAGGTGTTTGTTTTCTCCTGTATCACTAGTACCATTAGTGTGGAGATTCATACAATGGAACTTAAAATCATTAAAAGCCATGACTTTCTACTACCATAAAAGTGCCATTATTACTTGCACCATAATTCACATACCACATTACGTGACTTTACTTTTTATAAGTTTGAGCTATCCCTAATGCACCCACTTACGTTTGAATTTTTTTTTATAAAAAGCAGATTCATTGTAAAAAGCAACATTAATTTACAATCAATTATTTTTCTGTATATTTCTTATGACTATAAGGAATTATGGTATTTTTTAAAATGTCTGTGCTCACTAGTTTTATTTATCACAGAAGAAGGAAGCTGAGAGACCAGTGTCAAATCCTCGACTTGTATTAACTCTGGGGAAAGTGGTGATTTAGGGGGCTTTATACACCCAGAAGAATCTCCAGATTCTTGTTTGCATTTCTTGCTGCGAGCCTTTCCTGAAGACAAAGTTGAGGATAACAGTGCAGGTTTCTGAGTGTTGGCAGAACTGCTAATATCAGCTTCATTTTTTTTCTGACTTTGAGGTTTAGGTGAAATCTCCTGAATAAATAATAAGAAATTGATACTTTTATTTCAGTTTCTTCATTGTGGTTCTTGTATTCTACTTTGATCTTTTTTAGCATCTTTAGTATTCAAAAACATTTATTCAAAAACATTTTTAAAGCCAACATTTAACATTTCCAATACAAATGAAAAACAGACTCAAATGTATCAAAGTAAAAGTTGAGCAAGCTGTTTGTTTTTAAAGGGACACTGCCAATGACTTTCATCCTTAAAAGTTTCTCTTCATTTCTCATTGCTTGCAATACCCTCAAAAAAAGCTTAAACACATTATTTTCTCCTACCAACTATCTAATATCCATTTGACAAATAGTGCATTTTGCTGTTTTTCTAATACAATAAAATACTTTTCATGTCCATCTCTCTCTCTCTCATTATGAACCATCATCATCAATGTTTTCGGCAAGAATAAAGAATGACTTGGAGAACAACACTATTGCTACTAACCAGAATGGGAAGTAGATATGTTAGCTTTGTTGTGATCACACCACAAATCAGAAGTTAAGTTTCTCAGCAAGAGTCATCCATTTAAAATAAATATTTAGAAGTTGGATGTCATTTTCCACAAATTTACTTCAATTTTGAAGAACCACCTGAAAAGGTTGACAGTGCCCCTTTAAGGAAAGTCTTAGAACAACAAACAACAATGAAATTTGAGCACAACCCCTTTCAGTGCTGGGAGTCTGGATTTCACCACACTACTTGCTTGTGCTAATGTTTCATGAAATCGCAACTTCTAGCACCACGGGGTTAAATAGATTGTTAACTGTAAAAAAACCAAGCAGATAAAATATAGGCTAAAAAAAACAAACACTTTTTGAAAAGCAAAATATGCTGCATTTTCTAAAGCTGAAAATGTTCACCCTTCCTTTTAATGCATGTACTAAAATATTTAAAAATAATTAATCTGAATTTACAGCAATTAGCATTTTACATTTTTTGCTAGAAGGAGGTTCTCTTACAAGCTGAGTAATCTGTAACAATATTAGTACTTGCCCAATAATGGCAGCTTGTACATATCTGAACACATGACCTCAAATTTGTTCCATCTATTGCCCAGTTGAATATGCATCATGGTATTATGTTAGCTAATAAAACCATAATTATGAAAGTGTAAACTTTTGTTTCTAGAACGTGCGTGCCACTTTCTCCAAAAAGATTTCACTCCACTAACATTTGGGGGCATTTCCCAGTTTTCAGACCTCTGTACTTCAGAGGACTGCATTTTTGGTACTGAATAGAAGCTCTCTTTTCCACTGGAACATGGGAGCTGCAAGTTCCAGTGGAAATATAAAAAAAAGCAGCACACACTACATACTTAAAAAAGGGCACCCTTGCGTGCTATATGAATGGCATGCTGGAAGTACCACGTAAAATTCCGGTGCAAAGTGTCCCATTCAGTTATCCCCAGTTTTATCCTTGAATCAGCTCATTATACACGTGATTTAAGTGAAGTTTATTCATTTAAATAAAATATTCCATGAACGGTAGCGTATACCTATGCTGATTACAAAAAGGTATTACCAGAAATTAATTAGAGCCATAACTTGTAAATAAACAATTTTATTGTTCATCTTCACATATGTGAAAGACATTACTACAGCGTCCATTTCTTTCAAATTACAAAGTTATTTAAACAAGATTTAAAAAATTAAATTAAATATTTTGATAAGGTGCTTAACCCCTTAACAAGGACAAACTAACATTAAAAAACCTTAATGAATTAAAGTTATTCATCTAAGCAGGTCTTGCTCAAAAGGAAATATAACATTACATAACCCTAATACACTTAAATAAAACTACTGAATCTACACGTAACAGTCTGAGGTTTTTGGGCTTAAGACAGTTGTAAATTTAAAAAAGAGTTATAAATATAATTTCATCAGCACAGTATGTTTTTGGCTGTTGGCCTGAATATTACTGTGTGCTGTATTACATTATTTAAAAACACACTACAAGACATTTTACCCAATCAGTATTACAGTGGTAGCAGACAGTATCTCTGTCAGCTTTGCCATTTTAGAAGTTTATAACTCGGCCATTTTAATTTACATTTGGGCTGGAATTTAGCAAAAAAATTTGAGCTCAGACACTCCCACCCCAACTTAATCAGTTTATGTTTGACTGGTTTTTTGTTTTTCTTTTCAGTTAGAAGAAAGGGGAAAAGTAGTACATTTGTTGGGTTTTGGATGCTTTGCTTTTTAAGAACTCATAACTAAAACAAGTATTTTCAAAACCGTTTTGCAGACCATTAGTCAGTGAATGGTGACAGTCCCTTCTGGATATTTTGTTATTTCTAATCAACAAAGTAAAAATAGAAACAGCCGAGTTATTTTAGATTGAGAAGTTACTATTCAGAAGTTTCTGTTAATATGCACTGTAATCTATACTGTTGCATATGGTCTTAATAAATGGCAAAATCCCATTCATTTCAATGGGACTCTGCACAGTAAGATTTACAGTGTAATGATTCTTCCAGAAATGTCATGCTGTCAGACATTTCAGTTTTTTGCACACAAAGTATTATACAAAAGTACTAAGAAATTATAGCATCTTTAATATGCAAAAATTTGAGAAGTGGAATATCATGTAAATATATCATAAACCATTATGCAAAATACCAGTCAATGCATTGACACCTTAGTAGCTCAGAATTAACCATTAAAAGTAGAACCATAACTTTTCATTGACAGCACTCTGGATTTGAGATGCTCAGATCCAGTACAGTGTCAATGGAAAAACTATAGCAATGCCACCATATATCAGGACTAAAGAACCAGTTACAAGAAACACAGTATCAAAGTTTGGGGTAGGGATTATTTTAAGAGTGTGGTGGGGCTTGTGAAGAAAGGAAGTGCTCTTTTTAGATGGTTTGTTTAAAACAAACCATTAAAAAAATGAAAATTAATACAAAATAGCCATACTCATAGATTAAGGATCTTATTTAAGCCAACAAAAGCAAAAATATCAAGAGTTAAGGATGCCACTTCATCCTTAGCTTGCTTTACTGTGCTTAGGTAGTCAGCCCTTTTAGCATGCAAGATCATGCACAATTCTGAGACTCAAGCAACACCTGAACACAATGGAATGAGCCAGAGATAGGGAGGCAACCTTCAATTCTTCAAATAAGTGGTTTTAAATCAGACCCCTAACATTAAAGTTTCTTTTTTGTACGTATTAAAATATACATCTTAGCAAAATGTATGGCTCATTGAACAGTTCATAAAATACACACAGTCTACAACACCAATTCTTACAATAGAAAAGAAACTTCTTACAAAAGAAGTTTTACTAGATGCCAAAAACCCTGTTTCAAACCACAAATCAAATTTGTGTAAGGGTCTTTTTCTTAGCCAGTTGTGGGCATGGTTCCAGCTATAAAACCTTGGGACCGCTGTTTCCTAGCCTTTGACTCCTTGGAGACAGTAACTCATTTATGAAAATTAAAGTTAACACTGTCATTTGTGTCAATTTACTTGTATGTTTCTGGCTATGCAGAGATGTAAACATAAGATCAAATATTTCGTTCCCTGTCACTGTTTCTGAAGGGGCAATTTTGTTATGGATACTATATCTCCATGGCACACTCCAGTGGGAACCTTGCAAAAGAATCAAACTCTACCATTTCATACCTGCTCCAGGACTGGAGCTGTTTCTTTGTTGCCTTCCTTTTTTTCAGCACCATCCACAACAACAGCTTTGGATGCCAACAAACCTTAAGAGAAAAGTTGCACAGAGATATTTAGAATGGGTTGGTTTTTTTATTTTATCATTTGCAATCATCAGGTTTTATGAAAAACATAAATGTGAACAAAAATTAAAACATTTTCATCTATAAAAAGATTCTCTCTGAAACCCCCTTGTATGGAGTCTTTATTTAAAAGAACAAAACTTATGAGATCCTGCCTACAATTCACAGGCCCTGTATTATAAATGAGGATTAGCACCGGCCATTCCAATAACACTCCCAGAGAGGAAAAAGGAGCTCCAATGCTATGACCCTCAACCGCAAAGCAATTGTGCTTCAAAAGCCAGACCTACAATCAAAGTAAATTTTCAACCATTTGATTTTAGGAGGTTATTTAGAATTCCTCCCTTCACTCATTCCCCCCACATTTGGTCTTTGTGTGCTTTCCTAATGGCTATAAGTAGGGCTCTACCAAATTCATGGCCATGAAAAACATGTCATGGACTCTGAAATCTGGTCTTTTGTGTGCTTTTACCCTGTACTAAACTTTTACCCTATACAGATTTCATGGGAGGAACCAGAGTTTCTCAAATTGGGGGTCCTGACCCAAAATGGACTTGCAGGGGGGTTGCAAGGTTATTTCAGGGAAGTCACGGTCAGTGGCGGATTAGCTACTGGGTCAATGGGGCCCCGGCCAATTGGGGCACCCCCATGCCCCACTCTGCCCACCCAGCACTCCTGCTAGGGAGCAGGGCTGAGGCACGGGGGCTTGTCCTGCTCTGCCCGACCACCCGGAGCTCCTACCGGGGAGCAGGGGAAGCCCCTGCGCCCTGACCCCACTCCCCAGCAGAAGCACAGGGGGAGGGAGACGGGGGCGACTGCAGTTGGAAGGCGTGGGGAAGGGCTCCCACTTGTTCTGGCCCAGGGCCTCAGAAAAGCGTAATCCGCCACTGGTCACGGTATTGTCACCCTTACTTCTGCACTGCCTTCAGAGCTGGGCAACCGGAGAGTGGTAGTTGTTGGCCAGGTGCCCAGCTCTGAAGGCAGTGCCCCACCACCAGCAGCACAGAAGGAAGGGTGGCCATACCATACCATGCCACCCTTCCTTCTACGCTGCTGCTGGCGGCGGGTCTGCCTTCAGAGCTGGGCTCCCAGCCAGCAGCCACCGCTCTCCAGCTGCCCAGCTCTGAAGGCAGCGCCACTGCCAGCAGCAGGCTAGAAGTAAGGGTAGCAGTACCGCAACCCCCACCAAACAATAACCTTGTTGACCCCCTCTCCCCCACACCTCCTTTTTGGGTCAGGATCCCTACAATTACAACACCATGAAATGCCAGATTTAAATAGCTGAAATCATGAAATTTATTATTTTTAAAATCCTAGGACCATGAAATTGACCAAAATGGCCTGTGAGTTTGGTAGGGCCCTGGTTATAAGTTACAGTTGCAGAGTTCCCATCAAAGTTTGCCTGTTATGTAGTCTCATCTTTTTTAACAGGCCCGTGCAAATCCTTTCTGGTCTAAACAAAACAGTGAAGCATCTAACTGTTAGATTCTAACACAAGGAAAAATCTTACAAAGGCAAGTGGATAGACTAGATCAGAGGTTCTCAAACTGTGGTCCCCAGAACACCAGTGGTCTACGAGCTCCATTCAGGTGGTCCATGTATAGTTCCCTCTAAGATGCACGCCTGGGCAGCCGTACACGAGAAAACGAAGAGCCACCCACCTAATTAGTGGAGCTGTGCAGGCGTGGCTCCACTAATTAGATGCCTGGACCCTGGAGAAGACGCACATGTAAGGTGAGGTGGTGGGCTTGGGGGGAATAGGGAGTAGGTGGAAGGGGGAAATGGGATGAGAAGAAGGGGTGGGGGGGAATTTGGGACGTGCAGGGCTGTGGTGGCCAGAGAAATAGGCGACTTTCCCCAGCTCCAAGGCTGCGGCTGCTGGGGAGAGACGGCCCTCTTTCCCATCCCCAGTTTAGGGACTGCTGTGGTGGGGGAGAGAGAACACATCCATCGTATCATAAAGGTAAGACTACGGATATTAAAATAGGAGCTGTGTGTGCTTTTATATGTAGAATAAAAAAACAATTATTAATTTTTTTTTAAATATAGCTCTTTTATCCAAAGCGCTTTATAATAGTTAGCTAAAGGTACAAACAACATATGGAAAGATTGAGTGGTCCGCCAAGACCCTCAGCAATTTTCAAGTGGTCCGTGAAAAAAAAGTTTGAAAACCACTGGACTAGATTACCTAATCAGAATTTTCATTCTCTAGGATTTAAGAATATAAAAATGGCCACACTGGGTCAGACCAAAGGTCCATCCAGCCCAGTATCCTGTCTGCCAACAGTGGCCAATGCCAGGTGCCCCACAGGGAGTGAACCTAACAGGTAATGATCAAGTGATCTCTCTCCTGCCATCCATCTCCACCCTTTGACGAACAGAGGCTAGGGACACCATTCCTTACCCATCCTGGCTAATAGCCATTAATGGACTTAATCTCCATGAATTTATCCTGTTCTCTTTTAAACTCTGTTATAGTCCTAGCGTTCACAACCTCCTCAGGCAACAAATTGCACATGTAGACTATGCGCTGTGTGAAGAAGAGCTTCCCTTTATTTGTTTTAAACCTACTGACCATTAATTTCATTTGGTGGCCCCCAGTTCTTATATTATGGGAACAAATAAATAACTTTTTTCTTATTCACTTTCTCTACACCACTCATGATTTTATATACTTCTATCATATCCCCCCCTTAGTCTCCTCTTTTCCAAGCTGAAAAGTCCTAGCCTCTTTAATCTCTCCTCATATGGGACTCGTTCCAAACCCCTAATCATTTTAGTTGCCTTTTCTGAACCTTTTCTAATGCCAGTATACTTTTTTTGAGATGAGGAGACCACATCTGTATGCAGTATTCAAGATGTGGGCGTACCATGGATTTATATAAGGGCAATAAGATATTCTCCGTCTTATTCTCTATCCCTTTTTAAATGATTCCTAACACTCTGTTTGCTTTTCTGACTGCCGCTGCACACTGCGTGGACATCTTCAGAGAACTATCCACAATGACTCCAAGATCTCTTTCCTGATTAGTTGTAGTTAAATTAGCCCCCATCATATTGTATGTATAGTTGGGGTTATTTTTTCCAATGGCCATTACATTATCCACATTAAATTTCATTTGCCATTTTGTTGCCCAATCACTTAGTTTTGTGAGATGTTTTTGAAGTTCTTCACAGTCTGTTTTGGTCTTAACTATCTTGAGCAGTTTAGTATCATCTGCAACCTTTGCCACCTCGCTCTTTACCCCTTTCTCCAGACCATTTATGAATAAGTTGAATAGGATTGGTCCTAGGACTGACCCTTGGGGAACACCATTAGTTCCCCTCTCCATTCTGAAAATTTACCATTTATTCCTACCCTTTGTTCCCTGTCTTTTAACCAGTTCTCAATCCATGAAAGGATCTTCCCTCTTATCCCATGACAACTTAATTGACGTAAGAGCCTTTGGTGTGGGACCTTGTCAAAGGCTTTCTGGAAATCTAAGTACACTATGTCCACTGGATCCCCCTTGTCCACATGTTTGTTGACCCCTTCGAAGAACTCTAATAGATTAGTAAGACATGATTTCCCTTTACAGAAACCGTGTTGACTTTTGCCTAACAATTTATGTTCTTCTATGTTTAAGTAATAGGGACTCCAGGTGACCCTGATAATAGATCCACTGGGAAACTAGTATTTTTAAACAGTGCTAGTTCTTCATTCACAAATCCATATACAACACTACTAATATACATTTAACAACCAGATAATAGAAACAGCCAACAGTTTTAAACCTGATGTTCAGATTATTTTTTTTTTTCCATTTTATGCACAGAGCTTGTTGCTGCCCAGCCAATAAGTAGGTGTTTCAGAGCTGCTTTGTCCGGAAACTTTTATTTTATTACTTAATATCTCTAGTAAATAATGTTGGTGAGGAGACCCAGCTCACTTGAAGATGCCTAAAGAAAAACTAAAGCAGAGGCAGCAAGATATCTTTGACTTCAAAGTCTTCTGCAATCAGTGGCCCCAAGAAGAAGCTACTTCTTAACAGAGGTTGTTATCCATACTGAACAGTCTGCTACAAGATATAGGTACTGCATTCCCTGGTAAATTAGATACCCTCACAACCAATTCAGAACACACTAAACTGGAGGCATATCACTTAGTGAACTCTGGGCTCTCCTAAAGTAACACATTTAGAACACTGGAATACTGCAAATCCGTCAGTAACCCAGGTGACTTTTCATTAAGGAGTTGTTATCAAGCTTCTGTGCCCCACAAGGATCCACTACAGGAAATTGTATTCTATTCCTTACCACGTGTGTTATATCAGTTTGCTGCATTTTTTTTCAAATTAAGCAGAACATTGTCTCCAATCCAAGATGTGCAAAGACATTACTTAAAAAAAACATATTAATCAATCATGAATTTACTGCAAAGTAGAACCCCACTAATTTGCAGTACTGAGTGGAAGTCATTAGGAGTTTATGCAATTCATAACTTAAACAAGATCTCAATTCTGCACCTTGATCAAGACAGGAGAACCCCTGCACTTATGTGGGCCCCAAATACAGACCTTACGTCAAAATCTTGGAACAGGGTTGGCTTTATTACTCTTTGTGTAGTGCTTTGAGATCATAAAAAACAATAACTGCAAAGTATTAATATAACTAACAGACATGTACTGATCTACCGTAGCACTTTATGTACAAGCGTAAACATTTGGATATGTTAAAAAGTAATGATGTTCTCAATAAAAAGGTAATTTACCAGTGATTTTGTTAAGACGAGCTCTCTTTGCCTGAAATGAGTTGCCTAGATTACTTTTCCTCTTGTTCGATAATGTATTCTCTGCCCGCACAAATGCCATCTTTGGAACGTCTACTACTGGGAATCCTACTTTTAAAAGAACAGACATGGAAGAGTTCATCTACAAATTCACATTTCATAAACATTTCTTACCAACTGTAAATATTTCAATGCAAAATATATTCTAAGATGAATGAATAGGCTTTTATGTGCCATAACAGGCGGTTTAAAGATTTATAATTAACAATATACAGAAAAATATTACCTTGAAATTTTAAGTAATAAGTTAACAGATATTAACTTTGTTGACATGATCAGGATTTACTGATTCAGAGGTAAAGTCTAGATGGCCCTTAAAACATGAAGGCATATGTATTACATTGTCTTCAAAAATATCTAGAAATCTCCATTATAACCATGAATCATTAGAATTTTAGTTTTTAAAAAAAACTCATAAGGGAAAATGAAATAAGAGATCTAGAAAAACAAACTTCTGATCTCTTCTGAGCCACTTAGGAAGCAGAAATTTGCACATAAATCTAAATGATTAACACTGTTGCAGATCTCAGTATTGAAGTGTACTAGGATACAAACACCAACTTCCTCTAGTCTAGAACCATTGGCAGTACCATTTTGCAACATGAACAAAAGAGATTCTGAGGCCAATAGTAACTGGACAGGCAGAAAAAACAATATTTGCAGCCTTTAGAAAAATAAGCACTAGAATATAGTTTGTACCAAACGTTTCACTCGATGTAGGCTCCTCTTCTTTTTTCTGGACTTCCTGTATGATTGTAGAGGTTGAGGTTTCTTCCTTCTTTGAAGGTACTTTAAACCATTTTCTCTCCTCTTTATCTTTATTGCTGTTTGCACTGGTCCGCGGTTTACTTCCTGCTTTGTTCTTGGCTGCTGCTGCTGCTGCAGCTTTGACCAAAGCTATCCAATCCTCCAAAAAGAAAACAAAGGTGGAGGAGCATTAGTAGCTGTTTGCGACATTCAAACAGAATCCATTTACAAATAGTGACCAACCTCATCCAGAATTGACAAGTACATTTATGTTTAGTTTTATGACTACTGCCCGTGATTCAGTAAAATGTACTTTCCAAATTGTCTACATAGTCTAACTAGAATCTACCTCGTGGATTTAAAAAAAATAACAAAAACACTGCATATGGAAATTAATCTCTATGATTAGCCTTTCAAGCACTATTGTGCCCTAATAACTAATCTGTAAGTTATAAGAGTTACAGCAATACAGGAACTGTCATACTGGAACAGACCATTAACTCCATTATCCTGTCTCTAGTTGTAGCCTACACTAATCTAGCTATTTCAAATGGAAGACCAATCCCTCTGTGCCCCACACATGTCTATCAAACTACACAATCCATGGGCAGGAGAATTCTTTCTAACCTAAGCCGAGGATCAGGTAATGACCTGAAGCAATGGTAACTCTGGGACAGCAATTTCTAGAGTAACTGCAAATACTGTTCCTACTGTATTCAATTTTCAAGCTTCATCCAATAATCTCAAATGGCTCTATAAACAGCAATTAACTGTCACAATCCACCTGCAAGGTAGGAAGAGATTACTATCATTTTAGAGATGGGTAGGTAAACTGGCACACAGGGAATTCAAGTGACTTGCCCTTGGCCACACAGTGAATCTAGGTGTCTTGACCCAGATCCCCTCTTCTAACGACTTGACAACTCTACCACAGTAAGCCAATTGTCTTAACATCTTGCAGCAGTGTTTTCCATGGAAACATTTTGTTACAATTTGAATGAATGAAAACAATTGAACATATTTTTAAACTTTTTGAAATAAAAGATTTATTGACCACATGACTGTTTGATCTCATTAATGTTTTATATCTGTATGTTCATATGTTATGTTTAAATTGTACTGTGTGTGCATGTGCATGTGTGTGAAATATGGATTATAAATATCCCTAGAGCAAAGACCACATTTTCTTCTCTGTTTGGTGGAGACAGCGCTCAGTAAGTAATCAAGTATTTCCTTTATTCATTTAAAATGTGCTGAATTTAATCTGGATTATTTCTTTGTTAGTGTATTATGGAATACATTAAAAAACAATACCTGATTGGCTTTCACTCTTCCAATCATACTTGACTTATTTCTAAACTAGACAATTGCAATCCTTTTAATCTCTTTACATATGGAAACCTCTCCATCCAGTACCTCTACCATTTTTTCCAATTACCATTCAGTGGACCTTTTCTATTTTCTGTGCCCCCTTTAAGGTGTCATGAGGACATATCTTCAGTTAAAATCTTTTTCTGCATTATTCTCTATCCCTTCTTCATACAACCCAACCGTTAATTTATATTTCTACCACTTTTCTGCACTGAATATGCATCTCCACTGCGTAATCAACTACACATTTTGTGACGGTGATAGTTTCAACACACCAATAGTAAGCAAGGTCCCTTTTTCAGGAATTAGACAGTGATGCAAGAAGATCAGGTAACTTTCCTGTGACGTTGACTGTTTCTTCTCTATAACATTACACCTCTATCCCGATATAATGCTGTCCTCGGGAGCCAAAAAAAATCTTACCGCGTTATAGGTGAAACCATGTCATACCAAACTTGCTTTTGATCCACCGGAGCGTGCAGCCCCGCCCCCTCGGAGCGCTGCTTTACTGTGTTATATCAGGTCGCGTTATATTGGGGTAGAGGTGTATTTGCTTCACATTCTCCCCTTATCCTGCGGTCCCCCAGGATAAGTTAGTTATGCATGTGTCTGAATATCATTAACTTAGAATTCACCTCCACAGATTTAGATACCACCAACTACACATATTGAAAAGACAAAGCCCCTACCCCAAAGAGTTTCCAGTATGAATCTCTTCTGAGCTAACCTACGAAACTAACTGTAAAAGTGTAGACATGTGGATCTTCAACAACGTATACTATACTCATTTGTGCCCGGTCACAAAATTGAAGAAATCTTTCATTTGGTGCAGCTTCATATAGTAGCATTATTATTTATACAGCACCAGAGATATGGATGGTACCTTATAGATGGGAAAGAAAAGACAATTCTAGTAACAAAGAGCTTACAATGCAAGAGACACAACATAGGAAAACAACAGTAAAAAGGAGAAAGGGAGAGAGAATGTCATGAAGACACTTGTAGTTTATGTATGCTGGTAGACCCCCTTCTGTGATTTATATTTAAATGTGTATTTACTTAGTGCAGTTTAGGTAAACAAGTTGATAGATGTGAGCATGTGATGGAACGTACAGATCCTTGGTGCCCCATAGGTGGCACTGCATGAGTGATGTCCGTAAGTGGGGGTCCTGCTGAGTCACACAGTAGCATGGTGATTTGGGTTAAATCCCAACAAGGTTTCTAAGGTCAGGCTTTCAAATTCCCATAGGAAAGTGCCACCCTGAGAGGAGGGTGACTGGGGCTTGGTTTCTACCTTTACTTGTGCACAAGTTTTTTTTAAGCCCAGGCCATACAAGGTTTTGGAGATGCAGGTAAGAAGGAACCACATAGAGACTGCATGACTAGAAGCCAAGACAGGAAGGTCTGGAGACAAGAACTGTCCTATTTATATTGTTCTGTGTTTAAAGACTGTTATACACAATGAAGGAAACTGGCCAGAGACTTCGCTAGTCTATTTTTATTTTGGTTGAGTGCCCTATGACAGATCATTTCATGTGTAAGAAACTAAGGGATGTAATCTTCTCTTGATAAGCACAGAAATTCCTGTTCAGAAAGAAACCGTCTTCAAATGTAAGCTCAGAGTTTATTTACAACCTTTTATAAAACTTGTATAAGGAAAAATAAAGAGAAGAAGAAGAAAGGTGGACTCTAAATCTGAATGAGTTTGAAGTCTTTCTTGAATTGGGATTGTTACCTGGTCTCTAACGTAACAGCCAGCCACAATACTGAGATGTAGCCAGACTCAGTAACCTGTCATTCAAATAATTTTAATCATATCAGTAACAGCAGCTTTTTTGGCATGCACTGTGTATACAAATCCCAAGATCCAGTTACTACCAAGTTAGAACAGAGCAATCTCAAGTACAGTTCTCCTGAAATAAGTTCATCCCCTTCCTCCCCAGTGCTCTGAGTAGCCATTATGAATCACTTTGTTCTGATTACCCATTGCCTTCAGAATTCCCTATGATCAAACCACAGCAAACATGGCGGCCTCCGCTTCTAAGCCACAATGTTCACCCCAAATGACCTTTTTTCCCTTCAGTATTTCCTCCTTGCCACTTAAAGAAGGCTTAGTTCCTTTCTTTCTCCTCCTATCCCCACTACAAACATTTTTTTAATTAACCTGTCCAGGGCTATATGGGATAACAGAGTAATAGGAAGCAGTCAGGAGATAAAGCAGCAGTTGTGGTTTTGGACAAATGGATGGAATTCTGAGAAAAGTCAATGCAAACCATACAGTCATTACAAAAATCAGATCAACTAAGCCAAACTTCAGGAAACTGCATAATAAAGAAATAAGTTAGTAGGAACCATCCAGCATACCTATATATTGATTGGCTAGAACAACTGCATTTTAATAATCATATAACTGCAACAGTGGGAAGGCAAAAAGCAGTAGCATTTCTAAAATCCATCCCTTCTGCCAACACCTGGATTTATGTCCTGCCACCTCTCTCTTCAGCTATCACAACTACCACCTCTTTACTTCTGTGTCTTCCTCTTCTGGCACTCCTACTACATTACCCCTCCCACCACGCACATCCACACCCACACCCACACCCATACACCCCTTTCTAGTTCACTGGCTGTTTCTAAATCAAGACTGGATTCCTTGCTCTCACATTCAACACCTGATACAGCTCTGCCCTACCTACATCTATGATCTCAGGTCTTGTTTTCTCCTATCATCTCTTCTTTGTCTCTGTCCCAATTGTGCCTTTTTTCCTCAGCTTCCTCTTCCTATGTACCAAGTTCCCTCCCTCTCCTTCAAATCCCTCCTCAAAACTCACTTCTTTTGGTTCGATTTCCGTCACTAATCTCAGCTCCGGCGCTATCTGCTCCCTCTCGCGCGCCTAATTATATTGAAGATAAAACAAAAAAACATGAAACAGAACAAATAAGTTATCTGAATTATTTGTAAGTACTCCCCAAGGGCAGTTTTCATTCTCCCCCTTTTCCATTTCTTCTCTTCCCCATCTCTGTTGCATTTCTGTCTAAATTTTAAAACGTAGCTAATCCAAGCAGGAACCTGGTCTGTACTCTCCATATAAATAAGAATACAAAAATGTTTGTATAATTTTTGTTTTTGCCTTTCCACCCTCACAGCTGAAACTTTTGAATACACACAAATATTGTAGTATTAAAAAAAATTTACTTAGAATGTTACAAGTTCTACAGTATCACTCACTTTAAAGAGACAATGTGAACTTAAAATCACATTTCCATCTGAAAATATTACACCTATTTTTGTTACAAATAACTCCAAAGATTACTGGAGTAGAAAAATCAAAGAATAGTCTCTTCTTCAGTGTGCTCAATTTGTGCATTTGACAGTACTTTGGGTATAACCACTTTCACTGTTCTAATGGTCACTTGCATCACTCATGCACTGCTCTTAGGTACACACAAGAGACGACACAAGTAACAAGGGGAGCAGAAAAAATCCTTATACAAAAATGTTAATGAAAGTTATATTTTATATGGACTCACTATTTTAAAGGTGATAGAAAATGAATTTGTAGGCAACTTTTAGTGAATTAAAAATATCAAAACATTGCCTCTGTAATTCTCACGTCAGCTTGCACACTAATGGACAAAATTATTTTTGCGGACATTCAACATTTTCAGAAAAAAACGTTGCATGTTAATACCTTACTATTATTTTAAAAGTAATACAATTTTAAACCTAAATGCCAACTCTCTCAGGGTGCGGTTTCTATACAAGCATTTGGGGGGGAAAAGGGAGGGCAGGAGGGGGAGAAATTCCAACAGGAAAAAGGTTCTGGGTCTGAATTTAACAAATAGTATCACAGGTTCATCTGATGCATGACTTTCATACCAAATTATGTTGGGGGGGGGGGGGGTTGTCTTCTTTGAGAAATCATACAAAAACCTATGCCTGTCCAATAATTCCTGGTAAGTGCCTTCTTTTAGAATAAAAGAACAGTTTTAGTTTGAAACAAAGCTTAGTCTTAGATAACTTTGACCTTCAAACCAATCTTAGGTTGTATTTTTATTTTTACAACACAAATACTTCTGAAATAAAGATGGATATTTTTTGCCATAGCAGAATAGATTTACCTAGCCTCCTGTCCAGCAGTTAGACTACTACTTAAAAAATGAAACCCAAAGCCTGCTTTGAGACCAAGAGATTTGTACTCCTGCCTCTGATTTTGGGGATTTAGAAATGTCAAAGTTAATCTCATCTTTCATTTTAAATGTGAACGTTTTCTAGCCCGTGTAGAAATCAAAATTAATTGCCAAAAATACAAGTTTGTCCCAGTGATTATTCCTCAAGATCTCCACTACAGCCACTCAGGTTTGGCATCAGACACATGAAATCCAACATCACAAGTGTCTCAATATTTGAAGAAAAGCAGAATAATTTTTTGTGTTTATAAGAGTGCCATTTGGGCTGCCATCTATGGCACTAACACTCCTATAGACTTCCTCCCAGTTACTGACTTGTTGTTTCAACTGAGTTTTTGTTTCTCTGCTGAGAAGCCAAAGTGGCCTTTAGCTACAGAGTAGTATCTCAATAGTGCAACAGACAACATGATTTAGTGGAACAAGCAAAGGTTTGAGAGCAAGGAACTTCTAAACTCTAATCCAAGCTCACTGTTCTTCTTTATTCAAGTTGCAACTTCCCTGCCTAAGTTTCCCTATTTGTAAAATCAAATGAAATAATATTTAACGTCTTACCTCATTGGGTTATACACATTAATGTTTGTACAGAAACTCAACAGAATGCACATAACCATCCAGCAAGAGGCTGACGGTAATGTGAGTAGGGATTTCTGTGCTTAACTATTTAAAAAAAAAAGGATTAAAGTCTGAAGGTGCCCCAAATAATCCATTGCCTGTCCGTCTCCAAAGTCCTAACATTCTTTGTGTGATTGTCATATCATGATTTAAAGCTATCAGTTACACAGAAGCATGCACAAATTATTGTTTAAAAGGCCCTCCCATTTCTCCATTTGCAAATAGTCATATAAAAACCAAACCCAGTAATTTATTCATTTTTATAAGTCATTTTCCAGAGCAGATTAGACATTTGAATTCTGCTCTTCCAAGTAAAAACAATTTCTTGAAAAACTGGGGACTATAACTATTTGCGTTTTATCAAATTTACTTGCTCCTTTTAGCAAGTTTCGACAATCATTTCATTTTTTTAAAAAATAGCTAAAATTTCTCATTACCAGTACAATTATTTTAAAAAGATTAGGAGGACTTGTGGCACTTTAGAGACTAACAAATTTATTTGAGCATAAGCTTTCATGAGCTACAGCTCACTTCAAATCAGGCTTCATACAAACTTGAAGACTGGATAAAACTTGGATAAAATTCCTAAGTATTTAAGTTAAAATCCTGCTATTTATCTTAGATTTTATCTCTGTATCTCATAACCTGCCTCCCTTCCTGGTTGGGTGCTACTCTCTTCTGTGACGGCATTGAGACTGTCACAGATAGAAGAATATCTGCCCATTTTGGCACAGGGAGATAAAAAAATGAACTAACTCTGAATTAATAGAAGAAAGTGGTAGAAATCTGACATTGTAACAAATCCACCAGCAGCGGCCCACTGATGGGCTAAGGCCTCTTCTAAAAGGTCATAAAGGAGGAGAGAACCTGTTAGCCCCTATGTCGTCCTGGGTTGGGACCACTGGAAAGAGAATGGTCAGGGAACAGATGAGCCAGTGAGGAGAGCATACTGCACTCAGAGGTTTCATAATTGAGAGGAGATCACTAGCACAGCACATGCTAGGGCATCCCCTGAAGTTAAGAACTGGTGAACCAACATACTGAGGGACCTAAAGAGAAGGCAGCAGTAAGTTTAAAATCATTTGTGTTACATGACCCTTCCTGCATGGGGCATTCAGCAGATAATTTGTTCTCAGGTCACTGTTAATACCACATGCCCTGTTTAGTAGTCAACACAAACAAGCAAGAAAAGACACCTAATATCCTCACCTGCCCTTTGGCATCCTCAGGCATAGATTTGATATGCATCCTTTTTAGACATCGAATAACTCCATCATAGAACTGTACTGTGAAGGTTCCTAAAACAGGATTGATGCAATCACTATGAGTAGTTAGAAACATACGTACCTCACTACTTCCCCAAAATGCTACAAATACACAGTCATTTCAGACCCGGTCCTGTATGTGACATCAGTGAGTGCTTCGGCTCTGCAAATACTATAGGACTGAGCATCTATTTAAAATTCTTCCCTTTATAGTTACAGTCACATATCCTCCTTGGATACATCAAGATTAAAAGGGACACAATCAAGACAGAAGTGCTTAAAAAACCCTCTTTACTCACAATGAAAAACTCAGTGTTGAGTTCGTTACTGAGATAAGTGTTTGTGGTTTCAGGACCTTGGACAGTTGTACTACAACTGTAAAACCTATTTTATATGATTACATTTCTCACAGCTTGGACAATAAGTAATGCTTCATTTTTGTTTATAAATTTCCAATTTATTAATCCAATGATGCCATGTATTATCAGTACATTTAAACCCACACCCAAAAACAATTTTCATTCATTTTTAAATACAATAAAAGCATTGCAATAGATATAAAATCAAAACAATGCAAACGTCAAACTACTTTAAATTTTATGCCTAAGTTAGCTGGCATTTTCCTTTTAATATTGCATTTATCTTATTTCACTGATTACCAAAGCTCAAAAATGAGATTTTGAATGTTTTCTAGAAGAATTGAGGTACTGTAAGCATATAAGTATAAACCCAAACCAACCGTACTGTGAAGGGTTCTATAATAGTGAGGCAAGGATGTTCATCTCACTACTATAAATGAAAGTTACATTACTACTGAGTGGAGGAGGTACCCCAAGTTTTTAAATTCATAGAAATAAAAGATGATAAATGCTCACTAGATCAAACCCATTCCTCCCCTCATAGAATAGCAATGCTTCCAACAGTATGTTTAACATAGTGAATAAAACCGTATGTAAACACATTTTGATTTTAAACAGATAATAGCAGTGTTCCTGGTAAACAAAGAGAAGTACTTACAGATGCATTGTATTTATATACATACCCTCCTTGTTAATTGCTTCAATCTTAGCAGGGTAATATCGACAGTCTGTCCAACGAGCTAGCACCTCTTCTCCAGGTTTAAAATCCTATTTTAAACAATTTTAACTGTTAATATCTTGCCCTGCAAACCTTTCCTAAACAAACTTAAGCTTTATAACTTAGCGATATTTTCCTTGAAAAAAAATTAATACCATTAGGTTTGAAAGAATTCAATATTTACTTTTTATAACTTTGACAGATAATATTGATCTTTATTTTTAAATATTTTTAAAATGTTTATTGATCAAAACTTTGACATTTCTTGGAAGTGGGGGGTGTCAGAATTATTTAAAGACAGTAGCTGCTGACATTCATAAAGTTAAAGCTTTATAACTGTTAAAACACAAATTACCTACATCACATGTCAAAATATACAAATTAAAATTTACAAAGTAAATATCCTTAAGTTCTCAAGCAGCATTTTTCTTTTTTTTTAAACTTTGCCTATGTGTAAATTTTGATCTTAGGGCTGTCAAGCGATTAACAATAATAGAATACCATTTATCCAAAAATATTTAAATGTTTTCTACATTTTCAAATATATTGGATTTCAATTACAACACAGAATACAAATATGAATCTTTACCGCACCTGGCATGTAAATACTTTGCAATGCCAGCTACAAAAGTGCCATGCAAATGCCTGTTCTCACTTTCTAGTGACATTGTAAATAAGAAGAGGGCAGCATTATCTCCTGTATATGTAAACAAACTTGTTTGTCTTAGCAATTGGTTGAAGGAGACATAGGACTGAATGGACCTGTAGGCGATAAAGTTTTACATTGTTTTGTTTTTGAGCGCAGTTATGTAACCAAGAAAAATTCTTTTTAAAAAAATCTATATATGTAAGTTGCATTTTCATGACAATGGACTGCACTACAGTACTTGTTTGAGGTGAATTGAAAAATACTTTATTTTTACAGTGCAAATATTTGTAATCAAAAATAATATACACTTTGATTTCAGTTACAACACAGAATATAATATGTATGAATATGTAGAAAAACATCCAAAATATTTAATAAATTTCAGTTAGTGTTCTATTGTTTAACAGTGCGATTAAAACTGCGATTAATCAAGATTAATTTTTTTGAGTTAATCACGAGAGATAACTGTGATTAATCGACAGCCCTAATTATCACTGATGGAAATATTTTTTCGTCTGTTTGTGTTTTTATGGCAAAATTGATGTTTACAGGCATTAACTGATAAAAATCTAACCCTTCCAAGCCTAAATAAAATAATTTACACAAGGAGTCAGAAAAAAATTATCTTCCTACTTACAACAAATTCATCATCATCTTTTAGCCCTTCTTTCCTTAGTGCTGGTCGTTCCAGGGGTCGTAATCTATTGCTGTCCCAATAAATCCACTCATCATAGCGATGACTCCAACGTTCAAAATGGACCAACATCTTCCCCTCTTCATAGTCTATCTTCTCAATGCGAGATGGATACCTTGAACAACAACAAAAGGAAAGGTGTCAATTGTGCAACTTTTTCCAGCAATGTTTTTCATAAAGACGTATTCATGTAACAGTTTAAACTACTTTGGTGGTGTTAGCTGCACCAACATTTTGTACTAAGAATTAGTTTGGATCTGAAAGAAGTTTTAAACAGGTAAAATTGTTGATATGACAATACCTAGCTGCAAAACCTCTACATTCATTAAAAGTGGGTGTGAAAATTCAGATTTAAGGATCAAACTGCTAGGTAATGTTAAGATGGATGCCTTATTTGGGTTAAATATTGGAAGTTTCATGCTTAGCTTTGTATTCATAATTTTGTTGATTAAAGCAAGGAAAAAAGGGTTTGTTTCTTTTGCTTGAGAGATAGAGGGGTGGTGAATTGGCTTTAAAAAAATTAATTCATTACTCTTAATCTGCATAATAAATGTTCCACATACTTGCTTCATTGATTTCAGACAAATCCAAGCTGCTGACTAATCAAAAACAATTGGAGTTGATAGAACATCCCTTTTGAATCAAAGCGGCTGGCTAATTTGCAGCTCAGAGCCACGGACTTTGTCGCTACTGAATCTAATGAACGGTCATTTTTCAATATTAATATTTTTTAAATTGCACATTTATTAAAACAAAAACACCAGTATTAATTAAGGACTGTAGGTTCTAGTTGCCCCTCAAACTTTACATATAATCGGTAGAACCAACTACGTGTGACTCTCAATCAGAACAACTCTTCATCATCTGAAGTTAGAATTTAACATGGATTTTAATTACCCCCTACTTTGGGATATGTATAACCAAAATGATTAAGTTTGGCGAAAAGACTTCCCATTTTTTCAAATCTTTAGCTTCTGTGGAAATAAATAATGATCAGACTGGTGCATTTAGATTCCACAGGAATCCAAGCCACATTATTTAGCTTTGAATTTCTAAGGGCTATTTTGGCTTTAGGAAGCCACTAGTTGGGCAGAAATAAGGCAATATCTAGTCTTCTCACAGAATGTCTACCATCAATATAACCGGATTACATTATTTCAGTTCCATAAAATCCATACAAGGTTGGTGTGCTGAAATTCAGCTGATTTATTTTTTTACGAAAAAAAAAAGAGAGAGAATACATAAATAGATCTGAAAACATAAAGAACCTTCTAAAACTATCCGGTGGATTTTTTTAAGTTTAAGAAATTTCCTCCCAAGTTAATATTTTGGGAATCAAGGTTTAACGTAGAAACAATTTCTTGGGAAGTTCTACACTTCCAAAAAACAGGAGTGACAATGGAACAGAAGAGGACAGAGCTACTGAAACATTT
The DNA here is from genome assembly GCF_965140295.1 of Lepidochelys olivacea. Classification (NCBI taxonomy): domain Eukaryota; kingdom Metazoa; phylum Chordata; order Testudines; family Cheloniidae; genus Lepidochelys; species Lepidochelys olivacea. Next base: position 16,484,538 of record NC_140412.1, read on the forward strand.
ATTAAAAAGAAATGTTACAGTGAAAGGAAGGCTGTCTATTTCCAAAACAGGAGACTCAATCTACGTTCTGCAACAATGACAATGTTCCCTCAACATTAAAGGGTGGCAGCTGCTGCAGTCATTTTCTATTCCTACTGCATATTCCCTTACCCTGAAGCTCTGTGCCACCGGATATTGAAAGAGATATTATCAACTTTTTTATTTTCAAATTTCTGACAAAGCAACCTTTAAACAGTAAATCCTAATTTAAAAAAACAAACAAAAGCTTTCTATGAAGTTTAGGGATTTTCTTCTTCCCTGCTGCTTATCAAATTATTTTTCAGCAAATGTCAGCAGACAGACAGCGCAATACATGCCTGGGCCTGTCTCAATTCCCTCCTCTCTCTGTGCTCATTCCCGTCTACCTTTTCTTCAACATCAGCAACAAAGGTCTCCCAATATCTAAACTCCAGACCTGCAGAAGGATTCCAGGGTGTGAAGAACTCCCATCTCACTTGCAATTACCCGATTCTATTTTCCAGATTCCAATTGTTCCCTGGTCCCAGGAAGGTCTCTAGGAAAGGAAGAAACTCTTCCCAGATATCAAATTTATATCACTTCCTGATCTCATGTGGGAAGGAAACATAGCTTTCCATTCCCAAAGCAGACAGTGTGTGTCCTCATCTAGACATTGTTCCTATACAATGCCCCTTCCCTATTTTGTATTGTTCTGTGGCTGGTAGATTTAGTTCTCTGGCTACTAGCTGTCTTGTAAAATTTCCAAGCCCTACTGGGGTGCATATATTGGTCTGAGCAGAACAGAGGGAGGGATAAACTGGTGAAATACAGAAGTGACCATGCTTTTGGGAGAAGTGGAAAACAATAGGAAAGGCACAAATTGTAAATGAGGCAGTAGAGAACATAGTATATGGAAAAAAGAAGGCGAGAGGAAGATGACACTAAAGACAACTTAGTAAAAGGTGCACCAGTATCTAATACAGAACAAAAAAAAATGAAAGACTGAAGCCAGAGATATAACAAAAAATAAGATGATGTAAGTAGGATTGGTCGAGTATTATTCAGAAAATCTATTACTTGAACAAAACCAGTGATGTTTGTTGAATATCATCATCAACAAATATATTTTTCCGCCAGTTGATCAGCTTTAGCTGTAAGATACATTTTAACAAGTTATTAGCTAGAAAAGTGACTGACAGTATTCTTATTGTTAATATCTTATACTGAAATAAATGTTACATTTAAACATAATGCTGTGAATTTATAAGGGATACCATTCCTCTGGGGTGAGAGGAGTGTAGCTAGCTAGCTGGCTGGCTGCATTCCTCTGGGGTCAGAGGCGTGCAGCTGGCTGATTAGCCCTGCCCACACCTGAGAAGAGAGCTGGAACTTAGTTACAGTATAAAAGAGGACAGCAGGAAATGCGGGGGCAGGGGAGCATCCTGGGCCACCTTGGTCTCTATAGGCTTATTGAAACAAATTTCAGTTAGAGTCATCCCTTAATGGAGCATGCCCACAGGAGGTAGCTCAACAGCTCCAGGCCTTAGCTACCCAATGGCTATACCAAGATGGTGGTGGAGCTCATGGACAGTATTGTCTTGGAACAATACCTGCACATTCTCCCTGTGGCAGTTCAAACACATCTGCTGTGGAGGAAGTGGAGACAACCGAAAGGTTCTCGGAGGCAGAATTGCCTAGGAGTTAGAAGGCAAGTCTAACTGTAGGCCATCCACACTTAGCCCTGGTCTACACTAGGACTTTAGGTCGAATTTAGCAGCGTTAAATCGATGTAAACCTGCACCGGTCCACACAATGAAGCCCTTTATTTCGACTTAAAGGGCTCTTAAAATCGATTTCCTTACTCCACCCCTGACAAGTGGATTAGCGCTTAAATCGACGTTGCCGGCTCGAATTTGGGGTACTGTGGACACAATTCGATGGTATTGGCCTCCGGGAGCTATCCCAGAGTGCTCCATTATGACCACTCTGGACAGCACTCTCAACTCAGATGCACTGGCCAGGTAGACAGGAAAAGAACTGCGAACTTTTGAATCTCATTTCCTGTTTGGCCAGGGGGCAAGCTGCAGGTGACCATGCAGAGCTCATCAGCACAGGTGACCATGATGGAGTCCCAGAATCGCAAAAGAGCTCCAGCATGGACCGAACGGGAGGTACGGGATCTGATCGCTGTTTGGGGAGAGGAATCCGTGCTATCAGAACTCCGTTCCAGTTTTCGAAATGCCAAAACCTTTGTCAAAATCTCCCAGGGCATGAAGGACAGAGGCCATAACAGGGACCCGAAGCAGTGCAGCGTGAAACTGAAGGAGCGGAGGCAAGCCTACCAGAAAACCAGAGAGGCGAACAGCCGCTCTGGGTCAGAGCCCCAAACATGCCGCTTCTATGATGAGCTGCATGCCATTTTAGGGGGTTCAGCCACCACTACCCCAGCCGTGTTGTTTGACTCCTTCAATGGAGATGGAGGCAATACAGAAGCAGGTTTTGGGGACGAAGATGATGATGAGGAGGAGGAGGTTGTAGATAGCTCACAGTAAGCAAGCGGAGAAACCGGTTTTCCCGACAGCCAGGAACTGTTTCTCACCCTAGACCTGGAGCCAGTACCCCCCCGAACCCACCCAAGGCTGCCTCCTGGACCCAGCAGGCGGAGAAGGGACCTCTGGTGAGTGTACCTTTTAAAATACTATACATGGTTTAAAAGCAAGCATGTGAAAGGATTACTTTGCCCTGGCATTTGCGGTTCTCCTAGATGTAGTCCTAAAGCCTTTGCAAAAGGTTTCTGGGGAGGGCAGCCTTATTGCGTCCTTCATGGTAGGACACTTTACCACTCCAGGCCAGTAACATACTCGGGAATCATTGTACAACAAAGCATTGCAGTGTATGTTTGCTGGCATTCAAACAACATCCGTTCTTTATCTCTCTGTGTTATCCTCAGAAGAGTGAGATATAATTCATGGTCACCTGGTTGAAATAGAGTGCTTTTCTTCAGGGGACACTCAGAGGAGCCCATTCCTGCTGGGTTGTTTGCCTGTGGCTAAACAGAAATGTTCCCCGCTGTTAGCCACAGGGAGGGGGGAAGGTTGAGGGGGTAGTCACGCGGTGGGAGGAGGCAAAATGCAACCTTGTAACGAAAGCACATGTGCTATGTATGTAATGTTAACAGCAAGGTTTACCCTGAAAGAGTGTAGCCACTGTTTTATAAAATGTGTCTTTTTAAATACCGCTGTCCCTTTTTTTTTCTCCACCAGCTGCATGTGTTTCAATGATCACAGGATCTTCTCCTTCCCAGAGGCTAGTGAAGCTTAGAAAGAAAAAAAAACGCACTCGCGATGAAATGTTCTCCGAGCTCATGCTGTCCTCCCACACTGACAGAGCACAGACGAATGCGTGGAGGCAAATAATGTCAGAGTGCAGGAAAGCACAAAATGACCAGGAGGAGAGGTGGAGGGCTGAAGAGAGTAAGTGGCGCGCTGAAGAGAGGGCTGAAGCTCAAATGTGGCGGCAGCGTGATGAGAGGAGGCAGGATTCAATGCTGAGGCTGCTGCAGGACCAAACCAGTATGCTCCAGTGTATGGTTGAGCTGCAGCAAAGGCAGCTGGAGCACAGACTGCCACTGCAGCCCCTCTGTAACCAACCGCCCTCCTCCCCAAGTTCCATAGCCTCCACACCCAGACGCCCAAGAACGCGGTGGGGGGGCCTCCGGCCAACCAGCCACTCCACCACAGAGGATTGCCCAAAAAAAAGAAGGCTGTCATTCAATAAATTTTGAAGTTGTAAACTTTTAAAGTGCTGTGCTTAAAGTGCTGTGTGGCATTTTCCTTCCCTCCTCCACCACCCCTCCTGGGCTACCTTGGTAGTCATCCCCCTATTTGTGTGATGAATGAATAAAGAATGCATGAATGTGAAGCAACAATGACTTTATTGCCTCTGCAAGCGGTGACTGAAGGGAGGAGGGGCGGGTGGTTAGCTTACAGGGAAGTAGAGTGAACCAAGGGGCGGGGGGTTTCATCAAGGAGAAACAAACAGAACTTTCACACCGTAGCCTGGCCAGTCATGAAACTGGTTTTCAAAGCTTCTCTGATGCGTACCGCGCCCTCCTGTGCTCTTCTAACCGCCCTGGTGTCTGGCTGCGCGTAACCAGCAGCCAGGCGATTTGCCTCAACCTCCCACCCCGCCATAAACGTCTCCCCCTTACTCTCACAGATATTGTGGAGCACACAGCAAGCAGTAATAACAGTGGGAATATTGGTTTCGCTGAGGTCTAAGCGAGTCAGTAAACTGCGCCAGCGCACCTTTAAACGTCCAAATGCACATTCTACCACCATTCTGCACTTGCTCAGCCTGTAGTTGAACAGCTCCTGACTACTGGCCAGGCTGCCTGTGTACGGCTTCATGAGCCATGGCATTAAGGGGTAGGCTGGGTCCCCAAGGATACGTATAGGCATTTCAACATCCCCAACAGTTATTTTCTGGTCTGGGAATAAAGTCCCTTCCTGCAGCTTTTGAAACAGACCAGAGTTCCTGAAGATGCGAGCATCATGCACCTTTCCCGGCCATCCCACGTTGATGTTGGTGAAACGTCCCTTGTGATCCACCAGAGCTTGCAGCACTATCGAAAAGTACCCCTTGCGGTTTATGTACCCCTTGCGGCTTGGTGCTCCGGTGCCAAGATAGGGATATGGGTTCCATCTATAGCCCCACCACAGTTAGGGAATCCCATTGCAGCAAAGCCATCCACTATGACCTGCACATTTCCCAGGGTCACTACCCTTGATATCAGCAGATCTTTGATTGCGTGGGCTACTTGCATCACAGCAGCCCCAACAGTAGATTTGCCCACTCCAAATTGATTCCCAACTGACCGGTAGCTGTGTGGCGTTGCAAGCTTCCACAGGGCTATTGCCACTCGCTTCTCAACTGTGAGGGCTGCTCTCATCTTGGTATTCATGCGCCTCAGGGCAGGGGAAAGCAAGTCACAAAGTTCCATGAAAGTGCCCTTACGCATGCGAAAGTTTCGCAGCCACTGGGAATCGTCCCAGACCTGCAACACTATGCGGTCCCACCAGTCTGTGCTTGTTTCCCGAGCCCAGAATTGGCGTTCCACAGCATGAACCTGCCCCATTAGCACCATGATGCATGCATTGGCAGGGCCCATGCTTTCAGAGAAATCTGTGTCCATGTCCTGATCACTCACGTGACCGCGCTGACATCGCCTCCTCGCCCGGTATCGCTTTGCCAGGTTCTGGTGCTGCATATACTGCTGGATAATGCGTGTGGTGTTTAATGTGCTCCTAATTGCCAAAGTGAGCTGAGCGGCCTCCATGCTTGCCTTGGTATGGCGTCCGCACAGAAAAAAGGCGCGGAACGATTGTCTGCCGTTGCTCTGACAGAGGGAGGGGCGACTGACGACACGGCTTACAGGGTTGGCTTCAGGGAGCTAAAATCAACAAAGGGGGTGTCTTTACATCAAGGAGTATTTCAGGCAGGACTTCACGGAGGGTTCCAATAAGAAATGGTGCACCTAAGTTATCGTTCTTATTGGAACAAGGAGGTTAGCCTGGCCTCTGATTGATACATGGCTAGATTTACCTCGCTGCACCTTCTCTGTGAGTGACTGCAGTGTGACCTAGAGGAATGAGTCCCCTAGACAGGGGAGGAGGCAAATGAGTACAAAACAAATCTGGTCTATTTCTTGTTTTGACCCACTCCATCTATCTTTTACATCTTTGGCTTGCAGCAGACGGTGCAGAAGGACTGCATGCCATCCACATCTCATGGCTGCTCGGCAGAAGATGGTACAGTACGACTGCTAGCAGTCCATATCGCCTGCCCGCTCACCATAAGATGGTTCAATAGGACTGACTGCAGAACTAAAGAGAATGACCTGGTCAAGTCACTCCAAATTTAGTCCCTGCACCCATGTCTGCCCAGGCGCTCCCAGCCGACGTGGCCAGGAGCACCTCGGACATGACGATGACGGCTACCAGTCGTACTGTACCGTCTGCTACCACAAGGCAAGGGGTTGCTGCTACTGTGTAGCAATGCCGTACCGCGTCTGCCAGCACCCAGGAGACATAGGGTGACGGTTACCTGAGCGGGCTCCATGCTTGCCGTGGTATGGCGTCTGCACAGGTAACTCAGGAAAAAAGGCGCGAAACGATTGTCTGCCCTTGCTTTCACGGAGGGAGGGAGGGAACGGGGGCCTGACGATATGTACCCAGAACCACTCGCGACAATGTTTTAGCCCCATCAGGCATTGGGATCTCAACCCAGAATTCCAATGGGCAGCGGAGACTGCGGGAACTGTGGGATAGCTACCCACAGTGCAACGCTCCGGAAGTCGACTCTAGCCTCGGTACTGTGGAAGCGCTCCACCGAGTTAATGCACTTAATGCACTTAGAGCATTTTCTGTGGGGACACACACACTCGAATATATAAAACCGATTTCTAAAAAACAGACTTCTATAAATTCGACCTTATTCCGTAGTGTAGACATACCCTTAGAATGGCAGTAAGAGATGATAACCTACCAACCCAGCAAGATTCACAGTACTGGTCTCTCTCAAGCAACAAAACTTTACCCCCAATATGAGCCTCCAAAGTCCCAGACTTTCAAGGGCCACCATTGCCCACTCATGAAGGGCCTGTATGTTATCACTGTGGCTAACCCAGGCACATACAATGGGAATGCCCTATGATGGAAAGTACTATTTGACCAAGCAGGGGAGAATCCAAACCAACCAACAGAACGGACTCCGAAGCCCTTCATGATCCCAATAAAAATAGGTCCAAACATGGTGGAGGGGTATAGACAAACTCTACTTCAACAGGACTTAGTCTGATCCAAAGTCATGGATACAGAGTGGTCAGTCCAGATTTCCTGCATCCATGGAGAAATCCATATGTACCCAACGGCATCTGCCATTTTGCAGGCAGCAGACCAGATAGGATCACCTACCCCGGCCAGTGATCCTGGGACGCAACTGCACACATCTTCAGACCCTCCTGGGAAGAGAATCTGTTCCCTCCACCCCGGACACTCTTCAGATGCAAGAAAAGCCCCCCACCCTCAGATGTCTAGGACCTATTCCCCATTGCTCACTCTGATCTTTCTGAAGTCTCATGGAGTTCCCAAGGCTCACAGAAACAGCCAAAGTCATCTCAGAAAGGAGGACGAACCTAGGTCTGAGGCAGAGGTGACACCGTGGAGCCTGGAGAAGAACCTTTCCAAAGGATAGGCCCTGGAGAAGGAACATCCTAACAGTCTGTAGGTTATCCCCTACCCACGTACACTGCAGAGCTCCTTCCCATCCTAGACTACAGCATCCCGAGTTACACCTTTGACATTGTGGCAGCTCAGCAGGATGACCAGACACTCTGGGAATGTTTTAACCAATTCAGCACAGTCAACAAGATGGTCACCTCTGAACACATCTCTCTCCAGTTGCCCCGGTTTGAATTCCATGAGACATGTCCAAATTAAAGGACCCAGATATCAACTCCTCGTCCCCAAGCCCAATCAGTGGCAGCTCTACGGCTAGCCCATATTCTTCCCATGGCCAGACACCTCGGTAAGGTGAAAACCCAAGAAAGACTGTTGGCTGGATTCTTTTGGACAGCGATATATAAAGAGGTAACCGATTTCTGCTTACTATGCCCCAGTTGTCAAAAAGTAACCCCAAAGGGTTGGGGCTAGGTCCCTTTCATGCCCCTTTTGAATGGATAAGGGATTGATATAATAGGCCCAATCACTTTTGGTACTTGTGGACAATGCCACTTGATATCCAGAGGCAATGCCCCCATGAAACACCTCTGCCTCCACCATAACACAATAGCTGCTCCAAGTGTTTTCCCAGGTTGCCCTTCCATTGGAAGTCATCACAGATCAAGGGACAAATTTCACGTCCCAGGTGCTCCAGTAAGTTTAGGCACCATTGAAAGTATGACCTCTCCAGACCACAATCTACCATTCCTAGATGGATGGTCCGGTGGAGCAGTTCAGTAGGACTCTCAAAAATACATTAAAGGTTTACGGAAACAGAGGCCAAAGATGGGAACCAGCTGCTCCCCTATCTTCTGTTTCCAGTGTGAGAGGTACCACAAGCCTGAACGGGCTTCCACCCTTTCAAGCTTCTTGATGGGAAACAGCCTTGAGGAGTGTCAGACTTGGTTAGTGTGTCTTGATAAACTAAACCTGTCCTTCAATGTCTCATTCAAATAAGGGAAAGGTTAGAATGCTTGAGACCCACTTTTCCCAAACTAACCTCTTTCAGGCCTAACAGACCCCAATGTGACAATACAGTAAAGGGTCTAGAGCCAGAAGACCAAGTGCTCCTATTCCTTCCCAGCAAGCTCCTGGACAAATGGCAGGGCCCATATGAAGCGTTCCAGTGGGTAGAACCAGTAGATTACAAAATTCATTGTCCAGAAAAGAGAAAACAAAGGCAGATTTATCACGTAAATCTGTTAAAATCCTGGAAGGTCCAGGAAATCCTCTTCATCCATCTGGAGGAGGGAGAAGAGGTTCTGGGGCCTCAGCTTCCTAAACTGGCCAAAACCGGGAGTGAGGAGGTGCCATCTGAGGGTTAATAAGCAGAAAAAGCAAACAAAACACCCTCCCAAGAGCTTACAAGGTAGTGGTCTTCCCCACAAACAGAACAAACCTCCTTGATGACTCTCCACATCTGCATAGGGCCAGGAGCCAAGCCCATTAGAAAATCCTATCAAACCCCAGAAAGCATGAAACCTGTTAGTTCAGGAAGTACAGGAATTGTTAAGATTTGGTGTAACTGAGGAATCTCATGGCCTCTGGCATAGTCCAGGGATTTCGGTACCAAAGCCAGATGGGACCATCCAATTTTGTGTAGATTTCTACCACATAAATGTCATTTCTGACTATGATGCATATTCGATGCCCTGAGCTGATGAACTGCTGAATCCTCTTGGTCAAGCCCACTTTATCACAACATGAAATCTAACTAAGGGCTATTGGCAAATTCCCCTTACTATCAACTCCCAGGGAAAAAAAGCCTTTTCTACCTCAGTGGACCTATTCCAATTTGTTGCCATGCCCTTTGGTTTGCGAGGGTGACCAGCCACCTTTCAAAGGCTGATGGACCAAGCGTTATTGCCCCACCTTCATCATGCTGCAGCCTACCTAGATTATGTGACGGTCTACAATCAGGACTGGCCCACCCACCTCCAGAACCTAGCAGCCGTTCTTCAAGCCCTAGGAGATGCCCATTTGACAGTAAACCTAAAGAAGTCCAGGGTGAGAAAACAGGATACAAAATACTTGGGGAATCTAGTGCAGAACAGTAAGGTATAACCCCTAATGGACAAACTTGAGGTGCTAGCAAACATCTCCATACCAAAAACTAAAAAGCAGGTCTGGGCCTTCCTAGGTCTATAAAGGTACTATAGAAGATCTATGCCTGACTTTGCCTTATTAGCAACACCTTTTACTGACCTTGTGGAAAAAAAAATCAGCCCCTCGACAAGTCACGTGGTCCCCCCAGTGTGATTAAGCATTTCAGAAAATTAATCTGATTCTATGCTACAAGCCAGTATTGCACAGACCTGATTTCTCTTGAGAATGCAAGAGACATCTACCACCACTGGTGCAGTGCTATTCTAAACCTTCCATGGACAAGAGCACCCTAATCATTTACACAAGTAGGGGAAACCCAGGATTATGTCATCAAGAAAGAATGTCTGACCATACAATGGGCCATAAAGCCATTCAGACACCACTTGTGTTTGGAACACCCTTTGTCTGGGTCACTGACATGTGGCACTGATGTGGCTCCAAACAATGAAAGACCTGCATGACACACTGAGACTTAGCCCTACAGCCCTTTCAAATTTCAAATAAGAGTATCAGCCTGGGTAGGACCATAGGAATGCTTCTTTTCAAGAACTGAAAAGGACTGGGTGCTTGGCAGAGACAGCCCCAAAACTCCCACTCAACAGGGGAGGGGGAAAAGTATGGGAAGGTATAAGGGATACCATTCCTTTTAAATCAGAGGAATGCCACTGGCTGATTAGCCCCTCCTACTACACCTGAGAAGAGAGCTGGAACTTAATTAGCTGATCCTTACAAAAGACAGCAGCAGAAAATGGAAGGAGGGACTGCAACACCTTCCAGAAAGCTAAGGAACAAGGGCTGTGCTCCCCATGGACTGCTACTGGAGTGACAGCAGAGAGAAATTGCTCCAGAAACCAAATGGACGGAAGTTGCAACTGTCTGAAGTGCTTTGTTACTGAGACTCTGAGGTAAGCGCCAGGAAGTTTTGGGTTGCTGAGGTTTCTAGCATGAGGGGGAAATTTGGGGGAAGGGACTACTCGGCCTGCACAGACTTTGAGGAGAGTCTATGAGGTTTTGATTTGTTTTGTTAGCACGTCTTAAAATAAAACAATGAACCCTGCTGGAAACTGCTTCCCTGGATTCTGTGGGAGAGCTCAGACAGAACTAACCCAGGGAGCGAGCTGGCTCTGCAAGAATAAAACCTAGTCCAGTAGGAGGAGGCAGCTATAAGAAAAGCCTCAATCCTTTACAAATAAACAGTAGTATTTCCATTAAACAATATTTCTCAGCATAGATTTGTAGGCAGGCCAGAATGATGAGTTGCAATACAAAAAAAAAAAAAATGGAACTTATTAGCTAGAGACAAAGGGTAACAAGAAAACCCAAATACATTAGAAGCAAGAGGAAAACCAAAGACAGGGTAGGCCTGTTACTCTATGGCGGAGGGGGGCAATAACAGAAAATGTTGAAATGGCAGAGGTGCTTGATGACTTCTTTGTTTCAGTTTTCACCAAGAAGGTTGATGGTGATTGGACGTTTAACATAGCGAATGCCAGTAAAAATGAGGTAGGCTCAGAAGAGGCTAAAATAGGGAAAGAAGAACTTAAAAATTACTTAGACAAGTTAAAAGAAAAGGAGGACTTGTGGCACCTCAGATTAACATTTATTTGAGCATAAGCTTTCGTGAGCTACAGCTCACTTCATCGGATGCATCCAGTGAATGTATCCAATGAAGTGAGCTGTAGCTCACGAAAGCTGATGCTCAAATAAATTTGTTGATCTCTAAGCTGCCACAAATACTCCTTTTCTTTTTGTGGACACAGACTAACATGGCTGCTACTCTGAAACTTAAGACAAGTTAGAGGTCTTCAAGTTTCCAGGGCCTGATAAAATGCATCACAGAATACTCAAGCAGCTGACTGAAGAGATATTTGAGCCATTAGTGATTTATCTTTGAGAAGTCCTGGAAGACAGGAGAGATTCCAGAAGACTGGAAAAGGGAAAATATAGTGCCAATCTATAAAAAGAGAAATAAGGACAACCCAGGGAACTACAGACCAGTCAGCTTAACGTCTGTATCCAGAAAAATAATGTAGCAAATAATTAAGCAATCCATTTACAAACATCTAGAAGATAAGGGGATACATATACAGTCAGCATGGATATGTCAAGAACAAATCGTGTCAAACCAACCTGATAGCTTTTTTTGACAGGGTAACAAGCCTTGTGGACGGGGGGGAAGCGGTAGACATGGTATATCTTGACTTTAGTAAACTCTTTGAGACTGTCTCACATGACCTTCTCATAAACAAACTAGGGAAATGCAATCTAGATGGAGCTGCTATAAAGTGGGTGCAAAACTGTTTGGAAAACCATTCCCAGAGTGTAGTTATCAGTGATTCACAGTCATGCTGGAAGGGCATAACAAGTGGGGTCCCACAGGGATCAGTTCTGGGTCCAGTTCGGTTCAATATCTTCATCAGTGATTTAGATAATGGCATAAGAATAAACTTAAAGTTTGCAGACGATATCAAGCTGGAAGGGGTAACAAGTGCTTTGGAGGATAGGATTAAAATTCAAAAAGATCTGGACAAATGGTCTGAAGTAAATAGGATGAAATTCAATCAGGACAAATGCAAAGTACTCCATTTAGGAAGGAACAATCAGTTACACACATACAAAATGGGAAATGACTGCCTAGGAAGGAGTACTGTGGAAAGGGATCTGGGGGTCATAGTGGATCACAAGCTAAATATGAGTCAACAGTGTAACGCTGTTGCAAAAAAAAGCAAACATCATGCTGGGATGTATTAGCAAGAGTGTTGTAAGCAAGACACGAGAAGTAATTCTTCCGCTCTACTCCATGCTGATTAGGCCTCAACTGGAGTATTGTGTCCAGTTCTGGCAGCCACCTTTCAGGAAGGATGTGAACAAATTGGAGAGAGTCCAGAGAAGAGCGACAAAAAATGATTAAAGGTCTAGAATACATGACCGATGAGGGAAGGCTGAAAAAATTGGCTTTGGTTAGTCTGGAAAAGAGAAGACTCAGATGCAACATAACAGCTTTCAAGTACGTAAAAGGTTGTTACAAGGAGAAGGGAGAAAAATTGTTGTTCTTAACCTCTGAGGAAAGGACAAGAAACAATGGGCTTAAACTGCAACAAGGGAGGTTTGGGTGGGACATTAGGAAAAACCACCCTAACAGTTTGGAAGTTAAGCACTGGAATAAACTGCCTAGGGAGGTTGTGGAAGCTCCATCATTGGAGATTTTTTAAGAGCAGGTTAGACAAACACCTGTCAGGAATGGCCTAGATAATACTTAGTCCTGCCATGAGTGCAGGGAACGGGACTAGCTGACCTCTAGAGGTCCCTTCCAGTATTATGATTCTATGATTAAGCCTAAATCCCAGTCTTTAGAGATGAGACTATTAATCCACTGAACCACAGTGTCTGCTAAAATGACTGCCTGCCAAATTCAACTAAGAATAACTTTGCATGGATCCAGCAAACAAGACCAAAAATACTGTGATTGAATCTGCTATTTTAAGACCATTTGCCTTGAAGTCCACACATTGTAACATTTTAGATCCTACATCTTCAAGCTATGGATGCTTGAACAGTTGTTGTCAGTTTGTAAATAGGTATGCCAAAATTCACTACTGGAAAAAGGAAAAGTGTGAATATTCTAACTTTTTTTTCTTGATTGAATAGCTCATATCTCAATATCTCACTGAAGTTCCCAGGTCCAAAATTTGCTGCCTTAGAATTGCTATAGTGTAATCTGAAACCTTACAGTAGTTCCCGCTGTGGGTTTTCAAGCAATAATTAACAAACATTCTACCCAGAGCTGTGTTGACAAATTTTGATGAGTCACATAACATAAGCAAAAGATTTGTCAATAAGAGCCATGTTAACTTCCATTTCATTTGGAAGAATTAATAGAAAAATGATGTCTGCTATATAGAATAAAAACACATGAAGTTCCCTCAAACCCAACAGACTATTATAAATGGAAATTATAAAATTACCATATATTGATGTTCAATGGTAGAAGTGTTTTTGAATGTATACTTTCCCATCCAGTCACAATTTCTATTTGACTAAATGTTCATTTTTAAATTAATCAGATTGAGTTTAAAATAGATTTACCAAGAGTTCTTTACTACAGCACAAATGGAAAAGACACTATAGAGATGTTTCAGAGTAACAGCCGTGTTAGTCTGTATTCGCAAAAAGAAAAGGAGTACTTGTGGCACCTTAGAGACTAACCAATTTATTTGAGCATGAGCTTTCGTGAGCTACAGCTCAAGCTAATGCTCAAATAAATTGGTTAGTCTCTAAGGTGCCACAAGTACTCCTTTTCTTTTTACTATAGAGATGAAGTTCTGAAATAATGAATACGCCTGTTTTCCTTAAAAAGAAAAGGAGTACTTGTGGCACCTTAGACTAACAAATTTATTTGAGCAAATAAATGTTAGCCTCTAAGGTGCCACAAGTACTCCTTTTTCTTTTTGCAGATACAGACTAACATGGCTGCTACTCTGAAACCTGTTTTCCTTAAGTTGTTTGCATGAAAACAGTCTACTTCTGCTTGATAACAAACAATTGTTGTTCAAAAACAAAAAATCCTCATTTGGTAGCTTTCAATAATTAACTCAACAGGTTGCAAACATATTTGAAACAGTATTCACTAATCCCAAAAAGGATCACATGACATTTTGATTTAAAAAAAACTAGTGATATAAAATTAACATGGCACACATTAAATGGATTAAAAACTGGCTACCTGAGAGGTCTCAAAATATAACTGTAAATGAGGAGTCATCACTGAGTGGTTGTGTTTCTAATGGGGTCCCACAGGGATCAGTTCTTAGCCCTACACTATTTATCATTTTTATCTATGACCTGGAGGGAAAAAAGTCATTACTGATAAAGTTTGCAGACGATACAAACTGAGGGAGTGGTAAATAATTAAGAGGACAGGCCACTGATACAGAGTGATTTGGATCACTTGAGAAACTGGGTTGAAGCAAACAAATACGTGTTTTAATATGACTAAATGTATTCATCTTGGAACAAAGAACCTAGACCATACTTACAGAATGGGGGACTCCATCCTCAGAAGCAGTGACTCAAAAAAATTTGGGGGAGGATGGTGGATAATCAGCTGAACATGAGCTCCATTGTGGCCAAAAGAGCTACTGTAATCCTTGAATGCATGAACAGGGGAATCTCGAGTAGGACTAGAGAGATTTTACTTCTCTATTTGGCACTAGTACGACCACTGCTAAAATACTGTGTCCAGTTCTGGTGCCTACAATTAAAGAAAGATGTTGATAAATTGAAGAGAGCTCAGAGAAGAGTGACGAGAATGATTAAAGGATTAGAAAATATGCCTTAATAATTTCAAAGAGCTCAATCTAGTTAATTTAACAAAGAGAAGTTTAAGGGGTGACTTGATTACAGTCTACAAGTATCTACTGGGGAACAAATATTTAATGATGAGCTCTTGAACCTAGCAGAGACAGGTATAACATGATCCAATGACTGGAAGTTGAAGCTAGACAAATGCAGGCTGGAAATAAGGTGTAAATTTTTAACAGCGAGAGTAATTAACCTTTGAAACAAATTTACCAAAGTGGATTCTCCATCACTGACAATTTTTAAATCAGGATTTTTTTTAAATAAAAGATATTCTAAGCATTATTTTGGGGAAGTTCTATGGCCTGTGTTATAGAGGAATTCAGACTACATGATAACAATGGTTCCTTCTGGCACTGGAATCTGTACATTTAAAATTATCCAAACTTCACACTGTTTTACAGAACTGGACTACTACGGCTGGATAATGACATATTATTTACTTCTCTCTCTCACGTTCTAACACTTGCATCCCATGTGAATTACAGAAATTGTAAGGTAAAATTGGTAAGGACAAGTTTTAGTTACATGATTTAAATCTTAAACAACGGCTCAAAGTTTGGTTTTTTTCTCCAACCTTAATATTCACGTTAAAGTTTCCATATTAACACTTAATTTTCACAGTGTAATAATTAATACAGGGCCTCTTTTTCAACATAGCCATTTGTCCAGTATATGGTATTCTTTCAGTAAGAATAAAACTGAAACTCAAATATAAGACACTGTAGAAATACAAAGTGTTCTACAAACAGTCTCTTCACCCTAGTGAGGTGGAAAGGGGGCTACATTTTACAGATAGGTTGAGTGACTTCCTTAAAGTCACATTTGAAGTCCAAGGAAGATACAGAAATAGACCCAGACTTCCTGAATCCCAGTCCTGTGCACTAAACACAAGCCTGTCCTTCCTTCCTTACCCAAAAGGCATATAACCCTATATCTGTTCCATGGAGAGACCTCCTTCATGGACAAACTTTCACCCCCTCCGTTGTATTAATTAGCCCAGTACTAAATCCCCCCCACCCCCATACCCCTTCTTCCATTCTAGACCTTCCACCAAACTGACAATCAGGTCTCCCAGTCTGCTAAAACCGAAAGAAAAGACTACAGAACTGCTTCCTGTTTGTTGCTGTCACTCCAAATCTTACAGAAAAAAATCCTTTGGATCTCTACCCTGTGAGGAAATAAAAATCAACCTAGACAATCTAGTCCCTTCAGTCAGTTCTGTTCACAAAAGATAACATTCTTCATCCAATGAAGTGAGCTGTAGCTCATGAAAGCTTATGCTCAAATAAATGTGTTAGTCTCTAAGGTGCCACAAGTACTCCTTTTCATTCTTCTAACAGGCACACGCTGGCAAGCTCTTGCCACCTGGCATCTACTACATAGGCCAACTGTCCCTTTTCTGTGTCTCCTTCACTACACACTTTTCCTGGATTTGCATCCTGTCATTATTTGTACTACTATAGCACACAGAAGTCCTAGTCATGGACCCAGCTCCCCCTGTGATAGGCGCTGTACAAACACAGAACAAAATGATACCCCTGCCCAAGGAGCATACAATCTTAGTATGAGATGAGAGAGGATCTGGACAGACAAGAGAGAGATCAGGAATTAGCAATTTGTTCCTGGGAGAAATAATGGGTCCACAGGATCACAAAACAAGAACAGAAAGGAAGGGGAGGTCACATTAGTTTTATAGCACCCATGTATAAGCCATGTCTCCTATGCCAGAAAGCTTACAGTCTAAGGCCTGATCCTGTAAACATTTTAGTGCCTGCGGAATCTAGTCCTGAATGGACACTGTAACAAACAAAAGCAGAACCAAAAAAAGGACTTTTTAAAAACCTCAAGACCAATGTGTACTTTTTTAAGCATTCCATTTTAAGCAATTTATACACCCATTCCTTTATTTAATTACCTTTACCTATTTGTTTTGTTCTTAATAGTCCTACTAAACCTTCCTCGATGGCTTTTATCTATTACTAAATAGAGTTGAATTTACGACTAATTTAGTTGAGTTTAAAACTAAAGGAATTGTAAGAATTGTATCTGTTCAAAGAACTGCCTTGTGTAACTGTGTATCATACATGTATTTCATAAAAGGTATTCAGTTACAAAGAAACTATCGTGGCTATGTCTACAAAGTGGTAAAACCATGCAAGCAATAAACGAGCTTAAATATGCTCACTGACTTCCTTGTCCAGTGTGGACAAAGCTTCCCTCACCAGTCCCAAACTGACTGTCAGTCACCTAAGCATATAACAGGTTTCAGAGTAACAGCAGTGTTAGTCTGTATTCCCAAAAAGAAAAGGAGTACTTGTGGCACCTTAGAGACTAACCAATTTATTGGAGCATAAGCTTTCGTGAGCTACAGCTCACTTCATCCACAGCATGCATCCGATGAAGTGAGCTGTTGCTCACGGAAGCTTATGCTCCAATAAATTGGTTAGTCTCTAAGGTGCCACAAGTACTCCTTTTCTTTTTGCGAATACAGACTAACACGGCTGTTACTCTGAAACCTGAGTGTTGATAAAATAGAAAGATTTAAATTGAACCCTAGTCTGACATGGTTTTTTGTTCCCTTCAAGAAACAATGTTAGACAGAAATGCAGTAGATAAATGACTTGTGCAAGTTATATAATTTTTTAAAGTATGCTCAGTACAATTTCTCAGTATATAGCTGAGATGGATGCATTTTAGTTGGAAAACAGGCAAATTTTAAAGTCAGCAGGGCCCCTTAAGTGACAGCTGAGCAAATTAGGTGTAAAAAAACACATGGACTACTAAAATAAATCGTACCTTGGGGTGAAACTATTTTCACAGAAGGACAAAATTTTCTCTAACAAGCTCCCTGGTTATTGATATAAATTCATTTTTAAAAAAAATGAAAGAACGTACATCTTCTAGTTTCCAGTGTTTTAGTTGCACAATTTTAATATTTATTCCTGTTCCTGTGTATAAAGTTGTTAAATTTTACTTAGTTATATAACTATGTGCTAGAGATATGGTGAACCCTGTTTAGATATTAAATTGAGGCAAATCTGTTTTTAGCTCCTGTACATACTGGCATAGGTCTATCATGACAGTCTATCATCTTTGTCAAATATTCTTAAATGACTGTTAGTTTTACAGCACTATATTGGCAGTCTCAACCTTTTTACATTCTTTGAACATAAAGTACTAATTTTATGGAGAACAATTTATTTCAACTCACCATATCTCTGTAGCACCAACTAAGAAGAGTAATGTACCATGGAATGTGGTTCAAAAATCAGTTCTATTTTCTTTTCGACATACACTGATTATTTCGAAGAAAAGGATTTGTTTGAACAAAGTACTGCTGGTAAAATGTGCTAGTTTGACAGCCCTGGAAATTTAAACCCTCTTCATATAGATACTCAAGCAGTATTTCCTCTGTAGACAATTTAACCCACGGAACTCACTGACATACAATATTATTGAGGGCAACAGGATTAGACATTTGTGAATAAGAACATCCATGGTTATATCAGAAAGAATGAAAATATGCAAGGGATTTTGACCCTTATGACCGATGGCATCAACCACTTACTTACTCATAGGAGTTAAGAATAAACTTTTTCTGAAGCATAGAGCACTAACCACTGACAGGATCAGACAGACTATTGGTCTTATCCACTATAGCAATAAGTCCTTCAAATTGACTGAAACAGTACTTCCAAACAAACCAGATTGTGTTACTAAATTTTGATTAAGTTTGACTTTTCTCTCCGAGTAAACAAATATTGCAAGACTGAGCCCTGGTGTACACTACAGAATTACTTTGGTATAACTGCATTGCTCAGGGGCTGTGAATAATCCACACCCCGAGCAACGTAGTTATACCGATCTAAGCACCGGTGTAGGTGGTGCTAAGTCGGCAGGAGAGCTTCTCCACCTGGCATAGCTACTGCCTCTCGCAGAGGTGTATTAACTAAGCTGACAAGGGAAACTCTCTCCTGTCGGCTTAGAGCCTCTTCATTAAAGCACTAAAAAGGCTGAGGCAGCATTTTAAGCAAGTGTTGATCCGTTCTTCCAATCCTATTTTACTTCCAATCCGAGCTCTAACAGAGTTGGTGTGGCCAAGTCATAACTTTGGTACTTCCGTTTCTCCACTGTCAAATGGAGAGTTACCTAAAGTTACCTACCTCAGGTGTACAGTAAGAATTTTAATGCACAAGAAGTTTTATTACTGAACGCTACATCAAGTTTTCAGTTTTAAAATTTGTGAAATCTGCTTACACCTTAAAATTAAAACAAAACTGGCTCCTTGAGTTATTACTGGAGTTACACACAAGTGCACTTGACCATCTTGCATGCAACACTGCATGCCAGAGTATTCTGAATGAGTTTTTCATTTAATACCACAGTTAATAAATATTTTTAGCAGATACAGACTGTCATGATAGACATATGCCAGTACCAAAGAGAACAAACTAATGTCTAGAAAAAGGATCATGACTAGAAATACAAGATAGCCATGCAAGAAAACACAACATTTTCTTTCAATTTGATTTTTTTGGAGGGATGGTTTCCTGAAATTTTATAATTGCTTTAATTTTTTTTTTTTTAATATAAGGATATTCATCAAATTAGTATATGGACTGATTGGTTTGTATTAACAATTAATGTATCAAACAACTGAAACTAAAGACAGATTACAGTACAGATGGAAGAAATTTGACCTAATTAAGCATTGCATGATGTCTTCCTTACCATTTTTGTAAGTAGTCCAGTGCTTCCAAACGAGCACCGATCTCAAACGTGATCCCTGGACGACTTGGAGGCTTTTTACTCATCTTGATAACTTCTATTTTCTTTTCCCCCTACTTTCAGAGAAAAATATTTTTTATATTACAAAGCAGAAAGCACCGTTAATTAAAAATACAAATAGCATTCCAAAAGAATATATTTTAACCACGAACAGATATAAATCTATTATAAATGATAGCACTTATCACTATAGGATCTAGTAGTGCACTAAAATTGGAAATGTTTAGATTGTTGTGCATAATATAAAAAGTATATACAAATAGTATTCCTTAATCCCCCCCACAAACAGCTACACCATCAACCTGCAATCTATTTAGTTTGAAAAATGAGATACAAATGTGTTCTAATAATATACGTGGCCCTAATTCCCCATCAGCTTTAGTGATGTTATAATCACATTTTCCTAGTTTTAAAATGTTTCCCCCCTGCCCTGTTGCTGTACAAAAGGCCACACAAACAAAAGGGACAAGTGACTGACTATACAGAGGAAAGAATAACTATAGAAACGTACTGGCTAATGAACAACATAAACTGACATAAATATTTTTCTGTGTATTTTTTCCTATAAGCTTTCTGTCAATCCTGAATCTAATGTGCAACAATAGCAGGTAAAAAGAAAAGGAGTACGTGTGGCACCTTAGACTAACAAATTTATCTGAACATAAGCTTTCATGAGCTACAGCTCACTTCATCGGATGCATGCAGTGGAAAATACAGCAGGGAGATTTTATATACACAGAGAACATGAAACAATGGGTGTTACCTGATCACTCTGTGTGTATGGTAAGGTGAGCTTTACCAGCAGGAGAGGAAAAAACCTTTTGTAGTGAAAATCAAGGTGGGCCATTTCCAGCAGTTGACAAGAACATGTGAGGAACAGGAAGGGGGGAAACAAACATGGAGAAATAGTTTTACTTTGTGTAAAGACACATCCACTCCCAGTCTTTATTCAAGCCTAAATTAATGGTGTCCAGTTTGCAAATTAATTCCAATTCAGTAGTCTCATGTTGGAGTCTTTTTTTTTTTTGAAGTTTTTTCGTTGAAGAATTGCCACTTTTAGGTCTGTAATCGAGTGACCAGAGAGACTGAAGTGTTCTCCGACTGGTTTTTGAACGTTACAGTGTTAATTCTTGACGTCTGATTTGTTTCCATTTATTCTTTTACGTAGAGACTGTCCGGTTTGGCCAATGTACATGGCAGAGGGGCATTGCTGGCACACGATGGCATATATCATTGGCCAAACCGGACAGTCTCTACGTAAAAGAATAAATGGAAACAAATCAGACGTCAAGAATTAACACTGTAACATTCAAAAACCAGTCGGAGAACACTTCAGTCTCTCTGATCACTCGATTACAGACCTAAAAGTGGCAATTCCTCAACGAAAAAACTTCAAAAAAAGACTCAAACATGAGACTACTGAATTGGAATTAATTTGCAAACTGGACACCATTAATTTAGGCTTGAATAAAGACTGGGAGTGGATGTGTCTTTACACAAAGTAAAACTATTTCTCCATGTTTGTTTCCCCCCTTCCTGTTCCTCACATGTTCTTGTCAACTGCTGGAAATGGCCCACCTTGATTTTCACTACAAAAGGTTTTTTCCTCTCCTGCTGGTAAAGCTCACCTTACCTGATCACTCTCAGTGTGTATGGTAACACCCATTGTTTCATGTTCTGTGTGTATAAAATCTCCCCACTGTATTTTCCACAGTATGCATCCAATGAAGTGAGCTGTAGCTCACAAAAGCTTATGCTCAAATAAATTGGTTAGTCTCTAAGGTGCCACAAGTCCTCCTTTTCTTTTTGCGGATACAGACTAACACGGCTGTAACTCTGATAGCGGGCAAGAGCATTTCATCCAAAAGGACCAGTTTTAAGTTGACAATGTCACTATTTAAAGTCATATGGTGCATAAAGGGCCCCCTTAAGGGCCTTGGTCTGGTCTGTGTCCTTCTGGGTTCAGGGGTGCTGGAGCAAGAGCTCCAGGAGTTGGGCCATTCCGTTTATCTGGGTTGGGGAGGATGTAAGGGATCCCTCAAGCCCTGGTCTGTGTGGGTGACTTTCTGGGTGGGAGGGCGTGTGCAGAAAAACACCCAGCCCCTGGGCCCGTGTGCCTGTCTGGGTTGGGGAAAGGTGAGCTGTAGGGGATGCCCCGGACCCCGGACCCATCTGTTTCTGTCGGGGGTGGGTGGGGGTGGAGGATCCCCTGGGCCGCTCCGTCTCTGGAGGGGAGCCGCCGGGCCGCTCCGGGTCCCGGGGGGAGCAGAAGGAGCCCCCAGACATCAGCCACCTCTGGGGCACAGGGAGGTTTAAAACCCCCGGCCTCGGCCCCGCAGAGGATGCTCCCCAGGGACCGGCCCCGAGGAAGCCTCAGGCCACGGTTCTGCCTGCGCCGGTGCAGGAGAGGCGGGAGACACCCAGGGCCCGGGCTCGGCTCGGGGGGGAGAGGCCCGGGAGCCCGGCCCGTACCCCGCAGCCCCGGACTCCTTACCGCCTTCTCCGCTTCTCGGGACAGCAGCTGGGCCTGTGGCGGCCCCGAGCCCGATCCCGGCCCGGAGCCCGAGCCACAACCCCAGCCCCAGCCGGCTCCGCAGGCCGCGGCGCCTCCCGCTCCGACCGGGGACGGTGGGCGAGCAGCTCGGCGCGGCGGGGTGCAGCTCCCTCAGAGCCCCATCGTCCCCTCCGCCTGCGCCCCGCCCCTCGCGCCCCAGCGCCCAGCCGTGCCGTCACCTCCCTGCGACAGCCCGAGGCGGGGCAGGGCGCCGCCATCACCCCCTCACGTGACCAGGGAGCAGCGGCGCGACAGCCGCTTTACGGCGGGGCGGGACGAAGGAGCTGGAACAGCGGGGGAGCGGGCGCGAGGGTGAAGGGGGGGGCTCGCCTCGGTGCTGTGTGGGGCGGGGTGTAAGTCAGTGTTATGGGGAGGGGGCGGTTTGGGGAATAAGTTAGTAGGGGGATGAGGTCAGTGTTATGGGGAGCCGGCGGTTTGGGGTATAAGGTAGCAGTAGGGGGATGAGGTCAGTGTTATGGGGAGCTGGCGGTTTGGGGTATAAGTTAGCAGTAGGGAGATGAGGTCAGTGTTATGGGGAGGGGGCGGTTTGGGGAATAAGTTAGTAGGGGGATGAGGTCAGTGTTATGGGGAGCCGGCGGTTTGGGGTATAAGGTAGCAGTAGGGGGATGAGGTCAGTGTTATGGGGAGCCGGCGGTTTGGGGTATAAGGTAGCAGTAGGGAGATGAGGTCAGTGTTATGGGGAGGGAGTGGTTTGGGGTATAAGGTAGCAGTAGGGGGATGAGGTCAGTGTTATGGGGAGGGAGTGGTTTGGGGTTGAAGGTAGCAGTAGGGAGATGAGGTCAGTGTTATGGGGAGGGAGTGGTTTGGGGTTTAAGAGAGCTGTGAGGGGATGAGGTCAGTGTTATGGGAGGGGGCGGTTTGGGGTATAAGTTAGTAGTAGGGGGGATGAGGTCAGTGTTATGGGGAGGGGGCGGTTTGGGGTATAAGTTAGCAGTATGGGGATGAGGTCAGTGTTAGGAGGAGGGGGTGGTTTGGGGTATAAGTTAGTGGGGGATGAGGTCAGTGTTATGGGGAGGGGGCGGTTTGGGGTATAAGTTAGTAGCAGGGGGATGAGGTCAGTGTTATGGGGAAGGGGCAGTTTGGGGTATAAGTTAGTTGTAGGGGGATGAGGTCACTTATGATGGTGGAGTGGGAGGAGGGGTGGTTTGGGGGTACAAGTTAGCTGTGGGGGGATGAGGGTCAGTGTTATGGGGGTGGAGCAGGTAATGGCTGGGATGAGTAAGGAGAGAAATATTTATTAGTGGGGTGAGAGTCAGTGTTGTGAGGAGGTAGAGAGAAGTGAGCTATTAGCCCTGGCTTTTTGAGTAAAGGAAGGTAAAGTGTTGCCATTGGTAGGAGAGGTTAGGGATTAAGCTTGTTGAAATCTTTTGCTGGAGAGAGAGTGAGGGCGGGGTGCATGCAGTAGTGGTGCTAAGCTTACACAGACTAAGGCCTGGTCTACACTGACGGGGTGGGGGCGGAATCAATCTAAATTATGCAACTTCAGCTACGTGAATAACGTAGCTAAAGTTGACATACTTAGATCCACTTACTGCGACACTAAGTCGACAGCTGACACTCACCCGTCGACTCCACCTGCACCTCTTGTCCTGGTGGAGTACCGGAGTCGACGGGAGAGCGCTCGGCGGTTGATTTATTGTGTCTAGATGGACGCAATAAATCGACCCCCGCTGGATCGATCGCTGCCCATCGATCCAGCAGGTAATGTAGACAAGCCCTAAGCAGTTATGGTCATGGGGGTCCTGATTTAGTATTACCCCCAAAATACCACTAATCTTATTTAACATGGAGTTTTTAACAAGTGTATTAATATGTGTTCGTATATTGTTTGGTTTGTGGAAATAAAAAATACTTATTGCATTGTGGGGGGTTAGGGGTAAAGAGCGCACCTCCAGTGGGCCAGCACTGCCTCTGGGTACATGGTCTGTCCTTGGGGACTGGTATTTTTTTCTGTGAAACATCATGTTTTATTGGTATCTGTTTCAAAGGACTCCACCCCCATGAAGTACTTTGAGGTACTGGGTATTTGATTTCTCTCCCACTTCCCTGCCCTGCCCCCCCTTCCTTGGGGAAAGGAAGAGAAAAATGGAGGAGGGAGAAGTGCAAAAAAAAAAAAAAACCTTTCAAAGCTAATTTTTTAAAATAATACTTGTGAAAAATGTGGACTGAACAGAAAATTGCACCTTGTAGAAATCTGCGGAATGAAAGTGATTTGTAATTTTTTTCATAAAAGTACTTTACGATTTTTGACCAGTCTTAGCTCAGAGGGGGCTGGGTGTTGTGTTGGGATCGTTGAATAGCAGTGTTAGAATGGCATGTATGTGAGAAGGTAGCTTCAGTGTTTAGAGGAAGGGATGCTTATGGTACGAATGGAGGTGAGGAAGGTGCTGGGGGAAGGGGGTCAGGGTTTAATGTTCTTGGGTCATTGATGAAGAGGGGAGCAGGGAAAAACTCAGGGTTTTGTACTCTTGGTGTCTGTGGGGTTAGGTTTGCATGAGATGAGGAAGGGGCTGGGGATCAGTTTAGGGTTTAATGTTGTGAGGGACACTGGAGGAGTGAATTGTTGCTTGGCTCACAGCAGGTTATAGCAGGTTTACAATAGTAGGATGACGGCTAGTAATGGGAGTTTTATAGATGCTGAACTCAGGCGAAGAAAAGGCACAACATTATTGTAGGTGCTGCTGTCACCTCCTTGGAAATAGCAGTAGGAGAAAGCCTGACGTGTTTAATCTGATACTGATATGGCAATTTTCATTCCTAAACAAATCTACACGGACACACCCCCAGAGCCCTGACCAGGGGTATTCTATCTGCTACCCAAGATCCATAAACCTGGAAACCCTGGACACCCCATCATCTCAGGCATCGGCACTCTTACAGCAGGATTATCTGGCTATTTGGACTCTCTCCTCAGACCCTAAGCTACCAGCACTCGTAGCTATCTTCGAGACACCACCGACTCTCTCTGAGGAAACTACAATGCAGTAGTAATCTTCCTGAAAACACCATCCTGGCCACTGTGGATGTAGAAGCTCTTTATACCAATATTCCACATGAGGATGGACTACAAGCTGTCAAGAGCAGTATCCATGATGAGGCCATGGCACACCTGGTGGTTGAGCTTTGTGACTTTGTCCTTACCCACAACCGTTTCAGATTTGGGGACAACATATACCTTCAAGTCAGTGGCACTGCTATGGGTACCCGCATGGCCCCACAATATACCAGCATATTTATGGCTGACTTAAAACAACGCTTCCTCAGCTCTTGTCCCCTAGCGCCCCTCCTCTACTTGCGCTACATTAATGACATCATCATATGGACCCACGGGAAAGAGGCCCTTGAAGAATTCTTCCTGGATTTATCTAGTGTGTTAAGCTCAGTTTGCGGTTTTGTTTATTTACTAAGGTAATCCATTTTGATCAATTTGCTATCACTTATAATCACTTAACATCTATTTTTTGTAGTTAATAAACTTGTTTTTGTTTTGTCTAAAACCAGTGTGTGGAAATAACTTGGGGCAGAAAGCTGTTGAAAATCTCTCTCCACATTGAGGGAGGGGGTAAATTTTATGAGCTTACACTGTACAGTTCCCTGTGCAGCACAAGACGATATAATTTTGGGTTTACCCTCCAAAGGGAGGTGTGCGCCTTAGCAACTGGGAGGTGCCTTAGCTGAGCCTTACCATGCAGAGCTGATCTCAGCAGCTGGGTGTGTCCCTATCGGTGTGTATGCTGGTGAAAGAGCAAGCTTGGAGAGTGTGGCAACTTATCACAGCACCACAGTGTGAAAGGAAGCCGAGGCTGGTGGGTTAGGTGGGCTCAGTGGTACCCTGGTTCCAACTGGCACCCTGGGGAGAACCCATCACACCCTATATTATCAAATATTTGTTCCTCATGTAGGCACTTATAGACTGTAATCAAATCACCCCTTTTGTTTAAGTGAGATTTGGCCAGATGATCCCAACAGATGAATGACTCCCCATGCTGCAGAGGAAGGTGAAAAATTCCTAAGGGCCCAACCAATCTGACCTGGGGAGAAAATCCTTCCCAACCCCAAGTCAGGTGACCAGTAAGACCTTCCGCATGTGAACAAGGCACACCAGTCAGGCATCTAGAAAGAGGATTCTTTGTACCAGTTCAGAGCACCATCCACCCTCTTAGGTGCCCTGTGGCCAATCTTTGATGCTTCATAAGAAGATGGGAGAAACAAAACAAAACAGACTATATCTAGCTAGTTGTGCAGTGAAGGAAAAATTCCTTCCTGACCGCTGCTGGTGACCAGCTAAAACCCTGAAGCATGAGATTAGATTAGTCATCTTTATGCAGAGTTGCAGATGTTAGCATATTGAGTGCTGTGTAGGCAAACCCATGAAAGAAGGGGTTGAATGGGAATCATAGATTCACAGATTCCAAGGCCAGAATGGACGACCAGAACCATCCAGCATGAGCTCCCCCACACAGTCTGCAGAATTGTACAAGTGCTTCCAGACCAAGTCTGGAATTGTTCAGCTATGTAATTGAGATGGAAAACTCTGAACAATTTAACTAGTCTGTCTCTTTTATACCCGATAAAGATCTAGTGATACATACATTATAAATCAATCTTGTTGAGTAAGCATTACAAAATTTTCATGAGAACTACAGGTTTAAGGCTTGAGAAAGTATTAATGAAAATTATCAATTTAGATTAGAGTTTTTATATCAGGGAAGAAATTATTAGATGACAATAAGTCTAGTTGAAGACAAACAATGAACAAGAGCTGTCAAGTTTAAACAGTCAGGAGGTCTTTGATAGAGTAGAGTGGGGTTTTTCTTTCTAACAAAGTTGAAAAAAATCAGATTTGGATTTTTTTTAAACATTTTCTTCATATAGTTGCATACACACAATT
Organism: Lepidochelys olivacea; assembly: GCF_965140295.1. Taxonomy (NCBI): domain Eukaryota; kingdom Metazoa; phylum Chordata; order Testudines; family Cheloniidae; genus Lepidochelys; species Lepidochelys olivacea. The sequence continues at coordinate 16,511,536 of NC_140412.1, forward strand.
ATTAAAATCAGAGCCAATATGATGTTCCTAAACTCCAATTAAAAGTTGGTTTTATACAGTTGCAGACTCTTTTCAAAAGCAAATATAAATGGCAAAAATCCAGACAACAGGGACACTGAATAACCAAAGCATCTCAAAGACTATGAAATGGAGCTGTCAGCTTGATATTTAATAATTCTAAAAGAGAAGCTGAAAGGAGTTTCAACTTCCTCTGTCATTGAGTCCAGTTCTGGGGCCAATTTCTGTGATGTTCCAGTTCTACTTTCCAATATTTCAAGATATTTTTAATTTCCTGATGCAGTGTGACAGCTCTGTACAAATTACAGGGGAAAGAGCTAGATCCACAAAAGTATTTAGCTTGTTAGCTGTGGGGTGGCGTTAGCACTTAAGCGGGTTAACTAGTAGGCCTGCTAGTGGTAACTTTGGCACCTATGGGGTTAGATGGCAGCTGAGCAATTGTTTTGATAATGTCCCTAAAGAAGCAGTTAGGTGCCTAAGTACCTTTGTGGGTCTAGCTCTAAGGGCTTGCTTCAACATCCATCGAAGTCAATAGAAAATCTCTCACTGAGTTCCGTGGGCTTTGGATCAGGCCCTATTTGACTTTGCAGGAAAGAAGGGCTATACAGCGAAACTAACTATGCACAAAGCACAATATATACACAAAAACAACAAGGAGTCTGGTGGCGCCTTAAAGACTAACATTTATTTGGGCATAAGCTCTCATGAGTAAAACACAACTTCAGATGCATGGAGTGAAAATTACAGATGCAGGCATTATATAATGACACATGAAGGGAAGGGAGTTACCTCACAAGTGGAGAATCAGTGTCCACAGGGCCAATTCGATCAGCGTGGATGTAGTCCACTTCCAATAATAGATGAGGAGGTGTCAATTCCAGGAGAGGCAAAGCTGCTTCTGTAATGAGCTAGCCACTCCCAGTCCCTATTCAAGCCCTATTCAAGTGTTAAATTTGCAAATGAATTTTAGTTCTGCTGTTTCTCTTTGAAGTCTGTTTCTGAAGTTTTTTTTATTCAAGTATAGCTACTTTTAAATCAGTTATAGAATGTCCAGGAAGACTGAAGTGTTCTCCCACTGGCTTTTGTATGTTACCATTCCTGATGTCCGATTTGTGTCCATTTATTCTTTTACGTAGGGACTCTCCAGTTTGGCCAATGTACATGGCAGAGGGGCATTGCTGGCACATGATGGCATATATCACATTAGTAGACGTGCAGATGAATGAGCCTCTGATGGTGTGGCTGATGTGGTTGGGTCCTCTGATGGTGTCGCTAGAGTAGATACGGGGACAGAGTAGGCAACAAAGTTTGCCACAGGGATTGGTTCCTGTGTTAGTGTTTCTGTGGTGTGGTGTGTAGTTGCTGGTGAGTATTAGGTTCAGGTTGGAGGGCTCTCTGTAAGCAAGGACTGGCCTGTCTCTCAAGATCTGTGAGAGTGAGGGATCGTTTTCCAGGATAGATTGTAGACAGGGAAGGCTCTGCCAATTTTGCTGCCCCAAGCAGCTGCCACCAAATTGCCGCCGTGCCCGGAAGAGCGGCAGAGCTGCCGCCCAAAAGTTGCCGTGGCAGGAAAAGCGGCGGAACTGCCGCCGAATTGCCGCCGCGGAACACAGACTGCTGCCCCATTCTGAATGCCACCCCAAGCTCCTGCTTGGAAAGCTGGTGCCTGGAGCTGGCCCTGGTTGTAGATCGTTGATAATGTGCTGGAGAGGTTTTAACTGGGGGCTTTATGTGATGGCCAGTGGTGTTCTGTTGTTTTCCTTGTGGGGCCTGTCCTGTAGTAGGTGATTTCTGGGTACCCGTCTCGCTCTGTCAATCTGTTTCCTCACTTCCCCAGCTGGAGGAGTTTCTGTGTCGAGACAGGGTAACTTGGTAAAGCGAGTGATAGGCAGCTGACATTACAAGGGGGACATAGTTATGGCTGCCGTGCATGGACTCTGGTGTACAGCTCTTTTGGCAACAATAAAGTGTGTGTCTGTGGGAGGAGTACAGGATATGTACTATTAGGTTTCATTTTCTTGCTTTTGTGGTTTTGTGTCAGATATGCTATGTGTGTAGAGCCTTGCTACTGCTTCATAACAAAGCTTTTTGCATACTGATTTCCTTTTTTTTTATTGTTTAAACGAAGAGTGGGCCTTTCAAGTATGAGGTGGCTTGGGGGCAAACTGAGGAGTAAAAATGCAGCTGTACATAAACCTTCTTCTATTCTGTGTATCTGCTCATGAAACTCTTCTCTTTTGTGCCTGAAATGGAACATAAAATCCTTCACAATAGTAGTATAAAATCTGACAGAAAAGCATGGCTTCTGAAGTTCTGAGGAAGAAGGGCTTAGGCATGAACCAGCACGCAAAGTTTATGCATCAGCAATCCTTGGCACATTGATTATAACTGAAAGTTAAAGGCTAACATTGACCCGAAATTCAGATTATTTCTTTTCAAAAACTACCCATTGCACCAGACCTAGTAAGGATGCACGGCTACCAAAGTTTGTGCAGGTAGACAATATTTTTTTAAAGATATCGGCTGTCAGGTTTCCTCCCCACTCTGAACTCTAGGGTACAGATGTGGGGACCCACATGAAAAACCCCCTAAACTTATTTTTACCAGCTTAGGTTAAAAACTTTCCCAAGGCACACATTTCGCCTTGTCTTTGAACAGTATGCTGCCACCACCAAGTGATTTAGACAAAGAACAGGGAAAGGACCACTTGGAGTTCCTATTTCCCCAAAATATCCCCTCAAGCCCTTACACCCCTTTTCCTGGGGAGGCTTGAGAATAAACAAGATGAGCACCAACCAGCCTTGGGATTTTTAAGACCCAAAAAACCCAATCAGATTCTTAAACAGAACTTTATTAGAAGAACAAAAAAGATAAGAGAACAACTCTGTAAAATCAGAATGGAAGATAATCTTACAGGCAGTCAGATTTTTCAAAACACAGAGATTCCCTCTAGGCAAAACCTTAAGTTACAAAAACAGGAATACACATTTCCTCCAGCACAGCGAATTTCACAAGCCAAAACAAAGAAAACCTAACACATTTTCTAGCTTTATTACTTACTAACTTTACAGGAGTTGGAGAGCTTGCATCCTTGATCTGTTCCGGGCAAAGGTATCACACAGACAGACCAAAGCCTTCCGCCCCCCTCCAGATTTGAAAGTATCTTGTCCCCTCATTGGTCATTTTGGGTCAAGTGCCAGCCAGGTTACTTGAGCTTCTTAGTCCTTTACAGGTAAAAGGACTTTGCCTCTGTCCAGGAGGGATTTTATAGCACTGTATATAGAAAGGTGGTTACCCTTCCCTTTATAATTGTGACATCGGCGAACAATGAAAGGTCAGATTACCCAGGAAATAAGTCAGTCAGAGTTCATTTTCAGAGACTTCCTATTGAAAATGTACGAAGGGAAAAAAATAAAACAAATACTACACAGAATTCAGAGCATAGAAAACATATCTACAGGCCACCTACTTTTAGAGAAAAACAGGAATTTATGCCCTATTTTAGAACTCAATCTAAACTGTAGGGCCGTGTCACGGTTCCTCCCCCACTCTGAACTCTAGGGTACAGATGTGGGGACCTGCATGAAAAACCTCCTAAGCTTATCTTTACCAGCTTAGGTCAAAACTTCCCCAAGGTACAAAATATTACCCCCGTTATCCTTGGACTGGCCGCTACCACCACCAAACTAATACTGGTTACTGGGGAAGAGCTGTTTGGACGCGTCCTTCCCCCCAAAATACTTCCCAAAACCTTGCACCCCACTTCCTGGACAAGGTTTGGTAAAAAGCCTCACCAATTTGCATAGGTGACCACAGACCCAAACCCTTGGATCTGAAAACAATGAAAAAGCATTCAGTGTTTTACAAGAAGACTTTTAATAAAAAATAGAAGTAAATAGAAATAAAGAAATCCCCCCTGTAAAATCAGGATGGTAGATATCTTACAGGGTAATTAGATTCAAAAACATAGAGAACCCCTCTAGGCAAAACCTTAAGTTACAAAAAAGATACACAGACAGAAATAGTTATTCTATTCAGCACAATTCTTTTCTCAGCCATTTAAAGAAATCATAATCTAACACATACCTAGCTAGATTACTTACTAAAAGTTCTAAGACTCCATTCCTGTTCTGTCCCCGGCCAAGACGACTACAGACAGACACAGACCCTTTGTTTCTCTCCCTCCTCCCAGCTTTTGAAAGTATCTTGTCTCCTCATTGGTCATTTTGGTCAGGTGCCAGCGAGGTTACCTTTAGCTTCTTAACCCTTTACAGGTGAGAGGAGCTTTCCCCTGGCCAGGAGGGATTTCAAAGGGGTTTACCCTTCCCTTTATATTTATGACACGCCCCCCAAATCTCAGCTAGGGTGAAACACTGGCTGGGATTTCTTCCTGGAGCTCTAGGAAAACAGAGTTAATAAGACACATGTATCTCTAAATATACTACCAAGTACATAAAGACTAACAATATTTTCCACATCTCAAGTACGATTTTAACCAGTTGATTCTGGGAAACTTTCACGGGAGAGTGCATCAGCCACTTTGTTAGAAGCTCCTGAGATGTGTTGGATGTCGAAATCAAAATCTTGGAGAGCTAAACTCCACCGAAGAAGTTTTTTGTTAGTTTCTTTGACGGTGTGAAGCCACTTTAGTGCAGCATGGTCGGTTTGCAGGTGGAAACGCCGTCCCCAAACATATGGGCGTAGCTTTTCCAGAGCGTAGACAATGGCATAACATTCTTTTTCAGTGACTGACCAGTTGCTTTCCCTCTCAGACAGTTTTTTGCTGAGAAACACTACAGGGTGGAATTCTTGATCAGGTCCTTTCTGCATTAAAACTGCTCCCACACCACGCTCGGATGCATCTGTGGTTACTAGGAACGGTTTGTCAAAGTCTGGGGCCCTTAGTACAGGGTCAGACATGAGTGTCGCTTTAAGCTTGTTAAAGGCCTTCTGACACTTTCCGGTCCACTGAACAGCATTTGGCTGTTTCTTTTTGGTTAGGTCTGTCAGTGGGGCAGCGATTTGGCTGTAGTGCGGTACAAATCGTCTGTAATAACCGGCCAAGCCTAAGAAGGATTGAACCTGTTTCTTTGACTTTGGGACAGGCCACTTTTGGATAGCATCCACTTTGGCCTGTAGGGGGCTGATAGTTCCTTGACCCACCTGGTGTCCAAGGTAAGTCACTCTGTTTAGGCCTATTTGACACTTCTTAGCCTTAACAGTTAGTCCTGCCTCCCTTATGCGCTCAAGGACTTTTTGTAGATGTTCCAGGTGGTCTGCCCAGGAATCCGAAAATATGGCCCCATCGTCAAGGTAGGCGACTGCATATTCTCCTAATCCCGCTAGGAGACCATCTACAAGTCTTTGGAAAGTGGCGGGTGCATTTCGCAGCCCGAAAGGGAGTACATTAAATTCATACAGCCCGAGATGTGTGATGAAGGCTGACCTTTCTTTGGCAGATTCATCTAGCGGTACCTGCCAGTACCCCTTGGTTAAGTCCAAGGTAGAGATGAACTGGGCCCGTCCCAGTTTCTCTAATAGTTCATCAGTGCGTGGCATTGGATAGTTGTCTGGGCGAGTTACAGCATTTAGCTTACGGTAGTCCACGCAAAAACGTATTTCCCCATCTGGTTTGGGAACTAGAACCACTGGAGATGCCCATGCACTTTCAGAGGGGCGGATTACACCCATCTGTAACATATCCTGGATCTCCCGTTCTATAGCAGTTTTAGCTTGAGGAGACACCCGGTAAGGGTGGACCCTAATTGGGTGAGCATTACCTGTGTCAATGGAGTGGTATGCCCGTTCAGTCAGTCCTGGGGTGGCTGAGAACGTTGGCGCGTAGCTAGTGCACAGCTCCTGGATCTGCTGTCGCTGCATACGCCCAAGGGTCATGGAGAGGTTCACCTCTTCCACACCACCAGCACATTTCCCTTCGTAATAGACACCTTCAGGCCACTCAGCGTCGTCTCCTCCCTGGGCTGTAAACTGACAAACCTTTAATTCTCTGGAATAAAAGGGCTTTAGAGAATTAATATGATACACCTTAGGCTTTCGGTTGGAAGTGGGGAATGCTATGAGATAATTAACAGCTCCCAGGCGCTCCTGGACCACGAATGGCCCTTCCCACGATGCTTCCATTTTATGGGCCTGGAGCGCCTTTAAGACCATGACCTGGTCTCCTACTTTGAAGGAACGCTCTCTGGCATGTTTATCATACCAGGCTTTTTGCTCTTTTTGAGCATCCTGTAAGTTTTCTCTAGCAAGGGCTAAAGAGGTTCGGAGGGTGTTTTGTAGGTTGGTTACAAAGTCCAGAATGTTAGTTCCTGGAGAAGGTGTAAATCCCTCCCATTGCTGCTTCACCAACTGCAATGGCCCCTTAACCTCACGGCCATATACAAGTTCAAATGGGGAAAACCCTAAACTGGGATGTGGTACAGCTCTGTAGGCAAAGAGCAACTGCTGCAATACTAGGTCCCAATCATTGGAGTGCTCATTTACGAATTTACGTATCATGGCCCCCAAAGTTCCATTAAACTTCTCCACCATGCCATTTGTTTGATGATGGTAAGGAGTGGCAACCAAGTGATTTACCCCATGAGCTTCCCAAAGGTTTTTCATAGTTCCTGCCAGGAAATTAGTCCCTGCATCTGTGAGGATATCGGAGGGCCAACCTACCCTGGCAAAAATGTCTGCTAGTGCCTGGCACACACTTTTAGCCCTGGTGTTGCTTAGAGCTACTGCTTCCGGCCATCGGGTGGCAAAATCCATGAAAGTCAGTATGTACTGCTTTCCTCTGGGTGTCTTTTTCGGAAAAGGACCCAGAATATCCACAGCTACTCGCTGAAATGGAACTTCAATGATGGGGAGTGGCTGGAGAGGAGCTTTGACCTGGTCTTGGGGTTTTCCCACTCTTTGGCACACCTCACAAGACTGGACATAGGTAGAAACATCCTTGCCCATTCCCTCCCAGTGGAATGACCCCCCCAAACGGTCTTTGGTCCTGTTCACCCCAGCATGGCCACTAGGGTGATCATGGGCTAAGCTCAAGAGCTTGGCCCGGTATTTAGTTGGAACTACCAACTGTCTCTGAGGATGCCAGTCTTCCTGGTGTCCCCCAGAAAGAGTTTCCTTGTATAAAAGTCCTCTTTCTACAACAAACCTGGATCGATTAGAAGAGCTGAGAGGCGGTGGGTTGCTCCGTGCCGCCGTCCACGCTCTCTGGAGGCTTTCATCTGCTTCCTGTTCGGTCTGGAACTGTTCCCTTGATGCTGGAGACATCAGTTCCTCATTGGATTGGGGACATAGGCTTGGTCCCTCTGGAAGCGATATAGGGGATGGAGCTGTTTCTGTTGACTGTGAACCGCTCTCCGCTGGTGCACTATGTTGGGATTCAGGCTCCGGCTGAGCCTCTTGTGTAGGGTTATCGGCTGCTGCCAGTTCAGGTTCGGTGGGGCCCTCTGGTGTTGAGGTTGCAAGTACTGGATTCAGTGCTGGCACGGGGTCTGGTGTTGGTTGTTTGGCTGGTTCCGGTTCTGGGACTGGTTCCGTCTGGGTCTCTGGGACTGGATCCACTACTGCTGTTGCAGACATTGGCCTGGGGATCCGGGTCCATCACCTCTGACCGGGCCCTGATAGAAGTTTCCGGAACAGAGCTAGGCCCCACAGCTTGTTTAGCCTGGCTGCGGGTGACCGTTCCCACCCTCTTGGCCTGCTTCACGTGATTGGCCAAGTCTTCCCCCAACAGCATGGGGATGGGATAATCATCATAGACTGCAAAAGTCCACATTCCTGACCAGCCCTTGTACTGGACAGGCAACTTGGCTGTAGGCAAATTGAAAGAGTTGGACTTGAAGGGTTGAATCGTCACTTGGATCTCTGGGTTGATTAAATTGGGGTCCACTAAGGAAGCATGGATAGCTGACACTTGTGCTCCGGTGTCCCTCCACGCGGTGACCTTCTTCCCGCCCACACTCACAGTTTCCCTCCGCTCCAAGGGTATCTGGGAGGTATCTGGGCCTGTGGACCTCTGGTGTGATTCCGGTGCAATGAACTGTAATCTGTTGGGGTTCTTGGGGCAGTTGGCCTTTACATGCCCCAGCTCGTTACATTTAAAACATCGTCCAGCTGACGGGTCACCGGGGCGAGGTGGGTTGCTGGAGAACGGGGTGGTGGGACGATAAGGGGTCTGGAGGGTTCTTTGGGAGGTAGGTGGGGCTTTGGGCGGCCCCTGGTAATAGGGTGTGGTCTGGGGTGGTCCCTTCTGGTCTCCGCTCCAACTGCGACCAGTTTTCTTCTTCTCTGCCACCTCCACCCATCTGGCTCCAATCTCTCCTGCCTCGATTACAGTTTTGGGTTTCCCATCTAGGATGTATCTTTCTATTTCCTCAGGAACACCCTCTAAGAATTGTTCCATTTGCATTAGGAAGGGCAAATTTACTGGAGATTCAACACTTGCTCCTGATATCCAGGCATCCCAATGTTTCACAATGTGGTAGGCATGTCGGGTAAATGACATGTCTGGTTTCCACCTTAGGGCTCGGAACCTCCGACGAGACTGCTCGGGTGTTATCCCCATTCTGACTCTCGCCTTGGATTTAAATAGTTCATACTTGTTCATATGTTCTTTAGGCATTTCAGCTGCCACCTCAGCTAAGGGTCCACTGAGCTGCGGCCTCAGCTCTACCATGTATTGGTCAGTAGAGATGTTGTACCCAAGGCAGGCCCTTTCGAAGTTTTCTAAGAAGGCCTCAGTATCATCACCTGCCTTGTAGGTGGGGAACTTTCTGGGATGGGAAGTGGTACCTGGAGAAGGATTGCTAGGGTTTGTTGGTATATTCTGCTGGGCCTTTATCCTCTCCATCTCCTCCACATGCTTCCTTGCCTCCATTTCCCTCTTGTGGGCAGCCTCCTGTACCTCCTTCTCCAGCCGCATGAGTTCTATCTGTCTTTCATGTTCCCTTTGTTTTTCCTCAGCCTGAAATTTGGCTAATTCCAGCTGTAGTCGAGCCGAGGATTTGGCCATTCTAACCTCTCTGTTTTTAACTAACTTTACACCCGAGGTTTAGAAATAAACAAACAAAACTTGGCTGTAAAATTTTGCTGTGCTGGAATAGAATACCTATTCTCTGATAGTGATTGTCAGCCTACAGAAAAAGACAATTCCCTTGTCTCTGCTCTGGGCCCAAATTAAAGCAAAAAACCTCCAACTACTTGGAAACCTGCTTACCCAGCCCAAAGAAAAAAAAATTCTTTTCAAACCTGTGCTCCTTGTAAAACAAAAAAAAATCAAAATCCTAAAAAAAAACCCTGCCACTTTTGTCTCCAGGCAAATGGGTAGAGCACACACCCCCTATTTACTTTTAGGAAGAAAAGAAAAAAAAAAACCTCTGGGTTGGAAGACTGTGAATTTCCCTGCAGGAGTTAAGTACCCTGCCTCCAGGCAAAGAAAACCTGCAATTCACAAGATAATCCCCTTTTGTCTCTGCTTGGCCACAAAGCAGAGAGAAACCAAGCTGCTTTCAGTTTCAAAGCTGCTTTCTGGACTTCCTAAAAATTCCTTTTTAAAATCTGTATTTCTAGTTCAAAAAATCTCAACTGGATCTCAAAATGATTTCAGGTTAATCCCACCACTGTGCCACCATGTCACGGTTCCTCCCCCACTCTGAACTCTAGGGTACAGATGTGGGGACCTGCATGAAAAACCTCCTAAGCTTATCTTTACCAGCTTAGGTCAAAACTTCCCCAAGGTACAAAATATTACCCCCGTTATCCTTGGACTGGCCGCTACCACCACCAAACTAATACTGGTTACTGGGGAAGAGCTGTTTGGACGCGTCCTTCCCCCCAAAATACTTCCCAAAACCTTGCACCCCACTTCCTGGACAAGGTTTGGTAAAAAGCCTCACCAATTTGCATAGGTGACCACAGACCCAAACCCTTGGATCTGAAAACAATGAAAAAGCATTCAGTGTTTTACAAGAAGACTTTTAATAAAAAATAGAAGTAAATAGAAATAAAGAAATCCCCCCTGTAAAATCAGGATGGTAGATATCTTACAGGGTAATTAGATTCAAAAACATAGAGAACCCCTCTAGGCAAAACCTTAAGTTACAAAAAAGATACACAGACAGAAATAGTTATTCTATTCAGCACAATTCTTTTCTCAGCCATTTAAAGAAATCATAATCTAACACATACCTAGCTAGATTACTTACTAAAAGTTCTAAGACTCCATTCCTGTTCTGTCCCCGGCCAAGACGACTACAGACAGACACAGACCCTTTGTTTCTCTCCCTCCTCCCAGCTTTTGAAAGTATCTTGTCTCCTCATTGGTCATTTTGGTCAGGTGCCAGCGAGGTTACCTTTAGCTTCTTAACCCTTTACAGGTGAGAGGAGCTTTCCCCTGGCCAGGAGGGATTTCAAAGGGGTTTACCCTTCCCTTTATATTTATGACAGGCCGCTACCATGAGTTACCACAATAAATATAAAACATTTTCAGATAGGAATTTGATTTTTTTAAAAGTTGATAGTGTACCTTTAACATAGACGGATGTGTATCTTTTATACATGTGTGCTTGGTAAAATTACAGTAAAGGCATATTTTTCTGGAACACAAGACATTCAGTTTCCTGAACAAAACATATAACAGTTTCCTTCATCTTTGTTGCACTATATGAAGACTTCATGCTGCTGGTGGTTTTATTCAGACTGTTGTAAAGTTCATGCAACCATGGAAGCATTACTCATTTGGGGCTAAATTTAACCTTTGGGGTAAATGCACTGAAGTGAAGGAAGTTCCACCAAGGATGAATTTGGCCCTCAGTTTTCAGTATGGAGTGGAAGGACCTTAAGTGAAACATTTCAGATGGGTGTGGTAATACTGAAATGCTTTGCAATAACCTGTGCCAGATTACTGCTGGTTATTTTTTTTTTAACTCGGCAGCTTGCTTTCATTTATTGGGACTACTTCAACAGAAGGAATTTTTTTCACTTTCTTCAGGAAAAAATGAAGTCCGATATTACATATTTGTTTTTATAATACTATTCATCTATTACCCTTCTGTCTGACACACATTAAGTCATAGCAGTCAGAGACAGAAAATATTTATCAGGTCATTTTATTCCTCTGCCTGAATAGGATTGGTCCCAACAACAGTGTAATTTTAAATGACCCAAGTGATGGGGTTTTCCATTTCCCTTCCTGCTTCTCCACGTGGGCACCAATGATACTGCCAAGAATGACCTTGACCGGATCACTGCGGACTATGTGGCTCTAGGAAGAAGGATAAAGGAGTTGGAGGCGCAAGTGGTGTTCTCGTCCATCCTCCCCGTGGAAGGAAAAGGCCTAGGTAGGGACCGTTGAATCGTGGAAGTCAACGAACGGCTACGCAGGTGGTGTCGGAGAGAAGGCTTTGGATTCTTTGACCATGGGATGGTGTTCCATGAAGGAGGAGTGCTGGGCAGAGACGGGCTCCATCTTACGAAGAGAGGGAAGAGCATCTTTGCCAGCAGGCTGGCTAACCTAGTGAGGAGGGCTTTAAACTAGGTTCACTGGGGGAAGGAGACCAAAGCCCTGAGGTAAGTGGGAAAGCGGGATACCGGGAGGAAGCACAGGCAGGAATGTCTGTGAGGGGAGGGCTCCTGCCTCATACTGGGAATGAGGGGCGATCAACAGGTTATCTCAAGTGCTTATATACAAATGCACAAAGCCTTGGAAACAAGCAGGGAGAACTGGAGGTCCTGGTGATGTCAAGGAACTATGACGTGATCGGAATAACAGAGACTTGGTGGGATAACTCGCATGACTGGAGTACTGTCATGGATGGTTATAAACTGTTCAGGAAGGACTGGCAGGGCAGAAAAGGTCGGGGAGTAGCACTGTATGTAAGGGAGCAGTATGACTGCTCAGAGCTCCGGTACGAAACTGCAGAAAAACCTGAGTGTCTCTGGATTAAGTTTAGAAGTGTGTGCAACAAGAGTGATGTAGTGGTGGGAGTCTGCTATAGACCACCGGACCAGGGGGATGAGGTAGATGAGGCTTTCTTCCGGCAGCTCACGGAAGCTACTAGATCGCATGCCCTGATTCTCATGGGTGACTTTAATTTTCCTGATATCTGCTGGGAGAGCAATACAGCGGTGCATAGACAATCCAGGAAGTTTTTGGAAAGCGTAGGGGACAATTTCCTGGCGCAAGTGCTAGAGGAGCCAACTGGGGGGGGGGCGCTTTTCTTGACCTGCTGCTCACAAACCGGGTAGAATTAGTGGGGGAAGCAAAAGTGGATGGGAATCTGGGAGGCAGTGACCATGAGTTGGTTGAGTTCAGAATCCTGACGCAGGGAAGAAAGGTAAGCAGCAGGATACGGACCCTGGACTTCAGAAAAGCAGACTTCGACTCCCTCAGGGAACGGATGGCCAGGATCCCCTGGGGGACTAACTTGAAGGGGAAAGGAGTCCAGGAGAGCTGGCTGTATTTCAAGGAATCCCTGTTGAGGTTACAGGAACAAACCATCCCAATGAGTCGAAAGAATAGTAAATATGGCAGGCGACCAGCTTGGCTTAATGGTGAAATCCTAGCGGATCTTAAACATAAAAAAGAAGCTTACAAGAAGTGGAAGGTTGGACATATGACCAGGGAAGAGTATAAAAATATTGCTCGGGCATGTAGGAATGATATCAGGAGGGCCAAATAGCACCTGGAGCTGCAGCTAGCAAGAGATGTTAAGAGTAACAAGAAGGGTTTCTTCAGGTATGTTAGCAACAAGAAGAAAGCCAAGGAATGTGTGGGCCCCTTAATGAATGACGGAGGCAACCTAGTGACAGAGGATGTGGAAAAAGCTAATGTACTCAATGCTTTTTTTGCCTCTGTTTTCACTAACAAGGTCAGCTCCCAGACTGCTGCGCTGGGCATCACAAAATGGGGAAGAGATGGCCAGCCCTCTGTGGAGATAGAGGTGGTTAGGGACTATTTAGAAAAGCTGGACGTGCACAAGTCCATGGGGCCGGACGAGTTGCATCTGAGAGTGCTGAAGGAATTGGCGGCTGTGATTGCAGAGCCATTGGCCATTATCTTTGAAAACTCGTGGCGAACGGGGGAAGTCCCGGATGACTGGAAAAAGGCTAATGTAGTGCCAATCTTTAAAAAAGGGAAGAAGGAGGATCCTGGGAACTACAGGCCAGTCAGCCTCACCTCAGTCCCTGGAAAAATCATGGAGCAGGTCCTCAAAGAATCAATCCTGAAGCACTTGCATGAGAGGAAAGTGATCAGGAACAGCCAGCATGGATTCACCAAGGGAAGGTCATGCCTGACTAATCTAATTGCCTTTTATGATGAGACTACTGGTTCTGTGGATGAAGGGAAAGCAGTGGATGTATTGTTTCTTGACTTTAGCAAAGCTTTTGACACGGTCCCCCACAGTATTCTTGTCAGCAAGTTAAGGAAGTATGGGCTGGATGAATGCACTATAAGGTGGGTAGAAAGCTGGCTAGATTGTCGGGCTCAACGGGTAGTGATCAATGGCTCCATGTCTAGTTGGCAGCCGGTATCAAGTGGAGTGCCCCAAGGGTCGGTCCTGGGGCCGGTTTTGTTCAATATCTTCATAAATGATCTGGAGGATGGTGTGGATTGCACTCTCAGCAAATTTGCGGATGATACTAAACTGGGAGGAGTGGTAGATACGCTGGAGGGGAGGGATAGGATACAGAAGGACCTAGACAAATTGGAGGATTGGGCCAGAAGAAATCTGATGAAGTTCAATAAGGATAAGTGCAGGGTCCTGCACTTAGGACGGAAGAACCCCGTGCACCGCTACAGACTAGGGACCGAATGGCTAGGCAGCAGTTCTGCGGAAAAGGACCTAGGGGTGACAGTGGACGAGAAGCTGGATATGAGTCAGCAGTGTGCCCTTGTTGCCAAGAAGGCCAATGGCATTTTGGGATGTATAAGTAGGGGCAAAGCGAGCAGATCGAGGGACGTGATCGTCCCCCTCTATTCGACATTGGTGAGGCCTCATCTGGAGTACTGTGTCCAGTTTTGGGCCCCACACTACAAGAAGGATGTGGATAAATTGGAGAGAGTCCAGCGAAGGGCAACAAAAATGATTAGGGGTCTGGAACACATGACTTATGAGGAGAGGCTGAGGGAGCTGTGATTGTTTAGCCTGCAGAAGAGAAGAATGAGGGGGGATTTGATAGCTGCTTTCAACTACCTGAAAGGGGGTTCCAAAGAGGATGGCTCTAGACTGTTCTCAATGGTAGCAGATGACAGAACAAGGAGTAATGGTCTCAAGTTGCAGTGGGGGAGGTTTAGATTGGATATTAGAAAAAACTTTTTCACTAAGAGGGTGGTGAAACACTGGAGGTGGTAGAATCTCCTTCCTTAGAGGTTTTTAAGGTCAGGCTTGACAAAGCCCTGGCTGGGATGATTTAACTGGGAATTGGTCCTGCTTCGAGCAGGGGGTTGGACTAGATGACCTTCTGGGGTCCCTTCCAACCCTGATATTCTATGATTCTATGATTTCCCTTTGGAGACTATTCTACAGTCCAATAATTCTGATTGTTAGAATTAGTCATTCAGACTAAATTTATTTCAGTTGGAATTAGTGGTATTCTTTCTTCCGTTCTTTTATGCATCATTGAAGTGTAGTGGCTATGGCTTTGTTTATAAATATTTCCCTGACCATATTTATTTCATCTTCCGAAGTACTTTTACCTAACATCTGCATAATTCTGTTATGATCAGCCACAGTGTGGTTGTTGAAAACCAAGTGAACTGCTACTGAACTATGAAATATTAACTGATGTTTCTTCTGTACAGCAGTGCTCTTGGATGGGATTTTGCTAACATTCAGGGATTTTGGGGGGTAAAACAGGATTATTTTAGGCATAGTAATGCAATCAAAGCCTTCAAGTCTCCCAGCATTAGTGTTGTACTAAGTGATATGACTACATGACTGTAAAGTATACTGAGTCATGACTGTATCAGATTTATAAATAAAAGATATGGTAAAAAGTTGTATCAGCTGTTTTTACAAGCATCACAGACAAGGTACTGGTTCTGTGCACCATGATATAAATAGAATAGACCGTTATTTAAAGCTGGCATATCTTGCATTTTGCAACACCCTGCAGGGTTGTTCACTTGCCTAATCTTAATCTTCAATTTACTCTTCAAAATGAATGCTTGTGATGTGAGGCTACTTAACAGGAAGAATGACCTCATTCTGCCTCTTTGCTTCTGATTGCACAGTCTGTTTTTGAAAGGAAACAAGGGGCTTTATAGACCTGCCTTTTCGAAGACCTCAGAGCTATTCTGTTCCAGGAAGCAGCATAAGGAGCACCCTACAGTTGCATTCCAGAGACTCTTTTTGATGAAAAACTTCTTGCATACGTTTGTTAATAGTGAAATGGCTTTTCCAGGTTTGGAAGATTTTACACATGTTGATGTTTTATTACTTTGATCAACAGAGGAATAACTGAGCCCTGGATTTCTCCATTTACAGTCAGCTCTTCAAGAAGCTGTACATTTCGGTAAATGCTTTCATCACTACCAGTAAAGAGAATAGACTAAAATACCCTTCAAACAGTGACATGTATGAACAAATACAATTATTTCTCATAGACATTACTGTATTTCAAAAGATAAGAGAGCAATATTTGTTATCTGAATAGGTTAAGTACTTGGGCTTAAATAATTTTAACCGCTAATTATGTGTGTTGATACATATTGATGTAAATATTTACAGTGTAGAGTGCAACATGCACAAGGGATTGGCTAGTTACCAACTGAAGGTATCATTGTTTTAAGGACCAGTTTGATTATCACCAAGGAAAGTGATTAAAGTAAATTGTTTTCTACATTCTGAGTAGAAAGACAGAAGCTTTCATGCTTACATTTTAGTGATTAAACTGCAGAACTGGGCAGTGTTGTAGACTCAATAAACTTTGATTTGAATGATTGCCATAAAATGTTGCTGACTTGCCTTTAGCTTTGTTTCATTTTCAGTTAGGTTGTTCATATTTGGTCTTCCGTCATATGTTCATTTAAAAGATATTTGTTGAACTACAGGACTCTTTGTGTTGTGGGTCACAAATATTACTTAATGTTAAATATTACTTAAAGTAATTGCAAAGTGGAAATTGATATGTTTTGTTCTGATTTGGTTACATTGTAACGGTAGTTTATGATACTATAAGAGCATAGAAACTTACTTTAAGTCATGAATAATTTGGCAGAATTAGATTTTGTTTTATTTTGATGGATAATATCAATGTTTATTTTACAGACAAGGTGGGTGAGGTCGTATGTTTTATCAGATCAACTTCTGTTTGGTGAGAGAGACAAGCTTGGGCTGATAAAAAAGACCAAACAGAAGTTGGTTTGATAAAAGATACCACTTCACACACCTTGTCTGTCTAATATCCTGGGACCGACATGGCTACAATTACACTGCATACAAATATTTATTTTAAGCATTTTTTAGAATTTTTGTCTATTTACATTTTAACAGTTGTGTGAAATTATGGTTTAAGCATTTTTTTCCTATTTTTAGTTATTTAAATTTTCAGTTGTGGGAAATTATAGGGGGAATCACACAATGGGGAGCAGACAATTATTTAAACGATAGTAGATATTGAGATTCTATAGGATAAAGCTTTATAACCATTAAAACACAAAATATCAACATCACATTTCAAAATATACAAAGTAAATATCCCGAAATCAAATGCTAATAAGTTCTCAAATGGCATTTTTCTTCCTTCGCTTATCTGTAAATTGGGATTATTATGATTGAAAATATTTCTTCATTGGGGTGTGTGTGTGTGTGTGTGTACAGTGAAGTCAACGTTGACTGACATTTACAGACAAAAACCTAATCCTTTCAAGCCTAACAATAAATAAAAGTGGGGTTGTGTAAAGTACTGTTTGCAAAATGAAGTGAACATCCTTTCTCCAGTGTTTTCAAGACTCTGGGAAAGCAATTCTGTGTAAAATCATTGCACAGAAAAACATTGCTTTGTAAATCACAAGTGTTCTTAAACTGTTCTTGAGGATGTGTATAATTGGGAGAAATACATCACATTCCCACTAATCTGCATATGGAGATGCATTTCTCCCTCGCATCTTATCCTAAACGGATTTGTAGTGTTGCTACATTCTGTTAAACAGCTGTTATGTTTCCCCTCAAGTTGTCCTGCCTCTCAGTGTTGGGTGATGTGTTCCCTACATACAAACCATGGTCACCTGAGTAACTTTAATTAGACTACTCACAGGCCTAAGTATTTGCAGGGTAGAAACCATAGATTGTATACCAGTTTGTAAAGTGCACTGTGATATTCTCTCATTCAAAGCACTAGAGATATGTAAGATATTGTATGTAAACTGTATTTCTCATTCAGTGCTTTTTATTTTTCATAACGGTGATTCAAAAGCATATTATTGAGAAAATAAAGTAAATACGGTAGTGCATGTAGGACAATTGTAAGTCTATCTATACTGTACATCATGGATTTAAATATTAGGAAAGAGATCACAGTTGCAGATTGCAAAGAGACTGCAATTGACCAAATAGAGTTTGAACAAATTTGCTCTTGAAATCAGTGAGGAAGGATAGCAGGATCAGACTCACATCTAATGGAATACAGCATTAGGAATTAGTAATGTAATGTCCATTCCTGATTATACCTTGCAACTCTCTCTTTTCAATAAATACCAACTTTCCTTTAAAATCTCTTGCAGATAATCTATGATACATGTAGCTCCAAAGTGTGTGCAACAGACCTTCTCAAGATGTATCGAATATCCCAACTAATGTCAACACCAGCAGCACGTAAATATATAGGCATTTCTCTGGGCTTTCTTAACTGGGATTTTGCCATTTTGGGTTTATACTGGAATCTAATTACCACCTGTCAGGGATTGTGTCCTTACACATGAGGGATTGCCTTCTAAAGTGAATATGAATTTCTTTCTTTGGATGTAATGTTTTCCCATTGATTGAAAAGTTAAGATTTTACAGAGGTTTTTGTATAAAATTGTAACAAAGAGACTATATCAGCAGACACTAATGTATATAAAATACAAATCTGTAATGTGTAAAGAATCAATCAGTGAGTGAACTGTTCATGATGTGAATCAGACAATGCCATTAAGAGTGCTGGACCTATTCTCTTGTATGTGACTGGATTTACTTCCCACAAGACACTAAGCTATGCAGTATATTGGCAACTTGGATTTATTGACTGTAATCAGCTTTGATTCATGCTACTCTTTGGAATGATGCTATACAAGTCTAAATTATATGAGGTTTCATTTTATCTACCCACCATCACTCTGTTTTCTTTCCTTTAGTCTCTTTTCCTTTCCTAATTTTCTTCTGTCAATTTCATCAAGGCATATTGTTAGTGAAAACCAGTCAGCTGCTTCTAGTGTCACTTGAAATGCCTGCGTGGTGAGCTGGTGCTGGGGCGTCTCCTTATCTGGTCTTTGTCTCAACAGGTTTTTCAGTGGCTGATAAAGAGCCCAGGCAAAGTCTGTCCCCTGAACACATTTTGCCAAGGTATGGAGTAAAACTATCCTTTGTTTCATTTTATTTTTCCTTTGTGTTTGAAAAACATTTCTAAAATTCCTATTTCAACTATTTATGATTAGGGTGCTATTACCACACTAAAGCACGGCCACATTGCATTTCACAGATATCACTGCTGCAAATCCATGGCCACTTGAAACTTCAAAGCTACAGTGGGGATAGAATTCAGATACTCCTGCTTGAAAAACACAAGCCCCAACCACTTGCACTAAGGTAGAATCCCCATGAAGTGACTGTAGCATATGGTATATGACATAGTTGTTCATTTCAGATTCTGTCCAACAGGGCAGTGGTGCATGCCCACCCCTAGCCCTTGCATTACAATACTGTCATCTCTAATCCCTGGTAGAGATCTTTGTACAATTATCTATTACTCACCTTTTGCCAGTTTTCAAGAACTTGATGAGTTTCCCACTATCTCTGGGACTGTTTGCTGAAAGATCAATACCTGCTTGTACTGATACTGACAAATGACACATGACTTATGAGGAGAGGCTGAGGGAACTGGGATTGTTTAGTCTGCAGAAGAGAAGAATGAGGGGGGATTTGATAGCTGCTTTCAACTACCTGAAAGGAGGTTCCAAAGAGGATGGCTCTAGACTGTTCTCAATGGTAGCAGATGACAGAACGAGGAGTAATGGTCTCAAGTTGCAGTGGGGGAGGTTTAGATTGGATATTAGGAAAAACTTTTTCACTATGAGGGTGGTGAAACACTGGAATGCATTACCTAGGGAGGTGGTAGAATCTCCTTCCTTAGAGGTTTTTAAGGTCAGGCTTGACAAAGCCCTGGCTGGGATGATTTAACTGGGAATTGGTCCTGCTTTGAGCAGGGGGTTGGACTAGATGACCTTCTGGGGTCCCTTCCAACCCTGATATTCTATGATTCTATTAAATGTATATCGGTATTAGTGCCTGACCCTGTAAAGTGCTGAGCACCCTCAAATCCCAATGAAGTCACTCAGAGTTGTGGGTACTCAGCACCTCGCAGGATTGGGACCCAATTCCAAAATCAGGAACGTACATTATGCCTACCTAACAGTCCCCTTGTGTTCCAGTGGAAAAAATTACCCACTTCTGTCTTAAATACTTGTCTGGTGTGTTTTATTCAGCAGTTGCTACATTTAACTCCAGAGATGGTTGCATTTCAGTAGTGGGTGAAGTGATCTCTGTGTATAGTTTGTATGTCATTTTGTTACAGCTTGTGAGTGAGTGGCCTCCTCCATCCTTTTGGCCTCAGGGTGGCCCTACAAGCAGCCCCTTGCCTCAGTTTCCCTCTTCAAGGGGCTTCTTAGATAAACTCCACACAGGCTTTCATGAATCCAATAATAACAGCCCATCTTAGGGTCTGATTTTGTTCACAAATAAACAGACATCTTCCACTCCAGTCTTAAGCTGGGAACAGCCCCTCCTCCTGAGAGCTATGTCTTTTTTCTCTCTGAGCAGCTGGAGAAGATGCAAGGCCTGGCCTGCCTTCTTTGCTTTCTTCTCGTGAGAAAACAGATCTTCCAGCCAGGGCTTTCTACCCAGCCACAACTCCCAAAGTACCCAGCTGGAGAAGGGAGTACAGCCAGAGACTCACTTCCTGCAGCTTCTTCCCTCTGTCTGTTTCTCCCTGAGCATTCACCTCTTCTCTGAAGCTTCCTGTTGCCCTTTATAGGGCAATCAGGTGAGCCTTGCTCCCATGTGCCTCCTTAGTAATCAGGGCTGGCTGTCCTCAGGTCTCTAACCCGTAAGGGCAAGCCACCCTGTTACACAACTCTATAGTGTTCTGGGAGCTATTAAAATGAAAAGTGATGTGTAATCTAAAAACATTATCATTCAATCGTGTGTTAACATTTATGCCCCTGTGCTAAATAGACATATACTAACTTAGAGGGCTTTATTTCTTTCCTTTTCAGTTACACTTATGCCTTTCTGGATAGTGACACCTCCTATGAATGTTGTTCCATAAATCCCTTGACAGGGTCTCTTTTCACATGTCGCCGTAGTCCTCGGCTTCTTACTAATGGCTATTACATTTTGACGGAAGACAGTTTTGTGTCTGATGAAGATGGTAATGTAACACTGACCCCATCACAGACAAGTGTTACCTATAAGGAGAAATTAGTTAGGTAAGTGAGTCACATACATTTTACTTAATATTGGATGTTGGCTTTTTAACTCTGGACTTAACTTGGAGATTTCTGGTTGGCTGTCAGCATATGACTATAATGCTCAGTACATGCAGGGGACTGGACTAGATGACCTCTCGAGGTCCCTTCCAGTCCCATGAGTCTATGTCTAGCTCCTTCCGTTATTTCTATATCTGGATTCCTTTTCCTAATAGCAATGGAACACACCAAGTAGTATAATTCAGAGAGACTGCAGTGGTTAAAATCACGTGGTCTTCAGAGTCATGCCTTATAACATTATCTCAAAAGTTTTAAGCACACAGATGTTACTGTGATGGGAGCTCTCAGCAGTAAATATAAAAGAGAGGTACAGTTGCTCAGAAATTTGTGGCTTTTCACCTGTTGCTGAAATATTTAGTGTTCCAAAAGGGTGACTTCAATTCTTTCCAATATAAAAGAAGGATAAGAGCAAATCCAAAAGTAAGTATAACAAACATTTTAAGGAAATTCAAGATTTTTTTGTTTGTCTCACCTTCAAACTATCATTATTTTCAAAATATAGCAAATGTGTAATTTTCAGTGGGCCATTAGGAGGTTTGCCTGAGTGAGGACTGAGCAAAAAGTGAATTGTGCTTTAAGATTTTGTCCAATAAATTCATGCTGTATTACATATGGAAGGCTCCAAATTGTATTTGCTATAAAACATGTTTTATTTGATATGGAAATTACTCTGGATTTTAAATATCAACTTTTATTTTTGTAATTTCATCACTCACTTGCCCAGAATTAAAAAAATTGAGGGTAGTCGTTGTTCCATTTTGTTATGGCCATAACCCAATACATTTGTGATGTGTCTCCTGATGCTCATCGGCAGCGCAAAACCAACCAACACTGTTTCTATGCGTGAATGCCTTTCTAGAGAGTTAATCGATAATGGGACATGGGCAGAACAGTAAACCTAAAGCTGCAGTTTTTAGAAATACAGCAAAACAAATGGTTTGCCCAAGGAAGAGGGACAATCTCTGCAGAAAAAGAAGTGTTACTGTCCTGCTCCCGAGAGGGTATTACCATGACGGAGAATAAAAAAGAAAATTAAAAGAACAGGTTCTGTCCTGCAATCCTTATTCAGGCAAAACTCCCACATGACTTCAATAGTGGTGTTACCTGAGGAAAGCTTGTAAAATTTGGCCCTATAATGTTAGTGTCTAGTGGTTTTTCACCCAAGGAGCTCAGGGTAGTTTGGAAACTATTAAACCACAGAACACCCTGGTAAAAAAAGTAAACATTGTTAGACCCATTTTACAGATGCAGAAACAATGGCATTGAGAAATGTAATGACAAGCCCAAGAGTGAACCTGTGGCAGAACAAGGAACAGACCGCAGGATGCCTGAGTCGTAGGCCTGTACTCTGACCTCTAGACCGTGTTCCTGTTTGTGGCAGGACGCTGGCTGAGAAGCTCTTAATCAGCTTCTGCCACTCCAGGCCCAATCAAGGGGAATGGATTGGGAATGGGTGAATAGCCTGGTAACTGGACGCACCTGTCAGTCTTATTAGTCCAGAGCTATAAAGGCTGAGAGGAAGCCAGAGAAGGGGGGAAGGGAAAAGGTCCAGGTTCGGATCCCGATCCAGCACAGCACAGAAGGAAGTGGGAGCCTCCTAGTCTGTTGTACGCAAAGTAGTTGTGAAGCCTGTATATAGTTGGGAATTGGTGGTGGAAAACCTTTTGAGAATAAAGAGCACGGGTATTGCACCAGACTGAAGTGTCCCTGACTCATTGAAGGGGGAGGCGCAGGGGCTAAATACTCAGGGGCGTAACGTGAACCCTGTTACACTGTTTTATAAATAAAAGTACTTTGCCTCATCCCTTTAAAACATGGTTATTTCTTTCCTTTCTAGAATATTCAGGAGAAGGAAGAAAATCCGTCGCTCTCTTGCTAGTCTGTTCAGTCTCAGTGCCTCGAATTCATGGCTTAACAGCACTGTCCTTAGCAATATGGAGTCTCCTCATGTAGAGGAGATTTGTAATGATGGAGATAATAAACTAGATGCCAATCCACACTATGGCAATGGTAAGCCCACAGTAACATCGCTAGTATGTGCTGTATTTAGTTAGGCTTGTCTGTTAATGACGGGATCACTGTCGGTGGATAACTATTTCCTTGGTTTTGCGGGGGGACTCTGCTCAAATCAGCATTTAGAGCAGTGGTTTTCAAACTTTTTTTCTGGCGACCCAGATGAAGAAAATTTTTAACGTCTGCGACCCTACAGAGCTGGAGATGAGGAGGAGCCTCAGGTTTGGGGCAGAGGGTTGGGGTGCAGGGGTGAGGGCTGCAGGGTGGAGCTGGGAATGAGGGGTTCAGGGTGTGAGAGGGGGCTCTGGGCTAAGGCAGGGGGTCGGGGTCTGGGAGGGGGTCAGGGCTCTGGGCTGGGGGTTCAGGCTCTGGGGTGGGGCTGGGGATGAGGGGGTTGGAGTGCAGGAGGGGGCTCAGGGCTGGGGCAGAGGATTGGGGCATGGGGTTGGGGTGCAGGCTTACCTCCGGAGGCTCCCGGTCAGCGGCGCAGCGGGATGCAGAGGCAGGCTTCCCGCCTATTCCCGCCCCGGAAGCGGCCAGCAGGTCTGGCTCCTAGGCGCAGGCACGCAAGTGGCTCCGTGCAACTCTTGCCCGCAGGCCCAACCACCCCCCAGCTCCCATTGGCCGGTTCCTGGCCAATGGGAGTGTGGATCTGGTGCTCAGGGCAGGGACAGCGTGCGGAGCCCCATGGGCCCCCTGCATACGAGCTGGACCTGCTGCTGGCTGCTTCCGGGGTGCAGCGCGGTGTCAGAACAGATAGGGACTACTAATTTTTAGTGGCCAGCCACCAGGGTCCCTGGGTGCTGAGCAAGGAGACACAGTGCCTTGCATTCTGTACTGAGTTGCGACCCGAATTTTGAAAACCACTGATTTCGAGGACAGATCAGAGACAGAATTTTGCGGAGCAAATTGAGACAGTAACATGAGACGGTCACAGTGTTTGAATCCATGGAGATCTTTATAACCTAGGAGGGCCTTTTGAAACTGACTTTGGATAGGAAGCCAGTGAAAATGAGAGATACTCCTGTATTAAATCTGATCATTTGGCCCATTGCTGTTTTCAGTTTGAGTTTTTATATCCTCACTTTGTTAAAATTTATGAAGTTTTGTCTTTAGTCTGCTTCTTTCCCCCTGCATTTTCCTACATATAATGGGTCTGTGCCAATTCCATATCACTAACAATTCAGAGAAATCCTTGTGATTGAGTCATTTCTTATCTTAAAAATCTATCAGCACAGATTCTCTACCCCTTTCCGTTACTGTGAGCTAGGAAAGTTGCAGATGTGCCTCTTGCAGATGACTCTGAATTTTCTTCTCAATGCAAAATCTGGATGTCACAAAAGCAAACACCAGCAGCTGATGACTCCTCTTTTTCTAAAGATGTGGTGTTCATTCAGTCAAGAAAACAGTTCAGTGATTCCTCTCCTTGCTCCCAGTTTATGGTAGATGGGTATTTCCATGAAGAGACTTTGGATCATTCAAGTGAGTTATGTTCTTTCCTTCTCAGTTTGTTATTTTTAGAGCTGGTTGACTTTTCAAATGGAAAAACATGGTATTGAAAAATGGCCTTTTTTGAAACTGGAGATTTTTGCAAAATTTTAATTTGGAAAAAAAAAACAAATTTTTTATACTAGTAAATTAATAATAATATATAGGTCCCTTAACTGCTCATTGGACATGGTTGTATTGAGATTTTCACTTTAGATTTAATGCCTGTTTTAAGATTATACTATTCTATTGATATATAGTAAATCTTCCACAAATTTCTGGCACGTTGGCTGAAATCTTGGCTCTGCCAAAGTCAATGGCAAAACTCCAATTGGCGTCAATGGAGCTAGAATTTCATCCTGGTCTTTGAATGTAAAAATATTTTTTGAGAATTTAAAAATAAAATCTGTGAATAAAAATAAAAATCTGTTAATTTGTTTGAATTATGGACATTTTAAAAAGACCCCTTGACATTTTTTGATGAATTCAAACTTTTCTTGGTCCCTTTAGCAAATAAATTCCCAAATTTTGAGATTTGTAAATTTACACTGTTCTAGTTATTGCAAAATCTAAAAAACAAATTATGTTTTAAATTTGTTAAGGTGATTATTTTACATGTATGAATACTTCTCATGGCCATTTCCATGTACATCCTTATTTCCATTGTCAAAAATATTTGTCCAGTTAAGGTAAGGAAGAATTTATGGGAGAATATATTTTTATATGACACTTAGAATTCGATTCAACAGACTTTACAGCTTTCAAAAAAGAGAATGCAGACGTATAGTCTGTCTATATGGAGTATAGAATAATTGGGTTTGCCTCTAGTGGGTTTGATTTAACCCCCCATTGAAGACTCCCATTGACTTCTGTGGAGCTAGCCCATGGTGAATATCATAGTAAAGTTTTTGGTAAAGCATCTTTTTTATCACAAATACTTCTTCCTTCACTGAATTTCAGGTTCATAGTTTCAGAGGAGGGCAGCTGGAAGGAAGGACCTGCTTCTTGTATTCTAGTATGTCCAGAAAAAAGAATTATTATTTCTAATTTGTTTCCTTTTTTATTAGAATCCAATGCAGTGAGAAATGTCATTTATCAAATGATTATGCTGTCCACGTGTTTAATCATTTCAGTGTATGCAAGGTAATTTTGATTTCATCTTCATTATAATCATGCTTTATTTATTTATATAAAATATCAACTGGTGAATAAAACATGACATTTAGGGCCTGCTTTTCAAAGTTAGACGTGCACTATTTCAAAGATGCATTTGCAAGCAAATATTTGATGTGTGCACACAAATTAGGTGTTTGGATGCAGATATGACACCTAACTGGCTCTGTGCAAATGCAGGATATGTATGCACAAATCTGCTCTTAGCCTGCATAAATTAGGTGTACAGATATCTATTCCAAATTGTGCACAATAATTTAGCATGTCTGGCATATGAGTTATGCAATTAATTATATAGGAAATACTATTGGGAAATACTACCATTTTGCAAATTTTTTTTTAGTTTAATTGTATTAAGTTGTAATGTATGTCTTTTCAAATAAATTTTACAAGTAAATATCCTCTAAGAACTAAATTATCTAGTTAGGCTACTTTCCCTTTTGATGTTAATCAAGTCTAATAAAATTGAGTGTAATTTTATGTATCTAATTTTAAAATGTAGAAAACAGTGAACCCAAAAGACAGAGATGATCTTTGAGAGCTATTCACTGCACATATTACAGATTTTTATTTCTTTGACTTGATGCATAACCAAACATCCCAGTTAGCAAGGTTTCTGTAAGCTGAACAAAAGAGAATTGGAACTTCGGGAAATCCATTCTTGCTTCCTTTTCCATTCTTTGGTGCTAATTTGCTGTCTGTAGTCTGTATGGTTTAGTTTTATTATTATAGGTGGAACATAGAGCACTGCTTATAATTAAGATTGTCTAAGTTATTTCATTCTAATGGGTCATTTTCAGATAGTTATAGTTTTGTCAAGCCATTATCTTTCAGGCTGAATTTTTGCATATTTATTCATAATTTAGGAGCACTTTATTGTTATTTGGAAGTTTGAGGGGAAAAAAAGAGTTTAGCTGTTTTCAAGGCCACATGGAGATGCACCCCTGACCTCTCCCTCTCCCCCCTCACCTATATACACACTTCTGGGATTATGAACCTGTTTTGCGTTGTTGTTTTTTAAAAGTAATCGCTCTAAGGGCCTGACTTTGGTGGCATACCCTAGAGACATACCCTAGTGAGCTCAGTTGGGTCTGGAACTCTGAGTTTGAGTCACTGGGAAAAGGTTAGTTTCAATGTCAGTGATGGGAATAGAAGAAATCCATTGAAACTGGTATCACCTGTAACGCCAACAGATTCCAGTCATTGGTGGCCAGGATCAAACTTGGAACCTCTGGAGCGTAATGCATGAGCCTCTACTGCATGAGATAAAAGATACATTTCTCTTAGCTAAGGCTATAGTAGACTCATCAATCTCCAGCTGTTCTAGGCACTAGAGGGGACAGAGTGCCACACTGAGCAGCTATGTGTTACGCTGGAGAGGAAAATTTCAAAACATAGTACTATATATTCCTTCGCATTTGTTTTTTCTTAATACATACTAGCCCAGATTCAGTACATAAGAATATTGTCATATGAAATAAAAAAGAATGCACTTGTGAATGCAGAAGTGATCAGCATCATAATGGAATTTTTGAGATACCTGGCTGCAGACAAGTGCCAAGTTTGAAATTATAGTCATGGCTCACCTGATTCTCAAAAAACCACGAATTTCCCTATCTCCTGTGACTTTCATCTATTTCCCCAGGATTCTGTATATTCAATACAACTTGCATTAGCATCGAGATGCTTTTTTGGGTTGTGCAAGACATATATTTGGACAGGGTATTTGAAAGTTTGAGAAGGGAACCCTTTCAGGGTAACAAAGACCAACAAACTAACGTTTGAGACCTTGTATCAGGTCTTCAGTCTAGATTCTGGGCCCCATTGTCCTCCCTTGCTTTCCTTGTCCCCTTCTCTGGCCTCATGCTACCATACAAGTGACTGGTAGGGGAACCTGGGGCCTCTCACTACATTGAACTCCAGCCCAAGACCCTATAACCAGCTGCCAGAGTCTGTTTAGTCCAACTCCTTGCCGCTGGTCCCCTTGGTTTCTTCCTACCATGGTCTTTCTCAGGCCCATATTAACCCTTTCCTGGCCTGTGTGGGGTAAACATTCTATCACATTCCATGACACTAGTCTCTTCCCAGCCCCTGCCTCCCATTACAAGTCTGGGAATGTTGAAGTCCTTAGCTGAAGGTAGCTGACTGAAAGCTGATCTTGGAATGTGTCCAGTTATTTTATTGTGTTGACCCAATATCTGTCCATCGTACAATCTAAAAACTAGGGTATTTGTTATGATTTCAGATGCTTTCTGGGAGGACGCTTTGCCACTTTGTTGGCCTTTCTGCTGCTGATAATTTTAGTTTGTAAGTAGAGACTTTCTTTATACTTGACATATAATCTTTTATTGGGTTAGATTCAAGGGCCAAATTCTGTCACAAATTAGATGTGTGTGTACAATTCTCCTTGGTTCAATGAAAGCTATATGTGTGCATTTGAGGGCAGAATTTTCCCTTTAATCACCTATAGAATCATACATTTAAAATTGACTGTTCTTTTGCTCCAAAGATGCTGCCAAGTCATCTTTTATCAGTCTTGTCACATCTTCCAAAACCACCAAATTACGGTAAGCTGTGCAAGAGTATTTCAATATACTTAAGAGCTTTAGATGAAGAGATTCTATCAATACTCCTTCTGATCAAAAGATGGCAATGAGTGATCAGTAGGTATTGCGAGAGGCTTTGGCTATTCCTGCTACTTTGTGGTCATGAAAATATTCTTTGTATTTGAATGTTGCCTTTTCATGATTAGCAGTAAATGCAGCAAAAAAGAAAAATGTAACCTATTAAACCATTATCTAGTGGGTCAGCATGAATGGCATAGAAGGAAGTGGTAAATTAGCCTGAGGAGCTGAATAAAGTCTGTTTCTTCATTTCTTAATGTGGCTCTGTTTTAAATTGATTTAATTCAAAGTTTTAGCTATGATTAAAACTTCTCAGCAGGCCCGCCAACAGCAATTCTGGCTCCTGGGCAGAACAGTTAGTTGGCATGGCCTGGGCTACCACATGCCCACCCAGCTGCCTTCGCCACTGCCAGTACCACCCCGCACATGCCTAGGAGCCCTACGGCCTGCCCGGGCAATGTAAAAGGGCCCGGGCTCCTGGCCACCACTACCGCAGCAGTGGTGGCGGCTGGAGGCCCTCGGGCCCTTTTAAATCGCCCGGGCCCCATGGCAATTGCCCCCTTTGCCATCCCTGTTGGTGGACCTGCTTCTCAGTACAGTAAGTGGAAAGGGTAATGTGTAATAAAGTCCTGAATGATATGAGACCAGCACAGATATAGGCCCCAGTCCTGTAATCACTTCTACACTTGCTGGACTTTACAAAAGGCAATTCCACTGACCTTCCACACAGCAGAAGTCTGTTCTTAGTTTGTGAAGACTATTTATAGGTGTTGCTGAGGCTAAAAGTATTTGGGAGCCTCTGGATTTCAATGTGTGGCAAGAGGGGGGATCAAAAGGGCAATATTTCTTTTTCTCAATCAGGGGTAGGCTTTCAAGAGTGCAGTGTAACCTGAGGGAACAGGAGAAGACAGGCAGAAGTTTTATCTTTTGGAATCACAGATCAGTATGTTGGAAGCAGAGTAGTGGAAATGGAGTATAAAGATTGGAGATCAGTGTTGAAATTGTAGATGCTGATATTGTGGGAGGCCAAGATTTTCTTAAGAATGGTAATTTGTGCACACTTTATACAGGTAGGGACAGATTATGTCACTTTTCCTCACAATGAGTAAGTAGAAAATCCCAATAAATCCACTAGCAGTATTCACAGAGCAGGTTACTAGTCAACATGAGTAAGGTTGGCAGTATCTGGCCCTTAGGGTTCTCCTGATTTTCCTGTCAGTTTGACGCTGGTGTAATTCCACTGAAGTCAGGCTCTCCCCAGAGACTTCAGGCTTTCAGACCTGCCTACAAGCCTGTCTGTTTGATTGGCTGTCCTTCCCCATTCCCCACCTCCTAAGGAAAAGAGGGTATTTGGGGCACCCACATGCTAATGGGTTTCCTCCTTCCTCTGCACAAGGAGCAGGCA
The DNA here is from genome assembly GCF_965140295.1 of Lepidochelys olivacea. Lineage (NCBI taxonomy): Eukaryota > Metazoa > Chordata > Testudines > Cheloniidae > Lepidochelys > Lepidochelys olivacea. The sequence continues at coordinate 16,541,015 of NC_140412.1, forward strand.
AAGCCCCCTCCTCTCCCTCTTTTAAAAGGCCAGAAGTGCTTTTGAAGCATGCAGTCTGTCTGCTCCCCAACTAGCTCTGCAGCCAGGCCTCTTTAGCACCCAGCACTGTGCCCCTCCGTAGGATGAGATAGGGATAGAGAAGGGAACTAAAGAGACTCCCTCCGGGCTTCCTCTCTCCTGGGAGTGAGAGACTGGCTGTCCCAGCCCCTCCTGGACTTCATCCAGCACCACAAGAAGAATGAGGAAGCAGAGCAGCTGAAGGAAGAAGAGAAACCCAGCCCTAAGGAAAGGAATGGGGCTGGGAGCAGCAGCAGAATCTGAAGGAGGCATGTTTAGAGGGCATGACTGATGGTGGAACTGTGAGAGGGCTGATTAACTCTTTGGAGGTCTCTATGTGAGGGCAGAGCAATGAGCTGGGAGGTGGAATTAGAGCAATTGGCATTGGGACTTGTGGTTCCTCTCTTATGGTTGCGTATGGACCTCAAAAGTATAGGGAATGCATTGCAGCTCCTCTCCCAGTGGGCTAAGGGCTCCTGCATCATCAGCAATATCTAGACTGGGTATTTGCTCCAACTACAGTCAACAGTGTAGCTGCTGGCAAGCAATGCCACCGTTTACACAGTGGTGTTTACCTGTTTGAAACACCAGGGTCACCACCATTGGTACAAATAATGTCTTTGCCTGTCTACACTAGAGATTGCATTAGTGTAGCTACACCAATGCATATAATTAGGGGTAGTAGTGTAATCAAGGCCTGATTCAATTTGTCAATTTATGCACATGTATGATCTCCTTTTTTAGTTGGTAGATATGTTACTCATTATACCGTGTAAATGAGAAGAGAAGCAGAGCCTTAAACTAGATTGAAATCTTACTAATTTTTCTTCTGCTGTGACTTGGTCATGAACAACCATGTATTACAAAGAAAGAAAATAACCTTAAACCACAAATGGCCTCTAATAAGACTTTTCAGTTTGCTACATACAATTAGAAGATTAGAGTCTTCTTCTGCCCAAACTCATGTTGAATGGTACCTTACTCACATGAGTAGTTCTGTGGAGTAAAATGATACAATTTGTGTGAGAAAGGTACTACTCCACATGAGCAGAGGTGGCAGAATCGGACTCTCTTTGTATATTGGTTGGCACAAAGCACTGTGAATCCGCATGTTAATTCCCTTCCTTCATGGACTATTGAGAAAAGAAGAAGCTCTGAATTTCCCTCAACATGTCCACAACACTTGTACCTCTGCATTAAAATGATGATTATCATCTAAGCTCATGCTTCAGGGCTTCAGCTATACACCTTGTCATAAATATAAAGGGAAGGGTAAACCCCTTTAAAATCCCTCCTGACCAGAGGAAAACTCCTCTCACCTGTAAAGGGTTAAGAAGCTAAAGGTAACCTTGCTGGCACCTGACCAAAATGACCAATGAGGAGACAAGATACTTTCAAAAGCTGGGAAGAGGGAGAGAAACAAAGGGTCTCTGTCTGTCTATATGCTGCTTTTGTTGGGGATAGAGCAGGAATGGAGTCTTAGAACTTTTAGTAAGTAATCTAGCTAGGTACGTGTTAGATTATGATTTCTTTAAATGGCTGAGAAAAGAATTGTGTTGAATAGAATAACTATTTCTGTCTGTGTATCTTTTTGTAACTTAAGGTTTTGCCTAGAGGGATTCTCTATGTTTTGAATCTAATTACCCTGTAAGGTATCTACCATCCTGATTTTACAGAGGGGATTTCTTTACTTCTATTTACTCCTATTTCTATTAAAAGTCTTCTTGTAAGAAAACTGGATGCTTTTTCATTGTTCTCAGATCCAAGGGTTTGGGTCTGTGGTTACCTATGCAAATTGGTGAGGCTTTTTACCAAACCTTGTCCAGGAAGTGGGGTGCAAGGTTTTGGGAAGTATTTGGGGGGAAAGACGTTTCCAAACAGCTCTTCCCCAGTAACCAGTATTTGTTTGGTGGTGGTAGTGGCCAATCCAAGGACAAAAGGTGGAATATTTTGTACCTTGGGGAAGTTTTGACCTAAACTGGTAAAGATAAGCTTAGGAGGTTTTCATGCAGGTCCCCACATCTGTACCCTAGCGTTCAGAGTGGGGAAGGAACCTTGACACACCTGTAGGGATCAGGGAGGAATTTTTCTCTCGGTGCACAATTGGCCAGATGTATTTGGGTGCAGGTTCAGCTTTCTCTGAAGCATCAGAGATTGGCGACAGCTGGAGAGGGGACATTAGACAGGGCTGACCAGTATTCTGAGGTAGTACAGAGAAATCTCTTTTCTTAAATGCCTGACTGATTGGTCTTACTCATATGCTTAGGGTAAAACTGGTCACTAGATATGGGTTTCAGAAAGAATTTCCCCCCATGTCAGATTTTCAGGCATATCAGGGGCGTTTTCATCTTCCTCTTAGATGGGGTGTGGATTCTCTGCTAGGATCATCTGGGGATATCTCACCCAATTAATTTTCTGCCATTGCAGAGGCCTCAGGTATTGCTAGCACCTCACTTTGTCCTGATTTCTGACTGTGGCACACAACAGTTTACTTCCTGAGAAATGAAATGCTTTGGTCTACCTAAAGTCACTGGGCTCAATATAGGAATATCTGGATGAAATGTAATGGCCCGTGATATGCAGGAGGCCAGACTAGATTGTCTAGTGGTCCCTGTTGGCTTTAAACTCTATAAAAACTGTTGGAATCAGGACATACAAAAATGTACACATTAATTTTGACATTTTCTTGCAGGAAATAATTGAAAGACTGACTCGGTAAGTAGAACGCTATAAAGGATTGTAGGGTAAGGGGAAAAAAATACTCCAGAGAAGAGTGAACGATTCATTCAGATAACTAAGTCTGCAGACTCACCAGCTCAGCTGTGACTTTGTCAGATTTCTATGAGCTAATTCTGGTTAGACTTGCTCAGTAGTGGAATGGAAGACCTTCAAAGAAAAACCAGGTGCTTAGGAAGAGGTTTGGGTGATTCAACAGATTGCAATGTTGACTCTTAAGTTTGCATTGTGTTAATATGCTGCTGAGGGTGCTGTCTGTAGGATGAGCTGTACAACTAAAGTATTGTCCATTTGTGCTGAAAAGATCCCATGGAGCTTTTCACCAGTAATGGGTTTTAGCCCTAGTATCCTCATCAGATTTCAGTATAACTAATTCCATCTAAACCTCCTTTCTGGTTTCATTTGGATAAAGTATTCTTCATTTTCTGCCCTAACTACTGAATAGTTTGGGCTGTTAAACAATTGCTGTGTCTCAGCCCAGAGGTGGTTGCATTTCAATGTGCCGGATTTAGACACAGATGCAGGGCCAGGTCCCTGAGCTACTGTACATTAATGTGGCTCCAGTGAATGAATAGAGTTACACTAATTTACACCAGCTGAATATTTGGGTCCTAATAGCTTACACAGCCCTTGGAGATTCTTCTCCACTCTAACTTCTCTCCCTTCCAGTGCCATCCCCAATTCTGTGCCTTATTTCCAGCTCCCAGTTCTGCAGCACTCCTAATGCTTAGTTCATTGTAGATCCAGGATCCTGAAACCAATTTCCTTTTGCTAAGGGGAGATAAACTGGGACTTCCAGTGCAGCCCTCTTGCTCTGCAGTGGAAAGAGACAAGAAGGGATGGTGCTAATTTCAAGATACCCTCTAGTATTTCCTCCTCTACCCATTTGTCTAGTGAGGAGCAGGAGGAAGAGTGGGGCTGTGGTCTGATCTATGCTCCCTCAGTACCTGGAGGTAACAGCCCTGTTTTAGGCTCCCTTGTTGAGCTCAGTTGAAGAACTGAACTGCAGCTGCATACTTGCAGATCCCACTTGGAGAACCCTTGAGTTAACTTATATAAAAAGGACTTACACCCTGAGATAGAAGCATCTGAGAATTTCACAGAAAGATTTGACCATTCTTTCAGGTTTCCTCAAGGCTGGGAATTAAAATTTGCATCCCAGTCATCAAGTGTGCCAATTAGTTTACAGCATCCCTTGTTGGAAATTAGATTGCAAACATCATCCTACAAACATTGTCCCTTGCTTTTCATAGACACATAACAGCAGACAAATTCTCAATGTAATTTTCAATATTTAATTAACAAATTTCACTCTTCCCTCTTCACCAAATCTAGGTTTGCCAGCATGTACGGATCACTTATCTGGAGCCATTTTTCTTTTGCCGGTGAGAAACAATCAGAATTTTCAGAGCTCTTTCTCCCAATAATACAAAGTCATTTTATTTGGACTGTACCTGGATCCTTTCACAGTTTTGTGTAAAGCCTGGCTTCTTAGCAGTCTTTTTCGCACCCAATCCTGCAAGCAGAACCATGCAGGCAGACCCCTATGCCCACATAGAACCCCTTGATGCCAGTGGGTCTCTGCATAGGCAGGGTGTCACCCAAGCTTTGTAACTTGCAGGATTTGGGGTCTTGGAGACTAAGATGGTGGGGAAAAAATGTCTAGCGAGCCCTACAAATCCATCTTTTGTTGATGTTTAAACCGTTTTCATTAGTGTTGCTGCTCTGGCCATAGAACATGCATTACGGTCTTGAAATAACTTCTTGTCAAACTGTTTAAAATCTGGGAATGGTTCTGGATAGTGGTGAATTGGACAATATTCTTAAAACTCTTCAGGGCCTTCATTGTCTCATCCCTGCCACAGCCTTTTGGCCTTTATTTCTACTCTGGGTTCTTTACCAGTGATTTTGAAGACAGAAAAATAAGTATTAGAAACACAAGAAAAGAGAGAGTGGAAATTAATTGTGCCAAAATAGTGCTTCCTATTAGAGAGCAGAAGTGCTACCTTCAGAAAAGTCAGGAAGTCAGAGGGTTGGACGAGCAGCAGGAGAAGCCAGAATCATATGGTTAACATAACAAATAAAGAGTCCATGACCTTTATTTTTCAAGCATTGATCTTTATTTTACTGATATTGGATTTAAAAGACAATGCTAAACATTAATCTCCTTGCGTGACTAGTGATCACTGTTCTGTGACTACACTATCTCATAACTAGTTTGTTATACCTACCAAGTATGCCAATTTAGCTAACACAGTGTAAAATTTCATCTCCCCGTGCTATAAAATGATGAAAATGTGATCGCATGGTATTGTCTAAAAAATCTTTCTGCCATTGCTGCTTCTGGTCTGCTTATCCCCCATTGTACTAAAACTGGTACTTGTGGAGCCACAGTTGCTAAATCTGACCCATAATGCTGTCTGCGGAAAGGTCGACTCTGCAGGTGGGATGTGAACAGCCTGGCAGGCATAGTAGAAGTATCTGTAAACTTCTGTAAAAATTTAATTTTTAAAAAATTGAAGGTTCCGATGAAGGATAAAAGGAAATGATAAATCACTGTTCAGCTAACTGTATTTTTTATCATTACTCACCTTTATGGCCATCCTCAAACCGGATACATTTGTGTTTGTGAGAGAGAATCCCTGGAGATGTGGGGAAATGAAGGAAAGCATAGTTGCAATTATTTAAAGCGAACATGCCAACCTTTCAAGGGGTAAATATCATTTTGCTTGTATTTTGAATGTAAGACTCATCACCAAAAACTCAAGGAGGGGAAACAGCCATGTTATCTATTTTGATATTAAAATACTATTGCTGAGTATGTTAAATATTTCCCTGATAAAAATAAACCAGGTGAGAAACTAAGAGTCCAGTATTTGTAGTTTAAATAAAGACACCAGGGTGTACTTCAGGCAGAGAATCCTGAAGTAAAGGAAAATTGCTTCATATAATAATAATAATAAATACAATTATAATAGTAAATAAAAACATTGAGAGGCTCCACACAACTCCATATTTTTCTTGTAGTACGGATGATAAGCTTGAATAATTATGTGAATATTACATAATTCAGCTTCTTTATTCACTTTGACTCTAGAGTCTACTCCAAATTGACAGATTACTGTGTGGTATTTATATATATTTTGTTACTTATGATATGCTAGTTATAATGGGCCCTCTTTTAAATGTACTTTTTATCACAATGAGGAGAATAATTCTAGGAGTTCCTCATGAAAATAGAATCAAACTTTTTATTGCCTTGCTCGGATGAAACACTGGGTCACAGTTAATCAAGGTTGATGAAAGAGTAAAGCCAACATTTTGTAACAGGGGAGCCTAAATCCATATTTAGGCTCCTAAGTAAAAGTAAATTGACTTTTGAAGTGCTGAGCATCTGCAGCTTCTATTGATTAGGAGAATCAGGCTCTCGGGGTATTTTAAACAGTATCTCTAATGAAGTACAAACACTTGTTGGCTATGGGTTAGTGTGACATTTGTGTACTGTGAGATGGCTACTGTAATCTAAAGTCTCTACCTTCAGTAGCTGACCTCTTGTTCAATTTTAATGTATTAAATTAATTAAAATATAAATCCAATGAGGAATTTTCAAGATGCACATGTAACAAACTTATCACCTTTTGCTATTGTAATCCTTGTTCACCATGCCCTGATCTTTTGTTTGGTCATTCCTTGCTGTGTAAAATCAAATTTCAGGCCTAATCCTGCAAACACTTGATACCAGACATATTGCTTACTCTAGTGAGGAGGCTGGGTTCTCAACAGTAGTAAGCATTATGCCCAGAAGTGTTTGTAGGAGCCCTTAGATTGTAAGCTCTTTGGAGCAGGGACAAATCCATTATTATCCATCTGTGGAGCACCCTATACACCTGTGGAACTATACTAACAATAACAGTAGCCCTCAGAACTGAAGGATGTGGTAAAAAAGAGTACCAGTATATAAAACAGGAAAAGACTTTGGGCCCAGTTCTTTGGGATCTGTCCCTTCACTTGTCCTATACCTTTATTTTATAATATGCTTATATATTAGAAATCGAGAACAATTACTTGTGTGGATATTAATAAAGAATCTTGCTAAGAATTGCACACATTTGTCACCTCAGTGTGCTTGTTATATCTTGTTGTTTAGATTGTAAGCTTTCTGGGGCAGGGAATGTTATTCATTCTGTGTTTGGACAGCAGCTAGCACAAGAGAGCCTAATTTGGTTGAGGCCTTTAGGAGCTACCACAGTAGAAATGTTAAATAGTAATTAAAAGTCTTAAACAGATTTGATGAAAAGAGAGAGATGCATATCATAAATTGGCATAAACCAGCACGTGGCCACCACCTAAGATTCTGACCCATAGTGTTTTGGCAACTGAGGATTGCAGAGCCACATCAAATGCTATAGGGCTCAATCATGTAGTTCTTACTCAGATGAATAGTCTCATGATGGAACCCAATATATATTCAAAATATTTCTAATGAAGAGTAACATTAGTGGTATAAAGCTTATTTTGTCATGCTTCAGTAGACACTTTATGTTGCATTGTATCATTTGTTTTAACAAATAAACTTTTAATATATTAAAATGATAGAGTGAATTATTCAGTTAGTATACCCCTGTTATGAGCAACCATGACCATATCGCTGTATAACCCCCATCTGCTGTCAATTGTTTGTCATGCTGCTCGTTGTGTCATGTCTGACATCTAGATTTTAGGAGCAAGGACTATGTTGTTCTAAGTCTTGTGTGCAGGTTCTAGCACATTTTAGGGTGTAACAAAATAATAAGCATGTAGCGGGGTGGTCACCTGCTCCTGCCTTAAAAGGCTTAAAACAGTCCGGGGAGAGGGCTGTGGCAAGGAAGGAAAAGCAGGGCTGATTGGGAGAAGCAGCCCCAGCTGGGGGCCATGCCCCAGTCAGGCCACAGCTGGCTTAATCAGGGCCCAGCTGACCTTCTAAGAGGGCAGTGGGCCAGGAACACACAGAGTCTTCTCTAGCTGTGGAGGGAGATGGGCCTGGCTGCTGCGGAGCGTACCGGGTACCTGAGGTGAAGCAGGGCTGGGGAAGGCCAGAGGAGCTGGGAGGCTCCAGACTGGAAAAGCCCTAGACTGCAGGCCTGGCAGACGGCCTAAGACAGGGTACTGGGGTTGCACAAGAGCAGCCCAAGGGTAGGCGGAGGCAGCAGGTCCAAACCCCCCTTGCCTATGATGACTGGCTTATACAGACTGCAGTTGGCCCAGGTGAAAGGGGGCTAGATGGTGACTGGCAGTAGTCTGTAGGCTGAGGCAAGGTGGGGATAGAGGCTGGGGGGTTTCCTGAGGAGGGGAGACCCAGATCTGTGGGGTATTGCCTGGCGGGGCAGCACCCCGGCAGAGGGCACTCTGGAGCTGGTAAAAAGAGCTAATTCCCAGACAGCTAGCAGGAGACGGTGCAGGGGTGAGTCCTGCACTGTTACAAAGCAACAAAAGGGATTTATGTAAATATTGAAAACTGCCTGTATGAAAAGACAAATATCTGCATAAAACATTGCATGAATATATACAATATTCATTTTACAAATTACACTAAGCTATATTATTATGCTAATGTCTAAGAGCCCCAACCAAAATCAGGGCCCTGTTGTCCTAGGCACTCTACATATACGTAGGTACAGAAAGTCCCTATGCTGAAGAATTTACTATCTAAATAAGATTCCAGCCACTGGCAGCATTTTCCCCACTATGCTGTCTAGACTTGCTCTGAGCAGGGTTAGATGATATAGTGGTAAAAATGCCAGGGTCCTGCCTACACAAGCACTCCCACCAGGAGAGTTGAACCAGTGGAGTAACAGTAGGAAACTTTGAGGGGAAAAAAGTGTAGTGTAAAGACAGCCTTAACAAAAAGGAGGGAGAACTTCTGTAATTTCACTTACCTAGAAGATGCACCTCTCTCTCAGAAGTTTCTGACCCTGATTCCCTCTGTTTTGATCCTGTGGTCTGAAATAGTGTTAGGGCATCTGTCCCACCATCTCTGCTACTATCTCTCTCTCTCTCACAGCATGCCCTCAGGAACATCCATTAGCAAGCCACATTTTATGTCCCCTGCATGCCAAGCAAAATTCTGTCTCTAGTTACGTCTCCCATTTCATAGGCTGATATGTACCTGGGTGAACCCTAGAGTCCCCCAAAGTCATGAGAAACATAGACAGCTGAACTCAGAGCACCTCCTGCTGAAGAAGAATGCCTTGATCTCACTTTGCTGACTCTAAGACTATTCACAGGAAATAATTGTACAGAGAATTTGTGTGAGGTTTACTATTGTCCATGGGTGGAATCCTGGCCCCACTGAAGTTAAAGGGATTTTTGCCATTGACTTCAGCGGGACCAGAGTTTTACTTCATGGTTGATTTAATTCCTGCACTTTGGTTCATTCGCACCAATTAGCCACTCACCACCTAAGAAGCAAAATTTGACATCTCATTTTTGCCTAATCTGTAACATCATCATGGGCACTGAGCAAGCCTTATGCTTCTAGGCATAAATCTCCTTCAGGGAAATCAGGAAGGAAATGCATCCTTTCCTGCATTGTAAATTAGCCAGATTCGTTATGGATTTTCTTTTTCTTTCTTCTGAAGCATCAGATAGAATGCCTGCAGAAGGTTGGATACTGGCCTGGATGAACCAGTGATCTGGTCTGGTGAGATAATTTAGAAGATTCTGTATAAAATTTACATTTTCAACAACATAGTCAAAAACATTTAAAACATGCTGCTCTTAATCTTCTCTTTCTGATTGGCGTGGAATGGCCATCAAAGAGAAGAGAGAGAACCCTACTGCTTGGGAGACTGAAACAAGACTGGACAAAATCCTATTAATTAGTATTATTTATTGTATAATGTGAGCACCAAAAGGCCCTGTTGTGCTAGGTTCCATACAAACAGACACACATTGAGTCCCTGCCCCAAAGAGCTTACAATCAAACTTGAAACAAAACACAACAAGTAGGTATGACAAACAGTAGGAGACAAAGAAAGAAGTAAAGTATATTGCACAGGCAGGGCATGGTCTAGGCTCTTACCATCTCTATGGCTCTGTAAAGTGCACCTTGAACCACCAGATGGTGCCATATAACTATATATTTCTTTGTCCTTTATGTGGCTTTATTAGTTGTGGGCCAGATAGACCAGGAGAACCAAGGAAGTTAAACTACATATGTGTAAACGACTGCCATCCTCCTTATATCTCATTAGCTGTGCAAAAACATAGAACATTTAAATCAGTGACCCCTTTTTTCTTATCCACCTGTGTTTCAGCTCCTTTTCTGTAGTGAAACCCACAAACATATCTCATTTAGGGGCCACCAAACATCCATTAGGTGGCAACAATTTTTAATACCTAGTGAGTTGGACTAGATTTAAACTGGTGAAAGGCTCTATAGCTCTTTAGCAATATCTTGAGGTATCCAGTCCCCAAGTAAATGCTAATGTGTGCTTCAAAAATGAGTCTTGCTTTCTTGAAAGATACATGTATTAAACCAAGTTCTGACATTTTTGGAAATTGCACAGGCAGTGTTTTCCACTCTCTGTACACACAAGCAAAATCTCCTCCCACTGTTCTGTCTTCTAGAAACACACTTTACAATCAATTGCCCCACCATGTTCTTAAAAAGGACAGCTTCCATTAATCAAAACACAAACAATAAAGATACAACAATAAAATAAATATTAATGCAACATCCAAATCCATTACTGAACACAAGATTTTGCTATTTAAAATCATTTCAACAATTACAATTATTCCCGGGACCTCAAAAAACCTGAGATGTCCTATATTTATATATAGTTTTTTGTACTTTTAAAATATATCTAAATAAAAAACATTAAAGTTGCAAAATCAAGAATTCAGAAGACAGTAAATGCCAGAATTATGATTACCCAGGCAACCTTAATACTACACCCTTGTACAGATAAAAAAGGATGCAATCTTCAGTTACATGAACACATGCTATTTTCCCCCATATAAGTGATTAGTAAGGTGTGAACCCAGAACCTTCAAATCTACAGCATAGACCTTTACTAGGGTGGTTGCAGAATTAGGATATTTTGTGTGTGTACAGTGTGTGGACCAATTTCTGAAAGAGGACATATGATCAAATTTGTCAGTGGGTCACAGAGTGTTGCATATCAGGATTCCTGGCTCTTGGAACAGAGTGTGGTCTAGTGGGTAGAATAGTGGTTGTCATGGTTTCAGGGTAACTACATCTGTATTGCCCCCTCTGTGGTCCATTCCAGGAATGCCCAACCATGTCTCTGCTCTCCCGTTACCTTGTCCCACCTGCTTCTGAGTTGAGGTTTTAAGGCTACACAGCATCCTTGTCTAACACTGTGATATCCCTAGCAAGCCACTCTTGGGTTACATTGTGGGTTACATAGATCCATAGACTTAGGCACTTCTTAAAGGTAATGTGGCTAACTGGATAACTTTTGGCGTTGTCATTTTAGAGGCCATGGTCCTAGTCCCAGTACTTCTTGAAGTGACCTTATGCAATCTTTTACTTCCTGTCTTTCCAAAATGGAGGAATGATAGTGGCTTGCCTTCTGAGTAGAGGAGTGACGCCCTGCTTGATAGTAAGTATTGTCATCTGCATAGAAAAATAAACACCAAAAGAAACTTGAATTTACAGTCTCCTGGGCCCTCTCTCACGGCCCCTTCCTTTAGACCAAAGGTATTGGGTGGGATTGGTTTGTCTCCAATGAATGTGATTTTTCCTGAGATGTGATAGCCTGATGTGATTGTTAAAAGCTTGACTGTCATTCAAGAAGCATGATAGCAAAGGTGGGTGAGATAATTCTTAGACCAACTTCAGTTGGTTGAAGAGACAGAGAGCTTTCAAACTCCAGAGAGCTCTTCTTCGGGTCTGGGAAAGCCACTCACAGTGTACCAGGGAAATACAAGGTGGACCAGAGTGTTAAGCATAGGTGGCAACACGTATTTGCAAGGGACCATTCAAAATAAAGTGGGCTATTAACATTACTGCAGTCAGAGGTCAAAGGAGGGCTAGTGGGTTACAGATTGTGATAAAGAGACATAAAACCAGTATCCCTACTGAGTCTGTGATTTTTAGCATCTGGCAACATTATGAAGTTGAGGTCTCAGGGGGGAGGGATAGCTCAGTGGTTTGAGCATTGCCTTGCTAAATCCATGGTTGAGAGTTCAACCCTTGAGGGGACCATTTAGGGATGTGAGGCAAAAATTGGGGGTTGGCCCTGCTTTGAGCAGGGGGTTGGACTAGATGACCTCCTGAGGTCCCTTCCAACCCTGATAGTCCATGTTTTGAAGGTGGTGCCTAGCGTCCTTTGGGGGCGAGGACTGAGGTCAGATATGGAGGGATCACTTGGAGGTGCGCTGACATTTGACAGTCCTGGCTGAGGTGAGGTGTGGTGTAGACCCTGGATTTTAAAATAATTTCCCTTCGTCAGTTTAGAAAGACAATATAAGCATTAACACCCCCCCCCCCCGCGCCACCCAATTGCCTAACTGGAGACTCTCCAGGGGCCCCGCAGACCAGGCTGGCTGGACGGGGCAGGGCGCGGAGAGCTGGAGCTCGGGTCCCTGAGGAGTTTGTTGCAGGCTGACGCTGTCCTACCCTCACCACCCAGCGGAGACAGGAACTACGTCCCCCCGCATCCCAACGGGGCCCCGGGGGAGAGGTTCGCCCCGGGGGCTCTGCCCCGGGGTACGGGCAGCCCGGGGGCTCCGGCTGGGGGAGGAGGGGAGAAGTTCAAGTCCCCTCAGATCTCCCCGCAGCCGGCGGCCAACCCGCGAGGGGAGGGAGGCAGGTCGGCCCGGGCCCCGGCCCCGCTCGGAGGCCCGCCCAGCCCCGTTGCTATGGCTGCGCCGGGTGGCGTCCGCTAATGGCGGCGGCGGGAGCAGCGTGGGGGCCGTGAAGCTGTCTGGCGCGTCGGGCCATGGTGCGGGGTGAGTGTCCCCCTGCGCCGCCCCGCTGATTGGGAGCGGGGCCGGGCCGGGCCGGGCCCTGCCCAGCCGCCTCATCCCCGACCCCCCGCCACCGCCCATCGGCTCCCCCCTCCCTCCCCTACCCCCCAGCCCCCGCCACCGCCCATCGGCTCCCCCATCTCCAGCCACTATCCATCTCCCCCGCCACCGCCCATGGGCTGCCCCCTCTCCCTCCCCTTCCCCCCAGCCCCCGCCACCGCCCATCGGCTCCCACCTCTCCCTCCCCTACCCCCCAGACCCCGCCCATCGGCTCCCCCCTCTCCCTCCCCTTCCCCCCAGCCCCCGCCCATCGGTTCCCCCCTCTCCCTCCCCTACCCCCCAGCCCCCGCCACCGCCCATCGGCTCCCCCCTCCCTCCCCTACCCCCCAGCCCCCGCCACCGCCCATCGGCTGCCCCCTCTCCCTCCCCTTCCCCCCAGCCCCCGCCACCGCCCATCGGCTCCCACCTCTCCCTCCCCTACCCCCCAGACCCCGCCCATCGGCTCCCCCCTCTCCCTCCCCTTCCCCCCAGCCCCCGCCCATCGGTTCCCCCCTCTCCCTCCCCTTCCCCCCAGCCCCCGCCACCGCCCATCGGCTCCCACCTCTCCTTCCCCCCAGCCCCCGCCACCGCCCATGGGCTGCCCCCTCTCCCTCCCCTTCCCCCCAGCCCCCGCCCATCGGTTCCCCCCTCTTCCTCCCCTACCCCCCCAGCCCCCGCCACCGCCCATGGGCTCCCCCCTCCCTCCCCTACCCCCCAGCCCCCGCCACCGCCCATCGGCTCCCCCATCTCCAGCCACTATCCATCTCCCCCGCCACCGCCCATCGGCTCCCCCCTCTCCCTCCCCTTCCCCCCAGCCCCCGCCACCGCCCATCGGCTCCCACCTCTCCCTCCCCTACCCCCCAGACCCCGCCCATCGGCTCCCCCCTCTCCCTCCCCTTCCCCCCAGCCCCCGCCCATCGGTTCCCCCCTCTTCCTCCCCTACCCCCCCAACCCCCGCCCATCGGTTCCCCCCTCTCCCTCCCCTTCCCCCCAGCCCCCGCCACCGCCCATCGGCTCCCACCTCTCCTTCCCCCCAGCCCCCGCCACCGCCCATGGGCTGCCCCCTCTCCCTCCCCTTCCCCCCAGCCCCCGCCCATCGGCTCCCCCCTCTCCCTCCCCTTCCCCCCAGCCCCCGCCCATCGGTTCCCCCCTCTTCCTCCCCTACCCCCCCAGCCCCCGCCACCGCCCATGGGCTCCCCCCTCCCTCCCCTACCCCCCAGCCCCCGCCACCGCCCATCGGCTCCCCCATCTCCAGCCACTATCCATCTCCCCCGCCACCGCCCATCGGCTCCCCCCTCTCCCTCCCCTACCCCCCAGCCCCCGCCACCGCCCATCGGCTCCCCCATCTCCAGCCACTATCCATCTCCCCCGCCACCGCCCATGGGCTGCCCCCTCTCCCTCCCCTTCCCCCCAGCCCCCGCCCATCGGCTCCCCCCTCTCCCTCCCCTTCCCCCCAGCCCCCGCCCATCGGTTCTCCCCTCTTCCTCCCCTACCCCCCCAGCCACCGCCAATCGGCTCCCCCCTCTCCCTCCCCTACACCCCAGCCCCCGTCACCGCCCATGGCTCCCCCTCTCCCTCTCCTTCCCCCCAGCCCCCGTCACCGCCCATCGGCTCCCCCTCTCCCTCCCCTACCCCCCCCAGCCACCGCCCATCGGTTCTCCCCTCTTCCTCCCCTACCCCCCAGGCCCCGCCACCGCCCATCGGCTCCCCCATCTCCCTCCCCTACCCCCCCAGCCCCCGCCACCGCCCATCGGCTCCCCCATCTCCCTCCCCTATCCTCCCAGCCCCCGTCACCGCACATCGGCTCCCCCCTCTCCCTCCCTCTCCCCAGCCCCCGCCCATCGGCTCCCCCCTCTCCCTCCCCTTCTCCCCAACCCCCACCACCGCCCATCGGCTGCCCCCTCTCCCTCCCCTGCCCCCCAGCCCCCGCCACCGCCCATCGGCTGCCCCCTCGCCCTCCCCTGCCCCCCAGCCCCCGCCCATCGGCTGCCCCCCTCCCTCCCGTACCCCCCAGCCCCCGCCACCGCCCATCGGCTCCCCCCTCTCCCTCCCCTTCCCCCCAGACCCCGTCACCGCCCATCGGCTCCCCCCTCTCCCTGCCCTTAGAATCATAGAATATCAGGGTTGGAAGGGACCCCAGAAGGTCATCTAGTCCAACCCCCTGCTCAAAGCAGGACCAATTCCCAGTTAAATCATCCCAGCCAGGGCTTTGTCAAGCCTGACCTTAAAAACCTCTAAGGAAGGAGATTCTACCACCTCCCTAGGTAACGCATTCCAGTGTTTCACCACCCTCTTAGTGAAAAAGTTTTTTCTAATATCCAATCTAAACCTCCCCCACTGCAACTTGAGACCATTACTCCTCGTTCTGTCATCTGCTACCATTGAGAACAGTCTAGAGCCATCCTCTTTGGAACCCCCTTTCAGGTAGTTGAAAGCAGCTATCAAATCCCCCCTCATTCTTCTCTTCTGCAGGCTAAACAATCCCAGTTCCCTCAACCTCTCCTCATAACTCATGTGTTCCAGTCCCCTAATCATTTTTTGTTGCCCTTCGCTGGACTCTCTCCAATTTATCCACATCCTTCTTGAAATGTGGGGCCCAAAACTGGACACAGTACTCCAGATGAGGCCTCACCAATGTCGAATAGAGGGGAATGATCACGTCCCTCGATCTGCTCGCTATGCCCCTACTTATACATCCCAAAATGCCATTGGCCTTCTTGGCAACAAGGGCACACTGCTGACTCATATCCAGCTTCTCGTCCACTGTCACCCCTAGGTCCTTTTCCGCAGAACTGCTGCCTAGCCATTCGGTCTCTAGTCTAGCTGTGCATTGGGTTCTTCCGTCCTAAGTGCAGGACCCTGCACTTATCCTTATTGAACCTCATCAGATTTCTTTTGGCCCAATCCTCCAATTGGTCTAGGTCCTTCTGTATCCTATCCCTCCCCTCCAGCGTATCTACCACTCCTCCCAGTTTAGTATCATCCACAAATTTGCTGAGAGTGCAATCCACACCATCCTCCAGATCATTTATGAAGATATTGAACAAAACCGGCCCCAGGACCGACCCTTGGGGTACTCCACTTGATACCGACTGCCAACTAGATATGGAGCCATTGATCACTACCCGTTGAGCCCGACAATCTAGCCAGCTTTCTACCCACCTTGTAGTGCATTCATCCAGCCCATACTTCCTTAACTTGCTGACAAGAATACTGTGGGAGACCGTGTCAAAAGCTTTGCTAAAGTCAAGAAACAATACATCCACTGCTTTCCCTTCATCCACAGAACCAGTAATCTCATCATAAAAGGCGATTAGATTAGTCAGGCATGACCTTCCCTTGGTGAATCCATACTGGCTGTTCCTGATCACTTTCCTCTCATGCAAGTGCTTCAGGATTGATTCTTTGAGGACCTGCTCCATGATTTTTCCAGGGACTGAAGTGAGGCTGACTGGCCTGTAGTTCCCAGGATCCTCCTTCTTCCCTTTTTTAAAGATTGGCACTACATTAGCCTTTTTCCAGTCATCCGGGACTTCCCCCGTTCGCCACGAGTTTTCAAAGATAATGGCCAATGGCTCTGCAATCACAGCCGCCAATTCCTTCAGCACTCTCGGATGCAACTCGTCCGGCCCCATGGACTTGTGCACGTCCAGCTTTTCTAAATAGTCCCTAACCACCTCTTTCTCCACAGAAGGCTGGCCATCTCTTCCCCATTTTGTGATGCCCAGCGCAGCAGTCTGGGAGCTGACCTTGTTAGTGAAAACAGAGGCAAAAAAAGCATTGAGTACATTAGCTTTTTCCACATCCTCTGTCACTAGGTTGCCTCCGTCATTCAGTAAGGGGCCCACACATTCCTTGGCTTTCTTCTTGTTGCCAACATACCTGAAGAAACCCTTCTTGTTACTCTTGACATCTCTGGCTAGCTGCAGCTCCAGGTGCGATTTGGCCCTCCTGATAACATTCCTACATGCCCGAGCAATATTTTTATACTCTTCCCTGGTCATATGTCCAACCTTCCACTTCTTGTAAGCTTCTTTTTTATGTTTAAGATCCGCTAAGATTTCACCATTAAGCCAAGCTGGTCGCCTGCCATATTTACTATTCTTTCAACTCATTTCTTCCCCTTCCCCCTAGCCACCGCCCATTGGCTCCCCCTCTCCCTCCCCTTCCCCCCAACCCCCACCACCGCCCACCGGTTGCCCCCTCTCCCTCCCCTACCCCCCAGCCCCCGCCACCGCCCATCGGCTGCCTCTTCTCCCTCCCCTACCCCCTAGTCCCTGCCACCGCCCATCGGCTGCTCCCTCTCCCTCCCCTTCCCCCCAACCCCCGCCACCGCCCATCGGCTGCCCCCTCTCCCTCCCCTGCCCCCCAGCCACCGCCCATCGGCTGCCCCCTCTCACTCCCCAAACACCCAGCCCCCGCCCATCGGCTGAACCATCTCCCTCCCCTTCCCCCCAGCCCCCGCCACCGCCCGTCGGTTGCCCCCTCTCCCTCCCCTGCCCCCCAGCCCCCGCCACCGCCCGTCGGTTGCCCCCTCTCCCTCCCCTGCCCCCCAGCCCCCGCCACCGCCCATTGGCTGCCCCCTCTCCCTCCCCTTCCCCCCAGCTCCCGCCACTGCCCATCGGCTGCCCCCTCTCCCTCCCCTACCCCCAGCCCCCACCACCACCCATCGGCTGCCCCTTCTCCCTCCCCTAACCCCTAGCCCCCGCCACCGCGCATCGGCTCCCCCATCTCTCTCCCCTACCCCCCCAGCCCCCGCCACCGCCCATCGGCTCCCCCATCTCCCTCCCCTAGTCCCTCAGCCCCCGCCACCGCCCATCAGCTGCCCCCTCTCCCTCCCCAGCCCCCGCCCATCAGCTGCCCCCTCTCCCTCCCCAGCCCCCGCCCATCGGCTCTCCCCTCTCCCTCCCCTTCCCCCCAGCCCCCGCCCATCGGCTCTCCCCTCTCCCTCCCTTTCCCGTAGCCCCCGCCCATCGGCTCCCCCCTCTCCCTCCCCTTCCCCCCAACCCCCACCACCGCCCATCGGTTGCTCCCTCTCCCTCCCCTTCCCCCCAGCCCCCGCCCATCGGCTCTCCCCTCTCCCTCCCTTTCCCATAGCCCCCGCCCATTGGCTCCCCCATCTCCCTCCCCTTCCCCAGCCACTATCAATATCCCCAGCCACCTCCCATCGGCTCCCCCGTGTCCCCTCCACTTCCCCAGCCACTATCCATCTCCGTAGCCACCACCCATCAGCTCCCCAATCTCCCTGCCCTACGTTCCCATCCCCAGCCACTATCCATCTCCCAGCCACCACCCATCGGCTCCCCCATCTCCCTCCCCAGCCACTACCCAGCTCTCCAGCCTTCCCCCCCATCTTCCCAACCTCGCTTTCCCTCCTGCAGCCTCCCGTACCCCTTAATCCCCAACCTCCTTTCCCCTCCCCCCATCCCCAGCTGCCTCTTCTCCCTCCCCTGCCCCCGCCACCGCCCATCGGCTCCCCCCCTCTCCCTCCCCTACCCCCCCAGCCCCCGCCACCGCCCATCGGCTCCCCCCCTACCCCCCCACCACCGCCCATCAGCTCCCCCATCTCCCTCCCCTACCCCCCCAGCCCCCGCCACCGCCCATCGGCTCCCCCATCTCCCTCCCCTACCCCCCCAGCCCCCGCCACCGCCCATCAGCTGCCCCCCTCCCTCCCCTTCCCCCCAGTCCCCTCCCATCGGTTGCCCCCTGTCCCTCCCCTTCCCCCCAGCCCCCGCCCATCGGCTCCCCCCCTCCCTCCCCTTCCCCCCAACCCCCACCACCGCCCATCGGCTGCCCCCTCTCCCTCCCCTTCCCCCCAGCCCCAGCCACCGCCCATTGGCTCCCCCATCTCCTTCCCCTTCCCCAGCCACTATCCATCTCCCTAGCCACCTCCTATCAGCTCCCCATCTCCCTCCCCTTTCCCAGCCACTATCCATCTCCCAGCCACCACCCATCGGCTCCCCCAGCTCCCTCCCCAGCCACTCCCCAGCTCTCCAGCCTTCCCCCCCATCTTCCCAACCTCGCTTTCCCTCCTGCAGCCTCCCCTACCCCTTAATCTCCAACCTCCTTTCCCCTCCCCCCCATCCCCAGCCACTACCCATCCCAGACTCCCCTCCCTGTCCCCCCCATCCCTAGCCACTACCCATCCCCAAGCTTTCCTCCCCTTCATCCCCAGCTTCTCCCTTTCCCCCTCCTCCATCCAGACTCCCACTTCTGGCCCCCCCATCCCCAGGCTCCCCCAGACTCCCATCCCCTCATCCCATCCCCAAACTTTCCTCCCCTTCTCTATCCCCAGCCACTGCTCATCCCCAGGCTTCCCCATCTCCCCTCCTGCCCTCCTCATCCCCAGCCACTACAAATCTCCAGGTTCCCCCAGAGCCTGGGGAATCCTACTTGCAACATAATTGTGCACTGCTCCATGGAGGGAGTTTGTTTACCTTTTTAGCATTTTTTCCCCTGTTGTTCAGCAAAAGTGGTCAGTTTCAGAAAATCAAACCGTGTCTCCACAAGGACATTTGCTAATGGAAGAACTTCAGTTTAGGGGAGAATGTACATGTTGTGGCCTAAAGATATGATACTGACTTTATAAACGTCTCTTTTTCTTCTTCCAAACCGAAAATAGACAGCACTACATCATAATTAAAAATCTTAAATAAAAGTAGGGAAAGTAAACTGTTATCATTAATTCATGGAAATAACCCGAAATAGGTTCCAGTCCATGTATTTAATAGCATTCAAAGTGACTGACATTAAAAGTGACTCTGTGTTATGAGATCATAATTTTTGAGGGGTAAAATGGTGCACTCTGAAAGATGGTACCCTTGATTACTCCTGAGGGAATTCTGCACCAAAAATTTAAAAATTATGAACACAATATTTTAAAATTCTGCAAAATTCTGCAAATTTTATTTGTCAACAAATAAATGTGGCTCCAGGATGGCAGTGGGGAGCACAGGCCACTGACTGTATTGAAGTGGGAGACCACCCTGAAGCCCCCACCTCCTCCAGTACAGGGACTCGGTAGTGGGTCTGCCCCAGAAACACCCTGGGGCCCTGCCCCTCTGTGCCAGGTGCACCAGGTGTGCCTGGGCAGGCTCAGACCAGCAGGATTGAAGTGTGGAGGGGCTTAGTGTGGGGGGATCCAGGTGTGGGGTGAGAGGTTTCTGTGGGGGGCAATTTGGGTGCAGGTGACTCGGTGGGAGATCTGGATGCATAAGGGCTCGTGGGGTTCCGAGTACAGGGGTAATGGGACTCTGCAGGGGATGTTGCACTCAGCGAGGGGGTCTGGGTATGGGGAGATGGGGCTTGTTGGGGGGGGGTCTGGGTGCAGGAGCTCAGTGTGTGGGGGGTGCTGGGGGAGTGCAGCTTGTGATTTGGGTCCAGGTGCAGCTGGTTGGGGTTTAGTGGGGTTCGGGGTCTGGGTGTGGGGAGCTTGTCGGTGGGGTCCAGGTATAGGGGGGTAGGGCCATTTTCTGCAGGGAACCACAGGAATTCTGCTGGGCGGGGGGCATTTTCTGCAGGTGCGCAGTCCCTCAGAATTCCCCCAGGAGTAACTTGATCTAAATGAATTAGGAACAGGGACACTGGGAGATTCTAGACTTCATGGCTTTCCCTTACGCTATGATTTTCCACTTTCTCTTAATCTATTTTAATTGTATATTGCCACTGCTGTTATGCTGCCAGTCCCCTGCTGGGCTAAACTAGTGCTTTGGAAATCAACATCTCAGTGTGAAGTTGGCACATGCATGCTGAGACAAGACATTGCTGTGTGAAGTAGTGTGGCTTCATTTTCTGAACCTGTGGTATTTTCAGTCTTAAAATAATGTTGGAAAAGTTTACTGCTGCCTTAACTCTAAGCTTCTCATTGTCTTTTGATTTACCTGCAGCCCAACACCTGCTTCGATTTCTTTCAGCTTTCTCACAGCACTCCCTGATGTCTTCTCCTCTATGAATGAAAGCATCTCATTACTGAAACCCCACTCTCAACCACCTACAGGATAAATAGTCACCTGTTGTCACCAGTTGACATCAGCACTCACTAGCTCCAATGGATCTTTGTCTGATGTCACCATTTTCAGAATAAAACCCTCACTTCCTAACTAACTTCCAGTTTACAATCTCTCTGACATTATTAAAGTTCTGAGGGAAATGTTTCTGATCACTACTTTTACTGGTTTCAGTTGACTTTCAACTTTTTCACAATACTGAGACTGCTTTTTCCTGGGATGTTAGTGAACTAATTGCCTCTGGACAGAAGTCTCTCTGTTTTTGATCTCAGGGTGATTTTTGACATTATCAATCTCTCCAAGCAAGATCAGGAAGCCAATAGACCCAATTCTTCATTGACTTGCACTTTGTGTAGTCATGTAAACTTGTGCAGTAAGCGTAAAATGCTACCAAGTTAAGAGTAACTATAAAATGTACAAGGCAGTGGAGAATCAGACTCTGTATCTCCAGAATTCACCTCTCTTGGTACCAATCTTTCTTTTTAGTTTTTTATTTCTAAAAGAGGCTTTATATCTTTCCCCTTTCTTAATTTGACCATACCTCTGCAGATATCTTTATCTGTGCCATAATCTTCTGATCTTGGCTATTATATTGCCTTTCCTTGGTTTTTCCAAATGTATACCCTTTAATCTTCAGGGTATCCTGTATGCCAGTGGTTCTCCAGGTGTGGTCTGCATACTCCAACTGCTCTGCAGACTATGTCTAAGGCAGGGGTTCTCAAACTTCATTGCATTGTGATCCCCTTCTGACAACAAAAATTACTACATGACCCCAGGAGAGGGGACCAAAGCCTGAGCCTACCCGAGTCCCACCACCCTGAGTGTGTGTGGGGGGGGGGGGTGAGGGGAAAGCCGAATTCCTAGGGCTTCAGCCCAAGGCAGGGGGCCTGTAACCTGAGCCCCGACGCCCATGGCTGAAGCCCTTGGGCTTCAGTTTCGGCGCTGGACAGTGGGAGTCAGGCTTCAGCTTCAGCTTGGTGGGACTTGGGCTTCAGCAGGTCTAAGCCAGCCGTGGTGACCCCATTAAAGTGGGGTCATGACCCACTTTGGGGTCTCTTCCCACAGTTTGAGAACTACTGGTCTAAGGGGACCATGAAAGGTTGTCATTACCATAAAACAGTGGTTTTCAACCTGTGGTCCACAGACACTATGTCTAAGATTTCCAAAGGGGTCCCCACCTCCATTTGAAAATGTTTAGAGGTCAACAAATGAAAAATGATTGAGACCCACTGCTGTATGCTACCACCAGCATTCCACTCTTACTATAGGAATTGGACCCATATTGCCCTCCTCTTCTCTCATCTTCACTGGTTTTCTAGCCATGTCCAAACCCAATTCAAAATTACCCTACAAGTATTCAATTCTCAATTAGTTTGGTCTATCCTATCTCATGTCTACCAGCTGCCCCACTCAGTTTTCTCCTCCTCTATGTTAGACTCAACATTATTATTTATTTATTTGTATTACAGTAGTTTCTAGGAGTCCCAGTCATGAACCAAAAGCCCATTGTGCTAGGTGCTGTACAAACACAGAACAAAAAGATGGTCCCTGCCCCAAAGAGTTTACAATCTTTAAGACAAGAGACAACAGATGGATTCAGACAGTTGGTGGAGTACAAGGAAACAATGAGACACTATTGGTCAGCATGATGGGCAGTGGTCTCAGCACACTAGTAGACTAATCTTTATCAAGTTTTTTTTAGGAATCACGGAAAAAAAGAGTTTTATAACGAGTTAGTTTGCAGATGTTTATGGGGAGCACCTCCCAAGCGTAAGGGGTAGCGTGGTAGAAAGCACAAAGGTGCTTGTTTGAAAATGTAACAAGCGGGTGATGGAGACTGACATCTCAATAGTGAATGAGAGATGATTGGTAAGGTGAGCAGAGGCCATGGTGGGCCTTGAAAGTGAAATCAAGTAGCTTATATTTCATGCAGTAGAGAGGGGTGAGCCAGTGGAGGGATGTGTAACCCTCAGTTTCTCAGCTTGCACTGTGAAATTCTGACAAATGTTCCTTTAACATGTCACTCCCCTCTCCCTCCACTGCACCCCACTCACAGTTGCTGTACTTGGTCAGCGAAGACCAAGAGTTCAGAGCAATCATACAACACCCCATTCCTCCTTTGCACTGCTGCACAAATCAGCCCACAGTCTGGCCTATATTGAAGACAATAGGACTTGTACCAGTTTATGACAGGATCAAATTTTGTCCCCAGGGAAGACCACCAACTTCATTATTTCTCTTGTGTCAAAAATAATGTCAATTTGATTCATACAGTGATAGCTATCATGGCAGAATTTGCTGAGGCATCATGTCTCTTGCTAATTTTGTAGTGGTAGGTATTATTATTGGTGTTTGTGTTGAATGTCTGTTTATTAAGGACAAAGAAAAGATTTAATTAACTTCCTTAGTAGATTACAAGTAGATTACCAGAAAATTCCCTCCATAAAATCAGTTTCCATTAAATGGTAATGTGTCTTGCAGTCACTGAAGAACTTCTTAGACAACGTGCAGAGCATAACAACCGTGAACTTTTTTCACTGGAAGAAATCTCCTTGCACCAGCAGGAAATAGAAAAACTAGAATACATTGACAAATTGTGTCGAGATTTAAAAATCCTCTATCTTCAAAATAACCTAATTCCAAAAATAGGTAAGTGTTTTATTCATTGTTGTTTTTTAAACTGAGTTACATGCATGTATCTGAGGTCAAGAAAATGGCAGCAAGATTTTGAGTTTAAGGGAGTGGAAAGAAATGAGCAACAAGGGAATCAGTAAATATCCCAATCCTGAAAGATTCTGAGCACCCTCAACTCCTATTGACTTAAGTGGGAGTTAAGGTGCTCAGCATCTCAGAGGATTAGGTCCTAATAGCTGAAATAGAGAACATACAGTTAAGAATTATCAACAGTATATAGGTCTAAAATGATCTTATTTAAAAAAAAAGTTGACAGATAAAAAGGCATGGATCAGTTAACTTATTTTTCTAAAGATTTATTTTTTACGTCTTTCTTGGAATGAATAAAGCAAACATTCTGATACACAGAATAAATTATGTTATCAGGGAACTAGCACACTCTATACCAGAGGTGGGCAAACTATGGCCTGTGGGCCACATCCGGCCTGCGGGACAGTCCTGCCTAGGCCCTGAGCTCCCGGCGCGGGAGGCTAGACCTTGGCCCCTCCCCTGCTGTCCCCCCTCCCCTGTAGCTACACCGCCGCGTGGGCAGGCTCTGTCTGGGCGGCAGGGCTGCGAGCTCCTGCTACTCTGAGCAGCATGGTAAGGGGGCAGGGAGAGGGGTGGGGGGTTGGATAAGGGGCAGGGTTTCTGGGGGGCAGTCAGGGGACAGGGAGCAGGGGTAGAGTCCCGGGTGGCCAGTCAGGGGGCAGGGGTGTGGATAGGAGTCGGGGGGGGCAGTCAGGGGACAGGGAGCATGAGGGGTTGGATGGGGGTGGAGTCCTAGGGGGGGCAGTTTGGGGCATGGGGTCCCAGGAGGGAGCGGTCAGGGGACAAGGAGTAGGGAGGGTTGGATGGGTCGGAGGTTCTGAGGGGGATAGCCAGGGGGCAGGAAGTGGGAGGGGGCGGATAGGGAGCGGGGGCCAGGGTGTTTGGGGAGGCACAGCCTTCCCTATCCAGCCCTCCACCCAGTTTTGCATCCCGATGTGGCCCTTGGGCCAAAAAGTTTGCCCACCCCTGCTCTATACTGATGCCAAGAAATCCTCCAGCTCAAGTACAATCCTAAAAATAATTGGTTTGACCCCACTTGTTTCTTCCCTAACTCATAAGAGACATCAGAGGATGCTGATACTTAAAAGTGTACAAAAAGTTCACTTTTAGCATGTGTGAGTGAAAAATGTTATTTCATGAGTTCTTACAAGAATTCCTTTATATATTTTATAGCGAAACTCACATTCATCAAGAAAAACAACTCTGCAAATGAGTGGCAAAATATTGCCCATAAGCATCCCACAGATGGATATGAAACTACACTAGGCCTGGGCTTTGTAGACCTGGACCTACTTAGAATCTGTTATAACTGAAATAGCTTCAAATGTTTACCAGGCCCTTTACAGCCAAATATAAGTCAAAGTTCTTGGCTAAAAAAGCTTAGAATCCAAATAGAAGGTATATCGGTGAAGGATGAGGGATAGACAGCAACAAAAGGAAGTAATTAATTAGAGGTGATTAGCATGTGTCTTATAAGTTTGTTTTTTTTAAATGAGGAAACAGCTCAAGATTACTTTAAGACAGAAAGCTTTGTGCCCTCCTGATCCTGGGCTGCTCTGAGGGCTAGAGAGGCTCCCAGAGTAATTTGGATAGACCTGGGGCCTAAATTATAGTAGCTTTCCCAGGCTGCCCTGTGGGCTGCAGCACTGCATGAGATTTCTGCTGTGCTGTGTATTGTGGCCCTGCACCTGAAACTCCCTTCCCACCCTCATCCCCCCAACCCTTAGCACATCCCCATGGGGTCTTCAGAGGGCCCTTTATGTGATTGTGTCTTTAGAGAGCATCCCTTACAGCTATCTTCTGCAGCACTTATGCTAGGATAATGATCCCCCAGTCAGAATCAGGCCTTTTAGGTCTCTGTTATATTGCTTTAGTGCATCAAAGGGCCAGAGCAGGGATAGTGAGGATCTCATCCTGGTTGTTGGTGTGTCCAACTCCTACAAGGATTTATCTTGTCCTTCTGATGGGCCTCACATTTCTGGTAGGCTAGTGTGGGATATCACAGTGCTCTTTCAATTAATTATCTTACAGAACATCAGTTGCACAACAGCTCCTTGCATCTGATCTCATTTTTAATAAGATGCACATTTATTCTTTAATTATCTTAATGTAGACCAATAGTAGATGGGAGTGCATGTGATTTCCAGATAGAGTTTGCACTACTATGCAACTGATTCCCAAGAAAATCACATTGTTGGCAATGGTGGCTATCCCTTGATACAAGGATGATGTCTGCCAGGAGGAAAAAAGTCATTGATGAGACTTAAGATGGCTGAGGAGTCCAATCCATGCTTTACAGATTTTTCCACATATCTGACAGGTGGTTGCTTGGAGAAAGGACAACTGCTGGCCAGGATGCTGTACGCTTTCCTTCCTCCTCTGCCATTTCTCAGCTTCTTGAGCAAGGTGATTTTCTTCAAAACGGGCTGAGGCTTGATGTATGATGCAACAGCATTGCAGTCTATTGACAGCCAGCTCTTCTCAATTCATGGGGTCAATGCCTCCCTTAAGATATACTTTCAGGGTGTCCTTGTAGTATTTCCTCTCTCCCCTGCGAGTCCTCTTACCATTACTAAGTTGAGAAAAGAGGAATTGCTTCGGAAGGCAAGTATCAGTCATCCACACACACTGGCCAGCCCAGTGAAGTTGATGTTTCATAATCTTCACCTCAACGCTGGTGATATTAGCTGCAAAGATAGCACTGGCATTGGTGTGACGATCTTCCCATCTGATAAGGAGAATCTTCCTAAGGCAGCACTGGTGGTACCACTCCAGACGCTTAAGATGACTTCAGTATGTCATCCATGTCACACACCCATAAAGAAGAGTGGGGATGACTACTGCATTGTAGACCAGGATCTTAGTTTCCTTCCACAGATCCACAACAAAGCAACTTTCCGGAGGATGCGCTGGCACAATGGATCCTATGTTCAATGTCCACATTAAGATTGGCTGTCTGGGAGAGGTGGCTAAGGGAAATGCTCAGCATTTTCCAGGAGTTCACTACTGATGACAATTTGAGGGAGAAGGGGGGGAACTTGTGCTGGAGCAAGCTCGTGGAGCACCTTAGTCTTCCCAATGTTGAGGGAAAGTCCCAGGCTATGATAGGCGCCTGAGAAAAGATCTAGGGTGGATTGCAAGTCAGCCTCGGTGTGCGTGAGGATAGCACAGTTGTAGGCATACTGAAGGTTGGTAATAACAGTCCTGGTGACCTTAGTTTTAGAATGAAGATGCTGAAGAGCTGTCCGTCCAGACAATACTCAGTCCCAATTCCAGAAGAAAGGTGGTCATGAATAAGAATCAAGATCACAGCAAGATAGATGGAAAAAAGGGTTGGGGCAATAACACAGCCCTATTTAACACCAGTACAGCTGGTGAATGGATCTGTCTCCAACCCATTACAGAGGACAGTGGTGGTCACCCCATCATGAACTAGCTTGAGAATGTGAACGAACGTCAATGAATAATTGAACCTAGACAGCACCTACCATAACACTTCACAATTGAAGGAATCAAAGACCTTAGGTCAATAAACGCCATAAACAATGGCTGGTGTTGTTCTCTACACTTCAGTTGGATCTGACAAGCAACAAAAATCTTGTCAGTGGTGCCCCAAGACAGTCTGAAACCACTCTGGGATTCCAGAAGGATGTCTTTGGCAAGAGGGAGGAGACGGTTCAAAAGGATGTGAATAAGAATCTTCCTGGCAATGGAGAGGCGGGCAATGCCTTGGCAATTCCTGTATATTGACTTGACTCCCTTCTTAGAAATGGTCACAATATTGGCATTCTTTAGGTC
Organism: Lepidochelys olivacea; assembly: GCF_965140295.1. Lineage (NCBI taxonomy): Eukaryota > Metazoa > Chordata > Testudines > Cheloniidae > Lepidochelys > Lepidochelys olivacea. The sequence goes on from NC_140412.1 coordinate 16,568,353, forward strand.
AGGTAGAATTTCTTCATTAACCCAAATTCTAACAAGAAGTTGATGAAGTTTTTGCATGAGTGCTATTCCACCAGCTTTGAAGACTTCCATAGGGATGCCATCTGGGCCTGGTGCCTTGTTGTTTCTAGTCTGAGTGATGACATGCCAAACTTCCTCAGAAGATGGGGAGTCAACAAGAGGTTCTTTTACTGGATGCTAAGGAATGGACTCAGTGGCAGCTGAGACTTCAGATTCATGATTCAATAGAGTCTCAAAGTGGTCCTTCCAACGTTGCTTGAGGGCTACATTGTCTTTAAGAAGGCTGGATCTTTCCTGAGATTGCAGAACGGTTGTGCTGCTTGTGCTTGGCCCGTATATGGCTTTCATTGCTTGAAAAAAGCTTCTCATATTGATCAGCAAAGCTCTGGATCTCCATGGCTTTTGGTTGCCAACACTAATTCTTGATGTCTTGCAGCCTCCTTTGAACTACAGCTTTAAGCCTTACTTACCTAGCACATGAAAGAGGTGAAACGTCCACGTGACTATGGACCAAAATCATCAGAGACGCAACCTCTCCAGCACTGCAAAACACATCTAGTTGTTTCTCAAGAAACCAATGCTCTTGGCCAGTGAACTTGCCAGCTACCATACTGTTTCAAACCTCCCTTTCCTCAGTGAAAATCACCAATGTGGTGATGATTAAAGTTTAATACCTGACCTTGCTAACGTTCTGGACTCATCTCAGGGTTGGTCTACAATACATAGTTAGTTGCCTTACTTCGATCTAACTCTGTAAATGTCTATATTACAGTGTTACTCCCACCTGTGTAAGTTGACCACTACATCGACCTAATAACTTCACCTCCATGAGAGGCATAGCACTTAGGTCGATGTAGTTAGGGTGACACAGTGTCTGTGCAGACACTGCATTACTTACATTGCCTGTTGGCTGTCAGCTCCATCAGAGGGGATGGATAGCCAGGGATGTCAGCCCCGGAGAAGCAGAGGTGCTCTCCAGCTGTCAGTGCCCCAAAATGCCCCACACAGTTAAGTCAGTGAAATCGCTCCTGGTAGGAGAGGACCACCAACGGAGGGGGATGTAGTGTGGATGTGAACCACCGTAGTAATTACTGCAGTGGCTGTACATTGACCTAACTTAGGTCGATTTAATTTTGTAGTGTAGACAAGGCCTTGTAAGTTAGGCTTTAGAACAAGACATGAAGATAGCTGTGGTAGAGTTCATGAATAATTGTTTGACGGCTATGGACATAACCTTATTGCTTATACTGTCACATCCATCTTCAACCTTAAGTAGAGTAAGGTGATAATGAGCAGCATGAAAGACATAATAGGATTGGTGGTGCAACTGGCCAATGATTCAGTGCTTCAGGGAACAGTCTTGTTTCTCTTGTCTTCAACACACGTATATGGAAGAGTTCATGAGATGCCATGGGCTCCAACACCATTAATATGTTGATTACACCCAACTTCACATTTTCTCAGCAGATGCAATTAGTGCCATCACATAAATGTCTCAGTGCCTGAAAGACATAAGCAGCAGGCTGAAGCTGGTAGGACAAGGGAATTCCTTCAAGAAGTAGCTGAAAAATTATCCTCATCCACTATGAATGGCATCTGAAATCACAACAAAGTAGTGTCTTCACAGGGTCCTATTAGACCTATTACTGCCTCAGCAGGGAAAATATGTATGACAATTAAATGGTTCAGCTTACATACATTTTTAGACATTACAGGGTGGATTTTATGACTTAATGGGATGCAACTTTCAGCCAGAGGTGCTCAAGATGTTGAAGACCTATGATACGTATGACATATATATTAAAAATCCATGGCTTTTGCCTTTTTCTTTCCCTCTTTCTGGGATTGGTGTGGTAAAGTTTATTTGCTGCTCTGTTTCTTTTCCTCTTTCCCTCTCTTGTATCTGAAATTATCACTATTATTTTCCACAAGTAAGGATTGCCAGACAGTCTCATAGGACAAAGATGACCTCCTAACTGCAGTTGTCTGTGGAGAAAAGAACCATTTTCTGGGACCCAGGTTGTTGTTTTATCTTGATGAGTTATCTTGGAAGCTCATCTGGGGAATGCCCAGCAAGGGGGGAGAGGACTGACGGGATACTCTGTTGCTCGACGGTCCGTCTGTACTAGCTCAGCTGATGGAGCAACACATGAGTGGCAGAATTGCTGAATCTACTGAGTTAAATTCATCCCTGTTGTCACTGTTTTTTCCAGCAGAATTACACCTGGGATAAATTTGGCTTAGTATCTTGGAAAAAAATAAATTAGAAAAAGTTATCCATTTCTGCCACATTGTCACAATCTATCAGGGATGATTCTTGGACACCATGTCCATGAAGTTTGTTTTTGGCCTCAAAGGAAACAACATAACACCTTCTCCTGTGCCCTTTGCACTATATAGGGTTAATAATCTTTCTGTCTAGTGCACTTCTTTGTAGGATTATTTTACAAAAAAACTCTCTGCTCCATTCTCTTCTGTGAACTCAGAATCTCTCTCCTGCACATAGTGTGCTCAGTGAAATGCAGTACTCTGCAGTTTGAAAAGGACATGCTAGGTAATACAAATGACCTACAGAGATTACACAGTACTTTTTCTGCAAAAAAAGTCTCTCGAGTCTAGAGGGCTGTTACAATTTCTCTCACCTAAATGGGACTTCATTTGGAGTCAAGGAAAGATTCTCAGATATGGCCTTGAAATCTTGTTCAATATAAAACACACACAGCAGGATGTGAACGCTTTTGACACAAAGAATGATCATCTCCAGGTCAGCAGGAGGCTATAATGCTAACTCCTCCCTAGTTCTTCAGCATTTATACTTAAACTCATAAAGCTAAACTTCTTTCTGATCACCATCTGTCTGGGCATGTGCTAGGAATCTATTGCCATCAGCATTACATGTCTGAGCTCCTTTCTCCAAGGAAAGCTTCCTGAATCACTATCACATCAAACAGTTCTAGAAGTACTTATTCAGGCTAGTTCTCCAATAGATTCTAGTAGAAACATTAGAATGAAATTGCTTTGTTTTGTTACTCCATGGAAGGTCCCCATATAATGTGTGAAATAAGCTGTCCTATTTCAAACTAGTTTTGCTAAATTACTTGAGAAGGTTTCGAAGCTAAATCTGCAACCACACAAGAATCCTGCATTATAAAAGCCAGCTAATGTACTGTGAGATGGAGAATTTTCTGTGGATAAACAATTAACTTAATTCAGTACATATTATATCAAATGATCAAGTACAGCAACTACGAAACACATTAGTGAAATGACTAGACATTTTGCTTACCAAATGACTGTGCTTTTTGCAGGTTTAGTTTTCAGTCTCATGGAGGATAAGCAGTCTAGTTTGAAAATAATTGCTGTTGTGTTCACCGTTTTTATTTTTAGCAAAGTTGTATGTTCTCGTGACTGATTTGTTTCCAGGACATTGCTACATTCACAAAAGGAAATGGCCATTAGATGTTTGTGAGTATCTGTAAATGGTCACTACTGTTTAGTTTTGTACATGAACTTAATCCCAAGAGAAAATCTCATTCCATGATTCCTAACTTCCTCACCCATAGCCCACAGCATCACAGATCTAAATAAAGAGCTTTGGAAGCATCAAATGTAGCCTGTTCAGAAAGTTGAGATGCCACAAAAGAAATGGCAAAAGGCAGCTTCCCAGACCAGTTTCTTAGTAGTCTGTTGTCATGACGTTTTATGAACAAAACCTAAATGGGAAGGTAATCATGGTTACATGGGGCAGGCCTAGGTATTATTTACAAACAATCATAATTCTCTGGGTCTGGTATAATATGGACTTCTGTATTCCCAAAGTGGGTTATATTGATCTTTCAAAAACCTACAAACAAGAAATATCCTGAAAAGTATACACATATAGGTTAAGGAGGTCACTCTTGCGCCCATGGAAGTCAATGACAAAACTCCCACTAATTTCAGAGAGTAGGAGTGGGCAGTATGGGCTGATCCATAGTTTATTGAAGTACGTGGGAATCTTTCCGTTGCTTCAGTCGGCCTTTGGACCAAGCCTTTAATGTTTAAATGATTAAATAGCTGAATAGATGTCTGTGTTCATTGTCTTTGCCATTTGATTTTTATTACACTCTCCAGGATAAATGTTTTGTTTTCTGTCCAAAGGAATTACTTTCTGTGCATTAAAATGTTAATATTTGCTATATTTTTATATTTATTCTGTTGTGAATCTCCCACTTTGCACATAATTTAATTTCTTTCAGAAATAAATTAAACAATCAGAGTAAAAAATGTTATGCCTTTCCTTGCAGGTAGAATTGAAATAATATATATATGTTTATTGCAGAAAATGTAAGCAAACTAAAGAAGCTTGAATATTTAAATTTAGCTTTGAACAACATTGAAAGAATTGAAAATTTGGAAGGTATGTTTTTTTAATACAATTTTTCCCTTTTCATATTGAAGTATGAGTGTGGAGTATGAAAGTAAAGGATAATGTAGATTATCAAATATACCCACCAACTAAGGGAATTTGTAGTTACTCAGACGTGCATTTTGTGTATGTTGTTACAAGTAGTTATATCAAGGAACCAGAGCCAATGCCCTGTGACTTTTGTAACCAGTCTCAAGCAACCCATCTCTAAATGTGAGTCTGAATAAATATACCACAAAAAGATTTAATAGTAGTCCAACTAGCAATACTTTTTATAGTTTTTTTCATGAATTGTGAATTTTACTGAACCTGATGCCATTTCATACACATTTAAAACTTTTTCTTTTAAAAAACTAAATGAAATATGAAAGAAACAAATGTAGACAAATCAAAATGATTAGTTATGAATTATTCTCCCAAATCTGGTTCTGAGAAGCAACGTATGGTGTGTGTATTTGTGTCAATGAGATAGAGGTAACAAGTTTCTGCCCAAGTGTGTATGTGTATGATATGCAAGATGCATAAGAATATATTTTTCCATACAGGATGTGAAGAACTGCAGAAACTTGACCTGACAGCAAATTTCGTTGGAGAACTGTCCAGTATTGAAATCCTAAAACACAACATACATCTTAAAGAACTCTTTCTGGTGGGGAATCCATGCACTGAGTTTGAGGGTTACAGACAGTTTGTGGTGGCAACTCTTCATCAATTAAAAGTATGGGTTTTTAAAAGTATGGGTTTTTTAAGATTCAAATGAGTATCTAGAAGTGATACATTCCTCCTTAATGCTTCGAGTCAGAATTGTTCACTGAACACACTAATACAAGACAAAATTATTGCTTCAATTATTATTGAATGCCCTACTTGTCTTCCATAGGAAATTAAATTCTCCCATAAAGGAGAACTGATATTGATAAATAACACGGTTATGATAATGGCTTAGCTAAAATATATTTTGGCTATCTTTTATGTTTTTTATCAGAGATCTTTGAATGAAGTCTTGGTTTTTCTTTTCAAAGAATTCCAACTCTGAGGAGGGAAAATGTAGTAAAGGGGTTCTAATTTTTGTGTAAAAAAACAGTATATTTTTAGCTGATTTTCATGCATGAGAAAAGTGCTGGATTGATAGTACCAGAAAATAACACTTCTGTAAAACCCTTTTGAAGTCAATAGAAAGATTATAACTGATGCAAACGGGAATTGGATCACACCATATATGAGATGGGTACTCTAAGCAACAGCAGAAATTACAGTATAGACTCCCAGATAGAATAACGTAAATATAAGCAGACCTCCCTACCCACAACCACAGTTTCAGGGAGAAATGTCATCACAATCCACATATAAGCTCAGGATTTTATACACAAAAATACACAGTACCAGAAGACTTGCAGCAATCGGATGCTGGTCCCTTGTAATGTTTCTAGCTAACTCCCTAGATGGCTGAAGATGAAACTCATCCAGGCTTAAACTCTATTGGCTGCAGAACTTGAGCACTTTTTCTGGCACCCTAGAGACCAGCATCTCTGGGGGCAATTCCCTTTTACAACATGGCGTTTGGGCACTCCAGGCCATACTGAATCATATATAAGTAGAGCCTTTAACCCTTCCTAAAATGTCAGAAATGGTCAGCACATATAAAAGTGTTTACAGTATTTTCAATAGTATGCTACAGAGGTTGATCCAGTTTAAGGTACTCTGACAGCATGAACAATTTATTAATTACAATCTTAAATATTTCTGCTGTAACCTAATTTACATAATACTAAGAAGTTACTGGAAGACTTGTAAAGTCTCTATTTGTATATTAAGATGATATAATCAAAATTAACCCAATGCTTGATGGATTTATTGATTTGTATGTGAAGTTTTCAATTTTTGCCAATTGTATATTTTTTATTTGTTTTTTTGCTCTTTGGAGAAGTGGTTGGATAGTAAAGAAATAGAACGTTCCGAGAGGATTCAGGCATTGCAGAACTATCGACAGGTAGAGAAGCAAATTAGAGACCAGGAACAGGTTTACCTTCTCAAAAGGGCTAGAGAAAAAGAAGAGGCCCTAAAAAAAATACAAGAAAAGCAGGAGAAGAAAAAAGAAAAACAAATAAAACCTAAACCTGGATTTGACGGACGTTGGTACACAGACATCAACAACATCAAGTAAGTAAATTGACATCAGTACTCTTCTTTTTTCTGTGTTTGATAAGGGAATTTCTTTTCCTGAGGAAATAATAATTACCTGATACCAGGTCTGGATTTCCCATTAGGCACAGTAGGCACATGCCTGGGGTGCCAGCATTCTAGGAGTGCCTAAAAATTCATATTTTGCCACTTCTGGGTCCCGGCAGGGGCAGGGCCGGCTGAGGGGGAGATGGCCCCACACAGCCCTGCTGGAGCACTTCTTGCTCAGCCCGGTTAACAGAGTGACCTCCCAGCTGAGCCGGTGAGTGCAGCCAGGGGCAGGGCTTGGGAGAGTGGGTCTCTGGGGGTATTTGTGGGGGGGTCTGGGCAGTGGGGGTTTGTGGGGGGTATTGGGGCGTAGGGGAGGTCTGTGTGTGTTGGGGCACTGGGCAGTGTAGGATCTGTGTGGGGCACTGGGAAGTTGTAGCGGGGGGCGCTGAGCAGTGGGGAGTCTGTGGACGGAGCGGTGCTGGGCGGTGGGATGCTTAAAAGTTAAAAGTGGCGGGGTACCCCCACTGCTCACAGTAATTAGGAGCTCTGAGCTGCTACAGGTGGTGGGGGTACCCCACAGCTCCCAGCCACTGCAAGCAGCGGGGTGAAAGCTGCAAGCTGCCGTGGGTGGCAGAGGCACCCTACAGCTCCCAGCCGCTGTGGGGGCAGGGAGGGGGGGCTCTAAGCCTCTGTACCTAGGGGCGCCCAAGGTGGAAATCCTGCCCTGCTTGGTACATTTACTTTTTTACATTCTGCTTTTAAAATTGTGTATGTTTATCTTCATTGCTGATCTCACTTCTAATAGTTTACCCTCTTCAGGCACTGATCCCCACAATAGGAGAGCAGAATTGATCAGAGAACAGAACAGAGGATTTGGGAATCTTTTTACTGGGAAACCCTGTAGAATTTTGTTTCCTGAACCCAGTCTACTTTGTGGCTCTAAAATTATTTGCACTGTGGAAGGAGTTTTCTTAGATTAGATGGATCCAGATGGTGAAATACCTGTTTAGAGTGAGAAACATTATAAAAGAACATTTGCAGTCCAGTTGCCATTCTTGTTTATGGATAGTAATGTAGTATCTTCTGTTCCACGGAGATGGTATTATGGACATTTGGGCTCATAAATGATAATTCAGTCAAAACTTCAGTGTTCACCGGTCATAGATCCAAAAGTCCTGAAGGTTATAGTGGTTTAGGCTCTAGAGAAGATTATCAGTGCTGAAGCCATAATAGATTGCTTGGCTACAGTTGCTATTCAGTAACTGGTCAGGTCTTGGAAGCATTATGGCTTCATTTTGCAAGTATTTACTCTCCAGGAACGCTTCCTGTCTCACACAATATCCCTATTTCTTCATATTGTTTTTATTCACGGTTCCCCTCCCCCTTTCATTTTCCTAACTTTATTTTGAGTCTTCTCATGTGTCTTGTGTGTCTTCTCATGTGTCTCGTTATCTTTCGGTGTCACACGTAACACACACCCTTTCTTCTTATATTTACACATACTTCTCATCCCTCTCCTCAGACAACTGTTATTAGTCGGCTATTTAGGTTTTTATAAGGTCAGTGTGGAATCTGGGTGACCACTTCTTTCTTGATGAATGAGACATATTCTAGCTGAGGATTTGCATTCCCAATGGAAATTTCCTGCTCTTCATTCTTTCTTTTGAGCTATTCTATTGTTTTAGCACTTTAATAAAGTTCTCTGCTTTTTTTTTATACTGAAGAATTATGCTCCTCCAAGGTTACCTTTGCTGTAATGTCACATTTGTAGCTATCTGATGTAATTAGGGTTAGAAGATGGATATGGTTCAGGCTAGTGAGTCCTTGATTCTCATCCAAGAAATCAGTTAACAAGACCCATCCAATGAATTACGAATGCAATATAAGGTGCTTATAGTTGTCTGATGTTTGTCTTTGACTTAATTGGTATCTGTGCATATGTTGGCATTGTCATGCAGAAGAATTGAAGGAAATCTGAAGATCTAATGGTTTAAGCACAGGACTGCATGTTAGGAAAGCTATGTTTTATTCCTTGGTCTGACATAGACTTGCTGTGTAGTCATGGGCAAAAGTCAAGATGACAAGAAGGAACCACATATTGCCATTATTGAGTCCAGCTACTTCAAAGAAAATTAACAAGAAAAGTAAATGAAACATTAAGGGAAAAACAGAACAGTTAGGTAAGCTACCCTGAGTCTTATGGAATATTCGGTATTTGTAGAGTGATAATTAATTATACTACTATATAAATTGGTGTGAAGACAAAATTGCTGCAGGATCCATTGCCAAGCCCTGCTACTCTTTCCACATTTCAAGGAATACCATTCTGTGTACTCTTTTCTAGCCCAGATCCTCTAAAAGACAAAGAAAACCACCTGCAGAAAGAAACAGAAAAGGAATACCAAGAATGGAAAATAGATACAGATGATGAAGAGGACAGAGCTTTTTGGGAGGAGCCCACACCTTATACTCCAGAGTCTAGATTAGAAGCTCACAGACATCTTGAAGAAAAACGGAGAGTTAAAGAAAATATTAGGTATCTTGATTTTTACATAAACCCTAAATTGGTTAAGGGATAGATTTTCAAAGGCATAAAGTCCAGGTAGTCACCCAAATCCTATTGAAAGTCCAGTGAAAGTTGGGTGCTTAATTCCCACTTATGCCAAAATGAAACGCTGCCTACTCTGTGCATTGTTCGCTTTTGTTTCTTTATATTATTCATGATACCTGATACTGTTTTTCTTCAAATAGTTTTTTTTTTATTTTGATTGGTTGTTTCTATATTCAGCCCCAGTTTATGTTTCAGAAAGTTCAGTGTTCAGTTATCTAAATGCTATCTTCATTGCACTTGAGTGCTTACTTCTGCTATTAAAGGCATTTACTATGAGGGCATGCAACAGAATTCTACAGAATTTTTTCAGAAGCAGCACTTCATACACCTTTTCCATATGACTTACAAAATTCCATGCATGTCTGAACATGAAAATTGATTCTCGAGTAACAAGATCCTGCATGTTGTATGTGCTGTTTGGGTCAGGAGAACAGTCTTAATGCATAATCCCTGAAAAGTCATCCAAGGCTTGGTCTATACTATGGGGGGAGATCAACCTAAAATACGCAACTTCAGCTATGAGAATAGCGTAGCTGAAGTCGACGTATCTTAGGTCAACTTACCTCGCATCCTCACGGCGTGGGGTTGACTGCCGCCGCTCCCTCATCGACTCCGCTTCTGCCTCTCGCCGCGGTGGAGTACAGGAGTCAGTGGTTGAGCGATCGGGGATCGATTTATTGTGTCTACACTGGACGTGATAAATCAATCCCCAATAGATCGATCACTACCCGCCGATCCGGCTGGTAGTGTAGATGTACCCTAAGTTTTTGTTTGTTTTTTAGGATGCCACTGGAACTCCACATAAACTTAAAACAATGCATGGATATTTTACTAGATATTTTTTATAGCTATAGGCCGCCATTTTCAAAGATGGTGGATGCCCAAAGTTAGGGTCCTAAATTCATATTTAGGTACCTGAATAAAAGTGACCTGCTTCTCAAATGAGCTGAGCACCTTAAGCTCCCCGTGATTTCCCTGGGGCCTGTGGGTACTTAGCTGTTCTGAAAATCGGGCCACTTACTTAGGTGTCTGTAAATGAATTTAGGAATCTAACTTTAGGCATCCAGGTTTGAAAATGTCAGCTACAGTATTTACACTAATATTCATTGAAAGATATCATAATCACTTATTTAAGACTTGAAACTATGCTACGTTGGGTTATGATTCCGTCACATCTAAAACACTAAAGATGTTTGTTTAAAACACTAAAGATGGGTTTAGTCAGTACTAGGGAGATCTCCAAGGAAAATTTAGATTCTGTAGAAAGTGGTGTTGATGTTCATTAGATAATACTTTTCCTACTGCGCCAATATTAAATCAATGCCCCAAGATAGTGTTAGAAGCACTCTTCTGGTGCTTTAAGTACTGTCTTTGGGATGAGAAGTAATAAGTTCTAACAACTTCTCATTAAAAATCCAGTGGCGTTTTTGAGTATTAACTCCAGTGTCTAGTCCAAATTCCAGTTTGAATAATTATATTCTGCCTTTCTTAATTTCTCATGGAATTTCAATGAGATGATGAATCCTTCCTGTCCTAAACTAATGTCATGTTTCATTTCACTAGTGGCTAGAGTCACTCATGTATACACTGTGAGGGGAGATTCTTATAGCCAGGGAATATTGGGGGATATAGTGACTTCAAGGTATCTGGAAGCAGTTTAAACAACTTGCTACTTTCTTTTGGATTTTTACAAATTCATTAAATTTTATATGTATACCACATCAACTAGGTGAATATGGACAAGTTGTGGACTAAGAGAAAAAATGTGATATTTACAACATGATATTTAAAAAAAAAATCTAGTTAGATTTTTTCCCACTAGAGAGAAGCAAATTCTTCCCTGTCGTATTACTAAGATTTCTAGCTGAAAGCAATAAAAATATCCATTAAATATGTAGGCATCTTAAATTATCAAGCAAAATACTAATAACGGAGATTTGGACTCTTTTAGGATGAATTGGTTTGGTCAAAAGTACTCAAGGGGTGGCTTGTTCATTGCACTAATCAAAAGGCTAGGTGCAGTTTCACTAGTTGTATGTGGGATTGGGAAGGGAAGGTTGTAGGAGACCTGATTTTATTGTAGATATGTATTATGATAACTTTGAAGGAAGAGGAGAACAGTAAACATGTGCCAAAAATACCCCAAACACAAACACCAGATAATTGTTTAAATATTTACATGGATTCGCTTTGGTCATATTCGTGCCCTTTTTATGTTTACTTCTTGCAAACATTTGAGTAGTCAAGTATGACAATCACAAAATATTCTCAGGAAGCATATTTCAAAGGTTCATGCATAAGTATTTGGGGAAACCAATTTTAATTTTACACACACTACTATTTGCATCAGAAATGCCTGCAGATAATAGTAATGAGACCACATAATTTATGTGAAAAATCATAACTAGCAGCGCACCTTACATTTCAAATATTTGAGATCCATCCATTAATTAAATTTTGGGGAAAATATATATACACGTCAGGAAATTGTAAGCTGCTCACAGATATTCTGTGAAAAGAAAAAGAAGTTAAGCTCAATGAATAAAGGAAGTGTTTGCTGAAAATTATTTGCTCACCTTTACTGGCAAGTTAAAATAACTTTTCCAGAGCAAAAGACAACATTGTATAACCTGTGTTATTAGTGGGGAGCTTGTAATTTTAAAATCAAAAACTAAATCACATTGAACTTGCTGCCATGTTTCTCTTCATTCTTTCTTTGCTGCTTCACAAAAGGATAAGAATGTGATAATAAACCTTTGTTTCCTTTTCTTTCTCTCTTTTTTTTAATTAAAGAGGGCAAAAAGTGAAAGAGAAGCCACCTAGGACTTTGATCACTGCAGAAGGAAAAGTTCTGAATATGAATGAGCCAAAGTATGTGAGGAAAAATAATAACTTTAAATGAGTGAACTAGTACTTTGCTTTTTATAATAGGTTTGTTGAAGGTATTAATGTAACAGGTCAGACAAATTCTAAAATCCAGTGCTGTATTTTGTTTCTGTTGAGGACGCAATGTTAATTATAGCAATATCTTGAAGTTAGAGAACTAATGAATTATCAATCCATTCAAAAATATTTAGCCACTTGTTCTTTAACATTTATAAAACTATTTATCTATAAAGACATCAGATATTTTACTATTTTCCCTTCTAAGGTGTAGGGATCTTGCTAATTGTGGAAACGGGTTAATTATGTTTGACCATTGAAGGTAATTGTATGAACAGGTACCTTAAATGTAGAAAAAATACATCAGAGTAATGTTTCTGGACCAAATATTTGCTTCCACTTGTAGGTGGGATGGAAACCTGGCCGATCTGGGTGATGGAAACCCCCTCTATTGGAATCAGGTTCAGTAGCAGGGGAGAGAGTGGAGCTGGGGGAAAACTCACCTACATTTTATTGCTGACATAGTTATTATGTGATGCTGAAACTTTTCTGGAAGATGTTTCCAGAAACATCAGCAAGGTGGGGAGCCAGCAGCATGGTTCCATTGGAGCTGTGCTTCCTTTTCATTGGGAGAGGGGTAGGAAATAGAGTTGCGGCACAGAGGTTCCCTACAGATAGCCTTTGTCCCCAGCAGCTCCCATAAGATAGCAAGCATCTCTTTCTCCTCTCCTGCTGGAGGGAATGAAGAAGCCCTGTGAAGGAAACGTCATGATATTTCCTGACCCCTAGACAAGTTTTTCTCATGTTGGGAGTGAAATGACACTGGGTATTTTTCCTAAGACCAGGTCAGCTGCAAAAAGCAAAGCTAAGGTAGCTTTTGATGATTAGTGTGGAGAGAATGTTGTTACATCTTTGGAAGGACAATCTAAAGCCATGCACATTTAAGGGCCTTGGAAACTGGCATTTTGATTTTGAGTGGTATGAATGGAGTGAATAGTAGTGGCAGAAGTTTTGGTGTTTATTCCGAGTACATCAGAAGAAGCTCATCCTTGTATTGATGTCTTCACTTTATTATAAAAATGTGTTGACAGCAATACAAAAAAGAGTAATTTTCTGTGCAAAGACAAGTCTATAATAGCTTAAAATTTTGTGTTGACAGTACTGAATTATGGTTCTGAGAGGTACAGACATTTAGAATAAAGCTCTAGCACTATTCCTTTAGAAATAATGTTGCCCAGAGTTTTGCGTTGTCAATAGTTACTTGTGGTATACTATTCATACAGGTCTTCTGCATTGGAATTTATTCAGTGGATTTATGTATATAGGGCCAGATTATGATAGGCAGTTGCACAGGTGTGTGGGAAGCACACAAGGAGCTTCCACCCCCCAAATTTCATGGTCTACACCAGGGCCTGTGACAGTTCCGGTGCTCATTGCACCCCTGCTAGTGAATGGTACCCAAAAGAGAACATAGGAAATACATTCACAGCAAAGCACTTGGAAGGCACGTTCCCTCCCCAGCATGGCTTCCACATTGCATTGCAGAAGCCTAGTAGAGCAAAGTCAGACTTCCCTCGGTGTTGTCTTTGACTATCTACCAGGAAAATAGCTACATCCTGCATAGAAAGGAAGGATATTTCTTTGCTAGATAGGCTGCTATCAAGAGAATGTTGCACTTCCTTTTTCAGCTCTCCATGTGTTGGGGAAATCTGCCTTGCAGGAAAGAGACCTGGAAACATCTCTAGTGCTCATGGGGAAAAAAGGCATGGAGATTTGGAATCATTCTTTTGTAGTCGTCTTCTCTGCACCTTCCCTTCAAAAACACTCCTAATCTAGACAGCTCACTGCTTCATAAAGCCTCCTCAGTCTGACTGTACTGAAATAGAGAAGACTAAAAAGTAACAAATATTACTGGCACATACATTTTATAGTTGAGAGACCCCTTTATTAAAACTTTTAAGAGCTGAATTTTTCCCATCAATTACCTGAAACCCCGTGTATCTGAGCTAGCGTGAGTCTAAACAGCGGCGTAGCCACTGTAGCATGGCTACTGGCAGCAGAGGCACAGCTTAGTTGCGCCATGTATGTGCCCAACGGTTTCACGTGGGTTTGTGCTCAGCCTCCGCCGCCACTACCCATGCCACTGTGACAACACTGCCATCGAACTAGTGCCAGCATGATGTGTACCGGAGCAGAGGAATTACACTCCTAGCTCATGAAGCCACAGATATACCCACATTTTCTACACCCACTAGAAAAGTTTTCACCAGCAGATGTCTCTGTTCCTACAGTGACCGCTGGATTTTAATGAAACTGACCTTGTACGCTACTTCTAATTAGGTTTTCAGTTGAGAAGAAAAAAAACCCGAAAAATAAAACAGAGCCCAGTTCAAACATCAGTAGTGTACACATTCATGTAGTGAAGCTGTAGATGATTCTAAAAAGACCATATGAAGTATTTTCAAAATTATGTTGGTATTAATCTAAAAAATGCTAGAAGTTGAATGTAAAATTATGGAATTATATGCTCACACAAATCAGTTGTATTTATTCTGAAGATTTTCTTTTATCATTGTTACTAGGCTTCATTTCTTTTTGAAAGATGATGAAGAAAACAACCAGTTCATCCTGGATCTTGCTGTTTATAGGTCAGAATTATTTATTATCCTGATATTTGGGAGCAATTGTCACTGCTGTCATACACTGATATGCAGTATTCAAAATTCACCCTTCCCCACACACTGGGACTTTGTGAACGGAACAAAGCATGGGGGGAATGGAAGGAATGGAATCCACCCCCAAAACTGTGGGCAGGTGATGGGGTCCTTCATATCCTGAATAGCCATTGTCCTGTATACTTCTTTTATAGGCGTTCTATATTGTTGGATCCATGTAAGCCCAGTTGCAATGGGCCTTTCCTGAGTCCACAACAGGGGTTCCTTCAGCACCAACCTATTTAGAGTTATGCAAAATCTCCTCTGCCTTCCTCACCCCCGCAAAACCCCCACTCTTTAGCTCTTCTATTCACGATCACTACCCTCTGCACTGCAGTGGAAGAATTTTGCCCCATGTGAGCACCTGGTAGAGTAAAGCTTGTGCAGTTATTAGTTATACAACATGAACCAAGATACGTTCCAGGAATTATTTTGAGGAACTACTCTGGTCTGTGTTATATAGGAGGTCAGACTAGATGATCACACTGGTCCCTTCGGGCCTTGGAATCTATAAAATACTCTTGTTGTGTTGGAGGACTTTTTTCCCTTATACTCTGGTATTTCTGAGTTATCAGAATGCAACTTTGTTTTAAGCTGTGGAAACGCTGTTCAAGTGTTGATGACAATAAGACTTTGAAGCTGGTATGTAGTAGTATGTACTCTTCAGTGAGGATTGCAAACTTCACAAAATTTGAAAAAGTTAGCCAAGAAGTAAAGAAGTTATAATAGAAGGAAGAAGAGAAAGTGATACATTGTACCGTCAGTGATGGGCTGAAGAGTGTATAGATTGCTCAGTCAATAGCAGATGTTACTCAAAGTGGATTCTTTACAGCTTACAAACCTTTTTTAACAATATTGAAATGCAAAAATGCTGACTCTTGTGTTGCTGTAGGCCATTACAGTTCATTGAGTTCCTGAAAATTGAATGAAAAAAGTTATTCTTCATATGGGAGTCAGTGTAGCCTAGTGGATAGAGCACTGGACTGGGACTCGAGAGACCTGAGTTGTATTGTGAGCTTGGCCACTGGCTTCTGGGTGACTTTGGGCAAATCACTTCACTTCCCAGTGCCTCAGTTTCCCAATCTGTAAAATTGGGATAATGATATTAACCTTGTTTGTAAAGCACTTTGAGATCTGCTCATGAATAGCGCTTCATAAGAGCTAGGTATTAATAATAATAATTATTAATAATAATTATATTACTAGCTTACAAATTAAACCTCTATAAAGGGGAGTGGCAAGATGGAAGATTTTCATTTGCAAATTAACCAACATCTATTAGGCATGAAACAGGGATAAAAAATATGAGATTAATACAAAAAGCATTCCCACTTTTCATTGTAATTTCCCCAATTATTGTTTATTATTTGTATTGCTATAACAATCCAATGTCCAAATAATAATCTGGGACCCATTATGCTGGCCACTGTGAAAACACTGTCCCAGTCCCAGAGAGCTTAAATTCTAAGATTCTCTCTAGAGCTGTCGATTAATTGCAGTTAACTCACGCGATTAACTCAAAAAAATTAATCGTGATTAATCACAGTTTTAATCACACTGTTAAACAATCAAATACCAATTGAAATGTATTAAATATTTTGGATGTTTTTCTATATTTTCAAATATTTTATTTCAATTTACAACACAGAATACAAAGTGTCCAGTGCTCACTTTATATTATTATTTTTATTACGAATATGTGCACTGTAAAAATGATAAAAGAAACAGTAACAGGTTTCAGAGTGGTAGCCGTGTTAGTCTGTATCAGCAAAAACAATGAGAAGTACTTGTGGCACCTTATAGACTTACAGTATTTTTCAATTCACCTCATACAGGTACTGTAGTGCAATCTATCGTGAAAGTACAACTTACAAATGTAGATTTTTTCATTACATAATTGCACTCAAAAACAAAACAATGTAAAACTTTAGCGCCTACAAGTCTACTCAGTCATAGAATCATAGAATATCAGGGTTGGAAGGGACTTCAAGAGGTCATCTAGTCCAACCCCCTGCTCAAAGCAGGACCAATCCCCAACTAAATCATCCCAGCCAGGGCTTTGTCAAGCCTGACCTTAAAAACTTCTAAGGAAGGAGATTCCACCACCTCCCTAGGTAACACATTCCAGTGTTTCACCCCCCTCCTAGTGAAAAAGTTTTTCCTAATATCCAACCTAAATCTTCCCCACTGCAACTTGAGACCATTACTCCTTGTTCTATCATCTGCTACCACTGAGAACAGTCTAGAGCCATCCTCTTTGGAACCCCCTTTCAGGTAGTTGAAAGTTCAAATCCCCCCTCATTCTTCTCTTCCGCAGACTAAACATCCCCAGTTCCCTCAGCCTCTCCTCATAAGTCATGTGTTCCAGTCCCCTAATCATTTTTGTTGCCCTCCACTGGACTCTTCCCAATTTTTCCACATCCTTCTTGTAGTGGGGGCCCAAAACTGGACACAGTACTCCAGATGAGGCCTCACCAATGTCGAATAGAGGGGAATGATCACGTCCCTCGATCTGCTGGCAATGCCCCTATTTATACATCCCAAAATGCCATTGGCCTTCTTGGCAACAAGGACACATTGTTGACTCATATCCAGCTTCTCGTCCACTGTAACCCCTAGGTTCTTTTCTGCAGAACTGCTGCCGAGCCATTCGGTCCCTAGTCTGTAACGGTACATTGGATTCTTCCGTCCTAAGTGCAGGACTCTGCACTTGTCCTTATTGAACCTCATCAGATTTCTTTTGGCCCAATCCTCCAATTTGTCTAGGTCCCTCTGTATCCTATCCCTACCCTCCAGCGTATTTACCTCTCCTCTCAGTCATACTTCTTTTTCAGCCAATGGCTCAGAGAATCAAGTTTGTTTACATTTATGGGAGATAATGCTGCCCGCTTCTTATTTACAATGTCACCTGAAAATGAGAACGGGTGTTTGCATGGTACTGTTGTAGCTGGTGTTGCAAGATATTTACATGCCAGGTGTGCTAAAGTTTCATATGCCTCTTCGTGCTTCGTCCATTGTTCCAGAGGACGTGCTTCAATGCTGATGATGCTTATTAAAAAAATAATGCATTAATTAAATTTGTGACTGAACTCCTTGGGAGGGGATTTATGTCTTCTGCTCTGTTTTAACTGTATTCTGCCATATATTTCATGTTATGGTAGTCTCAGATGATGACCCAGCACATGTTGTTCAATTTAAGAACATTTTCACTGCAGATTTGACAAAATGCAAAAAAGGTGCCAATGTGAGATTTCTAAAGATAACTACACCACTTGACCCAAGGTTTAAGAATCTGAAGTGCCTTCCAAAATCTGTGTGGGATGAGGTGTGGAGCATGTTTTCAGAAGTCTTAAAAGAGCAACACTCTGATGCGGAAACTACAGAACCTGAACCACCAAATAAGAAAATCAACCTTCTGCTGGTGGTATCTTACTCAGATGATGAAAATGAACGTGCGGCGGTCTGCTCTGCTTTGGATCGTTATCGAGCAGACCCTGTCATCAGCATGGACACATGTCCTCTGGAATGGTGGTTGAAACATGAAGGGACATATGAATCTTTAGCACATCTGGCTTGTAAATATCTTGCCGCGCTGGCTACAACAGTGCCATGCGAATGCCTGTTCTCACTTTCAGGTGATATTTTAAATAAGAAACGGGCAGCATTATCTCCTGCAAATGTAAACAACCTTGTTTGTCTGAGCGATTGGCTGAACAAGAAGTAGGACTGAGTGGACTTGTAGGCTCTAAAGTTTTACATTGTTTTATTTTTTAATGCAGTTTTTTTTACATAATTCTACATTTGTAAGTTCAACTTTCATGATAAAGAGATTGCAGTACAGTACTTGTATTAGGTAAATTGACAAAAACTATTTTTTTCTTTTTTACAGTGCAAATATTTGTAATAAAAAATAAATATAAAGTGAGCACTGTACACTTTATATTCTGTGTTGTAATTGAAAAGTAATATATTTGAAAATGTAGAAAAATATCCAAAAATATTTAAGTAAATGGTATTCTATTATTGTTTAACAGAGTGATTAATCGCGCGATTAATCACGAATAATTTTTTTAATCTCTTGAGAGCCCTAATTCTCTCACATAACTTAATTACATTAGAGGAATCAAATGGAATTTTTTCAAATTGCAAACTCATAATTAATGAGTTGCATTGTCTTAACTGCTTTCCCCTGAACAATGATGGTAACTTACTGAAACTAAATTCACTTTTATTTCATTCTGAAGACATCTGGACAGCTCTCTAATTGATGTTGATGTCCAGCCAACTTACCTCCGCGTAATGGTGAAGGATAAGGTTAGTATTTTCTTGTTACGTTCATTTAAAATTGAGAATTCTACTTTTCACATCTGTTGTTACTCTTTTTCTGGGTGTACCTTTGGCTACTGTAGGGCCTAAATCTTTTCCCATTGAAATCAAGACAAAGCTCTTTCTTACATTAATAGAAGGAAGACTAGACTCTTAGGAACTGATCCAGTGCTTGGTAAAGTTAATTGGAATCCTGCCATTGACTTCAGTGGGCACTCAGATCCTCAAAGGTATTTAAGTGCCTAACTCCCATTGAAATCAATCAATTAATTTCAATGGAACTTGGGCACCAAAATATCTTTGAGGATTTGGGCCTTTCTGGCTTGTAACTTCAGTTAGACCAAAAAAAAAAAAAGGCATAGGTCTAACTGATTGGTAACCACATAGGTCTGAATAGAAATCAATAGTGTCATTAGGTTAGGAAATAAACATAAAAGTTCAAAAGTACTCACAAGCCCTTTTTAAAATGTATTACTCCAAGTGGTGTGTAACCACACAGAAAAAAGCCACTTACCACACTGATGCTATTTGTGACTAAGACGTGAACTGGGGAGGTATGAACAGTGAAATATACTGGATTCTCCTCTCACAACTTTTTGACACCAAAATAACTTCACCGTTATTCAAGTAGAGACACTGCTTGTTTATGCCAGGTAAAGTGAGACTAGAATTATACCTACAATTTGTAATTTACAGTGGACAGAGAAAACTGGATGTATATTCTGCTGAAAGTCCCTCTTAAGAGACCTTCCATTTTCTGTCTTTTTTGGTGATTTTCAATTTAAATTGAAAACCAGAATCCCTATTTATAATTAAACCAATTGCACAAGCACAAATTTCAAAATTACTTAGACTAACAATCTATTTCAGACATTCTCATTTAATTGCTAGTATAACTCAAACATCATTTCATATCTTTCTTAAAAGTGTTACTTTTCTATTACAGCAATTCAGGTATGCATATTATATATATTATACACACACATATATTGTAAATTAAGGTTGTTTAACATGCAAATCAGTCATTTGGAATAGTATTATAGAATATATATTACATGATAGGATTCAGAGCTATCCTACTCTTCAGATCAAAGTATATGTTAATGGTATTTCTGTATGTTGTCTATCTGGGTAAACAAATATTTTAATAC
Organism: Lepidochelys olivacea; assembly: GCF_965140295.1. Lineage (NCBI taxonomy): Eukaryota > Metazoa > Chordata > Testudines > Cheloniidae > Lepidochelys > Lepidochelys olivacea. The sequence continues at coordinate 16,588,636 of NC_140412.1, forward strand.
GATATATTCTATCCTATTTTCCTTTAGCCATTTCAACTTGTGCTTCCTGCAGAGGTGAAGCCAGATAGCAGCTCTGCTAAAAGATCTCAGACAACTGGACATTTAGTTATCAGCATGCCAAAGGTATGTAAATTCATTTGGACAGACACCATACAAAGCTACTTATATATCAACAGTACTTTGAGAAACATTTATAGATTGTACCTGAAATATGTTACTAGCTAATGGAATAAGGTCAACATTTACTGTCAGAACTCATATCTATTAGAAAGAGCTTTACATACAGACAGAATAAATCATGTGGTTCAGACCTAAGATTTTCTTTCTTTCTTTCTTTCTTTCTTTCTTTCTTTCTTTCTTTCTTTCTTTCTTTCTTTCTTTCTTTCTTTCTTTCTTTCTTTCTTTCTTTCTTTCTTTCTTTCTTTCTTTCTTTCTTTCTTTCTTTCTTTCTTTCTTTCTTTTTCTTTTTAAGTTTTACAAAAAATAATCCTATGAGAACTGTTTAACTATTCATTTAAAACAAAAACTGCAGTATTTAGTATTTAAATATTTCATGAAGAATTTGCAGTCCACACAGAGAAGGGTTGTGGTTGCTCATGAGGACCAGAAAATTAAAAAAACAACAACAAGGAGTCTTTGTGGCACCTTAGAGATTAACAGATTTATTTGGGCATAAATTTATGGGCTTATGCCCAAATAAATTTGTTAGTCTCTAAGGTGCCACAAGGACTCCTCGTTGTTTTTGCTGATAAAGACTAACACAGCTACCTTTCAGAAAATTTAAACTGACTATAGATAGACAAGTCTACTTTCTACTCTAAGCTGAGTGAAATGAGAAAAATACTTTAAAACATATGAATGCTTCGCATATATATGATGCAGACTACATTACATTACGGCCCAAGTATGCTGGTCCAGCCAACCTTTGTTTGGCACAGGACTGCTGGGTTGGGGCAGAGTTACCTTTGTGCTTCCCTATCCTTTTAGCATAAATTAGAGCATCGCTGAAGCTGCTGTGACTTACCATAGCCAGGATTGAAGGATGACTGGAGAACTAGGTGCTCTGGCCACACCCCTTGCATCATATGACATGCTCTTATGCTGTGCTGCCAGTAAAAGATGGTGTTCGAACTGGCTATGCCAGCTATTCACTGTCCTGGGCATCCTCTTACACAAGAGGAATCCCCAGCTGCCCAGCTAGGGCAGTTTTCCCTTTCCCATGATTCATTGCTAAGGGGATGCAAGTAGGGGTTGAGGATCTGGCCCTATATTTAAAATTCTTTCAGGAACCATAAGCTATGATGGTAGCCGTAAGATAAAAACTGTATTTTTTAATGTCTTTTATTCTAACAAAGTTCTTCTTAAATTTTTATTTCTCTTACTCTAGTTCCATGTCTTAGATCTAGTCTGTTTCCCTCAAGTTGCACGCCATCTGTCCTCCCCTGCCTGGAGAGCCCCTCATTAACTCATATACTGTAGCTCTAACAACAAGCTTACAGCTTCACCAATAGCTGGAAGTATGCCTATGATTTCACTCCCTTGATCAAGATTCACATCTTGATAATGTTCAAAATGCACTTAGATGAAAGCCTGATAAATTTGTGCTTTTCTTAAATTGATTTCTTTGAAACTTGGGCTCTGACATTAGGCATCTTGGTTGATGCACCTTCTGAATGTTTGTTTGAACAGTATGACTTCTGCATAGATATTCACTTATCCTTTCAATTTTTTAAAATACTAATACATGCCTATCCTATGCCCTTGGTCTCCTTACAATATATTAAAAGGTACAATATCCCAGATAGTCTCTAAATATATTCAAATATACTGTCTAAAATTACCTGCCAAGAAAGCCAGTCCTACATATGCTATGTGAATATTCCCTCTTTAATATTACAGTTTGGATTGTATTTACCCTGTGATTCGCTTTGTGTTTTAGCCAAGTTATTTACATGAGGGTTTGGAATTACTAAGTGCCTTGATCTTTAAGGGTGAAATTCAAGCTGCCAGATCACAGCAGAATTATGAAGAATGGGGAAGTCTGCTGAATAGAGGGCCAGAGAACAGGGAAGCTGCACGGCCCCCTCCACATTTCTGTGCCATGCTTATGCATTTGTCCACTCCACACATGTGCGTGTGAGACAGGAGCAGGATGCTGTAAGGCATGCTGACCCCTGTTGCCAGTGGGTCCAGAAACTGCATGGATCCACTGGCCTGAAAATGCATGTATGATAGGAGCAGCTTCTCTGCCCATACCTCGCAGCAGTGGCTGCTCAGCAGATACACACTGGCTACTCTATGTTGCAGTGACAGATTTCATTCTTCATCCTATGCACATGTAGCAGAGCACATAGCTTGTTTAGCTGGGATGTAGACTATTTTCCAGAATTACAGGAGCCCTACTCACACTATGGAGACATACCCCAGAAGGCATCTCTGGGCTTTTTCAGGTGTTTTAAAAGCATAATTAATAAAGGTTAGCAACACTATGGAGAACACCAGCGAGGCTCATTTAGGCTAATATAGCTGAGATCATCAGCATTACTTGTGAGTATTCATTTGGTAATATCTAGCTTAATATGCATTCCCAGAATAAAAATTGAGAGTTTATGCAGAGTTCTCTCAGGATGTGTCAGTGATAAGGCAAGCCTAATAATTATCCTGCACTATGTTTAACCTTTGTATTCTAGATTTACAATTATTTCCAAAAGAAAATGATTTGCAACTAGATAAATGAGCTAGCAAATTCTTTACATTACTGAAACTTAAAACATATTATATAATCTAAGTAAATAGGCTTCTTCCCTGTAGGCTTTCTGTAATACTCTGGAAAGGCCAATCACAGTAGTGACCTGATCCAAAGCCAGTTAAGTCAATAAGAATCTCTTCATTGTCTTCAGTGGGCTTTGAATCAGGCCCCTAACACCTTTCAACACTCATCATCCTCCATTCTGTTCATAGCTTTCAGTTCTTTTAAAAGCAAAAATAAATGAGCCTTTGTCTTTCTCCTCTGTGACCTTGGTGTAACTCAGATTCTGGAGAGAATAAATTCCACATGAAGTAAAAGAAAACATTTCATGTTTCCAGTCACATTGCTGTTAATTCTGAGAATTATTATCCTTGCTTCTTTTGCAGCAAGGATAATAATTTTCAGTATATTTTCAGCTTGTACTAAGCAGATCCCTTTCTACATCCCTCTGAACAATTATATTAAAATAGCTCTCTTTTCTATTCTCTTGCAAAGTCCTCCAGCTGTCTGAATAGTCCAAATAATAGCAATAACAATTAACAGAAATCTCCTCTTTCAGAATCAATGTTGATAAAGTATAATAGTTACGAATTAATTTTTAAAATTTGTGTGTGGTTATTTACAAACATCATAATATTTTTCCTCAAGTGATTGTCCACATGTATTCCATAACTGGTGCACATGTGCCACATGCATGTAAGATTGGATTCTTTTCAAATAACAGCATCCGGTCGGGCTGTGCCTTTGTTTTGAATACTCTCACTCTTCATAGCTGAGGGCATAGAGGACTGAGTGGCTGGACTGCCCTCCAAGTCTTTCTTACCACCTGTGGCAGAGAAACAGAACCCTTACAGAGTCCGCATCTCTGCCCAATGTGTGATTGTTTATGTTTTCTGCTTGTTAGGAGTGTTCCGTAGTAAAGTTAGTTTAGTTTAATTAAACTAGTTGGCCGAAAAGAAGACAAAATCTTCAGCTTTGGGGATGCCTTTTATACCTGACCCTGGTGGACATGGCAGAGACGAAACCCCCAGCATTCAAATCCTGTCCCTCCTGTGAGGCAGCTATTCCCATTGATGATGAACGCCCAAAGTTCCTCTTCTCTCTCAGTGAAGCACAGATTCCAGATAAGTGCTTGATATGTGCTTTTTTCAAAGAAGGCACACAAAGCGAGGAAATCCTGCCTAAAATTCTTCCACTTGGAGAGATTCATGCGGTCATCCTCTGAGCCCAAGAGGAAGAAGACTGACAAATAGGCCCCGACCGTCTCTGTGAGTGCTTTGGTAAACCATGGGTCCACTCTGATCTTCAGGGCTCATTTCTCATGAAGAGAATTCCACCTATCTCAACCCTATCTTCTAAGAAGAGAGAAAAGAAAAATCACTTCTCCTAGGGTGGCCATCCACTTCAAGCACACCCAAAGATATCAGTCAGAACGTGCTCAGACTCATGGGTCATCTGGCCTCCTGCAACTGCGTGAAGCAGTTTGCCCAATTTTACCTATGATGCATGCAAGGGTGGTTGAGATCAGTGTATCTACCCTACAGACACCACATAGACATGATGGTTGTGATTCTATATGAAGTTCTCTCTTAGTTAAACTGCTAAAAGGATACTCTACACTTGTGCAGTGGAGTACCAGTCTCCCCACCCCTACCTACCAAGCTGTTGGTGACAGACACTTCCTCTCTCAGATGGGGAACTCATCTGGACTACCTTCCAAATCAAAGCCTGTAAGTTCCTGGAGCTAGGAGCCATTTGATTACGATGCACGGTGTATCGGCCCATGCTTCAAGGACCTGCAGCAGTGTAGTACATCTACAAGCAGGGAGGGCGTGGACATCCCCACTCTGCCAACAAGCAGTCTGTCTATAGAAGTAGTAAATTCATCATCGCATCACACCAGTGGCTCTGCAACTCTCAAGCTTACAAAACTCCCTAGCCAACAAGCTCAGCAGGCAATACTCAGACAATGACAGGTGTCCTGCGGAACAGCTTTTACAAGTGGACTATCCAAGAATCTGGCTGTATTTTAAAGAATCTCTATTGAGGTTACAGGGACAAACCATCCCGATGTGTAGAAAGAATAGTAAATATGGCAGGCGACCAGCTTGGCTTAACAGTGAAATCCTTGCTGACCTTGAACACAAAAAAGAAGCTTATAAGAAGTGGAAAATTGGACAAATGACCAAGGAAGAGTATTAAAATATTGCTCGGGCATGCAGGAGTGAAATCAGGAAGGCCAAATCACACCTGGAGTTGCAGCTAGCAAGAGATGTTAAGAGTAACAAGAAGGGTTTCTTCAGGTATGTTAGCAACAAGAAGAAAGTCAAGATAAGTGTGGGCCCCTTACTGAATGATGGAGGCAACCTAGTGACAGAGGTTGTGGAAAAAGCTAATGTACTCAATACTTTTTTTGCCTCTGTCTTCACGAACAAGGTCAGCTCCCAGACTACTGCACTGGGCAGCACAGCATGGGGAGGAGGTGACCAGCCCTCTTTGGAGAAAGAAGTGGTTCGGGACTATTTAGAAAAGCTGGACGAGCACAAGTCCATGGGGCCAGATGCGCTGCATCTGAGAGTGCTAAAGGAGTTGGCGGATGTGATTGCAGAGCCATTGGCCATTATCTTTGAAAACTCATGGCAATCGGGGGAAGTCCCGGAAGACTGGAAAAAGGCTAATGTAGTGCCCATCTTTAAAAAAGGGAAGATGGAGAATCCTGGGAACTACAGGCCAGTCAGCCTCACCTCAGTCCCTGGAAAAATCATGGAGCAGGTCCTCAAGGAATCAATTCTGAAGCACTTACAGGAGAGGAAAGTGATCAGGAACAGCATGGATTCACCAAGGGCAAGTCATGCCTGACTAATCTAATTGCCTTCTATGATGAGATAACTGGCTCTGTGGATGAGGGGAAAGTGGTGGATGTGTTGTTCCTTGACTTTAGCAAAGCTTTTGACACGGTCTCCCACAGTACTCTTGCCAGCAAGTTAAAGAAGTATGGGCTGGATGAATGGACTATAAGGTGGATAGAAAGTTGGCTAGATTGTCGGGCTCAACGGGTAGTGATCAATGGCTCCATGTCTAGTTGGCAGCCGGTATCAAGTGGAGTGCCCCAAGGGTCGGTCCTGGGGCCGGTTTTGTTCAATATCTTCATAAATGATCTGGAGGATGGCGTGGATTGCACCCTCTGCAAGTTTGCAGATGACTCTAAACTGGGAGGAGAGGTAGATATGCTGGAAGGTAGGGATAGGATACAGAGGGCCCTAGACAAATTAGAGGATTGGGCCAAAAGAAATCTGATGAGGTTCAACAAGGACAAGTGCAGAGTCCTGCACTTAGGACGGAAGAACCCCGTGCACCGCTACAGACTAGGGACCGAATGGCTCGGCAGCAGATCTGCAGAAAAGGACCTAGGGGTTACAATGGACGAGAAGCTGGATATCAGTCAACAGTGTGCCCTTGTTGCCAGGAAGGCCAATGGCATTTTGGGGTGTATAAGTAGGGACATTACCAGCAGATTGAGGGATGTGATCATTCCCCTCTATTCAACATTGGTGAGGCCTCATCTGGAGTACTGTGTCCAGTTTTGGGCCCCACACTACAAGAAGGATGTGGAAAAATTGGAAAGAGTCCAGCGGAGGGCAACAAAAATGATTAGGGGACTGGAACACATGACTTATGAGGAGAGGCTGAGGGAACTGGGATTGTTTAGTCTGCGGAAGAGAAGAATGAGGGGGGATTTGATAGCTGCTTTCAACTACCTGAAAGGGGGTTCCAAAGAGGATGGATCTAGACTGTTCTCAGTGGTAGCTGATGACAGAACAAGGAGTAATGGTCTCAAGTTGCAGTGGGGGAGGTTTAGGTTGGATATTAGGAAAAACTTTTTCACTAGGAGGGGGGTGAAACACTGGAATGCATTACCTAGGGAGGTGGTGGAATCTCCTTCCTTAGATATTTTTAAGGTCAGGCTTAACAAAGCCCTGGCTGGGATGATTTAGTTGGGGATTGGTCCTGCTTTGAGCAGGGGGTTGGACTAGATGACCTCCTGAGGTCCCTTCCAACGATGATATTCTATGATTCTATGAATAGACTTATTTGTCATGAACCAGAACAACAAGTGTCTGAAGGGGTCCAACCCAGACTCACTGTTGGATGCCTTCCTCATTCCTTGGGCATCAGACTTCATTGTATGCATACCCACCTATTCCATTAATACTGAGGGTCCTGAGGAAGGTCAGACATGCTGCAGCATGATCATATTGGTAGCTCCTGCATGACCCACACAGTTTTGATATTCAGACATGATGAATCTATCAGCACAGCCCCCAGCCAAACTTCCAGAGCCACCTGATGTGATAATGCAGAGCAAAGGCCAGATTGGTTGCTGGCTGGCTGACGGTCATGGTCAGATCCTGCTCCATGGATGTCCATATCCATTCTTGTTTGTACTAGAAAAGATTCCACTAGACTGACTTGTGTAACAAAATAGGAAAAGTTTCAGAGTAACAGCCGTGTTAGTCTGTATTCGCAAAAAGAAAAGGAGTACTTATGGCACCTTAGAGACTAACCAATTTATTTGAGCATGAGCTTTCGTGAGCTACAGCTCACTTCATCGGATGCATACCATGGAAACTGCAGCAGACTTTATATACACACGGAGATCATGAAACAATACCTCCTCCCACCCCACTGTCCTGCTGGTAATAGCTTATCTAAAGTGATCATCAAGTTGGGCCATTTCCAGCACAAATCCAGGTTTTCTCACCCTCCACCCCCCCACACACAAACTCACTCTCCTGCTGGTAATAGCCCATCCAAAGTGACAACTCTCTACACAATGTGCATGATAATCAAGGTGGGCCATTTCCTGCACAAATCCAGGTTCTCTCACCCCCTCACCCCCCTCCAAAAACACACACACACAAACTCACTATCCTGCTGGTAATAGCTCATCCAAAGTGACCACTCTCCCTACAATGTGCATGATAATCAAGGTGGGCCGTTTTGGGATCAGAAAAACACGTACTCCAGCTACAAACCTCAATACCAGCTAGTTTGGATTAAAGTCTTAAAGCATCTGAGACTTTCCATCCATTCCAGAAGAGTCCAGTCCACTTGGCAGCTATTTGTGTTCATCCTGTTCCTATTGAAGGTCACACAGTCTTCTCACACCCCACAGTTGCTACATCTCTTAATTGTCTAATTCATGTCTTTCTTCCAATCAGAGAGACTCCACCTTCTGGAACTTCAACACTGTGTTATTGGCATTCATGTCAGCCATCTTTTGATCCTAAGACAACCTGTTCTTTATGTCACCTGTCTATGAAACCCACCCTCTTAGTGGATATCTCTTCAGCCCAAAGAATAGGAGAGTCCCAAACCCTCATGGCAGGACTTCCTTGTACAGTATTCCGGAAGGACAAGGTGACACAAAAGCCTCACCCGAAGTTCTTGCCTAAAGTTGTCTCTGACTTTTTCACCTGAATCAAGACATCCATCTGCCAGTTTTCTTTTCCAAGCCTCATACTAGTCAAGGGGAGGTGAAGCTTCACATTTTGGATGTTGTCCAGTCCTCTTACTATCTGGACAGGACAAAACTATTCAGGAGTTCCCTAGACTGTTTCTGGCCTTTGCTGACAGGATGAAAGGTCAGTCAGTATCTACCCAAAGACTATCTAAATGGGTTTCTGACTGAATCAGAACTTGTTATGTGATAGTTCACTTGAAACCACCGTAGATTAGAACCTACTTTTGCTCAAGCAGCCTCTGCAGCTTCCTAAGGGGCACCTTAGAGATTTGTAGAGCAGCTACTTGGAGTTCAAGTCGTATCTTAATCCAGGACTACTTGGTAGGTGGCTCCAAATCCAATGCTCAGTTTGGCAGAGCTGTCTTTATTTAAGTAGATTCTGAGCACTCGCTTCCAAGCAGAGGTCACTGCTTGTGAGCCACCAGAAATTGAAATACGCGTGGGCAATCACTCAAAGAAGAAAGAATGGATTACTTACTCTACAGTAACTGTAGTTCTTATAGAGATGTGTTGTCTACATTTATTCCATGACCTGCCCTCCTTCTCTGCTCTTATAGATCCTAGATCATCTGGATTCCATTTTAGTGAAGGAATTGGTTCAGATGTGATCACGTTGTTAAAAGCTCAAGACAGTCAGAAAAATATTACATAAAATGTTCGTGTTTCCACAGTTCTTTATTTAAAAGATTGTTTAAATGCTTTTGCGCATAAATCCCAGGATATGTTGTGACAGCTCTGGTTATGTATTTTTATTCCAGGTTCAAGAAATAATTATGGCTAACCGAAAAACACCCACTTTGGTCAAACCTTCTGACAGCAACAAACTGCAGACAAATATAAAAAGGTAACTTTGCTTTTTCTTTCTTTACAGCCTATATGTTTTTGCACATTAGTTATTTACTCATCAGGCTATTGCTGCCCAGTGAGTATATAATCGTTCAAAGTATGAAAATATTGATTTGTACAAAGTAACACTTTACATAAAAGCTTTAGACTAATGGTCTGTCCAGTACTGTTTATAAAGTGATCTGTTCCAAAAACAGAGCCAAAAAAGAGCTTATTACTACAGAGCAGTTGTGTTCCATCAACTGTCATTCAGACTATTAAGCTAGAATGCAGTAAAACCAAAATCTTTTCTCAAGAATTGCCTCTATAGATCCTCTACTCTGCAGCACAAGTCCTAGAACTACCCAGAAAGCAATTACTTTTGGGACTGTATAACAAATCCAAATGATCAGTGGAAAGTTATGTAGGCACTACAGTTGACCTACTGCACAAATCTCCACTTTTTTCCCCCTCCATCACCATAGGCAGTGGTTCTGGGAACCAACGCATCATATCAGTCCATTCTATGTTGTAATAAAAGCAGTGTTTGGTAGCAGTTTAAAAGTTCATTTTTAAGGTTAAAAATAACTTGTTAGTTTGTAGTAGATGTTGTTTTGAGTTTAATTCCGCTATTGCTTGGTTTCATTCTGTTCTAACATGGTACATCCAGATAAAAAGTCTAGGTATAAATAGTGTCTGTCATGATAATAGGATGTCTATCATGGACCTGCACACCCAGGTTTCTGAATAGTCTTACATAGGAGCATTCCCTATGATACTCTCATGTTGCACTGGATTTACCCCTTGGCTTGTATTACTGCTGATAATGCAGGAAACCTTTAGTACCCAGCTGTCTTTCTTCTGTTCAGATTATCTCAACGGAATGAACTCCCTCCCAATCTGGGACAGCTGTGCTCTAGAATCCAAGAAGCCAGTGCTCTTACCTAGAAACCCAAGGGTTCAAATCTATTAGCAAAACCAATTAACAGAGCTTCTGTTCTAAATTCGTATGAAAAAGCAGCAGCATGGATCCTGGACACTCTTCTTGAGCCCAGCGTATGGAACCAGTGGGCAAATAGTACTGTAAGGGCAATGAATGTTTAATTGTCAAGTAGTAGTGGTGAGGTACAGCTGCAAGGGCACGTCTTTTTTTAGATTACATGCATAACGAGCAGAAGATAGAATCATTACAGAGAAGGTAAATACGTCTAGACGTTCCTTGTGAGCTGCAAGCAATGCACTTAGCAATCAAGCAAAAGTGTGGCAGTGGCTAGGACAATCTGTTAGCATTGATGACTGAGGACTTCTAATTTCTTTCAGGAGGTCCATAGCAAAGTGTATTGGACTTCCCTTTTTAGAAGCAATAGATCTTTTCAGCAGAAAGACAAATGAGACCCTAGAGACACTCAAGGAGCCCAGTCAACAGCCAAGTTTCTTCTTTAGGAAGAAATATACCATCCTTCTTTAGACACCTGCTAGCACAGTCATCTCAGTTCCAAGTGTTTCAAACCAGTCTTCCTAAGCACCATGTGAGCTTTCAACAGGTGGGTGATCCTCTTTAGCTCCTTTGGTTCCACCTGCATAGTAGAGCATTAGACAACAGTTAAAGTGGACATCCCTGAGGCCCTGCACTAAATCTGGGTATAGAATCCAGTCATTTTTCATTTGGAAACCATCTTTTTTTTTTCCTTGCAGCCTTAAGTGAAAGAAGGTTCGTCGGTGGTATGGGAAGGAGGCGTACAGTGTGGCCTTTCTATAATTTCTGATACCTGATGATCCAGAGATACTCCATGCCACAAGGATAACAAGTTGTGCCCACAAAAAGGGAATCTGGGACTCAATCCAATTGATAATATTCTCCTAAATCCCCACAATACTTTTTGTAAACATGCCTTTTCTGAGTGCAGATATTGATTTACTTTGTTGGAGGCAAACTACACATTTACAATCAAAACGGAAATAGGAAAGAGGTACTTTGAATGTACAGAGCTTATCAAGAAAAGAAAAAGTTTTGACCCCTGTAGCTGACAAGTAGCTACAGTAACTATCCAGACATTAAAGAATCCTGAATAGCTGTCTCTTAGATTACAGGAGAGCATTCATTACAACAATTACACTTGAGGATTACAGAACTCTCAGCTAAATTCTTCTTCACAAACATACAATCTGTTAGACCACAGTGTTTGAAAACCTCTTTAACTCTGCTATCTTGAATACATGATAATACAGTCATCACTTCTGCTACCTACACAAGATCTATTCTGAGATTTTATACAAAACTACTATTTATAAAGGGAACATAAAATTTTCAGCAATTAAAGAGACAACTTTTCCTTTTTGGTGGGAGGAGTCAGAGGTTCAGGTTGGAAGTAAGGCAAAAATAAGTTTTAACTCCCCTCTCCCCCCAAAAAACACCTTTGAACATACAAGCATGCACACCCTTGAATCTCCTTCAATATCCCATGGGAGGATTTATTTAGCTTGTTTCCACTGGAATTCAGGAAAATCCTGGGACTGTTTCTATTGGACTTTGGGTCAGTAACATTTTGCTTTTAAATATCCAAAAACCTTAATTTGGGGCCACATTTGACATGATACCATCTCTTTAATCAGAAGAGCAGATTGGGCAGGAGAAACCATAAAATGCTGCTTCAGCACACGAATTCCTCGGGGCAGAAAGCTTGCAGATGAGGCCTCATAGTAGCAGAGGAGCTGTGCACCACCAGCCACTTACTGAGTATTTGGAGAGGTGTATTTCAGTCCAAGTGTGCTTGTTCCAGCTTCAACTGTGGAATGGTAAAGACTCCTACAGCTGGGTCAGGGCCTTTTAAACAACAGGGTTACTGTTACAAAGTGATTACTTACCAGGTATATGAACTTGGACTCCTGGAGCGCCGGTCGGGCAAAGTGGGGCAAGCCCCTGTGTCCCGACCCTGTTCCCCAGGTGGAGCACCAGGCAGAGCAGAGCAAGCCCCTGCGTCCTGACCCCGCTCCCCGACTGGAGCACCTGGCAGGCAGGCAGAGCAGGGCAAGCCCCCTGCGCCCTGATCCCGCTCCTCAGCTCAAGCACCGGGCAGGTGAACAAAGTGTGGCAAACCCCTGTGCCCTGACCCCGCTCCCTGGCAGGAGCATTGGGCAGAGCGGGTTGGGGCACCAAGGCGCCTAAATTTGCTGGGGCCATTGGGCACAGGCCCCATTTTCCCAGCGGCTAATCCGCTACTGATCTCTGAAAGACTATATTAGAAGAAAATGGTTTATGAATCATCTGCCAAAATATGGAATACATACCATGCTTTGTTGAGTGGGACAATGAGAAGCCAGTAAGACTCAATGGTATAGAGTTGGTTTGTGTGACAATTTAAATACCTTGGTTCATTGTTGAGCCATAATGGGAATGTGGATGCAGATGTTAGGGGCTGCTTTGAAGAGCGCTTGGTGTAAATGTAGGGAATTGACAGAATAAGAGTATGCCAAGTAAACTAAGGAACAAAGTATATAAGGTCACAATAAGGCCATCATGACATGTGGGTTGGAATTCTGGCCAGTGAGGAACAGAGAAGAACAACTATTTCACACAGACAAACTGAGAATGCTCAAGTGGACGCTGACTAAGATTAGAGTTGACATGCTACACAATGAAATGGTATGAGCCATGATTCAGTAGCCCCCCCCCCATCACAGAGAAGCTGAGGGAGTAATGACTGAGATGGCTAGGTCATGTGAGACAGTGAGGCGTGGGATGTGTTGGCCAGAGACTACAAGAACTAATAGTCATGGGTCAAAAACCACAAGGAGGATCTAGAAAAAGGTGGTTCAAGATGCTCAAGGAGGACCTGAAGAAGGTTGGTGTCAGCTTTGAAGACACACTTGGCAAGAACACTTGGAGATGAAGTACACAGAGCCTCTGATCCCAGTTAATGGGACTCGGTGAAGAAGAATCAATCACAAATTACTGGGAATGGGTTAGAGTTTTTCTGTTTTTTCTAACTGAGGGTGCCCCCTGCTCCCTCTAGTCCTCCCACACAGGAGGCATCCAGAATGTAGACGTAGTGCTCCTTTAAAGTTATAATAGGAATTAATTTACATCACACATCTTCTAAACATTTTCAGATGATTAATCCATAAAATAGTTTTCTTCTTAACCAGTGTGCTCCAGTCCACTGATGTTTATTCAAAGGAAGAGATTTATTTCTATGCATGCCAACAAATTAGCTGTTTAATTTAATTAGTTATTTTTAAAATGCTAGGTCTAAATATGACACTGCAGAAAGTATAAGAACACTTAATCTCTGCTGATGGAGTGATAATGATATCAATGCGTTCATTAAGAAAACAACAAATTATGCTAAGCGTTATTTCAAAAACATCCCTAACATGGATTGAATGAATGTATTATGCATTCTAGTTTTTACTGTGCTTTGAATAATGGCTTGCTATAAAGTTCTAACGCCTGTCAAAAATCTTTAAGAATCATATTGTCAAAAGTAATAAGCACCAGACATACACAGAACACTCAGTTTAAATATAATGTATTTGCTTGCTAAAAAAATGTTCTCTTCATTTCTGCTTTCCAGGGACTGCATTCCTGATCTGTTCCTGGCAAAAGCATCACACAGACAGACGAACCCTTTATTCCCCCCCTCCAGATTTGAAAGTATTCTGTCTTCTCATTGGTCATTTTGGTCAGGTGCCAGCGAGGTTATCTTAGCTTCTTAACCCTTTACAGGTGAAAGGATTTTGCCTCTGGCCAGGAGGGATTTTATAGCACTGTATACAGAAAGGTGGTTACCCTTCCCTTTATTTTTATGACAGGTACCAATGTCTCTTCTGGTACCTGAACAGCTGGTGTGGACAAGATCTATGTCCTCTCAGCACTGCCAGTGGCACTGAGCTGGTTGGCACCACCGGATTTCTGGCACTCAAAGGACCTCTGCGTAACTGATGTTCTGGAATCTCCTCTCCTCAGTACCAGGACCTCCGCACCAAGTCTCCACTCAGCACAGGAGTCTTTCCTGCTTCCTTGCCATTCTCCCCCAGTCTCCAGTTCAGACTCAGATAGTGAACCAGAGAACAGGATATCACAGTACTCCTCCCAAGCCCTTTATGGTGCCCGATTCCAGCAAGCGTCCCGGGCATATCTTCAGATGGCCCCAGTGCTGCTGTCCTGGTACGGCCATCCATGGGTACCACCACCAGGCTCCGTGCCATATTAGGAGCCCTGGCCTGCATACTGCACCCAGGCCTCTCAGGCTTCTAGTCCCACCCATGAGTCCATGAAACACATTTCCTCGGCCCCAGCAACCAAGACTTTGGAGTCCCTAGAAGGAATCTTGGAGAAGTGTGAGGGCGACGTTCAGAATGAGGGGAACCCAAAAACTATATCCTCCTCTTCCCCAGACGAGTCTGTCGTGCCTCTTCCACCATCCCTCTTCCACCATTCCTCTTCAAAAGTAGCCCTCCCTATGAATGAAGCCCTTCTTGACCCCTTGAGAACAATATGGCAGACCCCAGCATCGGTCACACCGACTTACAAGCAAACAGACAAAAAGTACTATGTCCCGGTGAGAGAAACAGGGTTCCTCTTCTCCCACCCTCCACCCAACTCCATCATGGTGGATGCTGTCAATTCTTGTGGCCATCAACACCACATGAGGTCCACTCCCTACGATAGGTGCTGAAAGCATCTGGACCTATTTGGTAAGAGGGCGTAATTCCTCGGCCACACTTCAGTTTCAAATTGTCAACTACCAAGCACTTACAGTGAAATACCATTATATGAATTACTCGAAATAGAACAACTTTATTGAGCAGCTGCCCAAGACATATCGCAAACAATTTAAGGTCATCAGCCAAGAAGGGCAGCTAGTAGCAAAGACAATGCCACAGTCTGCCCTCCACATGGCTGATACTGCAGCCAGATCCATCTCCACGGTAGTGGTGATGTGACATGCCTCTTGGCTCCAGCTGTCAGGTTGCCCAAAGGAGGTGCAGGCAACCGTCAAAGATCTTCTTCCCTTTGAGGACACTAAGCTCTTTGCGGAGAAAACTGCGGAGAAAACCCTTCACACTTTGAACGATTCTCAGGCCACTCGCCATTCGCTGGGCATCTACGGGACAAAAGAGAAAATTTAGTCTGCAGTCCCAGCATAAGCCCCGCATTTCCCAATATCCGGCTCAACAATACTACAAGCCACGGAGAAAGAAAACTAAATTCTCCAGATGTAAACCATCTGGCCAGCAATCCTTCTCGTCCCAGCCTTCCACATCTAAACACCAGTTTTGACGTGTTGGTCGAAGTGCTGATAGACCACTCCCCACAACCACTACAACCGACCATCACTATCCACCCATTTGACCACTGTCTGGCATTGTTCTTCAGCACCTGGGAGCATATAACATCAGACCGATGGCTCCTAGAGATCATTTGCCATGGATAATCTATCCATTTTACCTCCCTGCATCCTCTACAACACCCTTCCCCGTCCCTCTTCAGGGAGCCTTCTCATGAGAGTTTACTATGTCAAGAGGTAGACTGTCTCCTCCAGTTAGAACCATAGAACCAGTACCTCAACATCTATAAAGCAAAGAGTTCTACTCTAATACCCAGGAAGGAGGAAGGCTGGAGACTCATATTAGACCTTAGCGCTCTCAACAAGTTTGTCAAAGCTTAGAAATTCAGGATGGTCACTTAGCAATGATCATTTCAGCGTTGGAACAGGGAGACTGGTTTTTGGCCCTCGACCTCCAGGACGCATATTTTCACATCTCAGTCTTATCGACTCTCAGACGATTTCTCAGATTCACCCTGGGACAAGATCACTACCAGTACAGGGCATTCCCCTTCAGGTTATCTTTGGCCCCGAGAGTATTTCCAAAGTTCTCTCAGTAGTGGCAACCGACTTATGCTCACAAGGGATCATGATTTTCCCTTACCTGGATGATTGCCTCAGCCCCCCAGAGGCAATACTGCTTGGGAGTCACCTACAGTGAAGCACCCATAGAGACACTACTCAAAGAAGAATCCCTGCCCCAAGTGGAGACAGTGCTATGTCAATGGGAAGGCTGCTCCCGTTGACAATAGCTACTACCTCTCAGGGAGGTGGTGTATCTATGCCAAGGAGAGAAACTCTCTCTTCAGCATAGATAGTGTCTTCACTAAGCACTACAGCAGTGCAGCTTCACCAGTGCACATGTGTTGCTGCAGCGCTGTAAGCATACACAAGCTCTGAGACTCCCTTTTGAATGAACAATCAATTCACAATAGTGACATTTCTTAATCCTCCTCAAAACTCCTGGTGACTTCTATGGGAATTGGGGAATTTGGGAAGCAGTCCCAAATTTCTGTTGCTACATGTGATGTTGAAATGAAGTTTTATTTATAACCATCTGATCTCCTTTGTTACAGGGAGCAAGTTGAGAAACTAGAAGTGGATCCCAGCAAATATTCATTCCCTGATGTGGCAAACATAATCCAAGAAAAGGAGCGAATTGGGCAAGGACCTATTAATCTGCAGCAACAAAAGGTTATAGACACTGAGAATAGTTGTGTTGACTTTGAAGATAACCAAGATGTTCCACCCTTAATATGAAATGTTACTGTAGGGTTCCATTGTTTGTTACCCATGTGACCCACAGATTACGTGAACAGTTTTCTTGACTCAAATTTTGCAGCAGCATCTTCTGACGTTACAAAATATTATTTCAGCTCTTACTGTAAACTGACTTTTGTTATACTTGTGCTTTATCTTGCTGCTGCCTTTTGTTATATTAGGAACAATATGCCTTTCATAAACTGTTTTCCAATTATTTATTTATATAGTGGTATGGCTCAAACACCCCGATCAGTATTGGGGTCCCATTGAATTTGGCACTGTACAAACCCACAGTCCAACTTCAGATGAGATGTCAAATGAGTGTGACAATCAGTGAGAAGAAAGAGGAGGGCAACAGTAATAAGATCATCATAGGCTGAGCCACAGGGTGCTTAGAAGTCCCCAAGTGTTCTTCCACTTTCTTCCTTCTTGTGCAGAGAAGCAGCAAAGAAAGTCCATCATTTGGCTATGAAGCATATAACCCTTCTGGATCTGGATCCAGGATCTGTTACTCAGCCATCAGCATGCAGAGGCACACCCAGCAAAGTTAAGTGAATGCTCTCCCAAGCCGCTCATTAACTGCATACAAGGAAACCCCAGCAAATCCCCCGCAGCCCCGGTCTTGCACCCCAGTGCGTCTTACCCTGCTCAAGACCTTCTTGATCAATGCAAGCTCATTAATTAGTTCGCCACTCCTTCAAAGGGTAGTGGACATGCACCAGCCTCTGTAATCTGAGCAGACCCCCTCTCCAAGCACTTTAATCTAAACCAATTAGTTTGTCTAAACCTCAAAATAAGTTTATTAAACTAGAGAAAGATAGATTTTACATGATTATAAGTGGTAGGCATAAAGGTCAGAGTTGGTTACATATGAAATAAAGCAAACACTCATTCTAAATCCTAAACTTTATCAGGCTAAGCAAGATCTGAACCAACCAGTTTCTTTCACCCTACTGGACGTTGCAGACACTTTTCAGTTCAGTTTATACTAACTAGAAAGCATTCTAGTTAGGATCATCCCTTCACCCCAGTTCAAGGAGACTTCTGTTTGTCTTCCAAACTATCTTGCTTCCAGGTGGGGAGGAGAGAGAGGCCCTGTGGTGATGTCACTGTCCCTCATTTATACTTTTCACCAGGTGCTGGAAAAATCCATGCTGTGTCAGACAGTACCCAGGGTATATGTGAGCTGCTGACCATCCTTCATTATGAATGGTAAATTTTTGCTTGTAGCTTTTGTCTACGTGAGGTTTGGCATGTAAGGTCTCTGTGTTCGCAGTTTCTTTGTCCTCTCTGAGGGGCTAGTCTTGGGCATTTCCTAGACTCACAACATGTTTCAATAACTGTGACATTCTATACCTGGGGGAATGTCCTGTAACCCCCATATTCCTCATTTTCATATAATCATGGTCTTACATATAAAGCATGCCTTGTAAGGTATCAAGGGAAAGGTTATGATCTGCTGAAAGTTATTTCTCTATCCATATATGTATATCATTAATGCATATGAAATTATGAGAATTGTGTTGTTTGGTTGTCACTAAAACATGCTGTAAGTTGGGGAATCAGCCAGATAGTAGCTCCCCAGAGGCAACAGAAAGTAACCAACACCCGGGCAGGGTGTCAAACAACTCATCAAAAACCATTGTCCAGCAAGGGAGCAATGACTCACCTGCATGAGGCCACACCAGAGGAATTGCTGAACCTGGCCTGGAGACTCAGCAATGTCCCCAGACATGCCTGGACTTGTGCTCCCCAAGCACAAGGGACTGAGGTTATAAAACAGAATACAACGGCCACATGCGGGGCCTTTCTCCTGCCTCCACCTATGCTGCAAGCAACAAAGACACTGAGAAGGGGACAAGACTCCAACAGAAGAGATTGGCTCAGGTTTAAGGGACAGACCTGTATATTAAGGACTGCAATATCCAGTGGGGTGAGAAAAATTGCTTAAGCTAGATATTGCCCAGTCTAACAGGGTTGAGAGTTTAGACTGCGTGCTTATATTTTATTTTATTTTATTTTGGTAACTAACTCTGACTTTTTGCCTATCACTTAATATCACTTAAAATCTATCTTTTGTAGTCAATAAATTTGTTTAACTGTTTATCTTTACCAGTGAGTTTGCCTAAAGTGTGTGGCAAATGTGCTCAGGTTAGCAAAGGCTGGTGTATATCCACTTTCCATTGATGAAGTGGTGAACCAATTAATAAATTTGCACTGCTCGTCTTGAGCAGTGTAAGACGGTATATTCCTGGGGAACAGTGCTGGGAGCTGGTCGGATTTGGCTTGTGCCTTTCCCCGTGTGATTCATGAGTGGCTCTGGGAGCATTCATGCAATCTAGCTGAGTGTGGGGCTCCATATGCTGTTGTGCTGAGTGATCACAGCGCCTGGAGGGGCTTGCTGCTGGTCACTAGCAAAGCATTGTGAGAGACAGCCCAGGCTGAACAGAGTTAAGGGGGCACAGAGGTCCCACAGTCCCAGGCTGCACCCCGGGGATCCTGTCACAGTAACAAACATAGAAAAATGTCATAACTTCATATGGTGATACATAAATACCCCGGGGATCCTGTCACAGTAACAAACATAGAAAAATGTCATAACTTCATATGGTGATACATAAATTTCAACAGGTTCATCAAATCAGAACTTTTCAAATATACCTTACAAGGCATACTTTGTATAAAACATATCAAAATCATATAATGGTGGTGAATGTAGTTACAGGAGGTTACATGGGGTACAGTATGTCACAATAGTATGATGTGACTGCCTACAATGGCATATAACTGATCTGTGACTGCCAGCAGCAAATATCTCCAGTGGCGGGGGATGGAACTCTAGATGGGGAAGGCTCTGAGTTACCACAGAGAATTCTTTCACTGTTGTCTAGCTGGTGGGTCTTGGCCTCATACTCAGGACCCAACTGAGTGCCATATTTGGGGTCAGGAAGGAATTTTCCCCCAGGTCAGATTGGCAGAGACTCGCGGGGAGGGAGGTTCTCCTTCCTCTGCAGAATGGGGCACGGGTCATTTGCAGGTTTAAACTAGTGTAAATGGTAGACTCTCTGTAACTTGAAGTCTTTAATCATGATCTGAGGACTTCAGTAACTCAGCCAGAAGTTAGGGGTCTATTACAGGAGTAGGAGGGTGAGGTTCTGTGGCCTGCAACGTGCAGGAGATCAGACTAGATGATCGTGATGGTCCCTTCTGACAATAAAATCTGAATGTTTGAGAACAGTAACTCCACCAACACAACAAACAGCATTCCAGAGCTTGTGACATCAGTGGGGTTCCTGAGTCCTGTAAGAGAGCCACCTATTGTAATGATGGGAGGAGTCACTGCTGGGCAACGTGTCCCCAAAGATCTGGCAGTGTGGAAGGATGGGAAGAAATCAGCTAAATGCTTCCCCTACCCCCTGTTACTGCTATTCTCCCCTAGCTTCCCACAACTGCAGGATTCAAATAGGAGAAGGTGGAATTCTCCCCTGTGATTGGACTTGTGGAGGGAGTCAGGTTGGGGCAGCAGGAGTGAGTTGCTCCCACCCTGCCTTCCCGAAGTGTTCCAGTGACCATGGGATCCTGCAAATAGGTTTTTTCTTCAGCCAGTGGATTACACCCAATGGGTTGGAACAGGCTGCATTAAAAAAAATAATGCATTCTGGGAGATCATATCAGAATGAATCTAGCTGCTGAAACTTGGCAAGACCAATTTTGTCATTTAAGGTACATTTACATTTGTGTTCTGAATGTCTCTCTTGGCCTTTTAGTTAAGGCATTGATCACATATGCCTGTAGTACCAGGCATTTACCATTTTTAAAATGTGCAGGTGTCCTCTACTTTAAAAGCTCCAAAAAGAATATAAAGTGAGGACAGAGACGGATCTATATAAGCTTGTCACTAATTATCTCATAAAATAAATAATGTTGCTATGTAAAAGAAACCCTAACGATTTGCTCCATATAAACTGGAACTTGCTTCCTCTTGCACTCAAATTGCTTCTTCTCCAAAGCAGTGCAAAAACAAATGAAAATGGCTCTTGGTCCTTTCAAAATGAGATACTGCGAGCAAATTAAACAAACTCAGAAGAAATCAAAGAAGGTTTGTCTTTAGATGCTGCTTTGATCTTTAAGACTGAAAATTAAAAGATTAGCTGCATTCACAACTGAACCATCAAAGAAATCCTTTAAATTGATATATATATTTCCTTAAAATAGCAACTAGGTTTGTATAGCTCCCCTAATACCATCAGCAATCAAAGTTAATTTCTTGATCCCATAGTTTGAAACAAAAGTTTTGCTTTGCGCTTCTGAATGTACAGCACATCCTTACCCAAAAGGATAGTAAACGATAAATTCACATTTGGCTTTCCAGTTCGCAGGAAAGCATCGATTTATTTTCATGGTGAATGGTGATAAAAAACTAGATTCTGCTCTCAGATTTGTGGATGCAGCTTTCATTGAAGTCAGTTTCTGTACATGGAATGCATGTTGGCAGCGTCTACTAAGTTCAATGTGAGCCTCTCAGCCAAGGGCAAAATTTGGCTTAGAATTATACCATATATACTTATATCAGCCTCACCTTTTAAGTAATGATTACTAGTCTAATCCGCAGGGACAAATGTTAATTAATGGCATTCTTATTAGATAACTGTAGTACTTTTTCCTCCCATGGAAACTCAGAAATTATAGGTTTCAGAGTAGCAGCGGTGTTACTGCTGCTGTTCATGCATCCGATGAAGTGAGCTGTAGCTCACGAAAGCTTATACTCAAATACATTTGTTAGTCTCTAAGGTGCCACAAGTACTCCTTTTCTTTTTTCAGGAATTATACTATCACAGTCACAACCATGACAGAAACAGAGGAGTTTTTAGCATATCATCTGGATATGTTTTGTTAAACCTCAACATCCTAATTTTAGCCACTGGGTACTGTATACATATCATTTTACTGAAGTTAAAGACAGCCATGTTTCATTACCTTTCATTATTTTCAGAGATTCTCACCAAAGCCACTCTTCCCTTCATAGTTAGTTATAGCTGTGCAACCCGCACAGTCATCAAAATAGTAGATGGACTCATGGTGGTATTATAACCTGATGACTCGTGAAATTCCACTGCATGCAGAAAACCCACTGATTTATGGTCAACCTTAACAAAGAGAGCTCCCCTGCCTCTTCACAGAGAAAATTCAAGAGCAAACCGACCCATTCACATGCCCTCTTTGTACTCGTACATACTTTTCTAGTAGCCCAGGATGTCAATAATGAACAAATGATGATCACAATTTTGATAGTATAAAGTCCTTGATCATCCAAAAAGCTCAGACGATGGAAAGTAAATGTTGCCTCTGTCTGTGCGTAGGCTCTGATTATAAATAAAAATGCATTCTAACCTCCATAAAGTGCTTTCCAGTTTTGCATAGACTATATTATGGATAGATGGTCTTTCACAAATTGCTGTTTATCAACGAGAAACTGCGAGACTGTCCAGTCATCTTGGTTTGTGGGATGTAAATTGATATTTTTTCCTCCGTTATAGTTTGAAATGGATATAGGATGTAAGAAAAGGAGTTTCATAGTTGTGCTCTGTATGCTATTAGCTGAAAGGGAAATATAAGGATCACAAAGACATTGAGCCAAATTATTGGTGGTGTCAGTCCCTGGCCTATAACCAGCCTTGAATTTGCACACCGTATAATCTATTGCAATCTCCTTTAGGATTTTTCCATTTCAGCCCTTAATTGACTTGATTTTTTCCAGTCTTAGATTTGTGTTATGTAACCCCCTCAACCCTAAAATCTCCTTAATCTGCTCTAATCTAAAAAATTAAGGCATAAAAATGGTACTTTCTTGTTCAAGAATCCTCCTGTATCCTCTCTGTGCATTCAGAGTCATATCTCTGACTTTACTACCTAAAATAAGATTGTACTATATTTTACTCCAGGTTCTTCTCTAATGAGAGAGCTGGATTTTTCTGGCTCACACATCAAAACAGTTCATGTTGTAGAATCTCTATTGTTGATATGTGAACTGAAGAACAGTTTACTCTCAGATTCTAGGCTGAGTAGTATGCAGATGGCAGGGTCGTTCACCATTCAGTATGTAGAGTGTGGGTGGAGATGATGATCGATTGCCATACTGGAAATATAGATGACATACGATGGGTAAGGTAAGGCATGGTTTTTGTTCTATAAAGTGGGGTTATTCCATGGCCCTGGAATTTGCCATGAAAGCTACCTCTTGCTCCAGAACTGTGCAATAGAATCTTAGCTTTCATTAAAAAATAATAATAATTCTGTTGATGCATTACACAAAAAAATGTCTTGTTTGCTTTTCCAGAGCTATGTTGGTTCTGTGGGGCTGATAAGAATAGAAAGCAGAAAAGAATCTTATTTCCTAAACAAATTTGAAGTAAAGCTGCATATTAAGTGTTTCCTTTATTACAATTATATTGTAAAGTATTGTAGCAAATTGCCGGTATGATTATGATGGGTCCCGCGCTTCCTCTTCTTGGGAATGGTGGCGGGGGGGTTCAGGGTGCAGTTTCCTGCCCCTGAGCTAGGGTATTTACTGTCCCACTATTAATCCAGGGAAGGGTAGTGGAGAGGGAGGGACCCAGGCCCACCCTCTACTCTGCGTCCCAGCCCAGGGGCCCTAGGGATAGTGGTAAACCACTTGAACTAGCGCTTCCTTCCCCTGGGCTACTTCCCTCTCCTGCTCTTCAGCTTGTGGGGCTTCCTGCCCTCTCTCTCTCTGCACAAGCCGGGTGTTTCTTTACCTAGGGTCTTGGTCTTCTAGCCAGCCACAGCACTTCTCCAAACTGCACTCTGCTCCAACTCCTTCCCCTGGCTGATTGAAGCAGGGGGGTTTTTACCAGGTGACTAGCTTCAGGTGCTTTTAATTAATCTATAGAAACCTTTCTTCCCTCTACAGGGAATAAGGCTTCTCCTCATCCTGGGACTTATATATCTCTCCTCTACCACTCTCCTGCTGCCTTCTGGCCATGCTGTAGCACATTATATACTAAAATATCAATTGACCTATCAGAATTTTCTGTTGTCTGTAGTCTTAGAAGTTAGGTCATTGCATCACTGAATCTATTTTAAAACACAAGATGTCTGCTCATCTGTTTGTTTCTGACCTGGCTTTCCTCAGGAACAAGCCTGTCAATAGCAAACAAACTTTTTGTTGGTTAATGAATTGTAAAAAGATGCCTCAAGGTATCCAGACCATTCCTCTTTGTCGGAACACCCGCTGAAGACCATCTGTTCGCTTTCAAAGCTATGCCGGGTTTGAAGCTGTAATCTCACTTCTACATTCCTGTTTACCCAAAACTTTTCTATTGATGTTTTCAAAGAGCAGTGTTTAGTACGTCTAAGTTTTGGACAGACCCTTCCAGGTTCTTTTTCGTACATGCTGCTTTATCGATATCATGCTCTGCTCAGAGATCTGATGTCTAGTGTGTGTGAAGCAAGACACCAAAATAAACTCACCAAGATTGCTGTAATCCCAACTGAATCACAATGAGGGCCAAAGTCTGGTTTACCAACCAGAGGTGAGCAGGGGGAGGAGGTGGCAGTTGCAATGTAATGCTTGTGTGGTGGTGATCAGAAGTGCTTGGCCTGGACAGAGCAAATGCAGTCAGACTACTCTGGGGGCTGAGTGGAGCATGCTGAGCAGCAGAAGCATTTCACAGAACTGTGCAGCATGAGTTTGGCCACCAGCAGGTGCACAGGTGCATTGCCCCCGGGCCACCAATCTAATTAGCTGCCCCCCTTTGCAATGAGGAACACTGCTATGTGTATCAACTGGCCATAGATCCTCAAATTCAAGACCACTGTGTCTGTATTCTGGAGTCCTCCTGTGTGAGTGGGCTAGGAGTGGGGACTTGAGGAGAGCTGAATATCTGGGCCTTACAGAGAGTGGGTAGTTGGTTCACTAGTTAGGATGTAGAGGTTACTGTATCTTCCTCCTCTCAATCCTCCGAACACACACACACACACACACGGCCAGTCATTATTTATCCATAAATGATTTGGAAGTAAATTGATTTCTTCCTGTATTGCATCATCTCATGTACGTTGGGCCTGATTATTTCCTCATTCTCACTAGCTGTACACTGGTGGTTTAGTCGTATTTATCATTGTGTTGGGGACACTGGGGCATGGCCACTAGGTAACTCGAGGGGATGGAAGACCACGAGTGTCGATGAAGCCCCCTCGCACTAGGCTCAGGTGTCCTTGGCCCCCCCTCCCGCCTGGAGGCACACACAGCAGCTCTGCGTACTAGGCCCAAGTGTCCTTGGCCCCACCCGCCTGGAGGCACACACAGCAGTTATGTTGAGAATCTGCAACAATATGTTGCAGAGTCAGACTGCCTGAAACTAAACAAGACCGAACAGGGCAGATATGGAAGAACAATGCTGAATAAAGCAGCTTTATGTATAGTTTAACAAACGATACAGAGAACCAGGGAACTAGCTGGGAACTGGATTGGCTGGCTATATGGATACTTAGGGCAGCTTGCTATTGGTTAAGTATGCTGGGAAAAAGGATGTATAAAAGCCTGTGTAACTTCCTGCTCTGTGTACAGGATTTGAGATTCAAATCTCCCTGTACCTTTTTGAAGCTTCAAACAAACTTTTCTGCTTCTCCACCCCGTTGTGATTATTGGATGTAGCACACCGGATAATGAACCAACTCAAGCTGTTGTTCAGCCTCTTGGCACTGGGTGCCGGCAACAGCTTTTGGTGTCCCTGGGTGGGCGGAGGCTGCAATTTAGCCTTGCCCGGACCCCTCCTGGAGGTCGAGGATTGCAGCGAGAACCGACGCCCAGCGCGCACCGGTGAGTTCATCGGGGGCCTTGGAGGAGACACGATTTGATCGACCCTGGAGGGCACAACAGTGCAACGCACTCATATAGTGGAGAAGCAGTTGTGGTGGACGACGGTGAAGAACTGGTCCCTTGCAGTTGTGGACGACGGTGAAGAACTGGTCCCTTGGATAAGGTAGGAATCTTTTGAAATCCGGATTGTATGCTCTGTTGGAACCTGGGGACACCCAGAGTTACCCTGTAGGTATGGGACAGGGACAGAGCTCAGGGGTTAGGGCACAGTGTACACCCCTAGAGTGCATTCTAGCAAACTGAAAGGTATTTGGTGTGGATCCGATGACTAAGAGCCAATTAAAACGATTCTGTACAGTTGACTGGCCTCAATATCAACTAGAGCACCAGGAGTGGTGGCCACCAGGAAGGTCAATTAATTACAAAACGATCCTTCAGTTACTCCTGTTCTGTCAGAGAACAAGGAAATGGAATGAACATATGTATGCGCATTTCTTTCTGACTTTATGTACTCGACCAGATATTTTACAGCACTGTAATCTGTCTCCGACTGGTTCGGTAGCAGCTAATGTTAGTCCCCAGACCCCCACCCCCACTGTAATGGCAGAGCCGGTGTCCCCTTCGGCCCCTACACCCACACCTTGTAAGTCCCCAATGGTTGGCCTATACCCCTTAATCACCGAAACTAAAGTCGCCCGGTCTGGATCGGACAGGCGTCCGGCCACGACTATGCAGGTTTATACTCATGTGCCCTTTAATCCTGTGGATTTGGCTGCTTTCAAAGCACAGGCAGGAGAGTTTTCCACCAACCCAAGCAGATTTATATCAGTCTTTGAGGGGTGCCTCAGTAGTCACAAGCCGGACTGGGATGATTGTAACGTCCTCCTGCGAACCCTATTGTCTGAGGTTGAAAGACAACAGGCTGTGTCCAAGGCAAGGGAGGAGGCACAGAGACGATACGACCGGGATCGTATTAATGCCCTGACCCGGATGCACAAGTCCCCTGAGCAGACCCCAGGTGGGATCCGAATGATCATGGGGATATGACCCGCCTTACCTCCTATAAGGAGTTGCTTTTGCATGGACTCCGTCACTCGGCTGTCTGACATAATAATTGGGCAAAGCCATATGAAGTAATGCAGGATTTAAAAGAAAGCCCAGGGGCCTTTCTACAGCATATTCGGGACACCATTCGACAGAACACTAATGCAGGCCCCGATGACCAGGCAACTGAGTCAATTATTAAGGGAATTTTTACGAGCAGAGCAGCCCCTGATATTAAGAGAAAGTTACAAAAAAAAGAGGATTTAATGGGCATGACCATGGCACAAATCTTAGAGACTGCAAACCGAGCTTATAGTCTGAGAGAGACAGAGAAGGAGAGAAAGCAAGTGAGATTGATGGTAACAGCGGTACAGGCCGGCACTAAGAGAAGTGCCCGGGGAGGAAGGGGCCGTGGACGCGACCGTCCGGGTCCGCAGGAGAGACGAATGGGTTGCAACCAGTGTGCCCTGTGTCAACAGGAGGGACACTGCAAAAATGAGTGCCCAAAGAGGAAAGAAAAGGGGGGTGCCCCTATGATGGCGATGGCGGAGCAGGAATAAGGGTGTCAGGGGAGACGGACCACCCTAACCCGGAACCCCGAGTAAAGATGCGGGTGGGAAGCTCAGAAATAGATTTTTTAGTGGACTCTGGAGCAGCCCGAACTGCCGTAAATCAGCCTCTTCAGTTGCCAGTAGCAGATTCCCTTTCTGTGGTGGGAGCCACAGGCAGGGACACCAAGTGCCCAGTGTATGCCTCAGCGGAATGCGCTTTGGGAGACAGGACTATATCCCACAAGCTGGTATACCTCCCTGAGTGCCCAACACCTCTGCTGGGACGGGATCTGCTTTGTCGCCTCGGTGCCACCCTGCATTTTACTGAGGATGAAATAACCCTTACCTTACCCCCTGAGAATGCATGAATCATGACCCTTGCAGTTGAACCCTCAGCCATGCAAGCCCCAGAATGGAGCCCATGGGAAGACCAGGTGTACCCCCTCGTGTGGGCATCAGGGATTCCAGGAAAGGCCACCCACCAGACCCCCATTACTATTCAGCTCATACCAGGGAAAGGCCCAGTGCAAGTAAAACAGTATCTAATCAAGAGGGAAGCCAGAGAAGGTTTACAGGAAACTATAGATTGATTCCTAATGTATGGTATTCTCCGGGAATGTCAGTCAGCCTGAAACACTCCCATTCTACCCATACAGAAGCCTGATGGCACGTATCGGCTGGTACAGGACCTAAGGGCAGTCAATGAACGGGTTAAGACTCTGCACCCTCTTGTCCCTAACCTGTATACCTTATTGGCTTCTATAGGGGGACAGTATACCCATTTTTCAGTCCTTGATCTGAAAGATTCTTTCTTTACCATCCCAGTTGCCACCCCGTCACAGGAGATCTTCTCCTTCGAGTGGGAGGACCGAAAAATGGTTAAAAGCAGCTTTGCTGGACAGTGTTGGCCCAGGGATTTAAAAACTCCCCCACCCTCTTTGGCCAGGCTCTGGCCAGGGACCTAGAGGAGTGGGATAATGAGGAGGCCCTCCTTCTGCAGTATGTAGATGATTTGTTAATTGCCACTGTGGGCCAAACCCCCTGCCTTAAAGCCACCGTGAGCCTCCTGAATTTTATTGGACTCCGGAGATATCGGGTAGCACGGAGTAAGGCTCAAATCGCCCTCCCAGAGGTACGGTACCTTGGGTTTCACATACGGCAAGGGGAGCATCAGCTTTCAAGCGAAAGAAAGGAAGCTATTTGTCAAGTTCCTATTCCAAGTAATCGTAAGCGGCTCAGGGCATTTCTGGGTATGGCAGGCTTTTGCAGGATCTGGATCCCAGAGTTTGGACTGTGGACTAAACCCCTGTACGACTGTGTAAAAGGAGCAGATCATGACCCCTTCTATTGGACCCCAGAGGCTGACAGGGCATTTAAAATCCTGAAAAGAAAATTGATGGAAGCCCCAGCTCTGGGCCTGCCGGATCTCTCTAAGCCGTTTCAGTTGTAAGTACATGAACGAAGGCGGGTGGCCCTAGGAGTGCTTACGCAGCTGTTAGGAGCATGGAGACGTCCCATGGCTTATTTTTCTAAGCAATTGGATCAGGTTGCAAAGGTTTGGCCAGCATGTTTACGGGCGGTCGCAGCTACTGCCCTAGTGCTTGAGGAAGCCAAGAAGCTAACATTGGGAGGGGTTATGCAAATCTATACTCCCCATATGGTCCGAGCCTTATTGGATGCAAAGGGAGGGCTTTGGCTCACCCAGGCTTGGATTGCTCGGTACCAGGCTAAGCTGTTAGAGAACTCTGAAGTCACCTTACAGCCTTGCCCCTCCCTTAACCCAGCCACTCTCTTGCCAGAAACAGAGGAACAGAAACATGACTGTTTAGAGATCATAGATGCCCAGTACTCCAGCCGTCCAGATTTAAAGGATGTACCCCTCCCAAATGCAGATTATGAGTGGTACACTGATGGTAGCAGTACTGTAATAGATGGGCAAAGGAGGGCGGGTTATGCTGTTGTGACCCTCCACGACACCGTGGAAGCTGAAGGTTTGCCTGCTGGGACCTCTGCCCAGCTTGCCGAACTAATAGCCCTGACCCATGCACTTGAACTGTCAAAAGGAAAGCGGGTCAACATTTTTACTGATTCAAAGTATGCTTTTGGTGTGCTGCATGCTCATGCTGGCCTATGGAAGCAAAGGGGAATGCTGACAGCCCAAGGCTCCCCAGTCAAGTACGGGCCCCAAATCCTCCGGCTCCTAGAAGCCGTACAACTCCCCTCGGAAATGGTGGTGGTACACTGTAAAGCCCATCAAAGGGAGGATCAAGATGTGGCCAGAGGTAACGCCCAGGCAGATAGAGAGACTAAGCATGCTGCCACCCTGCCATCCCCTCAGACTGAGAACGCCCATATGCATGCCCTTATCCCATCAGTAGGGGAGCTTCCAACCCCTCAGTACTCTGGGGAGGAGAGACAGCTAACTGACAAACTTTGTCTCCGGGAAAAGGAGGGATGGCTCCATTCCCCAGAAGGGAAGGTCCTCCTACCAAAGGGCCTGATCCGGCCAGTGCTGCAGAAACTACATCAAACCACTCATGCTGGCAGGGAAGCACTTATCCAACTAATGTGAAAATACTTTATCACTTCCGGACTCCAACCCCTGGCTGCCCAGGTACAAGCGGACTGCTTAGTCTGTCAAAAGAATAACCCCGACCGGGACATCCTGTGCCACCAGCTGCCCTAGAACCCACTCTGGGCCCCGGACAAGTGTGGCAAATAGACTTTACTGAGTTTCCCAGGACCCAAGGGTTCAAATATCTCCTTGTCATAGTGGATCGGTTCAGCGGATGGCCAGAAGCCTTCCCATGCCGTAACTGCACTGCCAGAACAGTGGCCCTCAAGTTTGTTAAGGAGATCATTCCTCGCTTTGGACTCCCCCTGTGGATGGAATCTGACAATGGGACACATTTCACGTCAAAAATCATTCAAAGCATCTCACATACCTTACAGATCCCCTGGAAACTCCATATGCCCTGGAGGCCGCAAGCCAGTGGTGTAGTGGAGCGTACCAATCAGACCCTTAAACGGCATCTCTCAAAAGTGTGCCAAGAAGCCTCACTGCGATGGCCTGATGCTTTGCCCCTCATCCTACTCCGTATCCGCGTTCTCCCAAAGGGTAGATTAGGGCTCAGTCCCTTTGAAATTATGTTTGGAAGGGCATAGCCTATGAATGGCACCCAAATTCTGTCAGGGGAATGGGAGTTGGGTAATGGTTTTTTGTCACAGTATATGTGTTCCCTGTCTGCTGTTCTCTTGTCTCTTCACAGGTATACCAAGGATTCCCAGCCTCTCCCCTTGGACACTCCCATCCACTCCTTACAGCCCGGTGACTCTGTGCTTGTTCATACCTGGAAAGACGAGCCTCTCCAGGAAAAGTGGAAAGGACCCTATACCATCATGCTGATCTCCCACACAGCGGCAAAGATCGAGGGACACAAGAACTGGATCCATCACTCTTGTCTGAAGGCAGTACCCGCCCCCTCGTCAGCAGGACAGTGGACCATCCAACCTGCTGACTCCTCATCTAGTGACGATCTCAGGCTAACGCTACTGTTTAAAAGACACAAATAGCGGGCACCTTAATGCTAAAATGGGCCAACCCAGGTACTGGAGGCCCTGGGTTGGGAAGACTCTGGTGATAATTAATTGGGTAACATTGTTATTCTCTGTATTGTTATTTCCAAACAGTGCATATCGGGAGCATAACTCCTTTGTTTCGCTTGCACACTATGTTGTTACTTTAACAAACCAGACTGATTGCTGGGTATGTGCTCCAACTCCACTGTCCCCCAAAACGGGAATGCCCCTTGACATGCTGCCCTTGACCCTAGCAGAATTAGCCGCAACCAAAGAGCAGGAAAGAACGGACTCGCCGTTCTGGAATAAGACCTCTTTACAGCAAGCCACCTATCAGGACCAGGAGTATTCAGTTGCAGTACTCACTGAGGGAGTGTTATGTTTTACCCGAAACCAATCTGATCACTATGGGCGTCCTGTGGGAAAAAGCTCCTGTGTTATTACACAGTGGGCTGATGGGTATTGGATAAAGACCAACAGGGGAGGCCAACAGTGTGGGTGTAATGGTTCCTCCCCTTTTAGGGAAACTCTTACAAATACTCTTACCACAAAGGAAGGGTTTGGAAATATAACTTGCCGTCCAGTTAATATCTCCAATGTAGCAAGCCAATGGTGGGTTTGTAGTGGTCCCTATGGCGAGTGTAATTTGAACGGCACCCTTAGAAACGCCCCCCACTTGTACCCAATCAGGAGGATGGGATGCCCCCTTAGGGGCATATGAACTGTTTGGAAAAGCAGCCAAAGCAGCCTTAAATATCCCAGGAATCCCCTTAAGAAACAGTCCTTACTGGGCCCGACAGGGTCACTATTTTGTATGTGTCCGAAAGGCTTACAAGGTGCTGCCAGCCAACTGGACAGGTAGCTGTTATATAGCTCATGGAGTTCCTCATCTGTCAATAACTGCCACACTGCCCAAAGGAAAGATTAGAAATGCCCGAGACACCTCTGTTGAGTCACGAGAAAAGACCCTGCGGCGACTGACTACAGCATTGGAGAGCAATATGAAGAATTCCCTCACAACCAAGAAGCTTGTAGGGTGCTCTGTACTGGGAATAGCGCCACTGGTTTCCGGGCCAGCCATGGCATGCATAGGCCGCTATACTGTAAGGCTGCAAATGGTACTTGAGAAAGTGGCCTTAAAGTTAGAGGACTTGGTTAGTAATTTAGGGTCGGCAGTGGAGACAACATGACAGGCACGGAAGGCACACAGGCTTAGCAAAAGAATTTCTTAACAACAGTCACTTTACTCCTACAGCACTCAAGAGTGACAGACCTTTGAAAAATAACAAAAGTCCTGAGACACCCCCTCCCCCACTCTGAGCTCATCCCTTTTGCGAGTCTGTGGTCCATCAGCGTTTCAGGCTGGGCACATTCCCTCCTGCCCTTGCTCTTTCCAGCATTCCCTGCTTACATGGGGCAATGGTGATCCCCTGCACCGAGCAGAGCCCCACTTTGAAATAAAGCCTCCCTCTCTGTGTCATGTGCTCACCCTGAGAAACTTCATACCTACCAGTAATACTTGCCCTGCCCTTGGGGTCCCTGTGTAGAAGGACCATTGCTCCAAGGGAGTGGGCCAATAGTAGAGAGTCATTCAAAGCCGATAGCCCCAGATTATTCTTAATAATGGTCCTTCAACGAAATAATAAAAACTCTTTTCCCAGGTGGGGCAGCCGTCTGGCCTGCAGGACAATCAGCTGCCCTTGGGCCAAGCTAGACTTGTGGAGTCATGGTGCCAACATTTCCATATGCAGCATCATATAGAGGCCATCATGATACAGACAGATCCCACTCTGTCGCTGATCATTTCCCTTCTGTGTGGGAATAGCTATACTAGTATAAAGCACCTTAAGTCCAATATAACTGACTCCACGCTAGGGGGGGCTTGTACTGTTTTACCAATATAGTTTAATTTTCTAATATAGACAAGGCCTTAGTGTATGGAAAAACATGTTATTGTTTGTTATACTGTACACATTCTAGGAAGGGAAAGCTCCAGGATTTTGAGTTGTCAGTGTCTATCCCCTTGGAAGCTTCCTTTAAAAAGTAAAAGTCCTTGTAGAACATTTGGTTAGAAAAAGCTGAACTCTGCCTATGGTTTGACCCTCTGTTTAATTGCTCCTCTAGCTAACATTGTGTGATACCACCTACAGTATAATTACAGTGACCGTAAATTGGTCTTGGCACCTCCAGTGTTGCAACCATGCAAAGTCAGTCATCTGACTCTTTAATTAAGGTTTTCACTAAGATTGGTAAGAACTTTCTAATATTCCTCCTCATTTCAGAGAAAATGTATCAGATCTAAAAACTTTTACAGGGGAAAAGATCTAGGAGTGTTTTACACAACCATCCATTCTGCACACTCAGAAACAAACCAATAGGTTAACCAGGAAATAATAACAACCAAGTTTTCCAGATTTGTACCCTGAGCTTCATTCTACAATGGGAAATACTTTAAATGCATGACAATACCAGTTCATTTTATTCAACTATGCATTTCACTCTGGTTCCCATGACTCTGAGGCCATATTTTCAAAGGTATTTAGGCACCTAACACTGCAGATAGAGGTACAGTGGGATTTTCAAAAGATCTATGGGTGCAAGCCATGAAGCAACTTAGGTGCTTCAGTCTCTTAAGTCACATGTGGGGCCCAATCCCCCACCCCCTCTCTGTCCGAGCGGGAGAAAAGATTTGAAGAGGGGGTCTCCCACCTCTCAGGACTGGCAGTATTTATCCATAGTGGAACAGTCATGGTGCCGGAGAGAGAGAGAGAGTGTGAGAATGACTCTGTAGCCTGGTGGTTCATGCACCCTCCAGAAATGTGGGAGACACCTTGTTCAGATCCTTTCTCCTCCTCTGACAGAAAGGGGAGGAATTAAACCTGGGTCTCCCGTATCCCAGATGAGTGCTCTAACTACTGGGCTAGAAGTTATAAGGCCAGTAGCACCACCATCTCCTCTGGCCTTTTTGTTTGGAGCGAGGCAGGTGCCAAAGTCATTCCCACAACAAGTGGTTTAGGCACCTAAGCCATCTGCTTTCTTTTCATGTATTGCTAGAAGAAAAAGGCCCCTCCCTGCAGCCCAGGCTTAGGCACCTATCTCCTAGAGAGGGGTGGGGCTTAGCACACACCCCTCTGGTCAGCATCTCCCATTGGCTAGCTGAGGCAGGTCCCCACCTAGCGTGCTAGCTTCTGAGGAGCCTATTTCTCCACATTCAGTGTATAGGGAGTGTAAGTGCCTGACTCAGGCTTTGTGGCTCAGACTGTTGTTTCTGTGGTTGTCTAGACGCCTAAGAGTTTGGGGCTGTGACGTGCAGCTTTGCAATGTCCAAGTCCCTTCGTGGATCCCATCCAAGGTGCTTAACTCCCAATGGACACCTATCTACATCTTTAGGTGCCTAAATACTTTTATATCTGCCCCCTTGTCTTTAGTAAAAAGTTGTACTGGTTTAACTAAAATTTATTTTAACTCAGTCTTGTTAACTGCCTAATCTACACACACATCCGTTTAAACTTTGTGTATACAATGTAAGAACATATGAACAGCCATACTGAATCAGACCAAAGGTCCATCTAGCCCAGTATCCTGTCATCCAACAGTGGCCAATGCCAGGGGCCCCAGAGAGAATGAACAGAACAGTTAATAATCAAGTGATCCATCCCGTCGCCCATTCTCAGCTTAATCTGCTACTTTACAAATGAAGCTAAATTGGTATAGGCAAGTTTTTAGCTGTTTTAAATCTGTCTACATTAGGAGATCATAAGAATGGTCATACTAGTTCTGATCAATGGTCCATCTAGCCCAGTATGCTGTTTTCTGACAGTGGACTGTGCCAGACGCTTCAGAGGGAATGAACTGAACAGGGCAATTTTGCGTGATTCATTCCCTTTGTCCAGTCTCAGCTTCTGGAAGTTGGTGGTTTAGGGACACCTAGAGCATGGAGTTGCATCACTGACCATCTTGGCTAATAACCGTTGATGGACCTATCCTGCATGCACTTATCTAATTCTTTTTTGATCCCACTTATTTTTTGGCCTCTACAATATCCCATGGCAACAAGTTCCACAGTTTGACCATGTGTTGTGTGAAGAAATACATCCTTATGTTTGTTTTAAACCTGCTGTCTATTAATTTCATCAGGTGTCCTCTAGTTCTTGTGTTATATGAAGGATGTATATTATACTTCTCTATTCACTTTCTCCACACCACTCATGATTTTATAGACCTCTATCATACCCACTGTGATCTCTTGTCTAAGATACACAGTCCCCATCTTTTTAATTTCTCCTCACATGAAAGCTGTTCTATGCCCCTAATCATTTTTGTTGCCCTTCTCTGTCCCTTTTTCAATTCTAATATGTCTTGCATGCGTATTCAAGGTGTGGGTGTCCCATGGATTTATATAATGGCTTTTTGATGTTTTCTGTCTCATTATCTCTCTCTTTTCTCATGGTTCCAAACATTCTGTTCACTTTTTTGACTGCCACTTCACATTGAGCAGATGATTTCAGAGAACTATCCACAGTGACTCTAAGATCTTTATTGAGTGGCAAAAGCTAATGTAGACCCCTTCATTTTGTATGTACACTTGGGATTATTTTTTCCAATGTGCATTACTTTGCACTTAACATTGAATTTCATCTGCCATTTTGTTGCGGTCACTCAGTTTAGCAAGATCCCTTTGTAACTCTTCACAGTCAGCTTTGGACTTAACTACCTTGAGTAATTTTTTATCCTCTGAAAACTTTGCCACCTCACAGTTTACCCCTTTTTCTAGATCATTTATGAATATATTGAACAGCACTGGGCCCAGTATAGGTCTGTGGGGGACGCTGTTATTTACCTCTTTCCATTGTGAAAATTGACCATTTATTCCTACCGCTTGTTTCCTATCTTTTAACCAGTTGCTGATCCATAAGAGCACCTTTTCTCTTATATTATGATTGCTTATTTTGCTTAAGAACCTTTAGCCTTGTCAGAGGCTTTCTGAAAGTCCAAGTACACTATATCAACTGGATCCCCCTTGTCCACATACTTGTTGACCCTCTCACAGAATTCTAACAGATTGGTGAGGCATGATTTCCCTTTACAAAATCCGTGTTGACTCTTCCCCAACAAATTATGTTCATCTATGTGTCTGACAATTTTATTCTTTACTACAGCTTGCCCGGTACTGTTTTAGTTAGATTAAACTGGTGCAATTTTCCAGTGTAGCCAGTGCAAGAGACAGGATTTGAATGCTCCTGAAGTGCTAGAGAGGTGTGAAAGGCTCCTGAATATAGTTAATTTCTTTCTTGTAGATGTGACTCTAATACTGGATTACTACCTGCTAACTGCATTCAAGTGACTGCTGTGCTGTGGAGGGTAATATCTCAGACTTTATCAGCTCTGATGAGGTGCTATTACCACCTCTATGACATGAAAGGCAAATTCTCCTTCCTTATCAGTGTTTGACAGTGGATGCTTACCAAAACCCAGATTATGCTATCAGAATGAATGAGAATTAATTGAAAAAGTTTAATGACTAATGGAATCTCATCATGTAGGAGTTATTTAATTGAATAGTTACCAGTGGTAGCAGAGGAAAATGTAGTACTATTGTTGTGGTTATTCATTTGAGTGGTTTTCTCTGGCTTGAGTCCACTGTGGTGCTTTGTACAATGGGGTTTACAAACCACACACTGCCTAAGAAAGGGTTAACAAATGGCTACAGGATCAGTCTGCCCCTCCCTGCTACATCTGCAGTAGGTGGCAAGCTTGGAGGGTGGAGTTAAAAGAGGGAGAGCACAAGTCAGTTGGGGGCTGGCCGGGAAGGAGATTAGATCTCTAGGGCTCACTCTGAGAGAAAGGTCTGACTAGGCTAGCTTGAGGCCTGCTGATGGCTAGAGCCTCCCAGAGGGAAGGTAGGCCCGATGTGGGACTATTGTCTGGTTTGTCACCAGTGACCTACCTGCTGGTGCTAAGTAAGTCTGCTCGATAGGTAGTGTCCTCCCTGAAGGGGGTGACAACTGAATAAAAGATCTGTTTCCTTATGTAAGCAGAGTCAGGATGAGCTCCACCCTGACATCCGGTGGTGAGTTGTGGCAAGTTGTGGAAAAGAACTTCAAGGGCTCATCTCATTTGCATAGGCACACCCACCCCGCCTAGCATGAGCCCATAGCTGCCCAAATGGTCACTTTGGCTGCTGTGGGATCCCCAGTGTCTCTGTTATTGGGGCAGGATGAATAAATTGTTATTATCATGATTATGTGAATCAAGGATAGTGGAACTGTACTTGGCCTTTTGTTACGATGGAGGGACTCGCCATCAACTAAGAAGCACTCGCTAGGAAAGGGACATGGGTTCCAAAATGCAGTTAATTGAGAAAGGTTGGGGATAGGTATTAATACCTGGTAGTATGGGCCCTACATGCTAATTATATCCTCCCCCCTCTCTGCCCCCCTCTCCCTGTAGGATGGTAGAGCTAGTTTTGATTCTATTAAGAATCTAGTTACAGGCTGCTGAGCTGAATTCACTTTGGGCCAATAGTGTACTAGCACTGAGGTTCCCCTACTATAAGCTGTAGATCACAAAAGAGCTAAAATTACTAAGAGTTGAAATCACTGAGTGTTGTGTTAAGTTGTGGGGGAGCCTGAAAATATATTGTGGAGCACTTTGTGGAACAGCTGGAGTGGCTCATGGGATGGCTGGTAGAGTGGAGCGGAGCCCCATGGAGAGGTGGGGCAATTGGCTTCAGACCATGTAAGGTATCCCTTAACCCTCCCACCTCTGCCCAGGTTGGGAGGTAAAACTCTGCAGATAAATTTTTGAACTCTGGGGCTGCACTGACCAGGGACAGAGACTTTTGGGTTGTTGGACTTTTGGGACTTTGGGGACTTTTGGGTTGCTGGACTCAAGAACCAAAGGGAAAGGACATGGCCCATTTTGCTTGGGATGGGTTTTTGCTCATGGGTTGTGCTATGAATCCTGTTGGTGGTGTTCCTCCAACATAATGCCACATTGTTTATCTCTGTTATTAAAAGGCTTTTGCTACACTCAGACTCTGTGCTTGCCAGAGGGGAAGTACTTCCTCTTATAGGCACCCAGTGGGGGTGGTATATATTTGTCTCAGGTCACTGGGTGGGGGCTCAAGCCAGTTTTGCATTGTGTTATTGGAATGGAAACCCTAGATACTGAACCCGGCCCTTGTTGCCAACTCTGATGGGCAGAAAGTTTACACTTATAACTGATGGGGACCTGGCAGTAGTTTGTCCTGAGCTCAGAAGTGACCTGGACATACCTGGCTGTTGAATAACTTAGATTGCCTGTTCTTTTAGTTAGACACAAGCTTTTCCTCCTCCCCAAAGCGTGCACATCTATTCCAGGTTGTTGGGTGATACTGGGATTCTAGAATGGCTGTAGATACCAGCCACATTAATCAGGTTGGAAATCAAGTGGAAGGAAGTTGGAAAGAGAAAACAGTATTCAGTGTGATTATAATATCTAATGTTTTGTGAATTGCCAAGGTTAGAATTAACTGTCATATGCCATTGGAAAATGAGGATTTCTGCCTTCATATGGCATAGAGCATTTGTTTCAATCACTGGTGGTATCAGACCTAAAATTTGTCATTGGTTACTTTGATCATGGGGAAAAAGAACACAATTGTTACTGGATGGGTCAGGAGTCCAGTCTCTCCACTTTCTAAATAAACATTTTATGCAGCATCAGTTGTCTGTGGTCTTTTGCCAGGAAGACCTGTTCAGGTTTAGGGGGAGTAGGCCATCTTTCCCCACCCCCTATTCTCCAGCAGCAGCTGCGAATCAGCCAGACGCTGGCTAACAGAGCCCACACCTTCCTTGCAGGTCTTAGACAGAGCTCTCAGTGACAAAGGTCAACAGCTGAGGAATTGACTTCAGCCAAAGATTGGGCTGAGCCTGAGTGTAACGACCTTCCGAACATTGTGTCTTTGGGTAGGTGTTTTCATAACAATTAGGCCTCACTCCTTTGAGAGTAGGACCTTTAGTAACTGTTAGCCTGGCTTTTCTCAGAGCAGGATTTTTCCAGTTAAATGTCCTGTGGGTGGGTGGAAGGAGAGAGGAACTGCATGGATTTCATGGATTTGTTGTAAGTAGTAATATCTGTAGAGAGGCTATGAGATTGAGTGCATAGGGCACAAAAGTGAATGCAATGAATGCACTACAAGGTGGGTAGAAAGCTGGCTGGATTGTCGGGCTCAATGGGTAGTGATCAATGGCTCCATATCTAGTTGGCAGCCGGTATCAAGTGGAGTACCCCAAGGGTCGGTCCTGGGGCCGGTTTTGTTCAATATCTTCATAAATGATCTGGAGGATGGTGTGGATTGCACTCTTAGCAAATTTGCGGATGATACTAAACTGGGAGGAGTGGTAGATACGCTGGAGGGGAGGGATAGGATACAGAAAGACCTAGACAAATTGGAGGATTGGGCCAAAAGAAATCTGATGAGGTTCAATAAGGACAAGTGCAGAGTCCTGCACTTAGGACGGAAGAACCCAATGCACAGCTACAGACTAGGGACCGAATGGCTAGGCAGCAGTTCTGCGGAAAAGGACCTGGGGTGACAGTGGACGAGAAGCTGGATATGAGTCAGCAGTGTGCCCTTGTTGCCAAGAAGGCCAATGGCATTTTGGGATGTATAAGTAGGGGCATAGCGAGCAGATCGAGGGACGTGATCGTTCCCCTCTATTCGACATTGGTGAGGCCTCATCTGGAGTACTGTGTCCAGTTTTGGGCCCCACACTTCAAGAAGGATGTGGATAAATTGGAGAGAGTCCAGCGAAGGGCAACAAAAATGATTAGGGGACTGGAACACATGAGTTATGAGGAGAGGCTGAGGGAGCTGGGATTGTTTAGTCCGCAGAAGAGAAGAATGAGGGGGGATTTGATAGCTGCTTTCAACTACCTGAAAGGGGGTTCCAAAGAGGATGGCTCTAGACTGTTCTCAATGGTAGCAGATGACAGAACGAGGAGTAATGGTCTCAAGTTGCAGTGGGGGAGGTTTAGATTGGATATTAGGAAAAACTTTTTCACTAAGAGGGTGGTGAAACACTGGAATGCGTTACCTAGGGAGGTGGTAGAATCTCCTTCCTTAGAGGTTTTTAAGGTCAGGCTTGACAAAGCCGTGGCTGGGATGATTTAACTGGGAATTGGTCCTGATTTGAGCAGGGGGTTGGACTAGATGACCATCTGGGGTCCCTTCCAACCCTGATATTCTATGATTCTATGAAAGTGGGAGCCAGAAGATCTGAGTTCTATTCTTGTCTCTGCCATTAATTATGAACATTATTATGACAGAGCCCCAGATACTATAGTAATGGCTGCTTTAGAAATGTATACATATTCATTGATACTGCTACACTCCGAGGAGAAAGGATTTAAATATCTAGTGTAGGATTTACCCAGTATCAGGTGATAGTAAAGGCTTGTTCATTTACTTCCCAACATATGGCTATGTGCTATTGGTTCTGCATGTCCAGTCATATTTCTAGCTGTCGGTTTCCCTACAACGTTGGTGTTCCTGTGTCATGGTTGTACCTTTCCACCTCCTCAGGGCTGATTTTAGACTCATTGTAACTGCAGAAAATTAATTCCATTAACTTCTGTCAAAGGAGGGAAATAGATGAGTAAACACCTCTGTAGCAAAGCGAGACTGTAGCAAAGCGGTGCCTCTTGCTGGTTGTTTTGGGAGTTAGCTCAACTCTAAATACAGAGCACCCTCTGCTGGCTGCTGTCTCACCTGCCTTAAGGCCCCCGGGTCCCT
Organism: Lepidochelys olivacea; assembly: GCF_965140295.1. NCBI lineage: Eukaryota > Metazoa > Chordata > Testudines > Cheloniidae > Lepidochelys > Lepidochelys olivacea. The sequence goes on from NC_140412.1 coordinate 16,629,120, forward strand.
CCCAGACCCCAGTGCCCCTTTACCTCAGGGATCTGCCCCAGTAGTACACCCACTCTCTGGGTCTCCCCATCTAGGGGAACCCCCAATCCTTTATCCCCATTTTGCCTCAGTGACTATTGCCCTCATCATATAGCCCTCACTCACTGGGCCAGTCATCATTGGCAAGGGGTTAGGACCTGCTTCCTCAGCCTATTCCCAGGCTACACCTCTGTAGCCCCAGTACCTTTCCTGGCCTTTAGCAAGGCCTGCAGCCTAGGGGTTTACCAGGCTGGAGCTCCCCAGCACTGCTGTGTACTGCTTCAGGTACCTTACTACCAAGCAGCTAGCCTTCCCACTCTAGAGCTAGAACAAAACTCCTCTGTCTCCTGACCTACAGCCCTTTTATCAGGGCCAGCTGGGCCCTAACTGAGCTAGCCACACCTGTGGCTGCTTCCCCAATCAGCCTAGCTTGGCTGCTTTTAACCTGTTATCCAGGAGTGGGGCAGCCACCCCACTACAAACTCCCATACAAAATAGCTCCTGAACTCCATGTGTGTGGCTTTACTGGGAGAAACCAGGCTCAACTGAGTTGCTCAGAGTAAATATGCTGCCTTCCAGAAAGAAATCTGCAGTTGGTCTCAGATCTGCTTGTGTGTCCTTTCAAACCCCCCTATGTCAGAAAAATTCAGGCCTATTTCTATGGCTATTCAAAAGGTTCTTGGTCAGGACTGAGCTCCAATAGCTCTTCCTGTTTGGAGAGAGAAGTGGCAGACCTTCTGCACACAGCTGAATTCCACCTCTAGTGAGGAAAAATCATCAACCACATGAGTTCAAACCCTTCTTGACTTCTCATGGGCTGGGACTGTGTTATCCTTATCTTACAGATGTGCAAACTGAGGCCCAGAGAGGTTAAGTGACCTGCCCCAGATCACCTAGTAAGGCAATGGCAGAGAAAGGAATAGAATCCAGAGGTCTCTTTATCTAATAACTGGGCTACAGAAGTTGTTTCTGGAAACCTTGGGCTGAATATGTGAATCTATATTACAAGATTTCAAGAATGTCATTCTGAAGTCTAAAATGTTTGTCAGTATGAAGCGATGGAAACATCTACCAACATAGCTGAGGGCTCATTTTGCTCAGAATATCAGGTTGAATGATCACTGGATTACATGATCTGTTACCATCCATTTTTAAATTCTTAGCCATTTTTCTTTGCCATGTGACAGCAAGGCATGTATCTATGCCATGCCAAGAGTCCTAGACCATTGTGATATCTGAGGTAACTCAATCACTCAGTTGCTCAACCACAAATCTGCATGCAACAGTTTCATTGGTTGTGTGAAGGAGTCTACACAAATACTTGGCCAAACTGCCACAGTTCTTCAAAACCATTCACACCACAAACACAACAAGTACACACAATAACCCCAAACACACAGCCCCTCATTTGCCACCTGCACAAGGCAGCACAAAATCTTCCAGGACTGTCACTTTGAAGCCTAGAATGCCTGTGTCTGTGTGAAGCAATGGAAATGGCTACAAGCATGGCTGAGGGCTCTCTTTGTTTAGGATATCACCAGGTTGGATCATCACTAGGCCCTGTGAGACCCATATGCATGCTGGAGTCTAAAGGTGCAGTGGCGGTTGGACTGTGACAGTCGATTAGAAAAGGTGGAGTAACAGCTGTGTGGAGTAGCAAAGAGGTGGTTGCTCTGTGCACAGACTTTGGAGAACATGTACAAACAACAACATTGTTCATTACAGCACAGTGCATGGAAACATGCCCTGCTCCCCCCCATTTGCCTTTTTTACATGCATGACTTTATGAATGACACTCATGAGACAGCTGGGCTTTCAGGTACTAATGGATACATAAAGCTGTGTAATGTAGTAGGACGTCTGATTATGCTTAGGACTGTAGGAACTTTCATGTCAATCTTCAAGGAACAGATTTCCAAGTTTTTCATTTTTAAAAAGGTAATTGTAACAGGGTGCTCATCTCAGTGTCTCCTAGCGGCTAGGTGTGGTACTGAAATCTATTTATTTCTGTAGGTTGCTGACCTCACTAGGTAGGTCTTCAGTAGTTCAGCCCTCCAGCCAAGTCACACAGTCACAAAGGGACCCTTCCAGAGTAGCAGAGAGTACACCAAACTGTCTGCCCTCACTGAAGTTTTCATCCCTGACTCTGGACCCTTTAAATTCAGTCCTTCACTCAGCTTCTGAAGGAACCTTGTCCCCTTCACAGGGCTCAGACCACTTTGCCAGGGGGGGAATCCAGAACTGCCCACTATGCCATGTTCCAGCCAAGGGACCCTATAAACAGCAACCATGTACTGCCTCCTTTAATTAGTTGCTGCTGCATCCCCTGGGCTTCTGCCCACATGATTGCTTTACCTTTGCCTGTTAGGGTTACTATTATCAGGGCCTTGTTCTGCCAGGGCCAATAAATGCAGCCAGTCAAGCATCTTTTGATCAGAACAGAGCACCTTTCCTCACCCTTCTACTCCCAGCCAGGAAATGGCCTGCTCTGGCCCTGCAAGTTCTTTTATCTGAGCCAGCTGGCCTCTGATTGGCTGCTTCCAAGCAGCCTTTCTAGGCAGGCCAGGAGAACTCACCTATGCAGCTCCTTTCCTGGGGGCAAGGTGAGTAGTACCATAGGGGCCCATGAAGGGCCGATATACCCCGTCACAGTAATGCACAGATCATCCACACCAGAGGTTAGGAAGAACCTAGCATTCTCTTGAATTCTGTCCCTTTTGGACTATTCAGAACATGACATCTAGATTCTTTCCCTGCAGTGACAATTCTTTCCCTGAATGACAATTTTCATGTTGAGCTAGCATGTAGGTCATTTACATGTATCTGATTCTGTGACAAGTGAGTATACGTCTGATGTCTTTTAGAGGAAGTTCTAACAGGTCAATGAGACTTTACCACATTAATCAAAACATTAATTGACACTTGTGGGAGAAGCAAATTACAATCTTCCCATTAGATTTATTACTGTAGTTGTCAGATGACTTAGAGCATGACAGTTTGCCCTTGACAACTCTGGAAGGATAACAAAGAAATACTGTGTCAAAAAAACCCAAGAGCTTTTTAGTGTGTGTTCAAGAAACTCAATGTGGTTTTTATTTTAAAGATTTTTTAAAAAAATTAAGTATGACTGCAAATACTAAAAATAACCTTTTAATGTCTCTGGAGTGTTTGTCAATGTTTCTAGTGAGGACTACAAGCAAGAGGAAGAGGATTTGAGATTTGGATTCGAGATTTGGAAGCAAATGCTAATCCCAACTCTGTTGGTTTCTCTAACCTTAGAATATTTTTCCATCAGAAAATGCTGATTTGTCAAAAGCTAAATGTTTTTTACATACTGATTTGTACTGAAATTTGATTTAGAATAAAAATTGGAATAGGTAGCATTCCAATATGATCAAAAGGCTCCATTTTGATCTTTTCTGAATGGAACATTTTGACTTCCTGTTTCAAAACAACTTTTTGTTTCAGTTTTTTATTTTATACTATATAATTGAAGTAGAGAACAAAACACAGCTTGTTGAATGACCTGTAATTTTGGGGGAGGATATCATTTGCAGGAAATCTTGAAAGTTTTTGTTCTCGTTCCATTTTGGAATGGAAAAATATTCAAAATCATGGAATTTCCCACAAAATAGAATATCCCATTCCTGCCTGGTTTTAGTCACAATCCCTGGCAGTGCCACAAAAGGTAATCAAAGGCTAAGAGGCACTGAACATTTTATTAAAATCTAAAGAAAAGAAAATCTCACTTCCCTTACTCGCCAAACACCAACACTTTACGGTTAATTGTCCTGTCTTGAAACGTACACAGATAAGAGATAAGCTGATGTAATTTATCTTTTATACATTTTTTTACTCTTGCTCTTTTAATATGTTAAGAGGGTCACAAAAATGTCCCTATGAATAAGGGAGTCACCAATCTGAAAATGTTGAAACCAGTGCACTAAAGAAATTAATAGGTGTCCAGCCTGTGTCGTGGGAGGTAAAAATCTTTAGGTGAGGGTGAAGGAACCTCTCATTTGAAATGTATAGGACTCTCATTTGACTTACAGATTTAACATATTAGATCTTGAATGAGTACTGAAGATTTGCTCTGTACCAATTTACAGGAACAGAGCCCAGACTTGATAAATTAATTCGTTCTTTATGCAGACAAGCAGATAAAGGCTTGCTGCAATGGTTTGAGTTCAACACTGCATCCCAAATGCTGGTGCAAATCAAGGGGAAAATTCTCAGCAAATGTGGGTATTATATTCTGAAAATGGCTGTCCTTTACTTCCATGCTCCAGGGATCCATCCAATGTTTGTGACAAACAAAGCCTTTGCTGGGAATAATTAATCCGTTAATTATATTTGAATGTGTTCACGCATTACCAATCAAGTGATTAATTTAATCCTTAAGAGGGACTAGGAGGGATCTGACTTTTTTTCTTTGATCTTTCTGTCAGGCAGGGCATCTGTCTCCCTGAAAATCTCAGAGCATGTACAGTATACATAAAACAGGTGAAGCTCTGTGCTATGCAGGAAGTCAGACTAGAAAATCTAGATGGTCCCTTCTGGCCTTAATATCTATTAATCAAATTAGGAGGGCAAACTCCACAACTCTGTGGGGACCAGGCTTAGAAATGGGCAAGATCTATTGGGTCTCTGGATCAGTCCCCTAGCAAGAGCACAATATAGTCCCCCAGATACAGGACGTGTTAGATACTAACATGTTGCTTTAGCCTTCTGTAGAGTTTTAAATACATTTAGTGCTGAGGTGGGGTTCCAGCCTGACATCTCCAGGGACTGGAGATCTTAGGCCAGGTAAGTCATGGACAATAGCACTGCAATAGCTTCCATTGCACCATCTCAAATCCCATCTCCCCAAAACTCACCTTTCCATCTTTCTCACTGATTAATGTATCCAGACACTTGCGACGTCCTGCTGATTCTTTCCACTTCCAAATGGTCTCCACTGATAAAACCTTTATCTGTGCACTGCCTCCTCCGTCCTTGACTGTGCAGGGAGAGGGGCACTCTGCCTCTCCCCTCCTTAATCTGTGTAACTGCTGCTGCCTAAGGCCTCAGTTCTACAATTAAGACTGCAGTTATACCACCAATGCCCACAGACCAGCTGGTACTTCTGCTCTTTGCTCTTTGACAGTAGGGACTACTAGAGTCTAGGCAAGTTGCTCATACAAAATGGTAACTGTGCATGCAGAACGAACCATTGCAAATATGAAAGATGTTGATTGCCACGCAGAATGGTGAGTGTGCACACTCAGTTTACACGGAATTAAAACAAATATCTTGTGGGGGGGGTGGATTGCTTTAAATTCCAGTTTTGTCACCTTTTTTTAAACAAAATCATGTCATTTATGTGAAACCTCTTTGCGACGGTGAAGGTCCAAAATCCCAATAATATGTATGCAAGATCTTGACCACAGTCTCTGTTAAGATCACATAGGCCCAAATTCCACGGCTTGGTCTGAGGCATAAGGCCTAGTTAACAATGGACAATACATGGCTAAAGAAAGCTAGAATAAGCAGGAGACAACCTTCCTTGTTTCAACTATACATAAAATATGCTAAAGCAGCATAACTCCAGGCAGAGAGCAGTAATTGGGAGGTTTATCAGGAGTATAGGCACATACTCACTGAAAGAAGCCTTAAAGTCTGCTCCCTGGTGCAGGAAGAAATAATGGTACATACTCCCCGAATGCTGAACGGGTTCAGGGAGAGGCCTAACATGATAGCATGAGTTATGGCATCCTCCCTCGTGGATGCCAGTCCTAGTTCACAGAAACGCAGTGGTAATCCACACACAATTGTCATTGCTGTATACTGTTTACTGTTCTTTTTGCTTTAAACACTCCAGGAATGTACCCGTGGGCCAACCTGTCTGGAAAGAGCCACCATCATTTCTATGGACCTGAAATCAGGATTTAACTTACACATTGCAAAAGAAGAATTTTAAGAACTAACACCTGTGTATTACCAAACATGTTAACCTGAGCCATGGGCGGAGCCATGATGTAATCTTTTAGACTATTGGCTTATTGTGCTAATTTGTCTTGCTGCTAAAACCTATCCAGGGGCTCGGGAACTCGCACCCCGTCACTTCTCTCCGCCCATTGGCACCCTATATAATCTATTGTAATCAACTGTTTAGCAGTGTCTCACTGAGCTTAATAAGCGAAGTGACACTCCGCCAGCGCTGTGCTTAATAAACCCTCGTGCTTAACTCTACACGGTGTTGAACTTTTGTTCCTTCAGATGGGTTCCCCCCAGGGTGCCACATGGAACTGGAGTACCACTGAGACCTCTGACCCACCAGCCTGGGCTCCCTCTCACACTGCGCTGCTGTGACAAGCTGCAAAGCCCTCAAGCCTGCACTTTCACCAGCATTCACACAGGTAGGGACACACGCAGCTGCAGTTAAATGCAGGCTCTCTAACCACCAGCTGCCCAGCCTGGGACCCCAGAGGAGTACCATTCTGCCCTGGTCAAATCTGGTCAGTATATAAGTTTAATACCTGGTCCACGTCTCCCTCAATATGAAGAGAACAATGCACACTGGTGGTAACCAAGCAGAGATTTTCCCCATGCTCTCCAGTCAAAGCTCACTGGTTTGGATTAAAACATAAAATAAATTTATTAACTACAAAAAGATAGATTTTAAGTGATTATAAGGGATAGCAAACAGATCAAAGCAGGTTACCTAGAAAATAAACAAAGTGCAAACTAAGCTTAATATACTAGATAGATAGGGTGAGAATCTGCTATTCATATCCAAACTGATGGTACAGGCAGACTTGTAGATTCTTAAGGCACAAGTTGCATTAGTTTTACAGCTTGGGTTCTTCATACACAGGCTAAAAATCTATTTAGCCTGGGTCCAGCATTTCTACCAGTTCAGTCTTCGTTCGTCAGGTGTTTCCAGGAGTCATCTTGTGTGGGAAGTGAAGAACCTCAGATGATGTCACTCCCTGCCTTATCTAGCTTTAGAATATGGCGGGAACCCTTTGTTTCAAAGCTTGGTTCTCAGATCAATTTGTGGAAAAATACTGATATCCCAAGATGGAGTCCAGAAACATGTGGCCTGGTCACATGTCCTTGTAGACTCATAGCAGCCATTACTTACAGGCTGTCTGGAGTGTTCTCAGGAAGGCTCACCCAGTTGGGGGATAAGCTTCTCCTAAGGCCTATTGTTCTTTCTAATGGCCCATTACCCTGAATAGACCCTTTAGAACCACCTATTTAGACTAGTGGGTGTTACCCCAGGTGTGACTACATGTGAAATACAGATACATAGTCAATATTCATAACTTCAGATAAAAAATGATACATACAAATAGGATAATTACATTCAGCAAATCATAACTTTTCCAAAGACACCTCACATGACCCGTCTTGTACAAAACGCATCATAATTATGCCATGATCATATCATAATAATATCACTGTGAATAGTATGGGGTGCAGTGTCACACTCTTATTATTAACAGGCGCCTGACTGTCACACAAAATATCATCTCCCTGAAACTGAGCTTTCTGGAATATATAAGACTCAGGATACATTTCCTCCAGCCTTGTAATGGAATAAGCTATGCAATTAGTTCAGTGAACAGTGGCTTTTTTAATAGCTCAGCATATTTAGTTGCTGAATAAACAGAAGTCTTTATTTTTACTGCCCTACAGGGCGCAATGGTCCATGCTCTGATAGCAGTGGATTTCAGTATTAACATCTCACTATTTTATGACTGCATCCAAGTCTGGCCAACACCAGCTATGTTCAGCACAGATCCCCACTGCTAATTCAGAGTCCAAATCTGTGAGATGAAAGCGTGCAATCACTTTATTTTAATGGAAGCCCCACACTTTTAAATACAGCTTCCCAGTTTTGCCTAGTTGTATTTACATGAAGTACAGTCTCAACAACCGGCTCTTCACATACTGGCGAGTCTGTCTTACCACCTGCACTGTGCATTAAAAATGTACAGCTCTCGGTTACAAGCGGTTTATCCCATGTCCCTTAGGACATCTTGCATGATCTTTTCAGCTGTACATTCATTCAGTGTACCAAGTGTCTCTCTTCTGATTATCGACAGCTGGAAGATCTAATTAATACCTTAAAACTAGACCATGGACCAAGAAAATTAAAAGCAACAAAATTAAAGAAATTAATGCAACATTAAGCTTGAAACATCAAGCAGTCAAAAGTCAGGGGATGCTGAAAGTTAGGCCAATAAGGTTAACTCATTCCCATTGCACATGTCTAATATGTTCTATTATTCATAGAATATAAGCTATTGTTAATATATACCATTAAAGTGATAAGATGTGCAACATGGCTGAATTTATGTGGAAGAAGCCCTCTTCACTATAGGAACTTCCTGATTTTATGCACTTGTCATATCATCCTTGAATTAATACTAGCTTTTAAAAAAATTAATTTGAAAGATAGCTTAAACTCGAACAATACCATGGAATAAGTAACAGCCGGTTATCTGCCTAGTGCTTGACATCCAGAAGAAACAGAAAAGAAGCCATTGAAACTAGCTATGGACTGTGCCAAGGCTTCAAATGCCATCTCTAAAAACTAATTAAATCGTGGCATATGGAGCCCCTGGCACAATTGTTCCAATAAAAATGAAGGACAAGAAAAAAATAATTTGCTGTATTTAAAAAAATAACTTATAGAGCAAAACTCCTTGGTCTCATGCTGTTTGCAAGCTGTTGATATAAAGCATAGAAGGGAGTTTCCTAATTTAGCATCTTGGACTATCTTCCAAGGACTATCAATGTTTTTAGAAGCTATACAAAGAAAAAGAAAGTGCTACTGTCCAGGACAACAGAACAGGAATTGCTTTTGTCAGCCTCCAGTGAGTACCAGGAAACTACTCACAAAAATTAAAAGTAAAGAAGACATTCCTTTTTTGGAGTCTTAACGTCTATGGTAATATCCTGGCCTCATTGATATCAATGGGAGCTTTGTTATTGATTTCACTGGAGCCAGGATTTCAAACCTAGGCCCTAATTCAGAAGTCATCCATATTCAGGAAGGGTGCTCAAGTACCTTCTTAATGTTAAGCATGCGCTTAACTACCATTCACTTCAAATCAGGGCTTGAATACTGGAAATATTACCTTCTGACACTTTTAATTAACAGTACATAAGACTGTTTGTTATATATGTAATTTTTATGCTATAAAAATAGTTAAAGTTATGAGATTATCCATATCTATGAGATGAATCATATATAGCAAATGGAAGATGGGGAAGTTGACAGTAATTAAAATAAATTAGACGTTAGGTACGTTAGCAAATTGATAAGGGAAGCTAAAGGACACAAGGAGAAATGTATGCCCAGCAGAGTTAGGCAATAAGGAGTTTTTTCAAGTATATTTGGAACAAATGAAATTGTCAATAATGCAGAAAAGGCAGAGGTATTCAATAAATATTTCTGTTCTATATTCAGGGAAAAAGCCAGATGACTTAGTTACATCATATGATGATGACTGATGATGATAATACACTTTCTATTCCAACAGTAATTAAGGAGGATGTTAAACAGCAGCTACTAAAGCCAGACATTTTAAAACCAGCAGATCCAGATAACTTGCATCCAAGAGTTTAAAAAGAGCTGGCAGAAGAGCTCTCTGGACCATTAATGTTGATTTTTCAATTAGTCTTGGAGCAGTGGGGACATTCCAGAGGACTGGAAGAAAGCTAATGTAGTGCCAATATTTTTAAACGGTAAATGAGATGACCCAGGTAATCATGGGCCTGTCAGCCTGGTATCGATACCAGGCATAATAATGGAAGAGCTGACACAGGACTCGATTAATAAAGAAGTAGAGGAGGGTAATGCAATTCATGCCAGTCAAAATTGGTTTATACAAAATAGATCTTGTCAAACTAACTTGATATCTTTGAGATAACAAGTTTGTTCAATAAAGGTAATAGTTAGGGCCCTGTGAAAATCACAATTTCATGGATTGCATAGAAATTGTGAAATTAGCCCAATACCACGATTTTTCGAACACCAGTCAGTCAAAAGCAGGCATTCACATGTGCTGGTCTCATGCTTTATGTCTTCATGCTGGAGCATCAGTTCAGGGGGGCAACTCAGCTTGGAACCCATGTTATGAGCCACACCAAGCACAAGCCTAGTATGCATGGATGCCTACTTCTGCCTCCCCGCTGAGGCCACAGCTGCTCACATTCCAAGCAGCGGTAGCAGCACTGACTACTGCCCCTCACATAAAAGCAGCTGCGGAGTACACCTCTCCCTCCCCAAAACACCCTGCTGCTCTGACATGACACTGCCATGGTTCCTGCTTCTGCCTCCCCAGTGTTGGAAAAATTGCAGCACTTAAGGCGGGTGGGGTGGGGAAGGGAGCACTCAGCAGCTGGTTTGAGGCAAAGGAATGCAGCAGTGACCTTTCACTGACTACATTCCATGCATACGTTGTTAAATTCAATACTTTATCCATGACACTGCAGTGAATTTTCTAAAACAAATCTGTGAATTTCACAGCGCCTTAGTAATAGAGTTGTAACATACTTGGACTTCTGTAAGGCATTTGACTTGCTAACACGTCATTTTGATCAACAAACTAGAATGGTACAAAATTAACATGACCCACATTATAAATGGTTTTAAAATCCAGCTGATAGGTCTTAAAATGTAACTAAATGGGGAGACATCATAAAGTGGGTGTGTTTCTAGTGGAGTCCTGCAGGGATCAGATCTTGGTCATAAGCTATTTAAAGTTTTCATTAGTGATCTTGAAGAAAACATAAAATCATCACTGACAAAGTTTGCAGATGACACAGAAATTGGACGGGGGTGGTAAATAATGAAGAGGACACATCACCGATACAGAGCAACCTGGATGCAAGCAGAAAAATGAACTTTCATACAGCCAAATATAAATGCATGCATCTAGGAACAAGAAGCGTGGGCCATGGAGGCTCTCTACTGTGAATTGTTTAAATCAAGATTGGAAGTTTTTCTAAAAGATCTGCTGTAGTGCAAACAGCAATGAATCCAGGGTAGTCCTATGGCCTGTGTTATACAGGAGGTCAGACTAGATGGCCGTAGTGCTCCCTTCTGACTTTATAATTGATGAAATCTCAGGACTAACCCAGGGATCAGAAAATACCATCTCCTTGCGTTAAAACACAAGGTGGTGGTGAAACTCCAGCAACACAGCCACAGAGCTAGGACTGAAATTTGATAGAATTCTAATTACTGTAAATTATCATATTACCCAGACAAATACAAAATCCGTATCCCAAGTTCAGTACATCACAGCCAACCATGCAATCTGTGTTGGGACAAGGCCAGCTGACTATAGAAAAGTAGTGGGAGATAGATATATTAGCTCTAGGCTAAACAAATCCCTGGTACCAGGTTAAGTGAAATGGAAGCTGCTCCAGGTCAATTAAGACACCTGGGGCCAATTAAGAACTTTCCAGAAGGCAGGGAGAATGCTAGGTTGATTGGGACCCTGAAGCCAATCAGGGGCTGGCTGAAACTAGTTAAACGCCTCCCAGTCAGTCAGTCAGGTGGGTGTGCATGTCAGGAGCTGTGGGAGGAAGTTGTGCTGTTGGAGAGGCTGAGTAGTACACACCATATCAGGCACAAGGAAGGAGGCCCTGAGGTAAGGGTGAAGTGGAGCTTGAGGAAGTGAGGGCTGCTGTGGAGAAAGTAGCCCAGGGAATTGTACATGTCATGTTTCTAAAAGGTCAGCTACCATAGCTGATGCTATTAGGGTCCCTGGGCTGAAGTCCAGAGTAGAGGGTGGGCCTGGGCTCTCCCCCCCCAACACACCTTTGCCCCCTGATTAATCACTGAGACTGGGAAAGGAACAGAGACTGTGCAAGGAAGGATAACTTCTCCTCACCTCCCTTGCTGGCTTATGATGAAAATGGCTCAGTAGACTGTGACCCCTGTCTCTAGAGAAAGAAGGGTTATGTGGAGGGTCACAGTGAGCCTCTGAGGCTAGTGAAACGCGAGACCCATGGAGGCAAGGACAGAGTTTTGTCACAAATCCAATTGGGGGACACAATGTAACTGAGAGCAAAAAGGTCCATTCTGGCCTTAAAATAAATTTCAGATATAAAATTGAACTGCTTGTGAACAATCTTCAGACCCAGAATTATTTGAAGAAATTCTTTGGTGAATAATTCTGAACAATGGATACATTTAAACAAATCATAAGTAGCTCATGGACAATACGTGAACAGGGAAAGAGTCTGCATTCACTGTATAAATTATTTCCTACAAACTATTTGCTCAGCTCGATGTAAAAATATAATTAGTATTTCACTGCAATGCCTTTGAAACCATTTGACATCTTCCAGCCAATGTATTCCTCAAGCAAAAACAGAGCTGTCTCACAGACAGTCACCTGACGCGTCTTCGCTCCTGATATCCATCAAAGTGACTAGCACCCGCATACTACATTCTGTAGTTGTAACATCTACTTACATAATATTAATGCAGAAACTAGACTTATCTTAGGGGATGCCTGAGTCTGAGGTCTCCATGGGAGTAGGAAGCTGAGACCTTTCTCTTTGCATAGTGACAGGGGCTGGGCTTGCCAGGTTCATGCTCCTCTCTCACTGTGGATGAAACGAGTTTACTACCTCTGCAGCTGGTGCCATATGAGCTGAGTTTCATGAGATGACTAGGTTGCTAGCTATCAGATGTGGTGTTCTTCAGTTTCTATCCATCTCCATATTCTGGTGGCTTTTAAATAGAGATGGTTGTCATCCGTTTATGATGTGGGCTGGTCTTTATTCCCTGCAACCTGATTCTCCCACCAGAGGGTATAAGTGATTCCTCTTGAAGTCCATGGGCTCAGGGGTAGGCTCTTATGTTGCTGGTCAGGCAATCCCCCTTGCTCCCCTGCAGGGTTTGCCCACATTGCTGGAGCCTAAACAGCAGAGAGTGCAGCTGCTGCTAAGCTTCTACTCCCCATCCCACCAGGTGGGTAGGGAGTGGCAGGCCCAGGCAAGGAAATGGCACCCTGTCCCCCCATCAACATGCCAGCTTGCAACCCAGAGCCAGCCCGGAGGAAGCACCTGCAGAAAGCTGGTATAGCTTACTTCCCCACGGGAGCAAGAGTGCAGCATGAGATAGTTTCCCCTGGGGTCAGCATATAGTGCCTGCCCTACTCCTGGGGCAGCACTGGTATGTTCTGCCTCTTCCTCTGGCTGGATTGCCAGGTGAGAGAGCTGCTTCCACCCTGAGGAGGGAGAATGAGGAGCCTGGAGGTCAAGGCTTCCATCTCATACTAAAGAGTCCCCTGAGCTATCGAGTCTCCCAAGGGAACTCTCTCATAGTTCACCCACCTCTGGTGTTAGAACCCAGTGACCATGGCACAGGGCAGCTCCTCCTGGAGCTGGATTGGTGGCCTTGTAGGGATTGCGGTCTGTAACTCTTGCTTACCAGCCACCACAAAGCCCTTCCCAGGGGTCCTCACCACCGCTCCAAGGGCTTGGAGCCCATTCCATAGGGTGTAAAATGAAAACACAGGCAATTGAGGAGAGTAATCTCGAGGTGATAATTACATGTATCTGGGATAGGAAGCTGTAAAGGAGCACACATAATATCATGTGGTAGGAGTCACATCATGGAGACTTTCTTCTCCACGTACAGAGTGTGACAGAGGCTTTTACCTCCCCTTAGCCTGCCTGCCAGTAAAATCCAGGTATGTAAGTCAGCCTCCACTATTTAGAGCTCGGGCCTTTGCCAAGGAGGAAATGCTGTACTGTGGTGAGGAGAAACAAAAGCACAGTTTGAAATAATGTCTGATTTAGATGAGAGACTGCAGCCTTATGCTGTGATCGCCTCGAATCGTGACTTCTCAGCTCCCACCAGGGAAAGCCGGCTGTGGAGCTGGGATTCAGTAGATGGTGCTTTTCCCTCTGAGTCATGGCGCCAGAGCGTGCGGGCAGTGCTGTCTTTCTGAGACCTATCTATGGATGAAAAGTGCTATGTAGGAGTTTAAATAAAAGATGATTATTTCGACGAAATGGTTGGAATATCTAACTCAGGGAACAGCCCCTGGGGTACCTTATTAAAGAAGCCATAATGAATGTGGCCATCTCTGGCCAGGGTGAATAACTTGAAATGATTAGAGTCAGAGACAGTGGTGCACCCACAGGATGATTATTTTCTCTGATAATGTCCTTTGAATCCTGGTGTCAGCCGTAAAAGTCTTTTAATAAATCTTTTCACTATAATCCATTAAAAACATAGCTGCATCTCGTGGTCTTCAAGCATGGATCTCTAGTGTCTATGCCTTAATGTAGCCCTGGCCTTGCTCCCTTTAAAGGAGAAAGAAACAAGGACCCCTCTTAAAGGGGCCTACAGATGATCCGAGCAGGATCTTATTATGACTTTCTTACCGAAAATATGAGAATGAAATCTCTTTGGGGATTAATTTCATTAATTAGAATCATAGAACCATAGGGCTAGAAGGGTCATTTTGTCTAATCCCCTGCCAAGATGCAAGAATGAAACAATACATACTCTGTGTGTATATGTGGAATATACCTGGGGGACATGAAGAATAAGAAACAAATGTCAGGAATGGACGCTTACACTTTATGATACCTGAACAGCTTCAGTCAGCGGGAAATCAAGATGTTTCCAAACTCTGGATGAGGAGCAATGCATTGAAATGTGAACTGCGCAACTGCCAGTGTAGTGCAAAGAGAGCACACTGAGAAGGTGTCAGTGTTGTTATAATGGTCCACTACAGACTATAAGCCTGTAGACTTGAATGAAACATGCTCAGTAGGTACCTGTGTTTTAAAAGCATTTTGATCCAGCAATTCTACATTCATTGCGCACAGCTTAGCAAATATTACTTCCAGAAACTTCCAGGTCCAGAACAGGGTGTGGTAGTTACGAGACAAGCCCTGTTGTTGGTCAGAGGCTGTATAGACATTTTCACTGTGTGTAACCTTGGAGATGCCAACTTTCTATTTGCAGAAAACCAAACACCCTTTCCCCACCCTGCCCCTTTTCTGAGGCCACGCCCCTGCTCACTCCATACCCCTCCCTCCAACACTCGCTCTCCCCCACCCTAGCTCACTTGCTCATTTTCAGCAGTCTGGATCAAGGGGTTGGGATGTAGAAGGGAGGCCTCTGGGCTGAGGCAGAGGGCTGGGGGTGTGGGAGGAGGTACGGGCTCTGGGCTGGGCATGTGGGTTCCAGGATGGGGCCAGAAATTAGCTGTTCAGGGTGCAGGAGAGGGATCCAGGTTGGGCCAGGGGGTTGAGGTGCAGGGGAGTGAGGGCTCTGGGGTGGGGCCAGGGTTTAGGGTGCAGGAGGGGGCTCTGGGCTGGGGCAGAGGTTTAGGGGTTCAGAGTGCGGGCTCCAGGTGGTGCTTACCTCAAGCAGCTCCCAAGAAGCTGCCGGCATCTCCCTCCAGTTCCTAAGTGAGGGCGTGACCACGTGGCTCTCTGCGTTGCCTGCGCCTGCAGGCACCACCCCCTCAGCTCCCATTGGCCATGGTTCCTGGCCAATGGGAGCAGCTGAGCTGGCGCTGGGGATGGGGGCAGCGTGAAGAGCCCCATGGCCATCCCTCTGCCTAGGAGCCAGAGGGAGATGCCAGCAGTTTCCCAGGGGTAACGCGGAGCCGGGTAGGGAGCCTGCCTGCACCGCTGACCAGACTTTTAACAGCCCAGTCTCAGTCCTGACCGGAGCCGCCAGGGTCCCTTTTCGTCCGGATGGTCCAGTTGAAAACTGGACGCCTGGCAGCCTTATGTAACCTACCTGGCAGGTCCTGCACAGTCACCCTTTGAGAGCTGAGCCAGTCAGTGAGCAAGGGCTATAAATAGATGAGTTAAAACAGTGCTGTGGACGCAAGGATTGATTAATACAGGAAAGATTTGTGTTTGCTGGGTACCAATGCCTGTACCATTTTGGATACAGGTGAGTTCTAGTCCAGCTTTCTTTACTAAGGAAGCCCTTCTTTAGGGTAACGTTTGGTCCATTGTCGTGTGTGTTACTGACCTAGAGGGAGACCTGGGGTGTGGGACGGGGTAGGGGGGAGCATCTGTTTCCCCGAGAGGTTGCAGGGCCTGTGGAACTTATCTTTAGTTATGAGATCATTGCTGCAAGCTCCGATTCAGTCAGAGAGAGAGAGAAGGGGGCAGCACTTAGTGAGATGAGGTTTGTGAATTCTTGCTTGACTTAGCTGGGCTTATGGGGAGAAGACGGTGCCCAGTAGAGCAAGAGTCTTGTAAAGATCCAGGAAACAGATATTTTATATGCTGATCCCAATCCCTCTACCACTTCGGATACAGGCTCCTGACCCCTATTTCCTCAAGGGTTGAAAGGACCAGCGAGCTACTGACCCAAGGGCTGGAATGCTGCTGGCCAGGGCTGCCACAACAGGGGCGGCCTAGGACATCCCCCTTTTGAAAGTGGACGGGCCTGGCCCGTCCACCTTTCACCATGGGCCTGGCCCCCTGCCCCTCCTCTTCCCCCTGAGACCCCACCCCGAAGCCAGGCCGGAAGCTGGAGCCCGGCCCAGGTAAGAGCTGCCCAGGCAGCTGTGGGGAGCTGTGGACCCTCCACCTGACCCGAGGGGGCGGGGGCCGAGAGCAGTACCCGGCCCGTGTCCCTGCCCCACAGACTCCTCATGAAGGGCAGATGGAGGGTCCACAGTTCCCCACAGCTGCCCGGGTGGCTCTTACCATGGCCCAGCTGCAGCTCTTCGGTCCCCAAAGCCCTGCCCCCTGGCCACATTATGCACACTGAGCAATCATCTCTGCGAGAAGAGCAGAGGGGACGTGTTTTGATGTGTGTTGTAAAGTACAGAAAATGTTATGCTGGAAACTTATATTTGCATATACTCAGAGGTAAAAGTGGGCCGGTATGGCTTACCAGTAAGAAGTGGCTGCCAGTACCAGCCCGTACACAGCCAACATTTAAAATCACTGCCCCTTTTGCCACCCTCCCCCCAGGGCCGGCAAAAGGGGCAGCTGCCCTGGAGCTCGGCGATTAAAAGGGGCAGTTGCCCTGGGCCCTTTAAATCGCTGCAGGAGCCCCAGGCAGCATGGAAGAGCTGGCTGGGGGAGGCTGACCCCCAAAGCCCTGCCCCTTCTGGAGGCCCAGAGCCGGCCCTCGTACCAGTAAGTCTTTTATATTACTTTCACCCCTGGATATATATAACAGAAACAGAAGGGGGAAGTCTGTATAAGGAACACCAGTAGATTTACTGCCTAATAGCTTTTGTTTAAAAGTTGTTCATAGTATTCCAAACCCTATTTACAATGTTTTATGCTACTTGCAATGTGATTGTGTACATTATGTATCTGTTTTACTAAAAGCAGGTGTATGGTACTCCCTCTGAAAACAACAGGGAGCTAATAATATCTGTTGGCCAGGAGTTCATGTACAGTAGCCCTGAGATTTAACTCTGTGTTAAGCTGTGATGGAGTGGGAATTTTCATAATATTTTATATAAATGTTGTGCATGCCTCAGTTTCCGCTATGTGGTGCATGGTTACCTAGGTGGTGGGAAAAGGTTGTTTACTATTTGCAGAGACCCAGAGATTCTGGATGTGACTGATGACTAGCTGCCTGGGCCCCATGCCCATGGAGAGTCCAAGAAGACAATGGCCATTCCAATTGCCCGGACATTTGGCACCTACCAACTAACCACCAGGGATGGCCCACCTGCCTTAGGAAGTCAGCCACTGTGACCATCTGGAGGACAAAGGACTGAGGAGGAGGCAGGTGAGTTGTTAAGTGTGGGCTGCTGGAAGTAGGAGAGGCTCCTGGTCTGGGACTAAGGAGGGATCAGAGGGCTCTGGGTTGGGGACTGACCGAGATGGATTATGCTGTAACCTTCTGTTCTCTGTGTTAACTAAGGACTTTCTACACTGTGTTCCAGACATCTAATTAACCCTTGTGTTTTACAACGCTGGCTGAGAGTCACTCCAATTTAAGGAAGTTGAGGGTGCATTGTGCCCTTTGGGTGTAAGTGCCTCACAGGTGTCCAACTCGGGTAGACTCACTGAAGGGAACTCCTGGTGTGAACCAGGGGTCCTGAAGGCTCCAAGGTTCAGTCCCAGGAGGTGGTGAAACCAAGTGGCTGATCCTACTGAAAGAATGTGATCCCAAAGGGGCTGGCATAATGAGGGGGTCCTCCCTAAGACAGTTCCAGAGTTGTTCAAGTGCACCGGCCCAGTGGATCCATGACACGCTTTCTGAAAAGTCCTGAAAGAAGAACTCTGGCCTGTGCTCTAGCAAAGAGTTAATCTGAGCTGCAGGAAGAAGGGGAGTGTGATAGTCACACAGAATATTGGAGTTCAGTCTCCAGGCCATTCGATCACTGGCCCCACGCAGGCCCTGTCAACAAAGGGGCCACTTGTGCTGGTGGTCTTGTAACATGGACACCTGCTCATGAGAAACTGGACAGACACCAACTCATTTAATCTGAAGCATCGAACAACTCACTAGTTAGGGCAGGAACAAGAACTGTCTGACTCATGTGCATAACCTGCCTCATTCAAGACCCCATCTCTGCCATATGCTGGTAAAGCCAAGGCCGCACATGAGTTTGCAAAGTGCTCTTGGGTTTTTTCAGGTGAAAGGTCCCTTATAAATTATCTTCCCAATAATGGCAGAACAGCACATGCAGGGTTATGGCACTGACACAAATGATTGACACAAATCACCTATTCGACATTGGTGAGGCCTCATCTGGAGTACTGTGTCCAGTTTTGGGCCCCACACTTCAAGAAGGATGTGGATAAATTGGAGAGAGTCCAGCGAAGGGCAACAAAAATGATTAGGGGACTGGAACACATGAGTTATGAGGAGAGGCTGAGGGAGCTGGGATTGTTTAGTCCGCAGAAGAGAAGAATGAGGGGGGATTTGATAGCTGCTTTCAACTACCTGAAAGGGGGTTCCAAAGAGGATGGCTCTAGACTGTTCTCAATGGTAGCAGATGACAGAACGAGGAGTAATGGTCTCAAGTTGCAGTGGGGGAGGTTTAGATTGGATATTAGGAAAAACTTTTTCACTAAGAGGGTGGTGAAACACTGGAATGCGTTACCTAGGGAGGTGGTAGAATCTCCTTCCTTAGAGGTTTTTAAGGTCAGGCTTGACAAAGCCCTGGCTGGGATGATTTAACTGGGAATTGGTCCTGCTTTGAGCAGGGGGTTGGACTAGATGACCTTCTGGGGTCCCTTCCAACCCTGATATTCTATGATTCTATGATTCTATGATTGTGGCCAGCTTCCAACAGGGATTATAAAGAATCAAAATTTTATAAGGGTGTTCCTAAAACAGTGACTTATTTCATCAAGACAAAGTGGGTGAGGTAATATCTTTTATTGTACCAACTTCTTATTTTATAGATACAGTATTATAAAACTCTCTTTAGCCGAGTCTCCTCTTCTCAAAAATGAGTATTTCATGTAATTTAGATGAGAACACCCTACCTACCACAGCTGATGGAGTCTGGTGTTTATATTTGTACTAGAAATGTTTCAAAAATGGTACTGTATTTAACATGGCAAGGTATGTTCCTATGTATTGCTTGTCTCTGGTGGAGACAGTAGGTCTAGGATATGCCCTTTGGGACACAGTAGGAAACACATACTTGTGATTACTCAACCAGCCACTGAGTGTCATCTTTGCTCCACTGTCCTGGCTGAAAGGGCACCTGTAAAACAGAAAAAACGGTTTTGACCCTTAGAGAAAGCTTGGATATAACAACTGCCAGGTGTTAGGAATGTAGTTGTGGCTGTGTCGGTCCCAGGATATTAGAGAGACCAGCAGGAGTCCAGAAAAAGTCATGAGTTAGGCACATTCCTAGCTGCAAGTCAGATGGCTCTAACTCCACCACCTTGACCATCTACGGCACAGCCTCTCTGACCTGCAGATTACCCCCGACACACGATAGGCATCCAAACCTGAACCGTTGAGAACATGCTATTCCTGGATATTTAAAGGGCTAAATTAATCTCTGATGTGACTCCATTAACATCAATGGTGTTACATTAGGGCTGGATTTGACACAAGAGCTGACAGAGCTGGTATGAAACCAGATGGTCTTATTTCCCCTCCCCCACACCTGCTTATTTAACTGCTGCCTCAGACACAGTAGTTGGTCCATTTCTTCCCCCAGTAATTGATTCAATATGTTAATTACCATGTAAAGGTATTCCAGCTATGCTAATTTAGAGTGCTTTGGTTCACGGCCCTTTGTGCTTGCAGCTGACACAGTCTCAGACAGCATTACTGTCTTATTTTCCAACGAATGCTGACCTATTTTCTCGAGCTTTTCTCTGCCAAGGCCAGATCATAGGCCATACTGGGCTATTGATTTTTTCAGGCAGAATTCCCATTAAACTCAGTGGCACAACAGGGCCCTGGAGAGCTGTGGAGCACCCCATGAATATCGCATTGACTTGAGTGGGAATTTGCATGCTTAGCACCTCTCACATTTTGGCCACATCACCTTCCGATACAGGAAGGTAAATGACCACATGCCTACATTCAATACTACAAGTAGTCCCATTGACTCCAATGCCTTCTCTGGAACTACTCAAATGCTTACGTACCTTCCTGAATTGGGGCTTCAGTAAACAGAGGTTTCCCCCAGGATTTTAGATCAAGCAAGAGTGCTGGGATGTGGACTTACTGTGATTGGCTGATGTGGATTAGATTCTTACATTGTTTAATTTGACAATGCCTTAAGCCGGAGTGCTCCCAGGAAAGAAACAGAAAGATCTCCAAAGGCTTTGTGTGGACTTTCCCATCTTGTAGGGTGCTAGAGCACAGGTTGCAGCCTGAACCCAAACATCTACACTGCAGTTAAACAGTCCCTTAGCCCAAGCCCCACGAGCCTGAGTCGGCTGGCATGGGCCAGCCTTGGGTGTTTTAATTGCAGTGTAGACATACTTTGAGTACCTTGAGTGTCTCTTTAAAGCATCCCAGTTACCTCCCACTCTCTCTAGAACAGCCTTGTGTCTTTTACCCTTCAGACAACAGTACTAGTATGAAGAAGCCACACTGTATGTAAGGGTCCAAATAACCATGTTTACAAAATATATAAAAGATGCAAACCTGGTGAGAAATTGGGCAGTGTTTTACAGTGTTATTTAGGTTTCAGAGTAGCATCCGTGTTAGTCTGTATTCGCAAAAAGAAAAGGAGTACTTGTGGCACCTTAGCGACTAACCAATTTATTTGAGCATAAGCTTTCGTGAGCTACAGCTCACTTCATCGGATGCATTCAGTGGAAAATACAGTGAGGAGATTTATATACACACAGAACATGAAAAAATGGGTGTTTATCATGCACACTGTAAGGAGAGTGATCACTTAAGATAAGCTATTACCAGCAGGAGAGTGGGGTGGGGTGGGGAGAACTATCATTTTGTAGTGATAATCAAGGTGGGCCATTTCTAGCAGTTAACAAAAACGTCTGAGAAACAGTGGGGGAGGGGGGCGGATTAAACAGGGGGAAATAGTTTTACTTTGTGTAATGACTCAACCGCTCCCAGTCTCTATTCAAGCCTAAGTTAATTGTATCCAATTTGCAAATTAATTCCAATTCAGCAGTTTCTCTTGGAGTCTGTTTTTGAAGTCTTATTGTTGAAGAATTGCCACCTTTACAATCATAGAATATCAGGGTTGGAAGGGACCTCAGGAGGTCATCTAGTCCAACCCCCTGCTCAAAGCAGGACCAATCCCCAATTAAATCATAGAATCATAGAATATCAGGGTTGGAAGGGACCTCAGGAGGTCATCTAGTCCAACCCCCTGCTCAAAGCAGGACCAATCCCCAATTAAATCATAGAATCATAGAATCATAGAATATCAGGGTTGGAAGGGACCCCAGAAGGTCATCTAGTCCAACCCCCTGCTCGAAGCAGGACCAATTCCCAGTTAAATCATCCCAGCCAGGGCTTTGTCAAGCCTGACCTGAAAAACTTCTAAGGAAGGAGATTCTACCACCTCCCTAGATAACGCATTCCAGTGTTTCACCACTCTCCTAGTGAAAAAGTTTTTCCTAATATCCAACCTAAACCTCCCCCACTGCAATTTGAGACCATTACTCCTTGTCCTGTCCTCTTCTACCACTGAGAATAGTCTAGAACCATCCTCTTTGGAACCACCTCTCAGGTAGTTGAAAGCAGCTATCAAATCCCCCCTCATTCTTCTCTTCTGCAGACTAAACCATCCCAGTTCCCTCAGCCTCTCCTCATAAGTCATGTGTTCCAGTCCCCTAATCAATTTTGTTGCCCTCCGCTGGACTCTTTCCAATTTATCCACATTCTTCTTGTAGTGCGGGGCCCAAAACTGGACACAGTACTCCAGATGAGGCCTCACCAATGTCGAATAGAGGGGAATGATCACGTCCCTCGATCTGCTGGCTATGCCCCTACTTATACATCCCAAAATGCCATTGGCCTTCTTGGCAACAAGGGCACACTGTTGACTCATATCCAGCTTCTCGTCCACTGTCACCCCTAGGTCCTTTTCCGCAGAACTGCTGCCTAGCCATTCGGTCCCTAGTCTGTAGCGGTGCATTGGGTTCTTCCGTCCTAAGTGCAGGACCCTGCACTTATCCTTGTTGAACCTCATCAGATTTCTTTTGGCCCAATCCTCCAATTTGTCTAGGTCCCTCTGTATCCTATCCCTGTCCTCAGCATATCTACCACTCCTCTTAGTTTAGTATCATCCGGAAATTTGCTGAAAGTGCAATCCACACCATCCTCCAGATCATTTATGAAGATATTGAACAAAACCGGCCCCAGGACCGACCCTTGGGGCACTACACTTGATACTGTCTGCCAACTAGACATGGAGCCATTGATCACTACCCATTGAGCCCGACAATCTAGCCAACTTTCTACCCACCTTATAGTGCATTCATCCAGCCCATACTTCTTTAACTTGCTGACAAGAATACTGGGGGAGACCATGTCAAAAGCTTTGCTAAAGTCAAGAAACAATACAGCCACTGCTTTCCCTTCATCCACAGAACCAGTAACCTCATCATAGAAGGTGATTAGATTAGTCAGGCATGACCTTCCCTTGGTGAATCCATGCTGACTGTTCCTGATCACTTTCCTCTCATGTAAGTGCTTCAGGATTGATTCCTTGAGGACCTGCTCCATAATTTTTCCATGATTTTCTTTAGGTTATTTAGGAGTCTGTAACTCATTTAAACACCAACCAAGAACCAATATATATGTTTTACACTGATTGTCCTTCATCACCATAATATCTGAGAACCTCATCAGTCGCTGGATGTATTGGCAAAAAGAAAAGGAGTACTTGTGGCACCTTAGAGACTAACCAATTTATTAGAGCATAAGCTTTCGTGAGCTACAGCTCACTTCCTCAGATGCATATCGTGGAAACTGCAGCAGGCTTCATATATACACAGAGAATATGAAAAATACCTCCTCCCACCCCACTGTCCTGCTGGTAATAGCTTATCTAAAGTGATCATCAGGTGGGCCATTTCCAGCACAAATCCAGGTTTTCTCACCCTCCACCCCCCCACACAAATTCACTCTCCTGCTGGTGATAGCCCATCCAAAGTGACAACTCTTTACACAATGTGCATGACAATCAAGTTGGGCTATTTCCTGCTCCTCAGACAGAGACAAACACCTACAAGATCTCTGTCAAGCTTTCTTACAACTACAATACCCACCTGCAGAAGTAAAGAAACAGATTGATAGAGCCAGAAGAGTTCCCAGAAGTTACCTACTACAGGACAGGCCTAACAAAGAAAATAACAGAACGCCACTAGCCGTCACCTTCAGCCCCCAACTAAAACCCCTCCAACGCATTATTAAGGATCTACAACCTATCCTAAAGGATGACCCAACACTCTCACAAATCTTGGGAGACAGGCCAGTCCTTGCCTACAGACAGCCCCGCAACCTGAAGCAAATACTCACCAACAACCACATACCACACAACAGAACCACTAACCCAGGAACTTATCCTTGCAACAAAGCCCGTTGCCAATTGTGCCCACATATCTATTCAGGGGACACCATCACAGGGCCTAATAACATCAGCCACACTATCAGAGGCTCGTTCACCTGCACATCCACCAATGTGATATATGCCAGCAATGCCCCTCTGCCATATACATTGGTCAAACTGGACAGTCTCTACGTAAAAGAATAAATGGACACAAATCAGATGTCAAGAATTATAACATTCATAAACCAGTCGGAGAACACTTCAATCTCTCTGGTCACGCAATCACAGACATGAAGGTCGCTATCTTAAAACAAAAAAACTTCAAATCCAGACTCCAGCGAGAAACTGCTGAATTGGAATTCATTTGCAAATTGGATACTATTAATTTAGGCTTAAATAGAGACTGGGAGTGGCTAAGTCATTATGCAAGGTAGCCTGTTTCCTCTTGTTTTTTCCTCCCCCCCCCCCCCAGATGTTCTGGTTTAACTTGGATTTAAACTTGAAGAGTGGTCAGTTTGGATGAGCTATTACCAGCAGGAGAGTGAATTTGTGTGTGTATGGGGGTGGGGGGGATGTGAGAAAACCTGGATTTGTGCAGGAAATAGCCCAACTTGATTGTCATGCACATTGTGTAAAGAGTTGTCACTTTGGATGGGCTATCACCAGCAGGAGAGTGAATTTGTGTGGGGGGGTGGAGGGTGAGAAAACCTGGATTTGTGCTGGAAATGGCCCACCTGATGATCACTTTAGATAAGCTATTACCAGCAGGACAGTGGGGTGGGAGGAGGTATTGTTTCATATTCTCTGTGTATATATAAAGCCTGCTGCAGTTTCCACGATATGCATCTGAGGAAGTGAGCTGTAGCTCACGAAAGCTTATGCTCTAATAAATTGGTTAGTCTCTAAGGTGCCACAAGTACTCCTTTTCTTTTTGCGAATACAGACTAACACGGCTGTTACTCTGAAACCTGGATGTACTGGGTTTTTTTTGTGTTTACCAGGCTTTCCACTGCATTTTCCTTGCTTTAAAGTACCACAATGGACATGGGCAGCTCTCTCACATACACTAATATCTTCCTTTCATCCCTTGATGATATTTGCCAAGTTACAGATACTCTCCTGGGTGTTGCTGGGTTAAGGAATATTGATATGGAGGAATTGAAAACATGGAGTGCTGAAGGACCAGGAAATACAGAAAGAATTAATATTGTTATACTGAAAGGTGCTACTGGGCTGCCATCAGGTGAATCCAAACACAGAGTTCATCTGAGCCACTGGGTGTGTGGAGCACTCTTTCAGGCACAACGGAAGGAGCAATCAAGCCCCTTTATGTGGTAAAAAAAGCTGCAGATAATGGTAGCAGCTACCCAAAGCAATAGCCTTCATGGCATGCCTGAGCTAACTCAGATTAAAATGGATTTTCCTTGTTGCAAAGGCAAGTTCTAAGACATTGGTGGGAGCTGCTTGTATGTCTGCACTGCGGTTGGAAGGTGTGATTGCAGCACATGTAGATGGACATAGCTGAGCTACTTAGCTCTAGTTAGATCAAGCTTGAGTAATAATAACAGTGAAACCCTTGGCAGCACAGGCTAGCTAGACGCACCCAACACCCTAGGTACATACTCAAGCAACTAGCCAGAGCTGCCACGACTTCGCTGCTATTGTTCCTCAAGTTAGCTTCAATGTAGCTAGATCGACACTAGCTCAGGTATGTCTACATATATTGCAATCACACCTCCTGACAGCAGTGAAGATAAACCCTGTGTGTGCTGGAGGCAGAAAGCCAAGAGAAGCAGCTGTGAATGTGACCCTGAGAGGAAGCAGAGGGACAGAGCTTCTGGGGCACTGAGGATGCTGAAAAGGCAGATTTAGGGATTTCTGACCAGGGAAACTGCTTGCTCTTGGTTGTTGCTACTATATTCAGGAAACAGAATTTCCAGGGTTTTGGGGGAAGAGGGTTGTAAATAAGATTACACTGAGAATACATTTGACTTGTACCATCAATTTCTTTTCCTAATGGGAACAACCCTACAAGGCCCCAAAGGTTGCACAGAGAAGAGTTTCTGAGCTCAGGGGCTCCCCTGGCCATACACCTCCTGAACACCCATCAGCAAGTGCGCGGCCACTGCCCATGCCCACAGGAAGGGGGAACCTAGGGGCTGGCCCTCTGGCTCTGCAGGGGCAATCCTCCTGCCTGCGCCTTCCAGCCAGGCTGGCAGCTCCGGGCAGCATTGCCCATCTCCCGCCTGGCTGGTCAGGGGCTCTAGCCCCCAGCTCACCCACACTCCCCCCCGCTCTGGCAGCCAAAGCCCACCAGCTTGTAGCACTAAGAAGTTGACCCCCTGACCACAGCACCCTGGGCGGTCGCCCACCTTGCCCACCTGTAAGGCTGGCCCTAGCTCAGGCCAAAGGGGCAACAATATGCATTCAAAACATGCATATTCTAGAGAAAAAGCACATGTGCGAGTGTGCGTGGGCTGTCTTGTCACCAGTTGACCATCTTCCATATACTGCCATCACAGGAAGTTTTACTTTGTATATATGTGTGTCTGGAGTGAGAACCCATACATGGCATTCTGCAGCCATGGAGATAAGACATTTTTGTCTCTCTTATTTTAGAATCAGTCAGAAATACAGAAACCTTCAAAATTTTTGTAACCCAGCATCCACAGAGCTGGGTTTTCTATGTAATGTCAATGGATAGATGGCTTGTGTCACTGTGAGAACTATAGCAGGATTACTAAATACAATCCCACTTCTTAATTATGATACTGAACAAAAGTAAATACTAGTTCTTTTCAAATCATAAATACCATACAGACATGTTGGATTTTCTTTTGTTTGGATTCAAGCTAACTTATGTTGTATGTATTTTTCCCTTATTCTTAACTTCACTTGAGTTGGCAAGAATTTCTTTGCTCATGTATTTGCTGTAATTGTTCTCATGCAGCAGAGATAGAAATCATTAGGTTTATGTTTGTAAAAATACTGAAGTGAAGCAGTTTTAACCCCATGAGCCAAAAGCTTGGATTTCATGACAGTGCCCTAATGAAAAGTGCATTAGCATGTCCAGCAAGAGCTTTGAATTTATAGGCACCAAGGTCCAGATCCTCAATGGTATTTAACGAGGAGTCCGGTGGCACCTTAAAGACTAATAGACATATTTGGGCATAAGCTTTCATGGGTAAAAAACCCCACTTCTTCCGATGCATGGAGTGAAAATTACAACTGCAGGCATAAATATACTGACACATGAAGAGAAGGTAGTTATTTTACAAGTGGAGAACCAGTGCTGAAAAGGCCAGTGGTATTTAGGCCTCAACTCCCATTAAAATCAGTGGGAGTTCGATGCTTAAATACCATTGAGGATCTTGGCCCAAAGGACTACAAGAAAAAGTACAAATCCTTCTCGTTGTCTTATCAATAGAAATAGTGAGAGGGTATTTTTCAGAAGTTCAGTGGTTTATATTCTATAGAGTCAAATCCTGCTCCCACTGAAATCAGAATTTCTCTAGAGACTTAACTGAAACCAGTACCAGGCTACTAATGAGCCTGATCTGAAAGCACATCAAAGTCAGTGAGAGTCTTTCCATTGAGTTACATGCTTTGAACCTGATCCAAAGCCCATGGATCTCTCTGGTAAAAATAGAACTGGCTATAATTTGGCTATCAACGTTTGAGAGGAACTTTTGAATGCATGGAAGGAACAGCAGGAGGAAGGGGATTAGGAGTAAATGAGACTTGGATGCCTACATCATTCAGGTATCAGAGGGGTAGCCGTGTTCGTCTGGATCTGTAAAAGCGGCAGAGAGTCCTGTGGCACCTTATAGACTAACAGACTTATTGGAGCATAAGCTTTTGTGGGTAAATACCCACTTCATCAGATGCATGTAGTGGAAATTTCCAGAGGTAGGTATGCTCCAATATGTCTGTTAGTCTATAAGGTGCCACAGGACTCTTTGCCACTTTTACATCATTCAGAAATTTCCTAAGGGGCTTTTCCCCTTCATTTGGGAACTGATGAACTGGTATCATAAGCAATAGTCTGTCCTTGCTCAGCGCACAAATTTGCCTTGGATGTCAGTGGGAGTTTTGAGCATCTATCATAGGTAGGTGCAGCGTATCCAGTATTTTCTTACCAAGAGTCTGATCCAAAGGCCATTGAAGTCAATGGAAAGACTCCTGCTGATTTCAGTGCATTTTGGATTAGGCCCTAGGCCTGTTAATGTTTATATATGTCATGTATTACCTTAGCTGTATCATAAAAACTCAAGTTAACACACTGTGGCCTATTATTCAGGTTTGCCCTGGAGAACGTCAAATGGAGGATGATTTACAAGCCATTCACTGTCACTTACACTGCAGTCAATAGTCTCAGACATTTGTGAAAAGAAAAGGAGCACTTGTGGCACCTTAGAGACTAACCAATTTATTTGAGCATAAGCTTTCGTGAGCTACAGCTCACTTCATCGGATGCATCCTGCATGCTGTGTATATAATGTCTTCTGCAGTTTCCACGGTATGCATCCGATGAAGTGGGCTGTAGCTCACGAAAGCTTATGCTCAAATAAATTGGTTAGTCTCTAAGGTGCCACAAGTACTCCTTTTCTTTTTGCGAATACAGACTAACACGGCTGTTACTCTGAAACCAGACATTTGTGAGAGTCACAAACACTTTGGGACAGCATGGTTCCAGTCCATTCTTGCTAATGGCACTGTAGATGCACTTTGCACCCATTCTACATAAAAAATGTTGTAGTTGTCCTATTCAAGTCATTTGTCAGTTTCTGCTTTGCCTTTCAAGTGTTTCAAAAGCACAGGATATAAGATCAGCAGAGGGTCAGGTTTTAGTCAGACAAATTTGTGAGCTATATTTATTCTTTTTTTTTTTTCAAAAGAAACCCCTAACTACACTAAAGGCCACTTTCTACTCAGGTTTATCCCTGACATTAATGGGGTCACATGGGGTGGGAAGCCAGGGAACAATTAGACCCTAAGATGCTTCATGCAAAAATCAGACTTTGATCCCTGAATCCCCAGATGTGTATTTTTCAAAATGTCTTTTTATTATTGGTGCACTTAAAAAGAGAACAGAAACATCTTTACGTTCCACACAGTGGCAGCAAGATAAAAACAAGAACAGTCTGCAAGTTAATATGGCAAATAAGTCTATTGTTTTTTTGTTGAAATACAATACTGGTGTCCACGTCTTACAGATATCTTTTTTTTAGTGTTGTGTGGTAGGCAAGGTGCTTCAGGGAACTGGATCTCTTCCCCCTTCCCCAAAGATATTTTGTTGAAGGTTTATGTGATAGGGTGTACCAGACCCTTTGAGGACCTTCAGAAGACTCTGCGGTCCTGCCACACCCAGTCCCAGAGAGGAGCAGAAAAGAAGTCCTCCAAGTGGCCTAGAGTGGTTGCAGGACAACTGCCAATGAGGGAGGCCACAGGGAGCTGCCAATCAGGGCCCAGAGTGGAGAATCAGCCTTAACACCCTTTATGTAGACCGGAACTTCTGGACCATAGGGGATGATTGATGACCATCTGTGTTTACTGCACTGGAAAAGTGCATGATGCCAGGATTGTCTGATAAACAGACATCTACGTTCCTAAGCAGGCTGGAGCACTAATCACAACGTATGATGTCACAAACAATTAGTTACTGTCCCACCTGTTATTGTGGGGGACCCTGCATACCCCCTTTTGCCTTGACTTATGAAACCATACCCAGATCAGTGAGGCCCTGGCAAAAGAAGGTTTAATTACACTCCCAGTAGGGGTAGCATGGGGGTTGAATGGGCATTTGGCAGTTGGAAATCCTGTTGGCAATGTCTACAGACCTGTCTGGATTCCAATATGATAATGCTGTCCTCAGTACTGTGGCTTTCTGTGCTGTTCACAATCTCTGTGAAGCCAGAGGTGAGCCACCCACCCCTGAATGGGCTTATGCAGTGAGGGGCTGCTGAACCAGTCCACTCATCCAGAAAGAGCACCTGCCACAGGTGAAGCTGGATATACCCAGGCAACAGAAATCAGGGATACTCTGTGCTCCCACATTATGGACTTGCATGGCCAATGGAAAAGGAAGAATAGTGCCTTTCTGAATGTGCTTGTGTGTCGGGGGGGAGGAAAAAGGGGTTGTTGATTGCTTGGGGGCTGTGTCTGCAGTGCAAAATGATAAGGCTTGAACCCTGGGTTCCACCTTGACTCAGGCTTGGACCCTCCACCCTCGCAAGATCCTAGAACTCTGGGTCTAAGAGATTTGTGTATAGATGGAAGTGAGGTGTAGGGCTTGAGTCTGAGTCTGGTGGCAATGTAGACATATTCTATATGGCTAAACCTCTAGTTGGATTTGAAAATCACAACCAGGGGAAGGGGCATTTTGAAAATCACCTAAGTAGGTCCCAAAAGTCAATGGGCTCATGCTCTTACACATGCCCATTTATAAATTCTGGCCTAAGTGACTTGCCCAGTGCCACATTGTAAGGGTAGTGGGATTAGAACTCAGGAATTCCAGGTTCCAAGCCCTAGGCTCAATCCATTACACTTGCAGTCAATGCAGTTTGCAGCTACTCTACTTCAGCATCATTATGCTGCAGATGGAAACTATGAAGCACAACTGAAGCAATTAGGACTAGCTCAAGTTTCTCTGACTTGCATATAAATGTGCAATGTGTCCCATTAAGGGTTTTACATTAATGCTCATGCAGTTTCATGATTAGAACAATTTATTGTGCAGACATTCCACTTTTAATGAATAGGGGTGGTTATAAAGAATGAAGGCTTAACAGGGAGAGAGATGGAAATATTTTTTAAAAAAAGTCTAGTACAGTCAAATGAGCTGCTCTGAGAGTATCTTTAAACTGCCCTGCCACTTACCTCCGTGATGAATTGCTGGGAGCACCATATCTAGGCCCAGAATTATTTTAGACTCTGATGGCTCAGTCCCTTGAGGCCTTATGCTAAGTTATGGGCAGTGGTTCGGAGGCTGTCTATGCTGTGATAAAGTACCCGCAGGGCCAAATCTCAGAGTCCAGGTTAATTGACTTGGGCTCAGGCTGCGGGGCTAACAATAGCAATGTAGATGATCCTGCTCAAGCTGGAGCCTGGGCTCTGAGACCCTCTCCCTCCTTGCCAGCTCTCAGAGCCTGGGCTCCAGCCCAGGCAGGCATGTCCACACTGCTATTTTTATGCCCTGCAAGCCCAAGTCATTTGACCCTGGCTCTGAGACTTGGCACCATGGGTCTCAAAAGCACTGCCCCTAACTTGACTGCAGGGTTTTCTTTGCTGTGTAGACACCCAAGGAGGCTGGACCAACTAGTGCTTGAGCTTAAAGCCATTTCACTTGTGAGTTCATGATGGCCTCAGAGGACTAAGAGCACCCATTCAGCAAAGGGAGTAAGTCACAGAAGAATCATAGAATATCAGGGTTGTAAGAGACCTCAGGTGGTCATCTAGTCCAACCCTCTGCTCCAAGGCAGGACCAACCCCAACTAAATCAAAAGTCCTATTGAAGTTAGTGGGATTTAAGCATGTGCTTCCGTGATCTGCTGAACTGGCATCCAAAATCTCATTTTGCTCTACAGCAAAACATCTGGGCTTGGGATTTGGCTTCCCGTCTAGTCCAGAAAGGCAAAGATTTTATCCTGGAGGGGGTCATAGGGTAATTTAAACAACCTCAGTCTGAGATAACATGGAGTTAAAGAGCTTCAAAGAAAATGATTTTAAAGATGACCCACAAATATCTTTTAAAATGAACTAAATATATATTTTAGCTGCAGAATGTCCCAAGTGGTCAAGGACATGAGGGAGCATCCAGCATCTACATGGGGTTAAAGTTACCCACTGGCTTTCATTTCAAGTCCTATAAGAGCTTCAGACAGCTAACCCCTGCTTCACTTGATGTCCCAGCATGCATCAAGATTTTTTATAAGTATTGTAGATCCCAAAGACCTAAATTGTTATGGCTCACCAGATTCTCTGGTCTATCAAGGCTGCTGTCTGCGCTCAGCAGCCTTAAAGCCATTTGAACTGGCCAGTGGAGATTTCTTCCTTTTTTAATGAACCCTCTGATAGCATAGGGCAGCCATAATGGTTCCCATGCCACTCACCCAGAGTAGGGGTGCAGACAGAGAAAAGAGGCATGGCCAGGGCAAACCTATGCCCTCAGTGTTCTCTGGCTGTGAGAATGGTCCTTTGGGGCCATAGGAAGTCGAGCAGAAGGTAGTGCAGCCCACAGGTTGTTCTACTTTATGCTGCAGGATGGCCCAGGAGCCGGATGGGCTCCAAAATCAGGGGCCTGCAAGAAAATCGGGGGCTAAAGGAAATCAGATCTTC
Organism: Lepidochelys olivacea; assembly: GCF_965140295.1. NCBI lineage: Eukaryota > Metazoa > Chordata > Testudines > Cheloniidae > Lepidochelys > Lepidochelys olivacea. Next base: position 16,661,456 of record NC_140412.1, read on the forward strand.
AAAAGTGCACCATATACTTAAAAATAAAGCAAGCAAACAAAAACCTGGCCAATTCCTTGACTGTTGCGGCTATGGAGCCCCCTGGATCATGGTGCTGGCCTAGAGGCAATGTCATAGCATAGCGCATGCAGTGACCACAGCCCCCAAAGAATGTGGAGTCCCAGCTGTGGGGGATGTGAAGGGGGGGGGAGGTTGATTTTAAAATCCTTCATATCAATTTGATCAAATCAATAAATGTCAAATCCCTCCCCCAGGTATATCTCCTCTCCCTTTCAGCAGCAGATATTCAGCAGCCAAAAGATGTATTTAGTTCATTTAAAAATATTTAAGTCCCGCCCCTTACCCCTTAACTATATAGGAAAGCTGTATTTTTCCCATACCCTTCATAAAGAAAGAAGAACAAGGAATCAACAGCAGCTGTTCAGTACAGCGGTATGTGATCACTGCATTGAATCGGCTGCAGCAAAGAAATTAAACTAATAATTTTATTGTAATAAAATAGTGGATGCGGGATGAGGAAGGATCATTGGCTACTGCAGCTGTACCCAATGCAGTACCATTAACAGGAGCTCTGGAGAGATTCCTGAACAGCCCTTGCCGCTAATAGTGCTTTGAAGAATGGAAAACAATGAAGAAACAAGGGCTTCTTGTTCCTCCTCCGCTGAGCGTGGATACTGAAGAGCTGCTACCTGTAGTGCAGTGCCATCTAATGGAAACTTTGTATAACTGCAATGTGACCTCAAGCAAACTCAAAAGGAGGCTAGGTAGGGGCTTTGGAATCCCATAGGAGCCCTAGTATTGTCTGAAACTTGGTCTACCCTTAAAACTTACACCAGGGTCGCTTTGTCAGTCAGGAGTATGAAAAGCCACACCCCCTGCTTGACACAGCTTTGCTGACAATACCCCCATCCCGTAGATGTAGCTATGCTGACAGAGGCAGGCTTATGGTGTAATATAAGAGGCACTTACACAGATGTGGGACCGTCGTCTTTGTCAGAAAAACAGCAGGCTGCCTCTTCCGCCACTTCATTGTCAGAAAGCTTTGCCAGAAAGCTTTACACCTGGAAATAGTTAAAAAGCAAGCCTGGAAAGGAAGATGTTAGCTCTTGGTAATCGGAGCTCTGCTACTTAAGCTTTCTGTACTGAAGATTCAACTGAAAAGTCGAGGCGCTCATCGCCACAGTGTGATAAAAATGTGCTAAGATGGCAGTGGAGGCTCAGGACATGGAAAAACATGCTAAAACAAGGGCTTGGGTACACTGGAGTATAGAACCAACTGTGCCCTGAACATTTCAGAAGCCAAAAGGGGGAAGTTCATCTTCAGCTGATGGCTATTGTAGAAAATAAGATTCCCCTTCCTGCTGAATCAGTGTGTCAAGGATGATGCTGTATAAGATGAAAGACCAGGCTGGGGGGGGGGCGGGGAAATAAGTGGTGGTACTCCCTCAAACTTCACCCACAACCCAAGCTCTGGTCACAAACAAAGCTCCATCCTCTCTCGTCGGCAAAATGAGATGGCACTCACAGCAAATTGAACAGATGTTCATCATGGTTGTCCCGGTCCTTTGATCAGCAGTTAATGAAAGTGATGTTTAACTTGGTATACACTGCGGAGGTAATGTCCCATTCAAATGAATGGAGGGATTTCACTCTGCTCTGAGCTGAGTTTCAGACTGTCTGCAGACTCCGTCAGGTGTCACTGTATCAGTTTACATTTCAGTGATGTTTTAAAATTCATCTGCACAGCTGTAAAGGTTAGATTTTATTTTTTAGGGAATGAAAGTCTAGCTTCTGAAGCCCCAAGATGGAAGCCCTCTAGGAGAAAGCACCTGCTTGCCACTCTTTGCCGTGGATTATCTTAACCTAGCCCTGCAAAAGAGCCTTCCAGAGTCTGCAAAACACCTGCACCAGTTCTGCTGCCAGAGGTACTGTGATCGTTAGAGCTGATTGAAAAATGCCCATAAGAATTTTTTTAAATGTCCCACAGTTTTTTTGAAATCTGAAAATTCCAGTTTTTGAAAATTCAAAAAATTCTTTCCAGCATATTTATATGTACACACAAAGTTGAGGGTCTCAGTTTGTATTTTTTATTGAAAAACCAGAAAAAATCAGAGCAGAAAGAAAATTGTTTTTGGCCAAAAAGCCATTTTCGGGGATGGCGGGGGGGATGATTTGGTAGAAAAAATTTCTCAAGCATCTCTAGTAATTGTTGCTCATATTAATTCTCATTTTCAGTGTAGCCTATGGGCAGCAACAGTCTCGGGCAGGATATGCTACAGAGGGTGGCTCCTGCCTTTTTAAAACTTCCCTCCCACGACACAGAGTCCTAGCTGGACTACACCGATGTGAATCCTTCAGCTCTGCTAAGGAGGAAAACATTGAAAGCCTGACATTTTAAGGGTATGTCTACACTGCAACATAAGCCCAAGGCCAGTGGGACTTGAGCCCACTGGCTCAGTGTTTGTAAACCTGGGCTTGAGTATCCACACTGAATATTGATTCCAGACTTATTATTTCAGAATCTGGGTCTCTCCGGTGTCTACACTGCATTGCACAGACCAGAGTCAAACCAGCCTATCCCAGGTTTCCTAGCACCCTCGCCAGCTGTAGCTGCTCTAGTTCCGTGTGCTGCAGTGTGGGAAAACTTGACTGTCTGCGCCACACACTCTGCAGAATGCATTGGTTGGCTGAGACATCTTTTGGGTCTGCATGCTCCCGGCAACCAGAGACAGCAACATGGGGGAGTCACGATATGAAGAACTTGTCTTGCTTGGGCTTTCACTCCTGTGTTAGGAAATGGGCAGAGCATCCATGAGATACTGGTGGACATTTCAGCAGCATTTTCTGACATACTGAAGTCCTGGAGGAAGAGGAGGACAATGATACAGACATGGCAGACTCGCATTGGCTGATGCAGCTCACAACTCTCGGTATATCCACTGATGCCCCCTATGTAGACCGGCAATTTGGGAGCACGGCCGCAGGCATGGACTGGTGGGATCATGTCGTCATGAGACCAGCACTGGGGTGACCAGCACTGGGTCCAGAACTTTCAGAAGAAGAACACTACATTTCTATTCTGGAGCTCTGTGAGCAGCTTTCCCTGACCCTCCAGTGTCATGACACACCCATGAAGGTGGTCCACAAGCAGGTTGCTGTAACCATCTGGAAGCTGGTTACTCCAGACTGCTACAGATCGGTTGCTAACCATTTTGCTGTTGGGAAGTCAACTGAGTAAGGTGGTGGTGGAGGTATCTGAGGCAGGCAGGCAGACGTGTAGTTTACCCAAAGGTGGTGGGGATACACAAGATCCCTTAAGTAATTGCTGGTTTTGAGACAATGGAGTTTCCAAACTGCGTCAGGGACCATTGATGGGACTCATGTGCCCAAGGAGCACATGGGTACATAAACTGCAGAGAGTACTACTCCACTGTTATGCAGGCTCTTGTGGACAGCGGCCAATTTATGAATGCCTGTGTGAGATAGTAGCAAGTCAGGCACTCACAGCCACGGTGCCTCCTGCTGGTCATTCCGGGAATTAGCTCTTTCCAGCCTTGGAGCACCTACTGCTGGCCAATGTCTCACCTGCCACAGGCCCCGTGTCCCTCCCCGACCCTGGTGCCCCTTTCCCTTGGGGTTCTGCCCACAGCAGTCCCCCCACACTCTGGGTCTCTCCTCCCAGGGGAACCCCAACCCCTATGTTCACCTTGCCTCAGTGGCAACTGCCAGTCGTCATCTAGCCCCCTTTCAGAGTCACTTCACTGCCTGAACTGGTGCCTGCTGGCTCCCCTCTGGTGCTATACTAGATCCTTAGGTCAGAAGGTCGCCATCCCGGCTGACCAGACTATTGTGAACTGCTGGGGCGCAGTGCTCAGCGCAGTACCCAGCACCTGGTCAAACTCCTCATAAAAGAGGCAGGATGACAGGGAGTTCCCAGAGATGTGGTTCTCATCCCTGGCTTTACGATAGTTGCTCTTGACACACTTACTGCATTCCCTGCACTGGTCACAACTCTGGTGAATTCCCAGCGCTTCCAGCTTCTTCGCTATTTCCTGGGACACATGGTCGTTCCTGGTACTCTGACTGAAGTTGAATGTCTTGCTCGCCTCGCACCTGAGTTTTACCAGAATCATTCTGTCATCCCATGACCAGGGAGCAGTGAGCTCTAAAAAAGCACTTAGTCTTGTTGGCGGTCACTGTCAACATATGTAAATGTTGACTCTGTTTGCTGCCTAGCAGTCAGAATAAATGGAATGTTTAAACACCAAGCAGCTGTCCTTGAAGTAGGGGGTGAGGGGTGGGAGAGGGTTGCTTTTGTTTTCTGGGAGTCCATTGGCTAGTCTTGAGATAGAAAGGACAAGGAACACCAGCCCAGGAGATTGTGGGATAGCATTGGTGCTCTCTCAGGATACGAGTCTGGGGGACCTGGGCCCAAGCTGTGTCCATATGGGAAAATTATGGCGCTTGGACCCGTGTCCTAGTGGGTCTCGGTCTCAAACCTAACCCTTGTCAGATCCTGGGGCGCAGGCTTGGAAGATGCACTGGCTCAAGTCAGACAGAATTGTGTGTAGAAGGAAAGGGGCTTTGAGCTCGAGCCTGAGTCTGAGTCTGGGCTTAAAGTGCAGTGTAGACATACCCTAAGTGTTACTGATGAAGGGATCTTTTGCTCCTAACCTATTCCCAGTGAAGCTCCAGGGAACAGATGATAAGATTTGGCTGTTTTAGGATGTGTCCTCTTCGCATCTACTTCTGAATGAGATTTACTGATGAAATCAAGGAAATTAATGTCAGGCTTGGAAAAGGAGCCATCTGGTGAAGATGAAACTAACGGATGTGCTTTCATTCCATATAGCTTGATCAGCATTTTTGCAGGAACCGCATTGTTCTATATTTTCCTCTGAATGTGACTATAACTTGCTTTTGCTGACTTGTTCACCATTACCCCAGACACTATTAATTGCTTATTTCTATTACAGTAGCATCTAGAGACCACAATCAGGATCAACACTTATTGTGCTATGTGTTGAAGAAAATGGGGCCTGCCGCAGGTAGCTGTGCAGAGCTCATTGCAGAACTGAGATCTAAATTGGCAAGACAAACACCTAAGCAGGTAAGACAGACGGGGAGCAGAGAGATGAAGTGACTTTCCCAAGGTCACACAGGAAATCGGTGCCAGAGGTAGGAACTGCAACCAGATCACCTGAGTCCCAATCCAGTGCCTTAATCACAAGTCCCTCTTACCTCCCCAGTAAATGATAGACAGATTATTCCTTCCCTTAATATTTCCTAGATGCCTGCTCTTGTAGGAGAGGGAGAGAGAGCCTGGAGCACTGGGCCTGGTGCAAGACCTGAGGCCTGAATCAGAGGCCATGTATTAAAGTAGATGTTTACAAATTCACTGTCCAATATATGGCCTTGGCAAAAGTCATACTAGTGTTGTTAAAACACAGAGACTCCTAACAAGCAACAGATACTGGGTAGGTGTGAGAACACACTCCAGAAAGATGAGCCCAGGAACATCCTGACCTAACACCACATAAGAGGATGTTTGCCTGAGACAGCCGGAGTGTGATATAAGGAGAAGTAACAAGCAGATGTCATGAAACATGTAAGGTGGTATGTAAGTTTTGTCTGTCTATAAATGTCAGGGCTTTGAGTGGCGGAGGGAACAGCAGAGACTCCTGTTGCTGACTGAGCTGCTCCTTGCCACAGGGCACTCATGTATTAGGGTACTTGTAACCATAGAGTCAGAGCACTAGGACTGTCTTGAGGGCAATAAACCTGGCCTAGTGCCTTTGTCACCAGATTGAGTCTGTGGTCTTTCTAGGTAGGATTATCGAGGTCTGCTGAGCCAGCTATCTGTGCAGGGCTGGGACAGCATATGGAGGGAGCACACACCACCTACCTGGCAACAGCTCACTGTTCCTTTCTTACTGGATGCTTCATTTATCATTCTGTGATGCAGACAATTAACAACCCTGACTGAATTGTACCAGTATGAATCGAATTGTAATTTGCTGTGTAATGATTAGAAGCTAAAGGACGCAGAGGGTACAAGCACATCAGTATTTAACTGGAAATGTGATACTTCAAAACAATAAAACCCATCCCTCTAGAAAGCCACCAGAAAGGTGTGTGGGGAGAAAATGCACTCTTCCTGACCAGCTACAAACAAAGGGCAAAAACTCAGCTCTTAGAGCCTCCAGCCCTAGTTCACCTTAGCTATTTTTAAGAGAGGTTACATCAGTAGATCCACACAAGGAGAGGAAGGAGAATATCTGCGCTGCAATAAAACATGTGGAACTGAGAGCAGAGCTTTGACCTAAAAAGACTGGATGGTGTCAGCATTAAGCTACAGTGTTTAGGAAAAGCCATGTGCAGAGGTGCTGGTAGTGGATGGATTCTGACAACAGGCGAGGTCTGTGACAGACCTCAAGCAGCGTTAGAGAGAGAATTTGTTTTCTGAATGAAGGATAGTGGTTCTCTTTATTTACCACCAGCCCGTGGTCTTCCTGGTCTTGCACTATGTGGGACCTGACTGATGCTTCCAGACCACATAAGCCCAAGGAGACGTGAAGGAGTTTGAGACACAAACTCAGGGGATTAACCAGCTAGCACCACAATAGATTTTTGCATAAGGTTCGTTAGGCTGTTCAGAGCTCACGTACAGAGCTTGTGTAACTCATACAGGCCACATCCTATCACACAACTAGCTCTCACTGCAAAGAGGTTAGGTGAAGAGATCCCTTCCTCAGTTACACTTAGAGTATGTCTACTCTGCACTGTAAACCCAGGCTCAGACTCAAGCCCAGAGCATAAGGACCTATGTCCTAGAGCACGGGTCTGTAGAGCCTGGGATGGCTGATGTTTCCACAATGCCACCAGGAGGGTATGCAGTGTACTCTCCAGGGACCATAGTGTGTGTGTGGTTGGGGGTGGTGGTGGTGTAGGTCCCTTTTATGGACACTCAGCCAGCCATTTAGCTATAAAGTCCCTCTTGGTGGCTGTTCTCTGCTTGCTTTACCTGTAAAGGGTTAAAAAGGTAAAGGAAAGGGTGTGGGCACCTGACCAAAAAAACCAATGGGAAGGCTAGAACTTTTTAAATTGAGAAAAAAATAACTTCCCTTTGTCTGTTGTTGTTCTCCAGAGAGAGGTGACAGAGCAGGACAGGGCTGGAGTTATGCTGTAAAAATCTTTTAAACCAGGTATGAAAAAGCATCAAATCATACCTCAACCCTACCTATCTGAAACCCCAAATATGTAAGTAATCAGGGAATGTCTAAGAAGATGAGCTTAGGGGTTATTTCTTATTGGCTTGTGGACGCCTCTGTGCTAACCCCAGATGCTTTTGTTTTGCTTGTAACCTTTAAGATGAACCTCAAGAGAGCTATCTTGATGCTTAATTTTTGTCATGGTTTCTTTTAAGATCTAGCAAAAGCCTAAATTCCAAATGTATTTTCTTTCTTTTTTGTTTTCTATAAAATTTACCTTTTTTAATAACAGAATTGGATTTTTGGTGTCCTAAGAGGTTTGTGTACATGTTGTTTAATTAGCTGGTGGCAACAGCTGATTTCCTTTGTTTTCTTTCTCAGCTCTTCCCCAGAGGTGGGGTGTGTGTGTGTGAAAGGGCTTGAGGGTACCCAACAGGAAGGAATTCCCAAGTATGCCTTCTGGGATTCCAAAAAGGGATTTTGCATTTGGGTGGTGGCAGCATTTACCAAGCCAAGGTCAGAAAAAGCTGTAATCTTGGGAGTTTAATACAAGCCTGGAGTAGCCAGTATTAATTTTTTGAATCCTTGTGGCCCCCACCTTCTGCACTCAAAGTGCGAGAGTGGGGAATCAGCCTTGAAGGCAGCTCACTTGGTTCGCAGAGTGCACCTTCTTATGCGTTTGCAGTAGCCACCTTTGTTGAGCTCACTGCTATGTGGTCACGGGATCATAGCCAGAGTGTGGTAAATCTCTGGTGCGAGGTAAGCAAGACATTCAACTTCAGTAAGAGTACCAGGAATGATCAGGCATCTTAGTAACTTTAGGCTGTGCCTTTTCATCACTGAATCCATAACATGATCAGATTTCCTGTACTGATGCTTCAATTTATTATCCTGGTGTTACAGGAAGGGAAATTAATAAGAACATAAGAATGGTCATACTGGCTCAGACCAAAGGTCCATCTAGCCCAGTATCCTGTCTTCTGACGGTGGCCAATGCCAGGTGTTCCAGAGGGAATGAACAGAGCAGGTAATCATCAATTGATGCATCCCCTGTCGTCCATTCCCAGCTTCTGGCAAACAGAGGCTAGGGACACCATCCCTGCCCATCCTGGCTAATAGCCATTGATGGACCTATCCTCCATGAATTTATCTAGGTTTTTTTTAACCTTGTTATAGTTTTGGCCTTCACAACATCCTCTGGCAAAGAGTTCCACAGGTTGACTGTGCATTGTGTGAAGAAATACTTCCTTTTGTTTGTTTTATACCTGATGCCTATTATTTCATTTGGTAACCCCCTAGATCGTATGTTATGAGGAGTAAATAACACTTCCTTTTTTACTTTCTCCACATCAGTCATGATTTTATAGACCTCTATCATATCCCCCCTTAATCATCTCTTTTCCAAGCTGAAAAGTGCCAATCTTATTAATCTCTCCTCATATGGAAGCCATTCCATGCCCCTAATCATTTTTGGTGCCATTTTCTGAACCATTTCCAATTCCAATATATCTTTTTTGAGATGGACGCAGTATTCAAAATGTGGGTGTACCATAGATTTATATAGAGGCACAATGATATTTTCTGTCTTATTGTCTATCGCTTTCTTAATGATTCCCAACATACTGTTCACTTTTTTGACTGCTGCTGCACATTGAAGGGATGTTTTCAGAGAACTATCCACAATGACTCAAAGATCTTTCTTGAGTGGTAACAGCTAATTTAGATTCTATCATTTTGTATGCTTAGTTGGGATTTATCAACATAGAATTTCATCTGCCATTTTGTTGCCCAGTCACCCAGTTTTGTGAGTTCCCTTTGTAGCTCTTCGCAGTCTGCCTGGGACTTAACCATCTTGAGTACTTTTGTATCATCTGCAAATTTTGCCACCTCACTGTTTACCCCCTTTTCAAGATCATTTATGAATATGTTGATTAAGACTGGCCCCAGTACAAACCCCTGGGGGATACCACTATTTTACCTCTCTCCACTCTGAAACCTGGTCATTTATTCCTACCCTTTGTTTCTTATGGGTCAGAATGATGTACTGACTCCAGTCAGAAAGCTGACCCTTTGCTCTGTCACACTAAGAACCACTCAGCAGCTTCAAAAGTGGTTGATAATGTGTGGAAAATCATTCTGGGTAGAAGCAATTCTGGTACATGTTCTTCCCTTCCTTAGTGTTACCAACGCTCGCAAGTTGATCATAAGTCTTGTGATATTAAGAGTTGGGTTTTTTTAAAGCTGTAACTTCTAGGATCAAAATAGTGCATGAGCATCTCAGCTTGAGTTATTTATTTTAAAAGGAAGTTTCCAACTTCTTAGTTGCTGACGAAAGCTTTAAAAAGTGAAGCAAGTGCATCCAAAAAGTTCAGAAACGAAAGGACAAAAAACCCTCTCCAAAATTATTCATTTTAAAATGTCTTAATTTAAAGGCAGTCGTCTGATTTTTGAATATTTGAGGCTGGCGATACTGCTTTCTATCACTGGGGAAGTTTGCCTGAATATGACATTGTGACAAGGTAGACACAACAGCCTGGAAAAAGTCAAGTTTCCTGCATATCACATGGCTGGTCAGCATATATATAAGGAAGAGGAAGCTAGGGCCTAGGAGGTTACAGGTGGTGGGTGTGTGGTTGAGCCTGGAAAAAGCCTCTTGGGAATATGACCAACACTTGCAATTAAGGTGTTGTATTTTGTGTTGTTTGTGGCCCTTTTGTTGTAGCAACCAGGCAAGGTACTAACAAACTTCAACAGGACTTTATTTTCAAAGTGGAAACCTCTTTACCAAGCTGCTGCTGCAACCTTTGTAGCTCTCACTCCGCCTCCTCAACTTCCCCCCCTCCTTCCTGTTTCCTGTACTTCCAGACTCCCAATAGCCAGTGCTCCCAGTTCTAATAATTACAAGCAGCATCTAAACACCACATTCTCTCCTCTCTTAAGAAACTCTCCCAATTAAAATAAACATTGTTGTTCGAACCATAGGAACAAATATGAAACAAGACACTATACTGTTGGCAGAAATATTACACTGAAAACACTGTAGATACTACACAACATAGTCTCTAGTCCAGACAGGTGGTCATCTGGGACTGACAGGCCATCTCTCAAGCCCCGGTTCCAGTGCAATGTCTTGTTGTGTTGGTACTACGGTGAAGTCATCCAATGCAGACTGGGTGTTGGCATAATCTCCTCTTGGTGCATAGGCAGGTGCAAGATAAGAAGCATTCCATACCCGCACAACAGAAAGTCGATAGCAGTAAGGTCCCTTCTTCTCTATGATATTAAAAGGAGCTGTGAATTTATGGTCCCCTTTGCGTAAAATTCCATGTTTTCGTATTCTAACGAAGGAACCACACTCAAACTTTGGTTCCTTAGCACCCCGCCGCTCGTCTGTGAAAGCCTTAGACTTTGCTTCTGTTCAACTGTTTTTCTCACATCATTTGGGGCATCAGGTCATGCCTTTAAAAATCCAGCAATGTTCAGTTAAGTTTCCCATGCAGTAACTCTGCGGGCGATCGTGTAGCCTGGTATGCTTGCAAGAAATCAGCAGTGAAGGTTATCCACAATCGCCCTTCCAGTTTAGCCGTTTGCAAACTCTCTTTCAAACTTCTGTTAAACCGTTCGATTTCCCCATTGGCTTGAGGGTAATATAGGGATAACCTTCTGTGTAAAATGTTCCTCTGTGCTAGAAAAGTTTCAAACTCCAGGGAAGTAAATTGACTACCATTATCTGAAACCAGTTCTTTGGGGTTACCTTCCCTGCTAAAAACTGAAGAGAGGAACTTAATTACTGTAGCAGAAGAGATTTGCAATGTAAACGCTATCTCAGGCCATTTACTGAAATAGTCTATTAAAGTGATGGCATAACGGCAGTCACTTGGAGCAGTATCAAAGGGTCCTACAATGTCAATCACCACTTTTTCCCATGCAGATTCAGGAAGAGGAACAGGCTGTAATGGAGGGGCACACATCACTGCTGTCTTATCATGCATTTGGCAAGTCACACAGGATTTTAGGCCAGCCTGTGAAATTGTATGCCCCAGAAAGGAGAGTTCAGTTTGTCCAAATTTGCATTTGGACCTATTGAGCTGGAGGCCTGCTGTGCTGATGCAGTTTAGTACAGACTGCAGTTTATTGTCATGCTCCTAAGAAGTATTTCCAAACATAATAATATCATCCAGATAGCACTGAACTCCATGTTGATTCTTCAGAATCAATTATATCATTTTTTGGAAGGCACTTGGGGCAGATGCGAGACCGTATGGAACACGTTTAAAACAAAATAGTCCCTCATGTGTAATAAATACTGTGAAGTCTCTGCTATCTTCATGCAACATAACTTGGTGGTATGCAGTCTGCAAATCAAGAGTAGAAAACATCTTTGCTCCATGGCGTTCTGCAAATGCTTCTTGTATGTGAGGAAGAGGATGGCTGTCAATCACAATAGCTTTATTTGGCTCCCTTAAGTCCACACAAAGGCGAATGCCTCCATCCTTCTTCTGTGTCCCTACTATAGGTGAAACCCATTCCGAGGAGTTGATCTCTTCAATAATGTCCTCTTGAACAAGTTTTCTAAGTTCCTCTGAAACAGCTTCCCTGACTGAAAATGGTAAGTGCCGTAACTTCTGTCGTACAGGCATCACATTATTCTGCATTTTAACTTTATGCAGAAACCCAAAAGCACAGCCGAGTTTCTCCTCCACCTGGTGTTGGGTCCCAGCTGAAACTGGTGTGTTTACCGCAAGAGTGCTTTGCTGAGGAAGATTAATTCATCCATTAACTACGCTGAGATTTAAAGCAGCCAATAAATCTCTGCGAAGGATAGGAGTGCCTTTGTGGACAATGTAGAACTCTGCAGTTACACAGCAATCACCAAAAGTAACTATTACTGGCAGGCAGCCATGTACTGCAATATGGTTCTTCAAATAGCACACCAAGTGAAGTTTGGGTTCAGTAAGAGGCACATCTTTAAAGTAATGCAAATAGATGGAATCAGGTAGTATAGATACTGCTGAGCCAGTGTCCAACAGTAGCTTAATAGAGTGAGATTTGCCTGAGGGTATGGCGGAAATGTTTACAGTGCATCTTATTTGTTCTGGAATATGTGCAGTAGTGATTTTGTCTACGCTCAGCACAGTAACGTCTGGTATTGTGACTGCATGCACCTGTTGATTGAACTGGCTGCTGCAACATACTTTAGCAAAATGCCCAATCTTTCTGCAATGATTGCACTGAGGTACTTTTGCTGGACATCCTGTGTAGCTTGCAAGGTGTTGTGGGGATCCACAGCAAAAGCATGCTGTGCCCGGCCAATGGGGGCTACGGGATATGGTGCAGGCCGAGGGACGTACTCGCCGCCACTTCCCGCAGCCCCCATTGGCCTGCAGTGGCGAACCGCAGGCAGTGGGAGCTGCGATCGGCCAAACCTGTGGACACGGCAGGTAAACAAACAGGACGGGCCTGCCAGGGGCTTTCCCTGAACAAGCGGCATCTGAAGTTTGGGAAACACTGCCCTAAAGAAAGAGCCTTAAAAAGGGCATGAGCATTATGTGCACATCTCTTTCCTGGCTGGTGAAACAGCCCACCAGCCAATGGGCATCTTTGTTTGATAAGAGGTCCGCGGTAGAGCTGGGCAAAATTTTTGGGGCAAAGCCCTCTTTTTGGCTGAAAAATGCGGAGTCAGGTCAACTGAAACAATTTGGGTCAATTTTGGTGAATGGTTTTGGTAAAAAAAAAAACAGCAATTTTTGAAATGTCAGAACGGTTAATTTTGTTTCACCTTTTTGTTTGGAAAGATGTTTGTTTGGAATTGCCCTCAATGTTATTTAAAAATCATTTAGAAAAAGTAAAAAAAAAAAATTAAAATATTTTGTTTGACCCAAAATCACATTTTTTTCCACGTTTTTTGGTTTGCTGAAAAAAATAGATTTTTTTTGTTTCAGGTTGACCAAAAACAATTTCTTTTATTTGGCCAGTGAACTGTAAAATTGAGGATCTGCACAGCTCTACTCAGCAGTTTCTGTTTCATATTCCCCATCTGAAGTCATGATTCTCTGTGATATCCTAACTATTTCTGCATTATGGTCCAAATTACCTGAATCCACTGGAGTCATGGATTAATTTGGCCCCATGACTTCCAGTTGCTTATTCTCTATCTGATCACAAACTCCTAAGAATCAAGGATGTTCCTGTAATGCAGATATCCCTAATAATAAAAAACAAGGGAAGAAGAATGATGACGGTGGAGTTTTTAAACTGTAGACTATTTGTCAACTATTTCCATGTGGCATCAATAGCTCTTAAAACAAATCTGCCACTCCATTGTTGGTATACAGGGAGATTAGTACAGGAAAAGAGATGTGTCAGTAAAATGCAAGAATATTCTTTAAGCTTTAGTGATCAAGGTTACAAGAGGGAACTGAATAGGGCTATAGAGAAAGTGTAATAAATTACAACAGGAAGAAATTAAAAGGAACAAAGACTTTTTCAATTTCCTTCAAATGAATATAAGCCCTTCTCACATGAAACGAATGCCATTAAACTGAGATACTAGTTCTTGTGAGGAACTGTGAGGAACTGGGCCTGAATTCACATTCTTCAATGAAGTCTTAATGTGAGAGATGCTTTAGAACATTGTGATTCTTGCAGATGGAACATTGTACACCGTTCCATTTGCATCACATTCCTGGTAACTTCCTTTGCGTCAGCGTAATAACACCTACAAGAACCAGAAAGCCATGGGGACAGGGATATGACATCATGATTGGCACAGTCTTGTTACTGAACTGTCTTATTGTGTTCTGTTTTTTTTATTTAGTTACCACAAAAATAATATGTAAAACTAACCCCAACAATCCTAGGGGCAGAGCTAAGGTGGTCATGTTGAAGTATGTGTTTCTTCATGTGGGGAAAGAATAATGGTGTTTGATTGTTATGTGGCACTGTAATATTTATGATGTCATTAGCTGTTCTGGTACCTGATGAGATAGGCAATTACACTGAAGATAACTACATGGTCACTCAGCAGCTTTAACTTCTATTTTTAAACAAGGTCTAGAGTGATATATAGTAGAACCTCAGAGTTACGAACACCTGAATTATTAACTGACCCAGTTAACCACACATCTCATTTGGAACCGGAAGTACACAATCAGGCAGCAGTAGAGAAAATAAAATAAAAGCAAATACAGTACAGTATTGTGTTAAATGTAAAATACTACAAAATAAAGAGAAAGCAGCATTTTTCTTCTTCATAGTAAAGTTTCAAAGTTGTATAAAATCATTGTTCAGTTGAAAACTTTTGAAAGAACAACCATATCATTTTCTTCAGAGTTACGAACATTTCAGAGTTACAAACATTTCAGAGTTATACACAACCTCTGTCCTCCTCCCGCTGCGCCAGAGACTTCTGCATCACAGGGCTCTCCAAAACTGCAGCAGCGAAAGGAGCAGAATGTGGGGTCATTGGGCGCTGCTGTACTGGCCCCAACCCTGTCCTCTAGTGGGGCTGCTGTATGGACCCCAGACAGGAGACGCAGCTGCATGGAAGAGCTGGAGGCGGGGCTTGGGCTAGTACAGTTGTGCCAGAGGAGCTGCCGGCGTGGGGCCACCTGGTGGCCCCATGTTCTGCTCCTCCTGTGTCTTTCCAGAACGGAGTACCAGCTATAAATATCTTACTGGTACGGCATATCGTACCATACCACTGTACTTGCACCACTGTCCACGGGCCAGGGTGCTCTCTCCCACCATCGATCACAGTCAGAGCCAGGAGAGCCCACTGAATGGGCCAGGCCTCATTGTCACTGTAGCTCCATGACAGCTGTGGGCATTTTGGTGAACATACGGTAACAGTTTGAGTTCGGGGGCCATACATTGCAATCGACTTTGTTAGAAAATACAAGGACAAAACATCTGCCCTAAATGTGCTTGGGACCGCAACTGCTGTCAGGCTCAGTTGGGAAAGGGAGTCTGCCCAGAACTCGAGGAAGGCAAGAGAGGGAGAAAAGGCTGCTGCTTGCTGTTGGAAGTGTCTCTGTGGTGGGGAGGACTCTGTCAAAAGTCCTAGATTCCACTGATCAGTTGCTGCTGTCGACACCTGGCAGAAGGGTTACACAAATGAAAGCTGGGAATCTCTTCCGAGGGTCCATAGTCCTCTTTATTTACATGGGGCTCACATGACTCCCATCCCCAGCTCGCTTGTGGTAGCTACTAATAAATTCAGCCTATGCCATGTGCAGCTCCCATTGACCTCAAGGACTGCAGGATGGGGCGCGGGCCAAGTGCTATGTAGAATGGCTGTGCAAGGCTGAGAATGCACAAGCTCAGTGCATGGTGTACCACAACAGTCTGTGGATCCGGTCAGGTAAGCAGGACTGAATTATTGAGGATCCTCCAACTGGCTCATGGTGATCTTTTAATGACATTGAGATTTTGTGTAGAGGTTAAGATTTATTTTCCCCTCTGTTCCTAAAGGAGCTTGAAAACAGGGAGCCAGCACAATCTGGCAGTAGATATCCCAGCCTTACTGATGGCATGATGTGGGGGATCACCCTTGTGCATGGAGAGGATCCTGTGATGTATTAAACCTGGCATAGAGGCTCTTATGCTACCTCCACCTTTGCTGGCGGAGGGCAATTTAGGGATTCCAAATTTTCTGCCAGTCCCTGGTTGCTGTTGGCAACCAGCATACATTAAAGCAGCCTTCAGCCTATGCCCAGGATAATAGTAATAGAGCGAGCTTTATGCCAGCCACTTTTGCACTGTGTGTTTATCAGATAGAGACAAGAATCTGAGCTAGTAGTTCTTTGCCTTCAAGTAGAGTCTTTTTCTATTTGGCAAATGAGTTATTTCTTGTGTTTATGAGTAACCTCAAATTAACATGGCTATTCTTGTGCTGCATCAGCAGGAAGAACACCAGCTTTCAGTATATAGGCCTGCAGGCACCCGTCCTGCTTATAAAAGAGCATAGGGCCAAAAACCAATCCCTACGTGACCCCAGTACAAACATACCCATTCAATGGATTCCTCATTTACAATTACATTTTGAGACCTATCAGTTATCCAGCTTTTAATTCATTCAACGTGTTCCATGTTCATTTTATAGAGACAAGGTGGGTGACGTAATATCTTTTATTGGACCAACTTCTGTTGGTGAGAGAGACAAGCTTTCCAGCTTACATAGAGCTCTTCTTCACATCAAATGCCTTCCAGAAGTCTATTACATCCACACTATTACCTTTATCAGAAAATTTGTAATCTCATCCGAAAAAGAGACCAAGTTAGTTTGACCGGATCTCATAAACTCATGTTGATAGGCATTAATTATATTACTCTCCTTTAATTCATCAAGTACCATACCAGCCACTCCATTATCTTGCCCTGCATCAATGTCAAACTGACAGGTCTATGATTACTCAAGTCATCCCATTTACCCTCTTTAAGTGTTGGCACAATATTCAGATAATCTAGTCTGACCTCCTCCATAACCTGGACCATAACTTCTGGTTAAACAAGAGCATATCTTTCAGAAAGACATGCAACCTTGATGTAAAGACTTGAAGTATTGTAGAATCTATCACATCACTTGGTAGGTTGTTCCAGTGATTGATTACCTTCACTTTTTAAAATGGCATCTTTATTTTCGGTTTGAAGTTGTCTAGATTCCACTTCCTGACATTGGATCTTGTTTATACCGCTGTGTGCTAGGGTAAAGACCTCTCTAGTATCAAATCTTCTCCCTGTCTGTGAATCATTCTTGTGGCTCTTCACCATAATTTCAGCAGCACCTTTTAAAGTGTGGACACTGGAAATGGATGCAGCATTTCACTGCTGGTCTCAATACAGTTAATGCCACTTCCCTACTCCTCAGTATTCCTCTGTTTATTCATCCAAGGATCACACTTAGTCCTCCTAGCTACAGCATCATACTGGGAGCTCATGTTCAGTTATTTGTCCACTATGGCCCCTAAATCCTTTCCTGAGTATGGTGTTTAGATGTTGCTTGTAATTATTAGAATTGGGAGCACTGGCTGTTGGGAGTCTGAAAGGATAGGAAACAGGAAGGAGGGGGGAGGAGTTGAGAGGCTGGGAGAGAGCTACCGAGGGTGCAGCAGCAGCTGGGTAAAGAGGTTTCCACTTTGAAAATAAAGTCCTGTTGAAGCTTGTTAGTACCTTTCCTGGTTGATACAACATTTTGGCGACGAGGATGGATCTTCTGCCTCTGAACCCACCTGCACCCTTTCTGTAAAGCCCAGGTGAGCCTCCAATTGCTTTTACTACCTGGATCCATATGTTTGAGACTTATCTGCTTGTAATCAGTGCTACAGAGATTTCTGAAGTAAGAAAGCGTGCTCTGCTAATCCACTGCCTTGGAGCAGAGGGGCAGCATATATTTTACACTTTTCCCTTGCAGACGATAAATATGAGACTGCACTCACTGCATTAAAGAATTTTTTTGTGCCAAAAGTGAATGTAGTAGCTAATCGCTACAGATTTCGCCAGCATGAGCAGAAACCAGGGGAAACCTATAAAGCAATATATTGCTTCCCTGAGGAGTCTGATTGTAACTTGTGACTTTGGGAATATAGCAGATGAGATTATTAGAGACCAGCTCATTGAGAAAACAACCATGCTTCATGTAAGAGAACGCTAACTTCTAGAACCACAAATTACACTAGAAAAAGCAATAACCATTGCTACTCAGATTGAGACAGCTACAGTGGAACCCAAAATAATGAGCATGGATACAGGAGGCACAGTCCAGGCTGTGACTCCTCTGCAGAAAAGTTCACTACCTCTGCAGACACACAATTGCAAGAGGAAAACAAATGAAACCCCACCGAATCAGCAAATGCAAAATACAGTAAAAGCATGCTTTCACTGTGGATCCCCACAACACCTTGCAAGCTACACAGGATGTCTGGCAAAAGTAGCTCAGTGCAATCTTTGCAAAAAGATTGGACATTTTGCTAAAGTATGTCGCAGCAGCCAGTTCAATCAACAGGTGCATGCAGTTACAATACCAGATGTTACTGTGCTGAGCGTAGACAAAATCACTACTGCACATATTCCAGAACAGATAAAGTGCACTGTAAACGTTTCCGCCATACCCTCAGGCAAACCACACTCTATTCAGCTACTGTTAGACACTGGCTCAGCAGTATCTATACTACCTGATTCCATCTATTTGCATTATTTTAAAGATGTGCCTCTTACTGAACCCAAACTTCACTTGGTGTGCTATTTGAAAAACCATATTCCAGTACATGGCTGCCTGCCAGTAATAGTTACTTTTGGTGATTGCTGTGTAACTGCAGAGTTCTACATTGTCCACAAAGGCACTCCTATCCTTGGCAGAGATTTATTGGCTGCTTTAAATCTCAGGGTAGTTAATGGATGAATTAATCTTCCTCAGCAAAGCACTCTTGCAGTACACACACCAGTTTCAGCTGGGACCCAACACCAGGTTGAGGAGAAACTCGGCTGTGCTTATGGGTTTCTGCATAAAGTTAAAATGCGGAATAATGTGATGCCTGTACGACAGAAGTTACGGCACTTACCATTTTCAGTCAGGGAAGTTGTTTCAGAGGAACTTAGAAAACTTGTTCAAGAGGACATTATTGAAGAGATCGACTCCTCAGAATGGGTTTCACCTATAGTAGGGACGCAGAAGAAGGATGGAGGCATTCACCTTTGTGTGGACTTAAGGGAACCAAATAAAGCTATTGTGATTGACAGCCATCCTCTTCCTCACATACAAGAAGCATTTGCAGAACGCCGTGGAGCAAAGATGTTTTCTACTCTTGATTTGCAGACTGCATACCACCAGGTTATGTTGCATGAAGATAGCAGAGACTTCACAGCATTTATTACACATGAGGGACTATTTCGTTTTAAACGTGTTCCATACGGTCTCGCATCTGCCCCAAGTGCCTTCCAAAAAATGATGTAATTGATTCTGAAGAATCAACATGGAGTTCAGTGCTATCTGGATGATATTATTGTGTTTGGAAATACTTCTTAGGAGCATGACAATAAACTGCAGTCTGTACTAAACTGCATCAGCACAGCAGGCCTCCAGCTCAATAGGTCCAAATGCAAATTTAGACAAACTGAACTCTCCTTTCTGGGGCATACAATTTCACAGGCTGGCCTAAAATCCTGTGTGACTTGCCAAATGCATGATAAGACAGCAGTGATGTGTGCCCCTCCATTACAGCCTGTTCCTCTTCCTGAATCTGCATGGGAAAAAGTGGTGATTGACATTGTAGGACCCTTTGATACTGCTCCAAGTGACTGCCGTTATGCCATCACTTTAATAGACTATTTCAGTAAATGGCCTGAGATAGCGTTTACATTGCAAATCTCTTCTGCTACAGTAATTAAGTTCCTCTCTTCAGTTTTTAGCAGGGAAGGTAACCCCAAAGAACTGGTTTCAGATAATGGTAGTCAATTTACTTCCCTGGAGTTTGAAACTTTTCTAGCACAGAGGAACATTTTACACAGAAGGTTATCCCTATATTACCCTCAAGCCAATGGGGAAATCGAACAGTTTAACAGAAGTTTGAAAGAGAGTTTGCAAACGGCTAAACTGGAAGGGCGATTGTGGATAACCTTCACTGCTGATTTCTTGCAAGCATACCAGGCTACACAATCGCCCACAGAGTTACTGCACAGGAAACAGATAAATACTAAACTGAACATTGCTGGATTGTTAAAGGCATGACTTGATGCCCCAGATGTGGATGATTTGAGAAAAACAGTTGAACAGAAGCAAGCAAAGTCTAAGGCTTTCACAAACAAGCGGCGGGGTGCTAAGGAACCAAAGTTTGAGTGTGGTTCCTTCGTTAGAATACGAAAACATGGAATTTTATGCAAAGGGGACCATAAATTCACAGCTCCTCTTAAAATCATAGAGAAGAAGGGACATTACAGATATCGACTTTCTGATGGGTGGGTATGGAATGCTTCTTATCTTGCACCTGCCTGTGCACCAAGAGGAGATTATGCCAACACCCAGTCTGCATTGGATGACTTCACCATAGTACCAACACAACAAGACATTGCACTGGAACCGGGGCTTGAGAGATGGCTTGTCAGACCCAGACGACCACCTGTCTGGACTAGAGACTATGTTATGTAGTATCTACAGTGTAATATTTCTGCCAACAGTATAGTGTCTTGTTTCGTATTTGTTCCTGTGGTTAGAACAATAATGTTTATTTTAATTGGGAGAGTTTCTTAAGAGAGGAGGGAATGTGGTGTTTAGATGTTGCTTGTAATTATTAGAATTGGGAACACTGGCTGTCGGGAGTCTGAAAGGACAAGAAACAGGAAGGAGGGGGAGGAGTTGAGAGGCTGGGAGAGAGCTACAGAGGGTGCAGCAGCAGCTGGGTAAAGAGGTTTCCACTTTGAAAATAAAGTCCTGTTGAAGCTTGTTAGTACCTTGCCTGGTTAATACAACACCGAGTCACTGTTTTTTCAAGGTGCAGTCCCCCATCCTGTAAGCATGACCTGCATTCTGTGTTCCTAAATGTATGGCCTTTCATTTGACTCTACTAAAATGCATGTTGTTTGTTTGTGTACAGTTTTCCAAGTGATCCAGAGTGCTCTACGGTTGATTTGTCCTCACCGTTACTTACCACTCCACCAAACTGTGTGTACTCTGCAAACTTTACCAGCAAATGATTTTATCTTTTCTTTCAGATCATTGATAATACAGTGCTTCTCTGTAGTCAAGTCCCTCTTCAAAACCCACTTCTGCCAGGCTAACCACAAGGAATCTGGAAGATTTGTAATGACTAGCCCAAGATGCAGCCAAGCATCATCTCGACCTACTTAAGTCATATGCCTTTCCCTTAACCTCTGACTGTTCCTCAGTCTGACTTTAGAGTGTAAGCTCCTTACAATCCTTATTTCTGTTTGGAAAGAGCATGGTGTAACCCACTGGTCAGTGCATGGCACATGTCCCTCTCTGTGCCTAATCCACAGAGAACATGAATCTGTTACAGCCCCCCAGCTACAAAGCCTTGCTCAGTAGCTTCAGCTGTAGAAACATATGTATTTGATTCTGAAAATCCCCGTTGTCAGCCAAAGTGCTAGCTGTTACGCTAGCATGCGTTAGGTGCTGCCAGAAACATATAATAAATAATAATGATGGAGCATAATGCCTCATCGGGCCAAAACACATAATAGCGCTTACCCTGGAGTGCGCCATCAGGCAAACTTCCCCCGACATCAGACGAGTTTTGCCAGAAGATATACTGAAGGATCAGACCTTTTGCATCAGCACCATCAGAAGAACAGCACAGTCCCGTTGGGCCTGATACAAAGCCTGCTGAAATCAGAGGATTACCCTCTTTGCTACTTAACTGCTTCGCAGTGAGCACAAATGAGTGTTTGTGGCAGTTCCCACACCGTAACGACTCCATGTGTACATGCATGCAGCAGGGCAATTCTAAACATTTTTATGAACATAGTGATGGTTTTTTAAACTGGATAATGAGAATCTGGAAGTTAGTGCTGGTCAGGTTTAGGGCTTAAACTGCTTGAGCAGTTGTAACTGAAACGAAATTATTAATTTCTCTCCCTATTGTATTGGGTAGAAAAGCCGAAGGAGCTGGTACACTTGACTATCATCCATTGCTATTTGACATTTTTACATCCCTTTGACAGTAGGGTGAGTGGATAGCAAGATTACACTTTTTTTCGGGGTGGTTGTGGTTATAGATGCTTACATAAGACAAAACCCCTAATATCAGGATGGTCCCCAATAGTATCGGGATGTCTGGTCACCCTATTTGGCAGGGAAAGATAAATTAGCGCCCCTTAGTCTGCATCTGGGTTTGAACATTCGCTGTCGCAATTTGAAATTGTGATGCACTGTTCATTTTTCTCCACTTCCTATGTAAGGATGTGATGTACATTCAGATTCAGCACTTAGGGTTTTGACAGCGTGGGCTATGTACACTGTACAGGTTTAGCTAATCCTGAGATTAGGATTTAGAAGCGCATCTTGATGCAAAACAGGCATTAGGGCAGTGGAAGCACTTCCTAGGCCAGAGCCAAGTCTGGCTTGGTAGAAGCAGTATATGGCTGGACAGAACACCTTTAGGGGGAAATCATGTATGGAGACAGTAGCAGCAGCCCCTAGTTCAGAACTGGGTCTGGGGGAGGGGGCAGGCACAACCTCCTACAGACACAGAACCGGGTCTGGCCTGCGGTGGGGAGATTTGAGGGGGTGGGGGGGCAGGCACCTCCTGGTACAGGGACAGAACCAGGTCGGGCCTGGGAGGTGGGATTAGAGGGGGGCAGACACTTCTTCCTATAAGGACAGAACCGGGTCTGGCCTTGGATGGGGGGAATTGGGGTTGGGCAGGCAGCTCCTCCTACAGAGACAGAACCGGTTTTGGCCTGGGATGGGGGGATTGGGATTATTGGGGGGCAGACACCTCCTCATACAGAGGCAGAACCGGGTCCCGCCCGGGGTGGTGGGATTGGAGGGGGGCAGGCACCTCCTGGTACAGGGACAGAACCGGGTCCGGCCTGGGAGGTGGGATTAGAGGGGGGCAGACACTTCTTCCTATAAGGACAGAACCGGGTCTGGCCTTGGATGGGGGGAATTGGGGTTGGGCAGGCAGCTCCTCCTACAGAGACAGAACCGGTTTTGGCCTGGGATGGGGGGATTGGGATTATTGGGGGGCAGACACCTCCTCATACAGAGACAGAACCGGGTCCCACCCGGGGTGGTAGGATTGGAGGGGGGCAGGCACCTCCTCTCCAGGGACAGAACCGGCTGTGGGCTCGGGCAGGCACCGGCTACGGGGTCAGAAGCGGGTCCGGCCCCTGGCGCTAGGGACGCTGCTTGTTTAGCCGCCTCCCTGCCGCGGGGCGATCCGGAGGGCGGCGGCTGCGGGGCTGGGTTCACCGCCCCCCGCCCCCAAGCAGCCTCTGCGGGAGGCAGGCCGCGCCCGGGCCCCTCCTCTCCCGCCATCCTTCCTTCCCCTCCTCCCCTCGCCGCCCTGCGCCCCCCGGCCCCGGCCGCAGCGCCAGACCCTGCCCAGCCAGCCGCGTCCCGCCCGCGGTGGGCAGCCCGGGGTGGGGCGGGCGGAATCCCCCGCGCCGCGGCTGCAGCGGGGGGCGGCTGACGCTGCTGGGGGATCCCAAGCGGGGTCTTCCCCGTGGCGGGCGCGGGGATCTCCCTGCCCAGCCGCTGTGAGCGCCCCGAGCCCGGCCTTTGCCTGGGCATTTAGGGCTCGCTTTGCAAAGGGTGGGGCCGGGGGCGGTTCCCCCGGCCCATGGGCGAAACTGCCAGGCACGCAGCACCCGCCGCCGGCAGGCTCCATGCCCGGTGCACAATGAATGACTCGACACGCCGAGGCTGGGGGTTGCGGGGACACAGAGGCGCGCTGCTATTTGCTGGGGACATACAATGGGCCACTCCCTAGCGTGAGGCTTGGGGGGCGGGGGGGGGGGTGCTCGCAGGCATCGGGCAGGCGCGGGAGGGGAGGGGAGGAGACGGGACTCCGGCCTCTGGCTAGTCGTTAAACTCCGCGATGGTGTCACCCCCCTGCTGGGCCAGGGGCTGCTGCCGCCCGCCTCTCTCCTGCCATCATGTCTTTGCTTTAGCCCCGGCTGCGGCTCCTCTCCAGGGATGATGGCCTGACAGCGCTGTGATTCCCTCCCCCCACCCGGCTTTTTTTTCTTTCTTTCTTTTTTTTTTTTCTTTTTTTTTTGGAGGGGAGCTCG
This sequence comes from Lepidochelys olivacea, assembly GCF_965140295.1. Taxonomy (NCBI): domain Eukaryota; kingdom Metazoa; phylum Chordata; order Testudines; family Cheloniidae; genus Lepidochelys; species Lepidochelys olivacea. The sequence goes on from NC_140412.1 coordinate 16,685,413, forward strand.
GATCATGGCATTGGGGCTCCGCAAGCTGCTGCTGCTTACCTCCAGCTGCGCCTTTAAGGACCAGCGGGAAAGATGGGACTCAAGTCCAGGAAGGCAGCAGCTGCGGGGAGCGCCGGTGGCCGGGAGCAAGACGAGAAGAAAGTAGGACTCGCGCCTGGGGATCTGGAGCAAGGTTCTTTGGCCTCGGGAGCTGGAGCGGATAAAGATGGGACCCTGCTGCTGGAAGGAGCTGGGAAGGAAGAGGGGGGGAAGAGGAATCCGCAAGGGATTGGGCTTTTGGCCAAAACACCTCTGAGCAGACCTGTCAAGAGGAACAATGCCAAGTACAGGAGGATCCAAACTTTAATCTATGATGCCCTGGAGAGACCCAGAGGTTGGGCGCTGCTGTATCATGCCTTCGTGTGAGTACCTGGGATTATCGTGGTTGTATTCCGCGGGGGCAGGGCAGGGGGGAGAAGATGGGTTCTGTTGTCATTCCGTTGTGGTTTTCTTTTGTGTTGCTCTTCTAATAACTGGGGGAGGTTTGATCGAAGGTCCAAGAGGTGCCCCATTCTTGTGTCCTGCAGCCTGGAAAGTCCAGCTGATCTAGTTGGAAGCTTTGGTAGGTTGCCACCAGAACACACGCGTGCAAAACAATCCCTTGCAAGAGCAGTCGATTGCAGTGGTGAGGATACATGGAGAGCTCTGAAAAACAGGGAGAAAGGTGCTGAATGGAATTGGCTTTGTCTTGGGGCTGGTAACTAGGGTATTCGTAGAGAGCCTGGATTCAGGGAGACTGGCCCTGTAGAAGAGAATATAAAGTCATCCAGCCAGTGCACATGTGAGTTAACATAATTTTAAAGGCTAAAAACCCTGAAAGGGGTGTGGGAGTTTCTCATAGAAGATGCATATTATGCCACTGTTTTGCTTTATCATTGTTGGCATAAGGCTCATTGGAACTTGTTCTGAACAAGGAGAAAATTACCAAGATCTCATTATGGGCTAAAAATATGCCTTTTTTTTTTTTTTTTTTTTTTGCTATCATCAAGATTTCTAAAATGAGAGGCTGTTTTATTTAAAAGGCTTTCTTTTGTCTTTGTACAAATACATTCTCTTGAATACACATATTGAAAACTATTTTATGAAAGCTGGTGAAACGAGATGGAACAAGGACTAATTTTGATAGATTTTAAGGATCAAAGTGCTTAAAGGGACAATGTCAGTGTAAATCTAGCCCTAAATGTTAAATGTAGTTATAAACAAGCTTTTAAAAAATCAAAGTCCCAATAGAAATGTTTGCACATTTTAAAAAAGTCCATTAAAACAGTAGTTTTAAAAACAAGTAAACATCCACCTGTAGTGTATGAAATCCAGCCACAGTATCACTAAGGACTTGAAAGTGAAACTGATTTCACTTGTCCAAAATGAGAGAACTGCAAAAAGGACAGATAAAGACTGACCCGCATGCTGGATTTCTAAAATTCTTGCATTTTAAAATAATGTAAGATGTTATTAGTATCATAGACAAATACATTTGTTTGCAACATATGATTTTTAAGTTGACAGTGTCCCACTAAAATCAATGTTTTAGAATGTTGCATGGATGCGGTTGCAAAGCAGTGTGGATATGGGATATCACTGGTTTTAAAAAATGCTGTAAAGCATACTGGACAAAATGTCTGCGCAGGAAGCCTGAGGAGTCATTGCTGGAGTTGGTTGTTTTATCAGAGACAAGTAAAGTCCTCAAGTCTGTGTAGATTGTGGATCCGTGGCCTGAGCCTGCCAACTCTTAGCATACAAATAGTGTTTACTCACATGAGTAGAGCCATTGAGCTTAAGGCTCTGATCCTGCCATTGGACAAGTCTCCCACTGTAGTTCATGGGAGTTTTGATTAAGTTAGGAGTGCAAAATCAGGTTCATTATTGAGATGAGTTTTTGTGTAGTGGTATAATACTGACTTACTGCTAAACCTCCCCTCCTACTCATTTAACTTAGATTGTTGTTTTCATGATGTTCGTCATATGAAACAGGACATTGTTTTTCCATTTTGCTTTGTTTAAAGTATCAAGGTTGAACTACTTGAAAAACTAAGCTCTAGATAATGTGGCGTTTTTCCAGTTCAGTAGGGCAGCTGGTTTGAACTGGGTATGTGACTTAGGAAAGCTTATGACAACTGATAGAGAATGCATTAGGTATATATTAGCTTTGGGAAGACCTCTTTGATGCAGGTTACAACCTGTATCTCTTGCTCTGTATTTTATAATTGATTAATTTGTTGTTTTCTGATTTTAAGACAAGAGACTTTTGAGAGAAGAGACTTGAGAAGTCCATGTGCAGCCTTCTCTCACAATCACTTCCATTTTCTTCTAGGCCAGGGGTTCTCGAACTTCATTGCACCATGACCCCCTTCTGACAACAAAAATTACTACATGACCCCGGGAGGGTGGACTGAAGCCTGAGCCCCAGGGCTTCAGGCCCATGCAGGCGGCCTGTAACCTGAGCCCCACCACCCAGAGCTGAAGCCCTCAGGATTCAGCTTTGGCCCCGGGTGGCAGGGCTTGAGCTTTGGCTTCAGCCCCAGGCCCCAGCAAGTCTAATGCCAGTCCTGGCAACCCCATTAAAAAGGGGTCGTGACCCACTTTGGTTCTAGGCAATCCTATATGATTGGAATGAACTTCCAAAATCTATTTGTCTATTCTCCACTCTGCCTCATTTATACCACTCTTTAAAATCCTATTTTCACAGCATTGTAACTGTACTTGGTTTTGTAGGCATTCAAAAATCAACAAAATCTCAGAACCCCTTCTCCTACAAGAATTCCCTCCCCCGTAAAACTAACCTGTGTACTAGCAATCACACTGATCACTTTGTACATCATATCATTTTCCTCCACCCATCATTTGCTCTTTGTTTCTTTGTACATTGGAAGCTTTTGGGGGCAGGAATGTGTCTTATGTATTTGAAAAGCATCTAGCATCTTTTGAGCCTGTGATACACACTTATGTATTACTTGTGCAAACCGTTCCTATATTGGAAGAAGTATCCAAAATAACTTGTTAAGTATCCAAAATAACTTGCTCAGACACCATGGGGATGAGCTCCATATAAGAATAGCATCTACCAGTTACCAGACACACATGATGGGCCAAATGCTGATATGACTACAGTCCTTCTGTGCATAATGGGTGCTCAACATTTCTCAGGATCTGGTTTGTTCATTTCAATGGGAATTTTACATGAGTAAGGACTGAGGGCCTGAACACTTTCTGTGAGGTGGAAACTCAGCACCTTTCAGGCCTGGGACCTGATTACCCATTGACATTGACCTGAATGGGAGCAGGATCAGTCCCCAAGTTAACTAAAGAAGACTTCTAGGGTCTCTTATTTCTAAAGTAAATAAAATAGCTTTTTATAGTTTCGTGGCCTCGCATTTGTCACAAGTTACTCAAGTTGTTTTCTTGAGCACCTTTTTATGGCCCAATTTGTAGCCCACAGGGCTAGCTTGCCTTTACTATATCACTGCCTTGCCTTCATTATATTTAACTGCTTTTATTATATTCAGCCGTAATGCATGAAACCTACAGGCCTGTATCCTGTAAGATATTAGTGAAGCATAAATTAGCATAAGTGTGATTAAGTAGGCTGTAACCCTTGGCATAGATTAACAGTTACCTTTAGATTTTGGGAACTAAGAAGAGCTTGCTCAGTGGTAGGAGGTAGAATGTTCCTGTAAGTGAGACCGCAAGGAACATGGGATGTAATAACTGCAAATCTGCTTCAGCAGGAGCAGACAGGTATGATCATGAGCTGAAATGGTAGTCACACATATCAATGTACTAAACTATAGAAGAAGGACACCTCAGCATTAGTAGGATGAGGAAATACAAATAAGGAAAAGAGGAAAACCCCCTACTGAATATACATTATATATAGTGGTGTCAGCATAACATATTATCAAAATTGCATCCCAGCCTGTGGGCAGTAGGAGAGAGAGATGTAGCCCTCGGGAGGTGCCAGAATGATGACCACTGGTGATGTGGCGGAAGGTAATGGTGATGAGGAAGATAATGGCTAACCTTTCCGGTTGTCTTGCAAGGGATGGTGCTAGAATACGGATGGAAAGATGTACATTCTGAAGTCGCTCTATTTACCTAACTGAGTTAGAGTGTTTGTGACTGTGCTAAATGTATTAATAAACTATTTGTGAATATAGAAGAGTTCCTATAGTGTGAGTGTTGCAGCTGTGCACATCGGGGTTCCCAGTTATATAATAATTTGAATAATACTGGGCCTGATCTTGGGACAAGGACCTGACAACCCTCAAAGTGATAACTGGGGATTCTTAAGTAATCAGTATAATTAATACATAATTGATAGATCAGGCTACAAATCCTATGCTCATTGACTTCAGTGGGAATTGGATTGGGCCCTTACTTAGGAACCCAAACACATTAAAGGCAAAACCCTTTTTGTGCTGTACGAACCCTACAGGGGCATGGTGGGTGTAGAGTGGGGTTGGTTGTGAAGGTGATCCAGGAAAGGGTGTTATGCTCAGGAGGGCCTAAGGGGAATGGACTCTGTTCCACATCTTGCTGCTCCTTTAAAAAGAGGCAGAGTGCTCTTCCATCTGGAGCCTGCTGCTGAAAACAGTGTATGTGTAATGGGAGGGGGCATGAACATGTTCCCAACACAGCAAAGCACACTCTTGAGACTTGGCACATTTGGTGGATGCCCTGGATGCTCCCCAGCCAACCACCCACGGGAGTGCTTTGTCTGGATCCTGCCCACTCATCCCCCATCTCTTTCAGTGCTCCAGAATCTGGCCCTATTATATTAGTGTTCAGTATGGACCTAACCTTGTGTGACGCTAAGTGCAATTGAATTCTGTGGGCATTCAACATTTACTTGTTATTTAATTATTTGTATTACCGTATCTTCTTGGAGCCCTAGTCATGCCTAGAACCACACAGTGCAAGGCGCTGTACAAACACAGAACCAAAAAAATTTACAATCTATGTAGCATGTCATAGGATCAGACCCTACAAAAGCAAAACTCTAAAAATTAAAGAAACGAAAGATTGTTCGGAAATCTGTTAGTGACTTGCAGAGCTTTGCTCCTCTCACAGAAAGAGGAGAACGCCTCAGACTGAGCCTCGCCAGAGACACAAATAGCTGTTTACATTTTATTCGGGGTGTGTGGGTGGGTGATAGGATCCAAAACATTTCAACGAGTGCCTATTTGTTGTGATTTTTATCGTTAAAAAAAAACTGTGTATTTTAATGAAATGTTACTGCTCGGTCAGTAAAGTGGACTAGAGCTTTTGGGTAGCCTCACAATCCAAAAAATGATTAAAAATTAAAAAGGAAATTGCAATATGTGCAAATCTATTGCCCAAGAACAACTTAAAGGCCTGGCGCTTGCTTACTACCGGAAATAGCTCTGATAAAGCCTGAGCTAAAGTCCAATGCAATCAATAGAAAGACTCACATTACCTTCAAGGGGTCCTGGAGCAGGTCCGTAATGTTTATTACAGTTCTAGTTCTAATGAAGTTGGTCAATGAAACTTCCCAAGGCAGTAAACACTGCACCTGACAGTGTTTGCAGGCTCAGGTATTAATTTGGGTGAGGGGCATATTTCTTGATGTGGAACATTGGTTTGCGGTCTTCACAGGGAACAGTGAGTCACAGAAACAGATGTTATTACATGTGTGTGTTTTCTTGTGAATCTCCTCTCTTGTTCTGCACATGGAGAACTGGATCCAAAGAAATTGACCCCATCTTTCCTTCTGAAACTACGTAGTGTCTTCTCAGTGTCTATCAGAACTCGAGTCCACCTAGCATCTGACAAGTTCCTCAGTGACCTAGACCAAGCTTTCTCAAACCTCCTCACAGTGTGTCTATATCTTAATAATACAGCTCGTTGGAAAAGTAACTTTCAATTCAGAATCCCAAAAGGTACAATTCTACACTGCCTCATGGGAGTTGTAATTCAGATGATTGATTGCCCTCATTCTCCTCTATGGGCCAGACTACATCTCCCTTGATGCACCATGGTCTTCCCTCTTGCTGAACATCATCGGAGTCCCTGGCCCTGGTGTCTCATGAGAGATGTAGTCTGGCTGAGGAATCCATCCCAGAGAGGAGAAAGGAGGTATGAATCACATAAACTATAACTCCCATGGGGCAGTGCAGGGTCATTTCCAAATTGTAATTTTTTGGTAGTTGGGGTGAGGTGTGTGTGGGTATAAGTACGTATAGCTGCATGTGCATATGTATGTGTACATAAGAACAGCCATACTGGGTCAGATCAAAGTTCCATCTAGTCCAGTGTCCTGTCTTCTCACAGTGGCTGATGCCAGATGCTTCAGAGAGAATGAAAAATGGAAATTTATCGAGTGATCCATCCCATGTCATCAAGTTCCAGTTTCTGGCAGTCAGAGGTTTAGGGACACCCAGAGCATGAGGTTGCATCCCTGACCATCTGCGCTAATAGCCGTTGATGGACCTATCCTCCATGAATGTATCTAATTCTTTTTTGAACTGAGTTATATTTTTCGCCTTCACAACATCATCTGGCAAGGAGTTCCATAGGCTGACTGTGCGTTGTGTGAAGAAGTACTTCCTTTTTTTGGTTCTAAACCTTCTGCCTATTAATTTAATAGGATGACCCCTGGTGGTTCTGTTACGTGAAGGGGTAAATAACACTTCCCTAGTCACTTTCTCCTCACCAGTCATGATTTTATAGCCCTGTCTCATAGCCTCCCTTAGTCGTCTCTTTTCCAAGCTGAACAGTCCCAGTCTTTTAATCTCTCCTCATATGGAAGCTGTTCCGTACCCCTCATCATTTACATTGCCCTTCTCTGTACTTTTTCCAATTATAGTATTTCTTGGGATGGGGAGACTAGAACTGCATGCAGTGTTCAAGGTGTGGGCATACCATGGATTTGCATTGTAGCATTATGATATCTTCTGTCTTATTTATTCCTTTCCTGATGGTTCCCAACTTTCTAGCTTTTTTTGATGGCTGCTGCACACTGAGCGGATGTTTTCAGAGAACTATCCACAATGACTCCAGGATCTCTTTTTTGAACGGTAGCTGCTAATTTAGGTATGTACAGTTGAGGTTATGTTTTCGAATGTGCACTACTTTGCACTTATGAACACTGAAGTACATCTGCCATTTTGTCACTCAGTTTGGTAAGCTCTCTTTGTAACTCTTTGCAGTCAGCTTTGGACTTGATTATCTTGAGTAATTTTGTATTATCTGCAAACTTTGCCACCTCATTATTTATCCCCTTTTCAAGATCATTTATGAATATGTTGAGCAGCACTGGTCCCAGTACCGATCCTTGATACTGCTATTGACCTTTTCCTACAGTGAGAACTCACCATTTACTCCTACTCTTCATTTCCTATCTTTTAACCAGTTACTGATCCATGAGAGGACCTTCCCTCTTATCTCATGACTGCATACTTTACTTAAGAGCTTTTGGTGAGGGACCTTATCAAAGGCTTCCTGAAAGTTTAAGTGAACTATATCTATATATATTTACACTATCTCTCTCTCTCTTTATGAAACGTTGAAATTTTCCGCAGAAAGCAGACACTTTTTGCAAACATTTCTTGTTTAGTTGAAAACCCAATTTTCCATTGATATTTGTGGACATTTTTCGACCAACCCCTCAATAGAGAGAGTATCTTCCAGACACCTCCCCTCCTATTTGCAATTTTGTAACATTCCTGTGGGAACTACAGCAATTGCTTACATGGAATAGGTCAAGTAGGGAAGTATTTTAGGGTGTGATTATTCAAAAGAGCTCTATGTTGGCCTAATTCTTCTCCCACAGAAGCCAGTGGTAAAGCTCCCATCAGCATCAATGGGAGCACAGTTAGGCTGTGCTGAGTATTGTTGAAATAAGCTTCTTTTCATGCCACTTAGCTGTTGGAAATGAAAAGGAGCCAGCATCATGTGACCAGTCAGCCATATCTTTGCAGAGCACCAGCAAGTACCTCATCAACCTCTGATCACAGTTCAGTAGTCCCTGTTATAGTGGTCCCATTGAGGTTGTGCTGGTGGCCTATAGATCAGTTACCTGCCCATGGCTGACTGTGTAATGCAAGTTTGTTACAACTCTGATCAGCCAGTAGATACTGCTCATCAAAGGGGGGAAACAATCCACTAGTGGAATATGTGCAGCTGCATTTTCAAACAACAGAGTTGTATGAGGTCCAAGTTATCAATGAGTATAAACTCTGCCATTGAGAAGGAAAGGGTTAAAAATGGGAAAAAATATATTATTCTGAAATGTCTGTCCACAGCTTTGGGTTAATTGTGTACTCAAGGCTCTCACCGAAAAACAAACATTTTTTTTTGTTTTGTTCTTACATTATTAAAACCAATAAACCTAGATAATTGTAAAACCCAACAAAACCCCTGCCAAGGTTCCTTCCCCACTCTGAACTCTAGGGTACAGATGTGGGGACCTGCATGAAAGACCCCCTAAGCTTATTCTTACCAGCTTAGGTTAAAAACTTCCTCAAGGTACAAACTTTGCCTTGTCCTTGAACAGTATGCTGCCACCACCAAGTGTTTTAAACAAAGAACAGGGAAAGAGCCCACTTGGAGATGTCTTCCCCCAAAATATCCCCCCAAGCCCTACACCCCCTTTCCTGGGGAAGGCTTGATGATAATCCTCACCAATTTGTACAGGTGAACACAGACCCAAACACTTGGATCTTAAGAACAATGAAAAATCAATCAGGTTCTTAAAAGAAGAATTTTAATTAAAGAAAGGGTAAAAGAATCACCTCTGTAAAATCAGGATGGTAAACACCTTACAGGGTAATGAGATTCAAAACATAGAGAATCCCTCTAGGCAAAACCTTAAGTTACAAAAAGACACAAAAACAGGAATACACATTCCCTCCAGCACAGCTTATTTTACAAGCCATTAAACAAAAGAAAATCTAACACATTTTCTAGCTAGATTACTTACTAACTTTACAGGAGTTGTAAGTCTTGCATTCCTGATCTGTTCCCGGGAAAAGCATCGCACAGACAACCCAAACCCTTTGTTTCCCCCTCCCCCCTGCAGATTTGAAAGAATCTTGTCCCCTCATTGGCCATTTTGGGTCAGGTGCCAGCGGTGTTATCTTAGCTTCTTATCCCTTTACAGGTGAAAGGATTTTGCTTCTGGCCAGGAGGGATTTTATAGCACTGTATACAGAAAGGTGGTCACCCTTCCCTTTATATTTATGACAACCCCAAACTAGGGTGCAATGCCTTGTACTCATTTAATTAGATGCACTGTTGAATATTGTAAAAACCCAGACATTTGCCTTAAAGAAATTACAGATTCTGTATTGCCAACCCAAACCATATATATATAAAGCAAGATTCAGGCCCCCAAAATTATGCATTTTTTAAAAAAAAGTAGGACATTTTGGGTTCTTTTTATTTGCTTTTAGAGTACACTTGGGTCCCATTTTCAAGTTTTTCTTGGCAACCATGATTGAAGCTTACTTAAAAAAGAAAGTTGAGACTCTCAGCTGATCACATGACTCCAAGAGCTGGGGGTTTAAGAAAAATAATACATATTGTGAGAGCTAGCAGGACAGATTTCAAGCTGCATTTGATCTTCAGTAGAAAGCAAAGGATGACTCATCTGAGTAAAGCATTGCAGGATCAGACCTTTAGCGAACAAGTGGCGGATCCTGTACTCCATGAAGTAAGTGCTAGTTTTGTCACTGAGTTCTATGGGATTTGTGCTGAAGGGGATGGGTGAGTACATGGAACCTCTCCAAGCAGCGGAACTGGTGTGGTTCTGCTGTGCAAGGGGAGGGGCTGGGTGCAGATGTGCTCAACATGGAGATCAGCTGTTTAGGGGGCAGCCCTGGAGTGGCAGCATACGGGGCTGGACAGGCTGAGGTGTGGCTTGAGGTTCTGCAACTGCATGGATCTTCCCATTCTTTCCCCCTGCCACAATAGAGCTTTTGGGTGTTTAGCCATTAGGCTGCAGTAGCCTTCTTGGAGTGGCTTTGTAGCTGCACTGGGGTGGGAGGGGGGAAAAAAACCCTTATTCCTGCTCATTTGCTTAGTGGTTGGCCCAGCTAATCAGCTTGGATTTGCCTCCAAGTGAATCAACACAATTAAAAAGCAGGATTGTTCCATTAGTGAATGTTCTTTACTCATTTATTTTGACAATTTCTAGTCCAGTTTTAATTATTTATGCTAATACTTTATGATGTACCAATAAGTATTCTGTAGTATACTTTGTAAAAATAATGAAGTCTCAATAATTGGAGACCTCACCACATACTTCTGCTAATACATCTCTGCTGAGACTTGGGGAGATAGCTAGGGTTTTGTGTGTGGATTAATAAGGTTCAACTGTATTCTGGCAGCTGTAAGCCGGCATTGTTATGGTTCAGTCTTTGGCTATAGAAAACTGGTATGTCATTGACATGAATGAGAAAAAAATGCAGAGCCCTAGTAGGACTCATAGTAATAAGACTATCAGTAAAATTTACAAAAGTGCCTAGGTCCCATTTTCAAAAAGGCTCTTAAGCACTTAGCAGCCTCACGCATGTAGGCACGTTTGAAAAATTTACCCTCCCACTAATGTAAATAAAGTTTTATTGACTGTAGCCACACTATTATGTGCTATGTAAGCTGTGACCTGCAGCCTTCTGATCAGATGGTGCGGTGACGGGGTATACAAACCCCACACTGAGCCTGAAGGGATTAAAAGGCAACACTGGGCCCAGGTAGCTCCACACCTCTGGATCTTCTGAGCATGTTCTGACTGGTGGAGTGGCTTAAGTGGGATCTCAGCAGCCTGGGCAGAGGGTGGCGGACAGGTTGCTGGAGAGAGGGAACTGGACAGGAGCTGAAAGGGGACCACAGAGCAAGCAAAGCCCACAGAAAGAGCCTTCTCTGACCACCACCCTCTTTTGGAACCAGCAGTTACTGCAGGGCCCTGTTCATATGGACTCTTTTTTGTTGATGAGTGATGGTTGGACAGAGGGGCCATGCCCCAAGCTGAAGGGACCTATAGGTAGGAAATGGCAGTGGACTTAGGCTTGCTGTAGGGAGGACCCTGCTGGTGTTGCTTCACACAGGGCCCTGGGTTGGGACCTGGTGGAGATAGCAGGCCTGCAGGCCGAATGGCTAGGCAGCAGTTCTGCAGAGAGGGACCTAGGGATGACAGTGGACGAGAAGCTGGATATGAGTCAGCAGTGTGCCCTTGTTGCCAAGAAGGCCAATGGTATTTTGGGATGTATAAGTAGGGGCATTGCCAGCAGATCGAGGGACGTGATCGTTCCCCTCTATTTGACTTTGGTGAGGCCTCATCAGGAGTACTGTGTCCATTTTTGGGCCCCACACTACAAGAAGGATGTGAAAAAATTGGAGAGAGTCCAACGAAGGGCAACAAAAATGATTAGGGGTCTGGAACACATGACTTATGAGGAGAGGCTGAGGGAACTGGGATTGTTTAGTCTATGGAAGAGAAGAATGAGGGGGGATTTGATAGCTGCTTTTAACTACCTGAAAGGTGGATCCAAAGAGGATGGATCTAGACTATTCCAAGTGGTAGCAGGTGACAGAACAAGGAGTAATGGTCTCAAGTTGCAGTGGGGGAGATTTAGGTTGGATATTAGGAAAAACTTTTTCACTAGGAGGGTGGTGAAACACTGGAATGCGTTACCTAGGGAGGTGGTGGAATCCCCTTCCTTAGAAGTTTTTAAGGTCAGGCTTGACAAAGCCCTGGCTGGGATGATTTAGTTGGGGATTCGTCCTGCTCTGGGCAGGGGGTTGGACTAGATGACCTCCTGAGGTCCCTTCCAAATCTGATATTCTATGATTCTATGATTAATGACATCAGCCACTTACTTCAGTCAGAGTGATAGGCATTGCTTTGGAGGGAATAAATGAAGACCTGGAATACTAAAAATTGCAAATAGAACAGAGTTTTTGGTAGAAAGAGTACATCTCCCGGTACTAGGTATCCCTAAGGAATGAGTTACTACCCCATAGTACAGCACAGCAAACTACCCCATGTACTGCATCACAGTTTAGGGTTTCGATAACAGCCTGTATCCTGGGATTGCATTCTAGGATCCATTGGTGAGACTTGAGCTATGGTGAAGAGTTACCACCTTTATAATTGCTGGTAACTGGACCACGAGGCTCCACCCCTGCCCCACCTCTTCCCCCAAGGACCCACCCCATCCTGCCTCTTCCCCCAGGCTATGCCCCTTCTCCACCTCTTCTCCCTAAGGTTCCACCCCTGACACTAGCTCCTCACCCTTGTCACCTGCTAGATTGTCTCAAGGAGCCTGCCTGCAAGTAGGAGACGGCCCCGGCTGAGCAGGAGCTGATGCGGGTTAATGCCCTGGCACCTCCCCCCACCCCGTGGTAACTGGACTTTTGGTTCAGGTGCCATTTAGGGTTGCCAGATCCCCTTTTCAACCGGACTTTCCTGTCAAAAACCAGGCACTTGGCAACCCTAAATGGGACCTGGACACAGAAGCCAAAAAAACTGACTGTCCAGTAAAACCCAGACAGGTGGTAACCCTAATGGTGAAATGAGCATCAAGATTTTGTTGTGCTACTCAGACTATCATTGGATTCTTCTGGTTTGTAATGAGACCTGAATTTTCATGGGTGCAGCAGCTTTGGTTAGGTAGGTGTGGGGTGCTTTCTTACCCTGCATATGTATGTTTTCTCTGTAAGTGAACCTATAGAGTGTTTACAGATGGATCTGTGAATTCTAGCATAATATTAAAACCAAATTGAACACAAAAATAGAGCGTTAGAGGCTGTTTATTATAGTCTGGTTTCACTTTTTACTAATAGTTGAATTTTTAAAAAAATCACTGATCTATCTATATACACACATACCCCTATTGTGTGTGTGTGTGTATTGCTGAAGCCAAATTCTGTGCTGAGATGGAGGTGCAAAGCTCCCATAAAGGCCATTTGGTGTCATATACATATCTGTGGACAATTTGGCCTTCAGTAATTTTGAATCTAATTTAGCAACCATGAGGATTTGTTTTTAATCAGAGGGTTGAGTGTTTGGAAAAATTCTTTGTGTCCTGGCCTGAAGTGAAATAGGTCAGGGTCTTTGAAATATAGCTGCACTGGTGGAGATGGTCAGATACTATAATGAGATGCTTTGTAGAAACACTTTTGTAAATAAATAATAGTGTTTATTCTTTTAGTTAACATGCTATATATACTGTTTTGCATCGCACTTGACAGAGATTAGGAAGGCATGGAGGCATTGGTACTTCAATTGCTTCTGACACATACAGTATTAAAAGGGATAACGTAAATACGAATAGCTTTATACGGAATATGGTCCAAGAACCACTAAATATGTTCTGGCTTCCGTCTCATTTTAAAATGATCTTTCGGAGGCTTATCCATTTGTGCCTGGGAAAAATATTTTTAGGCTCAAATTGACCTGCTTTCACAATGGCTACCTTTGAAGGAACATTTGGACTGGGCGTGCTTGTGAGTTACCTTCTCTGGCCTAATCCCACTTATGCATGTGCTTAATTTTAAGCATGTCAGTAGTCCCATCAAAATCGGTGTAAACAGAGCAACTAATTGGGTTCAATGTAGTTTGAATCCAATAGCAAAAGAATTTTAATCCAAACTTTGACAGAATATTGTAGCACCTTTTTGGCCTGAGCAGTTCGCCAATATTTAGTGCATAAGAATATAAGAATGGCCATACTAGGTGCATACCAATAGTCCATCGAGTCAATATCATGTCTTCTGACAGTGGTCACTGCCAGAAGCTTCTAATGGAATGAACAGAACAGGGCCATTTTCAGTGATTCATCCCCTATCATCCAGTCCCAGCTTCTGTCCTCCAGTCCCAGCTTCTGTCAGTCAGAGGCTTAAGGACATTCAGAGCATGCAGGACCAGCTCTAGGCACCAGCAAAGCAAGCACAATTCCAGGGGCGGCACAATCCGGCCTCCCCTTTTTTTCTTTTTTCTTTTTTTTTTTGCTTGGGCAGTTGTGTTCTTGGAGCTTGGGGCAGCAAATTTTTTGCTTGGGGCTGCAAAAAACCTAGAGCCGGCCCTGAGAGCATGGGCTTGCATCCCTGACCATCTTGGCTAATAGCCACTGATGGACCTGTCCTTTAGGAACTTATCAAAGTCTTTTTCGAACCCAGTTATACTTTTGGCTTCACAACATCCCATGGCAACAAGTTTCACAGGTTGACTGTGTGTTGTTTAGAAACCCTTAGGTCTATCATTCCAGTGAGCCCTTTGCCAAAGAAGATCTGTGTCTCTGATATAGGCGCCAACTCAGTGGGTGCTCCAGGGCTGGAGCACCCATGGAGAAAAATAGTGGGTGCTCAGCACCCACCGGCAGCCCTGCGGATCAGTGCCTCCCATTCCCCCCAGCATCTCCTGTGCGCCATGGATCAGCTGTTCCGCGGTGTGCAGGAGGCACTGGGGAGGAGTGAGGGTGGGGTGAGATTGGGGGAGGGGGTGGAAATAGGCAGAGTAAGGTTGGGGCCTTGGGGGAAAATATGGAGTGGGGGCAGGGCCTGGGATGGAGCCAGGGGGAGCACCCCCGGCACATTAGAAAGTCGGCACCTATGTTCTCTGATATCTTTCAGAGTCATTCTCACACCTTTCTCTCTGGCTTTCTTCAAGAGCTTGTCTACAATTATAATTGTACAGTTATATGGGTATAGTTAAACTGGTGTTGTTATAACTTCCTGTGTGGACATGCTCTTCTGGAATAAGAGTGGCATTTTTGTGTAGTTTAAGTTCCTTCTAAAGCAACATAGATTGAACAGGAAAAGGCATACAAACTGGAATAACTGTTCACACAGGGACTGGTAACACTGCAGTGGGTTAAAGTCACACCTTAGCTTACACACACATAGCTTTCCTATGTAGACAAGCCTCAGCACACATGGCCTGCACACCAATATCCTAGCCCCTGTGTTTACAACCAGGGAAGTCCCCATTAATCTACTTTGGTTAGCTCTGCTCAGGTCTTGCCATGCCGCTTAGTGCCTCAGGTGGCACCTTCCATTGTCTGCAGCTTTTGCACTACGAAAATGGGCTTCATTGCTCCTTCTTTATTTGAGCATAAGCTTAAATAAATTGGTTAGTCTCTAAGGTGCCACAAGTCCTCCTTTTCTTTTTGCGGATTCAGACTAGCACGGCTACTACTCTGAAACCTGTCATTGCTCCGTCTGTTGCGCCTGAAATAGGTTGGCTGGGATCCACTGGCTTCAATGCGGTCTGTTGTTGTCTTTGGTTCTAAGACTCCTGGTGGCAGCTATTGGCAACTTTCAGCATAACAGTAATGTTAATGCTGAGTGTTTGCGTGGCTTTCAAAATTAGGAATATGCAGTTATTTGTCTATATGTGTCAGTGGCTATTTGCACAGTTATTGGAATGATGCATGCAACCGAATAATTTATGCATGCAGATTAGCACACAATTGCAAATACATTTTTGCTTGTGAAACTTCATTACCTTTTTTTTCTTTGAAAATCAGGCCTTTTACAGTTTTGGAACTGTGTTTAAAAGATTAACCTTTTTTTTTTAATGCTGGAAGGGACCTTTGCGATCAAATCGCTGGCAAAAAAGACCTCACCCAATAATTTCTGCAAATGTAGTGGTTGTGGTGATAATATTCCTTCTTGTCAGGGTCATAAAAGTGTTTGAGTAAGTGGAGAGTAATAATGTGCCAAATGCTGAAATGGTGTTTGTTCATTCCAAGAGTTATTTCTCTCAGTCTTTCTTTCTTTGAATGTCTTTTACTGACCCTACTTGCCTGAAACATGACAAGTGCTCATCCCTAGTACAAGGGCACATCTTCCATCTGAAAGTCTTCCTCTGAGAGCATAGCTGTGTGAAAGGAGGACAAGGGGTGGGGATGAAGGAGTTTACAAACTAGGCATGGCCAAAAACATCAACATGCAGACAGAGGAAAACGGAGGTTTCTTAATTGGTTCAGTGCATGGGTATGAAAGGGAATTTCCCAGGTGATGAAAAGAAGCCTAACTCTGCTATGGTGAGTCTCGTGCTGGGGTTCTTAGGACAATTTTTTGGTGGCCTCAGAGTGCGGCCACCAACTCTTGCTGGCAGCTGCTCTCACATTTTTTCCTAAAATACTTAATTAGCTTTAGGAAAAACAAATAAATATGGACATGTACACGTCCAAATCATTGCAATGTATTTATTGCTAGCTAGTAAGTTTGCTGTGAAAAATTATATTAACAAACATACAAATGTGACCGGGGTCCTAGTGCGGGCCAGCTATAGTCACTCAATTAGGGTGAACTGCAAAGAATGGGGCAGCCAAACCCCAAAACGCTGGTGGATATTCCAATACTTAGATTTACCAAGCCAGCATAAAACAGCTTCTTTATTACCTTACTGGTTACTCAGAAGTCCAAACAACACAGTTTCCTTAAAGTAATCCAGCCTCAGGCTTCCACCTAGGTACCCATGTCAAATATTGTGAAAATTTCTGTAAATCTTATTTCATCATATAAAAGAAAAGGTTCTACCAATCCCAAAGGACCGGACACATTATCTCCCAGGTTAATGAATGTTTCAGATCTTACCCAAAGACATGCCACAGCCAATTCTTATTAACTAAACTAAAATTTATTAAAAAACAAAAGAGAGAGAGCATGATTAAAATATCAAGATACATACATGAGTTCAATTCATTGAGGTGCAGATTCATAGCAGAGATGATGAGCTTCGTAGTTGCGAAGAGTTCCTTGAGAATTCAGTTCATAGGTCATAGTCCAATGTCCAAATCCCATATTCAGGGCATACCAGCATAACTGGGACCTCAGTCTTGTGACTCAAACTTCTGCTGATGAAGTCTAAGCAGATCTGAGATGCCTGAATCAGGAGCCAAGGATCTTTTATACAATTTCATGCTTTCTGACAAGTGGGAATTCCTCAGGGAACAATAGGTAATTAGGATGACTTTGAAGGAGGTCCATCAACGGTACTTAGCTATAAGGTACTTAGCTCCACCATTCACAGTAGATTTCAAAGAGAGATGAATACTGAGATATCCTGTGTTTACAATTCATTTACACGATAGGATGTTCTTTTGACCTCTGAATTATCAGAATACAGCATAGACAGGGACTGTTGATTACATTGTCCACCCTACTCATACATACGCCTCTACCCCGCTATAATGCAGCCTGATATAACACAAATTCGGATATAACACGGTAAAGCAGCGCTCTGGGGGGGCGGGGCTTCACGCTCCGGTGGATCAGTGCGGCAGCGTGTCTGGCTCTGACACGCTGCTCAGAGCGGCATGTTAAGGGTGCCGGGCCGGGGCCGAGGGGTTGGATAAGGGGCAGAGGATCTTGGGGGGTGGTCAGGGGATAGGGAGTGGGGGGTGTTGGATGGTTCGGAGGTTCTGGGGGCAGGGCGGTCAGGGGACGGTGAATGGGGGCATTGGATAGGGTGTGGGAGTCCTGGGGGGCCTTTCAGGGGGCGGGTGTGTGGATAGGGGTCAGGGCAGTCAGGGGACAGGGAGCAGGGGGGTTGGGTAGGTGGTGGGGTCCTGGGGGTGATTAGGGACGGGGGGGTCCTCCGGAGGGGGCGGTCAGGGGACAAGGAGCAGGGGGGCTTAGATAGGGGGTGGTTAGGGGTGGGGGGTCTCTGGAAGGGGTAGTCAGGGGACAAGGAGCAGGGGGGGTTGGATGGGTCGGGGGTTCTTAGGGGTCAGACAGGGGGCAGGAAGTGACTATTAATAACGGAAATGCTCAAGGCCAAAGCAAGGTCAATATAACGTGGTTTCACTTATAATGCGGTAAGATTGTTTGGCTCCCGAGGACTGCGTTATATCGGGGTAGAGGTGTATGTAAATACACAAAAACACAAACATTATCTCCCCACGTGTCTTTTGAGGGTTATTTTTTTTGCAGGATGTTTAACCCTTTCTAGCCATGCGTCACAACAGGTATCACTTTTCACAGCAGACTTACTCAGCCCACGCATGCCTGGGGACAATTTAAGCCCTGGATGGGGGTTGGGGAGGCAGCGGGGACAGGGATGATGGGAGTGAGGCAGGGAGGCAGCAGGGGGCTGGAGCCTGAAACCCCACAGCCAGAGTCCGAAGGCCCATGGCCTGGGGTTGGAGCCTGGAACCATGCAGCCAGAGCCTTGGGCCTGCTGCTGTGCAGCCAGAGCCTGGGGCTGGAGCCCGAAGCCCCACAGCTAGAGCCTGCCGCCCCGCCACCCCATGGTTGAAGCTGGAGCGCCACTGCCCCTAGGAAGGTGGGGAACCCACCGGTTGCCTGCTCCTCCAGGTGTCTCCAGAGTGGGGCAGGGCCCAATGTTAGGATATAGATATTCAGGCCTGCCTGTAAAGACCTATACTTTAAGTAGGTATATGTTTATCATTTAGCTAGTGTCATCAATATAAAGGAAAGGGTAAACACCTTTAAAATCCCTCCTGGCCAGAGGAAAAACCCTTTCACCTGTAAAGGGTTAAGAAGCTAAAGATAACCTCACTGGCACCTGAACAAATTGACCAATGAGGAGACAAGATACTTTCAAAAGCTGGAGGAGGGGGAAAACAAAGGCTCTCTCTGTCTGTGTGATGCTTTTGCCGGGGACAGAAAAGGAATGGAGTCTTAGAACTTAGTAAGTAGTCTAGTTAGATATGCGTTAGATTTTGTTTTCTTTAAATGGCTGAGAAAATAAGCTGTGCTGAATGGAATGTAGATTCCTGTTTTTGTGTCTTTTTGTAACTTAAGGTTTTGCCTAGAGGGATTCTCTATGTTTGGAATCTGATTACCCTGTAAGGTACTTACCATCCTGATTTTACAGAGGTGATTCTTTTTACTGTTTCTTCTATTAAAATTCTTCTTTTAAGAATCTGATTGTTTTTTCATTGTTCTTAAGATTCAAGCGTTTGGGTCTGTGTTCACCTACGCAAATTGGTGAGGATTTTTTTATCAAATCTTCCCCAGGAAAGGGGGTGGAGGATTCTGGGGGGAAAGACACTTCCAAACTGGCTCTTTCCCAGTTGTGTACCTGTTAGACGTTTGGTGGTGACAACAATACAGTCCAAGGGCAAAAGGTAAAATAGTTTGTACCTTGGGGAAGTTTTAACCTAAGCTGGTAAAAGTAAGCTTAGGAGGTTTTCATGCAGGTCCCCACATCTGTACCCTAGAGTTCAGAGTGGGGGAGGAACCTTGACAGCTAGTAATAGAGGTATACAAGAAAGAATCTGTGTAAGGTCCGTCTCTCCCTGTGACAGTCTGAGGCCCTGTTCTTAGGCTAAGGCCTTTGGCTAAGCAGCAGAGGCAGCCATAAGCTGGGAAGCGTACGGTCACATCCTCACATTCCAAACTAGGCAATATGGGGCTGTGAGGAAGGTGATCTGATCTATCACCTCCAGAGAAAGGGAAGAGCCTAGAAGATGTAAAAGGAAATTTAGTTTGATAGTTTTCTGTCTGGTAAAAACTCACTTATCAATAGACACAACTGGGAAACACTTATGTCTTTATAGATGTAGTTGTGAAATCCTCACTTCTGTATTGTTTTGTCATTATAGTTCCCACTTTGCTATTGTTTATTTGCCTGGTCTCTATCTGGTTCTGTGATTGTTTCTGTCTGCTGTATAATTAATTTTGCTGGGTGTAAACTAATTAAGGTGGTGAGACCTGAGTGTCTCTGGATTAAGTTTAGAAGTGTTAGCAACAAGAGTGATGTAGTGGTGGGAGTCTGCTATAGACCACCAGACCAGGGGGATGAGGCTTTCTTCCAGCAACTCGCAGAAGCTACTAGATCACACGCCCTGGTTCTCATGGGTGACTTTAATTTTCTTGATATCTGCTGGGAGAGCAATACAGCGGTGCATAGACAATCCGGGAAGTTTTTGGAAAGCATAGGGGACAATTTCCTGGTGCAAGTGCTAGACGAGCCAACTGGGGGGGAGCTTTTCTTGACCTGCTGCTCACAGACAGGGAAGAATTAGTGGGGGAAGCAAAAGTGGACGGGAATCTGGGAGGCAGTGACCATGAGTTGGTTGAGTTCAGGATCCTGACACAGGGAAGAAAGGTAAGCAGCAGGATACAGACCCTGGACTTCAGGAAAGCAGACTTTGACTCCCTCAGGGAACGGATGGGTAGGATTCCCTGGGGGACTAACATGAAGGGGAAAGGAGTCCAGGAGACCTGGCTGTATTTCAAGGAATCCCTGTTGAGGTTACAGGGACAAACCATCCCGATGAGTCGAAAGAATAGTAAATATGGCAGGCGACCAGCTTGGCTTAACGGTGAAATCCTAGCGGATCTTAAACATAAAAAAGAAGCTTACAAGAAGTGGAAGGTTGGACATATGACCAGGGAAGAGTATAAAAATATTGCTCGGGCATGTAGGAACGAAATCAGGAGAGCCAAATCTCACCTGGAGCTGCAGCTAGCAAGAGATGTCAAGAGTAACAAGAAGGGTTTCTTCAGGTATGTTGGCAACAAGAAGAAAGCCAAGGAAAGTGTGGGCCCCTTACTGAATGAGGGAGGCAACCTAGTGACAGAGGATATGGAAAAAGCTAATGTGCTCAATGCTTTTTTTGCCTCTGTCTTCACTAACAAGGACAGCTCCCAGACTGCTGCGCTGGGCATCACAACATGGGGAATAGATGGCCAGCCCTCTGTGAAGAAAGAGGTGGTTAGGGACTATTTAGAAAAGCTGGACGTGCACAAGTCCATGGGGCTGGACGAGTTGCATCCGAGAGTGCTAAAGGAATTGACGGCTGTGACTGCAGAGCCATTGGCCATTATCTTTGAAAACTCATGGTGAACGGGGGAAGTCCCAGAAGACTGGAAAAAGGCTAATGTAGTGCCAATCTTTAAAAAAGGGAAGAAGGAGGATCCTGGGAACTACAGGCCAGTCAGCCTCACCTCAGTCCCCGGAAAAATCATGGAGCAGGTCCTCAAGGAATCAATCTTGAAGCACTTGCATGAGAGGAAAGTGATCAGGAACAGTCAGCATGGATTCACCAAGGGAAGGTCATGCCTGACTAATCTAATCTCCTTCTATGATGAGATTACTGGTTCTGTGGATGAAGGGAAAGCAGTGGATGTATTGTTTCTTGACTTTAGCAAAGCTTTTGACACGGTCTCCCACAGTATTCTTGTCAGCAAGTTAAAGAAGTATGGGCTGGATGAATGCACTATAAGGTGGGTAGAAAGCTGGCTAGATTGTTGGGCTCAACGGGTAGTGATCAATGGCTCCATGTCTAGTTGGCAGCCGGTGTCAAGTGGAGTGCCCCAGGGGTCGGTCCTGGGGCCGGTTTTGTTCAATATCTTCATAAATGATCTGGAGGATGGTGTGGATTGCACTCTCAGCAAATTTGCGGATGATACTAAACTGGGAGGAGTGGTAGATACGCTGGAGGGCAGAGATAGGATACAGAGGGACCTAGACAAATTGGAGGATTGGGCCAAAAGAAATCTGATGAGGTTCAATAAGGATAAGTGCAGGGTCCTGCACTTAGGACGGAAGAACCCAATGCACAGCTACAGACTAGGGGCCGAATGGCTAGGCAGCAGTTCTGCGGAAAAGGACCTAGGGGTGACAGTGGACGAGAAGCTGGATATGAGTCAGCAGTGTGCCCTTGTTGCCAAGAAGGCCAATGGCATTTTGGGATGATTAGTAGGGGCATAGCGAGCGGAGCGAGGAACGTGATCGTTCCCCTCTATTCGACATTGGTGAGGCCTCATCTGGAGTACTGTGTCCAGTTTTGGGCCCCACGCTACAAGAAGGATGTGGATAAATTGGAGAGAGTCCAGCGAAGGGCAACAAAAATGATTAGGGGTCTGGAACACATGAGTTATGAGGAGAGGCTGAGGGAACTGGGATTGTTTAGTCTGCAGAAGAGAAGAATGAGGGGGGATTTGATAGCTGCTTTCAACTACCTGAGAGGTGGTTCCAAAGAGGATGGTTCTAGACTATTCTCAGTGGTAGAAGAGGACAGGACAAGGAGTAATGGTCTCAAGTTGCAGTGGGGGAGATTTAGGTTGGATATTAGGAAAAACTTTTTCACTAGGAGAGTGGTGAAACACTGGAATGCGTTACCTAGGGAGGTGGTGGAATCTCCTTCCTTAGAAGTTTTTCAGGTCAGGCTTGACAAAGCCCTGGCTGGGATGATTTAATTGGGGATTGGTCCTGCTTTGAGCAGGGGATTGGACTAGATGACCTCCTGAGGTCCCTTTCAACCCTGATATTCTATGATTCTATAATTCTGTGATATAATTGGTTAGCTAATCATGTTACAATATGTTAGGATTGGTTAGGTAAATTGCAGTAGAATGATTGGTTAAGGTATAGCTAAGAATATTACTCTATAAATTAGGGGCAAAGAAGTAAGTTGGGATTCGAAAATAAAGAAAAAGGAACTTGGATTTAAGCTTGCTGGAAGTTCACCCCAATAAACATCCAATTATTTGCACCTTCAGACTTTGGATATTGTTGCTCTCTGTTCATGTGAGAAGGACCAGGGAAGTGGGAGAGTGAAGGAATAAGCTCTCTAACACCCAACACCTGGGCTGGTGGTCCCAGCAACCAACACCAAGGTGGTGAATCCAGGAGCAACAGGGAGAGGGAGGGGCTGCTATTTTAACCCACCCCTCACCCCCATCACAGTCCAGGAGGCTGTGGCCGCAAGAAAAGCCCCTGGTGGCTACATGCGCTAGTGGCAGAGGGCTTTAGCTCTGTGTAAACAGCACATAGATTATCATAATCATAGATGGGGCATTTGTCTTCACATGTGGAGGGAGAATTTATCCATCAGCCTGGTGTGATATGATGTGATCGCCACATACATGCCTGTGATTGCCACATGCTGTACAATAAACTCGGGTTTGAAGAATTTACCAGGCACTGGAGGCCTGCGCCTACTAGCCAGAAGCTGATTGGGAAGTGGAGGTATTGGGTTCCACTAATGACATCCATGACTTCCACCACCTATTGAAGGGGATTGTCTCTTGGACCCTTCATCATTTGTATCAGCCTCTGGCCAGTCTGACAAGTGTGAAGGCCATTGGGAAGAGGTAGGAGCTTTGTCTCTCTTCCTGCTGTCCACCACAGAGCTTCCTGACTGTGTAGAGTTGGGAGAATTTCAGTACTCACAGCTCCCCCATCCTCCTCACTGCTGCTGCAAGGGGGGAGAGCTCTGTTATATTACATATTCCCCAAGCTCCTCAGCGGTGTGGAGGCTCCATTACTCTGCCCTTCCCTCACCCTCCTGGATGCTACTACGGGAAGGGAGGCTCCCCTTCTCCACCCCTCCACCACCTTCCGCTTTTGAGGTTCCCCCCAGGAATAGCTCCATGGCCTGCTTCTGGTCCTTGCTTTCCCAAGCATCTCTACTAATTATACCCTCCCCAGTATAATTGCTTGGCCTCCTTGATGATGCAACCTTCCAACATTTATCGAATGGATTCTCTTGAGTTGTTGTAATCTAGCCAAGTGACACATACTTAACGCTGCCAGAGCTTGATCCTGGGCGGTGCTGAGCATCTGACTTCCACACCTCCCAGGATGACTCTTTCTCTCGTCCTGCAAAAGTCAGCCCCTCCAGCTTCCTAACTGTTTCTGCTCCTCTTCGCTGAACTTCCTCCAGTTTGTCCATATGTTTCTATGCAATATTCTGGGGGCTGTTGCAGCAGAGCTGTGCTGGGAATACCTCTGATTTGTAACATGATTCCTCTGCAGGTGTCGTCCAAAATGGTCTCTGTAATTTTTGTTGTCATACTTGTTACCCTTTCATTTCTTTTGGTGTCACTGTTTTCTAGGTTGCTGCCTACTCTTGAGTTGACGTAGTTAGGATTACTTTCCTACAGATGTCTCGGCATGCATTGGTGATGTTGAATCTGTTATTTTCCGGCCATGTTTCTAGTCTCTGAAGGTTCTTATTTTTTTTATTTTTTTTGTCCTCAGTGGTGTTTGTAGCTCTTCCCAGTTTGGTATCATCTGCTAATCTCATCCCTGTGCAGTTTGCTTCTTGTATAGATCATTAATGAAGTATTTAATGAGACTAGACCTCAAACAATTCCCTGCAGAACTTTACTAGGTACCAGCCCTATGTCTGATATGTTACCATTTACTATTATTCTGTTTATAATTCTGAAGCCAGTTTTTGGGTCGTATTACAGTGTTCCTATTCAAGATGACCTGCATTCATTTTAGGAGTAGGATTTCATGAGGCACAGTATCAAAGGCTTTACTAGAATCCAGACGTCAAATATCTGCTGGTTTCCTTTCCCTATGCAGAGCCCCTTTGATTTCAGTGGGGTGCCACACAGGTGCAGCAGACTGTCCATGTGAAACAATTTATAGGCTTGGGGCCTTA
Organism: Lepidochelys olivacea; assembly: GCF_965140295.1. NCBI lineage: Eukaryota > Metazoa > Chordata > Testudines > Cheloniidae > Lepidochelys > Lepidochelys olivacea. The sequence continues at coordinate 16,709,787 of NC_140412.1, forward strand.
ATGTTGATAAAGGGTCCAAGAGCTTTATACAGGGATATTTAACTTAGGTACAGTTACTATTCTACCCTGTGGGTAAAATCCTAGCCCTGTTGATGTCAATAGCAAAACTGCCATTGCCTTTAATGGGTCAGGATTTCACCCTATCTGTATGTCATGTAGCATGTCATATTTTCCATCTAAACTCCATTTTCTGTGGTGATGCCTCAGAAAATCATCACTTTTTCCTCTCTAACATTCAGGCCCTGCTTGTGTTGATCAGAGTTACATGTGAGCCCAAATTTCTCATCCCGTGCCTCAACAAATTAACTCTGACCAATAAAGATCCATGTTAACAAGCTCAAGAGGGAAAGCCCCTCTGAATTAAAGATCCATAGCATGAATTATTGTCAAGCTTTTTACCATTCCATATAAAAAGAGGAAATGGGTCTTGCTAATTACACCATATCATGGTATATGGGCTTTCCCCCTCTAATTTATTTAATTCAGGGTTGTTGGTTTTTTTTTTTTGGCTACAGGGTTTCTTCCACCTGCATGCAATGAAGCTGTCACAGAAATCAGATATGGCAACTGAATTATGTGACAGAGGCCCATTGGTGGTTCACTATTCTGTGTCAGCTCTAGTCAGGCCAGACATACTCACTACACCTCACACACTGTTATCAAAAACCAGTTGGAGAACACTTCAATCTCTCTGGTCATTCGATTACAGACCTAAAAGTGGCAATACTTCAACAAAAAAACTTGAAAAACAGACTCCAACGAGAGACTGCTGAATTGGAATTAATTTGCAAACTGGATACAATTAATTTAGGCTTGAATAGAGACTGGGAGTGGATGGGTCATTATACAAAGTAAAACTATTTCCCCGTGTTTATTCTCGCCTTCCCCCCCCCCCCCCGCCACTGTTCCTCAGACGTTCTTGTCAGCTGCTGGAAATGGCCCACCTTGATTATCACTACAAAAGGTTCCCTCCTGCCCCCGCTCTCCTGCTGGTAATAGCTCACCTTAAGTGATCACTCTCGTTACAGTGTGTATGGTAACACCCATTGTTTCATGTTCTCTATGTATATAAATCTCTCCATTGTATTTTCCATTGAATGCATCCGATGAAGTGAGCTGTAGCTCACAAAAGTTTATGCTCAAATAAATTCGTTAGTCTGTAAGGTGCCACAAGTACTCCTTTTCTTTTTATCTCAAAGGTGTCATCTACAAACTGGTAAGATGCTTTTTCTGAAAATCATTGTGTGGTGTATGTATGGAGGGTGTACAAAGCATTATAAATATGTGATAGAATTATATTCTTAAAGTGTGTTTTGCGAACAATGCATAAGCCCATAGACAAAGCAATGTGTATTTGCTTGTCTGACCATCCTGGTCATCAGGCAGAGACAATAAAGGTACGTTTACATATAAGGTAAACAAAGCTATCAAGATAATAAGTGGGGAGAAGACAGCATGGCGTCTACACCTAGCCGAAGAGAGAAACTTTGTCTGGGCTTACTTTTCAAAGAATACATTTCAAAGGTTTACTGGACTATAAAAAGAAGGGGAGAGAACCCTGTAGTTGTCTGTGTGAACTGAGGGGATTCAAGAGGCCGGAGCTCTTGAAATCACAGGATGTTGGGTCTTTCAGCCAAGGGCTTGAAGTCTCTGGGAACTAAGTATAGGTAGGAAACCTGCTTAGGCAAAGATTGTAACTTGCTGAAATTAAGTTTTAGTCTTGGAAACGTATTTTTACTTTTGTTTGCTTGTAACCATTTCTATTCCAATTCCTTCCACTTGGTATCACTTAAAACTATGACTGTTTAATAAATTTGTTTTACTGTAAACCAATTCAATGCTGTGATGGAAATAAGAGTGTCTGTTAAACACCAGTTAAATTAATGAACTGCCATGTATTGACTCTTTAAAGGAGCTATGAATTTAGTAACATCTGTGAATGTTCCAGGAGAGGACTGGACATTACAGACACAGTTCTGGGGAAATTTGGGAGGTACTGGGGGTCACACTGCAAAAAGTAACTGAGTGGTGGAAGCCAGGATGTGACCTGCATGCTTGGCTGATAGTGTTCGGGCAGTGAGCCACATCCACATAATGTTGAAGGCACCCAGAGTTGCAAGGCAAGTGGTGACACATACCCTTACTGGTCTGGGTTGGATCCCAAAATGTCAGAGATGCTTATTTGTGTTTGCAGTTGCCAGTGCAGGGTTTTACCCTCTGTTTTTTATTTAATTTGTGTCATACCTGATATATCATCTCTCACCATGTAGAATATTTCACATCACATGACACAGGACTTATCCCAGATAAAAAAACAACTCATTCCCCTTCCCTGCCGAAAAAAAGGAAGTACAGTGCTGGATTTGATATCCTAGTCATTTAGGAAATGAAGGCACAGGGAGCTGAAGTCACTTGCTAAAGTCACACATCAGGTCAGTGGCAGAGCAAGACCAGAACCCAGGGCTCCTAAGTCCCAGTCCAGTGCCAAGTCACTGGTCCATGCTGTGTGTTCATTTCCTAAGCCTGCACCTCAAGGGGTGGGTGATGGGACTTTTCATTTTCTTGAAGATGAGAGAGAGAGGTGGTTCTTGCGGAATTGTTGCTATTCTATTAGCAAAAATTATAAGCAAGCTGCTGGAGATGATGCTGTGATGACACCCAACTTCTTATGGAAGCTTAAGCCAAACTGAAAGCAGCAAATATATGCTAAAATGGATTCTGTGTATTTTCCTTCCTCCCCTCCTCCTGTTATGCAGACAAAACTATATAGGATTGTTTCAGGGGACAAGACAAGATGTCACGTTTATTATACCACAATTTCATTTATGACCAATAACTAATATCTAATACCTGTGTGTGTATACACATATATACACACACACACACACCAAATGTTCTGCAGCTGCTGTATAGTTACCAGTCCTGAATGTAGTTTGAGTTTGTGGCTTGGGTTCGTAGCTTGTGGCGGCTAACTGGCCAGGAAAGCCAGGCACAAGGAAGGGCTGGGTCTCTGTTGGGTATGCACCGATGCCCTTCCATGTTGGCAGCAGAATGTTACCCTCCAAAGGCTTTAGTTTGAATCCAGAGTCTATAGGTCTTGCTGTGTCACTCTGCCTCTGGGTTCGGTGTGATTGATCATCCGTCAATTGCAGACATGACTTTCAGCCTGGGACCTGGCTTTGATGTTTCTTCAGTTGTACTTTTGTTCTTTTCTTTTTAGGGTGGATTCTTCTTGCTTTGTCAGGGCTGTTGTCTGCATCTTCAGCTGTTGGTGTTTACACTTTATTTCATCAGGACAGTCTGAGGCTGGAGGTTGATTCCATCATCCATACATACCTCATTCACACATCTAAACTACACTAATCAGATTACAGCAGGGTTTTGCAAAAATGCAGGTTGCAGCAAGCTTTTACAAAATGGAGTGAGCATTTAAAAATGGAGTTTGGGACAAGTTAAAATGAAGTTTGAGTTACAAAATGGACAAGTGTAAGGAATGGCAAACAGTGAACAGAAGTTACAATATAGACAAGTATAATGAATGACAAACAGTGAGCAGAAGTTACAATGTTGAAACAGTGTAAGTTTCAGCAATTTAAGCAGCAATTGGATTGGAAGTGAAACTCAGTTAGCCAGTTATTGGGGTAACCAGTTTTATGAATGAATGTTGTTTCATTCATAAAACTTTTCTTATGAATTATATTAATAAAGTGAACAATTAAAAACAATTTCATTGATCAGTTCTACACCCCCTTGATTTGCGAAGATGGTTTATTAAGATTCTCACTTTCTGTGAGAATAAGCTATTTTACACATGGTTATTTTTTTATTCATTTTCCCTCCCCACTTTGTATGAGGGGATAAATGGGCAAACTGACAGGCCCAGGTCTGCAAAGTCCTCGCATTGCTACTAGCTGAACATCAGGACCCATGTGCTGGGGAGTTCAGCCATTGGAGTCCTACTATGGGTGTAGCTGCTCCATTGAGAACCTCAAGTGTAGACAAAGCTGCAATTTGCATCCATAAACCTTACTCCTGCTTGAACCCAGTGTAACCTGCACCAGCATAAACTGTGCTTTTTGGAGGGGTTGCCTACCTGTGCCTGGTGAGTAGCTATCACTGATGCTGGCTTCTGATGGCTGTAGCTGGGGCAAATTCCCAGTGTCATGAACATGGTTGAAAAATAGGAACAAATTTTGTGATGATCTTTGCAGAAATATATTTGTTCTCCAGGTTTTTGTTGTTGCTGTCAACATTTTCTCTGAAATTTTATAATACAAAAAGATTCAACCAGGTCTAGCAGACAAGGTCTTAGTACAGTCTCATAGCTGCCTCTGCCTGTTACAGCTTAGAGAATCCAGTCCACTTGTGTGGCCCTCATCACCATAATATCTAAACTCACCCGCTGAATTGTTCCCTCTATTGTTACTCAGTGAAAGCCGACAGCTCTCCTTGCTGCCCACTCATCCTCCCTTCCCAGGAAGGGCTTCGCACTTGCAGGATTGGGGACTGACTGGCTGACTTATATTTCATCTGGTATAATTGCTGATAACAAGGGACTGGGGAGGTTTTTTTTTTTTATTACTAGTATCTCTTACACAGAGATAAGAGTCTTATTGGGTCATAAAATCCTTTATGGGCCTTTCTTAAAACTTAGCCAGGTTATAGCACTAAGCTCGGTTGATCCTGCCCCCAGGGCTCAGCTGCGTGGTGCCCCTGACATCAATGGAGCTATTCACAAAAGGTTTGCAGCGTCAGGCCCATAATGTCCTGAGGCTGTGGGATAAAGAGAGCACCTGTTATTCCGTACCCTGTGTAGTCAGCTCAGAACTCAGCATTTATCGCTGGGTTACCACCTGCTTCGTAAACACTAATGGTTTCCCTTTGGATCTCCAAGATGCCTGATGCAGTTATGAGTTCAGTGTCGGATACTGCAGTATGGTTCTGACAGGACTAGACTGTGACTTCAGGCAACACCCTTAGCAAGTGGCATCATGTCAGCGACATACGTGCTCGCTCTCGCATACTCTCCCCTGGGTCACCATTCGTCCCCTGCTTGCTCCTGGAGGGGGATAGTGAGTCACTGTTGACCTGTACCAGCAGTAGATTTCTACCCATCCTCGCTCTGGCTTGGCTACCCTGGCCAGTGAGTGGGGACCAAGGGGTGGTGTAAGCTGGCAAGTGACTCCCTGGCTTTTCACCCACTGCCAAGATCTGAGTAGCTGGAGTAAGGATGTAAGGGGACCTGCTCTTCTGTATGGGTGTCTTGTCTGCATTCCAGTCTAATCCGTAGAGTGAAACAGCATGTTACTGCTTGGGAAGCTTATTTATTTTCTCAAAAGCAAAATGTTACCAGATTCCAAAAGATTGTTCTCTGGAGCTAGAGTAATACCATGATAATCCTCTAGGATACATGTGAAGGGTGTAAACCCAGAGGAGGGAGGAATTGTTTAGGGTGCTAAGTGGATAAGGTGAAGAAAAGCAGACTTAAGGCTGATGGCAGTGCTAGCCACCGGCTCAGTAGGTGAAACTTCATGTGGCCAGTGGTGACTGGGATAGCCCCAGTTGAATGGGAGAGGAGGACAAATGCTGAGGGGATGCAAAGTTGCCTCCCCACTTCTGCGTCTCTAGGCACTCATTGGCTATTTTAGGGGGGAAGGGAGATGATTGGTCCCTTGCCCTTCCCTTTCATTAATTTGAACCCTAGACCAGGGGCAGTACGGAGCCTCTTTTTGAGCCGTTTCCAGCAGCTCCACCCCTCCCACTCTGTACAGGTAGCCTTGGAGCTGTGCTTTGCGGATAATGCAGGTCTGACCGATCGCCCTGTTTTGTGGTCAGGAAGGAATTTTTTCTTCCTATAGGGGCCAAATTGGCAGAGATCTGGGGAGTTTTTCGCCTTCCTCGGAGCATCCTGGAAGTGCAGTTAAGATAACTACGAGTAAGAGGATTTAATAATTTGTGATAGCATTTGGTAAGCACGTTAATTTGTTGCAACTTGTGGCTGGTTTCCAGTGCGGTTAAAAGGAACGCTTCCCGGAAGTAAAAGACCTGGGATGTTACTGATGGGCCTTGTGCTCACAGGGTTGGGAAAGACCATGTGGTCTTCATGGGCTGATGTTCCCCCAACCCAGTTTAGTACCCTCTGTCCCCATCGCCAACTGGGGGGTGGTTGTAGGACAGAGAAGAGTGAGCTGAATCCTAGGAGCAGGCTGAGGAAAGTCTACCCCAAGTTGTGGGTTAGATGGCAGGAACCCTTTAACTCCTGCATTGGAACCATTTTAAAATGCCTGGTAGGTGAGAGTCTGGCTGATGGGGTGGGTAACGCCCCTTCTTGCTGCAAGTATAATAAAGTTGCAGTCTGCTGCTTAAAATCCATCCCCATGGTGGTCCTCATTTGCCACCAATTCTACATCAATCTGTCAGAGCTCATCTTCTTTGGAATTATTGTACCTTGAGTTAACTGATTGCCAGATAACTTGAGGTAATTAACATGTTTGTAAAGGCTAATCTAGACCCTCTCCAAGCATTTTTATCCAAGTTACCAACACTTGTAATTTATCCTAGGCTAATCCCTAGGCAGTAGTGGAGAGCTCTTTAATTGAGCAGACAAAAGTGTAGTGATGATTGAAAGTTGAAGCTAGATACATTCTGGCTAGAGCTAAGACACACATTTTTTAACTGTTCAGGCAAGTAACCACTGGAACAGTTTACCAAGGAATAGAAGAATTCTTAAATCATGTGAGCTGTAGCTCACGAAAGCTTATGCTCAAATAAATTTGTTAGTCTCTAAGGTGCCACAAATACTCCTTTTCTTTTTGTGAATACAGACTAACATGACTGCTACTCTGAAACCTTTCTAGAAGACATTGCTTTAGCTAAGCCACAAGCTGTGGGCTAGATGCAGGAAATACTCTGTCCTGTATTATGCAGGGGGTCAGAGATTATCCTAATGGTCCCTTCTGGCCTCAAAATCTATGATCATGTGATCTGTCCCATATGGTAGGTGTGTGAGGCTGTCTGTGACCCCACCTCTAGGAATGGATCTGTGGTAGGTGAACGCACAATGCCCAAATCAGTATTACTAATCTTCTGCAACCTCAGAATCTCATGCTGCCATGGGCCCAAATCCTGCCAGCTGCTCTGTGTGGGTTCACCCCATGCTGGTTCAGAGCCCCATTGACATCATTAGTGGTCCGTGTGGGCTTGTGTGGACCAGCTTGCAGGATCAGGGTCAAGGCAGTGGCGGCTGGTTCTTTAAAGCATGTAGATCCTCCAACAGTCAGTAACTGCCAAAGCCAATTTCGGCTAGACAAGGTCCCTGAGTCTCTTATCTTCCCTACACCATTCCATATGTAGCCACAGCTCTGAGTTAAAAAGAAGTAAATATGATATAGTCATTCACATAAAGCTATCTGCTCTGTGTGGGCAGATTAATTCTTAAATTAAACCGCATAAGGGTGTAAAGGAGTGAGGCTCACCCACACCCAGACTCATGCTACCTGGCTCTTAGGTTCAGATGTGCAAAGAGTAAGTGGGCTTGGCGCCTGCTTATTCTGTCCCTGGAGCAGGTGGGTGAGGAATGGAGGGAGTCTTGGCTCCACCCTTCCTCCTTGCTGTCCAACACAGCCAAGCCACCCTGGGAATGTGGGACAGAAGATGGGAGAATAATTTACTGCTGATATAGGCCAGTGGTAAACTACTGTCCCCACCCAGGAGCAAGGATGAAGCAGGGGAAGAGCTGTGACTCGAAGGTGTGTCTGAGTCAGAATGCCTCCGGGGGTTGCACACAACCCCTTGCTCAGGGCTGTGCCTAGAGTCCTAGTCTAGCCCTTAATCATTTATGGTAGGGGTGTCCGAATTTACTGACCTTCCGAATGGCATACAACAATCTTCAGAAGTTTGAGATCTGGCATGTGCCTGCCGGGGCTCAGGGCTTCAGTGCCATGGGGTGTGCCCCACATGGCTGAAGCCCTGAGACCCTCCTTCCTGCTAGGAAGAAGCCACAGGTGATGCATGGGGGGAGCACGTGGAGGGCACATACCCCTTTCCCCCCCAGATTTTTGCCATGAAGAGAAGACCTGCAGGTTGATTCGTCCCATCAGCCTGAACTCTGGGGAAGGCAATAAAAATCCCTGACAGGAACAATTTGCATCTTTATGCTGCTAAGCCTCTGAGGTGCAAGGATTACTAAGCATAAGCAAAAGATCCCCAGGCTTGCCCTGGATTAACCCTAAAGGACATATAGAGCTTGTTTATTAGAGAAGCTTTTAGAACCTAAAACCGTAACTCATTTGTGTACATATGTTTACCTGCTTTAACCTTGTAAATAACTCTTATGTCTTTTCCTAGTTAATAAATCTTTACTTAATTTATCACAGAGTCGGCTACAAGTGTTGATTTTGTGCGGCACCCGAGGTACAATTGACCTGGGGTAAATTTCTGTTCCTTTGTGACTGGGAATAATCTGGCTATTGTTGTGATTTGTGGTGTAAAGGACCATCTGTCACAAAGGCAGGCTTGCCTAGGTGGAAGATAGACTGGGGTACCCCAGGGGGCTCTCTGTGACGGAAAGTTAAGATTGTTGTAGAGCCTGAGGCGTTCACACTTGATACGTGGTTGGTGAAATCTAAGCATAGAATTCACAGCCTGTTTGGGGTTTGCGCCCTGCTTCTTCGCTCCCGAGGCTGGTGCTCATGCTCTTGAGCCACTCCAGCCAGCTTGACACTTATTATTACTGACTCTGCATTCGCAGCTGCAGCTCCTTCTCCACCCCACTGCTATTGGCCACATGGTGCTGCCCGGCCCCCTTCCTGCACAGCAGCTGCTGGAGCCAGCAAGCTGGGAGCTGCGGCCAGCCGTGAGGAGAGGCAGCGGCAAACAGCTGGGAGCCGCAGAGAGAGCTACTGCTTTTGCTGCTGCCTCTCCCTGCAGAGCTAACACCTGGGAGCTGCAGGGAGGGCCACTGCGGGCAAGAGGGGGGCATGCTTGAGGGGGTGTGACTCAAGCTGTTGGGGGACAGGGGGGCAAACTTTTACATTGTGCCCTACGACTCCCAGCAGGCACCAGTCGTCTCTGGCAGAAGCCCCTAGCCCCACCACCCTGCCGCAGGGCAGAAGCCCTGAACTTTGCCCCCCCAGTCTGGTAGGCAGAGAAACAGTGTGGGAGGGGGGCTCTCTACCTGTAAAAGAGCTGCATGTGGCTTGTGAGTCATGGTTTGGCCACCCCTGATTTATGGTAATGCTTCCTAAGGGTACTGTAGCATATTTTGTCTCCATAGTGGGAGATGATCTTTGTCAAGAGGTGCAGAGAGACACCACAGATAATTTTTTATTATTATTTTTTATTTTTTATTAATTTAAAGTATGCAGTTCATTAACATGCCAATTAGTGAGGTTCTGCTGTATTTAATTGCAACTCAGGTTGCAAGATGCTCGATGAGTCGAAGACTAAAGTGTGTGTGTTTGACCATCGGTCTGAACAGATTTCTCTGATCGGATGCAGATGGGCTCATTAAGGAGAAGCCTACTCATCTGCCCCTTTAGACATTGTAGGCTACAGTGCACAACCTGAATCAAGTGCAGGTTGGAATTAGAAATTCTGAATAGCATTTTAGAGGGATCTCCATGGAAACATCAGCACTTTCATATGTTAGAGCCAGAGTCTGAAACTGGTTTGGTCCCTTCTAATCAAGACAGGGCAGTAAATTGAGAAAGAAACTTATGGTTAAAGGGGCCCTGTGCTGTATAAAGGCCAGTACGCGGCTACTGGTGAAGCGGTAGGTGATTTCACCTATCCAGGTATTTTACTCTCCTGTTATCACTTTGCACGTTCTTTGGTGCCATGATCTGATTGTTATAGTTAGAAATATATTGGCTATGGAAGAATGGGTTGACCATATTCTCCATAGAGACAATGCTGGGGCCAGAGCTCAACCTGAGCCAGAATGGGTTGGAACTTCTGGAGTCCCATAATTTTCTGCTGAACTTTTGCTGTTTAAAAACAAAACAAACAAAAACTCTAAAAGTTTCTAGGTCAGAAACTGTATGTCACTTTCTTGAATTGGCAGACAAACAATAGGTATGACACAACTGAGACCTGCCCAGTTTACTTGATATGTAACCATTTAAATGGCAGTGTTATAAAATCCTTCATCACTGATGGTTTCCACAAAAAATTAGAGTTGGTGTTTAACCACATGGTTGGATATCATAGAAGTTAGAGATGTGAAAGATCTCACTTCGAAATACACCAAAACTAATTTCATTAAAACAACTGCATTGTGGCACTCTGTACCTCAAAATAGCACCTTGGAACCCCCATATTCACCACTATGGTATCATTATGATATGCTTTGTACAAAGTATACCTTGTAAGGTATCGTTTTAAATCTGTTGAACATTAAGAACATAAAAATGGCTATACAGGGTCAGACCAAAGGTCCAGCCAGCCCAGTATCCTGTCTGCCAACAGTGGCCAATGCCAGGTGCCCCAGAGGGAGTGAAGTTAACGGGTGATTAGTGATCTCTCTCCTGCCATCCATCTCCACCCTCTGACATACAGAGGCTAGGGACACCATTCCTTACCCATCCTGGCTAATAGCCAATAATGGACATAACCTCCATGAATTTATCCTGTTCTTTTTAAACCCTGTTATAGTCCTAGCCTTCACAACCTCCTCAGGCAAGGAGTTCCACAGGTTGACTGTGCGCTGAATGAAGAAGAATTTCCTTTTATTTGTTTTAAGCCTGCTACCCATTAATTTCATTTGGTGGCCCCTAGTTCTTTTATAATGGGAACAAGTAAATAACTTTTCCTTATTCACTTTCTCCACACCACTCATGATTTTATATACCTCTATCATATCCCCCCTTAGTCTCCTCTTTTCCAAGCTGAAAAGTCCTAGCCTCTTTAATCTCTCCTCATATGGGACCCGTTCCAAACCCCTAATCATTTTAGTTGCCCTTTTCTGAACCTTTTCTAATGCCAATATATCTTTTTTGAGATGAGGGGACCACATCTGTATGCAGTATTCAAGATGTGGGCTTACCACAGATTTATATAAGGGCAATAAGATATTCTCCCGTCTTATTCTCTATCCCTTTTTAAATGATTCCTAACATCCCGTTTGCTTTTCTGACTGCTGTTGCACACTGCATGGATGTCTTCAGAGAACTATCCATGATGACTCCAAGATCTTTCTCCTGATTAGTTGTAGCTAAATTAGCCCCCATCATATTGTATGTATAGTTGGGGTTATTTTTTCCAATGTTCATTACTTTGCATTTATCCACATTAAATTTCATTTGCCATTTTGTTTTCCAATCACTTAGTTTTGTGAGATCTTTTTGAAGTTCTTCACAGTCTGCTTTGGTCTTAACTATCTTGAGAAGTTTGGTATCGTCTGCAAACTTTGCCACCTCACTGTTTACCCCTTTCTCCAGATCATTTATGAATAAGTTGAATAGGATTGGTCCTAGGACTGACCCTTGGGGAATACCACTAGTTACCCCTCTTCATTCTGAAAATTTACCATTTATTCCTACCCTTTGTTCCCTGTCTTTTAATCAGTTCTCAATCCATGAAAGGATCTTCCCTCTTATCCCATGACAACTTAATTTACGTAAGAGCCTTTGGTGAGGGACCTTGTTGAAGGCTTTCTGGAAATCTAAGTACACTATGTCCACTGGATCCCCCTTGTCCACATGTTTGTTGACTCCCTCGAAGATCTCTAATAGATTAGTAAGACATGATCTCCCTTTACAGAAACCATGTTGACTTTCGCGCAACAATTTATGTTCTTCTATGTGTCTGACAATTTTATTCTTTACTATTGTTTCAACTAATTTGCCTGGTACTGACGTTAGACTTACCAGTCTGTAATTGCCAGGATCACCTCTAGAGCCCTTCTTAAATATTGGCGTTACATTAGCTAACATTAACATCGTGTTGGATAGTATGTGCTATCATTGTATGTGAAGTTATGAAGTATTGCTATGTGTATTACTGTGATGCTCTGTACCTCGGGGAACACCCAGCACCTCCATATTCATCCTTCTAAAATGATTCATCCAATGCAAAGTTTGTCATGTCAGGTGTCTTCGGAAGGCTCATGATGCACTAAGCATTGTTGTTACAGTAATTGTATAGGTTACAGAGTAATGTTACAGTAATTTTATAGGTTATAATTTCATGTGTGTAGTTATGAGGCTGAAAATATGTCTTCATGGCTTAAAATAAGCCCAGGCAAAAACTCTCCAAGAGCAGAGAGGCAGTTCACACCTCATCAGGGGTATGGGACAAACCCAGCCCAGCCTCACAGGAACAAAGGATGCTGGCCTATGCAGCAACAAAAGGATCTGTTGGACTCTCGAGTGAGTCACCCCCCCCTCGTTTGGCCAGTTTGGTACTGCGATGAGGTAATGCTTACTTGACTCTGAAGGGGCGGTGGGGAGGTGGAAACCAAGAGGCAAGAAAGAACATGATAAAAGGGAGAGATGTTTGCCATGTTCTCCTCTCTCTTCCACCTACCATCTGTTAGGGTGGGATCCTGCTTAGTTTGTATAATTTAGTCTGCAAATTTATTTTTATTTCTTAGGTAGCCAATGTTGATTTTTATGCCTGCTACTTATAATCACTTTAAATCTATCTTTCCATAGTTAATAAATCTATGTTTGGGGGGAGGGATAGCTCAGTGGTTTGAGCATTGGCCTGCTAAACCCAGGGTTGTGAGTTCAATCCTTGAGGGGGCCATTTGGGATCGGGGGCGAAAATTGGGGGTTGGTCCTGCTTTGAGCAGGGGGTTGGACTAGATGACCTCCTGAGGTCCCTTCCAACCCTGGTATTCTATGATTCTATGTTTGTTTATATTTTACGTAAAATGGCGTGTTTTGATTGAAGTACTTGGGAAATCTCAGCTTAGATTAACAAGGGCTGTGGCATGTCCACGGCCCTTTTGTTGGAGTGGCAAACTAGGTAATGAGCTTACACTGGCCAGACTTCTGACCAGTGCAAAACTGTACAGTTCTGGGGAGCTGGGGGAAATTGGCTGAAGTTTTCCTATTGATGGTTCATGAGTGGCTGGGCGATCGTTCATGTAACTCAACTGGGTGTTTCCCTGCCTGTGGATGGCTGTGTGAGTGCAGTGCCTGTCAGAGGCTTGTAGCTTGACATCAGCATCACAGTGCGAGAGGCAGCCCAAATTGGTGCTTTTGGCGGGCTCAGCGGTTCCACAGTCCAGGTTTCACCCTGGGGACCCCCTTACATGCATATCCTCAGCCAATGTGTCTCATAAAAACAACAGCAGATCCTCAACCAATCCTCAGTATTGCCTGTACTGGAGTGTAATGTCATTGTCTAATTTAGGGCCTAATCTGTCCAACGGATTCATGTGCATAGCATTTACTCACATGAGTAGTGTCATTGATATCAAGGGGACTGGACATTCAACTAAAGGTTGTAGAATTGGGCCCTACTTTATTGGGCCTGAGAGAGAGTCTGAGAGATGCTGTGAGCACAACACCAAGGAGTTTAACGGAGGACGGTGATGGCCATTGCATGAATAACAGAGTAATTGTCTGGGTGTGGGGATTGCAGATGGGTTTTGATTCATAAATGGCTTATGCCTCTAATCAGGGTGAATAAAAATCAATGATTTAAAAAAAAATTAAAAATGGATTTTTTAAAATTTATATCAGATTTTTTTTGGATGAAATCCTTTTTGAGAAAAAAACCTATCTAAAGATAGTTTTAATTAAGATACTGTCAGGGTTCCTTCCCCACTCTGAACTCTAGGGTACAGATGTGGGGACCCTCATGAAAGACCCCCCTAAGCTTATTCTTACCAGCTTAGGTTAAAAACTTCCCCAAGGTACAAACTTTGCCTTGTCCTTGAACAGTATGCTGCCATCACCAAGCGTTTTAAACAAAGAACAGGGAAAGAGCCCACTTGGAGACGTCTTCCCCCCAAAATATCCCTCCAAGCCCTACACACCCCCTTTCCTGGGAAGGCTTGAGAATAATATCCTAACCAATTGGTTACAAAATCATCAGAGACCCAAACCCCTGGATCTTGGAACAATGGAAAAATCAGTCAGGTTCTTAAAAGAAGGATTTTATTTAAAAAAAAAAAAAAAAAGGTAAAAATCATCTCAGTAAAATCAGGATGGAAAATACTTTACAGGGTATTCAGATTCAAAACACAGAGGATCCCCCTCTGGGCAAAACCTTAAAGTTACAGAAAACAGGAATAAACCTCCCTCTGAACACAGGGAAAATTCACATAAAACAAAAGATAAACTAATCCGCCTTGCCTGGCTTACCTATACTGGTTGCAATATTGGAGACTTGGATTAGGATGGGTTGGAGAAGATGGATTTCTGTCTGGCCTCTCTCAGTCCCAAGAGAGAACAACCACGTAAACAAAGAGCACAAACAAAAGCCTTCACCCCTGCCCCCCCCAAGATTTGAAAGTATCTTGTTCCCTTATTGGTCCTTTGGGTCAGGTGCCAGCCAGGTTAGCTGAGCTTCTTAACCCTTTACAGGTAACAGGATGTTGCCTCTGGCCAGGAGGGATTTTATAGCACTGTATACAGAAAGGTGGTTACCCTTCCCTTTATATTTTTGACAGATATATTATAACTCAAAGATATCTCATAATGGAATAGAGATTATAATTTCTAATTCTACAGTATGAGACAATATATTCATGTAATGTTTAAGAAAAGTTTTGTAAATGAGTTCCAGTAGTTCATGAATTAGGTTTCCAGGGGCTTCTGTATAGATTATTTAGGTTAATCTTTCTATCTACCCAGTGGGACTCAGAGCTCAGTCTAGAAGATACCATCAGAGATGCTTAGTTTTGCAGTTCTCAAACTGTGGATTTGTGTCTCCAGAGATAACATGCTTGTTAACAGCAAAAATGGTTTTAAATAAATAAATAAATAAACAAACTATAGAGGTGAGAAATAACAGACTTCAACCCTATTGTCCCTCTGCAAATTTGTGTACACAGAGTCAATCCCTTACCTCTCTCTAAAAGTGCAAAGTTTCAAAAAGTTCAATGAATAGAAGATTGTTGGGGGCGGAATAGATCTGGACAAGGAGAAGTCTGGAGATAAATGTGAGAAGGGCGGGACAGACAGTAGAAACAAAAATGAAACTGTTTAAGCAGCATATTCCAGAAGTCTTGAGGTCTTTCTGAGTGTAGCCTTCACTGATTTGAGATCTACTATACCATTTTCTCATGAGAAGGGAAAACCTATAATGGCAGCAGGCCGTAAAAGAAACCCAGTTTGGGAATAAGAACCATTCAAAAAATATATGTTTGCTGATGATGTTTTAAAGAAAGTCACACTAGTGAACTGGTGGAAGTCACTTAAGCACTTGGATTCAGAGACTGTTGAAGTACTAATCTCACTTTTAACAGCAGTAGCTTCTTCTGCCAGTGTAGAAAGAATATTTTCTCCCTTTGGACTAATTCATTGTGAATTGAGAAATTGTTTGGGACCTGAAAAAGCAGGAAAGCTTGTTTTTCTTTTCCAGATTATAAACAAACAGGAAAGTGAAGGTGAAGACGACTGAGTTAGCTGCAGAAGCCAATATTTTAAGTTTCTCGTGTTGACCTGGTTGACGTAGTTGATTTAATTTTTTTTTTAATTTCATTTAACTATTTTAGTTAAAAACAATTTTAAGAAAAACAAACCTGATTTTAAAAAACTTGAATGTTTAACTAAATTATGCTTGTAAATATGCTTGTTTTGTTAAAATATTATGTTTGCTGTTGAACAAAAAAATCCAGAATACATAACGTTGTTGTTTTAGTTAAATAAAACAATTTAAATGTCTGCCTGGTGATGTTCTCCTCCTAATACAGCCTGGCAAGAAAATCCTCCAAATATTAATGATTAACCTGTTGAATTGGAGATATTTATGAAGTCATTGGGAGGTGAACTATCTGCCTCAATTACCTTTGGTAAATGAAATAACCAAACAACCATTCATTTTCTGATCTAGCTGTAAAACTAAACTGAAAAGTTTTCAAAATAAATCACTTTAAAAATGTATAGCATGTACCTTCTACAAATGAACCCTACATCTATCATTGAGTTGTGAAGAATATGCATTAAGGTTATAACAGCCAACAAGAATGCACTCTTATGTATCTTTGATTAAATTGAGTCTTCCTGACCAGTGATTTAAATCATGATTTAAATCAAATCCACCCTGCCTTTAAGGTTATTTGTACATTGCAAGCCTCCCTGCCTGGGCAGACAGATTTGTGGTGGCGGGGCTTGTCTAGCGTGCTGAACATGGCTGTGTGGATGAGGCAGTACCGGCAGAGGTGCAGGCTAGTCGCTGTAGCCCGGACCCGGAGGGCAGGGTGGGCTTGAGCTCAGGCAACCGTGCCCACACAGCTGCTTTTAGCACCCTCGTGCAAGCCCTATTAGTGAGAGTCCATCTAGCTGCTGTACCCTGGAGCCGGAAGTGTAACTTCCAGCTTGTGTTGGTGTACTCACACTAGCTTTGATTGAGCTAGAGGGCTAAAAATAGCAGTGTAGCCATGGCTGCCCAGCCAGCAGGACGGGTTAGCTGTCCCAAGCACAATCCTTATGAAACCCTGTACTCAGTATGTACTGGGGAATGGGGGGTGGGGACGGACACTAGCCTGTCCTACTGCCCATGCAGCTGTCGGTACATTGCTATTTTTAGCATGCTCGCTCCAGCAGAGCTAGCATGGGTCTGTCTACCTGAGCTGGAAATTGCACCTCCAGTGTAAACATCTCCTAACCGGAGGGCAAAGTGCAGTTTTGGGGAAACAGGAACTAATATATGATCCAAGCATTGCACTTTCTTTTTAGGCTCTTTGAATATTTAATCAATTGGGTTTTATGCTGCACTTATCACCTTGGTGTTTGAGCACTTAAACCTGATGTTTTGGAGACTTTTTGACTGACCAAACATGCCCCCCCCCAAACTGGGGAAGGACTCTGAAAAATGTAGTTGCCAGACAAGGCAGAGAGGAATACATTGTAACCACGTATGGATCTCTTTCTGACATACGCTCAGTGATTACTACTTATCTAGTAGCTGGAAACAATTGGCTATAATTGGTCTTTTGGGCATTTGGAAAAAAACCTATAAAGGGATTAAAGAGCTTTTATTGAAAACCAATTTGGACATCTTTTGGATGCAGGGACTTAACAATAACAACTTTCTCCCTTAGGTGCATAACGGCTGTTTTAAATGGTAATTATGATTCTGTGAAATGCCTGCGTTCAGGCAGTAGTATTGGCATGGTGTGGTCTGCTGTTAGAACTGAATCACACAGCACAGAAGACATCAGCACTGGTCACTTTCTCTCCTTTAATAAACCACCTTTCTCTGTCGGGATATAAGGATCAGCGTTAGATTCTTCTTGTAAATAGAAAGTAAAGTTAGATGCTTTTGAAAACTGCACCCATCATGCCTAAGTGCCTTATTTGAAAATATTACCCAAGGCACCAGCTACAAGGTCTTCCTCAGGATTGTCCTGAAGGGCTACTAAAATGGGTAGAGGGGTAGGGGGATGGGTGGGGAACTCTGTACAAAGAGACTAAGGGCTATATCACTACAGTGGCATCATTTTCTATGGGGTAAGAGGGCAGTTGCCTCCCCCCCGGTATTGTCATAGGTCTATATGCACAATTAGGTATTTCCCCCTCAACTTTACATGTGATAATATTGTATCCTGCAATGTTCTATGTGCTGACACAACCCTTCCCTCCTGAATTTTTCTGAAGTGATGCCCCTGTATAGCTGGGAAAGCTGCATATTAACTAGTGAAATGATAGAAGTATTTGAAATGATAAGCAGCATACAGAAGACCAGTTGGATATTCTTGTTTGCAGATGACACAAAGTTGGGAGGTATTGCCAATATGGAGGAGGACCGGAATATCATACAAAAAGATCTGGATGACCTTGTAAACTGCAGGAATAGAAATGGGATGAAATGTAATTGTGTAAGGTCATGCACTTAGGGACTAACAACAAGAAATTTTCCTATAAGCTGGAGATATATCAGTTGGAAGTGACGGAGGAGGAGAAAGACCTTGGTGTATTGGTTGATCACAGGATGACTATGAGCTGCCCCTGTGATGCAGCTGTGAAAAAGGCTAATGCAGTCCTGGGATACATCAGGTGCAGGGCCGGCCTTTGACCAGGGCAAACAGTGCAGTTGCCCAGGGTGATGAACTGATGGGGGTGCATTTGATACCTCCCATGTCACCTGCCCTGCCCACCGAGATCCAGCTGGGCTCGAGGAGGCAGTCAGCCTGGCCAGCGTCAGGAAGATAAAAACACACATGGTTGGAGAGGTCGGCCCCAAGCTGCAGCTTGACTAGGCACTCAGGTAACACCTCTAGGTGGAAAGAGAAAAGGAGGACTTGTGGCACCTTAGAGACTAACCAATTTATTTGAGCATAAGCTTTCATGAGCTACAGCTCACTTCATCGGATGCATGCAGTGGAAAATACAGTGGGGAGATTCTATATATACACAGAGAACATGAAACAATGGGTGTTACCATACACGTAACAAGAGTGATCAGGTAAGGTGAGCTATTACCAGCAGGAGAGCCGGGGGAGGGGGGGGAAACCTTCTGTAGTGATAATCAAGGTGGGCCATTTCCAGCAGTTGACAAGAATGTATGAGGAACAGTAGGGGCGGGGAAATAGTTTTACTTTGTGTAATGACACATCCATTCCCAGTCTTTATTCAAGCCTAAGTTAATCGTATCTACTTTGCAAATTAATTCCAATTCAGCAGTCTCTTGTTGGAGTCTGTTTTTGAAGTTTTTTTGTTGAAGAATTGCCACTTTTAGGTCTGTAATTGAGTGACCAAAGAGATTGAAGTGTTCTCTGGCTGGTTTTTGAATGTTATAATTCTTGACGTCTGATTTGTGTCCATTTATTCTTTTACGTAGAGACTGTCCAGTTTGGCCAATGTACATGGCAGAGGGGCATTACTAGCACATGATGGCATATATCATATTGGTAGATGTGCAGGTGAACGAGCCTCTGATGGTGTGGCTGATGTGATTAGGCCCTATGATGGTGTCTCCTAAATAGATCATAGAATCATAGAATATCAGGGTTGGAAGGGACCCCAGAAGGTCATCTAGTCCAACCCCCTGCTCGAAGCAGGACCAATTCCCAGTTAAATCATCCCAGCCAGGGCTTTGTCAAGCCTGACCTTAAAAACCTCTAAGGAAGGAGATTCTACCACCTCCCTAGGTAACGCATTCCAGTGTTTCACCACCCTCTTAGTGAAAAAGTTTTTCCTAATATCCAATCTAAACCTCCCCCACTGCAACTTGAGACCATTACTCCTCGTTCTGTCATCTGCTACCATTGAGAACAGTCTAGAGCCATCCTCTTTGGAACCCCCTTTCAGGTAGTTGAAAGCAGCTATCAAATCCCCCCTCATTCTTCTCTTCTGCAGGCTAAACAATCCCAGCTCCCTCAGCCTCTCCTCATAACTCATGTGTTCCAGTCCCCTAATCATTTTCGTTGCCCTTCGCTGGACTCTCTCCAATTTATCCACATCCTTCTTGAAGTGTGGGGCCCAAAACTGGACACACTACTCCAGATGAGGCCTCACCAATGTCGAATAGAGGGGAACGATCACGTCCCTTGATCTGCTCGCTATGCCCCTACTTATACATCCCAAAATGCCATTGGCCTTCTTGGCAACAAGGGCACACTGCTGACTCATATCCAGCTTCTCGTCCACTGTCGCCCCTAGGTCCTTTTCTGCAGAACTGCTGCCTAGCCATTCGGTCCCTAGTCTGTAGCTGTGCATTGGGTTCTTCCGTCCTAAGTGCAGGACCCTGCACTTATCCTTATTGAACCTCATCAGATTCCTTTTGGCCCAATCTTCCAATTGGTCTAGGTCCTTCTGTATCCTATCCCTCCCCTCCAGCGTATCTACCACTCCTCCCAGTTTAGTATCATCCGCAAATTTGCTGAGAGTGCAATCCACACCATCCTCCAGATCATTTATGAAGATATTGAATAAAACCGGCCCCAGGACCGACCCTTGGGGCACTCCACTTGATACCGGCTGCCAACTAGACATGGAGCCATTGATCACTACCCGTTGAGCCCGACAATTTAGCCAGCTTTCTACCCACCTTATAGTGCATTCATCCAGCCCATACTTCCTTAACTTGCTGACAAGAATACTATGGGAGACCGTGTCAAAAGCTTTGCTAAAGTCAAGAAACAATACATCCACTGCTTTCCCTTCATCCACAGAACCAGTAATCTCATCATAAAAGGCGATTAGATTAGTCAGGCATGACCTTCCCTTGGTGAATCCATGCTGGCTGTTCCTGATCACTTTCCTCTCATGCAAGTGCTTCAGGATTGATTCTTTGAGGACCTGCTCCATGATTTTTCCAGGGACTGAGGTGAGGCTGACTGGCCTGTAGTTCCCAGGATCTTCCTTCTTCCCTTTTTTAAAGATTGGCACTACATTAGCCTTTTTCCAGTTATCCGGGACTTCCCCGGTTCGCCACGAGTTTTCAAAGATAATGGCCAGTGGCTCTGCAATCACAGCCGCCAATTCCTTCAGCACTCTCGGATGCAACTCGTCCGGCCCCATGGACTTGTGCACGTCCAGCTTTTCTAAATAGTCCCTAACCGCCTCTATCTCCACAGAGGGCTGGCCATCTCTTCCGCATTTTGTTATGCCCAGCGCAGCAGTCTGGGAGCTGACACAGATATGTGGACACAGTTGGCAATGGGCTTTGTTGCAAGGATATATTCCTGGGTTAGTGGTTTTGTTGTGTGGTGTGTGGTTGCTGGTGAGTATTTGCTTCAGGTTGGGGGGCTGTCTGTAGGTGAGGACTGGCCTGTTTCCCAAGGTCTGTGAGAGTGATGGGTCATCCTTCAGGTTAGGTTGTAGATCCTTGATGCATTGGAGAGGTTTTAGTTGAGGGCTGAAGGTGATGGCTAGTGGTGTTCTGTTATTTTCTTTGTTGGGCCTGTCCTGTAGTAGGTAACTTCTGGGTACTCTTCTGGCTCTGTCAATGTTTCTTCACTTCAGCAGGTGGGTATTGTAGTTGTAAGAACGCTTGATAGAGATCTTGTAGGTGTTTGCCTCTGTCTGAGGGGTTGGAGCAAATGTGGTTATATTGTAGAGCTTGGCTGTAGACAATGGATCATGTGGTGTGGTCTGGATGAAAGCTGGAGGCATGTAGGTAAGCATAGCGATCAGAAGGTTTCCAATATAGGATGGTGTTTGTGGCCATCTGTCATAAATATAAAGGGAAGGGTAAACCCCTTTGAAATCCCTCCTGGCCAGGGGAAAGCTCCTCTCACCTGTAAAGGGTTAAGAAGCTAAAGGTAACCTCGCTGGCACCTGACCAAAATGACCAATGAGGAGACAAGATACTTTACTTCTATTTTTTATTAAAAGTCTTCTTGTAAAAAACTGAATGTCAGACACTGGAACCTTTGCTCCAAATACTCCTCTGTAATGAGACCTTCTTTTCTGCTTCACAGGTGCTGATGAAGCACTCCTGGGTAGGATTTCCTAGAGACTGCTAGGAATCCACTGGGAGTATAACACTACTGGCAAAAAGAAAAAGGAGTACTTGTGGCACCTTAGAGACTAACCAATTTATTTGAGCATGAGCTTTCGTGAGCTACAGCTCACTTCATCGGATGCATACCGTGGCTGTTACTCTGAAACCTGTTGTCATAAATATAAAGGGAAGGGTAAACCCCTTTGAAATCCCTCCTGGCCAGGGGAAAGCTCCTCTCACCTGTAAAGGGTTAAGAAGCTAAAGGTAACCTCGCTGGCACCTGACCAAAATGACCAATGAGGAGACAAGATACTTTCAAAAGCTGGGAGGAGGGAGAGAAACAAGGGGTCTGTGTCTGTCTGTATGCTGGTTTCTGCCAGGGATAGACCAGGAATGGAGCCTTAGAACTTTTAGTAAGTAATCTAGCTAGGTATGTGTTAGATTATGATTTCTTTAAATGGCTGAGAAAAGAATTGTGCTGAATAGAATAACTATTTCTGTCTGTGTATCTTTTTTGTAACTTAAGGTTTTGCCTAGAGGGGTTCTCTATGTTTTTGAATCTAATTACCCTGTAAGATATCTACCATCCTGATTTTACAGGGGGGATTTCTTTATTTCTATTTACTTCTATTTTTATTAAAAGTCTTCTTGTAAAAAAAAAAAAACTGAATGCTTTTTCATTGTTCTCAGATCCAAGGGTTTGGGTCTGTGGTCACCTATGCAAATTGGTGAGGCTTTTTATCCAACATTTCCCAGGAAAAGGGGGGTGCAAGTGTTGGGAGGATTGTTCATTGTTCTTAAGATCCAAGGGTCTGGGTCTGTAGTCACCTAGGCAAATTGGTGAGGCTTTTTACCAAACCTTGTCCAGGAAGTGGGGTGCAAGGTTTTGGGAAGTATTTTGGGGGGAAGGACGCGTCCAAACAGCTCTTCCCCAGTAACCAGTATTAGTTTGGTGGTGGTAGCGGCCAGTCCAAGGACAACGGGTGGAATATTTTGTACCTTGGGGAAGTTTTGACCTAAGCTGGTAAAGATAAGCTTAGGAGGTTTTTCATGCAGGTCCCCACATCTGTACCCTAGAGTTCAGAGTGGGGGAGGAACCTTGACACCATCGCTTATTAGCACCATAGTGTCCAGGAAGTGGATCTCTTGTGTGGACTGGTCCACGGTGAGGTTGATGGTGGGATGGAAATTGTTGAAATCATGGTGGAATTCCTCAATTGCTTCTTTTCTATGGGTCCAGATGATGAAGATGTCATCAATGTAGCGCAAGTAGAGTACGGGCATTAGGGGATGAGAGCTGAGGAAGCGTTGTTCTAAGTCAGCCATAAAAATGTTGGCATACTGTGGGGCCATGTGGGTACCCATAGCAGTACCACTGATTTGAAAGTATACATTGTCCCACAATGTGAAATAGTTATGGGTGAGGACAAAGTCACAAAGTTCAGCCACCAGGTTTGCCGTGACATTATCGGGGATACTGTTCCTGATAGCTTGTAGTTCATCTTTGTGTGGAATGTTGGTGTAGAGGGCTTCTACATCCATAGTGGCCAGGAGGGTGTTTTCAGGAAGATCACCAATGGATTGTAGTTTCCTCAGGAAGTCAGTGGTGTCTCGAAGATAGCTGGGAGTGCTGGTAGTGTAGGGCCTGAGGAGGGAGTCTACATAGCCAGATAATCCTGCTGTCAGGGTGCCAATGCCTGAGATGATGGGGCGTCCAGGATTTCCAGGTTTATGGATCTTGGGTAGCAGATAGAATACCCCTGGTCGGGGCTCTAGGGGTGTGTCTGTGTGGATTTGTTCTTGTGCGTTTTCAAGAAACTCCTCTGGGTGGGAGCAGCAGCAGGAGTGGGTGGCCAGGGCTCCCCACTCTGAGTGCCCGCTGCATTAGAAGCCATAGGGAGTGGGTGGGGCTTCACTGGAAGAGGCTCCTGATCAGATGTCTGGGATGGGCGGCTGACTGAGAAGGAGGAGGGATGTGTGTACCAGCAGCTTATCTCTGTGTGTCCCAACTGTGGGCTTAGAGCAGCCTCCTGGCTATCTAGTTTGTAAGTGCAGCAGGTCCACTCCCATCTTCCCCTTAGAGCCCCACTTGTCCAGGAAAGGGCTTGCTTTTCCCCCTGGCACTGCCGAGAGGAGTACACACTGAGCTCTGCACAGGTGAGCACCACACTAGCCAGGGGCACTTCTGCAGCCTGCTCCCATTAATCCCATCCCTTTCCTGCAGAGAGGTGACACGGGGCGGGCATGCAGGGTCATATAAGCCCCCCAGTTTTCTGCCAGGGTTTGCCTGCCGAGCCCTTCCCATCTCTCCGCTGCTTGCTGGAACCCCAGACCTGGAGAGGTAAACAAACAGCACATGCACCAAATAGTTGGGAGCAGTAGGGAAGGACTGCTACTTCAGCTCAGCAGGGAGAGGTAGGGGAGGAACAGCTGCTTTCCCATAGGGCAACTGAGGGTAAGAGGGAGGGCTGCCTGCGGGGAGGTGGTGTCAAGGCTGATTCCCCACTCTGGCACTTTGAGTGCAGATGGTGGGAGCCCTCAAGGACTCTAAAAATTAATACTGGCCACCCTAGGCTTGTATTAAACTCCCAAGGTTACAGCTTTTCTCTGACCTTGGATGGGTAGATGCTGCCACCACCCAAGTGCAGAACCCCTTTGAGAGCCCAGGAAGGCGCACTTGGGAATTCCTTCCTGTGGGGTACCCTCAAGCCCTTTCACGCACACCCCTCCTGGGAAGAGCTGAGAAGAAAAACAAAGGAAATCAGCTGTGGCCACCAGCTAATTAAACAACATGTGCACAAACCCCTTAGGACACAAAAATCCAATTCTGTTCTTACAAAAAGGTAAATTTTATTAAAAAAAACAAAAGGAAGAAAATACATCTGGGAACTTAGGCTATTGCTAGATTTTAAAACAGGAAATACAAGGATTAAGCATCAAGAATAGTTTCTTGAGGTCCAGCTTAAAGGTTACAAGCAAAACAAAAGCACCTGGGGTTAGCACAGAGTAGTCCACAAGCCATAAAGAAATAAAAGGGATAAACCGGATCACGTCTTCCTCGACATTTCCTGATCTACTTACATATCTGGGGTTTCAAATGAGTAGTTTCTAGGTATGATACCAATGATTTTTCATACCCGGCCCCAAGATTCTTAGAACATAGTTATGGCCCTGTCTGCCTCTCCCCAAGAACAACAACAGATAGGCTACAAGGGAGTCTTGTTTCAATTTTAAAAAGTTCTAGCCTTCCCATGGGCTCTTTTGCCAGGTGCCCACTCACTTCTTTTTACCTATGCATAGCAGTGACTTTTAACCCTTTACAGGTAAAGCAAGTAGAGAACAGCTACTAAGAGTCTAGTTGGCAGCCGGTATCAAGTGGAGTGCCCCAAGGGTCGGTCCTGGGGCCGGTTTTATTCAATATCTTCATAAATGATCTGGAGGATGGTGTGGATTGCACTCTCAGCAAATTTGCGGATGATACTAAACTGGGAGGAGTGGTAGATACGCTGGAGGGGAGGGATAGGATACAGAAGGACCTAGACCAATTGGAAGATTGGGCCAAAAGGAATCTGATGAGGTTCAATAAGGATAAGTGCAGGGTCCTGCACTTAGGACGGAAGAACCCAATGCACAGCTACAGACTAGGGACCAAATGGCTAGGCAGCAGTTCTGCGGAAAAGGACCTAGGGGTGACAGTGGACGAGAAGCTGGATATGAGTCAGCAGTGTGCCCTTGTTGCCAAGAAGGCCAATGGCATTTTGGGATATATAAGTAGGGGCATAGCGAGCAGATCGAGGGACGTGATCGTTCCCCTCTATTCGACATTGGTGAGGCCTCATCTGGAGTAGTGTGTCCAGTTTTGGGCCCCACACTTCAAGAAGGATGTGGATAAATTGGAGAGAGTCCAGCGAAGGGCAACGAAAATGATTAGGGGACTGGAACACATGAGTTATGAGGAGAGGCTGAGGGAGCTGGGATTGTTTAGCCTGCAGAAGAGAAGAATGAGGGGGGATTTGATAGCTGCTTTCAACTACCTGAAAGGGGGTTCCAAAGAGGATGGCTCTAGACTGTTCTCAATGGTAGCAGATGACAGAACGAGGAGTAATGGTCTCAAGTTGCAGTGGGGGAGGTTTAGATTGGATATTAGGAAAAACTTTTTCACTAAGAGGGTGGTGAAACACTGGAATGAGTTACCTAGGGAGGTGGTAGAATCTCCTTCCTTAGAGGTTTTTAAGGTCAGGCTTGACAAAGCCCTGGCTGGGATGATTTAACTGGGAATTGGTCCTGCTTTGAGCAGGGGGTTGGACTAGATGACCTTCTGGGGTCCCTTCCAACCCTGATATTCTATGATTCTATGATTCTAAGAGGGATTTTAGAGCCAACTGGCTGGTTGGATTCATAAAAGGGAGCTCTCCCCCCCCTTCATTTATCACAGGAGGAGTGACTCGAGCTGTTGGGGGAGAACCTTTAAACTGTTAAATAAAAGAGAACCTGAGGGTGTGGATAAGCAATCAGGGATTGAATGAAAGGTAAGTGGGTTTCAAGGAGGTCATAGCAGGTAGGCAGGCACCACCTACTTCATTTCTTTACTCCCATCTCTGACTTAATCCCATATCCTGCAATCTCATTCATCCTCTGGAAGTCACTGGGGTTCCTGCTGGTAGTGTGAGGAGAATGTGTGGATTGGCTCGGCCCCTGGAATCATGGTAAAAAGTCATCACCCCCCCCCACATCCCAACAAAATCTGAAATGGCACCCCCAGGAGCGGCCAGAGGGCTGAGGGTGGGCTATGGGTTCTGGCAAGATGCAGCCTGCGTGTGACAGCGCGAAGCCTGCCTTGAGCCACGTGCCAAGCACCAGGCACCAGAAGCCACAGCAGCAGTGTGGAAGTATGGGTGGCTGTACACCGTATACCATGCCACCCTTACTTCTGCGCTGCTGGCTGCTGCTTGTGGTGGCATTGCCTTCAGAGCTGGGCACCCAGCTAGCACCCACCGGTGTCATGTCGCCCTGCCAGTGGTTAATTTGTGCCAGGGCTGAGCTCTCGCATCTCTTTCAATACAAATTAAACACTGAGGGAGGCAGTGGGGCCCAAAGATGATGGGGTGGGAGAAGCCTAGGGAGCCCGTGGGAGCCAGAGGTGATGCGGGGGCGCGACAAAATACAAGTTCGCCCAGGGTGCCACTTTCCCTAAGACTGGGCCTGATCAGGTGAGGTGTTTCCAGTCGAGATAGGGAAGTGTTAGTACCATTATACAAGGCACTGGTGAGACCTCATCTGGAATACTGTGTGCAATTTTGCTGTTCCATGTTTAAGGATGAATTCAAACTGGAACAGGTGCAGAGAAGGGTTACTAGGATGATCAGAGGAATGGAAAACCTGCCTTATGAGGGGAGACTCAAAGAGCTTGGCTTCTTTAGCCTAACCAAAAGAAAGCTGAGGGGAGATCTGGTTGCTCTCTATAAATACATCAGAGGGATAATTACCGGGGAGGAAGAGGAGTTATTTAAGTTAAGCGCCAGTGTGGACTCAAGAACAAACAGATGTAAACAGGCCATCATGTAATTTAGACTTGAAATTAGGCATTGTCCACCAATTACATCCCTGTAATTCCATAGAATTTAGGGGATACAGATTTAATTGAAATCAAAATTTGGCACTTCAGACATATTTCTACCAAGGGGATTTGTTTGCCCCTTTAATAATGACAACACACTATGTGCCTGTCAAAGATGCACACCTCCTGACCCACCTTGAATCTCTGTACATTAGAGGAGCTACTAGTCAGGATGTTTTCTACCTGTGTAAGTATTTTGGGTATAAACCTGATTTTTCTTCTTTGTCCATCTCTACCAGCCTTCTCCCTTGGCCTTGTGTTCAGTCTTGCAGCTGTTGGCATCAGAGCATTCTCTGCAGCTCCTTCCACTCCTCTGACACAGTGCAACGTCACAGGGATCCTCTGTGGTAGTTTGGCCCTTTTCTTTGATTTCACATGAGCTCTGTATTTTTATCAAGTGCACATCTTGTAGTCTTAATGCTTCTCTTTGGACTTCTGGCCCCAGCCCCTTAGCGTTCTTAATACTCCATTGATTTGTTGCTGACTCCAACAGAACAGGGTCACCTAATGAATCAATTCCTAAACCAGTATTTATCTGAAGTCTTGTTAATCACATAAAGAGTAATAGAGTTGCCCAGATCTTCAATCAGTAACTTTTCCTGCATGCTCTCAGAGTGCCTGCAGCAGGTAGCTCTAATTTACTGCTCGGCTAGCACTTTAGGACCAAAACAAGCACTGTTCACCCAGGCTCTGATGAACTGTTGTAGTAATTGAAAGAGAGGTGTTAGAAGTCAGGGACACTGAAAGCTAGACATGGAACAGAGGGGCCTAAGCAATGCAGCTGCTATGAAGAATACCTTTGACTCTTTGGTGTGGGGGCTGAAGGCCATTCATTGGGTGACTGGAGGAGGAGACAGTCTAATTAGGTTATGAACCCTACCAAGCAGCATTCAGGTGGTGGGTGGAGGATGTGTTCACTGACAAAAGGCTGACCCCACCTGGAGTGTCCTCCTGTGGCAGGAGATCTGTCCCTGTGGCACTTTTCCCTCTTAGGTAACCCAAGGACTCCCATGCCAGGCTGTCTTGCTTCCTTGGGGCCAGTTTATTATCAAAGCCATAGTGTCAATTAGTCCACAACAGAAGTCCTCAAAACAAAGTCCATATCACTCCTAGTGCATGTAATCCTTAAAACCCCATACTTCCTAGCAGGGACTCCTCTCCCCCTGGCCCCGGCCCACTGTCCCCCAGCCTCTCTGCTGGGAGTGCAGCCTCACCATATTCTCGCGTCTTCTGCCACATGTAGGCACCTTGTTGGTCATCTTTTGCCCTCTGCTCAGACAGCCACCTCAGGCCTTCCAGCTGGAATGCAGCCCCTCTGTTCCCAGTGAGAGCCCCCACAGCATCGCTGCTGGGAGATCATCCTCAGTAGGTGAGCATCCCTCACTCCCCCAGCCCTCTCACTGTTTCCTGGGTCCAGCTCTCCAGCAGGGAGGTGTCAGCGGGTAAGCCTCTCTGCTGCTCCAGCTGCCTCCAGCCCTCTTCCCCTGGCTCTCCAGCTTGGGGAAGTCAGCCAGCAAACCCCTCTTGCTGTTCTCCTGCCTAAAGCTTTCCCTCAGGAACCACTGACAGCCTTCCAGGCCTTTCCGCTCTCATCTGCCCGACTGACTCAGATAACTCTCGCGTGTGTCGTTCCTGCCTGACTCACCAGGTCTATCTTGGGCTCATAATCTCCCTGATCCTTTATAGCCCCAGGTGCTGCCCCGCCCTCTTAATTTGCCAGATGGGAACATTTGTTCTGGCACAGGGGAGCTGGCTTTTACTTCACTTATAGGGGCCAGCCACCCTGTAACAGGCAGCATGGTAATAGCCCTAATGTAGGGCACTGGACTGCCAGTCAGGAGATCTGAGTTCTATTCCTAGCTCTGCCATTGACCTGCTGTGTTACCTTGGGCATGTCACTTCACCTCTCTGTTTCTCCTCCCACCCTCTGTTTGGATGGGCTAGGGACTGTCTCTTATTATGTGTGCATCACTGCACTACTATAATAAAACTAAACAGATTCTCCAGATCAGATACTTCTACACTGGTGTAAATCTGAAGTAACTCATTGCCTTCAGTGTCTTATTCCAGTGTCACTGAAAGAAGACTCTGGCTCTCTACAGAGAAATTGCCAAGGTCAATGTGTTATTGCCATCATTTTCCATGGATCTCTCTGTGCCTTTTTCTAGTGGGTTCCAAAGTATTCTGTTCTTTGGGCACCAGAATAGAAGAGATCCCAATTTTGGCAGGCCCCAAACCCTTTCCTGTCCAGTGAGATGTAAATAATTATTACCCATGGGACAGGCTGCAGATTCGTATCTAACATCCTGTGTGCACTGGCTCAGTGACCTGTTTTGATTTTAGGCTGAAAAAGAAAACTGGCCTCTACCACACTTTCCTTATAAACCTTGCTGATCAGCAGAAAGGAAAGGTGACCCTCCTCGCTGGTCTGCTGCTTTACTAAATGTCTCTGGTTCCACTCAGCCAGCTGTTCACCATGATTTATTTTGTGGAGAAAGCACATAGCTGCAAAAAGTTTCATTGTCCATTTTTACTGTGACAATCACAGCCTCTATCCTCTTCTTTGGACTGGAGTGGCAGCAGCTCAATAGAACTCAAGTCTCAGGGTTGTCTACATGGGAAAAGTGAGGGGTTTTTTGGTTTAACTTTAGAGGTTTTATTCAGCTTAAACTTCCTTGCATCTTCACACATTGAAAAAAGAACTGGTATCTGACATCTTTTCCCACTTTAATTAATTTGCTTTGAAAGCACCATAACTATTTCAGAATAAATTATACGAAAAGTTTGTGTGGATGCATCCCTGTTTTGGATTAATGATTGCGCTTCTGACAGTCCTCCTGCTTCTATGCTATGCTACATTGCTCCACATCTGCATCAGCCTGTCTGTTTACCTCTGTGCCCTCTACTGCTCTAGCTGTCACCTCCCCAGGCAGCCAGGTCTGCTCCTTTTGTGATTCCAGCTTGTGGCAAGTTCACACATCCAGAGTCACATACCAATTATAGTTGCCATGCCCAGTGCTTCTGCATGGTCCAATCTGGAGGTCCTAGACTTTCTTGGCCTCTGGTGGGGGGAGCATGGGCAAGTTCCATCTTGGCATTGCAGTGAATACTGTTCAGATTTGAGTGGCCAGAAGAACAAACGTGGGAGAAGGAGCAATGACTCAGTGATTCCTGCAGGAAATAGCTTAAGGCAGCATGAACAAAGCAGTGTGAACACACTCTTTCAGGATAGTTATACCTGTACAGTTATAGCAGAAGAAACATATACTGGCAAAACCTTTCCTATTTAGACAAGTGACAAGGGAGGCTGAAGCTGGGACCATGCCTTTAGGAAGGTAGCTGACAAGAGCATCACTCCTTTTGATGTGCCTCAGTGAGGTGAAGATGGAAGCCCTGCCTACTCAGAGCAGGTCTTGATGGATGATTGAGCAAGGTTGGGGGATGACATGAGAACACCCTGGAAGACTGTGTTCTATAGTGAGACTTGCCAATGTGTCTGACAGTCCTATAGCCACTTCTGGATCCCTGGATTCCTGGATCCCCTCCAGATTCCCAACAAGACTACAGAACTGCCAAAGGAGAAACTGCTGGACAGAAAAGCAACCCGCGGTATTACACAAGACAAGATGAGGCTGGGAAAGGACTTTGGGGTTTAGGTCGGTACTTTCACAATGCAACAGGATCAATGGAGCTTATAGGAATGTACCTCCCTATTCTGTCTCAGTGCTTTGCTTTAATGAGCTCTCCGTAACTGGGGATATCATTTATTATGGTAGTGCTGGAGGTCCCAAATAAGATCGGAGCCCCGTGGTCCTGTTAGGATCCGGAAAGACACACACTAATGGACAGCCCCCACCCCCAAAGAAATTACAGTCTAAATAGGTGAGACAAAGGCCGTGAGAAAGCAAAACTTTTTCTCCCCATTTTACAGACAGAGAACTGAGACACAGAGACACTGACTTGTGCAAAGTAATGTAGGGAATCTTTGGCAGAGCCACGAAGGAGATGATGTAATCAAATTAAGGCTGCATGTCTGTCACGGAGGTCACGGATTCCATGACTTCTGCAGTGACTGGTGCTGGCTCAGGGGCTGCCCGAGCTGGTCAGTCCTTGGGCCAGCAGCAGCAGCAGCAGTTTGGGTGTGTGGGAGGGGGCTAGGAGCAGGGGGTTGGAGTGCGGGGTGGTGTTTACCTCAGGGTGGGGAGCCCCCAGGCTCCCACTGGCATGTCCCTGCAGCTCCTCGGTGGAGGGGTCGGGCTCCGCGCACTGCCCGCACCTGCAGGTTCCACCTCCGCAGCTTCCATTGGCTGCAGTTCCCAGCCAATGGGAGCTGTGGAGCTGGTGCTTGAGGCGAGAGCAGAGCGTGGAGCCTCCCTGGCCTTCCCTCCCCCTAGGAGCTGCAGGGACACACTGAGCTGGGTAGGGAGCCTGTCAGCCTTGCCAACCCCCCCTCCCAGCTCCAGCAGGGGTCCCGGGCCAACCCCCCCTCCCAGCACCCGCAGTGCCCCCGGACTGCTGTTCCAGAGGACCTGCCCCCCCCCACTCCCAAGTTTTAGTTAGGGTTATATAGTAAAAGTCATGGACAGGTCACGGGCCATGATTTTTTTGTTTACTGCCCATGACTTTTACTAAAAATACCCATGACTAAAACGTAGCCTTACTCATAATACATTTCCACCTGTAAATGGAATAGGTTTCTGTTATGTTCATGTCATACAAACAGAGGAGTTAAATAAAAACCATCATAGTCTTGCTGGAAGGTTGCAATATAACACTACTTGTTATTCTTAGAATCCAGAACAGTAACACACTAACGAGAGAGAGAGAGACAAAGCAGGCTGCTCCCTAAGGCAGAGAGGCACAACTTGCCCCACCTTGTTCTAGGCTGCTTCTTTCCAGCCTGCCTGCTGCTCCCAGATTGCACACTTCACTACAGAGCCCCCTAGCTTGACTGCAGACTGGATCAGGAAACTTTCTTCCCCACACACTCTTAAAATGTTGGCTTGCAATTCGAACACAGTCCTCCATACACCAAAATTTCCTAGTTTCACCCTGAACTGCTGTCCCATTTGGGATTTGGGCTGCTATCTGTGAAAGAAGATTTGCATGGATAGATAGCAACAAACATAGATGCCAACTTGCTCCCTCCTCCAGGCTCTTTATTTCAGCTTCACTCTACCTGGCCTCCGTGCCCCCTTTACCTTATACTACCTTTAACATCCACATTACTTTCCTTGTCTCTCTTTCTAGCCCACCCCTCCCAAGTAACAGCCCCACCAAAATTGAAACAAACCAACCAATCCATGGCACTCATGTGACGTTTGCAGACCCTCACTCTGCTTGTGTCTTTCTTTCTTACTCCAGCCCTGTGTCTGTCTTGTTTGAATAGATAAGTCCCTATTCCGAAGGATTTACTGTCTCTTATTTTATGTTTGTACAGTGCCTGGCATACTGGCATCAGATGGGGTTCTTAGGCACTAATGTAATACAAATAAATACATCATCATAATACAGCTTTTTAGTTTCACTGTGTTTTACAAAAATAAGGTTTTTAGTCCTAAAGAGTACATGGTCTAGACAGGAATTACTTCTGCCATTTTATAAATAATAGATATGCTAAGATGTGGAGTCAACTGAGTAAATCACATGCTTATACAAATGTTTGAGCGTGCACTGTATTTCTCTGATCATAGAGAGGTATTTACATAGTTCCAAGAAAGTAAGTAATGAATGTTCCACACCTTTCCATTTTACAGTATTTCCCCCCACCAGTCTAATTCAATGGTCCAATCCTGCGAAGTGCTCAGTGTCTCCTGCAAGGTGCTAAATTCCTTCAGCTCCCACTGAAACAAATACATGTGGACACCTTACACCTCCCAGGATCAAGCTCCAGGTCAGCAGTGATAAAGCTGAGAAGCTGACTTGAACTAACACACTTGCCCCCTGCCCCTCCCAATGCCCCAGTAGGATAGCACATAGAACTGACCTTAACTCTGAATTTCCTGCCACTTTTGTTGTTGCAGACAGCAGTGCCATTACAAAACCCAAGTTTAATTAAATTTATAAAATGAATTTATAAATGCTTGAGGATAATTTTCCAGCATAAAGGGAAATTTGGATGCCAGCCTCCCCCCCCCCCCACTCCTCCAAACCCTTATACTTCCCTACCCTGCTTGTCTCCTCCCTTCATTCCTCTCCCAAAACACACTGCTCCCAGGAGCCACCTAAACCACAGTCATTACAAACAACTACACTCAATGTAATCCAGAAGACCAGTGCACCATTGTTGTTATCTTCACTTAAACCCCATCCCTACAAAGACTAAAGCACATGCTTAACTTTAAGCCCTGGAGTAGGATTCACTGAAGTCAATGAAATAAACATGTGGTTAAGTGCTTTACTGGATTAGGGCCAGCGTGCTCAGCCCTTGCAGTATCAAGCCCCTGATCAGTGATTCCATAAAGGAAATGATCGAATGCTCGACCTTGGATAAGAAGCCCCTTCTTGCTGGATAAAACCCTCTATCATCTCATTTGTGCCAAGGCTCAAAATACTATAAGCAAGAATTAAGGTCCTGATCCTGCAAAAACTTACGTACATGCTTAACTTGATTAAAATGGGACCACTCACAATGTGTAGCTAAGTACATGAAAGGGCTTAAGACTGTCAGATGCTGAGGGTATGAGGTGCTCCTGGGGCCTTGGGCAGTTGCGTGCCCTTATGAATGAGACTTTGCAGTATCTGGATGAAGATTGATAACTTGTTTATTATCCTTCTATCAAAACACTTGCCAGGCCTGATATTGCAAATGAACAGAAGACACATCAGGTATCTCTTGGCCAAGTGAACTACAAATCACATTTTTCAGACACTGGAGTTGTTTGTAAAGTAGTATGTTGATCTTAGGGACAAATGAAAGATTCTGTCAGACCCTTTGTAAAGGGTCAGGCAGTTGTCTGGAAAGTGAGTTACACAAATGACCAACCATCTGAGTAAATACATTTTGTAGCACTAACAGCATCTTTGCTATAGATTCCATGTATCTAATGATTTTCTGACCCCAGTTTTTTCAAGCTTAGCAAATTCTTTTATAGACCTTCCCGCTAGTCCTAGTCATATTGGACAAACTGTAATGATGATACGACTGTGGCTATGTTGTCCAAGCTTACACCTCATTCACTCTGAAATCCATGGAAGCTTCATGCTGATCCCGAAACTTTTTCTGCCTGTTCATTTTCAGCATCTATTTAAATTCTTATTTTGCACTTTATAAGATACGCCTCTTATGACTTTATATATCAAAATTAGCAGTTTGTCTGGAAACAAATCAGAATTAGAATAGCTTCCCAGAGTGATGTCACAATAATAATTGCTAAGGCTTGACATTAGTACAGCACCTTCTCATCTGAGGATCTGTCACTGGGTGGTCACCTGGCTGTCTTTTCTAGCCTCAGTAACTGATCACCACAACTCAGGTGTCCTTAACCACCACCTTGCTTTATTGTGTGCCTTCAGCAGGCCACAGTCAGGAGTATTATTTACATACTATTTATAGCTCCCTCCACTTGTTTCTGGGGAAGGGTGCAGCTAGTCCTGCATTCCTCTGCCTGCCTTCCTGTCTGCTTATATAGTCCCAGCTGCTAGGGCTTTCACCCAATTAGCCCCTCAGTTGTATCGCTGCTCAGTTAACTGGCATCCTCTGCCAACTTCCTGTCTTTCACTCAGGTTCAAACTCATGTATATTGGTGGGGATTTAAGTTACAGGGGGCTGACTCAGCACACCGTGTTACAGGCTCTCCCACACTTTCCATAATAGATGTATATTTGTTATCCCCATTTTACAGATGGGGGAAATTGAGGGACAGCTAAATAGAAGAGTAGGGAGGTGATATTACCTCTGTTTATGGCATTGGCCACAGCTGGAATAGTGTGTCCAGTTTTAATGCCAACACTTGAGGAAGGATGTTGAAAAATTGGGGAGGGTGGAATTGGGGAGAATTGCTGCAAGTATGATCTGAACTCTGGAAAATATGGCTTAGACAGAACTCCTCTACATCTAGTTTATTTAAAGAACACTGAGAGGTAACTGGATCGCAGTCTACAGTCACCTAGGCAAGGAACAGGCATGTGATAATCTAGCAGACAAAGACATAATAGGATACAGTGACTGGAAACTGACATCAGCAAAATTGAAACTGGAAATAAGGTGACGTTTTTAACAGTGCGAGCGATTAGCCGCTGGAACAGATCACCAAGGGATGTCGTAACATTTCCATTACTAGGAATCTTTTGGTCAAGATTAGATGGTTTTTCCAAAAGATTTGCGATTGTTTAACCATAAATTATTGGGTTTGATGCAGGAGGATCTCTGAAATGAAATAGCTGGCCTGTGTTATGCGGGAGGTTGGATGACATAAGCATAATGGCCCCCTTTGGCCTTAAAAATCAATGTATCTGACTTGCCTATGATGGCACAGTAAGACACTGGCAAACTTTGGAATGGAATCTAGGTTTGTTAACTCCCACTCCCCTGTTCTAACTAGCAGACTGCTGTGCTTTGCACAGAGCAAATCTGTTGGCAGTAGAACAAAGGCTTATATCAGCGAGTCTGGCTCCTAGCATCACGCTATACCTTTTTGGCTGCACAGCCTTTGAAAGTCCAGGATGAGTTTTTCAAGATGAATAATTCACAGTGAGCATTTCTGACCTGATTTTCTATGTGCATCTCCTCGCGAAAGGTGAAGATAGTCACTTATCATGGATGGCTTTAAATCCAGGGGGACCAGATGGAGTTTCCTTGTCCTGTGACTTTACAGATAGCTTGGGCATGCAAAGCAAAACACCAGGAAAAAAATCAATAGAAACCTCTGAGGAAGGCGTTGCCGCAGCTAAATTCTGTTTTTAAAATAAATGACAGTGCTAGGTATTCATATGAGAGAGCTCAGCTCTTTTGTGAAATAAGGCTAGATTTAGATTAGAGGCAGTGAATTATTTGAAGAAGGCAGTTTTTTATATTTACTCTGGGAAGGTTTTTTTTAACCAGTTCAGTCCTTTAGCTGGTATGTATTGAAATGATGTACAGTATGTAATGGTGAGAAGGGAAAAGGCAAGATTTTCCAAAGCACTGAATGATTTTAGTTGCCTCACTTTTTGGGCGCCCAAGTTGAGACACCCAACAGGGCCTGATTTTCAGAGGAAAGGTGCTCAAGTTGGGCACCCAACATCCCTAGTAACTTTTCTGAAACTCTGGCTACTCTTTTTTTAATGGCTTGAGCAGAGGAATGGGATTCAGGACTTCTGGGCTCCTTTCTCAGCTCTGCCATGGACCTTCAGAAGTCACTTAGGCTGTGCCTCAGTTTACTCATTTGTAAAATAAGTGTAATAGATTCCAGTATCTCCGTGGTTTTGTAGGTTTAATCAGTTGATGATGGTTACCTAGGGATGCAGTGGATTTTTCATGACTTGCCGTCCTTGAATCAGGACTGGATGTGTATTGAAAAAGCTATGCTATAGCTTAAAAAGTAGATATGCAGAAATTCTTGGGGGAGGCTGTTTGGCCTGTGTTATGCAGAAGGTCAGCCTAGATGATCATAATGGTCCTTTTGGGCCTTAAAGTCTATGTAATCTAGGTTCATAAAGTGCTTTGCAGTTACTTTTGTACACGTTTGGTACAGAAGAAAACCTTCAGTTAATAGGCCTATACCCATAGAGATTGTTGGGCAGCTGTGCTTCTGCTGTATTATCTTTGCTTTACTCTCTTTGCTCTACATCACTGGGTAGCCTGTGAAACTGAAATATGGATTCCTATGTATTGAACAGGTCAGGGCTTCCCCTGTTGTGCAAATAGCAAAAGAGCAGAAAATTGCAGACGAGAAGCAAAATGTTACAAGGCTTCGGCTCTTGAGTGTTTTCAGTTGTGCATCAAGTTTAGGATTTTATGTGAAGCGAGGTGAGCAGCACTAGCATCTTGCATATTTTTCAAAGACTGTAACCTTGAGGCAGCTTTGTGCATAGTATAGGACCTCTGACTGTTAGTGGCAGGAGGTAGCTCTCTGAATGCACAACCTTGGAACGGCTGAGATGAGCTTTTAAAGATGAATTATTTAGACTGAGCCTTGCCAGCCTCATAAGCATCTTTCAGCAAAGGTTGATGATAAACTTGCTTGTCATGGATGAATGTAAATCCATGGTGAATGCAGGGGGTTTCCCTGTCACATGGCCCTGCAAATAGCTTGATGCTGCAGTAATATGCAACACAAATTGATGGGAGCCTCAGGATGGGGGAAAATACCCCTTTCAAACTGTTTGGATACAGTACTAATGCTAAAAATTAAAGCTATGAGTAGAATCCTGGCCCCCTGGCATTTTTGTAATTGACTTCAGTAAGGCAAAGATTTCATCCACACTCTAATTGTTCAAGCACAGTAGTGAGGTCTAATGTGGCTTTGATTAGAGACCATCTCTGTATTACGTAAGAGCTGCCATACTGGGTCAGACCAATGGTCCATATAGTGCAGCATCCTGTCTCTGACAATGGCCAATAACAGAGCTTTGGGGGAGTGTACAGAACAGGGTGATTTTGGAGAGATCCACCCTTGTCTTCCCTTCCTGGATTCTGGCAAGTCAGATTTAGGGTCTCTCTGAGCATGGGGTTACATCCCTAACCATATTCTTTTCGAGGCATCCACAGGAAAGGCTTAATGGGTGGGATGAATTTCTCCAATGGGCCATCAACAAATAGCTGTCCAGCCCTGATATAAATCTATCTGGACGGTGTCACCCAGGAACAAAAGACATTTTGGAGATACAAATATATAGCCAATATTCTTACCTTTAGATACCAAGATGATACATGGATTTAATCAGGATAATCATACTCGATAGATTGGTTTCAGAGTAACAGCCGTGTTAGTCTGTATTCGCAAAAAGAAAAGGAGTACTTGTGGCACCTTAGAGACTAACCAATTTATTTGAGCATGAGCTTTCGTGAGCTACAGCTCACTTCATCGGATGCATACCGTGGAAACTGCAGCAGACTTTATATATATATACAGAGAATATGAAACAATACCTCCTCCCACCCCACTGTCCTGCTGGTAATAGCTTATCTAAAGTGATCATCAGGTGGGCCATTTCCAGCACAAATCCAGGTTTTCTCACCCTCCACCCCCCCACACAAATTCACTCTCCTGCTGGTGATAGCCCATCCAAAGTGACAACTCTTTACACAATGTGCATGATAATCAAGTCTGGCTATTTCTGCACAAATCCAGGTTTTCTCACATCCCCCCCACCCCCATACACACACAAACTCACTCTCCTGCTGGTAATAGCTTATCCAAACTGACCACTCTCCAAGTTTAAATCCAAGTTAAACCAGAACATCTGGGGGGGGGGGGTTGGAGGAAAAAACAAGAGGAAACAGGCTACCTTGCATAATGACTTAGCCACTCCCAGTCTCTATTTAAGCCTAAATTAATAGTATCCAATTTGCAAATGAATTCCAATTCAGCAGTTTCTCGCTGGAGTCTGGATTTGAAGTTTTTTTGTTTTAAGATAGCGACCTTCATGTCTGTGATTGCGTGACCAGAGAGATTGAAGTGTTCTCCGACTGGTTTATGAATGTTATAATTCTTGACATCTGATTTGTGTCCATTTATTCTTTTACGTAGAGACTGTCCAGTTTGACCAATGTACATGGCAGAGGGGCATTGCTGGCACATGATGGCATATATCACATTGGTGGATGTGCAGGTGAACGAGCCTCTGATAGTGTGGCTGATGTTATTAGGCCCTGTGATGGTGTCCCCTGAATAGATATGTGGGCACAATTGGCAACGGGCTTTGTTGCAAGGATAAGTTCCTGGGTTAGTGGTTCTGTTGTGTGGTATGTGGTTGTTGGTAATAGATTGTAACTTTTCCCTTGATGCTTTACATGATACACTTTGTGCAAGACTTGTTGCATTTGTATAATCTTGGTAATATAAATGGGCATCTTTAATCATGCAGCATCACAGTGGGTATGAATCCAGGACCTTCACAGCTGAAAGTGTGAACTTCTACCACTTCAACTAAAGGACATAGACCCCCAATCCTCAGAGGGAGGGGAGTTTCCTTTAGGAATCTAGTATTTATCAAACATGAACCTCCAAGCAAACCTGGTTCCAGCCCTTACTAACCAAGTAGCAGGGCCAGTCCGTGTAACCTATTCAGGACCAATGCAGCACTCATACTGTAATACGTCACAGGTCTTTTCTGCCTAAAATTTACATGGGCCAACTCCTGAAGCCTTTACTCAGTCCTACCCACCGATTTAGTGGTAGTTTGAATACGGATCTCAAGATTTGACTCTGAATTTATGATTCTGATCTCATTTGCTGCTCCACATACAAGCAACAGCTCAGTCTCTAGCAGTGATTATTCATGTAGTGCCCACAGCTCTGAGATCTTCCAAGAGTGCAGGGTTTGGCAATAGTTCATTAGCCAACATTATCAACCAAAACATTTTGGACAGTTCAAACAGAGCAAATTTGTTTTATAAGAGGCTTTGCTGTCTCCTTCCTGACTGAGTACCATATTGTAATGAGATAAATGTAATGCCTATATGGAGGGGAGATGTAGAAATGTGAATTTAATTATTGCAGTTTGTAAGGTCGGTAAATTATGATTTCTCCCCCCCATAACTAAAGTGAAGGTATTCATTCTTGCTGCTTGGAACAAAAGAGGATAAAGGAAGACATTAGCATGCAACAGTTTTGGCAAAGGTTAAGAATTGTTTTAAAATGTTTGTCTTTTCAGCAGTGGGGCACAGGGATCGCAATCTGGGTGTGATGTTGCACCCCATAAGGCTTTATGGAAATATGCTTATGAATGTATATATGACATAACTGGAATATGTTTTATGCTACATATGCCATGTAACATATCTCTGTAAAGGTTATAATCTACTGAATCTATTCATCCTGTATGTATGCATGTATAATTTTTGTATTCAAAGTTATGAGTATTGGCTGTGTACTTACTTGATTTTAAGTAGCCTTAGTAAGGCATTTGGTCATTTTCTTTAGAGAGGAATGTGCAAGTTAAGTGCTGTCAAGGTTCCTTCCCCACTCTGAACTCTAGGGTACAGACGTGGGGACCTGCATGAAAACCCCCTAAGCTTATTTTTATCAGCTTAGGTTAAAACTTCCCCAAGGTACAAACTATTTTACCTTTTGCCCTTGGACTTTATTGCTGCCACCACCAAGCGTCTAACAAATATATAACAGGGAAAGAGCCCACTTGGAAACGTCTTTCCCCCAAAAATCCTCCCCAAACCCTACACCCCCTTTCCTGGGGAAGGCTTGATAAAAATCCACACCAATTTGCATAGGTGAACACAGACTCAAACCTTTGAATCTTAAGAACAATGAAAAATCAATCAGGTTCTTAAAAGAAGAATTTTAATTGAAGTAAAAGAATCACCTTTGTAAAATCAGGATGGTAAATACCTTACAGGGTAATCAGATTCAAAACATAGAGAATCCCTCTAGGCTAAACCTTAAGTTACAAAAGGACACAAAAACAGGAATATACATTCCATTCAGCACAACTTATTTTCTCAGCCATTTAAAGAAAACAGAATCTAACGCATATCTAACTAGATTACTTACTAAGTTCTAAGACTCCATTCCTTTTCTGTTCCTGGCAAAAAACAACACACAGACAGAAATAACCTTTGTTTCTCCCCCCCCTCTAGCTTTGAAAGTATCTTGTCTCCTCATTGGTCATTTTGGTCAGGTGCCAGCAAGGTTATCCTAGCTTCTTAACCCTTTACAGCTGAAAGGGTTTTTCCTCTGTCCATGAGGGATTTAAAGGTGTTTACCCTTCCCTTTATATTTATGACAAGTGCCCAATCAAGAAACACTTAAGCTGACAATAGACCTTGATAGACGCCAATCCACATCTAAGCTTTCCTGGCTATGTGGCTTGGCCTCTAAAGTTCTGAGTCATACATGGACATGTGATTTTCCCATGTGACTCCAAAACTCCATTTTGTAGCTTTAATTCTGAACAGGTGGAGGGAGAGGTTTAGACCCAAAGGAGAAACTATATAAAGCCTTGGGCAACCCCTCCATTTTGTCTTCAGCTGGCGTAAGAGATCTCCACCCCAAAAGGATGCCTGAAAGAAACTGGAACAAAGGACAGTAACCCACAGGGGGTGTGAATGATTGCTGGACCCAGACTAGAAGGAGCCTAGTCTGTAAAAGAAGCTTACTGGAACACCTCTGAGGGTGAGATTTTATCTGTATTCAGTTTTCTTACTGTATTAGGCAGAGACTTGCGTGTTCTATTTTTTTTTTTTTGCTTGGTAATTCACTTTGTTCTGTCTGTTACTACTTAGAACCACTTAAATCCTACTTTTTGTATTTAATAAAATCACTTTTTACTTATTATTTAACCCAGAGTATGTTACAGTACCTGGGGGCAGGGGGTAAACAGCTGTGCATATCTCTCTATCAGTGTTATAGAGGGTGAACAATTTATGAGTTTACCTGTATAAGCTTTATACAAGGTCAGACAGGATTTATTTGGTATTTGGACCCCATTGGGAGTTGGGCTTCTGAGTGTTAGAGACAGGAACACTTCTTAAAGTGCTTTCAGTTAAGTCTGCAGTTTGTGGGATGTGGTTCAGACCTGGGTCTGTGTTTGTAACCAGCAAGCATGTCTGGCACAACCAGGCAGGGTTCTGAAGTCCCAAGCTGGCAGGGAAAGCAGGAGCAGAAGTAGTCTTGGCACATCAGTTGGCAGCCCCAACGGGGTTTCTGTGATCCAATCAGTCACACTGGAGACAGTTCAGATTTTGTCTTTTGGTTGCTCTTTTTACTTTGTGAAATTATTGCTATTTATTTTTTATGTTATGGTAGCTCCAAGACGCCCCATTGTTCACTGTACAAACATATAGCAAGAGACGGGCTCTGCTTTGAAAGCCTCATAGAGAAGACAAAGGGTGGCAGAAAGGAAAAGTAATGGTGTCCCTAGGTTACAGATGGGGAATTAGAGCACAAAGAGATTAAGACCCCGATTCAGCAAAGCATCTAGCTTTAAACGTGTGCTTAAGTCTGTCCCTATTCAGCAACTCGCATAAGGATGTGCTGAAGTCTCCTTCACTTTGATTTTCTACAGTACTTAAGGATACGTCTGTGCTGCATTTTAAAACCTGCAGCGGCGAGTCTGAATCTGGGTCTGCAGACTCAGACTTGTACAACGCCACTAAAATCTGCAATGTAGACTTTCAGGCTCAGCCTGGAGCTTGGCCTCTGAAGCCCAGGGAGGCGGGTGGGTTTCCCAGCCCAAGCGCCAGTCTGAGTTTTAGTGCTGTAGGGTGACCTGGGCTCTGAGATGCTGCTGCAGGTTTTAAAACACATGTGACGTACCCTAAGTGTCCTAAGCGCACAGGCCTGCCTTGGAAAATTAATGGGACTTGTACTCTGAAGTCATTTCAGTGCTTTTGAAAAGCCCTAACCATCGTGCTGAACTTTAAGCAAGTGTTTAATAGTTGTGCTGAATTAGTGCCTATATGACTTCCCCAAGGTCACTATCTGTGCCAGAGCCAGGAACTGCACATGAATCTCCTGAATCCCAGTCCAGTGCCCTAAGCCACAAAACCATCCTTCCTCATTGTATTATGTTCATTCTCTTCTGTACCATACTCATCGTACTTTCTGTTAGGTTGAGCGTATACAATTGAGTGATGAAATATGAGTTAAATCATACCATCCTTATTCAGTCTTTACTCGAGCAAAACTTCAGTGTTGCTGGAGTAATGGTTGAGGACTTCAGGATTCACCCCATATTGCTCTTCGAAAGAGTGGACTTAAACAACAGATCGGTTCCTGCTACCATTGAGGTCACCGGCAAAACTCCCGTTAACTTCAATTATCAATTATGTATTGTCATTTTAGTCTTCTGTAAACCCTGCTGCCA
This sequence comes from Lepidochelys olivacea, assembly GCF_965140295.1. Taxonomy (NCBI): domain Eukaryota; kingdom Metazoa; phylum Chordata; order Testudines; family Cheloniidae; genus Lepidochelys; species Lepidochelys olivacea. Next base: position 16,752,934 of record NC_140412.1, read on the forward strand.
GTCTGTTTGTTAACACTGAATGACATGAATTCCAGACATGGATTCACATGCAAGAGCTGTCTTTTATATTGCACTTATTTTCTGTAGTGAGCTAGAGCCTGATCCAAAATCTACTGAGGGCCATGAAATCAGTGCTGGTGGCTTCAATGATCAAGCCTTGGCTCAGGCTCCCTAGCAAATACAGAAGGTGGGTGCATAGGTTAACAAGTCACTGCTACTTTTTGTTCCTAGGTTAATAATCGTGGGCCTGATTCTGATCAAGAATAATTCCGTGGAAATCAATGATGTTACATTGGTGTGAGAGGAGAACTGAATCAAACAGTTAGGCTAGTACATGGAGTTGGTGTAAACTGGCAATCTGTGGAAGTCACAGCATGCCTTTGTGTAATTTACTCAAATGAGAGAACAGAGGGTTGGCTTCTTTGAATATATTTGTGATCCCATCACATTTAAAAAAAAATTCTTTTCCTTCCTTCAATTAGCATTTTGCTGGGAAATACAAAACCTTGCCTTTTTTATTTTTTGGTCATATGATGTATAAAAGGGGAAACCTCCGCCTTTCTTTTTTCCTATCAGCCTTTGAAGTTTTTTACAGGTTTGCCTCACTGCCACAGATGCAATTAATTCTCAGCTTCTGGCTGTAAAGAATGCTATATTTGGTTTGGTGGGGATGACGGGAAGCCCATTAACATACAGTTGAATGTCTGTTAGTTTGCTATGCATATCCATTTCTATTTAGTCTTACTGGATATAGTGCAGGGAGGAAAGGGAGAAAAAGATTAGATGTAGTTTCACTGCAATTAATTTTGATAAGGTGCATGCTAAATATTATGAATTCATAAGATGCCTCTTTTTCCTTTTAGTCTGTATGATGATGTAATCACATGTATGAGAATAATAAGCCTCCCTTGGCCAAATTATTTCCAAAGTCTGTTGTAGGCATGTCAAGGTTCCTCCCCCACTCTGAACTCTAGGGTACAGATGTGGGGACCTGCATGAAAAACCTCCTAAGCTTATCTTTACCAGCTTAGGTCAAAACTTCCCCAAGGTAACAAATATTACCCCCGTTATCCTTGGAATGGCCGCTACCACCACCAAACTAATACTGGTTACTGGGGAAGAGCTGTTTGGACGCGTCCTTCCCCCCAAAATACTTCCCAAAACCTTGCACCCCACTTCCTGGACAAGGTTTGGTAAAAAGCCTCACCAATTTGCATAGGTGACCACAAACCCAAACCCTTGGATCTGAGAACAATGAAAAAGCATTCAATGTTTTACAAGAAGACTTTTAATAAAAAATAGAAGTAAATAGAAATAAAGAAATCCCCCCTGTAAAATCAGAATGGTATATATCTTACAGGGTAATTAGATTAAAAAACATAGAGAACCCCTCTAGGCAAAACCTTAAGTTACAAAAAAGATACACAGACAGAAATAGTTATTCTATTCAGCACAACTCTTTTCTCAGCCATTTAAAGAAATCATAATCTAACACATACCTAGCTAGATTACTTACTAAAAGTTCTAAGACTCCATTCCTGTTCTGTCCCCGGCCAAGACGACTACAGACAGACACAGACCCTTTGTTTCTCTCCCTCCTCCCAGCTTTTGAAAGTATCTTGTCTCCTCATTGGTCATTTTGGTCAGGTGCCAGCGAGGTTACCTTTAGCATCTTAACCCTTTACAGGTGAGAGGAGCTTTCCCCTGGCCAGGAGGAATTTCAAAGGGGTTTACCCTTCCCTTTATATTTATGACACGCCCCCCAAATCTCAGCTAGGGTGAAACACTGGCTGGGATTTCTTCCTGGAGCTCTAGGAAAAACAGAGTTAATAAGACACATGCATCTCTAAATATACTACCAAGTACATAAAGACTAACAATATTTTCCACATCTCAAGGACGATTTTAACCAGTTGATTCTGGGAAACTTTCACGGGAGAGTGCATCAGCCACTTTGTTAGAAGCTCCTGAGATGTGTTGGATGTCGAAATCAAAATCTTGGAGAGCTAAACTCCACCGAAGAAGTTTTTTGTTAGTTTCTTTGACGGTGTGAAGCCACTTTAGTGCAGCATGGTCGGTTTGCAGGTGGAAACGCCGTCCCCAAACATATGGGCGTAGCTTTTCCAGAGCGTAGACAATGGCATAACATTCTTTTTCAGTGACTGACCAGTTGCTTTCCCTCTCAGACAGTTTTTTGCTGAGAAACACTACAGGGTGGAATTCTTGATCAGGTCCTTTCTGCATTAAAACTGCTCCCACACCACGCTCGGATGCATCTGTGGTTACTAGGAACGGTTTGTCAAAGTCTGGGGCCCTTAGTACAGGGTCAGACATGAGTGTCGCTTTAAGCTTGTTAAAGGCCTTCTGACACTTTCCGGTCCACTGAACAGCATTTGGCTGTTTCTTTTTGGTTAGGTCTGTCAGTGGGGCAGCGATTTGGCTGTAGTGCGGTACAAATCGTCTGTAATAACCGGCCAAGCCTAAGAAGGATTGAACCTGTTTCTTTGACTTTGGGACAGGCCACTTTTGGATAGCATCCACTTTGGCCTGTAGGGGGCTGATAGTTCCTTGACCCACCTGGTGTCCAAGGTAAGTCACTCTGTTTAGGCCTATTTGACACTTCTTAGCCTTAACAGTTAGTCCTGCCTCCCTTATGCGCTCAAGGACTTTTTGTAGATGTTCCAGGTGGTCTGCCCAGGAATCCGAAAATATGGCCACATCGTCAAGGTAGGCGACTGCATATTCTCCTAATCCCGCTAGGAGACCATCTACAAGTCTTTGGAAAGTGGCGGGTGCATTTCGCAGCCCGAAAGGGAGTACATTAAATTCATACAGCCCGAGATGTGTGATGAAGGCTGACTTTCCTTGGCAGATGCATCTAGCGGTACCTGCCAGTACCCCTTGGTTAAGTCCAAGGTAGAGATGAACTGGGCCCGTCCCAGTTTCTCTAATAGTTCATCAGTGCGTGGCATTGGATAGTTGTCTGGGCGAGTTACAGCATTTAGCTTACGGTAGTCCACGCAAAAACGTATTTCCCCATCTGGTTTGGGAACTAGAACCACTGGAGATGCCCATGCACTTTCAGAGGGGCGGATTACACCCATCTGTAACATATCCTGGATCCCCCGTTCTATAGCAGTTTTAGCTTGAGGAGACACCCGGTAAGGTTGGACCCTAATTGGGTGAGCATTACCTGTGTCAATGGAGTGGTATGCCCGTTCAGTCAGTCCTGGTGTGGCTGAGAACGTTGGCGCGTAGCTAGTGCACAGCTCCTGGATCTGCTGTCGCTGCATACGCCCAAGGGTCATGGAGAGGTTCACCTCTTCCACACCACCAGCACATTTCCCTTCGTAATAGATACCTTCAGGCCACTCAGCGTCGTCTCCTCCCTGGGCTGTAAACTGACAAACCTTTAATTCTCTGGAATAAAAGGGCTTTAGAGAATTAATATGATACACCTTAGGCTTTCGGTTGGAGGTGGGGAATGCTATGAGATAATTAACAGCTCCCAGGCGCTCCTGGACCACGAATGGCCCTTCCCACGATGCTTCCATTTTATGGGCCTGGAGCGCCTTTAAGACCATGACCTGGTCTCCTACTTTGAAGGAACGCTCTCTGGCATGTTTATCATACCAGGCTTTTTGCTCTTTTTGAGCATCCTGTAAGTTTTCTCTAGCAAGGGCTAAAGAGGTTCGGAGGGTGTTTTGTAGGTTGGTTACAAAGTCCAGAATGTTAGTTCCTGGAGAAGGTGTAAATCCCTCCCATTGCTGCTTCACCAACTGCAATGGCCCCTTAACCTCACGGCCATATACAAGTTCAAATGGGGAAAACCCTAAACTGGGATGTGGTACAGCTCTGTAGGCAAAGAGCAACTGCTGCAATACTAGGTCCCAATCATTGGAGTGCTCATTTACGAATTTACGTATCATGGCCCCCAAAGTTCCATTAAACTTCTCCACCATGCCATTTGTTTGATGATGGTAAGGAGTGGCAACCAAGTGATTTACCCCATGAGTTTCCCAAAGCTTTTTCATAGTTCCTGCCAGGAAATTAGTCCCTGCATCTGTGAGGATGTCGGAGGGCCAACCTACCCTGGCAAAAATGTCTGCTAGTGCCTGGCACACACTTTTAGCCCTGGTGTTGCTTAGAGCTACTGCTTCCGGCCATCGGGTGGCAAAATCCATGAAAGTCAGTATGTACTGCTTTCCTCTGGGTGTCTTTTTCGGAAAAGGACCCAGAATATCCACAGCTACTCGCTGAAATGGAACTTCAATGATGGGGAGTGGCTGGAGAGGAGCTTTGACCTGGTCTTGGGGTTTTCCCACTCTTTGGCACACCTCACAAGACTGGACATAGGTAGAAACATCCTTGCCCATTCCCTCCCAGTGGAATGACCCCCCCAAACGGTCTTTGGTCCTGTTCACCCCAGCATGGCCACTAGGGTGATCATGGGCTAAGCTCAAGAGCTTGGCCCGGTATTTAGTTGGAACTACCAACTGTCTCTGAGGATGCCAGTCTTCCTGGTGTCCCCCAGAAAGAGTTTCCTTGTATAAAAGTCCTCTTTCTACAACAAACCTGGATCGATTAGAAGAGCTGAGAGGCGGTGGGTTGCTCCGTGCCGCCGTCCAAGCTCTCTGGAGGCTTTCATCTGCTTCCTGTTCGGTCTGGAACTGTTCCCTTGATGCTGGAGACATCAGTTCCTCATGGGATTGTGGACCTAGGCTTGGTCCCTCTGGAAGCGATATAGGGGATGGAGCTGTTTCTGTTGACTGTGAACCGCTCTCCGCTGGTGCACTATGTTGGGATTCAGGCTCCGGCTGAGCCTCTTGTGTAGGGTTATCGGCTGCTGCCAGTTCAGGTTCGGTGGGGCCCTCTGGTGTTGAGGTTGCAAGTACTGGATTCAGTGCTGACACGGGGTCTGGTGTTGGTTGTTTGGCTGGTTCCGGTTCTGGGACTGGTTCCGTCTGGGTCTCTGGGACTGGATCCACTACTGCTGTTGCAGACATTGGCCTGGGGTCCAGGTCCATCACCTCTGACTGGGTCCTGATAGAAGTTTCCGGAACAGAGCTAGGCCTCATGGCTTGTTTAGCCTGGTTGCGGGTGACCATTCCCACCCTCTTGGCCTGCTTCACATGATTGGCCAAGTCTTCCCCCAACAGCATGGGGATGGGATAATCATCATAGACTGCAAAAGTCCACATTCCTGACCAGCCCTTGTACTGGACAGGCAACTTGGCTGTAGGCAAATTGAAAGAGTTGGACTTGAAGGGTTGAATCGTCACTTGGATCTCTGGGTTGATTAAATTGGGGTCCACTAAGGAAGCATGGATAGCTGACACTTGTGCTCCGGTGTCCCTCCACACGGTGACCTTCTTCCCACCCACACTCACAGTTTCCCTCCGCTCCAAGGGTATCTGGGAGGTATCTGGGCCTTTGGACCTCTGGTGTGATTCCGGTGCAATGAACTGTAATCTGTTGGGGTTCTTGGGGCAGTTGGCCTTTACATGCCCCAGCTCGTTACATTTAAAACATCGTCCAGCTGACGGGTCACTGGGGCGAGGAGGGTTGCTGGAGAACGGGGTGGTGGGACGATAAGGGGTCTGGAGGGTTCTTTGGGAGGTAGGTGGGGCTTTGGGCGGCCCCCGGTAATAGGGTGTGGTCTGGGGTGGTCCCTTCTGGTCTCCGCTCCAACTGCGACCAGTTTTCTTCTTCTCTGCCACCTCCACCCATCTGGCTCCAATCTCTCCTGCCTCAATTACAGTTTTGGGTTTCCCATCTAGGATGTATCTTTCTATTTCCTCAGGAACACCCTCTAAGAATTGTTCCATTTGCATTAGGAAGGGCAAATTTACTGGAGATTCAACACTTGCTCCTGATATCCAGGCATCCCAATGTTTTACAATGTGGTAGGCATGTCGGGTAAATGACATGTCTGGTTTCCACCTTAGGGCTCTGAACCTCCGACGAGACTGCTCGGGTGTTATCCCCATTCTGACTCTCGCCTTGGATTTAAACAGTTCATACTTGTTCATGTGTTCTTTAGGCATTTCAGCTGCCACCTCAGCTAAGGGTCCACTGAGCTGCGGCCTCAGCTCTACCATGTATTGGTCAGTAGAGATGTTGTACCCAAGGCAGGCCCTTTCGAAGTTTTCTAAGAAGGCCTCAGTATCATCACCTGCCTTGTAGGTGGGGAACTTTCTGGGATGGGAAGTGGTACCTGGAGAAGGATTGCTAGGGTTTGTTGGTATATTCTGCTGGGCCTTTATCCTCTCCATCTCCTCCACATGCTTCCTCTCTTTTTCCCTCTCCTCCTCCACATGCTTCCTTGCCTCCATTTCCCTCTTGTGGGCAGCCTCTTGGTGTTGTTCTGCCTCCCTTTCTTGTTCCTTCTTCAGCTGCATGAGTTCTATCTGTCTTTCATGTTCCCTTTGTTTTTCCTCAGCCTGAAATTTGGCTAATTCCAGCTGTAGTCGAGCTGAGGATTTGGCCATTCTAACCTCTCTGTTTTTAACTAACTTTACACCCGAGGTTTAGAAATAAACAAACAAAACTTGGCTGTAAAATTTTGCTGTGCTGGAATAGAATACCTATTCTCTGATAGTGATTGTCAGCCTACAGAAAAAGACAATTCCCTTGTCTCTGCTCTGGGCCCAAATTAAAGCAAAAAACCTCCAACTACTTGGAAACCTGCTTACCCAGCCCAAAGAAGAAAAAAATTTCTTTTCAAACCTGTGCTCCTTGTAAAACAAAAAAAAAAAAATCAAAATCCTAAAAAAACCCCCTGCCACTTTTGTCTCCAGGCAAATGGGTAGAGCACACCCCTCCTATTTACTTTTAGGAAGAAAAGAGAAAAAAAAAAAAAAAAAAAAACCTCTGGGTTGGAAGACTGTGAATTTCCCTGCAGGAGTTAAGTACCCTGCCTCCAGGCAAAGAAAACCTGCAATTCACAAGATAATCCCCTTTTGTCTCTGCTTGGCCACAAAGCAGAGAGAAACCAAGCTGCTTTCAGTTTCAAAGCTGCCTTCTGGACTTCCTAAAAATTCCTTTTTAAAATCTGTATTTCTAGTTCAAAAAATCTCAACTGGATCTCAAAATGATTTCAGGTTAATCCCACCGCTGTGCCACCATGTCAAGGTTCCTCCCCCACTCTGAACTCTAGGGTACAGATGTGGGGACCTGCATGAAAAACCTCCTAAGCTTATCTTTACCAGCTTAGGTCAAAACTTCCCCAAGGTAACAAATATTACCCCCGTTATCCTTGGAATGGCCGCTACCACCACCAAACTAATACTGGTTACTGGGGAAGAGCTGTTTGGACGCGTCCTTCCCCCCAAAATACTTCCCAAAACCTTGCACCCCACTTCCTGGACAAGGTTTGGTAAAAAGCCTCACCAATTTGCATAGGTGACCACAGACCCAGACCCTTGGATCTTAAGAACAATGAACAATCCTCCCAACACTTGCACCCCCCCTTTCCTGGGAAATGTTGGATAAAAAGCCTCACCAATTTGCATAGGTGACCACAAACCCAAACCCTTGGATCTGAGAACAATGAAAAAGCATTCAGTGTTTTACAAGAAGACTTTTAATAAAAAATAGAAGTAAATAGAAATAAAGAAATCCCCCCTGTAAAATCAGAATGGTATATATCTTACAGGGTAATTAGATTAAAAAACATAGAGAACCCCTCTAGGCAAAACCTTAAGTTACAAAAAAGATACACAGACAGAAATAGTTATTCTATTCAGCACAACTCTTTTCTCAGCCATTTAAAGAAATCATAATCTAACACATACCTAGCTAGATTACTTACTAAAAGTTCTAAGACTCCATTCCTGTTCTGTCCCCGGCCAAGACGACTACAGACAGACACAGACCCTTTGTTTCTCTCCCTCCTCCCAGCTTTTGAAAGTATCTTGTCTCCTCATTGGTCATTTTGGTCAGGTGCCAGCGAGGTTACCTTTAGCATCTTAACCCTTTACAGGTGAGAGGAGCTTTCCCCTGGCCAGGAGGGATTTCAAAGGGGTTTACCCTTCCCTTTATATTTATGACAAGGCAACTTCTCTTTAATCAGTAGTTAAGAAGATGAATTTGATCCTAGTGTGTAGAAGTAGGGGAAGGACTAGTAGGTGGAGGGACGTGGAATAACCTCTGTATTTGTCACTGGTGGGAGATTACTGGAATCCTGTGTCCAGTTGTGGTATTCACACTTCAGAAAGGATGTTGAAATATTGGAAAGGGTTCCAAAAAGAAAAATGATTAAAAGTCAGTCTGGGAAACCTGCCTTACAGTGAGATTTAAGAACCTCAATCTATGTGGTTTATTCAAAGGAAGGTTGCATGGTGACTTGATCAGTCTACCAATACCTATATGGGGAAGAGATTCTTTTGATAGTAAGCAACTATTTAATCTAGCGGAAAAAGGTATAACAAGATCCAGTGGTTGGAAACTGAAGCTAGACAAATTCAGAGTAGAAATAATGTGAGCCTTTCCAGTCGACATAGTCTTACCGTCTATGCACCACTGGTGGCGCGTTGTAGTGTAGGTGTAGCTACATGCCACTGTGGAAAAACAGGCTGCGTCCACACTGTGGTGCGACACTACAAGTGTTGGTGAAAGGCTCTTGCAGGGGGTAGGCGGGGGGGAAAGTATACGCCTTTCCTCACTGCCTCCCTGCTGCCAGGGCCTCTTCCTGCTGCTGGAGTCTTTCCTTACATGGGGACAAAGCAGAGCCTTTCACTGGTACAGGGCTCTAGCTGTGGGGATCTGGCAGTCTTTCCCCTCTGTTGCCTCAGTGCCAGAGTCTTTTTACTTTGGAGGGGAAAAGCTCCAGCAGTGGGGAGGCAGCGGGACATCATACTGCTAAAAAAAAAAAAGGCAGGGTAGATAGGGAGGCACAGCTTGGGCGAGTAGGGAGCCTTGTAGGGTATGTGTAGCTGGCTGATTACCTGCTCCTGTCCTGTGGGGCTTAAAAGCCAGCCCTGGGAGAGAGCCAGGGCTGAGAGCAAGAAAATCTAGGCTGATTGGGGAAATGGCTGCAGCTGGGCCACGCCCCAGTCAGGCCACAGCTGGGCCTATAAAGGGGCTGCTAGGCTGAGGCTTAGCCAGTCTCTCCCCTCTCTGTGTCCAGAGAGGGAAGGGTCTGGCTGCAGGGATCTGAGGGAATACCTAGATTAGAGCAGGGCTGAGGGGGAAAGGCCAGGGGAGCTCCAGTCTGGAAACCTGCAGGCTGTGAGGCCTAGATTAGGGCCCATTAGGTACTGGGGTTGCAGGGGGCAGCCCACGGGTAGACAGGTCCAAACCCCCATGCCTGTGATGAGTGGCTTATACACTGCAGTCTGGCCCGGGGAGCGGGGCTAAGCGATGACTGGCAGTAGCCAAGAGTGAGGTGAGGTGGGTGGGGGTTCCCCAGGGAGGGGAGACCCTTGGGGCTTGTTGGGGTTTACTGCCAGGGGGCAGCACTCCAGTGGGAGGAGGCACTGGGTTCTGGGAGGGACTGGGGCCAGCGGTAAGGCGGATCACCAGACAGGAGAGGGTGATCCAGAGGCTGATGAGTTAATTCCCAAGGATAACCAGCAGGGAGGTGCTGCTGGGTGAGTCCGGCTCTATTACAGTATGTATTTGCATACCTACCCACATCCTTCAGGCATGTCTTTACTCTGCTTGCATAAGCCATGCCTCACCAGCTGCACCGCTATTTATACCCAGGCTGTGAGGACTGTGTGGGTATGCAATCTACATGCTGCTGCTAGATGCTTGCAGTATACAGGTAGGCTGAGGGTAATTAACCACTGGGAATACTTACCTGGGGATGTTGTAGATTCTCCATCACTTGAAGGCTTTAAATCAAGACTAGATGTCTTTCTAAAAGATATGCTACCGCTAAAACAGAGGTTATGGTCTTGAAGCAGAGATTTCTGGGTGAGGTTGTTTGACCTATATTAGGTAAGGCTAGATGACCATAATGGTTCCTTCTGGCTTTAACATTTATGAGTCTATATTATGATATTGTTTTTACTGGAACATGAGACAATTCACCTTCCTTCAAAGGACTTTGTTAGTGCTGCCTCATTAGAAGTTCTGAGAAACCGAAATTTCCTTTCTTTCCTCCTGCATTTTCAGGAATGAATTGTACAAATATGGATTCACAGTATCACCAACCACAAGTGCTCAAATATCACGAGTCAGGCCTCAAGAAGATCATGAGATGCACTTAATATCATGAGATTAATAGTACATTTAGGGTTCTTTTTATTTGCTTTGTTTTTTGAGCCTTTAGGGTATATTCACTTCCTCCACAATTAGGAGGGATGGAAAGTTACTATTTTTCTTAAATGAAAGACAAGATTTCCAGCCAATCCCTTCATGCCAGAAACTGGGCCTTTAGGAGAAACACCAAATATTGCAAGTCAAACACTCTTTGGGTTTCCCCTTAGCTTTTGACCTTAGTGGAAGTATGTTGAGTTACATCAACTGAGGTGGCTCCCCCATATACTCTTGTATACTTGTACTCTAAAAATCTTCAAATGCAATGGCTCCCATTGACATAAATAACAAAAATCCCACTGATTTCAGTGAAGGAGGACCAGATGCTCAGACTGCAGTGCATAAATTCCAGTGGCACTTTTCTGTTTCATGAGTTTACTGCTGTTTATCATTTGGCAGTAGGGTTTGGTGCCATTGCAAGACCGAGGGCTGGTATTTTTGGAAGTGGCATAAGGAATTCCTGACCATGACGCATTTTGTGACTCAAAGGGCAGAGCTCAATATTCAACCCTGGCATCACATTTTATGTCTGGAACAAGATATGTTTCAAAGCTTTTCCAACTGCAGATTACAACAGTAGCTTCCTGGAAGTTCACTGTGCAATACATGGAGCACTGAAAGTCTCTTAAAGCAAAATCCACATAGATGCACAATTCCTTCATGCTGTCTTCTGCACTACATACACTTTGTGTTAAGGGACTGGGTGGTGCAGAGGGTCTTGTGCTCAGGACAGTTGCACTGGTGTAGCTTCACTTTTAACCTTTCTAATAAGATGGTCATTCCATTTGGATCAGGCTGTGAGAACTGGAATTTTGAAAGCCGCAAATAAAAAATTAGGATGTTTTCAGATGGTTAAATCCTTCATTCTCCTTCTTAATCTCTGCTGCCCCCCCTCATGATGATTTCTGAGGTTTAAGGATTATTAATGAATAAATAAAGTTTCCCTGAAATAAGAAGAAATTGCAAAATCCCTGCTTGTCCTGTTCAGTAAGATAGAATCATCAACAGCAGAACTGGTGAGAAAATTGAAATATTGGAATTTCCATCTCTATTTTTGTCCCAAGTTGGGATGGAAAGTGTGTGTGTGTAAACTTCATTTTGGAAACTCTGAAATTAAAAAATTGACATTTTTGATCAAAATGTCAATTCAAAACAGAATGTTTTGAAAATATCTTCAGAAAAAGCTCTCCTTCTGCAGCTGGACTTGTAACTCAGATCAGCTGCAGACCGCAGTCAGCTTCTGGCCAGCTGGCCCCTTTTCCTCACTCAGTTCTTTTACCCCTAGGCTAGCTTCTGTGGGAGATGCTCTCCTTTATGAGCACCCTCTGTGGTAACCTTTTTTCAGGCCCAAATGCTCAGACAGTTAGCTGCCAACCAGCTCCCTCAGTAGTTGCTGACAAGTGGGCTGAGATGGGCTTAAGGAAGGCTGTTAGGATAGACTGGGCCCTAACTCCCCTTAAAGGGCCCACTACCTTCTGACCACATTCTAGAGCCTGGCTAAAATATTATGCCTTACATGATTGCCCTTGGACCATCAAATTGCAGCTCTTTCCTGTCATTGGAGTGTGCAAGTTACATAGGTAAGTATGGAAGCCACATAACTGAATGTTTTGTAATGATACAAATATTTCTAGCAGGTCTTACTGATAATGACTATATGCTTCTTAAGGGTCTGATCCAAATCTGATTTTCCATGTACTTTAATTGATTTTAGAATCCACTCCTGACCTATTTCTATTGCTACTGAAGTTGAAGGGCGGGTGGGGGGGCAGGGAAAACTGCCATTGACTTAAGTGGGAGCTGGAAAGGGCTCTGCAACTGTTAATGAACTGAATCTCTGTTGCTTTAAAAAAAAGTCACACGTTGTATTTTGGGGAGATTGCATCACTGCAAGTGGTAACAGAATGCAGCGTTTATATGCAAGGATTTCTGGTTCCAGCTAGACATGAGCAGTTGGTAGGAGCATTACACTAACAACAACATCTCTGAATCTCTGTCTCTCAGTTTTCATTTAAGATGTAAAATCCTTTCTAAAACTAGGGAGTCCTGGAGCTTTGAACTTTCACTTGTCCTCTAGCTTGCTAAATGCCTCAGTTTCTCTGTCTATAAAACTAGGATTACAGGGGAGTTGAGAGGGTTGGTTGATTAGCATGATTTTGAGAGGCGATGAATGTATAGAGGTCTGGATGATTTCAATTGGAGCTGTGTGTGTTAATGACAATTAGGCTCTGTGTTTCCAAAGTACTTTGAGCTCATTCAGTGGCAGATACACTAGACGTGCAAATTATTATAGGTGGAGCTGGAAGTAGGGTGACCAGACAGCAAGTGTGAAAAATCGGGACAGGGAGTGCAGGGTGATAGGAGCCTATATAAGAAAGACCCCCAAAATCAGGACTGTCCCTATAAAATCGGGACATCTGGTCACCCTAGCTGGAAGGGATGCCGATAGTCAAGGTTGCTCGACACTTCCCATTTGTAGGACGCTATTTTTCAGTTGCTGAACTTTAACTGTTTGGGCAGAAATTTCCCATGCCAGGTGAGTGCCTCAGGATGAATGACTTTTAAAGGTTCAACTAAAATGGTTCAGTCCTTTCCAAACATGAGATTAGGGAAAAAATATTTTTGTCCATGTTTTTTTAAAAAACATCTTCCAATTGTTTCATTGAAAAGCTCCAGCATCCATGGTTCAGAGCAGGGATTTGAAACTTGTCAGGAGTGTGCCTTTTGCTATAGCTGTGGAACAAGCACGTAGATTTGGCCAAGATAAGAGCCTCTTGAACTCTATTAGCACATGGTCGGTAGAGACTTGTTCGAGTTTAGCTGGTGAATTTTTCTGAAGATTCTGACTGTATTGAGTATGCATCAGCCCATGGCTGTGGACGCTGAGTAGCCAGAGATTACTGTGGCACCAGGACCAGCACTGAGAGCAGGGGGCCTCTCCTATGCTCTCCGTTCTCCTGCTGCCACTCCACCAGTGAGGAGAAGGACCTGCCTGACTAGACTGCAGAGGGATCTGATTTGCAGAACTGCTGAGTGCTCACAACTGCACCTGAAGTCAACGGGAGCTGTGCTTCAGACAGATTTTTCTATTTTTATAGCACTTTACAAGGCCTTAAGCATCTCAAATTAGGCACGGAAAATTAATGGACACTTTTGACCTTAATCTCTGTGCATCTGCTCCTTATCTGCAAAACGGGGATAATTCTATCGCCTCATCTCAGTGGGGTTTGTGAAGATAGATTAATGTTTGCGAAGCACTCAGGTACTACAGCGATGAGCACCATAGAGAAGCCCATAAGGAGACTGATTGATTAACTTTGTTTCCAGAATGGGGCCACCCGCTGAATAAGAGGAAATGTTGAATACATTTCATGAACACAGTCCATCCTGTGCACTGAATGAAGTAAGGCGTCCTGTTTAAATAAAAAAACAAAAAAACAAAGTGATGAAAGACTGCATCATGATGCGTACACAAAAGTGGGCTGAATTAAGATTGCATGGACAATCTTATTTTTGGGACTTTCTAACTTCTGAGTGCCTGCCCTTGCAACCTTAATGTTCTTTTAAAGTAGTTTTGTGTGTAATTATTAAATAATGGTAGGAATTTGTTAAATCAGTGCTAGAATCATGCTGTGGAAGTCACTGATGGAAAAGACCAATTCTGTCCATTCTCCTCCTGTGCAAGACTGGTCTTGTTTCCTACAGTATAATTTCCTTGTTCTTTGTCTAGTCTAGACTTGCTTCTATGTTTCATATTTCTTGGGTAGGAAGGAAATTCTGAAGTGATTCTAGCCTCAGACTATAGTATGGTTTGTTTTTCTGGGAGACCCATCCCACAATTCATGCCCATTTAAAGTAGTCTCAATCGTAACAAGTCTCCTTGTTTTGGCTGCATAATGTTAAAGATTCCCCTCACATGTTCTCAGCACATGCAGGCCCTGTTTAACAATTGGGCCTTCCACTTTCTGAAATCTCTTAGGAAGCTGGGAATATTTTCCAAACCAAAGATGTACCATTTTAATTTTGTTTCTACTCCTGCACTGAGAGTTGGTAACTGGATGAAAAAACAAGGCTGGAAACCCACCTGCACTGAAGTCAATAGGAGTTTTTCCATTGACATCACTGAAGCCAGGATTTCACCGCAAGTGTAGTGAAGTTGTAAACCTCATTTCACTTACTAATCTTCTGTTCTCTTTAGCTATATGTTTAAGCTTTCACCTCCTGAAATTGGTGCCCTCCAGCTGAAGAATGTGCTTACTTTCCATCTCTTTCAGTAGACAAACCTGTGTAAGTGCTATACAAATTGTGAGAATGAGCTAAATGATGAAGAGCAGCTTGACTCGGGGCAACCATGAAACGTAGAAATGGAACATATTCGTTCCAAGACCCATTCTGAAATCTGCATTCTAGAACACGGAGAGACATTATGCAGCACACATGTGGTCAAATTCTGGTTCACTGCAGAAACGGCCCGAAAACACATTGTCATGGCAGGCATCACCAGATGGTGCTGTTAGACTTAGTTCTTTGTCTTAGTGTGTGAGCAAATGCTCTGTCATTGGTTTTTGGTTATGTCAGGTTTTCTGTAGAGGCAGTTTCTGGAGAGATGGAGCTGTGCAAGCAAGGTGAGGGAGTTTTCTTTTTGCCTGAGCTCTGATTAAAATAGATTCTTGGGGCAGAGTTGCTCCCTGGGAAATGGGTATTGCTGATGAGCTGAGACTCCTGGAAGAAAAGATTGCCATGCATGCTGTGAGTGAGACCTTCTCATTTCAGGACTGGTGTACATAAAACAAGTCACACTTAGAACCTATCCAAACTGTGTCACTGATTTCTTCTCCTCTGGGAGGCAGGGGGCAAAGCTGGTGTCACAACAGGGCACTAGTGTCAGAAGATGGGACAACAGTATGTAGGCTGGGATTTTCAAAGGAGCCTAAAGGTGTTGAAAATGAATAGTAGTTGGGCACCCAAGTCCTTGAGGCTTCTTTGAAAACCTCAGCCACAGAGTGTGTGCTGCAAAATCAGCAGTGTTGTGTGCCCGTATTGTGACTGGTAGTTATCTTGTGCAAGACTCCTCCACCATGCAGAGATTATTGCGGGTCAGAGCACAAATAACCTGTATGTGTTTCCCCATAGTTACCATTGCTGAGTTACCAGTAGAGTCAGAGCTGAGCTGTTTCAATTGTCCCAGCCCCTCAGCCCTAAACAAGAATTCCCCTTTGAAGCTGGTACCAGAGAGGGTTTGCCAAGCAGTCTCCCATTGGTTTGGGGAGTTTTAAGCCCATTAATTGGTGCTTACATAACACTGTGATAGATGCTTGAGACAACCCTAAAACATAACATGACAGAGAGCGAGACTAACGTGGGAATTTGTTAGGTTTCCTTATAGAGGGTATAGCAAAAATGCTTTGTGTTGCCACCAAATCAACCTGTTCTTTGCTTGTAGAGAAGTCTTGGAGCTCAGGATCATCTGGCTGAATCCTTGTAAGATACTTCAAGTGGTATGTTTTCTAGATTTCCACCCCCTGCCCCCCACACACATTGCCCTTCCTAGTTACTCTTCTTAACGTAAAGACAGCAAACAGTGTAAGGGGGAAATTAAAATAATAATTTGCACGAACGACAGAACTGTTATGACTTGTATTAGGGAAGTGCCATAGAACCCATGTAAAGGATAAATATCCATTGTGCAAGGCACTGTGCAGACAAGTAACACAAAAGCTTCTCTCTGTCCCAAGGAGTTTAATAGCCCGTTGCCAGACAGGATGTGACTGGTGGACAAGACAGACAGATGAGGTGGGTAGGAGGATGAAATCATAAAATGAACAGAGTTTGGTGAGCTGTGAGTTCCACTACTTGCCTAATCAATGCCAGATAGGAGTGATTTGTAGGGATCACCTCAGAGGGAATTAAGAGGTCAATATTGTTGCATATATTTTGATGGGGATTTTCCCCCATGTGCAGTGGGCAGCTAATGTTGGGCTAAGTCTGAAGGTAGGTATTGTTTTGTGTGGCTAAATTAAATCATTACTACTACTAATTAATTAAAAAAGAACAGACAATGCAACCTACTTTGATTCCACTCTTTGAGTTCCAAAAGTCCCAGCTCTAACCTAATAGAAAATTGCATTATATGTTATTTATTTATATAGGTCCTTTGAGCCAAAGTAGCTTACAAAAAACAAAAGATAAAGCAGAATGAAAGAAGGAACATTAGGCAAGAAAACAAAGTCCTGATCCAGACATGGATCATCTGTACTGGAGTTATCAGGTTTATGGGCTCTGAGAGTATTCAGTATAATGTCCAAGATTTCATCCTGTGTGCTATAGATAGAAGGCTCGTTAGAGAGAGGCTATTCCTAATCCTGCAAATAAATTTTATGCAGATAAAAAAACTAATTTAAAAGTTTAAAAATATTGTAAGTTTTTTATTGCACCACTGATATTTTGATCATGATAATTTAGGCAGCAGGGGCATGAGTGGGCCACGGATGGAAGGAGGGCTCTGAGTTACTACAGAGAATTCTTTCCCAGGAGTCCAGCTTGTGGGTCTTGCCCACATGCTCAGGGTCTAACCAATCACATATTTGGGTTCAGGAAGAAATTTTCCCCCATGTCAGATTGGCAGGGACGCTGGGGTTTTTTTGTTTTTGTTTTTACCTTCCTCTGCAGCATGGTGCACAGGTCACTTGCTGGTTTGAACTAGATTAAATGGTGGATTCTCTGTAACTTCAAGTCCTTAAATCAAGATTTGAGGATTTCTGTAACTCCGTCAGAGGTTATGGGCCTTGTGATCGCTTCGGTCACAGAGACTCCTTGGGACTGTCACCTGAAGCTAACTTTGAGCCCGTCTTCTTTGCTAGCTTGGAACTTCAGAACCCTGTCTTGTTGAGCTAGACACGCTAGCCTGCTACAAACACAGACCCAGGGTCTGAACCACGTCCCCAGAGCTGCAGACTTAACTGAAAACAGCTCCGCAAGTACTCCTGTCTCCAGCACCCAGTTCCCAATGGGATTCAAACCCTAAATACATTTGTTTTACCCTGTATAAAGCTTATACAGGGTAAACGTATAAATTGTTCGTCCTTTATAACACTGATAGAGAGAGTTGCAAAGCTGTTTGCTCCCCCAGGTATTAATCACTGACTCTGGCTTACTTAATAAAATCACTTTTGTTTATTAAGTATAAAAATTAAGATTTAAGTGGTTCCAAGTCATAACAGACAGAACAAAGTAAGTTACCAAGCAAAATAAAACAAAACATGCAAGTCTAAGCCTAATATATTAAGAAACTGATTACAGATACAAGCTCACTCTCAGAGATGTTCCAATAGGCTTCTTTCACAGACTAGACTCCTTCCTAGTCTGGCCCAATCCTTTCTCCTGGTACAGTTCTTGTTGTTTCAAGCTCAGGTGGTAAGTAGGGGATTTCTCATGACTTGCAGCCTCCTTTGTTCTCTTCTACCCCCTCTTATATCTTTGGCACAAGGCAGGAATCCTTTGTCTCTCTCTGGGTTCCCACCTCTCCTTCAAAATGGAAAAGCACCAGGCTAAAGATGGCTTCCAGTTCAGGTGACATGATCACATGTCACTAAGACTTCCTTCTTTATTACTTAGTAGCTGGAAGACACGTACATAGGAAGGCTTGTAGCTAAACCAACCTATTTACAGTTCATTGATTCTGAAGCACCCTTAATGGATTTCACTTAACATGTTTACATCAGTAATACAAGTTTATATCTGATTCTCCTAACTCCAGACATAGAAATAATACATGCAAACAAATAGGATGAACACACTCAGTAGGTTATAAGTTTTGTAATGGTACCTTACAAGAGACTTTTTGCATGAAGCATATTCCAGTTGCATTATATTCACACTTATTAGCATATTTCCATAAGACACATGGAATGCAACATCACAGGCCTAATACAGAAGTTGGGGTGGGGGATGAGGTTCTGTGGCTTGCTGTGCGCAGCATGTCAGACTAGGTCATCGTGATGGTCCCTTCCGGTCTATGGATGTAACAGTACTGTACCTCCCTATTATGTACTCCTCCAGCAGGCTATTGGTGTATGGGTGATTAGGCACTGTGGACTTATAAAGAGGGCCTGGACTGGAATTGGGAAGTCTAGGTACTGTTCCTGGTTCTTCCATTGGCTTGCACATTATTTTAATTTATTATATATATTGCCATAGCGTCTAGAGGACCCAGTTAGGGTTCAGGGCCAAATTGTACACACACATAGCAAATAGACTGTCCATACGACAAAGATGTTGCAGTTATTGCTGTTTGGAACATTTTTCCGGCAAGAGAAAACTTCTGAAATTTTGTCAAAAAAAGACTTTTTTAAGTCAAAAGCCCGAAATAATTTCAGCCCAAAATTGGAAAAAAAAAAAAAAAAACCCCGAAAACCATCCAGGTTTTTGTTTTACCAATAAAAAAAATCAAATATTTTTGAAAATAGCAATCCCTTTAGTTTAGTTGAAAACCAAATTTGCTATCTTAAAGGTTTTGATGGACAATTTTTGACCACCCCTACTGACCCAAAGGCTGCATGTCTGCCCTTCGAGGTGTGGGTGCGATTCCCAGCTCATGAAGACATGCTCATGTTACCTTTGATCGAGTTAGCGAACTAGAAATAGTGTGTAGCTATGGCAGTGTGAACGGCAGGAGAGGGTAGCCATCCCAAATACGTGCCTATGATCTCAGATGGGCACTCACTGAGGCTGCTAGCTCCAGTCTCCTCAAGCTGGGAATCACACCCCAGCTCAAAGTATAGACATACTCTTTGTCAAGGCTGATTCCCCACTCTGGCACTTTGAGTGCAGAAGGAGGGGGCCCGCAAGGATTTTAAAAATTAATACTGGCAACTCTAGGCTTCTATTAAACCCCCAAAGTTACAGCTTTTTTTCTGACCTTGGCTTAGTAAATGCTGCCACCACCAAAGTGAAAAACTGTCTCTTGCAAATCCTGGGAAAAACTCACTTGGGAAGTTTTCCCTGAGGCCCCTCAGCTTTTCCACCCGTCCCTCGGGGAAGCAAGCAAGAAAAAAACCAAAAGGAAAACCCAGCTGTTGCCACCAGCTAATTAAAAAACACATGAACAGACCTTTTAAGACACAAAACCAATCAGGTACTTAAAGGTAAATTTTATTAAAAACAAAAAGAAAGAAAATACATCTGGAACTTAGGCTTTTGCTAGATTTTTAAAAGAGCAATTCCAAAAATTAAGCACCCAAAATAGCTGTCTTGGGGGTTCAGCTTAAAGTTTACAAGCAAAACAAAAGCATCTGGGGTTAGCACAGAGAGACAACGGGAAAGCTTTTTTCCCACTTTAAAAAGTTCTAGCCTTCCCATTGGCTCTTTTGGTCAGGTGCCCACTCCCTTTTCTTGACCTGGGGGACTTTTTAACCCTTTACAGGTAAAGGAAGCAGCCACCCAAGAGAAACTTTATAGCTAACTGGCTGGGTGGGTGTCCATAAAAGGGAACTACCCCACCCCCCTTTCATTTATGACACCTCAAGCCTCGGACACTAGATGGATACAGCAAACAGATGACAAGATAACAGTGAGGCAAAAGACTCTTCCTTCGGTACCAGCATCTCTGTTAGGGTGGGGAGCACGTCACAATATCCTCACAACTCAGGGAATAGCCTCACCTCAGGAAACCAGTCTCCATATCAACCTCTTGTACTTCAGGGCAGTCAAGAACACCTGTCTTCAATTCCTACCCCTCATCAAGGGCAAATCAATGTGGCTTGCATGTTCTACATCAGTGGTCACCAACCGGTCAATCCTGGAGACTCTCCCAGTCGATCATGATCTCCAGTGGTGCAGCAGGGCTGCCAGTAAGGCAGGCTCCTTGCCTGTGCCCCAGGCCTGACGCAGCTCCCAGAAGGTGGTCAGTGTGGCCCCGGGGGGTGGGGGAGGGCAGGGGTCTCCACACGCTGCTCCTGCCTGCAAGCACCACCCCCACAGCTCCCATTGGCCGGGAACGGGGAACTGTGGCCAATGGGAGTTGTGGGGGCACTGCCTGCAGAGAGGCAGCGCCCCCACAGATTTAGCTGGGGATTCGTCCTGCTTTGAGCAGGGGGTTGGACTAGATACCTCCTGAGGCCCCTTCTGTTCGGATATAGATATTCAGGCCTGTCTGTAAAGGCCTACACTCTAAGAATTTAGGTGTATTCTTATCACTTAGCTAGTTAGAGGTATAAAAGAGAGAATCAAAATCACTGTTTGCTGGTGTAAGGTCCGTCTCTTACTGTGACAGTCTGAGGCCCTGTTCTTAGGCTAAGGCCAAGCAGCAGAGGCAGCCATAAGCTGGGAAGTGAACAGTCACATCCTCACATTCCAACCTAGTCACATTGAAAGAAGGTGCTATTGGGCTGTTATGAATACAATCCTGTCCTGATAATGCCTATCGCCTCTGGAGAAAGGGAAGTGCCTAGAAGATGTAAAAGGAAACTTAGTTTGATAGCATCTTGTCTGGCAAGAACTCACTTATCAATAGCTGGGATGTGAAATCCTCATTTCTGTGTTTGTTCTATCATTGTAGTCCCCATTTCCCTATTGTTTGTCTGCATAATCTCTGTCTTGTTCTGTTATTGTTTCTGTCTGCTGTATAATTTTGCTGGGTGTAAACTAATTAAGGTGGTGGGATATAATTGGTTAGGATTGGTTAGTTAAATTTCAGGAAAATGATTGGTTAAGGTATAGCTAAGCTGAACTCAAGTTTTACTATATAGTCTGCAGTCAACCAGGAAGTGTGTGTGTGTGTGGGGGGGGAATGGTGGTGGGGAATTGGAATCATGTTTTGCTAAGGGGGGGAATGGGAACAGGGACACAGGTAAGGCGCTGTGGTGTCAGAGCTGGGAAGGGGGACACTAAGGAAGGAAACTGGAATCATGCTTGCTGGAAGTTCACCCCAATAAACATCGAATTGTTTGCACCTTTGGACTTCGGGTATGGTTGCTCTCTGGTCATGCAAGAAGGACCAGGGAAGTAAGTGGGTGAAGGAATAAGCTCCCTAACACCTTCCAACCCTGATATTCTATGAGGGGCAACATGCGGTGCCACATGACCCCCTAGGGGCTGCAGGGGCACATTGGCCCCTTGCGGGAGTGGTGTGGGGCCGGGGCAGGCAGGGAGCTTGCCTTAGCCCCGTTGCAACTCTGACCGGGAGTCGCCTGAGGTAAGTGCCTCCTGGCTGCAGCCTGCACCCCAATCCCCCTCCCAGAGCCAGCACCCCAAATTTAAAAGGGTCTGGGGGCCGCCAGTGCAGCAGGACAAAGGCAGGCTTCCTGCCCGCCCTCAAGCCACGCCTCTCCCAGAAACCACCGGCACATCCCTGCGACCCCTGGGGATAGGGTCTCTATGCGCTGCCCCTGCCCCGAGCGCCAACTCTGCAGCTCCCATTGGCCGGGAACTGCAGCCAATGGGAGCTGCAGGGATGGTGCCTGTGGGCAGCAGTGTGCAAAGACCCCCTGAGCCCCCCACCTAGGAGCCGCTGCCGGAGGAGTGTGCCGATTGTTTTCAGGAGCCAACCCCCTCCTGCACCCCAGCCCCTGCCTAAAGCCCGCACCCAAACTCCCTCTCTGAGCCTGCATGGGGGGATGGAGTGAGCCGGGGGTGTGGCCTTGGAGATGGGCATGGCCTCAGGGAAGGGCGGGGCAAGGGTCTTTGGGTTTGCGCGATTAGACAGTTGGGAACCCTACCAGGCAGGCATATGGAAGTCCTGGCCGTACTGGAAGAACGCACCCAGCAGCGCAGCGTGCGTGGGGGCCCATTGGCTGTTCTGCCTTGGGGCCCGGAATTGCTGTCAGCGGGCCTGTTCTTACCTAAGGTGCTGTCAGATTTCCATCTTGACCAGTAAATTCATCTACCAATTATTTTTCCTAAACTACATAAATCTCCGCGTGAGACCTCCTTTCATGTATTAGATGTAGGATGAGCTTTGGCCTTTTACTTGGATAGGACAAAGCAATTTCAGAAATCACCATTTTATCTTCATTGTAGAAAGATCTAGGGAGTCCACGCTTTCTTCACAGAGACTGTCGAGATGGCTCTCTGCGTGTATTACTGCTTGCTCAGGAGTCCTCTGAAGTGGAGCACTCATTGAGTAGTATCCCCAAGAAGAAGAAAAGGTTTGTCAAGGTTACTCCCCCACTCTGAACTCTAGGGTACAGATGTGGGGACCTGCATGAAAAACCTCCTAAGCTTATCTTTACCAGCTTAGGTCAAAACTTCCCCAAGGTACAAAATATTCCACCCTTCGTCCTTGGACTGGCCGCTACCACCACCAAACTAATACTGGTTACTGGGGAAGAGCTGTTTGGACGCGTCCTTCCCCCCAAAATACTTCCCAAAACCTTGCACCCCACTTCCTGGACAAGGTTTGGTAAAAAGCCTCACTAATTTGCCTAGGTGACTACAGACCCAGACCCTTGGATCTTAAGAACAATGAACAATCCTCCCAACACTTGCACCCCCCCTTTCCTGGGAAATGTTGGATAAAAAGCCTCACCAATTTGCATAGGTGACCACAGACCCAAACCCTTGGATCTGAGAACAATGAAAAAGCATTCAGTGTTTTACAAGAAGACTTTTAATAAAAAATAGAAGTAAATAGAAATAAAGAAATCCCCCCTGTAAAATCAGGATGGTAGATATCTTACAGGGTAATTAGATTCAAAAACATAGAGAACCCCTCTAGGCAAAACCTTAAGTTACAAAAAAGATACACAGACAGAAATAGTTATTCTATTCAGCACAATTCTTTTCTCAGCCATTTAAAGAAATCATAATCTAACACATACCTAGCTAGATTACTTACTAAAAGTTCTAAGACTCCATTCCTGTTCTGTCCCTGGCCAAGACGACTACAGACAGACACAGACCCTTTGTTTCTCTCCCTCCTCCCAGCTTTTGAAAGTATCTTGTCTCCTCATTGGTCATTTTGGTCAGGTGCCAGCGAGGTTACCTTTAGCTTCTTAACCCTTTACAGGTGAGAGGAGCTTTCCCCTGGCCAGGAGGGATTTCAAAAGGGTTTACCCTTCCATTTATTTTTATGACAAGGTTCTTTGAGATGTGTCTCTCTGTGGGTGCTCCGACTACCTGCCTTCCTTCCCCTTTGCTTCACACTGTTCTTTGTTGGATGTTCAGATAGAGATGGAGCTAAGGGTGGTTTGCCTGTGCGGCCCTGCATATCCTCAGAGCGCACCATGAGGTTGCATAGAGCAGATGAGCAGGTTGAATGGATGTTGCTAATGATCAAGCGCTCGAGAGGTGCTTGCACATCCGAAGTGGAGCACCTGTCGGGGGACAGCTCTTGAAGAACCATAGTTACTGCAAAGTGAGCAAGCCTTTTTATCTGTATTGCAAAGGAGAAGATCAATCCTCTGAAGTGAAATGTTTGTATGTAGAGCCTTTGTGTTGCCATCAGACTTTAAAAATCTCTGTGGCACTGGGTAAGCAGTGGTCAAGCATACAGTATTTCCTTTCTTTTTATCTATGCCTGCTAACTCTTGGTATGAATTTAATATAGAAACCATTCTCACTCTTAGGCTATTAAATAGGCACTCTTCTAATGAAACAAGACAGTAAATAGGGTGCAAAGTTTTCCTCTGTCTGCTTTGCTATTTCTTAATAGGTGGCCTTCTACATTGAATTTTGTCTCAGGTGCATCACTGGGTCTATTTCAGGAGTACTTTCCCGTTTAAGGAAGTAATGAGGCACATCATGGCCTCTGGATGGCAATTTAACACTTCTGGGAAAAGGACTCAATTTGTTCATGTTATTACCTAAACACACAAATGTACGGACAGTCTGGAAAACAATGGAGAGTGCAAAACTATTGTTTGCAGTGTTGTAGCCATGTTGTGTGGTGTTTAGATGCTGCTTGTAATTATTAGAACTGGGAGCACTGGCTGTTGGGACCCTGAAAGGACAGGAAACAGGAAGGGGGGGGGGAGTTGAGGAGGCGGAGTGAGAGCTACTGAGGTTGCAGCAGTAGCAGCTTGGTAAAGAGGTTTCCACTTTAAAAATAAAGTCCTGTTGAAGTTTGTGAGTACCTTGCCTGGTTGCTACAACATGTTCGTGCCAGGATATGAATGAAATAGGTGAGAGTAACTTCTAGTAATAGGTACCACAGTCTCTATTATAGTGGAAAACTAGTAATTCTATCAGAGGTGCCTTAAAACCACTGGGGTGTGAGAATGTGGGCTTTTTAATAATCTGTAGTCGCAAGATCACGCGGGACATTTTGTAGTACCTAGGTTTCGTGACATGAATTAAAGGTACCTTAGATGTATTGGCCTGGAAAAACAGTCCTAGTTATCAGGATATGAATTTGTTGAGGGTGGATAGCTGCTGGAGTTGTTTCTTGTCCTACTTGTGCTCTTGCCCCTCTTCCAACTGGTTTAAGGGTAGATCTCAACTTGGTTAATGTCTGATAAACGGTGATAACCAATGGAAAGCTGGAAGGTTTTGGGAAGAGATGAGGAACCTGCCCCTAGCATCACCAGTCCCCTAGGGGTGTTATGTGAGTGTTGCTATTGTTGTTCCATGAGCTAATTCAATTTTTTTTTTACCCTCTTCGTTTTGCAGGTTTGGCAAGAACATCATTTTTGTTGATTATGAAATTTTTAGAGAAGTGGGTTTTTTTTTTTAACTGAAAATATTGGGGTTTGAAATTTTGGTTTTTCAGCCCCTCCCTCTTGCCCTTTTCCATTTCCTCCTTCCTTTTTTTTTCCATTTTGTTAATAGAAAAGTGAAGTAAAAACAGAAAAAATCAAAACTGAGAAAACGGTTTGGTTTTTTTCCAGGTTTTCTTGAAAAAATTTGAAATTCTTTTTGGCAATTTTTTCTTGAAATCAGGCTGGCTTTTTTCATCCAAAAACATAATTCAGATTTTTTGACTAACTCTAGTGAACTCTTCTTAATTGTCAGCCTGCTTTGCCAGAAACATAAGGAGTGAAAATAAAGGTACCTCCTTAAAGCAGAAATAAACATATGTGAAGCTTACTGTGCTTAGGGTGTAAATGGGAGACTTTGGCTGTTTTCTCCAACAGAAAAACCCTGGGGTAGATCCTCAGCTGGGGTAAACTCTCCTAGCTCCATTAACTTAAATGGACATATGACAACTTTACACCATCTGAGAATCTGCCCTCTAATGTCTGGCTGAGCTGGGAAATCCCCCTTCCCCTGCCCCCCCCCCCTTCTCCCCAAATGAGGAGCAAGGAGGTGGAGAATATTCTCAGAATACAATTAATGATGACTTCTAATCAATAAACAGTGACAGAAGTAAAAAAGAAACCAACTTCACGGACACCCCTCCCAGACTCTCAAAGGATGGGCCCCACATTAGTAAAGGTATAGCATCATTATGTTGAAAGGAAGAAATGGCAGTTCCTGCAGAAACACCTAGGGACACACCCATAGATGGGGGGTGTACCTCCCTCCCGATGCTGATCTCAGAGATGGGCTGAGCTAGCTGAGGAAAGCCTGAGAGCCAGCAGCAGCCAGCATCTTCTCCTACTGCAGACTGCTGTGTCTGTGAGAGACAAACAGTGCATAAAAATGATGTGTCAGGAATCCACTGTAAAACATTCTTTCATAACACATTACAGTTTAAGTGTAATGGGGCAAATTTGTTGGCATATATCGGCTATCAATATTTGCCGGTTAGCTGCTTAGTTAACTGCTTTCTCCTTGGTAGTCTAGTTTTTGAAGTTATTTGCCTGAACCCTTGAATTGCCCCTAAGTAAGGAGTTGCATCTGGTTCTACAGCCACTTTGCACAAGTGCAAATGACTACACAGGGTGCAAAGTTTTGAGTGGAGATTTGGATCTTCAGTCTTTAAAAGCACAAACCCAAGATTAGGAGTCCAATCCTTCATTTCTTGCAAGACTTCCATTGACTTGGGGTGTATAATGAATGCGGGGATTGGGCTCCATGTGTCTGTCAAATTGAAACACATTTATGTCTTTACTAGATAAATGAAAAGAGATTGAAACTGGTAGTGTGCGCTCTCTAAAAACTCAAAAACGTTCTTTAAACCAAAAATGGCAAAAAATTACATGACAGATGGAAAGACCTTAGGATTTCATAACATTGTAAACCTCTGACATTAGAGAGGGTCTGATTCTGATCTCCTTACACTGGTGTATCTCCACTGGTTACTCCTGGTTTATACTGGTGTCAGTTTAGAATCTGGCTCTAGGAGTTTATAATATAAATGCTGACCCAACCATTTCTGGGGGCTGCAATAAATATTGCATGAGACGACTGTAAATGCAAAAATCTTTTATGCCACATCAATCACTCTAAGTCTGTATTGTTGGGAGTTATAACTATTTTGTAAGTGTTTAAATGGGTAATCAGAAAACTGATTTCCTTTTGTTTGTTTTTTGTTTTTGAGCACAATGCAGTGGTGCATTTGGAACCTGCAGATGCAAGGTGTGAGGTCTGGCATTGCTCCACCTCATGCTTGGTTTTTATTTTATTTATTTGTGTTTGTTTTTCTTTCTGTCCCTTTTCCTTCCCTTAAATTTTTCCCTGGAAATTTCCAGCCTAGGAAAGGGTTGTCTCCTGTCCTTCTCACACATGTTTACACACACTGTGTGTTTCCCTGATTTTTTGCTCCCGCAGCATTTTCAAGCTTCCCAAATCTGTAAGCTTTTACTGTCTATACTCAGTTTCACTTTCTTGTTTTCATATCTACAGTTCCAGTGCTTGAACCGTTTGTTTCTAAATTGAAAAATTGTCAAAACTTTCAGTGAAAACCTATTAAAAATATATCTGAAATCAGAGCTAAACTACTTGATCATAGTCCCTATAAGAATGTTCTTTCTTTTCTATTAGTTGGTAGTACAAAGTGGTATATCTAACAGGCCTGAATGCAGAATGGTGGTATTAAGAATGGAATAGCATCTAGGTTATTGTCAGAACCTGTCTGAGCCTACTGTTGTACATAAATACAAAAAAATCTAGGGTCCTAATCATACAGACGTACATAGCTGATCTCTAAGGTTTGTTTCTTAGCCTTGCTGATGCTACCTGGCTGGTTATTGCAGCCCTGCTTCTTTGGGAGGGACTGAATCTCTCTGCCTTGAATACTGGCCCAGTAAATGCTCTTTGATGATGTGCTTGCTTTTCACAGCCAGAACAGCTGGCATGGCTCTCCAGTGAGCAGGTGTCTTCATTATGCTTTCATTTTACAGCAGAGCACCTGCTCTGGAATGAGACGATTCCAGGATTTATGGAAAGCAGAACTGTATTTATTGGAGAAAAGCACTGCTCAGGTGTCAGGTTGCTTCTTCTCTTAAGATGGTTTTTAATTTTTGATGGAAAATATTATGAAGCAGGGAATTTGTGTGTGTGTGTATATATATATAATCTTGTCTTGTGAAGTAACGGCTCAGCAGATGTTTTCTTGTTTACTGAGGACCCCCATTGATGAGATAAGTTGCATAATTAAAGTAACAACAGTCGGTGAATGCACCAAATTAGGAAACATAAGAACTAATGGAATGAGCAGAGAGGCTGGAGACTAGATCGTTGAATAAAGTACTCAATATGCATTGCAGGGCTGATTCTCCTCTCATTCAGAGCCTGATCCTATGAGATGCCAAACACCTTTGCATCCCATGGCCTTTCAGCACCATGCGGGACTTGGTGTAAATCAGAACAGCTAGACCAGAAGGCCTGTGTCCCAGCGAAGACTGCATTACCATCCTCCCTTCTGCTGCTGGAGGAGGCCAATGATTTGAAGACTTCAGTCAGCCAAGTCAGCTACCAGACACGTATGCTGAGACCCAGCTTGGATCTGAGCAAAAGTGGGAGGGTTGTTTGGGATCAGGATAAAAAAGGAAGCACTGTAGCTATTGAAAGCAGGATGGACTTGGTCTGGTTCTTATTGCGTCTGTACTGAATCCCCATCCTGTTTGTACAGCGCCTACCACAATGGGCTCCTGCTCTGTGAACTGGGGCTCCTAGACCCTATGGTAATACATATAATAAATATTAATGCTGATGCATTATTCTTCCAGTCTGATTGAAATGTAACTTGGTGAAGGGGGATGGAAAACAGTTCAATTCAGTTTGTTTCAAAGGAAAACAGCCAACCCTGGAAAAGTTTTGCTATAAATGTTCTATCTGTTAATGAGCTGAAGAGCAGTTCCTGTGGTGGGCACCCTATGCAAGTTGAAGCGTAAACGCTGAGGCAGGGGAGGCATTATTTAAGACAGTGCTTGGCTGACGGGGTAAAAGGTTGTGATTATGAAAGGGAAAATGTAGATTAGCAGGGAACGATTCTGAACACTGACATGGACTAGTCTATGGAATAGTCTCCCATTGAAAACGAAGCTCATTGTGGTGCTAGGAAGTATACTGTAGGGAAGAGCTGTGCAATGGTAGAGAGAGTGTCTCTTTTATCTTTAAATTCTAAGGGTCAGATTCTGATCTCACATCACTGCAAATGAGATCAGAGCCAGAGCCAGTATGCTATTTTCTTAGCTGTAAATAACTATTCCATGCGTGGCACTGTAACACACACACACACACACACACACACACACACACACACACACACACACACACACACACACACACACACACACACACACACACACACACACACACACACACTTCTGCCAGGGTCCATATTAATGAATAGATCTTATTTCCAGAGTTGTTTTGCCATCCCTGATGGTGCTGGTACAAGCACTAGCAACAAAACAAAAACCACAACCGTTTATTGATTTTTTTTTTTCAAGCTATTAGAAAAAATCGCAATATTCGCTAAATGGAAGTTGTTTGTTGTTTACACAACACTCCCATATTACAAAATACAGAAAAAAACCAGGGTTCCCATCCAGAAAAGCATATATTAGGCCAAGTCTATTCAGGAAAATGTTCACTGGTATAGTTGTATGGGTAAACTTGCCTAGTGCAGACATAGCTTATATTGTACTTTTGCCTGTATAGCCAGTTTCCTGAGCAAAATAAGCTTTACTGGTAAAGGCACTTTTATACTGGTATGACCACATCTACATTAGGGCTCTTGCCAGTATAGAAAAGTCACAAAATGATCTCCCTCCCACCCCCAACAGACATTATTATACTGGCAAAAGTTTCTTGTGCAGACCTGAGAAATGATATAGTGTAAACTCTGATAAATATATGGTCTCATTCAGGCAACTAGTGGGATGGCTAGAAGACTAGTGGGATGGCTACAGGCCAGTCAGCCTCATCTCAGTCCCTGGAAAAATCATGGAGCAGGTCCTCAAGGAATCAATTCTGAAGCACTTAGAAGAGTAGAAAGTGGTCAGGAACAGTCAGCATGGATTCACCAAGGGCAAGTCATGCCTGACTAATCTAATTGCCTTCTATGATGAGATAACTGGCTCTGTGGATGAGGGGAAAGCAGTGGACATGTTATTCCTTGACTTTAGCAAAGGTTTTGACATGGTCTCCCACAGTATTCTTGTCAGAAAGTTAAAGAAGTATAGGCTGGATGAATGGACTATAAGGTAGATAGAAAGCTGGCTAGATCTTCAGGCTCAAAAGGTAGTGATCAATGGCTCCATGTCTCGTTGGCAGCCGGTATCAAGTGGAGTGCCCCAAGGGTCCTGCTTTGAGCTGGGGGTTGGACTAGATGACCTCCTGAGGTCCCTTCCAACCCTGATAGTCTATGAAGACTGTAAGGGCTATGTCCCAATGGGGTTATATCTAGTCTCTTCACCCTGCCTTTGTGCCCGTCCTCCCTCACACTCCCGGGCAGTGGTGTGGTAATCGGGGCCTAGGCTGGCCTACTTTACTTGTGAGCTTAGCTGGTGAAAAGTGGGTAAAGGTTCATGACCTGTTGTATAAAATTCTTTAATACTGAATTAATTTAAACTGAGGGTCTACTGATACCACCCAAGGACTGTGTTAAGGTTATGACTGTTAAACAAGAGAAGTGGGAGGCTAGAAATCAATGGACCAAAATTGGTGCCTTGTAAATTAGGCCTAATTGGTGGACAAAATGAGTGGCTGGACTGTTCCACCTAGCACTCCCTTTTTGAGGGCCTTAAAAGGAAACTCAGGGGAAAGACTATTGCTGCAGTGGAAGAATTTTCATCGTGACATCCAGAACTTGGCACACCAGTGAGGATACCTGACCACTGCACCAGCAAGGACCCTAGCCTGATATATGTGAGATCTTGCTGGTTCTCCTCCTCCCTCATGTGTCCCTGTCTGTACTCCACTATCTTCTTCCTGTCCTCTCTCGCTCTACTTTTCATCTGATCCTTAAATCATAGAATCATAGAATATCAGGGTTGGAAGGGACCCCAGAAGGTCATCTAGTCCAACCCCCTGCTCGAAGCAGGACCAATTCCCAGTTAAATCATCCCAGCCAGGGCTTTGTCAAGCCTGACCTTAAAAACCTCTAAGGAAGGAGATTCTACCACCTCCCTAGGTAACGCATTCCAGTGTTTCACCACCCTCATAGTGAAAAAGTTTTTCCTAATATCCAATCTAAACCTCCCCCACTGCAACTTGAGACCATTACTCCTCGTTCTGTCATCTGCTACCATTGAGAACAGTCTAGATTCATCCTCTTTGGAACCCCCTTTCAGGTAGTTGAAAGCAGCTATCAAATCCCCCCCTCATTCTTCTCTTCTGCAGGCTAAACAATCCCAGCTCCCTCAGCCTCTCCTCATAAGTCATGTGTTCTAGACCCCTAATCATTTTTGTTGCCCTTCGCTGGACTCTCTCCAATTTCTCCACATCCTTCTTGTAGTGTGGGGCCCAAAACTGGACACAGTACTCCAGATGAGGCCTCACCAATGTCAAATAGAGGGGAACGATCACGTCCCTCGATCTGCTCGCTGTGCCCCTACTTATACGTCCCAAAATGCCATTGGCCTTCTTGGCAACAAGGGCACACTGCTGACTCATATCCAGCTTCTCGTCCACTGTCACCCCTAGGTCCTTTTCCGC
This sequence comes from Lepidochelys olivacea, assembly GCF_965140295.1. Lineage (NCBI taxonomy): Eukaryota > Metazoa > Chordata > Testudines > Cheloniidae > Lepidochelys > Lepidochelys olivacea. The sequence goes on from NC_140412.1 coordinate 16,784,182, forward strand.
AGAACTGCTGCCTAGCCATTCGGCCCCTAGTCTGTAGCGGTGCATTGGATTGTTCCGTCCTAAGTGCAGGACTCTGCACTTGTCCTTATTGAACCTCATCAGATTTCTTTTGGCCCAATCCTCCAATTTGTCTAGGTCCTTCTGTATCCTATCCCTCCCCTCCAGTACATCTACCACTCCTCCCAGTTTAGTATCATCCACAAATTTGCTGAGAGTGCAATCTACACCATCCTCCAGATCATTAATGAAGATATTGAACAAAACCGGCCCCAGGACCGATCCCTGGGGCATTCCACTTGACACCGGCTGCCAACTAGACATGGAGCCATTGATCACTACCTGTTGAGCCCAACAATCTAGCCAGCTTTCTACCCACCTTATAGTGCATTCATCCAGCCCATACTTCCTTAACTTGCTGACAAGAATACTGTGGGAGACCGTGTCAAAAGCTTTGCTAAAGTCAAGAAACAATACATCCACTGCTTTCCCTTCATCCACAGAACCAGTAATCTCATCATAAAAGGTGATTAGATTAGTCAGGCATGACCTTCCCTTGGTGAATCCATGCTGGCTGTTCCTGATCACTTTCCTCTCATGCAAGTGCTTCAGGATTGATTCTTTGAGGACCTGCTCCATGATTTTTCCAGGGACTGAGGTGAGGCTGACTGGCCTGTAGTTCCCAGGATCCTCCTTCTTCCCTTTTTTAAAGATTGGCACTACATTAGCCTTTTTCCAGTCATCCGGGACTTCCCCCGTTCGCCACGAGTTTTCAAAGATAATGGCCAATGGCTCTGCAATCACAGCCGCCAATTCCTTCAGCACTCTCGGATGCAACTCGTCCGGCCCCATGGACTTGTGCACGTCCAGCTTTTCTAAATAGTCCCTAACCACCTCTATCTCCACAGAGGTCTGGCCATCTCTTCCGCATTTTGTGATGCCCAGCGCAGCAGTCTGGGAGCTGACCTTGTTAGTGAAGACAGGGGCAAAAAAAGCATTGAGTACATTAGCTTTTTCCACATCCTCTGTCACTAGGTTGCCTCCCTCATTCAGTAAGGGGCCCACACTTTCCTTGGCTTTCTTCTTGTTACCAACATACCTGAAGAAACCCTTCTTGACATCTCTTGCTAGCTGCAGCTCCAGGTGCGATTTGGCCCTCCTGATATCATTCCTACATGCCCGACCAATATTTTTATACTCTTCCCTGGTCATATGTCCAACCTTCCACTTCTTGTAAGCTTCTTTTTTATGAAGATCATTGAAGGACAGGGACCTGTCCAGATCAATCAGATGATGTCCCTAACTGGGGAGGCAAGTCAAGGTCCAGCGTAACAGCTGTCATGGCCAACCAGCAAGCCCAAATAATCCATCCATGACTGATTAGCCACCCTGTATCCTGAAAATATCAACAAAAGCCATATTTCCCCTATTTCTTACTGTCCTATCTCTTCTCTCCCATCTGTGTCTATCAGCTTTGTGAAAAGCAGGAAAGTGATGATCATTCCCGACTCAAAACTGAGCAACAGAATTAACGTTTTTCTTCCCCGCAATGAAGGACTGCTGCACAGAATAAGAAATTCTACCTAATATTCCCTCTCTCTACAAAGGGATGTCGGTAGGTTCGTTGTGATTTTTAGTTTGTGGTTTAGTATGGCTTAGTTTGTTTTTTCTTAATCACCCAGTTTCAGTCTTAATGCTTTTTGGTTTGTTTTGATTCTTTTCCTTTTCATGCATCTGTCAATAGATTTCTAACCTTTGGTATGCACTTCCAAGTCTGTTTGCCATAGTACTAAGCAAGCTGAGATTTCTGTACTCAGAACCCTGGACCTTTTTTTAAAACTGTTAATGTTGTACAATGACAGGGTCATGTTAACACCTTTGACTCTTTGGGCCCATATATGCCATCGAAATTAATACGGACATGGTCAGGATTGGACCCTTTATTTTTGCTAACAATACATATGTCCTGGGGAAATTCTGTTTGTTCTGCCTGTGGAATGAACCTCTAAAGTGCTACAGTATTTTTTAGAGGTACCTGCAAAAAGTCATAGTTTGCATTTTTAGGCCTTGTATGCCATATTGGGTTTGCATGTGTTGTCTGTCTCCCCTTGTTTTTTTTACTGACAAGTTAGCATGTTGGACAGTCCCCGTGTTGGTCTGTAGACCTGAGCTAAGACTATAGAAAATCAGGGGTCATATGCTACTCTTATCCATGGTGTATCCACAGTCACTCTATTTAAAAAAAAAAGAAAAAAATTGAGTCACTCTGGATTTACACTGGGGTGACTGAGAGCAGGGTCTGGTCCTGGGACTTTAAAATGCAATACAGAGAGTAGCTAACAAATTCTTAATTCAGTAGTGATATGCGAGGCCTCTTTGTTTCTCAGAACAATTAGCTCGATGAATAAATAGCTGCCTACTCTTAGAAAATAAAATCTAATATGCAATTAAAATGAAAGATTTTCCTTCTGAGGGTGTGAGGAGCTGTTAAATAAAATTATAGGAGGGCTGGATTTGAAAGTCTAGCTGTTCCACATATTTAGAAATCAGGATAATTAAAAGAGGCTAAACCAATAGGGGTCTGTCTTGAAGGGAACCAGAAGTTGGCGGGAAACCACCGCTAAAATCCATGTCATTAGGAAAAACATGGACTGGCTTACAGACTGTGGTGTATTGAAGACTAGTAAAATAATGAATGCTCATTAAACAGAGGAAGGGAATTTAGAGATCAGTCCTGCAGAGTTATCATTTTTCTATGACAGTGGTGCATATAGGCCCCAACTGAGACCAGGGAGCCATAGCATTAGGCGCTATACAAACACAAAGTAAGAGACCAGTACCTATCCTGAGGAGCATGTAGTCTAAGCAACTTAGAAGTCAACACACTCTCCCCTGCCATTCTCTCTGGAGACTTAGACCGCAAACCTTGGCCCAGACGGTCTTTACTCATGTGAATAATTGGCTTCAAGAGCATAGTTACAGGAGTACAGATTTTCCAGTTCAAACTGTAGTCCAAGGTTCTCATTGGAACTGGGTGTGTACATCCAAGGGGAGGATTTAGGGGTAAGTTAGTAAAGCTGTAGGGTGGCTTAGTAGTGACAACTTCAAATTTGAGCCAGGTAGATTTCCTGGGGGAAGAGGCTGGAATCCTGGCAGGGTCAAATCTCTTTGTAAGATAGATAAAGGTGAATATACTACAGCTTACTATGTGCACTTTGGATGAGACTTTGAAATACGCAATGGCTTTCTTGTCTGTGCTGTGTGGATATTTAATGATCCCTTGGCACATTTGTAGCAGGTTTGGGTTTTTTCTTCAGAAGAAAGGGATTGAAGGTCATGGTGAAAAAACCAAACCTCCTCCCTGACGGTTGTCAATCTTCCAGGATTGGCCTGGAGTCTCTAGGAAATGAAGATGAATAACTAATTAACGATTATGTCATGCTAAGAAACCTCCAGGAATATGTCCAGCCAAAATTGGCAACCCTACCTCCCCTCCAACTTTGATTAAGATTCATTTTAAAATTAGTAGAGTCTGGCTTGGATGGTCTTTCACTTTCCTAAAATGTCCTCTGATCTTTTATAATACCACTAATTAATACCAAATCAAATAAATCACCAGTTAATCACAACATATTGAGCCTACTGTAACTAAGATAAAAGGAATCCAAGGTACAGTAGTGTGGTCTTGTTAAGCTGTTACTAGCTAGGTTGTAGCTGCATTTATTTTATGTACATTTTGCAGTAGTTTAGGAGCTATAGTCCCATGCAGAAGTGAATCTGTGGTTTAGGGAATGCCACAGATTCTCTTGCACTTGATGGATGCACTTGCTTTTAAATTACAAAGTGTATTTCCTGTAATTTCCTTTGTTCAGGAAAATAGTCCCTTTGAAAAGCCTTGAATAGCCCAAAATTGGCAACAAGATGCAATATCAGTAGCTCTCATGATGGGAGGTCAATCTGTATGAAAACATGCAACCAACTAAAATAGGGAGTTGGATTCCAACAATCTCTAACTGTCATGGAAGTGCACTGCTTTGAGATAGGTTTCACTTCCTAGGCCAGCCATTCACAAATGTTTTTTGAAAATGGCCACAGGGCATGCAATTGGATCTAACAAGAAACTGAACTAAAAGGCGCTTCAAGTCTGACTGTTCTCTCTATTCCAGTATTTCCATCCCCAAGTGCTCACAAATCAGAAGTCTGTTGCTAAAAAAAATTTATGAGATTTAAAAAAAAATAATGTTGAGGTTTATTTGCCATCTGATTTCTGAGCCTTTAGGTTGAACTCAGGTCACATTTTTTAAGCCTTCTCCACAACCATGAGGACTAGAAACTTACTTTTCTTTTTAAGTGAAAGCTGAAATTCACACAATCACCCAACTTTAGGAGCTGGGGCTTGTGGAGGACATCAAATATCATGAGACTTGCGATCAGACTTCACAAGCTGACTTCTGATACCCTATACAGCTAGTAATGAATACTCTTATTACACTGAGGAACTGCTGCTAAACAATAATACTGTGTCATGCATACAAAGCAGGAGATCAAAAAATATAACAAGTCTTGTTTATTAAATGAATGGGTCCAGAAATGTAGCCCCTTTCCATAACTCTCTCCTGGAGCCCCATTCACCAAGATCAGTGGAAACTTCTGTATAAATTCTAAAGTAGCACTGAGGCCAACATTTTCAAGCTTTGATCTTTGTATCTAACCTAAATATAGATGGCCTGATATAAAGAGAGCTTGAACATTTTGCAGCTCCTTGTGAAGTTGACAGGAGTTGTGGGTGCTCGGCACCTTTGAAAATCAGGCCATCTTTATTTAGGTACTGAAATATGGATAAAGAGGCCTGCCTTTAGGCACCTGAGCTTAAAAAGTTTGTCCTGGTTGATTTTCACTTATATGCTATGATCATTTGAGTTCTAAGCCATATGATTAAGCAATTAGGTCCAGTTTCTGCTATAAGTGACTCTAGTTAATGAATCCACATTTGGTTGGTGCTACTGTCATTCTTGTGTGTGTTTTTTGTATAGATTTACATGTGCCCTGTATTTGAGAGAGACTTATAAGCACTTTCTGTCTTAGATTTTTTTTTTCTGCTTAGGACATTTAATACCTAAGAAGTAAGGCGCACAAAAATGCATCCATTGTATCTTGTGCAGTGAGCTCGTTACATCTCCCAAACTAATCTGTGTCAGGCCATGTACGTCAGAGCTTGGATGAGAGATCTCCAAGGATAAATCCAGGGTACTGTAGTAAGTGAGACTGATGATTTAGTATGTGGCATTCTTTTCTCTGAGTCAGTTCAGAGCCATTGCTCAGTGGGATGCTGCTGAAGATGCTATCTATCATATGTGGTGTGCAACTCCAGTTCTGACCACTCGTGGCCATTAAATATCCCATGATGCATTTCAAAAAAAGTAGAGCTATTAAACCTCATGCCCTGCCAAATTCCAGTGGGCTAATAAAATTCTGCTTATCTACACCCTCCTGTTGCTTTAATTAGACACACTGTAGATCTTCACGTCCAGATCTAAGTCCTGTAGTCATGTGGCACCATTATAATGCCCAGAGGTGACTGGAGAATGGTGATGGGCAAAGTGATTGTAGGACTCTGTCCTGAACCCACTGAATTTAGTGGGGTGTGACTGGGGTCCTGGGGAGGGGGGCACACTGAGATTGCTCAGTCAGGGCAAACTGCAAAGAATGGGGCAGACTGGTGGTTATTTCTAATAATTAGATTCACCAACTCAGCAACAAACAGTTTCTGCAATAGCTTACTGGTTACTCAGAAGCCAAAAACACAGCTACCTTAAAGCAATTCAACCTTGGGCTCCCACCCAGACAGCCAAGTCAAATATGATGAGGATTACTGAAAATCTTGTTAATCATATGTAAAATTCGACTAATCCCAGTGGATCGGACACTTTACCCACCAGCTCACTGAAAATTTCAGCTCTTACCCAAATACATGCTTACAGCCAATTCTTATTAACTAAACTAAAATGTATTAAAAAAGAAAAGAGAGGGTATAGGTTAAAAGATCATTTATACATATATGAATAGAGTTCTTAGGTCAGTTTCATAGTAGAGATGGTGAGCTTTAGAGTTGCAAAATGTTCCTTCAGAATTAGTTCCATGGGTTATAGTCCAATGTCCAATATCAGGGTGATCCAGACTGGAGCTGGAGACCTCAGTCTTGTGACTCAAACTTCCCCTGATGAAGCTTAAGCAGATCTGAGATACACGATCAGGGCCCTAGAGGTTTTTATAGATCTCTGGCAAGCCATCCTTAGCCTCTTGACAGCAGGTATTCCTTGGGTGAAGCATTGTAGCTTTGAAGTAAAACCTCCTATTTATACATAAATACCTAGTTGCATTCATTAGCATAAGGTAATCATCCATTAAGCAGTTCATAGACCGTTTACTACCCACTTCAAAGGGAAATATAGACAGTGATATTATTGCACCCAAGTTCCCTCATAATGTTAATATACCCTTTTGATCACTGAACCAATAGAATATAGTAACAGACAGGAACTATTTGGTTCCGTTGTTAAACTCTAACAAGATATAAGTAAACATAGACAAATATGGCCACTATCTTCTACTAGTTCTCTTAGAATACATGTTTGCATTTCAAAGCTCTAGTCTATCTAACCTGCCTTTGTTAGATATTTGTAAGGAATGGCCCTAATTACCACTTATATACTTTTCTACTATGTCTTTAAAAGTTGAATTTGGGTCATTTAGTTGCTTAACTCTTTCTAGTGCAATATCACCCGGGGACATTGCTATTCATTTTGATGGATGTCAGATCAAGCCCGTAGTTTGTAATTCTCTGTTTTTAAAAAAAAAAAAGAAAAAGGGGAAAAAAAACCCCAACCAAATCAAAAAAACTGTGCAATGTACAATTAATCAGTCATTAGAAAAGGCTCTGTGCACTAGATATATGAATATAGCAGTAGGTGATATCTTAGAGCAGTTTCCTACAGGATTTTTCTTTTTCTGCTCTCTTAGAAGAGTGAATCTTCTGAGCCGCTCTCTCTGTCTGTCGTTTAGCAGGAAAGATCAATGATGTAGCCAAATGACTCAGCTGCTTGGCTTTCATCCGTGGAGTTTTTAACTGCGTCATTCCATGGTTAGTTCCTGGATAAGAAGTGTGTGCAGGGTCTCCGAGTGTTTACCAGTCATTCTAAGTTTCTCTTTATGATCCTTCCTTTGGAAGCTGGGAGCAGCTTCTTTGTAAATGAATTGACAGGTTGTGTCATGGTGATTGTGTCCCTGAGGAGACCTGGGGTAAAATCCTGGTGTAATCAATGGTAAAACAGTGACTGACATCAGTGTGGTCTGCATCCTACAGCAGTACTCTACAGAGAAACTAAATGGAGATCCCTGCAGCAGCACCCGAGTCTGATACTTCCCCCTCCCCTGTTACCTTGATTGATAAATGGAGATCTTCATGACCAAAACCTACCCTGCTCTGCAATGAGTACTGTACTAATCATATAGTGCTAATGACATCCAGCGCTCAAAAGGAGGGATAACTTGAAGTAATTGATGTCCTTGTTAGCAAACACAGCACTGCCATGGAAATTACTGGTTTCAGAGTAGCAGCCGTGTTAGTCTGTATTCGCAAAAAGAAAAGGAGTACTTGTGGCACCTTAGAGACTAACCAATTTATTTGAGCATAAGCCTTCGTGAGCTACAGCTCACTTCATCGGAGGCATTCAGTGGAAAATACCTGAATGCATCCGATGAAGTGAGCTGTAGCTCACGAAAGCTTATGCTCAGATAAATTGGTTAGTCTCTAAGGTGCCACAAGTACTCCTTTTCTTTATGGAAATTACTCTTCCCACCGGGGGGAGAGCTCTTTCTAGATTAGGGTTGTTGGAAATTGCTGCAGTACGCTGCTGCTGCTCTCGTTGTGTGGGTGGAGGACTTCAATCCCTAGGGACATCGGAAAGGTTTCTCAGGTCCAGGATGTTGTCTCTGCTCAGAGAGAGAGCTACCTCAGAATAGTGAGCAGCATGCTGGTTAGGCCACTCACACAAGTCCCTGCTCTGCCTGATTTTGAGCAGCAACTTGAACCTGGGTCTCCAGCATCCCATATGAATGCCTCACTACCAGACTGTTGAGGTGGGTGGGGTGGGACACTCTCATCCTCTCCCATTGTAGCCATTCCACTCTGTATAAATTAACTATTCACTGGGACAGAGAGAGACTGACTCTATAACTTTGTGGGTAGGTGTCAAGGTTCCTCCCCCACTCTGAACTCTAGGGTACAGATGTGGGGACCTGCATGAAAAACCTCCTAAGCTTATCTTTACCAGCTTAGGTCAAAACTTCCCCAAGGTACAAAATATTCCACCCTTCGTCCTTGGACTGGCCGCTACCACCACCAAACTAATACTGGTTACTGGGGAAGAGCTGTTTGGACGCGTCTTTCCCCCCAAAATACTTCCCAAAACCTTGCACCCCACTTCCTGGACAAGGTTTGGTAAAAAGCCTCACCAATTTGCCTAGGTGACTACAGACCCAGACCCTTGGATCTTAAGAACAATGAACAATCCTCCCAACACTTGCACCCCCCCTTTCCTGGGAAATGTCAGATAAAAAGCCTCACCAATTTGCATAGGTGACCACAGACCCAAACCCTTGGATCTGAGAACAATGAAAAAGCATTCAGTTTTCTTACAAGAAGACTTTTAATAAAAATAGAAGTAAATAGAAATAAAGAAATCCCCCCTGTAAAATCAGGATGGTAGATAGCTTACAAGGTAATTAGATTAAAAAACATAGAGAACCCCTCTAGGCAAAACCTTAAGTTACAAAAAAGATACACAGACAGAAATAGTTATTCTATTCAGCACAATTCTTTTCTCAGCCATTTAAAGAAATCATAATCTAACACATGCCTAGCTAGATTACTTACTAAAAGTTCTAAGACTCCATTCCTGGTCTATCCCGGGCCAAGACAGAATATAGACAGACACACAGACCCTTTGTTTCTCCCCCTCCTCCCAGCTTTTGAAAGTATCTTGTCTCCTCTCTGGTCACGCGATCACAGACATGAAGGTCGCTATCTTAAAACAAAAAAACTTCAAATCCAGACTCCAGCGAGAAACTGCTGAATTGGAATTCATTTGCAAATTGGATACTATTAATTTAGGCTTAAATAGAGATTTGGAGTGGCTAAGTCATTATGCAAGGTAGCCTGTTTCCTCTTGTTTTTTCCTACCCCCCCCCCCCCCCAGATGTTCTGGTTTAACTTGGATTTTAACTTGAGTGGTCAGTTTGGATGAGCTATTACCAGCAGGAGAGTGAGTTTGTGTGTGTATGGGGGTGGGGGGGATGTGAGAACCTGGATTTATGCAGGAAATAGCCCAGCTTGATTGTCATGCACATTGTGTAAAGAGTTGTCACTTTGGATGGGCTATCACCAGCAGGAGAGTGAATTTGTGTGGGGGGGGTGGAGGGTGAGAAAACCTGGATTTGTGCTGGAAATCACTTTAGATAAGCTATTACCAGCAGGACAGTGGGGTGGGAATAGGTATTGTTTCATATTCTCTGTGTATATATAAAGCCTGCTGCAGTTTCCACGATATGCATCTGAGGAAGTGAGCTGTAGCTCACGAAAGCTTATGCTCTAATAAATCGGTTAGTCTCTAAGGTGCCACAAGTCCTCCTTTTCTTTTTGCGAATACAGACTAACACGGCTGCTACTCTGAAACCTGTCTCCTCATTGGTCATTTTGGTCAGGGTCCAGCGAGGTTACCTTTAGCTTCTTAACCCTTTACAGGTGAGAGGAGCTTTCCCCTGGCCAGGAGGGATTTCAAAGGGGTTTACCCTTCCCTTTATTTTTATGACAGTAGGGCACTGAATCAAGCTGTGTAGGGACTTGAAACTGTGTCTCCCACCTCCCAGGGAGTGTATTAAACACCAGGCTATTCTGGGGGGCATCTCTTGTTCTCTCTTTTTGATGGAAAATGTTTGAAAGGTCTTGGGTGCTTTCCAGTGCAGAACAAAAATGAAATCTTGATGGTTTTTGTGAAACAGTTTTTATTTTCTGGCTAGCCTTAGTGTGTAGTTCAAGTAAATGGGATGCCTTCAAAAATAAAGAACTTGCTAATTTGAGGAGGAGTACTTGTGGCACCTTAGAGACTAACTTAGTCTCTAAGGTGCCACAAGTACTCCTTTTCTTTTTGCGAATACAGACTAACACGGCTGTTACTCTGAAACTTGCTAATTTGAGTTGCACCAAGCCTGAATGGTTCACCCTTCTTACAAACACTAAAACTAAAAAACAGAGAAAAATCCATAACAGAAATCGGGGAGCTTGCTAATTATTTGCCTACACTGGGTCCGGTTCCCAGTGGCAATAAACCATCTGTTTGCCACAGCTGAGACTCTGGCCCAGGATTGTTCTCTCACCTTGGCTTGACCATAAATTCCTTTCTCCAAGTCTTTGCATACATTTATATCCATTTCACTGTAAGCTCTTTCCAAGCAAGGCTCTGTTTTATTTTCCTGTCTGTAGAGTAACTAGTGGCCTTTGTTACTCAGTAAATATGAAAGACTTTATAAAGATACCCCTGGAATTTTCCTCCTCTTAGCCCAACATCCCACCCTGTAAGTTTCCAGAAAGGACAAGAGCTAGAAAATTGCACCATGTGAATTGCTGAATCCAAGAGATTGTCCCCCCTACCCCATTGTAAAGTAATTTTGCTGTTTAAATGGTTTTAAATTTGCAGCTGTGTCTCTAACAAACGAACAGGATGTGGTTGGCTCTGGAAAAGATATGATCATCTGTATTCCTTCTGACTCGGACACAGTTTAATTCAATTTTTGTATTATGTCTGACATGATGAATTTGAGTCATGCAACTATTGAATAAGTGTTGGGGAAGATGGATCGAGATAGTTAAAAGTAATGTGTCATCAGGTGACGGATTTCTTCTCCACCCCATCCCGATGTCAGGGACACAAATGAACAGGTAAATTACTTTCGTCTAATGTGCACACAGAATAATATTTCAGCATGTTACTCTGTCTTTTTCTCAACTAAATTCCGCCTTTTAAAAGAGAACTTTGGTATCCAGAAAATCTTTTATAGAAGAAGAAAATCCAGAATTGTGGGGAATAGAGAGAGTGCAACCATCTCCGCCTCATCTGTAGTGAGTTTTATGGTTTACTGAGGTCTTATTTAATGAGATCCTCTAGTTTTTTCTATTGATAACAAAGGCAGTATGAGAGGAAGGATTGTAAAGTCGTTAGGGTGCTATCCTGGGACTTGCGAAACCTGGCTTCTAGTCACTGTTCTACCACAGGCTGATTGTGGGCTGATTTCTTTGCTTCTGGGTGCCTCAGTTCCCTTTCTATAAAATAGGGATAATAAAAACTGCCCTACCTCAGAAGGGTGTTGTGAGGGTAAATGCATTAAAGCTTGTGAGACACTCAGATACTGTGGTAATGGAAGAATATTAAACTGAACATTTATTAGAAATGATGATCCTTTGTATAGCACTTTTCATCCTGTAGAATCCTAAAATATTTTGTCAGCTGTGTGTGTATGTAGAGATCCTGCAGCCAGGAGTGAAATGCATCCAGCTCTGGGGCAGAACACAGCAGTCATTTTAATGGTCTTACATGGGCATCTAATGCAGGGAAAACTTTTTAGCTAAATTATATTAAGGAAGTTGTTCATTTTTTAAAAAAAATTGGCTAAAAAGCTTAAATCTCCCTGAAATGGATGGGACTGAAGCATGCAAGTCCTTGCCAAGTGCTCTGAGGAACTGGTGCTTTATTACTACTTGTGAGCAAATTACAGACATTTGACACTCCGCTTTATCATCCGTGTTACCATGTATCCTTACCTCACTGGAAAATTAAATAGTTTTTTTATATTGATTTAGACATGAGCTTTTATTGCTTCTGCTAAAGGAGCACATCATATGGGTATAAGTGAAGAAGGAATGATGCGTGGGCTCCTGATGTGAAAGAGGCACATTCATCAATTTGACCCAGTCAGACTGATTCAGCTCAAGCACATGGTCAGCACTGAGTATATAACAGGCTGAGAGGTGCATATGAAAGTCAAAGTGTGTGTGTGGGGGGGAGAGAGTGCTATATCTATCATGGCTACATGAGGTGTTGGGGGTGATGGTATAGCTTAGAGGTTAGATCAGGGGAGAGAGAATCAGGACTCCTGGGTTTTGGGGAATCTGCCACTTACTCTGTGTGTGTGTGTGTGTGAGAGAGACCACAGCGAAGACCGCTTAATCCCTCTGTGCTTCAGTTTCTTCATCTGCAACATAAACACCAATGTCTGCCTTACAGGAATGTTAAGGCCTAATTAACATATCTAAAGTGCCTTGAGAACCTTCAGTTAGATACCAGGAGTACAATATTGTTGTTAATAGTATTATACAGTAAGAGGTTTGTCATCCTGCCATGTAACTGACATCAGTGGGAGCTAAACATATTTGACACTAAAAGCAGAGACTCCCTGGTTCAAATTTATTCTGATCTCAGCTCGTATTTCACCACTGTTTCTCAATACAAGGCACAGTACTTGTTTCTGATCTGCATTTCTATATTCCTTACTAACCTGCTGCTCTTGTTTTTGTATTTTAAATGATAGCTGAGTTCTGAACAGAGTGAGAGAAAATGTAATGCATGTCAGGGCAGCTTTTTAAAGGTCTTTGTGACATGTATCTGCATGTACAGGCAACTAAATGCACAAACTGCTTACTTAGATAAGCAGTTGCCGAGTTTGAATACGTGAAGGTAGTACTTCGATGTTCAAAGTGGTACCTGCACAAAGAGGCTCTTGAAGAAGAAGATATTTTATCCAGTCACTCAGGAGATCCTAAGACTGTCTGAAGAAGTGATGTCTGACCTTCTTTGAGGGTGATGACTGGTTGACCCCCCCCCCCCAGCCCCACTCTCCCCTCTGAGCTAGACACCAGCACCAAATGCCTTGCACTAGCTGCAGTGGTGATGCCAGCTTTACTAAGCGCTGGTGCAAGAGTGTGTGTGGTGCATCAGAATGTATGTGATTTAACTAGAAATGCTAAAACCACTGCGGAAGGAGGCATATCCATTTCTCCCAGGACAGGCGGGGATGTCTGATCGCAGCTAAGGAAGAAAATAACACTCTTTCCATTCCAACAGTGTCTCGGCAAATAGCACTGTAGCAGCTACAGTTAGACATTATTAAATAAGCAGGCCCAGATAACTTGTATCCATGAGTTGTAAAAGAGCTCACTGAGGAGCTTGCTGGACTGCTAAGGTTGATTTTCAATAACTCTTGGAGCACTGCGGAAGTGCCGGAGGACTGGAAGAAAGCTAATGTGCCAATATTTTAAAAGGGCAAATGGGATGACCCGAGTAACTATAGGCCTGTCAGTCTGACATCGATCCAGGGCAGGATAATGAGAACAGCTGATTTGGGACTTGATCAAAAAAGAATTATAGGAGGGTAATATAATTAATGCCAATCAACATGAGTTTGTGGAAAATAGATCCTGTCTAACTTGATATTTTTTTTATGAGATTACAAATTTGGTTGATAATGGCATTGATGTAATATGCTTGGACTGCTGTAAAATATTGGACTTGGTGCTGCACTATCTTTTTGATTACAAAAGCTAGAATTACATAATTCATCATGTCAAACAGCCTTATTTTAATCCATTTAATAACTGACAGGTCTCAAATAAAACAGAAGTTGGTCCAAGATATTACCTCACCCAGCAGGTCTCAAAATGTAATTGTAAACTGAATCATCTGCCCCACCACCCCCACAAACATGATACAGTTCTGCGGTGACCTAGAATCCTACTTTCGACATCCCTGACTCACAGAATATTTCCAACACACCACAGAACAGCACACTAACCCACAGTAAACTTCCTACCAACACTACAGAAAGATTCTGCGTGAACTCCTCCTGAAGGTCGAAACAATAAACTGGACTTCTACATAGAGTGCTTCAGCTGATGTGCACGGGCTGAAATTTGTGGAAAAGCAGCATCACTTGCCCCATAACCTCAGCTGTGCAGAAGACAATGCCATCCACAGCCTCAGAAACAACTCTGACCTCATAATCAAAAAGGCTGACGGAGGTGCTATAGTCATCATGAATAGGTCGGAGCATGAATGAGAGGCTGCCACATTCTACCGGCCATTACCTTCTGACCCCACTGAGGATTACCAAAAGAAACTACACCATCTGCTCAAGAAACTCCCTAAAGAAGCACAGGAATAAATCTACACACCCCTAGAGCCCCGACCAGGGGTATTCTATCTGCTACCCAAAATCCATAAACCTGGGAATCCTGGACGCCCCATCATCTCAGGTATTGGCACCCTGACAGCAGGATTATCTGGCTATGTAGACACTCTCCTCAGGCCCTATGCTACCAGCACTCCCAGCTATCTTCAAGACACCACTGACTTCCTGAGGAAACTACAATCCTTTGCAAAAAGAAAAGGAGTACTTGTGGCACCTGAGAGACTAACAAATTTATTTGAGCATAAGCTTCCGATGAAGCGAGCTGTAGCTCACGAAAGCTTATGCTCAAATTTGTTAGTCTCTAAGGTGCCACAAGCCCTCCTTTTCTTTTTGCGAATACAGACTAACACGGCTGCTACTCTGAAACCTGTCATTATACAATCCTTTGGTGATCTTCCAGAAAACATGATCCTAGCCACTATGGATGTAGAAGCCCTCTACACAAACATTCCACACAAAGATGGACTACAGGCCATCAAAAACAGTATCCCCAATGCTATCACGGCAAACCTGGTGGCTGAACTTTGTGACTTCGTCCTCACCCACAACTATTTCAGTTTTGGGGACAATTTATACCTTCAAGTCAGTGGGACTGCTATGGGTACCTGCATGGCCCCACAGTATACCAACATTTTTATGGCTGACTTAGAACAACGCTTCCTCAGCTCTCATCGCCTAATGCCCCTACTTTACTTGTGCTACGTTGATGACATCTTCATCCTTTGAACCCATGGAAAAGCCCTTGAGGAATTCCACCAGGATTTCAACAATTTCCACCCCACCATCAACCTCAGCCTGGACCAGTCCACACAAGAGGTCCACTTCCTGGACACTACAGTGCTAATAAGCAATGGTCACATAAACACCACACTATACCGGAAACCTATATGCCTCCAGCTTTCATCCAGACCACACCACACGATCCATTGTCTACAGCCAAGCTCTACGATACAACTGCATTTGCTCCAATCCCTCAGACAGAGACAAACACCTACAAGATCTCTATCAAGCATTCTTAAAACTACAGTACCCACCTGATAAAGTGAAGAAACAGACTGATAGAGACAGAAGGGTACCCAGAAGTCACCTACTACAGGACAGACCCAACAAAGAAAGTAACAGAACGCCACTAGCCATCATCTTCAGCCCCCACCTAAACCTCTCCAGCGCATCATCAAGGATCTATAACCTATCCCAAAGGATGATCCCTCACTCTCTCAGACCTTGGGAGACAGGCCAGTCCTCGCTTACAGACAGCCCCCCAGCCTGAAGCAAATACTCACCAGCAACTACACACCACACAACAACGCAATAAGAAACCCTGCAACAAACCCCGTTGCCAACTCTGTCCACATATCTATTCAAGGGAAACCATCATAGGACCTAGCCACATCATCAGGGGCTCGTTCACCTGCACATCTATCAATGTGATATATGCCATTATGTGCCAGCAATGCCCCTCTGCCATGTACATTGGCCAAACTGGACAGTCTTTATGCAAAAGAATAAATGGACACAAATCTGACATCAGGAATCATAACATTCAAAAACCAGTAGGAGAACACTTCACTTCAATCTCCCTGGTCACTCAACAACAGATCTAAAAGTGGCAATTCTTCAACAAAAAAACTTGAAAAACAGACTCCAATCTGAAACTGCAGAACTGGAATTAATTTGCAAACTGGACACCATCAAATTAGGCCTAATTAGATACTGGGAGTGATCGGATCTTTACAAAACCTAAACCTAATTTCCCCCATAGTAATTTCCCCCTACTGTTACTCACATCATCTTGTCAACTGTTTGAAATGGGCCACTCTCATTACCACCAAAAAGTTATTTTTCCTCCCTTGGTATCCTGCTGTTAATTGAATTGTCTCATTAGACTGGCCTCACACTTGGTAAGGCAACTTGCATCTTTTCAAGTATTTATACCTGCTCTTTTATTTTCCACTCCATGCATCTGTTAAAGTGGGATCTAACCCACGAAAGCTTATGCCCAAATAAATTTGTTAGTCTCTAAGGTGCCACAAGGACTCCTCATTGTCTTTGAGCAGGTGTGTTTCAAGTGCAGTCTCACAGGGTTTGATTCTTTGCCTTGTTACTATTTAACATTTTTATCAATGATCTGGAAGAAAACATAAAATCATCATTAATAAAGTTTGTAGAAGACAAATTGGAGGAATGGTAACTAATGAAGAGGACATGTCACTGATTCAGAGCGTTCTGGATCGCTTGGTAAACTTGACACAACAAACAATGTGTTTTTAATGCAACTAAATCTATGCATCTAGGAACAAAGAATGCAGGCCATACTTACAGGATGGAGGACTCCATCCTGGGAAGCAGTGACTGTGAAAAAGATTAGGGCGACACGGTGGAAAATCATCTGAACATGAGCTCCCAGTGCAATGCTGTGGCCAAAAGGGACAATGTGATCCTAGGATGCATAAATAGGGGAATCTCGAGCAGGAATAGAGAGGTTATTTTTAGGGCTGTCGATTAATCACCGCTAACTCATGTGATTAACTCAAAAAATTAATTTGCGATTAATCACACAGTTAAACAATAGAATACCAATTGAAATGTATTACATATTTTTGGATGGTTTTCTACGATTTTCAAATATATGGATTTCTATTACGACACAGAATACAAAGTGTACAGTGCTCACTTTATAGTATTTTTATTGCAAATATTTACACGATAAAAACGATAAAAGAAATCACCTCATACAAGTACTGCAGTGCAATCTCTTTATTGTGAAAGTGTAACTTACAAATGTAGATTTTTTTTTTTGGTTCCATAACTGTACTCAAAAACAAAACAATGTAAAACTTTAGCGTCTACAAGTCCACTCAGTCCTACTTCTTGTTCAGCCAATCACTAAGACAAACAAGTTTGTTTACATTTACGGGAGATACTGCTGCCTGCTTTTTTTTTACAATGTTACCTGAAAGTGATAACAGGTGCTCGCATGGCACTTTGGTAGCCAGTGTTGTAAGGTATTTACGTGCCTGATATGCTAAACATTCATATGCCCCTTCATGCTTCGGCCATCATTCCAGAGGACATGCTTCCATGCTGATGATTCTTGTTAAAAAAAAATGCATTAATTAAATTTGTGACTGAACTTCTTGGGGGAGAATTGTTTGTCTCCCATTCTGTTCTATCCACATTCTGCCATATACTTCATGTTATAGCAGTCTCGAATGAGGACCCAGAACATGTTCGTTTTAAGAACACTTTCACAGCCTATTTGACAAAACGCAAAGAAGGTACAGTGACAAAGTTCCTCCTCTACCTTGGTGGATCTTGTGCTTATTGACGGATTTGCTCACCTCTGAGCTTCACAGCAGCCCTCAGTTTGGCTGTTTTCATGAACCCACAGTCCAGGTCAACTCCTCCTGTGTCTGACCAGAAGTTGGGAGGTTTGGGGGGAACCTGGGCCTGCCCTCTACTCCGGGTTCCAGCCCAGGGCCCTGTGAAATGCAGCTATCTAGAGTGCCTCCTGGAACAGCTGTGCGACAGATACAACTCCCTAGGCTACTTCCCCATGGCCTCCTCCCAACCCCTTTTTTTATCCTCACCATAGGACCTTCCTCCTGGTGTCTGATGATGCTTGTACGTCTCAGTCCCCCAACAGTATGCATTCTCACTTTCAGCTCCTAGCACCTCTTGCTCCCAGCTCCTTACACACGCACCACAAACTGAAGTGAGCTCCTTTTTAAAACCCAGGTGCCCTGATTAGCCTGCCTTAATTGATCCTAGCAGCTTATTGATTGGCTGCAGGTGTTCTAATCAGCCTGTCTGTCTTAATTGTCTCCAGAAGGTTCCTGATTGTTCTGGAACATTCCCTGTTACCTTACCCAGGGAAAAGGGACCTACTTAACCTGGGGCTAATATATCTGCCTTCTGTTACTCTCCTGTAGCCGTCTGGCCCGACCCTGTCACAGTACCAATGTGAGATTTCTAAAAATAGCTACAGCACTCGACCCAAGGTTTAAGAATCTGAAGTGGGATGACGTGTGGAGCATGCTTTCAGAAGTCTTAAAAGAGCAACACTCAGATGCGGAAACTACAGAACCTGAATCACCAAAAAAGAAAATATACCTTCTGCTGGTGGCATCTGATTCAGATGATGAAAATGAACATGCGTTGGTTCGCTCTGCTTTGGATAGTTATCGAGCAGAACCCATCATCAGCATGGACACGTCCTCTGGAATGGTGGTTGAAGCATGAAGGGACAAATGAATCTTTAGGCATCTGGCACGTAAATATCTTGCAATGCTAACTACAGCAGTGCCATGTGAATGTCTGTTCTCGCTTTCAGGTGACATTGTAAACAATACTCCTGGAGGAATTCTGCGCCACTGCGCATGAGCAGAATTCATGTCCCTGCAGATTTCTTTGCTTCCCCACAGAAAAATGACTTTATAATGGGAAAGCAAAGGGAAGCCACAAGAGCGGTCATAGGATCCTCTGCAGCAGTATTTTTCAGGTGCCCAAGGCAGCCGGCCGACAGGTAAATTATCGTGGGGCAGGGGACGGGACTGTGAAAGACCCGGTGATGCCTCCTGGCTGGGCTGGGAAGGCCAGAACTTCCTCTTCCCTTTCATAGCATCCAGGGCCAGGTCAGACCCACCCCCAGGTTTCTCCCCCTGCTGCAGGAAGCTCTGCAAACTGCCCCCACCCATGCTTCCTGCACTCATCACTCCTCAGCTGCAGAGGGAGGCATCACTGTACAGGGAGCTGCTCCCCCATCTGCTCAACCACCATGCATCCAGACCCCCTCATACCTAGACCCTCCTGCTGAGCCTTCCTCCCCCCTGCATTCAAAACCCCCCTGTAACAAGCCCACTCCCCCTGAACCTGGACCACTCCAATGAGCTGTCTTCCCCAGATCCCCACCCTATTGATCCCCAACCAGCTGCACCTGGATCCCCACCACACTGAGCCCCACTCCCCCAGCATCTGGAGCCCCCCACCACTAAGCGCCCACACCCAGACCCCCTGTGCTGAGCTCTACCTCCCCATACCAAGACCCCCCCCCCACTGAGCCCCAACCACCTTCACCTGGACTCCCCTGCAGAATCCTATTACTGTTGCACCCAGAACCCCCCCAACAAGCTCCTGTGCATCGAAACCCCTCCCCCCACCTGGATCCCCCACTAAGATGCCTACACCTAGATTGCCCCATGCAGAACCCTCTCAACCCACACCTGGATCCCCCCACACTAAGCCCCTCCACACTTGGATCCTGTCTTGCTGAGCCTGCATACCCACACCTGGTGCACCTGGTATGGAAGGGCAGGGCCCTGGGGTGTTTCTGGAACAGGCCTGGTCCTTGCATTGTGTCAGGGTTGGGTGCAGCCTCACTGTTGAGCCCATGTCCCAGGGGGAGCTGCACAGTGCCATGCTGGAGCATCCACATGTATTTGACAAAATTTGCAGAATTTTAAAATACTGTGTGCAGAATTTTTAATTTTTTGGCATAGAATGCCCTCAGGAATAAAACAAGAAGTGAGCAGCATTGTCTCCTTCAAGTTGTAATCAAACTTGTTTGTCTGAGCGATTGGCTGAAATAGGACGGAGTGGACTTGTAGGCTATAAAGTTTTACATTATTTTATTTTTGAATGTAGGGTTTTTTTTGTACATAATTCTGTGTTTGTAAGTTCAACTTTCATTATAAAGAGATTACACCACAGGTCTTGTATGAGGTGAATTGAAAAATACTATTTCTTTTGTTTTTTACAATGCAAATATTTGCAAAAATAAATACAAAGTAAGCACTAAAAGAAAAGGAGTACTTGTGGCACCTTAGACTAACAAATTTATTTGAGCATAAGGTTTCGTGAGCTACAGTTCACTTCATCAATACACTTTGTATTCTGTGGTGTAGTTTAAATCAAAATATTTGAAAATGTAGAAAATCTTTAAATAAATGGTATTCTATTATTGTTAAACAGTGTGATTAATTTTTTTAATTGCTTGACAGCCCTAGTTATTGTGCCTCTATATTTGCACTGGTGTAACTGTTGCTGGAATACTATGCCTAGTTCTGGTGCCAACAATTGAAGAAGGGTGTTGATAAATTGGAGAAGGTTAAGAGAGCCAGGAGAATAATTAAAGGATTAGAAAATCTGCCTTACTTTGAACTCCTTGTCTCTATTTAGTTGAACAAAGAACAGGTTAAGGCGTGAGTTGATTAGTCTGTAAGTACTGCAAAGGGAACAAGTGTTTGATAATGGGCTCTTCAGTCTAGCAGAGAAAGGTCTAACATGATCCAATGGCTGGAAGTTGAAACCAGACAAATTCAGACTGGAAATAAGTCGTTAACAGTGACTTGGAGCAATGTACTAAGGGGTCATGCCAGATTCTTCATCACTGACTATTTTTAATCAAAATCGGATAGTGTTTCTAAAAGCTACGCTCTAATTAGGAATTATTCTAGGGAAGGCCTGTGCTATAAAGGAGGTCAGACTAGATGATCACAATGGTTCCTTCTGGCCTTGGAATCTGTGAAAGTATGCGTGGAGAAGAAAGCTACAGGTAGTTCCATGGAGGGTCCTTTTCAGATGTGTAGAAAATACAAGTTTCTCCACTTCCCAGCATCAGGCAAAACAATAATATAAAAATTCAGACTGTTTCATCAAACCCTACGCATTTGTCAGGTTGAGTGTGTGGTTCTTTGCCAGCAGTAAACAGCCGTGTTAGTCTGTATTCGCAAAATGAAAAGGAGTACTTGTGGCACCTTAGAGACTAACCAATTTATTTGAGCATGAGCTTTCGTGAGCTACAGCTCACTTCATCGGATGCATACCGTATCTGTACAAGTTTTTTCATGCAGTTGATAGATTTCTACTCCATACGGCTAAATGCAGTGCCTTGCATAATGACAGGTTTCAGAGTAACAGCCACGGTATGCATCCGATGAAGTGAGCTGTAGCTCACGAAAGCTCATGCTCAAATAAATTGGTTAGTCTCTAAGGTGCCACAAGTCCTCCTTTTTCTTTTTGCCAGCAGTGTTATACTCCCAGTGGATTCCTAGCAGTCTCTAGGAAATCCTACCCAGGAGTGCTTCATCAGCACCTGTGAAGCAGAAAAGGAGGTCTCGTTACAGAGGAGTATTTGGAGCAAAGGTTCCAGTGTCTGACATCACCAAATTTCTGTATGTATTTGTCCTGGATGTATATGACTCTACTGAAAAGAGGTGCTCTGTGTGTTATTTCTCCTTTTCATCTTCAGATGTTCATCCTCAGATCAAGGCAGATGTTTAGTTTGCTGTGACTATTGAGCAGACAAGCAGCTGACCAGTGTCTCTGTCCATTAGGTTTCCCCTGTTGGGTTCTGTGGCCATCAGCAGGATCTCTTCTCAGCTGTTAACAGAGCAGGAGAATCCCACGTGGATAATGTTGGTGTGGTGTTTTATGATATTATGTCAAACAGTCGGTTTTAGGACATTCTTGCTCATTTTAGTGGTGGCTGCTGAAAAAGTGCCTTAACTGAATAACTAGATATGCTGAGAAAGTCAGTAACTAGAGGCTTGTCTACACTGCCAAGTTTTGTTGACAAAACTTATGTCGACACCCAAATGTCGACAAAACAAAAATTGCCAAAGGGCGTTCACACTTGCTCCCTCTGTCGACAGATCATGTCCACATTGGGGACCCCATCATCGACAGGGTGAGCAATGCACCGTGGGTATGCAGTGCAGTGTTATGGGAAGGAAGAGCTGATCGTTGTGCATCTTGGGATTCTCGCTGAGTTCTCCCACAGCCCCCTCAGCTGCGGAGAGCAGCATCATGAGGAGCTCTGTGAGCTCTCCGTGCTGAGGAATGGCAAAGCACCACAGCAGTCTGTCCCCCTCCCCCTGCAGCAGCCGTCTGCCTGCAGCTGTGTGCCTAGTGCCGGGCAGAACAGGAGCATTCCAATGATTTGCTCTTTGTTTGTTTGTTTGATACTTCCCGGAGCTTTGAAAGGGGATGGGCACATGCCTGCAGGGCAGTAGAGATCAAAACACTGAGCAGGGCAATCAGGGCAGGTATTGCAGAATACTGGCAGAAGCCAGTTCTGTGGACAAAACAATCAGCAGTGTCTACACTGGCTCTTTATCAACAACAAAGGGAGGGGAAAAGATAAGTCTTTTGTGGGGTGGGAAGATTTTTTTTGTCACCAAAACTGGGCGCTTTTTGTGACAAAATTCCCATTGTAGTGTGTACGCTCTTGCTGTTTTGTCACCAAAAGGCAGTTTTTGGTGACAAAACTTGCCAGTGTAGACCAGCCCCAAGTTCATGTCTGTTAGCTAATGCCCTCAACCTTTCTAATGTTACAGAGCGGTAGTGTTTGTTGCATTAACCAAATTAGTCCATCTTATAAAAGTTTGCATGGCATGGCTCTTGGTTTGTTGGGGACTCCAGGGATGGATTTAAATGCCTCTTGACTTTTATGGAAGTGAGAATGGAAACTTCTGGAAAGATGTAGCTTCAAGTGTAAATTAGGATTCAAGAGGGAATGGCCTCTTATGACCCTCTTCTACTGGCAAGAATTTTTTTCTCTTTAGAAGCAATACTGACAATCATAGAATCATAGAACTGGAAGGGACCTCACGAGGTCATCTAGTCCAGTCCCCTGCACTCATGGGAGGACTAAGTATTACCTAGACCATTCCTGACAAGTGTTTGTCTAACCTGCTCTTAAAAATCTCCAATGATGGAGATTCCACAATCTCCCTAGGCAATTTATTTCAGTGCTTAACCACGCTGACAGAAAGTTTTTCCTAATGTCCAACCTAAACCTCCTTTGCTGTAATTTAAGCCCATTGTTTCTTGTTCTATCCTCAGAGGTTAAGAAGAACAGTTCTTCTCCCTCCTCCTTGTAACAGCCTTTTACCTACTTGAAAACTGTTATCATGTCCCCTCTGTCTTCTCTTTTCCAGACTAAACAATCTCTCTTTCCCAGTTTTTTCAATCTTCCCTCATAGGTCATCTTTTCTAGACCTTTAATCATTTTTGTCGCTCTTCTCTGGACTTTCTCCAATTTGTCCACATCTTTCCTGAAATGTGGCATCCAGAACTAGACACAATACTCCAGCTGAGGCCTAATCAGCTTCCAGAGTAAAGGTGGAAGAATTACTTCTCGTGTGTGTGTGTCTGGATGGATGGAAGTATATACCAAATCTCTTTCCAAAGCACTTCACAAATAGGAATATACTTATCAATACATAATGATCAGTCACGTCATCCACCACCGAAATGCATCCAGCTCTGGGTGAAATGTAACAGCTGTGTAACACACAGCAACACTCCACAGTAACAGATTAAGGCAGGAAATGAAGAGTACCATATATAATTGAAGCTGCAGAGGCTAGATAGATTCTGTAGGAGGAAAGGAAATGAAACCCAGTTCTCAGAAGTCCTAGACTAGTTCCCTAACCACTGGACTATCATGCATTTCAGTGGACAAATTTCCATTGACTTTAATGGATCCAGATGTCACCATAGACATTTAATTTAACCCAGGTGGAGGTATGGTAGGAGTCCAGATATTAGTATTTTTGCTCACAAATGCTTGTGCTGACAGTTTTGCACTTGCAGTTATCTGTGCATGAGAAAGATTACACCTACAAAGCTGGAAGCTGAACATGGGGCCGTCCCTTTCAAAATCTGGTGCTAAAATGTTTTCTAATAAAGTTGATCAAAGAAGGCAGACTTTTTTTTTTCTAATTATAATAGTTCCCCCTGGTCATTACTGACAACATTTTCAAAGCTATTTTTGTATTATATCAGTGCTTGCAAGCTCATGCTGAGACCAGGGCCCCATTGAACTAGACACTTAAACCAAAATTTCCATTGAACTAGACACTTAAACCAAAATTTTCATTGAACTAGACACTTAAACCAAAATTTTCATAGGTGGTCACTAATTGTTGGTTGTTCTCATTTTCTGCATGCCCATCTTGAGATCCCAGAAATGCTAAGTACTCACAGCTGCAACTGAAGTCAGTGAAAACTTTGCTCTCAACAAAAGTGCTATAAAAATGGGAAAATGATCAGGAGAAAAAATAGTCCACAGGCATCTCACATTGACCACCCAAATTTAGCAGACACTTGACATTAATGTATCTGTCTCAGTTCCTCATCTTTAAAAGGGGAACAATAATACGTTGTGCAGATAAATTCATTATTTGTGAAGCACACAGATACTACAGTGATAAGTGCCACAGAAAAGTCCATGAGGAAATTAGTAATTCTGCATTCAAAACAGAGATTCAATTTTGTGTAGTAAAGAAGGCATGGGGCCACACATTGATCAAAAAGGATACAATGAAATATCTAATAACTGCTTATTCACTGAGCACCATCCATCTGGTGCACTGAATGAGGGAAAGGTCGTTGGGGGGGAAAGTTTGTGATTGTGTAATTAAAGACTATCATAATTCAGATGTACAGGGGCTGAATTAAGGTTACAAGGGGCCACCTTAATTCTGAAGCTTCCTAACTTTTGAGTGCTTGACCCTGCAACCTTAACCTTCTTTTAATGTAGTTTTTTAGGTGTCATTTAAATAGTAGATTAAGACAAAAAGGCCATTTGTGGCATCCCCTTAATGCTGCTTTACCAGATACTTTACTTCCCATGAGACTAAGTTTGTGAGAAGTAGAATTTTTCCTGTGTTGTAACACAGCTACATGATACATGCAATAACAAACAGTGAGATACACCAGGGTGTTTGTGTTTATTCAGCTTGAGTTTCCCCCATCATCCTCCACTACTGTTAATAATTCTGTCATCAAAACTGAGATTGCCATGGGAAGCTTGCAGACAGAATTAAAAAAAACAATGTGAAGAACTAAGAAAAATAAGCAACTTGCATCATGGAAATTTGTGTTCCTGCAGTATGCTAACGCATACCAACATATTGACAAATTGCCAAGGAGCATTTGGGGAGCTTCATAAATACTCCAGACAAGATTCCAGAAAGACAGACCTCACTAAAAATTTAGGCCTTCATAGAGAAATTCAGGGAAACGTTATTTCCATAGGCTCAATTCTGGTTGCCGTAATTCAGTTGGTTTGTTCCAGAGTAAGTTACTACTTGATGTGAATATTTTTCTTCTGTTCTATTTGGGTTTTTATAGATCCCTTATCACTATAGTGTCTGAGCTGATATCACTGTAGTTTCTGAGTAAGGGAGCCAGAAGATGGCTCTAATTTCAAGTCTGATTTTAGAGTCTTCAGTAACTGCACTTCAGCAAAATTACCCAGAGGTAATTTTATACAGTGGGACAAGAATCAGGCCCTCAGTCTGTAAATGATAACTTATTCCATCCACGGGTGCCGAACCAGAGGGGGGGCATGGCCTTCCCACTTTTTACCAGCCGTAGGGGTGAGCGGGGTAGGAGGGGGGTGGAGAAGTGAGTGGGGGGTAGGGTCTTGGGGGGAAGAGGTGGTGCGGGAGCAGGGCCTCGGGGGGGAAGGGCTGTGCAAGGGCGGGGGCTCAGGGAGAAGGAGTGGCGTGGGGGCACGGGTTTGGGGGAAGGGACAGCACGGGGGGTGGGACCATGGTTCAGACACCATTGGCCCCCCACTTTTAGGAAGCTTCTGCCACTTCTGACTCCATCTGAGGAAACTATTACAAAGAAAGAAACTTTAGGCCAAAGTTGAGTTAACTTGTAAGATCTTTTTAGTTAGAACTGGATCAGCAACAATCTACAGGTTGTATGGATTTAACAATTGCTCTGAATTGGAAAGACGGGAAATGGTTTTACTTACAATATTTTGTAATTAAACGGTGTACAATCTTGTATTACAGATGGTATCTGAACACTTTCCTTATAATACACATGAGATGTCATTTTCAAAACAATGGAGAAAATGCTTTTAAGCTGAAGAAAGCGAGAGATTCCTGTAGGTTTCAGGAGGGAAAACTGTCAAAGCCACTTCTTAAGTGCAACCAATTAAAGATGTTACAAAGGAAATAAACGAGACCAAATTTATTCCCACTCTTCACAAATTACATGCTCTTATCCATGATATCTTGGGTTGAACTGTTTCTTTTGCCCCAGCTATAATCTTATAATGGGAGCACAAGAAGAAGACACAATACAAAATCCCTGGACACTCAGTGCATCTAGTCTCTAAGGTGCCACAAGTACTCCTTTTCTTTCAGTGCATCTAGGCTACATCTATCCTGTGAGCTAGGATGTGATTTCCCCTGTTCGAATACCAGGGCTGGCTCTAGGCACCAACAAAACAAGCAGGTGCCCGGAGCAGCACATTTCTAGGGGCGGCATTCCGGCGCCGGCCATGCCGCTCCTAGAAATGTGCCCCCGCCGCCCCAGCTCACCTCTGCCCGCTACCCTGAGCGTGCCACCACCACTCCGCTTCTTCCCCGTCCCTCCCAGGCTTGCCACGTGTGAAACAGCTGTTTGGCGTGGCAAGCCTGGGAGGGAGGGAGAGAAGCCGAGCAGCGGCGCGCTCGGGGGAGGTGGCGGTGGTGGAGCGGGGGTGAGTTGGGGCGGGGAGCAGTTCCTCTCCCCCCCCCCCCCCCCGGTTACTTCCTGCGCTCCCCCACCACCCTTGCTCACCTCCGCTCCTCCTGCTCCCCTGAACGTGCTGCCTCTCCCTCGCCTGAGAGGGGAGAAGCGGAGCGGTGGCGTGTTCAGGGGAACAGGCGGAGCCTAGGTGAGCTAGGGCGGGGAATTGCGGGGTGGGGGAGCCGCAAGAAGCAAGGGGGGGAAGTGCGGCACACTCGGGGGAGGAGGTGGGGCCGGGGATTTGGGCAAGGGGTTGTGATGGGGCAGAGCCGGGGGAAGGGACGGACGAAAAAAAAGCAGGGGCGGCCACAATTTTTTTTGCTTGGGGCGGCAAAAATCCTCGAGCCGGCCCTGTCGAAGACGCATACTCTAGCTCAATTATAATGAGCAGTGTAGCTGCACTAGCATGAGGAGCGGCGGCTGGCATGACTTAGCTGTGTCAAGCACAAACCCGCCTGAGCCCTGTGCGTATGTACTCGGTAGAGTTACGCGGTGCCTCTCCTGCCGCTACCAGGGCTACCATGGCAACGCTGCCACTAGGCTATGCCTACGCTACCGCGGTAAGTCGACCTACGCGGCGCAACTCCATCTATGCGAATAACGTAGCTGGAGTCGACGTACCTTAGGTCGAGTTACCGCAGGGTCTGCACCGCGGGGCGGGTCTCCCGTCAACTTACCTTACTCTTCTCGTCGGGGGTAGAGTACAGGGGTCGACTGGAGAGCGATCTGCTGTCCATTTGGCGGTTTAGACCCGCTAAATCGACCGCCAGTGGATCGATCTCAGAGCGTCGATCCCAGCTGTAGTGTAGACATAGCCTTATACTCACTCACACTAGCTTGATGAGAGGTACTGTTAGGGGGCTTATTCCTTCACCCACTTACTTCCCTGGTCCTTCTCACATGAACAGAGAGCAACAATACCCGAAGTCCAAAGGTGCAAACAATTCGATGTTTATTGGGGTGAACTTCCAGCAAGCATGATTCCAGTTTCCTTCCTTAGTATCCTCCTTCCCAGCTCTGACACCACAGAGCCTTACACCTGTGTCCCTGTTCCCATTCCTACCCTTAGCCAAACATGATTCCAACTTCCTTACTCCCATTCCCTGTTCCCATTTCCCCCTTTAGCAAAACATGATTCCAATTTTCTTACCCCCATTCCCTGTTCCCATCTCCCCCTTTAGCAAAACATGATTCCAATTTTCTTACCCCCATTCCCTGTTCCCATCTCACACACCCACCCCCACCCACACCCCCGTCACTTCCTCATTGACTACAGATTATATAGTAAAACTTGAGTTCTGCTTAGCTATACCTTAACCAATCATTTTCCTGAAATTTAACTAACCAATCCTAACATATTGTAACATGATTATGTAACCAATTATATCCCACCACCTCAATTAGTTTACACCCAGCAAAATTAATTATACAGCAGACAGGAACAATCACAGAACCAGACAGAGATTATACAGACAAACAAGAGCAAAGTAGGAACTATAATGACAAAACAATACAGAAGTGAGGATTTCACATCCCAGCTATTGATAAGTGAGTTCTTGCCAGACAGGATGCTATCAAACTAAGTTTCCTTTTACATTTTCTAGGCACTTCCCTTTCTCTGGAGGTAATAGGAATACAATCCTGTCCTGATAGTGCCTAACAGCCCAATAGCACCTTATTTCAATGTGACTAGTTTGGAATGTGAGGATGTGACCATTCGCTTCCCAGCTTATGGCTGCCTCTGCTGCTTAGCCAAAGGCCTTAGCCTAAGAACAGGGCCTCAGACTGTCACAGTAAGAGAAGGACCTTACACCAGCAGACAGTGATTTTGATTCTTTCTTTTATAGCTCTATCACTAGCCAAGTGATAAGAATACACCTAAATTCTTAGAGTGTAGGCCTTTACAGACAGGCCTGAATATCTATATCCTAACAGGTACGTGTGTATGTGAGCAAGGGAATCACACCCCCAGCTCGTAGTGTAGGCATAGCCTTGGACCTAGCTGCTCAATGTACTGAGTATGGAGGGCTTTTTGCTTCATGCTAGTTCTTGCATGAAGGAGACCCCATGTTGAACGTATGCTGGAGTTTTAAAATGGCTTCTCATCCCCATGAGAGAATCACACTTCTGAGTCTTATTTTAAGTGCACTGGACGCATGGTTTTTGTTTTGGGTTTTTACCAACCGACACATACTACTTGTTCTGTGGGCAATTGGAGAATTCTGGCTATAGGAATCTTAAGGCTTGATGCAAGTATAATATTAAAATAACAACCAGAAAACCCACCAACAGAACATTAAAGGATATTTCTGCAAAATAACTTCGTCGTTTTGTTTTGTAGGGAGAGGGATATGGGGGGAGGGCTGGGTTTTGTTACAGGTTTAATTAGCTCTGGCAGAGGGAGCTCTGTTGTGCAAATGATAGTCTCCCCAAGATCATTTAGTCTGTGTTAATTTGCACTCGTTTGAAGTAAGACTGTTCATGGCGATGAACAATGAGCAGCTGGAAGCGTGGTGTGTCTTACGGGATATGAGAGGCTGGATAAATGGAGATTTGTACCCATTATTTTTCTCTACGTTGACTCCTAATGATTATGAGTAAAATAAAAGTCTTGGTGAAAAACCACAGAGTACAAAGAAAACTCTAACTGCACAGTCTCACATCTTCAGCCTAAACAGACCAAAGCCTGCCATTTATCGCAGGAGTTGAAAATAAGCTTTATAACTGGGGCTGTGCATTTTAAATATCTGCTGTGCATTTGGTAACTAAATTGATATGTCACCTGAAGCAGCTGTCTTGGTTTGACTTTAAAATATGGATATCTTTAATCGGGGAAGCTCCATTTTGATGGCTGTCACCATTTGGTTGTCAACAGATGCAGTGTTTTGTTTTGTTTTTATTCATTAAGCTGGTAAATATTTCATTTTAAAAAGCATATGTAATCATTTAATATTTTTAAAAACCATTGGCCAGATACTCAGCTGGTGTAAATCACGATAGCACTCTTGAAATCAATCACACTACACCGATTTACACCAGTTGAGATTCTGGCCCAATATGGGCTGTTCACACTTCAAAGCAACCATCTAGCTTTAAGTGTGTGACTAGTGGTGCTACAATATAAAGAGAATACTGTGACTGTTCCGGTGCTTTAATTAGACTGCTCTTTAAATATAGAGACCCCCGATTCTGGTTTAGTTTGCACCAGTCTAAGTTCACTGATGTCAGTGGCATTATTCCTGAATTACTGCTGTTGGTATCAGGTTTCAGAGTGGTAGCCGTGTTAGTCTGTATCAGCAAAAACAACGAGGAGTCCTTGTGGCACCTTAGAAACTAACAAATTTATTTGGGCATAAGCTTTTGTGGGCTAGAACCCACTTTCATCAGATGCATGGAGTGGAAAATACAGGAGCAGGTATAAATACATGAAAAGATGCGAATTACCTTACCAAGTATGAGGTCAGTCTAATGAGACAATTCAATTGACAGCAGGATACCAAGGGAGGAAAAAAAACTTTTTGAAATGGTAATGAGAGTGGCCCATTTCAAACAGTTGACAAGAAGGTGTGAGTAACAGTAGGGGGAAATTAGTATGGGGGAAATTAGGTTTAGGTTTTGTAATGATCCAATCACTCCCAGTCTTTAATCAGGCCTAATGAGATGGTGTCCAGTTTGCAGAACTGGAATTAATTTGCAGTTTCACGTTGGAGTCTGGTTTTTGAAGTTTTTTTGTTGAAGAATTGACACTTTTAGGTCTGTTATTGAGTGACCAGAGAGATTGCAGTGTTCTCCTACTGGTTTTTGAATGTTGTGATTCCTGATGTCAGATTTGTGTCCATTTATTCTTTTGCATAAAGACTGTCCAGTTTGGCCAATGTACATGGCAGAGGGGCATTGCTGGCACATGATGGCATATATCACATTGGTAGATGTGCAGGTGAACGAGCCCCTGACGGTGTGGCTGATGTGGTTAGGTCCTATGATAGTGTCCCTTGAATAGATATGTGGACAGAGTTGGCAACGGGGTTTTGTTGCAGGGATTGGTTCCTGGTTGGTATGTGATTAGTATTAGGCCCATAAAGTGTCATATTTGTGTAAGCACAGCAGTCTGTTTCACTAAGGGCCTAATCCAAAGCCCACTGAAATCTGGAAACTCTCACGTTGTGTGTGGCAGACTCTGGAACAGGCACAGAATGACTATACAGTTTCTAAAAAAACGGACTACTTGGAATCCTTTCCTCCAGCTTTGCAATGAACACTACATTAGGACATTTGTTCCCTTTATTCCATCATTTCTTTCCTTAGCCAGCTTCAGCCCTGCCAGAATATTCCTGCTGTGAAGGATTTCAGTTCCTGCAAGCCAAGTCCCATTTCCTTTATTTTTAGCATCAAGACATCTTTTATTTTGGTTGAAGGACATGATGTAATGTAGCTACTTGAACAGCAGAAATTAACGGTTATTAAAAGATGTCTCACTGTAAAATGGGACAGTCACCTCTCATTTTAAAGTCATTCCCTTATTTGATTCCTCCTCTCCCATGCCCTACGTCCAATTAAAAGCATTTGAGCAGTTACAAAATTTTTTTTTCAAATAATAATCTTGAAAAGAGTAATAAATTATCATGATTTGAAGCCTTCATGTTATAGATAATCCTCCATTTACAGTAGTTTAAAGCTGCAAGTGACCTGTGCCCCAGGCTGAAGAAGAAAGTAACCTCCTCTCCCTTCCCCCCGCCGCCAAGGGCTCTGCCCATCTGACATGGGGAAAAATTCCTTCCCAACCCCAAACATGGCGATCAGTTAGACCCTGAGCATGTGGACAAGACCATCTAGTGTCCCATCACTGGCCATTAGCGATATTTGCTGCTTGCAGTCACAGATCTGCCATTGTACATGCCACTGTCGGCAGTTTCATCATACCATCCCCTCCATAATCTGTGATATAGGATGGCCAGGGAGCAGGGGGAGAGTTCTAGAGGGGAAATATATAAGCCCAAGGCTAATTAAGGCGTGATTCCCTGTAGACTAGGGAGGGTGGCTGCAGGTTAATTGGAGCACCTGCAGTCAATTAAGGCCCTGTCAGGCACTTAATAAAACGCCCTGCTTCAGGCAGTCAGGGAGAAGGAGAGAGGACTGGAGCTTGGAGGTGTGCTGTAAGACTTGAAAGATCAGAGAACCAAAGTAAGGGAGACCCTGCCCCAACAGGGGAGGGAGACTCCCTTCCCCAGTGTTTAAGGACCGAAGGTACCCCACCTCAGGGGGAAGAGGGTAAGAACCCGCAGGGGGTGAGAGGGGCTGGGGCTCAGAGTGAGGAGCAAACCCAGACCCCTTCCCCGCTTCCCTCCTCTACCACCTTCCTGGGCTATTAGCGGGGACCTTGGTGGCCCAAGAGCAGGGGCAAGGGGTGGCATCTTAACCCCCCTGCCAAGAAAAGTGCAGGACCCACCATACTAACATCAGCCATCTTGTCACAAACCTTATCAAGCTCAGTCTTGAAGCCAGTTAGGTTTTTTTGCCCCCACAGCTCCCCTGGGAAGGCTGATCCAGAACTTCAGTCCTCTGATGGTTAGAAACCTTCATCTAATTTCAAGCCTAAACTTCTTGATGGCCAGTTTATATCTTTGTTCATGTGTCCAGATTAATGCTTAACTTAAATGACGACTCCTCTCCCTCCCTGGTATTTATCCCTCTGATGTATTTATAGAGAGCAATCCTATCTGCCCTCAGCCTTCTTTTGATTAGGCTAAACAAGCCAAGCTCTTGGAGTCTCCTCCCATAAGGTAGGTTTTCCATGCCTCGAATCAGCCTCGTAGCCTTCTGTGCACCTGTTCAAGTTTGAAGTCATCTTTTTTAAACATGGGAGACCAGAATTGCACACAGTATTCCAGATGTGGTCTCACCAGTGCCTTGTTTAATAGTACTAACACTCCCAGTCTCCACTGGAAATACACCTCACCTTATGCATCCTAGGACTGCATTAGCCCTTTCCATGGCTCCATCACATTGATGGCTCATAGTCGTCCTGTGATCAACCAATACACCCAGGTTTTTCTCCTCCTCTGTTACTTCCAACTGATAAGTCCCCAGCTTACAGCAGAAATGCCTGTTATTGGTGCCTAGGTGCATGACCTTGCACTTTGCACTATTAAATTTCATCCCATTTCTATTACTCCAGTTTTCAAGGTTGTCCAGATCTTCTTGTATGATATTCCGGTCCACCTTTCTAGTGGCAATATCTCCCAACTTTGTGTCATCCACAATATTTTATTAGCACACTCCCACTTTTTGTGCCAAGGTCATGTAACCCCTTTGGGTTCAGAGAACATGGCCTCTTTTAATCTTTTTCCTGAGGGGCGAAGTGCTGTTTGTTCCAGAAGGAAGAAGCGCTGCTGGAGGAAGGGGGAGCAGGGAAAGAGGGGAGAGCAACAGGGTGTGTGTCTGGAGCTCCAGAGAGAAGGGCTGCAGCAAGCAGGCCCTCACAGAGGGATGTAACAGAATGGCCTTGTTAGTTACTGTGCTTGCAACAGTGGAATTCCAGGGCCCATCTGTGAGGTACTCTGTGTGATCCTCAAACATGATTCTCAATTCTGTTCCTGGGAGCAGATTTTCTGCCCCATCTTTTCAAGGAAGTGATGGTAGGACTCCAAGTAGGTGTTAAGTGTAGCATAGTTGATTCCTGTGTCAACCTCCCTTCAGAACTGTTAAGGAGGAGGTATAGCAAGAACATGCTGTACTCTGGCTACTTTCAGCTGGTGGGCAGCCCCTTGGGGACTGTTACCAGCTGGTGCATGTTAGAGCAATCCTTAGTGTGCTTTAACTTTTCTTCAGAATCAGGGCAGAGAGAATCAGGGAGCCATACCCAGTTCCCTACCAGCCCCCTCCTAAGCAGGACTCAGCAGAGAATCTAGCCCTCAGTCTAGATGAATAGACGTAATAAGTTCCCGAAATTTCTCAAGAAGCCCCACAGGGGTTTGTTTAAAAGAAACAGAGTTTGACAAACACTTCAGGCAGTAGCAGAGGTGAAAGTAAGCCGGTACGCCCCGGTACAGCATACCAGCAAGAGCCGGTGCGCCGTACTGGGGTGGATTGGCTTCCCCAGGTGCTATTTAAAGGGCCTGCGGCTCCCAGTAGCAGCTGGAACCCCTGGCCCTTTAAATTGCTGCCAGAGCCCCGCTGCCGGAGCCCTGAGGTAGCGGTGGCCAGAGCCCTGGGCCCTTTAAATCGTCCCCGGAGCCCCACCGCCGCTTCCCCAGGGCTCTGGCAGGCTCCAGGGATGATTTAAAGGGACCGGGGCAGTAGTGGTGGCCGGAGCCGTCCAGAGCCCTGGGGAAGCAGCGGCAGGGCTCCGGGGATGATTTAAAGGGCCCAGGGCTCTGGCCACCGCTACCACCCTGGGCCCTTTAAACCTCTGCCAGAGCCCCCGGCTGCTGCTGTTACCCCGGGGAGGGGGAAGGAGGCACTTGTCGGTACAGGGTGGGCCGGGCCTGGCTCTGACCTCCCCCAGCCCCGCCCCTTCTGCCCGAGGCCCCACCCCTTCCGAGGGTCAGAGCCGACCCCAGCCCGGTACCGGTAAGTCCCTAGACTTACTTTCACCCCTGGGGAGTAGTCACCTAGGTTAAGCATATTACAATAGCAAAAAAAGAAAAGTGGGGGTGACTGTTTCAGAGTGTGAAACACATTCATTGGAGAAACAATCCTAACCTGACAAGGATATGATGTGGTGTTTCCTTATGAATGGACTGTACAGAAACAAACTTCAGAAGTACATTACCAGACCAGCACTTGCTATTCCTTTCCCTTCAGTGGGACTAGGGTTACAATGTTTTCTCATGCTTTAAATTTAAAGAGAAGTGACAGATGGACAATACTGTATATGTGGTGAGATTCCAGTGAAGTAACACCAGTATGATTGCCACGGAGTCACTGAAGGAGAATGAGGCACAATCCCCTTGCATGGCCACTATCACGGACCTGGCAAAAATAAAATGTTTACCATCCACATCCTTTGCAGTCAAGCTGTGTCAGGAGGTGAGCTTCTCGGAAATTTATCTACAGATTTTTTGGCTGCTCCTACCCCTCTCATTTTGTTCAGCAGGCAGACATCAAATTACAGTGGGGATGCTACAAGTCAGTCACTTGAATTACTTGATAATAGCATTTCAAGGTGATAAAGGAGAACAGTATGGAAAAATACAGGGTGCAACTTACTTTTAAGGGACCACACTCCACAATGTTCTATTCAACTGAACCACAGTATGTGATCATCTCAGCATAATTGTTTGAAAATATACTTTTAAGCTGACCAAAAGCTTCTTAGTAGCCCTTTATTGAATTAAGGTCACAGGGCATTAGTCAACAAGTAAAGGGTGTTTCTTAGTAGGGCTGTTGATTCATCTTAGGGTGAATACTATCTTAAATAGACAGTATTGCCTACACTAAATATCAGGGTAAAAAATCATGAGGTTTCCTTAATTCATGAGATTTATTTTTTTAAATAATAACTGTTGGGTTCATAGTTTTCTGGCTTTTAGCCTTTAGGGTACGCTCAAGTCACACTTCCAAGCTTTTCTCTGCAACCATGGTGACTGGAAGCATAGGGTTCAAGAGCTGGGGCTATGTCAGAAACACCAAATACGGGGAGAACGGTAATAAAATCACAAGAGTTAGCAACACAGTGTTAATTTCACACTCTGTAGGAGATCTCTAGGCAGTTTCTCGCAGGAACTCTTATTAGTGCAGTGTTCAGGAATGGCAAATGATTAATGACATGATCGCTGAGATGCTGATAGATTAGACTGATAGTAGCATGCCCTACTCTCTCAAAGTAAGGCAGGCACATTTGGACAAGAAACAGAATATTTAGCTGCCCTATCCTAGGACAAGTAAAAAACAGTAGATTTTGTAGTCTGAAAAGCAAGGCAATCTTGTCTTTTGCCATTGTATGACTTGCTGGGGGCCATTTTGTTTGGGATACAGTACACTTTTGCCAATGCTGTGATGTGAAAAATCAAGACACAGACAGAAAAAGGACTAAAAGTTAGCAGATTATATTTTAATCCTCTATTTTTTTGTCTATCCGTTTACTGATTTATTTACTGACTGCTTCAGGAAAGCACCCCACTGCTCCATACTTCATGTGTGTCTGCATGCATATTTCAGGTTAAAATTCTACATGGAATGTCAAAAAAAAAAAAAAAAGTTAAAACAACACAAAAATATTGTGGTGAGTGTCCCTTTTCCCTGACAGGAGAGATGCTTTTCCTGACATTCTCTCCAATATTTTCTTCACAACCTGCCACGTCCTAAATGTAAGACAGACTGTCTGACAGAGACCCAAAATGACACATTAATTGTCCATGCAGGAAATTTAAAATCCTGTGGGACCTATTCCTTTAGTGTAAATAACTCTACATGCCGTTAGTGTAAATAATTATTTCTGTAATCTCAGTTTCATAGGTTTCAAGATAAGAAAGAACCATTGTGATGATCTAGTTCGACCTGTATAACACAGGCTATAGAACGTCCCCAAAATAATTCCTAGAGCCTGTTCTCTCTGTCAGGTGACATGGTAAATAAGAAGTGGGCAGCATTATCTCCCATAAATGTAAACAAACTTGTTTGTCTGAGCAATTGGCTGAACAAGAAGTAGGACTGAGTGGACTTGTTGGTGCTAAAGTTTTACATTGCTTTGTTTTTGAGTGCAGTTATGTAACAAAAAAAATCTACATTTGTAAGTTGCACTTTCACAATAGAGATTGCACTACAGTACTTGTATGAACTGAATTGAAAAGTGCTATTTTTACAGTGCAAATCATAGAATCATAGAATATCAGGGTTGGAAGGGACCCCAGAAGGTCATCTAGTCCAACCCCCTGCTCGAAGCAGGACCAATTCCCAGTTAAATCATCCCAGCCAGGGCTTTGTCAAGCCTGACCTTAAAAACCTCTAAGGAAGGAGATTCTACCACCTCCCTAGGTAACGCATTCCAGTGTTTCACCACCCTCTTAGTGAAAAAGTTTTTCCTAATATCCAATCTAAACCTCCCCCACTGCAACTTGAGACCATTACTCCTCGTTCTGTCATCTGCTACCATTGTATTCAAAAATGATAATATAAAGTGAGCACTGTACACTTTGTATTCTGTTGTAATTAAAATCAATATATTTGAAAATGAAGAAAAGCATCCACAGATATTTAATAAATTTCAATTAGTATTCTATTGTTTAACAGTGCAATTACAACTGCGATTAATTGTGATTCATTTTTTTTAATTGGGATTAATTTTTTTGAGTTAATCGTGTTAAGTGCAACTAATCGACAGCCCTACTTCTTAATAATTCTTAATTAATTTAGTTCCATATCAATCACTCCATTATCTTGTGGATCAGTGTCAGCTGACAGGCCTATAATTACGTGGGTCATCTCATTTACCCTTTTTTATAAATTGGCATATCATTAGCTTTCTTCCAATTTTCTGGAAGTTCTTCCGTGCTCCAAGATGTATTGAAAAATTAGCGTTAACAGTACAGCAGGCTCTTCTGTGGGTTCTTTTGAAGCTTTTGGCTGGAAGTTATCTGGACCTTCTGATTTAAAAATGTCTAACTTTAGTAGTTTCTGTTTAACATCCTCCAGAGGCACTAGTGGAATGGAAAGAGTATTATCACCATATGACGAGACTATATCGTCTGTTTTTTCCCAACTACAGACAGAAATATTTATTGAACACTTCTGCCTTTTCTAAAATATTAGTGATAATTCTACTGTTTCGATCTACTAATCGACAAATACCATTGTCAAGATACTTTTTGTTCCTAATATAGTTTTAAAAAACACCTTATTGTCTTTGACTACTGACCATAATTTCTTCCTTTTGTCTCTTTGCTTCCTTTTTCAATTTTCCAAACTTCTGATTTATATTAATTACTATCAACTTCTCCTTTCTTCTATTTGTTATATATTATTTTTATAGCTGCCTTCACTTCCCCTCTAAACCAGATCTGTTTTTTAACCAGCACAGCCTTCTTCAGTTGTGGGATTGTGGGTTTTTTGGGGCATCTGGTAAGGTGTTCTTAAATGATTCACAATTATCATTCTAATTTTTCTGATTAAATTCTTCCTCTCAGCTGAGTTGGCTCATAACTATTTTCAGCTTTGTGAAATTGCCCCTGTTAAAGTACCACACACATAACTTTCTCTCTCTCTATATATATATAACTCATCTGAACTTTATTCTGTGTGCACATTACCAATGTGATCCAGCCATGATCACTTAGACCTAAGCTACCATTAATCTTTAGTTCTGTGATCAGTTCCTCTTTTTCTGTTAGGACATGGTTGAATAAATTATTCTTCCATGTTGGCTGCCAGATTTCTTGAGCTAGGAAATTTGCCATCTATCATGTTTAGAAATTCCAAGGATGTTTTAGTACTGGCAGCATGACACCACTAGCATATGTTACTCAGAATGAAATCCCCCATGATCACACAGTTTTTTCTCTGCTACATTTGTAGGTAGGTACATAAGGAAGTGACCATCCTGTTCCCTAGTTTGATTTGGTATTCTGTAGCAGACACCAGCTAATACTCCATCTTGTGCTTTATCTCTTTGGACATTGATCCATAAGTATTCAAGATCATTTTCTCCCCAGTTATCAGAGACTTGAAAACAGATAATAGCATTTTTAACATAGGGTCGAGTGGGCAGTGACACTGTCTGAATAGGTTATTACTATTGATTTTAACATTCCAATCGTGCAGATCGTCCCACCAGGCTTCAGTAATACCAACTAGATAGAATTTATGCTCATAAATGAGCAATTCGAATGTCATGATTCTTTATTTGAGAAATAAATAACTATTAACCAATAGATAGAAGTACACCAAAGTTGTGTGGAACACAGGGGACTTTGGGATTACAGTGGGTCATGTCTAGAGTTTGTACAAAAATGGAGCTTTTTTTCCCCCACAATTTTTTAAAAAAGAACAGCAGACACTTTCCACAGAAATTTTATTTAGTCAAAACCTCAATTTTCAGGCTACATCAAGTTTTGACTAAAAAATTTTGACCAGCCTTAGAGATGTTCTCCAAAATGGGGGTACACTTGAGAGGTATGTTTTTCACCACCGTTTTGGAGCCCTGCCATGGATTTTCCCACAGGAGAGATCTACCTGGTCCTCAGGTAAATACCAGAATTACAATTTGGCCAGGACATTGAAATGAACACTCCTCCTCTGGTGCCATGGGATCTTTAGAAACCTCTTCACCTGCGAGACCATATTGGGAATACTTAGAGATGATAATGATGGCCTCTCCCTCTGACTGAGAAGGGTGAAGATAGCAATGAAAGCAGGGCTTAAATTCAGCGGGAGCCATCTGTAGTGGAGCTCTGGTAAATATTTTGAAATT
The DNA here is from genome assembly GCF_965140295.1 of Lepidochelys olivacea. Classification (NCBI taxonomy): domain Eukaryota; kingdom Metazoa; phylum Chordata; order Testudines; family Cheloniidae; genus Lepidochelys; species Lepidochelys olivacea. Next base: position 16,823,420 of record NC_140412.1, read on the forward strand.
CCCTGGAGCCCCAGCACCTCCCATGGGGCAGAAGCCCCAAGCCCCGATGCACACCATGGGGCTAAAACCCCGGCACGTCCTACGGGGCGGAAGCCCAGAGCCCCAGCACGTTCTGTAGGGCTGAAGCCTTGAGCCCCGGAGCTCTGGGAAATAGTCTTTGGGAATTTAATCCCTGAACAAAGGAATTCTATATAAAGACTCCATACACTGTTCTTGACTCCATCTCATCTTCCATTGTCTGTAGTCCAAGGACTTTGGACTATGCCACTTGTGAATGGTTTCTGCTAGGTCTCAAAACCCTCTGTTGCTCATGTTTTATACTGTATGGCATTTTTTATAAGTAGGAATATGCTGTTTAAAATTGTATTAAGTTACTATTCTCTGTTTTGCAATCAAGAGAAATGATCGTGCAAAGAGGTTTAATTAAAAAGATGAAAATACAGTAAATGATTTAGTTTTTTATTTTTAAAGTTCAGTTGAAGGTGTGAGGGCCTGGAGATGGTTACATTAAAAGAATAAAATGCTCCAGCATTATCAGATTCTTAAAGGACTGACTTGCAAAAGCTGAATGCAGAGGAAAGATTACTTCTCCTTCCCATTTCCTACATTTCGCTGAGGAGCTGACACAACTAAATGTTTTACTGGTGATTGCTGTAGTAGGCGGATGCAGACGGGATTGGAAAATGTAGACAGCTGTGACCAAAGATACTCACCATGAAGCTGTAAGTGGATTCCCTCTTGCTGGTTAAGGCTGCTGGAGCAGTCCCATGGTATCCTCTGACCTTGAGGTATATGCAGGATGGTAAGTGTTCCAGTCATGTTGGGCTGGTAGAATGGCCCAGTGGTGGCCATTCAAGACTGCCATAGCTTAGAGCTACCCCAGGGCTGTTCTAAGTTACAAGGGAATTTGGAAAGCAGAATTCAGAAGGTGGAAAAGTGACTTGAAGAGAGCATAAACTCACCACCACCTGGAGTGGGTGGAAGGATAGCTCAGTGGTTTGAGCATTAGCCTGCTAAACCCAGGGTTGTGAGTTCAATCCTTGAGGGGGCCATTTAGGATCTGGGGCAAAAATTGGGGATCTGTCCTGCTTTGAGCAGGGGGTTGGACTAGATGACCTCCTGAGGTCCCTTCCAACCCTGATATTCTATGATTCTGTGCCTTCTGAGCTATACTTCTTGGCATACACAGTTCAGATCTGCAGCCAAAGAATGTAGGTACTTTGCCTCCAATCTGGGGAACAGATTTTTTCTCAATCTCACTAGGCACAATTTTTTACATTCTCTCTTCAAATGGGCCCTTTTTCTGACCTGTATGCAGAAAAATGTGGCAAAACTTCCACTTATTTGAATGGGAGCAACAGAACTGGACCCTTCACCTCTCTGAGCCTCAGATTTCCCATATGCAAAAGAGGGGTAATAACTTGCCTACAACATGAGAGTAGGGAGATAAAGTTAGACTTGCAAACCAATGAGATTTAACTATTAAACTTTCAAAAAAATTAAAACCCTTTAAAATATATTTAAAATTGATGGGTCTTCAGTTTGCAACTGCAGTCGCTGAACCACTCCACCCACAAACACTCAGCAATGTCCCAGCAAATTTCTCTTCCCTTTAGTTCCCAAAGATCAGATACCATGGCAGTTGAGTGGTATGGGAGCTAGGTCCTTGATATCTTTGTACACCAACCGTTGCTAATTTCCACAATTGGTTCTTTTAGGAACTAAATACAAAATGAGAGTCCTGTGCTAGCCCTCATCAAACTTCAGGGAACTGTAGGAACATGTTCCTTTAAAAGTGTAAAGACTGAGATATGTAGGGGTTGTTTGGACATCAGTGTTTTATGTCAGCCCGGTATTTATTGCACTATTTCTGTTTTTATCTCTCACGGTTAAGCCTACTTTTTCCATCCCACTTTATCCTTCTGGCTTTGCTAAATAACATAACTGGTCTAGTCTAGCTTGTCTCCCACCGGAATCTTACAGTTAATTGCTTCTGATAAACAGTGCATAATCTCCTCTCCTCCTACTTGTGAAGAAGTTATTCTTGAACCAAGCTGTGTGGACCAAATTTTGGCCATCAGCCAGAATTTAGTCTCTGCCTTTTATGATGTGAGAGCTTATGAGTAAACATTGAGAACTTCCTTTTCATTGACTGTAGCTTGACACCCAGGAAGCATTTATAACCTCAGAGCAGTGACTGAAAAACAGCACCTGATAAACTCCCCTAGAGATAAATCCAGCATGGTTTCTTCTGTCCATTAATGGATTATTGACTGAAGTAGGCCAGAATCACCATTTGATAATTTTGCTGTGTTTGTGAAAGCTCAGCTTTGATGTGTTGTTTGACCTACATTCCTAACCTGGGAAATCAATTTATGAAAGCCATTCAAAGTCAGTTTTGTCTAGTGCATGTTAAGAGTTTTCCCTGTGGATTTTCATCATGCGGTTGATTAACTTATTATTATAACATGTTATGGGCAGCGCTGAGATCACTTTTTAATTTATTTCTTATGGCCTATTTTCCCCTTTCTTTATTCCAGTAAATCTTTCTCCATTAGCTCTTCTTTAGATTCATAGATGCTAGAGATTGGAAAGATGTATTAGGTCATCTAGGACAAGCTTTGTCATTACCAGAACTTCTGTGTAAGTGACGGATGGAGGTATCCACACCAAGGATGTGGTAGAGCATTCAACAGTGAAATCCCCTAAGAGTGCAAGGTTAATAAGACATCTGTCCATCTTCTACAGGGTTTTTTTGTTTTGTGTCTCTCTCTTGGAGTCAGTCACCAGATGAAAATTCATCCCAGCCTATACTTCAACCATATTGTGCTCCTGAGCTGTCAAAGTGAGTTGAGCAGCATGCATTTAAAGTGTGGTTATAATAAGAAAAAGATCTCTGTAAAAAATAGTAGTGACTTGCTCATTTGATCTGATTCTTGTGCATGATTCAGATGCATTTCTTGACTGCCACACACAAGTTTTCACTCTTGTAGAGCTAATGCACATATGGATGAGTGAGCTGGTTTCTATTCTGCCTTGTGTTATAATCAACAGAATCTCAGGGTTGGAAGGGACCCCAGGAGGTCATCTAGTCTAACCCCCTACTCAAAGTAGGACCAATCACCAATTTTTGCCCCAGATCCCTAAATGGCCCCCTCAAGGATTGAACTCACAAGCCTGGGTTTATCAGGCCAATGCTCAAACCACTGAGCTATCCCTCCCCCCAAAGGCCCAGCTAAGGTAGAATGGTCCAGCTAAATTCTGATTGCAAATATCTTTTTTGTTCCTGGTGAGGGGGGCAAGAGGCCCCAACGTTACAACTTGTCTTTCAGGTCTCAGGTTACCTTTGCAAGGCTGGCACTTTTGCAGGGAAGGAATCTTTTAACTTGTAAATTGAGCCAATTTATGCTGGTGTTTCCTTGCCTCTCCTTCTCTCCCTCGTTCATCTGTCTGTTCATCTGTCTAATCCAGACATTGTTATAGTGTAGGCCACTTTTTAATAGGCTGTCTCCTATGTTAACCCTTCCACTCAGAATTGCATGGACCACCTCCCTAATGCAACTGCATAACATACGTATGCTAGCCACAACAGTTGTTTATGTGGAGATAGAATAATAGGGTATTATTGAATTCAATTTTAGATGACTTTGATGTGATGTAACTCCTGGAAATTAGGAGGAGCCAGCACCATGCAGCTCTGTGCTTTTTTGTGAATCACCAGTAAATGCTCTGTGGACCACTGGTGGCCCTCAAACGATCGTTTGGGGAACCACTGATCTAATCTAACTTATTTACCTGGCGTCCATCGCAGTGGATATGGACTGCTCCTGCTCCCATTGAAATCAATGATAAAACTTCCACTGACTACAAGAGAAGCTGAATCTGGCTCTAAATTGAAATTTCAAGTCAAGATTGTTAAACATTATATACTACAGTTCATAGGAGGGGCTAATATTGAATGGGAAGCTCATAGTTTTGAAAAAGCTGTGTTTTTCTGAGACTTAGCAAAACTCTAGCAATATAGGGTACACGATTTGTGTTATCAGTGTGTGAATACTAGTACATTATTATTCTTACTTCCCTTAGCTCTTTTATCTTCAAAGCACTTTAGCATCATTGAGTAATTACTCCTTGTAAGGTTTCAGAGTAACAGCCGTGTTAGTCTGTATTCGCAAAAAGAAAAGGAGTACTTGTGGCACCTTAGAGACTAACCAATTTATTTGAGCATGAGCTTTCGTGAGCTACAGCTCACTTCAACCGATGAAGTGAGCTGTAGCTCACGAAAGCTCATGCTCAAATAAATTGGTTAGTCTCTAAGGTGCCACAAGTACTCCTTTTCTTTTTACTCCTTGTAACACTCCTGTGAAGTAAATACAGTTGCATCCTCTTAATTGGGGCACCATAATTTGATCCCAAAGAAGCGTTACTTCTAATTAAGCTACTTTTTTAAAATAGAAAAAAATCCAAAATGATGCAAAATGAAATAAAATACTGCACTGAATAAATACGCAAAAATAACAACAGTATTTGCTGTCCCTTCATCTGAGCTTTATTTAGAAACTTCTGACTAGACAAGAGTTCTGAATTTCATACTTATGATCCATCTGGTTAAGCATCACTTATCTCCTTGGCACAGGCTAACTGCTAACTGGGTTTCAGTGAGGGCTAGCCCTATGAGTAACTACCCAGGCTTCTGGGTAGGTTGTACAACCCCCACTGAAATGTGCACTGCTCCAGCTGCACTGCTCCAATACCCAAACGAGCTATATTAAAGCTAGCTCGGGTATATCTGCATGAGCTACAGTCACACCCTGGGATTGCATTGTAGACATACCCACTGTTCCCTGGGGGAGATCCCAATAAAGGGCCAGACGTGGCCTGTCCGACAGGCTGGAACAAGAGAGGAGAGGGGGCATTTGGCACCCTCATAGTCCCTTGTTCTGACTTCCATATTCCAGCTTCCTATGTACATGGGGAAGCACGCTCTGCCGAGCTCCTACACTCCCCTTCATGCAGGCGGGGGGAGGGGCAAGAGCAGAGTCTGGATTCCACCCTCCTCTAGCATGCGTGGTGGCACAGTGACCCCAGCCGGCTGGGGAACATATTCTGTGACACGTCAGAGTTGACTCTTTCCTCGGAGCAGCAGGGAGCCAAGGAGGAAGACTGACTCCTTGAGTTAAATCAGTCTCCCTACTGGGCTGCTCAACAATGTACCACAAACTGTCTGTCTAACCCAAAGAGATCCTCCAGATTACGGGCCAGGTTATGAATCTTATATCCATTGAGGTGAGCAGTAACTCCACACAGTAGTCCCCCTGATTTCTCCACATCCATTTGGTACCACTACGCTACTCACTCATGTAAGTAAGGGGTTTGCAATCAGGCTCTTAGGGTATGTCTACACTATGGAATAAGGTCGAATTTATAGAAGTCGGTTTTTTAGAAATCGGTTTTATATATTCGAGTGTGTGTGTCCCCACAGAAAATGCTCTAAGTGCATTAAGTGCATTAACTCGGCGGAGTGCTTCCACAGTACCGAGGCTAGAGTCAACTTCCGGAGCATTGCACTGTGGATAGCTATCCCACAGTTCCCGCAGTCTCCGCTGCCATTGGAATTCTGGGTTGAGATCCCAATGCCTGATGGGGCTAAAACATTGTCGCGGGTGGTTCTGGGTACATATCGTCAGGCCCCCATTCCCTCCCTCCCTCTGTGAAAGCAAGGGCAGACAATCGTTTCGTGCCTTTTTTCCTGAGTTACCTGTGCAGACGCCATACCACGGCAAGCATGGAGCCCGCTCAGGTAACTGTCACCCTATGTCTCCTGGGTGCTGGCAGACGCGGTACGGCATTGCTACACAGTAGCAGCAACCCCTTGCCTTGTGGCAGCAGACGGTACAGTACGACTGGTAGCCGTCATCGTCATGTCCGAGGCGCTCCTGGCCACGTCGGCTGGGAGCGCCTGGACAGACATGGGCGCAGGGACTAAATTTGGAGTGACTTGACCAGGTCATTCTCTTTAGTCCTGCAGTCAGTCCTATTGAACTGTCTTATGGTGAGCGGGCAGGCGATACGGATTGCTAGCAGTCGTACTGTACCATCTTCTGCCTGGCAGGCAAGAGATGAGGATTGCTAGCAGTCGTACTGTACCATCTTCTGCCGAGCAGCCATGAGATGTGGATGGCATGCAGTCCTTCTGCACCGTCTGCTGCCAGCCAAAGATGTAAAAGATAGATGGAGTGGATCAAAACAAGAAATAGACCAGATTTGTTTTGTACTCATTTGCCTCCTCCCCTGTCTAGGGGACTCATTCCTCTAGGTCACACTGCAGTCACTCACAGAGAAGGTGCAGCGAGGTAAATCTAGCCAGGTATCAATCAGAGGCCAGGCTAACCTTCTTGTTCCAATAAGAACGATAACTTAGGTGCACCATTTCTTATCGGAACCCTCCGTGAAGTCCTGCCTGAAATACTCCTTGATGTAAAGACACCCCCTTTGTTGATTTTAGCTCCCTGAAGCCAACCCTGTAAGCCATGTCGTCAGTCGCCCCTCCCTCCGTCAGAGCAACGGCAGACAATCGTTCCACGCCTTTTTTCTGTGCGGACGCCATATCAAGGCAAGCATGGAGGCCGCTCAGCTCACTTTGGCAATTAGGAGCACATTAAACACCACACGCATTATCCAGCAGTATATGCAGCACCAGAACCTGGCAAAGTGTTACCGGGCGAGGAGGCGACGTCAGAGCGGTCACGTGAGTGATCAGGACATGGATACAGATTTCTCTGAAAGCATGGGCCCTGCCAATGCATGCATCATGGTACTAATGGGGCAGGTTCATGCTGTGGAATGCCGATTCTGGGCTCGGAAACAAGCACAGACTGGTGGGACCGCATAGTGTTGCAGGTCTGGGACGATTCCCAGTGGCTGCGAAACTTTCGCATGCATAAGGGCACTTTCATGGAACTTTGTGACTTGCTTTCCCCTGCCCTGAGGCACATGAATACCAAGATGAGAGCAGCCCTCACAGTTGAGAAGCGAGTGGCGATAGCCCTGTGGAAGCTTGCAATGCCAGACAGCTACCGGTCAGTTGGGAATCAATTTGGGGTGGGCAAATCTACTGTTGGGGCTGCTGTGATGCAAGTAGCCCACGCAATCAAAGATCTGCTGATATCAAGGGTAGTGACCCTGGGAAATGTGCAGGTCATAGTGGATGGCTTTGCTGCAATGGGATTCCCTAACTGTGGTGGGGCCATAGACGGAACCCATATCCCTATCTTGGCACCGGAGCACCAAGCTGCCGAGTACATAAACCGCAAGGGGTACTTTTCGATAGTGCTGCAAGCTCTGGTGGATCACAAGGGACGTTTCACCAACATCAACGTGGGATGGCCGGGAAAGATTCATGACGCTCGCATCTTCAGGAACTCTGGTCTGTTTCAAAAGCTGCAGGAAGGGACTTTATTCCCAGACCAGAAAGTAACTGTTGGGGATGTTGAAATGCCTATATGTATCCTTGGGGACCCAGCCAACCCCTTAATGCCATGGCTCATGAAGCCGTACACAGGCAGTCTGGACAGTAGTCAGGAGCTGTTCAACTACAGGCTGAGCAAGTGCAGAATGGTGGTAGAATGTGCATTTGGACGTTTAAAGGCGCGCTGGCGCAGTTTACTGACTCGCTTAGACCTCAGCGAAACCAATATTCCCACTGTTATTACTGCTTGCTGTGTGCTCCACAATATCTGTGAGAGTAAGGGGGAGACGTTTATGGCGGGGTGGGAGGCTGAGGCAAATCGCCTAGCTGCTGGTTACGCGCAGCCAGACACCAGGGCAGTTAGAAGAGCACAGGAGGGCGCGGTACGCATCAGAGAAGCTTTGAAAACCAGTTTCATGACTGGCCAGGCTACGGTGTGAAAGTTCTGTTTGTTTCTCCTTGATGAAACCCCCTGCCCCTTGGTTCACTCTACTTCCCTGTAAGCTAACCACCCTCCCCTCCTCCCTTCAGTCACCGCTTGCAGAGGCAATAAAGTCATTGTTGCTTCACATTCATGCATTCTTTATTCATTCATCACACAAATAGGGGGATGACTACCAAGGTAGCCCAGGAGGGGTGGTGGAGGAGGGAAGGAAAATGCCACACAGCACTTTAAGCACAGCACTTTAAAAGTTTACAACTTTAAAATTTATTGAATGACAGCCTTCTTTTTTTTGGGCAATCCTCTGTGGTGGAGTGGCTGATTGGCCGGAGGCCCCCCACCGCGTTCTTGGGCGTCTGGGTGTGGAGGCTATGGAACTTGGGGAGGAGGGCGGTTGGTTACAGAGGGGCTGCAGTGGCAGTCTGTGCTCCAGCTGCCTTTGCTACAGCTCAACCATACACTGGAGCATACTGGTTTGGTCCTGCAGCAGCCTCAGCATTGAATCCTGCCTCCTCTCATCACGCTGCCGCCACATTTGAGCTTCAGCCCTGTCTTCAGCCCGCCACCTCTCCTCCCGGTCATTTTGTGCTTTCCTGCACTCTGACATTATTTGCCTCCACGCATTCGTCTGCTCTGTCAGTGTGGGAGGACAGCATGAGCTCGGAGAACATTTCATCTCGAGTGCTTTTTTTTTCTTTCTAAGCTTCACTAGCCTCTGGGAAGGAGAAGATCCTGTGATCATTGAAACACATGCAGTTGGTGGAGAAAAAAAAAGGGACAGCGGTATTTAAAAAGACACATTTTATAAAACAGTGGCTACACTCTTTCAGGGTAAACCTTGCTGTTAACATTACATGCATAGCACATGTACTTTCGTTACAAGGTCGCATTTTGCCTCCTCCCACCGCGTGACTACCCCCTCAACCTTCCCCCCTCCCTGTGGCTAACAGCGGGGAACATTTCTGTTTAGCCACAGGCAAACAGCCCAGCGGGAATGGGCTCCTCTGAGTGTCCCCTGAAGAAAAGCACTCTATTTCAACCAGTTGACCATGAATTATATCTCACTCTCCCGAGGATAACACAGAGAGATAAAGAACGGATGTTGTTTGAATGCCAGCAAACATACACTGCAATGCTTTGTTGTACAATGATTCCCGAGTACGTGTTACTGGCCTGGAGTGGTAAAGTGTCCTACAATGAAGGACGCGATAAGGCTGCCCTCCCCAGAAACCTTTTGCAAAGGCTTTAGGACTACATCTAGGAGAACCGCGAATGCCAGGGCAAAATAATCCTTTCACATGCTTGCTTTTAAACCGTGTATAGTATTTTAAAAGGTACACTCACCAGAGGTCCCTTCTCCACCTGCTGGGTCCAGAAGGCAGCCTTGGGTGGGTTTGGGGGGTACTGGCTCCAGGTCCAGGGTGAGAAACAGTTCCTGGCTGTCGGGAAAACCGGTTTCTCCGCTTGCTTGCTGTGAGCTATCTACAACCTCATCATCATCATCATCTTCTTCGTCCCCAAAACCTGCTTCCATATTGCCTCCATCTCCATTGAAGGAGTCAAACAACACGGCTAGGGTAGTGGTGGCTGAACCCCCTAAAATGGCATGCAGCTCATCATAGAAGCGGCATGTTTGGGGCTCTGACCCAGAGCGGCCGTTCGCCTCTCTGGTTTTCTGGTAGGCTTGCCTCAGCTCCTTCAGTTTCATGCGGCACTGCGTCGGGTCCCTGTTATGGTCTCTGTCCTTCATGCCCTGGGAGATTTTGACAAAGGTTTTGGCATTTCGAAAACTGGAACGGAGTTCTGATAGCACGGATTCCTCTCCCCAAACAGCGATCAGATCCCGTACCTCCCGTTCGGTCCATGCTGGAGCTCTTTTGCGATTCTGGGACTCCATCATGGTCACCTGTGCTGATGAGCTCTTCATGGTCACCTGCAGCTTGCCACGCTGGCCAAACAGGAAATGAGATTCAAAAGTTCGCGGTTCTTTTCCTGTCTACCTGGCCAGTGCATCTGAGTTGAGAGTGCTGTCCAGAGCGGTCATAATGGAGCACTCTGGGATAGCTCCCGGAGGCCAATACCATCGAATTGTGTCCACAGTACCCCAAATTCGAGCCGGCAAGGTCGATTTAAGCGCTAATCCACTTGTCAGGGGTGGAGTAAGGAAATCGATTTTAAGAGCTCTTTAAGTCGAAATAAAGGTGTCATAAATATAAAGGGAAGGGTAAACCCCTTTGAAATCCCTCCTGGCCAGGGGAAAGCTCCTCTCACCTGTAAAGGGTTAAGAAGCTAAAGGTAACCTCGCTGGCACCTGACCAAAATGACCAATGAGGAGACAAGATACTTTCAAAAGCTGGGAGGAGGGAGAGAAACAAAGGGTCGGTGTGTCTGTCTATAGTCTGTCTATATGCTGGTCTTTACCGGGGATAGACCAGGAATGGAGTCTTAGAACTTTTGGTAAGTAATCTAGCTAGGTATGTGTTAGATTATGATTTCTTTAAATGGCTGAGAAAAGAATTGTGCTGAATAGAATAACTATTTCTGTCTGTGTATCTTTTTTTGTAACTTAAGGTTTTGCCTAGAGGGGTTCTCTATGTTTTTGAATCTAATTACCCTGCAAGATATCTACCATCCTGATTTTACAGGGGGGATTTCTTTATTTCTATTTACTTCTATTTTTATTAAAAGTCTTGTTGTAAGAAAACTGAATGCTTTTTCATTGTTCTCAGATCCAAGGATTTGGGTCTGTGGTCACCTATGCAAATTGGTGAGGCTTTTTATCCAACATTTCCCAGGAAAGGGGGGGTGCAAGTGTTGGGAGGATTGTTCATTGTTCTTAAGATCCAAGGGTCTGGGTCTGTAGTCACCTAGGCAAATTGGTGAGGCTTTTTACCAAACCTTGTCCAGGAAGTGAGGTGCAAGGTTTTGGGAAGTATTTTGGGGGGAAGGACGCGTCCAAACAGCTCTTCCCCAGTAACCAGTATTAGTTTGGTGGTGGTAGCGGCCAGTCCAAGGACGAAGGGTGGAATATTTTGTACCTTGGGGAAGTTTTGACCTAAGCTGGTAAAGATAAGCTTAGGAGGTTTTTCATGCAGGTCCCCACATCTGTACCCTAGAGTTCAGAGTGGGGGAGGAACCTTGACAAAAGGGCTTCATTGTGTGGACGGGTGCAGGTTTACATCGATTTAACGCTGCTAAATTCGACCTAAAGTCCTAGTTTAGACCAGGGCTCAGTGAAGTGTTGATTATTAGTGTCTCTGTTCTACACATGGGAAACTGAAGCACAGACAGCAAGTGACTTGCCAAAACCTCAGAGAGAGTCAGAGCTAATCTCAGATCTAGGGTGACCCGACAGCAAGTGTGAAAAATCAGGATGGGGATGGGGGTGGGTGGGTAATAGGAGCCTATATAAGAAAAAGACCCAAAAATGGGGACTGTCCCTATAAAATCGGGACATCTGGTCACCCTAGTCAGATCAGGCTTAGAACTCATGCGTTCCTTGCTCAGATCACGAGAGCTCACTGTAAGAAAATGTATGACATAAACAAAGTCTAATAGATTAATTCAAAGGAGAAATTTCACAATAGGAAAGGCCGCTACACCCTCCATGTTGACTAGCTACCAGACTCATTGTGTTTTTCCTCTTTTCCATGCCAATGGAGATATTAGCATCTGTGAGTAATGAGTTGTTATACAGGGCTTACATCTCACATTTGGATTGTATCCAGTGTCATTAATACTTGAATGTTCCTCTCACTTTCTGCGTCTGGAGTCTGGTTTCAGGATGAAATAACTCACCAGGATACAAGTTGGTTTGTTTTTATGGAGTTAAAACCAACACAGTATAAAAAAGCCACCAGCCTATTCTATCTCTGATTCAGGTCTATGAGCCTGATCCAGTGTCCATTGGAGACATTGGGAGGCCAGTCATTGACTCCAATGGGTTTATCAGGCAGTGTGTAGGTTGGACATGAATGAACTGTGATATTATATGCATCCAGTATTATCTTCTTGGTGACATCATACTAATTAAAGCCTAGCCATACGAACAGATCACAACCAGCAAATAGCCATAAAACACAAACCTGTGGAATGGCACAAGGAGAAAGCACTCATAGAAGATAAAAGTGTTTTATGGGAACATGGTTAATATTTAGATTTATCTAGTGCATAAATCTGAAAGGCATAAAATGTCAGGTCGTTACAGAGCACTGAATCATACCATCTCTCGGGGAGCGGAGACATCCAGGTGCACCTGTCTGCTCACGCTCACTCTGACTCAGAGAGAGACTAAAAACCTGATTTGACACCACAGCTATGGTTGGAGCTGTTCTCTCAGTTGAGCAGTTTGCCTGGGCCTTCCCTAGTTTCTGAGAGAGTCTCTCTTCTCTAGCTTTACCTCACACTATAGAACATGTTGGGGGTGTTTGCCTGTTGTCTTTGGGACTCTTTAAAACTATGCATCTAGAACCTCCTTAGCATTCTAACTATAATCTTGATGCTTGAATATGCCCTTCAAATACTGGCTTTGGCCCAGCAGATTGCTTCATTTATCTTCTTTATTTATTATCTCTACATTTCTCCCACCCTGCTAAATTCTACACAGGCCTCCTTCAATGTAACACACCCCCTAAATATTCAATTCCTGTCACGTTTCCTATTTATTGGCATGCTTAGTTACAGCACTGCTAGCATCTTAGTAACACCAGGAAGCAGAAAACATACTCTGAAACCTTAGTCTGATAAAACCATTCTGCATTTGTATACTTGACTGTGACCTTGATGCAAATCACTGTGATTTTGGATGTGTTCAGTGTATCAGCAACATCTACAGCAAAGGGAAAGAAACATCACGAAGAAGCTGTCTCCACAAAGACAAATGGAAATACACAATAGTGCTGTAAAACATTGCATTCAGGGGTGCAAAATACCCCTTTTCTCCCACACACACTTCCTTTTTCCTTCACCAGATATTTATTAGTAACATTTACACTTTTATTAGCAAAATTCAAGTACAGAAAAGGCCAGTGCATCTGGATGACTTTGGAAAATGTTCTCCTCTGGCCAGAAATTTACCCCAGACTTTATGATTCTGACACACTGGATGACACTTTCCAATGCTGATGGGTCAGCTGAGCCCCTAGGGTAGTCACTTGGGAGAAGACAGTGCAGAATGATCATTTGCACACTTACTGTGCAAATCTTGGAAATATGTGTGTGCAAAGCTGGTGGGTTACTCCTGTGCTTTACTGGGGTTGCCTGGAAATAACCATGAGCAAAATTTTGCTCTGTAGGTGTGATTTTTAAGAAGAATATTTTGAAAATTTAACTTCTAACAACGGTTGGTTGGAGATGTGTTTTATTTACAGGTAGTCCATTGACTGATGTTTGGCAACCCAGTTTGTGGTCACCCTGATATCACCATGATCAGACACTGAGTAACAGGAACAAACATTCAGACAGCTCCAGGTGCTAGACAGCATGGTGAATCCAGACTGTCATCTCTCAGAAACAAGAGCTGAGTGTTTCTCTCCCTGTGAGGAGATTTCTAGCTTCTTCCACAGATAAAGATTTATTTAAATTAAGACTGTTCCCACAGGATGACAAATTAGATCTCTGTCAGCTTTCTCTGGTTGAGTTTTGGTTGATCTCATTTACTGAGGTTCTAGAATGTCAGTGACCAGGACGTGGGCAGTCACGCCTAGTTGTTGGAGCAGGAGTTAGGCCTAGTGGTTAGAGGAGTCGGTAACCAGGAATCAGAGCCCAGGATCAGAGCTGGAGTCAGAGGCCAGATACTAGAACCAAAGATCAGACCCAAAGTGAGGAATCTGAGCTGAGGGTGAGAACGGGGTTACCTGAAGTGAAGCAAGGTAGGGGCAGGACTGGGACATGGCAGAAGCAGGAGGGGCAGGTTTAAGGGTCAGCGCAGGGTCAGGAAACATGCAGCCTGGGGCCCAATGGTCATGTCACATTAAGCTTCTTTAAACATAATTTTAAAAAAACAAACATACATAAAACAAAACTCACAGGCTAAAAAAAAGTAGAATCTCACCCAAATTGTGTTAACTTGTGTATTTCCAATTATTGGAACATCGCATCACTTTTCTTTGGCAAATTGTTCTATGATGCTGTCCAGCTCCAACCTTGCTGTCTCATCTTTCTCAGTTGCAAGGAGAACAGGGTCTGCAACACTGTGAAATGCATGTAGTTTGTGACTCATCTTAATGTGCTCATTGCACATTCAGCAATAGCCATTCCAATTGGTCTGGTGAGACACAACATCATCAAGTGAACCTGACACTATGAAATTCAACTAGCTCTGGACTACAAGTGACAAACTGAATACCTCTGTGTCCTCTGTAAAAATAATACATCTGAAAGACACAATCTTGTGAACCAAGTCTAACAAATATGACTATTTTTGCATGAGTTTTTAAAGAACTTCCTCCTTTAACTCTTCTAAAGTTATATTTTGAAGTCGGCTAGGATGAAGGAAACCAAATAGAGTAGCTACCTCTTGAAATCTCTCACACTGAGATTTTAATTCCCTGATCATGTTTAAGTTTAAGACCTCAAAATATTTCCTTCTATGGTTATCCTTTGCTTCTAAAACAGAACCACATGCAAATTCATCGTCTATGTGGCATACACAACTCTTGTTGTGGCTTGGACAATTTACATTTTCAAAACGCTGTTCTGGGATTCTCTCATAATTTCCAGATCTGAGTTTGCTGTGCTCACTCACTGTGCTGTCAAATATCTTGAGAACTTGGAACAGGTCAATTTCCTTTGACTGAAGGATTCCATGTCTGGAACGATAGCTAAGATCCTGTGCCACCATAACAGATTGAGGTAGAACATTCAATCCATCAAGGACAGGTTGCTTTTTCCTCAAAGTATGTCCTCACTATGCCTGCATTGAACAACAGTTTAATCTTCCAGGCATTCAATTATACTCTGAAAATTTACTGTCATTGCCTCAGTGGCTTTCATTTGAGCTGCCCATCTAGTCTTGCAGAGTGCCTTTAGATGTAAAGGTCTCCTACGGCCTTCAGGAGCCTGTTCAATTTCATCCGCTGCATCGATCAAGTCAGTGTCTTCAGAGGCCTGAAGGGCATCATCCAGTTCCTCTTCTGCACTCTCTTGAGCAAGAGCAAATTCGAATGCGGGCAGCAGGAACCGGTGCACTGCTCTTCCGAGGCTCTGACTCCAGCTCTGTTGGTGGCAGCAGCAGTTCATGACTCTGGCTCCTGTGACAGCAGTTCTGGCTTTGGCGGGAACAGTGGTGATGGCTCTAGCAGCAGCAGCTCTGGTGCAGGGCCTGAGCCAGAGGGAGCAGATGGCACAGCTTGGAGCTGGGCGGGGGTACAGAGGCAGGGATGAGTGGGGGAGGATGGGGGGGGAGTGAGAGTTTATTTGAAAATGGGACATGTGGGGGGCCCACAATGAAAACCAGCAGCGGGACCATCTTTGTGTTCCTCAGCCACTGGCAGATGGGAGAGGGAGATGGGGGAGCCCAGACCAGGGGCAGCCAGGCTAATCTTGTTGACTGTTAAATCTGCCACTGATTCAGGCCGTGGTTCCTGACACACAAGAGCTGAAAGTGTTTCAGGCTTCAGTCTGTGAGCAGATCCCATCCCCCTTGGTTGGTAAAATCAGAGATGTTGGGTTCATTATTGGTGGATATTGTTTAATCAGTGCCTCTCTTTGACAATTCCAAGCCAGCTCATGTTCTAGAAACCACCTTTTGATGCCATTGATGGCATCAATTATCATGCTGTCTAACCTCCCTTTTCTGTGAGGATCAGCCCTCAGATGATCTGGAATCCCCAGTTTTCCCAAACCTTTTCGACCTGTTTTTAGAGAGGAGTGTGCCAGTGAGAATGCACTGGTCTTATTGAATGATGATCTCTCTTCAGCAATGGGTGAATATCCAGTATCTAGCCCACCATGTTTAGATCTGTCAGATACCTTTGCCAGCTAGGTGGTGGTCACACAACTGTGGACGCAAGGGTGGTGTTAAGCTATTGTTTATCTGTAGTGATGGCTTTCCAATGTCAGGTACAGCTTTGTGACCTCTTCTGCACAAAGTGACTGAGAAGTCACTAGGGGAAAGAGTGAGACCATTTGGACTACAGCGTCATCGGTGTATGGGTGGCAGGTCTTCACCCATTTTTTCTTGGGCGTGGATAGTGCAGTCTCTAAGAGTATGTCTACACTGCAATAAAACACCTATGGCTGGCCCATGCCAGCTGACTTGGGCTTGCGGGGGCTGGACTGTGGGGCTATAAAATTGCAGTGTGGACATTCGGGCTGAGGCTGGAGTGTGGAGTCTAGATCTCCAGGTCGAGCCTAATTCTATAGCCGTGCAGCCTGAGTCAGCTGATGCTGGCCAGCCATGTGTGTTGTACTACAGTGTGGATGTACCCTTAGCTTTCACCATGTGCCGCTGAGATGGTGTCTGGCATGCTGCTGAGCGGGGCCATCCCTCGGTATATGCAGAATACGCAGCTGCATAGGCCACCATGACATTTGGGGCACCAAATTGCCCCAAGTTTCATGGTGTCCTAGGCACCTGCGTGCTGCATACCTGGTAGCACCAGCTCCGGCGGCCAGCCCTATCCCCCAGCCGACCCCCCTGCGGGCTACGCCCACTGCAAGGGGCAGGGCCGTCCCTAGGGGGGTGTGGGGCCCGGGACAACTCCCTCCGCCCCACCTCTTAGTCTTCCTCCCTGGTCCGCCCCCATTCCACTTCTTCCCCCAGCGATGGACGCAGCCCAGAGGATTAGCAGGGGGCCTGCACTGGCAGCAGAGGTCGGGCCGGACCCCGCACTCACCGGCCGCGGCGGGAAGCGGAGCAACCCAACCCCAGCCTGCTCCACTCCGCCAGCTCCCAGCCGCATTGCTCCGCTTTCCGCTGCCGGTGAGTGCAGAGGGTGGTCCTTCCCCCTCCCCCAAGCAACACAGCTGGGGCTGGGGTGGGGGAAGCAGAGCGGGCTGGGGCCGGGTTGCTCCAATTCCCACCACCAGTGAGAGTGGGGGGGCGGTCCTTTCCCCAGCCCCGCCCCCACCCACCCACCCAGGTGACATGGCTGGGGCAGGGGGAGCGGAGCGGGCTGGGGCTGGGTCGTTCCACTTCCTGCTGCCAGAGCCAGGCCCCCCACTAATCCCCTGGGCCCCATGTGGGGCCCCCCAAAGTGCCCCCCACAGCTCCTGCCTCTGTGGCCCCGCAGGCCTTGAGCACAGCCCAGACCCTCCACAGGGGCGGGGGGAGGTAGAGGGGAGAGCAGGTGCTCGGGCTGCTTAGGGCACCATAATTGGTAGGGACGGCCCTGCTGCTGAGGCTTCCCTGCCAGGCCCTGCCCCAACTTCCCAACTACCCCTAGAGTGGGGGAGCGTCACAAAGCCGAGGGGAAAGCAGCATAAGCTCTGTGTTATCTTTCGCTGCTTAGGAACCCTTTCCTCGCAGGAGACTGACATGCCTGTTGTCTGAGAGAAGGCAGTTTGCTGTCGTGCTGTCAGATGTAATATGCACTGTGCTATATGTGGCTCCATGTACTGTGCTAGCAAACAAATCCTTTTGGCTAGGAGATATGGTGCATTTAAAGATACTGGGCTCAATTTGGCTCTGTTATACTGGGTGTATCTGAGTTGGTCCTGATTTACCCCCCATGTAACTGAGAGCAGCACCAATCCCCTAATCTGCATTTGTTTCATATATTTTCTCTCTCTAGTCTAACTTGATGTTAAAAGCCTAATTTGCTTGAGGAAACCAAATGTGAGTGTTTCCCTTATGTAGGGGAAAACGGTCACTTTCAGAGGGAATGCTAACACTATCTTCTTGAGGAAGGCAGGCAGAAGCGAGGGGAATGACAGGGAGGCGATTTCTCTATGTTTAAAGCAGAGCTCTGGTCTCAATTTATTCTAGGTGCTGCAGAGGCAGCAGTACGTGTTACCTGGGCTTAGAGTGTGAAACAACCTGCAAGGAACAAGTAATGAGACAATATTAAATAATGTACAACAGAGGTGAACTTTTTTATTTTTAAAAAAGCCAGAGCGCATGCAGTAACCCTACTTAACTCCATCCCAGCACTGCTGATCTCCATTGCTCCAACACAAGTCATTCCGAGGTACGTTCACAACCAGCAAGGTGGAAAGAGTGTTTAGATGCCAATAAATCACATTAGGGATCTGAGACTAAACCCCATTTAATATCTTTAGCCCTCTTGTTATTTTTCTGTGTCTAGGAAAGGAAGCTTTACCTATTTGGCAACAGCCAGCAGAGTATGGATCCAATCTCCTCTAAGAGGATTTGTATCTCCAGTGCATTAGCATTCATTTTTAGCTGTTGTTGTGTCCCTCAGGAACCACAACTTTTCCTGTTTGTTTGGAAAATGCAAAGCACAGGTACTCCCCAGTACAAAAGCAACTCAACCTAAATCCGTGCTATTCCCCCAAAGCCTGTGTTACTAATTATAGCAAAAAGAAAAGGAGGACTTGTGGCTTAGAGACTAACAAATTTATCTGAGCATAAGCTTTCGTGAACTACAGCTCACTTCATCGGATGCATTCAGTGGAAAATATTTTCCACTTTATTTTCCACTGCATGCATCCGATGAAGTGGGCTGTAGCCCACGAAAGCTTATGCTCAGATAAATTGGTTAGTCTCTAAGGTGCCACAAGTCCTCCTTTTCTTTTTTGCAGATACAGACTAACACGACTGCTACTCTGAAATCTGTAATTATAGCAACTTAATTTGTTTATATGGAAATTAGTTAAGATCTAACTTAACTTCTTACTATTTAGGTCATTTTAGTTTAATTGAGTTTGGACAGCAGAACGTGATTGTGTATTACACAGTTTAATTTTGGTTTATAATCAGTTTCACTTTCCAGTTCCTGTGTTTGAGATTCCAGCAGTACAGGGGCATGTTCTGTATGGAGCAGATTTTCAGAAGAGCTATGCTCCCATTTAGACATGTGAACGAGAGCCAGATTTTCAAAAGGGCTCAGCACATATCACTTTCATTCTGACGCTTCATGGTAGATTTTCACGAGCTCAACTGACAACTTGTTGAGGTCTTCTGAAAAGCGTGTATGTGGGGAGAGGTGTGTGTGTGTGGGGGGGGGGGAGCCAGAACTCTTAATTGGCAGAATAATCATGAAAACATTCTTCTTGATGGTGTTAGAGGTTGTTATCTCTTTCTAAAAAAACAAAAGCTAAGGGCCAGATTGTGTCACTGGAAGCCTGATTTAAAACCCATTAAAGTCAATGGAGAGATCCCATGGGTATCAATGGGTGTAAATGTGCTAAACTGTATTCAACTGTTCAGCCACAAGGTAGCACCGTGTGTATAATACCTTATTTAAAGGAACCTCAGCCGTACCTGGCACAGCATTATAGGCATTTATGATGAATGCGTCTGGTGTGTGTAAGCAAGCTCTGTGACCAGCCCACATCTGGTAAAGGGACATGACAATGGACTTCAGGAATGGTCCCTCCCACTGTGCAGTGTAACAGCAGTCTGGGCTATCTTTTGGAAAACTGTAACCAGCTCTGCTGGTGCATCCAGTACACGGTGTGTCCTGCCAGTTGTTGGGGGAATGTGTGGGCCTGGGTCTCATCTCTTTCCCCATCCCCAAAAGGGATGTATGAAGAAGACCCTAAATGTTGATTTAAAATACCTGACAGTGTACCTTTTTAATAGGGAGGTTTTTTTAAACCCACTTTTACAGGAGTTTTTAATAAACATTGTAAATGGCTTAACAGGTCAACAGTTTTTTTTAATACCAGAAACTGCAATTCCCAGCACTTTTCAACACACCGGGGAAAGGCTTGAAATTCATTGCTAATAAAATATTTAAAAGCCTGATACCTAATCTTCTCCTGGAAACCTGACAGAGCAGCACACTGCAGCCCAAGGCTGCACTGTAGCTGGATTCTCAGGATATCAGAAGCAGATTCTCCAGTTTTTTACAGAACAAGGTTACTGCGTGTCTGTTGGAGGAGTTTTTGAACATTCTCAGAATCTCTTAGAGACTTTATAAGAATTCACCCCACATTAGGTTCACTCATCCCCCTTCCTGGGAAGAGGGAAACATAGAATAATCCAGGAGGTTCTGCCTCTCTTACCAGTACCTTAGTGAAGCAGAAGAGGAAACATCATGGATAGGACAGGGGGTCGAGCTTACAAAATCTCTGCATAGTTCAAGGATCTGTGAGGAAACTCAGGGAAAATCTTGGCTATCCACACTCAGACATGAGCATCAGACCTCCCTGTCCCAATCCCCCTTCAACCAGACTTTGAAAACCTAAGGAAATTATAACAGCTGGTTCTACTTCAACCACTGTTTTGTTGAGTGACTCAAAGATTTCTAATAGACTGGAGGGGCATGAGCAGAAGACAGGCTGGTTTGTCTTTATCAAAGTCTCATGAAGGGGTGTTTACAACTGTGTCTAATTATTTTTCAGTCCCATTTACCTGATACTAATCTTTAATTTCTCAGATCATCCCTCGTTCCTTTATTAAAGATAGCCACAGCGCTGGCTACTCAGTACAGCAGGGCAGCTCCGCTGCTGGGTTGTAAATTGTTCCATTGACTTCAATGGAGCTATGACAATTTACACCCTTTGGGGAATTTGCCCCAATGCTTGATTTTAATGTTCGACTGTGTATTTTGGGGCCCAGTTCCATTCCCACTGAAGCTAATCGGAGGTTTGCCACTGACTTCTCTGGCAGTAGGACTGGAGTTCAGGCACTTCATTACTAAGTTCCTGAAAGCTGGAGGAAGCTTATCAAGCACTTGCTATAGTGCCCTGTGACTCAGAAAAGGCAGGAGAACAAAGGCAGAGAAATCTGATTAGGAAAGGAAATAATGTCAGCAAGGAGAAAAAGTTGGTCTGGAGTTTGAGAGATTGCAGGTCGTTGTAGTTGTTCATCACTGCCACTAATAACTGCATGCTCTCTCTCTCTCTCTTACCTCCTCTCACTTCCCAGGGAATGGTGCGTAGCTCAGTGTCTGAAAATGAAGCCAAATAATAATGGCCATGGTAGGTGGTTATTGTCAATGCGCAGATTCAGATGCACGTGGTGCCCAGTTTATATTAATCAAGATGGGTTCTCGGCTTTCTGTAACTGACTTTTCTATTAAAAGCACAACATTTGGTGTTAATACAGGCAAGTGTGTCAAACATATGGGGCAGAGTGAAGGGCACAGCAAGATTCTGGGGCCAATGTCAAATCCTTACTAAGGACCTAGTTAGAAAACCCAGTAATACATGCAGTTTTGGACCCAGATTTGTAAGCCCTAGTTTCCTTTTTATTTCATCCTGAAATAGTCATTGAGATAGCTAAATACATAAATGATTGTCAGGAAACCTGTTAAAGATGTGCTGAAAGCAGGGTTTCAGATGTCTAAATATTCATAGCTATTTCTTCCCATAAAAATATGTATGTTACTTCCCCCGGTGTTAATGAGATTTGGGCCTTTGCAATCAAAGCAGCTTGTAGTATCCAGGGAGAGAGTGGAAATCAGTGCCTGATGTACCACCGAGACACACACGCACTTCAGCAGTTAGGCACAATCATCTCATCTGATGCATGACACAAGAAAAGGAAAAGATTGCAGGTGGCACCATACAGCCCTCTGCACAATGGACCAAAATGAAAGCAATGCATGGGTGATTCAGAGAACTGAAGCACTGGGAGAAAAGGAGGGCTGTGGGTAAAACACTGGCTTGGAAATTGGTACACCCTGGGTTCAAGTCCCAGCTTTGCTACAGACTTTCTGTGTGACCTTGGACAACTTACTTAAAATGTGTGTGCTTCAGTTTCCCCATCTGTAAAATGGGGAAAATAACACTTCCCAAATTCACTGACATTTCTGATGCTAAATTAATCGTAGTGGGGGTGGCAGTTTCTGTATTTTTAAAATATTTGTATAATTGTAGCACCTAGCGCCCCAGCCATGGTCCAGGACCCCATTGTGCAAGGCGCTGTACAAACAGAAAAAAAAGACAGTCCCTGCCCCAAAGAGCTTACAGTCTAAGTATAAGACAAGAGACAGCAAGTGGATACAGACAGAAGTAGGAACACAGAGAAGCAATGAGACGATCCTGGTTAGCATGACTGGCAGCAGTCTCAGCACACCAGCTGTGTAATTGTTGTCAAACTATTAGTAGGTATTATAGCAAACTAGAAGTTTAAGGAGGGATTTGTAGGAGGACAATGACGTGGCTTTCCAGGTGTTTGTGGACCTGCTCATATATGTGCAGTATAGTAGAAGGTGTGAGAGGGTGCTTGTTTGGAAATGTAATACGTGGGTAATGGAAGATGGCATCACTGTGCAGAAGTGGGAATCAATGTCTTGATAGTATATGAGAGACAACAGGTAGGATGGGGGTAGGCCAGGAAGGACCTTGAATGTGAAGAAAAGTAGTTTGTGTTTGATGTGATGGTGAAGGGAGAGCCAGTGGAGGGATGCAAAGAGAGGGGTGATGCTAAAATAGCAAGCAAGGCAAAATGATCTATGCACAAGTGTTTTGAATAGAGATATATGGAGCAAGATTGTGTTTGTCAAGGCCAGAGAAGAGGATGTTGCAGCAGCTGAGACACAAGAAGATAAGAACCTGGGCTAGGGTTTTAGCTGTATGGATGGAGAGGAAAAGTCAGATCTTGGAAATGTTGTGCAGGAAGAGTTGGCAAGATGAAGATGTGGCCTGGATGTGAAGATCCAGAGAGATGGCTAAGTCGAAGCGGATGCCCCAGGTTACAGACCTGAGGGAAGGTTGGGGCAGTGCTGTGTGCTAAACGTAGAACATTTGTTTTACTTGAATTCTCTCTTTCCTCCTTTGCTTGTTTTACTTCACATTTTATTCCTGACTTCCATGCCCTGCTCTGACACCATGTCCCTCTGTGGCCTTGAGGTTGGCTCTCCATCTGTGACATGGAGGAGATAATACTTTCTTAGCACTCTCTGGAGTCGTGAGGATTATTTTGTGTGGTGGCTTGTACAGCGCTTTCAAGATGGAAGGTGCTAGGGGCTGGACTGGCAGCTTGTGTTCTGCCCTGAGTAGAAACGGCATGTGTTTGTGCTGCCCTGGGAGTAGAACAGGGACCTGCATCAGCTTTTTCCTTAGTGTAGCTTATTTTTGTCTGCTTGTTAAGCTGGCCATCACAGCTGGCACGTAAAGGGAGGCATGAACCCAAGCCTACATCCATTCCATGTCATCCTACGCAGGAGGGGAGCCCTGGATGCTCTCTCCTCAACCCCACCACATTGTGGCCCCTGATGCAAGCGGCCTGCACAGAGGAGTAAAGGGGTATGCTATGTCCCCATAATCCTCAGCGTGGGGCGTAGTCTTGCTCCTGACCCAGACCTGCGTAAGTGTCGTGTATTGTTAATGCAGTTATTGTCATCCATAAGCAATATTATAATGAACTTTCTAGTCGATCATTGCCCTCTGTGGTTAAAAGGGGGCTGTATTGTCAAAAGCAAGAGAATCTGGAGTCTATCTCAGCTCCTGCTAGGAAGTAGCTATGGGAGTAGCCATTGTGTGTACTGTGGAGTAGAGCTGGGTGAAATTCTTTGGACAAAATCTTTTTTCTGTGGTTGAAAAACACAGATTTGGTGACACTGTGGCATCTTGCAAATTCATGACACTTTTGCCAAATTGTTCGTGTGGGGGGCGGGGCGGGGTAAATAAATAAAAATTCTGAAAAAGTCTAAACGCTTTGTTTTAACATTGTTTGAATGAACTTTTTCAATTGAAAATCACTTCTTGTTTTGAAATTGCTTTCAAATTTCTTTTTAAAAATGGAAAATGAAGATAGTAACAGATGCTCAAAATCAAAATGAAATATTTGTTTAACCCAAAATAAATGTTTTGATTCACTATTTTTTTCTGAAGTTTTGTTTCATTTTGATCCAAAACAAAATTTTGGAATTGCTAGAGAACTAAAACTCCATTATTCACCCTGGTCTGTGGTGGAGTTCCTCCGATCTAGTGATGTTCTAAAACATATTACATTAATACACCATCTTTAATCTTTCTGTCCATCTATGTAAGGTATTTATACTACCTAACACTGCAGTGACTGGTGAATTGTCTTTCACTCAAAGATCTTAAAACACTTACTTCATTTTCCATTTCCAAATAAATAACGTGAAGTGAATTGACTGTCTCAGTCACCCATATCACACAAACTGGTACCATATTTGATGCTCATTGGCAGCCTTATTGTCAGCCTCAGCAGAGGCCAAAGCTGGATTGGGCATGGTGACTGAACTCCTCTTTCTCCCCAGGAGGTGGTCCCTCCAGGTCAGGGAGGAGCACATTCCCCCATGTTGCCCTATAAAGTTTGCACTGCTGCTGCGTGTGCTGTACCAGTTCTGTGGATAAAGACAGGTCTTCCCTCTCCAGAGCTGTCCATCTGGCACCTTTCGTATGTTGCACATGTGTGCGCTCTCTCTCTCTCTCTTACGTCCTATCACTTCCCAGGGAATGGTGGGTAGCTCAGTGTCAGAAAATGAAGCCAAATAATAATTCATAATATTTAGCACTTATAAAGTTAATGAAAAAGGGATTTTATATCTCAATCAGCATTTACATGCCTTAATCAACTTTTTACATATCTACAGTATGGATCCAGTCTCCTAGTTTGTGGCACCCATGTTTAAAAGTTGGGTCTTTAGAGAAGAGATGCATTAAAGTCCTTGGTTTACAAGGCCAATATAAGTCACTGTCCTCAAAAGTAAGGCTGTGAAATTTAGTGATCAATGACTCAAATATATTTTTGAGAGTAGCATCTGTCTTTCCCTGGTTATTCCATCCAGTCTAGCAGTGAGCAATACTACTAACGTTATGCCAAATGTAAACACTAATCAAACTTGTACAAACAGAGCTCCTCTTTTTTAGAAGCACTGTTATACAACATTGTGATATAATGCTGACTGCTTTCTCTAGGTATTATTTTACCAGTTATTTTCCCCTTCTATGTGCGGATTGGAATATGCAGTAATATAGGCTGTCACTGGGCCAAATTCAGATCCACTGTAAGTTGGTGCAACTCCAGTAAAGTCAAACTGAGGCATAAGGCTAAAGAGGCAGTGTTAAGATTTAGCAGAAAAGGGGGAGAGAATGTGGAGAGAGGAAAAGCAGAGAATCAAGAGATGGAGACCATGCACAGGACAGCCCTGAAGTGTGTAAAATATTCATGGTACAATCTAGAGCAAATGCTGTAATTGCCTTATTCTAAGTGAATTCTGTTCCTCATATTTGTGTTACCGGATTAATGTTACCTGATGCACTGATTATTGGGTGTAGAATATTTGTAGATAAGAATATCTATCCAACGGACAAGAAGCAAAGACCATAATACATAGAAAAGACAAAACAAAACTCCCCAGCAAACCTGAGAGAGGGAATTCAGTGGTATGCATGCAAAGTGGTCAGCAGAACTGGCACCCACTGGCAGGTTAGGATTTTGTAAAGGGAATGCATGTACTGTAGCTATCCCCAAGGGGATACATGCTCGCTGCCATCAGAGACAAAGTAATAAGCAGTATGCTGGAAAGACTGGCAAGGCTGTGAGACACATTTATAAACTACCTAAAGCTAACAAACTGTGTGCTTGGGCACTGGCCAAACTAGTGTTCTCAGAAGTGTAAAAATGTGCTGTTTTAGCTCACTTCAAGCTTGGAATTTAATTATTTTGGTATCTCTCATCTCTCCATCCGTTTCGTAACAAGCTGGGTACTTGTATCCACCTTCAATTCCTTTTGTAATTAGATAATAAGACAGAGGCTGAAAAAGCAAAATAATCAGTTCTAGATATTTGAGTCTGAAATAGCAGATGAATAGTTTCCCCAGTGTGTCTCTAGCTTCTAATTATAATTGTGTTGAGCTGACAATGCCTGACTGGCAAGGATACAAAACTCATTTCCCTTCTCGCTGTACCGATATCAGGTAAACAATTCCCAGCTCGGTTCAGTAATGTGTTGTCTTAGCTCTTGTATTGGGTTAGGTAAATTCCAATTGGATTTTGCACTGTCTCCATATTATTAATTCTTGAATAACGTGCAGGTTATTGCTAACTGCGGCACTTATGCAGTCATGGTTGTCAGCTCCCGGGAACTGGATGAGGGACATGATTTTATTAACTCCCCTAGTGTCCAAGTGCTTTCATTTTTCTTTGTTACTGGAGTGTCTCTGGGATCTTGGCTCAGGCTGTCTTACACTGCTGGGATTGCTGCTTCGCCTCTGAGTGCTCCTAGGCAGAGCAAGTGGGTTTCCAGTCAGCACAAAAGTGCTTCCAAGCCCTTCACAATGCAAGCACCAAGGGGAGGCATGGGAACCCAAACATTGAAATGCCAAGGGTGGGTGGTGGAGACTCCCACAACAGCCAGGAGATGAGGCTAGAGAAATTGTGTGTCCAGACCTCCTCCCCAGCGTTCAGACAGGAGGAAAGAGCTCCGCAGGAGAGGGAAGGTTTTGCAGCCAAGGCAGAGGAGGGTTTCTTCAGGAGTCCATTGGAAGGGAAGGGGCATGGCTTGAAACCAGAGGTGTGGTTTGCTGGAAGGGGCACAGCCTGAGCCAAGTTAGGCTGACAACTACAGGTGCAGCTTTTACCACATGGTCTTCAGTAAAGCGGCCCGGTTTGAGTAGTTCTGCGGATGTTGTTGGAGGATTATCTGGGAGCTCTAGAGCCTCATGACCTACTGAGGCCAGAGAAATAGACCAAGTTGTGAAATTGAATCTGCACTGTCGGCTGTAGCTCACGGAAAACTTATGCTCAAATAAATTGGTTAGTCTCTAGGGTGCAAAAGTACTCCTTTTCTTTTTGGCAATAAGACTGAGGGAGCAAAATAAAACACAGTTCCATGCCAGTTCTGTGGGCTTGAGTCTCGCTTCATTTACCGGTGTGCTCCACTGAAGCCAATGCAGTCAGACTAGTGAATAGTGTAAGTGAGAAGAGAATCAGGCCCTATATTTTATAACTTAACAAAAAGGCCAGGGATTGAGTGTCACTTAGCAAAAGTTCTGTGCAGGATACAGGGTATCTCGGTGGAACATTATGTGTACAGTAGTTATTTTAAGTAGAGCACTGTGTTGAAATACAAGACCTCCCTCTTTGTGAAGCCCTTCCTATAGTGGGTGCGGGTGGGGGTGGCAAAGACACAGCTATATCTTACAGTGGAGGAAATTAAAAAATAAAAAGCCACTGAGTAATTCTAAGCAGAGACCTGAAATCCTGTGTGAATTTTCCTTCCTTTCCTTATGCCTATAGCTGGCACCTACATACAGCAGTGATTGCCGCTCTGTAACTACCTACATAGATAGATAGCGCTAAACTGCAACAGCAAAAATAAAAATAGCCCCATCAGCCTGTTCCTACATTGGTTTTGCCCCCTCCCCCTGATACTCATTGCGCAGTGACCTCCAATCTGTATTGGAAGCTCAAGTGCATTTAAAATATCATTAGAAACCCTGCGTTTGGATCAGATGATTCTGTTTCCCTATGTGCTGATCTTTTCTTGGCTTCAGGGCGAACAGCCCAGTTTGTTTCTAAGGCCTGGTCTACACTAGGGGCAGGGATCAATCTAAGATATGCAACTTCAGCTATGAGAATAACGTAGCTGAAGTCGATGTATCTTAGATCGACTTAGAATCACTTACTTTGCGTCCTCGCGGCACGGGATTGACGGCCGCCGCTCTCCCATCGACTCCGCTTCCACCTCTCGCCCTGGTGGAGTTCCAGAGTCGACGGCAGAGCGATCGGGGATCGATTTATCGCGTCTACACTAGATTCGATAAATCGATCCCCGATAGACCCGATCCAGCGAGTAGTGTAGATGTGGCCTGAGAGGGTGAGCATTGTAGCAGGAGGAGTGAATCACTTCTGTAGCCAAATAAAGGCTGACCATGTCCCCAAAATGATGCTCTACGTTCTTGAAGGATGATAGCAATGCTAGAAGTGTTATCCTGTGAGGGGACCAGTCCTACACCTGACTTCACTGTGGACGCTCCCTATGCAGCAGAACTGGGGCAATTCTGCTACACAAGCAGAGGGGCAGGATATTGAGGGTGGGATGTACAGGGTTTGCCTTGCACAGCAGGGCTCAGGACGTGGGTGGCGGTAGGGTGGGGAATCCCCTTTGTCCTCTCTCCCATGGTGGGGCTGCAGAGGAGTGTGTCAGCTGAAGAAGCCACTTTGAAGTGACATTGCAGCTTTAGGAGAGGATTCCTGGCACTTCTGTCCAGCACGCGCCACAGATATTTGGCTGGGTGCTGCTGGCATGTGAATTCAGTCCTTAGTTAATAGCTGTAGTTTTAATGCATAGTTTCTTTTCTCCAGTGCCAACAAGTATTCTGTCCACTTCTGTTGTTCTTACTTCACACCAGTACTTGAGTCACACTAAGGGTACATTAATAAATACCTAATAAAGGGTTGATAAATCATTAAAAGATGTTTTAAGCATGGTAAAACCAGAAAGTGTTATATAGACGGTTATAAGGATATCAGTGCAACCTGTTGGACTCTAACAGTGCTCTCTCGGTAGTTGGTATTTAATAACGTTTTTAAAACCTACTTTGAATAGAAATTCATGGCAGTTATTTAACTCTTTATCATCCAAACTCCCTATACATGCATCTCCTAGTCAATCTGTCTGCCTGGATACTGTAACTCCTGTCCACTTAGTGGAACACTGCAGCATTATAGGCTATATATTGAAATCCCATGAGATACCGTGTAGTGACTATATCTCACCATTTGCAAAAAGAAAAGGAGTACTTGTGGCACCTTAGCGACTAACCAATATATTTGAGCATAAGCTTTCGTGAGCTACAGCTCACTTCATCGGATGCGTACTGACAGTATGCTTATGCTCAAATAAATTGGTTAGTCTCTAAGGTGCCACAAGTACTCCTTTTCTTTTTGCGAATACAGACAAACACGGCTGTTATTCTGAAACCTGTACATAATGAAAAGCTAGTTCTCTTCCCCAGTGAGCTTCCATTCTGATGAGTCATAGTAGGTGGACAGAGGAAACAGGGGCAGTGTAACAAGCAGCCACCCCAGAACTCCAGCTGTCTAGCTACTATTGAGCCCTTTTGCTCTTGGTTAGTGTGGCATCCTAGTCCTGACTGCGGCTTCTATGCACTACCATGATCATTCATAAAGGATCAGCTACTACTTTCATATATCTCCTTCTGTAGCGAGGTACTGCATGAACTGTGGCTTTGAAATCTAAAATGTTGTTGTGTATCTGGACTGGTTCCTAGTGTGATGTTTGGTTGGCATGTGGGGGGCGGTGAAGTAAATCCAGTGGGCCCAGTCCTGCTTCCGTCAATGTTAATGGCAAAATCCCTACTGATTTCACTGGGAGCAGGATCAGACTTAGGAAGCTCAGCGGCAATGATTTTGAAGATATGGTCTAAAATTAGGGTTACCCTTGTTACAAGGCTGGTGGTATTTTGTTTAGTTGTTGGTTCATTCATTTCTTCAAGTTTCAGAAATACCCTGGGTGAGAATTAGCAAAAAATCAATTAATCAGCTCTATTATAATGAAGAAATAAGATCCCCGGCTGTTTTAGTTGTGGGAACAAGACCTTATAATTTGTTGTAAGCATGCTGTGACCTTATACAAGAGAGTGTGTTGTATCATTAATTTGTTTCCCAATCCTATGCAACAACTATTGTCTTATTGGCTCATTAAAACTGCTTCTATTCCTGAGTTATTTAATTCCGGATGTGACTTGATCCACGAAAAGCCCATCTGTGTATTGCATCCAATATATATTGACATGTTAACCTTTTAACTTGCAAAATAACCCTTTAAACACCCATTTGAGCAATGCCATTTGTGCATCTTTCTCTTCACGTTAAAGTCAGCAGAAAAGAAAAGCTTGGATAAGAGAGCCTCTGGGGGAAAATAAATAATTCTATATAGTAATTAACAAATAAAGAAACATTTTTTCAAGGTGGATTGGGGAGGGCTCTCCAAAGCGCTGTATGTTTAAAGAGCTAATAACAAGGATCTGATCCAATTCCCATTTAGACAAAAGAGAGACTCTCATTAACTAAAAGGAATTAAATCAGGCCCCAGATCAGTATTGGCCAATAGTTATTGCCATCTGATGGCTTGTGTAAAACATGTTAGATCAGTTCCTACTGAACAAGTAAAACCATTGTACAATTGGCAGCCTTGTTGGTAAAGAGGGGTCTTAAACTACAGATGCAAATCCAAAACTTGAGTGTATTTGGATCTGGGATTTTGACTGACCGCATTGTAGACATAAGGGCAAGCCACAGAATTCCAGTCCAGACTGGATCCAGTTTTGGCCCATCTCTACCTGTTCATGTGCCCAGTAGAGAAGTGTAACTTTTGATTTATGTATTCCCAATTAGTAGTTTACAGATAAGGAATTAAACCAAACGGAAATCTTTTAAGGTTTGAGCTACCAGGACAGTTACAGATCATTTAATTTAGAGGAGGACTGTGAATGACACAATGAATGGTAAAATTAAAGACTGCATTTAATATAAAATAGTTAAGTAAACAGGCATTATAATGTAATCATTCACTGTGTTGATATTTTCATTCTAAGATTAAATGATGTATTTAGGGGTTATCAGTCCCTAATTGAGGAGAAAGGATTATACCCATTCTCTAATGGTACCTTGATGGTGGATGGGCACATCTAACCTAAAATTATATGCTACCCTTTTTTAATCAATTATAATAGTGCTTCTTAATTAACATTAAATTCACCTTTAACCATATCTACATTTCTGCTAAGATAATTACATATTTTTCTACTTTCTCACTGGCTATTTAAACTTAAGCATAGTCTTAATTAACAGCTGCATAAATGCCATTCCAGTAACTATCAATATAGATAGCATTCTTCCAGAAAATTCACATTTCATCTAAAACGCTTGTAAAAAACCCAGTTAGGACCAAAACATGTTTACATCGTGGCCTGGGGTTATGCCCTAACTTGTCTCTGAATTGTCTCTCTTCACCTTACTCATACTTTACCAGGCCTCCCTTGACTATTGTGAAGCCTATTTTTAGGAAATGGATTTTGGGGCCTACTTACAATTCAGCACGTCTATATAAACAGAAGCAACTATTGTCTCTGTAGGCTACAGAAGCCGGGCATCGAATGGGTCTGAAGACTGTACTGTCTTCTCCCTCCATTAGTACTGGTCCTTTCAGAACAGGGTTGAGCACACTGGTGGGGAGCCCATGAGATCCCAAGGGGCTGACAGTCTGGTACATTTCACAGACTGTTTCCTCAGCAGTAGTAACTGGCACTGACCTGGCCCCCAGAAATAGTGCTTAAAGGAGATGGTGGATAGGATCCACCATGCCCTTCCAGATTCCCTGGACCCCCAAATGAATTGCTTGGTGATCAAGTAAGGGAGTTTCTACTTTCTGGAAGCAGAGGGATGAGTTTGCAAAGTAGTGATTGCCTTCCTTCTTCCACTCTTTTTGGCTGGATTTGACACTCTCACCATTGGTTTGCAATATGGGAGCTTTTGACCCAGTGACTGCATATTGTTTTAAGGTCCTTAGATCAGTGGTTCTCAAACTGTGGGTCGCGACTGACTCAGACTTGCTGGGGTTTGGAGCCAAAGCCTGAGCCCCACCTCCTAGAGCCAAAGCTGAAGCTAAGGACTTCAGCCCTTGGCAATGGGGCTCAAGTTACAGGCTCCCTGCCTGGGGCTGAAGCCCTTGGCTTCTGCTTTGGTCACCCCTCCCAAGGTGATGGGGCTTGGGCTTTGGCCCCCTCACCTGGGGTGGCAGGGCTGGGGCGGGCTCAGGCTTCGGTCCTCCCCCGCCCGCCCAGGGTCGTGTAGTAATTTTTGTTGTCAGCAGGGGGTC
Source organism: Lepidochelys olivacea (assembly GCF_965140295.1). Classification (NCBI taxonomy): domain Eukaryota; kingdom Metazoa; phylum Chordata; order Testudines; family Cheloniidae; genus Lepidochelys; species Lepidochelys olivacea. The sequence goes on from NC_140412.1 coordinate 16,855,224, forward strand.
ACGGTACAATGAAGTTTGAGAACCCCTGGCTTAGATGAATGGTGCTTGAAAGCCCCTGCAATGACTCCGCAGGAAAAAATATACAGATACAGCCAGCAAGGTCTTTACCTCAAGAGACAATGTTTAGACCAAGAAGAAAAAAAAAGTTAAGGTGAGTCAAGCGAGAAACAGAAAATGTCTTTGCTGGAGGCACAGCCCACTTCTAAGATCTTGGATGTTTAGCCTGACCTTCCTCAAGCATTCTTCCCTCCGGCCCCCATCTCTGAAGCAGACAATTTGTAGTTCTTCCCTTCTGAACTTGTTCAAGGGGAGAGAAAAGATTAGGAGAGGTTAACCTCTTTTTCAGTTAGGGATTAAGCAGGGCCGATACATCCTTTCACAATGCTATATCAGTGCACAGAGCTCCTAGTTTAAGACCCTTCCCACCATCTGAGCCTCCTTTAAGCCCTTCATTTGGGGGTTTGAGTGGCACAAATGGCATTATACAGACTGTCTGAATGTCATCATGTGTGATTAAAAGAAATTTTAAGATGTACTTGTCATAAATATAAAGGGAAGGGTAAACCCCTTTGAAATCCCTCCTGGCCAGGGGAAAGCTCCTCTCACCTGTAAAGGGTTAAGAAGCTAAAGGTAACCTCGCTGGCACCTGACCAAAATGACCAATGAGGAGACAAGATACTTTCAAAAGCTGGGAGGAGGGAGAGAAACAAAGGGTCTGTGTCTGTCTGTATGCTGCTTTTGCCAGGGACAGAACAGGAATGGAGTCTTAGAACTTTTAGTAAGTAATCTAGCTAGGTATGTGTTAGATTATGATTTCTTTAAATGGCTGAGAAAAGAATTGTGCTGAATAGAATAACTATTTCTGTCTGTGCATCTTTTTTGTAACTTAAGGTTTTGCCTAGAGGGGTTCTCTATGTTTTTGAATCTAATTACCCTGTAAGATATCTACCATCCTGATTTTACAGGGGGGATTTCTTTATTTCTATTTACTTCTATTTTTTATTAAAAGTCTTCTTGTAAAAAACTGAATGCTTTTTCATTGTTCTCAGATCCAAGGGTTTGGGTCTGTGGTCACCTATGCAAATTGGTGAGGCTTTTTATCCAACACTTCCCAGGAAAGGGGGGGTGCAAGTGTTGGGAGGATTGTTCATTGTTCTTAAGATCCAAGGGTCTGGGTCTGTAGTCACCTAGGCAAATTGGTGAGGCTTTTTATCCAACATTTCCCAGGAAAGGGGGGGGGTGCAAGTGTTGGGAGGATTGTTCATTGTTCTTAAGATCCAAGGGTCTGGGTCTGTAGTCACCTAGGCAAATTGGTGAGGCTTTTTACCAAACCTTGTCCAGGAAGTGGGGTGCACGGTTTTGGGAAGTATTTTGGGGGGAAGGACGCGTCCAAACAGCTCTTCCCCAGTAACCAGTATTAGTTTGGTGGTGGTAGCGGCCAGTCCAAGGACAATGGGTGGAATATTTTGTACCTTGGGGAAGTTTTGACCTAAGCTGGTAAAGATAAGCTTAGAAGGTTTTTTCATGCAGGTCCCCACATCTGTACCCTAGAGTTCAGAGTGGGGGAGGAACCTTGACATACTGGAAATGGACTACAGAATCGTTGCTGTGGTTGCTGCCTTCTCTAGCTACTCATTTGCTATGGCTTTTTCAGTATTACTGTTACAGATATCTATTTTCAGTACTTTTTAATTTGCCTGTAAATAATAGTAGCCCTGGAATGAGCCCTGGCAGTAGTGTTGCCTGTCAATTTATACATCTTTTTGAAAACAAATTTTCAAAGATATTGTAATGATCAGCATAGGCAGCCCTTTATTTTTATTTGTGCATTAAGTTGTCATATGGGAAGGAACAAAAATAAAATGTGGAGCGTTTGATGCTTTTGTATCTTAAAAATGACCTACAAAGAAAATCAAAAGAATACATTTGTTTAACTACAATTGGTAATTTCAACTTTGTGATTTTTAAAAAAAATAATAATCAGCTGTTTTGTCCCTTCTAAGTGGTTGCTTTAAAACATGAAAGATTTCACAACATTTTAGTACACAGTGTTTTCCTGAGTTTCCAATGACGAAAGGCACCTTGTGCTCACGGTGACAAGCAAAACTGTAACTGGCTCTAAAAGTGCCACTGTGTTACATCATGTCATTGATCTGTGGATTAAGAACTAGCACCACGGACCATAAGTGCCCTAAAGGAACTGTAATAGTCTAGTTTGTCAATAATCAGACAATGTGAATTGAAGTAGGAGATCGTTGACCCATATACTATACCTTCCAGTTCTGTGCTGTTACACTAGCATGGTGTTTCAAAGCTTGAAGGAAGTTGTCAGCATGACAATGAGAGAAAGTTTCAAAGTCCTGTCGGAGGAGGTATGGAGAAAATGACAGCCCCGAGGCCAGAGGGGAGGACTGCGTTGGTTGAGAGAAATAGGAAAGTAGCTCCATAAGTAAATGAAAAGGCAACTCATAGCACGGAACTGATTGTTAGTTCTTAGAAAATTGATAGAAGAGAGCTGAGAACCTAGAGAGCAGTAAGGTGGCTTATTAGGTGTGGTTTTTCTTTTAAATCACTAGGTGTATTTAGTCCAGTGCTAGAGGGCAGATATCCATATTGCAGAAGCTACCACCATCATTACTAATTGGTACCCTCATTAGAGAGACCTAGTAGATACAGCCAGAGACTGAACTGTCCTCTCCTCACTAGAGGTAGTCCCTCCAGGTCAGAGTTGAGGTACATTGGCTGGGTAGTATGGGTAAGCTTGCTTTGCCAGTGCCCTTCTTGTCCTTTGGTTAAAGAGGGGACTTCACTTTCAAGGGCTGTCAAACTGGAACCTTTTGCCTGTACAGAATTCACTTTAGACCCTTCTCTAAGCCCTGAGCTACAGACGGTGTTACACTGGTTTAACTGAAGGCCTGATTTGTATACCAAATTTAGTTAAACTGGTGCAACTTCGTGTGTTGATGCTCTTGCATTGGTTTAAACCTGGCTTATATTGGTTTAGCTTGCACTGGTGAATTTACAGGCTCAGGCTAAAGCAATATAAGAGTCCACACACAAGGAGTGTTAGTGGGGCTGGCAGGTTCCCTACCTGGCTCCGCGCAGCTTCCCAGAAGCAGCAGGCATGTCTCTGCAGCTCCTAGGGGGAGAGAAGGCCAGAGGGGCTCCCTGTGCTGCCCCTGACATGAGCTCTGGCTCTGCAGTTCCCATTGGCCAGGAGCCACAGCCAATGGGAGCTGCGGGGGCATCGCCTGTGGGCGCGGGCACCGCACACAGACCCCTGACCCCTCCGCTTAGAAGCTGCAGGATATGCTGGCCGCTTCTGGGGATTGCTCCCCCACCCCCAAGGTAAGCACCACCCCAGCCCTGAGCCCCCTCCCACACTCAAACTGCCTCAGCAGCGACTGGTGTGGTTGGCGCAGGGACTGCCTGCTCTGCCCAGCTGCACCGCCTGCTGCAGAAGTCACAGAGGTCATGGAAAGTCACAGAAATCTGTGACCTCCATAACTGACATGCAGCCTTACTCATGATAAATAAAAGAAACTCTACTACTTTGGAATTCATTTGTGACTTCACATTCAATTTAATTATACATACTCTTGAACTTCATTTTGCTTTTATTAAGACAAAAAATGGGCCGACGCAATCAATCAAATAAGTTAATTAAACAGAAATATTTAAAAATGTATGAACAATGAGAAGATAAAAATTTGTATTGCTTTTATAGAGATGTGGTTTAGAAGCAGAATTCTTCCAAATGAAGCCGTTTCCAGGTGTTGGAAGTCAATCCACAGTGCTCTTCTCAGATTATATTCTGAAATACTATCTCTCCACAAGTTTCAGAGTAGCAGCTGTGTTAGTCTGTATTCGCAAAAAGAAAAGGAGTACTTGTGGCACCTTAGAGACTAACCAATTTATTTGAGAATCAGCTTTTGTGAGCTACAGCATCCGATGAAGTGAACTGTAGCTCACGAAAGCTTATGCTCAAATAAATTGGTTAGTCTCTAAGGTGCCACAAGTATTCCTATCTCTCCACAAGACCTCCAGTGGGCCAAATTAAACACAGAGACATCATGTCATGTAATTTAATCTCAAACTTTTGATAATCAAGATTTCACAAACCATTGGTCCAGATTCCACAGTTCTCTCTATGGACCTCATCCTGCAAGACATCTGACCAGACAATTCATAATGAAGGTCCATGGAAATTTTATTTTGATCAGCTTTGTCTTACAAGTACATCCTCACTCGACCTCCTTGAGACTAGAACTGGGTGAAATTTGTCAGCACAAATGTTTTTTGGACAGAAATGCAGACTCGGGTCAACTGAAACTTTTTGCAAATTCGTGTCGAATCTGCCGAATTGTTTCAGTCAACAAAAAAATCCAAAAAATCAAAACATTTGTTTTCTCTTGAGGACCCTTCCAGTCCTATCTATACACATGTATTCTAAAGATATTTTAACTGACTTTTTTCTTTCCAAATTTTACTTCAATTTTTTTAAAGTTAAAATACCTCAAATGAGATATTTTGGGCCAAATGGGTTAGCGAACCAAAACATCATTTATTCGCACAGCTTTACTTCAGTCCTCAAATTCATCCCAAAATGCTTTTCTAGGATCGTCAGATCTTCTTTTCCTGCAAATATTCCTCCTCTCTCCAGAGTTCTTGCTATCCCCACTCCACCTCAAGGGGGATGACGTGCGTGCATCTGTCCATGTGTATGCACAGTCTTCCCCTCCCCCACACACATATATCTATCTAATTTGATGGAGCAAATTAAAACTTTTTGAGCTTTTTTATCCTTTCATATAAAACCATCTGCACTAGATAAGCATGTAACATCGGTGTTCTTAATCAGATGACTGTGAAAACATTTAAATGTAGACATTTAAATGGTCATGGTTAGGTTTCAGAGTCTATATTCTACGAAGAAGCATTGGGCACCTCGCATCTCTCTTAGGCCTTGTCTACACTGCCACTTTACAGCACTGCAACTTTCCCGTTCAGGGGTGTGAAAAAACACCGCCCTGAGCTCTGCAAGTTTCAGCGCTGGAAAGTGGCAATGTACACAGTGCACCAGCACTGGGAGCTATTCCTCTCGCGGAGGTGGGGTTTTTTACAGAGCTCTCCCAGCACTGGTGCCGCGACTACACAGTGACGTTAAACTGCTGCAACTTCAGTGTTGCTAGTGAAGACATGCCCCTAGGCTCAAATCTTCAGCCACACACACAGCCCAAATAGCTGAATTACGACTTGGGCAGATGCACAAGGGTTGAAGGAGGAATGCTTTTTCTCAAGGCTACAGAGAAGCTCCACAGAAGCTAGTTTGTGCCAATGACTGAAGTACATCTTCGCAGCCCCAGTGTGCCCCGTACCTGTTCCCCTCATCAGTGAGCATTAGAGCATACTTACTCTGATTGCTCCTCCTCCCAGCTAACTACACCCCACTCCACCTGCTAGCCATCCTGCCATGTAGGGGATTACAGGCCCTTTTACACTCTTGTGCAGTGCAGTTGCATTGATTCTATTGCCAGGGAACACTCGATGCATGCAAATGCTGGGAATGGGTGGGTAGGATTTGCTCTTTAGCACTGTTCCTTCTGTTGTTTCTGTTTGAAGACCCAGGAAGAGAGCACTGCATTGGTTCATGCTTGGAAGCTTTTCCTTGCAGCCGGGAAGGATACAAATTCTTACTGAAAATGGTAACTTATATCCAACAGAAAATAATCAGAAGCACCAAAACTATGCAAAGAGAGCCTGTGTCTGTGAAAGCCATGCTCATTAGTTTTAGGTGCATTTACTGATTACAGACAGAGGAGAATTCTTGAGAAAGTATAGGTTGGCTAAAGGCAGCCAGCACAGATTTGCCAAAGAGAGACTCATTTGATTCCTTTAAGGAATTGGGAAGGAGGGCAGAACGGAGTGACGCAAGTGACAGTTTATTGGGACTCTTGATAAAGCACTCCACAAAGGAGTAAACATTAGGAAAAATGCAAAGGAACAAATTCGGGCTAAATTCACTTCTTGTTTTATGCTGGCTTCTGCCATTGTGAACAAGGTACAGAGCTCCTGGTGGCAGGCAGCCCGCCATTGAGAAGATTACGGTGGCACAAGTTGCTGCAGTCTCCTCTCAGCCGTGGAGTTGGGGAAGCTGATGTAAACGGTCATAGCCCCATTGATTTCAGTGGGGCTCCATTGACTTCACTGGTATACTAAGAAATCTGCCCCATTCTTGTCAGCCTCACCTGACGGGCTCCTATGTTGCCTCCAGTGGAAACTACATCTCCTCTTGATGAAGCTGTGAGTGAGGGTGATGCCATCTTTGCCCTTCCATACTATGTACCCCTTCAGGGACAGATTGTCCCTCGTGGCACCAGGAGTGAAGCTGGGGAAAGTATGGACTCTCTAATCAGTGCTGTGTTATTAGCAAGGGGTAAGCAATGGTGGACTGTGATCCTCCCATCTTCAGCTAACACTTGTCCAAGCTTCACAGGCCTCAGGTTTTCCCACTGGAAATGACGGGCCCCTTCTCTCCTCTTCCCCCCCACAAAAAATATTAGAGCTGTGAAATACTTTACTTGCCAAAAAATGCAGGTTTGGGTCGACCTGAAATTATTCGCAAATTTGACTTGATGGTTTCTGACAGAGAAAAGTTTTTAAAGGCCAGAAAACGGTGTGAGATAAATTCTGAACATTTTTTGAACCAAACCAAATATTTGCTCTGATTTTTTTTTTTTTTATTTTGGTGTGCTGGGCAGACTAAAGAGTCACTTATTTACCAGTCTCTAAATGAAATGTTCTGGCCTCTCTCCTGCTTTCCTGTAATAAATGGTGCTGCATGTGGACCTTGTAGTTAGTTCTTTCCAGCTATTTCTTCCATTTCTTTCCATTTTCAAGTCTATTTCACACTGGGGAAACACAGGAGGATGAAGTGTTTGGTGTACCCTCAGGCTGTGATATAATTCATTTCACTCTTCCTGTAAGAATGGAAAAACAGCAAACAACCTGTGGAGCCAGCAGAGCCCATAAACAGACCTTAGAATTATTTTTAATCTCCATTTTAAAAGTAAATACAATCGCTATTAGTTCTACGGCAGTGCTGAAATAAGGGACCCAATGCAGCATCTGCTTCATGTGTGGAGCGCCTGTTGCTGATAATTGGCAGCTTTGTATGTGGAAAACTGCCACGTCCACAATAGACACAGGTTGTGTCCATTGTTTGTTTGCAAGTAATTATTCCTACTGCACATATCTGTATTTGTTTTTAATTAGAGGCGTTTCCTAAGTATGGGACTGAGAATCCAGAACTCCCAAGTTCTAAGCTCAACAGTGATGTTGACTCATTTTTGCTTCACACTAGTCCAGGTGTTCTCAACGTGGCAGTTGTAACAGGTGTCAGATGGCTGTGTGACCACCCTGCCCTTCCCTTATTCAGGGAGGGGAGTGTGACGGGTTGGATCACAGAAACCCCCTTGGGGCTGCCAACTGATGTACCAAGACTACTTCGGCCCCTGTTTTCCCTGCCAGCTTGGGACTCCAGCACCCTGTCTTGCTGAGCCAGACACGCCAGTCTGCTCCAACACAGACCCAGGGTCTGAACCATGTGCACCAAAGCTGCAGACTTAACTGAAAGCAATTTAAGAAGTGTTCCTGTCTTTAACACTCAGATGCCCAACTTCCAATGGGGTCCAAACCCCAAATAAATCTGTTTTACCCTGTATAAAGCTTATACAGGGTAAACTCATAACTTGTTCACCCTCTATAACACTGATAGAGAGATATGCACAGCTGTTGCCCCCCCCCCTTTGCAGGTATTAATACATACTCTGGGTTAATTAATAAGTAAAAAGTGATTTTATTAAATACAGAAAGTAGGATTTAAGTTGTTCCCAGTAATAATAGACAGAACAAAGTGAATTACCAAGCAAAATAAAATAAAACACGCAAGTCTAAGTCTAGTACAGTAATAAAACTGAATACAAATAAAAGCTCACCTTCAGAGATGTTTCAATAAGGTTCTTTCACAGACTGGATGCCTTCCTAGTCTGGGCACAATCATTTCCCCTGGTACAGCCCTTGTTCCAGCTCAGGTGGTAGCTAGGGGATTTCTCATGATGGCCGCCCCCTTTGTTCTGTTCCACCTATTTATATATCTTTTGCATAAGGTAGGACTCCTTTATCCCTCTAGGTTCCCACCCCTCTTCTCAATGGAAAAGCACCAAGTTAAAGATGAAGTCCAGTTCAGGTGACATAATCACATGTCACTGTAAGACTTCATTACTCACTTGCCAGCCCACAGGTATACAGGAAGACTTACAAGTAAAACAGAGTCATCTACAGGTAATTGTCCTGGTTAATGGGAGCCATTAAGATTCCAAACCACCATTAATGGCCCACACTTTGCACAACTACCATAGGATCTCAGAGTTATATTTCATATTTCTAGTTTCAGGTACAAGAGTGATACATTTATACAAATAGGATGACCACACTCAGTAGATTATAAGCTTTGTAATGATACCTTACAAGAGACCTTTTGCATGAAGCATATTCCAGTTACATTATATTCACACTTGTTAGCATCTTTTTATAAAATCATATGGAGTGCAATGTCACAGGGAGTCCTGGCTAGAAACGAGCTATACGGGAATGAGGTCCAGGTATGAAAAAGGTGGTGAGGAGAGTTAATATTTACATAAAAAGAAAAGGAGTACTTGTGGCACCTTGGAGACTAACAAATTTATTTTTTCATGAAGTTGATAGATTTCCACTCCATACGGCTAAATTCAGTGCCTTGCATAATGACAGGTTTGAAAATAAAAGGCGCAGTAAATCCAAGTATTGTTTTCCCTTGTCCTGAAAATCAGAAATTAAATTATCAATTCAATCTTTCATTAAATTGGAAGAATGTTTAGGAATATTACCTTTATTTAATAGAGGATGTTTCCAACTTTTGCTATGTCAAATGAAAATATTGTATAGTTTAGGCAGGAAAGAAAATGTTTTATTGGTCTATTCCAATTTTTGGGTTTGTTCTGAAATATGGCGCATGTTGTAGTTTATTGTAAGTACTCAGTTGTGCATGTTGATATGACCTGCAGAGCAGTTAGAGGAAATTCTACCTGATCTCTGCTTCACTCTCTGAGAAAAGAGTTGAAAAATAGAAATATCCACAAGACAAAGAACTGAAACCTGAAAATATGGGGAAGATAAAATTATCATTGGAAAGCCCAGAGATCCACATGCAATGCTGGCTGTATGTTGGGATGGTATCTATGTGGCAGGGAAGTTTTCAGAGTAGTAGCCTGATGCTGCACATTCTTGGCACACGAGTCCCATAGTGATTGAGAACTAGGATTTATATCTCAAACACCGGTGACTGACTGACTGGATTTTTATCATCTGTTGCCTGCAGTGTTGTTGTAGCTATGTCAGTCCCAGGATATTAGAGAGACAAGGTGGGTGAGGTATTATCTTTATTTGGACTAACTTTCTGTTGCTGAGAGAGACAAACTTTCAAGTTTACACAGAGCCCTTCCTCAGACTGTTTAATCTGACTGTGGTTTGGAAAAGACTGTGTTAGTTTCAGTTTGTTTTATCAGGTATATAATTTTCTCTCTGACACATTTTAAAAGGAGGGGGGAAACAGTGAATTTTTCACCATGAACTAGCATGCCTCATGCAAAAAAGGTAAACTAGTTCCTATCCAGTCGAGTAAAGGCATTTCAATAGGTGGCAAAGTGTTATAACCTTGTATCTAGAATTTAAATTGCTTCATTTTCCAGAAGTGATATCCCTGCCAAACGGATGCTTTAACAAATATATCAAAGCTTATTTCATTATGTAAGAGACGATCAAACACTAGTCCAGGAATCCACTGATTTATTTATAATTATGTTCAATTTTCCAAAATTAGCACAAGCCATGGCTGTTACCGGAAAAGGGCTCCCAAGTGGAGGATCAAAGTTGAATACATTTCTTTCTCTACTCCATTTGTTTCTATTTTCAGCTGCTTTGCTTATGTCTTTTCACCTAGAAAGAGCTAAGTCATTTAGGTTTATAAGCACAAAGCCAGCAGCAAGGGTTTTTTTTAAAGACAGCTTTGCCTTTGAATGCAAATAGCTGACAATTCCTAGAATGGGTAGGTCAAACGAATTAGTCAATCATTTTTAGCCATGGTGGCTGTGGAATCAGAGGCTCTGTGGAGAGGCACATGATGTTCATCCAAATAAAGCCCTGAAATAATGTCTCAATTCTGCAGTAGTGTTAACAAGTTATGAGTATTACAGGCTGCAGGATTGGAAATGAATGGTTATTCCAATGTGTGGCTTTCAAAGTTTGGCTTCTAACCCTTTGAGAAGTTTGGGGTACATTAGAGTTCCAAAAAGGATCAGCCATTTATATATCCTGCAAGAATAATCTGAGTTACAGTGATAAAGCTGTATTGAAAAAAACAACAACTAAGAGCTTTGGAAGGGATTATAACCCATCAATTTTCAAGGCATATGCCAAATGCTAACTACTGGGTGTTAGGGCTCTTGGCTACCTGGTAAGGCAGAAGGCTCCGAAATCTAGAGATCTATGTAATGATATAATGCCATGATTTGCATATTTGATGAATATTCATTCTTATCTGCATAAACAGTAGCAAATGTCCTTATTTTCTAGAACTGAAAGCCAGACAAGGCCGCAGCTTGGCATAAGTTATAGGGATTGCTGTGCTGCTGGTTGGTTCTGGCTTATCTCCTCGATTTGGTGATCCAGTAACTGGCAGGTTCTTGAGTCTCTGCCTTGACTGCTGTCTACCCTGGGCTGGGAGGCAGGGCTGTTACCTGCCCTAGGCTGGGGAGCGGGCGAAGGTAGGTGCACTGGGGCTGCTGCCTACCCTGGGCTGGGCGGTGGGCGGTAGTGGAGGTGCTTGGGTTGCTGGCTGCCCTGGGCTGGGTGGAATGTGGTGGCAGGGGTCTGTGTGCTGGGGCTGCTGCCCGCCCTGATCTGGGGAGTGGGTGGAGGTAGGTGCACTGGGGCTGCTGTCTGCCCTAGACTGGGAGTGGGATCTGGCTGGGCTGCTGGCCCATGGCTGGGTGCCTAGGCCTGGCTTCTACTTGTCCTGTGCTCCACAGCTGAGGGGGCTCTCACTGTTGCATCCTGGTAACTTCCCAGTATTGCTGCCACCAGAGTTTCAGCTCTCTGGCCATAGGGTGTGTTGCGGGCTATGCTCTAGGATACGTGTCTGTGGTAATCCTTCTCATAGGCTGGAGATTCCCTAAGGATCAGGTTGTAACCAATGGTCTCCTCAGCTCCCCAGATCAGAAGGTGCAGGCTCCTGGACAGGAGCCATGCACAGGGCAGCTAGAGCCAGGAGCCTCCTGGCCACAGCAGGTCTGTAAGAGGGACTAACCCTAGGTGCGGGTCACCCCATAACTATATAGCAGAGTTTCTTCCACTGCAGCAGCTGGCACTGGCCACCGTTTGAGTCAAGATACTGTACTGGATGCAATAGGGCAGCACTTTGTGGATTTGTGTTTGGGATAAATTAACCCTTTATGTTCATATGTGAGGGAATTAAATTTTCTATCACACTGGGATTCTTGTGAGGAGTGGCAGTTTGAGCAGGGCAATGGCATCTGTCCTTGATGGTGTTGGTGACTTGCTTTGCCACCAGAGCGAGACACTGAACTTCTGTCTGCCTTCATTTATCATCTGTGAAATGGATATAATACATATGTCCCTCGCTCACAGGGATGGTCTGAGGCTTATGTAACTACCAAAAATCAATGGTGAAAGGTGGTAGGGATAGGAAGGATGGTCTAGTAGTTGACAGATCACTGTACTAGGGCTCAGGAGACCTGGGTTTATTTCCTAGTTCAGCTAGTGTGTGTCTGGGCAACTCACATAATCTGTCCTTTGTCTCAGTTTGCAATCTGTCAAATGGGGATTATACCTGCCTACCTCACAAGGGTGCTGTTTAGTGATTAATTTAATTGATTTAATTATGCCATTAATGATCGTGATTAATGCACAGATGCTGTGGTGATGAGGGCCATATGAATACCTAGACAGGCAGGTGCTATGCACATGCTAGGTATCATGTTCCCAAAAATTCTAATTGTATGCTGTTGCCTTCCATACCATCTCTTAGTGAGGCGGGTATCCTGGTGGGTTCTCATCACTTCTTCTGGTTCCAAAATTCCAGCATGACTTTCTTTTTTCTGGTTAAATTATCAGAGCCTATTGTAGCAGCTGGCAAATCACAAAATCTCAGAGAAGCTTACTATAAACCCATGCTCTGATCTCTTTTATGTTTGCCTTTCTTCATTATTGCTACACAAGTGTGTGATGAGTCAGACCAAGTGAATGAAAGCAAGTGAACTGGTGTGTTACAAAATTAGCATAGGAGCTTCTGACAAACGCATCTAGTCTTCTTTCTTCCAGGCACTGCCTCTTTCACCTTAAAATATTTTATTTAGGTAATTCATGTCAAATATTTTACTATATCCAGTGTTGTTGTAGCCGTATTGGTCCCAGGATATTATAGAGACCAGATGAGTGAGGTAATATGTTTTATTGGACCAACTTCTGTTGTTCAAAAGCTTGTCTCTCTCACCTACACAAAGCTCTTCTTCAGGTCTGGGAAAGTATCACAGCTTTAATACAAGATGGAACAGATAGATTGAACTGCATAAGTAGTTAGCACATATTCTAAGGGACCATCTTGTATTCATCTGTGATACTCTGAGTACCTTTACCAAACCTGAAGAAGAGCTCTGTGTAGCTTGAAAGCTTGTCTCTCTCACCAACAAAAGTTGGTCCAATCAAAATATTTCACTGTGCCTGATGAAAGGTGCTGGTTTGACCATTCTCAAGACTGCAGTCCTCTGTTTATCAACAGAACAGGTATAAGATGGACAGTCCTCATGAAAAAAGAAAAGGAGGACTTGTGGCACCTTAGAGACTAACAAGTCCTCCTTTTCTTTTTGCGGATACAGACTAACATGGCTGCTACTTTGAAACCAGTCCTCATGAAAACTTCCTCACACAACACCCCCAGTATGTCTCATTCCTGTCACAGACAGAAACATCTCTCGCGCTGAGATACTCGATGTTGTGATGATCTATTTGTATCACAGTAGCACCTCCAGACTCCAATCTAAGATCAGGGCCCCATTGTGCTGGAACTGGGCAAAAATATAAGGAGAAGACAGTCTCTGCGTGTTGCATTTCCATATTACAGTTGACCTACATGCTGTGACTACTGATAAAAATGTTAATTAGTCTCAGTTGTGATGTGAATGCCTGTCTACACAGGACTGTCAGCTGCTAACAACTTCAGTATTTTCTGACGAGGGATAGATTTGGAACTGACTACCTACAGAGAAAATGACAGGTAGACTTGTCTATACTGATAGTAATCATGCTTTTCAGGACATCTTGTGTTGCTGGATAGCTCCCAAGGGAATCTAGCATGTGGCAGCTGCAGAATTCCCATGGATATGCTTGATGTTATGGATCTTTCACAGCAGGACATCGTGCTTTTGTCCCAGCTCACAGTCAAAAGGTACTTTCCCATCTGTTTTTCTTCTCAACTGGTCTGCTCAGATCTTATCAAAGATCTTTCCTGTTTCCCTCCCTTCCCCATGTTCTCTGTTATCCCAATAACATTGAGAAAAGAAATTACAATGAAGCATACAAGTTATGTCATGCCCCTATATATGTGTGGATTCTGTGTTTATACTTACAATGTGGTCTTTGGCAAAATGTTGTTTGTCAGGCTGTATCATCATAGCAAGGCAAAATGGGCACTTTCAAGGTTCCTTGGAAGAGTGTGGACACATGATAGAAGTTAGAAATGGCATGGGAAAGACCTATTCTGTCCTCTGGTATTTAAAGACTGCAAAGGCAGAAGAGGGAGAGTGATTATTTATGGTGATGAAAATTAGGAGTAATCAGGTGAAACTGAAAACAAAAATCACATTAAATATCAGGAAAAACTTCTTGACTGTGTGGTCTGTTAGACTGAAGAAGCCAACTAAGAGAAGTGGTGCAAACTCCACTAGAGACATTAAAAATGGACTTGAGAAAACAGAAGTAAATATACTGTAAATAACTCAGTGGGCAGGGAGGAGGACTGTCTGTCTACCCTTTATGGCCCTCATTGCTGTGTATCTGAGTATCTTATAAACGGTTATATATGTGTCCTCTTAACATCCCTGTAAGGTAGGGAAGTATTATTAAGGCTATTTTACAGATTGTTGAATCAGGGCCTTAATTTTCTTGTGTCAGAATCACCTAAGTGCCTCAGTCTGTTCCTATAGAGCAAAGCACTAGAACTTATGCTTAACTTTAAGCATGTGCTTGAAGTCTGTGGGACTTGCTGAAAGTTAAGCAAGTGCTTAGCTGAATGGAGATGAATTTATACATGCACTTCTCGATCTTGCAGGCTAAGTGACTTGCCAAAATTCACATGGGTAGTCTGCGGTAGAACCAGGGATTGAACCCACAGCTCCAGTGCTATAAAATTACACTTTTTAACACAATAGGCCATTGTCATCTTCGTTTTCTCTGAATCCATGAGGCTATGATTTTATCCATTTCCTTGATAAATGGATTGCTTTCCGCAGTATTATTGAGTGTGTTACCTGCGGTCTTCTGAACCCAGAGCTGTTGGTAACTTTTACTCTTGCCGAGGTGGTGGCAGGAAGTAAATCAATGGGGACACGGCTGTCCAACCGATAGATGGTTGGCACACGCAATACAATACAAGAGTGCTGTTACTTAAAGCTACACTTCATTTAGTCTCAAGCACTTACACGCGTCCTCAATAGCTCAGTAAAACACCCCAACCCTCAAAAATTACCAAAGTCTGGAGCAGTTTTTGAGTGGTACCGTGACAGATGTCCGTGGTCCATCTTCCATCTGCCATTGGGGAACCTCAATTGTGTCCACAAAGTAATCCAACGAGCCCAAACTTCCCACCCATTATTTATTATGTTAGTATGACAATAACATGTCAATCAAAAAAACTTATTAAGCAAGCAATTTCAAAGGTGTTAAGCAAGTGGTTTCCTTACATCATTGATTAGACAGATGTGTTTTTGCAAAGTCTGCATGTTTAAGGGTCCTGACAAACACATCCCAGAGGGCAAATAGAGATAAGTGTGTTTCTAAAAACGCATTCCTCAGCCATTTCAACAGAGATCTTATCAGGAAGGACCCAGGGAAAGGTTCCCTTCTTGTGAAAAGAGCATCCGATGAAGTGGGCTGTAGCGCACGAAAGCTTATGCTCAAATAAATTTGTTAGTCTCTAAGATACCACAAGTATTCCTGTTCTTTTTGCGGATACAGACTAACACGGCGGCTACTCTGATCCCTTCTTGTGGTTGCTCAAACCCACTCACCTCCTGACTTAGGGTATGTCTTCTCTTCACCACAACATGTCGTGTGACCCACCTCCACAAGGGGAGTAGCTCCCAGCACTGGTGCACTGTCTAAAATGGCACCTTACAGCGCTGAAACTTGCTACGCTCTGGGGGGAGGGGGGGAGTGTTTTTTCACACTCCAGAGCGAGAAAGTTGCAGCGCTGTAAAGTGCCAGTGTAGACAAGCCCTTAGTTATGCTAAGGCTGCTGCGTAGGCCTGCTAAAGGCCCGCTGACTCGGCTGTTTTTGGCAATAAGCACGATAATCTATAATCCAACTCGCGGCAGTGGTCCAGGCAATTCACTGATCCACCAAGATCTCCCGATAAGTGCATTGGGCTAAAATGGTCTTTGAATGACAGAGGCTTGAAATATTCTCGAAAATCTGTTTCTCTGTACTGAATGTGACGGCCTTGCATTGTTTGTATGAGAATAGCGCACTCTCATTTGCCCAGAGCTTTCAGAGTTCAGTCATCGAGGGTGTGGAGGTCAGCAGCAACAGTATTTCCCCCTCTCACGTCTCAGAGACAGAGAGAGAGGGAGAAAGATCGCCCAGCCCATTCCCTACACGACAGAACATACGTTCTTAATTGTGCAAATCCTTCAGGGTTATCTCACACTTGGACCTATTCGGGTATTTCTATTCTGCGTCTTTTGACAAAGTGCCTTTGCTCATAAGAATGGATAACGAGTAAACGTTGTCCTTTTAAGTTTTTTCTGTAGTACCTGTCATTGTAATGCATAGGCACTGAATTCATGGACCACCTATATACATAGGCCAAATTAGAATATTTATCGCCAAATAGATTTGGTAGTGGAGACAATGCTTTATGGTGTGAATCCACGCTTACTAATCTTAGTTGCATTATGATTTTCTAGATCTGTTCTTTATTATGACCCTGTATCAAGACCACAGCAGGTTCTGATGAGCTTTCAAAACCCCAATGACTCAGGTCTTGGACGGGGGACCTTTAAGGAATTCCCACAAAACAGTGTTCATAGTTCAGTTGGCAGCACTCATAACCTCGAGTCAGAAAGGGATTAGTACTCCAGCATAATGTGAGGGGGTACTGGCTGTTGGAGGGGTCTTCTTTCGAGTGAGGTGTAAAACTTAATGAAAATTTTCATAAGAGATAGCCTTGGGATTATTTTTTTTAATCATTAGGTAAGATATTAATGGTAGTTGTGGCATTCCCTATAGTTAGAATGGGGAATACCGTAATATCATAAATAGCCTCATCTGACAGCAAACTGGTAAGTAGGAACTTTTTAAGAGTCCCCACTGTACATAGATAATAATTAAAATCTGCCAATCTAAATTCACCTTGTAGTTTCAAATGGATATGACATTCTTCACTTCTTGTCTTAAACTGCCATATAGCATTGCTGGACAAAGCTGTCATGTTCCTCCATGGAGTGGTGGCTAAAGTAATTCCTGTATTGACAAAAAGAAAAGGAGTACTTGTGGCACCTTAGAGACTAACCAATTTATTAGAGCATAAGCTTTCGTGAGCTACAGCTCACTTCATCAGATGCATATCGTGGAAACTGCAGCAGACTTTATATATACAGAGAGAATATGAACCAATACCTCCTCCCACCCCACTGTCCTGCTGGTAATAGCTTATCTGAAGTGATCATCAGGTGGGTCATTTCCAGCACAAATCCAGGTTTTCTCACCCTCCACCCCCCCACACAAATTCACTCTCCTGCTGGTGATAGCCCATCCAAAGTGACAACCCAAGATCCATAAACCTGGAAATCCTGGGCGCCCCATCATCTCAGGCATTGGCACCCTGACAGCAGGATTGTCTGGCTATGTAGACTCCCTCCTCAGGCCCTACGCTACCAGCACTCCCAGCTACCTTCGAGACACCACTGACTTCCTGAGGAAACGTCAATCCATCGGTGATCTTCCTGATAACACCATCCTGGCCACTATGGATGTAGAAGCCCTCTACACCAACATTCCACACAAAGATGGACTACAAGCCGTCAAGAACACTATCCCCGATAATGTCACGGCTAACCTGGTGGCTGAACTATGTGACTTTGTCCTTACCCATAACTACTTCACATTTGGGGACAATGTATACCTTCAGATCAGCGGCACTGCTATGGGTACCCGTATGGCCCCACAGTATGCCAACATTTTTATGGCTGATTTAGAACAACGCTTCCTCAGCTCTCGTCCCCTAAAGCCCCTACTCTACTTGCGCTATATTGATGACATCTTCATCATCTGGACCCATGGAAAAGAAGCCCTTGAGGAATTCCACCATGATTTCAACAATTTCCATCCCACCACCAACCTCAGCCTGGTCCAGTCCACACAAGAGATCCACTTCCTGGACACTACAGTGCTAATAAACAATGGTCACATAAACACCACCCTATACCGGAAACCTACTGACCGCTATTCCTACCTGCATGCCTCCAGCTTTCACCCTGACCACACCACACGATCCATCATCTACAGCCAAGCTCTGCGATACAACCGCATTTGCTCCAACCCCTCAGACAGAGACAAACACGTACAAGATCTCTGTCAAGCTTTCTTACAACTACAATACCCACCTGCAGAAGTAAAGAAACAGATTGATAGAGCCAGAAGAGTTCCCAGAAGTTACCTACTACAGGACAGGCCTAACAAAGAAAATAACAGAACGCCACTAGCCGTCACCTTCAGCCCCCAACTAAAACCCCTCCAACGCATTATTAAGGATCTACAACCTATCCTAAAGGATGACCCAACACTCTCACAAATCTTGGGAGACAGGCCAGTCCTTGCCTACAGACAGCCCCGCAACCTGAAGCAAATACTCACCAACAACCACATACCACACAACAGAACCACTAACCCAGGAACTTATCCTTGCAACAAAGCCCGTTGCCAATTGTGCCCACATATCTATTCAGGGGACACCATCACAGGGCCTAATAACATCAGCCACACTATCAGAGGCTCGTTCACCTGCACATCCACCAATGTGATATATGCCATCATGTGCCAGCAATGCCCCTCTGCCATGTACATTGGTCAAACTGGACAGTCTCTACGTAAAAGAATAAATGGACACAAATCAGATGTCAAGAATTATAACATTCATAAACCAGTCGGAGAACACTTCAATCTCTCTGGTCACGCAATCACAGACATGAAGGTCGCTATCTTAAAACAAAAAAACTTCAAATCCAGACTCCAGCAAGAAACTGCTGAATTGGGATTCATTTGCAAATTGGATACTATTAATTTAGGCTTAAATAGAGACTTGGAGTGGCTAAGTCATTATGCAAGGTAGCCTGTTTCCTCTTGTTTTTTCCTACCCCCCCCCAGATGTTCTGGTTTAACTTGGATTTAAACTTGAAGAGTGGTCAGTTTGGATGAGCTATTACCAGCAGGAGAGTGAGTTTGTGTGTGTATGGGGGTGGGGGAGATGTGAGAAAACCTGGATTTGTGCAGGAAATAGCCCAACTTGATTGTCATGCACATTGTGTAAAGAGTTGTCACTTTGGATGGGCTATCACCAGCAGGAGAGTGAATTTGTGTGGGGGGGTGGAGGGTGAGAAAACCTGGATTTGTGCTGGAAATGGCCCAACTTGATGATCACTTTAGATAAGCTATTACCAGCAGGACAGTGGGGTCGGAGGAGGTATTGTTTCATATTCTCTGTGTATATATAAAGTCTGCTGCAGTTTCCACGATATGCATCTGATGAAGTGAGCTGTAGCTCACGAAAGCTTATGCTCTAATAAATTGGTTAGTCTCTAAGGTGCCACAAGTACTCCTTTTCTTTTTGCGAATACAGACTAACACGGCTGTTACTCTGAAACCTGTATTGACAGATAGTAAAGAATTATGGGAAGAAGGTCATTACTTACATGTAAAGTATTAATATTGTATACACAATCCCTTGAAGTGTTTTGTGATCATTCAATAAATGACACCAGTCACCCAGTTAGCCAGAATCAGTCTACCAGAACATCAGCAGAAGGCTATAGGAAGTGGCATCAAACGTCCACCATTCTTACTCAGGAAACCTTGGTATGTGTGCATGCAGAAATAGTGTTAAGGTGTGTGGAGTTGGAGAACAGACTTTGTGTAGAAGTGGTTCTTGTTTGCCTACAAACTGAACATGATATGGTTTGAGTTAAGTTTGTGTTCCTTGATCAACATGTTGACTGGTTCAACCCTGGTCTGCTTTTGGCTGGACCAGGGGGAGTGCAGCATTCCTATAGTACATAATGGTCACCAGGGTCTGTTTTCTCACAGCACAGCCCACAATGAGAAGGGTCATTGACACTAAAAAGGCATTGTTTTTTAATACTGAAAATGTAAAACCTTAGCTGTGTCCCCAAATCATGTTCTAATGCTTAATGAAAGGAGACAGTGCATTGGGGGTGGGAGGGGTGAACACAGAAAGTGCTGTTCTGGTTGCTCCAGCAGGCATCTCTAGCACGAGTAAATGCTCGTTCGAAATACATCCTGATTGCCTGGCACAACTGGAACACTTTATAGCTGTGGCTTTCATGAGGAGCAGACTGCAGAATATGCAAGATTTTTTTCCATTCTCTTTAGGCCAGATTCTGCTGACCTTGATGTCAGAGGCAAAACACCCATTGACTTCCAGGGGAACAGGCCCTTTGTGTAACTCTCGGGAGTTTCTGAAGAAATACTCAGCAAAAAAAAACTGTGCTAAAAACTATTTAACAGCATAATAGAGGCTGGGTTTTCCATGGTAAAAAGGCACCAGAAACTCTGTATTCAGTTTGAAAAGAGAATTGTCTCCACCTTCTTGAGGTGCCGTATTTATTAGGACTCCAATGGAACAAGCCACAGGGCATTTTTTGTTCAGGGTTGCAGGCAAAGTTCTTTTTTACAAAAAGAAAAGGAGTATTTGTGGCACCTTAGAGACTAACAAATTTATTTGAGCATAAGGTTTCGTGAGCTACAGCTCACTTCATTGGATGCATGCAGTGGAAAATACAGTGGGGAGATTTTATATACACAGAGAACATGAAACAATGGGTGTTACCATACACACTATAACAAGAGTGATCAGGTAAGGTGAGCTATTACCAGCAGGAGAGAAAAAAAACCTTTTGTAGTGATATGGATTTCCACTCCATACGGCTAAATTCAGTGCCTTGCATAACAGGTTTCAGAGTAGGAGCCGTGTTAGTCTGTATCTGCAAAAAGAAAAGGAGTACTTGTGGCACCTTCGAGACTAACAAATTTATTTGAGCATAAGCTTTCGTGAGCTACAGCTCACTTCATCAGATGCATGCAGTGGAAAATAAAGTGGGGAACATGAAACAATGGGTGTTACCATACACACTGTAATGAGAGTGATCAGGTAAGGTGAGCTATTACCAGCAGGAGAGGAAAAAAAACCTTTTGTAGTGATATGGATTTCCACGCCATACGGCTAAATTCAGTTATGAAACTGCAGCAAGCAAAAGGGAAAAAACCAAAACCAGTCCAGACCTTAGGTACCATCCTGCTTACCACAAAAAAAGGGGAAGAGCCATTGCTGACTTCCCAGCTCTCATCCCATGGAAGGACAGCAGGTTAGGTCTCTGGGGTAGGGGCCATCTGCTGCTCTGTTGGTACAGTGGCTGGCAAAATAGGATCCCACCGTTGGTTTGTCCCTTGGCACTATTGTAATAAACAACATAAATAGGAACTATAAAATATGAACCTTCTCCTGGGTTAACTGGCAGGGTAACAAGGGCCACTTGACAAGCAAACCCAACTTCTTAACCCCTTCAGGGCCTAGATACATTCCTGTGGTATGCCCAGAAATAATGTCTTTATATCTAGGGACCAGCAGGAGACAAGTACTTTCAGTTCTGCTGGTCTTTCTCCCCAAACTACGTAAACCCAGTGAGCCCAATCATAAACATACAGTACTGCTGTGAGTGTATCATTTCCTTCTTCTCCTTTATCTATACTGCCCTTAAAGGGTCATTTAAGACTCAGCATCTTGATTTTTACAAAGGAAAAGGGGGGGGGTGTAAGAGAGAGAGAGAGAGCTTAATATGAATTAAAATCTCCTGACATCTCTTTTAATTCAGTGAAGATGCTTCTTAACTTATTTAAACAGTAGCATTATCCCACTGCCTGACAACCAAAAAGCAAGATTAGCCTGGTCTGTTTCACTTTTGTTTATAGGCAATTTTATTCTCTATATGGAGTGAAGTGCAAAAGTAACGCACCACTTATGGGATGAGAAGGGAATTAGCTAACGTAAATTTCTTCCAGGCTTAATTAAAGGTATAATTACCAGGAGTGAGGATATTATTGTTCCTTTATATTTTAAAATAAATTAGTCTCGGGCTTTTACAAACTGGAAAGTTTGCTCTCTGTTTCACATCATGGTATCCCCTGTGTCTTTAAGGAGCACAATATGCACCCTAAAGAAAATGGGAACTGGAGGGATTACCTTCCTATGAACATGGAGGGAATTTTAGTATTAAAGCAAAATGTATGGGGATAGCAAAGATCATTGTGGATAAAATAATCAAGGATACAAACTCTAGAAAGATCATCAAGATTGTTCTCTTGAGAATTCAGTGACATTTTGTAGATCAAAGAGATTCCTATAAGCTTCTGAAACTTGGATAGTTAGATAGAATTAAACTTCTGAACCTTTATAAGGTTCATCTGTCTTTAGTTACAAACATCAAAAAATAACAGGCGAGACCCCCAGCTGGTGGAAATTGGCATAGTTCCACTGACTCCAGCTAAGCAGTGTTAATTTATACCCTCTGTGGGTCTGGCCCAGTATCTTGTATTTATGTTGAATCTTTCATCCCAGAGGCTCTCTAAGCACTTTATCACCAGGAACTACTTCATCCATCATTCTGAAGTGCAGCCATGTCTAGGAAGAATAATAATAAATAACTTAGCAGTAAATATTTTGCATTTTCAGTGTGTTGTGGCAAAAGAACAAGGCAGCTGTTTAACAATACACAACAAAACTACACAACTGCCATCCAAATGAAATTACATGGGGATATCTGAAAGGCAGAATACAGGCCATATTTCAGGAAAGCACTTAAGCACATATGTAACATTAAGCATATAAGCAGTCTCATTATGGGACTTCTCACATACTTGAAGTTACAGACGTTTAAGTGTTTTGATGAATTTGCATAGGACACTGGGGTTCTCTGTGCTTGAGAATGTCCTCTCTGTTTCCAGGGCCCATTTTATGTCTTAAGCAATATTCATGAATTACATATTAACACCATAAACCGCAGCTTTTGGAATCACGGTTCTTACTGGGGACATGCCAGCTGTGAATCTGAACTTAGCTTCTTGACCTATCTAATTGCTCTCTTTATTTCAGAGAGGTTAATCAGACTAAACACATACGTTTGTATAGGTTCAAACCTTTCATAGCACCATTGGCTAGATGGTATTGGGTCCCTGGGACATGGTGTGTAGGTTCTGTGTGTAAGTTCTATGGGACTTGCTATCCTGTGGGACAAAAGACATATTGGAAAAGGCACTTTGTGGATGCTGCAGTGTGACTTACTACGCTTTTGGCACCTTAGAGACTAACCAATTTATTTGAGCATAAGCTTTCGTGAGCTACAAGTGAGCTGTAGCTCACGAAAGCTTATGCTCAAATAAATTGGTTAGTCTCTAAGGTGCCACAAGTACTCCTTTTCTTTTTGGAAATACAAACTAACACGGCTGTTACTCTGAAACCTGTTACTACGCTTTTAGTTCTCAGCATTGTTTGCCTGACACCGCTGCAGTGTTTGTTGACAAACCTAAATAGTCAAACATCATGAGTCAGGACCCAGTAGGATGAATACCTTTGTTGGAGGGAAATAAGGGAAAGCCCCATGAAAAATAATGGACAGTGCTTTATTTTAAGGTACATTTTAGGGAAGCACCGTTTCGATTAGCATATTATGTATTTTTCTCTCAAGTTTACATTTCTGCTGCCATCAAGTATACAATGCAATTATCATAAGCTTCAATTTAATGTTTGAATTGGTCAAGGGATATCCCTTAAAATAAGGCATGGGTGGTTACCGTAAGGGACAAATTAGTGACATCAGTGATGGTCGCTTATAATAAGGGACAGATAGTCACCCTAGGTCCACAATAATTATGAGATTGTCTTAAAAACATACGATTTTAAAAATAATGCGTGCTGGGTTCTTTTTATTTGCCTTCTGGTATTGGAGTCTTTCAGTTCACATTTTCAGGCCTTTCTCCACAACCATGAAGGACAGTAACTTTTTTTTTTTTTATTTAACAAAAGTTGAGATTCTCACATAATCCCATGACTCCAAGAGCTGGGGGTTTAAGAAGAGCACCCAATATCAGGAGAGTTACCAGCACTTTATGCTGTTGCAGTTTGCAGGAATAAATCCTCTCCTGAGGAGATTGAGTGGATTTTGGGAATCCCTGCTGGGTTTGGGAATGAAACTTCTTGCCCAGATTTTGCAGTGGGAGACTTGTGCTGTGGCTGATATTTCAGGCTAGCCTCAGACTTCTTCCCTCTCCCCTTGTGCCTGTTCACACGCAGGAGGCAATCAGCCCTCTATTGCCCCCAATTAATTGCCACACAGGGAGGGACCCTTTAGCACTGGGTTCTGGCGATGCCCTCCCTGGGCCTAGCTCCCTGTCTTTTACCACATTCCTGCTCTTGGGGCAGTGATGGAGCGCGGGGGGTGGGGGGGAAACAAAGGTTGTTTTTAGCTACCTTTGCTCTTCATGGGGTCAATCCTCAACTGGTGTAAATTGTCGTTGCTCTATTATAGTCAATGCAGTTTACATCAGATGAGGATTTGCACCCCTCAGACTCTGGGCCCTTTTGGGGCCTGCCTTGGAAAGCAGAGAATAGCCATAGTGCAGCATACTCCAGCCATGCTCCTAACATGCCCCTCATGCCGGGGACACGGAGCCAGGCTGGTGATGAACCCTTATGCCAGCTCTACGCTAGACTTCAGGGAATATTCTCTGGACCATTTCTGCCAAAGCAGAGTAAGGGGACCTTAGTGTAACTGAGGATCAGGCTCCTTTTATGCTCTCGCAGAATCCTTCCCAGCTGCACAGCAGAACCCTTGTCTAGCTTCACAGAGTTCCCAGTGACCAGCCCAGCCACTCAGGTAGATGCTGTGATGCCCCTGCTGTCAGCTGAACAGTTCTGCAAATGTGTTCAGACGGAGGTAACTCTGCTACCCCTCTCTCTGCAACTGAGGCAGAATCAAGGACCTAAGGAGCCCTAATAATGTGTACGGGTTAGAAACTAGACAAGCCGCTTCGCATCCCTCTGCCTCTGCTGTCGATGAAATACCTCTGCGCCGCATGTCACAGGATGGTTGTGAGTTATAAGTGAAGTTAGACTACTTGTTTTTCACGTGTTGGAGTCTAGAAACTCCAGAGTGGAACATGCGCTCCGCGCGTTCTCATTATGTCATGTGGACCGTTCACTGATCACTGGGAAAGTGCTGATTCTGCAGTCAACAGGTAGGTGCAGCTTTTATTTTTATGCTTCAGATACGGAAAAAAAAATCCATTTGAGGGTGTCAGTAAGGGGTTAATGGAAGCCTTGCACTGAGAAAACTTCTCTAAACCACAGACTAGCCTCTTAACCTTACCATATGATCACATTTGTTATTTGCAGGGCCCTGCTGTGATTGCCAACAATCAGATTTGACCAATGAGCTGCAACTATGTTTGCATCATGCATCCGATGAAGTGAGCTGTAGCTCACGAAAGCTCATGCTCAAATAAATGTGTTAGCCTCTAAGGTGCCACAAGTCCTCCTCTTCTTTTTGCGGATACAGACTAACACGGCTGCTACTCTGAAACAAGGGAGATTGTAGCACTGTGTGCTAGGATGAACTCAAGAAATAATATAATTAAATCCTTGTTTACAGAAACAGAAATGGCATTTTTGGTAAATCATGGTAATCAAGAAAGCGGAAATATACTAGAATCTGGAACATGCGCCACAACCAGAAATTAAAGGTCAGATAGGTCAAATAATGTATGACAAGGTAAGAGTATTAGATATACAGTGGGGAAGGTGTCTGAAGATCAGATATTAGGTACTGTATGAAAGAGAGAGTTTGTTTGCTCTTCTCTGTTGTTTTAAGGATACATTCACACCTTAAGGCCTTCTACTAAGAATGCTAGAATACAAATCACACACTGCAGCTAAACATACCAAATTGACCAGGATATTCCATACGTCTGACTTCAATGGGTGGTGTGATTCATAGATCTTAAGGCCAGTAAGCACTATTATGATCAACTTGTCTGACTTCCTGCATATTACAGGCTGTACAATTTCATTCAGTAATTTGTGCATATAGCCCATGCCTTCTGGTTGAGCTAGAGCTTATCTTTTAGAATGACATCCCAATTTTTGATTTAAAGAGTTCAAGTGATGGAAAACCCACCTGGCCTCTAAATTGTTACAATGCTTAATTACCCTCATTGTTTAAAAAAACAAAACAAAACGGTTATTTTTAATCTGAGTATGGTTGTTCATTGGGGAAAATCAGGTCTCTTAGTTAGGTACCTAACTTTACAACCTGAATTTGAAAATTTAGCCTCAGGACTTTTGGCCAGTGGTCATGACAGAAATGGGAACAGAATCCAGAAGCCTTGGCTCCCAGCCTCATACTAAATCCATGAGACCAATGCAGTCACTTAAGAGGATATAAATATTAAAATTAAATTCTAACTACTGTAATGGCCAAAGTCCCTATGGTTCTTGTCACCGTTTGATTATTACTGACAATCCCTTCCAAACTGGAACAGAGACAAAATGACAATTATATTGCCTAACAAATCACAAAATATCCTCTCAGTTGTGAAGCACTGAAGGCAAATTCCCTTCCCAAATACAGCTGTTGGACAGGACCCTTAGGTTCCATTCCCATCTCTGTTTGCAAACGTCTCTTTGGGCCAGATCCTGAATTCCTTACTCAGGTTTAGCAGGCAAAATCCTGTTGACTTTGCTTGAATTTGGCCTGAGTTAAGGTCTGAATGCAAACTCATGTTGGAGCCAATGAGAGTTTGACCCAGTAAAATATGAGAGAGGATCTTAGAATCTGCCTTCTTAACATTGTATTGGTATTTCACAACAGCTCCCCAGATTCTGCAGTGATTTCTGTGGAAAGAAATAGCCTTTCAGAGTTTTAAGGTCCAATCCTGCAAGCATGCCTGGAATCTCTCTCTCTCTCACACACAGATTCCCTGTAATTTTAGTGGGATTGAATGTGAATCTCCATTCCTGTAGGTCTGTTTGCAGGACTGTAGTTAGCTTCAGATTCACCAATGCACTTAGCTTGTGCTTATATCCTTTTGACTTTATGGGACTTAAGCATGTGCTTAAATTTAAATGCTTTTCTGGACTGGGTCCAAAGTACAAAACCCTGGCAGTGCGAAAACCAAAGTCCCTCTGGCCTCAGTCCCTATTTCACCAGCATGCTGTGAGGGAAAAAAATAATAATTAATCTCTGTGAGGTGCTCAGGCACTATGGGGATAGTGGCCATAAAGGTACATAGCTTGGATCTGAGTGCAGAACTGTGACTCAGTCGGTGAAAACAGTTGTACAGTATGTCACAGAGAAAGCAGATCAGTAGCAAATCCAGTTCAGTGATATAATAAACATTTAGAAAGCTCCTGTCTATTTCTAATAGCTAGACTTTTTTTTTTCTAGTTTAGCACATAGTAATACTAGATGACTCTTGCTGACAAAAGTTGGCATTTGCTGTCCCATGCAAGTCACCTTGCATTGCTATTTTACATTGCACTTCAGCAGAAAGCAATCGGGCACTATTATTAGGTGGAAAGTTGAGTTTTTGTCCTGAATTTAAAGCATGACATCTGTTGCCAAACTCATCATGTTTCCTCTGAGCAAAGGAAGAGAATGACTGGCCTGGTAAAGAGAGAGTGTTCGAAAGGAGACACACACATTTGATTTAAATCCACTGTTTTCTTAAGAATTCTTCAAGGTGGTGTTCCATAGCTGTAGTAAATCTGGGTTTACTAGCTGAAGATATGTTTCAGAGTGGTAGCTGTGTTAGTCTGTATCAGCAAAAACAATGAAGAATCCTTGTGGCACTTTAGAGACTAACAAATTTATTTGGGCATAAGCTTTCGTTGGTTAAAACCCACTTCATCAGATGCATGGAGTGAAAAATATAGTAAGTAGTAGATATATTACAGCACATGAAAAGATGGGAGTTGCCATAGCAAGTGGGGGCTCAGTGCTAACCAGGCCAATTCAATCAGGGTGGAAGTGGCCTATTCTCAACAGTTGACAAGAAAGCGTGAATATCAACAGAGGGAAAATTACTTTTTCTAGTGACCCAGCCACTCCCAGGCTTTATTCAGGCCTAATTTGATGGTGTCCAGTTTGCAAATTAATTCCAGTTCTGCAGTTTCTCGTTGAAGTCTCAAAGAAGCAGCCGTGTTAGTCTGTATCCATAAAAAGAAAAGGAGTACTCGTGGCACCTTAGAGACGAACAAATTTATTAGAGCACAAGCTTTCATGAGCTACAGCTCACTTCAATGAAAACTTATGCTCTAATAAATTTGTTCGTCTCTAAGGTGCCACAAGTACTCCTTTTCTTTTTTCCTTGAAGTCTGTTTCTGAAGTTTTTTTGTTGAAGAATTGCCACTTTTAAGTCTGTTATTGAGTGTCCAGGGAGATTGAAGTGTTCTCCTACTGGTTTTTGAATTTTACATTTCTTGATGTCTGATTTGTGTCCAATGTACATGGCAGAGGGGCACTGCTAGCACATGATGGCATATATCACATGGGTAGATGTGCAGGTGAACAAGACCCTGATGGTGTGGCTGATGTGGTTAGGTCCTGTGATGGTGTCCCTTGAATAGTTATGTGGACAGAGATGGCACCAGGGTTTGTTGCAGGGTTTGGTTCCTGGGTTAGTGTTTTTGTTGTGTGGTGTGTAGTTGCTGGTGAGTATTTGCTTCAGGTTGGGGGGCTGTCTGTAAGTGAGGACTGGCCTGTTTCCCAAGGTCTGTGAGAGTGAGGGATCATCCTTCAGGGTAGGGTGTAGATCCTTGATGATGCGCTGAAGAGGTTTAGGTGGGGGCTGTAGGTGACGGCTAGTGGCGTTCTGTTACTTTCATTGTTGGGCCTGTCCTGTAGTAGGTGACTTCTGGGTACCCTTCTGGCTCTGTCAATCTGTTCCTTCACTTCACCAGGTGGAAAATTGTAGTTTTAAGAGTACTTGATAGAGATCCTGTAGGTGTTTGTCTCTGTCTTAGGGATTGGAGCAAATGTGGTTGTATCTTAGAGCTTGGCTGTAGACAATGGATCATGTGATGTGTTCTGGATGAAAGCTGGAGGCATGTAGGTAAGTATAGCGGGCAGTAGGTTTCTGGTATAGGGTGGTGTTTATATGACCATCGCTTTTGTGCACTGTAGTGTCCAGGAAGTGGATCTCTTGTGTGGACTGGTCCAGGCTGAGGTTGATGATGGGGTGGAAATTGTTGAAATCCTGGTGGAATTCCTCAAGGGCCTCCTTCCCATGGGTCCAAATGATGAAGATAGGTAGCCATAGTTATCCTATTTAGTGGTGTTATTTGTCATGTCCATAGGGGGAGCAAGCTGAAGTCTTAGTAAACTTGACAAGCTGCTTTTTAGTGTGTGGTCTCCTGAATATTTAAAGGACCTCAGGAAATACAACTGAAAATGTTCCTGTTTAGTGTTTATCTATCACAGTGTCTTGGAGTTAATTAAAGAGAAAAACAAGAGTTTATGAGCTGTTTTGAGCCTATGTTAGAGAGCAACCTAACTATAGAGCCCTTACCAGACACTGCCTTAATACAAAAAGAAAAGGAGTACTTGTGGCACCTTAGAGACTAACCAATTTATTTGAGCATGAGCTTTCGTGAGCTACAGCTCACTTCATCGGATGCATACTGTGGAAACTGCAGCAGACTTTATATACACACAGAGAATATGAAACAATATCTCCTCCCACCCCACTGTCCTGCTGGTAATAGCTTATCTAAAGTGATCATCAAGTTGGGCCATTTCCAGCACAAATCCAGGTTTTCTCCCCCTCCACCCCCCCACACAAATTCACTCTCCTGCTGGTGATAGCCCATCCAAAGTGACAACTCTCTACACAATGTGCATGATAATCAAGTTGGGCCATTTCCTGCACAAATCCAGGTTCTCTCACCCCCTCACCCCCCTCCCAAAAACCGCACACACACAAACTCACTATCCTGCTGGGTATCCTGCTCACTATCACTTTGGATGGGCTATCACCAGCAGGAGAGTGAATTTGTGTGGGGGGGTGGAGGGTGAGAAAACCTGGATTTGTGCTGGAAATGGCCCAACTTGATGATCACTTTAGATAAGCTATTACCAGCAGGACAGTGGGGTGGGAGGAGATATTGTTTCATATTCTCTGTGTGTATATAAAGTCTGCTGCAGTTTCCATGGTATGCATCCGATGAAGTGAGCTGTAGCTCACGAAAGCTCATGCTCAAATAAATTGGTTAGTCTCTAAGGTGCCACAAGTACTCCTTTTCTTTTTGCGAATACAGACTAACACGGCTGTTACTCTGAAACCTGCCTTAATACAGAATTTGATTATATTCTTGTTCTTGTAATATTGTGTTTCTAAATACTGGATGCATTGTTACATTATCATGGGCTCTTTAGGCACAATAGATAGCCAGGGCCAGTAAAAATTAGCAATGCCATGAACAGATTGGGAGCTCCATTTGAAGGAGACTCTCTGAAGTGTGCTATCTATTGCTTAAGTGCACACTAGCCTCTAATCTCACATCCCATTGTTTGTAAGAAGCCTGCTGCTCAAATGGTTAAGGCAGCTATTCTGCTAAACTAACAAAAAAATGGTTCCTGTCAATGTTCCCTCTAATTTTTTACATTCGTGTGCGGAATGAATTTTATGTGTACTAATATGGAGATGATGTGTGGTGGGGGTAGGGTCGAGGGGTTTGGAGTGTGGGAAGGGGGCTCAGAGCTGGGGCAGAGGGTTGGGTGTGGGAGGTAAGGGAGGCTCTTGCTGAAGGTATGCTCTGGGGTGGGGCTAGGGATGAGAGGTTTGGGCTGCAGGAGGGGGCTCAGGGCTAAAGCAGAGTGTTGGGGTGCAGGGGGGTGAGGGCTCTGGACGGGGGTGCAGGCTCTGGATAGAGCTGGGGATGAGGGGTATGGGGTGCGGGAGGGGGCTCAGGGCTAGGGAAGAAGGTTGGGTGGGGCGGTGAGGGCTCTGGCTGGGGGTGTGGGCTCTGGGGTGGGGCTGGGGATGAGGGGTTTGGGTTGCAGGCTGCCCCAGAGGAGGCACAATGGAGGAGGAGGAGAATGGGAAGACGGTGACAGTAATAGAAAGACAAGATTGTATTTGCTAACAAAGTGTACAGTTTTTAGGATAAGACAAATCAATGGTCTTCAACCTTTTTATGCCCAAGGTCACTTTTTGAATTTAAGGACAACCCAGGATCTACCTACCCCTTTCCCAAGGCCCTGCCTCTTCCCCAAAGCCCCCCCCCCCCCCCACTCACTCCATTCTCCCCTCTCTCCATCGCTCGTTCTTCCCCACCCTCACTCGCTTTCACCGGGCTGGAGTAGGGGGTTGGGGTTCGGGAGGGGGTGCAGGCTCTGGGCTGGGGCCGAGGGATTCGCAATGCGGGAGGGGGATCTGAGCTGAGCCTGGAGCAGGGGGTTAGGGTGCAGGAGGACGTGAGGGGTGCAAACTCTGGAAAGGAGTTTGGGTGCAGGAGCGGGCTCTGGGCTCTGGGCAGAGTGTTGAGGTGCAGGAGGGGGTATGGGGTGCTGGCTCTGGGATGGGGATCAGGGCTGGGGCAGAGTTTTGGGGTGCAGGAGGGGATATGAGATGCTGGCTCTGAGATGGGGGTTGGGGTGCGGGCTCCTGCCGGGTGGCGGGTACCTCAGATGGCTCCTGGTTGGCACCGCAGCAGGGTTAAGGCAGGTTCCCTCCCTGCCCCGACCCCACGCCGCTCCCGGAAGAGGCCAACATGCCCCTGCGGCCCCTGGGGGAGGGCACATGGCTCCGCGCACTGCTCCTCTCTGCAGGCATTGCCCCCGCAGCTCCCACTGGCCACAGTTCCCCATTCCCAACCAGTGGGGGCTGCAGGGGCGATGCTTGTAGGCAGGAGCAGTGCACGGAGACCCCTGCCCTCCTCCTCTCCCCAGGGCTGCAGGGGCATTCTGGCTGCTTCTGGGAATGGCGTGGGGCTGGGGCAGGCAGGGAACCTGCCTTAGCAGCAGCCCTGCTACACCACAGGAGATCGCAATAGATTGAGTAGTCGATCGTGATCGACCGGTTGGTGAGCACTGAGATAAATGAACAGAGGAGGTGAATGGATTAGAGCTGTTCAGAATTTTCAGATTTTTGACATTTTGATGATAAACAAGAAGAATTTTAAATGAAATTTTCTGCAAAATAGTTTTGTTAGGTTTTGACCAGCTCTGTTAATGAATCTCTAATTCCTGCCCTGCCATTATCAAAACGAGCATGCTCCAGCCCTTTTCACTCCTCCTTTTCTGCATGTAAGTTTCTTGGTGCTGATTCAGTTACTGACCAGTGACAAATCACTTACAGTGCAGCTGTGCACTGAAATGTCACTTGACTCAGACCGGCCCTCTGTTTGTAGTCAGGGTCATATCTGCTGACTTTATTAAAGAAAGGAAGGTTTAGATTTATTTTTACTCCTTTTTGCTAATGTCAGACCTGCAATGCCAACAAAGCTCTGGGAGAGTCAGCTGGATTCTTTCCAGGCTAGTGGGTTATCCACAGAATTATTAACAGAGTTTTAATGGCAAGACCAGCTTCTCTAACCCATTCATTATTTTATATCAGGGGTTAGCAACCTGTGGCACGCGTGCCAAAGGTGGCATGCAAGCTGATTTTTAGTGGCACTCTGCTGCTAGTCTGGGGTTCCGTCCACTGGGCCCTGCCAGCCGGGGTCCCAGCCGCCAGCCCCGCTCAGGCCACTGCTGGACTGGGGTTCTGTCTGCCGCCCATGCTGCCGGTCTGGGGTCCCAGCTGCCGGCCCTTGCCAGCCAGGGTCCCAGCCGCCAGCCCCGCTCAGGCCACAGCCGGACTGGGGTTCCGTCAGGGGGCCTCTGTAATGTAAAATTTAGTACTGGCACGCGAAACCTTAAATTAATGAAGACTTGGCATGCCACTTCTCAAAGGTTGCCGACCCCTGTTTCATATACTTCCATCAAGTCTCCTTTCGAGACTAAACAGCCCTGAGGTGAAATCCTGACCTATCGAAGTCAGTGGAAGTTTTGCTTTTCACTTTAGTTGGACCAGGAATTCACCCCCAATTTTTGCGCTGTCTCGTCCCAAGTTTGTCCATGTCTCTAATTAGTTTTGTTGCCCTTGTCTGGACCTTTTCCTTTTCTAGTACATTTTTTTTTTTTAAGATGGGTTAAGCAACATGAGTGTTCAAGTTACCATCAATTTACATAATGGCAGAATCCTTCATTTATTTTTTCTCTCGGTTTTGTAATACTGTACAACATCTTGTTTGTGTTTTTGACCCCCTCTGAGCATTGAGCACATGTTTGCATTGTGCTATGCATAGTAGTACAAAGATCCATTGCCAGAATAATTTGTTAATTTTAGGAACCATAAGCGAATATGAATAGTTGAAGTTGCTCCATCACATATGCACTGCATTACATTGCATTGAATTCCGTGTGCCAATCTGTTTCCCAATTGTGTAGTTGTATTGCATCATCCTGAAGTTGCCCACAGCCCTCTCTGAATTTAATTAATTTATGAGAAAGTGTCCAAAAGAGAAGGGTGGTGGGTTATTTTAGTATATAGCCAATTTAAGAGATTATCCCCAACTGTCAGCAACCAAAATCCTTTCTTCCCAGCAGAACTGCGAAAGCTTATGCCAGTTTCCAGATGCTATATTTCTGGGAAGTAGCTACTTTCCTAAGGGTTTTCTTCTCCAGTGCTCAGTTTCTCCTGCTTGACCCTGCAGCGAAGTCCTAGTCCTGTTTTATGAGAACCAGGCCTGTTGCCATATAAACAACTGGCGTGGTCACAAATTTTGCCTGTGGCTTCACTGAGCGGTCAAACAGGAAAGAGAAAGGCAGCAAAGAGAGTGTCCTTGATTAAACACAAATCACTGGAGCAATTAGAGAACGTGACTAGCCTGTGTTAAAGGCACAAGGAGTCATTCTGTTGGATAAATTCACATGTTTTTTCCCCAACTCAAAAAGCACCAAGTTGACATTTGGTCTTTTGTTTAGCATTACTGAAGTTAATGGAGAGTTTGGCTTGCTATAAAGGGGGTGGGGGGGAAGTCCAAGAAGGCAAATAGCTCCGACCATTGAAACATCAAAGGCCTATAAAGCATTTGTGATGAATATAGTCTTGATAGAACAATAGGTCACAGACCTGGCAGCTGAAATTTTAGTTGGGTGAGCTTCAGCAACCCATGCTAAAAGAAGCAGATTCATTATTCTCGAATGGCCTAATCAAATGCCCATTGAAGTTGGTGGGAGCCCTTCTACTCACTCTAATGGGAAATGGATAGGGCCAGGGGTTGAAGTAAGAGGGAGCACTTCCTCACAGCTCCTCCTCTTAATAGGCCAATGTACTGAGAGAGAACTCCCACTTCAATCTACTTTACTCCCTGGATTGGGCCTATATTGAAAGGTGGATACATTCCAGACATGTAGCAAGCTGCCATCTCAGCTGGGCACAGAATGAACCCCTGTTTCAAACTATATTCAGTTTTTAAATCACATTGAATGCTGTATGAAAACTGATGGTACACTAGGGCACTGGGTAGCATGGTAAAAAGAGGAACAATACAGATCAGTGTAAAGAGAAGAACAAGAACTGCAAAAGATGAGAGAACAAGGAGAGAGAACTTTCATAGGTGGCTTGGCCTTGTTTTGTGACACACCCAACCAGGGCTAAGAATGAACCTGATGTAAGCAGGGTCTGAATGAATACTTCCCTGACAGCAAGCTGGGACGGGGAGAGACTCTGGGTGTGGTTGTGTAAATACAGTTTGCTCCTGCTTTGCTTAGATATGCTTAGATATTCAGCAGATGGAGCCATGTTTTGCTCATTGTAATCAACTTGGCTGGTTTTGGGTCAGAAATCACGGTAGTGCTGAATGCATGGGTAGTGAAATGCTGTTATCAATGTTGTGATTATTGTGGAAATGCAGGGAAGCAAGACTGTGCTTAACCCGTTCCAAATGAGGGGTCACCTTTAGTGGAGAGGACCTCATTGAGCCAGGGGCTTCACTGCCAAAGCCCTGTGAAAGTAAGATGGGTGGGGACAGGAGTCCTGGTCAGGAGACTGCACCTCTCCCCCCCCCCACCCCACCCCCCCCCGTGGTCCTCTCTAGATTGGCTTAACCTGTTGTTCTTCCCCACTGTTCAAAGAATAGAACAAAATAGGCTTCATTAGGGGCCTCTTTTGTTATTTTAATTGCTCAATCAGAGCTGAAACCAGTTGTGGTAGCACTGTGTTTCTGCTCTGCCTGCTAAAAGCTAAAATCACTGAGAGCTGAAATCACTTGAGATGGGGCAGTGTTTCTGCCCAGCCTGCAAAAGAGCTGAAAATCACTGAGAGACTGATGTGCAGAGGTCACAGCAGAGAGGCAGAAGGTGACTGACTGACAGCTGGTGACTAAGTGACCAGCAGGGCAGTGGTGAAGACGTGTGATGAGCAGCCAGCAGGGTGGTGGCAGAGAGGCGTGACGTGCGGCCAGGAGGGCGGTGGCAGAGAGGTGTGACAAGCGGCTAGCAGGGCGGTGGCAGAGAGGCATGACACACGGTCAGCAGGGCGGTGGCGGAGAGGTGCGATGAGCGGCCAGCAAGGCGGTGGCAGAGAGCGTGACGCGTGGCCAGCAGGGCGGCGGCAGAGAGGCGTGACACATGGTCAGCAGGATGGCTGCAGAGAGGCGTGATGCGCGGCCAGCAGGGCGGTGGCAGAGAGGCGCAATGAGCAGCCAGCAGGGCAGTGGCAGAAAGGCGTGATGCGTGGCCAGCAGGGCAGCGGCAGAGAGGCACAACGTGCATCCAGCTGGGTCGCTAGTGGAGTGGCGTGACGAGAGCAGTGAGCAGGTGGCCGGTTAGCGGCCAGCGGAACGAGTAAGATGCCTCTTTACCCCTCACCCAGGGGGGAGGTGAACTTTGCAGATGTACTTCTGAACTCTGGGTCTGCACTGACCAAGGGCAGCAACTGTGAGTGAGTGGGGTGCAGAGAAGGGTCGGGCATGTGAAAGGGACTTTTGGGTTGCTGGACTTAAGAACCTGAGGGGAAAAGGGCACTGCCCAACCTACTTGGGGGTGGGTCTTTTACTTATGGTTTATGAACTTTGTTTGTGGTGTTTTCCCAAATTAACTCAGAGTTACTTCCCTCCTTTTATTAAAAGTTTATTTTCTATACTCGGACTCTGTACTTGCAAGTGGGGAAGTACTGCCTCTCAGAGGCACCCAGGGGTGATGTGTGATTTTCCCAGGTTACTTGAGCCAGTTCTGTGTTGTGTCGATGGAAATTGATAGATATTGAACTTGGCCCTGGTTGCTGCTGGTTCCAGCTAGCAGAAGGGTTACACTCGTAAAATGCTGTAAAATTGCTGTTGCCAAGAGGTGGCAATACAGTCATAGCCTACCTCAGAACAGGGCAAAATAAGGACAGTAATCGAGCACTGTAAAAATCCGTCTGCAGGAAGAGGCACATTCATCTCACATGGTCTATACGATAGGTTTCATTTTCTTGTGACTATTGTTCTCCTGCTTACAGAAGCACCTTTCTTCTGAGGATCTCAAAGCAATTGACACACACTATTCAACCAAACCTTACTATGCCCAGATGAGGTAGGAAAGCATTACACCCCTGGTGGCAGAAGCAGGTTAAATGACTTCATGCAGTGAGTCAGAAGAAGAGCTGGAAAATGGAACCCCGGAGTCATGACTCCTATTCCCCTGCTCTGTATGCACACTCTGAAGAACTCTGTGATAATCAGGTACCGAACACTGTGGCATCCCATCAGAGCAATTATGAAAGGCAAGACAACATGATGGCAGCGGGTAAATCAGTTGTTGAACAATATTTGCTTCAGCAGATGATGCTCCTAACAGCCCATTATCCTAGCATTCAGCGAACCTGCATCCTCAAAGCACAGACATGCACTCAGCCCAAGCACTTAAGTGGCAGTAGCATCCCTGGATGTTTCCAGCTGATGTTGTCATTAAGATTGCTCCAGTCAGTGCTCCAGTACCACACATTTGTATTTGGACTAAATGGCCTGATGAACGTTGAGACTTGTTTTGAAGGGAATGTGTGTTGCAGGTGGGAGCGGTGATGGGCAAGGGCTCCCCAAACAGCTCCACGTTCCGTATCAGGAAAACGCATTAATACCCATTTCCCTGCTGGGGGGGGGGGGGGGGGAGTGGTTTTGGCATGGTAACGGGAAGAGGCAGCAGTTTTTCGAGACTGCTTTGTGTGTAATAACAATAATATGTCGAGTAAATGACACTGAATTTCATCTAAAAACGTTAATCGTTTCCAACGTTAATTAGGCCCTAGAAAACCCTGTAATAGTGCTACTTCCATGTTACACTGGGGTAAACTAAGGCTAAGAAAAGACCAGTGACTTGTTTAATTTCACAGTGAGTCTGTAGCAGACGCAGGAATAGAATCAACTAGCCCTGCCTCCCAGTCCCCTGCATTAACCACTCGACTCTCTTCTTCTCACTAGCTGTAGGAAAGGCCTTCAGGAATGCTCCCCATTGAGCCCTGCAGCTAACAGTATACACAGAAACCAGTGTATAAATGAAGTGATGTGGGTCACAAAGTCATCGGTCTGACACAAATCCATAATCTTAAGGTGTGAAGAATAAACAATATCAATATAGTCCAATATAGACAAGTCTGAACCCCCTGAGGCAACCCTTAGTATGGAATCATGGTGATGGACACAGTGGTCCTAGTTTTTGTTATCATATCAGTGTAGGGCTGGAAGGAACCTTGAGAGGTCATCAAGACCAGATACCTGTGCTGAGGCAGGACCAAGTAGGACAGGTGCTTGTCCAACCTGTTCTTAAAAACCTACAGTGATGAGGATGCCATAACCTCCCTTATGGTAAAGAATCCTGAGTCTGCCAGGTATGTTCCAACCGTAATCACAGTCCATGTGTCCCTAAATGCAAGGATGGCTCCAGTCGTTAGCCAGTGGACTGCATTCCCCATGCTGCAACATGGAAAAGGGAGATGGGTCTTCCATTTCAGGGTGCCCTCCCCGCCCCCCCTCCCCCCGAAGGAACTCTGGCTGAGTCAGACATTATTCTTCCCATGAATTCTATGAAATCTATTGTTGTGTAGCTCCACGCCAGACACTCTTCCCACGTGCAGCTTGGGGCATGAGGCCCTGTCCAGCTGTTATGATGCAAACAAATATCAGGAGTGGTTCACAGAAAAATTAAAAACACATATGGCCTAGGGGAAATAATGTCACTGAAACAATGTATGTTGTTGACAGACTTGAAGCTGTTATCACATTTGTTCTTATTTTGCTTTGACGTGATGTGGCTGGTTTATAGCTACAGTTTTGAAAAAAGATTTCCTTTAAAGGCAAAGAGCATTAATGGAACTAAAATCCAAACAGTGTCCAGAAGAACGTGTTGAGATGACCTTTAAGAGCGCAGCTGCACTCTATGACATTCGTAACTGTTCAGAACATCTGACATAGGCATATGCCACCAGTACTGACTGTTCTTCAAATACTGTGCTGTCAGAAGCTGGGCAGCATTTGGAGAATCAAAAAAATGGAGGTCACTTATAAGTGAATAAAATATTAAACACCTCAGGAGAATGAAGATGACCAATCCCCTTTGAAACTGATGCCCCAGTATTAGTTGTTTTTCCTTGTGTCTGGGTTAAGTAGCAAGGAAAAAATCAGGGATGTACATTAAGGGCCATAATCCATCGAAGTCAGTGGAGTTACATCAAGGCTGGATTTGGCCCTAAAGGTTTTGGCAGGCTGTGTTGTCTGATGGCTAGCACTTGATACTAGGAGTTATTTGCTCCTGGGTACATTCTTTCTGTTTGCAGTGTGGTGGGATTGTATTACTAGAGTAGTATAGAGAAAGATCCTAACTGAATTGCAGTATTTTATCACTATTCCTTATTTGTTTATACAATAGACAAAAGTGTGCAAGGTGCTGTACAGACAGTTAAAACAGTCATGCAACCCTTATAGTCTAAAGTGTAGGCAAGAAATAACAAGTGACAAAAATGACCGGGGTTGGGAATGGTTGGGATTGGTTATTAAATTTAAAAACCCAGAAGCCTGCCTGCAGGTTACATTGCTTTTTAGGGACAGAGAGGAATGAATTTTGTGCACAGTGCAGGTTGGAAGTGAATCTCATGAGTGGGTTTTGGTTTGTCTTCTGATTTCTGAACTCCTGATTTTGCCTATGCCATGATTTACCCTACCAGGGAGCAAGGTCAGATCTCCTGAGTCCATCCCCACCTCTAAGTAATCAATTCATAACATTTCCAATTGCCATCTACTTGGCTTCTGCTGTTTTAATGTTAAAACACTTCCCTCCCTGAAGTATTCCCTTCAAAGGAAGCAATGGCACTGTGTATATATTTAAACAAGCTGTCCCAGTCCTAAAATGTTGTTAGAAAAACAAGGAAATTCCACCATCAAGCAATGGCAGTCATTTCTTTGAGTCCACTTTATGCCTTTGGTCTTCCTGTCTCAAAGGCCGAACTGCTCTTTATGTATTCTGATAACAATAGTGGTAACCTTGGAAGCACTTACCAAGGTTTTGAATTCCTACAATCCATTGCATGGCTATTATTTATTCATGTATTAGACCTTGACTGACTATGTATTGTTGGATTTTACTTGAAATTGAATATATGGACACACAGTACGTTCTTCTGGTGGTCGAGAGTCAATAACATACTGTAACCTCACGAGAAAAGTGGCTGCGAGATACATGGCTTGAATTTCAACCCCACCAGAAATTTCAACGTATGTATCTCCCTGTCGCGATCTGAATGACCATGATCCAAATGAAAGCTGTAGGTGAGAACAGAATTGAGCCTACGGCTTTTTAATATTTAAACTCTGGCTGGGTGAAAAGCAACGTAAATATTTAAAGGCATTCAGGAAGGATCTATTTTAATGGTTTTAAAGTGTGAACGTTGGGTTTGCTGAAGTGAGAAAAGTCACCACCTGAAATCTCTTGTTTTCTGCGATGTAGATTTTTTTTTAAAAAAGCCATTTCTGTTCCTCTTCATATAAATGCTATATTTTGGGAGTGGGGCAAGTAAGGGAGCAAGAAGGGAGGGGGAAGAGACAGGATAATTCCGAGAGAAACTTCATACTGGTTTATGACTAGCAAGACTGAAAAGTGCAAAAAAAACCCTAAAATCATTTCTGTACCTGTTTCCCAGTAATACATTTTCTGATTGGTTCTTTGAATCTGCCCCTTTGCTCGTGTATTAACATTACTGTTGGGCCTGCAGCTTAAAGATAACATAAAATGAATCCTAAATGCCAGTTACAGGTTTACTGCATGAGATGGTATTAGGAGCTGCCTTCATTCCTCGATTATGATTGTGACTTATATGTAACATTTTATACACAGCAGCTCCCACACAAAACCCTCAGCTAAAAGGATTTAAAGTAGCTGACCAATGAACTAGGAGACTGGTGGAAGAAGCACATGCCACATGACAGACAACAGCAGGGAAATAGCCTTCCTCAGAGGAAGAGTGAGACCATGCAGTTTGGTAGGTGGTTAGAAATGTGGGTTAAGGGTCTGCATGCTGCTCTACCTGTGAATAAATCTGCCCAATGAAAGGATCCCTGGCCCTGCAAGAGGGTAAAACCTATATCCAAACTCTGCACACTGGCACTCGCCATGCCAAATGGTTTTGTCCCCTCAGTGGGAAGGAGTTTGGCCAAGCAGGGATGGGGATGGCACTGGAGATGAGCTGTTTAGAATTTGGGTCCTGTGTCCCTGAGAGAACCACTTCTCTGTTGATGTTGAGACCATCTGTGATGCTTATGCTGCCATTCCCCATTATATTCTTGTGGGAGCTTGTGTTCTCAATGGAGGGCTCTCAGTGTCACAGCCAGGGCTTGGGCAGTCCAGCCTAGTGGCTAGAGCCTGAGCCAAGGCTCAGAGCTGGAGTCAGAAATTGGAGTTGGAGTCAGAGTCAGAAGCCAGGAACCAGGGCCAAGGGTCAGAGTCGGAACCCAGGAACCAGGGGCGAGGGTCAGAGCTTCTAGAAGGCTGGGGATCAACCTAGTTGCCCAGACAACTTCTGGGTTTCCCCTCCAGGCTTCAGTAGTGTGCCTGGACCAGTCAGGGACCACAGGGAGCAACTCCTCTCAAGTCCTCTGTGGGTGGCACATCTTGTGGTGCTTGACTTCACAAGCCTTACAGCCCATCAGTTGCTTCTCAGCCAGAACTGTTGGTGGTGATGTGAATGAAGAGGTCACTCAAGGGCCATCAGGCCCAGGTTCTAGCCCTCATTACACCATTTTGTGCTTATTCTGGCAAAGCTCCCCCTATATGTTAGGGTCTTATGTACTACAGATGTTTCCAGGCTCTCTGAGCAGTCTGTCCCAGGGAGCATGAGAGCTTTGGGAGATGGGTCAGCTGACTCGAGGTTGGCTCTACCGATCTGTCAGGATGCTGGCTGCATTCTCAGTGCCACACTTATGTGGTATGGCAGGGTGAAAGATTTAATTAAGCTACATAACTTGGATATACTGAGGCACAGAGCACTTACAGCTAGGATTTTCAAAGGAATGAGGTACTTAAATCCCATTGAAAGTTGACAGGGATTGGGTTCCTAAATCCCTTTGAAAATCTAAACCTAAGTAACATCCTCAAGTTCGCACACAGGCAGTAGAGCAGCAGAGAGTGAAACCTAGGAGTCCTGGCTCTAACCTCTGGGCCACACTCCCTCTCACCTAGGAGTGCAACTGGAGTTGAACCCTTCCTTGATGACTATTTGATTGCAGTATCTAATTAAGGTTAAATTGTTGCTGCCAGCTCCACCTAAAAATCCTTCTGTGCTGTTGACTGTCAGATAATATTCATTTTCCTCTCAGCGCTTCATTTTGGCTGTCACATCTTGGTTGAATTCAGTTGTAGAGTTGGCAAGCACTGGATAAGCCACTGGACAGTTTCAATTTAGTCTGTATAAACTGGCCAGTCATTCTGTAAAGCAGCTAGAGCAAACATCCAAGCCCAAATTTGTATGTGGTAGCAATAGGGTTGGCCAAACGTAAGTCATATGCCAGGGATGAGGACTGACCTCCTCACTAATGTGCGCTGATGGGGGAGGCATATTGAACCATTATGTTAATAATGTCAAACACACCTATTTACACTGTCGGTTTTGCTTTAATTTTGAGTGTAGGTATCAGGTTTCTAAATCATTTTTTAATTAGCAGTTTAGGTATTTAAACTCCATAATCTCCAAAATGGCATTGGCCGAGGTAGCTATGTAAGTTTGCAGCTCACTTTTGCAAAGAGCATTCATTTTTTTTGTAGATAATGTGGCTACTGAAATAAACTTTTACCTCCCCAGGGTGTTACTCTGGTTTTACATTTCATCAAGATCAGAATTTGGCCCGTACTCTGTGTGTGTGTGTGTGTGTGTGTGTGTGTGTGTGGCTTGTTTCACCCAAGAGGTCCATTTACATCTCAGAATGAGTTTTCTGGTGTATTACTTGAGTATTTAATCCAGTTCCAGCGAAAACTTCCTGTCACAAATATTAGACTTTCGGACATTATGAACTTTCTTCTGCCCTGCTGTTATGGGTTCTGATTCAGTTAAGTATGTGCTTTGCTGAATCAGAGCTATGGAGACAAAGGGGATGGTACACTGTTTAAGTCAATGCTCTGGGTCTTGGGAGATAGGGGTCCCATGCCCAGCTCTGCCACAGCTTTCTTGTGTGACCTTGTGTAAGTCTGCCCCTCAGTTCACCATCTATAAAATGAAGATAATGATACTTCCCTGGAGGTGCTGTCAGAATAAATTAATTAATTATTGTTAGATTCTAAGATGCTGGGGATGCATAGCCTTGTGAGGACCTCTCTAAAGAAGCCTTGCCAGAGTCCAATAAATTCTCTGAATTATTGTATCTGAGTTGTATGGGCCAGAATCTTAAATTTACAGAACAAGAGAATTATGTTCCATGGTGTCTGGTGAAATCTTTGTGTGGCTTCACACTCCCATACAGTTCTTCTGTTTGCTTACAGCCAAAGTGAGATACTTTTACTCATACTGTTGTGTGAGTAGTCCCACTGATCTTCGTAAAGTTACTTAACCTCTGTGTCATAGGCACCGACATCATGGGTGCTCTGGGGCTCAAGCACTCACCGAAAAAAATACCCCAAGGTCCTGCCCCTGCTCAGCCTCTTCCCCCCGAGGCCCTGCCCCCAGACCATACCCCTGATAAAAACTGGCTACTTGATAGGTCTCCAAATGTAATTGTAAATGGGGAATAGTCATTGAGCGGGTCTGTTTCCAATGGGATCCCACAAGGATCAGTTCTTGGCCCTTGTAGTCCATTGGGGGGAGTGGCTCCTCCCCCTCTGAGTCTGTGGGTGGCCAATACACCCCACTAGGTCTCCGGGGGTCGCCTGACGTGGGGAATCAGCAGGGCGATAGGAGACACGAGCTCGGGTCTGCGGTCAGGGCTGAACAATAAACACAGTTACAGAGCCCCAGCCCCTGGGCGGGGCAGAGCAGCAAAGAGTCTCGGGCTCAGGCCTGCACTCAGGCGGGGCAGCAACCTGTCCGTTAGCCCAAGCCCTTGATCAGGGCAGGGCAGTAAAGAGCCTAAGGGCTCAGGCCTGCACTCAGGCTGAGATGCAAACAGTCGGGCCTCCTAGCTCTGGCGGACAAACACAGGCTTCTTGCCTAAGGGAGGGGAAGGCTGCCCCCCACAGGTTGGGGTCTGGGGGGGGATGCAGGCCCACCACTCCACTGCGTCCCGGCCCAGGGCCCTAGCAGTGGCAGAGCGGACTGCAACTCTTGGACTCGCTCGCTGTGAGCGTCGCAGTCAGACAGGGGTCGGCTACCCCTGCACCACTTCCCATCTCCCCTTCAGGGGGTGCCTAGCTCTGGAGAGGGTCATCCTGGTGGTCGGGGGAGAAGGCCTCTGTCAGGGCTTGCAGCTCCTCCATGCTCAGGTCTGTAAATGGCCCTGGCCAGTCCTTGGCTCCCTCAGGGTCTGCAGCAGCCTCCCAGCTCAGGAGCTACTCCTCCGGTGGCTGCCTCCCGACTGAGTTCTCCGGGCCCGCCTTTTGTACTTCTGGTCCCGCCCACTGACGTCCAGCGGGAGGGTTGAGTGTGGCATGGCTCCACCCACCAGGGTTCAATGAGGGGCTCCTCCCCCTCCGGGTTTGTGGGCGACCAATCCACCCCACTACAGCCCTATACTATTTACCATGCTTATCAATGACCTGGAAGAAAACATACAAATCGTCACTGATAAAGTGTGCAGATGACAC
Organism: Lepidochelys olivacea; assembly: GCF_965140295.1. Taxonomy (NCBI): domain Eukaryota; kingdom Metazoa; phylum Chordata; order Testudines; family Cheloniidae; genus Lepidochelys; species Lepidochelys olivacea. Next base: position 16,899,201 of record NC_140412.1, read on the forward strand.
AAAAACTGTGGGAGTGGTAAATAGCAGAGAGGACAAGTTTGAAGAGGAGATCTAGATCCAGAGCGATCTGGATCACTTGATAAACTGGGCAAAAGGAAACAATATTCATTTTAATACAGATAAATGTATACATCTAGGAATGAAGAATGCTGGCCATAACGGAGGACTTTATCCTGGGAAGCAGTGTCTCTGAAAAGATTTGGGGGTTGTAATGGATAATCAGCTGAACATGAGCTCTCAGTGTGTTGCTGCAACCAAAAGCGTGAATTCAATCCTGGGACACACAAACAGGGGAATCTCGAGTAGGAGTAGAGTGTTATTTTACCTCTGTATTTGGCACTGGTGTGACCACTGCTGGAATATTGTCCAGTTCTGGTGCCTGCAATTCAAGATGCTAATAAATTGGAAAGGGTTCAGGGCAGAGCTGCGAGAATGATTAAAGGATTAGAAACAATGTCTTTAGTGGTAGACTCAAGGGGCTCAGTCTATTTAGCTTAACAAAGAGAAGGGGTGACTTGATTACAGTTTATGAGTACCTACATGAGGATAGGTAATAATATAAACGATAGTGGGCTCTTCAGTCTAGCAGAGAAAGGTATAACATGATCCACTGACTAGAAGCTGAAGCTAGACAAATGCAGAATGGAAATAAGGTGTAAATTGTTAACGGTGAGAGTAATTAACCATTGGAATAATTTACCAAGGATCCTGGTGGATTCTTCATCACTGACTATTTTAAAATCAAGATTGGATGTTTTTTCTAAGATATATAACGTAGAAATTATTTTGGGGACATTCTATGGTCTGTGCTATACAGTAGGTCAGACTAACTTATCACAGTTGTCTCTTCTGTTTAGAATCTCTGAGGTCCATCCAGTAGAAGGCAGTGATATACGTAGGCTTTATTGATGAGGAGACAGGCTCATTACATGGATTCTCTTGTTTGCAGCATGTATATAGAACCATCTCCTTAATGTTCACTGTGGAAGAAGGGAAGGGCTTATTTTGTAAATCATTTTTTCCTCAAAAGTGTACAGCTTTGAAAGCATCCGGAGTTTAAAATCAGTATTGTTGTTATAATCCCATTAGGTCTAATGCCCAGCGCCTACCCACAAACCACAGCGGCAACCCACAGTTCATCTTATTTATAGAATTACTGCATGCTAAATTAAAGCCCTTTTCAGTTATAATTATCTCTTCAGATGCTATTTGATCAATTCATTCCTCAGAGATGTAGAGGAGCCACATTGTGTAGCCTTCTGAATTCCTCCCAGCCAAAAATATCCACCAACTTCCCATTTTCCCAATCACCTTTCAAGCTCCAGTTTGAAGTAATGCATCTGCAGTAGTTCATAATTGATAATATGCTTCCTATACCAACAGCTACAGACTTTTTGAGTGCTCTTAAAGAAATGGATGATGATGCTAGTGAGGAGAATTCAGAAATAAGGGCTAATCTCCTTTCACAGGATAGTGAAGCTCTTTTTTTCTTAACCTTTTTGTAATGGCTTGGTAATGAAGCCTTAGTAAAATAATGTGTTTTAAAAATCAGTTTCACAAAGAACCCTGTAGTTTGTGGGGGTTGCTAACTCATTTACAGGGTCTAAGTTGCAGATAACCTCTAGCCACAGTTTGCAGCACAGTGCACAAAATATAAAGCAGCCTTCTCTGCCTCAGAGGGCACTGAGGAGATTACAGTCCATCACGTCATGACGAACCAAAAATATAAGCCTGTTTAATTTTTTAATTCCCCCAAAGGGTGACACCACAACAAGGCCCCGCTCTGGAGCAACTGAAATTAGTAACAGGCATGAATCATATGCTTTAATTTTTCAGAACTTGCTCTAGGATCAGAATGTGAAAACAATGCTACTGTTAAATACATAGATGAAGCTGTAATATCAAGGATTTACTGCATTCTAATGTCTGCAGAATCAGGGCCCTGGTCCCTCAGTATCACCAGGGTAAAATATAAAATTAATTCTATCCTGTAATAAAATCCTAACCAAATCCTATCTGCTTACTAGTGTTTTACTGCATTAGCAGTTTTTCTCGTATTCTTTCCATATCTGTCTGCTGGAAAGTAGAGATGAATCTATAACATTAGCTTAGAGGCATCTCAATTTGCCATCTGTAGTCTAAGCCATTTCAATTTATAAGGTTTTCCTGACAGCTGTAAGATCTTCCTTTAAACTGCTCCTTTTCCCTCTCTCACTCATCTGCAGTGTCAGCATGAGGAACTGGCAAGAGGGAAATCCCTGAGCTGACGGCTGATAAGCTAAAAAAATTAAAATATAAACAGAGTAGAAAAATACTCAGCAAGTTGTCTCAAGCTCAGTGTAACACGGTCATATTTAGGACCACCTATTCAGAGAGGTCGCGCAGCAGGCCTCAGCTGCACATAGGATCTATATCACTGAGGCATGAAGCTTTTACATGAAAGGATTTGGCTTTGGGTTTAGCTATATCAGTGTAGCCTCTGCTTCCCTCTGCCATTGACTCTCAAATTCCACACCCCTGTTTCTTTTCTCCTCAACTGGGATGCTTCCTTAGGCTCTGATTTTACATAATGGGAGATTTGCCAGTGATGTCAATAAGCACAGAATCAAGGGTTTTTGTTTTTTTTTCTTCATTTTATTTCTTAATTTCCCCAAATGTTTCTTCTCAGGTTTGATTCCCTTATGCACTAATGTTCTCTGTTTTTGTTTGTTTGTTTGATTGATTTTGTTGTTGTTGTTTAAAGAAGAGAAGCATGTAAGGAAACCAGCAAATAATGTGATTTGTCAGATTTCTTCAAGCATTCTGGGAAATCCGCTTCCTGATAGGGTTGGTGAACAAGCCAGTTCAGATATTACGATGGTCTCAGAAATAGCAAACTAGTGCCTGTAGGATGTTTAGCTGCCAAGCAATATATGTTGGAACGTATATGACACACGCACATTATTTTTGTGTATTTCTTCACATTTATTTCCGGTTGCACTGGAAATATGAATATCCAATACAATGAAAGCTGAAAAATGTAAGGCACTTCCAGAGCAGTAAAACCTTCCTGACTACACAGAACTGATACGAAGGACTGTTAGGCTTCATATTCGTGAGTGCCATCTGCTGGCACTGTGTTTATGATCTAACTATTCACATTTACACAGGTAGAGCACCCCTATAATAGCGTCCATAAATATAGCAGCCACTGTGCATTATGCAGATGTCTTAGGGTATGTCTGCACAGCAAAGAAAAGCTCATGGCTGGCCACTGCCAGCTGATTCGGGCTCAGGCTGTGGGGCTGTTTCATTACTTCTAGGCAGAGGCTGCAGCCTGGGCTCTAGGCCCCATGGGATGAGAGGATCCCAGAGCTTGGGCACCAGCCTGAATCAGGAAGTCTGTACAGCAATGAAACAGCCCCACGAGCCTGAGTCGACTGGCACAGGCCAGCCACAGCTGTCTAGTTGCTGTGTAGACTTACCTATCCCGAGTGGTGCCACAGTGTAGATTGTCTTGAAATTTGGACTTAGGGTTAAAATCCTGAATTTCATGCTGTAATGACTAGGGCTGCCAACTTTCTACTTGCACAAAACTGAATATCCGCGCCCCGCTCATCCTCCGAAGCTCTGCCCCTGCCCCATCCCTTCTCCGAGGCCCCACCCCCACTCACTCCATTCCCCCCCCCCCCGTCGCTTGCTCTCCCCACCCTCACACACTCACTCATTTTCACCTGGCAGGGGCAGGGGGTTGGGATGCGGGAGGGGGTGAGGGCTCCAGCTGTGGGTGCGGGTTCCAGGTGGAGGTGTGGGCTCTGGGCTGGGGCCAGAAATGAGGGGTTTGGGGTGCAGGAGGGGGCTCCAGGCTTGGGGGTGGAGCTGAGGGGTTTGGGGTATTGGAGGGGACTCCGGACCGAGGCAGGGGGTTGGGGTGTGGGAGGAGGTACGGGCTCTGGGCTGGGGGTGTGGGTTCCAGGGTGGGGCCAGAAATGAGGGGTTCAGGGTGCAGGACGGGACTCTGGGCTGGGGCAGGGGTTGGTGTGCAGGGGGGGTGCGGGCTCTGTTGTGGGGCCAGGGATGAGTGATTTAGGGTGAAGGAGGGGGGCTCCAGGCTGGGATGGTGGGTTCGGAGTGCAGGAGGGGGATCAGGGCTGAAGCATGGGGTTGGGGTGTGTGGGGGGGGTGAGGGCTCTGGCTGGGGGGTGCAGGCTCTGGGGTGGGGCTGGGGATGAGGGGTTTGGGGTGCAGAAGGGGGAGCCAGGCTGGGACCAAGGGGTTCAGAGGGCGGGAGGGGGATCAGGGCTGGGGCAGGGGGTTGGGATGCAGGACGAGGTCGGGGTGCAGGCTCCGGGCGGCACTGACCTCAGGCAGTTCCTCGAGGCAGCAGCATGTCTCCCCTCTGGCTCCTAGGTGGAGGCACGGCCAGGCAGGTCTCCACGCTGCCCCATCCACAGGCGCTGCCACTGCAGCTGCCATTGGCCATGGTTCCCGGCCAATGGGAGCTGCAGAGCCAGTGCTTGGGGTGGAGGCAGAGTGCAGAGCCCCTTGGATGCCCCTATGCCTAGGAGCCAGTGGGGGGACATGCCACTGCTTCTGGGAGCTGTGCGGAGCCAAGACAGGCAGGGAGCCTGTGTTAGCCTCACTGCGCTGCCAACCAGATTTTTAATGGCCAAGTCAGTGGTGCTGACCAGCGCCACCAGGGTCCCTTTTCAATCAGACTGTTCCGGTCGAAAACCAGACACCTGGCAACTCTAGTAATGACTGAATTTAGTCTCCAGGTTTCACACACCCGGGCTAATTAAATTTTTTATAATATTTTTGGTCAAATATTTACTAACACATAACATGTCCTTTTTTAAATTGATTCTGAAGTTATAATGCTTTTCTTAGGCTCTTCTTGCTGAAGAACCATCATCACCGCAAACCTCAGACTTCCCACATTCACTCCCTTAGCAGCTTGGACATGTGCAACGTTTTAAATTTAAACACAAAAAGAGATGTTCTCCTTATTCTTAAATGTTTTTTTTTGTCTCTGCAAGGAAGAGTCAATGGCTGTTTCTATTCTCTGATTCCCCAAGCCTGCTTCTCTAACTCCCCAGCTCTGCTTACCACAGAGACCCTGGGAAGTCAAGGAAAAGGGAATAGACAGCAGAGTGTGTGAATCTTGTGGTCATGGGGGAGAGATCTGTGCCCTTCTGGCTGGGGATGTTCTGGGTCCATTTGCCGGTGCAGCATGCCATTGCCTCCCTTGAGTGCTGGCTAAGGAAATGTGGCACAGTTGCTCTTCCTCCCTTAGGACACTGTCACATGGAGTTCCATAGGTGTCCGTCTCTTTTCCTTTCCTGTTCATTGTGTATATGGGCTTATTAGGAAGTATGGACTGTTCAATGTATTTATTTATGTTGGTGTAACTAAGAGCAGCATTTGACACGTAGGCTTGCAAAATATGGTGTGGCCTTGGATTTGGTATTGTGGTAGAGTTCTTGAAAATATATCTATATTTAGCCCTAGCTAAATAGAAGATTACGTACAAAAAATGTATGACCTGGCATATTGGTAATTTTATTTTAACAATGAGCAACATTAGATGAAGCAATTGTCAGAGTAATCTCGAGCTATTTAGCTTGCTGCACTGTGAAAGCAAATGGAGAGGAGCCAATATCCCCTGAAGTCAACCTGGCTTTAACTGCTGCTTCTTGTCTCTTCTGTTATTGTCTCTCTTATGGGCTGTGGTTCTGTGGGACATCAACTAACTGGAAGGGACTGTTACTAAACTGACATGAAGAAGTTGGTGGACCCAGTACCCAAGGTATCAGAAACCTGCTTTTCAACTGGTGATGAAAAGGTCAAGGTTGTTTTCCAGGAAAAATGGCTGGATTTGAAATGGACAGTTGGGTGTGTGCTCTCTGAAGTCTGGAACTGATAAAAGCTAAGCGAGAAAGACCAAGCAATAGGTTTCAGGCGCTGAGACAATACACTTGAATACATACATTCCTGCAAGTAGTTTCAGAAGTAGATTTTTTTAAGTACCATACTGCAATGTCTTGGAGCTCTAGGGTATTTTTAAGATCTTTGAAGATTCTATTAAAAAGAGAGAGAAGGCTGTGCAGTCAAGTCCTGGGGTGAAGTAGAAGGAAACAGTTGAGTGCATGAGCTGAACGTTACATTATCAATCTCTAGCAATGAAATCCTGGCGTGGCAAGGTCACACCTCTTCTCCAGCACAGTAGGCTATAAGGCAGAGCATGAGCTGTTTCATCCAGGAGAGAGAGGATTCAGAATGTATTGCCAAAATGCGGTGGTTCAGAAGGACTTTATATGCAAGGAGAGAGCACAGCATTCCAAACTGTGAGGAGAGAACACAGGTTCTCTCAAGAGGCTAATGAGTGCAATATTCTCAGTCAGCCCTCTAATTCAAATACTGGTGTATGGCAGGACTTAATTACATGCTCCGTACTAGGGGCATGTTGAATCACTGGATGTTAGATAAATGACATCCGGCTCCTCATTACAGTTGTTTAGCTTGCACTTAAAGTGGGGACCTTGAGATGTGCTTAATAATCTTAAAAGCAAGCTCGGTGTTAAATGTGTTTATTTTTAAAATGTCACAGCGACTGAAATAGCTCGAGCAAATTAAATTGCGGTGGTCTCCATTAACATCTTGAACATTTTGTCCTTGCAAGTAGTTAACTTTACCCTGGTTTTTACCATAACTACCCTGATAATACAAATTACTTCCAAACTTTCAGTGTGGTCAGCTTGCACCGTAGTATGAAGGGTACCACAGTATATGGTGTTTGTCTTCAGTTCCTGAAGCCAGGTGAGGATCTCAGTTTTTATTAAAAAATATAAGCAATTTCCCAGCCCCTCGTAGTGATGGAGAAAAGCTGGAGAGCAGGAATCCAAAAGGCTCCAAAACAAGTGGCATAAAGTACCTGATGCTCATTTTTTAAAGATCTCATGCTTTTTAAGATAGTCTCATGATTATCTGAGGCACAGACACTAAGTTTTGCTTTTCCCAGGGCATGCTTCAGCCCCGCTCCACCCCAAGGCCCCACGCTCACTCTGCCCTCCTCACCTAAGGCTCTGCCCTCGTTCCATCTGTTCCTGCCCCCACTCCACCCCCTCCCCAGGACCCCTGCCCACCTGCCTCTTGCTGGCCTTCACCCTCCCACAAGCCTCTCCCTGAGCTGCCAAACAGCTGTTTGGCGGTGCCCTCAATTAATTGATAGGGGCGCCACCAAACAACTGATTGGCAGAGCTGCTGAACAGCTGTGGCTGGTGGATGCTGAGCACCAGGTTTTTTTTTGTGGGTGCTGCAACCCCAGAGCACCACAGAGTCAGCACCTGTGATTTGGGGGCCTTGCCCATGATTTTTCAAAGTTTGGGGTCGGCAAATATTCTGATGTCAAGCCCTGTGCGTATAGATATCCTGTTAAATCAGAATAACAAAATGACCTTTTTCTGTCGCATTAAAAGTTAGGTTCAGAAAACTACAATGTGGGTGCTCTGGGAAGCTTTCACTTTCATGTCCCTTTTTATCTATCACTCCTGAGAATAGGAGATTATGTCAAGCATTTGACTCATAGTTACATTATCAGCCCTGTGCTATATCAGGTAATCTGACTCTGTATCTCATGTGTGTTGGGCCTAATTTTTGTTGAATTAAGAAGCAAGTTGAGAACTTGAATGTGAAGACATTAAGGGCCTGTTCCAAAACCCATTGCAGTCAGTATGAATATTCGGCAGTTCTGACAAATAACAAAATAAAAGTTGATTTGGGTAAAGTTTGGTGGAATTTTCTCGAATTTTTGGTGAATTGAAAAAGTCTATTTTGGAGCTGTACCAGAGTAGGGATTTGAAGTTGGGTCTCCCACATCCCAAGTAAGTGCCCTAACCACTGGGCTAACAGTTATTTGGGGAGCGGGTGGGGCCTGTCAGCAGCCCCACCCCCTTCTCCTCCAGCCATTTGGTCAAAGGCTTAAATTATTAGTGTCAAATTCACAAATAGTTTCAAGTTCACCAAAACTGTATTTTCATCACATAACCTATTCATCCAAGAAACTTTGTCCAGCTCTTAGCAGAGGAAGGCAAAGTGAGGTCTGATTGGCTCCTGTTGGAGCCAACATGTGGAGGCAGGGGCATCTTAGCCTTCCCACGCCCACAACAAAAAACAGTAAAGAAGAGAGGTGGTGTAAGCAGAGCCGATTGTGTAGACCCACCCACATCAGAACCTTCATCCCAAATTCAAACAGAATTTGAACTGAAATGTCTATGGATCAAGACTCTTATGTCTTTGGGGGTTTTCTGTCTCTGGTTTTCACCCACCAAATACCAAATTAACCCACAACTGATTTTTAGAAAGACAGTGAAACTCTCTGGCAACTTGGCCAGAAGTAACAATGAATGACTGCACATTTGCACCCACTCTGGAGTAATTTATGCCTGCATTTTAAATAATTAGCCAGTGTTAGGAACCATTTAAAGCTCGGTTGGTGCTGTGACAAATCCAAACATACAGACATTGTTATAAAAACACAAGCCCACCTTCCATGAGGAATCAGAGACTCTCCAGACTGAATAGATCAATTGGATCATCTTGTCTGCCTCTCTGAGGAGAGAGTCATGCCCCATAGCACATGTATTCATGTTTTTTTCCCCAAACTTATGTTAAACGTGCCACCAGTTCCGTGAGAAATTACTATAGCAGAATGAGGGAGGAAAATTGCATGCCCTATAAATTAACTCTTAAACAGGAATTAGAAGGTATTTATGCTGTCCTACTGTACAAAAACAATGGGCCAAATTCTCCAGTCTGCTAAGGCTACTTTGCACTTCTACCCAAGCCACGCTCCTCCTGTGGCCTAAGGGGAGGAGAGGGCAGGGCTGGGAGGCATGGCAGGGCTGAGCTCCACTTCTCTCAATCCTCCACTGTTGTAAGGGAACTTACTTCATTGTTACCAGTGGTCTGAATTAGAGGGTGCCCCTTTTAGTCTAACTTATACTGGAGCCAAGAGATCCATAACCATGGAACAGCAACTGGCTCCTGGCTGTCATCGCTTTCCACTATCTCCAACTGCAAAGTAGTCAAGAATCTTTCCAACATCTGAATAGTATGGCTGAATAACAGCTAAATTGGGGACATTATTGAAAGGTGCAAAGAGGAAGAAGGATTGATCAGGCTTGATAAATGGTGTGTGATTGAAGTAATAGGATGAGATATAGGGAAAGTAAAATTTGGGCTAGACCTCAGGAAAGACATCCTAAAGTGTTTTTAGACTACAGCATAGTCCACTGGGAAACAGTGGAAACCCTGTTGCTTGGCATATATAAAATTAGATTAGACAAAACCTAAAAATGTACTTTAAGCATTATAGACTAGATGAGCTAATAGAGCGGTTGCTATTTTTGTAAAGAAGGGAATCAGAGTTTTCCAGGTGACTACTTTGTTGCTAACAATAGAATCCATAGTGACTGGCAAAGCTGGAAGTTGAAATGCCCTTGAATCCTGACAAAATGAGTGTCATCTGCACGTTCTATTCTAGGAACTGTGAATCAGTTCTGTGCATGTGAGAGCTAGAATTCTGCCAAATGCATGATGGTTGTTTAAGAACCAGAGCAGATATTCAAAGGGAGAGGGATGCATGGAAAATAATAAATGAAGAACTGGGATGGTAGTTGGCAGCAAATTAGATATGGCTCGCAATGCCATATGGCAGCAAAAATGGCCAGTGTAATTTTGGGCTTCATACACAGAGACATCATGTGATGAAGCAGGGAGATACTAACTGCTCTCCATACTTCACTGAGGAGAATGCATCAACGGTAGTGCCTTTAAGTCTGGTCACCTCAGTCCCAGAAGAAGGTCAACAAACTCACAGGGAACTGTGAAAAGAGCTAGACAAATGATTAGCCGGCTGGGGGGACTGGCTAATGAGGAAAGATTTAAAAGAACCAAATATGATTGTTTGGCTCAACAACAGCCTGAGGGTGGGGAGATGTATGACGATACTCTACAAGTGCTGGAAGGGCATCAATGTCGAGGAAGGGGAGAGGATTTAATTGCAGTATTAAAACAGCATATAACTAAGAGTAAAAGGATGACATTAAAAGAAGCTTCTGGAAATCCATCTAATGGTAAAATCTATTCAGCTACAGAAGAGTCTCCCAATGGATGTGGTGGAAGCCCCATCATTTGGGATGTTTAAAACAAGGTTTTGAAAAAGAACCAGAAAATGAATGGTAGGGACCAACCCTACATGGATAGGATGGTCGAGAAGGCTTAATGTCGGGAGGAGTTCTCCATTATTATTTTCTAAAATTCATGTAATAGGCTCAGCAAAGCACTTAAGGATACCTTTAACTTTAAGCATGTGAGTAGTCCTACTAATCTTGATTGAGCTACTCATGCAGCTAAAGCTAAGCACCTGCTTAAGTGCTTTGCTGGATTGGGGTTTTGATGCAGAATTATGAAATCATTTTAATTTTTTAAAAAATGCATTGAAAGATTCAAAATTTTGTCCTGCTTTAAGCTGATGGAATTGCCTTAATGCAGATCTTGCCTTAAACCCCCCTTCACCACCACCCACCGTGTTATGTTTTCTCCTGGAAGTTGGATAGAATTGTCCTTATTTGAAACAGTCAAGTTAAACAGGGATAATACAGTCAGAGATATTAATGTGTCAGTTGAGCAAATGGGGTCATCGTATATTATGTCAGACAACTTTGTTGCAGATACTGGCAAAACGTTTCAGGAATAATAATTGGGCTGCTCTGGAGAAGGCTGATAACCTCTTCCAAACACTTCAACTTCAGACTTCAAATAAAATATTGCTCGCTTATGGATGATCATCCTGACTTTCTGAATGCTGATTAATTGCTTATGGTAATGCAGAGTGAAAGAAATACTCTAAAGTCAAGTCAAATTTACACAGGTACAATACCATCGGGTGCATAAATCAGAGTTCTCGTGATATGAAGACCTCTGAATTGCTTATCTGAGGTTCGCCTTCAAGGAGGAGATGATTCATTTGCCATCCCTGCCCCTCTCATGAATTCATAAGCGACAGCGGACTGGTGATGAGGATGGAGGATATCTGCATCTCATCAAAAGAATGGTCTTCAGCTGTCCCGGAGCTGGACTCAATGTGTCTGCTGGGGAGAGGGGTGAGGGTGCAGTGACCCAGTCCTCCCGGCTCAGCTGTCCTGAACAGGATGCTTCCTGAGTAACACCACTCGTGCTAGTGCCGTGTTTGCTGGTGCCGCGTTTGCTGATCCAGTGGGGCCATAGCTGATGGGCGGCTCAGGCGTCACCTCCAGCAACAAGTGATTGTCAGACCGCTCCGGAAGTCCATGCAAAACCTTGCCGTGTTGTTCTCTTATAGCAAGAGCTGCTAATGCTTAGACTCTCCACAGCACCTTGGGAAGTGTTATTTCTGCTCCTGGCCTTTAGGAGTACTGCCTCTAGCTCAGGGATCAGCAACCTTTGGCAGGTGGCCCGGGCCGGTTTGTTTACCTGCCGCGTCAGCAGCTTCGGCCGATTGCAGCTCCCACTGGCCGCAGTTCGCTGTCCCAGGCCAATGGGGGCTGCAGGAAGCGGCGGCCAACACATCCCTCGGCCCGCGCCACTTCCCGCAGCCCTCAGTGGCCTGGAGCGGCGAACCGTGGCCACTGGGAGCCCCGATCAGCCAAACCTGCAGACGCGGCAGGTAAACAAACCGGCCCGGCCCGCCAGGGGGCTTACCCTGGCAGTCCACGTGCCAAATGTTGCCAATCCCTGCTCTAGCTGATGCTATCCCCTGTGGAGTGTGTTTGGGGGGTGGGAGGGAGGGCAGGGGGTAAGAGTTTTGTGAATTTGTTTCCTAACTTATTAACAGTGCAAAGCGGTAGCTCTCCACTTTTTAGCTATACAGTACTATGGAACTGATGGTCTGAGATCAGGGAAGGTTGAAAGGACCCTGGCAGCTCACATTTGCCTTGAAATCTAGTTTAGTTTTGAATGAAGGTTCATATTGTTTCATATTTTATCTGCATTGGTTTGTGTATCTCACATGCCCTTCCCAAAACAGCACCCTTGGCCAAGCTGGCCTAGCGGGAATAGAAGCTGAGTTATATCATCTCCTGTTTCTCTCCTTCTCCATGAGCAAGGTCAAACCTAAAAAAGCCGATTGTGTATTCTGCATGGTGAGAAAAGCACTTTTTCCTGCAGAGTGACATAGGTTTGTCTTACAGTGCCACTGTGTTTGTGAGCAGGTCGCTGCTGCTGGACTGATGTTGGCCGGAAAGAATTAATGTACAGTGAAGAGGATGGATGAATGAGAGAGTCTTTTTAATCACTTTTTAGTGAAGATTTTTTATTTTATTTACGAGACAAGCAGGTTGTTTGGGAAAGGGAGCTTGTGCTATTTGTCCTGTTCTGATTTACTTTGTCTTGTGACCCACTGGTGATGCATGTTATCCACAGAGAAGAGGAGTCTGTTACAGCCCCAGCTAAGGAGGTGTGGTTCTTTTGGTCAAGCTGTAGCAGCTCATGTGTTTAGCTGTAGAGATCCCCGATGGATCAGCCAAGGTTGCAAAATGACAGGTATGTCTACAGAGTTAATGCAGGAAAACTCAGGGTGGGGAGAACATACAGAAGCTCTCTGTTCCACCCCCACAACCATGCAGATCCTAGCTGATCCACATAAATCTGAAGCAATGCATTTGGAGGTTTTGTGTAGCTTTGTTGCTTTGCCAGGGCTTCCTCTGCTGTAGCAGTCCCTGAAAGCTCCCATGTTGGGAGAGGGAAGCAAGAGAAATATTAATGTGGCCTCAGACGGCATATACATTTACAGGGATTCCCCATGAAGCAGGGGATCATGTGTAGTCCCAGGCCTGCTCCCTCCCCAGTTGCAGATCCTTGACCCTGCAGAAGGGTCTTTGCAGAATCCAGGGAAGGGCGATCCCTCTGCTCAAAGCCACTGAACCTTGGACCACAGTATGGCCCACTTCTCAGCCCTTCTGCTGTTAAATCATTTCAGAGAGAGGATAGATAACAACCTGCCTGACCCGGCCATACTGTGCAGCTGAAGACAACAGCCAGAGCACAGCATCTGGAATGTCCTCTCCTCGGTGATTTCAGATTGTTTAGATGCTAACTAGAATGTGAGAATACATTCCTGGCCCTCACAGTCCCCACCACGGGAGGGAATGGGAAGGGTTTATGAGGGGATCAGTAGGAAGATGTTTAAAGAAGCTCTGTGTGAATGATCCTGGTTTCCCAGGGAGTCAAAGGATTTCAACAGGTTTGCGGCTGGACCCCAAGGCTTTTCTCCCTTCAGTCACGATGGCTGGAGATCTCCCCTCCTGTGGCTCTTAATTTGGGAAGGGAATGATCCATGCATTGGTTTCAGAGTTTGTTAATGCACCCAAACTTGGTCTAAATCTACTGCAAAGGTTTGTTGAAGGTTGGGAACCAGACTAAGTTTTGGAGGCGTTTGGGCTAATTTTCAGATTTACCCACCTAATCCAGTCCTCAAGTTTATGGTTTGGCCAAAACCAAGTCAAACTCTGCAGGTTCAACCTCCAACAGAGCAAGTTTGGCACCACTGGTGAATTTCATGATGACTAAAATATTTTTCGAACCTCTTCTGACTTCGTGCTAGTGCAGACGAGGCTGTAGAGTAACATAGACCTGCCCAGCATGCCATATCTGAATGTGCTGGCTCTTTCTTTGCATCTTCTTTCCTGGGCTCTGCATCCCATCCCATCTCATTGTTTACATGTATTAGTTGCAAGCAAACAGAGAGACAGTAAGCCGGTGGGCAGCCACCCTAAAAATAAAGCCCCAAACTACAGTTCAGTTCAAGTCTGTTCCTCAGAGCCAGCTCTATTAACACAAACAAAATTCAAAAACAAGAGCAAAGCAACTCAGATGGTTACACTGACCAGAGGCCATTCCAGCTGTCAGCAAGCTGTGGAGGGAGAAGATTAACCAACCCCAGGTAACTAGCATAATAGCAGCTTCACCTTTTGCTTTTATAGCCCCACTCCCGATCATCCATGTGATAAGCAGGGCACCTAAGTGTCTCCTTGTAACCCATGCACGCTGGAACTTAAGGAGAATCTTTAAAGCTTGTCCCAGTGATATGATACAGAAGGAGGCTATTGCACAGATTGCTTTTTTCTTTCAAGGCTGCAAACATTGGAATAAGAAATGGCAGCTTTTCCGAACTTGTGTCACAGGAAACCAAACAAATTAGTCAGACCGCTCTTAGGAAAAGGTTGCCTAGTGCTGAAAATCCAGAAGGCTGTGTGACAGGGTCAGGCCAGATGGCTACAGGAGAGTGATAGAAGGCAGATATATTAGCCCCAGGTTGAGTAGTTCCCTTTCCCTGGGTAAGGCAACAGGGAAGGTTCCAGAACAATTAGGAACTTTCTGGAAACACTTAAGACAGACAGGCTGATTAGAACACCTGCAGCCAATCAAGGAGTTGCTAGAATCAATTAAGGCTGGCTAATCAGGGCACCTGGGTTTAAAAAGGAGCTCACTTCAGTTTTTGGTGCGTGTATGAGGAGCTGGGAGCAAGAGGCACTAGGAGCTGAGAGTGAGAACGCATACTGTTGGAGGACTAAGGTGTACAAGCATTATCAGACACCAGGAGGAAGGTCCTATGGTGAGGATAAAGAAGGTGTTGGGAGGAGGCCATAGGGAAGTAGCCCAGGGAGTTATATCTGTCACACAGCTGTTCCAGGAGGCACTGTAGACAGCTGCATTCCACAGGGCCCTGGGCTAGAACCCGGAGGAGAGGGCGGGCCCAGGTTCCCCCCAAACCTCCCAATTCCTAGTCAGACACAGGAGGAGTTGACCTGGACTGTGGGTTCATGAAAATGGCCAAACTGAGGGCTCCGTGAATCTCCGAGGCAAGCAAATCCACCACTAAGCGCAAGACCCACCAAGGTAGAGGAGGAACTTTGTCACAGCTGGCATTTGCGCAACCTGATACTGCTGACCCAGCACATTTAGAGCCAGCTTGTCAGACTCTCTGGGGATGCTTGCAGTGGTGTTGCTTTGGACCCTGAAGCAAAGAGCTTTTAAGAATGTGTCTGAAGGAGAGGGAGGAGGAGGAGGCCTTGCTTATTAGCTGCTGCCTCTTTGCTTGTACAGGAAGGGAACAGAGAGAAAATCTTCTACTTCAAAAACTGCTCTTATGACATTGCCTTTAAATGGCCCCCGCTTTGAAGTACAGATTTCTTCATGATGCTACAAATTCTTGCCCTCTTCCTAGAAGGAGATAGGTTCCCCCCCCCTTAGGAAAATGGGAACAAAAACAATTGTAATGAACTCCTGGCAATGCAGAATCTAAGGGCAAGAGACCACAAGCTTCCAAGGTGACTTGCAGGATTAGCCATTGTAGAAAGCTAGTGTAGAATTGTAGGATTAGCCATTGTAGAAAACTAGACTAGCTCTGTTGATTAGAGAGATAAGGTGGATGAGGTAATATCTTTCATAGGACCAGCTTCTGCTGGTAAGAGACACAAGCTCTTACACAGAAATTTTCTGAAGAGCTTGTAAGCTTGTCTCTCTCACCAACAGCAGTTGGTCCCATAAAAGATATTACCTCACCCACCCAGTCTCTGTAATATCCTGTGGCCAATACTGGAAGACAGTCACAACTACTTCCTTGTTAATGCCAAACACACAGATGCTAATTTGATTGTTCCTCTGTAGTTTAACCCCAAAAGGTCTTTGTCTCTAGAATCTGGGGGTTTTTTACATTAATTGTATGTGCACTGATGACTTGGCTTGGGTCTTCTGCGGAGACTGATTATTGCACCTCTGGATCTAAAACCACGAGCTTCTAACGGCTTGACCAGGTGCATTAGCTTTGAGGCAGTAGTAAACTTATAAACCACTATATGTGATCTAGCCACTAGAGGGGGACAAAAAGCACAGTGTTAGACGTAGGGTTTGCAAGATTAGATTTTACTCTATAAAGGTCGGAAAATGTCTATGTCAATGGGTACGCTGAAATCAACAACAACAAAAATTCGATAACAGCAGGAGTACAACCTGCCCTGCACTTACACCTGCAGGGTTCAGGTGTCAGTGGCCCTGCAGCAGGGCAGGGGGCCTTCTGCAGCACCGCTGTCGTGGACCTGCTCTCTCTCACTCACTAGCTGGGAGTACAGGGGGTCTCTGCCCTGCCCTGCCAGGACCTGCTCAGAGTCCCTGCAGGCGCAATGTACAGTGGAGACGCTGCAGTCCTGGCAGGGTAGAGCAAAGACTCCTGGCCAAGACTGCAAGAAGGAGGAGGATGAGCCCCCAGCTGGAGCCATTCAGCAGTGGGGTGTCCTCCTGTGTGGTGGTGGTGGGGGAGGTTCATCCAAACTGCTGACACTCTGCAGAAACTTTAATTAAAATAGATAAAAATAAAAATCTATTTTTCCATCAAAATTAAATATAATAATAATTGGATTCTTCCAGGCCTAGACATGTGCTAGCCTATTGTTGCTGAATGACCCAGAGGACTGGTAAGGAAACAGAGCCTTCCACTTCTAGGGTCAGTAATAATCAAAAACCAATGAGTGGGGCAGCATGGTCTGGAACAGGGGTAGTCAGTTGTTTTTTGTCAAGGTCCAAATTTCTTGGTCAAGGTATAGTCAAGGGACTCCAGAGAAACATTTTTCACATTGCAATAACAATAATATTAATGATAATAATAAGTAAATAAAAAGATTTTGCGGTCTGTTCAAAAGTGTTCGGTGGTCTGGATTTGGCCTGCGGCCCACCTATTGACTACCTCTGGTCTGGAGGAATGAATGCAGAGCTGGGTCTTCAGATGTGGCTTTCAGCAAATCTTTTCACCCTTTTGGTTGAGTTTTCCATTGGAGAGGGATATGGCTCCCAGACTGCTCTAATAGGGCATGGTATGGATTCATGAGTTAATGTTTTTAGGGGCTCTGTACAAAAGCCAACTATTGTCATTACATATCAGCGGTTCAGTGAGACACATCCAATGAGCTGGTGTTCATATTTCATGCCTCCACCTCACTGGCATCTTTGTTGGCATTCTCAGAAGAAAGGCTGAGGATCACATGGGCATCAATGCAGCTCTCCTATATCACATGGGGCGGGGGAGAGCTTTGTCCAGGTCCCTGTGGGGGCACATGAATGAGGCACATGAATAGCAATGTCATTTCCTGTGCTGTGCCTGTCTGCAGGCTAGAGTGCACTTCTATTTCCTGGGCTGTTGGGCTGGCATCTCTACTCCACACTGGTTCCACGTCCCACTGGTGACATTGGCTGGCAACTCTTCCATAGAACTGTGAGCACGGTGTGTGGTTGGCATGGTTCATCAACGCCACAGACACATGACCCTTTTGCAGAGAGAGGGAGTCCCTGGTGTATGCCTACCTGCCATACTCCAAATTGCAACCCTCTGTTTAGGCTGCATTTCTCCTCACATCTTTTCCTCTAGGCACACGCCATCTGTGGCATCACCAAGTTGTAAGATTTCCCCTTCGGCCTCCTCCTGACACTGGCCAAGATGGCCATCCATCTGTCCAGGAGGAAACTCAGAGAGGATGTTTTCTGGGACCTTTCATGCATCTGGGAAGAGCTCTTCTCAGTAGCATCCACTGACATCTTGGACTGTCTCAGGACAGCAGGCATTATCCAGAGTTCTCTTCTTGGTGTCCCCCCTCTAGATCCCTCATTTTGACCCTGTGACATGTATCCCTTCCCTGTTTTTTTCATTTCTTATGCCCCCATGATCTGTTGATTGCTGGGTTCTGTAGCTCCTCCCTCACCTGTATGGGTGCGGCTTTTCTTGCTTTGATGGGCTTTGCCCATCAATGCCATTTATTAAGTAGGCCGGCTTCTGTTGACTTGAGTGCTCTTGCAGGGCTGGGCCCTTAAGTAAAAACTTTCTGCAAAAGTAACTTCCCTTGAATATTTTCTATGTGTATCATTAAACCTTTCATTATCTTAGTAACTTAAAGGAGAGGTGAGGTGATCTAGGGCCAGATCCTCAGCAGGTGTCAATAGAGCTGCACCAATTTACTTAATTAGAACTGCACTAATTGATGTCAGCTGAGGATGTGACCCCAAGTCTCTGAACGGAGCCCTACAGAGATTGTCCTGTTTGAAGAGGACTACATTAATGTGAACTAGGAACCTTTTAATACACACCCATAGCGTCCTCACAGACAAGTTAAAACGCAGCACTTTAGTGCATTTTGTGATTTACACCCTGATAATGCAAACTGCAGGGCAGTATAGACAAGCCGTAATGTGAGCCATGTGCATCAGGGAGCAGAACTTTGGTGTTGTTTGTGCCTCTGGCCTCTTAATTTTCTTTTTCCTGTGAAAGAAGTCTCTCCACTGGAGCCCCTCCTTGTGGCCAGGCATAGCAGCTCTCCCCCCATCTCACAACCCCTGCCAAAGGCCACTCTGGTGGTCCACCTCTGCATGGGCCTCTGATTATGTCACACTTTAGGTCCACCCCTTCTGGGGTAACAGTCTAACTCAGGGATCGGCAACCTTTGGCATGTGGCCCATCAGGGAAATCCGCTAATGGGCCGGGACGGTTTGTTTACCTGTAGCGTCCGCAGATTCGGCCGATCGCAGCTCCCACTGGCTGCGGTTCGCTGTTCCAGGCCAATGGGGGCTTTGGGAAGTGGCTGCCAGCACATCCCTCAGCTCACGCTGCTTCCCGCAGCCCCCGTTGCCCTAGAACAGCGAACCGCGGCCAGTGGGAGCTGCAATCGGCTGAACCTGTGGCTGCTGCAGGTAAACAAACTGTCCCGGCCCGCCAGCAGATTTCCCTGATGGGTCACATGCCAAAGGTTGTCAATTCTTGGTCTAATTATAAGGTGATGAGTCTCTCCTGTGCTGGGCTCCAGCCAAACTGCAAGCCAGGAACCAGTCTGGTAATTCCAGGGCAGGTATATAAGCCTCAGTGGAGGAATAGCAACTCTAGGGCAGCAATTCTCAACCCGTGGCCCAGTTAGCATACAACATGCTAAACGCCACAGGACCCGCAGCAGGGTCTGGGCAGCTGGGTGCCGCCCAGGCCAGCATGGCGTAGTATGGGGTCCCTGCAGGGTCCGGGGTCCTGACTGTCCCCCGATACCCCCTCAGCAGGGTCTGCCCAGCCAGCAGGGATCAGGGTCCCCTTACAGCAGGGTCCAGGGTTGGGGTCCCTGCCTTCCGCTCCACACCCGGCTCTCCACTCCTGCCCTCACTCTGTGGAGGGGTCTCTGGGTGGAGGGCATTGAGCATGGGGGGTTGTGGGGGAGGTTAGGTGGGGGGCCCTGTGGTTCTCAACCTGTGGCCCAGATAACATTTTGTGAGCCACATATGCGGCCCACAATGATAAATAGGTTGAGAACCGCTGCTCTAGGGCTTGGAACTCTTGCCTGCCTGACAGTGGTAACAGACTCCCCAAGCCTTGCTCTCGCTCCAGCCCTGTTCCTAGTTCTGCTCTCACTCCATTGACTCGATTCTGGCTCTGACCCCTGGCACCAACCACTAGGCCCAGCTGCCACAGCTCCAACCACTAGCCATGACCATCCCCATCATTGTTTCTGACATCAACAAATAAAAGTCCAGTGTGCTTATATTGGGTCTCCGACTCCAACTCAGGGCCCTATGGTTCTTCCATTCCCTTGGCTCAGGGCTTCCAATGTCCTTATCCCCTTATCTCAGGGTGAGGGCTTCACACCACTTTCTCTGTTGGCTGGTAGGTGAACCCAGGCCTTCCCCATACACCAGGTTCCAGTCCAGGGTCCCTATAGCCAGCAGCCAAGGTCTGCGCCACAAAATTCCTTACTGCTGCATCCCTGGACCTCTTCCTACCCAGATTTTCTCAGCCCTTCTCCCCACAACCTCTAAATTCTCCCTTGTCTCACGCCAGGTCTCACAGGGTTCTCCCCAGGAAGCCCCCAGTAGAATCTCAAAGTACCAATTTCCAACCTTCTCAGGCTTGACTTTTCATCCCCCTCTGCTGTGGTTTCCCCTGCTTTGTTCCTTAACTGAACACTTCCCAGGGCTCTCTCCCTGGACATCCAAATCCTGCCCTTCTTTCAGGGCACACCATCAGAGCCTTCTCCATCCTAGTGACTGCTCTATTCCTCCCCTCCTCTCCGCCAGCCTCCTCTACTCAGGGTAGGATCCTAGGGCTTATTCTCCCCCTGGGTTTTCTCCCCACAACCTCTCTAGTCACAAAGAGGGACTGCAAAGGTCTTTCCTCTCCTCCCTACAGTCCCTTTCTTTCTTCTTTTCTTTTCCTGTCATTTTATGGCTCAGCAGCCTCAGCATGTGAGGCTATGACTGTCACCTACCACAGTTTTTACATAATCAAAAGCTTATGTCCGCTCACCCTGTCCTGCATCCTTTAAAAATACACTGTAATGCTTTTTTAATGCTACCCCACTTTCCCTGTTCTCTCACCAATCCTTTCAGACTATATTCTTTCACCTTGACACATCTCAGTTCTTCATGAAGAGAATCTTTCTTTTTGCATAATTCTCCCTGCGTTGCCACAGCAGATGGTCAACTGTTTCTTTAACTTTGCATGTTTCGCACAACCCGTTTTTGTGCACATTTAGTAGATATAAATTACCATTTAGGCCACAGTGGCCTATTAGCACTGTAAATATAGTTATGGTGCTTGTTCTGTCATAACTGGGAAGTACAACATTATCCTTAAGTCTAGGACATATCTCATAGAACCGTCATCCTTTTTTCTCTTTGCACTCTCTTCATAGTTAAGAACAATATTTTGTCATTCCTGCTCTCTGAGGCTCCCTTACTGATTGCTGTTATACTCAGAGTCAGACAGGATAGCAGTTGTAGCTTGGCATACGTTCCTTAGCCAGGTCAGTGCCAACAGTATGCCCGTGTATTCGGCCGTCATAATGGCCACCAAATTGGATAGTCTCATAGATCTCTTAATTCCAAATTCAGGGATACAAAAGGCCATTCCCACACTACCAGTGTCGTCATCTTTAGGTCTGTCAATACAGAATGGACAGTGCTGATCCCATTTGCCATATATAAACTCATAAATTTTATTTGTCATTGTTATGCTGTCTGGAGTGGTTCGCAATCATGTGTGCCAGCCACAGGGCAAACTGTTAAAAAGCAGGGCAGAAACCCCAAACTGCTTCTAAACTCTATAATTAGATTTCACCAGCCCTGTCACAAGTGTGAACTCCTAAAGCACGCTAACAGTCTTACCATGGAGTCACAGATGGTCCCCTTGGGCATTCCAGTCTTTCTTGCCACTCAGGCAAGCTGGAGTATGTGATAGATGGTCACTTACGCCAAAAAAAAAAAATCACAATAATATTCAGATTGCTCCCAGTCCCACAGGACCAGTCACGTACCCCAGGTGGCTTGTACTCAGATGGCAAACCAAGGCCAACACCTGTAGCCAATCCTGTAATTAACTAAAGATAAGAAATGAGAATTATTTACAAGATTAAGCAGGTAAGCATACACATACAAGTGAGGTACAATCTTAAATTCAAAAGGTAATTGAAGTTTCTATAATAAGCAAGCTTTTATGTCCTTTGGGACTAATCCATGCTAAGCAGCTTGGGGATCTCTTGCTTATGCCTAGGAATCCTTGCCCCTCAGAGGTCAGACAGCATAAAGAGGCCTCCATTTCTTTTGCTTAGGATTTTTATTCCCCCCTTTCCCTTGAGTCCAAGCTGATGGGACAGATGCTCCTGGACGTAACGTATTCGTGGTGGGGCGGGGGAGGGGGGGAGAGCAGTCGACAAAGTCTCTACTCCACAGTGGCCCGTTTGGATTCAATAGTCTTTCCTGGTGGACAGGAGCTAACACTTCTTGGGGTAAACTAGTATTTCACACTGGGTAATGCTTCTCCCCTGACTGTGGGGAATTTATAGTCTTAAATATTTGTATAACATTACCTTATAACATGGGATGCAAATATTATAGGTAGGGTTAATACATGCAGCATCCTACAAGCATTCCATAAAGTCTAAACATATGGTTATAACGCTAGCATCTCTTTTGGTAATGCTAACATACAGGTGAGCCACACTGGTTTCCAGCTATGCGATTGCAAGTGTTCAGTGAGGCCTAGGGACCTTGGCATGAGCCGGCACCTGGTCTGCCAGCATCACAATCATATCTGATGGCTCTGCTTTTTCCTTTATCTTATCATATAATTCCAAATTCACAACTGAAGAGACAACTGTCCAGGTATAGTTTGACTGCTCATGACTGACGATTTCAATCTCTCTCGGTCCTTCCTTTTCACTCACTTTCCACTCCCTCCCATCTTTTGACCCTGTTAGCATGTGGGAGTAGGTGACATCCAGTTACATCTGATCTATTTACTTCCCAACCATCTTCATATATTTGTTTAGTATTCTTATCTTCACTGTTTCCATTAATCTTAGCCCAAAAGGTTAAATGTAACAATTTCATCCTTAAACATATAGTAGCTCCCTGCTTCACACACAATGGTGCTGTAACATTTTACCACATGGGATTAACCAGTGCTTGGGCGTGGATCAGCTCTAATTCTTTAACTGTTAATTTCAAAGATGAAGATTTCAAAGGCTTGCCTCCATAATCTATAACTGGTTTTATTAGTGCCCTATTCAGCATCATCAGTGAGTTCTTATCTCTTGTTCCCAGCAATACTTTTAAGCAGATTCATCCTCTTTTTACATTTACACTGGATATTAACTATTTGACCCTTCCAAATTAGTTTATCGAACACAAGTCCTAAGAATGTAAAGTTTTGAACTGGCTGAATTTTCTCTGCATAGAAATGGAGGTTCCATGCTTCCCCAATCTTTCTTTCTGTGAAGATCCAGTCCCTTTCTGCTCTCTACTTGCTCTATTTTTTATATTAACCACCTAGCTTCTTCTGCAGTTTGCCTTCATCATTAATTAAGCCTCAGCCACCCTCCAGGTGCAGCCAGTTAGCATAGCTGACCTCTGAGGCCCATATCAACCCTTTCAAAGCCTAAGTGGGTTACACACCCCATTATATCTGCATTACAAAAGAAGGAGAGCACTAAAATTTTCAGTGCAAACAAGGGTTTGTGAATTATTAATGCCTTCCTGGGTTTTTGACCTCCTTTGTAAAGTTCCTTGAGATCTGGTGATAAAAAGCACTAGATGATATTATTGGTGCCAAAATGTTAATTGCACAGAAATGTTAATTTAATGTTTCTTGGCTTTCAGTACATGCCAAGTGGGTTTGCTTTATTGTTACTGCAATGCCATTTTATTAGTAATGATTATTCTATGCATTTCTAAAGTGTCCATCATGGTGGTAACACCTAAACACTCTGCATAAGGCAAATCCTTTATGCAGGAGGTAATACCCACAAATGGAACATCTCAATGAGATGCTCTCCTCCTTCCACAGAGTCAGTGATAGAATGACTCTATTTACCTTTCCCATATTGTGAACCACTTTTCCGTGCCAGGACCCTCAAACTCTGGGGTTGAGCCAGGGTCCTCTTCCCACTTAACAATATGGGAAGGGCAGGGTAGTCTTGACCCTAACACTGCCTGTGCCTCCCTCAGGTTCAGAGCCCTTGATCCCAGTGACATTCCATCTCCCTCTGATCATGGATGGGGATCCCTTTAAAGCCTCTGTGGGTTTTTTTAAACCAGCTCTTTTTAAGTGGATACAGTGGTAACGATGCCCAATTTCTCCTTTTATGTTAATCCAGATTTCTGATAGTTCTGGGGTGTTTGATCTTAGCTGTCCTAACAACTTTCAAGGAATATGAAACTGTTTCAGGAGACTGGCTGCTGCTGTTGGTAAGTAGACTGGGACTGCAATGTCATGCTGTTAACGTTCTTGGATTAAATTCAGCAGTGATGAAAACTCATTACCACTGGTGACCACACACTCTTCAGGGTCCCAGACTCACTACATGGTAGGCTCATGTAGACTGCAAGAAGTCCATAGTATTTACTGAGGCACTTCCCCACATCCCTCCTAGGCTGGGGTTCTGGAATAGGCGTGGTAGGTCATTTAGGTCTCTCTCAAGCTGCCCAGTCTGGGCCAATAGTCCATTTATAATCAGGCAAAGAAAAGTAATACCAAAACAAACTCAGTAGTCCTGAGCAAGGCCTACTTCCCACAGCAGGCTCTGGTAGGCTGTGGCCTTTGCAGGGGCCCTGGGCTGTTCCTTTTCCTCAAGGAGCAAAGAATAGGAGGTCTGTTCTCCTCCCAACCAACCAGCACATGAGCTCTCCTCCTCCCCTTTTAAGTGCCCCTTCATTACCTGACAGCAAGTGCAGGTGTGGCTGGGCAAGGCTGAGTGGGCCCACAGCAGCTCATTAACCCTTGAGGGCTCAATGGGGAGGGGGGGGAAAGAGGGGTTGGTATACCCCATCACACTATGTGATTTAGTAGCCTGTGTGCAAAAAGCTGATGGTCTTCAAGCAGTGACTGTGTTTTTGTGTACCGCTGAATGCCTGAGGTATTGTCAGCACTTGATAGATTATAACAACCCGGGACTAGGAGGAAATAATGGATAGGGAAAACTTTTTAGATCCTATAATTTTAGGATGGGATTTTCAATAACACCCAATCAATGTTGGCCTAATTCTGCTCCCACTGAGGTAATTGGTAAAACTCCCATTGACTTTAGTGGAAGCAGAGTTAGGCCTAAGCTAAGCACTTTTGAAAATCTAACCCTACGGGTATGTCTAAACGTTAGCTTCCCAGCCCGGGTGGATAGACTTGCACTAGTGGGGCTTGAGTTGTACACTAGAAACAGCAGTGTGACAGCTCAGGTTCTCAAGCCCACCCCACCCTCTGGGTTTGAACTGTTGTTTGTTTGGGTCTTTCATGGTGTGTCTTTGCTGTAATTAGACACCCACAGCTGGCTCCTGCTAGCTGACTTGTGCTTGCAGGACTTGGGCTAAGAGGCTGTTTAATTGTGGTGTAGACATTTGGGATACAGCTGCAATCTGAGCTCTGGGAACCTCCCACCTTGCAGGGTCCTAGAGACCAGACTGCTGCCCGAACCCGAACATCTCCACCGCACTTAAACGGCCTCTTAGCCCAAGCCCCATGAGCCTGGGCCAGCTGCGAGCTTTTGATTGCAGTGTACACACACCCTCACACAGCAGAAAGGGAGAAAACAAATATGATGCACAAAAATTTGCCAGTAGCTTTAGCACAAGTGCAGTAAATGAAACTACATTGAAATAATTTTGTAAGACTGATTAGACTTCGAGTTGATGGTGTCCCTTTAACAAGAAGTACCTATAGTCAAAGTCCAGCCACCACAGGGTAATCAGAGAGCTGCTATGTTAGCCCAGCCTTGCATAAAACTGTCTCCCAGCAAACCACAGTAGCAGCAGTATGCTGGGAATTCCCCATCTGCCTCTCTGTTCATCCCAGTGACATACATGTGAATTCTGACCTGAATTAAACGTGAATGTTATAAGAGATGATCATTTTTGCTCCTTTACGATTTAGAAAGAGGGCTGGAGAAGTTTTACCACCCCTCCTAGCTCCCCACAGTGTAGAGCACAGAAATGGGCTGATTGGGTGAAGTGGAGTGTGATGTGCTTTGGCCATCCTGCCCACCCTTGGGTGACTATCAGCCATTGGTGCAAGTTAGAGCAGCCCCCAAGTTCAGCTGCAGGGGTGGTGTAAAGCCACCTTATGGGCTGGAGCATCTGAGGATTCAGCCCTTTGTTATGACACAAATAATGCAACGACACTATGTCCAGAGACTCAATGCCAGTTATTTCAGACAGTAATGGCAAAATTTTACATGCTTCATTATGACCAGTAAAGAGATTTGATTTAAAAATTAGTTTACCAGTGACTTACGGGCATGATCTGCAACAACTCTAAGAGATTAGGAGGAGCTCATATTTGACTATTCATCTCAGAGATGGGTCTAAACCAAAACTCTGCTCCCAATTCACCCAAACACTGGTAAATATGAATCTCATTCCAGATTCCAATTTCCCAGCTCGGGTCTATCTGTATACATTTCAAAAAGCACAGATTATTTGTACATATACTATAGGGACATTCAGGGTCAGATTTTCAAAAGGGCTCAGCTCCCATCTAGGGACCTAAATGAAGTGGACACATTATCAGAAGTGCTCAGCACCCAGTTACTCCCTTTGAAAACAATGGAGAATTCCCCCTCTTTCATCACTGAGAATAATGGGAGATGCCGTGTGCTGAGCTTTTTTGAAAATCTGGCTATATATATATATAAAATCATAGACAAGTGCACACACTGTTTGATCCAGCAAGCAATGCATGTCCAGAATTCTTGCAAGCCTTGTTATGTGTCTAAGAATATAATTTGTGTTTTTGGTACAGGAAACATTTGCCATTTTCATCTTTGGAGCAGAGTTTGCCTTAAGAATCTGGGCTGCTGGGTGTTGCTGTCGCTATAAAGGATGGAGGGGGAGGCTCAAATTTGCCAGGAAGCCTTTGTGTATGTTGGGTAAGCACAAACTCTTTGATTGTTCTCCATATGTCTATCCTTTTCTGTTCTGAGTCAGATGTGATTGGTGTCTAAAACCCCATGAATGACAAGTACAAAGGCCCAGGATGCTAAGAGTTCTGCACTGTTTAGAAAGAATTATAAAGTACCTGAAAACCTGGATTCACTTGAGAACAGTGTTCATGGTTTGACAGAGAGTTGGAAATGGATACTTACTGCAGAATCTGCTCAGGTGTTCTGCAGGATCTCAACAACTTTAATTCATACACTGTTATAGTTTGAAAAATCACTGTAAAATGGCACATCTTTACTGAACGTATCTGTTCCCTTTGTATCTTTGAGTTGTGTCTGCTTACTTTACCAACACAAACAAGCTTTTACTGCAGTGTGGTCTAATGAGCACTGAAGTAGGAATCACGAAATCTATGCCCACCTCTGTTATATGATCTTGGGCCAGTCACTTCTCTCTCTGTGTCTCTGTTTCCTCCACCCTGCCTTGTTGGTCTTGGCTGTTTAGAAATATAAGCTCTGCAGGGCAGGGGCTGGGACTCATATTTTTGTGCAACACTTTGCACAATAGGGTCTCAGTAGTGGCCTTCAGGTGCTATTGTAATACAAATCAATAATAATACTCGTATTACTATTTAAGGGCCAGTATCGCTTTGGGTATGCAAGCTGGGGTTTGTTCTGTCTCATGTATAATCGTTGAAATTGTCATCTAAATTCTAAGCACAGACTCTTTATTGATGGCAATGTAAGGAGTGAGAAGAGCTCAGTTGCATATTTAAAATTCTAGATTAGAAAAATCATCTCTTGATTTGTAAATGACACCAACTCGTTATGGAATTATTCGGAGAGAATGAGTAAGAAACTGACATGGTGTCATTTCAGACACTTTGATTCTAAATACACTTGAAAGACGCAGTGGCTAAGAGCCCTGAGAATGTTTCTGACATAATTGCTACCTATTTCCACTGGGATAATTATGGTCTCATAAAGGTCCATAAATTATAAAAAAGCAATCTGCATTTCAGACCTCTTTAATTGATCAATAAATTGGTCCTATCTCACTCACAAAAATAAAGCACTGGCCTTAAGAGGTTAACCTGGACAGCCAACCAAATTGCCAAAAACTAGGGGGCACCAGTAGAAAGAGGGGCTTCTTGTTCTCTAACCACTATGTTTTGGTATTCCTGCTTTCACTATTTTCCACTTACAGAATATTTATCCTCTGGTTTGTTTGTCCTTCTGATTCATTAACCTGTATTTTTCAAGACTGATTCTCATGTTATTTTCTGCCCCTTTCTCTAAACCAACTCAGAATGTGTCCCATATCAAATATGAGCTGTGTCGATTATCTGGGTCCCAGATTGGTTCTGCCAGTGCCACAAGCTGTGTTTGACTCACAGGTGCCTGTTTAATTGGCTAGGGACAGAGTTCATAAGTGGGTTTCAGATCTTTGCTGCGGATTTTACAGCACAAACAAATGGAATGAAGCAGCAGATGATGGTGTGACACTGCACCCTATATTCATCCTAGTGGTATGATTATGATACGATTATGACATAATTATGATGCATTTTATACAAGATATGTCATGTGAGGTGTCATTGGAAAAGTTACAATTTGCTGAATGTGATTATTGTAGTGGTAGGCATGTATCGTTTTTGTATCTGGAGTTATGAATATTGACTATGTCTCTGTGTCTCAAATGTGGTTACACTTGGGTGACACCCACTAAGCAACATGATCCCAGTCTAGAGCGCTGATTGTGAGGGGCCTATTCAAGGTAATGAGGATATTAAGGGAAACTATTGGCCTTGGGAGAAGCTTAGCCCCCACCTGGTGAGCCTTCCTGAGACCGCTTCAGACAGCCTCTGGATAATGGCTGCGAAGACTCAGCAAGGCGTGCAAGGGCATGTGACCAGACCACATGACACAACTCCATTTTGGTACCTTCATTTTTCCACAAACTGGGCTAGGACCTTAGCTTGGAGCAAAGGGTTCCCACCATATGGAGAAACTATAAAAGGTGGGGAGTGACATCATGATTTGTCTTCATTCCCCCGCAACTCAACCCCTGGAAGAACCTCTGACAGACAAAGACTTGGAATGGGGGAGGGAACCAAGGCTGCACAGCAAATGCAGCCTGTACCTCAAGAATCTGAAAACCTGCTTCTGTCATCAGTCAGGGTGAGATATTGTTGATTGCAATCCTGTCTAGTATATTGGGCTTAGTTGGCATTTTTGTTTAATTTCCTAGGTAACCTGCTTTGATCTGTTTATCACTTATAATCATTTAAAATCTATCTTTCTGTAGTTAATAGGCTTGTTTTATGTTTTATCTTAACCAATGTGTTTTAAGTGAAGTGGTTGGGAAAATCTCAGCTCAGCTAGCAAAGGCTTGGTGCATATCTTTCCCATATCAAAGGGGAAGCAAACTATATTAATGAGC
This sequence comes from Lepidochelys olivacea, assembly GCF_965140295.1. Taxonomy (NCBI): domain Eukaryota; kingdom Metazoa; phylum Chordata; order Testudines; family Cheloniidae; genus Lepidochelys; species Lepidochelys olivacea. Next base: position 16,928,106 of record NC_140412.1, read on the forward strand.
TTGTGTTGTACAGATCCCTGTGCAGTGCAAGATGGTATAATTTTGGGTTTATACTCCAGCAGGGGTGCAAGGCTGGGGAGTGGGGAAATCGGCTGGTGCTCCATTGTTGATCTACCAGTGGCTTAGGTAAAGCACTCAGGTAATTCAGTTGGGTTTGTGGCACCATCTGCTATCGTGTTGGGTGATAACAGTCCCTGGAGAGGCTGGCTGTGTATCATCAGCAGAGCAGTGTGAGAAAGACCAACCCAGCTGAATTATTAAGGGGCACAGTGATTCCAACAGCTCCCAGACTGCACCCCGGGGGTACAACCCATCACAGATGAGTCCACTTTTTGATCAGGCTTTGTTCTCCTTTATGCTGTGCAGATATCTTCGTGTTGATTGCCTCTGTGCCAGTGGTAGCTGTTGGGAACCAGGGCAATGTTCTGGCGACGTCGCTCAGAAGTCTGCGCTTCCTTCAGATCCTGCGGATGCTCCGAATGGACAGGAGGGGAGGCACGTGGAAGCTTTTGGGATCAGCTATTTGTGCACATAGCAAAGTAAGTGAGGAGTTCACAGGATTAATCTGAGTTATGGGGAAAAAACCAAAAGCAGAGGCAGATCAGACACTTGAGGAGAGTATTGCCTAGTGTTTAGAGCAGCAGAGTGGTAGTCAAGACCCTTGAGTACTATTCCCAGTTCTTCCGCAGATAAGCTCTGTAACCCTAGCCAACTCTCTTACCCCCTTGTGGTCTTGTGAGATTAAATTAATCCGGGCTTGATACTGCACTGTTGAAGCCAATGGACATTTTGGGCTTGACTTCAAAAGGAGTTGGATCGTGCCCTTATTCATAAAGCATGTCAAGCTCTTTGGAAGAAAGCCCTATATAATTGTGACGTGTTAATACAGGCTTCTCTCTAGCTGGCGTCCATTAAGACTTGGATCTAATTTCCACTCAGTGCATCAGATTAAACTTCATTGAGGGGCAGCTGTATCCGTTTGTAGGGGGCGGGGGATTCCATTGTTACCATTTGGGAAGAAATTTAAATTCACCAAATGGCCAAGCTGACTTACCCATCACTGGAGTCCTGGTCCAGGAGCTGATTTCTGATACTTGATGGAATTGACAGCTGCATGTCAGTAATCACTGTCCCTTCCAAAGGCTTGTGTCCGAAAGGCATCATCTGTCCCTTCGCGTATTGTCCCTTGAGAAATATTGTAAAATGCAGCGCCTGGGTTCATCTATCCTCCTATGCCACTTATGTGAAATGAGTCAGAGAAGTTTGGTGTGGGAGGGTGGTGGGAAAAGACTTATTCCAAAATCACAGCAGCAGTTCAATGCATAATGGTTTGATGCTGGTTAGCAGAAGTCAAGTAAGTTTCCGTGGGAGTGGTAAATTTATTTTCACCCATAACGATGGGTCAGATAGTACAGTGATGGGTGCTAATATATTCTCCAGCTGCCTCTGGGTGTGTTCAGTTACAGGGTCAGACCCATTTTGGTCCATATCAGGTAGTTATGCTGCCCTTGCACCATTATTATATAGGATTAGATGATAAAGGGTTACCTGAGTGAAGAGCTCTAAGATGGGGGTCTGTGCGTTGGCCTGTGAGTTACCAAAGTTATGTATAACTTTGATTGGAAGGTCTCATCTCTACATGACATTCTCAGAAGGAAATGTTTTAGAAGGTCCCTTTATTGCCATGGAAAGTGAAAGTGCCAGACCACACACAATAGTGAATCTTTGTTTCTTTCTGATGGCAGACTGGGATGCGTTCTTCTCAACTGGGCTTCATTCCATAGCCACATTTACCTCCATCCTGCACAAATCTGCTGCTAGTCTTGTAGCAAATCATTTATTTCTGCTAGAAATGCTGCCTCAGGAGACTGAGGTTTTAGAAAAAGTCACTTATGCTAAAGACATTGCCACCATGTCTTTTTTATGCTTTGCAGGCTGCTAGTTTTCCAGAGGGCCTCCTCTGGTCTCTTTCTCAGATTGTATCCTTCCACTTGGGCCTTAACAGGCTGAGAAATGTGTAGGGTTGCGAGAGTGTTTGCTAAAATGGGCACTAACGTTTAACAATCAAGTCTAAAAATGCGGTTTATTAGTAATGTCCCTTCAGTGGTTGCAAACCACAAATTTGCTACAGAGGTTGATTTACCGTAAGACATTTGTAAAATTCTCAGCTACAGCATCCCCCATGATAGGTGATATGACCCAGGACAGAAAAGGAAAATCATGCCACAGGGACAGCTGTCTGTCAAGTAACCAGCACTCTGTTGGAGCTCTACAAATTAATAATAACCGGAAAGAATATCTTCTTCCCACTTCTGATGAAACATGGTAACCAGGATGCAAGCTCTAATACACAAACTGCATCTGCATGGGAATCAGGGGTTCTGTTCCCACCCCTGTCTCTGTCTGATTCTGTGACCGTGGGCAAGTCAGAAGTAGCTGATGTTCAGAAGTGCTGTGCACCTATAGCTCCTGTTGAGTTCTGCCTGTTGGTGCTATTGCAATGCAAACAAACATAAGTGCCCTAACGTGCTGGGTGCTGTACAGAGATATAGTAGAAGACAGTCCTGGCTCCCCAAAAGCTTATGAATATGCTTGAAAATCAAGCTACCTTCGCCCTCCCCACACATAGATTTAGGTGCCTAAAGCTCTCTGTGTCTTCATTTACACATCTGTAACATTGGTATAATCCCTCCTTGCAGTGGTGTTGCAAAACCAGGGCCAGGTTAAAGCCTAGGCAATGTACATCCATGTTTAGGGCTCCCCCTCAGCTCGTTGGATTCCATCAGAATCTCAATTTTCTCATTTAAATCCATAGTAGGCTTCTAGCCTGATGGTTGTGAAGAAAAGCTGAGAACTGTGACCCAAGTGTAACTGATGCAGTGATGGCTGCGTAAAGCCTGAAACAATAGCTTTGAGTGGTTAAACTGCCCCAGGCATCTCAATGGCTTGTTATCTCCCAAATCCATTGCTGTGGGCCTTGCCAACACCACCCCAGCAGCAAATTCTGTGTGTTGTGGCAGGAGCAATGGAGTGCAGCAGGCCCAGTCCCTCCACCTAAGCAGTGTCACCCTGACTGCTGGGGTAGGTGTTGGAAGGCTCCCCAACTGCCACACTGCCTCTCTGGGGTCACGAAGAGGGGATGTATGTGACGCTCCTGTGAGGGGAAGGGGGCCCCGTGGGACTTCCCCAACTTCGGTGGAAGGGAAGTGAGGGGTCCATTGTCAATGACGGCCAAGGTCATGGTGCCAGGCCCCGTGCTATGATGTGTCTTGGGCCTTAATCCAGCCGTGAGCCAAACTACAACTACAAATTGCTTTGTAGCAAGGTGCTGTATAAGTACTAAGTATTGTCAGAGCTCTGCAGTGTGGAACAGCCAGAGATGCACTATGCTGGACCCGGACTGCAATCCAGACAGAAGTGACAGTTCTTGCTGTTTTACCCTGTGTATCTCTCGTCTTTTGTCGCTAGACGTCTGGCGCTGCCATTGCAGAAGCTGGTGCTGTTTTCAGTCTCCTCATTTTCAATCTGTTTCTTTTCCAGGAGCTCATCACTGCTTGGTACATTGGGTTCCTGACCCTTATCCTCTCCTCGTTCCTTGTTTACCTGGTTGAGAAAGATGTGCCTGAAAAGGATGCCTATGGAGTCGAGATGAAAGAAGAGTTTGAAACCTATGCAGACGCGCTGTGGTGGGGGCTGGTAAGCAGCTGTAGAAACTGTCTCTTATTTGTTAGTTTAATGGAAATAAAGCTGCCTGGTTGAATTAGGGTGTGAGGGGAATGGAAGGGATTGGGGTAATATATTCAAACACACCTAAATCCCATTCTCAAAAGTGATTTGGGTACTTAAGAGCCTGAAATCTGACTGAAAGTCAATAGGATGTAAGCTCCTACGTGCGAAGAAAGTCCTATTTACTTTCAATCACAGTTAGGCTCCCACATACCTAAATCACTTTTGAAATGGAGACTTAGGTGCCTAAGTCACCGAAGTGCTTTTGAAACTTTAACTCTGGAACTTTGTTAGCTGGAGTCTAAGGGCCAGATTTTCAAAAGCCTTCAGCACCCAACAGCTCCTATTTATGCACCTACATGAACTGGCCAGATTTTCAAAACTCAGAACAGTGGGAGCTGGTCCTGTGCTTAGCCCTCTTTGAAAAGCTGGCCATTTAGGTGCCCAGCAAGAAGCAGAGGTTTTCTGGCAATCTGTCTCTAACTGTGGGTGCTGAGCTCTCTTGGAAATTTGGCCCAGAATGTCTGGTGAAGAAATCCCTAGGGGGTAGATTTTCAAAGGCTTAAGTGGGAGTCGGGCGCCCAACTGCCATTGACTTTCCCTGGAATTGTGCTTCTGCAAGTCTCCTCCTGAGATGCTAGTCTGAACCCTAGAGAATCATCGTGTATGAAGAGTCAGGCCCCCAAGTGCTGTCCGAGTTTGGATTAAATTGATGCTTGGTGGGAGGGGTATTCCAAATGAGGGGGCAACTGCAAGGTCATGGTTCAGTCTGAACCTTAGATAATCATGGTACAAGACCTGAACCATGGCCTTACCCCTTTGTTTAGAATGCCCTCCCAAATCCCTGCCACAGAAATTCACTATCAATTTAATCCAAACTCGCACAGTACTTGGGGGACTGAATCTTCTCTCAGTTACATCAGTGTCAATAAGTAGCGACCGTGCTGGAGTCAGAGGGTTCACACTGGTGTCAATGAGAGGAAAATCCGAGCACTTGTGTGTATTTCACATCCAGAATTGATTCATTCTTCTCCTAATTGGGATTGAGCTCAAGTTGAGTGTGTTGCCCCCTCCTGATTCCCAATGGTTCTACAGCTTCTTATTCTTCTTTCTGGAGCTGGGTGACCCACTTTAGGACCAGTGGGTACTGAGTTCTGTGTGTGCAGTGCCTCCAACTAGTAACTACATTCAGAACAAGAGAAAGACCAAGGAAAGTGTAGATCCTCTATTTAGTGGGGAAGGAGAACTAATAACTGACGACATCAAAGTGTTTAACCTCTATTTTGCTTCAGTCTTCTTGTACTCTACACAATAAATATTAACAAGGTGGACGAAACACAAGCCAAAATAGGGAAAGAACAGGGTAAAGACTAGTTAGAAAAGTTAGATGTATTCAAGTCTGCAGAGCCTGATGAAATTCATCCTAAGGTACTTAAGGAACTAGCTCAAACAATCTGGGAACCATTAGGAGTTATTTTTGAGAACTCATGGAGGACAGGACTCCAGAAGACTAGAGAAGTGCAAACATAGTACGTGTCTTTAAAAAGGGGAACAAAGAGGCCCTGGGGAATTATTGAACAGTCAGCCGAAATTCAGTACCTTGAAAGATACTGAAACGAATTATTAAACAATCAATTTGTAAGCACTTAGAGGACAATAGTGTTATATGGAATAGCGAGCTAGGATTTATCAAGAACAAATGATGCCATACCAATCTAATTTCCTTCTTTGACAGGCGATAAGGGGAAAGCTGTAGATGTAATTTATCTTGATTTTAGTCAGGCTTTTGACACAATCCCACATAACATTCTCATAAACAAATTAGGCAAATTTGGTCTAGATGAAATTACTATAAGGTGGGTACATAACTGGTTGAAAGACTATACTCAAAGATTAGGTATCAATTGGTTTGCTGTCAAACCTGGGGGATGTATCTGCTGAGGTCTCGCAAGGGTCTGTCCTGGGTCCAGTACTATTCAATGGTTTCATTAATGGCTTCAATAATGGAGCAGAGAGTATGGTTATAAAATTTACAGATGACACCAAGCTGGAGGGGTTGCAAGCATTTTGGAGGACAGGATTAAAATTCAAAACAACCTTGACAAATTGGAGAATTGGTCTGAATTCATCAAGATGAAATTCAGTAAAAATAAGTGCAAAGTACTTCACTTCAAAAGGAAAAATCAAATGCACAATTACAAAATTACAAAATTACAACTGTCTTGGCAGTAGTACTGAGGAAAAGGAACAGGGGGTCCTGCCTCAGTCTTGATGCCCTCTTGAGGTCCCTTCCAGCCCTACATTTCTATGATTCTGTGACTGGGTGAACAAACAAATAGCAATCCTTATGACCTCAAAGATATTACAATTGATAACAACAGGGAATTAAGGACCAACTGATAAGAATAAACAATACTGTATTCCCGGAGAGGACTATGGTGAATTAAAAGAAGGGCAAGGGAATCAAGTAAATGAGACCTGGACCAGCACCACAACAACACACACTAAAAGCCCACAAATTAAGTCATTACAGTACAATAAGAAAGTCTCCCCATGCAGCTTATATGGGTATGGGAGCTGTATCTCCATGCAAAGGGCTAAAATCCTTGCTGGGAGGCACACAGCTCTTCTTTTTGGCTGGAGTGAGTCCCTGTGAGCTTCAAGGCTCCCGGTGTAAACAAGGCCTCTCAGATGCTGCTGGCAGTCAGTCCTCTCTGGTAAAGAGAACAAAACGGGTGTCTGGTAGAATTATTCATATAGCTGATTTTGTAGTTTGCTGGCACTTCTGATATTTTAAGGTGTTTTTTAATGATTTTTTTTCAAAATTGTAATTGAATCAAAAAGTCTAAAAACCACAATTTACTTCACATTGAACAAAATGTGATGTTTGACACGAAACAAAATGTTTCTTTTAGATTTAAGCTTTTTTAAAAAAAGGTTGTTGATTTTTTTTTAATAAAATGGAAGGAAATTTCAAAATGGAACATGCTGAATTGAAAACAAAAAATGTTTCTTTTCAAAAATGTTAAAATTAAACATTTCTCAGAGAACTATTTGTATTTAATAGAAGGAGTGTGAGGAGAGGCCAGGTTGGCTTATGGTGAAGGCCCTGAATCGGAACTCAGCGGTCTCTATTCCTAGCTTTGCTACAGACTTCCTGCCTGACCTTGGGCAGGTTACTTAATCGGTGTGCCATCTCAATTCTCCATTTGCAAAATGGATATAATATATCACCTCTGTTTAGAGGTATTGGAGGATAAATTCATTAACACGTATGAGACATGCAAGTATTATGACAATGAGTGCCATAAAAAAACTATATCTATCGCTTACATTTTCCAGATTGCTTGCAAAATCCATGCTTAGGAAAGTTTGTGTTTGTGTATTTTTCTACAATGTCCAGAGGTCAAAGCAAAAGTTTATAACCTGGTCATGCAGGTTTGAGGGTCAAGCTTAAAAGAAATCCTCCTTGTCCATTTGCATTGTCTGTCTTATAAAATGGCCAACCTATTCTCCCCACAGATTACCCTAGCAACAATTGGCTACGGTGACAAGACCCCCAAAACCTGGGAGGGGAGGCTGATAGCAGCCACATTCTCTCTTATCGGAGTTTCATTTTTTGCTCTTCCTGCCGTAAGTACTGTCCTTCTGTTTGTTTTTACAAAACACAGAGTTAATGATGTAGAAAGTAAAGGAATAGCCTCCCTTCTATGCAGATTCCACCAGAAATTCAACTGGGAGCCTGCAGTTCAATGACTCTCAAGCTGGAATCTTGAGCACATTCATGCATGGTGTGGGAAAAGCAATCTCTTTTCTCCTTGTGGCTAAGATAAAATGGAGCCTAGTCTGAATTATCCTGTGTGCTGTGCAGAACTTTAGAGCTAAGCCTATAAACAGGAGAATTATTCAGATTTTGTTACAAACATGAGACTTGGACCAAATTTGCAAAAAGGGTGAAGGTAAAGATTTTAAGAAGTGACTTAAGCCCTTAACCTCATTGAAAAGCAATATGGCTTGAATTTCAATGCAGCTTAGGTGCCTAAATACCTTTAAAAATCTGGACTTAGATTCCTAAATTGCTTTTGAAAATGGTACTTGATCACCAAAGCCCCAAAGATCACCAAGTTATTTTTTGAAACGTTTACCCTTGATCAGAAAGCTGCTCATGTGAGGTTGGTCCAAGATTTGGGTGACCTGGGCCCAACCTGTGGTTTCAAGTGGAAACAATGCAAAACTTGGAGCTTGAGATTGGTTTCCTTTAGCTCAAAACTTAAAAAGAAATTCATGGGGGATGGGAGCCCAGGTGATCCCAGTATCCAGAATATGGTTCATAGGCACCCCCTTTAGATCACAACCACAGAGTTTAAGCTCAGTTCTGACTGAAACAGTGAAGGAGGGAAACAGACCAGCTGCACATCGTGTCATTGGGAAGGCAGCAGAAGACCAAGAAGCTTTTTGAGGCGCTTGTAATGAAACCATGTGAAGCGCGGGCCTAGGTGAAGGCAAGGTTTGTCAGAAAACTACGATGCCCTGTGAACTAGGGCTGCCAGAAAAGCGCACTGAACCCCATGTGAATTGCCCCCATTAATTCCCCACAGCTCTGATTATCTCATCCACAAGTTTTAAGAGAACTTTCTCCTCAGAATTTCTGTTGTTCTTGTGTTTTCAATCAAACAACGCCTGACAGCCATTACCACCTCTGCTTTTAGGGCATCTTGGGTTCAGGGCTGGCTCTGAAAGTCCAGGAACAACATCGTCAGAAACATTTTGAGAAAAGAAGAAAGCCGGCAGCAGAACTTATACAGGTTTGGATTCTCTACGTTTCCATCTTGAAATGATACTGTATAAATAAAAATTGGATGCAATTAAGTTAGGCTTGAATAGAGACTGGGAGTGGTTAAGTCATTATGCAAGGTAACCTATTTCCCCTTGTTTTTTCCTAGCCCCCCCCCGCCCCCCCTCCACTGTTCCTCAGATGTTCATGTTAAACCCTGGATTTGTGCTGGAAATGGCCCACCTTGATTATCATACACATTGTAAGGAGAGTGATCACTTTAGATAAGCTATTACCAGCAGGAGAGTGGGGTGGGGGAGAGAAAACCTTTTGAAGTGATAAACACCCATTTTTTCATGGTCTGTGTGTATAAAACATCCTTACTGCATTTTCCACTTTATGCATCCGATGAAGTGAGCTGTAGCTCACGAAAGCTCATGCTCAAACAAATTGGTTAGTCTCTAAGGTGCCACAAATACTCCTTTTCTTTTTGCGAATACAGACTAACGTGGCTGCTACTCTGAAACCTGTGTAAATAAGGGCACTATGTAATGGAGTAAGGGATTCTCCCTTGAAGTTCTTATTTCCCTGTGCCCTACATGGGAAGTTGTGTTCTGTAATGCAGATATAGACTTTGAGGTCAGACAAGATGATCAAATGGTCCCTTCTGGCTGTAAAATCTATGAGTTCACAAAACACCTGTTCCTTTTAGAGCAAAAGTGGCTTTGCTACAAATTCGCATGTTCAAAGTGAAATTAGTCGTTCTGCTGAAATTTTCTAGGCAGCCTCCCCTCCAACATCCATTTCAGTGGCACAGAGTCACCTGAAACCAGATGGCAAAACCTTTGGCACTATGCGCTGTGTGTGTGTGTGGGCGGGGAAGAGGAGGAATCGGCTGTTTTGCAAGGCCCCAGTTTCCACTGTTTCCCTTGGGAGACTATCCCACATACAGAGATGCCACAGGCTTTTTGTTGCTGTAAAAACTCATAAATGTACAGAATATTGGTCAGTAGTGACTACTGGGTTACAACTTAACACAGAAGTCCATTTACTTTAATGCAAAGACTGCCATTGGCTCCACTGGATTTGGATCAGAGCCTTAGATTTTATTTTGTAAAATTAAATATAAAATTGGTAGCTTGAAGGTTGATCTGTTTGACAAAAATCCAATATGCACTGTAGGCCATGACCTGAATCAAATGACATCAATGGCAAAACTTTTACAGTGGGACCAAGATTACTTTCTTTGAAATCAATGGGAGCGGCGGGTATTTATGACCTCTCAGGGTCAGACCCATTCTTTGGAGAAATAGGCTGAACAGCATACTTTTGCAGTAAAAATGTTTCCTAGCAAAGCACAGGATACCGTGGAGAAGTCTGGAGAGGTTGATTCACTGACATTAAAGAATCGCTGCATAACAGGCAGCCAGGGTAACCACAGTACTGCTGTTTATGTGCTAGTGGAAGTTTGATAGGAGTTATGTGCTAATGTTTAAAATCACTCAGCAAAACTTTCCACAGCAGTAAATTAACCTGATTGCTGCCCCCTAACCATGGCTCTTTCAGATTCCCAGAAACATCAGACAGATCACATGTTCTACATTTTACTAAGCTAGATGCTCTTTTAGATTTATCAGACTTTAGAATAAAGCAAGATTAGTAAAATGTAACCTCTTCCGGGTATCTGAAAGCAATGGGCAGTGCACAGTATTCTGTCACATATGCCCCTGGGAACAGTTTTTGAGGACTACTGTCCGAGAGCATCGTTTTCTTATTATAAGCCTTACATGAACTATGGCACCATCTAATGGAAACTTTCAATATTGCTGTATAATAATTCAGTGCGACTCATTGAATATGTCCATTGTTATCTTCTTTTGAACTAAGAGGCGTATTAACTGGCTGCATTCACTTATAAGCACAGATAAACATTTCCCCTAATGCTATTACTGTCCCTTTATATTGTTATCCAGGCTGCCTGGAGGTACTATGCTACTAACCCAAACCGGATGGATCTCGTCGCCACCTGGAGGTTTTATGAATCAATTGTATCGTTTCCGTATTTCAGGCAAGTGTGCTGCCCCCTCTGATCAGTAACACCCTATACAGCAGAACTCAGATAGGACATGGGATGTGGAATTTATGTGGATAAACAAGGTTTTGGATAATTGGGCTTTCTCAGTGTTACTGCTGCAAATCAGGGGAACATCACCACTTTCAGTTTAGAGGGAGGTTTCAGGCATAAGGGGTTCTGTTGCATACACCAATATATCTTTCTGATCAGTTTCTGTTTTGATATTTTATTGTTCACCACATTCCTTTACTATTGTTTAGTGAAAATCCATTTAGTGTGTGTGGACTTTTCTATATTGGGGATGATAATTCAGTTCATTAGAGGCAGGGAAACTAATTGTGAAATCTTGGAGTTTTTGAAAAGTGGGGACTATGTGTTGGAAAAACATTTATATGTTGCTTCTCTTTGTGTTTTGATTTACAGACCATTCTCCTAGACTTCCTTAAGGACTGGGCTCTGCAACCCTCATAACTTAGTTTAAATACTTCTCATAGGGTTGCGCAAATGGAGGAGGATTTTAAATAATTAGAATAAAAACCATCACAAAAACCCATTCCTTATGAATTGAAATGTAAAGTATGGCCTTAGATATGGAGTTAATACATGGTTATATGAAAAGCAAGTGTAAAAATGACAACTTACAAAATACATTCCGCATATCACTATAGAGCAATACAATAACACATGTTAGCTGATTTAATATTCTGGCCACTGGGGAACAGTGGTGTGTGCATGTGCGTGTACAGGCATGCACACACATACACATTCATATAATACACACAAATACAAATACCCACATGCACACACTCAGGATGATCTGCTTCCTGTCTCTCGATGGAATTGACAAAAGTATTTTTTCTCATTAGCTTTGCAGAGCGAATACAGCTGTGGGAATGTGAGTTGGATTCTGTTGTACTTCAGTTATCATTTACAAAATTAGAAGCTGTGCTCTGATTTCTACATATTTTTTTTGAATGATGGAGTAAGAGGAGGGAAGAACTCAACTTGTTTTTCAGATTCAGGTTCTGTTTGACAAGTTGGTAGTCTCAAAACTATTTCTGGGTGTAAACTGAGCATGCTTGATCCTAAAATCATGTAGAGAAAATAAATATGGAACCCTCCAAATGCCATTTTAGCTTAAATGACTTTTCTGATTCTATATTGTACTTTAGTTCACCAGAAAATGTTTCCTCTTCACAAGAAAAAAAAACCCTAAATCTATTCAGGAGATGCTATTTATAGGCTCCACTCAAGCGTGGGAGAACCCCCCTAGATTCCAATAAATTCAGGAGGAAGATCCCAGTGGAAAGAAAAGGATGTACCTGATTTTTAACACTTCACAGAAATAAACTGAGCAAAGAGATGACCACTTTTCTTTAAAATAATCTTAATATATAATAATTAAAAATAATAAAGCTCAAAGCAATAGAAAGAACGGAATTCTGTTTAAAATCTTATGCTTTGCCCATCGCAGCGGTATCTGAATTCCTTGACTTGAGATGAACAAAAGACAGTGGGAGACTTATGGTAGGAAATATTACAAAACGTCTGCAGAAGGCTGTGTCATTTATCCGTTCCTTCAAGGCATTGCATGAATCTTAGAAATTGTCCCAATTAGGCAGGCATGTCGCTTTTCAGATGTCAGTTAAGTGAACTCTGCTGTGCAAGGCTTTTTTTTTGTGGTATTATACATTTCTCTGCTACTCTCTTCTGCAGATGTCATGGGTAAGTAGCAGGGTGGATTTGATTTAAATCAAATTGATTTAAATCATGATTTATATCACTAGTCAGGAAGACTCAATTTAATCATGGATTTCTACATAAAAGTGCATTCTTGGTTGTTATAACCTTAATACATATTCTTCACAACTCAGAGATAGATGTAGGTTTTCAAAATAAATCGCTTGAAGATTAGTTTTACAGCTATATCAGAAAATGAATGATTGTTTGGTTATTTCATTTACCAAAGATAATTTTAGCAGATACTTATGAAGTCATTGGGAGATGAACTATCTCCAATTCAACAGGTTAATCATTAATATTTGGAGGATTTTCTTGCCATGCTGTATTAGGAGGATAGACATTTAAATTGTTTTATTAAACTAAAACAACATTATGTAGTCTGGATTTTTTTCTTCAACAGCAAACATATAATATTTTAACAAAACAAGCATATGAATGTTTGAATTTAGTTAAACATTCAAGTTTTTTTAAATCAGGTTTGTTTTTGTTAAAATTGTTTTTAACTAATATAGTTCAATGAAATATTTAAAAAAGAAATTTAATCGACTATGTCAGCCAGGTCAACATAAGAAACTTAAAATGATTGGCTTCTGCATCTTCATTTTCCTGTTTGTTCATAATCTGGAAAAGAAAAACAAGCTTTCTTGCTTTTCCAGGTCCCAAACAATTTCTCAATTTGGAATGAATTAGACCAAAGGAAGAAAATATTGTTTCTACACCGGAAGAAGAAGCTACTGCTGTTAAAAGTGAGATTTTCACTTAAACAGTCTCTGAATCCAAGTTCTTAAGTGACTTCCACCAGTTCACTGGTGTAACTTTCTTTAAAATATCATCAGCAAACATATATTTCTTGAATGATTCACCCTTAGCTCTGAAGTTTATTATAACTGGCATTATGGAGGGATGATTGCTGGATGTCCATGTCATAGCCAACTCCTCTTCTTCAGCAGTTAAGGTTTGACCCTGATACCGAGTATTGAGAATATTTGCAAGAAAATGAGCTGCAGATAGTGCTTGTCCCATTCATTTTTTTAATGCTTGTAATTTAACTCTGTCATTGCATATTTCTCTTTTTAAAATCTCACTCAGTTCCTTCCAAATTTCAACAGCGTCAGAAATAAACAGCTATTTCCCTGCATCTTCTTCAAGGCTACAGAAATAGGCTTCAGGGTACTCAGCACGTGTTCAACATTTCTCTTAAGCCCAGTGTTGAGAACATTGGCTGTGACAGGGCCATCTATTTTTTCATGATTTTGTTCACAAACTGTCATCAGATTAGGCCAGTTCTTAATCTAGTGCTCAAAACAGTCCACTACCGAGTTCCATCACACGTCTTGTGGGAGAGCTAGCTTGGTTCCTCTCACCTTTTTTCAGAGAAGCTGCTGCCAGTTGGTTGTTACGGAAGTATTTTGCAATTTCAACAACATTAGCCTTTATTTCTGGAACACTGAAGTCTTTGGCTAGGAGGTGCATCAAATGAGCACTGCAACCGTATGTTATTAGCTTGGGACTCTCTTCACTCTCTTCTAAATTTCTTCTCATCTTGGATACATTTGCAGCATTGTCTGTGACCAAGCTGCGTACTAGACATTTGAATTTTTTTTCAGGTTGTTATAGCTTTTACTGCTACTTCTTGTAATGTGTGTGCTGTGTGCACATTTCCTGATGTATTAATTGTTTCTGTAAGGAAGACATTCCCTTCTTCTGTTGTCACACAAGCACATACAACAGGATCATTGTGGACATTGCTCCACCCACCAAGACTTAGGTTAACAATTTCACCCTCTCGACCTTTCGCAGACTGCTCAATTTCTCTTTCATACACTTTATCCAGCAATTTTCCTGCGACTTCTGCTCTGTTGGGTGGACTGTATCCTGGTCTTAATGACTGACCCATGTTAATGAAGTATGGATTCTCAATCATACGGAAAGGAGAGTTTGTTGCATGAACAAACCGGGCAATTTTTTCATCAATTACCTCTTTTTGTAATCTGCTGGTTCTTATCACAAATTTATCTATGGTTGTTTCTGGGTGATGGAGATTTTTTTTTCTTTTTGCAACTGTCTCTATGTGACATACATGATGTGACTGAAACACTATCATTGGCAGATAACTCTGAAACTATAGAAAATTATTGTGATCTTGGATAGTGGAGGTGGATAGTCTTCAGAATCCTGCATGTTGAGGATGGATTCTCCTAAACAAAATAAGTCAATGCAGTTATTTAATTAGTATTACCATACTGCTCATTTAGTATCACTCATTGCATTCACTGATACTCAGTACTACTTTAAAGGTGAAATTGTAAAAGGACGATCTGCTTATTTCAGCTATTTATTTTTTTTCAAAACTGCATCTAAAATGATAGTACCATAGAGTAATAGCTATATTTATATAAGATCCTGCACGTTCCTTTCATCATCTTCAATGCAACTTCCTCCTGAGACGGAACGCTTCTCATGATGTTGTTTTATTCAGGCAACCAGGCCTTGCATTTCTTTGTTGCACTGTTTGCATTTTGCACGCATGCCAGTCTTACCCACAGATAGAGGAATTTCATTAAAATATTCCCAAACTGGGTCTCTTTTACAGCCTGCTGCCATTATGTTTTCCCTTCTAGTGAGAGACTGGTATGGTAGATCTCAAATCAATGAAGGCTACACTCAGAAAGACCTCAAGACTTCTGGAATATGCTACTCAAAAAGTTTCACTTTTGTTTCTACTGCCTGTTCCTCCCTGCTCACATTTATCTCCAGCCTTCTTCTCCTTGTCCAGATCTATTCTGCTCCCAACAATCTTCTATTCATTGAACTTTTTGAAACTTTGCACTTTTAGAGAGAGGTAAGGGATTGACTCTGTGTACACAAATTTGCAGAGGGACAATAGGGTTGAAGTCTGCTATTTCTCACCTCTATATATTATTTATTTATTTAAAACCATTTTTACTGTTAACAAGAATGTTATCTCTGGAGACACAAATCCACAGTTTGAGAACTGCAAAATTAAGCATCTCTGATAGTATCTTCTAGACTGAGCACTGAGTCCCATTGTGTAGATAGAAAGATTAACCTAAATAATCTATACAGAAGCCCCTGGAAACCTAATTCATGAACTATTAGAACTCATTTACAAAACTTTTCTTAAATATTACATGAATATATTGTCTCATACTATACAATTAGAATTTATAATCCCTATTCCATGATGAGAAATCTTTGAGCTATAATATATCTTAATTAAAACTATCTTTAGATAGGTTTTTTTCCTAAAAAAGCATTTTATCAAAAAAATGCAATTTTAAATTTAAAAAAATCAGATTATTTTTTTAAAAAATCATTGATCTTTATCCACCCTGGTAAGTAGGGAGCCTGCTTTTAGAGAGGGCTTTGTGGAATCACACAGCTGGGAGACAAGCTAGGAAAAATCTACCTGATGAAAAGGCCTTTGATCTTTCTTTTCTTTTCTTTTCTTTTCTTTTCTTTTCTTTTCTTTTCTTTTCTTTTCTTTTCTTTCTATTGGCTTGTCTACACAAACAAATAGTTTGTGACCAGCTGGGGTGTGAATCTACCCCACAGAATCTGCAGATTAATTGTCCATGTGGACCCTGTTCATGCACATTAGCAGTCTGTTAGTTAACTTTGATCTAGTCCTCTTTGAAATGGGAGAACGAGCAGAACTTGGCTTTTAACAAAGAGGAAAACTAAGAGTCTATTATGGAGTCAATTTCCTTTTGTAGTATTCTGGATTTCACCCAGCATGACATCTCAGGAGCAGCTTTGTGTGCCTTCATTTTGAATCATGAGGGCACTTGTAACCTGGATTTTACAAAAAGAAAAGGAGTACTTGTGGCACCTTATATTTTTTTAATTTTAATTTAATATTTCCAAAATACCTCTGAACAGCATACTAATCCACAGAGGTCTCCCTACCAACACTACAGAAAGAGGGATTCTAGGTGGACTCCTCCTGAAGGTCGAAACAGCAGACTGGACTTCTACATAGAGTGCTTCCGCCGACGTGCATGGGCTGAAATTGTGGAAAAGCAGCATCACTTGCCCCATAACCTCAGCCATGCGCAACGCAATGCCATCCACAGCCTCAGAAACAACTCTGACATCATAATCAAAAAGGCTGACAAAGGAGGTGCTGTTGTCATCATGAATAGGTCGGAATATGAACAAGAGGCTGCTCGGCAGCTCTCCAACACGAGTTTCTACAAGCCATTAGCCTCTGATCCCACTGAGAGTTACCAAAAGCAACTACAGCATTTGCTCAAGAAACTTCCTGAAAAAGCACAAGATCAAATCCGCACAGACACACCCCTGGAACCCCGACCTGGGATATTCTATCTACTACCCAAGATCCATAAACCTGGAAATCCTGGGCGCCCCATCATCTCAGGCATTGGCACCCTGACAGCAGGATTGTCTGGCTATGTAGACTCCCTCCTCAGGCCCTACGCTACCAGGACTCCCAGCTACCTTCAAGACACCACTGACTTCCTGAGGAAACTTCAATCCATCGGTGATCTTCCTGATAACACCATCCTGGCCACTATGGATGTAGAAGCCCTCTACACCAACATTCCACACAAAGATGGACTACAAGCCGTCAAGAACACTATCCCCGATAATGTCACTGCTAACTTGGTGGCTGAACTTTGTGACTTTGTCCTTACCCATAACTATTTCACATTTGGGGACAATGTATACCTTCAGATCAGCGGCACTGCTATGGGTACCCGCATGGCCCCACAGTATGCCAACATTTTTATGGCTGATTTAGAACAACGCTTCCTCAGCTCTCGTCCCCTAAAGCCCCTACTCTACTTGCGCTATATTGATGACATCTTCATCATCTGGACCCATGGAAAAGAAGCCCTTGAGGAATTCCACCATGATTTCAACAATTTCCATCCCACCACCAACCTCAGCCTGGTCCAGTCCACACAAGAGATCCACTTCC
This sequence comes from Lepidochelys olivacea, assembly GCF_965140295.1. NCBI lineage: Eukaryota > Metazoa > Chordata > Testudines > Cheloniidae > Lepidochelys > Lepidochelys olivacea. The sequence continues at coordinate 16,945,389 of NC_140412.1, forward strand.
TGGACACTACAGTGCTAATAAACAATGGTCACATAAACACCACCCTATACCGGAAACCTACTGACCGCTATTCCTACCTGCATGCCTCCAGCTTTCACCCTGACCACACCACACGATCCATCGTCTACAGCCAAGCTCTGCGATACAACCGCATTTGCTCCAACCCCTCAGACAGAGACAAACACCTACAAGATCTCTGTCAAGCTTTCTTACAACTACAATACCCACCTGCAGAAGTAAAGAAACAGATTGATAGAGCCAGAAGAGTTCCCAGAAGTTACCTACTACAGGACAGGCCTAACAAAGAAAATAACAGAACGCCGCTAGCCGTCCCCTTCAGCCCCCAACTAAAACCCCTCCAACGCATTATTAAGGATCTAAAGGATGACCCAACACTCTCACAAATCTTGGGAGACAGGCCAGTCCTTGCTTACAGACAGCCCCGCAACCTGAAGCAAATACTCACCAACAACCACATACCACACAACAGAACCACTAACCCAGGAACTTATCCTTGCAACAAAGCCCGTTGCCAATTGTGCCCACATATCTATTCAGGGGACACCATCACAGGGCCTAATAACATCAGCCACACTATCAGAGGCTCGTTCACCTGCACATCCACCAATGTGATATATGCTATCATGTGCCAGCAATGCCCCTCTGCCATATACATTGGTCAAACTGGACAGTCTCTACGTAAAAGAATAAATGGACACAAATCAGATGTCAAGAATTATAACATTCATAAACCAGTCGGAGAACACTTCAATCTCTCTGGTCACGCAATCACAGACATGAAGGTCGCTATCTTAAAACAAAAAAACTTCAAATCCAGACTCCAGCGAGAAACTGCTGAATTGGAATTCATTTGCAAATTGGATACTATTAATTTAGGCTTAAATAGAGACTGGGAGTGGCTAAGTCATTATGCAAGGTAGCCTGTTTCCTCTTGTTTTTTCCTACCCCCCCCCCCAGATGTTCTGGTTTAACTTGGATTTAAACTTGAAGAGTGGTCAGTTTGGATGAGCTATTACCAGCAGGAGAGTGAGTTTGTGTGTGTATGGGGGTGGGGGAGATGTGAGAAAACCTGGATTTGTGCAGGAAATAGCCCAACTTGATTGTCATGCACATTGTGTAAAGAGTTGTCACTTTGGATGGGCTATCACCAGCAGGAGAGTGAATTTGTGTGGGGGGGGGTGGAGGGTGAGAAAACCTGGATTTGTGCTGGAAATGGCCCACCTGATGATCACTTTAGATAAGCTATTACCAGCAGGACAGTGGGGTGGGAGGAGGTATTGTTTCATATTCTCTGTGTATATATAAAGTCTGCTGCAGTTTCCACGATATGCATCTGATGAAGTGAGCTGTAGCTCACGAAAGCTTATGCTCAAATAAATTGGTTAGTCTCTAAGGTGCCACAAGTACTCCTTTTCTTTTTGCGAATACAGACTAACACGGCTGTTACTCTGAAACCTGGATTTTACAGGAGACCTTGGGAATAGATGGCCAACATGCACAGAACTGACAGTATTTTTTAATATGTAAGGGTTTTGTTAATGCTGAGGGTTCTTCCCCCTCCCTCTTGAACTGTATTGGCCAGAGTGTTCTGACATCACAATGATGGGCATGGTATCAGAACCCACGTAGAACAGAATAATTAACTGAACTAATGTTGGCCTTTTGTAAGTGGAACTATTTAATTGTCTAATGAATCCAGGGAGGGAAGGGCTAAGTGATTTTTATAATTGTATCCCTTTGCGGCCATTAGTTGAGGATAGGCTACTGTAGTGGAGAGAGTTCATGAGAAACAAGGTTTTTTGGGGAAGTGGGGGATCATCTTTTTTTCTTGTTGATTGTTTTGTTTTCAAATCTGCTCTCTGAGTTTAGGTGCCAAAAACCAGAAATAGCCCAAATTAATGGAAACTTTTGCAGACCTGGGTATGAGCCTTTCTGTTCCTCAGTTTTCCTGCCTGTACATGGGGATAATAATCCTTCCTCACATTGAGCTCTATAGGTTAAAAGTATCATATGAATACTAAGTATTACAATTACTCTTTACTATTGATCCCTACTAGTGCAGCATTGTGCCTACAGTGGATACACATAGAGTTTGTTCCAGTTATGGTGTTATCACTGATTCCAGCAACATTCTGTGGACGCAAAATATGACTGGAGCTTGTAATGTCTCTGCAAGAGGACTAAACTGGATGTGCTCACTGTACTTATAGTTAGCAGCAGTTAGCATTCCACAGTATTTCTTTAAATTGGTTTGGGGAAGCATTTGTTTACATCCGAAACCAGTAAGCTGAGAGAGAAAAGAACATGTCACATTTCCATTAGTGAAAGAATAACTCACAATTTGTTTTACTCACAACATCTTTCACCCTGACTGGTCTGGGATATATTATAAAATAAATCTTCCAGGGGGAAAACCCCTTGGAAGTATTTATTTAGGACTCGGTTAATTTTTCTACTCTTCTCATTTGTCTCTCTACTACTTCAGTCTTTAGTTTCACACTGTCCATTGAAAAAATTAAACCATTTCCAAAGAGGTCCTTGAGCTCAGTGTTTGTTCAAAATGTTAATTCTCAGCTCCCTCAATGGAGCAGGTGACCATTGGGAGTTCTGACTCAGTGGTGCGATATCAAGCTGGCCCATCCAGGCAAGCCTACCTGGGTGACTTTACAATTGAAGCGAAATGTGGAACTTAACTGCTGCTCTGCCCTATGTGATAGACCTAGCTATTCGCTGAAGACTGGGTCCTCAATGTAAGGGTCATAAACAGGTTTGCATGGGGTTATACCCACCTTCTTTTCTTTATAGCTAGTTGGGAGGGGAATGCCAGAGCTTTTTCTGTTGTAACACAGGTTGCAGTATGGAAAAGATGAGAACCACTGCTCTACAGCAATGCCAGAAAGAAAACTTCTAAATTTAACACACACTTCTTCTCTCCTTGCTTTTTCCTATTGCTTTCGCTCTTCTTTTCCCCAAAAGAAAAGAGCAATTGGATGGTACTGCCAGGTATGTAACTGTCATGATTATATCCTTGCTTTAATATCATGGTTGAAGAATGCCCTATGGTTAATGTTTTGCTTGTAGGCTCACATGCCATGAACAAAAAATGCTATTAACATTGTAAATATTCATTCAAAACAATTTAAACAATGTATTTGAGTGCTTCCTTTATTCTACCCTTTAATAATGGATCAAAGATCGTATGTGTACAAAATGTATGGTACTGTAGAATTTTTGTAACTAACCTAACTAGTTGTTTATGTGTAAGGATTGGCCTAAATAGACTTCTGTTAGACTAAGCGGTAGAACCATGGCTTAGCATTCAGGTTGTTATTGGGAGAATTTGGGTCTTCTAACTAACATTGTTGGTTAATAACACCGCAATATCTTGATATGAGAAATCATGATTGTTGTAATTCACTACGTTCACAAGCTCTTTGAGAACAGGTGTAATGAAATCCTAAGATAGACGAACATTATTACTAAAGTCCCTTGGCAGTTCTTAAAAAAACAACTCTTATTTAGGGTTTGATGTAATGTCCATTGGCATTCCCAATGGAAGACTCCCATTGACTTTGGAGCAGATCCCAACTGAAAAGAAGTAAGGTTTCTTCAGTGACTGAGCAGGGATGTGATATTAGTCAGACTGCAGCTTCTTAACACACTAGGAAAGCACGTATACACCAGGGATAAAATTTTCAAAAGCAATTAATTCAGTAGGACTTTGGCTCTGAAGTCACTTTGGTGCTTTTGAAAATATTACCCTAGAATCCCTTCTTTCCCTAGGTTGTGTTTCTTTTGAAACAATAGCAGAATGGTTACTGATCTTGCAATCATTATAACCAGACAGCACAAGGAAATGAGTATTTCATGAGAGGTTGAACCACTCGAGATAAATAGGCAGGTGTGCGCAGTTCCCATTGACCTCAGTAGACTTTGGATCAGGCCCCATGATGCTGTCAATATGACAACTTCCTGTCTGATCGCTAATTGTTCTATTACAATTAGCGCAATTAAAATTGCTAAGTGACTTGCTCTTCTTTTTAATTAGATTTAATAAAGGATATTATAATTTATATTACACTCCAGTTTTCCTTTAACATTGCATAGAAACAAACGATGAAGGCATGCTTTCTTAGTACAGGGCATGGCACAGAAAGCGACTGGGTTTCCGGTGCCTGGAAGCCACAAAGCTCTTAGTGAGAAAGTTGTAGCAGCAAAGTGTATTGTTTGAGTTTTGGAGTGCAGGGGGAGTACGAGGAGTTGAGCTGTGCCTGTCAAAGAGGAGCTAGAAACAAATAACTAGTGTATAGACTCAAATTGAGGCAGGGTTTGGTGATGAACAATAGTTTTTTAAATCTCCATTCTGTGCCCACTGAATTCAGTGGCAAAGCTCCATATGATTTCATTGAGAATAGTGCGTGCACACACACGCACACAGATATAAATTCGGCATTGTCTTTCTCTCATTTCCATGAACAAACAGAATATTAGTCAGGTGCAGGGGTAGTTTAAGTCAAGACTCTTGCAATCTGGACCCAGTGGTGCAATAGACTCACAGCTGTATGTGACTATTTGGGGTGCTTGGGGAGGAGAGGAAAGGGCCACCGAGGAGGCTGTAGAGGGGGGAAGAGGAATGTATCCAGTGGTGAGGTTACATGAAAGTGTCTGAAGAAGGAAGGCTGATATAATTTTTGTGGCACCCCAAAGTTTTACTGGATCTCACCTTTCATGTAGGGTAAAACCAGGCAGTTATGTGATGTGGTTGGATGAAGAGCAGGCCTGACTGCCCATGGTCCCTGGTGTTGGCACAGGATAGGATGAGACTCTGGTACGAATGCTGGGTATGCCTTCCTGGTAGATTCAGTTCTGCTGTGCATGTTGCTGCTGCTCTTTGAAAAACCGTTCCTCCCCCATAGATGGTACATACCCACACTCTACAAGGCAGCATTTAGCCCCTACTCTTAATTCATCTCTAGTCAGGATTTACCTGGTTATGGCTTCACGCCAGAAGTCTTGTTCACTTGCCTTTCATTCCTCGAGCACCTTAAATACTGGGTTGCTAGTTACTATGAGTGCAGTATCACATAGACATTTTTCTGTAGAAAGATGAATTCACTCCTCCTCCTTTGTCTGACATAGCCCAGATCTGTTCTTCTCCAGGGTGCATTGCAAGGCCTGTCAGTTGACTCAGACCTAATCCCATAGGGGAACTTTTCTGACTTATAAACAACCCTCGTGAAGTGGGCTAGCGAAAGGATCTGAGTCCTCGCTCCCACTTCCTTTACCCAGAGGCCTGCCTGACCTCAAGGGCTCCCCTTCCACTCTCCTGCGTGGCAGAGTCCTCGTAACCCCAACAATGCTGGGCCCAGGATTCCTGGGGGGCTCAACCCCCAATCTTGTTGTGGTCACTTAGGGCAGGGGCTGGGGTGTCCCCACTCCAGGGTATTCTCTCTGCACTGGGCACTTCCCTGACCCACTGATCATTACATACAGTTCAAAGCAAATACAATTTATGAAACAGCAACCAATTTAAAAAAATAAGGAAAAAATGGGAAAGGTTAAAGGAAACATAACCCCGCTCTGTGGCACAGGGACATCACAACCAGTGTCTCTGGAATGTCAGGGAAGTTCAGACTGTTCCTCACATGTCCCAGGCCCTGGCTGTGCTGCAGGGGTGCTGCGGGTCGGACACTTACTCTGGCGGTGGCCACACGCCCTCAGGCTTTAGGTGGCAGGACCCTTCTTCCCAGCATTGCCCCTGCCCCATCAGGGTTACAATCCCCCTCCGAGTCTGACCTGCAGGGCCTCTTGGCTGGGGGCATCTCCCTGTGCTGGGCCCACTGCCCAGGGTCCCCCTTGCTCTCCCCAGCTGCTCACCGCACCCGGCTCCACTCTGTCTCAGCCCCAGCTCCACCACTCTGCCCCAGCACTGCTTCTGCTCTGCCTCCAGCTCCCTGGGCTGCTTCTCTGGCCCCTCTGGCTCTGGTTGCTACAGCTCTGCTCCCCAGCTCCGCTTGGGCCCCTGCTTTCTCCTTAGCTCAGCCCCACTCTGTCTGACCTAGGCAATTCTGGCTCACAAGGAGGACGGGACCCCTCCTGACTCCCTGATTAGCCTGCCCACCCTGTCAATCAGGCTAACCTGGAGCATTGGCCTCTCCCCATTGCCCCTGGGGACTGTCTGTCTCAGGGTCCTGATTTTTCATCGACCCTTCCCCTTTCTTTTGGTACTGGGAGCTGTCCAACCAAAACACCCCCACTGAGTTTTAATCAGGGGACAACAGTCCCCTTACATGAGGTTCATTTGGCAGTGGGAGTTCTTTATCACCATTAGTTGATAAATGTATGTGTGTTAAGCGTACATTTTCAAAGCTTCCACTAATTTTTGAGTGGGATCCTGAAATGTGCCTTTTTTGTTCCAACTTTTTGCAAACTTCCTCTGTATTTGAGAGAGACGAGGAAGGTGAGGTTCTATCTTTTATTGAACTAACTTCTGTTGGTGAGAGAGACAAGGGAGGAATTGTGGGCCCAATTTTCAGCAGTGCTGACATCTATTCCATTGACTTCAGCTGGAACTGTGGATTCTCACCGTCTCTGAATATCAGGCCCTTACACAAAAACAGCCATAATAGACAAGTCTTTCAGGTTTTGAACCTGATTCTGCAGCCCTTACACAAAGTCAGAAAGAGTTTTGACTGGGTATAGAGAGCATTGTCTAGTGGTTAGACTATGGGATTAGGTATCAGGAGATCTAGGTTCTTTCCAAACTCTGACACTGTCTCATTATCTGCCTGTCAGCAAGTCATTTATCATCTCTGTTTTCTGATCTCTAAAGTAGGATTGATACAATACATACATAATGTAACCCTTCTGCCCGTCAGAGTTGGCAGCAACAAGGGCCGGGTTCAATATCTAGGGGTTCCATTCCAATAACACAATGCAAACCGGCTCGAGCCCCCACCCAGTGACCTGGGACCAATATATACCACCCCCGCTGGGCGCCTCCAAGAGGCAATACTTCCCCTCTCGCAAGCACATAGTCTGAGTGTAGCAAAAGTCTTTTAATAACAGAGAGAAACAATGTGGCATTATGTTGGGGAAACACCACCAACAGGATTCATAACACAACCCATGAGCAAAAACAACCCCACCCCAGGCAAATTGGGGCATGCCCTTTTCCCTTTGGTTCTTGAGTCCAGCAACCCCAAATCACCCAAAGTCCCAAAAGTCCAATGCCCCAAAAGTCTCTGTCCCTGGTCAGGGCAGCCCCAGAGTTCGAAAGTTTATCGGTGGAGCTTTACCTCCCAATCTGGGTGGAAATGGGACGGGGGTAAGAGGCACCTTACGTGATCTGAAGCTGACCGCCCCATAGCTCCATAGCGGCGCTCCGCTCCGCCAGCCGCCCCACGAACTCCTTCGCTCAGCTGCGCTCCGCTCCGCCAGCCGCCCCACGAACTCCTTCACTCAGCTCCACGGCCCACAAGCAGCTCCTGCCATCCACACACTGCTCCGCGTCGAACTGCTTCACCAGCCGTCCCGCAAATTGCTCCACAATATATCTTCAGGCTCCCCCACTACTTAACACAACACTCAGTGATTTCAGCTCTTAGGTGAATTCAGCTTATAGTAGGGGAGCCCCAGTGCTGGTGCACTGTCAGCCCAAAGTGAGCTCAGCAGCCTATAACTAGACTTCTAATGAAATCAAAATTAGCTCTGATATTCCACAGTGGAGAGAGGAGGAAGTGCAATCAGCATGTAAGGCCCTCACCAAGGGGCCCATACCACCAAGTATTAATACTTGTCCCCAGCCTCTCTCCATTCACACAGTTTTGGAACCCATGACCCTTGCCTAGCGAGTGCTACTTAGTTGATGGTGAATCCCTCCATCATAACAAAAGGCCACGTACAGTTCCAAGCACAGTTCCCATAATCAGGGTAATAGCAATTTATTCTTCCTGCCCCAATAACAGAGACACTGGGGATCCCACAGCAGCCAAAGTGACCATTTGGGCAGCTATGGTCTCATTCTAGGCGTGGTGGGTGTGCCTATGCAAATGAGATCGGCCCCTGAAGTTCTTTTCCACAACTTGCCACACCTCACCACCAGATGTCAGGGTGGAGCTCATCCTGACACTGCTTACATCCTCCCCCCAGCCGAGACTTTGTCGTCCCGACAAATCACACTCCCTTTATACCAACTCATTGGTTTCCTCCAAAGGGCCTCAGGAAGCCCACTTTAGCTTCCACAAGCCTGTGTGCTAAATGTATTGGCTCCTCACTAGTCACCCCAGGTGCATCATAAGTTAACCGTTTCACTGGTCTTATCACCCTGTCTCGTCTATTGAGAATCTCTGTTGCCGAAGTAAGGGGAACATCCTCTTGAGTGACGGATGGAGAGGCTTCCCTGGAGGGTCCCTCGGCTACTGGCGTAGGCCCCTGCACTCCTAGTTCTAACGCTGGAGGGTCCAAGGTGCCCAGGACATCCTCTACCTGTCTGTCCCCATTGTCCAATAACCTGTGTTTGTCATCACAGGGGGGTCTCATCAGCAGCACCGGGGTATCAGAAAGGGGCCTAAATAGTTCCGCCAATGGGTTTAGGGCGGAAAAGGGAGAACTCTCGTTTGGTTCAGCTGATCGAGACTGAAATCTTGTCTCCATCCCAGGATACACCAGGGTTGTGTCTTCCTCCTCAGACTCACTCTCAGATGTGCAGAATAGGGGTAAGTTAGCTGCAGGGGGCCCACTGTCTGTGTTGGATGGCGGCTTTGGTCTAGCACCTCTGTTCTGCCCGGCGGCCCTGCCGTGGCCCATCTCACAAGGGGTGCTTACCAATTCCCCCACAGGGAGCAAAAGGTTTCTATGCACCGTCTTTATTTGCCCTGGACCGTCTTCAGGTTTGATCTTGTAGACCGGCAGATCTCCCAGCTTTTCCATCACCAGGTAAGGTATTGCCTTCCATCTGTCAGCTATCTTGTGTTTGCCAGCAATACCCAAATTTCGCAGCAGGACTCTGTCCCCCGGCTGGAGCTCCTGCGAACGCACTCTAGCATCATATCGATGTTTGTTGCGGTCTGCGTTCTTCCGAGCCGCAGCGGTAGCTAAGCGATAAGCATCCCGCAGCTTTTCTCTTAGTCGGGATACATATTGCTGATGAGTTTCATAGCTATCTCCATCCTCTGATACACCAAAGCACAAGTCTATGGGTAATCTTGGTTCTCGCCCAAACATCAAGAGATATGGGGTGACTCCCGTAGCATCGTTCTTTGTGGCATTGTAGGCATGCACCAGAAATGCGACATGCTGGCTCCAGGTTGCCTTCTGCTCTGGTCGCAAAGTTCCCAACATATCTAATAGGGTTCGATTGAACCTCTCTGGCTGAGGATCACCTTGGGGGTGATAAGGCGTTGTCCTAGACTTTTTAATTCCTGCTATCTTCAGCACCTCCTTCAGAAGGTGACTCTCAAAATCCCGCCCCTGATCAGAGTGTATCCGAGCTGGGAATCCATAGACTGAGAAATATTTGTCCCACAATACTCGAGCAACGGTGGTGGCCCTCTGATCACGTGTGGGATATGCTTGTGCATACCGTGTAAAATGGTCAGTCACTACTAGAATGTTTCCAACATTCCTCTTGTCTACCTCTACAGACAAGAAATCAATGCATACCAACTCCAAAGGTTTGTTGCTGGTGATGTTCTTGAGATATGCAGCCCTCGTGGGCAGAGTTTTCCTTTGAACACATCGAGCGCAAGTCTCACATTTCCTGCGAACATCTTCAGCCATTCGGGGCCAATAGAACCTACTACGAATAAGTTCCAGGGTCCTCTCCATCCCTAAATGCCCAAAGTCATCATGCAGGGCCCTCATGGCCAGGGCTCTGTACTTTTTTGGCAGTACTAGTTGTGCTCGTTGTTTTTGTAAAGGGTCAGTGGTCATTCGGTGTAGCACTCCCTGAATCAGTTTTAGTTTGGTCCATTCTCTCAATAGTAGTTTACCCTCCGGGTTAGGTGGGACAACCGCAGTTGGGCTTCGCCCCTCCCTTTTGGCAAGTAGTGTATCACGAATGTCAATATCTTGCCGCTGGGCTTCTTGCCAGTCAGCCGCATTGAGCATGGGCAAAGGAGATTGGTCTAATGCAATATAGTTCACCGAAGCAGAAGGCATGCATTCAGGGGGCAGGCCCAAAGCTTCTGCAACACATCCCTGAAAGTCTTCACGGGCCTCTGGCTCTCGGCGACTCACACTGCAAATAGCTCTCACTCCATCTGTGGGTATCACAGCAACTTCTGGAGCCTGCGGACGCCTGGACAATGCATCTGCATCTACATTGCTTCTCCCTGATCGGTACTGAATGCTGAACTCATAGCTAGCCAAGGCGGCCACCCATCTCTGCCCTGTAGCATCCAGCTTAGCACTTGTTAACACATAAGTCAGTGGATTGTTATCTGTCCACACCTGGAACTGAGCACCATACAAGTAGTCTCGAAATTTCTCAGTGATGGCCCATTTCAAGGCCAAAAACTCCAGCTTGTGGGTGGGATAGCGAGTTTCACTATCAGACAATCCTCGGCTGGCAAAGGCTACAGGTTTACATTTGCCTTCCACTTCCTGGTACAGGACTGCTCCCAGACCCTCCAAACTGGCATCAGTATGCAGGATAAATGGTTTGCTTGGGTCAGCAAAAACTAGGACTGGAGCATGAGTTAGGCAAGTAATGATTTCTTGAAAAGCCCTTTCACATCTCTCATCCCACCGTGGCCCAAATGGTGCAAAGGGGCCATTGTGTCTCTGCACAGGAGGCTTTGGGGACCTCCCCTTATTCTTGGACTTAGATTTGTTCTTGCTGAACTGATGTCCCCTGGTAAGATCATTCAGAGGCTTTACAATCGTAGCATAGTTTTTCACAAATCTGCGGTAGTAGCCACTAAATCCAAGGAAGGTCTTGAGTTCTCTGTAGTTACTTGGACGTGGCCATGTAGTGAGTGCTTCTATTTTATCAGGATCAGTACTCACACCTTCTTGGGACACAATGTGACCCACATACTTCACTGAGGTTCTGCAGAACTGGCATTTGTCAATTGAAAGCTTCAGACCATAATCCTCCAACCTATCAAGCACTTTAAGAAGTCTTTCTTCATGCTCCTCTAAGGTTCTTCCAAACACAATCAGGTCATCCAAATAAACTAACACTTGCAGTAAATTCATGTCTCCCACAACTTTCTCCATGAGACGTTGAAAGGTGGCAGGTGCTCCAGAAATCCCTTGGGGCATGCGTTCAAACTCATAAAACCCTAATGGGCAGATGAAGGCTGTCTTCTCCTTATCTTCTTCTCCCAGAGGGATCTGGTAGTATCCACTTCGAAGATCCAACACAGAGAACCACTGGCTTCCCAGCAAACAGTCTAAGGCGTCTTGCACTCGAGGCATAGTGTACTGGTCGACCACAATACGGCTGTTTAGGGTGCGGTAGTCAATACACATCCGGATTTTCCCATTCTTTTTGCGGACTACCACAATGGGTGAGGCGTATGGGCTGCGGGACTCTGTAATGATGCCATTCGCAGCCAGCTCCTGAAGATGATGTCGCACATCTTCCATCTCAGAGAGAGCAATCTTCCTAGATCTCTCCCTGAAAGGTCGAGAGTCATGTAGTCTGATATTGTGCTCTACTCCTTTTGCACATCCCACATCCCACTCATGCAGTGAGAACACCTTGGATCTTTCACAAAGTTTCTTCCTCAGGCGATCTTTCCAGTCCTCGGACACTGGTGAATCTCCAAAGTCAAACTTTGCTGGGTCTATTGCCGAAACTGGAGTTTCATACTGGGGTTTTACAATCGACTCAGGCTCAAAGAGGTCTGCTATCTTTTGTCCTTGCTTCACAAAAATATCACGACTCGTTTCATTAGCAATCAATATAGTCACCCTTTCCTGGGCTTCAGCAGGTAGGGTTATGACTCCACTGGGGACCAGCACTCCTTCAGGGAGCTCTCCTCCCATCGGCTGCTCTATCATTGCTAACGTCCCTTTACTGCCTTTCAGACAGGTACTCATGACAAGCACTTCTTGCTCCGTCCTTGCAGGCACTACTAAGGGGGTTGTGCCCGCGTACTTCAGTGCCCCAAGCGGTAGCTCAGATGTGTCCCTTTTAGCGCTCTCAATTTTCCTATAGGCTTCAGCACAAAGCGTATGGATCATCAGGGTATTCAGGTACTGGTCCCCAGCCCGCCTTCTGCAGTAATCCGCGAGTACCTTGAAGAGACTGGAGTTGGTCCCTATCAGCACAGACACATCAGAAGTCCCTTTAGGGTCAGGGCATATTAAGGCAGCTGTGTCTACCTCTTCTCTTACCCCAGCAACCTCCTCTGGGAATTCCAGGTGCACTATGACATACCCTTGATAGGGGTATTCATCCATGCTGAGGCCACATAGGCCAAGGCCAGTCAGTGGCTGTATAGGCAGGTGCCTAAGCATCTGTTGGTAGAATGACTGAAATATAATAGTCACTTGAGATCCAGTGTCAAGCACTGCTTTACACTCCACCCCTTCGATCCTCACCATGACCTCTGCTCGAGGCCCTATCAGTCCTGCAGGGATCCCAGCTGGACAGTCTTTTCTGGGGGAATCTTCAAATCCTGCAGACCTGGGGGGTCCCCGTCCCCAGACCCTCTGGCAGCTACCGGATCTCTCCCAACTGATCCTCAGCTTTCCATACACTAAGGAGGGGTTTTCTTCATTACGGCACTTGGCAGCACTGTGTCCATCCTGACCACATCGGTAGCAGAAGAATTGACCTTTCCCCCTTCGCCTGGGGGGGATGGTGGCTCTAAGTGCGGGCTTCTCAATCGCCACAGTTTGAGGCTTCTTATTCCTAGAAGTCTTAACTCGGTCAACGGTACTTTGCAGCTCAGCTATCCGTTCCGTCAGGACCTGCATTTGTTGGGCAAGTTCCTCTCTGGTGCTCACCATCAGTACACTGGCCATTTGCAGTGGTGTTGTGCTGGCTGGCTCCGATGTTTGGGCTTCCCAAAACTCACTGGCAGCCTGCCTTTCTTCCTCCTCTCGGACCTCTTTTATCAGCTGGGAGTAACTTGGGGGATGTTCCCGTCGTTCTCTTAGCCGGAGATGAAGTAGAATCGGGTTCTGATACTGAGTTCCTCTTACAATTTGAGCCAGTCTGGTCTGATCCATCTGCTCAGCAGTCACTGCTCCCCTCATGACAGCTCTCTGAAGCAGTCTCTCCAGTCTCTGTATGTAGGCTGAAGCCTTCTCGCCCTTTTGTTGTCGGGAATTAAGGAACTTACAGTAGCTGTCTTCAGGGCCCTCTACGCTCCCAAAGTTGTGTTCAAGGGCCTCTAGGCAGTCCTTCACACTGACCCCAGGGTCAATGAGCTTCAGGGTGCGAATCACATCTAATGCTGGGCCGCCAAGGCTCTCTATAAGGCATCTTCGCTTTTCTGCATCTGGTACGGCCCACTCTTGCAGCATTTCAGTGGTATGCTCTAACCAGGGTTCAAACTCCTCCTCCCCAGCAAATAATCTTAACTTACGACAAGAGTCTGACTCAGCATGGGGAAGCACAACCTTTTCCAATATTTGCCCCAGAGCTTTTGTCCAATCATCAGCCGAGGCTGCAGCCTCTGAGCTAGAAGCTGCTGAGCCAGGGCCCAACAAACCTGACATATTAGCCATTATACAAACAGTAATTTCCTCAAAATATAAGCACAAACAAAAAAAAATATAAATTGTTTCCCAATGTAGTGGATCACTCAACAGGTGCTTGCGAGGGGTACTGACCCAGGCGATCCCGGACGAGCCCCCAAAAATGTAACCCTTCTGCCCGTCAGAGTTGGCAGCAACAAGGGCCGGGTTCAATATCTAGGGGTTCCATTCCAATAACACAATGCAAACCGGCTCGAGCCCCCACCCAGTGACCTGGGACCAATATATACCACCCCCGCTGGGCGCCTCCAAGAGGCAATACTTCCCCTCTCGCAAGCACATAGTCTGAGTGTAGCAAAAGTCTTTTAATAACAGAGAGAAACAATGTGGCATTATGTTGGGGAAACACCACCAACAGGATTCATAACACAACCCATGAGCAAAAACAACCCCACCCCAGGCAAATTGGGGCATGCCCTTTTCCCTTTGGTTCTTGAGTCCAGCAACCCCAAATCACCCAAAGTCCCAAAAGTCCAATGCCCCAAAAGTCTCTGTCCCTGGTCAGGGCAGCCCCAGAGTTCGAAAGTTTATCGGTGGAGCTTTACCTCCCAATCTGGGTGGAAATGGGACGGGGGTAAGAGGCACCTTACGTGATCTGAAGCTGACCGCCCCATAGCTCCATAGCGGCGCTCCGCTCCGCCAGCCGCCCCACGAACTCCTTCGCTCAGCTGCGCTCCGCTCCGCCAGCCGCCCCACGAACTCCTTCACTCAGCTCCACGGCCCACAAGCAGCTCCTGCCATCCACACACTGCTCCGCGTCGAACTGCTTCACCAGCCGTCCCGCAAATTGCTCCACAATATATCTTCAGGCTCCCCCACTGCTTAACACAACACTCAGTGATTTCAGCTCTTAGGTGAATTCAGCTTATAGTAGGGGAGCCCCAGTGCTGGTGCACTGTCAGCCCAAAGTGAGCTCAGCAGCCTATAACTAGACTTCTAATGAAATCAAAATTAGCTCTGATATTCCACAGTGGAGAGAGGAGGAAGTGCAATCAGCATGTAAGGCCCTCACCAAGGGGCCCATACCACCAAGTATTAATACTTGTCCCCAGCCTCTCTCCATTCACACAGTTTTGGAACCCATGACCCTTGCCTAGCGAGTGCTACTTAGTTGATGGTGAATCCCTCCATCATAACAAAAGGCCACGTACAGTTCCAAGCACAGTTCCCATAATCAGGGTAATAGCAATTTATTCTTCCTGCCCCAATAACAGAGACACTGGGGATCCCACAGCAGCCAAAGTGACCATTTGGGCAGCTATGGTCTCATTCTAGGCGTGGTGGGTGTGCCTATGCAAATGAGATCGGCCCCTGAAGTTCTTTTCCACAACTTGCCACACCTCACCACCAGATGTCAGGGTGGAGCTCATCCTGACACTGCTTACATCAATAAATATACATAAATATAAAGGCATTTTGAGAACCTTGGATGAAAAGAGCTACACAGGTCCCTTAATATGTTGTTATAAAGGATTGTGTATAATCTAATATTTCTGTGTTGCTGGTAACAATAGCATGACAAAAATAAAATCATATTTTGCAAGGATAGCTGGAAAATGTCACTGTCTGCATTTTTTCTGAATGGACCTCCAGGAAACCGAAAAGGCGGGGGGGATCTGCACCCCACATTTTAAAGCACAAATGGAAGGCCCTTTCCATACTTCACTGTTTCACTAATAACCATTAATCTCTCATCTTAACAACTTCTTCTTCACTTTACAGTAATGTCATATTTACTGGGGAGCCATTCTTTGGATCAAGCATCACAAGAAAACTTAGGCTCAGTTATTACTTGAATGTATATACCTATCTTTCTCTTTTCATGTTTGCTGCATACCATTTTCTGTCTGTGCTTTCTTTTTTTACTACAGTAGTTCATCTAACAAAAAAAAAGCAAGGGCACAAAAAAGCTAGCACAGAATGGGCAATGTTTAAAAGATGTTAAGGGAGGCAGTGTAGCTTAGTGGTTAGAACACTGGGTTGCCATTCGAGTGACCTGGGTTCTATTTCTGGCTCTGATACTGGGCTGCTGAATGACCAGGGGCAATTCACTTCCCCACTCTGTGCCTCAGTTTCCCCATCTGTAAAAGCACTTTGAGATCCAATGATGAAATGTGCTGCATAAGACCTAGGTATTATTTTAAGACCTCAATCCTGTGAACACCAACACATGTGAATAACTTTGCATGTGAGTTCAATGGTACCACTCACTCGTGTGAACTTACTCATGTGTATAAGTGTTTGCAGGACCAGGATCTTAGACCCTGATTCATCAAAGAACTTAACTTTAAGCATGTAAGTAAAGTTGAATCCGGGCCTAAGACAGTAAGCAATTTGGAGCAAAAACTGCATCTTCCTGCAGATGGCCTGTATCTTGCATATTGCAGGTGCATGAAATACAAATAATAAATAATAATTAGGGGACCTGTCTAGATGCATTATTGTAGAAACTGATTTTTTGCCTAAATTGTCAAGCATTTTATTTTGTCCTCACAATTTTTTCTTATCATTCTGCTGTAGCTCATTAATTCTTCTTCCATCTATCCCACGCACAACACACCCCGCACCCCCCACCATGAAAATATTTGTAGGCAACTCAACCTAGATGTCCCAAGCCTTCAAGTTGCTGAGCACCTCCCAAGAAGCGCTCAGAATCTCTCTGAATAATTGGGCCCTCAGGGTGCTAATGGAAGGATCTGTGACGTATTGGCTTTGTGTGTGAATGGTGTTGCTGTCTGGTGGCTGACACACCGAGAGGATGAAGGACTTACTACTACCACTAGTAGCTAAAAGAGTTTTTCTATAGCTCACATGCTAGAAATCTGCAATTTTGGACCTTATGAATTAGGATTCTAGTCCTGGCTCCTTAAGTATAGGTGTGAGTTATCAGGAGGAGTTGTTCTTGATTATTTTAGGGCTGAATATAGTGTTTTCTCTGAGTTTCCCCTTTTGCAGAATGTCATATCTATTTACTTTCCTCAAAGAGGTGTGTCGAGAATTAGTTGGCTAATGTTTGGAAGTACTTTGGAAGAGTGATCACTAAGACAATTTACAGAAGGCTTTTGATATGTTGGAGCATTAATTGAGGATGGGTTTTTCAGGACTCAGTGTTGACCTATTGACATCAATATCCAATTAACTTCAGAGGGAGCAGAGTTAGGCCAAAGCTAAGTGCTTTTGAAAATCTGACCTGTTACTTCTGTTGTTTGTGCACTATATTTCTGTAAACTAATGCAATATAGGTTTGGCTTCCCAGAGCTAAGCTCACCCATGTAAGATACAATTGCTAATGTAGTAAAAATTGTGGTAAGCATGACTGCCTTGTGCTTCCAGTTATTTGAGCTGCAAAACAGATCTAAAAATATTATTACAAAACTTTCTGTTTGAAGGAACAAAATATGGACGCCATGTAGAATCAAGCACGTGGGTTTATTACGCACAGCGCTGGCGGAGTGTCACCTTGCTTATTAGGCTCAGAGACACTGCCAAACAATTGATTACAATGGATTATATGGATTTCCATGGGTGGAGGAAAATGAAGGGGTAGGCAGTCCCAAACCCCTGGATAGGTCTAGCAGCAAGACAAGATAAACACAGTAGCCAATGGTCAAAAGGTTACATAAAGTCTCCGCCCCTGGTTTCAGGTTAACACATGACACTTAATTAGTACACAGGTGTTTTCCTTTAAACAATATATAGAGTGTGTTAGTATAAAATATATATGTTGAATTCTGATTTGGGATCCATAGGACTGAAGTAGCTCCCCCCAATTGTCCAACAGGTAGACACCTAGGAGTTAAAGCAAAAGGACAAATGAAAAGTATATAGCAATAAAGATTGTCTTTTAGTTGTTTATTTGTGTTTCTAAGGCAGGCACTGGCAATGGCTTGGAGGAGAGGTGCACATCTGTGAGAGGGAGGATATCATATCTCATACTGACATGTTTGAACTTCTTCCATAAACTCAAGGCTAGTGTAGGAAGGCACCTCTTCTACAGAAGAAACAGGGCACCTTTCATTCCTTTGGTCTGTTTGCAACTTTGAGATAAAGCCCCCAATTATAATTTCCACCTGGCTTCTTGCTGACCAAGCTTATCTTAGCAAAAAGCAAGGTTGTCCTTTGTTTGTTCTGCTTCTTAGCTAATATTGTTCACTATTTGCTAGGCATCTATCTTCTTGACCAAACTCTGGATTTTTGGGCCTGAAAAAGAGCTGACACATATCAGATTGTAACCATAAACAGCATATGGATTTTAGCCCTTCACTGTTAAAAAATGCATTAGAAGAGTTCCTGACTGGATCTTTTTACTTTATTTTATTGTATTGTGTTTTATTTTTGGGGATTAAAATTACAAATATAGGTGGGGGTTATATTTGATCCACTGTAAGGATTATCACTTTGGGTTT
This sequence comes from Lepidochelys olivacea, assembly GCF_965140295.1. NCBI lineage: Eukaryota > Metazoa > Chordata > Testudines > Cheloniidae > Lepidochelys > Lepidochelys olivacea. Next base: position 16,963,535 of record NC_140412.1, read on the forward strand.
TTGTTCATTCTTGCACAAATATTGTCAGTTTATGAAACTCCAGTATTAGGTGCAAAAAAACCCACAAAACAAAACAAAACCGTCCCATAGAGGAGAGTGTCTGACTTGCATGATGGGATGAAACTGCATTATTGTCTTGCATGATAGTTTCTGGAGCTAATCTTCTAGTTTAATGATTCGCACCCTTTTAGGGTGAATGTAAAACCTCAGCTGCAGCAGCCAACCCTTCCTTAACCCTTCCAAGCCCTAACCCTTCCTTATACACCCAGCAACCACATTCCGCTCTCAGAAACTCCAGCAGAATTCACACTGACGTCAGTGGAAACTGCAAGTGAGAATCTGAGGGCAGAATTTTTCTGTATCAATGAACTGAGCATCTGGCCTTTATGCTGAGCCTCTGTGCTACACATCAGCTTGCCTCCCATTCAGCAGTTTCATATGATCCACGATGGAGCATAGGTGCATCTAACTTGGGACTGTGCTTAGTTGCACAAGACTGAAGTTTGGAGCAATTCAGATTCCAGTGCAGCTTGGGGGTGCGCACAATTGAGTGGGAGGCGGGCAGTGATGATGCTCTGCAGGTTTGTCATGAAGGTCCTCATTCTGTAACCACTTCATGTTTAGGATTTGCAATGAAAGTTGTTAAAAGTTTCACCCCAGAATCAGAATTTTGTGTAAGGGAGGAATTTGCCATGGAACCACATACCAAAGGGACAAAACCCACTCCAAAGCAATGCCAGAAGCCTGAGCTCTACCAGTAGCCATACCTGTAGGAGTATGTGGGAACTACTGCTCTAGTCATGCTTATGAAGAGTGATGTGATCGCTGCATGCTTTAATACTTTGATATTGAGTCACGCGCGTGCTGTGTTCATGAAGGAGATCATGAAATAAGATAAAATGTTTCCAGGCCTTTGTTTTAATAGATCCAAATTCCATCTGCTGGAAGTGAGAATAAAGCCCACTCTTTGTCTGATGACAATTCATTCTTTATCTGGAAAGAGATCTGGAGAGTTTTAGTACACAATGCACTGTAAACTGAGCAACATTTCTTTCAAGTGAAATTGATGCCTGATGTCCTGAACATTGACTGCTGTAGCTGCCCTAGTTCAGACATGCAAGTCAGTATCCCCTGTGTAATTGTTTAATATTGTAGTAAGTGTTGCTGTGAGCTTGAGAGTTCGCCATCAGATTTCAACCTAAAATATTGGAGAATGAAAATAAAGGACTTAAAAAATAAAAGTGCAGGGGCATTATTCTGCTCATGGATTCAAAGGGTAGAATTTTGCCCTATAAGGAGAATCTGGGAATGATATAGGATTAGATTATTTAGCATAAATAAAATAGAGAGAACATCCTGTGGACATATGCAGTTGAGATCTTTGCTGCAAATAAGCGATCTGTCATTTTGAATGGAGAGGAATATTTTGACCTACATTCCAGAAGGGAGGTGTGGAAAAGCAAGGAATCCTGTTTTGAGACAACCAGTGCAGGGATTCCTAGCTCCGAATTTAGAATAAATCCTGAGATAAGCTTTCGAGTTTCTTTGTACTGTAGCTCTGTCCCAATACACTTCCATGTCCTTGTGGTCACACTCTCACAGCATTGGTCTGGCTAATGCTTCTACCTACTGTCTTAAGGAAGCTGGTATTTAGTCCAATGAGCACAATTCTGGGAACTCAGAAGTTCCAGATCCAACTTTTGACTCCTTCTGTGGCCTTGAGCAAGTTACTTCTCCATCTGCAAACCAGAAATAATACAGTAGAATCCTTTTGTCTGCATTAAGAGGAATTCCCAATTAACACTGTATGCCATTTGAATTGTAAGGCAGGGAGCCCATCATGTATCTAGACAGGCCTGAGGAGTTGAGATGGACATGGAGGCTATACATAGCCAACATGTAGTTCATGCCCAGTTCCAATACACTTCCCTCCCTGCACTCTTCTGAATGAGCCTTCCTCTGGCCCTCTATGCATATTTGAAGAAGTCCCCCAACGACACAATCTCTGCCACTTGCTGCCTTCTTCAGCACTTGGCACCTTTGCCAGGAAGTTTATGCTTCCCATGACAATTTCTCACAGTCTTCACTCAACCAAAACTGGTGATTTTTGGAAAATGTAGATGGGCCCAAATCAAAGTGAACTTTGAGGAAGCCTTGGCCTAAACTTCATTGCTTGGGCTCATCCTTACTAGTAACCTCAGGCCAAAATGTGCAAACTTGAGTGCCTAAAGGGGTGCAACTAAATCAACCTCTAGGCATCTAGAGGCCTGATTTTTAGAGGTGCTGAGCACCCACAGTTCGTGGAACCTGGAAGGGCTCAGCATTATTTGAAATGAGGCCACTTGCCTAACTTTGGGCCCTAAATTTGCATCTCACTTACTAGAGCACTTGCTTTGCATACAGCTTTGAACCTTAGGCTGTTCACCCAAAGTGAACCTCTTTAGCTTTTGCAATTTGCTCATCATTATTAATAAGGTGAGTGAGAAGCTCACTTCCACTGGAGATCTGATGCACATAGGATGCTCTGAACATTTCAGCACCGCTTTCCATCTGACTTTCTCATCCCCTGGCAGCTGTAACTCCTCCTCCTTGAATCTCACCCCATCGTCCCTCCAATCCGTCTAAAACTCCGCTGCAAAAATCCTCTGCCTTGCCCAGCTCTGACCCTGCTCAGCCCTTCTTTCAAATAAGTTCACTTTAATAACTTCACCTTTTTGCTTCCTGCATCAGATTCAAACTCTTCGTTCCCAATTTCAAATGTGTCTTACTTCTCCATGATTGTTCAGTCCCTGCTGCTCATCTAATGCACTCTGGCCCCCAAACCCACTTCTGTGCCTTCTTCCTTTCAGTCCCTACTTCCAAAATCCCCTTTGAGGGGTATGCCAGTGGCACCCTCTTCTCCTTGAAAGGCCTTTCACAAAAGCAGCTTCTCCTGAGAACTGTGCTTTTATATTTTAGTTGAACAAGCAAACAGAATCTCTGTGGTGTAACCCGCAAGGTGTATGCAGGACTCATCCAAGCAATCTTCCAAGTGATCTTACTGTCTTCACCTTCATTTTCCCTGAGTTAGATTTCTGAGCTTGCTGCATTCAGGCGAACCTGGGCTCGCAGGTCTCAAGGGAGATGCTACAGCCAGTGCAAATTAGAGTAGCCCCAAGGGTGCTCTGATTTTCAACAGGGACCAAATTGTCCCCCTGTGATCAAAGGATGTACTTTCTGAATGCCTCTGCTGCTATCTGCAGCATTGCTTTTAGCTTCTGCAAAGAAATACAGGCAGTCATCACCAGTGTGACTGTAACTACACACTATACACATTTCAGGAAGCAATGGGAAAAGTCTATACTGCTAGGGGGAAAAATTATGTAGCCATTAATCTCTGCTCTGAAATTATAAGATGTGTCCATGTTTTGTGGGGAGTTTTATATAATGCATTTCATTGTTGTTTTACATATAAAAATACAAGGTACTGATCTCACTGGGCTACAGATATGGTGTTCACATTGACAATACTGTTTTAAAAAAAACCAATTATCCTTCTAAAACTCATCACCATACAAAGATTTATCTTAAATAATATCAATTTCTCTAGGACATAACTCATTGTGATAGGCACGTTAGCAATTCCATCAGTCGATTAGCTTTAGATAAGATAGATAGTTGAGAGCCACAATAATGTGGATAAAGTGACATATTTTGCAATTGCCATTAGCTATAATGCCCAGATCAAGGTGGAACAATGTGTGCTGATGGTATGACCTGATTGTAGCCTGATTGTATGACCTGGGATTGCAGGGGACTGGACTTGGTGAGGCCCTTTCCAGGAGGCCCTTTCCCGTCCTATATCCTACATTCCTATGGTCTGAATGACCACACCTCCTTGTAAAGATGAGAGTAGTCCAGTTTCTCATGGATCTGCATTTGTCCCACAAGCCACACCTTGTCCACCATACTTTAATCCTTGCAAGAGAATCCCTGAGGAGTGCCAGTAATTCAGCCTGCAGAAAGCTCACAGGTGCCAGTCCAAAGGTTAGCATGGAGTGGCCAGTGTGGGTCCAACTGCAGAGTGTCCCCTGAAGAACACACATTCTCGTGGCATTAATATTCTAATAGGGCAACAAAACGAATGGCTAGAAGGCTGAAAGGCATCAGAATGTTTTAAATTCTTATCAGTCAGAAGACACCCTCCTCATTTCCCCTACCATGAATATTGACTGGAATTAAATGGGTGAGAACTGGATGTTCTGCAGTGCCATGTACGGAGCAATTGCTTAGGAATGTCTTTGTGGTCTGTGCTGTTTTGAAAATAATTTATTCTGAGTCCAGCACTTCTCTCATTCATCATCACTATGCACGGGCAGCTCATTTAATAGCCTAACAGGCACCCAGCAGTTAGGGTGACCAGATAGCAAGTGTGAAAAATCGGGACAGTGGGTGGGGGTAATAGGAGCCTATATAGGAAAAATCCCCAAATATTGGGACTGTCCCTATAAAATCGGGACATCTGGTCACCCTACCAGCACTTAAAGAGGGCATTGAGCTGAAAAGGCCAATTCTCCCTATCATCAGATAATGATACTGGCTAAATATTGGTGTTTGTCTTCTTAATGATAAAGCTGGCACTTCAGCCAGGTTAATGGAGCAGAAGCAGTATGGCAGACTAGGTAGAGAGGATAGTAACATTGGCTGCATGGGTATTATAGTGCCGCTCCCTCCCGCAACAGTGAATTCTCAGTTGTGGTTAGACACTGATGAATTACCATAGCTCCAGCAGTGTCCTCCTTGTATGTGAAACATTTATTTGGGATCTGATATATGAACAGCATCATGAAAGCAAGTTAAAGTGTACTGGTCTGCATTAACGGAGGGAAATTGATCACTTTTGCTTATTTTGTAGCCAAAAGCTGGGTCTCTTGGATCGGGTTCGTGGTACCAATACTAAAGGAAAGCTATTTACCCCTCTGAATGTAGATGCCATTGAAGAAAGTCCTTCTAAAGAGCCTAAGAATGTTGGCTTGAATAATAAGGAGCGTTTTCGCACTGCATTCCGAATGAAAGCGTATGCCTTTTGGCAAAGCTCAGAAGGTAGCACGTCTCTATTAATTCATTTTTAACCCTCCCAGATTCCTTCACCCTGTTACCATGGCTTTTTTTTTTTTTAATCCATCTCCTTTTGAGACTTCATGACTTTCAAAATAGCAAATCAATGCGATTAAAATAATCTGGGGCAGACACAGTTACTCCTTGCCTTTGCGTGGACAATTTATGGAACATTGGGGGAAGATTTGGAAAATAATGCTGCAATCCAAGCAAAGCAATGCTCAAAATAAAGTGTATGTATTCCTCAAAACCAACCATGTTCTGTATTGATATGCTTTCAGTGGAACCCACTTATAGTCAGCGTGGAAATATGGGAACTCAGGGGCAGTGATTACATGTATCTAGGAAAGTCTAGTGACATTCTAGGCTAGTATAATCTACGCTCTTTTCAAGATTCCCTCAGTGTTTTTGTTGCAGTAACTTAAACTCACTGTAACCTTGCTCACATATACTCCCTCGGCCTTCTCTGAACTGGCCAATGTGTAACTTTGACACTCAGCTCCTTACACATCATCTGTGAATTTGGCCCATTGAGTCTTATCCCCTGCCTGAGAGAGAAGTGTAGCAAAAAAAACAACTCACGGAAGGTGTAAGACTGTGTGAGTTAAAGTAGGCCTGACCCTACTATGCTTTACTTTACACCTTCTTTCAGCTGCTTCGGATGCTAGTAACAGCATCTCAGACTCTCGTACATTGGTAGAGTAGGGTGTAGTAGGTCCAAGGCAGCCTAATTGCCATTGAAGCATTCTCAGTGTAACAGAGTCTAAATTAGTCCCTGGGCGCCTCCCACGTTGCTGCTGAATTTGGCCCTCAGTTTGTAGTGATGTAAAATGAAAATCCCAAATGGTCTCAGTTTATCAAGTGCAATTTGCAAATTATAATTTCAGTTATAAGGAACCTCTGGTTTTAGGATCACGGTCTCAGCCCAGAGCTGTGCCCTTGTAGCTGTGCCAAATGCTAGACGTGTACATGGGAAGGGAGGAAGGAATCATCACAGCACCTCAAGGCAGCAGAGCAGAAATCATGCTCCTCTGCCCTAGTGTGAACCCCCGAAGGAGGGAGCACCATATAGCAGAACCTTTTGTCTTGTCCCAGGCCACACATGCACACCTGTCCTCTTCTCTGCAGAACATCTCTCTGCACAGTGGGGATCTGCACCAAGCAGGGGGCTCACCTCACTTATACATCCCCCGTAAATCCTGTCCCACTTTGTGCAGGGGAACCACAGCAGTTGCACTGCCCAGAGAGCCTCTGTAGCCACAGGAACATGTGGGAGGGAGAGATTTGTACCTTACTGAATTTCTGTGAAAAAATACCTTTACTATAAAAAGGTTCCACTGTGGGCCTGATCCTTCTGCACCTCAGACTCCTGCTGAAGTCACTGAAATTTTGGGTGCACAGGGAATGCCTGAACGATCCTATATCCGCATTGGTCTGACATGCGGAAAATCCAGTCTGAAGAAAGGAACAAGTTCTTCAGAAAGGCAATAGGTCACCACCTGAGGGCAGGCTTTCAGCCACAACCTTCCATAAAATGGCCCTTGCCAATGGCAGTCATAGATCACATGGCATGTTTCTTTTCAGCGTCTCCAGATCACATTTCCTCTTTTTTTTTTTTTTTCTTTTTTTTGTGGATGGCCCATTGAAGTCTGAATTACTGATTCTCCTCTTCATAATCTCACCACCTACAGTAGCTCCACTGGATTATAAACGGCTGTGAGTTCTCACACACGGCCCGATTATCATTCACTCACACGGGTGAAGTCAGTGAAGTAACACTGGGGTAAAACCAGTTCAAGTGAGAATAGAATCAAGCTCAAAAGATCTTTATCTTCATTTCACTCTAAATAGACTATTTTGGCAATGTTTTATTCTTTAAAACTCCTCGAAAATGGGAGGTCCTAAATCCAATTGACAAGAAGGAAAGCTCTAGATGGTTCATGAAATGGCTAGAATTTTGGGAGACTTTCTGAAACCACAAAATGTCTTTGCATTCTCTTGGCCTGGTGTAGAAGAATGCAGGGGGACATCACCCTATTTAGAGAATAAGTGCTGGCCAAAGTAACCAAAGGAACTTCTCATGTGTGATTATTGACTGAAATTAGTTTATATTACTGACTTGGTTTAATATTGTTTTAAACAATGTTGTAAATTGTGGTCTGATTTTTACATGCATGTGTTTGACCTTCTTTACAGATGCAGGAACAGGGGATCCCATGACTGAAGACAGAGGTTACAGTAATGAGTTCCTTATGGAAGATATGATCCCCACATTGAAGGCAGCCATCCGAGCTGTCCGGTAAATTTCCTTTATGCTCATCAGTATTGGCTTTGATCTTTAATGCTTGGCCTACCGGAAATCACTGCATCATGTCACCAGGTTGTTCATTGTTGTTGGGTCTTTAAATGGAGTAGGCAGTTAGATCATAGTAGGCACTTGAAAGGGAGATAACTAGAGTCAGTCAAAAATTATCAGATGGAGTAGTTTTCTGTAGGAAAACTCATTGATTTCACAAAAGAATTGAACAAAAAATTATCAGTGTTTCGCTTCAGTAATGTCAAAACACTTTGTTTTGAATTTATTACTTTGACTTTTATTATTGCATAATTTATAATATAAAATGTCAAAATGATAAAGTGCTTTGACCTTACTGAAATTAAGTGCTTCAATAAGGTTGGAATTTTCATTTTTGTGGGGAATTGACTTTTCATTCTGATTCAAGACGAAAGGAAATTTTGAAATGTCAGAATTTTCCATGGAACAAAAATTCTGAATTTTGACCAGTTCCAGGGATAATAGGAAATAACAACGAAATGGTTTGGGGTGTGTGTGGATTTTTGAGTAGCTATTAAAAAAATCTCAATATTTGCAGCTTGGTAAAGCAATGATTAGTGAAGTACACAATGAATCAACAAACATTTAAAGCATTTAAACACCAGTAACACAGTGGAATTATTTAGGTTGGTACTAAGGGATATAATGAGGATGAGAAAGATGATATTAAGAAAGGGCAAATGTAAGCAGAATATCAGGATAAACTTCCTGGCAATTAGATCTATTAGCTTGGGAAATAATTTCTTTAGGAAATTGGTGGAAGCCTCGTTATTTGGGACATTTTTCATAGGTTCTAAGGTCAGAAGGGACCATTGTGATCATCTAGTCTGACCCCCTGTATAACACAGGCATAGAACTTCCCCAAAATAATCCCTAGAGCAGATCTTTTAGAAAACCATCCAAACTTGATTTAAAAATTCTGAGTGATGGAGAATCCTTGGTAAATTGTTCCAAATTAAATGAGACAGGACAAAACCATTCCCTATGTACTATAGGAAACAAACCTTCAATGCTGTGCAAATGGCCTAGAACACCTAATAGGTCTTTTCAATCTGTACTATTTATGATTTATCCTAATATTTTTGCTGATTATAGAACATAATTAGACATTTGGATATATCTGGCATATGATATTTTAATATCTTCATTCTTCCAGCAAAGCTTTCTTAATTAAATTTGAAAACAACCTTCTGTTAAGATTTTCTACTGAAAATTACAAGAAATATTTATGTGAAATCTTGTGGATATTTTTCAACACAGAAAGCCCCTCATTTCCTGGGTAGGAATGGACACACGATCCTGTGGCCTCCAGCTGACCCAAATGTCACCTCCGTTCCCCATTACAGTTTTTACATTCTAATAGACCCAGGGCCCAGACTGTAACTGAAGATGTGTGACGCATCTTGCTTGGTATCACAAGAAACATGCTTCAGAGTGTGAATGCTGGCAACAGAGGTCAATTCCAAGGTTCAGTAATGCACACCACACATCTAGGATAGGAAACCAGCTCAGTAGCAGCTTGCTGTTCCCCCACTCAGAAAATAACACTAAAGCCACAGAAAAATCGACTTTCCTTGCAGTTGTACTCACCACTGATAGCTGTTAATTCTTCACCATAGCCTGACTGTCTTCCAGGTGAAAGAGCCATGCAAGAGTAGGTGCTAGAGTGCCTCAGACTCTGTTGAGCACATCCAACGTAGGGACAATTCAAAGAGGGTGTCCACCATTCTTTGAATATGCTGGCAGCTGTAGCAGAAGCCTAAGGGGCCTTGTTCAGAAGTGTCCTTAAATAATGAGTGCACCCAGTCAGTGAGTACATGTGCATGCGGTGTCCCATCTAAAATTTTGACTTAGGGTATATCTGCGGTGCAAATAAAGGAATCCATCCACGTTAACTGACTGTATTCAAATAGCACTGAAGACACGGTGACTCAGTTTTTAACTCAGGTTAGCAGCTCGAGTTAAACCCCAGATTTCCCTATCAGCTTTGACTCAAGCTGCTAACCTAGGTTGCTGTGTCTTCACTGCTATTTTAACCCAAGTTAGCTAACCCAAGTTAACAACAAAGCTTTTTTTTTTTTGCAGCATAGATGTATCCTTGGGGTGTGTCTGTTACCCGGGGTTCCTTAAACCCAAAGTTCTCAGTAACATTACTCTCTGTGAGGCAGTACCAGGAAATAAACCAAGGGAGATGCACCTCTCTCTGTTATGTGGTTGGCACAAATCACACAAAATCAAGTGATTTCACTTAAAGCCTTCACTTTATGAGTCTCCAGCACTCTCGCCAGAATGCCTTTACTCAGAGTCTCTGCTTTATTTAGTCTCAAGCACACAGAAACACAATAGGTTATAGAGCACCCCAAACAATAGTTACCCGTAGTCTGGAGAGGTCTCAAGTGGTCAAATTACAAGATTCAAGTGGCCAGCTATACGCCTGTCACTGGGGATTCCAAGAGATGTCCAGAAGGTCAAATCCAAATTCCTCGGACATGTCTACCCCTTTTATGTTAGTAACTACTACAATTACATCACCGTGTTAATCAAAGAAAAACCTTTAAGAAAGCGCTTTTTAAGTCGTTAGTTATATAGATTTGTCTTTGCAGAATCTGCAGTCTTATGGTCTCCGACACACACACACACACCAAAAATCAAATATAGATAGACTTCCTGTTTTTCACAGACACTTACCCCAGCATCTCAGAGATGACACAGAGTCAGGCTCACTCCATGTGGTCGCTGCCTCCTCCCTCCCAGCTTTGCCTTAGTTATGCTAAGTTCCTGCAAAGGCCTACTAAATGGCTAACTGCAGTAAGCAGAATAATTGATAGTCCATCCCAGAGACTTGTGTTGGTGTGGCCCGCGCTAGCGTGTTAACAATAGTAGTGTGGACATTGCCACTCTGGCAGAGGCTCAGGCGAGCCACCCAACCTCAGAGCATTGTACTCCCTGGGTCCGAGTTTGGGTGGCAAGCCCAAGACTGAACTGATGCTGCAACATCCACACCGCTGTTTTTCACATACCAGCATGAGCCCAGCTGGTTCATGTCTGTCCACCTAGGCGGGGAGGCTTGCTCCAGCTGCAGTGTAGACATACCCTTAGAGACAATGCAGACGTATCTCTGAATTACAATAGGAAATGGCACTTCAGGGATCAAGTTCTACTACTGCCCTACTGGAGGCTTGCCTGCTAATATATGGTCTCTAACACCTCTAAATTAACCCACGCTGGTTTATAGTTTAGAGACTGGGTGGTTCATTATTTTTCTCCTCTAAAGTAAAGCTCATATAAAGTAATGGAAGCAACAAATAAGAAGGGAAAATGCCATATAGATGATCTTTCTTTCACAAACTCCAATATTGTACCTCTCAGAATATTAATGTATTTTGCCCTTATATACACTTTAAATTTATGGACACAAGATCAAGGACTGGTTTAAAGCTAGCTAATATATGTTACTGCAGCATCATTTGAAAGATATGTTTATTTATTTATTTTACATGGATTTTTTTCATTTTACCACATTAGACCAGTAACCTTAAGACTGAGTTGTCTGCATGATATTTACACACAGGAATAAATTAGCATCTCTCTCCAGCTCTGTGCAACCCCAGTTGATTAATTCACTTTCTATGTAAGCTCAATGGGATATGAACCAATATATATATAGTTTACACAGACATGGAATGCTAACTGGAAGTAATTCATTAAAAAGCTCTTAAAGGATGCTTTGGCTTATGATCAGTTAATATTTGAAATTGAAACGCAGATCAGGTTCAAAATGGTTCAGCCTGCTATACATTTTACAAATTATCTTTAAGAGCATAAGAACGGTCATACTGAATCAGACCAATGGTTCATCTAGCCCAGTATCCTGTCTTCCGACAGTGGCCAATGCCAGGTGCTTCAGAGGGAATGAACAGAACAATCATTGAGTGATCCATCCTCTGTCGACCACTCCCAGCTTTTGGCGATCAGAGCGTGGAGTTGCATCCCTGTTCGTCTGGGCTAATAGTCATTGATGGATCTATCCTCCAGGAACTTATCTAGTTCTTTTTTGAACCCCATTACAGTTTTGGCTTTCACAACATTCCCTGGCAATGAGTTCCACAGATTGACTGTATGTTGTGTGAAGAAGTATTTCCTTTTGTTTGTTTTAAACCTGCTGCCTATTAATTTTATTGGGTGACCCCTAGTTCTTGTGTTATGTGAAGGAGTAAATACAACTTCCTTATTTCCTTTCTCTACACCAATCACAGTTTTATAGACCCTTTATCATATCTCTCCTTGATCGTCTCTTTTCCAAGCTGTAAAGTTCCAGTCTTTTTAATCTCTCCTCCTGTATAGTAAGTTGAATCAAAACTCCCGAAATAAACACTCCCATACTTTGTTGTACAAAATCCAGATCCAGCTCTGACTTTTATGGCCTGGGGCCTTGCCTAATTAGAATGATATTGGGAAGATCTACTGTGCCCATATGTATTTCTAGGAAAGTCTAGCCTGCTAATGATGAATAGCAAAATATGAAATCTGTTCTTAACAATGATTTATTATTAGATATTCCCTGCATGTGACTTATTGTCTCGGGTTGACGTAATATCACATGTTCAATTCTTTATCATGCAAAGAATGTTGCCTGACTAGAGCTTCACCTATAATTGACCATTGTGCTGTTTATGTAGGGGGCTAATAATTGTTCTATTTACTATGCAGAATTCTACAGTTTCGTCTCTATAAAAAAAAATTCAAGGAGACTTTGAGGCCTTATGATGTAAAGGATGTGATAGAGCAATATTCAGCAGGGCACCTTGATATGCTTTCCAGAATAAAATACCTTCAGGCAAGGTAAGTTCAGTGCAAGAATGTGATAAATGTAGAGCGTGTGTGTGTGATGGGGAAGTGCAGTTGTTCTGTGTATGTGCTAGACAGCTCACCCTAACTCGACATGCTGCTAATGACACAGGAACAAAGGTGGTTCCTTCCAGCATCAGTCAGAGAAGCTTTAAACTATCCAGCACACAACAATAGCCAGTTTATCAACTCACCCCTTGAAAATAGTTTGGGAGTGTCTCCTCTAAGAGGGAAAGATAAACAAGTAGTTATGATAACCACATATGAAAGGAACATTGTTTAGTAGTTAAAGCAAGCACCTGGGAGTCATAAGCCCTGGAAATGACTCTCAGCTTTGCAACTGATTCTCTGTGTGACCCTGGGCAAGTCACCTATCTCATCTGTACAGACAATATATAAAAGTAAAGTAGTAGTTGTATTATATGGCAACCATTCCTGGGCCTGATTCTCTATTGACCTGCACCTTGTGTGATCATTTAGACAAAAGTGATTGCTGCCAAATGAGAATGTAGCGATTTAGATTCACTTTGCACGGGTGTAAAATAAAAGACCACAAAAGGTGCAAGGTAATGAAGAATCAGGCCTGGAGCTGTTACAGATCGTCAGGTAGAAACAAACAGTTGAGCCATCCAAGAAGGTTTATTGTAGTGTTGTTTGATTTCTCTTGAGCTAAGCAAATTCAATTCAACTCTGTTGTTTGGTTGGACCTGGGGGAACTTATCTTTCACCTTTTAAAAACAAGCTACACTGTTCTTTTTCTTTCTACTTTGTAGTTTGTATTAATTTATTTTTCAATATAGTTTGTTCTATGTGTTCTGCATATTTAGTGTCTTCTGTTCCACTTCACTTTTATTAACATTATATGACAGTGGCTATTCTCCTTAATTAAAGTAACTTCTAATACATAGATTTTAAGGCCAGAAGAAACCACTGTGATCATGTAGTCTGACCTCCTACATAACACAGGGCATGGACTTTCACCAAGTAATTCTTGCATCTAGCCTGTAGCTTGTGATTGAATTAGAGCAAGGGACTTAGTTGCCTAAGTCCCATTTTCAAAGGTAACTTTGTCATTTAGGAGCCTAAATCTCATTGGATGTCAATATGGAAATTGGGTAGCTAGCTCCTTTCTGCTCCTTTGTAAATCTCAGCCTAGATTCTTACCCATACTTACCTGAACCTTTGGATTCTGCATAATTTGAATGGAAATTTCAGAAAAGCAAGTGGTTTCCTTAGCTTTCCAGGTCTTTCACTTCTGGTCATGTTGGAAGTACCAAGATGGCTTTTCATGCTATGTTTTAACACTTCTAGATTAGAAGTGCTTAAACATGGGGAAATAATTTTAAAAGAAGTTAATGGAACATGTGAGAGGCTCCAAAATGTTCCATCCAGTTTGGTTCCAAATGCAAGCGAATGTTTTGCAGGTGGGATTCTTTGTGCAGCCTGAAGTGTCTATTTTTTTGTTTCAAACCACTAAAATAATTCATCATAGTGAAAACTATGATGATAACTAAATATGAAAACTGCCAGAAATTTATTAGATTATTGAAATGGTTGTAGAGGATTGCAAATATTGAGCCAAATTCTGTTGGATTAAATCTAGAGTGTCTCCACTGAAATCACTGGGATCAGCAGCTGTTTTTGAGTATTTCTGTAAATCAAGCCACTAATTTAGGTACATAAATATGGATTTTGGTGCTATTTTTAAATGCCTAAGATTGAAAATTGTGGCCTAAGAGACTTACATGTGGCCACACAATGAGTCGGTGGCTGAGCTGGGAATCCCAGTCTATTGCCCTAACACTAAACTCACTCCCTCATTGTACTGTTGAGATATAGATTGCTGGAGGGATACTGAGCAGTTTTCATTTCCTGTAGGTATTTAAAGAAGACCTTGTGCACGTTTATCATATCTTGTTCTTTTCTTCTTTCAGAGTAGATATGATTTTTACCCCTGGACCTCCATCTACTCCCAAGCATAAGAAATCCCAGAAGGGAGGAGCTTTTTCTTACCCTTCACAACAATCTCCCAGGTGAAGTTATTCTGCTTAACATTTTGTGCAGGCTATAATAGAAATAAAGTGGCCATTCATGTCCTAAAATTTTTGCAGTTACTTCAGTCACCTAACCAACATGCTACCATGTTAACAGATGTTGAATGTGAAATGCTCTCAGTTGGAATGAGCACATGTTATCATAAGATAGTGGATTTTTGGTTGACAAATTACATGCTGGACAAACATCCTTCTCTTAGTTTAACTGCTCAGAAATAGGGATGGCAGAAAAAAGACATGATGTTCTGTAATGGGTTGAAGGTGTTGTATAAGAACATTGGATGGTGAACCTGATTCACTACTAGGCTAATCCAGTTTTACTCCAGTGTAGCTCTGTTGATTGATTCCCACTAAACCAATGTACAACTGTAGTGACGTGGTAGCTAGTCAGATCTGGGTTTTTATATATACTTGGCTTGTAAGCTTTTTGGGGAAGGGGCCATCTTTTTGTTCTGTGTTCGTATAGCGCCTGGCACAATGGGGTCCTGGTCTATGACTCGGGTTCCTAGGTGCTAAAATAATAATAATAATGAATAAGCCTTTACTTCTATTATCTTACACAAATAACTTACTGTAACAAAATGGAACATGAAGTGCTAACAAGACTGTTGGTTTCTTTTAGAAATGAACAATATGTAGCCAAAGCATCCACAGCAGATACTGAAGACCAAAGTATGATGGGCAAATTTGTTAAAGTTGAAAGACAGGTATGTAGTTTCAGGACTAAAAGAAAGAGACGTTTATGTTAGTTTTCCATGAGCTGCTAGTTAACTGAATAGTGCATGTTTTTACAAAGCAGTTGGTGCATCTTCATTTTGGTTGGTGGGATGGCCCCATGCCATGAAGTTTCAATCCAGATTGCCTACCTCCTCAAAATTCATCATTGTTCAGATCTGGTGCTTAGATTTTGGGGCTATCCCTGAATATTTGTCTGTACTTCATACTCCTTTTGCTGATGCTGATAGGGTATTCAGAAGGATGGCCTCTACTTGAGAGGTGCCTTTTTGTGCCTGCAGTTGAATTGTCCATGCAGGTCAAGGCACTTGTACTTCTAAATATATGACTGTGTGTGCAAAAAATGTGGACGTGCAGTGGCTTGGATTTTCATCAGTGGTTTATTTTGTGGATGTAAAAATGCAGGCACAAATTGTTCCCACAGGAAAAGGAAGTCAAGCTGAGCTTTAACCCTTGCTCAGAAGCAACAACTAGGAGTTCAGTATCCAGGGCAGTTCAGTCCTTGGCCTTTCTATTGTGGTTGACAATAAAAGCTACTGATCATGATGTGGGTCTTAGTGATATGGACACTTGCCCATTGGGAACAGAACTCAGACCATGGCAACAACTTTTGATCACTATTTGTATCTTCTGGGCTTAAACTACGGACTGAGCCCTGAAAAAAAGAAAGAAGTTTGTTTTCTCAGAATTCATAGAGTCGGATATAAAAGTTCAGGTCAATGGATCAGGCAGCTAAAACACACTTGGCACTCACAGGCTCCAATGAGAAAAGTACAGCATTCTCCTGTAGCTGCCTTGGTGACAGTGGTAACATATCATTGCTGAGGAAAGTGTGCCAGTGGAAACAACTGGTGTTTGTTGCATTGAATGACCAGCCATGAACCATTTGAAATCTCACAACTGCTATTTTTCAGGTTCACGACATGGGGAAGAAACTGGATTTTCTAGTCGATATGCACTTGCAACATATGGAGCAGCTGCAAGTACAAGTCACTGAGTTGTGTCCTTTGAAAGAAGCTGCCTCTCCAGCAGAAGAAAAAAGAGAGGAAAACAGATACTCCGAATTGAAAAGCATAATCTACAAATACTCAGAGCCTTGCACTCATGAAACTCCTTATAACTTCCACCAGGTTCCAGTACACAAAGTCGGTCCATATGGTTTCTTAGCACAGGATCCAATGAATTATTCACGCCCTTTTTCATTAGGTGGGCAAAACTCTGGCAAGTTGCAGGCCATGCCTTCTTCGACTTCATATGCAGAAAGGCCGACAGTTTTGCCTATACTCACATTCATAGACTCCCGAGTTAGGTACCAGTCCCCAGGGGACTTGCAGAGCCCCAATTCCGACAGGATATCTCCAAGGCAGAAAAGGAGCTTGACAAGAGACAGCGACACCCCATTATCCCTTCTTTCCGTCAACCACGAGGAGCTTGAACGCTCCCCGAGTGGATTCAGTATCTCCCAAGACAAAGAAGACTTCCCTTTTGGCCCAAATGGGGGATCAACCTGGATGAGAGAGAAACACTACCTAGCAGAGGGCGAAACAGACACAGATACTGACCCTTTTACACCAAGTGGCTCCATGCCTCTGTCTTCAACAGGGGATGGGATTTCGGATTCAGTATGGACCCCTTCAAACAAGCCAGTTTAAAAATGGTTGTGGGGGCTCCACTGGTTGACTTCTCCGTGTAATGTAAACATACTTTGTATAGCTCACTTACTGCACACCCAATGCTTACTAGTTCAAAACACCGATGGCTGCATAAGATGCATGTGATATTAGTGATAGTCATTCTGCACCATTTCATACAATTTACTAATGCAGTTTTTTTCATGCCACCAAAACTAAGCAGCAGAGTTTTGAGCATGGTTTGCATGACTTTACACTATATAAATGGTACAGCTAATTTCTTCTGTGACACATATCTCGCTGATGTTCGTCAATATAATGAGGGTTAGAGCAATGCCAGGTGAGATGTGACAGTTCATGCTACTTTTTTTAAACAGAGCAACAAAGTAAGGATCATTTCAGGAGCAATGCTCTGATGTGGAAACATATATAAATTATTTGTTCCATATCAATGCCCGTTTTCCAATGCAAGTGAATAATTCTGTCTCCAGACTAGCCAGAATCTTCCAAAAATTTCAGTAGGGAAAAGGTCAGATCGAAGTGTGTTACTGATTAAACATAATTTCTGTAGCTGAAAGGTTTCAGAGTAGTAGCCATGTTAATCTGTATCCACAAAGAGAACAGGAAGACTTGTGGCACCTTAGAGACTAACAAATTTATCTGAGCATAAGCGTTCGTGAGCTACAGCCAACTTCATCGGATGCATAGAATGGAACATATAGTAAGATATATAGATATCTATACATACAGATAAGTTAGAAGTTAACATACAAACTGTGAGAGGCTAATTAGTTAAGATGAGCTATTATCAGCAGGAGAAAAAAACTTTTGTAGTGATAATCAAGATGGTCCATTTAGACAATGTGAGGATACTTAACTTAAGGAAATAGATTCAATAAATGGACACAATTCTGACATCAGGAATCATAACATGCAAAAACCAGTAGGAGAACACTTCAACCTCTGTGGCCACTCAGTAAAAGATCAAAGGGTGGCAATTTTGCAACAGAAAAGCTTCAAAAACAGACTTCAACCAGAAACTGCTGAGCTTGAATTCATATGCAAACTAGATACCATTAACTTGGGTTTGAATAGAGACTGGGAGTGGCTGGGTCATTACACATATTGAATCTATTTCCCCATGTTAAGTATCCTCACGCTTTCTTGTCAACTGTCTAAATGGGCCATCTTGATTATCACTACAAAAGTTTTTTTCTCCTGCTGTTAATATATATATCTTCTTCCAATATGTTCCATTCTGTGCATCCAATGAAGTGAGCTGTAGCTCACGAAAGCTTATGCTCTAATAAATTTTTTAGTCTCTAAGGTGCCACAAGTACTCTTGTTCTTTTTGTAGCTGAAAGAGTTCTCATGTCCCCTATCATACAAGTATCAGTGTATCAAATGCAGTGTAAAACAGAAATTAGGGACAGTTTGAGATTTGCAAAGCCACTTGAGGGAATTAGAAACATGTATTCCATTAATGCAAATCATGCTTTGAAAATCTCCATCGGAGGTTATAAAACCACCACCAGTGTGATTACAATCAATCTTATTTTGTAGAAAATAGTTTGCTCGTTCTATTTATTTGTAATAGGGCCAAACTTCCCACTGAGATTGGTACAAAACTACCATCAGCTGCAAAAGAAAGTGTATTTCATGTAGGGAACTCCTGGGTTTTATTCCTAGCTCTTTTACTGAGTCATGTCATGTTGGGTAAGTCACTTAATTTCTCTGTGCCTCAGTTTCCCCATCTGTAAAATGGGGATGATACTTCCCTACCTCATATGGGGGTGGAGGCTCAATTCACTGATGTTTTTAAAGCGTTTTGAGACCCTCCAATGTAAGGCACACTAGGAGTGCAAAGTACATCTACACTATTTAATGGGAGTTCCACATTCAGGATGTTGGCAGGAAATGGCCTATTGTTTCTTATGTAAACGGACTAATCTAAATAAATGTATGACACGTTTAATAGCATAGTTCTAAACAATGCCACAACCACGGACAGATCCATTCCCTGGCCCCGTCCAGGTATCTCAACTGGGCACAGCAGCTTTTTGAGAGAGAGTGAGGAAAGAAACTTTCCCATACGGCCATGGGGCAACAATGGAACCACTGCTTGGGAAATGTTCCAGCCTACCGGCTGGAGTCACCACTACCAAGGGAATAGTGGAGCATAGGAACCAGGATGTATACTCTAGACCTGGCCTGCTCAAGCCTACCCTGTGTGCTGGGGCATGGCAGCTGCTGTAAAGCAGAGCTCCAAGCTGTGCAGGGGGTCGTGTACTGGATGTGACTCATCGCCAGATCCTAATGCCTTCGCTCCTTATGTAGTGGAGCCGTACAGGCTCTGGCGCACATCCTCAAAGGCAGGGCCGCCCAGAGGATTCAGGGGGGGCTGGGGTCTTCGGTGGCGGGGGTCCTTCCACTCTGGGTCTTCAGAGCACTTCGCCGAAGGCATGGAGCGGAAGGACCCCCCCCCCCGCCACCAAATTGCCGCCGAAGACCCGGAGTAGAAGAAGTGGCGGTGGGTCTTCATCGATGGGTCCTTCACTCCGGGTGTGTTCGGCGGCACTGAAGGACCTGCCGCCGAAGTGCCGCCGAAAACTCTTGTGGGGGCCCCTGCAGGGCCTGGGGCAAATTGCCCCATTCCTCTCCCCCCCCCCCCCCCCCCGGCGGCCCTGCTTAAAGGTATTTATGCCCCTAACTCCCATTGATTTCAGTGGAAGTTAGGAGCCTAAGAGCCTTTGAAGGTGTGTGCCTCTGTGTTACTCCATACGCACCTGCAAAGGGTTAGCAATGGGAATTGGTCCTGAGTATTAGAGTGATGACCAACAAGAACTACTGAGTTACTACAAAATATATCAAAAGGTTACTCTTTATCTCACTGGAACCTGATATGAAACACGACAGTGAGCTATTACAGTGACTCCTGCTAGATCTTGCCTGTTAATAAGGAAGTTAATGCTGGCCACCACTGTAGTTGCGCCTTATCTTGTGATGACAACCTGCCTAGCTGCCCCGTGCCCTCCCCTTTACCCGAACAACTGATTTGCCATCACAGGGCTACTGAGAGGTTGCAATCACAGTACTGCATTATCCTCAGTAGACTCTAGGGACTGCGCTGTGTGAGGAGAGAGGGTCAGCTGGGTGGCCTAACAGGTTATATCTATATAATGAGTGACTCAGCCATGATTCTGTGTTTTCCACAAGGGGCTTCCTAGCGATGTATGCTAAGCTTTCAGGCCCATATGCTGAGGCGTTGTGCAGTCCTTCCTCAAGTAAAGCTCTTCCTTGCTCTTCTGTGGGTGTCTGATCGAGTAAGAACAGAGTGAAACCTAAGGTGTAGACTGTACAATTTAGCAGAGCCAGGGGCAGTGTGGAGCTAGCATCCCCAAGGGGGAACACCAACAGGTAGGAATGTTTTTCCTGGAGCCAATGGCCAGGCAGATCCATGCACCTGCTTCTGCAGCCTTTCGTGAGGTGCAACTTCCTATCCTCCATCCAGACAGCAACCCAGCACTGCTGGCTGGTGCCTGGGCATAGAGCTACAGGACCCCTGCCCATCACTACAACCTTACCCTTCACTGGGCATCCCCATGAGAACCAGACACCATCTGACCCTTAAGTTAGGGTCCTCAAGATTGGGCCCACTGAAAGCTTTGCCTGAGTAAGGACTTAAGGATTTGGCCCACAGAAGCCACAATGAAGTGACCGTTGTTTGTGTTGCTGGGACCGTCCTGTAGCGATAAAGCTTAGCATTGTTAGCACACGTGGTCCTGCAGCAGGGTAGTGAAATGCTTCGGCCAGGTTTTCCAGTGTGCTCCTGCCGCAGGGTTTCGCACATGCACGTTACACACGGCACTTCAGGGGAAAGGTTCCATGTTG
Source organism: Lepidochelys olivacea (assembly GCF_965140295.1). Taxonomy (NCBI): domain Eukaryota; kingdom Metazoa; phylum Chordata; order Testudines; family Cheloniidae; genus Lepidochelys; species Lepidochelys olivacea. The sequence continues at coordinate 16,984,126 of NC_140412.1, forward strand.
GTTTCTGCCCATCTATCATTGTGTCTATTTATTGACACTTCAAAGAGTTGCTGGTACCTCATGAAAATCATTTTATTTAGGAACCATTCTGCTTGTGTGTTAGATTTTTGGGGGGCCGGAGAGAGGGGGGCTTTTGTCTTTTCTCATTCTTCACAACCATGTGAAAGAATATGGGATCTTTTTTTCCTCAAGAGTTGACCTGCTCCTGCTGCTGCTTCCTGAAATCATAATCCATCACTTCTTCAGCTGGCGCAAGTTGTCTTTGTTCCACTCGAATCAATGAAGTGGCATCATTTTATCCTGGCTGGGGATCTGTCCTGTTAATGACTTCAGGTGACAAACTCACTGTGAGCTAGATCTTCACCTCGTGTAAATTGGCCTAGCTCCATCGAAGTAAATGGAGCTAGGCCTATTACACCAGCTAAAGAGGGGGCTCGGTATGTGTGGATGTTCTGTTCTTAGATTAATGGCTGTAGTGACATGAGGCCTGATTTCTGTAGCCATTTTGTGTACAGAACAGCTATTGATCTCAACAGATGTTCTGTGTTTGGTTCCATTACACACCCCAAATTAGAGACCAAGAGAAAATATCTGTCATAGGGAGAATCGATTTCAATTAGGGCATTTTCACAAGTTTTCCAGGCAGACTCAATGATTCTTGGAAGTACCTGCGTTGAACTTAAAGCTGTGCTTTACGTTACACAAGGCATGGTAATGGATTTGTCCCTTCTGTGTTGTGGTTGCAGGAAAAGCTCTGCGTCTGTTTCTAATACTATTTCATTGATCCATGACAGAATGAAATTGTCTGTTATTAGTTACAAGACAAATATCCTTGGTTTTTCAGAGGTTGTAGATGCTCAGCCCCTCGGAAAATCAGGCCCTTTGTGTCTAAAACTGGGCAACCAAACCTGAAGGCATCCAAAATTAGAGGCTGCTTTGGAAAACGTGGTTCAGAATGTATCCATTGACTGCAGCTAATGCAGTGCACTTCTGTACTCCTCGCCACCTTATTTCATCCCTCTGCATTGCAGTTCAGGCCTTAAAAGCTACCGTCTAGCCATAAGCTGATACAGTAACATAGAGCTAAACCTTTTCAGTGTTCAATCTAGGTGAATATTAGACACGTTACCGATTTTAGCGAGTTACAGTACTCTTTAGAAAAAGCAGAATGTGAAATAGAGTACAGAATGCTCTGAAAAAAAGGAAACAAACTAAATACTTTAATCTTAAGGGGACATTATTTAAAGGAAACAAACTAAGTCAGGGTAAGGGTTTGATTTAGCCAGTTTTGCATGTCTACGTATCACAATGTAAAGGGGCGAGGGGAAGGGGAATATCACTAACTACCCTACCATGTCTGTACTTAGTAGTTGAATTGCCTTAAAGTTGAACTTTCAACACTGGGCTGTGAGCCTTGATTTGACTTGGTATGCAGCACTGGAGAATTTTACTGTTTAAAAGGGGAAAGCAATGCATAGCCTGGAAACACAGGGTAAGGCTAGCACAGCCAAACCATGAAATATTAATGATATTCTTAAAGTCAAATTAGGGCTGCCTCTTAATATTGATTGTAATTAAATATGTGGCTAGGCAGGACATAACTGCTGGGCTCCTCTGAAGTCATAGAATCATAGAATCTCAGAGTTGGAAGGGACCTCAGGAGGTCATCTAGTCCAACCCCCTGCTCAAAGCAGGACCAATCCCCAGTTTTTGCCCCAGATCCCTAAATGGCCCCCTGAAGTCCACAGAGTTGACGTCTGGGGTCTTCTGTAACAGAGGTGAGAGGAGGCCGAGTTCTGCATTCAGGAGGTCTGGATAGTGCATTTTAATGTTTGTCGTCCATCACACCTCACAGATCTGACACAGCTCACTCCCCCCTTTGGAATAATCTGTGCAGAAAGTCCTCTGCATGGAGCAGCAGCTGGGTAGAGACTATGGGTGTACATAAACACTGCTTTTGCATGTCAGCACATGCCTGCACCCACTCAATTTAGCCTGTAATAATTTATCATTTCAGGTTTAGCATTACTGCTGACCAGTGGAAAATAGAGATATTTTAAAATATGTAGATCACCTATCAAAGTAAGACCGTGCCAGTTAGTTAGAATCAGGACACTGCATAGCATTAAAATCACAGTGTAACAAGTGTATAATTTCTAAATAAAGCAGGGCCATTTACTTTGACTAGCAAGGGGCTAAGAAGTGTGTGGAGGGGGGGACCTTGCTCAGTCTTTACCCAGGCAAACCACCAAATCAGTGGGAATTAGCCTGAGCAAAGACTGAGGAAAAACTAGGAAAGGATCTCTAGAATTGGCCAAAAGTTGTAATACTATATTTTACAGTCTACAAATATCACCCTTTCCTTACAGGATACTGTGGACAGTAAATAGGAGGTAGTGGCATAATAATGAAAGAGGAAGTACTATCTCCTGTTGTCCAAACCAGAAAAGCAGGTTAGTTTCTAAATATTTTTTTTGCATACTCAGCAGAGAAGCACCCAAACGCTGAGTCTTCTGTATGGACCAAACGAAGATCCCAGACCCATTCAGGCCCAAACTTTTTGGGAAAGTCCAGTTTCAAACTTCGCATCCTGAAGCCATCTGTACTGCTAAGTGTAACTACAAAGTAATCTTCAGGGACACTTAACCACTCTGCACTTGTTGTGTATTATCAAATATGTCCATTATGGCCCCGCCCCATCTGGTGTAAATCGGCATATCTCTTTTCAACTTAATGGAGCTGCACCAGTTTACATGACCTGTGCTGGCCCTGTGAATCAAAAATTTCAAAACCTTCCTCCAAAACTGTGCCCACCAGAATCACATGTGAATCCCAGGTTTGTGTGTGCAGACTGGCCTTTGCGTATGCAAGTCGGGGAGTTCGCTGTCTATAGGATACTGTGTGTACATTTCCTGATTGTGCATTCAAATGTGTATGTGGTGGGGGGCAGGGGGGTTGCATGTTCACATAAAATTGAAGAAATTTGGAAATCTGGTTCTGAAAATTTGAGAGTCTGCAGATTTAGCCCCACGTGCCTTTTCTTAATGTAACTAGCCACAAGGGCACAGTTCCTCAAAGGTAACGAGGCTCCAAATGGAAGTTAGGAGCCTCAGTGCCTTTGAGGATCTGGGCCTAGGTTCTAATCATGTGACTATAATGGAGTAGGGTTAATAGTTGTCATTTGTACATTTACCACAGAAGTGACATGATATTTGTGCTCTGTTGAAATAAAGGACAGTAGCCAGGATTACTAGCCTGCATTAAAGCCGTACTTAAAAAGCCATGGGCTGCTTTGTAGAGTAGGCTCACCACAGAGAGAGGCGTTGCTCAGTATTTGGCTTGACAGTGGCATCTGGAGCAGCATTAATGTTCGTAGCAGGAGTGAAGTGGATTTACACCATTCTTCTGCTAGCACCTGGAGATGGTTTTACGGCTAGCAATTACAGCTGGGTCAGGCCTCCTTTGAGTCTGGGCTGACACTGACTCTTTGTTTACATTATTAACCTTAAATAGGATTAAATGTCTGAATCCATGCTTTGCTAACGTTTAATGCCTACTAGGGACCAAGCATCTCTTTCGAGGCTTAACCATGCTTCTTGCAATATGACTTTCACTGTATTCATCTTCCATAATTGGTGAGCATTTCGGGCTTTATCCCGTTCTCCCTAAAGTCAGTGGTTAACCTCTCTTTCAATGGGAGCAGGGGAAGGTCCTGGTTGTACGGTACAAACTGCTAATCTCTTTATTTATGGATTCAGTCTCTCAGCATGATTCCTCCTGAAATGGGCACATTTTTGTTAGCTATGTTTTTAAGCTGATTCTCTCTAACAAGTAAAATACATACATCATTTCTGGAAAAGGTAATCTCTGTTTACATTGTGCAGCTATCCTTGCAGCTTTATTGTCATCTAGACTCCTTTTCCCTCGATAAAAATTTAAAGTGTTTCATTATTGCAGGTGCACATGCCATGAAAAATTGTGTTGTTTTATTGAACTCAGTTTCATGGTCCATTTTATGGAGCTTGTTCCTTTAAGAAAAATCTAATTATAAGTTTAAATAATGACTATTGGCTTTTCTTAGGCTTGATCCTATAGTGGTTTAGTATGTATAGATCCCATAGAAATTAATAAGACTTTAGCATGTGGAAGGACACCAGATCTGTCCCTAAAATGACTTTGCGTTATGTTTGCTCTGCTTTTGTCTGTATCTTTGCTGCATTGTTTAAGGTTCTAGGAGGAAATAGCTGAAAGGTTTTATGGCTGCAAATTGTGGCCCAGGATCCTGCATGCTAATTCACACTTGCGTGGAATCCTACTGACTTCAGATGGGCTTCATGTGAGCATAAGGGGCACGTGGATCAGAATGGGGAGGGCTGTTCAGAAAATGCAGATTAAGGAGCAAATTCAGCTCCCTTATGACTCCGTGGATTACAGTGGAAACTAACACCAGGACTGAATTTGTCCCTGTAACTGCAAAATATGTGTTGAAGAGCCAGATCTTGCATCGTTAGACACCACAAACTCCCATTGAGTTAGCTTGGCATTTCAGGTGCAGGAGGAATGCAGGCCTAGATTTTCCAAAGTAACTTGTGAGTTTGGAGTTGTCTTGATTTTTGGGTGCCCATTTTAACACCCCTTTGAAGGGCTTGATTTTGAGTGGACCAGCGTTCTGCCGTTCTGAAAATCAGGCCACTTTGGGGTGTCTTATGTTGGGCACCCCAAAAATTGAAGCCCTGCACAATCACAAGTCACTTTTGAAAATTTAGGCTGCAGGATCTGATCCTTAAACAAGCAGCTTTGTAAGCATTTCTAGTGTAGCTACGTGAGGCAAAACAGTGGAAGTGGGATCCAATTTTCATTCTTAAGAACATGCTAAGATGTAAGGTTACATAGCCAACTGCATTTTCTTTTGTAGTTTAGGGCATATGATTATTATTAGTATTTGTGCCTTGCTCTCTGAAATTTTCTCCAGGCTACAAAGATGCTTTTCAGATTCTGGCTGACAAGAGAACACAACTTTTATACAAGTGGCCTTTAGTGCTCTTTATAATATTATTTATTGTAATTTTTAAACTGTATGTGTAATTTATATTCTGGCACTGTCTGATATTTGAACAACTTTAATATGTTTATTTCAATATATTATGCAAACAATACTTCTTATCTGATTTTTTATGTTCTGTCTTTAAAAACTTGCACCACTTATTAATAAATAGAAATTTCAATTATGTGGAGGAATTTCATTTATTTTAAAATATCTGTGTTAGAATCAGGCAAGTCTGAGGAACACAGGGTCTAATTCTGCCCCCAGCTGAAGTCAAAGTTCCCTTCGACTTCATCGGTGCAGGATTGATCCAGAGCCCTTTCCTTGCTCCTGCAAGTAATCCCATTGAGATCTGGGTGGTGGGATTGGCCCGAATATCTGTATCCTCTTTTGGTTCAATTGCAATATGAGTTACTCCCAGATATTTAATAGGAAAAGAAGTGTATTAAGAATAGAAAACCAGAAATTCAAAACAGCTGCTAGCCTATTAAAATATAGCCAAGTTACATGTAAAATATAATATTCACAATGTAAACGTTATGGGCACGTCTTCACATCAAAAAAATCACCCAAAATGCGGCAGCGAGTCTTAGAGCCCAGGTCAACTGACTTGGGCTCATGCTGCCGGGCTAAAAATAGCAGTGTAGATGTTTGGGGTCAGGCTGGAGCCCAGGTTCCAAGACCCTCCCCCCTCGATGGATTTCAGAGTCAGGCTCCAGCCTCAGCCCAAAAGTTCTATTTTTAGCCCTCCTGGGAGAGCCCATCAGTTGACCTGGGCCTTGAGGCCTCACATAAAACTGCTCTGAATCTGCTTACATGGAATAAATATATCTACTGGTTAAAACATGGGGCCGGGAGTCAAGGTTCCTGGGTTCTCTTCCCAGTTCTACTGCTGACTTGGTCTGTGGTCCTGGGCAGATCAGTTCATTTCTCTATGCTTCAGTTTCCTCATTTGTAAAATTGGTGTCATGCTACTTACCTATCTCACAGGGATGTTGTGGGGCTTTATTAATAATTGATGTTTTGACATCCTTAAAGGAAAGGTGATATAGATGTGCAAAGCGTTGTTATTGCTAACTTACCCAAAGCGCTGTCTGTGAACAGATTCATGTGGTAGTTTTCACTGGGCTAAAGCTTTGTCATGCATTTTTAAAAGTTTCATTTTAATTCATAGAATCATAGAATATCAGGGTTGGAAGGGACCTCAGGAGGTGATCTAGTCCAACCCCCTGCTCAAAGCAGGACCAATCCCCAATTAAATCATCCCAGCCAGGGCTTTGTCAAGCCTGACCTTAAAAACTTCTAAGGAAGGAGATTCTACCACCTCCCTAGGTAACGCATTCCAGTGTTTCACCACCCTCCTAGTGAAAAAGTTTTTCCTAATATCCAACCTAAACCTCCCCACTGCAACTTGAGACCATTACTCCTTGTCCTGTCCTCTTCTACCACTGAGAATAGTCTAGAACCATCCTCTCTGGAACCACCTCTCAGGTAGTTGAAAGCAGCTATCAAATCCCTCCTCATTCTTCTCTTCTGCAGACTAAACAATCCCAGTTCCCCCAGCCTCTCCTCATAAGTCATGTGTTCCAGACCCCTAATAATTTTTGTTGCCCTTCGCTGGACCCTCTCCAATTTATCCACATCCGTCTTGTAGTGTGGGGCCCAAAACTGGACACAGTACTCCAGATGAGGCCTCACCAATGTCGAATAGAGGGGGACGATCACGTCCCTCGATCTGCTCGCTATGCCCCTACTTATACATCCCAAAATGCCATTGGCCTTCTTGGCAACAAGGGCACACTGCTGACTCATATCCAGCTTCTCGTCCACTGTCACCCCTAGGTCCTTTTCCGCAGAACTGCTGCCTAGCCTTTCGGTCCCTAGTCTGTAGCTGTGCATTGGGTTCTTCCGTCCTAAGTGCAGGACCCTGCACTTATCCTTATTGAACCTCATCAGATTTCTTTTGGCCCAATCCTCCAATTTGTCTAGGTCCCTCTGTATCCTATCCCTGCCCTCCAGCATATCTACCACTCCTCCCAGTTTAGTATCATCCACAAATTTGCTGAGAGTGCAATCCACACCAGCCTCCAGATCATTTATGAAGATATTGAACAAAACCGGCCCCAGGACCGACCCCTGGGGCACTCCACTTGACACCGGCTGCCAACTAGACATGGAGCCATTGATCACTACCCGTTGAGCCCGACAATCTAGCCAACTTTCTACCCACCTTATAGTGCATTCATCCAGCCCATACTTCTTTAACTTGCTGACAAGAATACTGTGGGAGACCGTGTCAAAAGCTTTGCTAAAGTCAAGAAACAATACATCCACTGCTTTCCCTTCATCCACAGAACCAGTAATCTCATCATAGAAGGAGATTAGATTAGTCAGGCATGACCTTCCCTTGGTGAATCCATGCTGACTGGTCCTGATCACTTTCCTCTCATGTAAGTGCTTCAGGATTGATTCTTTGAGGACCTGCTCCATGATTTTTCCGGGGACTGAGGTGAGGCTGACTGGCCTGTAGTTCCCAGGATCCTCCTTCTTCCCTTTTTTAAAGATTGGCACTACATTAGCCTTTTTCCAGTCATCCGGGACTTCCCCCGTTCGCCACGAGTTTTCAAAGATAATGGCCAATGGCTCTGCAATCACAGCCGCCAATTCCTTTAGCACTCTCGGATGCAACTCGTCCGGCCCCATGGACTTGTGCACGTCCAGCTTTTCTAAACAGTCCCTAACCACCTCTTTCTCCACAGAGGGCTGGCCATCTATTCCCCATGTTGTGATGCCCAGTGCAGCAGTCTGGGAGCTGACCTTGTTAGTGAAGACAGAGGCAAAAAAAGCACTGAGTACATTAGCTTTTTCCACATCCTCTGTCACTAGGTTGCCTCCGTCATTCATTAAGGGGCCCACACTTTCCTTGGCTTTCTTCTTGTTGCCAACATACCTGAAGAAACCCTTCTTGTTACTCTTGACATCTCTCGCTAGCTGCAGCTCCAGGTGCAATTTGGCCCTCCTGATTTCATTCCTATATGCCTGAGTAATATTTTTATACTCTTCCCTGGTCATATGTCCAACCTTCCACTTCTTGTAAGCTTCTTTTTTATGTTTAAGATCCACTAGGATTTCACAGTTAAGCCAAGCTGGTCGCCTGCCATATTTACTATTCTTTCGACACATCGGGATGGTTTGTCCCTGTAACCTCAACAGGGATTCCTTGAAATACAGCCAGCTCTCCTGGACTCCTTTCCCCTTCATGTTAGTCCCCCAGGGGATCCTACCCGTCCGTAGGTCATTAATTTAATGATCATTAAAATGAAACCAAACCCATTATCATTGTTTGGTTTGGTTTCATTTTAATGATCATTGTTTGGTTTATTTTCACATAAACAGCTGATTTGGAAGCCGCTTCACATTGCTAGGTAAATTACAGTCTGTTCACTAGTGGTTGTGGAAACTTCCACGTGTGTTTCATATCATTCCAGTGGAATTTCCTGAGAGAGAATGGAGATGGGCATGACTTTTAGACGCTTGATTTCTGGAGGTTTGTCTACATGCGGGAAAAGCCTGGAATAGCTAACGGAGAATAGCTATTGCTGAATGCCTGCTCCACACTAGCTCCCTGTGCGGACACACTTATGCTGAACTAAGAGTGCCTTTGTGCAGTGCAGATTAATGTGGAATAGCTATTGTGCTGTACGTTCACAACCTAGCTATTTCACACTTATTTCCCTGTGTAGACAAGCCCTGAGTAAAAAAAAAAAAGTGACTAGAGTGAAATGTACCTTGACAAAGGATCAGTGTTTTCTAAATATCTGTCCAGTGCTGAAATTTCAGACACATACAACTGAAGGAGGTTGAATTACTAATGTTTTAACAAGGCTCACAGGGAGCACACTAAATACGACTCTGCTGAAAAACTGAACACTACTGGCATCTGACCCTGTTTGAGAAAATGGAGTACACTAAGCAAATGAGGGAACCAGAAGAAAGCCCATCTGACTGCAGCCACATGATTAGCACCAAGCAACCTACTCTGCTCAACAGTTGAAATGCAGTGTGAAAAGCTACTGCAAATGTTTGCTGAAAACCAGATCATGCAAAATATGGTCGCCCTTATTCTGATCTCACTCAAACACCAGTGTAAATCAGGAGTAACTCAACAGCTCAATGGAGCTACCTTGGTGTGAAATCAATTTAAGGGCCCCATTCCAATCTCACTTACTGCCAAATTTCAATAAATACCTATAGGATGAGCAATATTTTTAATGAAACAGCAAGTTACTTCTGAATTTTGAGTTGCATTTGTTTGGATTAAGAATTTTATTGCTTTAAAGATTTCATGCAGCACAAATACTTTCTATTGCCTGACTTACTTTCATGCCAAGAACAGTACAGTATCAAATGCATCAAACTGTTCTCATAGAATGTCTTAACATTAGTTTGACTTGCTTAGCAACCAGAATAGCACAGGGCCCAGTCTGAAGCAAACAGAGAGATACCCAGCAGGATTCTACTGCAAAGACTTGCAGACAGCAGCAGGGATGACATTTAGATGGACATTGCACAGCCACGTAGGTGAGCCATTCATCCATTGTTCACAGGCACTGAAATGTGTCGCACGGGATCTTTTCCCTGGCCATCACCCAGATACAGAAGCTTGCCAAGTAAGTGAATTTTGCTGCACATGCCAAATTTATCTCTACTGTAACGCCAGTGCAGTTATCGGAGTTATACCAGGGATTAATTTGGCCTGAGTAGTTTAATCATAGACTCAGAGAAATGGTGGGCTGGATGAGACCTCAACACAAGTTAAGAAACAAAGAAATGTGGGCCAGGGTAGGAAGATGTTGTAATCATCCTCAAATAAGCACTCATACATAGATAGCATCCTACATCAGCAGCATTAATGAGCATTTTTGTTCTGACTCCATCCAGCTGCACACAGCCTCCCTCCTCGCCAGATTATTCATGATTTATGCAGGACTGATGTCAAGAGGGCATGTGAAGTTGTCCTAGGTCTGGATCTAGCAGAAGGACTCCTAGGAGCATGAATAACTTGAGCAGCTGCTTCCATGTCACACAAGCAGCAGCAGCAGAAGGGCTGATTCTTTGTCCAGCGCTGGTCCCCCCATATGTCTTTCTCAATCTTCCTCTCAGGATCCTTTCCTGGCCAGTTTGATCTCCAGGTGCCATTTGTTCTCACTCTTATGGGTATTTACAACTAGATTGGATAAATTACCAAACATGTACTGTTGGAACAATGCTGCACTGGAAGGAAAGCTCAATTGCCAGGACTTCTCCCTTTAGAATGGATGTCGCTGATTCTATGAATTTTCAGTCCCCTGATCTAATCACTAGCTAACTTCTCTTAGAACCCATAAGGAGGCAAACATTTGAGATTAATCTAACTACCCACTTGGTATCATACATGTTCATACAGATATAATAGAAAATGTATATACAATGCTACAGTGCTCGGAACAATAGAGCACTCAACTGAAGAAGAATTTTAAAAAAACTTAGAAACAAAGGGCCAAATTAATACCTGGATATGAGAGATAAATTAGTCTTGGGCTTCTGCATACCCCTGAATTTGCACTGACACTTTACAGGTTGGAAAACGTATCTATGCAGCAGATGCAATGGAAAATATGAGCAATGTGATTTTCCTGAGCAATTTTTATATTACTGATAAATATGGATGTGGCACATCCCAGTATATATATACTAATGCTTGCAAGGGCCAATGAGACCTTCTAAACGTGATGTCCTACAGACATTCCTATACAGCATACTGACCGTCTTATCAAATATGACCCACCCATCCAAGTAGCTTTTTGTATGGCCCGGCAGAACCCAATGTTTGGTTGTTGCAATGCTCCCTTGATGAGAAGCTAGCATAAGTCTTCTTCAGGGATATTATCAGAACATCTCTGCCTCTTATCCCCCTCAAGTGAATGTACCTCCCATCTTCCATGGCTAAGGCAGTTGGAGTCTCAAGCTCATGTTGTCCCATAAGCTGGTACAGACAAACTGACCTGTTAAGGTAAGTGGCTCAGAGGACTGTTGGTCAAAAATCTTTCTGAGAAGCAAACTCCATGTTTTCCATGTTGAGGTGAGTTTCTGCCAACAAGGGTGGCAGAAATGACTGACATACTGTTCTTCCCTCATTGTACAATCCATTGCTAATAGTGAAAACTTTGGGCTCCTTTTAGGTGAAGATTACAAGCTCCTTGTCAGCTGAGATATGGGTAATATATTTAGCACTTCCATGCTTTAAAGCACTGCCAAATTCTGTTTGTTGAAAGGAATTGTTTTTTGGTATCCAGTCACATTTTTTATCCAGGGCATTTTAGCCTACGAAGACTTTGAAAAATGCTTTTGCGACAATTCCCTGATGTTTTAAAGTAAGAGATCTGGGACAAATGGAAATTATCCATCTGATTTATTAAAATTGCAAACAGAAAATCAGGGGCATTTCCTATCATAGAGCCTGTTCCAAAGCCCACTGAAATCAGTTGAAAGATTCCCATTGCCTTCAATGGGCTTTGGATTGGGCCCGTAGTGGCATTCTAATGACTGATGTTCTGAGGCAGAAGAACCCTTACAGAAGCCTCCAGGGGTACTCAATGTATTGGCCTTGGGGTTCAGAAGGGCTGAGCCCTAGATACTCCAAACCTAATGCTTCAATTTAGTAAAGAGTGCCTGTTGCCTTTCAAAAATGGGGCGGGGGGAACTCCAAGCCCCACTGAACTCAATGGCCAGGCTCCTATTGTCTACAAGGGGTTCAGGATTTCACACATGAAATTCTCATTATAATCCAGCTAGCTGAAGGGTGGCATATTTAAAAAATACACAGTTGTGGCAGGGGAAAACAAATAACCTTCAGAGATGCTCTCCCTTGAACCTGGATTAGCAGAGCATGTCATGAAGTGGCCAGCAAGTCCCTTTTGGACCTTGGTTCCGGTAGTTCCTTGGAACAGAGGGATTTGTGGGTTAGGCCAGCTGTAGCATATCAGAACCTGCCGAATTGCCCTAACCAGAAAACAGCCCTGTCCTAAGATAATTTGATTAGAATTCAGTGTATCCTCTTGGGTGAAAGTATTGCTGGTCTGACAATTGATTCCTACTTAGGGGTGTTATATGATTTTAAAGGCACTGACTCCATGCTCATATATCCAATACACAAGTCAGTGAATATATGGCAGAATCTGGGCAAAATCTATCATTTGCGGCCCTTGCCATTCCTCTCTTGGTAAGCAAACAAAGAAATGATGATTGTTTTGTTCCTCATTAGGCAGAAATAAGCCTAAAGACTATACCCCTGAGAAAGCACCGCACAATTCACCGGGATAGTGTTTTGAGTGAGAAGTCACCATTGTCCCTAATAATGATTCCTGTGTCAAAGCTGTCGCAGAACAATACCATGTTGCAATGATTAGCCGAGCATCACTCCACAGCAGGGCAGAGTTAAAATTGCAAAGTTCAAAGATGAAATGCTGTATGATGTAAATCCTGCTGAAAGTCAAATTATCTTCACTTCCAAACATCAAACAATTTGGAATTGCTCCCAGAAAACACATTTTCTCAGGTATGGCTGATATTGCCTGTCATTATACTGGACACTTTCATCCCAGTCTGGTTGATGCGATATTGAGCCAGGGTCAATGGCAATAAAAACTGTGTATGGCTAAGGCAGATCCTTTCAACAAAAGGTGTTTCCAAGTTACTCAGGCTGCTGCATTCAATCACAATTCACAAAAGCTGTCTTTTATTATGGAAGTGACTGCCACACAGAGCTGGTTGGCACATTGTTGCCAAAATGAGATTTCACCCAAATGTGCTGCTTTGCTGGGGCTTGTAATGTCTGAGAGAGCGAGACTCATAACAAACTCTATAACCCTGGAATGTGGGAGATCCAGATTCAACTCTGCTGTACCTGACTCAGAGCAGAGTTTTTCATCCAAAATCACCCTGAACCAGGCAGAGCAGGGATTTAAATCTGGGTCTTCCAATTCCCAGGCTAGTAATCTAACCACAAGGAGGACAGACAGATGGACGGGGGCGGCGGAGGGGGGAGCATGTGCGCACACACAGAGCCCTGCTTATTCAGCACCCATAGCTCCTCTGGGAAAAGATCACTTCCCTGATGTTTTGTGTTAACATGATAGCCAGTAACAAATGCACAAGGTGGGGGTTGAAATAGTGCCCTAGGTCTGAACACCTGTGGACCTTAGTGAAGTTAGTATACAAGTCCAGATTGAATTGGAGCCCGGCAACTGTCCCCTAGCTCTGTAACTGGCCTTGCCAAATGCAATGTCTGAATATCTCCAAACTTTGGATCTGGATACAGATTTACATCCAAACTTTATAGGCTGAGCCCATCTCTAATAGATATTTCCTATTACAATGACAGGTTTCAGAGTAACAGCCGTGTTAGTCTGTATTCGCAAAAAGAAAAGGAGTACTTGTGGCACCTTAGAGACTAACCAATTTATTTGAGCATGAGCTTTCGTGAGCTACAGCTCACTTCATCGGATGCATACTGTGGAAAGTGTAGAAGATCTTTTTATACACACAAAGCATGAAAAAATACCTCCCCCCACCCCACTCTCCTGCTGGTAATAGCTTATCTAAAGTGACCACTCTCCTTACAATGTTTATGATAATCAAGGTGGGCCATTTCCAGCACAAATCCAGGGTTTAACAAGAACGTCTGGGGGGGGGGGTAGGAAAAAACATTTCCCCTTGTTTTTTCCTATCCCCTCCTCCCCTCCGCCCCCCAGACATTCTTATTAAACCCTGGATTTGTGCTGGAAATGGCCCACCTTGATTATCATACACATTGTAAGGAGAGTGGTCACTTTAGATAAGCTATTACCAGCAGGAGAGTGGGGTGGGGGGAGGTATTTTTTCATGCTTTGTGTGTATAAAAAGATCTTCTACACTTTCCACAGTATGCATCCGATGAAGTGAGCTGTAGCTCACGAAAGCTCATGCTCAAATAAATTGGTTAGTCTCTAAGGTGCCACAAGTCCTCCTTTTCTTTTATTTCCTATTGTGACTGATGAGACAACCAGCCAACCTCAGATGTATTCGCTATGGGGTGGGCAGACATAGCGCTGAATAGATTGATCTTTCTACAGGTGTGCTTAGATGCACACATGCAGAAGAATTCCAACAAAACTGGCAAAGAGCACTGGGCACAGTGAACCAGGAGTGCCTGAAGAGCGGACAGTCCCATTTGGCGCAACTGTTTTTCCTCCAATCCAGCAAAGCATGGCTTTTTGACTTTCCCAAATGTCATACATTAGCAGGTCAAAGTGTTATGCCCAGTGCCAGTATTTTGCTGCATTAATTGGGTAACATCGTAGCATTCCTCCAGCTCACATCATTGGGATACACTATGAGGACAAAGTAATCAAAAAGAGAGATTTGCTGCAAATGGTAAATAAATGCCTTCATGACCTTGTGCAGGTCTCTTAGGGCCTGATCTAAAGCCCAGGGAAGTCAAAGTCTTTGCATGGACTTCAGTGAGTTTGGATCAATCCCTGTACATTCTGATTTCCAAATATAGCCTATAATGTTGGGTGTCTTAAGTTTTGGGTGAGACCTCTGAAAATCAGGACTTAGGTTGGGCACCCCAAAAAAGAAGGCATTCAAAATCACAGGCCACTTTTGGAACTTTGGATCTTAAACTCGCTGGGTGAAATCCTGGCACCATAGAAGTGGATGACAAAACTCTTGTTAACTTCAATAGAGCCAGGATCTAACTTGCTACTCATTATTTTCCTCTTCTGTATAATGGGGGTGTCATAAATATAAAGGGAAGGGTAAACCCCTTTGAAATCCCTCCTGGCCAGGGGAAAGCTCCTCTCACCTGTAAAGGGTTAAGAAGCTAAAGGTAACCTCGCTGGCACCTGACCAAAATGACCAATGAGGAGACAAGATACTTTCAAAAGCTGGGAGGAGGGAGAGAAACAAAGGGTCTGTGTCTGTCTATATGCTGGTCTTTACCGGGGATAGACCAGGAATGGAGTCTTAGAACTTTTAGTAAGTAATCTAGCTAGGTATGTGTTAGATTATGATTTCTTTAAATGGCTGAGAAAAGAATTGTGCTGAATAGAATAACTATTTCTGTCTGTGTATCTTTTTTGTAACTTAAGGTTTTGCCTAGAGGGGTTCTCTATGTTTTTGAATCTAATTACCCTGTAAGATATCTACCATCCTGATTTTACAGAGGGGATTTCTTTATTTCTATTTACTTTTATTTTTTTATTAAAAGTCTTCTTGTAAAAAAACTGAATGCTTTTTCATTGTTCTCAGATCCAAGGGTTTGGGTCTGTGGTCACCTATGCAAATTGGTGAGGCTTTTATTCCAACATTTCCCAGGAAAGGGGGGGTGCAAGTGTTGGGAGGATTGTTCATTGTTCTTAAGATCCAAGGGTCTGGGTCTGTAGTCACCTAGGCAAATTGGTGAGGCTTTTTACCAAACCTTGTCCAGGAAGTGGGGTGCAAGGTTTTGGGAAGTATTTTGGGGGGAAGGACGCGTCCAAACAGCTCTTCCCCAGTAACCAGTATTAGTTTGGTGGTGGTAGCGGCCAGTCCAAGGACAACGGGTGGAATATTTTGTACCTTGGGGAAGTTTTGACCTAAGCTGGTAAAGATAAGCTTAGGAGGTTTTTCATGCAGGTCCCCACATCTGTACCCTAGAGTTCAGAGTGGGGGAGGAACCTTGACAGGGGGTCATGATACTTCCCCACTGCACAGGGCTGCTTTGTGGCTTAATTCATTAATGCCTGTAGAGCACCTTGAGTTCCATGGACTGAGGTGGTTATGGAACCTTTCTTTGAGCTTCTTATTTCCTCCTATGATGCTTTGGATGCAGTGGGTAGAGTAGTGACACATCACTCAGTGTCATCATTATTACTTCATGTCACCACTATAGTCTCATCTAGTTGACTGTAGTTGAGCTGTATTTCAGCTTTCCTACACCACTCTCTTCAGACCTATCCATAGTATCCATTGTCCAGAATGACTAACCGGTAGCATCAAAAATGGCCTAATTACATTGGAAGGCTCTGTCCCTTTAAAGGGGAAAAACATCCTTTCAGTTCTATTTCTCAGTGTAAGTAATTACTGCCCAAAGTGGTTTCACATCCTGACCTGGACTGCTGCAAAGTCATTCCATTTAGGGATTCAGTTCAGGACATACCACAGGCACTTTGCTTGTACATGATCCTATTTCATTTAGCCTAGTTGCCTTTGGGATTATAATACCATTTTCACAAGATTTTTTTAAGGCAATTTTATCAAGCCTGTCCACTCGCAGACTATTATCTTTCACTAAGATTTTATTAAAACAGTGTGATAACCTCCTGTCTATTTAAACTCTCTGAAGTTAATCGTCATATCAGGAGAAGCCAGGTAAGTCAGTATTAAAAGGTTACTAGATATTCACATTGTGAATAGTTTTAAATGGTGCTGCTATGGAGAGGTACCTAAAAGAATCTTTTTCAATCTGTGCAGTTAATAATCATTGAGGCTGAAGAATGAAGAGTGTTAGGAGAGAGTTTTTATAACATATGATTTCTTAAATTCAGACTTATTGTAGAAAGTGTAAACTTTTGATCTAATACAAATCAGGTGATGATAGAAATTCAGTCAAGAACAAACTTCTTTTTTCGTATTAGCCAGAGAAGATTTATTTAAACCTGTTTTTCAAAGTTTGTTTTAAACCTGAAAGGGTGACCTTTAAATCTTGGAACTGAACAGAGATAGAGAAATTAGTATGCAAGGTCTTTCCCTTTTCTCTCCTTCAGCCTCTTAACTTCTGTTCTGCTCTGTTTAGCACTATAGATAAGGGGAGAAAACAGTTGATATCTGATTGGACTCCTTTTGTGTTGGAAAAAAGAGAACATTTCAACCTGCAGGGTTACTTGTCACATTAAAGTGGGTGAAAATGAAGCATAGCTAATAAGTTAGTTACCTTGAGATCTTTGTTTGGTGAGACTAATGAAGAGGTACTTAGTCCTGAATCTCTAGGGTCACATAAGTGTAACCCAAACTGCTGAGGTTGTTATCCACACCAAAACCATTTTTGCTGTATCTGGGTTTTAGAAACATTGGATGGGATTAAAAGCTTACATGTTATTTAAGTGCGTCGGTTACCTGGTTCAAGCTATGAAAACACAATAAAATTTAATTTGAAATAAATAATTAGCTGAATTATCATATCAGGTTGATTGGTGTCAGTATTTGTGGCTAGGAGCTTGACTGTCAACCTACACGTGAGAAATATTAGGGAGGAAAATGGTCACTGGAACAAAGCTTGCAGGGTCTATCTGTGTGTTTTATGTCATGCCCATCTCTTTAGTACTGAGTGTCTTATCAATCTAAAAGACATTGTCAAATGACGATCATTGGCAATTTTTAGTTTTGACAGTGAAAAAGTTGTATATTTTTAGCCCGATTGTGCATTTCACTCATTGCAAAGCTTACATTGGTATCAATAAAAATGGAAAGATACCATTAAAAATTATAACAAGGATGTTTCCATTATAGTTAAATGAGCTGGGCATTTGTCTTCTACAGCTAAATCCTTCATTCTTTCCTGAGGCAAAACTTGTACCAACATAAAGTCAGTTCATGATCAAACCTTTAGTAATGTATATTAATCCTACTTCAAAGCTGCTTTCACTTCTTTGATGTGGTTACATCTCTCTTCCCCAGCAGTATTTCAAGATTTATTTTATGAGAATTTATCTTTCCATATCTTGTTTTCATCATGCTACAATAGCTATGGTATAATATCAGGTGGGAGTTTCTAATGCAGAATGACAATGTTTGATTTAAAAATCTGAATATTCTAATACACTGGATAGAGTTAAACAGAAGTACTCAGACCATTCTATAGGGAGCATTTAGGGACAGATGTAGGTATCTCTCCAGAGCCACAGTATTTTAGCATTCAAATCATTGTACTTCATTCTTGTTCTGTTATATTGGCTACTTTTCCCATTCCCTTTTACATCTCTCTCCTAATTTTTCCAGTATGGCAATTTTTATGTTCCTCTATCTCCCACCTCTGCTTTGCCCACTGCAAGCTTTGCTTTCTCCAGTCTCTGTTATATCATGCAATATTGCACACATTGTAGGTCTCTCTCTCCCTCCCTCCCTTCCTCCCCTGTTCTGCTGCACTGTTGAGCTCTCTATCAGTTTTAAACAAACTGTCAAAGAATCTGAAACTTGGCTAGGAAAGTACCTGGATACATGATGAACTCCCCTTTTTATCTGGGAACATTTGTTGAACCAAAAGAATGAATGACAGCTATGCTGGCAAACCTTGTCATTCTGAGAAATGCAATTACAAACATCAATAATTTCTGTGATTCTTTTATCCTCCCAAAATAACAAATTGAGGTGTAGGCCAGTGGTTCTCAACCAGGGGTCAGGGGTCCCCTGAGGGGCCGGGAGCAGGTTTCAGAGAGGTTTCAAAATAAATCAGAGAGCAGGGTCAGCATTAGACTTACTGGAACCCAGGGCTGACAGCCGAATCCTGAGCCCCGTTACCCGGGACTGAAGCCATAGCTGGAGCAATTTAGCTTTGCGGGGGCCCCCTGTGGCATGGGGCCCTGGCCAATTGCTCTGCTTGCTACCCCCTAATGCTGGCCCCGGCTTTTGATCTACTGAAAAACGGTTGTTGTGGTGCAGGTGGGGAGGGCGGGGGCTCAGAGAGAAAAATGCTGAGAACCCCTGGTGTAGGCTAATTACTCAGCAAAACTCTGAGGCCTCAATTCAACAAAGCACTTACAGACATGCTTAAAAGTTTTGCTGAATTGGACCCTATACAGTGGTGGAGTTGAAACTGGGTCAACGGGGCCCATGCCCAGGGGCCCCGGCCAACTGGGCGCCCCCTAGAAAATATCCGCCACCAGTGGCGGAAGCCTGGATCCTCACCCCTACTCTGCAGTGGCAGCACTGGGCAGGGGAAGCCCCCATCAGCAGCCCCCACAAGGGCCACTGATCCCATCTGCGGCAGAAGCTGCGGGGTGGCAGGGCAAGGCCCTGCGCCCAACCCGCTCTCCAGTAGAAGCACCAGGCAGGCAAGGCGGGAGAAGCCCTAGTGCCCCAACCCTGGTTCCCCTCAGAAGCACGGGGGGTGACAATGGAAGCCCCAGCACCTGGACCCCCGCTGCAGCCCCAGGACTGGAGGAGCTCTCATTCCCTGCTGCGGCTCTGGGGCAGTCGTGCAGTGAGAGAGCTTCTCTGGTCTTGGGGCCCCAGTGGGGGTGCAGAAAGGAGCAAAAGGGATTGCAAGGCTGCAGTGGGCAGGAAGGAGGGGACCCTAGGTGAAATGGGCTGGGCCCTGAGGAAGGGGCAGAAAGGGACCCCCCACTTGCTCTGGCCTAGGGCCCCAGGAAACCTTAATCTGCCTCTGACCCTATATATCTAAATAACTGTAGGACAAAAAAAAACGGTTATCATTGAGGTCAATAGTCAGATGTGCATTGTTTCTAATAAGAGCAGGACTGGACCTGAAATTTCATAAATTTATAGATTTTTAAAGCCGGAAGGAAATCATTAGACTCCTCTCAGCTGACCTGCTGTATAAGACAGGTCATCGCGTGTGGCTGAGCTACCGTATGTCTTTTAGACAGACATCCAAACTTGATTTGAGGTGGTACAGACTTCACCACATCCTTTGGTATGCTGTTCAATGGTCAGTTCCTCTCACCGTTAAAAATATATTCCTTATTTCCAGTCTGAATTTGTTTAGCTTCACCTTCCAGCCATTGGATTTTGTTATGTTGCTGTCTGCTAGATTAAAGAGTAGATCTGGTCAAAAAAACAGTTTATCATCAGAAAATGCAGTTTCATCAAACCCTAAACATTTTGCATGAATGTATCTGTTTCAACAACATTTTAGACAGGCAAGATCATTTCTATTTTCTCATTTTTCTGATGTCAAAACATTTCATTTCAATAATGTCAAAATGTTTAATTTCAATAAGGTAAAAACAGTTTGTTCCAACTTTATTGTTTTGATTCAACTTTTATATTTTAATATTTTATATTAGAATGTTTTGATATTAGCAAAACATCTGTATCTTATCAAAATGAAACATGTCAACAGTAGTTTAGCAAAACAACTGAATATTGACAAAACAAAACATTCTGAGAGTTCTGAATCAAAATTGTTTGGAATTCTCATTTTGTGGAAATTCAGAACAAAAACAGATATCAGAATTTCCTGTGGAAATTTTCCTATCCGACCAGCTATATTAAAGAATCCTCTAGTTTCAGATATATCTCCTTATGCAGGTACTCATAGATCCTGGGTGAAATTCAGGTCTCATGGTAGTCAATAGCAAAACTCGCATTGCATAATGACAGGTTTCAGAGTAACAGCCGTGTTAGTCTGTATTCGCAAAAAGAAAAGGAGTACTTGTGGCACCTTAGAGAATAACCAATTTATTTGAGCATAAGCTTTTGTGAGCTACAGCTCACTTCATATGAATCCGATGAAGTGAGCTGTAGCTCACGAAAGCTTATGCTCAAGTAAATTGGTTAGTCTCTAAGGTGCCACAAGAACTCCTTTTCTTTTTGCGAAAACTCCCATTGACTTCCATGGCTCCAGGATTTCACCCCACAATCAAGTCAACTCTTATCCTTCTTTTTGTTAAGCTAAATAGATTGAGCTTCTCAAATTTCTCATTGTAATCAAGTTTTTCCAGAACTTGAATCATTCTTGTGGCTCTATATCAGAGGGGTAGCCATGTGTTAAAGGGATTTGAGGACCAAATGTTGATGAGGGGAAGTTCTCAGGATTCTGAGTGTAGTATATTTAAATAATGGTTTACCTTTCCATGATGGAATAATGGGTGGGAAATCATCATTTTTATAGACCCTCCCTCCACAAACACAATGTTATGCCCCACCTGCTGATACTGTTGCAGTCTCTGATACTGCAGTTCTTACACCGGCAAAATTTCCCATTTACTCTTACTTGTGCTTTGCTGTGTGCCAGATGAAGCCTCCTGTTCTCAGAGATGTACGGATGTGCCAAGAAAAGATCTTAGACAGATAATTGTTGGTTAAAAATACAGCAGGGAGATTTTATATACACAGAGAACATGAAACAATGGCTGTTACCATACACACTAAAAAGAAAAGGAGGACTTGTGGCACCTTAGAGACTAACCAATTTATTAGAGCATAAGCTTTCGTGAGCTACAGCTCACTTCCTCAGATGCATATCGTGGAGACTGCAGCAGGCTTTATATATACACAGAGAATATGAAACAATACCTATTCCCACCCCACTGTCCTGCTGGTAATAGCTTATCTAAAGTGATTTCCAGCACAAATCCAGGTTTTCTCACCCTCCACCCCCCCACACAAATTCACTCTCCTGCTGGTGATAGCCCATCCAAAGTGACAACTCTTTACACAATGTGCATGACAATCAAGCTGGGCTATTTCCTGCATAAATCCAGGTTCTCACATCCCCCCACCCCCATACACACACAAACTCACTCTCCTGCTGGTAATAGCTCATCCAAACTGACCACTCTTCAAGTTAAAATCCAAGTTAAACCAGAACATCTGGGGGGGGGGGGGGTAGGAAAAAACAAGAGGAAACAGGCTACCTTGCATAATGACTTAGCCACTCCAAGTCTCTATTTAAGCCTAAATTAATAGTATCCAATTTGCAAATGAATTCCAATTCAGCAGTTTCTCGCTGGAGTCTGGATTTGAAGTTTTTTTGTTTTAAGATAGCGACCTTCATGTCTCACAGACATGAAGGTCGCTATCTTAAAACAAAAAAACTTCAAATCCAGACTCCAGCGAGAAACTGCTGAATTGGAATTCATTTGCAAATTGGATACTATTAATTTAGGCTTAAATAGAGACTTGGAGTGGCTAAGTCATTATGCAAGGTAGCCTGTTTCCTCTTGTTTTTTCCTACCCCCCCCCCCCCAGATGTTCTGGTTTAACTTGGATTTTAACTTGAAGAGTGGTCAGTTTGGATGAGCTATTACCAGCAGGAGAGTGAGTTTGTGTGTGTATGGGGGTGGGGGGATGTGAGAACCTGGATTTATGCAGGAAATAGCCCAGCTTGATTGTCATGCACATTGTGTAAAGAGTTGTCACTTTGGATGGGCTATCACCAGCAGGAGAGTGAATTTGTGTGGGGGGGTGGAGGGTGAGAAAACCTGGATTTGTGCTGGAAATCACTTTAGATAAGCTATTACCAGCAGGACAGTGGGGTGGGAATAGGTATTGTTTCATATTCTCTGTGTATATATAAAGCCTGCTGCAGTCTCCACGATATGCATCTGAGGAAGTGAGCTGTAGCTCACGAAAGCTTATGCTCTAATAAATTGGTTAGTCTCTAAGGTGCCACAAGTCCTCCTTTTCTTTTTGCGAATACAGACTAACACGGCTGCTACTCTGAAACCATACACACTGTAACCAGAGTGATCAGGTAAGGTGAGCTATTACCATCAGGAGAGAGAAAAAAAACCTTTTGTATGATAATCAAGGTGGGCCATTTCCAGCATTTGAAAGTAAAACTATTTCCCCATGTTTATTTTCCCCCACTACTGTTCCTCACACGTTCTTGTCAACTGCTGGAAATGGCCCACCTTGATTATCACTACAAAAGGTTTTTCTTCTCTCCTGCTGGTAATAGCTCACCTTACCTGATCACTCTCCTTATAGTGTGTAACACCCATTGTTTCATGTTCTCTGTGTATATAAAATCTCCCTGCTGTATTTTCCACCGCATGCATCTGATGAAGTGAGCGGTAGCTCACGAAAGCTTGTGCTCAAATAAATTTGTGAGAAACAAGTTGCACGCCATTCTAAAGAGCTCATGTGCCCCTGGAAACCAGGCAGCCTAGTGAGGGAGACTCCCTCCCTGAGCCACAAGACTCCCAAGCTATGTTGTGTGGGTGAAGTAGTGAGTTTTTAGTTATTACAGTCCCCAGAGGTCTTTTCCCCTCTGTCATATCGAAGCAGTTAATTTTGTTTCATGTTTGTTTATTTGGGAGACAGATTGAGCATGTAAAGGGAATTTGCTCTCCTTTTACCACAGTGAGCCTGCCTCAGGCATTCACTCAACGCACACAACAGAAAGAAATAAAACAGGAAACATCCTTGAGCCAACGGAATGAGGGAGTTTGGCTTAAATATTTGTGTTCAAATTATTTTTGCTTTTTAAACAAATTTGTCAAATCCTCTTAGGAGCGGAAGAGAGCAAAGAAACAAAAAGGAAACTTGTGTGTCACTGATGCTTGCTTTATGCACATGCTGTCCACAGGCTGCAGTAGGGACATGCGTCCCAAAGCATGCTTTGTGCTCTCACTTACCTTTCCTGCAGTGATATCTGGCTGGCAAATTCTGGTCTTTTTCCATCGGTTCTCTTTCACAGTGGATCAAGGCTACTTATGCTGTTTTAGACCCTGATTCAGAAAACACTTAACCATGTGCTTAATTTTAATCATGTGACTAGGGCCATTCTTAATATAATTATATAACATATTTGCAGATTAAAGCAACTTTTTGCCCACTGTGGCTAAACAAAGCCTCTTAACATTTAAAATTTAGCATAACTCTTGCTAACGCATCTCTCTTCCCATCCCTCTGACCCTCCCAAAAAGACTGATTTGGGGTGGAGCAGCTCGGTACCACTCTCAGCATAGACAAGTGCCTTAAAAAACCCATTTGGCTTACCATACATAACTGCCCAACAAAAATGACCAGATGATGATGAAGTACAGTTTCTTAGACCTCCCTACTCAGCACATCTGCTCCCTGTTTGTACTCAGTCAGATCTGCTGACTTCAGTGGGTTTCACTCTTCTTCACTCCTGTCAATTCTACAGACGCTATAAAACAATGGGACAGTAAACTGTTATTGGCTGTCTCATGCTTCATCAATAGAGTTGTTAACTAAGTTCCAAGTGCAGGGTCACCTGGCCAACCCCATTACCTTACTGTCTGCCTTCAGCTAAACCTGTGCCCAAAAGGCAATAGGCTTGGACAGGTGGTGGGGCAGGGTGGTCTGGATGATAGAATATTGGACTAAAACTTAGGAGACTAGATTCTATTTCTGTTTCTGCCATTGGCCAGCTGAATGAACTTAGGCAAGTCATTTCATCTCCCTGTGCATCAGTTTCTCCATCTGTTAAATGAGGATAATTCTGACATCCTCAGTAAAAAGCTTTGAGATTGACAAAAATGTGCTATATAAGAGCTAGGCATTATTATTGTTATTTATTAATGGTAATGATTCATTAGCTAGAAAGAATTCAGCTTGACTCTCAGATCCCAGTTTGAGTTTGCAAGGCTAGCAGTTAGGAGAAACATCTTTCACTCGTAAGAGGAGTAAATGTAACATGGACACACTAAAAATGGAATCCCTTAGTACTATTTTTACAATAGAATCATACTTCAACTATTTTCAGAATTTATTTTAGTTTCTAACAATTTAAATATCAGGATGACTGGGTTAATAGAAATGGTAATAATTTGTAATCAAACAGTATTATCCTGAGGCTAAGAAGAGTTCAATATATATTCTTACCATTAACTATCAAGCACGGAGAAGGTTGCCATTGAAAACTAAATTAGAAAAACTTTTGACTGCATTTTCATGAAATCTTCCCCCCAGAGTTTCAGCCAACGATGGAGCTGGCTGACATTTTCTGATACTGAAAAAACAGGCAGGGGATAAATTAAAAGAAAAGTTGTCAGAACTTCTTTCTCTTTTCCCCAACCAGCTCTAAGTATGAGTCTTTGAAACATCTGTAAACTGCAGTATTGACAGTCCCAATCATTCAAAAACCTTGAGTCAGCGCCCAAAATGTCATGAGGCTGAATAAAAAATCACAAATAAGAAATTCTAGATTTTTGGTTTATTTTGTTCATGGTTTTTGTTAGTTTGTTTGTTTTGTTTTGATTTGGGTTTTTGTTTTTGCCTTCTGAGATTTTTAGCTTTCAGGTCACATTTTCTTAGCTTTCTCTGCAATCACAAGGGTGAGAAACTTAGTTTGTTTTGTTTTTTTTTCTCAAGTAAAAGCCGAGATTCTCACGTGATTCTAGGATCTGGAGATTAAGAACAACACAAAATATTGCAAAAGTTGGAAACATTGAAACTAACAAATGCACTGGATCCACGTAGGCTCACCAAAATCTTGTTTCTTTCTCCTAAAACAGTTGAAGCGACTGGAAGTAGGTTTCCAAAATGCCATGGTTCCATCAGCATGTGCCTGTTAAATTGAGTACAGGATTTCTATGTCTCCTTCTCGTATGGAACTTGGGTAAGTGTGAAGTGTTTCTGAAACATCACTTTCACCTGCAATTTATTTTGATACATGATAAAGTAATTTCCCCAGCACATGCACTTTGATATTGCCCCAGGAACATCTAAAATGTTTTTCCCATCCATGAGTCTCAAAGCCAAAAGGTTTCAGAGTAACAGCCGTGTTAGTCTGTATTCGCAAAAAGAAAAGGAGGACTTGTGGCACCTTAGAGACTAACCAATTTATTAGAGCATAAGCTTTCGTGAGCCACAGCTCACTTCCTCAGATGCATATCGTGGAAACTGCAGCAGGACATGTCACCTAAGGGAGATACAAAATACAGGCTGAGGCCAGGGTGCCTGATTCTCCACTTCCTTAGGTAGTTAAAATGCTATTACTGGCTGAAATTCTGTGGCATCACCTGCTAGATAGGACGGGGTGACAAGTCCCACCTTTCTGAATGGGCCATCACTGAGACATATTGGCTCCAGTGACTAAGTTTTACCCCAAGTCCATAAAGCATTATTTCAGTATAAATACATTATTCCTTAAATATTACCCATGCAGGCATCTCACAATGACTGTGAATCTTGACAAGTTATGAGCTCTCTGTAGATATGTTATATATTTTTCTTTATGGATAAATAGATGTGTGTAAGATATGTGTTTGGTATAGTGCATTTTCAGGTCTGAGGAGAGGTGTTTGCAAAGAATGAGACTTTTTGCCTCAGAGCCTCTGTGTCACAGAGGTGTTAGAACTAATTAACATACCAGAGAGGCCAGCAATTGGTGGGATTCACAATGAACCATCTTCTTGAGCCTGCCAGTGTAGCCCATGCCCACTTTGTGTGGTGCTTTGTCCCCCTCTAGTGCACCTAGATCATCTATAGATTGATGAGTCTGTAACAGCTGGCTTAGCGGGATCTGCCTTTTAGCTCATGCAGTAGAGGCTCATACACTAAGCTTCAGAGGTCCCAGGTTCTATCCTGCCTGCCTACAGGTCATTGGTGTTACACCAGGATTAAGGTAGAGAGGCATGTTGGCCTGAGAAATTTGAATTGATGCTGTCTGAGCCACATGATCTGCAAATAAATGGAAGACTTCATTCGCCAGCACTGTTGCGCCTACCTCTTCAACATTACCATTCTTATGTCTTATTTGTGTTAGGGTTGTTTCTAGTGGCTCCAGCTGAGATCAGGGGCTCACTGTGCTGGGCATGGTTCAAACACAGGATAAGAGACAGTCCCTGCCTTGAAGAGTTTATAAGGCAAACAAAGGAAGTATTATTATTCCCCTTTCACAGACAGGGAACTGAGGCACAGAGAGATTAAGTAACTTGCCCAAGATAAAACAAGACATCTGTGGCAGTGCCAGGAATTGATTTCAGGAATCCCAGCCCAGCACCTTAGCTGTATGACTACCCAGAAGAAGCAGTAACATATCAAATAGCACGCTTTGACTAATTAGCGGGCTTGTAGCTGTCACCGTTTTCAGGGTGGCATGCTGCATCATCCTTTGCATCTTATGGTTAATCATGCTTGCAAGCCTGTCTCTAAATCTCTAGAACACTTGGTGGCTCTCTTCTTCCTTTGATTCCTATTAAAGGAAGTTATTCACTTGTATCAAGGGCCTGTTTCTGTACCACTGAAGTTGAAAGGTGTTAGGTTATTGACTTCACTGAAAGCAGGATCAGGCCCAGGGAGGGGGCAGGGGAGAGGAAAGCTAATTTCTTAACCTTTGTTCCTTTAAAAGCTAGGTCTTTCTTGTTGGCATGTATACGCTCTGCTGCTGTTAGAAGTAACTTGTGGCTCCGCATGATGGACTAGCTCGCAGTACTATTGTCCAACAATTTCACAGCCATAACACTCTAGAGGAACAGAGAAACCCCTTGAGATTCCTGGTTGGTCATTTGAGTGGGAAAGTCATTTCTCAGATTTCACTTTCTCCATTTTACAGCTGCAGGCATAAAAGGAGAAAATAAGAAGGAGAAGAACATGGCAGTGCTGGCTACTGCAGGTAAGGCCTGGCACATGGCTTCAGAAGTTACTCTGATTGTGTGGGGTTAAGTCTGAGTCAGAAGTACAGTAGCTAGCCCAATGGGCGCTACTTGGTGAGTGAACTCCTGTTCAGTAATTTCCACTCGAACTGCAGCCAGGCAAACCCTTCCACAGCCACTTTTCCCTACTGCTACCCTGCTTGAAACAACCGCACCCCATTCCTGACACCTCACTCCCCTGAAAGCCTGGATAGTGACTTAGCAGCCATTTCCCTGGTTATCATGCAACCTGAAGACCACTCTTCTGCTGCTTCCTATGATATCCGTCTTTCCATGAGCCTTCCCCTGATGTTGCTCACTCCCTCCTCCCAACTGTTGGTTCCCTCAGACTCTCTCATTCTCATCCTAACATGTACCCAAACCGGACACCGCTTCCAGCAGCTGGCACCCTCCTGACCATAGGTTACAATCCCATTTATGTTCCAGAAACCGTCCTGCTAACCTTATCTTATCTTATCGAGGAGGAGGAGTGGTTTGATTTCTATAGCATATGGTGTGGCTTCTATGTCTCTTCCTCGCTCCTAGTTGCTGCATTGTATGTACTGCAGCTTTCCTGTTGTTCTAAATACCCAAGTTTGGAACATGTTTGGTTCAGAGCTGGTCAAAAATGGGCAAGACATTGTCATAGAAATTTTTTTCCCCCCAACACTGATTTTTTTTCTGGCTTGGGTTTTTCATCCATGCCCCCGCCCCAATCCCACACCCTCCACCTCTGCCCTTTCCCTTGGTTTTTTAATGGTCTTGTCTGAACTAAACAAAACATTTTCTACAAAATTGTCAGTTAGAAAAAAGCCCTAGCAATTTTTGATCAGAAAATTTTCTCAAATTAAAAAAATTTGGCCAGCTCTAGTTAGGTTATTCTCCTTGGCCAGTCAGGGCACCTCATTAAAATAGCTGAATCTTCATTCCAATTCTGTGCAACATTCACAGGTGGAAATTTAACAGAAAATTTCTTCCAGATGAGTGTGGTTTAAAAAGGGGCACCTGCTTCAATGCCACTTTAATGAAAATGTGTGTTGCCCGTTAATGGACTCCAACATCCTAGGATTTTGTTGAATAACTTGGCATCCACAGCAGAGCACTGAGGAACACTGTCAAAAGTGCCTTTTAATTAGTGAATGCATATACAGTGCCCTATCTTCCTTTTGACATAGCACTGCCCCTCCCGTTCTCACCTGATTCTAGTATCAGCAATTGCATTGCACTCATGGTATATTTAGCTTCTCAGAGTCACCACACATTGTTTTCTAGCCCTAATAAGCAATCTGATGTTTTCATTTTCCCACAGATGACAGCATCTCACTGAATCACTTTATCAAAGTCATTTAGAGGAATATATACACAGCACATTGATAGGTTCCTAGCCCTGTCAAATGTCTGACGTTCAGAAATGCTGCTTCTTTTTCAGAGCTGCCTGCCAAATCTGTTGATCTGGCTGCGATTAACCTGACTGAACTAGTGAACGGAATGTTAAATACAGCTCTCAAAGGTAACATGGTTGTGCTACAAAAGGATGTGAAGCATGTCGTGGACCGTCAGCTCCACATAAGTTGAAATATGGAGCTAAAGGAGTTAGGGGACAAAGCTGTAAAAATACACTATGGTATACTGCTGTATTTGGACAAGTTCCTGTAGCATGGTGTGTGTGTGTGTGTGTGTAATTATTAACAAGGTGTCTTTAGAATGATCTCTTTGATTCACATTTGTTGTATCGCTCTTTCTTTCCTTCCCTCCTCTCCCCATCTATTTTTGTACTGGCCTCTCTAGTTTTGTTTGCTTAAAATTAAAAATGGTGATTTAAAATTATTTCTGCTAGATCACAATGAAAACAAAATTCAAATGCATCTGCCTACAGTCTATGGTGTGATTTAGAAATAAAATCATGTCACTGTTATATCAGACTCAATAGTTGGGTTATAAATAAATAACCCATTGAAGTCATTAACAGATTTGCACATTTTTCTGCAGGTACCAAAAAATTCTTCTCTCTGCTGAGCATTACCTCTTACAGCTCATTTGCCTTCCACAAAGTTTCGGTCGCCATTTATAACAGTGGGTACCGTACCATTTTATTCTCCTCTCAAATGCATTTTTGTAGAAGGTGAATCCATCAAGATTTCAGTTTCCACTGTCCCTCTTTGCAGTTTCTAACCTGAAAAATGTTGACCCCAGCAAGTTCCCTATGAGGTATTGCTACTGTTTAAACAACATGACAAATGACTTAACAGGTGGGTGTAAAAGCAGTCTGACTGAGAGTGGGCTGGCGTTTGAGTGTGTTTAAGCCAAATTGTTTCCATTTGAGCTGTAGGTTCTCAGCCCCAGTCCTGAAACTTTCTTCATGAGAGTGCTGTAGTCACATTGAAGTCAAAAGCCATGGTAAGTGGCCACTTTGAAGCACTGGACAGACTCAGTGAACTGAGCACCAGAAGACCGCTCCCTGCTGGCAGCCCTGGAAAGGAGCTGTCAGCCAAGCAGGCAAGATGAGTTGCCACTGGGGAAAAAAACCTGCATTTCTTCATAGGGAATGCAAGGGGAAAGAGGGAAAGACAGCCCCACTAGAGCCTCCCAGCAATATCTGATATCTGTGGGTTCAATTTTATAGTACAATTTAGCTTCTCTAGTTGCTCTCAGTTCCCTAGAGATATCCAGGGGTTCCTCCAGGCCAAGCCTGCTAAGCCCAGAGGTGGGGAAGGAGCAAAAGAGGACTGGGGTCTATATAGGGCAGTTTAGTGGGGTGAGAAGCTCCATTGCACAAATTCCCCCCACCTCCTCTGAGCACTGTTCAAATTCCAGAATGGGTATGAGGCCACTTTTTCCCCATTTTGTGCACCTGGCCATTTCCCAGCACTGGTGACTTGGCATCCAGCTGTTTTCCAGAGTCATTTGGCGCTTCCGTGCCCCTTGTTCTTGCACAAACCTGAGCACGGCTCTGGGCCGGTACAGTGTCCCAGCTGTGACATATGAAAAGGATATTCCACAATCCTGGTTATTTCTTCTACTTTTGGGGGCTAGGACCCACATCTGTACATATGCGTGTGCAGCACCTAGCACAACGGGATCCCTGTGCACCACGTGGGAACTCTGGGCACTACCATAATACTTATTATTTATTTATTATTTGTATTGTGATAGCCCATCAGGGCACCCCTCATGGGCCAGGGGCACATTGTGCTAGGCATGGTACAAACACAAAACAAAACTGCGTCTATGAGTTTGCAAGCAAAGTAATAAAAGGTTTGGATGATAAAAAAACAGAAGTTTGGGGAAAGGGAATATTACAAATTAAAGGCCACGGGGGCTAAGCTTACATTTGTGGCCTGTATTTCCTATCTCTTGCTGATTTCCTAAACCAAGTTACACAAGTTCACTGTAATATAAATGCCATGTACTGAAAAGCTGCTAAAATTGATACTACAGTGTTGGCTCTAAATGTGATTTTCTCTTCAGTGTAGAGGGCCAGTGAAGGCCTCTGCGTCACGTAAGTCTTATTTTGGGAGTTTTGTAGCACCTAAGTGGGATTCCAGTGGCACATAGGCCATGTACAGATAAATCCATCCCTATTCAGCAAAGCGCTTAAGCCCATATGTAACTTTAGGCCCATTCTTAATTACCACTGAAATCAAAGGCAAAGCACGTGCCTAAAAGTGAAGCACATACGTAAGTGCTTTGCTGAACAGGGATGGACTACTGGATTGGGGCCTTGGATTGTAAACCTGCTCTGTTTTGTCTTCTAGATTTTACAGCTTTACTTGTTGATATTATTGGAAACTCCACCAGTTACCTCACAGAAATTTTCAAATCCACCTCGATCGTCTCAGGTGTGCATTTCTTTTTATCATTGTCCTGTTCCCTCCTGGAACATAAAAAGGACATGTTATAAACACTAAGGTGGTAGCTATCCCCACTGCTTCATCAGCAGTATTGACCTCACCAGAATAGGGGCTGCAACTGTAAACCAAATCACCTTGAGAAAATATTTTTATTAAAACTCTGTTTCATAATGTAATGAATTATTGTCGGAGTCTTTGTAACATATGACCAAAAATGTAAAGGGATTAATTTAGGGCTGGATTAAGGTTCCCTTAGTCAACTTTAGTATCACATTCCACAAATAGTCCTTCAAACTTCCTCCACTAGTACTTATTGACTTCAGTGGGACAGGGGATAGCAATGTTGCCTAGTGCATAGAGCGCTGGACTGAGACTCCAAAGACATTGCTTCTAGTCCCAGCTCCGCCACTGACCTGCTGGGTGATCTTCAGCTAGTCACTTCATCTCTGTGTGCCTCAGTTTCCCCACCGGTAGACTGGTGCTTTGATATGCCTTTACAGGTGCGTTGAGATCTACTGATTATAAGCACTGGATATTATTTTTTATTATTATTATTACTATTACTACTCCTGGTGTAAGGTACTATTCAACTTGAGTATATGTATCAGAATCTGGCCCAAAATGTGGGACTAACTTTTCCTGAATATTTTTAGAGGCTAAATATCCCTTTGAAAATTATTTGATTTGGTTGTTACCCTTAAAATCCTGTGAATTGCCTTATATAACTCAGAGTCAGATTCTGACACTTTCCTTACATCCGGTAGCAATTTACTCCACAAGGAATCCCACTGACTTTAAAGAGACTGCTCAGCTGAGCTACTGCACATCAACTTGACTAAGGACTGCATAATCAAACCTTAAATAATATTACCTTAAAATTGCAGAATTTCCTAACTATATTGACAGACAGATTAATAGGAATACTTCAAATTCTGAGGTGCAGTTATTTGGTAATTTTCTAAAAATAATTGTTGATTTATTATTTGCTATTTAAAAAACTGTACATTTGGGAGTGAACCAGACTCAAGAAAGGACTCTTCCAACCTAGGCTCCTCTTATACTGGTGAGTAGCTATTAGAGCTGGTTTGAAATGGGGATTTTTTTTGTGGAAAATTTGGACAAAAAAGGGGAAAAAATCAAATTTGGTCTATTTTTTGGAGGACATTTGAATACTGAAAAATTTCATCCAGAAACCAAAATACTTCAGCTGAAAACAAAAATATTTTCATTTGGAAATGCTGTCACGATGCCTCATGGGAGCTGTAGTTCAGATGTCTTATATTTCCATTGTCCTGCATAAGGTGGACTCCCTGGTTGGACTATATCTTCCATGAGGCACAACCGTCTCCTCTCTTGGACAATAGAGGCAATACATCATGGGGAGTCCCTGCATATAGTGCATCATGGGAGATGTAGTTCACAAGGAGGAGTCTAGCTCATAGAGGAGAAAGGGAACATGAGGCACCTACACTACAATTCCTATAAGACACCACAGAGGCATATTCAAATCAAAATATTTCAGTTTTTGAATGGAAATATCTTGCTTCTTTGAAGAAAATGGAAATATTCTATGGAAAGCAGGCACTTTTGTGCAAAATTTCATGTAGTCGAAAACCGAATTTTCTGTCAAAAACCAAATTTGGATTGAGATTTTTCAACTAGCTCTAGTAGTCACCCCTACTAGGTGGATTTTGACTCCCTGATTTCAACTCCTTTAAAGTACTCTAATAAAAAGCATTTGATCTACATTTGTTTTCCTTTCAGTGAGTCAGAGCAATGATTCAGACTGTATCTATATCTGCGTGATGGCAGGCCGAATAGGTAAATGTAGAACTTATCCCTTTTGAGAATATAACCCTTTACACATACAGCACTGATTGAATCAAGAATCTACTGCTTTAATCCCCTTTTTTATTTCTGTGCATGTATTTTTGCAGGCAGAAATATGTCTGACTTTTGGGAAATGATAGAGAAGTCTCCTGTTATTAATTACACATTTTCCAGTAATATGTCTGCGCTCCTGGGTAAGTACATCCTGAAGGAATAAATGAATAACAACATGTTTTCTTGTTACCACTGCAATGAATGCAGAGATTTACTTGTCTGTTTATACTACGTATTAACCACAGGAAACTGTGTATGAGTTAAATGCAACACTGGCACATCACCACATTTAGGGTCAGATCCATTATCCACTGAAGGCAAAACTTCTAATGATTTCAGTGGATGCAGTGTCTGGCCCAGGGCTGGACTTACACCTTACAAGCCCCTTGGCACAGCATCTTCAGAACCCCCCTGCCTACAGCTGACCTTCGTGTGGCACACAGTTTTAGAAAGGTAAGGCATTTTCCCTAGAATGCCAGCACCCCTAGGTACGTGCCTATTGTGCCTAATTGGAAATCCAGCCCTGGTCTGACCTTTATGACCTAATCCAAAACTCACTGAAGTCAATGGGAGTCTTCCAATTGACTTCAATGGGTTTTCAATCAGGCCCTTAAATGGGGATAGGAACTGAGCATACCCATAGCCCTTTGACTTCCTTGGGGATTGTAGATTTTCAACTCCTTATAGGATTTGACTCAACAGCACTGCTAAGACCTTGAATTTGCTCTCAGAAAGCACAAATAATTAGAAGAAAATAATATGAAGATTGATTAGATGTTCATCTAATGTGTTATCCTTTGAGGGTGGTCTTAAGTGCCTGGTGTAAGATTTAGGAAGTGTCTGGTTTGCTTACTGAGAGAAAAGAAGCCAGAGATGTATATTTCTAATTTGGATACAAAAGCAAAGTCATTTAGGGGAAAGGTGTTGCATTTACCCCAATTGGAGATATGGTGGGGAATTTGTACATCTCTCTGAAAGGTGGGAAATAATGGAGAGGTGAAATGCTGGGACCATGTTTAGGGGCAGAAAAGGAGAATATTTTCTCCTATGCACCACATGAGTGTGGTGTGTGAGAGGTAGGTGTAGTCATGACCCCATGAGCTATGTCTTCTCTAGATGTTTGGAGGGCCTAAGATGTGGATGGGAGGTGAGGGAGCTAGCATTCTATCTAGCAGTGAACTTGTCAGTCACTGCAGTCCAGTCTCTTCCTATAAAGATGAATAGATGATATTTGGTATCTACTATATTCTGTAAGGTTTGTAAGATACTCGTGTTCATTCCATAGATACACATCTGGGAAAGTAAATCTAGGTGAATTTCCCCAAAATAACAAACACTTGTGTGAAAATAGGATCTCCAGAGCTGGGAACGGTCAGTACCAAAACCACAGGACTCTACTGCACTTGATTTAAAGAACTAACTCCATTAGCTCTCAGCAGTAATAAGCTGTTATAGTCTATGTGAGCTAGCCACTAGAGGGGGATAAGATACATTTGGCCAGTTGCTACATCAAGACCTGTTGTGGTAACCTAAACTGCATGGTAGATTGAGCTACACCTAAAATGTTGACCTCATGCAGCCACTGGTGAATTGGTCTTCTGCTCAATATGAACATCACAAATATTATAAGTGAAGTCAATGGGAATTTTACCTGTGCAGGATAAAGTCCAAGAAAATTATTTCTCCTATTTAACAAAACAGTAAAAACATATAGACATTTTGCCCAATAGCTACTTTTCTTTCAAAGACAATGGTTGTTTCTCTTACACCAGAACTCAATCGAAAACCATGTGTTTGATTTACATATCCAAATGCTATCAAATTTGTTTTGGATTCTGAGCATGGCACGATACAACTAACTCTAACTTTTACTAACTGAAAGATATAGACTCAATTCTTCCCAGCTTAATGACCTTACGAGAAGACCCTGACAAGATTGCGGATGAGCCCCCTGAAGACATTTGGACATTTAAAAGTATGCAAGTATCCTCAGAGCTAAATATTTAATCTCCTGGGCTGACTAGTTGAAATGCATTTCTGTTTCTTATTTGGTTCGCACCACTGTGTGCATGGTGCAGTACAAAATCTAGAGGAAAGCACAGCATTTTCCTAAAGCACAAGATATGTAAACTGGAGAAACATTACACATCAGGCTAATAGTGTGTGATTGGGGATTCGAAGTTCTGTCCCAAAGCTTTTTTTTTAAATAACTTCATTGTTCACAGAAGAGGTGTCTTACAGAGGGATGTGAATTGTGAATTAAGGAAACGTGGTTGCAGGGCATGTGAGATGGAGGAGACAGTTCAAGATGCTTCCCAAATCTCACGCATTCTCCCCATAAACCACTCCTTCTCACCAGTCTGTCTCCTCTTTCTCTATCTAACTATCGAAGGTAATTACATGGCCTCCATTACTGTAGTATCTCACAGTCTTCAATGTATTTATCCTCAAAATAGCTTGTGAGGTAGGGAAGAGCTATTTATCCCCATCTTACAAATAGGGAATGAATGCACAGAGAGCTTCCCCCACATGCCCTTCACATGATCACCCTCCTTAACCCTCACCTCTTAGCTCAGCGTAGAGCTGGTTAGGAAATGATAGAATTATTTTCGAGGGGAAAAAAAACTGAAAAAATAACATTTAATTTTCCTTTTTTTTTTTTTACAATAATCAGAAAACTTTTCAGTAAAATGTTTGTTTTTTGAAAACTTTTTTTTCCATTCAGAAAACAGAAAATGTTGAATAAAATGAAATTCTACCATGCATCCATCTCTCCCCTGACCTCGCTAACGAGGTTGAGCAGTTGCCATTCAACGTGTTCTAGGAATTGATAGGTTTTACCATATGTACTGTAGACATGTTCCCCAAAGTGTTATGTTCACCATTTTCTGGATGTTTTGGCTTTGGCTGTGCTGCACTAGAAGTGTACATCAATGTGCAATCAGATAACAAAATCCTTCCTGTTCTTTTATGGCCTTAGCAACCAGGATGCCTTCCTGGGAACAGACTGTTGCATGGAAAGGAGATGAAATCCTAACTACAAGATTTCCCACATGGCCAAAGACTGTTGGTTTGAAAGGATCTGGATTTCCAATTCTACAGCTGCCTTTGTGGTTACAGACAGATGCTTCAAAAGGACATGGCACTACAAGGCCATCTCCTACTACCATGGAAAGTGATGATATTTTACCCCAAATACAGCCATCAAGTGAGTTCAGAGAATGGTCTGCTGTGATCAGATGCCTGGGAACATAAGGGGCTCTCACTCACTCAGTAGACTATGTCCTTTGCTTATACATCTTCAGGGAGGCTTAAAGGCCAAATCTTGCTCATGTGATCACTCAGCTTGTCCTCCCTGCCTGTGTAGGGCATGCATTGTAACAGCAGCTGTGGAGTGAATCTTCAGGCACTCTGTAGCCCGGGGAAATTATTCTTTCTTGGCCCAACTTCCTACCCTCTGTAGAGCTATTCAGGGGCTGTGTACTGGAAGGAGAATGTGGGCTTAACAGGATGGGGAAGGGAGAGAAAAACAGCTCCTGTTAGATCCAACCATGGATTTTCTGTGGCCCCCCAATCCACTGAAATGTTACTTCCTGCGGAAAAACATCAAGCTTGAGCTTGCTGCCGTCTTGAGAAAAGTCCTCGCATTCAACAAATTACATCAGCCCTGGCCTATCCCCATCATTTTCAGGGAGCAGCCAGCTCAGATAGTGTCATAGGGGTGCAAAGAACAATAGAAACTCTTCTTCTGACCCTCCAGACATCAAACACCCCAGCCTCTACCCGAAAATCTGAGCATAAGAAGGGAAGAGAAGCAAGTCAGGTTCATGGTAACTCAAAAGGCCAAATGAGAGCTAGTGTGGACATAAAAGGGCACAGTTTGCCCACCCTGAGATCAAAGCTCCCACAAACATCATCAGCATCCAGTACATGTAACTTTTTGCTTCCATATATGTCAAAGTTGAAACATTTCAAGTCAGATGAGGAAAGAGCTTGGGCCATGATTTTCAAAAGTGACGAGTGAATTTTCATGGAGATGGTTTGATTTTGATTAAATTGTAGCAGAATTGGCACACACATACCTGGTTTCCTGTCAGTTTTCCCTTCCTGCTCTTTGCCAGCCCTCCTGGGGGGCTAATGGGGAACCAAGATCCTGGAAGCCATGGCTCCTAAGCACTGTGGCTTCCAGCCCAATTGGGGACAGTGGGCTTCCAAGGTCAGGGGCTCTGGGGCAGCCCACCATGCGGGCTCCCCATGAACCGGAGCCCCAGAGCTTCAAAGGCCCCCTGGTGGACTGCCCTGGAGCTGGGGCACCATTCCCTTTCACAGAGAAATTCTAAATTTTGGTTTTCCTTCCAAATTGGAACAAAAACTAATTTTGAAATATAAAGTGCCTCCACGAAATGGAATGGCCTTTCTCCATGCAGCTCTAGTCTCAAGTGGAACATGCAAAAATCACTAGATGTTTTTGAAAATCTAGTCCATGATTCTTTCCCATAAACACATATTATGTGACTCGTATTGAATTAGCTCCGAAATCTGGCTGGACAATTTAATATACGTTCTTTTTTTCTGCAGTGGGTACATCTTCACCAATGCCTTCTGTCTCTGCTGAACAAAGGCAGGATTTGCTGAAACCTCTTCCTCTTTCTAGTGAGGAGATTTCATCATTGTAGGGGAGCTACATACAATTATTGGGACTGCCTTCCACAGCTACTTACCCAAAGGCCTCCATGCTCCTGACTCTTTCTTCTGCCTTCTTCACTCCATGCGCACCACTTAGCTATCAGCCCACTTTCTGACAGGTTTCAGAGTAGCAGCCGTGTTCTTCTCATGCCTGGGCCTGCTGCCACGGCGCCTTGTATGCCTGGAATACCCTCTCTGACATGCTCCCAGCCATTTGAATTATGCCAGGGGGGCGTATTGTAAATCCTTGTCTACTCACAACTAGTTCATGACCTGCCAAAACCTTGGGACTAACAATATGCATGTTGAACTTCACCCTTCATCATCTCCCCATATTTTATATGCTGTCTAATTCAAGGGGGACAGGAGTCCTGTGTCTTTATCTGTCTATAGCGCACCAAGCATGCTGTTGGCATTATACAAGAAAGAAATAATAACTATTGAAATATGTTTGGTTTTGTTCCCATAGCTGAAATGTATCCATTCTGGACACAGCCAGCTTCTCCTGAAGTAACCAAAGTATCTATCCAAACAGAGTCGGGTAAGTTTATTTCCTATGTACAAGAATGAGGTTGTTCTGAGATAACCAGTAAAGAATGCTGCCAGGTACATTTATGACGGAGGAATTAATGAATTTGTCCCTGTATGTGGGCTTATACATATACACATATATAAACAGATGATTTGTCAAATGTGTAATTTTATGTGGTCTACTGATCCTTTACTGAACCTGCCATATGTTTCTATTAAAATGCCAAGGCCTGTTGTATTCTTTTCCTTCCTTCATTTATAACAGATCTGCCTTCATTATTGTTGTCTACCCCTGTATTCAAGCCTGAAGTGTTACCAAAACTGCATACAGCTTCCAGTAAGTACCTGCTCTCTGAGCAGCAAAAAATGGAGGTACTCACAAAATACACTTGCTCAGATTTTCCCATGTGAAAAGGACAGATGTGTTTTAAATATGTGACAGTATGTCATATTTTGAGGTTACATATATTTGTGCGCTCCCATATATAAAATGGGCCACTTTCACTTTGGTTCCATTTGTGAGTCATATAATGCTAATATACAAAACATGTTACAAAAAAGGCATTCACCTATGTCAGGGGTTCTCAAACGGGTGGTCAGGACCCCTCAGGGGGTCATGAGGTTATTACATGGGAGGTTGCGAGCTGTCAGTCTCCACCCTAAACCCCTCTTTGCCTCCAGCATTTATAATGGTGTTAAATATATAAACAAGTGTTTTTAATTTATAAGGGGGGTCACACTCAGAGGCTTGCTATATGAAAGGGGTCACCAGTACTACAAAAGTTTGAGAAACACTGATGTGTTACATGTGTTGGTTTTAACTTTGGGGAGAATCTGAAAACTCCCTTATCCAAAAGAAAATAGCATGCTTCAAATACTCTTACTAATAAAAGTCAATCCCTGTTTCTTTACACACAACATGTAATCTAGAGAAAGAAAATCAAGACTGTTTACCAGTCCAGCAGTCCCTAAGCCTCAGGATGTGGCTAACCTCCTTTGGTGATGTAAATATCGGCAAATCAAGGATGCCTGTCAGGGGCTAGGTTTTCACAAGATTAGGTGCAGGCTTGGTATGTAGCTCAGGTCCCAAGTATCACAATAGGTGCTAAGTACTTTTGAAAATCTGGGCCCTATTTAGATGCCTAGAAGGAGCTCTCTTGAAAAATCTGGGCCCAACTGTGGGTGCTGAACCCATGAACATCTGGCCCTGAGCTCTTTTGGAAATTAGCCCCAAGTCATCTAGTCCAGAGTTGACAATTGGAAAGCATAATAGCTTAGAAGTAGACTTACGCTAAATCTGCATAGCAAGTCAAGTTAAAGCCTTAAACGTGATTCAGGGAGCAGAAGGAAACTTCTGCTTCTAAACACAACAGCAGCCAGAAATATAAGAAATCTGACAGATTTTTGCCAGTGCTTATCATAGGAAATAAATAAACATTTGTGCTCTTGGTGAGGACAGCTCTGTCCATTATACCGTATGCTTAAGATAGAAAGAAACATGTTGAGTGTGACTGTTGAAGTGGAAAAGAAAAAGCAACTATGGCCACATCTTGCCATCCTTTTTTAAGCATAACTCCCATTGACTTCAGTAAGAGTGTGATGCATGGGTATGACTCTTAGGCCTGGTCTACACTAAGGGGGAAAACAATCTAAGTTACGCAACTTCAGCTACGTGAATAACGTAGCTGAGGTAGACATACTTAGATCACTTACCGCGGTGTCTTCACTGCAGTAAGTCAATGGCTGACACTCTCCCATCAACTCCACCTGCGCTTCTCGCCCTGGTGGAGTACCGGAGTTGACAGGAGAGCGCTCAGCGGTCGATTTATCGCATCTAAACTAAATGTGATAAATCAACCCCCGCTGGATTGATTGCAGCCCGTTGATCCAGCAGGTAATGTAGACAAGCCCTTAGAATAGTAACATAAACTCATAACAAACATAAAGACTTAAGCCAACATCCCATTCCATTTCAATTAACCCACATTCCAAACCCCATCCTGTCTTCCTACCATGCAACTATTTAGGCAGGGGTGTGTGGATCCACACTTTCTCCAAGTTCAGGAGTGAGGCTTTGTCTGGGGTTTTATCTGGTTCATTTTAGAGCCAGCCCCAAGCTGAGAAATTCAGAGCTGAATTTGAGCTCTCTCTACGTTCGGGGGTGATTGGATCATGGGTTTTATTTCTGGCTTATCCCTGCCTTTGTTCCAAATTATTCATGGAAGAAATACAGGAGATGAAAACAAGGCCAGAGGAAATTAACTCTGCATCTTGAAGCTTCATGCCCTGCTGCAGTTCTTGTCCCTGCTGGTTCCACATTTAGGCCTCAGTATGTATAGCTAGCACTCCTACTTGAGTCTCCTGTCTGCGGTGAGCCATACAGAAGCTAAGGGAAACCAAACTGTAAAGATGGTTTCCCCAGCTGCAGTCAGTGACTAGCAAAACTCAAAGGGTTATTGAGGTTTGGGCTGGAGAAGGACTCACGTATTTAGATACATCTTATCTTGACCCATGGGGGTGCCTCCTATGACAGAAGAGTGGAATTTGGTGGTTTCGGGGGTTTTAATCTTGATTTTCACTTGATCTTAATTCCTTCACTGTCTGTCGCCTGGTCTGGAATGTGAATACCTCATTTTAAGATTGCATGTTGATTTAGGCTAAACATTTTCAGAGCCACTTAAGCCACCAAAGTTAATGGGAATTTGGCATCCAAGTCCTCCAGGCAGCTTTGAAAAACTGAGCCTTAATCTCACTTTATTTGACTCATATGAGCTATCTTTTGAGAGCAGCCATTGAACTCAGTTCTCTAATGATACTTGTTTTTATAATGTGACTTTCAAGCTGGAGCACCCCAGAGTGCCTTTTCAAAGGGCTCACTTCAGCCACCTCTCGGGTGGAACATGAAAGCTATTTAACAGTGCACAGCAATACTGCACAACAGTGTAGGACAGGGTGTGAAAAAGAAAAGCATGTGTGACTGGAACAGTGGAAGGTATTTAATTAAGCAGCATGCAAATTCTCCAGTTAATATCTAGCCAGGACCACAGTGGTTCATTCAGACAGAGCCCTGGGATATTTGATGACCATGAGTATTCAAGACCTTGATTCTACTGTTCATCGTAAAGCAGTGCAGCATCGTGCCCCCAGATTGGTGCTAGCACCTTTGGCTAGTCAGTAATGCAGAGAAAAGAATGTGATCTACTGAATCATCAGACCACGTACCACAGCACCAAGTTAGTCTCCTGACCAACTGCTGACACATCCCTATTTAGCTTGGTGCCATATGACCTGGTCCTGGCACAAGATGGAATGGCTGCAGATGTTTTGCTCGTGCTTAATAGATTTTGAATGTTTTTTTCCCTCTCCCACTGGATTCACACCAATTTCCTGCCTAGTTACCATCAAATTCCAGAAAAGTTACTTCTCTTTTCATTATTCATACTCATTTAATTCTCATTCTCATTTTTGAAAATAGCCCATAATGACCGACATGGACCTTCTCCCAATCAGGCAACACATCTCCCAGTCTGAAGACTCCCACCACAAAGCACACATCCACCTCTCCTCCTGACATGTATCTCTGCTTCCCACTGGACCCTGCCCACATTCAATCTGCCCACCCTACTCTGCTTCCTCTCTATGCCCAGTGGGGCCACCACCCCACTCGCTGGCTTCCTACTAGTCTTTCTCCCCTTGGTCTCCAGCAGCCGAATACTCCTCGTTGTGACCTACCCTGTCATGCTGGTCCTCTTTGCCCGGTGCTCGCCCACAGGCAACCTCCTGTCGTCCCCTGCGGATAGCTGCTCCATTCCTGAATTGCCATGGTCAAAAGCCAAGAATGATGGGCTGAGTGTGCTTTCATACTTCCCGCCCCTAGGTTAATATGTGGACTGTTTTTCCATTACATGAAATTCACTCATCCTGTCTGCTAATTAAAGCCAGTTAGGGTGATGTGATGCAAATTTATCCCATGTCTTTTATATTTCAAAGCACTCAATGAGCCAGACTCTGAACTCTCCATGTCCTCTTTTGCTCCGCTTTGTTTTTTGTTCTTCAGTTATAAACTGCTCCTGAGAAAGGAAATTCGGTGGAGCCCATGAGGCTACTTCATGTGGTCAAAATGAAATGATTTCTATGTTCCCAGAGAAAAGCCGTACTGTCAGGTGTGGTGACAGTGTTTCTGCTTTGAGGCAGACCTTGTCTGTTTTGAAGGGCGATGTTAACCGCCGAGCGCTGCTGGGCCTGAAGAGTTAAAGCAGCTGTTCCACGGCTCCTGATGATAAATGTAATTTTATTGTGTGGGAGGGCACCATAGGGTGAAGAACACCCAGCCCAGCATTCAGAAGTGAAATAAGTGGTGGGAATGGGGCATCAGGCACATGAAAGCTCAAGAGTTTCTTAAAGCCACTTTCTGTAAATGGAATCCAAAGAGGCTTTTTGCAGACAGGAGTCATTCCACAGATGAGAATCCCCAGCATCCATAGGAATTGCCATAGTGCATCAGACCCATGGTCTTGTTTGACCCCCATTACCACAGTATTTGAGCACCTCACAGTCATTCACGTATTTTTCCCTCAGAACACCTCCATGTAGCAGGGCTGTGCCGCTGATGCACACAGAAGCCAGCTGACATGCTCGTGGTCATACAGGAAGTCTCTGGTGAAGCTGGGAATGGAACGCGGGTCTCCCAACTCTGAGGCTAGCACCTCAGCCACTGAGCCTTCCTTTCGGTCTAGCCTACTAGCTTGTTTCTGACAGTGACCAGCACCAGATGCTTCAGAGGAAATGGGAAGAAGCCCCATAGTAGGCAGATGTGGGTAATCTGCCCCAATGAAGATCTCATCCTAATCCCTAATAATTAGAGCTTGGTTTAAACCCTGAAGTCTGAGGTTTAATATCCCTTCCAAATTTTTTGTAAACATTCCTTATTCTTGTGGATATTCTTGACCATATGAATGGTCATTTGCGGCTTGATTCTTGTTAAATTCTTGGCTTCAAAGTCATCCTGTGGCAATGAGTTT
The DNA here is from genome assembly GCF_965140295.1 of Lepidochelys olivacea. Taxonomy (NCBI): domain Eukaryota; kingdom Metazoa; phylum Chordata; order Testudines; family Cheloniidae; genus Lepidochelys; species Lepidochelys olivacea. The sequence goes on from NC_140412.1 coordinate 17,027,495, forward strand.
CACTGTCCATACATTGTGTGGAAAAGTATTTCCTTTGATCAGTTTTGAATTTGTCACCTTTTAATTTAATTGAATGTCCCCCTGTTGTTGTGTTATGAGAACAGGACAACAGGATATACCTTCTCTAGATCGTCATTATTGTACATACTTGTGTAATGCATCTTCTGCAAAATATGCTACCTCACTGTTTAACCCTTTCTCCAGATCATTATTAGACTTGATTTAGGACCCAGATCCATCACCCTGAGCAATGCTGGATAGACCCTCCTGTGCACACAGCTCTTACAGTAATTCATCTCAGTTAAGCCCAGCCACATTCTGCACATGCCTGGCCACATTCACTGGCACTGCCTGGAGACAGCTGGGATGATTTCCCTGTGCACAGAGGATCTAATCCTGCTGTCATCAGAGAAGAACATGCATTGGCTTCACTGATTCAGGATCAGGCACCTTGAGTATTAACTAATGTTCATAGGTAGCCAGAATCCCAGCTCCATAAATCAACCACTGAATTAGCCATAGACTTTGTCTGCATTAATGTGATGTTATAAATCTATAATGTGGTTTAATCTTAGGAGAGGGACTATCATTAAGTCTTTGCACTTTAGATTTAGTCTGGAACAAGACAGGACATAGAAATATTTGTGGATGTCCTATCTATTATTTGGCATGCCTACTTTTCATAGATGGAATGACTGCAAATAGACTAAGGACCACATCAAGGTGGAATTGCTTCTATCACCATCCTGCAATTGAATTTCTGAGCATAGACCCCTTTGTCCATGCAGAGCCCCACTGAAGTCAGTGGGATTCTGTAGGGGTCTCCATGACATGATCCTGTTGCAGGAGTGAACACTTAACGTGTATCAATAAGCTGGCAGTTTACTCTGTGGACATTGATTTATGATACCAATCTAGGAATTTCGGCAGCACTCCTCACCATCCCTATGCTATTTGAATGCCTGTATGGATGTGAAAGGTCATATATTGGCTTACTCCTGATTTATCTGCACACAGGAGGAAAGATGCAAAAAGCCTGTCTCCTCATATCCTGCCCCAGGCAAAGTCTGGCTGCAGTCCCATTTCCTGTGCTCTCCTGAGGGCAGGGACTGCTCTCTTCTGGCACCCCTTGGGGGCCAAGCCACGTCAAAGGGGGTAAGGGAGGGTATGAAGGAGGTGGGATTATGTCTAATGACTTGTTGAAACTATTGCTGCCAATCGTGTTTTGATTTTCCATAGTATCTCTAGTGTGTTCAATGGGTTCTACCTCTCAGAATTAGGCTGGATTCCTTGCAAAGTGTTGTTAATAATAATGTATTTGTTCAGCATTAACAAAATGTTCTGCCCTACACAAGACACTAAAATAGAGACAGAGCCTGCCCCTAGGAGCTTCCAGTCTAAAAGACAGACACAGGGAAGACAAGATGCATTGGCAAACACACAGCGGAGGGAGGGAACCTGTACAGGAGCAGATTATTCCTTTACCGACATTGAGTATCACTTTGGTTTTAAAACTGGAGAGTGCCCTAGCTGCCGAGCGAATCACACCAAATTAATGTTCTTCAACTGCCTTTTGGAGACGTGACATTCACACTCTCCTCTCTTAATGCTAATGTATCATTCTGCAATCAAAGCCACACTGCAAACTGTGCTCCAGGCAAGGCAGCATTTGAACGGAATAGTGTACGTTTACTCTTGCTGCCAGTTAACACATATATTTTCTGACCAATCTAATAGGTATGAAACTAAAATGGTGTGAGAGAAATGCTGTGCTTGAGGAGACATGACAAGGATGCAGGATTCCAGGAGTATGCCAAATATAGTCCCTCTAGCTAAGATGCTTATCTGGCCCTCCATTACCAGAATGTCTGAGTGTCTCACAGGTTTTAATAAGAGAAGGAGGACTTGTGGCACCTTAGAGACTAACCAATTTATTTGAGCATAAGCTTTCGTGAGCTACAGCTCACTTCATCGGATGCATCGGATGAAGTGAGCTGTAGCTCACGAAAGCTTATGCTCAAATAAATTGGTTAGTCTCTAAAGCTTTCGTGAGCTACAGCTCACTTCATCCGATGCATCCGATGAAGTGAGCTGTAGCTCACGAAAGCTTATGATCAAATAAATTGGTTAGTCTCTAAGGTGCCACAAGTCCTCCTGTTCTTTTCACTTTCTAGAATGGCATTTGGATGTTGTGGCTAAAGAGTTCTGATTGGTGTGAGTATCATCTCATCACCTGGGTGGGACAGGGTTTACCCCTGTATTGAAATGTACAAGGCACACATGATTGACATGGATTATAGAGTAAAGTATAGACTGGTTTGGAATATTAAAAAAGAGGATTAGATTAGACTCTAGAAGGAAGAAGTTTAAGGCAAGAAGGGACCATTATGATCATCTAGCCTGACCTCCTCCATGGCACAGGCAAAGCACCTCACCCAGTAATTGCTGCATCAACCTCACACCCTCTGTTTGAGCAATAGCATCTCTTTATATAGACAGCCGGTCTTGATTTCAAGCCTTCAGGTGACAGAGAATCCAGCACAGTAATACCCAATTTGTTCCAATATTTAATTAACCTCGCTTAAAAATTTGCACCTTAGTTCTCATCTGAATTTGCCTAGTTTAGACTTCCAGGCTGGGGATCTTGTCATACCGTTCTGCTCAGCGGTTCTCAAACTCTGGGTCAGGCCTCCAGAGTGGGTCACAACCTCTTTTTAATGGGGTCACCAGGGCAGGCATTAGACTTGCTGGGGCCTGGGTCTGAAATGGAAGCCAGAGCCCCACTGTCCTGGGCTGAAGCTGAAACCCAAGGGCTCAGGCTTTGGCTTCAGCCCTGGGTGGCGGGGCTCAGGTTACAGGCCCCCCCTACCCTGGGCTGAAGTCCGTGGGCTTTGGCTCCCACACCTGGGACAGTGGGGCCAGGCTTCAGTCCCACCTCCTGGGGTCATGTAATAATTTTTGTTGTCAGAAGGGGGGGTTACGGTGTAATGAAGTTTGACAACTGCTGTATAATTAGGAGCTATCCGATACACTCTGTATACAGCATTAGAAAGCAAAGGTATGCAGTAAAATTCCTGTATCCGTCATTTGGGAAGGAGATGGGAAATGAGGTGAATGAGTGGGAAATGTCCAGTTAATGTGGGGATGTTCTTTGTAACTATTTCCATAAACACTAACTGAGGGGTTCTCTTATGAAGACCCATGGGTGGGTTTGAGCACATAAGAAATTGAATATGAATAGCTCTGTGGTGCGGATAAATAGGTACCAATACAGTTCCGTAGGAGAGGGACACTTTGAGGAAGACTTTGTGGTAGATTAATTAGAAGCATATGGAAAAATAAAACACAATGTTTTGACATTGTCAAAGGAAATCGTAGTAGTTTGAAATGGGTTTTTAATAAATCTGAATAAGACAGAACTTCCTGTGATAACTGCTTGGTCAAAATAGGGGCAGCAACATGAAGACTCCACAGTTGGGCTGCAATCACTTTTTTAAGGCAAACACTGCTTCCTTGTGGCCCTTTTGTGCTAATGGAGCTGCCTGAGAGATCGAATTGCCACGTTGCATTCCCCACGCAAATGTCTCCTAAGCAGTGTGCTCCGTGAAGGTAGAGGGGGTTGCTTTTTTTCAGCAACCCCTGGGCTTTTCATGCAGAGACTTGGAAACAAAACCTTGGTTCAGATTTACTTGGCAGTCTAACAATGATATTTCTGATTTAGGAAAGCTCTTGTGCATACCAACTCATACTGTCTTCAGCCGGCTGGTTATTGACTCACAACGAGCCCTTCTCTAAATGTGGGCGTCTGCATGTGTGTCGTGCAGCTGCTCCTGCAAACATCCAATTTTCTTTAGTCAGGCACGATCACATGTTAACTTTCTAAGTACATCTTAGTATATTGTGTTCATTTGGTTTTTGCCTTTATGGGAGTCTGGAGCCAGTGCTCTGTGCTCTCAGCCATTTTTGTGGGTTTTCCCAAATGCCTGGGCACTGTACTCTGTACTTGCGCTTTTCTTATTTTAATAGTACTCTCTCACCTGGTCTATACTACATGGTTAGGTCGACCTGGCTGTGGATGTGTCTACACTTAAACTCGGCTCCTGTCGATGTAAGTGTCCCGCTACGCCAACTTAACACCTGAGTGGCAGAGAGCCAGGGCTGATGGAGTTAGGTTGACGCAGTGATAATGTAGATGCTGCGTTACTTACGTCCACTGTTACTGGCCTCCAGGAGCTGTCCCACAATCCCCCACATTGACCCCACTGGTTACGGTTGTGAACTCTGCTGCCTAGACAGGAAGCTGCCCTGCCCCTTTAAAGCCCACGTGTTTTTGAAATTCCTTGTCCTGGTTCCCCACTTGGTGAGCACACCCGGCAACTCTCCATTGTTGAGTTGAATGGCCCAGCTGACCATGCTGGCTACACACTGCAGACACGCTTCTGGCTGGAGTAGGCAGGAAATATTGGATTGCTTGTGGTGAGAAGAGGCTGTTCAGGTCCCGTGCTGATCCAGCCTTGGACACCTGGATATCAACGAGCGGATTGCTTGGGGCATGCAGGAGAAGGCCTACACTAGGGATCAGCGGCAGTGCCGTGTGAAAGCCAAGGAGCAGTGGCAGGCAAACCAGAAAGCCAGGGAGACCATCAATCAATCTGGTGCTGAGCCACAGACCTGCTGCTTTTACAAAGAGCTACAAGCCATTCTCTTGCGGGGACCAACCCCAACAACACTGTGGATACTTCCAAGAAGTCTGAGTCAGAGGCTTTTTCTGAACAGTGAAGAGGAAGGGGGATATGGGGAATCAGGAGACGTGGGGATCCAGCTGTGCAGCAACCCAGGACATGTTTTTGACTCTACCGCAGTCCAGCCAGTCCTAACAGTTGAGCACAGGCGAGTCCGATACAGGGGAAAGAACCTCTGGTAAGTATGCAGTTTGCTTTGAAATTACAGGGCTGGAGCCCCCAAAGTAGCAGGGCACAGCTGTTGAGTTACTCTTTTTTTTTAAATTTGAGCTTGAAGAAGTAGGGCAACCATCACGAGAGGTAGAGTTCCCAGCTGCTTTTCATTCCCCTCTGGAGTTAGGCAGAGGGAGGCCATGTAGAGTCATTTGTTTATGTGCACCGGGATGTCCCATGAATACTCCGTAGAGATCTCTGCGATTTCTTCAGCAGGACCCAGGCTAGCAGCAGCTTTGCGCTCTCTGCCTCTGTGACCCTCAGGGGTGAAATACCAGCTAAAGTCACTACTGCCTGTGGGATATGGTGCCTGTATTGAGTGCCATTGCCCTGTAGAGCTATATCCATGGCTGTGAGCTATTCCTCCAACCCTCTTCACGGGCCGTACTCACCCTGGCAAGTGCTGTGCCAGGCGCCGGGCTGTATCAGTCCCAAGAAGAAGTGAGAATGTAGGGCTTACAATTTCGGGGGATCAAGGGGAGTGAGGTCAATATCCTAAATTTCTATTTCCATTGGGAATACACTGAACAATGGTACCTCTCTGTGTTGTATTTACAGCTGCTGGTATTGTGGCCTTCAGGGGCTCCCCCTCCACACCCATGGAACGCCTGAGCCAGGTAGGGAGGGGAAAGAAGAGGACTCCGGACGACATGTTCCAGGAAATGCTGCAAGCCTGCGCTGCTTCAGAGAACCAGATTAGGGCCCAGAGGATCACCCTGACAGACAGCCTGGAGAGGAGAAAGGCCCAGGAATCCCAGCAGGAAAAAGAGAGGAAAACGCACCAGCTCATAACAGGGCTCCTCGGTAAGCAACCAATGAAGCCTCAGACTCTGGTAGATCTACAGGTCTAAGAATCTGGTGCTCGCCTCCCTCTGTAGCCCATAGAGAACTCAATATCAGGACCTCCCTACCCCGTCCCCCACAACATTCCACATGTCATCAGGGGTCACCGCACTATTCCTACCACTCCACCCCGGGGGACATTAAAGACAATCACAGCTTTACATATGCTGACCTATGAAAGCCATGGTTGGTGTAAGTGTACCTGAAATGGAAATGACTGTTCTTTCCCCTTCAGAAGTTCTGTTCCTTTAATTTATTAAGCTTTAAATGCTCTTTTTGAATGGCCTCATTCATGTTATGGAATAAAATTCTATTTTGTTTGGCTAAAGAGTCAACTCTGTTAGTTCACAACATATGCTGTTTGGTGCTGGGCAGGTTTGACATGCTCCAGTTGCCTGTTACTTCGTTTTGTCACAGAACCATAACATTATTCACAAACAATAGGTGCACTGACAGTGTTATATTCCTACATACACAGCAATCACTACAAGAATGCTACCTGGCTGCAAAAGAGCAAGGCTGCAGAGACACACTACAGCCACGCACACTGCTCTGGCTCACTATTAAAATGTTATTTCAAAGCCTCTCTGAGCCATCTAGCTCTGTGTTGAGCTCTTCTAATAGCCCTTGGATCTGGTTGTTCAAATTCAGCAGACAGTCGCGTCACCTCTGCGCTCCACCCCAGCAGAAACTTTGCTCCGTTTGCTTCACAGATATGCTGCAGGACACAGCAGGCAGCTATAACCAGTGGCATATTTTTCTGTTTCAGATCCAATCTCATAAGAAAACAATGCCAGTGACACTTCAAATAACCAAAGGCACATTCAATTGTCATTGGGCACCTGCTGAGCCTGTAGTTGAAGCGCTCCTTGCTGCTGTCGAGTTGACCGGTGTATGGCTTCATGAGCAAGGGACTGGCTGGGTCTCCCAGGATCACTATTACCATTTCAATGTACCCAATGGCAAGCTGCCAGTCAGAAAAGAAAAGTCCCTGCTTGCAGCTTTCTGCAGAGTCCTGTGTTCTAAAATGCAAGTGTCATGCACCTTCCCTGACCAGCCCACGCTGATGTCAGTAAAGCATCCCCAGTGATCCACCAGCAAGTGCATAACCATACAAAAGTATTCCTTTCTACTAATGTACTCTGTGGCAAGGTGGTCTGCTGCTTAAATAGGGATACGCGTGCCAGCTATCGCCCAACCACAGTTCAGAAAGCCTGCTGCTGCAAAACCATCCACTATGTCCTGCACATCGCCTGGAGTCACAGTCCTGCCTAGCAGGAGGTGATTACTGGCTCTGCACACTTGCATGACAATGGCGCCTGTGGTGAATTTCCCAACTCCAAATTGATTCCTGCCTGGCTGGCAGCAAACTGACATTGCGCATTTCCACAGTGCAATCACCACTTGCTCCTCAAGAGTCAATGTCACTCTCATTTTGGGGGTCTCTGCACCGGAGGGCTGGGGAAAGCTCCGCACACAGATCCAGGAACTTGGCCTTGTGCATCCAAAAGTTCTGCAGCCACTGCTTGTCATCTCAAACCTGCATGACGACGCAATCTCACCAGTCAGTGCTTGTTTCTCAGGCTCAGAGCTGGCGCTTCACCTTCTCTAGCTGCTCTGTGATCACCACCACCAATCCTGAGTTGTTTCTTTCTATGTCCCACAGCAATCTTGCCTCCCAGGCAGCCTCATGTTCCCCGTGGCTCCTCTTGCAGCTCTGCGCCCTGTGCTTGCAGCGCTCAGGACAATAGTGCAGAGCTGTCCAGGTGCCACGCCTCTGTTAGAGATGGCTGACCGTGAGGAGGGCCACACAGGTCTGAGGGGATTTTTGAAAAGAAGATGCAAAATATTATGGGATGCAGTAGAAGTGATGGGCTGGAGAACACTGCATTGTGGGAAGTTGCCCCCACGCTCCTAGTCGCCCCTCCAAAACAAGGCATTGCAAAAACTTTCTAAAACACCAGGCACTGAGTGGTGGTAAGTTGCACAGTGGGATACCTACCCACGTGCACTGCATGCCGCACTGATACAAGCACTCCTGGTGAGGACGCGCACTGCATGCCGCATAGTGTAGCGTGCGCATGCCCAAGCGATGTAAGGGCTGCGGTTGCTGCATGCCAACGTAACTTAGGCCAACATAATTTTGTAGTGTAGACGTAGCCTCGGAGAAGTAAAAATTCAAAGCATTGGAACGTAAACTGGAGCTAGTTGATGTACGTTTCTTAAAGGGTTCGAATTTTTCACCTGTGTATGATGCATATGTATAGCTTGGAATTGATCATGTCAGCCATGAAAAGCAATGGAGCTGGACCGGAAGAAGTACTTAGGCATAAAATCCCAAATGATGGACAACCTATAGCAAGACAGGCAGTGACGAGAAGGAGAGAGAGCAAGCTAGCCTGGGACTTTGGTCATTCTCAGCCGGGAGTTTCTACTGAAACTTACCAGTAGGCAACTGATAAATACCAGACGGTACAAAGAAGTACTGAATTTAGAAGGCTTCCAGCCCCAGGCAATGATGGTAGGTAGCTAATTATTTTGTCCTTCTTGACCTCTGTTGTTTTTCTTCTGCTTAAATAGATGTAGCCATTCCAAGAGGCAAATATGCCTGACTCCCCATAGCACCTATTGGTTGTCACTGGCAATTAGTGATTAGCATAACTAATGGGTGTATTTTTGGTTTCTTTGTATCCTAGATGGTGAGAAATGAAGAATTTGAGAAGAATTAGGCTCACATACCTGACCAAGCTGCAGTTGTTCTTTACCATCAGAAAATGATTCTGCACAGAGATGTTTTTGATTGTGGTTTTTTTTATTGTAAGCTCTGTGTTGTTTGGTTCAGATCATCTTGGCCTTCTCTGTGAAGACTGCAAATCTTGGGTATCTCTAGGACCTCAGAATTGGAGACAGGTCAGATGTCCCTTTAGCAACAACTAGAAATAAAGAAATTCCAGCTAGCTAGCTACTTACCATGGTGTCTTATGAGTTTCTGTAAGGGATCAACAGTGCTCTGGAGACCTTTACCTGAAGTCTTAAGGGAAGGCAACCCTCATTCCAATAATGAGTAATGTGCAATGTTGCAAATACTATAGTAAATCAGAGTGCGGAAAATTCCTTTTCCAGACCTTTGATGTGATCTTATAATTGAAGTAAACAGTGGTTCAGACAGTGCAGCACCTTTGGGCCTCATCTTAAGCACCCAGCATTCTCAGCAACATCAGCACCTCTCAGGATCAGACTCTTTGTATGTAATTAGTTGGGGCTTGATGGAGGCTCAGGGATATGCAGAGTATGGATGGCAGAGTAGCTTCAACCCACCAGATCCTGGCACCTGCTAGGCAAGCACCAGACACTTTGTGGGGTGCACTGTTTGGCACTGGGTCTCATCATGGAAAAAGGCTATAGGCAGCCTGCACCATTGTGCAGGAACTTCTGGGGACCCAATGGATGACTCAAGCCTTTGGTATAAAACTGACGTCACCTACAGGATGGAGTAATTCATGTGCCTCAAGTCTGGGGAAGCACTATTCCAAGAATCCACAAGTATATGTATTCTCTGACTTTGTCACATAATTTTGTAAAATGGCAGTGAGAAGAAGAACATGGGCATGGAGGACCTCTTTGTAACAGGTGACGGTAAAGAGATCTCTCTCGCAGTGAGAGCCACACAAATGGCATGAATACAGTGGCAGTATTTTTTAAATGAACAGAGTATTATTCCAGAAAATGACTTTTAGCCACTTGCCAGCAGGAGGCAGGCTTGCTTGACACTTCCTTCTGAGGAACCAGATCCATCAGTCTCATTGGAAAACCATACTGTTATGTGAACGTTACAAGACGAAATAACAATTTATATTGCAATGTCAATGTTATTAAATACTATAGTTATATTTCTGCTTAGTGAGCTGACCTGCCCTAAGCAGGCAATGAAATCACCACAGCAGAGACAGTTTTGCACTCAGATCTTAATGCTAAGTGATAAATCTTAGATAGATCTTAATGCTAAGTGCTAGTTCCCACCTATCTATATCTTATCCCACAGTGGTCTTGTATGCAGAAAACGAGGGGTGAGAGCAGAGGACTAGCAGGCCACAACTCCTGAGTTCTCTTTGCAGGCCTGTACTCACTTATACAGTGAGGTACTGACTCACTGTATAACCTTTTTGTGGAAAATTCATTTTCATTTAGAACAAAAAGTCAAATTTTCTCACAGAACAGAAATTCCAGTTGGGAAACTGACAGGTTTCATTCTGATCATGTCAAAACATTAGAATAGCTCATTTTATATCTATATATAGATATATAATGTTAATATTTTATATACGAAATCAGGTGAGGACATCAAAACAGAACATGTCAACATTATGAAAATGGAACGAAAAAGTTGAAACAGTTAGTTTCAACTTTTTCCCATTGAACAGCTCATTGGAATCAACATATTCCCAAAAAACATTTTGGTTTCAACAGAACTGCATTTTCTAATAGAAAACTGTTCCATCAAAAGTTGTTTGACCCGTTCCAGCCTTGGGAAAATCACTTAAGCTCTGTGAAAGGGGAATAATACTTGCCCACCTTAGCAGAGTGCTTTGAGAGCCTATAAGAAAGGGGCTCTCAATATATTTATATATTTGCATTATAAGGTAACTTTAACATCCATTTCAGTACACAGTCTAAGTCTAAAATTCAGACTCAATGTGATGTCATTAAAGACGGTTTATTAGAACAAGAAACCAATAAGTTTCAGTTGGCATTAAATGGGAAATCAGTAAGTGTCAAATGCTATTAAAGAGACAAGTCCACTGAATTGCTGCAAACCTGTTGTGGGGCAGAGAAACACTTGAAGTGGAGTTTCCACTAAACGAGCTGATATTTACATGCTCTTGCCATTGCTTGTTCAATATCTGAAGCATAGTTTCCCCTGGCCTCTTGACATACAGATGTTTGCCAGATGTCAGAATCCTTGGCAGTTTGGGATGCAGGGATGGTCCAATTTTACTGCTAGCTTGGCCAGTTCCAAAGGGGGCGGATGTTGCTTTGAAGTAATCTTTTTCAGATTGACAGCAACTTCATTTCCCTCCTGCCTCTGGATGCCATTTTTTATTAAACTTCATGTCAGCACTAGACAACTCAGGCATATTTCAACAGAGCTTCATTAATGCAAGTGTAAGTGGAATGACCTCTCCTATCATATAACATAAGATTGCAGAAACCATACAGAATGTGAGGTATTTGGACCCAAAAATGCAATTACTCTTTCAGAGGGATTATATCTTGTGTGTAAGGAATCTCAAATAGATGTAAGGCCAGATCCTGATCCCAACCATAAATCCAAGAGCAACTTGATTGAAGCCAGTTAGCTTCAACAGTGTCACCAACACCATACATTGCATCTGCTCCACAACTTTGAGTGTCCCCCTCTGTGAATGCCCCCAAATCATTCTCTGTGGGAGGCTGCCCTATAGGAGTCAAGAAGTCACCAACTCTCCCATCATCTCCTCTCTATTCTTTGGTAGTTTTGCTACTAGATCCTTTCCTGGCCAAGGCTGTGGCTGGGACTCCTCATTACTGTTATTTTCCCAGAAGGGAGGGGCTCCATGGGAAACAGAATACAGCTCAGGACTGCAATACATTTTCTGCCTAATTTCTGTAGGGTTGATAGGAGGGAGGGGGGCAGCATTGTCCTGAGCCCCCACCATTACGACCATTGTCTCCCAACTTAGTTCTAGTCTTGCTCCCCTCCACAAGGATCCTGACTCCCTCCTAGGGATTCTTCTGCCGGGTTCCAGGAAGTGGAAATGGGGCCATACAGTTGACCTTTTCTGTCCATGTGGGTCAAAGGAGATCAATGCATAGAGGAGCCAGCAGGAATGATCTAGGCCCCTAACATTGCGTGTGAGATTTTTTCTGTTCCATGAGGCTGCATCACAAGAGCAGGGAGCACAAAAAAAATACTTCTCCTTGTCACAAAAACACTTACAAAATAAGTGGCAGAGACACAAAACAATTAACCCACCAGCCAATGTTTAAAGCTTGCATTTTTCGCAACAATTGTATGAGTCTTTGCTGTCATCTAGCCACCCTATCTAGAGTGTTAGTTAAATGCAAATACATGACAACACAACACAAAAACCATGCAGGGCACTAAAAAGGTGACGCTGCTTGTCTTCCACCACTTTGACTAAAAAACAAAACAAAAAAACTGGACGTTTTTTGGTTTTCAAAACTGAAAAAAAACAAAATGTTTCATAAACTGACAATGAAAATGTTTTTCTTCCTTTCTCATCTTTTTTCCCCATTTCTCTTCTCATTTTTTTCTTTTTTGCCACTGAAAAAGACTGGGGGAAAGGGGGGAGAGGACCTAAAACCAATTTTTGTGTTTTTTTCCATGGAAAAAAGTCACAAAATTTAAAAAAATGCAGAAAATTTTCATTTCTGAATAGAAGCCCTGTATCATAAAAAAGTTTTAAACAGATACAGTTTGACTAGCTCTAATACACACATATTCCATGTTAAAAAAAACCCCACAAAAACTAACTAAAACCCCCAAAACCTGACCTTAATCCAACCCTGTGACTGAGCCATCAAGCACTTAAAAATAACCCACGGTGACGTAGCCAGGAATTGTTTCAGCTTTCTGTACTGCAATATGCAGAAATGGCAACTCTACTTCCAGTGAAATGTCCTCCTCTAGTGACATTGACCCGTGCGGAAAAGTCGTCTCTCCACAGGCTTTGTCTGCACTGCAAGCTAGCGGTGACCATCTCCTGTTCACGTGTGCATACTCACAGCAGTGCTCGTCAAGCGAGTCTAGTGCTCGTACAGATAGAGTAGCCACAGTAACCTACAACTGGTGAGTACGTATTTGACCCATCTCAGCCACGTCAGCTACCAGAGCTACTGCAGCTGCACTGTGATTTAGCCTCGTGCTAGCTTGATGAGTGCTACTGCAAGTATATGGTACATGAGCAGGGGACTCCCAGCCCTAGCTAGCTTGCAGTGTGGACGCAGCCTACAATGAGGGCACTGTATACTGTGGAATGGGGGATTCTCTTCTCGTTTACACTGGAGTAAGCTGGGGAGAGACTCACAGCTGGTGTAATGTACACTAGCTGTGGATGTACCCCCAGCAGTTGCGCCATTAAAGTAAATAGCGTTACACTGATGTGAATCAGAGAATCAGGGTGACACTATATAAAAGAGAAGGACACATTTAGATAGTGCTGTAACTTGTGCTTTAAAGTGTTTTTAATGAACCTGGAATGATAAGAACGCTCCATGCTACTGTGCTGGAATTTCCTTTTTTGTTGGTTTAAAGCTAAAAGATTGTTTCCATTAATGTATGGAGTATTTGCTGGGGATTTTCATGTAATGAGATCTGAAGTGTCATATGCCATAACTTCTACACATTTCATAGGAAGTGCCATGATCCGTCTAGTCCCATGTCAAATAGTGGCTTGTACCAGATTTATCAAAGGGAAATATAACCACCGCCCCATAATTCATAACCTTTCAAGAACATACCAGTAGAGAAAAAAGAAAAGGAGGACTTGTGGCACCTTAGAGACTAACCAATTTATTTGAGCATGAGCTTTCGTGAGCTACAGCTCACTTCATCGGATGCATACCGTGGAAACTGCAGCAGACTTTATATACACACAGAGAATATGAAACAATACCTCCTCCCACCCCACTGTCCTGCTGGTAATAGCTTATCTAAAGTGGACAGTGGGCAGGACAGTGGGGTGGGAGGAGGTATTGTTTCATATTCTCTGTGTATATATAAAGTCTGCTGCAGTTTCCACGGTATGCATCCGATGAAGTGAGCTGTAGCTCACGAAAGCTCATGCTCAAATAAATTGGTTAGTCTCTAAGGTGCCACAAGTACTCCTTTTCTTTTTGCGAATACAGACTAACACGGCTGTTACTCTGAAACATACCAGTAGAGAACCTTCTTTCTAACCCCAGGTAATTAGTGGTTTGTTTCTGTTCTCAGAGATGGACGTTTATATCCTTAACTCATTTTTAGCATAGCTAGTGAAAGATTAATGAAATTATTTCCTAACATTAATTTATCATTGTGCAACAGGCGAGCAGGTCAGTACTACCGGTGCAGTATATTTTTGATAGTGGAGAGGGTGAAGAAGTCTAAAGAGAGGTGGGAAAAATCCCAAAAAGAAACAGGATTCCAATTAATAAAACAAAGACGTTTCTGAAATCCAAATGCTCCACCTATAACAACCCTATGATCGGTCTAGTTTAGTCCTTAAGGCACCATACTTTGGTTTCTGCTGCAATAGGCTAAAAAGAAATCCCTCACCTGTTTCTTGTCACCACACACCATCAGCGGTAAGAGATGGCTAATCAGCTGTGCACTTCACACTATGACTTCCTCAGCTTCGTTATGGCACCATGGGACAGAGAAAATTTTTTACCCATTTCCGATTTCCAGTCTCTGTTATTCTCGTGTAAAAAATTGGACCAGATGTTGTTAAGAGATTGCATATTTTGGAGATTCTTTTTGATAAAAAGTTGGAGTCTTTTTGGAGACCCATGTACAGAAATTATTAAGAATTGAAGATGAGTTGGTGGAGCAAGAGAGAGATACATAGCCCTACAATGAGAAAAAAAATCATTGCATAAATTTAATAAACAAAAAAGAAAACATAGAAACTAAGGAAACCATATCAGCATCCCAACAGGTCCCACAAAACCCTTTGAAAGTCATGTTAGCTGCAGATGATCCATTTGTATCTATAGGGTAAATGGTCCAGTAACTCAATGTGAAGAGCACATTAGTTGAAGCTATATTGATATAACAACAACCAAAGATATGGTAATTATTAAATCTAATGCAAAACTCATCAGACCATTGTCTTCATGGGTCCATGAGGACAGGAGCTGTGCAGTCACTATGGAATTAACCTATCTGGCCATTACAATTCATCTGAAGTGTGTGTTCTCCTTTGGTATTTGCTTTCATTACCATGGAAGGCTCATTAAGAACATAAGAATGGCCATACTGGGTCAGACCATGTAACCCAGTATCCTGTCTTCCAACAATGGCCAATGCCAGATGCTTCAAAGGGAATGAATAGGCCAGGGCAATCATTAAGGTGTTGTTTCAGAAGCCTCTCTCATCTCAAGTGCGCGAAGCCTTATAATCCAAAATATCAATTAAAACATAACAGCAGAAGTGAAACTATTGTAATGAGAGAAAGTCTTTTACTAAAACCATCAGAGGCCACCCAGTTGTATCAGGAGCCTTTTAACAAACAAACATGAAACATCTTTAAACCCCACATTTAAAATAAGAGAAAAGGATGGAATCCATTAAAATACCATTTACTTTCTGATGGCCACTGCTTCATGATAAAAGGAGCATCAACAATGCGGGGTGTGAACCAGGGCTGTAAGCATGGACTGTGCCTACTGTATGAAGTGAGCTGTAGCTCATGAAAGCTTATGCTCTAATAAATTTGTTAGTTTCTAATGTGTCCCAAGTACTCCTTTTCTTTCTATGGATACAGACTAACACGGCTGCTACTCTGAAACCAGCCTTCTTCTAGGCACCTGCTAAATAAGGAAACAGTCACCTCACAATGGATAACCACATCATTTGACAATCAACTGACTGGACCTATGATATTGGTACTTGAACTCAGTTTATTTACCCCCAGTCAACCTCACCTCTGAGTTTGTGTTTTTTTGTTGGATAAAAGTTATGATCCTTTGGGCAAAGTCTAATAGTCACCATGCAAACCACCTCCTCATGGTGAAATTCTGTTGTGCCTTCTGAATTGTTTGATTGGCAGGATGTTTTATATATTTACTGAACAAAATCAATAAAAGTGTTTTAAAAAACAAAATATTTACTTAAAATTTCTGTTTGGATTGGGGGAAATATCTGTTATTACTAAAACACAGTTAAAATATTGGCCTGGCTTACCCAGTACAGTGCTTGAGAATGGTATTCCTCAGTAAGAGTAGAAGAGGGACAATCTGGAAAGCTGGAGCCTCACATTGACAGTCTGGTTAATAATGTCACAGAGTGCAGAGAACAGGGATGGGTGGGAGTGGGCAGCCAAAATGTTATTGTTAAAATTTTGCCATCATATTGAAGGGAGGTTTGGTGCCATTTCTCCGCCTTTGAAGGAATTAATTGCATCTCTGGACACTATGAGATCATCCCTAGCAGAGAATAAAGACTTGCTTCCAGGGCTTGTGAAAATATTTCGGAAGAGCAAATTTTCTTTTCTTTTCTTTTTTTTTTTTCAAACAAACCAGCTTGTTCCAAAAGGCAGATTTTGTTAAAATGCGTTTTCAGGGTCGGATACCCGCAGATCCATCTATAATGTTTTCTTGTACACATGTGCACCCTTAAATACTGTGCTACACTATCAATAACTTCAACAAAGTTTTCAGGGAACGAAACAAACATTTCTGGACAATGCACTTAACATGAAAAAGGCAATGCAAGGTTTTTCTTCATTATGAGAAAGTGTTTTTATTTAAACAGAGAAACAAATGACAAACCACTTTCTGTAAGCATATATGCATGTCATATATAGGGTTTATTAAAGCCCAATGGGGAAATTTTTGTCAAATCCTCTTGGTAATATAATTGCCAGTGCAAAGCAATCTAGATCTTATCAAACGGATGTTGCATTTGCTCATTATCATATAAATCAAACAAAGAAACAAATGTAACAGCAATGTCTACTCAGTAATATTTCAGCTAGTCTCAAAGCCTCTGCTCTCCTGTTCTTAAACAGATATATAAAAAGAGGTGCAGAAGAGTGAGAGGCTGCCATCTGTGAACTCCGGCATATTTCAGTCTAAGGGACAAAAATATGAACCAGGTGATGCATTACTTAACAATTCAGATTCCAGCAGAGGAAGAGGAGGTACAGTATCACAACTGCACCGAGAAGCCTCAGTGAATCTAGAGATTGTTGTTAGACCTTAATCATATAGGCATGGGAATTCATGAAGCTAGAACATTCAGTAGAGATGATCAAAACATGTATGGAATACAAATGAAAATGGAAACAATATTACTCTTAAGGCTTCGGGTCAAATTTTCAGCCTACCCTTCACCAAAGACTGTTTAGTCCATATACTCCATATAAGCACCCAATTCTACCCACAGCTAAGGTATTTAGACTGAGATTTTCAGAGCTGCTTAAAGGAACTGGATGCCCAATTCCCATTAGAATTAATAAGAATGAGTTGTCCAAACCCGGTAAAAATTTCTGCTTTAGGCTGTCAGTGACCTTCTTAATGAATGGATGCAAAACTGTAGGTCAGAATCCTTTGTATCCTCTAGCAAGTGAAACCTGGATATAGAAAATGTCATTTATAATGAAATGGAATAAAATTCTCAATTTTTTCAGTGCATCACAATTTGCAAAGCTGCAATTTCAGTTATATTGAACTTCCACTTATAAATGATGCTCTGTAAAAAACTAAATAGGAACTCAATAAGATTATTCCTTAGAGTTATGCTAAATAGGTGTTAGCATGGATTGAACGGAGACCTTCCTATTTTAAAACTTTATCTCACTCAAAGATCTCCCAAATTGTGTACTATGTTTTTCCATTAGTTTTGTCCCACACAGGCTTGTTTTTTATGACATTTAGCGCAATGAACTTGTCAATCAGCATCTTTCCCAAGTATTCACACTAGTTCAGAGTTATATTTCTTCTAGGATGTCCACAGGCAACTCTTAAAGAGCCACCCATGAACTCCCCTCCTGTTACCTTTATGGCTCAAAAGATCAATCCTTGCGTGATGGAGCTGTGTAAATTTTTCCAGCAGTGCCTTTGTGTCACTCAAAGAAGAAATTCAAGAAAAGAAGCCATGAGGTAAATCTAGCCTTCTTTTTGTCATCCTTTACCTTCTTGGGATGCTCTGTGTTACTCTCTCAAAGGACAGTTTCCAATCACCAACCGTTAGTTTTGAAAGTCTGCAAGTCTGGCCCTACGGGACCTTACAATCAAGCATGCAGGGAGGACGCATTTCAGGGAAGCATCAGCCCCAACCACTTGGGATTGGGATTTTTGTGGTGTGTGTGTGGGGACAAAATGGAGTCTGAGAAGAGAGCATGTCCCTCAGCTTCAGGCAGTGATTCGTTTGGAATAAAGGTAACCTGAATGCTGTGTTCACACAGCCTGGAAGGACTGGTTACTACACTGGGGCAACATTCTTCTAGCAGGTTGGTTTTGTTCATCGTCAGAGGCCAGATTCCCAGCTAGGCACAGGATTCTGGGAAGGGGGCAAAGGCAACTGTCCACTCCCCTGGTCCTGGAGCTAGTTCTGCCCCTCCTAGCTCTGCTGTACTCCCTACACCCAATGAGAGGAGAGGGCACAACAACGATGGAGCTGAGGGGCCAGGATTTTCCCTCAGGCCTAGAATAGGAAACTGGGAGAGGCAGGACTCCTGGGCTCTGTTCTGCTGCTGAGTGACCTTGGGCAAGTTGGGAGTAGAGCTGGGAATAAAGGCCAGGAGTGGATAACCTAAATTTTGTGCCTCAGTTTCCCCATCAGTAAAATGGGGATGTTAACACTTACCTACCTCATTGTGAAAAATCCTATGGCTGGATGCCACTGCATGTCTCCAACACAATACCACCACTGAGACTCTCACCAGGTCTCCGAAAGCCCATATGTGGGAGTAGCTCCAAAATTAGCACCTTCCTATGACTGAACCAGCAGGACCCTGTAGTGGCAGATGAAAGTCACTGTATGAACTGGAAAAATATGCCTCTCCCATTGCTCTCCAGCTTCCCCTGAGATAGGCCTCAGGCTGCTACTTACACTGAAGTGTATTACAATAGAGGGTTCTCTTTCTTTGTTGTAAATTGGAGCAGAGGAGTGTTTTGTAGTTCTCTAATTCTCAGAACACTCAGTAACACCTGCTCATAAATTCAGTTGAAAATGGTGCTGAAGAAACCAACCAGCACAGCTCAAGCCCTCTTGATTTGACTGGTTTAGGAGATTAGTACCTACATAACTTGGTAGCTTGACTATAGATACAGGAAAAGTAGGAGGAGAGCTTGCATACTTCCAAAATAAAAAGCCAAATTTTAGCCCTGTTGTTAGTGAGCAAAATCCTACTGAAGTCAATGGAATTATACCAGCATTGAATGTAAACAGGAGAATTGGTTGACATTTTTTTCCATTAAATTATTTGATGAAAAGTAAAGAGTTTTCATTTTTGTGAAAAATTTTCTTTGAATTTTTTGAGGTTTTCATAAACTAAAAATTCAAAATTTCAATATTTTGACCCAAAAAAATTGAGAAAATTGGACCCTTTTTGAAAAAAAAGTCCATTTTGTCCCAAAAAAAGCCATTTTCGGTTACAAAAATGATTCACTGGAAATTTTCCAACCATTTTTGTTCACCAGCAATGCAAGTGCAGCCTGGTCTGATCCAGGCTCACTGGTGGTAGCAAATCTCCTGAGTTCACTGTATTCTTGGGCTGATGTTAACTCCGACCATACATCAAAAATTAATGAGCATCATGTTCCTCGTGAATCTAAACTTGAGGCATTCACTTCACTGAGGCTGTCACTGTAAGATGAAAGTCCACCTGAAATCCCAGCGGTTTTTATGTTGAAACAGCACTGAAGTATGTATTTTAATAGGCTCCTCACCAGCAGGGTTCTTCCCCCAATAATGTCAAAAACATTGTGATGTAAAAGGAACAGAAATAGCAGCTGGTGTGTTTGCAATAGAAAATCCTGTTGGTAAAGGAAAAGTGCTTCTTAGATTGATTCCACAAGGTGCTGCAAGGTTCATTGCCTAGATAAGTGATATACTTTTTGAGGCACTGAACTAATCATGCCTCTTTCCCTCCTTTTTTTATACACTGTGCCTCTTTCCATGCTCACTCCCTAGGCTCAGGATAGCCTTTGAGCCTTCCCATTTTCTGCACTAGATTGTCTTCCTCTATTCCAAGAGGGCTTTGAACTCTGCATGTAGCTGGAGAACCCAGACAATCATTTTTAGACTCCTTCTAGTTGGCTGTAGGTTGGGGGGGGGGCAGCATACTTTTCTCCTCACTCTTAAATATTGTTAGTGAGGAGCTTGTGGAAAATCAGGTACCTGGGAGCTGGGGGAGGGAGGAAGGAGCTCTCTCTCCTTCCCCCTCCCCCCGAGCAGAGCCACTTGTCCCCAGAACTTACACCAACAAAATGCAGAGTCAAACTGAAAGAGCAATTGAGAGAGAACAATATGTTCTGTGCCAGGAGGAGTTTTTGTCTGGTTTCCTGCTTCCATACAGTCCTCAAGGCTTCTACATATGGCATGCCCATCTCAGCACCCTTGTCGTGCTGCCTTCAGGTTGTTCCTCTGTTAAACTCTTCCGTTAAAAATGGCTCTTTTAAGTGTGCTTTATGGGACAGATTTTCAAAAGTGCTCAGCATTGTCCTGACAGTGTGTAATAATAAAACTGCTATTGACGTCACTGGAAGCAGACTTAGGGCAATGTTAAGTGCTTTAAAAAATCCTACGCTAAATCCCCAGGTGTTTAAATAAGTTTAGAGCTACTCATAAATGTTACAAATATAGACCTCTGAGTATTTTGATTATATTTCTATATGAGTAGGATATCTTTGCATCGGTCTATTCCCATTAATCCCTATTCCTGAAAGAGAGAGAGAGAGAGAGAGAGAGGAATGTGGACAATAATTTCTTCAGACAAGAATATGTATACTTGATTTGTGGCCTTGAAAGCTTAAGAATTTGAGAGGAAAAACTTATACCGAGACAATTAAATCAAGAACTTCCACAAGTGCGAATGAGAGATGGAAATACAGAATGGAAGAAAAGACATTTAGAAGTATCTTCCATTGTTGTAGCCATGTTGGTGACAGCATATTAGAGAGAAAAAGGTGGGTAAGGTGATATCTTTTATGGGACCAACTTCTGTTGGTGAAAGAGACAAGAGAAAACTTGGTCCAGTAAAAGATATTGATACAGTAAAAGATCTCTATTTAGAAAATTTGTCATATTCCATTACGGGCCTGGTCTAAAGCCCATTGAAATTAATAGGAGTCTTTCAATGGTCTTTAGATTAGTCCCTATATTCAAATCTGTCTGAAGCAAATCCCTGGTAGGTGTCATTGGGTACTTATCCCTGATGACATTGCATTTGTAATTTTGCTGATAGTGGTCTGACCTTCAGTTGGTGTGAATCAGCATCGCTCCATTGACTCAGTGGGATTTCATGAGTACAGTGTAGGCTTTATAGTCCAATGCAAAAAGGAGTATATGGAGTCAGCCCATTATATTGCATTATTAGGGTGACAGCAAGGTTGGGCTAACTGTGTTTATCTTTGAAAGAACAAGTCTTGTAAGAATTACCTGATTTCCAAATAAGATGTCAGGCAGTCCTCCCACAGGCAAAATTCCCATTGTAGTTAATGGCAGTTTTACTTGAGTAAAGACTGGGAATTGGGCCCCAAATGGATAAATATTCTGGGACAGTATCTGACTTGACATCCACAGGGTTTGAATCATGGGTAACTCCGTTTAACTTCAGTGGAATTATTCCAGATTTATAGCAGCATTAACAAAATCAGAATCCAGGCTTTTCTATGCAACATACATTTTTTGTATATTTAAACTAGAACACTTACCTGAAAAAATGTACGTATAAAATCACAATAGATGAAAAGAGATTACTCCCCTAACTTTGACTAAATCTTTAGGTACTGTATTGAATACTATTCCTGGTTCTTGAAAAATGCAACTTACATCTGTGAAAGGGTCAAAAGAAAGGCTTACTCACAAAGTAAGTAAACTTTCTGGTTATACTCTTCCATAATCTATTAAATGTGTCAAAGTGGAGGTATGTCCATTTATAGCCGCTGAAAATATGGCTCAGTAAAGTTGCAAAAGGTGCTAAAGATCATTAACGAGACACTTTAAATCTCCACAGAGCGATTAAGAGTCTGTCCCCAATAGCTATTTTATTATCTTTTATTTATGAAATAAAAAACGTATAATTAAGCTTATAATATGTTTTAGAAATTCTCCTTGTGAAATATGTTCTGAGTGTGATTTTCTTTTGTTCTTCCAGCGTTAAAGCAAAAATGCCTTACAAACATCTGTCAATCTGTCTAAAGCACTGAGGGAATTTACTGCAAATGAGAAGAGTTCTGGCAGTCTTTAGTAGTCTTTTTCCATTTAACAATTGATGGCTAGATATGTTAGTTGCAAATATTTGTATCAACCAGCTATTTTCTAGAGATTTTTTTTCCTCCACAGGATTGTATAAATGATGTATAAAACCAGGTGAATTTCAAACAATAAATTTAACTGTAATGAAATATTTTAAAAAGATTTTTAAACTGTGCTTTATAAAAGATATCTATAAAGTCCGTTAATGTATGCAGATTGTTAGTTTTGTCCAAAATTACATGAAAGCGATCATAATAAATATGAAATAATTTTAAATCAGACCTAAAAGACGTCTAAAAGGTGACACTTGTTTACTATTTCATGAACCTAAACATTTTCAGATCGTTCAGTGTTCCAAATCAAGAGATCTCCCTTATTCCATGCTTTAAACTGGTGAGCCATGTGAGTGGGAGAATACAGCCACTGCATCTTCTTCTATAAGAAATGTTTGTACCTACAGTGCTTTCACTGCTATGCTGTATCTATATTAGCTCATGCCGATTCATATCAAGTACTAAAAAGTCCTGTCCTTAGCCTGCTCCCTTCAATACCTTCATATACCTTCAGTGAACAAACAGCTCTTGCTAATAAAAGCAACAACCACAAAACAAAAATCACATAACACGTGTGTTCCAATGTAATACCTAATGCTGCTGTGAATCAAAAGTATGTCATCCAACTACAGTATTCACATTTCAAACAAGGTGAACATATTTTCCCTGTTACTGAGTACAAATTTAACCCAGATATTTTAATGAAGAGAAGACTATACTAACTGATACAATACCAAAGAAGAAGAACATCACAACTGGGAATCACAAAGTAATCTATAGGCATAACAAGGGTTTCTGGTGCTCCTCTTTCAAAGCGTATGTTCACCATAGTACCTGGTGGCAGGGTGCAAGTGCTAAGCTCTCAGTCATAGTAAAGGAATTTAGAATGACATAAATTATAACAGGTTTCAGAGTAACAGCCGTGTTAGTCTGTATTCGCAAAAAGATTATGCTCTAATAAATTGGTTAGTCTCTAAGGTGCCACAAGTACTCCTTTTCTTTTTATAAATTATAACCACACCACTTAGTAAAAGTCAGGTCATTAGAAAGAACAATGGCTGGTATGAACAGTGTGTAAATCAGACTAGGAATAATAGGCATATCCTTTGTGATACAGCTGGCCAGGGCTTTTTGCAGAATTAAAAAACAGAAACCACCATTTAAAAAAACTTCCCAAAATGTTCAGTTTCAGTTTCTAAACTTTTTTTGTGGGATTTTTGAAAAAGAAATTTTTAGTTTACCTTTCCTTCCCCCCTCTTTCTCTTATTGAGTGGCAACATGGAAAAAAAAGAGGAAAAAAGGGGCACATGTATGGAGAAAGATTGAGAGAGAGAGAGAAAGAAAATGAAAAAACAGAAACAGAAAACTGGAAAGCAATTTTTCAGTTTTTGGTGTTTCCCCAGTTTTCACTGAAAAACAAAATAAAGAAAAACATTTTCTGTGAAAATTTTTATTTTGGTAAACAAGCCATTTTCTGTGGGAAAATGCTGGACAGAATTTTTCCATGATGCCTGATTAAAAAAAAGCACTGACAGATAAGGGGGTGCTGGCCACCTCTGGCAGCACCCCCCAACACACACACCCCCTGCACCACAACCCCAATCCTGGCTCAAGTGAGGAGCGGAGTTGGGGGGAGGGGCTGGTGAGTGAGCCCACCACACATTCACTTGGGACCTGGACAGCAGTAGCTCCTGTGTCCCACAGGACCAGGTCTGCCTCCCCACTCTGGGCCTTGTGAGCGGGAACATCGGCGCTCAGTGCCACTCAGGGTTTGCCTGTCCTTCCCCCTGCATCATGACAGAGGCGCAACCAGGCCAAACCTGAGTGGCGCTGCACCAGGAGAGGGAAACTTGGGGCAGGAGCCACTGCTGTAGAGTGAGTCATGGGCAAAAGGGAAAGCCAGGGTGGCTGTGACCTTTTTCCTGTTTCTTGAGACCCTGGCAGCCTTAATTATTAGTCACCACCCTAGCTCAAGTTCCATTACAAAGCTCAATATTTCCATTAGGCTCCCATAACAAGCCACCACCAGGACCCATGCTACTGCGTTGGATGGAAACCTGAGCAGGAAGAGCCAGCACTCGTGCAGCTGTGGAAATGAATTATTCTTATCATCATGATATCACTTTAGGGGGCGTTACTCTGCTGCTAGAAGCTCCTCAGTAGCACAACGGGCACATTTAAAAAAAAAATTAACAATGTTCTTTTTTTGGGTCAAGAAATGTTGAAATAGAACTTTTTTAACCAGCTCTAGTCTTTACTCTCTCTCTCTTTCTCTCTCCATTGCCTAATTATTACTCATGTGGGCCACCTCCACAGCCCTTTTTACGTACTTTTTGGGCCATTCCAACCTCTCCACATTAATATGTTGGACCAGATCATCAGCTGGCATGAATTGGCATATGTCCATTGATGTCAGCGGAACTATGCCAATTCACACCACTTGGCAAGGTGGCCCATTGTAAATCAAAGACACCTCTTTTGGCTGCTGATTTCTAACTGTGGAGCCATCTGCCTCCCTGAGGAAACAATTACTTTACTCCTAGCTCGTTCAGACCACCCACAGAAGGTTTCCCTGACTCCTATTTTGCACATAGCACAGAGCCTAATGACAAAAGGGGAACCACCATAGCTGTTCTTAAGCAGTTAATATGACAAATTAAGGTGACGACAAGAGAATGGTGTTATGAATCTTAGCTATAACTGCCTCGGTAACATACAGCCTGGCAGAATGGTGTGGCTTGGCTGGTCTTGCTGCTTGCTTGAAAGGGGTCCGGCCTTTGCTTCAGTCCAGTCGTTATGGTAGAACAAGTTGCAGTCAAGGATGCTTTGCTTTTGGTTCTCATGAGCCTCCATCCTCTACTTTGTTTTGCTATAGTGTCCCAGACGAGTGCAGCTGTCTTTGAGGGTCATGGGTAGACATGGAGTCTTCTACAGTAGCTGGATCTGATTCTTTATGACCTTGTACATTGAGACCAAGGCCTTGAAATGGGACTGTGACTGAACTGAGGGTGTGCAGTACAAGAGTAATGTGATCTTGATGGCTTGCTCAATGAGGAGACAAATTCTGCCACCTAGGCAAACTGGAACGTCAGGTGTTGTCAGCCTCAACCCCACATACAGTGACTTATTAAAGCCCCAAATGGCAAAATATCCCAAACTTGCAACTAGCTTTCACTAAAATTGTGCATCTGAAATGAATAACCATTGTCCTTTGCCAATGGTGACTTTGAAGACTAACTGCAATTGGCATTGCTAAAAGGAGTACATATTAAACTAAGAGAAAACCTGGTCCAGAGCCCATTGCAATCAGTGGACACCTTTCTATTGATGCCCTTAAGCTTTGGATCAGACCCATAGAGATTAGATAAAGGCAGGGTTTTCAACACTGGTGTGATGCCAAAGCTTGTAATGTTGTATAAGTGTTCAGTAGTCTTTCATCACTGGCCACGACCTCTTATTAAGTTATTAAAAGCCATAATCACATGACCCAGAGATTTGGTAGAAGAGGGAATACAGTGAAACAATTGTTATTTAATTACAGCAGCATCATATTAAGTCAGCGTGCAGCACAGTGGATGCACCTGTAGAAAGGCCTCTTAATATAGAACCTTTACATGCCCCGTGCTATTTCCCATAGCTTAGTTAAGCTATGCAGTAGGTATACTGACCTGCAGAAATCTCATGAAAGGACTAATTAATAAACGTTGAAGTAGGGTTAATAAAGGAAGTGATCACATGGGTAAAGTACACGTTCAAGGGGGTATAAATCACTTACTACTGACCCCGTTGAAATCCATTTGTCCTCCATCCAACTACTCTTGAATAATATTCCTCAAGGTAAGTTCTTTTTCATATGCTCTTTATTGTTAAACAATTGCACACAAAGAGAAAACTATTTAAGATAAAACTATTTAAGACAGTGAGGATGCAGACTAAAGAGCAGGCAAAATGATTTAGGGTATTGTACGAAACCAGAATTACCCCCCCCCCATTATATTTACATCCATTCATCCTGGTAAAGCATTACAAGAGAATTTAGTAAATGTGAATGTCAGCATTAGGCTGGTGTTAAGCATTATAAGCAGTATTTAGGGGAAAAAGATCGTGAGGGGTAAATACATGTTTGCACATTGGTAATTAAATGTTCATTTGCTCATTTGAAAATCCTGTAATGTCTGATTCAGAAAATTAAAACCCAGGATAAACCACAGCTGGAGACGGTAACCAAGAGATTGATTTTTGGTCCCCTTCACATCAGCAAAACTCCATTGACTTCAGTGGAGTTACTTCTCTTTGACACTGCTGTTAGTAAAAGCAGACTCAGACCTAGACCTACATGCTGTATAATTTACATCAATATGAAAATATTGTACATGCTACGTCAGTATGTCTGTAAAAGCTACAATTAATGTTTGACTATCACAGGGGCAGTTCCTCTGGTAGTTTAAATGAAGTCAATAGAGTTATGATGGTTTACACCTACTGAAGATCTTCCACTATACAACGTTTCGTTATACAATGTGCCATATTTAAAAGAAGTGTTTTGACTAAATATTCCTTAAAGACATTAAAATTTATTGCAGAAACAAAACAAAACAAACTTCAAGTTCACCATTTTGTTGCCAGTTATGGCTTCCTCATTAACAGTATTTTGGAATAGTCTGTTTACTCACCTCAAATGGTCCTGTAGCAAATATTGTTAATCAAGTTTAAATAGTCATTGTATCAATTAAAATGTTGGGATACCATGTGAGACTCCACTTTGCTAGAATATGTGCATTTCACAAGTGTTAGTGGGTAACTGCATGTCAAATCAAAATGAAATATGACCAGGCTACACAAATAATTCAGTCACAGAAAATGTCCCCCTATAACAAATGTTTTTTTACTCGTCCATTTAAGACGTAAACTCCCTACATAACATTTTACTTACTTCACCAGGCAAATGTTTCTGCTGTGTGACTCTTTCCATTCTTTGGATTAAAACAATGATTGTAATTCTGCTGATGAATATGTTGATGGTATTATACAGTGGTAAGTGACTGCATATTTTTATGTCTATTTAACGTTTACATTCTAATACTGCCCATTTCAAGTGGACTAGCTTTTGAAAAACATCTTTGGATTACCGCCCTGTCTCATCACTAGTACATACTGAAAAAGGCATAATCAGATTAGTGGTAAAGTGTGTTGTTGCAGGATTTCAAAGGCATTATAGGTTTAGAGTAATGGAAGAAAACTTTTAAATGTGTTTATAATGTAAACACAATTGGAAACCTCCGCTTCTCCCAGCGTTTTGCTCATAGAAAAACCCTACAAACCAGTTACATAAAAGGGTTCCAAAATATCTATGAATGTATTTTAGTCTTTGGATAAATCCATATTATCCAAACACTCCCGACGATTCAGACATACATAAATACAATGAGGTTCAGCTAAACCATCTTTCTGAGCTTTTATCCTGGATGTGATTCTCTTCCTTTTCATAAGATTGTTTTGTTCTTGTCACAATGTGTGGAAGGAATTGCTCTACATGACTGTTTCTGAAGTTAGAAAGTCATACAGTAATAGAGCTCACATGAAGTCAAATTCTGCACTGACTTACTACACCAGCCTCATCTCTCGAATTTCAAAGGCATTGTTATGGTGTGAATTGCAGCGGAGAATTGAGTCAACACAAATCACAGAAGAGTACTATATTAATCAAGCTTAGTGTTAAGAGCTTTATATAACAATACCAGTCATCAAGAAGATCATTGTGTTCTTTTTTCTAATGTCATAGAATCTATATAATAATATTCCAGGAGGGAGGGAGGGAGGGAGTGAGTGAGTGAGTGTGCGTGAGTGAGTATGTCACTCTGAAGCTGTGCCTAGAATGACTGAAGGGATGGAAACAGCTCCAACATGGTTCAGAGAACTTCTTGTTTAGACTATCACCAAGTTCAAGCATCACTAGATTCACCAACTGTTACTATCCAATTTTGAAGTTCTCAGCCATTTTGACTTTATAAATTATATCCATTTGACAGCACAGAGTTTTCGGGTATAATACAGAAATATCTGCTACAATGTTGGTTTTAGAAAATCAGTGTGTATATCCAAAAAAACCATAAAAAAGACTTTGCTTATTGATCAAACAAATACACTGCTAATATCTTTAAAATGCACCAGCCATTAAAAGCTCAAACCTGAGGGTCTAAAGTCAGGGACTCAGATAAAAACTGCCATTTAGTTGCTTAAAAATAAATTGGAATGTTTAGGACTGGGATTTCCACAGGAGCCTCAATTCAATATGAAATTCAAGGGTTGTTGAGCACATAACTTCTTCTTAAACTCCTTTGAAAATCCTAGCCTAAATACCCAGATTTGAACATTTTAATTAAATAAGAACACAAGAGCTGCCATACTGTATGTCCAATGTCCTGTCTCCAACAGTGGCCCATACCAGAGCTTCAGGTGGAGTTTACAGAACAGGGCAATTTTGGACTGATCCACTCCCAGCTTCTAGTAGTCAGAGGTTTAGGATCTCTCCAAACCTGTGGTTGCATCTCTGACCATTAGGGTTGCCATCCCTCCAGGACTGGCCTGGAGTCTCCCAGAATTGGCATCGATCTCCTGGTGACTACTGTAAGCAATCTGGGAGATTTTAATAGGATATTTTAAGAAAATGACATTACATCATGTTGGGAAAAATAATTTCCCGGAATAGCTCCAGTCAGAGTTGGCAACCCTACTGACCATCTTGGTTCATAGCCATTGCTGGACCTATCCTCCATGAACATAACCGGTTGTTTTCTGAACCCACTTATACTTTTGGCAGTCAGAACGTTCCATGACAACGAGTTCCATGGTTAGCTGTGTATTGTGTGAAAAAGTACTTCCTCTTGCTTGTATTAAACCTGTTGCCTATTCATTTAATTGACTAACCCCTTGTTATTGTCTTGTTGGAAAGAGTAAATAACACATTTCTATTCATTTTTTCCACACCAGTCATGGTTTTAGAGACCTCTGTCAGATCCTCCCTTAGTCGTCTCGTTTTTGAGCTGAACAGCCCTGATATTTTTAGTTTCTTCTCATATGGAATCATTCCATCCCCTAAATCATCTTTGTTGCCCTTCTCTGAACCTTTTTCTGTTCCACTCTATTCCTTTTGAGATGGGGCAACCAGAACATGGTGTGGGAGCACCATGGATTTATATAGTGGCAATATATTTTCTGTCTTATTCTCTATCCCTTTCCTAATAGTTCCTAAAATTCCGTTAGCCTTTTAAACAGCTGCTGCGAATTGAGTAGAAGTTCTCAGAGCACTCTTCAGGGTGTCTCCAAGATCTCTTTCTTGGGTAGTTAACAGCTAATTTAGACCCCATCTTTCTGTGCATGTGAGGGTGGGGATGGGATTATTTTTTTCAATGTAAACTACTTTGCATTTATCAATGTTAATTTTCATCAACCATTTTTTTTGCCCAGTCAACAACTTTTGTGAGATCTCTCTGTAATTCCTTGCAGTCTGCTTAGATATAACTTTCTTGAATAATTTTGTATCATCTGCAAACTTTGCCACATCACTGTTTACCCCCTTTTCCAGATCATTAAAGAATATGTTGAAGAGCACAAGTCCTAGTATAGATCCTTGGAGGACCCACCGTTCACCTCTCTCCATTGTGAAAACTGACCATTTATTCCTATCCCTTTTTTCTATCTTTCAACCAGCCACTGATCCATCAGAGGACCTTCCCTCTTATCCCATGGCTACTTTCCTTAAGAAGTTTTGGTGTGGGAACTTGTCAAAGGCTTGCTGAAAAATCCAGGTCCATTTTGGCCTACAGCTTTTCTTGTTTTGGAAAAGATGATCAGCTTTGATTTTTCCCTTATTTGTTGATCTCCATTTTCTGAGTGGGAGCTAGGTGGCATTCAGAGAAGTTGTAAATTTGCTTGATGGACTGGCTTGCTAAACTCCTGAGTACGTAAGCCCAACTGAGCTGTCTGCTCCAAATAGTTTAGGGTGATTTTGACGTAATTGTACTACATTCCTTGTCCCTCATTAAGCAATTTGAAATAGCTGTGATTATAAACACACAGGCTGAGGGCACACACTCTCTCATTGCTGGACTTTGTTACGATTACACTTCTAGAAAGCATGATAAAAAGAGCAGCATCAATTATATGATCTGAATACCACTTCTGCCTTGTAATAACAGTTGTAAGGGGGGAAGGAGGCTTGTGAATAAGGCCTGGGACTGGGAACCATGAGGCCTGGCTTTATCACAGAACTTCCTGTGTGACAAAGGGCAAGTCTCTGAAGCTTTCCCTACCATCTATAAAATAGGACTGTTAATACCTACTTCATGGGAGTATTTTCAGATTTAATTAATTAATATTTGTAAAGTGAACGTTCCTTGGCTGGAAGGGAAGGTGCCACATACATGTGAAGTATTAGTATGGCCACTCAAAGACATGATGTCAGCCATTTAAGTCAATGATTTATCCAGAAAGTCTTCGCTCATGTTTTGTTTTCCTGATAAACTTTTTCTGTCTTTACATGAATCACATGTAAAGTCTGTAAGAGATTGTCAGAGACACTTTTTCAAATAAAAAGCATCCATTTGCTTTGAGAGTATTTTGAGCCCTTTTATTTACTTTTGCAAATGTCTGTACTTCTTACATTTTGTTTGGAAGAACATATTTAGGAAATTGGAAATTATACAAAAACCTTGTGCAAATACCAGTGGACACGCTGGTTCAGGAAATACTAGACATTTCAGAGTCATTCCCCATACTTAAGAAGGGGAATACTTCCAGAACCAGGAATCTCTCTACAGCTGGCATCCACTTCATATTCATGTGACTATGTATTAAAGCAAGCATGCATGCAGGAAATGTCTGTGATCCCATTGAAAGCAGTTTGCGTATTTGGTATTCATCTGATCAGGGTGCAGAAACACCACTGTTTACCTTGTGACCAATCTCACAGCATAAATGGCAGGTAACAAAGAGTAAAGCAATGCTTGCAACAGGTAGTTCCTGAGTAACTGACAGGATAAACTATCTTTGCATTGGCCTAGATGTTACAATGAATGAAGTCAACAGGATTCCATATGGGCACCTGCGTGGAGCTCATTGTAGGATCAGTCAGGGCCTTCAACTATTCACGGAGTAATTCAGAATAACTAAAATCTGTGACACTGCAAGCTTTTTGGGGCAGGATTGTCCTCTACTACGTGTTTGTTTAGCACACAGCACAATGGGGCTCCAACTCTGTGTGCTTTTAGATGCAGCTCGAATAGATGTATTAAATAACAAAGCAGTAAAAAAAAATCATAAGCTGCTTGGGGAAAAGGTTAACTTTTGTCAACTAAATTGTTGACTGAAAATCCTGTGCTCTCTTGTATGTACTAAGGAGAATGTGCAGGGAGCTCCTTTCCTTATATTTTGACTGTAAACCAGGTTCTCTCTTTTTGTTAACAAACTTTGGCCTATTGATACTAACTTGGAAATGTCATTACCGGTCATACAAAGAAAAAGAGTCAAATAATTACAGGGGGGCTGAGATTATTATATAACCTCACTAGCAGGCTGCAGATATTCTTGTGCTAGTAATTTTATGCCAATTAAACTTGTTCAAAAGAATGAAATCAACTATGAAACATGCTTGAGCAATTGCCTCTGCTCTCCATGAGTTTAGGGCTATGGTTCTTGCTCTGCATAAATTCTTTGTTTTCAGATTCAGAATCATGGATTTGCTCTGGGCTTACAAAGGATGATACAGCAGTTGGGCACCCATAATCCATTGACAGTCCATGGAAGTTGGGTACCAGACTCATTCTCTTAGACTCCTTGGAAAATGACAGCCTTAAAATATTTGAGTGTGATTTTCAACAGGGCTTAAGTGACTTAGGAGCACAAGTCCCATAGAAAGTCAATGGGATAAGGTGCTTTTGAAAATTTTACCCACTGAGCCTGATCCTCAGCTGGTGCAAATCAGCACATACTACACCTGAACAATGTTGATTTGCACCACCTGAGAATGTGGCCCAATATGTAATTAACAGTAACAATATGACATGGCAAAAGGATTTTTATCGTTGTAAAGGGAGCACAGGGAGCAGCCTACAAATCAAAGATAGCTTTGCTTAACTGTAAGTCTGGGCCAAATCTGTTTATGCATGTGCAGTATTAAATGACACTCCTGCTAATGGGTTCATATCATTTTAGTCAGTGATCTGAATTCCTTGTAGCTATCAAAGTTTCAGGGTGTTGCTTCTCTTTTCCTGCAAAGGTCACATTTTATAAGAAGGACTTTTCTGTTTGGAGAAAAGCAGCTGGCTACAAGCAGAATGATAATCTTGCTGGGTCACTGTTTACCCAAAAGTCTTTCACTGAGGCTCAGAGGAATTCATGGAGCTCCTGGAAATTAGGGCAGAAATAAAAATAAGTGGCCCCAAGGTTCTTCTACGCTACCTCCTCCCCAAGCACTTCTGAAAATTTTACCCATCCTTAAGGAAGCAAAAGAAACCCCAAACAAAAACACACACTCTGCAAATTACTCACCACCAGGTGGAGAAATGCAAGAAGCAGCAGAACAAATCAACACCCTTTATCCTAATGCAGAATTTTATAAACAGAAAAGTAAACGTGGGAAAATTCTACCATGGCAGTTTCAAAGGGAGGCACCAATAATCCAAATGAAGAAGCAGAAATAGCCGATGGGAGTAGACAATATAAATGAGATAAGCCAATCTGAAAAGTTTAAGATCTTTGGGGTAGTGACCTAGCACAATGGGGCCCTGACCCGGTTGGAGTCTAGGCACAATAACATTATAAATGGTGAATAATAATAATATGGACTTCAAAAAAATTAAACAAATACATGCCAATAACCCGTGCCTAGGCTCCCTAGTGAAGCAATCAGAAATACAGCAAACAAGAAATCCCTCAGAGATCTCTTGCAATGCACTATCAATATATTAATAGATTAGGCGACCTGTTCGGATAAGGTACATTGCTAGACTGATACCTGTCTAATGGTGCTGCGTCCCTCGAGCATGATATGGTTTGAGTTGAAGCCCTCAAGCACTGAAGTGGTTCCAGTGAGAATGAAAGTTGGGACTGAAGCTTCGGGAGCATGACGAAAAGGATTCTGTATTTGAAAGGGACATCCAAGCACAGAAGACACAGGAAAATAGGGGCTTTGAATTAGCAATGGAGCTTCAGTGCAGATTCTCCCTAACCTCACAAATCAAACAAATGAAGGTCACAGGGATTTCCAGACTAAATGGCACAATGGAAGTGGCCAGCTTGTGATAGCTCAAGTGAGTACCCCCAAAAAGGGTCAGGTTCAGCAAAGCACTTAAGTATGTGTGTAAGTCCACTCCTATCTAGCAAAGCACTTAAACATGTTCAGAACTACTTTAAACTTGAAGTCAACATGACTTAAGCATATGCTTTGTTGAATCAGTGCATTAATGTTGCTACCAAGGCACTCTGGTATCTGGCTACTCTATAAAATACGCACTCTCTATCCTTGTGAAGTGTATATATATTTTCTTTTTCTTTTCCATTTTAAAATTCTTTCTTCTTGAATATGTTTGGTGAGCCAGACGGCCAAGAATCGGAGCCCCCAGCCCTTCCACCAGAGCTTCCACTTGCACCTGAAAGAAATCTGAGTAAGAATTTTTAAGCTTTCCTTGTTACAATATTTGTATGCATTAAGAGGCGCCAGGGTGCAACCTCTTTGGGCAAGAGATCCAGAAAGAACTTTCCAGTAGTGTTCACAGATCTGTCCCTCATTATACTGGACCTTTAGCAGAGGTTAAATAACCTCAGAGCCCTGAGTCACCTCTCGCTTGCACTTATTTTACCTTGATGTAAGTCCACAGAGCTTGGTGGAGTTCCTCCTGATTGACATGAGTGTAAGAGGAGGATCAGGCTCCTCTATCAGATATTGCATCATTGGTGTTGCTGGAACACAAACCAAAACCATCTCTGCTATAACCTAGGTGAGGTTCCTCAAGTTGACTAGAGAAGAATTTGTATCACTGATGCTGAGTTTATTGTTGCAACAGGTTTATAGCTAATGAACTAGCTAGGAATTTACATTTGAAATGATTAAATCTTACCTGTTTCTCAAAAGAAAAGTGAGTCTGAAAACTGAGGGTAAGTGAACCTTCAAGATTCATGGTCTTAACCATATCTTAACCATTGAGCCAAACAAACTCCTTTTTACATCTTAAGTAAGATTGGATTTATTCTTAAACCCCAGAGATTATAAAATGGGAAATTTCTGATGGCTGTTTGGGGTCCGTGTAGTTGAAAGACAATCTCACTCCAGTCCCCAGCACACACATATTCATATAAAAAAAATCACAACCACAGCTGACATTTTTGTCAATCTCAGAAGAAAGGATCAGATGAGTACAGAGAATGAAACATATTGGTTCCACTAGAGGGTGTTCCTGCAGAGCTGGGTAACATTAGTGTAGTGCCTCTATCCACATGGTGCCTCTATCCACATGGTTACCTCCTTTAACATCAAACTCAGAAGAATGCCTGTATAACTCCAAACCCGGCGACGCCATCACTGACCACTGTGTCATATCCCTTGTGGAATTTTCGTAAAAACCCAGCTCCTGGAATCAGGTGATTCTATGAGCATCTCATCTTTCAATTTGTCTGTTAAAAAAAATTACATTTCTAGCCCTCACAGCTTCAGAGAAAAGCATGACAATAAGACCCCAAAAGGCTCAAAAACCAGGAGGCAAAAAAATAGATTCCCAAAGGTATTATTTATTAAAATCTCATGATTTGGGGGGGCTTGTCTCATAATTTTTGAATGCTCAGGGTTGGCTATACTGCAAGGATTATATCATGCCTGCAGCTGCATTATGCCTCCCATTGAAATCAACATACGCGACATATGTTTATACAAGGACAAACATTTTTCACCAGTTTTATTATGCTTTTGGTTTAGACAATATCACGTTCTTCAATGGGGTCTTTCAAAATGTGGACAGCGTTGCATTGTTTTTTGGTAAGTGCAGACTCATGATTTGATATTTTTGGCAGTAAAAATAGCATGGAATTTGTTTAAAAAAAGAGCAGAAAAACTCCTGAGATTACAGATTTCCCTTAAAGCTAATATCGAAGGATTAAATTGTCTGCAGTTCCTAAGGTCCCCAGAAGGGCTACTGCATTATATCATTCCTTAGACCAGAGGTCCCAGCATTTTGGGACGTGTGGAGGAACGTTTGTGAGGGAGGGCAGGGGAACGTTCAGGGGGGTGGGGCAGGGCCCAGGCCAGCCCCCACGGATGGTGCGGAGGGAGTGACACCCAGCCTTGCTCCGCTCCCAGCTCTGCTTTGGCCCCATCCCCAGCTCCGCACCTGGCCCCAGCCCTGCCCCCAGCTACGGCCCCAGCCTTGGCCCTCTTTCCTCTGTCCACGTCCCTCTGCCTTGGGGAGCTACAGCCCCACTCCCGGCCCTGGGGAGGGGAACACACGGGGTAAGCGGCGGTGCGATCCTGAAAAGTTTGGGGACCTCTGCCTTAGACCCTGATCCTGCATTTGAATCCACGGAGGGGGACCCCAGCACCTACAGTATCATCCAGGTCTTTTCCATCTCTGAATATCATCCTCCTATGTCTATTCTCTCAGACTGCCTGGGTTCTCACTTCACTTGGCTCCAGGCCATATTCACTAACTTCCCTGCACTGCTCCATTTCGTGAACAAAATGAGGTGTGCAACTGGACTTTGCCCCAGGGATTTCGAAGACTATGGCTGCTCTTGCCGGTTCGAGATGGAAGGGCTCCCTGTGGATGAAGCAGACAGGTGTGTTTTGTTCCTGGGAGATCGTTCTGCTGGGGTGGATGGGTGCGAGTGGAAAAGAACAAAGTGTGGTGAGAGGAGCAATGCTGAAATCTTGCAGCAACAGTCTGAAACTTAACACTTGGCTAAACTACTTATGGTCATAACCCTTAGCTTTACAAATGGACGATTGGCTCACATGGTAATATCCAAGTATCCAATCTGTGCTTACATGTAACCTCAACCAACACTGTCTCCAATGACTCACAAAACATAGGATATAACATTGATTATCCTGCCCTCCTAAATGATCATTGCCCTTTCTTGGTGCCATCCGTTTCCCCATTCACCGGCAATAACAACAGCTACTTTGCAGCACAGCCCTGGAACCACACGGAGCAGTAGCTTCCCAAAAGGCTGTTTTCAGTGGGCTAGGGATAATTTTAGGCCTGGATAATCCCATCCCCTAGATCTTCAGGCACGGATAGTAACCCCATATATTGTGCTTCTCCCTTGCTGTCCACAGATATTGGGATTTATCATCCAAGCCTTTATTTCCCTGAATACTCTCAGCTGGCAAAATGTGGACTACTCTCCCCCTAAAATTAAAAGCAGGTGTAGTCCACACCTCTGCACCCACATTTCCCTGTAACCCTGGCTGTGAAGCTGAGCTAAACGGGCTGCAAAAGGAAACCACTCCTGAGAGGCAGCAGATTCTCTCTGTGTACATGCTCATTGTCATAGTACTAGACCATCTAAACACATTCATAGGTTACAGACCATGGTAGCATCAAAGCACAAAGCTAGTCTCTTCATTTTACACATGGGTAAACTGAGGCATGGTGTGATTAAGTGACTTACCTCAGAGCACACAGGACATTTTTGGCAGCGTTGGGAACAGAACCATAAACTCCTGACTCCTAGCTCTGTGCTTTAGCCTCTGCCCCTGGTGGACAGATCCTTGATGGTAATTCAGTCCGTGCTCTCCCTTGCTAGGCCAGTAAGGTAAAATATAGGACAGGAGGCGTCAGTGCTGAGAGTCCTGTTTCCTCATGGTCACTTGACTGGGGAACACTGGGAAAGAAATGCAACAAGGGCCAAGTCCTGCCCAGGCGTAGGCGGGGAAAGAGGTGATTTCATTTGCTAAGTGAGGAATGTTGTCATGGTTTAAAGAGCGTTAATGTAGATTTTTGCATGGAGATGAATCCACTGCAATCCCACATCGTCTGAAGGGGAGGAAAATGGAATTTTTATCTTCCCAGCTGAGAAAAGCCACACAAAGTCCTCGTGAATGGCTTGGCGAATTGCTCTCTGAATAAAGGTGCTGACACTGAAATCAGAGCTCGATCCAGTTCAATGAACTGATAGCTGAAACAACTCAACGCTTAAACAGCCCCTCACTTATCATTTTAATGAAAAGCTGCCTAAATACAGAACATTAGAAGCTGCGGGACAATCTATCAGAGTCTTTGGCCCAAGAAAGATTCACAGACATGGCCTTTTCAAACAGATGGATTTGAAATGGGTTAGCAGCATCTCTCCTGTCAGTACAAAACCCACTGTACGGTATAAGAGATGCAGATGTTTGCTTTTCCATATACATATACAAGATACTGTTTAGATTTAGAGAACCTCTTTAAAGAGACACGGACACTGAAAACATCCTGCTAAAAGAAACAGTTCTGCCAGTGCCAGGATCTGCATTATGTAGAAGTTGGTCAGTTACTGAAGTCCATTCTCCATCTAAATTCCTTAAATCCTGATCTTCTAGTCTGAGACTGGAAAGATGAAGCAGATAGCTCAAGAAACTTGCCCAAGGTCAAAGAGGCAATCAGTGGCAAAGCTGGCTTTAGAGTTAATGGGCCTGATCTCCACTCTATTACTCCAATTTTATATTAGTTCGACTACACTGAACTTAATGGAGTTACACTGGTATTAAACTAGTGTGACCGAGGATCCTGAGATTTCAGCTCAGGTCTTTAAAGTGAAGTAGCTAAATAATAC
Source organism: Lepidochelys olivacea (assembly GCF_965140295.1). NCBI lineage: Eukaryota > Metazoa > Chordata > Testudines > Cheloniidae > Lepidochelys > Lepidochelys olivacea. The sequence goes on from NC_140412.1 coordinate 17,065,336, forward strand.
TTTGCTTTCATGGACACCTTCCACTGAAGGATCTCAAAGCACTTAGAAAATATTCATGCATTTAGCTTTTCAGCACCCCTGTGAGGAAGAGAAGTAGCATCATCTCCACAATCTGACTGAACCAGTTCAGTCTCTGTAAATCTAGGCCTCAGTCTCTAAGGTATTTAAGTGCCTAAACCCCAGATTTAGTGGGCCTGGACTCTCTAATAGGCTTAGCATCCCCTCTCCTTCCACTCATTGGCCAGCTCCCCACCTCTGCTGGCTTTTATGAATCACAGTCTAAGGTGCCTATCCATCTCCATTCATGGTACAGGAAGCCTAGGCACCAAGCTCACAGTGTGTTCCTGTGTGCTAAGCGTCACAGCACTTAAGTACCTTTGTGAACCTAGGCCTGTGACATGCCAAAGGTCCTGCAGGTCACCTGTGGCGGAGCAAGGAATAGGAACCATTTCTCAGTGGTCTCAGTCCAGCACACTTAATGTTAAATTAAGTGCTTTGCTGGATCAGGATCTTAGTCCTGTGTCTTCACCACAAAACCAAATCACCCTCTCCTAGCTTTCCTTTCTCTGATGCTAAGCGGCAAACCCCCGAACTGCTGCATGTTCAAATAATCCCACTAGCAAGAGTGAAATAAAGGACCAAATACAGAGGATGTATCCTTATATCCCATGAAGGTTATATCCCATGAAGGTTATCCTCCTATAAAGAGCACACAGCGCTCTACTTTTACCCCACTGCTCTTTCATTTTACAAACCTGCACCTTTGACACTGTGGGTCTGCAAAACACTAGGTTTTGTAAATGGTTTGAATTCACAGTGCTCAGCATTGTTTGTCTGCTTTCCAAACATCGCCAAGAGGCTCCGGTGAGGATTTCCCCGACCTGTTAGTGTAACAGGCAGGTCATCTTGGAGATCACAGACTGTAGCCGGGTCTTGGATATAATTGTGTTTGTCAAGCTGAAGACTCTGTCAAGGCTTTTCTATGGAATGTTGTCATTTCCATCTTTGTTTAATACTCCCCTGGTACAACGGTGATGCCTCAAGTGCCGTCACACCATGGAAAGGTTCCAGCAGAGATAGCAGATGGATACCAGTGAATGGAAACAATAGACAGGTCAAACATTCACCATTTGTTAGAACTGATGCTTCCTTTCATCCTCTGGGCCTTTTAGTGCTCACTCGTATTTTAAAGAGACAGTTACACTACAATACAAAGGGTGCCTGTCACTTGCTCCTGTTCTGTAGAGAACGTTATTTCACTAGGAGAGTGGTGAAGCACTGGAATGGGTTACCTAGGGAGGTGGTGGAATCTCCTTCCTTCAAAGTTTTTAAGGCCCAGCTTGACAAAGCCCTGGCTGGGATGATTTAGTTGGTGTCAGTCCTGTTTTGAGCAGGGGGTTGGACTAGATGACCTCCTGAGGTCCCTTCCAACCCTGATATTCTATGATTCTATGGGATCAAACAGTCTGAGTCCACCCAGTATGGACACAGTCCAAGGCCTAGTAGGAGAGCCCTGTTCAGAAGCAACCCCTGGGATTCTCATAGCCTCAGACAAGTCTTTTGTACCAAGACAAACATCCTAGGCACAGCCCATTTTAGGAGCCCTCCTACTTGCCTCGCTGCCGAGAGCCAGGTCAAGGTCCCAGGCAGCGCAGGGGCAATGGGACACATTGGAAGTGGGGTGGAATGAAACAAACTGCTCACAGCGTACAACCCTCCATGGCCGTACACAACACCACCAACACAACACCGTACACCAACTCCTCCTCCTTCCATACATGTGGAGGAGGACATGGCGCTCATGTCACAGCCTTAATAATCCCTCTGAATACCCATGGCAGAAAGATACGTAGGATTAGCTGTTATGAGGAGGGAGAGGACCCAACACGCAGAGAGGTTTATGAATTCCCTAGTCCCATGAAGGAAGTCAGCTGTGTTCAAACACAGCAACTCCAAGTCCGGTGTCTTGGCCCAGGACAGCGGAAAGAAGCTTGCAGCTCCCTGAGTGATCTGGGGGGGGGGAGGGTGCTGCTGGGGGCTGGGGCTGCCCCCAGCACTGGGCTGTCCTAACTTGAACTCTGTCTGCCATGGCTTTTGCAACAACCAGGAAATAGCTGTGGGATAGAAATGTCTCCTGTTGGCCCCTCTGGGCCAGGGACTCTGGAAAGAGGAACGAGCAGAGCCAGCTCTGTGCTTGGCAGGGAGTCTCTCTGTGCCTTAGGGCTCCTCTGCACCGACACAGTGTCAGGGGGCTGCAGCAAAGTGGGGAGCGGCAGACAGATTCTCACTGCACCCCACTGTGCTCAGTCTATTAGGCCTAGTCTGCCATGAGGGGAAAAAGGAATGAATGCTCCTTACTGATTAACTAGTCAGAAAAAAGGGACGCCCCCCCGCTTTTCTCTCACAGGATCCTGTGCACCTGCCTGCTGTCCATCGCATCACCATCCCAAAGGGGAAGCAGGAAGCGAAACGAAAATGAGGGTGTGCGTCCCTGGCATTCTTTCAGTTGTATTTTTGGTTTCTTTGTTTTGTTCCTAAGCTGCTGTTTCCAGCACCGCAAATGCTACGAAGAAGCCATGGAGCTGGAGTGCTCCTGGGACCCTGCCAAGATTTCTATGGACATCAGCTGTCTTACTAAAAACATTACCTGTGGTAAGGTTCAAAGGGGACTGCTGCCTGTTACCAGGGCTTTGTACTGATCGGGGAAAAGGGGGGTTGCTTTTGTATTCGTACAGCGCTAGCCCAACGGGGTCCTGGTCTATGACTGGGGCTCCTCGGGGCTACAATTATATAAATGATAAATAATAATAATTCCAATTAATTTACTGAGAGCCATGTATAGACTAGGCAGAAATGACCTATGATTGTATTGTAGGTCTAGGTACAGTTAATCCTGCCTCGGTGTGGAGGTATGGCCTAGATAGCCTCTCAAGGTCCCTTCAAGCCCTGTGTCACGGCTCTCTGGATTACAGACTGCACGCTAGGGGGATCTAGTCACATAGCATGTTGGGGTTCTTAGGGATTGGCTTGTTTTGGCCTTGTTTTGAAATGGGATTAGCTTGATTTATGGCTTATTGTGAAAGTCGGGCTGCTTATTTACTGCATGGAAGTTGGCACCTGTGGAGAAAAGGGGCCTTGAGATGACTTTGTAAGGGGAGGGAGCTCCGTTCAGCTCTGGTAAAAGCTGAGCAGATGTTACCATGATGTGCAGAAGTGATTTTTCACTCCTCTATACGGTTTCTATTTAAAACAATTTCTCGTCACGCACTAGTCCTCTGTAAAGACCAGGGGCCAGATTTTGATCGCTGTTACACCAGAGTAAATGTAGAGTAGCTAACGCATTTATAGCGCCACTCTGAATTAAGCCTGGTTTAACTAACAATCTGATCCCACAATCCTTTCTAATCTCACACCATTTTTGCTTTAGCTCTGTCTTCAAAAAAGCACGTCTCAATGGGGAAAGTGTTTTTCTCTGTCTCCCTTTACTGGAAAATGGCAAAGGTGTTTTGTTCAAACTGAAAAAAAACAAATATAGCCCTTACGAAGGGTGTGAGCCTGGAAATAAATATTCTTCTCAAAGGTGAATTTGTCACAGAGTTCTCAGTGTGGGAAAACAGAAGGTTGTGATGGAAATTGCTTGGTAACCTGCACTGTAATGCAACGTATGTTTTGTAATATCCCCTACAGCAAATACAATCAGAGCTGCACCACGTACTATCTCTAGCCAGCAATAGCCAGTGCTAGAATAGAAAAAACCCAGCATTTACTTTAGACGTCATCCTGAATTTCCCTAGGATAATTCAGTCTTATTGTTTTGTAAAGCCTTAGTTTATTTATCCTTGGTACTTGCAGAAATACAGTATAGGGTTATGTTCTACAAAATGAAATGGAGCTGTCGATGGAAAGCCTGGAGGCAAAGGCAGATGGTGGAAACAGATATTTCAATGGTACCTTGTCTGGATTTTTGTTTTTACTCCAGAGTCTGGGGATCCTTGTGAACGGCTTCTCTGCAATTGTGACAAAGCGGCTATTGAGTGTTTTGTCAATTCACACGTTAACTCTTCCTTGAACGGCCTGGATGTCTCCTTCTGTCCAGCTCAGGTTACAGGTAATAATAAAGGGCCTGATCTACTGACCATTCAAGTCAATGGGAATCTTTCCATCGGCAGAAAGGGCACTAAATTGGATCCAAGGAGAACAGTGCTGCTGCTGGTGTCTCGGTTTCTTATCCTGCAGGTGGCATCAATGGCTGTCCTGTTCTCTGTTTCATGAATCATTTCCATTTCCCATGACTCAGTGAATCCTAGTGGTAGGAGGGTGTGGATTAATTCAGGTGATTTGACTAGATGGCCAGATCTATAGAGTAAGTTTGTGTGTGAATGGGGCCAGACTACAGTCCTGAAGGGTGAAGTCCTCTCTTTGCTCACAGTAAAGGCAATTCATGGGTGAGAGGGGAGACAAGCTTCCCTGCTCTGCTCAGCTTATGGGACCCCTCCCTGGCATGGCAGAGTGTAGGGTAAGGTCAGGACAAGAGGGGTATTCGTCTCCATTTCCATGCATTGACCTTTAAGGCTGCCCAGAGGGTTGCTGAACTGGGCTACTATTTTATTACTATGAACACTTGTCTAGTGAGATGCCCCCAAACTCGTTTCAAATAGGTCATTGAACAGATTATGAGATGGCGACGACTTTTGGACACTCCGGCCTTGGGCTGGGTTTGAACTAACAGGGGTAGCTTCTCAGCCCAGCTCAGTGGCCATGTTTCCAAAAGTGCTTGGCAGTCTGTGTGTGTGCTTGCAGGAGTCTCGGGGAAGCACCAGAAACATCAGAGTGCCTAAAGATTGTTACACTTAGCTCATTTACACAACCTTCTTTTATTTTAACCTGCCAAGTCCTTTGCCAACATAAACTACTTAACGCTCTTGGTAGAGTTACTTCTCCCAGAGCCCGGCAAAGCCAGCAAGTGTCATCCCTACTCTATAGACAGGGAAATGGAGGGTAAGTGACAGGCCCAAGAGCCCAAGAAGTTAGCACTGAAGCTGGGAAGTTTACCTCTACTGAAAGAGACCCAAATCAAAAAACTCAGGGTTTTGATCTAAAAATAGTTGTTTCAACACAATTCTGTTTCACAAACCCATTCAAATGGTTTTGTTTTAGAGCCGCACTGAAACCTGAAAAATGGCTACTAAATGGCACTATTGTCCTGCAGACAGCTCTGCTTAGTACTGATGTTAAAGGCAGGTCAGTGATCCCCCAGACTAGTTTGGGATTCAAAGGTTCCCAATTATATATCTTGATGGAACAGAGCCTTCATAAATCAAGAAATCTTTTCATTTAATGGTCTCCATGATGGGGTTTCACTCACCACGCTGATGCCTCCTACTGGTCATCTTAGGAATTAGCTCTGCAGGTTGGTACACCCACTCCCAGTGGTGCCTTGGCCGCCGGGACTTCTGCTCCCAGACCCACGTCACTCCAAGGAAGGCAGTGTTCTCTTCATGACACAGCCCTCTGGCCGTGTCAAGTTCTGTGCTCCCCCCTTCCAGGGCAAGTGTTGCAGTCCAACTGTCCCACCACTTCTCCAGTGGGGACTGCAGCCAATTGTCTGGCCACTTCCCCAATGGCCCCACCACGTGCTTCGCCCTTGCTCAGGATGCAAATCCCAGCAGCCAGCCAGGAGCTCTTCTCTAGCTCCCCCTGTCCTTCCTAGCAGCACTGCTCTGTCCAGGGAGCTAGCTTCTGTCTGCCTACCAGGCACCCAGTTCTCTCTCCTTGAGCTCCAGGGTGTAACTGCCCTTGCTCTGCCCTATGGCTCTTCTTCTATGGACATGCTAAGCCCTGATTGGCTGTTCCTCGCAGCTTCTCTCCTATTGGCTGCTTCCTGCACAGCCTCCCTAGGGCTCTATAAACCCTTTGTGTGCCAGTGACCTCATCATAGTCACTCATTTGGTTACCTCCCTGTATAGCTGCACTGTGTGTTTCAGGCTTTGAAAAAAATGCTTCCCAACAGTATATCAGCTATGATCTCTCTTCTTCTCAGAAACAACTAGCAAGAAAGGATTGACAACACTTCATGTGGAGGGTATGTCCTGAACTCTAGAATCCTTTGACTTTAATGTATTCAATTTGGATCATCTTATTGATCACAAAAAAAGCTAGTGCACACTTCAGCAGTGAGATTCTTTACAGAAAAGCAAAGTGCAACACCTCTGTAGCAAGATGCTAAAATACAATGGGAAAAGTTGTCAAATGTGTCTAAGGAGCCTAAGTCCCATTTTCTAAGGTGACTCAGGCAGGTTCCTAAGTCACTTGTGTAAATGGGACTTAGACTTCTAAATCACTGAGTCACTGTCATATGGTGATTGATTCTTAAGAGGGAGCAGGGTCTAGTGCACCTGTGGCTGATTGCCTGCTGCCCAAATGGGCTTAAGAGAAAGCACCGGGGCCTTGTAAAGGAGTAAATGGAAGCTGAGAGAGAAGAGCTGCTGAAACGGTTTAGGAAGGATGTAGCTGAGAGCCCAATGCACACAGGCCCAAGTAAGGGCCCATGAACCCCTGAACTGAAGAGGAGGGACTGACTCAGCAGAATTTGGGAAGGGCTGATAACTGTGAGAAGAGGTTTGGAGTCAGACAGACCAAGGAGGAGGGGCTATGCTCCATAGGAGTCTTGGGTGGAAGAGAGCTACTTTAGTCATATTAATAACCCAGTCCCCGAGAAGGTTGCTTGTTATTGGACATAAAATCTCTGTGGATTATTCCAGGGAACCACTGCAGGAGAAATTGAGGAAGGGTGCTGCTGAGCCATACTTGGCCAGCAGGGGGCACTACAGGCAGAAATGCCCTTTGAGAGGTGCTTTTGAAAATGTTACCCACAATGCTCCTAGTTTTAAGAGGTAGTTCTGTGTGTCCAACTACGGAAGAACACATTTATTTAAAAAAATAATAGACTGGTTCAAATATCCAAATTCCCACATGTGTATAATATACACACACAAAGACCACTGTTTTAAAAGAGGCTGCCTCCCATATGTTAAAGATAGCAATGATAAAAGGGTCGGATTCATGCCATTTTTACGTGCACACTGTTCTAACTATACCATCTTAGGGCCTGATTCAGCAAGATACTTAAGCAAGTGCCTAATTTTAAGCATGCTCATGTGTTAAAGGTAGTGATGTTCTTAAGTACCTTGTTGAATTGGAGCCTTAAAGAATAATGATCATGAAGGTGCTTCAGTAAATGTTTTCAAAGGAAAGCTCTGTGGGGCAGGGCCTGGACTTTGCTCATGTTGCACAGCACTGACTGCAGGGCAGCGTCAGCGCTGAACAAACGGTACAGCAATCATGAACCGAAATAAATCCACTTGCACCAATATTGCTGATGACTATAGTCATGTTACACTCAGTTGACGTCTCTTGAATTGCCCATGAGCTGATTGTGTTTTTACGGCTAGTGCATCGCTTTGAAATGAGACCTCCTTTATTTTTGCAGAGCTTCTTTACCACAAGGGTGATAAACCACGGCTGACAACTGCTTCCATGACAGAAGGTTTGTGCATTGACTCTTCAGAAGAAACATTTCCCACCAATTTCAGAAGCAGTGACATAAATAATCCAGGGGAAAGACTGAAATATGCTCGGAGTTAACCAAAATGGCTAATACAAAAGAACCTACCACTGGTCCTATGAGCCAATACAAGACTAAGTCCTAGAGTATAGCTTTTTGGATTTGTAGATGCCCTCTGCTGGGAGGACTCACTTTAATATTTTATACACAATACAACACACAATGACAGTCTCCAGCCAGAATCGTTTCAATGCATTGGAATGTGCCTGTGTAATTCTGATGTCATGAAGTCACTGCTTAGCTCTTACTCGAGGAAATTAGTCAATGAAGTCAACGGGAGACTTGCCTTAATAAGAACTTCAGGCTTTGGCTCATAGTGAAGTCATAGCATTGGGATGCGGGGGGGGCGGGGGGCAGGGGACGGACAAAAAAGATTTCACTGTAAGAGGACTCCAACTTTAGCCTTTGAGCCAGCAGAGCTGCTCCTTGAACAGACCGTTAAAGGGAATGGGTCCTAACTATGTAAAGCACAATGTAAATCTGTGGTGTCGTGGGCAGGGGTTTTACCTCTGCCCTCCATGCAGCGAACGTATGCTGGGCTGTTGCGGGTGAAAGCGAATGCTCACCTTAGAGAAACACAGAAGAGAAGCCAGATGAATGTGTTTCTCCGCAGCCGAACACGTCACTTGTGGGGAGCAGGGGAGGCTGCCACTTTGAAGGATTTTCCACATAGCGGGCGGGCCATGGGAGTGCATGGTCTGTTATTGCTTCAGGTATCAGCAAGAAGGGGAGCTGGGCAATGCAGACAGGCTGGACAGCCTCTGCGCTCCCAGGCCAACTACACGGTCACCAACGTGTCTGATCTCCACTTGGCAGAGCCCAGGTACTTTTTTGGAATCTGGGTCCCTGTCCAGTGGGGTTGCTCTGAGCCATCACACCAAGCACAAGTCTGGAAGAGTAGAAAATCGCAAGGTCACCTGTGAATGTTAGGACAATACTATGCGGTTTTTGTTTTTAAAGGAAGTCCACCTGCAGCTAGCAATACCAGCTTGAAAACCCCCACTTCTGAGCGTAAGTGATATTGTTACTTCATAGCTGTCCTCCCCTTGTCGTACGCCAGCTCTCTTACTTTGTCGTTTGCGGCTTGCTTTTCTGATCAGACAACAACTCCCGTCTCGGTTTGTGTATTTACAGCTACTCCCAGAGAGCTCAGCAATGCACGGGGGAGAACGCCCAAAGCAGCATGTGAGTGGTAGTTTCTGCATTTGCACATCTGTAATGATCCTTTTAAAAAAACATAACGATAATTTGCCATATGTAATTAGCACATCAGCAGGAGACCAAAAAATATCTCCAGCAAATATAAACCTTTATTAGGAAATTCGCAAAGTTGGAAACACTGCTTGTAACACAGCAAGTAAATGAATCTAGTGAACATAGGGTGGGATTCTGAAAAGCACTGAGCTCTGGAGCACCTCTGCTCCGATTGATATCTATTGGCGTTTTCCCTTTGACCTTGTGGGAGCAGAGTTAAGCCAGTGCTGAGCACCTATCATTAGAGGGCATCTATGCTTCCTTACATCAAAACACTCCAGAAGTGAACACTAACTACCATGGTGTCAATATTCAGACACCAATTTTAGGGTCATTTATGATCTGCATTTCTAAAGAATTAAAAAGCAGGCAAAAAAAAAAAGCCCTTCTCAGGATGAATTTAGCAGGCAAAGGTAGTGCTGCCTAATGGTTAGGAGCGGGGAATTGGATTTCATTCCCAGCTCTGTAAATGACTTTCTGGTCAACCACAGACAAGCACTTAAGAATCCAACCCAGTTGTCCACTAATTATGGGTGAACATCTTAAAACTTCCACAGGGACACTATTGAAATTTTGGGCCTTAGCGTCTTAGGTTTACTCCTCTGTAAAATGGGTGTGCTATTATACTTCCACTTTAGGGTGGTGTTTGTGGGGCTTATTAGTAAAGTAAAAAGTATTGCAAGCACCTGGTAACAGGTGTATTTTATAATGGGATCAAAACCATTTATCATTTTATCCACAAAACACATTTTCATCTACTGCAAATTGAAGAGAGAATACAAACCTCCACTGGTGACATTTTCACTTTTTCCACCCTATCACAAGGCCTTGTGCAAAGGCTGCATTCACCATCTTTGCATTTCACCAAGGTCTGTATTTCCTTACAGTTTGTTTTCTGATAAACGACTCACATTTTCTGTCTTCAGTAGCTAGTTCTGCTCAGCCCAGTGACATGGTCCTGAGGACTCCCAAAGCAGGAGGCAAGGAGGTTTTAGTGGTGGTTGTATTTTTCTGGCAAATCAGTCACTGTAAGGGCCATGTGGTCATACAGTGGCATTAGCAGTAGTCAGCTGGCCTCTGCAAAGCTGCCTACTCACTGACTCTGCCCCGCAGTTAACGAGCAGTTTAAAGCTCTAGCTCAAGCCAAACCTGAAGTGGGATTCTCAGACTAGTCGCTACATTGCCAGCATGGCCTATCCTATAGCCAAGCTCTGAGCATGGCTAAGACTTGGCTTAGGTGCCTCACTCCAGGGAAGGGATCAGGCAGAGGATCCTATCTTTGACCCATCCACCGGGGTGCACCAGCTTAGCTAAGCCTCTCTCCCTGGCATTGCATCCTAGCTAGCTTGGATAGCTCCCTACTCAGCTTACTGACTCCTGAGGCTCCCTCTCTTAGGCCATAACTTGCCCATGTGTTGTACAGGGAGCTGGGGCACCTAACTTGGGGCTGAAGATTTCATTAGCAGGCAAGTCTACTGGGGTTTAGGCATCGCAGCACTGAGCAGAGCAAATGCCTACATCCCTTTGAGGACCATCGCCTTAGCAACTCTGTGCCTCAGTTCCTCATCTGTACAATGAGGTCATGACGACGGTTGGTTGGTTGTTCGTACTTTGAGAATCTCAGATCAAAGCCACTAAACAAGTACAGTTTGTTTGGTTCACTATCCTAGTGCTTCTGCTTTCCTGTCTAGTTATTGCAAGAGATCACGAAGGCATATTTGCTTCCTTCATAGATCCCACACTAACAGGTAAGTGAATCTTAGAGCTTGACTACATGGTGTCACAGAGCAGACTACAGGGGTGAGAATAAACCTGCAGATGTGTGATAATAGCATGGCAGTTGGTAACACAATGGCATTTGAAGTGATTATACTATAGTAATATTATGGCTCACCTGCCTTGAATTTTTTTTTTAAATCATCTTTCATGGGAGAAAAATTGTTTTTTTAAAGAGATAGACAAGTTAAAAATCTCATTTAAACTACAAGTGTTAAAATTGAATTGGACATTTCACCATTTTTATGTTGTTTAGCTTTTGCCTTTCACTGAATTTGAGCACTGAAACTAGACCTGTCATTTCCATTTTCTGGCACTGTCAAGCAGCATAGTGCAATGTCAGGATTGCAGCCTCTGCTGGAGAATCTTTCAATCAAAGCAAAGAACCATTTTCAGTGAACGTTTTTGAAATTTCACAAATTATTTCTAGCTGCGATTTCAAAGGCCCAAACAGGAGTTAATTGCCCTGTGCGCCTTGACTTCAATGCACTTTGTGCCTTTGAAAATCTAACCCTCCATTAACATCAGGTTTCCTAATACAACGATCCTTTAAAGCACATTCATAGATATTACAGCCAGAGGGGACCGTTATAATGCTCTTTTCTCACCTCCTGCACAGCATTGCATAGAATTCTTTCATGACCTAAAAGCTGCTTAATGTTTTGCAGTTACTAAAGAGAAGATCGCAGCCACACCAGCAGCTGCAACTGAAAGTAAGGAGACAGCACCATGACACCTGGTTTGATATCCTGCAGCACCCTTTTATTTTCAGTTGACCTTTATGAAGCTAATTCAGGTGAACTGAACTGGACCAGGGAAATTTCAGGTGACACTGAATCTGGGAGGGGGCCGCAGGGGGAAGAAGCAATTTTTCATCTGTGCCATCTCTGACTCAGGTATTAAAATTATTTGTACTGCAATGGTGCCCAGGGCTCCCAGTCAGGGATCAGGGCCCCTTGTCCTAGGCCCAGTATAAAGACATACCAGAAAGATGTGTCTCTGCGCCAAAGAGGAGTTGTCTGCCAAGTTCTTGGGAGATTGCTACAGTTCGGTATAGAACAAGCACCTTCGGAGTTCTAATCCTGCTCTGAGACTGGTGTACTCCAAAGCTGTCAACAAGTCATTTTACCTCTCGGCCTCAGTTCCTCCATCCGTGCAATGGGGAGAATACTCGTATTAATGATAGTGCTATTTCTCTGTACTGAGAGGGGTCTAGCACACTTTTGGGTACTGTATAATAAACAATAATATTAATGCTTTCAAACCATTTCCCAACAAACATGTGTTGCACAAACTAACTCCACCACCTCAGCAGATGGTAGTTAGTGACCCAGTTGGCACCCCCAGTGGAGAAGCCAAAGGACAGAATGAGCATGGAGACTGAACTACCTTCTCACTCCTGGCAATTTGGTTCCTGCAGGTCAGGTGTGAGGCAGATTGGCAAAGCAGTGAGGGGCAGCCAGTGTTGTCTGGTCTGTGTATAGACACAGTACTTCTGTCTGGATGGATCTCAATGCAGCTTTCACCAACTCTAAGTTTGCTTAAACACAAAAACGTTAAAGGTCCAACATACACATCCCAAAATCTCTGGGCATCACACATAGCAATCACTGTTGTCTGGAATGTGAAGTGTTGTAGCTGTTCATGATGAGATGCCTGCAAGTAAAGCGTCCTAACTCTGATTATACTGTGTATGACTATTGAGCATTGCTCATATTTCACTGTGTCACAACCAGGTAAAGCAACCAGCAGCCCCACTAGCACTGAGCAAAGCTTCCTGGATTAAACTTAGCTGCCCCCCTGAAAAAATGCATACTTGGGTTGACCAAAGCTGCACAAATTCACATGCAACACACCAGACTGGCTCAGGAAAAGAAATTCTGAAAAAAAGTAAAAATGTTTCATTTTGGCATTTTAAAAATTAAACGTTTCAATGTTTTGATTTGAAATGACTTTGTTTTGAATTTTTCTTGTTTTATTGAAAAGGTAAAAAAAAAGCAAAACCAGCCCTTGAAAATGAAACAAAATGTTCGGTTTTGGGTTGAATAAAATGTTTCATTTGACCTGAAACAACTTTTTATTTTTAACTTTTTGTTCTGCCAGAAAAATGGTCATTTAGTGTTGACCCAAAGCCTTTTTAAAAAAGTTAAGGTTCAGCCACTGAACCAAAAAATTAGTTCTTCACAGAGATCTAAGTCCAACCCACATGAACCCCACTAAGTAACTGGCAAATATTTATTGTCAGTTCCTTTCTTCACATGCCCTTCTGTGTGCTTTCCCTCTCATGGAAATCTCCCAGCCTCATGCCAAGGCTACCAGTCTCCAAAAAGACTCGCTGAGCTCCAAAAGCAACAATAGTGTGAAAATACAGGGGAAATACAAGAGAAAATAAGTGAATGGAGCCACTACTCTGCGCTCTACCTTTCAGAGTCTCTTCACATTCTCCTGACTCACCCGCCAAACCTGAACTAGATGAGCGTGTCACCACCTCTCCTGCTGCTATTCAGTTCAGCATCATTGGGCTACTTTGGTGGGGTGATGGACTAAGAACGGAGGTGTGATGAACTCAGGAAACAAACACTGACCTGCACCTTTTCTGGTTGCCCAATCACCTGGTTATGTCATTTAGCTACCTGGGATAATCCTTCACCTTCCAAGTGTAACATGCATTCTTTTTAACCTGTAATAAACATGGGTTACTCTTATCGCCATCTTTAACCAGCATGACTCTAAGATACGTAAGAAATGTGAAGAAATTAACAAGAGTGGGAATTTGGGGTTTCTTTCAATGACTGGTGCTTTAAACCAGGTCTGTCTGGGATTATTACTCTGTCCTGTTGTCTAGGAGATCAATTTACTTACCATTTAAATGGGTGTGTTGTTAGTGATTATCCTGCTATTTCTCCTTCTTGCTTTTCTTTTTCTCCCCATCAGTTCAGAGGGGGCAGGAAAGCGATTTAATTGTAAGTGTACCTTCAGAAGTTACAGAGGATGCTTTCCCGATGGAAGGGCCAACCACAGCCACAGCCGGTATTAACTCAACAGGGCCAGACGTGATCCCCACTGAAAACGATCCCCCCACGACAACAGAACAAGGTGAGTGTACAACAAATGAAATTCATTTTCTGTTTCAACTTAAACCACGTCCCTATTCCCTGTCACAGCTACCTAGGCCCAGTATTTCCCAAGCCATGTGGAGCGGCACTATTACTGCCCTGGATTTATGTATTATCCCTAAATGGACCTCCAAGAATAACATTGGCTTTACTCACAGCAGCAGAGCACAGATCAGAAGAGGTTATCGACCAAGGCTATAAGCAGGTCTCACCCAGCCTATTCTGTTTGGAACAAAACTTTTTGTCCACCCACAAGTTTTAAAGGATTTCAGTCACATTGCTGCCTCAGTGCCTCTGCTTGAGGATACGCTATTGATAGTGGAATGAGGAGAGCACCCTCTTGCCTTCGTGCGACTCTTTCTAATGCGAGTTAACATGTATATCATGTGATCTGCAGAGACAAGCTTTAAGATAGGAGAAGCGAGCACAGCTTCCTCTGCGATATCCCCAGAAGTGACGCTCGCCGAGAGGGGGCCCGATGAAGCTATCAGACAAGGTAGCCGTAATGGTTTTCTCATTAACCCCTTATACACTATTCACAAATGTCCCTTTAAAATAAAAGGTGGATAAAAACGGACTCGGAGAAGGGATGTTCACTTGCTTGGTGTTTTTAAGCAACTTTAATTTCCAGTCTAAATGACCCTGCATTGCCTGCAACTATCAGAGGCACAAGGACTTTTCCCCCCTCCCAAACACCCTCTCTGCTCCATGACAGCGCCACTGTCCTTCCAGGCTCCCCGTCTCCATTTTATTTTCAGCACCTCTGTGCAGAGTTTAGAGAGTTCCCCAAGACAGTTGAGAGTGGTCATTCTTGCACACCCCAGGTCTCAGCATGCTTCATCAGGAGATCTCCCCTGTGTGTTAGACATGGTGAGAGGAATGGCCCCAAAGCTAGGGGGCTATGGATAGTCAGGAGCCGGAGGGCAGGGGCAAGCCAGCATTTCTCAAACAATTGAATTATTTAAGTTGACTTTTCGATAATAATTACTCATATTCTGGTAATGCTCAGAGAGCCCAGTCTGGGATCAGGGCCCTGGAGGACGAGTGGAACCAGAGAAAGAGGGTCACACTTCAGAAGGGACATAGTTTGGGGTGACACCAGAGGCTCAGGAATGCAAGCTGGGGCCAGGCTGTACCAGACAAACATGGGTCTCTCCGCACGTAACAGTGAGAAAGATTTCTTTCCTTCAATTCTGACTGTTTGCTGCATCACTAATTACTAAGGCCCCATTGTGCTGAGCACTGTGGAAACACACTGTAGAAACGCAAACTCTGCCCCAAAGGTCTCTCAGTAGAAATAAACAAGACAAAGGGAGTATTATCACTGTTTTACAGCTATGGGGACTGAGGCATAGAGGGACTAAAGTGATTTACTGGGGATCACACAGAAAGTCTGTGGCAGAAGTGGAGATCAAACCCAGATCTGAGTCTTAGTCCAGAGCCTTAACTGCAAGACCATCCTTCTTCTCAATAGGCAGTTAATAGGTTGCTCGCTCCTCTGGTAGCCAAACTTAATTAGGAACATTTTTAAAGTTGACCATGGAGGAATGTCACACACACATATCACCTTAGCATTAATGGCATACGTGGGTTAACTGGCACAAATTCCATTTTGAAAAATGCTCCTATTACAGCCCGGCAGGGGATTTTGTTGTTAATCCCACTCCCGTCCTGCCCCACAATATCCACTCCCACCCGCTCCCACATTGTTGGGGGAATTTTTATCCTGCTCCCACTGTTATGGGACCATAGGATCCCTGTCCTGGGGCAGTGGTCTAGCTCCTACCGTTCCTTCCTTCAGACACAACATAGCCATTGTCTTGCTCCCATTCTTTCCTCTAAGTAAGCTCTAGATTTTAATCAATCCGTTTTCAGAATGAGTCAAATCTTAATGCATTGCATTCTTATTTCTGACCATCTTAAAATGGCGTTGAGAACCTTGGGAGAAAGACCCACTTTAACCTGAAACGTTACCTAAGTGCAAAACATTAACATCATAACCCCTTTTAATTTGCATCTTACACTTGCAGAGTGAAAAAAAAAGCTTTCCCTTCGTGAGAGTCTGTGTTCCCATTTTGACTATTCTCTGCCTCTCTTTTCTTAATTATGCCCAGCTGGCATAACGACATTTAATTACTCGCCAGTGCCTTTGTACAGGAGATCTCATTTCATCTGCCTTTTCCTTCTCCACAAAGAAATAGTCATTAGAATCTATTCTAAGCAAAGGCAATTTGTGCTCAATGTAGGACAGCCAGTTTAAAAACAATTACATGGAGATAATATGGGAGTTTACCGAAGTTTGGGGGTTACTTCAGCTAGGTTTAAAGTTGGCCATGGTTTTGGTTCAAGGATAGATATATTGGGATGGTCTTTAAGAATAGCTCCAAATAAAATAATTAAGTAAATGAAGGAAAATCTAATCCTAATGAAAAGGCAGATGCAGGATTTCTCAAGTCATCTAAAACTACAGTTGTAGTCCCATGAGTCTAATTTGACTGAACACATTTGACCTCCTTTAACAGTATGCTACTACAGCCGTTATTTCTGTTATGCTCATACCTAGAGGTCCTGAACACACATAGTAGAAAGACTGTAACATTGTGTAATTATGTATTTGTATTACCATAGCGACTTGGGGGTCCTAGTCATAAATGTGCTTCTCCCGTACTAACACAGAACAAAAGCTGATCCAAGAGGCTTACAGTCTTGCATACAATTCTGCTGAAGACCCTGTGAAGCATGTGGTATTTGGAAATACATACAAGTTGTAAGCCACTCACCATTTTTATGAAAATCAGCCGGTAAATTCAGACCCATTCCAGAGGACCCTGGGTAATTAGAGAGACGCTCAATAAGGTTCTGAGGAGAGACGTGGATTATGGAAGGCAGAAACTATGTAAAACGAGTAAGAATTTGAGGGAGTCTGTGGTAGCTCTGAATGTTCCAAACAAAGAGAAGACATGGGCTCTGCCCTGAAGAATGTCCAGTGTCAAACTCTGCATGTTACTTAGTAAACAAAATGTCTCTCTTTGCAGTCTGTGACAGATTCACCTTTCTGCAAATGAGAGGGAATGGAAAGGTGAAGCAGGAGCTGCTTCAGCTAGGAGAAATGCTGTTTTGCTTGACTGATCGATGCCCACAGGAATTTGAATATTATGGTTGCTACTGTGGCCAAGAAGGAAGAGGTTATCCTACAGATGTACTGGACAGGTGCCGGCTCTTCAACAACCTTCTAGTTAGCACTGTCTGTTGTTAATAATGTGTATTATAGTGTTGCCTAGGGCCCACCCAAGATCAGGACTCCATTGTGTTAGACCCTGCCCTGAAGAGCTTTTCTAAACAGATAAGACAGACATGGTAGGGAAAAGGCTAGACCAGGGGTTCTCAAACTGTGGGTCATGACCCCAAAGTGGGTCCTGACCCTGTTTTAATGGGGTCATCAGGGTTGGTGTTAGACTTGCTGGGGCCCGGGGCCAAAGCCTGAGCCCCACTGCTTGGGGCCAAAGCCAAAGCTCAAGGGCTTCCACCCTGGCTGCGGGGCTCAGGCTTTGGCTTCAGCCCTGGGCAGTGGAGCTCATGTTATAGGCCCCCTGCCTGGGGCTGAAGCCCTTGGGCTTTGGCTCACCTGTCCGGGGTGGGCAGAGCTCAGGTGGGCTGAGGCTTCGGTCCCCCATTCCTGGGGTCACGTAGTAATTTTTGTTGTCAGAAGAGGGTCATGGTGTAATGAAATTTGAGAACCGCTGGGCTAGACCGTTCAAGCATAGCAATCAGTGGGATTGTGACAAATGTAATGTTAACGTCTCAGATTTGAGGGGTAGAGTGGTTAGGAGGGGCAAGGAGGGCACAATAGGTGAGGAGAGGGAGGGGAGGAAGTATGAGGAGCAGGTGTGGAGTGAGGTTGAGGTAAAGCATACTCAAGAAATGGATGGGTTGAATAGTAACTTGCAGATAGACAAGTTAGTCTGTTAATATAGATCTATGCTGCACTATCCTTTTGAAGAATGTAAATACCAGGCGTGAAATCCTGACCCCATTGTGGAGTTTTGCATTTACTGGAGGATACATCTAAGAATGAGATAAAATTAGAGAAAATTCACACTAACTCTAAGGAAAGGGAAATCTTTCTCAGGGTGAGGTCCAGTAGCATGTTGAAACGTCACCCTAGGGGAAGTGATGGAAGTCCTGAGCCATCTCAAGTTTGACTACTGGAATACATATTGTAAGGAACTAGCAGGAAAATAGACTCTCCGAGTATAGGTCTTCTCCAGTCCTAACTTATATGACTTATTCCATGGAAGGATTTAGCCCTCACGATACTAGCAGTTTCCAAGTTGTCAGTCAGCTAAAGTCTGAGGGAATATGAGAGACAGATGCCCAGTTTTTGAAAGGATTACTTACGCAATTTATTACATCAGACAAGTTAAAAAAAAAAAAAAAAGAGTCTGGTCTCCCTTCCAAAGAACTCGCAGTTGAATAAAGACAAAAGCAAGCGACTGAATGAATGAGAAAGTAATAGTAAGATGATGAAAAGCTTTATTTAACAACTTGTTTGGATAAGAAACATTTTTTCATCAAAGGTTAAAACAAATGTATTCCCAGTTTCAAGATGCAATGAAAATGAATAGCCAAATAATAGCAAATACTGGGAGATGAGTTACTTTTAAGAAAGGTAAACATTTGTTCTTTGTTTTAGGTGCTGTTTCTCCCATCAATGCTGTATGGAACAAGTTAAAAAACTCGGGTGCCAGATAGAGGGAAGTTTGAGATCTGAAGTTGTATGTTTAGATCATAAACCAAAGTGTAAGTTTGGTCTGATGATTAAATTAATGACATTCCCCTTGAGCAAAATAGAGATCAGTGTAGAAGCACACAACTAGAACCGAATCACAGAAGTTAGAAACTGGAAAAAAAAGGGGTTATATTAACAGTGCTCTGACAGCCATTTGGAATTGGCCTTGAGTAGGGGAAAAAAGTGATCAAGTTTAGGTTAGGCTTAGCTAGAATGCACTAGCTAAGCTTGTCCTAAGCCTGAGCACTTTTCCTAGTTAAGCGAAACAGTGTTGTCCACAGAGCACTGGTGGCTCCCAGGGTATGGCTGGCTTCTATCAGTAGGTGGGCACCTGAATGCAAACTGGTCCGTTTCAGAGTGCTAACATCTCCAAGTCCCACTGAAGTCAATGGCAGCTGCAGTTGCTCAGCATCTCTGAAAAATCAGATGACTTGTATTTAGATGCCTAACTATGGATTTAGAAGCCTGAGTTTGAAAACTGGGGTTATGGCTTTACTATAAGTGGTGAGCTGACGACATGTTTTTAAAGCTGCTTACACCAATTACGATTTGCTGTCAGCCATTTTTCAACTTTAAAACCTCCCTTTTAAGGCATTGGCTGGAGCATGTGCGAGAAGCTACTGTGTACCTGTGATAAGACAGCTGCTGAGTGTATGGCTGCCGCCTCTTTCAATGAAAGCTTGAGGTTTCTAACCAGGCGAGCATGCCAAGAGAATAGAGTCTCATGTCGGAGCGGAACAGCTGAAAGGCCTGCAGGGGACTCTGGAATAGGCACCAGAACCTCCAGCTCTGAGGAGAGCAGCGAGGAGGCAGGTCCGTGGAGGAGTGCTTTAAGAAGAATAAAGAGAGCTGCACGCCACCCCCCGGGAAAAGCCAGAGCCACACCACAGGAGAGATAGCCAAGTCTCTATATCCAATTGGGAAGTGGCATGGAGGTGCCACCATCAACCGCTGCGTGTCCTATTTTATCTTATCTTTGTAAAGTCTCTTCTACATGTTCGTACAGACCCCAGATTGAATTACAGACTAGGTAACGGGTTATATACGTTAGGATATAGAACTCTGTTCTACAGGGAAACGTGCCCTAAGGACCATTTCCATCTGTCTTACATGATTATTTGAAAGTATCTAGTAGTTTTGTTCAGCTGTTTTGTAAAGACCCCTCTGACAGGTGACTGATTTTTGCTAACACCTCCGGCACTTGGTTACAATTTATTTTGTTTTGTATTGGAAATGAGATGTGTCTCACTGGAAACACACACACACACACACACACAATTGAAGGGTTGGAATTAGAATTTGATACATTTTCATATTACATGCCACTATGTGTGTAGTTAATGCAGAACTCCTCCATGATTGTAAAATACCAAGCTTAAGATCCATGCTATACTAGTTGCGTAACTATGGTAACACTCTCTGGCCAATATCCTTCTTGAATATTCAGGGACGGGGTGGGAGGAGATGAGGAAAATCTGTCAAGACACGTCTCCAAAAAACTGAGCGGATGTCTGCGGTACCTCTACAGAGGTCACCCACCCAGGCTTCAGGGTGCCACAGAACACATGTTCTCCCTTCAACAACATGGAGCCCCTTCCTATTACATCTTTGGCCGGCTGAGGCCTTAGTTTCCAGTCTATCCCCATTCGCTGTGAATTTTCTTGCCCCGCCTCCTACTGGCTCTGCATGTCAACAAGCAATTGTAACATGCTGCAGAGTTTTATAGGTCTCCAATTTCCCTTTTGTATATTATGTAGACAGGGAGCACAGTGGCATCTTCTGATCAGAACTCATGCACGGGGGCCAAATGATGTGGGGAAGCCTGCATCTCTACTGGCCATGCTGTGACTGTTCTTTGGAGAAACAAACTTCAGCTTCCAGGAATATGGCATGATGCCAACAGTACTAATTTAATAGATTGCTCAAATTAAACTACATTTTTCCTTCCTGTGGCCCACTGTCACGCTTCCCTTATGCCATCTGCATGGAATCAGTGGAGTTACACTGTTAAACTATAGCAGCAAATCAGCCTCTTTCCTGTCCCCCTTTTAGAAAACAAAACAAAACACACCATTGTGAGCTGTAATGAGACCTTTGAGGAGTGGGTGGGAGAAAATTAAAAATCCTTATTCCCAGAATCATTGAAAAATTGAACTGGGAACAATAGCAAATCTAGAGTAATCTGCACTTTTTGCTGCTTTCTGTGGCAGCTACGATTTATTATTATGATGGATGGTTCCAGGCCTTTCCATTGCAGAGTTTTCTGAATGACTTGCTTAATAGGACAACACTGATTTATATAGGTAAGGCTATTGCTACTTAGCAGCTAAGCAATGAAGTACACACAATGAGGTGTTAATTTCAAAGCTTTGATGTGACCAATTAAATGTTAATGCTAGGAAGTAAATTATCTACTTAATCAAATCTCACTGAGAGTTCAATCAACAGCAGCTTCATTGCTTTCGATGCTGGCATATGTTCTGGCACCAATTTTAATCTCATTGCTTCATCTCAGTTCCGATTAGCACCAACAGTGCAATGGGATCCATAGATTTTAAACCCAGAAGGGACCACAATCACCTCCTCTAACCTCCTGCATAGCAAGACCATAAAATGTCAGTCAATGGGACTAGTCAGATGTTTCAGAATGAGTAGGGACATGTGTATGTTTCAAAGGTCAGGGTCTTGAACAGAACAGGCTCTTCCCTCCAGCCCATTCCATGCTTTGAAATTCTTGGTCTCCTAAAACTCACAGTAGACATGGAGTTGTGAACAAGAAATTCTCCCTGGTGGCTAAATAAATGTTTAACCAGTTTGCATGAAAGTTTTTTTTAATTCTGACTTTGAATTGTGTATGAAAATAAAAGACAGGTTGCCTGGGATATTTTCTTCATCATCTAAAAAAAAATCTAAGCAAGTTTTTAGTTTAGAAGTTAAATTAAAGCAGTCTACCACTTTCTGATTTATGACCTAAAATACTGAATATAATCTCATCCCATATATTAAAGTAAATATTTCATTTTTAGTATTTGCAGAAGATTTCTGGTGGTGCTGTCATAGTACGCTTTAACTTAATTAGATCTATAAAATTACTGACAATCTTTACTACAACTGTTGATTTGATTTTACTGTAAATGTGTGAAATGGATATTCAAACAGAAAATTAACTTGAAGTAAACAGTTGACAGTGTAATAAAACCAAATGTCAAATTTTCAAATGTCACCCCCTTTCAGGCTCCTCTTGAAACACATGAAGATTTCCACTAACATTTTTTACAATAAAGACACTTGCTACTAACTTATAATTGCAACATCTTATCTTTATTATAGTGATTTTTCTGAAATTGTTTCAGTATTTCTTGTCTAGATTCCTGTTTTAAGGGTCTGCAACTTAGTCATCAGAACTTTGCTCTGTGTTGAGCGCAAGGACGTTGTGTGGCCAACAATTAGAACAAAGGCTCTGGAAGCAGAAGGCCTGCGTAGGTTTTTCCACATCATGAAGTTACTTGACTTTGCCCATGTCATCTGGTCTTTTTGCCTTAGTCAGTATTGTGAGACTGTTAGGTAAATATGCAAAATTCCCTTAAAATCCAGTGCTGCATCTGAATGCTCTTTGATAACTAAGTTATCACAAAACCGAGGCATATAGGATACTTACTGTCTTTTTAAAAAAGCAGTACAAGATTAGACCACTGTGGAAAACGCCACAGTGCAGCGGGCTGGACTAGATGACCTTGAAAGGTCCCTTCCAGTCCTGCATTTCTTTGCTAATCATTTGCAACGGAGCAAAACCAGTAGAGTGAGCTTGCTTCAGTGACAGAGCAGAGGATTACTGTGGGTCTGCTGGAGGTACAAGTTACCATCACAGTTCATAATTAAGAAAGCAGCTAGCAAATGTTTAGGGAAATGTCCCACACATAAGGAGTGAAAATCCTGACCTCATAGATGTTAATGGGAGTTTTTCCATTGCATTCTATGGGACCCGGATTCCCCCCCAGGACTTTTAGGGAAAGCCCACCAAAGGAATAGCAACATGAAAAACTGAAGGGAGGGATAGTATGTGGTTGTGAATCCTCCCGTTAGTGGAAGGAATCACTTCCCTCATTATCAATTGAAGTATGTACACCTTTTAAAATACAAGATTGGTGAAGAAAACTGATAGAAAGTTCTAAGCCTACAACCCCGCACTAACATTTAATCACAAAAGGTGTGAAGGTTGGCAAAGTGGAGGGTTGGCGAAGTGACTTGAGAAATTACATCCACAGGCAAATCCAAACGAACCTCACACATTCCTTCAAGATGCACTGCTAGGTCCAAAAGTGATCATTTAAATATCCACTTCAGCAAAAAAACAGGATTAATCTACAATAATCTACAAAATGCCCGTTCTTTTAATCTGACACGGAGGATGAGTTTTGATACTAAACAATAGGTATTCATACTAAATTTCAGAACTGGACTTTTAGAAGTTCTCTTAACAGCCTTTTTGGCAGAATGACTGCAATTTGTTTTCTACATCATGTCATTTACAAATAAAAAGTGACAACAAAGAGGTCAGTCAGCTAATTAGCTGAAAGGAAAAACTGGCCTTTGAAAGAAATGAATTTGACAATTAGCAAATTCAAATGAGCACAAGCTAATTCCTCTAATATAGATTGATATTGCTGCTTTGAAACCCTCAGATAAAACTAATGTTTCAAAGAAAGTCCTTTCTGGCAACTGTTAGGATTTAATATTAGATGCAGAACTTTCCAGCTCATAATGAACACAGTATGCTCATTCAGAGATAAAGTTACATGCCAATAATGCCTCCATCAGCTTTATTTAGCTTCACAGACTGCTCCACTCAAATGATCCTTACTTACCTTATGTTAGACAGACTACATTATAAGCGTGCTGCTATTTTACCATGACAGTTAGATAAAGTCACGAATACTTTCTGCGGGCATATTCCCCACCTCTGGCATTTCATGAAGAATTTAACATTCGCTAAGCCAGTTAACATTACTACTTATATCTAAATCTGTACAAATTAAGTCTCCAATCCTGAAAAGAATTTACTCACATGCTTAATTTTGCTCATTGAGTAAGCCCACCAAAGTCATTGAGATTACTCAGTGGGTAACGTTAAGCAAATGCATAAGTGCTTGCAGGATCAATGCCTATAAAAATGAAATCTTAACTGAGCATCAACTGTATTTAATCACCATTAGAGTTCAATGAACAGAATCCATCTCCATGATATATATATATATATATAACAATTAAATGAAGCAGAAATCTATGAAAGGAATTTCTAGTTAGGTCCAAACCACACAGTAACTTTTCACTCTACTTGTAACTGGTAAGGAGTATGGTTGGCTAAAAGCATGCTGTGTGTCTGTAGTAAGCAGTGTTAATACACTTAGCACAATGGGGTCCTGGTCCATGAAGGGCTCCTATGTAATTAA
Organism: Lepidochelys olivacea; assembly: GCF_965140295.1. Taxonomy (NCBI): domain Eukaryota; kingdom Metazoa; phylum Chordata; order Testudines; family Cheloniidae; genus Lepidochelys; species Lepidochelys olivacea. The sequence continues at coordinate 17,089,345 of NC_140412.1, forward strand.
TAGCTAATGACTGCTTACTGCTTCTGCTAGATAATTAGTCTGGCATGTGATCTGGTTGCTGTCACCATTTAGGCAAACTTATTTTTGCCTGTGGCCTAATCAGTAGCATAGACTTGAGTTCAATCAACAGTCCCACTGGAGTCTGGGAACCCAAACGACCTTCAAAGTCCTCTGGCATTTCAGGAATATGGTAACCTTGATCCAAAAAAATCAATAGGACTAGCTTTATTTGCAGTACTATGACCCCCGAATGTAGATTTCCCTGTGCCAGAGTATGCCCAGGCAGCAACAGTCCCATATTCTTGGGTAGTCTCTAAACTGCTATGACTACTCTACTACCCAGAATGAAGTTGCTATCATACAGCTGGATTTGTTCTGGCTGCTGCCTGTTCACGCAGGGTTGCTCTATATTTAAAAGGTAGGTTGACATAACTACAGTAGTCCAGGGTGTGAAAAAGCCAATACAGCTCACCCCCAGTGTAGACGCAGCCATGTTGTTGGAAGAGTGCTTCGGTGACAGATACTTTTGTTTAGGAAAGTGATATTCCTACACTGATGGAGAAATCCCTTTTGGTGGGCTAGGCTGGGTGTACACTACAGGGTGATAGCGATGTCAGAGCCTCCTTAGTGTAGAGACAGCCACATCCCCCCCATACCCACACCGCCAAACACATATGGTCCAGACAACCATGACATCATCCTGCCAGTGGGCAGAGTTTGACCTGGCTCAGAATTTGCCCTTATTGTTCAATTTGACATTATAAATGGACAGAAGCCCTTCATTTGTCCACCTGGTTTACACACATCACCTCACTCAGAATGTAGCTACCCCTTTCTGCCCTGCATTGCTTCTGGGCTGTCCCACCAAAATCCGTAAGCTAGTAATCACTGCAATCTGGAGGGCCAGGAAGGGCTCCATGATGCAAAATAGTCACTTTTTGAGATAGAGGATTATGGGATTTGTGAAAGAAAGCCTAGGCATAAAGGGTGCGGGGGGGATGGTTCTTAAAGATAGCATAGTTCATAGGCTATCCAGAACATACCCCTAAAAAAGTTATAAGAATGCTAGGTTCGGGATGAAGGGGGGCAAATAGGCTGTGATGGTAGAAAAGCTGTGTTTGGACAAAACCCCCAACATATTAACCTGTAACTATAAGCTGAACATGCCTCTAGCTGGTTGCAAAATCATAGTGTAGCATGGATAGATTCTTATATGTGGCTATCAGCAAAAGCTACAATATTATTCCCTAAAATGACTATAACAATGTGTTAGATACATGGTTGCCCTTAACCACGACAGAGAGCCATGTTAGCATCTCTTGCTTGTAGCATAAATATAAAATTGAGGACTACTAATGGTATCTATATTATCTAACATTCCAAATGTGTCGTATTGTAAAGTGGTTCCCCTCCAGTAACTCTGTATACACACGTGCCTGGTTTGAGACGGAAAAAAGCTTAGGTCCTTCTCTTCTATATACCTTAAGAGGCTACCCAGACCCTTAAAGAAAAATCTGATCTACATGGGACATTCTGAAAAACATTAAGATGATTACAGCATCTGATCTTACTAATTCTCTTCTTCTACCACTGTGAGATAACCCTTGCCTCAGGATCAAGGCCAACTCCATACTTAAGATGATTTGGGTAGAAAAAGGATTAACAAGAATTAAAGATACAACACAAGATGAGAGACTGGCCTCCTTGCTACCGATGTGTTGCAGTTCTTTCTTTCAGCAGCTATGCTCCAGGAATCATACAAGGATAGAGGACAACCTGTCTGTTTCAACTCTCTCACCTCTACAAGATCGTATGAAGAAATATGGAAACAAAAGTCACTTTGTAGGAACTACTTATAGGTGATTTGCATTACCTCTCAATCTCAGTCTCAAAGAAAAATTGGAAATCTCAGTCTCAAAGAAAAATTGGAAAGAGAACCTAGCCTTACTATCACAATAGAAACCCAGGAGGATCTCTGTCAATGTGAAAGATACTTCAAGTTCTTTATCCTTCCGATTCTTCCAGAACAAGATATTGAACAGGAATTATTGGACTCCAAAATATTTATTTAAAGCTAGATTGGCAATACACAGTGAATGTTGGAGATGCGAACAGTCACATGCCAACCTTTCACACATCTTCTATACCTGTCAAAAATGCACGTGTTCTGAAACGCCACATTCCATGCTCTCTCAGAAACTAAGTGTTGCTATTTTTCCTTCTCCAAGCTTATGTATGTTAGGGGGGCTGAATGAGTTGATATTATCAGTTAACCGTTTATTAGCCAAAAGAGTTATTCTGAGAAAAAGGAAATCTGCAATTTGTCCTTCATATACAAACTGACTTAGCGAGCTCTCTATTACTGAATTAATGGAAAAAGTGACTCATAGAAACACTTGGAAAAAATATGAGAATGCCAGGTCACACATGAAACTATTGCATATTTTTGCAGTTTACTATATTAGTCCCCTATACTCATAGGTTATGTTCTCACTTATTTAGTCACTTTAACAACTGATGTGCTCTATGACCTCTACAGGTTCATGTGGTTTTTTGTTTGTTTTTTCCCCACTAGGTTTTACAAATAACGAACACTGAATTGTTATTTATATGGTATTTCCATCTTGTGCTTGCATTTATATATTTTTTATTTCGTTATATATTTAATATTTTATATAAAAAACAAAAAGTAACTTAAAAAAAGAACTTACTGACTGTGGTACGTAATCTATCGCTTAAATCACCCTCTACCAGATGACTGGCGGATAGCTAATGTAAAGTCTGTTTTTAAAAAAGGCTCCAGAGACAATCCTGGCAATTACAGGCTGGTAAGCCTAACTTCAATACTAGGCAAATTGGTTGAAACTAGTAAAGAACAAAATTTTCAGATACATAGATAAACATGATATGTTGGAAAATTCAACATGTCTTTTTGTAAAGGGAAATCATGCCTCACCAATCTATTAGAATTCTTTGAGGTTGTCAACAAGCAAGTAGAGCAGGGTAATACAATCAACATAGTATACTTGGACTTTCAGAAAGTCTTTGACAAGTCATCAAAAGGTCTTAAACTAAGAAGCCATAGGATAAGAGGGAAGGTCTGCTCTGGGATCAGTAACTGGTCAAAAAAGATAGAAAAGAAAGGGTAGGAGTAAGTGGTCAGTTTTTACAATAGAGAGGTAAGAGAGTCTCCCCAATGATATGCACTGGGACCGATGCTGCTTAACATATTCATAAATGATCTGGAAAAAGGGGTAAACAGTGAGGTTGCAAAGTTTGTAGACGATACAAAATTACTCAGGATAGTTAAGTCCAAAGTGCAACGAGTTACAAAGAGATCTCCCAAAACTGGACAACAAAATGGCAGATGCAATTGGATGTTCATAAGTGCAAAGTAATACATATTGGAAAACATAGTCCCAACTATGCATACAAATTGATGGGGTCTAAGTTAGCAGTTACCACTCAGAGATCTTGGATTCTCTGTGGATAGTTCTCTGAAAACATCTGCTCAGTGTGCAGCAGCAGCAGTCAAAAAAGCTAACAATGTCAGGAACCATTAGGAAAGGGATAGATAATAAAACAGAAAATGTGTCACTATATAAATCCATGGTACGCCCACACCTTAAATATTGTGTGCAATTCTGGTTGCCCCATCTCCAAAATGGTATATTAGAATTGGAAAATGAACAGAGAATAGCAACAAAAAATTCGGGGTATTGAACAGTCTCCTTGTTAGGGGAGATTAAAAAGCTGGAACTGTTTGTCTTAGGAAAGAGATAACTAAGGGGGGGATATGATAGAAGTCTATTAAATCATGAATGGTATGGATAAAGGAAGTGTTACATACCCCTTTCCATAATAAAAGAACTAGGGATCACTCAATGAAATCAATGGGCACCCAGATTTAAAACCACCAAAAAGAAGTACTTCTTCAACACGAGGCACAATCAACATGTGGAAATCATTGCCAGGGGATGTTGTGAAGGCAAAAACTACAACTGGTTCAAAAATCAATTTCATGGAGGATATGTACATCAATGGCTATTAGCCAAGATGGTCAGGGACGCAACCCCATGTGTTGCCCTGGATTTGAGGGGTGTATATACCCCAGAATGTGACTGAGCTAATTGTAACCATATTATGTGAATACAGCCACCCTGAATTAATAATATAGAATATCACATAGTTTCAAGTTAATTTGGAGACAGGCTTTCAGAAGCAAGGTCAAAACTAGCTACAGTTTCTGCTAATCAGAATAGGAGGAAGAGACAGACAACTGAAACTGAAAACCTTGGTGGTTGGAAAACCTTGAATCTAGACACCTCCAATATTAAAAGTTTATTGAAAGTCAGAAAAGTGATGATCCAGTAGGGGTCATTATGACCTATGCATTTTGTAGAAGTTAGTTATAAAACAGACGTTTTTCCTGACACCCTTTTTCCCCGGCGGGTAAGCATCTGGCCACTGTGAATCTGCTATTAATTATTCAATACCGTTCCAGATGTTAGGTAAATATGTGGGATGTTCTAAACCTATTGCTTGTGTGTGTGTGCTTATATCTAATAAACTGCAATGTTAGACAACAGCCGCTCACTTGCATATAATCCTTGATCAGACAGAATCGCTGTGTTCCTACTGATTTATTCCTGACACCACCTGGAGTGAAATAGTTAAGTTGCCCCTGCTGGGGCTTCTGAAAATCCCGGGTAAGACATGCTCTGGGTGTCCTTAAACCTCCAACTGCCAGAAGCTAGGACTAGATGACAGGGGATGGATAACTTGAAGTTGCCCTGTCTTGTTCATTTCCTCTGAAGCATCCTGCACTGCCCACTTTCAGAAGACAGGATACTGAGCTAGATGGACCGTTGGTCTGACCCGGTAGGGCTGTTCTTATATGCCCTTAGGAATGCGTTTTAAGTTTTGCTGCTGCCTAATATCTTGTTGAACTTTTCCAACAAGTCCCAACTTTATGAAGAAGTGAAATGTTTTGGGTTTGCAAAATAACTGTCTGTATTAAGTGAAATTTTATTTTGCTTTCTCAACGATAAGCAAGTATTATATTTAGGACAGCACGGATTTCTTAACCTCAAGTATCATACAGTAATTCATACTGTAATTGTTCAAATTAATTTGTAACAAACTCAGCTATTTTAACTTTTTGGTTTATTTTATTGCTGAAATGTACATTGCACAGTGTATTCTTACATTTCATGAAACTGGTTCAACACCAACAGTAAAGACTGTATGGGCATCAATAAAACAGACACATTAGCCCTACTCTGAACAGGCTAATTTTGTTTCTTCTAAATTAACATAATTTTAATTTACCTTAAAATGAACTGCTATCAAAAACCATAATTACTCAAAGTGACATTACATTTAAAAGAATTTAAAGCAGAAGCTGGAATACATACAAATGTCAACTGGACATGAAGTGATAAACATTCAAACAGTATTCAAACTGTCACAGACACGACAAGCCCAGTATGCACACTTCGTATTCTAAGCTCTCCAACTCTTTTCAAGACCAGAAAGAAATAAAAGATTCAAAGCAACTGTATACATTAAAACAGCATTCTGAACAATTTGATTTCAAAATACCTACAATTTATTACCTACATTAAACAATGAGTACAACATATTATGCAGCAGACTTCCACAAATCCTCAATTCTCATCTGTCTGAAGTAGCTTCAGTACTCAACTTGCAGACTCCCTGCATTTTCAGCAGGGAAGAAATTATATATCAGGCAAAGTCCCAAAAGATTACAGATCTTTAGTTCCTTAACATCTGCACATCCTGAACAAGGCTAGTCTGAATTTAGGACATGTGGGAGCCTATCTTGTGATTAAATGAAAAAAAAATCTTCATCAATAGACTTCAAATGAATGGTACATGAAATGTTGAATATAATTTTTCTCATGCAGTATACATGCAACAGAATTTAGTTAATCTGAGAAAACTTTATATTTACACCACAGTCTGCGTATTACAAGAGTGCAAATGAAAGTACATTCTTTATTTCTTATTCTTTAGACTCTTTAATTCTATTTCTTTTTTGTATAAATGTGCACAGTGTTACTTTATAAAATCACATCAGTGTGGATGATGATTGTTCTACATTGCGTCCCTAGCTTACATCTAATTAAAAAAAATACACTCTATTTATATAGGTCAAAATCTAATATCTTACCTTAAAAAACAAAAAGTGAAAACTAAAAACTAAGGTGACAACGAGTTCTACTAATGTTGTTGACTCTGGTCTGATCAGGATGATACGTTGCAGCAGTAACAATCACAACGGAATGCTGTAGGTAAGAGGTTGTTTCGTCATCCACTAACAGCTGTGATTGCACTGTCAAACTGAAAAAAAGGTCTCAATTACCTTTCTGAGTTTTGTGAATGCTTCCTGAAAGTCTTGATGTGTCATCTCATAGGTCTAAATAGCTGAAATTTCTTTGGAAACGTGCTGTTTCACTCCTTTAAAGATAGTTTAAAGGAACATTGTACTTAAGTTTAAAAATCCAGAAGCCCTACATTTTTCAGCAAGTGTGGAAATTGCCAAGGACAGTTAACATATTGACTAGCTTCCTAATCAATTTATAACAAGAGTTATTAGTTTAATACACTATTCATCTCAGCCCTGACCCATTCAAAGAAATATATTGTTTTGAATTTAATAAGTTTGTATTGAGAATGAAAGTTGATTATATTTGCTGCTTCAGAAAAATCCAGCTAAACCTAGACTACAAAGCTCACTGCTAATAGCACTGGACTATTAGAACTTTTCATTTTTACGCACAGAATTTCTCAATGGGTCATGAAGACAACATTGTCATTACCATCAAGGGCCAAGCAACTTACTGTACAGCACAGTTTTATGTACAGAGCTAACAAAAAGTTATGTTCTGTGTATGTATTTGAAATTTATACTCAGGTATCTAAACCTATGAAAGTTACCACATCGGTTTTCAATAATCACAGGAAGACTTGTCAAATGCAACAAAAATGTATACAAACAGCTATAGCTGCAAAATGCTTTTGCTTGAAAACACATCTAAATTGATAATTTTCAAGAGAATTCATCCAGTTTTCTTTCAATTTGCAAAATATCATTAAAAACCTATTTTACTAAACTACACAGAGCAACATTTCATATAATCTTATGTTCTGTGTTTATAATTTCACAAATGAACTAGTATTTAAAGTACTTATCCATTTAAAATGCCCTCAGTTTGTTGCTATACTAAATATATATTTATTTATTATAATTCAGACAGCAAAATACTACTGCATTTTCAAAAGCATAGTCTGTAAACTATACACATAAGACATGAAAAATATTGCACAAGTCAGAGCTCCAAGAGGAGGATTTACATCTCTCAAGCAGAACATTGCAACTTTCGGCAGGAAACAGCACATGTGCTGGATTTCTAAAAAGCACATTTTGTTAATCATTTACTAGGAACAATATTTAACAATTGGATGACCAGTCATATTTATTAGTGAAACTTAACAGGTAAAAGGTTGCCTATTTAATGTATTTCAAAATAATGGAATAAATAGCTACTAGACAGCAACAGTATAGGGAGCTAAGACATTGCTCCACTGATACATATGGTAACAGAAAGCATGCCGAAAGCACTCTACCCAAATCTGGAAACCCAGGTGGAAGGAAGCCACCAGGCATTGCAGATATAGCCCCCAATTCTAGGAAATTGTATTTCTGTAAACTCATTTTTAAAGTCTCTGAAACTCTAGAACAGACTGGCAAAAGAGGAGGAAATATTTACTTCTGACTTTTAAACCTACTGAAATATGAAAAATGACTAAGTGAAATAATAAGGTAACATAACAAAACTAACTTCAAATATTAGAGAATAGTTAAAATAATTGAAAGTTTGGTTAAAAATCATTCCTATATACTGTAGGTCCATCATTTTTCTACAAAACTATTAATCTAAATTAACAAAGAACTTGAAAACTCATCTTGGTCTGTTTATTGTACTCTACTCTAAATAATGTCCTGCAGACTTCAGAAGACACTTAATACACACAAAGATCTGGAAACTTCATCTCATAGACTGGAACGGATTGGTAATGAGCATGTCCAGCAGTAATGGTCATCGTTCCCGAGGGGCTAGGAGGAGGACTGTAAAGAAGGAAGGAGAAAACAAAGGCATACAATTCAAGTTTTCACAATAATATGTAATCTGTTACTACTTTTAACTTCCTAGAGTACTTGGAAACTTGATACTAAATTTCTTTCCATCCTTACTGTACCCTTTTCCTACATTTGTAATGAAGCCAAATTATAATGGCTGATTTTTGTTTGTATCTTTACCTGAATCACCAGTTTTGTTGGTGTCAACATAACTATCGAGATAGGACTTTTGATTTACAATATTACCTCAAATGCAGAACAGATGTGCATGGCACTTCACAATACATAGATTGCTAGCTAATACCTAGAGCACATACAACAAAGGGAGAATTCAACATTTTTGTAAGCATGACGAATATATATATAAAATACATTTATAAAAATACTCCAGTGCTGTGTTGCCAATATATATTTTCACATCTTTCAGCAAATATTTTTCAAACTTACGCCCAATTCTGTCCAGTTATATAGGTGGAACTTTCTTAGGAACCCAATTAAACCCTAATTAATGGATACAATCATAGAAGATCTTCAATAATTTTAATGGAAAAAAAAACCAAGTTTTATCCTTAACAATACCTCTAATTATATGGTTTGGATAGAAAAGAGGTTGACCTTTTTAAAACAGAAAATATTTGATGAGCTAATATGCTAATCTTGACACAGGATATTTTCCTCTAAATAAAAAAAAAAATCAGAATAGTAACAATAAAATCAAATGTTTTGTAAATGAGGCTATTTCAATAATGTACATGAGACTAACATCTTAAAGTAGCACAGAATTTTCTGACAACTACCTTACTTTTAATTAATTCCCTTTTGTGCATAAAACCTTACCGAATGGTGAGCTCCAATATCTGTGCAAGTCTATCATGAAGAAAGTTTGCCTACAAAGAGAACAAATTTAAATATTGTAATGATATCCTGTAAAACCACTGTACACAGAATGACTACGAATAAGAATCCTGGACTGGTTTAGTGGAATATACTCCCAATTTCAGAGTTTTGCTTCCCTGTTGCAGCAAGGACTCAGTTGTGTGAAGGCAAAAGAATAGCAACTGGGAGTTTATTAACAAAACTGAAGTAGATTTTTATTTCTTAAAAGATGGGGGGGGGGGGGGGGGGAAGAGAATGACCCTTCCAGTCAATTAAAGCATGTTGGCGTGATCCAAAAGTTGCATTTACTTGCAATTCCAGAGTGAAATAATCATGGCTCTGAAGCCCAGTCTCAAAGGCAACAAAGGTAAAAGTGTGTGTAGTTTGTGGAGGGTGGAGGACAAAGGTCTGGGCTACACTAGAGTTAGGCTGATGTAAGGCAGCTTACGTTAAACTAACTCTGCCAGTGTCCACACTACAGTGGTGTTCCACTCCAGGTAAGTCACCCACTACATCGACTTAACTCCACCTCCGCGAGAGGCGTAGCGCTTAGGTCGACGTGGCTGGAGTGTGGGGCACTGACAGCCGCACAGGGCTGACAGCTAGAGTGCACCACCCCAGTGCTGAGAGCCCAAACTGTAAGCCAGGCACAGGGGTCTCAGCCAGCACCCCCACCTGCCCTGGGCCTGGTGTAGGCCTTAATTTCACAGCAGGGAGCCTACCAGCAATGAAGTTGACATCCTTGTCAGTTTCTTGGCAGCTATAATTTCACATTTCATCTCCAGCTGTCATCCTTGGGGCCCTGAGGCTCCAGCTGTGAGCTTTGTGCCAGGCTGACAGGCAGAGCCGGAGAGGAAATGCGACATCATAGCAGCCAAGAAACTGACAAGAATGTCAGTCTGCCAGTAGGTTTTCTGCTGTGAAACTGAGCCCTGCTTAGCTCACAGCTAGGGCTGTCAACCCCAGGGCAGGGAGCTCCAGACGTGAGCCTCATGAGGCAGTCAGTGCCCACACAATGCCCCACTTCAGTGGGTGCAAGTACTCCTGATGAAGACGTGCACCACCGGAAGAAGGAGGGCAGTGTGGACACCAACAGCTAATTTAATTGCTGAGGTGGTTGTAGGCCGACCTAATTTTGTAGTGTAGACAAGCCAAAAGAAGGTTCACACACAATCCCTAGCCCAGTAGGGTCCTGGTCTATAACTAGGGTTCCTCGTCACTAAAGCAATACAAATAATAAACAGTAATAATAGCAGCTCTGTGAGATGTAGGGGACCCAACCCATTCAGGGTATATATAATTTTGATTTCCTACACAGATTAAAAATTTCAGAGCACAGATGAAGGCAAAAAGGCAACAACTATTTTCTTTTAACAGTAAGCATGATCATGAACCACCCTTTACCCACGTATCTCCCTCATCACTTGTACAAAAACCTTTAAAACAATATAAAATGTACCAAGTACTCACTTTTGTTTCACATTGTGCTGCAATTTCTTCAAAAGGTGCTTTTTGAAACTTTTCAATCACAAGACGCCTCTTTTCTTTCTCCTGCTCTTCAAGCCCAGTATTATCTTTTAAAAAATGAAGACAGTTCTAATTTATGCTTAAACAGATTTCCTACAATAAGTGAAAGGATAAAACATTAAGATGTCTTCATTTTTTTACTACTACTTCTTAAAGTTAAGACATAAGGCTAGAATCTTTGAAATGAATAGTAAAAAGTAGTCATAGGTTAGGCAGACTTATTGAATAAGTTCTAGTTAGTCAAATTTCCTGTAATAATGGAACATGTACTTGAGAATCAGTGTAAAAAGGTGAACACAATGTCTTGACCTGTGGTCCCAACTCAGTTTCCACTCAGTCCATCAGTAAGAGTTTTGCCTGAATAGGGACTGCAGGATTTGCCAAGTAAGTTATTGTTTGAGCACAGGAGGTCAACACAGATGCAGTGGAATGTGGTCCAAACTTCATCCAGTGGCCATATTCTTGGATTTATAGTATTTTACACTATGCAATCCATTATCCATCTTTTGCTATCTTCTTGCCCTTACATGTGGGGCAGTAGGCTGAAAACAGGTGCTAAGACTTTTTGCGGCTTCTTTTTTTCCAATATACTTAACATGGGGATTGGTACTAATTCTTCAGGTTTCAGAGTAGCAGCCGTGTTAGTCTGTATCTGCAAGTGTACAGAAGCATTCTTCAAGTGTACACAAGACCATCAACTCCATACACTATTCACTTTTTTTTTTTTTAAAACAGTCAGCCTAACAAATTTAACTTGGGATCAGAAAGTCAAATTGGACTTTCATGCATCATAACCAGCAGTAAAGAGTTTGCAAACTAAGTTATACCCTCAGTAACACCCTGTTGTCTTGTAGCCTTATGTTCCAAGTTACACTTTGTTATGGACATGGACATAGTGTGACTTGCATAATCTTTATTACTGGTGGTGAGATGTCAGAAGGAAGAACTCAGATTCATTTTCAGACCCTAGGTTAAGTTTGCTGGGTTGGCAGTTGGAAAAACACCTTTTTAATCATGAACTGAGCATATCTGACATGGAAGTTTGAGACAAAAATGGAATTCCTCTGAAGCCCATAATGCTAATTTCATACACTATACTCAGAGAACTCCCTTTGAGGGCTTGACCATTTCTCACTATATTAAAGGTGCTTTACAGATATTTACTTAACTGAAATTCACACAAGCTAGGGATAAAACATTGTGTGAATTGCTTAAGTGTTTTTCAAGCTTTGACCTGTAAAGGCAAAGTTCCAGAAACCGTTAGAAATAAGAATTCATTTACCAGCTTTTCAGTAAGTCACACCAGCTATAGGTAAAGAGAAGATTTCTCTAAGAAATGCTGAAGATCATTTAAGGGGTTTGTGGTTTCAAATCAACCTGCTATATGATGAGAAACTAATATAGTATTTTAAGTATGCTATGTTGGCAAAGCTTTTTTCTGGCAAATATTTCATTTACTGGAGAAGTGTAAATGCAGTATTGCAATAAATCTCACCAATTGCTTTCTTCAAAGCTTCAAAAGTGATTTCTTCAGTATTATTGACCTAAAGGAAATAAGTGATTTTTAATTCAGTGAAACAACACAAATTGCTGAAGAATAAGTAATTTGTCTGTACTCAACTATAATTTGGCTTAAATGGCACAAATGTTTTTTCTCACACAAGACTAAGGCCCAGATTTTTAAAGGTATTTACAAGTTGCTGTGTTCAATGCTGTACATTTCAAAAGGGACTTAGGAGCCAAAATCCCAATGGGAGCCTAAGTGCCTAGATTTAGGCTCCTCAATCAGTTGGGCATTGCAACGTTGAGTGCAGCAATGCCTAAATACCTTTTAAATTTTTTACCCTAACAGAGTTTTTATTTAAGCGACAGATTACTGTGAATACATAAGGAAGTCTTATATTTCTTTACCATTGCAATGACTCACGTTTAGTGATCCACCTATTTTATTATATACAAAGCTGGTAGTTCCAGCCATACTTATGGTTGCCTGACACGTCATTATTAACACCCATTTTTCAGTTGCCTATAAGTTTACAAAATTAACTACTTGTGCTGAAATGCCTCAGGTTGATTTTTGATTTTATATTTTAATTTAATTTTTTTCGATAAATTTCAGCAAAAAAAATTCAGCAGCTTCTGGGAAAGAGATTAAGGAAAATACATTTTACCTAGCACCTTTATGCTTTGTAACATGGACTTGAAATTTGCCAAGGGGTGGCCTGTGTGTCAGTATTTGTTTTTTGCTGCTGGGGAAAACAAAACAAAACACCCTGCCAAGTTATAAGCCCGTGAAAAACTGCAGTTTGCACATGCTCAGTAGAGACTTGTTAACATTGACAGCTAAATTCCTTTAAATTTTTTGCCTGAACTGAGCAAGTTCCATCACAGGGTTGAGCAGGACTTTCCCTACAATTGCTGTTCTCGGCTGCTATGGGTGGCTAAGGAACTGGGCACCAGAACAGAGGAGATGACTCTGTTCTATGCTCTCAATACTCTCCCTACTGCCACCCAGGCAACATGAAAGAGGAAACTGAGTCAAATGGAGAGGACACAAAAGCCTGACCTAGAATTTGGAGGAGGGATGTTGTGAAATACAGAGGAAGGAGCAGACTGGATCCAAGAGCATGGTGTGGGAAGGAAAGACTGGGGCTGGGAACAAGGGAAGTTAGGTTCTAGGGACTGTTTAGGCCAGAAAACTGGGACCTGGGTGGAGAAGAGGGGAGGCTGAGACTGTGAAACAGTTTAGGGACAGGATGGAGAAGGTGTGGGGACTAGGACAAGCTAGGCAAGGAGAATGGGACAATGAGCTAAGGGCTCTAATCATCCCAAGCTGCACACCTACAATTAATGCACACTTTTGACCTTACTTTCTGTGCCTCAGTTCCCCATCACACAGGGGTGTGTGAAAAATAGTTATTTGTGAAGTACTTTGCTGAGAACACCATACAAAAGCCCACGAGGAAATTAAAATTCTGTATTCAAAGCAGGGTTTGAATAGTGTGAAGTAAATAAGATATGGGCAGGCCAAAATTTTAATGAGGATGAGACAGAATACGAAATAAAAGAGTTACCTTTTCCGTAACTGGTTTCTTCAAGATGTGTTGCTCATGTCTATTCCACAATAGGTGTGCGTGCTCGCCACGTGCACCAGTGCTGGAAGTTTTTCCCCTAGCAGAACCTGTAGTGGGGAGCATCCCCCGTGTCCCCTTGAGTGGTGCCTGCCTGGTACAGTATAAGGGGAGCTGCGCGCACTCCCCACTCTCAGTTCCTTCTTGCTGGACAACTCTGACAGAAGGGAAGGAGGACGGGATGTGGAACAGATATGAACACCACATCTCGAAGAACCAGTTATGGAAAAGGTAACTGTCTTTTCTTCTTTGAGTGACTGATCATGTGTATTCCACAATAGGTGACTCCAAGAGATATCTGTTGGAGGTGGGTAGGAGTTCACAAGTTCCCAGGACAAAGGACAGCCCTGCCGCACCCGGCGTCATCCCTGGTTTGGGGGACAATCACATAGTGCGAGGTGAGTGTATGAACCGAAGACCATGTGGCGGCCTTACAAATGTCCTGAATGGGGACATGGGCCATGAAGGCAGCCGACGAGGCCTGCACCCGAGTCGAGTTTGCCCTCACAATGGGTGGTGGGGGGACACCCGCCAGCTCATAACAGGAACGGATGCACAAAGTGATCCGACTGGAAAGCCGCTGAGTGGAAATCGGCTGGTGCCTTGCGCGCTGAGCCGAGGAGACGAACAGTTACGAGGACCTTCTGAACGGCCTGGTCCACTCGAGGTAGAGAGCCAGAGCCCGCCATACATCGAGCGTGTGGAGACACTGCTCCTCACTGGGCGCATGAGGCTTGGGGCAGAGGACAGGTAGAAAAATGTCCTGACCCATGTGGTAGGCAGAGACCACCTTCGGGAGGAACACGGGGTGTGGGTGGAGCTGGACCTTGTCTTTATGAAAGACCGTGTACAGCGACTCGGAGGTCAGGGCCCTGAGCTCCGAGACTTGCCTGGCCGACGAGATTGCAACCAGGAAAGCCACCTTCCATGAGAGGTGAGACCAGGAGCACGTGGCCAGTGGTTCAAACAGGGGCCCCGTGAGACGAGCCAATACCAGATTTAGTTCCCACTGTGGGACCGGGGGTCTAGAATATGGTAAAAGTCGGTCCAAACCCTTAAGGAACTGCCCAGTCATAGCATGGAAAAATACAGTGTGCCCTTGCACCGGCGGATGGAAAGCCGATATGGTTGCCAGGTGCACCTTGATTGACGAGGGCGCCAGGCCCTGGACCCTCAGGTGGAGGAGGTAATCAAGGATAAGCTGGATCGGGGCGGCCACAGGGGAGACACCCTGGTCCGCCGCCCACATAGAAACTTGGGACTACTTTGCCAAATAAGCGTGGCAAGTGGAGCGCCAGCTACTTTCGAGGAGGAAGCGCTGAACCTGCTCTGAGCACGTCCTTTCCTTTCCACCTAACCAGTAAGCAGCCATGCCATGAGGTGAAGAGCCGCTAGGTTGGGATGGAGGAGGTGGCCCTTGTCCTGAGAGAGCAGGACCAGGCGGAGCGGCAACTGCCAAGGTGGAGCTACTGCCAGGCCCGTGAGGGTCCTGTATCAATGTTGCCTGGGCCATGCCAGGGCAATCAGGAGGACCCGGGCCTTGTCCGTCTTTATCTTCTCTAGGACCCTGCTGATTAGAGGGATAAGGGCATCAGAGATGGAGCCTCTCCCTAGACCCCCCGTGGAGCAGAGCCGGGGGCATCGCCTGTTCCGCCGAGTCGTGAAGAAGTCCACCTGGGGAGTACCCCACCTTCGGAAGTCGGTGGGCCACTTTCGGGTGGAGGGACCACTCGTGTTGTGAGGAAAAGTCCCTGTTCAAGTGATCTGTCCTCTCGTTCTGGGAACCCAGTAGGTGGAAGGCCTTCAGGTGGATGTCATGGGCTATACAGAAGTCCCAGAGCCTGACGGATTCGTGGCAGAGGGCAGCAGATCGGGCCCTGCCTTGCCTGTTGATATAGGGCATTGAGGCCGTGTTGTCTGTGAGGACCCCGATTACCTTGCTCTCCAGGTGCCATACATGCCAGCTGCACTACCCTGAGCTCCCTGATATTTATATGTAGGGTCGGGTCTTGAGCCGACCACAGGTCTTGGGTATGAAAGTTCCCCACATGGGCCCCCCAACCCAGGTCAGATGCATCAGACACCAGCTCCAACGACGGGGCCCTGTCCCTGAATGGGATCCCTTGGAGCATGTTGTTTGGGGCAGACCACCACCGTAGAGAGGTGATCACAGAGTCTGGCACAGTGAGGACCTTGTCCATCCTGTCCGTGGCTTGGGAGAACTTTGAGGCCAACCAGAGCTGGCGGGGCCTCATCCTGAGTCTGGCGAGATGGACCACGTATGTGCACGCCGACATGTGACCCAAGAGCTGCAGGCAAATCCTGGCTGTTGTCACCGGGAACCCTGTGACCGAGTCGATGAGACCTTTTAGGGTCTTGAATCTGTCTGGCCGGAGAGAGGCCCTGGCCGACGCTGCATCCAGGAGCGCCCTGATAAACTCTATACACTGGGCCGGGACTAACATGGACTTGGTATTGTTTACCAACAGGACCAAGGCGGTGCACGTGGATAGGAGGAGCGCCACGTGATCCCTTGCCTGCGACTGGGAGGTGCCCTTGACAAGCCAATCAGTCAGACAGGGAAATATCTGGACCCCGCACTGTCTGAGGTAGGCCGCTATCACCGACATGCATTTTGTAAACATCCTGGGGGCAGTGGACAGACCAAATGGGAAGACAGTGAATTGGTAGTGATTCCGTCCCATCACGAAACTGAGGAAGCGCCTGTGCCCCTCCAATATGTGAATGTGGAAGTATGGGTCCTGTAGATCGAGGGCAGCGTACCAGTCCCCGGGATCCAGGGAAGGGATGATGGAGGCCAGGGAAACCATGCGGAACTTGAGTTTCACCATGTACTAGTTAAGACCTCGCAGGTCCAGGATGGGCCTGAGCCCACCTTTGGCCTTCGGGATAAGGAAATAACGGGAGTAATACCCCTTGCACATGAACTCCTCGGGCACCGCCTCTATCGCTCCTAGTCCTAGGAGCCGCCCCACCTCCTGCTCGAGCAGAGCTTTGTGCGAGGGGTCCCCCAAGAGGGACAGGGGGTGTTTGGGCGGGGAGGAAGTAAAATGGAGGTGTAACCCTGGGAGATGGTGTTGAGGACCCATCAGTCCGAGGTTAGCTGCGACCATTCCATGAGGAAAGCACACAACTGGTTGGAGAAGGGGAGCTTTATTGGGGGTAAATCCCTGATGAGGACTGGCAGGGTGCCCCGAATGTCCCGTCAAAAGCGCCTTTTCCCCACCTGCTTGTCCTTGGAGGACCCAGGCTGGGGGACAGGCCGAGACTGCCTCTGAGGGAGTCTCTTATAGTCCCGCTGGCTCTTATGGGAGCTTCATATTTCGGGAGGTTTGAGCCTCTTGATCATATTCCAACTTATTCATGATGTAGGTTCTTTCCTCACTCTGAACTCTGGGGTACAGATGTGGGGACCCGCATGAAAGACCCCCTAAGCTTATTTCTACCATCTTAGGTTAAAACTTTCCAAAGACACAAAATTCCCCATATCTGGGATTCAGTATGCTGCCACCACCAAGAGATTTAACAAAGAATCAGGGAGAGACCACTTGGAGACATCTTCATGTCGTCATCATGAATAAGTTGGAATATGAACAAGAGGCTGCTAGGCAGCTCTCTAACTCCACATTCTGAAGGTCATCATCCTCTGATTCCACTGAGGATTAGCAAAAGAAACTACACCATCTGCTCAAGAAACTCCCTGAAAAAGCACAGGAACAGATCTGTGCAGACACATGCCTAGAACCCTGACCAGGGGTATTCGATCTGCTACCCAAGATCCATAAACCTGGGAATCCTGGACACCCCATCATCTCAGTCTTTGGCACCCTGACAGCAGGACTGTCAGGCTATGTGGACTCTTTCCTCAGGCCCTACGCTACCAGCACTCCCAGCTATCTTAGAGACACCACTGACTTCCTGAGGAAACTACAATCCATCAGTGATCTTCCAGAAAACACCCTCCTGGCCACTATGGACATAGAAGCCCTCTACACCAACATTCCACACAAAGATGGACTACAAGCTGCCAGGAACAGTATCCCCGATAATGTCACGGCAAACCTGGTGGCTGACCTTTGTGACTTTGTCCTCACCCATAACTATTTCACATTTGGGGACAATGTATACCTTCAAATCAGCGGCAGTGTTATGGGTACCCACATGGCCCCACAGTATGCCAACATTTTTATGGCTGACTTAGAACAGCGCCTCCTTAGCTCTCATCCCCTAAAACACCCCTACTCTATTTGTGCTACATTGACAACATCTTCATCATCCGGACCCATGAAAAAGAAGCTTTTGAGGGATTCCACTATGATTTCAACAATTTCCATCCCACCATCAACCTCAGCCTAGACCAATCCACACAAGCGGTCCATTTCCTGGACACTACTGTGCTAATAAGCGATGGTCACATAAACACCACCCTATACCGGAAACCTACTGACTGCTATACTTACCTACATTACTCCAGCTTTCATCCAAGACACACCACATGATCCATTGCCTACAGCCAAGCTCTACGATACAACCACATTTGCTCTAACCCCTCAGACAGAGACAAACACCTACAAGATCTCTATCAAGCATTCTTAAAACAATACCCACCTGCTGAAGCGAAAAAACAGATTGATAGAGCCAGAAGAGTACCCAGAAGTCACCTACTACAGGACAGGCCCAACAAAGAAAATAACAGAACGCCACTAGCTGTCACCTTCAGCCACCAACTAAAACCTCTCCAGCGCATCATCAAAGATTTACAACCTATTCTGAAAAATGATCCCTCACTCTCACAGATCTTGGGAGATAGACCAGTCCTTGCTTATAGATGGCCCCCGAACCTGAAGCAAATACTCTCCAGCAACCACACAACAAAAACACTAACCCAGGAACCTATCCTTGCAACAAAGCCTGATGCCAACTCTGTCCACATATTTATTCAAGTGACACCATCATAGGACCTAAACACGTTAGCCATGCCATCAGGGGCTAGTTCACCTGCACATTTACCAATGTGATATATGCCATCATGTGCTAGCAATGCCCCTCTGCCATGTACACCTGCCAAACTGGACAGTCTCTATGCAAAAGAATAAATGGACACAAATCTGACATCAAGAATCATAACATTCAAAAACCGGTAGGAGAACACTTTAACCTCTCTGGTCACACAGTAAAAAATTTAAGGGTGGCAATTTTGCAACAGAAAAGCTTCAAAAACAGTCTCCAATGAGAAACTGCTGAGCTTGAATTAATATGCAAACTAGATACCATTGGGTTTGAATAGAGACTGGGAGTGGCTGGGTCATTACACATATTGAATCTATTTCCCTAAATTAAGTATCCTCACACCTTCTTGTCAACTGTCTAAATGGGCCATCTTGGTTATCACTACAGAAGTTTTTTTCTCCTGCTGATAATAGCTCATCTGAACTAATTAGCCTCTGTCAGTTTGTATGGCAACTTCCAACTTATCTGTATGTGTGTATATATATCTTCTTCCTATATGTTCCATTCTATGCATCCGATGAAGTGGGCTGTAGCCCACGAAAGCTTATGCTCTAATAAATTTTTTAGTCTCTAAGGTGCCACAAGTACTCCTGTTCTTTTCACCTTAATGTTACCCATTTCCTGACAGAAGCTAGAAGTAACAGAAACAGCTTATATTTTATGCTTAGCACACTTTTTTGGAGGGGGTGGGGGAATATCTTTTTCAGAACACTTCAGTTAAGAAGTCTAAGATTTGTCCCAACAGTTAGTCATACTGAAGCCTTCCTGCAAGATAATTAGTCTCAATCCCTGTACCTTAATGCCTGTATCTTTTGTTTGATTCTATCAATTCTTTCCTCTGCCTTAAAATACAGTTTATTATACATTCCTGAAAAAAGAAAGGACAAGATATAAGACGTATTTACGATATACGATGTGTGGAATTTCTCTCTTCCTGTGTTCAGTTCCCTTAGTATATGTTCAGGGACATCAAGTTAAATATTTGGAGTTACCTGTATCTTACTCAGTTAAGATATAATGTCTCATAATATATTACACAGAAATTTAGCATATAATTAGCATTCCCTCAATATGTTACCCTGGCTGAAAGGTAACTAAAAGCTTCACTGAAACAGTAGCCTATATTAATGGTCAAAAATAACTCAAATACTGTAGTGTACCTCAGCATCAATAAATGAGATAATAAAAATCTCTACTTCTGAAGAGTTACAAAATAAGAGATACAAGACAAAAGATTTTGTAAGAGCTTCTCTGGAAAAGTTTCATTCTGTAGGTTGTCTCTTTATGCAAGAGATACTTCCTAGGATACCTTGTTTTTCACATACCTTATCCTCCGTGTTGTTGCCAGGCAGAATATCCACCTGAATAGATACAGTGTCCACAATGCTCTTCCTTCTGGATAGTCTATCTTCATCTAGACAAAAATAACATTCTTTCATTTTCTGTATCAGTGATTAAAAAAATAAGCAAATTCCTCACAAAGGAATGTTTCCTCACATAGGTGTGGATTTGTTTTCCCCTACCTACTTTAGCCAAGTTCATCTATTTTATCAGTAGGATATTTGTGAAAAATATGACAAAGTTGCCTTATGTATTAGTGATCTTAAAATTCTTCTAAGTGTCACACAAGTTAAGAACTATAACAGCCATGTAATACCATCACATTACATTCTACACTTCTAGACCACAAAAGTTGAATTCTGAAGAGTTGTTTGTAATTTAAAATTCATGTTTTTAGGCCTTAGCTTGGAGATGTTTTGAAACACAAAAAAGCTCTTCCACAGATGGTTCAGATGGCTCTTTGCAGAAAGGAACAGTGTGGGAGGAGAAATATTCCTTCTTCCCCTGCTGCCACTGATCTGATGAACATAAGAGTGTAAGAATGGCCAGGCTGGGTCAGACCAATGGTCCATCTAGCACAGTATCCTGTTTTCGGACAGTGGCCAATGCCAGATGCCTCAGAGGAATGAACAGAACAGGGCAATAATTGAGTGATACATCCTCTGTTGTCCAGTCCCAGCTTCTGGGAATTAGAAGCTTAGATACCCCAAGAGCATTGGGTTGCATCATTGACCATCTTGGCTAGTAGCTATTGATGGACCTATTCTGCATGAGTTTATCTAATTATGTTTGGAACCCAGTTATACTTTTGGCCTTCACAACATCCCTGTGCAGCAAGTTCCACATTTTGACCGCATATTGTGTGAAGTAGTACTTCTTCATGTTTCTTTAAAACTGCAGCTTATTAATTTCATTGGGAGACCCCTAGTGCTTGTATTACATGAAGGGGTAAATAACACTTCCATATTCACTTTCTCCACATCATTCATGATTTTAATAGACCTCTATCATATACCTCTTTAATATCTCTTTTCTAAGATGAACAGTCCTAGTCTTTTTAATATTTCATCAGATAGAAGTTGTTCCATACCACAAAGCATTTTTGCTGCCCTTCTGTCTACTTTTGCCAAGTCTAATATATCTTTTTTTGAGATTGGGTGACCAGAATTACACACTGTATTCAAGATTTGGGAGTACCATGTATTTATATAGTGGCATTATGACATTTACTGTCTTATTTTCTAACCCTTTCCGAATGGTTCCTAATAGTCTGTTAGCTTTTTCAACTGCCGCTGCATGTTGAGCAGATGTGCTCTGGTAATTCTGTTGTTTACTAAAGTTTCAACTAATTTGCTTGGTACTGAAGTTAGGTTTACTGGCCTGTAATAGCCAGGATTGTCTCTGGAGCTTTTAAAAAAAATAAAAAATAAATCAGAGTTACATTAGCTATCCTCCAGTCATCTGGACATAATTTGCTGGACATAACTTAGTTTATAACATAGGTTCCCTGTTTGGTTACACAACCCATTTCCCTCCTTTCTTATTATTGCATCAAGAAACACTTTTGAAAGTTTAACCGCCTGCAAAATTTTTTGGAATGCAAGACTGATTACACTTTTGGTTAAGAGTACGGTAGTT
Source organism: Lepidochelys olivacea (assembly GCF_965140295.1). Taxonomy (NCBI): domain Eukaryota; kingdom Metazoa; phylum Chordata; order Testudines; family Cheloniidae; genus Lepidochelys; species Lepidochelys olivacea. The sequence goes on from NC_140412.1 coordinate 17,111,056, forward strand.
CCATTAATGCTAGAGGGAGCAGCGGAATTACATTTCATAGGGAACATTCAGGACTCCATGCCAAATCTGACTCAGTGTTCTGCTATACATTTGATTTGATTTTCCATTCTCCTCCACTCCTTCCCATGAGTCTTGTAATGTGACAGCATAGCTGGGACACAGGGCATGGGCAATTACTTACCTACTCATATCTTGTTCCAAATTTTTATAAGAAGAAGTGCTTGTGGAAGCTGGTGAATGGAAAATTAAAGCCCTCTAGATTTATGCATGGAAGAGTTATATCATTGGCTGCCACAATCTTCCTTGTGTTGCTCTGGCTGAAGTCCCTCGACCCTGTTCTAAAAGGACCAATTCTACAGAAGAAGTTAGCTCAGACTTCATGACTCATTCAATTGTTGACTTCTTCTAAGATTGCCGACAAGCGTGCAAATTATTATGCGGAAACCTGAGGCCTATCAACACCAACCTATTAAACAAAGGCCATGCAATAGTCACTTGGCAAAGACGTATTAATGTATGACAAGGGAGATCCTCCACATCCCTAGTAGAGCTCTGAATCCCACACATCACATACAGAAGACCTCAATTTCTGAATTCCCCACCATTATTACTCCTTAATTGACCACATGTTTGAGCAACATGAGATGCTTCCCCAACCCATGCTGGCTCAAGGTTCTGAATACTAGGCCTGAGACTTACTACATTTCTTGAGTGTTGAATTTGTTATTTTCCCCACCTATTCATTTAATTTTCTACTTTTCTACATTCATCTCATTTTCCTTTGCAAACAATGTTGTAGTACCAAAGCACATACTCAAGCACTCCTTTCAATAGCTTTGAATTTCTTCCTGTCTCTTCAGACAAACAAGAAATATGGTTCAATACAGTCTTAAAAATAAAATAGGATTAGCTTTATAGCATAAAAAGGACAGAATGAAGAACAAAACACAGGGGAGACAGTAGACAAAACAGCCTGAGGCTTCCACACAGATTACAGGTATCAGGACTAATTTAGCTAATAATTTACTATTACCCGTGCTCTGAAATACAGCTGGAGATGTATTTTAATATGGTTGCCAGAGATACTCCACATTGGTAAAGGTATTTTGGAGAACCTGGCTCATCTTTAATTTTCTGATGCAGACTTGTTACTTTCTACTCGTTCCATATGACACCCAAAGAACGTATAGGAATTTTGGGGGAGCATAAAGCATGCTGACTATAAGAAATAAAAGCAAGACAAAATTGCATCTTTGCTGCCACCTTGCTGCCTTATCTATAATCCACATAGGTACATTATACACATACTTTTTGTCCTACATTGGATTCAGCACGGTTATATGTGTACAGATGCCTCCCTCATTTTGACACACTTTAATCTGACATACTAGGAAAACAAGGTGATTGCACTCAGAAGAATATTTTGTTGACTAGGAAAAGGAAGCTCATACCTGTGTGTTAAGTATCATATGGGCCCTTTGGAGCTTTCTGGTTAGTCAAGGTGTTGTGTTGCTGCCAGACATGTGCACTTTCAGCTGGGTTTTTATACAATACCATCATGGTTTTGATTATTAACCAATTTATATAGACAGATTATCCAACGTGATCAGCCTCAAACAAGAGACCAGTATGAAACTCCTTACTTTCAAGGACATGACGTCTGCAACAAATTTTAGACAAGAATCTTTATAGATGATAGGAAATTATTTTTTTATGAACATTGGGTGAAAGTGAGCCATTATTGTGACAACTCATTGTTCAGACTATATAATGGTGTCTGAGTAGTTACAAAATATGGATCTACTATTAAACAAAGATCTAAAATTTTAAATCCAAACAGTTTTAAAAGGGTAGTGAAAAAAATGAATTCTCTCTGACCTCATAACCTGTATTCTGCCCACTAATTAATCTCCTCCAGGGTTCCAAAGTTTGGAACAGCTTCCTACAGCATCGATTTTTCCTTTTCTACATAAAGACCCAGTGCCCAAATGCCCAGTTTCTCTCAAAATGTGATCTGTTAAATAGAGGGAGTGAGATTTACATGGGCGATAACATGCTTAATCAAGTGACACAGTGCCTGCTTCTCATTTCCATTAAGGCTCCTCTACTTTGCTTTACAATACGCTGATTCAAAATAAATAAAATCACTTTTTACACCCACTTTAAGAACAGCATAAGGGGTCCTTATTGTAGCATAAATGAGCATCAGATTTTTTCCGAGTCCTTAAAGTTGGTCACCCTCTGTTTCAGTAACATAAGACACAATTTCAGAACTCGACACTCTGTATTAGAAGATTAATACTACATTCTCCAAAAAGCAAAATAGTGCATTTTACCAAAAAAAGATTTTCCACAGGAAACCACTCTGCCTTCATTCTGTCTGAATCCTACTGCGCAGAAGGACAAGGCCTGGCAAACAAGGTGCTAGATGGTCTACCACATATATAAATATGCTGAACATTTCAGAAAGACAGCAGCTCTAGTCTTTCTTTACCACTAGGCAATTCAAAGGCCTCCACTGCAAGACAGAGGAAACTATTAATCAAAAGCAGGATACAAAGCTAGTGATCCATGTTTGAATTATAGCTGTCATCCTCAAAGTTTTTACTATGAACAAAAGATAGAAGTGGGAGGCAGACCTGTTGAAAGTCTCAGAATAAGGATAAAAAACAAAGATGATGTAATGGCAGGTGTCTACTACAGACCACCTAACCAGGAAGAAGAGTTGATGAGGCTTTTTCCAAACAACTACCAAAATCATCCAAAACACGAGACTTGGTAGTGATGGGGGAGTTCAACTACTCAGACATCTGTTGAGAAAATACAGCAGGGCAGATTATGCAATGAGTTCTGGGAATGCACTGGAGACTTATAATTACAGAAGTGGAGAAAGTGAGTAGGAGAGTGGCTATTCTAGATTTGATTCTGACAAACAGAGAGGAACTAGCTGAGAATCTGAAGGTGGAAGGCAGCTTAGGTGAAAGTGATCATGAAATGATAAGAGTTCATGATTCTACGAAATGGTAGGAGGGAAAACAGCAGAAAAAGACAATGGATTTCTACAGGGCAGACCTAACTGAACTCAGAGAACTGGTAGGCAAGATCCCGTAAGAAGCAAGTCTAAGAGAAAAGTGTTCAGAAGAGCTGGCAGGTTTTAAAAGGGTACAAGAGTAAATTTTATAAAGGGCACAAGAGTAAATTATCCCAATGCACAGAAAAGATAGGAAGCATGGTAAGAGACCACTCTGGCTTAATCAGGAGATCTTCAATGACCTGAAACACAAAAGAGTCATACAAAAAGTGGAAACTAAGTCAAATAATGAAGGATGAATATTAAAAAAAATAACAAGTATGTAGGAACAGAATTAGAAAGAATTAGAAAGGCCAAGGCAAAAACAAAATTAAATAGCTAGAGACATAAAAGTTAACAAGAAAACATTACAAATCATGTGAAGAAAGAGGAAGATCAAGGACAGAGTAGGCCCATTTACTCAATGAGGAGGAAAGACAAGAAATGTTTATTTACAAGACTGTGGTTCTTTGAGATGTGATACAGATGAATATTCCCCCTAGGCGCATGTGTGCCCAGTGCACTGGAGCTGGACAAATTTACCTAGCAGTACATTGAGGGGGGGGCGGGCTGTGTGGAGGGAGAGTGCTTGTGCTCCATAGACCCTCCTCTGGCTATATGAGGTGGCACCTCCCCGACCCTCCCTCAGTTCTTTTGCACTGAATGCGTGGACACAAGATTCCAATACACAGGGGACAGAGGGTTGGCCATGGAATGCAAATCTGCATCCTATCTCGATGAACCACAGTTACAGTAAGTAAGCGTTGTTTCTTCTTCTTCAAGTAGATGCAGCCGCATATTCCAGATATGTCCAGATGAAAGGCTAGACAAGTTTGACATCTAAGATATGGAAACGCTGCTCCTCAGAGATGAATGCGACTTAGGAAAAAACAGGTAAATATACTGGTTCTAATGGAACAGAGACCACTTTAGTCAAAAATTTTGGGTGTGGTCGAAAAGTCACTTTGTCCCTGGAGAACTATCTATAACAGGGGTTGGCAACCTTTCAGAAGTGGTGTGCCAAGTCTTCATTTATTCACTTTAATTTAAGGTTTATCGTGCCGATAATACATTTTAATGTTTTTTAGAAGGTTGGTCTCTCTCTATAAAAGCTGTACTTGTACTGTGTTGTACTGTAAAATAAACAAGGTTTTCAAAATGTTTAAGAAGCGTCATTTAAAATTAAATTAAAATGTTGATCTTATGCTGCCGGCCCGCTCAGCCCACTGCTGGTCTGGGGTTCTGTTCACCTAGGCCAGCAGCGTGCTGAGCGGGGCCTGCGGCCGGGACCCCAGCTGGCAAGGGGCCGGCAGCCAGAACCCCAAAACCGCAGCGGGTTGTGCGGGACCGGCGGCCGGGACCCCAGACAGGCAGTGGGCTGAGAGGCTCAGCCCGCTGCCGCTCAGGGGTTCCATCTGCCGGCTCCTGCCAGCCGGGATCCTGGCTGCTGGACCTGCTCAGCCCACTGCCGGTCTGGGGTCCTGGCCCTGCCCACATACAGTGGGTACCTACCTTCTCCCTGGTTCTGGCCCATTCTCTTCTGCTCTCTCAGCACTGAGCTGAGGGTGGGAGTGCACTGAGCACAGGGCTGGGGGTGAAGGAGCAGGCTGGGGGCTGGGGTGTAGGGTTTGGCCAGGAGCTAGAATGAGGGAGGGGGCTCAGGGTTGGGGCAGGAGGTTTGGGTGTGGAGAGCTTACCTGGGCTGCTCCCATTTGGTGGGAGGGGTGCAGGTGGGAATGTGGGTGGAGGGGTGCAGGAGCTCCTGTTTGGTGCTCAGGGTGGGGGTGTTGGGGGTGCGAGAGTCAGGATGTGGGGGGTGCATGGGGTGTGTGGGGGCTGGGTATGTGCGGGGGGTGCAAGAGTCAGGGCAGAGGGCTGGGGGCCTGTGAGGCAGGTACAGGTGTCAGGGCATGGGGGGCCTGGGTATGTGTGGGGGTGCCAGTGTCAGGGCTGGAGTCATGGGGGCAGTGAAGGAGTCAAGCAGAGGCTGGGTGTGTGTGAGGGGGGTATAGGGCTCAGGGCAGGGACCTGGGGTGCGTGCAGGGCTGCAGGGCTCAGGGCAGAGGGCTGGGGGTGTGGTTGTGGGGTGCTCACGGCAGAGGACTGGAGGGGGTATACCCCGTTTCCACCCGTTTCCTTCTCCAAGGCCCTTTCCCCGCTTCTTCTCTGCCTCCGCTGGGAGCAGCTGACCCCGCTCCTCCACTCCCCCCTCACAAGAGCCATCAGCTGATTGGCGGGCAGGGAGGGACTGAGAGGAGGAGGAGGAGGGGCAGGAACCCAGCACACTGCGGGAAGAGGCAGGGGAGCTGGCAGGACCAAGCTTCTGGCCCCTGCCCCTTGTCCCCGAGGGAGGCGAAGAAGAGCGGTCCCAGCCGGGCCGGGCAGGATTTTTCATGGCACGCTGCTGCTGCCCCCGTCTATAAGGAGACTCTGCCATCAAAGTCTGCAACTCACACACACTCCTTGCGGATGTTATCACTACGGCTGTCAAAGTAACGCTCTCCTTGATGCAGAACTGCCATGCACAGATCACCTATAGTCAGAGCAACCTTGATTGTGTTCCCCCTTGTTCGTTCACATCATACGTTGCAGTGGTATTGTAAATATGCGAATCACTGAGTCTCTGATATAGTACTAAAAAATGTGAGAGGCATTGTGGATAACCCAAAGATACAGCAAATTGATATGGAGTGTGGCTGCCTGCACCAACCACAGTCCCTGTAGTTTCAGTGACCACAGGTGCACTCCTTAACCCATCAGTGAGCCATCACTAACAGCTGACTTGGTTGGTGAAAGCTGGACAAAAGAAATGCTTTGGAAAACATTCTGTGGACATGTCCAGCTCTGCAAGGAGACTAGGACCAGTGGAGGGAGACAAACCAGTCTGTCTAGAGAATGAAGACATATGACAGTAGTCGAGATATGAGAGGATGTGAATTCTCTTCTTCCTGAGAAATGCCACAACAACGACCACACATTTGGTAAAAACCCAGGGGGGAAGGAGAGAAACTGAATGGAAGCACTGTGTACTGAAAGTGGCATTCCACCATTGTGAACTGAAGGATCTTTCTGTGCCTCAGTCAAATTGTCATGTAAAAGTAGGCATCCTGAAGGTCATGAATGTCACAATTATGCATTTTCAATACAAAAACCTGTGGCATAACACAAATTTGGAACAAGGTGAAAATAAATTGAATTTAATATGAAAACAAACAGGAACTAGCGATTTGATTGTATTTTTCAATAAAAATATCCATTTTAAAATTTGCCACAGTATTTACATTATTGCTGCACTGTAGTGCAGAAGAGGTCTGGCATCTTGCTGCAGCTTCCATGGAGTACCTGAGATATGATTACGAGGAAGCACTTGGAACAGTTACAAAACTGATATTTATGAAGCTATTAAATCTTTGGGAAAAGGAAAGGAAAGGAAACCACCACATTTTAGAATTCAAAGTCCAAGAATAAAAACAAAGGGAAACCTGATAAAATTACAGCTACAAAACTAGTTACAGCATGAGGACTGAGGCAGCCAAACAGGAGGAAAAGAAATTAAAACTATGCACAACAGAATTTCTTGCTTATTTATCTAAAGATCTTCTAAAAGCAGTTGTTTGGTGGGGTATGTCCTATCCACACACGATAGCTATGGGGAGGGCAGGCAGACCTATGGTTCAGATTTACCTTTTGATTTGCGTCTGCATTTATGAGGCTTTTTGCCTGATGGAAATAGAGCTAAATTAACAAAACAAGAATGAGAATAAAAAATTATGTTTAAGCATCAGCTATAAAGCAAAAGATACAGAACCACCCCCCAGAAAAAACCCAGAAATTCTACTGCTCGGATAAGAAATATGTTAATAAAACTCTCTCCAATATTGGCATGAAAACAGACAGATAAAAGAGCTTTGGTCTTATCCCACAACACTCCTCTTTAGGTTCGAAACACTCACTTCCTCCAGCTTCTTATTTTTATCACCAGAACAGGGCTTTGTAAAGACAATTAAGAAAAGTAATACACTGAAGAAAAAAGTCAGTAGTTGTTACCACATATATTTTCAAAAGCTTCCCTTAGCATTTAAATATTTAAGTAGCTCAATAACTCCCATTAAAGATTTTCCTGTTGGAAATTATTCAGCTAAATCAAAATGTTTCACAGGGACAGTTAGAAGGCTTTTCCTTTACCCTCTTCCCTGGTTCTTGTCAGGCAGATAGAAAGCAGAAGACTAGAAGTCTGAAGCGCAGGCAATGCAATGTTTATCGGGGTTAATTTTCAGCAAGCACGTGTCCCATAACTCTGACGCCGCAGAGCCTTGTTTCCCAGTATTCCGTCTTCCCCCTCCTCAGTAGGCGTAATTATGCCTCGGGCCCTACCAAATTCCCAGTCCATTTTGGTCAAGTGCACGGTCATAGGATTTTTAAAATCGTAAATTTCAGCTATTTAAATATGAAATTTCACAGTGTTGTAATTGTAGGGGTCCTGACCCAAAAAGGAGGGTTTTTTGGGGAGGGGGGTTTGCAAGGTTCTTGTACGTACGGTTGCAGTACTGCTACCCTTACTTCTGTCCTGCTGCAAGCGGCAGCGCTGCCTTCAGAGCTGGGCAGCTGGAGAGCGGTGGCTGCTGGCTCAGAGCCCAGCTGCGAAGGCAGAGCCACCATCAGCAGCAGCAGCACAGAAGTAAGGATGGCATGGTATGGTACTGCCACCCTTACTTCTGCGCTGCTGCCTTTAGAGCGGGGCAACTGGCCAACAGCTGCTCCTCTCTGTCTGCCCAGCTTTGAAGGCAGCATCGCTGCCTAGAGCAGCGCAGAAATAAGGATGGCAATACCACGATCCCTATAAAATAAGCTTGCAACTCCTCTGCAACTCTGTTTTGGTCAAGACCACCCATTTGAGAAATGCTGGTCTTCCATGTGAAATCTGTATATACAGGGTAAAAGCACACAAAAGACCAGATTTCATGGGGAGAGACCAGGTTTCATGGTTCATGACTCGTTTTTCATGGCCATGAATTTGGTAGGTCCCCAATTATACCTGAAATGCACGCCCACAGTCCCACCCCTTGCAACTTATGATCATGTTCCATTTGGGGGGTTGAGAGTCTGGGGTCTTCATCCCACCCCTTTTGTACCCCATCAGGGGGTGAGGCATGAGGTTGTGCTACGGTCAGAGGCAGGCAGTTCCCTGGTCTTTTAGTGTTTTATCTCCCCCTCCCCCCCGAATCTCCTCTTGCCCCTCACGAATGGTTGCTTGACCTTGTCTTGAGATAAGGAGTTGAGGCAGTCTTCAAGTGTGCGCTCATATATTATACTTCCCCCATGCCCAGTAACACTTTAGTTATTCTTATCGGTTCCCATTACACTAACAAGCCCATCTGGCTTAGACAAAAGCAACATAGCCAGTATTTTTGTCACATACTAGTAAGAATCCCCTTGTTCACACATATTAGTAATAATGTATGTGTATCAAAAAAATTAAACAGGCAAGCAAAACCCAAAATACTATTTCAGGCGAAAACACAGGCCTGGATTCTACATTGGCACTAGCGCTCCTAAAAGGGACGTACAAACTAGTGAAATTTTTGATGCAAAATTAGCAAAACATTTTGTTTTAACTTTATCGTTTTATTCTATTATAAACTGTAATATACTGGTAATTAAAAGTTGGAATCTCTTGAGAAGATCAAAATGAATTATTTCAGCATATTTGATTTCACAAAAAATTCCAAGATTTCAACTTTTAGTCCCAATTTGAGATGAAATGAAAATTCAAAATCTCAGCATCTCTCACAGTACGGGGAATTCCATTTTTCAACCCGCTAATCATATTGCGCTTGCAACCCATTCAGATTACTTTTCCGCAAAAAGGAGCATAATCAAATTAAAACACAAAAACATTAAATGAAACTAACTTACGTTCAAGTACATATGAACAACTAATTCAGGCTCGGATGTAGTAAAGTGCTTAAATCCATCCCTATTAAGGAAAGCAGTTAAGCAAGTGCTTTAATCCTCCTGCCTTCATGTGCTTAAATGCCCTTTCTAAATACGTGTGCTTTTTGAATTTAGTAACAATCATTTTAACTTTTTACATGGTATCTAAGAAAAAAAAAGATCTGCTTTATTTAATGAGCTCATCTGTAACCCAAACATCAGCACCCTTTATGTCAATTTGTGTGAAGATTACTAAACAGAAATTGATTTGTTTCATATAAGAACTTGGACTTTTTGCATGAAATTCAGATCAGGCAACCTCTCTTCATTCCCACCCCAAAGAAATTAAAGGCTTCTTAAAAGAAGCTTCTTAAAAGAAAACAACAAATGCTTCTTTTGCTGACACCTGACATTGTCCTTCAATTTTAACGTAAAGGGTTACATTATTCTATCTGGCATCTGAAAAATAGTGAAAAAGGTTACCACCACGCGTATAAGGTATTGAAATGTTTCCACATACATAACGGAATTTTCCCCTCTTACTGTGAGATGCAACCTTAGCAGCAGAAAGTGCTGAGAGCACCATTTTATGACTCCTGGTGCCTAGTACATCGTTATGGTACCTTAAATGAATTTACATTGCCACAGTACTCATGGCAGAACCAAGGCACCGTCAACAGTTTTGTTGGGGGACTGGTTCTCCTAAGATTAGAGCTTTTGTGGCCTCTGTAACTTGCTTCAGTGTGTACTGTGTCCCCTTCTGTACCTGATCCACATCTCCCAGGTAGGAACATTAAATTTAGGCTGCAAAAGTTTATAATTCATCTTGAGAGGTCCTGGGGGTTAATCCCCCAGATGACCCAGAGTTACAATAGTATAAATCCACAAAATATACATATCAGGCCTTGAAGCAAGAACTCTAGAAAAAAAATTCTTTGCTAAGCAAAAGAATAGGAAAACAAAACACCAAAAACATGATATCACTTTCTCTAGCAACACAACCAGAAAAGTTATTTGCACATAGGGGAGGGTAAAAGCTCCCACAATGCTTCTACATGGAGATATTTTATCAGCAACAGCACAATCCATCTTCCCAGTATTAAAAGGCAACAAAATGTGCTAATTAGAGACAAACATAATAAATATATCTTGTTCATCTCAAAGCACTTTAAGGGACATAAGCCTCATTATTCTCTTTTTACATATACAGAAACTGAGGCAAAGAGGCAATGCATTTTGCCCAAGTTCACCCAGCAGGAATAGAACCCATGTCAACTGAGTTCCAGTCCACTGCTCTATCCATTAGACCACATTGCCTTTCCTAGTATTTCTGTTATGTGAACCCATGGTCCACTGAGAATTTGACTGAGCCCAGTAACCCAGGCCACATTCAGTCAAAGAGTGAACATTTATGAACCAGGACTGGCGTTCAATTACTTATCTAGTGAACAAGTGAATGTGTATACAGAAAAATTCAACACTGACTTAATACTAAAGCTCAAATTAATTTCAGAAAGTTAGTAATAAGCACTACCATCTCATTTAACAAATAATGAAAATCAAAGTGAGGTCAAAACTTTCCTCTGTGGCTTTTTTTTTTTTTTTTTTAAAAGGATGCAGAAAATAATTCTAGGAGTTAAAATCCTGTGTTGTATATTGTACAGTACACCATGAACAAACTCTTACTTCTGAAATTATACTACCACAAAATGTTGATGCAAAGTATTCAAGTTACATATAGGTTGGATGTGGGTGACAGATTAGATATGAGGCAAAAATGAATTCTCAGTAGCTGCTGTTGTAACATTTATGTAATTGATTACTGCTTACCTGTTACCTGGGGCACATACGGCACTGACAATCTTTCCACACTGTATCCGCTGCCACCTAATGATTCTGCAATCTTGTTTGTCAGGAAAAACAAGTTTTTTTCATGCTTCTCCAAAGATTTGGGAAGACTGTCAAATAATATATATTTAGCAATTAATATTTATTGATACAGATCTATACATGTAATAAAATAAATCAAGATCATATTGGAAGTCAACTACCACCTAAAGAAGAGTCAGTGTTGATGTTTTGACAAAAAGGAACATAGTTAAATTGGTTATTAACTGATATATTCAAAGCTCTAATTTCTCTGTACATTTAAAAAATATTATGAGTCCCCTTAACACAACACACCTATACGATTTGGAACTTAATCATCACTGTTTATTCTTCACCTAGTCTAGGAATTGCTAAAATATTCTTGGCCTCATTTTGATCCACCAGTTCAAAGTAATTGCAAATGAAATAGATTTTCTAATAAACAGATCAGTTTACATTCAAGAATAACTTTCCCAGTAATCTTTTATGGATTTGAAAAATGATGATGCAGAGAACGATTCTATTATGAAATGTGGGTCTCCGCTTCTGAAGGGTTTAGGATACCACGCTACATTTTAAAGTTACAGAGTACAAATAAAATACCTTATATTACTCAGATGCTATAGCATCAACATGCAACTTACTTCTGACTAACCTTTTATTAAGAAATTAAAATTGAGATTTCCCATCTTATCTTTAATACTACTTTTTTCTTCCCCAGTTTGTATATCATTACCCTTTCTGTGCCATTTCTCCATAGATTCAAGCTACTCTATGGTGTACAATTGTTTAATCTCGATAAAGAGAACGTTAAAACGCATCTTCATCCATTCTATTATAAATATTTGTATCTACGTACATGCGCTTGTCCTTGAAGATGTTTTCAGGTAGAAAATAGGGTGCTTCCACAGTTCGTGTTTCAATGACCTGCAAAACAAGCAAAGTAACGCAAGCGGTCTTGGAGTGAATGAATGAAACTTTTCATTCTTATACTTCCATATTTAATATTTATTTGTGCACATAGAATATTGCATATATTGTATAGCAAACGCCACCACAATGGTACATTACTGGGTTGAACAGGTTAAGATATATTTTCCCCTAAACTAACCAATATCTAAAATAACTGTTTTGTTTATTTTAGACTGTCTGCTAGATTCTCAGTTGGCATAAATCAGTATGGCTTCTCTGAAGGCAATGGAGCTATACGTTTTACACTAGCCAAGGATCTGGCCAATAAATATAAAATTCCAATTATAATGAAAAGTAATGTAGGTGAACAAAATTAAAATGCTACACTAGAAGAGGTGAAAATTAACTGTACAAGCTTGAAGGTAGTATGCAATTCCCATTGAGCTGACAGAGATTGCACTGTAGTAGTATTAACAGGCACAGATGTATTATGGACATTAGTTCTTACTATACAGAGTCTCTGGAGAGAGAGCTGAATATCATCTTACAGTGGGTCCAGCTTCATATTCCCAAGATTCTGCAGTAAGAAATGCAGCCACTAATACATCTACTAGAGAGGCCATTGCAACAGATATGATGACAACACAAATTATGCAAAAAGAAGGGTGTGCTCAGAAGGCGAAAGTGTTACAATAATGACAGAATCTCTACATATTCTACCTATTACATGTAGTCTTTCTAAGCTTTAAATCAGCGAGCATGTTGCTATGCTAAAAGATACTAAAAAGAAAAGAAACATTTAGTAAAAGTTATTTAATTGTTGTAGTGTAGGAAATGCCATGCTAAATATCAAAGCCACTGATTTTATACTACCTTGCTGACATGCTGGCAAAAGGCAGGGACTGCAATCATCTGACTTAGAAAGTTGAGGTAGGCTGCAACCAATGCCTTGACACCACAGCGGTTGAACATTGGCAAGTTATCCTCATTAATGATGGCGATGTCCTATAATAAAAAGGAAAACATCAGGTGGCCCAACATTTACAAGTTATTCTGAATTTACATGAATATTTCATAATCAGCGTCTTAACATTCTTGAAGTAGGTAAGCAATAGCCTCATTCTATAGCTGGGAACAACTAACATAAGGGAATGTAAGGACCCCGTTACCCCATGAGTATGGCAGAGCAAAGCCCAGGGACCCATTTCAACTCTATCCCCATAGGATATGAATAACTCTGCTGAAATGGAGAAGAGTGTCTTTTGACATCTAGTCCTGTGTCTTCACCATACGACCCCTTCCCATCCTAAATAACACATTTCCAGGGAATTAGAATGTTATTTAAAAACATAAATTTCACTTAAAAGCAGACAAAATATTGCATGAGTCACAGGCAAAACATATCAAAACCATACATAATAGCTCCTTAATCTTCCCCACCTCTCTGGAGGTAAGTGGTTAACTGTTAGAAAGGTGAAGTGACTTGCTTAGGACCACATAATGAATCACTGGAAAAGCCAGGATTAGAGCTCAGGACTTATTTCTATCCAGATTCTTCTACTGCTCCAATAACCATGGTATCTAAACTGTTGAATCCATACCCCTGTTCATTCTTCCAGATCAAACTGCCTTCCTGCCGCATTTAGCAACCTTTTAGTAAAGTCTGATTTCATTTAATAAAAGAGACCCAGACAAAATTTTAGCAATTTGAAAAACAGGCCATTTATTTAGTTGCCTGTTTTTCAAAGATGCTGGGAAGCTGCTGGTATTCATGCAACATATTTAAATTTCTACCTTGAAAATCTTGGTTCCTGTTTCTGAATATATGCAAAAACCCAGCCCAAATTAAAATCATCTCAATACTCAGCTTTTCATATTCATTTATATTTACTTATAGAGTGACTGGATTTATGGTTTATTAGAACAATCTGTAACTCACTAATCTCCTTTGTCCTGTGACTGGAGAGGTGTTAACTGGTCACTACACTTTGAATGGTCTCTTGCAACATGCGTTAACTACTTATGTAAATCAAGCTGTTCCAGCTTGCATTTACTGGAGACACTCTGGCTGCCTTTCCCAGACCTGAAGAAGAGTTCTGTGTAAACTTGCTTCTTTCACCAACAGAAGTTGGTCCAATAAAAGATATCCATAAATATACCATTAACGGATTAACCCAAATATCATTCCTGAAGTTTACCTGCAAAGCAATGGCCAATCGAATGAGGTCAATAACCACTTCTTCATTGGCTAGTTCGATTGTTATAAGAGCTAGAGAAGTGTAGAGCAGCTCAAAATTCTTTTGGACATTATCTTCTTCTTTACAGCCTAAGTAGATGTGTCTGTACAACTGCTGGCCATGCTATAAAGTGCAGAAAAGGGACATTCAATACTGAAAAGATACTGTCAATAAAGATTATTTTAAAATATACCAAAACAGGTTATTAAACAAAAGAGCACTACCTTTCTACCTTGAGTGCAATTTTAGAGTAATATGCCATTTTATGTGAACACACTTTTGAGTCTTACATAAATAGTTTAAAAGACAAAAGTCATACACAACATTATACAAGAATCATATATGTCCTCTGCCAGGTTTTATATTGACATGAAGTATTCACGAAAATGAACATTTACATCAGTTTATGGAAATGCGGGGAGGGAACAGAACGAAAAAATAGATCTTCGGTAAAATTTTGAAACACGCCTAAGTGACTAACAAGCCCAAGCCCCATTTTCAAAAGTGAGTAAGGCACTTAAGGAGCTTAAATCCCATTGACTTTCAGTGAGAATTAGGCTCCCAATTGCCTGTCTCTTTTGAAAATAACACATTGTTACTCTGAAACTTGAAAATCATACTTTTTATCCTTTTGAAGAGCAAACCAAATCAGAGTAACATTACAATGAAGGAGTCTATAATTATCAATCTATACTTTCAAGAAATGTCCTAAGCATCAGCCAAATCTATTCTTTAAAGAAATTATTATTTCAAGGCAAAGAATGAACGTATAGTAAGAATGATCTAGAAAGGCCATTGCTTATGCAACTGTCTGCTCACGGTTTTTTCCTTTTCTATGGAATGCCCTGACATGTCCTTGCAGGTGATAAACAAATGTATAGGTAGCAGAGGTATTAACATCATTTGACATCAGTTAGCATATAAGTTTAAAATAAAGGTTTAAAATTACAGGGATCCGGATGGATTCAGTCCTTTGTTCTACAAATGGCAGCTTACTATTTCAAAGCTGCTGCAACTTAATTGAGCCTGATATTTCTAGGTAGCAAATATGTGCATCTCAACAACTGCAATGCTAGTTAGAAAAACTTCTGTTAGAAAATTATTTCCTACACCACTGCTAGCAGACATTACTAGTTTTATGTTTCTCAATGGGAGTACTGCATATAAGTGTTTGACCAGCAAATTACTTCTCTACACTAGGGTCTGCATCCTTATTTCAGAAGCTAATACTCCTAAACGAAACTGAATTTTAAGATCTTGTGTCCAATAATGCATGTGATCAAAAATCTAAAGATTATGAAGATTTCTTTAAATATGTTTAGGATTTTTTTCTTTATTTTTTCCATAGGTCATTCACCCTCTCAGACTAGATACAGCAACAAAGATATTACACATCTATAGCCAGAGACTGTGACATTAGATACAAAATTATGACTGATCCTGCAGTGAAGGTATAATGAGAAGCAAGTTTGATAGGGAGAAGTTATTTAAACAAACAAGCATAACTCCTTTAATAATAAGAGAAATTAAAAAGATACCACAATACACCGCTTTTCACAAATCAATTTTGAATGTGTTGCCCGATTCTTTACTGGTTATTGATTATTATTGATTTCCAATTAAGTACCAATTGAAAGAGCTGGCTGGGGATTGTAGGGTTCTAATTCCAGAATCGGGCACAACAGAATCGAGCTCATCAAGTTTACTATCTGGTTGGGAACCCAGATGTGCACAATGATGACATCTACACTGAGAGCAATGCAAAGCTTTAATCACTTTTATTAGCATAATAGTAAAGACACAATGGCTCCAAACCACAAACATTAGCAAAAATACAGAGTTAAGGTAACATCTTGTACCATTCCTGACATATACTAACACCCCTTCCTGGGGACCTGGTGGAAAGAGATAAAAGTCCTGCTCTGCCCCGGCATGCCAAACGAGTCCAGTGGGCCGAATGCTCCTTACTTGGTGGTCTGGCCTCTTATATGGCCATGGGACTATCATGAACATTCAGACAAATGCCCAGCCTTCCTTGTCCCTATCTAACTTCCTCACCATAATAATGTTCGTGTGTCCTTATCCTATAGGTTAGTATATTAATGATTTTAGCTCATCATCATATACGTCAATTTGTTGCCAAGGCAAGCTTGTGGTTAAGCATCTGCCAACGTTTCTATCCTGAAATATCCAAGCCTAGTACCACAGTTAAATGTTCCTGTGGTTACCAAGTACCATTTTGTACAAACTCTTCCCCTTAAGCATACTATGCCCAGTTCCCCAAAACTTGGGGTGACTGTTAGGACACTTATCTATGCTAAAGTTCATAGGCCTCAAAGTCTTACGCTAACTGTTTAAGCTAATGCCTTACAGGATACAGCCTGAAGGTTCCTTGTGTTATTGATAAGTGAAGTAAAATGCTAAAGCTAGCCCTATGGGCTACAAATGGTGTCTTTAAAAAAAAAAAAAAATCACTGAGGATTAGATCTGTATTGGAGGACCTTACTGAAGTTACTGGTACTCCACATGACTCTGGGTGTATGGAACTTACTTCAGGATCGTGGCTTAAAGTCGTTAAAGCCCTGATTCTGCGAAGTACCTAACTTCATGCATGCGAGTATTCCCACAGAATGAGAGATTAAGCTGTAAATTCTTCAGTGCATAGAACTGTCTCGGAAATGATTCAGTACCTTGCTTTTAAGGTGCTATAAATTAAAAAAAAAAATTATAAAAGAATTTTATATTGAGATTTTTTTATTTGATGTGAAAATGTTGCAGCAAAGAAAGATGAGTTAATGATTCAGTTACTTTACATGCTCCTTCAAAGGAAAAAGATAACTGTTTCATGCTATTACCTTCTTCATGAAGCTCACGTCTTGCCTTGAAATTTTGTCTCGTTTTATCTTTAGATCAGAAACATCTGGTATTATTCTACAAAGGCAACAAGTATGTCATTTTAATAAAATAACTTATTTATAATTTGTTAAGGGAAGTTGTATGGGGAAAAACAGGCTGTGTAATATATCCCATGCACCGCTAAAGACTAGGGACCGAATGGCTAGGCAGCAGTTCTGCAGAAAAGGACCTAGGGGTTACAGTGGACGAGAAGCTGGATATAAGTCAACAGTGTGCCCTTGTTGCCAAGAAGGCCAATGGCATTTTGGGATGTATATGTAGGGGCATTGCCAGCAGACTGAGCAACGTGATCGTTCCCCTCTATTCGACACTGGTGAGGCCTCATCTGGAGTACTGTGTCCAGTTTTGGGCCCCACACTACAAGAAGGATATGGAAAAATTGGAAAGAGTCCAGCGGAGGGCAACAAAAATGAGTAGGGGACTGGAACACATGACTTACGAGGAGAGGCTGAGGGAACTGGGATTGTTTAGTCTGCGGAAGAGAAGAATGAGGGGGGATTTGATAGCTGCTTTCAACTACCGGAAAGGGGGTTCCAAAGAGGATGGACCTAGACTGTTCTCAGTGGTAGCTGATGACAGAACAAAGAGTAATGGTCTCAAGTTGCAGTGAGGGAGGTTTAGGTTGGATATTAGGAAAAACTTTTTCACTAGGAGGGTAGTGAAACACTGGAATGTGTTACTTAGGGAGGTGGTGGAATCTCCTTCCTTAGAAGTTTTTAAGGTCAGGCTTGACAAAGCCCTGGCTGGGATGATTTAGTTGGGGGTTCTACTAGATGACCTCCTGAGGTCCCTACAAACCCTGATATTCTAGGATTCTATGATATGAGCTATTCAAAACATTCTTGCAATTTCCATTTTAATTATACCCATGTTTAACAATCACATTCAATTTTCAGTTTTAAAGGAAGGAAACAAAAGTAATTATGACGCAAACAGAAGGTTGCATTTTACAGAGCAAAAAAAAACTATCTTCTGCAAAGCAAAAATACAATTAAAAACTTAATTAAACCAACAACTATTGAGAACCTCCATTTAATAAATAATATATTAGGGCTTGGACAGAACCATCTCTGTCCTTCAATCAATATAACTATATAACTGTTTTCCAGTTTTGTTATGGCAAGGTGGACTACAGTGTTACTAAAATGCGTAGTAAATAATAAGACATGGGAAGCTGTGTATTTAAGGAACCATATCTAACAACTTAAAGCTTGGGAAAATAGTGCATTAAAATGTTTGTGCTTTGAAAAATATAATTAACTACATGCATTACTTTAGCATTTGGATATTAAACTAGAAACAATTACTATAACTGAAGCTATTAAGACCAGAACACTACCTTATTCCTCTAAGTTTTGCTCTGTTGTCATGCCGATCAATAAGATTATGCAATATTTCCAAGACCAGCTGTCTTAGTTCAGAGTCTTCCATGAGTGAAGGAGACAATAAAGGATCAAGAAATGGGGCAGGAAGAGCAGCAGCAATAGTCTTTGCATTATATCCTGAAGTCACCTGTTCATTGTTCAAGAGAACATAAGCAGTATCATTGTAAACTATTATTACATTACTAGATAAGAATAATTCTCAACTCCCACTCCATTTCTGAGTGAGCAGATTTTTTTCAAGTGTTTGGGGGGGATAGGTTCATTTGTAAATGCAATTAACTTGGAATTTCCTGAGTTGACTGCTTATTCATGCATCCTTAATATTATCTTAAGAGGATTTTTTAAAAAAACTAGGATTTCTGGGTCTCCCTCTCCCGTAAAAAGAAAAATATTTCTTAAGCTGGATATTACAGGAATGCCCTATCCCATGAAAGATGTGCACTGAATGAGGCAACAGTTTGTGCAAAGGTCTGCCTCTTTTAGGGTCTGATCCAATTCTCACTAAAGTCAATGGAAAGATTCCCCATTGACTAATTGTCTTTGGCTCATAACCTCAAAACTCTTATCATACAATTGTATTCATGTGGGCAGATCCCTCAGCCTGTGTGAAAGCAGTTCCAGAATCAGCATCTACATGTTATATTTCAAGCTCCTGGACACAATATGAGATTCGATTATAAAAATAGTGAAAAAACATGCTCCAGGTACAGAAGGTTTTTAATTATTCAATCTAAAGAATGAGGTTAGGGGCCCTGCCTCATTCCATTTGTCCCCTAACAGCTGAACCACGTATGCAACAAGCTCTCCCTTGTAGACTTATCTAGCATGCCCAGCCACACGTGCGGATGCAATACAGCCTTTCTTTGCTTATAAAATTGGTAAAAAAAGAACACATTCATATTGCAAGTGTTGCGTATACAAAACGTGCTACTTTCAAACCCTATAACTTGACCAGTTTTAAAATAAATGATGAAACTTTCCCCCCCACTCTGTGTAGTCAAACAACTGAATTTTTTTTTTTTAAAAGGTATTTTGGGCAGACACCAGACCCAGAAAATTTCAGCCCAGAAATACATTAGCAAATTAAAACAAGGTAGTTTTAATGAAAATACATAGCTAACCTCAAAGCAGACAAAAATACATAAAAAACAAACCAAACAAAAACGTCTTCATTGAACATCCCATTTAAAAAAAATTAAGAATTGCGAAGTTTCATTTTTACTAGTTTGACAGCCCTGGAGACTGGTGTCCTAATTATCCTCAGAACAGGTGCATGTGTGCATTTTCTTGCCAACATGACTCAGTCTAAAGGTGGAGAGCCCAATTCTCAGATTAGCTTGTAAATCAGTATAAAGCCTTCTCAAACTGCAGTCGTTCTACTGAGTCAGCCACCAAAGGAGCTAATTATACAGTGTATGTGCTCCTTATAGCACTGTCAGAGTTAGGAACCAGAGTGGGCAGTAAACTTTTCCCACAGTGCAACACATTTGTAGAGCTAGAGTATCGACACTGGGGTGGGTGGGTGATGGGGGTGCTAGGCACCCTGGGACAGGGTTACTTTGACTCAGGTCTGTGCATTGCAGTGTGGATGCAAGAGCCCTAGGTTCGAGCATGACTGAGAAAATCCTATACCCAGTGTAGACACTCAAGCCCAGAGTTCCCTGACATGGGTCAGCTGACTCGAGTCCTGCTAACCCTAAGCTTCCATTGCTGTGTAGTAGACATATCCTAGGTGCTTAAATGGTAGGTGAGCTCCTTTGAAAATCCATCCTCACAGGATCCAAACTCCAACACTTCACAGATCCAACATGCAACCAGACTGTGGATGCACCAATCATGCAAAGTGACTCAATGACTGGGAGCTGCAGGTGGGAGACTCAGTTTTTGGGCAAGGAGACTGGGAGCTGGGGGAAGAGGTGTAGATTGGAACTGGCTGGACAAGGAGACTGAGAACAAGAGTTTGTGGGGTGAGGAGAGAACAGGGTGGGGGATGGATCTGACAATGACCCAGGATGTGGAGGGCAGAATAGGGTATTGCTGGCAAAGAGATTTTGACAAGGAGCCAGAAAGGGAGACTGGGACAAGGAGCTGGGGAGCAAGAAGGAGACTGATATTAGACAAGGAACACGTGGAGGGAAAAACTGGACAAGGCGAGTGGGAGGGTGAGACTGAGATTTAGACAAGGAAATAAAAGGGGAGATTAGAACTGGCTGGGCAAGGAGACTGGTGCTGGGATGAGAAGTCTCATGACTAGAGATTGGGATGAGGAGTCAGTAGAAGGGAGGAAACAAGACTGGAATAGTTTGGAGAGGATGGGGGTAAAAGTGGTTAAACTTTGGGGGGGGGGGAATGGGCAGAAGACTCTGTACCCACTGGATCGCATTCGCCTCCAGAGTCTCAGCCCCTCAGCCACCCAACCCCAATTTCATGAGCATCCATGGCCTGCCATACAATTTCTATACCCAGATATGATTCTCAGGCTAAAAAGTTTGCCCACCCCTGATCTAAAGGTTCCAACCCAGCTGATGAACCAGAAGGGTGTCAATATGATGCCACATCTGGAATTTCCCCTTCCTCATTTGTTTTTTAAAAAGGTTTGAGACATACTAAGAACATATATTTGCTCACTGGATTGATTCTCAATGACCAATTTTGAATTAATTTTGAACTGAATCTCTTTTCTCATTTGTTCAATTAAATAAATCCCATAGACGATACACAGACTATAAAATGGTAGAATTAACTAAGTTTTTCTGGGGTTACAGATATGTAGGCTTTTTAGTGTATGTATACCTATTATTAAGGCTAAGATTTTTGTCACGGATATTTTTAATCAGTCATGGACAATAAAGAAAAATTCACAGAAGCCTATGACCAGTCCCTGACTGACTAAAAACAGCCATGGGGAACTGCTGAGTGTCCACAACGCACTCCCTAGCTGGGCAGCAGGGTACCCCCTATCACCGCTGGCAGCTTGGAGCTGCAGAATACGTGGCACCGCCGTCTTGGAGCTGCGGGGTACCCCCTGCTGCTGCTGGAGCCCAGGGTTCCCCGCAGCTCCCAGTCATCGTGGGCAGTGGGGGGACCCTGCAGCTCCCAGCCACCGCAGCCGAAGTCATGGAGGTCTCTGGAAGTCATGGATTCTGTGACTTCCGTGACAAAATCGGAGCCTTACCTATTGTATAGCAACCTATTATAAACCACAATCTAAGTCACTCTACAAACTTTTTGCCTCTTCTACCAGTGATGAGTTATTAAAACCAACTGAAACTCATAAGATGTTTCCTAGAGCCCCAGGGCATTTGGTAAATTTCATATTTAAGTGTAATTTGAATGGCTGAAGAAACTTTAAAGTTTAAAAGAGTGTATTTGTGAAAAATCAGTATTTCTAATTATGCCTTTTAAGAAGATGAGGAAGGCTTGGGAGGTGAGGCACTAACTGAGTAATCATGCTTGAAGTGCTTTGCCATTTTAAGCCATAATGCCTCCTGAGGCACTGGGAGCTTAATAAGCGCCCACTGCTACACCATAGAAGGGTATAGAAATTACAGCTCTCGTAGTGGTGGAGAGGGAAAAATATTTCACTTAGAGGTTGCTAGCACTGCTGGCAGAACTAGCTACTTCAACTCCCTGGTATTCTTTGGGCCTGCAGCCCCAATTATGACAGACATTCTCTGAACTACTCTGTGGGAATGGAGGATTAACTCCTGAGCTTCTTGTAAAGCACCTGTGCTTGAGCAGCTGTGATTTTACTCTATATATCTACATATCTTGGTAGTGTGAACATGTATACCACATTTCATAATTTGACTAGAATCAAAATTCAGTGCATTTACAGAATAAGTTATCTACAGAATCTTTTAGAAAATATATTTAACAAATAAGGCTTACCATAAGTAAAGATCTCAGCAACATGATCTGAATCCGCCTAGTTCCCAAATCCCTAGAATCGGGGGAAGATACTCAAAAGTTAGCTTGAATCAATTTCTCTGGATAACTTCAAAATATTATTCAACCACAAATACTGTTTTTAATCACTTCTTGTGTGCCAAGAGAAAACAAGCTAGGAGACCAAGGTACAAGATTGACTGAAAAAAGAAAAGGGTAAACACCTACAAAAGAGGTACAAATGAATGGTTAAAAAACTGTTTCAAAAGGATAGTTACAGGAAGGCACACAACTGAGTAAGCAATTAAACACAAAGAACATGCAAAGTAACACTGAACAATGCTGTAAATAGAGAGGGGCCTAAATTTCAGAAGTGTCCCAATATTGAATGTTTCCTTATAGCAGTGGTCCCCAACCTTTCTGTGGCCAAGAGCACATTCATGCCTTCAGAAGAGCGTGGTGGGCAGCGACGCTTCTTGGCGGCATTTCGGCGTCAGCTTCTCCGACGGAAGCGCGCAGTGGTGGCATTTTGGCAGCAGCTTCTCCGGCGGATGCGCTCCTCTCCTCTTTGTTCCTTGGCGCTGGCCCTGATGGTGGGCATACATAAATGCCATGGCGCCCGCGGGCACCGTGTTGGGGACCACTGCCTTATAGGAAGTGCTGAACTTGAGCCTAAATGTCAGAAGTGCTGAGCACTTGTGGCTTCCAATGAATTCAAATGGAATTGTAGCTGCTCAGCACTTCTAAAAAATCAGGCCTTAAGTGTCCAAGTTGACCACCCGATTTTAAAATGAAAAATAAGCCAACTGAAGTAAAACAAGTTCAACATAATTTTCCCACCATGACTCCTTCTTAATCTTAAAGTCAATTAGTATTGAATGAAGCAGAAAACTTTCTGAATTATTCAGCTGACTAAAAATTTGTAGCCTGAAGACAATTCCATGACTTAAGAAAGCATACTTCCTAAAAATGGAAGGAATTAATGGAACATTAAGTGCATTGATTTTTGGAAACACCTGTATGAGTTTGAAGAGCAGAAATTTTGTAGTGCATGATATGTAGGGCTTTCCAATCAACTGTAATTAAAGTTGCATTTTGGATGCTGGGTTCATACTGCTGTCATTGTGTGTGGCTTGTTTCTCTATCACACTGAATAGAAACCTAGCAGCTAAGAGTTGTTTTAAATTCCAATTTTTAAAAGTTCTACTTTAGGAGGGCTTCAGAACAGAAAAGAGTTTATATTCAGAAGCTCAAAAAAAAAAAAAAAAGCAACAAAGTACAAACCCAAGGTGGCTTGTATCCAGCAAATGTGAGGATGTCCCAAAAACAGGTACCTTCCCCATAACGAACATCATAATCTCTGACCGCTGGTAATCCGGGAGATTGCTCCCAAAAAACCCTAAATAAAAATGGAGAGAAAGATTACACTTCAGGCTACTTTCTTTATACTGCAGAGGTTAATAAATGTAATTAAAAAGGAATAAAATATCTACTCTGTCTGGGTCTCCTGTACCTTTTGCAATGTTCTACTTTGTATTACAGCTGTAATAGATAGCTGAGTATTCATCTGTGCAACTCTGCCTATTACTGTACACCATCTTGTCACAACTACCTCATTCTCCCTCTTCCCCCCAACACACTTTCTAATCTCATCTTTCCTGAGTAATTATACTACTTAAACCAGGGCATTTGACATTAATTGCAAGGTAACAAAGTATTCAGGAGCTGGAAATTTTCCAAGCTAGAACGAAATTTAATTCAATTCCTTACCTTTGCACTTTCCTATGCTATTATTAAACATGAATGGGGTGCTCAAAGAAGAACTCTTACAAGAATATGACTATGCTCTTTCTTCACCTACAAACTACAATGCAGTTATGTTAAATCTGAATTTTTGAGATAGGAAGATTTCTGAAACCATGACAAAGTTGAGTCTTACAATGCAGTTGAGAAATAGTTACTGCAGTTGTAAGGGTTAAGGTATAGAGAAATTTAAGAAACAGATTAATTTTCCAAATCTGCTGAACAAACATTTGAGGGAATCAGACCAAAATAATTGGGGGAAATTTAAAGTAATAATTTTCATTAAATGCATAGCAACACAAATAGCACTAAAGTAACAGGAATGTCTGAAAAGAGAGAGAAATGCTAATGAAATTATTTACAGAAGTGAATGCTAAAACAGGATTTTATGTCTCTTGGAAACACTGCAGTAACCCAATAAATACAAGTGGCCAGTAGGTGTCATTGTTGCTGCTATGTTTGATTTTTGAACAAGTTTTCAAGCAGTAACAATTAAAACATATCTCACTAATGTATACTGTGATGCCCAGGTGGTTTTCATATCATATAGATATCGTATACATATGACTGATACACAGCATACATTAAAAATATGGGAATTTAAGACAGCAGCTTTATATTTCAAAGGTTACGTTTTAGGTAAGAGACAAACCCATAGGTTTTGTTTGTATTTTTCCGAAGCACAATATTAATCAGCAATATGACTCGGCAGAAGTGACAGAGTTCCATTTTTATTGTGCCTCAATGACAGAAATCTTATTTGCCCAGTTAACAAGTAAAAAGACAGCTCCCTCTAACTCTCAACCCCACAAACCCAGCCTGTGTTCTAAAAGCTGGTGCAGTCAGACACCTTATTCTTAACTTGGTGGGAGTGAGGGGAAATAGAGAAGAGGTGAATGGCAAGACCTTTACTTAAAGGAGTGCTCTGTGTTTAGACTTCATACCCATGTCAGTTTTTAAGTTAACTTTTTGAAGTGAGTCCATGCTCAACGGGAATAAAAAACCTTCACTCACCAATTGTTTGAATAATGGCATTCTGGACAATCCTCTCATCGCTTTCTTTGGAGCTTGTGCTGAAACTGGCACTGCCAGTTGAGCTACGCCTCTCACCTAATTCAAAATCAACACTGAGACGCAGGTGCTTCAGTAGGGTGTTAAACACTTCCAAGACTGTTGGGCCTGTAAAGTAATAGATAATAATGGCTGTAGTTTAAAAATGCCTAACAAAACTAGACACATCTTCAACAATCCCTTTTCAAAAGAACTGTCGATTATGCTGAAATGCACAGGTGAACTTGATTTGTTTGAAGGAGAAAGTAAGCAGTCTGAAACTCAAAGTCTTCAACACAAAACCACAGGGAGCATTATGGCTATTTTAAAGATGGCAACGCTCTTTATGACAGGTTTCAGAGTAGCAGCCGTGTTAGTCTGTATTCGCAAAAAGAAAAGGAGTACTTGTGGCACCTTCGAGACTAACCAATTTATTTGAGCATAAGCTTTCGTGAGCTACAGCTCACTTCATCGGATGCATAAAGTGGAAAATACAGTGAGGAGATTTATATACACACAGACCATGAAAAAATGGGTGTTTATCATACACATTGTAAGGAGAGTGATCACTTAAGATGAGCTATTACCAGCAGGAGAGTGGGGTGGAGGGAGAGAAAACCTTTTGGAGTGATAATCAAGGTGGGCCATTTCCAACACATTTCCAGGAGTTAACAAGAACGTCTGAGGAACAGTGGGGGGGAGGGGCGGAATAAACAAGGGGAAATGGTTTTAATTTTCCCCTTGTTTATTCCTCCCCCCCTCCCACTGTTCCTCAGACGTTCTTGTTAACTCCTGGAACTGGCCCACCTTGATTATCACTTCAAAAGGTTCTCTCTCCCCCCACCCACTTTCCTGCTGGTAATAGCTCATCTTAAGTGATCACTCTCCTTACAATATATATTTTTTCATGGTCTGTGTGTATATATAAAATCTCCTCACTGTATTTTCCACTTTATGCATCCGATGAAGTGAGCTGTAGCTCACGAAAGCTTATTATGCTCAAATAAATTGGTTAGTCTCTAAGGTGCCACAAGTACTCCTTTTCTTTTTGCGAACACTCTTTATAAGCATGTATAAGAGTGAAAATCTGTCCGTAAGTCTCTTTTGAAAATGGGACTTAGGGTAAATGTTTTACGCACACAACTAAATCCCTGATCTTTCCAGTCTAATTTAAATGCATATTCTCATTGAAGTCTAAAGTTTTGTCTACATTAGGAAAATTAACTGCTGCTAACAGGTGTCATCAATGGATGCAACTGAACATACATACACTTGCATGAACCAACCACTTTCAGTGGTTTCAGAAATCTCAGTTAAATAAATCCTGTTTCATTTCTAGGTTTAGGGTTCCAATCCAGTTTTTTGACCATTGTTTCTGAGGTGGTGTTGAATGGTTTGTCCTTGTCGACACTTGCATTTAAACCTTTTCAGCTCAACCCTCTGTTGTCAGCAATGGCTTTTTTCACATTGTAAACAAGGCTAATAGGTGTATTTGTGCAAGCAGGACCACCTTACACCTGGAAGAATCAGGCCCTTGCTTAAAATCAACAATGAAAAACAAACTGCAGGCAGTAGAGGAAACAAAGCAGGAAAAAAAGGAGCTCTTAGGTTAGAGTAGTTCCCACAGAGTAAGTGATTTGAACAGTTTCTTATTGGTTCCTCAGATTTTATAAAAACATTAACGATTATAGTTATACATAATGAAATTGTGTATTTCATGGACAATCGCTAGAAGGGAGAGAGTTAAATGGTACACAAGATCAGAAAGGCTGGACAGGAATAGCACTGAGGAAAGCATGAAAATGGGAGAGGGAGACTGATATGCCTTCCAAATAATTTTAAAGTTCCATTATACACAAGCCTCACAATTAAGTTAAATAAATTTCCCCATTTAAGAAATTAATTAAAAGAGTGTATTTAACTCCCAATTTTTCAAATTAAAAACAATTTAAAATGATCAGTTGTATGATGCACCCATTTATGGAACGCTAAATATATTTTCAATGGCAAATTTATTTGGAAACCATAAATATAACACTGTGTGTTTTCAGATTCTGAAGAGTATAGTGCATTTTGGAACACTATTTTCCATGCATTCAGAGCATAGCAGAATTAAGCCACCAAACCAAAGTATATTGCTGGTCAGTAGCAGCCTGTAGGAAAGCTGAAAAGTAGGCTTTTTCAGATACCTTTCATTAAGGCTAATAGAATGTCAATTACTCATAAGACGTGACAAAATGAAAAGCAACACTTTTCCGTAATGCATTCACTGGTGGTTGGAGCCTAACATTGATTTTATAATTATGAAGGATTATCACAATGGAGAGAAAGAAATAGCAGTCTCCCCCAAGGATCTGTAGTGGAACCTGTGCTGTTCAATATATTCATAAACGATCTGGAAAATGGTATGTGCAGAGAGGTGGCAAAATTTCAGATAGCTAAATTCAAAGCTGACTGTTAACAATTACAAAGGGATCTCAAAAAAACAGGTGAGTGGGCAACCAAATGGCAGATCAAATTCCGTGTTGATAAATGCAAAGTAATGCACAACAGAAAAAAAGTTATCCCAACTATACATACAGAATGATGGGATTTAAATTAGTTGTTCCCACTCAAGAAAGATCTTGGAGTCATTGTGGATAGTTCCCTGAAAACATCTGCTCAATGTGCAGCGGCAGTCAAAAAGGCAAACAAAATGCTAGAAATCACTAGGAAAGAGATAGATAATCGGACAGAAGATATCAGAATGCCATTATATAAATCCATGCTATGCCCACACCTTGACTTCTGTGTGCAGATCTGATTGCCTCATCTCAAAAAAGATATGTGAGAATTAGTAAAGGTACAGAGGAAGGGAACAAAATGATTAGGGGTATGGAACAGCTTCCATACGATGAGAGATTAAAATGCTCATCTTCTAAAAGAGATGATGAAGGGGAGGGGATATGATAAGAGGTCCATAAAATCAAGAATGGTGTGCAAAAAAGTGAATTAAGAAGTGTTATTTAGCCCTTCACGTAATAAAAGGACCATGATTCACCCCCTCTAATTAACAGGCAGTAGGTTTAAAAACAAACCTAAGGAAGTATCCTTCACACAACACAGTCAACTTGCGGAACTTGTTTCCATGGGATGCTATGACGGTCAAAAAGTATAACTGGGTTCACAAAAGCACTGGATAAATTCAAGGATAATGGGTACATCAATGGCTATTAGCCATGATGGGTAGGGAGGCAACACAACGCTCCAGATGTACTTAAGTCTTCAGTTGCCAGAAGATGGGACTGGACTAGGGGATGGATCACTTGATGATGCCCTGTTCTGCTCATTCCCTCTGAAGCATCTGGGACTGGGCACTGTTGGAAGACAGAATACTAGGCTAGATGGACTATTGGTCTGACCAAGTATGGCCATTCTTATGTTCTAAGGCTCAGTATTGATACATATATCTAGTGCCATAAGAGGCACCTCCCAAATCGGGTGCACTGCTGTGTCTCAATTTCTTCTCCTTTCCGGGGCTAGACAAAGTCAGAAACATAATGTTGAATTTCATCACAAAGTCTCTCCTCTACAGTTTCATTTATTAAACAAATATTCAGCATTGTTCCTGGGCTCCTCAAGTTCCTTTTGGTTCTTCCCCAGAGTTTCACAATTACCTTCATATCAGGGCTTCATTGAATTTCCTTACCAAGGACTCCCAATTGTCCTGCTCCCAGGGTCCTGCCCCTTCTGTGGAAGAGGCTCTTCCAGTCCCACTCTGGGCCCTTTGGTCACTGCTCTTCACTTAGTAGTTTTCCTTCTGCCAGTCATTCTGGAGACTCTTAGATCTTGGTCTCCCTCTGACCAAGCAAGAGGCCTGGTCTCTCTCACACAATTACTCAAGTCTACAACCCTTAGAATTCCTGGTTGTAAAGGTCTGAGGCCCTCTAACTGTCAAGGTACGCCACACCTGCAATTATAAGACCAGCACTCTGGAACAAGCCTTAAGTGCTGAACAAAGTATAGGGCAAGTTCCACCTACACCAAAGAGAATGGAAAATCTGATTTAATTTTGGATTTGAAAGAAAAGCTAAAAATGGTAAAAAACCAACCAAACAAAAAAATCCAACAGCTTAAGTTTTTATTCATTCTGAAATTCACTGAAATAGTTCATTGGTTTCATACCATTCATTTACCATGACTCACCTATGGATCCTTTAGCAGCAATGGCAACTGCTTCCAAAAGAACCTGAATAATGCCTGCTCGGACTCGTGGTGAATCCCTTTTGCGAGCATCAAGGTGTCCAAGGGTCTCCTGTATTACATGATGGGAGTATTGTGCCTATAAAAGAAAAAAATGGTTTGTTACTTTCCTTTCTAATTAAAAATACCACCACACACAACCATTCAGCCCTGAACTCAGACTAACAATCTTGAGTGGCGTTCCTCTTTGCTTTAGCACTGCATTTGGGCAAATTATACATTTCTAAATCCCAGTCAATAAAAAGCTGGACTAAAGGTGGCTAAAGGAGGCCAGGAAGGACCATTTTCCATTAGGACCCCTCATCTTAAACGAAGTACAGCCTCCTTTAAGTGGCACGTTGATGGAATGGAAAATATTAGTTGTATTACTTGTATCAATAGTTTGAGTTAACAATGTGACAATTCTTTGCCTTTTGGATGTGTGCTCTGGTTATGACTTGAAAGTCAGTTTTATTCTTCCTTCTTCCTCACACCCACAAATCTGAGAACATACGGGATTAGATACTCATCAGCTGTGATTCTTGGTCACGGGTACAGGGTAAAACTGTTTGACAACTACTGGAGGATGAGATCAAATTTTCCTATAAGGCACATAAATGGCAGGGACATTGTAGATTCTTTGCCTTCATCTACCACCAAACAGAGATCTGTCATTATGAGTAAGGCTGCAAGTCTGTCATGGAGGTCACTGATTCCATGACCTCCGTGACTTCTGCAGCGGCTGGTGCTGGTTTAGGGATTACACGACTTGGGCAGCACCTGGGCCAGAAGCAGCAGTTTGTGTGTGGGAGGGGGCTCAGGGCTAGAAGCAGGGGATTGGGGTTGTGGGGGGCACTTACCTCGGGGTGGGGGGCTCCCGCCTCCCACTAGCATGGCCCTGCAGCTCCTAGGTAGTGAAGGGGCCAGGGAGGGGGCTCTCTGCCACACACTGCCTGCAGGTCCCGCCCCCGCAGCTCCCATTGGCTGCTGTTCCTGGACAACGGGAGATGCGGCAGCCGGTGCTTGTGGCAGGAGCAGAGCGTGGTGCCCCCTGGCCCCTCCACCGCCTAGGAGCTGCACGGATGCAGAGCCAGGTAGGGAGCCCATGCCAGCCCCGCCAACCCTTCCCCCTCAGCACGAGTGGGGGTCCTGGGCCGCGCTGCCTGTCCGCTCCCCACCACCACCAGTGGGGTCCTGGCCTGCGCTGCTTGTCCCCCGCCCCCTCCACCAGCAGGGTCCTGGGCCACCTCCCTCAATGCTCCCGGACAGTTGCCTCCTTCCCCGCCCCCGAGCGCCCATGGCCCCCTGTCCAAGATTTAGTCATGGGTATTTTTAGTAAAAGTCATGGACAGGTCACGGGCAGTAAACAAAAATTCACAGCCTGTGACCTGTCCATGACTTTTACTAAAAATACTCGTGACTAAAATGTAGCCTTAATTATGAGTAAGCGAGCATATAATTCATGTTGTCAGCTTTGTTCTTATGGTATGTATAGGTCTAATCACTGGACTAGATCAAACCTACCTGTATAGAATACATGATGATTTTGAAGCAGGAGACAGCAAATTCATTGGGGTCCCAGAGTCTATGATGGTCTAAATGTCTGTAACAAAAAACCAAAAGACGTCAGTTTTCCCCAGTGTTTGTTTTTTATACTGATTCTTGACAAAATTATGGATTGTGTCCCAGCAATTGGTTTTCAGTCATTTTAAACTGAAAGTCCTGTTTGCAATGATGAGACAATTTTTGTGGTCCCATTTATCATTGCTGTGTGTCAAAAGGTTTTCAGCTTGTTAACTCTTAAATGACGGTCTTGTAGTTACAGAAGAGGACTGGAAGTCAGGAGATCCATGTTCTATTTGCCAAAACCTCTGGCCAGAATGTTGACATTTGGGTGCTGTGACAAAGTTCCTCTACCTTGATGAGTCTTGAGCTTATTGGCGGATTTGCTCGCCTTGGAGCTTCACAGCAGCCCTCAATTTGGCCGTTTTTGTGAACCCACAGTCCAGGTTAACTCCTCCTGTGTCTGACCAGGAGTTGGGAGGTTTGGGGAGAACCCGGACCTGCCCTCTACTCCGGGTTCCAGCCCAGGGCCCTGTGGAATGCAGCTGTCTACAGTGCCTCCTGGAACAACTATGCAACAGCTACAACTCCCTGGGCTACTTCCCCATGGCCTCCTCCCAACACCTACTTTATCCTCACCATAGGACCTTCCTCCTGGTGTCTGATAATGCTTGTACTCCTCAGTCCTCCAACAGTATACGTTCTTATTCTCAGCTCCTAGCACCTCTTGCTCCCAGCTCCTTACATGCGCAGCACAAACTGAAGTGAGCTCCTTTTTAAACCCAGGTGCCCTGATTAGCCTGCCTTAATTGATTCTAGCAGCTTCTTGATTGGCTGCAGGTGTTCTAATCAGCCTGTCTTAATTGTCTCCAGAAGGTTCCTGATGGTTCTGGAACCTTCCCTGTTATCTTACCCAGGGAATAGGGACCTACTTAACCTGGGGCTAATATATCTGCCTTCCATTACACTCCTGTAGCCATCTGGCCCGACCCTGTCACAGTGCCTAAAATTGGTCATCTTAGTTTCTATTTAGGAACCTAAATAAGTGGCTTTATTATCAGAGGTAGTGAGCATTCACAGGTCCCTCTGAAATCAACCCCCTTGTAAGATAAATAAGTATTATCCCAATCTTGTAGTTGAGGAAACTGAGGCATAAAGGCCAATATATTGAAGATTCATAGTTTGAGGATATGATCGTATGGGTTCTCCACCATAGGATGCGCACATGCCCATGCACTCTCAATCAGAGACTGCACAGTAGTAATTGCAAGCCTGTGCCTGCACAGAGCAGTATCTTGTGCTTTGAACAAGGGCATTTAAGGAAGCGAAAACTCATTGTTGCTCAGTTTCTTCTCAACAGCCTGCGGCATCAGGACACGGCATTCTGATTTATGTGCTGCAATGCAAAGGCACTTTAGGGGATCCCAAACCACTTTGATCCAGACCATTCTAGTACCAACAGAACACTTTCTGCACACCTCACGAGACCTTCCAGAAAAGAATCAAACTGCAGAGACACCCGTACGTCTTCTTAATCTGCCCATCTTTCTAAGAGGCCGTTCTGACATCTCGGTTGAGAGCACTGACCAACCTATTCCACTGGATCCTCTGTTGTGCAACTACAGCCCCTTTGGAAACCAACTGTCTTACTTCTTGCTTGCCTGGGAATATCATACCTCAGACAGGTAGATACTGGAGGTCATCCACTTCCATCCTATCCTCCCCTCCACCCTCTTCAAGGACCCTTCTCACAAGGAACTCCTAAAATAATAAATTCAGTCTTTCCTCCTCCTGGGGACAATGGAGCCAGTTCCACTGGAATTCGTCAGAAGAGGCTTCTATTCCAATTGCTTTCTAGATCCCAAGAGAGCTAGCGGGTGGAGACCAATCCTTGATCTCAGGAACTAAAACAACTGTGCTCTAGGACATCTCAGAATAGTGACACTAGCTACCATAATCCCTTCCCGAGATCCAGGGGACTGTTTCATTGATGTCAACCTTCAGGATATTTTCAAGTAGTGATCCACCTGCTCACAGGAACAGATCACTATCGGTATCGAGTTTTCCCTTTTGGACTCTCCACTGCCCCAAGGTTATTTAGAAAGATTTCCCCAGAGATATCGGTTTGCCTCCAACAGTGGTGGAGCTCAGTATTCCCATACTTGGATGGCTGGCTGCTACAACTCCTGCCAGCTCAAGAGGTCCACATAGCAACATCCAAGACTTAACCTTATTCCAATCTCTGGGGCTCCGTATCAATCACTAGAAATCCATAGGTTTCAGAGTAGCAGCCGTGTTAGTCTGTATCCGCAAAAAGGAGTACTTGTGGCACCTTAGAGACTAACGAATTTATTTGAGCATAAGCTTTCATGAGCTACAGCTCACTTCATTGGAGCGAGCTGTAGCTCACGAAAGCTTATGTTCAAATAAATTTGTTAGTCTCGAAGGTGCCACAAGTACTCCTTTTTTTAGAAATCCATACAGTTCCCAGTACAAAGAACAGACATTATAGGAGCTACCCTAGATTCCACAACAGCCAGACTTTATTTTCTACCCTTTCCAATATTATCTCAACAATACAACTGAGCCAACAAACAGCAAGGGTTAGCCTAAGGCTCTTGGGTCACACGTCAGCCTCCATGTCTGTGACTCTCCACAGAATCAGAATCGTAGGACTGCAAGGGACCTTGAAGTCCAATCCCCTACACTCATGGCAGGACTAAGTATTATCTAGACCATACTTGACAGGCGTTTGTCTAACCTGCTCTCAAAAATCTCCACTGATGGAGATTCCACAACCTATTTATTCCAGTGTTTTACCACCATGAAGTTAGGAAGTTTTTCCTAATGTCCAACCTAAGCTGCCCTCGCTGCAATTTAAGCCCACTGCTTCTTGTCCTAACCTCAGAGGTTAAGGAGAACAAATTTTCTCCCTCTTCCTTGTAACAATCTTATGTACTTGAAAACTGTTACCATACCCCCTCTCAGTTTCCTCCAGACTAAACAAACCCAATGTTTTCAATCTTCCCACACAGATCATGTTTTCTAGACCTGTAATAATTTCTGTTGCTCTTCTATGAACTTTCTTCATTTTGCAAGCCTACAACTCAGATGCTTTCAAATGTGAGTAAGAACAGTGTATACCCCAAACTGACAAAGCCTATCCAAACACTTTACAGTCTCTCCTAGCGTGGAGGAGACTTTCACATGGTGGAAGAACCCACTTAGTCTGTGTTGGAACCCCATTCTTGTATTCCGCACCATCAAAGATCTTCACCACAGACACTTCTCTGCTAGGATTGGGAGCGCACCAGCAGGGAGTCACAGCCCAGGGTAAATGGTGTTACTGGAACTGGTGCTTTATATCAACATTCTGGAGCTAAGAACAGTATGATATGCTTCATAATACTTCCTTCATGCCACACGGGTCACTTAGAGTAATGCTGGACAACTGGGTAGTGATATATTACATCAACCTCCAAGGTGGAACAAGATTACAATTCTTGTGCACAGTCGCTAAGGCTGTGGAATTGGTGTTTCTACCATTGGATATAAGTACGAGCAGTCTACCTACCAGGCTTCTAAAATACATGTGCAGAATTCCTGAGCAGATACTTCTGACAAGACCACAAATGAGAACTCAAAGACTCTGTCTTTTGCAGGGTTCTACCAGAAATAGGCCATCCTGAACACCACGAAGTGTTGCCTGTTTCTGCTCCAACAAAGGTTATGGCCATAAATCCCTGGGGGATACCTTGACAATACCATGGCCCCATACTCTTCTTAGCCACCTGTACTACTAATCTTCAAGAGCCTTCTCAAGCTGTGACAGATGAGACACAGCCAGAGCAATTCTCATAGCACTGGGCTGACCAAGATAGGTATTGTACTCAAACCTCATCCACTTCTCGGAAGTAACACCCCCTCATACTTTCTATCAGGAAGGATCTCTTGCCACAGAACTCAGGGATCTTAATTCATACTGGTCCCTCCTCCCCAAACCTGAAAGCATTGCTCCTCAATAGCTCGAACATGGAGCTAATCTGTTTAGATAGAGTTCAGTCAATATTCCTATCTAGTAGAAACCTCAATACTCACAAGACATACCCCCAAAATGGAAACATTTCCAGTCCTGGTGCTCCCTCCTCAAGCATCAGAGGTTCTGTTCCATCACCACAGCTTTCCACTCACCCATTCATGGCTTTCCCACTCTTTGCACACCCTACAGCAGCCAGATTACTCCAGAGTCCATACAGCTTATTTTTTCCCTGTTCAGAACCTGTCCTTCCAGCAGAACCTCAATTTGGTTTTTAATGCATTAAGATCTCCCCACTCCTTTGGACTGATGGC
Organism: Lepidochelys olivacea; assembly: GCF_965140295.1. Classification (NCBI taxonomy): domain Eukaryota; kingdom Metazoa; phylum Chordata; order Testudines; family Cheloniidae; genus Lepidochelys; species Lepidochelys olivacea. The sequence continues at coordinate 17,146,254 of NC_140412.1, forward strand.
TACCTGCTCTGGCCTCCAACTTTCCCTCAACATGTCATTCATCAGCAACATTACTTCAGTAAAATGAATAGGAGAACTGGGATCACCCATGGCTGACCTACCATATACCACCTTTTACAAAGGCAAAATTATACTATGCCCCCATCCGTGCTTTCTCCCCAGGTCTCCTTGGAATATCTTATTACCCAGGAGATTTACTAGCCCCAGTTTTACCCCAAACCTCATGCCTCCAGAGAGGAATCCAGTTCTCAGTCACTGGATGTCAGAAGAGCCCTTGCCATCTCCCTGGGCAGACTTCTCAGATTCCCTATTTTAGTGTTTTTTAAAAGAATTTTTTCCTCTCAAAAAATGCATATTTTTAATCAAATTTTGTGTTCAGCCCTCCATTTTAGAATATCTGAAATGTGCCTTGTTCACAGTTTAGTAGCAAGGATTGGATCGTGCTTGGTCAATAATCCTTACCTTTATGGAACTATAGTTGATGTAATGGGTGGAATTGTGTTCACCAATGGTTCCTTTCATTGGCAATATATTTTATACAAGAAATTGTTTTATGTAACTAGGCTCAGAGGTCATACACTGGGTACATTTCTAAATATAAGATAACAAGAATATAATATTTTAAAAGTATTTGGGGGGGAGGAAGGTGTTCAGTCTTGTGTCGTTCCTGGTGTGTTATTTCTTTTGGCAACAGAAGGCAGAAACAGAAGTAAGCCAAAGACCTTTTATTGGCTAAAGGAAACCAGTATTAGTTTACAAGGTCACCTTACCTTCTGAAGAGTCTTGAGAATATTGAAGAGTCTGTGACCTTTCCAGTTCTATCTTCAGCAATTATATATAGTAAGTCCTCAAAACTCTTCTGGCCCACAACACAGATGGCCAAGTGAAAAAGCCAAGAGTTTCTTCTGTTGAGACCACAATCTCCACAGAAGAATCAACATTCTAAATTGGTTTTGTGAGTGACTTACTCCTGTATGATTGTCATTAAGACAGTTTAAAACAGGGGTTCTCAAACCGGGGGTCGGGACCCCTCAGAGAGGGTTACAAGGTTCTTACATGGGGGGGTTGCGAGTAGTCAGCCTCCAGCCCAAACCCCGCTTTTCCTCCAGCATTTATAATGGTGTTAAAAATATAAAAAATGTGTTTTTAGTTTATGGGGCGGGGGGGGGGGTCACATTCAGAGGCTTGCTATGTGAAAGGGGCCATCAGTACAAAAGTTTGAGAACTCTGGTTTAAAAGAAGCAGTTGAGAGTGTTCAGGGTGAGCTACTGCAGAAATAGGAAATACTGATCCTCTTGTGGAAGCCAAAGTGCCAAATGTAGATAATCGTTAAGAAATATTTCTATTATAGTAGCACCCATATAGAGGCCCCAATAAAATTTGAGAACCCAGTATGTTACATGCTGTATAAACATTAAGAGTCAGTCTCTGTCTTTCAGAATTTACAATCTAAGATTATATCCCCTTAGCAGTTGGAAAACCTTCTCCCCCATTCATCCGCCTCTGCACCAGAGAGATGAGGCTTTGAACTCATATGGTCGGCTGTCTTCTTGAGCTTCTAGAATAACCTTCAATGTATGAGGCTTGGATTTGTCTTTCTACTTCCTCTTTGCCTCAGGAAGAGGAGGGTCCTCTGGCCATTGACTTGTCCAGGTACTCAGAACCAGACTTGTTGGTGTTAAACCAACATTCCAAGATGAACAGATGGAGCTTATACTGCACCTCTTTTGTGCCCTGTACATGAAACTGGTGCACAGAGAGTCTAGCAGATGACCGACATCCAGAGAATGCCCACTAGTTAGTAATTAACATTTTTGCCTTTCAAAAAGCACAGTGCTTGAAGTCTAATATATTTTATTTAAATCAGCCACTACAGAATACAAGGGGCAAAAGGCCTGAACATCATGCCACATTATAGATCCTAACAACGTGGACAAAAGGCCAGAGGACCCAAAGAAAAAAATCTAATATTTTGTATTAAAAAAAGGTACATACAGTAACACTACAGGTGTATGTGCACCTAACACTTTCTAATTGGAGACTTTTGCCAGCAGCGCCACTAGGCAGTGCATGCACTGCTGCTCTCCTTGTGTGCAGAGAAAAGGACATAAAAGGGGTGTGTCCACTACATCCTTGTATATGAAGTGTCCAGTGCAGTAGGGAAAGGCAAGAGGGTCATGGACTAGATACATACCCAACACATCTCAAAGAACAAGTTATTGTACAGATAAGTAACGTTTTTCCCCCACCTTCGAGTGTACATATACATTTCATCACAAGCGATTCATCAGTAGTTCTCTTGCAGGTGGAGGACTTCAGATCACTTGAACAGAGACTAACACTGACTTGCCAAAGTTGGCATCATCTCTACAGGCTTGAGTGATGTCAATGTCTGGAAAAGGTATGAACAGATGACTGACGGCTTTGCAAATATTCTCTATAGGGATGTTGCTCAGAAAAGCTGATTAAGCAGACTAAGCTCTAGCAGACTGAGCTGTTATCCTTGAGGACTTTAGTAACATTGTAGCACTGCTTAATGCAGTCAGAAATCCAACAAGAAATTTGCTGAGCGGTTACAGGTTGGCCTCTAATTTTCTCAGCTTATGCTACAAAGAACCTGAGAGAGCTCTGAAAGCCACAGTGTAATCCAGATAGAATACCAGAGCTCTACAAACATCTAAGGTATGGAGTGTCTCTTCAGCTTTTGAGGCGTGAGATCTTGGGGGATAAAAACAAAACATCAGAAGATGAATTGTTTGATTCAGGTAGAAAGCTCAAATTATCTTTGGAATAAACTGAGGATGTGGCCTAAGAGAAACTTTGAAAGGAGGATCAGCTAAGAGATCTTGAAGTTCTGAAATTCTCCTTGTAGAGATGACTGCCACTAGGAATCCCTTCTTCATAGAAAAGAGAGACAGTGAGGAGAACCGATTAGTCCGGAGATGACGAAGTTAAGATCCAATAAAGGTACTGGATCAGACACAGGTGGGTAGATGTTGATTAAACCTTTCAAAAATCTGGAAACCAGAGGGTGAGAGAAGACAGAAAACCTATCCACTGGCAGATGCAAAGCAGATATTGACACCAAGTGGACTCTCACAGAACTAACTGATAGGTCAGAAGATTCCAAGTGTAATGAAGTACAATACATGTGAGATCTCTGTGTGATGGGGTGGTATGGGCTGAGATTGCACCTAAACAGAAAACCTCCATTTAGTTACTGTACAGTCTCTTGAACTCCTTATCAGGAGCAGATCTAGATGAGACTGCTGAGTGCACTCTCTGGTGTCAGAGGAGTCAGAAACTGGGTGGGTGAAGAAATAATCAAAGTCCTGCTGAGGGACTTGGTAACTTCTATCAACCCACTTTGCCGTACGTGGCATAGAGGACAGTGAATGTTCACTGGCTCTAACAAGACTTCATTAATGGGAAGGGCAACCCTTCCTGGGGCAGGAGCCTATAGAATATTAAGGAGACTGTGTGAGTTTTCTTGTACGAGCTCAGCCTGACACCCTGAGAAGTAGCTACTCTTCTCATCAAGTCCTGAAAGACTTTAAAGTTTTCTGGAGAATGAGATGTCAACTCTGGGGTGACTGCTTCATGTCAGGAACAGGGTAAAATATTGGGGCAGGGAGTAAGTAGAGAAGACATCTTGGCTTTCTTTCATTAATTCCCCTTCCTCAACAAGATCTAGTACAGCTGATGGAGGGATGGTGGAAGGAGTCTCTCCAGAGGTTTCCTGCACTAGACTCTCCTCTTGGACTATAACTCTGATGGAGGACTAGACTCCTTCAGAGCAGGCCAAGACAAGTACGGTCATGGAGGATATTCTATTCTCTCAGTAGACCATAGGGGAGGGTACCATAAAGGAACCTCTTTTTAAGAGTACCAGTCCTGTTCCTTCTGCCTCATGTCCCCTGAACAAGATCTAAAGCCTGGTCTACACTATGAGGTTAGGTCGAATTTAGCCACATTAAGTAGATTTAAAAATGACTGCGTCCACACATTCCGTCAACCTAAAGGGCTTTTAAAATCAATTTCTGTACTCCTCCCCGACGAGGGGAGTACCGCTAAAGTACTGCAAGTACTGCTATCTACTTGCTGGGTCGAATTTGAGGAAGTGCGGACGCAAATCGACAGTATTGGCCTCCAGGAACTATCCCAGAGTGCTTCATTACGACTGCTCTGGACAGCACTTTGAACTCTGAAGCACTAGCCAGGAAAAGCCCCGGGAACTTTTGAATTTCATTTCCTGTTTGGTCAGCGTGGCGAACTCAGCAGCACAGGTGACCATGCAGTCCCCCCAGAATCGTAGAGTGTAGAATATTTCTACGCTCCCCCAATCATCTCCATTCCTGAGGTTATCGCAGATTACAAGGCGAAAAAAACGCACTCGCGATGACATGTTTTCCAAGCTCATGCAGTTCTCCCGCACTGAAAGGCCACAGCTTAATGCATGGACACATTCAGCGGCAGAGGCCAGGAAAGAATTAAGTGAGCGTGAAGAGAGGAAGCAGGACACGATGCTGAGGCTAATGTGGCAGCAAACAGACATGATGAAGCATCTGTTGGGGGGAGCAAATGGACATGATGAAGCGTCTGTTGGAGCTGCAGGAAAGCCAACAAGAGCACAGACTCCAGCTGCATCCACTGTATAACCGCCTACCCTCCTTTCCATGTTCCATAGCCTCCTCACACAGACGCCCAAGAATGCGGGGAGGAGACTCCGGGCACCCAGCCACTCCACTTCAGAGGATGGCCCAAGCAACAGAAGGCTGTCATTCAAACAGTTTGATTTTTAGTGTGGCTACAATAAGCAATGTCGCCTTGTTCTTCCCTCCTCCCTCACCCCACCTGGGCTACCTTGTCCATTATCTCTTTTATTTTTTTTAATTAAGAAAGAAAGAATGCATGGTTTCAAAACAAGTTATTTTATTTCAAAGGGGGGAGGGTGGTTGGCTTACAAGGAATTAAAATCAACAAAGGGGGCAGGTTTGCATCAAGGAGAAACACACACAACTGTCACACCGAAGCCTGGCCAGTCATGAAACTGGTTTTCAAAGCCTCTCTGATGCACAGCGCACGTTGCTGTGCTCTTCTAATTGTTCTGGTGTCTGGCTGCCCAAAATCAGACGCCAGGCAATTTGCCTCAATCTCCCACCCTGCCATAAACGTCTCCCCCTTACTCTCACAGACATTATGAAGCACACAGCAAGCAGCAATAACAATGGGAATGCTGGCTGTGCTGAGATCTAACCTAGTCAGCAAACAGCGCCAGCAAGCTTTTAAATGCCCAAAAGCACATTCTACCACCATTCTGCACTTGCTCAGACTATAGTTGAACTGCTACTTACTACTGTCCAGGCTTCATGAGCCATGGGAGCAAGGGGTATGCTGGGGTAGGTGCGACCACACGGTGCTGCCCGCTGGGAGAGCAGCCTGAAGCAGAAGCCTCCAGCTCGCATGATATTCCAGGCAGGACTGAATCTCCATGAAACAAAACTTAAAGAAGAAAATGACCTGGAGTCTCTGGCTCCCATTCAGTGCTCTAAGAGGACGATAGCCATGTCTGTCCAGGTGCTCCTAATCGACCTCACCGAGGTCTGCCAGGAGCACCCAGGAGATGTATGATGGCTATCAGTCCTACTGCACCATCTGCCACGAAGGCAAGGAGTTGCTGCTGTGTAGTTATGCAGTACTGTGTCTGCCAGCAGCACCCAGGAGACGTACGGTGACGGTGAGCTGAGCGGGCTCCATGCTTGCCATGGTATGGCGTCTGCACGGGTAATCCAGGAAAAAAGGCACGAAACAATTGTCTGCCATTGCTTTCATGGGGGGGGGGGGAGGGCTGACAACATGTACCCAAAACCACCCGCGACAATGTTTTTGCTCCATCAGGCACTGGGAGCTTAACCCAGAATTCCAATTCCAGTGGAGACTGCGGGAACTGTGGGATAGCTATCGCTCTGTAAGTTGATGCTAGCCACGGTAGAGAGGACGCACTCAGCCAACTTAATGCGCTTAGTGTGGACATACGCAATCGACTGTATAAAATCGGTTTCTAAAAATAGACTTCTATAAAATCAACCTAATTTCATAGTGTAGACATACCCTTAGAGGGGAATAAAAGTACAGGCCTCATAAGAAGATGTAGTACTCGTCTGGAAAGAGGAGCATTCTCTGTAGGGGTCCATGGGGGCTTTGGTAACGACGAGACCTGCTGGTCAGAAGCCGCCCGAGGACAAGGTAGATAGAATGCTGCACTCTTAATCGATGTCAGTAGTGCCGGCATAAGGTACTGGCAGAGATGATATCTATGGCGCTGGGAGCGACAGTGGTGCCAGCAGTGCTGACAGACTAAGGCTAACTGATAGAATTATATACATTGAAGACTTAAAGCTGGCAAATTGAAGCAAAAACTACAGGAGCTCCAACTCTTGCCATGGGCGCTGAGACGGAACTGAGAGTGGGGTGGTAGACATGCCCCTTTTTTGTCTTTAGCTCAATGCACAAGAAGAGCATGTGCTACCTAGCGGTAATACTGGCAAAAGTCTCCTACTCAAATGAATTGGGTGCCCCTAAACCTAAAGTGGAATGCATATGTGCACAATCACTTGAAAAAGAATAAGTGTTACAGTAGCATCCAGAGGCCCCATACAAGATCAGGCACTCATATTTGATATTGTACATACAATAAAAGAGTCCAAGCCCCGAATAATTTACAACCTAAAAATAGGGACAAAAATACAGGGAGGGAAAGGGTGACAACAACAAGAACAATAGTTTATATGCATTTTTAACGAACTGTACAATCCTCAGGCTTTGAAGTTTCTTTTTTAATACCTGGTCAGGAGATACTAACAAGCAATTTGTCTAGACGTCATCATTGACATCATAATAGAGATCTTAAAGTATCTGAAGGAACACAGACTTCTGGATGTGTGAAGTGATTTTTGGAGGGCATTCCACACAAAACAGAGGGCAAAAAGTTATCTCTGGGAGAAGTGGACAAGCAGTTGAAAGAGGCTACCATCATTAGTAAAACAAAGGGTGAAAGTCACAACATGGTGAAATAAGAGATTGGTTAAGTATGAGGAGCTAAAATTCGAAGGACCTTGTTAATAAGAACTCAATTGTTGTGTTTGATGTGATGAGAAGGGAGCTCAATGCATTGCCTGGAAGTATCTCTGGTAATATACAGAGAAAAAAGTATACATTTCAGAATCTGACACTCCAGCTTCTACATGTCCTCATTAACCAAAACAAGCAATTAATACAAATATTTCCCTCTATATTTATTTTAAAGTGGGAAATAAAATTTACCAAATCATTGGCTGGCCAGGTTATAAAAGTTCTCTTCTGAATTACCTCCCACTTCCCAGCTTTTTTTTAAAAACAGCCCAATGAAATAAATATGTAAATGTTTCCTTTTAGTCAGAGGAAAGGCACTAACAGCATGGCACATCTCAAAGGTATTAGCACTTCACAGCAGTGCCACAGGTACTCCTTTTCTTTTTGCGAATACAGACTAACAGGGCTGTTACTCTGAAACCTGTCACAGCAGTGTGCTGACTTAAAAAATAAGATAAGCAGAACTGAAGTCTTTCATTTCCATTTTACCGCTGAGAAGAGGAAAAGGCTACTATGACAGAAAAAAGCATTGCTATAAAATGCAACAAAGAAGCATCTGACTGATATTCACAACTTTTTATTTTATGTAACAAAGTATTATGATTATGTAACAATCAACAGGAGCCAAGAATGGAAGATGTAATTTGGAAGGGTTTTTTTGAAATAGAAGTCAAAATAAAATTAAACAAACAAGTTACTAATTCCTCCTTACATGGGTTAAAAATACATATAAGGACAACCACCATTTATTTTAGTTATTACACCCTGGATGCAATTCAACTTCAAATTATTTCTATTCTCCTAGATCAGTGGACACCAACCAGTCGATCACGATCTCCCTATCAATCCCAGAGGATCTCCTAGTTGATCGTGATCTCCGATGGTGCAGTGGGGCTGCTGCTAAGGCAGGCTCCCTGCCTGCCCCGGCCCCACACTGCTCCCGGAAGTGGCCAGCACAGCCCTGGGGACAGGGGCCTCCCTCCATGCAATGCCCCTGCAGCTCTCACTGGATGGGAACGGGGAGCTGCGGCCAAGGGGAGCTGCGGGGGCGGTGCTTGCAGAGAGGGGCGGTGCTTGCAGAGAGGGGCGGTGCTTGCAGAGAGGGGCGGTGCTTGCAGAGAGGGGCGGTGCTTGCAGAGAGGGGCGGTGCTTGCAGAGAGGGGCGGTGCTTGCAGAGCCACATGCTCCCTGATGCTCCCAGGGGCGCATTGACCCCTTCTGGGAGTGGTGTGGTGTGGCGCTGGGGTAGGCAGGGAGCCTGCCTTACCAGCAGCCACACTACACTGCCAACCAGGAGCCGCTGGAGGCAAATGTTGACTGGCTGGAGGCTGCACCCTGAGCCCCTTCTTGGAACCAGCACCCTATACCCCTCCTGCACTCCCAAACCCCTTCCTGCACACCAAGCCCCAGCCCTGACCCCCTCCTAGAGCCAGCACCTGGTATCCCCTCCTGCACCCAAACTCCCTCCCAGAGCTTGTACCCCTCATCCACTCTTACACCCCAAACCCCTGCCCCAGGCTCAGCACAGAGCTCCTTCTGATACTGTGAACGCCTCGGCCCCAGCCCAGAGCCCACACCCAATTCCCTATTCCAGCTTGGTGAAAGTGAGTGATGGTGGGGGAGAGCGAGCTGGGTGGGGGGGAATGGAGTGAGGAGGGCGGGGCTTTGGGGAAGGGGTGGGGTAGATCCTGGGTTGTCCTTAAATTCAAAGTGATCTTGGGCGTAAAAAGGTTGGAGATCACTGCCCAAGATCATCATGGCTTGCTGTCCCCATAGTGGATCATAAATTATGCTATTTGCATTGACTGCAAGATGTGTCACTAGAGTTTGAGGACTATCTCAGGCATTATGTTTAGAGCAGTGGTCTCCAACCTTACGCACAAGATCACTTTTTGAATTTAAGATCAACCCAGGATCTACCCCACCCATTCCCCAAGGCCCAGCCCCGCCCACTCCATTCCCTCCTTTCTCCATTGCTCACTCTTCCCCATCTCATTTTCACCATGCTGGAACAGGGGGTTGTGGTGCGGGAGGGGGTGTAGGCTCTGGGGCTAAGGGGTTTGGAGTGCGAGGGGGGCTCCGGGCTCAGCCTGGGGCAGGGAGTTGGGTGCAGGAGTGAGGGGTGCAAGCTCTGGGAGGGTGCAAGCTCTGGGGCCCCGAGGGGGAGGACAACAGCAAGTCTTCCGGCGTTGCCTGTTCCCACAATTGCTGCCCCCGCAGCTCCCATTGGCTGGTTTCTGGCCAATGGGAGCTGCGGGCAGGGGCAGCGCATGGAGCTGCCTCACCCTCCCACCCCCAAGGGCCACAGACGTGCCAGCAGTCATCCACTTCCAGGAGCAGCGTGGCGCCAGGGCAGCCAGGCAGCTTGCCTCAGGCCTGCTGCGCCGCCGAACTTTTAGCAGCCAGTGATCATGATTGACTGGCAGAGGCTGCAGGATCAACTAGTCGATCGCGATTGACTTGTTGGTGACCACTGGTCTAGAGTTAAACCTTTGCAGTACTGGTTCCATCTAATACTAGATATGCTATGGGGGACAGTGGCCAACAGGAAGGTAACAGATGACAGCAAAAAAATGAAAAGGAAAGCGGTGAAAAGTGGAAAGGAAGTACTTAAAAGTTTCAGACAACTGGAGAGGAAGAGGAAAATGAAAGTACAGCACAAGAGGGTACTAAAAGAAAATCCCACAAGTACTATCATCAAAAACAATCCAGGAAAAGTACTGATAAGGGACAGTAAGATGACCTGACCTAAAATAAGAAAAAAATGGATTACAACCCTACTCTTGTCACTAATAGGACAGTACCATGCTGACAAATTTCTGAAGTGAACTTGGTAAAACAACCACTGTAAAAGGCTGCAATGTGCACAAGAGTTTAAAAAACCAAAAACTCCAGCCTGGATCCTCGTACAGCACATATGCCTTTTTAAATGCTTTTCCCCCACCCTCCACAGACAAAAATGAAAATTTTAAGTGTTGGGGTAGCCTCTTGGACCTTACCCACACAGGAGTATGCTGGGTGGCTTCTGAGACCTTATCCATCCAGTTCCCAAGAATTCAGTGCAACTCCAAACTATCACTCATCTTTATTGGCATATAATCAAACTGCAGCTGAGCCTAATCAAAGCTCAAGCTCAAGTGGGTACAGGGCATACCACACAGCCAAAGTTACACAGCACCCCTTTTCCCTTTATATACATTTACTCATTACACTGCATTTACTATACATTGCATCACACATTTTGAGACTGGCCTGATCACTTTATAGGAACCAATCCTTGTACAGCACGCATTGTTCATACATAACTTACTCTTTACCTCATCTTATGTTCCAGGCTTATCTTATCCTTTGTTATGTTGTCCATTGTAAATGGTTTCCTCAGTGTTTCCCCTTATCTTAGCTAGTACAGACATTCTGTTTCCAGCCTCCTGATCCATTTAACCTCCCTAATCCTGGCTCCAAGAAATGAGGCCTCATACATGTCCAATTATCCATGTCAAGCCAAGCCTACAAACAGTAGCAAAGACAAATATGATTTCTCACCTACTATATTTACAAGCGGATGAAAATACAATAGATATTCAGGCTTGTTAAATCTCCTGTTTGAGAGAAGAAACTGAGTCTTTAGTTGCTTTCAAAACTACCCTTACCCAGGAGTATTAGTGCTACCTCTGAAGTGCAAAAAACACAGACATCCAAGATGATCCTGACCCCATAAAACTGGACAGCAGGAAGTGTACACTGAGCACCCTTACAGATTTCGCAAGCCAGTTACCTCAAAAAAGGGATGATCTGGGGAAACACTACCCAGAAGCTTAAAGCTGAAGAAACACACTAATATGAAACTTGCTTTGCCACTCTAGGTAGGATAGCTATGGTTCAAGTCTTTGAAGGATTCTAACCACAGAGACATAGCCTAGAGCAGTGGTTCCCAAACTTTTGTACTGGTGACCCCTTTCACTCAGCAATCCTGAGTGTGACCCTCCCCCACAAAGTAAAAACACTTGTTTATATTTAGCACTATTATAAATGCTGGAGGCAAAGCAGGGTTTGGGGTGGAGGCTGACAGCTCGCAACTGCCCACATAATAACTCATGACCCCCAGTTTGAGAACCCCTGGCCTAGAGCATTAGTCATTGCTCCCCTCACAAAAAATCCCCTTCAACCATGACCACAGGCTTGGAGCTATGGCTAGATCAAAGTGAGTAGTGCTCTAGCCATCTCTCCCTGATCACAGGAACTTGTGTACAACTAGGGAGCAGCAGCAAGAGAACCAGCAGCCATATTACAGAGAGCAAGGAGCTGCCAGATTTAGCTAATCAGCTAGGTGCTAGCAGCCCAATCAGAAAAGCTGATAGAAGAAAACAGCCAGATTCCCCCTCCCCTCCCAGAGCAAGCACAATCCTGGCAACCAGACCACACCCCTTCACGAAGTCTGGAACAAGGAGCAGAGATGCCAGAGGCACAGCAATTCCTACGTTCTGTGCTACAGTCTTGTCAATCTTAAGTCTGGTAACGGGGACATTTGCTGTCATTTATGTAAATGAAGCAAGGCATAGTTATCAACTATGAAAATTAAGTCAGTATGTTATTTGCATAGAATCTCCAGATCTCTGAAACTTTAGCCTTAACAGGCATGGTATTTCATTGGTGTCAAACTGTAAATGATCATTTGTTTTATTTCCATCAGATTCAGTATTTTTTGGTAGGTAAATAAATATGCTCGTAAAATACAGCATTTGCTTTAAAATTCATGGTGACCAATAAGCTTCTTCTATAATGCTTATAGGGTGAAGGGGCACTACTTTAAAAAAAAATCTGTTTTTTCACATAAATGTACATTATATTCAACGGATATGAAATGTTGCTTGCTGCCAGTTGGTACACAACTAATCTATAAACAAAATGAAACAAAATTATTCTTTAGCATTTGTCTTACTGGAAAACAAGATAATTTGCCCCTTCATACACTGAAAGATTCAGTGTGAATATGAAAATAAAATCCATAACAGATTGTCAATTCATGTTTGCAAACTATTTCTATATTTATATGTAATCATTTAAAAATTGGTAATAAGGCTGAAAGTTAGTTTTCCATGTGCCAAAATTTTCATAAAATAGAACTTTTCAACAAGAATAGTTCCAGTAATCAGCAGAGACTAAGCATGGAAAGTTTCAGCCTCAAAGATGGGAATGTTGAAAACATGGTATTAGAATGCAAATAACCAGTTTTAGTTAGAGGAATCCATAATTTGGAAGATGACTGCAAATGGGATAGGAGCTTACAAAATATTATGGCACCACATGACTGAGCAGTACAGAAAACACATCAGGACTAAGAACACTGTAGTATCTCTGTATAAATCAGACTGAAAAGTACATCTAGCGTATTGTATATGCTGGTATTTTTTGGTACTTCCCTACAATCACTACTTAGTGTTTAAATGTAGAAGCACAGAAATATAGGGTGGAAGGGACCTTGACACGTCATTTGGTCCAGCCCCCTGCAACGAAGCAATATTAAGTACACCTAGACCATCCCTGACAGATGTTTGTGTAACCAGTTTTTAATAACTCCAGTGATGGGGATTGCACAGCCTCTCTTGGTAACCTATCCAGTAATTAACTATCCTTGTTAAAAAGGGTTTCCTAATAACTAACCTAAATCTCCCTTGCTGTAAAATAAGACAATTACTTCTTGTTCTATGTTCCATGGACAGTAATTAATTGTTCTCCATGTCCTCTTCATAACAGCCCTTAACATATCAGAAGGACAGAACAGGTCATGCTGGTGCGGGAGTGGCACTATATGTGAAAGAAAGCATAGAATCAAATGAAGTAAAAATCTTAAATGAACCAAACTGTGCCATAGAATCTCTATGGATAATAATTCCATGCTCGAATAACAAGAATATAGTAGTAAGGATATACTACCGACCACCTGACCAGGATGGTGATAGTGACTGCAAACTGCTTAGGGAGATTAGAGAGGCTATAAAAATAAACTGAATAATAATGCGGGATTTCAACTATCCCCATATTGACTGGGTACATGTTACCTCAGGATGTGATGCAGAGATAAATTTTCTTGACACCTTAACTGACTGCTTCTTGGAGCAGCTAGTCCTGGAACCCACAATAGGAGAGGCAATTCTTGATTTAGTCCTAAGTGGAGCACAGGACCAGGTCCAAGAGGTGAATATAGCTGGATCGCTTGGTATCAGTGACCATAATATAATTAAACTTAACATCTCTGTGGCGGGGAAAACATTACAGCAGCCCAACACTGTGGCATTTAATTTCAGAAAGGGGGACTACACAAAAGAGAGGAAGATAGTTAAACAGAAATTAAAAAGGTACAGTGCCAAAAGTGAAATCCCTGCAAGCTGCATGGAAACTATTTAAAGACACCAAAATAGAGGCTCAACTTAAATGTATACTCCAAATTTTAAAACATAGTAAGAGAACAAAAAAAGTGCCACCGTAGCTACACAAGTAAAAGCAGCAGTGAGAGGCAAAAAGGCATCCTTTAAAAAGTGGAAGCTAAATTCTAGTAAGGAAAATAGAAAGGAGCATAAACTCTGGCAAATGAAGTATAAAAATATAATTAGGAAGGCCAAAAAAGAATTTGAACAACTAGCCTGTCAAGGTTCCTCCCCCACTCTGAACTCTAGGGTACAGATGTGGGGACCTGCATGAAAACCTCCTAAGTTTACTTTTACCAGCTTAGGTTAAAACTTCCCCAAGGTACAAATTAATTTTATGCTTTGTCCTTGGAATATCCACTGCCACCACCAAACTCTCACTGGGTTTACTGGGAAACGTAGTTTGGACACGTCTTTCCCCCCAAAATCCTCCCAACCCTTGCACCCCACTTCCTGGGAAAGGTTTGGTAAAAATCCTCACCAATTTGCAGAGGTGACCACAGACCCAAACCCTTAGATCTGAGAACAATGAAAAAGCATTCAGTTTTCTTACAAGAAGACTTTTAATAGAAATAGAAGTAAAGGAACCACCTCTGTAAAATCAGGATGGTAGATACCTTACAGGGTAGTTACATTCAAAACAGAGAATCCCTCTAGGCAAAACCTTAAGTTACAAAAAAGACACACAGACAGAAAGTCATTCTATTCAGCACATTTCTTTTCTCAGCCATTTAAAGAAATCAATCTAACGCATACCTAGCTAGATTACTTACTAAAAGTTTTAAGACTCCATTTCTGGTCTATCCCCAACAAAAGCAGCCTATAGACAGACAGAGACCCTTTGTTTCTCTCCCTCCTCCCAGCTTTTGAAAGTATCTTGTCTCCTCATTGGTCATTTTGGTCAGGTGCCAGCCAGGTTACCTTTAGCTTCTTAACCCTTTACAGGCGAGAGGATTTTTCCTCTGGCCAGGAGGGATTTTAAAGGGGTTTACCCTTCCCTTTATATTTACGACATAGCCAAAAACTCAAAAAGTAACAGCCAAATTTTTTTTTAAGTACATAAGAAGCAGAAAGCTGCTAAACAACCAGTGAGGCCACTGGACGATCGAGATGCTAAAGGAACACTCAAGGACGATAAGGCCATTGCAGAGAAACTAAATTAATTCTTTGCATCCGTCTTCATAGCTGAGGATGTGAAGGAGACCCAAACCTGAGCCATTCTTTTTAGATGACAAATCTACGGAATTGTTCCAGATTGAGGTGTCATTAGAGGATGTTTTGGGACAAATTGATAAATTAAACAGTAATAAGTCACCAGAACCAGATGGTATTCCCAATGTTGCCTCTAATTTTTTCATCTATGTGAGGAATGAGTTTTGTCATGTCCACTAAGGTGATGAGTGGCAGGGGTGGAGCCGAGGAGTTTGGAATGTGGGAGAGGGCTCAGGGCTCCGTTTGGGGATGCAGGTTCTGGAGTGGGGCTGGGAATAAGTGTTTGGGGTGCGAGAGAGGCTCAGGGCTCAGGCAAAGGGTTGGAGTGTGGTGTGATGGCTGCAAGATGTCCTGGGGCTGCAGCGGGGAGAGAGGACTCCCCTCAACTCTCTCTCGCAGCAGCAGCTCTAGCGCCAGGGCTGGGGGAGAGGCGCCTCTCCCCGGCAGTGGCCCGGCAGGCCCCCTACCTCTTTCCTCTCCAGTCCAGGTCCGTGTGGCTGCTCGCCTGTGTGGCCCTTAGTAGCCTGCTGTGCAGCCACGCAGCTTAGAGGGAACTTAGGTATTCACCAAAGAGATCGGAAGGAACTCAAATGTGAAACTGTACAACTACTAACTGTGGTTTGTAGCCTATCATTTAAATCAGCTTCTGTACCAAAATGACTGGATAGCTAATGTGACACCAATTTTTAAAAAAGGGATCCAGGGGTGATCCCTGCAATTACAGACAAGTAAGCCTGACTTCAGTACCAGGCAAACTGGTTGAAATTATAGTAAAGAACAGAATTGTCAGACACATAAATGAACGTAACTTGTTGGGTAAGACTCAATATGGTTTTTGTAAAGGGAAATCATGCCTCACCAATCTACTAGAATTCTTTGAGGAGGTCAACAAGCATGTGGACAAGGGGAAATCCACTGGATATAGTGTACTTAGATTTTCAGAAAGGCTTTGACAAGGTCCCTCACCAAAGGCTCTTAAGTAAAGTAAGCTGTCATGGGATAAGAGGGAAGGTCCTCTCTTGGACTGATAACTGGTTAAAAGATAGGAAACAAAGGGTAGGAGTAAATGGCCAGTTTTCAGAATGGAGATAGGTAAATACTGGTGTCTCCCAGGGGTCTGTACTGGGACCAGTACTTTATAAATATATTGAGAATGATCTGGAAAAAGGGCTAAACAGTGAGGTGGCAAAATTTGCAGATGAAACAAAACTACTCAAGGTAGTTAAGTCCAAAGCAGACTGTGAATAGCTACAAAGGGATCTCACGAAACTGGGTGACTGGGCAACAAAATGGCAGATAAAATTCAGTGTTGATAAATGCAAAGTAATGCACATTGAAAAATATAATCCCAGCTATCCATATAAAATGATGGGGTCTAAATTATCTGTTACCACTCAAGAAAGAGGTCTTGGAGTCACTGTGGATAGTTCGCTGAAAACATCCATTCAATGTGCAGCGGCAGTCAAAAAAGCAAACAGAACGTTGGGAATCATTAAGAAAGGGATAGATAAGACAGAAAATATATTGCCTCTATATTAATCGATGGTACACCCACATCTTGAATACTGTGTGCAGATGTGGTTAACCCATCTCAAAAAAAGATATATTGGAATTGTAAAAGGTCCAGAACAGCTTGCATATGAGGAGAGATTAAGACGACTGGGACTCTTCAGCTTGGAAAAGACACAACTAAGGGGGGATATGATAGAGGTCTATAAAATCATGACTAGTGTGGACAAAGTAAATAAGCAAGTGTTATTTACTCCTTCTCGTAACACAAGACCTAGGGGTCACCAAATTAAATAGGCAGCCGGTTTAAAACCAACAAAAGGAAGCATTTCTTCACACAATGCAGAGTCAACCTGTAGAACTCTTTGCCAAAGGATGTTGTAAAGGGCAACACTATAACAGGGTTCAAGAAAGAACTAGATAAATTCATGGAGGATAGGTCTATCAATGGTTATCAGCCAGGATGGGCAAGGATGGTGTTCCCAGTCTCTGTTTGCCAGAAGCTGGGAATGCATGACAGGGGATAGATCACTTGATGATTACCTGTTCTGTTCATTCCCTGTGGGGCACCTGGCATTGATCACTGTTGGAAGATAGGATACTGGGCTAGATGGACCTATGGTCTGCCCCAGTATGGCCGTTCTTATGTTCTTATATTTGAAGACTTATCAGGTCTGTACCTCCCCCACCCCAGTCTTCTTTTCTCAAGACTAAACATGGCAGTTTTTTTAACCTTTCTTCATAGGTCAGGTTTTCTGAACCTTTAGTCCTTTTTGTTGCTCTCTTCTGAACTTTATCCAGTTTCTTCACATATTTCTTGCAGCGTGGTGCCCAGAACGGGACACAATACTCCACCTGAGGCCTCACCAGTGCTGAGCAGAAGAATTGCCTCCACATCTTACCCATGACACTTGATAATATACCCCAGAATAGCATTAGACTTTTTGCAACTGCATCACACATTTTTGATTCATATTTAATTTGTCATCCACTATAACCCCCAGATCCTTTCCTGCAGTACTACTGCCTAGCCAGTTATTTCCTATGTTGTATTTAGGCATATAGCATTTTTCATCTCAAATCAAATAAACAAAAATTCAGAGACGAGAGACTAAAATGAACACAATTTGAAGGCATAACTACTGAAGAGTATTAAAAGGAAAATACATTTATATCTTGATTAAATGACAGAAGTGAGCTGAGAGCATAAGGTATCAGTCTACAAGTATTTCTAAGCACCAAGAAATTAGGGGCCAATAACTCTCTAGCTACTCTACAGGAATGTTATCAGACTACACTGCATAAGCAGAGACACATTCTTGGGAGTATAAGCCTTAATGGTGCAATTCAAGAACGATTCAGAAAGCAGTCTCCTGAATCACATTTGTTGGAAGGAAAACCAATCCTTCTCTATTATACCAAAAACTTTATATAGATGATGCTGTGGCAAAATTCAAGTCTGTAGGGCTATTATACTCTGAAAACTCAATTTACAGTGAATAGCCTTCCTTTCCCCTTGGAGACATCTCAGCTATTCAAGACTGCATATTTGTACTATAACTATATGAGATTCTAAACTGTCCGAGAATGTTAATAACAAAACAAACAGAAAAACAGAAAACACCCCAATGTGTGCATAGTACTATAAATCTTTTCAACTTTCACGAACTAGTAATTTTTGCCTGATGGAGGAGTCAGATTTCACCAAAATTAAAAGTGAGAATTTGAGACAAGGCATATATTAATAGTCATATTGACACTGATTGAGCATTAAAAGCCACCAAAGGCAAGGAGATTTTAAAGTCAATCCTGACCAACATCACTAGGTTGAAATTAGATCTTACCTGTCTCAGGCACTAATGTGGCCAGCTCTGTTACTGTACTGACAGCCTCACAATATTTTAATGTACTCATCGCCACAACACCTCTGCGAAGTAGGAAGGTACTATTATCTCCATTTTACAGATGGTCAGAGAGATTTGCTCAAAGTCATATAGGAAGTCTGTGGCAGAGCAGGGAACTGAATCTAGGTCTCCCATTAATGCATTAACTACTGAATCTTTCCTCTCCAGAGAGCTTTGCCAGAGATGCAAATATGCACTCTTATAAATGGACACTGTCAAGAAAAAAGAAAAGGAGAACTTGTGGCACCTTAGAGACTAACAAATTTATTTGAGCATAAGCTTTCATGAGCTACAGCTCACTTCATCGGATGCATTCAGCATTCAGTGAAAAATACAGTGGGGAGATTTATATACACAGAGAACATGAAACAATGGGTGTTACTATACACACTGTAACCAGAGTGATCAGGTAAGATGAGTTATTACCAGCAGGAGAGCGGGGGGGGGGGAACCTTTTGTAGTGATAATCAAGGTGGGCCATTTCCAGCAGTTGACAAGAACGTCTGAGGAACAGCACGCAGGGGGGATGGGGAGGGAGCATGGTTTGTTCTAAGTCAGCCATAAAAATGTTGGCATACTGTGGGGCCATGCGGGTACCCATGGCAGTGCCGCAGATTTGAAGGTATACAAAGGTATACATTGTCCCCAAACGTGAAATAGTTATGGGTGAGGACAAAGTCACAAAGTTCAGCCAATGGCTGACTTAGAACAACGCTTCCTCAGCTCTCGTCCCCATATGCTCCTACTGTACTTGCACTACATTGATGACATCTTTATCATCTGGACCCATGGAAAAGCCCTTGAGGAATTTCACTATGATTTCAACTATTTCCATCCCACCATCAACCTCAGCCTGGACCAGTTCACAAAAGAGATCCACTTCCTGGACACTACGATGCTAATAAGCGATGGTCACATAAACACCACCCTATTCTGGAAACCTACTGACCGCTATGCCTACCTACATGCCTCCAGCTTTCATCCAGACCACACCTCACAATCCATTGTCTACAGCCAAGCTGTTCGATACAACCGCATTTGCTCCAACCCCTCAGACAGAGACAAACACCTACAAGATCTCTATCAAGCATTCCTACAACTACAACACCCACCTGCTGAAGTGAAGAAACAGATTGACAGAGCCAGAGGAGTACCCAGAAGTTACCTACTACAGGACAGGCCCAACAAAGATAATAACAGAACGCCACAAGCCATCACCTTCAGCCCCCAACTAAAACCTCTCCAACGCATCATCAAGGATCTACAACCTATCCTGAAGGACGACCCATCCCTCTCACAGATCTTGGGAGACAGGCCAGTCCTTGCTTACAGACAGTCCCCCAACCTGAACCAAATACTCACCAGCAACCACACACCACACAACAGAACCACTAACTCAGGAACCTATCCTTGCAACAAAGCCTGTTGCCAACTGTGTCCACATATCTATTCGGGGGACACCATCATAGGGCCTAATCACATCAGCCACACTATCAGAGGCTGTTCACCTGCACATCTACCAATGTGATATATGCCATCATGTGCCAGCAATGCCCCTCTGCCATGTACATTGGCCAAACTGGACAGTCTTTACGTAAAAGAATAAATGGACACAAATCAGACGTCAAGAATTATAATATTCAAAAACCAGTCGGAGAACACTTCAATCTCTCTGGTCACTCGATTACAGACCTAAAGTGGCAATTCTTCAACAAAAAAACTTCAAAAACAGACTCCAACGAGAGACTGCTGAATTGGAATTAATTTGCAAACTGGATACAATTAACTTAGGCTTGAATAGAGACTGGGAGTGGATGTGTCATTACACAAAGTAAAACTATTTCCCCCCCCACTGATTATCACTACAAAAGGTTCCCTCCCTCTCTCCCCCCACCCCAGCTCTCCTGCTGGTAATAGCTCACCTTACCTGATCACTCTCCTTTCAGTGTGTATGTTAACACCCACTGTTTCATGTTCTCTGTGTATATAAATCGCCCCACTGTATTTTCCACTGATGCATCCAATGAAGTGAGCTGTAGCTCATGAAAGCTTCTGCTCAAAAAAACTGGTTAGTCTCTAAGGTGCCACAAGTCCTCCTTTTCTTTTTGTGGATACAGACTAACATGGCTGCTACTCTGAAACCTGTCAAGAAAAAGAAAATCTTATTTCCCCATTTGTGTTACAGCCACCACCTCAGATTTTCAGACTGCAAATGGAAGCCTAATTTACTTTTTACTGCTGTTATTTTCTTTTATCAGTTCTCGTCACTTGCACAACGAAAGCGTCTGGTCATCTAACTTTTGTTTAGAAACAGTTTCTTGCAATTTCAGTTCCAGATTCTCATGGTCTTCAATGGTACACAATCTCTGCAGCACTTGCATCCTTCTACTCACATGTCAATTATTTATAAAGAATCTATTTATGCTGGCTCTGCTGTTGCAATGGAATGCTGAGAATGGTGACCACAAGCTATGACTAACCTGTAGGAGAGTTTCTTCACCCCTTTCCTCAGGAAAGGAATGTGCTTAGCAGATCTGTAGAAGGTTGTAATTACAGTAACTCCTTGCTTAACATTGCATTTATGTTCCTGAAAAATGCTACTTTAAGCAGAATGATGTTAAGCGAATCCGATTTCCTCATAAGAATTAATGTAAATGGGGAGGGTTAGGTTCCAGGGAAATTTTTTTCGCCAGACAAGATATTTTTTTTTAATACACACACAGTATAAGTTTTAAACAAACAATTTAATACTGTACACAGCAATGGTGATTGTGAAGCCTGATTGAGGTGGAGGAGTCAGAGGGTGGGATATTTCCCAGGGAATGCCTTGCTGCTAAACGATGAACTAGCACCTGCCTGAGCCCTCGAGGGTCAACACATTGTTGTTAATGTAGCCTCACACTCTACAAGGCGGCATGAATGGAGGGAGGAGACACAACAGACGCATGGTAGTGGCTGCCAAGATTCCCTGTGGAAACTGAACACTGATTATGAACCCACGCTATCCCACTGCAGCGCACCACTCCCTCCACTTTCCAAAGTGCTGCAGTGGTGGGGTGCATGTGTGTGTGAGACAGAGTGTGTGAGAGTGTGAGGGAGCGAGAGAGACACGGACGCGCATTGCCCCTTTAAGTACGCTGACCCCAGTCTAAGTACACTGCCTTTTTAAGTAGATCAGCAAGTTGAGACAGCAGCTGCTGCCAGCAAGCTCCCTCCATCCTCAGCCCCTATCATGTCCCCCCTGCTCTGTGAAGATGGGGTACAGGAGAGGCGGGGAGGGGAAATCCTGACATCAGCATCTCTCTTCTCCCCTGCACAGCAAGCAGGAGGTTGCCTCGGAGCTGCTCCCAGGAGAGGGCAGGAGCAGCATAGGGCAGTGCTGGGAGGGACAGCTGAACTGCCCAGCAATTGATAGCCTGCTGGGCAGCTGCCAAACAGAGAACTTTGGGGAGCTGATGGAGGGCTGCTGGCCCACCCTGGTTCCAAGCCCCCACCATCTAGCTCCAACGGGCTGCTCTTTCTGCAAGCAGTGGACAAAGCAGGCGGCTGCCAAACAACGTTATAAGGGAGCATTGCGCAACTTGAAACAAGCATGTTCCCTAATAGATCAGCAATGTAACAACAAAACACCATTAACTGGAATGACGTTAAGTGAGGAGTTACTGTACCTGGCTGACAACATGAATAGTTGGAGGAGGAGGCTCCTTTAATTCAGAAAAAAAAATAATCACCTGGCCTATGGTGGACATGGCAGACAGGTGTTGGACTTCACTATCCTCACGTTGAAGTTTTGTGTGCACAAAGCTCTCTTTGTTTTCAGGAACTTGCCATCCTCTTCCAAGGCAATCAGACCGTGCCTGACTAGCACAGCAGAATGTAGCACCCTTACTGTCCTTTTGCCTTAGAACGCTGGTCACTTGGAGTGAAGATGAGCCCCAAGGCTGTCCAGCTGAAGACACTCCAGCTTCCTT
Source organism: Lepidochelys olivacea (assembly GCF_965140295.1). Taxonomy (NCBI): domain Eukaryota; kingdom Metazoa; phylum Chordata; order Testudines; family Cheloniidae; genus Lepidochelys; species Lepidochelys olivacea. The sequence continues at coordinate 17,168,406 of NC_140412.1, forward strand.
CCCGGTCTGCAAGACCATATGGTAAGGGATCTCTCAATACCTGACAGACAAATTCCCAAGGCGTTGGAGAGATACACCAAGGTGGAGTCGACTGGATGCACTGGTGAAGAGCTGGTAATTTTTAGAAGTGTACCTTCTGTCTTCTGTCAAAGGCAGCTCTCTTCCCCAACAAGTTCCCTGCCCCATGTTCATTCCTTATATCCTCTCAGGCCCACCTCTCCACAATTTCTGAACCCCGTCCACTAAAATGATTCCTCTTTCCTTCATCCCAGAGAAACTTAGAATGCAGGAAGAGGGTGGCTGTTATACTGCTTCCTCACAGAGACTTCAATGGGCTTAACTCAGAGGAGTAGTAAAGCAAGAGGCATCAGACACTAGCTGGCCTAATGGTTATTCTTCATTGAGCTCTGCAGTTGCAGGAGAACAACAGTGCAGTAGTTGGCCCCTCAGGCTGTAGGCTGCATGGCCTGGCACACTGACTGGAACTGATTCACCAGGGATGGATTTGCAAAATTTGGAGCACTTCTAGTCAAATGAAGATTGTTGGTTACTATGCAGACTTGTCCTTGAATGCAAAAGTAGGCCCAGTAACCCACTGCAACTCCTACTGCAGTCACTGGGAGTTGTTTCACTTAACTAACTGAAGGCAGAACTGGTGCTATTTCAAAGGGGAAACACAAACCATCTATCTCTTCAGATTTAGCTTCTTCAGTATGAATACTAATGTCAGAAAATGGAGCAGCAAAAACAGTAACTGCTCCAATTTCCTACAAGGTCTTTCCATGTGGTATAAATTGCTTTCAGTAATTTATATCACTGAAATCATTATTGGAATATAAATGCCAGTTTCTACAGTTCATTCACTTTTGCTATTCAGCTATTTACTAACCAAAATGTTGGTGAACACCCTTCCATTTCAGTACGTAACCTCTGAACTTTGGTTAAAATGTATTATGGACAACTAACAATTCACAAATGTGTTTGAAAGTAGGCATACTCTGCATTTATAATGCATGAACTTCACATAAGTGGTCATAAAACAAACAAATATTACTTTAATAGATTAGCTGCAAGAAGGACATTATTTCTATTAGTGCTAACTTAGAGGCTCAAATCAGTATCAGGCCCCTCTGTGCTAGACGCTATGCAAACACACAGCAGAAGAGTCAGTTCTGGACCCAACGAGCTTATAATTTAATCTGAGACAAAAACAACATGAGTGAAAATCAGAAGGCAGGAAAAGATGATAGGGAGAACAGTTTACATCAGTTCGTTCCGTGCACAAGTCAAACATCATTGAAGGTACCAAGTACACTTTAATATAATTAGCTTTCCCTGACTGATGCACAACAAAACCATTATCAGATGGTTGATTTCCTGTAGGTATCACAAGCAGAGGTGTGTCTCGAAGAAGAGTTAAGTAGTAGCCATATGTATTAATTCAGAGGGGTGTTCCATGTGTAACTCATGCTTACTGGAATGAATGTGGCTCTGTCTCCTCCTGGAGGCTGGACCACAGCAGTTTATGAGTTGGCTACGGTCTATGAGCAAATAGACTTGGGTCTTTTAGCTCAGGCAGTAGAGAAAGACTGCTGAATTAAAACTGTAAACCCAATTTCAGCCTCCACTGGCAACAACCCATCCTGGGCACTGTAATACAGGGGCTGCATGGGGGAAGCTAACAGATGGGCAGACAAGGCTGGCATCTAGCTGGGACAGGTAGATTTTTGAAGGGCCTTGAAAAAGGGGACAAGAAGGAATGTTATGGGATAGAGTTTTATGGGATGAAACAGGAGGAGCCAGTGAAAGGATTCAAAGTGACGTGATCAGAGTGATGGACAGGGAAAAAAGATTAGAATGCAGTACTTCAAGTATTAAAACTTAATCTTTTTTATTGAAATATTAGACACACTTCCAACTTTTAGGACAAACAGTTATTTTGACATTTGTTTTCTACTCACGCAAAAACTGGTCTGACAGCATTGTTCATATTCCCATAGGTTGCTCGGCCCAACAGTTCTCGAAAACAATTCTCGGCCAGCACAGCAGGGTTCTCCTCTTTCTCTCCTCCTGTAGGGGATGAGGGTGGGCCAGTTCGACTAAAACAAAGAAAAAAGTTGCACTGGAGTTATTTTTACTTGTTACTCATACACCTATCCCTAGGTACTTTTATGGCTCTCATCCGTCTAGTATTCAAGTGCTTGACTTATGCAAAGCCACTCAACAATGATCTCTGCAAGATACCTCATCCAAATTGTTCCAAGACAGACAGGCTGGGATGTAAACCTAGAATGCACTATAATGCCAGGCACTAACTAGCCATGTGGACACTGCTACTGCGCACTAAAAGTATAGCGTGCTTTGATCTACTCCCATTTCACGTAGCCAGTTAGTGCACTGCAGGTTAATGTGCTGTAGATTTACATCACAGCCTGCTGTGCACTGTCCATCTGGTCAAGCTCTGTATATTTTTGTGGGTAAACAACTTTATCTGTGTCTGTACTAGGTTGTGAACTACCTGGAGCAGAGACTCAATGTCAGTCTTTACATATCTGTTCTCCCCCAAGCAAACTGTAAGTGTTCAATAAATAATTTAGTCATAGGACCAGTAACCGATAGGAGGCAAAACAATGGCTACCAATACTGAGTTTTGACATGTTACTTATCCAGTAACACCATCACATCTAGTATTGTAGATTTGTCTATGGACTGAGAAACCTGGTGAACAAATGGTTGCCCTTTTACCCTAGACAGCTTTAAATCTAAAATCTATTTGCCAAGATCAAACACACTAGTTAGCTATGTAGCTATACTATTTGGTTAGGTTTAATTCAGACAATTCTGTCAATCCTTCCATTATCTGAAGGGTTCCATCCTGATCTGAAGGAACTGGATAGAGGTTAATGACCTGAAGGAACCTCCATCCCCTGCTGTAATTCTCTTCAGAAAAACATAATTGGTGAATACGCTCTCTACTGCCTTCGCCTTTCACATGCAGTTTTTATTAGAGGAGCACTTTGTGGCAAATAGAACAAAAAGTTCCTGCAATGAACCTTATGTCTTGTAAAAGAAAAACAAGTCAAACAGTTCTGAAGGAGCCCCAGCTGCATTTGTATAGGCCCTGAACTCAGCTATATCCAAAGAAATGTAGCCATTCTTGGTCTTACGCAACCCTCTAAGTATAGCAGAAAAGAGTATTATAAAACACAGTACTTTATTTAATGCCTTTTTATGGTTTTATTCAATTGGAATTCAGATTATTCAGAGGGCAGGAGCCATTCAGCAGAAGGTGGCCTCCTCCACGGCTGGGGGCTCCTCCTCCTCGCAGTCCTAACTAGAGGTCTCTGCTCTGTCCTGCTCACCCACTCCCATGATTGCAGGGCAGCAGAGGGGTCCCTGTGCTGCCACAGGGTCGGTGGACACTTGATCCCTGCAGGCACAAGGTGCAGGTAAGGCTGCAGTCCATGCAGGGAAGAGCAGAATCCTGTCATGGCCCCACTCACTCCCCTCCAGGACAGCAGGGCTGCAGAGGGCTCCTTGTGCTGCTGCAGGAGCCATTCAGCCTCTCCCAAGGTTGAGGGCTTGTCCTCCCCCTTGCAGTCCTGCCAGGAGGGTCTTTCCTCTATTACCTGAATGTCCACATTATCCCCCAGCATGAGATACATGCTATAGAGAGCTTGTACCTCATGCTGGGAGACAAGGAAGGGATTCAGACAATGCGGACATTCGGGTAATAGGGTTTTGGATAAACAGGAACCTACTGTAAACCTATATAGAAGACAAGTCGAAAAGAATTTAAAGCAAAAGTTATGTGATGTTTCAGGCTGCACAAAATATTTTTGGTAACATAGCTAAGGTTTACTTGTATTAATGTATTATATTTCAAAATGAATTAAAAGCCCCAAATCTATGCAAGAACTTGGGCAAAACTTTGGTAGGAACAAAGTGACTAAAGATCTCTTTCACTTGCCCACTGCTTAATCATCATTAGGTGGGCGAGTGAGAAATGAAAACTCCAATACTTTCGCAGTAATAGCTGGTTTCCAGGTTAAAAAATAAATAAATGATGGAACCAATTAGAACATTGCTGCCCATGTAACTATATCACAACTATATCCTGTAGACCTTAAAGTCTGCAAGCATATTCAATTCCGGGAACACAATGCTTCTGTGTTAACTTTGTTTACAAAGAGTGTCAATCAAAAGAGGCAAGCCACATTTAATAGTTTCAGTAGCTTACAGCTGTAGCCTACGAGTATCACAAAAAGTCAGATGTTGAAAAGAAATGTCATTGTAGTCACATGACAATGTACTTCACAGCTCTACGGCTTTCCAATGTTCACAGAAGCTTTGTGGTTTAAGGTCATTATGATCTAAACTTACATCGTCAAATCTAAGTGCCTCTACTCTGGTCAATATTTTAGAAGCTACAATACTAAGTAGATGGTTAATAATTAGACACTTGCCAGACATTTTTAGGGTGCAAAAGAGGAGATCAGGAGGACACTTTAACAGAATAGGAAGGAAAACTGGATTTGCTATTAGAGGGTAAGTCTGCACAGCCTGAAGCACTGAGCCTCCCGGCCTGGGTCAACAGACTCAGGCTAGCGAGGCTTATGCTAGTGCTCTAAAAATAGCAGTGTAGAATGCGCTTTGACGTTGCAGCTAGGTTCAGAGCCTGAGTCACAACTTCAAAGCACTGTCTACACAGCGTATTTTTAGAGAGCCAGCCCGAGCCCCGCTAGCCCAAGTCTGTTGACTCAGGCTGAGAGGCTCATTGCTGTGGGCTGCGTAGACATACTGTTTGTGTTTTACCACCACCTATGCCCAATGCCAACCACTTTATTGTTAAGTTATATTGGTTATTTCAGTTCCAGTTTTTAAACGGGATATACCAATTGTAAAGCTGAATGAAAATTAAAATGAACAAAACCATTTTAAGTTCGGCACATAACTGGTAGTAATATAAATAGTGATGCTATGACTTCAATTTCTTAATTACCTACAACAGTGATATTCAATTACATTTTCTGGTGGGCCAGATAAGGCAATGTCCAAATGTTGGTGGGCTAAAGGGCACTCTCTAGGGCCAAAGGGCTTTTCAGGTGTTTGCTCTCTAGTGAGCCTGCCACCAGTCAGGGCTTGCAACTTTTCAAGAGTGGGATGCCAGACTATTTATTAATCTCAACATAAAAAATTAAGTATGCCGGTAGACAATATTCCATTGAAATGTTGCAAACAATTATTTACACAAATATACTGTAATGTTATTAAAACAGCATGCTATTAATATAAATTCTATTAAAACTACAAAATTCAAATTAGAAGTTAAACTCATAAGAAATGAACGGACATCTAATTTTCTTTTCTTATTGCCTCAAATTTTCTGATATTTGCTTGCAGAGTCTTTTTCGAAAGAGTGCTGCACAGTACCCAATCAAATTAACTAATGAAAGCATAACAATTACAGATCACTTTAAGTTGCATAAATATCTGATACAGCACTTGATTAAGCCAAAAGGTAGCAACACAGTCTAGCTCCAATGTGTTTAAATGCACATGAAAAGTTTAATTTAGAAACACATAGCATGACAGTAAACAGAGGGAAAACAAACTGAAGTGCATCTGCCCTGCTCCCATCAACTCAGCTCCCCTGCAGTTCTGCCCTCTAGCCCCTCCCATGTGCCCCCCTCCCCCCCCCCAGTTTTTCCCAGCCCCACCTCTGCTCCTACTGGATTCTTCACCCCCCTCTCCCAGAGTGGGGGAGGGATGCAGCAGGATCCCCCCTCCCCTCTTCCAGGCAGAGGGCAGCTCCAGGGGTTCTCTTCACCAGCCTCTCCCTTCTTAAGATAGTTATTACAGGGAGGGAAGGGAGAGGAGCAGAGGAACCATTTCTGCTCACATAAGTGGAGGGGGTGAGGGGAAGGAGAGGGAGTGAAGGGCATGGACCTGCTCTGAGCTGTAGGGCTCTTTGTGCCCCCTCCCTTCCTGTGAGAATACGCTAGACTCCTCAGTGAAGGAGAAAAGAACTCTGCTGTTTCCAGAGCGGTCTGGTTGGCTGCTGCTTCCCAGAAGGCATGAAGGAACAGCAGATGCCCGGGCAAATGGAAGACCATTGTGGCCCAGATCTGTCTCTCAAGCTGCCAACTGAAAAAACACTGTAAGTGATATATTTTGGAGACCCCTTATAATCCAAGGTCCTGAGCTGCATCCCCTAAAGCCCCTGCGTTAATCCAGCCCTGAGTACATTACAATGTTTCACTGCAGAGAACTTTGCCATTTTTCCACTGCAGCTATCAAAAAAATCTGTTATGAATGGGTATATGGTAAATGCCTGCTCAGCTTGTAATAAACTACATATGACCTCTTCCAATCCCTACTTTGAGCATTTATTCTAGAAACCATGAGTAGGAAGAATGTTTCAGGCTTATGAAAAAGGATATATTACATATACAAGCAATTAGATAGTACATTTCTCCCTTAAAATACAGAACTGTAATGAAGCATAAGTGCAGTAGAGAAAAAGAATAAATGACTTTTAGAATTATAAGACACAGCATATGCAAGTCTTTGAGTTTGCCTACATGTGGGGTGGGGTGGGGTGGGGTAGGGGAGGGTAAACCTCATTGATGCCATTATTTAACCTGCAGTACATAAATCACACTAATAGCATGCATACAGGATGGCTGTGCATTTTTTAAATTTGCATCATTGTGCACACTAAGCATATGGAGTTCTTGGAGGATATTCTATGGTCCTTTGTTTTGCTGCTAAGAAGTATGCATTCTGGGATTTTTCTCGCTGCATTGTGGGATGCATAGCAGAAACCAGGAGGGTTCAAATTCTTAAAAGAAAAAAAAAGAAACCTAGGTTTCTGCTTTCTCTGCCCAGTGCTTCTTTTCTGGATGGGTGAGCCCCATTTTTGTATTTCTGTTGGCCGGCGTGGGCCCAACAATGCGCCGTACTGCACCACTGTGCTGGCAACTGTGAATATACAGAGGCAGGCTGGGCTGCATTTCAGCAATTAAAGCTGGATGAATTTGGACTTCGCCTGCTGCACCACCCAGCAGATGATGTGGCAACATCAGCTGTCCAGTAGCACCAGCAGCTTCAGTGGCAGCAGTGGGGTGAGGATGATGAAGAGGATGACACAGAGCAGCTGATTTTAGAGGAGTCGTTCCTGAAGCAACTTCACACCCTGCAGTGCCATTTCATGGCATGCCGACCAGCACGGATTGGTCGGAAAGGAGAGGATACTAACCCTGTGAGGTATCTGGAATTCTTCGAGATTGTGTCCCTGTACATTTTGTACATCCCATAAACCAGCGGCCTCCAGTCCCAAGAGCCATGGGGGAACTATGATTGCAGTTAAAGAACGTTCAGATTGGGGTGAAGCATCTGACCTGCATCCTGAGACACAGTTGAGGTTTGATCGGAAGTTGCCATGGAGGATGAGGGGTGAGTTTCATGAGGGAAGGAAACTAAACTTGTCTTATTTTTAGGGGCGGGCTTCTTGGAGTCCTTATTTTTAGGGACGGGCTCTGGTTTGCTGCATCCACCACCAAGGTCCCGGGTTGGGAGTAGGAGAAGAGGTCCTTATGCCCCTTTTGTGGGATGAAGTAATGCTTCTCCACACCCCGGCTGTAGGTGGTATAGAGGCTGGGGTCTGTCAGAGCACCTTTGTGGTGTTTTGTACAGTTTTTATGAGGCAGTGCCACCTTGGAGGGATCCTCTGGGGCGAATGTGTTGACCATTGGGTCCGAGTCCTCCACAACTTCCTCAGTTTGCATATTGAGGTCCTGGCGTATCCTCCTAAGGAGGTTCTGGTGGGCTTTCATGTCCATTGCTGGGAGGGACATTGTAGTGCCCACTTCTGTCTTACATGGCAAGGAAGAAAATGAGGCTGGAGGTGGGACAGCCCCTCCAGTTCCCTGTGATGTGTTCAGAGACATCCACTGCCGCTGCGACTAGTGTTGCGGGAGCCACAGGTGTTGGCAGCTCTGACAACGCACCCAATCCGGGAGGCCTGGGGTCTGCACCCCATGGTTTTCGGGAGCCCTGAAAGGGGGTTGAGGGAGGGAGAGAGCAGTATGGGCAACAAAAACTACTGATGCTGCCTTGGAACTATGCCCTTGGGCCTGGTGATAGGCCCAAGGTGTCCAAAAGGGCCATTGTACTGGGCCCTGCCACTGGGGTGGCGAGTACACCATTGGTACCAAGGGATCCTCCACGCTACAGTGCTGAGACCGGAGCCGGGATCTTGAGCGGTACCAGCTGTGTCGGGACACGAACAACTCCGCCTCTGACTCAGAGGAATAGTCTGAGCCCGACCAGGGTGGGGCAGACCCTGACCTGACATCGAGGCGATGGGTAACAGCACTGCATCATGCTGGGCTTGCCACAGTGCCGGATAGGTGGTGCCACAGATGGTGCCGCTGTCAGTGCCCAAAGGGTGCAGCAGATGTACCGGGTATCAGCGCTCCAGGAAGGAGAGCTACTCTAACAGGGAAGGAAAAGCTATCTACTCTTGGAAGAGAGTCTAAACCTTGCTCAAAAAAAAAATTTAAAAAAAAATCAGAATTTGTGATATTAGTGCATAATACCTGTCAATGTCTTCTATCTTCTGCATATTAAAAAGCAGTGAGAACTATCTTGTCCATATGCTCCAGGATGAGCTGGGGCTTCCGCTGTCTGCACCTGAACCAGTGAATGAGTGGTGGGGGACTGTGCCGTCATGGCAATCAAATCCCACGCGGCCTCAAAAGTGACTGGTGTGGAGGGAAGGTCAAGGTCCTCTTCCAACACCTCCCAGACTAGGGAGTCCACCAACACTGGACTCAACGGACCTCCCCTCAAGGCTGGAGTCAACAGTGACGGGACCAATGGACCAGCCTTCTGGTGTCCCGGTCTGGGACGCACCACACTGATGTCCTGTTTGCTCTTCTTGGTGTGGGAATGACCCCCTCTGCCTTTTTCTTCTTATGCTGCACCGGGGATTGTGATCTGTGTCGCACCAATGAGCCGGCCTTCCACAGTGGGGAGCGGTGCCGACGCTCCTTATGCGAGTCCTTCCTCAGTGCCGAGGTGTCCCGCACTGAGGCCGGTGAGCTGTGCAACGAAGCTGCTGGTGCTGCCTCTTGTGCTGGTTGAGGCCAGAGAGCAGACTCCATTAAAAGGAGATTCAGCCGATATCCTTTCTCCCTGCAAATGTCCCTCTCCCAGGCACTTCAGACAAGTGGCGTGCAGATCCCCTCTGGGCAGAGGCTTACCACACCTATCACACAGCTTGAACCCCTGGGGCCGCAGCAGGTCTTTGACAGTACTCTTAACCTCTCTTGGGAAGCCCAACAGCTGCAGCGAAGACACTCTCCTCCTGAGCACTGCAGTGAATATAGATCATGCTGCAGTATATGCAGCATCCAACGAAGCCTGGAACAATATCTTTGCCAGGAGCTGACCCTGTCTACAATAGCCTTAAACTGATCACGATATTCCTCTGGCAGGTGCTCAATAAAGGAATTAAGTTCGTTGTAATTTAAATAATCATATTTGACCATGAGCGCCTTATAATTTGCTATTTTGAACTGAAGTGTGGCTGAAGCATAGCATTTGGGACCAAAAAGATCAAGCCTCCTGTCATCCTTTCTGTAAAGGGTGGACTTTGAGCTATGCTATCTACCTTGTTCACTAAAAGCCTTCACTACCAGGGAATTTGGAGCTAGATGAGAAAATAAAAACTCTGATTGCCTGGCAGGGACATAATACCTTTTATCTGCCCTCTTGCAAGTAGGTGGTATGGCAGCTAGGGTTTGCTAAACTGTCTTAGCAGCCTTTATTGACCAGAATGATCATAATTCAGAGATGTGTAGGTATGCAAAATAACTAGAAGTTTATGACAGGACTCCTGAACCTCCTCTAAGGGAGTCAGAAGCATTTCAGCAATTCACTTAATCAGTTCTTGAAAGTGCCTAACGTCATCTGCCTTAGAGGGTGGTGGAAGCATGACAGGTTCATCAGGCAACGAGGAGGAAATATTAGTAAGAGGTGTCACCTCCTTAACCACTCTTATTTCTTGCTCCTCAAAGGTTTCCTCCTCTGTCATAAATGGTGGTAGAGGAGGTGGAGGAAGAATGGTCCCTTTTCTGTTCCCTCTAGCGGTGCAAAGATCTTGCTGCAAATTGTTGATGACAGAACCCCCACAGGTCCCACCAGAACCACTAAGGGGGCTCAAATAGCATAGAATCATAGAATATCAGGGTTGGAAGGGACCCCAGAAGGTCATCTAGTCCAACCCCCTGCTCGAAGCAGGACCAATTCCCAGTTAAATCATCCCAGCCAGGGCTTTGTCAAGCCTGACCTTAAAAACCTCTAAGGAAGGAGATTCTACCACCTACCTAGGTAACGCATTACAGTGTTTCACTACCCTCCTAGGGAAAAAGTTTTTCCTAATATCCAATCTAAACCTCCCCCACTGCAACTTGAGACCATTACTCCTCGTTCTGTCATCTGCTACCATTGAGAACAGTCTAGAGCCATCCTCTTTGGAACCCCCTTTCAGGTAGTTGAAAGCAGCTATCAAATCCCCCCTCATTCTTCTCTTCTGCAGACTAAACAATCCCAGCTCCCTCAGCTTCTCCTCATAACTCATGTGTTCTAGACCTCTAATCATTTTTGTTGCCCTTCGCTGGACTCTCTCCAATTTATCCACATCCTTCTTGTAGTGTGGGGCCCAAAACTGGACACAGTACTCCAGATGAGGCCTCACCAATGTCGAATAGAGGGGAACGATCCCGTCCCTCGATCTGCTCGCTATGCCCCTACTTATACATCCCAAAATGCCATTGGCCTTCTTGGCAACAAGGGCACACTGCTGACTCATATCCAGCTTCTCATCCACTGTCACCCCTAGGTCCTTTTCCGCAGAACTGCTGCCTAGCCATTCGGTCCCTAGTCTGTAGCGGTGCATTGGATTCTTCCATCCTAAGTGCAGGACCCTGCACTTATCCTTATTGAACCTCATCAGATTTCTTTTGGCCCAATCCTCCAATTTGTCTAGGTCCTTCTGTATCCTATCCCTCCCCTCCAGCGTATCTACCACTCCTCCCAGTTTAGTATCATCCGCAAATTTGCTGAGAGTGCAATCCACACCATCCTCCAGATCATTTATGAAGATATTGAACAAAACCGGCCCCAGGACCGACCCCTGGGGCACTCCACTTGACACCGGCTGCCAACTAGACATGGAGCCATTGATCACTACCCGTTGAGCCCGACAATCTAGCCAGCTTTCTACCCACCTTATAGTGCATTCATCCAGCCCATACTTCCTTAACTTGCTGACAAGAATACTGTGGGAGACCGTGTCAAAAGCTTTGCTAAAGTCAAGAAACAATACATCCACTGCTTTCCCTTCAGCCACAGAACCAGTAATCTCACCATAAAAGGCGATTAGATTAGTCAGGCATGACCTTCCCTTGGTGAATCCATGCTGGCTGTTCCTGATCACTTTCCTCTCATGCAAGTGCTTCAGAATTGATTCTTTGAGGACCTGCTCCATGATTTTTCCAGGGACTGAGGTGAGGCTGACTGGCCTGTAGTTCCCAGGATCCTCCTCCTTCCCTTTTTTAAAGATTGGCACTACATTAGCCTTTTTCCAGTCATCCAGGACTTCCCCCGTTCGCCACGAGTTTTCAAAGATAATGGCCAATGGCTCTGCAATCACAGCCGCCAATTCCTTCAGCACTCTCGGATGCAACTCGTCCGGCCCCATGGACTTGTGCACGTCCAGCTTTTCTAAATAGTCCCTAACCACCTCTATCTCCACAGAGGGCTGGCCATCTCTTCCCCATTTTGTGATGCCCAGCGCAGCAGTCTGGGAGCTGACCTTGTTAGTGAAAACAGAGGCAAAAAAAGCATTGAGTACATTAGCTTTTTCCACATCCTCTGTCACTAGGTTGCCTCCCTCATTCAGTAAGGGGCCCACACTTTCCTTGGCTTTCTTCTTGTTGCCAACATACCTGAAGAAACCCTTCTTGTTACTCTTGACATCTCTTGCTAGCTGCAGCTCCAGGTGCGATTTGGCCCTCCTGATATCATTCCTACATGCCCGAGCAATATTTTTATACTCTTCCCTGGTCATATGTCCAACCTTCCACTTCTTGTATATGTTTAAGATCCGCTAGGATTTCACCATTAAGCCAAGCTGGTCGCCTGCCATATTTACTATTCTTTCGACTCATTGGGATGGTTTGTCCCTGTAACCTCAACAGGGATTCCTTGAAATACAGCCAGCTCTCCTGGACTCCTTTCCCCTTCAAGTTAGTCCCGCAGGGGATCCTGGCCATCCGTTCCCTGAGGGAGTCGAAGTCTGCTTTCCTGAAGTCCAGAGTCCGTATCCTGCTGCTTACCTTTCTTCCCTGTGTCAGGATCCTGAACTCAACCAACTCATGGTCACTGCCTCCCAGATTCCCATCCACTTTTGCTTCCCCCACTAATTCTACCCGGTTTGTGAGCAGCAGGTCAAGAAAAGCGCCCTCCCCAGTTGGCTCCTCTAGCACTTGCGCCAGGAAATTGTCCCCTACGCTTTCCAAAAACTTCCTGGATTGTCTATGCACCGCTGTATTGCTCTCCCAGCAGATATCAGGAAAATTAAAGTCACCCATGAGAATTGGGGCATGCGATCTCGTAGCTTCCGTGAGCTGCCGGAAGAAAGCCTCATCTACCTCATCCCCCTGGTCCGGTGGTCTATAGCAGACTCCTACCACTACATCACTCTTGTTGCACACACTTCTAAACTTAATCCAGAGACACTCAGGTTTTTCTACAGTTTCGTACCGGAGCTCTGAGCAGTCATACTGCTCCCTTACATACAGTGCTACTCCCCCACCTTTTCTGCCCTGCCTGTCCTTCCTGAACAGTTTATAACCATCCATGACAGTACTCCAGTCATGTGAGTTATCCCACCAAGTCTCTGTTATTCCAATCACGTCATAGTTCTTTGACATTACCAGGACCTCCAGTTCTCCCTGCTTGTTTCCAAGGCTTTGTGCATTTGTATATAAGCACTTGAGATAACCTGTTGATCGCCCCTCATTCCCAGTATGAGGCAGGAGCCCTCCCCTCACAGACATTCCTGCCTGTGCTTCCTCCCGGTATCCCGCTTTCCCACTTACCTCAGGGCTTTGGTCTCCTTCCCCCAGTGAACCTAGTTTAAAGCCCTCCTCACTAGGTTAGCCAGCCTGCTGGCAAAGATGCTCTTCCCTCTCTTCGTAAGATGGAGCCCGTCTCTGCCCAGCACTCCTCCTTCATGGAACACCATCCCATGGTCAAAGAATCCAAAGCCTTCTCTCCGACACCACCTGTGTAGCCATTCGTTGACTTCCACGATTCGACGGTCCCTACCCAGGCCTTTTCCTTCCACAGGGAGGATGGACGAGAACACCATTTGCGCCTCCAACTCCTTTATCCTTCTTCCCAGAGCCACGTAGTCCGCAGTGATCCGCTCAAGGTCATTCCTGGCAGTATCATTGGTGCCCACGTGGAGAAGCAGGAAGGGGTAGCGATCCGAGGACTTGATGAGTCTTGGCAGTCTCTCCGTCACATCGCGAATCTTAGCCCCTGGCAAGCAGCAGACTTCTCGGTTTTCCCGGTCAGGGCGGCAGATAGATGACTCAGTCCCCCGGAGGAGAGAGTCCCCGACCACCACCACCCGCCTTCTCCTCTTGGGAGTGGTGGTCATGGAACCCCCAACCTCAGGACATCGCATCTCATGCCTTCCAACCAGCGGAGTCTCCTTCTGCTTTCTCGCCCCAGACATATCATCTGGTCCACTCTCCGCAATGGTACCTGTGGAGAGAACATAGGTGGCATAGCATAGGTGGAAGCATCCATCTGTGTTCCTGCCAGGGGGTGTCATTTGAAATCTATCCTCCTGTAACACGTAAGTGTAGGAAGGAGAGCACTGTGTCCTAGAATAGACAAGGGAACCCTGCACATACTCCAAAGGGTGTGGCGGGGCTAGCTGTTCAGCTTGCAAAGTAGACACAGGCAAGTATGTTACTCTAGGTGATAGAGAGGTTGGTGATCAAGAGACTCCTGTCACTGACAAACCCCCAGCACTCATTAACAGAGGAAACTTCGGCTTTGAAGATACTATCAGGTCCTATGGGTACCTAAATTCTTGCGATATCCATAGTATCAAAGAGTTGAGGGAGAACCTGTGGAAGATGGCTTCAGTATTGGTGCACTTGGTACTGAGTGCTTGGCATGTGAGTAAGTTGGTTCGATTCAACCTGTAGCATAAGTAGCTAAGCAGTCTTTGGTACCACTGATTTTCATATTATCGGTACCAAGTGCTGCTCAGGGACTGGCTCAGAACTCTTAACAGTCTCTCTGTTGGTGTGGGTACAGGTACCCAAACTCATTACCGAGTCTGTCCAAATAATGGACTCTGCTCCACCCTTGCAGTGCCGGCATCACTTGGAACTTGTATGGAACTCCTCTTGGGACCTGAGGTCTCCGTCCCTTCTTGTGCGTCGGTGAATGAGATTTCTTATAGATTTACTCCTTACCTCCTCCTAGCTAGAGGCAGATGTGGATGAAGACTTCAGTACCATAGATGTACTTTGTGCCGTGGTACTGCCTACATCTCTAGCGGTCTCCAGCAACCAAGACCTTGATGTGGATGGGCTGCTAGCAGTACTGGGAGGTCTATGTAGAGAGGAGTCCTCCACCACGGGATCAGAAGCTGGTCCTAAAGCAGGCTCCATCATTAGGCGTTTAACTTGATCTCCCTCTTTTTCTGGGATCTACCATTGAAGGAAGTGCAGATCTTGCACTTACTGAGGATATGAGTAAAAAGAAAAGGAGTATTTGTGGCACCTTAGAGACTAACCAATTTATTTGAGCATAAGCTTTCATGAGCTACAGCTCACTTCATCGGATGCAGCTCACGAAAGCTTATGCTCAAATAAATTGGTTAGTCTCTAAGGTGCCACAAGTACTCCTTTTCTTTTTGCGAATACAGACTAACACGGCTGTTACTCTGAAACCTGAGGATATGAGTATCACCCAAACAGTAGAGGAACTGGGAATGCCCATCACTGACCTGCATAGCCTCATGGCAGGCGAGACACCTCTTGAAGACCAGCATTCCAGAATAAAATAATGAAAAAACTTCTATAAGGGGAAGCTCTTAAATTATCTCTATGTGTATATATATTTGTTAAAGGAAAAAAAAATACAAAAGGAACAACTATTCCAACAACTGCAAACGCTACAAGGTAACTATATGCTAACTAATTTTTGAAGTATTAGAGAAAACAGGTACACAGAGGATCCATCTCAGGCTGAAGCCAGTTGAGAAGGAAATGAGGACAGTTTTCCTGTGCTGCTCCATATTACGTCAACAAGGGACACAAGGATGTGTGGGGCGCACGTTTGGGCCGAATAGGCACCGCTACCAAAAATCTCAGATCAAAGGTGCAAGCACACTACTTGAAGAATAGTTCATAACTGTGTCTTAAAAGCAACCAATGTCAAGAGAAATGTTTCATTCTCCCTTAAGATGCTAGTGTGTATTTATTCATTCTCTATGCAGCTGGGCTGGAAAGACTGGTCTTTCCTACATAAAGCTTTGATGCCATCTGCTAGAACAATATGGTTCATACTCCTACACTTTAAGATGCCTTTCTCTTCTGCCTCTGCATGTATAAAGTCACAATAGCAAAAAACAAACAATTATTATTTGTAGCATTTAAGGCCAAGAGTCAACAACTGATAAATATTGTTTTCCATTTTTATGTCATGTGTATAAAAGCCACTTATCTGCCACTTGGAAAAGCATTAGCCATTTTTTCTGCTGAGTGTCTTTAGTATACTACCTTTCAAATAAGCAGTTAGCCTCAGATATTACTTTCCTTTGCTCACTAAGTGATAAAATTTACCCCAGGGTTCATCTGAAATGATCTCCTTTGAATGAATGCAGAAAGTACTAACTTAGTTAACCATATGTCTGCTTCTTAGCACAGGGAAAGGTTAAGAGGGAACCAGAAAGGTGCCTTTCAGAGGTGCCTCTGACTACTTCCTCCTGAGAAATCCTCTCTTTTAGCACAGACATCCCAAAGCCAGTGGAGGCTGGCTAGGCTTCTCTCATTAGGAGCAGCAACACGAGGGTCCTGGGAACAACTGGCTTTTGTTCAGGCCACTTTTTCAAGGGTAAAAGCCACATGGAGACAGCTGTGTGCCCCAAAGGCCTGGACAATCTGTATTCCAGAGACACTTTCAGAGAAGCATGTAGAGAAATGGGCAGGTAGGCAATGACTGATCTGAAGTGGGGAGCCATTGGTACCAGCCTAGCTTGAAACTGCTGCTGCTTTGAAGGGGAGCCAGGTGCTGCCAACCAGAAATGGAAGAAAAAGTGAGGCAGGAGAGAACACAAAGGGCCTGTAGGTTCAGGAAAGCAAAGCAGGAAGGCATGAGAGAGAGAAAGCATGAAATGACTGCTTTGTGTAGATGTAGAAAGTCTACCAGGGATAACAACAGACAGGGTCTTAAAAGGGCCAGATTCAACCACCAAAAGAAAGATTTGTTTAAGAATGCCTCCACAAATGGAATTAGCTTGACGCAATTCCACAGGATTACCAAATGGACATTTGCCTGTAATACATGCTCCACAGAACAGTATTTATCAGCAATTGTATGGCTCCAATACTATTATGAAAAAAAACAAAAGAAAACTTGATACACATACTGGTACATACAAAAATGCACTGGAAAAGTAACTGTTGCATATTCTCAAGAGCTACAGTGATTTAGCCAAAGAGCCATTGAAAGTCAACAGCAGCTGGGTGCTCAACTGCCATTTGTGCCTTAGTTCCATATCTTGCTTCCACTTCTCCTCCCCTAAAAGAAAAATCCCAGAAACTGCTTTAAGGACTACCTAAAAATTAATAAAAATCTCAACTTTAAACAGTTTTGTTAAGTTTGGCAAAAATGGTATTTGCTGATTTTTATGTCAGACACTGCATGAAACAAGTGATTTTTAATTTTAAAAAGCTTAAAGGTATCTGGATAAGCAATTTGTGAACCAATTTTCAGTCTGGTGGGATCTGGAACAATTGAAATATTGATTGTTGAAAAAAATGTTTACCAAGGCAAAGATTAGCAGTTAACCATATACATGCTACCAGTTATACACATTTATCAAGAGTATCTAGTGACAATGAGAGCTACTCTAACAGGGAAGGAAAAGCTATCTACTCTTGGAAGAGAGTCTAAACCTTTCTTTAAAAAAATCAGAATTAGTGATAATTACTGCATAATACCTGTCAATGTCTTCTATCTTCTGCATATTAAACAGCAGTGAGGGAACTATCTTGTCCATATGCTGAGGTTCCCATATGGTTGCTCTGAGCTCATCATTCACTGTTTTACGTACTACTCCCTGAATGCCTCTGATTCCAGCAATCCGGATCCTAGGAGAGAAAAGAAATTTCAAAAGATGGAAACGTAGCATAAGACTTAATGATTTATCTAGTTATTAGGCAGTGTGGTTATGCAGTTTGGATTTCATTTAAGCTCTAAAATGGAATTAAATTGGAAATATGGTTAAAACTGTATGGACATACCTATTTCCTTTAAATGGACACAAGGCTCCTACTTGTGGCACCTTAGAGACTAACCAATTTATTTGAGCATAAGCTTTCGTGAGCTACAGCTCACTTCATCGGATGCATACTGTGGAAAGTGTAGACTTTGGTTAGTCTCTAAGGTGCCACAAGTACTCCTTTTCTTTTTGTGAATGAACGGCCGTTACTCTAAAAAGCTCCTACTGACATTGATGGAAGCAATGCATGCACACATGAGGACAATATATGGCCTTTAAAAGTTATACTGAAATGGATCTTCAGGCACACTTGCAAATATATAAAATTGTTCAACTGTACAGACTGCCTCTTAAAGCACCAAGTGCATGGCTTACAAAAAAGAAGGAGCTAATCTTTCAAGATTTTTGCAGGTTGAGATCTACAAGAATGATTAGAAATGACAGAAGTAAGCCAGAAAAGGGAAGACAGCCTAAACTGCTAGAATAGTTGCATGTATCTTGATCAATGAATAAAAGTTAAACATGAAATACAAAAGGGCACTTCAATCTGTATTTATAAACCAAATACACCAAAAATGCTGACTGCAAAAAAATACAAACTGATATGTTCTGACCTCTACTGAGAACTTAGTCCTATTAATTACAGCCATTTATACAGTATCCATAAGAGTGATGTAAAAACAATAACCATGTAACCGATTAAAATTCTATCGGTTACACAGTTAAACATTTAACCGGGGAACTATTTATGCGGGGGGTGCTGCAGCGCCCCCACGTTTCAGGCGGGGCTCTGCTGCCAGCCCCGCACTCAGGGATTCTGGCACAAAATGCCTGGCACAGGCGGCTGCCAGCTGGGACCCCGGGTGGAATTTAATCATTAACAGAAAACGATAAGCATCAGGCTTATTGGTTAACCGGTTACATTTTTACATTCCTAATCCATAAGTATAAATACAGGTGTAGTTCAGAAGAAACTATGTAAAAAAACAACCTTATACAGAAAAGGTTCGTATCTGTGGTGTTGAATTGATAAATATTAAATATGGTTGAGGTGGCAATGGCTTTTCTTTTTTTTTACACATATATTTCGAGACAAGACACACCTAGTTATAAGAGGTCAGAAGATTTAGCATAATAGGACTTTTTAAAATAAAGATTTTATCACTCCTTTAAAGCAATTTTAAATCTTAATTTCAGCACAAAGGAATACTGTCACTGGCCTTGATTCTTACTTCTCTAAGCTGTCAGTCACATTACAGTTGCTAAACTAAACTAAAATATTCCAAGCTTTACTTCATAAATGTCACATTATTCACTAGGAACACAGTTACAGGAAAATAAGGGGGCTACGATTCTGAATAATCTATTGTAGGTCTAATTAGGATTCGGTACCAGAAACTAAACCTGTTTCTAGGAGTTATAGGTTAACATAAGAGGTAGAGGCCGCATGTGCAAGTGATTGGGATGCATTTCAAATAACTAGAGAAATGCACGTTTATTACTTTAGAAGTATAGCGCAGTCTTGTAATTCCAATTTTAAGAAGTCTAGGAATTACAGTTAAAGTGCACTGCATTTTAATATTCCATCATAGCAAGAGTTTCAGTCACATAGTGTCATCTATAACATTAACATTTTTGAAGGGAGATGTTTATTATTCTTTACAGGAAAGTAGCATGACTTAAATAAAGAATGCTCCTTTAATTCTCAGTTATACATCTTTGGTGTTCAATCAAGTTTTGCTCATGTAGTGGTTGTACCAATAATCACCCCTATCAAAGGGTACTTTTAAATTTTACATAGTGAAGACTTGTTCATCTAGAGTGACTTCACTGTCCATCCCAATGGTAAATTTCGTGTTAACTCCTATGATTATCTCTCTCTTTTTTTTTTTTTTTTTTTTTTTTATGAAGGAGACGATGAGAACCAAGCTTAAGATTTCTGTACAGACAGGTTTTTTCAATCTTACCCTAAGCCCTGGTCTACACTAGAACTTTAGGTCAAATTTAGCAGCATTAAATCGATGTAAACCTGCACCCGTCCACACGATGAAGCCCTTTATTTCGACTTAAAGGGCTCTTAAAATCGATTTCCTTACTCCACCCCGACAAGTGGATTAGCGCTTAAATCGGCCTTGCCGGCTTGAATTTGGGGTACTGTGGACACAATTCGATGGTATTGGCCTCCGGGAGCTATCCCAGAGTGCTCCATTGTGACCGCTCTGGACAGCACTCTCAACTCAGATGCACTGGCCAGGTAGACAGGAAAAGAACCGTGAACTTTTGAATCTCATTTCCTGTTTGGCCAGCGTGGCAAGCTGCAGGTGACCATGCAGAGCTCATCAGCAGAGGTGACCATGATGGAGTCCCAGAATCGCAAAAGAGCTCCAGCATGGACCGAACGGGAGGCACGGGATCTGATCGCTGTATGGGGAGAGGAATCCGTGCTATCAGAACTCCGTTCCAGTTTTCGAAATGCCAAAACCTTTGTCAAAATCTCCCAGGGCATGAAGGACAGAGGCCATAACAGGGACCCGAAGCAGTGCCGCGTGAAACTGAAGGAGCTGAGGCAAGCCTACCAGAAAACCAGAGAGGCGAACGGCCGCTCCAGGTCAGAGCCCCAAACATGCCGCTTCTATGATGAGCTGCATGCCATTTTAGGGGGTTCAGCCACCACTACCCCAGCCGTGTTGTTTGACTCCTTCAATGGAGATGGAGGCAATACGGAAGTAGGTTTTGGGGACGAAGAAGAAGAAAATGATGATGAGGTTGTAGATAGCTCAAAGCAAGCAAGCGGAGAAACCGGTTTTCCCGACAGCCAGGAACTGTTTCTCACCCTGGACCTGGAGCCAGTACCCCCCGAACCCACCCAAGGCTGCCTCCTGGACCCAGCAGGTGAAGAAGGGACCTCCAGTGAGAGTGTACCTTTTAAAATACTATACATGGTTTAAAAGTAAGCATGTGAAAGGATTACTTTGCCCTGGCATTCGCCATGTACTCCCAAAGCCTTTGCAAAAGGTTTCTGGGGAGGGCAGCCTAATTGCGTCCTTCATGGTAGGACACTTTACCACTCCAGGCCAGTAACACGTACTCGGGAAACATTGTACAACAAAGCATTGCAGTGTATGTTTGCTGGCGTTCAAACAACATCTGTTCTTTATCTCTCTGTGTTATCCTCAGGAGAGAGATATAATTCATGGTCACCTGGTTGAAATAGAGTGCTTTTCTTCAGGGGATACTCAGAGGAGCCCATTCCTGCTGGGCTGTTTGCCTGTGGCTAAACAGAAATGTTCCCCGCTATTAGCCACAGGGAGGGGGGGCGGGTTGAGGGGGTAGCCACGCAGTGGGGGGAGGCAAAATGCGACCTTGTAACGAAAGCACATGTGCTATGTATGTAATGTTAGCAGCAAGGTTTACCCTGAAAGAGTGTAGCCACTGTTTTATAAAATGTGTCTTTTTAAATACCACTGTCCCTTTTTTTTTCTCCACCAGCTGCATGCGTTTCAATGATCACAGGATCTTCTCCTTCCCAGAGGCTAGTGAAGCTTAGAAAGAAAAAAAAACACACTCGAGATGAAATGTTCTCCGAGCTCATGCTGTCCTCCCACACTGACAGAGCACAGACGAATGCGTGGAGGCAAATAATGTCAGAGTGCAGAAAAGCACAAAATGACCGGGAGGAGAGGTGGCGGGATGAAGAGAGGGCTGAAGCTCAAATGTGGTGGCAGCGTGATGAGAGGAGGCAGGATTCAATGCTGAGGCTGCTGGAGGACCAAACCAGTATGCTCCAGTGTATGGTTGAGCTGTAGCAAAGGCAGCTGGAGCACAGACTGCCACTACAGGCCCTGTGTAACCAACCGCCCTCCTCCCCAAGTTCCATAGCCTCCACACCCAGACGCCCAAGAACGCGGTGGGGGGGCCACCGGCCAACCAGCCACTCCGCCACAGAGGATTGCCCAAAAAAAAAAGGAGGCTAGCATTCAATAAATTTTAAAGTGCTGTGTAGCATTTTCCTTCCCTCCTCCACCATCCCTCCTGAGCTACTTTGGTAGTTATCCCCCTATTTGTGTGATGAATGAATAAAGAATGCATGAATGTGAAGCAACAATGACTTTATTGCCTCTGCAAGCGGTGATTGAAGGGAGGAGGGGAGGGTGGTTAGCTTACAGGGAAGTAGAGTGAACCAAGGGGCGGGGGGTTTCATCAAGGAGAAACAAACAGAACTTTCACACCGTAGCCTGGCCAGTCATGAAACTGGTTTTCAAAGCTTCTCTGATGCGTACCGCGCCCTCCTGTGCTCTTCTAACCGCCCTGGTGTCTGGCTGCGCGTAACCAGCAGCCAGGCGATTTGCCTCAACCTCCCACCCCGCCATAAACGTCTCCCCCTTACTCTCACAGATATTGTGGAGCACACAGCAAGCAGTAATAACAGTGGGAATATTGGTTTCGCTGAGGTCTAAGCGAGTCAGTAAACTGCGCCAGCGCGCCTTTAAACGTCCAAATGCACATTCTACCACCATTCTGCACTTGCTCAGCCTGTAGTTGAACAGCTCCTGACTACTGGCCAGGCTGCCTGTGTACGGCTTCATGAGCCATGGCATTAATGGGTAGGCTGGGTCCCCAAGGATACATATAGGCATTTCAACATCCCCAACAGTTATTTTCTGGTCTGGAAATAAAGTCCCTTCCTGCAGCTTTTGAAACAGACCAGAGTTCCTGAAGATGCGAGCGTCATGCACCTTTCCCGGCCATCCCACGTTGATGTTGGTGAAACGTCCCTTGTGATCCACCAGAGCTTGCAGCACTATTGAAAAGTACCCCTTGTGGTTTATGTACTCGGCGGCTTGGTGCTCCGGCGCCAAGATAGGGATATGGGATCCGTCTATGGCCCCACCACAGTTAGGGAATCCCATTGCAGCAAAGCCATCCACTATGACCTGCACATTTCCCATGGTCACTACCCTTGATATCAGCAGATCTTTGATTGCGTTGGCTACTTGCATCACAGCAGCCCCAACAGTAGATTTGCCCACTCCAAATTGATTCCCAACTGACCGGTAGCTGTCTGGTGTTGCAAACTTCCACAGGGCTATCGCCACTCGCTTCTCAACTGTGAGGGCTGCTCTCATCTTAGTATTCATGCGCCTCAGGGCAGGGAAAAGCAAGTCACAAAGTTCCATGAAAGTGCCCTTACGCATGCGAAAGTTTCGCAGCCACTGGGAATCGTCCCAGACCTGCAACACTATGTGGTCCCACCAGTCTGTGCTTGTTTCCTGAGCCCACAATCGGCGTTCCACAGCATGAACCTGCCCCATTAGCACCATGATGCATGCATTGGCAGGGCCCATGCTTTCAGAGAAATCTGTGTCCATGTCCTGATCACTCACGTGACCGCGCTGATGTCGCCCCCTCGCCCGGTATCACTTTGCCAGGTTCTGGTGCTGCATATACTGCTGTATAATGCATGTGGTGTTTAATGTGCTCCTAATTGCCAAAGTGAGCTGAGCGGCCTCCATGCTTGCCTTGGTATGGCGTCCGCACAGAAAAAAGGTGCGGAACGATCGTCTGCCGTTGCTCTGACGGAGGGAGGGGCGACTGATGACACGGCTTACAGGGTTGGCTTCAGCTAAAATCAGCAAAGGGGGTGGCTTTACATCAAGGAGTATTTCAGGCAGGACTTCACGGAGGGTTCCAATAAGAAATGGTGCACCTAAGTTATTGTTCTTATTGGAACAAGGAGGTTAGCCTGGCCTCTGATTGATACATGGCTAGATTTACCTCGCTGCACCTTCTCTGTGAGTGACTGCAGTGTGACCTAGAGGAATGAGTCCCCTAGACAGGGAAGGAGGCAAATGAGTACAAAACAAATCTGGTCTATTTCTTGTTTTGATCCACTCCATCTATCTTTTACATCTTTGGCTGGCAGCAGACAGTGCAGAAGGACTGCATGCCATCCACATCTCATGGCTGCTCAGCAGAAGATGGTGCAGTAGAACTGCTAGCCACCCTCATCTCTTGCCTGCCCGGCAGAAGATGATGCAATAGGACTGCTAGCAATCCGTATCGCCTGCCTGCTCACCATAAGACAGTTCAATAGGACTGACTGCAGGACTAAAGAGAATGACCTGGTCAAGTCACTCCAAATTTAGTCCCTGCGCCCATGTCTGCCCAGGCGCTCCCAGCCGACGTGGCCAGGAGCACCTCGGACATGACGAGGACGGCTACCAGTCGTACTGTACCGTCTGCTGCCAGAAGGCAATGGGTTGCTGCTACTGTGTAGCAATGCCGTACCGCATCTGCCAGCACCCAGAAGACATACGGTGAAGGTTACGTGAGCGGGCTCCATGCTTGCCGTGGTATGGCGTCTGCACAGGTAACTCAGGAAAAAAGGCACGAAACGATTGTCTGCCCTTGCTTTCACGGAGGGAGGGAGGGAACGGGGGCCTGACGATATGTACCCAGAACCACCCCCGACAATGTTTTAGCCCCATCAGACATTGGGATCTCAACCCAGAATTCCAATGGGCAGCGGAGACTGCGGGAACTGTGGGATAGCTATCCACAGTGCAACGCTCCGGAAGTCGACTCTAGCCTCGGTACTGTGGAAGCACTCCGCCGCGTTAATGCACTTAGAGCATTTTCTGTGGGGACACACACACTCTAATACATAAAACCGATTTCTAAAAAACAACTTCTATAAATTCGACCTTATTCCGTAGTGTAGACATACCCTAGGAATCAATTTGGAGATTGAGAATCTGAGTTATACTGTTTAATGTCCTGAAAAAATTGCTAGCTCATTTGCCAACATGAGTAGGAAACTTGTCCTGGAAAGTGGAGTTCTGCAGAATTTAAGCTTTCATTTAAAAAAAAAAAAAAATCCCAGCCTTTTGAGAAGTCACTTTCACAATGATATTGTAAACTGAATTGGATCGATTCAGAGTTACTTCAGGCTGACAGGAAACTTACACATGAAAAATGGAAATTCTTTAAGATCAAAATCCTGCCCCTGAAGGCTGGGAGGAAGGTATACTTCCCCTCTGATCACGGTGGGAGAAGAACTACTTATTCCAGCACTATGTGGGAGGAAAAAGGCCAGTGGATCTATACAGCAGCACCATAGGCCCAGCCCTCATATCCTTACTGTCACTGTTATGCAGGAAAGCCCCATGAAGCTAAGGCTTTTGTTGTGCTGAAGGAATGTTGTGTTCCATCTTCTGGCATAGTTCCTGCATAGGAGAATGTCGCAGCTTCCACTAGAAGAGATCTCGTACAACACGCCAAAAAGGGGGCTAGATTTACATCTGAATATTGTAAGCATATCAAATGTATGCTAACCTTGAAATCCTTCTGCATCTTAGTTTTGTCTCAGAAAGACTAGATATTTGGAACTACTTCATGATTTGTCAAAGTCTGCAGTCTTATGATAACTGTATTAGGATACACACTAGTTTAAAGCTAGGACCTATCCCCGTTCCTGTTGGTGTGAAGAACAAGATTGGAAATTACCAGAGAGTCGTGTTCCAAACCCATCTCTATGATCAGCATGCTTTATGACCTTGTCCAAGTTGATAAGGAAACTAAGACCAAATGCTAATCTTTACAACTCATATGGCACTTTTTACTTAGAACTCAAAGTGCTTTAAGTGTTAACTATTTTTAATGACCATGAACCACTGAAGCTTCTGGGACCCATGTTCTCCCATGAAGATGCACTGTGAGTATGCTTTCCTTAATAAAAATATATAGCTTTCAGATGAATATTTCAGTTATTTCTTACATTATAAACTCCTCTAAGCAAAGAAAGTGTCTTCTGTACTCCTCGCAGAGTAGGCCTCCACCCAGTGCTGACTAATATAAATATTTAACAACAATTTGGATTTTTACTGTTGAAGGAAAGCTGAACAATGTAATGCATGAAAGTAAGGAAAAATCAATATCGTTATAGGTTGGGATGAACCTTGCTGGTGGGTGTAACACCCACCTTGCATTCAGAATAAATGTGGAGGCCATTACACTCCCTTATGGAACCTGGCAGCTGAAACAACAGTGACCTCTCACCCCAAAACAGAGGCACACCAACACCCAAAACAAAGGAACACGTAGCTGGCTATTATTTTACGAAGGCCACGTATCTGTGAAAGAAACAGAAATACCAGAGAACCTGAGAGAAAGCACAACGAAGCCCCGGACAGCAGCACTGGTAGCACATCATCCTCTTAACAGAAACAACGCACAGGGCCCAAAATTTGGCTAACCTCTAGTGTGAAAAAGGGATAACAATATAGTCAAGTTATAAATCACATTCTATAAAAAAAGGTGTCACAAATTCTAATGGGTTTGAGTATTTTCAATAATGCGTATACATAGTTTACACAACAAATGAGAACATTTCACTAGAGGGAGCTAAAGACCAAAAAATGTAGTGTTTATGTAATACTAAAAAACAAGTCCATAGTACAATATACTTACATTTTATGAATTAAAGTGTTTTTACACTATTGACATGCTGGCCCCTAAATTACACTAATTTATATACAAAATGCCATCCTTAACCACAGCTTATACTCCCACTACACAAAGTGGACTAACAGTGATCCTGCCAAACAAAGCAGAAAGTGTTATGTTAAGCTGGCAAATCCATTCCTATATCTATTTAAGTTTTAACACAAAAAATTCATCACCATGATGTTTATACTTTAGAGAAACTGGCTAAAGGTAACTGTTTGGAAGTTCACTACTGAAAATTCAGCTAAGCTTAGACAGTTTATTTTGTACCATAATATCTTTTTGCACTATTGTAGTAGTAAAGGGTTTTGATTACTTATATAAACTAAATATTTCCTTTGTAAGTGAAGACTTGTTAGAAGGCTACTACTCAGGACTGAAAGGGAACCTGGTGCCCTAGGAAAACCACAATATTAGCCTTTCCCCTCCTCCATTACTCAAACAGCTTCATCTCCCTCTTGGAAATGCAGTGGCAGAGGTCTACCCAATTCCCTTCCAGAGAAGCAGAGGCAGAAGCATAGCGCCCTCTTCTTCCCCAACTTGGAGTAGCAGCAGGGATCCCCTTAGAAGCAGCAGGTGTATCAACATGGGTCCCCCTGGCCTCTCTCAGGAGGCAAGAGAGGCCTCAGGTACTTATCTCACCAGCAGAGATTAAACTGCTTAGGTGGGTGGGCCAGGCCCTGCCACACTCTTCTCTGCCATTCTGGTAGGGTGGTGCGACTCGACACCAGTGACTCTTGGAGTTAACCCCCCATTAAGATGCATGGAACAATTCACAATTGTTGTTTGGCAATGAGGCACTTCATTCTATTTGACTAATGTACACATTAAAACCCACTTTGGAGTCTGATTCAAAGAAAACTAAAGGATGTGGCCTATTAAAACATCAGGACTTTCATAATCAAAAACAAATGTTTGATAAATATATTAAAGATAACTTGAATTTTAAAAATACTGAAAACATGCAGAGCAGAGCTTATTACCACTTCTGTTTAAACATATTTTGTTCTAGATAGTGGCCTCAGAACTAGCTTTTTATGATTGAACAAACCTAGGAAGATACTTTGCATGTGAAACTACTTTGCACTGCAAGTCAGGTAACCCAACTACTCCAGTTTTACTTAAATTCCATCTCCTAAAACCAGTCTCAAGGTGGTTCCAAAAGGCTCACACTTCACATACATTACAGAAAAGCTCATTGCAAGATGAATGGTTACAAACAGAAAAAAATCTATTCATTTGAAAGAAGGAAGTGCCATGATCATCTGATCTTAACAGGTAAAATAAGAACTAAATAATGGCAGTAAGATATAGTTATCAAAGAATATGCTAGTCAATCTGTGCATTTTCCAAGTCACAGTATCCCCAGCTCACGATAGCATTGCTGACCCATGATGATCACCTTAAAGATGTCAGAGTGCTGCAGGGGTACACAAGTATTGACACTCCAGTCCAGTTTGAAAAGGGTTGACCCTAGGCTTCTAGCAAGATTCTCCCCTTTTCATTCCCTAAATTCACTCCTCCTGTCTAACAGCACTCAAAACCACATTTAGTATGCATCCACAATGTGATTTATTAGTAGGATGCCACTGAAATCCCCAAAATACAGGACATCCAGCTCAGCTGCATGAACTTCTAGAAAGGTGTGGATGCACCTCTGCCAGCATGACCTTGCATGCATGATCCATGTGTCGCCACACCACAGAGAGGATGCCATTTTGCAAAGCACCCTGCCCCTACCAGAGTGAACTTGCAGGCATTATGCCACATGGAAATGCCATTTTGCAGACCATGCTGCCTCACCCCCACCAGCGTAACCCCACGTGCACAGTGCCTACGAAGCCACGTTGGTTGGAGAGGAGCAATGCATTCTGCAAAATGGTGTCCTCCGTGCATCTGCAATGACATCGGACAAAACCACATTCAGTTTTATATCAGTACTAGACAGGACATCAAACTTTACCAAACAAACAAACCAAATAAACGGACTGGTTGGCTTAAAACCGGACAAATGGCCTGCCTACTTATTACCATAGGTGTGGATAATATAAATCAACTACCCCACTATTCCTTAATTATTCCCACCCCAGCCTTTATGTAACTCTCACCAATAGGAAAGATGGGGACCACAGGAACTATATGCCTATGACACTGACCCAGGCCAGATGCTTAGGTAAACAAGCCTCTATACAATATTTAATGAGGTCCTAAAGTGTGCTGGGGGCTTCACAGAAGACAAGACAGAAAGGGTCATGGAATCAGAAAAAGAAACAAAAGGGTCATTCATCATGGGTGATGTCACTGAAGAATAGAGGGGGGAGAGGGCCATAAAGCACCCATATACCACCGTCTTCTAGCAAACCCTCCCCCAGCGATTCACAATTCCCAAATCCTTCCCTCTTTCCCTTAATCCAACAATCAGCAGTCTCTCAGTTGTTCCTGCAAAGGGACCTCTTAAAAGACCCATTCTAAGTAGTGCAGGAGTCTGGATGGAGCTAACACCAAGTCATGTGGAACAGCAGTTTCTGCTTTCAGCCAGGAAAGAGAATGTTATTTTATTCTAATTGTACAAATATTAAAAAAAATAAAAAAAATTTTACTTTGCCCCATTTCATCTCCCAAGTCTCATTTTCTTGTTATCCACTACAGTAATAAGTGTACTCAGAGAAAGACTGTGGATGCAGCAATGTTGGACCATTTCCTCCAGGAACAAAGGAGGACATTACAGCTAAAGCATAGGATACAGTCAGGAGATTTGGGGTCCATTCCTGGCTCTGCCACAGAATTCCTGTATGACCATGGGTGACTCACTTAATCTCTGCCTCAGTAGCTTTGTATGAAAACAGAAGTAATATTTACCTCTTACAGAGATGTTAAGAGGTTAAATTAAAATGTCTTTAGATTCTTGTATGCAAGGTACTACAGTATGTAAAATACAAAGCGTTTTTACCATTCACTAGATTATCACTTTCAGATGGCCAAGCCTCATGAACTATATAACCCTAGTAAGACTAGTATAATATTACATATAGGATTCATAACACATACAGAGCAATGTTTATTTGGGATTTTTTTTCTTCATTGGGAATTATATTTCTATAAGCTTATTTCACAGATGGAATTGATTTCCCTTCTTGGGAATTTTATTTCAAGTATGGGACAGAGAAAGACAACATTCTGTGACACTATTCATTTGCCTTTGAGACAAAGGCAGCAGCATGCAGTGTCTGTCACATTCAGCGGCTGGGTAAACAGTGTAAGGCAATCTTTTTGCATAAGTGTTTCAGGCCCAGGTATATTTCAGTTGTATTCCTTGGAGATTTCCTGAACTGACCTTAACTTAAAATGAGGAAACTGTGGAAAAGTCTGATTCATCTCCCTCTCCCTACAATATTGATGCTCCTTTGTACTGGATATGTACTTCCATCAGATGTGTCCTTTAGCTCAACTTTGTCCAAGTTGTTGCAGTCACTTGGCTCCTACATAAGTGGCTGAAATCAATGAGACAGTTGTGTGGAGGGGAGAAGCTGAAGCATTGACAATCTTCGGCACAAGAAGCACTAATAACGGTGTCAGTGACAATGCTTTGTATGACAAAGGAGCCAAGAGGTACAGGAGTTCATCTGGAAGTGGTTGATTGCACCAAGAGATTTAACAGTCTCCAACAGAGCAGTAGGTAGAGCCATCCCTTGGTAGAATGAATCAGGGCAACCACCCCAGGCCCTTCACTTTGGGGGGGAAAGGGGGGGCCTGCATGTCGATAAAAAATGGGACTGTCCCGATATTTAGCCCTTTGCCCCGCATCCCAACTGATGTATGATCTGGACACCATTTATTCAGATATTCAGATAAGGAGGCGAGTGGGGAGGTGAGGTGGGAGACAGGTGAGCAAGCGGGGCGAGGACGGGAATGGGGAGGCAAATGGCAGTTGGGTGGGGGGGTAAGGAGGCAGGCAGGCGGCAAGGAGGAGAGTGGTGGTCGGGCAGGGTACCAGCCAGACTGCAGGGAGGCGAGCGATGGGCAGGCAGGTGAGAAGGTGAACAGGTGGACAGCAAGGAGAATGGCGAGCAGGCGGGGGGAAGCGCACACTGGATAGATAGCGAGGAGACTAGCGAGGAGACGAGCAGTTGGCAGGGGGGTGAGGAGGCAAGCAGGTGGATGGCGAGGAGGAGAGCAGCAGGTGGATTTGTCTCGGGCCCCACCGCCAACCAAGGACAGCCCTGGCAGTAGATAAGTGCTGAAGGAAGTGTAATCAACAACATACTAGTTCTTGAAGAAGTTAGGAGTCCAAGGGTATGCTTATACTTCAATCAGGAGGTCTAACTGCAGCTTGTGTAGGCATTCCTGACCGAGTTTTAATCTAGCTAGCTCTAGTACCAATAGCTAGGTAGCATGGGCTTTGGCGTGGGTTATTCAAGCCTGCCTGGGACCCTGGGTTCTTACTCAGGTGGCTAGCTCCCTCGGATGCAGCTTCACTAGCTTGTGTATGCTTATATGTGCTGTAACCACACTTCCGATTGCAGTGTAGACATCTCCTTAGAGTCTTACACAATAGCACGCTGTGTACATCTGTAAATACACTCTGTTTAAAAAGCATAATGAGAATGGATGAATAACGGACATAGCAAACAGCACTTTTTTCCTGTTTACCATTTACAAGCCCAATCATACACACACTTGCACATGAGTAACCCTGCTCATGTGAGTAGCGCCACTGACTTCTCATGTGACTCATATGGTTGTAGGCTTGGCCCTGTGTCCCTTAATATATATGATGCAATCTTGCAGCCCTTGTTCAGGTAAAACTTAACTACACTGAGAGTTTTAACTGAGTAAGACTTGTAGTATGAGGCCTATTTTCCTGAAATATTGTACAGGTTCTAATGTTATTTCCTTGAATGATCACCGAATGTTACAACAATTGTATACTTCTCTTCTGCTTTAGTTTTTAACAGAGTACATAGCAATACAATATAAACGGGCACTTACTCAGTTCGTGTTTCTGGATCACTGTGACAGGAATGACACATGGCACTAAATCGAGAAACAAAAAAGTCATAGCGTCTGTGATATGAAGGGGTGTCTTCCTCAATGTTGGCAAATTTGACAAACTAGGGGACCAAAAAAAAAAAAAAAAAAAAAAAAAGCATGGTTAGAAAACTCTTTGTAACAAAAGTTTCCAAAAAGAGAACTAGATGGCTTTTTAGTTTCTAACTCCAGAACTTTCAAAAGTGGCTGTTCAATTTTTAAATATTTGACTTGGTAAACATTAAACAGAAAAAAGAATCCTCATGTTGCAATGCAGTGTAGAATATTGTTGCACAATAAGAGCAAAATTAATAATTTATCCTAATTTATTTGGTTACTCTAGTAAAACAAAAAGGAAACACGCAAGGTGGGGAGAAAGTAAATAGGCCTTGCCCTAAGGTTCCCCAGAAAAATATCAGCCCTGCTCAGAAAACTGGTTTGCAATTGGACTATAGATCCTAACTGATTTTTTCTTCATTTGGATTAATGTGCTTAGCTAATGGATTTTTTTTTTTAAGTGTTCTGATGTAATTTTACACTATTTTATAAAATCTGTGAAGACCAAGACAGCTGGTCTTGCAATCTAATGGTAGGTCAAAAAGCTATACAAAAGTGATCAGTTTTGTTCACAAGCCTGTTCTCCAGGCCAGCAGAGGCCAAAGGCATTGTGTAGGCCATGAGATCAGAGCCTCGAGGTGGGGGGGGGGGGGGGGAGTAGAGACCTCATGTTGCCACAGGTGATTCACTTTGGTTTACATGGAGCAACACTGGCAGGCTGTAAAAGGAACTGCGTTAACCCTCAACAGCTAGAAGAAGGACAGTCACAAATATTTCCTTTGAAAGAGTGAATATCCATGGGAGATCCTAGAGGACTCTTCCTCTCCAACCGTGTGAAGTCAGTATTGCCAACCTTGAGCATTTAAACACATGTCCAGCCCAAAAAAACATGATACAAAAGAGTCATGAGTTTTAAGCCAAAGTAATAAATGTTGGGTTCTTTTTATCTGCAGTCTGGTTAAGTTTGAGGCTTTAGGATGCACCAGCTTCACATTTCTAACCTTTTCTCTGTAACGATGAAGGTTAGAAAAAAATTAAAATGAAAGCTGAGATTGTCATACCATCTCTTGAATCCAGCTAGTAGGGGTTTAAATATATCAAATGTCATAAGATTCACCACACAAAAAAAATCACGAGAGTTGGCAACACTGTTTTATCCTAATAAAAAAAGGTTAAACTGCAGTACATTTTATTTTCAAAAGCTGTTCCATTAGCAGCTGCATTATTTCAAAGTGATCTAAATGCAATTGCATGAAATAGAGCATACCTTGTGGCGCGTGAACATGTAAAATTGAAACAAAGTGTTGTATCATAACATTTTTTGGGGAAAAAAGGCATCTACCCATCAAACAACCTCACAAAGCTGCTTGCCAGGTTGAACAGTCTATCTAAACTGTGTACCAAATAATGACATCTCCTATTGCTCAGTAGCATTTGAAACAGAAATTAACAAGCAGCATTCAATTCACAAAAATTCACAGACTTAAGCAGAATTTCCCTAATGCCTCATGGTTTGCACAAAATGCTTTGAACATTATAAAAGTAAAAAACATTCATAAATGATACAGGATAATGCTGAATGTTACCTAATGTTATTTGCAACTTTCAAACACTAAACTATCAAATCCATTAGTAGCCTCACTGAGTAGGGTTGACAGTGTTTTTATCCTATACAATGCTATACAATTACTGGCTATAAAAATCAACATTTGCTACAACAAAGAAGAGTTCTTGACTCAAAAGAACATGTGAGTGATGTGACCCAGATGATATTTGTATGGCTTTTGCACTAGAGAGAGATGCTGAAGAAGCCTCAGGAGATAACAGACCCCCACAAATTTAGTTGCTTACATAAAAATATTGGTTTAAAAAAGGAATGGAACAGGTCAGACCGGAGAAAAAGCTCTTGATGCCACATCTAAGAATTCAAACTGTACATCTGACAAGAAATTAGTATCTTTTTAGCATCTAGATGGACTTTTGGTCTGACCCAGTGTGACCATTTTCTTATGTTCTTATCTCAAAGTCCCCAAATGAGCCAAACTTGAAGACAGAGTTGACACTTCTTTACAGATCACCAAGCACAGTCTAGAGCAGTATTTCTCAATGACCAGTCTGTGGACTGGTGCCAATACCTGAGATCTCCCTGATACAGTTTAGGAAGGCAGCAAGTCAGTACCTGGTATCAAAAAGGATGAGAAACACTGATCTAGCGCATCCCTTCCATCATGGTCCCTGAACTTTAGAACTGGCCTGTATCAACAGGTCATCCAGATATGACTGGAAAAGCCATGTGGAATCTGCAGCAGTCACTACCATGATATTTTATATTTTTAAAATTCAGGGGCATTGTACAAACTTAAAGGTGAGAGCTCTGTATTTGAGGGAGATATAATGAAACCATTACCATTCATTATCTTCCTCTGCCCTGCATCTTTTCTCCTGTTTCCTCTGCAACATCAGTTCCGTACCCAACAACGTCGCTGCCATTTTACCTACTGAGAGCTGTAGTTCCAGTTTAAATTTAGCAGATTTCTAACAACTATATTCTAAGTATCACTGAAATAGCTGACTCTAAATTCTGAGATACTGTACAAAACTGTTCTTCCTGGAAGCAGAATACACTGGGTTGTCACATGGTAAGAAAGTGAATAACAATCAAACCAATGTTCTAAAGTCTATTGCCACTCATTTGTCTGAAGGAGAACAGCCCACAGACACTCATTGTAGAACATAAGTAATAGAGAAAAGGTTTCTCTTGATACACTATTTTATAAAAATTTTTTTAAAGCTTTCCTCTTTCTAAGGGCTTCAGAAATAGGCTTCAAATACCTGCTGTCCTACTGTTCATTTCATAGCATTGCTAATTATGTGGCAGTGTAATTAATTAGGTTCTTGTCTTCAAAATGGGTTTTTTAGACAAATCAATCTTCTACAGTTTAATGAACCATGAAGTTCAGGAAAGAGGAAAAAAGGAAGACATCATCATTTTAACATGTTCACAAATGTTCAAACATCTTCAGAGCCTATTCAAGTGATTTGACCAGATCCATTCTTATGTAGAAGTTTAATAGAACTGAAGCAAAAGGTACCTACAATTCATGGCAGTTTAAATTTTACTAAAAGATACTAAAAGCTAGAGTTAAAAGTTTCACAACTTTAAAGTATCAACAATAACACTCTCCTATAAATGTAAGAAATATAAAAGGCTTTTGGTTTTGTGGTGCATGATACACCTTCTATGGAGGACAGAAGAGGGGGTTATATCGTTCGGATGACTTCTCTCTCTCAGGCCTTGTCTACACTGCAAACTTAAGTCTATGGAAGCTGCCTTAAATAGACATAATAAATAGATGTAATAATCGATACTACCAGGTCCCTTCCACTGACGTAAGTTGCCTGTAAAAGCAATTTCATTACTCCATCTCTTAATTTGATATTGATGGGTCAACAGAGAGGTAGCGCAGACACACCTTTGTGTAGTTTGACTCAAATGGCCCCCAGGAGGTGTCCCACAATGCTCTGCTGTGACTGCTCTGAACATCATTTACAACTTCACTGCTCAGCTGCTAGGCATTGATTCTGCCCAAGACATCCCATTTATACCATGAACTGCATGCGATTCACAGTGGTGACCCCACTACACCCCCACAAACACAGTGTGGACATCTCCCAGGAGTATGAGTCCTGGGCCACCACAGGCAACAACAAGGACAACATTTTGGAGGAGGAGGAGCGAGCCCAGAGGATTTCACTCTCTGAGAAACTGGACATGGAGAGCATCCCAGAGGAGCCACACAGGAAAAGATGCTGTGGATTATGAAGGTCCAATCAGAGATGTTGAGATATCTGGTTGAGCTTCAAGAAAAGCAGATTGAGGCTAGACTCCATCTGGAGGCCTTGCAGAACTGCCTGGAAGCATCACCCTGTTCACAATACCCCTACCCCAAATGTTCCAGGAGGCAGGGGGGAATTCAGCATCCGTTCCACTCAACACCAGGGGAGGACGCACAGAACTAAAGGAGCCCATTCCTTGGGCTTTGCTTTCGAAAAACAATCTGACTTGCTTGGTTTCTCCCCTACCAATTTTATCAGTCAGACTTAGTTTCCCGTTCTGTTTCTTTGTGTGTATACAATAAAAGTAAACACGTTCAGAAAGAAAGGTTCTTCGTTTATTTTAATCATGGGAGTTTGGGCTGGGTACAGGAAAATCGATGCAATGGAGGGGATGGTAAGGGAAGGCAGAATGCAGATAACCGGCAAATATTACTGTGGCTCATTACTGAAATGGGCTTTCAAAGCCTCCCAGAGATGAAGAGGTCCTTGCTGGGCTCTTGTTGCCCTGGTATCTGGCTGTTCAAAATTAGCTGCCAAACTATCTGTCTCCATGCCCCACGCCTGGGGAAACTAAGCAGAATCTACTTTACAGTGAAAACAGAGGAAGACTGGATGGACCCCGTAAAGGGAAAAAGACCAAATAAAATTAGTTGTATTCATGAGTAAGGCATTCACCTCCAACTTTTACTATGAAAATCATTTTATACTTTTAATAGGATAAATATCCATAGATAAGGATTATTTTGACAGTTAAGCTGCTTATAGATACATTCATATGGGTCATACAGGAACTAACTACATGCAATCTCAGGCTTTCATTATGTTTTTTCCTTTGATTGTCATGCCAGATGTTCAGCTGGTATTCAGTCTCTCACCACCTCCAATCTTCTATGAACTTGATTCAGATTTGGGTTAGCAAACTGTTTACTCACTGAATTGGTTCCAAGAACTTGCAGCTTTGGTTCCCCTGACTCTAGCAGCTTGGCCACCATCTGAAGGAAACTTTCCACAAATGGTTTAATGCTTTGAGAATGGCAAGCCATTAAAAGTTGGTCCAGTGCCTCCATGGCAATTAAAACATACCTGAAAGCAAATGGAGAAGAGATCCATACAGATGCACATTGTGTCATATTTACCTTGGCCCAAACTTTTACATGCTTTTATTTAAGCCCATATTACAAAAACTAAAAAAAAAAAAAAAAAGAAATTTATATGTCAGATAGGTGTAAGGCACATCACCTTAATATTCTCCACTTATTTCAGAAGTATATTTTTCAAAACAAATCAAAGCAGGTAAAGATTCCTTGGTATTCCTGTAGAAATATTTTTTAATCTTATTTTTTCCTACTTTTTATTTTATATTAAAGGCACCACTCTTCCAGTCAGGAGAGGGCTTTCAGCCTACCAAAATCCCAGTATGACAAGACAGCAATGTATCTAAACTTCCATAGTTTAAGGAGACATCTCAATCTACACAGAGCGTGTTAGTGAGAGGGAAGAGTGCTGATCAGGAGATGTGTTTACTGTCACTCACATACTGACCGTTTCCATAAAAAAAATTCGTAGTTGTTTTTACATCTGTACCCCTTTATCTTCAACAATAACTGCCAGGCAGCAACATTCTCTTCCAATTCCATGTGTTGTCTGTTTCATTTTTTTAATCTCTTAACTTTATGGTCTCTTCCTATCTCTATTTTCATTATATACTCCTCTCCCCTATTCCCTCTTTGGGAAAATACAGGAAAGACCATTTTCAACCTGTTCCCCTGGGGTCAGGAGGATTAATTTAGCTCAAGTATTAAGGACAATCACCTGTGAAGTCAGACAATTAGCTTATAACACAATTATAGCTCCAACAGAAGAACTGAAGGATATATTAAAAGAAAACACTCTTAGTATACTGGGAAATATGTCCTGCTGAGTCTAGAAGTTTGATTTGTAAATCCAGGTCATTTTCACATCCAACATTACCTATAACTTCATAATTCACTTTACTTTCAATATATTTTGGCTATTCCCTGCCCAGCAGCATGAACAATATCCAAGGTTCTGACTCTATATGTCTTGTAGACTGAACCAGAATAATGATGGGGAAAAACAGCTAACTTTCAGCTTCAGTATTTATGCAGTGACCGAATCCCTTACCCATAGCGATGTCTCACAACATCTCTGCTCAGTCTCTCTGCTAGGTAAGCTCCAATTCGATCCAGCTTCTCTGGTGCAGAAACTGCATAGAAAGTCAACTTCTCCATATCAGCTTTAACAAGACCATCCTAGGAATACCACAGAGATTGTTTTTTAATTCATAGTAATAGTTTTAAGCTTCTGAAGTATCTTTCACTTTTCCAATTCAAATCACAGGTTTGGGGCTAATACAAAGTAGAATATGCCATTTTGCTAGAATATGTTAAATTATTCATTAACAAGCTTGTCCAGGGCCTAAAATACATAAATGGCAAAGTAAAAGATTAAGCCCAGTACTTCTCAGAGAAGTGTGCGGTCAGTGTTCCCCCTTCCTTCTAACAGAGGCAGATTATAGGTGAGCTGTGACATCTTTCTTCAGACATACTATTTTTCCAAAGTCCAATTTCTGTTACTTAAGTAAGAGTCCTTCAAAAAGCCATTAATTACTTCAATAAAACACTTCAGAAGTGAGTGTGTCACGTTAATCCTTTCAGGCTAAAATTGTTTTTATATAACTGAAATTGCAGTCTAAATGTTTCATTGCTCCAATATCATGCCTTAACAGTTCTGACTCTTCTCTGTACAAGGCCACTGCTTTCATATTTGTCTGTATTACAGCTGGTGTTTAAGGAGCTGAAGCCATCTGATATTTCTAACTATCAAAGTACCAGCTACAGTTATTGACATACAAAGAGCACTCAGCATTATCACAGGTTAATTTTTAGAGCTGAGATGGAACAGGGATTAAAATATATTGCTCATTTGAATAACCAATCACAGCTGGTAGACAATATACATTTTTCTTAATTTTTTTCAATGGAAAAAGGGTTATTCACGAATTATTTTTTCCCCAAAGCTTTTTGTCCAGTTCTCTCACTGACATCAAGGTAAAAGTCTAGCCGCTATCAGGGTCTCAGCCCCTTCAACCAGAAGCTTCAGTCCTCTTCCACTAGAGTAACATCTTTAAAATTGTGGTTCCTTTTTGTACACCAGCATCAGCTTCAAGGGGAGAATGACCTGATCATTGTGCAGGAATTTTTCTTCACTTCTTCCACACTTTGATAATTTCATATTTAAATAAATTGGAGAATATAGGGATCAATAACTATGGAAGAACATACAGTAATGGTGATTAGATATGCCACATTGTAACCCTGAAAGTGATAACTACATTCCTGCAGTGCTACTGGTGCAGTAAGTTGTACTCTTGTTGAAGTCCCTTTCCTGGCTGCGTCACTGATCTGTGATTGTCTACTATCATCCAACTTATTTTACACTATAAAGCAGTTTAACCGGCAGTTCAGCAAACAGCATAGTTTTTAAACAATATTTCAGATTCATTAATTCAAAACTCACAATTTAAGTCAAATATTAATTATATAAAAGAAGAGTATTTTCTCTCAAAGTCTCACAAGAATGATTAACTTATGTGTGAACAGTCACAGGAGAAAATGTCCATGATATATTAAATGGATCATTAGAAAAAGAAAAATCTTTAGTATCAAGATGTCCCAGAGGTCTAAAGAGATCACAGTTAGATGCCATGCAATAATTAACATTTTACCATGCAAAATTAGGCCTACCACCATCTGCAGTGTCATACATTGTGGGCTGGACAATATCCTGCCCTCCCTCACCTTGTGCACCGACCAGCACAATAGGAAAGTCTGACAGATTGCTGCAACAGGGCTGCTTTTGAGAGCACACACAGCACTAGTAGTACAACTTTAGATGTTCAGAAACGTTTCTCTATAGCAGCATAGGCGCCGACTCCATGGTGCTCCAGGGCTGGAGCACCCAGGGGGAAAAACTGGTGGGTGCTCTGCACCCACCGGCAGCCAAGCTCCCCGCCCCAGCTCACCTCACCTCCTCCCCTGAGCGCACCACATCTCCACTTCTCCTCCCAGCGCTTGCCGCCACAAAACAGCTGTTTCACAGTGTAACAAGCTGTGGGAGGCAGGGGAGAGGAGTGGGAACGCGGCACACTTGGGGAGGAGGCGGGGAAGAGGCAGGGTCGGGGCGGGGATTTGGGGAAGGAGTCCAATAGTAGTAGGGAGGGGGCGGAGTTGGGGCCGGGACTTTGGGGAAGGGGTTGGAATAGGGGTGGGCTGGGAGTCGAGCACCCACCGGCACCAGGAGAAGTTGGTGCCTATATATACACGACTAGTACCAAACTTGTTTAAAGAAGTATTTGGTTTCTATGACTGTATATAGAAAACAGACCATCAGTATCACCCTCTCATAGGTAGACAGAATTTATTTCTGAATGACTATTTTCTCTGAAAAAAAAAAAAATCCATGCTTTGAAGATATCAGATCCACAGAAAAGAACAACTCTCCCCTGCAGCCGATATTTTACAAAACTTAGGTAGCTAGCCCACAGTGATAATAGTGGACCTTCTAGGAAGAACACACATGCTGCACGTTCTGCCTCATACATATGCCAGACCTACACACACAACTCCAAACTGTTCATAGCCTTCATTTTTAAGAAAAAAGAAAAAGGTAGTACAAATCTGGTAAGACATTGAAAGTGATCTTCCACCATTTAAAGAAACTCTGGATTAGTTTCAAACATTCAGCTGT
This sequence comes from Lepidochelys olivacea, assembly GCF_965140295.1. NCBI lineage: Eukaryota > Metazoa > Chordata > Testudines > Cheloniidae > Lepidochelys > Lepidochelys olivacea. The sequence goes on from NC_140412.1 coordinate 17,208,208, forward strand.
ATTAGATATTTAGCATCATCAGTACTTAACACTCAGGAAGGAACTATATTTTCAAGTAACATGGCATGAAAGAGTTTGTACTATGTGGATCCAAATGAAGTCACAATAAACCAATACATATGGACAACTAAAGATGAAAAACAATTGGCTCATCATCCATTGGTTAAACCAAACTATATACTTCAAAAAGACAGAAAACTAAGAAGTGCTAGGCACACAGAGAAAAGCAAATACGTTCAAACTTGTGGTTATATCTGAACAAAAATTCTGTTTAATATTAAATATTTGTGGTCCAAACAGTTGGATCACAATTTTGCAGATTTCTCTCTTACTGAAGAATGCTCTAGCAGATTAAAATTTGAATGCCTTTCGTTCTCCAAAAAGTATGTTAAAAGTTACAAAATATTACTATTTCTGTTACAATAATATTTTAGTAAATGAAGATTCAAATTAAGAATTCTGGTTAAACTTTAATTAAATCATTTCTTACTTTGGGGTCTTCGGGGAATATGTTATCCACCAGACGTTTGTAACGAGGGCGCAAAGCAGCACAGCAACAGCATACTCCTAGAAAAACATTTGCCAAAAAACAAAAACACAGGTTATTAGAAGGTAAATGTTTTAGAAGCTGTATAGAGTCATTTAAGAGAGGAAGAGTACAAGCAAATGTTACGTGGACAGACCCAGGTCATCGGTGAGACCGAACCTGGGACCTCTGAAGCTTAGTGCATGAACCTCTACTATATGAGCTAAAAGAAACATGGCTCTTCGCTAATGCTGTAGCAGACTCAATCTCTATGTAGCCTTGATGCCACTACAGGGGGACAGAGCACCATACCCAGGAGGATGTAGGTTACACATACAGGGAAGAAGTTAAAGGGTAACTATACTCTGCAACCTCACTTTCTAGAAAAAGGTCATTTGTGGAAATAGAGTTAAAACAAACAAAAATTAAATATTATAATATAGCTAATTTTTTGCACACCTTCCCATGTTTTCCTTAGGAAGCAGTATCTGTCAGAAAGATAACAGGCAACAATTCCACCAGAAGATGATGTGCATTGGCATAAAGACTTGTAGAATATGGGCCTATCCTACTCCAGGGCCTGAAAGTTAAAAACTTCCATCTGTAGAAGTGGGACAAGACACAACATCTGGGTAAAACAGCGGCAGTCAAGCAGCGAAACCACCTCCTCACAGTAACATCTTGATCTGCTGCCAGGAGGGAGCAGTGGCAGTTTCCTCCCTAAATCTGCCTTTTAGAACTGCAGTTTTTCCTCCAACAGCCAGTAAGTGAAGGAGTGGACCGTGGGGAAAGTTAGAACTTCCTACACTCACAGATGAAAGCATCTCCAGGAGAAGCAGAGAGATTACAACTAGCAGCTATTATCTCTGCAGCAGGAGAGGGAAGCTACTCAGCTAGGGGGGCAAATTCCACTATTCACCACTTTTTCAGCCCCAGTGCAGTTGACCCCCAAAGACTGAAAGGAAGAATATGATGTTTTTCCGCATTCCCAGGTTATAAGCGCTTGTCTACACTTACATTTTATAGCGCTCTAACTTGCAGACTCAGGGGTGTGAAAAATCACCCCCCAAGCACAGCAAATTTGAGAGCTTTAAAGCGCTAGTGTGAACAGTGCTCAGAACTATTCCCCTCATGGAAGTGGATTATCAGGAGCGCTGGGAGAGCTCTCTCTCAGCACTCACGCGTGACTAGAGTAGACATAGCCTAAGACAGGTGCTGTTCTTCCCTACCATATCCCCAATCATCAAGCCACTATTTTATAAAATAAATATTCTAGTATTACTACATATTTAGTATCCCTTCCTAAAGTTTATGGCAAAACATACTTAAATATTTTTATATTTCAGGATTTACTGCAATTCCTTTGTTATTAGGGAACAGATACTGTCCTCTTGTTTGTCTGAAGACTTTTAGTGCATGTTACATGAAAACACAACAGGGAACTGTTACACTCTGTATCCCATATGACACCCTGTACCCTATAATCAGCACTTTTATATGGTTATATATTTTGTATAGGGCTGTCAAGCAATTAAAAATTAATCGTGATTAATCGCGCAATTAAAAAAATTTTAATTAATCACACTGTTAAACAATAGAATACCATTTATTTAAATATTTTTGGATGTTTTCTACATTTTCAAATACATTGATTTCGATTATAACATAATACAAAGTGTACAGTGCTCAATTTATATTCATTTTTATTACAAATATTTGAACTGTAAAAAACAAAATAGTATATTTCAATTCACCTAATACAAGTACTGTAGTGCAATCTCTTTATAATGAAAATTGAACTTACAAATGTACAAAAAAAACTGCATTCAAAAATAAAACAATGTAAAACTTTAGAGCCTACAAGTCCACTCCGTCCTACTTCAGCCAATCGCTCGGACAAACAAGTTTGGTTAAAATTTGCAGGAGATGGCACTTCTTGTTTACATCATCACCTGAAAGTGAGAAGAGGCGTTCACACGGCACTATTGTTACTGGCCTCATAAGATATTTACATGCCAGATGCACTAAAGATTCATATGTTCCTTCATGCTTCAACCGCCATTCCAAAAGACATGTGTCTATGCCAATGGCGGGCTCTGATCGATAACAATCCAGAGCAGTGTAGATTGACATGTTCATTTTCATCATCTGAGTCACATGCCACCAGCAGAAGGCGGATTTTCTTTTTTGGTGGTTCAGGTTCTGTAGTTTCCGCATGGAAGCGTTGCTCTTTTAAGACTTCTAAAAGCATTCTCTACACCTTGTCCCTCTCACATTTTGGAAGGCATTTCAGATTCTTAAACCTTGGGTCCAGTGCTGTATCTATCCTTAGAAATCTCACATTGGTACATTCTTTGTATTTTGTCATATCTGCTGTGAAAGTGTTCTTAAAGCAAACACGTGCTGGGTCATCATCCGAGACTGCTATAACATGAAATATATGGCAGAATGCAGGTAAAACAGAACAGGAGATATACAATTCTCCCCCAAGGAGTTCAGTCACAAATTTAATTAACGCATTTTTTTTTAACAAGCATGTCCTCTGGGATGGTGGCCCAAGCATGAAGGGGCACATAAATGTTTAACATATCTTGCAACGCTGGCTACAAAAAAGTGCCATGCAAATGCCTGTTCTCACTTTCAGGTGACACTGTAAGTAAGAAGTTTCAGAGTAACAGCCGTGTTAGTCTGTATTCGCAAAAAGAAAAGGAGGACTTGTGGCACCTTAGAGACTAACCAATTTATTAGAGCATAAGCTTTCGTGAGCTACAGCTCACTTCCTCAGATGCATATCGTGGAAACTGCAGCAGGCTTTATATATACACAGAGAATATGAAACAATACCTATTCCCACAGTGGGGTGGGAATAGGTATTGTTTCATATTCTCTGTGTATATATAAAGCCTGCTGCAGTTTCCACGATATGCATCTGAGGAAGTGAGCTGTAGCTCACGAAAGCTTATGCTCTAATAAATTGGTTAGTCTCTAAGGTGCCACAAGTCCTCCTTTTCTTTTTGTAAGTAAGAAGCAATCAAAAGTATCTCCCGTAAATTTAAACAAACTTGTTTGTCTTAGGCCTGGTCTACAGTATGCGGTTATTTTGGAATTAGCCGAGTTACCTCGAAATAAAACTGGTTCCGTCCAGACGACCAAACCAGTTTTTTCGATTTAAAGGGCTGTTTACTCTGATTTCTGTACTCCACCTCGGCAAGCAGAGTAGCGCTAAAATTGAGATTGCAGTTCCGGGTTATGGGTACTGTAGATGCAATTCGACGATATTGGCCGCCGGGAGTTATCCCAGAATGCTCCCTTGTGAACATTCTGGACAACACTCTGAACTCCTATGCACTAGCCAGGTAGGCAGTAAAAGCCCCAGGAACTTCTGAATTTCCTGTTTGGTCCCCATCAGCACAAGTGACCATCAACACAGTCCACCATTACAGGCGACCATGCAGAGTCCACCATCTCAAGAGACCACACAGTACCAGATTCACAGACGAGCTCCAGCATGGCTCGAACTGGAGGTACTGGATCTCATTGCATGTTGGGGAGACGAATCTTATGGCAGAACTACATTCCAAAAAAAAGGAACGCAAATACGTACGCTAAAGTCTCCAGGGCCATGATGGAAAGACGCTAGTCCAGGGACACAGAACAGTGTCGTACAAAAATCAAGGAGCTCAGGGCAAGCGTACCAAAAAGCCAGGGAGGCATACAGGCGCTTTGGGTCACAGCCCCATACATGCCGCTTTTACCATGAACTGCATGCTATTATGGGTGGTGACGACACCACTACCCCACCACTGTCCATGGACACCTGCAGGGGGGAGTAGCACGGAGCGAGGAATATGACTTTTTGGTGAACAAAGAGGAGGAGGAGGACAGTGCACAGGCAGCAAGTGGGGAATCTGTTTTCCCCCCTACCCAGAAACTACTCTTAACGCTGGAGCCAATAGCCTCCCCCAACTCCCAAAGCATGCTCCCAGACCATGACCCTGGAGAAGGCACTTCCAGTGAGAGAGAGCTTGATCGGAGCCATGAGGTGGGGGGAAACCCAGTGGCACTGGGCTGTTCACGTTTAGTTTAAAGGGCTCATCCCTGCTCAGAGCCTCATCGGAGCCCCGCGGTGGGAGGGGAGTGTCGGGGCGGGGGAGGGCGTTGTGTGATGCGATCATCCCAGAGAGCCCACAGGCTGCCTGCAAGCTGAATTCTGTTGCCTGGCCGCTGCCTGCAAGCTGAATTCTGTTGCCTGGCTGCATGTGATGGCTTACTCACACCAATGTGGCAGGCACTTCAGTATAAGAGGCAAAACGAGACCTTGTACAGAAAGAACATGTGCTGTGTACTATGAATTGCCTGTTTCACTGAGAAAGAGTGTCCCCTTTGCTCTTTAAAATGTATCTTAAAATACTACCCTCCCTTTTCCTCCTCCTGCAGCAGGTGCAAATGTTTCAATGTGGCTCCTATCTACTCCATCCCAGAGGCTGGTCCAGATTAGAAGGCAGAAAAAACTAACTCGGGATGACACATTTGCCAAGATTATGCAGTCCTCCCACACTGATAGGGTCCAGTTGAATGCGTGGAGGCAAACAATTGCGAAGTCATGTAAAGCATTACATGAATACGAAGAGAGGAGGGATGTGCGCAATGAGAGCAGGCAAGATGCTATGGTCAGGCTCATGGGGGAGCAAACTGACATGCTCCACTGTATGGTGGATCTAATGTGGGAAAGGCAGCAAGACCACAGACTGCCGCTGCAGCCCCTGAATAACCGCCCTCCCTCCTCCCCAAGTTCCATAGCCCCCTCACCCAGACGCCCAAGAACACGGGGGGAGGGGAGGGGCAGGCTACGGGAACCCACACAGTCAACTCCAGAGGATTGCACAAGCAGCAGAAAGCTGGCATGTCCTAAATTCTGACTTGGGTTAGGGGGGAGGAGGAGGAGGGAAGGACAAGTCCAGAAACCAATACCCCCCTCCCCTGTCTAGCTTCTGATTTCTCTCAATGTTTTGTGCAACAAATAATAAAGAACGGTTCTTAAACAATTGTGACTTTATTTCCTTATATATTATAGGGGGCAGGTAACTTTAAGAGAAACAAACAACTCTCACCCCGTAGCCTGGCCAGTCATGAAACTGGCTTTCAAAGCTTCTCTGATGTGCAGCGTGCGCTGCTGCGCTCTTCTAATCGCCCTGTTTAGCTGTGCGAAACTGGCCGCCAGGCGAGTTGCCTTAACCTCCCACCCCACCATAAACATCTCCCCCTTACTCTCACAGATACTGTGGAGCACACAACAAGCAGCAATTACAATTGGAATATTGGTTGTGCTGAGATCTAACCGGAGTCCGTAAACTGTGCCAGCACACTTTCAAAAGTCCAAACGCACGTTCTACCACCATTCTACACTTGCTCAGCCGAAAGCTGAACTGCTCCTTACTACTGTCCAGGGTGCCTGTGTATGGCTTCATGAGCCATGGCATTAAGGGGTAGGCTGGGTCCCCGAGGATAACTATAAGCAATTCAACATCCCCAACAGTAATTTTCTGGTCTGGGAAGTAAGTTCCTTCCTGCAGCAGTTCAAACAGACCAGAGTTCCTGAAGATGCGAGCATCATGCACCTTTCCCGGCCATCCCACGTTGATGTCGGAGAAATGTCCCTTGTGATCCAGCAGTGCTTGCAGCACCATAGAAAAGTACCCCTTGTGGTTTATGTACTGGTGCCCCGGTGTTCCGGGGCCAAGATAGGGATCTGCATTCTGTCTATCGCCCTGCCGCGGTTAGGGAAGCCCAGCACATTAAAGCCATCCACAATGGTCTGCACATTTCCCAAAGTAACTACCCTTGATAGCAGCTAGTCAATGATTATGTTGACTAGTTGCAGCACAGCAGCCCCCACAGTAGATTTCCCCACTCCAAACTGATTCCCAGTTGACCGGTAGCTGTCGGGCATTGCAAGCTTCCACAGGGCTACGGCCACTCGGTTCTCAGCTGTGAGGGCTGCTCTCATTTTGGTGTCTTTGCGCTTCAGGGCAGGGGACAGCAAGTCACAAAGTTCCATGAAAGTGGCCCTACGCATACGAAAGTCTCTCAGTCACTGGGAATCATCCCATACATGCAACACTATGCAGTCCCACCAGTCTGTGCTTGCTTCCCGGGCCCAGAATCGATGTTCCATGGCATGAACCTGGCCCAACAGCACCATGATCTCCCAATCGCCACATGCCGTGCCGTCTGTATCCATGTCCTCATCAGTATAGTAATCGCGCGATCGTCACTTCCTCACCCGGTTTTGCAGATACTGCACATACTGCTACATAATGCGCGAGGTATTTACAATGGTCAAAACTGCAGTGGAGATCTGATTGGCTCCATGACTATGGCGCCTGCATGGGTAATCCTGGAAAAAGGGCGTGAAATGTAGGAGAGCAGAGTGGCAGCAGAAGCTGTGCTGTTTGGTTCACAGTAGCTGAACAAAGGCTGAAAATGGTTGTCTTCTGTGGCTTTCACAGAGGTAGGAGCTCAGGACAGACAACATGGAGAAGCTCAGAAGCGTGGCAATAGCGGGAGAGCAGAGTTGGCAGCGGAAGCTGTGCTGCTCGGTTCACGATGGCAGAGCAGAGTTGAGTTGGAGAGGTGGATTCATAGTAGCAGGAGAGCAGCGGTGCACCGTCTGCTGAAAGCAGTATGGCATCTGCACGTCAAAAAGGTGCAAAATGATTGTCTACCATAGCTTTCTGATGAGACATACCCAGAAACACCGGTGAGAATGTTTTTGCCCCATCATGCACTGGGAGCTTAACTCAGAATTCCAATGGGCAGCGGGGACTACGGGAACTGTGGGATAGCTATCCACAGTGCACCGCTCCGACATTCGATGCTAGCCTTGGTACTGTGGACGCAATCAGCTGAAATCACGTGCTTTAGTGGGGACATAGAAGACCGAATGCATAAAATAGCTTCCAAAAACTCAAATAGAATAATTTCGAAATAATTGCATACTGCAGATGTACCCTTAGGAATTGGCTGAACAAGAAGTAGGACTGAGTGGACTTGTAGGCTCTAAAAAGTTTTACATGGTTTTGTTTGTGAATGCAGTTATGTAACAAAACAAAAATCTACATTTGTAAATTACACTTCCACAATAAAGAGATTGCACTACAGTACTTGTCTGAGGTGAATTGAAAAATACTATTTCTTTTGTTTGTCCTTTTTACAGTGCAAATATTAATAAAAATAATATAAAGTGAGCACTGTACACTTTGTATTCTATGTTGTAATAGAAATCAATATATTTGAAAATGTAGAAAAAATCCAAAATATTTAATAAATTTCATTTGACATTCTAGTGTTTAACCGTGCGATTAATCATGATAAATTTTTTTTAATCACACTTAATTTTTTGAGTTAATCGCATGAGTTAACAGCGATTAATCGATAGCCCTTATTATGTACAATGGATGCCTTGTGGGGTATCATTTGAAAACGCATAATCTACTGAACATTATTGTACGGTTGAAATATGTGTAGCAACAGTGTGTGTGAAGTTAAGGTTCTACTTTATGATTGTTACTGAAATATGTTTTAGCTCTGGGAAACGTCCATAGACTAGCTCCTCAGTGTCAACAAAGGACTGACCAAAGGTGTTAGAAAGCTATTAGCTACCTATGCATTTGCCATCGGTGGGGACTGTAAACAAAAGATTTGCATGTCATCCCTGAAGACATGTTGAACTTCATATGAATTATAAATTTCTTTTTCATACCTTCTGCATATGTGAAGGACTGATGCAGAGCACATACATCATGGAACTGCCTAACCCCATGACCCAGCAAGGACTTTGGCATATAAGAAGAGAGAACACAAAACACACAAATGACCTCTCCTCTTCACCTTACATCTCTCTGCTCATAACATCAATGAATACCTGAAGGGCACTGAACTAAGGGGAGTGGTCCCATGCTGAAGGAAAATCCAGCCTGTGAACTAAGAACTGCAGAGGAGAAGTTCAGAGGAGAAGTCCAGAGGAGAAGCAAACAGAGGGAGTTTCCCTAGGGGGAGTTCTCACAGAGATCTTGCCTTTCAAGCTTCTGAGAGCAGGAAATAAAACATCTGAAGAAGCTCTTAGAAGGAAGACAACATGGATAGTGAGCAATTAGCTGTTGTGACCTGCATAGGATGTGCCATGTTTGTCTTTCTCCCAGAGGATAGAAGAGCCTTAGTCTGTATGAAGTGCAAGCTGGTCTCCATTTGGAAGAGAAGGTTAAAGGACTAGAGACCCAAGTTTCAATCCTGCACTGCATCAGAGAAAATGAAGACTTTCTGGATAGAAGTCAGTGTTTGGTACTGCAGGGACAGCATGCTGAAGAATCAGAGAGGGCAGTGCAGAACAGAGAAGAAAATTGGCAGCATATGACCTCCAGAAGAAGAAAGAGGAGAACACATGTAGTCCCAAAGCAGACAGAGAAACAGTTTTCAGGCTTTCTGCACAGGTACTATGGCGGCGAATGGTTTGGAAGAGACATCTGAGGGAAGGGATCAGAAAGAGACCCCATCAACTGGAAGGCATGGGATACATTGTCCTTGGGATGGGGGTTCCACAATCACCACTCCCAAGAGAAGGAGATGGGTTGTAGTGGTGGTCGGGGACTCCCTCTTAAGGGGGATGGAGTCATACATCTGCCGTTCAGACTGCGAAACTCGAGAAGTGTGCTCCTTGCCTGCAGCTAGAATTCAGGATGTGGTGGAGTGTCTGCCAAGAAGATCAAGTTCTCGGACCACTACCCCTTCCGACTTTTCCACGTGGGCACCAATGATACTGCCAAGAATGACCTTGAGTGGGTCACTGCAGACTATGTGGCTCTGTGAAGAAGGATAAAAGGAGTTTGAGGCACAAGTCATGCTCTCGTCCATCCTCTCTGTTGGAGGAAAAGGCCCAGGTAAGGACTATCAAATTGTGGAAGTAAATGTGTGGCTACGCAGCTGGTGTTGGGAGAGATGGCTCTGGATTCTTCGACCATGGGATTCTGTTCCAGGAAGAAGGATTGCTAGGAAGAGATGGGATCCACCTAACAAAGAGAGGGAAGAGCATCTTCGCAGGCAGGCTTGCTAACCTAGTGCAGAAGGCTTTAAACTAGGTTCACCTGGGGATGGAGAGCTAAGCCCTGAGGTAAGTGGGAAAATGACAGAGCAAGGAGCAATGGTCTCAAGTTGCAGTGGCGGAAGTTTACATTGGATATTAGGAAAAAATTTTTCACTGGGAGGATGGTAAAGCACTGGAATGGGTTATCTAGGGAGGTGGTCGAACCTCCTTCCTTAGAGGATTTTATGGTCAGGCTTGACAAAGCCCTGGATGGGATGATTCAGTTGGGGATTGGTCCTGCTTTGAGCAGTGGGTTGGACTAGATGACTTCCTGAGGTCCCTTCCAACCTTGATATTCTATGATTTTATGGGATACCGGGAGGAAACACAAGGAGGAAGGTGCAACAGGGAGGCCTCCTGATTCATACCGAGAAAGTAGGGCAATCGGCCAGTTATCTTAGGTGCCTGTAGAGGAATGCAAGAAGCCTGGGAAACAAGCAGGAAGAACTGGAAGTCCTGGCACAGTCAAGGAACTATGATAATAGACTGGAATAATAGAGACTTGAGGGGGTAACTGTTCAGGAAGGACAGGAGGGTGAGAAAAGGTGGAGGAGTTGCTCTGTATGTAAGAGAGCAGTATGAAACTGGAAAAAAGCCTGTTGAGAGTTGTTGAGTTAAGTTTAGAGGTGAGAGTAACAAAGGTGAAGATGTGAGGTCATCTGCTATCGACCACCAGACCAGGAGGTTGAGATAGACTAGGCTTTCCTCAGACAACTAACAGAAGTATTCAGATCGCAGCCCCTGGTTTTCAGGGGGGACTTCAATCACCCTGACATCTCGGAGAGCAATACAGCAGTACACAAACAATCCAGGAAGTTTTTGGAGAGTGTTGGGGACCATTTCCTGGTGCAAGTGCTAGAGGAACCAACTAGGGGCCATACTCCTCTTGACTTCCTGCTCACAAACAGGGAAGAATTGGTAGGGGAAATAGAAGTGGGTGGCAACCTGGGCAGTAGTGACCATGAGTTGGTCAAGTTCAGGATCCTGACAAAAGGAAGAAAGGAGAGCAGCGTACTTCAGAAAAGCAGACTGACTCCCTCAGGGAACTGATGGGCAGGATCCACTGGGAGGCTAATATGAGGGGGAAAGGAGTCCAGGAAAGCAGGCTGTATTTTAAAGAAGCCTTATTAAAGGCGCAGGAACAAACCATCCCGATGTGCAGAAAGAATAGCAAATATGGCAGGCGACCAGCTTGGCTTAACAGAGAAATCTTCGGTGAGCTTAAACACAAAAAGGAAGCTTACAAGAAGTGGAAACTTGGACAGATGACTAGGGAGGAGTATAACAATATTGCTTGAGCATGCAGGGGTGTAATCAGGAAGGCCAAAGCACAATTGGAGTTGCAGCTGGCAAGGGATGTGAAGGGTAACAAGAAGGGTTTCTATAGGTATGTTAGCAACAAGAAGGTGGTCAGGGAAAATGTGGGACCCTTATTGAGTGGGGGAGGCAACCAAGTGACAGATGATGTGGAAAAAGCTGAAGTACTCAATACTTTTTTTCCTTGGTCTTCACAGACAAGGTCAGCTCCCAAACTACTGTACTGGGCAATACAGTATGGGGAGAGGTGAACAGTCACCAGTGGTGAAAAAACAGGTTAAGGACTATTTAGAAAAACTGGACATGCACAAGTCCATGGGGCTGGATGCAATGCATCCGAGGGTGTTGAGGGAGTTGCCTGATGTGACTGCAGAACCATTGGCCATTATCTTTGAAAATCTATGGTGATCGGGGGAGGTCCCAGACTATTGGAAAAAGGCAAATGTAGTGTCCATCTTTAAAAAAGGGAAGAAGGAGAATCTGGGGAACTATAAACCAGTCAGCCTCACCTCAGTCCCTGGAAAAATCATGGAGCAGGTCCTCAAGGAATCCATCTTGAAGCACTTGGAGGAGAGGAAGGTGATCAGGAACAGTCAACATGGATTCACCAAGGGCAAGTCATGCCTGACCAACCTGATTGCCTTCTATGATGAAAGAACTGGCTCTGTGGATATGGGAAAAGTGGTACACATGATATACCTTGACTTTAGCAAAGCTTTTGATACGGTCTCCCACAGTATTTTTGCCAGCAAGTTAAAGAACTGTGGATTGGATGAATGGACTATAAGGTGGACAGAGAGCTGGCTAGATCATCGGGCTCAACGGATAGTGATCAACAGCTCGATGTCTAGTTGGCAGCCAGTATCAAGCAGAGTGCCCCAGGGATCAGTTTTGTTCAACATCTTCATTAATGATCTGGATGATGGGATGGATTGCACCCTCAGCAAGTTCACAGATGACACTAAGCTCGGGGGGAGGTAGATTAGCTGGAGGGTAGGGATAGAGTCCAGAGTGACCCAAACAAATTGGAGGATTGGGCCAAAAGAAATCTGATGAAGTTCAATAAGGACAAGTGCAGAGTCCTGCACTTAGGATGGAAGAATCCTATTCACTGCTACAGGCTGGGGACCGACTGGCTCAGTGGCAGTTCTGCAGAAAAGGACCCAGGGATTACTGTGGACGAGAAGCTGGATATGAATCAACAGTGTGCCCTTGTTGCCAAGGCGGCTAATGGCATATTGGGCTGCATTACTAGGAGCATTGCCATCAGATTGAGGGAAGTGATTATTCCCCTCTATTCAGCACTGGGGAGGCCACATCTGTAGTACTGCATCCAGTTTTGGTTCCCCCACTACAGAAAGAATGTGGACAAATTGGAAAGAGTCCAGCGGAGGGCAACAAAAATGATTAGGGGACTGGGGCACATGATTTATGAGGAGAGGCTGAGAAAACTGGGCTTATTTAGTCTGCAGAAGAGAAGAGTGAGGGGGGATTGATAGCAGCCTTCAACTACCTGAAGGGGGGTTCCAAAGAGGATGGAGCTAGGCTATTCTCATCTGGTGGCAGATGACAGAACAAGGAGCAGTGGTCTCACGTTCAAGTGGGGGAGGTCTAGGTTGGATATTAGGAAAAACTATTTCACTAGAAGGGTGGTGAAACACTGGAATGGGTTACCTAGGGGAGGTGGTGGAATCTCCATCCTCAGAGGTTTTTAAGGCCTGGCTTGACAAAGCCCTGTCTGGGATGATTTAATCAGTCCTGCTTTAGGCAGGGGATTGGACTAGATCCGTGGTTCCTAAAGTGGGGTTTGTGAAATGTTACAGGGGGTTCTCCGGAAAAAATTCCCTAATGGTAGATAGAGCTGTCCCTAGGAGCCCTGGACAGCACGGAGCTAGCAGCCTGGAGCCCCTGGACTTCCAAGAGCTAAGCAGATCAAAGCAAGCATATCCATAACACTGAGGAGATTTAAACTTCAAGACTCTTTATAAGAAATGGAAAGGGAGGTGGATATTTTTTGCTGTTTTTAAAATTAAATAGGTACCTAGTACGGTTTTAAAAATTATTATGAAGAACAAGTTTAAGCTTTGATGTAACAGGTGTTGTTTGCTTGGACTGCTCAAGACCTGAATGCTTGTGTAGGAGGAACTCTTTGAGTTGACTTCTTAAATACCTTCATGTTGTTTCACATCTGATACTCCTTGATGAAACATAGGAGCCTTGTCTTATAACAGGCTTATTCAAAGTGATATAAGCTACAAAAGTGAGATCTTGGAAGAGTGTTGCCGTTTTCATAATATAATAAAAATACTGTAATGATAAATAATAAATAATAATTAATAGTGTGTAATAAGCATGTCATAAAAACAAACTTTATATTTCCAAGATCACTGCTTTTATAATTTATACTCAGGTAAAGGAGAAAATCCCTGGAAATATTCATTTTTCGGAAGGGGTTTGCGAGACTTGACATTTTATTGAAAGGGGTTCACAGGTTGTTAAAGTTTGGAAACCACTGGTCTAGATGACCTCCTGAGGTTTCTTCCAACCCTAATCTTCTATGATTCTATAACAACTGCCTGCAACATCTGGTGAAGTGAGAAAGCCATGTGCTTCAAATCTTACTTAGCTTGTTAAAGTTTAGGAATTCCACTGCATGTTTATTTTTTATTTCTTTTGCAACCAATTGTGACCTTTGTAACTTACCACATGTAAATCACTTAAAATCTATCTTTTTTTTAGTTAATAAACTTGTTTTACTCTTACCTAAACCATTGTGTTTGATTAAAGATTTCCCAAACACTTCAGTCAGGTCAACGGAACTCATGCATATTCATTACCCTTTGTTGACAATGACAAATGAGTTTAGACAGTCCACTGAAGGTACAAGACATATTTCTGATGGGCGAGACTGGGACTGAGGGGCATGCAAGTGTCGCCCTGTACTACTTTATGGATGGCTGGGCACAGCATTCATGTACTCAGCTAGGGAGTAACTTTACATGCTGGTAGCTGAGAGTGATCAGCACCTACAGAGTTTTGTTATTCATGAGAAAAGCAGTGTAAAAAGCATCTCAGTCTGGAGAGCTGAGGAGACCCAACAGCTCATATTGCATCCTGGGGAAGGTCACAGGAACAACAATGTTAGATTTCAGGTGACTGTTAAGGCCAGTTTAATATTCCGAAATACATATGTAATGCACTTTGATTGGGGCAACTATGTCATAAGTCAGACATTAACTTTACAGCAGATGATTTACTTATAATCTCATGCTCAAACAAGAATATTCCCACAGCCCAAACCAATACTCTTAATAACCAATAATTGTTAAGAGAAAAAAACAACTAAGAATATACTGCTGAAAGTATTTCTTTTCATGGTTAACAGAAAAGCATTCAGATACTTGTTCTGTTCTAAAGGTGTCATAATCCCTTTGTAAATACTTCAGAAACAGTAGGCAAACTTCTTGAGTACTGGGAAACACTGTGTCCTAGAAATGTCTTTGCCACTGTAAATTAGATTAAACGGGGGTTGGGGACGACGAGAAAAATGCAAACATCTCCAAACAAGACAATAAATTGCACCAGAACTGCTCCATTTATTGCCTTATCTTGGCTCTGAATTATCCTTTCACAATATAAGGAAGGGGCATATTATTGTATGTGTATACACACACTTCATACTTACATCTGTAAATTACAGTAAGCAATAAAATTAATCTGATATTTAGTAGCCGATTAATTATTCTGTGAATGCAATATGCAAACCAAGATATACCAAGATGCTCCCTTCCCATCTGTCTATCGTTTGTAGGCTATTAAGACAACTACATGAAATTACACTTTTAAAAATGCCTGTTCCTCCATCTTCTTGCCACATTTCCATTGTCAATCACAGTATGACAACGTTCTACTCAGATATATCAAAAGATTCTTAGAGTAAAATATGCAGTCTCTCTTTAACATAATAAGCAACACACATCACATTTCCTGTTCATAAAGACAAGAGAATATGGGTTAGGTATAGTTCGCTTTTTTCCTGGGATTGAGCGCAACCAGATTGTTCAAAGGAATAAAAACCTATTATAATTTACATGACAAGAAACAGCAATTAAAGTAATAATGCACATTTAAAACCAAAAATGGAATATAGCCAGCTAGCCATCTGGTACCTTCCTCTACCAGTGCAGATTTATTCCCTACAGTATTTTTAAGCACTTTATCCAATCTAATTTTAAGTATTCCGGAAATGGGTGAGATATGATGCGATTCCAACTCATTGGTCAAGTCCCAGATCCACAGTAGAGCAGCTTTGAAGCACAGGAGCTATTTAGAGGTAAGCTAATATTAGTAATTGTCTACAAAAATCAGTGGGAGCTTGCCTCTCAAAACTCAAAAACACAATACTTACTCAAATAGCAAGCAGTATAATGGGGTAGGAGGTGGTGAACACTTTAGAGGAGATTAGATATCTAACATCTAACTCAAACATACAAAAACTTTGCTAAAGTAGATGAGGTTGTTAAGCGAAAACAACGCCCACGTTAAAACAAAACAGACTTAAGAATGTCTTGGTACTACCTTGACGACTGCAGTTCATTTGTTTGGGGGTAGGGGCAGTGTTTATGAGGGGATGGGGTGAAGGTTATATCTGTAGTTGTATGACTTTACTCAACATTTGGATCTCTATGCAACTGAGAAACCTGTGTCATTTTTAGCCATATTTATCATATAACAAGACGTATGGGAGGTCAAAGTACAAGCTATCCACTGGTTTCAAACTCAATAACTGGTCAGGAATTTTCCACTCTTGCTTTCTACCAGTCAAGAGGAGCTGTAATAGATACACAACTCCTTGTCTAATTTTGCTGTATCCCTCTCCATTACAGATACTGTACAGCACTAGATACTGTTACCCTATCCACCTCTTCTCTCCCTCCTAATAATTAACTTTCCATTTGGGAAGGAAGAGCCGCATTCAATTTCAGTTATGCCTATTTTCTGACAATTTAATTAATTGGTTTTATCTTATGTAACTTGCAAACAACAATTGTGAAATTTACAACAATTTGTTTTTAAGCACTTGATCCTTCAGTCTACCTCCATGAGTCCTTTGATTGATTCATGAATACATAGTTGAAAACACAGTATAATAGATCATTTCCACAGATTGGGATGAGAACAGAAATATTACTTCACTCTTCCAAGATCTCACTATAGGACTGAGGAAAAACTTACTACATTTCACAAGAATCATCCACAGCAAAATATCAACCAAGTAAATGGTTTATGTGATATTTTTTAAAAGGACATCTACAATTATCTTAAAGAAACCTGTTTTGTACAGTACAACATTTTGTAATATTTTATATTGATTAAAATAAGGGAACAAGACTGAATATGTAACAACTGGCTAAATCAGGTACATATTATAGAACACTAAAAATTTGAAGTAAAGATCATCATAAGCAAACTAGGGAAATGTGGTCGACATGAAATTACCATAAGGTGGGTGCACAACTGGTTAAAAGACAGTACTCAGAGTTATCAACAGTTCACTAGATACTTCCTCCCAGTTTGACAGTGGAGTCCCTCAGGGATCTACCCATTTTCATTAATGACTTGGATAATGGAGTCAACAACTGGATGCAGCTGTGAAAAAGGTATATATTGTGGGGTGTATTAACCAAAGTGTCATGTGTAAGGTATGGGAAGTAATGGTTCTGCTCTACTCAGCACCAGTGAGTCCTCAGGTGGAGGTGAATGCCCAAGTCTGGGCACCACACTTCAGCAAAGATGTTGGAATGTTATAGGATTATTTTCCTAAATTAGAACAATTGCATAACTCATAGTAACTTAAGCAAAATAATTTGAGATTTATTTGAAATACAGATAAATACAGAAAACACTTTCTCAATACATTTTCCATACAGCTATTACAGTGTTCACAATTAATGAAAATACTGTTCATTCCAGTAAAGACTTTCTTTTTTTTAATCTTTCACATACTTGTGTCCCTTTCTTCCATTTACTGTCAAGAAAGGCCAAATTAAAAGCTCATTACCAAAGGCAACTCTTCTACACCAAGAGCTACAACATCAAGCCTAAAAACAGTGTTTTTGACAATTGAAGCTATATAATCTGAATGTAAAATAACGGAGAGGATATGATCTTGACATTTATTTATGAGCTGCTCTGCTGACTCACTCTGGCAGCCAGACCATGTGAGCAATAGGACACAATTTCTGCCCTTGTGTGGTGAATATCCTCCCCGCACTGAATTTTGTTCAGCCAAACGAATTTGCCAAACTAAACATCAAGCTAAATCTCTGGTACAGTAGACTTGAAACATGTCGGTTTTACCTTTTTCCCCACTGCAGATTTTCCGTAGTATCTTTCAATTGTGTTATATTTACTACATTTTACCATCTATGCAACAGGAACAAAGAAAAAGATTCTGGCATGCTTTTGTGCCCTGAACTGGTTTGCTTATGGCAAAAAAAGTAGAATGGGAAAAATAATATTCATTAGCAAATCAATATATGAAACTTGAAGTTAGGTCAGTGGAAAAAACTGTATCAGTACATTATATTCCATGTAAAAGTCTTACACAGTAGATTAACACTAGCTTTAACATTTTCCTATAATTCAAATATATGTCCTCTTGAATCAAGCTTTCATAGTCTACCTGTTAAGAATTTACGAAGAGTATTGTCTTTTGTTTTTTAAATAAAAAAGTATTCTACAAACCACACAGTGAGAAATGTTGCACATCACCAAAATAGTAAGTGATTTTTTCCCACCTACCCAAATGTATAAATGGACTTGGCTCCCATGCAGGATTGTAGTCATAGGTATTTTCCTGCTCAACTGTCGGAACTTGAAAATATTGCCTCATCCTGTATGCGAGGTTACTTTCCATGCATTCTATTCTTTTTAGCTGTCCTTTTTCAACAGTTCAGCATCTTTTCTGCTCAATTTAGCAGTATTCATGTAATGTACTAGAAGACACTAAACTTACCTAATTAGCTTTCCATGTGACATCAACATAAAGCTACCAAACACAAGACAACCCAAGTATCATATTCTGTTAACACCACCTACTGTAAACAGGATATATTATGAATGAGTTTACATGACCAGTCTCATGAAAATCAAACTTTCATGTAATGTATAGCCTTCCATTTCTATGAGAGATGACAGGAGAGAGAAACAGACTAGTTTTAGGAAAACCTCTGTTAATTCAGCTGCTGTATATCACTTTACAGTGGTAGTACCAAACTACCAATTTGGATTTCTTTTAGTATAATTAGCAAGTTTATCATATTTTTTAAATAAATTCCTGGCTAATAAGAAAGCCTTACAAAACAGACTTTTAAACAAGAATGTTAAATTTTAAGGACAGGGACACCTATTTAAAAGTCAGGAGACTAATCACATTAGAACTACCTGTATATAATACCTTATAGTTTAAGCAAAGGTGGTATATGGAACAGCTTCTATATGAGGGGCAAATAATAAGATTGGGACTTTACAGTTTAGAAAAGAGATGACAAAGGAGGGAGGATAAGATAGAGGTCTATAAAATTATGACTGGTGTGGAGAAAGTAAATAAGGATGTCTTATTTACTCCTTCTCATAACACAAGAACTAGGGGTCATCAAATGAAATTAATAGGCAATAGGTTTAAAACAAACAGAAAGTATTTCATCACACAAGGCACAGTCAACCTGTGGAACTCTTTGCCAGAGGATGTTGTGAAGGCAAAGACTATTATAACAGGCTTCAAAAAAGTATCTTGTCTAGTGGGCATTACCCAGGTGTAACTACACATGTGGAATACAGATATGTAGTCAATATTCATAAACAAAAATGATATATGCACACAAATAGGATAATCATATTCAGCAAATCATAACATTTCCAATGGCACCTCACATGACTGATCTTGCATAAAATACACTATAATTATGTCATAATCATAATATTATCACTGTGAAGAATATAGGGTGCAGTGTCACAAGGTCCATCAGTGGCTATTGGCCAGGATGGGCAGGAATGGTGTCCCTATCCTCTGTTTGCCAGAAGCTGGAAATGGGTGACGGGACGATCACTTTATGATTACCTGTTCCGTTCATTCCCTGTGAAGCACCTAGCACTGGCCACTGTTGGAAGACAGGATACTGGGCTAGATGGATCTTTGGTCTGACCCAATATGGCCATTCTTATGAGGGTACTACTAAATTAAAATCCATTATAAAGACTCTTCTCACAGATGCCTTGGTGCAGTGAAGACTGTTTGAGTAGAAATTCCACTTATGGTTAAATATTTAGAAGGGTTTTTTTTAAATGTATTCCTATGTCCTTGCATTATTTTATCCTTTTGTCTCCCACATGATAGTCACTTGTGGCAGACTAAAAAACATCCACTGAAGTGTTTTTAGAAGCCCCTTCAAAACTATTATAAATCTACCCATGCCAGATTTGAACGGTATTCTAATTGACTACTCAGGTTTTACAGAGTAAAAATACTGAACTGCATGGGGATTGCAGCTTAGTTTATCCAAAAAGCTGACCACATGACTAAATCCCATTATATTGCAAATCAAAAGAGTAAAATCCCAATCTATTGAATTTGGTGTAATGAAAAGTTATATAATGAAGTGAAATATTTAACTGCAATCTATGAACAGAAACATCTTAAATTTAACCTGGCTTTAACATAAAAGGCTTAGTTAATGCACACTGCAAGTTTTAGGGTTTGTTTTTTAATTAAGACAGCTACACAGAAGTTCTGAACAGCCAAACAGCATTTTTTGCCCTTAGTTAAAAAATAGGTAAGGAAAAAAATTGTGCCTCTGTCACATGCCAGTTTTTTTTTTCCTGGCATCTTACCTATAAGAATCCCTGTCAAAAATCTTACAGTTTGGATAGAGAAGATCTTTTCATTAACAATCTGAACAAAGATTGTGTGTCCACTCACTCATTCTGATATTACCTAGCCTCTTTTATGGCCCCGCCCCCTCAGCCTTTGTGCCTCCCAAGAATTAAAAACAGAAGCAACACTCTCCATCCTTCATAGTCTTGAAAAAACAACTTGATTAGTACATAGGTTCTGTTTGCTTGTTCACGTTTGTGTGTGAATGGACGTGTTTTGTGTTTATGAAGAAATGGAGGGAAAAACTAAAGAAAATGAGGTTTGCAGTGAATTCTGAAAGTAGTTGGTTTCATGGTCATTCTTCTCTCTCCTTGGAGTGAGCTCCCTAGTCTATCTCCAGCTCCTGTAAAAGTTGAGTCTCCTGCACTAACAAGTTTTCCTCATAAGTTAACATTTTCAGCATACAACTAGAACTCAGCAGTTGTAAGAAATCATAGACAACAAGGGAATACTGACCTCTTAAGTAGCTAAGATCATAGGGAACTTTGAATATCCATACAGAGAAGTTGAATTCAACTTAGTAACCAATGGGACTGCTTTAATAATAAGAAATTATTATTAAATTATTTAATAAGAAATTGGTGTAAGTGCTGGAGGAACCAACTAGGGGCAGAGCTCTTCTTGACCTGCTGCTCACAAACTGGGAAGAATCAGTAGGGGAAGCAAAAGTGGAGGGGAACCTGGGAGGCAGTGATCATGAGATGGTCGAGTTCAGGATCCTGACACAAGGAGGAAAGGAAAGCAACAGAATACGGACCCTGGACTTCAGAAAAGCAGACTCTGACTCCCTCAGGGAACTGATGGGCAAGATCCCCTGGGAGAATAATATGAGGGGGAAAGGAGTCTAGGAGAGCTTGCTGTATTTTAAAGAATCCTTATTGACGTTACAGGGGCAAACCATCCCAATGTGTAGAAAGAATAGTAAATATGGCAGGCGACCAGCTTGGCTTAACAGTGAAATCCTTGCTGATCTTAAACACAAAAAAGAAGCTTACAAGCAGTGGAAGACTGGACAAATGACCAGGGAGGAGTACAAAAATATTGCTCGGGCATGCAGGAGTGAAATCAGGAAGGCCAAATCACACCTGGAGTTGCAGCTAGCAAGAGATGTTAAGAGTAACAAGAAGGGTTTCTTCAGGTATGTTGGCAACAAGAAGAAAGTCAAGGAAAGTGTGGGCCCCTTAATGAATGAGGGAGGCAACCTAGTGACAGAGGATGTGGAAAAAGCTAATGTACTCAATGCTTTTTTTGCCTCTGTCTTCACAAACGAGGTCAGCTCCCAGACTGCTGCACTGGGCAGCACAGCATGGGGAGGAGGTGAGCAGCCCTCTGTGGAGAAAGAAGTGGTTCGGGACTATTTAGAAAAGCTGGATGTGCACAAGTCCATGGCCGGATGCGTTGCATCCGAGAGTGCTAAAGGAGTTGGCGGATGTGACTGCAGAGCCATCGTCAATTATCTTTGAAAACTCATGGAGATCCGGGGAAGTCCCAGATGACTGGAAAAAGGCTAATGTAGTGCCCATCTTTAAAATAGGGAAGGAGGAGGATTCTGGGAACTACAGACCAGTCAGCCTCACCTCAGTCCCTGGAAAAATCATGGAGCAGGTCCTCAAGGAATCAATTCTGAAGCATTTAGAGGAGAGGAAAGTGATCAGGAACAGTCAGCATGGATTCACCAAGGGCAAGTCATGCTTGACTAATCTAATTGCCTTCTATGACAAGATAACTGGTTCTGTGGATGAAGGGAAAGCAGTGGACGTGGTGCTCCTTCACTTTAGCAAAGCTTTTGACACGGTCTCCCACGGTATTCTTGTCCGCAAGTTAAAGAAGTATGGGCTGGATGAATGCACTATAAGGTGGGTAGAAAATTGGCTAAATTGTCAGGCTCAACGGGTAGAGATCAATGGCTCCATGTCTAGTTGGCAGCTAGTATCAAGCGGCGTGCCCCAAGGGTCAGTCCTGGGGCCAGTTTTGTTCAATATCTTCATTAATGATCTGGAGGATGGGGTGGATTGCACCCTCAGCAAGTTTGCAGATGACACTAAACTGGGAGGAGTGGTAGATACGCTGGAGGGTAGGGATAGGATACAGAGGGACCTAGACAAATTAGAGGATCGGGCCAAAAGAAATCTGATGAGGTTCAACAAGGACAAGTGCAGAGTCCTGCACTTAGGACGGAAGAATCCAATGCACCGCTACAGACTAGGGACTGAATGGCTAGGCAGCAGTTCTGCAGAAAAGGACCTAGGGGTTACAGTGGATGAGAAGCTGGATATGAGTCAACAGTGTGCACTTGTTGCCAAGAAGGCCAATGGCATTTTGGGATTTATAAGCAGGGGCACTGCCAGCAGATCGAGGGACATAATCGTTCCCCTCTATTTGACATTCGTGAGGCCTCATCTGGAGTACTGTGTCCAGTTTTGGGCCCCACACTACAAGAAGGATGTGGTAAAATTGGAAAGAGTCCAGCGGAGGGCAACAAAAATGATTAGGGGACTGGAACACATGACTTACGAGGAGAGGCTGAGGGAACTGGGATTGTTTAGTCTACAGAAAAGAAGAATGAGGGGAGATTTGATAGCTGCTTTCAACTACCTGAAAGGGGGGTTCCAAAGAGGATGGATCTAGACTGTTCTCAGTAGTAGTAGATGACAGAACAAGGAGTACTGGTCTCAAGTTGCAGAGGGGGAGATTTAGGTTGGATATTAGGAAAAACTTTTTCACTAGGAGGGTGGTGAAACACTGGAATGCGTTACCTAGGGAGGTGGTGGAATCTCCTTCCTTAGAAGTTTTTAAGGTCAGGCTTGACAAAGCCCTGGCTGGGATGATTTAATTGGGGATCAGTCCTGCTTTGAGCAGGGGGTTGGACTAGATGACCTCCTGAGGTCCCTTCCAACCTTGATATTCTATGATTTTATGAAATTCTAATCCTAATTAAATACCCAGATATTTAAATTCAGTAACTGCTTCAAAAGTTTTCTGGCATCCAATAGCATCAGTGATAGGTTGTTTTTTTTGGGTTTTTTTTTAATATTTCCTTTGGAAACCATGCATGAAGTTTTAAAAAACTCACACTTTCCCAGTGGCATTTATTTTTCAGGAATATGCTGAAAAGTAAACAATGGTAGTGGGAGGTTAGTGTTTCTTCTCAGCTTGCACTGGAACAGTTTGCTACAACTCTTTTCAACTCAGGATAAAATTAGAAAAAACGGTAGAAGCCAACAGCACTATGCTAACATAACTAAAGGAGTTTATACTTTCTCTCCTTCCCTGGGAGGCTGCACTTTGATATGGTGGAAAGCTTGCAGACAGGGATGCAGGCCCAAAATTGGTCTCTGAACTCAGCTGAGGACCCACAATATGTTACTGCTACTCATCTGTTGAACTCAATGGGAGACTCCACAAAACTTTCCATGAAGACATATGATTGTCACCACATTCTGAGTTGATCAGTAATTGTTTGCTACAAGTCAAGTTAAAATGATCACTATAAATGAAGGTAGACAGTTCTAAATAAGGTTTATTCAATGCTACTATCTAAAGCAGTCTTGAAATACACACTGAATGCCTATCAGGAAAAGTCTTCAATCAGCCTCAGAGCTGAAAGCATAAAAACTCATGTATGGTGCATAATTACAACTGCATCCGTAGATGTGAAAACTTGTTATGGTTCATAAGCCTATAAAGCTGCAAAATACTCAACAGTTGGAAGTCTTTTTACTAACACAGTAATTTAGAAAAGTCATTCAATGTTACCCTCCTGGTAATGAAATCAGAGCTTTACTTCAACCAGATGACTCACTCACCTGAGAATCTTTTATGTGAAAAATGCTAGGCTTTTGCTCTGGACCATGAAATAGAAGATTTTTAATTTATAGGCATGATTACATGACAAATGAAAGCTCTCCGTTTTAGTTTTATAAGCTTCCGCAATCAAAGTCTGAATTCTCTATCCTAATCCAAACAACTGAAATATCATTCTTTTGACAAAGTTGACAATTTTGTCAAAATACCAGTGAATATGGGGAGGTGCAAGCAGACATGAACCTCACCATAATTTCACATGAGACATCCCAAGAAATTTGGTGAACTGTTTTTCATTTTTGTTTCTCAGAACTTTGCCCTACAAATACCTTTATAAGTGTCTCAGTTTAGCAACCTCTGTGACAAATGTCTTTGGAAATTTTATTATACCACAGAAAATATCTTAACAAATATAATGCAAGAGTTGAGAAGGAAGATTAGGCAGATTGTGTGACTATCACTGGGTAAGGATCACAAAAAGACATATTTTAACAGATATCAAATGCATAAATTACTGATATTGAAAATCTCAAGACACAGATGCACTGCTTACAGAAATCCTGACGGGGGGGGGCCCTTTTTTGTGATCCAGAATTGAACAGGACAGACACATTTATTCTCTTTCAGGCATCTAGGAACCAACACCTCACTGACTTTGCATACCCCTTACTGTCCATCCATAGCTGAAAGCGAACTGGTCGGTTTCTTGCGTAATTTACTAAGAAGAAAGGTTCCAAACTAAGACTATAGATCTGTCTTCTATTCTTACCTTAAGCAGGTGTCTATACCAGCATTGTCAGAATAAAGAAAAAATTAAAGTAAATTTGTTCTGTGGCCTAGTTACTACCAATACAGTCTGGATGGCACTAAAGAGCAGAAGACAATGATGAGCACAGACTCACTCCTTCACTTCACCAATGCTAGATTATTTGATATAGACAAAGGAAAAGTGAGAGCTACTAAACTGCCACCACAGCTTCCTACAGCACCTTCATTTTCCTTAGAGATATCTTTTCCAAGCCCAATCCAGCCATCCATATCTTGAGAGACCTGACATGCTAACAGCTTAGTGTTGTATGGCTTCAGGCTGCTCCAAAGGCAATAGGTTAGTCTGGATACTGGACTTCCAGTTGCAATGAGTTTTTTGTTTTGTTTCTGTTATTTTTAAAAGAAATCAGCTAAAAATTTCAGCAGCAGATCTCACCTTTTCATCTATCTCACACAAATGGCACATTAAGAAGATGCTGTGACAAAGCCATCCCACCCCATAAAGCACATCTACTTAGATAATACACAGTGCTCTGCTTATAGTTTTACAAGTCTTCTCACTCTCCAAGATGGAGATTACACAGGCTAATCACAAAAGATCGGAAGATACTCTATAGATTTCATTTGACCTCTTTTTATACCCTGAATTTTACAACAAGCTAATCAATTATATATTGTATATGCTTAAACAGTCCTTGCTGCAAATCAAAGTATTTATCCATATTACCCAAATCATACACAATATTTGAAGACTTAGCCTTCTCAACAGCTTTGCTTAAAATAATTACTCCATTTCAGGAGTCTTACATGGGCTTAAAACCTTGAACCAGCTTCATTCAAAGAGAAACCACTTTTAAAACATAGTATGTCAAAGGAACTAATTCCTTACAAGCAAATGACTCCTACCTACATCTTTCTGGATTCAAAAGGCAATACTATTGCATATAACTATATTGCCATTAGGAAATTCTAAACGTTACACACTTTAAACCTTTCAATTAAATTTAAAAAACAGAACATACTACACAAAAAGTAGTGAGAAACTTAACAGTAAGTTAAATTTAACAACTTAAATCAAGTACAAAAACATCCAGCTCACATAAGGTTTAACATTAAATATCTTCAATCAAATGTTCCTTTCAAATCTACTGAGCAATTCAAATGAATCCCCCACTGCAGGTTTCATCTTCTGGATGGTCCCTTAAGAGTTTCAAATGAATCCACACTGCAGGTTTCATCTTCCGGATGGTCCCTTAAGAATTTCAATCCATTATATAAAAAATATTCAATTACCACAAGTACTTTCCTTCTCCAATTACATTCCTTTGCTCAGTTCTGCTGGCTGCTCTACTTCCCTGCCATCAACCCTTCCTCTCCCTCCCACTCCCCAGTGTTGCTCTTGATTCCCTCATACACATTTTTATCCTGGTTTACTTATTTCTTTCAAACTGTCAAATATAAAGGGAAGGCTAACCACCTTTAAATCCCTCCTGGCCAGAGGAAAAACCCTTTCACCTGTAAAGGGTTAAGAAGCTAAGATAACCTCGCTGGCACCTGACCAAAAGGACCAATGAGGAGACAAGATACTTTCAAAGCTGGAGGCCGGAAGGGGGGTGGGGGGCAAAGGATTCTCTCTGTCCATGTGTTGGTTTTGCCGGGACCAGAGCAGGAATGCAGGTCAGAACTCCTGTAAAGAGTTAATAAGCAATCTAGTTAGATATGCGTTAGATTCTGTTTTGTTTAATGACAGGTTTCAGAGTAGCAGCCATATTAGTCTGTATTCGCAAAAAGAAAAGGAGTACTTGTGGCACCTTAGAGACTAACAAATTTATATGAGCATAAGCTTTCGTGAGCTACAGCTCACTTCATCAGATGCATTCATCCGATGAAGTGAGCTGTAGCTCACGAAAGCTTATGCTCATATAAATTTGTTAGTCTCTAAGGTGCCACAAGTACTCCTTTTCTTGTTTTGTTTAACTGGCTGATAAAATAAGTTGCGCTGAATGGAATGTAGATTCCTGTTTTTGTGTCTTTTTGTAACTTAAGGTTTAGCCTAGAGGGATTCTCTGTGTTTTGAATCCGATTACCCTGTACGGTATTTACCATCCTGATTTTACAGAGGTGATTCTTTTACTTTTTCTTTAATTAAAATTCTTAAGAACCTGATTGCTTTTTCATTGTTCTTAAGATCCAAGGGTTTGGGTCTGTGTTCACCTATGCAAATTGGTGAGGATTTTTATCAAGCCTTCCCCAGGAAAGGGGGTGTAGGGCATAGGGGGATTTTGGGGG
Source organism: Lepidochelys olivacea (assembly GCF_965140295.1). Classification (NCBI taxonomy): domain Eukaryota; kingdom Metazoa; phylum Chordata; order Testudines; family Cheloniidae; genus Lepidochelys; species Lepidochelys olivacea. The sequence continues at coordinate 17,234,986 of NC_140412.1, forward strand.
CGAGACGTTTCCAAGTGGGCTCTTTCCTGGTTATATTTGTTAGACGTTTGGTGGTGGCAGCAATAAGGTCCAAGGACAAAAGGTAAAATAGCTTGTACCTTGGGGAAGTTTTAACCTAAGCTGGTAAAAATAAGCTTAGGGGGTTTTTCATGCAGGTCCCCACATCTGTACCCTAGAGTTCAGAGTGGTGAAGGAACCTTGACACAAACTCTTGTTAATGGTTTTTCCTTCCCACAGCATTCCTCTTTTCCTGCTACTGAGTCAGCACCTTGAAAACTCCTGCCCTTCTAAAAAACTATGTCATAAGAGTCTCTAGACCTCAATCAGCAGGGCTGTACAGACTTGCCCAAGTGTCATGCACTTTGCTTCATAGATTGTAATACTACTAATATAACAAATGTGAAAATAGATCATGCAAACTAGGGCATATTAGCCTATCTTCAGTGTAATACTTTTGTCAAGGTCTATCAAGTGGTAATATAATGCAGAATCAATCATCTTAGCCCTGATTTACACTACAAGTTTAGGTTGAATTTAGCAGCGTTAGATCGATTTAACCCTGCACCCATCCACATGACCAAGCCATTTTTGTCAACTTAAAGGGCTCTTAAAATCGATTTCTATACTCCTCCCCGAGGGGATTAGCGCTGAAATCAACATCACCAGGTCAAATTTTGGGTAGTGTGGACGCAATTCAACAGTATTGGCCTCCGGGAGCTATCCCAGAGTGCTCTATTTTGATCGCTCTGGACAGCACTTTCAACTCAGATGCACTAGCCAGGTATACAGGAAAAGCACTGGGAACTTTTGAATTTCATTTCCTGTTTGGCCAGCGTGGCAAGCTCAACAGCAGAGGTGACCATGCAGTCCCAGAATCGCAAAAGAGCTCCAGCATGGACCGAACGGGAAGTACTGGATCTGATCTCTGTATGGGGAGACAAATCCATGTTATCAGAACTCCGTTCCAAAAGACGAAATGCCAAAATATTTGAAAAAAATCTCCAAGGGCATGATGGACAGAGGCTATAACAGGGACCTGCAGCGGTTCCACGTGAAAATTAAGGAGCTCAGGCAAGCCTACCAAAAAAACAAAGAGGCAAACAGCCACTCTGGATCAGAGCCCCAGACATGCCGCTTCTACGATGAGCTGCATGCAATTCTAGGGGGTGCCCCACCACTACCCCACCCCTATCCACAGATAACTGCATAAGACTCCCCCCTTGCAACAGTGATGAGGATTTTGGGGATGTGAAAGATGAGGAGGATAGCGCACAACAGGCAAGCAGAGAAACCGTTCTCCCCCACAGCCAGGAACTTTATCACCCTGGAGCCAATACCCTACCAAGGCAGGCTCCCAGACCATGAAGCTGGAGAAGGCACCTCTGGTGAGTGTACCTTTGTAAATATAATACATGGTTTAAAAGCAAGCATGTTTAATGATTAATTTGCCCTGAAGACTTGGGATGCACTCGTGACCAGTACAGCTACTGGAAAAGTCTGTTAACATGTCTGGGGTTGGAGCGGAAATCCTCCAGGGACATTATTAAGGGGACATTCAGAGGTGGCCATTCCTGCTCGGCTGTTTGCCTGTGGCTGAAAAGAAATAATTCCCGCTTTTAGCCACGAAGGGGGGGGGGGGGAAAGACGACGTTCTCGCTGATCTGTTCATGTTTGGTTGGCAGGGATCTTCCCTGATACTCATCACGCGGTGGGAGGAGGGGTGATGTGATCATCCCAGAGAACTGGGGGGGAGGGGTTTAGCTGGGTTTGTGCTGCACTTTAACCCGAAAACTGCAGCCCCTCCTTTTAAATGGCCAACCCAACGGGTGCTTGGTATGGGAAAGGAGGGCGCTGCTGTTTGAAACCATTCCCACATGTTATGAAGGTTGAAGAAGCCAAAAGGCTGTGGCTTACCATGGCTGCCTGCAAGCCGAATTCTGTTGCCTGGCCCTGCGTGTGTGATCTCTCACACCAAACCGGCAGGCACTCAATATAAGAGGCAGAATGCAACCATGTACCGAAACGTTACATAGCACATGTGCTTAACAGCTTGGTTCACAATGAAAGTCTACCCATTGTTCTCTAAAATGTGTCTTTTTAAATACTACTCTCCTTTTTTTCCTCCCGCAGCTACAAATGTTTCAATGCTCCGCTTTCATCTCCATCCCAGAGGCTAGCGCAGATAAGAAGGAGGAAAAAAAACGCACTCACGATGAAATGTTCTCTGAGCTCATGCAGTCCTCCAGCACTGAACGAGCTCAGCAGAATGCGTAGAGGAAAACCATGGCAGAGTCCAGGAAAGCAGAAAATGAATGAGAGAACAGGAGGGACAAGCAAGATGAGCGGTTGCAGGAGCAAGAGGAGAGGTGGCAGCAGCGTGATGAGGAGGCGGCAGGATGCAATGCTGAGACTACTGGGGGATCAAACTGATATGCTCCAGCGTCTGGAAAGGCAGCAGAAGCACAGATCGCTGCTGCAGCCCCTGGGTAATTGCCCGCCCTCCTCCTCAAGTTCCATAGCCCCCCCAGCCAGATGCCCAAGAACGCAGGGCGGGGGGAGCGGGAGGGCCAAGCAACAGAAGGCTGACATTCAATAAGTTTTGAAGTGAAGTGCAGTGTGGCCTTGTCCTTCCCTCCTCACCCATCCCTCCCAGCTATCTTGGCAGTTATCCCCCTATTTGTGTGATGAATTAATAAAGAATGCATAATTTTGAAACAATGACTTTATTGCCCTGCAAGCGGTGATCCAAAGGGGGAGGGCGGTTGGCTTACAGGGAAGTAGAGTGAACAAAGGGGGCGGGTTTTCATTAAGGAGAAACAAACAGAATTGTCACACTGTAGCCTGGCCAGTTATGAAACTGGTTTTCAAAGCTTCTCTGATGCGCAGCACACGCTGCTGTGCTTTTCTAATCGCCCTGGTGTCTGGCTGCATGTAATCAGTGGCCAGGAAATTTGCCTCAACCTCCCACCCTGCCATAAACGTCTCCCCCTTACTCTCACAGATATTGTGGAGCACACAGCAAGCAGTTATAACAATGGGAATATTGGTTTCGCTGAAGTCTAACCGAGTCAGTAAACTGTGACAGCAAGCTTTTAAACGTCCACATGCACATTCTACCACCATTCTGCACTTGCTCAGCTGAAAGCTGAACTGCTCCTTACTACTGTCCAGGGTGCCTGTGTAGCTTCATGAGCCATGGCATTAAGGGGTAGGCTGGGTCCCTGAGGATAACTATAGGCATTTCAACATCCCCAACAGTAATTTTCTGGTCTGGGAAGTAAGCTCCTTCCTGCAGCTGTTCATACAGACCAGAATTCCTGAAGATGCGAGCGTCATGTACCTTTCCTGGCCATCCCATGTTGATGTCAGTGAAACGTCCCTTGTGATCCACCAGTACTTGCAGCACCATTTAAAAGTATCCCTTGCGGTTTACGTACTGGCTGCCAAGGTGATTCGGTCCCAAGATACGGATATGCGTTCTATCTGCCCACCACAGTTACGGAATCCCATTGCAGCAAAGCCATCCACTATGACCTGCACATTTCCCAGAGTCACTACCCTTGATAGCAGCAGCTCAGAGACTGTGTTGGCTACTTGGATCACAGCACCCCCACAGTAGATTTGCCCACTCCAAATTGATTCCCAACTGTCTGGTGCTGCAAGCTTCCAAAGGGCTATCGCCACTTGCTTTTCAACTGAGAGGGCTGCTCTCATCTTGGTATTCTTGCGCTTCAGGGCAGGGAAAAGCAAGTCACAAAATTCCATGAAAGTGCCCTTACTCATGCGAAAGTTTTGCAGCCACTGAGAATCATCCCAGACCTGCAACACTATGCAATCCCACCAGTCTGTGCTTGTTTCCCAGGCCCAGAATCAGCATTCCATGGCATGAGCCTGCCCCGTTGCCACCAGGATGTTCAAACTGCCAGGGCTCATACTTTGAGAGAAGTCTGTGTCCATGTCCTCATCACTCTCGTCACCACGCAGCCATCGCCTCCTCTCCTGCTTTTGCAGGTTGTGGTTCTGCACACACTGCAGGATAACGTGCGAGGTGTTTACAATGCTCATAACTGCCGCGGTGATCTGAGTGGGCTCCATGCTTGCCATGGTATGGTGTCTGCAGGAGAGCAGAGTTGCAGCAGAAGCGGTGGCTGATGATAGATGCCACGAGAATAGATATTTATACAGAAGGACGAGAGGACCTGCGAGGTGGATTCACGAAAGCAGGAGAGCAGAGTTGCAGCAGAAGCGGTGGATGAAGCACCGTAGCACTGCGCATGTTTCCTGAGGAAGAGCCCATGACAGACAATATGGAGAAATTCGCTATTGAGATAGCAGCAGAGCAGAGTTGCAGTGGAAGCAATGCATGATGACAGTTAGCAGTCCTACTGAACCTCTGCTGAAAGCAGTATGGCGTCCACACGGAAAAAAGGTGCAAAATGATTGTCTGCCATTGCTTTCATGAAGGGAGGGGCAACTGATGACATGTACCCAAAACCACCCACGACAATGTTTTTTCCCCCTCAGGCATTGAGAGCTTAACCCAGAATTCCGATGGGTGGCAGAGACTGCGGGAACTGTGGGATAGCTACCCACAGTGCACCGCCCCGTAAGTCAATGCTAGCCACAGTAGTGAGGACATACTCTGCCGACAATGCACTCAGTGTGGACATATGCAATCGACTGGATAAAATCAATTTCTAAAAATAAACTTCTATAATATCGACCTAATTTCATAGTGTAGACATACCTTAGAGAAAGAAATAAATATGCATGCTATAAAATACTCCAAGGAAACAAGAAATGAGACAGCTAGGCACTGAGGACAGGGCGGAGATTAAAGAATCTAGGCATGGTCCAACATATAAGCAAATACTTTGATTCAGTTTTTAATAAAGGTAATGAGGAGCTCAGGGGTAATGGCAGGGTGGCTAACAAATGAGGATATGGAAGTAGAAACTACCACAATCGATGTTTGTACAAAACTGCTATTAAAATAAATTCTTAAGCACAAATTCCTAAATAGAATTTTGTTTATAGTGTTGTAGCCATGTTGGTCCCAGGGTCTTGCGTAGCTTCAAGCTTGTCTTTCTCCAGAGAAGTTGGTCCAAAAGATTAACTCACCTACTCTGTCTCTCGAATAGAATTTTTACTTTTTCATGGATAAAAGGTAATTTTTCAATTAAAAAGGAATAGCATTAGATTTTGAAATGAAACACACACATTGGCATCACCATGGAGTTATATAGATACTTAAGTATGAACCCATGTTCATGTTTTTGTAATTGTTTTGTTTATTTAAGATGACTGATATTTTAAAAGTTGAAGGAGCCAGGAAGCAAAGGTCCTGCTGAGATGAAGATCAGACACTAATTTTCCTTGAAAGGTTCTGAGTATGAATATCTTGGATCTGACATTTCCAGCCTGACATATGGTCAAAACTTAGTTTTCACCATGGTAACAGAGCAGTATTGACTAAAAGGCTTGAATTCCCTGTCAGTTTTTAATGGTCAGTTTTGTTTAGGTGACACTCTTTTGCGCGCATTCTCCTATGAAGGTGGCAACTTAAGCTACCACCACTATAATTGTGTTTTCTTTCATCATTTCACAAATCCATTTCTACAGACTCCTATTTTGGTTTGCAAATAGTGAGAATAACCAGTCAAATGGCAGCTGCCACTTGTATTTCACTGTCCCTCAAAATTTAAGGTTTAATTCTGCAAAAATTTACAAGAATTTAATTTTTAGTCACGAGTAGTTTCACCAGCTTCAAGAGGACTGTGCATGTAAGTTATGTATATTCAAGTGTTTTTAGAATCTCTAATCAGTCTAATTTTTCCCACGCATGTGCAGAATTAATTTTGTCACGTGCACCAATATGGAGATGATGTGTCACACATCACCTCCATATTGGTGCACGTAACAAAATTCAAGTGGGGGGGAGTGGCCGAGGGGTTCAGAGTGTGGGACGGGGGCTCAGGGCTGGGGAAGAGGATTGGGGTGCGGGGAGGTGGAGTGCAGGCTCCGGGGATGGAGGTTTCAGGGATGGGGCAGAGGGCTCCAGGCTTCCCAGGGGCTATGTTGGGGGGGAGGGAGGAGGAGGAGGAGGAGGAGAAGAGAGACGCACACACACTCTCTCCCCCCGGCTCTCCCTCCCCACAGCATTACCTGGGCTGCGGAGGAACAGGCACCTCTCCCTTGGCCGCGGCAGGTCCATGCCGGAGCTGGGTTGGGGCCGAGGCACCCCTATTCCCCGGCAAGTCCATGGTGAGGGAGAGGTGCCTCTCCACACCACAACCCTGAGCCTCTGCGCGGGGCTTAATAGGCAGCTGCACAGCCACACAGCTTAGAAGGAACTTAGGTGTGCACACCTAGAGACATTTGGGTATATTTTCCAAATTACAAAATAAATCAAATATACTGAACATATAGGTATATATTAGGGCTGTGAAGTGATTAAAAAATTAATCGTGATTAATTGCGCTGTTAAATAATAGAATACCATTTATTTAAATATTTTTGGTTGTTTTCTACATTTTTGAATATATTGATTTCAATTACAACACAATACAAAGTTGACAATGGTCCCTTTATATTATTTTTATTATAAATATTTACACTTTAAAACAAAAGAAATAGTATTTTTCAATCCACCTCATACAAGTACTGTAGTGCAATCTCTATCGTGGAAGTGTAATTTACAGATGTAGATTTTTTTTGTTACATAACTGCATTCAAAAATAAAACAATGTAAAACTTTAGAGCCTACAAGTCCACTCAGTCCTACTTCAGCCAACTGCTCACACAAACAAGTTTGGTTACAATTTGCAGGAGATAATGCTGCCCACTTCTTGTTTACGTCACCTGAAAGTGAAAACAGCTGTTCGCATGGCACTGGTGTAGCCAACATTGCAAGATATTTACATGCCAGATGCACTAAAGATTCATATATCCCTTCATGCTTCAACCACCATTCCAGAGGACATGCGTCCATGCTGATGATGGGTTCTGCTCGATAACAATCAAAAGCTGAGTGGAACAAGACATGTTCATTTTCATCTTCTGAGTCAGATGCTACCAGAAGGTTGATTTTCTTTTTTGGTGGTTCAGGTTCTGTAGTTTCCACATCAAAGTGTTGCTCCTTTAAGGCTTCTGAAAGCATTCTCCACAACTCATCACTCTCAGATTTTGGAAGGCATTTCAGATTCTTAAACCTTGGGTCCAGCGCTGTAGCTATTTTTACAAATCTCACATTGGTACATTCTTTGCGTTTTGTCAAGTCTGCTGTGAAAATGTTCTTAAAATGAACATGTGCTGTGTCATCATCCGACTGTAACATGCTGTAACATGAAATATATTTTTAAGAATGAGAGTAAAACAGAACAGGAGACATACAATTCTTCCCCAAGGAGTTCAGTCACAAATTTAATTAATGCATTATTTTTTTTAAATAAGCATCATCAGCATGGAAGCATGTCCTCTGGAATGGTGACCAAAGCATAAAGGGGCATACAAATATTTAGCATATCTGGCGCATAAATACCTTGCAATGCTGGCAAGAAAAGTGCCATGCGAACACCTGTTCTCAATTTCAGGTGACATTGTAAATAAGAAGCAGGCAGCAGAATCTCCCGTAAATGTAAACAAACTTGTTTGTCTTAGCGATTGGCTGAACAAGAAGTAGGATTGAGTGGACTTATAGGCTCTAAAGTTTTACATTGTTTTATTTTTGAGTGCAATTATGCAATTTTTTTTTTTTTGGTTACATCTGTAAGTTATACTTTCATGATAAAGAGATTGCACTACAGTACTTGTATGAGGTGGACTGAAAAATACTATTTCTTTTGTTTTAAAGTGCAAATATTAAGATTAAATCGACAGCCCTAGTATATATGTTTATGTAGATATTCTGGCCATATTGTTAATGTTAATACATAGATACAAATTCCAATTTGCCACTGTACACAGAATACATAAATGTGAAATTTATAGCAGAGAGATTCACAGAACAGATTTAACTTGGTCATGAGCATACAGACAAGGTAATCAGATGAGAACCAAGTTACAGACAGAAGGGACATGTGCTAATTTAATATGGTTAGAAATTGGGCATACCAATGAAAAGGTAAAGATTCCCTAGTTAATGGCCCATAAAGATTATACTTCAAGAACGGACACAAAAATGAGATCATAGCAAGAAGGAGCTCCAAAAATGTGAAAATGTGCAGATTCCCATGGATTCCAAGGCCAGAAGGGACCACTGTGATCATCTAGTCTGATCTCAATGTGATTCAATAAGGTAAACAGTAGTCAGCTACTTTAAGATGCACCTTGACCACCTTATTAACTTTTATCTTTTTTCTGCACAGGAGATATTCATTGAACCAGTACAGGTACTGGACCTTAGAACTCAATGACTTGAGTCACCAGAACACATACTCCAGATTAGTTTAACTGTTCAGCTATTACATCTAGTACAAAACTATGATGTGTCCTTACCTAAATGCTCATTTAGGGCCCAACTCAAGAAGCCACTTAAACATATATTTACATCTATGCCTCTTCATGGCCATATTTACACAAGTGCTTAAGTCCCACTGACTTCAGTGTAGAATAAAATTTGATTGAAACAATCTGCTTCACCTTTCCCTTCTCTTTCTCGAGGGAAGGGCACAATCAGAAATACAGACCCAAGAGAATGCTGGGTGGTCTGTTTCTTTTGCCCTCAGCAAAAAACCGATACCAACATCACAGTGAAATTCTGTTTCTAGTGAAAGGAAGGATGGTCTGATGTAATCTAGATACCTGCAACTAAGCAGATCAGCTTTCAACCTGAGACAGTGGCCTCCACCATCTCACCTGCTTCAAATCCTGTTTGAACCTGATTCCAGGCCAGATGTGTGTCCTCACAGAATTCCTTCCTAAGTTCCTGACCTTTCTTTGGAGAAGCAAACTGATCTAGGTAGAAGCCTTCTTCCATGACTTCATCTGGACATTGGTCAGAAAGAACTGGTAATTCATGTTACACAGTTGCAGCAACAGGCTGGTAAATAGTATGTCCTGATGAACCCCATTCTGCAGTTCACAATCATGGGGTACCGTACCACAGGTGTGGCCAGTCTTCTAGCTGTGGTTGCCTTCACCACTACGCTCTCACATGGACATGGGGGGATAAGCTGCACTTTTTCCTCAACTGCCTTTGAGACTAGGACAGCTGTGTGAAGGCTCTACCATGATTTCCTCTATTATCTAGTAAAAAATAGGCACAAAGTCACAGCAACCCAACTGAACAAAGGTTCAGTGATGAGATACCTTCAATTTAGAGCTTTTCAGATTTCTGAACTGATTTAAGCTCAAAAATCAATTGCCTTTGACAGCATCTGTAAAGAACCTGGAAAGACAGCACCTTCCTTGGGGAGTTATTGTCCTCTTGTTCCTCAGTAGAAGTATCTGATGTCCAAGTGCTCCAGATCATCTGAATTCAAATAGCAGCCCATAGCAAAAAGACTCACCATACCTAAACTCAAGTAGCTGGAATCATGTAGGGAATGGGGGAGCCTAAAGCATCTTAAACACTTCCTGAAGTTCCAACTGGCTGATTCAAGAGGCCCGGGGAATGCAATCATCAAAGCTCCAAGGTACTAGCTTAAAGAATGAACGTGACTGAGCATGGAAGAGCTGCCAGGCACCAACAACCAGTGGCATCTGAACGCCAAGGCATGCACCAAATCACCACGGGAATCTATCAAAGCACTCAAGTGAAAGATTTCAACAATCATACCACACCTGACTGGAAGATACAAAATGAGGAACTGTTAGGGTCTAAAGAAAAGCTGGAGCTATGGCCAATGAGGCAGGCTACTCACTGACCACAGTCAAGAAGGAACTCACTAGAACATTTGAAAGGCAGTATTTATACTCTGCACAGTAGGGCATGGCTTGTTCACCACACATCTTCTGCCCTCAAGAATCAAAACCCTCACAACTAGGGATCTGAGATGAAGTGTGGGTCCCACAAAAATGGAATTTATTGAGAAAATGAGGTCTTATTAGTTTGGAGATTTTAAAGATATCTTGTTGACTGAAGAAAGGTTTCCTTAATTAGATTGTATTCCACTACTTCATAGGTTTTAGTGACACTTTTTAAACGAAGAAAGAAAATAAAGCAGAGCTCTAATTATTTTATGGTGCCACCTTGTGAATTTATAGAGTTTGACAATTATGTGGTACTGCTGGGTACAATTTCATTACTCTGCAAGTCTTGATCTATTCAATGTTTAATACCCCTATGCCGTATGCTCTCAGTTCCAAACTTCTGACTAACGCCTTCCATTTGTGACTTCACAGCGTCTCCACAAAAACACACTTCATTACAGACATTCATTACCCAATCTTTCAAGCTCTTGGGTTTCCTGGCTTTCTGGCCACACTTTTGTTTTGCTCTTCAAAACCACAATTCCTCTGGCATTCAATCCTGCTCTCGCTCCCCACCTTCTTACGCTGTTAAATACAAAATTTTTAAATGGTTGTTTCAAACATTAGATGGACACGTTTTTTGATTCAGTCAATAGCAAAAATTATTCTGTATATAAAAATGATTGATAAAGAATCTAAAACATTATTATTCACCAAACTCAAAATGTCTGCAAAGATCAACTACATTGAGCTTTTTTTTCCAGGTAAGTATATCTGCAATTAACCCAAGAGAAATTTTCAGCTGTTGCAGGAGGGAAAACCTAGTTATTTATACTACTATCATATTCATAGTATTCCAGCACCTAGGAAAACACAAATCTCCAAAAAAACCCAAACATTTTTATCCTAATTTCAATCACCCTGATTCAATTTATCATCATACGCGGGGGAAATCTGTATTTGAATTTGGCTTGCGGGAAATCAACATCCATCCTTGAAATCTCTATATTCCCCGTCACTGTCACAGTCTGCCTTTCTGACAGATATTGTTCAAAGTTGGGCATGTATAAATTGCATCTTACTTCCCATCAGAATTCTAGAATAGACAATTTCTGCCATCATGCTGTCATCTGATAAAGTTTTAAAATGAATAATGATGTAGGTTTAAGTCAAACATAAAAGTGAAGAATTTGTAGCAAAGAAAAATGGTCAATACTGAAAATCTTTTAAGTTGGGAATAATGTTGGGAACAAACAAAATGCTGGGAATAATTAAGAAAGGGATAGATAATAGGACAGAAAATAACATGTTGCCTCTATATAAATCTATGGTACGCCCACATCTTGAATACTGTGTGCAGATGCGGTCACCCCATCTCAAAAAAGATATATTGGAATTGGAAAAGGTTCAGAAAAGGGCAACAAAAATTATTAGGGGTATGGAACGGCTTCCGTATGAGGAGAGATTAATAAGACTGGGACTTTTCAGCTTGGAAAAGAGATGGCAAAGGAGGAATATGATTGAGGTCTATAAATCATGAGGTTTAGAGAAAGTGTTGTTTCCTACTTCTCATAACACAAGAACTAGGGGGTCACCAAATGAAATTAATAGGCAGCAGGTTTAAAACAAATGAAAGGAAGTATTTCTTCACACAACACACAGTCAACCTGTGGAACTCCTTGCCAGAGAATGGCGTGAAAGCCAAGACCATAACAGGGTTAAAAAAAAAAGAACTAGATAAATTCATGGAGGATAGGTCCATCAGTGGCTATTAGCCAGGATGGGAAGGAATGGCGTCCCTAGCCTCTGTTTGCCAGAAGCTGAGAATGAGCAAGAGGGGATGGATCACTTGATGATTACCTGTTCTGTTCATTCCCTGTGAAGCACCTAGCACTGGCCACTGTTGGAAGACAGGATACAGGGCTAGATGGACCTTTGGTCTGACCCAGTAGGGCCATTCTTATGTTTTTCAACCAAAAAAATAAAAGTAACTTATCAGCACATACACAGTGCTACCCTTGTGAAGTAAAGCTGTCTAGTGAAAGTAACAGTAAAAGCTTTCTAAAGGTGTATCTTCTGAGCTTTTAAAAATGCAGGTAGTACCTGCCAATGTGTTTGTCAGCTGCCATAAAACTCATGATCATCATCTCTGGGATAAAGATATGGGGATTAATACAAAGATACAACACACATATTTTATCATCTTATTTATATCAGTCCCAAATGCCACCCTGTCACAAACCATAATTAAGAAATTCAGAAAGTTATCGTTTCACAAAGACAAGTTGTTGACAGAAGTTATTGTGTTTCTGACCTTGCTTTATTAAAGTAAGCTAGGCAAGCAATAACCAAACTGGAGTAGGATACACAATATTGCTTCAAGATGTACACTGCCAAGGTTGATTGGTCCAAAATTAGATTTTTCATCATAGCCTCCTTAACTTCAATAAAAAAAAGTTATATGTTTTTCTTACACTTGTCCACTTAATATAGAAAGAACTATCACGCTATAAATAGTAATGACAGGGGCCACAACTTTAAGATGGCTTTTTCATAACTCATGTCAGGAAAATTGGATTATATTTAGTTCTGAGAGAGTGTAATACTCTCTCAAGTACCATGGTCTCTCAAGACTGAAGGATGCCTACTATTACACTGAGTGTAATATAACATTTTTGGGCAATTACACCCAATGAAAGTGTAATATTCCACTCTGTAGTTTCACAAGACTCAGAATGCTTGCTCCTAAATCCCTACTAGGCTGACGTTCCAAGCAGCTTTAATTTTCTACCCTGTGATGTGCTCCCAGCCCACAATCATGTGCCATATCACACATACCCCTTCTTTAACTAAGGCTATCTCTACACTACAATTATTAAACTAGCCAGGTTACACATTTATCTGACACAGTTGCAATAAATATGATTGAGCTACATCCATCCAGCAGCTTTTTCCACATCAAAACCAAGTGTCAAACTTATGTATCCACATCCACCACCAACACTGACTTCACTGTTTTTACCAGTGCATTCTGGGAAAGTCAGGAAATCAAAGGTCCCCAGCATACATACAAAGCAACATGAAAAACATGTGAGGCAACGTATCCATGCATGGGACACAGAACGAGGAGGAGAGAGGACCACTCAGTCTGGTGATACAGACATGAGATGTTGTGCAGATAGCATCCTCTAAACAGATCTGACCTGATTACAGGACAGCTTTGTGAGAGCCTAGACTACTGGATGGGAAACATTAACATCCAGAGTTACTGTTCAACAAATATAACACAAAAACACCACATCTGGAACCAACTAATGCCACCAACAAGTTAAAAACCTGGTAAAACTGTTCGGGTGTACAAGGGGCCTTAGACCAGACTTGCACTTGAGATATAGCCATACAAGAAAGCATAGTTATTCCTTGTTACAAACACATACAGAGTAGACAGGATCTTATCCACGATCTTACCTGTGTTTTATAACCTGGGTAAATCTAAACGTTTCTCTGGAAACATTTCAAAGATTTACCTGTGTTATGAAACTTATTAACTTCCAATCTATTTTGCATATTGGAACATTGTTTTGGGTAGGGAACAATCTAGGTATAACTGTCAGAAAACCAGAAGTGTATCTGTAGCACGGAAATGCTTAAGTGCAGTCTCAGCAACAAACATTTACTCATTTTTCACATAGTAATCTTCCCCACATACGGGCAGCTTGCTCTCCCCATACACCTTATACTTTCCAAAATCAGGAGGAGGAAAACCTAATTTTACATAGCCACAAATAAGAGGCTAGATCCATCTCTGCTTGACATTAAAAATAAACGCTATAATCAAGATTTTCAGAAATAACTAAGGATTTTGGCACCTAGCTTGAGACAAATTAAGATCCCAGTTCAGCAAGATACTTAAACGTATGCCTAACTTTAAGCATCTGAGTAGTTTATGCTTTAAGTTAGTGATGTAATCAAGGAAAAAGAGGGACATAAGTGACTTGATGAATTTAGACCTTAGTATGTCTCAACTGGAGCACCCAAAAAATTGAGCCACAAACCACTAGTCACTTTTGAAGATCTTGGCTTAAACTTTTACTTTCAAGTTTCACACAATATCCATGCAAACATTTTCTAATTGTATGCAATCTTTGACACAGTTACTACATGGCTGAAGATACAAAGGAACCATTTTTTCATAACAGATGAGTAGAAGGTGATGATTTACATAAGAACTACCATACTGGTCACACCAATGGTCCATCTAGCCCAGTAGCCTGTCTCCAACACTGGCCAGTACAGACGCTTCAGTGGGAGTGTATAGAACAGGGCAGTTTAAGTGATCCACTCCTCCTCCCCTCCCCAGCTACTAGCAGTCAGAGGAAGTCCCTGATCATGGCGTTGTATCCCTGACCATCTTGGCTAGTAGCTATTGCTGGACCTATCCTCCTTGAACTTATCTAGTTCTTATCTAAATTGTATCTAATTATACTTTTGGTCATCACAATACCCCATGGCAATGAGTTCCACAAGTTAACTATGTTCTGTGGATAAAAAAAATACTCCGTCTTGTTTGTATTAAACCTGCTGCCTATTAATTTGTGTGACAACGACTGCCTGTTAGCATTAACAATTACTGTACCTTCAAAGAACAAGCTGACATCAGTAAGGTGAAATTTTAATAGTGTTTTAGGAGGAAAAGTATTAATTTCTGAGGGAAAATATATGAATTAACTTACATTTGAGGCTGTTCAATATATGACAATGTACAGGAATACATTTTTAGTCTGATTTACAATTACATTTTGAGAACTGATTTTTTAATCACTATTTATGCTGGGATGAAATATGAAGTTCTTTACTCTTGATTTGAATGTGTTTTCATACATAATGCAAGATTTGAGGTCTACCTACAATTTTTACTTTCAAGTGCGTGGGTTTTGTAAAGTGATGGGTAAACTATGCTGTTATACAGCAACCTTAACTAGTTTTGGAATTAATAATGTTTTAAGAATACTTTTTCTTCTACAGATAAATGAAGACATTATTTAAACTGTTTTTTAAAAATGTCAAATGGACAAGACAGGTTTTTAATTTAATAAAGAGTAAACTGTGCAGTCTAAACTAATAAGGACTTGCACATCCCACCCTCACTCAAGCCCCAGTCCAGCAAAGCACTCAATAATCAGCATGTGCTTAAACAGTTCGCTGGATTAGGGCCTAAAAGCACCTGTGCCAACATACACACATTCACTACATAGCTAAATTATTCAGACAGAATAGTTAGATGGGGAGGGCTCTGAGTTATTACAGAGAATTCTTTCCCAGGAATCTGTTGGGCAGGTCTTGCCCACATGCTCAGGATCTAACTGATCACCATATTTGGGGTTGGGAAGGAATTCTCCTTCAGGTCAGATTGGCAGAGACCCTGGGAGTTTTTTGCCTTCCTCTGCAGCATGGGGCATGGTCACTTGCATGTTTAAACTAGTGTCAACGGTGAATTCTACGTAACTTGAAGTCTTTAAACCATGATTTGAAAACTTCAGTAACTCAGTCTATAATGCTGGTAAAAAGTGCTAACTGGCTTAGGCCATGTCTACACTACCACTTACGTTGGCAATACTTACGCTGCTCAGGGATGTGAAAAAAAACACACATGCCCCTGAAGCAACATAAATTTTGCCAGCATAAGTGGTAGCGTGCACAGCACTATGTCGGCAGGACAGCTTCTCCCACTTACATAGCTACCACCACTCGTGTAGATGGTTTTATTATGTCGATGGGAGAGCTCTCTCCTGTGAGCATATAGCAGCTACATGAGCCATTTTACAGCAACGCAACTGCATCAGTGCTGCTGTGCTGCTATAAGCTAGTAGTATAGACATGGCCTGAGGAGATTCAAATTTTTTCCCCTATCGAGGAATTCTCACTTTAAAACTTTCCCCAGCAGAGGTTCACAACAAAAAGTTTCTGTCACCATGCTTCTTTCTCCATTAGCTTTCATGGCAAAAAAAACTGGGTCTTGTTTTCACACAAAGTAATCTTTCACTATATGTGCTCATAAAACTTCCTCTTCAAGAACTAATTACAAAAATCTACCTAGATTTTAAATATTAAGGTTCAATTATTTTGTTGGGAATCTCATAAGACAAACTTTATACACGGACTGTAAGCACTGCAAGACTAGCATGTCTTATATTAATAAGCAAAAAAACTTAATCAGTTAGGGTGACTACAAATCCACAAAAGTAAAATTAAAAGTTAAGCCACACATCTTTACCATTACAACAACTGTACATCACAGAACATACACTGCAACCTTAACTCTGTCCCCTTTTTGCACAACCTGTTTACCAGATTCCTTTCCCTATCCTCAGCCACTATGGATGTTATGGATGTCTGATATACAGTAATGGATATTGGGAGAGTGTAGTTTGGTAATGGGGTATGTACAGAGGGATCGTCAGAGAGGGTGACTGACGACTGGCAATCCCAAGAGGGCAGGGTTAAGGCTGCTGTATCATCTGTCTTCAGTAGTTCTTTCTAAGCTGCAACCAAGGTATTGCAGGACATGCCAATGCACACACAGCACCCAGACCTACCCCCAGCGAAGTCAGTAGCAAAACATGACGTGAGTGAGAATATGACTGGGTCAATAATTAAATATATATCATAATACTACTGCTTACTATGCATAAAATTCTGTTTTTATTCTTAGCTCGTATTCCCACCCTTCTCTTTACTCCCATTTGCCTGTTTCAGTCACCAGCTGCATTGTCAAATTCAAGCCCCAATTTTGCTTACAGCCATAGACTATCAGTTCTCTTTGGACAGCAGACTTTTTACTACGTTTCTACACAGCACCTACCACAAAGTGGCTTTAACCCTCCTCTGGGCCCCCAAGTTGCTATTGTGTGAGAAATTAACAAACAAGAATTAAGGTTAGTGACAGTTCAGGTTGCACCAAAACCCATCCTACCCACTCAAACCCTTGTATGTTCATACTTTTATACTTTCAAGTTAACAAAAGTTTCCAGTATCCCTTACCATCTTTACATTGATTACAATACTGTTAAAACTTCCTCCAAAAGGCATTCACTTCCATCTCCAACCCATATCAGACAGCAATACATAACCCAACTTTATTCAGTTCACTGTCATGCAAAACTCAGTGACCCCAGCCTCTTGCATCAACAGTTTGACACATTTGTCACATGCTTTTGGAACTTATTTTGCTTTCACACTGCTGATGTTACTGTTGAGGTTTCACTTTAGAGGGCAAATTTGATGAAGTTGGGTATGTATTGCTTTTTGGTATCTGTTGGACACAGAAGTGAAAGCCATATAAAGTTCTAGATACTAACAACATTGTAAATAATGAGAAGATGGAAAGAAACAGGAGTTTTCCCCCTTATCTTATTTCCCTGCTTTTAAGGTTTTGAGTGCCTACGTGTGTCTTAATGCAGCCTTAACTGTCACTGAACATAGTCTTTGTTTCCTGATTATAAGTAAGTATGGCTAAAACCCAGAAAAGGCATTCTCTACTCAATATACTTTAATATTACGCTCAATACACAGAAAAAAGAAAATCTAAATTGCAACACTACATTAAAAAATGCAATGTTTCACAGAGTTTGGCCATAATCTGGTATGGAAATTTTGTGTTGTTCAAAGGATTGTTTAATTTTTGTAAAATGCTTTGAAAATGAAAGTTAAACCTTTGGTACTACTCATTTCAAATAAGAGAGCACAGTCTACTGTTTATCGCATGGGATTTGTGATCAGGAGTTCTGGGTTTTATTTCCAGCAAGACTTACTGTGCATCCCTGACAAGCAACAGCCTCTCTGTACCTCATTTCCCTATCCAGGGAACTGGAGATATGCTCTCTCATAAGGGTGTTGTGAGGCTTTAAATACTTTGTTCCAGATTGCTAAAGTTAGGCACATATAATTATTTACATATGCATAATGTATGGAAATACCCAATGTTCCAGACAAATATATTTATATATATACACATCACCTGATAGAGTCTTAATTTGCCTTGTGAGAGCAACAGGCCATGTGCACAGGTAGATACATGATTTATACACAAGATTTAGGTACGCACAAATGATTGTACATGTCCAATAGAAGCCACGTTTTCAGAGTAGTAGAAAGAGAGAGCCTGAGACCTGAGGCCTGATATAAGGGCCTAGTGCAAGGCCTAAGGCCCAATCTAAAGTCAGGCCCTATCCTGTTACAAAGCAGATGCCTGCTTGCAGGTTCCCTGTCCAATACATGAACTTGGCAAAATAGGGCTAGCATTGCAAAAGCAAGCACCCCTAGGCATTAAGATCGCTCTCCTGTCGATTCCGG
The DNA here is from genome assembly GCF_965140295.1 of Lepidochelys olivacea. Classification (NCBI taxonomy): domain Eukaryota; kingdom Metazoa; phylum Chordata; order Testudines; family Cheloniidae; genus Lepidochelys; species Lepidochelys olivacea. Next base: position 17,253,250 of record NC_140412.1, read on the forward strand.
TACTCCACCGGAACAAAAAGCGTAAGGTAAGTCAATGGGAGAGTTTCTCCCGTCGACCCAGTGCAGTGTAGACTCTGCAGTAAGTCGCCCTATGCTACATCGACTCCAGTTACATTATTCTGGTGGCTGAACTGAGAACCTTGATCTCCTGAGTCCTAGACCAGTGCTAGAACAGTACATCATCTTCATGACACCACAAGCTAATTTTTTCCCTTGCATTTGGTGTTCTACAAAGTGGGCTTTGGCAGCCATATCTGAGGTCCAGGGAGCAAAGATCAGGTTTTTCCTTCTTCAGGGGTTAGCTCTAAACAAATAGTGCAGACTCTTAATTACCATATGGAACATGTTCAAGTGGATTTAAATGGGAAGACTGTAAAAAGAGTATGGGAAATCAGTTAGGGCTCAGACTGTTTCCAGAACATCAAATATTCAACATTTACTGTAAATTTAGATCATTTCTAAGTGTTTAAAGATTGATAAATATTGAAGTGTTAATCCTTATGAAAGCAGTAGTTATTGGTACTACAGTGTACTGTCTATAGATTTAATGTTCTGGAGTTATGTTTATTTTCAAAAGCATAGGACACTCATAAGGTGACAGCAAGACAATCTCCACTATATATATTTCTAAATTTTCTCAGTACAAATTAGTTTTAATAGGATTTATTAGTAGTTTAATCAGGTACTGCTTTACTGTATCTTTTGAAGGTGTTGCCTTTTTTTATGAAAAATATTGCAGTAGGTACAAAACATCTGCAACAGGCTCACAAAATAAAGTAATATTCCATTAACAGAGAATTTTAATTGGGACATGCCTTTCAGATATCACAGTTGGAGGCTAGTTTGGATTTTAAATGGCTTTCCATCTTTCAAAAATATTCTTTGTGGTTTATTTATGATTTCCTATACTCCCAGCAAGCCACTAGTTACCTTTTCATATGAATTTTTCTTCCACAGGAAAAGTCTGTATAATACTGCATAATTTTTTAAGGTGGCACAGCTTCAGTCACTCCCTTATCACTTTTATTTTATCCAAAGGTAGGATCATACTTGAAAGCAACACTTATGATGTGCTAAACCAACTTGACTTAAACCAAAAACCTCACATTCAGTCCGGCACAGCCTTCTCCATGCTGCTGGGCACCAGCTGCAGGACTACTGTGAGCAAAAGACTAGTCTCCTTCCTGTCCATTCCATTGCCACATACCACAGCAGCCCCCAGGTACTGTGAAGAACAACTGCAGTGGAAGTCCTGCTCAGCTCCTGCAGCCTGGGGATGAAGCATTTTCAGTCACTCTGGAGAATGATACATGTACAGTCCGGTCCGCATATAGGGACACAGCATGCTCAGTGCAGATAGAATCTTTTGAAAATTTAGCTGCCAGTCTCTAACAAACTTCGACTGAACGTGTACAAACTGATTTATAAAAGCAGCTTATAACTTGGCCAAATTTGGGTATATTTTCCACAGAAAGGAATAAACAAGGTGACCCCCTTGCCAAATTTTGAGTTCCTCATCCAAAGCACAGAGGCACTTCTCAATGAAATTGCTAAGAGAATTTAACATGGGTAAAACAATGCATTTTTCCTCAAAATTCATTCTGGGAAATGCTTACCCTGGTTTTGTTGAAACTTGCAAAAGCCTTCAGCTTTAGGCAGACACCCAGCTCAGAAAATTTGAACCCAAACAGTTAAAGAACTCAAAAGTTTTAAGCCACAGGAAACAGGGTCTTCTAATGGAGGCAACCTTAAGCAAAGGCACTGTTACCATTTTACCCATATTCTGGAATAAGTGAAAAAGCCCTCTGCCCCCTAACGACACCCGCAGAGGGGTCAGCCAGAATCTCAATGTGCACATGACTAGGAGCATCTACAGCTGAGAGACCCAATGAACACATGGAGGGGGTAATGCCATAACTACACCACACTTTCACACAAGCCAGTGGAACAGAGCCAATATACTCTTTGTCCATTTGTAGGGCTCCCACCAGTTCGTGCCAAAGACCACCAAGACCGTTCACTCTTCCACAGTTTTGGCTGTAACTCCAAGAGGAGTTATTAAATTTTATGATCTTATCCTTGCTTTAAGATCTAGTTTTTCCAATTACCAGCTTCCTTCAATTTCAGCAAGAGTTTAGCAGCAGATATTCTCATTAACTCCTACAAATGAGATTACACCATTTGAAAGCTGGAATTGAGGCATCCAATTAATTTCTATCCCTGATTATTCTCAAGGTATCTGATCTTAAAGTGATCACTGGTCCCTTCCAGAAGGCAAAAAAAGAAAACCCAGAGGCCACTTGTCAGACAGGCCAAGAAGTTTTCAGTGTATCATTAATTGCTATCAGTCATCTCAGGCCAGTTCACTCTTGGTCTTTCGATACTATAACTTGCACATAGTCACATGGGAAACATAAAAATTAAACCAATTGATCTTTATATTTTTAAAAAAGAAAAATCAGAACACTTGCATGTATAATCAGCATGAGTCTTACCCGTCCGTCCCATGATACAGAAATCAGTATCAAATAATGCTGCACATGAAGATTAATCAACGACTGATACGAAAACCAGTTGCAAAGTAATTTCTGTAAATAACAATGACAGGTTTTAACAAACAGGTAAGTTAATAAAACTTAGCGATACTTTTATAAAATATTCACTGCAAAATTTTGATTTTGAACTTCAGTATGCTTTTATCAGGTGCTTGCTTTTAACCTAAAACTATACCTAATAGCTTACAAAATGAAAAACCTATCTGACACATACATGACTTTTTAGTACGGAATGAAAAGACATAAGGGTATTAATTAAATCAAATACTGAAAATGCAAAAAAATGAATTGAGATATCATTCATCAGTTATAAATTGCATAGATAATTTTAGATACAGAAGTTTCAATTGCTTCCAATTTGCACAGCCCCTTTCCTAACGTAGAACACTAGACAATCAACAGCTAATTAGGAGCTGCAATATCCATGTGACAAAATGAAAGTCTTCATAGGCATAATATGTTCTCTGCCTATCAGGTTCACCATCTGCCAAGACATATTTTGAATATGTACTTGTATAACCTACTAAAAAGGTACAATTTTCTGGATAGAGTCCTAGTTGGGCAGTTGTAAGTTGTTATTTTGTATTTTGCAGATTGTTTCATTATTATCTTGTGGACTCAACACTGTACAACTTTACTAAAATTGTTTAATGTTTTTCGTGTACACAGATATAAAGCAAAGTGCCCTTTGAATACTTACAATGAAATTATTTTAAAATCTCCTGAATAAAAGTAAGCCACCACTGTAGTCAATGTTCTCCTAGAGCCTTGTATGTTCAATTATTTTGTCATTTTATATTCTGTATGTTGAAACCTGCACTGTAACTGCATAACCAAGAGGAAAACTTGAACAACAGTGTTTAAACAAACAAACAAAAAATCAATAAAAGGTTTGTAATAGCAGATTGGTAAAAAAGAATGTTTCAAGAAAATACTAAAGTAAATCAGATTAAATCCTTCTTTGTCAACTATTTCAAGGAGAAATTACAATCTATGTGAAGATTCCTTTTCTAGTATCCACAATCAGGAAAGTTTTGTTCTGCGGTGTTTTAATACTACTCCATTAAATACTTCATATTGAAGCACAATTTTACATGAATAATTAATCTGAAGATTCTCTACACAAGTGAGATGTATAAGTACTTTGAACAAAACACTTGTATTAATATATTTTTTCCACTGAGTAACTAATCAATTTTTATTTGAAAGGAACTCTTAAAGAATAGCTTTTATTTATAATCTGATCGGCGTATACATCAATATGACATGAAAAATGGGTTCACAGCTCGTCTGACAATTGAAGCACTGGTCGCAGCTCCATAGTTATGGTTGAGTTGAATTTTGCACTTAGACTATAGAGGGGAACAAGTCAGGACACTCATAATTGGGGAACTGGTCTTCAGAAATAACAACCAATCACCACCCTTCCTCTGAAGCTGACTGACATGTTACCATTCTATTGGTCTGATGAGTCAGTGATGAGAGAAGACTGGACTCAAGAATTCTCATTAATAAATAATTTTGGCCCCAACTGCCACTGCTCCTTAAAGTTTCTGTGGCTGCATACTACCTTGGGAATCAAGGCATGGCTGTCTAGGCTTCCCTGTGCACTGAGTAGCTGAGGCAAGAGTGCAGAGAAACTGAGCTCCAGTTCTCCCCACAGTGCTGCTTTCTGTTGTTAAAAACAATGAGGAAGACAGTAAGGAAGAAGTTCAGAGAGACAGAATGGGAAGGCAAGGGAACGGGGGAAACAATGGGGTGTTGGGCCTTGGGTAAAGAAGGCATGTGCATTGGGAAGGAGGCTTTAATAGGGAGATGGGCTTTATGCAAATAGGGAGTCTGGGGTGACAGGAAAAGGAAAGAATCCAGGCCAGAGGCTAGACCCTTGCAACCTGCCTAAATGCTTCAGGTTTGGGTCAGGTATGAAAATGACTCACTCTTGAGCTTGGATGGGCTTTAAAACTAGGTCCAAGCAGATTTTCTCTTCCTGTTCCTGCCTCATCATCCAATGGAATGAAGTTGAAAGGCTTCCCATGACATTTATAAACAGATTCCTTCACCATCACAGAATCCTGACTGCTGCACAGCCCTCTCTCCCTACAACCCTCTCCTTCTTTATTTTTTGTTAAACACTGTTACAAAAGTATGTAAGTCTTTATGTTGGCTATGCAAGATACAGTGAGGGTTTCAACAATACAACACAGAATACAAAATGACAAACATTTAAAAATATATAAGGCTTTAGGAAAACTGTATTATGGTGGTCACCTATATTTCATAGGAAAAATTAAAAAAAAAAACTTAGCTCCTTTTTCACTGGGAATGCTGCTTTCATTTATTTATGGACTAATGTGATTGCAAAGTCAAAGCAAATATAATCTTGGTTCCCACTCAGTATCAGGTATTTCCTCTTTGTTCATACTGGAGTTCGATAGGAGTTTAAAGTCATAATAAATTAGTGTGAATGGAAGTTTTTCCACTCCAATATTCTTGTTGGCTCTTTCAAGGAAATGTCTATCTTCTAGTCTTTCCAGAGTATTTGATTTCCCTTACTTCTTAAAGAATTACAAACTATTAGTTCTCTTTTACAATGTGGGGAAATATAGTTAGAATCATTTTTCTCAATATGTGCTTGTTTATAGTAGATGCAATACTATCCACCATTCTCGGCCAAAATCTGCAACAGTAGAATTCCTAGGACCACAAATTATGGAGAAACCCACTGAAATATTTTATTTCCATTTCAGTTTTGCAGACATTTAAATACAAATCAAATTTAGCTGTGTACAACTTACATGCTAACTGGCATGGATATTTATTATTAGTTGTAGACTTGATTGTGTCCCTATTGTACCTACAAACAACCCTTTGAAATACAAAAAAGATTTTTTAGAAATGACCACTAATCTTCTCAAGTAACTCTGCCAGTAAATTTAGCATCTTTGTAGCAAGACATATAATACTTTGTATTCTTAGTTTTACATGATATTATGGAAATACCAGTTATAAATTAAAATATTAAGAAGGATAAACATTTTTTAAAAAGTATACAATCTCATATTTACTGATGTTTCAACACTTTCATGGAACTATTTCCCCCATATACACTCCCAATTGTGGCATTGGGGGCGGGGGGAAGAGTGGCACTGAACTATAAAGGCAACTTTGACAACATAAAAGCAACTTAAAAGATCTATGATAGCAATGTATTCTGTACAATTTCTGCTAGTAATATTAAAAGAAAGTTGGTAAGCTCATTGTTCAGTTGGTCATTAACTTACCATAATATTTTTTTTAAAACTCAACACAATATAAGACTGAAAAGTTTTGCCATAAACAAGAAACAGAATATTAAGGAGAACAAAGGAAAGACAATATTGTGTGGGAAAGGAAGAGTTTGTATTTAAAGTTTTCAGCATCTGGTGCAATAGGTCTTGACTCAGTCTGTAAAAGACTTTGAGAACAATCTGTCCCATGTAAGATTTAAAACCTTAGTCACTAATTTACTTGGAGTTTGGAATGATTGTAAAACCCAAGTGAAAACAGACTTAAATCCCCATAGCATATAATACTATTTTTTAAACAAGCATAATTTGTAATCTCAAGGAAGAGAACGCCTTCATTCCATTTAATCCACCTTGAAGTCAATAAATCAGACTTCACTTTACACAAACTAAAAAAAGAAAATCTTCAGCACATTCTTTGGCTGAAGATAAAAGTCATTACAGAATGTCAGAAACAGACACATCGGATTTGAGAAGTAGGAATGAAATTCTAAAATAGAAATAATTGAAGAAACCTAATCCAAGATTTTGGAATGCTTCTGTAACAATGAGTGAACAATTTGAGTATTCTAAAGTTGGGCTTGTTCTACATTAAACCTTGCTAATTCTCACATAATGAATACATATACCTGAATTCTAATGAATGATCTCTTTCCAACTACACAATTTAAATAGAACATTATAGTACTGTTTCCTATTATAAAAACATCACTACTGTATTAGTCTAATTAATACTATAGCCAGCTACACTTGTAAAAATAAAATTACTGACATTTTATGCATTATCTTGGTTTTCTGCATGTTTGCTTATTACCCTGCATACTCCAGTGACACACAATGGGCCTGCCAATCATTGTTGAGAATTCTAACTAGTTAAACACAAAAGGCAATATAAACATTCCACCATGTTAGGATATAGATATTCAGGCCTGTCTGCAAAGGCCTGTACTCTAAGAATTTAGGTGTATTCTTATCACTTGGCTAGTGATAGAGGTATAAAAGAAAGAATCAAAATCACTGTCTGCTGGTGTAAGGGCCTTCTCTTACTGTGACAGTTTGTGGCCCTGTGCTTAGGCTCAGGCCTTTGGCTAAGCAGCAGAGGCAGCCATAAACTGGGAAGCGAACGGTCACATCCTCACATTCCAAACTAGTCACATTGAAATAAGGTGCTATTGGGCTGTTAGGCACTATCAGGACAGGATTGTATTCCTATCACCTCCAGAGAAAGGGAAGTGCCTAGAAAATGTAAAAGGAAACTTAGTTTGATAGCATCCTGTCTGGCAAGAACTCACTTATCAATAGCTGGGATGTGAAATCCTCACTTCTGTATTGTTTTGTCATTATAGTTCCCACTTTGCTGTTGTTTGTCTGTATAATCTCTGTCTGGTTCTGTGATTGTTCCTGTCTGCTGTATAATTAATTTTGCTGGGTGTAAACTAATTGAGGTGGTGGGATATAATTGGTTACATAATCATGTTACAATATGTTAGGATTGGTTAGTTAAATTTCAGGAAAATGATTGGTTAAGGTATAGCTAAGCAGAACTCAAGTTTTACTATATAATCTGTAGTCAATGAGGAAGTGACGGGGGTGGGGGTGTGGGTGGGGGTGGGCATGGGCATGGGCATGTGGGTGTGTGAGATGGAACAGGGAATGGGGGTAAGAAAATTGGAATCATGTTTTGCTAAAGAGGGAGATGGGAACAGGGAATGGGGGTAAGAAAATTGGAATCATGTTTTGCTAAAGGGGGAAATGGGAACAGGGAATGGGAGTAAGGAAGTTGGAATCATGTTTGGCTAAGGGTAGGAATGGGAACAGGGACACAGGTGTAAGGCTCTGTGGTGTCAGAGCTGGGAAGGAGGATACTAAGGAAGGAAACTGGAATCATGCTTGCTGGAAGTTCACCCCAATAAACATCGAATTGTTTGCACCTTTGGACTTCGGGTATTGTTGCTCTCTGTTCATGCGAGAAGGACCAGGGAAGTAAGTGGGTGAAGGAATAAGCCCCCTAACACACCACAAAAATTGTGAATTTACAGTTAAGACTGCTTAATTGTATTCCAATCAATTGAATCACTAAAAATCTAGAAAATCACTAGTTAAGACAACATTCACATCTACATCAATCTCAAGTCATATGCCTTGCCACCCAAGCACACAGCTCAGATTCTTCAGCTCCACAATGAACACACTTCCCACTCCAACCAGGATGGATAAACTGATTTTCTGTATTTAAATCACAAATATCAGATTTTTATCCAAATTATTTTTTTTTAAAAATGGTGCTTAAAACTAAATTTAAAGTTTGTTAAGGCCTAAATTTATAATCTATTAAAATTTAAACATAAATATGCTGCATCAATGAGGTCATCCTAAAATCTGAATGAATTATGGACATTTCTTTATATAACTAAAGAAGTATCAAGAAACCACCTCTAACTTATGAGGTCCATTCAAACTTTATAAATATAATCACATCATATACTGTATTAAGCAAGCATCTATATTGTTTTCAGTCTTTACAATGGAGCAATTTTATCCCCAAATTTAAGGGCTTTCAATTTCTGTTGTGCAGAAAAGCTCTTCCATTAAATACTTTTGGCAATGGTTTAGCCAGCAGGTGCAGAAAGGATCTTCTCTTCATTTGGATTAGCTCATTCAAAGTTAAGAAACCAACTTGGAACTGAAAAGCAGGAAAGTTTATTTTCTTACTCCAATCTATGAATGAAAACATGTGGCAGAGGATGCGATCTACTAACTCTAAAGATCTGAAGGACCTGGGACCAGTTTTTCAACGGCATTTTATATCTTAGATGTGTGATTGATGCTTTAGGAAATCCTACAAGGCACCTAAGCAGGTTAAATGTCTAGCTCCCACTGAATGTCAATTCATTTTATTTCAATGGGAGTTAGGTATTTACCCTGCTTAAGAAATTTTGAAAATCCCATTAGGCATCTATCTGCATTTTCAGGCACCTAAATACCCTCAAAAATCTGGCCCATGGGGACCAGAAACAATCCATCAATTCACTAACTGCAGATAATACTTCGTTTGCTTAATAAATCAAAGTTTTAAATATAAAACATGTTTTGTTAAGAAAAAATGTTTATGTATACAGCACATTTAAGGAAGATTTCTTTATCTAAAAAGATTAAACTGTTGTTTTTGGACTTTTAATTGAATTCCAAATCCCATGCAAATGCAGAATGACACAAGTCCATAGTAAAAAATTATCTAGTAAATAAAGGAGTCATTCACCATTTTCAACATAATACAAATGTAAAAATTAAGCATCTGAATGTTCACTCTATATAATTACTTACATAAGTGTGCATAGACAGTATATATCCTCCTAGTTAGCAAAGAGTAGTACCAAATTTAGCGTGAGGACTATATTTGGTTGCAAATGAACACGAGACTGAACCTCTCTTTAGGAAAATAACTAAAAAGTACAAACACAAAACAAGATTAAACTCAATTATTTAAATCAAAGTTTCTCACTTGATTTAAATAATTAAAAACTGATTTAAAATCACTGATTTAAATAAATTTATCCATGCTCCAACATATTACCAGTCAAAATGCACATTCAATTTCTCACAATTACATGTACTCAAATGCACAATGTGAATTTCAATAGATGACCACAGACCTGTCTAGTGGCAATGAATTTGCCCATGAATAACTATGAGATTGAAGTCAATGTTTTACAGCTGAGTATGACAGTATGAATGAAGCTGTAACATTGAGAGGAGAAGGAGACTGTAGTGGAGCACTGAAGGATGGCCATGATCTAAGGTTTCATAGCAACATACTACTTCATAACAACTAGAAATGCTGAGAGTTGGTTAGTAGGAATCCTGTGTGACATCTACAAAGAAGCTAATTTACAGTGGTTTTATTTTCCAACTCAGAGGGGTTTTTTTTCCACTGCATTAATCTTGCGGCATTTTGAGTGCTACACCTAACCCCACTGCACCCAGAAGTTTCTAGCTTGAAATAAACTGGAGCTTTAAGCTCAAGGTAGCCCATCAGGAAGGACGGGTTGGAGACTGAGTGTTGCTGAAGCTCAAGCTAATAATGCAGGGAGGACTCAGCTTTAGAGAGTAAAAAGCTTGCATCCGATGAAGTGAGCTGTAGCTCACGAAAGCTTATGCTCAAATAAATTGGTTAGTCTCTAAGGTGCCACAAGTACTCCTTTTCATTTTTAAAAAGCTTGAGTTACCATAGAATAGAATATCAGGGTTGGAAGAGACCTCAGGAGGTCATCTAGTCCAACCCCCTGCTCAAAGCAGGACCAATTCCCAATTTTTACCCCAGAGCCCTAAATGGGCCCCTCAAGGATTGAACTCACAACCCTGGCTCAAACCACTAAGCTATCCCACCCCCCTTAATGTCTCCCAATAAGCTGGTAAAGAATACTACAAGCATGTAAGAACAATAATACAGTATGCAAAGTGTAAAGTAAGATGAATCAAGACACATCCCCAGTATACAACTTAAAGGGTGGGAGAGTGTGAAACGGTGGTGTCAGGATGACACCAGTGTCTCCCTAAAAAACAAAAACAAAAAAATAAAAAAACACTATGTCAGAGGCAGGGAAAGATGAGTACAATCTTTAGTAAGCTTGTTCAGAGGCTTGCAAAAACCCATCTTCAAACTCATCTGTTCACAGCTAATATCCTATATTCTTTATAGTCTGATCCCATTCCTTTCCAATTAGAAATAATTACATGAAAAAATGTTAAGACAGAATATTTACCTTGGCTCCTTGTTCAAATGTACTAACATTACAGGTGTAGCTGCTGGCTTACATTCTCTCCCCAACCCATACCACTTGGTTACATACTGTACAAATTTTAATTCTTGCTATTTATTTTGTGTACATTAGTACTGAATATCCCACTGCTCCTATCTCCAGATTTCTTTGCAGTCTGGTTCTGTTTCTGCACAAGAGCTACCTCTGCAACTCTAAAGTTATCCACAAGTCAATCTCTTAATTTACACCAAAGCAACCATTTGATAAAGACAGATATGAAACATACAAGGCTGGTCCGGAGAGGATTTCTTCCCCGCCCCAAGAATGGGGGTAGGGATGGAAGGGGTAAATTTAGTTGGTAAAAAAAAAATCTGACAATTATAAAAAGATATGAGGGGCTACAAATAGCATCAAGCATCACTGCTTAAAGACAGATGTTCCACCGTTTTTACAAAAGTACTGCCCTAGTTTAAAAACCTTTGCTCTTGATTAAGCACCCATATACCTCTTGTGTGACCAATTCTCTATATGTCTAATCGATTGATTTATTATTCAAAGCGAGCAGGCTGACATTCAACATCAACAACCTTGACACATTCACTCAACAGGTCTTCTTCCTCACTTGTCTTCCCCATGAATCACCATTCTTTTGCACTTCTTAAAGAAGCTACAAGCTTCCTCCCCATTTTTGGACCTTAATGGCCAAATCTTGTTTCTATTGTCTATGTACTACTCAAAAAGAAAGTTATGCTGAAGAGGTACCTAATCACAGACAAGCATATGCACTCCAGTTATAGTCATAAAGGACCATCAAGAGAATTAGTGCTATCAATCATTACAGACCACACACCCATTTATCTGAATTCCTTTTTAGGAATTCAGTACAAAATGTTCACACTGAATTCAAACCTAATATACAATAAAATTTAGTAATTAAATTGTGAACTGCCCTTCAATTTAAAATAAAACCCTCCTCTACTCCCAATTTATCTCTACTGCATTCCATTCTCTCCCAAAATCCAAATCACACACACTCTCTCAAACCCAGTGTTCTGATTCAATAACACAAGTGTCAAAAAAGGAATAGCATTTCTATTATGTCACCACTCAGTTTGCCAGACCTGGGGAAAATATTTCTGATAAAGATAGAGGAAAAAATTAAATTTACATTTCTTCTATTAGGCTATTTCTCTTGACATCTTCACTGAAGCATTCTCAATAAAAAAAGAAATAAGAACACTATGCCAGCAACCTCAAAAGTGAATTCAACTATAATTTAATATCCATTTTGGCAACATGCAAGCTATTAAAAATTGTTGACATACAACACCTACTCTGCATTCTACATAACATGTTCTCTTTACAAGAGCTCTCCCTATACTTAAATGAAGGAGATTGTTCTATTTCTTTATTCCATGATGCCGGGAAAAAATGCAAAAATATTTATAGAAAGGTATTTCATAATCACGAGGGCCCAAACAGCAAACATCCAAATGCTGCTTCACCTACAGAACAGCAATTTACAAAAAGCTGTGACACTGTAACACAACAAAATACCCCAAAAATATTTTACAGTAAGTAGCAAGTAGTAACTAAATAGCAAAATACCCAACAGATTTAGCTCCTAACATATAGCACATATTTTGATTCATGGATTTCTGAGATGACAAGCAACCTAAAACACAAATTAGATTAATGTTTCCTGATCAATCCAGACATCTGTAAAATCCATATTCAAAACAGTATATCTATATTTTCAACAATCCTGGTTTTTGTTTTTGAAGACTCTCACTTAGTCATTATGAAAGAGAAATTCACTTATTATAAATACTACTTTTTGGGGGGGTTTTTTGGTTTGTTTGGGGTTTTTTTTTTTTGAGATAAGTTACTTTACTTGGTATTAATTGTGTGGTGGGTTCATTTCCTTCCCCAGCCTGAAGCTTTTATATACATGAGGTTTTTCTTCCTCAAGATACATGATCTTTTTGAATCTTAAAGATGCTTCTGTCAAAATGTTAGCTGTATTTTTATATATTAAGTATTAGACCTATCATTTTATAAGTTAACTATTCATTCTATTTACTATACTGTATTACTTACTATTTTAAAATACTTTGTGGGTAGGATTGCACTGGAGTACCACAGCTTCTTTTGTAACTTTTGTTTTGCCCCACCACATACTTTCAGTCACGTACTAAATTCACCATAATTTTATGATGAACAATTTTACAACTATGAAGATTTTATGATCACTGAGCAGTTAACAAGAAGTTGCCAACCTTATATATGAGATTTCATTTTTAAAATGTTCTCAACAGATATGTATTGGTACATGAATGTATGGCCAATCACACGGTCTTGAGCAAATCCAATTCCATTTTAAACTAAAAAGATAATACCTGCATTATTAGTTCCCTTATTTCACTTGGGTTCCCCCTACCCCAATTAAGCAATATTTAATACACAACATGATATCCTTAAACATTTTTTCAATATAACTAAAGGTTGTAATACTTACTACCAGGCATTGTTAGCCAGGAATTTGTCTTCAGTTTTGCAAGATGAAATAAGCTATAAGAAAATAAAAATATAATTTGAGTAAGAAGTCAAGACATTATGTACATTGGTTTAATGTATTAATTTCAAATGCAAAACATGCTTTGATAAATTTTTCCTTATGTATACAGCACATTGAAGGCAGTTTTATGAAACTAAAAAAATTTTTACAAAGCCATTTTTGTACATTTAATTGAATTCCAATTTCCATCCAAATGCAGCTTGACAATTCACAAGTAAAAAACCATCTAATAATAATAATAATACATCATTTTCTAACATCATAAAAAACAAAAATTAGTAATCTGACTACATGAATGTTGAGCTATATTATTGTTTAGAGTACTGTCATAAATATAAAGGGAAGGGTAAACCCCTTTGAAATCCCTCCCGGCCAGTGGAAAGCGCCTCTCACCTGTAAAGGGTTAAGAAGCTAAAGGTAACCTCACTGGCACCTGACCAAAATGACCAATGAGGAGACAAGATACTTTCAAAAGCTGGGAGGAGGGAGAGAAACAAAGGGTCTGTGTGTCTGTCTATAGTCTGTCTTTGCCAGCGATAGACCAGAAATGGAGTCTTAGAACTTTTAGTAAGTAATCTAGCTAGGTACGTGTTAGATTATGATTTCTTTAAATGGCTGAGAAAAGAACTGTGCTGAATAGAATAACTATTTCTGTCTATCTTTTTTGTAACTTAAGGTTTTGCCTAGAGGGGCTCTCTATGTTTTGAATCTAATTACTCTGTAAGGTATCTACCATCCTGATTTTACAGGGGGGATTTCTTTATTTCTATTTACTTCTATTTTTATTAAAAGTCTTCTTGTAAGAAAACTGAATGCTTTTTCATTGTTCTCAGATCCAAGGGTTTGGGTCTGTGGTCACCTATGCAAATTGGTGAGACTTTTTATCCAACATTTCCCAGGAAGTGGGGTACAAGGTTTTGGGAAGTATTTTGGGGGGAAAGACGTGTCCAAACAGCTCTTCCCCAGTAACCAGTATTAATTTGGTGGTGGTAGCGGCCAATCCAAGGACAAAGGGCGGAATATTTTGTACCTTGGGGAAGTTTTGACCTAAGCTGGTAAAGATAAGCTTAGGAGGTTTTTCATGCAGGTCCCCACATCTGTACCCTAGAGTTCAGAGTGGGGGAGGAACCTTGACAGTATCCTCTGGTAAGCAAAAAGAAGTACCAAATTTAATAAAACTACATTTAGTTGCAAATCAACATGTTTTAACGGTTATAACAACCAAGGAGAATGAACCTCTCAAATACAAAATAGGATTAAAATCAATTTTTTAAATCAAGGTTTAGTGCTTGCTGATTAAAATCAGTGATTTAAGTCAATCTATCATGTTTGAAAAGTATGCCTCTCCACAAGGACAAAGTTAAAGCTTTTATTTTTTGTGGAGGGGGAAAGCATGTGTATTGTGGGTGGTGCATGTTTGTATAATAAAGATGAATTAACAACTTTGGTTGAAAATTTGACTCAGGGATTAGAGAGAACAGATATTTTCTGGCTTCATTAAGGGTGCATTTGTAGTACACAATTGAGCAGCCTTAACAAGGTTTTAATTAAAAGAGCCTGATGTTTATGAGTGTTGAATTTTTGACAACCGCAATGAATGGGGACACAATACACTTTGCCAGTGAAACATTATAGGTAGAAGGTAGAGACAAATATAATTTCAGTTGCCTGACACTTCCTATTATAAGACCCTATTTTCGAAAGCTTATAAATTTGCCAAACCTCAATTGTTCAGGCTGAAGTTTTTCATACCAGGTGTGAGCCTAATGCTGAAGTTTTTGAAAATTTTGTGCTGAAACAGTTTAACTGTTTGAGAACAAGCTTAAGAAAAATTTTTCCCACATAATTTTTTTTTACAACCTTTCCACTGAGAAGTTTTAGCACCCCCATGCTTTAGAACAGGCAGTAGAAATCTAAGAGGGAGTCACCTTGGTGTGAGGGGTGTGCCTTTTCTCCCAAGTCCACAGGGATCGGAAAGCTGCAAAGAGGAGCTAGCCAGAGACTCTGACTGGACTTTCTCTGTGCTGACTGGCTGTGTGCTCCAAACCTCCCCCTTCCTCAGTCTCTTCACTTTATGTCACCAGGGTTGCCAGCTTTCTACCTGCACAAAACTGAACACCCCTACCCTGCCCCTTCTGAGGCCCCTCCCCAACTTGCTCCATTCCCCCCCCCCCCGGTCGCTTGCTCTTCCCCACCCTCACTCTTTTTCACTGGGCTGGGGGTGCAGGCTCTGGGTAGGGACCGAAATAAGGGGTTCAGGGTGCAGGAGACTCCAGCTGGGGTTGCAGGCTCTGGGGTGGAGCCAGGGATGAGGGTTTGGGATGCAGGAGGCGGCTCAGGGCTGGGGGTTGAGGTGGTGCAGGATACAGGCTCCAGAAGGAAGTTTGGGCGTGGGAGGGGACTCCAGGCTGGGGGCAGGGGGTTGGGGGGGGGGGTCCCGGCAGCACTTACCATGGCTCCTAGGAAGCAGCTGCCAGGTCCTTCTGGCCCCTTGGTGCATGGGCGGCCAGGAAGGCTCCACACACTGCCCTCACGCGCCTCCCCCGCAGCTCCCAGCCAATGGGAGCTGAGGAGCTGGCACTCAGGGTAGGGAAAGCGTGCAGAGCCTCCCTGGCCACCCATGCGCCATGGGGCCGCAAGGACCTGATGGCTGCTTCTGGGAGCTGCGTGCAGCTAGGGCAGGCAGGGTGCCTGCCTTAGCCCTGGGCCCCCGCTGCACCACTGACTGGACTTTTAATGGCCCAGTCGGCAGTGCCAACTGGAGCCACCAGGGTCCCTTTTTGACTGGGCATTCCAGTCGAAAACCAGACACCTGGGAACCCTCCACTTACACTCTTCTCCCCTTCTGTTCCCTCATCCTCCTTCTCTTCAATGTCCTTTCTCTCTGCCCTTTAGCTTATCCCCTCCTAACTAAACCCACCAGAGAGAAAATAAAAACTGTGGAACTAATATATTTGCTGCCACCAGATTGTACACTCTGCTTGTGTGTCGTACGCCTTCCCTGTCTGTCTGGTCTTTTTAGTCTGTAAGTGTTTCAGGGAAAGGACTGTTGTTTTGTTCTGTTTGTACAGCTCCTAGTGCTTTGTGGTACTGGCCCAAAATTAGGGCTCCTAGCACTCCAGTAATAAAAATAATAAACAGTGGGCCCAAATTTGACCAACTTATAACCTTCTGAAACTTACAGTAAAGATTTGTTAGAACCCAACAACTAAATTCTCTGAAGATTCCATGTGCACTAGTAGTGCTGCATGCTGAAACAGTTCCCAGATGCTACCCAGACCACACATGCACAATCCCCATGAAGCAACTAAGCCCGTTTCTTCCCAAGACTGCAGAGGCTGAGCAAAACTTTCCCCGCAGTTGCTGGGGGCTGCTGTAGCTCTGATTATCAGAGCTGAGAGCACAGGAAAGCCTCCCTTCTTTCAGCAACTAACTTGCTCGAACTCACAGAATGAGGCAGGGGTCCTATGGAAAAAATATTGAATATTTAACTAAAAGTTATATCCTAACACATACGCACATGGGACTGAATTACGTTTGCATGGGCAACCTTAATTCTGGCATTTTTTAATCTTTGAGTGCTTGACTAAGCAACCTTAATATTCTTTTATTGTAGTTCTTTTATATGTCATTATTTATATACTGCTCCAGTGTGTACTAGGTGCTTTACATAAATGTAAGACAGGTCTCCTGCCCCAAAGAGCTAATGTGCAACAAATGCAGTGTGAACTTTAGGTACTCAGCTCTTAGGGGAGGAGAGGGGAGAGGGAGTGAAGGCTGAAAGGCATTTTCCAAGCTATGGCAAAACATGATTGAAATTTACAACAACTCCCTGGACGACGAGGCAGAGAATGGCCTAAAGTTCAACAATCTGCATCCTGCCTACAGTCACCAGGCACCTAGCTGGCAGCCATAAATAACCTTCCAGCATCTACATCACAAAACTGGCTAGCTTTCCCTGGTCATTGATGGACAAGGTCCTGGATAGATGGAAAGCACATTATGCCACTGACAACTGTCCAGAGCTATGTGACATGGCAAACCATAAGGCTGAAGACCCAAGGACAAACACTGATCCCTAAATATTTCCCCATGCTTATTCCCCCCCCCCTACTGTTACTCACACCTTCTTGTCTACTGTTGGAAACGGGCAATCCTGATGATCACTGCAAAAGTTTTTTTTCCTCCTGCTGATAATAGCTCACCTTAATTGATCAATCTCGTTATAGTGTGTATGGCAACACCCATTTTTTCATGGTGTGTGTGTGTGTATATATATCTATCTTCCTACTGTATTTCCCACTGCATGTATCCGATGAAGGGGGCTTTAGCCCACGAAAGCTTATGCTCAAATAAATTTGTTAGTGCCACAAGTACTCCTCATTCTTTTTGCTGATACAGACTAACACGGCTACCACTCTGAAACCACTGATCCCTCGGTCACTTGAGGAAGTACGAAAGGCCATTCCGAAGTTACAGAGTGGATGCACTGTTGGACCTGACATTCCCCCAGACCTGCTCAAAGATGCTTTGGAAGCAGTGAGCAACAGCCTGCAACAAATATTCTTCAAAGTGTGGGCATCTGGCGAAGTACCAACAGAATGGAATAATCATATCATAGTATCCCTGTACAAGGGCAAAGGATCTCGCACTGAGTATGGGAACTTCAGGCCAATTTCATGGTTGTCAGTCCCTTGAAAGGTGTTTGCTCATGTTCTGCTTGGTAGGATGCAGATACTCCTTGACAGAGGTCAACAATGGACACTGTCATTACCCTCTGGCTGATCTGTACCAAGAATTTAACTACCCACTTCACGTGTCATATATTGACATCAACTTGGCTTTTGATTCTGCTAAATCTGGCGCATGGTCTTCACACCAGTACCTGTGTGAAAGTCATGCTGGTTAACAGCTTTCGCTGCATTTCTACACAACTTTGGGTGTGAGATAGAGTTGCACTCTCACCCTGGCACTTTCTGTCAAGCTATTGATTGGATATTCGGACTTGGGGCTCCTCATATCAGAATCAACATCGGTAAGAAATGTTCACCAACACACACAACACGGATGAAGTAGCCTTGCTTGGGGAGAAGTCATAGAATTTCAGTCCCACCCTCCAAGGTTTCCGGAAGGCTACCCCCACTATGGGGTTGAACGTCACATGCCAGAAGACCAAGGTTCAGAACCTTGGAGCTGGGCCACCACAATACCTTGTGAAGAGTTGGTTCAAAACTGTCATCTACCTAGGCTGAAAGCAAAATTCAGATGGCCAAAGCAAACCGGACATTCTCTGACAAAGATGTCTTCTCACTTCCTGCATGAAGTTCACGTCTCACTTACAGATGCAGAAACATCTTTAAGCTGAGACAAAGTTCTGGATCGATCAAACCTGCGTATTACCTGTACTGCTGTATGGATTAGAAACCTGGACTCTCTTATAGGCAGATTTTGAGTGGCTAGAGACTTTCCATATGCACTGGTAACACTAAATCCTGAACATAAAGTGGTCTGACTTTATGCAAAACATTACAATCTTGCTGAGAGATGCCTTCTTTCAATCGCTCATTATATTCAAAAGCAGCATTGCATGCTCTTTGGTCATGTCATCAAATTGGACAAAAACCACCCCAGCACACCATGCTCTCAAATTCCCCATTGGTGCATGAAGAGGTGCACATCTTGACTCTATGTGGCACTGACCACTGGGCCACCACAGAGATCTCTAGAGCCTCAGGATTGAGCCAGAACTGGGAACTTTCCTACAAAACGCCTTGTGAGAAATCGGAAGAACTGTGCCATACTGAGAGGTCAATAGAGGTGGTTTTGGAATAAACTGATAAATTAAACAGTAGTAAGTCACCAGAACCATATGGTATTCCCCTAAGAGTTCTGAAGGAACTCAAATATGAACGTACACAACTACTAAATATGGTGTGTAACCTATTGTTTCAATCAGCATCTGTATCAGATGACCGAAAGATAGAGAACGTAATGCTGATTTTTAAAAGATACTAAAGAGTATCCTCGCAATTACAGGCCAGTAAGCTATCTTCAGTATCAGGTAAACTGGTTGAAAATATAGTACAGAATTATCAGACACACACATCAACCCGATATGTTGAGGAAGAGTTAACCCAGCTTTTGTGAAGGGAAATCATGCATCCGATGAAGTGAGCTGTAGCTCACGAAAGCTTATGCTCAAATAAATTGGTTAGTCTCCAAGGTGCCACAAGTACTCCTTTTCTTTTTGCGAATACAGACTAACACGGCTGTTACTCTGACACCAATCTACTAGAATTCTTGGAGAGTATGTGGACAAGGGTAATCCAGTCAATACAGCATACTTGAACTTTCAGAAAGCCTTGACAAGGTCCCTCAACAAAGGCTCTTAAGCAAAATAAGAAGTAATGGAATAAGAGGGAAGGTCCTTTCACGAATCAGTAACTGGTTAAGACCGGAAATAAAGGTAGGAATAAATGGTCAGTTTTCACAGTGGAATTAGGTAAATAGCAGTGTCCTCCAAGGATCTGTACTGGGACCAATGCTATTCAACATAATCATAAATGATCTGGAAAAAGAGGTAAACAGTGAGATGGCAAAGTTTGCAGACGATACAAAATTATTTCAGATCGTTAATGCCAAAGGTGACTGGGAAGAGTTAGAAAGGGATCTCCCAAAACTGGGTGACTGGGCAACAAAATGGCAGATGAAATGCAATGTTGATAAGTTCAAAGTAATGCACATCAGAAAACATAATCCCAACTATACATACAAACTGATGGGGTCTAAATTAGCTGTTACTACTCAAGAAAGATCTTGGAGTCATTGTGCATAGTTCTCTGTAAACATCTGCCCAACATACAGCAGCAGTCAAAAAAGCTAAGAATGTCAGGAACCATTAGGAAAGGGATAGACAATACTGAAAATATCATAATGGCACTATATATATCCATGGTATGCCCACACCTTGAATACCACATGCAATTCTGGTCACCACATCTTAAAAAAAATGCATTAGAAATGGAAAAGGTACAGAGAAGGGCAACAAAAATGACTAAGGGTATGGAACAGCTTCCACATGAGGAGAGATTAAAAAGCCTAGGACTATTCATCTTGGAAAAGAGACAATTAAGGGGTGATAGGCTAGAGGTCTATAAAATCATGAATGGTGTGGAGAACGTGAATAAGGAAGTATTATTTACCCCGTCACATAACACAAGAACCAGAGATCACCCAATGAAATAAATAGGCAGCAGATTTATCACAAACATAAGGAAGTACTTCTTCACATAGCACACAGTCAACCTGTGGAATCTATTGTCAGGGGATGTTGTGAAGGCCAAAAGTATAACTGGATTAAAAAAAATTACATATGTTCCCTGAATATAAGTTCATCAATAGCTATTAGACAAGAAGGTCAGGGACACAACCCCACATTCAGGGTGTCCCTAAGCCTCTGACTGCCAGAAGCTGGGACTGGACAACAGGGGATGGATCACACGATAACTATCCTGTTCGTTCCCTCTGAAGCACCTGGCACTGGTCTTTGCCACAAGACAGGATACTGGGCTAGATGGACCATTAGTCTTACTCAGATGTCTACGCAGCAAATAAACACAAAACCCACACCTCACGGCTGGCCCATGCCATCAGACTCGGGTTAGCAGGGCTCAGGCTGCGGGACTGTTTCATTTCTCTGTAGACTGACCAGGCTTAGGCTGAAGCCCGAAATCTAGGACACCCCCCCACCTTGCAGGGTCCTAGAGCTTGGGCCGCAGCCCAGCCATCTACACAGCAGTAAAACAGCACTGCAGCCATAGCCTTGGTCAGCTGGCACGAGCCTGAGTTGGCTGGCACAAGCCAGCCACAGGTGTCTAGTTGCTGTGTAGACATATCCTTAGAGTTATGGCTCTGTCAGAATGCTGTTCTATTCTGACAAGTGACTAAAACTGGTAAGTGGCTTAGAAAGAGCACAGCTTTACTTTCAGATCCCAGGCTTAATTTGAAGGAAAGGCAGTTAGAAAAGCCATTCTTTAGCTTTTAACCACACAAGACTTGATATAAATCCACAATACCATTTATTTGTATAGACTTTCATTATGCATAGCGAAGAACATATATCATTTAATATTCCAATCAATTAATATTATTGTCTGCGCTGGCAGACCCATCCACCTGAAAATAGCTGCGACACAAACTCTAGAAAGCCACAAACACTGACTTTGTTGCAGTCCAAAGTCTTTTGATCAGCATGCCCTGGAAGACCAAAAGAGCTCTACAGCAGAAGGTTAGTGCGAGGTGGGCTCTTGCAAGCTAAAAATGTCACATAGCATATTCCACAATTCCAGATTCTCACAATAGTCAATCTCCCCTCCTGTTGCCATAAATTCCAGGAGAATTAATACAGCCTTTGGGCTGAAGTAAAGCAATCAGTGCAATGCCCAGTAATTATAGCTCTAGGCTCAGCCTCCAATCAGCCAACTAGAAATTGCTATGTCAATTTAAAATGTGTGCGCTGGCGGTGGGGAGGAATAGTAATACTTCCTTACTTCTTATCCTGTCCTTAACCAACTAGTCTATTTTAGCCCACAACAAAGTAGCAATCCTGAGTCTGGGAGGAAATACAGTATTGTGATTAGGGTACAGTAATGGGAGTCAGGAGATCTGTATTTTTATTAACAGCTCTTTCACAAGCCTTGGGAGACACTAATTTTGGATTTCCCAACTGGAGATTTCTAGGGTTCTTTTTTGGAAGAGATGAACAGCCCCCAAGCCCAAATAAAGATCATGATATAGGTGCTCAGTGCCTCTGAAAAATCAGGCACGAGGCATCTCAGGTTGGGCACCCAAGAACTGAAGCATTCAAAATTATTGTTCACTTGTACCTTTTGCCTTTCACCTCTGTTCAAGTTCCCCATCTGCAATATTGAAATAATGTGTCACACAGGGGTATCGGTGAGGCTAAATGTATTTTTTTGTAAAGCAGACAGAGATCCTCAATAGGTACTACTGATGTATATGTACAAATATTATGACTCTGTTGCCATGGCAACTACCACAAATTCAGCTTTTATATGCTGCAGAATCAATTCAAAAGAAAACTGACTGAAAAGGATCAAGCCCGTTTTTAAACAAATCTTCAATCATTACAAAACATGGCAATAAAATGTATGAAACAAGTGAGTAAAAAGGAAAGTTTTCCCCATGTAACTGACAGCCACAAATCTAACATGCTCATCCACAAAGAAAAAAAAAAAGAAAAAAAAAGCCTAAAAGTGCCATAGTACTGGTAATCATCTTATTTCACCCTGATATGATGCTCCTAAGATACTCAGGTTTCAGAGTAACAGCCATGTTAGTCTGTATTCGCAAAAAGAAATGGAGTACTTGTGGCACCTTAGAGACTAACCAATTTATTTGAGCATAAGCTTTCGTGAGCTACAGCTCACTTCATCGGATGCATACTGTGGAAAGAAGACATTATATACACAGAGACCATGAAACAAAATGTCTTCTGCAGTTTCCACAGTATGCATCCGATGAAGTGAGCTGTAGCTCACGAAAGCTTATGCTCAAATAAATTGGTTAGTCTCTAAGGTGCCACAAGTACTCCTTTTCTTTCTAAGATACTCAATCTGCCAGCCATCAGTTTCCATTTCTCTCAGTAAAGTCCATCTCTGAAAGTGCCATCTCAGGATCTAGCTATTAACATAAAATAGTAGAGAAGCACCATATTAAAATAAAATCAACTGAAAGCACTGATTAAAGTACATAAATGGTATTTTTAATCACATAAAAATGATATAAGTTGATTACAGGGAACCACACATTTTGGAACAAAATGTGCTACTGGAATTGCTTAGGATTCTTTGAACAGCTGTCATAACTTTTGCTTTCTATGCTAAACTATGATAATCCCATTCATAGACATTTTTATTGAAAACCCCCTAACATTAGCCATTTTAGTGATGTCAAAATACAGATGTTACATGGCACAAAATTCATGAAACAGTTTATTTTCATTTCCTTTAAAGCTTATGGAGCCAGAACAATGGCAGTCTATTTCCACAACAGGTCTCTGATCCAACAGCCAACCAATCATCTGGGAATCTGAAAGTCATCAGTGTTACTAATGTGGACACCTACTAGCACACACTGTAGTTAGGAATGTAAACAATTTCCTTCATAGAATCACAGAAATGCAGGGCTGTGAGGAACCTCAAGAGGTCATCTATACCATCTCTGAAAGGTCTTTATCTAACCTGTTCTTAAAAACCTCCAATGACAGGGATTATACAATCTACTTTGGTAATCTAGTCCTATAGTTAGAAAGTTTTCTTCATAGTTAGCCCACTACATACAAGTAACCTGTTGTGAGATTCTTCGGCATTTTATCCACTCCCCCAAGCTTGGAGTGAAATCTATATTTTAGTGGGAAAAATGGTGTGGAGAAAATGAATAGGGAAGCGCTATTTACCCCTTCATGTAACACAAAAACCTACTGCCTATTCATTTCAATGTGTGATTCCTGGTCCAAAACAAACATAAGGAAGAACTTCTTCACACAACATAGAGATCATCTGTGGAACTCATTGCCAGGAGATATTGTGAAGGCCAAATCTATAACTGAGTTAAAAACAAAATTTAGATGAGTTCATGGGGGATAGGCCCATCAATGGCTATTAGCCAAGATGGTCAGGGACCCAACGCGATACACTGGGTGTCCCTAAACCTCTAACTGCCAGAAGCTGGGACTGGACCACAAGTGATCACTCAATAATTACCCTGTTTTGTCCATTCCCTGTTCATTCATTCCATTGAATGAACCTGGCACAGACCACTGTCAGAAGACAGGATACTCTGCTAAATAGACCATTGGTCTGACCCAGCATGGCTATTCTTATGTTCTTAATGATTCCATTTTATTAGACCTGAAGCAGAAGATCAATCATACTCTTTGCAGTTTTAGTATTGCAGTCTAATGGAATTCCAAATTTTGATACAGGTATACATATTTACACTCACACAGACATATGTACACTAGGATGGGGTAAGAGAGCAGAGGAGAAAATGGGGAAGGAAGTTTAACATTTTCCAACATTACAGTATTTGAAACCAGAAATCAATCACTGCTATCTTATTTGTAAAATAATTACCTTCAGTTCCCACTTTTAACACTGTTTTTTCTGAATGAACAATCATAGACCTGCCAACTCACTCATTTTGGCACATTTTAGAGTGTCTTTTCCTCCTATGAAGGATTTAACAGCGTGTTTCAAAAGCAATTTAAAGTCTCACTTAGTGAAGTTCTCCCAGTGTAATGGCCCTACAATCAGTATTTTAATCCCCCAAATTTGTAATTTCTCAGTGAAATTTTATGTAAACATTTTAGAGCCTATTTACAGAGTCTTTCAACAGACAAGCTCGGTACTGCAGTCCATCATACCATAAACAAATTTCCCTCCAAAGGTCAAGTTTGGTCTCTATAATACACCAGCCCGTCAGAGAGATGGAAAGCTATCATCACGGATAGTCACAAAACTGTGTAACTTTCATCTAACACTACAAAGGTCAGATCTGCATTGTCACACCTCACTGTCATGTGTTGCCAGGACACAATCATCCTAAGAGTGTCAGACAAGCAAATGACATTCGTTAGCGCTAAATGGATTCCCTGAACAGCTTGACAGCACGCTTACAATATTTGTATCATGGTGTTTGGTCAATACTATGCAAGACAGACCTGTATGTATACCATATCAGTATATCACTCAACGAAAAACAGAAACACCTGCCTCCAGACACTACAATACCAAGGGACATAGTGGTGTTAACAGGCCTATCTCATCCTGCCACAGGACTCTGCCGCTTTTACAGATCCAGACTAACGCGGCTAACCCCCTCTGATACTTGACATCACAACATAGTATCAGGGGGCTGTTCCGTGATGAGTTCGCGGCCCCTTCCCACAGCGAGTGACCCCCCCCCACGGCCCCAGGCGCTGCAGGGGACACTGACGTGGTGAAGCCACAGCAGGGCTCGGGAGGCTGGCTGGCTGGCTGGCGGCCGGGGCAAACTTTGCAGCACAGCCCCAGGCGGGCACTCGGCGACACCTGGAGCGCTCTGCGATGCGATTCCGGGCCAGCCCGGCGGAGCGACGCGCAGGGCGCGCGGACACCACGCGAAGGTTAGCTGGCTGCGCGGCACCAGGAGCGCGGGAACTGCGGGCCCGGGGGGGGCCCAGGCACCAGGATACAGGCGCGCGGGGGCGCCTCGGACGCCAGTCCCCCGCCTCGCGCCGGCCGGCACCGTTGGCGAAGTGCCCCAGCCTCCGTGCGGCGCCACAACCCCGACCGCCTTCGCCTCGCTTCCCGGCTGCCGCCTCTCGCCTCGGGCACCCTCCTTCCCGCGCTTCCTCTCCCTCCCCCGGAGCCGCTCACTTGCCCTCGCAGACTCACCTCAGCCACGACTCCTCTTCCTCGGCTTAGCCGCAGCCATTTTGCTCCTCCCGGCTACTGAGGCTGCTGGCGCGCGGAGCACTGTGGGAGTTGTAGTTCTTTCGGGGGAGGGCTCCTCGCCTTCCGCGGTCACTGTCGCGGCCCAGTCTCCTGGTTACCCCCCGAGGCGCGACCCCGGCACTGAGGCTGCTTAACCCCAGAGGCAGCCCTGCCGCAGCTGAGGGTCACTGGGGGAAGCCGGGTGGAAGGGGCAGCTCACGCATACAAATCCCAGCATGCTGTGCGAATCATAAACTATCAGGGTTGGAAGGGACCGCAGGAGGTCATCTGGCCCAACCCCCTGCTCAAAGCAGGTGAAAAAGTTTTTCCTAATATCCAACCTAAACCTCCCCCACTGCAACTTGAGACCGTTACGCCTCGTTCTGTCATCTGCTACCACTGAGGACTGTCTCCCCCTGCTTGGCGTTGCTAATGGTCTCTGAATGCGGCCATCTCCGACCTTTTCCCCCCTCAGCCATCACCGTCAGGTGCCCCAGGCAGACAGTGGGAGGGACCAAGGTGCGCCAGTGCCCAAAGTCCCTGCAATGGCAGGTCAGGGATTAAGTGAGGTAGACTCAGCTAATCCTGCCCAGTGACCCTGCAGAAAACCCACACTCACTGCCAATCTGACTGAGGGGGAAAGCCCTTCCTGGCCCCTCTTGTGGCAATCAGACCCTGAGTGTGTCGGCAAGAACCGGCCTGCCACGCACCTGAAAAAGACACTGTGCGGTGGCACCTCAGGGCACTGACCCATCCTGCCCACTGTCGCATCTCCTGACCTGGCCATCGCTGGTACTTCAGAGGAAGGAAATAAAAAAAACACCTGAACAGACTTGGTGACAAGAGATTCCTTCTTGAAGCCTAAGGGTGGCCGGCTGAAGCCTGGACACATGAGCTTTTAGGCACATAAACCATAAATCAGAAATGACCCTTAAGGCTGCTGAGTCCTGCTCCCTACCAGCACAAGCCAGCCCCTCATTCATTTGCGCTCATAAATTTGGCTAGCTCACTCTTAAAACTAAGTTGTTTGCCGCCCACAACTATTAGGAGGCTGTTCTAGAACCTCACTCCTCTGAGAGTTAAAATCTTCTAATTTGTAGCCTGAATTTCATAGAATCATATGAGGTGGAACCATAGGTGGTGGAATCTCCATCCTTAGAGGTTTTTAAGGCCGGGCTTGACAAAGCCCTGGCTGGGATTATTTAGTTGATGTTGGTCCTGCTTTGAGCAGGGGATCGGACTAGATGACCTCCTGAGGTCTCTTCCAACCCGAATATTCTGATTCTATAAGAGGCTGAGCGGGAACAGGGCCTTTGGGTGGAACGCAGGTGGCCCCCCACTGCTAGGGAGCTTCTGGTGGTGGTGCTGTAAAGGCAGCAGGACAGCATGCCTCCAAAGGGAGGTGTGCCGCATCCAGCATTTCTTGCCCCGTTTGGGGTGGCTTAGCCTCCCCAAGCCTCTTATACCTGCCGCCCATAAGCAATTATGTCCATTCTCAGCCTTCTTACTAGGCTAAACAAGCCAAGCTCTTCCAGTCTCCTCTGGCCCTACATTCCCTTGGTCATCCTAGTAGCGCTTCTCTGCACCCGTTTCACTTCAAATTCATCTTTCTTGAACATGGGTATCCAGAATTGTACATGTTATTTCAAATGACGTCTTATCAGTGCTCTATACAATCGCTTGAATACTTCCCTATCCCTACTGGAAAAACCTTGCCTGATACATCCCAAGATTGTATTCACCTTTTCACAGTGTTACCAGAAAACTTGGGAGGTATCTTTATAAAGGACCCCCTCCCAGACAGGCCCGTTTACTCTGAATTAGTATCTATCACCTATGGTCATACCAATAATTACATTACTCACTCTAAGGAAGAAAACAAAAGGGATTTATTTAATGAATAACAGAGGAATAAAGATAGATATTTCTATTACACTGTATTGATGGAAGCAGGAGACAACAGAAAACCAGATGGGATCAGCAAACCCAGGAACCCCTTGAGAACCAGGACCAGGAGCCTCAGGAGAACACGCCACCACTAGAGCAAGCCACCACTGGATTGGATACGGAACCGCTCAATGGCAGGAACAGGTAGGTGTATTCTTCTTCAATGTTACCACAAACGAGCACAGGCTACCTCTAGGACAGATAGCAACCGGCACACTGTGTGGAACTCTTATATACTTTCCTGTTGCCAGGCAGATTTTCCGGCCTTTTCCTTCAAATTTCCTGCCTCTGCCTCTGTTACTAGGCAGAAGTCCCTTAAGCTTACCCAATCAAAAATAAGCAACAAAGAAAAGAGTGTCAAGCCAAGAAACAAGAAGGCAAAACAACATGGAGGATAACAAACAACAAAACAAAATGGCAGAAAATTCCTAACAACAGCTGCATCACCTTGGTGTCTCATAGTCATCCTGTGCTTGACACACACATCCATGTCTTTCTCCTCTATTGCTTCCAGCTGATGATTCCCCCGCCCCTGCAGCCTGTAGCAGAAGTTACTATTATTAGACCCTAAGTTCTTGTTTTTACACTTTGTACTATTCAATTTCATGACATTTCCATCACGCTAGTCTTCAAGCTCATCCAGATCTTCCTGTATAATATCCTGATCCTCCTCTGCATTGATGATGCCTCCCAACTTTTTTATCTTTGGAAAATTTCAAATAGTACACTCCTACTTTCTGTGCCAAGGTCATTAATAAAATATTGAATAAGATTGGTCCCAAGAGCTATCCTTGAGGAACTCCACTAGTAACATCACTCCAGTCCAATAATTCACCTTTTCAGCACAACCCGTTGCCTTGTCACCTTTAGCCAGTTCCTCATCCATTCTACCATTCTTGTACTAATCCTCATCTTGTCTAATGTAACTAATATTTTTCTATGTGCTGCCATGTCAAATATTTTACTGAAGTCGAAGTATATTAGCTCTACTGCATATCCCTTATCTAAGATATCAGTTATTTTCTCAAAGAAGGGAATTAGGTTAGTCTGTCACTAACTAACTGTCATCCAGTAACAGACTGGATGACAGTTATTACAGTCTGTTACTGGATGACAGACTATTAGGTTAGTCTGTCACTAACTGACTGTCATCCAGTCATCTCTCAATCGAACAACATCTCTACTTCTACTCCCCAATCGCTGACCATGTCTAACACTATAATCAGTGTTGTGTACCAAAAAAGATGAATAAAGAAAAGAGAAAAGCAACTATATATAGAAACAGGGAAGCCTCCTTGGACTCCACTGCACTCAAAAGCAAAGCACTCTGCAAGTGAACCAGAAGTGGCCTTTCCCCAAGGCATTACTAAAGAGGAACTCAATAGTCTATTGACTTCAGTAGTTTGACAGCAATAATTCCATAGTTTCTTATTAAATTAAATGTAAGGCCTGGTCTGCACTATAGAGTTAGATTTATGTGAGGCAGCTTACACTGACCTAACTCTGTGAGCATCTACACTAAAATGTCGCTCCAGGGGATGTAATTCGCCCGCTACACTGACTTCTTAACTCCACCTCCGCTAGAGGCATCACACTTATGGCAACGTAGTTAGGGCAATGCAGTGTCAGAGTAGACACTGCATTACTTACATCGACTTTCGTGGCCTCCAGGAGGTGTCCCACAATGCTCCATTGTGACCGCTCTTGTCACCATTTTCAACTCCACTACCTGGTGGCCAGGTACACAGATACACACCTGTCATAAATATAAAGGGAAGGGTAAACCCCTTTGAAATCCCTCCTGGCCAGGGGAAAGCTCCTCTCACCTGTAAAGGGTTAAGAAGCTAAAGGTAACCTCGCTGGCACCTGACCAAAATGACCAATGAGGAGACAAGATACTTTCAAAAGCTGGGAGGAGGGAGAGAAACAAAGGGTCTGTGTCTGTCTGTAGTCGTCTTGGCCAGGGACAGAACAGGAATGGAGTCTTAGAACTTTTAGTAAGTAATCTAGCTAGGTATGTGTTAGATTATGATTTCTTTAAATGGCTGAGAAAAGAATTGTGCTGAATAGAATAACTATTTCTGTCTGTGTATCTTTTTTGTAACTTAAGGTTTTGCCTAGAGGGGGTTCTCTATGTTTTTGAATCTAATTACCCTGTAAGATATCTACCATCCTGATTTTACAGGGGGGATTTCTCTATTTCTATTTACTTCTATTTTTTATTAAAAGTCTTCTTGTAAAACACTGAATGCTTTTTCATTGTTCTCAGATCCAAGGGTTTGGGTCTGTGGTCACCTATGCAAATTGGTGAGGCTTTTTATCCAACATTTCCCAGGAAAGGGGGGTGCAAGTGTTGGGAGGATTGTTCATTGTTCTTAAGATCCAAGGGTCTGGGTCTGTAGTCACCTAGGCAAATTGGTGAGGCTTTTTACCAAACCTTGTCCAGGAAGTGGGGTGCAAGGTTTTGGGAAGTATTTTGGGGGGAAGGACGCGTCCAAACAGCTCTTCCCCAGTAACCAGTATTAGTTTGGTGGTGGTAGCGGCCAGTCCAAGGATAACGGGTATAATATTTTGTACCTTGGGGAAGTTTTGACCTAAGCTGGTAAAGATAAGCTTAGGAGGTTTTTCATGCAGGTCCCCACATCTGTACCCTAGAGTTCAGAGTTGGGGAGGAACCTTGACAACACCCCTCCCCTTTTAAAGCACCATTAATTTTAAATTCCATTTCCTGTTTGCTTGGCATGGAGAGCTCACATAGGAACTGCCCAGCTGACTGTGTCTGCTCCACATAGCAAATGGGATCCTGCCTGGAGTACACAGGAGGTGGTGGATCTCCTGGGTCTGTGGGGAGAAGAGAATGTGCAGGCACAACTCCAATCCAGCCATAGAAACATTGATATCTATAAGCAGATTGCTCAGGGCTTGGGGAAGAAGGGCTACAACAGGGACACCCAACAGTGCCTCGTGAAAATCATGGAGCTGTGGCAGGCATACAAGAAGGCAAGGGAGGCAAACAATTGCTCTGGTGCGGAGCCACAGACACGCTGCTTCTACAAGGAGCTGCATGCTGTCCTTGGGGGAGACTCCACCACTGCCAAGAGCCCCATGGATACTTCAAGGGAGCTGGAGTCACAGGCCCCTGAAGAGCACAGTGAGAAGGAGGTGTTAGACGAGGAAGAGGAGGAGTAGTATGGGGGCAGACAACTGGGGGATCCAGTGGTGCGGCGAGCCATAACCTCTTTCTGACTCCAGGGCAGTCAAGTCAGTCCCTACATCTAGCACTAGTGAGACTGATACAGGGGAAGGAACCTCTGGTAAGTACGCAGTTTGCTTTGATATTGCAGGGACACATCTGTTCATTTACTATTTTTTTAATCAGGCTAGAAGAGGTAGTGAAATAACCAACAGAGGCAGAGTTGCTATCTGCTTTTCATTCCCCTGTACAGCTAGGCAGAGGGGGTCTGGGGAACAGTTTGTTTATGTGCACTGGGATGTTCCATGAATCCTCACAAAGATCTCAAGGAAATTTTCCTGGAAGGAGTCTGCAATCCTCTGCCAAAGGTTTCGGGCTGAGGGGCGGGGCTGCCTTATTTCTTCTT
The DNA here is from genome assembly GCF_965140295.1 of Lepidochelys olivacea. Taxonomy (NCBI): domain Eukaryota; kingdom Metazoa; phylum Chordata; order Testudines; family Cheloniidae; genus Lepidochelys; species Lepidochelys olivacea. Next base: position 17,284,470 of record NC_140412.1, read on the forward strand.
TCTTCCACCATGGTAGGACACTTTCTCATGCCAGTCAGCAATTATGTCAGCAGGCACCATTGCAGCACACAGGCTAGCAGCATAGAGATCCAGTCTGCGGCCAGACACATGCAGGAGCTGTTCCCTTTCAGCCTCCATTACATCTCAGGAGTAAGAGATCAGCTACAATCACCATGGCCTGTGGAAAACGGTGCCAATATTCAATGCAATTGCCCTATCCGCATATACTGATGGTCATGTACTCTCCCCACTTATTGTCCCAAATTGCCTCTTTCTCCTCTTCCTCACCATGGCTGGGACTGCTGCCATGCTCTATGAATTTAATTACTGTGGCAGCTGTATGTCGATGTTAACTTTGGACAACTTAATTTTACAGTGTAGACATGCCTTAGTTCACATTAATAAAGTAGCAGGGAAATTTTCAATTTCCTAAGCAAGCAGTAAAAGGTACCTTAGCTAAAACTGTCAATAAAAGTTCAAAATGGGGGATCAAATGGTGCAAGATGGCCAATGCAGTACATTAATTCTGCTCAAGAAGTTTCTGAGTTGGTGAAAAAAACCAAACAGTGAGGTTGATTCCACCTCACATCAGTGTAACCAAGAGTAACTCCGTGGTAAACTGGTATAAGTGAGAAGATAATCAGGCTCACAATGTTTCATTTCACATGGTTTTAATGTAGATTTATCATAGAGGAGGATAGCTAAGGAGCTGTACAGTGTCCATAAGGTAAGGGCTGTAGCCATCCAAAGTCACTTGTTTGGCTAACAGTAAGATATAGCAGATTTTAAAGAAGCATATTCACAGATGTGAATATTTTTTAGTCTTTACAATCAGATTCTAATCAGATGACATTTTTAATCTTTATTTTAAAGTCTATTTTTTCTAGTCAAAATATACTGTTTTTTCCTTGATGTTTTTGTTTATATGAATTAACAAATATTTTGTTACAACATTTTCTAAAAGATTGAATTTAGACCAGGAGAGAAGATATGCCTACAAAGAATAGTTAAAATAGAGGAATCAGATCTACCATGATGAATTCTGGCTGGCTTTGTAGTCCAATAGCTTCACAGGCAAGATCCAAAGACAGCAGCAAATGAGCTCCCCCAATCCCCTCCACTGGCTCCCTGCAGATCTTCACCCACTCTTTTCCCCATATAGTGCCCTGGGTGACAGCAGTATCCCCTCCAGAGCCACCTCTAGGGGGACAGAAAAAATGGATTCGGGGGGGGGGGAGGGAGGTGACTCAAGAATTTTCAGGAAGTACTGAGCATACACCCTCAGAAAACTAAGCATCTTTAAAGTGATTCAGATTGGGTGACCAAAAATTGCACTCAGTAACACTAATTGCTTTTGAAAATTATCGCCATACATATTAAAATACATATATACACTCAGAATACAGTCTATATGAATAACAGAGGAATAAAGATAGATATTTCTATTACACTGTATTGATGGGCACAGGAAGTGGTCTATTAATCTATAACGTGTTTACACTCCAATAATATTTTTATAATATAAATTATACAGATTTTGTTGTGTTTTGTAAAGCCAGCATTTTGATTTGCCAGTAATTCCCTTAAAGATACAAGAAAACTCATTGTCAATGTGGTCAAATGAGGGAAAAGGTCATTTTAGTTACATTTCACAAATAGTGCTTTATGTTTTCCTCTGGCATCTGGAATGTTTGTAGTGATAATTTTTCTTATAGATTAGAATAACTTTGATAAATTTTGGGTTTTTTCTTTTAGGAATGTTTATATTTATAAAAGATAAATGGCTTCATTATAAAATATTTAAATCCAGAGTTAAATTTAATTTGCTGATTTGGTGGGGAGCGCTTGAAATGGAATTATAGTTACTTCGCCAGTGGAGAGTGGGAAACAGTATAACGTATTAAATATCGTTTGTTATATGCAGAGTTCCTGCAGTGTTAGCCATTACTAGAGTTAACTATGTATAGATCATACTACATTCCTCCCCCTCCCCACAATGAGATTTTATATATTAGTCAAATTTCCAATCCCTTTTCAGAGAAGCTGGAACTGATGTACTTGTGCATATTCTACATATCTCCACCTTACGCAATTTCTTCCTCCTGCTGTGCAGTAAAACAGTAATGTCAGAATTTTTGAGTACCATAATCTCCAAAAAAAAAAGCTAATTATTCTCTTCCATTTTCAGTCTCAACTAGACTTTTCTGAGAACTGATTAAAGCCCTGTAGAAAAGAATGAACGTGTTCCTTTTTGCTACCAAGACCATTTCTTCAGCACTGTTTTGTATGCTGAATACTCCACATTATGTTCTGTGTAACAAGAATGATTTTTTTAAAAGGCTATGTAGTTATAGCCTATTGCAAGGAAGTACTGCAATCAGACAATATCATGTCCTGTACACAATAATGATACACTACAAATTTCTGAAAGGCTTGCAGGACACAACCTGCACAGAGAAAAAAACATTGCTTCAAACAGCAGTGGGCCAGATCCTCAGCTAATATAAATTGGCATTCCTCTATTAAAATTAACCGAGTTATGCTGCTTTACAGCAACTAACAATCTGGCCTGGTATGTCAAAAAAATACCTCCAAAGTATACACAGATAATGGTACAAGAAAAAATTTAGATGTTTGGCGGGGTGTGTGTGTGTGTGTATTCAATAATGGTTGATAGTCAGACTTTTAAGCTATTCTGGGAGCAAAACTGAAGGAATAAAACCCCTTGCAGCTTTCTTAAACTACTATCTGAAATCAAATCAGTTTAAAGGATAAAGCTTGTCTGGATCTAAAATGTCTTGGAAAATGACAGATACAGTGTCTGCCATTTGTTTATGTCCAAAATTTAGGTTTTATAAAGGGGAAAAAATGAGAGTCTCATGATCTTTTCTTAAATATAACAAATAAGTAATATCTATATTTATGGTGCTTTCCAAACATTAACTAATTAATCAGTCTTCCCAATCCCCCTGGTAAGTAGGTAAGCAGTATTATACCAAGTGTACAAATGGGCAAATTATGACAAATTTATGCTAGGTTTTTATCTGTGCTCCATATGCAATGGGTGCATCAGTGACATGAGGGGCTCACAAAGGAGCCATTTGTGACTCCTGATTTTGGATGACCAAAGTTAGGCAGTTAATTAAGTAGCCTGATTTTCAGAGATGCTGCATATGGGCAGTTCCCACTGATTCTAGGTACCCAAACTGGAAATCTTTGGTTTCAGTGACCTAGGAAAAAATGGGACTGAATGCAATGTGCTGAGTCCCTCCCACAAGGTCCTATGTCCTCTCAACTCTAGGTAACTTCAATGGGAGTTGAAATTTATCTGACATTTCCAAATTAATCTGAATGTCAAACTGCTGTAGGAAATACTCTGCATATTGTTGCCCCTTTTTGATCTCAGTGGCTACTCAAAATTTGGAGCTATGGGGAAGTTCCAGCAGTGAGTAGAAATTGGTGATAGATATTTCTTAGATGCAGTTTTGTTTATCTACAAAGAATGTACAACGCCCTGTTTCTCTGAACACCAAAGGAATCAAACAACAGGAAACCGCTTCTTTTGCTCACTCTTTTCAGCCGGCTCCCTTGACTGAAAAATCTCTTCTCAGGTTTCTTTCAGGGTCAGACACCAGGCTTTAAGCTGCTCTTTCTGGCTGGCTGTATTTCTCTCTAGTCATCTGTCTTCTGCTTCCCCTTCCACACACCTACCTAGCCAAAACAGTACTTAGCAAAAACTCCTGAGTGAGTTCACATGCTCCTTTTGTCCTAGTTGGAGGCTTATCCTTACAGTTATGTTAACTGAAGGGTGTGTTCACATCTATCAATCTCCATGAAGTTTTAACTCAACACATAACAATTTTTCACCCAGTTCATAACTGTATATTTAAATGGATCTTACTTTGTTTAAAAAAACATGATTTTTAAAATGCTGATTATTAATACCTGTGAACTCTTAAATCACTGTGTGGATTCAGTTCAGCAGGTCCACGCACAGGGTCAAATTCTGATTTTACTTTCCCACATGCATACTCAGTGATATAAGTGAGGTTGAATACATATGAATAAAATGAATTTGGCACCGAGTTTGTATCCATAGTGACAGTTTTGCCGAAGGTAAAAGAAATCTATTGCTTAATCATACTCTGTTTTTTTCTTGGTATGATTTTGCAGAAGAACAGATATAACATTTATATCACATATTTAATCCAGCTAGGGAAACACTTACAGTTGTAAATACAGAAGCATATATAACTCTTTCTAACCAACCCTGACTGCTCTAAATAAGGTAATTACTGAGATTAAGCAAGTATCTCTAAATTGCTTTTATATTCCAATTGCTTCTATTTTCTACTGCCCCGTCATTATCCTGCTACAGAAAGGATGAAAGATAGCTTTAATTTTATCTTTAAAGTGCCCTGCAGAGCAAAATGACTTTAATTTCAGGATTAACAAACTGGGCTTTGTTGGGTTTTCTTGAGGAATGAGAAACTTATTTTGGAATTCTTGAGATGGGTCCTATGTCAAACATTTCTGGGGCCGAAGAGATTTAGATATATTTTGAAACTCAGAAAATTAAGTAAATATGGTATTGAAAAAGACAACAGCCACTAAAATTCTGACTACCATACCAACCAGGAGTTCAGCTAAATTAAGTTCCCACCCAACCACCACCACCAATGGTAAATATTCATTGTTGAAAATAATTGCTTTGTTTAACTGTAAGTCCAGTTCTGGTTTCTAGCAACAACAACAGTGATTGATTGTGTAATGATTGGTATTGCCATGTTGGGGTTTTCCTTGCCCCAGCCCTGACAGAGGACTGTAAACTGAATGAAATTTTGACCCCACTGAAATCAGTGAGAGGTCTGCCATTTTCTTCAGCTAGGCCAAGATTTCACTTGAGTGTGAATGTGAATGGAACAAAATAGGAAACCTGGTTTGTTAATTTTCTTTTATCAGTGAGTCTGCTGAGTAGGAATTCTTCACTTTATTCATGCATTTCCGTTCATGAGTTGCAAAAAGACCCAAAGGATACTGGGAGGAATTATAAATAAATTGTGACTACCATATGCCTTTCATCCCAAATGCCATTCAGCCCAAAATATCCCAGCTCACTTTACAAACTAAATATAAAGTAATCACTCAACCCACAACTGGCATACAACATTTAGTAGGGTAAAATGCAGTGGCCGTTTAAACAGTGCACAGGAACATTGCAAAATAATTTAGGGTAGGAAGTGGACAAGAATACTGTGTGCACTTCGAGAGGCAAGGTGGGTGAGATAATATATATTTTATTGGACCAACTTCTGTTGGTGAGAGAGACAAGATTTTGAACTACACAAGAGTGCTTCTTTAGGCATGAAGAGCTCTGTGTGGCTTGAAAGCTTGTCTCTCTCACCATAGAATCATAGAATATCAGGGTTGGAAGGGACCTCAGGAGGTCATCTAGTCCAACCCCCTGCTCAAAGCAGGACCGATCCCCAATTAAATCATCCCAGCCAGGGCTTTGTCAAGCCTAACCTTAAAAACTTCTAAGGAAGGAGATTCCACCACCTCCCTAGGTAATGCATTCCAGTGTTTCACCACCCTCCAGTGAAAAAAGTTTTTCCTAATATCCAACCTAAATCTACCCCACTGCAACTTGAGACCAATACTCCTTGTTCTGTCATCTGCTACCACTGAGAACAGTCTAGATCCATCCTCTTTGGAACCCCCTTTCAGGTAGTTGAAAGCAGCTATCAAATCCCCCGTCATTCTTCTCTTCCGCAGACTAAACATCCCCAGTTCCCTCAGCCTCTCCTCAAAACTGGACACAGTACTCCAGATGAGGCCTCACCAGTGTCGAATAGAGGGGAATGATCACGTCCCTCGATCTGCTCTCTATGCCCCTACTTATACATCCCAAAATGCCATTGGCCTTATTGGCTACAAGGGCACACTGTTGACTCATATCCAGCTTCTTGTCCACTGTAACCCCTAGGTCCTTTTCTGCAGAACTGCTTCCTAGCCATTCGGTCCCTAGTCTGTCGCGGTGCATTGGATTCTTGCGTCCTAAGTGCAGGACTCTGCACTTGTCCTAGTTGAACCTCATCAGATTTCTTTTGACCCAATCCTCCAATTTGTCTAGGTCCCTCTGTATCCTATCCCTACTGTCCAGCGTATCTACCTCTCCTCCCAGTTTAGTGTCGTCTGCAAACTTGCTGAGGGTGCAATCCACCGCATCCTCCAGATCATTTATGAAGCTATTGAACAAAACTGGCCCCAGGACCAACCCTTGGGGCACTCCACTTGATTCGGGCTGCCAACTAGACATGGAGCCATTGATCACTACCCGTTGAGCCCAACAATCTAGCCAACTTTCTATCTACCTTATAGTCCATTCATCCAGCCCATACTTCTTTAACTTGCTGGCAAGAATACTGTGGGAGACCATGTCAAAAGCTTTGCTAAAGTCAAGGAACAACACGTCCACTGCTTTCCCTTCATCCACAGAGCCAGTTATCTCGTCATAAGGAGAAGCTGGTTCAATAGTAGATATCACCTCCCCCACCTTGTCTCTCTAATATCCTGGGACCAACATGGCTATAACTATACTGCATCCTGTATGCACTTGACATTTCAGGAGGAATTTGAGAACTGTACAACACTATTGGGGTTCTCAAACTCTTTCATAGTCCTCTTCTACATTGGGAAATTGACTGGCATAGTTATAGTGCAATAAACTATTCCACTATATCTATTCTGGAATAGCTACCTGTGTGGACACTCTACTCTGGAATAAAAGTCACTTGCATTCTGGAATAATTACTCTGTTTTGTGAATGGTCAGTTTCCCCGTGTAGATAAGGCCACAGTATGGGCAACATTTTAAAATGGAGATTGCCTTTTGGGCCATCTCAGCTTCCCAGTGGACACTAATGCAGTTGTTTACATGGAGAGAATATATTAATAAAAGTACTTTTAACATCTTTTAATGTGATAGAGTAGCTAGAAATACATAAGAGGAGCCTATTCTAAGTGATCAGTCAGCTCTTTGGGACTGTAGAGCACATGTAGTCCACAGCCCACACTTTGAAAACTGCTACTGGAAAACTTTATATGCCATATAGAAACTTCTTCCCCTGTAACAACCTTTCTTGCTTGTATACTTTTATGTTTTGTTTTAAAGCAACAGGCTATATGTATATATTTTTACATGCAACTAGAGATGGAATGAGAAAGAAGTGTTTGGATCCGGATTCGATTTAGGACAGGATTCAAATTCAAGTAAGGAAACACATAGAAAGCCTGTGTTAAAACAGCCACACATTGTTTGAATTGCAAAGATGTGGATGATCAACAGTGAAACCATCCTTCTCCCCACCAAAAATGGGTCTACCACAAAAAAGGAGGCCAAAAACTTTAAAAATATGCCACATGTGTGTTAAAGACAGAAATCCCATTAACATTACTTTGTAGTACCCTCTGACATGCTTTGTGGCTGAACTGCTGAATTTTGAGTAAAAGCTATTGGGAAAGGGTAATAGGTTGTGAAACTAGGCAGTATCATCTAAAGATTAGGAGAGTGAGTCTGCTAGATTCTATTCATAGCTCTTACTGTATGTCTTGGGTAAGCCATGTAATTCAGTTTGCCCCTGTGTATAATTTGGACAGTAATATTTACCGAATTCACAGGATTACTGTGAGGTTAATTAATTACAGTAATATTGTTTTCAAGATGCACACACAAAATGTGTGTGTGCTGGCACAAATCAGAAACTATTATGCAAAATGCATGATTTATAACTTATCATTTATAAAAGTGCTCCTCTGTTGTAAAACGTCTGGGCCCAACACACATTCAGCAATCATCGAAAGTAAACAAATCAAGAGTAAATCATTTTAAAAAATGAACTTCCAAGATCATAATTTCCACTCAGCCTCTTTCTCATAAACACCAAGCTCTGTCAAACAGATAGGGAATGAATTTCAGAACTGAGGGCCCTCTGCCAAGACCTGGTCTGCTGCAAATCCCCCAGAATTCCAGTCTGGGGAAGATTAGCAGGAACACTCCAGCTGTACAGATAGTGAACAGGGAGAGAGTAATCAGAACTCAAACCACATAAGGACTTTATAGATCAAAATCATCACCTTTAATTGTACCCACAAGCCACTTCACTCTACAAAGATTTAGCGTAATGTACGCCACATTAGTAGCACAGCTAAATAGGGGAGTAGCTGCATTCTGCACTAGCTAAAGTGTTTCATTCCTCTGTAGCCTTGCATAACGCACATTGCAGTAGTTCTGTGCAGAGCAGTGTTTTCTCAACCTTTTTGATACTAGGAACTGGCTTGCTGCCTTCCTAAACTGTGCTAGGGAGATCTCAGGGATCAGGTGTTGAAAAACACTGGTATAGAGGACACAGAAATAAGGCTAACTCATGTGCTTACATCACAGAGGATAGATTTCAACCTCCTAGCCAAATGGAGGTGGAAAAAAAAGCAACAAAAAGTGTTTGTGGAAGCAGCTACCAATTCTGTATAAGCAATTACTCATTTGCATCCCTGTAACTACATTTTTTTGAAAATATGGACTTTAGGATATATAAAATGCTTTGAATCCTCAGAAGAAAGGTGCAAAGTAAATGCAATGTTTCAGAGTAACAGCCGTGTTAGTCTGTTTTCGCAAAAAGAAAAGGAGTACTTGTGGCACCTTAGAGACTAACCAATTTATTTGAGCATGAGCTTTCGTGAGCTACAGCTCACTTCATCGGATGCATACCGTGGAAACTGCAGCAGACTTTATATATACACAGAGAATATGAAACAATACCTCCTCCCACCCCACTGTCCTGCTGGTAATAGCTTATCTAAAGTGATCATCAAGTTGGGCCATTTCCAGCACAAATCCAGGTTTTCTCCCCCTCCACCCCCCCACACAAATTCACTCTCCTGCTGGTGATAGCCCATCCAAAGTGACAACTCTTTACACAATGTGCATGATAATCTAGTTGGGCCATTTCCTGCACAAATCCAGGTTCTCTTACCCCCTCACCCCCCTCCCAAAAACCACACACCCAAACTCACTATCAGACCCTCAGACAGAGACAAACACCTACAAGATCTCTGTCAAACTTTCTTACAACTACAATACCCACCTGCAGAAGTAAAGAAACAGATTGATAGAGCCAGAAGAGTTCCCAGAAGTTACCTACTACAGGACAAGCCTAACAAAGAAAATAACAGAACGCCACTAGCCGTCACCTTCAGCCCCCAACTAAAACCCCTCCAACGCATTATTAAGGATCTACAACCTATCCTAAAGGATGACCCAACACTCTCACAAATCTTGGGAGACAGGCCAGTCCTTGCCTACAGACAGCCCCGCAACCTGAAGCAAATACTCACCAACAACCACATACCACATAACAGAACCACTAACCCAGGAACTTATCCTTGCAACAAAGCCCGTTGCCAATTGTGCCCACATATCTATTCAGGGGACACCATCACAGGGCCTAATAACATCAGCCACCCTATCAGAGGCTCGTTCACCTGCACATCCACCAATGTGATATATGCCATCATGTGCCAGCAATGCCCCTCTGCCATGTACATTGGTCAAACTGGACAGTCTCTATGTAAAAGAATAAATGGACACAAACCAGATGTCAAGAATTATAACATTCATAAACCAGTCGGAGAACACTTCAATCTCTCTGGTCACGCAATCACAGACATGAAGGTCGCTATCTTAAAACAAAAAAACTTCAAATCCAGACTCCAGCGAGAAACTGCTGAATTGGAATTCATTTGCAAATTGGATACTATTAATTTAGGCTTAAATAGAGACTGGGAGTGGCTAAGTCATTATGCAAGGTAGCCTATTTCCTCTTGTTTTTTCCTATCCCCCCCCCCCCCAGATGTTCTGGTTTAACTTGGATTTAAACTTGGAGAGTGGTCAGTTTGGATAAGCTATTACCAGCAGGAGAGTGAGTTTGTGTGTGTATGGGGGTGGGGGGGATGTGAGAAAACCTGGATTTGTGCTGGAAATGGCCCACCTTGATTATCATGCACATTGTAGGGAGAATGGTCACTTTGGATGAGCTATTACCAGCAGGATAGTGAGTTTGTGTGTGTGGTTTTTGGGAGGGGGCTGAGGGGGTGAGAGAACCTGGATTTGTGCAGGAAATGGCCCAACTAGATTATCATGCACATTGTGTAAAGAGTTGTCACTTTGGATGGGCTATCACCAGCAGGAGAGTGAATTTGTGTGGGGGGGTGGAGGGTGAGAAAACCTGGATTTGTGCTGGAAATGGCCCAACCTGATGATCACTTTAGATAAGCTATTACCAGCAGGACAGTGGGGTGGGAGGAGGTATTGTTTCATATTCTCTGTGTATATATAAAGTCTGCTGCAGTTTCCACGGTATGCATCCGATGAAGTGAGCTGTAGCTCACGAAAGCTCATGCTCAAATAAATTGGTTAGTCTCTAAGGTGCCACAAGTCCTCCTTTTCTAAATGCAATGTGTTACTGTTACCTCAAAAGACTGATAAGAGCACTATATGTTGCTGTAATGAGTTTCCCCACATTTAATTTATGGAAGAATAACCTGGTTATATTAACAACAATCTGTTTCTGCCCACTGAAATAGTTATTGTTGCCTCCACTAGCAGGATGGAGTTGGTTGATGAGAATGATATGTAATTGGGTAGTCTTCTGCCATGTACTGTATATGTAGCACAGGAGCTCAGTATATTGAATAAATCAATAAGAATGTACTTTGTCACGTCAAAATAAATGGACCTACTTATTTAAATACCAAATATACAATGCTTTGAAAGCCATTGGGAAAAATTATAGGTCACCCTGAGCCAAATATATTCCAGCAGGACCTTATTAAACATTCGATGATGTTACTGTTTAAAAGTCTTCTATGGCACTGGGATTCAGATTCCCCACATAGCGGATACCATGGACAGTGTGCATAATAAATCAAAAGTGAGATGCATCTTATTTGTCATGTATTTTCCTTTTATAAATATTAATCACATTTTAGTATTGGGAAGGGAGCTGACAGATCCACCCTGGGGAATGAGGTACTCTGTGCATTCAAATACCAGGTACGGCACAGGTAGTACTGGTGAAAGCTTCCCCAACACGGCCCTGCCCAGAGGGGAGAGTTCACTTTGCATGCCCATCAATTCTTGACATTTTTACTGAAAACGATTGCTGGCAAAGAAGCTACTTCATTTCAAATATGATGGTGTTTTCTGTGATCTGTGATCTCACCATTTGTCCATTAGGAGCAGCACCCTGGTATCTGTAATTTCTAAAATGAGACACCTCCAATGACACTTTACTAGCATGTCACAAGGAAATTTAATCCTTTTAAAGTAGTGTCTTCAAGGGGGAAGGGTATTCTGCACTTCACTTCTTAAGATTTAGTGGCTGCAGCCACCTCCAGGAATGATTCTCCATACTTTGTGTTGAAGGAAAACAAGCAATTAATCTGAAAAATAAACACTTGCCCTTAAATAAGAAGAATTCATAAAAATAAAACTTGAGTAGTAAAATGCTTTTCATCTAAGGGAGAAAATGGATCATGAAACAAACTGGCAATTTTTTGGTAGCATTGTAAAAGGTCACTTAAGTCATTTATATTTAAACAAAGAAAAGCAAAACAAAACATGTTGGAGAGGGAAGATTCCATGGAAAACTCTACATGGCAATCCACAAAAAATTCCAGTGCACCTTCTTCTCCATTGGGAAGAGAGGGTCTTGGGAAACATAGAGAAGGAAGGAGGCATGCCATGAATCATACCTTCCCATGCCATTCTCTGTCCAGCTAGCTCATTCAGGAGCTGACATTGGTTCTGTGGTTGCATACTAGTCCTATCATACATGATGTCTGAGTGGCATAGCAGGAATTAAGCAGCATTAATTCCTGATGGAAAATCTGCTGATTTCACAAGGGATAGAGTCATGTTCCCCTCTATTCGACATTGGTGAGGCCTCATCTGGAGTACTGTGTCCAGTTTTGGGTCCCACACTACAAGAAGGATGTGGAAAAATTGGAAAACGTCCAGCAGAGGGCAACAAAAATTATTAGGGGACTGGAACACATGAGCAGGGGGTTGGACTAGATGACCTCCTGAGGTCCCTTCCAACCCTGATATTCTATGATTCTATGTAGAGTAGCTGGTCCACCTCCTCATCCATCTGGCCAATATAAGATACACTGGGTATATCCTATTCTCTACCTGGGGAGAATTCTTCCTGTAGGGAAAAGGCAGCCAACATGATGAGACCATCTCTTTGTCTAAGGGCTTGTCCTCATGCAGCAGCACCACCGGAGCTCTGTGGTAAAGATGCCCCTATGCCAACAGGAGAGCTTCTCCCATTGGCATAGATAATCCACCGCCCTGAGAGGCAGTAGCTATGTTGACAGGAGATGCTCTCCCATCGACATAGCACTGTTTACACAGGGGTTTAGGTTGATATAACTACATTGCTCAGCGGTGTGGATTTTTCACACCCTTGAGTGATGTGGTTATACTGATATAGGTCTGTAGGGTAGACCTTGCCGAAATTTAACCCTAAACCTTATCCTTCAGAAAAGTCAGCTGACCTCAAACATCCAACCAAAAAAAAAATCCTCCTTCCACCTAAAACAGAACACAGTTGGCAACACATCCACTCAAGAGAGGCCCAGAACTGGAAGAAGGGGTGTTTTTGCAGGTTAGGATTGAAGCACAGTGGTAAAGTACCATTTCAAGCCTTCATTGCATTTTAATGTGTACTCAGTTCAGTTGCTTTCTGGCTGTCTGCGAGAATCCCCTAAATACAGATTAGGTTTCAGTGAAATCATTGGACTTCAGCGGGAGCAGAATCAGGTACTTCCTCATAACTGATCTGCATAACCACCAAATTATTAGCATGGTTTAAGTCATCTTTGGTATAATTTACACTAGCGATACCATTCTCTACAAATTCAATGATTCATTTTGGCAAGTGTCCCAATAATTGGTTGCTTTGGTCATTTGATATGACTTCTGGCAGGGAGATTAAACATTTTCATCCCCCACACAATCAGGGGCTATTTTCCATAACCAGGTTGCAGTTTTAGAGGTGACCCATCCTAATCCTTGGGGTTATCCTCCTCCTATTTACCAGTAGCATGGAGGAAATAATACATAATTTACAACTAATACCACCTCCCTTATCATCAAGTAAAAGGCAACCATGTTCAGTCAGTTTATAGTAAATTGTACCACTGCATAGCTGATTGCAAACTACGCTCCAAGTTTGTAAAATGCTTTGGGATTCTTTGGCTTGAAATGTGCTATATAAAATATTAGATGCTGGGCTTGAAAGCAGTCATTGACTGCAGTTGGCAGAGGATCAAGTCTATCATAAATTATTCTGTAAACTCTGTAAAGTTTCTGCTACACCTAGTTTCTAATATTTTAGTGATATAGCTGTATCATATCTTTAAGGTGGGAATAGGTAGGGCCATCTGGAAAGAAAGATTTTGTTTGCTCTTTTGGCTTTTTCAGAGGAAAGGGCTCAAGTAAACTCTTTATTCAGCTTCAGTGTGTTACTAAACTAAGACACCCACTGTTTCCGACCCCATTAGGCTAATTTCAAAGAGAACTTGCCCATAAAATTATTCCTTTCCACTTGGCTTGCAACAGAATATATTTTGCACAGTTATATACAGCAAATTTTTTCCTCAATGCTAAAGAAAAAAAAAAGCTTTTGTTACAGCCTTCTGCGGTATGGCAATGTGAAATGGGTTTGTTTACATAGCCAGTAGCCATACAGTAAATTTGTAGCATGTACTGGGGAAAGAATCAATTACTTCATTTACACCTTAGTTTAATTCATATTTGGAGTGATCAGTCATTGTTTCAAAGGAAGCCAAGCACTGCAGGATTCCATTTGGAGCTTATCTTCAGCTTCCCAGGCAATAGGTCAAGCAGCTTCAAAATAGATCAGCTTCAGTTGAGACAGAAAAGCTGATTTTCATGGTCCCTCAATGCCCGGCTGCTTCCTTTCTCCCCTGGCATAAATAAATAATGAGTTTGTGTGATTACACACATAATTAAGATAGAAGAGTAGTTGTCTGTAACTGTCCTCTTTAAAACTCTCAACGTACACAAATATAACTTTGCCTCCTGAATAGTTTCAAAGATTACTTCCGTACATCTGAGAACAAATAATGTATTTCACTAATATATAAACATTATTTCAGAGAGACAGTGTGGTAGAGGTAGTATCTTTTATTGGACCAAAAAAAATATTTCCTCACCCACCTTATTTCTCTAATATCTTGGGACCGACACTGGTAGAACAACACTACAAAAAAACATTATTTTAGTGATTCGGATGCTGGTAAAAGGTCCCAGATTAATAACCTACTAAACCCTCTATTTATCTGCTGAACACATTCAGTATAGCTTTGGCGACTGCTGGACAAACCTCCCACCACCAGCTTTCCAACATACCTCAGCCATGCTCTGGACTGACCTTCCCTAAGGAGAGATGTTTTTATGCCCATTGAGTCCATGGAGACTCTGAATTGTTCAGGGGCTCAAATTAGAACCAAGGCATCTTAAGAGTTTCTCATTGGGAGCTGAGGCATAAAGGAGTGAAATCTTAATTGTGATGCACTAGCTCATGTAAATTACTTAAGTGGTACAAACTTAAACAATTTCCATCTGCCCCAGGCTTCAGCATGGGTTCTCACCAGTGGGTTCTCTTAGATTTTCACCAGTGCTCTATTCTTCCACAGAACACCAGCTCCCAGGGTTGCCTCCCTGCGGTTCTGCCCTGTTTCAAGGCCTACCACAGGGGCTAACTCCATTCTTGTAGTTTTCCCCACAGTTCTCCTTCTGCCAGAACTCAAGACCATCTCTTTCCTGAGATTCCTCCACCTAACTGTAGGTGAAGGGAGTAATGATACAGAAGCTGAACAAGACCATGACAGAAAACTACAAGCTTTTCTACAGCAATTCAGAGACAAGAACGTAAAACTCCACCCAGAAAAAATGTGACTCGAACCGTGTGAGATAGACCTTGGACATGTGCTCACAGCAGAGATTCTGAAAGCAGATCTCAACAAGATCAAGGCAGTCAGAGACATGCCAGCTCTAGTGGATGTGAAAAGGTTACAGCACTTCACAGGAATGATAAATGTTATATCCAAGTTCTGTCCCCACTGGGCTGCAGTAGTGGAACCCATATAACAGCTCACAAGGCAGGATGTTGAATGGGACTGGACAAGTCACCAACAGCAAGCATTTGACATGCTGAAACAAATGATAACACATGCCTCTCTACTGAAGTACTGCCATCCAGGAGAGCCACTGACACTCCAGTTTGATGCATCAGAGAAAGGACTGGGTGTAGCTCTTTAGCAGGAACAGTCAGCCACTTAGGCCTGTAGATCTCTGTCAGAGACTGAACCAGGCTATGCCCAGATAGAAAAAAGGCTTCTGGCTGTGGTATTTGGAGTGGACTGATTGCATCAGTACATCTATGGCCACCCAGTAATACTGCACTTGGACCACAAACCCGTAGAGACAATTATGGCAAAGCCCCTTCTTACTGCTCCAGAGAGATTGCAGCACATGTTGATGTGACACCAGTGCTACCAGGTAGACATCAGATATTGTCCAGGATGACTATTGGCGTTAGCTGACACCCTGAGCAGGGCATATGCACCCAGCATAACCAAGTTAGGGGAAGGAGATCAAGACACTGAATCCATTAATATGCTGCACTAACTCCCAGTTTCAACAGGAAAGCTGACAGAAATCAAACAGGCGACGGAAAAGGACATTCATCTACAGGCAGTCAAGAAAGCAATACCAGCAAGGTGGCCAGAAGACAAAAGTCCAAATACCATATTTTCAAATTAAAGATGAACTGAGCGTACAGTATGGAATCATGTTTAGAGGACATGTTGTACCTGCGTCATCACGTAAGGATGCCTCACACCTGGGCATTGACAGCTGTCTTAGATTCAGGAGTGTGTTTACTGGCCAGGAATGAATACATGATTCCACTCCTTGATGGAAGGGTGTGACGCCTGCCAGTCATGTGATAACAGCCAGCAGAAAGAGACTGTTACCACATAGGCTGACTGCCTAACCACAAAGAAATGTGTGAGCAGACTTACCTTCAATGAAAAGCAATACTTGATTACAGTTGACTACTGTTCAAATTTTTGGGAGGTCAATGCCCTGCCTGCTACAGGAAGCAAGTCAGTGATTGGCAAACTGAAGGCCCACTTTGCGAGAGATGGCATTCTGGACACACTCTATTCCCTGACAACAGCCCCCAGTTTGCCTTGGAAGAATTAAAGGAATTTGCACACAAATGGGAGTTTGACCACCCCACCTCCTCCTCAGCATACCCACAGTGTAATGCTAAGATGGGATCAGCTGTGAAAACAGCTAAGGGGCTAGTATACAAGGTTGTTTCTTGTGATTCAGACCCTAGTTAGCATTTCTGGCACACAGGAATACTCCATCATGGAGGCCAAAACAGTCCATCACAGGCATGGATGGAGATACCACCAAGAGGCAATGGCCGGCAATCAGAGAAAGCAGGCACTAGCGTACGACAGGTCAGCGAAGGATATACTGGCCCTGGAGACAGGCATTCCTGTGAGGATCCAGTAATTAGGGAGACACCAGCAGGAACGGACTAAAGCAGTTGTGAGGGTGCAGTGGCACCAAGGTCATACGAGGTGATTACTCAAGAGGGACAAGTAATCCAAAGAAACAGGAGGCTCTTAGGGACCAGCAGACACAATGCCCAGAGAGAGCTTTCCGAGAGACAGAGACCACCACAGAATGCAGAGACTGAGAACCATCCAGCAGCTAACCCCAGAGGGAGGAAAGAGACTCCACAGACAGAGAGAGTTTGCTGTACTCAGAGACAGATGACAGGGAGACAGAAATAGGTCACTTCTGGTGTGGTCACCTGTTGAGGAGACCAAACTATCCCAAAGACTATGTAAACAGCTGAGACTTTGGTCAAGGCAAGAGTCCAAAGATGTTGGGCTGGAAGCAATGCATCCTCATGGACACAGCAGGGCACAGTTGCCAATTTTCACACGGTAAATAAGCACCCCGACTTTCACAATAAGCCAAAAATAAAGCTAATCCCATTTCAAAACAAGGCCAAAACAAGCCAATCCCTAAGAACCCCAACACTCTATGTGACTAGATCCCCCCGGCTTGCAATCTGGGACTGTGGTGGGCCCACTGTGGACCCCTGACTCTCCCGCCCATTCCCCTGTAAGCCCCCCCCTTGCCCCTGC
Source organism: Lepidochelys olivacea (assembly GCF_965140295.1). Taxonomy (NCBI): domain Eukaryota; kingdom Metazoa; phylum Chordata; order Testudines; family Cheloniidae; genus Lepidochelys; species Lepidochelys olivacea. The sequence goes on from NC_140412.1 coordinate 17,301,791, forward strand.
TTGCCGAGAGCTGATCAAAAAATAAAGAAGCTACGAGCTACAAGCCAAACAAGCTACAAGCCAAAAACTAGCCAACAAGCAATTCACTAGCCAATTAAGCCAAAAACAAGCCCAATTTCACCGGGGGGTGGGAGGGGAGTGGGTTTGGCATGTCTGCAGCAGGGCACAGGGTTTAATGAAGTTCCACTTGTTCAACTTAACCTGCATTCACCTTCACTTTTTGCCAGTAAAACACAGTTTAGCTCCATGGACCTCTAGCACCCTGATCCCCATGTAAAGCCCCAGTAGAGAGCTTGGCAGGGCTCTGGGGCCATCCCTCCCAGCCCTAACTCCAGTAGGAGCTCCTTGATTGAGTGGGGAGGCAGCTGCCCCAGTCTGTTACTTCCTGTGCAGGGGTCCCCAGCTGAGGGGCTACCCTGTGTTGCTGTTCCAGGTATGGCTGGGAAGAGAGGTGGAAGTTGCTGGGTTTCCACTCAGCCAGCCAAGGGGTGCAGGGGTGCCTGACTCCCGGCTTTGTTGTGCGCATCCCTGCCCCCCCTATGATCAGAGGGCAACCTTTTTTTTCTGCCCAAGGCAAGGGGTCCTTTACTGCTGCACAGGCTGAAGGGTCCTGGCAGGAGTATTATGACCCTCTCTGCTCCTGCTGCCCATAAGTAATTTAGCCTGGATCAGTTTCAGCTTGGCTCCAACAGATAAGTAAGTTCTGGTACTTTTTTGTAGGACTCAAGCATTGGCATGCTTGTCTCCTACACTATAATTTTACATTAAACTACTTGTAATTTTCCTCATTATACACTGTTTTACATTTTGGAGACATTTACTTCCTTTCTTCATTCAGATTCTTTCTGCTGTATAGGATCCCAACCCTGTGAAATGCTGACCTCCTTCAACTAGCTGATGTCAATGGGAACAGAGGACACTTTGTTTCACAGAACTGGGCCCTGAATTTGTACATTCCTAATTACACCTAACAGGATTTGCATACTTATGAGAGTGGCAGGAATTCAGCTGATCTGCTTTAATAGAGCAGAGCTGTCCAGCTTTCCAGAAATTGCTCCAATTATCAAGCTAAGTATGTTACAAAGTATAAACAATGTATTTCATAATGCAAACCTCTTCCTCCTAGTGCATTTTGCTTCCTTCTATCTACAATACAGTATTTTTATAATAACAAGTTAAAACAGTACATGAAATGATACACTAATGCAAATGTAATCACTTCCAGAAATGTACAAAGCAAATGCTAATCTCCTATTTTGTGTAGAGAAAAAACAAAATCATATGGGCATGTTCCTTTGAACACTAACATGGTCTGAAAATAACCTGTATAAAACTGAAGCAGCTACAAATTAGCACAGCTTCTTTCTGTAGCTGATGACTCACAGTCCCGTTTCTTTCCTTCACATACTATCATCATGTTTCACTTTTTTTTTAACATACAAGAGCAATGCCCTGCTTAGAGCATGAGGTAGAGGAAGAACACTTGGCCCCTTGTGTTCCCCTTATAAGTGAAGACTAAATGGCAGCTCTCAGGTTCTCCCCAGGGGCCCTATCCTGCCAGATGCTGAATACTTCCTACAAATTGCACTCATTCGGAGTTCAAGTTGCTCAGCCCCTCACAGGATTAGTAGCCAAGGCCTAGATCCTTAAAGGTTATCTAGGCTCCTAGCTCCTATTGACTTAAATGGAGGTAGGTGCCAGAATACTTTTGAGGTTTTGGGCCCAAGTGCCGAGTATGCTAACCATACTGGGAGATTAAGGGTATGTCTACACTGCAATTAAAAACCTGCAGCTGTCCCATGCCAGCTGACGTGGGGCTTGGGCTAAGGGGCCGTTTAATTGCAGTGTAGACATTTGGGCTTGGGTTGGAGCCCTGGCTCTTGGATCCTGTGAAGCGGGAGAGTTCCAGAGCTCAGGCTGCAGCACAAGCGAACTTCTATGCTGCAATTAAACAACCCCTTAGCCCAAGCTCTGTGAGCCCAGGTCAGCAGACAGAGGCCAGCCACAAGGGTCTAATTGCAGTGTGGACATATCCTAGGAACATATCTGAGCTTGATGGTGAGAAAAACAAAACAAAACAAAACAAAAAAACCTCTGTACTGACTAACTGCTAAGAAACACAATATACTTCTCTGTAATTTGTGGTCTGGTAATTTACCCTGCTTCTAAGAAAGCGAGAGTGATACATAGTATCGAAAATCCACATGTGAGAAAGGAGAAGCAGGTGTATTGCATGTATCTTCTGGCACCACTTCCATCACTGGAAATAAATGGGGAAGCTACTGTAAAGTGTTCTGGCCAAGCTACATACAAAATTGTTTCTGTATCTTCACTGAGAACTTACTCAGGTTCTTATGCTGCACCTATGTAATCTTTCCCACTGTCTATCATATACTTGATGACCGGTGGTGATGTGTGTAGGGTGACCAGATGTCCCGATAACACGGCTGCTACTCTGAAACCGATTTTATAGGGACAGTCCTGATATTTAGGGCTTTTTTTCATATGGGCTCCTATTACCCCCCACCCCCTGTCCCGATTTTTCACACTTGCTATCTGATCACCCTAGGTGCGTGCACTGTTAAATAGTTGCTAAGTTTCTCCCCAGAGATAGCTGCACTTGAATGCTGGGTGAAGTGATTCCTATACTGTAGTGCTTTTAGGTACTTCTGGAAGGAAGGTATGTTTTACTGTAAGATCGTTGGGCCAGATCTTCAGTTGGTGTACATCAGCAGCGCTCTGTTGAAACAATGGACTACTATTGATTTACACCAACTGAGAATAGTACACGGTCTATCTAAATTAACTAGTTCTTCTGTCATCCCTAAAAAATTGATTTCTGAGACCATAAAATGAATGCAAATTAACTACTTACTGCTGACTATATATCAGATTCAAGAGAGTGAGTCAAACAAGGGTGTGTGAATCCTCGGCCATTGCTATAGTGCACATCATATCTACTATCTATGTTTTAGGAACACTGGTGAGTATAGTTAATAGCTTCTCTTCATATGCAGAGAATGATTTAAATACCTTGACAACAGCACATGCCTGAGCAATTTAGAGCAACGTAGTTACTTAAAGAGACTAACTGATCAGAAATCCCTGTGAAAAATCACCTTTTAAAATCAAAGTGATCATTTTTGACACTGCTGGCAGTAAAAACAACTAACACTAAAATTGTGCAGCATCATTTAGTTCAAAAAGCACACACTGGGCCAAATTCCACACTGACTTATACCCAAGTTCTGCCATTGAAATTAATGAGATGTATCACATTGGGTGTAAATCAGAATAGCAGTTGGCCCTTTGTGTTTTACAAAGACTTCTCTTTCTGTCTGCAACCTATGCATGAACCTGCCACCTGGCAATGCATGAAGGAGAAATAAATATTGATAAAGAGCATTTTGATCAGGGATAATAGCAAAAATATACCAAACAAACAAAACTGGACTAAGGCTATATATATAGGGTGAGCTGAGATTTCCTTCTATATTATGACAATGGGATTTTTTTAAAATAAGTGTATAGTTTTTGCCTGTATTTTTAAATTAATGGGAGTTTGGCAATCGTAAGTAGTGAAAGACCAGTCCCCAATTTGATAGCACAAGTGTTCAGAAATTGACCTACGGGCTACATGAGATCAAGAAACCCACAAGTGCTCTGGTAACAGAACTCTTTTTTGAGTACCTTAAAGATCCAGCACTTAGTCCCCAACTCTAACACTTTTTATAGACATGAAATTCCAGTCGCCAGTGACTCCTGTAAATGTGTGTCTATGCCAGTGCCACTGACCTCTACTGGGAAGCTGTAGAACTGCAAAGCTGGAGCTTCTGAACCTAGGAGAATTTACAAGAGCTCTCTGTTAGGTCAATTGAAAGGGGCTTGTGCCTTTTCTTTTCTTTTCTTTTCTTTTTTAGTAGAAGAATCTGAGTTCTATTCCCACTATCTCCATCAATTTTTGTGCACCCAGGGACCTAATCCAGCAAAGGATTTAAGAATGTACTTAAATCCATTCCTATTCAGTGAAGCATTTAAAGCACAGCATGTACTTAAGTCCCATTGAACCCATGCTTAAGTACCTTGCTGAATAGAAATGGGTTGCTGAATTGTGGCCCAAGCTGTAAGGTGATGAGTCACTTATGTGCTAGGCTCCACCCAATCCACAAGCCAAGAACTGGTCTAGTGACTCTCAGAACAGGTATATAAGCCTCACAGAAGGCGCCGCTGCTCAATCTGCTCATTTGTCCCTTCAGAACTTGGAACTCTCTGCTGCAGTGGCAACAGATTCCCCAAGCCCTGTTTTTTGTCCAGCCCCATTCCTAGTCTTGCTCCGGCTCTGCTCTAGCTCCCACCCTGTTCATAGACCTTCTCCAGACTTGCTTTCATTCCAGTCTTCCTCCAACCCTGCTCTAGACTCTTGATTTTGGCTCTGCCCCTCTGGCTCTGACCACTATGCCTCAACCATCTCCATCATGCTTTCTGATACAAATGCATGCATCAGAGAAACAATCTTGGAGGTTGAGAGGCCTGGGTATAAAAACAGAATCCCCTAATTATGATTTTACCTGAAGTGAACACTTGTTTTTTTGAGGAGAAAGCTGACTTTATATGTGACCATTTATTTTGATAAGCAACATAAGAACATGTGTTCCAGAACCTTGGAGGGCCTGTTGTAGTAGATATAAACCAGTCTATCAAAAGGCTGACCAGTTCCCCATAATACGTCTATACACCTCACAAGGTCCTAGGCAGCTAGAGATTGTTTTACATTATTCTGCACTTCTATGGTGCATTCCATATGAGGAATAGAATAGAAGCATGCTTTTGCTCCTTATAAAGACAAGAAGTCTGTGGGGGAAGACATAACAGGGGGCTTTGGGATGGCATGAAATATACGCTGTAATCAGTATAAGATTCTAACAAAACTTGTCACAATACAGCAACTTTGTCTTTTAGCTGTCACATTACAACCTTATGCTGATAAAAGCAATAGCTGACAACTTGATTTAAGTTTTAAATTATACCAGTAGTCTGCAGTATATCATAGAATTCATGATCACCTCACATAAATATATTATTTATGTGTGATTTTTTTTAAATATCAGTTGTTTTATAGGTTATTAAGAATTCTAATGGTTAATTAGAACCTACAATTGCAGCTTTATTATGCATTGCATTTATCTGCATGACACAATGCTATTACCAGGTCCTGGGAACCGGGGCCGGCTCCAGGCACCAGCGTTCCAAGCAGGTGCTTGGGGTGGCAATCTGCAAGGGGCAGCAGTCTGTGTGCTGTTAGGACGTTTCCGCCGCAGCGGCAATTCTGTGGCAGCTGCTCTCTTTAGCCATCTGCAGCGGCAAGTTGGCAACAGCTTCTATCTTCAGCCGCTCGCGGCGGCGGCAATCCTGCCCTCTGCTTGAGGCAGCAAAAACAGTAGCGCTGGCCCTGCTGGAAACAAAAATTGCTTGAAATGCATAACCCCCAACTTACAAGTATCTAAAAATTGCATATGAATAACTAATCTCAGAGAGGAATAGAAAAATCAAAGCCAACTGGAATCTGCTGTTAACATGCATACAGGCCTGAAACCTGCAGTCCTTAAGCAAGCAAAACTTTGACTGAAGTCAATGAGAAGTTTGCCTGTGTGGAAACAGCAGGCCTCAGGCCCTAAATGGACGGAACAATAAATGATGTTTTCGAAGAAATGAGCTGATCTGATCTTATCTGATCTGATCTGATTGGCGCTATCTGAAAAACACTAGGTCTCTCCGAACATCAGGGTGCGTGTCTCCTCACTGTGCACTGGGTGTCTGCTCAGAAAAGGTTGATACCATGATTGCTATTTATTTGCTGAGTTCCATAGGAATCCTTGCCCCTTAACTTTCAGGGCCAGTTTTGCCCCATTGTTGCAAGTTTAGAAGATAAAGAGTCAGGTGGGATGGAAAAGAACAAATGTTGGGAGACTCCCTTCCCCAGCACAGATATATCACAGCAGAGCAGGATTCTTCTAGGATAGAGGAGGAAAAAACCATGCCAGTGCCCAAAGAGGCTGTCTTCAGCGCATACTCTGTGTAGAGTGGTCAGCTTTCTAATGTCTGAAAACTGGACCCCCCGCCTCACCTCTTTCCCCCGGACCCTGTCCCTTCTCCACCTCTTCCCTTGAGGCCCTGCCCCCTGCTCGCTCCTCTCCCCCCACCCCAGTAGCTCGCTGCTCTCCTCTCCCTCAACTCCAGCATGAGCAGCCCCAAGGGACTGGCCCACCCCAGGTCCAGCAGGCCGCCTGGAAAAGCAGGTCAAAAGAGTGCTGCGTCTGCTGGTGAGCTAGGATGCGGCCATGCTTCACACCAGCCTCCCGCCTCCCTCTATGCCCAGCAGCCCCCTGCCTCCTTCTTCGCTGCCTGCCCAGCAGCCCCTTTCCTGCCTGCTTGAGCCCTCCCTGCCCCAGAGCTGCCTGAGAGCATGGCTGAGGAAAGTGCTGGTTGGCAGGGCAGCTCATGTTCCTTTCCTTCCGAGGAACATTCCATGCCCTCTGAGAGCCCCTTACCCTGCTCACCATGGGCCCCTGCACTGTGTCCTCCCCCACAGCCCTGCAAACTGTGCTCCTCAAATGGGCCACCCACAGCTCAACCCAGTGCACACGTACTGCCATGAGAGCCACTGCTTCAGGGCTGGGTGACAGGCTGACACTTTCCCGCACCTGTGATAACCAGGCTTTTAGTGTCCGGTCAGTACATCTGACTGGACACTGCTAGATTCCCTTTTTCACTGGACTTTGTGGTTGAAAACTGGCAACCCTAACTCTGTGATAAGCAGCAGACCCTAGATGGGGTGCACGCTCTTGCTTCTGAAAAGGCTCTCCCTCTTCCCTCCAATCCTGTTCTGTGCATGTATGATCTCTCTGTACCCACAGTGTGGCCACTCTATTCTGTTTCCCTGTTCTCCCAGAATTGCTCCAGCAAGTACCACAAAGGACAGAATATTGCCCTAAAGTACAGTTCACACATATGTAAGCAGGGTCTGAAAGAATTCTCCCCTGACAGCTAGCTGGGATGGGGAGAGACTTCAGGAGCAAACTGTATTTACATGAACACACCTACTCTGCTTAGATATCCAGCAGATAGAGCTGTGTTGCTCAAAGTGATCAACTTTGGCTGGTGTTGGGTTAAAAATCACTATAGTACTGAATGCAGGGGGTAGTGAAATGTTGTTATCATTGTTGTTGTCTTTATTGTATGAATAAAGGGGAGCAAAACTGTGCTTAACCTATCCCAAAGGAGGGGGTCAACCTCAGCTGGAAGGACCTCATTAAGCCAGGGGCTCGAATGCCAAAGCCCTGTGAAAGTAAAAGGGGTGGGGACAAAAGTCCTAGCCTGGAGGTATGGACTTTCCCTATGGGTCATCAGTCAGATTTAACCTGTTCATCTCCACTGTTCAAAGATAGAAATAAATAGGCTTCCTTAGAAGCCTTTCGTTATGTTATGAACCCAGTGAGAGCTGAAATCACCTGTGGTAGGGCAGTGTTTCTGCCCAGCATGTTGAGAGCTAAAAATCACTAAGAGATTGACTGACAGAGGTCACAGCAGAGAGGCAGGTAGCAGCACGAAGTCACTGACTGGTTGCTGGCAAAAGTGGCGAGCAGTCGGGAGCGGCTGGTGAAAGTGGCGAGCAGTCAGCAGGGCGGCCAGGCGGCAAGGAACAGCGGCTGGCGAGGCAGCCAGCCAAAGCAAGTGCTCAGATAGCAGAGCAAGCCCGGTGTCTTCTTCTCTGGGTGGGAGGTGAACTCACACAGATGCACTTCTGAACCCTGGATCCTCACTGACCAAGGACACCCACTGTGAGTGGGGTATAGTGAGGGAGCAGAGAGGGACACAGAAAAGGAACTTTTGGTTGTTGAACTCAAGAACATAAGGCAGAAGACTCTCCCTCATGCACTCTGGGGTGGGTGTCCTTCTCACAGTTTTAGGCTTATGAATCCTCCTTCCGACATTTTCCCTAATTAATGTCAGGTGACTTCTCTCCTTCACCCTAAACCCCTTATCCCTGGCCCCACCCTGGAGCCCACACACCCCCAGCTGGAGCCCACACCCCCTCCTGCAGTCTGATCCCCTTGGCCCCAGCTTGGAGCCCCCTCCTGCACCCCAAAACCCTCAACCCCAGCCCCACGCCAGAGCCTGCACCCCCAGTCAGAGTCCTCACCCTCCCACACTCTAACCCCCTCTCCCAGCCCAGTAAAAGTGAGTGAGAGTGAGCGACGGAGGGAGGGGGGATGGAGTGAGCAGAGAGCAGGGCCTTGGAGAGGGGGCGGGGCAGGGGCAGGACAGGGGTGTTCAGTTTTCTGTGATTAGAAAGTTAGCAACCCTAATGCAAAGCCCCAGCTTATCACCAGTGGATAGACAAGTTTCTGTTTAATAGAAGCATGTATACTATACAGCAGCGGTCAGAAACCTTCAGCACATGGCCCATCGCTGACAGGCTGCAAGACCATTTTGTTTACATTGACCATCCACACGCATGGCCCCCCCGCAGCTCCCAGTGGCTGCGATTCGCTGTTCCTGGTCAATGGGAGATGCGGGAAGTGGCATGGGCCGCAGGGATGTGCTGGCCACCACTTCCCACAGCTCCCACTGGCCGGGAACAGTGAACTGCAGCCAATGGGAGCTGTGGGGGGCCATGCCAGTGGATGGTCAATGTAAACAAAATGTCTCGTGGCCCACCAGCGGATTACCCTGATAGGCCGTGTGCTGAAGGTTGCCAACTCCTTGTATACAGGATCTGCAGCCTTCCATATCAAGAGAAAAGTGGAACTGTGCTCAAAATATATAGCTCTTTGCTGACTATTGTTGCATACTTTTGCTGTGCGAAATTTTCACAGCTGTTGCAATGGCATCTCAGACCTGGGCTGCAATTGTACCTCCCCCGGGTTTTCTAATTCTTGCCCTGGGGGTTGAAACTACCAGCTTCTCTAGCTTTTTAATTATTTATTTGAAGTTTTGCTAGTGATCTCTTTGTGAAAGGCCCTGGCACTTGCTGGAAGCTGGGAACACAACTTGCCAGCAGCAGCAGCTGGAGAATCAGTGGGTAGGAGAAGGCACCAGGCATGCTGAGCTTCAACATATTGCAAAGGATGGCTGTATTTGCAAAGGGGAAGTGAAATGATTCTCGTGTCTTCTTTCTCCCTTAAATCCTGCTTCTCCTCTGATGCTGCAGAGGCCTGCTCCCCGGGGGAACTAGGGACTGCCACAAATTCATTTCTAGAAAGGCTTCAAATGAATAAATTAAAATAATTTTTAAAAAAATCAGTTCTTTATGTAATACCCACTGATTTACTTGTGGAGGACACCATTTCCAACTTCTATTGTGCTGGCTCATTCTCCCTGTAAATGCTTTTCTGGTTATGGTCACTTACTGTAGATTTACATACTCATCCTCTGCCTACATGTTACTAAGGCCTTGTCTACACTACACGGGAAATTCGATCTAAGCTATGCAATTTGAGTTACGTGAATAGTGTAACTCAAATTGGCGTAGCTTAGATCTACTTATCGCAGGGTCCACACTATGCAATGTCGACAGGAGAGACTCTCCCATCGACTCCCCCTACTCTTCTTGATCTGGTGGACCACAGGAGTTGACAGGAGAGCGATCTCCAGTCGATTTAGCGGGTCTTCACTAGACCTGCTAAATTGACTGCCAATGCATCAATCACTGCTCGTTGATCCCCCGGTAAGTGTAGACAAGCCCTAAGACTATTGGGAGGCTTAAGTGGAACTGATGAACAAGTGCATCTTGGGATGTATATACTGGAGAAACAGAACACTCACCACATCCCTCAAAATCACATTTTTATCTGGTGACCCGTGCCCTTTATTTGTTTTTTGCACCTGTTAGCATTATGAAATCCATTTTGGGTGGAATTTTCAAAAGCATGTTAGGGAGCCAGGAGTACAAGACCCATTGACTTTCAATATGACTTGTGTTCTGTGACAGGGTTGGGCCAGATGGCTACAGGAGAGTAATAGAAGGCAGATATATTAGCCCCAGGTTAAGTAGGTCCCTTTTCCCTGGATAAGGTAATAGGGAAGGTTCCAGAACAATCAGGAACTTTCTGGAAACAATTAAGGCAGACAGGCTGATTAGAACACCTGCAGCCAATCAAGAAGCTGCTAGAATCAATTAAACCAGGCTAATCAGGGCACCTGGGTTTAAAAAGGAGCTCACTTCAGTTTGTGGTGTGCGTGCGAGGAGCTGGGAGCAAGAGGCGCAAGAAGCTGAGAGTGAGAAGGCATACTACTGGAAGACCGAGAAGTACAAGCATTATCAGATATCAGGAGGGAGGTCCTGTGGTGAGAATAAAGAAGGTGTTGGGAGGAGGCCATGGGGAAGTAGCCCAGGGAGTTGTAGCTGTCACACAGCTGTTACAGAAGCCACTGTAGACAGCTGCAATCCACAGGGCCCTGGGCTGGAACCTGGAGTAGAGGGTGGGCCCGGGTTCCCCCTTCCCTCCATACTCCCAACTGATACGAGAGGAGTTGACCTGGACTGTGGGTTCCACCAGAAGGGGAGGTCTCTGGCCTGTTCTCCTGTCCACTAGGTGGATCAACAGTAACTGCGGGGATGGTTCTTCTTCCTTTCCCCATGCTGGCCAGTGATGAGGCTAACTGAGTGAACGGCAGATTTGAGCCATGAAAGTGGCCAAACTAAGGGTTGCCGTGAACCTCTGAGGCGAGAAAATCCACCAGTAAGTACAGGAGCCACCAAGGCAGAGGAGGAACTTTGTCACAGTTCCTAACTCTTTTTTATGCTTTGAAAATCCCACCTCAGTTTTTAATACATTAGAGAGAAAAGCAGATGGCTGAAGTAGGATTGGCAAGGAAAGCTCATTAGATGTAAAAGCAGTGGGAGTTCTAAAAGAGGAAAAATGGATTGGTTTCCTTTTGTTGATTTAGGATATCTCATTGAAACCCAGCCCACCTTAAATGTCAATAAGAAAACAATCTATTTATCCCCCATAGAATGTTCTTTTCATTATGCTTCTTATGTCACAATGCGGTCACACTTGCGCTTGAATATTTAAATGATCTTTTTAGGGAATTTATATATAAGTTTGGAGGTTTTTTGGGAGGAAAGAATAATTTGGGTTGTAAAAACTGCCTGCAAAGTCATGGGCAAAATGAAACTATCCAGCATAGCAGAGAACATAATGGTATTTATATCACTGTACCACAAAGAATGGACCCATCAGCGAGCAACTTACAAAAATTGCCCACAAAGAAAACTCCCAGAGCAAAGTACAGCTATTTCATCCCATTCAGAGAGATTAGGCCTTTTTGTAATTTTTAAAAAGATGGTGTGACAAGATTGGCAGTGCTGGAAGGTGGAAGTTTAACCTAGCTCATTCCAATCTGAGCAGCAGAAGAAAAGAAATTCAGCACGAAAAACAAATCTAAACAAGCTAATACGTATGTGGGGACATAATCCAAAACAAAGATGTGTCAAGAAAGCAAAGAACCTGGAAAGCACTGGTTCTAAAAGAGACTGGGGAGGAGAGTGGACTGTAAATTAGAGAGAAAACCACATTCAGTTGAAACTGTAGAGGGAATTTTAGTTATTCAGAATGTAATTGTCCATATTGGAATTTGGTCAGGGCATTGGGACTAACAACCCTATGCTTAAGATACATAATTAGCCAAGGAATTTTTAATGATCACAAGTGGTAAGGAGCTCAGCTGTGCATATCCTCCAGAAGGTTCACATCACTACCACATTGACTGATTATTCTATTTTTCAGATATAGTTGATTTTAGATGCTGCAGACTCTGTTTCTTGGTTTTGATTATTTAAAACTCATTGCAGTGAGCGTGTCACAGGTTACTCTACCTCCCTCGCATCCTGGTGAGGGAACGGTTCAGTGTTACAGTGCCATCTATTGAATCACTAGCACTGCTTGCTGCAGCTCTCTGGCTTCTTTTCAGATGTTCCAGACAAGCACTCACTAGGTCCAGCTTTGGTTAGCTTATGAGACCAGCCAAGCTGACAGCCCCCAAGGGGTGTGACTTTCCTTACCTAGCCCTAAGTGCCCCAGCATGTCTATCCCTTCATGTTACCTTTTTATTTATTCATTGCAGTATTCATTGCTTATTAAACCATGCATTCTAATTCATCACCCACTGCATAGTCTTTTGTATCTTGTTATGTGAAATAATGCTGACAAATCCCAAACTGTTTAAATGAAGGCTCTATTTTATTTTTATCTGGGTGCTAAGTGGGGTTAATTATAGCTTATGCAGAAATATGTGGGCTGTAACTAATTCCATAGGTTCCAACTCTGTGGGTGCTTGTGGGTGCTCCGGGACTGGAGCACCCATGGAAAAAAAATAGTGGGTGCTCAGCACCCACCAGCAGCCTATGGATCAGCTCCTCCCTCTCCCTCCCCCGCCCCAGTGCCTCCCACTTGCCGCAATCAGCTGTCCAGCGCCGTGCAGGAGGCGCTGGGAGGGAGGGGAAGGAACAGGGGCAGAAAGAGGCAGGGGCAGGGATGGGATGGGAAGAATTGGGGCGGGAGCAAGGCAGGCGTGGGGGCTTAGGGGAAGGGGTGGAGTGAGGGTTGAGCACCTGCCCTGCAAATTACAAAGTCAGTGCTTCTGACTAATTTCAACTTTGAATTGCTGGGACTTTTTTCTCGTTTCTTCTCATTTTATTGTACCACCCCATTACCACCCCATTTTCACTATCACCTCTTCCTTGTTACTATTAGAGCATAGATCTCCAAGAGCTCTCTGGAGTTTAATTATCTGCTAGAAAGAATCTGAGAGAGTTTACTTTATGTTTTTCTTAATTTTCACTGGTTGTCTATATTTTCCTTTTCAACAAACACTCCTTCCCCCCACGCCCTTTCTACTTATTTTTAAAGTGGATTATCTGGAAATAAACGGTCTGATTCACAACTAGAGTAAGTCTATTGAAATAAATGGAGTAACACTTATTCAAAACTGAAATAATACCATGGTGAATCATAGAATATCAGGGTTGGAAGGGACCTCAGGAGGTCATCTAGTCCAACCCACTCCTCAAAGCAGGACCAATCCCCAACCAAATCATCCCAGCCAGGGCTTTGTCGAGCCTGACCTTAAAAACTTCTAAGGAAGGAGATTCCACCACCTCCTTAGGTAACACATTCCAGTGCTTCACCACCCTCCTCGTGAAAAAGTTTTTCCTAATATCCAACCTAAACCTCCCACACTGCAACTTGAGACCATTACTCCTTGTTCTGTCATCTACTACCACTGAGAGCAATCTAGATCCATCCTCTCTGAAACCTCCTTTCAGGTACTTGAAAGCAGCTATCAAATCCCCCCTCATTCTTCTCTTCCGCAGACTAAACAATCCCAGTTCCCTCAGCCTCTCCTCATAAGTCATGTGTTCCAGTCCCCTAATCATTTTTGTTGCCCTCTGCTGGACGTTTTCCAATTTTTTCACATCCTTCTTGTAGTGTGGGGCCCAAAACTGGATACAGTACTCCAGATGAGGCCTCACCAATGTTGAATAGAGGGGAACGATCACGTCCTTCGATCTGCTGGCAATGCCCCTACTTATAAAGCCTAAAATGCCACTGGCCTTCTTGGCAACAAGGGCACACTGTTAACTCAGATCCAGCTTCTCATCCCACTGTAACCCCTAGGTCCTTTTCTGCAGAACTGCTGCCGAGCCATTCGGTCCCTCGTCTGTAGCGGTGCATTGGATTCTTCCGTCCTAAGTGCAGGACTCTGCACTTGTCCTTATTGAACCTCATCAGATTTCTTTTGGCCCAATCCTCCAATTTGTCTAGGGCCCTCTGTATCCTATCCCTCCCCTTCAGCGTATCTACCTCTCCTCCCAGTTTAGTGTCATCTGCAAACTTGCTGAGGGTGCAGTCCACGCCATCCTCCAGATCATTAATGAAGATATTGAACAAAACCGGCCCCAGGACCGACCCTTGGGGCACTCTGCTTGATACCGGCTGCCAATTCGACATGGAGCCATTGATCACTACCCTTTGAGCCTGACAATCTAGCCAGCTTTCTATCCACCTTATAGTCCATTCATCCAGCCCATACTTTAACTTTCTGGCCCATAATCTTCAGTTTAGGCATGTGGTAATAAAGCAAATACATGTCATGCTTCAGAGAACAAGCTGATTTCTTCAAGGGTCAGAAAGGAATGCCAATGTGCACAGTTAACTACAATAGATACATTTTGTCTTCCCCCCCATTCCTCTGGAGCATGAAGTACTGGGCTCCAGGAGGTGGAGGTGGGATACTGAATTCTGTGTACCAATGGTCTGATCCAGTATGGCAAATCCTATTTGGACTCAGCAGAATGATCATAATGGAATTTGAAAAATAAATGACATTTCCTTTTTTCCTTTTATTTCACCAAATTGACAGAAAGAAAGAAAGAAAGAAAGAAAGAAAGAAAGAAAGAAAGAAAGAAAGAAAACCCACTTTGTGGAATTTAATGTTTTTTTACCAGGAGAATTATTTAGGTGCCTAGCTTTCAGCACCCAAGTTTGAAAATTTTGGCCAATGGGATTATATTTATTACATGACCAGTGTAAGATTTCTCATTTCCTTAACTATCCATTTCCTTGTATTTTAGTGCTTGCATATTTTTAAATGATATGATGATAAATACATTGTTGTCACTTAGCAACCTTAATTGGTTTTTGAAAGAAACATTTCATTTGGGAACATACATGAGAAAGATTATAAGAAAGACATTATTTTCTTTGTAACACTAAATGTAAGAACAACAAGAATTTCAAAGAACTGTGGATTAAATTTTTCCATTAATAAAGCAGCTATTGAAAAAATGTTTTTGTTCTAAGTCTGTGCAAAAATCACAAAATGAACAATAGATTCTTGATATTTCCAGAATAATACTGTCGGTTCCCAATTAAATTTGGCCGTGTATAGAGAATTTCATTTTCTGACTTGACTTTAAGTCAATACTATGACTCATTAAAATATATTGTTTCCAAAAATTCAGAGGCAGAAGATGAAATGTCATACAGGGATATCATCACCACTTGCATTGATATTAATATGACTTTTATAATACAGCTTTATTTTTTACAGCATCTTACATACATAATGTATAATAAAATGTTATAGCATGAAAGAAAGCTTTCAAGTGACGGAGAACTGCTGTTCTATTGAATAAATACAGAGAGAAATAATCATGGAGTTACATCCTGATATTGCAGCCCAGCCTGTAAATAGTTGCATGTATACACTCGCATGCTCAAAAATTCACACTGTACCTGTGACTGTGCATGCAGTTGCAGAAACTGTGTGCGCAAAAACCTTTGATGTGTCTAACAGGCCACTTCTGTGTGCCAGTGTAAGCCATGCTTTTGCTGCTGTTTCTTTAAACAGTAGTAGTCAGGGTGTTTTTTTTTTGCCAGAAGTGTGGAGCAACTGTCCACTGACTCCAGCTAGTCGGGGACTAGCAGAAAAAAAAAGTTAACAGGCTTAGTAGGGCATCTGTGAGGGTGGGGGCTAATTCCACTCCCCAGTATTAAAAAAAAAAAAAGTGCCAAACTCTTGAGTTAGGTCAGTCAAACCCAAGGGGAGACAGACATACCAGAGGGGAGGTGAAGATCTCTGCCCTGAGGTCTGATGCCCAAAGGTCCACTTTTACTAATTGTACCAAGAAGATAACCACAAGTAAAAGCATACCAGCATATTCAAAGAATAGGATGCTTGCGGCTTGTTCAGCTCAGAACAATGTGGTGACATAAAGGTCAAATCAGCAGTGCATGTTTTAAGTGGACAGGATATGTGGCCTGGGTACCTTTTGGCACTGAAAATAGAAATCTGTATGTTTGATATTATTTTTGTTTACATAGTATTTGCTGTATTGCTGTAATGATAAAATCAGATTTAGATTTATGAGGAGTCTTAGTTAACCCCCAAATTGTCATCTTATAAACTTAAAGGTGTTTTGTTTTTTGTTTAGTTTGAGCAGCTTTACTTCCTTGTGGTGTCTTTATTCTAAACTAGAGCAACTCAGGGTATGGGCATACACAGCTGTCCAAATCTGCATATGTGTCATTATCCACAGGTGGGAGTTCTACTGTAAAAACCTGCTCACTGTTGCTGAGGTAAAATGGAGTTGTAATGGGTACTTTTGTAATCAAAGTTTAGCGGGTTACACAAAGACTATGAAAACATAGTAATTGCATGCTATCACGTTCTGGGGTGCAGTGCAGACCTGCGAGAGGTTGTGTCATCTCCTGCCCTGCAACCCTGGGTGCCTTAAATGCTCTACTGTGGTGGCTCACACCCCAGACACCACCAGCTGGCAGACAAGTATGCAGTTCCTTGAGTGTCTGTATGCTGTGCAACCTTGGTTCAGCACTCTGACTCCAGCTGCCTGTCTACAACACAGCAGTCCCATCCTGGTCTCCACCAGCCATGGTTGCTACTTGCAAGGTGACCGCAATGCACCCCCAGTCCTAATTTTTCCCAAAACCAACTACTCTGAAGTGTCGGCCCACTCCTGGACCACACGGAGATGTCATAAAGTCCCTTGCTCCTTCAAAGAGACAAAAGCACAGCTTATTACTTTACCCGGAGTTAACAAGAAACAATCACAGCACTGGGTTGGTTTAGATTACAAGTAACACAAGTTCATTAACAAAAAGAGAGGGTTTAAGTGACTTCAAGTACAAGGGATAAAGAAAAATTGTTACAAGCAAATAAAAGTAAGAATAAGCTTTCTAATGACCTAACTTAACAAGCTACAGCCCTAGTTCAATGTAGATTTTTTTTTTACCAGTCTTCCTCCTTTCTGGACATGGCTGACTTTCTGTCAGTCAGAACCTTCCACAGAAGTACAAGGTGCTGCGTTCCCTTGTCTTCCTAGCTGAAAGATGCCAAAATGGTTGTCCCTGCTTATATCTCTCAAAGTTCATTGATTCTGTTTCAAGAGGATGGACCTCATGCTGCTCTTCCCTCCCTGTAGCCTTCCTATTCCCCAGCTCATTTCCATGTAAATGGGGTTTCCATTGTTTTGATTCTACCATTCTTAATTCTTAAGCCAGGTAGATAGCTGTCTTTCCTCCTGTCTGGGAGAAAACTTGTTTCTCTCTCTCTGTTCGGTCACAGACTTTAAAGCAAAATATTAGTGAGTATCCATAATTCATCATATAGTGTTAATATGTAAATTTCAAAACAATATTAACCTCCACTGTATCACCAGTTCACATATGATACCTTACATGACCCATTTAAATACAGGTTATGACAGCAGTGCGTTGCGGTACCCTGGGCTAGTCAGGCCAGCTGAAACTCACTGCTGCAAACCAGGAAGTCCTTGCCATCTGACCATGGGTTCTCTGAGGGTCACAACTCCACTCTTACAAAACTGCAGGAAGGTCAGACACTGGCTGCCTGTAGACAACAGATCAGAGCCCTCTTTCTTGAACTGGGCATCTGCCACCATATTTTCTTTATATGGAAAAAAACCTGTTTTGTCTCCTTTATCAGTCTCCAAGACATAATATCAGAGAGTATCCACAATTTCACCTACAGTATTGGTACAAACATTTCACCCTGATATTAATGACCAGTGTGTTATTAGATTTCAAACAATATATTACATGTTACCTTTTAAATAAATATCGTGACCCCTGTGTGTGAGGTGTGGTGAGTAGGTCAGGCCTGACAAGAGTTGCTGAGATGGAGTAGTGAACACAGACCAGTGGGCCTCTGTCTCACACATGTAATCATCTTTTCCTTTGGTAGATGGCCTGTATCAAGGATGAGAACCTGTAACTTACTTCCAGAAAGTAAAGTTGCTTCTTTAGCTCAACTGGCAAGGGATTTAATTTTTAATAGGGCTGTATTGAGGCTTAAGCCTCCCTTAAAGGGCCTATACACCCTGTTCAAGTTCTTTAGATACCACAAGTCATGGGTGCTCAAATACCATTTCCCTGTTTTCCCTGTTTCCAAACACCACACTGCTACGCTAGAATCAGAACCTAGAAAGGGAGACAGACTGGTTTGATCCCCACTGACCCTGGGGATAGGAGGGAGGTCTCTATATGCACCCCTAATTTATTAATTTTCACCCCAGGTGGTAATTGAACTCCTGTGGAGCTAGATCACTTGTCTGACTAGGGGAATATGTAACATCTTGGCTAAGGGCATATGATCTTATCTCACTCTAGTGTCTGGCCCACATCAAGGATAAGAGCCTTTTACGCTCCACTTACTCCCAGATAACATAGTTACTTCTTTAGCTGAAGTGGTAGAAGTGCTGTTGATGATGGTTTGATTGCCAGCGACAAACTCAGTGTCTGTATGTACACAGCTGCAGTTTACTGCCTGTGCATTTGCCACAACTGTGCACTCAGATTATGTTTGAATTTTTATACACATGTGGTTTGGAAAACCTGGGGCTATGCTGTGATGTTGCAGCTCAGTGTCGTCAAGTACTGAATCAATGCCATTAGGCAAACGCTGAAATGTCTTGTCAGATGTCACGTCATATTCATTTTGTGGACCTCAGCTATTGGTTCTCTCATGATCTACTCTCCTCTTCCACACCCTCCTAGCTGCTATCTTTCATTCATGTGTCTCCTTCTTTGCTGTCTTCCTGGGTGCCAAAAAAGGCCACGCTGTTCCACATTTTGGCTGCTTGGAGGGATTATTGCCTCTCTGAGACATTTATTCAATGCTGCCCAAATTGCTTCACACTTAAGCACCAATCAAGGCAATAACCAACACAGAAGTCTTTGTGATGCCCCGCAGAGCCTTATATGGCTCTAAAGACCTAGGTTGAATATTGCTACTTGTCTGCTTCACAGAATTAAATACTACAATAACATGGATAAAAAGGGAGAGAGAAAGTAAGAGGCCTAGCAAAGGAGAGCAATAATTTCAGATAAGATTTAGAATGAGAGGGACGGCTGATGAAATGGAGAAATACAGCAAGGCTGTTCCAGATGGCAGGAGCTGTGCAGGAGAAGGCTTTTCCCTTACATGATGTAGAGCCATGTAAAGGACCAGGGAGAAAACCCCTGTGAGAAGAATGGTCAAGGACAGCTTGAAGGTCAAGAAGAATGACTGTACTTCACACACAGATAATGGAGTTACATGGAAAGGATGACGCCTGTAGTAGGAACCACAACACCATTAGAAAAACAATAATTGCAACAAGTAATTACCTCTCCAAAACCAAAAAGAGCTCCATTAATCACACTTAATTGTTTTTTGCAGTTCACTAAAGTGTTTGATTTTTATGTAAACATCAAAAAATACTATTAAAAATGTGTAACCAAAAATAATGACTAATCAGCTCAGCTGGAAGTGGAATTGGACTCATTCAAGCTGGCTGTGCTTTAAAATTATTTAGCTGATACAAGGGATTGAGTGCCAAGGACTCCACAGACTTTAGTTGCTTGTTTTGGAATCAGTGAATGAGTCAGTAAATGGTTTTCTGCTGTCAATCAATACTTTGGTTTTATTTGAATAACCCAGGTAAGAAGATCTAATTCATGTCTAAAAATTGGAGTTGTAGAAACAAAAATTCAAATGTAATTTTAACACCTATTTCAGTATTGAAATAGGATGCTTCACGATTAACCTGATCCAGGCCCCAATGCTGAGGGGATCTGTAACATACAGAGCGTTGCTGATGCTGCGGCGTTGTTACTTTTGCCAGCGTTGGTGTTCTTGGAGCTCTGATGTCAGTCGCACATAGTACAGCATGTTAAGTCAGCAGACCTCCATGCTATTCATCAGAAAGACCATACGCTCGGTTTGATGGTGAAGGCGCTCAGGCGGGTTTATTGTCAACAAAGCAAAGGACTAGCACCCTATAAGAGCTACATGTATACTAATACATGTATGCCTGCAAGAATGGTACCAGTTTAATCAGGACACCAGGATCCTGTCCCCTAGACCAGCACAAAGTTGCCCCTCCTATGACTTTTCCTTTTATACATTGATACAAACAAGTTACGTATTACACTGTAGATGTTGTTAGTTACCCTGACCCTTGTACCTGCTCGTTCAAACAAAATATCCTTATCCATTATCTTCTCATCCCATCCTTATCTTACAACGGGTTGATGTGTTCCTGTACAACCTCTTGGCAATTTGTTTGTATAGTTATTGAGAGATCTGCATGTGAGAGAGTATATAAAGGAAAACATAACCAGTATCTAGAAATGTTTGAAAAAGAAGGTTACATTATTGGCTCTGAGCAGGGAGTGGGCTCCGTGAGTTAGAGCAGAGGGTTTGGAAGCTGTACTCCTGGTATATATCCTGGCTCTGGGAGGAGAGGGGGGGTTGCTACCTGCTCCTGCAAAACCTGAATTTGTTTCCCTAGTGTCTGTTGCTTTTGTCTGCCTGGATGGACTGGTGCCAGTTCGAATGGGAGAAGTAAGTGCACAGGAGGGAGACATAGCAAACATTTACTTTTACTAAATTGGTAAATCAGATGAAGAAGGAAATGGAACAGTTAACAGAGCACATTAAGTGATAGGAACCACAACTTGATTGCAGGGGAGTGGGTAAAAAAGAATTTAAAAGGGAAAACCCAAGAATGAGCAGGTTAACACCTAGAATGGATGAACTGATGCATGATGTTGTCCAGAAACAGTTAACTGCAGCAGGGATGTGCTTATTTGGTGTTAGCTAATACCTAATGTGTTGTTATTTTGCCAAGGCCAGGCCTACTCTAGTTAACAGTCTTTGGTGCATGCTACACAATGGCTGGATAAAAGACTGTTCTGTAGCCTGGTATCTTTCGAAATAGGTGACTCCAAAATCTATATGGAATTATTTGGTACATTTCAAGATTAGCTGAATGTGGAGATCTATTTGGAAGAGGGATAACATGAAAAAGATACATACACCCCAACAAACACAAACTGGTCACTTACAAAACCTGGTCTGCATGAGAGCATCCCTGCACCTGTGCAGAGCCCCACTGAATTCAATGAAAGTGCATGTAAGCATAAATAGCTTCATGTGCAAATCAGATTGTGGGATTGTAGTGCTAGATTGGATTGTTTTATTATACACATTGTTCGTGACTCCCTAATTAAGGTTGCTTTAGGATTTACACTTCAGTCGGGACTAAAATTCCCCTGATTCACATTTTGATGTGTGAATTTAGCCTCCCAATTTGGCACAAGAACTCTTCAAAGGCCCCATAATTTTTCAGTGTAACTGTTTTAATAAAATATTTAATAATTTTTGTAGATGAAACATTTGCATATGCTCCTATTGAATTTTTCCCTGTTTTCCTCACATCTCTTTGAGTTCCTTTAACTAAACAACCACATTCCCCACAAACTCTAGTGACTTGCTGAAAACAGAATGAAATGTGTTCCTGGAAGTAACTCCTACGTGTCTACATGGCACTTCTCATCTGCAGATCTCAGAGTGTTTCTCAATGATTAATGAACTGAACTTCACATCACCCTTGGAGGTAGGACTGGTATAGCGAGTACCTCCAAGGTTACACAAGATGTCTGTGACAGAACTGGAAATAGAGCCCTAAACTCCCAGCCCTGGGCCTTACCTCCTCACAACCGTCCTTGAGGAGGAAAGATGGTTTGTTAATTAGGGCACTAGCCTGATATTCAGGTAGACCCAAGTTCAATTTCCTGCTCTACCACAGACCTACTTTATAATCTTGAGCAAGTCCCTTAGTCTCCCCATCTGTAAAATGGGGATAATAGCACTGCCCTACCTCACAGGGATGTTGTGAGCAAATATACATGAAAGATTGTGAAGTGCTTAGGTAGTACAGTGATGGGGGCCATATAAGTACCTGAGATAGTCACATATATATCCTTCCTTACATTAAGAAATTCTGGTTTGTCATTGTGTATATGCTCAGAGACTCTGCAATTGGTGGATTTGATCAATCTAAAAATAAATAGGTTGGAATGGTTTGCATTACATGTCACAGAATATTATGCCATTGGAAGAAATAATTAGCAAGCTCAGCTGTTTTATCAAGACATTGTGAAGAAAACCCATTTGCACAGCTTTCCCAGAGCAGCATTTTGGGTTCTGATTTGTTGTGGCAGCTTTCAGCCTATCTACAGTAGGAGTGTAAATCTGCCGGTTGATGTTGCATTATGCATGAAACATCTCATGGACTAAGATCACAGCAAAGTCTAAAAATAGACCCATTCAGATATCCTTAAAAGAAATCCTGACATGAATATCAGCTTGTAAATCAATGGTGTCCGTAAGCAGAACTGCTAGCCCACACACAGCTCATGTGTGCTTCATGCAGACTGTTCGCTGTCTCAGGCACAAACACAGCCCTGTTGTGCCTCTCTCTATCAAGTTATGCGCAGTCACACTGTTTGGAGCCTATATTAACTAAGAAGGGAAATCGTTGCACAGCGATTGGTTTTTGGCTTCAAAGGTGAATTTAGGAAGGTGAAAAAGAGACGAGTCAAGTTGGAGACCGAATTCTTCTCCTTATCCCACGCAGCACAGACAGGCAATTCAAAATTCCTTGTGCCATCCCACTAGAGCTGAGGAGGTTGTTTGATCTCTCTGATCATTATGCGCAAGTCTGTGACCCCGGCTATGTGTCCACAAAGGGCGCCACAGATTCGGCCAGCAAACCGAAAAATCAGCTATTTGCACAGCATAGCCACCACCACTGTGACGCATACTCTGGCAGGGAGGGTAGGATGCGTGGCTTCTTTCTTTGATTCCAGTGCCTGGCTCTCTATAATCTCAGTTTTGAACCTCTATATAGTGAGATACCCCACCCTTTTCAACTATTGCAAATATGATGTACATTGTCCAGTGTGATGGCCTTCACTCGGGGGGAGCATTGCCTAGTGGCCAGGACTTAGGCCCATCAATGTGTGGAGATGGGGGAAGGGTCTTGGTCGGAGAGCCTGGACTCTCCCACTCCACTAGGATCTGATCCAGGGCTCTGTGAGGGCTACTAAAACTCTGACCACCAAGGGCACCTTAAGGCTGCCCTCCCTAGGCCACTTCTTACCATTCCACAATTGTCCAAAGCTCGCCATCTGTGGCAGCATCCAGCCCCCGATATGCGGCCTGCATTGGTCCTGTTAGGTAAGGTGCCAACAGACTGGCCCACTGGTCAGGTGGCCGTCGGGCTTCTGTTGCTACTCGTTCAACTGTTGTCAAGAAGGCCTCTGGGTCATCTTGAGGCCCCATCTTTGTGAGTTCATGGATGTGGGCGGGACGCTCAGGCTCAGGCTTATACACACTGGAGATTAAGTCCCGGTGGGAGAGCACAGACCCTGTAGCTGCATTCAGGCTAAGACCTATTGGACCAACTGTTGCAGTGGTTCCTGTTGTTGTGCCCTAAGTCCCAGACCAGCTGTTGCTGCTGGGCAGACATTTGCTATAGGAGTTGTTGCTGCTGCTTCTGCTGGCCTGCCGGTTTGCCATCATCCACTTAAGCAGGCACTCTAGGTCCACCTACCAGCCCATGTCTTTTAGTCCCAGGTTGTTTGACTATCTGGGTCAGTCAGTCCTTCCCCCTCTCCAAGGATGGAAAATTGCCTGTATTCTCCACCAAGTTGTAGTGGCCTTCACTTGCGGGAAGTGTTGCCTAGTAGTCAGGGCTTAGGCCCTTCAAACTGCCTTGGGGGTGGGGGTTTGGAAATGGAGTCTGGGCCCTCGCACTCCACCAGGCTCTGGCCCAGGGCCCTGTGAGGGCTATCAAAGGTCTGACAGCCAGAGGCGCCTTAAGGCTGCCCTCCCTGGGCCACTTCATGCCACCCCATGATTGTCCACAGCTCGCTGTCTGTAGCAGGAAGTGCGCTGGGGAGGTCAGCTCAGCACAGGGCACCTCCTTGTGGTCATGTGTGGTGAGGCAGATCCCTCTTTCGGGATCCTCCTCCAGTGGCTTGAGGATGTGAGAGATTAGGGGAGGTGATATTTGAACAAGATGAGGGACCTGTAAAAGGTGGGTGACTATTTGGAGAAGTCACTGAGTGAGGATTGGGGAGACAGACATAAGTGTGTGTGTTTTTCAAGAGAGACAGCTACCGAGTCACTCCCACATGCACTTTCCTATACTTTATTAGACTCTCCCCCAACAACTCTCTCAGAGTTTTTCCTTTGAAATCCCAGTCATCTCCAGATTAGAGGGAGAGAAAAGGCAGGAGGCAGCCCTGAAGGGCCTGAGAAATCCCCTACAATCATGAGGCTAAATAGATCTGGCTGGGGCTGTATTTAAACACTGCCTGCACCTCTTTGTAGCGAGTAGGAACATGATTTCCAAACACCTCTCCCTACAGAATGGGAGTATTACTCATCATTTTCCCTCCGCAGTGTTTAATCTTTCTCTCTACACACTGCCATGTGATTCATATTATTGGGTGGGTAACTGTATACAATACAGCTTGCCATTAAGTGCATTTTATTATTAAGCTTTCCATGTGGTAATATCTGCTGTCAGCACAGACAGCATCTGAATCGACAGTGGGCTTTGTCTCCAAAAAGCTGTTACAACAGATCTGTCTCCAGAAAGCTCAGGGATGACCTCAGAAACACTATTGGAGCCACCGATGTTTGTTTTCTCCACCATGAAGAAATGTGAACGTTTCACCTCTGTATCTGCTCACCTCCTGAAGGCTTTGAAGGAATGTCAATACAACATATTATTTGTCAGACATTTCCAGACAGCTTCTCCCTGAAATCAAGATTTCATCATGGGTAGATTTGAGAGAAGAACACTTATCTTCATTACAGCATTTATGGTTTCAAGAGCAGGGTTTTCCCTCTGTGGATAGCTTTGGTCAATTTTACTGAATATAACTAAGCTTTTACTGCTATTTGGTGAGCATTAGCGATTATCTCCAAGAACTCGTGGAGGACAGGTGACGTCCCAGAGGAATGAAGGGCAAACATAGTAACTGTCTTTAAAAGGAGGAACAAAGAAGAGCCTGGGAATTATAGACCAGACAGCCTAACTTTGATATCTGGGAAGACACTGGAACAAATTAAACAATCAATTTGTAAGGACGTAAAGGATCATAGGGTTATATGTAATGGTCAGCTGTACATAAGACATGGGAGGTAACTGTCCTGTTCTACTTGGCACTAGTGAGGCCTCAGCTGGAGTACTGTGTCCAGTTTTGGATGCCGCACTTTAAAAGCTATGTGGACAAACTGGAGAAATCCAGAGGAAAGCAACAAAAATGATAAAAGGTTTAGAAAAGATGACCTATGAGGAAAGGTTTAAAAAATAACTGGGCACGTTTAGTCTTCAGAAAAGAACACATGGGAAGACTTGATAACAGTCTTCAAATATGTTAAGGGATGTTATAAAGAGGAAAACGATCAATTGTTTTCCATGTCCACTGAAAGTAGGACAAGAAGTAATGGGCTTAATGTGTAGTAAGGGAGATTTTAGATTAGACATTAGGAAAAACTTCCTAGCAAAAAAGATAGTTAAGCGCTGGATTCCAAGGGAGATTGTGGAATCCCCATTATTGAAGGGTTTTAAGAACAGGTTGGACAAACACCTATCTAGGATGGTCGAGGTTTACTTGGTCCTGCCTCAGTACAGGTGGCTAGACTAGATGACCTTTTGAGGTCATTTCTATGATTCTATGAAAATTTGGACTTTCAGAAAATATATGTAGTACAATTAGCCTATTAAAATTCAAAGAAGCATGGATTATTTGATTTGTAATTCCTTTTTCAAGTCTGTTTATTTTCAATAACAGAGCTATATTAGTTAATGGTTGTAATGTATCCTGGGAAATGAACAGGACAAAACCTGACATGCAACCAAATATGTGATCATCTCTCTTCACACAAAGCCTGATTTTGCCCTGTAATGTTAGTCATATAGAATTTATAAGTAGAACAGGAATGACATTGACAAAATAGAGAGAAGTGAGAAGAGTGATCTATTAAAAGTAAGATTTCTGAAATGGTAATTAAGCCTTAACTTTTATATGGTTCTGAATGCTGGGCATGAAGGAAGAGCGAGGAGCAGATCTTAAATACACTGGCAGTGAAAATGCAAAAATGGATGCTTGGAGTTACAAGGATGGACCATATTTGGAACAAATGAATTAGAGGAAGTATGAAAGTGGTACCAATTACAGAAAAGCTAAGGGAATCCAGGTTCAGATAGTTTGGCCATATGAAAAGAAGACTGGAAGAATGTATAGGAAACAGGATATTAAACCTAGAAGTGGAGGATAAGAGAAGGGTTGGAAGACTAGATGGATGGATGTCATACCAAAGGATTTGATTAGCTGCAGAGTTTCCAAGGAACTATTTCAAGACAGACTGGAATGGAAAAAAGGACTCGAGCTGATCCCATGTAGATGTGACTACGGCTAGAAGAAGAAGAAGAGTGTTGGCCATAGGGTGACGCTGTTTAATCAGCTAATACCAATTTTTAATGTTAAAGAATATTTAGTCATTTAGATGCAGATTTTTAAAGGTATTCATGTGTTGCTGCATGCAGCCTTGCAATGCTTAACTAATTTAGGAGCCTAAATCTCATTTTCAAAAGTGATTTAGACACTTAAGGACCTAAATGCCATCAACTTCCAATGTGATTTATGACTAAATCCCTTTAAAAAATGAGAGTTAGCTCCTAAATCAATTAAGCATTACTACACTGAGTGCAACAATGCCTAAATACTGTTAAAAATCTGGGCCTTGGTGCATGTGACAATGTCTCCCCCTAGGGACTGATGGTAATAGTGACTGTAACAGCTTGATACTTAGCCACGCATAACAGCATTACTGTTTTAGTTCAGATGATAGATGTGTGTGCTTTTGGTGCTGAAGGTTCCACATTCAATCCCAACAGTAAAGGTGTTGGTAGCTGTATGTGGGCAACCCCATTGCATTATGTGCGTAGCAACAATAAAATAAAAAATATTCTCCTCTGGCAGAGGAAACTTTAGCTGGGACTGTTCAGTTTTGGTGAAACTATGAAGGATGTGTCAAAATTGAGAATGTAAGAAAGCTAGATACGGTTTTGACTATGAAGTGACTACATAATATTTAGCACAAACAATAATATTTCTCCACAACTTTTAACAAATTATATTAATCCTCCCCCTGGAAAAAAACATATTTGAGAGAGTTAAAATATATTCCCATTTTCATTTATGATTTCCATGAGAAACGGTGGAATCCCCATCACTGGAGGTTTTTAAGAAAAGATTAGATAAACATCTGTCAGGGATGGTCTACATATATTTAATCCTGCCTCAGCACAGGGGACACACTAGATCAGTGGTTCTCAACTTTTCCAGACAACTGTACCCCTTTCAGGAGTTTGATTTGTCTTGTGTACCCCAAGTTTCATCTCACTTAAAAACAAATTGCTTACAAAATGAGAAATAAAATACAAAATTGTCACATCACACTACAGTAACTCCTCACTTAAAGTTGTTCCGGTTACCATTGTTTCATTGCTGATCAATTAGGGAACATGCTCGTTTGAAGTTGTGCAATGCTCCTTTATAACATGGTTTGGCAGCCACCTGCTTTGTCCACTGCTTGCAGGAAGAGCAGCCCATTGGAGCTAACTGTGGGGGCGAGGGGCTTGGAACCAGGGTGGACTGGCAGCCCCCCATCAGCTCCCCGAAGTTCCCTGTGCCACAACTGCCCAGCACGCTATCAATTGCCGGCAGTTCAGCTGTCCAGCCCCCCACTGCGTGAGCTGCTCCTGCCCTCTGCCTTGGAGCTGCTCCCGGGAGCCTCCTGCTTGCTGTGTGGGGGCGGGGGGGGGGGACGGACGAGAGGGAGTCTAATGTCAGAGTATCCCCCTCCCCACTACGCCTGCATGCCACTTTCCCCATCTTCATCAAGCAGGGGGGACACACAACAGGGCTCAGGACAGAGGGAGCTTGCTGGCCCAAGCTGCTCTCTCAACTTCCTGATATATTTAAAAAGGCAATGTACTCAGAGTGGGGTCAGCGTACTTAAAGGGACAATGCGTCTCTCTCTCTCTCACACACACAGGGTGTGTGTCTCCATTTCTGTCTGCCATGCTGTCTCCTCTCCCTCCATTCATGCTGCCTTTTAGAGTGTGAGGCTACAATAACAAGGATGTGTTAACCCTTGAGGGTTCAGCCGAGTGTTAATTCATTTAGCAGTAAGGCATTCCCTGGGAAATATCCCGCCCTCTGACTCCACCATCTCAACTAATCTTCATAATCATCATTGCTGTGTATAGTATTAAATTGTTTGTTTAAAACTTATACTGTGTGTATGTATAGTTTTTTGTCTGGTGAAAAAAATTTCCCTGGAACCCAACCCCCGCATTTACATTAATTCATATGGGGAAATTGGATTCGCTTAACATTGCTTCGCTTAAAGTCACATTTTTCAGGAACATAACTACAACGTTAAGCGAGGAGTTACTGTATTCCTGAAAAATTGCTTCCTTTCTCATTTTTACCATATAGTTATAAAATAAACTGTTTGCAATACAAATACTGTACTTACATTTCAGTGTGATATTTGAGCCTGTTTTTCACTTGTGAGCCTTGTCATTTTGGGAGGCAGTGAAGCAACAGCAACAATTAAGTTTTTCTCCCCATTGAGTCTATTTCTACTCTTTGTCTTGATGGCAGTCATAGCAGAAAATGAGGCTTCACAAAGATATGTTGACGCAAAAGGTAACAGAACATCCAAAGCCTGGTTCCGAAGGTCAGTGTACTCTTTCTGTACTAAACACCAGAACTGGGTTAGTGTGGAGTCATTAAACTTCATTTGGAGACCATGGTCTGAGGACAGCTCAAGAAGATTTTCTTGCTGACTGGCAAGCGACATTGCTGCTGCTTACATCTGACAAAATGAATGGGTTGCTTACCCAGTTGAACTAAGCTGAGTTGTGTTGAATGTTGAGGAAATACGACTTGAACTTAGATGTCAAGTGGGCCAAATGGTCTAGATATGAAGCTTCAAGTGCTTTCGTAGAAATAGATGAAGACTTTTTTCATTTTAAGCTCTCAAGCCCGGAACTCAGAAAACTTTCTTTGAAAAAATTCTACTGGCTTACCCGCATGCACAGGGTATTTTGTCTTCATAAGTCATTGCCAATGTGCTGGCTTCATACAGTTATTTGATAGAGTTTCTCCACAAAGGAAACTCAAAACTTGAGTTGGATCACTATTTGTAGATGTACAAAAGCAATATATTCCTCACAGAACTGATGATGGTTTTTTTCCCAGTCATTTTCAATTTCTTAAAATTTTCACTGTTGCCACAACCGCTGCTTCCAGCTCCTCATTTTAAAAAATGATCCATTTTTAAATTGCAACCTCATCTACACCATGACAACTTCAATGTAATTAACATGCTTGCACGCATCCATAAATGACATAACATGCCTGTGTAACACAGTGTGTATACGCACTTTGTGCTACCGTATAATATATAAGGCAGTATAAACAAGTCATTGTCTGTATCAAATTTTAGTTTGTACTGACTTCGCTAGTTCTTTTTATGTAGCCTGTTGTAAAACTAGGCAAATATCTAGATGAGTTTGTTGGGGACACTGGGCATGGCCACTAGGTAACTCGAGGGGATGGAAGACCACGAGTGTCGATGGAGCCCCCTCGCACTAGGCCCAAGTGACCTTGGCCCCCCGCCTGGAGGCACTTGCAGCAGTTATGCTGAGGATCTGCAACAATATGTTGCAAAGTCAGACTGTCTGAAACTAAACAAGGCCAGACAGGGCAGATATGGTAAAACACTGCTGAACAAAGCAGCTTTATATATATGGTTTAACTGATGGTACAAAGAAAAAGGGAACTAGCTGGTATCTGGATTGGCTGGCTATATGGATACTTAGGGCAGCTTGCTATGGGATAAGTATGCTGAAGAAAGGATGTATAAAAGTCTGTGTAACTTCCTGCTTTGTGTACAGGATTTGAGGTGAATATCTCCCTGTACCATACTGAAGCTTCAAATAAACTTTTCTGCTTCTCCACCCCGTTGTGATTATTGGGTGAGGCACACCGGGCAAAGAACCTTGCTGTTGCGTGCCTCAGGCACTCTGTGCTGGCAACAAGTTGATGTACCCCCAGGGGTATGCGCACCCCTGGTTGAGAACTACTGCACGAAATGATGTCTTGAGGTCCCTTTCAGCCCTACTTTTCTATGATTCTATAATGTCATATGCAGAGCTGGGAGCAGTACCCAGTTTTCTAGGCCCCACACTCTAAACATCGGATATAGTGTTCGTTACTTCACTGACTACCCACCTAGAAGTTAATCAGTCCAAGGTATTTTCATGCCATGTAACAAGTTTTAAAATAGCATTAAAACCAGCTCGATTACATTGTGGTTTTCACGAAAAACAACTACAATTTATATCGAAGGTAAACCTACCAGCCAAACTATTGTTTCTTTTCACAGAAACACGCCAAAAAAAAAAAAAAAAGATACTCTGCAGTTCAGACTGCAAAAAGTTTGCCTCTTTGCTGGTTTTGCACTGAATTTATGAAGTTCAAGTGAGTGCTTATTCTTCCACACAAAGCAAGCAGTCCTTCCACTAAAGCTTTTCTGTAAACATATGAGAAAAAATATCAGTCATTTCAAACCAGGCAAAAAAAGATTAGCAATACTGATCCAGGAAACAGATAAAGCAGATGTTTATTGGAAAAAACCTAAGTGGATTATGATATCTGGTTTCCAAAATGTTAATAAAATATACACACACCAAGTTCATATCCCATTTGCTACGGTTTTAGAAGCCAACCTCCCAGCTGGCAATAACAAGTGTTCAGTGACAATCCCCGTTTATTTTTTCTATAGCACAAATCTCAGACAGTATTTTCATTTTGTTTGACAGAGCTCCCACAGAAATAATGCGGGTTTGCTTGCAGGTGTTCGATTTGATCTTTAAAGGCCTGATTTTGCATTAGTGAAGTTAATGGGAGTTTGGATATAACTTTAAAATACAGCCTAAGTACAGGTTTCAGAGTGGTAGCCATGTTAGTCTGTATCAGCAGAAAAACCGAGGAGTACTTGTGGCACCTTAGAGACTAACAAATTTATTTGGGCATAAGCTTTCGTGGGCTAAAACCCACTTCATTGGATGCATGCAGTGGAAAATACAGTAGGAAGATATATATATACACAGAGAACATGAAAAAAGGGGTGTTGCCATACACACTATAACGAGACTAATCGATTAAGGTGGGCTATTATCAGCAGGAGAAAAAAACTTTTGTAGTGATAATCAGGATGGCCCATTTCAAACAGTTGACAATAAGGTGTGAGTAACAGTAGGGGAAAAATTAGCACGGGGAAATAGTTTTTACTTTGTGTAATGACCCATCCACTCCCAGTCTTTATTCAAACCTAATTTAATGGTGTCCCGTTTGCAAATTAATTCCAATTCTGCAGTTTCTCGTTGGAGTATGTTTTTGAAGTTTGTTTTGTTGGAGAATAGCGACTTTTAGGTCTGAAATTGAGTGACCAGGGAGGTTGAAGTGTTCTCCAACTGGTTTTTGAATGTTATAATTCTTGACGTCTGATTTGTGTCCATTTATTCTTTTACGTAGAGATGGTCCAGTTTGGCCAATTTACATGGCAGAGGGGCATTGCTGGCACATGATGGCATATATCACATTGGTAGATGTGCAGGTGAACGAGCCTCTGATGGTGTGGCTGATGTGATTAGGTCCTATGATGGTTTCCCTTGAATAGATATGTGGACAGAATTGGCAACGGGCTTTGTTGCAAGGATAGGTTCCTGGGTTCATGTTTTTGTTGTGTGGTGTGTGGTTGTTGGCGAGTATCTGCTTCAGGTTGGGGGGCTGTCTGTAAGTGAGGACTGGCCTGTCTCCCAAGATCTGTGACAGTGAGGGATCGTCTTTCAGGATAGGTTGTAGATCCTTGATGATGCGCTGGAGAAGTTTTAGTTGGAGGCTGAAGGTGACGGCTAGTGGTGTTCTGTTACTTTCTTTGTTGGGCCTGTCCTGGAGTAGGTGACTTCTGGGTATTCTTCTGGCTCTGTCAACCTGTTTCTTCACTTTAGCAGGTGGGTATTGTAGTTTTAAGAACACTTGATAGAGATCTTGTAGGTGTTTGTCTCTAAGTACAGTGCAGTACAATTTATGACACTACCAAAAGTGAACAAGGCAACTACAAAAAAGTCAGCTGACCCTCCCTTCCAGAAAATCCCACCTCCATTAACTGTCCCCCATTTTCTGAAGGCATGGGTAGCAGCCCTGAGCTCCAAATCCTCATCTCAGTAATCAGGAAAGCACTTAAGTGTGGGCTTAATGTAAAGCACATGTTTAAGTGCTTTCCTAAATAGGGATACATTCCTGAAACTGGACCTCTGTGGGCAGCCAGTCTGGGAAGAAGGCTTGAACTAGACTTTATGGCATCTTATTGTTCCTTTGTTTATTAAGAAAGTCAATCCCCAGGAAAGGGGTGAGTTCTGAGCCTACACAGGACATGAGGACAGTGTTTACAGTGAATAAGAAAAGAACCACACCTTTAGCTTTATTTGATATACACTTCAGTTTTTACTATTCATAACAGCATAAGAACAGCCATACTGGGTCAGACCAATGGTCCATCTAGCCCAGTATTGTGTCTTCTGATAGTGGCCAATGCCAGGTGCCCCAGAGGGAATGAACAAAACAGGTAATCATCAAGTGTTCCATCCCCTGTCGCCCATTCTCAGCACAAATGGAAATTGCACTCAAAGGTAGAAGTCTGCTGTTGCCAGATAAATATACCCTCTCTACACTTGACAGGTGTGGTATTGAAAAAGACACTGCTTCCACCAACAGAATCTTAACTATGAATAGATTCAGTGCTAAATTTACAGCCACTATAAAGCCTTAAAGGATGCTTGCAACTGTACAAACAAACTCCATAAGTTTCCATTTCAAGTGAAATATTTATTTGTTAATATGTGTTTTTTTACACTAATTTAAGCTGTTAGAGTCCTGTGACTCAGGCAATTTTCATTTGGGCTTATTAAACTATTACAATATGTGATCTTCTATAAATAAAGATGCAGATTTTATTCTAATCAGCAGTAGAAGCAAAATCAACAGATGTAATAGATATATTTAAACTAATTACTGACACAGTACAGTAGAAACAGGCACATGGTGCGTGGATTCAGTTTCCTGTACTGAATGTCTCATCTATGTCTGTGATCATTAATTTAGCACATCTTGAATTGTATTTGAAAATATCTCGAATAAATCAACATGTATCTCAATCAGTCCATTCCAAGTTGTCAATCATTCTGTGTAGAAATCTTCCATATAGTTATTTATCAGGTAGCTTTACTAACCATTAGTACAGAACTTAGTTTGATTATAAGCCTGCAATATGGTTTTCTCCTGCAATCAGTTAAGTTTATGAGCAAATTTACTCACATGAGTTACCACATTCACCTCAATGAGACAACTCTTGCAAGTCAAGTTGCTCATGTGCATGAGTCTATGCAAGATTATGTCCTTAACCAGAAAGCAGATTTCCTCTCTCTTTCGGATTTGGTCAGAAATTGCATCTTTTTGCAGTTCTTCAAAATCTGGAGGTCTCCATGTCATGAAGAACAGAATGATTTTACTTCTAGTAATGCTACCACAAAGATTGGTAATGTTACGTTCACACACAATACAGTGGGGATACTGCAAAAATCAGCATTGGCCAGTGACATGGCCCAAGGCTGCATGTCTAATATGGATTATCTTTTGCCTAAATATAATATATCAAGCTGTATCTATCTATCTGTTTAGGTAGCTATATGGCTACCTGTGTCACCAGGCAAACTTGAACAAATTGAGCCTCACAACTGCCATTTGAGGTAGGGAAGAATTGTTCCCATTTCACAGATGGGGAAGCTGAAGTGCAGCGAGATTATGACATTGTGGCAGAGGAGAATTTTGAGGAGAGACTGGAAGGAGGACAGGATGGTGGCTTTACAGATTTTAAATGGGGGATTATCTCACACATAGGGGATGGCATGAGAAAGAGCATGAAGGTTCTTGTGAGTGAATGACGGAGGCCAGCATCTTTGGCTGAGCAAAGAATGGAGAGGACCTTCTGGTAAAATGATAGGATAGATGGTGGAGTAGGGCTAAATTGTGGAGGACTTTTAAGGTTAGGGCAAAGACTTGCTGTTTGATGCAGTGAAAGAGAGTCTTAAAGAAAGGGGTGGCAGAGTCAGAGCAACAAACCAGAAAGGCGATTTTAGCAGCAGCCTAGATTATAATCAAGAGAATACTGTAAATCTCATGTGTGATGATTTGATCTACTGCATTTGGTCAAAGATAAGCAATTTCCATAGGAAATTCTTATATTATCTGGAGCTCTGCATTTGTCACCACTATAGTGCCCATTTACACAATTCATTATAATGCAGCATCAGCGCCAAGTATTCCTGATGTTTCCTACCCATCCACTTAATTAAACTACAGTGTTTGCTTCAATGCTATCTTCTGCTAAAAGCTCATTCTGGAAACATTCTCAAAATGCCAACAATCATGCCTACCACCCAGACAGAACTGTCTCTCTGAGCCAAGCCAACTATTCTGCTGCGTCTAATTGGACACAAGGCTATGTTTTTAACAACACACTGCAGATGATTTCACCAGACTTCATTGCGACAAATGCCATATCTAAAGTAAAAATAAATCACACATGTTAATTGGTCTTACCTAAAAATTCATACAGGGGGACTATGGAATTGCTAACAGAGCACTTAATTGGAGAGCAAATATTTTATCAGCCTGAAGAGACATTCTGTCTTTTGACAAACACTGTTTACCACATCACTCGGTATCAGAGAGCTAAATCCTTCCCACACGTTGCTCTTTTCTGATGAGGACACAAAGCAGCAAGGCAGCAGATGCTCCTTTATAACAAAGGGAAAAGCGCATGAGGGGGCTACGCTCCTTAACTATCAGTGTAACAGGAAAACTATGAACCCCCATAGCCAAGGCAGGGGCACAATTGACATAATGGTGTAATATTACCACATTCATTGTCAGTGTCATTTTACTGATGTGGGAGTTGGGAAAGATAAAATAAACTTGAAAATGCTTGTTTTTGTTCTTCACTCGATGGGGTTTTTGCACGGGTTGTTCAGCCTAGGTTTTGTTTGTTTTATTGATCTGGTTTTGATTTTTGATTGGTTAGTTTTTTTGTTTGTTTGTAAACTCTTTAAAGATTTTATCTTTAAAACATAAAATAACCCTCTGTTTCAGGCAGAGAGCTGTGGTTTAGAGTTTGACTGTAACTCACCACCAGTTTTATTGAGAGAGGAATAATAGCTTCTTTCAGACCTTGGAAGCCACATAATGCCAGCACTGTAACTTAATGGCTTATTAGTAGGAAACAGAATAGTTGTTTTGGGAATGAGTAAAGGTCCCTCAGCCCATCAAGGCTTATTCTGCTTTTGTACCCTCAGGGTACATCTAATTGTTTTCTGAAAGATCCCATTTTTTTACCTCAACAACCTTGCCTGGGAAGTTTTGTGTACATTTATGGATCTGTTTACCAGGATCAGCCTGAAGTTTGTGTTTTTTGTAGAAACAAGCCCAAGGCAAAACCCTGGATCCAAACACGAATGAGTTTTGAGGGGTAGTTTGGATCTGGATCTGGACTTTCTGGCTAGAACTTTCTGTGGGTTCTCCATCCCAACACTGGCAGATCTTTTACTCTATGGAGAGTCAATGGAAACTCCCCTCTTTATTCAGTAATAAAGCAATTGACATGAAGGAATCTTGGATCAAATTCTTGTCTTGCGTCTTTGTATAGTACTCTCATTCATTGGAAGTCTTGTCACCACCCACCAGGCCACTAGATATCTGAGGGCAGAATTGGAACTTGAATGTTAGGGGTAAGTTTGTCACAGGAACACTAGTGTTGGGCTCTGAAGGGGCTACATACAACTTTTTCAGGACCCACCTTTGGCCATGATGAATAATACCATTTCCCCTTTGGCCTGAGTAATTAGTCAGTATCTGGGGCCTTGAAGATTTGCTTCTGTATGATGAGAAATTGGCGATAGAAGCAGGACTGGTTGTAGGGGCAGGCAAGTAGCAGGGTCACCCTGGGTACTAACTTCTTGGGGTCACCATACCACTTGGACTTTTCCCCCCACTCCATTCTGCTGATTGGCTTGCTTTTCTTGGGGGATGAGACTTGGCCACTCCAACAGGCAATGAAAACATTTTCTACCCTGGCCAGCAAAACACTCAGGGCTGCTCTTGAATATGGGTCATGTATATGCTTGGTGTAAACAAAAAATGAACATAAAATCCTGTTTCCCTGGACATAGTAGCCTAGACCCAGAGGTGTATTCATGTGGGCTCACCTCCCACCACATGGGAGGGGGCATCAAGCAATGCCTCTGTTGTTGCTACTACCACCTCTGCAACTGGCTCACAAGTGCCATTGTTTTTCTCTACCACCGCCTACTGCTCCCTGCTACTTCTGCGATGTCATGTTCTGAGGTTCCCCCACTTAACCCAGTTCTTAGTGATTTCAGCAGGTAGCTGGGAACCTCACGCTAGTGCACGGTTTGCATTGTCTTTCTCTACATTTTCCCCACACACAGTCTAAGGCTCCGCCCCTAGATCTCCTCATCAGTGATACCAACTCTACTAATCCCTGAACAGAAACAAGGACATTCAATTGAGCCCAATCAGTGCTATCTTTAAACACTAGAGAAGAGGATTAAATGGTGTCTAGGACAATTTAGACAGCACCACACCACCACATTAAAAACACATATTTCCCACTCCCACCCCCCTCAGTTTTGGCATTAGCAAGTGAGGTTTCAGTTAGGGTGATCCCCTCAATCAGTGCAGTTTTGCTACACTTTACTCATATAATAAGGATAACCACATTTCATTACCTCTGCATTCAAATAGAAAGTGATTTGTAACCCAAACACAGCCAAAATTGATCACTTTTGCAAAGCAGCTCCATCTGCTGAACACCTAGGCAGAATAGGCATGTCTATGCAAATATGGTCTGTTCCTGAAATCTCTTCCCCCAGCTCCTCACTAGATGTCGGGGAGAGCTCATTTAGACCCTGCTTACATCATTATTAATGAAGGCTCTGGGCAATTTATGGCTTTCTAGATCAGAATCTAGAAACTCCACCTGGAAGCCAACTGCCAGCCAGCGCACATCCCAAAGCACCCATTTCATGTACTCATAGTGAGACAGTCCCAAAACAGCTGCCACATTCTGCACTAGCTTCAGCAATTAGCAGCTGAGCTGTTCTGATTTCTTCAACCAGAGTGCAATTGAACATACACACAGTGGCTAGAACATTACAATAGCGTCAAAGCGTATGCTATTGTCATGGCTCAGGCACCAGCTTTACATTTGCTATGTTCACCTTATGGGACTATAAAGAATTAGAGGGACAGTGTCTGGTCAAATAGGGCCTTAAACAACTTTTTATTAGAAAAGCTCTAGATACTGTAACCTAAATTGAGTGCCCCTGCTGGTGAAGCTTGAAAAATGCACGTTTAGCTACATTACATTTTGGTGCTGAAAAACATTGAAATGTCAATATAAATGTTTCTTTTCTATTCAGAAGATTTAGGGGCTGCCCTTAAACCTGAGACCTTGAGTGCCACATTCTGTATCCATGCACTGGGCAACCGCACTGATTTCAGTGTGATTTCACAAATAGTACTGAGAGCAGAATCTGCCCCTATGAGCTAAATTCCAGCCCAGAGGGATTTTTAGTGGCTAAGCTGGAAACAGGAGGGAGGATGCTGTCATGCTGAATTACATTTTCCATAAACTATAGCAACCAAATTTCTTGTATAATGATTGTATGCTGGAGCATGAACCTAGCTCCATCACATCTGGATTAATTCACTCCTGTTATGCACATTAATGAACAGTTTCCACTTAAGTACAGATGCAAAATAATAACCCTTTAGAAATCTATAAATAGCCACTTTTCTTCTTGCAGGAATTACATAACCTCCCCCTGCAGAAAAATCACCCGGCAGAAAAACAATATGCCAAACCCCTTGAATTAGCAGGAGGGGAATAAGGAATTGCAGAGCCATGGATAAGGTAGCAGAAAGGGCTGCATCCCTCCCAGAGCATAAGCACCTGGAGAGAAATGTAATGTTGGATGAACATTTTCTGCTGAAAAGTGTTGGGGTTTTTTTAACAGAAAATGGTATTTTGTTCAAATGGAATGTTCTGCAGGAAATGTCTCTTTTTATTTATTTATTTAGTTAAGTTTAGTTTAGTTATTAAAGATTTTCACTGAAAACTCAAAAAGGAAAATTTTAGATTTTTCTAGAAAAAGACTGGCTGGTTTTCAGTGAAAATCTTTAATAACTAAACTAAACTTAACTAAATAAATACAAATATTTTGCTTTTGCTAAAATTTATCATGGGGAGAAAATCCTTTCCCAGCCAGCTCTAGAAATCAAGTCACAATCCTGGGTATCACAGGGAACAGTCTCGGATCTTCTAAACTAAACCTGCTCATTTAGTGGTTTAGTTCTTGCGTCAGCTGCACCCTCTGTGCAGGGTATACTTGCAGAGAGAAGGAGTGAGTGCTGGTCCAAACAGTAATATTGTGTGTACACACACACACACACACCCTGATCACCTGGAATCTTCTTGCTTCTAAAGGGAGAATATAGTGCTCACTGTTTGCTTCCCGGATCTCCCTTTTCCCATTGCATGCTGAACCCCTATCCTAAGCTCAGTAAAGACAATCACAAGCATTCAAAAATCATGAGATGCTAAAAAAACCCCAACATTTTGGGTTCTTTTTATATGCCTTCTAGTTTCTGAGCCATTACAGTTTATGCTGTCAAGCTTTTTTTCAACAACCATAAGACTAGAAACTTCCTTTGATTTTTAAATGAAAGTTGATATTTGCATAGAATCACATGAATCCAGGAGCTGGGGCTTTTTGGAAAACATTAAATATGATCAGATTTGTGATACCATGATACCAGCTTGGGAGTTGGCAACACTGAGACCAACCTTCATGTTTTTCACATGGAAGGGCTGAATCCAACACCATGACTATGGTCTGAACCCAGAACCATTCTGCTTCCTCACTATTCTCCTGCCCTGTTTTAATCTTCTCATTTACAATGTGGCATAAGCTTTCATGGGTAAAAAACCCACTTCTTCAGATGCATTTACCCATGAAAGCTTATGCCCAAATAAATCTGTTAGTCTTTAAGGTGCCACCAGACTCCTCATTGTTTTTGTGGCTACAGACTAACACAGCGACCCTCTGATCCTTCTCATTTAGTGATTTGTATATACCAGTATTTTTTATCATTAAGATTAAAGCAGTGCCCCAAACATGCTAGGAGCTTGCCAGACCCACAGGAAGAAACTGACCTTGCTTTTGAAGCTTTTCCAATCTGCAAAGAGAAAAATCTGACAAAGGGACATATGCATCTGCATAAAGCAAGGCCTATCGAAGCAAATAAATGCTAGCTCAGAGTTCAGCCTTCTTAAGGGAGGAACTGCAGGTAGTTATTTACAGCTCCTAAGAAAGGTACAATACAATAGTTACTCAGCAATTATGGGCTACATCTTTTGTGCTTTTGCTGTAACCAAATCAAGATGAAGTGGAAGAACCCTCCTCCCCCATTACTTCAGTCCCTGTGCATCTGTAACAGTGAGAAACACAGACCCTTAAACTGCAATAAGAAAAGGAGTACTTGTGGCACCTTAGAGACTAAGAAATGTATTTGAGCATAAGCTTTCGTAGCTTATGCTCAAATAAATTTCTTAGTCTCTAAGGTGCCACAAGTACTTCTTTTCTTTTTGCGGATACAGATTAACACGGCTGCTACTTTGAAATCTGACACTTAAACTGGAAAGATTAATTTTTCTGCCTGAAGGTGTCAGCAGATAGTTGGAATCCTGTGAACAACAGAGCAGTGAACCAGTCAAGCAACAGTTTGTGTGCTCTGCAATGTTTGGTGAAGAGGGGGAGGAAAGAGACGACCTTGTGCACAATATGCACCAATAAGCATAGACTGACCTCTTTGAACTATCTGGAGAGCAGACAAAAAGGAATGCAAGGCTTTCTGAAGGGTTAGAAATGGTCAGAAGTGTTAATCCACCTGAATCCAGTCTCTTGTTTCAACAGCTTTCCACACAATCCCAAATCCCTATGCACCAAAATACCTTTGCTGATATGTACGTAAGTTTCAGCAGCTCTGATTACCTCTGGTGGTCCAAGTGCTGTGTTTAAAATTTTAATGGTTTCTGAGGTTTTCCTGGCTCAGTAGAACACAGTGCATCCCCAGATGACTCTAACCTGGGAAAGCCTGGGAGCATGCAAAATTTGATGACAGCAATTGGCAGAGCAGAGATTGCCAGGCTTGTTGTGTCCCCACCATAGATGTAGCGATCTATCGGCAAAATTATATTTGGGGCAGGTTTACATATGGGTTATTCAGAGCCCAAAGGACCTTGAACTGGGTCAAGGAGGAGAAGAAACAAAATGATTAATTTTGTTGCAGTTTCTGCAGAAAAGCTAGATGTCTTTTGTGTATATGCAACCATTCCCAGCACTGACGCTGTACGATATTTGCTTTCTTGAATTTCTTAATGGACTTTCTTGTCACTGTTACTCCTTAATTTCTTTTTTGTAATGGTATAAAACTGACCTGTTTTGATTCCAGTGCAATTCATTTAATATTTTAATCCGACATTTACTATATTCCCTACTGTGTTAAATCTACTTCTCTTAAATTAATTTTTATTCCACAGTCTATTCCATCTCCTTCTCTAGAAACATGGTATGTGACTACATACAGAGAGACCATCTACATCTAGAATCAAATTGGGTCTTTGTGTTAAAGTCATCTTCTCATATTGCAAATTGATTATTTTTTAACACTGCCAGTTTCCTTTAGTATCAAATATTTTAATAAGATGCTCTCTCATCTTCTTTCCAGTCCAATGCATAAATAAAGTCTAAATGCTGCATCAGGATCATCTCATGACATGCAGTCACAACTTATATTTTGTGTTAAATTACTGGGGTAGAGGGTAGGCTGGGTGCCTAAAGATATTTCAGGCTTGAGCCCCAAATCTCAAAGTGAAGTTCGAGGAATACAACTCAAAGTGACAACAAAGAGAGGTTTGAACAAGCCTCTGTAAATCCAAACCATCCAGTTTCAGACAGCTGTATTGACAATGTTTGTCCCTATGTTTAACTTCTCACTTATATTCAGTATTTACAGTTTTTCCTCATTACTGTACATTTTAATTCACTGTAAATAAATTCAGGTGGAAATTAGATGGAGCCAACTTGAGAAATATTAATTCAGGGGCTTATGGTGCAGGAGTTTTGGTATTAAATCCAAAAATACCATGCTGCTGAGCTCATCTCTGAATGTCTCAAATACAGACACCCATTTAAAAGGCAAAGCCCCTCATATGTAAAAACCTATCCCTTATGAGTTTCACCTGTCCCACTTGTGCTGCATTATAACATAGCACATTATGATACCAGCTTGGGGTTGTGAAATGGCCTTTCTCTCAAGATAAGAAATCACTAGAAAAAGCAGAGGAGACCACCATCTCCTTGCAGGTAGGGTGGATGTTTTGATATTAGCGCCTTTAGCCATGTGTGCACAGATCCTCCCTAGTTTCTCATCAGTTCTGATTCTTTTGAAGAGGTCCACTTAGAAACTCCACTATAGAAACACAGAAGTAGCATTGAAATGGTTACTCCACAGGGAATTCTGCACCAAAAACTGAAAAATTCTGCACACAATATTTTAAGATTCTGCAACATTCTACATATCTTATTTTTCAAAATAACACAATATAATCCAGCCAGTTTCAATTATGTATGTCTATAATAATATACATACATATAATAGAGTATGTCTATAATAATACGGACACCAAAAAAGATTCGGGAAATGTTTTTTGACAGATAGATTCCTTACTAGGTATATTAATACAGAACTTTGAGTAATAATTCATTTAAACTACAATACAGAAACGTATTTCCCACACCGCTCAGAAGCAGTACAAAGGCTTTGGGGAGTCAGGGGCAACGGAGCACTGAGAGGGAAGTAATTACTGGGCAGGAGCCTGGGAGTGAACTTGGAGGGTTGTTAGGTGTGGGTGGGAGAAGTATGGAACAGGTTTTTTTGGAGAGCGGGGTGATTTGGGAGCTGGGGAGCCTGCTCCATGCAGACCCTGGCTGACCCTTACCTCGCCTATTCAGGCACATCTTCCTCTGGCTCCATGTGTCCCTCCACCTCTCCACTCCCCTGCCCCATGTGTTCTCGTGTAACCCATGTGCCTAATAGGGAGATATCTCTTTAAGAGACCCATTGGGGGGAGGTAGGAGTGAGCTGTGTCTGGGTCACTGTTGCTAGGCGGATTAAACACTCCACATCCAGAAGCTTCTGGAATTGGGTGTGGTAGTTTTGGGTCTGCTCCAATTGGTTCCCTGTTGTTGGGGTCAGACTCCATGAGGGTGAGCAGTCATGGCAGCTGCTTTACAAAGGGCCATGTGCCCTGGGTGGGTTGGGAGAAGGTGGGCCCAGGAGCAGGCTGTTGTCCCTAAGGCTGAAGCATTTTGCAGCAGCAGGTTAGTGATATTGTTAACCTCTAACAGGGCAGCATGGGCAATGGTAATTATAGCCAGGGGAAACTGGGAGGGAAAAATAACTTTTGTCTATTTTAATTGTATGCTTTGAATGTTGTTTTGATTTTAGCCAAACTGCTCTAGTTAAATT
This sequence comes from Lepidochelys olivacea, assembly GCF_965140295.1. Lineage (NCBI taxonomy): Eukaryota > Metazoa > Chordata > Testudines > Cheloniidae > Lepidochelys > Lepidochelys olivacea. The sequence goes on from NC_140412.1 coordinate 17,344,552, forward strand.
GTCTCAACTAGTCTGAATCACCAACTAATGGGGAAAGAGTCATGTCTATTTTGCTAGTCTCCATTTTTGTATTGTAACAGGGTTTTCTTTAGATCTGTACTTAACTGAGTGACTTAACTGAGTGGTTGGCTAATCAGTCAGCTGACTGGCTAGCAGCGATTTCAGCAGAGACAGAGTCTGCCTGGATTCCAGCCGAAGATCTCTACAAGCAAGTGGAGGGAAGATGCTGTTTTAAACTCAGCAGTCTGTATAGATTTGGTGATAAAGACTCTAGCTGAGACTTAGGTGAACTCAACCTAAGCTTTTGGGAACTCTCAGTTTCTTCTCACTGTTTCTGTGGGGACTGAACTGTTCAGATTTTAATTTGTTTTCTTTCTTTATGTTTATAATATAACTGTGAAGATAATGTCTATAGATAATAAAACAGCCGTGTTATGCTGTAAAAATTAGATTATTTGTTTATCATAAGATTTTATAAAGTTATTTAATTAAATTAATTTCTTTAGTTCCTTTTGGGACTTGAATGTGGGGAGGTTGACCCTGTGCAATCCTTGCTGAAAATCCTCAGAGACTGAACTCTGTGTCTCCAGCTACTTTTCTATGGGAGTTGGGGTATTTTTTAGGCACGGGAGAAGGGCAATGAAGTGAACTCTAGCCCACTCAAAGTTTACACGTGCACCCTCCCTTTCCCATCCCCATGTGTCCCTGCACACCTACTCAGCCACCCCTCCCCCATCCCATGTGTCCCTGCACCCCCTCCCTTCACCCCCATGTGTCCCTGCATTTCCACTCCCATTAAGCCCCAGGTTCAATGCTGTCACCCCACTAGTTCATTTCCCCCCACCCCAGTCTGTGTCCCCCCGCTAGCCTTCTGAACCCCAGTCTAAGTGACCCCTCCGGCAGTCCTATGTGCTCCACGCTGTCTGTCCCCTCATATCCCATACCTTGTCACCTGGCCCTATGGGCAGGGAACTATGAGGAAAGCAACTTCTGCCCCTCCCTCTCTGCTGCCGGCTGCTCTAGCCCATGAGCCGGCTGCTCTCTCATCTCCCACCACAGCAGCCCTGGTGGGCAAAAGCTGTAATTGCAGTGCCTCCCCAGCATAGTGTATTATTGGGGGTGGGGGTGAAATCTGCAAGGGATATGAATTCTGTGCATGCATGGTGGCGCAGAATTCCCCCAGGAGTAAAGTGGTGTAATATAATAGAAGATGAGATTTCCATGATGAGCGACAGTGCAATGAAGCCAGTTGTTAAGTATTTTCAGGGTACATGTGGGTGTCATGCAATAAGCCAGAGCAGTGTTTCCCAAACTTGGGATGCCGCTTGTTCAGGGAAAGCCCCTGGCGGGCCCGGCCAGTTTGTTTACCTGCCGCGTCTGCAGGTTTGGCCGATTGCGGCCAATGGGGGCTGCGGTAAGGAGCGTGGGCCGAGGGACATACCGGCCACCGCTTCCTGCAGCCCCCATTGGCCTGCAGCGGCAAACTGCGGCCAGTGGAAGCCGCGATCGGCCAAACCTGTGGATGCGGCAGGTAAACAAACCAGCACGGCTCACCAGGGGCTTTCCCTGAACAAGCGGCATCCCAAGGGAAACACTGAGCTAGAGGGTCATCATTATGAGCTTTAGAGCTTGTTGACACCTTTATTAATCAATATAGCTAGTTTAGAGAGGAATGGAAGATCTCATATTCACTATATTAAATTAATGCTGGAAATTTCCCAAACAACATATGGATAGAGTAGATAGGACTGCCACAGCAGAGGGAAATTAAACAGTAGGCTTGATTAAACACCAACAACTTGTATGGACTCTAATGCGGAATTTGCCTCTTCTTCACTAATGGTATATCTAAAACACAGCAACACCATCACTGGAACTTGGAGGCAGAAGTAAAAGTAAACATGTGAAGCAAGAAACATAAATAGCAGGATGTGCAATAAATGTTCCTTAGTGTTGCTTAGCAATATCACTTGCATGGGCAATGGGAGTAATGGCGTCATCCCTGGAACAATCTACATTACCATCTACAAAGGGAACATTCCTGTGCTTATAAGGTGCCATAAAGGCAAAGTGTATTTGTTAAGCTGGGGGAGGTGTAACAAAGAGCAGAATGGGAAACTATCACAGGGGCAGCTCAGCTTTTCACTGTGCAGGGGGCACTTTCATTAGCAAAAATGTTCTCACTAGTTCTGAAGTGTCCCTCTTTATTAGTGGGGAGCCTTTCAAAGGCATCCATGGAAGTTAGGTGCCTGCTTCTCATTGTCTTTCAGTGGGAACTGGATGCATCAGTGTCCTTTGTGCCTTTGTCAATATCTCCCTGCGTGTTGACCAACCCCAGTATCCACTGCCTATCTCTGGATCAGGACCTGTAATCACGGCCAGGTTACCCCGCTTCGAGAAAATGGAGGCGGGGGCAGTAGAGATGGAAAACCCCATGAGGTTCTCCTTCACAGTCCTCTCATCATATTGTGCCTTCAGTTACTCTCTCTCAAAGAATGGGCAGGGCATGCCAGGCACCAGAACCAATAGATTCTGGAGGAGTCTGCTGAAGGGGCAGGGCCACCCATTTGAAGGAGTATCCCACAGGGAATCCCCCAGAAGTTCATGCAACTGAGGCTGCATGAAATTTCCACATCTCCTCTCCGCAATGTGGAACCCTCTTCCTGGGATCTCTTAGGTTAGCTTCACAGATAATCCCCTGGCAGTGTGGCTGCAATGGAGCTGTGCTCTTCAGTAGCTGGTGGGGCCACCCAGAGCCATGCAGAGATGCAAGGCCTGTGTGTGGATGATCTTAGCCTCTTGCAGATCTATGGCATATGCACTAATTTGGGTATTCTGCATCCAGAAACCATGGACTACACTGCTCTTCCCATGGGATTTTCCAAGGAGGGGGCAATCCAGCCAAAGGAACTTTCAGGACAGATACCAAGAGATCGAGTTTTACTGAAAAGAGAAAAGGAGTACTTGAGGCATCTTAGAGACTAACCAATTTATTTGAGCATAAGCTTTCGTGAGCTACAGCTCACTTCATCAGATGCATAAAGTGGAAAATGCAGTGCGCTCTTGCGTCAGCTACTCCAGTGCATAGGGAAGGCTAGGCAGCCGTGCCTTGATTCCAAGGTAGTATGCAGCCACAGAAACTTTAAGGAGCAGTGGCAGTTGGGGCCAAAATTATTTATTAATGAGAATTCTTGAGTCCAGTCTTCTCTCATCAGTGAAAGAAAAGGAGTACTTGTGGCTCCTTAGAGACTAACCAATTTATTTGAGCATAAGCTTCCATGCGCTACAGCTCACTTCATCGGATGCATAAAGTGGAAAATGCAGTGAGGATGTTTTATACACACAGACCATGAAAAAATGGGTGTTTATCACTTCAAAATGTTTTCTCTCCCCCCACCCCACTCTCCTGCTGGTAATAGCTTATCTAAAGTGATCACTCTCCTTACAATGTGTATGATAATCAAGGTGGGCCATTTCCAGCAAAAATCCAGGGTTTAACAAGAACGTCTGAGGAACAGTGGGGGGGGGGGGTAGGAAAAAACAAGGGGAAATAGGTTACCTTGCATAATGACTTAGCCACTCCCAGTCTCTATTCAAGCCTAAGTTAATTGTATCCAATTTTCAAATGAATTCCAATTCAACAGTCTCTCGCTGGAGTCTGGTTTTGAAGTTTTTCTGTTGTAATGTTGCAACTTTCATGTCTGTAATCGCGTGACCAGAGAGATTGAAGTGTTCTCCGACTGGTTTATGAATGTTATAATTCTTGACATCTGATTTGTGTCCATTTATTCTTTTACGTAGAAGTAACCTGCAGCAACATCTAGCACGCAAAGTGCCGGAGCAGGCTCCTAGATGAGCACAGGTCTGCCCTTGGTGATTCATCATCAGTTGGAATCTTTTGTGGTTATCCTGATGACTCCTATTGTCAATGTATGGGAAAACTGATGGCTGCAGAACAGTTTGAGATTGGATTTCTCACTGGATGGAAAAGATGACAAGCAAGTTCTTCTCTATTGTGAAATGGGTCTAATTCATAGGGGAAATTGCACCCTTGTCTGCTTGTTCCTAGTGCATCAATATAACCCCCCTCCCCTCCCCCCCCGAATGTCCTGCAATCAGAAATTTTCCTTTCCTCTCCCTATGAGCAAAGGAAACCACCTGCTCAGATCATCAGTAAGACTAGAACCTGCAACAGGATGTGAATATCTAAGACATTCACAGAAGATAAACTTCAGATAAGAGGCAGAAGAGCATTCAGGAAAGAACAGAGAGGAATGAGCAATACTTGATCTATGGATAAATATAAAACTTCCATTTCTAATGTGTCATCCCCTTAAGCTTGAATCAACAGCTCTTTATTCTAAATCAACAACACAAAAACCAAATCACGTCAGCAGATCCTCAGTGTCTTTTGTTCATTCATATACTTTATTGAACAGACATTTTCAGAAACATCCATTTGAACATCTGCAGTGCAAGGGGGATACAAAAGGTTCCAGCACTGTGTGCATCTTCAATGAAAAACAGTCCCCCATCTCCAAACATGCTCCCAGACCCCAATGTTTTGTTTCACATGTAATTTAGACCTCACACCTGAGAACTTACAGAGATGAGTTCAATAGGACCACACACATACTTGAAGCTACTTTCATGTTTGTTTGAATATCAAACTCATATTTTGTTTGAATATCAAACTGTAATGTAGTTAAGAGCCCTTGGCTGTTTTCATGTTATTTCTTAAAAGACAAAAACCAAATAAAAATGGTAATAATAGAAATGGGGCTTGAATAAAATCCCAACCTCCAACCATATCACAACTTCAGGGAGTTTGAGAGCCAAACTTGGTGGCTATCTCTATCTCAATAATGGGCCAATCCAAAATCCCATGATCAAAGTGGAGAAGGGTTCAGAGCTAGAACAAAATCTGCCATGTGGGTCCATCTCAAAGCACTAATAATACTTTGTATTTTCATCCAGCATCCTATAGAGTTTAAAAAGGGTTAAACCAACATGATCCTATAGAAATTGAATAGGGTTCTGTGAACAACACTCTGAAATTTCTAGGGCTAATATGTTGACAATATTGAAAAAAAATGAATCTATGTTCCTTCACACAAGGTGGGGATCTGGCTCCTAGAACTGAATGTCCTTTCTGTAGGTTTTTAGAACAGTCCCATAGAATTCTTTAGCATGGATATAACTTTATGAAGCTCTATTTGGTGATATAAAATCTTGTAGAAGAGTTATCATTTTCTATTAAATAGATAAGAGGAGATCTCAAGGAGAGCTCGGCAAATAGTGGGAAACATTGTTAGTGGATATTTTGGTAAATCAAAAACCCTGGGCTAGATCAAGTCAACAGGGCTACATGTCAGCCTAAGATCTGGTTTTTTAATCTCATTTTCTGTCCTTTGCTCTCTTTTTTTGCATTCACTTTTCCTGAAAATGTATTCTCATAAAGTTTTGCTCATATGACTGTTTGTTGTTTCACAGCTGAGATTTGCCCCACCTTCAGGATCCAGGCTGCAGAGTGGGACTGGATGCTTTCCTTCTTTGATGACATCTGGGGCCACACCTCTGCTGACCCAACATCTAGGGGTTGGAATGTCACTCTGCACCTGTCCTGAGTAAGGGACAGGCTTCAGGGTGTAGACGGGGGAAGTAATCTGTTCCAGCTTCCTTTCTGCTCCACATGGACACAGCTGTGCTGCCCTGTCAACTCACTTCTTGCCTGTGTATGGGATTGGATAGAAGGGGGCCTGGCCCCATAGAGGTTGCTCTCCTCCCCATGCTGTGATTTATGATCTGGGTAATAAGCAAAAGGGAGTCAAGGAGCTTCTTGCACACCTTTCCTCTCCTGCTTGGGCACACAGGGCAATTGGCAATCTTGTCCCAACCAACATTACCAAGCTGCTTACACTCTTTGTAACAATTCTCGTCATAGATCCTCACTTAGTGTACCCTGATGGCTTTCAATTTTCCAAGGTCATCTGAATGATTCCTTTGAAGTGCTGAGCGGTTCCTTGATCTCACTGTTATCCTGGGTCTGTGGTTACCTTTGATGTTTGTCATTGTATTTATTTCCTTTTCTCATATAACACAATAAAACAGAAAAGCAGAAAGGCTCCTGTGCTGGTAGTTTTCCCTTTCCAGATCTGGATGCAATTTTGTCACAAGTTTTTTTAATTTGATAATTCAGCCGAATTATCACCTTAGTTGCCTTGATCTATCGTCCAGTCTGTGTTATATGTCGGCAAAAGAAAGTCCCTCATCCTAAATCCATACTTGTTTAGATGACCCAGTTTGTGGGAAGTGGCTATTGCATGTGTTTTATGGTGCTTGAAGACAAAAAGGCCAGGCAGGCTGGGGTTTTGGGAGACTGCAAATTTGGCTTAACATTTTTAGGGGTCTGAGTTTCAGTTTAGAGCAAAACGTGGTGACTGAATTATGATCCTGTGAAAAGCATGGTATTAAAATGGATGAGGAGGCAGTGCTCTGAATTTAAACCATATTTGCTAATCATGTTTCCAAGCTTGCACACCGAGGCAATTTTTTCCATTCTCCCCTTCTCCTACAGATGATTTATCACAGACATGAAACCATTCCCAGCACCATCTAAGCACTTCACTCTCCCACTGAGAAAAAGATGCTTGCCAGCTCCTGTTTGTTAGGTGGCAATGATATTCCGTAGCTAACTGAAAATGGCATTCTGCAAAATTGCAGCTTTTGCTTTCCATCCCCCTTTTCTCTTTCAGGAAGAATGATCATGGAGAAACACTGCTGTGTTTTGCCATTATCTGATCTCAGAAATGATAGCTACATTGGATTCATTTGTCAAGCTATGGAGGATGAACAATACAAGCAACTATCAACTTGTTTTCTCACTCAGTGATACCTGTTTTGGGGTTGGATTCTGACTTCCTTTGGTATAGATCAGGCATGACCCTGGCACAGAACCATTGTAAGGGAGATCAGGGTCTGGCTGTTAGAAGAGAAGACCATTGCTCACAAGATGAATATTGTAACCAATCCGTAGACCCTTACGACGTCACTGTTTACCCAATTCTTCACAGCATGATCATTCAGATCTACACAGCAACAGAACTCAGATCCTCCTGCTCCAAAAGTGCAGCCCCACTAAACACTAGACTTAAGGGAGAATCTCCTTTTTCTGTGGGCTCTCTGGGGCCTATGTCACAAAGCTGAACAGTTCTAACTCTACCCAGTAGAGTGCAATGGTGATAGCACACACCATTTTCAGTTCTGTGCATCATTCATGATGTGCATGGGCATGATTTAGTTGGGCATTGGTCCTGCTTTGAGCAGGGGGTTGGACAAGATGACTTCATGAGGTTTCTTCCAACCCTAATCTTCGATGATTCTCCCTATAACCAAAAATAAAGAATTTGAAGATAGTCAAAGGTACAGTTAAATCTATTTTTAAGTTTACTGCATCAGAGAGAGCTAGAATCAATAGCCCAAAACAGCTGAGAGAGACTCTTTTAGAATTAAGTATGAGATGAGAATGCAGTTCTATTTTGTATGTAGTAGGATGGGCTGATCAGAGCAGAGGCAGTTAGACAAAGGAATTTGCGTGACTAGGGAGAAGTTCAACCAATGTGGAGGTGCAGTTTATTTGCTATTGGTATGTGGTAGGCTATCTTTTCCCCTTGGTCCAAGTCAAAATTGGGACTTTTCTTAGTCTGAAAATGAGGAGCCATCTAGTGACCTGAGTCTTCACAGGCCACTCCTATTTCTGTCAATGTGAGATGCACAGGGGAACATGGAGTCCCCAAAAAGAGTATGGGCTATCCTGGGCCATTACCGTAGACCTTATTCCATCCCGTGCTTTGCTGCACGTTGGGATACCCACATTTGCCATCCTTGCCTGTGAACTGCCCTTTTCTCCAAATCTTCCCATTTCAAGTTGAGGTGCTTGATATCATTCAGAACTGTTCATTTCCATGTTATTTGCGGTCTTCCTCTCTTCCTTATTGTGTTTTCCGGCTTCCATTCAAGGGCGGTATTTGGTAAGTGTTCTTTTTCCATTCTCAGCACATGTCCCAGCCACTGATGTCTTCTTTTGTAGATTATTTGTGAGAGGGTACCTTGTCCAGTAATTTTTCTGACTTCTTCATTTGTCTTCCTATCTCTATATGTTATTTCCAATATTCTTCTCAAACATTTGTGATGAAATGCATCCAGCTTTTGCGTATCTTTTTTGGTAAGTTGCCATGTCTCACTGCTGTATGTTATGATGGCAATAACAATTGCTTTGTACACATTCAGTTTTGCCTTGAGGGAGATGTTTTTGAGTCTTCCAAATGGAGTGTTTGCTTCCCAATTCTTCTTCTTTCCTTGCACATGCACATGGGTTTGCAGAATCAGGATGAAAGACATTTCTGTGTCGTGTTTGTTTAGAGAAGTTTCCCCCTCTCTCCTCTTCGCTTTGCAATTACCCCCATACCCTCGGATTTCATTTCCTCTACAGACCTGCTGGGAGGCAGGAATTCATGTTTGTCCTTTTAGATGATAAAATGTATCATTCACAAATGGTAAATTGTGAAATTGTACCCCATAATGCTTTATGGGAATATGCTTATGAATGTATATATGACATAACTGTAATATGTCTTATGCTACATATGCCATGTAACATCTCTGTAAAGGTTATGATCTACTGAATCTATTCATTCTATTTGTATGCATGTATCATTTTTGTATTCAATGTTATGAATATTGGCTATGTACTTGTTTAATTTTAAGTCACCTCAGTGAAGCAGTTGATCAGCTTCCTGAGAAAAGACTATTCTCAATAGGTGCCCAATCAAGAAACACGTAAACCAACAATGAACTTGGGAATGCCAATCCACATCTGAGCTTTCCCAGGAATGTGGCCTGGCTGGTAAGGAACTCAGTCATGCATGGACATGTAACTTGCCTATGTGACTCCAAAACTCCATCTTGGAGCTGAATTCTGGATAGGAGAGAGGAGGGGGACTACTCACAAGAGAAAGTCTGTTTAAACCCCTGGGAGACCCCTCCATTTTGTCTTCAGCTGGCTCAAGAGATAGCCTCTCCACCCTCAAAGGATACCTGAAAGAAACTGGAACAAAGGACAGTAACCACGGAGGTGTGAGTGATTGCTGGACCCAGACTAGAAGGAGGCTAATCTGTGAAAGAAGCTTACTGGAACATCTCTGAGGGTGAGATTTCATCTGTAGTCACTTTCTTACTGTATTAGGCATAGACTTGTTCTGTCCATTACTACTTGGAACCACTTAAATCCTACTTTCTGTATTTAATAAAATCACTTTTTACTTATTAACTAACCCAGCGTATATATTAATTCCTGGGAGTGGGCAAACAGCTGTGCATATTTCTCTATCAGTGATATAGAGGGCGAACAATTTATGAGTTTACCCTGTATAAGCTTTACACAAGGTAAAATGGATTTATTTGGGGTTTTGGACCCCACTGGGAGTTGGGCATCTGAGTGTTGGAGACAGGAACACTTCTTAAGCTGTTTTCAGTTAAGCCTGCGGCTTTTGGGGGACGTTGTTCAGACCTGGGTTTGGGTTTGTAGCAAGCAAGCGTGTCTGGCTCAAACCAGGCAGGGCACTGAAGTCCTAAGCTGGCAGGGAAAACAGAACCAGAGGTAGTCAAAGCCCACAGAGCCAAAGGTTAACACAGAATCATAGAAATGTAGGGCTGGAAGGAATCTCAAGAGGACATCTAGTCCTACCCACCGCAACACACAGAGGCAGGACTAAATATACCTAGACCACCCCTGACAAATGTTTGTCTAACCTGTTTTGAAGGATGGGGTTTCCACAGTTTCCTTAGGTAACCTGTTCCAGTGCTTAACTATCCTTCTAGTTAGAAAGTGTTTCCTCAATAGCCAACCTAAATCTCCCTTGCCACAAACTAAGATGTTTATTTCTCCATTCCATCAGCCGAGTCATTAATGAAAATATCGACTAGCACTGGATCCAGGACAGACCCCTGCAGGACTCTACTTGATACATCCTCCCAGCTTGACACCAAATCATTGATAATACTTGATACATCCTCCCAGCTTGACACCAAATCATTGATAACTACCGTTAGTCTTTCAACCAGTTGTGCACTCACCTTATAATAATTTCATCTAGAACATATTGCCCTAGTTTGCTTATTAAAATGAACCTGTCACTTTACAAAACTAAATAGTTACACACAATCTGAGGTTTCAAATACACAGACCTCAGTCTGCTTAGTCCCTTGGCAAACACACCATTACCATTGTTTTAACCTTTTATTAAAGTTACACAAGAAAGAGGGAAAACCAGGTAAAGCATTTTGAAATGTAAAGTGTTAAGTAAAGCTATTTTTTAAAACAATATCCCTTATTTCCTTTTCCTTTTAACAATAGAGTGTTTTGATAAAGAACTCCCTTCTCTGATAATCTTTCAGATGATATGAAAGATGGAAATAGCTGGTCTTTTGGGGGAAAGCAGGAGAAGTAAGTTGAGAAGATCTGGAGCTGTTATTGTGCTGTTGTTTGACTAATTCAGAATGTTTCCCTTTTGTATACTTGTCTATATAACAGTCTGAGTTGGAATAATATTAACTTGGACAACTTAGAGTACAGGCCTCTGCAAACAACTGTTGCCTCCTAACTGACAGGAGTCAGCAATCTGTGATCTCCTACTCTTTAGGGAAAATCACCTCTGATTGCTTCAGTATTTGCAGTTTTAAGGCCTTTGCACTGATCAGTTTCTGGGAGTGCAATGCACTGGAGCTGTTGGATATATGCACATGCAATTCTATTGCCTTTACCAAACTGCTGTATCAATCCGCTGCAAAATCATTATTTTTACCAGGTACGTTATAGTCAGACAAAATAAATAATAGTAATGGTAGCATGCAGCAATTTGTATGAAGATAGGAGAAGTGTGAGGAAGGATGACGCATGGTGTTGGCTTGCAACTCCAGAGATGCAGGTTCGATTCCCTGCTCTGCCACAAGCTTCCTGTGAGACCTTTGTGCCTCAGATTCTTCTCTGTAAAATGCAGATGATAGAACATACCTACCTCACGGAGTGCTATGAGGTGCTTAGATAGTATAGTAACAGGGGTATATAAGTGCATAGTAAAGATAAGAGCATTTTTCTCTACATCTAAATTCCTCCCTAAATGTTAGTAATTCACAAACTTCCTAGCCAGAGAATAGAGGTTTCCAGCTCATCTCATAATTAGTTAATGTTTATACTGTCCTTTGAAGTGTGGAATATTATAATGTCTTTCCCATTTAGGAATTTCACAGATGAATTGCTGGTTATTGTACAACATAATACAGTAGATACAGTGTAAAATGTAAGATAGTCTTTATTATCGGGATCCAAACTGGTGTTTGGTCAGTGCTATTCAAAAGAGAATTAGGTTTTTTTTTTTTAAAAAAAAGAACATGGATTTTTTTTTATTGTATTCATGGACAGTGACCAGCTGAGGGTTTTACTTTACAAGTGGGAGGTTCTCTTTTGAGAAGAATGCCTCTCTAGAGAAAGAAATTTCCTGCAAGCCTACAAAATACAAGTAATTATTTTTAAATGGCTGATTTAATCAACAGATCTAATATTCATTCCGGGTTCAGACGAACGGCACCTTATTTTAGAATACAGTGATTGCCAGGAAGGTCCACAATTACCACACTGTAGTACTGGAGATACAACAGCAGTTGCTGTTCTAAATAGAGGAGTAAATGTTGGTATCTTGGGTTGCAATGAAGCTCTAATTACCTATGGCAATCATATGGTAAGCCCACAGAACTTGGACAGGATGCATAAAGGGGCACTGGAATGCCACAAAGTACAAGAAGCAAGCCCAAATGTCAGTGTGATGCCCTCACATAGGGCAAGACCTAAAACACAAGGTGGAGTCATTTGAGTCTTACAGAATGAGTGGAAAGAAAACCCAAAGATCCTCTCATCCCCACAGTAACACCTAATAGGGCTTAAATAGGAACAGTCCCAGCCCTGCATGAGGAAAACGGATTTATTTATTGGGTGACCTGGTTATAGGTTTGTAAAAATTCTGCTTCTCACAAGTCAGCAGGTCACTGACAATTTAACATTTTAATTAGTTGTAAAATGTATTCTCATTTATGACCTTACACAATAATAGTCCCCATCAAGAAGCTGGAGTTTTCCATCTCTGACTTCCATGTGTATCGATACAGTATGATTTCAAACTTCCATTGTCCACGGCTTCTGGATATTCCCACTGGTGGGATTTGACTCCCTGGTGTCCAGCTGCCTTCAAAAGCCATATCTATACACAGAGACAACTCTGGAAGAACAGCTACTGCTGAGTAACCGCTCTTTCCTTGTTATCACTCACAAAGAAATGGACTGGGAGAGAGTGGAGCAGGTTGCTACCACAAGACCCCATATTCATTCTGCTGAGCTAAGCCCCAGGTCAGTCATGATTGTAAGCCCAGCTCAGTTGTTTACAGTGCAACACAGCAGAACAACATTGTCAGTCTCAGAGACAGATCTTTATCTTAAGTGGCTCTGCCTAAAGGATGTGAGGCTGAGAGATTCCAAACCTGAGAGGTCTTGAACATAAGAACAGCCATACTTGGTCAGACCAAAGGTCCATCTAGCCCAGTATCCTGTTTTTTGACAGTGGCCAATGCCAGTTGCTTCAGAGAGAATGAACAGAACAGGTAATCATTAAATGATCCATCCCTTGTCGCCTATTCCCATCTTCTGGCAAACAGAGGCTAGGGACACCATCCCTGCCCATACTGGCTAATAGCCACTGATGAACCTACTCTCCATGAATTTACCTAGTTCTTTTTTAAACACAGTTATAGTGCTGGCCTTCACAACATCCTCTGGCAAGGAGTTCCACAGATTGTGCATTGTGTGAAGAAATACTTCCTTTTGTTTGTTTTAAACCTGCTTGGGCTTTCTTCTTTCAGTATTGTAATGAAGACTCAGACTTACCCAGCTTATCCAAGGAGATCCAGTTCTGATAGAACTGGAGGAGGAAAATACTAGACAACACCAACAGTTGTCACTGGAGATAGCTGAAAACTTAAGATCTTACATTGGGAAGACTGAGCAAGGTACTAAACTTAGTCTCGAATATACCTCACTATGAAAGATGTCTTTCATTCAGTCCTAAAGTTACCTACAATCCACACTAATTTAACGTCTCCTCAGACATAAAGAACCGGGACACTGAGGGTAGAGAAAGAGTCACTTTCACTAAAGGAACAGAGTTATTCACACTGAAGGAAGGACATGTGTATCGTTCACTTTGGGTCTTTGTCCACACTGCATTTGGGCCTTGGCAGGTTGTGGGGTATGATACTCTGGGCTAGCCTACACTATAATCACTACAGCGGCACAGCTGTACCGATGTAGCTGCACCGCTGTAACACTGCTAGTGTACATGCTTGATGGGAGAGAGCTCTCCTGTCAGCATAATTACTCCACTTCCCCAAGCGGTGGTAGCTATGTCAGCAGGAGAATGTCTCCCACTGACATAGCACTGTCCATACAGGCACTTAGGTCAGTGTAACTTACGTTGCTCAGGGGGTGGCATTTTCACATCCCTGGCGACTTAACTTATCCCAAAGTAAGCTCTAGTGTGTACAGAGGAAATGGACGTCTTCAGGAGCTGCTTCCAGTCCAAATTGCCATGTGACTCGAGTAACTATTGTACTTGCACCACTGCCAGAAGAATGAGAAATCATGCTGTTCAGAAGAAGCCTATTATTTATTAAAAACACAGAACAGAAGTCAATACTTTTGAAATTTGATCATGTAAGAGAACTGACTGGTCAAAATCCTTCTGAAAGCTAGAAGATGAATGGGGTTGTTCATGGTGACTCATCTGGAGCTATCATTTGTTTTTATATATTAGTTCTCGAGAAAAAAATTTCATATGGAGGAAAAAAGAGAGAGCAAAAGGGCAGAAACTGTGAGGATAGATCCTGCACTATTTCTTTAAAGTGTAACAGCAAGGAGGGGAGGCCGGGAAGAGGAAGTTTCCCGCAGAAGCTGTGCAGCAAAGTGGAGAGGGGGAAAGAGAGGCAGAATAGCTTTAGGAACAATACTGCTGTGATGTTGCACTCCATATGTTTATGGAAATATGCTTATGAGTGTGAACATAATGTAACTGGAATATGCTTCATGCAAAAGGTCTCTTGTAAGGTATCATTACTAAGCTTATTATCTACTGAGTGTGTTCATCTCATTTGTTTGCATGTGTTATTTCTATGTCTGGAGTTAGGAGAATAAGATATAAACTTGTATCACTGATGTAAACATGTTAAGTGGAAGCCACTAGAGGTGTTTCAGAATCAGTCACCTGTCAATGGCTCTGTTTACTTGCAAACCTTGGAAGTATGACCAGCCTTGGAAGAATGGAGACTAGGGGTCTCACAGGACATGTGACCATGTCACATGACACTGGAATCCATCTTAAACCTGGTGCTTTTCCATTTAGAAGGAGGGGTGAGAACCGAGAGAGAGATAAAGGATTCCCGCCTTTTGCCAAAGCTATAAAAGGGGGTGGAACAGAACAAAAAGGTGGCCAGTCATGAGAAATCCACTATTTACCACCTGATCTGGAACTAACAAGAACTGTACCAGGGGAAAGGATTGGGCCCAGACTAGGAAGAAGTCTAGTCTGTGAAAGAAGATTATTGGAACATCTCTACGTGTGAGATTTACCTGTATTCAGTTTCTCAATGTATTAGGCTTAGACTTGCATGTTTTCTTTTATTTTGCTTGGTAACTTACTTGTTCTGTCTGTTATTACTTGAAACCACTTGAATCCTACTTTTTATACTTAATAAAATCACTTTTGTTTATTAATTAACCCAGAGTAAGTGATTAATACCTGGGGGAGCAAACAGCTGTGCATATCTCTCTGTCAGTGTTATAGAGGGCAGACAATTTATGAGTTTACCCTGTATAAGATTTATACAGAGTAAAACAGATTTATTTGGGGTTTGGATCCCATTGGGAACTGGGTGTCTGGGTGCTGGAGACAGGAGAACTTGCTGAGCTATTTTCAGTTAAGTTTGCAGCTTTGGGGGCATGGTTTTGACCCTGGGTCTGTGTTGCAGCAGGCTAGCGTGTCTGGCTCAACAAGACAGGGTTCTGGAATCCCAAGCTGACAAAGAAAACGGGCTCAGATGTAGTTTCAGCACATCAGGTGACAGTCCCAAGGAGGTCTCTGTGACTGAACCCATCACAAGTGCTTTCTATAAAGTTTCTTGTCCAGTGGAGAAAGTGACTCATCCAAAGAATATCTGTCCATTGGAGACTGTACTGAGAGCACCCAGCTCATTTCAAATAGGCAGCCAAATACCATCTGACAGTAAGGACTTTTGTTTATTGTGACATATGCTAGAGTTGAACCTTCAACTTCTGTAAAAGATGCTGCATTTTATTACTAATTCTTCCCACAATGGCTCTGATTAACATTAGATTCTCCACCCTTATCACTGGGGAAGGACTCTAGGGAGGAAAACTTTTATGCCTGGCATACAAACAGCTGTGGACGGTGACTACAACGGCGTTTTCGTAGGCACCAACTCCATGGGCACTCAGAGGTTCAAGCACACACAGAAAAAAAATAAGGGGGTGCTCAGCACCCTCAGGGCTGGCCAGACCTGCTGCTCTGGTGGCCATGGGGCTGGCCGCCAATCAGCTTTTCAGTGGCTGGCTCTCAGCAGGTCTCCCTCATCAGCTGTTCAGTGGGGCTGCACCACCAATCAGTTGTTGAAGAGGGCCCTGCCACTCACTCGTCTCTGGCCCCTACCCCTCTCACAGACCTTAAAGGCAGGAGGCAGAAAGCAGGAAGTGGCGGGTAAGCGGGGAGAGGGTCTCAGGGGGAGGGGGTGGAGTGGTGCTGGGAAGAGGTGGAGTGGTGGCGAGGCCCTGGATGGAGTGGGGGCAGAACCTCAGGGGAGGGGGGAGCCGGTGTGGGACACCCACTGGCAAAATGAAAAAGTCAGCCTGTATGACTTCTTTAGTTCTTATGGGCACAATGCCTCTTGCTCTTGGTTACTTAACATTTTGCTCGGTGATCAAACAATGAGAAAGGCTTCATATAGAAACTGAAACTGGTGATTTTAACTTCTTTACCCTTGGTGCTTTAAAGGCAAAAATATAAAACTAATAAAAAAGAAGCCTTTTCTTTGCTAGTGCAATTTCAAATTTTTTAATATCATCAGCAAAAAATGGAACTACTTAGGAAGGAACTACTTGTAGAAACTAGAGAAAATACAAAGGCAACAAGAAAGATATGGGGGTTAGAAGATAAATGATATGAGGACAGTCTGAGGGAGTTGAATTTATGTAGTCTATTACAGAGAGGATGCAGGAGGGACATGATCACCATTTATAAATATCTTCAAGATAACCATAAAAATAAAGGAAGAGAATTCTTTGGTCTCAGAAGATGGTATGACAAGGAGCTATGGTCTTAACCTAGGGATGGAAAAGTTTAGGGTAGACATTAGGAAATAGATTTTTAACAATAAGAGTAATCAAGGGAAGTGGCTGAAACACTGTTTTTACAGCGATTCGAGAACAGGTAAGGTAAGCTGTTGGCATGAATGATGTACTGAATAGCCTAAAGATCCAGGGTGTTTCTTTAAAGTCGGAATTTTGTTCTAGTGTCCTTGGCCAAAATTTTCATTTTTCTCACAGTTCTTGGTTGTTGCCTTTCCATCCGTGGCTGCATTTCAGTGGTTCTATATTTCTAGTAGATATTTTATAATGTGCTTTGTGATCCTTTGTGATGCAAAGGGCCATGTATTAAAAGGCAGGGATCAGGATAGATATCCCCAGCTGAGTTTTCTTATCTTTCTGAATCTGGACACACAATCTGGACAGTCCCCTTCAACCTTCTTTTTGGGGTTGTTCCAACCCCAGCTTTAAGTATTCAAGAAATACAAAAAGAAAGAGGTAATTGTGGCCATCAATCTGCCTCCCCTCAGTGCTTCAGCCTTCCAGAACCCAGCCACTCTGCATACACTGAGGTTTACCCCAGCTTGGCATTTGATGGGGAGCTACCAGACTTTGTAGCACCTCTATGGTCAGAGGGCTTCACTCTCACAATGATAGAAATCACAGATGGAAAAGGCCTTAGATGGTCATCTCCTCTATTCCCTGATAATGCAAGATTATCCTTTGATATTCTCATAAACGTTCATCAGCGCATTTTACCACCATGCAAGTTTGGGCCTACGGTACGGAACGAAACTCTTCTCTTAAGCACACAACATCCCCGACATATACAATAGAGTTGTTACAAGGGGCCTACAACACTAGCACAACTTTTAAAGGGGAAGGATGCTTTTGCCTCAGGGCTTTCGTTTAAGACTCAATAGATAATGGTCACACTCCAGCCCTGCCACAAACTTTTTGTATAACCTTGGGCAAATCACTAAATCTCTGTGTTTCAATTCTACATCTATAATATGGAGATAATTTGCTTTCCCCCCATATTTTGTCTGTGTTAGGGCAGGGATCATCTCTTATTATATGTGTACATTGCCTAGTATTATATGGGGCCCTGATCTCAGCTCTAAGCATTACTGTAATACAAATAAATAATAATAAATATAGTAAACAACAACAGTAAAGGCCTGATTTTCAGAAACAACTTCTAATTTTACACTCACAAAAATACACAGATAGTTTTCCATCTGTTATTAACTGTGGGCACAGACGACAGCATTTCTGTGTCTAAAAACCTGATCTGTCAGCACAGGCAGTCAGCTGATTTATGCATGCTCTAAATTGTGTCCGTGATTAATTGCAAGTGCAAAATTGTGCCTGCAGTACTGGAGGCCAGCTTGAAACCCTTGCTCTGACTGATTATTAATTTATAATTCATTATTATTTTTAACAACTAAATAATTAAGAACATACCGCAAGCTGAAGTGCAATCATGCGGCACAGAGATCAGCACCAGACTGAACTGGTTGCTTGGCGGGTGGCTCTATAGTTCCTGCGCTCCTGCCGATGAAAAAAATGAAGCTGGTGAATTATACAGTAAAACAAAGAGCAGGGAGCAGGCTAATAGAAAATTGTGGATTGTTTTTGGTTAATGTTTGTGTAACTGACTTTGCTTGGGCCCAGGCCCTTCGGTGATAAAATCACAAGCCCTTAATAGGTCAGCTAAAGGGCTCCCTCAGCTGTTGCCTGTGGCAAACTCATTAACCTTATATGTGCACCAGCTGCTAGAGGGTAACAAAGTTCCACACTGCATTCATGTAGTTCACATTTGCCTTGGGTCTGTAGCTATGTGGGCTGGGATTTTCAGCTGCTCTTTTGAAGTCCTGGCCATAACTGTTATGATCATGTTTTTCAGGTATTGCACTTTTAACATGACTGTAAGTCTTCCATCTTCTGAGGAAGCTGTCATTTTGTTCTCAGAGATGCTGCAGCCTGCTACAGAGGAGAAACACTCTGTACTCTCTCTTTACTTTGGTTCTATCTTGTTTGTTATTTTCCAGAAGAGATATTAAAATATATTTTATTCAGGAACAAGAGTAGCAAAATGCAAAAAGAAATTATGGAGGATTTTTCCGTGAGGCATCAGGAGACTCAGCTAGCACTGGAATATTTTTTTAATCTGAGAGAGATTTTATTGATCCAAAGAGGGAGCCACAAAATGAATTGCTATTTTCCAGATCAGTTTGCAGTTTTATATGACTCAAATGAGGAATGGTCCATTGCGCCAAATATCTACAGTAGCTAAGCATCTGACCCATTACATTCCTCAGCAGTGACCTGAAATTTTTTAAAAAAAGAAAGTAATAATTAAGCCTCTGTGACAAAACAGTGGCGATATTGTGTTCAGTATTATGCAGAGCCAAATGATTACACCACATTCTGAAAGAAAAAGATGTGGTTACATTGCATTAGCCAGGAGACTTGTTGTCAAGGTGTTGCCAATGCTAAATTTATATAGATACTTACATAGTTTTATGAAGATCAATAGTTTGTGCTGGGGACTGCCAGAACTTTGTACACAACAGGAAAGATTTACCAAGCAGCTTGGGTAGGAATTTGTCTGTCTCCTGGCATATGGTATGTGCCAATGTGGAATTTCCTAACTGATCCATCAATTATCTGTACCTGTCAAGCAATTTAGTGAATAAGCTTGTTCCATGAAGGTGAATAACTAAAAGCATTTTCCCCCTTTAAAAAATCACATCTGTTATTATTTCACATTTGCAGTGTTGCTGTATCTGTGTTGGTCCCAGGATATCAGAGAACCAAGGTGGGTTGGGTAATATCTTTTATTGGACCAACTTCTGTTGATGAAAATGACAAGCTTTCGAGCTTACACAGAGCTCTTCTTCAGGTCTGGGAGAGCTATTCAGAGTGTCACAGCTGAATACAAGGTAGAACAGATTGTTTAGCATAAAGAGTTAACACATATTATAAGAGACCATTCAAGGTAAAGTGGTCAGTTAGCACTTTTGCAGTCATAGGGGAAAAGGGGTGGGGGATTAGTGGGTTACAGATTGTTGTAATAAGCCATAAATCCAGTGTCTTTATTGAATTCATGATTTTTAGTGTCTAGCAAAGTTATTAATTTAAGCTCCCAGGCTCATCTTTTGAAGGTGTTGTGCAGGTTTCCATTGAGGATGAGGACTGAGATGTCAGATAGATCACTTTGTGAAAAGTGTTTGCCCATGGGTGATATGGTGGTTTTGTCTTCTATAATTTTTCTAGATGAGTGCATTCAGGAGCATAGTGTTTCTCATTGTATACATAGTTATTGGGGCTTTAGTGCACTGGATGAGGTACACCACGTGGTGTGATAGGCATTTGTAGGACCTGCGGATCTTGAAAGATGTGTTATGCGGGGTGTTGATCATCACAGAAGTGGAGATATGTCTACAGGTTTTGCATATGTTGTTATGGCAGGGTCTGGTGCTGCTTTGAGCTGGTGTGTCCTGGTCTATGGAGAACTTGCTTCTGATTATGAACATGGGTCTTACACATGCCTGTTGCAACATGTGGTGTACCTCATCCAGTGCACTAAATGCCCCAGTAACAACTATGTGGGTAAAACAAGACAATCAACACACTCTCTAATGAACTCACACAGAAAAATGATAAAGAACAGAAATACGCTATCACCTATCACTCCCTATCTGACCTCTCTGTCCTTGTCTTCAAAGGAAACCTGCACAACACTTTCAAAAGATGAGCCTGGGAGCTTAAATTCATAACTTTGCTAGACTCTAAAAATCATGGACTGAACAGAGACACTGGATTTATTTTAATTAACCAGATTTATTTTAATAAACCAGATTGTTGGTTTATTACAACAATCTGTAACCCACGAATCCCCCTTTTCCCCCCTATGACAGAAGGTGTTAACTAGCCACTTCACCTTGAATGGTCTCTTATAATATGTGTTAACAACTTATATTAAACAGTCTGTTCTACCTTGAATTTAGCTGTGACGCTCCGAGTACCTTTCCCAGACCTGAAGAAGACCTCTGTGTAGCTCGAAAGCTTGTCTCTTTCACCATCAGAAGTTTGGTCCAATAAAAGATATCACCCCACCCTTCTTATTTCTCCATTATTTCACATGGTAATTTTTACACGAAGAGAAAATAATATGCTGAATCATGACAGTAAGCTGAACTGTTTGTGGCCCAATTTGTAATTTTTTTGTTATAAATAAGTGATGAAGGCTTCTTTCATTTATTTTTAATTCATCATACATCATAACAGTTGGTGCATTTGAATATAAAACTTCACTTTAATTTTCTAAGAGGCTTCCAGAGCTGACACAGACTATTTTAGGTGCAATTCTAAGCTTGTCAAGTCTCCCGCAGTTTAAATTTGATGGCAGTGTAGATAATTTCAGCCAGTGGGATGTTTTGTCTCACAATGAGCTATGCTGGGTTCCTGGTTGCTTTTAGTTTCCATACTTCCGCTAGGCTGATTCATTTCACAATCTCTGCATTTCCATTTTTACTCCCATGGTACTCATTCTTATTTTCTGACACTCCTAATCAAAGACCAGCTTCATGAAGGCTTAACAGTGTAAGAATTCCTTGGAGTTAAATTTAACTAAGATGCAAGCTTCTGCAGGGGGCTGAGGAGGGCGAGCGGGTTCAGCAAATTCATCTGGGGAGGTTTGATCTTCATCTTTTAAGTCATTTAACAAGCAGTTTTGACCTTCTGGTTGAGCAGTGCTTCAATAGGAATTCTACATTTTATCTTCTTTCCCTATCACACAGATTATAGATGAGTTTTATGTATATATATATTTTAATGTGAGTGCCTGTAACACATTTCACTGGTCTGAAAATGCTACATACTGGTAAGATGAAATCATTACACTGCTAGCTCTCTTGGGCTAGTTCCTCTGGTCTGATAGAGCTGTGCTTGATGCAGGCCCTGCCAGGGGAAGGCACAAATATGGCTAGAGATCCCCTTTACTCCCCTTGTGTGACACTGCACCCTATATTCTTTATAGTGATATTATTCCGATATAAGTATAGCATAGTTATGTTGCATTTTAATCAAGACAGGTCATGTAAGATGTCAATGGAAAAGTTATGATTTGCTGAATACGATTATCCTATTTGTTTGCATGTATAATTTTTGTATCTGAAGTTATGAATATTGACTATGTATATGTATTTCAAATGTACTGACACCTGGGTGACACCCACTAGGTAAAATGCTTTCAGGCCTATTGAGGGTAATGAGCCATTAGGGAAAACAATAGGTCTGAGGAGAAGCTTATCCATCACTTGGTAAGCCTTCCTGAAAACGTTCCAGACAACCTGTAAGTAATAGCTGCTATGACTCAGCAAGGTGTGCAAGGGCCTGTGACCAGGACACATGACTCTGGACTTCATCTTGGAATGTCTGTATTTTTCCACAAAATGGGGTTTGGAACAAAGGGTTCCAGCCATATGCTAAAGCTATATAAGGCAGGAAGTGACATCCTCTGTTCTTCACTCCCACACAAGAAGGCTCCTGGAAACACTTGAGGAACAAAGACTGAACTGGGGGAAGAGCTGGACCCAGGCTAAAGGGATTTCTAGCCTGTGTATGGAAACCTGAGAAACCAAGGCTTGTGCCTTGAGAATCTGCCAGACTGCTGGTATCATCAGTCAGCGTGAGAAACTGCTAATTCAATCCTATCTTTCTAGTATGTTAAGCTGAGTTTGCATTTTTGTTTATTTGCTAGGTAATCTACTTTGATCTGTTTGCTATCCCTTATAATCACTTAAAATCTATCCTTTATAGTTGTTAAACTTGTTTTTGCCTTATCTAAACCAGTGAGTTTGAATGTAAAGCATGGGAAATCGTAGCTCAAGGGGAAAAGAATGTTGCATATTCCTCTCCACACTGAAGTGGGGCGGGGAATGAACTCATAGACTCATAGACATTAAGGTCAGAAAGGACCATTATGATCATCTAGTCTGACCTCCTGCACAATGCAGGCCACAGAATCTCACCCACCCGCTCCTGCAATAAACCTCTCACCTATGTCTGAGCTACTGAAGTCTTCAAATCATGGTTTTAAGACGTCAAGATGCAGAGAATCCTCCCGCAAGTGACCCGTGCCCCATGCTACAGAGGAAGGCGAAAAAACCCCAGGGCCTCTTCCAATCTGCCCTGGAGGAAAATTCCTTCCCGACCCCAAATATGGCGATCAGCTGAACCCTGAGCATGTGGGCAAGATTCATCAGCCAGATACCCAGGAAAGAATTCTCTGTAGTAACTCAGATCCCACCCCATCTAACATCCCATCACAGGCCATTGGGCCTATTTACCATGAATAGTTAAAGATCAATTAATTGCCAAAATCATGTTATCCCATCATACCATCTCCTCCATAAATTTATCCAGTTTAATCTTGAAGCCAGATAGGTCTTTTGCCCCCACTGCTTCCCTTGGAAGGCTATTCCAGAACATGAGCAACATGTCTCGAAGAACAACAGTTACAGAAGGTTAGGAACTCCTTTTTTCCTTTGAGTGCTTGCTCATGTCCATTTCAGTGTTGGTGACTCCCAAGTAGTAATGCAGGTGGAGGGTTCGGAGTTTATTGGCATGCTGATTGTAACACAGCTCAGCCAACTCTATGAGCTTACACTGTGCAGCACAAGATGGTATAATTCTGGGGTTATACTCCAGAGGAGGTGCATATCTAGGAAGCTGTAGCCTTTCTACTGTTGGTTCATGCAGTAGCTGGTCAGAGAGCCTGCAGGTAGCTGCAGCTGGGTGTGACCCTACTTGTGTGAATGCTGGTGGAAGTGTAGGACCAAGAGTGGGGCTGCAGCTTGTCACAGGAGTACAGTGAGAGAGGAAGGGTTCAGTGGTACCCCGGTTCCAGGTGCCACCCTGGGGAGAACCCGTCACACCCTGATCAGGGCTACTGTAGCTTGGTCCAAGCTACAATGGCTACCTTACCCCTGGCTATGCTCCCTCTGCAATTAGCGGGTGGTATAGGTTCATTTTTATGTCTCCTGGGGAATTCTCCTATGCTCAGGTAGCCAACTAAGCTGGTTTTGAAGCTGCTTTGTACCATCATACCAGTGTAAAACAGTTACACTGGGGGCTTTAGGGGCCCTCTATATAACAGTAGTGAAGTGAAAAATAAAATACATGTGCAGGGGATTTTACTCCGAGGCCAGCATGTCAAGTGGGGAGACCATGACTCAACAGTCCTTCCACTCCCAAAGTCCTGGCAGAGGAGGGAGGTCAATTCACAATATGTGGGTGAGGAATAGATCCTACCTAGTACACCACTGGGATGGGATTGCCTGGCAGTCAGCAGGCCTAGTGGTGAATCTGCGGCCCATCAATTCCCAGTGCTCCATAGTTCTTCTGGATGGACAGAGGGGAAGGGGAAAGCTAGGAGGATCCAGGACCTCCCTCTCCACCAGGTTCCATGACCCAAGGGAAGAGATGTGGAGTCACGTCTGTTTAGATCACCAGACCTGCCTTCCGGGGGCCACTTCCTACCTCCATGCTCTTTCTTTGGTTTGGGGCATGGTCGCAGCCCCCTTCCACTCCCTCACAGCTAGGAGTTCTGAAACAGTCTCAGCAGCTCATTCAATCAATAAGCATTGCCCAGCTCTCTTGGTAGGGTCCAGTTATTTTCCCTCAGCACGGAGTGGAGGAGGGGAAAAGAACAGGGCCGAACCACACAACCTGATTCTTACCCACAGTCCAGATCCTCCTCCTGTGGTGGATCGCTTTGTCCCCAGAAGATGCAAACTGGCTTTCTCTTTTCAGACAGCATCTCCTTCACTCTCCCTCCCTCCTTAATTGTCAGAGTCCTCTTTTAGCAGATCCTCCATTGGAGAATGCTCTGCAGCTGCTGAGGTGTGGGGCCCTCTTCGCCCAGTACTGCTCTTTCCCTCTTTGTGGGGTCTCTAAGACCCATCACAGTGCATAAGCTCCATCAGATTCTGGATGAAGAGAGTGATTTCAAAGGAAGGTCAGTTCTGAAGTTAGTTGACATAATGTATATGTCAAGTTGGGTATGGTCCACTCCACCAACAGCAATAAATAAAATAGTAGCTAGGCAGGTAACAACCAGGGATTGGAAGATGGGGGTGGATCTGGGGATAGTGGGCACGATTCTCTCATTCATACCAGTATAAAGCAGGAGTAAATGCACAGAAGTCAATGTAACTATGCAGGTGTAAAAATAGCATAGGAGAAACATAGAATCATAGAAATATATGGCTAGAGGGGACCTTGAGAAGTTACAAAGTCCAGCCCCTTGAGCTGAGGAAGGATCAAGTAAACCTAGACTATCCCTGACAAGTGTTTGTCTAACGTGTTCTTAAAAATACCCAGTGGTGGGGATTCCACAACCTTCCTTGGAAGCCTGTTCCAATGTGTAACTATCCCTACAGTTAGAAAGTATTTCCTAATATCGAACCTAAATAACCTTTGCTACAGATTAAACCAAATACTTCTAGTTCTACCTTTAGTGGACACGGAGAACAATTGATCACCCTCCTCTTTATAATAGTGTCACATTTTGGGTTCAGCCCAGACCAGTGAGAGGTTGTGTCTCCACCTGGCCAGTAAGCCTGGGTACCTTATATGTTCTGCCACTGTGGCTCACAGCCTGGACACCAACAGCTGGCAGATAAACATGCAGTTCCCTGAGTGCCTATGTGCTGGGCAGCCCTGGTTCCTGTGGACTTCCCATCACTCTGTTGATTTATATGTAAATGGAGCTTCCATTGTTTTGAATCCACCATGCTTAATTTAAATAGGTGACTGATAGATAGCTGCCTTCCCTCCTGTCTCGGAGAAAACATTCTCTCTCTTTGTTTGGTCACAGGCTTTATAGCATAATATGACTGAGTATCCATAATTCCTCATACAGCATTAATACATGCATTTCACAATGATATTAATCATCAGTATGTCACCAGTTCATAAGAACGTAAGAATGGCCATACTGGCTCAGACCAATCGTCCATCTAGCCCAGTGTCCTGTCTTCCAACAGTGGCCAAAGCCAGTTGCTTCAGAGGGAATGAAAGACCAGGGCAATTTATCCATCCCCTGTTGTTCAGTCTCAGATTCTGGCAGTCAGAGATTATGGGATAGCCAGAGCATGGGGTTGCATTTCTGCCCATCCTGGCTAATAGCCATTGATGGATCTATCCTCCGTGAACTTATCTAATTCTTTTTTGAACCCTGTTGTACTTTTGGCCTTCACAATATCCCCTGGCAATGAGTCCCACAGGTTGACTGCACATTGCGTGAAGAACTACTTCCTTATGTTTGTTTTAAACCTGCTGACCATTAATTTCATTGGGTGACCCCTAGTTCTTGTGTTTTGTGAATGGGTAAATAATACTGTTATTTTGCACTTATCAACACTGAATTTCATGTGCCATTTTGTTGCCCAGTCACCCAGTTTTGGGAGATCCCTTTTTGTATCTCTTTGCAGTCAGTTGTTGACTTAACTAGCTTGAGTAATTTTGTATCTTCTGCAAACTTTGCCACCTCACTAAACTTCCCCACTTTTCCTGATCATTTATGAATATGTTGAACAGTACTGGTCCCATTACATATACTTGGGAGATCTCGCTATTTATCTGTCTCCATTCTGAAAACTGACCATTTATCCCTATCTTTTGTTTCCTATTTTTGAACCAGTTGCTGATCCATGAGAAGACCTTCCCTTTTATCCCATAAATGCCTGCTTTGCTTAAGAGCCTTTGGTGAGGGACCTTCTCAAAGGCTTTCTGAAAGTCCAAGTACACTGTATTCATTGGATCACCCATGTCCACATGCTTTTTGACCCCCTCAAAGAATTCGAATAGATTGGTGAGGCATGATTTTTCTTTACAAAAGCCGTGCTGACTCATCCCCAACATAATGGGTTCATCTAGGTATCTGATAATTCTGTTCTTTACTATAGTTTCAACTAATTTGCCTGGTACGAAAGTTAGGTTTACGAGCCTGTAATTGCCAAGGATCAACTCCGGAGACTTTTTTAAAGAATTGGTGTTACATTAGCTATCCTCCAGTCATCTGGTAGAGTCTGATTTAAGTGATAGGTTACACACCACAGTTAGTAGTTCAGCAATTTCATATTTGAGTTCCTTCAAAACTCTTGATTGAATACCATCAGGCCCTGGTGACTTATTACTGTTTAATTTATCAATTTATTCCTGTATTGACTCCTCAATCTGGAACAATTCTTCAGATTTATCATCTAAAAAGAATGGCACAGGTGTAGGAATCTCCCTCGCATCCTCTGCAGTGAAGACTGATGCAAAGAATTCATTTAGCTTCTCTGCAATGGGTTTGTCTTCCTTGAGTGTTCCTTTAGCATCTTGATTCTTCAGTGGTCCCACTGATTGTTCAGCAGGCTTCCTACTTTTGATGTACTTAAAAAAATTGCAGTTAGTTTTTGTGTCTTTTACTAATTGCTCTTCAATTTTTTTTGACCTGTCTAATTATATCTTTACACTTGACTTTCCAGAGTTTATGTTCCTATTTCCCTCAGTACTATTTGACTTCCAATTTTTTAAAAGATGTCTTTTTGTCTCTAAACACCTCTTTTACTCTGTTGTTTAGCCATGGTGGCTTTTTTTTTTTTTTTGGTCCTCTTACTGTTTTTTTTATTGGGGGTATAGATATAATTTGAACCTCTATTTTGGTGTTTTTAAAAAGTTTCCTTGCAGCTATTTCACTCTTGTGACTGTTCCTTTTAATTTCCATTTAACTAGTCTCCTCTTTTTTGTGCTGTTCCCCTTTTTGAAGTTAAATGCTACTGTGGTGGGTTTCTTGGGTCCCCTCCTCCACCTCCCAGATGTTAAATTTAATTACATTATGGTCACTATTACTGGGTAGTTGAGCTATATTTACCTCTTAGATCCTGTGTGCCACTTAGGACTAAATCAAGAATTGCCTCTCTTTATGGGTTCCAGGACTAGCTGCGCTAAGAAGCTGTCATAAATGGTGTCTAGAAATTTTATCTCTGCATCCCATCCTGAGGTGACATGATCCCAGTCAATATAGGGATAGTTGAAGATCCCCATTATTATTGGGTTTTCTGTTTTTGTAGCCTCTCTAATCTCCCTGAACATTTCACAATCACTGTCTCCATTTTGGTCAAGTGGTCAATAGTATATTCCTACTGCTATACTGTTATTGTTCAGGCATATCATTTCTAACCATAGAGATTCTTTGGTACTCTTTGATTCATTTAAGATTTTACTATATTTAACTCTATGCTTTCTTTTACACATAGTGCCATTCCCCCACCAACTTGACCTACTCTGTCATTCTTATATATTTGTACCCTGGTATTACCGTGTCTGATTATCATCATTCCACAAAGTTTCTATGTTGCCTATTATATCAATATCTTCATTTTAATACCAGACACTCAAGTTCACCCATCTTAGTAGTTAGACTTCTTGCATCTGTATACAGGCACTTATAAAATTTGTCAGTCTGCCTTCATGTGATGTAAGTGAATGGGATGCTTTTTCATTTCACTGTTTCTCTTCAGTTATCTGTGCTTTTTCAACTTATACTCTCTTCTTTTTACTAGGATATACGGTATGCCCTTCAATAAATCTTCCCCTAAGGGATGTCTCTGTCCCAACTGTGTGCTCCTCCACACTTGTTGGCTTTCCCCCTGCTCTTAGTTTAAAAAAATCCTCTATGACCTTTTTAATTTTACAGGCCAGCATTCTGTTTCCATTTTGGTTTAGGTGGAGCCCATCCTTCCTGTATAGGTGTCCACTTTCCCAAAATACTGCCCACTTCCTAATAAACCTAAATCCCTCCTCTAAACACCAACAGCTCATAAATGCATTGAGACCCTGCACTTCTACCTGTCTACTTGGTCCTGTGCATCAAACTGGAAGCATTTCAAAGAATGCTACCATGGAGACCCAAGACTGTAATCTCTTATCTAGCAGCCTAAATTTGCCTCCAAGACCTCTCTCCTACCTTTCCCTATGTCATTGGTACCTACATGTATCATGACCACTGGCTCCTCCTCAATACTGCACATAAGTGTATTTAGATATCTTGAGATGTCTGCAACCTTTGCACCCAGGAGGCAATTCACCATGCAGTTCTCCCGGTCATCACAAACCCAAATCTGTGTGTGTGTATATATATATATATACACATTCTCTACATCCTTTCTGTCTATCTACCTATATTTAGACAGAATGTAGAGAAACTGGAACACATCCAGAGATGAGCCACAAAGATGATCCAGTGGAATGAAAGCCATATGAGCAAAGAACTGCTGTGTTTAGTTTGGAAAAGAGGAGACTAAGGGATGATGTGATAGTGGTCTTCAAATTACTCCTTAGGGAATTCTGTGCCACTGTGCAAAGCAGAATGTGCACAGAAATTAATATTATATGCAGAATTTCCTCCCCCACAAAATGAGCTGTTGAACGCTAGGTGGTACTGGACCCCTCACAAATAGAAAGACACTTCCGGGGGGAGTGGGAGGGATCTGGAGGGTTCCCAGCACCTGCAGTACCCAGCACACCCTGAAAGAATGACATGGCATGCAGGAAACACTACACAAACCCAAGACCCAGCATCAGGCTGTTTCTCCCTCTGGATTCCTGGGCTCTGGGGCGGGGGGTAAGGGATGCAAGCATCTGGGATGGGGGGGTGCCCCACAGCTGGGCTCTGTGGGGTAGAGGGTGTGAGTGTCTGAGATGGAGGATGCTGCAGCTGGGCTCTGAAGGTTAGGGTGTGTGTGTAAGAGTCTGGGTTGTGGGGGGCCCACAGATGGGCTCTGGTGGGGAGTCGGTTTGGGTGTCTGGCTCCTGCTGCTGGGCTCTGGAGGGAAGGGGGCAGAGAAACGGGAACTGGGTTGTCACAGCCGTTTCCTTAACTCTCTACCCCTAGAGGAAAATGTTTATGTCTGAATTGTTATAGACATAGTTGCTGACAAGTATTTTGAAAAAAATTACCAAAATAATTGAAACTGGAGTGATTATACAGTGTTATTTTCACAAATAAAATACGCATATTTTTGCAGAATTTTAAAGTATCGTGCGCAGAATTTTAAAATACTGTGGGCAGAATTTTTAATTTTTTGGCACAGAATTCCCCCAGGAGTATCAAATATAGAAAGGCTGCCATAAAAAAGATGGAGAAAAATTGTTCTCTCTTGCCACAGAGGACAGGACAAGAGACAGTGAGTTCAAACTGTAGCACAGCAGATTTAGATTAAATCTCAGGAAAAACTTCCTAACTGTAAGGACAGTAGGACAATGGAACAAACTGCCTAGGGAAGTTGGGGAAGCTCCTTCACTGAAGGTTTTTCAAAAAGAGGCTATATAGCCATCTGTCTTGGATGGTTTAGACACAAATCCTGCATTTTGGCTGGGGGTTAGAGTAAATGACCCTTGTGGTCCCTTCTAACTCTATGGTTTTATGAATCTATGAATCTATGATTTCTAATAATTGAATCCCCCATTACTATTACCTGTCTCTTCTTAATAACAGAGTTCTCACCTGGAGAGATATCGTCAGTGTGAGAGGATACCATGACATCACCAGGAAGGAGGGTCTCAACTATGGGATCATTTCCCTCTGCTCCAGCTTGATGCTCTCCTTCCCCAAGACTTTTATCCTCCTCAACAGAACAAAGGCTGTCAGACAGGGGTGAGACTGCTCTACTGTGTCCCTGAAAGTCTCATCTATGTACCTCTCTGTTCCCCTTAGCTCCCCCAGTTCAGCCACTCTGGTCTCAAGAACCCATACTCAGTCTCTGAGGGCCATGAGCTGCTTGCACCAAATGAGCACATATGACACCTGCCCACAAGGCAGGGAATCATATATGCTGCAATCAGTGCAATAAACTGAATAGCCCCCAGTCTACTTTTGGACTTCTGCCTATATTATTTTTACTTTTGCAGGGGCATTTTTTATTTGTTCTTTGTGTGTGTGTTTTTTTTGTTGTTTTTTTAGAGAATGATTATGAAGTGTATCTGGCTTTCATTGTCCCTTTTTAAACTGCCTTGCAAAACTTCCCCATTGGCTGGTCCAGGTCACTAGTTCCTGTGGTTGCTTACAAGCTGAGTTTTAAACCCTTGTTCTCCCTGTCATCACATATACATTACATAACACATTTTAGGTACAGGTTAGGTACATGATGGCAGTGTATTAGGTATAGTGAGTGTGTCAGGAGTGACCAGATACTGACACAGAGTAGTGAACCACCAGTGGGCCACTGTGTCATAAACAGCCTTTAACAAATTTGAAAGCTTATCAGGTCCTCCCTCAGTCTTCTTTCCTCAAGACTAAACATCCCCACGTTTTTTTTTAACCTTTCCTCATAGATCAGGTTTTCTGAACCTTTTATCATTTTTGTTGCTCTCCCCAGACCCTGTTCAATTTGGCCACAAAAATGTGGCACCCAGAATTGGACACAGTCCTCCAGATGAGGCCCCACCAGTACCAAGAAGAGCAGGACAATTACTTCCTACGTGTTTGTCAGGGTTCCCTCCCCACTTTGAACACTAGGGTACAGATGTGGGGACCCGCATGAAAAACCCCCTCAGCTTATTTTTACCAGCTTAGGTTAAAAACTTTCCCAAGGCCCAAATTTTGCCTTGTCTTTGAACAGTGTGCTGCCACCACCAAGTGATTTAGATAAAGTACAGGGAAAGGACCACTTGGAGTTCCTATTTCCCTGAAATATCCCCCCAAGCCCTTACACCCCCTTTCCTGGGGAGGCTTGAGAATAAACAAGATGAGCACAAACCAGCCTTGGATTTTTAAGACCCAAAAAACCCAGTCAGAGTATTAAAAACCAGAACTTTATTAGAAGAACAAAAAAAGATAAGAGAACAACTCTGTAAGATCAGAATGGAAGGCAGTCAGATTCAAAACATAGAGAATCCCTCTAGGCAAAGCCGAAAGTTACAAAAAGACACAAAAACAAGAATACACATTTCCTCCAGCACAGCGAATTTCACAAGCCAAAACAAAGAAAACCTAATGTATTTTCTAGCTTGATTACTTACTAACTTTACAGGAGTTGGAGGGCTTGCATCCTTGATCTGTTCCTGTCACAGGTATCACACAGACAGACCAAAGCCTTTCCCCACCCTCCAGATTTGAAAGTATCTTGTCCTCTCATTGGTCATTTTGGGTCAGGTGCCAGCCAGATTACCTGAGCTTCTTAACTCTTTACAGGTAAAAGGACTTTGCCTCTGGTCAGGAGGGATTTTATAGCACTGTATACAGAAAGGTGGTTACCCATCCCTTTATATTTATGAGTGTTATACACAACATTCCTGATATTAGCCTTTTTCACAATTGCCTCACACTGTTGACTCATATTCATTTTGTGATCCACTATAGCTCCCTGATCCTTTTCAGCAGTACTCCCACCTAGCCAGTTATTTCACATTTTGTAGTTATGCATTGCATTTTTTCCTCCTAAGTGTAGTACTTTACACTTGTCTTTATGGAATTTCATCTTGTTGATTTCAGACCAGTTCTCCAATCTGACAAGGTCATTTTGAATTCTTTCCTTCCAAAGGGCTAGCAACCCCTCCCAGCTGGGTGTCATCCACAGATTTTATAAACATTCTCTCCACTCCATTATCCAAATCATTAATGAAAATATTAAATAGTATCAGACCCAAGACTGACCCCTGTGTGATCCCAATAGACATGTCCCCCCAAAAAACTGACAGCAGACTATTCATAACTACTTTTTGAGTTTGGTCGTTCAACCAGTTTTCTCCTACCTTATAGTAATTTCATCCAGACTATATTTCCCTAGTTTGCGATGAGAATGTCATGTGAGACTGTGTCAAAAGTCTTACTGAAATCAAGATACAGCACGTCTACAGCTTCCCCCTTATCCACTAGGCCAGTCAAAGAAGGAAATTAGGTGAGTTTGGCATAATTTATTCTTGACAGAACAGTCAGGCCCAGTGGCCATGCATGCTTGCAGCAGAGCAGAGCCAAGCCATTATTGGGAGGTCAAACCAGCAAAACATTTTTGCAAAACTTCACAGAAGAAGCAGTCATTTTGGGAGTTCAAAGAGATGGTTGTGCTAGGGAGGGCTTTGCAGTGCACACAGCAATCAATGGAATGGCACTGCTTTGAGGGTGTTGGTCTGTGGTTTCAGAGATGTATGCTTGGAAGTAGAAGTAAAATCACAGTCCAGGAGAAGCAGAGAACAGCTGGCACGGGGTTAGGACCTCTGCTGGGTCAAGTACAGCAGATTACATGGGAAGTCAATAAATGGAAGTGAAGTCCTATAAGTCCTGGAGTGCCTTGCTATGAGAATAGAGAAATGATCTGGAAGTTTGGAGATAGTGACCTTGTTTCGGAAGGTTCTTATCAAGGAAATGTTTAATTTAGTCAGACCCTGAATTGAGGGCTGGAGCATGTCGGAAATATTGTTCAGATGGATGGGGAATGATGATGAGACTATCAGATGTGAATTAGATGAAACACTGAGCTTCAGCCAGTAAACACTAAGGAATCCACTGTGGACTCAGAGCAAAAGCTGAAGAGGAGAAGTTGGTCTGACTGAAAGAAGGGCTTTTTGCTTATGAAGCAGAAGGTAGATTAAGAGCTCCAGCAGGACCAGGAGAAGCAGCATGTATTTCAGGAGAGGCTTTCAGGGATGTCAGTCACTGGAATTAACTGGGCTTGGACTTTTTGAGAGTCTTGCTATGTCCTAGTCTAAAGATACTAGGCAAACAGACATGGGACTTGACACTAAGTGGGCTAACGTGGGTAAATATGCCAGATAGGTATCCCTGAACTCTAAGCATTTCCTGGATCAGTGTGTGTCTGCCAGGAACTGCAACATGTTAAGCAATTCATGAGGAAAGTATGCTAACTCTGAATGGCACTGTTGCCTTGGCGATGAGGAGATTCATGCAACAATCGTTCTGTGCTAACTTCTGGGCATTAGGCAAAATGCGACATCTCCCAGTAGTTTGAGAACAAGCCATGTTGTACAATGAGAGCAAGCCTCTACCAGAAGAGAAGCTTTTCACATGGTTACACACAACAAGGAAATTTCTATCTACCCTGCAGTTATAGGGGAGTCAACATCCCATTGGCTCATTGTAGCAATGCTGCTGCTGTGTGTGTGTCAAGATGGCCAGGAGACAAATGCAATGAGCTGCCCTCTGCCCACTTGAGACTCTGGAACACCACTGTCAGAGCAAGCCGAGTGAAATGTACCACATGCGCTGGAACCTTGTGTAGCCTCCTGGAACCTTCAAATTTCACCTCTCTAACAGGAAGGGAGGGTCTTTTACAGGGCTGGCCTTACCATGAGGTGAACTGAGGTGGCTGCCTCAGGTGCCAGACTGGGGGGGGGCACCACTAGGACCCAGAGTTTCAAAGTTTTGGCCCAAGTGAGGGGGCATTGGGGTGTCATTTGAGCTCCCTGCCTCAGGTGCCAAAATGTTGTGGGCTAGCCCTGATCTTTTACATAGCAACTAAATATCAATGCAGAGAATTCACTCTGCAGGGTGAACTGGAGTGCTAAGAGGTGAGATCCTCATCCCCACTCCAGCTTGTTTACATTGGATAAGAAGGGCAGAATGGCACAAAGCGTCCTTAAAAGCCCTAGATGTAGTCAGTGGAGGATTCCCCAGGAGCAGGAACTGTATAAAATAGCCACGAGGCTGCCCGCCAAAGACCCTTTCACAAATCTTTGAGTAGAATCATAGAGTTGGAAGGGACCTCTGGAGGTCATCTAGTCCAACCCCCTGCCCAGAGCAGGACCAATCCCAACTAAATCATCCCAGCCAGGGCTTTGTCAAGCCTGACCTTAAAAACTTCTAAGGAAGGGGATTCCACCACCTCCCTAGTCAATGCATTCCAGTGTTTGACCACCCTCCTAGTGAAAAAGTTTTTCCTAATATCTAACCCAAATCTCTCCCACTGCAACTTGAGACCATTACTCCTTGTTCTGTCATCTGCTATCACTGAGAATAGTCTAGATCCATCCTCTTTGGATCCACCTTTCAGGTTAAAAGTTAAAAGCAGCTATCAAATCCCCCCTCATTCTTCTCTTCCGTAGGCTAAACAATCCCAGTTTCCTCAGCCTCTCCTCATAAGTCATGTGTTCCAGACTCCTAATCATTTTTGTTGCCCTTTGCTGGACTCTCTCCAATTTCTCCACATCCTTCTTGTAGTGTGGGGCCCAAAACTGGACACAGTACTCCAGATGAGGCCTCACTAATGTCAAATAGAGGGGAACGATCATGTCCCTCGATCTGCTGGCAATGCCCCTCCTTATACACCCCAAAATGCCATTGGCCTTCTTGGCAACAAGGGCACACTGTTGACTCAGATCCAGCTTCTCTTCCACTGTCACCCCTAGGTCCTTCTCTGCAGAACTGCTGCCTAGCCATTCGGTCCCTAGTCTGTAGCGGTGCATTGGATTCTTCCATCCTAAGTGCAGGACTCTGCACTTGTCCTTGTTGAACCTCATCAGATTTCTTTTGGCTCAATCCTCCAATTTGTCTAGGTCCCTCTGTATCCTATCCCTACCCTCCAGCATATCTACCACTCCTCCCAGTTTAGTGTCATCCGTGAACTTGCTGAGGGTGCAATCCACACCATCCTCCAGATCATTAATGAAGATATTGAACAAAACCGGCCCCAGAACCAACCCTTGGGGTACTCTGCTAGATATCGGCTGCCAACTAGACATGGAGCCATTGATCACTACCCCTTGAGCCCAACAATCTAGCCAACTTTCTACCCACCTTGTAGTGCATCCATCCATCCCATATTTCTTTAACTTGCTGACAAGAATACTGTGGGAGACCGTGTCAAAAGCTTTGCTAAAGTCAAGGAACAACACGTCCACTTCTTTCCCTTCATCCACAGAACCAGTTATCTCATCATAGAAGGCAATTAGATTAGTCAGGCATGACTAACAGAGGACAGAGCTGGGGGCAGGAGGGGTGTGTTAAGGGTGGGGTGCAGCATGTCACGCTGCAGAGATTCTTGGCAGAATTGTGGCTCATAGGGCATACCCGGAACATTGCCATAACTTAGACCATGCTTACACTACACACTTACATCAACTCAAGTTATGCTGGCATACAGCCACTGCAGTTAGTACATTGCTTGTGTGTACATACTTGGCTCCTTTTGTTGATGGTGTGCGTATTCACCAGGAGTGCTTGTATCAATGTAGAGTGAAGTGTACCTTGAGTAGGTATCCCAGTATGCAACTCACCATCATCCAGCACACTGTCTTTTGGGAAGATATGGCAATGCATGATGGAGCTGAAATGAGTCACACGGCTGATTGAGAGCATGGGGTCAGCTTCCCAGTTTGAAACTGTTGCCATCTCATAATGTGCACTGGATCCCATAATGATGGTGCCTTTTTTCAAAAACCTGCACAGCCCTCCTCGCTGTCCACCGCGTCTGACAGAAGCCTGGAGCCAGCCCAGCACCGCACTATTGTTCTGAATGTTGCAAGCACAAGACAGATGATCCTGCAGTATTTGCAGAGCCACAAAGAACAACCGAATCAGTGGGAAACATGATGCTTCCTTGGAGGACAGATTGGTTCTTGCTATGTCTCAAAGCAATGTAAGGTTGTTGGTGGTGGTCATGGAGCAGCTGTAGATTGTGCAGCACTGCTTCTGTGCCCAAGAAATGAGCACTGACTGGTGGGACTAGCATCATAATGCAGGTTTGGGATGACAAGCAGAGGTTCCAGAACTTTTGGATGCGCAATGTGAGATCACATTCCTAGATCTCACCTCACCCCTCCAGCACAGGAATACCACAATGAGAGCTACACTGACAGTGGAGAAGTGCGTGGCGATCGCACTGTGGAAACTTGCAACACCAGATTGCTCTTGGTCATCTGGGAATCAATTTAGAGTCAGGAAATCCACCATGGGGGCCATTGTGGTGCAAATGTGCAGGGCCATTACTTGCCTCCTGCTAGGCAGGACTGTGAGTCTTGACAATGTGCAAGACATAGCGGATGGATTTGCAGCAATGGGGTTCCCACACTACAGTGGAGTGATAGACGGCATGCATACCTCTATTTTGGCACCAGACCACCTCATTAGTGAGTACATTGACAAAAAGGGCAACTTTGCAATGGTTATGCAAGCATTGGTGGATCACTGGGGACATCAGTGTGGGCTAGCCAGGGAAAGTGCATGATGCTTGCATCTTTAAGAATACTGGACTGTTCAGATGGCTACAAGCAGGGACTTTCTTTCCGACTGGCACATTACCATTGGTGATGTTGAAATGCCAGTAGTGATCCTGAGGGATCCAGCCTTACTCCTTGGTCTGTTTGCTCATGAAACCGTACACCAGCCACCTCAATAGCACCAAGGAGAGATTCAACTGCTGGCACAGCTGGTGCAGAATGGCAATTGTATGTGCTTTTGGTTGTTCGAAGGGTCACTGGCATAGTTGACTCACAAGATTGGATCTCAGTGAGAAAAGTATCCATATGGTTATAGCTGCCTGCTGCGTCGTACATAATATCTGTGAAGCAAAGGGGAAAAGTTTCTGACAGGGTGGAGGTGGAGTAACTGTCTGCTGAATTTGAACAGCCAGATACAAGGGTTATTAGAAGAGCTCAACACAGAGCTATCTGGCACAGGCAGGCTTTGAAAGACTCTTTTAACAGGATGCTGGAGTAGTATGTCTTGTTGTAGTGTGCTTTATCTGTCTGTGCTCTTTTGTGGTCTGGTAGGAATCCTTTGGTGATTGCCTGTACATGTAGAGAATACAACACTATCAATGCATCAATTAATTTTGTTTGTAAATGATCCTATGAGTTGTTTGACATTGTGCAGTTACAGGCAAGGTTACTTTCAGCATTGCTGAGCACTTGGTAGCATATGTTTTGAACTAATAAAGATGAATTATGTTCCAAATAATAGAATTTTATTCTGTAACAACATCAGTGCAAAAAAAACCTGTGCCATTTTAAAACTAATCCATTAAAAATTTAGTAAGACTGAATAAATTAAGAGAGTAGAATTTATTAAGAGGAAAGACCATTAATGTCCATTTCTGCTACACCTACACTAACCATGGCTTTCACAGGTCTGTGTATGTGAAGCTCTGATAGTCTTTAATGTCCCCCAGGGTGGAGTATTAGGCGTAGCGCAGCTACATGGCATCAGAGGTTGAACATTGATGGGGGTAGACGGATGTCCTAAAATGGAGCTCTCAATGGGCTATGGAGAGAGGTGAGCCTGGAATTGTTGAAGCTGCAGGTCCACCAGAGTCTGCTGCATCTGTGTCTGCTGCCTGAGAAGCCCCATTGTGTCCTGGTGCATCTCCCTCTCCTTTTCCTGCTGGGACTCCAGGGCCTTTCTCCAAACTGTTTGCAATATTCATTCAGCAGGCTCTGTGTTCACACTCTGATGCAGAACCGATGCAGTCCTCTTATTTCTCCTCCTGATCTGGCTCAGGCGTTCAATGGGAGTGGTGGGGGAGATCCTGAAGGCTGCAGTCGCAGCAGCTGAAGATAAAACATACAGAGGTACCATTGTCAGTGTATTTACTGAAGAAAGCAAAATTTAAGATGCTGATCTCATTCCCCTGGCTCCCCAAAAGTTTTAGAAACTATATTCTCACTTCTGCATGGGATAAGGTGACCAGATGTCCTGATTTTATAGGGACAGTCCCGATATTTGGGGTTTTTTTATATATAGGCTCCCTATTACCTCTCACCCACGTCCCGATTTTTCACACTTGCTATCTGGTCACACTAGCGTGGGATTGCTTGTGCATGGCACCAGTCACCAGGATGGTGAGTGCGACTTGCTGGGAAAATGAGGAGGGAATTACTTGATTGCATGATTCTAGTAATATAGGGAAATATCACTGAATACTGGCACAGTTTTACACAGGCGGTGGTGATTTCAGCTGATAGCTCACTCCCGAGGGTAACAAAGGCAGAGAGAAAGCACAGATGCAGCTGGTGTCACAAAGCCGTCTGAGTCCATATGCTGCTAGCCTGTGTGCTGCAATGGTGTCTGCTGAAGTTATCCCTGAGCAGTGTGGGAAAGTGTCCTACCACGGATGAAGAAATAAAGCAGCCCCCTCCAGAAACCTTCGGCATAGAATTGCAGAGTACCTCCATGAAAGTTTCATCAAAATCTCTCAGGAGGACTCAAGAGATATCTCTGTGTACATAAACAAACTGCTCTGCATGTCCTTCCCTGCCTAACTCTAGAGGGGAATGAAAAGCA
Source organism: Lepidochelys olivacea (assembly GCF_965140295.1). Lineage (NCBI taxonomy): Eukaryota > Metazoa > Chordata > Testudines > Cheloniidae > Lepidochelys > Lepidochelys olivacea. The sequence goes on from NC_140412.1 coordinate 17,383,323, forward strand.
TATGGCAGCTCTACCTTCCTTGGTTGTACTGCTCACTACCTGGTCTCGTACAATTAAATTAACGAAAAGTCAAAAGATGGTGAGATTTACCCAAGGTTCTTTCCCCTGCATTGGGCTCTTCCATGCTCAACTCACAGGACAGGCTGGGCTGTGGTGGAGTCAAAAACAGGTCCTGGCTCATTGCATAGCTGGATCCCCCAGTCACCTGTCCCCCATTCACCTTCTCCTCCTTTTCCTCATCCACTCTCTCCTCCTCTTCGCTGTTCACGGCAGGGGTCTGCGTCTTGGGCTTCTTGGAGGTATCCACAGTGCTGTGGGCTTTATAAAAGTGGCAGGTCTGTTGCTTGGCACCAAATTGCTTGTTGGCCTCCCTAGCCTTCTGGTATGCCTGCCAAAGCTCCTTGGCTTTCACGCGGCACTGCTGCTGGTCCCTGGCTCACCCCTTCTCATGTATGCCCTGAGCAATCTGCTCATTGATGCAGACGTTTCCATGGCTGGATCGGAGCTGTGCCTGCACATTCTCTTCTCCCTGCAGGCCCAAAAGATCGAATATCTCCTGGCTTCTCCTGGCAGGAGCAAGTCTGGAGCATGTAGCCAACATGGTCAGCTGGACAGTTGCACTAAACATTGGAGAGCTGCTAGGTGTGCTCACCAAGCTAGGCGTGCTCACCAAGCTAGGCAATCAGGAAAAGGAATTTAAAACATTTGCAGGGTTTTAAAAGGGAGGGAGGGCTTTCAAGCCCCCTGGGCAGTGGAATTCACAATGGTGACCACACTGGGCTTTGTGGGACAGTTAGGTTCAACCTAACTAACGCAGTGTTTACACTGGCACTGCATTGACCTGAGGCTCTGCGCCTCTTGGGGAAGTGGTGTTACTATGTCGCCATCATGGGGCATTTACCCTGTGGGAGACCAATTTGAGTATAGTCACAAGCACTACTAGGTTGACATAAGCTTCCTTGTGTCGACTTAACTGAATAGTGTAGACTAGGCCTTAGACAGGCTCCCAGACCCCTAAATTGCTCAGGATGGGGGCACAAAGTTGGCTTAAAGACACCATATCACCTCCCCTTCTAGACTGTGATTATGTTGCACGGCTCCTAGAAGTAGAATTGGTCTGGAATATTTTGATTAAACAGTTTTGGTCAAAAAATGCTTAGTTATCAAAATGGAAATGTACCAGTCTGTACTACATTTTCTCAGGTCCAGAATGGAATTTTTGGGCAGAGAGCTCACATTCTAGAATAGCCTCTAGCTAAAGCATTTACCTGGGATACGAGAGGCTTGTGTTCAGGTTCTACCTTCAGATCAGGGGCTTAAACCTAGGCCGCCTATATCCAAGGCAAGTGTCTTAACCCCACTGGGCTATATACTCACTAGTTCTAGCTCTATTTAATTATTTATATAAAGAGTGGAACAGCTCCAACAGGCAAGACTGAGAAAAGAGGACAGATGGATGCTATAGCCCTGTGCTTAGGGGCCTGACCTAGGAGGTAGAGCAGCTGTGTTGAAGTCTCTGCTCTGCTCCTGTCCCAGAGGAGTGCACCGGGCTATTGGCCAGTCTTGTATGTTTCTGAAAGGTTTCATTCTGACGCAGAACAGAAACAAATTCCAAAACCTTCATTTTTTTGGTGAAACTGAATTCTTGTTTTCCAGCCAGTCCTGTGGACCAGGGTCTCACTCCAGAACCAGAGGCACAACTTAAAGCTTGAATGACCTGAGTGTCCCTGGGAATCCCAAGCCACCAGCCATCCTTGCAGAGCAAGTGCAGCATATTTCTGTTAGCATATGGTAAAGTCATCTGCACATAGCGACCCATCATGCCCAGAAAGACAGATAAAGATGCAAATCCCTGGGGCTAGCTGAGCTACACCAAGCACAGAAGCAGTGGGGAGGTGGCTGTAATCCTCCTTTCTGTTCCCCTCATTCTGTGGCTTTAGCCTAAGGGCTACTGTAAATTATGCCATTAGAAACAACCCCCTAGGGCCACGTCCCTTCCTGTCCTGGATATGCTCCCCCAGATGATCATAATCCTCCCAAAACAATGACTATTACTGATCAAAAAGGTTATGAGAATTATGGTGCCCTTCCCATGTTATACCAGTGGGACTGGCCAATACCCCTGCCCCGGGCTGAGCCTGAAGAAGCATGTAGACCTTGGAGAGTGGGCTAGGGTTTAGCTCCAGTGACAGCCACTTCCTGTAAGCATTGTAGCTCTATAGAAAAGTCAGCCGTACTTACTGGAGTACCAGGGATGACTCACAAAGTTGTTTCAACATTATGATTCATGGAGCCATTTCAATGCCATGACTCACTTATGGTTCCCTGTTGCTCAGAAGCATGTAATCAGCAGATGCCTGAACATCATCTTAGGAAACTGAAAAAGAGCCTAATTTGACAGGACCTCTGAATGTAAACCCAAAGCCTTTGCTGAAGAGTTTCATATGGCTCACCATGGGCTTATATTGGCTGAATAAGAAATACTGAAGATTGGATGGATAGATAGACCTTGCCAATTTGCACAGATGAATAATCCTTCAGCACCCAAGCAGTCCTATTAATTATTATTATTTGGATTACAGTCATGCTTAAAGGCCACAGTGGAGATCTGGACCCCATAGTGTTAAGCACTGTACAAACACAAAGAGACAGTTCCTGCACTGAAGCACTGTTGCTTACTATGTGTTGGTAAAGTGTCTAGCACAGTGGGGTCCAGATCTAAGCTGTGGTCTTTTTGCACTAAGGGACAGATTTCCAAAGGTAGTTAGGTGCCCAAAGATGCAGATAGGCGCTAGTGGGACTTCCAAAAACATTTAAGGAGGTTAGGCACCTAGCTCCCATCGATTGAATAGGGATTTAGGTTCCTAACCTGCTTAGGCTTTTTGGAAAATCCCATTAGGCACCTAAATCCCTTAGGAAATCTGGTCCTATATCTAAACAGACAAGCTAGACAGTGGTGGGAAGGGAAGCAACGTGGGAATCCAATGACTTCCTCTGGGTCAGTAGCAGAACTGAGACTAGAGATAGTACCCAGACCTTCCGACCGTTCAGCCTGCACCTGCCACGCTACAGCAAGCTATGGATGGCGCCTATGGATAAGGTTCTGAAAGATGGCTTACACAGGCTTGCCTTTAGAAGTCTCAGCAGTAGGCTGATTCTATCTATCCATCCCTCTGAGCATTTATGCCATGCTTGTCACTGTAGGCGGATTCCATCAACTGCTTACATCACGTCTGAATTTGGCATGTAATGCCTAGAGTCATCCAATCAGAGGCAGATTAAGGGTTTGTGGGGCCCTGGGCCAGAGCACGTTGGGGGCCCCTCCCCACCCCTTCTGCCTGCAGTTCCCCGCCTCTGGCGCTCCTGCCAGGGAAATGGGGCCAGGGCGTGAGGGCTTGTCCCACCCCACTCCCCTGCCCGGTGCTCCTGCCCAGGAGTGAGGTTTGGGTATGAGGGCTTGCCCTGCCTGCCCAGTGCTCCTGCCAGGGAGTGGGTTTGGGACGCAGGGGCTTCCCGCACTCCCCGGCAGGAGCGCAGAGCAGGCAGAGCAGGGCAAGCCCCCATGCCTTGACCCCACTCCCCAATAGGAGCACCGGGTAGGCAGAGCAGATTGGAGTAGAGGGGGCCCATTTTACCAGGGCTCCCAATTGGCTGGGGTCCCTGGGCATAGGCCCTGCTGGTCCAGTGGCTAATGTGCCACTGCATCCAATGCACTAGAAAATTCTTAGCCATGGACCTATCCTTTCCTACATTAACTGGTCTGATACTTACAGGGATCCACTCATTTTCTTATACAGAGAAAATCTAGAAACATCTTCACAGTGTCCCAATAACATCGATTAAATATTTTCTAGTTGATTGTAAGCAACAAAACAAGCAAAGAAAAACCCCTTTCCAGGTACCAATAGCAACAACAAGGGCCAGGTTAAATCTGTATAGGACTCCTTTTCTAAAATAAATAAACCAATGGCTCAGTCCTCCACCCAGAAAATACTCTGGCAAATTACCTTGTTACTTTTGCAGGTGGTTCTTCCCAACCCACAGACATTCAGAGTCCTTGTGAGCATGGAACCACAAGTAACTTTTCATTTGAGGAACATGGAAAACAAACAAGAGATAGTGAAACAATATTACACACACACAAGAAAATGGAGAACTTGGCCAACCCCACATGTCCAAGTAGTAATTGTCTGATTTATGGAGGTCCAGCCCTCCTAACACGCCACTCACGGGTCCTGTTAGGTGTGGTGATAGTCAAGAGGTGCCTTCCTGGGTTAGCCTGCTCCAGTTCAGAGAGGTCTGCTCCACCAGGCCCCACTCCAACATGCAGTGACCTGTTCCAATTCTGCGATATCAGCACAGTTTCCACTGAAGTCAGCTCAGCACTGCCACTGTCTGTTGGGTCACTGCTCAGCCCGCTGTGTACCGCCATTGGTCCTAGTGGACCTTGCTGGAAAGCCAGCTCTGTCTGACTCCCAGGCTAGATTCACTCCCCTCAGGAAGCAGAATCTCCACACAGGAAACCCACAGAAAAGTGAACACTTGGGTATAATCCCTGCTCTCTGGGATATGGCTTCTATTCTCTCAGACAGAATCCTTTTTCTAATGAACCTGAGCTTTTTTATATCAAGCTAGAGTTCACTGAACATGCTGCCAGCATGACCCACTCATTGCTGCACATATCCTACACAATTCCAATGCTCTTCCATGGGTATAGTTATGGGGGAAGCTAATGATCCAATCAATCGGTGATGAATCCTGGTCACATGAGGCACGTTGCACATACTGTGGAAAATTGACGGTATGATTATGATGGGTCCCGCGCTTCCTCTTCTTGGGGGGGTTCAGGGCACAGTTTCCTGCCCCTGAGCTAAGGTATTTACTGTCCCACTAGTAACCCAGGGAAGGGTAATGGAGAGGGAGGGACCCAGGCCCACCCTCTACTCCGGGTCCCAGGCCAGGGGCCCTAAGGATAGTGGTAAACCACTTGAACTAGTGCTTCCTTTCCCTGGGCTATTTCCCTCTCCTGCTCTTCAGCTTGTGGGACTTCCTGCCCTCTCTCTCTCTCTCTCTGCACAAGCCGGGTGTTTCTTTACCTAGGGTCTTGGTCTCCTAGCCAGCCACGGCACTTCTCCAAACTCTCCTCTACTTCAACTCCTCCAAACTGCACTCTGCTCCAACTCCTTCCCCTGGCTGATTGAGGCAGGGGGTTTTTATCAGGTGACTAGCTTCAGGTGCTCTAATTGGCTTCAGGTGCTTTTAATCTATAGAAACCTTTCTTCCCTCTACAGGGAATAAGGCTTCTCCTCATCCTGGGATTTACATATCTCTCCTCTATCACTCTCCTGCTGCCTTCTGGCCATGCTGTATCACAATACACTAAGAAGAAATACAATAATAATACATTATTATAATTAAAATGTATTAGTATTTATGCAATCAAAACATAAACAGATTCCAAAGCAACTCAATAGGTTAGAATTATGGGTAAGCAAGATTAAAATCAGGTAAATGAAGCTGTCCAGAAATGACTTTTTCCCTTCTCCCATATAGAGGCAGCAGAGAGTTCCAACCGTCTAATTCTTCTGGCCCTGGGGCTCCCACACTGTTCCTTGCTCTGATTGGCCCCCTATTATAGGCCATTAGCAGGCTTTGAACTCTGCACATTCATCACTACAATCCAGACTTCTACAGCTTTAGTTAAAGGATTAAGTGCTTAAACTGGGAGCAAGTTGCAGGAAATGTTCAGTCACAGAGATGGAAAATAATACACACTGAACTGTGAATTACTCAGCCAGCAACTGGTTTCCTTGAACCAAAGCTGTTATGTATTATTATTATTATTATTATGTATTTGTCCTGTTGTAGCACCCAGAGGCCCCAATCAGGCAATGAATGCCAATATACAGTGGGCAAAACCACTGCTGGATTATCAGAGAATCAAATGTTATCATAAAAAATTCAAATAGAAACAAATCATATGGCACTAACTGTGTCCCACTGAGCCAATGGAATTATACCATGGATGAATTTGTCTCACGTTTTCCATAAAAAAACCCAGCGTAACCCAAGGGAATCTGATGGGGCGGGGGGGGGGGGGCTAGAGATGGCGATTTCTTACATCTAGTTAACGGCTTGCAATGAACTGCCTATGAGTATGTGATGTTGCCCTCTACTGGTCAACCCCCAGAGTGCATAAGTGACTTACTACAGCTATAGGAGTTCTGAAGCTCAAGTGACAGAAGCCTGCGTTTTGGAGCTAAGGACCACTATTCTAGACTGACTCCCTATGTGTGGGAACATGATGTAAATAGTAAATATTTATCTTGCCAGCAGCATGTGGGACTGTAACAGCTGCGCTGGTGTGCTGGACTGTCCGACCATAACGATCACATGGATTTCATCAGATGCATAGCATTCGTTTCTGTGGGAATGTAGGCCTCTTAACTGCGTGTGTTTGGACTGAATTCTGACTCAAACTCATGTATCTGTTTGGTTGCTTCCATATGTTAGGACTGCTGGACAATAAATGGGATGACTGTGCTTCACTGCTGGGGAATCAGAAATCTGAACATAGCATATGCTCCGAATTTTCCTATGGGTCAGAGATAGTCATGGTCAGTCAAGTCGAGAGAAATAAAGAAGTTATTCTGATGCCATTTTGAGGAAGAGCTTCAGAGGAGACGGGCTGCTGCACGGAAGATCCGTACAAGGGAACCGCAAATAAAGGATTAGCTGATTCATCTCTCTGGAGAGAACTGAGTACTGCAGCAGCAGCAGCCTCATTTCGGACAGAAGTTCAGCTTGGCTGCCAGCCAGACCCAGGAGGGATGTGGAAGAAAATTTAAAGGAAATAAAACAATTCAGGTAGGATCGGGGTTGAGTGGGAATGGACTGGCTGGTTGGGAAGGGGAGACAAGAAGTCAACGGCTATGAGCTGTTACCTGTTGCCAAGTGCTGCATTTTGTGATAAGCTGAGTACCCTGCTTTTTAAAGACATATACATATATTGGTGTGAGAGGTTCACAAACCCACGAAGAAATCATGTCTTCAAAGGAAATAGTGTACTTGATAATAGAGTTCCAAAGCATATTTTCATTGCATCATCAGGTGGGAACATGAAGTCAACGCCACAGACAAACAGCCCGTGCCACAGCTACAATGGGATGGTGGGTCATGAGGGTCCCACCGTCACCATGGGTCAGTCCAACTGTCTCGTCTGATCCTTTTATCAACAGTTTGTGGAAGCACTGCAGCAGAGTAGTTAATGCAGTGAGTCACATCAGGTGGCAGGGTTTTTGTCCTCCTTGTAAGCAAGCCGCACTGAAAATACATGAGACACTAGCAGGTGCAAAGAAATGAGTTTGTTTTCACTCAGAAAAAACACTTCTCTGAGTTTTAAGTCTCAGAACAAGCCAGAAATTGGGACAGTTGCAAATGGAGAGCTCCTGTCTGGTCCTTCAGACAGATTTGACAGGAGAGGCACTCAGCTCTCAGCAGCAGTGTACAGTGTCATATGTCACTGACTTTGTTCAGGGAAAGTATAGAGTGTTATGTTTTAGAACTCAGTGAGTGGCGTGTTCCCTTTATTTTCACTTCACTCAGGTCCAACCAATGAAGCACTAGGCAGAAGGCAGGCCGATGTACAGGGCAACACATGTTTCTGTTTTTCTAAAGAATATTTTTTCACATTTGTGAAACAGCACAGACTGGAATTTGCCCTTATGTGGCTTCTTTCCCATGCCCCGGACACAAGGAGGAGGCTGGTGCAGAAATGATAACAGAATCAAGAAGAGCGAATTGCCTGCCATGTGCACTTAAACCACCCCTTAAGGGGCAGACCCTGGCCCCAGTCTCATTGTGGTAGCCAGTTCCAAGAGTATAATAATTATTATCTCCTTTGGGTCGTTCCCTGTGTTAACCGGGTGATAATCCTAAGGAATTTGCTCATTCGATTTATTAAAAAAAAAAAAAAAGCCAGGAGAAGTCATAATAGCTCTAGCCAATGAGTATGATTGATGTCAGGTGCTAGAACACAGGAGGGGCCCAGGGCAGGACCTGACAAACACAGATAATGTATGCAGATAAAAATGAAGCAAACTGTCATGTGTAAAGCAGAATTTGGAAATCATGCCTGGGGTGCTGCGTGAGGCAAAGAAATTCTGTATGCGTGTGTCTGGATCTAACGGAGACAGATGCAATAGAACATACTGGGGCTGCCTCTGAATCTCACTAATGCTGGGGTAAGTTCACTTGACCAAATTATGCCGTTGTAAATACAGAGTAATTCCATTGACTTCCATGGAGCTAGTACAGGTTACAATTGGGGTATCCAAGAACAGAATTTGTCCCAGTAACATCATCAATACTAAGGATTTCTCTCTCTCTAGGCCCTGATTAAGTAAAGTGCTTAAGCATGTGCTAAGCTTTATGCACATGTATAAGTCCCCTTGAAGTAAATGAGATTTAGTCATGTGCTTAAGCATTAAGCGCATGCTTAAGTCCTTTGCTGAAAAGAGATTCTTTGCTGAATTCAGGGCATACTTAGTAAAGCCCTGTGGGATCCTTTGAAAAGTGCTATACAAATAGAGGCCATTATCACTATTCTTGTGGTCTGGTTTGCATTCTTGCTCATATGAGAGAAGCCATAGGAGGCAAAGAAGAAGGTGGAGGTATTAACATGAAAAGAAAGCGGATGCAGTAGTAGTAAATTCATTGATTATAAGGCCAGAAGGGACCATTGTGATCATCTAGTCAGACCATCTGTAGAACACAGGGCTTAGAACTTCCCTGAATTAATTCCTGTTTGAACTAGAACAGATCTTTTAGAAAAATGTGCAAACTTGATTAAAAATGTTCCAATGATGGAGAATCCGCAATGACCTTTGGTAAACTGCTCCAATGGTTAATTACCCTCACTGCTAAAAATGTGTGTCTTATTTCCTATCTCAATTTGTCTCACTTCAACTTCCAGCCATTGGGTCGGCTCCTTTCTCTGCTAGGTTGAATAGCCCTCTGTAGAGGAGTTGTGTAGCAGATGGTCAGAACAGACTAGCCTATTCCTCTATGTTTGGAGTCACTTGTAAACGATGTGGTGGTATTCGCTGTGGCCTCCCTGATGCATCGTTTGTGGCTTTCAGCCTATCTTTGTGGAAGTAGAGGTCTCAAGCCATCACAGGAAAGTTTCAGTGATGACATTTCCCTCCCACCCCCACAGGATTGTTTGAACCCTGCAAGAGTTTCCCTTTTCAGATGTTGTGATCTACTTCCCTCTTTCTTAACTTTTCTTTCTCAAATTCCACTGGGAGGAGTAAAAATAAATACATAAATAAAAATCTACTGACAGGTGTTTCTTTTCCCTCAGATGATCTCATTATACTGGTAATGAGCCAGTTTTCCCCAATGAAAGGAAGACTGCGGTTATCTTGCTGCAGTGACGGTATGTTCCAGGGGTTTTTAATGTGTCCGTGGTGTAATGGTGTGTCCCCTAAAGGCTAGGATACAGCTGAAAGCTCTCCAGGGCTGAGAGACAAGCTGTACACAAGCCGTTGCAAAGTATGAGACTGAAGAGACAAGTGAGAGGCTGTTACGAAGTGTGAGTCCTGAAGCTTTGCTGATGAAATAACCCTGCTTGATTTTGATGGCTTGACACCAAGGTGATGGGCCTGACACACATGTATTTTCTTTCAAGCAAATTATTAACTCCTGGCTCAGATTTCACACAGTTGCACATATACAACAGTAATCAGAGCCAGATAGACAGATAGATTGATTGGAGGAACAAACAGGGCAGTGGATTGAAAGCCCAATCAGGCAGCTAACCAGAACCTGGATAACCTATTTAAACAGCTACCTGGTAACTGAGGGGCACAGAGGCCTCTGAGGAGGTAAGATTCCACATTGTGTTGCGACATGACATCATCCTCATTAATAATTATTAAGTATTTACATTGCAGTAGTACCTAGGGCCCTGAGCCTTAGGATCCATTGTGCCAGGTTCTGTTCAAACACACAAGGCCCGCATAATTTTGCATCTTGACTATTGTGTCATCCTCTTTTTTGGCCTTGACAAATGCAACCTTGCCCTGCTCAAATCCATTAAAAATGCTGCTGCAAAGATAATTTTCCCTGTCCCAACTCATCATTTTCACATCATCCCTCTCTTTGTATCCATCCATTATCCATTGTATAAACCATAAACTACTTCTATTCACTTTCAATACCCTTCATAGCTTATTCTCACCTCCCAGCCTATCCATCACATCTCATTTACTTTCAAACATAGAACAAAAGAATGGCTATACTGGGTCACACCAATGGTCCATCTAACCCAGTATCCTGTCTTCCAACAGTGGCCAATGCGAGGCGCTTCAGAGGGTATGAACAGAAGAGGGCAATCATCAAATAATCCATCCCCTGTTATCCACTCCCAGCTTCTGAGAGAGGCTATGGACATCCAGAGCATGGGGTTGCATCCCTGACCATCTTGTCTAATAGCCATCAATGGACCTATCCTCCATTAACTTATCTAGTTCTTTTTTTAACTCTGTTATGGTTTTGGTCTTCACAATATCCCCTGGCAATGAGTTCCACAGGTTGACTGTGCATTATGTGAAGAAGTACTTCCTTTTGTTTGTTTTAACCTGCTGCCTATTAGTTTCACTGATTGACCCCTTTTTCTTGTGTTATGTGAAAGAGTAAACAACACTTCCGTATTTACTTTTTCCACACCCATCAAGATTTTATAGATCTCTATCAAATCCCCTCTTGGTCATCTCTTTTCCAAGCTGAAAGTCCCAGTCTTTTTAATTTCTCCTCAAACGGACACTTTTCCATATTTCTAATAATTTTTATTGCCCTTCTCTGTACCTTTTCCAATTCCGATATGTCTTTTGGAGATGGGGTAACCAGAACTGCATTCAGTATTTAAGGTGTGTATGTACCATGGATTTATATAGTGACATTATGATACCTTCTGTCTTGTTATCTACACTTTCCCAATGGTTCCTAACATTCTAACATTTTTTGATTGCTGCTGCACATTGAGCAGATGTTTTCAGAGAACTATCCTTTATGACTCCAAGATCTGCTTTTTGAGTGGTTAAAGCTAATTTAGACTCTATCATTCTGTAGGTATAGCTGGGATTATGTTTTCCAATGTGCATTACCTTACATTTATCAACATTGAATTTCATCTGCCATTTGTTGCCCAGTCTTCCAGTTTTGTGAGATCCTTTTGTAATTCTTTGCAGTCTGCTTTGGACTTATCTACCTTGAGTAATTTTGTATCATCTGCAAACTTTGCCATCTCACTGTTTATCCTGTTTCCAGATAATTTATGAATATGTTGAACAGCACTGGACCCTGTACAGATCCCTAGGGGACACTTCTATTTACCTCTCTCCATTCTGAAAACTGACCATTTATTCCTACTGTTTGTTTTCTGCCTTTTAACCAGTTACTGATCCATGAGAAAACCTCCTCATTTATCCCATGACTGCTTAGTTTGCTTAATAGTTTTTGGTGAAGGATCTTTTAAAAGGCTTTCTGAAAGTCCAAGTACACTATATCCACTCAATCACCCTGGTGTACATGTTTTTGACCCCCTCAAAGAATTCTAGTAGATTGGTGAGGCATGATTTTCCTTTACAAAAACCATGTTGACTCTTCCCCAACAAACCATGTTAATCTATGTGTCTGATAATTCTGTTCTTTCTGTAGTTTCAACCAATTTGTCTGGTACTGAAGTTAGGTTTACTGGCCTGTAATTGCCAGGGTCATCTCTGGGAGTCTTTTTAAAAAATAGTATTTTTTTTATATCATTAGCTATGCTCCAGTCATCTGGTACAGACGCTGATTTAAATGATAGGTTAGATACTACAGATGATAGTTCTGCAATTCCATCTGGTCCTGGTGATTTATTACTGTTTATTGATTTTTTCCCAAACCTCCTCTATTGTCATTATGTCAAGTCCTGCCTCTGCTCTGCCCATGATACCAGCCTGCACTGCTCACTTAAATTTTCAAAATAAGTAACTTTCTTAGTAAGTGCTTTCTCCTGTGCTACCCCTTACACATGGGAGCAGGTCTCTGTAAACATATGCCAAGTCACCTCATTGTGCTCTATCAGATCCTTCTTTAAAACTAAAAGAAAAGGAGTACTTGTGGCACCTTAGAGACTAACCAATTTATTTGAGCATAAGCTTTCGTGAGCTACAGCTCACTTCATCTGATGCATAAAAGTGGAAAATGCAATGAGGATGTTTTTATACACACAGACCATGAAAAAATGGGTGTTTGTCACTTCAAAAGGTTTTCTCCCCCTACCCCACTCTCCTGCTGGTAATAGCTTATGTAAAGTGATCACTCTCCTTACAATGTGTGTAATAATCAAGGTGGGCCATTTCCAGCACAAATCCAGGTTTTCTCTTCCCCCACCCCACTCTCCTGCTGGTAATAGCTTATCTAAAGTGATCACTCTCCTTACAATGACAGGTTTCAGAGTAACAGCCGTGTTAGTCTGTATTCACAAAAAGAAAAGGAGGACTTGTGGCACCTTAGAGACTAACCAATTTATTTGAGCATAAGCTTTCGTGAGCTATAGCTCACTTCATCGGATGCATACTGTGGAAAGTGTAGAAGATCTTTTTATATACACACAAAGCATGAAAAAATACCTCCTCCCACCCCACTCTCCTGCTGGTAACATCTTATCTAAAGTGATCACTCTCCTTAGAATGGGGGGGGGGGTGAGAAAACCTGGATTTGTGCTGGAAATGGCCCAACTTGATTATCATACACATTGTAAGGAGAGTGATCACTTTAGATAAGCTATTACCAGTAGGAGAGTGGGGTGGGAGGAGGTATTTTTTCATGCTTTGTGTGTATATAAAAAGATCTTCTATGCTTTCCACAGTATGCATCCGATGAAATGAGCTGTAGCTCATGAAAGCTTATGCTCAAATAAATTGGTTAGTCTCTAAGGTGCCACAAGTACTCATTTTCTTTCTCCTTACAATGTGTATGATAATCAAGGTGGGCCATTTCCAGCACAAATCCAGGGTTTAACAAGAATGTCTGAGGAACTGGGGGGGGGTGGGGGGAGGAGGAGGAAAAAACAAGGGGAAATAGGTTACCTTGCATAATGACTTAGCCACTCCCAGTCTCTATTCAAGCCTAAGTTAACTGTATCCAATTTGCAAATGAATTCCAATTCAGCAGTCTCTCGCTGGAAGCAGTGCGAGCTGTCATTTCTGGAGAGCTTCATTTACCTGATTTTAATCTTCAATAGGAGTCAGGTGCATAGGTGCATTTGAAAATCCCCCAGGAACTTATTTACATCTTTAGGCACCTAAATAACTTTACAAAGCTGATCTTCATATAATACAGAGATGAGGGCTGTACAAGAACCCACATAGGACTGAATATGAATTATAATGTATTATGCACTGAGTACAGTGTGCTCACTGCAGTGCAAGCATAGGTCCCCATGCTTCAAATACTGCTGGCTGTAGTGCTACCAGAGTGAGTAGCCAGAGGTACTGTCCATGGTAGCCTGGTAGTACATCTGGGAGTGTTTCTAGGCTTAGGCCCCGAGGGGGAAACAGGGCCTTTCTCTTGCCCCCGTTGAAATGAAAGGCAAAACTCTGATTGACTCTGGTGGGAGCAGGACTGGGTTTGCAGTCCCTGCTCCACAGAGTTTACAGTCTAATGCAGAAGCAGCAAAACCTTCAGATACTAATAGTACAGTTTGGGATGGTGCAGGAGTGAACTGACCAGGACTCAACTGACCTAAACAGAAGCACAAACAAAACTCCATGACTATAAGGAAGATAGTGCATTCAAATCAACCTGATGTAATTTTGGCCCTGATTTTGTAGCTGGACCTGAGCCAACGGACCCTTACATCCACATGGAGCTCAGTGGATTCAAAAGTCTATCCACACAGATCCTTTCACACCATCACGGCTTTCATGAGTACTTACAGTACTGAGAAAAACATCAGTGATTCAATGGAACGATTCCATGTGTGAAATAATCTCCTACCATTTGGCTTCCCATCAGGCAAGTTATGTAATTTATTACAACGACAAGTAATTGTCCAAATATTTATTTAAAGGGCAATTTAAATTATTTGATTTATATTCATGAGTAATTAAGCAGTTATGCTGCATGCTCCACATATATTTCTTCTTGCCACTGCAGTTAATCTAAATTGCAGTGCAGATCCAAAATATATATCTTCCTTATCCCCTCTCTCTCCAACAAGCCCCCAGTCTCCAAGGAATAACAATTATCCAGTAGGTGACAGTGAATAGATAATTGGGACAGTGCAGTCTTACAGGTCCTTACGGCATTTTGTTATCTTGCTGAAACAGGCGATGCAATGTGTTCCTAACTAGAGGATGTGAAGCCAGCTTGTCAGCAGCAGATAAATATGCAGCAATGTCTACTTTTTGTGATGTTGATTAATGATGTCTGTCTGTCAAAAAGTATTTGCATTGGCTGGTTTGGATGTTCCCGTCCATAAAGGGCTAGTGTGTAACATTGACTCTTGTCCTTGGGAGCAATTCAATTACTCGGCCACTGGGCCTGTTTGGTAAGCAATACGTTTCTGTTTACATACATAATAGACAGAACTGCAAGGAGCCTTTCTTCAGAACAGTTCTGTCTTGGAGGAAATCAGATGAGTGATGTCTAAAAGGGTCTCCCCACACTCAAGTCAGCACATGAAATGAGTCTTTGGCGAAAAATGACACTTGATCCGTTAAGCCTGTTACCCTGCCCTCCGAATAAAATAACACCTGCAGTTTCAGAAGAAGTGAATCCCCTCCCAGCCAATTGTGCAGATGCCTTCCTGACCCCTACTGTGATCAGTGCACACCCTGATGCATATGGTTGTTTTTATCTCACTATGAAGAACACCAGATTCTGATGCTTACACAGTCCTTGCTTTTAGCTACCACCATTAGGGTACCACCACTCTGGGACAGTGGCATGAAAATAGGGGATGTCAACAGTGTGCCTAACGTAATTTGGCTACTTGCCTGTATGTGCACTGTAAGGTAGCGAGTCCTGCCTATTATCTACATCCTCTGCTCCACAGCTGGGTTAGAAACCTTGAGTCTGGATTGTAAAAACACACAGTGCACATTGTAGGTGAATAGCGTCTACAGTGAATTCTTATGGCCTGATCCAAAAGCCGCATGTGGGTTTTGGATTAGGCTTGTAAAGTGCAGTTATGCTCTGGGATGGGATTGAGTAAAAATGGCATTGTGGGATTCTCGTTTTTTTCTGTCTCAGTGACTCTAGATAAAACGGGCCTAGTGTGCAGGGGGAGAGAAAAAAGAAAGGTGGTTCTTCTAATTAACAGTTCTGTGAACTTACTCTGGATCTGAGAGTCAAGCTGTAGTCTTTCTGGCTCATACGTCATCACCAGTGATATAACTCTGGCACTGGTAATTCACTTGAGTCAATAACATTTTTTTACTTATGATTAAAAGCCTTAGAAAGGGGCTGGTCTGGCAGAAGCCAGTAACAGATTCATAGCTTTTAAGGGTAGAATGGACCACTATGATCATCCAGTCTGATCTCTTACATAACCCGGCCCTGACCATTTCACCACAGGTTCCTGCAGTGGAGGGAGTTATCCTTTCGCAGAGGAGGAAGGATTCTGCACTGCCATGCAGGAAAGCTGTGTCTGATCTCTCGCTGCTTTGTCTGGCCGCAAAGCTGAGGTGGCATCCTACACCCATGGGTGGACGGAGAGGACCTTACATCAATCTACTGTAAATTAGTATTACCAGGTGATCTACGGGATGGTTCTGATGGGCTCTGAATGTGAGAACTGTTCATTCTTCCTCACCTGGGCTGGTGGCCATGATATGGGGAAAGTGGCAAAGAGGAGGCAAATAGGAGAAAGGTGTTAGAGGGGTAGCCATGTTAGTCTGTATCAGCAAAAACAGTGAAGAGTCCTTGTGTCACCTTAGAGACTAACCAATTTATTTGGGCATAAGAGAGAGAAAATGGGAGAAAATACACCTGGGGGAAGTTTTCATGAAGACTGTGTTCATTTTTCCCCTAAAAGATCTGAATTTTTTCAGCCAGTGCTATTTACACCTCTCATGGGTGGTGGGTATAGAAGGCAGGGAAGGCTGAACCTTCTCACCAAGCCTTGTGTGGCCTTGCCCATGCTCCTCCCACAGGCCCCTTCCTGTTTCCCAGTGCTGTGCTGTGGGGGGCTCTTCCCGTCATCACCCCAAGCTGGGGCTAATGGGGGCTGACCTGCGCTCCAGGGCTGGAAGAGGGGGACTGTGCCATCCACCCAGCACGCAGAGGGGGGTGCACAAAGACCGCCCGGCGCACCAGGGCTGGGGTGGGGGGAGGGCTGTGCTGCCCTCACGCCCACCCACCTGCCCGGCACACCACACCACCTGTGCAGCATGCTGGAGAGAGGCGAGTGGGTGGCTGGCAGCCGCATGGGGAGAGGGGGGCTATGGGCTTTGGCAGGCAGGGCGTGGCCTTGGGTAGAAGGTGGGCTGGGCCAGGGGTTAGCCTTCCCGAGCCTGGGATTCACCCACCACCCATGACATCTCTGGTTTGGAGACATTCTCTGCTTTGAGAATTCTGCCTCCAGGTAGAGGGAAAGAGAATAGACCAGAAACAGAACATTTTTCACACTATTACAACCTCAGATTTTGTTTCAGTGGATCCTTGAGCCACAAAGGTGGCTTCTCTGTCTCCACAGGATGCTAATTCTTGAAATTTCAGAAGTCTTCCCCTTCCTTGTAATTCAACTAACCAACTGTGCCATGCTGTATGTGTAGAGATATTCCTACCTGACCCCTACTGTGATCAGCACATACCTTGAAGCATTTGATCTGATTACTTTTATCTCACTATGCATAACACCACCTGTTGTCAGTGATCATGAAAAGTGTCTCCTATGGTTTCCTTATTGCGTATACTAGATAACAAGGCATGATTATTTCAGAGGGTTATAGGTTCACAGATTGGTTTTGGAAAGAATAGTAAATAACACGGAATATTCCAATCTGCTCTAGGTGGACTTGAACTTTCTCAGTAGAACTGTGCTAATAGATATCAAAAGCAGTTCAGTGCAGATGAATGCAGAATAATGACTCCTGGAGCACAGAATTAGGAAGAGGAATATTTTTCAAATGGTAAAATGATGGAGCAGATGTGCCAGGAAGGAGATTTGCAAATCATCACAGACAAATCCCTTGAGGCGCGCAGCTGCTGTGAGGTCGGTGTCTAGAATGCTAGGCTACATTTCTAAAATGGTAATGTGTTACTAAGAAGAAATTATATCTCCTTGATGTAATGTACATGGCAAATGTTATACCTCATTCTGAGCAATATGCTATATTTTACTGGCCATCCTAAGTTCTCTCTCACAGGAGACTGTTACTGTTTTAATGGAACTGGATTAAGTACCGAAAAAAGTGAGTGATGGTAGTTCTGGAAAAGTACTGTTCACTACACAGCCAGAAAGCACAAAAAATGTTTGCTCCCCTATTGCAACAAGGAAACAAGAAGTAAATTAAAAGGGGGTGGGGGAAAGGAGAGACTGGAGATGGCCCTGTAGCTATCACACAGGGATAAGAGTCACCTATCCTTGGGTGACTTTGGCAAGTCACTTAACCCCTCTGCCTCAATTTTCTTGGGTGACATCCTCACCTTCCCGCTGACCCCTTCACAAGTAAAAGGGTTGGAGTGATGCAAATGGGCTCTAATGTCTCTGTATCAAGCCAGGGAAGGGAGAGGGAAAGAATCCCCTGGGACAGGAACTGAAGAAGACAATGAGAAGGCTGGCTTCTCAGTATCCGTCTGCAAGAGCTGGCATGAGGTGCATGCTGGAAGGTAGAAGGGGGTGGGTCAAGAGTAGGAGCTTAGTACTCAGCACTGCAGGCCACAGGTCAGCCAGTAACTTAGACAGGCCCCCTGTGTTTCCTCTAATTTTTCCCATCCATGTGCGGAATGAATTTTGTTATGTGCACCAATATGGAGGTGATGTGTGACATAGCACCTTCATACTGATGCACATAACAAAATTCAGGTGGTGGGGATGGGGCCGAGGGGTTTTTTGGGTGGGGGCTCAGGGCTGGGGCAGAGGGTTGGGTTCAGGGGGTGAGGGCACTGGCTAGGGGTGTGGACTCTGGGGTGGGGCTGGGGATGAGAGGTTTGGGGTGCAGGAGGGTGCTTCGGGGCTACTGTGGGGAGAGAGGACTTCCCACAGTACAGGAGCTCTGCAGCTCAGGCTACAGTATAGGTGCCCCTCCCCCAACCCCAGCAGGTCCGCGCTGGATCTGGCCATGGCTGGGTGTGTGCTGCTCTGGCCGTGCCCCCCCAGCCGCACCTGGGGCCCCGCCTGGGCCAGATCCGGCTGTGGCTGGGTCCGGGCTGCAGGGCGCCCCTCCCCCGACCATGGCAGGTCCCCGGGTGGGTTCCCTAAGTGCCTGTACGGCACTAAATAGGCTGCTGCACAGCCACACGGCTGCACAGCTTACAGGAAACTTAGGCCCAGGTTTGTTTAAGGTATGCTGGAGTCTATGGAGCAGCCCAGGGTTGGGAAGTGCAAAGGTGGCTTAAAGCCACCTGAGCCCCTGCTCCCCCTGGACTGTGAGTTGTGCACTGTATCTCTTAGAATTGCAGCACAGAATCTCCCCTCTTGCCTGTTAAATGGGACTAATGGAATCATAGAAAGGTTGAGCTAGAAGGAACCTCAAAAAGTCATCAAGTTTAATTTACTTGTGCTTACACAGGACCAAGTGAACCTTGACCATACCTGACAGGTGTTTGTACTTTAAAACCTCCAATGATGGGGATTCCATAATCTCCGTTGGAAGCCTTTTCCAGAATGTAACTACCCTTATAGTTAAAAAGGTTTTCCTAATATCTAACCTACATCTTTGCTGTAGATTAAGCCCATTACTTCTGGTCCTACTTTCAGTGGACATGGAGAACAATTGATTCCAGTCTTCTTGATAGCAGCCCTTCACATTATTTGAAGACGGATATCAGGTCACCTCTCGGTTTTCTTTTCTCAAGACTAAACATATCCAATTTTTTTAACCTTTTCTTATATATCAGGTTTTCTAAACTTTTTATTATATCTGTTTCTCGCTTTGGGACTCTCTTCAATTTGGCCACATCTTTCCTACAGTGTGGTGCCCACAGTTTGGCATAATCCTCCAGCTGAGGCCCCACCAGTACTGAGTAGAGTGAGACAGTTACCTCCCATGTCTTACATTCAAGACTCCTGTTAATAGCCCCCCCGAATTATATTAGCCCTTTTTGCAATTGCATCACATTGTTGACCCATATTCAATTTTTGATCCACTACAACACCCAGATCCTTTTCAGCAGTACTCCCACCTAGACAGCTATTCCCTATTTCATAGTTGTGCACTGCATTTTTCCGTCCTAAGTGAAATACTTTGCACGTGTCTTTATTGAATTCCATCTTGTTGATTTCAGACCAATTCATAAAGTTCATTTTGAATTGTAATCCTGTCCTCCCAAGTGCTTGCAACCCCTCCCACCTTGGTGTCATCCACAAATTTTATAAGCACACTCTCCACTCCATTGTCCAGGTTATTAATGAAAATATTGAATAGTATTTGACCCAAGACTGACCCCTGCAGGAGCCCCCTAGATACATTCTCTCAGTCTGATGGCAAACTATTGATAACTACTCGTTGAGTACTGTCTTTCAACCAGTTGTTCACAAACCTCATAGTAATTTAATCTCGATGAAATTTCCCTTGTTTGCTTATGAGAATGTCATGTGGGACCGTGTCGAAAGTTTTTCTATAATCAAGATATATCATGTCTACTACTTCCCCCCCATCTTCTACACCAGTAAACCTGTCAAAAAAGGAAGTTAAATTGGTTTATCACTATTTGTTCTTCACAAATCCATCCTTTTAACCATATTATCCTCTAGGTGCTTACAAACTGATTGTTTAATAATTTGTTCCATAATCTTTCCAGGTCTCAAAATTAGAGTGACTGTTCCGTAATCGTTTCTTACTTCTCATGGCTGCTTTGAGGTGTAATTAATTGTTCATTCATGCGAAGTGTTATAACAACCTAACTCAGGGAAAGCACCTTTTTATTAAGTCTGATTGTCATGGAATTTAGGATACCTGTAGAGCACAAGACTTCCACTCTGCCCTCAGAGAACTGTTAATTAGTCTAAGCAGCCAGAAAGTCTAGGAAAATAAGGTAATGGAGAAGGTTAAACAGATTAGCTGGGAACCCCAAAGGTTTATTTAGGTTTTGTGTTTAGCACCTATGAACTGTATTGTTAAGAAAAAGACTCTACAAACCTTTTGAAATTTATATTTTACTTTTCCATAGCTAAAGGAACACCCAGAGGTTATATTATTATTCTCAACTAAGACTAAGAGGTCCCCGTATCACTGACACACTGAATTTGCATAGATGTGAATGTTTTAAGAGGAACAAATCAATTAGAGCCAAAGTAATGTGTTGTCCTGGGGGTGGGATTTGGCATCAGTGAAGAAGACTGAACCTGGGGTCTCTGGAGCTAAAAGTAGGAGTCCTCTACTACTTCAGCTGAAAGACTCAGCTCTTTGCCAAACGATGTAGTGGACTCAAATCTCTATCAATCCAACCACTGGACAGAGACATGTTGAGGAAGCGTGGATTCTACCAGGAAGTGAATGCTGCAAATCATTAATTATACTGTCTGGCAAACATTTTCTTGAGAACAACAGAGAACAGGCCAGGATGAATTGTGACTACTACGACTAAACGCTATAGCTCCACATTTTCCCTCTGTTGAACCCAATAGGAGGTTTTTCCCTAGTACGGTTCAGGATTCTTTCCTGGATGTTATAGATGCTTTTGGTGGGTGAAGCAAGGGGATTAATTTGACTCATGTTTTCAGTTGGGTTTTTTTTTGTTTTGTTCCTTTGTTAAGGTTTTGTGAGACTGCATTGTATTGCTCACTGCAAATTCACCTTGACACTTCAGAGCAGACTTTCCTGAAACTGCCACTGAATCTTAAAATGTTGTTGTTCCAAAATTATATGTTCTAAAAATAGAGGAAAAGCTTAAAAGGAATTAAACTGATTTAGACAAGCTTAATTAATCATTGTGGTTTTACAAAGAAAGTACCTCACTGTTCTGTGGGAGAAGCAGCTCAGATATAGATTCATGCCCATAGAGGATTTGTCCAGAGGTGTCAACATACTGAGCAAGAAAGACCGTCACTCCTTCCAGCCTTCTGCTTTTCTGAAGATGCTTATAGCAGGAGATTTCAACATATGCCATGTGACCACTGTCCACCTTGCCTTCAGTGTTAGAGGCTTACCCAAATTCCATTGTAGTCAATGGAAAAACGCTCACTGAGTTCAGGGGCCTCAGGATCAAGCCCTTAGAGAGCTCAACATGATCCTTATCCAGCAAGGGACTTAAGCATATGCTTAACTTTAAGCACATGAGTGTCCCCTTGAAGTCACTGGGTGCTATTCAAGTATTTGAAGTTAAGCACATGTATAAGTTTTGCAGGATTAGGATTAAATGAATTATTAGGATTAATAAAGAGTGATAGTGTTGGACAATGTACATGAAGAAACAACTGGAACGTTCTGACAACTCAACAGCTGACCTGCCTGCTTGCCTCACTGTTGTTCAGAAGGTGCTGTTAGGCCAACAGACTACAGCAGAGAGTGCTGTACAACCAAGCAGCTTGTCAGCCATATTGTCAGTTTTGATCTCTGGAGATTTTTGGGTGAGTGGTGAGGCAGTGAATGCCTACTTCACTCCCCTCTCAGACTCCACTTCTCTCGCTGCCCCTAAGTTACAACCGAATTTGCTCCAATCCCTCAGACAGAGACAAACACCTACAAGATCTTTATCCAGCATTCTTAAAAAGTACAATACCCACCTGGGGAAGTGAGGAAACAGATTGACAGAGCAAGATGGGTAGCCAGAAATCACCTACTACAGGACAGGCCCAACAAGGAAAATAACAGACCACCACTGGTCATCACGTACATCCCCCAGCTAAAACCTCTCCAGCACATTATCAACGATTTACAACCTATCCTGGAAAATGATCCCTCACTCTCACAGACTTTGGGAGGCAGACCAGTCCTCGCTTACAAACAGCCCCTCAACCTGAAGCAAATACTCACCAGCAACTACACACCACACCACAGAAACACTAATCCAGGAACCAATCCCTGTAGCAAACCTCGTTGCCTACTCTGTCCCCATATCTAGTCTAGCAACATCATCAGCGGACCCAACCACATCAGCCACACCATCAGAGGCTCATTCACCTGCACGTCTACTAATATGATATATGCCATCATGTGCCAGCAATGCCTCTCTGCCATGTACATTGGCCAAACTGGAGAGTCCCTACGTAAAAGAATAAATGGACACAAATCGGACATCAGGAATTTGTAACATACAAAAGCCAGTGGGAGAACACTTCAATCTTCCTGGACATTCTATAACAGATTTAAAAGTAGCTATACTTGAATAAAAAAACTTCAGAAACAGACTTCAATGAGAAACAGCAGAACTAAAACTAACTAAACTAAACAGCAGAACTAAAATTTGCAAATTTAATACCATTAATTTGGGCTTGAATAGGGACTGGGAGTGGCTGGCTCATTACAAAAGCAGCTTTGCCTCTCCTTGAATTGACACCTCCTCATCTATTATTGTGAGTGGACTACATCCACCCTAATCAAGTTGGCCCTGTCACGAAAGCTTATGTCCAAATAAATCTGTTAGTCTTTAAGGTGCCACCGGACTCCTTGTTATTCTTTAGTCTATCACTATAAGGCATGTTTTCCAATCCTTTAATCACTCGTGTCTCTTCTGTGAGCCCTCTCCAATTTATCAGAATACTTTTTGAATTGTTGACACCGGAAGTGGACACAATATTCCATTAGCAGTTTCACTAGTGCCAAAACAGAAGTAATATAACTTCCTTAATTCTACTTGAGATTTTCCTGTTTATACGTCCAAGGATTGCATTAGCCCTTTGGGTCACAGCATCACACCTCATGCTCAGCTGATTATCCTCTCTACCACTGCTTCCCAGGATAGAGTGTCTCCCATCCTGTAAGTATGACCTACATTTGTCGTTCTTGTACGTATGACTTTATATTTGGTCATATGAAAAGCTGTATCATTTGTTTGTGCCCAGCTTATCAACAGATCCAGATTGCTCTGTATCAATGACCTGTCCTCTTCATTCTTTACCACTCCCCCCAATTTTTGTGCCATCTGCAAGTCAGTGATGATTTTGTTTCCTTCTGGGTCATTAATAAAAATGTTAAAGCATAAGGCCAAGAACTGATCCAGGCAGAACCATACTGTAAACACATCAGTTTGATGATGTGTCCCCGTTTGCAATTATAGTTTGAAACCTGTCAGTTAGTCAGTTTTTAATTCATCTAATGTGTTCCATGTTCATTTTGTTTCATTCTAATTTAATCAAAATGTCATGTGGTACCAAGTCGAATGCCTCATGGAACTCTAAGTATATTACATCAACACCGTTAGCTTTATCAACAAATCTTGTAATCTCATTTTAAAAAAAAGAGATATCAAGTTAGTTTGACAGGAACTATTTTCCAGAAACACATACGCACTGGCATGACTTATATTATCCCGCACCCCTTTAATTCTTTATTAATTGAGTTCCAAATCTGTTCTATTAAACTGGAACCATGTTTTTCCCCACTTGGAGTGTGTCTCACTTATGAGTTATTGCCCCAAATCAGCAAATTCAGCACATGCTTAACTATTAGTATAAGTATAAATTAAGCATCTGTTTAAGTGCTTTGCTGATTCAGGACCCACAAAATGAACATTAAAAACTGCAACCCCCTTCTAAAAAAACATTAAATTATCCAACCCCAATCCCTCCATACATATGAATCTGACCACTGTCTATCTGGCCCCTGTCACTGTAGTTCTGAGTACCTCTCAGTCTTTAATGTAGTTATCCTTGCAATACCCCTTTAAGGCAAGAAAGCACTACTGTTGCCATTTTACAGTTGGGGAAACTGAGGCCCAGAGAGACTTAGGGCAGGGGTCTCAAAGTCCCGGCCTGTGGGCCATCTGCGGCCCGAGAACCTCCCCACTGCGACCTGCAGAATAGAGACCCATGCAGCCACGCTGCTGGCTCTGTCTGCTACAGGCCCCGCCCCCCACAGCTCCCATTGGCGGGGGGAGAGGGACAGAGATACCATCACTAGTCTCTGGGCAGAGTTAGCCATAGAGGCAGCATCACTTTTTTCCCCACATGAATATAAACAAGTCAAAATACTGACCACAACTGTCCGATGCCCACCTTGCTGCAATCCTGAAGGTTTCAACTGCTCAGTCACGGAGGCCACACATCAACAAACTGACAGAACTGAAGCGTTGCCAGGTGTCTGGCAAACACTAAAATCTCTCTGGCAGGCGAAGAATTGTATAAAGTTGTGTGACGGTTTTGTTATTTCTAATAAATTCAAAACAAAAAATACAATATAAACGTTTTCTTTTCCGACCACCACCTTCAGTGACATTATTGGCCTGCTGGGAGGATTTGAGGACTGGCCCTGGCCCTAAGGTAAATTGAGTTTGAGACTTCGGGCTTGTCTACGCTGCCTCACAGTTCAGATTCCAGGGAAGTGAATAGCAGCACGCACCAAAACTAAAGGGTTCCTGGTTCACGTTAGCATAATCCTCTTCAGACAAGACTACATTAATGCAAAGTAGGAATCTTTTAATTCATGCCTTCAGCATCCACACAGAGGACCTACAGAACAGCAGTTTGGTGTGCACTGCTATTCATTCCCCCATAGTCCAAACTGTGGAGCAGTGTAGATGTAGCCTAAGTGACTTGACCCAGGTTACATAGGAAATCTGTGGTGGAGCTACTCTCCCAGGTCCTAGGCTAGCATCCTAACTGCCCTAACTCTAACCATTAGTCCATTCTCCCTCTCTCCCAGCTCACATGGTGAATCTGAACTTGGACTGTATTTTCATGGCTGCACTGTAATCCTTTGAAAAACAGGGTTTCTAATGGGATTGCTGATAAACCCTCAATTCTGAT
The DNA here is from genome assembly GCF_965140295.1 of Lepidochelys olivacea. Lineage (NCBI taxonomy): Eukaryota > Metazoa > Chordata > Testudines > Cheloniidae > Lepidochelys > Lepidochelys olivacea. Next base: position 17,408,443 of record NC_140412.1, read on the forward strand.
GGTGCTGAGTGCCGCTGTAATAAGGTAGTATATTCAGCGTAAGGATAACGGATAAGGAGGTATTTGTAACAAAGCCATAATTCAATAGAGGGGGTCTAGATGGTATCATGAACCGCAGCAGTGAAGCCTGATTGATCGATGAGATCATTAGAACACTGAGATTGAATTTCTGTGCTGGTAATTTGTCAGTCTCCCTTCTAATCATTTTTATGATATTTGAAGAAGATTTACAAGTTTTACTGCATTTTTTTCTTCAGGTCTGTGTGATATAAATAGGGTGCCTCCAGAAAGCTTTTATATTAGTGAGCTGCTTGGTTTTGCTTCTGTCTTCCCCTGTAATAAGAGTCGCAGGCATACAGTAATCATCACTTTTGAATTATTTAAGATGTAGATCATTGTGGAATTAGAACCTGGCTTTTTTTTTATTCCCCCTTCCTCCCCTCCCTGCCAGTGTTCAGCACAACAATGGAAAATTCCACCGCAAAAGGAGTGGAAGGTGAATTTGTCACAAGGCCAACATTTTATTGTGCTAATTAAGAAGTAAGCCAGACAATTATTATTTTCTAGGTCTACGCAACTGGGTACTGTATTCCATGTTAATTTACATATGGTAATAATTCTGAGACACAATAGTTTTACCAAAGAGGTAGTATCTCAACACGTTTAGGATCGATCTATTACCCAGCTGTATATTTTCCCTTATGTTTGACCTGGGACACTAGAAGATGTGTGTGGTATTGGGGCCTTTAATGCTCCCCCAATGGACCCAGGCAGTGTGGAGGAGAAGGAAACAGGCTGACTGGACTATAAAGGGGACAAGCCTGAGCTCGGGGAGGAGTGGGGATGGAGCAGAGAAAGTATGGTGCTTTCACCATAGTATCTGCGTGCTTCACAAATATTAAAGAATTTGTCTTCACAGTACTTGAAGGAACAGTATTATCCCCACTTTATGAGCCAATTGAAAAGACACAGAGTTTTAGATTAAAAGTGTTTTAATTTTGGGTGCCCAATTTGAGACTCTAGGACCTGATTTTAGAGTACTTAGCATTATATAGCACTATACATATTCAAAGCACAGCTCCTCTTGAATTCAGTTGCAGCAGTGAGCACTCTGCACTTCTGCAAATCAGATCCCAGGGTCTCAAGTCAGGCACCCAGAAAATGAAGTGACCACCCATGAAATGTTTAATTTAAATGACTTACCCAGCCTCACATAGGAACTCTCTGGAAGAGGCAAGGATAGAATCCAATTCTCCAGGGCAGCATTCAACTGCCTTAACCATGCAACAGTCCTTCACTTCCGGCAATTCCCCGCCTCGCTCACCGAACACCTTCCAACTTCTGCAACAAAAGAGGCTGGTGTCCCAGAGAAGACAGCTTCCTTCACTGCACAACCCCGATTCATCCCCAGAGGAAGTCCCTCGTTTGCACTGAATAAGGCAGGGGTGCCATGGAAAAATTATAATTATGCAATTGAAGACTGTCTCATAACGTGTACACACAAATGGGCTGAATAAGGTTGTACAGGCAAACTTCATTCTGGCATTTACTAACTTTTGAGCGCTTGACTTTGCAATCTTAATATTCTTGTAGTGTCATTTTTGTATGTGTAAAAGACCTTTCACTGGAGAGCAGATGACAGTCCCATAACCTGCGGTGACATAAGGGCAAACCTACCAGGGAAACATGGAGAATCTTGCTTATGTAGAGAGCATTATTTTCAATTCAAATTTCAGTTTTAGGGTGTTAAACTTAATTGGATGGTCTCACATTAAGCTACAGCTGTAACATCAAATCAGTCTGAGCACTGAAGCTGGAGCACTATTGAACTTAGAGGTCTTTTAAAAAAATCTTTCTTAATGTTTTATCATCCTCAGATAGTGAACTTCTTTAAGCTTCAGCAGTTGAACTTTATTCACATTTATTGTTTGTATTACAATAGTGCATAGAAGCTCCAACCAAAATCAGAGCTTCATTGTGCTAGGTGCTGTACAGACATACAGTGAGAGACAGTCCCTGCTTTGAAACATTTACAATTTAAATAGAGAAGACTGACAGGGGAAGGTGGGAAGAGCTTTAGTGACTTGCCCAAGACCACACAGCGTTGCCACTTGAGCTGAGAATAGAACCCCACTCTCCTGATCCCAAGGCCTGTGTCCTTCCTATACCCCAGACCATGCTGCCTTCTCTTAGATATATGGTCTATTAGTCTGTGGTGTTTAGATGTTGCTTGTAATTATTAGAACTGGGAGCACTGGCTGTTGGGAGTCTGAAAGGACAGAAAACAGGAAGGAGGCGGGAGGAGTTGAGAGGCTGGGAGAGAGCTACAGAGGGTGCAGCAGCAGCTCGGTAAAGAGGTTTCCACTTTGAAAATAAAGACCTGTTGAAGCTTATTAGTACTTTGCCTGGTTGATACAACATTTTGGCGATGAGGATGGATCTTCTGCCTCTGAACCCACCTACACCCTTTCTGCAAAGCCCAGTTGCTTTTCTCCAATTGCTTTTACTGCCTGGTTCCATATGTTTGAGACTTATCTGCTTGCAATCAGTGCTATAGAGATTTCTGAAGTAAGAAAGTGTGCTCTGCTATCCACTGCCTTGGAGCAGAAGAGCAGCATATATTTTACACCTTTCCCCCTTGCAGATGATAAATATGAGACTGCACTCACTGCATTAAAGAATTTTTTTGTGCCAAAAGTGAATGTAGTAGCTAATCGCTACAGATTTCGCCAGCGTGAGCAGAAACCAGGGGAGACTATAATACAGTATATTGCTTCCCTGAGGAGTCTGATTGTAATTTGTGATTTTGGGAATATGGCAGATGAGATGATTAGAGACCAATTCATTGAGAAAACAACCATGCTTCATGTAAGAGAACGCTTACTCCTAGAACCACATCTTACACTAGAAAAAGCAATAACCATTGCTACTCAGATTGAGTCAGCTACAGCTGAAGCCAAAATAATGAGCATGGATACAGGAGGCACAGTCCATGCTGTGGCTCCTTTGCATAAAAGTTCACTGCCACTGCAGACACACAATTGCAAGAGGAAAACTAATGAAAAACCACCGATTCAGCAAATTCAAAGTACAGTAAAAGCATGTTTTCACTGTGGATCCCCACAACACCTTGCAAGCTACACAGGATGTCCGGCAAAAGTAGTTCAGTGCAATCATTAGGAAAATGTCCAATCTTTTTGCAAAGTATGTCGCCATAGCCAGTTCAATCAACAGGTGCATGCAGTTACAATACCAGATGTTACTGTGCTAGCATGGACAAAATCACTACTGCACATATTCCAGAACAGATAAAGTGCACTGTAAATGTTTCTGCCATAACCTCAGGCAAATCACACTCTATTCAGCTAATGTTGGACACTGGCTCAGCAGTATCTATACTACCTGATTCCACCTATTTGCATTACTTTAAAGATGTGCCTCTTACTGAACCCAAGCTTCACTTGGTGTGCTATTTGAAAAACCATATTCCAGTACATGGCTGCCTGCCAGCAATAGTTACTTTTGGTGATTGCTGTGTAACTGCAGAGTTCTGCATTGTCCACAAAGGCACTCCTATCCTTCGCAGAGATTTATTGGCTACTTTAAATCTCAGGGTAGTTAATGGACGAATTGATCTTCCTCACCAAAACACTCTTGCTGTACACACACCAGTTTCAGCTGGGGAGGTGGAGGAGAAACCAGGTGGAGGAGAAACTCGGCTGTTCTTATGGGTTTCTGCATATAGTTAAAATGCGGAATGATGTGATGCCTGTATGGCAGAAGTTATGGCACTTACCATTTTCAGTCAGGGAAGCTGTTTCAGAGGAACTTAGAAAACTTGTTCAAAAGGACATTATTGGAGAGATCGACTCCTTGGAATGGGTTTCACCTATAGTAGTGATGCAGAAGAAGGATGGAGGCATTCGCCTTTGTGTGGACTTAAGGGAGCCAAATAAAGCTATTGTGATTGACAGCCATCCTCTTCCTCACATAGAAGAAGAATTTGCAGAACTCCATGGAGGAAAAATGTTTTCTACGCTTGATTTGCAGAGCACATACCACCAGGTTATGTTGCATGAAGATAGCAGAGACCTCACAGCATTTATTACACATGAAGGACTATTTCATTTTAAACGTGTTCCATACGGTCTCGCATCTGTTCCACATGCCTTTCAAAAATGATGTCATTGATTCTGAAGAATCAACATGGAGTTCAGTGCTATCTGGATGATATTATCGTGTTTGAAAATACTTCTGAGGAGCATGACAATAACCTGCAGTCTGTACTAAACCATCTGATGAAGGCAAAGGCAGGCGAGAAAGGCAATCAGTGACCACATTTTGGTTTCCAGGCTTATATTCCAGTTCATAATTGAAAGAGAGTAGTCTTATACATCAGCACAGCCGGCCTCCAGCTCAATAGGCCCAAATGCAAATTTGGACAAACTGAACTCTCCTTTCTGGGGCATACAATTTCACAGGCTAGACTAAAACCTGATCCAGATCATATTCTTGCAATTTCAAATGCTCCTCCTCCAACAGATTTGCAAACTTTACATTCCTTCTTGGGTCTTACCTCCTGGTATGCAAAATTCATTCCCAATTATGCTTCTGTCATTGAACTGTTATGGGAATTACTATGGAGAAGTTCAACCTTAGTGTGGACAACGGATGCACAAGCTAGTTTTGAAACAGTGAAAAATTTGATTGTACATAGTCCAGTACTTGCACTATTCAGTCCTGCATTACCCACAATTCTAACTACTGATGCTTCTGATTATGGACTGGGGGCTGTCCTCACACAACTTCATGAGGACAACACAGAGAGGACTGTTGCATTTGCTTCAAGGACACTAAGTAATGCTGAGAGAAAATATTCTACAGTCGAAAAAGAAGCACTTGCTTGTCTCTGGGCTGCTGAAAAATGGAGAACTTACCTGTGGGGCCGCACGTTCAAGTTGTGCACAGACCACAGCCCTTTGACAACATTGCTCACCACAAAAGCACTGGGAAGAGCAGTATACTGTATTGCTCAATGGTCTGCAAGTCTACTCTCTTTCAATTATGAACTAGAATACAAGCCTGGAAACCGAAATGTGGTCACTGATTGCCTTTCTCGCCTGCCTTTGCCTTCACCAGATAGTCCACTGGAGTATGAGGATGTAGTGGTTGCGCTTATTACAAGCACTCTCACTGCAGTTACAAGAGAAGAATTTCAAGCTGCTTGTTCAGTGTGTCTAATTCAACAAAAACTACGGGAATTTCTGACAAAGAGATGGCCCAGTCACCCTAAAAACCTTGACCCAGTTTTGCTGCCTTATTTTAGAGTTCGGGATGAACTTTCTTTGTTTGATGGCTGAGTGCTACGGGGTACACACCGGCTCCTTGTGCCAGAAGAATTACAGTCAGAACTCATACACCTGGCACACGATACTCATCAAGGAATTGTCTGAGCCAAACAATGACTACGGGATCTGTATTGGTGGCCAGGGATGGACTCTCAAACGGAAGCACTCATAAAATCCTGTGTTACTTGCCAAATGCATGATAGGACAGCAGTGACATGTACCCCTCCATTACAGCCTGTTCCTCTTCCTGAATCTGCATGGGAAAAAGTGGTGATTGACATTGTAGGACCCTTTGATACTGCTCCAAGTGACTGCCGTTATGCCATCACTTTAATAGACTATTTCAGTAAATGGCCTGAGGTAGCGTTTACATCGCAAATCTCTTCTGCTACAGTAATTAAGTTCTTCTCTTCAGTTTTTAGCAGGGAAGGTAACCCCAAAGAAGTGGTTTCAAATAATGGTAGTCAATTTACTTCCCTGGAGTCTGAAACTTTTCTAGCACAGAGGAACATTTTACACAGAAGGTCATCCCTATATTACCCTCAAGCCAAGGGGGAAATTGAACGGTTTAACAGAAGTTTGAAAGAGAGTTTGTAAATAGCTAAACTGGAAGGGCGATTGTGGATACCCTTCACTAGTGATTTCATGTAGCCCGGAAGCATACCGGGCTACATGACATGCCACAATGCAAAGATCACCCGCAGAGTTACTGGATGGGAAACAGATGAATACTAAACTGAACATTGCTGGATTGTTAAAGGCATGACCTGATGCCCCAGACGAGGATGATGTGAGAAAAACAGTTGAACAGAACCAAGCAAAGTCTAAGGCTTTCACAGGCAAGCAGTGGGGGGGGGGGGGCGCTAAGGAACCAAAGTTTGAGTGTGGTTCCTTTGTTAGAATACGAAAATCTGGAATTTTATGCAAAGGGGACCATAAACTCACAGCTCCTCTTAAAATCTTAGAGAAGAAAGGACCTTACACCTATTGACTTTCTGTTGTGCGGGTATGGAATGCTTCTTATCTTGCACCTGCCTATGCACCAAGAGGAGATTATGCCAACACCCAGTCTGCATTGGATGACTTCACCGTAGTAGCAACACAACAAGACATTGCACTGGAACCGGGGCCGGGTCTTGAGAGACGGCCTGTCACTCAAGACGACCACCTGTCTGGACTAGAGACACTGAAAACACTGTAGATACTACATAACATAGTAATATTTCTCCCAACAGTATAGTGTCTTGATTCATATTTGTTCTTGTGGTCAGAACAATAATGTTTATTTTAATTGGGAGAGTTTCTTAAGAGAGGAGGGAATGTGGTGTTTAGATGTTGCTTGTAATTATTAGAATTGGGAGTACTGGCTTTTGGGAGTCTGAAAGGACAGGAAACAGGAAGGAGGGGGAGGAGTTGAGAGGCTGGGAGAAAGCTAAAGAGGGTGCAGCAGCAGCTTGGTAAAGAGGTTTCTACTTTGAAAATAAAGTCCTGTTGAAGCTCGTTAGTACCTTGCCTGGTTGATACAACATAGTCTGAGCATAGAACTGGGTTCCAGGGACTCCTGGGGTCTGGCTCCATCTGTGTGTCATCTAATCTTTTCCCTTTGCATTTCATGGTGTGCTTGATTTCCTATGAATGGATGGAGGGGTGGGATTATGAATGTCTAAGGTCACAGGTTGTTTAAGGATTCTCCAGTTTATGAATATTCAATGATTTCTCATGCAGGACCACTCTCCATAATTTGGCTGGAACACATTATAGTTTTTGAAGGGAACCTTATAATTGGCAGTTTTCCCCTTCACAATGGAAATCTGCTTATGAATATTCAGATCTATTTGAATATCTTTACCTGTGCAGATGCTAATAATTTTTAATAGATTCTTCTGGCACTTTAATGCCTTTATACCTTCCTTAAGTAGTGAGGTTTCCATTGGCAACCAAATAGTATCTTCTGTTTGACTCCTGCACACAAATAAAATGACCACTCTTCACTTAATAACAGTGTCTTATTTTTTTGTAGCCGTCATTCTCTCTTGGCCTGCAACATGCTTTCTTTTCAACTGGAAAAGTACATGAGCTGTTTCAGCTGTCAACATTTCTAACAATAGGATTTTCTCAGCTCAACTGCTTTTTAAGATATTAGATATAACATTTTTCTCCAGTCCTGTTTAACTTTGCAGTTATGAATCCTTTTATGAGAGATCAACTATGAACAACGTATAAATGAATAGTACATTTTCGATATTACATCATTGCAATGGAGCTTAGTTCCACCATCTGTTAAACAAGGTCTTAAGGGCCAGTTAGTGAACCTGTGACTAATGGATTCATTGCCTCCTGGCCAGAGGGGGAGGAGATAGGTGTCAAAAATATAAAGGGAAGGGTAACCACCTTTCTCTATATAGTGCTATAAAATCCCTCCTGGCCAGACACAACATCCTGTTACCTGTAAAGGGTTAAGAAGCTCAGCTAACCTGGCTGGCACCTGACCCAAAGGACCAAGGAGAAAAGATACTTTCAAATCTTGGGGGCGGGGAGGAGGGTTGTGTTTGTGCTCTTTGTTTACATGGTTAATCTCTCTTGGGACAGAGGGGCCAGGCAGAAATCCATCTTCTCCAACCCATTCTAATCCAAGTTTCCAATACTGCAACCAGTAAAGGTAAACCAGGCAAGGCAGAGTAGTTTATCTTTTGTTTTATGTGAATTTTCCCTGTGTTAAGAGGGAGGTTTATTTCTGTTTTCTGTAACTTTAAGGTTTTGCCCAGAGGGGGATCCTCTGTTTGAATCTGAATACCCTGTAAAGTATTTTCCATCCTGATTTTACAGAGATGATTTTTAACTTTTTTTAAATAAAATCCTTCTTTTAAGAACCTGACTGATTTTTCCAAGATCCAGGGGTTTGGGTCTTTGATGATTTTGTAACCAATTGATTAGGATATTATTCTCAAGACTCCCCAGGAAAGGGTGTGTGTAGGGCTGGGGGGGGGGATATTTTGGGGGAAGATGTCTCCAAGTGGTCTCTTTCCCTGTTCTTTGTTTAAAATGCTTGGTGATGGCAGCATACTGTTCAAGGCCAAGGCAAAGTTTGTACCTTGGGGAAGTTTTTAACCTAAGGTGGTAAGAATAAGCTTAGGGGGTCTTTCATGCGGGTCCCCACATCTGTACCCTAGAGTTCAGAGTGGAGAAGGAACCCTGACAATAGGTAAGATCATTAGGCACCTTAGCCTTATAGGAAACCAAAAGGAACTCAGTAGGGAGCAGACTGTGTGATGTCCTGCCCCTTTAAATGTCTGGGCACTCAAGATTGCTTCTTATGGAGAATATGAGTGATTATACCTCTTTTGAAACTCTTCATGAAGGTCATTTTAGCATTGTACAGATGAAGACCATAGCCCAGAGTCATGTCTGGTGGCTATGGATAGACAAAGACATTTAGGGGAAGGCAAAGTGCTGTTCTCTGTGTCAGCAGATTCAGCATGATCCTGGCTACACCCTTGTGGCCTCAGACTCCTTGGACATGTATTCCTGTGGATTTTGCTGAACCATTAGAAGGTTATAGGTTTTAAATTCTAGCCAACACCCATTGAAATGGCCAGAAGTTTTCAGAATGGCTTCTATTACAGCAACCAAGATCATTGGATATCTTCATACCTTGTTTAGCCAATTTGGTTTACAAGTACAGTTGGTGAGTGACGATGGACCTCAATTCTGAGCTGAAGAAATTCAGTTGTTCTTAGCTTCAAATGGAATTCGGCATGTGCATTCTGTTCCATACCATCCTGCTATAAATTGAGTAGTGGAATGCTTTGTACAGACACTTAAGCATACCTTTAGAACTAACAAGTCTACTTTGAGTCATCAGCAGAAACTGGACATGTTCTTGCTTGTCTACAGGAACACACCAAATAATACTACCCAAGAGTCTCCTGCACGTTTTTTTTAAGTTATCTTTGCATACCGATTTGGACCTGGTATGTTCGGATATTGCCTCATGTGTAGCCAAATCTCAAGCTATGCAAATTGATGATATAAGACCTGTAATTGTTATTTTCACTTAGGAGACTTAGTGTGGACTCACAACTGTGGTTATGGAGTGAAATGAGAACCTGGAAAACCTGTGAAATGCATGCACCTTTTGTCGTTCAGCGTAGAACTATCTGATGGTACTTTGTGGAAATGACATATGGACCAATTGCAGCTTTGACAAGTGCCACAGTCTACAGATGTTCAACAGGATTCTTTGATCCTCTGATTGAATTTGTTCAATATCTTCATAAATGATCTGGAGGATGGTGTGGATTGCACTCTCAGCAAATTTGCGGATGATACTAAACTGGGAAGAGTGGTTGATACGCTGGAGGGCAGGGATAGGATACAGAGGGACCTAGACAAATTGGAGGGTTGGGCCAAAAGAAATCTGATGAGGTTCAATAAGGATAAGTGCAGGGTCCTGCACTTAGGACGGAAGAACCCAATGCACAGCTACAGACTAGGGACTGAATGGCTAGGCAGCAGTTGTGCGGAAAAGGACCTAGGGGTGACAGTGGACGAGAAGCTGGATATGAGTCAGCAGTGTGCCCTTGTTGCCAAGAAGGCCAATGGCATTTTGGGATGTATAAGTAGGGGCATAGCGAGCAGATCGAGGGACGTGATCGTCCCCCTCTATTCGACATTGGTGAGGCCTCATCTGGAGTACTGTGTCCAGTTTTGGGCCCCACACTACAAGAAGGATGTGGATAAATTGGAGAGAGTCCAGCGAAGGGCAACAAAAATGATTAGGGGTCTGGAACACATGACTTATGAGGAGAGGCTGAGGGAACTGGGATTGTTTAGTCTGCAGAAGAGAAGCATGAGAGGGGATTTGCTAGCTGCTTTCAACTACCTGAGAGGTGGTTCCAGAGAGGATGGTTCTAGACTATTCTCAGTGGTAGAAGAGGACAGGACAAGGAGTAATGGTCTCAAGTTGCAGTGGGGGAGGTTTAGGTTGGATATTAGGAAAAACTTCTTCCCTAGGAGGGTGGTGAAACACTGGAATGCGTTACCTAGGGAGGTGGTAGAATCTCCTTCCTTAGAAGTTTTTAAGGTCAGGCTTGACAAAGCCCTGGGTGGGATGATTTAATTGGGGATTGGTCCTGCTTTGAGTAGGGGGTTGGACTAGATGACCTCCTGAGGTCCCTTCCAACCCTGATATTCTATGAATCTTCTGTTACAACTCCTAATTTGGGGAACTTTGGTACCAAAGCCAGTTGATTCCTTACCACTGACGGTTCCTGTTGTACAGGACAATGACACACCACCATTACCATGTTATCCCAAGAGAGTATGACCAGTGGTGCACCTGAACCCATAAATTGTTTAGTTAGTGAGTTGTTATTCTGGGGCACAATAATCCCTTGCAACTTGAAAGTCTGAAGTATGCAACGTGTAACTTTTAGTTAAATGATATAGTGTTTTACATTAGACATATAAATGGTAATGTATATATATTTGGAAAGTATTTTAAAGTAGGGCAAAGGAATGTGTTGTTCTGCCCCTTTAAACAGTTGGGCATTCTGTACTCAGAGCAAAGACTTATTCCCATTTGTTCCTGTTTGTTACCAGAATAATAAAGTCGACACAGCAGACAGCGGTATTCAAATCGGCTCCCCCTGTGTCTATCCCCTTCAGTGCTGGGTCCAAATAAAACAGACAGGATTTTCCTGTGGAGAGAAACACTCTTAAAGCAAAGCAGGCAGGCAAGAGACAGGAGAAAGTAGGGCTTAACAGGCATGCAACCAACAAGGAGGATCAATAGGGGGCAGGCTTGGCTCCTGTGGGTGAGGCCCTGATGCAGGATCAGTTAAAAGCACACTTTAGTGGAGCCTGGGAGGGTGGGGGGATTGGATGAGTGGTTAGGGGCTAATGGGGGCTGGCCTGTGCTCCAGGGCTGGGGAAGGGGGCCCATGCCACCTGCCCGGCATGCTAGGGGGTGTGTGCCATCCACCCAGCACTCCAGAGCTGGGGCAGGGTGACTGCGCTACCTGCCCAGTATGCTGGAGGGGAGGTGGGCAGCCTGGGGAGGGGGGTCTGGCAGAAGGGGCGGCCTGGGCCAGGGGCTAGCCTCCTCAGGCCTGGGGTTCACCTGCCGACAATGCAGCTGCGTCTAAGGCACAGGGCTTTTAAGAGGGATTTAGAAATGGAGATGATAGGGGCTGCCTTGTGGGTAAGTTCAGGGAGGTTGTACCATGCAGGGGGGATTGCGTGGAGAAGATAAAAAGATGATTGTCTGACAGGCTAACCAACAGGTTGACATGGGTGGGACCACTACTGGAATGGAGGAGGAAGGAATGATGGGAAGCTCCACAAGGACATATCCTACTTGAGTTGAGGTGTATCTATTATTTCCAGCAAAATTAAGAGTGGTCTAAGTACATATTTATTTCAGGACTGACAGTGCAGGGACTTTGGGGGAAAAAACATTCCCCAAAGTCTTGAATGATGATTCCATCTGCAGATTGACTCCAAAATGTTAGAGTTGTTTTGTTCTCTTTTTTTGTAAAGGTTCTTTTTGCCTTACTTGTCTTTATGGATATGTGATGTGGTTCATAACATTACTGCCATGTAGCTTGTTGGGCGTGTGTAGGATTGGTATATGAAGTCAGTGGGAGCGGATCAGTCTCTTTGAAAATCAGCCCCTGAGCATGGGAGGGGGCTTAAGTTGCAAGTATTAAAGTGCTAAGTGTATTGTTTAATTTACTCTTTTTGGAGAGTCACTTAGCTCCCACTCAAATGAGGGCAGACATTATACTTCTAGTGGGCACTAAGTGAATCTCCAAAATCTATGGCTCTTTGCTTTTCAGTCATGCTTTTATTAGTAGTATCTTGCTAAAGATGTATTTGCCAATCCTGGTTGTTATATACAGAAGTTTTCTATAAACCAAGTAACTGTCATTTGATTTTAGGGGACTATTTGTTAATGTCTAATGCTACAATTTTAGTAAACATAATTATCAAAAACAGACATCTTGTTAGTGTTAGGATTATGTTATTTCTAATTTTCTTTAGAGATTTTCTACTGTCTTGTTCATTAAAACTTCTTGCAAGATAAAGATATAAGAGGGGACTTGTAGCCCGATTTCCTCTGTCTTCAAGACACACTGGGGTGGAATCCTGGCCCCACTGCAGTGAATGGCAACACTTCTATTAAAAAAGAAAAGGAGTACTTGTGGCACCTTAGAGACTAACCAATTTATTTGAGCATGAGCTTTCGTGAGCTACAGCTCACTTCATCCGATGAAGTGAGCTGTAGCTCACGAAAGCTCATGCTCAAATAAATTGGTTAGTCTCTAAGGTGCCACAAGTACTCCTTTTCTTTTTGCAAAGACAGACTAACATGGCTGTTACTCTGAAACTTCTATTAAAGAGTCTCAGGAAGAAATTCTGGGAGTAACACTCTGGCCTTAGATGGTAACAGCAATAATCAAATAAAAACAAATCAGATCAATTTTAAATTGAACAAAGGAAATGCACTTTTACAATGCTCAACTGACCTGCGGAACTCATTGCCACAAGATAGCAGTGAGACCCACAGCTTAGTAGGCTCCAGGGAACATTGATTTGGATAATGGGAACATCCACAGTTACATGAGTCAGGGTTTAAAGAAAAAATGGTTAAAAGAAGGGTTACAGTTAGGGATGGACAAAAAGTTTTTGCCAAAACTTATTTTCAGTGGAAAACTGGGTTTTCAACTAAATGAACATTGTGACAGAAAGTGTTTGTCTTCCTCAACACTTTTTCCGCTTTTCATTGGGAAACTACAAACCCCCTAATTGAAAATTTCAAGTTTTCAGCTGAAAAATTTCAGGGATTGTTTGGTGAAAAGCACCCAAAATTAGAGTTGGCATTTTTGATGAAAAATTGAAATTTTCTATGGACTCCCTCTGCCCCATATGATTGGAGGGCAGGGCCTCCTGCATAGTGGTTTTCGCCTATGGTGGCAGTCTTCCCTAATGGGTATGGTCCAATGGGTAGCAACTCTGCCTAGTGGATACAGTCCTCAGGATGACAGGTTTCAGAGTGGTAGCTGTGTTAGTCTGAATCAGCAAAAACAACAAGGAGTCCTTGTGGCACCTTAGAGGCTAACATTTATTTGGGCATAAATAAATGTGTTAGTCTCTAAGGTCCTCAGGATGGCAACTCCACCTAGTGGATACAGTGCTGTGTGGGGCAGGGAGAATAAGGGAACCCAAGCCCTCCCACTCCATTGGGTTCTGACCCAGGGCCCTGGGAGACTGGTTTGGCTGCTCACCTGTCAGCATGTGGACTCAGCCTCAAGTCAGCTTCCCTGGGTCACTTCCTACCTTTATCTGTACCCCATCCGGCCATCACCCTCACCTCAGTTGCTGGGTGTTGTGGCTCCTCTGCTCCCCAGCTCGGTGTGGGCTCAGCTCCAGTTGGCCCCTTGAGCTCCCAGGGCATGTCCTCCTCCCTTTCTTGCCAGCCCCTAATTGAGATGCTTGGCTGGCTTTTAAACCCTGCCTCCAACCCGAGCATGCCTGGTAAGGGCAGACGGGTGGAGCCTACTTAGCCCAGAGCTGCTCCTTAACCCATTCCTGCCCAGTGATGGGGTTTATACACCCTGTCACCTCCCCCCATACACACACCACCAACACTAATTTCTGGCAAGTTTTATATACAAAGCTTCCTGCTTCCAGGAATGAAGAGCAGAGTGTGGCTGCTTAACCAGTTTTTGTATGGGACCAGCGACAAAAACTAACGCAAATGAATGGTTGTGGTTCCTGAAATGTGCAACAGTCATTTAAAACCAGATTAGATAAAGCACTCGGGGAATATATTGTATGAAGCAGTCTTTCACTGGCAGGGTTCAGACTCAGTGATGAGCTGCCAAAATCTTAACAACGGGTTCCCTCCTCACGCCACGAGGGGGTCATTGCCAACCCCCGCCTCCCGGGACTCCTGCCCCATCCAACCCTCCCGCATTCCTTGACGCCCCCCGTAGCCCCATCCACCCCTCTCCCCTATCCCCGACTGCCCCCAGAACCGGGCAGGAGGGTCTCGTGGGCCACCATAGTGGGCGCCCACCCTGCCCAGCCCCTAAGAGCCAGAGGCACCTGCTGAGCGGTGAGGTGGGGAGTCCTGGAGGTGCTTACCTGGGGCAGCTCTCAGGAAGCATCCGGAAGGTCTCTCTGGCTCCTAGGGGCAGGGGAGCATAGCTAGGGGGGTAGCAGAAGGAGCAGCCACTCCCCACTGTTCACATCAAAAGTGGCACCTTAGGCGCCGAGTCCCTGGTTGCTCCGGGGCTGGAGCACCCATGGGGAGAATTTGGTGGGTGCAGAGCCCCCACCAGCATCTCCCCCCCCGCACCCGGCACCAGATCACCTCACCTCTGCTCCTCCTCCTCCCCTGAACACGCTGCCCCGCTCTGCTTCTCCCCCCATGCCCCGGCTTCCTACGAATCAGCTGTTCAGCGGGAAGCCGGGGAGGGCAGAGAAGCAGGCAGCAGCTTCCCACTCAGGCCGAGGGTGGCTGAGGTGAGCTGGGGCGGGGAGCGGTTCCCCTACGTGTGCCCCCCCCTGGGGTTACCTGCTGCAGTGCAGGCAGCACTCCTTATGCCCCGCCCCCCTCCCCAGCTCACCTCCACCTCCCTGGGCCTGAGCGGGAAGCCGCAGCCTGCTTCTCAGCCTGCCCCAGCTTCCCGTGTGAACAGCTGATTCGCGGGAAGCCTTGGAGGGGGGCGGAGAAGCAGAGCGGGGCGGCGCGTTCAGGGGAGGAGGCGGAGCCAGGGCGGAGGTGAGCTGGGGCTCAGGTTGGGGCTGGGGCGAGGGGCGGGGCGGGGAGCTGCCGGTGGGTGCTCTGCACCCACCAAATTTTCCCCTTGGGTGCTCCAGCCCTGCAGAGCCTAAGGCCCACTTTTGGCCGATTAAATTTAAAAGCCCTTTTAGAACCGGTTGTCCCTCGCAGAACAACTGGTTCTTAAAGGGTTTCTAAATTTAACAACCGGTTCGGTGGGAACGGGCTCCAGCTCACCACTGGACAGACTCTATGTCAGCCTTTTTTGCCTGGTGATGCCAGTGGTCTTGACTTATTTGAGGGAAACTAGACATAGAAAAGAAAATTTCAGCTTTCAGTAGAAGTGAGTTTCTAGCCCTTCTCCTTGTACGAATATCCTTGACCAAGGGCAAATCACTAGGGTCAAAAGAAACAATCACCTGGACTACACTTCTGCAGATAGAAGGTGGAGTGACCTAAAGTTATATTGGATAGAACAATCTCACTGATACTCCCAAAATCTTTGGCTGGCCCTGCGCATAGTAGTGTTTTTATGATGGACAATAAGACAATAATTGGTTACATTTGAAGGGGAGTGGGATGGGAAAAATGTAGGTCCTCCTATATATACTAAGGCAGGGGTGGCCAACCCGAGCCTGAGAAGGAGCCAGAATTTAACAATGTACATTGCCAAAGAGCCACAGTAATACATCAGCAGCCCCCATCAGCCCCTCCACCCCCACTCCCAGCACCTCCCACCAGCCGATCAGCACCCTCCTCTCCCCCCCCCGCCGCTCCTCCCAATCAGCTATTTCGTGGCATGCAGGAGGCTCTGGACGGAGGGAGAAGGGAGAAGCAAGCGCACTGCAGGCTCAGGGGAGGGGATGGGAAGGGTGGAGAGGGCCAGGGGTTGAGCAGTGAGCACCCCTCTTCACACTGGAAAGTTGGAGCCTGTAGCTCCCGCCCCGGAGTCGGTGCCTATACAAAGAGCCACATACTAACTTCTGAAGAGCCACATGTGGCTCCGGAGCCACAGGTTGGCCACCCCTGGATTAAAACTTTGGCTCTGGATCTAGATGTTCTAATAAGACTTTTCATCTCTCTGACTGCTGTGATATGATGTTTCCCTGATACAGACAGTGTAAAGAGCAGCAAATAATTCCAAACGGCAGGAAACACAAGTGGCATGAAAGTAAACAAAAACGGCTCCCCAGAGTATTTTATGAAGCTGAATAACTGATATTTGGAGATGCTGCATAAGTGCTGGTTGGTCTTTTGTAAACCATTGTCACTAAGTTATTTGGGAGATTGATGTACATTCTTATTCTTTCCAGCATGTCATCAATTGCCTTTAACAGATATTTGCTCTTGGCAAATGAATGTATTTCCATAGTGTGCATGGCACAATGTGTCAAAGCAACTCTGGGTTACAAAGAAGCATGACAAATATTTCTACACTGATATAAATTCCTCCCTCAGACTAGTGACAAAGAGTGTGATCGGAGAGGGTTACATTTGCCAAATCTTTTAAAAACACTGTTTGTATTCTCAAATGGAATAGGGCTGCTAAAAGTGGATCTATTTTAATTCATTCATTCTCCTTCCCTACCCATCATTTGGGAGATTCTTTCTCATAAACTATAGCACGAAGGCTGAAACTGATGTTCTAAGAAGCAAACAACAATTCCAGTGGCCTGTAGCTATTCAAGTGTATGGCCCCATTATTAGCATTCAGAAAATGGAAAACCAGATTGGATTTTCCTTTATTCTTGTGCGTTAAAGGTTGTTGTATTAAAATAAAAAGACAGTTTGTACGTGTGTGTTGCAAATATGTGATGGTGCCAGTTGCTATACACATTTCATTGCCATGAGTTTGGGATGGGAGTCCTCACACACTAACAACTGGCCGGAGTCAGAGGTCATTTATGCCGGCCTTCCCAAACACAAGGCAGTAGACATCTATACAGCACCCAGCACTGTTCCTTTGTTTATGTCCTTTCATTACAAGTTTGAACATTTTTAGTCTCTTCGCTTTTCCCTCGTTAAGGGACATTTGTTACTGTGGCCTCAGTCCTGTCCCTTCTGCAATCCTGAGTTGGGGCAGTGCTCAGGAGAATTATGGGGAGCGGAACCCTTTCCCTGGCCTGAGGAGCAGCAGCAGAGACTCAATTGCAGCCTCTGACCTTTTCAGCTTCCCCAGGTCAGAGGCAGATTAAGCGTTTGTGGGACCCTGGGCCAGAGCAAGAGGGGGACCCTCCCCACCCTTTCCCCAGGCCCCCCATGCTCTAGCCAGGGGAAAGGGGTTGGAGCATGGGGGCTTCCCCCACTCCCCAGCAGGAGTGACATGACCCCTGTCCCTGGCAGGAATACTGGGCAGGCAAAGTGGGTCGGAACACGGGTGTCTCTATTTTTCTGGGAGCCCCAAATTAGCCAAGCCCTATTGGCGAAGTGGCTAATTCACCACTACCCAGGTGGGTAAGTTTGGCCAGTGAATCTGCCGGTGGATTCCTAAGCCATAACCCACCCACCTGTTTGGGTGGATGGAGCACAGATTCTCCCTCTTCCTCCAAAATAAATTCACTTATGAGGGCCCCCATGTTCTTCCTCATCCCCCACATGGGACTGTACCTGTTCCACTGACGTTCTGGTTTGGCATGCCATGGAGTTGGGCAGATTACCCCAGTGGAAACAATAATGGCAATGGAACGAGTGGCACTAGTATCACTCACAAGTAGAGCATAATGTAAATATGGCTATTAGAGTTTTAATTGTATACCATGACTTGCGAAATGCAGTTTCTATGTGATGTTGCCATGACCAGACATGTGGGATCAGCTCTTCTTTGTCTATTTATTTCTATAGCAGAGGCAGAAACAACTGTTTTAGGTTGGCAAAATGTCCTCTGTGAGTGAGTACTGTCAAGACTTCACCTGCCTTGTGGTGGGAAGAGGAGAGGCTCATGTGGTGACAATTCCCCCAGCTACAGCCAGTGAGATGAGTGAGGTGGAACAAACCACTGCGTTTGCTGCAGACATGCATCTGAAAGGCTTCCTGGTACAGAGTTTTTAATGACTGAGCAGCTGCACTGTGGAATGTCTCCTATTCTGGACTTTGTTGAAGGGTAGGAGTCAATAATTATTGTCCAAGCAACTGTTGTTCCATACTATCTCCAACGTTGGGATCTGTGGTTTGGCAAAAGATTTCCCCCAGGTATGTGACTAAATCAATTCCATCTATCTGTTCTTTATAAATGGGAATGTTGAAGTTCTGCAGTAATTTGAATACTTTACTCTGAGGAGTAGTTATTCTGAGTTTGCTCTGCTTCTAAAGTACAAATAAAACCCTGCAGGATGTCAGGAATCTAGGCATGAAATAAAGCAGCTGCAATATCTTTGGAATCAAATACAGTAAGGAGTTGGATGCCTAATATCAGCCCTCCTCAATAGTTACTGGTCTGCTAGCTCCAATGGGAGTATCCCTAGTAAACTCCCTTCCCAATGTATACCTTTCAATTCCTTTCTGTATCTTTGGGAGAAACTGGAAACCACCCTCGAATACCAACCGGGCAAAGTAGATGTGGCCAAATGATTTTACAAAACACCTGGTGGGCAGAAGGGAAGGACTATCCACTACTGGGGGAAATTACAACAGATCTATACACAGGAAAGAAACACCACTCTATGGGGTCCATCACTGGCCCTGTGCAATGGCAGGAAGATAGTGACAGCTGTGTAGGGGTGTAGGCCATGTGACCTAGTGGTTGGGGCAGGAGTCTGTCCTACCAGTTGACATAGAATCAGAGGACAGAACTAGAAGCATGGTCCGGGAAAAAGCCATAGCCAGGAGACAACCTGGAGGTGGCCAGATATTGGCCAGGCACCCTGCTGCAACATGCATAGGCATCCCACAATACAGGCACAATCCCAATGCTCAATGTTGATTCTTTTCATCAGTGGAGAGGTGGGGACAGGCTCAGTTGACTTACACCAGTTTGGGGTCTGGCAGGGCAGCTGAGGCCTAAGGAGACAGAAGAGTTCTAGCCAGTGGAGGTCAGGTACTGTGTCGTTTTTCTTGGGCTCCCTCTGTTAGCCATCATCCATCCTAATACAAAGATCAATTAAGGCTCCCAGGGTAGGTGCTTGAAATGGTGTCACTGAACAGCCTCATTCCAGTGGGTGTCTGCAGCCAGACATTGGAATTGTGCTGTGCATTTGGGAATGGATTAGGGACCCTCCCGGAGGGCATGGAGAGCAGCTTCTGCCATACGTTCTCAACTAGGGTCATCGAAGATGCCCACCATCGCCTGTACAAAGCTCTCAAAGTGTTCAAGGAGAGGACTGGACCCTTCCAGGAGCAGGACACCCACTTCAAGGCCTCTCTGTGAGCAGGCTAAGTACTAAACCCACTCTAGACTGATCTGTAGGGTGTGACTGTGACCGCAGTATGATCTCGAGCCAACATTGGTTAAGGAACTCACAAAACTTGGCATGACCACTGTCAAACTTACTGGGTAGGGGCAGCTTGGATGTAAGAGTTATGGGGCCAGAAAATGCTACCTGGGCCTGGAGGGCAGCATTCTGGTCATATTGTGCAGTGATCTGAGCCTGCATTTCCTGCGGGACCCCAACAGCATCCGAGAAGGTGGGTTGGGCTCTGGTTGGGGCCCTTCTGGAAGGGAGCGCCATGCCATAGGGTGAAGTCCCTTCTTGTAGTGGGCTGCTCATACACCAGGGTGTCAGCGGTGTGACCTAGTGGCTGGAGCAGAAGTCAGGGCCTAGTGATCAGAGCAGAATCAGAATGCAGAACCAGAGACATGATCAAGGGACAAGCCAATGGTCGGAGCCAGGAGCCAGGAATCAGGAGCTCAGAGGTAGGCAGGGACTAGAGTTGGAGAGCAGCAAGCCAGGGTTGGAACCAGGACCAGTGGAGAAAGCAGGTCTGGCAATAGCTGCAGGCTGTGCAGCTGTTGCTACAAGGCTTAAATGGTGATCTGTTGGCCCTTCTGTCCAGTCAGGGAGAATAATCACTTAGTGAGGGTTTACTGAGCTCAGATGAGCTGACTGGGTTGTTAGGCAGCTGTGCCCACAGCCAACTGAGCTCCTGACAACAGCTAAAGACAGAACAGGTCTTTGTCACACTGGCTGTGGTTCTTGCTGATATGGGATGGATATGTCTTCCTGTGGAGTCCATCAGCATCACTGCCGAACTGACTGCAGGGTTTGCTACAGAGCGAGGTGTGTCACTTTCACAAAAGCTGAGCTTGAGTCTAACCCAAGCACGAACACATCATCACTTTACTTACTGCAAAAGAGCCAGAACTGAACTCATGGACAATCCTCAGTGCCACCTCTGGGCAGCTGGATCTGAACTGAGCATCACACTTGTCAGAAGTTGGAAAAGTAAAACACCTACTAGGTTGCTGAGTCCCAGTTCAGCAAAAAGTGCTTCCGCAGAGAGAGAGAGGCTATTGTGATAGCAGGCACTACCGAGTAATGCTGTTGCACATCATCTTCCGAGTTCTTTTTCTTTAGCATTCAAGCAAATTTTGACTCTTGGGAAGACATGGAATCATAGAAATATAGGCCCGGAAAAGACCTCAAGAAAAAGATTGAGGTCATGGTGGATAATCAGCTGAACCTCAGGTCCAAGTGTAATGCGGTGGCCAAAAGAACTAGTATGATCCTGGAATGCATAAACAGGGGAATCTTGAGGTGGAGTAAAGAGGTTGTTCTTCCTTTGTGTTTGGCACTGGTGCAACCGCTGCTGGAATACTGAGTCTTGTTCTGGTGCCCACAACTCAAGAAGGATGTTGATAAATTGGAGAGGGTTCAGGGAAGAGCCACAAGAATGATTAAAGGATTAGAAACCATGCCTTTTTGTGATAGGCTCAAGGAGCTCAATATATTCAGCTTAACAAAGAGAAGGTTAAGGGTGTTTTGTTTGCTATGTCTAAGTAATTACATGCGGAACAAATATTGGATAATGGGCATTTCAATCTGACAAAGAAAGGAATAACACAGTCTAATGGCTGGAAGTTAAAGCTAGAAAAATTCAGACCAGAAATAATGCGTACATTTTTGACAGTGAGGGTAATTAACCACTGCAACAACTTACCAAGGCTCATGATGGAGTCTCCATCAATGACTATTTTAAAATCAGGATAGGATGTTTTTTCTAAAAGATATGGTCTAGGAATTATTTGGGGGAAGCTCTATGTCCTGTGTTGTAAAGGAGGTCAGACTAGATGATCACAATGGTCCCTTCTAGCCTTGGAATCTGTGAATCTAAGACATCACCTAGTTTGTGTCTCCTCACTGAGGCAGAATTAAGTATTCTGAGACCATTCCCAACCTGTCCTTAAAAACCTCCAGTGATGGAGATTCCCCAGCCTCCCTAGGTGACCTGTTCCATTGCTTAGCCTGCTATGTTTGTTTTCAGGTTATGCAGAGGCAGCTTTGTGCAGGAGGGATCTGTGTGAGCAGTAGGAGAGTTTGCTTTCTGCCTTGGGCTCTGATTAGAGTCAATTCTGGAGGCAGAGTTACTCCCTGGGAGCAGGTGTTAGTGTTGGGCTGAGATTCCTGGAAGAAAGGATTGCCCTGCATGCTGTCTGACTGCCTTATTTCTGGACTGGTGTATATGTTAAATAAAGAAATTTACACCTATATTATACCGAGACTCTGCATCACTGATTTCTCCTCTACTGGGAAACTGACTTGGAAGCTACCACTCAGCACAGGGATGATGCTCATGTCAGAAGAAAGGGCTGTAATATTAAACAGATACTTGAGCTCAATCTGAAAATGACTTCGCTTTTTCAGGTATGATCTAAACATTAATCATTCTGAATAACAAAGAATCCTTGCACCCAGCATTACAAACATTTCAGGTACAAATTAGTTCATTTGTAATGAAAAGGTATATTATCTACAACTCTGTTTCTCTTAGGTGGAATACTCCTCTTTTACTGAGGCTCTTTTACACTGATCTGGGCTCCTAAGAAATATGACTTTTCTACAGGAACATCTAGTTTATTTTTAACTATTCCTATTGTACATAATCTACTGGCTAGAAAATCTGAATGATGTCAGTGTGAGGTGGCTTCATGGTCTAGAGGAAAATGACAGAAATCCTTGCAATTTTATGCCAGATGGGTAGTAGGGATATTTTCGGGGAAGGGCATCCCAAGAAATCCTTGTGTTATAGAACTCTGATAAAGACCATTCAGTGGAGGCTTTCCAGTACTTGGTTTTCCTGAGGGCTTGTCTCCACTTACCGGGGGATCAACACGTGGCAATCGATCCACCAGGGGTTGATTTAGGAGGTCTAGGGAAGACCCCCTAAATTGACTGCCAATTGCTCTCCTGCTGACTCTGGTATTCCACTGGAATGAGAAGCATAAGGTAAGTTGATGGGAGAGTTTCTCCCATCGACCCAGCACAGTGTAGACACCACAATAAGTCGACCTAAGGTATGTCGACTCCAGCTACGTTATTCACGTAGCTGGAGTTGCATGACTTAGGTCGAGTTAGCCCCGTTGTGTAGACCTGCTCTGAGAGAGCTCTGTATTCTGCTTGCCTAGATGCTAGAGTGATGGTGGCCATATAAGCACATGATATAGATATCCATAGATAATTCAAATATATAAAAACCAATATAATAGTATGCTGCCATTAAATTAATCCTACCCCTTGAGTTCATCAGGACATAGTGCACAAAGCAGTTAATCACATGCTTAATTTTGAGCACCTGCTTAAAGTCCCATCAAATGTATGCCTTTTCTACAAAAGGATGGATTTCATTGCATCTTTAAAGTTCAGCATGTTTGATTGCTTTGCTGAATCCGGGCCCTGCCACATGATGTCAGGCATGAACTCTCAAGGGGTTCCCATTTTGAAGTCCTTGTCTTGGCGATGCGATGGTATGATAGTTGAATAGAGCTATGAAATGAGAAGAGAAAGGGATATTACTCGACAGCTGGCAAGGACAGTCTATTTGTTTAGGCCTGGGCAGCAGCTGGTGTGAGGAAAGGCAGGTCTGAAAAACAGTTTGGGGATTTTGTTGCTATGTGCTGATGAAGAGGTTTGTGGGCAGAAATAGACCAAAGTGATACATTGCACTCAGCCTGCAGTTATTTATTCATCTGGTTAAATTTTCTAAGCCACTTACAAGTAAAGGTATTTATAGTGCCTGGATAAAAGGGCAGAGACAGGCCTCAATAATTAATGATAAAATATCTTGCATTTTGTCCCAGAGCTCTTTACAAATTGCACACAGGAATCACTTCACTGAACCAAAGTGCCTTTATTGCTGGCATGGAGTGCAGCACCTGTTAACAAACAGTTCACTAAACAATACTATTTAGGATAGGAAGTGAAGAACAGTATTGATAGCCAAACACCAGGTAATGTCCAGGGCAGATATAGAGATTGATTAGAGTTGTGGGGGGAGCTGGGGGGAGGCAGGAAGGGAAACCTATGAAAATGTAAAGAATACAGCTGAGTGAATTATTTGCAGGGCCTGGTGTAGTCAGTGTGTTCATCCTCTGTCTGCTTCTTGATACCGGCGAGCAGATCGCAATGTCTCACATTTATTCATTATTTGAATGCACTCAATGGATTTTCCTTGTGGTTTTTGTTATATCCTGTGGGTTGCTCATGAACAGGTCACTGAGTACTGGTGTTGCTTGATGTTCAAAATTAGTATTCCAAGACATCAAAAAATCAACATTAATGGTCCAGTGAGCTCCTCAGCCAGCTCTAAGTCTTGGATGCAAATTATCTGGACCTGCTGATTTTAAAATGTCTGACTTCAGTAGCTGCTGTTTAATATCCTGCTGAGATACTAGTGGAATGGAAAGAGTATTATCATATAATATGACTACATCTATCCCCTGCCCCCACCCCCAACCCAAATACAGAACAAAGATATTTATTGAAAACTTCTGTCTTTTCTGCATTATTGATAAGTCTACCATTTCCGTTTAGTAACAGACCAATACAATTGTCAGGGTTCTTTTTGTTTCTAATTGTAATAGGGTACTTGGTGGGCCGAGGGGTCTAGTGGTTAGTGCCCACTCAGTCGTGGGGCAGTGGTGGGGAACCCAGGCCCGCACACTCCACACTCTGATTCAGGGTTCTAGGTGGGTCAGCATTTCGTCTTTGGGAAGGGCCCTCTGAACAACCTTCCCTGGCTTGCTTCCTGCCATTGCTTCTCTCCCTCAGGCTCTGGTCCCAGATAAGGAAAAAAAAGAAAAAGGAAAAGGAAAACAAACTGCCAACCCCAGATGGGCTCCACGTACAGTCCTGTTCCTTCAGGGAGGCTTCTCCCACCCCTTTTGGCAAGAGCCTTCAGGGTAAGTCTGCATTCCTTCCCAGCCTCCCACTTCTGAGCTGAGTTGCTCCCTTTTCTACCCTGTCTCCAGTAGGACCATGCTGTGCACATTTAGAGGGGCAGGGCTAGCTGGGCCCAGTATAGTCCTTTAACTCCTTCCATCCCAGTGTGGGGTTTGTATACCCCATCACACTAATATATTGAAAAAGCTCCTTTTCATTGTTCTGAACTCTGCTGGCCATAGATTTTGTCTGGTGTCCCTTTGCTTCCCTTATCAATTTTCAACAATTCCTAGCTTCCAATTCATATTTATTACTATCAACTTTCCCTTTCTTCCATTTGCTTTCACTTCCCCTCTAAACCAGGTTTTTTTTTTGTTTTTGTTTTTTTACTACAGCCTTTTTCCTTGATTGTGGCTTTTTGGGCATCTACTAAGGTGTTCTTAAACAATTTCCAATTGTTACTAACATTTTTCTGATTAAATTCTTCCTCCCAGATGACTTGGCTCAATTATTTTCAGCTACGTGAAGTTGGCCCTTTTAAATATATATATAACTGGTCTGGACTTTATTCTGTTTGTCCAAATGCATGTAAGGAAAGCAGAATATTAAATTCCCAATCCTGTATGTGAATCTGAGATGAAAATTTTGCTCTTCCAGAGCTTGTTATGCTAGAAAAATCATAAATGTGGTGTAACTGCAAGTATAGAGAAAGGAAAACAATTTCCAGCACCTCATTGGGACTAATATAAACTTCAGCTTCTGAAACAGGAGTGAATATTTTTTGTGTTTTGTCTCTGAATCGGGGTCAGCACCAGTTCACCTGCATCCATTGCCGACTCCCATTGTCAGGAACAGGACATTTTTCTGATGTAGACAAGGCCAAGTTACCAACATCGTTATCCTGTTTATGCAGCAGCAGAATGGCTGATTTTAAAGGTGTCCCCCCCACCTTTTTTTGTTTGTATATTCATAGTATGCACCTGAACCGTGAATGATTAGTTTATCTTTCAGGGAAAATAAACTGTAATATATGTCTATGGAAAACAATGCAATGACTCAAAAAAAAAAGGGCATGATGTGAAGAAATAGACTAGAGCCATTTCTACATTTGCATTCAAAAGTCTGCAAGAGAAGAGAAAGGCGAAAACACTTTGAAGTTTAACTACCAAATAAGTCTTCCAAGACTTCTTTACTGATACCTTTTCACGTGAATGTTTTTCTCATCTTAAATCACCAGCCTCCTTTAAAAAAATGTTAAAAGAGTGAAGAAAAGTGTGATGAGTGCCCGTGCTTTTCATGAGTGAATGAATGCAAACAATTAGAGGGGTATTTCAGGCTAAACACTCATGTAAAAGTTAAAACCCAAAGGAGGAATGATGGTACCTAGGGGGAGACCTTGCCAAAGTGCACTTGCTCACTGCTTCTCTGGGCTCTTCAATCTAGTAGGCAAAGATATAAGAAGATGAAAAGGCTGGAAGTTGAAGCTAGACAAAATCAAACTGGAAATAAGGTGAAAATTTTTGACAGTGAATGTAATTGACCATTGGAATAATTTACCAAGGGTCATGGATTCTTTAGCACTGACCAGTTTAAAATCAAGATTGGATGTTTTTCTAAAAGATAAAAAGAAAAGGAGTACTTGTGGCACCTTAGAGACTAACCAATTTATTTGAGCATAAGCTTTCGTGAACTACAGCTCACTTCATCGGATGCATACTGTGGAAAGTACAGAAGATCTTTTTATACACACAAACCATGAAAAAATGGGTGTTTACCACTACAAAAGGTTTTCTCTCCCCCCACCCCACTCTCTTGCTGGTAATAGCTTATCTAAAGTGATCACTCTCCTTACAATGTGCATGATAATCAAGGTGGGCCATTTCCAGCACAAATCCAGGGTTTAGCAAGAACGTCTGAGGAATGGGGAGGGGGGGTAAGTAGGAAAAAACAAGGGAAAATAGGTTACCTTGCATAATGACTTAGCCACTCCCAGTCTCTATTCAAGCCTAAGTTAATTGTATCCAATTTGCAAATGAATTCCAATTCAACAGACTCTCTCTGGAGTCTGGTTTTGAAGTTTTTCTGTTGTAATATCACAACTTTTATGTCTGTAATCGCGTGACCAGAGAGATTGAAGTGTTCTCCGACTGGTTTATGAATGTTATAATTCTTGACATCTGATTTGTGTCCATTTATTCTTTTACATAGAGACTGTCCAGTTTGACCAATGTACGTGGCAGAGGGGCATTGCTGGCACATGATGGCATATATCACGTTGGTGGATGTGCAGGTGAGCGAGCCTCTGATAGTGTGGCTGATGTTATTAGGCCATGTGATGGTGTCCCCTGAATAGATATGTGGGCACAATTGGCAACGGGCTTTGTTGCAAGGATAGGTTCCTGGGTTAGTGGTTCTGTTGTGTGGTATGTGGTTGCTGGTGAGTATTTGCTTCAGCTTGGGGGGCTGTCTGTAGGCAAGGACTGGCCTGTTTCTCAAGATTTGTGAGAGTGTTGGGTCATCCTTCAGGATAGGTTGTAGATCCTTAATAATGCGTTGGAGGGGCTTTAGATGGGGGCTGAAGGTGACGGCTAGTGGTGTTCTGTTATTTTCTTTGTTAGGCCTGTCTTGTAGTAGGTGACTTCTGGGAACTCTTCTGGCTCTATCAATCTGTTTCTTCACTTCCGCAGGTGGGTATTGTAGTTGTAAGAATGCTTGATAGAGATCTTGTAGGTGTTTGTCTCTGTCTGAGGGGTTGGAGCAAATGCAGCTGTATCACAGAGCTTGGCTGTAGACAATGGATCGTGTGGTGTGGTCAGGGTGAAAGCTGGAGGCATGTAGGTAGGAATAGTGGTCAGTAGGTTTCCGGTATAGGGTGGTGTTTATCTGACCATCGTTTATTAGCACTGTAGTGTCCAGGAAGTGGATCTCTTGTGTGGACTGGACCAGGCTGAGGTCGATGGTGGGATGGAAATTGTTGAAATCATGGTGGAATTCCGCAAGGGTTTCTTTTCCATGGGTCCAGATGATCAAGATGTCATCAATATGGCGCAAGTAGAGTAGGGGCGTTAGGGGATGAGAGCTGAGGAAGCGTTGTTCTAAGTCAGCCATAAAAATGTTGGCATACTGTGGGGCCAAGCGGGTACCTATAGCAGTGCCGCTGATTTGAAGGTATACATTGTCCCCAGATGTAAAATAGTTATGGGTAAGGACAAAGTCAGAAAGTTCAGCCACCAGGTTAGCCGTGACATTATCGGGGATAGTGTTCTTGACGGCTTGTAGTCCATCTTTGTGTGGAATGTTGGTGTAGAGGGCTTCTACATCCATGTTGGCCAGGATGGTGTTATCAGGAAGATTACCGATGGATTGTAGTTTCCTCAGGAAGTCAGTGGTGTCTCGAAGGTAGCTGGGAGTGCTGGTAGCATAGGCATCTGCTCTAGGAATTATCTAGGGAAAGTTCTGTGTCCTGTGCTATACAGGGAGGTCAGACTAGATGATCACAATATTCATGTCTGGCCTTGGAATCTACAAATCTAGAGAACATAAACTCTTGTGAGTAGGAGTCCTGTTTATGGTGGGAACATCGCATGTCTGAGTAGAAATCCTCTGTCAGGGATTGAAAGCAGAATTTTCTCTGAAGGCTCCCCAGAATTCAAACATGCATGCAGGGACAACTGACATATCTTGTCTAGCAATCAAATTCACAATGATACTAACCCTCATTAGAATAGGACACATTTAGGGACATTACATTCATTTCATAGAATCATAGAATCATAGAATATCAGGGTTGGAAGGGACCTCAGGAGGTCATCTAGTCCAACCCCCTGCTCAAAGCAGGACCAATCCCCAATTAAATCATCCCACCCAGGGCTTTGTCAAGCCTGATCTTAAAAACTTCTAAGGAAGGAGATTCTACCATCTCCCTAGGTAACGCATTCCAGTGTTTCACCACCCTCCTAGTGAAAAAGTTTTTCCTAATATCCAACCTAAACCTCCCCCACTGCAACTTGAGACCATTACTCCTTGTCCTGTCCTCTTCTACCACTGAGAATAGTTTAGAACCATCCTCTCTGGAACCACCTCTCAGGTAGTTGAAAGCAGCTATCAAATCCCCCCTCATTCTTCTCTTCTGCAGACTAAACAATCCCAGTCCCCTCAGCCTCTCCTCATAAGTCATGTGTTCCAGACCCCTAATCATTTTTGTTGCCCTTCGCTGGACTCTCTCCAATTTATCCACATCCTTCTTGTAGTGTGGGGCCCAAAACTGGACACAGTACTCCAGATGAGGCCTCACCAATGTCGAATAGAGGGGGACGATCCCGTCCCTTGATCTGCTCGCTATGCCCCTACTTATACATCCCAAAATGCCATTGGCCTTCTTGGCAACAAGGGCACACTGCTGACTCATATCCAGCTTCTCGTTCACTGTCACCCCTAGGTCCTTTTCCACAGAACTGCTGCCTAGCCTTTCGGTCCCTAATCTGTAGCGGTGCATTGGGTTCTTCCATCCTAAGTGCAAGACCCTGCACTTATCTTTATTGAACCTCATCAGATTTCATTTGGCCCAATCCTCCAATTTGTCTAGGTTCCTCTGTATCCTATCCCTGCCCTCCAGCGTATCTACCACTCCTCCTAGTTTAGTATCATCCGCAAATTTGCTGAGAGTGCAATCCACACCATCCTCCAGATCATTTATGAAGATATTGAACAAAACCGGCCCCAGGACCAACCCCTGGGGCACTCCACTTGACACCGGCTGCCAATAGACATGGGGCCATTGATCACTACTCGTTAAGCCCGACAATCTAGCCAACTTTCTACTCACCTTATAGTGCATTCATCGAGCCCATACTTTTTTAACTTGCTGACAAGAATACTGTGGTAGACCGTGTCAAAAGCTTTGCTAAAGTCAAGAAACAATACATCCACTGCGTTCCCTTCATCCACAGAACCAGTAATCTCATCATAGAAGGCGATTAGATTAGTCAGGCATGACCTTCCCTTGGTGTCTCTTTCTGGATGTCTCAAAAATTAGAGAGTTGAAAGAAAACAATAAAAATGTACTCAGAGTTAAGATGAAATGAACGAAACATATATTTAATTTTGGATAAATTATGACTGTTATAGCTCGCTCTTGTAAACACTTACACAATTTATCTCATAAATTGTCTCAATGGGATTTTAGTGACCAGGTTGGCTCTCATATGCTGTGGTGATGGGGGGCCAAATAAGTAACCAGTTAGATAGCTGACTATTCATATGAGTAAAGCTACTCATATACATATATGCATAAAATGAATTAATAACCCCTATAGCCATGCAGCTTTGTATTGCTTCCAACATTGATCAGCTCCTGAATAGCACACTTTAGCCTTCTTCATTAAGTGTGCAACATTTTCTTGAACATAGTTTCAATATTGTTCATGAGTGTAATCCTTGCATACCTTGTGCACATCTAAAAATCCTTGTATATCTGCTTTTGTTTTCATATAGATGAATTACAATTGTATCTTTTTTGTGGTGCTGTGGAGGGTGATAAAGTGTGTAGGATGCTGGAGACATCTTTATCATGCCTGAAATTATTGTTAATAGACTACAAGAGACAGCTACCCAGATGAATCAAAACACAATCTGTGTAACCTAATTTCTGGTTTATAATATACTGCTGTTAACACTAGCTTCAACAATGGCATGATATACATCTTTTAAACTTAATTATTCTCTTACAATCTAGCCTAGAATTGGTTGTGAAAGCTGCAAATCTGTCTTATTGCCTTCTAATTATTTATATGTCTAATCTGTCTAATTGTCTTTCAGCTAATCTACCCAATTGCCTCATCATTAGTAAGGATCCTAGCACATGGTGGGCACTGTACTAATAGAAGATAAATAATGATGATCACTGATAATTATTTAGGGTGACTATGTGAACCAGAGGCTTGCTGCAGAATTTGTTCACTGAAAAGAGTGCCAAGTCCCTCTGCTGGAATCCAGTAAGAGAAATGTCATCTACAATATTACTTACACTTGTGAGTATAAATTATTTCGGTCACTCATTCTGTGACGATGACATTGTAATAGAAGTTCCCCAACCAATAATACCCCTGTGGAATGACTAAGGGGATTTGTCAAGTATGTGAGAGATAAAGTCCTACCCAGGGAATTCAGTGTTTATGGAGACAAGTGAATTTCAAAGCAACTGCCATGCCATATAACTGGAGGAAAGCAAATGACAGGAAAGGATGATGTAGGTGACAGTGTTGAAAAGGAAATACCCAAGTCTCATGTATCTCAAGTACCCAAGACTTGCATGTAACTCATGGCGTATTCCCCATCCCAAACGTAATGTAGTTCTCCCCTAAAACAAAAGCAAGTGTGATGTTGAATGTGACCTGACATACCCCATTACGAAATGCCACTGTGTTATTCTTCAAATGGAATCTTTTCTAACAGTGACAGGTTTCAGAGTAACAGCCGTGTTAGTCTGTATTCACAAAAAGAAAAGGAGTACTTGTGGCACCTTAGAGACTAACCAATTTATTTGAGCATAAGCTTTCGTGAGCTACAGCTCACTTCATCATCTTGAAGTGAGCTGTAGCTCACGAAAGCTTATGCTCAAATAAATTGGTTAGTCTCTAAGGTGCCACAAGTACTCCTTTTCTTTTTTCTAACAGTGAGATTCCCTTCCAGAAACTCTGTGGGGTGTTGATGGGTGCTGCATGGGGAAACATTCCTCAAGTGCTTTGCCAAAGGGTGTGAAGTAACACAGCTAGTAGGCAGTGAACAGAGTTAATTCTGCCAACTCTTCCTTCAATTAAGGAAATGGAATCTAAAGTCATGTAGTCATGTTCCCAGTAGTATATCATTTACTCTGAGGCAACAGATTCCCTTTTTTACAAAAGATGTGTAAAGAGGAGAGCGACTGGAGGATAGTTCACATGAATAATATATGTTGCTAATATAGCCTCTCTTTCTGCTTCTAGAATATATGCAAACAGATTGTGACTTTTTCACATTTACTCATTATGTGAATTCATTCAATGGCTATGTTTTCCAATTTTTAACTGTATGGGCTGATCACAAATATTCAAAAATCTCAGCTGTTTGCTGAGTTCTGATTGGTTAGATAAGTCACATGGTGTTTCTGATCCCTGACTGGATAGGCACTCTGTCATATCAGGCACAAATACTTGTGTATACAAATTGACAGTTCAATGTCTATGAAAACTCAATGCATGAAACTCTGAAATTTGCCTTTCACCATCAGTAAAATTCAGTTTGAACATTTGCAGAAAGAAACACGAAAGGTGTCTGAACACAGTGGGGATGAATTCTTTGAAATTCAAACAAATATTTGCTGAGAATTCTTTCTATTATTCACCCAGTTTTTGGAGCACAAGCAACAGAAAACAATACAAATAATATACCAATATTTCTTGCTTTTGCCTCTCATGCAGATTTGCTAGATGTCGACACCATAGATTTTGGGCAGTCTATTCTTCATCTTCCTTTCATTCTCCTGTTTTGTGAGCAGTTGCCTTCTCAACTCTCATCCATACGAGGTTGCTGCTGTAAGGCTGAATGTAAATCTCTAAATTTTAGGCTCACATGGGACAAGGAATGCGTATTTGGCTTTAACTAAAGCTGATATGGAGATATGACCGTCATTGGGGAATGGGTTGAGGATCTATTCTATAAAACAGTTTGTGCTGCAGTTTTTGGATCTGTTTAAGATGAGGGCATCAATTTTCTCTTTTGTAATTCAGAAAGGCCAAGTGTCATGAACATGATATTGATAAGGTACAGTAATGTGCAATGGTTTCTCTTTGGGTTTTGCAGACAGTTGCTTTCCCCTTTGTTTTATCAGGATACCCTGAGCATTTACTCTAGTAGCTTTAGATTTGGGCAACAGCAGCTTAGGTGCCAACTCTGTGGAATCTGTACAGCATGCCACACACTGCATTCTTTAAAGGCACTAGGAAAAAGGATGCCACAAAAGGTGCACGGTCACCTGTGAAAAGGTTACTGAGAGTGATTGCATTTGATAGTATGGCGAGGAAATAAATGGCATGCTCAAAAATTCCTCTCTCAGGCCATTTGGAATCATGATCGTTCAGGTGTGAGAGCACTTTCAGCTGCTGTTACATCAGAGTTAAAGCTGTATTCCCATACACATAGAATAAGAAATAACTCAGATATCACTATGTGATAACTTTGGTTGCATGTTGTCTGTTCAGTGGTGAACACTACAATGAAGGTGTTGTTCCGATTAGTTATTTGTATTACAGTAACGCTTAGGAAGCTCTGTCAAGGAGCTGCGCCCCATTGTGCTAGGCGCTGCACAGATGAATAAAGAAGACAGCCTCTCCCCCAGAAAACTTACAGTCTAGGTGTCAGAAAGGGCGTGACAAGTGGACAAAAGAGATAAATGGGTTGGGATGACAAGGTAACCACATGAGCAGTTTTGCAGAAAAATGAGACTCTTGTCTTGCTGCTTGACCAACAGTAAAAACAATCACTCTGGCTATGTGGTCTGGAAGAGCCCTACACAAAACACTGAATCCATCTGATATCTTAGCAAAAAACAGCCACTTTTCTCTGCCCAGTTTTCACTGTGTGTGTTTGGCTGAGCATTGGCTGAATGTTAAAATGTGACTCCAGAGAGAAGAGTGGTCTTTATACATTTCAGGTTTAGGGGAAACTGCAAGCACCTTATAGTATTCTGAGATGAATCCTTCTATCCCATTAACTTTGCATTTCTCCTTGCAGACTCAGGGCAGCAAGCAATATCCACTGCCATCTGTCACAGCACACTAGCAAATTAAGGTGGAGAGAGTCTAGTCAGTAGCTTACTGCAGGTTGGGGACCAGTGACAAGAGACAGAGAGATGAGCAGAAAGCATGTCAGGAGTGATTGCCAGGGCAGTTGTAGAGCGCTCTGACAAAGATTGATGAAGACGGCTTGTCCTTATGGGCTGGCCTTGGATCACTTTAGCATGACATATAAGAATGTTCCTTGGTCTGTGTACAGGCAACAGATGCCTTTGGTCCAGGCCAGGGAAAGACAAATGGAGAGAGATAAAAAATATAACAAGGGATACACAAAGGGAAAGAAAGGGGAAAGACAGAGCTGCATCCCCCTGCTCACTGCGTGTCAGGTGTATATGAAGAAAGAAGCAGAGCATTCCCCATAAAGCTAATTTTTGAGCAGTGGTTTTGTCAGTGGACATTTGAAGTTGAGAGGAAAGATTTTTCTTTCTCTCATTAACAGAAAATAACCCCCCTGCCCCTTTACACCTCAGAGTGCTTTAGCATGAACTGGGTCATTCTGTCTAAATTCACGAGGGCACTTTGGACAACTATGCAGAGCAAACTATAATTCACCCAACTATTCTGTGCTAGAGCATTCTATGATAATCGATACCCAGTCTTCCCTTATAGCCCCTGTGACGTTGCACCCCATAAGGCTTTATGGAAATATGCTTATGAATGTATATATGACATAACTGGAATATGTTTTATGCTACATATGCCATGTAACATATCTCTGTAAAGGTTATGATCTACTGAATCTATTCATTCTATTTGTATGCATGTATCATTTTTGTATTCGAAGTTATGAATATCGGCTGTGTACTTGCTTGATTTTTAAGTAGCCTTAGTAAAGCATTTGGTCAACTTCTTGAGAAAGGAATGTGCAAATTAAGTGCCCAATCAAGAAGTACTTAAGGTACAATGGATCTTGGAAGGCTCCAATCCAAATAAGAAGTCTACATGAGGATGTTCAAGGTAGCATGTGAACCATGGCTGCTACCTGTAAGTTT
Organism: Lepidochelys olivacea; assembly: GCF_965140295.1. Taxonomy (NCBI): domain Eukaryota; kingdom Metazoa; phylum Chordata; order Testudines; family Cheloniidae; genus Lepidochelys; species Lepidochelys olivacea. The sequence goes on from NC_140412.1 coordinate 17,442,715, forward strand.
TGAGTCATGCATGGACATGTGATTTGCCCATGTGACTCCAAAACTCCATCTTGGAGCTGGAATTCTACACAGGGGGAGGGAGGTGTATCCACCCACAAGAGAAAGTCTATTTAAACCCCTGGGAGATCCCTCCATTTTGTCTTCAGCTGGCTAAAGAGCTATAGCTTCTCCACCCCCAAGGATACCTGAAAGAAACTGGAACAAAGGACAGTAACTACAGAGGGTGTGAGTGATTGCTGGACCCAGACTAAAAGGAGACTAGTCTGTAAAAGGAAGCTTACTGGAACTCCTCTGAGAGTGAGGTTTTATCTGTATTCAGTTTTCTTACTGTATTACACATAGACTTGCGTGTTCTATTTTATTTTGCTTGGTAATTCACTTTGTTCTGTCTGTTACTACTTGGAACCACTTAAATCATACTTTCTGTATTTAATAAAATAATTTTTACTTATTAATTAACCCAGAGTATGTATTAATACCTGGGAGGGGGGGAGAAAACAGCTGTGCATATCTCTCTATCAGTATTATAGAGGGCGAACAATTTATGAGTTTACCCTGTATAAACTTCATACAGGGTAAAACTGATTTATTTGGGGTTTGGAGCCCATTGGGAGTTGAGCATCTGAGTGTTAAAGATAGGAATACTTCTTAAGCTGCTTTCAGTTTAAGCCTACAGCTGTTAGGGGACGTTGTTCAGACCTGGGTCTGGGTTTGCAGCAGGCTAGTGGATCTGGCTCAAACCAGGCAGGGCACTGAAGTCCCAAGCTGGGAGGGCAGGGAAAGCAGGGGCAGAAGTAGTCTTGGCAAATCAGTTGGCAGCCTCAAGGGGGTTTCTGTAATCCATCCATCACAGCCCCCTCTACCACTTGTTTGTTATCCTCCAGTTATGTCTTAGTGTTTTAGTACCCCATTCAAAGCCCACTGACAGTTAATGAAAAAACTCCCATTTACTTCAGTTGGCTTTGGATCAGGATGGAAGTTTTACCATTGCAATTTACCTGAAGTTAATAGGAGGCTTTCCATTGGCTTCCCTGGGAGTTGGATCAGACGCTTAGATTGTAAGTTCTTTGGGGCAGGGACGGTCATTTACTATAATGTTTTACATCCTCCTAGCACAATGGGGCCCTGACCTGGTTAAGATCTCTAGGTGCTACTGCAATTTCCATAGTAAAGACATTCTCTCTTGCCTTTCAGGAATGTGAAGCTCATGATAAAGTATTCACATAATATTCATTGACAATATTTTTTGCTGCAAAAAAATATTTAGACAAGACACTTCGTGACAGTGAGGTTAGATAAAAACAAGAGAGAGAGAACAGAGCAATTATTCTTTCCATTCTAATATGTTAAAGAGCCTTCCAAAAGGTCTATAATTTAGTTCCAAATTTGTCCTATTGTTGAGCTTATGAGAAGAGATATGATTTAGTGATTCAAGCTTATTTTTGGGAGTTGAAAGTTCTGGTTTCAACTCACAGACTCAAACCTTGAGCAAGTCACTCGAGAAATGCAAATCAATGAACTTATCTAATGCTGATTTGCTTCAGGTGTTGGGAGACTTAATTTGTTTAGGTTTGTAAGTCTGAGTTGTCTTCGAAAGCATTTTTCATCTGAGGAAAATAAATATTATATATCTGCTGTACTAGAGAACTTAAATATCCCAGCAATGGGCATCTTATAAATTAGATAGATGTGGCAAGTAGTTAGATTTGGAGGAAACTTCACTAGCAAATTGGTCATCTGAATCCTATAGGTAGGATATTAAATTCTTGGACTGCATGTGAGCTATGAGGTCTTGTCCTATTAGACACTCAATAGAGGAATTTAACCCATCGCTGGGACTAGAAAACCTCATGCCTGTTTAACTCTGTGAGAGTACATTCTAATGCTTTCTTAGAAAGTACCACTCCTGCTACTGATGCTAGCATTTGCCTACCAACCCAGCAGTGCTTCCTCCCATTCCCTCTTCTCCGAAGGAACGGAACAGGCTTTCGCTGCGTCCATTTTGTTTTTCACTTCTTCCAGTTCTGGAACTGGTTGTCTTGGCAACAGCATTGTTTGCACTTTAAAGGGGCTTTTCCTCAATACCAGAGATATGTTGTCTATCAAGGGCCCCACTTTGGAAAGTAGATTTCTCTTTCCTTTCTAGCTAGCATGCAGGTAAGCCAGGGGAGGAAAAACCCCTTAGCACTAATACCTACATGCTTCCTTTCTCACAGACTAGGAGGATAAAATAGACTGCCTTTAAATCTTTGAAAACTGGCTATGGGTAATACCCAAAGCCAGGCAGAACTCATATCTCCTAAGACCTACTCCAGTGCGCTATCCTCTAGATCACATGGCCTCCCACATAGAAAGCCCCTGTACAGGAGATTGCTTCGGAGGAATATCTTGGTTAATAAAACCTTTGTTAAATAAATTGCCTCAAGGGACGAACTGCCTCTGTATCCATACTTCCTACTAGCTTTGCCTCTCCCTGTACTCCCAAACCAAGGCTTTTATAACTGCAGGCAGAGGCCAAACAAAGCCCAGTTGAACCGAGCCCTTCTCTTGCTCCACCCCATTTAGGTCCAACAAGGTCCCTTATACAATTAGACCCAGCAGTGCTCCTCACTGTTCCTTGCTCCTAGGTGACTGCTCTCCCACAGGGAAAGACTGGTTGGCTGAGGATATGTGGCCAGTGGGCTTGGGGGAGAGAACAAGTGAGCAGGCCAAGCAAGAAGGTGGGCTAAAACCAGTGAGAGATGGGAGTGAATAGATCTCAGAGAGGTGGGATTTGGCATGGGGCTCTTTCCAGAGGAGTCAGGGGGATCAGGGAAGTAGTAGGCAGGTCAGGATGCTCTGCAGTAGGTTCCTGGAAGGCTAGTAGGTGGGAGGAAGAGATCAGGAGCCTGAGGGAGTCAGAGCATGTTGTGAAGAAGGATGAGCAAACTGGGAGCAGCCTAAGATTTACCTGTCTCAGGTGGATGGTAGTTAAAAATCGAAGGAAGAGATTTTTCAAGGCACAAAAGGATTCCCACAGAATGTTCACGGGAGTTGCGTGTCTAACTGCAGTTGTGCCCTTGAAAATTGCCCCTTAAACTAGTATCAGGCAGAAGAGACTCCCTTAAATGGTTGGTCCCGGAATAATTTGTTAGCAAATCTTTTACCTGCCTGGTAAATCCCAAATCCTCTCTACTTCCCTGCCCCCATGCAGTGAGAAAGGCCTCATATTAACATCAAAAAGAGTGGGACTTAGGCAGGAAACGTTGGAAATAGTCACCCCAGTCTTTCTCTTAGCTCCCGCTCAAAAGTTAGCTCTGCTTATGATACCCACTCTTCAGTCCAACCCACCTAAACTGAATAGCAGTGCTAGACAGAGCTGGCCCCCTTGCGTCCAAAAAGATCCTTCAGAGGCCAGACTGTGGTTGGTATTGTGCAGATGCCTGTCCTTTGCTCCTTGTGCCTCAGCCTATGGGGCAACCGTGATATATCAGAGGAGCAGAATCACTACTCCATTACTTGGAGGTAGGGATGGAGTAAGGAACAGGCTGGCTGGGGCTATGGTTCCCTGGCATGTCGTGCCTGGGACCCCCAGGAAGTATTCTGGCCGAGTCCACCAGATTTCCTCCTGGGGCTTCCACTGCAGCACTCATACCTCGTATTTCAAAACAGGCCCTTAAAACACAATCTATGAAGTTAGTGCTGCCATCCCAGGCATCCAGTAGAGTGATGATTCAATCCGCCCATGCTGTATTTGGAAGGCTATTACAATAAATCTGCTGTTTTGATGCTTTTCACCTTAAGGATGGTCTCCTATCTACATTACTTAAAGTATCTAACGCTACCCTTCAATGTTTTTGCTGTTGAGCAATTTGGTCGCTTGTTCTACCTGACAAATTATTGTCAGTTGAGACCACTAGATTCAATTGCGACTTAAGACATTGATTTATCATACTCGCCTTGGTGAGATAGTATAACTAAGATTTGCTCTAATGACATACAGGTGATGACAATACTTCTGTACTGAGCCATGCTTTTAGCAGCCATAATCAATTGTTCCTTCTGACATCAGAAAGCCATAAAACAGCAACTACAGACTGATGAGTTATAAAACGCCCTGGTATATCAGAGACATGAGCACTCTTGGGATTTCAGAACAAATTATCTTAGACAAAATTATATTTAACATTTATGGAGCTCCCTTCATCCAGAAGGAGTCCAAGGCACTTCTAACTGTAATAGAAAATGATACATAAAGATCCTCATGGTTGATATGCAGCCTTCTCTGGGCTAAGCTGGAGTGTAGCAGTTGTTTAACAATTCACAGCAACTCTACCCAAGCATGCACTGTACTTTCTGAGCTCTACTGCTGACTTTCTGTGTGACCTTTGGCAAGTCATTTCACATGTCTGTGCCTCAGTTTCCCCATCTGCAAATTGCCTGATCCTGCAACCCTTACTCACTTGATGAGACCAAGTGAAGTCAGTGGCATTATTTTGATTAAGTGATGTTGCTCATGTGAGTAGGGTTTGCAGGTTCTCTCTCTCCGTTTATGTATTGATACCATGTTCATCATGGACTTTGAGACATAGCATATGGAATTTAGCATTTCCATCACACTATGCCAAGATTAACTCATTTATCATTGTCATGCTCCTGCAAGATAGGTAAATAATAGTATTATCCTGATTTTACAGATGGGAAAACTGAGGCAGAGAAGTTAAGTGTCTTGACTGATGCTGAAGAGAGAGTCAGTGTAAGACCCAGGATTAGAACATAAGGGTCACTTGCTTTCAGTCATATGCTTAGCCCACTAGAATTGGCTACCTGTCATACTATCAAGACGGTTGCCCCATTAGCCAGAGTTCACATTGAACATAAGAATGGCCATAGTGGGTCAGACCAATGGTCCATCTAGCCCAGTATTCTGTTTTCTCTCAGTGGCCAGTGGCAGATGCTTCAAAGGGAATGAATAAAACAGGGCACTTTTTAAGTGATCCATACCGCTGTCATCCAGTCACAGCATCTGGCAGTCAGGGGCTTAGAGACACCCAGAGCATGGGATTGCATTACTGACCATCTTGGCAAATAGACATTGATGGAGCTATTCTCTAGGAATTTATCTATTTGTTTTTTAACCCAGTTATGCTTTTAGTCTTCACAACATCCCCTGGTAATGAGTTCCACAAGTTAACTGAGTGTTATGTGAAGAAGTACTTCCTTTTGTTTGTTTCAGACCCGCTGCCCATTAATTTCATCAGGTGACCCCTGGTTCTTGTGTTATGTGAAGGGGAAAACAACACTTTCTCCCCAACAGTCATGATTTTATAGCCCTCTATCATCTCCCCCCTCAGTCGTCTCTTTTCCAAGCTGAACAGTCCCAGTGATTTTATTCTCTCCTCATATGGAAGCAGTTCCATACCCCAATCATTTTTGTTGCCCTTCTGTGTACCTTTTCCAAGTCTCATATATCTTTCTGAGATGAGGTGACAGAACTGCAGGCAGTATTCAAGATGTGGGCATCCCATGGGTTTAGAAAGTGGCATCATGATATTTACTGTCTTATTATCTATCCCTTTCCTCATGTTTCCTAACATACTGTTAGCTTTTTTGTCTGCTGCTGCATATTGAGCGGATGTTTTCAGAGAAGTAACCACAATGACTCCAAGATCTCTTTCTTGAGTAGTAACAGCTAATTTAGACTCCATCATTTTGCATGTATAGTTGGGATTATGTTTTCTAGCGTGCATCACTTTGGTTTTATCAACATTGAATTTCTTCTGCCATTTTGTTGCCCAGTCACCCAGTTTTGTGAGATCCCTTTGTGACTCTTTGTATTTAACTATCTTGAGTAATTTGTAACATCTGCAAACTTTGCCATCTCACTTTTACCCCTTTTTCCAGATCATTTACGAGTATGTGGAACAGCACTGGTCCTGGAACAGACACCGTTGGGGGACCCTGCTATTTACCTCTCTGCATTCTGAAAATTGACCATTTATTCCTACCCTTTGTTTCCTTTCTTTTAAGGAGTTTCTGATCCATGAGAGGACTTTTCCTTTTATCCCATTACTACTTAGTTTGCTTAAGAGTCTTTGAGGAAGGGTTTTGCAAGGCTTTCTGAAAGGTCAAGTACAATATATCCACTGGCTCACCCTTGTCCACATGTTTTTGACCCTCAAATAATTCTAATAGATTGGTGAGGCATAATTTCCTTTTATGAAAGCTGCATTGACTCTTTCCCAACAAATTGTGTACATCTAGGTATCTGATCATTCTGTTCTTTACTATAGTTTCAACCAATTTGCCTGGTACTGAAGTTAGACTTACTGGCCTGTAATTGCCATGATCACCTCTGGAGCCTTTTTTAATAATTGGCATCCCATTAACTATCCTCCAGTCATCTGGTACAGAAGCTGATTTAAGCGACAGTTTACACACCACAGTTAGTTGTTCTGCAATTTCATATTTGAGTTCATTCAGATCTCTTGAGTGAATCATATCTGGTCCTGTGGACATCTTACTGTTTAATTTATCACTTTGTTCCAAATTGAAACAAATTGATGAATTGTTTCTTAGATTGAGGAATTGCTTCCCACCATCAGCAGAAGTCTGGATAGCAATACACCATAATAGAGGCTCAACTTAAATGTATACCCCAAATTAAAAAACACAGTAAAAGAACTAAAAAAGAGCCACCATGGCTTAACAACTATGTAAAAGAAGCAGTGAGAGATAAAAAGCCATCTTTTAAAAAGTGGAAGTCAAATCCTAGTGAGGTAAATAGGAAGGAGCATAAACACTGCCTAATTAAATGTAAAAATGTAATAAGAAAATCCAAAAGGAGTTTGAAGAACAGCTAGCCAAAAACTCAAAAGGTAATAACAAAAAGTTTTTTAAGTACATCAGAAGCAGGAAGTCTGCTAGACAACCAGTGGGGCCCCTGGATGATCAAGATACACAGGGAGCACTTAAAGACGATAAAGTCATCACGGAGAAACTAAATTAATTCTTTGCTTCAGTCTTCACAGCTGAGGATGTTAGGCAGATTCCCAAACCTGAGCCATCTTTTGTAGGTGACAAATCTGAGGAATTGTTACAGATTGAAGTGTCACTAGAGGAGTTTTTGGAATTAATTGAGAAACTTAACAGTAACAAGTCACCGGGACCAGATGGCATTCACCCAAGAGTTCTGAAAGAACTCAAATGTGAAATTGCAGAATTATTAACTATGGTTTGTAACCTGTCCTTTAAATCAGCTACTATACCCAATGACTGGAAGATAGCTAATGTAATGCCAGTATTTAAGAAGGGCTCTAGAGGTGATCCTGGCAATTACAATTGTGTCAGTACCGGGCAAATTAGTTGAAATAATAGTAAAGAATAAAATTGTCAGACACATAGAAGAACATAAATTTTTGTGCAAAAATCAACCTGGTTTCCGTAAAGGGAGATCATGTTTTACTAATCTATTAGAGTTCTTTGAGAGGGTCAACAAACATATGGACAAGGGGGATCCAGTGGACATAGTGTATTTAGATTTCCAGAAAGCCCCTCACCAAGGTCCCTCACCAAAGACTCTTATGTAAATTAAGTTGTCACGGAATAAGAGGGAAGATCTTTTCATGGACTGAGAACTGGTTAAAAGACAGGGAACAAAGGGTAGGAATAAATGGTAAATTTTCAGAATGGAGCGGGGTAACTAGTGGTGTAACCAAGGGTCAGTCCTAGGATTAATCCTATTCAACTTATTCATAAATGATCTGGAGAAATGGGTAAACAGTGAGGTGGCCAAATTTGCAGATGATACTAAACTGCTGAAGATAGTTAAGATCAAAGCAGACTATGAAGAACTTCAAAAAGATCTCACAAAACTAAGTGATTGGGCAACAAAATGGCAAATGAAATTTAATATGGATAAATGTAAAGTAATGCACATTGGAAAAAATAACCCCAACTATACATACAATATAATGGGGGCTAATTTAGCTACAACTAATCAGGAGAAAGATTTTGGAGTCATCATGGATAGTTCTCTGAAGACATCCACCCAGTGTGCAGTGGCAGTCAAAAAAGCAAAAGGGATGTTAGGATAGTGAATAAGACGGAAAATATCTTATTGCCCTTATATAAATCCATGGTACTCCCACATCTTGAATATTGGGTGCAGATGTGGTATCCTCATCTCAAAAAAGATATACTGGCATTAGAAAAGATTCAGAAAAGGGCAACTAAAATGATTAGGGTTTGGAACGGGTCCCATGTGAGGAGAGATTAAAGAGGCTAGGACTTTTCAGCTTGGAAAAGAGAAGACCGAGGGGGGATATGGTAGAAGTATATAAAATCATGAGTGATGTGGAGAAAGTGCATAAGAAAAAGTTATGTACTTGTTCCCATAATATAAGAACTAGGGGCCACCAAATGAAATTAATGGGTAGCAGACTTAAAACAAATAAAAGGAAGTTCTTCTTCACTCAGTTCAGAGTCAACCTGTGGAACTCCTTGCCTGAGGAGGTTGTGAAGTCTAGGACTATAACAGGGTTTAAAAGAGAACTGGATAAATTCATGGAGGTTAAGTCCATTAATGGCTATTAGCCAGGATGGGTAAGGAATGGTGTCCTCAGCCCCTGTTTGTCAGAAGGTGGAGATGGATGGCAGGAGAGAGATCACTTGATCATTACCTGTTAGGTTCACTCCCCGTGGGGCACCTGGCATTGGCCACTGTCGGTAGACAGGGTACTGGGCTGGATGGACCTTTGGTCTGACCCAGTATGGCCATTGTAATGTTCTTATGTTCAATCGCTCTCCCAGCCACAAAAAGGTCCTGGCAAAAATCAGGGACCTGGGCCCTTGGACCCAATGGCCCAAGTATCCTGTGAGTTTAGGAAAAAATCAATGAACCTAATCTATAGCAAATGTTTTAGATTTTCCAGGGTAGCTGTTCAAAGTCAAGGCCTGATGTTTCTGGGTCTTCCAAATCCTAAACCCAGGCCCTAAAGACTGGCTTTGTTTTCAACAAAGTAATAATACTTAGCTCGTACAGAGCACTTTTTACCTGTAGATTTCAGAGAGCTTTGCAAAGGAAGGGGAGTAACAGAACCCTGCTCCTACCGATGGGGAACCACAGCACACAGAGAGGAATGACTTTTCCAGGCTTACCCAATGGTCAAGCCAGAAACAACACCTACATTTTCTGATTCCCAGGTCAGATCTGCTGGACCCCACTGACTCACGGACGGACCATTTCAAAAGCAGCTCTCTAAGGACCCCTTTTTAAAAAGGAAAAAAAACGATGTAGTGTTACCAAACTCTGTCAATTTCTTATCTAAATTTCTGAGTCAGAGTTATTTTGGGTGTTTGTGTGTGTGGTGAGGAGAGTATTTGCAGCAATCTCATACTTTCAGTATCTCCCTCAGGACATATGGTTAATTAAAATGTAAACTATACAAACAATTGCACAGAGATAATATTACTGGCTAACACTTAAGCCAGCTATTAGATGCATGCAGGAGCATAAGTTTGGGAATATATTAAGTTATTGATGCCATCTGGTCTTTTTTCCGATTCTGACTGGCTAACAGATTCTGCATTTTAACACAGATAAACAGCCTTCCAAGCACAGAAAATTCACACAGTTAACGATGTGGAAAATGTATGAGAGAAATGAGGTTGGAGTATTGGTAACCAGTTCATAAACAAAGGTAACAACAACAAGAGAACAGGGCATTTTGCCTTCTGAAGTTTCTCAACTTAGGAAAATGAATTAAGATCTACAGGAAGAGTGTGAGTGTAAAGATGACCCTGATACAGAAGAATATTTGAGGAAGGGGCTGTGATTCAAGCTTATAGCTGTTCATAGTTAACTACAGAAGAGGTGAGAGTGCAAAGGGGAAGATCTTAAGAGCTAAATTGTCAGAAGTGACTACAGTGAAGGCATCTGCAAAAATGTGGTTGCACAATTTGTGTGTGCAAACAGTTACTTCTGAAAGCAATTACCTGATTATCATGTGCAAATATAGTATACTGAACATGCAAAAGGCATCCATATGGTTTTTGTGAATGCATCCATTTTAATCGTAGTTCAAGTGTGATTCTAAATATATATGTAACCTCCTAATTATAAACTTAGAAGTTACATAGGGAGGCAGAAATAAGGTCTTGTAGTTAACACACTGGAATGAGACTCTGGAGATCTGGGATAAGTTCTCAGCTCCATCATAGACTTCCTGAGCCATCTTGAATGACTCACCCAATCTTTTCTGTGATTCAGTGCCCCATTGGTTAAAGTTAGGCACCTAAATACCTTTGAGGATCTGGGCCAAAGTCCTAAATTGTCCTATAATTATAGTATTTCTTACTTTTTATTATGAATTGCTCAAAACATTTGCTTATTAAACAGTGTCTTCTATTCACGTTTGCATGTTCTTGATCCACTGTAGCTGATTTTGGGGGCTGGGTGTCTGTGCCTCTGTGGACTCTCAGATGCTGGTTCAAACATATATTAATGTTAAACAGCCTGTATGAAACGCTGTTTCTCTTTTTGACTGTCCAGCGAGCTTTGTTTGCTTTGAAAATTCAGTTGCTGTAGTCTCTCTTGATCAACTCATCGCAAGTTATCTGCGTCATGTCCAAAAAATGTATTTTTTTATTATTCTCCCCATCTTCCAACACATATTTCTTCCTCAATGCAGCAGCAGCAGGAAAAAAATAAACACCTGCTGTTCTGGTCTATGTTCTGGAGTGAGAGAGAGAGAATGAGTCATTAGTCCATGGGCACTTTCCAGCCCACTTATGAAACCCAAGAATTGGCTGCCCTATCATTTTTCCTCAAAACATCCAGCCTCGGATAGGCTACTGGGGAGATAGGTAACAAAGCCTAGGTATTGCATTACGTTTAGTTGCTGCTGTTACAGAAGAGTTGTGGACAGACCATGGAAATATTAAAGTTCAGCTTTGCCTCAGAGTTGGCATACTGGGTGTATCTGTGGAAATGAGTCTTTACCCAGCTGCACCCAATAGGAATGCATGTGCTAAATAGCCATTTATTACATCCTGCTGCTAGTTGGGTGCTGGTCCTGGGACAGCATAGAGTAGCCTTAGGACTACTCCATTCTACATTGTCTGGCTGTGACCTTCAGGGCCTGGTATGCCAACTGAGACTAGCTGGGTGCAACAGTGATCTGGGCTTACCCCTTTCCTGCCTCCTGTGCCCCATGTGCTGGTGGGGAGGGGGCTGTGAGAGTTATGGACAGTGGTATAAGACCTAGCTGGTAACTCCTTCACCTGATCAGACAGCAAAGGCTACAAAGAGGGAGCGCAGAATGAATGGATTATAGGCACATCCGAGAGCTTGTTAGAGGATTTATGTCTATTCTGTTCCAGTTCTTAACTTGCCCTCAGTATCTGAGAGCCTCTCAGTCATGCAATAATCAAGATGAGTAGCATTTGTTGTTCTTTCTCCCCAGTAGGAATGTTGTGAAGGTGTTTTATATAATGTCTGCTGTAATATGCAGGCAGGTCAAAGTCAGGCCCCTGGATCTTGGAATGGAAAGTGGTGATGTTTGAGGCAGGTCTTAGATCCTGTGGGAATGTGTTTCACAGCCTGCACTAATGAGATTTAACCTTGCTGTGGACAGCTTCATTGAACCTGAACAGCAGAGCTGTTGACCACTGTCCTCGTCCTGGAGTTTACAGTGATCTTTTGGGTATCCTGGGCCTAGAGCATGCCGTACCTTGAGGATAAGGACCAAGGCCTTGAACTTGACTTGATACTCTATGGAGATGCAGAGGACAGGTCTGATGTCCTCATGGTTACCGGTTTTGGTGATGAGATATCCTGCTGCATTCTGTGATAGCTGGAGTTTGCTAAGGACTGTTATCTTCATGCTCAGATATATAGCCTTGCTATAGTCCAGATAAGAAGTGGCAAAAGTTTGAATAACTAAGGCCAGGTCATCGTCTGCAAAGAGATCTGCATGCATCCAGTTCAGGAAAACATTCAAGTCAATCCATTGAAGCATTCTGTTTATTGCCCTGTGTAGAAAATGACCTAGAGCGAAGGACAAATCTGTAAGCTAGTTACATTTACTGATGGCACCAAATTAGGGGAGAGAAGTGAACACTCTAATTTTCACGTCATCATTTCACGGTATCGTGTCATTACGTTGTGAAGCCTAATGTAACAATGTGTCAACACCAAAATGACAAACTGCCACCAGCTTTCTAGAACTTGCAGAGATACGCAGCACACCTGTTTTCAGATGAGAAAAACTGTAATTAGTGCTGAGTGATTATTTCCATAGCTGAAAGGATGAGGCAGACCAGCACTTACTAGCCACAGTAAATATATGCAGCATTTGCAAAGTACACATTTGTTCATGCTTAAGCTGCTTTGCATTTTACTCTGCTGAGAGCTTACCTACAATAATAAAAAAATCCTTTGCATTTTTATAGCACCTTTCTCCCACTGCTCTCAAACTCTTTTTACAGCTATGAATTATGGTAATTCAGCCTCACAACACTCTCATGAGGGGTGGGTAAATCCATTCTGTAGATGGGTAAAATGAGGCCAAAGAAGTTGTGAGTTTTCACAGTCAGGCTTGGAACTCCTAACATTCCAGTATAGGATATTGTAACCCCTAAAAAGATAGAGATGGCAGAAATGTGTATCCCAGGTTTGCAGTATGATCTTATTACTTCCTTCCCTGCCATCTCTGTTTCTGTTAGGGATCACTGAACTGCACTTTAATGCAACTGAGAATCCATTCATGGAATGTATAAAATACGGTGAGAAAAGTGATTGTAAAAATGATCCCATTTTACTTCAACTGCTTGTGAGTCACCTCTGTTTGGTTTTTATTACTATTACCACTGTAGAGTCCATAGACCTATGAGAGAATGAGCTGAATTTTGTTTGGCTTATTGGGCCAAATTCCAAGGTCCATATTTAGAGCCTGAATATGGAATCCTTACATATGTTGAGTAAAAATTGCTCACCTGAGTATAACCATTGAGACTTTGCCTGATTAGGATTTGATTAAACCTTAGTAAAGATTTCAGGATTTGTCTCTCAGTCAATAGAATTGTCAGTTAATGATCAGCTGCAGAATCTTTATCACTAGGAACTGAGCCCTGGTCTACACTAGGACTTTAGGTCGAATTTAGCAGCGTTAAATCGATTTAAACCTGCACCCGTCCACACAATGAAGCCCTTTATTTCGACTTAAAGGGCTCTTAAAATCGATTTCCTTACTCCACCCCTGACAAGTGGATTAGCGCTTAAATCGACATTGCCAGCTCGAATTTGGGGTACTGTGGACACAATTCGATGGTATTGGCCTCCGGGAGCTATCCCAGAGTGCTCCATTCTGACCGCTCTGGACAGCACTCTCAACTCAGATGCACTGGCCAGGTAGACAGGAAAAGAACCGCGAACTTTTGAATCTCATTTCCTGTTTGGCCAGCGTGGCAAGCTGCAGGTGACCATGCAGAGCTCATCAGCACAGGTGACCATGATGGAGTCCCAGAATCGCAAAAGAGCTCCAGCATGGACCGAACGGGAGGTACGGGATCTGATCGCTGTTTGGGGAGAGGAATCCGTGCTATCAGAACTCCGTTCCAGTTTTCGAAATGCCAAAACCTTTGTCAAAATATCCCAGGGCATGAAGGACAGAGGCCATAACAGGGACCCGAAGCAGTGCCGCGTGAAACTGAAGGAGCTGAGGCAAGCCTACCAGAAAACCAGAGAGGCGAACAGCCGCTCTGGGTCAGAGCCCCAAACATGCCGCTTCTATGATGAGCTGCATGCCATTTTAGGGGGTTCAGCCACCACTACCCCAGCCGTGTTGTTTGACTCCTTCAATGGAGATGGAGGTAATACGGAAGTAGGTTTTGGGGACGAAGAAGATGATGATGATGAGGAGGTTGTAGATAGCTCACAGCAAGCAAGCGGAGAAACCGGTTTTCCCGACAGCCAGGAACTGTTTCTCACCCTGGACCTGGAGCCAGTACCCCCCGAACCCACCAAGGCTGCCTCTTGGACCCAGCAGGCGGAGAAGGGACCTCTGGTGAGTGTACCTTTTAAAATGCTATACATGGTTTAAAAGCAAGCATGTGAAAGGATTACTTTGCCCTGGCATTTGCGGTTCTCCTAGATGTAGTCCTAAAGCCTTTGCAAAAGGTTTCTGGGGAGGGCAGCCTTATTGCGTCCTTCATGGTAGGACACTTTACCACTCCAGGCCAGTAACACGTACTCGGGAATCACTGTAGAACAAAGCATTGCAGTGTATGTTTTCTGGCATTCAACCAAAATCCGTTCTTTATCTCTCTGTGTTATCCTCAGGAGAGTGAGATATAATTCATGGTCACCTGGTTGAAATAGAGTGCTTTTCTTCAGGGGACACTCAGAGGAGCCCATTCCTGCTGGGCTGTTTGCCTGTGGCTAAACAGAAATGTTCCCCGCTGTTAGCCACAGGGAGGGGGGAAGGTTGAGGGGGTAGTCACGCGGTGGGAGGAGGCAAAATGCGACCTTGTAATGAAAGCACATGTGCTATGTATGTAATGTTAACAGCAAGGTTTACCCTGAAAGAGTGTAGCGACTGTTTTATAAAATGTGTCTTTTTAAATACCGCTGTCCCTTTTTTTTTCTCTCCACCAGCTGCATGTGTTTCAATGATCACAGGATCTTCTCCTTCCCAGAGGCTAGTGAAGCTTAGAAAGAAAAAAAAACGCACTCGCGATGAAATGTTCTCCGAGCTCATGCTGTCCTCCCACACTGACAGAGCACAGACGAATGCGTGGAGGCAAATAATGTCAGAGTGCAGGAAAGCACAAAATGACCGGGAGGAGAGGTGGAGGGCTGAAGAGAGTAAGTGGCGGGCTGAAGAGAGTAAGTGGCGGGCTGAAGACAGGGCTGAAGCTCAAATGTGGCAGCAGCGTGATGAGAGGAGGCAGGATTCAATGCTGAGGTTGCTGCAGGACCAAACCAGTATGCTCCAGAGTATGGTTGAGCTGCAGCAAAGGCAGCTGGAGCACAGACTGCCACTGCTGCCCCTCTGTAACCAACCGCCCTCCTCCCCAAGTTCCATAGCCTCCACACCCAGACGCCCAAGAACGCGGTGGGGGGGCCTCCGGCCAACCAGCCACTCCACCACAGAGGATTGCCCAAAAAAAAGAAGGCTGTCATTCAATAAATTTTAAAGTTGTAAACTTTTAAAGTGCTGTGCTTAAAGTGCTGTGTGGCATTTTCCTTCCCCCCTCCACCACCCCTCCTGGGATACCTTGGTAGTCATCTCCCTATTTGTGTGATGAATGAATAACGAATGCATGACTGTGAAGCAGCAATGACTTTATTGCCTCTGCAAGCAATAAAGAGGAGGGTGGTTAGCTTACAGGGAAGTAGAGTGAACCAAGGGGCGGGGGGTTTCATCAAGGAGAAACAAACAGAACTTTCACACCGTAGCCTGGCCAGTCATGAAACTGGTTTTCAAAGCTTCTCTGATGCGTACCGCGCCCTCCTGTGCTCTTCTAACCGCCCTGGTGTCTGGCTGCGCGTAACCAGCAGCTAGGCGATTTGCCTCAGCCTCCCACCCCGCCATAAACGTCTCCCCCTTACTCTCACAGATATTGTGGAGCACACAGCAAGCAGTAATAACAGTGGGAATATTGGTTTCGCTGAGGTCTAAGAGAGTCAGTAAACTGCGCCAGTGCGCCTTTAAACGTCCAAATGCACATTCTACCACCATTCTGCACTTGCTCAGCCTGTAGTTGAACAGCTCCTGACTACTGTCCAGGCTGCCTGTGTATGGCTTCATGAGCCATGGCATTAAGGGGTAGGCTGGGTCCCCAAGGATACATATAGGCATTTCAACATCCCCAACAGTTATTTTCTGGTCTGGAAATAAAGTCCCTTCCTGCAGCTTTTGAAACAGACCAGAGTTCCTGAAGATGCGAGCATCATGCACCTTTCCCGGCCATCCCACGTTGATGTTGGTGAAACGTCCCTTGTGATCCACCAGAGCTTGCAGCACTATCGAAAAGTACCCCTTGCGGTTTATGTACTCGGCGGCTTGGTGCTCCGGTGCCAAGATAGGGATATGGGTTCCGTCTATAGCCCCACCACAGTTAGGGAATCCCATTGCAGCAAAGCCATCCACTATGACCTGCACATTTCCCAGGGTCACTACCCTTGATATCAGCAGATCTTTGATTGCGTGAGCTACTTGCATCACAGCAGCCCCCACAGTAGATTTGCCCACTCCAAATTGATTCCCAACTGACCGGTAGCTGTCTGGCGTTGCAAGCTTCCACAGGGCTATCGCCACTCGCTTCTCAACTGTGAGGGCTGCTCTCATCTTGGTATTCATGCGCTTCAGGGCAGGGGAAAGCAAGTCACAAAGTTCCATGAAAGTGCCCTTACGCATGCGAAAGTTTCGCAGCCACTGGGAATCATCCCAGACCTGCAACACTATGCGGTCCCACCAGTCTGTGCTTGTTTCCCGAGCCCAGAGTCGGCGTTCCACAGCATGAACCTGCCCCATTAGCACCATGATGCATGCATTGTCAGGGCTCATGCTTTCAGAGAAATCTGTGTCCATGTCCTGATCACTCACGGGACCGCGCTGACGTCGCCTCCTCGCCCGGTATTGCGTTGCCATGTTCTGGTGCTGCATATACTGCTGGATAATGCGTGTGGTGGTTAATGTGCTCCTAATTGCCAAAATGAGCTCAGCGGCCTCCATGCTTGCCTTGGTATGGCGTCCGCACTGAAAAAAGGCGCGGAACAATTGTCTGCCGTTGCTCTGACGGAGGGAGGGGCGACTGACGACACGGCTTACAGGGTTGGCTTCAGGGAGCTAAAATCAACAAAGGGTGTGCCTGTACATCAAGGAGTATTTCAGGCAGGACTGCACGGAGGGTTCCAATAAGAAATGGTGCACCTAAGTTATCGTTGTTATTGGAACAAGGAGGTTAGCCTGGCCTCTGATTGATACATGGCTAGATTTACCTCGCTGCACCTTCTCTGTGAGTGACTGCAGTGTGATCTAGACAGGGGAGGAGGCAAATGAGTACAAAACAAATCTGGTCTATTTCTTGTTCTGACCCACTCCATCTATCTTTTACATCTTTGGCTGGCAGCAGACGGTGCAGAAGGACTGCATGCCATCCACATCTCATGGCTGCTCGGCAGAAGATGGTACAGTACGACTGCTAGCCATCTTCATCTCCTGCCTGCCTGGCATAAGATGGTACAATACGACTGCTAGCAATCCTCATCTCTTGCCTGCCTGGCAGAAGATGGTACAGTACGACTGCTAGCAGTCCGTATCGCCTGCCCGCTCACCATAAGACGGTTCAATAGGACTGCAGGACTAAAGAGAATGACCTGGTCAAGTCACTCCAAATTTAGTCCCTGCGCCCATGTCTGCCCAGGCGCTCCCAGCCGACGTGGCCAGGAGCACCTCGGACACGACGAGGACGACTACCAGTCGTATTGCACCGTCTGCTGCCAGAAGGCAATGGGTTGCTGCTACTGTGCAGCAAAGCCGTACCGCGTCTGCCAGCACCCAGGATACATAGGGTGACGGTTACCTGAGCTGGCTCCATGCTTGCCGTGGTATGGCGTCTGCACAAGTAACTCATGAAAAAAGGCGCGAAATGATTGTCTGCCCTTGCTTTCACGGGGGGAGGGAGGGAACGGGGGCCTGACGATATGTACCCAGAACCACCCGCGACAATGTTTTAGCCCCATCAGGCATTGGGATCTCAACCCAGAATTCCAATGGGCAGCGGAGACTGTGGGAACTGTGGGATAGCTACCCACAGTGCAACGCTCCGGAAGTCGACGCTTGCCTCGGTACTGTGGAAGCGCTCCGCCGAGTTAATGCACTTAATGCACTTAGAGCATTTTCTGTGGGGACACACACACTCGAATATATAAAACCGATTTCTAAAAAACCGACTTCTATAAATTCGACCTAATTTCGTAGTGTAGACATACCCTGAGGTACTTAGATACCATTGTGGTAGGTGCTTTAGAAATTCTTATGTATTATAGCTACAGAGACACAAATCCAAGCAGTGCTGAGGAGCCACACCTCCTATGGAGTTATTATCTATAAAGTAACTGTTCAAATCATATGAGATTTATATTTATTCTCTTTCAATGGATCCCAAATCCAGGGTCTTAGTGTGAGAGTCTCCCCAACTTCCTTTGGGTACCCAAAGCCAAAAAGAGAAGAGAAAAATGGAAGCATGTGGGACAAGGGACTCATGTGGATAAGTCCCAAGTGTCCCATGCCAACAGTGTTCAATGGCAGCTGTAGAGTAGTCTGGACCCCTCAGGATCAGGGCCTTGACCTGGACTCCATTAAGATAGAATAAATAGAAATGGGCCCAGTCCAACAAACTCTTTTGCCTGTGAGTAACTTTATGCAGATGAACAGTCTTGTCGAGTTCACCTAAATGAACTTATTCATCATATGTGTTGAATCAGACCCTGTAACTTTATATAAAGTTCAATACAATTACTAATTTGTTTGCTTTACAATACTGGGAGAGCCCCAACCAAAACTGGAGCCCCATTGTGCAAGACTGTTGACACACACATATAGTTAGAGAAAGTCTCTACCCAGGAGAGATTACAATCTGTACCAATAATGCATGGGAGAAAGGAGGCAGTGTTACTTTCATGTACAGATGAGGAACAGGCACAGTGAGTTTACACACTAGCCTGCAGCCAGACAGGATGTCTCTGGCAAAGCCAAGAAGTGAATCTCTCCTGAGTCCCAGTCCAGTGCCTTGACTGCAAGATCATCCTTTTTCTGTCTTAATCATTCCATTTCCACACCTGTCTGATGTTGCTATGCCATAGGTAGAACAGGTTTGTCAATTCCACCAATGGCTTTCCTCTGTACAGTCCCATGGGGCTTTTATTTTTATCCTTCCTGAGTGGATGGTCTGAAAGTTTCTCTTTTCAGCTTTCTACAGATGACAGAACAGGGAAGCATAAATAGAAATCAGGGCAGGCGGGGAATCCTGTGATTAAATGATAGACTATGCAGAGAATTATAATTGTGGCTCGTATAATAATTTACTGGACAAGTTTTAAGCAAAAACTCTCAAGGTCATTTGGGAAGTGATGAACTGGCCTCCTTTGGGATTAAAGTACTAAATGGTAATGAGGACTGCCAGGCAGAATAACCTTCACTCATTATCTTGCCCCACAAAAGTGCCTCATTTTCTTAAATCTACTCATTTCCATCTCTCCTTTTATGAATGGGGGGTGGGAGGCAATAACTTTTACCAGAGTAAATGTCGTCAGCAAGAGGAACTCATTCAGAGAATGACTTAATTGTGATTATCCCACTAAGAATTGAAAAAGGGGGAAAAGGTTTCAGTCTTTTTTGGCAATCCAAACCAAAAAAATTGAAAATACCAAAACTAGCTACTCGAGGCTGCTGCTGATCATAGAGATGTAGGGCTGGAAGTGACCTTGGGAGATCATCTAGTCCAGTCCCCCTCTGCTGAGGCAGTACCAAGACCATCCCTCACAGATGTTTGTCCAACCTGTTCTTGAAAACCTCCAGTGAGGGATATTCCACAACCTTCCTTGTTAACCTATTCCAGTGCTTAACTAACCCTATAATTAGAAAGTTTTTCCTAATATCTCTGATTTAGCCCATTACTTCTTGTCTTGCCTTCAGTGGGCATGGAGAACAATGATCACTTTCCTCTTTATAACAGTGCTCAACATGTTTGAAGACTGTTATCAGGTTCCTCCCTCAGGCTTCTTTTCTCAGGACTAAACATGCCCAGCTTTTTTAACCTTTCCTCATGGGTCAGGTTTTCTAAACCTTTTATCATTTTTACTGCTTTGCTCTGGACTTTCTCCAGTTTGTTCATATCTCTCATAAGGTGTGGTGCTCAGAATTGGACACAATCCGCTAACTGAGGCCTCACCAGTGCTGAGTGGGACAATTACATTTTGCGTCTTCTATATGACACTCTTGCTAAAACATCCTAGAATGATATTAGCCTTTTTAGCAAGTGTATTGCATTGTTGGTTCATATTCTACTGCTGGAGGAATTCTGTGCCACTGCACATGTGCATAATTAATGAACCACTCATATTTGTATTTTTTCTGCAGAAAAAAGCTTCCATTGGCATTTTGCTGCAGTTCTGCCTTTTGCCCACCAGAGGCAGTGTGGCACTATAACACAGCAGCTGCTCCCAGCCAGCTAGGGAAGAGAAAGAGCCTGCCTTCTTCACAGTGCCTGTTGGGCCAGGTCAGGAGACAGGGGCTATGGGAAGACAGACAGCGTGGGGTTGCTGGGGTTCAGACACAGGCTCAAAAGGGCTGGTGCAGGAGGACAGACTGTGTCAGTGGCTGAATAGGAGTGGAGGTGCAGGGCCACGGGGGAGGGAGGTGCAGGGCCACATGGGCAGAGGTGGAAGGATGCAGGGCCACATGGGGAAAGGGGCTGCCTGGGTGGGGACACAGAGACACATAGGGACAGGGGGAGGGGGTGCAGGGCCACATGTGGAATGGAGGAAGTGGGTGTCTGAGTGGGGGTGGAGGAATACATGTGGACAGGTGGCACAAGGACACATGGGTGTGTAGGGACACATGGAGACAGGGGGAAGGGGTGCATGGTCACCTGGTGACAGGGAAAAGGAGTTCAGGGCCACATGGGAATGGGAGAGTGGCTGTCTGAGTGGGGGTGGAAGGATAGCAGTGGACAGAAGGTGCAAGGACACATGGGGGTGCAGGGACACATGGGGACAGGGTCAGATGTGCCTGACTGAATGGGAGACACTAGGGGTCACCCAGGGTCTGCGCGAGAGAAGCTCCCTAACTGTCCCTCTCTGCTCCCCTCAAAAAAACCTGTTCCATAGTTTTTCCACCTGTACCTAACAACCCTTCAAGTTCACACCCAGGCTCCTTTCCAGAAATTACATCCTTCTCCCTCAGCTCCTCTGTTATCCCTGACTCCCACAAGCCTTTGCACAGCTTCTGAGGAGTTCTGCATTGTAGTTTAAATAAATTATTACTCAGCGTTTTGTATTAACATGCCTAGTAAGGAATCTATTTGTCAAAAAACATTTTCTGAATCTTTTTTGTTGTGTCCATTGATACTAACATACTTGCTGACAGATATTTTAAAATAAATGACCAAAATAATCAAATCTGGTGTGATTATATTGTGTTATTTTGACAAATAAAATATGTAGAATTTTGCAGAATTTGAAAATATTGTGTGCAGAATTTTTAATTTTTTGGTGCAGAATTCCCCTGGGAGTAATATTCAATTTGAGATCCACTGTAACCCCCAGATCCTTTTTAGCAGTACTACCACCTAACCAGTAATTCCCATTTTGTAGTTGCTCATTTGATCTGTACATGATGATGTAACTCTCTGCTTTTGTTTCCACACTCACCTTTCTGACTTTCCCAAGGTCATACAGTAAATCAGTGACAGAGAAGATTGGAACCCAAACATCATGACTTCCAAATCCCTGAACTAATCACAAGGCTAAATCTTGAAGGGTTGCTGCATAAACTTTGTGTATCTGTTCATCTTAATAGAACAACTGCAGTTGGATGAAAATGAACTATTGAAATTCCTTAAAGTTTAAGCAAACCACAAAAAAAGTGGCCCAGTTTGAACACTTCTAACAGATTCTTCTTGATCAAAAGATTTTTTTTCTTATCATTGGAAGATCAAGGATAACTTCCTTGCAGAGGAATAATGATCCTAAGAAAATATCTCCCACTTATTTGTAGGAGTAAACTCTATTGCTGAAATAGGATGCTGGTTATTTTGGTCTTCCTCGATAAGACTGCAAGAGATACTAATCAAAACAGCACGTCTTTCTTTGAGGGATAATGTATAGTTTAAGTGTTCACCACCAGCAGTCCAACACCCAACTCAGATAGAAGGATAATTGGTCAATAAAAATTTGCCTGTTCCTTAGTGAGTACTCTAATTTCACTGTCCAACGGTGATACAATAAATCAGTGAAAACAGTAAAAGGCTGAGAAATTAAGAAATGAATGGAACACAAAATGGGGAATGTTTATGCCTGGTGTGAATTTTATCAGTGGAAATAACTATGAAATGAATGATGAAACTGGTCATTCTACGTGTTCTACATGAAGACGTGTATCTATGCTTTGCAGATCATGCCCCCTAAAAATGAAATGTGAAAATTTAATCTGAATTTCCATTTATGGTACAATTAGCACAATAACGAATGAAAAAAGAGCGCAGTTTGGAAGGATTTAAACTGGGGAACAACTCGTGAGATGCTAAGGACTTCAGTCATAGTGATATGTCAATGAAGCCCAGTTATACATCTCTTTCTCATTAAGTCCAGACAGTACTTTTCAGCTTGGGGGATCTGGATCAGGTCCCAAGTGAAGAAGAATGTTGTACTCCAGCCAATGGAAATTGAGAGTGGGTGGAATGTAATACCCCAACTAGAGTTAACATCCTTAGAGTTACTAGTAGTGCCCTAGTGGCTTGGGGCATATTACTAGTTCATTGGTCCCAGCCATTTACTGTGGATTGAGTTACATGCTCCCAAATCATTGATGAGTCTAAGGCTGCTCCAGCATGGCTGCATTATGGACAAGGGAGAGGAGAACTTGCCCACATTGTTGCCTTTTCCCTCCCTGGCACACTCAAGAAAGCATCAGCTATCTTGGCAGCCAGCAGTGAGAAGTACACAGCAGGAAGGGATTGAAGGGAATTTCTAGTGTATGGTGAGAGTAGGCTCATGGATCTGTCCCTCAGGGCTGAGGTTTGGGGAGTGTAGAAGAGTAAACTGGTGTGCTGGTGTGCCCTCTCATGGCAGGGTATGGCATAGCAGCTCTTTCCTCTCTAGTACCCCATGCTGACAGTCTGCCTTTTCTCATGGCTTGACTTTCTGGACACATCCTGTTCTAGTTCCACCCCTTTCAGGATAACAAAACGTCAAACAAACAATAGTCCCAACACTTATATCTGGTCTTCAGCCCGCAACTCTGGGCACCATGTTCCTCACACCCTTTTCTCAGGGCTTTTAATGGTCTTTATCCCCTTGCATTGGGGGCTTCCCACCACCTTCCCAGTGGCTGGTAGGGGAAACTAGGCTCACCCTCTACATTGGGTTCCAGTCCAAGTTCCCAAAGATGAGGAGCCAAGGTCTGCTTTGTCTGACATGTTGCCACTTCCTCCTTGGACTTCTTCCTACCATTTGCCTGTCTTCATGCCTTTTCCCTAGCCCCTTCCTTGGCTTTATAATGAGAAACACATCCTGCCGCAATCCCCACACACCCTGAACTTGTTTCATGTCTCTTGGGAGCCATACATTCAAACCTAATGGGCCAGATTGGGCCAGGCCTGTGTTTGTAATGGTGTGGGGTTGCAGCACCCTCTGGGGAGCTCCAGAAGGCACAATTCTTCTCACTCCATAGGGCAGGAGCATGGTGCATATTGCACCATTTCCTTCAGATTCCCCCAGTGTGACTGGCTTGTTATGCAAGTCAGTGCAAAGGAAGAGGTGTGGTAATGACCCTGTCTCCTTTCTGTCCTTCCCTATCCCCTTTGCAGTGTATTGTGCTCCTAGGGATGCTGGCAGGGAGAAATCACTGCACTCCCCCAAGTTCAGGTCAGGAACTGCCCAGCACTCAAGTGCATACCCCCTCTGGAGTGTAAACCCCAAATTGTCTTGCACTGCAGAGGACTGTACAGCATAAGCTCATAACATTTGCTCCCTCCCTCAGTGTGGAAGAAGATATACACAGCTTTCCTCCCCCATCCCTTGCCCCCACACACAGTTATGAATTTCACAAACTGGTTTTAGAGAAAACAAAAACAGGTTTATTAACTACAAAAGATATCACTTCAAATCTAAGGGATAGCAAACACACTAAAGTAGATTACCCAGCAAATAAAACAAAAAACACAATATAAGCTTAAGACACTGAAGAAACTGGTTACAAATAGTAATTTCTCACCCTAAATTTTGTTTAGACAGATTGCAGAGGTCTTTGCAGGCAAGCTGCTCCTGCTTGCAGCTTAAAACTCCAGGTATTTCTTTCACAGGCGAGGCACCTTCCCAACCTGGGCTCTGTCTTCCCCCCTATTCTCCTTTGTCTTTGTTTCTTAGATGTTCACAGCAGTCATCCTGGGTGGGGATTCAGTGAAGAATGAACCTCAGTGATCTCCCTCCGTTGGTCTTAAATAGGTTTTACATTTGGCGGGAATCCTTTGTTTTCCAATGTGGTTCCTCCCCACCTCAGTGGAAAAATACTGGTATTATGTCATGGAGTCCAGTACTAGGTGACATGATCACTTGACCCTGCAGTGTCAAATCAGCCATGAGTCAAAGGCCATTTGCAGCATCCCAGGAAGATCTTGCACTTAGGACAGAAGAATCCCATGCACCGCTACAAGCTGGGGACCGACTGGCTAAGCAGCAGTTCTGAAGAAAAGAACCTGGAGATTACTGGGGACGAGAAGCTGGATATGAGTCTGCAGTGTGCCCTTGTTGCCAAGAAGACTAACAGCATATTGGGCTGCATTAGTAGGAGCATTGCCTGAGGACAGAAGGAAGTGATTATTCCCCTCTATTCAACATTGGTGAGGCCTCATCTGGAGTACTGTGTCCAGTTTTGGGCCGCCCACTGCAGAAAGGATGTGGACAAATTGGAGAGAATCCAGCGGAGGGCAACAAAAATGATCAGGGGGCTGGGGCACATGACTTACAAGGGGAGGCTGAGGAAACTGGGCTTGTTTAGTCTGCAGAAGAGAAGAGTGAGAGGGGATTTGATAGCAGCCTTCAGCTACCTGAAGGGGGGTTCCAAAGAGGATGGAGTTTGTCTGTTCTCAGTGGTGGCAGATGACAGAACAAGGAGCAACGGTCTCAAGTTGCAGTGGGGGAGGTCTAGGTTGGATATTAGGAAACACTATTTCACTAGGAGGGTGGTAAAGCATTGGAATGGATTACCTCGGGAGGTGGTGGAATCTCCCTTGTCAAGCCTTTTAAGGCTTGGCTTGACAAAGCCCTGGCTGGGATGATTTAGTTGGTGTTGGTCCTGCTTTGAGCAGGGGGCTGGACTAGATGACCTCCTGAGGTCTCTTCCAACCCTAATCTTTTATGATTCTTCTATAAGGTGGGAGATTAGCATTTTCAAAGACCTATTGTTCTCTCTAATGGTCTATTTACTTGTTTCCAGACAACCAGCCAGACTGATTGCATTTTGTCTGGAGGGCGTTCCCCGGTGCAAACACTTTTGTAGTACAGATGTATAGTCAATATTCCGATCTTTAGATACAGAAATGATACACGCATACAAACTGGATAATCATATTCAGTAAATCATAACCTTTCCAATGATCTCACAAGATTCATCTTGCATAAAACACATCTTAGTTATGCCGTACTGATATCATAACTATCTTTGTGGAGAATATGGGGTGTAGTGTCATAGCCTCCACTCCGGGTGTTTGGGAGGTGATCTTGTGCTTTCTCCCAGTCCATGCAACCATGCTAGCATCAGAAACAATCTGTCCTGAGATTAATTAGAATCATAGGCTATGAAGTCATCTAGTCTAACGCCCATCTAGTCTAACTCCTTAGGCATTAAAGAATATTTATTCTTAAAGGAGAATAACTCAAGGTTTCTGTAAATATCTCGTCCAAATATAGTTCCATTAGGTAGTTTCACTGATATTAGTTCATTTATGGTGAAATTTGGCCCCATGTAGAAGCCCAGCATGAGATCTATGTCCCCCAGGGCCCTGTGCTGTCCCTAACCCCCCTAGCCCCTCCACTCTGCACGGTGACAAATTTCATCCTTGGAGAACATTTTAGTGCAGCAAGCAAAAAGGAAAAACAATACACCAACCTCGCCCAACACTGCACGTTGAACTAAAACAGCATGAAATGCAGGTATTTAAAATGTAAAAGACCCCTGACAAAGGTGACACAGGGAGGGGGATATGAGCACACAGTGGAATGAAAATCACTCCTGAATATGAGCTTTTTAGAAATTAATTAATTAAAAGACGCAGGTGAATTTTTTTTTAAAAAGCAGCTTTTATTAAAAAATGAAGCTCTTCCTGTAGCCGGAGCCTTACTGGAAGCTTAAAAGTGGAGAGCCAATTAAGTCCTGGAAATGTTTTGATAACAGTCTTCACAGGCTTAAAATAGCAAGTTGCTCCTCCCCCTAGAAGGCCGATGCTATGCACCACAAAAAAAAAAAAAAAAAAAAAAAAAGATCTGCAGGCAATGAAGCTTCCAGACTGGAAATACTTTTAAGCTACCCACTTAATTTTGATAGCATCTTGCTCATCCATCGCAATTTTGGATTGCATCCCTTTGAAGATAACAAATCATCTTTTTTTATACAATGCCTTTGATCCTGGAGGATCCCAAAGCAGTGCCTATTATTGCATGGGCCTGATCCAAAGCCCATGGAAGTCAATAGGATTCTTTCTAAGGACCTGATTTGAAGTCTAATCTACATTTCTTCCAAGTTTTGATGTATTAATAAAAATATGCAGTAATTTGTTAATTATAGCTCCTCTGGATTTAAACTTATAATTAACCAACATAATTAGGCAC
The DNA here is from genome assembly GCF_965140295.1 of Lepidochelys olivacea. Taxonomy (NCBI): domain Eukaryota; kingdom Metazoa; phylum Chordata; order Testudines; family Cheloniidae; genus Lepidochelys; species Lepidochelys olivacea. The sequence continues at coordinate 17,469,308 of NC_140412.1, forward strand.
TTTGAACAGTCAGTTCTTATTTACTTAACGTATCCTAATTGCCCAATTATATTCAAAACTAATAGCTTTTTTGAGCAACTTAATTCAGAATTTTTATTTTATTTTCATTAGTGAGATCCTTGGTGAATTTTTTTCCAAAATAATTCTATCAGTCTGAGTGAACAAAGTATGAAATATGTTAATGTGGGAAATGTAAATTATAACAAAAATGATAAATATTTTTAAGAACTGGCATGTCTTGATTGGAGCACAAAATAGCTCTGCATCCTCGGTTCTCAGTCCAGATAATACTTTGACTGTTGTAACATATTAGCTTACGTCTATGATGAGAACTTCTCCATGCAGTAATATGGCATATTGACTCTCTATGTGAATGTTAGATATTTTATTGCGGTTCACAATGAGCTTGATCCATAGCTTGCAGAAGTCAGTGGTAAGAGTCCCATTGACTTCAGTGAGTTTTCAGTCAGGCTCAGTGTTGTCAGAATTTGGATTATTTTTGATTTCATTTGTCTCAAGGGCAGTGGAGTCCACTACTATGTCCATAGTCAGTCATAAAGGCAAAGCTGCTGTAGTGAACAGTAGCGACCTTCCCATCCCTGGTGGTTTCACAGAATAACATGACAGAGAGGAAGGATGGTAGAGTGGTTAGAACACCAGCCTAGGATGTGGGAGTCCTGGATTCAAGACCCTGCTTTGCCACAGACTTACTCTGTGACCTTGGACAAGTCAGTTAGCATCTCAGTCTCCTCAGTTCCCCTCTAAAAAATGAAAATGATAGCACTTCCCTACCTCACTGGGGTGTTGTGAGGATAAATACTGTACAGAGATGTTTGTGAGGTACTCAGATACTTCTGGCAATAGGGGCCATATAAGTGCATTAGATAGATAGACTGCACAGCTGGCTCAGCTGACGCCAGCTCTCATGGCGGTTCTATCTTTGGCAGAACTGTTCTGAAACAAAAATAAATTAAAAAGGACAAATTTTGCCCCCATTAACTGCCTCCTTACAAATCTGGGATAACCCCACAGTGTTTTCATGATGCAGAGGATTAGCCTCAAACTGTTCTGTGCACATTTCTTCAGGGGTCTCCAAAGCTGCAGCAAATCTTCAGTGAGATGGCAGAGTCAAAAATGAGCATGGCCACCAGTGCAGAAGACTGAGGGGAACTTCCAAAAGTACTTTGCACTACCATCCAGTCCAACTGAATTTAAGGGGAAAACTCCCATTGAATTCAGTGGTGCAAGATCAGGCCTTGAATGAGTGCATGTGAAACTAGTGAGAAGTTGGGGCCCAATTCTGTGATCTCTCACTCACTCGAATGGTCTTCACTCATTCACACTCTATGAAGCTCAGAGCAGACGGGAAAACTGCGATATCTCATATAGTCTCGTAGCTAAGGCCCTGACTTTATAAGGCCAGAAGGGACCATTTTGATTGTCTAGTCTGACCTCCTGAATAGCACAGGCCATATGATTTCCCTGAATTAATGCTTGTTTGAATAGAGCAGCTCTGAGGAAAACTTCAATTTTCATTTAAAAACCGCCAGCGATGGTGACTCCACCATACCTGCCACGCGGCCTTGGGCATGATGCTTCATTTTTCTCTATCTCTGTTGCCCAGCTATTTAGGCTGTAAGCTCTTTGGGGCAGGGACTGTTTCAACAGTACCTAGCACAATGGAGGCCTGACCTTGGTTACAGTCTATAAACACTAATGCAGTATAATAAATACCATATATCACTATGAATTAACTGTTGGCAAAACCGACTTTTTAATGGTGAACCCTGTCTACAGGGTGATATCGAGCTAGCTTAACTACTTTAATATTACCACAGCATTGCTTGAATTCCACACACAGTGTTTAAATGGTTCACGGGGAACACTGCAGATAATATGGTAACGTCATCTCATTATCCTAGGCAAAACTGGAAGGGTTTCCAGGGTGGGCAATGTAGTTAGGTCTGCTGTGGAAATTTGGTTCAAGCTGGTAATACTAAGGAAGAAGTCTTATTATGTAGCATGCATAGGGGTTATTCTCCTTTCATCCCTCCCTCATTCAACCCTTCCAATTGTCAGCATCCACAGCATCAGACATTATCTTTCTACTTTTAAAATGTCATTTCCTCTGGACCTGCAAAGGGAAAATTTTGTTCCCAGCTGAGTGGTTGAACTATAGCAGGGCACTCACATTCTTTAACAGGTTGACAACATAATTGGACTAAGCCCTGTCAAGGTTTATTTATTGCTGATGATTATGCTATCTTCCCTTCTACTTTCACCTCACATGCCGTTCACTCCTGGTTGCCATAGAGATGCTACATAGTATTAGTCTAACTTTAGGGTAGCCTTGTAACCTCGCATACTTTAAAAATACTTTATGTTCCCTAGCAACTAGGCTGACTATCTAAATAGTTCAGCTGTGCTCCCAGGCACTTGATTTGCCATCCCCTGAGCACAGAACTTTTCTGGGTCTGTTAGGTCCTGGCATGAAGGCCAAGGACAAGCTGATCCTGCAACTTCTACTTGCATGAGCAAACCATACTCACCTGAGTAATCCTATTAGCATTCAGTGGGACTACCTGTATCATCAGGGGTTACTCATATCACTAAGGGTTCTGGGCTCCAGCCCTGTGAGTTTATGGTACATTTAGACTTACACATCAATCTCTTTACATGTTACAAGAAAGAACAACTCTGGCTAAGAAGATCAGTGCATAGAATTTCAAGAATTTTGCAGAGACAAAAATCTAGAAAAACGTGGATTTGACTGGACAGTAGAATGTACGTCCTGATCCTGAGCAGGGTTTAAAAAACTCAGTCTCTGGAATCCATGATTTTACTATAATACATTTTATGAATGATTTGTCAAGCTAAAAGAATTGCAAATTATATTAAACATTTTAGGACATTGGCTGTAAATTCCTCCGATAAAATTGCCTTTAATGGAGTTACACCAGCAATTAATTGTGTTTAATCCATGCCATACTCTGATGTTCCCCTGGTGTTATCTGGACTGGTGATTTGCTAGGTCACTACAATCTTCGACTCTGGGAAGCAGCTTTACCCTGCTCTGCTGTTCACGCACAGCCTCTGGCATGTAAGCTGCTCCCAGCTACGTGAGTGAGCACTTTTGGCCAGCCGCTGCCTGGACTGTACAACCAATTGACACTAGCCAATATCTCTGGTCCCAGGCACAACCCTAGGAACCTCCATCTTGCAGTGCCCAGTTACGCCCACTGGACATTGCAAACTTATGAGTTCATCAATTTAACAAAGAAATTGATATGTACCAGCCTTGTTATCCCAAGGTGAGTCTCTGACATGCTTCAAACCAAACACACTTTTTCAGGTAGAATAAACAAACAAATTTATTAACTACAAAAGATAGATTTTAAGTGATAAGACAAAGCACAAGTCAGATTCTCAAATGAAATAAGCAAAACACATTCTAAGCTGAACTTAACACTTTCAGTGCCTTTACAAACTTAGATGCTTCTCACCACAGGCTGGCTGGTTGCCCTTGAGCCAGGCTCTCTCTTCTAATCAGTGCTTCAGTTGCTTGGTGGTGGTGTCTGTAGATGGAGGTGGAAGAGAAAGCGCATGGCAAATGTCTCTCCCTTTTATCATATTCTTTCTTTCCTCTTGGCTTCCCCACCCCCTTCAGAGTCAGGTGAACATTACCTCATCACAGTCCCGAACTGACTCACTTGAGAGTACAACAGATCCTTTGTTGCTGCCTAGGCCAGTGTCCTTTGTTCCAGTGAGGCTGGGCTGGGTTTGTCCCATACATGCCCTGATGAGGTGTGAACTGCCCCTCTGCTCCTGGAGAGTTTTGTCTGAGCTTGTTTTAAGCCACGAGGACACATTTTCAGCCTCATAATTATACACATGAAATTACAACCTATAACATTACTAGAACAACAATGCTCAGTGTATCATGAGCCTTCCGAAGACACCCACCATGACAAACTTTGCATTGGATACCGCACAATCATATTATAAGGCTGAAGATGGGAGTGCAGGGTGTTCCCCCGAGGTACAGAGCATCACACATATTATATGACTTTTCTGTGTAATGATAAAGGGTCAAGTAATCTTCTCTGCAAGAAAGGGGGCAGGAATCCCCTGAGTTCTCACTCTCAAAGCTTCCTTCAGTCTGCTCCTTTAGTTTGCGTATTTGACCACGTACCTATGGCCCCTGTGGCTCTCCATAAACATTTCCTTTTGAGTTACGTTGGGAAAGGCACCTGCACAGGAAGTCACCTGCACCTGAGTGGGCCAGCATTATATTATACAGGAAATATAAAATTCACAGGGAGCTAATGACAGGGAGGGATGCTCTTCCCTCTGCCTTTATCCCTCATGTTTGAGCTCCAACCCTTCCTGATGTGCAGAGTGCTTACCCCATGGTTCTCTCCTAGAGAAGCTTCTGCAGTCTTTGGAGGCATGAAGGAGCATGCCATAGAGACAATGCTCCCACTCTCCTGCAGGTTTGGGGGCTTTCTGAATCATTTTTCTCCTCTCAGGTCCAAGCAGGAGGGAAGCATGCGGTCTTGCAACTTTCAGCATTAGGTGATATCTTTTCAGATGAGTAGCTTGTCTGTTTTTGCTGGCACTGCTTGATGGGTCTCACACTTTCTCTTCTTGGGGAGGGTTCAGGGCACCATTTCTTGCCCCTGAACTGGGGTATTAACTACCTAACTAGTGTCCTAGAGGAGGGGAGTGGAGAGGGAGGGACCCGGGCCCGCCCTGTACTCCGGGTCCCAGCCCAGGTGCCCTAGGGATAGCGGTAAACCGCTTGAATTAGTGGTTCCTTCCCCTTGGCTACTTCCCTCTCCTGCCCTTCAGCTTGTGGGGCTTCCTGCCCTCCCTCTGCACAAACCAGGTATCCCTTTACCTAGGGTCTTGGTCTTCTTAGCCCACTGCAGCACTTCTCCAAACTCTCCTCTGCTTCCCCCAAACTGCTCTCTGCTCCAACAGCAATCCACTCTGCTTCAACTCCTTTCCTTGTCTGATTGAAGCAGGGTGGTTTTATCAGGTGACTGGCTCCAGGTACTCTAAATCAATCTATAGCAAACTTTCTTCCCTCTCCAGGGAAGAAGGCTCCCCTCTTACACTCTCCTGCTGCCCTCTGGCCTGGGCTTTCCTTGCTTTTTGCCCCTGCTTTAGTTCCCACCCACCCCTTCCCCCCCCGACTGGGCCAGACTCTTTTTCTTCGTTTTTTTTTTTTTGCTGTTTTTCTTTGCTGCCGTTCGAGTGCTGGTCAGCTGCCAGCTTGCCTGCCAGCCCCCCCCACGCCTGCCCTCGGACGCTGCTACTGCTTCAGCTGAACCCCCCGGGGGGGGGGACTGCCGACCCGCTCCCCGGAGGAGGGGAGTGGACGCCCCCAGACCCAACCATTTTACTGTTCGTTTGTGGACCCGCAATTAATATTCTTCTTATCTGCTTGGCATTTTTGGAATGCTCCACAAAGATCAGGAGAGAAGACAGCTGACAGAGACATTGCCCAGGGAAGCTACAAATCATCGTGGAGGGGGCCGTAAGACTGAGTAACTTTTGAACTGTGCTCTCGTGTGGGGGGAGTTTGACTGTGTCTTAACTGCCTTTGTAGGGGCACAGGGGGAGTGGCACGAAGCTGCCCCCCGATCCATCGGTGCCCCCCCAACACTACTACAACCGTCACGGCCCCCCCGCTGTCCGTCCCTGCTGGCAACCTGCCATCTGCCTCTAGCCTCAACTGCTTGCTTTGAATTTCGTCATCCGGACCAGACACAGCAGCAGACCAAACGAGACTCTTTGGACAAACACGGGTGGGTCCATGTCCACCCCACCCCCCGGACTGCCCACCCCACAGTTTGCCCCTATTACCTGACCCCAACTCCTGTTTCCCTCCCCTGTCCAGTCCGACCCATTTGGCCCGTCCCCCCTGCCTGCAGCCCAACAGGGAGAAGTGGTTAATCTGTTTCCCCCTTCCCCTTCCTCCTTCTGGTGTCTCCCCATCTCTCCCTGCTCACGATGGTGGGGAATGAGAGGGGTGAGGCCCCTCAAACAACCTCAGTTGCCCCTCCCACACCTAGCCCCCTGCCCAACCCCCAAGCCTTCCCCCCCACCACTGTTGCCAAAACACCTTCCATCGCCCCCGCTGGGGCATCGGCAGCCAGAGGCACCGGGGTGACTATTGCCGCTGCTACAGCCCCCCCCCCCGATTCTAGGAAAGCCCCCCCATTAGCCGGAAAGGCCAGGGTGCAAAGAAGGGGAAGGGCCCCGCCACAACCACCAAGCCCTCCATGGCAGAGGCTGCCCCCACCGCTGTGACCTCATCATTGACCATGGCGTCCCTCCCCACTGTTCCCTCCACCAGCTCTGCGAGCATCCCTCCCCCGGTCCCCAGGGTGTATGCCCGGGCGGTGGCAGCCCCCCCCCCCGCCTGCCACCTCATCATCTCGCCCACCCACCACCTCCACTACCATCAATAGTGGCCGGGGCCCCTTTCCCACCATGACCAGGAAGCATGGCGTCCGTTGCCTCCTGGTGCCCGCCTCGCCCTACGTGGAGACATATGTGCAGGCATTGGCAAGGGTGATAGGACCCACGGCTATTGTGGCAGCCTCCAAAATGTACAGGAAGGTCATCTTTTTCTTAGCATCGGAGGCTGCTGCCCAGGAGGCAGTGGAGAAGGGCCTGGCGGTGGGGGAGGTGTTTGTCCCCCTGGAACTGCTAGAAGACCTGGGCGTCCACCTCGTCCTGACCTCCGTCCCTCCTTTTCTACCCAGTGCCGCCCTGTTACCCGCTCTCTCCACCCTGGGGAAACCTGTTTCTGTCATCAGCCCTCTCCCGTTGGGCTGCAAGGACCCCACCCTCCATCACGTCCTTTTGTTCCGCCGGCAAGTGCAGCTTCTATCACCGCCAGCAGTGTGTGATGGAGAGGCGCTCGAGGGGTCCTTCCTAGTCCCCTACCAGGGACCCTGCTATTGGGTCTACTATTCCACAGGAGAGGCCCGGTGCTACCTCTGCTGATCAGCGGGGCATGTCCGAAGAGATTGCCCCTTGACTCGGTGGGGAGGGGCACCCGAGACCCCCAAGACCTGGCAGAACATCGGCTCCGTCGTTGCTGACGCCCCTGGCCGCCCGACATCTGAAACCACCTCTCCTCCTGCTCGATCCACCGCTGCTCCTGCATGGGCCCAAGAGACACCTCCCCTACAACGTCCAGACGAGCGAGGGAGCCCTGCCCTTGCTATTAACAATCCAGCAGAGCCTATGGAGGAGGGTGCAGCAAAGATATTACCGGGCATAGGAGAGGGCCCGTCCCAAGGAGAACCGCCCCCCCCATGCTGCCTCACCGTTACCCCCCCCGAGCCCCTGAACCATCGCCTCTGCCCCCCGACACGACCCCTGCTAACCAGCCCCCAGACGATGCTATGGAGGGCTGGACCCTAGTCCAGAGGAAGTGAGGCAAGTGGAAGGCTCGAGCTCCGCTGCACCCACCCGATGCGGAGGCCTCCTGGAAGACCAGGAAGGGAGGCACTGACACTGAGCCTTCCGCTATGCCCACGAGTGAGATCCATCCGCTGGTGTCAGGAGGGGAAGACAAAATAGCACTGGAAGGTAGACTCTCCTCTCCACAGGAGACCTCCCCTCCGAGACCCCTGAGGAAGCCCCTTCTGCCCGAATATCACCCGAACCCCCCACGAACCCCGAAGCGACCGTTGTAGCGGGCGCCAGAGGGGAGACCCCCGGGGTGGCAGAAGATGACCTCTCCTCCATGTATGAGGAGATCGAGGCCCTAGGTTTGACTCCGGTCACCCAGGGAGAGAATGACCTACTGCCGGCTGGCCTCGATCTGGGCAACCTTACCCCAGTCCCCCTTTCCCCATGCTCCCTCCCCCTAACCGCCTTCCCAGGCGAGCACCCTGCAGAAGGTGCTCCACCACCTGATGCCATGGCTGCCAAATCCACCACAGAGCCTGCGCCTAGCATCACTGGGAGCCCCCTCCCCACCCCCTTAACCCTCGAATCTGTTCAGGAGGCACCACCTCTCAGCTGCTTGCCTCCTGAAGCCCAGAGCCAAGCCTCTGCCCCCGCCCCTACCCCCATCCCTGTCCCTGCCCAATCCACCTCCTCCTGCAATGCTATTGCTGCCCCGGGGTTATTTCTTTCCCATTTTTTGTGGATCCCCCCGAGTAACAGCCTTTGCATTTTCCTGCCGCGACCCATTAGGAGGTGCAATTTTCCCTCCGCCATCCTCTTCTACCCCAAGGCTTGAGACGGACCTAATAACTTTAGCCTGTCAGACGCCCTGTCGGTGGTCTGCACCCTGCCTGCCCGCCTCAGTGGACCACGAGGCTGCACCAAGAGCCCCACCAGGGAATAACCCTGAAATTGCAACCCCACCCCCCCATGAGCTGCGAAAAGTGTTGTGAGAGTTTTTAGAAGACATCCGTGGCTCCTGCAACAGGGTACAGCTAGCTCTCCAGCTATGGGGAGACTTTGATCAAATCCTCCAGGCCACAAGGGCCCTTATAAAGGAGGGTAAAAGGAAAGGAAGGCACGGTGCTGCGGCCTACGGGCAGGCACGTAGCTTCCGTGATGATTTACTCACTTACGGGATGGGTCACAGATTGTTGCGCAACCCGCCGGGGGCTGTGAACACCCCCGCCAACAACCCCCCCCAGCCAACAACCCCCCCAGCCCTCTGCATGATGCCCCTCATTATTGCAACTTTGAACATCAGGGGCTGTAGGATGGCTCTCCACAGGTCCCAGGTGCTCGCTTACCTTCGGGAAGGGGGGTACTCTGTGGTTTTCCTGCAGGAGACCCATACGGATCCGACCGCCGAGGACAGCTGGCAGCTGGAGTGGGGGGACGGGGTCTACTTCAGCCACTTCATGATTCGACAAGCTGGAGTGGCGACCCTGTTCTCCCCCAACCTACGGCCCGAGGTGCTGGGGGTCACTGAGGCCGTGCCGGGCCACCTGCTGCATCTCCGAGTCCGTGTGGAGGGGCTTGTGGTCAACCTCGTTAACATCTATGCCCCGACAACGAGCCCGAAGCGGCCGCAATTCTATCAGCAGGTGTCCGACTTCCTCAGCACCCTAGATTCTCACGAGTGCTTAGTCCTGGGAGGGGACTTTAACACCACCCTCGAGGAACAGGACCACTCAGGGGCCGAGCTGAGCCCGGCCGCTGCGAACATTCTCTGAGAAATAGTCGAACATCACTCCCTAGTAGACGTCTGGCGTGACCATCACCCAGATGACACTTCCATGTTCACCTTTGTCCGGGTGGAGGCCCATCGGTCACACCACTCTCAGTTGGACCGTATTTATTTATCCCGTTTCCATCTTTCACAGGCCCACTCCTCCAACATTCGGCCGGCCCCATTTTCCGACCATCATCTAGCTACCATAACAGCCTCCCTCCATGCAGAGAGGCTGGGGCCGGCCTATTGGCACTTTAACAACAGCCTGTTGGAGGATAAGGGCTTCAGGACATCCTTCCGGGAGTTTTGGCTGGCCTGGCGAGAGCAGCGGTGTGCCTTTCCCTCGGCGCGGCGATGGTGGGACCTAGGGAAGGTGCGCGCCAAGCTCTTCTGCCGTGACTACACCCAGGGCACCAGCCGACGGAGAAATGCAGTGATAGAGCAGTTGGAACGGGAGGTCTTAGAGCTGGAGAGGCGCCTGGCCGCCAACCCCGAGGACCCGTTCCTCTGTGAAGTGTGCCGGGAGAAGCGGGAGGAGCTCCGGCCCCTCGAGGACCATCGGGCCCGAGGTGCCTTTGTTCGATCCCGCATCCACCTCCTTCGGGAGATGGATCGCGGCTCCCGTTTCTTCTACACCCTGGAGAAAACAAGGGGGGCCAAGAAACACATCACCTGCCTTCTAGCAGAAGACGGCGCCACCCTCACGGACCCGGTGGAGATTTGTGGGAGGGCCCGTGACTTCTACATAAGCCTTTTCTCCCCGGATCCGACCAATCCTGGTGCTTGCAGGGTGCTCTGGGAGGAACTCCCCACGGTCAGTGTGGGCGACCGAGACCTACTAGAGTTGCCTCTCACCCTGGCCGAGTTCTCGGAAGCCCTCCGTCGCATGCCCACCAATAAATCTCCGGGCATGGATGAGCTGACCGTGGAGTTCTACCGTGCGTTCTGGGACATCCTTGGCCCAGACCTAGCCACTGTCTGGGCTGAGTCTTTGCAGAGCGGGGTCCTCCCTCTTTCGTGCAGGCGAGCAGTGCTCGCCTTGTTGCCAAAGAAGGGGGACCTCCGCGATTTACGAAACTGGCGTCCCGTCTCGCTCCTTAGCACGGACTACAAAATTGTAGTGAAAGCAATCTCGCTGCGGCTAGGGTCCGTGATGGCGGACGTGATCCACCCAGACCAGACCTATACTGTCCCAGGTCGCAGCATTTTTGACAACCTATTTCTAGTCCGAGATCTTTTGGAACTCAGGCATAGAGATGGTCTGTCGTTCGCCCTCCTGTCTCTTGATCAGGAGAAGACGTTCGATAGAGTGGACCATGGGTACCCCCTGGGCACTCTGCAGGCATTTGGATTTGGACCTCAGTTTGTGAGTTTTCTCCAGGTGCTGTACGCTTCCGCGGAGTGTCTGGTTAGGCTCAACTGGACCTTGACTGAACTGGTCAGCTTCGGGCGAGGAGTACGGCAGGGGTGCCCCCTCTGGGGCCAGCTGTACTCTCTGGCGATTGAGCCCTTCCTCTGTCTCCTCCGCAGGAGGTTGACGGGGTTGGTGCTGCGGGAGCCGGAGCTGCAGCTGGTCCTGTCGGCATACGCCGATGACGTGCTCCTCGTGGTCCAGGACCCGGGGGACTTGGCACGGGTGGAGGCTTGCCAGGCCATCTATTTGGCAGCCTCCTCCACCCGAGTCAACTGGGTCAAGAGCTCTGCCTTGGCGATGGGGGACTGGGGGCAGGTGAGCTCCCTCCCACCCGCGCTTCAGACCATTCGGTGGAGCGCGGGTCCACTGCTCTACCTAAGCGTTTACCTTTCTGCCATGCACCTTTCTCCATCGGAGAACTGGCAAAATTTAGAAGGCGGGGTGATAGAGCAGCTCCGGAAATGGAAGAGGCTACTCTGATGTCTCTCCCTCCGAGGGAGAGCACGGATGCTTAACCAACTAGTCCTGTCCACACTCTGGTACCGGCTCAACACCCTAGTCCCAGCCCTGGGTTTCCTGACCAACCTCCAGACATTGATTCTAGAGTTCTTTTGGTCAGGAATGCACTGGGACCCTGTAGGGGTTCTTCATCTACCCCTGAAGGAAGGAGGGCAGGGCCTGAAGTGTCTGCAGACTCAGGTCCATGTCTTCCGCCTCCAGGCCCTGCAGAGGCTCCTTTATAGTGCAGGTAGTTCGACGTGGAGCATATTGGCGCACGCCTTCCTGCGCCACTTCCAAAGGCTCCGATAAGACCGACAACTCTTTTATCTTTGTCCGAGAGGTTTTCCGCGAGACCTCTCCGGGCTGCAGGTCTTCTACCAGGACCTCCTCCGGACCAGGAAACTGTTTTCAATGACCAGGTCCGTGGTGACCACCGTGGGAGCAGATCTCCTCACGGAGCCCCTGCTACACAACCCCCAGCTCCGTGTGCAGGCGGCGGAGTCCCGCTCGGTGCGCCAGAGTTTGGGCCTGGTGGAAGTCACAAGAGTCGGAGACCTCCTGGACTACGACTGGGGAGACTGGCTGGATCCCCTGACACTCGATCAGCGCATGGGGCTCTCCAGACCTCATACCCCACCTCATACCCAGGAGGTGAAGGCCGCCTTGACGCCCACTGCTCGGGCTTATCTCAACCGAGCCCTGCGTGAGGGCGCACCCTGCCCACCCTCTACCCCAGGCCCACCGGACCTTTCAATTGGGCCCTTACCCCGTAGATCCCAACAAACCCCTCACTCTTTCACTGCGAGCCGGCTGCATGAACTGCAGCCGGTCAGCTTCCAAATCGCACCACGGAAATATCTATACACACTCACGCTTCACACCCTTCACGCCCACACCCTGGTGTCCTGCCCCGATACAAAGTGGCGGGACCTCCTGCCACCTTTGGAGGGTGAACAACCCCGGTGGGCCAGCCTGTATTCCACCTTGGTCCCGAGGCCCGTTGGGGACATTAGTTGGCGGCTCCTTCACGGAGCTGTGAGCACGGGTGTGTTTTTGACACGGTTCACCCCCATCCCGGATACCTGCCCTTTTTGCAACGTGAGGGAAACCCTGGCGCACGTATATTTAGAGTGTGCCAGGCTGCAGCCCCTTTTCCGGCTCCTCACAAATATTTTATCACGCTTTTGGCTACACTTTTCCCCTCACCTTTTTATCTACACACTCCCCATCCGTGGCCCCACAAAATCACGAGATCTCCTGGTTAACCTCCTCCTAGCCCTAGCTAAAACAGCCATTTATAAAACCAGAGGGGGAGGTTGGCTAATGAAGCGTCCTGCGATTGTAGGGCCATTTTCCGATCCTCAGTACATTCACATATCCGGGTGGAGTTCCTCTGGGCGGCGTCCCCCGACTCCCTTGACGCCTTCGAGGAGCAGTGGGTGCTCTCCGAGGTTCTCTGCTCGGTGACCCTGTCTGGTTCCCTCCGTCTGACCCTTTGATTGAAGGGAAGAGCGAGAGACCCCAGCCCCAGCCATTGCCGCTGTGGATACCATCATCACTGTCACCTAGGAGGGGTCCTATCACACGTGGTGTACATCCCCCCCACCTCCAAACCGCTCACCCCGCAGCCATGCCCATCTTGTCGGGCACTCTCAGGAGAGGAATAATCGGTGACACTGGGCGTGGCACTAGGTAACTCGAGGGGGTGGAAGACCATGAGTGTCGAGGAAGCCCCCCCGCTCTAGGCCACCAGGTAACTCAGGAGGGTGGAAGACCACGAGTGTCGAGGAAGCCCCCCCGCTCTGGGCCCAAGCTAGCCTGAACACTTCTCCCTCCTGAAGGCTGCTGTGTTATACCTTGTGTTTGCTTTTGTTTTGTTGCATAGTTTTGCTTTATCCTTTTTGGTGATTTTTTGTAAGTGTTACACAAATAAAATTCTTTTCTGCTTCAAAAAAAAACAAACCACTCTCCTGCTGCCCTCTGGCCATGCTGTATCATACTCCATATTGCCAGATTTAGTGCCTGATCTTGCCCCACTGAAGTCAATGGGAGCCGCACCATTGATTCCAGTGGCTGCATGATCAATTCTTGAACAATTCAGAGCTCATTGAAATTTTTTTGATCATAGACTTTTTCCATTGCAAAAAAGTCTAGTTTAGAAATTGACTTTTTGTGTAGGAAAAATTATTGACATTATCAACCTTTTCTCTTTTTCATTCATTTTAAACTTGAAATTGTTATTGAAACCATGATGGGTTACCAAAACCACCAGGTAAGTAAATTTAAAAAAATCAGAAGCACTGAAATGGTTATAGAAATGATTATCAGATTTCTTTTTTAACCAAGCTTTCAGTAAATAAAAAAAGTCTCAACACTTAGAGAAGTAGTGCAATAAATAGGTTAGAAAAATATTCCATGAAAAACCCCAAAATAGGTCCATTTTGAACTCTGAAGCCGGCAAACAAACTCAAAAATTTTCATGTTTTGACCAGCTCTATCTATAAAATGACTTATTTTCCTCTTTTCTTTTGGTGCAAAACCTAAAGTGCAACATTCAGCTGCAGCTACTGTAGGCCCTGAATGTTGTGTAAAAGCATTCGTGAGGGACTAAATGCATTAGGAAAATTCAAGTAACTCCAAAAAATTAGATGTTCTTAATCCAGTGATCTTGGATATCAGCTGTCTGCATCTATAGTCTGCTTACCCATAAGACTGTTGTTTTGTCAATGAAGATTAGCACAGAATGTAATGAAGCTACATTTACGTAGTCCAAGTATCTTCACATTCAGAGCTTAACAGGCTGGTGAGCTCAGGAGTAGCAATTTCAGGGGATTGAGAGGCCCACAGAAGGGGTTAGCGACTGGTGGAGGAGGAGAAAGGGGATCATGAGCTGACAGGGAGTTCTTAAAATAAAAACAATAACAATCAAGTTTTTTCCACTTTATTTTTTAAAGGCCTATATATCGTCTTTGGGCTAATTTAATATAAGATGAGAAGCTCTGAGAAAAAACAAACTGTTAAATGCAAAGTATTCCCAAAGGGAACCAATTTGGGTATTGGCTAGATATGTCCCACACTGGCAGGGAGGGGGATAACAAGGATCTGTGGACACAATTGACCTCTCCCTGCTACCTGCAGCCGTTGTCAGGAGTGGAGTGGGGACTTAAAAGGAAGAGGCCCAACTCAGTCAATAGTGACCAGGAAGCAGAGAAGAGCATTGCTTCTTCATTGGTGAGGGAAGCCTGATTGCAGCCAAGAGCCTGAGACAGCTTGTTACCAGTGATGAGATAGGTAGGCCCAGGAATGCTGACCAAAAGGACTGGCTGCACAGGGACAAGCCCTGAGCTGATGGGTGGGGTTCTGCTAAAGACTAAAGACTTCTCAGGCAACCCAGAAGTTTGAATTTACTGTTTTTTTTCTTTTGGATTGTAGTTAGCCCCAAAATAAAGATGTTGAGAATAAAATTAATCAAGAAACCAAAGGAAACAAAGAAAAGTTCTTGAATTGGCTATATATCAATGCCAGGAGCCTTGGTAACTAATACACAAGAGGAATTGGAATTGCTCATTTATGAGCATAAATTTGATCTAGTTGGTATGACGGAAACCTGGAGGGATGATTCACATTATTAAAATCAATGGTTATAACCTATTTAGGAAGGACTGAGCGGGCAAAAGGAGAGAGGGAGTGGCACTCTACATAAAAAATGGCATTACCTGTTTCTGACTCTGATTCATAGATTCATAGATATTTAGGTCAGAAGGGACCATTATGATCATCTAGTCTGACCTCCCACAGAAGGTCATTTTGCACATATCTATAATGTGTAGGAATAAAAGCTGTGTGATGATGGGGAACTTCAATTTGAGTGACATACACTGGAGGTCACATGCTGCCAGTGCTAAAACATCTTTGGAATTTCTAAATATTATAGATGACAATTTCCTAACTCAAAAAAAGTGTTTCATCCAACATGAGGGAATTCTATATTAGACCTTGTCTTGACAAAAAGAGGAATGGATCGCAGAAATAAAAAATAATGGTAGATTAGATAAACGTGATCATGTCTTGATGGCATTTATAATGTGCAAGGACAATAAATTGAAAATAGATTGCTCTACTCACTGCTGGATGGTGCCACC
Organism: Lepidochelys olivacea; assembly: GCF_965140295.1. NCBI lineage: Eukaryota > Metazoa > Chordata > Testudines > Cheloniidae > Lepidochelys > Lepidochelys olivacea. The sequence continues at coordinate 17,484,570 of NC_140412.1, forward strand.
TACTGGCAGTTCTGGGGATTAGCTCGATCAAGCTGATGCCCCTTCCAGCCGTTAACTTCCCATCAGTTTCTCCTATGCAGCCACTCTCGCTCCCAGGAGCCACAGCTGCCCTCTTGTGACTCAGCCCTCCGGCCAGGTGGGGAGCATGTTCCTTCTCTCCAGCAGAATCAGGCAGTCTTCTGCTTCCCAGTGCCATTCCTGCAGTGGCTGTCAAGGGAACCCGGGTCCACCCTCTACTCCAGGTTCCAGCTCGGGGACCCTCTACACAACAGCCAAGCTCTGTTCCCTGCACCTTGCTGCCTTTCCTGAGCTGCTTCCACATCTCCTGGCCCTCCCCACTCTTCTGGGGTTGCCAGTCTCATCACTCCCTCCTCCCAGCGAGTAACTTTATGCAACTCATCTCTGTGGCTCCCAAACACACCTCTCTTTCCCCACAGAGTGACTGCAGACTCCATCCCTGCAGCCCCCTCTGCTTCCCATGTTCTGTCTTTTGTAGACGCCCTACCTGTCCTTCATGGGTGAAATTCTCTCTAATTAGTTGCCTCCAGCCTACTTAGCTGACTGGGCTCACCTGGCCTAATTCAGCTCTTGCAGGGCCAGTGTGGACAGCACACCCCATCACAAAGCCAAATCAGCTGAGATGAAGAACTTAGTCATTTTTTATTTTCTTTGGAGGAAAACAGACAGTATTAGGGAGAGCAAAAGTCTAGTTCCACAGTCTTAGAAAGTCGTCAAACATTATGTGTTCAGCCTGGCAAAAGAAGTAACAGTATTTCTTTTATACTGTTGTGTAAATAGGGGTTTGATAAATATCTCTGGCTTCTTATTAAATATATCCTTTATAAGTTGCTACTTACATGCTTCAAGTCGTAAAACACAAAAACGCTTTCACAATTACACAATAAAACAAGGTTCTCAATATCGCAGCTGGACTCTCACTTCACTTTGTTCTTATATCTTACTGACTGGCTGGCAATGCCTTGCCCTTATATACCTGCGAGGACATAAGTGGCAACATTTTAGGAGGTTCAAGGAAAATGTAGCTTTCAGAAAGTCTGGAAAATTCAATGAGATTTTTACAAAGATCTAGAACATTCCAGGAGGTTAGTGAAAAATTAATCCATATACGGCATACTGAAACACATTACTTCAAACATTCCTTTTTTGCTGCTAACAAAATTGCACCCTAAGCCCAGTGCCCCTGAAGCCTGGCACCCCAGGCAGTTGCCTGGGTCATCTGCCTCTAAATCTAGGCCTGTGTACAGCCCCTCATGGACATCAGGTTTTTTTTTAACATGGGTTATGAGGGTAGGCTCTGGTCCACATTCTGGTTTCCTTTTAAACTGTCACAAAATTAGGAAAAAAACAATCCAAACCTAAGCCCATCCTGTTCAAGGTCCTTAGTTTTTATCAATGATAAGTGGGCTGTTGTAGGTCAAGGAGAAGGGACAAAGGACAGGGTTGCCATAGGACCAAACTATCTCTGGATCCCAGAATTCTGGCAATCTGCTGAGCTGGCAACTGTCTTTAGCTCTGGTGAATTTCAGGGCCTTGCTTTCTCTGTTTTCCCTGACTTGAAGAAGGTCCAGAACAAGCAAGATTTTAAGACAGCAACTGTCCAGCACCAAGAAGAGTAAATTCAGAATGAGTGGAAGGTATTAATAGGTATATGGAATACCTCCACTCTTTTGAGGTGTGGGAGAAAAGGTGTACCCATCTATTGGAAACTGAGATTGCTTAAGAAAATGGCTGAGATTATGCAGATTGAGTTGCTCAGTCATTAGGTCAAATGAGTTGTAATTGATTAATGGGTTACGGCACCATAAAGTTTCAAGGCATTGTACCTGATGAGTAGTATACTAACTTGTAAAATTATCACTGCCCCCTTTAAAATCTCCCAAAGAGGCCTATTGGGGTTTACGAAAATGGAGGAAGAGATTTGTGTCATGACCCACAGGTCTTGGACCCAGGCCTGCAAGATTCATGGGAAAAAGCCATGTTCCATCCCTCCATCTGGTAGCCTGCTGACAATAGATGACCTAGGACCACGAAGCTCAGACCCGTTGTGTAGCTCCATCCCAGAAGTCCATTGGCAGAGTGTCTGATTGGCCTGCTGGCCCTACTTAAGCTACCAACAGGAACAGGAAGCTGTCTAAGCAACTGGGTTCCACCCTGCTCTGTGTACATTGTGCTTCCTACTACCTGCTACCCACTCCTGCTTCCCTGGCTTGATTTCCTGGCATTCTAATCCAGCTTGACTCCTGGCTTCTGACTTATGGATCCCAACCTCCAGTTTGTCTCCTGCCTCTGACCCCCTGGTATCCTGACCCAGTCTGACTCTGATTACTAACTCATGGTTCTGATCTCCAGTTTGTCTTCTGCTGCTAATCTCCTGGTATCCTGATACAGTTGATGGTGGACTCTGGTTCCAACTACTAGATTTGGTTGCCCATGACCCAGCTGTGACAATTTGGGGGAAGAAGAGGATAGAGTATGAGAAGTATGGTAGAGGGGGAAAAAGTGCTGATAGGCACCTAAACTTTCCATAGCTTATCCCAACTGAGCCCTTAATTTTTATCTCTCAGTAATAAGAACCCAAGTCTATTGCATGTAAAGCAACTTAATTTAGGTTAATTAATACTAGTCAAGCAAAGATCTCTACTTTTAATGGAAGTTTTTCAGTTGAGTGTGCAACTAAGGTCATAAAAATCCACCTTTAGCCTCTTAATTTTGCCTCCATAGATGAGCTTTCTAATTTCAATTCTAGTTGGAAAGAAAATTAAACATACTCTTTAAGCAATTAATTCATTGCACCAGATTCACATTTGCTGTAAGTGACTGAAACTCTACTGAGCTGAATGGAAATGCATTTGCTAACACCAGGTCTGAATTTGAGTCAATATATTATGTTTCAGCAGAGTGTAATGTTCCATCATCAAGCAAGAAGACACGCAAAGGACCATATAAATTGCATCTGTAACTCCACAGATTTTAATACAGTTACACTGTATGTTAATGTACCCCAAAGCTATGTTGGGAGAAAAGGGTGAAACAACTAAAAAGTGGGCTAGTTAACAAATACTTAATTGTAGTTGGTATAACTAATGAGAATCAGTGCAAGAACTATACAAAATATTCCCAACCAAACCTCAAAACATGCTAAACTCATTTTGTTTTGTTCCAACTCAAAGACCAGAACAAGTTCATCAGAAGGCTGGCTAAAGTTTCATATCTTCCGATCAACCTTGCGCCAGTTTTGAGTGAGTGTGGAATGGGGAGAAATCTCATATAAAGTCTTTTAAAATATCTCTTTCACTGGATATAGCCAGGTTTACCATTAGGATGACTCCAGTGATTTTAATCTGATTAATGGGGTTACTTATGAATAAAATGGCAAAATAATAACATGGAAAATTTATTGTCAACAGGTGGACTCTGTGGCACATCTTTCCATCAGCCTCAGCATTTTTCTTTTCTTGAAAAGGATTGTTTACCATTATAACCTAAGAACCCGCCTCTCTTCCAGAAAGCTATGGTGAGGCTTCTGCTCAAAAGGCCATCTCTTGATGGCAGCAGTCTTGCTAAGGGTAGACCATTATCTAACTTCTTTCCTTTTTGGGGATGGAGAAGGAGAAAGGAAGGGAAAAAGGTCATTGAAAAGATTGGATCAAGGCAACTCTTGGGTTCCTATCATCCTTAGATTATTCTGAGGACAATCTGTGGAGCTTTAGGCCTGGCTATCAAACTGAAAATGCATGGATTGCAATTAGTTGATCTTCTCTCAGTTATGGCTACAGCTAAAGCACATATACTGATTGTATTGGGTATCCTAGGTAGCTTTGATACCGTTGACCACAAGATTTTGTTCACACATCCACTGTCATTCACCAATCTGCATAGAGTCAGTGTGGACTACTGGCTAGAACACTAGACTTAGAAGATCTGGATTCTGGTTCTGGCCTGCTGGGTGACTTTGGGCAAGTTGCATCCCCTCTCTTTGCAAGAATTTGCCCATCCTTAAAATGGGGATAATGATACCTCCTTTGTAAAGTGCTTTGAGTTGCATGGCTGAAAAGATCGAGGTACTGTTATTATCTGATGGCTCCGCGCATGCCTCTCTAGGAAGGCCAATTGTTCATCTTTGTGCAGTGTTGCAAAGCACTTTGGGAACCTTAACTAAATGTTACTATAAAAGTGCAAAGTATAAAACAATAGGTAATCATCATTATTTCTTCTATGAGGCTCACAAACATCAGCCGAAATCAACTGTCTTCTCCACTTCAACATTAGGTAAGGAAAGAGACAGAGATTAAGATAACAATAAATTCCAAAACTGCTTCTTTTTAGATTTCCCAATGGCTTGTGTAGTCTCTTAAAAAAACATAGTTAGAAGACCAAAAAAAGTGCCACCATGGCTAAGCAACAAAATAAAAGAAGTCATTAGAGGCAAAAAGGCATCCTTTAAAAATTGGAAGTCAAATCCTACTGAGAAAGGAGGATAAACTGTGACAATGGAAGTGTAAAAATATAATTAGGCAGGCCAAAAAAAGAATTTGTAGACCAATTAGCAAAAGATTCAAAAACTAACAGCAAAACTTTTTTTATGTACATGAATCAGTGGGGCCACTGAATGATGGAGGTGCTAAAGTAACATTCAAGGAAGCTAACACCATTGCAGAGAAACTAAATTAATTTTTGCATTAGTCTTTACTGTGATGAATGTGAGGGAGATTCCCACACTGGAGCCATTCTTTTTAGATGACAAATCTGAAAAACTGTTCCAGATTGAGGTGTCATTAGAGGAGGTTTGGGAACAAATTGATAAATTAAACTGTAATAAGTCATTAGGACCAGATGGTGTTCAACCAGGGGTGCTGGGGGTGCAGCAGCACCTGTTGGCTTGAAGTGGTTTCCATCATATAGGGTTTACAGTTTGGTTCAATGCCTCTCAGCATCCCCACTATTAAGATTGTGCCAGCACCCCTATATTCAACCAAGAGCTCTGAAGGAACTCAAATATGAAATTGCAGAACTACTAACTATGGTATATAACCTATCATTTAAATCAGCTTCTGTACCAAATGACTGGATGATAGCTAATGTGACACCAATGTTTACAAAAAGCTCCAGAGACAATCCCAGCAAGTACAAGCTAGTAAGCCTGACTTCAGTACCAGGAAAACTGGTTGAAACTATAGTAAAGAACAGAATGATCAGACATAGATGAACACAATTTCTTTGGGAAGAATCAACATGGCTTTTGTAAAGGGAAATCATGCCTCACCAATCTATTAGAATTCTCTGAGTGGGTCAACAAACATGTCGACAAGGGTGATCCAGTGGATATAGTGCACTTGGGTTTTTAGAAAGTCTTTGGTAATGTCCCTCAACAAAGGCTCTTAATCAAGGTAAGCAGTCATGGGATAAGAGGGAGGGTCCTCTCATGGATCAGTAACTAGTTAAAAGATAGGAAACAACGGATAGGAATAAATGGTCAGTTTTCAGAATGGAGAGAGTTAAATAGTGCTGTCCCCCAGGGATCTGTAATAAAACCAGCGCTATTCAACATATTCCTAAATGATCTGGAAAAAAGGGGTAAACAATGAGGTTGTAAAATTACTCAAGCTAGTCAAGTCCAGTGCTGACTGCAAAGAGTTACAAAGGGATCTCAGAAAACTGGGTGACTGGGCAACACAATGGCAGATTAAATTCAGTTTTCAGAGTGCAAAGTAATCCCAACTATACATATAAAATGATGGGGTATAAATTAGCTGTTACTACTCAAGAAAAAGATCTTGGAGTCATTGTGGATAGTTCTCTGAAAACATCCGCTCAACGTTCAGGAACCATTAGGGAAGGGAAAGATAATTAGACTGAAAATATCATAATGCCCATATATAAATCTATGGTACATCGACATCTTGAATACTGTGTGCAGATCAGGTCGTACCATCTCAGAAAAGACATATAAGAATTGGAAAAGGTACAGAGAAGGGAAACAAAAATTATTAGGGGTATGGAACAGTTTCCATATGAGGAAAGACTAAAAAGACTGGAACTTTTCAGCTCGGAAAAGAGATGACTAAGAGGCGATATGGTAGAGGTCTATAAAACCTTGACTGGTGTGGAGAAAATTAATAATGAAATCCCATTTATTTCTTCACATAACACAAGAACTAGGGGTCACCAAATGAAATTAAGAGGCAGCAGATTTAAAACAAACAAAAGGAAGTACTTTACACAATGCACAGATAACCTGTGGAACTCATTGCTGGGGGATGTTGTGAAGGCCAAAACCTATAAAAAGATTTTTAAAAGAACTAGATAAGTTCATGCAGCACAGGTCCATCAATGGCTATTAGCCAGGATGGTCAGAGATACAATCCCATGTTGTGTGTGTCCCTAGTGACTGTTAGACAGAAAGGAGGGGATGACAGGGGATGGATCACTCGGTGATAGCCTGTTCTGTTCATTCCCTCTGAAGCACCTGGCATTGGCCACTTGGATACTAGGCTAGATGGACCATTACTCTGACCCAATATGGCTGTTCTTATGTTCTCTTTGTCTTACATTATAACTTTCTTAGGGCAAGAGTTAAACTAAAGGACATACTTTAATTTTTGCAAGACTGGGAGCTCTGATTGTATCTTGTATAGTGCTGAGTAAATAGTCAGTGCTTATTTTAAAAGGAAACTGTGACTATAAGTCTATCAAGATACTATGACATTGATGCTGACTTTATTTTCTACTTTCAGTAATGGTGTAAAGTTACCCTTCTAATCCGTCTGAAAGAACATATGATCTGGCCATGGTCTTTTAGAGTCATAGACAGGCTGTTGAATTTCCCCCAGAAGATATGTAATCTCCACTGAATCAACGGAGAGACACAAGGTTAAGAGTGAGGTGAATTGGGATCTGTTTGCTCAGAAGCTGCACAGGGTTAAGCTGCACTGTGGTGTGGACAGGAGCACGAGCTGTCCAGTGGCCCTTTTTCTGTACTTCCCAGCCAAACAGACCAGACCAACACCACTTCTGGAAACAATTCTTCTCTTTAATACTTTCCCGTTGTTATAAATAAAGTAAATGGGAGCACTATTCTCTCAGCTCTGTGTTCTTACCGCCAGGAGCACAACCACCTATTTATCTTCCCAGGAGACCATTTACTTTCTTAGTGACTGCCATTCTATTTATATAAAATCTCTGCTTGGTAAATGAATGTTTTGTTCATTTCCCAGGAATGGGTCAGCGCTTTTTCTTGGCACAGTTTCCATTTGCTGCTGGATTCATTGTATCAGCTAATCATTAAAGTCAGACAGGGATGGTTTTCTTCAAGATCCCATGACTCTCTCATTGTAAAGCAGAGAAGGAAGTGCACTAGTGTCTAGGATAGTCAGTAGCTCCTTCCATAACATCCTTGGGGTAGCCCTGGGAGACGTTTCCGTAAATATTTTGTGATTTAAAGTTTGCTTCTGTTAGAGAGAGGAAAAAGGAAAGACAGCTTGAACTGTCTATCAAATGAAGAGTTTTATGTATCACACTGGATTTAGGGTAGTCATTCTTTACATTGCTTTATTATGTTTGTAAAAGTAGCTAGTTAGCCTGATTCTGATCTCAGAGAATTTACACTAGTGCTAAATAAGATTCAGGCCCAATCAACCAATTGTCCCTATTTAGATTGTTCTATGTGGAAACATTTCTATAAATAACGTAAGAGGACATCACACTGCCATCTTAGTGAATCATCAGTCAGCCATTCTATTGGCCTAGTGGCTAATCCGCCACTGGACTAATGGGGCCCGTGCCCAGGGGCCCCAGTCAATTGGAGGGGCCCCACAAAATGGGTTCCCCAGTGCCCTGACCCGCTCTGCCCACCCAGCGCTCCTGCTGTGGTGAGGGGGCTTCCCTACTCCCCGGCAGGAGCACAGGGTGGACAGAGCCGGGCAAGTCTTCACACCCCAACCCCATTCCCTGGCAGGAGCACCGGGGTTGAGAGGACTGCAGATGGAAGGTGTGGGGAGGGGCTTCCACTTGCTCTGGCCCAGGGCCCCACAAAAAGGTAATCCACCTCTGTGTTAGCCAAAGACCCTAGGGGAGTTCAGATTTTCACATTCACTAACTAATACTTGCACAAAATGCTGTGCAAATTGGTTTGTATGTTTTTAGCCAGGGTGAGAGGAAAGACTAAAGACTATACACAGTCTGTTTCTCAGATAAGCCATTTTTTGTCTCAGGTACTCAAAAATCAATGTGAGTTAGCCACCTAGCCTGCTTAAGAGCTGCCAAAGAAATGGGCTGGGGTGGTGGGGTCTCAGTCTTTCTTGTCTTCTGTTTCTATGAGTTGCAGCATCAGGTTTGGTGAAGACATTAAATAAATTATGTGGCTCAGCTCCAAATCTCATAGCCTGGAGGAGGAAAACATCTGAAGCTGGAGGTTCCACATCAGTGTACTTTCTATTCCCGAGCAGCTCTTGGCGCATCAGTGTACTGTGAAACTGAAACATTGTGTAAAAGCAGAAGCCAGGTAGGAAAAGGGATACATCATACAATACTACACTTCACTTTTTACTGGAGCTCAATAGGCACCGTGCCTAGTTTTATTTGTTGATAAAAGATGGCCACAATGGAAATCAATGCCAATAATATATCTTTCAGCCAGATCTTCAGAGGAGGCCAAATTCCATCCCTTGTGACTTTAATAGTATTGCATCAGAGATTAGTTCGGCCTAATCAGTTTATTATTCACTGTTCTTGCCAAGAGTGCACCCTTTGCTAAAACATGACAATAATGTGTCATCTGTCATTGCAATGAGATTGGCACGAATCACATCACAAAGCCAATGAAAAGAAATATTTCACAGAAGAGACTTGTAGTAGATTTATGGTATGCTTTAAAAATAAACACCTTTAAATAATGGCCTGTGACATTAGCCCAATAAAAGTGGATGTGTGTGGGGGGGAGGTAGATGGCTTAGGTGTATATGGGTACAACAGAGTAGGGAAGATAATCCCAAGCCGCAACCTTCCTTACATACAGCTGAGCGGCTAAGATAATTAACGAAGCAAATTTAGGCCTGCTGATTCTGCAAACCCAGTTGCTCATTCTTAACGTTAAGCACATGAGCAGGCTCACTGAAGTCAATAGAATGACTCATTTGCCTAAATTGTAGCACATGCATATGTGTTTGCAGGATTGGGACCATCACTGTGAGCTTACTTAACCATAATACAATCTTTAACTATGGTTATGTGCCCGAGGGCAGTGCTAAGACTGAGCTAACCTCAGCTTATTTATTTATTTTGCAGATAAGCTATCATGTATTCCTCTCTGGCATTGCTCAGGCCCCCTTTGTTCCGCTGGTGTTCCCAGCCTCAACGGTCTGGTTGTTCGCTTTGCACACCTCTTCTTGCTTTCTTCTGCATTGCCCATTGTTCTTAGAATGCCCTCCCCAAACTGATGTGCAAGACTGTTCTGCATTTCAGACCTATTTCTGCAGCAACAACTATGAGAAAAAGCTGCCAGTGTAGGAAGGCTTAGCTGAGGGACAGCGGGGGAAGTTGATACTTCTTTACCTGTTTGTGTAATACGAAAGAATTCAAATGTATATGAAAGAATTCAAATGTATATACATCTATACAACTGTATCTGTTTGATTTTCTCCATTTCCTTCCACACTTTCTATGTTGTCTGTCTTTTTGAGGTTACAAGTGATTTGGGCCAGGGACTGTGTCTCCCTCTGTTTGTACAGTGCCTAGCACAACTAATTAGGCCCTCTGAGAACTGCTATTCTATAAATAATAATTGCATAATAGCAACAATAAAAAGAATTTTCCTGACTTTTTGTGCCAAACTCTCATCTGTAACATTCTTTTCTTGTAGGTTTCAGAGTAACAGCCGTGTTAGTCTGTATTCGCAAAAAGAAAAGGAGTACTTGTGGCACCTTAGAGACTAACCAATTTATTTGAGCATGAGCTTTCGTGAGCTACAGCTCACTTCATCGGATGCATACCGTGGAAACTGCAGCAGACTTTATATATACACAGAGAATATGAAACAATACCTCCTCCCAGCCCACTGTCCTGCTGGTAATAGCTTATCTAAAGTGATCATCAGGTTGGGCCATTTCCAGCAGAAATCCAGGTTTTCTCACCAGCAAGAGAGCGAATTTGTGTGGGGGGGTGGAGGGTGAGAAAACCTGGATTTGTGCTGGAAATGGCCCACCTGATGATCACTTTAGATAAGCTATTACCAGCAGGACAGTGGGGTGGAAGGAGGTATTGTTTCATATTCTCTGTGTGTATATAAAGTCTGCTGCAGTTTCCACAGTATGCATCCGATGAAGTGAGCTGTAGCTCACGAAAGCTCATGCTCAAATAAATTGGTTAGTCTCTAAGGTGCCACAAGTACTCCTTTTCTTTTCTTGTAGTTTTTTTTCTGGAATTTCCTAGCTTTTTCTTATTAAAAACAGATATGGAGACATGAGGGAAAGCACCAAAAGGAGACGCTTCACCCACCAGGACTGAGAAATCTGCTGGCTTGCAAAAAATCTGGCAGAAGCACAAGAAAATTCCACAGTCTGGAACCACAGAGGGTACTGCAACACCTTGAATCATGCCAGTTAGGAAGCCCACAGGAAGTGACTCCTGTTAGATAGATAGTGATTGCGTGTGGGCAAGACAAGCAAAGCTAGATTTAGAAAATAGATAAATAGTCTTGAGCCAATCAATGGCCTCTAAGTCCACAATGTTCAGCTTGAGAAGACCTCGAGGAAGCCCAGCATGAAAAGAAATAACCCAGGTTTCCTGAAGGTAGGTGACATTGACGTTGTGTCGGGAGTCAGTGTTTTCAGGAACAGAGTGCTTTGTGGCCGGTAGGCCCTTGACGTTCAACTGTCATACCTGGTGTATTTATAGCATTTCCTTGTCCTTTCTAGGTCTACAGTAACCAGGATCCAACAGATTTAGTTTGCTCATTGCAGCTTTGATTTCCCCTGAACAGTAATTACAGGGTACATGATTTGAAATTAGCTGTATTGTACCCCAGTGGATAATTAACCTCACTGTTAAAAATGTACACCTATTTCCAGTATGAATTTGTCAAGCTTCAACTTCCAGCTAGTGAATTGTGTTATACCTTCCTCTGCGAGACTGAAGAGCCCACTATAAAATATTTGTTCTTGATGTAGATACTTATAGACTGGAATCAAGTCACCTCTTAGCCTTCTCTTTGTTAAGCTAAATAGATTTAACTTCTTGTGTCTTTCACTATAAGGCATGTTTTATAAGCCTCTAGCCATTCTTGTGGCTCTTCCCTGAATCTCTCCAATTTATCAATATCCTTCACAAATTGTAGACACCAGAACTAGACAAACTATTCCAGCAGTGGTCGCATCAATGCCAAATACAGAGAACTTGATGGCTAGTTAGCAGCAGACATTTAACATGGGACACCCTGCAACCAATTAAGTGTCGTTTGTGCAGCTGTAGACTGCTCCCAGCCCTGCCCTCCACTTTCTCCACCTTCAGTCTTGCCCCTTAGGGAACCAAGGCCATGCCCTTGCTAGGAAAGGAGGAGCTGAATAAGTTTCCTTAAAGAACTGGTACTGTAAACTAGCCTTCATTCCGTGCCACCCGCATATTGTTTATGCCCAAGCATGTTTGATTCTTATGCAGACCCTGTAAAAAGTCTCCCAAGTCCAGAAGGGATTTAAAGACCTGCTGGGACATTAAGCTCTGTTCTACTCTATGAGGGATCATAGAATCATAGGACTGGAAGGAACCTTAAGAGATCATCTAGTCCAGTCCTTTAAACTCATGGCAGGGCTAAGTATTACCTAGATCATCCCTGACAGGTGTTTGTCCAACCTGCTCTTAAAAATGTCCAAAGATGGAGATTCCACAACCTCCCTAGATAATTTATTCCAGTGCTTAATTACTCTGACAGTTAGTTAGGAAGTTTTTCCTAATGTCCAACCTAAACTTCCCTTGCTGCAATTTAAGCCCCTTGCTTCTTGTCCCATCCTCAGAGGTTAAGAACAACATTTTTTCTCCCTCTTCCTTGTAACAACCTTTTATGTACTTGAAAACTGTTATCATGTTCCCTCTCAGTCTTCTCTTTTCCAGACTAAATAAACCCAATGTTTTCAATCTTCCCTCATAGGTCATGTTTTCTAGACCTTTAATCATTTTTGTTGCTGTTCTCTGGACTTTCTCCAGGTTGTCCACATCTTTCCTGAAATGTGATGCCCAGACCTGGACACAATATTGCTGTTGAGGCCTAATCAGTGTGGAGTAGAGTGGAAGAATTACTTCTCATGTCTTGTTTTCAACACTCCTGCTAATACAGCCCAGAATGATGTTTGCTTTTTTTGCAATAGTGTTACACTGTTGACTCATATTTAGCATGTGATCCACAATGACCCCCTGATCCATTTCTGCAATACTCCTTCCTAGGCAGTAATTTCCCATTTTGTATGTGTGCAGCTGATTGTTCCTTCCTAAGTAGAGTATTTTGCATTTGTCCGTATTGAATTTCATCCTATTTACTTCAGACCATTTCTCCAGTTTGTCCAGATCATTTTGCATTTTAATCCTACCCTCCAAAGCAACCCCCACGCCCCAGCTTGGTATCATCTGCAAACTTTATAAGTGTACTCTCTATGCCATTATCTAAATCATTGATGAAGATATTGAACAGAACCGGACCCAGAACTCATCCCAGCGGGACCCCATTAGTTATGCCCTTCAAGCATGACTGTGAACCACTTCTAACTGCCCTCTGGGAACGGTTTTCCAATCAATTTTGCACCCACCTTATAGTTGCTCCATCTAGATTGCATTTCCCTAGTTTGTTTATGGGAAGGTCATGTGAGATAGTACCAAAAGCTTTACTAAATCAGGATATACCACGTCTACCACTTCCCCCCCCTCGGCCCCCCAAGGCTTGTTACCCTGTCAAAGAAAGCTATCAGGTTGGTTTGACATGATTTGTTCTTGGTAAATCCATGCTGACTGTTACTTATCACCTTATCTTCTAGATGTTTGCAAATTGATTGCTTTATTATTTGCTCCATTATCTTTTGGGGTACAGAAGTTAAGATCACTGGTCTGTAATTCCCCGGGTTGTTCTGATATCCCTTTCTATAGATTGGCACTAGTTTTGCCCTTTTCCAGTCTACTGGAATCACTACCATCTTCCATGACTTTTCAAAGATAATTGCTAATGGCTCAGATATCTCCTCAGTCAGCTCCTTGAGTATTCTAGGATGCGTTTCATCAGGCCCTGGTGATATGAAGACGTCTAATTTGTCTAAGTAATTTTTAACTTGTTCTTTCCATATTTTAGCATCTTCTGATCCTACCTCATTTTCACTGGCATTCAGTATGTTAGACGTCCAATCACCACCAACCTTCTTGTTGAAAACCAAAACAAAGAAGTCTTTAAGCACCTCTGCCATTTCACCATTTTCAGTTATTATTTCCCACCCTCCTTCCTCCCCCATTGAGTAACAGACCTACCATGTCCTTGGTCTTCGTCTTGCTTCTAATGTATTTGTAAAATGTTTTCTTGTTACCCTTTATGTCTCTAGCTAGTTTTATCTTGTGTTGTACCTTGGCCTTTCTAATTTTGTCCCTACATACTTGTGTTAATTGTTTATATTCATCCTTCATAATTTGACCTAAAAGTTTCCACTTTTTGTAGGACTCTTTTTTGGTTTTTAGATCCTTGAAGATCTCCTGGTTAAACCAGGATAGTCTCTTGCCATTCATCCTATTTTTCTTGCTCAATGGGATTGTTTGCTCTTGTTCCCTTAATAATGTCTCTTTGAAAAACTTCCAGCTGTCTTCTATTGTTTTTCCCCTTAGAAGTGCTTCCCATAGGATCTTTCCTACCAACTCCCTGAGTTTGCTAAAGTCTGCCTTTTTGAAATCCACTGTCTTTATTTTGCAGTTCTCCCTCCTACCATTCCTTAGAAACATGAACTTCATCATTTCATAATCACTTTCACCCAAGCTGCCTTCCACTTTCAAATTCTCAACCAGTTCCTCCCTATTTGTCAAAATCAAATCTAGAACAGCCTCTTCTCGAGGAGCTTTCTCCACCTTCTGAAATAAAAAACTGTCTCCAATACATTCCAAAAAATATTGGATAATCTGTGCCAGCTGTGTTATTTTCCCAACAGATGTCTGAGTAGTTGAAGTCCCTCATCACAGCGAAGTTCTGTGCTTTGGATGATTTTGTTAGTTGTTTAAAAAAAGCCTCATCCACCTCTTCTTCCTGCTTAGGTGGTCTGTAGTAGACCCCTACCATGACATCACCCTTGCTTTTTACCCCTTTTATCCTTACCCCGAGATTATCAACAAGTCTGCCTGCTATTTCCATCTCAACCTCAGTCCAAGTGTATACATTTTTAATTTTTAAGGCAACATCTCCCTTTTTTCCCTGCCTGTCCTTCCTGAGCAAGCTGTACCCTTCCATGCCATTATTCCAGTCATGCGTATTATTCCACTAAGTCTCTGTGATGCCAACTGTGTCATAGTTGAGTTTATTTACTAGCATTTTAAGTTCTTCCTGCTTATTCCCCATACTTCTCGCATTAGTATACAGACATCTAAGATACTGATTTGATTCCCCCCCGACCCAGTTCTGTCTTGTCTCTCCTTTATCCCTGCTATAACAGCCCATGCTCCCCCCAGATTCCGACCCTTCTCCCAGGTCTTCATGTTTTTAACTTACCTGTGGGCTTTAGTCACTGGCTCCCTTCAAACCTAATTTAAAGACTTCCTCACAAGTTTAGCCAGTCTGTATCCAAATATGGTCTTCCCCTTCCTCAGCAGATGGACCCCATCTCTGTTTACCAGTCCTTCCTGGAACAGCATCCCGTGGTCAAGGAAGCCGAAGACCTTCTGGTGACACCATCTTCGAAGCCAGGCATTCACCTCCAGGATACATCTGTCTCTACCTGAGCCCCAACCCTTGACCAGAAGGATCGAAGAGAACACCACCTGCACTCCCAACTCCTTCACCCTTACCCCCAGAGCATTGTAGTCACTTCTGATCGTCTCAGGGTCATACCTCACAGTATCATTAGTGCCCATGTGGATGAGTAGCACAGGGTAGTAGTCAGAGGGCCGGATGATCTGCGACAATCCCTCTGTGACATCTCGGATACTGTCACACATCACCCCCGCTCCTGCCGGGGGTTCCCTGGGAAGGCAGATCAGCACTGTATGTTGCTAATGCTGTTGTAGGCATTGCAGAATATTCTGGGAAGGGTTAAAGGTGTGAGTGTGGGTGAAAGGTTCCTTTACAGGTTGCAAAAGGCAAAAGAGGGAGGGAGAGAGCAGAGAACAAGTTAACTCAACACTTCGGCTAGCTCAGTCTGAAGATAAGACGCTGACTCCAGCTCAAGGCCACAGCACACAACCAAAGCTCAGCGGCCTACCAAGAAAGATGGGAGGGCCCTGGATTCCAACTCTGACCAGCTGCGAGAAGATTCAACTGCATAAACCTGCAGCGGCTGCAAAACCGAGAGAGACAGTGAAAGCCGACGAGGGGGAAGACAACTGATGTAGCATCCCTAAAGCCAGGATGTTTTGGGAAAACTGAAGAAGCCACGAAAGGCCAGCTCAGACCGGTACAAAGAGCACAGGGGGGCAGAATTCCTGGACCGAGATGCCCTCAAAGGACCCTAAGGTTTAAAACCATCCCGAGAGCTGAAGCAAATTGGAGATTGGCAACAGACCCTGGACGACCTGTGCGCACAGGACAGAACTCCCATCCACCTCCCCCACACTCTTCTTCTTACGTTACACCCCGGCCTGGGCAGCCTCAGGTAGTGTGGGTGTGAGTATGAAAGTGGGTTAGGGCTGTCCCCGCAGCCTGGCTTTCTGTGAGTGGAAAATGCAGGCCACAGTCTCTGCAAATCCACACCAGGATCTGGGTAGAGGCATCCATGGTTAGGTCTCTGTCTGGATACAGGTGCAGGTGGAGGAGACAGGAGCAGCATTGTCACTGGCGATGTGGCCCTTCCTCACCGTAGCGATTATATTATGACTCCCTCCCACAAACTCTCTTTCAGACTCCCTTATTCAGTAGCTCCCCTTGGTTGCTTAGCCTCTGGTTTCTAAGGCCTTCTCTCCTAGGTCAGCCCTACCCCCTCATTAATCACTCAGGGTGATCACAAGGCTGATTGAGGCTGATCAAAGATGATGAAAGATGATCCAGGGAACAAAGCCTCAAACAGTCCCCAGACACACAATCCCAACTGATCCCATCATGGTTCAGAACGTTCCAGAAAGGACAAAGAAAGTAATAAATTCCAATATGCTTTACAGGAAACACTCTTGTAGCAACTGGAAACCACTGCTACCAACTTGTACATCTGAGTGCCACTCTTGAGGAAAAGGAATAGTCGCATCAGACATAAGTACAAGAACTAAGCAAAAACATTTGAAGAGCACAAGGGAAAAGCACAGGCTACAGGAGAACAAATCTTTCCTTAATAAACAAATTCAGGAAGTCCCTGTAGTAAGAAAGATGCCCAGTGATGAACGAAAGTGTTTGTCAATCTTAGCTTAACAGAACATTCTATCCCCCTCCTTCCGCATTCCTTCCATGTGTTTGCTACACCCTCTTGCTGGATCTGATCTTAAACTGGGGGGAGGGATAGCTCAGCATGGGGGGAGGGATAGCTCAGTGGTTTGAGCATTGGCCCACTAAACCCAGGGTTGTGAGTTCAATCCTTGAGGGGGCCATTTTGGGATCTGGGGCAAAAATTGGGGATTGGTCCTGCTTTGAGCAGAGGGTTGGACTACATGATCTCCTGAGGTCCCTTCCAACCCTGATATTCTATGATTCTAGACAGTAAACTCTTTGGGTCAGGGATGGTGTCCTACTTGTTGGGGTCTGCAGGTACTACCGTAATACCAATATTTAATATTAATACATTCTTGAAAATAACTGGAATTGCACATTCTTCCCCTCCCCCAAAAATACAGGATTACCAGGACTCTGTCATTTGCATTTAATGCTCTGTGAAATTAAGGACAGAGACTCTGGGGTTATCAGGCTTCTCTGTAAGAGTTTCACATGCAGTGCTTGCTGAGGTTGAACTGCCAGTGTTGCTTGGTGCATTGCAAACCAGCTGGTGAATGATATTTTAGCCAGTACTGCCATCATTATTTATTTGTTTGTTTAACACTGATGTCGTGCTTCAGCTGGTAACATACATGGGAACGTAGGACTGGAAGGGACTTTCTGAATCACTGTGTCCAGCTGCTGCTATTGCAGATAAATCCCTCAGATAATCCCATTCATAAATGTATCACGCTCCATCTTAAAACTTGTTAGCTTGTTTGCCCCCACTACTCCTATTCGGAAGCTGTTCCAGAACATCACTTCTGTGATGGTTAGAAAGCTGCTGATGTCCAGCCTTAATTTGTTCATGCCAGTTTATACCCATTTGTTCTTGTGCCAGCATTGTCCTTCAGCTTAAAAAAGGTCTTCTCTCTCCCTGACGTTTGCTCCCTGATCTCTTTGTGGAGAGCAGTCATATCCCTTCTCACCCTTTATTTTCCTAGGCTAAACAAGCCAAGCTCTTTATTCAACTCCCATAAGAAAGAATCAAGAGAATGGAGACCATAGTAGCTCTTCTCTGCACTTGTTCCTGTTTTAATTCATACAACCCAGTGGATGACGTTATCCTTGCCCCAAAACAAGCATGGGAAAGAAGGTGGTCATGTGGTTGAGGCACTGGACTGGGCCTCAGGAGCCTGAGGTTCAATTTTCAGCTCTTCCACAGAATCCCCAGTCACTTAATCTTTCTGTGCCTCAGTTTCCCGTCTGTAAAATGAAGGCTAATAGAACCCCATGTATTTGTCCTGCCTAGTGAGATGGTAAGCTCTTTGGGGATGGGACTGTCTCTTGCTAGCTGTGTGTACTGAGCATAGCACAATGGGGCTCTGATCTAGCTGCTATTATAATAATTAATAACAAGCTAAACAGACAAAATAATTCTGAATTAAAGAGCCATGGATGGCAAAACGATGCTTTCTGTATCTCTCAGGACTGTTAGTTAGAAAGGATAACAGTTTCACAAAAAACGTGACGTTTTTGCCCTGATCTGGCAGATTGCAGGATGCCTCCTGAGAAGTGGTAAGTGCCATTAAATTCAATGGGCGTGGAGGGTGCTGAACAGCCTTCAGACTCTGCCTAGACTCTTCCTCAACTGCAGAAGACTTCAGCTGTCCTGGGTAGCTCACTCCTGGCTGAATAACATGGTCTTGCAGTGACTGCCTAGTTTTCTCCTTCAGGGGAGGTCATGTTCCCGACCTCCTCCCTGAGCCTTGCACCTGGAATCAATCATTTGTGCAAGCAGCCACCTGCTGATACACTGGCTCAGTAGTGCATCAGGACCCAGAATCCACAGCTCCTTCCTGAGGGGCTGGTGGTCAGCACTCCAATGGATTTCAATGGATACAGCAATGAATCCTGAATCTCTTCTTTGCATGTCAAAGACGAAACTGCTGCTTAGTGTGACCAAATGTACTGAAAAGCAGTTTGCACTGCTTTGATCATCCAATGAGTAGGTGGACCAGAAGGTGAATGGACAGTGATAATTAATGATGCCCAGGAGAAAGAGCAAGAACAGATAAGAAATACTTTATAGTTGTTTCTCTAGTTGGGAGCCCCAAATCCTCTAATGCTGCCAGGATACTCCCCATCCCATGCTAGGTCATAGCTCACTCTCCTTACAGTGTGTATGATAACACCCATTTTTTCATGATCTGTGTGTATATAAATCTCCTCACTGTATTTTCCACTGAATGCATCCGATGAAGTGAGCGGTAGCTCACGAAAGCTTATGCTCAACTAAATTGGTTAGTCTCTAAGGTGCCACTAGTACTCCTTTTTGTGAATACAGACTAGCACAGCTGCTACTCTGAAAGCTTAGATTGTGTACAAGAGGATTCAGAAAATGTAAAGGAGAGACAATCTCTAATAACAAATGGCCATCCAGGGCACAAAGTGGTCAGACAGGGCTTTCTCTTGGCTCTGATTTATAACTAGCAGAATTGCAGCAGGCCCAGCAGTTATTTGTATTGTGACTTGAAACATGCCCTTTCTGCCACAATGATTTTTGTCGGACGATGGTATTGTGTTATTTTTAAATTGCCATTAACAGAAGAAAGAATCGAGATCTCTGCACTGACCTGATAAGTAGACAAACACGGCTGCTGTGAAAGTTAGCAGCATCAACAGCATGGAGAGAGCTGTATTCATTGCCAATTTAGCTGCACTATCGGGGGCTGATTCCTTGAGCTCCCTCAACTCCTGTTGACTTCAGTGGGATATGAGGGCGCTCAGCATCCTACATGAAGCATCCAGTACAAAGCAGTTAAGGACCCTTTGTTTGTAAAATACTCTCAGAGAGGGAATGTTTGATTGATGTATGTAACCCATAACAGAGAAGCACCCTCTTTTGCCTTAGTACATTTGCCCTAGAATCTGCGACTAGCTCTTGCATAGGTTATGATTTCACAACCTTTTATTCCATAGCCAATTTTGTTAGCTTGAGAGACAAAAATACCCTAAAGTAACCAGAACTAATCCCCTAGCCTCAGTAGATGAGACCTGCTGGTGTATCATTGAGGAGTACTGGGGATAGTGCCAGAATTAAGCCACGTTGTACATAGGCACCTGCCCCACTGAAGACAATGGTGCACACATTTGTGCCAGGGTTGAATTTGGTCCATAGACTCTTAGAGCCAAATCCTGAGCTCCTTACAGAGGCAAGACTCCTGCTGACTTCTGAGTGAGTTTTGCTTGAATGAAGACTACAGTTTGGCCTATAGAAAATAAAGGTGCATGAGACCCCTTGGTCCATTCCCATGCCAAAGCAGGGTTGTTGACTACAGTTCCAGTTTGTGTTGTCCACAGTTTTGCAAGAATTCTAGAGATGGCACTTTCACCATGCCCTCAAACTATTCCCCAGCCTCGTCAATCTCACCGTTGGGAAATGCTCCCTGAGAGTCCGTTGGTTTTTTCCCCCCTTTGCTCAATTGTTTCTACAGTACATACTAACAAATTACTTCTGGCACCTCCTTAAATAATTCTGCCAGAATAGAAATAGGCAGAGCTTTTAGAAGGGGACAAAATAGAAATAAGGGGCCAGATTCTATAAAACTGGGGTAAGTGTCCATAATTCACTGACAAAACCCAGGATCCAGCAGAGCCTCCAGCAGCCTCCAGGCTGTTCTAATTTGCCCCAGTTGGCAATAGTCGCTAAGAAACTGTTTACCAGATGAAACAACGAGGAGTACTTGTGGCACCTTAGAAACTAACACATTTATTTGGGCATAAGCTTTCGTGGGCTAAAACCCACTTCATCAGATGCATGGAGTGGAAAAAAAACAGTAGGCAGGTGTATATACACAGTACATGAAAAGATGGGAGTTGCCTTACCAAGTGGGGAGACAGTGCTAACGAGACAATTCAATTACAGTGGAAGCAGGCTATTCCCATAGGTAGAATATGAAGCAGAATGCACTGCGTTCCAAACACTCCTCTAACCTGCCAGAAAATGAAGTAAGGATGTCCAGGCCTAGAGATCAGAGACAGAATCAGGAGCCAAGAGCAGGGCTGGAACAAGAAGAGGGTAGGACTAAGAGCTAGGCTGGAGCCAGGGCAGGTTGAGGCCTGTGGAGTCTGTCACCACTATTGGGCAAAGGAGAATTCCAAGCCGCAAAGCAACATTGATCAGACTGAGCTGCTGATTCTCCTGTGAAGCTTATACACCTTCTCTGAGAGTCACCAGACCAGGTCCTGGCTTGTGGCTTAGCTGGCCCTAACACAGGAGTTACTTATCTCCACATGTGGCTTAGTCAGGCTCTAGTTCGGGTCTGACTCATCACCTCACATGACCCTCCTGAAACCCCACAAATGCTGGGAGCTGTAGTAAGAATGGTGTAAGAACTAATTAAGCTGGCTGAACACCCACGTGGGACTCCCCATACTGGGATATTCCCAGCAGGGGAGTCAGGGCAGGATCCTTTCCCTTGTGTGCCACAGGAACAATGCAAAATAGGAAGAGATTTTAAAAAGGGATTGAAAACCACTCACATGGAAATAGAGATTTAAAAACAATTAAAACAGGCAGAGACGTTCTTAAATGACATGGAACAAACAAGTTCTGCACATACTTATATTTTGAGGGTGTTCAGCTCTCAGGTTTTGAATCAGGTTCCTTTATAATGAGATATTTTTCCAAAGAAAACTTTGGTGATAGAACGAATGTAAAGAAACTCAAGCTGGTCAAGGGCGAAAATATGTAAAGTGACAGCTACCCATGAATTATACTGATGCGTTCATCAGCACAGCAGAGAATAAAAAAAGGTATCGATATAACATGTTTTTCTTTTTGCAGTTTCAGGCTCTAGGATGCCCTTGAATTGGCCAAGTCTACCCACTGCAGCCAGACCCTCAGATTTTCTATGCTTCCAAGTTAATAGAAAAGCAGTAACGCAGAACTAATCTCTCCGAAAGTCAAAGAGTCTTATCAAAGGGCTGGAGATGTCTTTGTTCTAAATTTTATGGGTGGGAGTTTCAAAGGAGTCAGAAGTTGAGTGGGAGTTGGGAACCTACCGTGAAAGAAACAGCAGTCTTTAATAAGCACCATAGGAGATACAGTATAAAGAGGATTGGTTACGTTCTGACACTCGTGATACCACTTCATTCCACTGAAGTCAATGGGATTTCTCAAAAAATGAACAGTGATTCAAGGTGAGTAAAAGTTCCAGCCTCTGGAGGCCAATTCTTTTTATTCTTGTTGCATAACTGAAGTAAAAAGCATACAACCTCCATTCAAGGCCAATTCTTTTTATTCTTGTTGCATAACTAAAGTAAAAAGCATACAACCTCCATTCACCCTATTGAGCTGTTTTTTTTAATTTCCAGGTCAGCACTACCTCAAGTACCTCCTTAAGGTGGCAGTCTATTTCAGAAAATATGTCATAGCTCAGCAAGGTAGCACTGATGATCAAGTTGTAGGGAATACAGGTAGCAGTGCATCAGTATGAGCCGTGTGTGTATGTACTAGTGCTAAAACAACGCTAACCAGGAATGGGTTTTTTTAAGTCATGTTCTCTAATAATATAATAGCAATCAAACAAATGTTTTAAGGATTGGGTTCTATTTACATTCACTTCACTTATTTTTAATAATAAACTCATTCATAGATTCCAAGGTAGAAGGGACCACTGTGATCATCTAATCTAACCTCCTGCATAACACAAGCCATAGGACTTCCCTGATGTTTCCTCTCCCTCTTCTTCACCTTTGACATCTCACCATCTTTCCTAGCTGATGCTGCCAGCTATACTGTCTCCTTTGGCTCCTGTCTCCTTTCTTATCCAAGACTTACTAACTTTTGTTGCTTTTTCCTCTACAATTTCTTTCCAATCACTCTCAGTGCCATTGGTTTCAAAGGAGAGTCAAATAGCATCAATGTGACTATATCTGAAATGGGCCAGATTGGAGCATCAAATCTCCCTAACTTTGGAGAAGTTTCAGTTCAGAACTGAATCCTGATCCAAAGGTCATGATTTGGGCCTATCCATAATATATATTATTCAGATAAAGCCTGTGGGTATGAGTGATAATTTTGACACTGAGATGAAGCCAGACTATCTCAGTGATAGTTTGAAAATGCTGTCTCTAGTAGGGGTGAATACCCTATCTGTAGAATTTATATGGCCTCCGTTGCCACAGTATCTGAGCACCTCACACTCTTCAATGCATTTATCTTCACCACACCCTGTGAAGTAGGGAAGTGCTATTACTGTTTCCCCATTTTACAGATGGGGACCTGATGCACAGAGAGATACTAAGGGCCTTGCCCAAGGCCATAAAAGAAGTCGGTAGAGGAGCAGGGAAATGAATATGGATCTCCCAAGGCACAGGCTGGCATGCTAACCACAGGACCATCCTCTCATACTCAAAAAAAGAAAAAGAAAAAAAGAAGAAAAAAAAAAGAAAAAAAGCATTAAGCTAACACCAATTAGGACAAGAGAGAAGCTTTCTCCTAATTTCAGCTATTGATCAGTGTTTGCCTTAAAAATGGAACATAAGTGGCCCTTATGTTTTTCATCCTAGCTAGTGTAACTGCAATTGCTGTCCTTAATATAAATCTCTAATCCTTTATTGAGCTATATTCGTTTATTTCCTTACAGTAGAAATGAAAGCCCATGTTAAAATAAGGCAGGACTTGCTAATGCACCTTTGTATCCAAACTAAAAGAAATACATCGTTGTTCTCCTTAGAATAGTATAGATAGATTATGGTGTTCAATAAACATAGCCCTAAAGAGGATACAGAAGATGTATTTTTTTACCATTAAGTGCAATATATGGAGTCCTGTGCAGACATCCAAAGTGGCAAATTTATATACAGCTTGTTCCTGTGAGCTCCCAGAAGAAATTAAGTTATTACAGTATCTCTCTGTCTTTATCAGTTTCCAGAGGTGGAATATGCCTCTTTGAGCCTGATCCTGCAAAGCCCTCCTTGCTCAGAGCTCCCTAAGAAGTCAGCGGGACTTCTGCATGTAGAAGGAATGCAGTAGCAGAACTTTTACCCTTTTAAAACTTCTGATCCAGGTTCTGCATCTTCTAATACAGATGGGTGAACTGGAACAGCAATGAAGTCCTTGGCTAAGCTCACTTAGCAGGTCAATGGCAAAGCAGGAATAGACCCGTGATCTCCTCTCTTCCAGTGCATGCCCCAGTCACTGCCCCAGGCCTACAGAACAATCTTCCGATAGCTACTTATTTTTGAGTACAATAATACTTGGCACATACAGAGTACTCTCCACCCAAGGATTTTAGAGTATTTGATGAGCATTCATGAATCAGGCCTCACAACAATCCAGATACTCCTGGAACTATTGTCCACAGGTAACAGATGGGAAAATGGGGCACTGAGAGGGTAGTGCCATATTTCAAGAGTAACCACTGATTTTGGAAGGGCAACCTGAGACGGCCCTCACCTCGTTTTCAGAGGTGCTGAGCACCCACAGCTCTCATTCACTTCACTGAAAGCTGGGCACTAGTAAACAGAGGCACTCGTGTTTGAAAATTTAGACCTTAGTGACTGGCCATGGTTACAGGAAGACTCTGACAGAACTAGGACAAGCTAAATATGAACAAGCTAAATATGAGTCAACAGTGTAATGCTGTTGCCAAAAAAAGCAAACATCATTCTGGGCTGTATTAGCAGGAGTGTTGTAAGCAAGACATGAGAAGTAATTCTTCTACTCTACTCCGCACTGATTAGGCCTCAACTGGAGTATTGTGTCCAGTTCTGGGTGCCACATTTCAGGAAAGATGTGGACAAATTGGAGAAAGTGCAGAGAAGAGCAACAAAAATTATTAAAGGTCAGGAAAAAATGACCTATGAGGGAAGATTGAACACATTGGGTTTGTTTAGTCTGGAGAACAGAAGACAGAAGGGACATAACACTTTTCAAGTACATAAACAGTGGTTACAAGGAGGAGGGAAAAAATTGTTCTCTTAACCTCTGAGGATAGGACAAGAAGCAAGGGGCTTAAATTGCAGCAATTTGGTTGGACATTAGGAAAAACTTCCTAACTGTCAGGGTGGTTAAGCACTGGAATAAATTCCTTAGGGAGGTCGGAATTTCTGTCATTGGAGATTTTTAAGAGCAGGTTAGACAAACACCTCTCAGGGATGATCTACATAATACTTTGTCCTACTATGAATGCAGGGGACTGGACTAGATGACCTCTCAACGTCCCTTCCAGACCTATGCTTTTATGATTCCATGATTCTAATAAACAAAAGGATATAGATTGGCAAAAACAATACAATTAACATCTCCTTTGATCTCTGTGACACAGAAATGAATTGGCCTGAACGTATACTAATACATTTAACTCCTTTGATATTCACACACAAGTGAATTGGCCTATGGCTGGCCTGAGCTGGTCTGTCAGCATCACACTTGTGTTATATGAAGGGGTACAGAACACTTCATGGGTCACTTTCTCCTCATCATTCATGATTTTATAGACCTCTATCATATCCCCCTTTAGTCATCTCCTTTCCAAGTTGAACAGTCCCAGTGTTTTTAATCTCCTCATATGGAAGCTTTTCCATACCCTTAATCATTTTTATTGCCCTTTTCTGTATGTACTTTTCCAGTTCTAATATTCTTTTTATGATGGAGTGACCAGAACTGCATGCAGTAGTCAAGTGTGGGAATCTATATAGTGGCATTATGATAGTTACTATCTTTTTATCTATTCCTTTCCTAAGGGTTTCTAATGTCAAGGGAAGGGATAGCTCAGTGGTTTGAGCATTTACCTGCTAAATCCAGGGTTGTGAGTTCAATCCTTGAGGGGGCTATTTGGGGCTTTGTCCCTCTTTGAGCAGGGGATTGGACTAGATGACCTCCTGAGGTCCCTTCCAGCCCTGATATTCTATGACCATTCTGATAGCTTTTTTGATTGCCGCTGCACATTGAGCAGATGTTCTCAGAGAATGACTTCAAGATCTCTTTCTTGAGTAGTAACAGTTAATTTAGACCCCATCATTTTATGTGTATAGTTGGGATTATGTTTTCCAATGTGCATTACTTTGCATTTATCAACATTGAATTTTATCTGCCATTTTGTTGCCCAGTCACCCAGTTTTGTGAAATATCTGTGTAACTCTGCACAGTCAGCTTTGGATCTAACTATCTCGAGTAATTTTGTATCATCTGCAAACTTTGCCACCTCACTGTTTGCTCCTTTTCCCAGATCATTTATGAATATGTTGAACAGCACTGGTCCCGGTATAGAAACTGCTTGGGGGACACCACTATTTACTCTCTCCCTTTTGAAAGCTGATAATTTATTCCTACCCTTTGTTTCCTGTCTTTTAATCAGTTATTGATCCATGAGAAAAACATTCCCTCTTATCCCATGGCTGCTTACTTTGCTTAAGAACCTTTGACAAGGGACCTTATCAAAGGCTTTCTGAAAGTTCAAGTACACTATATCCACTGGATTACCCATATCCACATGGTGATTGACCCCCTCAAATAATTTTAATAGGGTTGGTAAGACATGATTTCCCTTTACAAAAGCCATGCTGACTCTTCTCCAGCAAATGGTGTTTACCTGTGTTTGATAATTCTGTTCTTTACTATAATTTCAGCTAATTTGCCTGGTGCTGAAGTTAGGCTTACCCGACTGTAATTGCCAGGATCACCTTTGGAACCTTTTTAAAAAAACGGAATCACATTAGCTATCCTCCAGTCATCTAGTACAAAGATGCTGATGTAAGTGATATGTTACATACTAGAGTTAAAAAGAACAGGAGTACTTGTGGCACCTTAGAGACTAACACATTTATTTGAGCATAAGTTTTCGTGGGCTACAGCTCACTTCATCAGATGCATAGAATGGAACATATAGTAAGAAGATATATATGTATATATACAGAGAACATGAAAAGGTGGAGTAAGGGACTAATTAATTAAGATGAGCTATTATCAGCAGGAGAAAAAAAAACCTTTTGTAGTGATAACCAAGATGGCCCTTTTAGACAGTTGAGAAGAAGGCGTGAGGATACTTAACATGGGGAAATAGATTCAATATGTGTAACCTTCTTGTCAACTGTCTAAATGGACCATCTACATATTGACAGGTTTCAGAGTAACAGCCGTGTTAGTCTGTATTCACAAAAAGAAAAGGAGTACTTGTGGCACCTTAGAGACTAACCAATTTATTTGAGCATGAGCTTTCGTGAGCTACGGCTCACTTCATTGGATGCATACGAACTAAGTGAGCTGTAGGTCACAAAAGCTTATGCTCAAATAAATTGGTTAGTCTCTAAGGTGCCACAAGTACCCCTTTTCTTTTTGCATCTACATATTGAATCTATTTTCCCATGTTAAGTATCCTCACACTTTCTTGTCAACTGTCTAAATGGGCCATCTTGATTATCACTACAAAAGTTTTTTTTTTCTCCTGCTGATAATAGCTCATCTTAATTAATTAGCCTCTTACTCCACCTTTTCATGTTCTCTGTATGTATATTGTGACAAAGTTCCTCCTCTACCTTGGTGGGTCTTGTACTTATTGGTGGATTTGCTCGCCTTGGAGCTTCACGGCAGCCCTCAGTTTGGCCATTTTCGTGAACCCACAGTCCAGGTCAACTCCTCCTGTGTCTGACCAGGAGTTGGGAGGATTTGGGGGGAACCCGGGCCCACCCTCTACTCCGGGTTCCAGCCCAGGGCCCTGTGGAATGCAGCTGTCTACAGTGCCTCCTGGAACAGCTGTGTGACAGATACAACTCCCTGGGCTACTTCCCCATGGCCTCCTCCCAACACCTTCTTTATCCTCACCATAGGACCTTCCTCCTGGTGTCTGATAATGCTTGTACTACTCAGTCCTCCAACAGTATGCGTTCTCACTCACAGCTCCTAGCACCTCTTGCTCCCAGCTCCTTACACGCACACCACAAACTGAAGTGAGCTTCTTTTTAAACCCAGGTGCCCTGACTAGCCTGCCTTAATTGATTCTAGCAGCTTCTTGACTGGCTGCAGGTGTTCTAATCAGCCTGTCTGTCTTAATTGTCTCCAGAAGGTTCCTGATTGTTCTGGAACCTTCCTTGTTACCTTACCCAGGGAAAAGGGACCTACTTAACCTGGGGCTATCTGCCTTCTATTACTCTCCTGTAGCCATCTGGCCTGACCCTGTCACAATATATATATATCTTCTTACTATATGTTCCATTCTATGCATCTGATGAAGTGGGCTGTAGCCCATGAAAGCTTATGCTCAAATAAATTTGTTAGTCTCTAAGGTGCCACAAGTCCTCCTTTTCTTTTTACAGATACAAACTAACACGGCTGCTACTCTGAAACCTGATACTAGAGTTAGTAGTTCTGCAATTTAATATTTGAATTTCTTCAGAACTCTTGGCTGAATGCCATGTCATCCTAGTAACTTATTACTCTTTAATTTATCAATTTGTTCCAAAACTTCCTCTAGGGACACCTCAATCTGGGACAGTTCCTCAGATTTTTAACCTAAAAAGAATGGCTCAGGAGTGGAAATCTCCCTCACATCCATCACAGTAAAGACTGATGCAAGGAATTCATTCTGCTTCTCTGCAACGGCCTTGTCTTCCTTGAGTCCTGTGTTAGCACCTCAATCATCCCATGGCCCCAAGGATTGTTTGGCAGGCTTCCTTCTTCTGAGATGCTTAACAAATTTTTGCTGTCAGTTTTCTGAATATTTTGCTAGTTGCTCTTCAAAAAATTTTTGGCCTGCCTACTTAGGCTTTTACACTTGACTTGCTACAGCCTTACCTTTCTATTTTCCTCACTAGCATCTGACTTCCCATTTTCAAAGGATGCCTTTTGGCCTTCAACCATATCTTTTACTCTGTTGTTTAGCCATGGTGGCATTTCTCTGGTCCTCTTACTTTTTTATTTTTTTGGGGGGTGTACAATGAATTGGAGCCCCTTTTCTGATGTTTTTAACCAGTTTCCATGCAGCTCACAGGCACTGCACTCTTGTGACTGTTCCTTTTAAAATTTCCATTTAACTAGCTTTCTCTTTTTTGTGTGGTTCCCCTGTCTGAAGTTAAATGTTACTGTGCTGGACTTGTTTGGTATTCCCTTCCCCCCACCGCCCAGGATGTTAAATTTAATTATATTAAGGTCATTACTGAGTGGGAATATTTATATGAGTATTTCACCCATTTTGACCATATTCAGTCCTGTAGCTCTAATTCCATAAGGGAAGCTGACACACATAACAAATATCCTTCACTATTTTGGAAATATAGCCTGGTGTGTGTCATATCGCACCATTTCAGGCTTGGACTGGAATCTACCGAAGTTTCTGCTAGTTACATATGAAAACTCACCCTCTTATCTGTGCACTTGTCCTACAACCTGATGCTTCTCTTTGCTCCATAGCACATTACTGCTCTCCTACTAGTTTAAGAGGAATGGAGGAGGCGCCCTATGCGGCAGATACCAGACGTGTCACTGAATGCATCTCTGGAAAATGCTCAGGTAGTATAGTGATGGGTGGAATGTAAATAGAAGTATAAAGCCCATCCAGTTGATATGTCAGGGTTAGTGGCTGGGGAAAATGACTGACTCATAAACGTTCAAAGATTCCCCATAATGTTTGAAACTGTGACTATCTTTTGGGAGAAATGCCTGATAAAAAGGAGCCATCCTCAACTCTCTTCAGTAGGGGCTTCTTTTTGGCAGCATGCGTCTTCATAAACCAAGAGCTAGGTGCCACACATTAAAGGTTAAGATTGAGGATGGGGAGTTTTGATAAAAGACTTTTCTATGCAGCTGTTCAGTCCTCTTCATTCTGCTGAAGAGAGGAAAAATGATTAGTGAATCAACTGCCAAGTGGAAAACATTATCATCCTTTGGAGTTGCCCTCAGGGCCAAGTCTGACTTTATGTGAGGCCTGCTGCAGAAAACTACCCAGAGAAATGTTAC
This sequence comes from Lepidochelys olivacea, assembly GCF_965140295.1. Taxonomy (NCBI): domain Eukaryota; kingdom Metazoa; phylum Chordata; order Testudines; family Cheloniidae; genus Lepidochelys; species Lepidochelys olivacea. The sequence continues at coordinate 17,514,107 of NC_140412.1, forward strand.
TAAGAGCCATACGTCTTTCATAAACATGCAGTTAAAGTATATCATTTCTCTGCCCTTTTGTTTGATTGATAGACCTTGCTCTGTGCGCTCTGAAAGTTTAGTAGGCTCACTCCTAATTGAAGCTATTTTGCCAACAGCCTCTATGTCTACACTGCAGCTTATGTCAGCATAACTTATGTCACTCAGGGGGTTGAATAAATCACCGCCCCCCAGCCCGAGTGACGTAAATGACACAGACATAAGCACTGGTGTGGGTCGTGCTGTCATCCGGAGAGCTTCTCCTGGCAACATAGCTACTGATGCTCCTGGGGGCTGGAGTAGTTAAGCCAATGGAAGAGCTCTCTCCTGTCAGCTCAGAGCAGCTATGTTAGAGACCTTACAGAGGTGCAGCTATATTGGTGCAGCTGCGCCACTGTGAACTCTCTAGTGTAGCCAGGCCCTAAAAAATGGAATTTAAGGTTTAACATAGGTTCTGATCTACATTTTCCAAAGTGACTAGTGATTTTGGGTGCCTCAGGTTCTGGATGCAAAACTGAGTCACCTTACAGGTGCTCCATTTCCAGAAAGTGCCAAGCACCTGCCCTCATACAAATCAAGTTTCTCATGTTGGGCACACAAAGTCACTTTTAGGTGTCTGTCAATACTTCGTAATTGTGTGACAATTTTTTTTTGAATGGGTGTGTCCTGCTACAACGGAATTCATGTTTACCGCTTGTAATGAACATTCAAGTTGGGAGGCTAGTTTTCACATGGGTGATGCTATCATACTGAGCATGAGGTGAGGTGACTTTTTTGCCATTGTTTGATGTGTTCAAAGGCAAGAAGGACTTTTACTCCCCTCCACGAGCTACTTGGCTGCAGGTAAAGATGGTTACTTTTGCAGGCGTCCCAGTGAGAGCCAATTACAATTTAACTGACCTGACTGTCTATTAAGATGGCTGCCAGCATATACTCTGGCCTTATAAGGAAGAGAGTCTGCTTCTGCTCACAGCAGACTTGGGAAGCCCATTGTTTCATGCACCTGCCAATGGGGCTCACTGGGATCGAGTCAGCAACAGAAGAGCACACTGCTCAGTTTGATCCTAATGTCAGCATTCCAGTGTAATATTCATTTGAAGCATCCCAGGAGAAAGACTGGTTATAGAAATCATCATAGCTAATGCCTTAAAGAAATGCTAGTAACATGTGGCATTTATATCTCTATCTTCAAAACCGTTAATCCCCACAATAGCCATGTGAGGCAGGTGACGACTGTAAGTATTACCCACATCTCACAGATGGGACGCTGCGAAGGAGAGATTACATTACATGTACAAGCTCATGGAAGGAAGTCATAGAGAAGATCCATTAGGACTTAGGAGCTGCCAGCTCCCAGTCACGTGCCTAGATCACAATCTTTGGTGATAAAAACTTTTTTTTTTTGCACTTCTGTAGCACTTTTCATCCTGGAAGCGCTGTACAGACATTAGTTGTTCAGCCAGAGCCATGCCAAAATCCTCAGTAATTCACTCTTTTGAATACTATCTGTTGTCCCTGTGTGTGTTTTACACAGATAGAAAGAATCACTTTGGCCAGATTATTACACACTGTGCGCAGGATTGGGGTATTTACAGGGGGAAGGGGAAGGAGGAGCCTCTTCCCCCTCAGACCTCTGTGCAGCTGAAAGTCACCAAGTGGCTAGGCAGCATTTGACTAGAACTGCCAGTAGTGTTAGTCTCTCCCAAAGGAGCTGCTGGGGAGGCGAGCAGAGCCTTGCCTTTCTGCTTAGCAGATCAACACACATGGCTAAGTGGAGAGGGATTGTCCACTGCACTCTCCCAGGATAGTGGAGCTGTCACCGAGAAGCATGCTCCGTGGAAGAACTCTGAATCCACAAACATTCCTTCTGAGGGCTCCTGCAGCATCCCAGCCCCCTCTGTACCCCACTCAGGTGTGGGCCAAGGCCTTACGTTTACACCAACAGGGCACTGAGCACAGAACGGCTGCAGCAGGCGTAATTGCGGCAGTGAAGTAACACTAACAACAACTGAGCGCTCGACATTCTGAAGCTCCCTGTATAATGAGAATGAATCTCAGGGATCTATTTCATTCAGAGGATAAGATTTACCTCTTCCTGCAGGGGGAGAGAGACAAGCAAAAGGGATGGGAGGTCTTGAATTCATAAAATCAGCTTGATGTGGTTTTAAGGACAGGGGAGGAGACAGAAGGGCTTTTTCTCTGTCTCCTTACCTACTAGAAGGAACCTCAAGGGCCAGAAGACCCAGGGGTCTGTGGTGTGATAGTTGTTGGGGGGAATTGGGACTGCACAAGAACACTGTAAATAAAGACACAAAGGTGAAACCACTGAAGAAAGTGGTGGGGCTCTTTATTATACCAGCCTAAACACAGGGTGCAGGCACAGAAGTGGGAGTGCCGGTGTAGACCCTGTGACAGATGGCATTCACAATAGTTTTTTAACACCTTGGCTGTCATGACATGAGGATGCTCTATATGACCACAGGAATTTTCTGTCTCAGAGTCTGCATATCTCATAAGACATAATTAAATAAATTGCCATGCAGTGAAAACTTGCTTTGCAGGAAACAGGAGCTCCTCATGCAAAAGTCTGAACCGCTACACTATGGCAAGCAACCATTTTCCAGACTGTAAAACAGGCTTAATGCTATGTCTTATTACTATGCTGTTCCAGCTGAATGCACCAGATCCTAAACAAGCACCATGAGACTTTGAAAACTGTACAGCATTTTACTCGGTGATCATTCATTAATGAAATTATGCTGAATTATGTGTTTTCTGGGTTAAGAAGTGCTGTTATGTAATGCTGATCTGTACTAAAATCACCAAACATTTTCCACTAATTTCTAATCCCAGAGGTTAAAAACTGCTACTTATTGAAATATGATCCCCAGTCCACATGTATTCTAATTTTATAGAACTGAGATATAATTTAGCTATACATCAATGCACAAAAAATACCATGTAGGACATTTTTAGCAGTATAGGAAAGGAGAAAAGCCTTTTAGACTAATCCTACCATGAACTCTGTGGAGGATGGAATTTTAGCCTTTGTTCTCCAATATATATTGTTATATTTCTTTGATCATTTGTATGAAGTCCTAGAAGTGCAGCAAGATTCTGAATTACATTTTATTTCTGACTTGTGTAATTACTAAATCTAATCTGCTCAGGACTTGGTACTGGCTGTCCCTGCCACACTTCTCACCATGGAGAAGAAAAGGCCAATCTCTAATTGGGGCCACAAAGGTCCCGAGAAGAATAACTCCCTTGAGCAGTTCTTAGCATTACGGCCCTAGTTCAGCAAAGCACCTATTTTTTGTGATTATTTTTTTTATTGATTTTCGTAAAGAAACAGACAGTGAACAGTACAAAAAGGTAAATGACTTATAGCTTTTATATGTTTCCAAATACACAAGCTTCATGGGATCTTCTTTTGTAATCAGGCAATTTTACAACTTGTCAATGCTGCAAGACCAGACAATGCAAAATCAGACAATACTACACAGACAGACCATATTAGGGTGAGGGTAACAGTAATAAAATAGAAGACATATATGAATAGGGAGAGGAGGGAAAGAAGGGACCAGGAAGAAGAGCAGAGGAGGAGTTCAGTGGAATGATGGTCTGTCATTTTTCGAACCATCGCAACATTTTTGGCAAAATACACCTAGAAATGGGGTCAAAATTTATTTGAATTAATGTAATTGATCTCTACTGGGATGTGATTCTTTCTTTGGCTGCTAACTCAGGTCCTAATACTGCTGCTCTATTCTGGATATAAGCCTATGCCTCCATCATCTGGTCTGACACAGCATGGCCATTCTTATGAACTAAAGTGTAATCCCTTCGGAGATGGTACTCCTGAAATACCACACTGATCCTCTAGGGGACTCACCCGCGACGACAGCAGCAATTTTGACAGAAGTTCAGTACTGTTTCTCAGATGGCCTAGGGTTCAGGACAGAGATAGAACTGACTAGCATCACTACCAGAAAGTGTTGGTATTACTTTTGGTTTTGGCTGTGTTTGGAGTAGGGTAGGGGCACAAGCATTGAAGCTAGGGAGGACCCTTCTACCTGCCACATTCCTGCTGAGGAGGCTGAAGAGAGTTACGGTCAGGCTACCAAGAGCCAGCCTACCTGTACATTGGAATCCAGTGAAGAAACCCACAAGGATGATCTTACCATCCTTGGTGTGGTTACTCTGTAAGAACACCCTTGTTTATTTATTTTGCTCTTTCATTTTAAGCTAGCCACCAGATTTCAGTGCTGCACTACATATCAAAAACTGAGCATAAACTCCCTATTTCCCTAGGCACTTGCTGGAAGGGAACACAGGGTGCTTTGTACTGTGGCTGTAAATGCTGGGAGGGGTAAAGTTTATGTATTGTTGTTTCTGTCTTTTATTATCCTAAACCCTTTTCCACTGTCACTTATCCTGAGTTCCCCATACTGAATAAAGTCCCAGTTACTGTTTTATTACTCTAGTTACTTTATTTTTGTGTGCTCTGACTGAAACTCCTCCCTAACAGATTGTGTGTTAAATATTTTCCCAAGGGCCAAGCCCTCTGTGTTCTGGGCACTAGAAGGGGTTTCCTTAGGTGGAGGCACCAAGTGCTCTTTTAGGTGAACCTGGACCCATAACGCTGAGGAGAGAAGGGAGAAGGCTGCAGCCACACCTGAGAGGTGGGTTACAAAAGTAATACTAAACTATATTAGAGTAAACAGTATATCAGAATCTAACCCTTTAAATAAAAGACTGTCTGATATACTTACTCAACGATATCAGAGTAGCTCAAGGGGGTGAGTAAATATGAAGGTATCTGAATCTGGTTAAAGGAGTTTTAAAAACTTGAAAGATTTATAGAAATTTCAGTGCCAATTCCTAAACCATTTCTAGTCACCACTGACACAGATTTTGCAGTTGGAAGTTAATTCTCTTGATGATGCCTGAGCCAGTTTCATGCTCCCACAGCTATATTGGCTCTGCAAGTGCAATCAGGAATAAAAAGTACTAAAGACTCATTTTAGTCAGTAAAATGAAGGGATGTGACTGAATATACACTAGAAGTTGATCTGCTGTGCAAAGAAGGTCCCACTTGTAGCCCATAGGGCTAACTTGCCTTTATTATATTCACTGCTTTGCATTATATTCAGCAAGTTAGAATAAGGCTGCGGTCTTTGAACGGATGAACAGTCCAATGGAAAACCCCAATGATTGAGGAGCTGAAAATAGAGTGTTTAAGGGGAATTTCTGACCATAGGAAAAATGAACCACAAGAGTGTAGGTGTCCAATCATAAAAGTGTCATGGCAACAAATTGATGTACATAACAGGTACATGAGCTCAGATACCTGACCACAAGAGGGCCATGGTAACGAATTGACATATATGATAATAAGTTGAAATCACTGACATACTAACCTATAGGAGAAGGACACTCCAACATTAGTAAGATGAGGATCTACAAATAAGGAAAAGGGGAAATAACCCTACTGAATATGCAGCAAACATAGTGGCATCAGGGTATCATATTATAAAAGTTACATCCCAGCCTAGCGGAAGTAGGAGAAGGAGATGTGGTCCTTGGGAGGTGCCAGAATGATGGTCATTGGTGATGAGGGGGAAGAAGATGGTGGTGAGGAAGATGATGACTAACATTTCAGGTTGTTCTACAAGGAATGATGAGAGTATATGGGTGTGCAGATTTACATTCTCTCTATCTACCTCACTGAGTTGGGGTGTTTGTGACTGTGACAAATGTATTAATCAACTGTTTGTAAATATAGAAGAGTTCTTATAGTCTGAGTGTTGCAACTGTGCACATCGGGGTTCCCAACTACATAACAATAAGAATAATACTGGGCCTGATCTTGGGACAAGAACCTCTCAACCCTCAAAGTGATAACTGGGGATTCTTAAGTAATCAATGTAATATTTATCTATCGGGCTACACACTCAAGCCATATTTTAAGTTTGAGATTTGATTCCTTTTTATGAATACTGTGGCATAATAGCATAGAATGTGACTGTGACTGTCCCTTGCTCTTTTGTAAGTTTATTTGATTTCTGTTCACTCTTCCATATATTTCATATTCCTTTGTTTTTATGCTTCCATTTCCAGTTTCATTCACATGCCAGCAACTATTTCTCCCGGTGTTTTTCCATGGACATAATCCAACTCCCTTATCTGCTTGTGAACCAAATTTTTTCATAGATTCCAAGGCCAGAAAGAACCATTGTGATCGTCTAGTTTGAATTCCTGAATGACATAGGCCATGGAACTTCCTCAACATAACTCCTAGAGCATATCTTAAATCCAGTCTTGGTTTAAAAATGGCCAGTGATGAAGAATCCACCACAGCACTTGGTTAATTGTTCCAATGGTTAATTACTCTCACTGTTAATAAATTACTTCTTATTTCCAGTCTGAATTTGTCTAGCTCTAACTTCCAGCCATTGGATCATGTTCTACCTTTCTCTGCTAGAGGGAAAAGCTCATTATTAAATATTAGTTTCCCATGTAGGCACTTATAGATTGTAATCAAGTCACCCCTTCACCTTCTCTTTGTTAAGCTAAATAGAATGAGCTCTTTGAGTCTATCAGTATCACATTTTCTAATCTTTAATCATTCTCATGGCTCAGTTTCTGAATCTTTTCTGATTTATCAACATCCTTCTTGAATTGTGGGCACCAGGATTGGATGTAGTATTTCAGCAGTGGTCACACCAGTGCCAAATATAGAAGTAAAATAGCCTCTGTACTCCTACTCATGATTGCCCTATTTATACATCCCAGGCTTGCATCAGCTCTTTTGTCCACAATGTCACTATCAGAGACTGGGGCATGTGCAATCATGCCTAGTGTTTGGAGCAGGAGTGAGGGCTAATGGCCAGAGTAAGGGTTGGTAGCCAGGACTAGGAGCTGATGGTCAGAGCCAGATGCCAGAGCCAAGGGTCAGAGCCAAGGGTCAGGAATGAGAGCCAAGGATCAGAACTGGGTTACCTGGGGTGAGGCAAGGCTGGGTCCAAGGCAAGAGCAGGGCTGGCTCCAAGGCAGCAGACAGCCAGGACCAGCATTGGAACAAGGCAGGGGCCAAGGCTGTGCACAGACACAGGGACGTTATTGCAGCTGTGAACAAATGCTTTGAGCAGCCACTGAACTGCTGCTGCTGGGTAAAAGAGCAGGTGGTGTAGCCAATTTGGCAGCCTATGACCGGTCATCTGTGTTTGTTAGGGTGCCCAGAGACTGACTCTGCTGCAGACCCTGATTCCTGACAGTCACAATGGGAGCTCATGTTCAGCTGATTAATCACTACGACCCCCAAATCTTTTTCAGAGTCACTGTTTCTCAAGATAGAGTTTCCCATCCGGTAAGTATGGCCTACAGCCTTTCTTCTTAGATGTATACATTTTCATTTAGCCATATCAAACTGCATATTGTTTTCTTGCACCTAATTTACCAAGCAATCCAAACTGATCTGTATCAGTGACCTGTCCTCTTCATTATTTACCACTTCTCCAATTTTTGTGTCAACTGCAAACTTTATCATTGATGATCTATGTTTTCTTCCACGTCGTTGATAAAAATGTTAACTAGCATAAGGCCAAGAACCAATCCCTGCAATTAAGTTTTGAGACCTCTCAGCTAGCCAGTTTTTAATCCATTTAACATGTGCCATATTCATTTTATATTATTCTAGTTTTTAAAATCAAAATGTCATGAGGTAGGTACCAAATCAAACACCTTACAGAAGTCAAAATATGTTATGTCAACATTATTATCTTTATCAACAAAACTTGTACTCTCATAAAAAAAATCAGATTCGTTTATTGCCTTTTGAAACTATGTGCCCTTCCTGTTATCCCTTTAATACATCACTGTTTGTTTATTGACCCTGTTTTAAAGACGTGGCAGTTCAACTTCCAGTGCCATTACTCTCTGCAGAAGGCTATTGAAAACCACAATACAGTAAGTGTCTGAATGTTAGTGAGTTGAAAGTTCCTACCTCCCTTTTTTAAAAAAATAAATATTGAAAACCTGGCGAACAATAGGAAAGACCTGCTAGCACTCACATAGCACTGTGCCTTTCATAAAAGATCTCGTGTTGAATGATGAAAAGAGTGCTACAGTACTTTAAGATAAGAGGTGCAATTCAGAGCACCAAGAATGAATAACCAGCTTCTTGGACAAAATGGTAAGGGAATGTATCTGATATTCTAATCACATTTAACTATGAAGAGAAATGAGAGTGGTAAATACCTGTTTTGCCAGCTTGTCCATCCCCATTGCCAGGATGCGATTATTTTCTACAGTATAGTCTCCATCTATTTGTCCAGTCAAGAAGCTCTGGAGATGTCACCGCTTCCCTTGGAGGTTATTCCATGGCCAGGTATTCCCACTGCCAAGAAATGCTTTCAGATGTATAGCAGAAGTGGTGAAAATGACAGGAGGAGGTTCCAGTCTCTGCCTGCCATTGAGAAGGTGAAAGTGGCAACATCCTCATGTCAGACTCACCTGCAGTGGGCAGATGCACTAACTTCTGGCAGTTTCACCATGGCCCAGCTCCCTTTCTCTTTGGTCCAACTTTAAACAGTTATAGAAAAATGGAGATTAAAATAGACGCTGCACAGATCTGGTTGACATTCAACACTTGCTTTGAAATGAAATGAATGCTGAGTTTTCTGCTCTTGGGGATTTTAGTCAACAGCCTACTTCATACAATTGCCAACCTTCAGAGTCAGGTCAGTGGTCAGAATGGAGAAAAATCAACAGTGAAACCTATCACAAAAGATCTAAAAATATTTGCTCCCTTTTCATTTTCTTTGTTTCAGAGCTGCTCTTTGCCAGAATTTTCATACCTCGTACCTTACTCTAAATCCTGACTATCTTTTAGAAAACATGTTTGTCAATGATGCAGACAAAGAGAAAAAGAGGAAGTAGTAGGCGTGGCTGTTGTACTGAGGTCACATGGGGAAACATTATTGGTGTTAATGGTCTGGGGTTTGCTAAAGTAGCTAGTATCTTCCCAAACATTTAGCTAGAGAGAAAATACAAAATAAAGTGCCTTAAAATCAAGTAATTGGTGACAATAACATATTGGTTTATTTAAAAAATTGTGCTTTGTCTGAAAATGAATGAATTTATGAATTGAAGGCCTGGGCAGAGAATGAACAGGGACTATCTGACTAGAACCCTGAGCAAGAGACTTGAGGACATGTAGAATCATACTTTTCATAATCAGCTCAGTATCAGTCCAATCATTTCCAGGCTTTAAGAAATTACTACTTGTTCTTTAAGGAGAGGAGAATGATGGCAAAGGGACTAAGTTAGTTTATTTGTGATATTTTAAGTGATCATGTAATGATCAGTGCAAACAGCACCTCCTCCAATTGGTGGTGCTTATCTTAGTGTTAAGTTGTTATCTTCTCTGTTATTGTATTTGGTCTGGGGGGTTTAGCAGGAAGTTCAGAACTGCCTGTGTGCTGGAGTTGGTACTTGCAGTGTTCCAATAAACCCCTGTGATTCTATCAGTGAGTATTACAATCAGCACACTGCTCCTTTAAGTCAGGAGAGAAATTTCAGCTTCCAGTAGAAGGAATTACAAACATTTTGCACCCTGATTGCAAAGTCTCCACACCCATCAATATCAACCCACAGGTGTGACTCAGAATGACATTTTTCATAAAAAAACATAAAATATCATTTCACAAGCCATCTTTGTCTACATGGGATGTTACCACATGGCAAACCAGGGTGGGAATCTACAGCTCACTAGATTGCTGTGCTGTAACATCCCATGTGGACAATACATACAAGCTACAAGACACACTCTGGGACTTCCACAGCACTGTAGCAGTGTGCGGGAAGCTGGTGAGCTGTAGATTCATAACCAGCTTGCCGTGCGGTAACCACCCATGTAGACAAGTCCTTTATTTTCTTCCCTGGATCCTCTCTAAAAGTTTTGTCTTTTACGATCGGAGGTGGCCCAAAATGCATGTTGTCATCTAACAGGAGCCACTCCAATGCTGTATAAAGTGATATTACCTCCTTCGTTAGTCCTTGAGGTGATGCCTCACTCAGGAAAAAGCCCAATATTGTACTGCCCTTTTTAGCTACCACAGAACACAACAGCCTATTACATTTGTTATTCACTCTCACTTCCAAGTTTCTCATCGTTACAGTTCTCTAATCACTTCCCTCCTGCTTTGAGACCATTCTTGCCCAAATGTATTAGCCTGCATTTGTTAACCCTCATTTTATGAATTTCTGCTTATTTCATCATCAGTCTCTCTGAGATTTTCTGCCTTCTCATGTGTTTGCAGCATCTTTCAGTTTGGTATAACCTGCAAACTGTAACTTAATGTCCCTTTGATTTCTTCCTTCAAATCAAATAAACCCAACAGGCTCCGAACTGATACAATCTCATATCACTAATAACACCAAGAAGATCTGCGTTAGCACCAAGAAGATAGAATGCTATGTTAAGGGTTAGGGGCCAGCCTAACGGTCATATTCTGCACCAGATAATACCCTGTTTCTAAAGTCAATGGGCCACATCCACAGCCACCCTACAGCCCCCTTTGAAATTTCCATATGTGCTTATCCTGCATCATGTCGCTTCATATCAATTAGCTAGCGGTATGCTGGACAATATCAGCAAAGTGCCAGTTACTATGCTCAATAAGCAGCCAGCTTATGATCACATAGTTTTGATACTTCTGCTCTTTATTTCCTGGTGGACAAACACAAGAAAATTGTTTTAAACATAAACCATTTCAAGGAATGTATAATGTAGAGAGAAAACAAGAGTAGAAAAAGCCAAAGGAAATTTCCCCTTGAAGTTGACACAGTTGTTGAATGGAAGGCAGATGACATGCAAGAAGGGTTGTTTCATGCAGTGGCCACTTTCTGGTTACTAAAAAAAATGGGCACTTTTGCGATATGAGAAAACCCCTGTTTTAAACAGCTGAAACTTTGGCTAAAACTAAAAAAGAAGATGCTGATGAGCAATTGGAGAAGACTGTATATTCCAATGTTCATGGAATCAAATTGGGAATTTGCATAGAGCCAACACTTATCTAGTCAGAAACCAGACAATACACTATGTAATTTATTTAACCAGCCACAACAAAGCAAGGCAGCTTGCATAGCAAATACGTGCAGAGAAATGTTTGGTTTCAGAGTAGCAGCCGTGTTAGTCTGTATTCACAAAAAGAAAAGGAATACTTGTGGCACCTTAGAGACTAACCAATTTATTAGAGCATAAGCTTTCGTGAGCTACAGCTCACTTCATCGGATGCATTCCGTGGAAAATACAGTGGGGAGATTTATATACATAGAGAACATGAAACAATGGTAGAAACTAACAAATTTATTTGAGCATAAGCTTTCGTGAGCTACAGCTCACTTCATGAATGCATCCGATGAAGTGAGCTGTAGCTCACGAAAACTTATGCGCAAATAAATGTGTTAGTCTCTAAGGTGCCACAAGTCCGCCTGTTCTTTTTAGAGAAATGTTTGTGATTAATACAGAGTATTATTATTATTATTGGAAAAAATAGTGTGAAATTTCAAGCAACAAATGCATTCAGGGAGATCAAAGTCTGCTCAGACACTCTGTGAACAGAAAAAAGACTAGGGTTACAAGAATATGTCATTAACAATTATTCACTCAATTATTATAACTCTTAAAACATGCATTTTTAGCCCTGATTGTTCATGTAATATCAGAGCTGAAAGCAGTCACTGGTCCAGGACTGAATATTGTCCACTCTGTAGTTTAAAAAAGTGTAATACTTGGGGTAAACAAGAACATATTTGTGGCAGGCTGTTATATTAAAAAGGTGCCGTTTGAAAGTTTAAAAGAACGTTAAAGTAGTTCTGGTACAAATGAATGGTGAATCTTGCCCATATGCTCAGGGTTTAGCTGATCGCCATATTTGGGGTCGGGAAGGAATTTTCCTCCAGGGCAGATTGGAAGAGGCCCTTGAGGTTTTTCGCCTTCCTCTGTAGCATGGGGCACGGGTCACTTGCTGGAGGATTCTCTGCTCCTTGAAGTCTTTAAATCACTATTTGAGGACTTCAATAGCTCAGACATAGGGGAGAGGTTTTTCACAGGAGTGGGTGGTTGAGATTCTGTGGCCTGAGTTGTGCAGGAGGTCGGATTAGATGATCATAATGGTCCCTTCTGACCTTAGTATCTATGAATCTATGAATTAGTGGAAAGACAACATGTGAGGCAATCAAAGGTGTGTGATAAATACAGTTTCATGTAGCTCTTCAAGTGATAAAACACAAAGCATCATCAGACTTTGTGTTTTATCACATGAATTTCAGCACTCTCACCCCTAAAAGTGTAAAGCATCAGAAAGGTCAGAAATATTTTAAATACATTTTCGGGATGTATTTATATGTGCTATTAAATGGATCCCCTTTTCTTTTGAGGAAATGGCATATTTGATCTCCCATTTGATTTGAGCTGGGCAGCCATTTCAGTCTCAGTTGCTCTTAGCTTAGCACAGGAGACACGTACCTACATATATTCGCTCATGGATATATCACTTTTGTTCTTTGTGCAGCAGAACTTTATTTTAGATTAAGGTTATCGACAAAGTGTACGGCTGATCTCTGCTGTATGATCACATAAAAGTATAGGCAATACCCACTTGATTCATGTTGCTATGCAGAAGTTAAGACATCTTTTTACCAAGTAGCCTCTTTATCATCTACTGAATACACCTCCACAAATCATATTATTTCCCAGATGTATCTGGAGAAAATGAGACAGGTATCTGGAGCCATTTCTTCTGTGGATAACCATAGAGAACAACATTTACATTCAATCGATTGCACACATTACTGTATGGAATCAACAAGATACATTTAAACCGTGAGTGTGAAATCTCTCAGACTAGATTAGAAAATGCATGTTAACAAAGAATCCAGTGCTGTGGCCAACACTCACATGAGCACAGCCCTAAGGGCCACAGGATTTGCTAATAAAGTAGTAAAATTTGATGTATTTAATTTAAAATTCGTAGAGGGATTCCTGGGTAGGTGATAACGTGTTATTTTCATGTAATTACAGCCAGTACCTCTAGCTTCATCTACCTAACTGTTCATTATGAATTACCGGCTCCCTGACTATGGGGTTCAGTCTCTTACTGATGCATTTTAGAGACAGAAGCTATGGGGCCAAACTCACCTGTCAGATACACTGGAGTAAAACAAGTGTAATGCCACTGAAGCGAATGGTGTTACTCCAGATCTATATCTGTGGAAATGAGAGCAGAATGTAGCTCTTTTCCAGGTGTGCTTTATAATAATCTCTATAAAACATTGTTAGAAATCAGTGCAAATATTGATTCATTAGTGTAGGGAATGTGAACGAAACCCTCCAGATGTTACAAGCTGTATCCTAATACGGTGTAAATTAACACAGTATCACTGACTTCAATGGAGCTTCACAGTTTGATACTGGTTGAAGATTTGTCCCCCATCTTGAAGTACTAGCAGCAATAATCCTTTGCACTCCTAGGGAACCTTTATCCAAAGATCCCCCTGCACTTCCAATAGATGGAGGAGTATATTCATTTTATGGATGGGTAAACTGAGGCACAGACCAGTTAAAGTGATTTATACGGGTTACAGAAAAAGCCACGTTCACAACTGAGGTGACTTCCAGGCCAACATTCTAATGACTACACCCCATGCTGCTGACCATCTATTTCCAGTAATTTGGGTAGATGCATCAGTGCTTTTCAAATCAAAGATTGGAAGGTGTAGAGCAGTGCATGTCATCAGACAAGCTGGGACATTCATTTCCCTCTGTAACCTTTCTACCATTCTCTGAATGTTAGATCACTGTACACAGCTGTCAGCGTGTCTGGTGCTTACAGCATGGGATTAAGGATTGCAAAATCTGTTCCCAGCTCTGCCTCACAGGCTTTTTCCTATCTTCAGCTATTAAGAAAGTCGTTAAATTCCCCCTTACAGGTTGACTTGGTACTTCCTTTCTAAGCCCTGGTCTACACTATGAGTTTAGGTTGAATTTAGCAGCATTAGGTCAATTTAACCCTGCACCGTCCACATGACGAAGCCTGTTTTGTTGACTTAAAGGGCTCTTAAAATCAATTTCTGTACTCCTCCCCGGTGAGGGGAGTCATGCTAAAATCGACCTCGCTGGGTCGAATTTGGGGTAGCGTGGACGCAATTCAATGGTATTGGCCTCCGGGAGCTATCCCAGAGTGCTCCATTGTGACTGCTCTGGACAGCGTTCTCAACTCAGATGCACTGGCCAGGTACACAGAAAAAGCACCAGGAACTTTTGAATTTCATTTCCTGTTTGGCCAGCGTGGCAAGCTCATCAGCACAGGTGACCATGCAGTCCTAGAATCTCAAAAGAGCTCCAGTGTGGACCAACGGGAGGTACTGGATTTGATCGCTGTATGGGGAGAAGAATCCGTTCAGGCAGAACTCTGTTCCAAAAGACAAAATGCCTATATATTTGCCAAAATCTCCAAGGGCATGATGGACAGAGGCTACAACAGGGACACACATCAGTGCTGCGTGAAAGTTAAGGAGCTGAGGCAAGCCTACCAAAAAACAAATGATGCAAATGGTCGCTCCGGGTCAGAGCCCCATACATGCCATTTCTATGATGAGCTGCATGGAGTTCTAGGGGGAGCCCCTACCACTTCCCCACCACTGTCCATGGGGACCTGCAAGGGGGGAGTCTCATGCAACAGGGATAAGGATTTTGTGGATGAGGAAGATGAGGAGGAGATTGAGGATAGCGCACAGCGGGCAAGCGGAGAATCCCTTTTCCCCAGCAGCCAGGAACTGTTCATCACCCTGGAGCCAATACCCTCCCAACCCTCCCAAGGCAGGCTCCCGGACCATGAAGCCAGAGAAGGCACCTCTGGTGAGTGTACCTTTGTAAATATAATACAGGATTTTAAAGCAAGCATATTTAATGATTAATTTGCCCTGAAGACTTGAGATGCATTTGCGACCAGTATAGTTACTGGAAAAGTCTGTTAATGTGTCTGGGGATGGAGCCTCCAGGGACATCTCCATGAAGCTCTCCTGGAGGTACTCTCTGTGTTAGCCTCAGGAGAGTGATATCATTCATGGTCACCTGGTTGAAATATGGGAAATTTGTTTAAGGGGACATTCAGAGGTGCCCGTTCTTGCTGGGCTGTTTGCCTTTGGCTAAAAAGAAATCATCCCCGCTGTTAGCCACACAGTTGGGGGAGGCCCGTTCATGCTGAGCTGTTTGCGTTTGGCTGACAGGGATCTTCCCTGATACTAGCCACACGGTGGGGCAGGGTGGGGGGGAAGGGTGAAGCGAACATCCCAGAGAATTGGGGGGAGGGGTTGGGTTGTGCTGCACATTCACCCTAAAACCGCAGCCCCTCCTTTTAAATAGCCAACCCAACGGGCTTTGCTTGGTATGGGAAAGGAGGGTGCTGCTGTTTGAAACAGTTCCCACATGTTATGAAGGTTGAAGAAGCTGAAACCCTTTGCTTTACCACGGCTGCCTGCAAGCCGAATTCTGTTGCCCAGCCGAGCATGTGTGATGTCTCACACCAAACCAGCAGGGACTCAATATAAGAGGCAAAATGCGACCTTGTACCAAAAGCACATGTGCTATGTAATGTGAATCACTTGATTCAGTGTGAAATAGTCCTTCCTTTGTTCTCTAAAATGTATCTTTTTAAATACTTACTCTCCCTTTTTTTCCTCACGCAGCTGAAAATGTGTCTATGCTCCCCCTATCATCTCTGTCCCAGAGGCTAGCACAGATTAGAAGGTGAAAAAAACACACTTGCGATGAAATATTCTCAGAGCTCATGCAGTCCTCCCACACTGAAAGAGCTCAGCAGAATGCATGAAGGCAAACAATGGCAGAGTCCAGGAAAGAGTTAAATGAATGCGATGAGAGGAGGGAGGAGCGCAATGAGAGGAGGCGCACAGCTGTGCTCTTTTAATCGCCCTGGTGTCTGGCTGCCTGTAATCGGCTGCCAGGCAATTTGCCTCAACCTCCCACCCTGCCATAAATGTCTCCCCCTTACTCTCACAGATATTGTGGAGCACACAGCAAGCAGTTATAACAATGGGAATATTGGTTTCGCTGAGGTCTAACCAAGTCAGTAAACTGCACCAGCGCACTTTTAAATGTCCAAATGCACATTCTACTACCATTCTGCACTTGCTCAGCCTATAGTTGAACTGCTCCTTACTACTGTCCAGGGTGCCTGTGTATGGCTTCATGAGCCATGGCATTAAGGGGTAGGCTGGGTCCCCAAGGATAACTAGAGGCATTTCAACATCCCCAATGGTAATTTTCTGGTCTGGGAAGTAAGCTCCTTCTTGCAGCTGTTCAAACAAACCAGATTTCCTGAAGATGTGAGCGTCATGCACCTTTTCCGGCCATCCCACGTTGATGTCGGTGAAATGTCCCTTGTGATCCACCAGTGCTTGCAGCACCATTGAAAAGTACCCCTTGCAGTTTACATACTGGCTGCCAAGGTGGTCCAGTCCCAAGATAGGGATATATATTCTGTTTATTGCCCACCACAGTTAGGGAACCTCATTGCAGCACAGCCATCCACTATGACCTGCACATTTCCCAGAGTCACTACCCTTGATAGCAGCAGCTCAGTGATTGCATTGGCTACTTGGATCATAGCAGCCCGCAAAATAGATTTGCCCACTCCAAATTGATTCCCGACTGACCAGTAGCTGTCTGCCATTGCAAGCTTCCAGAGGGCTATCACCACTCACTTGTGAACTGTGAAAGCTGCTCTCATCTTGGTATTCTGGTGCTTCATGGCAGGGGAAAGCAAGTCACAAAGTTCCATGAAAGTGCCCTTACGCATGTGAAGGTTTCGCAGCTACTGGGAATCATCCCAGACCTGCAACACTATGCGGTCCCACCAGTCTGTGCTTGTTTCCCGGGCCCAGAATCAGCATTCCACAACATGAATCTGCCCCATTACCACCATGATGTCCAAATTGCCAGGGCCCATGCTTGGAGAGAAGTCTGTGTCCATGTCCTCATCACTATCATGATTGCGCTGTCGTTGCCTCTTCGCCTGCTTTTGCAGGTTCTGCACATACTGCAGGATAATGCATGAGGTGTTTGCAATGCTCACAACAGCAGCGGTGAGCTGAGCGGGCACCTTGCTTGCTGTGGTATGGCGTCTGCAGGAGAGCAGAGTTGTAGCGGAAGCAGCGGATAATGACGGATGCCACAACAATAGATATTTATACAGAACGATGAGAGGACCTGTGAGGTGGATTCATGACCCCAGGAGAGCAGGAGAGCAGAGTTGCAGAGGAAGCGGTGGATGACGACGACGGTTAGCAGTCCTACTTCACCATCTGCTGACATCAGTATGGCGTCTGCACGGAAAAAAGGTGCGAAACGATTGTCTGCTGTTGCTTTCACGGATGGAGAGGCGACTGACGACATGTACCCAAAACCACCCGTGATAATGTTTTTGCCCCATCAGGCATTGAGAGCTCAACCCAGAATTCCAATGGGCAGCAGAGACTGCGGGAACTGTGGGATAGATACCCACAGTGCAATGCTCCGAAAGTCGACTCTAGCCATGGTAGTGAGGACGCAATCCGACGATTCAATGCGCTTAGTGTGGACACACACAATCGACTGTCTAAAATCGATTTCTAAAAATCGACTTCTATAAGATCAACCTAATTTCGTAGTGTAGACATACCCTAAGTAAACAAAACCCAACAACCACTTCCAAATAAGCTAAAGAATTACATCTATGGCTTTTTCTTTTTAACCAAGAACTTTGATAGTTTTGTATTCTATATTCAAACACTATGCTGATCCTGCTTACTCTCCAGAGGTATAAGTAACATCAGAATGTTCTTTTCCGTAGATTTCCTGCGTGGTGCATGCCATTCTGCTGAAGATAATGTTTATATAATAAACAAACTCAGTCACAGAACTCTGAACAATCTAGAGAACATTTTATTCACTGTACTGACATTTTGTATTTTATTTATTATCATTGATCACAGTTGTGAGATCTCTCTTGAATGTGTAAGCAGAGTCTGAATGAGCTCTCATCTGACATCTAGTGGTGAGCTGTGGAAAAGGACTTCAGGAGCTGATCTCGTTTGCATGGATACACCCACCCTGCCTAAGTGCTCAGCATGATGGAATTGCTTGCCCAAATGATCACTTGTGGCTGGTGTTGGATCCCCAGTCTCCTTATTATTGGGGCAGGACTAATAAAAGGTTGTCATCCTTGTTATGTGAACTAAGGGCAGCAGAACTGTACCTGGCATATCCCGATGGAGGGAGTTGCTCTCAACTGAATGGCAATTGCTATGCAAGGGACATGGGTTCCAAAGCCCAATGAGTTGAGAGAGATGGGAACAGACACCTGTACTTGGTGATGTGGGCCCTGTTTAAGGATCCTAGACACCCTTTGGCTCTTAATGGTATAATCATTATTATCATCATAATCACCACTCCCATAACTGCATTGGTCATTGGGGCACCATCACTGATGATCAATCAGCCAGTTGTCTCCACCCCTGATGATTATGTGTCAGCGCTTGAGTCTCTGTGAAGTCTACCCTGTCCACGCTTTTATGTTGTCAATCCATCTCTTCTTCTGTCTACTACTACTTCTCTTCCCCTGTATTGTCTCTTGGAGGATGATCTTGGATAGGCTTGCACTACAAGGTGGGTAGAAAGCTGGCTAGATTGTCGGGCTCAACGGGTAGTGATCAATGGCTCCATATCTAGTTGGCAGCCGGTGTCAAGTGGAGTGCCCCAAGGGTCGGTCCTGGGGCCGGTTTTGTTCAATATCTTCATAAATGATCTGGAGGCTGGTGTGGATTGCACTCTCAGCAAATTTGTGGATGATACTAAACTGGGAGGAGTGGTAGATACGCTGGAGGGGAGGGATAGGATACAGAAAGACCTAGACAAATTGGAGGATTGGGCCAAAAGAAATCTGATGAGGTTCAATAAGGATAAGTGCAGGGTCCTGCACTTAGGACGGAAGAACCCAATGCACAGCTACAGAATAGGGACCGAATGGCTAGGCAGCAGTTCTGCGGAAAAGGACCTAGGGGTGACAGTGGACGAGAAGCTGGATATGAGTCAGCAGTGTGCCCTTGTTGCCAAGAAGGCCAATGGCATTTTGGGATGTATAAGTAGGGGCATAGCGAGCAGATTGAGGGACGGGATCGTTCCCCTCTATTCGACATCGGTGAGGCCTCATCTGGAGTACTGTGTCCAGTTTTGGGCCCCACACTTCAAGAAGGATGTGGATAAATTGGAGAGAGTCCAGCGAAGGGCAACAAAAATGATTAGGGGACTGGAACACATGAGTTATGAGGAGAGGCTGAGGGAGCTGGGATTGTTTAGCCTGCAGAAGAGAAGAATGAGGGGGGATTTGATAGCTGCTTTCAACTACCTGAAAGGGGGTTCCAAAGAGGATGGCTCTAGACTGTTCTCAATGGTAGCAGATGACAGAACGAGGAGTAATGGTCTCAAGTTGCAGTGGGGGAGGTTTAGATTGGATATTAGGAAAAACTTTTTCACTAAGAGGGTGGTGAAACACTGGAATGCGTTACCTAGGGAGGTGGTAGAATCTCCTTCCTTAGAGGTTTTTAAGGTCAGGCTTGACAAAGCCCTGGCTGGGATGATTTAACTGGGAATTGGTCCTGCTTTGAGCAGGGGGTTGGACTAGATGACCTTCTGGGGTCCCTTCCAACCCTGATATTCTATGATATTCGAGGCCAGATGATCTTGTTACATGACCATACCACTTCAGCTTGTGCTTCTTCACGGTCGGCAGGAGGTCTTCATATGACCCAGCGATTGGGTGATGATGTTGCGGACCTCTTCATTAGTGACATGGTCAAAGTAGGAGATGCCCAGGATTTTATGGAAGTATCTCATCTCTACTACCTGTATTTTCCATTCAAGTTCTGCTGTAAGGGTCCATGTCTTGCATGCATACAGAAAAATGGAGATGACCAATGCGTGCAGCAGTTTCAGTCTGGATTCCAGGGAGATGTTCTTATTCCTCCAGATTGACTTTAGCTTTGCCACTGCTGCTGCCGTTTGTGCAGTTCTTGCCCAAATTTCTGCCTTGGATTCTTCATCAGTGATGATTGCCGCCAAATACTTGAACTGTTTCACAGTCTCCAGCTCTTGTCCACTGACAGCAATATATGAGCTTGATCCCATCATGTTTGTCATCACCTTGGTTTTCTCATGATATAATAAAAGAGCTAATTTAGACTCAATTGAGAGTCTTGTTACATGCTGCAGAGCTGAAATCACTGATACTTAGGACTGAATATTAGACCTACTTTGGGACAGTGTCTATTGCAAGAGACTGCCCAGTGTGCACCAGGAGTGAGGCTCCCCCACTAACAGCTGAAATCAGTGAGAGCTGTGTTAAGTGGTGGGATCTGAAGACATCTTGGCTGGTGGAGAGGCGTAGCCAGCAGGGTGGCCAGCAGGGCGGCTGGCAGAGAGGCACAGCAAGTGGCTAGCAGGGCCCCGCAGAAAGACACAGCAAACGGCCAGGAGTGCGACGAGTGAGTGCCCAAGCAGCGGAGGGTGTAAGGTGCCTCCTTACCCCCCCTTCCACATAGGGTGGGAGGTGAACTCTGAATGAACCTCGGAACTCTGGGGCTGCACTGGACAGGACAGCAACTGTGAGTGGGGTGCAGAGAAGGGATGGGCATGTTAAAGGGACTTGTTGGACTTAAGAACCTGAGTGGAAAAGGACACTCCCCAACTTACTTGTGGGTGGGTCTTTTGCTCATGGTTTATGTTTATGAACCCTAGTTGCTGTGTTTTCACAAATTAATGCTGAAAATTCCCTCCTTTTATTAATTTTTTTTTGCTACACTCAGACTCTGTGCTTGCGAGAAGGGAAGTATTGCCGCTCAGAGGCACGCAGGGGTGATGTGTAATTATCCCAGGTCACTAGGTGGGGGCTCGAGCCTGTTTTGTGTTGTATTGTTGAAAAGGAACCCCTAGATACTGAACCCGGCCTTGGTTGCTGCTGGCTCCACCTGGCAGAAGGGTTACAAATGTAAAATATTTTCGCTGTTGATGTTCTTATGCCAAGGGACTGGCTAGAGGGGCAATGATTCATCTTGCTATGTATATTAAATCATTTTTCTTTAAATGCCATTGTTCTAAGGTAATCATTCTACCCATATTTACAGCTCTTAGAGACAGGCTCAGGAAACACTGTTTGGATCAGGATCTATGAAACTGGCTGAGGCTAACATTTGGGGTTTGGGCAGAGAATTGGGCTTTGGTTTAGGTTTACATAAGATGATGCTGAAATCTCATGAGCTCATGTTCTCATGAGCTTTTGACTCCAAATAGGAGGAAACTGAAATCTTCTGATCTTAATGGGGGAATCTCACAAGGCAGAGCTTTCTTAGGGATAGAAACATAGGAATTATGATATCGGATCAGATTAATAGACCACCTATGCCAGAATCCTGCCTCTGAGAATGGCCAGCACCAGCTGTGTTAAAGGATGGTGAAAGAAATCCTGTAGCAGGCAGTTGTGGGATAAGATGTTTCCAGGGAAAATTCCATCTTAACCTCTAATAATTATTGATTGGCTTATGCCCAGCAGCAGGAGGGTTTATCCCTTCCAAGGTTCTCATTGGTTTTTATTTTGCTTGCTATTGTGACTCTGGGTGTTCTTGTTTGTCCGATCCTTTTGTGAATCCTATGAAGCTCTTGGCCTCATTAATATCCAGGTTCATGTTTTCACATGCAAGAATTTGCTCTGTTTATTTCCATAGTTCACATTACAATCAATTTATCCCAAACAATTGGCTATTTGGGGAGAATCCCTGCTGAGATGCATAAGCTGGGGTAGATGGAAGGAGAAGGAAACATTCCTTGGCTTTAATTTTGTTGTTACTGTTCTCTCAGGCTTCTGTACTTGGGGCAGATGCCACATATTCATCTGGGATGCAAGCAGTTCCCTTAATTTCAGACCTGACATCTGCTCTTTCTTGACTGAAGACCTGCTCAATGACTGGTTGTCAGTTTGTTTGCTGTGTGAGGCAGAGGACAAGACAAGGCTGTCAATCACATATGCCACAACGAAACTTGGGTCTTTTTTTTCCTGCAGCTATGATATATACCAAGAAACAGAGGTCTTCTCCATTACGATGAAAACCAAACCTGCCTCTCTTCCATTCCCTAAGAGGATGGACTAGCATCCAGACTGTTTGTTTCTAGTGATCATTTACATTTATATAGCACCTCTTGTCCCACAGGATTTTAAAGAAGGGACCTTGAAGATCTCATTAGAAAAAACTTCCTGGAACCCAATTTAATGACACACCATCTGGGATTTGAATCTGAGTTTCTCAGGCATGTCAGACGTGTATATAATGAAGAAACTCTCCAATGCACTAAAGATCCATTTTGTGAATTAATGAGTAAGGGAACACACACACAATTAAAAAGAACCAGGATAATGCATCATAAGATGTATTTGGGTCACACACAGTAATAGACAAATGTAGTTTACTTGTAATGACTTACACTTGTCCTGCACTGCACTAGTAAATCTTGTGTCGTGGAAATGTTTCAAAGATGTAAGGTAGGGGCTGTAAGGTTGTGTGTGGATTAATGAAGCGTGAATTAGCCAGTTTTGACCTGATGCTGAGACTGCTAAAACTGTAAATCCCCCCTTCGGGCAATAAGTCATAATCTCAAAGCTTTAGGTGAGAAATACTGACATATCATAATAGCTACAGCCTCAGAGCTGCCAATCCACAGTGTCGCTTCTTGCACAGCTCATCTCCCCAATGCAGGCTTCCCTACCCTACCCCTTTTACAAAATTATGTAAAAGGAGATACATGAATAGGTTCTGAGCCTCCAAACTGCTTTCTGGTGAGAAAAACAGGCAGGGACTTAGAGCTAAAGGGGTAAGAATTGTCATTCACCGGAGAGAGAGAAAGCTAACTGATTAAGACACATATCCCGAAGCAGGGGTGCTGGAACAATTTTTATAGTGGGGGTGCTGAAAGCCATTGAACAAAACTGTGAACCCTGTATATGATGGAAACCAGAGGTGTTGCCACACCCACAGCACCTCGAGTTCTAGCACCCCTGCCCAGAAGGAACAGAATAGGGCATAGCACTGTATAATCCGTGCTGCAAAATCAGTTGTGCTCTGTGCTTTGTGAAAGGGAGCAACTACAAATGCTCTTTGCCATACAGCAAACATCAGTTGGCATTAAGTAAAGTTACAAGCAATGGAAAAGAGACAAACATCTGTGAAGAAGCCACTGGATCAGGTTCATTTGGGAATCACCAGGACTAATTAAAGACAGAGACAGCACTGATGTTTTAACGAGACACAGCATCTAATAATGTCACTGCCCATCCTTTAAATCCCAAAGTCCCACTCAGATGGGACAAGATCATCAAGGAGGTGCAGCAGTTTAGAGGGCCAGATTTTTAAAGGTATTTAGGCACCTAACTTCCACTGATGTCAGTAGAAGTTCAGCTTCTCAATACATTTAAAAATGTTGACCTAAGTCTTCAGGCTGCATCCATCACAAATTGCATGCACAGGCACAGGCCTGGGGAGAGACAGTGCAGAGCTCCAACTCCTACACTGGAATACACAGAGGTGGTGAGCCCAGGACACCACAACACTTCCCAGAGACCACTGTTTGCAGGAGCACACCTGTTGCACCTCGTCTTTGGAGCGTCTCTCCCCTCCATGGGCTGGTGCATGGGCAAGGAGGCAATAACCCGGACTCTGCTCTGCCCCTTTGGGGTGGCTTGCAGCCCAGGGGACCCCAGCAGGGGACATTCCATGCACAAGAGTGAGTATCATCCTTGTGCTCTCCTCCAAAGCTGAGCACCTTCACAGGGGCCTGCCAAAAACCAGGCCCTCATTCAACTGAGCTCTGCCTACAGCTGAGGGGAACCTCACTCAGCTGAGACAGTTTCCAGTAATTTTAAACCACTACCATACATTTAATTGGTTACATACTCAATGGCCAAACCCATTGCACAGAACGGCTTTTGGTGCCACCTAAACATTTAGGGTTGGTTTCACAAGGGGCGGGGGGAGGAATGTAGCTGCTGCAATGCTCAGCATTATAGCACATAGTTTTTAGATGCTCTGCTGCCTAGTTACATTCACCACCCTGAACTAGGTATCCAGCCTGCCTATACAATGCCCGGGGAGAGTTAGGTGTCTAAGAAAAACCAAAGGGGTGGTGATTTTATAACCTTTATCCCAGGCATTAGAGCACTTACTGAGGATGTGAGAAATCCATGTTCAAATCCCCCTTTTGCCTGATGTGGAGCAGAGACTTAGGTCTTCAATCTCTCAGGTGAGTGCCCTAGGCAATGGTGTTCTGGGGCTCTCTCATTCTGGTCTATTGAAGCAGTTCCATTGTGTATAAATACTCATTAGAGAAGTGGGGGACTGGAACCTGGCTTTCCTTTCGCCCAAGTGAGTGCCCTAACCACTGGGCTACAGAGTCTCTCTCTGTGGCTTAATGAATATTTAAGTATTTATACACAGTGGAACAGCTTCAACAGGAGCAACTGAAAGCGATCTGACCCCCGAATATCCCATAACCAGTGGCTAGGGCACTCTCCTGGTAGGGGAAAGACTCAAGTTCAAATCCCTGCGTTATATCAAACAGCTGTGGATCTGAGTCATGGTAAGTGCTCTAACCACTGGGCTAAAGTGTCTAATGTGTTATAAGTGTCTTGAGCATGCCTACCAGATTGGGCCCTGAAGGCAAGATAGGCAGGGGAACATCTAGTGTGTTAATCCTGCTGGGGTTTATGTATGCATTAGGTGCCAAGCTGCTGAGAGGAGTCAGGACTTAGCTGTGTGCATGCCCAGCTGCTGAAATTTCGGCACCTCAGCGATTTTAATGGTGGAAGCTTAGGCACCGAAGGACTTTAGATGCCTACCGGGTTAGGCTACAGCTGAGCAGGGGTTTTGTGAATGCCAGTGGTGCCTAAATTTTGGACTCAAGCACCTGAAGTGGCACTTGGGTGTATGTCCCGCTTGTGAATCCCACCCACAGAGTCTAATTCCCCCCAACTCACCCCTAAAATGGCACATCAGGAACAGCTGTGTAAAGGAAGGGGTGCAATGCTGCAGGCCATCTAAAGCCCTTTGTTTATAGTGAATGTCTCCATGGCTCTCTTTTGTCACTTGAGTCCAAGGAATTAACCCCTCCAAATAGCGCGCTCCCAGCTGTATGCAATGCTGCTGCGTTCCAGTACAACACAGCGAGAGGGGCCTCGTTCCCAGCAGCACAACTGTGAGTACAGGTTCAGAGGGAACTATCACAGTGAGATCAACAGATATTTTCCTGGGACCCAGTTCTGCCACCCTTACTCATATCAGTTCACTCAGTCCCAGTGAGGACAGGACTACTCAGTGTCAGGAAAGACCGGCAGAATTTCTCTCTTTTTGTGAATGCAGCCTTAAAGTGGCAGCATAGTAGTGGCTGACCTGAACCAGAATAAAAATGTACCCTATCACCCAGCAGTATCAACACCTGCAGGCCAAATGCTGCACTGATTTATCCCGGCACAAGTCCACACTAACGTTGCCGAAGCCGATGGAGTTTCTCCAGACTTACACTATTGTAAGCAAGATCAGAATCTGCTCTTGTAATTACTTTAGAAACATCTTTCAGGAATAGTAACTTTTCCATTATCCTCTCATTCTCCTCATGACTTTTATCAGCCCTAGTATCAAGGACACCAGAGCCTTTCTGTAAGCCGCTGCTCAGTGCGTGTTGTGTCCCACAAAACAAAGGACGAGTCCGTCACAGCTCCCAGCCTGAGAGCCCAGTTCCCTAGATCAAGGTGTAGAAGCTTATGCTTTCACTTCTGGAGAGCCACACTTTGTATCCCACTATCAGCCAAGATGGTGGTTGTCACTTTCCTAAATGGCCTCTGTGTTGCTTTATATTCAAGTAAGCCCCTAGTCTTAGTCATAATTCATCGCTAGTAACTAAATAATAGTTTGTATTAGATACACAGTTAACATGGATACGGAGCATCTTAATGCAGGTCAATGGGTCAGTCTAACCTAAAACCAACAGCCTCCTCCCACTGTCAGCTCCCAAACCTGGAAGATTCTGTCCATTCTCTTAAAGCCACAGTAACGCCACATCTCCTTTCTTTTAATTCATTTTTATGTCACAAATTTATTCATATGTAGATATATATCAGAATTATCTTAACAGCTTTCTATAAGTCTGGTAACAGATCTCTGGTGCAATGGACTTCTATATTTGTTGTATTATTGAAGTGCTCTTATTACTTAGAGGACTGATGTCATTTCCATTTTGTTGCTGCTCTTGTTGCTGTACTATATCATTTCTTCTCTCAGCTGAGTTTGGTCTTCAAGATAGCAAATGCAAATGCCTCCAATTCCATCTATACATTTGACCATTAGTAGTCATGCCATCATAAGACTGAGGTGCTACCTCTTTTGTCACAGTGGCTTGCAGAACCCAATTTCTAGCATTATAAACATGGGTGGTCAGTGAACCAGCCACTGGGGGAGGCTAGCCCCTGGCCCCTCCCCTTCTTCCCAAGTCCTTGTCCCTCCCCTTCTGCCCCCCCCCCACCTCTCCCGGAGCCCAGAGCAACCCCCATGCCCCAGACCGCCTGAACACCCCAAGTCCCAGAGCACCAGGCTGTCGGGTGGTGCAGTCCTAGTACCCGAGTGCTGGGCGGGCAGCGCAGCCCCAGTCCCAACAGCAGGCCCACACCCCCCATAATACTGGGCCACGGAAGAACAGGAACTGCAGGAGGGGACCTGGGGGGAGAACATGGGCAGGGCCATGCCAGGCTGTTTGGGGAGTCCCAGCCTCCCCCAGCCTATGATCCCCACCGCCCCTGATTATAGATATGTACTTTATTATACAGTCTCAAATAAGGTAGTTTATGTAATCCTATGTCATAACAATTCTTTTGATACAAACTTGTCTGATGTTTACACTTGTTCCTTTCCTTATATGCTTCCTGAAAAAGCACAGGTAATCTGTTTCTAAGTTTTCTGTAAAATAGCAACTTGTGATGATAAACCTTGTTGTAATGACAATGTTCTATAATTCAATAATGCCACATATAAATCAGTATTTGTTTCTTCAGCTTTTGTTAGTAATCGTTTTACTATTTTAAAATCATTTTCAACTAGCCCATTAGGTTGTGAGTAACCTGGACTTGATGTAACATGTTTGAAATCATATACTAGACAAAACTTTTAAACTCTTGGCTGTGAAATTGAAGTCCATTATCAGTCACTACTGAAAATGTAAATTGCTCCATGTCAGGCAGAGTGTGGATTTGAACCAAGGTATCTTACAAACCAAGTGAATGCTATAACCATTGGGCTATGTGCTTTTAGAAATTCCCACTACATCCCTGTTTAAATTTGTAGGCACCTAAACAACTCTGAAATTTTAGGATCCTAAGTCCTATTGACTTTCTATGAGAATATGATTCCTAACTGCCTTAGACACTGTTACAAATAAAACAGGCTTTCAAGTCCATTAGGCCCGTTTGAAAATTTTAGCCTTAGTGCCTGGCATTATGGGAGAGAGAGATTCAGTTCAGATACCAAAAGGAAAAACATTATTCAAATAAATATAATGGGTAGATCTAAAACTTGGACAGGGTGGGCATTCTTGTCTCTAAACTGGGTCAACTCAAAATACTTGGCTAAATTATGCACATTTTTCATGTGAAATCAGGCCCATTTTCTGTTGAAAATGGATCCCTTTTTGAACAAAACCAATGTGAGTTTTCAGTGCAAAAACAGCCATTTTCCTGAAAGGAAGAAGAAAGCAAAATTGGGAGAAATTGATGTTGAAAATCCACAAAGGGATAACACAACAAATACAAACTTTTCAGGGCTCTAATTACTGCACTTCTGTGCAAAAACAACCAGGTTTGAGAAACAGCTATTTCCAAAGACTCTGTGACAGCTGCTATAAATGTCCAGGCCTCATAAACACAACCTGACAACCACCTTTTTAGCTGCCTGATAATTTGTGGATTCAAATAGCCCTTCTGATGATACCATTCCTTCTGTGCCACCGATCATTAGCTAGGCAGCCACAACATAAGCAGAGTGTGCCAACTCATTTCATTAAAAAGGCTTATAGTTCAGAGGGCCAATGAAGGAGGAGAAAATAAAACATCTGGCTATCAATGTAGACAGAAAAGAGCAATATGGAGGCAAAAGGGTTGCCAGATGGATTTGGCTACATGTAGACAGTTAATGAGATTCCATCAAAGCCTGTCTTATCCTGGAGAATGCTTAGGGCCTCATTCATCTCTTGTGGATGATGGTGTGAATCTGGAGTAATTTGACCATAGAATCGTAGGACTGGAAGGGACCTTGAGAGGTCATCTAGTCCAATTCCCTGCACTCAAGGCAGGACTAAGTATTATCTAGAGTATCCCTGACAGGTGTTTGTCTAATCTGCTCTTAAAAATCTCCAGTGGTGAAGATTCCACAATGTCCCTAGGCAATTTATTCCAGTGGTTAACCACCCTGACAGTTAGGAAGTTTTCCTAAAGTCCAACTTAAACAGCTGCAATTTAAGCCCTTTGCTTCTTGTCCTATCCTCAGAGGTTAAGAAGAACCATTTTTTTCCTCCCTCTTTGTAACAACTTTTATGTACTTGAAAACTGTTATCATGTCCGCTCTTAGTTTTCTCTTTTCCAGACTAAACAAACCCAGTTTTTTCAATCTTCCCTCATAGGTCATATTTTCAAGACCTTTAATCATTTTTGTTGCTGTTCTCTGGACTTTCTCCAATTTGTCCACATCTTTCCTGAAATGTGATGCCCAGAACTGGACACAATATTGCAGTTGAGGCCTAATCAGTGTGGAGTAGAGTGGCAGAATTACTTCTCATGTCTTGCTTACAACACACCTGCTAATACAGCCCAGAATGATGTTTTCTTTTTTTGCAATGATGTTACACTGTTGACTCATATTTAGCATGTGATCCACAATGACCCCCTGATCCATTTCTGCAATACTCTTTCCTAGGCAGTCATTTCCCAGTTTGTATGTGTGCAACTGATTGTTCCTTCCTAAGTGGAGTACTTTGCATTTGTCCTTATTGAATTTCATCCTATTTACTTCAGATTGTTTCTCCAGTTTGTCCAGATCATTTCGAATTTTAATCTTATCCTCCAAAGCACTTGCAACCCATCCCAGCTTGGTATCATCCTCAAACTTAATACGTGTACTCTCTCTGACATTATCTAAATCACTGATAAAGATATTGAACAGAAACAGACCCAGAACTGATCCCTGCAGGGCCCCATTAGATATGTCCTTCCAGCTTCACTGTGAACCACTGATAACTATTCTCTGGGAATGGTTTTCCAACCTGTTATGCACCCACCTTATAGTAGCTCCATCTAGGTTAGCAGTGGGCAACATGCAGCCCTTCTGGCCGCTTGCGGCCCATCGGGGTAATCCACTGGCGGGCCACAAGACATTTTGCTATCTACTAATGGAACATTTCTTTCATATATAGTAGATGCAGGTGCACAAGCTAATGTAATGGCAGAAGAAATTGTAAAATGTCTAAAAGTAAAACCTGTAGTAAGAGAACAAATACATACTAATTTACAATCTTATAGTGGTGAACAAATTCCTATTGTGAGTATTTGTGAAGGCTTTGAAACATGTTTAGCACGAAATCTGATTGGCAGAACTCAGACTATTCAGTATTCTGAAACACTGGAAATAAAACATCAATTTACAGATTGATTCACTAGCATTGGTAAATTGGATATAATATATAAAACAGAGTAAAATGAACCAAAGAAAGCAGTCATACAGGAAACTAGAAAAATACCCTTAGCTTTAAGAAGTAGGGTACAAAAAGAATTGGAAAGGTTAGTTAATTTAGAGATAATTAAAAGAGTGGACTAGCTGACTGAATGGGTGAATTCATTAGTAATATTGGAAAAGAAAGATGGATCTTTGCCTTTATGTTTAGATACAAATGACTTAAATAAGTGTGTTAAAAGGGAACATTTTAAAATAAGCACCATTGAAGAAACATTTGGATAAAAGTCAGGAGCAAAATCCTTTACTTCTTTAGGCGCTTCCAGTGGATTTTAGCAAATACCATTGGTGCAAGAAAGTCAATTGCTATGCACATTTAACACATCTATTGGACATTACAGTTTTAAAAGATTGCCTTCTGGATTATGTTCAGCATCCAGAGGTATCTCATAGAACAATACAAAAGATTTTTGAAAATATAGATGGCACACAAATGTACATAGATGATATAATAATATGGGGGAGAGAGTTAAAAGAGTATGATATAAGATTAACTAAAGCATTATCTACAACAAAAGAAGCAGGATTGAAATATAACAAAAATAAATGTAAATTTAAAATGCAAGAATTAAAGTTTCTAGGAGAAAAACTGACCAGTGAGGTTGATCCACAACAAATACAAGCCATTGATAATATTGCTTACCCAAAAGATAAGGAGTCATTACAGGATTTTTTGGGTATGTTTCATTTTGTAGGAAAATACATACCTACCTAGAAAAAAAACAACAAACATAAGGGCTTTACTTTGCAAAAATAATCAATGGAAATGGGATGTCAACATCAACAAGAATTTAAACATCTTAAGCACCTAATAAAAACAGCTCCCATATTAAAACTATTTGATAGTAACAGACTTAAAAAAATGTTTTCAGATGCATTCAGACAGGACTTAGGAGCAGTTCTATTAACGGTATGGTGCTCTGTGGAAATGAGTGGCTTATGTATCTACAGCTACCTCAGAAACAGAATGTCAGCATGCTCATATAGAAAATGAGGCTTTGGCATTGGTTTTCGCATGCAAAAAGTTTCACATTTATATATGACAGATCTGTACTGGCAGAAAATCATAAACCA
Source organism: Lepidochelys olivacea (assembly GCF_965140295.1). NCBI lineage: Eukaryota > Metazoa > Chordata > Testudines > Cheloniidae > Lepidochelys > Lepidochelys olivacea. Next base: position 17,545,133 of record NC_140412.1, read on the forward strand.
TAAGTTAATATTTCAAAAAGGAACATGACAGAGATAACCTCGGTTGCACAGATTATTTTTTCAATTCTATTTATATGATTTAAAATTAGACTATCAGCCAGGGAAATCATTATTTGTTTATGATATTCTTTCTAAAGCTTATGAAGTAACCGATGTAATTGAAAAAAGAAGATGATGTGGTGCATGTAGATGCACTTAAAAATTATTTCCTAGATCAGAAAGAGTATGGGAAGAAATTACATGAGCAACTACACAGGATGAGAATTTACAAACGGTTATTACAGCTATTGAAAAAATGATATAATAAAAACAAGATTCCAAAACCATATAATTAATTTATTCAATACTTATCAGCAATTGAAGGAATTCTGTTTAAAGGTAACAGAGTAGTAATTCCTTTAGGGTTAATAGCAGAGATGTTGAAACACTATAAGAAAAATGGAAATGGAAAATGCTCCACATCTCCCCCCAGAGGATTCTAACCAGTGTCCTATAGACAAAAAGAAAAGGAGTACTTGTGGCACCTTAGAGACTAACCAATTTATTTGAGCATGAGCTTTCGTGAGCTACAGCTCACTTCATCATATGCATACTGTGGAAACTGCAGAAGACATTATATACACAGAGACCATGAAACAATACCTTCTCCCACCCCACTCTCCTGCTGGTAATAGCTTATCTAAAGTGATCACTCTCCTTACAATGTGTATGATAATCAAGTTGGGCCATTTCCAGCACAAATCCAGGTTTTCTCCCCCGCCCCACACACACACAAACCCACTCTCCTGTTGGTTTACATTTACAACACACACTTTGCTTCTCTACAAAAGAAAAAGGACACTAAACTTTCTAAACTACTACATGCCACAAGGGGCCACAGCAATGGTTCCCTCAACCCACCCAGCAATATTGTTAACCTATCCAACTATACTCTTAGCCCAGCAGAAGCAGCTGTCCTATCTCGGGGCCTCTCCTTCTGCCCCTCCACCCCCACGAACATGATACAGTTCTGTGGTGACCTAGAATCCTATTTTCGACGTCTCCGACTCAAGGAACATTTCCAACACACCTCTGAACAACATACTAATCCACAGAGACCTCCCTACCAACACTACAAAAAGAAGGATTCTAGGTGGGCTCCTCCTGAAGGTCGAGACAGCAGACTGGACTTCTACATAGTGTGCTTCCGCCGACGTGCACGGGCTGAAGTTGTGGAAAAGCAGCATCACTTGCCCCACAACCTCAGCCGTGCAGAACACAATGCCATCCACAGCCTCAGAAACAACTCTGACATCATAATAAAAAAGGCTGACAAAGGAGGTGCTGTTATCATCATGAATAAGTCGAAATATGAACAAGAGGCTGCTCAGCAGCTCTCCAGCACCACTTTCTACAAGCCATTACCCTCTGATCCCACTGAGAGTTACCAAAAGAAACTACAGCATTTGCTCAAGAAACTCCCTGAAAAAGCACAAGATCAAATCCGCACAGACACACCCCTGGGACCCCGACCTGGGATATTCTATCTACTACCCAAGATCCATAAACCTGGAAATCCTGGGCGCCCCATCATCTCAGGCATTGGCACCCTGACAGCAGGATTGTCTGGCTATGTAGACTCCCTCCTCAGGCCCTACGCTATCAGCACTCCCAGCTACCTTCGAGACACCATTGACTTCCTGAGGAAACTACAATCCATCGGTGATCTTCCTGATAACACCATCCTGGCCAACATGGATGTAGAAGCCCTTCTACACCAACATTCCACACAAAGATGGACTACAAGCCGTCAAGAACACTATCCCCGATAATGTCACGGCTAACCTGGTGGCTGAACTTTCTGACTTTGTCCTTATCCATAACTATTTTACATTTGGGGACAATGTATACCTTCAAATCAGCGGCACTGCTATGAGTACCCGCATGGCCCCACAGTATGCCAACATTTTTATGGCTGACTTAGAACAACGCTTCCTCAGCTCTCGTCCCCTAACGCCCCTACTCTACTTGTGCCATATTGATGACATCTTGATCATCTGGACCCATGGAAAAGAAACCCTTGCGGAATTCCACCATGATTTCAACAATTTCCATCCCACCATCAACCTCAGCCTGGTCCAGTCCATACAAGAGATCCACTTCCTGGACACTACAGTGCTAATAAACGATGGTCACATAAACACCACCCTATACCGGAAACCTACTGACCGCTATTCCTACCTACATGCCTCCAGCTTTCACCCTGACCACACCACATGATCCATTGTCTACAGCCAAGCTCTGCGATACAACCGCATTTGCTCCAACCCCTCAGACAGAGACAAACACCTACAAGATCTCTATCAAGCATTCTTACAACTACAATACCCACCTGCGGAAGTGAAGAAACAGATTGACAGAGCCAGAAGAATTCCCAGAAGTCACCTACTACAGGACAGGCCTAACAAAGAAAATAACAGAACACCACTAGCCGTCACCTTCAGCCCCCAGCTAAAACCCCTCCAACTCATTATTAAGGATCTACAACCTATCCTGAAGGATGACCTAACACTCTCACAAATCTTGGGATACAGGCCAGTCCTTGCCTACAGACAGCCCCCCAACCTGAAGCAAATACTCACCAGCAACCACACACCACACAACAGAACCACTAACCCAGGAACCTATCCTTGCGACAAAGCCCGTTGCCAACTGTGCCCACATATCTATTCAGGGGACACCATCACAGGGCCTAATAACATCAGCCACACTATCAGAGGCTCGTTCACCTGCACATCCACCAATGTGATATATGCCATCGTGTGCCAGCAATGCCCCTCTGCCATGTACATTGGTCAAACTGGACAGTCTCTACGTAAAAGAATAAATGGACACAAATCAGATGTCAAGAATTATAACATTCATAAACCAGTCGGAGAACACTTCAATCTCTCTGGTCATGCGATTACAGACATGAAAGTTGCGATATTACAACAAAAAAACTTCAAAACCAGACTCCAGCGAGAGACTGTTGAATTGGAATTCATTTGTAAATTGGATGCAATTAACTTAGGCTTGAATAGAGACTGGGAGTGGCTAAGTCATTATGCAAGGTAACCTATTTCCCCTTGTTTTTTCCTACCCCACCCTCAGACGTTCTTGTTAAACCCTGGATTTGTGCTGGAAATGGCCCAACTTGATTATCATACACATTGTAAGGAGAGTGATCACTTTAGATAAGCTATTACCAGCAGGAGAGTGGGGTGGGGGGAGAGAAAACCTTTTGTAGTGGTAAACACCCATTTTTTCGTGCTTTGTGTTTATAAAAAGATCTTCTATTCTTTCCACAGTATGCATCCGATGAAGTGAGCTGTATCTCACGAAAGCTTATGCTCAAATAAATTGGTTAGTCTCTAAGGTGCCACAAGTACTCCTTTTCTTTTTGCGAATACAGACTAACATGGCTGTTACTCTGAAACCTATTAACATCCTAAGCGAGGTCTGTTTCAAGTTGTAGTTTACAATGGTTGGCCCGCTAATGGACATACCTGCAAGTTTTGGGGGAAACAAATGTTTCCAAAATCTATAATCTATTTATCATCCTGATCCAAAGCCCATTGTAATCTTCTTATTGACTTCACTGGCCTTGGGTCAGATTTCAAATAGGCATCTCCACTGGCCATAGTCATTGTTGTAGCAGAAACTAATAACAGAATTTTAGAATTTTCTTAAGATCAATGAGGCCATGACATCATAGTAAGGAAGTAACAATAATCTGTTAACATGGTCTTCACCCAGGAAGAGAGGGTCTTGAAGCGTGAAGTACACGCATGCAGACACTTGCTGGGAAGTGTCATCTGGATGCTAGCAGACTTCAGCTAGAGTGATCATGTCACCATTCGCTATGAGTTACCACAAACCTTTGTTCTACTGCTGTATTATCACCATACTGAGTGACTCAGTTTGGACTGATTATGAGCTGCACAATTCTTGCCACTACCACGGAGCTCTCTAGATTTTCTGGGGATGCATCTTGGCTTTTCTGGAAGTTTGTTGGTTTTCAGAATTTACTCTTTGCCATTTAGTGTTGTTCATTTATGATACCTCACTCTTATCTAGAGCTTTTCTTCAGTAGATCTCTAAGCGTTACAGTCTTTAAAACTATTTTAAAGTCTATTTATCCACCCAACACTTGGTGAGATAGGGAAGTATTATCATCACCATTGTACAGATGGAGAACTAAGGCACAGGAAAAGTAAGTGATTTGCCTGAGGTCCCATAGGAAGTCTGTGGCAGAGCAGGGAATTGAGTGGGTGCAGTTTGATACAGTCCTAACAAGTGCTTTAGCTTGTTTGGCAATATTCAAGCCGGACTAGTCACTTCAGAGTGAATGAATAGCAAGAAATCCTGGCAACCTATCACGGCATGTTCACTGGGGATTTTCTTTGGTGCTGACACAAGAGCACGGTTACTTAATGAAGGAAATGCAGGAGGTTAATATATTCTTTTTAGTCTCAGTGAAAGGCACGCGTCTTTAAAGGAGCATTAAAATTTAACTATTTCTGGAATGCCAGCCTTTGTCCCCTCTAAATTTAACTGACTACTGCAACAAACTTCCTATCATATTATCAACTGACTTAATGCTGGAAGTCATTATTGTTTGTTAAGCCCATTTCCTCTGGTACTCATGTCATTCTCCTTTATACAGTAAGGAGAGGAGGGCAGAAAGAAGTTACTTAAATTTGCAATGGCAAAAAGTGTCATACGACAACAAAAAATATTGCATAGCCTGGATGGTTCAGAAGAGTGCTAATGGAATATATGGTACAAGTTTTCACTGTTGAGTCAGTGGTTTATATGTGGTCCAAGCTGGTACTGAAAGAAAAGTTACTGCTAGTTATTAGAATAGTTATTCTGTGTCTCCATGAATGGATTTGGGGTTTTCAATCCTGTTTCCTACATGACAAATATCTCCTACATGACAAATATCAACATCATAAAACACAAAAATAGAGATTATATGTTTCTTAAAGATGTTGTCTGGCTTGACCACAAGCTAATGGACTCAATTAGCATCCACTTACATAGTAGAGAATAATAATTCCCCCTGCTATGGGAAATACTGGATGAAGTTCTTTGGTCTGTGTTATACAGTCAGAGTACGTGACCAGAGTGGTCCCTTTCAGCCCCAAACTCCATGAATTAAAATAATAAATAGCACTGTAACAGGGCCTGCCACTGCCAGGGCCACCTTCAAATTGTTGACCACAGCATGACAGTGGAGTCCTGCCTCAGTTGTTCCTTTGCTGTCCCTGGGGCCATTTCCTCCACGAACTCAACCAGCAGCCATTCCACCAGTCCAGGAAAGGAATGATGCTGTCTCCAAATCCATTTCACGGTCCACGTCTGGGCACGATTTATTAGTACCACTCTAAATTGAGACATATCATAAACCCTGAGGTAAAACCAGTAAAAAAGCAGCAGTTCTCCAGTTCCATTGTATTCAGTTCCTCTGCCCTTATTCCAGGGTCCACTCTCCAAGGCACCCACCTGAAAATGAGCACACATTGTTCTGTGATTCCCAGCCCCCTATTCCAGAGCCTTCACACAGCTGAGTCTTTGCCACGCTTCTTACAACTGTTCCACTGCAATCCTCGCATCAGAGCTCCCTGCAGCATTCCCCAAGCCCCTCTGCCTGTCAGCCCTAGCCTGGCTGAGTTTCTCCAGGATCACCCTCTTGCTCTTGAGCTCAGCCTGCCCCTGGCTGAGGTGGTTCTTCGCCTGTACCTAGGGGCCTCTGCATGACCCATCTACCTGGCAGGGTTCCTCATCCCTGGCCAGCCCTGTCACACCTTCTCCATGCCAGCTCTTCTACCCCATTCCCTTTAGCTTCCAACGACTGCTTTCATGGGGTTGCTGCACATCTCTCCCCGCAGCTCCCATCATCATTACCAACAGCTACTATTACTGCTGCTGCTGCCCCCTTCGTCTTCTCTCCTAACTGTTGCCTGGCTCTTTATGGCACCCAGGTGCCCTCTATCAAAACCCACTGGGAGGCAGCGAATGAGTCACATGTGAACTGGACCCGTTCCTTCTTAAAGGGACCAGTGACCTTGTGACAGGCACCTTTGTTGGCCCTCACAGCCGAGAGGAAATGAACAGCCATGGGCATTTTTGCATGGTCCTTTTTGTGCTGCTTGTCAAGGCAGAAGCACATTGGTTGGGTGAGTAGAAGAAATCTGTGCCATTGCTGTTGTGTAGACCCATCATGTCAGTAACAGGCCCAAGCCAAAACCCACTGAAGTCAATTCTGTTGACATCACAGAGCTTTGGGTGAGGCCTACTGTGTGAAGGAGGGAGGCACTTCTGTTGATGTTTAACAGCATGGGAAAACGTATTTTTGTTCCACAGATTTATTCCAAAAGAACAAGGCAAGAACTTACCTTCAGCCTTTCTCAAGGGAGTATTTTTTAAAAAAGATACTGTCAGGTGCTGGTTTTTACATTTTATTATATTTCAACTAGTTTGCACTACTGCTGCAGGAAATCTCAGGAGCGGCCTATGTTGTCGGTCAAACATTATTAGACCCTCTGAAGCTTGACCTGGTGGGAAACCACTTTAACCTTTACAATAGTTTAAGTATCAATATTGTATCTGTTACTATTATTGTTGAGGTTAATGCATTGCACTTAGGTAATTCCTTTCATCAGACATTCTCAAAACACTTTACAATGGACTAAGTATTATTATCCCTATTTTACAGTGAGGGAAATTGAGGCACAGAGCAGTGACATGATTTGCTCAAGGTCACAACAAATCAGTGGAAGTGTTGAAAACAGATCCCATTTCTCCAGACTCCTAGTCCCTCTGCTAGCCACCCCAACCAGTACAGTCTCATCTCTGAAGAGGATCAGCCAGCCATTAAAGTGCTGTGTGCACTTAAGGTTCTTAATATTCCAATTTACAGAAGTTTTACTAAAGATACGTAGGGGGGGCCTTAGTTATACAAACAGTCACTTTTATAGGAGAGCTGTTTTTCACCTACTAATGCATTTCATCCATTTACAAATACACACTGCAGGCCAGATCCTCAGCTGGGGTGAACTGGTATATCTCCACTAAAGTTAATGGACTTGTGCCAGTTTACAACAGCTGAGGATATGATCCACAGAGCATGATCTTCAGAAGGGCTGTGTTGCCGGCACAGAGTGCCTGAGGCAAGCAACAGCTGGGTTCGTTGCCTGGTGTGCGTCGTGCCAATGACCACAACGGGGTGGAGAAGCAGAGAGATTTATTTGAAGCTTCAAATAGGGCGCAGGGAGACTGAGCTGTCTCAAATCCTGCAGCCCTGAATGCAGATTACAGTATACAATTTATACCTTTGCCTATTTCACTACACAAGCTTAAACAACCAATTACCTGTTGCCCCGTACAATACCGTAGCCAATCAGCTAAAGCAGCCAGTTGTGTTTTTCCTCAGTAGCATTGCCCGAGCCTTGCCTTATTTGGGTCTATTTGTTACTAGTTTTTGCTAAACATTTCTGCCTTATCTATACCGAAGCTGGCCTTGGCTAGCGAGCCGTGTGCAAACCTGTCTGTGTGCTAGCTTCCTCATCGTTGTGCAGGGTCACAGACAGTTCAAGGAGCGGAGGGGCTTCAGTTTGCCTGGGCCTAGAGCAAGAGGGCTTCCTCGACACTCCTGGTCTTCCACCCTCCCGAGTTACCTAGAGTAGTGCCCAGTGTCACCAACAGCTGGACACCCTCAACCCTAGCTGAAGTCAATAGGAGCTGTGGGCTTCAGTCGCTAAGTGTCTCTTGTCTTGGGAGAGTGTAAGTCATTCACTTCCCTGTTTATAGCCACACCTATTTAATGCATCACAACAACTCTGCGCGAGATCTTTGGGAAAAAAATCACAGAATTCCAGCCTAAGTTGTAAAGCTTCACTGCTTTGTTTTTATCACGGCAGAAGGTAAACAGCACTATCTTTTCCCCATGTGGAACTGCCATAGGGATCATAGAATATCAGGGTTGGAAGGGACCTCAGGAGGTCATCTAGTCCAACCCCCTGCTCGAAGCAGGACCAATCCCCAATTTTTGCCCCAGATCCCTAAATGGCCCCCTCAAGGATTGAACTCACAACCCTGGGTTTAGCAGGCCAATGCTCAAACCACTGAGCTATTCCTTCCCTTCTAGCTAGGGCTACATGAAGGGGAATTACACCCTCTCCATCATTAGCTTTCACATCATGACTTCTTTACTGTTTGACTTTGTTTTTCATGTGTAAACTTTCCATATCACCAATCTTTTAATTCTTCATTATCTTCCAATGCCAGCTCCTTGTGATTATCATCAAAAGAAGAAAAGATGATAGAAGGAACGGATGAGCAAGTATAATAGCCTTAGAAATCCTTTTTACCACATTGTTAGTTCCAATTTTGTTGGTAATGTGTAAAAGAATAATAAAACAATAATAGATACTTAGTTCTTATGGAATGTTTCATTCACAGATCGCAAAGAGCTTTACCAAGAAAGCTGAGTAGTCATCCAAAAAGGGCCAGAAGACAAAAAAGGGACAAATCTAAGTGCCGTAAATGAGATTGTCTTACACAAGCTTAGACTTCCTTCTGTTCAATTACGTGCCCTAAGACTGACTTATTACACTCAGTATTGGCATAACTTACCTGGCAAAGAACATAGATTTGTGATGATAGCAGAAGAACACGAATTGTGAAAAAAAACCTTTCGAACAACAGACTTCCAGATATATATTCAGTTCAATATCAATCTACTGATTTACACCAGTGTAACTCAGAGGAGGCTCTGGCTCATTAAAAAAGCTCATCATCCTGTGAATATGAAGGAGGGGTTTGTTTCCATAGTAACTAGAGATGCTCTCTTGCACTATTCCCCAGCGCCTCACCTGCCCAGGCACTGATGGCAGGTTGGCCCAGTTTCTAGAGATGATAGCCATGGCAGTCAGATGAACAGATGCCATTCTCACTCTGACTGCCATGGGGGCACCATCTGAGGCCCTCTGCGCCCTGACAGTAACACTACGGTTCACCTTTGGAGGGAGGCTTGCAGCAGAGGCCACAGCCTTTGGCAAACAGGACCTCCCTGTGAAGGCATCCAACAAGGCTGAGTGAGCCACTGACATAGCAGCACTGCTCCCCTCCTGAGCAGACCTGATGTCAACAGGAGTTAATTGCAGGGGAAAAGAGGAGAGAGGAAAAGGAGTGGCTTACAGGCTGAGAGATGGTGAGGCGGGGGGGGGGCATGAACCCCAACCCCTGCCATAAAATTGGCAGCTGTTCACCTGAAAGGCTGTAAATCAAGCTTTCAAAATGTGCATTCAAAGGGAAAGGTCCCTGGTTATGTGAAGTGCTGGCAGTATATCCACTTGCTTTAAAAAGCACATTGCCTGTAAAGGTGTTAATTCAACATAACACATTCTGTCTCATGAGACTTTAAGTGAGAATGTCACATTGGCTACATTTAAAACAAGTGTTAATTATAACTGCTGTTTTTATTTAGAATGCTGTGACTTATCACAACTATAGGCCGGTATAAAATGTCCCGCTAGAGTTCCCTGTTCCCATGCGTCATCTTCCAATACCAACTTCAAGAAGGTGACTAATGTACACCTGACAATTCCATTGAACTTTTAGGGGGCTTATCCTTCCACCATGAAAAGTAGTTTCCACTAAAAGCAAAGGGGACAATAGAAGTGGAAAAGTTTATAAACACCTTTTCTCACCTATTTGGAATATGCTTATTTATTTTGTTCTAACCCTTTCTATTCTTGGTACATAGGCGGGGAGTTATATGGGCCCGTGGTGCCTGGGCTCCAGCAATATTCAGAGCCCGGGGGCCCAGCTCCACCAATGTTCGGGGCCAGCTCTCTCCCCCGGCCCTGCCTGCCACCCCGCTGCACCTCCCCCGAGTGTGCCCCAGCCTCCCCTTGCTGCCAGGGTCTCCCCTGGAGCTCCATGCTGCCTTCCTGCATCAACTGCCGCTGCAGGGTCCTAGCGCTCCCCATTCAATACTGCCGGGACAGGCTGACCCTGAGCCTGCCCTTCCCCCCTCAGACACTTTCATTTTCCAACGGGACCCTCCACCAGCACAGGGGGCCCCTCCGCCCACAGTCACTGCCCCTGCCCCACACTGGACAAGGGGCAGCCCCATCCCGCCCCCCCCAGTGAAGCTACAGTGCAGGGCAGCAACAGGAGAGGAGGTGCACACGTGATGGCAGCCCCCCCCCACGGCACCCACTGCAGGGGAGGTGAGGGGGCTTCCTGTACCTGAGAGGGGCCCTAGGAGCATGTGCAATGGCAGTGGTGCAAGGTGAGTGTGGTGCAGGGGGGAAGTGGGGGAGCCCTCCCCCAGTGGGGGGACCCTCCCCCAGAGCTCACTGCTATCTGCGGGGAGAGGGCTGGGGGGAATCCTCCTCTCTGGCCCTTGCCCGGGGCAGCCTGTCTGCACCCCAAACCTGATCCCCAACCCTGTCCCACCCTAGAGCCCTCACCCCCTGCACCCCAACCCTCTGCCCCAGCCCTGAGCCCCCCCACCCCAAACCCCTCATCACCAGCCCCATCCCAGAGCCCTCATATTTTTACATTATTTTAAAAAATATACAGTAACTCCTCACTTAATGTTGTAGTTATGTTCCTGAAAAATGCTACTTTAAGTGAAACGATGTTAAACGAACCCAATTTCCCCATAAGCATTAATGTAAATGGGGGGTTAGGTTCCAGAGAATTTTTTTTTGCCAGACAAAAGCCTATATATATACACAGTATAAGTTTTAAACAAACAATTTAATACTGTACACAGCAATGATGATTGTGAAGCTTGGTTGAGGTGGTGAAGTCAGAGGGTGGAAGAGGGTGGGATATTTCCCAGGGAATGCCTTGCTGCTAAATGATGAACCAGCACTCGGCTGAGCCCCCAAGGGTTAACACATTGTTGTTAATGCAGCCTCACTCTACAAGGCAGCAGGAATGGAGGGGGGAAGACAGCATGGCAGCGAGAGAGAGACAGAGAGACACACCCTGTGTGTGAGAGAGAGACTTGGAGACAGCAGTTGCTGCCAGCAAGCTGCCTCCATTCTGAGCCCTGCCGTGTCCCCCCCTGCTCTGTGGAGATGGGGGGGGCAGGAACGGGGGAGGGGGACACCCTGACAACAACATCCCTCTTTCCCCTCCCCACCTGCCCATAGGGTGACCAGACAGCAAGTGTGAAAAATCAGGACAGGGGGTGGGGTGTTATAGGAAAAAGACCCAAAAATCAGGACTGTCCCCAGAGGTGAAAGTAAACTGGTATGCCCCAGGATGGCGTACCGGTAAGAGCCGGTGCGCCGTACCGGGACCGGCTTTTCCAGACAGCAATTTAAAGTCCTGGGGAGCGGCGGGGATTTAAAAGGCCCCGGAGCTCGAGCCGCCGCTACCACCTCAGCCCTTTCAATCCCCGCCAGAACCCTGCTACCGAAGCCCTAGGGTAGCGGCGGCGGGGCTCTGGAGGGGATTTAAAGGGCCAGAGTGGTAGCGGCTGCCAGAGCCCTAAGCCCTTTAAATCTCCACCTGAGCCCTGCTAATCTTGATTTAAAGGGCCTGGTAGCGGCAGCTGGAGCCCAAGGCCCTTTAAATTGCCCCCGAGCCCCAGGGCTCCCCGATGCCTCTGCAGCTGGTAGCTCGGGGGTGATTTAAAGGGCTCCAGGCTCCCAGCCGCCACTACCATAGCTGGAGCCCCAGGCCCTTTAAATCAAGATTTAAAGGGCCTGGGGATTTAAGGCTCTGCCTCTTCCAGTTAAGGCCACACCTCTTCTGGTTGAGGCCACGCCCCCTGCTCAGGACTCCGGCGTACTGGTAAGTCCTCTAACTTACTTTCACCCCTGACTGTCCCTATAAAACAGGAACATCTGGTCACCCTACCTGCACAGCAAGCAGGAGGCTCCCGGGAGCAGCTCCAAGGCAGAGGGCAGGAGCAGCACAAGGCAGTGTGGGGAGGGACGGCTGAACTGCCCGGCAATTGATAGCGTGGTGGGCAACAGCTGCACAGTGAACTTAGGGGAGCTGATGGGGGGGCTGTCGGCCCACCCTGGTTGCAAGCCCTCACCAGCTAGTGCCAACGGGCTGCTCTTCCTGCAAGCAGTGGACAGAGCAGGCGGCTGCCAAATAACACCATAAGGGAGCATTGGGCAACTTTAAACGAGCATGCTCTCTAATTCAGAGGTTCTGAAACTGTGGTCCGTGGACCACCAGTGGTCTGCGAGCTCCATTCAGGTGGTCTGTGGATAGTTCCCTCTAAGGTGCACTCCTGGGTGACTGCACATGAGAGAATGAAGGGCCACCCACCTAATTAGTGGAGCTGCGCAGGCGTGGCTCCTCTAATTAGGTGCCTGGACCCTGGACAAGATGCACATGTAAGGGGAGGTGTGGACTTGGGGGGAATAGTAGGTAGGAGGGGGCAGTGGTGTGAGAAGAGGGGGTGGGGGGAATTTGGGACATGAAGGGCTACAGCAGCCAGAGAGAGAGGCTCTAGGGCTGCGGCTGCTGGGGAGAGACCCCCTTCCTTCCCAGCTTCAGCTCTGTGGCTGCTGTGGCAGGGAAGAGACCCCCCTCCTTTCCAGCCAGAGCTCAGGGGCTGCTGCAGTGGGGGAGAGAGGGAGAGACCCCCCTTCTTCCCACTCCCAGCTTGGGGGCTGCTGCGGCAGGGGAGAGAAGGAGAGACACCCCCCCTCCACTCCTTCCCAGCCACAGCTTGGGGGCTGCTGCGGTGCGGGAGAGAGGGCATATCCATTGCATTAGAAAGGTTAAGACTACTGATATTAAAATATGAGTTGTGTGCGTTTATGTGTAGAACAAAAAAAGTTAATTATTATTTAGGGTTTTTTTAATAAAGTACGTTTATCCAAAGTGCTTTACAATAGTTAGCTAACGGTACAAACAACATTTGGAAAGATCACTAAGTGGTCCACCAAGACCCTCAGCAATTTTCAAGTGGTCCACGGAAAAAAAAGTTTAAGAGCCACTGCTCTAATTGATCAGCAACATAACAACAAAACAACATTAACTGGGACGACTTTAAGTGAGGAGTTACTGTATATTGGCTTACAAGGCAGGTGTGGGGGTGGGGTGGGGGGAGGGGAGGGGACTTGGACCTGTTCTGGGCACCACCAAAAATTATACAAACCTGCCGCCCCTGTCTTGGTAAGCTTCCATGAGCTATTTTCCTGAGGGAACTGGGCTTGTTTAGGCTGCAGAAGAGATGAGTGAGGGAGATTTGATAGCAGCCTTCAACTACCTGAAGGGGGGTTCCAAAGAGGATGGAACTGGGCTGTTCTCAGTGGTGGCAGATGACAGGACAAGAAGCAATGGTCTCAAGGTGCAGTGTGGGAGGTCTAGGTTGGATATTAGGAAACACTATTTCACTAGGAGGCCGGTGAAACACTGGAATGCGTTACCTAGGGAGGTGGTGGAATCTCTATCCTTAGAGGTTTTTAAGGCCCGGCTTGACAAAGCCCTGGCTGGGATGGTTTAGTTGGTGCTGCCTTGAGCAGGGGATTGGACTAGATGACCTCCTGAGGTCTTTTCCACCCCTGATCTTCTATGATTCGGATAGATAGCTCCGCCATTCTGACTGCCAGAAACCCAGCTGATGTTTTGGCAGCAGTTTATCAAAATAAATTCAGACTATTGAGCAGATCCCAGTGTAGCTTCTACACAAAAAAGTGAGTGAAGTGTGACTAAAAGGGCACAGACTACTGCTTTAAGGACTGCATTAGGGGAGGGGATCATCAAATTGTCTTTTCCTCTTTCAGCCCCAGCTAAATAGCTGGAGTTGCTTACCGCAGACACAGGGCCTCAATATCCATGCAAAGGTCAATCCTCCAGACTGGTCTCTGGTTCTCCCATGCTCCAGTCTCATCTCCTCCCCCTGCACTGCCCTGAAGGGACTGTGCACCCATTGCATGCACCTTGAATCTGTTTTCCTCTTGACAAAGAAAAAAGTTTGGCAGTTCTGATGCCAGATTGCAGGGCTGAGGGTTGGATTTAGCCCTTACAGCTGGTCTGGGATGAGGGCCCCCCCCTCTACAACTGACGAAGGCCCTCCCCGCCCCCATGCCACCCTTACTTCTGCGCTACTGCTGGTGGCAGCTCTGCCATCAGAGCTAGGCACCCGGCCAGCAGCTGCTGCTCTCGCAACCTCCCTGCAATAATCTTGCAACCCCTTTTTGGGTTGAGACCCCCAGTTTGAGACACGCTGGACTACCTGATCTAATGGTCCCTTCTGGGCTTGAACTCTATGAATCTAGGAACTGAATCTATCAGGGAATAGCCAGAAAAATGTGATTCAGCAAGGGCTGTCTGCAGATTTTCGGATACAAAGTTTGCTCTCAGGCGGCAAATGCATGGATTCTAAATATGATAGCTTGTGCCATACTGCAGTTTAATGAGGTTCTGCAAGAATTCTCAAGCCTAAAAATGTGTCACCGGGACCCTGCAGTTTGTGATACAAAATTTGCATCCTCTGGCATTCATCACTTTCAGTTACTTGTGCCATTAAATCACTGCTGTCACAGTCAGTACCTGGAACACAAGAGGGAATTAGATACAGCTGTTGTAGTTGTCCAAGGGTAATCACCTTTAAAATCCCTCCTGGCTAGAGGAAAAATCCTTTCACCTGTAAAGAGTTAAGAAGGCTGTAAAGGCTAATGTAATGCCAATCTTTAAAAAAGGGAAGAAGGAGGATCCTGGGAACTACAGGCCAGTCAGCCTCACTTCAGTCCCCGGAAAAATCATGGAGCAGGTCCTCAAAGAATCAATCCTGAAGCACTTACATGAGAGGAAAGTGATCAGGAACAGTCAGCATGGATTCACCAAGGGAAGGTCATGCCTGACTAATCTAATCGCCTTCTATGATGAGATTACTGGTTCTGTGGATGAAGGGAAAGCAGTGGATATATTGTTTCTTGACTTTAGCAAAGCTTTTGACACGGTCTCCCACAGTATTCTTGTCAGCAAGTTAAAGAAGTACGGGCTGGATGAATGCACTATAAGGTGGGTAGAAAGTTGGCTAGATTGTTGGGCTCAACGGGTAGTGATGAATGGCTCCATGTCTAGTTGGCAGCCGGTGTCAAGTGGAGTGCCCCAAGGGTCGGTCCTGGGGCCGGTTTTGTTCAGTATCTTCATAAATGATCTGGAGGATGGTGTGGATTGCACTCTCAGCAAATTTGCGGATGATACTAAACTGGGAGGAGTGGTAGATATGCTGGAGGGCAGGGATAGGATACAGAGGGACCTAGACAAATTGGAGGATTGGGCCAAAAGAAATCTGATGAGGTTCAATAAGGATAAGTGCAGAGTCCTGCACTTAGGACGGAAGAACCCAATGCACAGCTACAGACTAGGCAGCTAGACGAATGGCTAGGCAGCAGTTCTGCGGAAAAGGACCTAGGGGTGACAGTGGACGAGAAGCTGGATATGAGTCAGCAGTGTGCCCTTGTTGCCAAGAAGGCCAATGGCATTTTGGGATGTATAAGTAGGGGCATAGCGAGCAGATCGAGGGACGTGATCGTCCCCCTCTATTCAACACTGGTGAGGCCTCATCTGGAGTACTGTGTCCAGTTTTGGGCCCCACACTATAAGAAGGATGTGGATAAATTGGAAAGAGTCCAGCGAAGGGCAACAAAAATGATTAGGGGTCTGGAACACATGACTTATGAGGAGAGGCTGAGGGAACTGGGATTGTTTAGTCTACAGAAGAGAAGAATGAGGGGGGATTTGATAGCTGCTTTCAACTACCTGAGAGGTGGTTCCAGAGAGGATGGTTCTAGACTATTCTCAGTGGTAGAAGAGGACAGGTCAAGGAGTAATGGTCTCAAGTTGCAGTGGGGGAGGTTGAGGTTGGATATTAAGAAAAACTTTTTCACTAGGAGGGTGGTGAAACACTGGAATGCGTTGCCTAGGGAGGTGGTGGAATCTCCTTCCCTAGAAGTTTTTAAGGTCAGGCTTGACAAAGCCCTGGCTGGGATGATTTAATTGGGGATTGGTCCTGCTTTTGAGCAGGGGGTTGGACTAGATGACCTCCTGAGGTCCCTTCCAACCCTGATGTTCTATGATTCTATGATTCTAAGAAGCTAAAGGTAACCTTGCTGGCACCTGGCCAAAATGACCAATGAGGTAGCAAGATACTTTCAAAAGCTGGGAGGAGGGAGAAAAACAAAGGATCTGTGTCTGTCTGTGTGATGCTTTTGCCGGGGTCAGAACAGGAATGGAGTCTTAAAACTTAGTAAGTAATCTAGTTAGGTACGTGTTAGATTATGATTTATTTAAATGGCTGAGAAAATAGCTGTGCTGAATAGAATAAATATTCCTATCTGTGTGGTTTTTTTTGTAACTTAAGGTTTTGCCTAGAGGGATTCTCTATGTTTTGAATCTAATTACCCTGTAAGGTATTTACCATCCTGATTTTACAGAGGTGATTCTTTCTTACTTCTATTAAAAGTCTTCTTGTAAGACTGGGGGTTCCAAAGAGGATGGCTCTAGACTGTTCTCAATGGTAGCAGATGACAGAACGAGGAGTAATGGTCTCAAGTTGCAGTGGGGGAGGTTTAGATTGGATATTAGGAAAAACTTTTTCACTAAGAGGGTGGTGAAACACTGGAATGCGTTACCTAGGGAGGTGGTAGAATCTCCTTCCTTAGAGGTTTTTAAGGTCAGACTTGACAAAGCCCTGGCTGGGATGATTTAACTGGGAATTGGTCCTGCTTCGAGCAGGGGGTTGGACTAGATGACCTTCTGGGGTCCCTTCCAACCCTGATATTCTATGATTCTATGATTCTAAGAAAACTGAATGCTTTTTCATTGTTCTAAGATCCAAGGGTTTGAGTCTGTGGTCACCTATGCAAATTGGTGAGGATTTTTACCAAACCTTCCCCAGGAAGTGGGGTGCAAGGGTTGGGAGGATTTTTTTGGGGGGAAAGATGTGTCCAAACAACGTTTTCTCAGGAACCCCAATAAAGTTTGGTGGTGGCAGTGGAAGTCCAAGGTCAAAGGGTAAAATAGTTTGTACCTTGGGGAAGTTTTAGCCTAAACTGGTAAAAAGTAAGCTTAGGAGGTTTTCATGCAGGTCCCCACATCTGTACCCTAGAGTTCAGAGTGGGGAAGGAACCTTGACACAGCTGTTGTCCAGGTGCATATTGAGAATCATAGCTTGTGAACACTTCATGCAACATAAACAAGATCCCCAGCATGATATGCCGGACATTTTAAGACAGCTTATTCTAAAAGAATGTTTTAGAACTGCCAACTTGACTTCTTGTCATGAATTCCACAACAAGAATCCAGTCCAAATTTAGATGATAGTTGACCTGCTAGTCAGCTAACTAGATTATTTATGGGTTTCAGAATAGTAGCTGTGTTAGTCTGTATTCGCAAAAAGAAAAGGAGTACTTGTGGCACCTTAGAGCCTAACCAATTTATTTGAGCATAAGCTTTCATGAGCTACAGCTCACTTCATCGGATGCATTCAGTGGTAAATACAGTGGGGAGATTTATATACATAGAGAACATGAAACAATGGGTGTAACCATACACACTGTAATGAGAGTGATCACTTAAGGTGAGCTATTAATAGCCTTACCTGATCACTCTCCCAAATCATTCCAAGTTATTCATTTCAAACAACAAATCTGGAGAGATATCATAACATCTTTTATTAGCCCAACAAATACATTATTATACACAATCTTTTGGGCCATGAAGAATGGAGTTTTCTGGCCTAATAAATTGTATTATCACGTAGCTCTTTATTCAGTGATGGGCAAGATAATGCATTTCGGCTGCTAGTTGTTAAGGAAAAGTTAGCACATGTGACTCCATTTTGGTTTGGGGCCCACCATTGTTTAAATGCCAGCACATCATACACCAGGAGGAGTGATCCTTAGATACTGAATCCCTGTGAAAATCCTCCTCCTTGTCTCCAGCCTGCCTTGACTCCCAGTATCTGGTTTTTGTCAAGTCTCTAATTCTCTGTCTTTTGGCCTTGATGTGAGGCCTCCCATCCTGATAATAAAAAAGTTACTGATGCATGGCTTTAGGACCATGCTGTGTAATTAACATACTGGTATAGCACGAGGAATGCACCAAGCAGGGATAGGTGGTAGATAAGACAAGGGTTTGTTTATTGGTTAAGGTTTCCGATGCACGAGGGCAACATGCTTTGCTAAAAAGTATATAACCTTTGTATAATCTGTATTCAGGGTTCCCTCCTGGCTAGCAGGGGGGCACCACGCTCGAGCATAATAAACTTTGTGTCTTTTGGGAACTCTGCAGTTGTGGACTTTGTTTCTGTGCCTCACCCTAGATTCGAACTGTGCGTGTCCTACCAGGTGTAATTCACAGCAGTTGTGTGCATGTCCTCTCAGGTGTAATTCGTAACATAGTACACACCCACAACTCTTGATGACTTCTGCGCAGGTTTGCCATGTGTTTTTTAAACTGCCTTCTCAATTAAGTGTCATTATACATTTCCCTTGCAGATTAATAACAACTGTTAGTGCTAATAATGCTGACACTAATAAGCATTTTTTGTAGCGCTTTTCATCTTTTAAGTATTTTGTAAAGTTTAACTCAATATTTCTGAGACAGGTAAATAATATTGTCAAGTCGATGCTCCAGATAGGGAAAGTTGAGGATTGGCCCTGCTTTGAGCAGGGGGTTGGACTAGATGACATCCTGAGGTCTCTTGCAACCCTGATACTCTATGATTCTATGAAAGTAAACCAGAGAGGTGAACTGGTTTGGTCAGGGCTACAAAGGTAATCAGTGACAGAGCCAGTATTAGACCTGGATGTAGAGCTCAGTCCAACACTCAGAGCACTATTAGCCCCACCTTTGCCAGACAAGCCCAAGAGGAAAATGGATATCTTTTAAAAATAATCAAACTTCTACTTTTGCATCACAATCAACTGCCAGCACAAATGGTAGCATGCCTGACTTCACCCACAAACCAAGCCATTAAATCGGTATGTATACATAGGAAAATAAAGAGCTTGATTCTCCACCTGGCCTGACCTCCACTTTGGGGCAGTTCAGTGAGGGGCTATCAGGGAGCTGGTTGCTACTCCCAAATTCTCAGGTGCCCAGTCTCAAAGCAAGTTAAAGCCTCAATGGCACATATGTAATTTATGCCATTGACATGCATTGTCTCAAGTGGAGAATTGGGTTTAGCTGAGCATTGCTCTATCATATCTAGTGCCACTCCCCCATACACTCTTTCCTATACTGCTACTGGGGATGGTGATTCTGGTGCAGGAGGCCAGCACAGCCATCTCCACCAGCTTTATGCCAACTTAGATTGCCCCTACATGGGGTGAATTCTCCAGGGGGAAATTTCAAGCTGCTTTAGGTTCCCTATGCAGCACTTAGTGAACTTAAAGCCATTCCCTACACAGTGCAAAGTTAACTGGGGGCCGGAGAATCTGGCCCAAAGGTACTTGGCTGAGGGTCCTTTAAGAGTCTGCCCTATGTGCCTCAGTTTACCCATTAGTGAAATGGGGATGAAATATTACACCCCCTATGTCACAGCAGAAGTACCAGTTTAAAAATAAGAGCAAGGCATTATAAGAAATATTTTCCTAAAAATAGTATTTTTACTGAAATAGTTTCATTGAATAGTTCATGTGACGAAAGTTTCTCTACCAAATTGTTCCTTATGCCTCTCACTATTATCCCTCTCCTCCTGTACAGAACAAGGAGCGGTGCTCTCCCCATTAGTGAAGAAAAGGCAGATAAGTGGGTAGCTTTCCTCTAGTGAATCTGAAGGCTGAAAACAAAGGAAGGTAGATTTCAATTTCTTCTGAAAATACTAGAGGGCTTCTGGGTCACCATTTGCTCTGCTGGAGAGGGAATGAAAAATTGGAACCAAATGGGCAGGCAGAAATGGGGAAAGGTGCTGCAACACTGACTGTAAGGAATAGTTTACACTCCAAAGACTACACAACATTTGGGTTCGCGTCTATTGTACAGTACAATGACCCACATTCTTCACAAAATAGTCACAGATTGAGCAGTGCCATTATCCTTGGCCAAGAGGGGTTAAGTGCAGCAACAATAACTAACTATATCTATATCTATATATAGAATCATATTCTCTCTGTCTATCTCTGTACACCCACACAGAGGGAAAGGGGAGAGTTAGCTTGGTTTTCAACAGGATTGCCTGGATATTCCAAGTAGCATTATAGTTGAGCAGCATAATTACTTAAAAAGATAATTAATGAATGCATAATTAATGACATGATGCAAGACAAACCAAGAAACCAGCCCGCTCGTATTTGGCCAAATCCTGATCTCCCATTGAACCCAATGGGAGTTTGCTTGAGTAAGGATTGAGTAAAAAAATTAGTAATGATCTCCATATTTGGCCCCCTAGGACTAAAAGCCTGGACATATGTGTCAGATTGGTTACCAAGGTCTCCACACATTTCCCATTAGTCTGACAGTGCAGCTGTCCACCTCTGCTACACTGGCTCTTTCACAGGGCTCTGCACTGCAGCAGACATTTAAATAGCAGCTCTGGTCTCTGTGCAGCAGCTGTCCCACAGCACAGTAAATCAGTTACTACATAGTAGCATCTGACTTGAGATGTGATGGGCAGGAGACAAAGAAATAACACGTGACCTGAAGCGATGTGGCTTTACATACTAGCAAGAAAGAGCCAGGCAGAAAGAAGGAAGTTCTTGGGAAACAGTGATCTAGAGCCCCAGTTTGTAATGACTGCAGAGCCCAAATGCCAGAGGAAATTTGGCCAGCTTTGTCCATCTGAACACAGATAAGCTCCTTTGAGCCATATGGATCCAAAGTATTTCCTGACCAGTTAGTTTCCATGGGATTCCCCCACACTATCCCTCCACTTTGTGTCTACTTATGTTAATTACCGAGTTCTGTCTGTGCCCAGTTGATAGAAATAGCAATATTTTCAGGCAAGCAGCTGATGCTGCAACATTACTCTTCAGGTTTTATGACTGGTGCAATCTTTGGGGTAATATCTGGCTTTAAAGGCCACAGGAATGCCACTGTAGGTCTCTCCCAATGTCAAACTTCTCTTTGATTGATGGCATGAACTGGGAAGCACCAGATGTTGTTGGCTGGGAGAATCATTATTCTGTAACTCCCCTGTTAGCTACAGACTGAAGTCCAAGCTTGGGCAATTGTGGCTCTTTGGGCCTGATCCAAAGCCTGCTGAAGTCAAGGGTGGGGGTGTGTGTGTTTCCATTGAATTCAAGGGACTTTTGGTTCAGACCCTTCAGTAGCTAAATTATTATTGTTTAAAAGATAATTTTATAAAAACTTTAGAAACATTACTACATCCATTAGCCTTAAAGAAATTAAGACATTACTTAAGGTTTACATGCCTAATGGGAAAACAAAGGAAACAATTGAGCTGGTGTCTCGTGGACAATACATTTTGTTAAAATATCTCTATTATATCCCATAATATCTTGGATTTATATAGCACCTGTCATCCCAAAAGAACCCAAAGCACTTAAATTGTGGCTTTAAGCCAGAGTCTGCGGTTGGAAGCGGTTCACTGGTCCTAGCTCCCAGAGACATGGCACAAAGAGGTGACATGCTAAAAAAGCAAAATCTACATCCTTGTGCAGAATGTGCTTCTCCACTCCATGCAGGCCATTTCACTATCTAGTGCACCTCACTGGCAGGCAGGGCATATGGGTTCCATCCTCAGTTCTGCCACAGATTTCCTTTGTGAACTTGGCCATGTCACTTAATCTCCCCCTGCCTCAGTTTTCCCATGTACAAAATAGGAACGTGAGACTATGTCAAACCCCCCTTAGCAATGAGAGAAAGCAAAAGCTGAGGGAAAGCATAACGGGAGCTACACTATTTACTAGCTGGCAGAGAGGAAACATGCAATGCTCCAAAATAGTCATTTTAGGAATGCAACTGTTTGTTTCTTCAGATTAATGGAGTTGGAAGAGCGCATGATAGGCAAGGCCATTATAAAAGATAGAACTCAACCATATGATTCTCTCATCCTATAACATCTGTTGCATTCCAGTTGCTTATAAGAAAGAAAACAAAGGACAGCACTTCAGCTAATGAAATGAAAGGTGCTAATTTCCCCACTCTCTGAGGTTGAGGTATCCTGTGATTGTTTTAGATGTGAGGGGTATTTAATCCATTGTTTTGTACTCGGTTATTCAGTAGCAATCCTGGTGCCCTTTTTTGCACCACCTATTGTCTTTGCCCAAAGTACAACCTCCTATCCTCACAGGGATACATTCTTAATCCTCCTCTCAGTGATAGTGAAGGGAGGCTATATTCATTAGTGTCCCTACAGCACTTTGAGAGCCTCCGAGGGAAGGTGCTACAGAAGTATGAAGCGTTATTTCCATTGGGGTTAGTCTCAACCTGGGGTCATCTGCAGTTGATGGAGAACCCTGCAGCCCTCAGATGGAGGAACAAACTAGCTCTTGCAAACACTTGTCAACCTGCTGCACGTTAATTTCGGGAACAACAAAAATTGGTTCATCTTCTGCATCTCTTTCATCGTGACTGAGTGCAATAGGTCTAGATGATGACGTGTATTCCAGGTCAACATGCGAGAGGTTTTCTCTTTATGCCACAGGGTATTGTGTTTGGCATTGCAGTGGTTATCTATTCAAAGAGATCCTCTTCTTCCTACTGATCATTCTGGAGATCATTTGCACAGCTTATGCAAAGTGCATTGTGCAGGAGGCTGAGGCTAAGAGGTTTGTGCCTTTGCAAACTATTCTTAGGTTCCTTAAAGAGATGTATTCTTCATTCTCCACAGCCATTTATTGTCTTGTTAGCAGCTTCACTTGAGACAGATTGATAAATGGGCTCTTATATTGCATGAAACCATAGAGTCACTGTTCCAGCTAGAACTGTAATATATATCTGAAAGTGCTGAGATAGCGTCACATATCACAAAATGGTTCTGTCTTCCCTAGAAGTGTTAAAGCTATTAGGTTAAAGTATCTTGGGCCTCATTCTCATTTCAACTAGGGCCACTTTACACTCTCTGGCAGTGTAAGTGGGCCTTAAAGTGTAAATAGGGTTCAGGTAAATTATACCTGTACTCCCATTTTAAGGCCCCTTACACTCCCAGAGCAATGTGTGGGGCCTTAGTGGAAAGAAGAATCCGGCCTTTTATTTTATATAAAATATTTAGTTCCAAATTGCCAAATACTGGAGCCTAGTCAGAAGCCACAGTAGCAGACCCCAGAGAAATCCCTTCATGGGGATCTTGTTCCTCACATAGTGTGAAACTCACCCCTGTGCAGAGGGCCAGGACAAGACATACATCACTAGAGCTCCACTTAACCCCTATTTGGAGTATAAAGTGGGTATAAGATACAGGGCCAGATACAAAGGAAGTGTGAGCTGGACCCACGGGGTTTACACAGGCCCACTCTGAGCTGTGAAGATAACTAATCCCTTCCACAACAAGGCCAAAACTCTGATGGTTCCATAATATGTTGTTCTTCATAGCAAGGCAGTTTTCCAGATATCTGCTCACAATACCTACCTTCCTTGGCACTCTCTTACCTCTCCCCACTGAGGATTACTGGCTTGACCCATCAGGACATGAGCAGGAAGATGCCTGAGAGGAGCTGTCCCCTGGGAGTCAAGATCTTTTGGGTATTCAGGACTCTGATGAAGGCCAGCTGGAAAGCCAGCACTAGCCCTGCCCTTCATCAGCTGAGCCTGAGTCCCAGCCAGAAACCCAGGCTGGGACTGAAAAGTCTGATCCCCTGGAGGAAACTTTGTTCTCTCAGTACCTTTGTTTACAATATATTACATATAATTGTTGGTGGATGTGAGTTAGGAGGCCTGCCTCCTTCCCCCCACCCATCCTTTTGCTGTTTCAAAATGGCGCCCACAGCATGGTGCAGTCACAGACTATAACCTGCCCCCTTTCTGCCCCCCAACCCCAAAGGGGATTTGAATAACAAAAGCATTAATTTGCACAAAATGTAACAGTTTATTAAGGTAGAGCTTACAGGAAACAGCATGTGGTTTGTTTTCATTGTTTACAAGAGGCATTAGTATACATTGCATGCCAAGTCAAGACAACCAATACTGCTCCCCGCTGAGGTACAAATGCCCAGAAACATGCATGTTAGCTGACAATCTCATTCCAGGACCCCACCTGTTTTCCTCTGTACTTTCTCCATGTCTGAAAGGGAGTTACAGCAGAACTTCAGACTGAGAAATAGCTGGATTTTGTTTGTACATTACAGGAAATAGCAGCATGCTCATGTCCCTTGGAGTAACCTGCAATCCCCGTCCACTCATGCAGTGCTTCTGCAGGGGCCATCCCGGTGAATAGCTGCACAGCATATCTCGATGGTCCCCCCCTTTGCCTTTTTGAATAAGGCCACTCTCCGCCTCCTAGTGACCCACCTTGGCATAACGCCATAGAGAGTGAGGATACAGAGGGGATTACTGTCCAGACCCCCCGGCACCCCTCAAAATCCCCCACCCCAATCCGATTGTAGCACCTTGAGCACACAAACAAAAATGCACAAAGAAATCTGGAACATAGCTCCATCCTCTCCACTCCCAGTAGACTGAAATGTACCCAGCACCCTCCATACTCACAGACCACTTACCACCTCTGAGCTTCCCACCAAACTGGGAAGAGTCTCAGAGAGGCAAAGTCCCATATACATACTATAAAAAGCTATGATGACGTGTCTGGAATATGAATAAGTGCCTGTTTTCTCCCATACTTTCAGCCAGAGCACCTGCAAAAGCCAGTCTGTCTGGTGGAGCAGTGGAAGCTGTACATGAGGACAGAGGAAGAAAGAAACACAGCTCTCCCAGAAGATTGTGGCAGTGGACAGGATCACACATGGAGATGATGGCCACTTCTTTCCATTCTTAACTAAAGGCTCGGTAACTTATATTCTTTTTCTTTTCAGCTAAACTATGCTTACTGTCAAATAAGACTAATTATTTTCAGCCATCTCAGAAGGCAAAATCATTCCTGATAATATGAAATACAATTAAGTCTTCTTGAACGCAAGCCCACTTTTCCAGAGCAAATTGCTCACACAGTCAGGATTTGTGTAGCATAGGCATGTTATGTAACATTTTTAAGTATTGCATACCACTGGGACTTGCACACATCAGTGCTGTGTACATCACCATAATATTTTCCAGTACACTAACTTCCAATGAAGAGAAATAATTCAGCATCTTTACTTTGCATGGCAAAATGAAAGATCAATCATGTGATAGTGGTATAATGACTTTGGTTGGCTGGTGGCATGATGAAAAAGTAGTGAACTGACTCTAGAATGGACAGAGTTGGTTATGAAAATGACTTCGGAATGGGCTGAATGACATAATTTACAGCTCTGTAGCTTAGTTCTATAAATGCTCCTCATACATTTATTTTACATACTTCTACTCCTATCAGTCAATAGGTGCTCTGTGAAAATGCGCTACACATAATAAGACCAACAAGGGCTAATTTGCAATGCCCGAGTGGCGTCTGCACAGCTAAACACTCTAAATAAATCTGCACTTTTGGGAATAAACAAAATAAATGGGATTGGTGTCACTTTCAGATTGGTAAAGAAAAAAAATCTCTATGCCTCAATTTCCCAATCCATAAAATTCAGGCAATAATATTTATTGACTATTTATCTTTGTCTGGGCTTTTATACCATAGCCATTCACATGGTATTGTAGCTGAGTGCCTCTGAAAATAAATTTGTGATCCTTAGAATAAATATTCAGTCTAAGTGTAATATATTATTATAGTAACAAAATTTATTAAAGTTGGCATTTGTTGCCACATAACGGTATCTGAATGTACTAGTTTTCCCTGTTTTTAGAATAGGAGATATCTGTGGGGAAAGTGTGGGGATAGTTAGCAAACATTGTCTTGCTAATGCCTTCTCCTGGAAATGCATGTGTTTTGGTAAGGCATAAGATATTTTCATAAACAAGGCAGGAGAGGTAAATGTTTCTAATTTGTTTTTTGTTTGCGATATACAGTGACGAATTGTGTGACCAGTTTCTGTTTTCTGGAAATTTTTATTAGGAGCTAACAAAAAGTACATAATAGCTAAATGGCTACATGAAAGAGACACAATTAAACAAGAATTCATAAAACACAGGGAATATAAATACAATTGTATAAGGGCCAGATCCAAAGACCAATGGGAGTTTTACCATTAATTACTATGGGATTTAGATCAGATCCTAAGTGTATGTCTTTGAGATACAATGAGTGAGATCTGACAATAATACATTATCACCTTCAAGGGAAATCATGATAACTTTTCAGTGTCGGGCATCTGAGTGATAGGGTGACTAGATAGCAAGTGTGAAAACTTGGGATGGGGGTGGGGGGTAATAGGCGCCTATATAAGAAAAAGCCCCGAATATAGGGACTCTCCCTATAAAATCAGGACATCTGGTCACCCTGCTGTGTGATGGCAAATTGGAAAAATACACAACACATAAGCAATTGGAATAATATAAGTACACAGTATGACTGAATATATTACGACACATTTTACACTCGTCAGGAAAAATGGGGTGATAGTACTGAGAAATACACAGTATGTTAACATGTATTTAAGGTCTGTAGTCTGAGACAGGGCAGAGTAAATGTTGTATACTTATCCTTAACTTCCACAGTTTCTTATTTGACTACTTAAACCTGCTGCTTTAATTGGAATAGACTTAAAGGTGACATAAAATGTTTTATAATTTAATGATATGTAATACCTTGAGATCAATTTCTATAATCAGGTCCAATATCTCATTATTTATTTGTATTGCATTAGCACCTCGGAGCCCCAGTCATGGACCAGGACCCCACTGTGCTAGGCACTGTACAAACAGAGAACAAAAAAATGGTCCCTGCTCCCAAAAGCTTACAATCTAAGTCAGGGGTGGGCAAACTACAGCCCGCAGGCCAGATCTGGCCCCTCAGGGCTTTGGATCCGGCCCATGGGATTGCCACTCCCATGAGGCTGCGGGCCCCGCACCGCTCCAGGAAGTGGCCGGCACCACATCCCTGCGGCCCCTAGGGAGGAGGGACAGATGGCTCCGAGTGCTGCTCTTGCCTGTGGGTACCTCCCCTGAAGCTCCCATTGGCCTGGAAGCTCCCATTGGCTGGAGCCCCCAGCCTGCACCCCGCCTGCACCCAATCCCCTGGCCTGAGCCCCCTGCTGTACCCCGCATGCACCCCAACCCCCCTGCCACACCCCTCATACCACCTGCACCCCAACCCTCTTCCAAGGCCCCTCATACACCCCGCACCTCTCCTGCCCCCCAACCCCTTGCCCTGAGCCCCTTCCTGCACACCGCACTCCTCCCTGCACCCCTGCCTTGAGCCCCCTCCCACACTCCACACCCCCTCCTGCACCCCAACCACCTGCCCCAGCCCTACAGTCATGGCTCTGCATGCAATTTCCCCACCCAGATGTGGCCCTCGGGCCAAAAAGTGTGCCCACCCCTGATTTAGTAAAGAAGTGAAAACATTCAAATCAGTGGGACAAAAATCTTTCTTGGTGTCATATTTCTGACTAATTTTGTCACATCTTGGAATATTTTGCATCCTTGCCTCAATTAATTTCTCCATCTTTAAACTGACTTTCAATTTTCTGTTGATAATATGTAGTATATTTTCTGCATGATACATGAAGAATTAACCGTGAGACTCCTATTAGCATTGCCCCCAAAATATTTAATTAGATTAAAAGTCAAGTCAGATAAATGACCCATTTCTAACAACTTGGTCGAGCTGTTGCTTTTCCTTTCCTCATTGGTTGGTGCATTAATAGAAATGTTACCAGGCATCACACAAAAATTACAAGACGAAGATGCTAAATATAAGTAAAAAGTATAGAGCAACATGCAAATAAGGGTGTATTGGGCGTCAATGTGTGCGTATTGATCCAATTAACATGTTCTAAAGAATGTCAATGTATTTCCAACCACTAAGATCAGGAAACACATTTAAGAAACAGAAATTAAAGCGAGGTGAAACTTTTGGATTTCACTTTGCAAAACTTTTGTGACAACATTCTTGCAAAATCCATCAAACAAAAATAGATACAGTTTCACTGATTTTCAAAATCATGCTGCCATTTCCCCCCAAATTCAAAAGTATCATTTAAATAACATTTTTCATCTCAAGATCTCAAAGTATTCTACTCAGCCTGGATCCGTCAGGTTGCTGAGCATTTCTGTGAGGTACGTGGGACTCGCCAGATTAGATCAGACCAGAGGTCTTTCTTGTCCAGTATCTTGTCTTTGACAGGTTTCAGTGTAGCAGCTGTGTTAGTCTGTATCCGCAAAAAGAAAAGGAGTACTTGTGGCACGTTAGTGACTAGATGTGCAGGTGAACGAGCCTCTGATACTGTGGCTGATGTGATTAGGCCTAATTAGGCTCATTCCCCTGCACATCCACCAATGTGATATATGCCATCATGTGCCAGCAATGCCCCTCTGCCACGTACATTGGCCAAACCAGACAGTCTCTACGTAAAAGAATAAATGGACACAAATCAGATGTCAAGAATTATAACTTCAAAAACCAGTCGGAGAACACTTCAATCTCTTTGGTCACTTGATTACAGACCTAAAAGTGGCAATATTATAACAAAAAAACTTCAAAACCAGACTCCAACAAGAGACTGCTGAATTGGAATTAATTTGCAAACTGGACACCATTAAATTAAGCTTGAATAAAGACTGAGTGGATGTGTCATTTCACAAAGTAGCACTATTTCCCCATGTTTATTTTTCCCCCCTACAGTTTCTCACACATGATTGTCAACTGCTGGAAATGGCCTACCTTGATTATCACTACAAAAGGATTTTTTTTCTCTCCTGCTGGTAATAGCTCACCTTCCCTGATCACTCTTACAGTGTGTATGGTAACACCCATTGTTTCATGTTCTCTATGTATATAAAATCCCCCTATTGTATTTTCCACTGCATGCATCCAATGAAGTGAGCTGTAGCTCACGAAAGGTTATACTCAAATAAATTGGTTAGTCTCTAAGGTGCCACGAGTACTCCTTTTCTTTTTGCGGATACAGACTAACACAGCTGCTACTCTGAAACATCTCATGAACTGTAATCATTAGACTTTATCTTATAATGATCTTCCAGGTGCTTTATTATGCTATTTTAAAATGTCCATTTCAACCAATTGATCAGGTACACATGTAAGGTTTGCTGGTTTGTAATTCCCCAGATCACCCCTGGGTCAATGTGAGTTGAGGGATTTCAGCACTTTGCAGCACTCAAGCCTTAAAGAAGGATACGTTTTACTACCACCATTTTACACATAGGCCACGTGAGGCAGAAAGAGGTGAAGTACTTGCCCACAGCAAGTCTGTGGCAAATCCAAAAACAGTCTTCAGGGGTAAAATCTTGGCACCACTGAAATCAATGACTCCTCCTGATGCAGAGGCCAGTTCTCTGTTCGTAACACCTCCACAAAGGCACAGTCCACAATACAACAAGGCCCTTTAATAGGGTATAGAATGAGAACCCACCCATTTGTTGGTGTGGAGGGGGCGTTAAGGCCCATGGCTCCATTTTGTTGTCTGATCTATTGATTATGCATTGATTATGTTGATCACTTAAGAATTCCCAATTAACACTCTGAAGTTTGGTAGGTTCTCTTCCCAAGATCAGACCCAATATTATTAGAATTATTGTTCAGCTGGGAAACCCGACGTGCATGGTTGCAACACTCTCCGTTAGGAAAAGCCTTCTGAATTTGCAATAGTTTTATTAATACAAATAGTGAAGTAGATAGAGATAATATAATGTGCAACTGAGCATCCATATACTCACCATCCCTTGCAAAAGGACCTGAAGTGTTAGTCATCCTCCTCCTCCTCCTCATCAGACTCACCATCGCCATCAGAGATCATCATCCTGCCTTCTCCCAGGAGTCACAATCTCCCACAGCACAGTGGCTGGGATACAACTTTTATAATGTGTTACACTGATACCACTAGACCTAATGCATATTCAGTAGGGGTTTCTTCCCCTTTTCCTTGTTTTTATTTCCTACCCCTACTAATGTTAGGGTGCCCTTTCCCCAGAGGTTATTAGTCCATTACCTCAAGCTTATTAGCATATATATCAATTAGTTATCATGGCACTCTTGTGGTCAGACTTCTACTAATGTTCCTAACTTAAATTATCCCACGCTGGTACAAGCTAGCATTTTGTGGTCACCTGTCAGCAGTTTAGTCAGTATACTATTCCATCTTGTGATATATTTTATCATCTAGGGTCACTCCTGGTTAGCTACTTATGCTAAGGCTTTTAGGGCCTTATGCCTTGTTTAGCTAAGATCATTGTTTTACAGACCCGAGGCCTGCAGGATTTTGCATTACTGCTTCAACCCATATCTATACATTACCTATAGGCTATAATTTCACCCTACCCCACTCCACCAGGGAGTTTAGCATTGCTGTCTGCGCTAGACTGCACACACAGGTCTTTGCATGCCAGGAGCACAAGAACTGGAATTATGCTTGGTCACTGTTCAAGGAGGGAAGCAGGATCCTTGTGATCTCAAGCTCTGTCTGCTCATTTAGAGCAATTTACAATCTACCCCATATCGCTCTGTTTAATTGATGTAGAACAGTGGTTCCCAAAGTGGGGTCCCTGGACCCCTTGGAGTTCGCCAGGACTATGTGGGGGCGCATCCCTTGACCAGGGCTGGAATATGCCAGAACAGCATTCCAGCACTTTTGCTGCCTGGAGGACACCATTTTGGTCTCAAAATGGCATTCTCTGCACAGTGTAACCGTCATGCCAGTAGTAGTGTTCCCTTACTGGCAGGGGCATTCTGGTAGTACCAGAAATGAAAGGGGTCTGGGACATTTAGTCCTATGCCAAAGTGGTCTGTGGCTGAAAAATGTTTGGGAACCACTGATATAGAAAGTGGGTGCAGTCTGGAAGCAACATTTCACCTACTGCCCTTGACTCTTGGACGTTACAATGGCTAAAGAGTTGCACATCCCATAAACAAAACACCCCTTTTGCTGGAAAATCCTGATAAGTAAAGATCACGAACTGCTTCCTCGCTGGAGTGAGAAATTGGTGAAGTTTGATCTGGTACGATTTCGCAATTTGTCAGGCAAGAAGAGCTAATGCAAGCTGAAGACGGACAGTGTAGAACACAAGAGAGAAAAATGGATAAAAGAAACCAGGGAGACAAAAGAATGGATAAAGGAAACCAATGAGACCTGGCTTTAAAAATACAAAAGCAGAGAGAGACAGAACTAGTGCCCAGTTATGCTATAATTCTGTCACATACATTGCTGATTGGTTTTCCCCCTCTTTCTATTTTATTAATTTTATCTATTAAGAGGCACTTGTCATGAAGCAACAAAGTGCCATATAGTAAAATAAATGATGGGATAGTTAAAAATCAGAGGGTGAGATTCTGTGTGCCATAGTTTCCCATCACTAAGATGGGGATAATAGTATTTCTCTACCTCCTAAGCATGTTCTGATTAAAAATTGTGATTTTGCACTCAGATACTATTGGGGGCCATATCAGGACCTATGATAGATAGACTTTTTAAATCTAAAGGCCAGATTTTTAAAG
Source organism: Lepidochelys olivacea (assembly GCF_965140295.1). Classification (NCBI taxonomy): domain Eukaryota; kingdom Metazoa; phylum Chordata; order Testudines; family Cheloniidae; genus Lepidochelys; species Lepidochelys olivacea. The sequence continues at coordinate 17,576,775 of NC_140412.1, forward strand.
ATATTTAGACACCTTAAGATGCAGATAGGCACTTTTGAAAATCCCACTAGGCATCTATCTGGATCTTAAGGTGCCTAAATAGCTTTAACAATCAGTCCCGAACTGACTAGGGAGCCCAACTCCCATTGAAAGCCAGATGCTCCTAAGTCACTTAGGTTCTTTGGAAAATCCCATCCTGAAAGAAGAATCAACCCGTCCGAAATGTTATGAAGCAACATTCAGACAAATTTGGCTAAAGGGAAAGCCTACTTAGCTTTCACACAAGCAACCTCGCTCAAACAGAGCTTCATGCTCAGCTGCTAAGAGGCATGTGGGAAAAACAAGTGGTAGGAGACACAGAAAACAAGAGGCCACACAAAGAGGCCACCTGAATAAACAGGATTTGCAGTGTGGCAGCGAGGGACTTTGGTTACCTTCCTCGCACAAGGAGCTTTGCAATCAAGGAGCCTGGATTGAGAAAGAAGGCTGGCACTAAGATTAGGCCACATAAGGGACTATTAATGGTATTTAATCTTCAGAGATGGCTCTGCCTAGTCAGCCACCACTCCTAACTCCATACCAATGGAGCTCCAGCCCAGCTTCCTCTCCCATACCATTCAAGAAGCAGCAGCAATGGCCATGCCAACGTGACTCTGAGCTGCACCACACAGCCAGGACAAGTTGGAGGGGGCAATCCATCTACAGTGGTAGAGAATCCAAGGAGACTGAAGTACCCTTTAATACCTCCAGGCCAATCCCTCGGCCCACACCGCTTCTCACAGCCCCCATTGACCTGGAACGGGGGACCGTGGCCAGTGGGAACTGCAGTCAGCCAAACCTGCAGATGCTGCAGGTAAACAAAGTGGCCTGGCTCACCAGCAGATGTCCCTGACGGGCCGCGTGCCAAAGGTTGCCGATCCCTGGTGTAGTATCTGAGCTGCATAACCAAAGAAGTAACATTGTCCTCACTAGAAGGGGCTCTTTTATTAATATTTCAAATCAGGGTTCTATGGTTATTTATCTATCATTACAGCGACCACCCTTTGCTGAAGCATCGTATAAACTGAAATTATGCTATATTTGTAGTGGTGTTGTTGGTGCCCTGATATAAAAGAGAGACAAGGTAGGGCAGGTAATATCATCTACTGGACCAACTTCGGCTGGAGAAAGAGGTAAGCTTTTGAGCTTCACAGAACTCTTCTTTAGGTCCGGAGAACATAGTGTGTCTGAGCTAAATAGAATTTGGGACAGACTGGTAAACATAAGAGATTAACACATGCTGTAAGAGATCTTTTAAAAAGAAGTCGGCAATTAAAGGTTAGGATTAGGATTAAGGGGGTTCAGGAAATATTTCTCTTCCAGGTGTGGTCCTCATCAAGTATGTGTTGTAGTTGTCTGATGATACTCCATATGGAATCCAGTGTGGGGTGATAGGTGACAAGTAGAAATGTGAGGTCAGTGGTTTTTTTTTTCTGTATTGAAGCAAGTTCTCCTGTGGTATTTGGGTGACCCATTCCATGATGCGATCTACTTGTCTGGTGGAGGATCCTTGTTTAGTGAAGGCAGTTTTAAGTAGGTTTAGGTGTGTAGCCTGGACTTTCCCAACACCTTCAAAAGTGCAGTTTGGGAACTTAAAATCATAACTCTGCTAGACACTAATAAACCTGGATTAAAACAGGAGACACTGGTGATATGGCTCTTTACAACAATTTATAACACAACCTACTGCCTGCTGATCCTAAATTGCCCACTTCATTTTCAGTGGTTGCTTACAGCATGTGTGAACCCCTTATGCTTAACAATCTGTCCCAACTTGTATTTAGCTCAGACCCTCTGGTTACATTCCCCAGACCTGAAGAAGAGCTTTGTGAAGCTCAGAAGCTTGTCACTTCCACCAATAAAAGATATTACCTCACTTATCTTGTCTCTCTGATATTATGTTGTTACATGAAACTCCACAGAAATTACAAAGCAAAGGAAAAGTTACTACCATTAAGCTGTGTTAGACATAGACTGAACACTTTGATTTTTCTTTGGGGTGGTGGTGGTGATGGGGGGGAATACCATGGAGTTTATTATAGTTCTCCAGTGAGTCATTTTGCAAACAAGTAACTGTGAGTTAGACGTATCTTTGATATGACAGAGTTACTTGTGTAGCTATATATGGTTCTTCATTCTGATTAATCTGAAGGTCAGATGTTACTTCTCTTTTATGTAACGTTATCATTTTCCTTTCTATGATTCTGCCATGCAGATACGATGTTTTGTGACCTAGAATGTATTCCCAACACATTACATTTGCAACAAATCAATTCCATTTTGCTGTTTGGCTGTCACACTATGTAAAGTTTTCTGTTTACATAAATTGGAGCAGTGGGAATTCTGCGGAAGTGATACGTTTCTGCAAATTTGCTGTTTCTGCAAAATAAAAGATGAAATTATTTAATCACTAATAAATGACTGCATTAAAAAGAAATTAAAGCACATCCCTGAACAAGGGGAAGTGTGTAAATTGCACTACCCCAGGAGTATCCTATGAAATTGAAGATCATTACAAGAATGATTAGAGGTCTGGAAACCATGCTTTAGAGAGACTACAGAAGCTCAATCCATTAGTTTAGTGAAGAGAAAGTGAAAAGGTGACTTGACCATGGTTTTAGGTTTCTACATGAGGAAGAGGTTTTGCGACAGCTCTTTAATCCAGCAGAAGAAAACATAATGAGATCAAATGGTTAGACTTGAAACTAGACAGACTGAGACTAGAAATAAGGCATTCATTTTTTAAAAGTGAGGATAATTAACCATTCACCCAGGGATGGGGTGGATTCTCTATCATTGCTGTCTTTAAGACAAGACATGATATTTTTCTAAAATATATGCTGTCTTCTACAGAGGTTTGATGAAGAAATTACTGGGTGAGGGTCTTTGGCCTGTGTTATGCAGAAGGTCAGACTAGATGACCCATGCTCTCTTTCTGGCCATTCCCTGCCCCCCCAAATCCAGCCAAACTATGAAGGGCAGTAGGACTGTTTTTACTTCCCCTTGTTACCTTGTGTAGACTGAGTCAGAATCTAGCCTTCTCGGATGCTTTGAAATGCTGTGGTCATTACAAATGTTATAAGAATTGGAACCAATATAAGACTCTAGACAGAGTAAATTATCTCACTGTATAAAATCTTGTTCCACTATGTATTGACCACAGATTCAAAGACAAGACAACTCCCTGAACACTAGGAAGATAGAGGTTTGGGTACCATAGTCTGCCAATCTCACTTTGAGCTTTTTTTGGTAGCTGCCCTCTACCACCTGGCATAAGGTGTCTTGGATGTATGCTGGGGCAGAACAGTGCATAGTGGAACTGAGTTCCACTGGCATGAGCAGAAATTAGAGTAGGGCACATATTTCTCTAACTTCCACTTAGGCAGAATGGCTGAGGATCACTGATGCCCTGTGGCCATTACTCTTCATTGTGTGAGTGGCAAATCAGGGCCAGAATCGGGTATGTGTCAGTGTTATATTTGGCTTCCCCCAGGTATTGTGGGTGTGTGCTGTTATTTCTCACAATAGAAAGGCCTTTTAAGAGACACTAGCTGTTCACTGTTAAAAAAAAAAAAAAGAACCTGGGGCCTAATACTACAGCCAAAACCTTAAGTCGATGTGCATTTTGCCAAAGTAAGAATTAAAGACAATGGTGTTACTCTTGAGTACGTATAATTGTGAGCGTAGCTGTTTGCTGAGCCCTGGTGTGATAATTGGGCCCATAAATTTATCATAACTGAGCTCAACTGTGAAAACCACATTAAAAAAAGAAAGTCATAAAATATAAACATATAAGTTGCAATAAAGTATAACAACAAATGTTTAATGGGAAAAGTTGCAAAAGTGAGAGAGACTGAATTAGGCCAAACAAAAGGGCCTACTGCCATAATTCAAGGACTGTGTTGAGGTCATGCTTGGTAAACAAGCCAGTGAGACCAAAAATCAGTGAACCAGAATTAGTTTGTCAGGAAGTAGGCCTAATTGGTGGGCAAAATAATGAGGAGATGGGCTATTCCACTCATCACTCCCTTTTGGGGTCCTTCTAGAAAGTCTTTGGGAAGAAAAAATTTACTACTGGAGGGAGTTTCACTATCATGGCTGCCTACACCATCTCCTGGGACCTCAGACCTTTCTCTGGTCCAGAGAGAGGGATCCAGATGAAACTGCGACCTCTACCAGCGTCAGCTAGATCCCGAACATCACCTGGGATGTGAGAGTTTGTTTCTCCTCCCCCTTTCCAGTTCTTTTCCTTCTCCATCTTATTTCTTCTCTTTCCTATCTTTCTTTTTTCCTTCTGTCTAACAGTCTAGCTTTGTCAGCCAATACTGTATAGTTTGCAACACTGCTGTGAGTCTGCACTAAAAGCAACTAAAAGCAGTGCCCTGAACAGCCTCATGCCGGGACAAGTTTGCTATGCCTCGGAGCGGCTGGTCACATTGTGCCTGTGCTTCTCCAGCAGTGAGGTTACAAGTGAGCATCAACATTAGAGACAGAAGTAACTGTTCTTTTCTCTCTCTCCCTTTGTGTTTGTCTTGTTTTGTCGTCGAGGAAATGAAACTGAACTCTGATAACCGCAACCGTGACAGCTCCAGCCCATCTTAACTACCTTTGTCTTTTCCCCCAAAAGAACACTTATTACCATCTTTAATACCAACTGAGAGACTCAGCAAGGGGGGATTTCCTTCCCCAAAATCCTTCCAATAAAGGGAAAGAACAAGGGATGTTGTTAAAATGAGATTGTTACTTAATACTTTACATTTCAAATGCTTTCACTGTTTTTCCTTATTTCCTCTATCTTTAATAAAAGGTTCAAATGATGTTTAATGGTGCGTTTTCCATGGGACTAAGTAGGCTGAGGTCTCTCTATGCCAAACCTTGTTTAAAACAGTGACTGGGTTTTGTTAATATCTTTGGCTCTTTGGGCCCATTTATTCCATCTAAATACGACAGCCCTCATCAGGGATGACAGCTTTCAGCCACTGAATTGATGGCTAAACTTAATACTTTCTTCCATGACTGACCTTAGAAACAATTTAGCTTATAAACTTTCAACTCACATGCTCTACAGTGATGCACTTTGAATTGGTGAACATGTAACTGATCAGCTGGCAAAATTTCCACTGATGAACTGACGAACGTTGAAATGTTGTACTCTTTATTGCTGCACTTCACCATGTTGGCAATAGCAAAATATGAAATCAGGAATTTTTTTTAATGCCCAGGATTATAATTTAAACCTTGAGGAAAAACTAGTAAATAAAGAAGTTATGACTATCCAGTGTCATTTCTCATTACATTTGAAATATATCAAGAAAATCATATTTGCAGACATCAAGTGGTTATAGGACCAATTTTAATAACCAATTACCACTGAGTCTCCTGTCTCCCCTTTGTGGGGAAGATGACTGAGAAGCTAACCCTGGGTAAGCTATGACTCGGGGGATTTGGGGCTTATGTACATGAGGACATCGACGGAAATTAATCCAAATTAACTGAAGGTATGAATTTGAAGTGGATTAGTTGAACCACATTAAACTCCTGTGTAAACACCCTCATTTAGAATTCAAGTGGCCTTAATTTGATTTAGTTTTAACTCATTTCCAAAGTAAATTTAAACTAAACCAAATTAAGGCCACTTTAATTCTGAACAACAGTACTCACCCAGGGGATTTAATGTGGTTTAACTAACCCATTTAAAATTCACTAATCTAATTCATACTAGATGTTATGGATGTCCCCATGTAGACAAGCCATTCCCAGCTCTACCACATACATCCTTTGGAACCTTCACAGCATCCCTTAATCATTCTATGCCTCAGTTTCCCCATCTATCAAAGGGAATAATACTTCCCTACCTCAGATAGGTGCTATGAGACTAAATTCCTTCATGTTTATAAGATATAACACATAACCATCTGCACAGAGAGGGTGGGGGTGCTACAAAGTTAGTAACATTGGCAAGAACTCTTTTTAAAATTGGCATTTGACTGGAAAGTTATGACCTTTTCTCTCTGATGTGGATCTCGCCAAATATTCTTTGCCTTGGTGATTTATTCAAATTACATTACTGTAATGCACATAATATGCTACACTGAAGAGCATTTGGTAGTCTCTGATAAAGCAGAATGCTAATTACTTCCACAAGTTATCCTGAAGATCATCATCTATCTATTCTGTGAAGTTTATTTTGTCATCAGCTTTACTTCTGAATGAAACTCAAGATGTTAATTGTGATCTATAGAGCTCTACATTAAGTATTCCCCATAGGCGACTGGGATCATTTGGGGCACTTTTGCAAAAGTCCCAGGATTTGAATTCTGGGGGGCAAATTGAGCAAGGATGTGTTTGTTGCCGTAAGTTACAGGTCCGGTTGGGCCAATGGGTGTTAATGATGGGTCACTTGTAAGTAATATGCTAAAGGTGTCAGAGAGGGTGTAGCAGGATAAAGAGTGGAGCGGCAAGCAGCAGAGAGGCAAACAGAAGGAGTTTGCCTGGGGAGAGCCCACTGAGGCTTACATCTTCCTGGCTTCTCTGAGTAGTTACTACCACTCCTGAGGAAGCTTGTAGAAGGAAGGTAATATGGATGGAGAGCGTTCAGCTGATCTGACCTGCACTGGATGTGCCATGTTTGTCTTTCTTCCACAGGACAGAAGTGACTTTGTCTGTACAAAGTGCAAGCTGGTCTCCATATTGGAAGAGAAGGTTCAAGGTCTGGAGAAACAAGTATCAACCCTGTGTTGCATAAGAGAAACTGAAGATTTCCTGGACAGACGTCAGGATATGCTTCTACGGGCACAATGTTCTGAAGATTCAGAGCAGGCTGCACAGCGGGGACGGTGAAGAAATTTGGCAGCATGTGACCTCCAGAAGAAGAAAGGGGAGCGTCCATGTACCAGCAACGGAGATACAGGCTTTCATGTTCTCTCCACAGGTACTAATGCGGAGAGTGGACCAGATGATACATCTGAGGGAAGGGAACAGAAGTAGACTCCGCCGATTGGAAGGCATGAGATGCACTGTCCTAGGGATGGGGGTTCCATGACTACCGCTCCCAAGAGAAGGAGGCGGGTGCTGGTGGTCGGGGACTCTCTCCTCAGGGGGACGAGTCATCTATCTGCCACCCCGACCGGGAAAACCGAGAAGTCTGCTGCTTGCCAGGAGCTAGGATTCACGATGTGATGGAGAGACTGCCGAGACTCATCAAGCCCTTGGATCGCTACCCCTTCCTGCTTTTCCACGTGGGCACCAATGATACTGCCAAGAATGTCCTTGAGTGGATCACTGCAGATTACGTGGCTCTGGGAAGAAGGATAAAGGAGTTTGAGGTGCAAGTGGTGTTCTCATCCATCCTCCCCATGGAAGGAAAAGGCCTGGGTACAGACCATTGAATCGTGGAAGTCAACGAATGGCTACGCAAGTGGTGTCAGAGAGAAGGCTTTGGATTCTTTGACCATGGGATGGTGTTCCAAGAAGGAGGAGTGCTAGGCAGAGATGGGCTCCACCTAACAAAGAGAGGGAAGAGCATCTTCGCAAGCAGGCTGGCTAACCTAGTGAGGAGGGCTTTAAACTAGGTTCACTGGGGGAAGGAGACCAAAGCCCTGAGGTAAGTGGGGATGTGGGATACAGGGAGGAAGCACGAGCAGGAGAACGCGAGAGGGGAGGGCTCCTGCCTCATACTAAGAAAGCAGGACAAACAGCAAGTTATCAAGTGCCTATACACAAATGAAAGAAGCCTGGGAAACAAGCAGGGAGAACTGGAAGTCCTGGCACAGTCAAGGAATTATGATGTGATTGGAATAACAGAGACTTGGTGGGATAACTCACAAGACTGGAGTACTGTCATGGATGGATATAAACTGTTCAGGAAGGACAGGCAGGATGAAAAGGTGGGGGAGTTGCATTGTATGCAAGAGAGCGGTATGACTGCTCAGAGCTCTGGTATGAAACTGCAGAAAAACCTGAGAGAGTCTCTGGATTAAGTTTAGAAGTGTGAGCAACAAGGGTGATGTCATGGTGAGAGTCTGCTATAGACCACCAGACCACGGGGATGAGGGGGACAAGGCTTTCTTCTGGCAACTAACGGAAGACACTAGATCGCAGGCCCTGGTTCTCATGAGAGACTTCAATCACCTCATATCTGCTGGGAGAGCAATACAGCGATGCACAGACAATCCAGGAAGTTTTTGGAAACTGTAGGGGACAATTTCCTGGTGCAAGTGCTGGAGGAACCAACTAGGGGAAGAGCTCTTCTTGACCTGCTGCTCACAAACTGAGAAGAATTAGTAGGGGAAGCAAAAGTGGATGGGAACCTGGGAGGCAGTGACCATGAGATGGTCGAGTTCAGGATCCTGACACAAGGAAGAAAGGAGAGCAGCAGAATACGGACTCTGGACTTCAGAAAAGCAGACTTTGACTCCCTCAGTGAACTGATGGGCAGGATCCTCTGGGAGAATAACATGAGGGAGAAAGGAGTCCAGGAGAGCTGGGGTTACAGGGACAAACCATCCCGATGTGTAGAAAGAATAGTAAATATGGCAGGCAACTTGGCTTAACAATGAAATCCTTGCTGATCTTAAACACAAAAAAGAAGCTTACAAGAAGTGTAAGATTGGACAAATGACCAGGGAAGAGTATAAAAATATTGCTCGGGCATGCAGGAGTGAAATCAGGCAGGCCAAATCACACCTGGAGTTGCAGCTAGTAAGAGATGTTAAGAGTAACAAGAAGGGTTTCTTCAGGTATGTTAGCAACAAGAAGAAAGTCAAGGAAAGTGTGGGCCCCTTACTGAATGAGGGAGGCAACCTAGTGACAGAGGATGTGGAAAAAGCTAATGTACTCAATGCTTTTTTGCCTCTGTCTTCACAAACAAGGTCAGCTCCCAGACTGCCACACTAGGGAGCACAGCATGGGGAGGAGGTGACCAGCCCTCTGTGGAGAAAGAAGTGGTTCGGGACTATTTAGAAAAGCTGGACGAGCACAAGTCCATGGGGCCGGATGCGCTGCATCCGAGAGTGCTAAAGGAATTGGCGGCTGTGATTGCAGAGCCATTGGCCATTATCTTTGAAAACTCGTGGCGAACGGGGGAAGTCCCGGATGACTGGAAAAAGGCTAATGTAGTGCCCATCTTTAAAAAAGGGAAGAAGGAGAATCCTGGCAACTACAGGCCAGTCAGCCTCACCTCAGTCCCTGGAAAAATCATGGAGCAGGTCCTCAAGGAATCAATTCTGAAGCACTTAGAGGAGAGGAAAGTGATCAGGAACAGTCAGCATGGATTCCCCAAGGGCAAGTCATGCCTAACTAATCTAATTGCTTTCTATAACGAGATAACTGGCTCTGTGGATGAGAGAAAAGTAGTGGACATGTTGTTCCTTGACTTTAGCAAAGCTTTTGACACAGTATCCCACAGTATTTTTGCGAGCAAGTTAAAGAAGTATGGTCTGGATGAATGGACTGTAAGGTGGATAGAAAGCTGGCTAGATTGTCAGGCTCAACAGGTAGTGATCAATGGCTCCATGTCTAGTTGGCAGCCGGTATCAAGTGGAGTGCCCCAAGGGTCGGTCCTGAGCTGGTTTTGTTCAACATTTGTATTAATGATCTGGAGGATGGTGTGGATTGCACCCTCAACAAGTTTGCAGATGACACTAAACTGGGAGGAGAGGTAGATATGCTGAAGGACAGGGATAGGATACAGAGGGACCTAGACAAATTAGAGGATTGGGCCGAAAGAAATCTGATGAGGTTCAACAAGGACAAGTGCAGAGTCCTGCACTTAGGAAGGAAGAATCCAATGCACCGCTACAGACTAGGGACCAAATGGCTAGGCAGCAGTTCTGCAGAAAAAGACCTAGGGGTTACAGTGGACGAGAAGTTGGATATGAGTCAACAGTGTGCCTTTGTTGCCAAGAAGGCCAATGGCATTTTGGGATGTATAAGTAGGGGCACTGCCAGCAGATCGAGGGACGTGATCGTTCCCCTCTATTCAACATTGGTTAGGCCTCATCTGGAGTACTGTGTCCAGTTTTGGGCCCCACACTATAAGAATGATGTGGAAAAATTGGAAAATGTCCAGCGGAGGGCAACAAAAATGATTAGGGGACTGGAACACATGAGTTATGAGGAGAGGCTGGGGGAACTGGGATTGTTTAGTCTGCAGAAGAGAAGAATGAGGGGGGATTTGATAGCTGCTTTCAACTACCTGAAAGGGGGTTCCAAAGAGGATGGATCTAGACTGTTCTCAGTGGTAGCAGATGACAGAATGAGGAGTAATGGTCTCAAGTTGCAGTGGGGAAGGTTTAGATTAGATATTAGGAAAAACTTTTTCACTAAGAGGGTAGTGAAGCACTGGAATGCGTTACCTAGGGAGGTGGTGGAATCTCCTTCCTTAGAATTTTTTACGGTCAGGCTTGACAAAGCCCTGGCTGGGATGATTTAGTTGGGGTTTGGTCCCGCTTTGAGCAGGGGGTTGGACTAGATGTCCCTCCTGATGTCCCTTCCATCCCTGATATTCTATGATTCTATGAAAATATCTAAGAGGAAGATATAAGCTCAAATAGGGGTGAGGGCCCTGCATCACAACCTCCCTAGAGCAAAATCCAGGCTAATTTTTCAGTGAAGGTTAGTCTCTTTTGAATCACACTAAAAATTTCCACTTAACTCTTTGGTACCATATCATGCAATAGATAAAAATCGCTGTGTTGGAAAAATGTTTTAGGCCAGCAATCCACTCATCTATCCCACTCAGGATTTTGTTCCACAAAACAAAATGTGTTTTCTTGTGTTTTATTCAGTCTAGTTTTAAGAATATATTTTTTTTAAATGAAAAATAACCCACAACAGTTTATCGTTATTCTTGTAGCTTAGGGGCCAAGGTCATTCCTCTGAGATGTGCATCTGAGTCCAAGTGACACCAGTGCAGGCTGCATATACACATCTGAAGGCAGAATTTGGCTCTTAGAAATGAGTAATTGTCTTTATCTTATTCACATTGATCAGAGCTCAGCAAAAACAAAAAATCTTTATGAGCTCCTCTCACCTGATTTCTGCACCAGGCAGCTCTCTGAAGTGAAACTCCCATGCAAAAGAGATTGTTTAGATATCACAGTTCACAGCTATCTTCCTTCTCCCACCCGCCCTCCCAGAATCCAATCTGTGTTTTAAGCTTAGGGAGTTCCAGTAGACTCTCTATACAATGTGTTATGCCAAACATCTTTGGAAAGCAATGATTTAAATTGGAAGACTAAGGCTGGGCCTTCTGGAAATCGTATTTTTAAAGTGTAGCTATTATGTTAGCCTATTAAATTTACTAGGTAATGTAAATGGCAGCTTGCTGATAGATTTATACATGGACCTGAGGCTGTGTTTGGATCGGTGCTGGATTTTCACCCAGAATGCCTGTTGCGTTTGCTGAACCCAATTTTGGAGAGATACCCAGGTAATAATATGTTAGTTCAGTCTTACCGCTAAGATCTCCCTCTAAACTCACTATAGATTGTCATTTAATAATAGCACAGTTTGAATGCATAAATTATGTATTCATTTTTGAAGTACAAAGGACACATTCTCATCTGATTTCCTTGAAAGAGTTCCAGCATTTTTCTTATCTCATAAATATTTACAGTAGGTGCACTCAGTCTTCAGAAAACAATGCCAGACACTAATAGAAAAATTTTACACAGTGTATTCAGATGAAAGAAGAATTGAGTTTTTTTAAGTGTAGTGGAATAACTGTTAATGTTTTATTCATAATTTCTGAGAACTGCTTATTTAATTCTCCTTCCACAATACACAGATAATTATAAATTACAGAATTAAGATCTGTTGCTGCAAGGAGCTGAGCAGGGCTTTGAGCTCCTATTGACATTGGTGGGAACAACTTTTAGAGAAGTTAAAGAGCTCTTTGTTACCCTCAGGTATACAGATACACTACAAATTGAACTCACTGCAGTCAAATTAGACCCCAAACATTAAATGTATTTTTGATCCGTTTAAATGCGTAAAATTTAAAGATTTGCACGCACCATTAAATGCATGCAGATCTCAAACTCTGGCCCTTAATCGCTACAAAGTGCAGAGGTAATACAGAATGGTAGCAACTGTATGACTGTGGGTGTAAATCACCAATTTGGAATGTCTGTGTGGGTATCGTAAATAATTTCTCTCCCTATAAAGCTCGACTATTTAAAGAAAGGGTAAAACGAGAAGACGGAGCACAGGAAAAGAGAAAAGCAGAGAGAGGATGATGGAAAGGAAGATCCCAACTTTTAAAGACTCAAGACCAAGTTCAGCCCTAGATTAAACAGGGGCAATGTTAGCATTGTGCATGTTGGAATTCTCCCTCAGCAACTGCCTAGGAATGGCCACCAGCAGAGTTAGAGTTCTATGACGTGCAGAGGATCTACACAAAGGTTAAAATAGCTGTTGCCTTTATTAAGTGGATTGCCCATGGCCTGCTCTCTCCCTAAGGACAAATCCACGGAGGCTCATCTGTGATGCATATGAACAGAGTAGGTCATTGGAATGGAGGCTGCGGAGTCCCCCTTCTGCACAGGCCAGTTGTCTGTTCATGGATTTGAAGGGCATGGATTAGGACTGAGCAAGGACCTCCGATCTTGATCCATGGAGTTTACATTTTTATTTTGACCCATCTCCATGTTTCTAGACTGCAGGAGATAATCTCAGAGCAGAAAGTTCACTGGAAGCTGGAGATTATTGCAAAAGAGTAGAGTTAACAAGTTAAATTTGAATTCACGCTACCAGGCAAAGAGGCATAAACTTAGCAGTGTACACATATTCCTTAGTGATATGGCACAGGACCCAGTTAGGTTCGTGCACAGCAGTATGGCACACCAGCACCCCTCCTAAACCACCTTGTGTTTCAGAATCTCAGCTTTCATTTTTTTTAAAAGTAAGTTTCTAGCAGTTATAGTTTGAAAGAAAACTACAGAAGTGTGAACCAAGAGAACTGGATACAGTGATTTCTTCCTGAGTCTGCAGACAGTCTAGAACAGTACCTCCGAAAGGTATGAACTTCCCCATTCATCTCAGAGAGGTTTTCACTCAGATACCCAGTAATGGTGATCTAAATATTATCATTGTTAATTATTAATGTGTTCATGAAAGCAAAACATGCAAGAAATGAGAAGGGGGATCACAGATCTCTACTATCTACTGTGCATGACATCTCCTAGGGAAGACCGATGGTTCAGTCAGTCTGGGAGTTGGAAGGCCCAAATTCCATTTCCTGCTCTGCTACAGACTCCCTTTATGACCTTGGGGAAGTCATTTAGTCACCCTGTGCCTCAGTTACCCACCTATAAAATGGGGATAGTAGGCTTTCCGTACCTCACAGGGCTTTTGCGAGGATAAATATATTAATGGTTGTGACGCACTCAGACACTACAGTAAGCAGGGCCAGATATGTACCATACATTTTGGTGCCAAGAGTGTGTGGAATTTAGAAGATACCAGTGCTTATTTCTCCACCAACCCCCTCACTAATCAAGAAAGATCCAAGCCTCAGCAGCCTGGCAGAGCCCAGCAGGGCATCAGAGCCCTTTGAGGAGAAGCTGAGCCCAAGGAGTGCAGAGGGGAAGCCATGAATACACATGACCATATCATGAACAAAAGTATAACTGGGTTCAAAAAAGAATCCAATATATTCATAGAGGCTATTAGCCAAGATGGTCAGGGATGCAACCCCCTGCTCTGGGTGTCCCTAAACCTCTGACTGACAGAAGCTGGGATTGGACAAGAGCGGATGGATCACACTGCAATTGGCCTGTTCTGTTCATTCCTCCTGAAGCACCTGACACTGGCCATTGTTGGAAGATCAGCTCCTGGGCTAGACAGACATTGGTCCGACGCAGTGTTTTTAACATATGTACAATCTACTGTGAGCCACACCTCATTCTGGTGACTCTCACAAGGGTGGATCTTATATTATGGGTGGAACTTGGAAGAGTACCATCACCCTTTTCTCCCCAGTTCAATCCCTGTGTAGAGGATACAGATCACTGGGAGTATGACTGGGAGTAGGCTGTGCTTTAGGGCACAGGCCCCCATTAGGGGTGGTGTGAGTCTGCATGGTCCTAGGGCCAGCCAGCATGCAGGGGGAATGTGTATGCTGCAGCATATATTTCATGATGCAACCAGCTCCCATTACAGACCAATGCCATGGCCCTAACTTCTCCCTGCCCTCTTTGGGATAGTTGTACCTCTGGGAACACAGAGGGAGAAGTCACTGACTTCCCGTGCAGTTATTCCTGGCACTTGCATGGGGTGAGCAACAGAGGGGAAATCTCTGTGTGTCCTCCCCCATCCACAGCCCAGAGTCATTCTGGGTATTAGCTTGTGCTTCTCTCATTATTCTTCTTCTAGAAGTCAGGTCACAGGGCTCTTATATCCATGAGAGGATCTGTGGTGCAGGTGTCAGGGAAAACCCATTACTTTATGAGTAAGTGAGCAGTCAGCTGTGGGCATCTCGATCACAAGCTATTATTCTCCACCTGATTTGTCCACAAGCCAGTTGTGTTTCTCAGAGTAATAGCTCTGCTTCTGCCAACACTATGGAGGGACAGATAGAGCTGAGAGCAGCCTTAGCTGAGTGCCTCAGATTCTGAAAGATGCGTCTGGTAAACTTCCTTTTTACATACCTCTCCCTCAGATTCACACCTCAGAAGATAAGGCTGATCAGGGAAACAGAGCATGCGTCCAATTTATTCATAGTCAATGGACTATACTGTCTCACTCACTCCCTGCAAGAGCTCTGATCTGCAGAAAACCCTTGCTGCTGGCTTGCTAGCTAGCAAATAGGCTGACAGCGTGCAGGCCGGGCACAGGAGCTCTGCTGTATGCATGCTGCTGCTGATGCATTTGCAAAATGCATCACATGCCTGGAGTTCATTTTAGGAACTCTAGGAAACAAATTAAAAAAATGCTTCAGTATATTTCTCCTGTCTAACCTCTTTATCTCATGTTTGTGGGTTGGTTTCCTTTCTCGGTAAGGCAGCATTTGATTAAAGCCAGGAGCATCAGAACTGCTCCTTGCTGATACAGGCACAACACCCAAAGAAACTGGCCAAGAGTATTCCTAGGACAAGGTGAATATAGTTACCCGCATTATTGTTGTAGTAGCTACCTGTAGCAAGGAGCTCATTTCCTTAAGGATTAAGTGGAGATAAGGTATTCAGTGGGACCTATCTATGAATTTTGAGACCAGGCTCAGTTTGCACCTGGATCCAGATCCAGGTTTTGTGGCTACTCCATGGCAGTCCCTAGTGGGCTGAACTGACCATGAAATCCAAACACCCCAGACACTTGGAAGGTTTAAAAATCTAGGTCTGGCTCTGAATTTTGTGGTTGAAACTCATCTCAAGGACTATCCCACATCAAAAATCTATGTGTGGTTTGTGAACAGGCTGAGTCTCGCTCCCATTCTCCACAAACCATGAGCCAGGGTTAAAACTCTTCCCTTCTTAGGGTTTGTCTTCACTAGAAACACAGAAAACAACAGCACAACATAAACCTCAATTTTATCTTCCTTCCCTGAGCTTAGCTGTCCCTAGAGTTCCCTCCAGATCTTGCTCTTTCCTCCCTCTCTGGTTCTTTTGCCACCAGTAGGCACTCCCATCTGCCTTATATCCAGGATGGAGTTAACAAGCAACACTTGCCAAAATGAGTCAGCAGAATTTCATGCTGGGTTCTGCATCTGCAGATCAAATGAGTCAGCAGAAATCCCCTGACATCCTATTGCATGTTTTTATGCTATTTTTAAAAAATCACTAAACCCTGGCAGAAAACAAAATCCAGTTGTTTAAAAATAGAGGTTTTTACCATTGGCAATTTAATTAACAATGAGGTTGATGCTTTGGTTTGTCATCAATCAATAAACATGTATACTCATGTTTGTAAACCTTTGGTAGTACATTTCCTTTCTAATCAGACCCTATTACACTGCAGACTGCAATGTAGAGATGTTATCATGCAGGCTCCTGGCTTTTAAAGGTCACTGGACTTGTAGCTATTTTCAAGGATCATTGAACTGATGTCACTTTGGGAAACTACGTCTGACTCAGGGGCTGCAATTCAGCTGGGACAAGGCTGAAGATGAGGTGGGAGGGAGGCAAGGGTAGAGTGGAGAACAGTACACAGAGAAAAGTAGGGTCATACCATATGACAGGCTTTATCAAACCAGTATTCCTGGACAACTGAATGTAAAAGGAAATATAAAAGTCCCCCCCCGAGAGCATGTAGATAACTTCATTTTAAAGAAATTGACATAGAGTGTTGAATCAAAAGCCACCTCTGGAATGTTATTTGGAAATCCAGCTAATGTTTTTCCATGGCTTTTATACCTGTCCCTAGAGTTATTACCCATACAGCCAGAAACCATGACACAGGACCATGGACACAACATTTGGGTCTGGATTCAGATTTAGAACCCCCATGAAGGTTGGCTGTGTTCGGATACAGTGCCTTGATCTGGCCCTTAAAGACAATGGTCACTTGTGGAATTTGGATTTGAATCCAGGGGCCATAATTTTTGTTTGGAATTTTGCCCATTTCTAGAAATAAACACAGGTCTCAGCACTGAGAAGCTTACTCTTCAAAGCTGGAGTTGGGTTTGTGGGCATAGCTCTGTGCGTAGGGGAAGCTGTAGTCACATTGCCCCACTGGAAGAACCAGGAGCTCACTTGTGCACAGGGGGAAGACACCAGTTTGCCACCCTTTAAGATGGTGCAGCTTCTGTTGATCTCTGGAGATGCACAGCTGTGCTGGCTGGTGGGGGAGGGGCATGGCCCCACCCCCTCCCATACACCTTGAGAAGCATTAGCAGGGATCAGCAGTTCCTAATCTGCAGCTGGGTCTGGCACCAGCATAGGGAGTGTAGGGGGAGAAGGCTCTTTTGCCTCTTTCCCCTACCTGTGCATTCATGCATCCAAAATCTGGCTCTGAGATTGCAGATTAGTCTAAGATTACTGGTAGAGTATGTATTGTAACGTACCACCATCTTCCTCTCCATTATTTGCATTACCCTAGTGGAGTCCTCATCATGTTTTGAATTATAATGGTGTTTTCAGGATCTAATTATTTAGAAGGAAATTTCAGATATCATGGAGGTGGGTTAACTTTTTTCCCCTTCACTCATCATTCTTACTTGGAGACATTTGTCTACTTCTCTTTATTATTTATACTCTAATAGTTCCCAGAATGCAAGAGACAATGTCCAAACATATATGAAGACACAGACCTTGCTCTTTAGAGCTTTGGTAGGAAATCTGCTGCACAAAATAAAAGACCATGAATGCAAAAGAAGGAAAGGAATTATGTAGTGGGGCAGTTAACCCCTCTTCTGCCAAAGTGGGACAAAGTAGGCCTGTGCAGAACCCAGCCAATTAGAGGAAGGCTTAGAAGCAGCCAATCAGGGCCAGGCTGGGTCCTATAAGAAGGGCTGCAGGGACGAGAAGAGCCTGGTCTCTTCCTGGAGTTTGAGGGGGGAAGGACTGGCTAGGGGCAGGGGCTCGCTCGCTCGCTCGCTCGCTCCCTCGCTCGCTCCCTCCCTCCCAGACTGTGGCCTTGATATAGGGGCTGAGTAGATGCTGGGGCTATGGGGAAGTGGCCCAGGGAAAACAGGTAGTAGCCGAGGGTAAGGAGAGGCAGTGAGTGGCTGCTAGCCATAGGGTCCCTGGGTTGAGGCCTAGAATAGTGGGTGCCCCCCCTTCTTTTCCCCACTGGCCACCAAGGGAAGTGGCCACCCAGAGGACTGCAGTTTGCCACTGTGGTGAGAAGCTAAGTGAAGGACTACTGGTTCCCCTGGAATGGGTGGGGGGACAACGGAGTTGGGGTACAGCCGGAGAGCTGTGCCCTGAAGAGGATGCTGTGGTCTGGGATCAATGTGGGTCCCAGACAGCAGAGCAGGTAATAGATTCATAGATACTAAGGTCAGAAGGGACCATTATGATCATCTAGTCTAACCTCCTGCACAACGCAGGCCTCAGAATCTCAACCACCCACTCCTGCGAAAAACCTCTCGCCTATGTCTGAGCTATTGAAGTCCTCAAAGCGTTGTTTAAAGACTTCAAGGAGCAAAGAATCCTCCAGCAAGTGATCCATGCCTCATGCTACAGAGGAAGGCCCTCTTCCTCCAGGACCTCTTCCAATCTGCCCTGCAGGAAAATTCCTTCCTGACCCCAAATATGGTGATCAGCTAAACCCTGAGCATATGGGCAAGATTCACCAGCCAGATACCCAGGAAAGAATTTTCTGTAGTAACTCAGATCCCATCCCATCACAGGCCATTGGGCCTATTTACCACAAATATTTAAAGATCAATTAATTGCCAAAATCATGTTATCCCATCATACCATCTCCTCCATAAACTTATCGAGTTTAATCTTAAAGCCAGATAGGTCTTTTGCCCCCACTGCTTCCATTGGAAGGCTATTCCAAAACGTCACTCCTCTGATGGTTAGAAACCTTCGTCTAATTTCAAGTCTAAACTTCCCAATGACCAATTTATATCTATTTGTTCTTGTGTCCACATTGGTACTGAGCTTAAATAATTCCTCTCCCTCTCCGGTATTTATTCCTCTGATATATTTATAGAGAGCAACCGTATCTCCCCTCCCCCACCACCTGCAGAGGGCACTCCATAGCCAGAACTGAGCTAATTCCCAGAGCAACCAGCAGGAGGTGCTATGGTGGTAAGCATGACCTGTTACAGATTAATTTCTACAGCATCCTGTTTAAGTTGCTTTGTCATCTTTAGTCTTTTCATGTAGCCCTTTCAATGACTAGGGAAAGTAAATAAATTGGCAAGCATATTCCAGTGTGTGAAAGCAAATACTAATAATATTGGGCAGTAATACAAATACTTTTAGCTTGAAGGATCTCTCCATGAGCTTCACAAATACAGGGATCACTTCAACAACCACTGTAGTGGAACCACCTCTGAAGTAGAATTTGGAAATAGGACCTAACTGTTTAGGACATGACATGAAGAAGAAAACTGTATTCAAGTGACACTGCAAGGAGATTTGAGTTAAGCTGACTGTGGTGAATTTGGTCAGGATATTAAGGCTACCAGCCATACTCCTGAGAGAAGTGGCATGGAGGGGAAGTGGGTGTACATGCAGAAGTGACGTGAAAGGGGATCAAACTTATACCCCACTATATTAACTCAGACTCAGTTATACTGCGTTAGATACACTTGCACCCACTCTAGTAGTAAGTAGGAGAGTCTAAATCAGTGTAATTTATATACTGAGGAGTTAGAAGGAGCATGGTTAGCTACAGTAAGGTGGGTGTTTATGTGTATTTGTAACCCTCTTATTTCCCTCTCTCTCCTTAGCGCGCTCTCTCTTCCTCTCAGGCAGCAATTTTAGGCAGGCTTTGCAGTTCCCAATACATTGACACCATTTCTCTGGCCCAACTTCTCTTACAAGTCTCATTTCCCTTTTGATTCAGCTTTCGCTCACTTTGCCTCACTCCACTGCAATCAGTGCAGCCAGATGGAAAGGGCTTTGAAATTTACTTTTTCAAACTGTAACTTTAATTTCTCCTTTTGTTGTCTCTTGTTGAGTTTTCCAGTCGTCCTCAAGTTTCCCTGCTCACCACAGACCTTGCTCTCAAGTCTTGGTTCAGTTTAGGTTTCTGCTCTTCGCACTTCTACTTGCACGGGCATTTCTGTCCTGGGGTTGGCTTTGGAGCACTAATTCACACTACAGCAATGTGTGTCGTTGGCATGTCTGATTCGGAGAGCAACAGAAAACGAACCTACAGAATTTTCTGACAAAAGTCAAAGGGCAACAATTTCAATCACTTTTGAATACAAAAGCAGGGACAAGGATCACACAGTGAACAGTGCCCATGCAACAACCATCCTAAGAAGGAATGAGAATCCTGTGTGTCACACCTCTATTAAAATGCTCCCAGGTGCACAAGACTCAAGGAACCCTTTCCCTATGCTCACCTGCACAGGAAGAAATCATAAGAGCAGACCTTGTGTTTGAGTGCAAGGTCCAGGGAAATATTCTCACCACCTATAGACACTTCAAAGGAGCAGAGCAGGGCCATGGGCCCAACTGCCTTATACACTGGCTGTGGGTTGGCAGCTGGCATGGGAGGATCACTTGGGGAGCTGTAGGACTTGCCTTTGAGCATGCTTCCCCCAGTACCACCAGGGGCATTCTTCCCACCTGTACACTCTGCAGGCAGAGTGAAAAACAGCACTGCCATGCCCTTATGCACAAAGAACCCCTGCCTGGCTTTACCTTTTAAGAACCCAGTACAGCTCTTAATGCTTAAAATGCACAGGACCTCCATGATCAGGGAGAAGGCAGGTAGTCATATCCAGAAGTTTAGGACAATGTGCCTTAGCAGGGAGCGGGCATAGCCATAGCAAGAATCTGGAGATGGGGAATTGGGTCTGCCAACTGTCTCTGAAAGACTCTGAAGATGGGGAGCAGGGCTTCTGGTTGCTGCCTGAAGACCCCATTGAGGAAGTAGTTGCCCTGGATTGTGGTGACTGTCTCAAAATTGGCAGGAACCAACCCTGAAGGTTTTATGAATCACTCCTATATGATTTGCTCCATACATATTATTGTTCATTGGTCACAGAAAGGCACAGATCCTATGCAAAATAAAAACATTGCAAATCTGTAACTAAACCACCAAAACACAATTCTCAAGCCCCTAGTGCAATAACTAGTTAGACCTACCACACTTTGGTGTCTGCGTTGAGACATTTGTGCACTCTTGCCTTTTTTTTTCCCGCACCTAATCTCATCTGAAATTTTGATCAAACCAATCCATATGTGCAAAACATATGTTTGACGGATCCTGAGCTGGTTGGAGAGGAGTGCAGCAAATCTTTTAAAAATGGACAAAATTCTGATTCTGTCCTGTCTTCTGACTTGATTTTTCACAATTTCCCATCATCTTGGTGCATCATGACACAACCTCCTTTGCAAACAGAGCTGGAGTAGAAAACCAGATCTTCAGCGTTGAATGCCAGAAGAGAAATTTAGGATTCCTTTCCAGCACCTATGTTTCATCTTCTCCCTGTTCTGAGCTCACCCTATGGCAATTGTATTTAGGATTGGCCAGGCTGGCTGAGTAGCAGAAAAGTCCATTACTTTTCTAAATAGCATTTTTGATTTTGTCCTTGTGAAGTTTCAGTTCTTTGTTGTTTAGATCAAACCAGTTTTCCATGGAGACTGCAACAGTAGTAGTTTCATCGGCCTGTCATTAGTCAAGTCCCTTTGAAACTTCCTTCAGTTGCTTTTGTGCCTTTCTGTGAGGCACTTTTGCAAAATAGATGCAGGGTTTTGAGAAAAGGTCTCCTTGAACATGCAAATTGTTACAAAATTATGAATGATGTGTGATGGAGTGACTCAGTCATCCACCAACACCAGATGGGGCATAAATCCTAACTTTTCAGTCAACAAACCATGACAAAGGGTTGTTCTGGTGTTTTCTGACCAGGATATTCCCTGATACTGTTCCACAGGCTAGGGATTGCCAGAGCACACCCCCAGCCTGCCTAGTAACACCCCATTTGCCTGTAGGCAGGAGGTAAAGAGCTAGCTAGCTATGATGGCTTTACACCACCCAGGAATTCCCCCATGTCAACAGAATCCCCAGCTGCCCTATGAGGGCTGCTGTCTGCCAGCATGGCACAAAAGGCATGGAGACAGAGAGCAAGATCTATGTCCTTGAAGGTTTGATTTTTCCTCACAATCACTGGTGTAAATCAGGAATAACTACATGATGTAAGAATAACATGGGGGGAGAATCAAACCCTACAATTCAAATGGAAAAAGTACTAGAAAGGACATACATTGGCAGAGGGAAGGACTCGCTGACCTAACAGATCTCATCCGCTGCTGATTTCTGATATTATATTCATCTGTTACTCATATTGAAACTCAACCTGAATTAAAAAAACAAAGTGTTCCCTAGCTTTAAATCCAGCTAAAAGTAAGATGGTACAAACCTGGAAATATTTTCATTCCTGTAATCTGTCATCAGGAAGCCAGCCTGGGAATATTTCACATTGCCATCTAAGCAATTTGATAGTTTGATTATATTAAAGTAATTGCTGAGTGCATTCTTGCTGACTTCTCTGTATTTCCCTGAAGTAATCCCTGCTCAAACGCGCTTGAGGGAAAGAGATTATAAAGTAAGCTTTCTCCTTTGAAATTGATACCCTAAATATCAGAGTCCACTCTAACTGGCTTTTGTAAACATATATCATGCAGACAAATAAGCATTATAAATAACCAGTGAGCAATATAACAATAAATTGATTACAGCATCCACATTTTGAAATATCTGCTTGAATGAGGATATTGCAGAAATACTGCAGAAATTATAGTATCTCCTTTCCTCAAATCAACATTTCCCCAAGTGACTCATTGGCAGCGGAATGCGCAGTGACGCACCAAACCTGCTTTCGGGCACAAAGACTCAAAGCTCTTACTCTGGTAGCACAGGCCTGCAATCTGCGGAAAAGAAATTCCCAAGCAACTATCAGTGTTTTTCTGAGGGAGATCACTCACTTTAGTCCCAAAGTTGCCTCCATTCCACTCCCATCACTTTAATACTTGAAAATTGACATCAGAAAAAAAGACAGGTTTCAGAGTAACAGCCGTGTTAGTCTGTATTCGCAAAAAGAAAAGGAGTACTTGTGGCACCTTAGAGACTAACCAATTTATTTGAGCATAAGCTTTCGTGAGCTACAGCTCACTTCATCGGATGCATACCGTGGAAACTGCAGAAGACATTATATACACAGAGACCATGAAACAATACCTCCTCCCACCCCACTCTCCTGCTGGTAATAGCTTATCTAAAGTGATCACTCTCCTTACAATGTGTATGATAATCAAGGTGGTCCATTTCCAGCACAAATCCAGGTTTTCTCACCCCCCCTTTTCCAAAAACCACACACACAAACTCACTCTCCTGCTGGTAATAGCTTATCCAAAGTGACCACTCTCCTTACAATGTGTATGAAAATCAAGGTGGGCCATTTCCAGCACAAATCCAGGTTTTCTAACCCCCCCGCCCCAAAAAAAACCACACACACACACAAACTCACTCTCCGCTGGTAATAGTTTGTGTGTGGGGGGCGGAGGGTGGATTTGTGCTGGAAATGGCCCAACTTGATTTATTTAAAGTATGACTTGCCAATAAAAAAAAATCATTAAAGCTCCGAGTCAATTGTACTTCGAGTCCCTCTTCGAGTCCACCCCGTATGATGGCACAGGTAGGCTGCAGATAGCTTGGTGTGGAAGAGCTCAGCTCACTCCTTCATAACATCATTTTAATTGCTGAGAAAGAAGGAATTCCTCATCTACTTGTTAGCAACTAGGAGGACAGGCACTGCTTGAATTTCTGGTACCCTAGTAACATTATGAAGTTCTGTTGGTTTCCTGCCTCCTTTTGTTGTCATCAGTGCACCACAAGCACAATGACATCTGTGCACGTGGTGTACAACTTCCACAGGGGCCTTAGATTCTCTGGGCCATCTATGTCCCAGAAATGGAAAGTGACTGT
Source organism: Lepidochelys olivacea (assembly GCF_965140295.1). Taxonomy (NCBI): domain Eukaryota; kingdom Metazoa; phylum Chordata; order Testudines; family Cheloniidae; genus Lepidochelys; species Lepidochelys olivacea. Next base: position 17,600,352 of record NC_140412.1, read on the forward strand.
TTAAGGTCCCTGGGTCACTTTGACTTTCTCTGTGTTAAACCCTGTCGTAGGGATGGTGCTGACCAACTCATTGAACTGCAGCCTGTAGAGTGCTGTTGTGTTATCAGCAAAGTTGAACCCCAGGATCATGATGTGAAAGCACTGGAAAGCAGGCAGGCTAGAAAGGATCAGCATCTGGTCCAAGAGTCTCTTCCCCACTGCCAGAGGGAAAAGTGACAGCAGGTTGCCATTGAAAGAGGCAGAGACGGGTACTCTTCAGTGCTCTGAGTTGGAGTCACAGCCACACCAGAGACAGACGTCCAGTGGGCAGGCAATTGGCAAAGGCCAAGGCAGCCTGTGCCTCCTGGCACCTGTGTCCCCATGTTCAAACACTCCTGACCCCAGCACAGGAGAAATCGCAGCCCTGACTCCTCCACATCTCTGCAACTCACCAGTGCAACACTCCACATAGATACAGGCACATTTCAGAAATAATCTGAAGTAATATTGATAAATGAAGCTACTGTCTGTTTCCAACTCTTTCTTGGTGATTAATAAATGGGTTGTTAATTCTCTGCCAGAGCTATTACCATAAGGCCAAGTCACCTGTTTTTTTTTAATCTCAGTTCAAATTTGACTGAACTATCAACAGGAATGGGAAAGTAGTATGAGTAGTCCTGATCTGGACCTTCACTCGTAACTTGAACTGAACCTTTTTTGAACTGCTAAAAAGTTCACTCAATAACAATGAGAAAAAAGTTTAATCTTAGCTAATAATTATTAATTATTATTCACAACTTTTACCTTCAAGGATCCACCCCAGACCAAAGCTGAAATGCCAGAATGCATAAGAAAGCCTAGTCTCCTAAGATTTCCAGATCAGATCTGCAAGCCCACAACCCTGATTCAAAGTCCACTGACATCAACCAGTCTCTTTCCATTAACCCCAAAGGTCTTTGGATCAAGGCCTTTGGTAAATATCCAGACTTCTGGGTGATTATCCAGAACTTTGGAGGTTGGACTATCAGTAACTTTCACTCACAGGTGACGGTAAAATGGCTTGGTAAAAGTGCATGAAATGTATGGCTGGTGAAGTTATGTAAAAAAGAATTTTGTGCATGTAAGAAAAAGATATCTACACTTTGATGCTCATAAATGAGAGATTAATGAAATTGACCAGAGAGCATTTCTTCATGCAGCTCTGGGCATGTTTTTTTCAGTCCTGGCCTATGGTTCAGCATAGAATGCCTATTGTTCAGCAGACCAACAGCCACTAGAGAGCATGACGAAACCACTAAGCTGCTTTTTCATGCATGATCAAAATCAGAACTTGAACCTATGTTTCCTGAGGTGGAAGACTAGTGCACTACATATGTTTACTATTAAGCCGAAAATATGAAATCTCTCATCTCTTTGTTCTTTTATCTGACAGCATACAAAGATCCACATTATACATATGTATATATGCAGTAGGAGAAGAGACTTCAATACAGGGTACATATAAATATTTATGCTCTGTTAGTAAACCTCTGAATATTACTGCTTTAGGATTATTTGTGTTGTGTAAAGCAAACTACAGTATAATGAAAAGAGGAGGGGGAATATAGACAGAGGAAGAGAGACACATTTAATACTGCATGCCTATGAATGGTGACAAGTTGAAGGAGTGGACCACAGGATCTGGTCCAAGAGGTGAATATAGCTGAACCACTTGGTAATAGTAGCATCTCAATTGTTCAGTGGCCCCACTGGTTGTTTAGCAGGCTTCCTGCTTCTGATGTACTTAAAAAATTTTGCTGTTACTTTTTCAGTCTTTGGCTAGCTGTTCTTCAAATTCTTTTTTGGACTTCCTAATTATAGTTTTACACTTCACTTGCCAGAGTTTATGCTCCTTTCTATTTTCCTCACTAGGATGTAACCTCCAGTTTTTGCTTCTCATTGCTTCTTTTACTTTGTTGTTTAGCCACGGTGGCACTTTTTTGGTTCTCTTACTATGTTTTTTAATTTGGGGTATACATTTAAATTGAGCCTCGGTTATGGTATCTTTAAAAAACCTCCATGCAGCTTGCAGGGATTTCACTTTTGGCACTGTACTTTTAACTACTGTTTAACTAACTTCCTCATTTTTGTGTAGTTCCCCTTCCCAAAATTAAATGCTACAGCAGTGGGCTGAGGAGCACTCAAGGAAGATAAGGTCATTGTGGAGAAACTAAATTAATTCTTTGCATTGGTCTTAATGGCTGAGGATGTGAGGGAGTTTTCCAAACCTAAGCCATTCCTTTTAGGTGGCAAATCTGAGGAACTGTCCCAGATTGAGGTGTCATTAGAAGAGGTTTTGGAACAAATTGATAAACTAAACAGTAATAAGTCACCAGGACCACATGGCATTCACCCAAGAGTTCCTAAGGAACTCAAATGTGAAACTGCAGAACTACTAACCGTGGTATGTAACCTATCATTTAAATCAGCTTCTGTACCAGAACGCTTTTGACAACGTCTCTCACTAAAAGCTCTTAAGCAAGAGATAAGTCATGAGATAAGAGGGAAGTTCCTGTCATGGATCAGTAACTGGTTAAAAGATAGGAAACAAAGGGTAGGAATAAACGGTCAGTTCTCAGATGGAGAGAAATAAATAGTGGTGTCCCCGAGGGGTCTGAACCAGGACCAGTGCTGTTCAACATATTCATAAATGATCTGGAAAAAGAGTAAACAGTGAAGTGGCAAAATTTGCAGATGATACAAAGACCAAAGCAGATTGTGAAGAGTTACAAAGGGATCTCACAAAACCGGGTGACTGGGCAACATGACAGATGAAATTCAGTGTTGATAAATGCAAAATAGTGCACACTGGAAAACATAATCCCCACTATACATATAAAATGATGGGTCTAAATGAGCTGTTACCACTCAAGAAAGAGCTCTTGGAGTCATTGTGGATAGTTTTCTGAAAACATTCACTCAATGTGTAGCGGCAGTCAAAAAAGCTAACAGATGTTGTGAATCATTAGGAAAGGGATAGATAATAGGACACAAAATATCATATTGCCTCTGAATCAATCCATGGTACACCCCCATCTTGAATACTGCGTGCAGATGTGCTCTCCCCATCTCAAAAAGGATATACTGGAATTGGAAAAGGTACAGAAAAGGGCAACAAAATGATTGGGGTATGGAACAGCTTCCATGTGAGGAAAGAATAATAAAATTGGGACTTCTGAGCTTGGAAAAGAGACAACTAAGTGGGGGTATGATAGAGGTCTATAAAATCATGACTGATGTGGAGAAAGTAAATAAGAAAGTGTTGTTTACTCCTTCTCATAATGCAAGAACTAGAGATCACCAAGCAAAATTAATAGGCAGCAAGTTTAAAACAAACAGGGAAGTTTTTCTTCACACAATGCACAGTCAACCTGAGGAACTCTTTGCCAGAGGATGTTGTGAAGGCCAAGACTATAACAGGGTTCAAACAAGAACTTGATACGTTCATGGAGGATAGGTCTATCAATAGCTATTAGCCAGGATGGGCAGGGATGCAAAACCATGCTCTAAAGTGTCCCTAGCCTCTGACTGTCAGAAGCTGGGAATGGGTGACAGGGGATGGATCACTTGATTCCCTGTTCTGTTCATTCCCTCTGGGGCACCTGTTATCGGCCACTGTTGGAAGATAGGATACTGGGCTAGATGGACCATTGATCTGACCCAATATGGCTGTTCCCATGTTCTGAGAAAAGCAAAGATTAGGTGTGAGTCAGCTATAAACAGTTTAATTATATTAGTCTTACAAGAGTTTATTATCAGAAAAGGAAGACTGGAGGGCCTAACTCTTTCAGTAAAGAGCTATGGTGCTTTCCGTCTCTAATTCACTGGTTCCGGTATAGTGCAGGATGGCAGGAACTATGCAGTGCCATTTGGTGGTAGTTTGAAGTGAGTCAGTGTTTACAGCTCACGTCCTAATGGGACCGTTCTCCACATCATGAAAGCCACAATCCCAGCTGGAAGTCTCAGCGTGTTGATGCAGGAATGGGTTAGTGGGGAAACACTGCTTTCCTCTCTCACTGGAGGTAGTCCCTCTAGAATGGGGTGGGCAGCGGTCCCATTAGGCAGATACACCTCTGAACCCTGCCTGCTTCAGAGATCATGACTTCTGGAAGAGTGAGGCAAGGCATTCCCAGGGCCGGGTCCTACACTCTGGAAAACCCCATCAGAAGTCATCAGAATAAGTCCAGTTCTGCCCCTTTTCAAATACAACAAATTTTAAGCCAAGCTTCCCGAGAAATGAAGTGAAGGGAGAAAGGAGTTAGGGTATAGAAAAAAGGAAGGAAGGAAGGAAGGAATGCCCCAAACCCAGAATGGCAAGAGCAGGGTCCACTTCAAAATCATTGCAAATCATTTATATGCTTATCTTGATCTTGTAATTGGTACCTAGATGGTGACTGTAGCCCCGGAATAGCTAACAGAGATATGGAGATAACCAGTTACTTTAGCAATCCTATCAGCAGGTAATGTTCATTCTTTGAGGACTTGTCCATCCCAAATATCTCATTTTTGTACAACACTAAAATAACTTAGTCTTAACAAAGGATTAACTGCCTCGGAAAATGGACAGACAAGTGAGTGAGGCAACGTTTATTGGACCAACTCCTGTTCTGCATACAACAGTGGGAAAATGGAGGCTTTTGGTGTTGATCTCTGGGTAAATATGATGAGCAAAATCCACACAGAAAGGGTCTTCCTCCTGTGGAGGTGAACTCTGAACAAGCATTGTCAAACCTGAGGCGTATCAGCCCAGTGCACTAGAAGAGTTCACAGCCTGGCAGCAGGGGCTTAACAGGAGCCTTTAAAAACAGTTCTCGTGCGGGGCTGGTGGTACTTCTGATTGTCTGCAGGGGGCTTACTGTGTCTTCAGCCTCTTAGAGGACAGCCCATTCTCTTCTCGCAGAAACATCACAGCAAGGACAATCTCACCCCAACTTTATATCTCAGCACCCGCATGTCATGGATAGCACAGAACAGTCAGAGTTTGACACCGAGTCCTGGGCAGCAGGCAAGTAGCACTATGGTATCTCTTGGGGAAGCCTTCCCCTCAGAAGTGGAGTTCCACAGATGTAGAACCCAGCAATGTCTGGACACCTAGCTGGGCTCTGTCTCTGTGGAGCATGAGGGTCAGGAATTGTAAATCAGCATAGCTCCATTTCCTCCAGTAAGAGCTATGTTGATTTACACCAGCTGAGGATCTGGCCATCTGTAATTTTAAGGTGACAAACTCTTTCTCAAGGATCTGAATCTTCATGACCATGCACCATGTGTAATCATTCACACCAGCTTGAACTTGGAGTAAAGCGCCATCATTTGGATCTGGTAGCAATTTACACCCACTTTGCACTGATGTAAATGACTGCACAAGGTCAGAGCAGAGCAACGGAGAATCAGGTTCTAATTTTTCATCAGTATTATTTGATGTGGCTGGAATGGAATGCCTGACAGCGAAGGAGATTCTAGCTTAGAACAGAAACATGAATAGCTGCAAAGTGGCCACCAGAACACTCAAAAAATCATCTAATTTTTAATTACATTAAACCAGGGGGAACAAAATAACTCAGATGTGAACAATACATGGACATGTTTTTGGCTTTGCTTTTCATTTTTGCTTCCATGGGAACACCACTGCCGTCACCCTTCTAATCCTCTAAAGTCAACAATATTGAGAGACACAATATGGAAGAATGCAAATTAGAAAGGTTAATGGATGCTGGATGGTGAAGCACAGACACTGATGTTTTAAGGCTTGTTCCAAGTGCTCAAGACAGTTTCACTCCCATTACAAGATTTTGCCAATCATTTAAAAAATGCCCAGAAGCAAAGATGCTTTTCTATGAGTACAGAAAAAAAGAGCAGCTAAAGAATATCATGCAAAGTATAGCCCTTTACACATCTAGAAAACTTAATGTTACTGCGATATTGATTAAAGATTTGAAGGATGACGTAACACCCCACTCTATCCGTTACACAGTATAGATTAAAAGGTATTGTCAATTGTTTGACTACTCTCATAGTTCATTCTTAAAATGTTCAAGAGATCAAATAACTGAACTTAATCAAATTTATTATCTAAAGACAAAGCAGTACAACAGTGAAAAGGAAATGTATATACCCTTCTTCTGGGAAGCAATTCTTATCCCACAGCATGTTCGCCTGCGGAAGTGAAGAAACAGATTGATAGAGCCAGCAAATCAGCAGCACTGCTATGGGTACCCGCATGGCCCCACAGTATGCCAACATTTTCATGGCTGACTTAGAACAACGCTTCCTCAGCTCTCGTCCCCAAATGCCCCTACTCTACTTGCGCTATATTGATGACATCTTCATCATCTGGACCCATGGAAAAGAAGCCCTTGAGGAATTCCACCAATATTTCAACAATTTCCATCCCACCATCAACCTCAGCCTGGTCTAGTCCACACAAGAGATCCACTTCCTGGACACTACAGTGCTAATAAACGATGGTCACATAAACACCACCCTATACCGGAAACCTACTGACCACTATTCCTACCTACATGCCTCCAGCTTTCACCCTGACCACACCACATGATCCATTGTCTACAGCCAAGCTCTGCGATACAACCGCATTTGCTCCAACCCCTCAGACAGAGACAAACACCTACAAGATCTCTATCAAGCATTCTTACAACTACAGTACCCACCTGCGGAAGTGAAGAAACAGATTGATAGAGCCAGAAGAGTTCCCAGAAGTCACCTACTACAGGACAGGCCTAACAAAGAAAATAACAGAACACCACTAGCCGTCACCTTCAGCCCCCAACTAAAACCCCTCCAACGCACTATTAAGGATCTACAACCTATCCTGAAGGATGACCCAACACTAACAAATCTTGGGAAACAGGCCAGTCCTTGCCTACAGACAGCCCCCCAACCTGAAGCAAATACTCACCAGCAACCACATACCACACAACAGAACCACTAACCCAGGAACCTATCCTTGCGACAAAGCCCGTTGCCAACTGTGCCCACATATCTATTCAGGGGACACCATCACAGGGCCTAACAACATCAGCCACACTATCAGAGGCTCGTTCACCTGCACATCTACCAATGTGATATATGTTATCATGTGCCAGCAATGCCCCTCTGCCATGTATATTGGTCAAACTGGACAGTCTCTACGTAAAAGAATAAATGGACACAAATCAGATGTCAAGAATTATAACATTCATAAACCAGTCGCAGAACACTTCAATCTCTCTGGTCACGTGATTACAGACATGAAAGTTGCGATATTACAACAGAAAAACTTCAAAACCAGACTCCAGCGAGAGACTGTTGAATTGGAATTCATTTCCAAATTGGATACAATTAACTTAGGCTTGAATAGAGACTGGGAGTGGCTAAGTCATTATGCAAGGTAACCTATTTCCCCTTGTTTTTTCCTATTCCCCCTCCCCCCCGATTCCTCAGACATTCTTGTTAAACCCTGGATTTGTGCTGGAAATGGACCACCTTGATTATCATACACATTGTAAGGAGAGTGATCACTTTAGATAAGCTATTACCAACAGGAGAGTGGGTTTGTGGGGGGGTTGTGGGGGGGAGAAAACCTGGATTTGTGCTGGAAATGGCCCAACTTGATTATCATACACATTGTAAGGAGAGTGATCACTTTCGATAAGCTATTACCAGCAGGAGAGTGGGGTGGGGGGAGAGAAAACCTTCTGTAGTGGTAAACACCCATTTTTTCATGGTTTGTATGTATAAGAACATCTTCTGTATTTTCCACAGTATGCATCCGATGAAGTGAGCTGTAGCTCACGAAAGCTTATGCTCAAATAAATTGGTTAGTCTCTAAGGTGCCACAAGTACTCCTTTTCTTTTTGCAAATACAGACTAACACGGCTGTTACTCTGAAACCTTACACAGAAGGTGTGCTTCAAAGATAACATGTTTCAGCTCGTAGTATTTTAGAATGATTTTAAAAGTTATAAAGTTCTTCACACATTAAAATCCAACCCACCAGTTTGCCAGAGTTCCTTAACTTGTTTTGTTCTCTACTTTTCTTCTCTCTCTGTTTTGGATACTACATTCCAAACCAGCTGAGCATAGAGGTACATCCCAAACTATTGAAGGATGCACCATTCATGTATCTTGACTTTGACAGGCTTCCTATTTTCTAATGCCAAAGATGAATTCAGCTTTGCAAAGTGTTGCGGGATGCTTGACATGAGTGCACAGAATTGTGAGGAAAACCACAAAACTTCCCAACACATTTATATATATTAATACCATGAACAAAAGGTAGAAACCAGGTCAAATTACAAAGGATGAATATAAACAAATAACACAAGTATGTAAGGACAAAATTAGAAAGGTCAAGGCACAAAACAAGATTAAAATAGTTAGCAACCATAAAGGGTAACAAGAAAACACTCTACAAGTACATTAGAAGCAAGAGGAAGACAAAGGACAGGGTAAGTCTGTTACTCATTGAGGCGGGAAAAACAATAACAGAAAATGTGGAAGTGGTGAAAGTGCTAAATGATTTTTTGTTTTTGTTTTTCACCAAGAAGTTTAGTAGCCATTTGATGTTTAACATAGTGAATTCCAGTGAAAATGAGATCAGATGCTAAAATAGGGAAAGAACAAGTTAAAAATGACTCAAACAAGTTAGATGTCTTCAAGTCACTAGGGCCTAAAAAAATATGTCCTAGAATACCCAAGGACCTGACTGAGGAGATATCTGAACCATTACTGTTTATCTTAAACCATTAGAGATTGTCTTTGAAAAGTCATGAAAAAATTGAGCGATTCCAGAGGAGTGGAAAAGGGGCAAATATAGTGCCAATCCATTAAAATTGGAATAAGGACAACTCAGGGAATTATAGACAAGTCAAATTATCTTCAGCACCCAGAAAGATAAAGGAGCACATAATTAAGCAATCAATTTGCAGACACCTAGAAGATAATAAGGTGATAAGTAACAGTCAGCATGGATTTGTCAAGAACAAATCATGTCAAACCAATCTGATAGCTTTCCTTGACAGGGTAACAAAGCTTGTGGATGGGGGAAGCGGTAGATATGGTATATCTTGACTTTAGTAAGGCTTTTGATATTGTCTCACATGACCTTCTCATAAACAAACTAGATAATATAACCTAGATGGAACTCCTATAAGGTGGGTGCATAACTGGTTGGAAAACCATTCCCAGAGAGTAGTTATCGGTGGCTCAGTCATGCTGAAAGGGCATATTAATTAGGTTCCCGCAAGGATCAGTTCTGGGTTTGGTTCTGTTCAGTATCTTTATTGATGATTTAGATAATGGCAAAATAATACACTTATAAAGTTTGCAGATGATACCAAGCTGGGAGGGGTTCCATGTGCTTTGAAGAATAGGATTAAAATTCAAAATGATCTGGACAAACTAGAGAAATGGTCAGAAATAAATAGGATGAAATTCAGTGCATAGTACTCCACTTAGGAAGGAACAATCAGTTGCACACACATAAAATGGAAAATGATTGCCTAGGAAGGAGTACTGCAGGGAGGGATCTGGGGTCATAGTGGATCACAACCTAAATATAAGTGAACAGTGTAACACTTTGCAGAAAAAGCAAACATCATTCTGGGATGTATTAGCAGGAATGTTGTAAGCAAGGTACAAGAAATCATTCTTCCGCTCTACTCTGATTAGGCCTCAAATGGAGGTGTCCAGTTCTGGGCACCACATTTCAGGAAAGATGTGGACAAATTGGAGAAAGTGCAGAGAAAAGCAACAAAAATTATTAAAGGTCTGGGAAAAAAATCACCTATGAGGGAAGATTGAAAACATTGGGTTTGTTTAGTCTGGAGAAGAGAAGACAGAGGGGACATAATTTTCAAGTACATAAAAGGTTGTTACAAGGAGGAGGGAAAAAATGTTCTCCTTAACCTCTGAGGATAGGACAAGAAGCAATGGGCTTAAATTGCAGCAATTTAGTTGGACATTAGGAAAAACTTCCTAACTGTCAGGGTGGTGAAGCACTGGAATAAATTCCCTAGGGAGGTTGTGGAATTTCTGTCATTGGAGATTTTTAAGAGCAGGTTAGACAAACACCTTTCAGGGATGGTCTAGATAATACTTAGTCCCACCATGAGTGCAGGGGACTGAATCAGATGACCTCCCAAGTTCCCTTCCAGTCCTATGATTCTGTGATACTACCCATTAATATGGTGTACATGAGAGGTTCTGAACCAGGAGTCTGTGACTCTCTGGGGGGCAATAAGCAGGTTTCAGAGGATCTGCCAAAATAAACCGGGCTTCAGTCCTGGGTGGTGGGGCTCAGGCTTTGGCTTCAGCCCCAGGTAGCAGGGCCCAGGCTTTGGGGCTTGGGCTTCAGCCCTGGGCAGTGGGGCTCAGGATTCAGCTTTCAGGTTTTTATTTTTGTACTTATATTCTCCTAATAACCAACAGTACACCAGGGGTTCTCAACCTTTTTCTTTCTGAGGACCCCACAACATGCTATAAAAACTCCACGGCCCACCTGTGCCACAACTGTTTGTCTGCCTATCCAGTAGATTAAAAGCTGTATTAAATTGATAGTTATACAGTTAAACACACACAGATATAATATAAGAAAAAAAATAATGTAGGTACAAAAGCAAACAACTGAATATTATTTTTTTTTACTTTCTCAGTGTGAAACTTGTTGCTGGTGCTGACCCACAGGCTGGGTGGCCCATCGAGGTGAGTCAGGGATGGAGGTGCTGCTCCTTCCCTGAGCCCTGCTGCCTGGGTCTGAAGCCGAAGCCCAAGCCCCACTGCCTGGGCTGAAGCCCGGTTTATTTTAGCGGACCACCCCCGAAACCTGCTTGTGGCACCCCCAGGGTGCCTCGGCTCCCCAGTTGAGAACTGCTGTACTACACCTAATACATATATATTGACTAACACCAGGAAAACTGGAATTTAGCACCTTGGATGGTGGGGCGAAGAGACTCACAAGGTGCATCACCTAGTGGCACCATTGCAGCATTTAGTCCTTTGTAGTCCTGCTGAGCATGTCCGCTGGTAGTCCCTCTTGCCTTGTGACTCAGCCCTCTGGCCAGATCACTTTTTGGTATTACCGCTTTTAGGGTAAACCAGGATTTTTACCTGAAATCCCAGGTCCAATAGTCTTTCTTGCCCCTTGCATCTGAAGTCTTCTGGCTAGTCATCCCAATGAGGCTCTAGGGGAACCCAGTCTCGCCCCCTCCCCTGGGTTCCAACCCAGGAACCCTTGTACCAACTCACTAAGACCTGTCTGGCCATACCTCTTGCTTCTTCCCTAGGCTACTTCCTACAATGCACCCACCTTCTCTTCTGGGGGTTCATATTCTCAGCAGGAGTCTGCCTAGGGGCCTAGCCCCAAGTCTGATTCTTTAAGGTAGCAAAGGAAAAGGAAGCTAAATTAACAGAAATAAGGAGCAGCTCCTGCTGCTCTGTCCTACCCAGATCCTCCAGCTGGCCGTCCTATCATCCTCACAGGCCATTCAAGGGAGCCTGGCTCTCTGCTGTGCTCCTCTCTGTGAGCTAAGGGTGAGAGGTCTGTCCACCTCTCCAGGCTGAGCACTTCCGAGCTGAGTTTGGAAGGCTCCTCCTCCAAGACTGGCATGCCTTGTGGGTGGGGCTGCATGAGCCCAGTGCCGCTCTTCAGTCTCTTTTTGCCTGGTGCGGGGTTTATACATTTCATCACAGATGACAATATAGCTCTAGGAAGATGGCAGCCTTGCTATTAGTGATGGTGGGGAATTTTCTGTTGAAAAGTATTGGCAACAGAAAATGGAATTTCTGTGAAATTAAAATTGTCTGTGGGAAAATTTAGATTTTTGCTGAATTTCTTCAATTTTCTGTCAGGAAAATCTAAGTGAAATAGTCTGATTTGGGTTGGGTTAGCTTGAGTCAAGATTCTTTGGTTTGTCAGATTGAATCAAAACATTTTGTTTAGGATCATTTTGACATTAATCTGTGTCTGTCAGAGTGTCCACCTGGTGTGGTGCCTCAGTGACATTGTAGATCTGATGCCTGATGCCTCTGCTCTTCTCTACGGTGCTGGGCTCCATGCCTCGACTATGTCTCCCATGCTGCACTACAGGCTACCCATTGGTTGAACCTCTATAGTACATTGTTGGAGCCATATGGCCATAGTCCAGCCAGCAGGCCCAATCTCCCAATCAGGAGAGAATGGACACAAGGCATCTGAACTACAATTCCCATGGGGCATGACAAAGCTCGGGGAGGGGGGGCACAGAGTCATAGTGGACCAAGCTGGAACAAAATGTTTTGACATTTCTAAATCATTTTTTTTAAACTTTCTGTCCACAGAAAAATTCTTTTGACTTTCTGTCCTGATTCAGGATGAAAAGAAAATTTTGAAATATTGGAATTTACAATCTGATTTTTTTGAGTAGTTCTGCTTGAGATGAGTATTAAAATTCACTATGTTTTAATTAGAGAAGGCTTTTATTCCAAATACTCCTGAATTTCGAATCCAGATCCAGATTGGTCTTCTTTCCATAGAGGCAATCTACATTCACAAAATATACACTGTAGCTATTGCACCCACATTTCAATTGTGACTCAAGTAGCTAGAAGCGCACAGATTTGTTCCCCACAATTGATTTTGCAAGCCCATAATTATGAATGCAAACTGAGACCACAAGGAAAGGTGAACTGGAAATTTACACCTGAATGTGTCTGCATTTGAATACAATATCTTCTTCTCCCACTTGATGCTCTTCTCTTCTCTTCCACTAATGTCTTGTTCTCTTTCTCCCTCCCTTCCCAGTTAATTACTCCCACCCTTTCTTCTGCCTCTCTGCTTCAGTTTCTACTCCTCTGCAGTCCACTCCTTGCTCTGCCCAAAGCACATAGACAGAGTTAGGACTGAAGCACTGTTCAGAAGACAACTCTTTGCCAGGTATGGAGTGCTCCAAGCCACAAAGATCTGTGGGGACTCAGTATTATTGTTATGTATTCAGCTCTCTGCATATGCATAGTGCAGATAAATACAAGGCACAGACATGGTCTGTCCCCTTCACACTGCTTCCCTTCAGTGTTCCCTCTCCTTTCACTCTTCTTTCCATTTAGCTGATTTCCTCCTAACTAAGCCCACTCCCATCAGCACCACCCAAAAATTATGGCACTAACACGATCTTTGCTCCCATCATTGTTCACTCTGCTTGTGTGTGATACACCTACCCCCACCCTGTGACTGTCTTTTCTATTTAGACTGAAAGTTCTTTAGGCCACTAATACTCTGTGTTTGTACAGCGGTTGCATGGGTCGCACAATGCAGACCCATTCTTGGTTGGTCCTTAGGCACTTCCATAAGAAACACGATTAACAGGGAACTCCTCTGACCTGAGCAATTTCAACCTAGGTTGGATAAGAGATGACATAAACATAGAGAGATGTGGCATCAGTCACCCACAAGGTATATTAGCTTCTGTGTTTTCACATTGTACATGTTATACTGGTTGCATATTTCATGGATGGAATGAACCATAAAGTCCATTTAGTCCACACCCTGCATCCTTTTCTACCTAGGAGGGGATTTTCAAAGCCTTTCTCAAAGCTTTGAGGATCCTGTTGATTCCTTGCAGCATTTTCTAAGTCACCTATAATCACATTTTCCCTTTATTCCCCCCCCCCCAAGTGTCACAAAGCCCCATAAATACTGATTAGTCAAGGGCTGTACATAACTGAATAGATAGCTTCTGAAAGGGGATCAGTGCCACTCCTGAAACAGAGAACTCTTTCTCCACTCTGCACCACAAGGATTGATTCTCAAGATCTGCATATAGAACTGTGTGTGCCCAACTTAGAGTGATGGTATTTCTATTTGTATCCGGTATTGGCATGAACAAATGACCAAGCAGATGTATAATGGGTTACACACAGGCACAATCTGCACCACAGGCACAACTGTGACATGGGCATGTGCATGTTAGATAAGTGCAATTGCACACACGCACATGTCTTTTCAAATCATGCCCAAGGTTGAATGGAAAATATTCATTTTCCTCCTTTTGAGAAAGGAGCTGTTAAGTTTGGAAACAGCAGTGTGTTTACTGAATTGAGAAAATAATCATGTCACAGAGTATGGAAGCTTTACTGAATTCATTTCAGGTTATTGCAGAAACATCATTGCTAAACAATTCGCAATAAGATGCCAGGGAGTTCACAATAATTTTCGAGAAATGTCCAAAATTAATTGTATTATAATTATAATCTATTTTACAGTATTTTCAGTGAACTTTAATATCCACAGCATGATGTTCCTTTGTGAGAATGACATTGATCAATGCATCCAGCATTGTTAATGCATTCACAGCGTGTGCCATATTGACTGGGATGAAAGAGAGAGTACGTGCTGGGGTATTTTAATTCTGTTTGATGTGATGTTCAATTGCTTGTTACCAATCAGACATTGTACTTTATCTAGTTCAGATACCATTGAGATAACACTAAAGCTTCATGTTCTGTATGTGTTAGAAAGACAGCAGGCATAGTTTACATGAGTAATTTTTCAGTCATTATTAAATATCCTGGCAGAATGTACATGTATTGTGGGGTGCTGCGGAGAAGTCAATAGGATTCCTGATTCCTCTTGGTTCATGACTGACTCCACGATGGCTCACTCTTCCCTCCACACAGAATCTCTCTGAAGGCCACGCATCACCTGGAAAGGGGCGTGAGATACACCAAGCACCTGGCCAATAGGAGACCAGGTGAGCTAATGCTTGGGGACCTTTTAACTGGCGAGTCTCAGGGAAGAGCTCCAGTCTCTTAAACACCATTCAGATTCAAATAGGAATCACCACTCCCCTTCCCAGGTTACTCTGGGGCCTGTGGGTATTTGAGGAGAGAGTTAGGAAGAGTAGCGTGGAGTCAAAGGGCAGTGAAGGAGGCTATCAGGTACACTCCACCACCCATTGGGCCAGCTCTGCCACCCAACACTGCTGCCTCCTACACCTGAACGTTGCCAGCAGGTATAATGGAAGGCAGGGGATGGGGAGGCGAAAGGCAGCATGAGTCTGTTACACGTGATTCTCTGTGGCCTTACGGTCTCCGGAATGTACACTAAGGGTGTAAGTCAAACTGCCGCCCTACAATTTTATGTCAGGGCAGGCTGAGAATGAAGGAGCAGTGATAAGCTTCTTCCCTTCCACCCTCCCTAGCCCCCAGCTCTTTCCACTGCACCTTACCTCTGCTCAGCTCAGTGGAGAATCAAGCCCAATGTCTCATACAAAAGCCAAAATACACCCCCCCCAGGAGACACCTCTTTTCAGAGTACCTCAAATACATGGAGCAGTAAGGCTGTCATGTACTGCATTCCCTTCTTTCAGCTATGGAAAGAGCCCACATCGCTATATAAAAGGATATATTTGCTAAGCTGTTGAGTCAGGTCTTCTAATTTAATTAAGAGAGAAACTAAATCAAGGGAGAACTATATTAAAGAAAACATCAGGTACAAGGTATAGACTTCTCCTTAATCGCACTGTCTGGATTTAAATGCCAAGAGGCTATAACCATCAGAAATAAAGCCAATGGCAAGTATGAAATACAGAAGAACATCCTAAGGTAATTAACATCAGGAAGTGTTGCTTTGTAGTTTAATGGTAGTATGTCAGAAAACCAATATCTTTACATACATTAATTGGCTTTTCCGACAAACTATTGGTAATTAGCCAAAATGACCAACTGACAGTAATTAGCTTTGGGGGATATGTTCTGTTTTGGACTTCTAATGTTTATTTCTGATCCATAGGGCCCTTTAGCATCGAAATGAAAGTTTTTGAATTCAAAAGCCCTTTCAAATCATCTGAAATGTGTGGGTATCACTCATCCATTTCCCTTTTGACCCACTTCTTTTTAAGAACTCCAGCCTCACTTGGAAGGACTCATTCAGAGGGTGAACCGGGTCAGAGAAGTGACCCACTTTGAACTGCTTCTCTGAGAAAGTTTGGCAGACAGGTCCTGTTGATGCATTCAGAGTTGCTCACTCCCATGATTTCTGTGTTATGTTTGTTTGTTTGTTCGTTATTTCTTATAGTCCCAGCTTATGGAGCCATGTGATCATAGGAAAATTTCATCTCCCACTTAAAAAAAAAGTATATTTCTCACCCTCATGGTTATGAAGAAAAAAAATTGAAATCCTGAACCCTAAAGACTCAAAACCAGAAGTGAATCACAAAACCAACCAAACAAAAAAACCCTACCTTGTGATTTTTAAATTAATTTCATGATTTTGGGGGCCTGACTCATGATTTTGAATGTTTGGGATTGGCATTAAGCTGTTGCTTCCTCAGCTGTAGCATGCTGTGTTTATAGGGAAGGAGGAGAAAGTGGTGCAATGAATTAAGATTCAAGTCTCTCTTCTTCCCTGCAGCCAGGTTTGGAGGAAGCATTCTAAACTGCTTAATCAACCCAGAACTCCTCCACCTGGCTATAGAGCCAAATGCCTTCCTCTCTTAGAAACACATATTATTTAAGTTCACAGGAAACAAATTGCGCACATTTCAGACGGCCTCACAGCTCCGAGAGAAAACAAATCTAGATGATAATGCGATCTTCCAATAGCACAGGAAGGAAGTACTGAAGGTAAAATCTGTCTCACCACCTTTTCCTCCTGAGAGCTGGTAGAGTTTGGTGCAATGCTAACCTGCACCGCCTGCACTCTGTCATGGGAGGCATTCTACTGGACACCCTGGAAAAAAAATGCTACTCTGACCTATGCTCAAGGTGTCACCACTTGATATCAAAGTACCCACCACCTACCTGTGCTGTCTCCAGAATCTTTGAGAAGACAGTGGCAAGCTGATTCAAGAGGCATCTCACCTCCACTGGTACCCCAGACACTCTCCAGTGTGGCTGCAGACTATATGCATCATGCAGATTGCCATAGGGTGGTCATCCATCAATGCAACCAGGGCTATGGACAGAGGCAAACTGAATGGGCGCAGTGCGTGAGTAACTAGTGACCACTGACACTGCTGATGATGCAGTGCTGCTGAGAACACAATAATTGGCCTGACTTATTGAAGGCTTTGATATGTAAACATTTGATACACCAAATATTTCAATCTATATAAAACTGGCTTGCAGTTTACACAGAACATGGATAAACGTAATATTTGTGAAATAGTGATTGTCTATAAATATATGGAAATTCAGTAATCACCGTTACAAATACACATTAACAATCAAAAACATACATTTCTCCAGATGTCACCCTATCCTTAGTTAGGCAAAATTCCTTTTGACTAGATTGGGAGACTTTCTGGCATAAGATGTGGCTCTATATGCCTGAAATAACTTAAAGCAGTGCCATTTAATTATCTCAGTTAAAAGTTTTGACGACTATCAACTGATAAACTTTAAGGCCAAAAGAGACCACCGTGATCATCTAGTCTGGCCTCCTGCATATTGGATGCCACCGAACTCCACCCACCTACATCTATAATAGATCCATAACCTCTGGCTGAGTTACTGAAGTCTTCAAATCATGATTTCAAGACTTCAAATTACAGAGAATCCACCATTTACTTTAGTTTAAACCTCCAAGTGACTCATGCCCCATGTTGCAGAGGAAGGCAAAAAATCCCAGGGTCTCTGCCAATGTTACCCCAGGGAAAATTCCAAATATGGTAATAAATTAGACCCTGAGCTTGTGGGCAAGACCCACCAGCCAGTCACCTGGGAAAGAATTCTCTGTAGTAACTCAGAGACCTCCCCAACTAGTGTACCATCACTGGCCGTTGGGATGCTGCTAGCTGTCACAGATCAACTACATACCATTGTAGGCAGTCTCGTCATGCCATCCCATCCATAAATTTATCAAGATCAGTCTTGAAACAAGTTAGGATGTTTGCCCCCACTGCTTCCCTTGGAAGGCTGTTTCAGAACTTTCCTCCTCTGATGGTTAGAAACCTTTGTCTAATTTCAAGTTTAACTTGTTGATGGCCAGTTTATATCCATTTGTTCTTGTATCTACATGGGTGCTTAACTTAAATAACTCTTCTCCCGCCCTGGTGTTTATCCCTCTGATGTATTTAGAGAGCAATCCTATCTCCCTACAGCCTTCTCTTCATTAGGCTAAACAAGCCAAGCTCTTTGAGTCTCCTCTCATAAGGCAGGCTTTCCATTCCTCTGATCATTCTAGTAGCCCTTCTCTGCACCTCTTCCAGTTTGAATTCAGCTTTCTTAAACATGGAAGACTAGAATTGCACACAATATTCCAGATGAGGTCTTACAAGTACCTTGTACAATGGTACTAACACTTCCCTATCTCGACTGGCAATACCTCACTTTTTGCACGGCCAATTGACATTAGCAACTCAGCCATCCTCTGATCATCCAATACACCCATCTCTCCTCATCTGACACTAAGTCCCCAATTTATAGCAAAATTTCTTGTTAGTTCCTAAGTGAATATCCTTGCATTTTGCGGTATTAAATTTCATCCCATTTCTATTACTCCAGTTTTCAAGGTCACCAGATCTTCTTGTATGTTACTCCAGTCCTCCTCTGTATTGGCAATACCTTCCACCTTTGTTTCATCTGAAATTTTTATTAGCACACTCCCAATTTTTGCACACTAATAAAAATATTAAATACAATTGGTCCCAAGAACTATCCTCAAGGAATTCCACTAGTAACCTCCCTTCAGCCTGACAGTTCAACTTTCTGTATGACCTGTTGTCTTCCCCTTTAATCAGTTCCTTACCCACCTTTCAACACTCATGCTAATACCCATCTTCTCCAATTTAACTAAGAGTTTCCCATGTGGAACTGTATCCAATGCTATACTGAAATTGAGGTAGCTTAGATCTACTGCATTTCCTTTGTCTAAAAAATCATTTATCTTCTCAAAGAACAAGATCAGGTTGGTCTGGCACAATCTGCCTTTTGTAAAAACATGTTGTATTTTATCCCAATTACCATTTACCTCTGTGTCCTTAACTACTTTCTTTTTCAAAATACGTTCCAAGACTTGCATAACATTGAGTACAAGCCTGTTGGTTTGACATTTCCTGAATCGCTTTTCTTCCCTTTCTTAAAAATAGGATCTGTGTTAAGCAATTCTTCAGTCATACTGTATGACCCTATGTTTACAGATTCATTAAAAATCCTTGCTGTAGGGCTTTCAATTTCATGTGCCAGTTTCTTTAATATTCTTGTATGGAGATTACCCAGGGCCCCCAATTTAGTCCTATTAATCTGATCTTGATTTCCTGCTCAGATGTGGTAATTTCTACTACCATATCCTCATTCCCATTAGCCACCCTGCCATTATCCCTTAGCTTCTCATTACCCTTAATAAAAACTGTGGCAAAGTATTTGTTTTGGTTTTGGGCCAGTCCTAGATTATCTTTAATCTCCACCCTATCCTCAGTGCTTGGTGATCCCACTTCTTCTTTCCTTGTTTTCTTTTCATTTATATGGCCATAGAACCTTTTACTATTGGTTTTAATTTCCTTTGAAAGGACCAATTCTGCTTGGCTTTTGGCAAGTTCTGACTTTATCCCTACACTTTCTGACCTTCAAGAGGTAGCTTTCTTTGCTGATCCATCACACCTTTCTTTATTTATAAGGCTTTTTTCTTTCTCTTAATCACCTGTTTGAGATGCTTGCTCATTCAGCTTGGTATGCAACCCTTACCTACAATGTTTCCCCCCTTGCTTGGGATGCAGGCTTCAGATATCATCTGCAACTTCGATTTAAAGTAAAGTAATTCCAAGCCTCCTCCACATTCAGAGCCTTCTGTTCTTCAGTCCAGTCCACTTTCCTAACTAACTCCTTTAATTGTTTAAAGTTTGCCCTTTTCAAATCAAGGAGCCTAACTGCAGACCTATTTATGTTAATCTTTCCATTTAGTTTAAACTGAACTAGCTCATGATCACTCGAACCAAGGTTGTTCCCTGCAACCAGTTCTTCAATGGTGTCCTCACTACTCACCAATACCAAATCTAAAATGGCATCACCTCTTGTTGGTTTGGTGACTATTGGTGAAGAAATCTGCCAGCTATCACATCCAGGAAAATCTAGACCCTACTATTATCAGTAGCTCTTGTCCTCCAATCTATATCTGGGACATTAAAGTCTCCCATAATCACACAGTTCCCAGTAGTATTTATTTCATTAAAAACATTAAAGAGGTCTTTATCCATATCCAAATCAGATCCTGAAGCTCTGTAGCATACCCCAAGCACTATCCCAGGGAAACCTCTAATAGCTTTCTTCCCCAAAGTGATTTTGGCCCAAACAGACTCTGTCTTATCCATTCCATCACTTCTAATTTCCTTACAGTCTACCCCGTCATTAATATACAATGCTACTCCACAACTTTTACCTTTATTTCTGTCTTTCTGGAACAGCACATACCCTTCAATACCTGTACTCCAGTCATGACTATTATTTCACCATGTTTCTGTTATCCCTGTAATATCTGGTTTCACTTCCTGTTATCATTTTGTTACCCAAGCTCCTTGCATTGGCACATAAACATCTTAGTTGTTTCTGCTCTGCTTCTCCCAGGTTCCTTGCCCAATTAGGTATAGTCATTCTACTGCCAGTATTGAATACTTGACTTTTAGCTTCATTGGTATCGGCACTATCTTTCCTCTTTAATGTCCATTCTCCTACCTACTGCTGTTCCTTTCTCCCTTGCTGTATCCTTTCTTGATTTTCCTCCTGCTCAGTGTTAGAATCAGGAGTGGAGATTACATGAGTATCTCCCAACCATCTTCCCTGGGTTCCTAAGTTAAAGCTCTTTTAATCAGTTGTGCCAGCCTCCATCCCAGAAGTCTATTTCCTTCCCTATTCAGATGGAGTCCATTCCATGGGAACTGTCCTCTCTCCATGAATGCCTCCCATGGTCAAACACCCCAAAGCCCTCCTTATAGCACCACTGCATATGTTGAGCCTCATAATCTTGTCTTGCCTTCACTCTCCTCCTCTAGGGACAGGCAGAATCCCACTGAAGATCACCTGAACCACCATTTTCTTAAGTGTCTTCCACAGCCTGGCACAGTCTCCTTTGATAAATACTAGTGAGAATCTAGTTGTAGCTTTTGTGTCCACGTGAAAGACTATGAGCAGATTCTTTCCAGCTAACTTGATGTCACTGGGTTACAAGCTACACTTTCCACCTCTCAGATTATAATTTTACTGAGGTACATGAGATAAGAACACATGCAAATACTTTCCATATTTTGGTATCTTTTTCTTTTCTGGAAATATCATATGCATCAGCTTCTCTTTTAAGGTTAAAGTCATTTTATGATCCATGACACAGTGATGACATTGGTAAAATGCAAGTATTGTAGCTAAAAGCAATAATTAGTCTTGATTAATGTACCCAACTTGTCAAAAGAAGTAGAATCCAATTTAATTTCTCCATGGATCCTACAGATCCCCTGTTTCTGCACTACAATTTTCCTGAAATGAATCTAGGCAGGATGACAGGTAATGATTTATTGATCTGTCATTCATTTAGGGCTCAACTTTTTGCAACTATATCACCAGAATCATAAAACATAACTGGGTTAGAGTACTTTACAAGTTCACTTGACCTTCAAATACTACTTTGTCATTTTTCTTTGTTTACTAAAGTCAATATTCCCCCTCCCCCAGTTTTTTTCACTCAAATTTGCACTTTTTTGGCTTCAGTCACAGAGTTCAAAGGAAGCAGGATGAAGCAAATAAGACAGGTGGCCATTTTCAGAGCATTCTGCAAACGTATTTGAGAAGACACAGACAATGGATGATGCTATATTTCCCCCCGAAAATATATAACATTAAAATAAACCATGGGTTCCAGTGCAGACCTACTGATGACGGCAACAAAGTGAGGAAGAAGGGGAAAATATGAGAAAAATATGAGATGCGCTGAAATGCCTTAAAACTGTGAGCAGGAAATAGATATCTGAAAACAATATCTGAAAGAAAGACATTTATGGAAAGGAAAGGGTAAGAGCAGGGGACTTGGCATTCAAGAGCACAGCGGTGTAATCCCAGTTCCGCCAGATTCACTGAATGAGTTGGGGCAAGTTACTTGAGCTTTCTGTGCATCATTTGCCCTGACATCTCCATTTTGTATCCTGCACTAATTGGTTGTGTTTGTTTGTAGTTGTTATTTTTGATTGAAATTTTTTTTTAATTTGATTTATTTGAAGGGAAGATGTAAAAGCAATCACTGGAGAAAGTGGATATTGATCATAGTCACGTGACTGGTTTTTTAAACTTCTGCAACTCTGACCCTGACAGTTAAACAAGTGTGTCCAGGCAAAATGAGGTCTCTTACTAACAATGCTGTGTGTCACACCATTATTACAATATGTATGTATATATACACACAGAAAGAGACAAATCAATGTCCTACTTTTAGTTTTTTTCCTTCTTTTAGATTCCTGGTTCACTTTAATGAAGCTTTAAAAGCTTATGCCCGAAGCTATAATTATTAATTTTTACAATTCTTTTCTTCATCTGTTCATAAACTTTTTTGGAAAATCTTGCGTTAGGACCTCTCCCATCTAATTCTCTCCTTTAGATCAACTTGTTCTGGAAACATGGGGTTTTCATTGACATTTCATGCAAGGTGCAAGTAGCTGGCCTCATAAACTTGAGATCTGAATGACACATTGTTACAGGGTTTCCTGTTGCTTTTCACTGCTAATTGCCATCTCAAATGTATTTATTTGCTGAAATTCTCTCATTAGGTATTTTCTACACCGGAATAGAAATTTCAGCAAAGAACAATCACTGTGTTTTACCCTCTTCCAGCACACACACCCTTTGCATTTCCAAGGGCAAGTGGGCATATAGCCATCTGCTGGCTGTGAATGCCATTTAATGGAGAGGCACCAACTGGGCTCCTCTGAAGTACACAGTGTGCGCACCAACCTGCAGCCAGGCTCATTTTATTGTGCTGCCCACATTCATAATTAATAGTTCTTAAAGCAATATTTATTTTTCAGATGGGCATCACTGAAGAGTGCCTGACGCTCTGCACTGTTACATTAGACATACTGGTATGTGTGATACCATCTGTCAGAATGATACACGGCAATGCACTAACCAAAGTGCCTCATGTGCTTATAACATAGTGCAGTCCCTGATCCTGCAAAGACCTAAAACCCTGCCTAAATTTAAGCATTGACTGTGCTGGAACTACTCACTACTTTTTATAAAATTGAGGCCTTACTGGATGTCTTACTTTCATTCATATCCAGAAGGGAATAGCAGGGAATAATATTATTGTCCTTTCTTCTAGCACCAGCATCTCGTTCTGACACCAGTGGCAATCTTCTGCTGAGTGGTGGTAGGTGTCTGGGCCCTTGTAGGCTGGCTTTCCAGTGGAGGAGAAAACAGTGATGCAGAGTCTGGGTATATGCTTACCATAATTTGTTTTACTTACACATATACACCAGCGCTGAAGCAGGTGGTCAAACAACATGCAGGGCAGGCCCTTATTTCTGTAATTTTAGCCCAACACCTCACTTCCAGACAGCAACTCTACTTCAAGAATTGATTCTAATCAGAAACAAAGTCAGACATCAAACTGTCCTTCTGCTTGTACAACTTCCTCTTCAAGGATCATTGCCTCTCCACAGAATCTTGGATAACCAAAAACTAACAACACTACAGCATATCTTCCCAAAACTGAACATTTGCTCACATGCTGTGAAAAAGAACTTGGAAGATTATGTATAAAAGTGCCACTTGGTGATGCTTGCCATAAGAGTATTCTGAATTCCTGTTTTATCTGGGAGTGGTTATAGGTAATAACAAATTATTAACAACATTTATATCATGCTTTTCCCCTTTACAAGCATTAACTAGTTCTACCCCTGTGAGGTAGAAAAGATTTTGCCCATTTTATTGATGGGAAACCAAGATAGAGATATTGGGCCAGATTTGTGCTGCTCTGACAATACAAAACAGCTATACATCCAGTGTAGCTAGCCAGTTAAGCCATGTTTACAGCTGTTTTGCATCAGTGGAAAGATTCAGAGCAGATGCAGCACATCAGTGAATTTGGCTCACTAAGTGACTTGTCCAAATCCAGGGACAGAGTCAATGTCAAAACTCAGATTAGAACTCATGGGTTCCACTCTCAATTCACTATTTAGAACACTGCAACCCATCCCTCTTTAGCTCAATCCTGCAAGCAGCTGCGTACCCTCATTTCCCATTGCCTTCAGGAGGCATGTTGTCACAACCTCAGGGGTTCCTTTGGGGAAGACAGATCAGCACTGCATGTTGCTAACACTGTTGCAAGCATTGCAAAGCATTTTGGGGAGGGTCAAAGGTGTGAGTGAAGAGTGAAAGATTCTTTTGCAGGCTGCAAGAGGCCAAAGGGGGAAGGAGAAAGAGAGCAGATAATGGGTTAACTCAACACTGCAGCTAGCAAGCTCAGTCCAACAATAAGAGGCTGGCCCCAGCCCAAGGATGCTGTTCACAGCCGAGACTTGGCTGACACCTGAGAAAGATGGGAGCGTGAATGTGCCCAAGCAGCCAAGAGAAAGAAAAACCCAACTGCACAGACCTGCAAGGCACCAAGGCCAGCAAAGAAGAAAACAAGGTCTAAGACTGCAGAGATTGAAAACAACGGCGAGACGGCAAGAGGGGGAGCCGAGCCTTTGCATCCCTGGAGCCAGGGTGTTTTGAGAAAACTGAAGACACCATGGAAAGCCAGTTTGGACTGGTGCAGAGGGCACCAGGAGCAGAGGTCCCTGAATGAAGGACCCCCCCCCATAAGGCGCCCGGGACTTAAAATCCTCCTGAGAGCTGGAGCAACTTGGAGATCACAGCGGACTTGGACAACATGTGTGTACAGGACAAAACTCCCATCCACCCTTCCCACTCTTCTTCTTATGTTACACCCAGGCCTGGCCAGCCTTGGGTAGTGTGTGTGTGAGTATGAAAGTGGGTTAGGGCTTGGAGCACTGACGTTTTCTTCCTTCCTCTGAGTGACGTGAGGACACCACCACCCCCAGCACTCTCCGCTGTTATTTTATTATTTTATCAATAAAGTTTAAAATGTATACACTTGGCATATTACATCATCTTCTCCCTTAACAATCCTGTGGCCTCAAACCGGTCATCTGACGCTTCAGGCAGATTGGTAACAAACATCTGTCACAACGTCCCAGGAGGCACCATGCTGTACTACTCTCTCATTTCCTGTCTGCAATCTCTCTCACTACTCCTTCACAAAAGAAAACTCACAAAAGTAAAGTATCCACGAAGAGAACCATGTGTCTATCTGAGCTACAAGAGGCTGCTGAAGCATCTCTAGGAACTAAATGCCTACTGTCTATTCCGTCAGGAAGCATTATTGCAGGAGAGGCCTTTGTTGTCTTCTCCCAATTAACATAAAACAAATAAATAATCTTTGTGTGGGGATTGAGGTATGGAAAAGTTTTCCACTACCAGTAGATCTGCGATTGTTTTTGGAAGCTAAATGTAGGCTTCCAAGAAATACTACAGTTATTGACTTTCTGAGAGAAGTTAAAGCTTCTGTTCAGCATTATGATATTGGCATTGTAATACATTCATTTATTCCAGTAGAAATATATCCATAGCATATATCCACAGCCATAGCACCACTGGGAGAAATCTTGGGCTTTCAGCTTGGCAATAGTGAACATTTCATATAAACAAATAATATTGCCAGATTTTTTATTAAATTAATGGCCAATATGTTTTTGTATTACTAAATCACCTAGCACCACAATCAAGATCAGGGCCCCCCCCCCACGTACAAACACATGCGAGACAGTTTCTTCTCCATACAGTCATGAGGCCTATAAAAAGCTTGAAAATATTTAGGCCACAGGTGTGCCGAGACCACTGCCCATCATGCCGACTAACATTCTTATTGTTTCCACATATTCTCCCACTGATCTGTCTGTATCCATCTATCATCTCTTGTTTTACACTTACATTGCAAGCTCTCTGAGGTAAGGGCTATCTTTTGATTCTGTGTTCGTACAGTGCCTAGCATCATGGGATTCTGATCCATGACTAGGGCTCCCAGCTATGGTAATAAGAACAACATCATCAGTGGTAGATCCAGGAATAGAACTCTGACTACCAGTTCAGTGATCTATCCACTAGGCAATGCTGCAGGGTCCTGAATTGCCTTCACAGTACCACACATCAATCTGATTGCAGCCTAAACTAGCCCCCACCCGGGGATCCCACTAGTATGGGGGATTCCTGCTGTGGGTTGGCTCAATGTCTTTCTGCTCTTTTGCTCTCCTTTCCACCATGTTTACACTACAGCTGCTACAGTAGCACAATTATGTTGCTGTAGCATAGATGTTTCCAACATCGATGGAAGAGTTTTTTCCATCAATCTAGTTAATCCACCTCTAACTGGTGGTAGTTAGGTTGACAGAAGTTGTCTTCTGTTGACCTAGCTGCATTTACACTGGGAATAGGTCAACCTAACTATGGTGATCAAGATGTAACATTTTTTCACAGCCCTGAGCGACATAGCTAGGTCAATGTATCAGGCCCCACGGGCTTGAATACGGGTCCATGGGGGTTCTGGGAGTCATCACACACAAGTCTTCCACCTGGCAGCTCACAGATAGCAGCTTGGACTGGGGTCCATGAAGTCCAACTTGGGCACAAGTCCACCCCTAAACTCTGATTGGGAGAGACCCAAGGCTCCTGAATGGGCCGGAGCCTCTATTGAAGCTAGAGAAGGAAACAAGACATTGTCAGAACAAATGTGCTTCACCCTGCAATGGACTGCTGGTCTGGTGTTTACCTGTTCCTACCTTTTGATCCTGACCTCCTGGTATCCCGACTCAGCCTGACTCTTGGTAATTGACTCCTGATCCCTGCCTTCTGGTTTGTTTCTTGATTCTGATCTGGTGTTCCAGCTTGGCCTGATTCCTGGTAATTGTCCCCTAGCCCCTGGACTTTTGACCCTTGCATCTGATGCTAACCTCTAGCTAGGAGGCCCATGCCTCAGCCCTGATAGTTTGTACAGACCACTGTAACCCATATGAATGGACCTGGTGTGAGAGGAATTGACCCAACAGCCCAGCTACTGCCTCTGGAAGCACTGGACTCACCTGAATGGGCCATCTGCCTTCAGTCAGCTAACCAAGCCCTGCTGGATTGGGTCATGCAGCTAAAGATGATGAGTCAGCTACTCCAGGAACAAGTAGACCAGCTGCATGCAGAAAACATCACACTTCGGGCCTAGCTTGATGTGCCCCGCCCTGATTAGGGTCTAAACATTCCCCTGCCAGAACGTTTTGATCGGTCCCGCCAGTAGTTCTGGGGCTTCATTAACTAATGTCTCTTCCTGTTCTGACATGCCCATCAGCCTGCTAGTGGGAGAAGCACTAGAGTGGGCTCCCCTGCTGGAGACTGTAACCTGGTACTATTGAACTGGAATCCTTTCCTCCAGTCCATGTCGGTAATATTAATGATCCGCACCAAGCTCAAACAGCCAAGGCTGCTCTGAGGAGACTCTGGCAGGGGCAGGATATGGTGGCTTACTATGCGGCACACTTTTGCCATGTCACAGTAGATACTGGATGGAA
This sequence comes from Lepidochelys olivacea, assembly GCF_965140295.1. Classification (NCBI taxonomy): domain Eukaryota; kingdom Metazoa; phylum Chordata; order Testudines; family Cheloniidae; genus Lepidochelys; species Lepidochelys olivacea. The sequence continues at coordinate 17,627,933 of NC_140412.1, forward strand.
TGAGGCAGCACAACTGTATCAGTTTTGTTGGGGGCTGCAGGAAGAAATAAACAATGAGATGGCCCATGTAGAGATGCTCACAAGTTTAAATGCCTTCACAGATCTCGCCATTCATATAACTAACCGACTGCATGAAAGAAGGCTAGAAAAATGGGGTTCCCTGCAACCCCCCTATCAGCATGTTGTTCCCTTGACAGTCTGCATTTCCCACCAAACCAATGCAGGTGGATATGGCCTGTCAGTGACTCTCCCCTGAGGAACGAGAATGTCCCCATCAGCTCCACCTGTGCTTCTGTTGCAGGCAGTCAGGCCTCTATTTCTGTCTGTCCCATGTGAGCCCCAAAGGGTCTGGGAAATGTAGCAACCCAGTCCCACAAAGGGGGATGGGCCTGGGCTCAGAAGGAAAGAAGTTCCCCCACATATCAGTCCTGACTGGGACATGTCCTGCAACCTATCAAGAGGTCCCTCAGTTTCAGGTATCTGTTCCACATTCCTTAGGTGGACCAATGGATTCCAGTCAACAGGCTCTTGTTAATTTAGGAACTACTGACAACTTCATAGATGCAACAGTCAAAACATCACAACACAGACCCTGAAGTCTACTCCAACCTCTAGACACTCCATCCTGGGCCATTATTGCATAAGTTTTTATCGTGAAGCTCCTTCTGTTGAAGAGACAGCCAAACTATGGATTAGCCACGTGGCTTATCTCCATGGCCTACTGTATTGTATCACCTCCAACTCAGGGTTACAATTTACAGCTTGATTCTGGCACAAGGCCCTATGTCTTCTGGGGGTCCAGACACACTTCTCCACTTACCACCCACTCCAGTGGCCAGACAGAAAGGATCAATCAAATTTTGGAGCAATACTTACAATGTTATATTAACTATCATCAGGTGGATTGGTTCCCGTTATTACTCCATGTGGAGTTTGCAAACAATAATGCACGCTATCCTTCCATGGGAAAAGCCCCTCTTTGCCACCCCGATTCCATGCACAGTTACCTATGACCTCTCCTCACCCAACCACGTGGGCATTCATCACATCCAGGAAGAAGTAAGGAACCTCCTGGAAAAAAACAAAGTCAACTATAAAGCAACATGCAGAGCAATCTTGCAACTAGGTCCCACCTATTCAGTGGAACAAAAGGTGTGGCTCTTGACGCAGCACCTCCGCATGAACAGACCCTCACATAAGATGGACTTCCAGTTCATTGGCCTTTCTTGAATCTGTTTCCATGTTAACCCAGTAACCATTGAATCAAACCTATCCCAATCTCTCAAGACCTACCCAGTATTCCACATATTCCTCCTGAAACCTAAGAATTCATTTCCACATAGGATCCAACCACCTCCCCTACCTCCATGAAGAATATGTCATGCATGAGATCTTGGATTCTAAATGCTGGTGGTGTAAATTTTATACCTGATTTACTTGGAAGGCTATGGCCCTAAGGAGTGTATGTGGGAATCAGTGGAAAATGTCCACACGCACCTGCTCAAGCACAAGTCTTTCATGAGTACTACCCAAAGAAGCCTAAATCCACCGCCACTGGAGGAAGCCCCTGTGAAGGGAATGATGTCAGGCCCCGTAGGTCTTGAACCCAGGTCTGCAGGTCCTGGGAGTTATCACACACCAATCCTCCACACAGCAGTTCACAGACAGCAGCTTGGAGCAGGGTCCGACTGGGAGAGATCAAAGGCTCCTGATTGGGCCTCAGCCTCTCTTTAAGCCAGAGGAGGACACAGAGATGTCTGTACAACTGGGCTCCATTCTTCCATTGACTGCTGGTTACCTATTTGTGCCTTGTGCTCCAGACCTCCTGGTATCCTCACTCAGCCTGACTCTTGGTAACCAACTCCTCTTCCTTGTCCTCCGGTTTGTCTCTTGATTCTGATCTCCTGGAGTTCCAACTTTGCCTGATTCCTGGTAATTAGCTCCTGGCCCCTGGATACTCAGCTTGCACCTAATGCCAACCTGTAGGCCAGGCCACCCACACCCCAGCTCTGACACAATCTAATTTTTTAAGTGTAAACCAGGCCTTATTCAGGAATGGCTCCCTAATGTCCAGCAACTGATTTATATGAGCTGAAAATCTTAAGAGGCAACAATTCTCATATTACTTCTACCTGCCAAAGCAGGGAAAGTGTCTTTTGATCCAAGGAGATAGTCCCAGGATTTTGAAACAACAACAGCAAACATGAGTTCTCCATCAGGAAATAAACCTGATCTGTGTCAAGCCCGAGTGGACCATATGCAGCACAAAGCTGGAGTCTGAAGCTCAGTTTCCAACTCTCTAGGCTCAAGTGTGTTCAACATCTGGTAAAATGCATTTGCCCATTCCTAATCCTAACACTTCTTGTTCTATTCCTCTCCACTTAGCTCTTTCACCCAGCCATTCAAATGGTAGGAGGTAGCTGGAGCAGGAGCAAAGAGAACTGTTACTCAAACTACCACTCCCAGTTAACTGTAGTGTGACAGCCCTCACTCGGGTTGGTTGATAGGGAAGAGCTCCTCCAGTGGTTAGGGCTTAGTCCGGTGACATGCAGGGGGAGTGTTGTAGGGAAGCCTGGTCCCTCCCACCCCACTACACTCTGACCGAGGGCCCTTTGAGAGATATCAGTGTGCTGGTAGCCAGGGATGCTTCAGGTGGCTCTCCCTAGGCCACTTTGTACCACCTCTCTGAAATTGTTCCAAGGTTGCTGTCTGGGGTAAGGCAGCATGATGGTCATCTGCTCACTGCAAGGCAACTCCTGGTGGCAACATGGCAACTGCCTCTTCCGATGGTATGGCCAGCCTCCTGGGCCAGCTCAGTCCAAGGGCTTTCTCCTGCTGAGGTAGTCAAAGCAAAAATAAAGGGGATCAATCAAGTCCAGAATTCATATGAGAGGGAGTGCTTCTCTCTCAGGCTGTCTCTGCAGCAGGGCCTCCCTTCCCTTAGGGCCCAGAGGCCTTTGGGCAGTTGTTTAGGGAGAGATTCTGCCTTCCCTCAGGTCGTCCCCCCCCTTAGAGCTGGTAGTAGCAGGTCAACTCTCTTCCCTGGGCTGCCACCAAATGAGCTGCTCCCCTGCCCTTTAACTCCTCCTCCAGTAGCTGCAAGTGTTATGGGGCAAGGCTGGCTGAGCCCAGAGAAGATCCTTAACCCCTTGTTGCTCAGTTTGGGGTTTGTACTCCCCATCACACAAAGGGACAGCAAGATAGAGGAACTTGAAACGTAAAGGGTTAAATGTTCTTTGGGGCCAGAGGCTAATTTTATTCAGATGGCTGTAATTCTGGGGTAACTCAGCTGATTCCAAATGAATTAGTTCTCGCTTCCTCTAGTTTAAGTGAGATCAGTCTGTCTCACTACAGTATGTCCAATGGACTGGATATTCTGTTATCATGTCTGTTACCTTTGCTGGCTGCAAGAACCAAAAAGAAGCAAACTGACCTCTCAGAGGTACTTTATCATGAAAAAAGAAACAGTGGGATGACTGTAATTAAGTCAAATCATCATGACAGATTGAGTAGTCATATATAAGGCATACACAGACACCAGAGACTTTTATTCTGAGCGTTAAATGGCTATTTCACAGGCGTTTTAAAGTCTGAAGATCTTAAAAATGAAAATCAGTTTAAAAAAATCACAATGCATGGGGAATAACTTATATAAGTGCTCTTAATGTTAATGGGAGATGGATGATAGTTATTTTCATATGCACTACCTTGGGAATTTACACCATCCACATAACGATTTCTGATAATATTAGCTGAAATCTGCTCATGTTAATTTGATATTATGTACATGGAAGAGAATATCAGTTGGAAACCCAAAGGGAATGTTTTGGAAAAAATTACACTTTGACAACCTAATATAAAGCTTCTGAATCCTATTCAATTGGAAACAAATGCAATGCAGGTTGTATTAGTTAATCAGAAAGCCTAGTGCTCAATGTAATGCAAACAGCAGGTAATGCTGCACTACCATTTCCATTAATTGTGAGGTAACATTAAAAACGTGGAAGCAACGGTCTTGGCAGTGGATCAATGCCAGCAACTCTGCCTGCTGTTAGCACAGATCCCTGTGCACGCTCAGTAAGACCCAGCTGCGATGGCCGCAGTGCAGGTGGCTGGCCTGCTCTAATACACTGGGTTTGTGTGTACAGGTGAATGCATGAGTTTGCCCTCTAGTGGCTAACCCACAGACAGGATAAAGGACCTACTACCAGCACTAGAAAGGAGTTCTCCTTCAGCTCAAAGGGTAGGAGTCTGTGTTTTTTAAAGCTAAAGCAGTGGAGTTCTGGTTCCAGTTACGAGTGAGTGATTTGTGTAATAACTCATATTTGCAGCATGCAATTTCATTACAACGCATTCCTGAATGGACTATGGAGATCTGTAGAGGGACTGAAGCTCACCAAATCCTTTAAATACCTCATGGTGGTTCAAAATATCCAATATTCCAGCCAATTGGATGTTTGTTTCTCTCTCCCTCTAGAAACACAATTCCACTGGTGCTGTTCTCTTGCACTGGGAGGAGTAATCAGCTATATTAGCCTACAACAATGAATTACATACTTCCCACTCCAGTCACCTCTACTGGCCAGTTCCATTCCCTATTCACCGTGTGGCCACATCAGACCATCTAAACAAATAAAATGAATGAGCAATACAATTCACACAGAATGTGCCTGTTTCCCAGATTATGGTCTAATTGCAAAGTGGTGCAGATGACTTTTGAACCCTGTCTTTTCTTTTTTATTCTCCTGCTGATAATAGCTCATCTTAATTAATTAGCCTCTTACAGTTTGTATGGCAACTTCCACCTTCTCTGTATGTGTATATATATATATATCTTCTTACTATATGTTCCATTCTATGCATCCGATGAAGTGGGCTGTAGCTCACGAAAGCTTATACTCAAATAAATTTGTTAGTCTCTAAGGTGCCACAAGTCCTCCTGTTCCTTTTGTCTTTTCAAATGCACTTCTTCCTGGGGTAAGTTACTACAGATTCTTCTAATGGAAGAAGCAAGTTCAAAGAAGGAAAGAGTGGGAGGCTGGTACACAGGACATTCCAAGCATAAAGCCCACTTCAGAGAACTGAAGGCAACAGGGGGAAAGCAGCAGGAAATGAGCAGACGCGGATAGATCTGTGAAGAGCCGTGAATATGACTAGGGGGAGCTTGAACTATTTGTGGCAGGCAAGAGGATGACTGGTTTAGGAAGTAGGGAGTAACATGATTGGGAGCAGTGTACTGACTCAAAGGTATAGCTGACTGTTGAACTACACTCATGGGTCATACTTAAAAACTTTCAAGAGATCAAATAACCAACTTACCCAAATTTATTGTCTACAATAAACTGGTATACTATGAAAAGGGGACATACTTGCCCTCCTTTCAGGAAGCAATTCGTATCTAGCAGCATGTTCACCTTACACAGAAGGTATGCTTCAAGGATATACATTTCAGCCACAATATTATAATACTATAATATTTATAGTATGATTTTGCAAGTTACAAAACTCTTTACATGTCACTAACATTCACTATGAACATCCAGTTCATAACAGTTCCTCAACTTGTTGCTTTGTTCTGTACTTAGCTCCGTTTTGGAGACTACCTTCCAAACCAATGGGGGGTAAAGGTACATCCCAACCTGTGCTAGGATGTGCCATTCATGTATCTTGACAGGCTTCCTATTTTATCATGCAAAAGCAGACTTCAGCTTGTGGGATACTTGACCTGCACGAACAAAATTGTGGTGGAGAAAGCATAATACGTTCAGTTAACAAAACTTCCCAGCACACACACACACACCAGAGGCGCCAACTTCCTGAGTTCCTGGGGGGTGCTTGAACCCCTGCTCTGCCCCAGACCCCTGCCCCCATTCCACCCCTTCTCCTAAGCTCCCACCCCAGCCCCGTCTCTTCCCCACCTCTTCCTGCCCCCTCTTTTCCCCCTTCATCCCCAGCACCTCCTGCACGCCGCTGAACAGCTGAATGCGGTGGAATGGCGGCACTGGGAGGGAGGGGCAGGAGCTGATGAGCGGGGCTGCTGGTAGGTGCTGAGCACCCACTGTTTTTTTCTTGTGGGTGCTCCAGCCCTGGAGCACGCATGGAGTCGGCACCTATGACACACACACACACACACACACACATATATATATATGAACTGTATATATAAAACCTATTAAAGTAGCCTATGCTACATCTAACATACATGTATTGGCTAACAAGTGGGAGAAGAATGTTATTTTAGCGGCTATTTTTGGTACAGACGAAGTGGGAAGCACGTTCACCAAGGTTGCAAGTGTGGGTGGCAGGTAGGACAGAGGAAGTTTGGGTATGATAGAGAAGGGAAGGAGAGCAGACATTTCTATATTTATTTATTTATATTTATCTATATATTTCTATATTTAACAAGAGTTGGAGCTGGGCAGCCAGAATGACAGTGAAACTGAACAGAGTGGGGGAGGACAAGGGGTGGAGAGATGCCATGATTTCAGATCCATCAGTATAAAGGTGGCCAGGAACTCCATCTGAATGGAAGTGGTAGCCATGGGACAATAGTGCATAAGAGTTTTCTAAAAAAATTCTGATTTGACAGATCGTATCTAGTGATCTTATCTCCAGGGGCTTCTATATGGTTCTAGGCATTTCAGGCTCTCTCACTTTATTTCTCCCCCTAATACTGACTGCTTTCATATTAATCTGGAAACACCCTCAGCACTCTGTCAGAATGTAGCTCCACAACAGAAAGGGGCCAATGAAAGAGCATTACAGATAAAGAAGACTAGGAGCAGACATGACATTTTGCCCCAAGGCCTTCTGTAAGTTGCAGCAAATGCAGAGAGTAAGTTGAAGAGCAACAGAGAATGTAAATAGAAGGAAAGTTGGATGTTGAAGGCCAATCAGGCTAACATAAATCAGTGGGTTGAAAACCTAATAATTCCATACAAGACCACATTTAAAGAACTTTCAGGTTTCAAAGTTTATCGCTCGTGCAACGTTAGCCTCTATAAATAAAGGGACAGAGTTACAACATTGTCTTGTATTCTAAGATAACATATTACTGTTTCCACACAACCTAACCCTTACTTTAATCAATTCACACATCAGACAGAGAATGAGGCAGATTTGTGTAATGAACTTGTTACAGTAATAAAAAGGAGTTAAAAACACTCAGCACTTGTACCATTTGGCCAAGTTAGCATCAGAGCTAGGATTAGAACTCAAAGGTTTCCAGTTCCTAGCCTTATGACCCAAGTACCTCTGGGTTTAGGATTCTGTGTTATGCCGATATCACTTGCAAAATCCTAAAACAGGTATGGAAAGCAGTTCCTAGTTCTGGTTTCGGTGTTTGCATTAGTATGCAAAACCACGAGCTCTGAAATTAGGTCCTGGCAGGTAAAAAGCTTTCCAGTTTCTTTTCATATAGAATCAAATCAGAATTTTAAAATGCCAGCTGGGTTTACGCGTCTGCTGAAATTAACACTTCACCCTGTAAATTTATCTGGAGTTTAAATTTAGATGATCTTGTCCAGAGCTCTCCAATCCTTAATTATAACACTGTGATTAGAAAAGGATGAAAGGTAACAGTAAATAATTATGGGGGGGGGAAAGGAAGTCAGAATGTATACACTTCTTACTGATAAGAGACTCCTACTTTGAGTCAGTGTTTTAAAGACCAGCTTTACTGTGAAAAGTGACTATGTAAAAATAGCACCTTCTTCCTCAACAGATCTGCTCCCTTTGTGAGTTCAAAGTCGTATCTACTGACTTTAATGACTAAAACAATTTCTTACAACTCTTTGCACCCTACAGAGATAACCCAGCTCAGAAAGAATGAGGTAAGGATTGTGTTGCATGCGGTGTATCACCAGCAGAACTCTTTACCAAGTTCCAATCAGTTACACCCCATAGAAGTCATTGGATTTGCACAGTTATGACTGTGTAAGCTGCACTGGTGTAATTGAACCTTTGCTATTGGTGATAATGAGTAAGATGGAAAGAACTCAGTTTGATTTTCGGAGCCCACACACAGTGTGCCTGGCTGGCATTCAAAGAAACCCCACATATTTTTACTTGTAACTAAGACTTTTTGATACAGAAATCAAAATATCTAAAAACCCCAGTACCATTTTTACAGTAACTTATCAAAGTAGAAATGCATTTCTCAATTAAACCCACCTGCCACTTACCAGCCAAATATAATTCAGATCGAGGTAATTTATCAACATTTTCTCTAACAATTCTGATTCCAGCAGTAAGGAGCATGTAGGAAGGGCAGCTCAAACTTCAAGTTATCTAGAGGAAATCAGGGATGACAAAGTCTGTAAGGGAGAAATAGGAACCTTCCCTCTGCACAATGCCCCACCTTTGCCCATTTCTGTAACTGAACATGTTTTAAGGTTCTGAAATGCTGCAAGGTTTTTGTTCACACCCCTGTGTGCTTTTGGAGTGCAGCTGGAAAGCTGTACTTGGAGTTACCTGTGAAACTGTTGATGGTCCCAGAGGTTTGGATAGATCTTTGGTCTTTGGATCAGAATGCCCACTCTTTTTGGACAAAGTGATCATTCACAAAGGATTCAGTTTCAGGAGAGGACCTTTATCAAGAGGACTGTAACAATACCCGCTTGCTGCACAAGGCCACGTCAGACAACGCTGTCATACCAGCAGTGACAGAGGCCCCTAGACAGAAGGGGCTCTATCAATGCTAGTGTGATACCTCGTGGGCATATTAGGGTGTCATATGACCTACTTTGTTTTAAATTGGGACAGTATGTAGACTGCTTGAGCATGTTGGGGAATCAGCATATCTCCTTCTGTACCATGGCTTTGGTTGGGGCACTGTAACAGGATGGCATGATCTAGAATGCCAGGAGGGCTGTTCTGTGGACCTACCATTCATGGGAGTTAGAAACCTTGCATAAAGTTGTTGAATAAGTTCGTCTGATTCACTGGGGCAAGGATGGCTTGCTAACACCACCAGGAGATAAGAGAGATGGAAGTCCCACTCTGGTTAGGGGATACTAGGGTCAGAGGCAGGGTGGTCTTGCAGGAAACCTTAGGAACTGCTAGGCTTGGGGAGAAAGCTTCAGCTGAGGTTTGAATCTTATTATTTCAGTCAGCAAAAAAATGAAGTGCTCATACAGCCCATGTAGAATTTATATAGACTGGTGTATGAGGGGAACTCCAGCAGATCATAAGTTCTACCATCTTCCTGTTTAATAGGAAACCTCCATCTACTGTTCCTGAACCCCCCTCATAAACACGCATCCATCAGTTCTGGATGCACTTTCTAGTCTCCTCACCAAGGGACTGAACTCCAGTTGTCATGGCTCATGAATTTGGTGAAGTGGACACAGACAAAGTATCCCACTGAACCCTGGGCCTTACTTGGGTGGCTTTTCCTTTAAGCAGCCCTGTTCCTAAACTAATAACTTTCGACTCTCTTAAATTTACAGTGCTTTTTAACTTTTCAACTGGTCAGCTCTGCAACAGTTCATATAATTTTAAAAGTAATGATATAACAGACTTCAATAATGACCCTGCAGATTCATAAATTCATATCAATAGGTTGGATAAATTATGGATTTCACTGTAAATTGCAATCAAAAGTCCAATGGCTAGATGCTTTAAAGAAGAAACTCCTGCTGATATGAGCATGCTTCCTTCTGTCTGACTTTAAAAGTAATCTAGCTTGGATTAGAAAGGAGGTCACATGGGAATGCTTGCTTTTCCAGGACTGTTGCTTCTGAGTGCTAGCTGTGTTCTCTCCAGCTATATTTTTTATATATTTTGTAGTAATATTTTACTTTGGAAGTTTTATATATTTACTGTTTTGCCTGGGGGCATCACACTAATCCTCCTGGATTTGATTCCTCTTCCTGTCACCTTGTGCCCCAGGTCTTCAGTGAACATAATAGCAACCAAACAAACCGGCATCAGCCTGCAGTGCACCAGAGAGGACAGCTACTATTCCACCTCCTATCCAGCTGTGTCTGTCCATTCTGGTTATACTTTCCCCTCACCTTTCACTGTATCATAGAATCATAGAAGATTAGGGTTGGAAGAGACCTCAGGAGGTCATCTAGTACAACCCCCTGCTCAAGGCAGGACCAACACCAACTAAATCATCCCAGCCAGGGCTTTGTCAAGCCTGACCTTAAAAACCTCTAACGATGGAGATTCTACCACCTCCTTAGATAACCCATTCCAGTGCTTCACCACCTTCCTAGTGAAATAGTGTTTCCTAATATCCGACCTAGACCTCCCCCACTGCAACTTGAGACCATTGTTTCTTCTGTCATCTGCCACCACTGAGAACAGCCTAGCTCCATCCTCTTTGGAACCTCCCTCCAGGTAGTTGAAGGCTGCTATCAAATCCCCCATCACTCATCTCGTCTGCAGACTAAATAACCTTAGTTCCCTCATTCTCTCCTCGTAAATTATGTGCCCCAGCCCCCTAATCATTTTCTTTGCCCTCCACTGGACACTCTCCAATTTGTTCACATCCCTTCTATAGTGGGGGGACCGAAACTGGACATGATACTCCAGGGTTATCAGTTTGAGTTTCCCTAAAGATGACTGTCAAATTGTCATCATGGTCACTTGCTTACTGTACATGATCATGTCTCCCTCTAGTGATTGTCACTGGGACCTATAAGTGTCTGCTACTTTCTCATAGCTAAAGGAATTCTCTTTCAGCTCAGGTGGTGCAGGCCTGTATTTTGGGTGCTAAAGTTTCCCTGTTAATTGCTGCTAGTGACCGAGGTGTCTGTATGTATGAAGTCATAGTTCACCACCTTCTGGGAATCTGGTTTAAATAGTGTTTTAAATATAAATAAATGAATTTACCTCAAGTATAAAAGCAGCATGCCTAAAACTCCTGCTGAAAAAGCTTCTGAACCCTCTAAAGAATATAGCTACCTGTAAAGTAACTGAAAGGAGAAGAGGGCATTTTCACAATGGCCTAACAGGTAGGTGTGAAGACGCTTCATTTGTTCCTTGAAATCTCGCAGTGCATGGGTGTCAACTTCCTCTCCTCACACACAATATGAATAGCCCCATTGACATCAATAGGACTAATTGGGTGAGTAAGTCCTACCTAAATGTGAATAAGAACCCAAATCAAACTAATAATAGCCTCAAATTACAAAGGAAATTCAGAAAACTTTCTGAAGGTACTACATGAGCAAGTAGCATTGAAAACAGAACCTCTCATGAGTCACTCTCTTCAGACAGTACCTAATAACTTCAGGGAAATGAGCAGTGAAAAGGAGCTTTGTTTCTCCTTAGAGTTCTGTGTACGTTAAGGCAGTGTCCACGCTGCAACTAAGGTGTGACTGTAGCACTGATAGACATAAGGTTAGACACGGTGCCGTGGGCATCAGCACAGACCGCACAAGCACGCCAGCAACCTCGATATGTCCTCATGTTAGCCTCTGCTGAAGCCTGTACTGCCACATCTACGCTGCTACTTTTAGCCATGCTAACGTGGAAGAAGCTAGCACATACGTCTATCCATGCTGCAATTACACCTGAGATTGCAGGGCAGCCCTACTTTTAATTAGCAAAGACTTTCTCCCTTTGAAAGAAGAGTTGCTGATTTAATTCCTTTTGCACCATAGGAGGCAATCTGAGTGCTGAAATGCCTGCAGATCTGCTTCTTGGGTCTCTCTGGGTAACATGCATTTCTTTATAGTTACAGGGCATCTTTTCACTCTGCAAAATTAGTTTAAAGTTTGTGTGTCATTTTTCTGAAATTCTTCATCTATTTTTATTCAGTGACTAGATTTAAAAAACATCTCGTTCTTCTTTTCTACCTAAGTGGAGGTTTATTCTCTTTTTAGGGGTCAGAAGATTCCCCAAAGGCTCAGCTGGCTAACGTGGTCCTTACACATCCTATTTATTTGTTTTCCAGTAAAGATTTTCTTTCTTCCTCTCTGCTTCATTTTTCACAGTCTGTGCTAAGTGGAATGTAAACCAAAAAAGACATACACCCTTCAATCAAACTTCCAAACCCACAGTGTTCTAACTGGGTTCAAAATGAGGCAAAATAAGTTCACTTATCTCTAATTTATAGCCTGGTGAGAGTGATGTTCTGTTCCATCCATTTACATGGTTTATAGATTAATCTATGGGCATGAGGATATACAGTGCCTTTGACACAATGAGAGGTTAGTGGTATGTTCACTGGAAATAGGTCTTTCCCAGATCAGTGGCTCTATGCACTGTGGATTCCTTCCAAGATGATAATTTGTATTAGCTCAACTCTTCCATGTAATAGCTGCCTATTGTCAGTGTAACATACAGTCCCTGCAACATGTACACTCAAAGGGCCTGATCTGAAGCCCATTGAAATCAATGGAAAGACCTTAGTAGGCATTGGATCAGGGCCAAAGCTAGTAATTTATACAATAGCATTTAATGACTTGTTCTCTGAAATCTACCAATGTTAGTAATCTTTGGATAGCATGACGTCTTTGTCTTTGCAAAGCAGTTTTCAACCCTGAGTTCTCAGTTGATGTTCTCCTGAAGATAAACTTTTTATGCTAACTTTCCAACTTAGCACTGTTTTTGGCTCATCCTGTCAAGCTCAGATGTTATGATTATCACAGTATGTTACTCCAAGCCAAATTATACAACTCTGCCTGTCTTTTTCGCTTGATCACAGAACTATTTGTAAAGGTGAAATACCCAGAAATCAAAAAGTCATTAGCATTTCAAACTACATACGCCACATGGAGTACCCAGAGGAATAAATGAGTTAAGGAGGAGCATGGGTGGGCTGAAAGAATTGTTTTAGTCCTGTTATTCCATCTGGTGAAGCCTGCTTACAAACCCTTACTGACTTGTTTTTAAAATGTCTCTTTTCCTTATCATATTTGGCAGCAGGATTTTTATATTGTCCTTCAAGGTTAATAGAGCTTGTTATTATGACTAACCACATTCATACTATACTTTATCAGCAGGAACAGTAGTACCTCTAGGACTACTAATAATGACGTCTCTAACTAGTCTTTCCACTATCCTTCTTCATCAGACACCACCATTTGACATCCGTTTATTCCCCAAAGCTAATCTGCTCTCACTACTTAGACTCTTGAGAGTACTGAAAATCTGTATTTAGTAATGGAACAAAAGCTCTCTCCCTATGCATGGCATCAAAAGGGAGACTGTTTTGACATCCATCAGTTTGGGTTATTGCAGCTTGACACATCTCCCCAGAACTGTTTTCAATGTCTGCAGTAGTTGCTGCTCAGAAACTAGTTCACTTGGATTTAGTTGCTAATTCTCAAGCTGTCTTTGCAGCAAGCAAACCTGACCAAAGTCTGATTATTTCTCATGGCACTTTGGGCGTACCAGTACACTGGAACTGAAGGCATAATTTCCAGATGGAACAGATATCACTGCAGTAGCTCTCATTGAGCTAGTGCAGTAAAAATAAAAGTCTGGTAGCATGACTGGTGGGAAGGACTAGCCATCCAAGTACGTACCTAGCAATTCAGATAGGATTGTACTCAGGGCAGCTAGTCCAGCCCACTGCCCATGTCATGCTGCTACACTTCTATTTTCAGTGCGCTACTCAATCACTAGCAGGAATGCTAGCATGCAGGTCTACACAGGAGCAGGAAGGTATGTCCACCTGAGCTGGAAATGACACCTTCCTGCTCCTGTGTAGACATGCCCTTTCTTTCAAATCTTCCAAACAGTTTTGTCTCATTCTGAAGTGTGGTGGTTGTTCAAATACGTTATGAATTACCAAGCCCAGCAACTACCTTTATAAACAAAAATAATCACTCAATCCCTGCAGTATTACTATAGTAAGATACTACTTTCTGCACTGCGACTATAGAATACTACAGCACTTTTTATAAGCATATGTTTCCCCGGCTGTCTGCTATCTAAGCTGTCAGTTTCTTACTCTCATAATGTTGCTTAATTTAGTCATTGTTAGAAACATTTGTGACATACGCTGACAGTGGAAGCGTCGTTTAAACTTTTTTCCATTGAACATTTTTTAAAAAAATATCAATTATTCGTCCAGTGTGGCAAATTTTAAGACCTTTTTTTATCTGGCAAGAGACAAGATCAAAATATTATCTGGTTTAACACACATGCCCATGAGGCTCAAGTCTCAGCAGCGCAGGGAGATATAATGGTTGGAAAGGAGAAACGATAGCTCACAAAATAAAGCAGTTTGGCAGCTTGACCAGCAGGCAGCCTAAAATCCCCATTGCTCATGAAATTTTAATACAACCGAAGCAATCATATGCTGTTATCTATAACAAAATCCTTGATTAGTTTAAGCTTTATCTTACTCTGAAATACAATCCCCACTTTGATTCCTTGTAAATTTAAGTCTCAGCCTCCAGCCTTTTTAATAGAGATGTTTTCCACAAAAATCAATTTGGCTTATTATCTGTGGTATCTGAATTCTGAATTTTAGAGATGGAAGATTTATTAGGCCATCCAGTCCTACCCCCCTGCCTCACACTCAAAACCTGCTAGAGAAGGGTTGTTATAGAACATCCCCTAGTGTTTGGTCCAGGTACAATGTGAATATATGCAGTGACATAAATTCCAAACACTTCTGTAACTGACATCAGTGTGTTAACCAATTGCCCCTAATCCGACCTAAATGGTCCATGATCAGTTTGATCCTATTAACTCTACTACGCTTTCTGAACCACTCTTAGGAGTTTTCCTCTTCTTATTGCTGAAGACTTTGAAATACTCATAAACTGCTCTAGTGGTATGTGTTACCCCAGTTGTATTTATAAAGAAGAAGGACTGAAACCAAAATTTGAGGGTGTTTAGACCTCACGTTTTGGGGACATTTTGAAATCAGATCCCAGATTAGAGCTGAATTTTGCAAATGGCCCCCTCTTTAAAACAGAGTCAAACAAAAGCCCAGAGAGAAATGCACCTGAACTTTGGGGTATTTAAAATCTGTATCTGAATTTTGCAAGTTGGACAAAGTATATACGATTTATACATATTGAGGTCTAAATATGCTTCAGCTTCTTTTAGTGGAAGGGAGCAGACTATACTGAATCTTTTCCCCTTTTGATGACTCCCCCGACCACCTGCATTTCTGGGTTGTGGCCAAGGTCCTAGGTGGAAGGGCCAAAGTATTGAGTGAAAGGTTTTTGGAGTATTTGTGGGTAAAGCAGAATTAAGAACTACAGGAGATTGCACAAGAGACCCTGTACTCAGAAGATTTCCAGTCAATTTTTGCAGACCCATGAGTTTAGGATATTTCACATAAGTTCTGAGAAACATCTACATGTTTGGATGCATATCCCAACCTCCAAATCCTTTGATGTTCACCTCACCATGTGTCAACATTATTACAGAGCTCATTACCATTGCTTCAACATATTCCAGTAGTCGCTGTTAGATGAATCTGTTGCCAAATACTTTCAATCCCATTCGTAGGGGAATGCCGTCCACAGCCTCAGAAACAACTCTGACATCATAATCAAAAAGGCTGACAAAGGAGGTGCTGTCGTCATCATGAATAGGTCAGAATATGAACAAGAGGCTGCTAGGCAGCTCTCCAATACCACTTTCTACAAGCCATTACCCTCTGATCCCACTGAGGGTTACCAAAAGAAACTACAGCATTTGCTCAAGAAACTCCCTAAAAAAGGACAAGAACAAATCCGCACAGACACACCCCTGGAACCCTGACCTGGGGTATTCTATCTGCTACCCAAGATCCATAAACCTGGAAATCCTGGACGCCGCATCATCTCAGGCATTGGTACTCTGACAGCACGATTATTTGACTATGTAGACTCCCTCCTCAGGCCCTATGCTACCAGCACTCCCAGCTATCTTCGAGACACCACCGACTTCCTGAGGAAACTACAATCCATTGGTGATCTTCCTGAAAACACCATCCTGGCCACTATGGATGTAGAAGCCCTCTACACCAACATTCCACACAAAGATGGACTACAAGCCGTCAGGAACAGTATCCCCGATAATGTCACGGCAAACCTGGTGGCTGAACTTTGTGACTTTGTCCTCACCCATAACTATTTCACATTTGGGGACAATGTATACCTTCAAATCAGCGGCACTGCTATGGGTACCTGCATGGCCCCACAATATGCCAACACTTTTATGGCTGACTTAGAACGTTTCCTCAGCCCTCGTCCCCTAATGCCCCTACTCTACTTGCGCTACATTGATGAAACCTTCATCATCTGGACCCATGGTGAAGAAGCCCTTGAGGAATTCCACCATGATTTCAACAATTTCCATCCCACCATCAACCTCAGCCTGGACCAGTCCACACAAGAGATCCACTTCCTGGACACTACAGTGCTAATAAGCGATGGTCACATAAACACGACCCTATACCGGAAATCTACTGACCGCTATTCCTACCTACCTGCCTCCAGCTTTCATCCAGACCACACCACATGATCCATTGTCTACAGCCAAGCTCTACGATACAACCGCATTTGCTCCAACCCCTCAGACAGAGACAAACACCTACAAGATCTCTATCAAGCATTCTTACAACTACAATACCCACCTGCTGGAAGTGAAGAAACAGATTGATAGAGCGAGAAGAGTATCTAGAAGTCACCTACTACAGGACAGGCCCAACAAAGATAATAACAGAACGCCACTAGCCATAACCTTCAGCCCCCAACTAAAACCTCTCCAATGCCTCATCAAGGATCTACAACCTATCCTGAAGGACGACCCATCACTCTCACAGATCTTGGGAGACAGGCCAGTCCTTGCTTACAGACAGCCCCCCATCCTGAAGCAAATACTCACCAGCAACCACACACCACACAACAGAACCACTAACCCAGGAACCTATCCTTGCAACAAAGCCCGTTGCCAACTGTGTCCACATATCTATTCAGGGGACACCATCATAGGGCCTAATCACATCAGCCACACTATCAGAGGCTCGTTCACCTGCACATCTACCAATATGATATATGCTATCATGTGCCAGCAATGCCCCTCTGCCATGTACATTGGGCAAACTGGACAGTCTCTACGTAAAAGAATAAATGGACACAAATCAGACGTCAAGAATTATAACATTCAAAAACCAGTCAGAGAACACTTCAATCTCTTTCGTCACTCGATTACAGACCTAAAAGTTGCAATTCTTCAACAAAAAAACTTCAAAAACAGACTCCAATGAGAGACTGCTGAATTGGAATTAATTTGCAAACTGGATACAATTAACTTAGGCTTGAATAGAGACTGGGAGTGGATGGGTTAGACAAAGCAAATGCAGTAGATCCAATATACCTGCATTTCAGTAAGGCAGTTGATACTGTTCCACATGGGAAATGCTTAGTTAAATTAGAGACAATGGGGATTAATATGAGAACTAAAAGATGCATATAGAACTGGTTTTCATTATGACAGGCTGGATGGGGACAGAGTAGACAAACACCTACAAGATCTTTATCAAGCATTCTTAAAACTACAATACCCACCTGGGGAAGTGAGGAAACAGATTGACAGAGTGAGACGGATACCCAGAAGTCACCTACTACAGGACAGAACACCACCAGCTAAAACCTCTCCAGCACATCATCAACGATCTACAACCTATCCTGGAAAATGATCCCTCACTCTCATAGACCTTGGGAGGCAGACCAGTCCTCACTTACAGAGAGAACCTCAACCTGAAGCAAATACTCACCAGTAACTACACACCACACCACAGAAACACTAACCCAGGAACCAATCCCTGTAACAAACCCCGTTGCCTACTCTGTCCCATATCTACTCTAGCGACACCATCGTAGGACCCAACCACATCCGCCATGCCATCACGGGCTCATTCACTGCACATCTACTAATGTGATATATGCCATCATGTGCCAGCAATGCCCCTCTGCCATGTACATTGGCCAAACCAGACAGTCTCTACGTAAAAGAATAAATGGACACAAATCAGACATCAGGAATGGTAACATACAAAAGCCAGTAGGAGAACACTTTAATCTCCCTGGACATTCAATAACAAATTTAAAAGGAGCCATCCTTCAACAAAACAAACTTCAGAAATAGACTTCAAGGAGAAACTGAAGAGTTACAATTCATTTGCAAACTTAACACCATTAATTTGGGCTTGAATAGGGACTAGGTGTGGCTGGCTCACTACAAAAGCAATTTTCCCTCTCTTGGTGTTGACACCTCCTCATTAATTATTGAGAGTGGACCACATCCACCCTGACAGAATTGACCTTGTTATCACTGTCTCTCCACTTGTAAGGTAACTCCATTCTCTTCATGTGCCAATATATTTATGCCTGTATCTGTAATTTTCACTCCATGCATCTGAAGAAGTGGGTTTTTTTACCCATGAAAGCTTATGCCCAAAAAAATCTGTTAGTCTTTAAGGTGCCACCGGACTCCTCGGTTTTTTTTAGATTAAATGGTGGATTCTCTGTAACTTCAAGTCTTTCAATAATAATTTGAGGATTTCAGTAACTTAGCCAGAGGTTAGGGGTCTATTACAGGAGTGGGTGGGTGAGGTTCTGTGACATACAATGTGCAGGAGGTCAGACTAGATGATCACAATGGTCCCTTCAAGTTTATGCAGAGAAAACACTGCCCTGCTGTGACTTTCAATTCTCATATTAATCCCCATATTAACCTAATAATTTTCCATGTAGAACTGTATCAGCTGCCTTACTGAAATCCAAGTAGACTACATCACCTGCATTTTCTTCGTCTAAAAAAAATCAGTTGTTGTGGGGGGAGGAAGGATGAAGAGCCCTCTTGTGTGCTCTTCCCAAATAAGGCAGGATTTTGCTGTGTGTCTGTAGCATTAGAAGGAAAGGACTGAATCCTGCAGTCCTTATTCAGTTTTCTTAGGGAAAAAAATCTGTTGAAAGCCAAGGAGACTTCTCCCAGGTTAAAGATGTAGAATTGTAGGACTTGGCCTGAAATTAAACCTCTTTATTTGACAGATGAGAAAAATGGAGGCAGAAATGTTAACTGTGTTGATAATTCTTGATATTTTATTGTAAGTCATGCAATATTTCATTTGTTTCTTAAGGTTGCGGGTGAGAATTGAAGCTTGCTTTTCTCTTCTTTTTTTTTAGAGTACATTTTGAGCCCTCATGGTTGTGAAGAAAAAATGAAAATGGGTGTAAACTAAATGTTCAGAAACCAGTAAGAAAATAGAAAGAACCCAATATTATAATAACTTTTGGCTCAAAAATCACATGATATTTGGAAACCGACTCATAATTTTTAAATGCTTGGGTCGGCAATATTGGGTTACTTATTTATAGTGTTCCACAACTCAAATTGAAGTCAATGGGAGGTACAAGTAAAAAGCTCCTATGGAAATTGTTTCCTAAGTGACTCACCAAAGACCACAGGAAAAGTCGATAATAAGTGAAAGATGGTCTTTGTTAAAATAAGACACTTGCATTTTTCACTTGTGCTGTTGATCAAATCCTTCCTCCCCCCAACTTAGAGTAAAAAGTGACAGTGAGCAACTCAATCTTTCTTCCGATAACAGAGTAATGTGTTTAATTCTTAGAGGTAGACCAATAATTTTCAAGGGTCAGAAAGCCAAAAGAATTTCATCTCATAAAATGACATTGTAGTACATTTTTAAAAAATCACACCTCCTACATCAGGAAGAATATCAGAATGTCTCCCTTCATCCATTTTCATATAATGTTCTTCATTAGAATCTTAATATATATCTTAAATTTCTATCATCCCAATGCAAAATAATAAAAAAACTTCAGACCCACTTCAGTCTATCTGATGATCTGTGTCTTTCCCAACAGAGAGAAGGACATCAGTATGTAGCAAGGAAGGAACAAATCAATAGATTTCTGTTGGCGGAGAGAACTGGATAATCTGATGGAGTGGTCTGGAAGCGTATTAATATTTTATCAGGAGGTAAATAATTTCCAAAGTCAGATAAGTTACTATGGAGCTTATTAGACTAATGTACTCGCCTTACTCACTGGAGTAGCCCATCTGAAGTCAATGGGACATTGTGGGTGAGTAAGACAGTAAGGACGGACTTGGGCTTGCACTAGTTGAGACTTCAGTTCTGACACACGCTATTCAGTTAGTTGTTACCTGTTAGTGACTTCTTTTAAAATTGCCTGAGCAAGAGCTGGCCTACACCATGAAAAATTAAGAGCATAAATTTCAGAGATTGGGGTGTCTAACTTATGGATGCAACTACCACAACTAAGGGTGCAATCTGTGCCTGTAGCATCTGGTGTCCAAAATAAGTAATGGGGCTGGAGCTGGTGATTAAAGACCACCCCAAAAAACGTATTTCCAACCACATACACACATACTCATTTGTGTTCTCCCAATAAAATTGACGAGCCAACTGCGGGGGTCTTACAGCAGATATAGTCTGCCTCCAACGGCCATTCTGTGACTCCTCCCCACTGCTCTCTTACACCTTCCCAACTCCCCTTCACCCAGCTTTCTATCCCTACACACTTACCAGTCACAAACTCCTCCTTGCACTCACACACCCATGCTAGGTTGCCAACAGACCCGTATTATAAGGGACGTCCCTTATTTAAATAAAATATTGCCTGTCCCATTCTAAGTCAGCACAGGACGCCTTTTATCCCATGTTTCACCTAGAGTAGCACCGCTGGTTGGCAACTTGACCTGGTGTGCAGGGACGCAGTGCCACTCAAATTTGGCTCAGCCACCCCTCCATCATGCCTGAGTGGCCCTGGACTTCTCCCGTATTTATAAATTACAGTGTTGACAACACTAATGCACACACAGCAGGTCACAGGCCTCGCCAGCTCTCCAGTCACGGACTCCTTCCTACCTGCTGCCTCCTTGAAATCACAGGCCATCTAATTCCTAACTTTCTTGTTTCCGATTTTCCAAGTTGGGTCCCTTGTGCTGCTCCTGGGGGAGTGGGATGGAGTTCTGCACTGGGGCTGTGCCTGCGCTCAGACTCTAGAGCTGCCCTGAATCTCCCCATGGCAGGCTGAAAAGCTAGACTGAGAGCTTGGACCTCAGCATTGCTCTATGCTTCCAGTGCAGAGAGGAACCCTCTCTTGGGGCAGTCTCTCAACAGTGCCACTGTCTCCTGACAGCACTCCATGGTGCTGCACTGAAAGGGGCTGGAATCGGGTGTCTAAACTTTTCAGTTTATGGGGGTGAACACTTTATTTCAAAGAGATCAATGGGACCTCAAAGAATAAGCTGTGGCAGGCTCTCTGTGGACTCTGTGGCACTTGCGGAGTCCAGCTGGTGCAAGGCAGAGCAGCCCCAAGACTGCTTTAACCTGTGGTGCTGAAGAGAATCAGCAAGTCATAGCTGGTTCTCAGCATCTCCTTCCCCCCCTCCCCGCTCTCCTGAGTGGCCAGGCTGGGGAACAGAGCCATTGTTTGCCAGGAGCTACCCTAGACTCAGACAGAGCCAGCTGAGCACCTATCCTGCTCTCACTGCGGAATCCACAGGCCAAGAAGGAAGCAGGTAATGGGAGCAGTTAGAACTATTTGTTCTTCCCAGCCAGTGCCCAGGGAAGGGTCAGCAGCTGCTCCGAGCATTCCTGGCTTACACCAGGAGCCACTTTTGTGGCCCCAAGTAAAACCGGGAGAGGCAGTTGAAGCAGTTTTGGGTAAGACCCATGGGGTGTGTTTACCCCTCCAGCTCTAAGGTTAGTTCCAGCTGCAGAAAATATACCTGCATTAGCTGTGATCAAGCTAGTGCACTAAAAATAGCAATGTAGCCACAGCTGCATGGGCAAAGGGATGGGCTAGCTCCTCCAAGTACAATCCCATCTAAAACCTGAGGTACATATTTGGGGTGGCTAATCTGTCCCACTGCGTGTGGAATTTACCCCTCCAGCTCCAGAGCAAACTCGGTTTGACTCAGTTTTCTATCTGTAAAACAGGGACAACAGCACTGCTGTACCTCATGGGGTGTTGTGAGGCTAAATACATGAAAGATCACGAGGAACTCAGGCACTGCATTAATGCCAATATTGTAAGTAGGGCCACGCACATACCTTGCATGATATTAATGTACTGCTCTGCATACGTGATGTGGTTTGGGATAGTTTATTATATATATTTTAAAAAATGACCCTTACAAAGTTAGAGCCAACTTTGATAATGTGCTGGGTAAGTGTAGTCATCCAAGCTAAAAGTTCATGTGGGGCAGAAATTACTGTTTAATTAGAATTCAAGAGCCATATTTTTCCTATTGTTCGGAAAAATGGAAACACTATTAGTATAAGAACAAGAGAGAGCCTTTATAGTCTCTGGGCTTGATTCTAGCTGGTATCAGCTGTTGTTCTAGGATATTTTTCAGTGTGCTGAGTTATTTTTTTAATTTTGTTAATGGGTTGCCCTTTCCTCAGTTTACTTTTTAACATTGTTCAAATAATTATTGAAAGAGTATGAGTTCAAGTGTATTTTCTAATTAACATTTTCTTTTGTCTGAGCTTATGTGAACTCTGTTTATCACATACTTAGTGTAGTTTCGTTTGTTTCTGTATACAAAAACCTCTAAAAGCAACCTACTCACTTCCTTCCTGTTTCAGATTGGAAAAGAGCAATTATATCTATAATTATTACTGTGGATTAAATATAAATCTGTACCTCGTAAATCTACTTTATATCTGTGGATTTTGCAATACCATTTAATTCAATTCATATTTTCTGCTATCTGTTAATAACCTTTTCCTGTTCTTATTACCCCATTAGAAGGAAAATGTTCCTAACTGCATGCAAAATGTAGGGAAGTAACAGTCTCTTCACACAGCTAGCATACAGACATTCTCTTTCCACTGAGAACGGTGCTTCAGGAGCCATCCTGGTCTCACCAGCAGATCCAAAGCATATCATGGTTTCCCAAGACTTACATGGTCCTCAAGTTCATGAAAGTTGTGTGAAAGAACCCTAGGTCGGTAGCCTTGGATTTGCAAGAAGAATGCATCTGATTCTGCAACTGATCTAAGCTCAATGGAAGAAATGCAGGATGACAAGAATTTTTTCTAAGATCAGATTGGCTCTAGGAGACACTAAGTGATAAAGTCTACTTACTGCAAGGATCCATATTTTCCTGCATTGCTATTTGGTAGTGCTTATGGCAGAAACACAGAGTGATGAACTAAGGACTGGATAGTTAAAAGGGGACTGATATGATTTTTAACAATTAAATAATGAAGACCAGCTACTTAAGAATACCAAATATTGAAGAGGGAGTCAGTTATTTCAAGGGACTGAAGTTTGGGCATGCAAGTTTGTGTGTGTCCCAAAATTAGACTTGGGACACCCACAGCAGATTCTTAGAGATCGGAGACCTGGATTCTTGGTGTATCATGCAGTCACTGATGACAGCACTGTAACACTTTAAAGCAGGGGTGAAATGTTGGCTCCACTGAATTCCAGGGGAGTTTCCCCCAGAGAATGGGGGCAGGATTTCATCCCTAGAATGGTCTAACTCATACTGTTTTAGGAGTCACTAATGTCAGATGGGGGTGGGTTCCCAGAATTAGGGAAGAGGTCCCAGCCACGCATCTTTGTACAACAAACCTTCCCTCCTAGGGGGGGTCACAATTCACACCTAAACCAAGCACCATGCTTCACACTAGATGAACACTCCTATCTAACCTGGCCAAGACAGGACCAGATCCAGGTCAGGTTCTCTGACAGGAGTTACATAGGCTCCCATGCCCCTTATACAGAACACATCCCCCCTGTGTGGCTAGACACACAGAGACTCTGCCCTACACAAGAGCTCTGAATGCTTGTGACTCCACTGTATCTTATGTGGTTAGAGGCCATTGCTTAGGTACACAGGACCCACACATTTTAAATGGTCATATTAACCAACTGATCAGATATCAGAAATTGGCCTCAGGATGGAGGGGAAGGGACGGTTGTCAGAGAGTTTATTCCCTCGTGCACAGATCTCGTGAAGCAGCATTCGTTATCAAACCTACAAGGGTTACAGGAACTCCACTGGGCATCATGACACAATTAGGTCATGTTACAGCTAAGTGTGACTCTCTCCCATTGGGCTAATGCTCTGGCAACAAACTGCAAAAGGGCAAACTCTAAACTCTGAGGAGGAAGGTTAATGCCGAGCTAAAGGGTAAAACAAAGCGAGCCACCCTCATGACTACAGAATACGATGCTGTAGGGGAGGCACAAACTGCCTTTTGGCTATGGGTAGGAAAACGAACAGGAAAGAGGGCAAAGAGAAACATGCACAGATAAGCAGAAAACTACAGGTATTTGTTAGGGATAAAAGTGCCTTCAAAAAACCTGGAAAGCCTGATGAGGTGACCCAATTTAGGGGAGCACAGGAGTTGCTCGGAAATAAAAAAAGCAAAGAGAAGACGTGCAAAACAAGTAAAGGAAATAATACACTAAAATGTTATGTACATCAAGAAAGACATATGGTGTACATTCACACAACACCAAGGAGAGAAGGGTAATTACAGAGATAGGAGGCACAGCAGAAAAGTGTAATGGACTTCTTGCATCTTTATTGCAGATGGGCCTGGGGAAACTTCTGCTCCACAAGCATTTATTATGACTGTGGCTTAGATGAGAACTGAAGTCTCTAAGGAGGAAGTAATGGAGGAACTTGAGCATCTCAGGTACAGTAAATGAGCAGGACCACATGACTTCCTTCCAAAGATTCTGAAACAAATGAAGTATGAAATTGCTGAGATACTGGCTAAAGTCCTGCTGCTTTTCACCTACAAAGAGATGCGCAGAGCTCTCTGATGACTGGCCTCCTCATTCCATTAGAAACTTCTAACTCAACCTTGTTACTTTCACATTTTGTTGAGTGTTTGCTCTGGTCTCTGCAACTCTACCAACCTCCTCTTGAGTCAGAAGCTCATTCTCCAGGCTCACCAAGCTACTTCACCCTCCCCTATTCACAGCTCTCTCCCTTCCTGTCTTTTCCATTTCTCTATCTCCCATCCATCCTTCCCATTGCTTTGATTACTCAAAACCGTCCCTCCTTAACATTCCCTTTATCCCTTCCTCATTAGTGTCCGTCCTACAAACACAACACACACACACAAAATTCATTTTGCATCCCTTTCTCCCACCATTGTGTGTTTAGACTGTACATTCTTAAGGACAAGGACTGTCTCTCTTGCTTTGGGCACTGCCTGATAAAATGCAGCCTCAATACTGGTTGATGCTTAGGGTGCTTCTGTAACATAAATACAAAATAATATTAATACAGTCACGTCCCTCACAGTAGTTCTCAGTTTATCCAGTGTCTTCATGTTGTGGTGTCTTTTTTAGTAGGAATGACTTAACTCAGCCCCAGCTGAAATGTGCAAAGATGCATGGGAATGAAAAATAAATGAAAGTCTTTCATGTTCATTTTTTAAATAAATATATGAAAACAGTTAACTTCATTTGTTTGATTTTCAGCTAAAATTAGAATCAATCCAAAGAGTGGGCAAAGCTGTGTGGGTTTGGAAAGGATTTTTTTTTAAATCAGACACTTCGCTTATCCTTCATTAAAAAAACCAAGTGTCTTGCCTGCTTCCATCCTACCCCCATCTCATAGATATCGGGGCTCAAATTCAGAGTCGGTAAGTAGCCTAACAGGAAACCAGTGAAGTGACAGCAGAGTGGGAGTGATAAAACTTGTGAGTCAAAATGTTCTTGACGCCATCACAGCCCCTGCAGTGTTTGTTAAATAACATATTAAGAGTACAGAGAGCCTGGTAAAAGCAACTGTAAACAGAAGATGGTTTAGGAGAGGTTAATGTTGTGACCTCTGGCGGAGGTCATGCAGCAGGCTGATTTCATACCACAGAGCTCTGTCACATATGTGCCTGGAAATCCTTCAGTATTACTTGCCATCCACAGCAGCCATATAATTAGGGTTGTAGGAAGTTGCTCTCTCAGCATGTAAACTCAGGAGAACAGGTCCATGAAGGCTATTCTTATATGCTGCACCCATCACTATGGTATCTTGTCAGCTTTATTCCATCTGCTTTGCACAGGGTCTTGCTCTTGCTCCTTCATTATTATTATTAATTATGTTTATGATGATTTTTAGGATGCCCATAGGGAGTGAAGACATCCCATAAAAGCATCCGTGCAGCAAAATATTTAGAGGGGTGTGTGCACTGGCTTTCAAAAAGCTAATACTGACCTGTCATCAGAAACAAAGCATGAACACAGGGGTGCCTGCACAAATTGGGTAACTGTGTACATGTGATGGCTACCATCTTGGCTGACACTTCAAGTGTTAAATCAGGGACCTCCACAGTTAAAAACCATGAGCTAGTATGTAGCTTGAGCTAAGAAGCCCAAGCTCTATAGCAAGGGGCTGTCATAACTTCTGTCCTCCGTGGCTTGACCCAAAGGTGGGCTTGTAACACTCACTCACGAGAGGGTTACACACACACAAACTGGGACTAGCATACATATACCCTTCACTACACAGACACTAGACCTGCAAGCATACCCCTAATGGCTGCCTTCAGTCACTTACAAGCACACAATTGAGTGCCCCACCCTTTCTTCAAGAGACAACTCTCATTTCTGTGCTTACATGATACTTAATTTCACCAACAACCAAAATAAATATAATGGTGAGTTCTCTATTACTTGTAAATCATGACTCCGTGTCTTTTAAAGGATATAGATTAATAGATTCCAAGACCAGAAGGGACCCTGCTGATAATCTGGTTTGAGCTCCTGTATAGCACAGGCCATAGAACTTTCCCAAGATAATCCCTAGAGCAGACCTTTTAGAAAAATGTTCAATCTTGATTTAAAAATGGCCAGTGATGGAGAATCCACCACAATCCTTGTTACATTGTGCCAATGGTTAATTACCCTCACGGTTAGAAAATTTGTCTAGCTTCAACTTTCAACCACTGTATCATGTTATGTTTTTCTCTGATCGATTGCAGATCCCATCATCAAATATTTGTTCTCAATGTAGATACTTATAGATTGTAATCAGATCACCACTTACCTTCTTCTTTGTTAAGTTAAATAGACTGAACACCTTGAGTCTGTCAGTGTAACGCATGTTTTACAATCCTTTAATTATTCTGATGGCTTTTCTCTGAACGCTTTCCAATTTATCAACATCCTTCTTGAATTGTGGACACCACTACTGGACACAGTATTCCAACAGCAATTACATTAGTGCCAAAAGTAGAAGTAAAATAACTTAAAATCACAGAATCATAGAATATTAAGGGCTGGAAGAGACCTCAGGAGGTCATCTAGTCCAATCCCCTGCTCAAAGCAGGACCAACACCAACTAAGTCATACCAGCCAAGGCTTTGTCAAGCCGGGCCTTAAAAACCTCTAAGGATGGTGATTCTACCACCGCCCTAGGTAACCCATTCCAGTGCTTCATCACCCTCCTAGTGAAATATCCAACGTAGACCTCCCCCACTGCAACTTGAGACCATCACTTCTTGTTCTGTCATCTGCCACCACTGAGAAGAGCCTAGCTCCATCCTCTTTGGAACCCCCCTTCAGGTAGTTAAAGGCTGCTATCAAATCCCCCCGACTCTTCTCTTCCACAGACTACATAACCCTAGTTCCCTCAGCCTCTCCTCATAAGTCATGTGCCCCAGCCCCCTAATCCTTTTTGTTGCTCTCCGCTGGACTTTCTCCAATTTGTCCAATCCTTTCTGTAGTGAGGGGAACAAAACTGGAAGCAATACTCCACATGTGGCCTCACCAGTGCCGAATACAGGGGAATAATCACTTCTTTCGATCTGCTGGCAATGCTCCTACTAATACAGCCCAATATGCCATTGGGCTTCCTGGCAACAAGGGCACACTGCTGACTCATATCCAACTTCTGTAATCCCCAGGTCCTTTTCTACACAACTGCTGCTTAGCCAGTTGGTCCGCACGCTGTAGTGGTGCATGGGATTCTTCCTTCCTAAGTGCAGAACTCTGCACTTGTCCTTGTTGAACCTCATCAGATTTCTTTTGGCCCAATCGTCCAATTTGTCTACATCACTCTGGACCCTATCCCTACCCTCCAGTGTATCTACCTCTTCCTCCATTTTAGTGTCATCTGCAGACTTGCTGAGGGTGCAATTGATCCCATCATCCAGATCATTAATAAAAATGTTGAACAAAACTGGCCACAGGACTGACTGCTGGGGGACTCCACTTGATACCAGCTGCCAACTAGATATCAAGTCATTGATCACTACCCGTTGAGCCCGACAATCTAGCCAGCTTTCTATCCACCTTATAGTCCATTCATCCAATCAATACTTTTTTTAACTTGCTGGCAAGAATACTGTGGGAGACAGTCAAGATATAACACATCCACCACTTTCCCCATGTCCACGGAACCAGTTATCTCATCATAGAAGGCAATCGGGTTGTCAGGCATCACTTGCCCTTGGTGAATCCATGTTGACTGTTCCTGATCACCTTCCTCTCCTCCAAGTGCTTCAAAATGGATTCCTTGAGGACCTGCTCCATGATTTTGCTGGGGACTGAAGTGAGGCTGACCAGTCTGTAGTTCCCCAGGTTCTCTTTTTTCCCTTTTTAAAATATGGGCACTATATTTGCCTTTTTCCAATCGTCCGGGACCTCCCGTGATTGCCATTGGCCATTATCTTTGAAAATTCGTGGCAATCACATCAGCCAACTCCCTCAGTACCCCCAGATGCATTAGATCCAGACCCATGGACTTGTGTATGTCCAGCTTTTCTAAATAGTCGTTAACCTATTCTTTCATCACTGAGGGCTGCTCACCTCCTCCCCATGTTGTGTTGCCCAGTGCAGCAGTCTGGGAGCTGCCCTTGTCTGTGAAGACCGAGGCAAAAAAAGCAGAGTACTTCAGCTTTTTCCACATCTGTCACTATGTTGCCTTTCCCATTCAGTAAGTGTCTCACACTTTCCCTGACCACCTTCTTGTTGTTAACATATCTGTAGAAACTCTTCTTGTTACCCTTCACATCCCTTGCTAGATGAAACTCCAGTTGTGCCTTGGCCTTCCTGATTACACCCCTGCATGCTCTACTACTATTTTTATACTCCCCCCTAGTCATTTGTCCAAATTTCCACTTCTTGTAAGCTTCCTTTTTGAGTATAAGCTCACCCAAGATTTTACTGTTAAGCCAAGCTGGTCGTCTGCCATATTTGCTATTCTTTCTGCACTTCGGGATGGTTTGTTCCGGCGCCCTCAATAAGGCTTCTTTAAAATACAGCCAGCTCTCCTGGACTCCTTGCCCCCTCATATTAGCCTCCCATGGGATCCTGCCTATCAGTTCTCTAAGGGAGTCAAAGTTTGCTTTTCTGGCATCCAGTGTCTGTATTGTGCTACTCTCCTTTCTTCCTTTTTTCAGGATCCTGAACTCGACCATCTCATGGGCACTGCTGCCTAGGTTGCCACCGACTTTTACTTCCCTACCAATTCTTCCCTGTTTGTAAGCAGCAGGTCAAGAGGAGCACAGCCCCTAGTCAGTTGTCCCCAGCACTCTCCAAAAATTTCCTGGATTGTCTGTGCACTGCTGTATTGCTCTCTCAGCAGATGTCAGGGTGATTGAAGTCCCCCATTAGAACCAGGGCCTGTGATCTGGAGACTTCAGTTAGTTGTCTGAAGAAAGCCTCATCTACCTCATCCTTCTGATCCGGTGGTCTATAGCACACGCCTACTATGACATCACCCTTGTTGCACTCACCTTTAAACTGAACCCAAAGATTCTCAACAGACTTTTCTCCAGTTTCAAACTAGAGCTCTGAGCAATCACACCACTCTCTTACATACAATGCAACTCCTGCACCTTTTCTCCCATACCTGTCCTTAATGAACAGTTTATATCCATCCATGACAGTGCTCCAGTCATGTGAACTGTCCCACAAAGTTCCCGTTATTCCAATCACATCATAGTTCCTTGATTGTGTCAGGACTTCCAATTTGCTTCTTCCTGCTTGTTTCCCAGGCTTCTTGCATTCGTGTACATGCACCTAAGAAAACTAGCTGATTGCCCTACTTTCTCAGTATGAATCAGGAGGCTTTCTGTCTTGTACCCTCCCCCTTATGTTTCCTCCCGGTATCCCACTCCCCCACTTACCTGTGGGCTTCGGTCATCATCCCCCTGCAAACCTAGTTTAAAGCCCTCCTCACTAGGTTGGCGAGCCTGCCTGCGGAGATGGTCTTCCCTCTCTTCATTAGGTGGATCCCATCTCTTCCTAGCAATCCTAACTTCTCTACTCCTATTCAAGATTACCCTATTTAGGCATCCTTTTGGGCACAGTGTCACACTGGGAGCTTACGTTCAGCTGATTATCCATCATGCTTTAGTTCAACTCAAAGTTATGGGCTTCATCCAGGAATTAGTGGTAAATTCTATGGCCTGCTTTATGCAGGAAATCAGAGACTAGATAATAATTGTCCTTCTGACTTCAAATCTATTACTTCATGAACAATAAAATAAATATTTGAACATTCAAATTCACTGCCAACTACAACATTCCTCAGTAAAAGACCATTTCAGCAACTACATTGAAACAAGGGTCCTCACGCACATACACTTTTATGGTGGCAAGACAGCCTGTACTTTCTGAAACTGTTCCCTGTAATGTTTTGAGCACAAGGACTCACGGAGGTTTACAGAACAAAAGGCCATGCACCTATCAATATATTCCTATAATGAGTATTATTTCTTATTGAGAGTTGGGGTGGAACAGTTTAAGCCAGCCTGAAGTTGGATTATTCAACTATGTCAAATAAGAACAAAAAGTTATTGATCTAACAAAACCACTGCAAAGTGCTGTCTGTCCACAGGGTAGAGGGAGACAGGGTAGCCCCTTTAACTATGCCAGCGTAGTTAAAGCAGCAAAGCTTTTAAATATAGGCATGACCTAATTGACTGTCCCAAGGTCACACAGCAAGTCTGTGGCAGAACAAGACCCTGATCTCTTGAAGGTCAGGTTTGTACCCTAACCACTGGACCATCCTTCTCCTAGCAAAATAAGAGTTCTGATGGGAACCCTCTTTCTTTGAAGGCTATTCCTGGGTCTCCCCTTGTCACACCTACTACTGCCCCTCTCCTCCCAATACAGGCTGCTTCCCAGCCCAGTTCTTAGATTTCCAAGCCCCAGCTCTCAGATGGCTTCTGGACTGTCCTTCCCTCCACAGTCAGCTCCCAGGCTGCTGCTCCTGCTCACAAACAATCTCCAGCTGCCCACTGAGCCTGGCCCCTTCTTACCGCAAATCAGCATCTTTCTCATACTCTAGGGATTTGGGAGCCCTGTGCTGGATGGATGTTGAACAGAGAGGTGACACAGTGCCCAGCAATGGGCACTATGGGCGGAGTGTAAAGTAGCACATTTAAATTGCTTTTTTTTAAACAGATTGGGAGCCTGGATTTGCAAGAACATTTTAATTCCCTCCCCCCCCTCTTTGCATATCACAGTCTATGGGACCTTTCAGATCCACTTGACATTAACGGCAGTTTTATACATGCACACAGACTAATACATCCGTTGAGAGATGTGAGAGCAAAATATGATCTAAGAGCCTGATCTGAAGCCCACCAAGGTCAATGGCAAGATCCCATTAACTTCTGTGAATTTTGAGCCCTAAGAGAAGTAAATAAGCAGGGGATCATGGAACTTAAGGCTCCAGATACCATTTGTAGGTGATTGCTCCAGAAGGAGCTCTTCATAAAATAATGCCTGCCCCCACACCAGTCAACAATCTTACAAACATTTATTGTCTTTGGGAGACCATTTAAGATCCAACCATAGGACAAACAGCCCTTTTAGATTTTGTAGGGATTTTTGTTTGTTTTGTTTCTAAATGAGATGTGAGAGCCTAACAGGTTTTCTTTTTATCACAGATTTATTTTATATTCTCCCACTGAGATCACTCAGGAGCAGAGCACAAAAGAATGACTTTTGATCTTGACTTCAGAGGAAAAGTCAGCATTGAGTTGCAGAAGACAATCAAACCTAATGTGAAAAGAGGGGAAGAATTGGCCACACTTTATTTTGTGCATAATGGCCACTGGCTCTGAACTTTGACCGTTAGACACACTCGAAAGGAGAATTAAGGAGCGCTGCATTGTAAGCTAGCCAGCTTTCTTTTAACCTTTATGACAGTATAATAATATTTTTAGATGGGTCACCAGCTGCTCTGAGGTTTTTAGAATTAGTGCTGCAGTTCAGGTCAGTTTCTCCCAGTAAACTCTAATGCAGAATGTTCTACTTTCAATTGTCAGAGCTGTCAGTTACAATGTCACTTTTGATTGCCTCTGTACCAGTCCTATAGTTGCATGACATGGCTCAAGCCAGTAAGGTCTGGAGACAAACATACCAATCAGCTAGCTGCAATCCTGGCATGCAGTCTGCAATGAGCAGTCCTTAGAAGCTCAAATTACAACCCACTTGCAGAGCCATTTTAAAATCAGCCTCTGTAATTCAAAGTATGTTTTTTTTAAAAAAGGCATTATACAAGAAGAAAGACCTGTTGTAAAAAACACACTGTTTTGTTCCCATAATTCTTAGTCATCTAAATAGTGTGCAGCTACCAGTAAAACTTTTTTATAACTTTTTTTTCACTCCATTTGTGGTGGGGTGTTCAAACCCACACTTGAAAGGAAGGGGTTAAAGAGCTACTCTGGGCCCAGATGGCCCCACTCCACCACTCCTGTAAAGCCTGCATGGGCTGGAGAAGTACCTTAAAATGGGGAGCAGAATAGCTCAGTTGAAGGCAGGGGATGTGAGTTGATCCATACTCTGAGCTCTTGTTGCCTCTATAGTGACGGACCAAGCCTTCAAAGAAGGGATTTGTGACTGTCTGAACGTTAGAGACTTTACCTTTATGTTTAGTTCTTTGCTTACCCTGGGGAAAGAGAGGCTAGAAGGAAGTGATCCAGGAAGGAAGCTGCACAGCACCCCAGGGCACAGGATTTAACTACCTACCACTGGGCCCTGGATTAGAGCCTAGTGGAGAGGGTGGGCCTGGGCTCCCCTACACACTCCTGAAGAGGGACAACTATGGAAATCTGTCCCTCACTGGGGAATCTAGTTGGGAGATGTCATAAATATAAAGGGAAGGGTAATAACCTTCCTGTATACAGTACTATAAAATCCCTCCTGATCAGAGGCACAAAATCCTTTTACCTGTAAAAGGTTAAGAAGCTCAGGTAACCTGGCTGGCACCTGACCAAAAGGACCAATAAGGGAACAAGATACTTTCAAATCTGGGTGGCAGGGAAGGTTTAGGTCTGTCTGTTTTGTGTGCTTGCCGGACACAGATCAAGGAAGCAAGCAATCCAACTCCATTTGAATTAGTAAGTACTAGCAAGGGAATGCGTTAGCTTATTTTTGTTTTGGCTTGTGATTTTCTCTGTGCTGAGAGGAAGGTATATTCCTGGTTTTCTTTTTGTAACTTTAAAGTTTGGCCCAGAGGGAAATCCTCTGTGTTTTTTAATCTGATTGCCCTTAAGATCATCTTCCATTCTAATTTTACAGAGGTGCTTTGTCATAAATATAAAGGGAAGGGTAAACCCCTTTAAAATCCCTCCTGGCCAGAGGCAAAATCCTCTCACCTGTAAAGGGTTAAGAAGCTAAAGGCAACCTCGCTGGCACCTGACCAAAATGACCAATGAGGAGACAAGATACTTTCAAAAGCTGGGAGGAGGGAGAGAAACAAAGGGTCTGTGTGTCTGTCTGTATGCTGCTTTGCCAGGGATAGAACAGCAATGGAGTCTTAGAACTTTTAGTAAGTAATCTAGCTAGGTATGTGTTAGATTATGATTTCTTTAAATGGCTGAGAAAAGAATTGTGCTGAATAGAATGACTATTTCTGTCTGTCTTTTTTGTAACTTAAGGTTTTGCCTAGAGGGATTCTCTATGTTTTGAATCTAATTACCCTGTAAGGTACCTACCATCCTGATTTTACAGGGGTGATTCCTTTACTCCTAGTTCTATTAAAAGTCTTCTTGTAAGAGAACTGAATGCTTTTTCATTGTTCTCAGATCCAAGGGTTTGGGTCTGTGGTCACCTATGCAAATTGGTGAGGATTTTTACCAAACCTTTCTGAGGAAGTGGGGTGAAAGGGTTGGGAGGATTTCAGGGGGAAAGACGTGTCCAAACTACGTTTCCTAGTAAACCCAGTTAAAGTTTGGTGGTGGCAGTGGTTATTCCAAGGACAAAAGATAAAATTACTTTGTACCTTGGGGAAGTCTTAACCTAAGCTGGTAAAAGTAAGCTTAGGAGGTTTTCATGCAGGTCCCCACATCTGTACCCTAGAGTTCAGAGTGGGGGAGGAACCTTGACATGCTTCTTTTACCTTTTTTCTTTATAATAAAGTTCTGTTTCTTTTAGAATCTGGGGTTTTTTTTGTGTCCTAAAAAAACCCAAGGTTGGTCTGTGCTCATCTTGTTTATTCTCAAGCCTCCCCAGGAAAGGGGGTGCAGGGATTTGGGGGGATATTAGGGGGGAGTAGGAACTCCAAATGGTCCTTTCCCTGAGTTTGTCTAAATCATCTGGTGGTAGCAGCATTACCTAATCCAAGGTAAAAGGGACAATTTGTGCCTTGGGGAGTTTTTAACCTAAACTGGTAGAAATAAGCTTAGGAGGTCTTTCACGCGGGTCCCCACGTCTTTACCCTAGAGTTCAGAGTGGGGAGGGAACCCTGACAGGGGTAGACCCTGAAGATACAAGGGTCTTGACCATGAGACCCTGACCCAAAAGTGAAGTCCTGAATCCTGAAGGCTACCATATTATTGGACTCTTATGTATACCCTGAAAGGGATGGATTTGAACATGTGGCCTAGATGGAGGGATCAGTTACTGCATGGACAGCCCACCACAGGGTAGAGTGGTACTAAGAAAGGAGAATGCTTGGAGGTACACAACCTATCACGCCTCTGCCTTACCAGTAGGGGGCACTGTAATATGAAATATATGCACATTCACAGCTATCTAATATGTTGAGGTAACCTTGACCATAACACATCTTTGTGACCCAGGATTCTCCTCAGGGGTTCACGTACATCTCAGAGGCTTGGAAGAAATTTTGTCAGACAACTTGCAAATTCTAATAGACACTGGATGGATTCAATGTATGTAGGTGTAGGCAGCTGCAGCATTGCGGTTACTTTTTCGTGGGCAAGGCGTAGCCCTTGAGAAGTCAGAAAGTGCAATATCATACAAGGGACATTCAACTGCACTTTCATCCTGTTCTTGTTTCATTTTACATTTACTTCCTCGTGTGTCTGTGTCTGTGTTTTGTTTTTTTGTTTTAACAGACAGATGAGGTTGTGGTCGTGATTAGCCACAATGTCCGTCGTGCTGTCTCCACATAGGTACAGTACTTCACAATGTCATCAGCTATGACGCTTGTCTCTGCAAATCCTCTTAATACATCTTTTTTGGTGGTGTTGATATTCTTCAACTGCAGGTTAGATCACAAAGGGCATCCCCAGCCATCTATATCGACCTGCTGGTGTGCAGAACATGGTGAGGTTCTGATTTCCTTATTCACTAGCACTTACCAACGTGTGTCTTTGGTATCAAGTAGCCAGAATGTTTTTGCTTCTGCAAAGTCAAGTAATATTTCTTCAGCTGTAGTCATTTGGTAGTGAACGCTCCTTAGTGCTTTGGTTAAATCACCTGGGTCTATGCACCTGCTCAGCTTGCCTGGCTTCTCAAAGGTCAGTGTTGCTTATCCAACTTGTTAGCTCTGACTTTACAATTATGCCTTCTTTTCCCATTTCTTTTATTGCTCCCATTATTTTTTAATCTTAACGCCACGGGTGCTGCACAAGGCAGGTGCTGTTCTCTCCAAATCATTTCATCTAGCTCCAGATGTAACATGCCTGGAAGACATCCCAGTCCTTCAAAAATAGCATAGTAATTTTTTGCAGCATCACTGCAGGGATGCCACAGTGCGCTATCTGCTCTGTATTATTTTTTATCTTGCTGGTATGCAATATGAATTGTTTGTCCCAGGTTGAGTGTCACTAGGTTCATGCATGCACTTTTTTTTAGCGGAAACAGTGGCTTCTGAGTTGTCTGTGCTACTTGAAGTTTCAGCCTGTATACATTTATGTGGTATTATGGTCGTGCCCTTGTATAATTTTCATTTGTCTTTGCTAGGGTACAGTTTCACTTTCTTCTTTTGCATAATGCTGGAGAAGTCTTTGTAGCTTGGCATGTTCATTAATGCCCCACTGTCTATTTGGTACTCAGTTTCCTGTTTGATTCTGAGTCGCTGTCTTGCAGCTGGCCCTAGTCTGGGCTTGATAAACCACTCAGGTGTTTCTGTTTTGCATTGCATTAATATCCTATATGTGCAAAGCCTCCTCTTTAGAGTCACTGCCTGTGTCCTTGATAGGATGCTTTTTGTTTGTTTTGATTTTTTGCTCTCCTTGTTGGTAAGCTTTGGCATAATTTCCTCTTGCCATGATTATTGCATATGGCCCGTATGCAGGGCATTTCCCACTATCCTGTTTTTCTGTATAATACTTTCTGGTCTTCCTTTGCATTTTGTTTCCTTTGCTTTGTATCTGTGCACTTGATTTTTAACAAATGTTGGTGTATTTTTCCGTGCATTTTCATGCTTGCTCTATGCTACATGGAGAACTGTCTATGTCTGCTCCACTTGTGATCTCCATGGACGGGAGCTTGTTCACTAGCTTTGCACCTGTCTAGAGCTCTTGGTAGAGCAAGTCTGGCTCTCTGCGCATTCTCAGTCAAACCCTGTATCTTTCATCCCTTGCTATCATGAATTAGTTCATCTCTTAAGGGTTGATAAATCTCACGAGCCAGTCATTTGGCACAGTTTGGGAAGCTATTGATCTATTGTGTCTCCAGAATCTTGATTACAGTTTTTGTAAAGATCTTTTGTACATAGCTTTTTTTTTTTCTTTTTTTGGTGGTGGTAGTTTGAACATGCCTCTGGAACACTTCTAGGATTTTCCAGGGGTCTCCCTGGTCCATTCAGGGTGACCAGATGTCCCGATTTTATAGGGACAGTGCCAATATTTGGGGCTTTTTCTTATATAGGCGCCTATTAACCCCCACCCTGTCCCAATTTTTCACACTTTCTATCTGGTCACCCTAGGTCAGGGGCAGGCAAACTTTCTGGCCGGAGGGCCGCATGGGGTTTTGGAAATTGTATGGAGGGCTGGTTAGGGGAGGGAGTCGTGGCCCGGCCCCCGCTTCCTATCCGCCTCGCCCCCCCACCAGGACTCCTGCCCCATCCACATCCCCCGCTCCCTGTCCCCGACCACCCCTGGACCCCCGCCCCTAACTGTCTCCTGCCACCCCATCCAACCCCTCCTCTCATTCCTGACTGCACCCCCGGCACCCCTGCCCCATCCAACCACCCCTTCTCCCTGTCCCCTGACCGCCCCTGGACCCCGGCCCCTAACTATCCCCTGCCACCCCATCCAACCCCTCCTCTCATTCCTGACTGCCCCCCCCCCCGGCACCCCTGCCCCATCCAACCACCCCTTCTCCCTGTCCCCGACCGCCCCTGGACCCCCGCCCCTAACTGTCCCCTGCCGCCCCATCCAACCCCTCCTCTCATTCCTGACTGCCCCCCCAGCACCCCTGCCCCATCCAACCACCCCTTCTCCCTGTCCCCTGACCGACCCTGGACCCCTGCCCCTAACTGTCCCCTGCCGCCTCATCCAACCCCTCCTGTCATTCCTGACTGCCCCCTCCCGGGACTCCTGCCCCCATTCAACCCCCTGTTCCTGCCCTGACCCCTATCCACACCACCACCCCAAATTCCCCTGCCCTCTAGCCAACCCCCCTTGCCCCCTTAACACGCTGCCTGGGGCACTGGTGGCTGGCGGAGCTAAAGCCGCACCACCCGGCTGGAGCCGGGTCACACCGCCGCCACCACCATGCAGCACAGAGCACTGGGTCAGGCCAGGTTCTGCAGCTGCGCTGCCCCAGGAGCCCACCCCACCGCCCAGAGCATTGTGCCGGCTGCGGAGGAGGGGGCAGGGGACAGCCTCCCCGGCCAGGAGCTCAGGGGCTGGGCAGGAGGGTCCCACGGGCCGGACGTGGCCGGCAGGCTGTAGTTTGCCCACCTCTGCCCTAGGTCCATTGCTGATATATCCCTGTGCTGTTGGAGCATGTGGCAGCCTTTGCCCATTACAGCTAAAAGTGTGGCTGTTTCCACACCCTCAGGGCATTCCCCCAACACATTCAGCGGTCCCCAAGACTGACACTTCTCCCAGCCCTTGGCAGCCTCCAGTCACCCCCTGGCTCACTCCTGCTGGCTATCTTGAGCAGCCCCCTCCACCGCACTCCCTGCAGAGATCAGATCTTGTGGCTAAGCCACGCTCCCTGGCCATTGCAGGATCAGTCTCGAGCCCTTATCCTGCAAAGACATATGCACTGGGTTAAATAATTCTCTGTAGGATCATGGCCTAAGATAGGGAAGAGAAATAAATTAGAAAAGATGGGACAACAGATCAGGGAAAGGCAAGAGAGGATGTAGTGGCTTTTATGAAGAGATCTGCATCAGTTTGGCAGACAAGAACTGGGAGCGTGTTTCAAGCAGGATCAAAAGTGCAAAGCCAGGAGCAGGAGAATGAGACACAAGAAGCAGAAAGACGGGGGGGGGGGGAGGGAGGGGTGGCAGGAGCACTAGAGGACTCAGTTTAAGGAATAAGCGCGCACTGGCCAGAGGATGATAAATAGGTCTTTACATCTCTGATTTTTATAATCAGAAAAACACACCAGTTGTATGAACTGTTACAATATTGTATTTTAATGGATCGAATATAGATATCAACACAGTCATTATATGACATGTGTCCTTTGGCCTTAGTTCAGCCCCGGGAGAGACGATGGTGTAGGGAGGTATATAGCAATGAACTACTGAAGATGCCTGTGACAGAAAACAACAGAATACCTTTGAATTTGAGGAAGGGCAATAACTGTTGAGAAATGTGACATGTAAAAGGGCAAACAAAACACAAGCCAAAGATTTACAAAAGTTAGACTTTAAATAATTGATGGGAGGAGGGAGAAAATAAGCAAGCCAAACATATAACTGTGTCTGCTTTCTTGATCTTATGCAGGCTTATTTGGTTGCTTATTATTTCATAGGAATCTTTCCTTGCTGAAAGCCAGGGCAGTTGATCGATATTACAGAATAGGTTACCAGCAATGTCCATTCGAGCAGCCGACCCCTGTGTTGTTATCCAAAGAGCAACAATGAATTCAGACTGCAGGAGGTAAGTTTCGAAAAGGATGACAAGAAAGAAAGGTGTGAACAGCACACAAACAAACAGGTGTGAGGGAAGAGTGAGCTTGACAGACACAGGCTTTCTGGTTCCTTGTCTTGTTTAATATAAAGGGAAAGATTTCCATGAATTCAAATAAAAGTAGGTCAGACTGTAAGATTCAAGATTCATAGAACCATAGTAGAAAACAAAATTGATACAAGTCAAACGTTTTAATTTGCCCACTTAAATTTTTCATCTCTTCAGATATAGATGATAAACTCCTCAAGGGTAGGGATTATCTTCTTTCTGTGCAGTAAGCACATTGTTGATTTAACAAATAAATAATTTCACAAGCTAAGCCAGACCAGGTCTGTTCAGGATGTAGATACAAGACTTTCACTGAGCATCTAACCGTACTGTAGTTGCAGCAAGAGGTGGTGGGAATAATTCTGTAGCCTTTCCTTTGAGTCAGCACTTTGCACTTGCTGAGTCAATGGTTAAAGTGCACTATGATCAAGCTTTTTAAAAATAAGTGCCTAAGGATGGGACATGTGCTTCTAATTCACTTAGGAGGACTTTTTAAAAAAATGGGACTTGCTTCCAAAATGGGAATAAACATCAATGGGACGTGTGCTCCTAAACCATATAAGAGTTTGGGGAAAGTCCCACTCCTAGGCGCCTACATTTGGACTTAGGCGTCTAACTTTAGGTTCATTCTTGAAAATGTTGGCCAAATGGGATATTTTTCCAATGAGATGTGAAGTTAAGGTGCATCCTGCTTGTAGTCATTTAACAGCCTAGAGCACTGTTTGTAAAACATCTGAATATTAACCCCCATGCCTAGGTCCAATGCCAACTTAAAGTGTCTATAATACACTTATAATACAGTCTGTACTTTTAGCTGGACACGATATTCCTTTTCTGTTGCATAGTATTGCTGGGTGCTGTTAACCAGCTGCCATGTTTCACCCCAGATGAGGCTACTGTCACAAACTGGGATGTGGGCATCCAGGCCTTGTGGTTGGTGTAGGAGCTGGAGTCAGGAAGCCAGTAACTAGAGTCAAGGGATCAGAACCAGAGTCAGGAACCTAAGCCAGAGGTCAGAGTCAGGAAACAAGCAGGGCTAGAGTGAACTGGGCATGACCTGGGCAAGGCAGGCCTAGGAGAAATCACAGCTGCGGCATAAGTGTGGAACAGCCAGAGATCTGTTGTGGTTGTTTGGTTTAAGAACAGGCTTATTGACTTCCTCAGCCAGTCAGGTAGAGTTGTTAATCTGGAGGCTCAGCTGTGAGGCAGAGGAAGTACATTCATGAATGTTGTGGAGAAAATGAATAAGAAAGTGTTATTTACCCCTTCACATAATACAAGAACCAATCACCCAATTAAATTAATAGGGAGCCAGTTTAAGACAATCATAAGGAAGTTCTTCACAGAATGCACAGTCAGCCTATAGAACTCATTGCCAGGGGATGTCGTGAAACCATGGGCGGCAGGTATCAGAGGCTGAGGGAGTCTGTGCCTCCTCAAACAGCCAGATGTGGCCCTGCCCATGCTCTGCCCCCAGAGCCCCCCCCCCCTCCTGCTTCTGCTCAGTGTGGCTACAGTCTCCCTGTGGGGTGGCTGCATTGCCTGTCCTCCTGGTGCTCCAGGGCTGGGGAGGCTGGGGCCGTGCCGCCTGCCCTCCTGGTACTCTGGGGCTGGGGACACTCTGGAGCTGGGGGTTCTAGCCTGGGGCAGGGGCCAGCAGCTGCAGTAGGGGGGGCTCTGGTGGGGGCACAGAACGAGTGGGGCCTCAGACAGAAGGGGCAGAACTGGGAGCCAGCCTCCTGCAGCTGGCAGTTCATGCGCAGCCCATGTGTGAAACCCAAAATTATAACTGGGTTCAAAAAAGAATTAGATAAGTTCATGGAAAATAGGCCCATCAATGGCTATTAGCCAAGTCAGTCAGGGATGCAACCCATGCTCTGGGTGTCCCTAAGTCTCTGACTGCTAGAAGCTGGGAGTGAACAGGGGATGGATCACATGATAATTGCCCTGTTCTGTTCATTCCCTTGGAAGCATCTGGCATTGACCACTGTCAGAAGACAGGATACTTGGCTGGATGGACCACTGGTCTGACCCAGTCTGGCCATTCTTATATTCTTATCAGGCTACTTATATTATGAGGGCCAGTAGCAGCAGAGAAACATCAAACAGTGACGCTGAAGGATGCGCAGCACTGAAGCAGAAAAGAGTCATGTTCGATGAAAAACTTTACCCCAATTGCTGACTTAAGTAAACTGCAAGGAGCAGATTGGTGCCAAAGAGACTTTCTTATAGTGATATGCTGCTGATTACTAGATACCTTAACTTGTTCCCTATTCCAGTCCAGTGACCTGTTATAATTCCTCAATGTCTATTTGTGTCCCATATCAGCTAAGAGAGAATCCCTCAGGACCAAATTGTCAAACTGAATAACATAAAGTGAAAAAGCTGTTTAATACTGCGTGGAGAAGTATTTGGATGAATACATCTTTATAACAAAAATGAAAAGGAGTACTTGTGGCACCTTAGAGACTGACCAATTTATTTGAGCATAAGCTTTCGTGAGCTACAGCTCACTTCATCGGATGCAGCTCACGAAAGCTCATGCTCAAATAAATAGGTTAGTCTCTAAGGTGC
The DNA here is from genome assembly GCF_965140295.1 of Lepidochelys olivacea. Taxonomy (NCBI): domain Eukaryota; kingdom Metazoa; phylum Chordata; order Testudines; family Cheloniidae; genus Lepidochelys; species Lepidochelys olivacea. The sequence continues at coordinate 17,669,784 of NC_140412.1, forward strand.
CACAAGTACTCCTTTTCATTTTGCGAATACAGACTAACACGGCTGTTACTCTGAAACATAACAAAAATGATCACTCAGTGAGTAAATTGCCTCCATTTTACCTTGTCCATGGCTAAGAAATTAAATTGCCAGTGAAGACTTTTTCTCTAAAAATAAAACATCATAACTTTTGACAAGGAGTCTGTTGCTGAATTCAGAATTGAGCCCCAAGTTCCTGAGACTCAGTTTTATGCATTACCCATACGAACAACCTTCCTTTGAATTCTACTACTCTCTCTGACCTCACTGTTCTCTCATCCTTCAGCCCTCACAGCTACTATGACACCTACAGGAATTTAGCCAGCTAATAATGTAGTAGACCAGTGGAGGGTAAATAAAAGAAAATCCTCATACGTGCAACTAAGGATCAAATAAACCTTCCAGATGCAAACCCCATTAGAAAATAAAAAGGTCCCCTCTGCTGATTATTGTATTCCCTAGGCAAGTAGCATCTCCATCTCATCTGGATTGAGCCTTAGCTGGATAGCTCCCAGTGAGACCCCAAACTAAGTCCGTTATAGGGAAAGTGACCATGCTATCAGGGGCTGATGACAACGAGATGTAGTGCAGAGTGTTGTCATTCTATTGGTGGCATTACAGCTCATACTGACTTCAGTAGGGAAGTATCTGCCCTTATGCCCATTTCTTTAATACCCCATGAATGATTCATAGCTGGTTTCAGATTGTGCTATCATAAAACAAGGAACACTAATTGCATTCAAACAGCCCCTCTAGGGTCTTCCTTTAACTCTCAAAAGTGATAAAATTCAGGGTTCCAGTTTCAGCTTTGTCCTTAACTCACCCAATGAGATGCAGGGGGGCTCCTCGCTGCGGATCTTGTGGACTGTGATATTAACATAGTGGAAAGAAGGAGAGGAGTATGAATTGCTATGTAGGTTCAAGTCAACTTCTAATGCTATTTGGTCCTATTTTTTTATGCTCAAGTGAGTTACTGTTTTAATATTCCGTTTGATCCTTGCTTGCAATATGTTGTTATGGAAACCTGAGTCACTCTAGTCATTAACAACTTTTCTTCACACAGAGATTTGAGTGTAATATTCTTCCTGAAAGAATTGAATTACCAATTATTCACCTGACAATAACATCAAAGAAGACTAAGCAGATATGCTGCATAAGTGATTTGTTAATCTCATGTAAATCTTATTCAATAAATAGACATGTGTCACATGAAACTGACACACACAGCACCTCTGTGATGTTAAGAATTGGAAATTAAAGATTAACTTTTAGTTTAGTAATAAGGAGTTTGAAGATATTTTAAATATTGGTATAATTTTATGTTTATAAATACTTTAATACCATATATTAAACGAGAAGGCATACAGTAATAAATTGGCCTAATTTGGGATAGCTGAATTAGTTTACATAAAACAAGAGCATCCATTCACTGTTGAACCTAACTATACCAAAACTTTTAAAAAAATATATTTTAAAGTTGCATGCTTCTGCATTTCCTGGTCTCAGCTACATGATAGATGGTGGAAAAATACCAAGAAAAGAGCCAACTTGTCCAAGCAAGTAAATACTGGAGATTTAAAGAGGAAATCCTGTTTTTGTAAGTATTGGTACACAGTCTAAAGCCAAAAGGTTCAGACAACTTTCAGATTAACATCTAAGCTTCTGGTTGGTTATCACACTGAACTTCTGATTATTTCTGAGATTTATCTATCAGTACTGGGGCTGGTCAAAAAATTTCCATTGAAATTATATTTCTATGAAAATTAGGAGTTTTGACTAAATGAACTCTTTTTTGCTAAAAGTGTCTGCCTTTCATGGAAAATTTAAAAAGTAACACACAAAACCTGAACACTTTCAGATGAATACTGAATATTGTTTTTGGCTGAAAACCAAAATATTTTATTTAGAAATACTGCCACAGTGCCTTAAGGGAGTTGTGCGTTAAGTGCCTCAGGCCCCCATCCCCTTTCTAGGCTGGGTTCTCCAGCCAGACTACATCTCCCAGGATGAACTGAAGTAGTTCAGCAAAAATTGGATACTATGGACCATTTACAGGAGGATGTAGCCCAGGCAAGTAGCCTGGCCCAGAGAGGAGAATGGGGAAATGAGGTACCCAAACTATGATGCAGGTGGAGGCATTTCCACATTTTTTTTTGGTGCTCATTCTATGATTTTTCTCTAAAAAGTCAAAATTTTCCATGGGTGGAAAAATATTTTCTGATTAGTTCTCACTATTATCGTAACTTTAAATCCAACTGGTCTAGCAGATATGGCAGTGTATGGTGAGTGAGAGAGCCTGGATTCCATTTCTGGCTTTGACACTGACCTTGGGTGTGATCTTGGGCAAGTCACTTCACCTCTGTGCCTTGTTTCCCCTTCCACTGTTTGTCTGTTTAGGTTACAGACTCTGAGGGCTCGGACTTTCTCTCTCATGTACAAAGAGACACCAATCTCAGTTCATAGAACCATTGATTGTAAAGCCAGAGGAACCGTTATGGTCATCTAGTCTGATGGCGTGAATAACACAGGCCATAGAATTTCACTAAGTGGTCCCTTCATTAAGCCCATCGCATTTAACTGAGCTAGAACATATTGTTATGGACTGGGTTAAACCTTATTATGGGTTGAATTAAAACCTCATTAACACATAAGAGACAGTTAGGGGGTCACACCTAAAACAAAGCCTATTAAAGCCTGCCCAGAAACTAGCACCATATAGGCAGAGAGTTCTCCTGGGTATTGTTCGGACCAGGTGGGTGGTTGTGTCTATGTGCAGAAAAAAGCTGGAGTGTGGATAAGAAACGGAGAGAGAGAAAGCCAGGCCACAGCCTGCAAGCATAGTGTGACCCTGGGAGAAGCCTACAGAGGTTTTGGGTTTTGTGCTAGTTAAAGAGGCTTGGAGTTGTAAGAAGAGAAGCTATCCCCTGGTTTTGGTTCCTCCTGAGTTCAGAGAAGCAGGGCTTTGTACTTTTCTTGTAAATCAACAAGACTGCATCAAAGAAAATACCAGACTCCATCATCAATTGTTCCTCCTAGCTGAAGCATGCTCAGAGCTCTGAACTTTGTCTAACCACTTAGCTCAAAAAGAGGTAACAATATCTTTTAAGAAGACATCCAATCTTAATTTAAAGACTGTAAATGATGAAGAAGCCACTACATCAATAGGTAAATTATTCTCATGTTTAATTGGAATGGTTATGGGTAAAACATTGCCTTATTTTTAAACTAATTTTGTCTAGCTTCAGCTTCTAAGCTCTGGATCTTATAAAGCATTTTTTCTGCTAGATTAAAGAGCCGCCTTCTATCAGAAATCTAAGGTGCCACCAGACTTCTTATTGTCCTCTCTGTGTAGGCACTTATGGCCTCTGATCAAGTCACCTCTTTGCTAAGCTAAATAGATTGCGTGTAAGTCTCTCACTGTAAGGTAGGTTTTCCAGACCTCAAATCCTGTAGTTCTTTTCTGAACTCTCCAATTTTGTCAGCATCAGAACTGTGCACAGCGTTCCCATAATGGTCTCACAGTAACCCCCAACTTGTAATACCAATAAAGAATAAATGGGCAACCACTTTGTTAAATAATATCAAAGTTTAACTAACTCTACTGCCTTGTTTTCTTAAACTTTGATATTATTTAATAAAGTGGTTTATTATTTATTTGTAACCCCAACCAATATTGGGGGGGGGGTCCCTTAGTGCATACATAGGAAAAGATAGTCCCCGTCCAAGGAGCTTGTAAATAAATAATTGCCTAATACATAAGAGATCTATGGGCCAGAGATTAGAGCAGAAAACTAAGAGTCAGAATTTCTGAGGCCTGTTCCTAGCTCCACTGTGGGTTTGCTCTGCTGTTTTCTCCAAATCAATACTCCCGACTCACTTTCCCCATCTGTAAAATGTAACTACGGCACTAAACAGGGATGTTGTAAAAGCTGAATTGATGGGCCTGGTTGATTAATGAGGAAACTCAGGCTATATCTCCTACCCAGATGAGTGTCTTTCACTGAGTAGTTCTTTCTTTTTGGTGGATAATGCTGATCAAGTCCATTCCTTAGTTTTGCCTCCAACACCGCTGTTTAGTATAATGGCAGGCCCCAGAACCTCCTTTCCTGGGCCAGAGTGGCAACGGGAGCTGCAGCAGCTCTGGAATAACCCTCCCCTGGCTAAAAGAAGCCCTGCTGTGCAGCAGGCACCAGTCAGTACATGGTACCTGTCAGTGGCGGATGTGGCTGTACATGCCTACAACCTTGGTACCCCCAGGTAAAGAAGAGTGGCTAGTTTGAGAGCTATAGCTATAACTATGGACTTTATCTACCAAAGCGTCTGGCACCTTCTTTATTTCTCTTCTTCCCTGGTATTCTACAGAAGAATATAACCAATGCCAGTAGCACAGTGTTATCAAGCTATTAGGAAAGGACAAGTGGCCTTGCATTAGCAGGGTATCTACAAATAGACACAGAATACAAAAGAAAAAAACACTTGTGCCTACATAGAGGAACCCTCATGCTCCATTGTAAAAGCTTCCTAAACTGACCCAGCATCTTTCCTCTTCTCAGACAGCCCCTAGCGGAAAGAATGATGTCACAGCTGTCATGCCTACATGCATCCGTTCTTCATTCAGTGTATGGAATCCATATTGTTGTTCTTCCCATCCAAACAGAGAAATCATTCTAGGCACCATGAATGTTTAATTGTAAACAGTGGTTTGTCCTTGTATATGTTCTAATTCCTTTTGCATCTTTACATGCTGGATGTATTTACTGTTCTGAGGTCTGTCTGGCCCTTTCCAGGCTACACTGTCTAGGGAGATAGCTCAGTGTGTAGTGTGAGGACAAACATGAAGAGCTGTGCTCCGGACCACTATAACCACTCCATGCAGTCCACCTTCCTCCCTATGGTACAGGCCATTTAGGATATGTAATAAAATATCTGCAGCTGGCCCATGTCAGTTGACTCAGGCTCACGGGTCTTGGACTGCTGGGCCATAAAATTGCAGACTAGACAACCAGGCTGTGGCAGGAGCCCAGGTCCTGGGACCCCGTGAGTGGGGATGGAGAGCCTGGATGCCTACACTGTAATTTTATAGCCTCACACCTCAAACCCCATGAGCCTATGTCAGCTGGCACAGGCCAGTCACAGATGCTTGATTGCAGTGCAGACATACCCTTAAGAGCCAAGGGGAATTGCTGTCCTTGCATGCAGAGAGCACAGTACTCTCTCTGCCCACTCCTCCATGGTAGTCCAACAAGACTCAAAAGAGTGAGGAGGCCTCACCCCTCAAATATGCACTAGTCTGTGGGGTTGGACTGACAAAAGCATGCTGAGATGGGACTGACAACAGCATACACCATGAGTGTAGTAGCAGAGCGCGCACACCCCAGCACTGCAAAGTGTACAGGAAAGCAGAATCCTTCCTTTTGCTCCCCTTAGCAAGGTGCAGCTCTACCTCACCCCTCTTCCAGGCTGCGCCAAAAAGGCACATCCAGCCCTTCCTTTGAAAGTGAATCCAGTGTCCATGAAAGATTTGCTGGGATATTGAGGTCAGCTGTTTATTCAGTAAACTACGAGCAGCAGCAGCTTCCCCACCTAAGACACCTATGCACCTCAGCCTTGGGCTGGAGAGGTTCCTTCAAGGGATTCACCATCCACGTACACATGTGTAGGCCTTTGCCTCTCTGCTGGGATTGTCCACAAGGATCTCAGCTACCCCTGGACTGTTATTACTGATCTTCGTTGGATTTGAGATTTGACCTTCATAACATGGACACAGCCAAAAGTGAAAAGTGCGTGAAATGTTGTATCCACACTAATGTGATCCTTCTATCCTATGGCGTGGATAGTAAAAATACTGCCTGGTAGAAGGGTGGCTTTTTACCACAAACATTGTGTCTACATAACAATGTTACATGCAAAACAGAGAATTACATAGCTGTGGAAATCCCCACAGCTTTTCATGAACAGCACAAAAACTATAGAGCATTGAACATTCAGACAGCGCCGCCAGTAGCAATAACAGCCCAAGGTTGGTGTAGAATCATAGGCCTGGAAGGGACCTCGAGAGGTCATCTAGTCTGGTCCCCTGCACTCATGGCAGGACTAAGTATTATCTAGACCATCCCTGACAGGTGTTTGTTTAACCTGCTCTTAAAAATCTCCAGTGATGGAGATTCCACAACCTCCCTAGGCTATTTATTCCAGTGCTAAATTACCCTGACAGTTATCCAACCTAACCTCCCTTGTTGCAATGTAAGCCCATTGCTTCTTGTCCTATCCTCAGAGGTTAACAAGAATACTGTCTCTCTCTCCTACTTGTAACAACCTTTTATGTACTTGAAAACTATTATCATATCCCCTCTCAGTCTTACTCTTTTCAGACTAAACAAACCCAATTTTTTCAATCTTCCCTCATAGGTCATGTTTTCTAGACCTTTAATCATTTTTGTTGCTCTTCTCTGGACTCTCTCCAATTTGTCCACATCTTTCCTGAAATGTGGCACACAGAACTGGAAACAATATTGAGGCTGAGGCCTAATCAGTGTGGAGTAGAGCAAAAGAATTACTTCTTGTGTCTTGCTTATAGGGTTGCCAACCCTTCTGTTTTCACTGGGAGTGTCCCGGATTCAGGCTCTATCTCCCGGAGGCTACTGATGCCAAACCAGGAGAATTTAGCCTGCTAAAAGTCTGGCGGAGGCTCCCTGCCTGCCCTGGCCCCACACCACTCCCGGAAGCGTCCAGCACATCCTTGCGACCCCTGGGTGAGGGGGGAGGGGTGCACAGGGGTCTCCACACTCTGCCCACAACCTGAGCGCCAACTCCGCAGCTCCCAATGGCCGGGAACTGCAGCCAGTGGAAACTGCAGGGTGGTGGCTGCAGGAAAGGGCAGCATATGGAGCCGCCTAGCCCCCCTCCCGCAGGTGCTGCAGGGACGAGCAGGCTGCTTCCGGGAGTGGCGCACGGAATGGGCCCTGCTTACCTGGGCAGTTCCCAGTTGGCAGCACAGAAGGGCTAAGGCAGGCTTTGTCCCCGCGGCTCCCATTGGCCACAGTTCCCAGCCAATGGGAGATGCGGAGTCAGAGCTCAGGGCGCAGGCAGCATGCGGAGCCCCCTCCTCCACAAGGAGCAGCGTGCGGACAGGGCAGGCAGACAGCTTGCCTTTGTCCCACTGGGCTGCCGCCTGGGAGCTACCCTGCTGGAGCCCACACAGCTCACACCCTCCTTCCCCCCCAACCCTCTGGCCCAAGCAAGAGCCCCCTCCTGCACTCAAACTCCCTCCCAGAGTGCGCACCCCCTCGTGCATCCCAACCTCCTGCCCCCTTGCCCCAGCCCAGAGCCCCCACCTGCACCCAAACTCCCTCCCAGAGCCCACATCCCAATCCCCTACCCCATCCCTGAGCCCCCTCCCAGAGCCTGCACCCCATACCCCCTCCTGCACTCCAAACCCCTGCCCCAGCTCTGAGCCCCCTACAGCACCCAAACTCCCTCCCAGATCTTGCACCCCACACCCACTCCTGCACCCCAACCCCATGCCCCAGACTCAACCCAGAGCCCCCTCCCACACTCCGAACCCCTCAGCCCCAGCCTACAGCCCACACCCCCTCCCACAGCCCAACTCCCTACCCCAGCCCGGTGAAAGTGCATGAGGGTCAGTGGGTTGAGTGGGACGGGGCCTCGGGCCAGGGGGCAGGGAAAGCGTGTTTGGGTTTGTGTGATTAGATAGTTGGCAACCCTACTTGCTTACAACACTCCTGCTAATAAATCCAGAATGATGTTCATTTTTTTGTAACACTCATATTTAGCTTGTGGTCCACTGTGACCCCCAGATCCCTTTCCAAAGTACTCCTTCCCAGGCAGTCATTTTCCGTTTTGTATGTGTGCAACTGATTGTTCCTTTCTAAGTGGAGTACTTTGTATTTGTCCTTAGTGAATTTCATCCTATTTACTTCAGACCGTTTCTCTAGTTTGTCCAGATCATTTTGAATTATAATCCTGTCCTCCAAAGCACTTACAACCCCTTCCAGTTTGGTATCATCTGAAAACTTTATAAGTGTACTTTCTGTGCCATTATCTAAAATATTGATGAAGATATTGAACAGAACCAAACCCAGAACTAATTCCTGCAGGATCCCAACTGATATGCCCTTCCAGCATGATTGTGAACCACTGATAACTACTCTATAGAAATGGTTTTCCAACCAGTTATGCACCCACCTTAGGGAAATGCAACCTAGATGAAGCTACTATAGTTTGTTTATGAGAAGGTCATGCGAGACAGTATCAAAAGCCTTACTAAAGTCAAGATATATCACGCCTACCACTTCCCCCATCCACAAGGCTTGTTACCCTGTCAAAGAAAGCTATCAGGTTGGTTTGACATGATTTGTTCTTGAGAAATCCATGCTGACTATTACTTATCACCTTATTATTTTCTAGATGTTTGCAAATTGATTGCTTAATTACTTGCTCCATTATCTTTCATGGTACCGAACTTAAGCTCACTGGTCTGTAATTCTCCGAGTTGTCCTTATTTCCCTTTTTATAGATTTGCACTATATTTTTCCTTTTCCAGTCTTCTGGAATCTTTCCCGTCTTCCATGAATTTCAAAGCTAATCGCTAATGGCTCAGATATCTCCTCAGTCAGCTCCTTGAGTATTCTAGAATGCATTTCATCAGGCCATGGTGATTTGAATGCAATGTGAATTGCAACCTGCAGTATGCTCCAACACATGCTTTGAACTTATTTTATTGGAAATATTATTTGTCATCTTCATACTTGTTGCTGTGGTTCTCAGCCTTTCCAGACCACCACTATCCCAGGCTGTTAGGGGGCTTATTCCTTCACCCACTTACTTCCCTGGTCCTTCTCGCATAAACAGAGAGCAACAATACCCGAAGTCCAAAGGTGCAAACAATTCGATGTTTATTGGGGTGAACTTCCATTAAGTATGATTCCAGTTTCCTTCCTTACTGTCCCCCTTCTCAGCTCTGACACCACAGAGGCTTACCTGTGTCCCTGTTCCCATTTCCCCCTTTAGCTAAACATGATTCCAATTTCCCCCCCACACACCCACCCACTTCCTGATTGACTGCAGACTATATAGTAAAACTTGAGTTCTGCTTAGCTATACCTTAACCAATCATTTTCCTCAAATTTAACTAACCAATCCTAACATATTGTAACATGATTATGTAAACCAATTATATCCCACCACCTTAATTAGTTTACACCCAGCAAAATTAATTATACAGCAGACAGGAACAATCACAGAACCAGACAGAGATTATACAGACAAACAATAGCAAAGTGGGAACTATAATGACAAAACAATACAGAAGTGAGGATTTCACATCCCAGTTATTGATAAGTGAGCTCTTGCCAGACAGGATGCTATCAAACTAAGTTTCCTTTTACATCTTCTAGGCACTTCCCTTTCTCTGGAGGCGATGGGCATTATCAGGATAGGATTGTATTCCTAACAGCCCACTAGCACCTTATTTCAGTGTGACTAGGTTGGAATGTGAGGAGGTGACCGGTTGCTTCCCAGCTTATGGCTGCCTCTGCTGCTTAGCCAAAGGCCTTAGCCTAAGAACAGGGCCTCAGACTGTCACAGTAAGAGACGGGCCTTACACCGGCAGACAGTGATTTTGATTCTCTCTTTTATACCTCTAGAACTAGCTAAGTGATAAGAATACACCTAAATTCTTAGCGTATAGGCTTTACAGACAGGCCAGGACCTGCATCCTATTTAGCATTATGGGAAGTGCAGGGCAGTCATGACTCCCTGACATCTGTTCTTGCTTCAACCCTTTTAGATAAAAAAAAATTTCAATAATCATTTTTTATTTAAAGTAGGACTTTCTGTGATGCTTCCCAAGGGTACCAGGGTTGTGAGGTGCCTTGCTCCCACCTGCCGTTAGCATAAGGAAACCTTATCTGTGCCTGCCAGGGGTCACCTCCCCAGCACCACCAGCCTCTGGCAACATGAGTCCTCTCCTCTAGGCCTCTGCAGGCCCTGCTCTTTTTACAGGTTAATGATAGGCATACCCCAAGCCCCTCCAAGCATTCCCCCAAAGCGTCCAGCCTTTGGGCACTCAGAATTCACAGATCCACTACTCCCAAAGGAATAGTGCACACCAGCTTACCAGTTACACCTCAGGATCACTGTTTTACCTAGCTCACAGCACTTAGACATGTTGATATTAAAAAACAGAAGACATTTATTTAACAAGAACAGAGACTCAAAAAGAAGCAAGTAGAAATAATGGAAACAAATGGTTATACATAAAATAAAATCATAACACGCTTAACTAACCATCGTCAGGTTCTACCGAGCAAAAGCTCCCTCAAAATCTTTCCAGCATCTTACAGCCAGGCTGTGATCTTCTGTTCATGAGACAATTCATGCCGTCCTTTTGCCTTCTCAGAGGAAAGATCCTGTGACTTTTGCAATCCCCGATATAGCAAAGCAGTCCTTTGATCTTTATTTACAAACAGGACCCCTCTGCTGATTGTTTTTCCTGGTGGCCTTCCTCTCTTGTCAACCTTGCAATCTTTTAATTAGCATCTGGCTCTGCCTGCAGAGAGGCTTACCTTGTGAGGCACACAATGCACAATACACACTTAAACCAAACAAAGAGAGAGAAGCACCTCCAATCCTCTGCCTAAACAAACTCTGTCCAAGGCTGGTTACCTCTTCATGACCTGCTTTTAACTTCCAGGCTTTCAGAACATATTTTTCCATTGTAGGTATATAACTTCTTAAATATCATCTGCACGTACACTTTGCAATGATTAAGATGACCCATGTGTTACTGGCTGTTAGTAGAGATCTCACATGCCACCCTGTGGTGCACCATTATGTAGATAGACCCAGAGGATAAAGCTCTATGCCCCCTGTGCCCTCTGCCAGCTGGCACCACCAAGAAGTTTCTGGGTCACCCTTTGGCTAATTGCAAATTCTCTGAGGTGTAGAAAAAATGACGATTGGCTAAGTTAGGGCTTTCTCCAGTGTGCATTTGTCAGAACTCATCCTCTAAATTATGATATGTGGCAAGGATGCAGACTTGAACTTAATATTTTTTCTGCATCGACCTTTCACCTTTTCTCAGATCCAGCCTGACTACCCTTGTCTTAGGCCTACTCTATGCTAGAAAATGTTGCCAGTTTAACTACACTGCTACAGTTAAACTGATAAAACCCTCCCAGCGCAGAAGCAGTTATATCAGTATAAAACTGCTTATACCTGTATAGCTTATGCCGGTTCGCTGCCCAGTATAAGGACTTTTGTACCAATATAATGCTTATACATTCTATCAGCATAGCTATGACACCAAAAAATCATACCCCTATAGGCACAGCTATGCCAGGAAAACTTCCTAGTGTGGACCTACCCTTAGCAGGAATATACTCTCTATAGGTACTTTATAGCTAATATTACTTCACCTAATACTGTCAAAAGCTGCACATTTTACTGATCTGCATAATAATGCTGCTTGTCCTGGCTTTCTTTCAAGACGAATAGAAAAGTCATCCTCTGCTTCTTATTAAGCAAGAGACATATAGTGAGATCCCTTGAGAAAAAAAGTGAAAAACTCCTTTTGAGAATGGAACAAGGAAGGGAACATTGCTCAGGCAGCATAGAGCACTTATCCCCTCAGATAGTGTAATATTACTATTCAGAATAAGAACATGGAACAAAGAAAGAAACCAGGAACTAAAAGATGCAGCCCAAAATGGAATCTGGTTTACTGATCAAAATGTTCCACTGCAGCATAAGAGTGGCATGGTCTTCTCAGAGTACTGGAAAGTCCTGAATTATAATTCTGGCTCTGTACACAACTCCTCTGTTGCTGGGGAGCCTATTGTTCCAGTTCTCCACTTCTGTAAAATGAGATTTGGGCAAAACCACAACAAATTCCCTAAGCCCCTTCTTAGAGCTCCTGGTGCAGGGCATACAATTACTTTGTAGGAATGAGAGGAACTCTTCACCAGTCAATAACAGTCTGATTTTTCTAGGAATGTTGCTTTGGCCAGGCCTGCATGATTTTAAAGGAAAAGGTTTTCTATTTTCTAAAGTTCCCTAAAACCAATAATCTACCACCTCTTCCTAAACTACTGCTACTCCTTGAGAGTCCCAGAGACTCGCTCAAACCTTCCTCTTCTATACAACAGCTATCCAAACCCTGGAACACCATGTGACTTAAGTGTCCAATCGCAGCCTAATCTCACCAAAGTGAAACGACGTGTGAAAAGGTGATCGCGGCCATCCTGGCTGACACATCAGGGATTGAACTGGGGAACTTCCAGAGCTAAAAAGCATGAGCCAAAGAGCCAGCTTCTACAAGTGGGATCAAAATAGACTCATATCCTCTGTAGATCAGGCACCGAGGGGAAGTGTTACCTGCTCACCAATGGATTACAAAAGGATATTGTAAACCAGCTTCAGAATAAGGGGCCCGATTTTCATACATGCTAACGGCTCCCTTTACACCACTCTGGCAGTGTAAAGAGCTCTTTAAACTGGTATAAATGTAATTTACATCTAACTTGAAGGCCCCATTATACAGCCAGAATGGTGTAAAGGGACCATAGTGTAAACAGAAATCAGACCCAAGAGCTATATGAAAAGTATGCTGCAAAGTAGATACAGCATAACCAAACTATGTATACATCTAATAACAGGGCAGAGGGGATTTGAAAAGGTTCAGACCCCAACCCCAGATGGGGTTTGGGCAATGCCCTCTGAATTTTGAGCCTTGCCAGGGCCTGTCTGGCTCTGGTCACAGCCTACAGCAGCCCTGGCTGTTCATCCCCCCTGGCCTCTGGTCTTCTCCTAGCCACCCCATAGCAAACTGCCAGGGCATGATTCTCCCCTACCTTGCACCTTGTATAGTCGTTTATAACTGGGGGGCAAATGCTACCATTCTGAAATGGCTTCTTTTTACACCCACTTGGCACTCACATTGCACTGAGGTGAAATGACGATACAACGTGCCGGGCAGTGTGGGAATCAGCAACCACAGCTGAGGATTACGTCTTTTTTTCTAGAAGGGTGTGAACATTCCGGAAGCTCTGTCTTTTTGAGGGAGGGTTAGTCCAGTCTCATTTCCCTTGCTTCCACCTCCCCACATTTGCCTTTTTCCCCTCCAAATTGTCCCCTCTGGCCTTTATGAGACACTGGGCACACAGGACACAATGTGGGGCCTTTTCCTTTCCCTGTTTAATGGGATCTGACTTTTTCACATGAATAGGTTTTCAGTCCCTGTCTTAAAAAATAAAAGGAAAACAAAATAATAATAAAAAAAAATTCATAAAAAACCCTTTCTCATGCTCATGGAGAGAAAAATGCACCACAGTTTCCAAAGGAAAGAGAGCAAGATCTCACTGCCTCTGCCTAACCAACCAAATCTTAACTAAAGGCAGCTTTTATCTAATGAGTAATAATCATACTCACTATCTAAGGTCATATTCTGTTTCCTGGTACACCAGTATCAATCTGGTAAAATTCCAATGGAGTGAATGGAGTCACTCCAGATTTACACCTGTGTAAAGGAGACAGAATTTAGCATTTAGTGAATTAAAATTGCCCCATTTTATATTAAGGCTCCATTAATAAATATTTAAAGGGTTAATCTATTTTTAATAAATGTGTTAATAAATAGTTAATTGCATGTGTTCAAGTCCAATAGGCCAAAAGTTCGCTTACAATGAAAACTTATCATTATCTCTAATGCATTCCTAGTGATGTGCTAACAACATCTATCACACAGGCTACTCGTGTGTAATAAGCTTAAAACAATAGTAATCATTTGTTAACCCTCTATAAAATGAAACTGAATAGAAAGTCTGGTGGTACCTTAAAGACTAAGATTTATTTGGGCATAAGCTTTCGTGGGTAAAAAACCCACTTCTTCAGATGCAACTCCATGCATCTGAAGAAGTGGGTTTTTTACCCACGAAAGCTTATGCCCAAATAAATCTGGTAGTCTTTAAGGTGCCACTGGACTCCTCATTGTTTTTGTGGAAACAGACTAGCATGGCTACCCCTCTGATACTGAATAAAAAGTGTGACCATTACAACAATGCAGATGATACACATTAGCCTTATACAGCTGTCAGCCTAAAACTCATTTCCCATTTATTCCACACATCCCTACTCCAGTATTGATCCTGCAGTTCCTATTCTGGCAAAACTCCCTCTGACTTCAGTGGGATTTTTGCCTAAGTAAAGATTACAGAATGGGCTCTTCATGGGTAAACCAGCCAGCAAGTTTCCTGGGTCCATCTTCGTAGGGTAGAAGGGAGCTCTTTCACCTTTTATTAGTGACAACACGGAAATTCTAGGGTCAAATCTTGGCCCCATGGAAGTCAATGGGACTTTTGCCATTCATTTCAATGAGGCCAAGATTCAATGAGGCCAAGATCTCCCCTGTAGTTTTAAAACCTATTGTGACTTCCCACAGAAAAGAAGAACCCCTAGGGCTTTTGTTTTGGTTTGATGTCTTCTTGTTTTTGCCTTGTTTTGTTGTTTTTACAGAACTGATGTCTTAGGGCTTTTCCCTCGCCCTTCCCTGGGTTCTTGTCACACGGACAGAAAGCAGAAGACTATAGTCTGAAGGGCAGGCAATGTGATGTTTATTGGGGTTAATTAAGCAAGCATATCCATAGCTCTGTATGCTGCAGAGTTTTAACCTGTCCCCTTTTTTTCCCTACCGCCTCCTTCTTAGCAGGCTTAATTAGACCTGTAGTGCATGCCCCTGATCCCACCCCTTACAATTTATGGTCATGTTCCATTTTGGAGGGTCGTGGATCTGCAGGCTTCGATACCACCTCTTTTGTACCCCATAAGAGGGGTAAGGAGTGAGGTTGTGTTTCAGTCAGGAACAGGCATTTCTTTGGCTTTTTAATGTTTCTTATGCCTCACACCCCATCCTCCTTTGTCCCTCCCGACTGGTTGCTTGACCTTATCTCAGGAGAGGAGATGAGGCAGGACTGTCCTTCAAGTGTACACTCGTATATTAAACTCCCACTCTACCCAGCAACACTTTAGCTCTCCCTCTTATCTCTTTTCACCTCATCTGCTTGTGGGCAGATGTAACACACACAGTGTCTTTGCTTCCCCTCCCCCCCACAGCTATTAGTAAGAATATAAAAAAATATCAAAAGTCAAATGGGCAAACAAGACCCAAACTTCTATCTCAGGCACATTTACAGGCCTGCATACGACATCATCTTCACTAACATGATGGATGATGTTGTTAAAATTGCAACCCTCTTTAAACCACCGCAGTGTACTGGAAAATAGTAGCTGCAGAGTCGTAGTGTTGTATTCAGTGATGTGATCAAAGTGGAATATCAAATCTCAGCCCCTTTTCACTTTGAGAACCTGGCATCTGGATCTGAATTTGTACCTGGTCCCATCTTTCTTTGCATTGTACTGTGCTTCTTAAAGGCTGGGTACATTTACATAGCTATAGAACCAGTAATAGTAATAACAGCTGGATAGTATTGTAAGAAAAGAAAAGAGTGCTAGGATTAAAAGGACTTGGACCTTTGGTTGTGAGTATATTTTCCATTACGGTCACATTTTCTGTCACTTCCTTTTCAATAGCAGGAGAAACATGGCATGACCAGGAGAAGCTGGGCACTAGGAGATAATGGGGCTAAGCCCCACCAATACAGTCAACTGGGTAGTGGGTCTGATCATGTAATGTAAGGTTCAAAACCATGTGCTCCCAGTGCAGGCTCCTGGTCACACTGGAGGTGAGTCAACCCCTGGAGGCTGCAGTTCACAGAACTGCCACCAGAGGGATTTGTTCAGTAGTGGTAAGGGCTAGTCTACATAACGAATTTTTGCACCTATCTAGCTACACCAACACAGCTGCACTAGTGCAAAGTGCAGTAAAGGGTCTGGACTGGTGCAGTATGGGGCTTGAATGGGTGGGACTTACTGCAGAGTAACTCATGTTTATGCACGCTGCTACCTGCAGTTTCACCACTTATTTTGGGCATCAGCTACCATTGGAAACAATCTTCTCCCTCTCGCCCCCGCAAGTCTTTCATCATTTTCATCTGACTGATACTTTACCTTTGTTTCTGGTGGAGCCTGATCCTATGGTCATACTCAGGCAAAACTCCTATGTGTTCTTGACTTTGCAAGAGACAGTTTACTTCCTCCTGTTTTATCTCCACCATAAATGATAGCATGAACCAGAACTGGGCTAAAGTTTTTTATCCCACTACTAGCTGAATTACTATTATTTGTTGTTTTATTATTTCTTAGGTGCTGATTTGCTCAGCCATGTACAAGACAGAAGAAGACACACTTCTTGCCCCAAGGATCTCACAATCAATACACAACATTGAGTAGCAAAAAAAAACCCCACATTGTAAGATCATACATAAATTATAGCTAATTTTTTAAGAAGAGTAATTTCTAGGTAAAAATGTAGCGAATATTAAAAATAGATCATGTAAAATCTGCAGGACATTCCCTGCTAGAGCTTATCTGCTTTATAGTATGTTAAATTGTAGCACTGAACTACATAACAATGCTGCTTTAATGTTCTCAATTTGTCTTGTTTTAATATTAAATGAGAATGAAATTTTGGCCGGAGGTAAATGAAGAACAGTTTCAGGTCTAAAAAGTTTGGTGCTAACAAAGAAAATGATGTTTAAAGAAAGAGAAATGGTTGCAAGCTACATTTTTCAGTTACACTTTAGTAAAGAGTGGACCAGTATTTCACTTTCATTTCCTCTTACAGGCAAAAAGACTTCAGGGGCGCCAAGAGTTCAACCTATCCATCTGTTTTAGGTACTTATATATCCCCCATTTTATAAATCCCCCATATTTGAGCTCCTCAACATCTTTAATGTATTTAGCCTCACAACACCCCATGAAGTTCTATTACCCATATTTTGCAAATAGGGAATAGAGAATCCAAGCAACTTGTCTCTGGCCGCACAGGAAGTCTGTGGTGGGTCAAGGAATTGAACCCTGGTCTCTGGCTCATACCCTAACTACCTAATCATCCTTCCCTCTCAGTGCTGAAAAATATTAAAAATTCTACACATATCATGTTGATCAAACTGTTTGGAATGTCCCTTTCTCAGAGAAGATAATCAAAAAGGTCTTAATTGGCCAACTCTTCAGACTTCTTTGATCTCTGTTTTTTCTGTATTCATACCTGGGTATGGTAATTAAACTATTGCTGTCAGTGGTTGATGGTCCCCTTCTAGTGATGGACAAGAACTAGGTGTTCATGCAGATTCTAGTAGCTCTATTAATATCTTTCGAAACTACTGACCACAAGGCATTGCTGAGTTGCCTTCTGGAATTTGTGAGAAGGGAATGGAGTGATGGGATTGTGCTTTCCTTTCAGACAGGTCTTAGGGGGTAATGCTAGGTAACTGGCTCTCCTTTGTTATGGCCCTCACACAGACAGTTCCATAGGTTTCTCCTCTTGTTTAAATATGTCAATGAAGCCATGAAGGGAGGTGGTGCAACATTTGGGGCTGCAGTGCCATCCGTGAGCTGACAGTAGTCTGCTCCATTTCATCAAGCCCAAATTTTTGCAGTCTGATTACATTCCTAGTGTCTGGCAGAGGTAGGGCTCTGGGTAAAAGTGAACGGACTGTGACTCAGCCTGGATAAGATGAAAGCGCAACTTGTCGGTAGGGAGAAGCATTTGGATGAGTTGGCAGAAGTTGTGTGCACCTCTAGCTCCTACAGAATCAATCATTTCTCTGGAATTACTAGATAGGAGCAATGGCCTGCAATGCTTTTCAACATCCACAGCCTGGAGACTACAGCCATTTCTCTCAGATGTGGGCTTCACAATGGACATCTATATGTTGGTTAACTCCCAGCTGAACCATCAGATTGTGAGCAGTTTAGAGCTATCTCTGAACTCCACCTAGAAACTTCAGCTATTGGGGAATGCAGCTACCTATTTCCTGAGAGTGGGATTTTCAGAAGTGCCTAAGTGAGTTAGACCCCTAAAGTCCATTGACTTTGGTATAGCCCAATGTGAACAAGAAATAAGGTGCAAATTTTAAGTGAGGGTAATTAACAGTTGGAGCTACTTACCCACTGAACATTTTAAAATCAAGACTAGTTATTTTTCTAATTCAAACAGGAATTAATTCAGGGAAGTCCTATGACCTGTATTGTACAGGAGATCTAGATTATCACAATGACCCCTCTGGCTTTTTGATCTATGAACCAATGTTGTAGACTTTCACATTTTCATTTTGTATTTTAATCATTGTAACTGAGCTGCCTAACTGCTCTGGCAACAAACTCCATAGGAATCTATAAATAATAATAATAATTACCAGTCCACTAAATCTTCCTGACTCCCAATTTAATTGGTACCTAATTAACATACGTTCAGTATCGCAAACACTCACTAAAACACGTTCCTAAAGACATCTCATTTAAAGCGCTACCCGATCATTTTCAAGTTATTTCCATTTTCACAGAACAAAATGAAGTCCATAAAGTTAAAAATATCTGGAAAGTGCTTGATGTCTGCAAACTTTCTCACAATGAGTTAGAATAGGGAAATAAAAATAGGAGCTATCTTATTTTCCCAAATGCTTTTACGGCGCTGCACAGAACAAATGTGATGCTGAACAGCCCCACCTACTGGGGCAAAAGTTATGGCAATCTAAAAATAGCAATACTTCTGCTGCATACACACATTCTCCAGCAGCTTCAGCCTACATAATGACAATATATATGACTTAAACTTGTGAATAGCTGTTCTGTAGCATACCTGGAGATGTTGGTTTTATTCTTGTGCTGCATCCCCTCATTTCCCCCATAGTTTTATTTATAGCATATAAATTGGTTTTCTCTCGATATGTATCATTCCTCATCTGTATATTAGTGAATCGTAAAAAACACAGGACCAACTGAAAAGGGCAAAACTACACTCGTTGTAGATGAGCTCCCCTGTGGGCACATCCACAGCTGGAGAGCGGGGAGGAAGAAAAACCCATTAAGGATACAGGGGAGCTTCCTCAGAATTCTTCCTGCTGTAGACAAAGTTTTCCTTTGGGGGAAGAATCAAGGAGTTCAGCCCTGAGACCATGCAGATACCCCAAGATCTGCAGGGATTTCAGGGGATTATCTGAAGACAGAAGACCATCCAAATGCCCAGGAGTCAGATTACATCTGCTCTCAGCCAGGATTTTCCCCTGGGGGTTGCACCTCAGGCTCCCAAAACTAAACTTTCATTTAAAAAAGGTCCATCTTTACCTCTGAGGGTTGTGAAGGTAACTTCCAAAATGCAGCTTTTGAAACCGTTAATCAAACATATTGCTGGCTTGCCTCCAGATGTGAGATGTGGACTTGTGAACCAGATGTAAACCAGGCCGGAGACTGCTGGCAGACTGAGAGGTATGAAGTGCCCCTATTTGCTTCATGGGAGTGTTCACCAGTAAATTTAATGATGAAAATTTAATTACTAATCCAATCCCACAAGAAAGAAATGGGAGGGTCATATTATGAAAATCTGCATAATCTCCTGTGAGTGGCTCCTCATGAGTAACAAAGATTGAGTTTTGAAAAGACTTGGTAGAGTGCTTCACTTATCTCTCTAGTTTGACCTCTGCTAGTGCTTCTGTGCAGTCTTTAAGCTTTCCAGTTCTTTCCCCCAGCTTCCTGTCAGCCGAACCCCAGTACAGGGATTCCTATGACAGCAGGAGCACCCTAAAGAAGAATTCTTACACGGAATTCTGTTTTGAACAGCTGTCCTAAAAAATAGCAGGGGACACAATGCAGATCCCTCATAGTCCTACACGTGGCCCTCTAGATTTAGAATCATCCATGGGTCCAGGGGCAGAAAGTGTCAAGAGTTTGTCTTGAGTAGGTTTAAAGGTGTGTTAGCAGAACCTATTAACTAACACCTTCTAAAACTCTGGTAGAGACAAGGCAAGTTGTGTTTTAGCATATGCTAGTTGGTCAAGTTGAAACTTAGGGAGGACCCTTGTTTTTAATTCATCCAGTTCGCATATGCTAAAAAATACACTGACCTGCCTGTGCTAGAATGCTAAAGTTCTAACAAAACATCTTTAAATCCTAGTTAGTTAAAACAAACCCAGAGGCTATTGACCCCTCTTGCCTTACCCACATATTTGCATGCAAAGGCCCCTTCTTTGCCCATATGTCGGAGGAAACGTATGGCCCTGAGATCAAAATTCACCCCAACAAATCATTATTCCATTGACAAAATTACAGATGCACTCTGTGAGGTCAGGGTCAATTGATTACTTTCTAGGTGGTTGTATAAATCAATCGTGGGGATTTTGTTTTGGTACAGAGAATGGAAGAGGGGAAAAAAAGCACCCATGCCAGAAGTCAACTAAAAATACACTAGGCCAGGAGGTACAAGAATTCCATGAGGCCATTTTTTGTAACTAACAAATTAAGAAACATTGCAAGTCCCATCATTTCCTCAGGCTTTTCGCTGGAGATGAATTGAGGGTTATAAAGGGTTTTTCATCCCTTTTTAGATTGTATGGAGCGTTCTTTATTATTTGAAATGTACTTTAGTTCAATTGATGAGAAAATATATTTGTTTGGATGGTGGCTTGTGCATGAACCTAGTGGCCATGAAAACCACATCATCATCAACTGGAGAAAATAAATAAAATAATCGGGATCATCAATGGAATCCAGGGTTTGATTCGACCAGGTTCTGAGCACTCTGTAGCTTGATCCAACAAAACACTTAGGCACCTGCTCAGGTGTTTTGCCATGTCAGCCCCTCGCAGAATCAAACCCATAAGACACTTTCCTTGCTGACACCCTCATGCACAGGTTGAATAACCAAGAATGAGGTCACTAGATCAAATTCAGTCCAGATCAGTGTTTGCCAAAAGTTATGATGATCTAATAACTATTTGGTAATGAAAATGACTGAGAAGCTCCATTCAGTTCCCGATGGACAGGTGGCTACCACATACACAAAAAATCTAACACCAACTTGCACCGTCATTGACAGCCTCATCAAAGAGACCCAGGACTGAATGAGTATAGATAGGGCCCTACCAAATTCACAGTCCATTTTGATCAATTTCATGCCCAGAGGGTTTTAAAATTAGTCAGTTTCACGTTTTCAGCTGTTTACATCTGAAATTTCACAGTGTTGTAACCCTGGGGGTCTCAACCCAAAAGGCACCTGGAAGTGGGTCTGATCTCCCCACTCCTCCCCAGAGCTGCTATGCAAGGGAAGGACAAGTCCTGTCTCTTCCCACAAGTCTCCTCCAGGTGCAGGAACCTCTGGGGCTGGAGCTTCCTGCAGCAGGGGAGAAGCAGAGAAGCTGTCAGTGAAGCTCCTTTCATGAGCACTAAATTCACACAAAACACTTAAAACAATAATTGATGGGAAATATGGCAGCCATTACAATGGTAATTGCAACATTACACAACATTTTAAGGACCAAAGGGGAATACTTTGTCCAATTAAAGCAATAGAAAATTTAAGAAAAGGAATGTCATTACCAAAATGGCTAATATGCTATAGAACATCTAGAATATAGTTGGGAGAGTGATTTATAAAGAATAATGTATTCAAACAATGTCACCTCTATTTCTTTTCTCAACATGTCCATGAACAAATAGTGAAATTCTCACATTTATCTGTTATTCAAAATCATTCATGAATTCTTATATATTAAATTATTTAGCAAATAATTCTTAGTCTGCAAATAGTTCATGCAAGGCCCTTTGTGAAAAATAGACATCTGTGCAGTGTTGGATGATTACATAAGACACATTGAAGTCATTAGCCCCATCGGAGTCAAAAACAAGTCAGTGGCAATGCTCCCATTGATTTCACTGAAGCTAGGATATCACCGATGGTGTTGTTTCTGTGCCTTGCTTGAATGACTTACCTAACTAACTGACAACCCCATGAATTTCAAATTGTATCGTCAAATGAGAATTTTGAGATTCATTTTTAAATGTGCACTGCTGCTGGCCAATTGTGCAATTTGAAATTTGATTTTGGCAAGTAGTCAAGCTTAAAATTCACCTTTTGTAAATATTTGGGCTAATAAAGCTTGTTCACTACAATATTAATAGAAAGCAAACACAACACAAATTTAAAACCCCAGCTGTGGGAGAGGCAGTGTGGTCCAGTGGTTAAAGCAGCCAGGAGAACTGAGTTTTATTCCCAGCACTGCCACTGATCTCCTATGCCACCTTTAGCAAGTTATGTCTCCTTTCCATGCCTCTATATTCGTAGATTTGTAGACCCAAGGCCAGAAGGGACCATCTAGTCTCACCTCCTCTATAACGCAGGCCATAGAACTTCCCCTTTTCAGAGCCGATCTTTTAGAAAAACATCCAGTCTTGATTTAAAACTTGTCAATGGTGGAGAATCCACCGAGACCCTTAGTAAATTGTTCCACGGTTAATTACTCTCATCATTAAAAATTATGCCTTATTTCCAGGTTGAATTTTTCTAGCCTCAAACCTGCAACCCTTTGTTTGTCTTGCACTTGTGTAGTACCTAGTACAACGGCGCCAGAAGCTCAATAGCATCCTCTAGCCATTACAGCAGTGGATCCCAAACTTGTTCTGCCGCTCGTGCAGGAAAAGCCCCTGGCGGGCCAGGCTAGTTTGTTTACCTGCCGCATCTGCAGGTTTGGCTGATTGCGCCTCCCAGTGGCCGCGGTTCGCTGCTCCAGGCCAAAGGGAGCTGCTGGAAGTGACATGGGCAGAGGGACATACTGGCCACCCTTCCTGCAGCCCCCATTGGCCTGGAGTAGTGAACCGCGGCCACTGGGAGCCGCGATCAGCTGAACCTGAGGACGCGGCAGGTAAACAAACTGGCCCAGCCTGCCGGGGCTTTCCCTGCACAAGCGGCGGAACAAGTTTGGGAACCACTGCATTATGGCAATACAAAGAAATATTTTGCAGTAATCACTCAATTTTAATCTAGAAATGTTACAGGAAGTTCTAAAAGATTCACAAAATTCCAAATATTCCCTGTGGATCTAATGAGGAGGACTGTGCTTTGCACATCTGCAATAACTGATTGGCACGAGCTACTACATCAATGGGAGTTTTACCATTGATTACAATGGGTGCAAGGATCAGGTGCTGAATTTTCAGCATTCACCAGCTTTTGAGTCATGCAGACTTTTTCCCTAGCCTCCTTTCTTAAGTTCCTTAACAATCATTCCAGAGTGACTCACCGTGAAAGATAACACCAGTCAAAAGTAAGAAACACATTTCAGCGGTTTTAAACACAATGGCTGTCTTGAATGCAAATTTCATCCTCATTTCAGAACTGGACCAATATATTTTTCTGATGGGCAAAGTGCTTTGGATGAAATATTCTCCCTTCTTTCCTCCCTATCCCAAACTGAACTATTATCAAGGCTTGCAAAGTTCACTAACATTTTTTCCATTGTTTTCGCCTTCCCTAACTTGACTTTTGTGGGTTAGAATGGGCATTGGAAATGGAAGCGCCTTTCTCTTGTAGGATTTCCATCTCAATTTTCCTGAGACGTTTAGTTTCAATTAGAGACTTCATCGGATGAAGTGAGCTGTAGCTCACGAAAGCTTAGGCTCAAATAAATTGGTTAGTCTCTAAGGTGCCACAAGTCCTCCTTTTCTTTTTGCGAATACAGACTAACACGGCTGTTCCTCTGAAACCTGTCATTAGTTTCAATTATAGTTCAAATTATTACCTGAAGGTTTGGCAACTAATCAGAACCAAATTGCTGAATTCTTCACTAATATGGCCCAGATCTAGTGAGCATTTTTGCCTCTGCGTAACTTTACTCATGAATAGTAGTTGAAGTCAATGGAAGTACAATGTATAAAGATAAGCACATGCCTGTTTGTAGGCTCATAGCCTTTAATTGTTTGTCTGGGCTGTGCTATGACTAGCGACACACGCATCAGTAGAGGAACCCAGGGTCAGGGCTTTAAGTACTAGGATGGGAGTCAGAAGATAAGTGTTCTATTAATGCTCCCCTACAGGATTTCCATTATGACTCTGGGGAAGCCATTTAAATTCTCTGTGCTTCACTTTCCCATCTTCACAAGCGGAAAGCTAATAAGACCTAGTTTGTTAATGCCCGTAAAGCACTCTGAGGTCCTTTGATGGAAGTTGTTATAGAAGTGCAATGCATATTATTATTATTAAATCACTTGTCGGATTCTTCCAAAAGCCCGGTGAGATCACAAAACAAATCACCTGGGGAAAACAGTTGTTTGTTTTCACGTGGACCCTAATTACAGCAGCCAAATGATTTCCAATTTCTACTAAAGCAGTTTCATTTTTAAAAAGGAGGGTGGACATTTGGGGTAAAATTGCAAATCAGTGGGATTTAGGCCCCTAAGTCATCTAGGCACTTTTGAAAATTTTACCCATAGAGATGTGCATTATAAAATGAAAGCACATACTGGGGCTCACAGATGGAGGCAGATTGTGAGGCGGAGGGAAATTAATCCACATAGGGACATAAAAAGCGAAAGCAAAACAAATGGAACAAAAATAGGTTTGTGTAACAGTCAAACCTGCAACATTCATTTCCAGCATGCCATCTAGTCCCTTATTCCCATTAGGTAGTGGAATGCTACTGATGTAATTTACAAGGGACTGAGTAAAAACAATGAGGAGTCCAGTGGCACCTTAAAAACTAACAGATGTATTTGGGCATAAGCTTTCGTGGGTAAAAAACCCACTTCTTGCATCTGAAGAAGTGGGGCAAGAAGTGGGGTTTTTTACCCACGAAAGCTTATGCCCAAATACATCTGTTAGTCTTTAAGGTGCCACTGGACTCCTTGTTGTTTTTGTGGATACAGACTAACCCAGCTACTCCTCTGATATGAGGTACTGAGTAGAATTCCTGTGTGCTGGCTCTCTGGACAGGGGTAACTTTCACCCAAAGAGGGAGAATTCCCCAAATTAAACCTT
The DNA here is from genome assembly GCF_965140295.1 of Lepidochelys olivacea. Lineage (NCBI taxonomy): Eukaryota > Metazoa > Chordata > Testudines > Cheloniidae > Lepidochelys > Lepidochelys olivacea. Next base: position 17,694,742 of record NC_140412.1, read on the forward strand.
TTCCTTTGCCTCCTGCTCTAGCATTATTTTTTAAACTTGGCTTTCTTCCTATATTTTTACAGCTCCCTCAAGTTAATTTCAAACCTTCTTCCTCTTTTGTTGAGCTCCTGAGAAACTTCCCTTTTGCAAACAACTCCATTAGAACGAATTCTTGCTCCACTGGCTGTGTTTGAAAGCTGCAGTCTTGTGAGGCGGTTGCTTGGTGCCAATGAGGTTGTTATAGGTGCTTGCCAGTCTCCTTACATCTTACTTGGATTCTGGTTCATTATTCTTATTTAGGAAAAGAAATCTAATCAAAATATTAAGACTCTTTCTGTCCTTTTTTTTTTTTTTTGCCTTTGCAGAAAAAAAAACAATAGCTGCCTTGAAACATTCTCTGCAATATTTATGCCATCGGAAACAGTCTACCATCTCTGCATGTCAGTTACTCTCAAACATTAAAGAAGGCAGCTGGTATTCCTGCAGAATTATTGAGAGCAATATCTCTTATTCTAAATTTATCTTTGCTTGTCATCCTCCACCAGTCCTTCCTTGCCTATCTGTGAGGAAAGTAATCATGAAGATAGGACCTGCAGGGAAGTAGCCCAGCACACAAGCGTTTCAGCATGAGAGGATCAAAGATCTTAAGCAGGATATTTCCCCCACCCCCATCTGTAAATCCTATTTTTTAAACTTCCAGTTAATGACCAGCTGCTATCCATGGTCTTATTATTATTTTAAAAATGCTGAAGAGATTTGAGGGAGAATAGTGGTGGTTATAAATAATAAAAAAGAACAGCCTGAAGATGATCGTTTCTGAACTTCTCTATAAAATGTGTCAAACTGGGAAAGATAGATTTCAGGATATGCACAGGATTTTTAGAGCAGTTAACAGAAATGGCCCAAGCTGTGAAGAGGAGCTGTGCAATATCATTCACTGGATGGCAGAACATGTTTTCTCACTAAGAGGAAAGAATAGCTCCTTGCAGATGTCACAGGCTGTCTACAAATGTGCAGACACTTCCAGACATAGGTAGCTGCCTGCTTCTATGTTATTATTATTTGTCTGTATTATGGCAGATGTTAATGGGATGAGAGTTGAGAGAAAAACCAGTGCGGGAAACTTTTAAGTGAGAAAGCCATTAGGTGAGAAAGTCCCACTCTCTCGCTGTGGAAGCCAGATTTCAGTGGGACAAAGAATCGCTGTGGCTGGAGGACTTCCTTAGCTGCCGTGGGTGACCAGGACACCTTCCATGCCTCATCGTGTTCTCCATGCCCCACAGCACGTTGCTGAACCGCCGTTATGGCCGTTGAATCACAAATTGATTTCCTCCACCCAGTCCACTGGAACAGTCTTTACATGCTAGAGAAAGGCAGTTTCCCTTTCTCACCCAGGGTAAAAGACCCATCGCCTACCCACACCTGGTGTGGCCCACTTGTCAAAGGGGTTTCCCGAGGTGTGGCAACTGTCTCATGCACACAGCTACTTGGAACCACAGATGAGAGCTGCGTGTAGGTAGGGACCAAAGCAGACAAATTACTCCCAAAGGAGCACGATGTGTTCCTCCAACACGGGTACTACCCCTCCTTAGTCCCCTGTACAGCCCAGATCTTGTAAGGGGAGCTGAGTCAGGGCAAAAGAAAGACGGGTCATCAATATAAGTGCTTCAAAGATCATCTGAAGAGAAGCCTCCAGTGGGCTGGCGTCACTCCCAAAGTACTTGAGCAAATGGCTCAGAACAGGACTCACTGGCAGACTCTGATAAGATCAGCATGTGACAAGTTTGAATGGAACTGACAAAATTATCTCCAGGCTGCACGAGAAAGGCGACGCAGAGATGCATCATCAGACATCATAGATACAGACTTCCCATGCCCTCAGTGCAGCCAACACTGTGCATCAGAATTTGGACTGAGAAGTCATATGCGTAGCCAAATATTAGAATGGCAACAATATTCTCATAGAATCATAGAATCTTAGGGTTGGAAGAGACCTCAGGAGATCATCTAGTCCAATCCCCTGCTAAAAGCAGGACTAACACCAACTAAATCATCCCAGCCAGGGCTTAAAAGCCTCTAATGATGGAGATTTCACCACCTCTCTAGGTAACCCATTCCAGTGCTTCATCACCCTCCTAGTGAAATAGTGTCTCCTAATATCCAACCTAGATCTCCCCCACTGCAACTTGAGACCATTGCTTCTTGTTCTGTTATCTGCCACCACTGAGAACAGTCTAGATCCATCCTCTTTGGAACCCCCGTCCAGGTAGTTGAAGGCTGCTATCAAATCCCCCCTCACTCTTCTCTTCTGCAGATTAAATAAGACCAGTTCCCTCAGCCTCTCCTCGTAAGTCATGTGCCCCAGCCCCCTAATCATTTTCGTTGCCCTCCACTGGACTCTCTCCAATTTGTCCACAACCCTTCTGTTGTGGGAGGACCAAAACTGGATGCAATACTCCAGGTGTGACCTCGCCAGTGCCAAATAGAGGGGAATAATCACTTCCCTCGATCTGCTGGCAATGCTCCCACGAATGCAGCCCAATATGCCGTTGGCCTTCTTGGCAATGAAGGCACACTGCTGACTCATATCCAGCCTCTGGTCCACTGTAATCCCCAGGTCCTTTTCTGCACAACTGCTGCTTAGCCAGTTGGTCCCCAGCCTGTAGCGGTGCATGGGATTCTTCCTTCCTAAGTGCAGGACTCTGCACTTGTCCTTGTTGAACCTCATCAGATTTCTTTTGGCCCAATCCTCCAATTTGTCTCAGTCACTCTGGACCTGATCCCTACTCTCCAGCATATCTACCTCTCCCCACAGCTTAGTGTCATCTGCAAACTTTTTTGAGGGTGCAATTAGTCCCATCATCCAGATCATTGATAAAGATGTTGAACAAAACCAGCCCCAGGACCGACCATTGTTAGCGATGGACTACTACAATATATATATATGTATAATGGCAACACCTTGAAGTCCTGGTCTCACAAGCTAGATATTGTACAAAATTATAACACACAGCTGGTCTCTGCCCTGAAGAGTTTAGCATCTCAGCACAAGATGGGAGGGATGATGAGGTGTCTAGGTAACTAGCCAAGCACTGTGGAGCCCTGGGTTCAAATCCCTGCTCTGCCACAAACTTCTTGTGTGACCTTGGGCAGGTCCACTCTGCAATGTAAGCCAAAATCTGTGGGACTTGAGCCTACAGGCTCAGTGTTTGTAAACCCATGTTTGGGTATCCACACAAAGTACTCATCCTGCATTTACAGTTTCTGAACCTGGGTCTCACACTCACGTGTCTACTGTACGGTGCCTCAGTTCCCCTTCAGGAAAACTGGGATAATTGCACTTCTCTTGTCACATTGTCTGGAGTGGCTCACAATCCCGAGTGCCCACCTTAGGGCAGACTGTCAGAAAATGGGGCAGACACCCCAAACTGGTAGTGTGTGTTATAATTAGATTTCAGCAAGCCAGTATCAAATGTGAACTCCTGCAACACTATATCAGTCTTACCATGGAGAGACAGACAGACAGCTCCCTTAGATGCTCCAGTCTATCTTGCCACCCAGACAAACTGGATTTAGTGATAAATGGTCACTTACACCAAAGATCACATCACATTTAGGTTGCTATCGGTCCCAAGAGACCCCTCACTCACCCCAGATCAATTGGTACTCTAGATCTTCAAAGACACAGCTGGCAGCCAATTCTATAGTAAACTAACAATATATTTATTAGCTAAGAAAAGGATATGAGAGTTATTGAGAGGTTAAAGCAGGTAAAATATATGTACAGGTGAGTCACAGTCTATAATTCCAACCAGTAGCAGAGATGTAGTAATCTGCCAGTTTCCCAAGAGTCTCTCAGGACTACCCAGCATAACTCTGGGGATCTCCACCTTCGCATTCAGTTATTCTTCCCTGTTAGAATCCAAACAGTACAAAGATGAAGGATTTTTCCTTGAATCCATTCTTATAGCTTCTTCTCACAGAAAACAAGCTGACGGTGTCACTACCCACGTGGACTTTTCCTTTGGTGACAGAGAGTGAGGAATGCATTTAGAGATTTTGACTTCCGATCATCACACACAATGACCATTTGCTTTGAAATTAGCATTTTTCTGTTAAAGTTCTTCATTTGTAGTCTACAAGGCTTCTTTTTCCTTTGGTGGGTTATTTAGTTGCAGGGCTATAGATACCTAAACGTTTGCTGTATTACATTAGAACAGGATACGGATAAGTGAAAACAATGGATGTAACATCCCATTAGTTTGCATGAAGTTTAAGCACCAAATACACTCTTACACATTTAACAATTACTGTGAGCTATACTAATACACAAATGAATTGACCTGGGGCTTCGGCATGAGTTGGCACTTGCTCTGCCATGGTCACTTCTCTATCTCACAGGGGTTCTGTGAAGTTTTCCAATCCTGTTGTAATGGGAGCCATATAAGTACCTAAAATAGATTAACAAGTATGTATATCAAGTATATGGTGGGAGCTCAAGCTAACGGTGAGAGGATTATGATGAATATGATAAGCACCAGTCATAGCATAGCAGCGGCCTACCGGTTATTGCCTCTTCAGTGGGCATCACAGCAGATGACAGTTTTAGGATTTAGAATTTACCTACAGGGAGGATGTATATTTATTCTACAATCTCTGCTTTGTTATTCCATGGAGAGTAATGTTGTTCCTATCTCTTTGAATATGTTTTAGCGACAGGAGCATCTACGTTGCTCTTAAGCCCACCACATGTTTATGTTACACAGCAGGGCCCGCAAATACTTCCTAACTACATTATAAGACAGAAAATCCAGAGTTTTCTTTAGCAAAATACAATTTTTCGTATTCTTTATGGCAGCTTTAAATGTAGCTTTTTAGGGGGGCCAACGACCTTGCTCATGCTCCAGAGCCACACCCCACCCAGTGGGAAGGAGACCCGTCTTTCAGATATCAATGAAACCCAAGTCCTTTATTATCCATTAACCTACTGTCCCACGCAATGACTGCCCAAGGGCATATAAGAAGGCTATGGCAAAGCCAAGGGTTGAACTCAAAATGAATGCAGAGTACAAATCCAATAACTCAAACACAAGCCCTTCTTTTCTCTCATTTAATATCTCCTGTTCAGCCGCTTGAATTATTCCAGTGTTTTAACTTAGGAGCTGTTTGAGCTTTGTTAAAATCCATCTTTTCTTTCCGTGTTTCCTCTCTCTCAACAAATATTCTTGCATAAAGAAGGCAAGTAATTAATATTGAGTTGAAAACCTTTGGGGAATTTAATAAAATCCTAGAACCAACAGCTTTAGCTGTTTGACTAACTGTGCCTCGAGCAAGACGGCTGCCCAGTACACTTTCCTTTGTAAAAGGAAATTAGTCATTCTAATCCACCAAGCATAAGCCTTATTTTGCACCGATAGCCCTCATTTGTGTTACATGTTCTAAAAGCATTTGATAGCATTTCACTCTGGGACAGCATAAGCAATGATGGTTAGATTGGTGGTCACCACATAGGGATCACAGGATCAAAGTCTGGTCCTGATCTGTGAAAATTTCACATTAATAATGGGCTAGTGAGTGCATTGTAGAGGATAATTACTGGCAATGGAGCACAGAGCTCTGTGCATCAGCTGGGTGTGTGTGAGACTCTCTGGATAAAATTCTGCTCTCACGGACACTTGGGACTGAGAAAGATGAGAATAGTGCAGACTGGCACCAGACACAGAAGAGACTGAGGAGGATAAACAGAGCAGGAGGGTTTTTCTTTTAATTATTTGTCCTTTGGTTAAAAAAAAAAAGCTCTCTAAATAAGGAAATTAAATAAGAAGGAATTGTTTAGGAACAAATAAGAAACATCACAGAACTAAGAAACATCATGGATCTCCCCAAGTAAACTTTGGGCTGCTCGGGAACGTGTGTATGTGTGTGTGTGTACACACAATATGTATAAAGCCTACCACCTTTTTTTTTTGAGAAGATGAACTGCCATGACTACACCAATATTGCAGTGTGTCATTCAAGAACGTGGGTCGATTTGTTCTAGCACATCTTTGCTACACACATTGCTTAAACCGGGGGCACTGGTGCATTATGCTCTCACTGTGATATGAGGAAATTAGATCCAGTCATATGTTCTGTCTCTTTCTTTGAATGCAATTCTGTTGCAATGCCAGTGTCAAATGGTAGTGGTGCTGGGTGAGTTTTGGAGGTGGGGGAGAGAGGGGGCTTGTTCCTGTTTTGTTTTTGTTACTGAACAGACATAGATCTACAGGCGCACAAGGAGAATTTGTGCTGCAGTGCAGTACAACCTAAAAAGCTATTAGAATGCATTTGTGACAGCATGAGAACACAGCATTACACATTGGGGTTTTCTATAGCAAAATTAGGACCATGAAATTGAAGGCTTCTGTGGTATGACATAAATGATCCTTGATTTTTTTTTTAAGCTTTTACACAGGATCAAAAAAAAACCCAGCATTTTAAAGTGGCCTCATGTAGTCTCATAAAAGGTATAGTCTAGTGGAACCTTTATCATTACCTTTTTCAGCAACTTCTTATAACGTTACCAGTAGGATGACCCAGATTTGTCAGAGATTTTCCATTACAACAGTACATTAAAGATTTCTAGCTTCAGCTCAGGATTTTTTTCCCCCCTGTGAATCATGTTTAATTACTGACTATGAATGAAATACCAGCTTGTTTCCTTACAGAGGGTTGGACTATTCCCATCCACATTAAAACTCAATGAGGGAGGGGAGAAAGCAGAGGAGAATTCCCCTGAAATTCTCCTCATGGAATTTCTCTCTAGGACTTAATTGTGAGGAGAGATGAGGAGGGCTGCTGTGTTTTTGACCTCACAGAAAGAGCTCATGGTCAGGCCCCAAAGTCCCTAGTGTCTCATGGCACCCAACCCTTATCCCTGGCAGCTTTTCTCAAATGAAAGCATACCAATCAGAGGCCTTGGGACCACTTTAAAGGCAGATTCTCAGCCATGAAAGGGCCCTGCAGCAAATGTTAAGTAACCTCAATGTGAGAGTAGGAGACATTTATTTGTCAGACTGAAGAAAAGAGGATGGCAGCGGCAAAATGTCCACTACAGGACTGGGGCTGTTTGACTCCCCCAAATTTAATGGTCTAGTCCCAGAAAGAAAATGCTGAAAATTTTTAAGCGAAGGGAGCAATGCTCAGTTAGGAACAGATAATAAGGGCCTTGAAGCCACTGAAATAAGTGCTTCTTTGGCATTGTGTTTACTACCACTGTATCACAGCTAGCCTATATACCTTTTCAGGGGGAAATCTGTGGGGTTGGGGGAAGATGTGTTTCCCTGCCTCCACCCAACACATGCCTGTCCTCCAGTAGTGGTGCCAACTCACGCAATTGTATCACAGGCTTTGTGACTTGGGTGTCTTTCTTAAAGCCCCAGCTCTCGGAGGCATGTGTTTACATGACTCTCTCAGCCTGATTTCTTTCAGTACGTTTCTGGCCCTTGTGGTTCCAGAGAAAAGCTTGACAACGTGATTCAAGTGCAGCCTTAAGGCTCTAAAACCAGAAAGCAATTTAAAAACCCCCACATTTTTTATTTTTTTTTAAATGTTAAGATTTTTAAGACAACCTTGTGATATTTGAAAGTGTGGGTTCTCCCCAAATGGATAACAGGGACAGGATGCATAGGTTGCTGGTTCGTGGGTAGGATGCTATAGGAGAGGAGAGTGTGCCTCTGGTCAGCCAGCAATGAAGATTTAAAGCAGTAAAAACTCTTTTGTGCTGACCCCACATTTAGAGTTGCACAGAGGAAGCCATCTGTAGTGGACCACAACCAGAAGTTTTACTGGTACTACAAAACCAAGGAACAATGGTGCATATTCTTGACTGCCATCTAGTGACACCTTGTCTCTTAATAAAAAGAAAAGGAGTACTTATGGCACCTTAGAGACTAACAAATTTATCTGAGCATAAGCTTTTGTGAGCTACAGCTCACTTCATCGGATGCATTCAGTGGAAAATACAGTGGGGAGATTTATATACATAGAGAACATGAAACAATGGGTGTTACCATACACACTTTAACCAGAGTGATCACTTAAGGTGAGCTATTACCAGCAGGAGAGCCGAGGGGCGGGGTCGGGGGGGAAGCCTTTTGTAGTGATAATCAAGGTGGGCCATTTCCAGTAGTTGACAAGAATGTCTGAGGAACAGTGGGGGATGGGGGGAGGGGATAAACATGGGGAAATAGTTTTACTTTGTGTAATGACCCATCCACTCCCAGTCTCTATTCAAGCCTAAGTTAATTGTATCCAGTTTGTATCCAGCCTCTTAATGATTTACATATATAACAGACATCTCTTTTGTAGTGCATTCTCAACAGGCAATATCCTCCTTCCCCTTTGCCTGGAAGGAGTGAAGTCAATTAATGGGGAAGTCCTTTGCTACTAGATCATGATCTGGCCCTCCATATTTACCCAATCCTCACTCAAGCAACATTTCTATAGACTCCAAAGAAAGTGTTGATGTAATAAGGATTTGGGTCGCTATTTGTGTTTACTTTGCCCCGGGGAAATCTTCGCTACAGTTTCAGAACCACTTGCGTGACTTCACAGAGCTTTTATTATTAATGAAATCATGAGTCTCGCCATGGAAACCCATTCTTAAGTTACGGATATTTCAGTTTCATATGTTTAGAGTCATCTATGCAGCTGACAAGGCAGAATGGAAACAGAATAGCTGTTCATTCAGAAAAAAAAAAGCTACCTTAATGCCAAGAAGGAAACCAAACCTATTGTCAATATTACTCCTCCAAATGCAAGATTTTCCTTAAAAAAGGGGGAGGGGGCATTTAAGTGACTAAAGAAATATTTTATTTAACTATTAATTTTTTACTGGATTTAGTTAAAGGAGACAGAGTTAAAGCCCTAGACACTGAAATCCCCTATTAATGTAACTAGCAGGTGTAGCCAATGCAGCAGCAGTATTTAAGGTTTCCTGCATGTTGCATGGATAAGACATTTATTTAATTACATAGATTTTATTTGTATGATGGGGGAAAGATATAGATTCTTATAGATATAGATGGGGGATTCTAAGGCCAGAAGAGACCATTGCAATCTCTAGTCTAACCTCCTGTATAATATAGGCCATAGAAATTCCCCAAAACAATTCCTTTTGAAATAGAGCAGATCTTTTATTAAAAAAATCCATATTAAGAGGCATTGTGATAACATTAAAAAAAGATGCCGAGGGAAATACAATATAAAGTCATATTGGATACAGTATGGTCTAGTGGCTAGGGCCCTGATCAGGGATTTGAAAGACTTGAGTTCTAATCCCTGCTCTGCTAGTAACCAGCTGTGTGATTTTAGGAAAGTCACTTCACCACTATAGGCCACATTTTTAAATGTATTTAGACGTCTAAAAATGCAGACAAGTGACCGGGGGGTTTACAAACACAGCTAGTGACCTAACTCCCACTGATAGCCACAGGAAAGGACAATCCACTGCCTTCTCTAAATTGAATTAGAGAAAACAAAACCACACTTTTCCTGTGAGAGCCACAAAAAGTAAATTTGTATTTTAAATTCCAAGTAATTCTCAAACACCCCACGCCACTCAGGGACTGGTTCTAGAATGTGGGGGTTACAGATAGACCCTATGTCTGTGGTAAACCGGCCTTAGGCCATCCTCATCTCTAGTATTCACTGTGCTTCCTCTCTTCTGTGAGTTTGTCTCCCTTATTGTTACTTTTATTATTAATGGCAGAGTAGGACCTAGAGACTTCAGCTGAGATTGGAGATACATTGATGCCTGTCACCATACAAAACACACAGTAAGTGGTGGTGGCTGAAAATGTTCTAAATTTTTTTGATGAAAAATTGGCTTTTTGACTAAAACTAAACTTTTTATGAGGAGTATCCACTTTCCAGGAAAACTTTTTGATTTTGTCAAAGAAACAAATGCCCCAAACTGAAATATTTCAATTTAGAAATTCTAAATGGCTGTGGGAGCTGTAGTTTGATTGCCTCATGCCCCATTCTACTCTGTGGGCTGGGTTCCCCAGCCAGACTACATTTCCCATGATGCACCATGACCAGGGGCTCTCATGATGCACTGTCTGCGCTCTCTCCAAGAGGATAAACAATACAGCATTATGGAATATGTAGTCTGACCAGAGAGTCTGACCTGCAGAAGAGAATGGGCACATGAGACACCTGAACCAAAGCCCATGAGGCTGCATCTCCATATTGGGAAAATTAAATATTTCAATAACCCCAAGATTTTCCACAGGAAAAAAAATTATTTTTGACCAACTTTAACAGTAAGGGACAGTCCCTGCCCCAAGGAGCTCACAGTCTAAATAGACATGACAGACGAAGGGTGGGAAGGGAAAAAAGAAGCACAGAAGTGAAACAACTTGCCCCAGGAGCTCTTGTTATTTTGGGGGCATTGTACATTGCCAAGCACGTGGTTTGTGCTTAACAAATTATAACAGTGGAAAGCAAAAGCAGAGGTGGGAACTAAAGCAAAGAATGTCATAATGGAATGTTAGTCATATCAGTCTGTGCTTAAACACTTCCCATGTGTGCTGTAGCACTAAGTTAAGTACATTGGGCCTGATTTTAAGTTCTGTTACATTTGTGTGACGCCCATGAAATGAAAGGAATTATGCTGGGGTATCGTAGTGGAGAATCAGGCCTGTTCACTTTTTTTAAAAAAGCAGAGTTATCAAACCCAAGCTATTTTTAATAACACATTGACCAACTCATATCCTCTCCTTAGGGGGAAAAAAATAAGCTGTTTTCTTCCACTTGCTTGTAGACTCAGAGATCAGCTGTCACTGCGGAGCATGTAAGAGCAGGCCATGTCAGCCAGCCTTGGGGAGGAAGTTAAAAAAAAACCCTGCTAATATTTTGTTAGCATTGATGTGTGGTAAATAACTTTAGTGAGAAGCGGTCATTATAATCACATGGGAAAACCTGTTAAAGGTCTGGTTTCAATCGGCGGACATCCCTGCTTTGATGCTAGAGACATGATATATAAGAGAAGCAGCCATACTATGTGGGGGGAAGGGGAGTGGAGATCTGAGAACAAGCCAGGATTTCCCCATCTCACCAGCACTCCCAGACTCAGAAATGTGCAAGGGAAGACTCCTCTGCTCTGGGAGCATCACAACCCATGCAGCCTCAGCCAGGTAAGCCCCGGGATGAAAGAAACTCCTGGGAGGAGCGGCTGCAGTAGGCTGTAGACTCTATGTCTGACTGAAAGAACAGGAGAACTTGTGGCACCTTAGAGCCTAACAAATTTATTCAAGCTGGGCATTCTTTTTCCTCTGCTGATCGGCTCACAGTCTCTTTTCTTCTGTTTCATCCCATGTATCATTGGTCATATGCTTTTCCTTACCCTTCCCTTTATTTTCTCTCTGTTCAGCTGACCCTGTCACAGCACAGACCCACGCCCAAAATTTAAAGGCAACTAAAAAAACATGCATGGTCCTAACGTGACATTTGCAAATCCTCCCATTGATCACCCTATATGTGTGCTCTACCCTTTCCTCCCCAACCCATGCCAGCCTTGACTGATCCAGTTGTAATGGACTGTCTCTTATGCAAAGTTTGTACAATGGGGTCCAGGTCTCAGCTTGGCTCCTTAGGCATAAATCTAATCCAAATAAGTAATAATAGGGCTTCAAATTAGTACATTTACCTGGCAATAATTACACCGGGTGCTGCTAGTTCAAAAAGAAAATCACAGTGGCTGTCTAGGATACATAACCTTGTGGTACCCTGCTTCCATCCCAATACTCTGTAATGAAGGGTCAATTCCAGTCCTCCTCCATCTCACAAGTGTGGAGCATCCTATGTGCAGCAGAATTGTTGTGATTCTGTTGTACAGCAGGGAAGGGCAGGATTTTAGAAGCCCGTGCAGGTCCCAAAGAGTCCCACTACCTCAAACTTTTCCCCCTTATTTATACATTAGTAATAGAATGACATGTCCCTTAAAGAAAACTTGTTAAGCAAGCCGTTCCAATGGGCAAGCAAGAGACTTCCTTCTGATTATTGATTAACCAGGTGTGGGTTTTTCCCAGAGTTTGCAGCCTCGAGACCCCAATAGACATTCCTGGGGAACATCCTACTCTTCTAAAATGCATGTATCGGCAACTTCGACACAATTCTTATCAGGAAGGATGTGGGGTCAAGCTGCCCTTTAAGTGACACCCAAAACCCCCTCCCCTCTGCCTTGGTCAAGCGAAGCCTGCTGACTTGGCTGCTTTTAGCAATAAGCCATAGTGGTTTCAGGCACTTTACTGGTTTGCTGACATCTCCCCGTACATAACAAGAATATCCAGAGTTACCACAGTTAATGATCCAGAGTGTAAGATACTCTCGCTAAGAGACCTTCATGAGGACAGATCCCCCCACATCTATCTACTGCAGAGTTTATTGAACCTTTTCCCCCAAGTATCTAGTACTGACCACTGTCAGAGAGAGGAGACTGGACTAGATGGACCTCAGTTCTGATCCTGTATGCTAATTTCTCTTTTACGGGGGGGTCAGTGAGCTGCCCCCTTGCATGTCTACGGTCCATCAAATTCCATGAAACAGGGGTGCTAGGACCAGAGTGCCTATGGGGTAGTCCAAGAAAATGGGCTCTTTGCTCACACAGCTATGGGGGAACAACTGGGCCTTGTAATTTTTATGCCATGCAGGTGGTGCCCAGCAATCTATACATATTCTTCTTCGAAGATAATTCTTGTGTGCTCCTAGGGCTACCAAGAGACTAAAATGAAATTGAAATCAAGCAGCAACACTGAACTTCCATTTGGCTTTGGCAAAAGGTGGCTTGCAATCAAAAGAATTCTGCTCTAACTCTCGTGCCCACAAATTTGTGGGTTTGAAAGCAGTGGTGTGAGAACACAAACTATTTGTTGGGACTCCAGATCCAATTCTGCACAGACATACATCCCATTGACTTCGATAGAGTAGCAAGTGCTGTCAGTCAGGGCAGATGTTGGCCCCTAGTGTATAGTATGGACATACATGTGTGTAGACTGCTTGGGCAAGAGGGAAAGCTAGAATGAACGTGAGTTTGCTGGGAATAGTTTTCCTTTTGGAGGGAAAAGAAATGTTAAAGCCCCTATAGTATACACACACTCACAGGTTTTCCCTTGAGAAATAAAAACTTTTTGTGGTACAAAATAATCTGTGCTTGTGTTTATACTTGTTTAGGACACCTTCCTTCATGTATATACAGGAAAAGGTCACCACTTGCACAGGGGTGCTGGAACAATTTGTGTAGTAGGGGTGCGGAGAGCCACTGAACCAAACTGCAAACCCTGTCTATGATGGAAACCACTTCAAGCCAGGGGGTGGGGCAGCACTCCCAGCACCCCTAGTTCCAGCACCTATGCACTTGCATTCAGATGAAAAAGGAGTTAATGAGTCACCGAAGCCAGGCTCCCCATTATCCTGGGCAGTTATTGTTTTACGTTGATTGTGTTGCAGTTAGAGCAACTTGGAAAACTGGCAATTTTTCCCAAGAGAAAACAAAACAAAACACAGTTTTCCCCACTGGAAATTTCAAGGCAATTTGAAAGGTACATTTTTGCTTCAATATTGCCCAAGGAAAATAGCAATGTTTTTCAGAGGAACTGACATTTTCCCAGGAAGAATTTCAGTTTTGACAAAATGATATTTTTCAGCAGGCAAACCACAAAAAGTGTTGACCCGCGGTACTCACACTCCTCCATTCTTCGTCACATGTTTAACGTTGCTGATAAAAAATCCATCATTTCCCCATATTAGCGCTATGCTGCTAGCCACATCCATATCCAAGAGACTGTAATTCTCTTTTAAGGCTTTAAGCCTAGGTAATTTTCAGATATCCAGATCTGCACTTTAGACAGGTACAGAAATATTAAAGAAAGCCTTCTCAGTGGATGACAATTTTAGCTACTTAAAAGCAAGTCCAGGAGAACATTTCAAAGTGGAGCCAACACTGACCTAGTGCTAGTGTGCAGAACTATATTTGATTGCTTTGCTTGGGGCCTCAATGGGACTGGAGGTCAGGCTAGATTCACAGAGAAACTTACGCACCTAGGGTTCACAAAACCTGAGTGAAGCACCTAGGTTCCCTATACAATGAATGGAGAGACATAGCCACCTTAGAATTGGATTCAGAAGAGCCAAAATGCTACTTACCCAAACTAGCCAATGAGAGATGCCAAGGCCCACACCTTGCTGGGTCTCACAATCAGGGGCACCAAAGTCCAGGCTACAGGGAGATGCCTTCCCTTGCTAAGGTATAATGGAGTTTTCAGAGGGCCAGGTGACCTAGTGAGTACCACACCCAGTGTCTATTCTCATCTCCCTGCAAGAAATGCTTTCAGTCCCGTTCCTAACCCTTGTGTGTGGCTTAGCTTCATGTCAGGGTTATCAACATCCTTGTCCTCTCCTTAGGGGAATGGGAGTGGGGTGGAAATGAGGCTTATGCCCCTCCGGCATCAAGGGCAATGCACAGGGGAGCCCAGGCCCTCCCACTCCACCAAGCTTCGACCAAGAGCCCTAGGTAAGCCAAGAATGTCCGGCACCTGGAGCATCATCAGTTGCCTCCCATCTGTCTCCCCCCACATCTCCAAGTCCAATACAGGATAACAAAAGAAAAGAAAAGATAACTAAACCTTCATCCCCACCTGGGCTCAGCAGGCAGTCTTGTTCAGGAGCCCTCTCAGTACATCTGCCTTCCTGCCCAGCTTCCCCATTCTGAGCTGAGTTGCTCCCTTTTAAGCTTCCTCTCCAGTTGGACTATGCTCGAGAGAAGTGGGGCTACCTGGGCTCAGTATCATCCTTTAACTCCTTCGAGCCCAGTGTGGGGGTTGTACACCCCAACACACAAGGGTGCTCAGTTGCAAACCCTCTCTTAGGGATAGACGTCTATTTCATTTTTGCAAGAGACTGGGGGTAGCGGAAGAAGAATAACCTCCCCTATAACTTTCACCAAGTGGTTAGGGTATTCACTATCTGAGGGGAGAAAGGATTTGAACAGGGATCTGCCACCTCTGTGGTGAGTACTAACATCCAGTGTTCAAAAATGAACAGAGCCCCCAAATTATGAGATTTTAAAATTAAAAAAGGCACAAGATTTTTAAGACAAAATTGGGGGTTGGTTCTTTGTTTTTGTTTTATTTTGGGGCTTTGTTTTTTGTATTTTCCTTCTTGTGTTTAAGCCTTAATGTTCATGTTTTCCAGTTTTTCCTCAGCAACCATGAGCACAAGAAACTTACGGGGTTTGTTTTGCTTTTTAAAGGAAGCTGAGAGATGCACATAAACACTGACTCCAGGATCTGGGACTTTAAAAATCCCACACACCAAATATCATGGGCTTCCTGGTAAAATCTTAAGACTGGGCAACACCTTATTCTTAGGCCCCTTGCAAGGACCTGGAGGGTCGAGAGTGGAGTGAGGAAAAGAAATAGAACCAGTACCTGAATCTGATCTAGAGCCGATTGGAACATTTTTGATAACATTTGTTTTGTCAAAACATTTTGCTTCACTGAAGCTGGTACATTTTGTGGAGACATACTGATTTTGATAAAATTTGACTGGAAGGTTTCTGAGGTCCAGGGTAGACTCCGAGAGAGGGAGACCCAAATTAAAACCCTGACCCATTTTCAACTCAATTCCATTTTGAAAACGTTCAAAGGGTTTTGGTTTTGTTCCAGTGTGGAACAAAAAACAAATGTCAAAACATCAAAAGTTGTCACAAATAACAACAGTCATTCCCCCAGTCAGCTCTAATCTGAACACAAAGCTCAGCCTCCCATTCCTCAGACAGCAGATGTCCAGAGAAACGAGTGAGATTTATGATGAATAATGAGTGACCCTGCAGTGCGGGATCCGGGGAAAGTTCCTTCCAGCTTCCTGACCACAGCAAAGTCTCTTGTACTGACAAAATCATAATTTAATTCAGTTACTTTCTATCTTCTGACTTCTGCACGTCTCTTGTATCTGAGGATCCATCTTTAAACTTTAAAGTTCTCTACTTCTAAATTAATCTTTCCCCACCTCCTTCTGCTTTTCTTCAAAACCTCACCTTTTATCTTATATTGCACCAGATTTCTTTGCTGTTACTTATTTTTAGGTTTCCCTCATCATAGGAAGAGCAGAGCCCTTTGCTGCTTTCTAATTCTCAGCTTGAAAAGCCATTTTTGGATTTTCTTTTCTTCTGCACACTTCATATAAAGGTTGTCTGATCACGAAGAAAGGTCAGTAGTTAATAGAAAAGGTTACATTACAAATATGCTTTTATACAGTATAAAGCACTGGTACCCATCCTACCAATCACAGCAAAGGACATATATCTCAGCACCTCTTTTATTTCAAAGGAATGTTCCCTCCTGCTGTAGAATCTTCATATGCAAATAAGACTTCTCAAATGCTGCAAAACAATTTCAAACAGCCCCAGTAGCTGATAATCATAAGAAATTTAAAGCTTTGGAAAATAGAGGAATTAAGATTTTAAAAACTTTAGACATTTCACCTCCAAATGCAGTAGCATACTGAGAAATTTAGTAAACTGAAGTGTTGTCTAGTGGTTATAAAAGAGGATAGGGAGCCAGGATCCCAGATTACTTTCCTTGATCTATCACATAATTTTTGTGTGACCTTGAGCTAATCAATCAGTCAACCTCTCTGTGACTCAGCTTCCCTAGGACTAATTACTGTTTTCCAACAAATTATATGATGCCATGCCATTTCCAGAGCAAAATTAAATCATGGAAAATAGCACTACAAATTAAGTACAGTTTCACAAAGCCCTAGTCCTAATCCTTAGCATCCCACTTTTCATTTTGGGGTTTGAAAAACTTCAAAGCAAAACTCAGCTGAAATTGACTATTTTCTCCAGGTTTCTGCCCAAAACTAGAACTCGGTCCAAACTGGCCTCAAGTTAGCTGAAGTTTTTGCCACAAAAGCACATAGCAGATGGAACTCTGGGCTTCTTATGAAAGTTCAAGGTATTTACAACTCTCCTCTGTCTATGTCTTTCTCATATTACAAAGCACTCTGGCTTTCTGTTACACCAATAACTCATCACTTGAGATCTGTTGTTCTTGGTATCTCCCAGTTAGTACCCAAGAATACATAGTGAGTCCAGAAAGAAAAAGCAGCTTACATAGATACAAAGTGGCATATCGTCAGTCTGAAAACTGGCCATTACAAAATGTTTAGAGCCGTGATTGTGCAAACTACCAGGTGAGTTACTTTAGGTGGGCAAATAATCCTTTTTAACTCAATGGGACTAAAAGCCTGCATAAAATTACTTGTATGTATAAATCTTTGATGGATAAGGCTCTAAGGCCATGTCTATACTTATGGCTAGATTGGCATTGCTGTGACCAGCCCAAAGAGGAATCACAGAAAATGCTTTCCAGTAGTAATCTTCATTGTTTTGGAATCTTTCTGACAAGCTGCATAAAACTAGACAATAATTTAACCAGAACTTCTGAAATACGGCATTCCCAGATCTATGAGTGTGCATGAGAGAATGGATCTGGTGTGGAGTTTATATACCCCCAAGCCTGCAAATACTCAAGCAGATGTTTAACTTTAAGAACAGTGACTGCAATGGGACAGCTCCCATGAGAAACGTTAAGCATGTGCATAAGCGTCAGGATATGTTGTCTGGCTAATTACTACTTGTCTGGCTATGCTGAAGTAAAATTACTTATTCCACTTTGGTCTTCATGCAGCAATTTGCATTCCTCCCTTTTTTATTTAACATTGAAAAATGACTCTTGGGGGGAAAACATTCTGCTCGGTTCATATTTATTGATGCAGAACAAAACTGGAAAAAGTGGAACCATTCGATGGTTTGTATTTGATGTTAAAATTGAACTAATACCAAATGAAATATTGTCCTAATGGAAGTGGGGTATCGTTAGTGAGTCCATTATCATAGGTTTGGATAGAGAGAACCCCACTGTCCTGCCACTTTTGCAACATAGTGTTTGGAGGTTTTATTACTTTTTTTTATTAAGATTGCTTTCTGAATAATATTCAAGGCTTTTCTTGTATTAACATCTTTTAAAACTAAAATTTGTACTGACTGCATGCTACATAAATAACCCATGAAAAATTTATATTTAAACGCAAGATAATATTTTTCTTGAAGACTGAGATGAAATAGAACCCTAACTGGAATGTATAATTGATAATGACACACTATTTACCAAAGATCCAGGCAGTGAGATATTTTTCCCAAGCTGAAAAGGAGGACTTGTGGCCCCTTAGAGACTAACCAATTTATCTGAGCATAAGCTTTCCTGAGCTACAGCTCACTTCATCGGATGCAAGCTGTAAGAATGAATTTAACAGTTCATGTTTTAAATGAATTCAGAGTGCAAAGAATTCCCTTTACTTATGTTTTGTAAACTGCAATACGGAAATTAAATACAGGGAAGGGAAAGGATTATGCAGACTTCAAACATTTTTTTTAAGCATTGGTTTATTTTCCTAGGGCAAGAAAGAGGCTTTAAGGCTCAGCCCTGAGTAAAGCATGGTGTGAGGTTTCACTGCCCCCAGCTCTGGGAAAGAATTTTGACTCAATTCCATCTGTGTTCCTCTCTCACTAAAGGAGGTTGAAGTAAGCCACTGTAGCCTGTGGAAAGATGCAAGTTGTTTTCCTACTTGAGTCAGGCCGGCTAGTGGGGAGGAATAGAGCTAAGACTCCACCCACTGCCTGTCCCGCTCTATCCCCTTATTGCCCACATAGGCCCAGATCAACAAAAGAATTTATGCACCATTGTGATCCACAGAAACCCCACTCAGTCGCTGACAAACCCCATAAGGTGCTTGAATTTACTCTACACTACATTTTCAGGGTAGAAGTCCCATAGACGCCTAAGTTTCTGCCTCTGGGCATACACACTGCTGCCTGACTCTATGCACCCAGATACCTATTTCCTGCTTAAGCCCCAGCAGGATCCACAAACCAGGGCAGGATAGACGGGCGAACTCCTATCTTGCCTGCAGGGCCCACTGGGGTAGGCTTTTTCTGAGGTCAACATTGCAGCATCTAGATTTGTGGATCTGGATCCTACTGATCCTACCTACTGTTCCCATTGCCACTGAAATCATTGACATAACTGTTATTTATTTCAATGATGCAGAATCATGTCCCCATTCACTGGGATTGGGGGTGAGGAGAGCAGGATCTGCACCTTGCAACAGACCCAGAGCAAGATATAGTAAGGTCTTGATCAAACATGCAGGAAGGGGTGTTATGCACAGAGGATTATCTACTCAGTTGCATAAGAGAAGGGCAAATGTACTGCTGAATGCAGACAAGAAAGCAGCGGTTCATGATATGCTGGACTGTAAGCTCTATGGGGAAGGGGCTTTCTTTCCCTATTGTGGAGGCAGAACGTAGCACCTTGTGGGCACAACTGCAATACAAATGAATAGCAACAAAATAGTTCTGTGGGGTGTTTAAAAAAAAAAAAAAAAAAAAAAAAGGACAGTCAGGTACCATGTGTGTCTCCTTAATGGAAATAATAGAAAATTCATGGCCTCGTTTCTCTCCCCTGTGACCATATTTGCTGCTGTGGATTCATTTTGCCCATTTAGTCAATTATTACTGATAAGGTGGTCTCCACAGGAAGTCCCAGCCTAGCCTTCCGGGCCATCAGGATGGTGGAGGTACATATATGCCATGGATAGGAATTCAAAATGTCTGAGATTTTAATCTCTGCTGCCTCATCGTCCTCCCCGTCATTACTTCCCAGCTTCTATCCTTCTTCCCCTCCTCTTTAGGGTTACTTACTGCCATTCAGGAAGAAGATTACATCAAGTGCATTAATTTGTTCAATTTCAAGGCCAGAAGGAACCAGTATGATCATCTAGTCTGCCTTCCTGAATAACACAGGCCTATGATTCCTATGGTGTATCTTTTAGAAAGTCACCCTGTCCTACTTACTTTTCTTAAAAACAGAAAAACACCCCCCCTCCCTCTTTCAGGAACCGATTAGCCAAGAGCAAGGCTCTTTTTTTAATTGGCCTATGAATATAAATCAGAAGCTAAGAATTGTACAAAATTCACAAAAGAAAAAAGGCACACAAGGAGAAATCTATGGCCTGAACAGTTAAGTACAATAAGGAGTTTTTAAGTATCTCAGAACCAAAAAGCATCCTAACAAAGGTATTGGTCCCTTACTGGAAATGGCAGAGTTATCCATGCTAATGTAGAAAAGGCAGAAGTATTCAATAAATATTTCTGTTCTGTATTTGGGGGAGAAAAAATAGATGTAGCCATATCATATGATAATACTTTTCAGTTTCATGAGTGTATCAGGAGGATGTTATACAGCAGGTACTGAAATTAGACATTTTTAAATCCGCAAGTCCAGATAACTTGCATCAAAAATTTTAAAAGAGCTGGTTGAGGAGCTTGCTGGACTGTTAATGTTGATTTTCAAATAATCCTTGGAATACCAGGGAAGTTCCCAAAACTGGAAGGAAACGAATGAGCCAATATTTTAAAAGGGTAAATGAGATGACCTGTGTAATTATAGGCCTGACATTTTGCAAACAGGGGCCGCTAACAGAGAGTTTCGAGAGGGAGTTCTGCAGGTGAAGGAGGAGCAAATATGGGACCCTTGGGGTAAGTGGCTGTCTGTAGTGTGTATTTGTGTTTGCGGGTTATGTGCTGAGCTTTTGTTTGTCTGTCTGTTTGAAGGACTGTGTGCTGTGGCTGGCATTTGGAAGCTGGAAGCTGTGAGCTTCTAAACAAAGTTTGAAATCTAGAAGCCTCTGTTCATTGGCTGAGCCTTAGTCAGGGGATGGAGCTATCAAGGAGGCCAGGGTTTCATAAAGCAGTGAGCAAGCAACCAGGGAGCTTTGTGAACAGGGGCCACTAACAGGGAGTTTCGAGAGGGAGTTGGGAAGGGGGCAAGGTACACTTGCCATTCTTTAAAACCTTTACACTAAACTATAATCAAAACTTATTGATTTAAACAAAAACCCTATCATTAACCTAGGTAACTGTAGGAGAAAATGCAGGCAGAAGCCCAGCAGCAGAGTGGGGGCTATCCTGTTTATTGCACTCAGTGTGGCGGGTGGCGTATGTGTGCATTCAGTGCAAGGAGGTCCTGGCCCTCAGAGACAGTGTACGGGCTTTGGAGGCCAGGGTGGCGGAACTGGAGGAGCTAAGGGAGGCAGAGAAGTATTTTGATGAGGCTTTCTGGGACACTGTAGATTTGTCCCACCTCCGGTCAGACAGCCCCTGCACTGTTAAGGAGGATGAAAGGCCCAAAGAAGGAGAGCAGTCAACGGGAACAGAGGGAAACCTTCCCATAGTTGGGACCCTCCTTCCAGATGATGTTGGGGTATCCTCTCGCACTGAGGTTACCTCTCTGGAGGAGGGAACTCGTCATTAGGAAAAGGCAGGTGTTAGTAATGGGAGATTTGATCATTAGAAACATAGATAGCTGGGTTTGTGATGACCGGGAGAACTGTATGGTGAGTTGCCTGCCTGGTGCGAAGGTTGCAGTTCTCTTGAGGCATCTAGATAGACTTCTATGTAGTGCTGGGGAGGAGCCAATGGTTGTGGTACATGTAGGTACCAATGACATCGGGAAGGGTAGGGGAGACATCCTGGAGGCCAAATTTAGGCTGCTAGGAAAGAGACTGAAATCCAGGACCTCTAGGGTGGCCCTCTCAGAAATGCTACCAGTTCCACGCGCAGGGCCAGGTAGGCAGGCAAAGCTTCAGAGTCTCAATGCATGGATGAGACAATGGTGTAGAGAGGAGGGGTTTAGATTTATTAGGAACTGGGGAAACTTTTGGGATAGGGAGAGCATGTACAGGAAGGACGGCTGGCACTTCACATTAAAAAGGTTGCAGAGCAGTTTTTAAACAAAAAGAGATGGGGGAAAGCCGACTGCTGCAGAGGTGCATGTGTATTCCCTCTCTTAGAGGAGAGTCTATTGATAGAGATTCTCTAAGGTTTAGTCAGGAGGAGGGGATGGAAGAGGATAGTATGGGCCAGATCAGACGAGAAACATTCACATAAAGAATCTGACACATCAGAAAAGGGAAGACAAATAAACAGTGACAAGTTTTTAAAGTGCACGTACACAAATGCTAGAAGTCTCTAATAATAAGATGGGTGAACTAGAGTGCCTCGTGTTAAAGGAGGATATTGATATAATAGGCATCACAAAAACCTGGTGGAGTGAGGACAAATCAATGGGACACAATCATTCTGGGGTACAAAATATATCAGAAGGACAGAACAGGTCGTCCGGGGGGTGGGGGGGGGGGAAGTGGCACTATATGTGAAAGAAAATGTAGAATCAAATGAAATGAAAATCTTAAATGAATCCACATGTTCCATAGAATCTCTATGGATAGTAATTCCATGCTCTAATAAGAATAACAGTAGGGATCTATTATCGACCACCTGACCAGACAGTGATAGTGACGATGAAATGCTAAGGGATATTAGAGAGGCTATCAAAATAAAAAACCTCAATAATAGTGGGGGATTTCCAGTTATCCCCATATTGACTGGGTCCATGTCACCTCAGGATGAAATGCAGAGACAAAATTTCTCAATACTTTAAACGACTGCTTCTTGGAGTAGCTGGTACAGGAACCCACAAGGGGAGAGGCAACTCTCGATCTAGTCCTGAGTGGAGCGCAGGATCTGGTCCAAGAAGTAACTATAACAGGACCTCTCGGAAATGGTGACCATAATATAATAACATTTAACATTCCTGTGGTGGGAAGAACACCTCAACAGCCCAACACTGTGGCTTTTAATTTCAGAAAGGGGAACTATGCAAAAATGAGGAGGTTAGTTAAACAGAAATTAAAAGGTACAGTGACTAGAGTGAAATCCCTGCAAGTTGCATGGACACTTTTCAAAGACACCATAATAGAGGCTCAACTTAAATGTATATCCCAAATTAAAAAACACAGTAAAAGAACTAAAAAAGAGCCACCGTGGCTTAACAACCACGTAAAAGAAGCAGTGAAAAGATAAAAAGGCATCTTTTAAAAAGTGGAAGTCAAATCCTAGTGAGGTAAATAGAAAAGAGCATAAACACTGACAAATTAAATGTAAAAATGTAATAAGAAAAGCAAAAAAGGAGTGTGAAGAACAGCTAGCCAAAAACTCAAAAGGTAACAAAAAGTTCTTTAAGTACATCAGAAGCAGGAAGCCTGCTAAACAACCAGTGGGGCCCCTGGACGATCGAGATACACAGGGAGCACTTAAAAGACGATAAAGTCATCGCGGAGAAACTAAATGAATTATTTGCATCAGTCTTCATGGCTGAGGATGTTAGGAAGATTCCCAAACCTGAGCTGTCTTTTGTAGGTGACAAATCTGAGGAATTGTCACAGATTGAAGTGTCACTAGAGGAAGTTTTCGAATTGAGAAACTTAACAGTAACAAGTCACCAAGACCAGATGGCATTCACCCAAGAGTTCTGAAAGAACTCAAATGTGAAATTGCGGAATTATGAACTTTAGTTTGTAACCTGTCCTTTAAATCAGATACTGTACCCAATGACTAGAAGATAGCTAATGTAATGCCAATAATTAAGAAGGGCTCTAGAATTGATCCTGGCAATGTCAGTACCGGGCAAATTAGTTGAAACAATAGTAAAGAATAAAATTGTCAGACACATAGAAGAACATAAATTGTTGCACAAAAGTCAACATGGTTTCTGTAAAGGGAGTTTGTGTCTTACTAATCTATTAGAGTTCTTTGTGGGGGTCAAACATGCGGACAAGGGGGATCCAGTGGACATAGTATACTTAGATTCCCAGAAAGTCCCTCACCAAAGTCTCTTACGTAAATTAAGTTGTCATGGGATAAGAGGAAAGATCCTTTCATCGATTGAGAACTGGTTAAAAGACAGGGAACAAAGGGTAGGAATAAATGGAAAACTTTCAGAATGGAGAGGGGTAACTAGTGGTGTTCCCCAAGGGTCAGTCCTAGGACCAATCCTATTCAACTTATTCATAAATGATCTGGAGAAAGGGGTAAAGAGCGAGGTGGCAAAGTTAATAGACGATACTAAACTGCTGAAGATAGTTAAGACCAAAGCAGACTGGGAAGAACTTCAAAAAGATCTCACAAAACTAAGTGATTGGGCAACAAAATGGCAAATGAAATTTAATGTGGATAAATGTAAAGTAATGCACATTGGCAAAAATAACCCCAACTATACATACAATATGACGGGGGCTAACTTAGCTACAACTAATCAGGAGAAAGATCTTGGAGTCATTGTGGATAGTTCTCTAAAGACGTCCATGCACTGTGCAGCGGCAGTCAAAAAAGCAATCGGGATGTTAGGAATCATTTAAAAAGGTATAGAGAATAAAACAGAGAATATCTTATTGCCCTTATATAGATCCATGGTATGCTCACATCTTGAATACTGCATACAGATGTGGTCCCCTCATCTCAAAAAAGATATACTGGCATTAGAAAAGGTTCCGAAAAGGGCAACTAAAATGATTAGGGGTTTGGAACGGGTCCCATATGAAGAGAGATTAAAGACGCTAGGACTTTTCAGCTTGGAAAAGAGGAGACTAAGGGGTGATATGATAGAGGTATATAAAATCATGAGTGGTGTGGAGAAAGTGAATACGGAAAAGTTATGTACTTATTCCCATAATATAAGAACTAGGGGCCACCAAATGAAATTAATGGGTAGCAGGTTTAAAACAAATAAAAGGATGTTCTTCTTCACTCAGTTCAGAGTCAACCTGTGGAACTCCTTGCCTGAGGAGGTTGTGAAGGCTAGGACTATAACAGGGTTTAAAAGAGAACAGGATAAATTCATGGAGGTTAAGTCCATTAATGGCTATTAGCCAGGATGGGTAAGGAATGTTGTCCTCATCCCCTGTTTGTCAGAGGGTGGAGATGGATGACAGGAGAGATCACTTGATCATTACCTGTTAGGTTCATTCCCCCTAGGGCACCTGGCATTGGCCACTGTCGGCAGACAGGATACTGGGCTGGATGGACCTTTGGTCTGACCCACTATGGCCATTCTTATATTAAATTAACATGTCACACATTAAAAAGTGGCTGACAGATAGGTCTCAAAACATAATTGTTAATAGGGAATCCCTTTCAAACAGGTGTGATTCTAGTGAGGTCCCACAGGGATTGGTTCTTGGCACTACACTGTTTAACATTTGAATTAATGACTTTGAAGAAAATATAAGCTCAGCAACAGTAAAGTTTGCAGATGGCACACAAACTGGGGGAGTTGTAAATAATTAAGAGAACACGCCACGGATACAGAACAATCTGGATCACTCGGTAAGCTGGGCACAAGCAAATAATGTGCATTTTAATATGGCTAAATGTAAATGTATACTTCTTGGAATAAAGAATCTAGGCCATACTTACAGGATGTGGGAGTCTATCCTGGGAAGCAGTGACTTTGAAAAAGATTTGGGGGTCATGGGTAGATAATCAGCTGATGATCAGTGCAACACTGTGGCCAAAATGAATGATACTATCCTGGGATGCGTAAACCAGGGAATCTTGAGTAGGATTAGAGAGGTTATTTTACCTCTGTATTTGGAACTGGTGAGACCTCTGCTGGAATACTGTGTCCAGTTCTGGTGTCCACAATTCAAGAAAGATGTTGATAAACTGGAAATGGTTCAAATAAAAGCCACGAGAATGATTAAAGAGTTATAAAACATCCTATAATCTATCATTATTTAGCTTAACAAAGAGAAGGTTAAGAGGTGACCTGATTACAGCTGATAAGTATACACGTGGGGAACAAATATTTTAATAATGGGTTCTTCAATCTAGCACAGAAAAGTATAACATGACTCAATGACTGGAAGTTGAAGCTATTCAGACTGGAAATAAAGAGTAAATTTTTCACAATGGGAGTAATTAACCACTGGAACAACTTACCAATGGTCATGGTGGATTCTCCATCAATGACAATTTATAAATCAAGATTGGATGTTCTTCTAAAAGATCTGCTCCATGAATTATTGTGGGGAAGTTCTATGACCTGTTCTGTACAGTAGGTCTGACTACATGATCACAATGGTCTTTTCTGTCCTTGGGCTCTATGAATCTAGGCCTCATTTCTCTATTAAACATCCTGTTCCTGGCTGTGCCAACAGTGTCCATGGCACTCTGCTACAAGACTTGAGATTTGGAGGCAGCCCTGAAGGACTGTAAATCCTTGCAGAAGCCTGAATCTCCTGAGTAGTTATGCAACAAGTGTGGGTTGGGTGCAGTGAAAGAAAGAAGTGAATGAAAGAAGTGCAAAGGGAGAATGGACTGTAAAAGCTATGATAAGGAACCTTTGATTACAATAGAATATATTTCGAAGAATCTATTCCCTGTTCAGCCAGAACAATGGGCACTTCCTCATAGACACAATAAAATTAACTGTCATTAATATTTAATAACTGGTAATAGCACATCAAAACTGTATGTTTCTGGGTGGCGTTTTACTGTCAGAAACATCCTCATCGGAAATGAAAGAGCTGAAAAGATACAATGAACACATATTTTATTAATATTCATATATTTGAAAATATATTGAATTTCCAGTTTTCATAATTATTTGATTTCTTTGCTCTCATGTAAAATTTAATGGATTTCAGATAATACCATCCATATTATAGTGTTGCTAAATTAATCTGTGGATTGGCCAATTATCTGAGTGCAAGGTAAACCTGTGTGAAATAAAATATTGATTGCTAAAGAAATTTCCCATTATTTGCAGTTCCTGACAGATTAAATTTCATGTATGCATTTGGAAATTCTCCAAGTACTCTATGTGAAAACAATAATAAGCTGAAGACTGAAAATTAGCAACTTTTCTAGACACGTATTTATAACAAAGGTCCAGGCATGCCTAGCTTTTTTTTCAGTCATATCCCATACATAACCAACTACGAATATTTTGACAGGAAACTGTACCTTAGGACATAAATTATGTGATTTTTTTAAAATCAAATGCTACCTGTAAAACTGAAATAAAATTGAACTACAAAGGAGGAGTGGATGATTCAGGGAATTTGTAACAATGAAATAAATCCACATGCTGTAATCAACAGGCACTATTACTGCATAGTCATATGCATGAGGGAGTCAGGATTAGAACCTTTAATTGCTAGAATAGACCCATCTGCACTTGAGCTAACGGGGACCCTTTTTAGCAATTCCTAGCAGTAGTTTCTTTATTCTGTCTCTGGGCCAATCACTACAAAGCAATATCAGATACAGCCAAGGCACCATGAGAGATTTCAAAGGCTTTCACCTGTATATTGTTGGTTCAAATGCCTACTCTGTGAATTTCCAAGTAAGTCAGACAGAAAAAGCAGACCTGGTTAGGCATTCTCCTCACAGGCCATAAACAGTATGGCTGCCCACAGTTAAGTTACCACACCGCCCTTTCTAAGCAAGCACATTTATTCCTAAGAGGAAAGCATTACAGAGGAAACATATTAAAAACAATAAAAGAACCCATAAGCTTACCAGAGATCACCCATACTCCAACAAGGGCTCTGGTAGAAGTCAGTCCTTCAAAGCAAGGAGTTTTCTGTGGTCAAAAGTTGATAACTTTCGCTCAGAACAAGAGCACCTAGAGGTCTGTGAGTCACTCCTTTATACAGTTTGGTCTTTGATCTTGGGACCCAGGGAAAAGGTAATCAGCAGACAAAAGTCCCCTCCTCAGGGCGAAGCCTCAGAAGGTTACGTTCCTGCATAATCAGAGAAGGGTACATTTGCATACACTGCCCCCTAGAGATTTCCTGGGAAGCCCACCTAACTTTGTCCCATAAATTTATTCATGTCTGGCATGTTGTTTCAAATAGTCCTCTGAAGCTCATAACACTTATCAGGGTTTATACTGATCACATCTCCCCCCCCCCCACCCAGACATTCCATACAATTCCACAATAATGCATCAAACTTTGCATTTTTAATAACATTGGATTGTTATTTAAACTTTTAATTCAACAAGGTTTTTCAAGGATATTGCAGAAAATTGCCATCTCTGTCACAATAGCCCTGAGGTTTAACTCTGTGTAATGCTTTCTAAAAAACGTCCTGAAAAGACAGAACTCTGTCCTATGATACAACAAAGGTGTATGAAGAAGGGGAGTGTAATAGAATTCTACATGTCATTGCCTCAGCATCACTTAACATAGTAATAACAACAGGGTGGGACTAGCTAGCATATTTTTTGCAAAGTAAAATTGTGTTTTACTAATCTTAGAATTCTTTGAAGGTGTAAATAGCATTGTGGGTAAAGGAGAATCAGTAAACAATATATTTAAATTTCCAGCAGGTCTTAAACAAGGTCCCACACAAGAGGCTACTGAAGGAGCTAAGTTGTCCTCATGTGAGAGACAAAGTATTGACATGGATGAAAACCTGGCCAGGAGAAAAGTTAAAGACTAGGATTAAATGGCCAATTTTAATCATGGCAGAAGGTTAACAGTGGGTTCTTAAGGTTCTGTACTTGGTCCTATGTTTAGGTTAGCTAGGGCCAGAGAGGACTGCTAGAACTTCAGACACACCCAAACAAGCTGCATGGGCAATGTGATGGAAAATGAAAATAAATGTTGATAGTGAGAGAGTTTCCAAAGAGTTCAACACCCAACAGGCTTTGCACTTTCAACAATCGAGACACATACCGAGGAGCCTAAATATGACATGAGCTCTTCTGAAAAATCTTGCCCCAAATCCTTGAGTTCTCTGCAGTGGTGTTTTGAGACCCCTACAGTGGGAAAGAGAAGAGACTGAGCTGGCTCGGAAGAAGGGTGGATGAGTCAAGTGTTGTACACACTGTTGTAACAACCAGGCAAGGTACTAACAAACTTCAACAGGACTTTATTTTTAAAGTGGAAATCTCTTTTCCAAGCTGCTGCTGCACCTTCGGTGGCTGTCACTCCGCCTCCTCAACTCCCTCCCTCCCCCCCCCCGCTTCCTGTTTCCTGTCCTTTCAGACTCCCAGCAGCCAGTGCTCCCAGTTCTAATAATTGAAAATAGCATCTTAACCCCACATTCCCTCCTCCCTTAAGAAACTCTCCCAATTAAAATAAACATTGTTGTTCTAACCACAGGAACAAATATGAAACAAGACACTATACTGTTGGGAGAAATATTAGTATGTTATGTAGTATCTACAGTGTTTTCAGTGTCTCTAGTCCAGACAGGTGGTCGTCTTGAGTGACAGGCCGTCTCTCAAGACCCGGCCCCGGTTCCAGTGCAATGTCTTGTTGTGTTGCTACTACGGTGAAGTCATCCAATGCAGACTGGGTGTTGGCATAATCTCCTCTTGGTGCATAGGCACATGCAAGATAAGAAACATTCCATACCCGCCCATCAGAAAGTCGATAGCAGTAAGGTCCCTTCTTCTCTATGATTTTAAGAGGAGCTGTGAATTTATGGTCCCCTTTATGTAAAATTCCAGATTTTCGTATTCTAATGAAGGAACCACACTCAAACTTTGGTTCCTTAGCACCCCGTCGCTTGTCTCTGAAAGCCTTAGACTTTGCTTGGTTCTGTTCAACTGTTTTTCTCTTGGAATCATTTGTCTGCAGCGATAGTGAACTTTTCTGGAAAGGAGTCACAGACTGAACTGTGCTTCCTGTATCCTTGCTCATTATTTTGGCTTCAGCTGTAGCTGACTCAATCTGAGTAGCAAATGGTTATTGCTTTTTCTAGTGTAAGTTGCGCTAAGTAGTAAGTAGAAGTAAGCGTCCTCTTACATGAAGCATGGTTGTTTTCTCAATGAGCTGGTCTCTAATTATCTCATCTGCCATATTCCCAAAGTCACAAATTACAATCAGACTCCTCAGGGAAGCAATAAACTGCATTACAGTCTCCCCTGTTTTCTGCTCACGCAGGCAAAATCTGTAGCAATTAGCTACTACATTCACTTTTGGCACAAAAAAGTTCTTTAATGCAGTGAGTGCAGTCTCATACTTATCATCTGCAAGGGGAAAAGTGTAAAATATATGCTGCCCTTCTGCTCCAAGGCAGTGGATTAGCAGAGCATGCTTTCTTACTTCAGAAATCTCTGTAGCACTGATTGCAAGCAGATAAGTCTCAAACATATGGAACTAGGCAGTAAAAGCAATTGGAGGCTCACCTGGGCTTTGCAGAAAGGGTGCAGGTGGGTTCAGAGGCAGAAGATCCATCCTCGTCACCAGAATGTTGTGACAACCAGGCGAGGTACTAATAAACTTGAACAAGACTTTATTTTTAAAGTGGAAACCTCTTTAACAAGCTGCTGCTGCACCCTCGGTAGCTCTCACTCAGCCTCCTCAACCCCCCCTCCCCCCCACTCCTTCCTGTCCTTTCAGACTCCCAACAGCCCGTGCTCCCAGTGCTAATAATTACAAGCAGCATCTAAACACCACACACACACCTTATTTCTCTCCTCCTTCCCAGCAGATTTTAGGAAGACTATATGATTCACCCTGGAGGCAGCCCTGGATAGGGCTGCACTGTCAGGGTTCTGGGACAGGGATGCCATCAAGGGTTAGTGCTGGTGCCGCAGCACAGGGCTTCTGTACAGATTGCTGGCCTCCACTGAGACCGTGGGCACAACGGCCTATTCTGAGGGGCAACAAAGCCCTGTCCCCGACTGGGCCACATGGGAAGAATTCTGCTAAGGTATCTGCATGGAGAGTCCCTCCTCCAGTCACCTATCATGGCCTTCACTGCCCTCGGAAGTATTGATGCGTGCCCATTTTCTGTCATAAAACAATGTCCTGCAAGTAGGGTAACCAGATGTCCCGATTTTATAGGGACAGTCCCAATATTTGGGGCTTTGTCTTATATAGGCACCGATTACTCCCTCCCCCACCCCCGTCCCAATTTTTCACATTTGCTGTCTGGTCACCCTACCTGCAACTATCAGACCAACTGCTCTCTAATATCATTGCCTATTTTAAGTCTCTTAAGAAGTAGCACTGATTTGACTGCTTTCTAGGCCCCAGGGATCTCTTCTAATCTGATTAGCCTGGACAAATGTCAATTAAACCTTTGTGTGACCCCAAGCGGGCAAACACAGGATGCCACAACCCTCAGCTGACACTTTCTTCATGATGAAAGGAAACGCTGACAAGCTTCAGACTCCTGCTCTCTGAGACAGAGGATGTGGCTCTATTACAATCCCAAACTGTGGTAGTTTAGGGCCCAATTCTGCGAGTGCCCCCAGTGATTTAATTGGGGCTAGCCACAGTAGAAACTACCCCTCATTGGGAATAAGGATAGCAGAAAGAACCCATGACAATGCAGGCCAGTTTCTACCACCCATACTCATCAAGAGTAGGGCCATACTTGGAGAGTAATCTCACTTGAATTAAAGTGCTATTCCTCATGCATAAAAGTGGCAGAATCTGTCCCATATTGTGCTTCTCTAGATCTCTGGTTGCCTTGATCCAGATCCTCAGAGGTATTTAGGCACCTAACTCCCATTGGTTTCAAATCAAATCAGTGGGGATTAGGTGCCTAAATACCTTTGAGGATCAATGCAGGAGAGTAAAAGCGGTGAGGTATACATTCATCCCCTTGCTTATTCTACAGAACACAGCCCCTGCTCTTCAGATACTTCCTCCACAAGCAAGCAGGCAGAGCTTTGGCTTCATCTCCTTCTCCCCCACACTCTGGTCAGAGTACACGGCACCCTTTCAAGGGCTGCAATAATTTCTTAGGGAGCCGGGGAAAGACTGTGACACTGAACTGCAGTTTCTTCCTGGGGCAAAGTAGTTCCATGCTGTCCTTTTACTCTGTATTATACCTACAGGTTAAATCTGCCTTCATGCAAAGGTTATTTAAATTTCATGAATCCCCTGATGGTATAGCAGGCAGAGACTAATAACCCTGGAGAGCTTTAAGGAATCTTTTTCATATGCCCTGTGCCCCCTCCATAGGGAATGTGAGTCTTTTACAGCCCCCAGTACAGAATGCGTCTTTTTTATCTGAAGTTGCAGAGACTCACCCTTTTAGCTCTGAAGGTCACCCGTTCAATCCCCATTGTTGACCAAGATGTCAGACATCACACCTACTCGCTCAAACTAATGCTAGGCAGTCTGAGTAAGGGCCAGACTTGCAGTGAGTAGCACCACCTGAAAGCAAGGTGAGTAAGGGGCTACTCAAACACAAGGAAGGATGGGAAAACCTGGCTCTACAATTTCAGTCATACAAATGGGTGGACTTAAAATCCTTATGGACGTGTAACTTCTGACCAGAGTAATCCCACTTGTGGACCCTTGATCTGGGCTTGAGAGATCCACCTTGGATCAACTTATGATTGATATGCTAAGGTGGCTTGCCTTGTTAATTATAGGCAGATTCTGCTAATGGTGATTAAAGCTGTTGCAGAAACCCCAAGTTCTACACGATATGCCGAACTGGCAAAGAAGGAGCACTAGGGGGCGTGATATGGTCATGCTCTTACACATTTGTGGGCCAGCCTGTCACTATTGTACCAGTCTCTCCTATCTGAGAGACCTAGTTCCTAATCTAAGAATTGTATAAAAGACAGACAAAAACATTGGACAAACAATTCACCATGCAAATCAATTAAAGTTGAACTAGGAAAAAGATCTGTCCCCACAGGTGTCAAGTGCCACTGCAAAGGCCAAATAAAAATCCCAGATGGCGGTTAGGGCTGTTCCTCTTTATGACTATCCTCAGTGATTTAAGATGGACTGAGACATCTTGTTTGCCACTCGTTTGCATAGGAGGGCCTTACAGTCCCAGTCAATATAAATGAATATCTCAGGCCTGTCTGTGAAGGCCTATACTCTAAGAATTTAGGTGTATTCCTATCACTTGGCTAGTTAGAGGTATAAAAGAAAGAATCAAAATCACTGTCTGCCAGTGTAAGGGCCTTCTCTTACTGTGACAGTCTGAGGCCCTGTTCTTAGGCTAAGGCCTTTGGCTAAGCGACAGAGGCAGCCATAAGCTGGGAAGTGAATGGTCACATCCTCACATTCCAAACTAGTCACATTGAAATAAGGTGCTATTGGGCTGTTAGGAATTTAATCCTGTCCTTATAGTGCCTATCACCTCCAGAGAAAGGGAAGTGCCTAGAAGCTGTAAAAGGAAATTGAGGTTGATAGTTTTCTGTCTGGTAAGAACTCACTTATCAATAGACACAGCTGGGAAACTCTTATGTCTTTATAGATGTAGTTGTGAAATCCTCACTTCTGTATTGTTTTGTCATTATAGTTCCCACTTTGCTATTGTTTATTGGCATGATCTCTGTCTGGTTCTGTGATTGCTTCTGTCTGCTGTATAATTAATTTTGCTGGGTGTAAACTAATTAAGGTGGTGGGATATAATTGGTTAGCTAATCCATGTTAGGATTGGTTAGTTAAATGTTAGTAGAATGATTGGTTAAGGTATAGCTAAGAATATTACTATATAAATTAGGGGCAAACAGGAAGTAAGTTGGGATTCGAAAATAAGGAAAAAAGGAACTTGTATTTAAGCTTGCTGGAAGTTCACCCCAATAAACATCGAATTGTTTGCACCTTCGGACTTCGGGTATTGTTGCTCTCTGTTCATGCGAGAAGGACCAGGGAAGTAAGTGGGTGAAGGAATAAGCCCCCTAACATAGCAGAAGCCTGAGTATGAACAAGCCCTCTTCTTTTTGTTTCTGTCTTTGCTGTTACGAGTGTCTACAAGGGTGTAGGTATGTCAGCATTGTGGGATTGCTTTATCTTGTACCAGCCTAAGGTTCTAAGTGTGCACGATCCAGGGGGTGTTTTGTTATATGTATCTGCTTTTGTATAATTATACTTATGCTTGGATTTGTTTCTATTTGTGTGTTTCACCAATCTCAATCTCTTACATAGTTGCAAGAGTAAAGAACCTGTTACTTGTGATTGGTGTACTTTGCACCCTAAACTTATCCAGGCTACATACTGAAGAGGCAGATAGGAGAGAGTACAGGATGGAGAAACCCAAGGCAGTGATTGAAGACTATGTCTGATCAATATGGGAGAGATGGGACAGTAGTTTGAGAGGCAGGTGGGGGTCAAGGATTGACTCTGAAGAAGAGCGGGGGCTGGAGTGTGTACTCAGAGGAAAGCGAGCCAGAGGAAAGTAATAGGAAATAATGATGGGGTTATGGAAAGTCAGGAGGCATGAGAAGATGGGGTCACTGAAGCACGTTTAGGGATTTGAGGAGGAGCAGGTGAGTAACCTTAGTGTTGAGAGAGAATGTTTCTAGTTTATATTTTGCTTGCAAAAAGGGAAGAACAGTCCAGTGCATAGGGCACTAGCCTAGGACTTAGGCTCGATTCCCTGCTCTGCCACA
Source organism: Lepidochelys olivacea (assembly GCF_965140295.1). Classification (NCBI taxonomy): domain Eukaryota; kingdom Metazoa; phylum Chordata; order Testudines; family Cheloniidae; genus Lepidochelys; species Lepidochelys olivacea. The sequence continues at coordinate 17,729,058 of NC_140412.1, forward strand.
GACTTCCTGTGTGACCTTTGGCAAGTCATTTGGCCTCTCTGTGCCCCAGTTCCTAATGGGGATAAAAGCAATGCCTTACCTCACAGGGGTGGTGCTGATGAAAATTAAAGATTGTGAACCACTTTGATATCTGCTGGTGAAAAGCCAGCATTATTATTTTGTAAATTAGACTCCTGACTTCAACACATGGCGCAGATCCTCAGCTGGTATAAATCAGCCTGACTCCATTGACTTCAAAATTGCAGCTGGGGAATCTTACCCAGTAACATCGTAATCTCGCTTTGTAACTTCCCTCAGTAGCTGGACAATTAGCTTCAGTGCCTGCAATCTGGTCTTTTTCTTAATGTCCTGCCCTCAACTGCGGGGTGGTGGCACTGTGCACTGTTAAACAGCAGTTATTTTGCATCCTAGTGATAGCTGTGGCAATTTGTGAGGGAAGTAATTCCTACATAACTGTCCTGTTGGTAAAGTGCCTTGGAATCCTGTGACAACAGGTGGTATATTCAAGTACTGTAATTCTTGTAATTTGCAGTGCCTAGGACCAGTGCGGCAGCCCATGGCTGTCTTTTCTACAGCATCTAACAAGCTATGTGCATTGCTGCTCCACTAATTATTGTGAAACCACTGGGCACCAAATAGGTCCATACTGTGCCTATGGTCTGTGTTATGTCGGTTGATAGTATATGCTTTTTATGCGCAATTATAATCATAGAATCATAGAATATCAGGGTTGGAAGGGACCCCAGAAGGTCATCTAGTCCAACCCCCTGCTCAAAGCAGGACCAATTCCCAGTTAAATCATCCCAGCCAGGGCTTTGTCAAGCCTGACCTTAAAAACCTCTAAGGAAGGAGATTCTACCACCTCCCTAGGTAACGCATTCCAGTGTTTCACCACCCTCTTAGTGAAAAAGTTTTTCCTAATATCCAATCTAAACCTCCCCCACTGCAACTTGAGACCATTACTCCTCGTTCTGTCATCTGCTACCATTGAGAACAGTCTAGAGCCATCCTCTTTGGAACCCCCTTTCAGGTAGTTGAAAGCAGCTATCAAATCCCCCCTCATTCTTCTCTTCTGCAGGCTAAACAATCCCAGCTCCCTCAGCCTCTCCTCATAACTCATGTGTTCCAGACCCCTAATCATTTTTGTTGCCCTTCGCTGGACTCTCTCCAATTTATCCACATCCTTCTTGAAGTGTGGGGCCCAAAACTGGACACAGTACTCCAGATGAGGCCTCACCAATGTCGAATAGAGGGGAACGATCACGTCCCTCGATCTGCTCGCTATGCCCCTACTTATACATCCCAAAATGCCATTGGCCTTCTTGGCAACAAGGGCACACTGCTGACTCATATCCAGCTTCTCATCCACTGTCACCCCTAGGTCCTTTTCCGCAGAACTGCTGCCTAGCCATTCGGTCCCTAGTCTGTAGCAGTGCATTGGATTCTTCCATCCTAAGTGCAGGACCCTGCACTTATCCTTATTGAACCTCATCAGATTTCTTTTGGCCCAATCCTCCAATTTGTCTAGGTCCTTCTGTATCCTATCCCTCCCCTCCAGCGTATCTACCACTCCTCCCAGTTTAGTATCATCCGCAAATTTGCTGAGAGTGCAATCCACACCATCCTCCAGATCATTTATGAAGATATTGAACAAAACCGGCCCCAGGACCGACCCCTGGGGCACTCCACTTGATACCGGCTGCCAACTAGACATGGAGCCATTGATCACTACCCGTTGAGCCCGACAATCTAGCCAGCTTTCTACTCACCTTATAGTGCATTCATCCAGCCCATACTTCCTTAACTTGCTGACAAGAATACTGTGGGAGACCGTGTCAAAAGCTTTGCTAAAGTCAAGAAACAATACATCCACTGCTTTCCCTTCATCCACAGAACCAGTAATCTCATCATAAAAGGCGATTAGATTAGTCAGGCATGACCTTCCCTTGGTGAATCCATGCTGGCTGTTCCTGATCACCTTCCTCTCATGCAAGTGCTTCAAGATTGATTCTTTGAGGACCTGCTCCATGATTTTTCCAGGGACTGAGGTGAGGCTGACTGGCCTGTAGTTCCCAGGATCCTCCTTCTTCCCTTTTTTAAAGATTGGCACTACATTAGCCTTTTTCCAGTAATCCGGGACTTCCCCGGTTCGCCACGAGTTTTCAAAGATAATGGCCAATGGCTCTGCAATCACAGCCGCCAATTCCTTCAGAACTCTCGGATGCAACTAATCCTACTGAGGCAGTTTATTATTAGAGATATTAAATGTTAATAGCATCTTCCATCTATAAAATAGACCATGTAAGTTCTAAAGAGCTTTGTAATGCCATTATTATAAGCCCAGTTCAAACGGAGGCCAAAGTTTCAAATTTTGGGTGCCTAAAGATAGGTAGCAAAATAAATGGGCCTCATTTTGAGAGATCCTGAGGACTCTCAGCCTCCGTTGGCCTCACTTGATTTCACTGGGCACTGTGCACCTCAGAACATCAGACTATTCATTTAGATACCTGGATAGGGTTGACAACTTTCTAATCACAGAGAACTGAACACCCCTGCCCCACCCCTTCTCCGAGGCCTTGCCCCCCGCTCGCTCCATCCCCCTCTCCTCCGCCCTGTCGCTCACTCTTTCCCACCCTCACTCATTTTCACTGGGCTGGGGGTTGGGGCATGGGCTTTGGGTGCAGGTTCTGGGGTGGGGCTGAGGGGTTCAGGATGCAGGAGGCAGCTCCGAGCTGGGGCTGAGGGGTTCACAGTGTGGGAGGGGTTGTGGGCTCCGGCTGAGGGTGTGGGCTCTGGGGTGGGGCCAAGGATGAAGGGTTTGGGGTGCTACAGGGGTCTCTGGGCTGGGGTTGGGGTGCAGGGTGAGGGATCCTGCTGGGGGTGGGACCAGGGATGCAGGGTTTTGGGCACAGGAGTGGGTTGAGGTGTGGGAAGGGGTGAGGGCTCCGGCTGGGAGTGTGGGCTCTGGGGTGCAGCAGAGGATGAGCGGTTTGGGGCACAGGAGGGGACTCTGGGCTGGCTGGGGCCGGGGGTTGGGAGGCGGGGTCCCGGCGGTGCTTACTGCGGCTCCGAGGAAGCGACCAGCAGGTCCCTGTGGCCTCTAGGCACATGGGCAGCCTGGCGGCTCTGCACAGTGTGGGTTGCCTTTGTGCCCACAGGCACCGCCCCCCTGCTCCCATTGGTCACAGTTCCTGGCCAATGGGAGCTGCAGAGCTGGTGCAGCACATGGACCCTCCCAGGACCTGGCCGCACCAGCGCCTAGGGGCTGCAGGGACCCGGCGGCCACTTTCGGGAGTCGTGCAGAGCTAGGGCAGGTAAGGAGCCTGCCTTAACCTTGGGCCCCCACTGCGCTGCCGACTGGGTATTCCAGTCAAAAACCAGACGCCTGGCAACCCTATACCTAGATAAGGATTTCAATGCCTGACTTTTAGTCATCCACTCTGAAAGTTTTAGCCTTTTGCCAGGAGGCATTTCATTCATTACTTAAAACATGCTTTCAGTCTGGGAGAGGTATGCTAGAGGACTCACACTAGTAAACTGCCTTGGAGTTTCTAAACATTGTAGATGATCATTTTTCTAATACAAAAGCACATTAAACCCTACTCAGGACTATTCTATCGCAGGCCTCATTCTGGCAGACAAATAAAAACTCAATGCTGAGCTAAAAATTAGTTCATCCGAGGTCTGGAAAAACTGCCTTGTAGGAAGAGACCAAAGAAGTGCAATCCATGTGGCTTAACAAAGAGAAGGTTAAGTGGTGACTAGATCACAGTCTATAATTACGTATCTGGGGGGGAGATTTCTGATAGTAGAGGGATCTTTAATCTAGCACGCAAAGTCATAATGAGATCCTGTGGTTGGAAGCTGAAGCAGGAGCAATCCAAATCCAGTTATTTTATTTACACGGAGGGTAATGGACCCCTGCAACAATTCACCCAGGGATGTGATGGGTTTCTCCATCATTGGAAGTCTTTAAAGACTGGATGTCTTTCTAGAAAGATATGCTCTAGCTCAACCAGTGATGCAAGCAGGATGGTACGGTCCGGTATGGCATACCAGGAAGATATTTATAGCCAGTAGGGCATACCGGAAAGACACAGGAGGAACAGAATGTGGATCCACTGGGCGGCACCCCCCAGCTCTTCCATGCAGCTGCATGTCTGTGTCTCCTGTCCGGGGTCTGTACAGCAGCCCTACTGCAGGACAGGGCTGGGAGTGGTACAGCTGCGCCGGATGAGCTGCCAGTGTGGGGCCACCTGGCGGTCCCACGTTTTGTTCCTTTCGCCGCTGCGGTTCCCAGCAGATCCCAGAACCTCAGGGCTCTGCCGGGAACCGCAGTGGTGAAAGAAGCAGAACCCCACGCCGGCAGCTTCTCCAGAGCAGCTATACCATGCCCAGCTTCGTCCCCACAGCCCTGTCCTCTGGTGGGGCTGCTGTACAGACCCCAGACGGGGCTCAGGAGATGCAGCTGCATGGCAGGGCTGGGGGCGGGGCTGGGGACGGTACAGCCGCGCTGGAAGAGCTGCCGGCGTGGGGTTCGGTTGCCAGTGTTTCTGAAAAAAAAATATTCTCAGCTGTCAGAGGGAGCTGGTTTGAAGCTCTTCTGCTGGCAATTCCTAAAGCAGGTGTGACTGTGAACTGGCTATTGTTCCAGAAAGCAAACCCTCCTCTTCTCTTAGCAGCTCACACAGCAGCTGTGCCGTGCCCACCCATTGGGAGCGCTCCCCACCACAGGTGACGTGGGATGGATCATGGGGAGGGGGAAAGCGCAGGGCCCCAAGCTAGGGACAGGGCAGGGTCACGGGAGGAGTCACGTGGGGGGGTCATGTGCTCCCCCCCCCCTTAGCTGGTACAGTGTACCAGTAAGAAATGAATTCTGTTTGAGCTCAGTGGTGCAAGTAAACGTTATGGAGTTGATACAGAAACCACTTGGTAAAATTCTATGGCCGTCCTGTGCTACCCGGGAGTTCAGATTAGATCATCACATTGGGCCTACTGGCCTTAAAAATCTACAAAACTCAAATATTTGTGGGGCAGCTGGGAGCAGTCAAGCAGATAACCAGGATAACAGTACATTGCACAATAGCAAGGAGAAAAGAAACGTTGGCCAGTGACTTGAGGCAGACACATGATTTTACAAAAAAAAACAAACAAAAAACAAAAAAAACCCCACCAACATAGTCTCTCTTATCGTCACATAGAGCAAGACAGGATCTTGGTAAGGTCCCAGCTGAAGTTTTTGGTGATATTTGGGCCAGAGGTTTGCAATTTATTTGCTATTTATTCTTGCAGGGTCATCACCTCAGGTGGCATAAATTGGTGCAAATGGCTTTAAATGGAGTTGCTATGCTGATTTATACCTGTGGAGGACTTGGGCTCACCGTCCTTATTTCTTTTATTCCTCCTGATTTTATTTTCAAAAAAAGGGTGTGACCTGTAGCAATCAGACAATAAATACTTAAAAAAAACCCAGAATATACCTTAAAGCAGAGGTACCAAAGCAGAAGTACCTGCAGAAATACATGAGTATTTTCTAGCCTGCAGTGGTAATTGTTTTCCTAGCTACATTTCCTTTCCTGCAACGGAAACTGAAGAGTCAACTGGGAAAAACAAACAAACCTCAAATCTCATTTATCTGGCTGCGACAACCTCATCCGACCAGGTTCCCGATTGCCATTGGCCATAGTTTCTCCATGTCCCAGTTAAATCATTGACTCACAGAAACACAATGACAAAAAGCATAAAATTTACTATGCTGCATTTTCTGCCCTAGAGCGTTTGATTAAAAAACATCCCCACAGTTTGGGTGCAGGCGGCGGCGGGGCTGTCTAGAAGCTCTTGGATTTAGTGCCTCTGGTATGGGTCCAAGAGGTCACGAGACATTAGATGTCAAACTTCAAAAAGTTCTCTCACTGGATAGTTTTGTCTTCCCAAGGCTCTGCCATTGCCCAGTGTTCTAGTTAAGCCAATCTCGGTCTACAGCCACAAGACAATGCTACAGTGACAAGCAGTTTATTACGATATATTGATTGGCAATTTTGTTCTTGTCATTTCATTAAATTCTTGCTGAACAAATGGCATGTGCAGTAGCGTCGGCAGGAAGAGTAGGTGCAGTTTGGGCAAATGGTTTAAAGGGACTCTATCAACTGAAAAGGCAGTCAATCAAACACAAATGACTAAACGGTAGTTTCAGATACTGCACTTGGTCCTGAGTTCCAAAGGGTTTTTTTGTGGTTTTATAACACACCTTTCCTATTTTGAATTCTATTTGTATCAGAACTATAATTGGATCAGATTGTACCCGATGGGCAATCCTGTACGTTTTTGATGATGCCATCTTTTCCCCCAGAATCTCAGCTTTCATTTTTACAGACACCCTGTAACAATAGCTCTGGGAAGTGTGATCTGCCCCAGTCCCTAACTCAGTGATGCTAATAGGAATGTCAACATTGTGAACTATTTCACTGCTGATCAGAACACTCACATTACCATTGTTTGTACAATCAACAGTGAGTGACTCATTTTTGGTGTCATGAATGAATGGTGCTTGGGAGAATGCCCCCTTCCCTCCCTGATGTCACTTCTGGAGTAAAAAAGCAGCAAGGAAGAGTGCAGCCCCTGAGTCCAAGGCAGAGCCTATCTCACAGAGCCCAATGGGGCATCCAGCCCCCTCCTCCAAAATAGTCTGGAACCCCCCCCACCTCCTTTTGTGATGGATAGTGATCAGGTTTAAGGACTCCCTAGCTCTATCAGCAACTGTTCCTCTCTCTCTGGATCCTGTCTGCAGACCCTAGAAGGCATCATTGCATTGGCTACATTTTCAAGCCAGAATAAAGCCAGACATTTAGATTGCTTTTGCAGAGTGGAGAGGGGCATGGTTAAAACCCCCCTTTTGTGGGGAGGGGCATGGTTAAATCACCTTCCCCATGCTGGCCAGAATGTGGCTCACTCTTGTCGCGGGGCTGGGTTATTTTTACTCTCCCTCATATCTACTTATAGCCATCTGTACATTTGGTTATTCTGTTGTTGTTGTTTTTTTTTTTTCTTATTGCTGTACAGTCTCAGATACGTACCGGGAACTCATGCAGCTAGGAGGCAACCAGAACAAAAACAGATTTGGAAAGCGGGGGCCCAGAAACCTCTAGAGAAGCCATTTCTGAATTAAGAACTAAAACATTTCCTGATTCCTAATAATAAAGCCCTAAATGTAAGTGTAAATAAATAAGATCAATGTTTCAAAAGGAGACAGAAAAGTACTTTATGGATTGCATTTATGTACTGATTTCATAAAAGCTGCCTGCACTGAGAGTTAGACTGTGGCCTTTTCGGCCCAAGCCTCATCAAGCAGTGTTACCGCAGGAACAGACCTAAGAGGCATTGTTCCTCTCCAAGGCACAGCTCCCTTCCTGCTTCTCCCTTTCTTCTGGGGAAGGGGGGAGTAGTGATTTGCTACAGGCCTGTGCCAACAGTAAATTACAGAACCCCTGGGGCCAGCTCCGCTATTAGTTCTGTATCGCTGCAACTCCTAGGAGCCCCATGAACCAGGTGTTCCCTGTGTGAGGCACTGTATAAACAGAACAAAAAGATGGTCCCTGTGCTAAAGAGCTGACAATTTAAGTGTAAGACAGGAGACAACAATGGATATAGACAAAGAGAGAAGGGGGAGTACAAGAAAACAGTACTAGTCAGCATGATGGGCCCACCATTAGCAAGTTTGGGGTATGCATCACAATAAAGGAGAGTTTGAAGAAGGGATCTGAAGGAGGACCAGGATGTGGGTTTGTAGATGTTCCCAGGAAGCTATTCCCATGTGGGTGGGGCAGTGTGGGAGAATGGACAAAGATGCTTGTTTGAAAATTAATCTCAGATGTTTGGCCTATTTGAAGGACAGTGGCAATGTTCTGCCCACACCCTGCCCACCTGTTCTGGCTGGAGAGCAGCAGGTGCATAATGCTCACTTGCTCCTGCATTCTCAAACTCAATGTCCATGTAGCGTGCATAGGTGTAAAGGGGCTTCGTTTATATTTGACAATGTAAAGGGCCTGTAGTCCACATCACCATCTGTTGCAGAGAACTCCAGAGTTAACTGCAGACCAAAAGTCTGCTCAAAATATTTTGGACCAGATTCTGGTCTCAGTTCACCCAGTGCAAATCCAGAGCATCTCCACTGAGGTAGGTGGAATCACTCCAGATTTGTCTTGGTGTTACTGAGAGAAAGATCTGGTTCTGTGAGTACGAGACACTGAAATGACTGCCTCTATTTGCTAGATATAGAAATATACCTTGGCATCTGATTCCTCGTTAAGAGTTGCTAGCTAAAATTTTTGAGGTTGGAGCAATAATAATTTCTAGCGCTTATATAGTACTTTTCCATTGTAGATCTCAAAATGTCGACCAAGGAAGGAAGTAGTATTATCCTTATTTTACAGATGGGAAACTGAGGCACAGAAAAGCAAAGCATAGTAGGTAGGTGTAAAATGTTAACATATCAGAATTCGCCACTCACCTCAGTAATGGATTTTTCTCAGATTATACTGGGTTTGCACAGGAGACTACAAGACAATGGAGAATGAGGGTTTGTCTGCTCATGCAGTATTTACAGCTATTACTTTTCCACTTTTGCAGTTTCCAGTCCAGTCAGGTTGTTCAATAACTGAACATTTAAATTGTATCATTCACTTACCTTCTTGCATTTTCTCCCACTCAAATTCCAAGGTGATTTTGGTAGCTGCCCTAACAAGAGCTTGCAGGGATTTGACAGGCCAGCTCCTCAGCTGGTTTTAATCTGAGTAACTCTACTGATTTCAATGGACCTGCGTTGATTTCTGCCAGGTGAAGGTCTCACACTGTGTTCATTTGATCTCCTGCCATAAAAATAAAAAAGGCATGAATTAAAACCTCTGATTGGAATATCCTGGCTCTTTGAAGAAGTTCAGTCAGGATCTGGATCTGAACTTTGCTGCCTCTAATGTAAATGAAAATCCAGTTACTTATTCACATTTTTAAAAAAGTTTTCTGTGTTGTTGCGGGGGAGGGGGTTAACGAATTATCAAATATATTTGCATTTCACTGAGAGCTTTGCCCTTTTCTGCTGATCTTCTCTTCCTTTGCCATAGTTAAAACACAGAATTTAGACCCTTGGGCCCAGATCCACAAAGATACTTTGGCACCTAAACCCCAGACTTAGGCATCTAAGTTCCATTTTTAGGCACTGCTGTGCTCCACAAAACCAGGTGCTACCTAACCCGGCAGGTGTCTAAACTGATTTGGTGGCAGGGCTGCCCGGGGGGAACAAAAGAGGCACTTTACCCTGTCCCGCCTCTTTGAGAGAGCCCCCAGACTGACTGGTGTTGTGAGGTAGTTGCAGGGTCACAGTACCACTCGGGTTTGGTCTAGCCACAGAGGGCCAAAACTGCATGGTGCTACAACCCTGTGCACAAAGTCACAGCAGCTGGGGCAGGGGCTGAGCCCAGCCCCGTGGGACAGGAGTCACTACTGTGAGGGGAGTGCAGGTGTCTCCAGTCCCCCAATACCCCACCCCTGGGGCCTCCCCTCCATGTTTTTGCATCCTTGGTATTTTTGAAGGGGGAAGGTTTCAGATTTTGCCGCAGGCCCCTAAAAACCTTTGTACAGCCCTGCTTGGCACCTAAATTTTTGCTGTAAAAGTCCCCTAGGTGCCTACATTTCTGCCTCTGGGCATGCGTACAGCTGTCTCACTCTGGGCATCCAGGCACCCATCTGCTGGCTGAGCCCCATACCTAGCCACAAACTGGGGGAAGACAGGCACTCCTTTGCCTGACTCACCCATGGGGCCTGATCACTGGCCACCTACAAGACCAGGTCGTATTCAAATGCTGGCCAGAGTAAGAGGAGGTGGTGGCGGTGACCTTATAACTTTTATCCTAGTGGTCAGAGCACTCTCCTGGGATGCTGAAGCTGTTCCACTGTGTATAAATAATGAAAGACAAGTGGACTGGCTGCTGGGTCTCCCACCTCATAGCTAGGTACACTAACCACCAAGCTACAGAGTCATTCTCATTCATGCTCTCTGGGCCAATGAGTCTTTATCACAGGCTCAACAGGTATGAGATTGAGGGAGCCCCACATCAGAATAGCCCCTTCCTGAGAGGTGAAAGACCCCCCCTTGAAATCCGGTCTCCCCTCTGCCTCAGGGGGGAAATTGAACAGGGTGTGACATTGTATGATTAAAATATGACCATGTAGATCATTGTTGCTACAACTGTTATATGTTCACGACAAATCTTTTACAAAGTGTGTCAAGTAAGGTGTCAGGGAAAAGTTATTATTTGCTGAATAAGATAATCATATTTGTATGCATGCATCATTTTTGTATCTGAAGTTAACTATGCACCCAAGGTCAGATAAGAAGCCTGTGACAGAGCTGGGGCCAGAATCCAGGTCTCCTGAGTCCCAGTCCACTGCTCCACCTCACTCTACCTCAGTAGCTTAGTTACACTATCTGGCATGTGGGGAATAAATTAATGTGCATAATTTCCCTAAACAGCAGTATAAGGTTCTCTTTGCTTGCACATCCTTTCATTTCACCATAAAGATCCTTTGCTGCCTGCTGTGCAAACCTCCCTACTTTGAAACAGTTCTCCTGACCTAGATCATCCCAGCCTTGCAGAGAACTTTTCCCCTTTGTGCATCCCATATATGAGCCAGGGATAATCACAGCCTGTGTGCTTGAAGGAGCACAGGGACCCTGCATGCCTGGGCATGCAAAATTACCCCAAAGGAGTGAAGAGGGAAAGAGGGAAAGCTGCAGAGCTGATTTCATAAGGAACCAAGTGTCCATGGTGCATTCTGCAGTGTCCCCAGCACCTGCCAGCGAGTTTATGGGATTGTGTGATGTGGGCAGAGGCGACTGCACCCTCACCTTCTTGTCAAGCCTGTCCTTAAATGACACGTCTCCCCTGATTAGGAAGATGATTTGCCTGAATACAGCATCTTTATTCATCAGATTTCCTGCTTATTTCCTGTCTGAAGTCATAATCCTCTGTCTGTGTCTTCATAATTGCTATTCCACAGCAATCAATTAGAAGGAGACTTACAGGCAATTAGGACTTCAGGTGAGTGGATACACTCCACATACAAAAATCCTGCTTTTATGCAGTTGTTCTAACACAGAAATGTTTGAACAGAATTATCCCCAGAATGAGAGAATGCAACAGGGCTGGGCATGGGATGCATAGGAAGAAAAGGTCCTGCCCCCTAGGAGTTTAATATCTTAGGGGTAGACTGTGCCATTTAGGCACCTCCCTGAGCAGCTAGATGTGTAGAGCCTTATAGAAGGGTTGTATCTCAGGACTAGAGCGGGGTGGGAAATGGCTTTCCCATCTCTGATGGAATGCTAAAACAAATGGACAGCCACTAGGTGGTGCCATGTGTATCATACCTTACCCGAGCTGGTAATAGCAATAGCCAGCATTGCCTTAAAGTATCTCATAGAGATCACACCTCTTGTCTCTCTCTCTGTGATGAAGCTCTGGAGCCAGTCCAAATCTGGTATAGTAGCCTGACCTGCTAGTAGCAGTACCATGTACAAAGAGTACATGACATGGTGTCAGAAATAACTGCTGCCAGAGGAGAACAGAAACAGAAGGAAAGCAGAACAAAGTTTGCGAACAGAAGGGGAAAAAAACAACAAAGTTTGCAGGATGTCAACAGCATGCCATTTTTCAATGCCCCAGAGAACTTAGGCTTTGACAGACCTTCAGAATGGACAGACTGAAAGCAGCATTCTGAAAGATTTCACATTGCTACTAAACTCCACAAAGAAACTGGAGACATTCATCTATCGTCTTTAATTTACGCTGTGCGGATACAGGCAGAGCATATCTTTAAATCCTGTTCCTTTGCTGACAATAGTCATAAAGATGACTATGAAAGGGTTCTGGCTACATCTGATGCATACTTTGTACCTCAGAGAAATGTGGTTTATGAAAGGGTGTGGTTTCACCAGAGAATTCAAGAATCAGAGGAATCTACAGAATCTTTTATAAAAGCTTTGCATGCCTTGGCAGAAAACTGTTATTTTGGGACTATAAAACATGAAAATATTAGAGATGGATTGGTTATTGGGCTTGCAGACAAAAGTCTCTCACAACAAGTACAGTTAAACACAGATTTAAGTCTATACACAGCTCTTTAGATAGAAAAACAGAATGAACTAGTGACACAGGAAAACAAAATACAGGAGCAACTTGTCAGACCTGACAAACCCAAAACTAGCTTAGAAGCTGTAAAGAGACACATCATGAATGCTACAAGTAATTATCACAAAACCTCCGAGGCACTGAAGGCTAACTACAAAACCTTTCATACTAAATGCACAAGATGTGGAAAAATTCATAGCCCAAGAGATATGTGTCCAGCCAAAGGTGTAAGATGTAATATATGCACAAAATATGGACATTTTGCAGCTGTTTGCCACACTAAGGCAGTTAGGAACTGACTTATAGACAGTGTAGAGCTGTTTCTGGAATCTAGCACATGCTTGGAGAGTGAAAGTGAATATTGAGGGAAAGACTACTGACTTTAAGATTGACTCTGGAACAGACATAACCGTCATATCAGAAGGGACTTATAATCACCTTCAACCCCTTCCAGAGCTGAAATTGGCTGACACAGCCATGACTAGCCCAAGAGGTATTCTGAACTGCATGGGCCAGTTCACCACAGAAACAACTTACATCAGCAAAATCTTTGCATTCAGAGTGCATGCGATCAAAGGTTCGAAGACCAACAACATACTCAGCCACAGCATGGCAACCATGATAGGTCCAGAGAGAAAGGTGGAAGAACTCAGTGGTGATATTGGACTCTTGAAAGGAGATCCCAGTATAAAATTTACATTTTCATCAGTCTGTTAAGTGTCTTTGAATCATACTGGTTTTCTAATTCCATGACCCAAATGCATAACAACTTGGTCATCTGGCTGTCCATTATTTGCAAAGACTGTCTTTGGTCAGTTTGGAATCTTTGAATCTTTTTCTTCTTGTTCTGCATCTGCCATCTGTAAAGTTTGCTCTGTTGATGTTTCTTTCTGCAGAACGAACTGAAGGTGTCAACTGTTTCTGTTAAAGTTTCCACTGTCAATCACGTATTCTTTTTTTTTATGACAGCTGAAATTCCCCATCCTTTTTCTCCATCCTACTGCTGATACCATGTCATATACTCCTTGTACATGATACTGCTCTGAGATTTCAAGAGTGAGAGAGAACACATGTTCAAGTCCCTGCTAATCATTAGGCTATGGGCTGTTTTTTGGTGAGGAGGAAGAATTGGTTACCCTCTCCTTCATGCACATCAGAAATTCCATCCTGGAGCTGAGAAACCTTCCCGAAAATAGTTTCAGCAAAACTGATACATTGTTGCTAAAATTTTGGTTTTTGGCAAATTGGCTTTTTTCAATGAAAAACTATTTTGTCAAAAAATTCTTGCCGAGTCCTGCCCAGGATGTACAACCCCCTCCTGAATTCCTTGCTATGGAACTAGATGGGGCAGCCTGCTCCCCTTATGCAGCTGGTCAGCTTTTGGGGCATGTGGAAGGACCCTTCCTGCTATCCACCCCTCAGTGCCTTTTAAGACAATGAGTGCTGATTTCCCACTCCGGTACTTTGAGTGCAGAAAGTGTGGGCCCACAAGGATTCTAAAAATTAATACTGGCCACTCCAGGCTTGTGTTAAACTCCCCAGGTTACAGGTTTTCTCTAACCTTGGATGGGCAGATGCTGCCACCACCCAAGTGCAAAAACCCCTTTGAGGACCCAGGAAGGCGCACTTGGGAATTCCTTCCTGTGGGGTACCCTCAAGCCCTTTCACCCTGCACCCCTGGGGGAAGAGCTGAGAAAGAAAACAAAGGAAATCAGCTATTGCCGCCAGCTAATTAAACAACATGTGCAGAAACCTCTTTGGACACAAAATCCAATCCTGTTCTTAAAAAAGGTAAATTTTATTAAAAACAAAAAGAAAGAAAATACATTTGAAAACTCAGGCTATTTCTAGATTTAAAAAACCCACTTACAAGAATTAAGCATCAAGAATAACCTTCTTGGGGCCCAATTTAAAGGTTACAAGCAAAACAAAAGCATTTGGGGTTAGCACAGAGGAGTCCACAAGCCATAAAGAAATAAACCTATCAGAAATAAACCTAGACATTTCCTGATCTACTACATATATGGGGGTTTCAAGTGAGTAGTTTGTAGATATGATTCAGATGATTTTTCATACTTGGCCCCAAGCTTCTTACAGTATAGTTCCAGCCCTGTCTCTGCTTCTCCCCAAGAACAACAACAGACAGACAAAGGGGAAGTTTTTTCCCAATTTTAAAAAGTTCTAGCCTTCCCATTGGCTCTTTTGGTCAGGTGCCCACTCCCTTCCTTTTACCTATGCAGGGAGACTTTTTAACCCTTTATAGGTAAAGCAAGTACTGAACAACTACTAAGAGGGATTTTATAGCTAACTGGCAGGCTGGGTGTCATAGAATCATAGAATATCAGGGTTGGAAGGGACCTCAGGAGGTCATCTAGTCCAACCCCCTGCTCAAAGCAGGACCAATCACCAACTAAATCATTCCAGCCAGGGATCCAGGGACCCATCCATAAAAGGGAGCTAATCCCTCCCCCACCTTTCATTTATCACAGCCTCCTAGAGGTGGCATGGGTGGAGTAGTCCCAACACTACTCAGGGCAAGGACTATGATTGTCTCTAGCCCTTGTGTGAGGTGTGCAAAGGGGAAGGCACTCTCCTCAGCGCTAGGCACCTATGCAAAGGCCAGGCACAATCTGGTCCTTATTTAGACACAACACAGACAATAAAGGATCAGGAACAAAAGGGGAAGCAGACTGGTGGCTCTAGGTCTAAAGTCTAGATGGGGCACAGTAACTTGCCTTATCAGCTTTGTGGATCATAGAATCATAGAATATCAGGCTTGGAAGGGACCTCAGGAGGTCATCTAGTCCAACCCCCTGCTCAAAGCAGGACCAATCCCCAACTAAACCATCCCAGCCAGGGCTTTGTCAAGCCTGACCTTAAAAATATCTAAGGAAGGAGATTCCACCACCTCTCTAGGTAACGCATTCCAGTGCTTCACCACTGGATCCGTTCATACACTAAAGGGTTCTGTTGAATGTACCCGTTAGTGCTCTGTTGGGACTGTTCCTTGAAGCAGCTGTCCTAACATGGGTCCTTCCTCTGTAAAAGCTGCTCTGTTAAATTAACAGCTTGGAATGGTCCATACAGCCGGGGCGAAGGCTCAGCAATTTTAAACCTTCATTTTATATCTCATTTTCCTGAGCAGTGTCGTGCCCTGGGCGATCTAACAGGAAGAGTATCTGTTGGGCGCAAGTGGCTTCCCATCACTTCCCCTTATTAATGTAGAATGAGTTTGAAGGAGGATGGAAATAATGTTTCATCAAGAAGAGTGGAGAATCTGTGTCAAGCATGGGGTGCAAGGGAGTGCCTATTTCGGTGCCAGCGATAGACAGTTTTCAAGCTTCTGTTTTGCTGAAATATCACTACCATAAATCGATGATATAAAAACAGCTTGTTTGAAAAATGTGGGCAACACTTGGAGATATTTCTATCACGCTGTCACTGGGTTGTGATCTGGGGTTGCAACATTCGTTCCCAGAGACAAAAATATGAATCTTTTCCTTTTAATAAAGTGGAACCCTGCACTGAATATAAGCAATAGTGATTGATGACTTACAGTGTCTGAAATAAAAAAAGAAAACAACGAGGAATGCCCAGGGCTATTCCTTGAGGAGTAGCATCTCCAGCCCATCTGTTAAGGGCTTTTTATGCTATTATAAGATGGAAAATTTAAAATATAAAATTAAAAAAGAGTGAAAAATCTATATTGTCCCATATTTTTCCATTTGGCTCAGTATTTATCACTGAAGTTGTGTGCACTCACTTTGTCTAGAGAACTAGAACACTTTTTCATTTATTTTCAAAATGCTCTACAAACATTAACCAAATAACATGACAGCCCTTTAAGTTAGGCAAGTAAATGCTGATTCTCATCCTGTACCATTAAAGTCAATGTAAGTTTGGCCCCTGACTTCAATGAGAGTTGGATTGGGCTCACTGATCCCATTTTACACCTGGGGAGGGTGAGGCAGAAAGGTTAAGGGCCAAACTTTCTAAATTGGCCTCTAATTTCATATGCCACTGATTCTCTGTGCCCAAATTTAGCAACATTGAGCCTGATTTTCAGAAGTACCAAGGACAAAAACTCTCAGCTGGAGTTCAGCACCTCTGAAAATCAAGGTGTAAATATTTCATAGATTCATAGATATTTAGGTCAGAAGGGACCATTATGATCATCTAGTCTGACCTCCTGCACAACGCAGGCCACAAAATTTCACCCACCACTCCTACAAAAAAACCTCACACCTATATCTGTGCTATTGAAATCGTCAAATCGTAGTTTAAAGACTTCAAGGAGCAGAGAATCCTCAAACAAGTGACCCGTGCCCCATGCTACAGAGGAAGGCGAAAAACCTCCAGGGCCTCTTCCAATCTGCCCTGGAGGAAAATTCCTTCCTGACCCCAAATATGGCAATCAGCTAAACCCTGAGCATATGGGCAAGATTCATCAGCCAGATACTACAGAAAATTCTTTCCTGGGTAACTCGGATCTCACCCCATCTAATAGCCCATCACAGGCCATTGGGCCTATTTACCATTTAATTTACCATATTTACCTATTTAATTACCAGAATCATGTTATCCCATCATACCGTCTCCTCCATAAACTTATCGAGTTTAATCTTAAAGCCAGATAGATCTTTTGCCCCCACTGCTTCCCTTGGAAGGCTATTCCAAAACTTCACTCCTCTGGTGGTTAAAAACCTTCATCTAATTTCTAGTCTAAATTTCCTAGTGGCCAGTTTATATCCATTTGTTCTTGTGTCCACATTGGTACTGAGCTTAAATAATTCCTCTCCCTGGCACCAGAAAACAGTGGCATCTACAACTACAGGCCACTTTTGAAAATTGGGCCTGAGTGACTCACACAGTACCCAAATAATGAGTCATTGTAAGAGCTGGGGTTAAAACTTGTAAACTCCTGGCTACAAGTGTTATGTTCAGATCACTAGAGCTCAACTATTTTTCTCATTACTTAATTCGTGTGTTGCCCAATCAGATTGCTAAATTTGTCCCATGTATCTTTTAAGTGTATTAAATAAGGTTTTTAGTAGAAAAAATTCTACTAAAAAAATTCTAAATGTTTCAACTTTTTTTGACATTTTGAAAAATTTCAAACTTAAATTTTTTTGATTGTTGAAAAATGTCATCCTGAAAAAATTTTGGTGGACATTTTTGTGAAAATAATTATTTGTTGTTGTTATTGAAACCTGAATATTTTGTTGAAAAACATCATAAACTCAAATATTGGAAAATTTCAAGCAGATCTAATTTTTACGTGTAAAATGGATTGACTCATCTTGATTCCTTTTGGGTGTTATCAAGTCATCATTTAATAAAAATCTGGGATGGAACGGAAGCAGAATCTTAATGCAACTTCTCCAGAATTCACATGGCTTTTAATTGAATCTTCCCGGAAGCCTATGTAATAAGTCAAAGTTAATCTTGTCTTTTATTTTTATTTGGAATTGCATAATTATTTTTAGTAATCCAGCAGCTGGTGCAGACTCTAACCAGAAAAACATAAGCACCGTGAATGCTTAAGCTACAATTCATTGCTCTATGCCGAAAGAAAGCGGAATACACTAGTCCAATATATGTGCACTAAAACTATTAGCTTTTTAAAAAACACACTCTTCAAGAGATAACACTTCGCTGCTTCACAGGGGTGTTCTGAGGATCAGTCCATTAACATATACGTGAGGTGCTCTGATACAGTGGGATTAGGGTGCCTGCCCATATTAGAACCTAAGGCTGAATTTTCAAAAGCACCTAGGTGATTTAGAAGATCAAGTTCCACTGAAAATCAATTAGAGGAGTGCTGCTATTTCTTTAAGGCACTAGAGCTGGGCAGGAGATGATTTTTCTCATCCCACAAAACTTTTATGAGATAGCAAAAAATGTTTCCATCCTGAATTGGGATAAAAAGTTGAAACCTCAAATGTTTTCACATGACCCTGCCACAAAAATTCCAGTCTGGATCAACTTAAATGCCTTGTTTCATTTTGGACCATTATTTATCTATTTATTTATGTATTTCCTTTATTTATTCATACTATAATCGGCTTATCTTTCAAAACAAAAAAGTCATTGAGAAGTGGGAAACCAGAATTTGTTTTTAAAATGTCAAAATGTGCCATTTCCACAACTTCAGAACTTTTTGCCAACGCTTTTTGAGTCAAAACAGTTGTTGAAACTGACTCTTGCCCATGGAAAGTTTCCGTTTTTATTAGTTGGTATTTTCCAATGAAAATTTGTATCAGCTCTATTAGACCATGTCTAGAGAAAAGCTCTTGATCCTTATCTTACATCAGTTTTACATCATTGTAACTGCATTGACTTCAGTGGAGTTACTCTTGATTTACTCCAATTTGAGTGAAAAGAGAATCAGGCCTGTAGTGTTTACGGGCTTGTCATGTTAGCAATGTGTAGGTGAATTTAGCACCTAAGAAAAAGATGGGCTAACACAGCACTGGATTAATTCAGTCATAGTGGGTCGGATTCTGTGCAACTGTGCAGTTTCTGTAGGCATTCGCACCTGCATAATGTGGGTTTAAAACACCACCATTCTGATTTGGAAGCATGTTACACCACTTTGTAATCACTTTGCACAAATGTAAATGACTAGGTGCAAGGCAGTGGAGAGTATGGCCCAGCGTTTGAAAATGTGTCTTCAGAGGTGATAAACTAATGCATTAATCCACTGTCATTTCCAATTCATTGCTGTCACCTCTTCTCCTCACCTTAAAAATCAATTGAAATATCACCATGAATTTTCAAAGTCATGTGAAGTGAGTTACATGCAAAACTCTTATTATTAGGCCCAGTCTTACACCTCTGAAGTTTTGTCCTTCACATACCAGGGGGAGGATGGTTATTAATTGGATACACACTAGAACTCTCTGTACAGGATACTGAAGATAAACCCCAAATGGAAGAGGATATGTAATCAAAATACAAGGGTGGGGGCAGTTTCTCAGCTGGTGTAATTTAGTGTGTCAGAGATCCTAGTGAATGCTCTTTCCTGGCCACACACTGGCAGTGCTGTCAAAGGAATCCAATCCTCTGTTGCTCTGGATCCCCCTGGGTGTTTCAAGCTTCTAGAGCCTCAACAGATTCCTCTCTTGGCCTTTCTGGCGTATTTCCTGTGCACTGACTCTCTTGTTACTCCTTCTCAGAAATGGGGCTCCTCAGTCCACCTACTCTGGGCCTCCAGGACCAGTGCTGAACCCCAAGATACCCCAGTTACATAAACACACCACTCTCCCAGAACTCCATCCCAAAGGCATGAAGCTTCTGGTTTACAGTTTAACTCTCTCAAGGGCACTCAGTAGTTGTGAAGTTAATACACATGTACTTTGTACAGTCTAAAATCTTTATTTTTTTATACTTAATCATGTAAAGCACAGGACAATACAGCTCATACAAAACAACAAATAATCACATGTCCCTGCTTCCATATCCTCACCACTCCAGGGCATTCTTTGGCCTGGAATCCAAGTCCTTCAGGTTATCCAGAATCCTTGGGGCCATCCAGGCTCACGACAGCAAGCAGGGCCCCGCTTTTGCGCCCTGAGGCTGTACATGTTGGGTAACATCTCCCTCCTGGAGTCCCTCTCCCAGCTTCTGTGACCTTGCTCCCTCCTGCCCCATGCTCCCTCTTCCTGCCTGGCCCCTGTTCCTGTGTATTTCTTTAAACTCCTCCTCATCACCTGGCCACTTTTGTTCTTCTCCTCATAACTTTCAACTGCTCCTATCTCCCCCTTCTCTCCAGAGGAATCAGCTAAGCTGGTTTTAATAAGGACATAGCCAGGTTTTTTTGTATAACTCTTTGTGAGGATTAAGTACCATCATTAACCTTAAGTATTTCCTATTGTCCTTGTCTCTTGTGTATCTGCTTAAGGGCCTGTAAGCAATGGTGGACAGCAGTTTTTCAGAATACTGCCTTGCAAATATGAACCAGAATACGTAAATTGTACGCTTATAGCTCCAATTCATCACACCATCTAGCACCATTGACATTTATAGAGCTATGGCAATTTACAACAGCTGAGAATCTGGCCTCATGTGTATAAAGAAAAATAACACACATGATCCAGAGGCACCTTTGTAGTTTTTAAACACAGAGAATTGGATTCTGATCTCCAGGATACCCATATAAATACAGAATAATGCTGCTCACTTCAGCTCTCCAGGTTTGCAATAGTTTAACTGAGAGAAGACTCTCTCTTTATTTCCTTTGGGTTCACATTATATTGAGAGCCACAAAGGAAACTTCTGCCATGGGCGAGCCAAGAAAAGAGGGAATCTGGGTCTCATGAGAAGCACCATTCATATCTGAAGATTTTAAAAAATGCTTTCGTCAAACATAGTTATTGGATTCAATACAGGACTAACTAGATGCCAGGGCCATTGTTATGCAGGGCATCAGACAGGATCTCATTGTCTCTTCTGATCCTAGGTGAGAGCCTGATTGCTGAAGCCCGGTGTCATAAATATAAAGGGAAGGGTAAACCCCTTTAAAATCCCTCCTAGCCAGAGGAAAACTCCTCTCACCTGTAAAGGGTTAAGAAGCTAAAAGTAACCTCGCTGGCACCTGACCAAAATGACCAATGAGGAGACAAGATACTTTCAAAAGCTGGGAGGGGGGAGAGAAACAAAGGGTCTCTGTCTGTCTGTATGCTGCTTTTGTCGGGGATAGAACAGGAATGGAGTCTTAGAACTTTTAGTAAGTAATCTAGCTAGGTATGTGTTAGATTATGATTTCTTTAAATGGCTGAGAAAAGAATTGTGCTGAATAGAATAACTATATCTGTCTGTGTATCTTTTTTGTAACTTAAGGTTTTGCCTAGAGGGATTCTTTTTGTTTTGAATCTAATTACCCTGTAAGGTATCTACCATCCTGATTTTACAGAGGGGATTTCTTTACTTCTATTTACTCCTATTTCTATTAAAAGTCTTCTTGTAAGAAAACTGAATGCTTTTTCATTGTTCTCAGATCCAAGGGTTTGGGTCTGTGGTCACCTATGCAAATTGGTGAGGCTTTTTATCCAACATTTCCCAGGAAAGGGGGGGTGCAAGCGTTGGGAGGATTGTTCATTGTTCTTAAGATCCAAAGGTCTGGGTCTGTAGTCACCTAGGTAAATTGGTGAGACTTTTTACCAAACCTTGTCCAGGAAGTGGGGTGCAAGGTTTTGGGAAGTATTCGGGGGGAAAGACGTTTCCAAACAGCTCTGCCCCAGTAACCACTATTTGTTTGGTGGTGGTAGCGGCCAATCCAAGGACAAAGAGTGGAATATTTTGTACCTTGGGGAAGTTTTGACCTAAGCTGGTAAAGATAAGCTTAGGAGGTTTTCATGCAGGTCCCCACATCTGTACCCTAGCGTTCAGAGTGGGGGAGGAACCTTGACACCAGGTAAATAGGAAGGCTGCTGAGAGATGTGCAGCTGGAAGGATGGAAGTACTGTTTGCCAAGGAAAGCAGCCATTCAAATCACCACTGTGGCAGGGGATCTGGGATGGCCACCAAGAGGAGCACAGATGATGGGGACTGGGGAACAAGCCCTCTCCGAAGGTAGGCACCTGAACCAAACTTTTCAAAGAGAAAGCTTACCTGCGAGGGGGGCTTTGAGAAGCTTTCACATGCACCCTCTCCCAGGAATGCCTTAACTATCAGAATCCTAATTATCAAAACAAACTGCAGGAAAAAAATATCCAATGTTCCATTTTTAGCTTTGCCAGCTGCAGCCAGACATGAATATATAAGCAATGAATAGTTACCCGTGGAAATTACAATGCTGTGTGTGATCAAACTTCTTCAAGTCTGCCATTGGGAAATCATTAAGGGTTATGTGGTCAGTCATTTGGAGGAGTCAGGTATTAAAGATTCCCAGTGCATCCCTCTTCCCTCCCACCCCTGACCTTGTCAGCCATTTCTTAAAAGCAATGATTTTATTCATAGCATCATCACTCTGCTAACATGCCAGGTTCAAGCAAACTCTTCAGCAATAGTCCAAATGACTCGCACTTTCACGCTTAGTCTCTTTATTGCAGATGGAAAGATTTCATATGTTTCATAATCTTTCCAAAAGATACCAGATTACAGCTGAAATGCTCTCTGAAATCTTCCCATCTGCAATAAGGAGCCTAAGCATAGCCCTGGCATGCCAGTGTCATTTAGTTTATTGGTAAAGCACGTGCTATAAACCGATGGGTCCACAGAGAGGCTGCCATTAATCTGTAACACTGCAGGAAGACTATTTTTAAAGTGGCACAACCAATTAATTAGGAGCACAGTGACCTTAATAACTCAAATTTTGCTGAGATAATTGAGCACATGAGATCACACCAATGAAGTAATGTAATAGCACAGTTTAGATGCACCAAGTGTCAGAAGAAAAACAGAGAGGGAGAGAGAGAGAGCTTGCTTAAGAGCTGTTCTACATGAGAAAGATGCACCAGGATGACTTACAGTGTGAAGTTAAACAGATATAATTAAACCAGCACAAAAGGCTGTGTAGATACTTATTTTGGTAGAAGAGTGGCTTCTTTTGATTTATATTAAGGGCTTTTCTGCATGGGATAACTGACTGGCATAGGTATTATGGAACAGCTATTGTGCTGTATCTAGCCCATAATAATTCCTTGTCACGGGTCAGGGTTACATGTTGAGCTGTGCTTTAGACCCCTTTGCAGTCCCTTTTGAGAGCACTGCCAAGTAATGGGTTCGTTTCCTTCACTTCTTTCTAGGTGGACTCCATGGTCCAGCCATGCTTAGATTGGATCTCTAGGCTGCAGCCTTCCTGTTTCCCAGTCATGTTAACTCTGCAGGCCCAACTGTATTTGGCACCTGCAAGACACTTCTCTCTGAGAGCCCCTCACCAGAGGTTGATTCAAGTGACTCAAAAAAGCTTTTCCAAAACAAATATATGGTTTATGCACCCAACTAGCCATCAAAGTGTAAAATAAGACCAGCCTATATGCATCTAGGCTGAGTTAAATGTTATCCTTTCCTTGCAAGTTTAGGAAGTTTCTGTTTAACCTAGACACACCCACTTCTGGCCTGGGACAGACATGCTACCTTTCTCTATGCCTGAGTCTCTCTCCCACAGCATCTCTCCCAAGCAGCTCGTGTCCATTGGACCCACTCTTCCTCTCTAGGCAGGGATTTTCAATGATTTAGATCTTAGGACCTAGCCTTCGAAAAATAAGTCTGTTAACCTGGCTGGAGCCAGGCACATTGGAAAATCTTTAATAGCCCACCCACTGTTCTCTTAAGAACCCTGGTTATTTCCCCTAAATATATCATGTATCTGTTATTGTTTTGTTTCCTGCTGGCTCTTTCTAACAGCCCCCTGGTATTTAACTCTATATAACCAGATAGAATAATATCAAGAAGGTAAATTGAGATACATATAATATTCATAAAAATGATACAGATATCTCCCTTGTTCTCCACACTGTCCCTGTGCAGAGTCTATTCTGAAACAAAAGTGACTTTATACCTGACTTTGTGAAATCACTTTTATTCTGGAAGAGAGTTTCCACAGAGGGGAGTTATTTCAGAATAGCTAAATTATAGCAGAATAGTTATTCCGGAATAGCTATGTAGGTCAATTTGCCAGTGCACCACTGTAGCGCTTAGTGTAGATGCTACCTAGGCCAATGGAAGAGCTTCTCCTTGAGAGGTAGTAGTTATGTCAATGGGAGAAGCCCATTGATAGAGTCCATAGAGCTGTCTACATCGGGGATTAGTTCATTTTTAACTTCGATTTTCCACACCCCTGAGTGACATCATTATACCAACATACGTTTCTAGTGCAGACCAGAGCAAAGTGAATTAGGTTCAGATTTAACTAAACTGCAGGGTGTCCAGGAAGCCTTTTAACTGAATCAGATTAAAAGCTGACTTAAGATAAATGGGTGCAACTTTTTCATGTGGAAAAGCTTCACGTTCTTGCAGCTTGCCATTATAGAGCATATTTTCAACTACCAAACTGTTGTAAGACACATACAGTGAGGGAATTCTATCAACTTTGCACCCACATAGCAGAAGCCAGGCAGCTTTCTGGGTCAAATTGTGCTGATGAAGCCTCCTGGCATGGACTCTATGGGTGTAAAGAGGATAGGAATTTGACAGCTTTTCACTCTACCATCATTCAGATTAAGAATAGGAACCTTGGGGTGACCATGAAACAGGAAGAGCTGACTTCTGTAAACCCTAGACAATTGTACGGGAGATCAGATTAGAAAAACGACTCAATGAGCTACACTGCACATGAGTATGCAGATAAGAAAAGCATAACACTGGAATTACCAGAAATAGATCAGATTAAAAATTATTGAAATAAAGAAAAAACAAAACAAATACATTTCAGATGAAAAACTTCTAACAATTCCCAGCCTTCATCCTTTAGGGCATACACTGATCACGAGCCCAGATCAGGATCAGAGGCATTCATCTCTCCATACCACAGCTTAGCAGAATTGCCAAGGGCCATTATGAAGAGTTGGTGCCTTGCTCTGAAGGATGACAGAGGCAGATATATCAGGCCATGCATCTGTTCTGATACAACTCCTCTGTTTCTGGTATGTCTGTAGTGAAAAGCTGTGATTCTTCTAGATATATTCTTTCTGGAAATATTTATTACTCTGCAGGGCCTAAATGGAAAGGCCATAAAAACTGGTGATCAGGAACCTCGATTAAGTTGCTTCTATGACTTGTTGGATATGCGAGGCTGAAACCTGCAACAGTGCAAATAGTTTTCCATGCCCCTTCCCAGCCACTTTAGCAAAACACACATTTTGTGCACATAGAAGATGAATACATTGAGATGTGTAGACCTTTAATATAATTTGGTATAGGTTGCAGGGGCCATTATTAATTTTATTTTTCTGAAGTTTTCAAAATGTTGAGAGACACTGCCCAAGGGGAAGGGAGAACTCTTGTTTTGCTCTACATTTGTCAGATCGCCATTGAGAAAACAACATAGCTTGTGCAGAAAAACAATGGCTTAGTGCCTTTGATGCATGGCAGAAATCCTGAAAGATCACCAAAGAACAATAGTCATGTCTTAGTCCGCGGGATGGCTGCTGCAATCTTCAGAAAGGGAGGATGTATCCTACATGCAAGTGAGCCACTGACAGATATTATAAATGGAATTCTATCTCTTGGGCACCATCCCAAGGAAAGGAATCACAAGGTGGCTGTGCAAATCACACTAGTAACAAAATAAAACCCATCAAGTTTGATTTTTGAATGATTGATTGGAATAAACAGACCAAATGAAGCAGATGCCCCTGCATTAGGAGGAAACTCAAGTGTGGCGTAAGAGGGTCTGTGTTTTCTTTATTAAAATATTTCTTAAAATTGTTAACATTTCTCCTCCAAAATGCTGCCAGTGCTTCTGAGACATAAGCTAGGTTTCAAAATTATGTTAGTAGCGCGAATCAAATATGCTTGACTTTTTTTTCTGTTTCATCTTTTGCAATTATGTTAGGGGAACAGAGAAATAGTTGTCCCAAGAAACTGGCAGAGGTTTCTGATATGGAGACATATGAGTTTTAAATATGTACACATGGCCTGTTGTTGTTCAACCCCCTTCCAACTGCTGCGTAGCAAGGAGATTAATGACAGACGAGACACATTTCTTAATTAGAAGAAGCTCTTTGAGAAGAATGGAAATAAAATAATGCCATTACTACAGCACCCTCTCTTCTTCAGGGAGTTTGCTTTTCAACTCGGTTTTAAGGTTTTGAAGAGTGAGCAAGGTTTGTGGCATGGAAAGACATCAGCCTGCTGGAGGGAATTCAGGGAAGAGCAACAAAACGGTTAAAGGGCTGATGGGATTGACTCATTATATTGTACCACTAGGTCAGACAAAGACTAACATTGTGGGAGGACTTGATAGACATCTGCTAGGGTTTAGGGTGGTGAAAGTAGGAAGAGGAATTCCTTGATGATGAGGTAGAATCAGAAGAAATGGGATGAAACTGAGCAAAAAAAAAATCTAGGCTTATTGGCAGGAAACTTTCTAACAGTGACTATTAGCCAGTGGGAGACTTTCTCAAGGGAATTGGTAGATAACCCACCACATGAGTCCTTGAAAAGTCAACAGGACAGAGAACATAGGAACAATCCTCCACTGGCAGGTGATGGACGAGGTGAGAAAATGTTTTGTCTTTTCCTTCACTGGCTTCTCTGATTCTATCGTCTGATAGACAAGAGAGTTAGAATATAGCATAATGCATGCCAGAAAGAAGTTGTTTGTCCATATTTCATGTCTGTGACAGGATACAGGTGGTTTGTGTATCATGTTATTAATTTCTTCTTTGGCAACTGGAAACTCAGAAGCACAGAGAAAATAAAGGAAACATGCAGATGTTAGCTTGATTGCAGCAGTCAGAAGAATTCCTACAACCAAATAACACAAATAGACCTGTTAAAGGTATTAAAATAACAGACGTTAGTGATGGAAAATGTCCTTAGATCATCCATCCTGCCCAATCCTTTGCCAGTGCAGGTTCTTCCCAGTTTGTTCCAGTCTATTTATCCAGGCTGGAGCTGTGGTGGGAACCAGAACCCATCACTGCAAACTTGCACTGCACACAACTATTGGCTAGTAACCCACAGGGAAAGAGAAATCCCTAATCTGTGCCTAAGGAACCAAGACTGGAAGGGCAATTTGGACAGTTTTTTCATGGATTGCATTAGAATGCTCATGTCACTTTCAAACCCTGAGGTTATTGTATAGTAGCCTCATTGCATTGTTGAGATGGTTAGTCAGTGATATGCAGGAATCCCATTAGTGTGGACTAATTGTTCTTTTTGTAACCCTTCTGCCAGGCCGAGTTGATAGCCGCAAGGGGTTCCCTCTCAACAAAGCAAATGCAAAACTGGCTCGAGCCCCCACCCAGTGACCTGGGAAAATCTTACACACACCCCTGGGTGCCTCAAAGAGGCAATACTTCCCCTCTCACAAGCACAGAGTCTCGGTACAGCAGAAAAGCTTTAATAACATGAGGTAAACAACACCAACATTACATTGAGAAAACACCACAACTAGGGTTCATCAACCAAACCATGAGCAAAGACCCATCCCAGCAATTTGGGCCATGTGCTCTCTCTTTGGTTCTTGAGTCCAGCAACACAAAAATCACCCAAAGTCCCAAAAGTCCAGCCCCAGAGTTCAAAAGTTCATCTGCAGAGTGTTACTCCCCAGCCTGGGTGAAAATGTGGGTGGCGGGGAAGGAGAAGGAGGAGGAGAGGTAAGGGGCACCTTACATGATCTGAAGCTGACTGCCCCACCTCTCCACAGGGCTTCACTCTGATCTGCTCTACCAGCGGCCCTGCAAGCCACTCCGCTCCACCAGCCATCCCGCAAACAGCTCCGCCGGCCACTCAGCAATATATCTGCAGGCTCCCCACTACTTAACACAGTGCTCGGTGATTTCAGCTCTTAGTAATTCTAGCTCTTTAGTGAGTTCAACTTGTAGTAGTGGGAGCCTGAGTGCTGGTGCACCATAAGCCCAAAGTGAATTCAGCTCAGCACCTGTAACTAGAGTCCTAATAGGTTCAAAATTCCACAGTGCAGAGAGAGAGAGAGCATTGTAACATGGATTCTAGAGCCTAAACTCAACTAATAGGATACCCTCTTGTCTACTTAGGTTCTGCTTACCTGAAAGTCCGTTTCAACAAGGGTGGCTGAGACTCTTCTTCCATGAAGCCAACCCTTCTGGTAGGTTGCTTCCCCCTTGGTCAAATATACCAGACCAGTCTTTTTTAATTCACTTCTAAACCAGAGTTTCCTGGCCCCTGCTGTTTACCTCTTCCTAATAATTTCCTTCTGAAGTTGGCTCCTCCCCCATGAGGTCTTCATTAGCATTTGATTCAGTTTGCAGATAGTCTTGTACTGTAAGATACACAATGCTCAACCAGAAAGATAAACATCTCCCACCATCCATCTGGAGATGTCTGTTTCAATGCTCTGCACCTCTGAGTAACCTACCTGCCTTTAACTACAAGGCCTTAAGAACATAATGTCCAATATCTATACATATTTCCTTACATATTATCCACACACATATTTCATAAATATTATGATAACCAGTGTGACACAGGCTTTCAGTAGAGACCTTACATGACACCCTTTGGTGAACTCAAATGTAAATACCAGACACTTGGAATCCCTGTAACCCATATGCCCCATGTGTCTTTTGCCAGTTAGCATCAAGAGATCCTTGATAGCAGTGTCTATATGTAACTAGGACTTCAATTGTTGTGTATATTTAGTAAACACAATGGTTATTCAAATCCCTCCATGCGCATACGGTTTCCTCATACTATTATTGTTGTGTAAAGGGCAAAAGACCCAACACAGTTGCACCTACGGCAATCATTAAATAGCATGCAACATCTCTGACCTTGAAGGATCAGTGGCTCAGTAGGTTGAGACCATTACTTTCTCTCATTTCTGATCCTCAGTAGAATTCCTATGTGGCTTTGGAGGGGGCAGGGAGACACAGTGGCCACATCAGTCAGTTGGCTGGTAGGAGAACAGCCACCAAACACCCACTGAAGAATCATGGGAGAGGGGAGTAGCCCTCAACATGTGCTATTTAGATGATTGGGGAAATGTTTTATTTCAGGTGCAAATTCTTATTGCACATACTCGTCAGGGACCATCTTTATACATTAAATAGCAGGAGGCAAAACTGGAAAGCCTCCATTTATGCTTACCTCCAGTGTGTCTTCATAATTCTACCCAGCTTTCCTATAGGCATATGCCACCATGAAATATTCACTCCCATGTAATATACACTCCCTCATTTGACACCTGAGACTGCACAGAACAATCTGACGTCACCACTATAAGCTGCTTAATTACTTTTTTTTATTAAAGGCTACAAAGATCACTGCAGCTACATATCGATAGGTGTCCTTTTCTAGGCTCCAGCCATTGCCCAGCCTGAAAGTCATACTCTGCAGTATCAGCGTACATGTGTCAGAGCACGGATTGTCAGCAAGGTTGTCAATCATTCCACTATGTCAGAGACAGAGTGCCACGGCTTAGGGCCACTGCAGTGCAGCATGTCATTGCTCCTCCATGGCTGCATATCAAGAACTGTGGACAGTACTAGGCATTAGGGGCAAGATTGACTCCAGGAGTTCTGCTGGCACAAGCAGAAATGCTGCTTATCGCATGGGTGCAGCCAAGTGAGATGCCTACGACAACAGCTATAGTAAGAGGCCCAGAGATGGCATGAGGGGAGCTGGTTGGGAATGAATGAGTCTAGGCTGGCTGAGAGATTCAGAGCCTCTGTCTAACAAATGACACTTCTGAGGTTCCCCTGAAACCCCATGAGCAATGCAAGGTAGCAATACTCCTCTGGGAGTCCATGCTGCAGGGTGATTCACCCCTCCAGTGCAGCTGCCCTATGACCAGCAGCATGTAATTTTCACCTACATGGGTGAATCCAGCCTTGACTATACTGGGGTTTAGCACTGACTTCAGTAATAGGTGGCTCAGATGGGTCTGGGGTGGGACCAACTAGAGAACTGAGGCATCCTAGCTCGCTTGCTGCCAACCCCGTTCTTTGCTGAGCTCAGTGGGTCTTGACAGCAACTGAGAATCTGGCCCTGTCCATTGAGTCCATGCAAAATACCGAGAATTGCAAGGAATAGGAAGTTTCAGAGTAACAGCCGTGTTAGTCTGTATTCGCAAAAAGAAAAGGAGTACTTGTGGCACCTTAGAGACTAACCAATTTATTTGAGCATGAGCTTTCGTGAGCTACAGCTCACTTCATCAGATGCATGCCGTGGAAACTGCAGCAGACTTTATATATACACAGAGAATATGAAAAAATACCTCCTCCCACCTCATTGTCCAGCTGGTAATAGCTTATCTAAAGTGATCATCAGGTGGGCCATTTCCAGCACAAATCCAGGATTTTCTCACCCTCCACCTCCCCACACAAATTCACTCTCCTGCTGGTGATAGCCCATCCAAAGTGACAACTCTTTACACAATGTGCATGATAATAAAGTTGGGCCATTTCCTGCACAAATCCAGGTTCTCTCACCCCCTCACCCCCCTCCCAAAAACCACACACACAAACTCACTATCCTGATGGTAATAGCTCATCCAAAGTGACCATTCTCCCTACAATGTGCATAATTAAGGTGGGCCATTTCCAGCACAAATCCAGGTTTTCTCACATCCCCCCACCCCCATACACACACAAACTCACTCTCCTGCTGGTAATAGCTCATCCAAACTGACCACTCTCCAAGTTTAAATCCAAGTTAAACCAGAACATCTGGGGTGGGGGGGTAGGAAAAAACAAGAGGAAATAGGCCACCTTGCATAATGACTTAGCCACTCCCAGTCTCTATTTAAGCCTAAATTAATAGTATCCAATTTGCAAATGAATTCCAATTCAGCAGTTTCATAGGAAGTGTTACCAGAATAAATATTCAGGGATCTATGACTCTGGGCTATTGAAATAATGAAAGATGAAGGAAGTAGTGTAGAAGCCCCTCAGAGATAGAATAATCCCATACCACATGATAGCCCTCTTAAATTGAGTCCTGTAGGTTGGCCATGTTTCTTCAAATAAGTAGCTCAGATTTTTTTGTTTTTCCATAGCTGTGTATACAATATGGTAATTTTAATTAAAGAGGACAAAAGCAAGCTTTTAAATTTAAAGTGAGTATGAGTCACAATATATTATGTATAGAGGTTGCAAATGATGACTAGAAGTGTGATCACATCTAAGTAGCAGCTCCAAAACAGATTAGTGAAAATGAAACTTGTTAAAATCTACAGCTCTTGGCAGTTAAATCACATTAGAGTTATTTATTTCCTGACATCATTCTTTGGTTGAATAGTTATCAAATGGAAATTATGATCCATTATAAATCACATAAATAGTAATATAATGTACAGTTATCAAACATTAATATGGAACAGGTAATCTTGCTACATTTGTATTGTTTTACAGCCTCTTTTTTCCACCTCAAATAAAAGGATCACATTTGAAGACAGTATCTGTTGTTTTCTTCAGAGTTTTATTCCCAACAGATGTTTTCAAAAGTGCACACAGTCTTGTGTACATTAAGTTCAAAAAAGTCACGGCAATAGAAGAGCTTCCCATAAAAATCCCAAAGCCCCACGTTGCTCTTCTTCAAATACCCTGTTAAAAGTCTCCTCTGTTGTGATGCCTACAAAAAAAATGGATAGTTGGCCGCTGGTGTGCGGAGACCACTGCTTATCCATGATCATAACCACCTTCCTGTTGTCTTATGTTTCCCAGCCACCCCCCATCCATTTGTTGTATTTACCCATTGTCTCTCGTCTCATCTTATCCCTAGACCATAAACTTGTTGGGGCGGGTGCCGTCATTTTGCTATCGGTTTGTACAGGGCCTACCACAATGGATCTGGGACCTGTAGGTGGTACTGTGGTATACATAAATAATAATATATAAGACCTTAAAGAAATCACAGGATAATATATTCAGTTTTCATTTTAGTAGCATATTTTGAGCAATGTAGATGTAACCCTTCTGCCAGGTGGAGCGGGCAGCAACGAGGGCTGAGTTCAATAGCTAGGGTTTTTTTTCCAAAAATACAACACAGCACTGGCTCGATCCCCCATCCAGTAACCTGGGAAAATTACACATCACCCCTGGGTGCCTCTGAGAGGCAATACTTCCCCACTCGCAAGCACAGAATCTGAGTGTAGAAAAGAAACTTTTAATGAAAGGAGAGAAGTCACCTGACATTAATTAGAGAAAATGTCAGAAGCAGGATTCATAAAAATAAAGCTGTGAGCATGGTTCCTCTCTGCTGGCCACCCCTCCAGCCGCCGCTTGTTCGTCACTCACTCCCGCCTGCAGACTGTCAGTTACCCAGTTACTGTCTGATGCCATCTGCCTCTCTGCTGTGATCTCTGCAGGTCAGCCTCTTAGTGATTGTCATCTTTCAGCAGATTGGGCAGCAATTCTGTCCCACCACAAGTGATTTCAGAGGCCCGCCAGACCTTTTCATCAGGCCCCTGCCCTGTGGACCCGACCGACCCCCTGTCCCTTCACCATGAGCCAGCTACGCGAGCTGCAGCAGGTCCGGTTCCAGACCGCGCCAAGGAAACATCTATACACGCTCATGCTCCACACCCTTCATGTCCTCACCCTCGCATCCCGCCCTGAAACAAAGTGGCGGGACCTCCTGCCACCTCTAGAGGGTGAGAAGCCCCAGTGGGCCAGCCTATATTCCACCTTAGTCCCGAGGCCCACCGGGGATATCAGTTGGCGGCTCCTTCACGGGGCCGTGAGCAAGGACGTGTACTTGGCGCGGTTCACCCCAGTCCCAGACACCTGCCCCTTTTGGGGCGTGAGGGAAACCCTGGTTCACGTCTACCTGGAGTACGCCAGGCTGCAGCCCCTATTCCGGCTCCTCACGAATATTTTGTTAAGATTTTGGTTGCACTTTTCCCCTCACCTTCTTATCTATGCACTCCCTGTCCGTGGCCCCGCTAAGTCACGGGACCTCCTGGTCAACCTCCTCCTGGCCCTGGTTAAAGTGGCCATCTATAAAACCAGAGTGAGGAGGTTGGCCGATGGAGTCTCCTGCGACTGTGGGGCCTATTTCTGATCCTCTGTCTGTTCACGCCTCCGGGCAGAGTTCCTGTGAGCGGCGTCCACTGACTCCCTTGACTCCCTTTGAGGAGCAGTGAGCGCTGTCTGGGGTCCTCTGCTCGGTGTCCCCGTCCGGTTCCCTTCGTTTGACCCTTTGACCACACCCTGTTGTTCATTAGTTGTCCCCTGTAATTATTTGGTTTTCTAGGTCCTGTGGACCCCCCCTTAGGCTGGGGGGGATTCTTTAGCAGTGGGCGGGCTTTGCCCGCCCACTTCCTGGATCCTAATAAGACAAGTGATTTCAGCTCTCATTTAAGCACTTAAAATAACAAAGGTTCCTAATAAAGCCTATTTAGCTCTATATTTGAACAGTGGGGAGGAACAGGTTAAACCAGACTACCACTCTTACTTTCAAAGGGGTCTGGCATTCGAGCCACTGACAAAGTCCTTTCAGCTGAGGGTGACCCCCTCATTTGGGACAGGTTAAGCACAGTTCTACTCCCCTTTATGCAGGCAATAAAGACAACAACATTTATAACAGCATTTCACTACCCTTGCATTCAGGACTAAAGTGATTTGTAACCCAACGCCAGCCAAAGTTGATCACTTTGAGCAACGCCACTCTATCTTCTGGATATGTTGGCAGAGTGGGTGTGGTCATGTAAATACAGTTTTCCCCTGAAATCTTTCCCCCTCCCAACTCATTCAGACCCTATTTACATAGAGTTAAAAGTTAATAAGGCATGTTGTGTGGGTTCAATTAGGATAAGCATCAAAAGGTTCTGATGCTGCTAATCCAAACTAACTGCATCATAATAGTGTGAAATATTTGGCTGGAAGTCTCCTATTTAAGTCAGCTTCAAAACTCACACTGCTTTCTGAAATGCAGTTTTGGGCCACAAGTTTGTAAAGTGTTTTGGGATGAAAGACGTTCTCTTAACCCCATTTTGATCTCAACCTGATTTTACACTTGTGTAACTCCATTGGCTTCTCCATGTAAATGAGAGCAGAATAAACCTCTATCATATTAATTATTATTAAAAATATAATTTACAATGCATGTGATTTGATGTTAAGCTATGTAACTTGCGTCTAGCCTTCCACAGGAGTTATAAACTTTAGGCATACAAGTTTTCTGAAAGGGAAGTTTGGATTTTCTGTTGGATCCTGCAGATTGTCTTGCCTGTTTAGGATATTTGGCAATCATACCATATTTTTCTTGGCTCCTAACAACCTAACCTTTTGAACTTCATATGTTTGCAACGTTTATAGTCAATAATAGTATTTGAAGCCATGGATGCAAAGATCAGAGTAATTAAATCTTATTCGTCAGTGCACTCTGATTGCTTCAAGGTCAGGAAGGAATTCCACCATCGAGGAATAGCACGGCTCAATAGCCCACTTTTTCACCTTCCTCTGAAGCACCAGATATCAGCCATTGCCAGCAACAGGAGACCAGACTTGATAGACCAATGATCTGATCTGATCTGGCAAATCTATATTCCTAGGAAATAATAGTTTTCATGTTTTGGGGGAATGTTGCACAAGTCAATGATCCTGCTAAAAATGAAGTCTGCAACACTGTTTTTAGGTCAAGGAAGTCAGTGGAGTTATATAAGTTCAAAACCCGTCTAACAGAATTGAGAATCAGACCCAGTGACTTCAAAGGGGAAGGGTCAGGCCCATGTATATTAATAAGAACATTTTAGAAAATGACTAATGATTGCCAAGATTCAGTGCTTCCTTCCAAGTGTTCCATCTAAGAATACTGTTACCCTCTGTGCACCCGAGTGACTAGTCAAAGTTTGGGGCCCTGCAGGTTGTACCATTTGGGAGGAGAACTTGATGATAGAGTCTGTATTGGGAATGTTCAAAGTCCTGTTTCTCTGAACACAGGAGAAATCTCAAATCAGAAGACAGCTTCCTTGCTCACAGCACCAAACACTTTCAGCCAAGGGTCTGACCCAAAACCCCTCTCTCGTCTTTTCCCAGGGCAAAATACCACGTCTCCAGGCTGTGTGTGCTTGGCTTTCTGCTTCTCTCTGTGCAATGGCCAAGCTTGAGCCACAACAACATGGTTTAACCCATCCCCTAACAATATCTACGCTATGCACTTTTACTGGAGATGAGAAGATTAACAGGTGTCATTTATAATACAGAGAGCTATAAGGCCTTCTCAATGCTAAGACTGCAGCCACCAGGGTACTTTGTGTGACATCGTGTGAACATCATTTAATGGGTTAATGTGCATATCTGATAATTTTCATACAACCATGAACTTTAGCTTTAAAAAATTGGGTGGATTTATTGCTGGTGAAAGGCATTGGCTTGACAGCCCAGGTGAATGAAGTCATTTACTGATCTGTAGGGCAGCAGCAGGACAAACTTCCTACACACGCCCCACCTTACCAGCCTGCCTCACCGCTGACCTGAAGGAGAAGGGACATCCTCTTTGGTTATCAGAAGCAGCCCAGTCTCCATAAACCATGCAAATTTTAGCCTCTTTGCTGAGTGTGACAGGTAGTACAAAGCAGGCTGGTGAGTTTGTGACATGGGAGCTGGAACTGAGATCCATCAAACACACCTGAGATAGGGGCCATCAAACATCCATTAGAAGGAAACAACATTTAATCCCTAATAAGTTAGACTGGACTCTTACTGGTAACCTACTTGAGAAAGGGACTATAGCAATGCTCGGAGGCATCTAGGTATCCAATAAGTGCTAAGTAAGAAGGGGTCTTATGTTTGTTTATATTACATACAGGAAAGTGATGTTAGAAAATGTTAAAGCTGCAAAGTGAAGCACTGAAAAGTTGGAAAACACCTGAATTAATGTCCAGCCTCAATTCTGTCCTCTTATGCAGAGGGAACATGATACAGTCCTTAACCCCATGCTCACATACTACTTTTTCCCACATGGATTATCAGCAAGGTTTAATCCAGGACCATCACATACAGAGAACAGATCTCTTCTACTTGAACGAAGAGAGTAACTTGCAGGAGAAACAGACTGTCCTACTCTGTGTGGGTAGAGTGTCATCCCTTACGGGGTGACATGACACACATTTTGCTAATGAGTTAAAAAAACTAGTAGTCACTGAAAGCCCATGCTGTCACTCAGGTGTAATTTGTATCTTAAAAACTGGATGGCAACAGACTGTGAATCCCAATGATGACTGAACTAGGTGATATTCTAAACCAAAAGAACTCCCAACCATGCTTACAGCTGTTTCCATCACTTCCCGCCGACTCAGTAGACATTCTAAGCTTCTGAGCAACACATGGACAGAGTGACAATTCTGGAAGATTTATGTTGGTCCGTGCAGGTGGCCAATGAGGGGCATGTGCTACTGTGAGGAGCTGTTTGTGCTTGGGGTTATTGTGTCTTCTGGCTCTGGTTGTATCGTTGTATGGGTGGTTTTGAAGAACTGTGGCATTTGGGCCAAGTAATCAGCTGTGCAGTTTCCCTCATAGGAACAATTAAATTGTTGCATCCACATTGGCGGTAGAGTAAGGGTGGTGTTTGCTTGTTATGTCTGATATCCCAAAGGTCTAGGACTCTTGGCCTGCCATAGATACATGCCTTGCTGTTGCACGGGTGTAATTTATAAAACCAAAATGGCTCAGAACTTAAAAATGGGGTGGTCACAGACCACATATGCCAGTGTTGAATGAACCTGGTGATATATTGAACAAAAAGCACTCTCAACCCTGCTTGTAGCTGTTTCCATTTGTTCACATTGACTCAACAGACATTCTAGGCTTCAGACTGACACACAGAGTAACAATCCTGGAACATTATTATACAGATAATAATCGTAGTCAGCAATAGAGGCTGTGAACTGCATAGAAATATTAACAGCAGTCATTAAAACAAGTGAGACCTGAACCCATGGTCTTATGACTCCTAGGCCAAAGGGAATTTGGAAACAGCCTGTCATATATGTGTGTGTGTGTGTGTGAGAGAGAGAGAGAGAGAGAGAGAGAGAGAGAGAGAGATTTTTACCTGTGATGCAGGCAGTCATGAAAGGACTGTCAAATGCATGAATGCCATATGAAATACATGACTCTTGCAAGATAGTTCTGCAGTGCCTACTGTCCTGGATCAAGCCAACCTCTAACTATTAGAGACCAGGATGAGGCCTCTGTGTGGGGCAGATTGTCCCACATCCACCTACTGTAGGTTCTCGTGCTTCCCTCTGAAACATCTGGTACTGACTGTCAGAGACAGGATACTGGACAAAATGAACCTTGGGTCTGAAACAATGTGGCTATTCCTATGTTCTTAATTGCACTCTAGTAAGACTCATTATATACATCAGCAGGAAGCATCTCTAATCCTATGACAACAAAACCTCTCTGAGATACACCGATGAATAGTGACAGGTTTCAGAGTAACAGCCGTGTTAGTCTGTATTCGCAAAAAGAAAAGGAGTACTTGTGGCACCTTAGAGACTAAACAATTTATTTGAGCATAAGCTTTCGTGAGCTACAGCTCACTTCATCGGATGCATACTGTGGAAAGTGTAGAAGATCTTTTTATACACACAAAGCATGAAAAAATACCTGCCCCACCCCACTCTCCTGCTGGTAATAGCTTATCTAAAGTGATCACCCTCCTCACAATGTGTCTGATAATCAAGTTGGGCCATCTACCTTCGAGACACCACTGACTTCCTGAGGAAACTACAATCCATCGGTGATCTTCCTGATAACACCATCCTGGCCACTATGGATGTAGAAGCCCTATACACCAACATTCCACACAAAGATGGACTACAAGCCATCAAGAACACTATCCCCGATAATGTCACGGCTAACCTGGTGGCTGAACTTTGAGACTTACCCATAACTATTTTACCTTTGGGGACAATGTATATCTTCAAATCAGCGGCACTGCTATGGGTACCCACATGGCCCCACAGTATGCCAACATTTTTATGGCTGACTTAGAACAACGCTTCCTCAGCTCTCGTCCCCTAACGCCTCTACTCTACTTGCGCCATATTGATGACATCTTCATCATCTGGACCCATGGAAAAGAAGCCCTTGAGGAATTCCACCATGATTTCAACAATTTCCATCCCACCATCAACCTCAGCCTGGTCCAGTCCACACAAGAGATCCAATTCCTGGACACTACAGTCCTAATAAATGATGGTCACATAAACACCACCCTATACCGGAAACCTACTGACCACTATTCCTACCTACATGCCTCCAGCTTTCACCCTGACCACACCACACGATCCATTGTCTACAGCCAAGCTCTGCGATACAGCCGCATTTGCTCCAACCCCTCAGACAGAGACAAACACCTACAAGAGCTCTATCAAGCATTCTTACAACTACAATACCCACCTGTAGAAGTGAAGAAACAGATTGATAGAGCCAGAAGAGTTCCCAGAAGTCACCTACTACAGGACAGGCCTAACAAAGAAAATAACAGAACGCCACTAGCCGTCACCTTTAGCCCCCAGCTAAAACCCCTCCAACGCATTATTAAGGATCTACAACCTATCCTGAAGGATGACCCAACACTCTCACAAATCTTGGGAGATAGGCCAGTCCTTGCCTACAGACAGCCCCCCAACCTGAAGCAAATACTCACCAGCAACCACATACCACACAACAGAACCACTAACCCAGAAACCTATCCTTGTGACAAAGCCCATTGCCAACTGTGTCCACATATCTATTCAGGGGACACCATCACAGGGCCTAATAACATCAGCCACACTATCAGAGGCTCATTCACCTGCACATCCACCAATGTGATATGTGCCATCATGTGCCAGCAATGCCCCTCTGCCATGTACATTGGTCAAACTGGACAGTCTATACGTAAAAGAATAAATGGACACAAATCAGATGTCAAGAATTATAACATTCACAAAACCAGTCGGAGAACACTTCAATCTCTCTGGTCACGCGATTACAGACATGAAAGTTGCGATATTACAACAAAAAACCTTCAAATCCAGACTCCAGAGAGAGATTGTTGAATTGGAATTCATTTGCAAATTGGATACAATTGACTTAGCCACTCCCAGTCTCTATTCAAGCCTAAGTCATTATGCAAGGTAACCTATTTCCCCTTGTTTTTTCCTACCCCCACCCCCCAGATGTTCTTGTTAAACCCTAGATTTGTGCTGGAAATGGCCCACCTTGATTATCATACACATTGTAAGGAGAGTGGTCACTTTAGATAAGCTATTACCAACAGGAGAGTGGGTTTGTGTGTGGGGAGGGGTGGGGGGAGAGAAAACCTGGATTTGTGCTGGAAATGGCCCAACTTGATTATCATACACATTGTAAGGAGAGTGATCGCTTTAGATAAGCTATTACCAGCAGGAGAGTGGGGTGGGGCAGGTATTTTTTCATGCTTTGTGTGTATAAAAAGATCTTCTACACTTTCCACAGTATGCGTCCGATGAAGTGAGCTGTAGCTCACGAAAGCTTATGCTCAAATAAATTGGTTAGTCTCTAAGGTGCCACAAGTATTCCTTTTCTTTTTGCGAATACAGACTAACACGGCTGTTACTCTGAAACCTAGATATTTTTAGTTTCTTTTGAATCCCCTAACAGATTTTAGTCTCTTTTTTTAGT
Organism: Lepidochelys olivacea; assembly: GCF_965140295.1. Lineage (NCBI taxonomy): Eukaryota > Metazoa > Chordata > Testudines > Cheloniidae > Lepidochelys > Lepidochelys olivacea. Next base: position 17,768,482 of record NC_140412.1, read on the forward strand.
ATTGATTTCAAACGCAGATTCTCCCAACAGGACATCACTCCTTCCACTCACTCCTTCAGGATCTCAGACCAAATTTAAACGGCAGTCCTTGTGAAGAGGCTGACTGCCTAGTGTTGTAGATTACAAAATCTTCATTTGTGGCGCACTGAGTGATGAAGTTAAAAGATCAACATCTTTTTTTCGTTCTTTTTTTTTGGGATTTCATTTGTAATTAACTTGGAAGTCAGAGGTCTTTTGAGTACAAAGCTTTCTTCTGCAAAGGATTTCTATGAAATATCAAGTCCAGGCCAGCAGTTCTCAAAGGGTGAAATTCACTCATCAGTTCAACAGCCACAAAAGGCCATCAACATAGTGAAATCAAGTCTTTCTGTCATGTGAGGGCTGTGCAGGGCTGTGTGTGTGACAGTTCTACATAGCCCAATTTAGAAGAAGGATTTAAGCTCAGGGTGGGGGCAGGGATGGTGTGTAGCAACTAGAGCTGTGCAGAGGACAGAAATTCCATATTGCAAAGCATTTTGAGATTTCAAAATTTGGCTTTTTTTCCTAATTGGAACAAATCCTGAAAATTTTGAAATTCTGTCCTATGGAAAATTAAATACATAAATGAATAAATCCTTTCAGATCTGTTAATACATTTTGCTTCGACAATATCGTTTAGTTTCATTTTGATTTTGACTTTTTAAAAAAATGTATATTATAATATAGAATATAATACAACATTTTAAAACACGAGCTGTCATTTTAAAATGTAAAATCAAAATGTTTAGTTCCACAAATGTTCAAAACAGGACACTGGCATTGTCACAACTTTTGGGGGGAGGGGTGGGGAGGGACTCTCCTAAATGAAACTTAAATTAATCAACATAATTTCCATAATTCCCATTGGAAAATGTTTCCATCAGAGTTTTTCCAACCAGCTCTAGTGGACACCAGGATCACAATTATACAGCTTCAGGGGCCAGAGATCCATGAATAGAAGGCATGCAAGGTTCACAGCTGTTATTCCAGACCAGCTGCTGGAACAGCAGCCAAGGAGAAGCTGGAGAACAGCACCTCCCTGCCCCACCCACAGGTTAAAGGGTGAAATTCCCCTTCATAGTTCCCCACCCAAAGCCCATATACTCAGTCTTTGTTCTGGTCTTTGTGTGTGTGTGGAGAGAGTGAGAGAGACAATTTCATCAAGAGATTAAGGAAAGGGCTACTGCATTGGATACATAAACTACAATAGAAAATAAAACGGAAACTTAAAAATTATGTAAAGCAGCTAAAATGGAGGATGGTTCCGCCCTAAAATTTTTTTACCCAACGTATGGTGTACATGCTGCGTGCAATAATTTGGTTCTATCACTTGCACATTTTAAAACATCCATTGATACACACCTTCTTGTCAACTGTTTGAAATGAGCCACCCTGAATACCACTACAAAAGTGTTTATAACAGCACGCTTTAACTGAATTGTCTCGACCCCCCCACTTGGTAAGGCAACTCCCATCTTTTCATGTACTGTTATATATATCTTCCTACTGTATTTTCCACTCCATGCATCTGATGAAGTGGGTTATAGCTCATGAAAGCTTAGGCCCAAATAAATTGGTTAGTCTCTAAGGTGCCACAAGGACTCCTCGTTTTTTTGATATTTTTATTGCACTAAGAAGAGAGATAGCTCAGTGGGTTGAGCATTGGCCTGCTAAACCCAGGGTTGTGAGTTCAATCCTTGAGGGGGCCATTTAGGGATCTGGGGCTGTCATAAATATAAAGGGAAGGGTAAACACCTTTAAATCCTTCCTGGCCAGAGGAAAAACCCTTTCACCTGTAAAGGGTTAAGAAGCTAGGATAACCTCACTGGCACCTGACCAAAATGACCAATGAGGAGACAAGATACTTTCAAAGCTGGAGGGTAGGGGAGAAACAAAGGCTCTCTCTGTCTGTGTGTTGCTTTGCCGGGACCAGAGGTCAGAGGAGGTCAGAACTCCTGTAAAGGGTTAATAAGCAATCTAGTTAGATATGCTTTAGATGCTGTTTTGTTTAAATGGCTGATCAAATAAGTTGTGCTGAATGGAATGTATATTCCTGTTTTTGTGTCTTTTTGTAACTAAAGGTTTTGCCTAGAGGGATTCTCTATGTTTTGAATCTGATTACCCTGTAAGGTATTTACCATCCTGATTTTACAGAGGTGATTCTTTTACTTTTTCTTCAATTAAAATTCTTCTTTTAAGAACCTGATTGCTTTTTCATTGTTCTTAAGGTCCAGGAGTTTGGGTCTGTGTTCACCTATGCAAATTGGTGAGGATTTTTATCAAGCCTTCCCCAGGAAAGGGGGTATAGGGTTTGGGAGGATTTGGGGCAGGGGGGAAGACATTTCCAAGCGGGCTCTTTCCCTGTTATATATTTGTTAGATTCTTGGTGGTGGCAGCAATAAAGTCCAAGGGCAAAAGGTAAAATAGTTTGTACGTTGGGGAAGTTTTAACCTAAGCTGGCAAAAATAAGGTTAGGGGGGTTTTCATGCAGGTCCCCACATCTGTACTCTAGAGTTCAGAGTGGGGAAGGAACCTTGACAGGGGCAAAAATTTGGGATTGGTCCTGCTTCAAGCAGGGGTTGGACTAGATGATCTCCTGAGGTCCCTTCCAACTCTGATATTCTATGAATCCATTAACTCCAGTGGATGCTGATTGTTTCCATCATCTGTTAAACTATGTGTCCTTTATCTCTGATCTCACAATCCACACACTCTTTCTTTTCTTTCACCACGGTTCTCATCAATCAGTTGGAGTGGTTTTACCAACTGGTTTACAGTTTTTAATCTATTTCCCCATGTTTTCATACAGAAAATATACTGTAAAGCTGACAGACCCCGGTCATCAGTGGGCGGGATTGAACCTGGGACCTGTGGAGCTTAGTGCATGAGCCAAAAGCCAACTGGCTGTAGAGCAAATCAATCAATATATCTATATATCTATATAGATATATATCTTGATGGGACAGAACACCACACCCAGGAGGTGTGTGGGTTACAATACCACACTATGCAACTGAGAAAAAGGATCCACAGATTGTAATAAGGGAATATCAAGCAACATCAGAAGTTCCAGTTTATTTCCTTTATTGTATTGGAGGAAAAGAAAGAAGAGTGTTGTTGACAAGGTGGGTAAGGAGGACACAAAAAGTTAGTCTGCTCTGATTCTATTCCAGTTACTGTAACTGCTTTCAAATTCTATGTATGTGAATGGGAAGATTTTATGTTATTTATTCCTTTTCTCTTTTTTAATATTGATTTCAAATCTCTATTAAGGTTTAAGTAAGGCAATTTACAGCAGCACATATTTGACACTATCTAAAGGTCACCCTTCCTGAAGAATCCCGAAGTGCTTTTACAAACCATGTAGCCTGTCTTGCAATCCTTACATAAGCAGTTCCATACAAGTCAGTGAGATTACTCACATGACTAAGGACGTTTTTTAGGAGTAAATGTTGTAACATCAGGCCCTATATAAATGTAGCTACTTCTGGGGTGTGATAGAAACCCATTAAACCATAGCATGCATCACAACAGCAGAGAATGGGAATTTTGGCCAACTTCATTGGGTGAAACCTCTACTATGACCAAAATCATGGGATCTATAATGCTGATAAGGGTATGCGTTTTATTGCTTTCTTTAAACAAACAGGCCACAAGAACAAAAAAAGCAGGGTTACTAATAAAGGGCCAGATCCAAAACCCAATGAAGTCAATGGAAAGACTCCAGATGAATAAATTCAGCTTTGGGTCAGGCTCAGAACAATGATGTTCCACAGAGGTGCTTGCAATTCTTATCAGCTTCAATAAAAAGTGCAGGTGCTCAGCACTTGTGAAGTAGAGACCCATAAATATTTGCAGGTACAATACACTATTAATAATGCCATTAACTATGCTATCTCATACAACTAGAATTGGAAAATACACTGAGACAATCTAAATGAGAGAGGTTTTACCCCTGACAAATGAATGATCAAGGTTTTGTTCTAAAATATGCTCTCCTTATTCATGTAAATAATGCTGCTGACTTTAGTGCATGAGTTGGCTCTTTACCACTGGCCGCAGCTGGAATACCAATTGTTACGCTTATCACTGAAAACAGACGTGAGGCCTTTGTAGCAGCCTTAGCACAACTAACAGACTGGGAGGGGAGGGGGAAGTAAGTGACTATGGGGAGTAAACATGACCCTATGCCGTCCAGACTTGAGCTTTTTGCCCAAGCATGTGGTTTTGCAAGATGGAAAGTCTGGCAATAGTTAAGTGTTGCTATGTGAAATACAGCTGGTTAACTGATGGAAAACTACAGGCTGGAAAACTCCACACTTAACTTAGCTTCTGCTCGGCAGTTATTTTTATGAACAAGCTATGTAATACGAACAAACTGGATATAAAAAGAGAAAGAAATCTGAGCACGGTGGACACTTTAACATTTGGACACCTCTCAAGTTCCCCTGCAGAGAGAAGGCTGGCCACCAGACGTGTACAATCATCCACTCGAGACCGCTTCAAGACCATAGATGACTCTTGCCTCTCCGCAACAGGGTAATATAGCACCCCAAATTACCAGATTCATATTTCCCCAGGGTCTTGAGCATAGGTGACAAGTGGGGGAGCATGCAGGATCAAGTGTCCTCCTCCCAGATTTCTGTTTGGCTTGCTGGGGGAAAAGGGAGAGGGGCTCTGTCCTTCTCCTGCTGTGCCTGCTCCCTGGTTTGCTCAGCCTCTGTCCCTGGTAGCTGGGCCCAAGCCGGGAGCGGAAGGGGCAGGACCAGCCACTTCTCACACTGGCCACTCAGGGGCTCTGCTCTGTGCAGGGCGGCAGCTGCCACAGAGAACCTGGCTGGGACACTGGTGGTGGGCCGCTTCCCACCTGTGCCCGGCTGCTGCAGACAAGGGCTGAGTGAGCTAGAGTCTCCTCTCCCTCAGCAGGTTTTGGCCCCTGTCCCCGGCAGCCGGGCCCAGGTCAGGTGTGGCCCACCCCTGCTGCTGCCTCCCCAGCCAGGGTCTCTCAGGCAGCTGCTCTGCTGCACAGAGTCAGTGACCCAGAGTGGCCAGCTTCAGCTGTGTGAGAAGCAGCTCCATCCTGCTCCCCACCCAGGCCTGGCTGCCAGGGAGAGAGGCTGAATGTCCAGGGGGAGGCACAGTGAAAGAAGGGCAGAGCCTCCCCGCAGTAACATGGGGCAGGGAAAGCATGGCGGTCCCAGGCTGGGCACAGGGCCGGGGGGGTCACTAGGCAGAGAACACATGTGGGGAGGTCACATGTCCTCCCTTTTAGATTATGCTGGAGAGTAAATACAGTCGAAACTTTCAGTGAAAGCACTTTTGTTTGCCTGTTTGTATCAACTGTCTATCAGCCAGACAACCGTGTCCCCGTTTATTTATTTCCTGTCACTGCCTCTCTAAGAGTAAAGTTACCAGGAGCTTTGGGTTCAGCAAAAGCCCAGATAGCAACAGGATCTGACCCAATGCAACCAACATTATAATATATTAATATATTAAGATTACAGTTAGACAATTAATACATTAATATAATAACATTAGAGCATTTACAGCTTCTTATGTTACCTTCATATTATGCTGTTTTTGAACTGGCAAATTGACTGTTTGGTTAAATCATATTATAATGTTTGTCCCTGTTTCCTTTGTTAAAATGTGATTTTTATAGTGAGTTGAGTAAACTAGACATGAGATCCCTTTTCTACTATGATTTGGGGTATCATTATTATTAATCAGAATAATTATGAGCCCATAGTTATGATACCGCTTCTTATATTGAGTAGCACTTTCATCCTCAGGGAGTCTCAATGTTTTAATGGGTTGATTCTTGAAGTGAAGTACTGCCCAATATGAGTACAGATATTATTTCTATTATTATTTATTATTATGTATTAATCCTTGATGTCCCATTTGTTACACTCTCCCAGTCCAGATCAGTGTCTTTTTCTACCCTGCCCCCTAAGAGTGTAATGATCTCCCACTCCAGTTCACCAAGCCCACTCCTCATCCAAGCTCTTTGTGAGGATTTTCTTTGCTCTAAGTCTGTATAGTGCCTAGCAGAATGGGGCTCAGACTTGGTTGGGACCCAGCCTTGTGGATTCAGTGTTTACTTGTCCACACTGCTTTGTTAACCTGGGTTTACAGTTGCTGGACCAGGCTCTTCTAGCCATGCTAACATGTCTATACTGCACTATGCAGACCTTATGACTTGTGTTTATGGCTTGATCTGCATCGACACTGCAAAATGGCAGGGATTGGACCTAAGTCCTTGATGGATCCTAGGACCCAGGTCCACGGGGCTGCTGACCTGAATCAGCAAGATGTGTGTGCATGACCGATAAGGGGTATTTGGGCTCAACCCTGAGTCTGAGCCGAGTGTGTGGATGCTCTGGATGGCTGTTGTAATACAAATAATAGTCATTGAAATCCTTCCTAAAATCTATTTATTCTATATGATGTCCACCAGAAGTGAGTTTAATAAGGAGGAGGGGACGCAGAAGTCATTAAGTCCTACCCACCTCTGGCTCTCCCAGTGCCTGCCGATTTCTGTGTGCCTCTTCTCTACACTGCAGGCTGTTTAGGGCGGGGGCTGGCTCTCTTGATCCCCCCCCCGCACCCCCCTCCATTGTCAGCACTTAACAAATACTTCGGTTCAGTTCCAAAGTCAGTGCCAAAGAAAGTCAGTGGCCGGCTTTCACGGCGCCTCTGAGCCGAGCCGAGCCGAGCCGAGCCGACCCCGGGCAGGTCCTGACTCGCCGCCCCTGCACGGGGGATGATTCTGCTGTCACTGGACAGAAGGGGAGGGCAAGAGACTAGAGCCTGACGTCACTGGGCATCAGCTGACCGTGCCAGGGCTCTGCCCGCCTCTTCCAGGAGCAGCCGCGGCAGCCCCGGACACCGCGGCCGGTCTTTACCCCGCTAATCCCGTCTATCCCGGGCGCTAACGCTGCGTGCGCCGCTGCTGCTAATGCCGGCCCGCGGGAACCACTCCGCGCCCTGCTCGCCCGGCCGCCGGCCACGCGCGCCCCGGGGAGCCGCGCTCGCGGCAGGGCTCGGGCTCACATCTGCCTGCAAGGAGCGGGTCTGGATTAAGCCCGGCGGCCCCGAGAGCTCATGAGTTCCCGCCTCGTCCTCGCGGCCGCCAACACTTTTGAGAGCGAGGAAACTCCCGCCCTGCTCTCGCCCGGATCCCACAGCTGGACCGCGGCTGCCCCGGTCACCCCCGAGGGCGGCTGGAAGTGAGGGCGCCCGGTCTCGCCTCTTTCCCCGGCCCGGGGGCAGGTGGCGGAGCCCCTGGATGCTCGGAGGCGCGCCTGGAAGCCCCGGGGACACAACCCGCGCTCCGAGGTGCTCTGAGAGTTGGTTTTGCTTTGTGCAAAGCCCGGCCGTGGCTCCCCGTCCGAGGCTCCCTCCTGCGGGGGCGGGCCCCTAGCCCAGAGCGGCCATCCCCGCCGGACATGTGCAGCTGCAAGTCACCGCTCGCAGGAGAGAGAGAACAAAGTCCCGCTGGGCTGGAGTTGCGTTTGGCAGCCGCTTTCTCCGCCCCTGCCAGCCCGCACGGGAAGATGCTGCTGCCCAGCCCGCAGCCAGGGATGCGGCACCGCTCGTTGCCCTGCCCGTCCCGTGCCCCGGGGCTGCCCGGCCCCCACTTCTAGGTTTCATGAGTGACCTCGGCAAAGACCTTGCTGGGTTGTTTGCTTCTCCGCTCGCTCTTGCACGGATGGCTTCTGCGGCCCGGCGCCTGCGGGGTGACAGCAGGTCAATGAGCCGCCCGCTCCCCGAATCCCGGGGCGAGTAACAGCCGCACCCCGGCGGGCTGAGCTGCCCGGTGGGACCGCCGGGGCTGCAGACTCTGGGGGTGCATGTTGCACCGCTCCGTGCTCCCGCAGCTGGTCCCTGGATGGGACCAAGGCTGCTGCGTCCCTGGGACGTTGCCTCGCTGAGCCTGGGGGCGGGAGGGGGAGGGGGGCGCTTTGCCGGTCCATGGGCCTCTCCTCCTCCTCCTCCTCCTCTCTGCGCTGCGCGGTGCCAAGCCAGACATCACCGCGGCGTGGCTGCACCTGCTAAAAACCAACCGGCGGCAGAGCCAACCAGCCCGCTTCCCTCCCCCGCCCAGCCCCTGTGCAACAAACCAGCCCGCACTCGCGGCATGCGGCAGGGGACCCACCCGGCTCTGCCAGGGGCGGCCGGCGCGCCAGGCATGGGGCCACCCGGCCCCGCCACCCTCCGCTGACCGCCCGCCTCTCGATGTGACACTCGCCCACCCCGACACCCCCTCCTGCTCCCCCCCCCCGCCACCCCTCTGCCCCCCGGCCGCCATGGAGCTCTCCGAGGTGCGCTGCCTGAGCGACAGCGCGGAGCTGTACACCATCAACCGGACCCCCCCGGGCAGCGGCCGCGCCAGACCCCAGCGCCTGCTGTGGCAGACCGCGGTGCGCCACATCACCGAGCAGCGCTTCATCCAGGAGCAGAGCAGCAGCAGCGGGGGGAGCAGCGGCGGCGGCAAAGCCCTGGGCTCGCAGGACTCCTGCTGCCCCAACCACCACCCCCACCCGCCGCGCCGCCCCTCCGAGCGCCACAACAACGGGGGCACCAAAGTCTTCCCGGAGCGCACGAGCAGCAGCGGGGACCTGGGCTTCCTGCACCTCGACTGCGCCCCCAGCAACTCCGACTTCTTCCTCAGCTGGGGCTACACCTACCGCGGGGTCATCTTCCCCACGCTGCGCAACTCCTTCAAGTCCCGGGACCTGGAGCGTCTCTACCAGCGCTACTTCCTGGGCCAGCGGCGCAAGTCCCAGGTGGTCATGAACATCCTGGACGTGCTGACCAAGCTGACCTTGCTGCTGCTCCACCTGACCCTGGCCTCGGCCCCCATGGACCCCATCAAGGGCATCCTGCTGGGCTTCTTCACCGGCATCGAGGTGGTGATCTGTGCCTTAGTGGTGGTCAGGAAGGACACGACCTCCTACACCTACCTGCAGTACAGCGGGGTGGTGACTTGGGTGGCCATGGCCACGCAGATCCTGGCCGCCGGCCTGGGCTGTGGCCTTCTGGGCGACGGGATCGGCTACGTGCTCTTCACCCTCTTTGCCACCTACAGCATGCTTCCGTTGCCCCTCACCTGGGCCATCCTGGCCGGACTGGTGACTTCCCTCCTGCAGCTCGTCATGCAGCTGGTCATCCCTAGGCTGGCAGTGACTTCCCTCAACCAGGTACCCTCTTCATAAAGTGACAGCCAGCCTGCACTTCTGCCCCAGGATGTGCGGGGGGGAGGGGGATAATAGCCCTTGATTTCTTTAGTCATTGAAATGTGTGTCACTGGGAGGAGAAGGACAAAGATAAGAGACATTGGTTACAGTAAGAAAGCCCCCTGGGAAAGGGAGCGTGGCCTGGGTGAAGCACCTGAATTGGGGCAAGGGGGATGTAGAGGTGGGTTTGCTGAATTCTGCCCCTCCCCCCACATATCTCACTGCTGCCCCTTGAAACACTTTTTGGGGAGAGTGGAGGGGCTTTGGGGTACCCTGTCACTTCTCCGCTCCTCAGTTCAAGCACTGATCCAGTAGTTAAAGCACAGGAACTGGGAGGCAGCAATGTTGATGCCTCTTCCCAGCTGTGCTCTGATCTCTGGCAAATCACTTCACTTGTTTGTGCCTTTTGGTTTCCTCACTCTCAGAATTATACCCTACCTCCCAGGGGTGTTGGATGTGTGGAGCATTTTGAGATGCTGGCATGGAAAGTGTTGTAGAAAAGTGTGAAATGTTATTGATGACTTTTTTTTCCCAAAAGAACATAAGAATAGCCATATTGGCTCAGACCAATGGTCCATCTAGTCCAGTATCCTGTCCTCTGAGAGTGGGCAGGGTCAGGTGTTTCAGAGGGAATGAGGGCAGTTATTGCGTGATCCATTCCATGTTGTCCAGTCCCAGCTTTTGGCAGTCAGAGGCTAGGGATGCACAGAGACTCTTGGCTAATAGCTGTTGATGGACATATCCTCCATGAACTTATCTAATTCTTTTTTGTATCCTGTTATAGTTTTGGCCTTCACAACATCCCCTGGCAAGGAGTTCCACAGGTTGACTGTGTGTTGTGTGAAGAAGGGCTTCCTTTTCTTTGTTTTAAACCTGTTGCCTATTAATTTAATTGGGTGACCCCTGGTTCTTGTGCTATGTGAAGGAGTAAATAACACTTCTTTATTTACTTTCTCTCCACCATTCATGATTTTATAGAGCTCTATCGTAGCCTCCCTTAGCAGCTGCTTTTCCAAGCTGTAAAGTTAATCTCTCCTCATGTGCAAGGTCTGAGAGTCAGAGCTGAAGCCCACTGAAATAATGGAAAGAGCCCCATTGAATTCAAAGGGCTTTGGATCTAGTTCTTAGGCAGCCATCTAAACAGTCACCCAAAATTGGTTTGCTGGTAGAGGTGGGTCTTCCTGGGTCAAACAGAAGTGTACAGGGCACTTTGAAGGAATCACTTAGGTCAGGGAGTTTATTGCCTGGTGGAGGTTGTGTGTGCAGTTTATTGGCTAACATACCCCTTGTGAGACCAGCTCAGGCATGAACGTTCTGAAATGTTAACTGCGTAGGGGCAGGAAGGAAGGACAAAGAGAGTAAATTAAGGACTTAATATTACTTTGCACTCCCATAGCCCCTTTTGTCCTACAATCTCAAAATCACTTTACAAACATTAATGTACAAAAATTTGCAACATCCCTGTGAAACTGGGAAATATGATATTTTGCTAAGCTTTTTTCTCCCACTCACTGGGCAGCAATGGAGAACTTAGTCATTTAGATGCTCCTTTCTCCCCTTCTAGAATGTCATGGTTCTGTGGTCCCCGTATTTCAGATAAGATTATCATGTAAACGTGACTCACTAAAGTGGAGAGGGGAGGCCAGGGGGAGTTAATCTGAGCCAGAGGAAAGCACAAAAATAGCATCATTTTTCTTATTTGGAGACAGTATCTAGCCTCATTTGTGTCTTCTGCTGTTGTGGCCACATGACCGTAAGAGACATGCAAGTAGACGGTGTGCACATTCTTACACTAGGAGTTTTGACTAGATTGGTCTCCTGGCAATCAGATGCCTCAAACCAGTCTCATGGCAGCCAGATGATTCTGCTTATGTCATTTAGTACTACAGCTATTCCATTTCATTTATTTATCCTTGACCTTATGGTCACTGCAAGCACTTTTAGGAGCCTTGCCTTATTTCTAATTGCACTCCTTTCCTGTAACAGCTGGTCTGTTTGGCTGCCTTTGCTTGTTAATGTCCAGGCTCTTTATGATTTATATACAGGAGGCACAGTGTGTCTTACATGGCATTAGCTGTTAGAATATGAAATAGTTGTGCTGTACTATAAAGTCTTTGCTGCTTACAATTAACTATAGAAGAAAAAGGAGTACTTATACCAATCAAAATAATTGTCTATGGCAGGTTTTCAAAAATTCCATCCCAATCCACAAAAACCTTAAAGACTAACATTTATTTGGGCATAAGCTTTCGGGCATAAGCTTATGCCCAAATAACTCTGTTCCAGTCTTTAAGGTGCCACTGGACTCCCTGTTGTTTTTGTGGGTACAGACTAATGCGGCTACCCCCTAATACTTGACATCCCAATCCAGTTTCACTTACCAAAATGTACTTCTGTGATCTTTTTTCATTGTGAGTAATACTGTATAATCTGCTTCATGCATTTCAATGCAGTTAACTAGTCTTTTGGGGGGAAGGGGGGGTCATTCATAACATAGACATTTCTTGGGAGAGATACCAATTATCCCTTCTATTTGACAGCACAATACCTAGTCAGTTATATGAATGAAATGCTATTGAACCATGCAAAATGATAAACTACTTGCTACATGATTGTCTTCATGAACTAAAGATATAGAACTGGGTAATAGGCTCCACACACTATTCAGTACATGGGTGTTGTTTTACACTTTACACCTTTAAACCCAGTTATTTAAACTATCAAATTATAAATCGCTTCAGCACGTTTTTCTCCACTAGAATATTTGATTTGACCTGATCCTCCACCTCCGTGCCAGTCAAAAGGATATTAACGTTTATATGACATTTCACGTTTTTTTCTTTTTTCTTCTCTTTTTCTTTCCATTCCCCCCCCCCCACACACACACACTAAGCATTCGCCTGATTTAAGGGAATATAGAGATATTTAAGAATATAAATAGCTCTCTCTACCCCCTACCCCATCAAAAAATGTTTCAGAGAATACATAGTTTAGATGATTTTATTTTTTGATCTTGTATTAAAGTGGAGGAGGAATGGAATAGTAAGTAAAGCCAGAGCTGGCAGGCCTGTGACCTCTATTTACACTGGGCGCTCTCCTCTGGCTTTTGGTGCTGAACATCCTTTGCCTTTCTATTTTTGGATGTAGAACACTTTCATTTGGCTCCCTCTTGTGGTTTCTTGTTACTTCCAATAGCAGCTTCTCTCATCTCCCAGCTTAATTTGATATTTACTCTGCCAGTCCAAATGGTTGGCATGATCCTGCCAGGTGCTTAGAAACCCCTGCAAGGCACTGAATGCCCTCAGCTCCTGTGAAGTAAATGGGAGCTGGGTGTGCTCAGTACCCCCACAGAATTGGACCTATTGTCTACATGATAAGGTGTCTCTAAGGTGCCACAAGTACTCCTTTTCTTTTTATGATAAGGTGTAGGTTAGGATAAGTTTACGGGTACTGCACTAAGACGCAATCAGGTATTGCACTAAGACAATGAATTGTAATTCAAATCACATTATCTACCTTGTACACTTTATGGATTTCTTGCATGGTAAAGTCAAGGAACAGGAAACCATTAAACAATATTTATTGCATAGGGGCAGCACATTATAAAGTCATAGTGATGTGATGGCTGCCCTATCATGTAGTTTAGAATAACTCTTATTGTTATTCTTATCATGTCCACAATGTACGAGGCTCTGTACACTCACATGGGAAGATACAGCCCAAAGGGTCGCTTTGCACTGTTATAGCCATTTTCCCTCTGAGGCTTTCAAAGCATTTTAAAATTATTAATGATTTAAGCCCCATAACACTGTCAATATTATTTTACAGATAGGTGCAGATAGTTTAAATGACTTGCCCAAGGTTATACATTAAGTCTGCAGGAGAATTCAGCTATCCTGATCTTCCAGATAAAACTGTCTCTTTTATCATATGGTTTATTTTACCTGGTTGTAAACATCAAATTCACTGACCCGTGACTATCTAATAATATTACATGCAGTGTTGTCACAGCTGTGTTGGTCCCAGGATATTAGTGAGATAAAGAGGGTGAGATAATAAAAGATAAAGTAAAAATAAAATATATTACCTCACCCATGTTGTTTCTCTAATAATGTTCTGGAAGCTGTAATAATTTAGCCATCTGGATAGACAGGAAGGTGTGTGGGTACCTACATTAGACCAGCTACATGAATTAAAATATGCCAGGAAAGATGGAAAAGACAGAGGGTGAAATTCTGAGTTTTTCTGGAAATAAGAGGTTTTCCATTGACTTCAATGGGGATTTCATGCAGGGAAAATATTGCGCACAGTACTGAATACAATAGCATGGTCTATAGCGTAGCTAATTCATTAGCTTATCCAGTAGTATCTATGTGGACAATGAGTCTGATTCTTTTCTTACTCACACTGGTGTAAATCAGGAGTAATTCCATAAAAATAATGAGGTTATAGTGGTGTAAGAGGGGAGTCAAGTACCAGGTGTCCTGTTTTCTCTTTATCCTAATTAATTACACTTTTATTGAGAAGCACATACTCAGATGCAGCTGAAAGTCTTCAGTCTTCAGACACACAGAGCTTGCCTTTTGGGGTAGCTGTGATTTTTGTTATTTAAGGCACACATTTTAATGCATATAAATATTGCCCACAGTTCACCGTTTTCTCCAATAGTCATTTGCAAGAGGTTATGTGAATTTCCCTGCACCGCTTTTCCAAAATATTATTTAACCTCTGATTTACTTATAGCACTTTAAGGGAGAAAGTGGGGGAGGGGAGGAAGAGAGAGAGAAGTGAAATGAGAAATGAGATAAAGAAAACAAAATTAGATCTACTCAAGCCCAGTTCTGCAAGGTGCCCAGCACCTATTGGAAGATTCTGAGAATTCTCATCTCCCACTGACTTCCAGTTGAGAGTGTTGAGAATTGTACAGGCAATGTTCAATACTTGCCAGGGTTAAAGCCCACAAAGAGGGTCTGATCCCATAATCCTGATGAAGGCAAAGCTTCTGTTGACTTCCCTAGGAATTTTCCCTGAGTAAGGGTTGCAAGATCAGGCTCAAAGTCTTTACCCCGCTAAAAACATAACTCTCATTTTTATTCGGTCAGCTACTGTGATGTGGTGATGTTTGCTGCAGACATTCCTATAAACGAATTCCCAGAGAGTGTCTGTTTGTATTGTATTTATGATTGTGTTTTCTTCTATTGAATTATAAAATATAAAGAGTAAATTATCTGCGTCAGGAATATAGAGAAGAATAAACAATTCACTGCATTTTATATTAATATACAATACAGGCAGATGATGCCATAGATACGAATTCTGATAGGCTGCAAAATAGTCATGTAAATCATGTACATAAACTGGATTTTTATGCTCCACTCCTGCAACCATTGTTCATGTAAGTCAATGAGCCTACCCATGTGAGAAATAGCTACTCACACTGATGGCTTGGAGGATCAAGTCTAAATTACGTACATTAAACCAGGCTTTTAAAAAGAGTTAAGGAACACTACCAAGATTAGTTAGACCTGTAATTTGATCCTTCTATTAATAAATATCTTTGCAGAGGCTATGCAGTTCTTTAGATTTATATAGGTTAGTTTTTTTCCAGACATGTTTCAAAGTTATTATAAAAAAAAGATGACAAATGGCAACCTTACAGTAACAAACTAGTGTACACACTTAATGGGACTAAAAGATTTTGTAAACACATTTCACCTTCATTATTTCCAATAATTTATTGTTGATAGCAGTGTGGGAATTTTGCCAAATACCTTGGCAGTATCCTTTAAAATATTTTAGTCTAAAATTGTTTTAAAGACCAAGTTGAATTTGAAAGTCAAAAATGATTAAACTGTTTCACTCTTTAGCCCTAAAGCCTCCTTCATAGTACAATTTACTGTCAAGTTTTACTGCCATTTTTTACCTGGGGTGATTTATAAACTGATTGTATTTTTTTAGAATGGATTATGACCTTGTTTTTATATCCCAACGGGTATCAGTGGGTCAAAGCATAATTAGATTAGAACTGGATATACGTTTCTCTGGAGCAGCTGCAATAATGTGCCCCATAGGACAAATGCATTAGTCATATTTACAATTTGATGATTAATTGCATTTTGAGAGTTCATCAGAAATGGAGTAATCCAAGCAGGAACATGGAAGCCTGTTTTTATCACTAAGCTTTATCACTGAGTTTCAGACAACAGCAGAACTCTAGGGCACTTGCCCTCAGTGGAGGTGAGTACGATCATTTTGATAGATTATTGTCAAAATCGCTCTGATGATGATTTTTTTTCCCCATGATCAAAACAAGGGGATATGCTGGTTTGGCCAAAATAGCAACTTCCAGCAAAAACCTCTTGTCTGCTAGCGTAGTGCACCAAGGTAGTTATTGATCATGAATGGATCGGATTGGCATGGTCCTTTTTCAGATGTGCAAGAAATTAAAGGAGGATAACATCCCCATACTCAATCCTGTATTCATGCCTGCCCAGCCTGTGAATCTGGCCATGGCTTGGAAGGAGGAATAGCTGCACCTATTCAACTGATACTTCCCTCTGTAAGCAAGTGGGAGGAGAGGAGGCCCAGAGTGGGGTGCGGGAGTTCGGGCTCTTTCCGCATCGCTACAAGAGTAGCTGGCAAGGCACACATTGGGGTAAGCTGCTGTATGGAATGGAATGAAATAACTTGTTTCCAGAGTAGGAGAGCATGGTTCTCTGAGATGTTTGGTCTGCTCCTGGGGCAGTATAGCTACCTATCACCCCCCTAACTCAGGGCAGGCTGTAATATTACAGGCTAGCCCAGTGCCAGGGGCACATATGAAAAATATGTCAGTTATTTGTACAATGTAGAGATGAACATTTACAGATCGATTCCAATCTCAGTTACGCTGATGTAAGCCAGGAGTAAATGTGATCAGTCTGGTGTGCAGGGCCTGAACCAGAGAGATGCTAATTCTCCCAATACCCATTGATTTGCTGGAGTTCAACATAGCTTCGAGCCATGCCCAAAGGGGTCTTGCTAGGTGCTGAATGAATGGAAGGCACTCAGCAGTTTGCACAGGGGCCTGATTAAAGCCCACTGAGGTTAATGGAAAGACACCCATTGACTTCAGTGAGCTTTGGATCAGAATATAGGATTGATTTTTCTTTAGGAAAACCAGCAAGATAATTCGGCATTTCTACAAAATGTTACAAGTACATTCCAGGTTAAAGCACTGATTTATGCTTGGAAACCTGCTCATTCTGTCGTGTATTGGTTTGCTCCGATTTCAGTCATTTGGAATAAATTATGTCAATCTTACCTTTATAAACACCTGAATCTGTATCTGATGATGCTGATGTGCTTCTGCCTAAACTACAAGAGAGCAAATGAAGAAGACAAGAGCATGTTGCACAATGCAAACTTCCGAAACATACTATCACCTGCTGACACAATAACTTTTCATCATGCAAGTTTTGTTTATAAGCAACTATTTTAAGAAGTCCTTGAATTTCATTTGCATTTCATTTGCCAGCTTCTCCTGCTGCAGGATTTCACACAGTTAGTCTTGCAGCAAAGACTCAGACTTTAAGGCCAGAAGGACCATCATGATCATTGCAGGCCACGGACCCTCATTCACCCAGCCCATAACTCCTGTCTGAGTTACTGAAGTTCTTTTCAGAGTAGCAGCCATGTTAGTCTGTATCCGCAAAAAGAAAAGGAGGACTTGGGGCACCTTAGAGACTAAACAGATTTATTTGAGCATAAGCTTTCGTGAGCTACACGAGAGTTTATGCTCAAATAAATTTGTTAGTCTCTAAGGTGCCCCAAGTGCTCCTTTTCTTTTTGAAGTTCTTTTGTTCTTGACAAATCCATGCTGGCTATTCCTATAACACTATTATTCTATATGTGCTTACAGGCTGATTATTTTTAATAATCGAGAGGAGGGTTGCTGAGTAGTTTAATTAACCACTCCTGCAATGTGGCATTCTGAGAAATCACTGAAGCATTTCAGTGCAGCAACAGCCATTTTATCAGCTGCAGCAAAAAACTGCATTCCTTGCACATAATCCAAAGGGTTTGGGGCTTTGTTTGTTTCTTTGTTTTCTCATCCTGGTGCTCTTAGTATTAATTTAATTCATATTTTCTACCTGTTTTGAATTATGAATCTGAATGCAAAGTGCACATGCATTTCATGATTTGATTATTGTATCTACTGCAATTTTTGATTTTTTACCGGATTTTTTTCCCAACGTTTTACAACGTCATATGCCAAAGTATGTTCTTTTCCTGAGACACCCTACATTGTTTCCAGATGCATCGTCCTCTTGGAGTTAGAGAGTACAATCCCGACTTACCAAATCAATAGGAGCCTCTAATGGGGCCAGGATTTCACCAAGAATATTTCTGATTCTTCTAAACAAGGGCGGAGAGAGAGAGAACTGCAGTATTTACACAGATATCCTAGTTCATACTGTTAGAAGAGGTTTGCATTACAGACACGTGACCGTTCCTCCTTTTCTCCAATCTCTGCTGATTTACTCAGGTGGTCAGTTCTTCAGGGCAGGCACTATCTTTTTGTTCTGTGTTTGTTCTGTGTTGATCCATGACTGGGGCCTGGAGGCACAACTACATACAAATAATTAATAATAATTTGGTAAAGTCTTTCTGTGAGTCAGAGACATAGTGTGGAAAATTATTTATCAAATACTGTCTACCTTAAATGTGCAACAAAGAGATTAATTAAAGAAACAGCTATTTGTTTTCCCATCTCTGTTACTCAAACAAATGAAGAAGATCTATATCATATGTGATTGTCTTATGTGTAGTGCCCTACCAAATTTGTGGCCATGAAAAATGCATCGCGGACCATGAAATCAGGTCTCCCACCATGAAATGTGGTATTTTGTGTGTTTTTACTCTATACTGTACAGATTTCATGGGGGAGACCAGCATTTCTCAAATTGGAGGTCTTGACCCAAAAGGGAGTTGCAGGGGGTTGCAAGGTTATTTTAGAGGGGTTACAGAATTGCCACCCTTACTTCTGCGCTGCCTTTAGAGCTGGGCAGCTGGAGAGTGGCAACTTTTGGCCAGGCGCTCAGCGCTGATGATGGTGCCCCACCACCAGCAGCACAGAAGTAAGCATGGCAATACCATACTATGCCACCCTTCCTTCTGCATTGCTGCCTGCAGAGCTGGGCGGCCGGAGAGTGGCGGCTGCTGACTGAGGGCCCAGCTCTGCAAGCAGCAGCGCAGAAGGAAGGGTGGCAATACCACACCAGGCCGTCCTTCCTTCTGCGCTGCTGCTGGCGGCGGCTCTGCCTTCAGAGCTGGGCTCCTGGCCAGCAGCCGCCGCTCCCCAGTTGCCCAGCTCGGAAGGCAGCGTCGCCGCCAGCCGCAGTGCAGAAGGAAGGGTAGCAGTACCGCAACCCTCCCTACAATAGCCTTGCAACCTTCCCCCACACAACTCCTTTTTGGGTCAGCTTCCCTACAATTACAACACCATGACATTTCAGATTTAAATAGATGAAATCATGACATTTAAGATTTTTAAAATCCCATGACCGTGAAATTGACCAAAATGGACCGTTAATTTGGCAGGGTCCTACTTATGTGAAAGTATTTCTAATGGGTATCAGTGTTAATAATATGTATCTATAATTATATACACATCCTTAGAGACTTCTAATCATTATAGAGATCATTCCAATATGTATTAAATCTAATTTATTATGATAGACATATGTGGTCTTGTATGGGAGGTATTGATATCTCGTGCACATTCCAACCAGGGACTGGGAATCAAGAGTTCTGGGTTTCACTCCTGAATTTGCCACCTGCCATGCTATGTGTGTGACTTTGACAAGTCTCTTTACCTCTCTGTATCTCAGTTTACAAACACAGATATAAATGTATCTTCCAGGGTCCTGTAAGGGTAAATAATTAATGTTTTTGCAAAGTGCTTTGAGAACTTCATGCCAAAGGTGTTATGTAAGTGCCAACTCTTATTATTACCTTGTTGACTACACAAAGTTAGTCTCTGCACCTCACTGTTACCTTTCATTCAAACATATTACCCTTCCACAACAAAGAGCAGGAAGAACTACTCTCTGTTTAGTGTCAACAGTCATTAAGATAAAAAGAAAAGGAGGACTTGTGGCACCTTAGAGACTAACAAATTATTTGAGCATAAGCTTTTGTGAGCTACAGCTCACTAGTGAGGATGATTTCAGAAAAAGTGTTGTAATATGACTTTGTTCTTTATAAAGCAGATCTGATTATATAGTGATGGATTTTCTGTTTTAGGGACCTGGTACTCTTTTACACCACAGCCACTTTATACCCCCATGGCATTGCAGGAGGCCATACAATGGGAGTAAACTACTTGTATGTCCACTTCAAGGCCTCTTTACACAGCCAGAGCTCATGAGGATTCGTCCTTTGGAGTGCAAAGTTTACATGTCCTAGGATGAATCGTCTGAAATTCAATTCATATTGTTTTTCTTCTCTTCTTCATTTCTCTGTTTATTGATTAACTCTATGAAAAAGCCCCTCCCGAACGGAAAATAAGATCTTAAATAAAATAAAACTCAATCGTTCCCATCAAAGATGGCATGGCACTTTCAAGAACACAATTCAGAGATTTGTGAGAAACTGTTTGTCTGTTTAAAGCACCATTGCTTATGTCAGCTATTTGCCTTCCCTTTCCAGCTGCACTGTGAAACTAGAGCAAGGTGGCATAGTTAAAATTAAAAATGCAAATCATAATGGTTCCCACAGCAATGGTAACTGGGCTGCATTGCCCATATGTAGTATTTTCTATTTGTCTTTTTCTTGTTAAGGACTCAAGCCTTCTAACATTGAAAGTCAATGGCAAAACTCCCATTGACTTCAAAGAGAGAAGGATTGGCACGATAGTTTTATTTTAAATTAAATCTTGAAATTTGCAGATAAAAGCTAAATGTAACAAAAAATATGGAGTGACGCTACTTTGACAGAAGCTGTGATATTGCCAATGTAAATACAGCTTTTGGGTTGATAATGTGGGTAGGGATTGGCTGTATTTGTTAAAATGAAAGGGTCACAATCTCCTTCAGAGAAAACATCTCAGTAGCCCCCTGAGAGTGGCAGCCCCGTGCTTGTCAAGCTGAAAAGAGCATGTGCAATGTTATCACTCCCTGTGTGATGACACACAGCGAATGGGGCTTCAATCATCTTCTAAAAATCTTAACATGCCCACTGAGCATGCTCAGAATTGATTTTCTTCAATAGCTCACAACTTTCTTTTCTGCCAGAAATGTACTTGTCCCTTCATCGTTAAGGAATATTTATATGTACATTTTCAAAATTCAGCCATATTTTTTGGCTACTGCCCTATAAAAAATACCTCAAGTAGCAGCCTAATATTACTCCCAAATTGTATGTTTAAGTGATGGCTGTGATAGCAACCTAAGACGTTTTAAAGTGGAGTTCTCCCCTGAAAAGTAACTTCATAGACATAGCATTAGGGGGTTCCTGTTTATTGTCTGTTAGTGATTTCCACCTCATGGTCCAGATCAATGGGATTGCTCATGTATTTAAAATTATGCACATGTTTATTGGATTGGGGTCTTCCCAAATGGTAAAGTAACTGCCAGCCCTACAAATTCAGTCTGAGATCTGGAAGTGAAGCTCGGTCCTTTCATAGAGTCATAGAATATAACGGTTGGAAGGGGGTCATCTAGTCCTGCTCAAAGCAGGACCAACCCCAACTAAATCATCCCAGCCAGGGCTTTGTCAAGCCTTACCTTAAAAACTTCTAAGGAAGGAGATTCCACCACCTCCCTAGGTAATGCATTCCAGTGCTTCACCATCCTCCTAGTGAAAAAGTTTTTCCTAATATCCAACCTAAACCTCCCCCACTGCAACTTGAGACCATTACTCCTCGTTCTGTCAACTGCTACCACTGAGAACAGTCTATATCCATCCTCTTTGGAACCCCCTTTCAGGTAGTTGAAAGCAGCTATCAAATCCCCCCTCATTCTTCTCTTCCATAGACTAACCATCTCAACCATCTGCATAACCTTGTTGCATTCAGTGGATTTGCACATGTGTAAATAAATGGCACTTATTACATAATTCTGTTGGTGATGCACAAGAAGGCATAGAACCCTGAGTTTTCTAGCTGAGTTTTTTAACATAAGTAAAAATCAGTAAAAACATTTTGTGACTAAGCTCAGAAGATTCGACCCTGAAAATACAAACCAAATAAATCTGCTGAATAAGAAAGTGTTATGTTTACATAGACAAGCCGGATCAGCTTCTGATGGTGAGAGAGGCAAGCTTTACTGGATCAGCTTCTGTTGGTGAGAGAGGCAAGCGTTCGCTCGAGCACCTTGCTCTCGGCTCTGGGACCTTGCTTCCTCGTGCGGTCCTAGAACTCAGGCTCCAGCCTGAGCCCGAACATCTACAGCACAAGTTTACAGCCCCTCAGCCTGAGCGCCCCCCCCCCCAGAGCCCGAGTCAGCTGACACAGGCCAACAACCGCTGGGGTTTAATTGCAATGGAGACATACCCAGAGATTTACAATTAAATACAAGGTGGAACAGATTGTTTGGCATAAGGAGTTAACACGTATTCTAAGGGACTGTTAAAGGTGAAGTGGCCCATTAACAACTACAAGTCATACCACAAAAAAAAAAAGGGAATAGTGGGTTACAGATTGTTGTAATATGCCATAAATCTAGTGTTGCCAGGTGTCTGATTTTCGACTGGAATGCCCGGTCGAAAAGGGACCCTGGCAGCTCCGGTCGGCACCATTGACCAGGCCGTTAAAAGTCCGGTCGGCGGTGCAGCGTAGGCCCAGAACTAAGGCAGCTTCCCTGCCTGCCCTGGCTCCACACGGGTCCCAGAAGCAGCCGCCAGGTCCCTGCAGCCCCTAGGCGCGTGGGCGGCCAGAGAGGCTCCGTGCACTGCCCCCACCCCCAGCGCTGGCTTCGCAGCTCCCATTGGCTGGGAACCATGACCAATGGGACCTGTAGGGGCAGCGCCTGTGGGCGTAAGGGCAGTGCGCAGAGCCTCCCTGGCCGCCAATGCACCTAGGGGCTGCAGGGACCTGGCAGATGCTTTCTGGGAGCTGCAGTGAGCCCCGCCAGGACCCCTGCACCCCAAACCCCCTCCCGAACCCCAACCCCCTGCCCCAGCTCAGAGTCCCCCCCTGCATCCCAAACCCCTCGTTCCCAGCCCCACCCAGAGCCCGCACCCCCTGCTGGAGCCCTCGAACCCCCCCCCCCACACACACACTCCAACCCCCTGCTGCAGCCCGGAGCCCTCTCCCACCCCCTGAACCCCTGATTTCTGGCCCCACCCAGAGCCTGCACCCCAGCTCAGAGCCCATACCTGCCCCCCCCCGCACTCCGACCCTCTTCCCCAGCCCGGTGAAAGTGAGGGAGGGTGGGGAAGAGCGGGCAACGGAGGGAGGGGAGATGGAGCAAGAGGAGGACAGGGCCTCGGAGAAGGGGCGGGGTGGGGGCAGGGCCTCCGGAAGGGGCTGGGCAGGGTGTTTGGTTTTGTGCGATTAGAAAGTTGGAAACCCTACATAAATCAAAGTGTCTTTATTAAGACCATGATTTTTAGGCCCAAGCAACATTGTGGATTTAAGCTCCCAGGGTCATCCTTTGAACGTGGTGTGCATGTTTCCACTTAGGATGAGGACTGAAAAGTCAGATATGGAGTGATCATTTTGTTGAAAATGGTGCTTTTGTCATTGTTCTATGTGAGAGCATAGTGATTGTCTGGTTTCACCCACATACTTGTTGGGGTGCACTGGATGAGGTATGCTACATGTTGTAATAGGCATGTGTAGGACCCATGAATCTTGAAAGGTGTATTGGGGAGTAGGCATGTATTGATTACCGTAGCAATGGTGATATGTCTGCAGGCTTTGCATTTAGACACTTTTCGGACATGCTCTTTAGGGCCTTAAAATACAATTACAGTTGGAAAAAGGACTCAGCAAAAATGACATTGTGGTGTTTCCTGTTTATTCTTTCTCTGTAACTTGCTTTCCGATCAGATTAATTATCTTTACATGTCAAAATAATATCCGCTGTTTTCCTAAAGTTTGTGCATACCTAGCGAGAACTGATGGGTGCAATATAAAGATTGAGAATAAATACTTTAATTAATAAACACGCTGTTTTTTCTAATTACCATTGCTGCAAACTCAAGCTGGAAACTGGAAATGAAGCTTATTTTTTATGCCACCAGTAATAAAGATGCTGCAATTATAAACTTCGTGGTACTTTGTGCAGTAAATTGAGCTGAATTCTATCAGCTGCCTTTACAGAAGTCAGCAACAAGCCTTCTCTAAGGGAGGCACCGGCTATCTCCATCAGCAGTGGATTCCTTTGCAGTGGACCCTGCTAATCTTCACCACCTATGCAGCATATGTAGGATATGGACCCAGAATTCTGTTTGTGGCACAAAGTGTTCTCAACTCTCATACCTCAAGGAAGGCACAGTGTTTGTGCCTCCAGAATTTGCTTGGCGGAGATATCCAGTTCAGTTCAAATTTGCTTGGTTTACTCCACAAAGTAACATGAAGTTTGAAGATAGCCTGTATCAGCCACTAATTAGAAATTAGCCCACAGTATTGTTGGTGATGCAAGTAGAGGGTAGGATCCAGCTGATTCTTCCGTAGCACTAATGATAGATTGCTAAAAGTAGTAAAACATGCTCTGCTCAGTAAAGTCAGCATGTACTGTAGAACGCAAAGAAACTGCAGGGAGCGAGTTTGCCAGATAAGCAGAGGCCATTTTTACACAGTCACATTTTTTTATTTTATCACAAACTCACTTCAAATTGTCTCTTGTGCTGAGTTAATAAAAATCCACCCAGTTCCAATGCCACACAAAGCTGCAAAATTCTCCCACCCCTAATTTCATAGCCCTGTTCTAACTTTAGTAATCTCATTAATGTACATTGCTTTGGTTATGGCCACAGATCATGTTCTTTATTGCAGATGCCATTCAGTAGACTAGCAGAAGGTGTATACACGAGTTTGAGTGAAGAACAATCAGGTAGAATTTTTACAGTTCCTAATGAAAGCCTTGATTCAGCAAGAGACTTTAAGGACATGCATAACTTTAAGCATATGAGTTGTCTTGTTGAAGCCAGTGGGACTTGAGCTGGGTGAAGTATTTTTGGCAAATAGTAAATTCATTGAAATATTAATTTTTCAGGACATCAAAACTATTTGCAAATTCGGGTTGATTTCAGCAACTAGTTTCAGCTTTGGTAAAGCCAAAAACTGTTTGTTTCATCTATTTTGAAATGTTTCATTTTGACTTTTTGTTTCAAAATGGTGTTTTGTTTTGGTATTTAACCCAAAACAAAATGAAAAAACAAAACCTTTTGTTTTCAACCAAACAAATCATTTTGTTTGACCAAAACAAATTCTTTTTAATTGTTGGATGTTCTTTTTATTTTTTGTTTTGGCAAGAAAATTAAAAAAAAATCAATTTCGGTTTGAACTGAGCCCTTTCCCCCACCCAGATTTTCCAGTTCGTTCCTCCAATCAAAAAATCAGTTCTTGGTCAGCTTTAAATTGGCCTACTCATGTTCTTAAAATTATGCAGAGGCCTATGGGACTTTTATAAAAATAACAGAAATCTTAAAATGTAGATAAAAATGGCCTTGAAGAAGATTCGGAGCTGCTCTACCTCTTGTTTTGCAGCTGAGGATCACCCAGGTGTGGAAATGTCCTGGCCAAGATCCCTTGAAGCTAAACATGCCCATTTGTCAGGAAATCTAGAGCATGGGTGGGGGTGGGGAGCTTAGGAGCAGTTATGGAGTCCATACATCACTGGAAGATTCCTCTGTTTCGGAGAAATTCTCTTGGGGCTGGAGCCACTGGGTTTAAGGCTGCTTTATATCACTGGAGCTGCGGAAGCATCCTTGTGGGCTGAGCATCTGGCCCACTTTACACAGGTGTAAGTGACTACATGAGATGCCAAGAAGTTGAGAACTGGCTTTTCCTTGTAGCTCAATGAATATAAAGTGATCCCCACCTTGTCTAAATAAGCCAAGACTCTTAGCAGCAGCACAGAATTGTAATTCAGGCAACATAATAGCTAATGTTCTCTTCAGGAACAATATACTGAGACCTTGCTGGGATATTTTTTTATAATTTTTTCATCGCGTGAAGGGCAGTTCACTCATTCAGCAACGTGCCTTAATTTCCCGAGCACAAATGCACATCAGCACAGTTCAGAACAGTGATCTAAAATTCTTCTGCTCTTATAAAGGATTTTCAAGGCAGCTATCCACCAGCTCCTGCAAAGTACAGGAATCTGGCCGTAATGATGAATACTTTGGGAGTTCAGGCCTTTGGGAAAAATATTCAAACTCATTCTGAGGACATTGTTATAGAACCAGGGAACCTCTGGAGCTGAAAGCAAGAATCTCTACTGCCTGAGGTGAAGGGCCAGCTTCCCCCCTTCTGAACCGTAATAAAGACATGTCTACGCTGCATTGTAAATCCGGGTCTGTGGGATCCAGGCTTGTGGACTCCATGTTTCCAAGCCTACACTTGAGCAGCCACACTGCATTGTAAACCTGGGTTTACAGTTTCTGGACCCAGGTCTCACAGGTATGCTAGCGCATCCACACTGTGCTACGCAGACCTTCTGACTCAAGTCTGCAACTTGAACTGCATCAACACTGCAAAATGACAGGGCTTGGACCTGAGTCACAGCAGGAGTTGGTCTCAGGCCTACCCCCCGGAGTGGTTCTAGGACCTGGGTCTTGCATGCGTGCTGATCAGAGTCAGACAGTTTTGTGTGTGGATGATAGTGGGTTTTGGGTTCAAACCTGAGTCTGAGCCCAAGTTTACAATGCTGTGTAGACATACCCTAACAGAATCCCATCCTCTGTGGATCAAGCACCAAGAGGCACACATAACACATTGACCAATGAGCTACAATTGCTCTTTATGCTGTTCTTTTACTAGAACTATTTCAGAAGTGCCAACCACCCTCCCTCTGATAATCAAGCCAATATTCAAGGTGTCTCAGGTCAGGGAGCCAAAACTTCCAATATGCAAAATCAGCGGTCACTTTGGAAAATGTTGACTGTGGTATTCACAATTGGCTAAGTTAACAATCCCACAGAAAAGAGAGATCTTTCATTGTTGTACGCAGTGTTGTTGTAGCCATGCTGGTCCCAGGATATTAGAGAGACAAAGTGGGTGAGGTCATATCTTCTATTGGACTGACTTCTGTTGGTGAGAGAGCTTGTATCTCTCACCAACAGAAGTCAGTCCAATAAAAGATATTACCTCACATACCTCCCCACAGAGAAGAGAGGCAGGAAGAGACAGCTACAACAGAGCCTGATGCCTCTGCGGGCCTCTCTGTATGCCCTGCTAGGAAAATGGAAAGCCGCACCTGTTTAGGCCCCCTCTTGCCATCCCCTGCTGGCTTAGAGGGGTTGAGAGAGGAAGCCTTCCCTCTGCTGCATCTGGCCTAATCAGCAACAAGAGCTGACACTTCATTGCCTGCTCCCACATGAGGTAATGGGAGATGGGGTCAGAGGGGCTGTGGGGAGAATGTGGGCACAGGAGGCTTGTGGAGGGGGACAAGAGTTACATGGGGAAAATTGGAGAGATGGGTACAGGACGGTCTGGTACTGGGGAGTGGGGGAGAAATACAGGGGGACCCTGGAGAAGGGCAATTGGGAGGAACTAGAGGAAGTGGAACAGAGGGAAAGGTGGACAAGGGGGAGACCAATAAGGTGAGGACCTTGAGTGGGGGGCCACCACAGGCCGGGACTTTGGGTTGGGGGTTTGGGTACAGGAGGACTGGGGATGGGGTAACTAGTGCAAAGGGGGGTTCTTGAGGAAAAGGGACAGGTACAAAGGGATCTGGGGGGGAAGCAAAGGGTGTGGTGGGGAAACTGGGAGGGTGGCTGGAAGGAGAGGCAGAGTAGTGGAGAGAGTTGCAGGGAGGGGAGCTCTGTAGGAGACTTCAGGGGCACCTGGAAAGAGGGAGGCAGAGCCTGGGAACTCAAGGGGGAGGGATCCGGGAGACAAAGAGAGATGAAGACAGAGATTAGCTGGAGAAAGGATGGGGGACGCAGAGCAAAGAGGAAGGGTGTGAACTGTTGAGAGACAGAGGGGGAGTATCTGAGGGATTGAGAGAGAGAGAGAGAGAAGTGGAAGTTTGGTGCATGTCAGACTGAGGGGATGTTAGGGGTGTATGTTTTTGAGAGACCTGGGGGCAGAGGGATATTGGGAGAGGCAGAGAGAGATGGGGACTTTACAGGGGCAATGAGGAGGGGACTGGGATGCTAAGTACTTTTGAGCTCTAGAGCTAGGTCTTAGAGCTTGAAACACTTCTGTGTATCATTATAAATACAGTATCCAGCTCTTCAGCGGGGAAGGCTAGTGCTGCTGGCCCTCTTTGTTCACAAGATGACATATGGTGTCATAGAAGCATCACTGGACCAGAACTAAAATGATCACTGCTGGTCCCCAGACAAAGGTCATTTGGGGATAAATTCCACATTTGAAGGAAAAACTTGCTTTTCTTTTTAGAATTGGTCAAAAATGCAATTATTTTTCATGGGAAATATCAAAACATCTTTATTTTTTCTAAGTTTCCTGTGGAAACTTTTCAGGGTTTGTTTTAATTAAAGAAAAGAATTGATTTTCAGTAAAAAAAAAATTGTTTTTCAAATATATAACCAAATTCTAACATTTTTCCTGAAATATTAATATTTTAAATGAAATTGTTTTGGTTTTCAGTTACTGTTTTTTCATTAAAAAAAAAAACAACCCAAATTTCAACCAAAACAAAATTTTTCCAGTTTTCCCAATTTTTCTTTCAATTTGAAAGCCATTTTTCATTAATAAAATGTTTTGATGAATTAATTTTGACCAGCTGTATTTATTTTTGTGGTAGGTGCTTTTCTTTTAACAAATAGGAGTTGTTTGAAGTAACTTAGAGATTGGTAATTTTTTTTAAGTACTCCGTGTAGAGAAAGTATAGATACAGCGTGTGAGGATGAGGTCAAATGTGCATGATTAATACCGTGTATTACATGACTGTGTGGTTTACTTCATGGTTGCTGAAATATGGGAATTTATTTTATGAGTCTAATGCCCATATATGTGTTTACCTCTAGCTGTTTTCTACAAACTGATTACTTTTAAAATGTCAGCATTTGCAAAAAAGTGGTATTGTCTGTTTGTTCCCTATAGTTAGAATAGTTTATAAATGTGGTTTCTGTGTCATATGTGTTACTAAATGTTGACTTAATAATGGCTGCTAATGTATTTGAAAACCTCTCAATCAGTGTTTTTCTATAGCACCAGCACTGTTGTATCTGAACACACAGGGAGAAACCATTTGAATATTGGGTCCTGATTCATTCTCCATCAAGATACAAGGCTTTCCCATTTTTTCCAGCAAAAGACACCCATACCCCATAGAGCAGTGGTGCCCAACCTTATGAGACAGGAGGACCACATAAAGGGCTACATATTTTAATAAGATTTAAAGTCACCTGTATTAATTTATACTTTAAGTTCAGCTTGCTACATATATATTTAAATGATTGTTTCTATGTGCAGTATTGTCTATTTAAACACTTGTGTAAACTAAGATGATGAAAACAGGACAACAAAATGCTAATGAATCGGCCATTAGTACATTGTGTTGAAAGCAGGCCACGGGCCTTATAAAATGCTCTGGTGGGCCATAAGTTGGGCTCCCCTGCCACAGAGAGACAATTAGGCTACTTGGTTGGCTACCCTGCAGCCAGTTTGATTCATAGATTCATAGATATTTAGGTCAGAAGGGACCATTATGATCATCTAGTCCGACCTCCTGCACAATGCAGGCCACAGAATTTCACCCACCACTCCTAAAAAAGACCTCACACCTATATCTGTGCTATTGAAGTCCTCAAATTGTAGTTTGAAGACCTCAAGGAGCAGAGAATCCTCCAGCAAGTGACCCGTGCCCCATGCTACAGAGGAAGGCGAAAAACCTCCAGGGCCTTCCAATCTGCCCTGGAGGAAAACTCCTTCCCGACCCCAAATATGGCGATCAGCTAAACCCTGAGCATATGGGCAAGATTCATCAGCCAGATACTACAGAAAATTCTTTCCCGGGTAACTTGGATCTTACCCCATCTAAAAACCCATCACAGGCCATTAGGCCTATTTACCATGAATATTTAATTACCAAAACCATGTTATCCCATCATACCATCTCCTCCATAAACTTATCGAGTTTAATCTTAAAGCAAGATAGATCTTTTGCCCCCACTACTTCCCTCGGAAGGCTATTCCAAAACTTCACTCCTCTGATGGTTAGAAACCTTCGTCTAATTTCTAATCTAAATTTCCTAGTGGCCAGTTTATATCCATTTGTTCTTGTGTCCACATTGGTACTGAGTTTAAATAATTCCTCTCCCTCTCTGGTATTTATCCCTCTGATATATTTATAGAGAGCAATCATATCTCCCCTCAACCTTCTTTTAGTTAGGCTAAACAAGCCAAGCTCCCTGAGTCTCCTTTCATAAGACAAGTTTTCCATTCCTTGGATCATCCTAGTAGCCCTTCTCTGTACCTGTTCCAGTTTGAATTCATCCTTCTTAAACATGGGAGACCAGAACTGCACACAGTATTCCAGGTGAGGTCTCACCAGTGCCTTATATAACGGTACTAAAACCTCCTTATCCCTACTGGAAATACCTCTCCTGATGCATCCCAAGACGACATTAGCTTTTTTCACAGCCATATCACATTGGCAGCTCATAGTCATCCTATGATCAACCAATACTCCAAGGTCCTTTTCCTCCTCCGTTACTTCTAGTTGATGCGTCCCTAGCTTATAACTAAAATTCTTGTTATTAATCCCTAAATGCATGACCTTACACTTCTCACTATTAAATTTCATCCTATTCCTATTACTCCAGTTTACAAGGTCATCCAGATCCTCCTGTAGGGTATCCCTGTCCTTCTCTAAATTAGCAATACCTCCCAGCTTTGTATCATCTGCAAACTTTATTAGCACACTCCCACTTTTTGTGCCCAGGTCAGTAATAAAAAGATTAAATAAGATTGGTCCCAAAACTGATCCTTGAGGAACTCCACTGGTAACCTCCCTCCAACTTGACAGTTCACCTTTCAGTAGGACCCGTTGTAGTCTCCCCTTTAACCAATTCCCTATCCACCTTTCAATTTTCCTATTGATGCCCATCTTATCCAATTTAACTAATAATTCCCCATGTGGCACAGTATCAAACGCCTTACTAAAATCTAAGTAAATTAGATCCACTGCATTTCCTTTATCTAAAAAATCTGTTACTCTCTCAAAGAAGGAGATCAGGTTGGTTTGGCACGATTGAAGAACCTCTGCTGTTTGCTGGAGGATGTAACCCAGGAACCGCTTAATGCCAACTAGCAGAGGATACTGGGGTTAGTTTTACAAGGATCCCCTGAGTCAGATATATGTACATATTAAGTTAATCAAAGGGTTGCATGTCAGGTCTCTATCATGAGCCACTAGCCCACTGGTCATCATAATCATTTCAAAATGTATGCACAGCTAATAGTTAAGGACTTATGTATCTATACTGGAAATTCGGTTCTCAAAGCCTTGGAACTAAGGTAGGTGACCAGTAGGTGATATGTCTGAGGCCTGGACTGCACTACAAAGTTAGGACGACATAAATCTCCTTGCATTGACCTAGTTATTCATGTGTCTACACTTAAATTTGTCTCCCATCGATGTAAGCACCCTGTTGTAGCAACACAGTAACACTCCCTCCCTGCCTCACAGTGCCCGACACTGACTGTTTAGGTCACAACTGTGATCTCCACTGCCCAGGAGTCACGAAGGCTGGAAGCCTTCCCTCCACTTTAAAGTCTTGCACATTTTTGAAATGCCTTTTCCTGATTGTCCAGCGTGGCGAGCACACCTAGCTGCTCTCCATCGTCATGTGCAACTGCCCAGCTGAGCATGCCAGCAACATGCTCCAGATGTGCTCCAGCTTGGTGTAGACAGGAAATATTGGATCACCTTGACCTGTAGGGAGAAGAGGCTGTGAAAGCACAGCTATGGACCAACCATTGAAATGTCAACATCTATGAGCAGATTGCATGAGGGATACAGGAGAAGGAGTATGACAGGGACCAGCAGTAGTGACACATGAAAGCGAAGGAACTGCAGCAGGCATATCAGAAGGCCAGGGAGGTGAACAGTCAATCAAGTGCCAAGCCACAGACCTGCCGCTTTTATAAAAAGCTGCATCCCATACTTGGGGAAACTTCACCACCACCCTGCAGACCACCATGGATACCTTCAGGGAACCCAAGTCACAGGCCCCTGGCATGAACAGTGAGGAGGAGGTGGAGCAGGTAGAGAAGGAGATGGGGGATGTGCGATGAAGTGGGAATTTTCTGTAATATTTTTATGACTCCTATGTATGCCTCAGTTTCCCCAATATGCTGCACTTCACCCAATAAAGGGTGGAAAAGGACTGTTTGCTCTCAGGGCAGGCTAAGAAACATAAGTGTGGTTGTTGGCTATCAATCTGAGCCTCAGTCCCCATATCAGTGGAGCACCTGAGAAGACAATGGCAAAGCCAATCACCAGAACACTGACACTTAGCTACCAACAATCCAGAGGGAGGTGGAATTCCCCAAGTCTCAGCAGGGAAGCTGAGCAACATTCCCCAGCTCAGGAACAAAGAACTGGAGAGGTGTGAGGTTGGGGGATAAGTGTTGGCTGCTGGGAGGAGTCAGGGCCCTCACCTGGGAATGGACCAAGGAGGTCAGACTGAGAAATACACAGAGTTTGAACAATGGGAGTCACTACAGCTTGGCTGGGCTCTGGGCTGACAAGAATGGTCTATGCATTCTCCTTCGTTCCTCTGTGTTAACCAAAGGATTCCCTATGCTGTCTTCCAGTTGACTAATAAACCCTACTGGTTTTGGTAATGCTGTTTGGGAGTCACTGCAAATGCTTGGCAAGGTGCATTAATCCCCAAAGAGTGTACAAGTCTCTATCAGGAGTCTATCTAGTTGGACTTACTGAACGGAGCTCACACTGTGAAGCAGGAGTGCTGAAGGCCTAGAGGTCCAGTCTAAGGAGGTGTTGAAGCTGCCTGGCTTACCCTGTAGGAAGACTGAAACCCCTAGAGGGTCTGGCACACTGAAGGTTCTCCTCCTAGAGAATGTTCCAAAGCGGGGTTGTTAACACCAGTCCTGTGGACCCGAGACAACATCCCACCAGGGAATCCAGCTATTCCACAAGGCAGGACCTGTTTGAGATTCCACTGCAGTCCAGTCAGTTCCGGCAGTCGAGCATGGGTGCACCCGTTGCAGGGGAAGGAACATCGAGTAAGTGTGTGATTGTATTTCCTATTACAGTGATGTACTGATGGCACCCCCAGTGTAACAGGACACAGCTATCAACTTTTCATTAAGGGCTAGCAGAACAACCAGGAGAGGTGGAATTGCTATTTGCTTTTCATTCCCCTGTAGAGTTAGGCAAGGGGGGCCATGCGGAGCAGTTTGTGTATCTACACAGGACTGTTGCTTGGATCCTCCTGAGAGATCTTGATGAAACTTTCATGGACTTAGTCTGCAGTCCTTTGCCGAAGGTGTCTAGGGATGGCAGCCTTATTTCTTCCTCTGTGTAGGACACTTCCAAATGCCAGTCACAGTAACTCTGGCTGCTACTACTGCAGTACACAGACTAGCAGCATATGGCCCCAGGCAGCAGCTGCTCTCTCTCTTCCTTTGTTACCCTCAGGAGTGAGGTATCAGCTAAAAGCACCACTGCCTCTGGAAAATAGTGCCAGTATTCAGTGCCATTGCCCTGTACTCGGTTTCATGCAATCAAGCAATTTCCTCCCCCTTTCCCTGAGCCCAGGTGGGCCATACTCACCATGGCTGGCGCCGTGAGTGGTGCACTGCACAAGCGCGCCAAAGCAGAAGGGTCAATAAGCACATCTCATTTAAAACTTCAGGGGACTGAAGGAAAAGAGTTCTGAATCTTAACTTTCTCTTTCCATTGTGACTATTTTGACAGTTGTACCTCTGTGTTTTACCTGCAGTTGCTAGCACGGGGGAGGGTTCCCCCTCCACACCCGTGGAACACCTGAGCCAGATAAGGAGGAGACAGAAGAGGACTCGGAATGAGATCCATCAGATCCTGCAAGCCAGTGCTGCATTAGACAAAGGGCCTGGAGGGTGAACATCGCAGGCAGCCTGGAGAAGGAAATAGCAGACAGGAGAAAGGCCCAAGAGTGCCAGCAGGGAGAGGAGAGGGAGATGCACCAGGACATAATGGGGTTTCTCTGGCAGCAAACACAGACGCTGCAGACTCTTATGGACCTATAGGTTCAACAATTGCCACCTCTCCTCCCTTTGCAATCCATGGAGAACTCCATTAAAACACCTCCCTTAAAACCCCATCAACGTTCCATGTGGCATCAGGGGCCACATCCCTACCCCTATCACTTCACGCTGGGGGACACTAAGGACAACCACAGCTTCACATACGTTGACCTGTGAAAGTCACGGTTGCTGTATGTGTAGGTAAAATGGACATGAATGTTTTTTTTCCCCTTGCTAAGTTCTGTTCCATTAATTTATTACGTTTTTATAGGTTTGCTTTTAAATTGCACAGCTTTTTCTTTGCACTGATTTTGTTACAGAATAAAATTCTGTTATTTGGGAAATAATTCACCTTTATTAGTTCACAACATATGCTGCAGAGGGCCTAGCAGTTCAGAAAGCACTCGCTTACTTGTTACTGTACAGTCTGACACAACTCATAGGATCAGTGACAAACAAGGTGTAATAATCATAAATGTACATCAAGAATCACAAAATTAACAGGTGCATTGATACTGTTATGTTCACAAATGCACACCAAGCAGCACACAATTCCTAGCAGGCCTCAAAACAGCAGGGCCAGGTAGAGCACAATACACCACCATGCATTACTGTGGCTCAGTGTTAAAGTATTCTTTCAGAGTCCCTGAGTCATATAGCTCCGCGTTTAGCTCTTCTAATAGCTTTTGTGTCTTGCTGTTCGAATTTAGTAGCCAGCAGCTCCATCTCTGCCCTCTGCCCCAATGGCAATTTTTCCCCCTTTACTTCACAAACGTTATGCCGGACACAACAGACATCTATAACCATTGGGAATTTTGTGCACTGAGATCCAGTCTTGTGAGTAAATAACGCCAGTGTCCCTTCAATCTACCAAAGTGCATTCAACTGTCATTCTGCGCTTGCTGAGCCGGTAGCTGAATCTTTCCTTGGTTCCATCAAGGTGGCTAGTGTGTGGCTTCGTGAGCCAGGGGAGCAAACTGCAGGCTGAGTCCCCCAGAATCACTATTAGCATTTCAACATCCCCAGTGGTAATCCACCAGTCGGGAATGAAGGTCCCTGCTTATAGCTTTCTGAATAGCACTGTGTTCTTAAAGATGCATGCATCATGCACCTTCTCTGACCAGCTAACACTGGTGTTGGCAAAGTATCCCCGGTGATCCACCAAATGTGCATAACCATAGAAATGTAGCCCTTTCTGTTGATGTGCTCTATAGCAAGGTCATCTGGCGTCAAAATAGGACTATGCGTGCCATCTGTTTGTCCACTGCAGTTCAGGAACCCCATTGCTGCAAATCCATTGACTGTGTCCTGCACATTGCTGAGAGTCACAGTCCTGCGTAGCAAGAGGGGATTAATGGCTCTGCACACTTGCATGACAACGGCTGCCAGCATGGATTTTTCAAAATCCAAAGTGATGTCCCACTGACCACAGAGCGATCGCCACTCGATTCTCCACTGTCGGTGCAGCCACTCTCATCAACCCAAACCTTATTGTGATGTGATCTCACCAGAGCGGACCCGGAAGCAGTTCTCTGCCATCTGCAGCTTCTCCGTGAATGCCACCATCTACCTTGAATTGGCTCTCACTATGTCCCATAGCGATCCGTTCTCCAAGAAATTGTCATGTTCCTCGCTGATTTGGTTCTTGTTGTGGCTGTGCAAACCCTGGAGGATTGTGCCTCCTCTGCTTGCAATGCTCATGGCAATAGTGCAGAGCTGTGCAGGCTCGATGCTTCTGTCAGAGATGGTGGACAGTGAGGAGGGACATGCAGATTCATGCAGTTTTTTTAAAAAAGGCACCAAAATGATGAGCTAAGCTATAGATTACTTTATGGGATGGAGACTGTTGCATGCCAGGAAATTGACCCCATGCTCCGAGTCACCCCTGTACGACTCATTTCTGCCCCACCATGCTTTGCCAAAGCTTCCCAAAAGACAGTGCGTTGGATGGCGGCGAGTTGCACAGTGGGATACCTGCCCATGGTGCACCACACTGTGCAGTGACACAAGCACTTCTAGTGAGCACGTGCAACACCAATACAAGGAGCCAAGTATGCATGCATACAAACAATATACAACCGCAGTGACTTTATGGCAACGTAAGCTGCACTGACCAAAGTTTGTAGCGTAGACATGGCCTTAGACAAGTTGAAGCAGGAGGAAACAAATGCTTCTCTCTCTGTCTGGTCATGTGTGTATTGAACATTGTATGTCTCACAATGGAAGCCTTTTTGCATACTGAGCCTTATATCAGTGAAAGATTGTGAAATCTACAAGAGAGGAAATTTACAGGAAGAAATAAACAGCAGGAGGGGATCCTGTTTATGCATAAAGGCAATGGATTGTGGGGGTACATCTAGGAGCGTGGGTCTTTCACCTGGGAGACAACCTGACAGGATGGCTTGTCTCATGAAAAAGGGATCACAGCGTGGCTAGTTGGAAAGTACGGGTGAGCAGTAATTTATTAGACCTGAAAGTATCTTGTTAATTATGTCTAAGTTCTAGAATGCCTGTTATGGTTTTATTTTATATGTAATCCTTTGTTTCCAATACTTCTACTTGCTATCACTGGAATCTTCATACTTTGTTAAATAAACTTTTCCTTGTTTTGACTACAAACATATCTAAGAGTTGTGCGTTAAGCAGAGTGGTGATCTGAGGTGTATCAGGTACACTGGTGTGCACTGCTTTTTTGGAGGAAGTGAATTTGTGAATACTGCGAGTGTCCAGTGGGAAAGGGACTGGACATTCCAGGGAGACACTTGCAGGGCTCAGGGGTTGGGCTGGACCTATTGATAATGTGTAAAGAGACAGCGAGGCCTGATTAGACCTAGAGGGGAGGGCTTGTGTTGCCAGTAGCCAATGGAGTTGTGGAGCAGACCTCCAGCAGGCACAGACAGGGCTTCCTCACGCCAAAGGCGGGTGGTAGCAAGGTGCCTCACAGCCCTGGGGATCTCTGGGAAGCCTCACAGGGGGTTTATGCTTCCAGAGAAACACTCGTTCTGAGTATTAACAAACATGAGAAATTAAAGAGAATCATCACATGAACATGAGGAACACTTTATTTCACTTGTGTTCCAATAGACGGTGAACTGAGACCATCAGAACAGAGCCCAAGGGCTTGATCTAAAGCCTGTAGAAGTCAATGGGCATGTCACCATCGATTTCATCAGGCTTTGGGTTACTGCCCAAGTCCTAAACAATATATCATCCCGTTTTAATTAAACAGAGTCCCTTTTCACCTGGCACCTTTCCTAGTGTTTATACATAAACGCTGCTTGACTTCCTGTAAAAATCAGCCAATGGGCAGAATCAATTTATTGTAATAGTATTGGCTTGATTTTTAAAGATTAAGGAATAATTTTTCACCTAATGACTGAAACCCCATTGACAAACCCAATACACCAGATTATTCTCCATTTTTTTTAATGACACGAAGCTCTTAAACATTGTCTGTCAGCCCTCAATAATAGCTCCCCAGCATGTTCAAAAGCATATAATGTTCCTTTTCAGAGGCTCATCAGCAATGCTTTCCCATGAGATCAGCAGTTATGTATCATTACTGCTTGGGCACTGATCTGTATATTCTCTGGAGGACCAAAAGCTGCTTTGCTCATGCAGAGAGACTCTCTGATATCCACAGAGTTTTGTGTGAGGAGGACAAGCAGGATTTTGTGTCTCTAAAGTCTGATTGAACTGGTATTGTAAAGCAGCAATGTAGATTGCTCATATTGTGTGTACATACGGGGCCTGATCCTCAGTCAGTATAAATCAGCATAGCTCCATTTTGGAGCGTGATGCTGATTTACACCAGCTAAGGATCTTGCTCATTATATGTTAACGTATATACATCAAGATCAATGCAATAGGTTTGATCCTGAGATGTACTGAGTTCCTGCAACTTCCACTGCCAGCAGCTGGGATTGGATGACAGGGGATGGATCACTCGATAATTGCTCTGTTCTGTTCATTCCCTCTGAAGTACCTGGCATTGGCCACTGTTGAAAGACAGGATACTGGGTTAGCTGGACCATTGGTTTGACCCAGGATGGCCATTCTTATGTTTACTGATGTCAGTGGGAATTGCAGATGCTCAGCATCTCCCAAGTTTAACCTCCATATTCTTTTAATTTGCTCGGAAGGATCCAATTCCTGTTTACCTTGCTCACGTGAGTAGTCCCACTGAAAGAAATGAACCTACCCTTTTGAGTAAACCAAGCAGGATTTAGTCCACAGTAGTTATCTGGGTGTGCTTGTGATCCCATACTTGTTTTATACCAGAGTAACTCCATAAACCTCAGTGGAATTACTTCTGGCTAGCCACAGTGTGAGATCAGAATCAGGCCTTGCTCAGTGTTTTTTCTCTTCCAACAAAGGAGCAGAAGAAATCTAAACCTGTATTATGTCTCTGACATATTCTGTCAGGCAAAGAACTGAGTCAACTTTTTCCCGCAGCACTCTTGGTACTTTTGTATTGCGCTGAATTTTCATGGCTCGTCACACTGAAACATCCACTGTGGCGAATAGCAAAACACCCACAGGTTTCACAAAGGAAAACATTTGTCTTTGTCTAACTTTCTGAGATAAAGTTTTAATCCAGCTGCTGTGCTGTAGTCTCTTGTGGGTCGTGTCTAGTATATTTCCACTCACCTCTGTGTTCCTTTCCCATTCTCCGTCTGGTGGGTTCTTAATTGTGACTTATGAAAAGAAAAAAAAATAAGAATAAAAACCAAATAGGCTTTTAAAGAGAACATTTGACCACTGTAAATAAAACTCCTGAGGTGACCTGGCAAGCAGTGATCCAGATCTTGGGTTGCATTTGAGCTGTGCCCAGCCCAGCTCTGGATGGATGGGAGTGCAGTTGTGGCCTTAAGCCACCTTTGCATCTCACCAACAATTCTAGAGTTTTTCAACTAGGCTGGTCCCCAGCCTCAGGGCTTCTCTAATTTATATCAACTACCAATGGTCCCTATGGGCCATTCCAGCAACTGGGTGTTGGTGTGGCATAGAGATGCCCCAGCCATGCTCCCTTTTCCATGGTCTGCATGTCTATATACTCAAGGCTAGGAAGGGGATGGTACATCAGAGGGCTACATCAATTTTATGCCATTCAAGAATTCCCCTAGATAGGGACAATATTTAGAGGCCTGTATCTTCCATGTTTACAGACTGCTATGGTGCAAAGCAGCTGCCGATCAGCTGAGAATCTCAGTCAGTATTTTTATTTAGGGGTTGTCTATATGGCAAGTTACTGCATGGGATGGTACGGTGTGAATCTACAGTGGATCAGCTTGACCTGTGGTAACATCCCATTTGGACACTGCTACAATTCTGGAGTGCATCTTGATCTACTACTACTTGAAAGCTTAGTATGCCAAGCCACACTCTGGGACATAGCACACGGGATGTTACTGCAGGACAAGCACAGTAACTTGTTATATAGACAAGCCCTAAGGGTATAGATCTGTTATGAAAACAGACTCTAAAAATGACATTGTTGGAATACATTTTTTTAGTGATTTCCAAATGGAACTGACTAGTTCCCAGAAAAAAAGTTGGGGGATTTTTTTTTTCCTTTTTTTAAAATATTTCTTTAGTTATCTTAATTGTGACTTTCAGGGCCATTGCAAAAAGAAAAATGTAATGTCGTAAAATGGCAGGAGCAGTGGGCGCTGGGTAACAGAACAGAGTTGCTATTTTGCTACCAGCAGGTCTGAGTAAATATATTCCATTTTATGTGCAGGTAAGCTGTATGTACTAAAAGTTTTACAGTGTGATGAAGAGATCGCTAGATTTCTGGGTGGCCAGCCATGCAGAATCAACCTGGAATCTGAAAGTCAAACTTTTGGATTTTTACCAATATTATATATGGATTCTTCAAGCCAACTTATATCCTTATTGACACCCATGCAATCTGATTTTCTTCAGATGCTTCCATCAGTGACTGGTGTAATTGAGTGGGAAAATTATTCCTGCCATTGGAAGTTAGATAAACATTCTATCCATGATGCTTAAAAAGGGCTAGAATTGAGCTCGCTTTTCTCAGCTGTGTTGGAACTGCAGAGTAAACAGGAGTAAAAATGCAATAAAAACTTATTTCATAGAATATCAGGATTGGAAGGGGCCTCAGGAGGTCATCTAGTCCAACCCCCTGCTCAAAGCAGGGCCAATCCCCAACTAAATCATCCCAGCCAGGGCTTTGTCAAGCCTGACCTTAAAAACCTCTAAGAAAGGAGATTCCACCACCTCCCTAGGTAACGCATTCCAGTGCTTCACCACCCTCCTAGTGAAAAAGCTTTTCCTAATATCCATGCTAAACCTCCCCCATTGCAACTTGAGGCCATTGCTCCTTGTTCTGTCATCTGCTACCACTGGGAACAGTCTAGATCAGAGGTGGGCAAACTACAGCCCGTGGGACCCTCTGGCTCGGCTCCTAAGCTCATGGCCTGGGAGGCGAGCCCCCGGCTCTTCCCCCACTGTTCCCCCTCCCGCGCAGCCTCAGCTCACTGCGCCGCCATCGCAATGCTCTGGGCGGGGGGCCGTGAGCTCCTGGGGCAGCGCAGCTGCAGAGCCCGGCCTGCCCCAGTGCTCTGTGCTGCATGGTGGTGCAGTAAGGGGGCAGGGAGCTGGGGGGTTGGATAGAGGGCAGAGGAGTTTGAGGGGCTGTTCAGGGACCAGGGGTGTGGATAGGGGTTGGGGCGGTCAGAGGGTGGGGAACAGGGGGGCAGTCAGGAATGAGAGGAGGGGTTGGATGGGTTGGTGGGGGGAAGTCGGGGTGGGGGGTCCAGGGGTGGTCAGGGGACAGGGAGCAAGGGGTGGTGGATGGGGCAGGAATCCGGGGGGGGGGAGCTGTCAGGGGGCAAGAAGCAGGGGGGGTCGGTTAGGGGTCAGGGGCTGGGCCACGCCTGGCTGTTTGGGGAGGCACAGCCTCCCCTAACCGGCCCTCCATACAATTTTGGAAACCCGATGTGGCCCTCGGGCTAAAAAGTTTGCCCACCCCTGGTCTAGATACAGCCTCTTTGGAACATTTTTGAGATTAAAACCAGCAAATGTGACTTTGACTACATGCAGGGAGCCAATCTGTTGAATAAGAAGGTGCCACTTTCCCAGTTTCATTTCAGAGTAGAAACACACTTTGAAGCACAGTTGTACTGCGCAAAAAGACTAATGATATCATGGAGTTCCTTAGTTATCCTTCAATAATTTCCATATCACATTTTCTCACTTTTACAAGTCAAAAGATGATTTTCTAACTGCGGACAATGCAAACTCTTCCCGGGGTATGAAACCCAAGCTGTGTTCTGTTTGTGCTTTATAGCATCACTGACAAAGGTTCTTGATAGGTTCATGGCATATACACACACACAGTTATAACAAAAGATGAATATTCTCCCTGAAAGGTTGCAGTGGAACACCACTTATCCAGAACTCTAACACCCAACAACGAAATGCAGAGAGAGAGAGAGAGCGCGCACAAGCAGGCTGCTACCTACATGCATCTGACGAAGTGGGTATTCACCCACGAAAGCTGATGCTCCAATACGTCTGTTAGTCTATAAGGTGTCACAGGACTCTTTGCCGCTCTTACCTAAGGCAGAGAGGCATAGCTCCAGGCTGGCTCTTTATGCAGGGTGAGTCTGCTGAATATCCAGCTTGCACGCTTTCCCACAGAGTCTCGTAGCCTGCGATCAGCACCAGGAAACCCCTTCAAACTTAAAGTGGTCACTTGTAATTTTAACACAGTTTTCAAAACACCACAGTTCTATAATCACAACTCAACAGACAAGTTTGAAGCGGATGAGCAAAGAAGAGAATCCTGCATGCTCTTCTGCAGCTATGCTGGCTGTACAGCATTAACAGTGCTATACGCTTGTTTTTGTCTCTCAAGTAAGCAGGTGTGATTCAAGGGCACACAGTGGACACATATGTAGTGAAGGATAAGGAGACATTTTAGCAGGTTTCCTTTTCAGATCATACTACACTTTAAATAGGACTGTGGGCAAAGAGTGACCAGCAGAACCCTAAGTCTCTAAAAGGGTTTGATTCAGCTTGCACACATACTTTTACACTGTATTTTTACACTGACTTCATCTGAGTTATGCCTGAATTAATATTTGTGTAAAGGAAATCAGAAACAGGCCCTGTTAGAAGCAAAGGTCTTGTGGTTAAGTGTGGAGATTCAGTAAACCTGGGCTGAGTTCTCATTTCTGCCTGTACTTCAAGTGTGACCTGAGTCCAGTTATTTAGTCTATTCTAGTTCCCTGCCTGTAAAGTTGGGGTAATAGTACCTCCTTACCACACA
This sequence comes from Lepidochelys olivacea, assembly GCF_965140295.1. Lineage (NCBI taxonomy): Eukaryota > Metazoa > Chordata > Testudines > Cheloniidae > Lepidochelys > Lepidochelys olivacea. The sequence continues at coordinate 17,810,420 of NC_140412.1, forward strand.
GAAGTGTTGTGAAGTGAAATACATTAAAGGTTTTGGAGCACTCAAATGCTATGGCAAGGCAGGCAAAGTAAGTAACCGCGTTACATTATCACTATTTCACAGATGGCACGTTCATTATTTCAGGAGACTCTCACCCGGTATGGAATGCCCTTCATAGCAGCCTTTTTATTTCTTGAAAAGTATAAAGGACCTAAGGCAAATGCTAGCTCACTATTGCTTTGATGTTGCTTTCCTCTTCCATTCTATAGCAGATCTGGTTAGACAAGTCCAGTTTCCTGCCTCTAGCAATGGCCATGACTTGATATTTCAGAGGAGCACACACACACAATATTGCACCTGATCTATTATGCATGGAGGGAAAAAGCCTTTGTAATCTCTGCTCTGGGCAGGCTCTTGCGGTTATTCTATAGAACTGCATCAAACACTGTTGTCTGGATAGAGGTCATGAGACTTGGCAGTTGCAGTGGGGAAGGAAGTGCAGTGTGTTCTGCGGGTAATTGTCAGGACACACATATATTTGATGGACAAAGAACAGCAACAAATAGTGGAAGAAAAGATTGATTGCTGTCCATCACACAAACATAATTATCCCTCATCCACTTTTGACAACCTCCTCCTAATTAGAACTGTCATCTGAGCAATGAAGAACAAAAAATTGTCAGAAAGTTGAAATATAGGTCAGCTAATTCTGTTTTTGTTATACTATATTTTAGCTAATACCGAAGCTGAAGCGGCATAGCAGTCAGTGTTTGATAGTGGCTGTAAATAACCATCTACATCAGTGGTTCCCAAACTTGTTCTGCCGCTTGTGCAGGGAAAGCCCCTGGAGGCCGGGCCGGTTTGTTTACCTGCCATGTCTGCAGGTTCGGCCGATCGCAGATCCCAGTGGCCGCGGTTCGCTGTTCCAGGCCAATGGGAACTGCTGGAAGTGGCGGCCAGTACATCCCTTGGCCTGCGTCGCTTCCAGCAGCTCCCATTGGCAATCTGATGGCTAAATCTTTTGTTCGTTGTACGGGATGACACATTATCACCATAGTTCACACATTTTTACACGGTTACAGGCATGCAAAACTCCCTATTTAAGGTGGGCCATCTATTTTTCACATGAATATCAATCCCTTTTCCATTCTGTCCCCCCTAAAACTTCTTCTAGGCCAGCACATTTTGGCAGAGCTCAAAAGGGAAAATTCACATCCCTATTTTTTTCCCTATATATCTTTATTGATAGGGTTTTCAAAGCTAGCACATTTAGTAGCTTTTCTCCTTACTTTAAAACATAACTAGTTAAATTTGTCAATGCTACTGACATAGGACCTGATCCTGTGTCAGCCTGCACTGAGTGGCAGAAAAAGTGATGGTTCTTCTCTGCATGCCATCATCTCTTGCCCAGTGACTGAAGTAACTGTAAATAAGTATATGAGGCAGCCAAAAGCAAACAGGATAAGGTGGAAGGCTGCCACCTGCTCAGATATAGGGTTCTTCTCCCTCAACACTCACATTACTGTATATATGTACCTGAAACAGCTGTGCAGCTTTCTCTTCTGCACGCAATCATCCCACTCCCAAATTTCAGATTTACAAGGCTGGGTCTGTCCCAAGATGGGATACTTCACCTATCTTTTATTCAGAAGCTGATCTGATCATAGAATCATAGAAGATTAGGGTTGGAAGGGACCTTAGGAGGTCATCTAGTCCAACCCCCTGCTCAAAGCAGGACCAACCCCAATTAAATCAGCCGACATAGTAGCTGCACAATTACTGTTCAAGACAAAGGCCAACGTGATTACATTTAATATACGTTGCCTTCCTTTTAAAGGCACATGGAAAATTAATTACTTTTAATAGAAGTTACAGTATTAACCAAAGATCTCTGCTAAGTGTCTCTGAAATAGGGAAGCACCTTCATATAATCATAGATGTTAGAGATAGGAAATTATTCTTAGGTTTTGTAGCCCATCCCTTACCAATGCTGGGTTATTCTCCCTGATTTATACATACTATGCAAACTCTGGGTCAAGTGTTCAAAAGTGGTCTCCGATTTTGGTTGGCTCAATATTTGAGTGCTCAACTTTAGACCCCTAGGACTGTTTTTACTGAGCACTTGCAACCCCAGCTTAAGAAAATGGGTGCTCTGAATGCCCAGCACCTCTGAATCAGGCTGCTGTTGAAGTATTAGGGCACCCTAAAATTGAAGCATCCAAAATTGGAGGTCACTTCTGAAAATTTTCCGTCTCCACTGCTTTGTCCATTTTAACGTTAAAAAGTAAGGCAATGAGGCTTCGAGCACTTCCTTTAAAATATATTCCATTATCAGGACTCCTGGAAAAAATTTCCACCAAAACTGGTTATCAAATGAAAATTGGGTTTTTGACTAAACAAAATTCTTCACAAAAACTGCCTGGGAAAAAAAATTGACTTTTCATTCATAAAGCCCCAAAAAGCAAACAAACAAACAAAACCTGAAACCAAAATTTTTTGCCTGAAAACTGGAAAATTTCTATTTGGAAATGCTACAACACCACCTCATGGGTGCTGTAGTTCAGGTCCCTCATGTCCCAGTTCTCCTCTTTGGAACATGTGCCCAGCAAGACTACATTTCCCATGCTATACCGTGGCCAGGGACTACCATGATACTCCAAGGTGGCTCGGCAGGAGAGACCCTGGTGCATCATGGGAGGTGCAGGTTCGCCAGGGAGCCTGGTTTATAAAGGAGAAGAGAAGCATGAGGCACCACAAGTACAACTTCCATGAGCCACCATGAGCATCAGCATTTCCAAATAATTTTTTGGTGGATTTGGACAAAAATGTTCCATTTGTGAACTTTTGTCCAAAAGTAAAAAGAAAAAATCATTTCCCAACCAGCTCTAACTTTTATCTTAGAGACTACTTGTGTATACCACACTTTTAGGAGGTTTCTCCTGATGTTCAACCTAAATTTTCTTTTCCTTAAATGCATCCCATTGTTCCTAGTTATATCCCCCTTATACCAACCTAGAGAATCCTTCTCCCTCCTATAGTCATAGATTCCAAAGCCAGAAGGGACCACTGTGATCATCTAGTCTGACCTCCTGTATACCAGAGGTCATAGAACTTCCCCAAAATAATTCCTAGAGCAGATAGTCTAAAAATAAATAAATGAATAATCCAATCTTGATTTAAAAATAGCCAGTAATGGAGAATGCACCACAACAACACTTGGTAAATTGTTCCAATGGTTAATTACTTTCACAATAAAAATGTATGCCTTATTTCCAGTGTGAATTTGTCTAGCTTTAACTTCCAGCCATAGGATTGTGTAGTTCTTCCTCTCCTAGGCTAGTAACCAACTATCAAATATTTGTTCCCCATGTAGGTACATATAGACTGTCATCAAGCCACCTGTAGCAGGGTAGACACCTGCTCCTCCTCTGAAGGGCTTAGAACAGCCCAGGAGAGGGCTGGGGCTGGGTAAGCAGCCCAGGCCGAGTAGGGAAGTAAGCTCAGCTGGGGCCACACCCCAATTAGGGCTCAGCTGGCCTTATAAGTAGGCAGTGAGCCAGGAGCTGAAACACTCTCTTGCCTTTGGAGAGGGAGGGACCTAGCTGTAGGGAGCAGAGAGTACCTAGATTGGAGCAGGGCTGGGGAAATCCCAGACTGTGGCCTAGTAGAAGGCCAGGCAGGTACTGGGGTTGCAAAGGGGCCAGCCCACAGGTAGGCCGAGGCAGCAACTCCAAACCCCTCCTTGCCAGTGATTAGTGGCTTTTACACTGCAGTCTGCCCCTGATACAAGGGGCTAGTTGGTAACTGGCAGTAGACTTACACTGAGGCAAGGTGGGGATAGTGGGTGGGGGGACCCTGAGAGACACTGGGTGTATTGCCAGGGAGCAGCTATCCAGGAGGCAAGGGGCACTGGGTCCAGGAGGGATGCAGAGCCAGCAGTAAGGTGGATCATTGGCCTGCAGAGGGTGCTCCAGAGCCTGGTGAGCTAATTCCCAACCAAGACCAGCAGGAGGTGCTGCAGGGGTGAGTCCATTCCCTTACACCACCCCTTAGCCTTCTCTTTGTTAAGCTAAATAGGTTGAGTTCCTTGAGTCTATCACTATAAGGCATGGTTTCTAATCCTTCTTTGAACCCTCTCCAATTTATCAACATCCTTCAATTGTAGGTTCCAGAACTGGACATAAAATTCTAGCACTGGTTGCACCAGTGCCAAATACAGAGGTAATATAACCTCTCTACTCCTACCTGAGATTCCCCTTTTTATGCATCTGATTGCATTAGCCTTTTTGATGACAGTGTTGCACTGCAAGTTCATGTTCAGTTGATTATCCACCAAATTTTCTTCAGTCACCGCTTCACAGGATGGAGTCCCCCATCCTGTAAGTGGGGCCTACAGTCTTTGTTCCCAGATGTATATGTTTACATTTAGCCATATTAAAACACATTGTTTGCTTGCACCCAGCTTCCCAAGTGATCTAGATTGCTCTGTATCAGTGACCTCTCATTATTTACTACTCCCCCAATTTGTGTCTCATCTGGAGACTTACATTTTTACTAATGAGCTGGAAGAAAACATAATTACTGATAAACAGCATAGGGTGAAAAAAAATCTGAGATCCTGTTAAAAACACAACCACTCAATGATCAATTTCCATTTAGAATTACATTTTGAGAGGTATCTGTTAACCATCTTGTAATCCATTTAGTGAGTGCCCTGTTAATTTTATATTCTAATTTTTAATCAAAAGGTAATGTGGTACCAAGTCAAGTCCCATATCAGCTGCTCCATTGTCTTGCCCAGGATTGATGTCAGACTGACAGGCCTATAATTACTCAGGTCATTCTCTTTACCCCTTTTAAATATTGGCACAACAATAGCTTTTGTCCAGTATTCTGGAACTTCTAAAGTGTTTCATTGAAAATTTGAACACTAGCTGTCCAAGCTCCTTAGCCAGCTCTTTTAAAAGTCTTGGATGTATGTTATTCAGACCTGCTGATTTAAAAATGTCTAACTTTAGTAGATGCTGTTTAACATCCTCCTGAGATACTAGTGGAATGCAAAGAGTGTTATAATAAGATGACTACATCATCCGTTTTTCTCAAAATACAGGATAGATATACTTCTGACTTTTCTGCATAATTGTTGATAATTCTACCACTTCCATCTAGTAATGGGCTAATACCATTGTTAGGATTTTTTTGTTGTTGTTCCTAAAATACTTAAGTCTCTTTTTTTATTGTCCTTAACTATGCTGGCCATACATTTCTCCTTGGATTCCTTTGCTTCCCTTATCCATTTTGTAAAGCTTCTGATTTATTTTCATTTCTATCAACTTCCCCTTTCTTCCAATTATTATATTATTTTATAGCTGCCTTCAGTTCCCCTCCAAACCAGATTGTTTTTTGGACATTAGCACCTTCTTCCTCAATGGTGGGACATCAAGAAAAGTTTTTAATCAATTCCCAATTATCATTCACATTCTTGGCAGTTAGTTTGTTCAAATACATGTAGATCAGTGGTTCCCAAACATCTAGTGATGAGCGGGGTGTGTGTGTGTATGTATGCCTGGATGGGTGGAGAGACAGATGTTTAGATAGACTGAGATGTCACGCAGCCATGGAAAGCAATTTCTGAAAAAAAAGGAGCGTTACAGTTGGGACCGCACCTGGGCTATAAAGGGTCAGAGGGAGGTCAGTAAGAGCGAAGCAGCTGCGGGGAGAGGAGGTCCCCTCCAGTGGTCCCTGAAGGAGGAAGGGGCAGGGAATCGGGACGAGGACCAGGATTGGGACCCAGCTGAGACAGTTCCTTGTGGAGAATGGGCTGTGACCAGCTTAAGGCTTTGTGGAAGATTTGATTTGTTTGCTTTGGAACTTTGTAAATAAAGAAATCAGCCTTCAAGTATGGCTGTGATTGCATGAGAGAGATTGTGTGGGGTTTGCATAAGGACCCCTGAGGAAAAGGAAGATGGGGTGGGAGCACTGCAGAGTCACCCCTTGTCTTGAAGGGGAACTTGGGGGAGGGGCAGGCAACCCTGTTCCAAGGAAGTATTCATATCGGTCCTCATTTACCTGGGGTGCAGGGAGCAGCCCCAAGCCTTCCAGTGTCCCAGACAGTCCTTGATGTCTGGTCACTTTAGCATTTTTATGAAAAGACAGACTTATCAAAACTCCAGAAATATGTACGTTTGCTAAGGTTATGCCTAAATACTAGACTAGCTCAAAATGAGTTAGCGGTGATTTGCTGAAAATGGCTTGGCATTTAGGGATGCTCAGTGGCACCATGAGGGTTATATTTTAGTTTGCCTGCCTCAATGCATCACTCAGGTTGTCACTTGCTGTCACTTTGTGGCTGATAGGACATGATTTGTCTTCCCGACCTAATGTATGGGCAGTGTATTGCAAATGCCCTGCCTTAAGTGGACAGCTGCTTTGCTAAATGGCATGTTTCGAGTTATCCATGAACAATTTTCTCTAACGTTTAATTTTCTGCATGTCTAATGGACTCAATGGAAGAGCTCAAGAGGGAAATAGCCATGTTTTCATAATAGAATATTACACCTCTTGTTGTGATTAAAACAAGCATTTCTGAATTTTTGTTTTGATCTAAAACCATGACAACTGACTTTATGTAAGTGTATTGTTCTGGGGGGGAATGTTTTGTTTTCTAAATTGTTTTTAGATACAGACTAACACGGCTACCCCTCTGATACTTATATACACACTACGAACACTCGTATTTCTGGAAATCCACAACTTACCTGTTGAAAACTTTCCTTTTGAAAAATCTGGACAACAGGGGCTGAGCTCCTGAAAATCTGGCCCTGAGCTCTTTTGAAAATTTTGCACCAAATTGTCATTTCCAGAAGTTAAAACTCCAAGAGGTAATACCTGCAAAAACTAATGGTGCTTACACTTAACAATCCAACAAAGGACCTCATATGAACCATGAGGACATGTGTTTGCTTAAACTGAGCTGACTCGGAATCAAACCTCCCAATCTTCTTATTATTGATTTGTATTTCTTAGTGCCCAAGAGCTCTGGTCATGGAACAGGACCCTATCGTGCTTGACTCTGTACAAACACACCACAAAGACTGTTCCTGCCCCAAAGAGCTTGCAGTCTAAGTCTTTTATCTGTAACCAGGGTCCTTTTTTTTCTCTCCCAACTGCCCCTCTCAGGTATGTTATATGCTCACTCGTCTCTCAAGTCCATCACTTACTTTATAAACTCGTTGAGGCATCTAGACCAATTATGGGTGTAAAATAACAATCCCTTACCTGAGTACCAATAGAACATGTAGTATAACTGTGGCCTGGATAATGCAGGGGATTAATAATGGTCTATGGAGCCTTTCCTCCTATGTCAAGTGTGTAAATCAAGCCTGAGTCAGTCTGTATTAACTAAAAGTTATGGCAGTGGCTCAGTGGCCTTTGCAAAACAAGTTGGTGGTCTCCATTCAGTTCCTGGTGGAGACATGTCCATACGTTAAAAAGTAAATGCTACAGTTGTTAGTACTTGGCAGCATCCCCTGAGAAGCCGAAAGAGCATGGAGAGTGATTTTGGCCTTTTGAGTGCTGATGCGTGCCTTTCAAAGTCCATTGATCAGATGGGGATGGGAAGCTTGCATAGCCAAAAGTTCCTGTTCTAGCCAAAGCAGAGGAGTTCAGCCTCCAGAGCTAACAGTCCAGCACATCACAACCCCACCATTAATTAATTTGAGTTATTATAAGTGATTTTAAAAGAGCATGTTGAATAATATCTTACACTGAAGTAACCAAACCCCAGGTGAGCTGCAAGGGGAAGGGGTAAATGAGACTTTGGAGACTATTTTATTAAAGAAAACAACCTTCTGGCAAACAGCTATTTTTAGTTTAATAACTAATGATGCTTCAGAATGCTTCATCAAACCTAATTAACCAATAATAATTACCATAGCAACCACTGCTTTATATGGCACATACTGAAAACATTCTTAAAGGAACACAACAGCTTTCATTTCCACTACTTACCTATCCTCAGTCAAACTTCTGTAATGCACTGGTGGAACCAACGCAAACTTCAAACATGAAGTAGGAAAAGAATAAAGTTGTTATAGTTTGTTTTGCAGTTGGCTTTATTTGGCTTCCAGAAGCAGTTTGGCTGTTGAACTGCTAATGTACCTCTTATACTCACAGTGCCAGTCTGCTGTCTCCAGTTCCACTTCTAAGTGGCTTTTATCATCAGTTTCATCACATACACTAGAACTTTGGGACTGTGTTCTTTTGCAGAGCACTTTAGGGTATTTGACTATGATACGGGATAAAATACTTCTGTTAAGGTGTACCTGCATTGCAATAGAGCATGATTCCAGATGGGGTAGGCATATCTGTACTAGCTTTAGTGTAGCTAGCTCCGTTAAAAATGGCAGTGAAGATGGAGCTGGCCAGGCTTCAGCACAGGCTGTGGAATCCTGGGTGTATACTCATGTTGCTAGCCTGCACTGAGGTCTCTATCACTGCCTCGTTACTGCTATTTTAAGCTTCCTTAGCTAGATTAAATCAAGCATGGATTTGCCTGTCTGAGCTGCAGTCGCACCTCTCATTGCAGTGTAGATGGAGAGCTTCAATTCTCCTCTGGTTTTCAAAATTCTTCACGGACTCTGTCAACTTTATCTCGGATCTATTCTCTCTCTCTCTTCTCCCTCTCTCAACTGGAGTTGGTCAAACTATTCATTGTGAAGAATGTTTGTCACCTATCTACCCCCATCTTGTTAGTTAACTAATCACTAACCAACTGATTCTCATAATCTTCATAATGCATTCATAAATATTCACCAGAAAATTTGGATCAATAATTTTCAGATGACTAGCTCCTTGGAGGGGGTCTTTGATAATTGGCTATTCATTTATTGCTTATCCTCCCTGCTTGGATAACTGAATCTTTTCAAACAGGAGAATAATCAATAGTGTGACAAAGCTCTGTCCTTGCCTCCGTGGGTCCCATGTTTCCTGGCGGATTTCACTAGCCTCAGAGGCTCACTGTGACCCTCCACATAACCCTTCTCTCTCTAGAGACAAGGGTCACAGTCTACTGAGCCATTTTCATCATAAGCCAGCGAGGGAGGAGAGGACAAATTATCCTTCCTTGCACAGTCTCTGTTATCTCCCAGTTTCAGTGATTGATCAGGGGGCAAAGGTGGGCGGGGAGGAGCCCAGGCCCACCCTCTATTCCGGGCTCCAGCCCAGGGACCCTAATAGTATCAGCTATGGTAGCTGACCTTTTAGAAACATAACAATTCCCTGGGCTACTTCTCCCACAGCAGCCCTCACTTCCTCAAGCTCCACTTCACCCTTACCTCAGGGCTGCCTTCCTTGTGCCTGATATGGTGTGTACTACTCAGCCTCTCCAACGGCGCAACTTCCTCCCACAGCTCCTGACATGCACACCCACCTGACTGGCTGGGAGGCTTTTAACTAGTTTCAGCCAGTCCCTGATTGGCTTCAGGTGTCCCAATCAACCTAGCCTTCTCCCTGCCTTCTGGAAAGTTCTTAATTGGCCCCAGGTGTCTTAATTGACCTGGAGCAGCTGCCATTTCGCTTATCCTGGTACCAGGGATTTGTTTAGCCTGGAGCTAATATAGCCATCTGGCCTTGCCCCGTCACAATAGCAAAAAAGCAAACAACACACGTTCTGTTTGGAAATTTTGGATGGAACATCACTCGTGCTAAAACTTTCAGGATTCACAAACATTTCTGTTCACACCTGCCAGTTGTCCAAATAATGGATTACACTACCCTGCAAATGAAGTCAACTGAACCAAGTATTTTTATTTGCAGATATATCTACAAGTCAGTATGGTGACTCTTGGATCAGCTTTTTTCAGTAGCTAGGAACTACTTTCCTACCTGTGACATTTTGAAGTTTCTTCTTTCTGAACCATTAATTCTCTCTCTCTCTTCAGATCAGCCCCTCTATCGTTTTGCCTGTGGTTCTGATTCATTCAGCTCTAATCTGCAAACCTACTGGCATACCCCACTGTCCTTTTAAAGAATATTCCCTTTTTCTGTTCTCTTTATTTACAGTCATTGCTTCTTTGACTAACACTTCCTCCAACTGTGTTTGAATTGCTCTTCGGCTGAGATCTGCTGCTCCCAAATATCTTCCAAATGTTATCGGGTTTCATCTCTTTTCACAAAGCACTTTGAGATTCTCTGCATGACAGGCCCCAGACAAAAATGAATTGAATCAAATCATTGTCCACTTTCACAGCAAAACTTACCTTGTTTGTTTGACTTGGCTTGCTCACGTTGCATTGCCTTTGTTTTTATACTGACTTTGTAAAGTGCCCTCGAGGTGCCTGCATGAAGGACATTTTATAAATGTAAATTTGATTTGACAAGTGATTTCTTTGTGAATCAAGCTCTTATCTCCTGAGTGATAGAGGGCAGTTAGATTTACAGGAAGTAGAGATATGGGAGTAAAAATTATAACAGCATTTCTAGTCACCTGTGGACACTTTAGCGTAACCTTCTTATTCATCCACCCTTGTTATGTGACTCCAACACATACAGCTGTGCAGTGGAAGTAGCTCTGATTTTGGAGTAATGATATCTCCCCAACCATTGTGTTGATGGACACTTTCTTGTTTCCAGTTATATAATATCTAATATGCAGATCTTCCTGGGGCATAATTTTATATCTACCAGTCCTGTATATGGCTTTTTATGTCACTTTATAGCCCAGCTGCATCTGTTTATCCAAAGGCTGTGGGAGACACAAGAAGGGTTAAGGGACTCGTAAGTGATCTGAAAAGGTTTTCTTTTTTTAACCTCTCATTCCTACTGTGTTGGCATCTATTTTCTACAATACAGCAGAAAGAACATGGAGTGGTCCACAGCTTATAAAACCACAATTTGGCTTTGGCATCTGGCCAGGCTATTCAGTGGAAATCTCACAGGCCTTTTGGTACCAGCCATGTTGTGTGGGTGGTGGAGGGGCAACAGCGAAAGACTCAAGTCTTTTTTTTTAAAACAAGACCCAGATTCTTCCACCCTTACATTGAGAAGTACCTTACTCTGCAAGTGGTTCTGTTAGTTTCAGTCATGCTACTCTGTGTAAGGATGGCAGAAAGTGGCTCCATCTAAATAAGTCATATCTTCTTCTGTAACTAGTTTTCTTTAGTACTTTTTGTCCAAAATTAGACTGTGCAGTCATGGAACGTATTTGAAGGCCGGAGTTGTCATAAATATAAAGGGAAGGGTAACAACCTTTATGTATGCAGTAATATAAAATCCCTCTTGGCCAGAGGTATAGAATCACTGAACTGATTAACCCCTACAGGTAAATTAACCTAGTTGGCACCTGACCAGAAGGATCAATGGGGAATGAAGATACTTTCAAATCCAGAGGAAGGGGGGAGGATGTCTTGTTTGTGCTTTTTGTGTGTTCCCTCTCTCGGGACAAAGAGACCAAGCAGGTAACCCAGCTCCTACTGAAATGATGCACCTAAAATTACAGAAATTGTAAGTAATAGCAAGGAAATGCATTAGATTATCTTTTGTTTTAGCTTGTGAATTTTTACTGTACTAAGAGGTCATTTTATTCCTGTTTTGTAACTGGGAAGCCAACTCAGAGGGAAATCCTCTGGATTTTAAATCTTTTTATTTACCCTGTAAAGTTATCTTCCATCCTGATTTTGCAGGTGTGATTCTTTTACTTTTTTTAATAAAATTCTTCTTTTACGAACCTGATTTTCAATGTCCTAAAAACCAGGGATTTGGTCTGTGCTCACTTTGTTAACCTATTGGTTGGTATATTATTCTCAAGCTCCCCAGGAAAGGGGGTGAAAGGGCTTTGGGGAATCTTTTTTGGGGGGATAGGTCTCCAAGTGGCCCCTCCCTAAATGTTTGTTTAAATCACTTGGTGGTGGCAGCAATACTATCCAAGGACAAGGAAAGGAATTTGTGCCTTGGGGAAGTTTTTATCCTAAGCTGGTGGAATATAAGCCTAGGGGGTCTTCCATGCGGGTCCCCACATCTGTACCCCAGAGTTCAGAGTGGAGAGGGAACCCTGACAAGAGTCTACTGCCCATATTCTATGAGCAGTGCCACTGAAGTTGGTGGAACAAGTTATGAACTAAAGTATCAGTGAGTAGAGTCCAGAACTGGCCCTACCAGAACATAGTTGATCTACCAAAAACTGGACTAACTGTACTCTGAAATCTGTAAGATGCTTGTCTGTGTAAGGTAAATTGGCCAACTCTTTTTGGAATGTGTATGTTGGGGAGGAATGGGGTTGAATGCCAGGTTTCCAAATAAAGTTGATTCTTGATGTACTGAGGGATCAGTATTAGAGGTGGTTCTGTTGAAACTGTGTTTTGATGAAAAATTGGGTTTTTGATTAAATGAAATTTCACATAGAAAATGTCTGCTCTCTGAGTGCAAGTCAGGAGAGGCAGGGATTGTAACAGAATTGGAACTGGTCTGTATTAACTTACGATTACCCCCAGTTATTGGGATGTTCACTATATGTGTAATGATCTTGGGGTTCATTAGATAATAAACCAGTGAATGAGAAAGGAATAAAACATTAATAAAACAAATTGGAGAGCATCTGTTGTGAGTTGTTGCACCCAGCCATGTGGTGTTCCCAACCTCCGCCTCCAGGGCACATCTCCAAATTCCCATGTTTATAATATTGTCCCTTTATGAGGGAGCATCTCCAGATCACAATCTTATACAGACAGCTAACAGCTCTCATAACACATGCATTAAATTCTCAACCCATGTAGTAACTTTCCAGAAACCCATCAACTACCTTGAGAGGAGAGGTTACTATCATATCACTGTAGAGCGATACACTCACTTTCCCCACTTACCCCTTCTCCAGGCACATTAGCACATCTGAGTCTTTCAGGATGTTTAATCTCCCGCACTGATCAGCCACACTATCAGAGGCTCATTCACCTGCGCATCTACCAATGTGATATATGCCATCATGTGCCAGCAATGCCCCTCTGCCATGTACATTGGTCAAACTGGACAGTCTCTACGTAAAAGAATAAATAGACACAAATCAGACGTCAAGAATTATAACCTTCAAAAACCAGTCGGAGAACACTTCAGTCTCTTTGGTCACTCGATTACAGACCTAAAAGTGGCAATTCTTCAACAAAAAAACTTCAAAAACAGACTCCAAGGAGAGGCTGCTGAATTGGAATTAATTTGCAAATTGGATACAATTAACTTAAGCTTGAATAAAGACTGGGAGTGGACGGGTCATTATACGAAGTAAAACTATTTCCCCTCCTACTGTTCTTGTAAAGTGCTGGAAATGGCTCACCTTGATTATCACTACAAAAGGCTCTCGCCCCCCACAAGCTCTCCTGCTGGTAATAATTCACCTTTCCTGATCACTCTTGTTACAGTCTGTAACACCCATTGTTTCATGTTCTCTGTGAATATAAAATCTCCCCACTATATTTTCCACTGTACGCATCTGATGAAGTGAGCTGTAGCTCACAAAAGCTTATGCTCTAATAGATTTGTTAGTCTCTAAGGTACCACAAGTCCTCCTTTTCTTTTTACGGATACAGACTAACACGGCTGCTACTCTGAAACCTGATCTTCTCAGTATTACTCTTTCATTAGAGTGTGAGTTGCTCTCTTGTTCGTTGATAGTTTCTCCTTTATGCATTGACAATAAAGGATCAGTCAGATAGGAAATGCTGGAGTCCACATCTACTGTCCATGTGTTGGAACTTTCTGGGATTACTCGTAAATCCCTTTGATTACATTGAAATGTGTCTTCCCTGGTCTGTCTGGATTATATAAAATCTTGGATGCAGCTGTTCTTTAACAGTACTCTTTGACCCTGTGTATTAGAGGTGTGATTACAAAGGCACACCCCATCACCTGGGTTAAGAGATGGGAGACCACGGGCCCTTTGCCAAAATAATTCTGCTTCCACTTCAGATTTTCTTTCTTTTTCCATATGGTTTCATTGTTATGAGATTTCAGCAAGTTATCAGTAATTGGTAAATTAGATCTGATCCTTCTTCCCATTACAGCTGAGCTGGAGAAAAGCCATTGTCTGGAGTGTACTTCAGTGAACCAGTAATGTTTTTTATACAAATCACCCCACTGTCAAGTCTTTTCATAAGATTCTTTACTGTCCATCTAGACCTTTCCACAAGACCTTTTGATTGGGGATAATTTGGATTTGATGTTTTGTGATGAAAATCCCAGTCTATGGCAAATTGCCTAAAATCCACAATGGAAAATTGTGGCACATTATCGCTAAAGACTTCATCTGGAATGCCACATCTAGAGAAGATTCCCTTCATGCCAGCTATCACTGACTTACTATTAGTACTGTGCAGTGTGTAAATTTATGGATACAGAGAATCATAATCTGTGACTATTAAATAATCCTTTGATTGCCAGGTAAAGAAGTCAGTGCTGACCTTCTCATAAGGCCTTTGTGGAGCTGTATGCACTTGACTTTTCTGCATTTGGTATCTACAGCATTTTGCAAAATGATTATTTTCCCCACATTTATGACAGTTTCCCAAAGGAAACACACTGTTTGGGGCCATGCTGTGATCCATCTGTACCCAGTCTTCCCCCTCACAGTGGTTTTCATAGTGATTGGTTCCACTCTTTGATTTGACCTATTCTGGCTATATTCTTTTGTACTTAGAACATGGATTCACCCTTTCTGGTGAATTTAGTTCTTTGGCTTGTGCTTTCACAGTTTCTACTGCCCTGCATATCTGGAGAGCTTTTTCTAAAGTTAAGTCTCCTTCACGGAGCTGTTTCTCTCAACACGTTGTCTTTAATGCCACAAATGATTCTATCTCTGACCAGAGACTGTCAGCTCACTAAAGTCACAGGCTCTACTGAGTTTTCTTAATTCTGTGACACATTGCTCTATGGTGTTATCAGTGTTGTCTTTGGTGTTATCATGGATGTAAAAATGTTTCTCTCTCAAAGGTTTCATTCCTTTTTGGCATGCAATGTTCCTCAAATTTAGTCAGTCGGTATTTTACTTTACTTCATGCTTCCACCTTCTTCAAACTTAAACTTGTTATAAATATTGAATGCTTTCTCCTCAGCAACATGCAAAAAGATACATGATTTCACTTTATCATTTTTCTCCTCTGCCCCTATGACAGTTAAATATAATTCAAATCTCTGAATTTATTACAGTTCTCTGCACCATTGCCTGACAACTGCAGACAGGAAGGAGGTTGCAACACATCAATTTTTGGCTTCCCCACCCTGCTTTCTTAAGCTAGTCAAGCTACTACTGTGCTCACCAAATACATGCAAAAGCCTCCATGCCTGATGCTCCACATGGTTCTCTGGTGCTTCCCTTTGTCTTTGTTTTTAGTTGCAAACATAGGAGTTAACTTCAAAATGACTGCGGTTTCCTTCTCATTCAGCACTTCTGATACCAGGAAATGATCTTTGGGTTCATTAAATAACCAGTGAATGAGAAAGGAACACAACTTTACTAAAACAAACTGGAGAGCTTCTGTAGTGAGCTTCTGCACCCAGCCATGTGGTGTTCCCAACCCCGGCCTCCAGAGCACATCTTCAAAATCCTATGATCACAATACTGTCCCTTAGAATCATAGAAATCAGGGTTGGAAGGGACCTCCTGAGGTCATCTAGTCCAACCCCCTGCTCAAAGCAGGACCAATTCCCAACTAAATCATCCCAGCCAGGGCTTTGTCAAGCCTGACCTTAAAAACCTCAAAAGGAAGGAGATTCCACCACCTCCCTAGGTAACGCATTCCAGTGCTTCACCACCCTCCTGGTGAAAGTTTTTTTCCTAATATCCAACCTAAACCTCCCCCACTGCAACTTGAGACCATTACTCCTCGTTCTGTCATCTGCTACCACTGAGAACAGTCTAGATCCATCCTCTTTGGAACCCACTTTCAGGTAGTTGAAAGCAGCTATCAAATCCCCCCTCATTCTTCTCTTCTGCAGACTAAACAATCCCAGTTCCCTCAGCCTCTCCTCATAAGTCGTGTGTTCCAGTCCCCTAATCATTTTTGTTGCCCTCCGCTGGACGTTTTCCAATTGTTCCACATACTTGTAGTCTGGGGCTCAAAACTGGACACAGTACTCCAGATGAGGCCTCACCAATGTCTAATAGAGGGGGAACGATCACGCCAGCAGATCAAAGGACAATGCCCCTACTTATACATCCCAAAATGCCATTGGCCTTCTTGGCAACAAGGGCACACTCTTGACTCATATCCAGCTTCTTGTCCAGTGTAACCCCTAGGTCGTTTTCTGCAGAACTGATGCCTAGCCATTCGGTCCATAGTCTGTAGCGGTGTATGGGATTCTTCTGTCCTAAGTGCAGGACTCTGCACTTGTCTCTGTTGAACCTCATCAGATTTCTTTTGGCCCAATCCTCCAATTTGTCTAGGTCCCTCTGTATCCTATCCCTACCCTCCAGCGTATCTACCGCCCCTCCCAGTTTAGTGTCATCTGCAAACTTGCTGAGGGTGCAATCCACACCATCCTCCAGATCATTAATGAAGGTATTGAACAAAACCAGCCCCAGGACCGACACTTGGGGTCCTCCACTTGATACCAGCTGCCAACTACACATTGAGCCCAACAATCTAGCCAGCTTTCTATCCACCTTATAGTCCGTCCATCCAGCCCATACTACTTTAACTTGCTGCCAAGAATACTGTGGGAGACAGTGTCAAAAGCTTTGCTAAAGTCCAGTAATAACACATCCACTGCTTTTTCCCTCATCCACAGAGCCAGTTATCTCATCATAGAAGGCAATTAGCTTAGTCAGGCATGACTTGCCCTTGGTGAATCCATGCTGACTGTTCCTGATCACTTTCTTCTCTAGTGCTTCAGAATTGATTCCTTGAGGATCTGCTCCATGATTTTTCCAGGGACTGAGGTGAGGCTGACTGGCCTGTAGTTCCCCAGATCCTCCTCCTTCCTTTTTTAAAGTTGGGGGCCCTACATTAGCCTTTTTCCAGTTGTCCAGGACCTCCCCCGATCGCCATGAGTTTTCAAAGATAATGGCCAATGGTTCTGCAATCACATCCGCTAACTCCTTTAGCACTCTCAGATGCAGCGCATCCAGCCCCATGGACTTGTGCTCGTCCAGCTTTTCTAAATAGTCCCTAACCACTTCTTTCCTCACAGAGGGCTGGTTACCTCCTCCCCATGCTGTGCTGCCCAGTGCAGTAGTCTGGGAGCTGCCCTTGTTCGTGAAGACAGAGGCAAAAAAAGCATTGAATACATTAGCTTTTTCCATATCCTCTGTCACTAGGTTGCCTCCCTCATTCAGTAAGGGGCCCACACTTTCCTTGACTTTCTTCTTGTTGCTAAAATACCTGAAGAAACCCTTCTTGTTACTCTAAACATCTCTTGCTAGCTGCACCTCCAGGTGTGATTTGGCCTTCCTGATTTCACTCCTGCATGCCTGAGCAATATTTTTATACTCCTCCCTGGTCATTTGTCCAATCTTCCACTTCTTGTAAGCTTCTTTTTTGTGTTTAAGATCAGCAAGGATTTCACAGTTTAAGCCAAGCTGGTCGCCTGCCGTATTTACTATTCTTTCTACACATCGGGATGGTTTGTCCCTGTAACCTCAATAAGGATTCTTTAAAATACAGCCAGCTCTCCTGGACTCCTTTCCCCCTCATGTTGTTCTCCCAGGGGATCCTGCCCATCAGTTCCCTGAGGTTGTCAAAGTCTGCTTTTCTGAAGTCCAGGGTCCGTATGCTGCTGCTCTCCTTTCTTCCTTGTGTCAGGATCCTGTACTGGACCATCTCATGGTCACTGCCTCCCAGGTTCCCCTCCACTTTTGCTTCCCTTACTGATTCTTCCCAGTTTGTGAGCAGTAGGTCAAGAAGAGCTCTGCCCCTAGTTGGTTCCTCCAGCACTTGCACCAGGAAATTGTCCCCTACACTTTCCAAAAACTTCCTAGATTGTCTGTGCACTGCTGTATTGCTCTCCCAGCAGATATCAGGGTGATTGAAGTCTCCCATGAGAACCAGGGCCTGTGATCTAGTAACTTCTGTTAGTTGCCGGAAGAAAACCTCGTCCACCTCATCCCCCTGGTCCGGCGGTCTATAGCAGACTCCCACCATGACATCACCCTTGATGCTCACACTTCTAAACTTATCCAGAGACTCTCCAGGTTTTTCTGCAGTTTCACAGCGGAGCTCTGAGCAGTCCTACTGGTCTCTTACATACAATGCAACTCCCCCACCTTTTCTGCCCTGCCTGTCCTTCCTGCGTAGTTTATATCCATCCATGACAGTACTCCAGTACTGAGGAAGCATCTCTAAATTAAAATCTTCTACAAACATCTCTCTCCAGTATGGATCCATTGGTTTAGTTCAATAGGGGGCTATAAGGAAAACCAAAGAGGAGGGTAAAGGAATGGCTCAGGATGAACACTTTTCCTCAACCAACTGACAGACGTTAAGAGTGTCAAAATGGGAATATATATGGGAACTAGAGGATTAAAGGACTTTAGCAGTTTAAAGGGGACACTCTCAAGAAAAGGGGGGAGTTACTTCGGTAAACTAGACAAAAACACAGGCACCTGTTACGGGTGAGTGAAAAACATAGGCCTGCCTAGGTTACCATCAGGGGATTATAGAATCATAGATATGTCGAGCTTGACGGGACCTCAAGAGGTAACTAGTCCAGCCCCCTGTGCTGAGGAAGGACCAAGTAAACCTAGACCATCCTGACAAGTGTTTATCTAACTTGTTCTTAAAAATCTCTACAACCTCCCTTGGAATCATAGAATCATAGAATATCAGGGTTGGAAGGGACCCCAGAAGGTCATCTAGTCCAACCCCCTGCTCAAAGCAGGACCAATTCCCAGTTAAATCATCCCAGCCAGGGCTTTGTCAAGCCTGACCTTAAAAACCTCTAAGGAAGGAGATTCTACCACCTCCCTAGGTAACACATTCCAGTGTTTCACCACCCTCTTAGTGAAAAAGTTTTTCCTAATATCCAATCTAAACCTCCCCCACTGCAACTTGAGACCATTACTCCTCGTTCTGTCATCTGCTACCATTGAGAACAGTCTAAAGCCATCCTCTTTGGAACCCCCTTTCAGGTAGTTGAAAGCAGCTATCAAATCCCCCCTCATTCTTCTCTTCTGCAGGCTAAACAATCCCAGCTCCCTCAGCCTCTCCTCATAACTCATGTGTTCCAGTCCCCTAATCATTTTTGTTGCCCTTCGCTGGACTCTCTCCAATTTATCCACATCCTTCTTGAAGTGTGGGGCCCAAAACTGGACACAGTACTCCAGATGAGGCCTCACCAATGTCGAATAGAGGGGAACGATCACGTCCCTCGATCTGCTCGCTATGCCCCTACTTATACATCCCAAAATGCCATTGGCCTTCTTGGCAACAAGGGCACACTGCTGACTCATATCCAGCTTCTCATCCACTGTCACCCCTAGGTCCTTTTCCGCAGAACTGTAGTGTAGTCTGGAAGTGTAGTCCATTGCTTAAGTATCTTTATAGATAGATATTAGGAAAAACTTTCTAACCTAAATCTCCCTTGCTGCAGATTAAGCCCATTACTACTTGTCCTGAATCCAGTGGACACTGAGAACAACTGGTCACCATCCCCTTTATAATAGCCCTTAACATATTTGAAGACCATTATCAGGTCTCCCGCTCTGCCCCCGTCTTTTTTTCAAGACTAAACATGCCCAGTTTTTTTATCCATCCCTCATAGGTCATGTTTTCTAAACTTTTTTTATCCTTTTGTGTTGCTCTCCTCTGGACTCTCTCCAATTTGTTCATCTTCCTTAAGGTGCGGCTTCTAAAACTGGACATAGTATTCCTTCTCAGGTCTCACCAGTGCTGAGGAGAATGTGACAATTACCTGCTGTTCTTACGTACAACATTCCTGTTAATATACCCCAGAGATAATCACCTTTTCTCAACTGCAGCACGTGGTTGATTTATATTTAAGTTGTTATCCACTGTGCCCCCCCAGATCCTTTTTCAGCAGTATCACTGCCTACCCAATTATTCCACATTTTGTAGCTGTGCACTTGATTTTTCTTTTCCTCCTAAGGGCGTGTCTACACTGGCAATTTACCGCGCTGCAACTTTCTCGCTCAGGGGGGTGAAAAAACACTCCCCTGAGCGCAGCAAGTTTCAGCACTGTATGGTGCCAGTGTATTGTGGTTCCCAGGCATATCGAGGTGGGTTTTTTTAGAGCGCTGAGAGCAACAGTGCTTTAGCGTTGCCAGTGTAGACTAGCCCTAAGTGAAGTATTTTGCAGTTTTCTTTATTGAATTTCATCGTGTGGATTTCAGACCAAATCTCCATTTTTTTTTTCAAGGTAGTTTCAAATTCTAATCCTGTCCTTCAAAGTGTTCAGAATCCCTCCCATCTTGGTGTCATGCTCAAATTTTATAAGCATACTCTGCTCTCCATTATCCAAGTCATTAATGAAACTATTGAGTAGTACCAGACCCAGAAGTTTAGTTTGTGAAGGTCTGGGGGAAAGTGAGACAACAAGCAGAATTAGAGTGACCTTGTAAATTGTGCTCACAGGGCAAAATCCCCAGTTAGTGTAAATCAGCATAGCTCATTTAAAGACAGTTGAGCCCTGCAAATTCACAGTAGCTGAGGTGCGACTCCAGGCATGCCCCAAGCTAAAATAAACTTTATGGAGGGGAGAAGAGGAAGAAGCTGGGATGCCCCTTCCCCTAGCACAGAGTGTAGTTTGCAGTTACAGGAGAGGAGAATTGTTTCCTTAACCTTTTAAGGTGGTAGGGATGAAGTAAGACCTCTGTTTATACCACAGCCATGCTGCAAGTATTTGTTTATGCCTTGGGTTTGTGTTGGGTTTTTCGTTCAGAAATATGCGTGCCGGTTCGTTGTCAGCTGATAATGAGGTTGTTTCGAGTGTCAATAATACTAATACAGTAACAACAATTCAAAATTAAATGGATAATCTGCCCTTTTGTGGTTCTTTTTTATGTGGCTCACTTCTCACACAAAACATGAAGCGTATCACAATGCTGCTTTTACAGATGGGACTATGGAAAAATTCTTAATTGTGTTTGTAACTATGCTTGACTAGGGCTTTGTGAGTCAGCTCTTGGAAACATCATTTGTGGTTCAACCAGAGTTTAATGCCCCCACAAATATTGCATATTTCCTCCTGCAGGCAGAGTGCTTCATATGTTTGACACCTTTAAGATCCAAGACTTTTTTTCTACTAACTTTCTTAACTGTTTAGTTTTCCAGCCTACATGACTTTTAAGCAGTCTTTTCCCTTTTTAAATGGATATTTCTGCCTCAGTTGTCTGATCAAAGTCCTGTTTTTCTTGTCTGTTTCAGATAGCGGCTCCGGCAGTGTTGTTTATGTGTATGAATACAGCGGGAATCTTCATCAGCTACCTATCAGATAGAGCTCAGCGCCAAGCCTTCTTAGAGACCAGAAGATGTGTAGAAGCAAGACTGAGGCTAGAGACGGAAAACCAGAGACAGGTATCCAGAGAAATGCTGCTGCTGTCATATAAATTGGAGCTGATACATCACTAGGACCAGAGCCTCCTCTTACTTACACACTTGTAACCTCACTGATGTGAATGGATTTATACTGGTTAAGTGAGGGTCATGCTCTATCGTTTGTTGTATTTTGCTCACATAACATCTCAAAGGCTTTCATCAGGAAATCTCTTCCTTGCCTCATTTGTGCAGAGGAGCCTACTCTGACACCCTTCTCATGCAGTAGTTCATTCTCCTGTATACACCCTCACTCTGCCTCCTGGGTGTATACGTTAAACTCGCTTTGCACCCACCAAATGCTAAATCAATGCCATTGTGCTGCATTGCCATTTAAACTAGTTTTAGGACCAGTATGCATTCAACATATAAATTGTGTTGCCACTTAATTCACTAATTAAATTAGCCTAATTTTATTATATATGTAAATGGTTTTCTCCTTATTTCCTTCTCTTTTTGCCAAACTTACATTGAGAGATCCAGAAGTTGTGTAATGTTCTTGACATTTATCTCTGCACTATCCTGCCTAGGGTTACCATACATCTGGGTTTTCCCAGCCATTACTACTTTTTTGAGGCTCTGTCCTCTGTCCAGGCAGGTTTTTCAAATAACAGGAAATGTCTCATATTTTTGCAGAGAAGACATTGCAGATCAGAAAGATGCCCGAATTGGTCTGCTTCCTGATTGGTCCATGCCCCTGCATCCAGTGCTGTGGGATCCTGCTCATCCAGGCCCAGCTCCCAGCTCTGTGGATGGGGACAGGGTACCACAGGGAGGCACTGACTGATGGCTTGCACCAGTCACCCTGCCACTGAGACAGGGAACAATACTGCCCCCCACCTCCAGTGAGTAACCCTGCCACAGGTACCCCCCTCAGCATAAGGAGACCAGCCTTTGAAACTGCAAAAGCGGGATACATGCAGGATCCCCACCCACTGATCCTCCTTCCCCTGAGGCCCCGCCGCCCGGCCAGGCTGGAAGCCAAAGGCGGGCCATGGTAAGAGCTGCCCAGGGAGCCTGGGCTACTGTGGGGTGACCTGGACTCTTCACCTGCTCTGGGCAGGCGGCCAGGTGCTTAAGAGCAGCCCCTGGCTCATGTCCCCACCACCCAGGTCCGCCGCCCAGGGTAGGTGGAGGGTTTGGGGATCCCCACAGTGGCCCAGGCTCCCTGGGTGGCTCTTACTACTGCCTAGCTCCACCTTCTAGCCTGGCCAGGGGGTGGGGCATCAGGGAGGAACAAGAGGCAGGGGCAGAACCTTGTGGTGGGGGGCGGGCTAAGGGCTAAGCCAGGAAGAGACTGGTACTACCCCTGAGCCTTGGGCAGGTGTGGAGTGGCACCACAGGGAACCCAAAACAAATACTGTTCCAGAAACATTCAACCCAAGATCAGGACTTGAACTCTGCATTGCAGGACTGTGGATGGGTGGTCACCATACTCTTTTGGGGAATTTAAAATCAAAATTTTCTGTTGGAAAATTTCAATTTTGCTTAATTTTTTTGATTTTTCAATTGGGAAAATTAAACAAATTTGAGGTCAGACACAGATCAGAATATTTTGTTTTGTTGAACTGACCCAAAATGTTTCAAATCAGTTAATATCAAACTGCATTTCCCATCATGGCATATTGTCTCAAGGGAACTGTAGTTCAGGTCCCCATTCTCTCCTATGGCTTAGACTCCCTGCAGGACTACATCGCTCATAATGACAGGTTTCAGAGTAGCAGCCGTGTTGGTCTGTATCCGCAAAAAGAAAAGGAGGACTTGTGGCACCTTAGCCTAACAAATTTACTTGAGCATAAGCTTTCATGAGCTACAGCTCACTTCATCAGATGCAACTCAGATTCAAGTCTGACCAAGCTTGTTACATCATTGGAGTCACATGACTGATGGTGCATGATGGGAAATGTAGTTTGTCCAGGAAGCCTGGCCCATGGAGGTGAGTGGTGAACAACTCCTCTTAGGAGGCACTCCTCCACACCTGGGAAATGCAATTTAATGTTGAGGTTTCTCAAAACAAAATATGCATGGTCAGGTTAAAAACTAAACAAACATTTTGATTTCAAGAATGTCAATGTTTTGACTGAAATTGTCAAAACAAATTTCAATATTTCTGAATCAAATCTTTTGGAATATTTTGTTCTATGAAAAACGTTGAAATTTCAGCTTTTTGTCTCAAACTAGGATAAACACAAATGTGGAAATACTGGAACTTCCTGTGGGATGGAAATTCTGCCTTTTGCTCAGCCCTGCCCTCTAGATACATGCTTATTTCTTTGATTTCTGAGAATTTAAGGTCATTTGAAGGCCGGGATGTGTACAGAGGTGAAGCAAAGAACTGTGCTAAATATGTAACAAAAAATAACTGCCATAATTTACCATATCAGTATGTTCTCTACTTTAGCTTTAATCAGAATTATCCAAGGAATCTCTCATTAGCATAGAAAACTCTTGACTTACTGAGGCCATAAGCCCTGCTTATTCTGCGTTTGGTTTTATTTCTCCCCATTCACGTAAACTGGTTAAAGATAGCCACGCTTTAAAGATATGTATAACATACAACACTCTTCTGGTTTCCTGTAACCCTAGGGTTCCCTTTCATTGGCGTGAATGGGATGATTAAAAGGGAGATATTTTTACTTGAAATTCTGCTCCCTTCCGTTCAATTCTTTGCCACCAAATTCCCTCCCTCATTTAAAAAGTCTGTCTAACCACTCCCCACACCATGGTGTAAACTCTTCTTTGAGGAACATAAAGCCACCCTGATTCAGAATGAAAATGTCATTATCAAACAGATTTCATGTTCAGTAGATACACAGTACATTGTGGATCAGATTCTCTTCTGTGTTATCAGCTGGGCAACACAGGCATCTCACGGTAGCTCCTTGATTCCATGGATTGATCTGTACTGGTCCCAGGTAAGTTAGAGCAGCCTAGGCGCTGCTGGATACTACTCCAAGTGGCAATGGCCCCGGAAGGAACCTTAAAGTAGCTTGACATTGCCAGAATACAGTACACTCTGGCTGCCTCTCGCCCCTCCTCCTTCCTATAGGCAAAATGCAGCGGGTGATGCTGGGGCCAACTGCATGGGAATGCAGTAGAGAAGCTCATGTTCTATTCACAAAAAGCGGCATGATCTAGAGGTTTGAACAAGGGGCTGACTGCTCGTAAATTTTGAGTTCTAATCTTGATTCTGATATTGACTTGCTGCATGGCCTTGGGCACATCTATCTTTCTCTTTGTTTTCCCCATCTGTAAAATGGGGATTATAGTGCATATTTACCACACAGAGATTAAGGGGCTGATCCCACAAACACGTGGTCGTTGTTTGTATTACATAGTCATAGACCAGGACCTCATTGTACTAGGTACTGTATAATTACAGAAGAAGAAGACAGGTGCATGCCCCAGAGAGCTAACAATCTAAGTTTAAGACAACACATAACAGATGGGAGAGTACAAGGAAATGGTGAAACAACATTGGCCAGCACGGTATAGACTGCATAAAGCCGTTAAATGTTTTGGTGGTGTTTGGGGGATTTTGCATTGATCCTCCAATAAGCACCTGCAGATCTATTAGAATACAAATATTGCACTCATATTTTAATGGAGGAATGCAGGACTTGGCAGTATGTAAGTCTAGATAAATTCCACATAGAAATCATGACACTTTCCCCAGCAAAAACAGTTTTGCTTATTTCTTTTGCCTTTGCTAATCATAGCTGGTTCTTATGGAATGCAGTGCAAATTCAAGGTGACACTATCAGAATGATGCTTTTCCCCTCCCTCCCCATGTGTGGTTTTTGTTTTTGGGGGGGGTGGGGAGGTGATTCAATTTTTTCCATGCAGCTCTGAGCTGAAATTGGACAGTTAATGTGGTAGCATCTGCTGCATATTATGTAATTCTTGTTATTCTACAGCAACTCTTGTTCTCCTTGTCATTGGTATTTTTCATTATAATGTGGGTCCCTCGCTTTTTTTTATTGTTATCATTGGTTTTCTCAGCTGGGCACCATATTGGCCAAATTCTATTCTCAGGTACATGGGTGTATACTTGGAGTAACTCCACTGATCCATTGCTCATAGCTAGATACGTTAACATAAATTCTAGATGCATTGTGATAAATTCACCTACTGTGAAGAAAGCAAATAACTATGGAAATGCAGAATTTTATGGTGGGTAACAGTTTTATATATAGGATTATGGGTAAATTTTCAAAAGGGACTTAAGTATGTAGGAGCCTAAATCCCATTGACTTTCACTGATACGTCAGGTAAAATTTGCAATAAGAACATAAAAATGGCCGTACTTGGTTGACCAATGGTCCATCTAGCCCAGTATCCGGTCTTCTGATAGTGGCTAATGCCAGGTGCTTCAGAGGGTATGAACAGAAGAGGGCAACTGAGTGATGCATCCCCTATTGTCCAGTTCCAGCATCTGGCAGTCAGTGGCGTAGGGACACCCAATGCATGGGGTTGCATCCCTGACCATCTTGGCTACTAGCCATTGACAGAGCTATCCTCGATGAACTTAAGTTCTGTTGTTGTTTTTTTTAACCCAGTTATACTTTTGGACTTCTCAGCATCTTGTGGCAACAAGTTCCACAGGTTGACACTGTGTGTGGGAAATACTTCCTGTTTGTTTGTTTGTTTTTTTAAACCAGCTGCCTATTAATTCCATCGGGTGATCCCTGGTTCTTGTGTTATGTAAAGGGGTAAATAACACTTCTTTATTCACTTTCTCCACACCATGATTTTATAGACCTCTATCATATCTCCCCTTAGTCATCTCTTTTCCAAGATGAATAGTCCCAGTCTTTTTAATCTTTCATCATGTGAAAGCTGTTTCATACCCCTAATAATTTTTATTGCCCTTCTGTACCCTTTCCAATTCTAATATATCTTTTTGGAGGTAGGATAACCAGAACTCAATGCAGTTATCAAGGGGTGGGGGTGTGTGTGTGCCATAGATTATGTAGTGACTTTATGATATTTGCAATCTTATTATCTATCCCTTTCCTAATGGTTCCTAACATTCTGTTATCTTTTTTGACTGTCACCACACATTGAGCAGATGTTTTCAGAGAACTGTCCACAATGAGTCCAAGATCTTTTTTGAGTGGTAACAGCTAATTTAGACCTCATTTTGTATGTATACTTGGGATTGTTTTCCAGTGTGCATAATTTGGCAATTATCAACATTGAATTACAACTGCCATTTTGTTGCCCAGTCACCCAGTTTTGAGATCCAGTTGTAACTCTTCAGTCTTCTTTGGATTGAACTGTCTTGAGAAATTTTGTATCTGCAGACTTTGTCACCTCACTGTTTACCCCTTTTTTCAGATCATTAATGAATATTTTGAACATCTCTGGTCCCATTACAGACTCTTGCAGAACCTGCTGTTTACCCCTCTCCCCTGTGAACCCTGACCATTTATTCCTATTCTTTGTTTCATGTCTTTTTACCAATTAGGGAATGTCCTCTCGTGGATCTCTCTGATATCATAACTACTTGTTTTGCCTAAAAACCTTTGTTGAGGGACCTTGTCAAAGGCTTTCTGGAAGTTCAAGTACACTGTATCCACTGGATCACCCTTGTCCACATGTTTGTTGACCCCTTCAAAGAATTCTGATCAGTGTGTCATGATTTCCCTTTACAAAATCCATGTTGATCTTCCCAAACAAATCATGTTCATCTGTGTCTGACAATTTTATTCTTTACTATAGTTTCAACCAATTTTCCTGGTACTGAAGTTAGGCTTACCAGCCTGTAATTGCCAGGATTGCTTCTGGAGACTGTTTTAAAAAATTGGCATTGCATTAGCTATCCTCCTGTCATCTGGTACAGAGGCAGATTTTAAGCAATAGTTTACATACCACAGTTAATAGTGCTGCAATTTCATAGTTGCATCCCTTCAGAATGGGTGAGTACCAACAGGCTTGGTGATTTGCTATTGTTTAATTTATCAGTTTCTTCAAAAACCTTCTGTACTGACACCTCAATCTCTGAGAGTTCCTCAGATTTGTTACCTGAAAAGAATGGCTTAGGTGTGTAAATCTCACTCACATAATCAGCCATGGAGTCAGATTCAAAGAATTCATCTAGCTTCTCCATAAAGGCCTTGTCTTCACTGAGTGCTCCTTTAGCATCTTTATTGTCCAGTGGCCCCACTGGTTGTTTCAAAAAGGCCTAGGTGCCTTACTCTCATTGGGAATTGGGCATCTAGGTGCTTTTGAAAATCCCCTTGGGCATCTAGCAGCACCTAAATAATGTTAAGAATCTGGCCCTTACCCTATACCAGTGTTTCCCAAACTTGGGACACCACTTGTTCAGGGAAAGCCCCTGGCGGGCGCAGCTGGTTTGTTTACCTGCCGCGTCCACAGGTTCGGCCGATCGTGGCTCCCACTGGCTGCGGTTTGCTATGCCCGGCCAATCGGGGGTCACAGGAGGCAGCGGCCAGCACATCCCTTGGCCCGCGCCACTTCCCGCAGCCCCCCATTGGCCAGGCACAGTGAACCGCAGCCAGTGGGAGTCACGATCAGCCGAACCTGCGGACACAGCAGGTAAACAAACCGGCCGGGCCCGCCAGGGGCTTTCTCTGAACAAGCGCAATCCCAAGTTTGGGAAACACTACCCTATACCAAACATGTGGATGACAGTAGAACTAAGGAGGGAGAATTTTTGCCACCATTAGGTGTGAGTGATATTGTGATAAGTCAGTAGCACACTTCCTTGGCCTTGTTTCTATCTGTTTGATAAAACCACAAGAAACCTGGTCAACGTGTGACAGTGAAATCCAAAGAAGAGGCTATGGCTATACTTTTCCTGTTTTCACGTAGAAATCAAATCTGAGTTTGCAACTTGGTTTTGGTTAAGATCTAGAACCTTTGAAAGCCAGATTGAGAAAGTGAAACCTCACAAATGAAGACTCCCAAGTATTCCTATTTGTGGAAAAAACAAAAGTGGGCTAGTGGGGGTAACACAGCTGAGACACCTTGTTGTGAAGCAATGGTGCAAGTAGATTTTAACTCTTACTGGTACGCCTAGGTGACTTATGGGAGGGACACAAAGGGGGGGGCATGAGGCCTCCCGTGTGACTCCTCCCAGCCCAGGGCCTCCATCCCATGTTACTTGGGTGGGGGCTGTCTACCCTCTGTGCTGGATACCAATTTCAGTGGATACCGATTTCTGAACTGCTGGGCTCTCCTGAGAATTGCAGCGCCGAAAGGAGTGGAGCCAACAGCTCCTCCGGTGCGGCTGTACCACACCTAGTCCCACCTCCAGTCCTGTCCTCCGGCAGGGCTGTACAGACCCTAGACAGGAGGTGGAGCTGCCAGCATGGGGCCACCTGGCAGCCCCACATTCCTCTTCTTTCGCCACTGCAGTTCCCAGGAGATCCCTACGGTGTTCAGCGATACAGAATGTGGCTTTCCTGTACGGCACACCGGCAATAAATGTCTTAATGGTACAGCGAACCTGACCGTACTGGTTTGCTTGTACCACTGTTGTGAAGGCAATTGTATGTAGCAGGTTGATGACACTGGCCAGTATGTTAATTCATCTATGGAATGGTGGAACACACTCACCCACCTGGGCCTGAAAACTATGGATGTTTCAGGCAACAAAAATGCTAAAGTTAAAACAAAGCATATCTTGTCAGCCAGTTTGTCAGCTGCTGTAAGCCATCATAGCTCCATTGACTTTACTGATTTACACAAGGTGAGTATTGGGCCCAGTATGTTACGTGGAGCATTACAAAAAGACTTACAGCCAGTGCTTCACCAACCTTGTGAACAGAATATTTAAAGACCGATATAGTGTATTTTTTCTTTCGTACTTGGTATTACCTCAAAGACAGAGTGGGCAATCCTTCTTTCATTAGGGCAAGGCAATGAAAATGAAATGTGGGACTAATTTTCTGGAATATATGCTACACGTTTTTCAAAAATAATTATAACCCAGATATACAGTTTGCCTTAGTGCTAAAGTTTTTTGTATACTTGCTATCAGGACAGAGCAGAAAGCTTCACTGAGATGAAAATGGAATTTGTTCTTTATTTATCCACTGTTCCTAACTTGCAAATGAGCCATATAATACACATACAGACACTGGGGTAATGTCCATATGATTATTGCATTAATGATACTCTCTTGTCTTCCTTACCTGCTCTTTATCCGGTAATTGATCTCCACTGGAAACTGGTTGGATAAATCAATCTTTAAATATCTTCATTTAAAGATAAACAAATCTCCCAGAGAATTGTACCCTTCTCCACCCCCCATCCAAAAAAAAAAATTGCGTCTGAAAACTGCACTAGTGCAAACTCTCATGACTCAAGTCTGGAAATAGACACCATAGAAAGGGAGACTTCCTTCTTCCAAACAAGGCACAGCTCTCAAAATAAAACCTCAAAATTACAACATTATTATGCATAGAAAAGCTATTTTAGTTAAGCTTTCCAGGTCTCTACAGTGTATTAAAGTTTTCTTCTCCACCCAAGGTCCATATAGTTAGACTCATTTTATTAAGTAAGCCTGCCTTTCTTGGTGGAGAGATATGGGACCTGATCCAAAATCCAACAGATTCACTGGAAAGAATCCTGTTGACGTTAATGGGCTTTGGATCAGGCTCATGAAGAAGTGTGCCAATAAAAAGATTAAAAAACCTCTCTAATATATTTTTCTCTGAAATGTGTGACGCATGCACAATGCTTGATGGTGTCTTGTGGCGTAAGGACTCTATATGGGCACTTGTTTGAGATGACCAGCTTAACCCGTAATGTGTCACTTGGATATGTATGTTTACTCTCATGGTAAGTATTTGTTACTCTCCTCACTGCAGCAGGTTCTGAATGATTTATAAAATGTAAACTCCCCTACCCAGTGCCAAGATAACCACCCACAGGGCTACACAATTACTGCTGTGCAGGGACTGATGATATTTGGCTTAGACTCAGTCAGAAAAATTCATCAGGTCTAGAAACCTGAAGAAGAAAAAGAAAGGAAAAAATGCTTTGGGTCGTAATTCACCACTGTGTTCTGCCAGTTCCCATGGAGCCACCCCAGCAGAAAAAGGGAGTAAGGCAGCAGGGAGACAGACCTTTTGTTGTTAGCTTCTTTGTTTTCTGGGAAGACAATCTCCCTCCATCACATCAGCCAGACTTCTAGAAAGCAGCCCTTTTCTATGCTTGCATTATTGTCCTGCGATGTACCCACAGGGGGCGGGGGTCTTCTGGGTATGGATGTAGTTCACGCAAGCAAAAGGGAGTGCTTCAGTCACCTCCACAGACCTTCTACTCCACTGCTCCGGACTACATAAAGACCTCAATGGCATTTGAGCGCATGATGGGGGAGTTGGGGGAGACTGAATGGGTCAAAGGAAGAAGCAGTTGGTCAAGGTGCACCTGGGAAATACACACTGCCTACTCTGGTCCCACGTGTCATCAACTGTGGCATGAGTGTGTCCTCTCTGCATGCTGTCCCAGCTCTGCACAGGTAGCTGATTCAACAGACCTTGATAGAACTGCCCAGAAAGATCACAGCCTCCGTTCAGTGATGAAGGTGCTCAGCCAGGTTTATTGCCAATAAAGTATGGTAATAGCACCCTGTAGCTTCTACAGAGACACTAATACATGTATGCCCGTGACAACTGACCAGCCCTGTCAGTGGTGGGACTTTCCACTGCCCCTTAAGCCAGATAAAGAGTTGAGGCGAGGTACCCCAACAGTTGTAGACTGAGACAAACAACTTATGTGTTTTGTGACATGTTCGTTCCCCCCCCCGCTCCCCCCGTACCTTTCTCCTGATGATTCGGACAAAATGTCCCTATTTATCACTTCTGTCAAACCATCCTATCTTGTGCTAGTTTGGGTTGTTCTTGTGCTAGCCTGCTGGAATGTGTTTCCATATTCAGTGTATTTTGGCAGTGTTAGCAGAATCTCTGCCAAGTTCATGTACTGGACACTGCACTTACAGGCATTTGCTTTAATACATTGCTTGACTTTGGTTCACAGCCTCTGGTGCAGGTCTTGCCCAGGCCTAACACTCTAGACTCTATTGACTACACCATGCCAATTACTCAGCAGCCTGCTGGTCTTCTATCTGTTCTGGGGAGGCTGTTAGGGTGCCTGGGGAGGCTGTGACCAATAAGAGTGCCTGGTCATGTGGCTCCAGTGGAAGCTGGGGCCAAGTGTACCAGGGGTTACAACCAGTAGGGCTATCCCTGGAAATCTGCCAGCTTGTGAAGAGGGGCTCCCTTTTCAGGGAAGAGAGGACAAATTCCTATGAATTCTACAATTTCAAGTACAGTTCAATTGAAAAGATACCATTTTACTTCTACTACTTCACCACTTTGTTTCCTCTGTATTTCTTTCACTCACCCACCCAAAACACTACTTGCCCAGGGTAAGTGGAGTTTTGCTAGGCTGTCCAAATCTTCTACTTATCTACCTAAAATCATGGAGCAGGTCCTCCAGGACTCAATTGTGAAGCACTCTGAGGAGAGGAAAGTGATCAGGAACAGTCAGCATGGATTCAACAAGGGCAAGTCATGCCTGACTAATCTAATTGCCTTCTATGACAAGATAACTGGCTCTGTGGATGAGGGGAAAGAAGTGGACATGTTATTCCTTGACTTTAGCAAAGCTTTTGATACAGTCCCCCACAGTATTCTTGGCAGCAAGTTAAATTATGGGCTGGATGGACTATAAGCTGAATAGAAAGCTGGCTAGATCGTTGGGCTTAATGGATAGTGATCAATGGCTCCAGTGTAGTTGGCAACCGGTGTCTAGTGGAGTGCCCCAAGGGTCGGTTCTGGGGCTGGTTTTGTTCAATACCTTCATTAATGATCTGGAGGATGGTGTGGATTGCACCCTCAGCAAGTTTGCAGATGACACTAAACTGGGAGGAGAGGTAGATACGCTGGAGGGTAGAGATAGGATACAGAGGGCACTAGACAAATTGGAGAATTGGGCCAAAAGAAATCTGATGAGGTTCAACAAAGACAAGTGCAGAGTCCTGCACTTAGGACAGAAGAATCCCATGCACCGCTACAGACTATGGACCGAATGGCTAGGTATCAGTTCTGCAGAAAATGACCTAGGGGTTACACTGGACAAGAAGCTGGATATGAGTCAACAGTGTGCCATTGTTGCCAAAAAGGCTAACAGCATTTTGGGCTGTATAAGTAGGGGCATTTCCAGAAGATTGAGGGATGTGATCATTCCCCTCTATTAGACATTGGTGAGGCCTCATCTGGAGTACTGTGTCCAGTTTTGGGCCCCACACTACAAGAAGGATGTGGAACAATTGGAAAGCGTCCAGTGGAGGGCAACAAAAATGATTAGGGGACTGGAACACATGACTTATGAGGAGAGGCTGAGGGAACTGGGATTGTTTAGTCTGCAGAAGAGAAGAATGAGGGGGGATTTGATAGCTGCTTTCAACTACCTGAAAGGGGGTTTCAAAGAGGATGGATCTAGACTGTTCTCAGTGGTAGCAGATGACAGAACGAGGAGTAATGGTCTCAAGTTGCAGTGGGGGAGGTTTAGGTTGGATATTAGGAAAAATGTTTTCACTAGGAGGGTGGTGAAGCACTGGAATGGGTTACCTAGGGAGGTGGTGGAATCTCCTTCCTTTTGAGGTTTTTAAGGTCAGGCTTGACAAAGCCCTGGCTGGGATGATTTAGTTGGGGATTGGTCCTGCTTTGAGCAGGTGGTTTGGACTAGATGACCTCTTGAGGTCCCTTCCAACCCTGATATTCTACGATACCTACTGATACTGTGCTGGTAAAGAAACCTTGTCCAGGGCTAGAGGAGGGTTAGAAATATCAAAGGATTAGTGCTAACAGTTTGTCCCCCACATGCTCTCCCACCATCTGTTGTCTCAATGGAACAACCATCTGTAACCTCCCCTCGCCCCAGATCTCTCTTTTCCTGTTGGATTGTTAACCATGTACCAATATAGAAACTAAACAGTGTGCTAGTTACACACAGCAGTGGCACATTGCCTATCCATGTGGAGATCTGAATGTCTACCTTGTTTTGCTTAGTCTGGGCTGGGAAAGGGATCCAGGATTCGATGGAAAGCTGACACCATGATTAAGAAGCAAGTTCCTTCTTTCTGCTTTCCATTTATTTCCCTTACATCTCCAGTTTCAGGAGTATTTTTTCTTGCTTCCCTTCAGCAGTCGCCATCTCATTTTTTTTTCCATTTGCTGTAATAAAGCTCTCTGGAGGCTGATGAGATCTGAAATTTTGTTTTTAAAGAAGCTTACATGTCATGCAGGTTTTATCAAGCTCTTACAGCTCTAGTTTTTAATCAACAGTCAGTATTTACAACTTTTAAAATAAGAGCAGATTGGGTTGAGATTGGAAAGGATATTTTAAGAAGGTTATATGGTCTAAAATCATCTCTTTTTTTAATATGGAGACTAAGAATATAAAAATCCCTCTAAACTGGTATGAGGATAAAGTTCAGATTGGTGAAAAAATATTCAGAGACTTCATATTTCAATGCAGAAATGGTCTAGAAAGTACCATAAATAAAAATTCCAATCACAGTTATTTGGGACTTGTTTTAAAGGGTGAATGTTAACCCCCTTATAAAGTTGCTCTGTAGTAAGCCTTTGATCCGGGTTTGTTTATTATTAAATAGAAATATAAGACCAGTTATTTCTCTATGAAGGAATTTCAGGAAACTTCTTAAGCTTAAGCTGCCAGAGTTTTCTTGCAGTCATTAGAATATAAGAACATAACAGCCATACAGGGTCAGAACAATGGTCCATCTAGCCCAGTATCCTGTCTTCTGACAGTAACCAATGCCAGATACTTCACAGGGAAAGAACAGAAAAGGCAATCATTGAGTGATCCATCCCATGCCGTCCACTCCCAGCTTTTGGCAAACAGACTCCTAGGGACACACAGAGCATGGGGTTGCATCTCTGATCATCTTGGCTAAAAGTCATTGATGGACCTATCCTCCAGGAACTTATCTAATTATTTTGGAACCCTGTTATAGTTTGATCTCCACAAAATCTCCTGGCAATAAGTTCCACAGGTGGACTGTGTGTTGTGTGAAAAAGTACTTCCTTTTTGTTTTAAACCTGCTGCCTATTAATTTCATTGCATGACCCTTGGTTCTTGTGTTGTGTGAAGGGGTAAATAACACTTCCCTATTCACTTTCTCCTCACTATTCATGAGCGTATAGACCTCTGTCATATCCCCCCTTACTCATCTTTTTCCAAACTGAACAGCCCCAGCGTTTTTAATCTTTCATCATATGGAAGCTACTCCATACCCTTAATCATTTTGTTGCCCTTGTCTGTACCTATTCCAATTCTAATATATGTTTTTTGAGGTGGGATGATCAGAACTGCTCACCGTACTCAAGGTGTGGACGTACCTTGGATTTATATACTAACATTATGATATTTACTGTCTTGTTACCTATTCCTTTCTTAATGGTTCCTAACATTTTGTTAGCTTTTTTGACTGTCGCTGCATAATAAGCAGATGTTTTCAGAGAACTATCCAAAATGAGTCCAAGATCTTTTTCTTGAGCGGTAACAATTAATTTAGACCCAATCATTTTGTATATGTAGTTGGCATTTATGTTTTCCAGTGTGCATTACTTTGCATTTATCAACATTAAATTTCATCTGCCATTTTGTTGCTCAGTCACCCAGTTTTGTGAGATCCCGTTGTAACTCTTCACAGTCTGCTTTGGGCTTAACTATCTTGAATAATTTTATGCAAATTTTTCCACCTTACA
Source organism: Lepidochelys olivacea (assembly GCF_965140295.1). Lineage (NCBI taxonomy): Eukaryota > Metazoa > Chordata > Testudines > Cheloniidae > Lepidochelys > Lepidochelys olivacea. The sequence goes on from NC_140412.1 coordinate 17,845,698, forward strand.
GTTTACCACTTTGGTAACCTTACAGTTACCACTGAAACAATTCAGTGAAATTGACACAAATTCACAAAATGTTTCTTGTGTTGCGCAATCTGCATTTTTTTGCTGACGAACTTTAGTGTGAAAAATGTCACCCAGCTCAAGTGGGAATGGGCAGGGCGTTTCAGCCCTCCAAATCTGTAGAACTTCAGACACCCAGTTAGGACAGCCTAATGCCTCTGCACAGTTCCCCAGGCCTTTCTCTTACAGTGGCACATTTCCCTTAGGAGCCATGATCGCATAATGTCCTTTGTGGCTGCTGCATTCAAGTTTCCACTTTGAGGCTAAGGAGAATCACTCAGTGGATAGGCCAACAACTTAACTGGCGGACTGGGCCAGTGTTATATTGTGCTTCGCAAGTCTTGTACACTTGTGCCATAGGGGGTGACTCTCTTCGCCCTAGTCCTAGCCCTAGCCCTGCTCCCTCCTGACTCATGAAACCAAAACCTTGATGTTCACATGTACTGAAGCTTCTCTAGAAACCTAGGAACATGTCACAGAGCTGATGTTCCCCTCTTCCTGTCCTCTACCCCAGAAATGTCTAACGCTTCCACTTGCAGTGACCAAGGGAATACTTTTGCCATAAGATTTCAGATCCTGTTTCTCCTGGCTCTGCTCGTCTGCAGCGTTTGCCCTTTCTGATTATGTCTAGTCCATCCTCAAAGCAGCACCCATAGCTCCTTCCTTCAAGCAAAGATTTAAGAAAAGGACTGCAAATCAGTAGTTAAAGGACCTGACACCTCTCATGCCCATTGTAGATGAGGAGTAACTCCACTGAGGTCAGTAGAGTGATACTAGTGTACAACCAGTGCAAATGAACTGCAATTTGTAAAATCAATAGTCCGGTTAGGGCTTCAGTGAAAAGAAGCTTCCCTATCTGAGTTCTGTTGGTGAGCAAGAAGACATAATTCTCACACTATAAATAGTTTCAGAGTTGTTTATTATAATATATATGTTGTCACCTCTCAAACACTTGTTCAAACCTAGCACAGGTCAATAGTGAGCCGGACTTATTACTGTCTGATGGGTGTTTGGTGGCCTTTGACTTTGGTCATCTCAGTTCACTGCCAAATACACAGGTATTTAATTAAAAATAATAATAACTAAATACAAGACTATCACTGCTGAGAATGACTAGTTGCAGTAGAGAGGTCAAGGATGGAAAGGGCACAGAAATGGAAATGTTCTCACAGCTCAACAGAGATGAGACACTTTGTCCAGGCAGTCTGCATTTCTACTGGCTATGGTTAAATAGAGGATCCCAGGCTCCACAGTCATCATTCAAGTACCTTTTGCAAACTCTAAATACACCTGAGTTGGCTGCCTGAAGACTTTTCCAGAAGGTGAAGGTCACTGATCAGCCAAAGCGATTCCCTGTCAAGAGAGTCAAACTCGGCCTTCATATCCATGAATGCAGTGTGAATGTGACACTTGAATTCTTGTACCTTCTGAATAAGGTGGCACATTGTGGCATGGCTGGGAGTGAAGCCAGCTTGTTGTGGTCTTCTGTTGCTCCTTAAGATATCAGTGTTTTGACCCAACAGGACATAGGCAAAAACTTTCCTCAGGACAGAGAGAAGAGTAATGCTGTGATAGTTACAGCAGTCTCATTTGCTATGTTTATGTTTCCAAAGCAGTAAAATAATGCCTTTTTTGCTAGTCCAACAGGAATGACTTTATTCTCCAGGTGATATTGAACAGCATCAGCAGCCACAAAAGAAGGTGCGTAAAGTGTGTACTTAAAATCTGGGGCAGCCAAAATCACTTGTCGCTTTTTAAAATATTGGCCTAAGGCTGCTTGGGGTGTTGGTTTGACCCAATGGTGGTTGTTCTAAAACAATGAAAGCTAAATAGTAAAAGTCTAGTATTGGTGTTGCTTAGAATAACTTGGCACCTAGTGCTGTTAATATCGCATTGTAGACTGGTCTGAGACCTTGTCGCTGCTTCATCAGCTAAGAATGCTGGGGGCAGAGAGAGCTGAGGTAATGTCCACATGCCCTCAGGAGTCAGACCAGCAATCTAGAAATTATATGTCTGGGCTGAATATCAAGAAGTATTCAGTGTCAGTAGAATTAGTCAAATAGCAGAGATGGCAGAAGGGTTGGCAAACATTTTTCATTAGCACCATAGGCTCTTGCATGCCATCAGTGAAAGTTAAATAATAGGATGAAATTAAGACAGTACATTTAAAATAGGACAGCTGGAGACTGGAGAGGGTGCAGAAAAGAGCCACAAAAATTATTCAAATGGTGAGAGACTAAGAGTGCAATCAATTTAGCATATCAGAAAGAGAAGTTTGGTTTGAGATGTGACTTGATTACAACGTCTAAGCAGGTTTATTATCAGATTAGTTAATCTAATGGTCCCTTCTGGCCTTAAGCTCTATGAATTTATGAGATAGGACACCGGATATGTTGGATCAGTGCTTTGAGGTGGTACAGGGAATCCTAGATGCTTAGCTGGTGAGTCTTGCTCATGTGCTCAGCCTCCACATAGGGATAACTGGGTGAAATGTAATGGTCTGTGATGTACAGGAGGTCAGATTAGATTATATGTCCCTTCCAGACTTAAACTCTATGAAATACATGAACATTTTCTGATAGTGAAATCTGTTAATCCATGGAAAAGCCTCTCATGGGAAATGTTGGAAGCCTTGTTGCTTGTGACATTTAAGATTGGACAAAACACATATAAATAAACAATAGGGAGTATTCCTGCTTTGGCAGGGAGATGGTAGGATATAACCTTTGGGGTCTTTTCCATTTCTATATTCTATGATTCTGTGATATTAGGCTGCAAAAGAAATGACACTCAATCTTTATTTCTGCCACTTTTCTTGTTATTTTCTTATTATTTGTTATTATTTAAGGAACATACTTATTATCCAAGATGCTTGGTAATTTTTTAAACAACAAGAAAATAACAAAATGGGGAGGGGGATCTAAACGAATGAAGAATACCAGCAATGTAGAATAATTATAAGAGCATTTAACAGCAACAGGATCAAAGCAATCGTAGAAAGGTCAAGGAGTGTTGTGAGAGATAGATTCATAGATGTTAAAGCCAGAAGGAACCATTATGGTCTTTTAGTCTGGAATATGGATTGACTTTGTAACAGGGAACTCCATTCACATCCAAATAAAATTAAAAGCAGGACTAGAAACATTTGTTTATCCTAATTATCTGTACAAGAAGAGGAATTTTAAGTGCTGCAGATTTTTGAAGCCTTTATAGATCTGCTTTTTGAGTGGGATTCTATTTTTTGTTGTATACATCAAATTTTATTAAGGCAAGGCTATAGTGCCCAGTGGGTGATAAGCCAGAAGATAGTATAGTATTTATATTGAGGACTTGCCTGTGTTGTCACATAAGTACTTTTTCTTCCTAGTTGTTTTTATCCTCTAAAATCATCCAACAAATTATCACACCAGAATGTATTATGAGGGTGGGTAGAAACACATGAGCATTACTTAAAAATTATTTAAAATTTCCCTTGCAATACACTGTTGCCAATGGAGTATAACAATTTTGGACAGTATCTAAAATACACATCAACTTTCACCCCAACAAGACCGGCTAGAGATGTATATTATTGTGTAGCCTATGCTGTGTCTCTGTGTCACCCTCTAGTGGCTGGACCTTATGGGGAAAAACAAAACACAACAGTATTTACAGTTACCTCAACAAAAATGTCCTTCAGCAACAATGGTCAGTGCACTTTGTTTACCAGCATGCTACATGACAAAGTTAGTGTTCACAGATCAAAGTATCACTCTTAAGGTATAAAAACACAAGCTTCCATCCCCAGAGGGAGCCTTCTGCCTTACAGGGAGCTCCAGCTCCAAAGAGGGCACCTTGATAAATAAACTTTGCAAGCTATATTGGTGCATAACCAAATGACCAAACTGAAAGTTACCTTTGAATTACAGCAACACTTAGGATATAATGTTAATCACCAAAGCCGTCAGGATTTCACAATATTATACTAGCTATTTGCAGTTATCAGCCATTCCTTTTTATCCCCTGTCAAACAAGGAGGCGACAATGAGATCAAACGGTACTCTTAAAAAGCAGCCGTGAGCCATGCTCTCCTCCATTATGTCCTGTGTTTACTACTTCATGCCATTCTCTACTCCATTACCTAGGAAAATATCAAATAACATGTTCCCCCAATGGTGGGAGAAACTGTGTGTCTCTTCTCACCTTGAAACAATAAACATTTTCTCTGGTGCCTTTTTATTAACTATACACAGTATTAAGGCTACTGCGCATAAACTTCTATAAACCCCAGTTGCTTTGGAAAAGGCCACAAATTGCCACATTTCAAAAGATTCTCAAATCAAGTACCCAAACAAAAAAAAAATATAACTAGAGGTTTCAGCACTGCCCTGTGTTTTTCTTGGAGTATACCAAATTTCTAAGTGCCATAAGCAGCCAAGTACTGAATAACTGGAATTGGTAACTAGCTGAATCCAAAATAAAGGCAAGCTGATATGTCTTTTAATCTCACATTGCAGCAGCAAGTAATAAAAACTAATAGACAACCTTGTAAACTCACAAACCAGAACATATAAGATATTGCTTTTCCTTCTGTATCCCATGCATCACCTACTATTGTCTTCATAGAGTATTGTAAAGAAGTGCGACAAAGAGCCCATCTATTTTAGATGAGGTAAGAGTGTAAGAATTTCAGTTCAAAGAAAAGGAGGACTTGTGGCACCTTAGAGACTAACAAATTTATTTGAGCATAAGCTTTCGTGAAGTGAGCTGTAGTTCACGAAAGCTTATGCTCAAATTTGTTAGTCTCTAAAGTGCCACAAGTACTCCTTTTCTTTTTGTGGATACAGACTAACATGGCTTCCCCTCTGAAACCTTTCATAATTTCAGTTCAGAGTCCCTAACTATAATGAGAGTTGATTTTTCCATAAAGGTTTTTTGAAAATTAAAGCTATTCTGAAAATAATTACTTTTTCTTTCATACAATGATTACATTTTCTTGTTTCTAAAATGTAAAATGAGCAAATGCACTTTGAAAAGGTTAAGGTTTCTTATTCTATTAACCTAGAGGCTTAAGATAACTAAGCCTACATTGTGATATTCATTAACTACCTCCTTCAAGCAAGTTTGGTCCTGGCAAAAAGCGTCTTAAAATAAAGACTGCAAGTGTGAAGTTGTTTTCCCTACAAGCTAGAGTCTCACCTCTAATCTATGATCTTGAGTTCACAGATATCGGGCAGGTGGGTGGGAACAGAAAGGCAGAGAGGGAGGTTCTGATACAAACTGGTAATAAGGAGGCGGGAAATCTTCTAATTTTTCCTTGATCTGTGCTGATCCTGCCACCGAACTGCCCATGAAGAAAAGGGTGAGAAAGCAAAGGAAGTCCAGGAGAAGCTCTGGCAGCATGACTCTGTTGGAGCTGTGCTGCCTGGAAGGGGCTGGTGCAGACAGTGTTCTCTTTGGGTTGAATCCCGTACTCATTCCACAGGGGAATCCTGTGGAGCGTAGCTTCCTCTTGGCATCCTCCCTCAGGGCCCATGTCATTAATATATTTGTTGATGTTTGTTCCTTTATTCATCTCTACAAATGAATTTTTACTCACAAGATTAGGCTCTGATCTTTTTGCTAATTAAGGCTTTATGAAAAATGTTTAAAGGGTATTAATTACTCAGCAGGGAGATGTTGAACTGGGTTGTGAATACACATGGCCAAATTCTGTGCTGGAGTGTGTAGGTCTGACTTTCAGTGGGAGAAATGCCCATTCACCAAAGGTTTCAGAGTAACAGCCGTGTTAGTCTGTATTCGCAAAAAGAAAAGGAGTACTTGTGGCACCTTAGAGACTAACCAGTTTATCTGAGCATAAGCTTTCATGAGCTACAGCCTACTTCATCGGATGCATCGTATGCATCCGATGAAGTGAGCTGTAGCTCACGAAAGCTTATGCTCAGATAAACTGGTTAGTCTCTAAGGTGCCACAAGTACTCCTTTTCCATTCACCAAAGTTACAATCCAGCCATAGGGACGATGTTGGGATTGGTGTCATTTATTGCAGATGCATAATGCAACATGTGGACAGTGGCATCAAAATAATCTTAGCATCATATGGATCAAAATGAACCTGTAATAACTCATGTAGGTAATTTCCCATTCTCGTGATAGGATTTAATTAATTCTTCCTAAACTGTCCCTAATAGTTCAGTAATAGATGTGTATAAAGTCTGGTCTTTGATTGTGATTTCAGCTGGCCTGTTCCCTTGTCTAACTGTTCTTCCAGTGAAGGCTTTTCTTTTAGTTAACTTAAAATTGTCCTGCTCCAGTTTAAGTCCATTCCTTCTTGTTCCTTCCTCGCTGACTAAAGGATAAAGGACGGAGGATAAAAGAGATCTGTCTCCTTTATAACATCCCTTTGGATAGTTGTAGATAGTTATTACTTCTTTTCTCTTGAATGATTAGGTCCTGTGTATTTCCAGACTTCTTATCATTACTATCACTCTCCTATTAGTCAGTTGCTCATCTAGCAACAGGAGATGCAACAAGGTGATCTGGTGGACCGTCCCCCTTTCCTTCTGCTTCAGCCTTCAGGACATTTCCCCATTAGGTTTCTCTCTGAGGCATGAGCATCCTCAAAAGATATTTGGCATACATTGCTCACTCCCCAAAAGTGCCACCCACTATGAAACTGACTGGAATTGTGACTAGGGGAAGGTAATGGGGGCGGGGGGGAGAGAACAGATTTGTACAGTAAGAGAGTGGTTCCAGTAGCAAAGCATAGGAGACTGCAGAAAGACTCAGGACTCTGCGTTCTATTCCTTGATCTGTCACTGGTATGCTCCATGTGACCTTGGGGCGGCCACAATCATGCTGTGCCTCAGTTTCCACATTTGTAAAATGGAAATAATAATATGTAGTTCATAGCAGTGTTTGCAAAACACTGAGAGATCCTTAAATAAAGGCGAGTATACACAGAAAATTATATCCTTAGACCGGCAAAGATCTCTTTGCACTGCTGCATTGGTGCAAAGTAGGAAAGCTGTATAGACTAGATGGCATATCAGGGTTAGATGGAGGTGAGAGAGCATGTTCCAGGGGAGAGAAGGGAAGTACATGGTATGCTATGCACTCCACCAATCCCTGGCCAAGGAAGTGATCCCTAAATAGTATGAATTTGAGCAGCCCTGTGGCTGCTCTGACTTGCAGAATGTGACTGGTTCAGCACCTCCACCAGAGTATGGTCATGGGTGGCATAAGAGTGGTTTAGAGCCAACTTTGCCTCTGCTGAGGATGGTGCCCGCAGACATTATTAGCTGGTGGATTTTATAAGCAGGGGAATCAATCACTGACTGTTTTGCATAATTTATATATGCAGTAATTTTGTTTCCATTTTAAAATGCTTGGCTGTAGCATGACATACAATACAGCATACTGTGTGAACTGCATATGGGATTCATGCTGGCATCTGGACAATATCCCTGCACGTGCTGGGGTATTATAGTAAACGTCTACAGCGGTGGCACACTAAAGATCATCTCTCTTTTTATGGGTCATTGCCAGATTTTATGTGCAGTTAAGACCATTGAATTTATCTTAATAAGTAGGATGAAGGTCAAAGTATCAAATGTGTTAGGCACATTTTTCTTGGTTTGCTGAATGTGTGTCAAGTGAACCGTCCTTTATTTTAAAAAAAATGTTCTGGAGCCACTGTTTGATACCTTCCCCAAATGAACACCAATGAGGTTTATAAATCTTTCCTGTCATGAAAGAAAGAATATTCTATTTCTTTGTCTCTGTGTCTATGAAGAAATGGCCTTTTCTTATTTGCTCTTATCACAGCATTAATAAGTAGTTCAATAATAAACAGTTCTTCTGTTTGATTTCTTTTCTTTTTTCTTTCAATTCAAAGTACAATTTCCTTTCTACAAGGAGAAAGTCGGAAATAAAATACATGATTTTATAATGGAAAGAGCTTTGAATATAAGGCAAGTGTCTTCAGAGGAATTTGTCAGACTTTTTAATCATCTGGATGCCTAAAAGACTGATATGATTTAGTTAAAAGGGGTTTTATTATATAGTCATGCTGAGCAATGTGTTATAATATTCAGAGAATAAGGGACACTGAGACAATATTCTGTTAGATTTCAGAGTAGCAGCCGTGTTAGTCTGTATTCGCAAAAAGAAAAGGAGTACTTGTGGCACCTTAGAGACTAACAAATTTATTTGAGCATAAGCTTTCGTGAGCTACAGCTCATTTCATCAGATGCAGAGTTTTGTTATGTTAGAGTGTATCTTAAGGACATGAAGTACCAAGAGTGTTTTTGTTTTTCCTTGAAAATTTTGGCTTTTGATCAGCTAATGACGCCAAGTCTGCTGTGCGGAGAAGCCCTGAGACATTGTGTTAACAATGGCGGGGTTGCATTAGAACTGTCACTACACAAGTGCATTCTGGGACCTGCAATTCAAACTGACTGCACATTTTTGCAGGTTTGGTCACTGAACTAGGAAGTGAGCTTTCCGAATGGGAAGGGCAGAAAAATAAACAGAGCAGAGTTGTGGAAATGTGGACTCCCACCTCTATAAAGGTCACAGTTTGCAATGTCCATCCACTAAGGCAACAGATGGGGTGTCCAGTAAGAATGTCTGTCAAATCACTGACAGATATTCTTATCTGTAGAGTGTCTTCTTCTCCTTCTGAGTTTCTGTGGGCTCTCATGGATTCTGAAAGCCATCCTGGGTTAACAATGAATTCTAGGTGCAGACTCAGTAGGGGACAGATTGGAGAAGAAGAGGCACGGGTCAGTGATGTTCTGCATTAGAATTTTATGCAGGGAGATGCACTGAAGAGACTGACTATCTTTAAGTGGAACATTATTTTTCTCCTGCTGGAAATAATGTGAATAAACTATTGACAATATGTGTTCTAGTTTCTGAAGCTAAATTACCTGTGGAACTGAAGATGTTTGAACTGAAGGTTGTTTGTTCATAATGCGCTTTCAGTGCAGCTGGGAATTGCTTGCTACCTAATAAGTCAGTCTTCCTGGAAGGAAAATGCTGGACAGTTGTCATTTTACAAAAAGTAAGCATGGGATATATTTCTTTCAAACACTATTGTTGTTCCAGCTACTCATGCTGATATCTAAGGTACTGATATGGCCACCATTACCAAAGTATCTGAGCACCTCATAATCTTTAATGTGTTTAGCCTTACAACACGTCTATGAGTTAGGGAAATATCTATTATCCCAATATTAGAAATGAGAAACAGAAGCACTGAGAGGTTATCTGATTTACCCAAACTCACACAGGAGGTCAGGGAATTGAATGCAGCGCTTCTGAATTCAAGGCTAACACCCTAACCTCTGTTCCCATCCTTCGTTCCTGCTAGACCCTCAGACTCTCACACCAGTGAGCAGTCACATCTAAAGGAGAGACAACTACAAAGTCAAAAAGAAACCTATAAATACACAGTCAAAAGGCACTGTGGTGGTGAGAGACCTTAAAAGCCCTGGGCCAATGCTCCTCTCACATACAGGTCCTAGGACATCAATTCTAATGGGAGAATTTATCCCCCTGGCTCTCCTGTAGGAGCTGGGCTTGCAATTGCACCATGGTTCTCCACCAGAGAGGGTGCTTTCCAGGGAGCTGGTGGGAGGATGTTCACTCAATGTGGTTATTCACCACCACTCCCTAATGTGATTAGTCCCCATGCCTAACCCATTAAAAAACCTTCCCATAATGTCCAGGGTAGTGAGAACCAATCTGTAAAAGTGGCTGCTACCTCCCTACCATGTGAGAAAGGGGAGATATATTTTTGGAATTCCCTCTGCATGCAGATCTTAGATGCATGATGTGGCCCTGGACAATTACTGACTACTTAGTCAGGCAGTTATTTATTTATTACTAAGTTGCTTAAAAAGACATACAGATATGCATGATTCCCTATGTCTGTTTACTTAGCAATTGTAGCATGTGTGGGCATATTTCATGCACATCCTTCCTCTCATTATCATCTCTGGTGTTTGTCTGACCTCAGGTTCGTATATGGCATTCCCTGGCCTTATCTCATCCCATCCAACAACCTCATCAACTGAAATTTGGTGATAAGCAGCTTAAAGAATCGATATGCTTCTTCATCTTGTCCTAATCTGCTGCTTATAGACCTTGTAGACCAGGTGCCAGCTCATGCCAAGATCCCTAGGCTTCATGTGCATAGCTGGAAACTATTCTGGCTTGCCTATATGTTAGTAATACAAAATAGGTATTAGACTTGTAACAACGTGTTTAGTTTTTAGACTTTTTGAAATGCTTGTAAATTGTGACATGTATTAATCTCACTAATAATATCTGTAACCCATGCTATATGGCAGTGCTTAAGTGTTTGTTCTGTAACTGTAAAACTGCTCTGAAACTGTAAATCCAGTCAGGAAGGAAACATCACCAAGTATGTAATACTGGTTTGCACCCGCCAGGAGGGATTATCTCCAGCCCCTCGGGAAGGCCTGTTGAATCCAAATGGGTCATTGTAAGCCATCAAAGAACAAGGACTTCATTGATTGCTCTCCGCACACCCACGAAGAGGAGCAGGTGATGATCCTGAGACAAAAGACCCTGAAAAGTTATGTAAGGTGAGGAGAATATCCCATAAAAAGAAAGCCCTAGATGAGGAGCCAAGAGCTTTCCTCATAAGTTCCGACCAGGCATCCAAGCACCCTGCTACTCCAGATGCCATAGAGACTGCTGCAGTGGAACTGGCTCAGTAGGGCAGGCCAGGAAGAACACCAGCGACTGATGATGGAACTGTGGATCAAGGAGACTGATCAAATCCAAGAAGCTGAGGACAGAACCCATCACAGATACATGGAACATAGAGCAGCAGTCAAAGCCAAGGCTGAAATTGAGGAGAGAGCCCACCAAAGATGCATGGAACAATGAGAAGCTGAGGAGAGAGCTCACACATTGCAGGTTAGAGTACTGGAGCAGCAAAAGGAGCTTCCTCAGTCAGCAAGTACACTGCCCATAAAGGAGTGGGAGAAAGCCTGCCCAATTTAAAAGGGAGTGGCTGTATAGAAAAGTTCCTACCCGCCTTTGAAAGATTGTGTGGGATCCACAAGGTCCCAGAGGATAAGTGGATGCCTATCCTCTTGACCAGATTAACTGGGAAGGCAAGAACTATGGTGTGTAAGAAATGTAAAAGAAATGTATTCAAACGGTTTAAGATTACCCTGAATCCTATCAACTGAAGTAGAGAAATCTTAAAATGTTTGACAATATCACACATGTGGAATATGTACATATAATGTGTAAGTTTATGAGAAAATGAATAATGGGGGCAGGACTGAAGGTGACTTGATCTGATAGCCCAGGTGCAATTATTATGGGTGGTTACAAGGAGTTGAAGGCAGCTATTTATGATCAAAAAAACCCCAACCTTCCACAGTTTTGGAGGCTGATGAATATTGTTATAATTTTTGGTGTAAAGTGATCATCTATCACAAAGTCCAGCTTGCCTGGGTGGCAAGATAGACTGGAATGCCCAAGAGGACTGTCTGTGACTCCATGGTAAGACTGTTAGAGTGCTTTAGGAATTCACACTCGTGACTGGGTTGGTGAAATCGACTTACAGAACATACAACCAGTTTGGGTTTTTTTCCCTGCTTCTTAACAGTCTGCCCTGAAGTTTGCACTCACAGTTGTGAGCCACTCCAGACAATGTGACATTTGTTTGTGAGCCTTTAGCTCAAAAGCTGGTTAACTGGAGTCTTGACAGTGGAAGCTGCTAGATTTGTTTCCAATGGATATCTCAGGATAGGGTCTGTAGCCCAAATAATGGACACATTGAATTGGTTTTTATATTTGTGACAGGAGGCTGGGCAGTTAGAACAATTTTATTTTACATAAACTAATAGTAAAGCTGAATCTACTCTTGAGTGTTCCTAGTCTATTAGATCAGTCTAAAAATTATTAATATTAAATGCTGAGTATGTTGAGTTGTTTTTTACTGAGAGCAGTTAGTGGAGTAGTTAGCATTGGACATTGTTGATTAAATGGTTAGGCTTACTTTCTGAGATTATGGGTTAAATTTTCAAAAGTGCTTCAGTGATTTGGGGCTAGCATTGCCAACTTTCTAATCACACAAACCGAACACCCCTGCCCTGCCCCTGCCCTACCCCTTCTCCGAGGCCCCCACTGACTCCATCCCCCTCTCTCTGCATCACTCACTTCTCCCCAAGCTCGCACACTTTCACCAGGCTGGGGCAGAGTGTTGGTGTGTGGGAGGAGGTATGGGCTTTGGGCTAGGGGTGCAGGCTCTGGGGTGGGGTTTGGGGTGCAGGAAGGGGCTCTGGGCTGGGGCAGAGGGTTGGGGTGCAGCGGGGGTGAGGGCTCCAGCTGGAGGTGGGGCCAGGGATGAGGGGATTGGGATGCAGGAGGGGATTCTGGGCTGGGGCAGGGGGTTGGGGTGCAGGGGGACGTGAGAGTTCCAGCTGGGGGTGGGGGTGCAGGAAGGGGCTCCGGGCTGGGCCAGAGGGTTGGGGGGTGAGGGCTCTGGCTGGGGGCGGGGCCAGGGATGAGGGGTGCAGGATGAGACTCTGGGCTGAGCCAAGGGGTTGGGGTGCGGGGGGAGGTGAGGGCTCTGGCTGGGGGTGGGGATGAGGGGTTTGAGGTGCAGGAGGCGGTTCCAGGCTTTGCCAGGGGGTTGGGGTGCGGGGGGGGTGAGGACTCCAGCTGGGGATATGGGCTCTAAGGTGGGACAGGGATGAGGAGTTTGGGGTCCAGGAGGGGGCTCTGGGCTGAGCCAAGGGGTTGGGGTGTGAGGTCCCAGCGGCGTTTACCGTGGCTCCGAGGAAGGCACTTCAAGGTCCCTGTGGCCTCAAGGAGCATGGGGTCTTTGTGCCCAGAGGCGCTGCCCCCCACAGCTCCCATTGGTCATGGTTCCTGGCTAACGGGAGCTGCAGAGCCAGTACTCAGGGCAGGGGCAGCACGCAGAGCCTTGCAGTCCCTGGCCGCGCCAGCACCTAGGGGCTGCAGGCACCTGGTGGCCGCTTCCAGGAGCAGTATGGAGCCAGGGCAGGTAGGGAGCCTGCCTTAGCCCTGCTGTACCGCTTACCGCACTTTGGCACTGCCAACCAGGCCATTAAACCAGAGCTGCCAGGGTTCCTTTTCAACCAGGTGTTCCAGTTGAAAACTGGTCACCTGGCAACCCTACTTGGGGTCCAAGTCCTATTTTCAGTGAAGGTCAATGGAACATGGGCCCCTACATGCCTAAGGCCAAAATTTAAAGGTTTTCAAAAATGATTAGTTATGGGAGCTCAACTTGAGGCATCTTAATGAAGACTAATTTTCAAAGGCTGGGTGCTCAACACTCTCTGAAAACCAGGCTCTTTGAATGTATCTCAAACGGGACACCCCAAAATTAACGCATCTAAAATCACTAGTCGCTTTTCAAAATCTTGGCCTAAGTTGCTCTTGAAACATAGGTCTTGGGCTCCTAGATCAGTGAGATTCATTTGAAAATTTTACCCTATGACTTTATTGTTAATAAGTTATTTTCTCTCTCTCTTGTATCTACTTTAGACTCCCCCACCCACAAAACTTTTACAGCCAGATTGTACCTATTAGGTACAAAGCAATGCTGGAGGTGGTGGGGGACTACACCGCTCCAGTCAGCATTGTTCCTTCAGTCAACAGCTGTCACTTATGGTCTCATGCTTCCCTGCCACTGTTAGCAGGACTAGTGCCGTAGAAGTGACACACAGGCCAGCAGCCAACTTGTGTTTTCCCCTCCCTCTCTCAAACATGAACAAGCACCCACCATAGTCTGGCCCTTCGGGTAAGAAGAGTATTTTAAATACATATCAATTCATTGCTGGTATCCAGCTTCTTCAGCATCTCTTATTGAGGTTAATGAAGATCACTCTGAGGCAAAGCCTGGCTGATGGCACATAAGGCTTTTGCAGACATCCAAATCATAACACAGTTTAGGCTGGTGTTGCCAGCTAAATATGGTCTATAGTGAGTGCCAGCTAAACAGTCTCAGCTAGTGTAAATTGGCATGGCTCTGCTGAGGTCAATGGAGCTATGCTGATTTATAGCAATTGGGGATCTGCCCCTTAGATTATAGCACAAGTAGGCATTTTATTATATTATACTGTGTCTTTAACTTCTGCTTGTTAGGTCAAATTTGGGGCCAAATCCTGCTCTTCTTACTCATGTGAGTTATCCCGTTGACTTCTAGATGAGCAGGATTCTAGGCTCACTGTGCACTTGTTAATAGATATTGATCTGCAGTTACATTAACTAATTATGTGCATATGAGTATTATACACCCCATTTGGAGTTTCTGAAAAGAGGTCAATACTGAGGATCTGATCCAGCAAAACTGTTCAAACATTTAAACAGTTTAAGTTTAATTGTGCAGGAAAAGCTCCCAGTACAGAGCTCTGTCATTTTGCTGCGAAGGATTAACGCAGACCCAGTCTAAAGGGCCCATCCTGTATTTTTTTTTTTTTTTGCTTTGGTTCAGGAACGGCTGGTGCTCTCCGTATTACCTCGATTTGTTGTACTAGAAATGATTAACGACATGACCAATGTGGAAGATGAGCACCTGCAGCACCAATTCCATAAGATCTATATTCACCGCTATGAGAATGTCAGGTGAGTGAAGGTGCCTGTCTTCTATTTTAACAACTCAGCTTGTACTGGATATCAGTTTCGTGGGGGTGGGGGGAGATATTTTTTGTTTTTTGTTTTTTTCTGCCCCTTGATCAATTCAATAATCAGCTATTTGAAATACCAGGAAGTTTTTTTGTTTTTCCTAAACAGATGTGTATTTCAGAGCCTTCTCTAATTTATCAGACTGGTTGGATGCCTTTGCAACAGCTGTTCAATTTGAACACTGCCCTTTTTTAGCACATGGGAGCAACACGCAGAAATGTTTATTTCTTCATTACTAAACTGCGCCACAGCTTTATTTGATCCCATCCAGGGACAGCCCCACAATGTGGGGGTCTGCAAGCTTTGCCAACAAATGGGTGGGAAGTTCAGCATGAACTTTCCTCCCTATGTTCCCTCTACTCGAGAAGAACATCTTGTTCCCTTTTGAGCTAACAAATCAGCTGAGAAACTCTGGGGCCCTGTCAAGAGTGTAGGGTTATCAAGTGATTGCCCTGAACTCATATTAACGGCCCTTCTCTGCAGCGTTCATACAATCAAGCTTCTTCGTGACCATTTTCTTCTCCTCCTACTTCTCCCTTTTCTAAGTCGCTCTATCTAGTGGACACAAAACTACAGCTCAGGGATGGTGTGGGAATAGTCCTTGCATGCACTTGCCAGCACTGGGAGTCAGTAAATAACAACCGCCTTTCATTTGCACCAGAATGGTTAGCTTTCACTCCCAAAGTGTTACAGAATCTCTTCCCCTCTTTGGGCTTGCCTCTAAGGGCAGAGAGTAAATCTATAGCATACTAGTGCCTCGCAGTAACTCTCCGTGTGGAGCCTGCTACCATGCACTAAAAGTTCCGCACTGCTCACTGACCCACTGCTGTTTCAAGGTGGAGTGGATCAGTGGTTTTCAAACTTCTTTTCTGGGGACCCAGTTGAAGAAAATTTGTTGATGCCTGTGACCCAGTGGAGCTGAGGATGAAGGGTTTGGGGTGTGGGAGGGGCTCAGGGCTGGGGCACAGGGTTGGGGTACGGGGGTGAGGGCTGAGGTGTGGGGCGGGAATGAGGGGTTCAGGGTGTGGGAGGGGACCCTGGGCTGGGGCAGGAGGAGGTGCAGGAGGGGGTCAGGGCCCCAGACTGGGGGTGCAGCTCTGGGGTGGGGCCTGGGATGAGCGGTTTGGGGTGCAGGAAGGGATTCCAGGTTTGGGGGGCTCAGGGTTGGGGCAGGGGATTGGGGCACAGGGTTGGGGCATGCACTTACCTCCAGTAGCTACCGGTCAGTGGCGTAGCCGGGGTGCACCGTGGACTGTGCTGTGCCACGGAAGCAGCCAGCAGCAGGTCTGGCTCCTAGACGGAGGTGCACAAGCGATTCCGCACGACTCTCGCCTGCAGGCACCATCCCCCCAGTTCCCATTGTCCGTCAACTCATTGTGTGGAGCCAGTGCTTGGGGCGGGGGCAGCACGTGGCCCCCCCTGCCTAGAAGCCAGACCCCACTGCTGGCCACTTCCGGGACACAGCGTGGTGTCGGAAAAGGTAAGCACTAGCCTGCCTTAGCTGGGCAGCACCGCTGACGGGACTTTTAACATCCCAGTTGGCAGTGCTGACCAGAGCAAGGCGACCCAGTAGTGGGTAGTGACCCATGGTTTGAAAAACACCGGAGTAGATCAAAGTGCACTGTGGAACTTTTAGTGTGCAGTAACAGAGTCAACAAAGCCAGTTACGCATGCTAATGTGCTATAGATTTATATTTCAGCTCACCACACACTACCTCTCTGTCTAGACAAGCCCTTTGATTCAAACATGATACCTCTGGCTTAGAACATCAAGCTTAGCCCGTAATGTCTGTCGTGAGTCTGTCCCATACCAGGAGGAAAGAGTAATCAAACTGCCATCATATAAGCATCTTCTTATTAAGGTCTATGATTCAATAGGAAAGCATTTGTCTAGATTTTAAATGAAACCCCTATATAACTTCGGAAGGGCCAGTTCAATAAACAACATGATCAACTTTTACAAAGTGTAAATTGATTTTCTGACACTCCTGTGGCCTTGGCAGCAAGCCACACATATTATTGTATTGGATGTGGCTGAAGGTACCAGGAACCTTTACAAAAGGTTTAGACAACACTAAATAAAAATTTAGTTTATTATCCCTTCTCATCCTCTGTTACAGTAACTGTTTTTGTAGATTTCAGAGTAACAGCCGTGTTAGTCTGTATTCGCAAAAAGAAAAGGAGTACTTGTGGCACCTTAGAGACTAACCAATTTATTTGAGCACAAGCTTTCGTGAGCTTCAGCTCACTTCATCACATGCATCTGATGAAGTGAGCTGGAGCTCACGAAAGCTTATGCTCAAATAAATTGATTAGTCTCTAAGGTGCCACAAGTACTCCTTTTGGTTTTGTAGAATAATTCAAATGGGGATCAGATTATTGTTACTTAGGTAATGCTGCCTCTGCCTTTTAAACACTGATAGTAAAGGGTAATTAAACACTGATAGTAAAGGTTTTGAGATGAAGAATGAAAATATTTCACCTATCTCCCACTTGAAAATGGTTATTGCTGTACAGGTGCTTTAAAACTGTTATGCCCCCCCCTTTTTTTTATGTGAGCCCTAGTAGAACCTACTAGGAAAAGTCCTGCTTTAGATTTTCAGCCTCTTAGAACCTTCATCCAATTTCTTTATTAGCTTTTGCCTCTAGGAAAGCAGCGAATTATCCTTAGCCACATTTTACCTTCTTCCTGATCATAATCTAATTTTTGCATTAGTCTGGATTTAGCATTTAGTTATTCAGCAAACATACTGAAGCTCTTCAACTGGGTTACTCTTTGCTAAATCTCAAGCTGCACCACTGATTGTTGTTTTACTATGAAGTTTCAATGAAGTCGGCTTCAAATTATTCGCAGTTCTGGGCCTAGCTGAAACACTCCGTGCTGAAGTTTACTTTCTTCCCCAAACAAATCCTTGCTTTCCTCGTCTTTGGTTTTCGTCCTCCAAAGTCTGTGCTTCTGCATGCTTAGATCGGAAATGGGAGGGAAATTCTTATTCTGCATCTAAGGCCATATCTATACATGCAACGCTGCAGTGGTACCGCTGTCCCCGTGGAGCTGCGCCGTTGCAGTGTATCTGGTGAAGAAGCTCTGTGCCAAGGGGAGAAAGCTCGCCCGTCGGCCTAATGAAACCACCTCTGCGAGCAGCAGAAGCTATGTCAGCAGGAGAACCACTGTGCACGCAAGCACTTATGTCGGTGTAACTTATGTTAATGAGGGGGTGTTTTTCCGAAATCCCGGAGTAACATAAGTTATGCCAGCATAGGTTGTAGTGTAGACATAGCCTTAGATATAGCAGACTATTTGGGCAAGTGTGTCTGTGCGTGCTTAAGCACTGTTAAAGCCTTTCCCTCCCCGCATTCTTAAATTTGAGGTGGTTGTTATTGTAGGAATAGAGGACAGGGGTCCACCCCTCTTTGCTCTCTCCATCTCTGGTTGCTAAAATGGCCCTTTGGGCTGTTGGCTGCTGAGCACATATTAGAGCAGGGCTGACAGCATTGGAGAGTCATAAAGTAGGCATAAATCTACCTATGTTCCCCCTTTTGAGTCTAGCTGTGAGCATAATTTGGCTAGACCTGAAGACCAAAGAATGAAGTGTCAAGCTCTCACTGTGCCCCCAGCAAGAAAGGTTGTGTACACAGACAAGTTCTAGTCTATATATTGAGGAACAGTGTCAGCTAGTGGCTGAAGACTGGAAGTCAAGACTTCTGGGTTTCTGTCTATCAACTTATACGGCCTTCATCATCACCATAGCATCTGAGCATCTCACGATCATTAACAGATTTTATCCTCACAACACCTCTATGGGTCACACAGGCAGTCTGTGGCTGACCCAGGAGTTGGCCCCAGGTCTCCCAAGTCCCTCTGTAGTGCTCTATCCATTAGACCATCCTCTGTACCGTCCGTTCCCAGCTCTGCCACACTGACTTGCTGCATAACCTTGGACAAGTCACTTAGGCCCCAGTGCTTGAAGGTATTTAGGTGTCTAATTCCCATTGATTTCATTAGATATTAGACACCTAACTACCTTTGAGGATCTGGGCTTTAACCCCATTGTGTCTCTGTCTCCTCAATCATAAAATGGGATAATTATGCTAAATATAAAAGTTTAGTTAGTGCTTTATAAGTGATATGAGATCCTCTGATGAAAGGACCTATAGAAACACAAAGTATGAAAATTACTATAACATTCTTTTATGTAGCAGTTTTTTAGTACTTTTCTGCTCATATTTTAGTACTTTTAATACTAGTTCTTTGTACTGCAAATAGTCTAGTGAGTAAGGCCCATAGCAAAGACAGAATAACTTTAAAATGTTCCCTCCCTGCGTCTGAGCTAATGAATTTCCCGCTCTCCTTAAATTACACCCTGGCCAGACATTGGCTATTTGCCTATCACTTTTTCACATATGCAGAGTCCATACTAATCACTATACACAGGATTACTGTTTGTATTTATCTTGCCAATTATGGCAGAAATGGATTGAAATATTAATATCCTTTCCCTTTCTTTGTTTAGCATTCTTTTTGCAGATGTTAAAGGTTTCACCAACCTCTCCACAACCTTGTCAGCACAGGAGCTGGTCCGAATGCTGAATGAACTCTTTGCCAGATTTGATCGACTAGCACATGTGAGTTAAATGCAGTTCATTTTCAAAGGGGCGTGATGTTGCATCTACAATTCCTCACCAGCTGAGATTGGACATAGCCACTAGGGATGGGTGAAGCGCCAAAGGTCTGCAGTTAGGTTTCAGTTCAGATAAGCATCCAAAAGTTCACATGCTCATCTGAACCTCATGTGTTTGCAAAACTAGGCTGAGAATCTCATGAGAGCAGGCTTTCAGAGAGTTGTCTCCTTTTGTTCCAAGATGAATACTGGAAGAGAAATCGACTGATCTGAACATTTTAAATAGCTCAAAGATTTATTTAGAGTTTGATTCTAAGAGTTGGGCAAAGGTTCAAAGATTTATTATTGTCACTGGCCTTTCTTTGCCCAGCCATCATACTCACCAAGTATTGTTACTTAGGGTCACATTTTGATTCCCTTCTTCATGTTAGACAATACCTAACGCCACATATAGTCCCATTGGAAACAATGGCGTGACTTGTGGAATTAGGTGCTACTCAACATGAGCAGACTAGAACCTGCCTTCCTAGCTCACCAATGGGAATTCTTGCAGACAAAGGTGCTGAGTGGCAGAATTGGGTCCATTATAAACTCTTTTGGGAGGGTTCTCCTATTTTCTGCTTTTCGACTGGCTTCCGGTACAGCGGCATTACTAACATTGTGGTATGTCTCAAAGTCTTTTAATAAGGTCCCTCTTTAGTTTCCTGTGCATTGTGCTTATTCAGAGGACAGGTGTGCATCTCCCCACACTGATGCGATCCTCAGCATAGGCTCTTTACTTGCACATCAAGGTCAAGAAAAGTAAGACTCTATTTCTCAATTACTGAGTGTAATTTCTGAGCCAACCTTTGTGATCTGAAAAGGAAATGTACTTTCTCAAGTGTATAATATTGCCCTGGTAATGGGCCAGAGCATTAGCATATTGCCAGTGCATTAAGATCTACTTACAATATTTGTTTTGCCAACAAACAAAAAATGCCCACTCTCTGGCTGTGCGGTGCTGATTTGTGTTGCCAAAGCAAGCTAAGTGAAAGGAGTTAAATTGGTTTTGTCTTTGATGCAGGTTAAACACTCACAACTGCTTCTTTATCACTTAGTGAAAGTAAATTGTCAGGTGGAGAAAAGGAAGCCCGGAGGGGTTAAACGACTTGCCCGATGTCACACAGGATGCAATAGCAGAACAGGGAGTAGAGTCGTTGTCTGAGATTTTCAAAATTAGATGCCTAACGTTTCAGCTTCTGGGTCCACATCTAGGCACCTAAATGGACAGCCTGATTTCCAAAGTGACCTGCACAGCTGCATAGACCTACTCTGATCTGAGCTAGGGGAGCAGAGGGGAAGAACAAGGACTGTGTGCCTAGTCGGTCCTGCCTTCTGTAACCAAGTGGGCCAGGAGAGGACAGGGAAAGGCAGGAAGAGCTGGACAGGCAAGAGGGAGAAGGTGAGCTGCACTCTGAAAACACAGGTTTTTTTCCAGATCAGGGGAGAGCCAGAATTCCTTCCTAAGGCAGCCCAGGTGCGTGCTGCCCCTTCACAGAGTGCCTAAAAGATTCTATGGGGGCAGGGGTCATCTTGGAGTTGAGGATTTGTACAGCATCTAGCACAGTGGGGTCATGGTCCATCACTAGGACTCCTAGCTGCTACAGTAATGCAAATAATAAGCTCAATCTAACCTTTAATATCAGGAATCGACTCCTAGTTATACCTCCTCAGACCAGCGTTAATAATTGCTCTCTCCATGGGGCTTAATGGCCTTCAGATATGCATAGATGATTGTTCTCCAAGAGCCACCTCTTAGCCAAGCTATAGGCAATTAGCTCCTTCAGTCTAAATCAACTCAAGAGATCCAGTATCCTTTTTGTTGCTTGTTCTCTGAATTCCCTCACACTGTCAGTTTTCTTGACAGGGGGTTGCCCAGTACTGAATTCCAGGGGCATTTGCACCAGCATTGTCAGGAGAAGGGCTGTTGCCTCCCCACTCTATAGCATGAAGTTCTGCCCACCCAACTCCAAACGAGTACTGCATTCACTTCATGTCTATTTGATAACTGACTTTACTCTATTTGGGTCCAGACTGAGCCATATATCTGCCAGTCATGATCTCATTGTAGATTAAGGGTAACCAAAGACTCCCATTAACTTCCATGGGCTTTTGGGGTAGGATTGTCCAAAAACAGCTAGGTGATGAAGAGCACAAGATCCTTTGACTTTCAATGAGATATGCCCCTAAGTCACTGGGGCACTTTTGAAAATCCCAGCCCTAAATAGGGTACAACCGCATTTCTGTCATTCATGAATTCCTGTTCCCACATGTCATAGAAAAGTGTTGCAGTGAGATGGATGCGTATTTATTACAAAATTTAATTAAAAAAAGATTCTGTAAAATATACCAGGGCAAACTCTGTTGTCAGTTATATCGATATAATTTTACTGACCTCTTTGGAGTTTGTCAGAATAGTTAACATTAATTATGTCAAAAGAAAAGGTGTACTTGTGCCACCTTAGAGACTAGCAAATGTATTTGAGCATAAGCTTTCGTGAGCTACAGCTGATGCTCAAATAAATTTGTTAGTCTCTAAGGTGCCACAAGTACGCCTTTTCTTTTTGCGGATACAGACTAACACGGCTGCTACTCTGAAACCATTAATTATATAGCTAGCCCATTAGCTCTATGAGGTTTCTCACTCCTCTTTGGACCTGTGTTGCTTAGCTATGGTACAGACTGAAGAATGAATTTAAATGTAATAGATTTTAAGGCTAGAAGGGATTGTTAGATCATCTAGTCTGACCTCCTGGATAACTCAGGCCATATAATTTATTCCAATCACCACTTTTTTTGAGCCCAATAACGTGTATTTGACTGAAGCATAACTTCCAGCAAGGCATCTAGTCTTGATTTGAAAACTTCAAGAGTGAGAATTCACCGCTTCCTATGGTAGTTTGTCTAATAATTAATCTCCCTCACAGTGATTCCTTATTTCTAATTTGAATTTGTCTGGCTTTAACAACTAGCCATTGGTTCTTGTTATGCCTTTCTTCATTAACGAGTCCTTTAGTACCCACTCTTTTTTCTTCCTGGGAAGGAACTTATACACTGTAATCAAGTCACTTCTCAGTCTTCTTCTTGATAAACTAAACACAATGAGCTGCTTAACTCTCTCACTGTAAGACTCCAGCCCTTGAATCATTTTGGTGGCTCTTCACTGCACTCTCTGCAATTTTTCATCATACTTTTTACAATGGGCGCATCAGAACTATATGCAGTAGTCCAGTATTGGTCCTACCTGTGCTGTAAACAGGAGTAAAATCATTTCCCTACTCTTATTCACTTCTCCTCTGTTTATACCTCCAAGGTTGCCTTTGTCATTTTTGCCACAGCATTGCACTGGGAGTTCATGTTCAGTTGTTTGCTCAGTATGATTGCTAGATCCTTTTCAGAAGCACTGCATTCTTTATTCCTAAATGTATGACCTTGCATTTGGCTATATTAAAATGCATTTTATCTGAATGTGTCCTGCCTATCAAGAGATCCAGATCTGTATGACTGCCCTCTCCACATCATTATACACCACTCTGCCAATCTGTGTGTCATCCATAAATTTTATCAGCAGTGATGTTATATTTACTTCCAGCTCATTGCTTAAAGTATTGGATAACATTGGGCCTGGAACTGATCCCTGCAGAACCCCACCAAAAACACCCGCATTTTATGATGATTTACCACTGACAACTATTTTGAGATCTGTTAATTAGCCAGTTCTTACTCCATTTAAGATGTGCTTTATTGATCACACCTCTATTTAAAATAGACAGCATTGTTCAAACAATTTGCAATACACTCTGTGCTCAGATTGGCTTGACAATGACTCTTCCTCAAATGAAAAGGTTTGCTACAGAAAGCTTTAGATAACTTTAAATTTTTGATATAATTTCTTAAATTTTAATTGACACCTTATACATTCATATTTACTCATTAATAATATTGTACATTTATAATACTATGTCAAATAGCAGCTTGATCTGCTGAATCTCTCTTACAAACTTATAGGCATAAAGCTGATAATATGAAAAAGGAAGTTACTTCACAGCTTAGCAAGTTTCTGGTTAGTTTAGCTAACTAACTGTGTCTGTTAGTCTGATTCCTCTATATGGAACACAGAAGCAGCATCTGCTGTTTGACATTTTTTAAAGGCTTAGGCCTGAGTTATGCCAAGGATTCTGGTCTATGTGGATGTATATGACTATTACTATTAGTAACAAATTTCATAAGCTGTACTGAATTAAGAGCAGACATCAGCCCACCATTTGTTTAGAAGAAAAATATAATAGCATGATATATTTTGCTACTTCTCTCTCCTACTCTCTCTCCAACATTTTCAAAAGATTTATGGTTATTAAAGACCCAAGTGGCAACTGGAAAGAAAGCAAACTGAACTGGCATAAACCAGAGCTGAAGAAATGAGTTCTTCAAATATCAATCTACTGGTACAGAAGCTTCATTAATATTTCTGTTTTCCTCAGGCAGAAATTCTAAGGAGGGGTGGGGGGGAAATGACTGACTGCATTTTGCAGGATGTGTATGGCTAAGAAAGTTCCAGCTTTGGTGAAGTAATAGCTATATTTGCTATTTATTTTTCTCTCCCCATCTCAGAAAAGCGATTATCTGGCCCACCAGATTAAATTGCTTGCCATATGTCTCTGTCCCTGTCATCTGTGTGGAGATGCAGTTTTAGATATAAAAAACTAAGGAGAAATGATCCGATCCTCAATTGGTGTAAATGATTGTAGTTTTGAAGGCTTCTATTACACCAGCTGGCTATCAAGTTCACTGTCATTAAGAATGAAAGATGAGCTCAAACCACAAAATTCAGATCTGGATCCAGATTTCTCTCTCACACACATACGCTGTCACACACAGACACTGTCACACAAATTCCTATGTGTTCAGATCCTGGGTTTGAGTTTGGACCCGTCCCTAATAAAAACTAAGTATGTTCCCACGGATAAGAAACATTAAAATATTATCATGAAATATCAGCATGCATAGGTTTTATGTAAGAGCAGATCTTCTAAAGGAGAAGAGCAAGTTTTATGGCCTTTGTCTCTTCCGTTTGAGATCTCATCAACTCTCCTATGCTAATCAGGGTGGTACCTGCTCCTTACTTGGATGGGAGTTCTCCATGGAAACCTCAGCTACAGGATGTGACCTTAATGAGTTAGTAAGTGGCATTCTTCCCTTTGAACCAGTGTGATGCTACTGGAGATAATATATTTCATATGCAGTGTAAAATAAAGATCCCAGGCACTTGTGGTTATTAAAGATCCCATGACACTTTTTGCAAAAGGTCTTTGGAGTCCTGGTCAAATTCCATTTTGGGTAATGACAATCAATCTTCTTTAAATTCCTTGTGTAGTTTCACCAGATACAGTATTCTTCTTCATTTCCTCATCTAACCTATCCTGTGTGTAGCATTGCAGTGTCCTACTAATCAGACGCTGTGTTCCAGCCCGTGGTGGCTGCATTTTGTTCTTTGGTGAATCCTTGTATATGTATCAGAGTAACAGCCGTGTTAATCTGTATTCGCAAAAAGAAAAGGAGGACTTGTGGCACCTTAGAGACTAACCAATTTATTTGAGCATGAGCTTTCATGAGCTACAGCTCACTTCATCGGATGAAGTGAGCTGTAGCTCATGAAAGCTCATGCTCAAATAAATTGGTTAGTCTCTAAGGTGCCACAAGTCCTCCTTTTCTTCTTGTATATGTAGTTGGTGTAGAGTATTCTGGAATCTCTGGTTGAAAGGGACTATTTAAACATCATATATACATGTAAATAAGGGAGTAAAATTCAACATCATACAGTAACATGTTAGATTAATGGTATGTCGCACAGAGAGGGAGAATTAATTGGACTGCTAAGGTACATGTCAGTGACATTTAACTAAGCATTTCATTCACCTTTCTGTAGATGTGTAATGACAATTTTAGAAAACCTTTAGTTTCCATAACTTCTCTTTGAAGTCTTGCATTCTTAAAGGTCATTCTGGAGTATTTTTTTTCTGACGGTGTCCAATACTTAATTATCCACTACTAAAGCTCATTTTTTTTCATATAGTTATAGTATTAGAGACTATAAAAAGCCTATTAGGTCAGCAAGGGACCTATATTATCCACATGATGCCCCAATCTAGCAAACGTTTAGGCACCCGCTTCACTTTATGCACATGATTAGTTCCATAAGCCTTATGCAGAAAATCAAACTCAATGAGGGCCAAAATTTTCAAAAGCGCCTACATTCCATTTTCAAAAAGAAAAGGAGGACTTGTGGCACCTTAGAGACTAACCAATTTATTTGAGCATGAGCTTTCGTGAGCTACAGCTCACTTCATCAGATTCACCTGCATCCAATGAAATGAGCTGTAGCTCACGAAAGCTTATGCTCTAATAAATTTGTTAGTCTCTAAGGTGCCACAAGTACTCCTGTTCTTTTTATGGATACAGACTAACACGGCTGCTACTCTGAAACAATTCCATTTTCAAGAATCACTTAGGAACCTAATTGTTATTGATTTTCACTGGGACATAGGCTTGTAAAGCAACTTTTGAAAATGAGATTTCAGTTCCTAAGTCACTTACATGCTTCTGAAACTGTTACCCAATCTGTTTATCACATGGACCACATAGCAGATTAAAGAGTTTGGAAACCTTTGCTCTAGCAAATATTTTGAGGGACTTTTTGTGTTCTGCACTCCAACCTCACCCGATTCCTCACTTACGGATGATGAAGTCGAGCTTGAAATACTTGTGAAAACTGAATGTTTGGTTAGTTGATAGTGAACATTTTGGGCTCCTTTGAAAAGCGGGTGGAATGATTAATTCACTGCAGCTGGAACTCTGATAAGCTGGGTTTATTTTACGAAATGCAATCAATCTTTTTATTTTATTTTTTTTCCTTGGAATTTCTGCCTGAGGAGACAAGAAATGTTAATGAAGTTTCTGTTTGTGTGTTTCAGTGGTTTGATATTTGAGCAACTCATTTCTTCAGCTCTATTTTATGCCAATTTGCTTTGCTTTCTTTCCAGTCACTGCTGGTGTTTTTAATAAGCCAAAGCATAAATCATTCACATGCTACTCTGTCATAATTAGCTCATGTGTTTACAGTAGGACTGCAAATTCCCTTTTGCTCTGGGTTAAGGTGTTTTGGATTGGGGAAAAACTCCCTATTAACTGCTAAGGATCTCTGTTAGAACTGTTATTGCTGATCATCTAGGGCATGATCCTGCTCAATTTACTCAGGGAAAACTGCTTTTGACTTCAGTTGAAGTCTTGCTTGAGTGAGGATGGCAGGATCAGGCCCCTAAACACTGTCATTCAAATCAGACAAGAAACTGATTTAGAGGGAAAGGAAGTATTCCAGTAGACAGTTTGACACTAATCGGAACCAACAGAAAATAATGCTAATCACAGGGGGATGAGTGATACTAATGCATGTATTTTTGAGCAGTGTTGCCTGTCATTCACATGCAAAAGGAGAATTTCTGGGGTTCCAGGAGGGAAGTGGAATAGGAAGAGAACATAAGGAACAGAAGAGGATGAATGAGACATCATCAAAGAGCAGAATAGCAACTGCTGGTTTGAAATATTGCTCTAACCAGTTCATCTTTCTTTTTTAAAAGCATTTTGATCATTTTGCAGTTGATTTTTTTTTCTGCATAAAGTTGGATTTCACTTTACATAAGCTTTCAGCTTTTTAATCATCTATTGTAATCAGGCTAGTATACAGCAATAGGCTTGAATACTAAAGGCAGGGCAGGTTATTCCTCTTTATTGTTTCCTTTGACTGAGAAATGTGCTGGGCACTTCCAAAAGGTAACTTGGGTCCAAATTTACAGCCACACTTCTGCTGCATTGCACCTCTCCAGTGGCACAGAGCAGCCATAAACCAATAAACCTGACCCCTGGTCCCTCCCCAATCTAAATTTTAGATGTGACACAAGTGGTGGAAATAAACGGCAGGAGGAATTGGTGTGGGCAGCACAGTGACACTGTTACTCAGCTCCCGCACGCGTTGACACTGAGCCCGTCACAATGATTCAGTTCAGGGTTTGTTTTATAAAACAAAAACAAGGCAGGTAAGACCTTGAATATTCTTGACTCATTGTGGCCATCACAGAAGAGAGACATTTCTAGGAGAGATTTTAAAAAGAGAGGGTAGGGTGCTTGCTCGATAAAACAGAGTAGAGGTGGTATTCTGAAGGGGGCAGCATCTATCTAGCCAGCGTCGTGCTAAAAATATGTCAGCGGTCTCACACATATATTCACACTTATATGCAACAAACCCTTATTAGCATGTGACAGGTAAGGATGTGTATTTCTTATCATTTGTCTACATTACTGTTCTTTTTGGCAACAATTTGGTTTGGGGATTTTTTTATACAGATGGTTAACATGCAGGGTGAAATTCTAGACCCATTAGAATCTATGGGAGTTTTACCATTGACATCAATTAAGCCAGGATTTCACCCACTGTTTTTAAAGAGGCACCAAGATCCAAACCACTGAGATCGTTCCAGTTTTGCATGAGATTTCAAATTAGATACTTGGTTAATGGCGAATAAGTGTTATAGGGAACAGTCTGATATTTCAAGAATAACCAGGCATATTAGTGTCACATACAAGCTTATCACTGGAAGGACTTTTTCCTAATAAGAGTTACTCTATCAGAGACCCTTTTGTTACCTGGAAGTTGACCACTTTTTGTTCTTTGTCTAAATTAGAATGGCGAATCATCAACTGATCATTTTTGTAATTGTCCCCGGTGGAAAAGAATCTGTTCAACAATCCATTACCTTATTCCAGTGGCCTCCTATCAGTATAATACTACACAATGCTTATTATAGTATGTCAGCATAAAAGCAAAATATAATTTATCCATCTGAAATCAATGGGACTATTTGAGAAGCAGTGCAGCTTATTATGAATATGGGTATCAGGATCATAGAATCATAGGGATGGAAGAGACCTCAGGAGGTCATCTAGTCCAATCCCCTGCTCAAAGCAGGACCAATCCCAACTAAATCATCCCAGCCAGTGCTTTGTCAAGCTGGGCCTTAAAAACCTCCAAGGATAGAGATTCCACCACCTCCCTAGGTAACCCATTCCAGTGCTTCACCACCCTCCTAGTGAAATAGTGTTTCCTAATATCCAACCTAGACCTCCCCCACTGCAACTTAAGACCATTGCTTCTTGTTCTGTTCTTTAGTAATTATAAAAGTGCCTAGAACCTTGTAGAGGGAACATGCTACAGAAACTCTTTAAGGTAAAAGTTCTGGTATCACTAATCAACTTCCACCAACATAAATTTGTTTGACTTGGAGTCACATCTCTGAGCAGAAAGTAACCTTTCGTACCTCTGTGTTAGGAATGATGGTGTCCCAAACCAATCAGAAAAGATATCCCTTTAGCCCTAACTGGAATTACTAGTAGTTCAATAGTGTGCATGCATGTGTGTAAGGGGAGGAGAGGAGCAGATATAATGTTTACAGTTTTAGAAGCTTTACTTCATTTTAACATCCCTTGTTACACTCCAAAAGCAATGCATTGCACTGCAAGGGCCTGATCCTGTATTCATTGTGAAATCCACCCCTGTACAGAGGGCCAGCCCAAGGCCTATGCACCACTCAAGTCCCACTGAGGGCTTCAGTAGCACTTATGTGGTGCATAAGCTTAATCTGGCCTCTACAGTCGGCTTGGATTTCACCTTCCCTGCATACCCAAAGGTTCCGTTGACTTCACTGGGAGCTCTGGTCCCAAGTGATGCTGTAATTAGGTCACTTTCACCACTTAAGTATTTGAAAGGAATATTCTGAGGCTATTTTTCAAGGCTCCACTTTGATTCTGTAGTAATGTAAATGATAGCATAGAGTCAATTTGCCAATAACCGATTCCAGAGGCATGGCAGGCACTGGCAGTTGCTGCTGTATGACACCTGCAGTCATCATGTTCCCCGGTGTTATTAGTGCACCCCTGTGCTCCCACTCCATTTCTTTTGATTGAAGTACAGCTTACACTGGAGATTGCTTGGAACATCAAGGAGAAAAGAGCTAAAATAAATATTATAGATAAAGGAGACCAGATTTTATTGTTAATGCAGGAGTTTGAGAAATCTCTACACTGCTTCCCTTGTACTGTATGTCTGCGTCTTTACTGCAAAGGTTTCCTGCTACCATACAAACATACACTGATCTGGTGTTAGAGTGCATATATTTTTTAAACTACTTTTCATCATGAAAAGTCTCTTCCAGCTCTAGAAAACCCACATTTGTACCCCTGAACCCTGTAATTCCAATTACAGCACATTGATTCTCAACCATAGCCCACAATCCAGCAAAGCACGTAAGCATATGCTTACAATTGAACACAGTCTTAAGTGCTTTGATGGGTTGGGGATTTTGTAAAAAATGAATTTTATTTCATCAAGTACAGTGGAGAGTGGAACCCGTGAATACTTGGGTGTTTCTGAGTGCTGTTTCACTAGAAAATGATATGCCAAAGTAATGATCTAAAAACAGGATAATATGGTGTTTCAGTTCATTACTATAGACTCCAGAAGTATCTTTATATATGATGAAATACTACAGTTTCCCTTGAAGTTGAAGAACATTTCTAGTTGGATGGTATGCAAATAAATATGTACTGTATCTGTGACCAATGACATCTGTTTTTTTATTTTATTTTGGAATATAGGCTTCATCCAAAGCCTATTGAAATCAATGGGAGTCTGCTGACTTCAGTGGGTATTGGATCAAGCTCTGGAAATGTCTGCAATTTTATTGGAAGCAAAAACTTTTTTTAAGAGGTGGAAAATGCTCCTGGAGGTATGATTCAAAAGGTTTTGCTGTTCTATATTTTCTTGCCTTGTGGACCTGAACAAAGAGATAACAGAAAAAAATGAAAAAAAATCCAAAGCAAAATAAATAACTCTTTAAATCTAACTATTTAAGCTTGTTTTTTCCCTTAACAAACATCTTGGAGGGGGGGTGTAACAGGTCCTCCTGGGTCCTGCTTCTGTCTCAGTCGACAGACTACACAGAAACCCTTGTGCTGGTCCAACACCTTGTGCAGTTTATTTATTTATCTTCACATCATACATAGTGCCGTTAACAAGCAGGGGAGAGCAATCTCTCTCTCCCTATTACTGCCTGCTTCCCCTCCTTCTTACTTACTTCCTGTGCCTATTTGTGGGCTCTGACTAATGGCTTAATCAGCCTTTCTGCCCTGAGCCACCCACAAATTAGGCACAATCTGCTTTGCCTGATTGAAGCAGCTGTGAACAGAATGCTGACTCAGGCTTTCATACCTAGCACTCTGTCACAGAGGGGTAGAGGTGCTCCAAAACATTGCCTGTAGCCTTCATTCAGTAATTGCTTCATGAGAAACTAAGGAACTGTTTTCTTACTATAATTAAATGTAATGGACCACATTTCATTGCTGGATATATGCTCTGATTTGTTTGTAAGGGACAGAGGCAGAGGAGGAAAACCATGGAAATTCCTTCCTACTACATTGTTTATTCCCTGTCCCCAGTGTTCAATATCTTCCCGGACAGGGAATGTGTTGTTCCTCTCTGTGGGCCTGATCCATGGCCAGTGAAGTCAGTGGAAGGGCACGTTACGGTGTGAATCAGTCCCTATATATTTCTGTTGTTTTATAAATGTGAGACTCCAGTTAACCCACTGTGCAGCTTCTGGGACCTTTGCCTAACTTCTCATCCAACCCTGCTAAGAACTTCACACACCTGCAATAAGAACTTCAGACACCCACAAAAAATAAGTAATTGTATATATATATTTTTTCTAGAAGTATAAAGGCACTAATTTTCAAAATCAGAACAAATCAAGGTAGTATTAGTTACACACATACACACACAGAGTATAGTGAAAACCTTTTACATTTCCTTCCAATATCTTTTCACTGCCACCTCCATGCTTGTGTTGCAAATACAAATCCATTACTAAAAATCTTTCTGTTTTGATACATTTAATTTAGGAACATCATTGCCTTAGAATTAAGATCCTGGGGGATTGTTACTACTGTGTTTCTGGGCTCCCGGAACCTCGCCAAGACCATGCACACTGTTGTGTTGAAATGGGACTCAGCATGATCAAAACTATCAGGTAATTCTTTTCTTTTTTGTCCTCTTGTGTTGTTGCTACTGTCCTGTGGTCTGTTATTTAAGCATTTTTATTGCTAGACAGACTAACTCTTCAAATATTATCTTGATGGTGCATTGGCTTCAGAGATGGATTATTGACTTACTGGAGCAAGACAGAATTTTTTTATCTGTGAAGTAGCACCAGGTCCACATTCATAGAAACTGAATCAATGTAAGTAAAATACTAGGATTTAGAATCTATAACATAACGTCTAAGATGATAGTAAGAAGGTGGAGGAGGAGACAATGGCCAGTGTATTTCCACAGATTGGAATTTAGCAGTTATTCATTTTCACTGCTGCAGTTTTTTAAAGATGAGGTTGCTTAGGATAAAACGAGGCAGGCTCATTTTCTATAATCTCTTTGACAATCAAAGATCAGTAAGTAGACAGCAGTGGCAATGGCTTTATATGAATACTAGGTCAGAGAGAAATTTATAAGTTATATAAGATTTGCCAGCTAAATAGGCTTGCTTATTCTGTTAAGGTTGCCTCTTAACTCTACCAGAACTATGAACGTTTTAGTTACAGCTTGAACCCCCATTGTGTATATAGCTTTGTTTCTGGTAGCGTACGGTATTCAGAGGTGATCCAAGCCCATTGGGAGCCCTAAGCAGGAATATTGTGGGAACCTTTCCACCCACTCCCCACAACTCATACTAATAATTAGTAGGGGGCCACATGAGCTGCTCAGAGCCCAAAGCAATTGCTTAGTCTACTTATGCCTAATGCCAGTTCTGCATATTTTGATCAGATATATGCACTGAAACTATCAGGCTTCAGCAGCCCATTTATAGTCAAGTATTTTGCCCTGCTAGTGCCCAATTTCCAATACTACAAAAGAAGCATTCTTGGCTTTTTTCACCCATGACCTCAAAACCACCCACTTTTTGGTCCAATGAATCCTTCTCCCAATGCTCCTCCTGTTGTTGCCTTCCTTATCAAATCAGTGAGTCCCACACCAAAACTCCTCCCCTTATTACTGCTGTTTTCCTTTCCAATCTCTTGTGTATTCCATTTCCTGTTTTTCCCACCTTTCCACCTGCCTTCCTTCCTAATCCTGGATGTGTCCCATGGAATTAGAGAGTTACTGTGGACTGCACCTATATTACTGTGTCCTGAATTTAAGAGGAGCTTGAAGATAATTAATAAAAATGCAACTAAATAATGGACCTTGCTGTTACTGATCTCTAGGTGGGGAGCTGACAAAACTAATGGACCAAGTATTGCAGAGTGTGGTGGATATTTTCCTTCGGGTCCCACAACCAAAGTAAAGCACAAATTATAGAAGTTATAGGTGGAAAAAAGCTATCTATGGGCTTGTCTTCACTACCGGGGAGATTGATACTGCTGCAATCAATACGGCGGGTGTCAATTTAGTGGGTCTAAGACCTGCTAAACTGACAAGAGAGTGTTCTCCAGTTGACTCTGGTACTCTAGCTCCCCAAGAAGAGTAAGGGAAGTCGGCAGGAGAGTGTATCCCATCGACGCAGCACAGTGAAGACACCGGGGTAAGTCGACCTAAGGTACATCGACTCCGGCTATGTTATTCATGTAGCTGGAGTTGTGTAACTTAGGTCGACTTCCAGTAGTGAAGACAAGCCCTATGAGTAATATTAAATATTGCAGTTATGTATATAAATATATGCAGTGTAGTAACCCACTAACCCCCTCTTTTTGTCCTAAGACTGCAGAGGTGTTAACAGGCCACAGTACCTTGAAAGATCCCTTACAATATGTGCTATCTACTTATGTTAACAATCTGTTCCACCTTGCATTTTGCTGTGACGCTGGGAGTTCCTTTCCCAGACCTGAAGAAGAGCTCTGTGTGGATCAAAAGCTTGTCCAATAAAAGAGGTTACCACACCCACCTTGTCCATCTTATATAGATAAAGTCATTTGTACAAACTTGACAACATATCTTCTGCCAAGTCCTTCATAGGTCACTTTTCCTCAATGATTGTAAATTCCCTGGGGACAGGAACCCATGTCTCCTTATGTATTTGTCAGCATTTAGCACATTGGGATCTCATTACTGATAAGGCTTTTTCATAGAGTCCAAAGCCAAAAGAGACCATTGTGATCATCTAGTCTGACCTCCTTTGTATCACAGGCCATAGAACTTCCCCAAAATAATTTCTAGAGCACAGCTTTTAGAAAAACATCCAATCTTGATTAAAAATCTTCAGTGATGGAGAATCCATACAACCCTTGGTAAATTGTTGCAATTGTTAATTATTCTCCCTGTTAAAAATTATGCCTTATTTCCAGTCTGAATTTGTCTAGCTTCAACTTCCAGCCCGAGGAGCATGCTGTACCTTTCTCTGGTAGGTTGAAGAGCCCATTATCAAATATTTGTTACCCAGGTAGATATTTATAGACAGTAATCAAGTTACCCCGTAACCTTCTTTTTGATAAGCTAAAAAGATTCAGCTCCTTGAGTTTATCTTGTAAAGCATGTTTTCTAATCCTTCAGTCATTCTTATCATTCTTGTCTCACCCCTCTGCAATCTATCAACAGCCTTCTTGAATTGTAGGCACCAGAAATGGACACAGTATTCCAGCAACAGTCTCACCAGTGCCACATACAGAGGTAAAATAACCTCTCTGCTCTTACCCGAGATTCTCCTCTTTAGGCATCCCAAGATCGCATGAGCTCTTTTGGCCATAGCATTACACTGGGAGCTCATGTTCAACTGATTATTCCCAGAACCCTCAAATCTTTTTCAGAGTCACTGCTTCCCAGGATCAAGTTGTAGCTTTGACCACTTCCCATGCAGCTGTATGGATATACCCAAATTTAACAGAAGAAGAAGACAGAGCTGCTAAGGACCTAGCAAGAATAGAATCTACTATCTCTGCATCCCTTTATTCAATCTTATGTCAGATCATCTGGATTATTGTAACACAAATAAATTATAACAGTAACAATAGGGTCTGGAGGCCAAATAAAAATGGGATCTTCTTGTGCAATGTGACCAGCACGTCCCTTGGCCCGTGCTACTTCCCGCCCCTGGAGTGGCGAACCATGGCCAGTGGGAGCCGCAATCGGCCGAACCTGTGGACACGGCAGATAAACAAACCAGTCCGGCCCGCAAGGGGCTTTCCCTGAACAAGCAGCGGACTGGCTTTGAGAACCACTGATATACAGGATGGTACACACTAGATGGTCTCTTCTGGCCTTAAACTCTATGAATCTGTGGTAACATAGGTGGCCAACAGTCCATGTTAAGCTGGCTTCTGTGATTGCTCAGCTGGCTTGAATTTCTCTCGGCCTGGGGCTAACTCCCCCCTGGAATTTCTTTGTTCCTGAGGCTTACTTCACTCGGAGAAGGGAGGTTGTGTGGCTGTGTGAATTCTAGTGCCATCAAAGGGACAGGGGTCTCCCTGCACAGTAGTGGAAATCCAAACAAACCTTACCAACACACTTACTTTGCAGGTCAAGGAGTCTTGGATGGCTAAGTGTCTGGGATACCTGCCCCCTAAAGTGCCAGCTGAAAGAATATTTATTATTATGACAGGAGAAGTAGTCTCACCACACAACTGAAACTCAACTCAGGAAATAGTGTAACAGCTTGTCTTCATTATAAACCAGTCTGTCTATGCATAGTCTCTAATCGAAGTAACATTAATTCAAGAAAAGCCGCTACCATGCATGATCTCAGTAGCAGACCTGCCAAGTTTCCTGCTGTTTCCCAAGAAACGACTGCTTTTTGACCTGTCGTATTGGTCTGTTGGGAAACCTGACCCACCTACTCCTTATTCTGTTATATATGAATTCAGAGAGATTTATGTATGGTAAAGAAAGTGCCCTGGCACTAAAACGTTCAAAAGTTGTTTTTGAACACCCTGACATAGCACAAATTATTCAAAATTAGGTGCCTTTTCTAATTGGTTTTGGTAATCATATAGGGCTAGCTCCTCAGCTGGTATAAAAATGAGCATAGTTGCAGTGAAGATAGTGAAGATGCTGTGCAGTGAAGATAGCAGTGAAGATGCAGTGCAGAGCAAAATTCAGAATCCCAAGAGACAAGAGGTCAAGAGACACTGGCAAGTCATTTACCACAATCGGTGTGTTTGAACACAATGTTGGTGGAGTAAGAAAGCTGGGTGTGCTTGTTGTTTATAGAGAAACATGTTTTTGTTCAATACATTGGAGGAAATGTGCCAAAAAATAGTTTATCAAGGTGTAAATCTCAGTTCATCCCTCTTGCCAAGGTCACTGAGACCTCCTGGTGTCTGAATCTGACAAGTAGGTGCTGGGCTAGCAGGATAACAGCTGCATAGGAACATATTATAGTCATCATTTTTCTAAGAAAATGTGCAGGAGAGGGCAATAAAGGTGAATTGCTTTTTCTAGAATCCTCTCATTTTTATATAATTTTTCTCCCTTTTTGAAACTCAATTTCACACACTGCATTGATGTCCTTGTTGACAGCAATCAAAGGCCAAGGATTGAATGGAAACTGGTGATTTATCCTTTTGTCCCTAGACATGATCTGTCTAGGTCAGATTTGAGTCTATGATGTGCAGCTCGTGAATTGTGAAACAGCTGTTTATTCTTTGTCTGTCCTAAGGTGTGATCATGCATCATTGCCATTGACTTCAGTGGTAGCAGGACTGGGACTGTACAAAGAAATAGCAAATTTCAGCCTGCCGTGCACTTTATTTATTCTGAGACTGCCAGCAAGGATATTAATTAGTGCAAACAGTAGTGGGGGGGAGGTCGGTAAGGAAAATTTAGAGTTCATTAATAGTGTTAGATTGAGAGCTCTGAAGACAATACGCTCTTTGTCCTCCCAGTAGGTATAGCACAGGTAACTTAGTTGTGAGCTGCTCCACACTGCCCAGGCAAAGTCCTTGGAAGGACCACCTCTGGGATGCAAAGTTAGTTTAGTGTCTCCACGTACACTGCATTGGAATCAGTCTGAAAGGAAGGTACTAATTTAGTGTAAGATCATTGTAAATCCATCTTTTGGCTCAAGTCTTCATCTGGTGGAGCTCCATTTACTTCAGTAGAGCTACATTGATTTAAACCAGCTGATGATCAAGCGCATGATTTTCTTTCTGAGACTGTTAACAAAGTTGCCTAGTAATGTCAACTCTGAGAACAATTTTTGTAAAATGGATTTTACCATGATACACACAACAGGGCAGAGCTGAAGGTTGTTTATGCAACTTATCTCTGGCATTTCCTGATTTCCAGACAACTGTAACATTCTCTCAACATTGGCTTTGTGTGCACAACATTCCTTAGACTGGGAAAAAAATGGCAATGGTGCATGCAAGCTCATAAATCTGGAACTATCTGTATCATGGGCAACCTGGACATGTCATGTCCCATGCCCCTTAGGAGAGCTGCCAAAGTAAGCACTTCTCCTTGTGAACCTGGTATGTTGGGAAGTTGGGGAAGGCATTCTGTTCTTTCCTCAGATCTGGCACATTTAAAACATATCAGAGGAGTGCTTCTTTCTGCAAACCATACAAAGAGCAAAGCAGTGCTCCCTAGCCCTGTCACATTTCACAAGATCTGCCGGGGCTTTGGCACCTTCGCTACATAGCTAAGATAGTCATGCGTGCATACATAACACAACCTCCATTAGCTGCATATTTTATCAGCTTCATGCAAAGCCCTGTGAAAAATGTACTCTGTGAGTGTGCAGGGTACAATTTTCAATTGGGCAAATCTCCAATTTTTACAAGCACACCCCAAGGCTTGGTCTATGCTTAAAATTTAAGTTGACATAGCTACAGCATTCCAGGGTGTGAAAAATCCAGGCTCATGAGAACGATAGCTATGCTGTCCTAATTCCCGATGGAGACACAACTAGGTCAATGGAAGAATGCTTCCATCGACATAGCAACTGTTGCTCAGGTAGGTGGTGGTCCAACAATAGTGGACAAACAAACCCCTTCCATCGCTGTAGGATGCATCTACATTATAGGTTTATGCTGGTAAAGCTAAGGCACCTGGCTGTGCTGCTATAGTCCCCATAGCGTAGACATGGCCCAAGATACTTCTCTTTAATAAGGCTTATTTCCATGCCAGATTTTAGGTATGCAACCCCAGCCGTTTTGACTTCAGAGCCGCTCAAAAAAGATCACAGGGATTTTTGTTATAATGGGAAATGTATATATTTTTTTCAATCCCTTCATATTCTAAGAAGCATTTTTGTCCAAACCCTCTAACAAATATTTCACCTTTGGGCGAAGACCAACCCTAGAAAATGTCAGCCAGAAAAGGGATGTTTTGGAAAGTAATGAGTTACTCCAAGTAGGAGGAGGATAGAATGAGAACATTGTATATCTTAACCATAATCGCGGCAAAGAGTCCTGTGGCACCTTATAGACTAACAGACATATTGGAGCATAAGCTTTCGTGGGATCTGATGAAGTGGGTATTCACCCACGAAAGCTTATGTTTCAATACATCTGTTAGTCTATAAGGTGCCACAGGACTCTTTGCCACTTTTACAGATCCAGAGAAATACGGCTACCCCTCTGATACTTAACTATAATAGTTTCTCTTGATGTGTTAAATGTTCAATTATGCTTTTATGGGAAAGGACTCCGTGGACCGTATGGTTGCTTCCATTTAAACGTCTCTCTCTCTCTCTCTCTCTCTCCTTTGATATTTCTGTAAAATAGGAATAATATGTTTGCCATCAAACCGCAATTAAGCACCTCTGTGATAATCCAGGTTTCTGACCTATTTTATGACTGCATGTACTCTGTGACCCAGAATGTTATCTCTTAATTGTACCAGGCTACCAAGTATCCCTACATGTCAAATTGGTGTTGCATTTTATGGACTATACATTTTTTAAACACGTAAAACCTCTGAATGATGTTAGTTCTGCAGCTGCCCTGTTATCTGACAAGACCTACAGGACAGTTGTTACGATGCAGTAAAGATGTGACTTTTCCATATGGATCATAGTTACAGCCTTCTATGGAGTTGATGGCATGAGCTGATCTTGTATTTCTTTGTGTATTTAACCCCTTAACAAAAACAGATATGTTAGGTCAAGAACAAAGCATGACATTGACATGCGGATTGGAATACATTCTGGATCAGTGCTGTGTGGGGTGCTGGGCCTACGGAAGTGGCAGTTTGATGTCTGGTCATGGGATGTGGATATTGCAAACAAACTCGAGTCAGGCGGAATTCCTGGGTAAGACGGAGCATGATACCATCAGCTGTATAATTTTTGTGTGCCTTTGACAAATTAACTCTCTTTTCAGTATTTAAATAGGTTTGATGCAATGTTGAAAGCATCCTTCTGGTGATATTTGTAAAATGGCACTTAGCAAAGGCTGGTCAAAAGATTGTCACAAAATACACATATGTCAGTTCCTCCTCTTAGATAGCCATTGACTGCCCCCACCGCGCCACCCCCGGCATGCAGATCTTCTGGGAAGGTCAGCGGATCTCATTTCCATTGCCGTCTTGCCTGCCATTCAAGCCTGGGTGTTGTGGATCTGGCTGGGGGAAAGAGAATGTTGCTCTCTGCAAATGGTCAGTGATAGTATTCAGTCAATAACTATTCCTAAATGAAGCAGAGCTTACCCGGTCTGGCTTCCAGCCCTGCTGCTCCCTCAGTTTCCTTCCTTTCCCCGTTAATCACACTTCACGCTGCAGCTGTTTTCTCAGTCATTCTTTCCTTTTAAGAGTCTGATTTATTGATGTAAAATACAAAACAACACAGAGCTTACATCCAGCCTTCCTAGCTAGATCATAGACCTTGGGGGCAGGATTCTTGGTCCCAGTCCTCATCGCAAACTTCCTCCCCTCACTCCAGCCTTCCCAGTTGATTCCTGATCTTTGGAGGCTTGCACAATCCAGGCCTTTGCTTGGGACCCTATGGGGAGTGTCTCTGTGTGGAACTCTCCTCCTGCCCCTTTTAGACTCTCCTCTGAATGGTCACAAGCTGTCTCATATTTTTTTAGCAGACCTGGTTCTGAGTTCCCCCCTCACATGCTCATTATACTAATTTCCTTTACCTGAAGAGCTGAGTTAAACCTGCCACAGGTGAGGGTGAGCCCCAAACCCCTTAAAAGGCCAGCTCACCCTGTGACACAGTATCGGACATTAGATTTATGGATATACCTTTGGTTCAAGATTCTCTCTTCTGACTAGCATGCAGACTTCACTTCTAAGTTCTTTGGTTCCAAATGCTGGTGTGAGGAACATGGGTGCAGTTTCCCATGATTTTACACAAGTTGTGGGAGCATTGTTGCATCTTTCATGAGCTGCCAACCTAATTTCATAGAGTTTTGGAAAACTTACCCTGCAGGGATTATTCACAACTAACTTGATGCTTTGAGCTGCTAATCTGTGCTTTGTGACCTTTACAGCAGCAGTTGTATATGTAGGGATATACATGTTGCCATCCATCTGCTTCGTGTTTCTTCATCTGAGATGTCTGCTTTGCCCCAGGGCTGAAAAGTTATTTCTGCCTCATATGACCTGCATCTCAACACATTTTGAGATGCACAATTCCTATCTTTGCTGTGGTGAGTCAACCACTCTCAGTACCCTTTGCAGCCAGACCACTTACGATTTTGGAGATCTGTTAAGGTCAAGCAATTGTGCCATGCTGGCCTCAGAAATCCCTGTTGAAGCTCTGGTCCTGTTCCTGTTGGTGTATCTGGGAAAAGTCCTATTTACTTTAATGTTGCAGGGTCAGGACCTTGGAGCATAGAAGCAACATCTGGGGAAGTCTGGAACAGATGAAGTTTAGTGTGACTGCCAGTTCTTGCAGTGGGAGTTGTGCTTAACTAGTTCGGTCTTTAAGTGCCTTAGAACACCCCCTTCTACCTAGATCTGCCTTAAGCAATGCATGGAAAAGCCATGTTTCCAGGCTGTTGTAGAGATTTTGCAGATACAGTACCCCTGCCCCCATACTGACTGCCGAATAATTGTCTTTAAAGTCTGTGGGAAATGAGTCATTTTACCAATCTGTTGGTATTGCCTGTAATTGGTTTCTAAGTATTTGCAAAAAGAAAAGGAGGACTTGTGGCATCTTAGAGACTAACCTTAGTCTCTAAGGTGCCACAAGTCCTCCTTTTCTTTTTGCGAATGCAGACTAACACGGCTGTTACTCTGAAACCTTTCTAAGTATTGTTTTTTAAAGTGTAGTTATGCTCAGAAAAATGACTCCTCCTTTCCCAACATATATGATCTGTATGTGCCTGAGTCACATGTGCACACAGGAGTGACAAAACACTTTCATTAGTGTTACCACCACAGAACCAATACAGGAACAAGCTGCATCATACTCAGCCTGGTCTTCAGTAGCAAAATGATCAAGCCAAGTTCTGCTTCCCAAATCTGTATTGTAGTGGGTTGAATTTCACCCCTTCACTGAAAGTGCACAACACAAAGCCTATGCATTTATACATAGGGCCTACCAAATTCACAGCCATGAAATACTCATCACAGACCGTGAAATCTGGTCTCCCCCCATGAAATCTGGTTTTTGTGTGCTTTTACCATATATACTATACAGATTTCATGGGGGAGACCAGAGTTTCTCAAACTGGGGTTCTGACCCAAAAGAGTGTTCTGGGGCGGGGGGTCACAAAGTTATTTTGGGGGGGTTGCAGCATTGCTTCCCTTACTTCTGTGCTGCCTTCAGAGCTGGGCGGTCAGAGGGCGGTGACTTTTGGCCAGGCGCTCAGCTCTGCAGGCAGCAGCACAGAAGTCAGGGTGGCAGTACTATACCAGGCCGTCCTTCCTTCTGCACTGCTGCTGGCGGGGCGCTGCCTTCAGAGCTGGGCTCCCGGCCAGCAGCTGCCGCTCTCCAGCCGCCCAGCTCTGAAGGCAGCGTCGCCGCCAGCCGCAGTGCAGAAGTGAGGGTAGCAGTACTGCACCCCCCCCTACAATAACCTTGCAACCCCCCCGCACAACTCCTTTTTGGGTCAGGACCCCGACAATTACAACACTGTGAAATTTCAGATTTAAGTAGCTTAAATCATGAAATGTACAATTTTTAGCATCCTATGACAGGGAAATTGACCAAAATGGACCGCGAATTTGGTAGGGCCCTAACCATATAAATCCCACCTAGGCCCTCAATAGTGGGGCTTAGTGGGACTTCAGTGGTGCATAGATTGAAACCTGGCCCTTAGCTCGCAAGGGGGTGAATTTCACACCTAGTGACTAGGAGCACAAAGAATACACCTTGACTTTCAGATCTCAGATGCAGTTTGCTGCAATGAAAGATCAATCATTTCTGTCTTCCTTAGGGCATGTCTACACAAGCACTTGCTGTGCAGCTAGCTGGGGTGTTAATCTACAGCGCTCTAGCGTCCCGCACACTAAGTGTCCGTGTGGGACCATGCTGCTGCTCAGTAAAAGTTTCCTAGTGCACTTTGACCTACGGTTGTTTCAAACCACAGTACGGCAATATGCACCAGAGAACTTTTCATGTACATAAGTACAGTACACACAGACAGTTAGTGCGTGGCATTCTGGAGCTCTGTAGATTTTTATTGCAGCTTGGCATACAATGTTTGTGTGGATATGCTCTAAAATGAGCAAATGGATCCAGAACCCACTGATAGAGAATACATACGGAATCCCAGAATATTATTTTTAGAGTCACTTTTCTGTGTATTAAAGTCAGGGCTGTTATTTCTAATACATGATATGTGTCACTGTGCATTATGGAATTAACCTTTTTGTTCCTGCATAAGACATAGATGATAACTGATTTTTCAAGATACCTATTTATGAATACGTTCAAAAGTCTTGGGTCTGATTCCGGTCTTACCTTTTCTAAAACGGGTTAGATCCGTTGACTTCAATGCGAGTGTTCCTGATGTACACATTTTAAGTGAGCCCAGAATCAGGCCACTTCAACATACATTTTAAATGGATGAAGAAAAATCAAATGCATGTAAGGTGGAACCAAAACCCATTCTTGACTCCACCAGCTGGTTTATTAATATTTTGTCCCAGTATGTTTATTAAATCAGTAGCCAGGATCACAGCTCTACTGAGCGCTGTTATCGTTTCCATTATAAGCCCCACATTTCAGGAGTTTATAATGCAATCTTCCGAAATTATATTAGACTAAAACTCAGCACAAAGATAGTCACCCTAGCAACTAATGTATTATCTTCTTTTCTTTTTTTATTTAGTCCCTTACTTAAATTAATTTAGCCTTTTTGGATTTATAAGCTTGGAAACAAAGTCTGTTTCTCAGGTAGAGACTATTTGTTTTTTCAAATCCAGGCCAAATGCTGCTTACCTTCTGGAAACAATTTTTACAGTAATTTTATTGTTAGAGACCATTCATCTTGGGGGAAATTTTGGAAAAAACAATGGTTCAGATCCTCTTCTGAGTTAAATTGGCATAGATGCATTGACTTCCATTCAGCTACATTGATTTATATCGGCTGAAAATCTGGCCCTGGGTTTTAAATGGATTGAGATGTAAATATTTCTAATTTCTTGGGGTTTTTATTGTGAAATTATGTTTCATATTATATATAGCTCCTGATTCTGTGTTTTTCTGGATTCTTTCACTTCCAGGCACTTCAGAGGAGTTAAGTGTAATCAGCAACTTGGAGGAGGTAGTCACTAACACAAAGGGTTAAACCCATACCCTTTTTACTACACAAATTTCTAGGTCTATCGCTAGGATTTTACATAGTATAAATCTGCAATGGCACCAAATAGGCCGCAAAACAAGGGTTGCAAAGAGGTGGGATGGGAAATATTATGGGCCAGAGTCTGAGCTGGTGTAAACCAGCACAGAGCTATTGAAATCAATGCCACTGCAAAATCTAGCTCTGTGTATCTCCTGCATATGTTACTCCTGGGGGAATTCTGTTCCAAAAGATTAAGAATTCTGCACACACTATTCTGTTTGTTAAA
Organism: Lepidochelys olivacea; assembly: GCF_965140295.1. Classification (NCBI taxonomy): domain Eukaryota; kingdom Metazoa; phylum Chordata; order Testudines; family Cheloniidae; genus Lepidochelys; species Lepidochelys olivacea. The sequence goes on from NC_140412.1 coordinate 17,889,156, forward strand.
ATAACACAATAGAATCATGCCAGTTTCAATTAGTTAGGTAATTTATTTCAAAATACCTGTCAGCAAGTAATAATACAGACCAAAATAAAAAGATCCAGGAAATGTTTTCTGACAAATAGATTCCTCACTAGGTGTATTAATGCAGAACTTCAAGTAACTCATTTAAACTACCATACGAAAACATATTCCTGCACCTCTCAGAAGCAGTGCAAAGCCTTCGGGGAGCCAGGTGCTCGGGGGGGGGGATAGGGAGGGGGGCAGCACACGGAGCCCCGTGGCCTCCTCGCCTAGGAGCCGGACCAGCTGCTGGCCACTTCCGGGGCACAGTGCAGTGTCAGAACAGGTAGGGACTGTCTTAGCCGGGCAGCACTGCCAAGGGGACTTTTAACAGCCCGGTCGGAGGTGCTGACCAGAGCCGCGACGACCCAGTGCCTTACATTCCGCCACCCAGTACTGGTTCATGATCCGCAGTTTGAAAACCACTGCTCTGGCTCACACTGAATAGTACCTCACTCTGGGGGTAGTCTGATGGCAATCAACGGGACTGTTCCTGGAGTAAGGTCCTACTTATCATAAGGGCATCAGGTTCTGGTATTAAAGCCCCAGTCCTGCAATCTGATCCATGTTAGCCTGGTGATGGTCTGATACCACTGCATACCATGCTCACCAATAGTGTCTCATTGTTTTCTTGTACTCCCTCCTCAGTCTGTCGGTATCCATTTGTTGTCCCTTGCCCTATACTTGGATTGTAAGCACTTTGAGGCAGGGACTGTCTGTTTGTGTGTATAGTACCTAGCACAATGGGGTCCTGGTGCGTGGCTGGGGCTCCCAAGTGAGACCTCAATCCAAATAATTAATAATAATAATATAATATAGGCAGATCCCTACACCTGCATGGAATCCCATGGAAGTGAATGGGGCTCCATGCTGGTGCCAGTGTTTGACCTTGGGCTCCCACTGCAGAACTGGAGCCTGTGTTTATAAAGAAATTTGGGGATCATGAGTGATTACACAGCACCTCTAAAATGTAACCATTTATAATGTTTAATTATTGTAAAATCATATGTAATACCAAAAAGAGCATTTATCTATAATGTTAAATAATGATGTAAAGCTCTTGATAGTCCTTCCTGTCAAAATATGCAATCAGCATTTAGTACCACTTGTGTCATACACGCAGGAGGATCCACATCTCCAAAGCCACTCTGGACTGCCTGAATGGGGATTATAAAGTTGAAGAAGGACATGGTAAAGAAAGAAACGAATTCTTAAGGAAACATAACATTGAGACCTATTTAATAAAACAGCCCGAGGAGAGTCTGTTGACTTTGCCTGAAGACATTGTGAAAGAATCTGTCAGCATCTCAGACAGGAGAAACAGTGGGGCAACATTTACAGAAGGATCATGGAGCCCTGAACTCCCATTTGATAACATAGTGGGAAAACAGAACGTAAGTCAAACTTTCCTTAATGTCATCAACTATGAAAGCATGCTTGAATGCGTCTCAATAATGAAAGCCTCAGAGGAAACAAATTCATCTTTAACCTTTTCTCTAACATTTACTGCAACTGTAGATGATTAAACAAATCACCTCAGGACAGAATTAACCTATGTATCAGAATCGGGGAAATGCCAAGGTTTCATGACGAGAAGGGGCAGGGGTTGGGTTTTTTTGGTCCAACTAAAATTAAATACTCTGCAGCTGAGTTTTAATTGTACCAAACCTCAAAGCAGTTAATTAAATGTAAAACCAATGTCCTTAAATGACACGAGATGGGCAAGTCACCATGTGTAACCTCTATTTAACCAACACACTATATTTTCAGTGCTCTGCTGTATTCATTGGCAAAGTCAAGACAAGTAGGTGTATGTTGTGTGGGATATGCAAACATAGCGATGCATGAGTCCAAGTAAAGATATTTGGACTAATATGCACCTTGTGATAACAGTATCATTATTCTTCACATTCGTTCTTTATTAGCTTAAAAAAAAAGTCCTGGACGTAATTATGGTTCCCTGACAGGGGGTTACTGGAATCTTGACTAGCTAAGGAGAAGTAGGGAGCAATAACATGAAAGAAATGTCTCTCTAGATTGCTCTCAATCAGACCCTTTTCAAAAGCATTTTATGTAAGTTGTTCGCATCCTGGGGATCCAATAATTTTTCACAGTCCTAAAATCAGTTATGAAACCTGTCTGCTTAAAACGAATTAAAGATGAAAAGGTTAAAATGCCCTAAGACACCACTCTTTCTACTGCATTTGAAAGATTGATGAGTCATAGTGAAACAAGATCAGTTTGAGTTGCTTTCCATTGGTATGTGAGAGATCTATAATGACATATTTTCTTTCTTTTGCTGCATGTACTTAGTCCTAGTCGGCTGAAACGTCTGTAGAACTTAAAGCTTTATTGTATGAAGATCTTGCTTCGTCAACTGTCTCTTGCTTAGAGTGATAAACCCTCACAAGTGATCAATTCTTTGTGAAAAGTCTTTGTCCTTTCAGACTAAAATGGTGCATGGTACAGTTTGCGGTTACATAAAACATACGTTTTATATGGGTATTTGCTTATCTGCATGTATAACTCCTTTCAGCTCTCACATCATTTTGTCAGCTTATATCCCTATTTTCATTCCATTGGGAATGAAAGAGTGCATGTGTGTTGCTAAAATTAACTTCTCTCAACATTCTCCCTTTCTTTGTTCTTTCCCTTTCCGATTTCTGTAGGCCAAAAAAAAAAATGTTGCAGATTGGGCTATTCTCCCATTGTCCATATTCTCAACTGTACCTTATCATGGTGCTAACAATGAAGAAAAAGAGCTATTGTTTTATACCATTGTTGACCTCCTTCCATCTAACAAGCCCATAAAAAGTCTGTGAAAATGACTGAAAGGTGTATCAATGCACGTATCTTCAAAGGGATTTGCACCTTATGGCAACAAAACGAATCTAAATCAACAGAAGATGGCTTCTCCCTATTTTGATTGACTATTATTTATCCCAGTATTAAAAACATAAATCATTTTTACTATATAACAGTTAATTAGCTGGGTATATGCTCTAATTAGCCAATCACTGCATGCATGATTCAATTGTGTAATTTTCAATTGTAAAGTCAATATAGTGTGCATTATTGTTCATTAATAGTGGGCTGCAGCGAATATAATCTTAGAAATCAGATGGCATCTTTGAATTATGCTAGTAATTTGTATCTTTCTCCAAGGGCTGGTCAGCCTTGGACAGATTAAGCATTTAATAATGTTAATTATCAGCAGAAAGATCAATTGTAGCAGAGGAGGTTAGAGATGCAAGAAGCAGCTGTTCAACAGCGAAGCACTGGATTTGCTTTAGTATTTGCCAGTTCCTTTCAAATGTCCTCACTAAAAAATTATCAGTTACAACAAGATTTGGGTAACTCAACTCATCTGGTACCTGTGGCTTAATTCTAGGTCTTGCCGAGTCTATTTGAATCTGACAGATTAGAGTCTCTTCTGATTTCTCTCCTCCAAGCCCCAATTCATCACATTTCAAATTCTTTTCCCTAATTTATTTTGGACTGGTAGCCTATGCGAGTGGCGGGGAGTGGAGGTATGAGATTTGATTTAGAGGCCAAATAAGCCATCTACACATCACACACATGTAGAAAAGCTAAAGTTACCAGGCTTGTGACTTAGGTTTGGTTGTGAATTACGCCGAGGTTGTGAGTGGCCATAATGAAATTTAGTCCATGTCCAATATTCCTGGACTGTAAGGCTAGTGGAATGGAGCTATTAGCATGGGTGGGCCCTTCTGTAAAGCACAGACAGTCTCCAATCCCTGTGGTATATGGATAGTTGGTGGAATTGGATTCTCTGTCTGTGCTTTACAGAAGTTGAAACCAAGGGCGGAATATGGCCCCTGATGTTACTCTGAAGAAATTTGACACAAATGGGATGCAGTTACATGCTAATCTGACAGCTTTGTGGTGAATGCACATATTCTAGTGATTGTTTTGGTGACTGTTACCAATGCAGACATCTAATAAACAATGTATAAAGAATTCCATTGATTTTAGAGAAGTATGAACAACTGTTGTAAAGATCAGGAGTCAAACATAAAAGGGCAGGGGGTCATAAAGTGCAGGAGACGTAGATACAATTCCTAGTGTCAACCTCTTATTTTGGTGCCAAAAGCCCCTATGAAATAGTTTTACAGGATTGAATAGACAATGGAAACCTGTCTTTTGTTATTTTAATCATCCTGTAGTGTTTAACAAAAAATCATATCCCTGCTATAGCACTCCACTGTAAAAAAGAAACTTACAGAAAGGATATATTGCTCTCTATTCAATTTTATTACTTTTAGAATAATTTTCATAGAATTCTGTTTCATGCTTATGCAGTTCTGTAGGACTTTGACATAGAGCATCTTTAGCTGCTTCCATGTCTTTGTGAATCTGGCCCTTGGACTAGGAATATATGGTGACAAAATGGAGCAGAGGGAATACTTCCTATTTTTTTCAAAAATGTGTGTATTTTTATTTTGAAAACTAACTTTTTAAAATTTGACCTCTGATTCCTGTACTTCAATATATTTCTGCACCCTCTGTTTTCAATTTATCTTATTTTATGTCTGGTTTTTGCCCTCTCACGCTTTTTGGTCTTTTCACTTTGAAGTCCAGATTCTGCCCTCTGGTGTCAATGTTAGCCCATCTAGTGGTGGAACTTGAACCTGAGAGCTTGTGCCTGTGTCATACACTACAAGACTCAAGCAATTAACCCATGTTCGAAAAGGAAACATTCAGCTCAGTGAATGGGAATTCGAATGCGCCATCTTTTTTAGCTAATGGTAGTATGAGTAGCCTGTCTACATTTGCATTACATCATACTGAAAACACAGCCCTTAAGGTCCACCAGAGTGTCATTTCTTCTGGCTAATAAATCAGGAGGCAAAACAAAACTCTGTTGGCACCACAATCAGTTGTCCAAGATTCCACTTGGCCAAGTTTTATATTCCGAATAACTAAGTTGACTCTGGATCTTTTTTGTTTACACAACAAAACCAATCCCAATTCCACACTAATTGGATATAGATAATATTGTAATTAGATTTAGTACTAAATTACAATTCAGCTGGAATATGTTGAATCAAAAGTATTTAAACCTACCCCTTGAAACTCTCTCAGCGTTTTTTCTTGTATTTTTTCAGTTACAAAAAAAAAAAAAGGAACCCTGGGTTAATGGGAAGTATTCTACTACTTCTTCCAACATTATTTGGGCCTAAACCCATATTCCCTGTCTATGCAAAACTACCACAGGCATCACTGGGAGATGACAAGTAATGGGCCTGTCTCACGCAACTCTTTTATATCAAAGTACGAGCCTCTTGAGTTGAGAGAACCCAAATATTTGAAGTAATATGATTGCAAGGTGTTAACATGCTAAGGCCCAAAACCTAGTCACAATGAAGTCAATGGAAATTTTGCTGTTGGTTTCAACGCGATAAGGATTCGCAGCTGAAGCATTAAACAACACTGGGAAATGCATTGTACTGTCAAACTGGAAAAGTTTTGTGTGAAAAACAAATTATAACAACTTCACTTGGGTGGCGGTAATAGGCATGAGAAAAATTGGAAACCATGTGCTGAACTGCATTATTCATGCCTTTTGATCCGCCTCACTAGATCTCTGTTTAGTAATCCTCGCCCTCCCTTGGAACATACTTGTAATTCCAAATCTCTTGACAACATCAAACAATGCCTATTTTAAACCTATCAACTTACTGGATGTTTCCTCCTTTCCCTTAATATTACACTGGTCTGAGGTACAGGATGGGCACCAGGAAGAGATCCTCAGCTGATGTAAATTGTCAAGACAACGTACTCCCAACTGATCTGCCCCATGGGATGAAATCCTGGTTCCATTGAAATCAATGGCAAAACTCCCAGGACTTTAACAGGGCTAGGATTTCACCCCGGACTAATGCAGGGGTAAGGTTAGATATACTGTGGTCCTGCAGCGTAACACATAGGAGCTTTGTGTGGTTAGAAAGGGGATATTGCCCTATTTTCCCATGAGATATACAGCACTTGCATCTCACCCTGGAAGGGCTAGTGATATCTGCATGGATGATCTCACTTAAGTCATTCTTAGAGTTTTCTAAAAATGTATTCATTATTACTTTCCTCTTCAGTACAGCTGGACTCGTGATATTAAAGAAGCTTGGTTTTACAGGCAGAGGGAAGTGAAATATCGTTCCCATGCAGTATTTCAAATCTCTCTGAAACATTTCTAAAGTTGTTTTTTTTGTAACACATCTTCATCTGTGTTTGAGTAGAACCTCGTACACTGGTTCCCTGATTCTGAATGGAGTCTTAAGGTGCTACTGTAGTGTAAATGCTGATGATCATGATATATAGAATATGTCATTGCATGATATAAAGGTTTCAGTGCTGTTCATTTGGGAGGTTAGGCCTAACTCCTGAGTACAATGGCTATCCCCAAACTCAGGTCAATAAAACCTTTAGAGCACACCGTTGCATGCATGCACATTTGTGCATATGACAGACAGACACAGAACCGTTGCCTTTAAAAAAAAAAAGACATTTGCCAACCGTTAACCACACTCATATCATAGACACTAGTTTTTCCCTAGACTTAGAAGAATAAATAAATGTGATAACTCTACAGTAGGGCATCTGTTGGCAAACGTGGAACTGTTTTGTTTTGACCACTGTATATACAATGCTTTCTCTGCCAGTAGGGGGTGACTGAAAACACTATGTCTTGTCTTTCAATGTCACTCACTAATATGGAAAAACAAATCATTAGGTCCAGATTCTGCCACCCTCACTAATATTCAGTAGTACTTTACTCTGCAAATAGCCCTGTTGGTTTCAATGGGATTACTCGGGGAATAAGAACTACTCTGGATGAATAAGGGTGGCGGCATCTGGCCCTCAGTAGTTATATGGATCACCAGTATTTGTTCCATATAGCTGCTGACCAGACAGCATCATAGGCTTGGTGGGGAAGCAAGTATTCCACATTGGTTCCCCTAGCAAATGAAGAACAAAGCATGGGATGTGCTGGCACAAGTGGATTAGAGCACATACCTTGGTCAATGACACACAGATAACCTTTTATTACTTGATTTTTATTGCCCATTAGGGAGAAGCTGTTTGTGTCAGTGTCTTTGTTTGTGTGAGAGAGAAAGATGGACATATTACATCATGTTCAGCTGGGATTTGTCCTTCTTTTTCCCGGAGAAATATGGATTGTTTCAATCCGCTTCCCTCCTTGTCCCACTGCAAATTGCATTGTGACCCCTGTCATGATTAGGTGGCATATTTAGTCACCAGTAGTTCTAAACCAATTAGTTAATATACGCAGCAACAAAGCAGCATGATTCTTCACTTCACATTAAGCCAAATAATTTTAGTCACCTGCTGAGGTGAGGTGAGATAATTTGCCCCAATTAATCAAGAGTTACCCTGCTAAAACATCAGGCACTTGTCTCCCTCTGTTTCCAGCAGAGCTGGACTTAATTCTGAAGAGACCAAAACACTTCAGCCTCTGAAGTGATCCTGTTCTTATAGAGACCAAGCACTGCTTCAAGCCTCCATCCCTGTAACAGAATATCCATAATAGCTTCGCCACAGATCCCAAGTTTAAATTAACTCCTTCAAGTCTGGAGAATGACAAATATACCTCTAAAGAAAGGATGTTATTAGGTGTGATCCACAACACATTGCAATCACATTTTCTAATGTTCCTAAAATCTCAAATCTCATGATCCAGGGCTTCTCCCAATCACCAGTAGGGATCAGAAAGGACCCTTATTTTTTTTTCTCCTTCCTCTGAAGTATCAGAGATGTCCATACCTGCAGATGGAACACTTGGCAGAGTGGGCCAGTGATTTGAGGTGGTACTGAGCATTGTGTCTCTCAGCTTGGCTGGCTGGTTCATACTCACATGCTCCGGGTCTAACTGATCGCCATATGTGGGGATGGGAAGTTATTCCCCCAGATCAAATTGGCAGGGACGCTGGTTGTGGTTTTTTCTACAGCATGGGGCATGAATGCCAAAATCATCTGGGTATATATCACTGAAAAACTCCTTGTCACTGCTGGGGCCTCAGGCATTTGTGCACCTCGGTCCTTCCTGTTCTCTGCCTGTGGCATGCAATAGTTTAAGCCCCAGACGGCTATAATACTTTGATCTAATTCTGGTTGATAGGGTTGGTCTGGGGATGGCTAGCTGGAGTTTATTGGCCTGTGATTTACAAGAGGTCAGATTAGACGTTCTGGTGGTACCTTCTGGCATGAAACTCTGACTCTAGAAAGATTCCTAATGATTTCACTGGAATCTGCCCTTAATGCATACATCTTAACTTTTGCATACCAGCGATAAGATGGGGACCTAGATATGTCTGAAAGTTTTTAGGGTAATGTTTAATTGATTTCCCTTTCCGAAAATTTGGTAGTGCTGCCTTTTTTGTGACTAAGTAAAAGGGCTTCTCAAAACATTTAAAGGGTGAAATCCAGCCGTATTGAAGTCAAGAGCAAAATCCCCATCAACGTCAATATTGGAAGGGATTTGAGCCATAGTGTGTTAAGCTCTTTTGGCTTTCTGTGTTCTAAAGTTTCTCTTCTAATTATGCAGTGTAAGAGAGCAATTTACTATTCAGGATTATTTCATCCTTGGCCTCTGTACCAGGACTTCAAATAAGGTTGCCACTTCAGCTGTATTTTGTGGTGGTAATTAGGCTAAAACCACTCTCATTTCTTATGTGCTACTCAACATTTATCAGAAGGTAACAGCTTAAGATCGTTTCTGTCCATGCTCTGAATTTGGACCAGGGAAAGACTCCATATTCCATTATCTGCATGGAGTCTCCTAATCAATAAAAATTGCCTTATGGGTTCAAACCACTGGTCCATCTAGACCAGTATTATGTCTGCTGCAGCGGGCAGTACCAGATACATCAGAGGAGCCCTGCAACAGGCAGCTGTGAATTAACCTGCCCACAAGGAACATTTCTTCCTAACCCCTAATAATTAGAGGTTGTCTTGTACCCTAAAGTTTGAGAGTTTATATCCCTTCTACTCACTAGCATTTTTTTAAACATTGGGACTATAGCAGACAATAATGTTTAAGTTTTCCCGTTCAATCTGCTGTCTTGTGGTTTGCATAATGAATTGCTACACTGGGTTGAGTTACTCCTTCATGGAATTAAATTCTACATCTGTTCTCAAAGTTAAACACTACTCTTACTATCTCCACCATCTGTCCTTTTCGAAACTTCACAGAAATCACTTGCGTCATCAGTGGTGGAAAAGGACAATTAAAATGATCTACAAAAAAATCTACCACAGTTACGATCATGAAAAGTGATGTATATGAATGATGTTAACCAATATGGCATAACTGTGATCTACATATGCTGGTTGGAACATACCAATGTAGAGAAGCTCACTGTCTGTTTGAAAGCATATGAACAGGCACATGGTGAGGCAGACAGGGACGTTTCTCTTTCTTTCTCCTCCCCTCCAAACTATCTGTTCCCTGACTATACACATCCAGTAACTTCACTGTCTTTTCTCCTTTACATATTTTCTGTGAATTCTATTCTAATTTGCTGAGACTGACCACTGAATTCAGTCCCCTGTTTCCTTGGTAATGCAGCGGCAAAATCTGGAAACATTACAATGATATAGTTCAGTGGAACCACAAACATAAAAGCCCCTACAAAACATGACACGAAAGCAGCCACCTACTATACTGTATGTGTTTAGTGGAACAGACGTTATTTTAAACTTCTGTAGGTTTCATTGAATGAATTGCATGAAATGCTGTTACGGTTTGCAATGCAACATAATCTAAAACATTGCATTTTTAACCCAAGGGGACCAGCAGGTTTATTCTGTTTGCATGTGCTTTCCCCTAGACTCTGGCTGCCCTAACAAGAAATTCAATAAATCTGCTTCCAAACCATCTTGCACAAGCTTTGCATGTCCAGTCTGGGCCCGAGGAAATTAACAAGCGAATAGAGCACACCATCGACTTACGGAGTGGCGATAAATTGAGAAGAGAGCATATCAAGCCTTTCTCACTGATGTTTAAAGACTCCAGCCTGGAGCATAAGGTAGCTGGGTCTTGATAGCTGCATTTTTCCAATTCAAATTGTCTTAAATGTCCACTGAATTAGAGACAATAGCTCTAGGTTCTAGCTTTGTTTTGTTTTGTTTTTTAGAAGACACGATTGAACCGAAGGTCATTCTACTCCTTGATGAGTCAGTTCTAAAGCTGGCAAATCCCTACTAGTGAGCCAAGGGCTGCTTTTGAAGAAAAGTGAAAGCTGTTTGCCAGCTTTTTAATTGGATGATGAGTCAAAGCAGAGCTTACTTTTTAAAATGAGGCTGCTTGGGCACAAAAACCGGGAGCAAGCATGTCAATAAAATGATGCTTCTCCTTAGGAAAATAAAAAAAAAAGAGGATAGATAGTATAGAAATCTATTCCCCCTTTTTGGTGACACAATCCCACCTGAAATCCTAGTCAATTGCTATTTTTTATTTTGAGTCAAAACCACTCTATCAAATCTTTGTTTTAGTCCCGAAATTAAAGAAACGTTCTACTTCTGAGGGATAAATATTGTTTTCTCATGTCTCATGTTGCTCCTGAGCTGCAGTATGATCCCACCCGAATCTTGTCTCTTGTCTGCATTCAAAAGCACATATATATTTCAGTTTGAAAGTGGGAGGGGGAATGGAAAAGCGAGCTCATCCAGTGTTCCTTGCAAACTAATTGTGTTGGTTCTTTTCATTGGTTTCAAATGACTTCATCAACCCAGAGAATAACAAAGTGCTCAGTGTCAGCAGTGATAGTCTTATGGTCAGGTATATGCCTAATTGGAGAAGGGGGAGGGAGAGAAACAGCATGGAAGTTGCACGCTTGAGGAGTCTTGCTGTCCATCAGTGCTTTAACATCTGTTGAGCAACAGCTCAAGGTACATTCGCTCAACTCATGTAGGCAGATCCTCAACTGGTGTAAATTGTCATAGCTCCATTGACTTCCACAGAATTATAATAATTGACAGCAGCTAGGGGCCTGTCCCATAGACATCTGCGAGCAATTTGAGTCTGATCCCACATTCCGGACTCAGGCAATACTCTGATTACAGACCTTGCTCTCATTAAGTAGGAACTTCTCCTCCTGAAACCCTTGCTGTCATTGAATCGTACATTACTTTGCAAAAGACCCCACTGAAGAAAAGAGGACTGACTATTCAAGAAGTAAGTTACTACTCAATACGAGCAAAGCCTCAATCTGGCCCAAAGTAAATAGGAATTTTCCAGAATCAAGTCCTATGTTAGGGGCATTGTTTTGTTAAACCTGCCTGCCAGCTCAGACTCCACAATCAGCAATGACAGGAAAATTCCAGACAGAAAATTTGGGATCTAATTTAAATTCGGTTTAAGCAGGGCAAGAAAAAACCCACCCGTCACATCTCATAGGTCAGATTTCAAATATTAACAAGGTGTTAAATTATATCTAAATGACGGAAAGGTGTCTGTCAAAAAGTCAGCATTTGTTAGTGGTTGCAACACCTGTTGCTCTCAGTATGGTACCTCAGAGAGCACAGTGCCATAACTGTTGGTAAATTATGACTTTTTTAATGATAACCATTGTATATCCGCATTTCTAGTCCATGCAGAACCAGCAGGCACAGAATATGAAAAAATGAAGAACGTCTTTTAAAAGTGAACTGGAATAGTTTCAACTTTCTGAATCTGCTTTTTTCAAGTACTGGGTAGAAGTAGATTCAGATAGATTATTTTATCTGATCTGGTTTGTTCAGAGCTAATAATTAGAGGAAAACCAAGTTCTCATAGCTATTCATCTTGCTAAGATGCAGTCTAACCATGCCATCACAAGCTAGACAGTGAGTTCTTGAGGGCCTGGGACTGCTTCGTCGTACATGTGTGCAAAGTGCCATGCACACCAATTGTGCTACTCAAAATAATACATCTAGTAAGTATTCATGGGGCCAGTAGGTTAATGAAAGGCAAATCATCATGTACATTTGATTACTAATATAGTGGAACTACCGTATATTGACATGCAGGAAATGTTTGTTCCTCCCAGTTTTGCCTGTGCAATGATTGTAGGGTTAGCACCACTTAGTGACGTTATACAAGGTAATATCTGCAGAGAATAGCTACAATTTCTAGAAAGGCAGCCCCTAATTATTTTCTAGATTGTCTCTATACTATCATTCAACACTAATTGTTTTCCTCTTGTTTTATCAGGTTAAAATTTGAGTCCGACCAGACTATTTCAAAACATTTTCTCGCTAAGCTCTCATTGTCCCCAGTCCTTGCCTTTCACTCCAGAATCAGACTTTTTCCCCAGTTCTTAACACTTCTCTGCTGTCTGCCACGACCTTCTACATCAGCTCCTCTAGTTGCTCTCCGCAGTGCTTCTGAGTAAATGAACTGGCACACGTTTATTGGCCTTCCCCTCTCACTCTGCAGTTCCCCCATGCCTGATTGATTTAGTTTGCTCCCTGTCGCCTTCAGTTTAGTGCGGTGGCTGCCACAAGACAGCAGCGGCTCAGAAATAAAAATATTTCCAAAATGTTTCCAATTTCTTTTTTTTGAAACCTTGTGTCCGTACATTCAGCCTGGTGCTTTTACACAGCACCGACTTCTCCCGAATAAACCCTTCTCTTTCGTTGTCCATGCATTTCTCCCTAGAGAATGCATATATTAAATATGTACAATAGATTCGCTAGCATTAACCCCACTGGCAATAATAAAGCATCATACTTGCTAGCCATGGTCATTCTGGACAGAGAGTCAATGGCTTATATCTCAGATCAATTGACAAGCAAGTAAATATAAAAAATGCACTCCGACTGTATAGGCAATAGGACTGTGCACCACTTATGTCCCATTGAAGGCTAATTTTCGGTAGTTTGAGTGGGACTTAAAGGGAGCATTGAACTTACATTGCATCTCTGCTCAGGAACTGGGATTTCATCCATTATAAAATCACTGCAGTCAGTGGAATTACAGCAGGGTTAATTTGGAGCTTTGATTTGTTAAAAAGGATATAAAAGCAAAGTATCAATTTCAGGAATCCACCTGCTTTGTGTAAATGGCACAATTTGTTGTGACGTAGCACAATTCCTATCTATTTATAACAGTTTAGGTCTTTATGATTACTTCCAGTGGCAGATTCCCCATTCCTCTGTTGTTCTCCTCTACTGTTGCATGAATGTAGATTCCACAGACACGGCAAGCATAGTTATATCAGAAAATAGGATACCACCATGAAAGGAAAGATAAAATGCACAGTGAACTCCACCAGGATTCATTGTGTTAGGAGGGATTCATGCAAGATCCCAAATAGTGTGTTTTTAAAATTATATCACCAAATGGACCAGTCATTGCTAATTCATATGTCACGTATTAGCGCTTGATATCTCACTGGACTTTCATTATAATTCACTCCCAGTTTCACTTGAAGCTATTTTCACAAACAGGATAGTGGCAAATGGGCAAAATCAAAAGAGACACAGCTAAAGAATCCTTGAAGTTTTAGTATCAGACTGTGGAAGATGCTGACAGCCTTCTAATGGCTCACAAAGGTTCTCAGCTATCACTTAGGATGATTCCCCTCTAAATAGGCGTTTATCATGGAGGGGGTTCTCTGCACTTCTTGTTTGTCTGTTAGAAATTTCCCAATACCATGAATCCCATGCAGATATATCAGGGGAGTGTGGCAGAGAAATTTTCAGCAGGGCAAAGGTTGTGCTCAGGAAAGTCTCATTCCTAAAAATGTAGCTATCCCTAAAGGAATTCCTAGCCTCAGAGTTATTCCTCTCCTCACAAGGGTTATTCCTACAGAGAACTACATTGCATTGGGAAAGGAATGTAGGAGGAAGTTGCTATGGGGAAGTTGTCCCCAGGGTGACATTTCAATCTTAGTGTTCCCATGGAAAATGTGTAATCTGGGCTGTTCTAATTACAAAAACATCTCCGAAGGCTGTGAGCTCTTAAGGGCAGGGACTGTCCTTCCATTACATGCTTGTACAGTGCCCAGCACAGTGGCGCCTGATACTGCATTGTGGCCTCTACAGGCTAATGATGATAAACCTCCTCATCACTAATATTAATTAAGGCCAGTTCATGCCCTGGTTCTCTGCAGCCGTGAACGGCGGAGTGCCCACTGCCATCTGTGACTGCACAGTCCCTGCCCAGACCACCGCTCTACGCATGCGGAAGGAAAGGGATTGGATGCTGCGAGCAAGTGGTCAGAGAGGGGTGGGGAATGAGCAAAGCTGTTTGGGGCCTGCTATGCTACGCACAGTGCCGGATGGGAGCCCAGGGAAGCATTGTGCCTCTCTGAGTCAGAGTGACTTCCTGGCATTCCTCCTGGAGCAGGGGTGAGCCTCGAGGCTCAGTCCAGCCCCTAATGATTTCAAAGCACTCAGAAATATTAACAACAAGTCCTTCTCAAGGCACAATTATGCCACATACGCCTTTATCCTTTCAAAATCAATTTAAATACAGCAGGAAATGCTGTATTTGTACTGCAGTAAATTAATTCTCTATAATTTCCCTAACCAATCATTTTCATTTCATAATAAATTGTAAAAACTTAAAATTAACTTTCCTTGGTTATTTTGTGCAGTGCATAGGCCCAGTCCTGTACAGTTTAGGCAGGCAAAACCCTTTCTTTCTTCAGTGATAGTTTTACCTGAATCAGGAGTGTGGAACTGGGTATTTCACATGTTACTAGAAAGAAAATGGGGCTTTATATTTGATAGGAGACAAGTTTTGTGTTTACGAAGAGCAGCTGAATTTAATATGCCAGTTCTCTTTTGTACTATCATTATGTCATTGTTGCTGATAGCTCAGTGACTCAGGTAGTATTTGGAGACAACTCTAACTAAACTCACACCCATGGCTTCAAAAATTGACATCCATCTCGAAAAGCGAGTAGGAAGCATCCCCTAATGAGTGTGGTGAGGCACTAGCAATCAATTTCTGCAAAGTTTAAGCCTTCTTTAAAAAAAGAAAAAGAAAACATGAATGGATGAAGTGGTGTCTTCTTGCAAACGCAGGTAAACAGATCTACTGTCTCTGCACACAGCAGCAGAGTGAAACTAGTAACCTTGTGCACAGTAGTGAAACCATCAAGAATCATGTCAATTTCACACTGCCGCGGCAATGAGTAGACAAAGGAGTTATTCATGAGAGAAGGGTATCCAAAAGACAGAAGCAGGCAGAGAGGTAAATGGACATCCTTCTTCCTTATAGCAAACAGGACACTTTGGAAGAGGGAGAAGCTAAGAAGCACCTTCTCCCTTCCAAAAGCTAGATGAGATAGAGTTTTAGATTTCAGCAGATGCTCAAACAGGAAATGAAGCCCAAGGATGCAAGGATTGGACACAGTTTTAAAGCCCATCAGTCACCTCCTTCAAAAGTAGCCGAGAAGACAGAGGGTTGAGCTTTGCAACATGCTGTTACCCAGGGACCTTAGTGATGCAGCTCCCTCTCTCTTGCCACTTGCCCTGCTCATGCCCACATTTTAGTTCTGCTTCTCTGGACCTGTCAGCATCGCGGGGGGGAGTTTGTTTGTTTCTCACAAAATCTGAAAGGGAGATCCATATACATTTTATATTACCTTTGATTTCATTTACAGTGCTGAATATATAACTCGGCTTCACCATCACCTAGAGAGATTAGATGAAGCAGAGAGGCATGATTCCATTGCAATAAAGGAGGAGAGAGAAAGTTTTACAGATAGGCACCTTTTTACTTTTATTCCTTAAAGGAATTTTTGTAGCACAGATAAGGCATAAATAGAGCTATGCCAGGTTTTTTGAAATTTAGGTACACAGGCCAGCTCCTCATCGGCTGTAAATTGACATTGCTCCACTGAAGTCAGCGGTGATATGCTGATTTCCACCACTTAAGGACCTAGTCCATCTGCCTCCTGGTTTAACTGATTCACTTTTATTGACTGAGCCCAAAACTCGTTTCTGAAGGGACTTGCATGGCAAGGGTCACGCGGTAATCTGCGATGTCTGCTAGGATTTCCAAAATCTGTGGTTTGCAGGACTGGAAGCAAAATGCTTGGCAATATGTAGTTTGAATTTCAAAAAAAAAAAAAAAAAAAAAAGCCAAAACAGAGGAAAGCATTTGGTGGCATCTTTGCAACTCAAGGAGCCTTCAGTATAAAAGTTGGGCTGTTGGCAGAATAATATCCCCACTTGAATGCTCATGTTCATAAGTTTCTATATTACCTGTGTGTTAGTTGGAATATTGACTGTCACGACTTGAAAGGAGAACAGGATAAATGTAATACAGAGTTCAGGCCATATTCTGTTAGGCTCCTGGGAAAAGGCATAATGCTACCCCAAGTGACTCATACATTACAAAGGGAGCATTAACGGTTATCCATATTATCACCCAGCGCCATTCACAAATCTCATGCACAATTTATTCTCCTGAGAGTAGGATATGTATGGGTTTGTGGAAGGGGGGGAGCTATGTGAAGAGGAAATTACAGATTTAAAGATCATTTAGATATGAATAGAGCCCTACCAAATTCACGATCATGAAAAACGCATCATGGACTGTGAAATCTGGTCTTTTGTGTGCTTTTACCCTACACTATACAGATTTCTTGGGGGAAACCAGCGTTTCCCAAACTGGGGGCCTTGACCCAAAAGGGAGTTGCAGGGGGGTCGCAAGGTTATTTTAGGGGGTCACGGTGTTGCCACCTTTACTTCTGCGCTGCCTTCAGAGCTGGGCGGCCGAAGAGTGGCGGCTGCTGACTGAGGGCCCAGCTCTGCAGGCAGCAGCGCAGAAGGAAGGGTGGCAATACCACACCAGGCCGTCCTTCCTTCTGCGCTGCTGCTGGCGGCGGCTCTGCCTTCAGAGCTGGGCTCCCGGCCAGCAGCTGCCGCTCTCCAGCCGCCCAGCTCTGAAGACAGCGTCGCCGCCAGCCGCAGTGCAGAAGTGAGGGTAGCAGTACCGCAACCCCCCATAGCTCCTTTTTGGGTCAGGACCCCTACACTTACAACACTGTGAAATTTCAGATTTAAATAGCTGAAATCAACTATTTTTAAAACCCCATGACCGTGAAATTGACCAAAATGGACGTGAATTTGGTAGGGCCCTAGATATAAAGCTATAGACTGACCTTGACATTACACTCCGTGATCCCTTCCCATCACAGAGTGGTCTCTTGCCATGTTTTGGAGAAATCAGAATAAGCAAGGGCAGTAGAGCTCAGGAGCGGAGGGGAGGGACTCCAGCTGAAAGTTGAGTATTTTAAAAGGAAAATGTAATGACCTTTATCCTGAAAACACTTACGCACATGTGTAACTTTATGTATGTGATGCAGCCCCTGTTGACTTCGGTGCATTTCTTCCATTTCTTTTTAATAGAGTCCCCAATTAAAACCTTGTATCCAAACACTGCTGAACTATGGGATATTAGAGATCTAGATCTGAATTTACTGCTTGGACTTCCCTGTCAGTACTATGTACCTAGGTATTTTGCATCATATTCATCCCCGTGGTACCTGTATCCTCACCCCATCTTTTGCTTTTTAATGCATGGAATTCAGACAAAAAGGCAACCATGTAAAAGCACTTTGTATTATAAAGCAAAAGGGTTGGGGTTTGCTCCCATTGTGAGAGTGGTTTATTGGCTCATTCATGACATGATGATTTTCTTTCATGATGATTTTCTTTCTTTTTTAAAAACAACACCACAATATGCTGATTAATGTACCAGATCCTCTTTTAAATTTCCCAGAAACGTCAAAGAATGTCACTCTTTACAAAACTGATGCATGAGTCGAAGGTTAATTCATTCTTCTTTATTTTTTTTCCAGTATTCTCAAATGAGGGATGAAGTGTTCAAATCAAACTTGGTGTGTGCATTCATTGTCCTTGTATTTATCACGGCAATCCAAAGTTTACTTCCTTCTACAAGGTAAATACAAAGAGACCTCATTACAATTCTAAAAGGCATTACGGAGAAAGCACAGGATTAGGGCCAGTGTTTTCCCGCAATGAAAACAGAATAATTTCAGATTTTCAAAGCTGTATATTTCGGAAATTTTGGAAATGTAGTATATTACTACAAAAATACATTAATACAAATATCAACAAACATGAGCAATATATAATTCTTTACCGCACAAAAATCCTAAGTGCTGAGGGGTAGACCCAGGTGTGCAGGGGAGGTGAGCGGGGTAGAAGCGCTGTGAATGCTCTCAAGAGCAGGTACGAGTGCCATCCGCTCTGCAGCATGACAAGGGAGCCCGGCGCCTGGCTGCCAAGTCCCCTGCCCACCCAGGGGAAACTCCTCAGCAGTTTTGCTGAGCCCAGGCCTCTATGAGAAGAGGAGAAGGTATCAGCAAGTCTCAATAGCCAGCGTCTGCCCTGTGCCCTCAGGATGAGTCAGGTTTCTCCGGGAAGAAATCGGCAGTCGGAGGGCATGACCCTGCGTGCCCTGCCCACCCTCTGACCAGCGATTCTGGAAATTAAGTGTAATTCTAGAAATGAAGTGTCATTTCAGAAAAAAACATGGTAATAGCAACAGTTTCACGGAAAACACTGGCCCTACCCAGGACAATAATATTTCTATAATTTCCTTCATTTATGTAACATAAATCAAGCAACTTGATTCTAAAGTTCCTAAGAAAAGATTGGAAATATTAATGCATGGGGTTTTTTTCTTGTAACATACTTTTGTATCATGCTGTCTTCAGGACCTAACACCACTCCTGTCTTCTCATCTTGTTAGGGAGAGAATTGAAATCCACAAGGCCTGCTATGTCTTGAATCATTCTATCAGTTTTAAGTGGCACGTACCATTGAAATGAATGGGGAGTTTGACTTTAAAAAATCAGCATCATATGGCCTCATGTTTCTACAGATAATCTAAAAAATGGTCATTCTGAATGGGTACAATTTCTTATTAGTAAATAATTATTGGTGGGTTGGTGACTGGTTAAAAAGTGCTTTTGTTTCTGTGTTCCATCACAGCACATAAGTATGTCTTAAGTAAGTTGTGTAATTATACTTTATCAATGGTGTGATGTGATGTATAATTATCCTGTCAGGAACAGTCTTGTACTGTCAAGAATGGTAGAGTAAATGACCTAGTAGCTCTTTTCCCACTCTGATTTATCTGGGCTTCACATAGCACTGAGTTCTCTTAACTCCCGCTGAAGTCAACAGGAGTTGAGGGTGATCAGTAGTTTGAATAACTAGGCCATCTGTATTGCACGATGGAACTTCATGTAACATAACCAAACGTGTCAGACTTTCATTTTTGTCCAGCTTCTCCTGCCATTGAATGCAGCATTTTTCTAAGCATTGTGCACCCATTTGTCTATCTACATGCCACAGCCGTGTTGAGCATCTACTGCTCTACAATACAAAAACCCTAGGCTCTTAACTTCCCCAAAGTCACACGGCTGAGTCTCCTATGAGGTGAATGATGCTGCTACTACAGAACGGGATGCACAAAGCACTCAATTCTCAGACAGCTGCTTGTCACACAAAGGAACTTGACCACCTGTGGGATAACTTTGAAACTATAGCAACCTGACAAGCGCTAAGGACTTAAACTAACTGATTTGTGCTTTGAATAAGTATTAAAAGTGCCTGTAGCCTACGACAAGTGCTTTTTTTCATTTATCAATGAAAAATTTTAAAAACATATGATCTTAGGCATGCCTTTATATTATGGTGATGGGCACATTATAAATGTGTGTATAGTAATTTGCGTAAACTCCCACAACATTTAGAATTCTAATGGATCAAAAACACCCCTTATTTTTGATTTTATAGAAATCACAAACCCAGCCACCACTGGTTTGCAAAATGTCCCTGTCCCCCAGCCCATTTTTACCAATTTATAATCTCCAGTTTCTTATCTTCCGTTCTTTAGAAATAATCTACTCTGAGTATCATAAAGCAAGGCGAATACTGGGTACATGAGCTATTCTAGTCATGGTGGCAGTCTACTATAGACCACCGGACCAGGACGATGAGGTGGACGAGGCTTTCTTCCGCAGAAGAAAACTTTCTAACTCGCAGAAGTTACTAGATCGCACGCCCCGGTTCTCATGGGAGACTTCAATCACCCTGATATCTGCTGGGAGAGCACTACAGCGGTGCACAGACAATCCAGGAAGTTTTTGGAAAGTGTAGGGGACAATTTCCTGGTGCAAGTGCTGGAGGAACCAACTAGGGGCAGAGCTCTTCTTGATCTGCTGCTCACAAACCAGGAAGAATTAGTACGGGAAGCAAAAGTGGAGGGGAACCTGGGAGGCAGTGACCTATGAGATGGTCCAGTTCAGGATCCTGACACAAGGAAGAAAGGAAAGCAGCAGAATACGGACCCTGGACTTCAGAAAAGCAGACTTTGACTCCCTCAGGGAACTGATGGGCAAGGTCCCCTGGGAGAATAACATGAGGGGGAAAGGAGTCCAGGAGAGCTGGCTGTATTTTAAAGAATCCTTATTGAGGTTACAGGGACAAACCATCCTGATGTGTAGAAAGAATAGTAAATACAGCAAGTGACCAGCTTGGCTTAACAGTGAAATCCTTACTGATCTTAAATACAAAAAAGAAGCTTACAAGAAGTGGAAGATTGGACAAATGACCAGGGGATGAGTATAAAAATATTGCTCGGGCATGCAGGAGTGAAATCGGGAAGGCAAAATCACTGGTGGAGTTGCAGCTAGCAAAAGATCTTAAGAGTAACAAGAAGGGTTTCTTCAGGTATGTTAGCAACAAGAAGAAAGTCAAGGAAAGTGTGGGCCCCTTACTGAGGGAGACAACCTAGTGACAGAGGATGTGGAAAAAGCTAATGTACTCAATGCTTTTTTTGCCTCTGTCTTCACGAACAAGGTCATCTCCCAGACTGCTGCACTGGGCAGCACAGCATGGGGAGGAGGTGAGCAGCCCTCTGTGGAGAAAGAAGTAGTTCGGGACTATTTAGAAAAGCTGGGCATGCACAAGTCCATGGGTCTGGATGCGTTGCATCCGAGAGTGCTAAAGGAGTTGGCGGATGTGATTACAGAGCCATTGACCATTATCTTTGAAAACTCATGGCGATCGGGGGAAGTCCCAGACGACTGGAAAAAGACTAATGTAGTGCCTATCTTTAAAAAAGGGAAGAAGGAGGATCCTGGGAACTACAGGCCAGTCAGCCTCACCTCAGTCCCTGGAAAAATCATGGAGCAGGTCCTCAAGGAATCAATTCTGAAGCACTTAGAGGAGAGGAAAGTGATCAGGAAGAGTCAGCATGGATTCACCAACGGCAAGTCATGTCTGACTAATCTAATTGCCTTCTAAGATGAGATAACTGGTTCTGTGGATGAAGGGAAAGCTGTGGACGTGTTGTTCCTTGACTTTAGCAAAGCTTTTGACACTGTCTCCCACAATATTCTTGCCAGCAAGTTAAAGAAGTATGGGCTGGATGAATGGACTATAAGGTGGATAGAAAGCTGGCTAGATTGTCGGGCTCAACGGGTAGTGATCAATGGCTCCATGTCTAGTTGGCAGCTGGTATCAAGTGGAGTGCCCCAAGGGTCAGTCCTCGGGCCGGTTTTGTTCAATATCTTCATAAATGATCTGGAGGATGGTGTGGATTACACCCTCAGCAAGTTTGCAGATGACACTAAACTGGGAGGAGAGGTAGATACGCTGGAGGGTAGGGATAGGATACAGAGGGACCTAGGCAAATTGGAGGATTGGGCCAAAAGAAATCTGATGAGGTTCAACAAGGACAAGTGCAGAGTCCTGCACTTGGGATGGAAGAATCCCATGCACTGCTACAGACTATCGACCAAATGGCTAGGCAGCAGTTCTGCAGAAAAAGACCTAGGGGTTACAGTGGACGAGAAGCTGGATATGAGTCAAGAGTGTGCCCTTGTTGCCAAGAAGGCCAATGGCATTTTGGGATGTATAAGTAGGGGCATTGCCAACGTGATTGTTCCCCTCTATTCGACACTGGTGAGGCCTCATCTGGAGTAGTGTGTCCAGTTTTGGGCCCCACACTACAAGAAGCTTGTGAAAAAATTGGAAAGAGTCCAGCAGAGGGCAACAAAAATGATTAGGGGACTGGAACACATGACTTATGAGGAGAAGCTGAGGGAACTGGGGATGTTTAGTCTTCAGAAAAGAAGAATGAGGGGGGATTTGATAGCTGCTTTCAACTACCTGAAAGGGGGTTCCAAAGAGGATGGCTCTTGACTGTTCTCAGTGGTAGCAGATGACAGAACAAGGAGTAATGGTCTCAAGTTGCAGTGGGGGAGATTTAGGTTGGATATTAGGAAAAACTTTTTCACTAGGAGGGTGGTGAAGCACTGGAATGCGTTACCTAGGGAGGTGGTGGAATCTCCTTCCTTAGAAGTTTTTAAGGTCAGGTTTGACAAAGCCCTGGCTGGGATGATTTAATTGGTGATCATCCCTGCTTTGAGCAGGGGGTTGGACTAGATGACCTCCTGAGGTCCCTTCCAACCCTGATATTCTATGATTCTATGATTCTACACACTGAGGCTCAGGGCACCTGTGAATGTAACGGGGCGTTTCCCAGCTCTGACATTTAGCTTGTTGGCGCTTCTGATGTACTGCATTGCTGCCAATGGTATTGCAAAATCTGTTCGTGTTTTTTAAAGTCCTTCTTCTTCCAGTACATTAATCTACCATGTCTAGAGTGCTTGACTTTCTTGTGGTTGCTCGTATGCAATAGGATTGATGGAGCTTGCTTATGGAACCTACTTTTCATTGGAGTTTTTTGCTCCTTTATCACTTCTGTCACAGTAACAAAATACAATGTGCTCTCTAGTTGTATGGATTCCTTTCCGCTAATACTCACAACCCCACCCAGTGCCATATGTGACATATCCATCTTCACTGCAGCTCTTTTGCTTTCCCTCTGGTTTCTCTTCCTCAGTTCTGTGCTACAGGGCAAGTTTCTGCTCTCAGGAGTTGAAAGATCACTCTCCAAGTTAATGACGACAAACATTTACCTACCACTTTTTCTTGTTGGTAAAGTCCATATATTTTGTTTTGAAAACAAAACCTCCTTCTTTACAAAGCATACAAATAATAATACTCTTTGCTAAATAATCATGTACAACCCTGCAATACGAAATAGGTCTGTTAGAGCAAGAGAGAGGAAAACATTTAGGTGAGGAAACTGATCTAGGCGTTGTATTTCTAGCACAGCATTTCAGCCCACACTGAATTTTAAGCATGTGAGTAATCCCATCATGTTCAGCAAAGCACTTCATGTTTTTGACTTCAGCGGGATTTAGGCACATGCTTAAGTGGTATGTTGAATAGGGAATAGGATCGCACGCATGCTTAAGGTTAAGTAACTACTGAAATGTATTGCTGAGCTGGACCTCTGGTGAATTATTGGAAACAAGTGAAGGGAAGCATTATTGAAATGATAATGAGCAAGACTTTACTCAGTAGCTTTACTAACACTCTCAGATATGCTGTATGCACTCATGACAAAGAAGGAAACTCTTTGTTCCATTCTCATATCTGGTGTGTACAGAACCATTGGCAATCTCTTTGGCACCCTCTTGTGGCAAAACTGGATGACAGAGCAAGCCTGCCTCAGTTTCCCTCTCTGCTGGACCCCTGGCTATCTCACCCCCTTATTGGTCCTTCATCATGACCTCAGCCCTCTGGCTGGGTCATTGGTAGTCCTTTCCCCTTGCAGGGTGCTGAAGAGTACAATATCTCAGGAGATCAGTTGCCCTAGATGGGGGAGTATAGTCCCTGGCCTCTTTGAATGTACCTGTTTGCTCAAGGCCTTCATGAACCTTCCTGTTGGGTTAGTAGGGGGACCCAGGCCCATCCACCCTCTGGATTCCAAGCCAGGAACTCTGTATAAGGTGGTTGGTGCCAATTTCTCCCAACCCTTTACAGATTCCCTGCCCTGCTTCCTACCATGCTCCTCCTACTGGCCATTCCTCTGGTTCACAACCTATGGTCCTCTTCTCCAGAGGATTTCCTGTATGGCTTCTCCCTGGTCCTCTCAGCTATTCCACTGGGCGAAACTCCAGATCATCCTTATGGTTTCCCTCCTGAAAGCAGGAGTCCCCCACCCCCGTTCTCTTTCTGGAGCTGGAGTTGTGGTTTAGGTGAATAATAACTCCCTCCTTTGGACAGGAGTTCTCTCCGCCTGCTTCCTGGGGCTGTGCTTGTGGTTTAGGCCAGCTGCACAGCTTTAGCTTGGAGGTCTCAGCAAGCCAGTCCCTGTTTCTGAGGAGCAGCGAGTTCTTGAGAGTGTGTGTGTTTGTTTGTTTGCTTGCTGGCTTGTTTTCCATTTGTTTTTCAGTTTGCAAAGTCTGGTAGGAAGCCGAGCCTTAGATTACAGCTGAACCTTGATTAAGGGGCGGGGCTTCCTTAGGCATCAGGCCTATAAAGGCAGCTAGCTGGCCAGCCAGCAGCACAGGAGCCAGCAAACTGAGCTGAAAACAGGGAAATTTGGGGGAGCGTGGGTGTGGTGTGGGTGGCTTTTTTCCTTCTTTTTGACAGGAGTTAAGTAGGGAAGGTTATGAGAGATACAAAGACCCAATGAATGGAAGAGACAATGAAGATGACCGGATGTGGAAGCTGCGGGATGAATATTCTGGAGCAGATACCTGAAAGGTGTTTCATTTCTATGATGTGCTGCCTGATAGATCTCATGGAAGAGAAGACCCGAGGTTTGGAGGTGCAGCTAGAAATTCTGGTTGAATTTAGAAGGGGATTTAAGTGAATGATGGAGGGAAGGAGAAAGGAGGCTGAGGAGGAAACTCAAGACTCGCAGATGCAAGATGGACAAGAGTATTATGAGGGTAGACGTCTGTCAGCAACTGAGTCATGGGCCATTTTGCCCAGTGGTTGGAGCAAGACCCTACCAGTTGGAATCCAGATGGGGAGGATGCAGCCAAGTGTCATAGCTGGGAGTCAGAGACAAAAGCCTAATCTGAAGGGTTAACTGGAATCAGAGTTGGAAAGTGTAGCAGAAGTTTTAGCTGGGTGTCAGATACCAAATCCAAAGCCAAAGGGTTAACTGGACTTGCAGTAAGAAGGTGGAATTGAGGGTCTGAGTCAGAGCTCCGGCAGGAGCTAGGACAGGCTGGAGCAGGAGCGGAAGCAAGACTAGAGATACTGAAGGCAAGTACAGGACCAAGCACAGTTGCAGGCGAGGAATGCATTGAGCAGCCACTGGTCTACTGCTGCCATTGAACTTAAATATCAGCCTGCTGACTCCTGCAACCAGTCAGGACAGTCAATGGAGACAGCTTCCATCAGGGCCAGCTGTGCTCATTGGATTGCTAGGAGAATGGCTCTGCTGCAGATTAAGACCCTGACAACTTCTGGATGAAGAAAGTGGCCCATGTAAGCATGTGACTATGAGAACAAGGCAGATGAAAAGACTAGCTAGTAAAAGAGAAACAGAGGAACCGGAGGAACAGGTTGGCTGAGTTGGAAAATGAAGGGGCACAGCAGGCAGTAAAGGAAGGTGGGAAGGCAAGAAAGAAGAGAAGAGCAGCTAGTCCTACAAGAAGAAGGAAAGAGATCATGCAGATAATGCAGAGTTTGGAGCCCCAGGAGGCTAGCGGATGATGCACAGAAGATTGAAAGTGAGAACAAAAGACAAGAAGACTTGCAGCCAGAAAAGAACAGAAGGGGGAAGGCCGGAGAATCACATCAACAACAGGAAGAGGCAGTTTCTACATGACTGGGGACTCCTTATTAAGAACAGACAGGTCTGTTACCAAAGCTGATCTGATGAACAGATGGGGTGCTATCTGCCAGGAGCTAAGACACAGGATATGGACCTATGGCTGAAGAGGATTCTAATGGGAGTGGGAAGGAATCAACTGACTGTCCTTCGTGTGAGAGCAAATGAAACTGTTCAATTCTCACTGGAACACATCAAGGAAGACTACGCCAGACTGGGGAAGACACTTAAAGAAATGGAGACACAGGTGATCTTCAGAGGGATTCTATTTGTCCCTAGAGGAGGAGAGTGAAGGTGAGCCAAGATTATGATGATCAACAGATGGCTCAAGCAGTGGTGCTATAAGGAGGTTTTTGGGATGTTTGACCACTGGGAGGCATTCATGGACAGAGAACTGGGATGGACTCCACCTGAGTAGGAAGGGTAATAGACTTCTTGGATGGCATCTTGAAAGAGAAGCACTGAGGCTTGAAAAGAAGGATATTTCTACCACTCGAACACCCAGTGCACAGAGAGATATTGGTAGTAATTTCGGTGGAATGTTGCCTTGACAGCAGTTGCTTAGCAAGCTAGAGGATAATAAAATAAGTGAAGTTATGGTCAGCCATATGGAATATAAACAATTCTTTGTATTCACTGGGATGTCCACAGCATATATGATGTGTCTTGGGGCTAATTGTGCCAGTCATTAGAACAACTGATTTTAAGAGAAAAAACTGATGGAAAAGGAAGGGGAAATGTGCTGTGATCTAACTAGTATTTATTTCCTAATACTAACTAGCAGTTTACTAGGATTTTTTTTTAATACTAAGTGGTATTGTTTTAATATTTTGCTGGGTTTTCTTTTTTGTCCTGCAGGATGATGCCAATGGTCATTCAGTTTTCCATTCTGATTATGCTGCACTCCACTCTTGTGCTGATCACCACTGCAGAGGATTATAAATGTTTACCCCTAGTGCTACGGAAAACTTGCTGCTGGATTAATGAGACCTATTTGGCTAGGAATGTGATCATTTTTGCATCCATTTTGATTAACTTTCTGGGAGCCATCATAAATATTGTAAGTATCAGACGGACTAAGGGAGGGTGGTACATGTATACCAGAGAACTTTTTTATGAATTATAAAATCCTATCATTCTTCCTGTTACTCTTCTTGCTAACTAATGTGGTAATGAGCCACCCATGGTTTAAATATAAAAGGCAAAGCTAAAGCACTTCAGAAAATTCAATTGGTTGTTTAAAATATGGTTTTCTCCAGTGCATAATTATTTCTCCCTTATGAGGATTATCTATTTTCAAATCCCATCTGCTGCTTTCTGCTCAACATGTCCAGTGCTTTGCAAACCGTTTATGGTCTACTGCTGTGATGATGTGGTTTCTTAAGAACTAGTATTCGAAATAATGATCACAAGTAAAAGGTACAGGATTCTCATCTGTTGCAACTCTGTTGTGAATTAGATTTCTAAGCAATGCTATTGACTGATAACATAAGAAAACACCAGTGGAAGAATGGATCAAATGTGGGGTAATCCAGTGGTTAGAGTCAGAGACAAGAAGTCAGGAGTCCTCGTTTCAGTTCCTAACTTGGCTATCCATTCAATGTGTGACCTTTGACGAGTCACTTAGCTTATCTCTCTGTCAGTGTACTCATCTGTAAAGTAAGCAAAGCAATGTTTGTGAAGCATTTGTGCTTAGATACGAAGTGTTAGTGCTTCGATTGTGTGGTGACGAGCTCTATAGAAAAGGGCCCTGTGTAACTGAAAAATTCAAGAATGCACAGACTATCTGAAGGTCTTCAGAGGCACCAGCAACCTTCAGATAAATGGGTCAGATAAGCAGGTTCTGCCAGTCCAACCAGTATCGAAGTCTGTGCTCAGGGTGAGCTAGGGTGACCAGATGTTCCATTTTTAAAGGGACAGTCCCATTTTGGGGGACTTTTTCTTATATAGACACCTATTACCCCCCACCCCCGTCCCATTTTTTCATACTTGCTATCTGGGCACCCTAGGGTGAGCTGAAATCTCACTGTGTGAATTCTAATATGTTCTTCATTCTTTCCCCTTCTAAATTACCTTTTGACCAAGGATCTTGAAGTGCTTTACCTGCTTGATTTTACTATTTGTATCTTTATAACTCTTACCAGATGAAGACCTGAAAGCCCTTTCCAAAAACATAATTAACTAAGCCACCATATGATAGGCACGTTATTATTTTCCCCCATTTTGATAGATGGGGAAATGTCGCCACAACGAGGTTAAATGACAAAGTCTTGTGTGCTGAAGTCAAACCTCTGACTATGAATAACCAAGAGTTTAATTTAGGGCTTGTGTACATGAAGTTAGTGCATAACAACCTGGGATGTAAATGTACCTTGCACTAGCCTGCAGCATGCGAACTGTCCATGCAGGCCCTGCTGCCATGCACTAAAAGTTCCCTAGTGCACTTTAATCTACTGTTTCATAGCAGGGTAGATCAAAGCACACTATGAAACTTTTAGTGTGCAGCATCTGATTCCACTTGGACAGTGAATGCGTGGCAGGCTGCAGTGAGGTAAATTCACACCCCAGCTTGCTACACACTAACTTTTCATAGAGACAAACCCTTACCCATGTCACCATTGTGGTTTGATAGTACTGTGTTCTGCTGTTGTCATTCCACTGTGATTGACAGATGGTTATCAGTGTGCTATAGCTTCCTTCCAATTTCTTGGTGATATCACGTAGCCAGTGGTAGGGAGGACAGGAGCAGAAAGAAGAATGTGACCACTGATTCTTACCATTGTAGATGAAGTCCCCATTGTCTTCAGTAGGGGCAAGATTTCATGCGTGGTATTTAGATTATTACCACAAGAATGGTGCTTCTAAAATGGGCAAATAGATTATAGTTGTGAATGCATCTGATGAAGTGAGCGGTAGCTCACGAAAGCTTATGCTCAAATAAATTGGTTAGTCTCTCAGGTGCCACAAGTCCTCCTGTTCTTTTTGCGGATACAGACTAGCATGGCGCTATTCTGGAACATTGTACCAGTAGTTAGTATAGTTGTGGTAAACATTTCTAACTATTGTATTGCTGTTACTTCATATTTGGCCTGAGAAAACATATACAAAATTCCACAGGGGTACTCCAGCATGCCCGTGAGTTCTGTCTGGTTGATCCTCGTACATACTATTGAATCGCACCTCAGTCAAGGTTCCTCCGCCACTCTGAACTCTAGGGTACAGATGTGGGGACCTGCATGAAAACCTCCTAAGCTTACTTTTACCAGCTTAGGTTAAAACTTCCACAAGGTACAAATTAATTTTATCCTTTGTCCTTGGAATAACCACTGCCACCACCAAACTCTAACTGGGTTTACTGGGAAACGTAGTTTGGACACGTCTTTCCCCCCAAAATCCTCCCAACCCTTGCACCCCACTTCCTGGGAAAGGTTTGGTAAAAATCCTCACCAATTTGCATAGGTGACCACAGACCCAAACCCTTGGATCTGAGAACAATGAAAAAGCATTCAGTTTTCTTACAAGAAGACTTTTAATAGAAATAGAAGTAAATAGGAGTAAAGGAATCCCCCCTGTAAAATCAGGATGGTAGATACCTTACAGGGTAATTAGATTCAAAACATAGAGAATCCCTCTAGGCAAAGCCTTAAGTTACAAAAAAGACACACAGACAGAAATAGTCATTCTATTCAGCACAATTCTTTTCTCAGCCATTTAAAGAAATCATAATCTAACGCATACCTAGCTAGATTACTTACTAAAAGTTCTAAGGTTTCAGAGTAACAGCCGTGTTAGTCTGTATTCGCAAAAAGAAAAGGGGTACTTGTAGCACCTTAGAGACTAACCAATTTATTAGAGCATAAGCTTTCGTGAGCTACAGCTCACTTCATCAGATGCGCTGTAGCTCACGAAAGCTTATGCTCTAATAAATTGGTTAGTCTCTAAGGTGCCACAAGTACCCCTTTTCTTTTTAAAAGTTCTAAGACTCCATTCCTGTTCTATCCCTGGCAAAGCAGCATACCAACAGACACAGACCCTTTGTTTCTCTCCCTCCTCCCAGCTTTTGAAAGTATCTTGTCTCCTCATTGGTCATTTTGGTCAGGTGCCAGCGAGGTTACCTTTAGCTTCTTAACCCTTTACAGGTGAGAGGATTTTTCCTCTGGCCAGGAGGGATTTTAAAGGGGTTTACCCTTCCCTTTATATTTATGACAGCTTCGTAGATCATTCCATCTTTGCAGCCACATGCATCTGCTAAGTTCACAGCACCAGATAAAAAGGGCAAGAATCATCGAATTAAAAAAAATAATTAAATTCTTTCTAACAAAAAAGATTTGGGTTTTGGTTCAAGCTTTCATCAGAAGGTCAAATGGGTTTTATGTTTCTCCAAATTGGTTCACTCATCCCTGGTGGAATATTCACATACAACCTCTAAGCCTGCTGATCTTTTAACTAGATAGCCAAAGTGGTTATCATGAACTCTATAGTGCAAACAGAGATATTCTCTGATGAATGCCAAATGAACTTATATAAGACATAAACTACTAATAGTCACTGAGGAGTGCACAAATATCCTAGAGGATGGTACTGCATTGCTGAGACCACCATTATTAGAAGAACAAATAGGAGAGTTGCAAGTTGAGACTTCATTAGAATTTAATTATAGGAAATCGGACCTCATTAAACAAACTATCTACTCTGTTTCCAAGAGTGAGAGGAGATTTGGCCTGGAAGTATTAGCCTGCTAATAAACATCCAGACTGGATTAACATGTGTGACAAGTGACTCCTAACTTCATTTTTAAGATATGAAATCATTACAGAATTTTTCTGTTTTTATATTATGATATATTGCATCTCAAACTGCCATTTGGTTTAGATTTTAGCTGGTTTATATATTTTAATTAAATACTCTATTTAAAGCATCTGTTGAGTTTGTATCAGATAAATCTATTTCCAGTACAACCCTCTAATTTCCTATCATCACAATAGTCACTCCCGGAATCTTAGGATCAAATTCTGTTTTTTGAATGCACAAGCCAAACTTCCAGTGAAGCTATGGGAATTTGGCCCATATCTGCTGGGACCATACTGTCATTTTTAGTGCAATGTGTATGTTGTCAAAGGGGTGTATAACTTTTATGTATACAAAAATATATATCTATCCATGTAAAGTGGGTATTTTTAATTAATCTACTCTTAATCTAATTAATCTAATCTTGTGAAATGAGTTTGGTCTTTATATGCCAATAGACAGTTGCACACAGACTTCCTAGACATCTTCCTAAGCATTCAGCCTTTGGATTTTCTGCTAAGACTGCTGGCAAGGGAGCCAGTTGTAGTGGTGGTGTGTTTTGTGATGTGACAACCTGGAAACCAAAGAGTTCCCTGCTCTATGTCCACCTAATTCTACTGGGGGTTTGGTCATCAGGGACCAGTATAGTGAATAACTTCAGTTTAAATACATCCCTAACTTCTTGTTTTTTTTAATCCACAGCTATGGTGTGATTTTGATAAACCAATACCCTTTAAGAATCAGACTTTCAATTCCTCTGAATCTTTTACGGATATCTGCTCCTATCCTGAGGTATTTCTGAGTTTATATTTAAACTCGTTGAGATCTTCGTGTTTATCAACATGCTGGTAGAAAACACAATGGAAGGTTACAGAGAGAACCAACTTGACGATCTTGTAGGACATTACAACCAGTTTTTGCTCTCTATTATTGATACAGTGGTTCCTGAGTGCCCCTCCCTTTGCACTGTTCTCACAGATCACTTCCATAGGCAGGTATCAGAAGGGTAGCCGTGTTAGTCTGGATCTGTAAAAGCGGCAAAGAGTCCGGTGGCACCTTATAGACTAACAGACGTATTGGAGCATAAGGTTTTGTGGGTGAATACCCACTTCATCAGATGCATGTAGTGGAAATTTCCGGAGGCAGGTATAAATATGCAAGCAAGAATCAGACTAGGGATAATGAGGTTAGTTCAATCAGGGAGGATGAGGTCCTCTTCTAGCAGCTGAGGTGTGAACACCAAGGGAGGAGAAACTGCTTTTGTAGTTGGCGAGCCATTCATAGATGATTCACATCATCAGTGATCTAGAACCCATCCTGGACAACGATCCCTCACTTTCACAAGGCCTTGGAAGGCAGGCCAGTCCTCGCCCACAGACAACCCACCAACCTGAAGCATATTCTCACCAGCAACTACACACCGTACCATAGTAACTCTAACTCAGGAACCAATCCATGCAACAAACCTCGTTGCCAACTCTGCCCACATATCTACACCAGCGACACCATCACAGGACCTAACCAGTTCAGCCACACCATCACCGGTTTATTCACCTGCACGTCCACCAATGTAATATACGCCATCATGTGCCAGCAATGCCCCTCTGCTATGTACATCGGCCAAACTGGACAGTCCCTACCTAAAAGGATAAATGGACACAAATCAGACATTAGGAATGGCAATATACAAAAACCTGTAGGAGAACACCTCAACCTCCCTGGACACACACTAGCAGATTTAAAGGTAGCCATCCTGCAGCAAAAAAACTTCAGGACCAGACTTCAAAGAGAAACTGCTGAACTTCAGTTCATTAGCAAATTTGACACCATCAGCTCAGGATTAAACAAAGACTGTGACTGGCTCGCCAACTACAAAAGCAGTTTCTCTTCCCTTGGTGTTCACACCTCAACTGCTAGATGAGGACCTCATCCTCCCTAATTGAACTAACCTCATTATTCCTAGCCTGATTCTTGCTTGCATATTTATACCTGCCTCTGGAAATTTCCACTGCATGCATCCGATGAAGTGGGTATTCACCCACGAAAGCTTATGCTCCAATATGTCTGTTAGTCTATAAGGTGCCACAGGACTCTTTGCTGCTTCCATAGGCAGGTGAACTTTGGCAGACATATGCAGTGTTAGGAGACTAGGGTGGCTATGACAAAATAACATTTTGAAGTCCTATACTATGGTGAAGGCCAAAGAAGAGTTGGTTTTGCAATCAGCACACCTTAGAGGCCTGTTTGCTTACTCATATCCCTGTTGAGCCAAGCGCTTATGCACATCCTTATGTCCCATTCAAGGCAATGAGAATAAAGAAGATGCCTGAGTGATTGGCTAAGCCGGAGCCTTAGACAGGGAGAATGAGACACTTGTTGTTGGCTCAAACCCCTGTTTGAGTTGACTTTTGTCAATGTTTCATTGTTGTTTGCATTATAGACTTTTAAATAATGCACCCAAAGATTATTCCTTGGTTCAATAAAATACAAAACCAAATGTAAGTCAGAGGAAGTCAATGGAGTGTGCTAATAAATCTTACACACCAAAGAAGAACTGCAGTGACTCTGGTGCCACAGCTTTCGTTCCAGTCTGTGCCTTTGAAGCAGATGGACTCTTCCTTCCATTGGGAGCAAACACATCAGCAGAACTAAACTGGGTGGTTGTAGATAAAACAAGTATGTTGCTCTAAAAGAGGCACATGGCAGTGTCATAATGTTGCCATCGTTATGCAACGAATTTCCAGGTGGCAGCACCTTACTGGAGAAGAGAGGGCAAAGAGGTGGCATAAGAGAAATTCCATAAAAATAATCAATTCTGCACCATTGCAAAATATTACTAATGAAATATTATGGATGTTTATTGGCACTAAGATGTTCGGATTATAGGTGTTAACGTTGCCATTTCAAATGTAAGCCGTTTGAGGCCAGGTCCATGTTTTCCTCTATGTACAACATCAAGTGCAAGGATGGTGTTTGACAAAAACGTAGTCATGAAGAAAAATGAGATGTTGTAAGTATTAGAAAATGAGAAGTGGATGAGGTTCTGGGCATCACATTGTAAGAGGGCAGTGAAATTTTGCTGGATTTGCAATACCAAAGCACCCCTTCAGGTTTGATTTTCCACTTGGACAGCATGGAGGGGGCATGTTGCAAGGCAGGGGCTCCATGATCCTGAACCTAGTGTAAGAAAGGACTGCCAGGGGCAAACCTAATTTATGCCCCGAGAGACCATTTGCAAGTGGGCAATTAGGTATAATGCCCTCTCCTCTCTCCACTGTGCCCAAGAAATGCCCTTCCCAGGATGGGGTAGCTAGCACAGGAAGTGGTAGAGCCATCTCTGCCAGATTTCTGCAAGTGGAGAGTTCTCCTGCACAAAGGGAATCCTCCTCTGACCATCTCCATACAAACTAACTGTAGTTAGTCTGCACCAATGACTAACTGCACATATATACCCCATAAATGTTTAGGCCTAAATTATCGTAAGTGTCCACCGTGCAGGGATGCTTCCATTTTTGGTGCCCCAAATAGGATACAGAGCTGGATTTTCTAAAGTTCTGAGCACAATTGGTGGACACTTTGAAAATTCAGGCCTTCATAAAGTTGAAACTGACCACTCATGCTCTCTGTTCAGTATTTTGTCTTTACCGGTGTTTTGGCAATGGTGACCTGTGCCGTGTTTCTTCGTCTCAACTCCGTCCTGAAGTTGGCAGTGCTTCTCATTATGATCGCAATCTATTCTCTGCTGACTGAGACCGTTTATGCCTCCCTCTTCCTGCAATACGACAACTTGAATCACAATGGAGAGTAAGTGTTAGCAGCTACATTTGGAAAAAATGTCTATTGTTGTTATACTTTTTATGGGACGGGTTTTGCCACTTTTGCTCACAATGAGTAGTGCCATGCTCCGAAAGGGACTCCTAGTGTGGTAAGGTGCTACTCACCAGGAGTAAGCACAACCCTGTGTGCACTGTATCCTTGCTTTCATTTCTTGAATAATCATTAATAATCGGACTGTGATCTCCTTACTCATGCTGATTAGTACCTTCTACTATTAATAGTCCCAGCAGAGTGAAAGGATCTACTTCTGGAGTAATATGCTGCTCAGTGTGGAAAAGAGAATCACAATCTGGCCCTGAATAAATAATAATAACACCGAGCTCTGATACAGTGCTCTTCAACAATACATTTCAAAGCATTTCACAACCTTTAATGAAAGAATCAATATAGTCTTGGCTAAGAAACCAACAAGACATTGAAATTGGAGTGATAATCTCAAGTTTATTGGAAATAGTTTCAACTGTCAATAAGTGATCAATATGTTAAGGCAACTCAAATAAAAAAGAAAAAGTAAACTCCAGACGTTCACCAGGAGTTATAAACAATAATTAGCAATACGTGTCAATTAAGAGAACATGCAAAAATCTTAAGCATAATTTACATATACATATAAAATCTGTCTGTGCATGTAGATTGTATGTGATGTACTTCCTTCAGATAATACAGTGGAGTAGCAACACCATACTTAAGGTTGTGCCAGACATCTAATTTTAACGTGGCTGAAAAAGTTGCATTAGAAATGTGTTTTCAAAGAAGGGATTGATTTGAAATGCTGGATGTAGTTTGAATTTAGCTATCACGATTCCAAACAACACCATATGTTAAACATTTTTGAAGTGGCTCTTGTTTTCTTCAGAACCCTTTTTAAAATGTACTAAAGCAGCCTTCGGTATGATGTTAATGTGATCTTTTGCTATCTGTACTTTGGATGATGGTTAGATAAAAGCTGCAGCATGCTTTGTATCACTACTTTTTAAGATTCAAAGAGTTACCATTTCGGGCCTCCACAAGACTAATTAACAATGTAAGAGGCATAAGAGCTGTGATGACACAGTGACTGAGGGTGTCAGATGACGCATTGTGTCAGGCTTACTTGTTACTATGGCGCTAGAGGTCTTCAGAAAATGCAGTGGTAATCCACATTAACCCAGTGTGCATGTCTGCTGTACTCTAGTGGCCAGGCCACTTATAGAGGTTTATGCTATTGCATGTGAATTAATGGAGCTGGTCCTTTAGGGCCCCACAGCAGACATGCGTGCTTTTAGATTCAGAGTTCAATCCCTGAGGACCAAGGGAGTCATTATGTGAGGTTGCCCATGCAGGGGTTGTGGATTGTGTATTCTCAACATGAGCTTCTCAGGGCAGATGGAATGCGTTAATCACACAAACACAGGTGTGACTTT
The DNA here is from genome assembly GCF_965140295.1 of Lepidochelys olivacea. Taxonomy (NCBI): domain Eukaryota; kingdom Metazoa; phylum Chordata; order Testudines; family Cheloniidae; genus Lepidochelys; species Lepidochelys olivacea. The sequence goes on from NC_140412.1 coordinate 17,924,961, forward strand.
ATAGCCCCCTTGAGTGGTTAGATCATGTATAATAATACCCATAAGCCAGATCATCTGCAAGGACTGAATTTGGGAACTAGTAGATCTCAAGCCTTAAGCCGCTGCTGCTTAGCTCCATTAGCTCACATGTAGGAGCAGACGTGTGAGCCTCTACAGAGCCCTTCAGGGTGAGGCTGTCTCTTGCTGTGCAGTTATTTTCTTGGGGGCTTGTAGGAGCTACTTTAATATAAATAATACTGATAATAAGCTACAAGCATCAAATGCCATGGTGATATATTTAAGCATGATCTTCTTTCTCCGAGCTACCTGCTGCTGATGGTTAATTTATTCAGTCAGTTATATTTCATTCATGCCATGTGTTGCTATTTTCTGTCCTCTGCTAGGAGTATAATGTCATGTCATTAAACATTAAGGGACAAAAAGGCCTTAGAAACACAAAAAATGTACCCTGAGTTGTCTCATTTGTAGACAAATCAGTACCTCCTTGCTGCAGGAAACATCTCATTAACTAGCAATAGAAGAAGATGCATGAATGGAACAGGGCAGGCTTAATATAGGTCTCATAAATGAAAAAAAATAAAGCTGTAACTGTTCTGATGTGTAGATCCTTCCCATTTCAATCTCAAATGAGTGGTTTTGTGGCTCTCTAATATTCTGTGCAACTTTCTGGCCATATGAATTACCTGTAGTATATACGTGTCCTTGTATGCACCAAGAGCTAAAATATTTCCTTTGAACCATGGCCACGTAGCCCAAGTTTGGCCCCGTGGGGAAGGAAAACTCTCCTCAAGATATGCCACAACTGTTACTGTAACTTTAAAGCTGCCAAAGCCTCCATTCTTTCTCTGTCCATGCACCCTGGGGACAAAAACGGGTGGATTTTCAGTCTCCCCACTGGCCCTTCCTCAGCCTGCCCTCCAAGACACAGGGGATGTGCACCTCCTACTTCTGAGGGAATTATGTGCCAAAAAAAATAAAAATTCTGCACACAATATTTTGAAATTCTGCAAATTTAATTTGTCAATAAAGAAATGAGAAGGCTCCAGCATGGCAGTGAGGAGCACAGGTGACTGGCTTCACAGAGGTGGGAGATCACCCTGCAGCCCCTCTACCCCTGGACACGGACTTGGCCATGAGGCTGCACCCAATCCTGACACAGCACAAAGGCTGGGCCTGCCCCAAAGGTCCATGTCCCAGGGAGGGAGAAGGGATCTCCCACCTCTGTGCAGCCAGTGGCCTGTGCTCCTTACTGCCATGCTAGAGCCTCCACATTTATTTATTGACATATAAAATTTGCAGAATTTTGCAGAATTTCTAATTTTTTGGCACAGAATTTTCTCAGGAATAAGACTTCCAAATCCACACATTTGAACCATCTCTAAAAATTATCTACTGTAGTCTTTATTACACAACATTAAGGTGTAGATGAAACAGCTCAATTCCCATCGATTTCCGTTGAGCCATCATTTCACCCTTATCTCTGGATCTTTCAGGGCTAGAAGGAAGTGTTGTATATCTCACTGGAAAGCTTATTCCACTGCTTCTGGGGCCCTGCTCCCGAAAAGAAATGCAGCTTAATTGCAAGGAGTGCTTCTTGGGGTTCCTATGTATATGAGGGTAGGTGTACACTTAAAACACTACAGCAGCACTGGTGCAGCTGGGCCACTGTAGCGCTTCAGTGAAGATGCTACTGTCTGGACAGGAGAGCTTATCCCATCAGTGGAGTTAATCCACCCCCACAAGAGGCAGTAGGTATGTCGACAGGAGAAGGGCTCCCGTTGACATAGCATTGTCTACTCCGGGGGATAGGTCAGTATAACTGCTTCGCTCAGGGATGTGGATTTTTCACACCCCTGAGCGACATAATTATACTGATGTATGTTTATAGTGTAGACCTGGCCTAAGTGCCATGTGAGCACTCCATAAAGTGATAGAATTGCCAGTGAAGATTCATGTTTTTGACTAGTCTTGGGCCAAATCCAGAGAATTCCACATTTTAATTCTTCTTCAAATATCTTTGTATTTTCAGAGAAAATAGTCATATATCCAAATCAATTTAGCACAGATGTACTTGCATGACAAAGATGATATTTATCAGCTTACGTTACCCTCGGCTACAGTGACACGTACAGTGTGCCCGCTGGTTTGTTGTTATGTATTAGAGAGTTGTCTTTGTTCACAGCCAGTCTTGGATTGTTAGGAAAAAAATCTAGTAGAAAAGAATGTACAAATGCTATTATCAATATAAATCATCTAATACTGAAAAAAGAGGACAGGTTGATTGGAACTTAACAGTGAGTGTTACTATTAGAAACCAGTTTTCCTGACAATCTTGAGGCACCATGAATGACAGTGAGAAGATACCAACTGTTACAGGGCAGTGGTTTCTAAAAGGCATATTTAAGGAGATGCTTACTCTTACAAAAAGGGAACATATTCTAAGCATACTAAAAATATACTAGTTTTCCATCAGGAAATATTATCAGATGGATTTTCATGGGATGACTTCAGTTTGTCGATAATATGAGTTTTGGGCTAAACTGATGAATGGTATGTTGAGGTGAAAAAAAAGACTATTATATTGAAACATGTAACCATTGTTTTATAACACTGTGACATAAGAGAAAGAGTGATCTAGGTACCTGTTGCCATTCTAAAATTACCATAGGCTAGACGGACAGGCAGGTAGATTGATATGATCAAGTTACCTGGTATCAACAAAATATCCAACAAATGTAGCTCTCCTTTCTATTTAAAAATCATTTCCAAATATAGCTGATTTTTGCAAATCTATTTGTAATTGTGCAAATAGAGCAAAACATGTTTGTATAAGTTATGGGCTGTTCACAAACTTTTCATTTTATCCCTCCTGCTATTTGTAATTCATGGTTTCTGATTGTTCATCTTAGTCAAATGATATTGTTTCCAGTCTCAACAGGAGGATTTAAAACATCAGGACACTAAGACATTATGAATGGTATCTGCTTTTATTCATACACAGATACCTTTCTTCACTTTTTAACTGTGAGTAATTGTATGAATAACAGACATTTCCCAGATAATTTGGTGAACAAAACCTATTTATGTGAATATTCATCAATAGTGATTAAAAAGGGCCTCGGCATAATCTAACCAAACAGCCACTTGGAATTCAAATGAAAGGCACAAACAAATTATCTGACTTGCTCTAGATGTCTGGAAATCATTTGCAAAGCCAGGAATAGAACCCAGTGGTCCTGACTTTATCTTCTACTCAAATCACTCTCTCAGCCAGAGCTAGTAAACAATGTTTTTGTAGTATTTCACCAGCTCAGGTCGGGAGAATCATTCGAGTAGAAGACAAAGTCCGAACTACTGGGTTCTATTCCAGGCTTTGCAAGTGACTTCCAGACACCTGGGACAAGTCACATAATTTATTTGTGCTTCTCCTTACCCAGCTGTAGAATGGACAGAATACTGATCTACCTCAAAAGGGTGTTGGGAGGCTTTGTCAATATGTGTAAAATGTTTTGAAGTCCTTGAATGAAAAGTGCTAGGCACGTGCAAAATATTGTAATGGCTGAAGTTAGGATTGTAGGTCATAATCCCAGATATAGGGTCAGGTTCTCTCCACTCTTCCAAACCCTTTGCACTGCTCCACCAGCAAAAAGGTGCCAGATGCTGGTTGTATCTAGCCAGCTGAGAATTCCTTCAGTGAAAGGAGGTCTCAGCTGGCCTAAAGCCAGCATAGCCAGTTCCTACCCTGTGTACTCTCCCCTGGTCCAGACACAGAGGGCATGCTGGGAACCAAAGTAGGTTTCTAGGGGTGCAGCAGGAGTGTGCTGTGCTCTCCCCAGCTTGTGTAATGGACCCTTTGGGGCCACTAAGCTGCTCTAAATTCCAGCAGGACCAGGGCAAACTAGAGACTTATAAAGCCATATCACACTCTGTGATAGGCCCCCTTCTTCAGTGCTAAGTGGGTTTTGGTGCTGCAGATCATCCTGGCCCATAGCTCTGAAGCCTGGATTGGGAGAGGACTGAAGTGTGCATACCTCATTTAAGGATATATTTAATCATGTCAGTTCTGTTCATTGCATACCACTGCCACTGGGATCACCACCACAAAGAGAGTGACGAATGCATGGCTTCTCTGTCACGGTTGGAAGGGAAGGATTAGCATCTCCTGATTGCTAGTGGAGGCCTCGCTTTAATCGTTCAACACATTGGTTATTAGACAGTGAACATTTTAATTACAGTCTTTTACTGTTGAATTAATTGTTATTGGTTATATTTTCAAATGCCAAGGTTTTTCACAACAAACCATAGAAAAGCACGTAGGTTACCAAATTAAAGCCCTCCCTGATTAAAATAAAACTCTGACCGATCAATAATAATGTCTTTCTTTGGGTTTTTTTCTTTCCAGAACCGATTTCCTGGGCACAAAGGAGGCATCCTTGCTACTGATGGCAATGTTCCTGTTAGCCGTATTTTATCATGGTCAACAGGTAAAGCAAACATTTACTGTAATGCTCGCTTTACAAACTAGAATTGCAGGATGCAGCAATAATTACTTTCAAAATACCAGCTGGCATTTGAAGCAAATATTTTTATCCACTTGAGTATATGACCTTTAATAATGTAATGTCAAATAAACCTAAATTAAGCAAAGACTGATTAAAGAAGGCTCACATCCAGCACAGTGCAGTTTTAGTGATTCTTAAGAACAGCATGCACTGCATAATGGAGAGAGGCCAAATGTGCAATCGTCTCTGTATCTTAGGTACTTATATGGCTTCCATAGCCATAGTATTGGAGTGTCTCACCACCTTTGATGTATTCATCCTCATCACACCACTGTGAAACAGGGCAGAGCTGTTAGCCTCAATTTACAGATAGGAAAGGGAGGCATAGAGAGGCCAAGTAATTGGGACTTGAGTGCAGAACTCCTACGTCCCAGGTGAGTGCCCTAACCACTGGGAAAGACTTCCTACCTAGGATACCTCAGAAATAGAGAATTATGGTTAAAGGGGGACCAGGATCTGAAGCCATCCATACTTCTGGATTTGTAAACGTAGAACCGCATTGAAGTTGTTGCAAAACCAATCCAGGGCAGTGTCGGTCACTAAACTCCTCTGGGTTATACAGTAGGAATGTTAAGATCTAACCCTAGGCAGTCCTAGTCCAGTGCTGGAAAACCCCCTTTGGCTTTGACTGAAGTTTTTTTCTAGTAATCTCAGAAGGATCAAGCCCTTAGAACACCCCAAGTCATGCAAGGTTCACCTGTGGCATCGAACCACAGTGCTGCATTCGAGCAACCAACGTGAAGGAACAGCACTCCTGGGGGTGGGGCGGTATTTGGAGTCATTCTGCTTCAGGAAGATGCAATGTCTCCTGGAGCTCCCTGGTTGGGCTGGTGGGGGTAGAGGTAATTTGCTACAGCCATTTAGGGCATGAAGCATACTCCCCTCTGCCGTCTGGAAGGAGAGGAGAGCATGGGGAAGGCATGGCTCTGTATGTTCTCAATCTCTTTCCAGGGAATTGTTCCTAGGGACAAACAACTTGGCAGCAGCCCTTGTGCTCTCACAAATACAGGGGCTGTGATTCAGACCAGCCCTTACACAGTCTAAGATTTGGACGATAATGTAGAGTTACTTTCACTGACTACACCAACGTGTAAATTTGGCCCTGACTTGCACCATATTGCAGCAAGCGAATGGATTGCACACTGTAAATCCATGGTCCTAGATGTTTTTAAATCATTTCTTATTTCTGGAGATCTTGAAGTTTATTCATAGAAAAAATAGCATGTGATCATGTAATTAAATACAGTATCATAATGCATGTGCACAAGAGGGCCAAATTAAGGTTGCATGGGAAATGCTTATGCTGGCATTTCCTAACTTTTAAAGTGCTTGAGTTTGCAACCTTAATGTTCTTTCAATATAATTTGTATGTAATTTCCCAGTTTAAAAAAAAATAAACAAAAAAAGAAATCCCACTACATGGTATCATATTGACACCCATGTGGGGTATTGGTGGGGCTGGAACCTTTAGATCTCTTCCACTTGAGCTAATGGAGTAACTGATAGCATTAGCAGGTTGTCATCCTCTATGGGGATGGTTTTACCATCACCCCCTGCTCTAGAAGGGGATGAGAAGCACACTTTGCCAGTAGTTTAATAAATACTTGCTGAGAAATGGTGGGACTTAGAAACCTTGAGTTCCATTCCAGGCTCTGTGGGGGGAGTGTTCTCTAATGAGCACAGACTCTTCTTCATATTTCCCCCAAGATTAGACCCCTTCTGCTCCATCCTGTCCAACTTGTCCCTGTCCTAATTCAGTCTCTTTCCCACCCCTGGTTTCTAATCCCAGCCCCATTCTCCTCACCTAGTCCCAATCTCAACTCATCAGGTTTATCATTCCAGCCCTAGCCTCTTGCTGAGCAAATCCTATTATAATGACTCCAGATTCCCTGTCCCATTCTCTCCTAATTTCCAGCCCTAGCATCCTTGCCCAGACATTCCACTTCCCCTTTCCTAACTCCTCATCCAATCTGACTCTCTCTCCCATACTCTGGCCTCCAGTCACCACATCCATATTCCCTGCCCCTACTGGTTCCCAGTTCCAGTCTCCCTCCTTGAGCTTGTCCTCCAATGTCAGAGCTTCTTGTCCAATTTCAGTTGCCCACTTCCCCTGCACCAGCTCCTTGTCTCGGTCTCTTTGCTCAGTCAGTCCCAGTTCTCCTCCCGGACCCTGACTCCTTACTGGTATACGTCTGCCTTCCCCGCTCAATGCCTTCCCCCTTCCCCAATGCTTCTGAGTCCCCATCTCCTTGCCTAGCCAGTTTTCCCACCTGACTGTTCCTCTAATCCTGGTCTCCCACACACTTACTGGCTCCCAGTCTCTCTCCAACATTTCCCACCCATTCTCAGTCCCAATCTCTTTGGCCTGTCCCAATTCCACTCCCATGCTGGTTGTCCTAATCTACTCTTCCCCCAGCTCCAGCTCTAGCCCCCTCTGCCTTCAAATCAGGCATCTTCCTCCTTCATATTGCCTAGGCTCAGCAGGGAGGTCATGGAGAACACAGGAGAGAAAGGCTCTCTGCTCTCAGTTTTAGTATTCAGATGGCCTACAGCAGGTCAGAGCTGCAGTTGCAAGGAAAGTCCTGTTCAACTGCCAGCTGGAAAAATGTTCATTGCAGACAGAATCTTTGGAGACTTTAGCTGCTTACGCCTAACAAGTCAATACTGAGCCCATTTGAACCGTGATTTTCCAAAGATTTATAGCTTGGCCAAATTTGGCTGGATTTTCACAGGGTCAGCAAAAGGTATACTGCTGACACAAAGGCCACCCCCTGCCAACTTTCAAGACTCTGCCCCAAACATGGGCACACACTAGAACTTTCAAAAATGGTTGCCCACCACTATATTTTTCCCTAGCCTCATTCTCAGAAATGGCTAAACAATACTGGCTGACATTTTCCAAAAATAAATAAATAAATAAAATCCACACTGATGCAGACACCTGGCATGAAAAATTTCAGTCAAAACAGCTGTAGTCTGGCAAAGTTATAAGCAACTGAAAACAGGGCTTTATAATGGGCAACATCAGGCAACCTTAATAATATGCTGCTTATAATATGCCACTGTGTAACCTTGTGCTCCTTGCTGTGTCCTAATTTCAGCTTCCACTCACTTCAGCTATACATTGAAAGCATGTAAAAGTCAAAGAGAGCCCAGCTCTCCCAGAAATAGATATATAAAAATAAGTAAATCACTATGGAAACATGGAGATAATGGGGGTTTGCAAGAAAGGGGTTGAAAGAACTGTAAATGCTTTAGTGTTGGATTTTTTTGTTTTTCAAATTACATAGTATTGAATGGTGTGAAATAAAAAGAAAGTTTTAGAAGTGGATGAAACAGAACATTAAAAGTACCTCAAAGAAGAGCATAAAACCTTTAAAGTGTAACAAAAAGCAAAAAAACCCTGACATGTGCTAAATAAAAATCACGACAGTGATTCTTCATGTTGCAACTCCAGTATTATGTTGCAGCAAAGACACTGATTTCAGCATGCATTGGTGTAAAACTGGAGTGATATGATGAAGGAACCATGCTCAGAATATTTTAGGGACGGGGGGAAATGCTGTAAAGTGACTGATTGATATGTCCAAAGGGAGAACATGAATGTAGGAAATACAAGCTCAGGAAATGAAAAGGGACAGTTGTGCAGAGTGGCTCCCGGATGGGGCTGAGTACCCTCCCCCTCACTGACTCCTCTGGATAGCAGCTAAAGGCCTTTCTGGGGTGGAGAAACAGGGGGACTTGATTCAGCTTTGGCTTGTTTGGTCCCTGGCTACAGTTATTAAAGCCTCACTTTAGCTGCTTAGGCAGAGTATTAGAGTTAAGGTTAGGTCTAATAGATGCTTTAGCTGCTATCCAGAGAGCTAGGGCCCTAGAAGCATTTCCCTGTATGGATTTTGTCTTGAAACATTTTTCTCTTGTCGAGGAACTTGTATGTGATGTTCTATTTTGATGTGTTTTTAAGGTATGTTCTAGTTCTATGTAATTTGGGCTACATGATTTTTGAATGAAATAAATACTTCAATATAGAATAGCCATAAGACTGGGACTGCCTCAAATGTCAGAACAGCTCTCCTGTGCAACATGTCATTTCAAAATATTGCTGTAAGTCAAATGCTTTTAGAATATAATTTTCAGGCTCAGAATGCTTGTTTTTGTGTTAAATTAGGTTCCTGGTATGGAAATATTTGATTTATGTTGATACCATATATTGCTAATGGAACTATTTTTAATTAGGGGTTTAGCATGACTGATTTTTCCAGACTTATGTGCTGCACCAGAGATGGATTCTTTAGGAAATTCTCTCACTGTGACGAGACAGCCTTGCTCTGTCTCGACTGTATCTAGAAAAAGTAACTTAAAAGCTTGTGTGTGCAAAATGAGGGATGAACTTTAAATTAAGTTTGTCAGGCTCCATAAAGAATGGCAGACAGCTAACAATTCTGAAATGGAAAACACTCACATTTGTTTTAACACGAATCTCCTGCCTAATAACTATTCCTAGAACAGTGCATGCCTCAACCTATTCTACCACAGCTAAGTGAGGAGAGGGATGAGAGACTGGGGGTAGGAGGCTTCAGCCAAAGGCATTATTTTCTTCTGCAATCCAGACTTTTGAACAGCATATGTCATACAGGATGAAATTCCGCTGTATTTACTACTCAGTGCTCATCTGGAGATTTGCATACATTGATGACCCACAATACTGGGATAATATTTCAGTTCTGCAGAGCTCTGCATTCTGGCTGGTAGGACCGATTTGCCTAAGTAGCTATTTCTCAACCACAAAATAAACACAATTATCTCAGCTTCTCACCCTCTCTACCTTGTTACTCCATTGGCGCTACTCTCCTCCACTGAATTAATCCCAAGGGAGATTAAGTCCACATACTTGCAGTAAAGAGCTTCTTGTAATTTAGTTATATTTATTTTAGATGCTCTTCCTCTCCACCTGGTTGAGATTCATCAGTGCGGCTGGAGGAGAATCCAGCATCCATCCTCAGACCTTTCAGCATCTGAATAGCTCTGAATGTGGAAAGGGGCTCTATGGGAGGAGAGGTGAAAGCAGGAGAGAATTTGGGGAAGGGAAAAGAATCTTAGGGAAAGAGAGAAGAAGGAAAATGGAGGGAAGCTTTGAAATTCAATGTGATGTTAAAACTCCCTCTTGCCGTTGGAGTACAGGGTAACCCTTCTGGAGACTGATCCATCTCCCACTGAGTCTTTCCACTGAACTCAGTGGGAAGTGGCAGGTCTTGCAAGTGTAGTGAAAGGGGAGAAAGCACATTTGCAAGCACTCTGTCCTTGGAATCTTTTAGTCCAGCATGTGATTATTTGCTCTTAGAGGAAGCACCCTCAAGAGATGTCTTGACTACACTCCCTCTTCCCCAAAATAAACTACACTAGAAATACTGAGAAAACTGAGAGTTGAACCCGTTAGCACCTTGTGCTTCCACCATGCATGGTGATTATATATGCATAGAGGCTGGATGGTATCTCCACTCCTAGGAACTGGGGCTTTTTGGCTTCCCATGCAATAGCCTATTTTCTTTACTCAATAATGAAGGTAGCCACATTTCTAGTAATCACATGGCAGAACCAAAAAATCTGATTAGCAGTGATGCAGCCCTTGGAACAGTCCTTTCCCATTAACACCACAGTGGGGCCGTTCCATTTGTTCACAGACAAAAATAACCTTACATTTTAGATATTTAATAACCCTGTATATACAAACCACTCTCACCCACAAAGTCACATAGAGTCAACTCTGGAGTAGAACAGAGCAGCCATTTTGTGCCAGGGAGGCATAGAAAATTGTTCCAGCTGAAATAAGAGGGAATTTTAAATAGCGAAAATTAAATTATCCAGATTGGATTTTGGCCTGGATATAAAGGCTAACCACTGATATGCTGGACTGGACTTGGAGGAGTCTTATGTTAAAATTCTCCCAATGTTAGTAATTTATTTTTCACAGGCAATTTAAAGACATATATAATTTCAAAGCTCTCATTCTAAACTACAAAATAAAATTTGAATGAAATCTTTCATTATGTGCAATGAGAAATATTCTGCAAATAACTAAATTTCTAAATGTTATAGAAGACAATTTTCTAACTCAAAAAGTGTTGCATCCAACCCCGGGGAATTCTATATTAGTCCTCATGTTGACAGATAAAGAAGAACTGATCACAAATCTAAAAATTAGTGGTAGCTTAGATACAAGTGATTATGACTAGATCACTCTTATAACATGCAAATAGCATAAAGTCCACAACAGTTTTATAACATATGATGCTTTAAAAGGGTCAATTTCACAAAGCTGAAAACAATTATGAGCCAAGTCAGCTGGAAGGAAGAATTTAATTGGTAAAAATGTGAATAATAATTGGGAATTGTTTAAGAATACTTTGTCAGATTGTGCTTTTGGGGGCATCTAACAATCGAGAAAGAAGGCTGTATTGGTTAAAATAGCAACCTGGTTTAGAGCTATAAAAATAGACAGATAAATAAATAAATTAAATTAAACCAATGGAAGAAAATGGAAGTTGATAGTCGTGAGTATAAATCAGAAGGTAGAACTTATAGAAAATTGATAAGAGACGCAAAAGGGATCTACAGAGAAATGTATGGACAGCTCATTTAAGAACAATAAGAAGGATTTTTTAAAACATATTAGAAACAAAAAGAATCCTAACAATGGTATTGGTTCATTACTAGATGGAAATATTAGAATGATCAATAAATAACGCAGAAAAGGCAGAAGTGTTCAATAAATATTTTGTTCTGTATTTGGGAAAAACATAAGATGTTGTCATATCATGTGATAACACTCTTTCCATTCCACTAGTATCTCAGGAGGATGTTAAACATAAGCTACAAAAGTTACACATTTTCAAATCAGCCAGCCTGGGTAACTTGCATCTAAAAGTTTTTAAAGAGCTGGCTAAGGAGCTCACTGGATCATTAATGTTGATTTTCAGTAAGTCTTGGAACACTGGGGAAGTTCCAGAAGACTGGAAGAAAGCTAATGTACCAATATTTAAAAAGCGTAAATAGAATGACAGAGTCTGTGATTCTGAAATTGATCCTGGGCAAGACAACGATTAAGCAGATAATTAGGAAAGAATTAAAGGAGGGTAATGTAATTAATGCCAACCAAAATGGGTTTATGGAAAATAGATTGTGTCAAACTAACTTGATATCTTTTTCTGATGAGGTTACAAGTTTGGTTGATAAAGGTAACAACGTTGATGTAATAAACTTCAGTAAGGCATTTGATTTGGTACCACATGCCATTATTGAAAAATTAGAATGATTTAAAATGAACATGGCACACATTAAATGGATTAATAGCTGGCTAACCGATACGTCTCAACATGTAATTCTAAACAGGGAATCATCATTGAACTAGTATATTCCTAATAGAGTCCCACTCTTTTCTTGGCCTCATACTATTTAACATGTTTACGAATGACCTGGAAGAAAACATACAATCATCACAGATAAAGTTTGCAGATAATGCACAGTTTGGGGGACTGGTAAATAATGAAGAGGACAGGTCACTGATACAGAGCAATCTGGATCACTTGTTAAGCTGGGTGCAACCAAACAATATGTGTTTTAACATGGTTAAATATAAATGTGTACATCTAGGAACAAAGAATGCAGGCCATACTTACAGCATGGGAGACTCTATTAGGAACATACTTGTTCTAAATAAGATGTGTGGGTGGTGATGGAAAGTCAGCTGAACATAAGCTCCCAGTGTGATGCTGTGGCCAAAAGATTTAATGTGATCCTGGGATGCATGAAGAGGGGATTCTTGGGTAAGAGCAGAGAGGTTATTTTACCTCCTTATTTGACACTGGTGCAACCACTTCTGGATCACTGCATCCAGTTCTGGTGCCCTGTGCCAGAGAATTGAGGCCCAAGAGATGGGTCAGCACTCTGATCACGGTAGGCTCAGTTAGTTTACGCAGTGTCAGCAGATTGAGGAAATAGGGAGGAATTAGCATTCAGATGGGGAGGCTGTATAACTGGAATTAATTCGTCCATAAATTGACTAGCTTGATAAAAGGCAGGAAGGAAGTGTTAGAGGGAGGGAGGATAAGGCCGGGTGTGCCCAGATTGAAGGAGATCCCAAGGAAGAGAGTTCTCTTTTCCTCCAGGGCCCTGATAAACAGGCACTGAAGGTTGTAGGGATTCTGGCTGTTGTTTTGCACTCTACAGGTGCTGATGCAGGGGACAGTAAAAGAAGAGAGTCTGAGCAGTTCATGGGGTTACAAGGACAACAGTGTGGGGGAAGGGGGAACACTATCATCCCCACAATTCAAGAACGATGTTGATAAATTGGAGAGGGTTCAGGGCAGAGCCACAAGAATGATGAAAGGATTAGAAATCATGCCTTATAGTGACAAAATCAAGGAACTCAATTGATTTATCTTAACAAAGAGAAGATTAAGAGGTGACTTGATTATGGTCTACACATTCCTATATAGGGAACAAATATTTGATAATGGGCTCTTCAGTCTAGCAGTGAAAGGTATAACATGATCCAATGGCTGGAAGTTGAACCTAGACAAATTAGAACCTAGACTAGAAAGGTGTAAATTTTTAACAATGAGGGTAATTAACCATTGGAACAATTTACCAAGGATCAAGGTGCATTTTCCATCACTGTCAATTTTTAAATCAAAATTGGATGCTTATTCTAAAAGAAACGCTTTACAAATTATTTTGGGGAAGTTCTATGACCTGTGTTACAATGGAAGTCAGACAGGATGATCACAGTGGAACCTTCTGACCTTGGAATCTATGAATCTGTTAATCTAAAGCCCCACGTAATTATTCAAATCACGAGGGGATCCCATGACAAGTAAAAAGAAAAGGAGTACTTGTGGCACCTTAGAGACTAACCAATTTATTTGAGCATGAGCTGTAGCTCACGAAAGCTCATGCTCAAATAAATTGGTTAGTCTCTAAGGTGCCACAAGTACTCCTTTTCTTTTTGCGAATACAGACTAACATGGCTGTTACTCTGAAACATGACAAGTAAATGAGAGATGATTTTAGGCCTCTTTTTCCTGGTGATGTAAAGGTAGATCAGGGTCTTATCTGCACCCTGGCTCATAACACAAGAGCAAGGGGGTATTCAATGAGATTGAAAGCTGAAAAAACTGGTAAAAGGAAATAGTTTTACAGACTATGCACCGTTAGCCTGTGGAACTCACTGCCATCGATATAACAGAGATCAAGAACTTAGCAAGATTCATATGGATGACAAGAGTTTTAGAAAATAGTGCAAAATAAATACAAGTTTGTAATGAGATATAAACCTGCATCCTGCAGGGCTTAAACTCTGTTCTAGCTATGGGAAGTGAGGAAGAAACTTTCCCTCCAGTTAGGTTATCCTATAACGGTCCATGCAGCATTTCTTGCACCTTTCTCAGAAGATCACTGGCCAGTGTTCTTGACAAGATACTGAGCTGGATGGACCACTAGACTGCTACAATGTGTCAATACCTAAATTCATTGTTCATCATTGGGGATTATCCTCTAGACAAAGATACCAAGTGTCTTATCTGGTCTGCTCTCAAACATTTCTCGTGCTGGAATCTCAATAACTGTCATTGGCAAATCATTTGATTGGCTAATGCATCTCACAGCTAGAAAATGTGCCTGTTCTCTTATTTGAAATATTCCCATTCTAGTTGTTTGACCCTTACTCCTGGTTGTATCATCCCAAACAGCATAAATCGTTCTTTGACATGTTTGATGGCATCCATACACAGACACAGCCCCATTATTTCAGTGCCTTTCCATAGTTCAATCAGTGACCGCTTCTGCACCTCTACCAGGATTAAACTGCATTGTCTTCCTTCAGATCCCTCATTAAAACTCTCTCATTTGATGTGATGCCTACAAAAATCTGAACAATGCAATGGTGAGGCAGCTGGTATCTAGAGACCACTATTGTCTCATTCTTCCGTGTGCTCCCCACGCCTGTCTGCACCCACCTATTGCCTCACGTTCTAGGGACTCTTTTCCAGAGATCCTGTTTGTACAGCATCTACTGCACTGGGGTCCTGGCCCATGACTGGGGCTACTAGGCACTATGGTTATACAAATAATCAATAGCAATTTTGCAACCTTTGGAACCAGAATGCAATCTGAATGAAACTACAGATTATTCATGTAGCTACAAGACAATCTATATGCTTCCACTATCATATATAAGTTCAAAAGCAAATGTCTATTTGCCCTAGCAGCAGAAACAGCTCACTTCAGGCATCTCAAACTTGAAAGTCTGAAGCATGTTGGGCTTTTCATTTTTTTTTTCACTGAGAGAAGAGTGCTTGTCCTTGAGATGTAAATTATTCTCTGCACAGTATCCTTATTCACCCTGGCTCTGTTTTTTTGTGAAGTACATTCCAGTTGAAAACAGTTGTAAAAAGCTGAATATATTTTCTGATTCAGGAGCTGGAAGAATATGTTGTTAACCTAGCTATGTATTCTGTTACTTTATCTCATGTCTGACTCCATAATATCATTCTTTAAGTAATGCAGACATGTTCTAGGGGGAAATAACTTTATTGAAATTTTCCAACCACTAAATATAAGATAGCAATATGACTCATGTTATTGGGCCCTTGATTCCTTTGCGATTCTCACTATACATGACAAAATGCTGGTATTTGTTTATAGGAGAAAGAAAATTATTTAGGAGTCATAGTTCTGGTGTCTACAGCACTGAAGTAATTTAGGTAGTAGCGACAGGCTTCCATGATTACAATCCCATGTCTGCATTTAGCTCATCAGACTTAATGTTTGCCTTTCTTCATAAATATAGCTTGAATACACAGCCCGCCTGGACTTTCTGTGGCGTGTTCAAGCGAAAGAAGAAATCAACGAAATGAAGGAATTAAGGGAACACAATGAAAATATGCTTCGAAATATTCTGCCAAGTCATGTTGCCCGTCACTTCCTGGAGAAGGATCGAGATAACGAAGTACATATCAGTTTGTTTCTGATACTTTTTTCCTAACAGGCAAAAGAAAAATAGTGTCCTTTATGATACTGTGAGAATGTTAAAGCTGTTGCCTCTGTCTGACATTATTTATTCCATGCAGAAAATAATGCTAAAAGAACATTAATGTTGCAAATCCCTCCAAAGATAGGAAATGCCAGAATTAACTAATGCCTGTGTAACCTTAATACACTCTGCTCATGCATAATTAGTCTTGTTCAGCATCACACAGGAAGTTTGTGGGAGAGCTCTCCTGGGTGCCAGTCCAGCCCCTTAAATCCAAGAGAACATCCTTTCTCTTTTTACAGCCGTTTGCCTCATTTACTATCCATCCTGTGCACTGAGGGATGCATCCGATGATGTGAGCTGTAGCTCACGAAAGCTTATGCTCAAATAAATTGGTTAGTCTCTAGGGTGCCACAAGTCCTCCTTTTCTTTTTGTGTATGAAACAGGGGTTTTCTTAGAACAAATATAGACCATGTAATTAAAGAATGTATCCTAATGGGCCTTGGCAAACTTAATAAGGATATGTTAAGAATCAGAATAAATACAAAGCTACACTGGACAGGCCCCTGAGACAGAGGAAACAGGCAATAACAGCTGCTGGTAGGGGAGGCTTTGGAGATTCTTGATGGAGATCTCAGAGGGGTTTACTCAAGGGATGAAGGAAATCTGAGAAAAAAGAAAAGGGAGAAAGCATGTCTGAAAGTAGTGTGACCAGAAATAAGTCAAATTCTCACAATAATATTAGTAGGGGCCAAGCTGAGCCCTTATCTACACTAAAGGGAAAAGTCAATCTAAGCTATGAAATTTGAGTTATATGAATAGTGTAATTCAAATCGACATAGCTTAGATCAACTTACCATGGGGTCCACAATACGCAATGTCAATGGGAGACACTCTCCCGTCCACTCCCGCTACTCTTCTCGATCAGGTAGATTACAGGCATTGACAGGAGAATGATGGGTGGTCAATTTAGCGGGTCTTCACTAGACCCACTAAATCAACGGCCGATGCATCGATCGCCACAATGTCAATCCTCCAGGAGGTGTAGACAAGCCCTGAGTGTGTTGTAAAGTGCAATGTAAATCAGGCTTGGGATTGGAGATATACATGACCTTTGAACTGTGCATCAGGAACCAAGGGTTCACAAATAGTTCTAGAATCAAGATACCAACAATAAGCTATTTGCTGTACAATTAAATGGGTTCAGAATCCCACTTGTCAGACAGTACTTTTTTGAAAATAGATGTAACTAGCCAAAATAGGTCTGACAGGACATGCCATTGTTTTTTCTAAAAGTTATGCTTTAAAGTATTAGCTAGGAAAAAATGGCATCATCTTCAGGGGTTTACATGTCCAGGCATTTAAGAGTTTCACCTCTTGGGGAATCTCCTACTTTGCAAGAATTAAATTGCTAAGAAAACACAATGTTATTCTGCACAATTGAAAGTGTGTGTGCATATGACAGAAAGAGAGCAAAAGTAAAGCCCTTTTTTTAGTGTGAAATAAACTCCAATTCTGGCCCCTGCCATCTTCTGTCACGAATATACTATGGCTGCTGGAAGGGTACATGCTCCATCCTACTGAACCATTGAGATATGTACCTCCACACACATTCACATTCAGTGCTAAAATAATTTTCAAAAGAAGCATTGAAACCAGTTGCCTGGTATTTCAGTGCTGATGCATTCAATACACTTGCAGTTGGATTTCAGCTGCCACCTCTGCTTTTTGCAAGGCAATTTCCTGGAGCGATTATACCTGGGGAGGATTTATGAATGAGCTGGCTGGCATTAACATCTGGAAGATTACTGTACAATCAATCCTGTAATTCATGTCTGGCTATTAACTTAATTCTCCTGCTCTCAAAAAATGAATCCCCAGATGTGTACTGTAAGCACTTTCTCATGGACTTATTATTTCTATCTTGATGTTTCCTACTAAAAATAGAAAAACCGAGCAATGGAAGGCTCAGCTGAACAGTTTTATAGACAGAGATAAACAGACAGAGATATATAGACAGAGATTTATAGACATACACGTTTATATATATACACACACACTGTCTCTTCTCCCATAATTAGGGCCCCAGGCTCCACTCTGGGCACTGCAGCTGTGAAAGGGGGAGTTTGGCCTCGGTGGTATGGTTCCCCTGTCCCTGCAGAGGCACCTCCATCACAGACGGAGGAGGGGCTGGGGTAAGAAAGTCAGCTGTGTTCCAAAGAACGAACAAACAAACAAACAAACCTGAACAAATTAAGACTCCCAGCACCCCTGGGTGGTTGTTGTTATTCCCATTTTTACTGTTGGGTAAATTGCTGCACAGAGAGAAGGGATGTGCCAACGACTACAGAGTGAGTCAGCAGAAGAGTGAAGAACAGAAATCAAGAATCTTGATTCATGTCCCCGATTCTTGCCGTTAGACAACACCTCTATTGCCAATCCCACGCATTCAAAAAAAATTGAGTGGCTTAAAAATCATGTGATTTTCACAATATTAAATGTAAGGTTCTTTTTATTTGTTTTCTGGTGTTTGAGCCTTGCAGGTACACATTTCCAACGCTTCTCCACAACCATGAGGGCTGAAACCGTTTTTCTTTTAAATGAAAGCTGAAATTCTTACATAATCACATGACTCAAGCTGATAGGGCTTTAAGAAAAGCACCGACTATTGTGAGAGACTCATGATAAAATTACAAGAGTTGGCAACCCTCTTGGCAACCTTCTCCCAGGGAACTCAATAGTACCTACGAAATGCCATGTCCAGAGCTGTTCATCAAATAAATGTTAAGTTCTTAAAAAGATAGACATGTGGGTTGTGAAGTGCAGACAATGATTTTCAACAGCCCTACATCACCTATGGGATAAATTTCCACTCCAACTTGTTTTTCTTCCCTATTGTTCCTTTAGGAGTTATACTCTCAGTCCTATGATGCTGTTGGCGTGATGTTTGCTTCCATCCCTGGGTTTGCTGATTTTTATTCTCAAACTGAAATGAACAACCAAGGAGTGGAATGTCTCCGTTTGCTGAATGAAATCATTGCAGACTTCGATGAGGTAATACCAGCTAATAGAGAAGGGGACTTGGTGGACTTTAAATATTGAACACCCAGATCAGCAGGTCTGACATTTGATTCATCATCTTTACTAAGTCCCTGCAATATTTGTGCCTGGTCTTTACTGTAATTGCTATCCAAATTGTTTATCTTTTCTTCTACTGAAAGTGCCAAGCACTGATATTAATTACACCAGTAAGGTGAAGTTAAGACTAAAATTAGTTGAGTGACTTGGATTTACACCTTTGTGATTGCAATCAGAATCTGTCCCAATACATCTAGATAATATAGATGTAAGCAGTGTCAGGATGAGCTCCACCCTGACATCTGGTGGTGAGGTGTGGCAAGTTGTGGAAAAGAACTTCAAGGGCTGATCTCATTTGCATAGGCACACCCACCACGCCTAGAATGAGACCATAGCTGCCCAAATGGTCACTTTGGCTGCTGTGGGATCCCCAGTGTCTCTGTCCCTGGTCAGGGCAGCCCCAGAGTTCGAAAGTTTATCGGCGGAGCTTTACCTCCCAACCTGGGTGGAAATGGGACGGGGGTAAGAGGCACCTTACGTGATCTGAAGCTGACCGCCCCATAGCTCCATAGCGGCGCTCCGCTCCGCTCCGCTCCGCCAGCCGCCCCACAAAACTCCTTCGCACAGCTGCACTCCGCTCCACCAGCCGCCCCACGAACTCCTTCGCTCAGCTGCGCTCCGCTCCGCCAGCCGCCCCACGAACTCCTTCACTCAGCTCCATGGCCCACAAGCAGCTCCTGCCATCCACACACTGCTCCATGTTGAACTGCTTCACCAGCCGTCCCGCAAACTGCTCCACAATATATCTTCAGGCTCCCCCACTACTTAACACAACACTCAGTGATTTCAGCTCTTAGGTGAATTCAGCTTATAGTAGGGGAGCCCCAGTGCTGGTGCACTGTCAGCCCAAAGTGAGCTCAGCAGCCTATAACTAGACTTCTAATGAAATCAAAATTAGCTCTGATATTCCACAGTGGAGAGAGGAGGAAGTGCAATCAGCATGTAAGGCCCTCACCAAGGGGCCCATGCCACCAAGTATTAATACTTGTCCCCAGCCTCTCTCCATTCACACAGTTTTGGAACCCATGACCCTTGCCTAGCGAGTGCTACTTAGATGATGGTGAATCCCTCCATCGTAACAAAAGGCCACGTACAGTTCCAAGCACAGTTCCCATAATCAGGGTAATAACAATTTATTCTTCCTGCCCCAATACAGAGACACTGGGGATCCCACAGCAGCCAAAGTGACCATTTGGGCAGCTATGGTCTCATTCTAGGCGTGGTGGGTGTGCCTATGCAAATGAGATCTGCCCCTGAAGTTCTTTTCCACAACTTGCCACACCTCACCACCAGATGTCAGGGTGGAGCTCATCCTGACACTGCTTACATCCTCCCCCCAGCCGAGACTTTGTCGTCCCGACAAATCACACTCCCTTTATACCAACTCATTGGTTTCCTCCAAAGGGCCTCAGGAAGCCCACTTTAGCTTCCACAAGCCTGTGTGCTAAATGTATTGGCTCCTCACTAGTCACCCCAGGTGCATCATAAGTTAACCGTTTCACTGGTCTTATCACCCTGTCTCGTCTATTGAGAATCTCTGTTGCCGAAGTAAGGGGAACATCCTCTTGAGTGACGGATGGAGAGGCTTCCCTGGAGGGTCCCTCGGCTACTGGCGTAGGCCCCTGCACTCCTAGTTCTAACGCTGGAGGGTCCAAGGTGCCCAGGACATCCTCTACCTGTCTGTCCCCATTGTCCAATAACCTGTGTGTGTCATCACAGGGGGGTCTCATCAGCAGCACCGGGGTATCAGAAAGGGGCCTAAATAGTTCCGCCATTGGGTTTAGGGTGGAAGAGGGAAAACTCTCGTTTGGTTCAGCTGATCGAGACTGAAATCTTGTCTCCATCCCAGGATACACCAGGGTTGTGTCTTCCTCCTCAGACTCACTCTCAGATGTGCAGAATAGGGGTAAGTTAGCTGCAGGGGGCCCACTGTCTGTGTTGGACGGCGGCTTTGGTCTAGCACCTCTGTTCTGCCCGGCGGCCCTGCCGTGGCCCATCTCACAAGGGGTGCTTACCAATTCCCCCACAGGGAGCAAAAGGTTTCTATGCACCGTCTTTATTTGCCCTGGACCGTCTTCAGGTTTGATCTTGTAGACCGGCAGATCTCCCAGCTTTTCCATCACCAGGTAAGGTATTGCCTTCCATCTGTCAGCTATCTTGTGTTTGCCAGCAATACCCAAATTTCGCAGCAGGACTCTGTCCCCCGGCTGGAGCTCCTGCGAACGCACTCTAGCATCATATCGATGTTTGTTGCGGTCTGCGTTCTTCCGAGCCGCAGCGGTAGCTAAGCGATAAGCATCCCGCAGCTTTTCTCTTAGTCGGGATACATATTGCTGATGAGTTTCATAGCTATCTCCATCCTCTGATACACCAAAGCACAAGTCTATGGGTAATCTTGGTTCTCGCCCAAACATCAAGAGATATGGGGTGACTCCCGTAGCATCGTTCTTTGTGGCATTGTAGGCATGCACCAGAAATGCGACATGCTGGCTCCAGGTTGCCTTCTGCTCTGGTCGCAAAGTTCCCAACATATCTAATAGGGTTCGATTGAACCTCTCTGGCTGAGGATCACCTTGGGGGTGATAAGGCGTTGTCCTAGACTTTTTAATTCCTGCTATCTTCAGCACCTCCTTCAGAAGGTGACTCTCAAAATCCCGCCCCTGATCAGAGTGTATCCGAGCCGGGAATCCATAGACTGAGAAATATTTGTCCCACAATACTCGAGCAACGGTGGTGGCCCTCTGATCACGTGTGGGATATGCTTGTGCATACCGTGTAAAATGGTCAGTCACTACTAGAATGTTTCCAACATTCCTCTTGTCTACCTCTACAGACAAGAAATCAATGCATACCAACTCCAAAGGTTTGTTGCTGGTGATGTTCTTGAGATATGCAGCCCTCGTGGGCAGAGTTTTCCTTTGAACACATCGAGCGCAAGTCTTACATTTCCTGCGAACATCTTCAGCCATTCGGGGCCAATAGAACCTACTACGAATAAGTTCCAGGGTCCTCTCCATCCCTAAATGCCCAAAGTCATCATGCAGGGCCCTCATGGCCAGGGCTCTGTACTTTTTTGGCAGTACTAGTTGTGCTCGTTGTTTTTGTACAGGGTCAGTGGTCATTCGGTGTAGCACTCCCTGAATCAGTTTTAGTTTGGTCCATTCTCTCAATAGTAGTTTACCCTCCGGGTTAGGTGGGACAACCGCGGTTGGGCTTCGCCCCTCCCTTTTGGCAAGTAGTGTATCACGAATGTCAATATCTTGCCGCTGGGCTTCTTGCCAGTCAGCCGCATTGAGCATGGGCAAAGGAGATTGGTCTAATGCAATATAGTTCACCGAAGCAGAAGGCATGCATTCAGGGGGCAGGCCCAAAGCTTCTGCAACACATCCCTGAAAGTCTTCACGGGCCTCTGGCTCTCGGCGACTCACACTGCAAATAGCTCTCACTCCATCTGTGGGTATCACAGCAACTTCTGGAGCCTGCGGACGCCTGGACAATGCATCTGCATCTACATTGCTTCTCCCTGATCGGTACTGAATGCTGAACTCATAGCTAGCCAAGGCGGCCACCCATCTCTGCCCTGTAGCATCCAGCTTAGCACTTGTTAACACATAAGTCAGTGGATTGTTGTCTGTCCACACCTGGAACTGAGCACCATACAAGTAGTCTCGAAATTTCTCAGTGATGGCCCATTTCAAGGCCAAAAACTCCAGCTTGTGGGTGGGATAGCGAGTTTCACTATCAGACAATCCTCGGCTGGCAAAGGCTACAGGTTTACATTTGCCTTCCACTTCCTGGTACAGGACTGCTCCCAGACCCTCCAAACTGGCATCAGTATGCAGGATAAATGGTTTGCTTGGGTCAGCAAAAACTAGGACTGGAGCATGAGTTAGGCAAGTAATGATTTCTTGAAAAGCCCTTTCACATCTCTCATCCCACCGTGGCCCAAATGGTGCAAAGGGGCCATTGTGTCTCTGCACAGGAGGCTTTGGGGACCTCCCCTTATTCTTGGACTTAGATTTGTTCTTGCTGGACTGATGTCCCCTGGTAAGATCATTCAGAGGCTTTACAATCGTAGCATAGTTTTTCACAAATCTGCGGTAGTAGCCACTAAATCCAAGGAAGGTCTTGAGTTCTCTGTAGTTACTTGGACGTGGCCATGTAGTGAGTGCTTCTATTTTATCAGGATCAGTACTCACACCTTCTTGGGACACAATGTGACCCACATACTTCACTGAGGTTCTGCAGAACTGGCATTTGTCAATTGAAAGCTTCAGACCATAATCCTCCAACCTATCAAGCACTTTAAGAAGTCTTTCTTCATGCTCCTCTAAGGTTCTTCCAAACACAATCAGGTCATCCAAATAAACTAACACTTGCAGTAAATTCATGTCTCCCACAACTTTCTCCATGAGACGTTGAAAGGTGGCAGGTGCTCCAGAAATCCCTTGGGGCATGCGTTCGAACTGATAAAACCCTAA
This sequence comes from Lepidochelys olivacea, assembly GCF_965140295.1. NCBI lineage: Eukaryota > Metazoa > Chordata > Testudines > Cheloniidae > Lepidochelys > Lepidochelys olivacea. The sequence goes on from NC_140412.1 coordinate 17,948,172, forward strand.
TGGGCAGATGAAGGCTGTCTTCTCCTTATCTTCTTCTCCCAGAGGGATCTGGTAGTATCCACTTCGAAGATCCAACACAGAGAACCACTGGCTTCCCAGCAAACAGTCTAAGGCGTCTTGCACTCGAGGCATAGTGTACTGGTCGACCACCGTACGGCTGTTTAGGGTGCGGTAGTCAATACACACCCGGATTTTCCCATTCTTTTTGCGGACTACCACAATGGGTGAGGCGTATGGGCTGCGGGACTCTGTAATGATGCCATTCGCAGCCAGCTCCTGAAGATGATGTCGCACATCTTCCATATCAGAGAGAGCAATCTTCCTAGATCTCTCCCTGAAAGGTCGAGAGTCATGTAGTCTGATATTGTGCTCTACTCCTTTTGCACATCCCACATCCCACTCATGCAGTGAGAACACCTTGGATCTTTCACAAAGTTTCTTCCTCAGGCGATCTTTCCAGTCCTCGGACACTGGTGAATCTCCAAAGTCAAACTTTGCTGGGTCTATTGCCGGAACTGGAGTTTCATACTGGGGTTTTACAATCGACTCAGGCTCAAAGAGGTCTGCTATCTTTTGTCCTTGCTTCACAAAAATATCACGACTCGTTTCATTAGCAATCAGTATAGTCACCCTTTCCTGGGCTTCAGCAGGTAGGGTTATGACTCCACTGGGGACCAGCACTCCTTCAGGGAGCTCTCCTCCCATCAGCTGCTCTATCATTGCTAACGTCCCTTTACTGCCTTTCAGACAGGTACTCATGACAAGCACTTCTTGCTCCGTCCTTGCAGGCACTACTAAGGGGGTTGTGCCCGCGTACTTCAGTGCCCCAAGCGGTAGCTCAGATGTGTCCCTTTTAGCGCTCTCAATTTTCCTATAGGCTTCAGCACAAAGCGTATGGATCATCAGGGTATTCAGGTACTGGTCCCCAGCCCGCCTTCTGCAGTAATCCGCGAGTACCTTGAAGAGACTGGAGTTGGTCCCTATCAGCACAGACACATCAGAAGTCCCTTTAGGGTCAGGGCATATTAAGGCAGCTGTGTCTACCTCTTCTCTTACCCCAGCAACCTCCTCTGGGAATTCCAGGTGCACTATGACATACCCTTGATAGGGGTGTTCATCCATGCTGAGGCCACATAGGCCAAGGCCAGTCAGTGGCTGTATAGGCAGGTGCCTAAGCATCTGTTGGTAGAATGACTGAAATATAATAGTCACTTGAGATCCAGTGTCAAGCACTGCTTTACACTCCACCCCTTCGATCCTCACCATGACCTCTGCTCGAGGCCCTATCAGTCCTGCAGGGATCCCAGCTGGAAAGTCTTTTCTGGGGGAATCTTCAAATCCTGCAGACCTGGGGGGTCCCCGTCCCCAGACCCTCTGGCAGCTACCGGATCTCTCCCAACTGATCCTCAGCTTTCCATACACTAAGGAGGGGTTTTCTTCATTACGGCACTTGGCAGCACTGTGTCCATCCTGACCACATCGGTAGCAGAAGAATTGACCTTTCCCCCTTCGCCTGGGGGGGATGGTGGCTCTAAGTGCGGGCTTCTCAATCGCCACAGGTTGAGGCTTCTTATTCCTAGAAGTCTTAACTCGGTCAACGGTACTTTGCAGCTCAGCTATCCGTTCCGTCAGGACCTGCATTTGTTGGGCAAGTTCCTCTCTGGTGCTCACCATCAGTACACTGGCCATTTGCAGTGGTGTTGTGCTGGCTGGCTCCGATGTTTGGGCTTCCCAAAACTCACTGGCAGCCTGCCTTTCTTCCTCCTCTCGGACCTCTTTTATCAGCTGGGAGTAACTTGGGGGATGTTCCCGTCGTTCTCTTAGCCGGAGATGAAGTAGAATCGGGTTCTGATACTGAGTTCCTCTTACAATTTGAGCCAGTCTGGTCTGATCCATCTGCTCAGCAGTCACTGCTCCCCTCATGACAGCTCTCTGAAGCAGTCTCTCCAGTCTCTGTATGTAGGCTGAAGCCTTCTCGCCCTTTTGTTGTCGGGAATTAAGGAACTTACAGTAGCTGTCTTCAGGGCCCTCTACACTCCCAAAGTTGTGTTCAAGGGCCTCTAGGCAGTCCTTCACACTGACCCCAGGGTCAATGAGCTTCAGGGTGCGAATCACATCTAATGCTGGGCCGCCAAGGCTCTCTATAAGGCATCTTCGCTTTTCTGCATCTGGTACGGCCCACTCTTGCAGCATTTCAGTGGTATGCTCTAACCAGGGTTCAAACTCCTCCTCCCCAGCAAATAATCTTAACTTACGACAAGAGTCTGACTCAGCATGGGGCAGCACAACCTTTTCCAATATTTGCCCCAGAGCTTTTGTCCAATCATCAGCCGAGGCTGCAGCCTCCGAGCTAGAAGGTGCTGAGCCAGGGCCCAACAAACCTGACATATTAGCCATTATACAAACAGTAATTTCCTCAAAATATAAGCACAAACAAAAAAAAATATAAATTGTTTCCCAATGTAGTGGATCACTCAACAGGTGCTTGCGAGGGGTACTGACCCAGGCGATCCCGGACGAGCCCCCAAAAATGTAACCCTTCTGCCCGTCAGAGTTGGCAGCAACAAGGGCCGGGTTCAATATCTAGGGGTTCCATTCCAATAACACAATGCAAACCGGCTCGAGCCCCCACCCAGTGACCTGGGACAAATATATACCACCCCCGCTGGGCACCTCCAAGAGGCAATACTTCCCCTCTCGCAAGCACATAGTCTGAGTGTAGCAAAAGTCTTTTAATAACAGAGAGAAACAATGTGGCATTATGTTGGGGAAACACCACCAACCGGATTCATAACACAACCCATGAGCAAAAACAACCCCACCCCAGGCAAATTGGGGCATGCCCTTTTCCCTTTGGTTCTTGAGTCCAGCAACCCCAAAAGTCCAATGCCCCAAAAGTCTCTGTCCCTGGTCAGGGCAGCCCCAGAGTTCGAAAGTTTATCGGCGGAGCTTTACCTCCCAACCTGGGTGGAAATGGGACGGGGGTAAGAGGCACCTTACGTGATCTGAAGCTGACCACCCCATAGCTCCATAGCGGCGCTCCGCTCCGCCAGCCGCCCCACAAAACTCCTTCGCGCAGCTGCACTCCGCTCCACCAGCCGCCCCACGAACTCCTTCGCTCAGCTGCGCTCCGCTCCGCCAGCCGCCCCACGAACTCCTTCACTCAGCTCCATGGCCCACAAGCAGCTCCTGCCATCCACACACTGCTCCATGTTGAACTGCTTCACCAGCCGTCCCGCAAACTGCTCCACAATATATCTTCAGGCTCCCCCACTACTTAACACAACACTCAGTGATTTCAGCTCTTAGGTGAATTCAGCTTATAGTAGGGGAGCCCCAGTGCTGGTGCACTGTCAGCCCAAAGTGAGCTCAGCAGCCTATAACTAGACTTCTAATGAAATCAAAATTAGCTCTGATATTCCACAGTGGAGAGAGGAGGAAGTGCAATCAGCATGTAAGGCCCTCACCAAGGGGCCCATGCCACCAAGTATTAATACTTGTCCCCAGCCTCTCTCCATTCACACAGTTTTGGAACCCATGACCCTTGCCTAGCGAGTGCTACTTAGATGATGGTGAATCCCTCCATCGTAACAAAAGGCCACGTACAGTTCCAAGCACAGTTCCCATAATCAGGGTAATAACAATTTATTCTTCCTGCCCCAATACAGAGACACTGGGGATCCCACAGCAGCCAAAGTGACCATTTGGGCAGCTATGGTCTCATTCTAGGCGTGGTGGGTGTGCCTATGCAAATGAGATCTGCCCCTGAAGTTCTTTTCCACAACTTGCCACACCTCACCACCAGATGTCAGGGTGGAGCTCATCCTGACACTGCTTACATAGATATAGACTATACCTTGGTATTGATGGTTAAAGAGGATGAAGTTATCTGCACTAGTTTTGGGAAAGGAGTGGTCCAGATATAGGAAGTAATGGCATTGTTTTGAAGGCAATGAATTTATGGACTCACGGAATATGAAAGAAAAAATAGTGAACAGTGTCAAATCAAATGTCCAGATTCTTGAAAGAAGATGGTAAATGAGGGATGGAGAGATGGTTGAGTTTTGATTGAGGGTGCTGGCCTGATCAGATAGGGAGGATACAGGTTTAGATATATTAAGCTGAACAAAGTTTCATAGTGATGCTAATAATCTGTGAGGAAAGGACTTAAAGTAAAGGGCTATATTTAGGTATCATTTCCACAGAAAGGACAACCAAGGTTGACTTCAGAATAGGCACCAACGGGGATAAGATAAACGAGGAGAGAAGCCGGCCTAGGACAAACCCCTTAGGTTTAAAAGCAGAGAAGTAACCATTGCCCATTGCAAGAGAGGAGCAGTTGGCTAGCGGAGTGAGAGCAGGCAGCAAGTTGTCCAAGGCTATTGCTAACTCTGCCAATCAATTAATAGGGATGTCAAGATAGATGGTGTCAAATTCTGTACTGCGGTCAGGAAGGATTAGAAGAGAAAAGGAACAAGGGCTAGACCTGAGAAGATCTTTGAGCAGAAGGACAGTTTAAGAACTGTGAAGCAGCTGGAAGTGAGAGTGGAAACTACCAAGGATAGAGACTGTCAACCTGGGGGCTACAAACAAGTTTCAGTAGGTTGTGACTGCTCTGCCCTTCACATATTGCCAAATGGCAGCAGTTCTAGATCCCAGCTAAATGGGAGAGAGGTCCTGGTTTCAGTGTGGAAAAGCTTGAGCACCACGGATCCAGGGCATTGCTTTTGGAAAAGCAAATTAGAGAGCTCAGAAAAAAAATCTGGATTTCCAGGATTTTGCTAAGAAAGAGAAGATTGGAGATCAGATGGAGAGAGGGTGGGGATGGACATAAATAAGGAGGAATCTTCAGAAAGGGTAGGAATAGTGGTAATCTTAAAACCACCAGGGAAGGTACCAAAGGACAGTGGGTGGCTGTCTGTTGCTGTGACACTGAACTGGGAATCAGGAGGAGATACGGTGACAGGGAATACAATCAAGGCTTACAGTGCTTTTCTACTGAAAGGAAGATAGTTCAACAGGCACCAAAGGAAAAGGATGAGGGTGTGAGTGATAAGAACATGAATGGAGTAGAGGAGATACATTTCTCTAGGTTCTTATATGGCCTCCAGCACCACGGTGTCCAAACGCCTCTGAATTTTAAATGAATTTATCCTCATATTGCCTCTTTGCCAGAAGTATTGTTATCCAAATTTTACAGGTGGGGAACTGAAGCAGAACTAGGACCCTCACCTTCCTCTCCCAGGGTAGTGTGAGAGGGAGACTGGTGGTGGGTACATCTTGGATTTTGACTCACTGGCATTTGAAGCATATAGACATCGTGGATAAAGAGGTGGATGAGAGGAGAAGCCTGAGGATGTGTCCACAGAACTGGATGGGGAACAGCAATTGGTGGAGTGAGGTAGTGGTGGTCAGGGTGGAAGAAAGAGGCACAATCTGATGTCCTTATGTAACATAATTACCTTTCAAATATCATTGCTACTTAACAAGCTTTGCTACTTGCTAGGCTCCTGCACAGGTATAAATATCTGATTTTATACCTAAGCTAACACCCAGATGTCACCATATTTCTTTATTAATGGTTTTGTTTTTCTTTGTAGTTCTGATTTAAAACTTTATGCCTCAAAGATAATTCAAAGTTTATGCTATGAATTAATTTTAAGAAGTCCCATCATGCATGTGAGTGCAATTTTGGCAGAAGAATCTTATTGCTGTAGCTATGATCATTAAAGACATCTCGTTCACCAAGAATATGAAAGTTATCTCACATTCAAGTCCCTAACACCTACTCTCTGATGAATAAAGAGCCTATTGAGGAACTATGTTAAGTCTCAGACATCTTTAGTTGTATAATAGGTTGTGGTGTGGATATTAAATGAAATAATGTGATCCCTTGCTGGCTGCTAACCTATTTCTATGGTGGAGATGCAGTTTGCTTACTCTAGCTAGACTCTGGTCTGCAGCTCAGCTGTTTGAAAGGAAGCACATAAGAGAGAATGACTGAAAAGAGTTAATGATCATACACAGGAAAGAAGGGAAGGCTGAGAAGCATGAACAAAATGTACTGCAAAGAGACAGAGACGTCATTAAGCTTCCCGTTTTCAGCTGTGCAACATCCCCTAGCTGAAAGTCTGCTGGTAACATTTTCTTGCAAATATTGACTTAAGGACAAGGTGGAGGGGTGGAGGCATGATGCTTCCTTGCCAGTATTTCACCCTACTCCTTATTTGCAGACCTGTCAGCCACGTCTGGATGCACAGTTTGGGAGCAGCACTGTTAGTGTTGGAAAAATGCGGCTTTTCAGCATTACATATGGAAAGATTGTGAAAAACAATTGCTTTACTCAGCAGCTGTTAAGAGCTAGAAGGGTGATTATGAAAAATGGTGACATCTTAGTCAATGTTTCTGCACCCTGCATATATTCGGAGTCAGAGCCGCTGACTTCAGTGACCAACATCCATTGTGACTGCCTATTATTCCTGTTTGCCCCAGTCAGTGCCAGTGAGAGAGAGTGAGATGGATTGTTTACTGTTAAAGATTCTGCAACTGGAATGTAGTTGTCATTGGTGATGGCATGTGAGCTGGAACAAATCCAGTTTGCCTGTCAGAGCCGAGATTGAGTTTGCAGATCTGGCAGGTGGAGGGGAACAAATTAATTATGGAATCACTGAATGATAACAAACCATTCTTTATTCAGCTTGAGATCAGGGCTCAGATTTGCACCTACCTGGGCAGAGGACCTTTTCTGTTGATATTCCTTCCGCACCCCATTGGATTTGAGAGCTGCATAAAGGAACATACTGTGTTGAACCATTCGGTTTATATGTTGATGGGAAAATATAATTATCTTCTTTCCTTGATACGTGTCTTCTAAATGTCCTTCTGCACCATCCTCTTTGGTATGCCTTCTGCAGCAGAAGAAGCATGAAGGAAGGGCGGTTAGAAAGCTAGTAGTAAAAATCTTGTTCTGGATTCACCCAATTGCTGCATGTACACTTTTAAGTCATGTGCGGTGACTGTGATGTAAACCACCTCTTTCACCACCATAGCAGTCTACAAATAAGGAGGAGTGGTGTGCATCAGGAGAACTCTTCTGGGTGTAGTCAGCCTGAGGAAACCAATCTGTCTATGCTCAAAAACTGAGATGAATGTTGATTGCTTTATAATTTGGTGAACAGGACTGCTAGGGTCTGGTCTTTTGTCCTCATGGTCTATGTTGAGGAGAGAAAAACAAACAGAAGATTTATCTGGCTGAATTTCAGCCATTTTGTGCTTCCTGTGCTTCTGGGAAGCTGTATGCTACCTCAGAGAGTCACAATCCCACCACTCTTTGCCCTTTGTCTCTGGGGAGAAATAACCTACACTGGGGGAATGAATTCAAGACTGCCCACTCCCTACCCCTCTCCTCCAACTCGCCACACATCCACACAGGAGGGGGAAGCAGTGGCCTCATGAAGCCCTGCTTTCCTTGTGTTCCTAGAGCACAGTCCAAAGAGGACTCTCATGGGTGTAGAGACAGGTGTCTAACTGCCTCTTATATCCTTGTACAGTCACACAAGGCCAGGCCACAGTCTGGCCGCAAATTTGTGTATTTGGGGTCATGTGAGTCTGGAACTTGCTTTCCCCAAAGCTCCAAAAGTCTGTTGACCTTCAGAACCTGCTGTAAGGCCTGTCTAGTTATCCAGGCTTTCCCTGATTGGCGAGCCGGGAGATGTTGACTTCTGGACTGGCATGGGGAGTCTTTCAGTGTGACAACGTGTCATTTCAGAATGCAATTATACGTGATTTTCTATTTTGTAGATGTGCTCAGAGGCACTGACGGCACATTGACTATATGGACACTGTGCTGCCTTTTTATAGCACCACTTTTCAGAGTCCAAGATGAATATTATTATAATTACTTGTTGTATCCCAGAAGCCACAACCAAGACCAAGCCCTCAGTGTTTGGTATGCTGTACAGAAGCACACACAGACATTGTCACTGCCCTGAAAATTGTAGATCTAAGGCAATTTTTTTTGGATATCTCATTTTCTATCTAATCAATTTAATCTAAGGTGCTTACCACCTTAGTGGTGTCTTGGTGCTGATATTACTTGTTTTGGTATTTTAATAAGGGCTTTCTACTTCACGGACCATTTTTCCTTTCTCTTTACGCTGCAGTGACTTACGCCGGGTTTATGCCATAGCCGTTATTATACTGTCATAAATATAAATTATGATTTAACTGCAGAATCACATTTTCACACTTCACTGGTTAAATTGTACTTGCATGCATGCAACTGGGTAATATTGCATGTGTACACTTGAGAACCAATCTTGCATTTTTTGCATGATCAGTGACATCCCACTGACCTTGGATATGTGAAGAATGTGGGATCAGGCCCTGAACTGGTTTTTGGGCTCAAGGTAAGTGTTAGTATTAGAAAATGTTCCCTAAATTGCCTAGGCCAATTAGTGAACACAATAAGGGGGAAAAAAACAGAATTGAGTCAATTTGAATATTTTCCCACAATATTAAAATCCATCTTTGTAAGATGCCACAGAGCAGAAAATGAAAAAGAAAGCATTGTTTTAAACATGGATGAAGCAGCTGATAAAAAGGCTAAACCTCTGAAATATAGGGGTATTTAAAATAATAGAAGACAAAAAAGAAGATAGCTTGAGATATTCTCTGTAAATGATCTAAGAGCCAATGGCTTCTTTGCGCCTGAAAAGAGCACGGTTCAGATATTTGTCATGCTTGTTAAATTACTGCGTTGCTCACTGCTGTTTACAAAAACCCTTTGGAAGCTGAAAATGAAATCTGTTTCTTTACCATAATTGTTTTCCCCGAACGCCTGTTCACACTGATCTGTTGCCATCAGATTGCTCATGAAGGCTGCGTTACAAGCAGTGATTCCTTTCTTTAGGAGAGCATTGAAGCTGCTGGCTTTGGGCAGGGAAAGGCACATAAATGGCTTTGCAAGCAGATAGTAGGTCAGGTGTTGGCCTTCCCATGGTTTGAAAGGCATATGGGTTTACATTCCCTGCATAGGCGGCAGTGCAGCATTCCATGAGAGGCAGGTGGTGTGATTTCCATAAACGAGATACAATGTTTCCAAGACCCCAGATTCTTGACTTACGTACAATGTGGTTAGTTTGATGGGAGGTCATCTGTGATAAGCCTGTGGTATGTGTCTTGCTTTGAATAAAGTAATCCCTTTAGCTTTTAATCAATGGGAACCTCAGACACATGAACTGGAAGAACTTTGCATAGTGGTATATAGTATAAGGGTGTTCATGTTTTGCCTAATAAAAGAGAAGTTTCCTCTAGGATTTACGGAGATTTTGTAACATTCTGGGGGGCTGGTTGTTGGTTTTTTTCAGTTTGTTTATGCTCAATTAGTGTGTATGTGTGTGTGTGTACATGTATATGTATCTCTATGTGTGTGTGTGTGTGATGGAACTCCAGCAATTGCCTGAATTTAAATTGGACTTGAGTGTGTGTATTTTGTACAATCCATAATTTGCTGTGCCGAGCAGACCTGCAGAGTTTAACTGAATGCATTTTGTGAATACCTACCATGAAAACATTGAAAGCTTTAAGCTCATTGTACAAAGAAGTTCAAGCAAACTGTGTGCCGTTGTCAATTACACAAGATGCTCTACCAAATTAGATCTTCCTTACAATGAACTGTGAGAATAATTATTAGTTTAGGTCTTTGTACTTTTACAATTTAACTCTACCACATTTTGCATCAGGTACTATAGAAGTAACAGCCTTTTGTCTCATTTGCATTAGTTACTAGGTGAAGAAAGATTTCAAGATATTGAAAAAATTAAAACCATTGGCAGCACATACATGGCTGTATCGGGATTATCACCTGAAAAACAGGTAAGGGACTAATTCAATCTTTTTAAAACAAGCAGAGATGTCAATGTTATGCTCTTCATCTGTTCCTGCAAAGTAAAGGATATTGGTGTCATTTTTAGATGCTCACAGGGTGGTATTTACTAGAAGAAAATAGATATTTGGAACTTCTAGCAAATGAAAATCACAATTGTTCTCAAAGAATTCTCTCTCCCTCTCTTTTCTTCTTTCACTCTCAGTGCTGTTTGTCCCCTTATTCCCCTGCTTCCCATTCTCGTTACTTTTCCTCCTAAGACAAGTTGTGTTTCTCTCTTTCCTCACACCCTCTCAGCTTTAATTTTATCCCCTGAAATCCCACCTCCTGCTTATTCCCATTATTACCCATCAAATTCCTGATCTCAAGCAAAGTATCTACAATATTTCACAGCAAGGCAGCTCTGCACTGAAATGTGTAAGCAGCGCACCATAAATGGAATGTATTACCTCTCCATTAACCGTGAACCACTTCACTGAGATTTAATAGGGTATGATGAGACTGCTCTTGTGAATTATGATTTCACATACTTAGCTCTGGGGAGACCGTTGTTTTATAGCAAATGCAAAACACACATAATGTATTCCATTTTAATTCACTCTTAGCAATGTGAAGACAAATGGGGACATTTGTGCGCTCTGGCTGACTTTTCCATAGCTTTGAATGAAAGTATACAGGAGATCAACAAACATTCGTTCAACAACTTTGAACTCCGCATCGGTAAGTACCGTGCAAGCATTTGAAATAAAATGGCTTATTTTTTGCAAGCACACACCCTTTATATGTAAGAACATAGGAATGGCCACACTGGGTCAGACCAGTGGTCCATCTAGCCCAGTATCCTTTCTTCTGATAGTGGCCAGTGTCTGATGCTTAAGAGGGAATGCACAGAAGAAGGCAATTATTCATTAAGCCCTCTCCTGTCATCCAGTCCCAGCTTCTAGCAGTCAGAGGTTTAGGGACACCCGGAGCATGGGGTTGCATCCAGACCATCTGGGGTAATAGCCATTGACAGGCCTTTCCTTCATGGACTCATCTAATTGTTTTTTGAACCCAGTTATACTTTTGGCAGTAAGTTCCACAGGTTGCTCGTGCACTGGGTGAAGAAGTGCTTCCTTATGTTTGATTTAAACCTGCTGCCTGTTACCTACCTGCTGCCTATTATGACCTGCAAGGACATTGTATACTTATCACGTGGATGTACTGAACTTCAATACCACCAGCTATTTTGTCTTCTGTGATCACATTGACTTCAAAGTCGTGAGCAGGATAGAAATACGATCCTCCGGCTCCCAAAATACAGCCTCCCACTATGTAGCCTAAAAGAGAATCTTCTGGTTCTCTTTTTATAATGCCTATAATCTCTTGGGCAAGCTACGGTACCAATGGATGACAACATCCTGTACACTCTCGCATGAGTCTGACAGAGAGGCATCACTGTGTGATGGTCTGAACACTAGACTGGGAGCCAGGAGCACCCTGGATCTGATATTGACTCACCTTCTCTTTTTTCATTTAATCTTCCTGCATCAACTGCTTCTCCTGTAAAATAGAAATGGGAGCTTATTCTAAGTACAGCAACTTGGTTTTTGGCTTTGCACAAAAATCTAATCCCAGTTCTGCCCAGACCTGTAGGACCACCAGTGGTTTTGAATTGCTGCCATAGGAAACCTGGCATCCTGGATGAAACCATTAGGATGGGACACAAAAGTATCATAGGCTATATGTATTGGATACAGCAGTAATATGCCTGCACCTGACAGTCAGTATAGGAGACTGCATTACTGGACAAGCCCAAAACACATCCAACAGAAATGTGATCCCTTCGAGGTGGTTTTCCACATCAAGGTTGAGCCATACAGATCATGCAATCTGGAGGTTTGCATTGTCATTGTCCCTATATATATGCTGTCCTTGTATACACATATACATCTGAGAGAAAGCAAAGCAATTTCTCTCCAGAGCTGTGTATCTATCACCTTTCACCAGTACTGAATTTACTTTTAAAATAGGCATATAGACCCTTTTAATCTTACAGCATTACCCCTTGTCTTAAATTTATTAGGAGTGCTTGCAGGACAATTTTAGCTTTCCCAAAATAATGCTAAGCTGTTAAGAAACTATGACATTTTTAAGCAATTGCATCATGATCTTGTGATGTCTTTCCATAGGAAGTAACAATATGATGACAATGAGGAGTCCGGTGGCACCTTAAAGACTAACGGATTTATTTGGTCATAAGCTTTCATGGGTAAGAAACCCACTTGCGTCTGAAGAAGTGGGGTTTTTTACACACGAAAGCTTATGCCCAAATAAAACTGTTAGTCTTTAAGGTGCCACCGGACTCCTCATTGTTTTTGTGGATAGATACTAACATGGCTACCCCCTAATACTTAACAATATGATGATGTCACATCTAATACTAACAAGTTTGTCTTTCAGGATAAACTCCCAAAAGATGGCAAACCTACTTGGAACAATGGCTAGTCCTGAGCCCTTGTACAGTACCAAGTTTATTGCTGTCAAGGTGATACATAGTTTACAGATATTCACATCATGTAGTGATAGCTACCATATACAATCAATATCCAGATAGAAGTTCCAATGTTTTATGTCCTTATTTCTCTTTATTTCCACCCTTTTCCTAAAACTCAGAGAAGAATGTGTCTGAAGCAAACTTCTAAAGCATAATTGCAAACTTGGTATTTCAAACATTCTTGCCCGATTGTCTAATTATGTTTCCTCTTGATTTTATTTTGTTTGTAGGTATTAGCCATGGCTCTGTTGTAGCAGGAGTTATCGGTGCTAAGAAGCCCCAATATGATATCTGGGGCAAAACGGTTAACCTAGCTAGTCGAATGGACAGCACGGGTGTAAGTGGCAGAATACAAGTGCCTGAAGAAACGTATCTGATCCTGAAGGACAAGGGATTTGCCTTCGACTATCGAGGAGAGATTTATGTCAAAGGTATCAGCGAACAGGAAGGAAAAATCAAAACGTATTTTCTTCTAGGAAGAGTACAACCAAATCCTTTAATCTTACAACCAAGAAAACTGACTGGACAGTATTCCTTAGCGGCTGTTGTATTAGGACTTGTACAGTCTCTTAACAGGCAAAAACAGAAGCAAATTCTTAATGAGAACAATAACTCCGGCATCATAAAGGGACATTATAACCGGCGGACTTTGCTAACTTCCAGTGGACCAGAGGCAGTGGCCCAAGCAGAGGGCTCTGATAAAACTGAATTGCCATAATAAACATTTTGTTTGTGTTCTTTTTTTTAATTTCTTTTATATATAAAATAAATATACAAATAAAAAGGGTTTAATTTTTTTTAGAAGTATGATTTTTTTTCCTTTTCATACAACGTTCATGCAAAACGTAAGTCACCAGCAGTTTCGGGAATTAGTAATGGACTGAGAGACCTCTAGTCATTACTTAGTCTTAGTTATCCATTGTACTACCATAGTAAGCTAGAAGCCCCATCTAAGATCAGGGTCCCATTGTGCTAGTCATCGCACAAGCCCCTAATAAAAGAGAATCCTGGCCTGGAAGAGTTTAGAATCTAAAGAGGCCTAACAGACCAAATGGGGAGGGAACTGAGGCACAGAGAGGTCATGTGACTTGTCCAAGGTCACACAGGAAACCTGTGGCACAGCCAGGAATTGCACTCAGATCTCCTGATTTCCAGTCCAATGCCTTAACCACAAGGTTGTCCTTCATCTCTGTGAGCATCACTTCAAATTCACACCAGGTCTACATCATTACCATCTGATGGCTCTTTGGCCTGTGTGAAATGAGTGAGTCTCAGTCTAGTCCACATCACAGAACTCACCACTTCAACCGCTGCTCCTTTTAGATTTATAGACTTGAAGATCAGAAGGGACTATGGTGATCATCGAGTCTGAGCTCCTGTAGGTCGCAGGCCTCAGAACTTCACCCACCCATTCACTCCTGTAATAGGCCCATAACCTCTGGCTGGGTTAGTGAAGTCCTCAATCCTTGATTTAAAGACTTCAAGTTCTAGAGAGTCCACCATTTACTCTAGTTCAGACCAGCCCCACGTTGCAGAAGAAGGCAAAATTTAAACCCCAGGGTCTCTGCCAATCTGACCTGGGGAAAAATTCATTCCCAACCCCAAATGTGGTGATCAGTTAGACCCTGAGCATATTGGAAAGACCCACCAACCAAACACCTGGGAAAGAATTCACTGTAGTAATTCAGAGCCCTCCCCATCTAGTGTCCCATCTGTGATCACTGGGGATATTTCCTACTAGCAGTAGCAGATGGGCCATATGCCATTGCAGTCAGTTTCATCATAACATCCTCTCCCTAAGTGTATCAAGCTCAGTCTTGAAACCAGTTAGATTTTTTCCCCTACTGCTGTCCTTGGGAGGTTGTTCCAGAACATAGCTTGTCTGATGGTTAGAAACCTTCATCTAATTTTAAGCCTAAACTTGTTTATGGCCATTGTATAGCTATTTGTTCTTGTGCCAACATTGACATTTAACTTAAATAACTGCTCTCCCTCCCTGATATTTTTCCCTCTGATGTATTTATAGAGAGCCTTTGTTTTGTTAGGCAAAATAAGACACTCTGCCTAAGTTTCCTCTTGTAAGATAGGTTCTCCATTCCTCTAATCATCCTGGTAGTCCATCTTTATACCTGTTCCAGTTAGAATTCATCTTTCTTAGACATGGGAGACCAGAATTGCACACATTAATCCAGATGAGGTCTCACCAGTCCCTTGTATAATGGTAATAACACTCCATTGTTGATTCCAACTGATAAATCCCCATCTTATGGCAAGAATTCTTGTTGTTAGTCCCTAAGTGCATGACCTTGCACTATTAAATTTCATCCCATTCCTATTACTCCAGTTTTCAAGGTCATCCATATCTTCTTGTATGATATTCTGGTCCTCCTCTGTATTGACAATACCTCCCAACTTTGTGTCATCCGCAAATTTTATTAACACACTCCCACTCTTTGTGCCAAGGTCATTAATGAAAATGTTAAATAAAATTGGTTCCAAACCAAAAGACCAAGACCAAACCAGCAAACAAACACTCTCAAGAACTCATACTGCCCCTATGGAACCAGGGCTTATCTCCCTTCCCCTCCAGCAGATCTCCACTCAAATTCCCGTTTTCAGCTCTCTTTGCTGGCTCCTGTGCCCTTTTGACATCTGTAAAGAGGCCAAGTACTTATTCTTAGCGTATGCACAATGTGCCTCAGGTGGTACATGCCCAGGAGTCATCATTGAATTTGGTCCACTAGTTGGATCATTAGCTTCACCAGGGCTGGGTACTGACAGGGAGCACAACATGAATGCTGATCTGGGCCCCGCAGATGGAGAATTAAGACTGAAATACCCTTCTTACCTCTGGATGTAAATCTCTGTGCCAGGATTGAGACATCTTAGCGGGGAGGGGGGAAGCTTGCCCTGCTGCTATGCATATTTGCCACAAGATAAACGAAGGACTCTTTTCTCCAGAGCTGCCAATCTGGAAACTCTTTCTGGAAACTCCAGAATGCAGTTCCCGTGTATACAGCAGTAGAATTCGTAAATACAGTAGTTTGAAATATAGAGTTGTCAAGGTTCCTTCCCCACTCTGAACTCTAGGCTACAGATGTGGGGACCTGCATGAAAAAACCCCTAAACTTATTTTTACCAGCTTATGTTAAAACTTCCCCAAGGTACAAACTATTTTACCTTTTGCCCCTGGACTTTATTGCTGCCAGCACCAAGCGTCTAACTAATATATAACAGGGAAAGAGCCCACTTGGAAACGTCTTTCCCCCAAAAATCCTCCCAAACCCTATACCCCCTTTCCTGGGGAAGGCTTGATAAAAATCCTCACCAATTTGCATAGGTGAACACAGACCCAAACCCTTGGATCTTAAGAACAATGAAAAAGCAACCAGGTTCTTAAAAGAAGAATTTTAATTGAAGAAAAAGTGAAAGAATCACCTCTGTAAAATCAGGATGGTAAATACCTTACAGGGTAATCAGATTCAAAACATAGAGAATCCCTCTAGGCAAAACCTTAAGTTACAAAAAGACATAAAAACAGGAATATACATTCCATTCAGCACAACTTATTTTCTCAGCCATTTAAACAAAACAGAATCTAACGCATATCTAACTAGATTGCTTATTAAACCTTTACAGGAGTTCTGACCTGCATTCCTGCTCTGGTCCTGGCAAAAGCAACACAGACAGAGAGAACCTTTGTTTCTCCCCGCCTCCAGCTTTGGAAGTATCTTGTCTCCATTTTGGTCAGGTACCAGCAAGGTTATCCTAGCGTCTTAACCCTTTACAGATGAAAGCGTTTTTCCTCGGGCCAGGAGGGATTTAAAGGTGTTTACCCTTCCCTTTATATTTATGACAAGAGTAATGTCCAGGTGAGTGGAATAGAATTACTGTGCCAACAGAAAATACACTAAACTCTTACCTCTTTTACCATAGCTTAAATTCCTCACCCTCATAATGTTGGGCTGTCCTTATCCCATGGGTTAGTATAGTAGTTAAGTTAAACTCATTAATATATATGTCAGTTAGGTTACTATGCTTACCTGTAGTTAGGCTGTTTGGGGGCTTTCCCTTCACCCTCCCACTTCCCTGGTTCTTGTCACACACACAGCAAGCAGCAAAAGACCAGAAGTCCAAAGTACAAAACAATTTAATATTTAATGGGGTTAGTTTCCAAGCAAGCATATTCCAAAGCCCTTCGCACCAATCAGGCTTATCTCTATACGCCAACAGAGTCTGTTCCCAGCGTCCACCTTCCCAGCTCCGACGCCGCAGAGTGTTTACCCCGCGTCCCCCTTCCCAGCTCCAACGCCGCAGAGCGTTTACCCCGCGTCCCCCTTCCCAGCTCCAATGCCGCAGAGCGTTTACCCCGCGTCCCCCTGCCCAGCTCCGACGCCGCAGAGCATTTACCCAATGTCCCACTCCCAGCTCCGACGCCGCAGAGCATTTACCCAATGTCCCACTCCCAGCTCCGATGCCGCAGAGTGTTTACCCCGCGTCCCCCTTCCTAGCTCCGACACCGCAGAGCATTTACCCCGCATCCCCCTGCCCAGCTCCAACGCCGCAGAGCGTTTAGTTACCATTCCCAGCTCTGACACTGCAGAGCGTTTACCCTGCGTCCCCCTTCCCGGCTCTAATGC
Organism: Lepidochelys olivacea; assembly: GCF_965140295.1. NCBI lineage: Eukaryota > Metazoa > Chordata > Testudines > Cheloniidae > Lepidochelys > Lepidochelys olivacea. The sequence goes on from NC_140412.1 coordinate 17,965,234, forward strand.
CGCAGAGCATTTACCCCGCATCCCCCTTCCCAGCTCCGATGCTGCAGAGCATTTACCCTGCGTCCCCCTTCCTGGCTCTGACACCGCAGAGCGTTTACCCCATGTCCCCGTTCCCAACTCTGACGCCGCAGAGCCTTGCCTGTGATCCTGTTCTCCATTCCCTATTCCTTATTCCCGTTCTCCCCCCACTTAGCAAGCATAATTCCAATTTCCCTTCCCCCCCCACTTCCTTTTTGACCCCAGTTTATATAGTAATATTCTCAGCTATACCTTAACCAATTATTTTACTGAAATTTAACAAACCAATCCTAACATATTGTAACAAAATTCTCTAACCAATTATATCCCACTACCCTAATTAACTTACACCTAGCAAAATTAATTATACAGCAGACAGAGACAATTAGAGAACCAGACAGATTAACAATAGAAAAGTGGGGGCCATAAAGATAAAACAATACAGAAATGAGGGTTTCACAATCACAACCATTGATAAGTGATTTTTTGCCAGACAGGGTGCTATCAAAGTAAGTTTTCTTTAACCATCTTAAAAATCTGTTTCTTCATCTGGTGGTGATGGGCACTATCAGGACAGGATCATCTTCCTAACAGCCCAATACCACCTTATTTCAGTGCAACTGGTTTGGGATGTGAGGAGGTGAACGGTGGCTTCCCAGCTTATGGCTGCCTCTGCTGTTTAGCTAAAGGCCTTAGCCTAAGCACAGAGCCTCAGACTATCCTAGTGAGAGAAGACCCATACACAGGCGGACTGTGATTTTGCTCCTTTGTTTTAAATACCCCTGTAACTAGCTAAGTGTTAAAAATACACCTACATTCTTAAAGTTAGCGTATGCTAAAGTATCGGCTTTACAGGCAAGCCTGCTTATCTATGTTCTAACACTGGCATCTGCTGTTGTGTCCCTCCAAAATATTCTACGTTGGTATGAACTCCCTTCTTGCAGTTACCTGCCATCAGTTTGCAACACTGGTGTTTATTGCAAAACAATAAACAAAGTCTTATGCATCTTGTGACTTAAGGTCACGGTTCGGTTATTTACTTATACTAATTTATTGAGCAGCTACTCCTACTCACGCTATAAGGCCTTATGCTAACTGCATAAGCTATTCTGATAAGTCTAGGCCTATAGGTCTCGCATTTCTGCTACTAATTCCTTACCCCTTTCTCTGATGATTACTGCTATAATTACTGTATGGGCTACACTATGTTAATGTGAACTAGGTACCTTTTAGTTCATGCTAGCAGGGTCTACATGGGGCAGTTAGAGTACGTCTACACTGCAATTAGATATCCGCAACTGGACCATGCCAGCTGGCATGGGTTCATGTGGCTTGGGCGAAGTGGCCGTTTAATTGCAGTGTAGACATCTGGCCTTGGGCGGGAGCCCAGATTCCAGGACCCTGCAAGGTGGGAGGATCCCAAAGTTCAGGCTGCAGCCCAAGCCTGAACATCTACACCCCCATTAAACAGCCCCTTCGCTCAAGCCCAGCGAGTCTGAGTCAGATGGCACGGGCCAGTCGTGGATTTTTAATCGCAGCGTAAACTTACCCTTGGCGTGCAACATTTTAATGTGCATTGCTAGTCATAGCCCCATAATCTGCACTGCACAGACAAGCCCTGAGATAGTTAAACTAATTTCACATTCAATGCAGCATTTGGGGCACTAGGAAACCAAGTCTTGGCATGTTTAAACAGCGCTTTAAAAAACAGCTGTCTTTTCCCTTAGGCGCTAGTTTTCCTACCAACAGGGATAGATGAGTGTTTCCTGTGGTTCACTTGGCATTTCATCCTTGCTAAACACACATGTCCCTGATGACCAGTTTTCTCCTTCTCATTGTCAATGCTGCCAACCCTTGTAGTGACAATTTCCAGCATGAGGAAGGTGTTAACTAGACAACAGGAATCCATGCTGAAGATGTGAGGATAATAGGATTTTTAATCTTGTGCTTCTCGGCATAGGCATGGGTGGCTTTTTTTTTTTGTTAGTCCTTCCAAAATCCCCCTTAGTGTAGCTATATTCCCGAGCAGAATTCTTTGCTAATGAAGTCTGAGCTTTGTGTCACACAGATAAAGCGCTGGCTAAATTTGTTCAGTTCCATGGAATAATATGCTAGTGAGGACATTTCATCTGTGACTATCACAGGTAAAAAATCCCAGCCTGGGGTTACTTGTCTATGTTAGATGGAGCCTACTTATTCCACTGCTTGTGACTTATGCAAATGTGATAGCCAAAAGCAGTGGTCTCCAACCTTTTTAAGCCCAAGATCACGTTTTGAATTTAAGGACAACCCAGGATCTACCCTGTCCCTTCCCCAAGGCCCCACCCCTTCCCCAAAGCCCTGCCCCACTCACTCCACTCTCCCTCCCCCATCACTCGCTCTCCCCCAACCTCATTCACTTTCACGGGGCTGGGGTAGAGGGTTGGGGTTCGGCAGGGGGTGCGGGTTCTTGGCTGGGACCGAGGGATTTGCAGTGTGGGAGGGGGCTCTGGGCTGAGCCTGGGGCAGGGGGTTGGGGTGCAGGAGGGGGGTCAGGGCTGGGGCTTGGGGTACAGGAGGGGGTTCAGGATGCAGGAGGGGGTATGGGGTGTTGGTTCCGGGAGGGGGCTCAGGGCTGGAGGTTGGGGTGTGGCCCCCCGCCCGGCAGCACTTACCTCCAGCGGCTCCCGGTCGGCAGTGCAGCATGGGCCCCATGCCACTCCCAGAAGGGGCCAACGCACCCCTGTGGCCCCTGGGGAAGGGAGCGGGCAGGACATGGCTCTGCACGCTGCCCCTCTCTGCAAGCACCACCCCACAGCTCCCATTGGCCATAGCTCCCTGTTCCTGGCCAATTGGAGCTGCAGGGGGCGGTGCTTGCAGGCAGAAGCAGCACGCAGAGGGAGACCCCTACCTTCCCGAGGCCACGGGCCACGCTGGCCACTTCCAGGAGCAGCGTGGGGCCGGGGCAGGCGGGAAGCCTGTCTTAGCAGCAGCCCCGCTGGAGATTGCGATCGACTGGGAGATCCCCTAGGATCAACCAGTCAATCAGATCGACTGGTTGGTGACCACTGGCCTAAAGGCTACAAGGGAAACACTAGCTATTACCTATGCTCTGTTTTATAGATATACTCCATGACTTGTCAATAGCATTGTAGTTTTTGATCTTACACCCAACCCATATCAATATTTATATCTAGCGTCAGTGGTTCTTGTCTGCTGGTGCAGGTACCGCTATTCAGGCTAAAGAAGGAGGGATCCATCCGGACCACATACTTGATTTCTACATTCCAGTACAAAACTTAAGTCTTTCTCTGTGTAAGCATAGGCTTAGTAGTACAGGATGTTGCTATGCAGGCAACTTGTCATGATATCTTTGGCCCAAGAGGTTAGCCAATATTGGGGGCTTTATAGGGTTGTTTCTAGTAGAATGAGAAATAGATGATATGAGTCAGGTTTTTCTTTGGTAAAATCTTTGTTTCTATTGTGTTCATAGACACAGAACTTTTTGGACATTTTTTGTACACAAACAGCAGCAGGCAGTTTCCTTGCGCAGAAACTCCCCAGTCTACCATTCCATGACCCCAAGCTCTGCTGGCTTCTACCACAAACAGGCTGCAAAACCAATAGCCTCGGCCCTGTATCTGCAACCAGGGAAATCCCTCAGACCACTTGGTTTTGCTTCGACTTGCCGTGTGCCCAGGCCAGCGCTTCCATTGTCTGTAGCTGTCTCTTCTACACGGAGGGGCTTGACTGGTTCTTCCACTGAGACTGAAGGAGTATTAGCCACACCCATTGGCTTTAAATTAGGTCTGTGATGGTCTTCGGAACAAAGACTTACCCAGTGGCAGCCTACAAGAAGTCCAATATGCAAGCAGTGTAGGCAGTGACTAGTCATATGCCCCCTCGTAAATACCAGCGGTGAGCTCAAGCCCCAGTATAGAGCTGGAGTTGAATTTACCCAAAGTTTAGGCATGTTTGAATCCACAGTTTGGTTTGGATGCATCTCCCATAACAATACACTGTTTCATATAGCTTCAGAAATTGTCTTTTTAAAAAGATTAGCTATTTGTAGGAAGAAGAATAGCATCTGCTGAACCAACACATCAATTGCGGTATGGTCAGTTATTCCCAGTCTCTGAAGAACCCAATTTTGATCACTGACTCAGATAGTATATTGAACTAGCTGGATCACTGATCTTACACTCCTCCATGTGTATATATTTACAATGTAAGGTCATTCACCCACTTTAATAAAGAGCAAATTTGGGGCTAAAATTGTAGTGTTTGGCATATTAAAAAAATATTTCAGGTCCCTTCTGGTTGATTGACAATACCATATCTAATGTTCAAAGTTCAAGAAGAAGAGGTGAAAATGCTATATGACTCACCACTACAGAGACAACATTTATCACACAGTGAGATTTGAGAGTATTGGGGCTTGTCTACACAGGGACACTCAGGAAAATTAATCCAAATTAATTTTTGAAGTAGATTAGTGAGACCACATTTTATCCCTATGTGCACCCTATAATTCACTTTGGAAGTTAATTAAATTAAAACAAATTAAGACCATCTGAATTCTGAATGAGAGCATCCACACAAGCATTTAATGTGGTTTAACAAATCCACTTTAAATTCACACATTTAGTTCATTTGGATTAATTTTCCCTGAGTGTCCCCATGTAGACAATCCTTCATTTCCCTGTACTTAGCATAGAGCTGAACTGTGGTATCGCAGGGCTTTTCTATACAGCGCATTAGTACATGCTAGAGGGATGTAAATTCCAGTGTTGCACTAGTGTGTTGCACACTAAGTGGCCTGTGTGGACCCTGCTGACACACACTAAAAGGTCGCCAGTGTGTGTTAATGTACTACTCTTTGAAACAGGACTACATTAATGCACAGTAGGGAACTTTTAGTGTGCATTGGCAGGGTCTAGCATGGGCCCTTAGCGCCACATGCTAGTGCATGCAGGAATTTACACGGTTTAGATAAGCTGTCAGATACCACAGTGTGGACTTGGCTAAATGCTGACCTGATAACGGTGGCTGTTGTGTATGTAACAACTGAAAAAAAAACACAGCTTCTCACTCATTCCTGATAATCTCACTGTTGCTTGCTGAAAACATCTGAAAACAGCCAGCAAAGATTTCTCTAAGTGACAGTCTCATTTAATCCTTCTCTTCGGTATCCATAAGCATTTACCTCCTTTTTCTATGCAGCATGGAACATCAAGGAGTTTCCATGTCAAAAATACTCAGTATCTCCCTGTTTTCAATAATGACAGGTTTCAGAGTAACAGCCGTGTTAGTCTGTATTTGTAAAAAGAAAAGGAGTACTTGTGGCACCTTAGAGACTAACAAATTAGTCTGTAAGGTGCCACAAGTACTCCTTTTCTGTTTTCAGTGGACAGTTAATAATGGCCAAATAACCTTTCATTGGACACTATCAAGCTGACACCTTAGAAGCAGAGAGTCCTACCCAAGACTTGATTTTGGCAGAGGTGCAATGAAATGATTAGAGCAGAAAAGCGCCAAATTAAGCTTCTCCATTGGTACATGAAGAGCTTTGTAATTGCACAGTCAAATTCTTAACCTGGCTGGGAATTCCTGTCAGTTGTCATCCAACAGCAGAGTGACATGGATGGGCATTTGCAGTCTTTCAAGCTCCGCTCTTCACTACAGTGAGGGGGAAAGATTACAATGCAATAGACGGGACACACGGAGAATGCTTAAAAACTCCATGTCAGTGTCTCCTTGTCATTGAAGCCTATTGTCCTTGGGTTCGAATTTAAGGCACTTTGTGTTAATTAGCCTTGCTGGTAGTAATGTTTACTTGGGGTATGTCACATTAATGGGTGAAGTCCGTTTCTTTATATAGTCATTTTCCTTAATCAATTTTTTTTTCCATTTTCCCCTTTTACCACCTAATAAACACACTGAAATTGATGCGCCGAAGGCCTTGCTACTTCACAATTAATGTACCTCTGAAGCTCTTTTCAGCAGCGCTCCCTTCGGATGTGGGGGAGGAACACAATTCAGTACAGCTTTGCCTTGAGACAGTGGGATATAGGTAAAATAAAATATGTGAAGACTCTTACCAGGATAGTGTGAAACTGGAGGATTTTTGACCATTAATCCAAACAAGTAAAGGGATTTGGGCAACAAAGCTCTCATCTTTATACCTGCTCGCACACAGCAGCAATGATACTGAGATTTTTATGGCAGTGAGTTAAGGATCAGTTTCATTAGGTATCTATTTCTTTTTTTAAAAAAAACTATTTTCTATACTTTGACACTCATCCTCACCCATGTTGAGTAGAAATACTAGCTTCCCAAAGTGCCAGCCATAGGCGATTGAGGCTAATGCAGGTTTAGGAGAGAGAATACCTCCCCTGAATGGTTCACAGGGAGATGGGCTCAGATAGCATTTCTAGGTGGCTGATTCTAGTCTAGCCCATTGACTGCAAGTTGTTACGGGATGACGGCTGGTCAGTGGCCTGAGTAAAATGACTTGGTTATATCAGGCTTGGTCACCATGTGAAAAGGCGGTAGGAAAGCCACCATCACCAACACAACTGGTCCGTTTGTTGGCAATCATTGTCCATGAGGGTGGAGGGTCACTGGGGAGATGATGTGGGTTCTGTTTTCCCATGCTGTTCAGCACCTGCTGTGTGAATAACAGGAGGAGTTCAGTTTCCATGCAAACCAATCCATCACCCTATTTAAAAAAAAAAAAGGGCTCCTGTGTCCTGGCTGCAAAATGCCATTTCATGGCTTTCTTTTTATTTATTCATTCAGATTTCAGTCTGAATTCAAAGAGACAAGAACACTGGAAATGCCAAATAAAACCCAACCAGAGCAAGAGCACTGCTTCCTCCCACCCTGCCACACACCAGCTGATCACCAGGCACGTGACCAATACAAGTTACAACCCCAATTGCACTTCCCCACCAGACACACCCACCCTCAACTGCCTTAACCCTCAGCCATCCCTGCCCAAAGAGACAGGCCTAGCAGTGTGCCTGGAAGGTCAGCAAATTTGGGTTTCTTTGGATCTTGAGGTGCGACATGGGGCAACCGTTCTGCCTCGGTAAGGCTGGAGCCTGGCAGCAAGGTCCACATCTGGAAGAATGCAATCTCCCGGACAGGCAGAAGCTGGTAAAAAGCAATCATGACACTTGCTGAAGTGTGCACATCCAACAGCAGATGGCGATCCAGCACTACCCCCAGATTGCAAATGCTCACAAGAAGTGAGTGGCAGGCAAGTACCTGAGGTATCAGCCTCCCGGTCCCCAACCTACTGGCATAACCTTAGTCTGATCTGAATTAAGCTTCAGACAGCTAGTTCTTATCCATACCCCAACTTTCCTCAGACACTTGGCTAAGAGTTCAACCAGACTGTCTGGACTTTACCCCTATAAACATTTTCACTGATCCTGCCTCCCCCTCCTTTCTGTGTATTCAAGTTTGAAAATGCCAGGTGGGTTTTGCTAAGCATTACTGGCTAGTCTGCACACTGCCACCCTACAGCTGAGTGCTTCTCTCATCTGGCTGTCAGCTACTCTGACAAGGAAAGGGCATAGTCTAAGACTGTCACATATAATTCCTTACTAGCTCTAATTTCTGTGCTCCACCAGCCTGACAGCTCAGTTTCTGTGTGGTCGTCAAACAGGTTCTGCCAGTGCATAGTGCCAATGTCAAGCCTGACTGACTCAGAAGGAATATTTATGGAAAAGGAAGGGATTCACTGGATTTCATTTAATTCATTACAGAGTATAAATACATAAAAACAGCCACACGGGGTCAAGCCAAAGGTCCATCTAGCCCAGCATCCTGTCTTCCGACAATGGCCAATGCCAGGTGCCCGAGAGGGACTGAACAGAACAGGCAGTCATCAGGTGATTCATCCCCTGTCACCTATTCCCAGCTTCTGGCAAACAGAGGCTGGGGACACCATCCCTGCCCATCCTGGCTATAAGTCATTGATGGACTTGTCCTCCATGAACTTATCAAGTTCTTTTTTGAACCCTCTTATAGTCTTGGCTTTCACAACATCCTCTCGCAAGGAGCTCCACAGGTTGACTGTGTGTTGTGTGAAAAAATACTTTGTTTTGTTTGTTTTAAACCTGCTGCCTATTAATTTCATTTGGTGGCCCCTAGTTCTTGTGTTATGAGGAGTAAATAATACTTCCTTATTTACTTTCTCCACACCAGTCATGATTTTATAGACCTCAATCATATCCCCCCTTAGTCGTCGCTTTTCCAAGGTGAAAAGTCCCAGTCTTATTAATCTCTCCTCATATGGCAGCCATTCCATACCCCTAATCATTGTTGTTGCCCTTTTCTGAACCTTTTCCAATTCTAATATACCTTTTTTGAGATGGGGCAACCACATCTGCACACAGTATTCAAGATGTGGTGTACCATAGATTTATATAGAGGCAATATGATATTTTCTATCTTATTATCTACCTTCCCAGGAAGAAAATATCATATACAAAAGAGCTCTTTAATTTACCAGAGAAAGGCATAACAAGAAGCAATGGCTGGAAGCTAAAGCCAGAAAAATTCAAATTAGAAATAAGATACAAATGTTTCATAGTGAGGATGATTCACCATTGAAACAAATTGCCAAGGGAAGTGATGGATTCGCCATCTTCTGAAGTCTTCAAATCAAGACTGAGGATGCCTCTCTGGAAGAGATGCTCCAATCAAAGACAAGTTATTGGGTTCAATGCAGGGATAACTGAGGGAAATTCTGTGCCTGTGCTGTACAGGAGGTCAGACTAAATGAACTAATGGTCCTTTCTGGCCTTAAACTCCAAGAATCTAGCATGATCTCTTCACTCTCGTCCAAAGCTGGCTCCTGGGGGCTGACCAACCATTGCCTACAGAAGCAAAATATTCAGCCTATGGAATGGTCAGTGTCACTGACTGAGTGTTAAAAAGGCTGACATTTTCCATGTTACTAATGTGTGCAAAACCCCTAGCAAACAACGCTCACTCTGTGCATCTTGCTAGGGAAAGCACCCATGGAACTCTCCATCCCTGTGTCTGGCTGATTGATTTTAAAAACGCATCCAGATCTTAACAACTATATATCAGAAGAGAAGTTAAAATTGTTTCTTCCAATTGCATTTCCTCCAGCACCACCCAGCTTCTCACTCCCTTCATCGTGCATTGTGAAAATATCATGTAATCTGTTTTAATCCTAGGGGCAGGGTCCATCTTTTCTTGACATGAGACCAGGAGAACTGAGGTCTACTCCCAGCTCTCTCACAGTGACCCAAGATGTGACCTTGGCCAAACAGGGGTATTAATATATTCCCATACGATTAAAGTGCTTTGAGTTCAGTGGATGAATAGTGCTAGGTAAGTGCCATATCTCATTACTATTAAATGTCTCAATCATTTGCAAATAAGCATGTGTGCATCTGGTGCAGTATAAATAACTATGCAGTCTTCCATGGCTTATGCAATCTTCTGTGTCACAAAGGCCACAAATGGCTGCTGCAGAATAGATCATACAGAAAGTAGTAAAAGAAGAGTGGAGAGAAAATCTTCTCCTGGAGATGGGGGAAGGGGAGGAGTTATTTTTAGATGCTCAAAAGGATCTTTCCGAAAGAAAAACATTACATAACTGCAATCCATAATTAAAAATGTGTTTCCTGTACTTGTCACAGAGGCTAATTAGGGGAATTAGAGAATTATTTGTTTTATTGTCTCTCTCCCGGCAAAGTCTGAACTGCACTGTTAGCTGAATCTGTCCCAAGACAAAAATAATATTTATAAAGCATAGTATTTCACTTGGATTAGCCATTCCTGCCGAAAAACAGAGGCTAGAGTTTTTATTGATGAAAGTGACAGTGCAAAGCATCAAGGCAGAATAAAAGCTTCTGCTGCTTTGAATTATTAATTCTGTATCAGCTCAGCGCACACCCAAATCACACGGCTCTTCCTTCTCTTGCCTCGGGAAAAAAGTGACATACTTGTAGAGAACTTTAAGTCTATTAAAAGTATTCTGAGTTCACCAGGCTATTCCATAATGGGCCTTGTCCCACTCCAGTCCTCTTACACATATCCCAAGCTCCTTTGGCACCTGAAATCAGACTCTTGCACTAAGCTTTTAGGGGGGAAATTTTTAAAAGTGGAAGGGAGCGGATCAGTGTGGAAAATCTCCCCTTTGAAACTAATTATTTTGTATCATTCTCTTATGTCACCAAGCTCCATGAAGTGCGAGGAGAGGATGTAAGCTAGGAATTGTCATCTACCATGATCTTCCTCTGCTAACTTATCTCTTGCAGGGCCCATTGTTTGATCCTTCAGGTTAAGACATTAAAGCCTTTATAATGTATCTAATGAGGCCTCCTTCAGTTTCCCTCCAAGCTAACCAAAAGGCTGCCGTGGATAGCTCTTTGCCAGACCCTTAGTATGGTTGCCTGGGTGTCAGTGTCACCCTGCTCTTGGCCAACTGAATTGGCTAAATAGGAAGCCAACAGGTACACAACAGGGTATTATTACCGATAAAAAAGCTCTTCATGAACTAGGAATGAGGAACTTCCTGGGCTAGCTTCAGCTCTGTGATCTACCCAAGCAACTGATCTCAGCCGAGGTGACTTTTCCCATCAGCCAGCTAAAGATTCAGGCTGGATCAGGCCAAAGCTAAGGCTCCCCTCCCTTAGTATCAGGCTCCTTCTGGGGCTGTTCTTAGAACTCATGATAAGTCCTTCTTGTCTATGCATTTTTATTTATGATTTGCCCTGCTTCCATCTTGCTTCTTTGCAGAAGAGGAGGAAGGATTTGGGGTGAGGTGGGACTAGCGGGATTCTAAGTCTGACTGACTGGGTTATTTTATCTACAAAACCCAGGTCCAGATTCTGATAGCAGTTCTGAAGAACACATTCAAAATGTGAAACAAGTGCTATAGCAATGACTGCCAGAGTCTGCAGGCAGCCTGAAACAATAGCTCGGGGAGATGAGAATTGCTCCATTCATCTTATTGGGTTAGTAACCCTGAACCACATTACCCTGTGCCACCCACCAGGGGTCTATATGAGGTGATAAAGGAGGGGGTTCCCTGTCACTGGCCAATCTCAGTTGTGATGTGATGGCGTCAGAAGGGACCCACACACACATGAGGGATGGAGGCATCTGAATCTTCTCACCTATAGACACACCCCAAGCTACCAGTAGACAAGGAACCCTGCTCAAAGTGGGCACTCCAGCACAATACTCTTGTGTAAGTGGCCTCTGGCATTGCCACCCCAACAAGGTGTAGGGACCCAGTACATGGGGGTGTGGCTATAGTGTGGGGGTGTGACCAAGGGCAGTCCGCATATACAGTGTGTTTAGGGCCCCAGATTGCCTTAAGCTTGTCCTGGCAACACTGAGTCCCATTGCTGAATAGTAGAAATAAATAATCATTCAATACTGTATCATGAAACCATATTCATTCCTGGCCCCAGCTACTTTTCAATCTACAACCTGAAACAGGAGGGAATAACAGCTCTTGAAACTTCTATCCCGGTTACTGGAATAGCAGATACTATTTTTAATCACACCAGTGTCTAATGCTGTTAGCATCCCACTTCTCACTGTCATTCATGGAAAGGTTAGCCTCATTGTCACTGAGGACTGCAATCCCTCTCCATTCGGCCTTGTGCTCAGACTGACTTGTTTCAGTTGTCTGAATATAAAAGCTGACCCAGGTCAGACTTCTACTGCCTGTCTCCATCAATTCAAGTGAGGCTCTTTCTCCCATTCCTCCCACTTCAAGCTTCCAACATGGCTGCTTACATTTCCATGAACGCAGTAACTCTTGCTCACCGTGCAACCTTTGCAATAAGCGTTCCTTCACACCCCTAATTCTTTCTGACTTTAAAAATGCCACTAACGAGACTATATTTGGCCACCTTTACGCTGGGCCCTGATTGCCAGCTAAATCCAAGCACCCTGGAATGTGAAAATTGAATTATAGAATGGCCATAACCCATCACGGAGGTTGTTAAAGCTGCTGGTCTCCACAAACTGCCACAGGATCATCAAAACGACCTTTCATGGGCTTTTCTATTGCACCCATCTACATAGTATCTGAGTGCCTTTGGTACAACTAACACTTTAACACAGAGGAGCCAGAGTTGAATGAAATGGATTTAGCCTGTGGCATCTCTATCATAGCTGCACAAATGTGTTAAAATCGAGTACCTGTGTATACAAATGTGAGTGCACAAAGGGCATAATCAACAGCCACTGAATCTAATGGATCAGACCGCAAAAGTGCTCGAGACTATGGTGAGAGGCTCTGTAGAAAAAACATAGGTAGAATATATGTTTGCTCATACATCAAGCTTGTGCTTACACAAATGGAGGCCTAGATCTGAACAACTGATGCAGAGAGTTCCTCCTATTAGAGATGAATTCAAACACATGTAGATCTCGGCTGTGCTTCAAGAAATATAAATGTGAGAAAAGATTTAGCATGCTTGGAGAAGGAAAAATTAGGGTAATTAATTGCATATTAATTAGGGTTGTTGATTAATTGCAGTTAACTCACATGATTAACTCAAACAAATTGTGATTAAAAAAATTAATCGCGCTTAATTGCAGTTTTAATCATACTGTTAAACAATAGAATACCAATTGAAATTTATTAAATATTTTTGGATGTTTTTCTACATTTTCAGATATATTGATTGCAATTACAACACAGAATACAAAGTGCACAGTGCTCACTTTATATTAATATTTTTGAATACAAATATTTGCACTGTAAAGATAATGAACAAAAGAAATAGTATTTTTCAATTCACCTCACACAAGAACCATAGTACAATCTCTTTATCATGAAAGTACAACTTTCAAATGTAGATTTTTTTTTGTTACATCACTGCACTCAAAAACAAAACAATGTAAAACTTTAGAGCCTAAAAGTCAACTCAGTCTCGTTCAGCTAATTGCTAAGAGAAACAAGTTTGTTTACATTTACGGGAGATAATGCTGCCTGCTTCTTATTGACAATGTCGCCTGAAAGTCAGAACAGGTGGGTCACATGCCATTTATGTAGCCAGCATTGCAAGGTATTTACATGCCAGATATGCCCCTTTATGCTTTGGCCACCATTCCAAAGAACATGCTTCCATGCTGATGACGCTCATTAAAAAAATAATGCATTGATTAAATTTGTGACTGAACTCCTTGGGGGAGAATTGTATGTTTCCGACTCTATTTTCCCTGCATTCTACCATATATTTCATGTTATAACAGTCTCAGATGACGACCCAGCAGATGTTGTTCTATTTAAGAACATTTTCACTGCAGATTTGACAAAACACAAAAAAAGTACCAACATGAGATTTCTAGCTACGGCACTGGACCCAAGGTTTAAGAATCTGAAGTACCTTCCAAAATCTGAAAGGGATGAGGTGTGGAGCATGCTTTCAGAAGTCTTAAAAGAGTAACACTCTGATGCAGAAACTAGGGAACCCGACCCACCAAAAAAGAAAATCAACCTTCTGCTGGGGGCATCTGACTCAGATGATGAAAATGAACAGGTGTCGGTCCGCTTTGCTTTAGATCGTTATTGAGCAGAACCCTTCATCAGCATGGACATGTCCTCTGGAGTGGTGGATGAAGCATGAAGGGACATATAAATCTTTAGCACATTTGGCACGTAAATATCTTGCAACGCTGACTAAACAGTGCCATGCAAGCGCCTGTTCTCACTTTCAGGTGATGTAACCAGGAAGACGGCAGCATTATCTCCTGCAAATATAAACAAACTTGTTTGTCTGAGCGATTGACTGAACAAGAAGTTGGACTGGCACCAAAGTTTTACATAATTTTATTTTTGAATGCAGTTATTTTTCTACATAATTCTACATTTGTAAGTTCAACTTTCATGATAAAGAGATTGCACTACAGTACTTGTATTAGGTGAATTGAAAAATACTATTTCTTTTGTTTTTTACAGTGCAAATATTTGTAATAAAAAATAAAGTGAGAACTGTACACTTTGTATGTGTTGAAATTGAAATCCATATATTTGAAAATGTAGAAAACATCCAAAAATATTTAAATAAATGGTATTCTAGTATTGTTTAACTGCATGATTAATCGTGATATTTTTTATAATCACTTGACAGCCCTAATAATATATGTGTGACGGGTTGGGTCACAGAAACTCCCTCAAGACTGTCACTAGATGTGCTGGGATACCACTGAGAACAAACCCCCGTTCCACTCCCGTCTTGCTGAGCTAGACACACCAGTTGGCTCCAGCACAGACCAAGAGGTTGGGCTATGCCCCCCTGCAGTTACAGAATCTAAGATCCACTTAGCCGAGGGGCTTCTCAGTTAACAGGGACTTTCCTAGCACCCAGTATTCAGTTCTTCTAGGAGCTTAAACCCCAAATAAAACCATTTTGCTCTGTATAAAGCTTATGCAGGGTAAACTTATACATTTTCAGCCCTCTACAACACTGATAGAGAGATATGCACAGCTGTTTGCTCTCCTGGTTATTAATCACATACTCTGGGTTCAATAACAAACAAAAGTGATTTTATTAAGTACAAAAAGTAGTATTCAAGTGGTTCCAAGTAATAACAGATAGAACAAAGTAAGTTACTAAGTAAAATAAAACAAAACAAGCAAGTCTAAGCCTAATACATTAAAAAACTGAGTACAGGTAAATCTCCTTAGAGATGTTCCAATAAGCTTCTTTCACAGACTAGATTCCTTCCTAGTCTGGGCCCAATCTTTTTTCGTGGTACAGTCCTTGTTAATTCCAGCAGGCATCTTAAGTGAAAAGCAGGGGATTCCACATGACTGGCCACCCATTTGTTCTGTTTCACCCCCTTATATACCTTTTGCACAAGGTGGGAATCCTTTGTCTCTCTCTGGGTTCCCACCCTACCTTCTTAATGGAAAAGCATCAGATTAAGGATGGATTCCAGTTCAGGTGACATGATCACATGTCACAGTAATACTTCATTATTCATTTGTTGGCACACACATATACAGTGGAAGCTTGCAGGTAAACAGAGCCATTTACAACCAATTGTCCTGGTTAATGGGAGCCATTAAGATTCCAAACCACCATTAATGGCCCACACTTTGCATAACTACAATAGGACCTCAGAGTTATATTTCATATTCCTAATTTCAGATACGAGAATGATATATACATACAAATAGAATGAGCACACTCAGTAGATTATAATACCTTACAAGAGACCTTTTGCATAAAGCATATTCCAGTTACATCATATTCACACTCATTCGCATATTTCCATGAAACATAGGGAGCGCAATGTCAGAACATGCTCCTGCTCCTTGAAACAAGTCAAAGAATATTCAGTTCTTTCAGCAGGCATGCACTAAAAAAATGCCATTAAAACATGGTCACATCTTCTGACTGTGACATTCAGACTCATTTAGAAATCCATCCTAATACTTCTCAGAGGAAAACTGCTAGCATTAGTAATGCTCTCAGTGTTTGCTGTGAGATTCATTTGTGCAGTGAACAGTGAGTGTCGTTTGCAATGGCTTTCCCTATTTCTCGCCTTCCTGTGACACTTCTAAAGAGCACTTGTCTCCCTTTTATCAGTACACGCTGCTAATGTGCACACAGGTCAGCAGTTTCAGTGCTGTATATGCATCATTTTGAAGTCGCTCTTGAGTAGCACAAACGTCTTACAAATAGCATCAAACACCGTTCTTTCAAGCCTAGCACTCTCTCTCAAGAACAAGGATGGTTGATAATGTCCAAAAATAACCCTGTGGCATTGATGGCTGAGTAAAATGATTACAGTGCAACTTAAAACCCCAAAGAACTAAGGATTTGTTGGCCTAAGGATTTGTTGCAAACCCATGTTCTGCTTAGGTTTACCAGAAGGTTACATAATGTCTGTGAATCTTTCTAGTGAAATTGAGGCCCAGTTTAAAGCTATCTGTCATGGACTTCACTCACCACTAGTGGTGCCTCCTCCTGGGGATTATCTTTGACCAGGTGTTGCGCCCTCCTCTGGTGGTGTCTTTCCTGTTGTCCTCTTGCACCCTCTTAACTTAGGGTGTTGCTTCTTTGTGATTTGGCCCTCTGGCCAGGTCACTATGTATGTTTCTCCTCCTGCTATACAAAATGGCTGTCTTCCCTTCACTGCTGTGACCAGGCCACTTTCCTGTGGCTGGTAGGGGAGCCGGGGCCCACCTTCTGCTCCAGGTTCCAGTCCAGGGATGCTATTTCTTGCAACAGTGACTTACTTGGTCCGAGACTGTATTGGTCTTCCCCTGAACTCCTTCCTACTTCACAGCTCTACCTTCTGACTTCCCCGCTTTCTCTGGGTTTGCCAGGCCAAGCCCCTCCTCTCAGGGAGTGACTGCAGACTACTTCCCTGCAGCCTCTTTCTGCTCTCAGCTCCTGGGCTTTATACAGGCCTCCTCCTGTCCACCTTAGTCCCAGGTCGAATCAATTCCCTGCTCCCTGACTCCTCCTCCAGGTGCAGCCTGGGCAGTTAATTGGCCTACATGCACACCTGAATCCCTTCCAGTCTTGTGTGGGGTGGACATCCCATTACACTATCCTTGGACGATTTATGGTTTCAAACCTAAACCTCGGGAAATTTATGGTTTTGATGTGAAATCACAATAAAAATAAAATCATATTGAAATGGGAGGAAAATGAGGGTGAGGGAAGTCAGTGGTGGGAGGGGAGAAGAAGAAAGAATCACCTAAGGTAACTTCTTCATCTGAATCATCAGTATGTGTTGTTTGCAGTTTGTGGTTCTAGACTCCAAGCTGCCTGAGACAGGAATCATGTTGTATCTGTGTCTTTGAGAGCAGCAAGTCATGGTGCCAACACTTAACAAAAAATGAAAAACAATAATATATAACAATACCACGGGGAGCGGTTGTCTGAGTATCACTTGGGGTTTTTGGTTTCAGAGTGGTAGCCGTGTTTGTCTGTATCAGCAAAAACAACGAAGAGTCCTTGTGACACCTTAGAGACAAATTTATTTGGACATAAGCTTTCGTGGGCTAGAACCCACTTCATTAGATGCATGGAGTGGAAAATACAGAACCAGGTATAAATATATGAAAAGATGGGTGTTCCATTACCAAGTGTGAGGTCAGTCTAACGGAACAATTCAACTACCAGTAGGATACCAAGGGAGGAAAAATAACTTTTGTAGTGGTAATGAGAGTGGCACATTTCAAACTGTTGACCAGAAGATGTGAGTAACAGTAGGGGGAAATTAGGCTTAGGTTTTGTAATGACCCAAGCACTGCCAGTCTTTATTCAGGCCTAATGTGATGGTGTCAAGTTTGCAAATTAATTCCAGTTCTACAGTTTCACGTTAGAGTCTGTTTTTGAAGTTTTTTTGTTGAAGAATTGCCACTTTTAGGTCTGTTATTGAGTGACCAGGGAGACTGAAATGCTCTCCTACTGGTTTTTGAATGTTATAATTCCTGATGTTAGATTTGTGTCCATTTATTCTTTTGCATAGAGACTGTCCGGTTTGGTCAATGTACATGGCAGAGGGGCATTGCTGGCACATGATGGCATATATCACGTTAGTAGATGTGCAGGTGAATGAGCCCCTGATGGTGTGGCTGATGTGGTTAGGTCCTATGATGGTGCCCCTTGAATAGATATGTGGACACAGTTGGCACCAGGGTTTGTTGAAGGGTTTGATTCCTGGGTTGATGTTTTTGTTGTGTGGTGTGTAGTTGCTGGTGAGTATTTGCTTCAGGCTGGGGGGCTGTCCTTAAGCAAGGACTGGCCTGTCTCCCAAGGTCTGTGACAGTGAGGGATTGTCCTTCAGGATAGGTTGTAGATCCTTGATGATGCACTGCAGAGGTTTTAGTTTGGGGCTGTAGGTGACAGCTAGTGGTGTTCTGTTACTTTCTTTGGTGGGCCTGTCTTGTAGTATTAATTGATTAATTAATAATTAATTAAAATTGATAAATTTGCAAACTGGATTAATTTATACCTGCTCCTGTATTTTCCACTCCCTGCATCTGATGAAGTGGGTTCTAGCCCACAAAAGCTTATGCCCAAATAAATTTGTTAGTCTCTAATCACAAAAACAACAAGGAGTCTGCTCCAATCCCTCAGACAGAGACAACCACCTACAAGATCTTTATCAAGCATTCTTAAAAGTACAATACCCACCTGGGGAAGTAAAGAAACAGATTGACAGAGCAAGACAGGTACCCAGAAATCACCTACTACAGGACAGGTCCAACAAGGAAAATAACAGAACACCACTGGCCATCACATACAGCCCCCAGCTAAAATCCCTCGAGCACATTATCTCCAGCACCATCTACAACCTATCCTGGAAAACAATGCCTCTCTCTCACAGATTTTGGGAGACAGGCCGGTCCTTGCTTACAGACAGCCCCCCAACCTGAAGCAAATACTCACCAGCAACTACACACCGCACTACAGAAACACTAACCTTTTAGGGGGAGGGATAGCTCAGTGGTTTGAGCATTGGCCTGCTAAACCCAGGGTTGTGAGTTCAATCCTTGAGGGGGCCATTTAGGGAGCTGGGGCAAAAATTGGGGATTGGTCCTGGTTTGAGCAGGGGGTTGGACTAGATGACTTCCTGAGGTCCCTTCCAACTCTGATATTCTATTCTAACCCAGGAACCAATCCCTGTAGCAAACCTCATTGCCTACTCTGTCCTCATATCTACTCTAGCGACACCATCAGAGGACCCAACCACATCAGCCATAACATCAGAGCTCATTCACCTGCACATCTACTAATGTTATATATGTCATCATGTGCCAGCAATGCCCCTCTGCCATGTACATTGGCCAAACCGGACAGTCCCTATGTAAAAGAATAAATGGACACAAATCGGACATCAGGAATGGCAACATACAAAAGCCAGTGGGAGAACACTTCAATCTTCCTGGACATTCTATAACAGATTTAAAAGTAGCTATACTTGAACAAAAAAACTTCAGAAACAGACTTCAATGAGAAACAGCAGAACTAAAATTCATTTGCAAATTTAACATCATTAATTTGGGCTTGAATAGGGACTAGGAGTGGCTGGCTCATTACAGAAGCAGCTTTGCCTCTCCTGGAATTGACACCTCCTCATCTATTATTGGACGTGGACTACATCCACCCTGATCGAATTGGCCCTGTCAACACTGGCTCTCCACTTATGAGGGAGGTAATTCCCTTCCCTTCATGTGTCATTATATAATGCCTGCATCTGTAATTTTCACTACATGCATCTGAAGAAGTGGTGTTTTACCCACGAAAGCTTGTGCCCAAATAAATCTGGTAGTCTTTAAGGTGCCACCAGACTCCTTGTTGTTTTTGTGGATACAGACTAACACGGCTACCCCTGATATTAGTCTCTAAGGTGCCCCAAGGACTTCTCATTGTTTTCGGATTCATTAGGAACTAAAGCTCATTCGACTGTAGTTGTCTAATAGGTGTGTTTTCGTCTTGTACATCAGGCTTGAACCCTCACAACTCTGGACAGTTTTTACAGTTATAGTCTGAGGCAGTGTGTAAGTTTACACACACATGGTGTTATCTTGTAAATTATTTTACCACAAAAAGCTTCTATAATTTGGAATGCTTGGTCAGTGTGGGAAATAAAACTTAGCTAGACAGTTTCATCTTGTGGATTTCATTGGTTTCCAGCACTGCCAGGGACAGTTTATATTACAAACTCTTTTCACTGAAATTACAATATTAGGAAATCATGAAAACATTTTCCTCTACATTAGGTGTCATAAAACTCTTCCTTTCACAACCTAAATTTGGGACCTAATCTACTTTGACAGTGGTTGCCCTGTAAAGTTCTATTAATCTGCTTTCCTCCCATATATGCAACTCTGTTATACTCCACTGGATTGGAGGTTGCATGTTGTTATAGTTATTTACTACTCTTTTTTTTACAGTAGTGCCTAGAGACACCAAATTAATTTGGGGCCCCAGTGTACTAGGCACTATACATACATATTGGGTATTAGGCTCGTAAGTCACTTAGGTGCTTCTGAAAAGGTTATGCTATGTGTATGTACAGCACCTACCACAATGGGTGCCCCAGTCACTTAGGCACTTTTGAAAAATATATCTGTAGTAAGACAGTCCCTGAAGTGCTTACAAACTAAATAGACAAGACAGACACAGAGGGAAAGGAAACAGAAGCACACTGAGTTAAAGCCATCTGCTGTGTGATCTTGGGCAAGACTGTGGCAGAGCCAGGGGAAGAAATAAGGATTCCTGATTCCCAGTCTAGTGTCCTGCCCACTAAACAATGTCGCCTCCTCCACACTCCTACCTCACTGACACATCAGCATTAGTGACTTTTAGAAGAGACTTGGAAGCCAAGACCTCTTGGGCATGTAGTTTTACAGCCCACCTTGTTGAATTGACTATATGTTTTTGCTTAACATATTTCTTAAAGAAACCCTTAAAGAAAAGACTTCCTGCCTGAGGAGCCTAATCCTTGTAGAATCTCAGGAGAGACTCAACAAGGATTTTGGTCCATTTTCTGTCACTATTATCAAGATCTGATTGACTTATTCTTTCATTATTCTACAAGCTTAGAATAATGGAGAGTGGCACTTTGTGGTTGTTTGCTTAAAAAACACTCCTACTCCACCATCCAAACAGTACTGTGTCAAAGCTCTGTAGTACAGAATAGAGCACTGTTACTATTTAAATACCCAGTTTAACACTGAAAGGATTTTTTTGCATATTTGAAACTTGCCTTATGGCTTTACTTGTTAGGCATTTTTCTTTTGATCTTACAAAATATGTTCATCTCTACAAAATGGGTTTGATTTTTGTCAGTGTTGTATTGAGGCTCCTAAATTAATTATTTGCAGCCATTTAGAGTCAGAGTCACTCCTTTTATTCCAGCTGACCACGTTGGTAGGCATTAATGTGGCAGACAACTAGATTTTTGCAAGACTAAATGGGGTGGGGGAGGGTGCTGGTATCATGGGGGTATACCAAGAATGCTTTTATGCAATTACATGGTGGTTAACCAAGAGCAACCAGGACTCAGGATTGATGCCCACAATGGGACCATGAGGCTTTGCAATGATTCTTACTGATCACATCTACCTGACAGTGATCTACAGAGGTCTCCATTCTACTAGTCTCTGAGCCCTGGTCTACACTAGGACTTTAGGTCAAATTTAGCAGCGTTAAATCGATGTAAACCTGCACCCGTCCACACGATGAAGCCCTTTATTTCGACTTAAAGGGCTCTTAAAATAGATTTCCTTACTCCACCCCTGACAAGTGGATTAGCGCTTAAATCGGCCTTGCCAGGTCGAATTTGGGGTACTGTGGACACAATTTGACGGTATTGGCCTCCGGGAGCTATCCCAGAATGCTCCATTGTGACCGCTCTGGACAGCACTCTCAACTCACATGCACGATTGTTTGCCGTTGCTCTGACGCAGGCAGGGGTGACTGAGGACACGGCTTACAGGGTTGGCTTCAGGGAGCTAAAATCAACAAAGGGGGTGGCTTTACATCAAGGAGTATTTCAGGCAGGACTTCATGGAGGGTTCCAATAAGAAATGGTGCACCTAAGTTATTGTTCTTATTGGAACAAGGAGGTTAGTCTGGCCTCTGATTGATACATGGCTAGATTTATCTCGCTGCACCTTCCCTGTGAGTGACTACAGTGTGACCTAGAGGAATGAGTCCCCTAGACAGGGGAAGGGGGGAAGCAAATGAGTACAAAACAAATCTGGTCTATTTCTTGTTTTGATCCACTCCATCTATCTTTTACATCTTTGGCTGGCAGCAGACGGTGGAGAAGGACTGCATGCCATCCACATCTCATGGCTGCTCAGCAGAAGATGGTACAATACGGCTGCTAGCCATCCTCATCTCTTGCCTGCCCGGCAGAAGATGGTACAATATAACTGCTAGCCATCCTCATCTCTTGCCTGCCCGGCAGAAGATGGTACAGTACGACTGCTAGCAATCCGTATCGCCTGCCTGCTCACCATAAGACGGTTCAATAGGACTGACTGCAGGACTAAAGAGAATGACCTGGTCAAGTCACTCCAAATTTAGTCCCTGCGCCCATGTCTGTCCAGGCACTCCCGGCCAACGTGGCCAGGAGCACCTCGGACATGACGATGACGGCTACCAGTTGTATTGCACCGTCTGCTGCCAGAAGGCAAGGGGTTGCTGCTACTGTGTAGCAATGCAGTACCGCATCTGCCAGCACGCAGGAAACATACGGTGACAGTTACCTGAGCGGGCTCCATGCTTGCCGTCGTATGGAGTCTGCACAGGTAACTCAGGAAAAAAGGCGCAAAACGATTGTCTGCCCTTGCTTTCACGGAGGGAGGGAGGGAACGGAGGCCTGACAATATGTACCCAGAACCACTCGCGACAATGTTTTAGCCCCATCAGGCATTGGGATCTCAACCCAGAATTCCAATGGGCAGCGGAGACTGCGGGAACTGTGGGATAGTCACCCACAGTGCAACACTCCGGAAGTCGACTCTAGCCTCGGTACTGTGGAAGGACTCCGCCGAGTTAATGCACTTAATGCACTTAGAGCATTTTCTGTGGGGACACACACACTCGAATATCTAAAAAACCGACTTCTATAAATTCGACCTAATTCCATAGTGTAGACATACCCTGAGGGACATAGCTCATTAGGGAAACAATAAAATTCTGCATCTATTTAGAATTTGTTAGGGGCTTCCCTTTCCTACATAAGGAAATATCTAACCTCCCTTTCATCAGTTGGCTGACCTATAGCGAGAGAGAGACATAAATAGAGAAAAGAAAAAAATCTTCAATTCTTCCTTTATGTCCTCCTTAGCCTTCCAGTGTTCCTCAGCTCCTTTGCCTTTCCTCTGTCCAGCCATCAACTCACCATGACTCCTCATTATGGATCAAAATGCAATACATTTACTCACATTGGGTATTGCCACATTCCACCTACACTCCCATTAAATTCAGTGGAACTTCACATGGAGTAAAGTCCTACTGAGTGTGAGTAAAGATATCACTATATGGTCCTTATTTATATTCTGGTAGCACCCAGAAGGTCCAGTAGGGATCATGGTCCCATTGTGCTGGATACAGTAAACCAGCAAGGAGGTAATATGGTCTAGTGAATAGGCCACTGGCCTGGTAGTCAGGCTGTTTGGGGTCTAGTCCCAGCTCTGTCACTGACCAGTTGTATGTCTGTAGGTAAGACTCTGCACCACTGTTTCCTCTCACACCTTTTGTCTGTTTTGAATCTGAATTCTTCAGGGCAGTGATTGTATGTAAATATACAGTGCCTAGCACAACAGGGCAAACTCAGTTGGCGCATTTAAGTGTTACTGCATTACAAGTAAAAATAGAGGACTAGAAAGCTATTTTTGTGGTTAAACTTATTGGGGGTGGGGGACACACAAAAATTAACACTTGAAATCAGGACCTCAAAGTCCAGGTATCAGAGCCTAGCTGTTGCTGTATCACATGAACAGTGGGCATATATTTAATGTAATACAAAGTAACTTTCATTTAGCTCTTCATAGACAGGTAAGCTTGGAAAGCATATACAATAAATAAATCTCTCTCACCAGGTGGCTTCCCACAAGCATTCATGGTTCTATCACAATGGTATTTTCAATGTCTTAATCACAGTTGGAAAGCTGCATGTCCTTGTGTGTCTTTGTCCTGTACTTGGGCAACAATTTTCCTTTGCTGCCATCTTGTGGAACAATTGGCAAAATGCCTATTGAAACAAAGCAAACGGTTTCATTCAACCTGTTCATCCTTACTGAAGTGAAAAAAAAAAAACAACAGGTGTAGAGTTACATGAGACTTTCTGTTTTGGTTCACATGGTTTGTACCCACTGAGTTTTCCCTTTGAATGTCAGCTTCTGTGTAGCAAAAGCTGAAATGCTGAATGAAACCAGCAGAAAAAATGAGGTGTCTTGGAATGAGACAAGAATATCGTTTAAGTGATTTTTTGGAAGCAGTCTACTTTCTTTAGACAAGGTCAAAATGAAATTCTCATTTTCACTCCCACATACTAAGGTGACTCCCATGAAGTACATGGGAACTATTCCTAACCTGAGGCATGACAATAGGGTCCCCTGTGTATCAAATAACACATCTTGAGACAGAATATCTCACACCTGTAAGAGAATTAGAGGAGGTCTTGGAAAAATGAATAAGGCAAAGGATTAACAGCTAATTGCTATTGTCCATTAACTAAAACAAATTCTGAAAACTAAGAACCCCTTTCCCATATGCGATACAGACTATGTATGCCAGATTATTGGCAAACAAGTTGAACAGAGACTTCATAGAACTTCATTGTCTTTGAGAGAGTCATCCAATTGAAATTACAGTCTCCTTGAGACCTATAAAGCTAGTCAAATTTGAAGAATATCAATTTTGAGAATGTAAGTGGGACTCAAGTGGTGCACAGGTTTTGTACACTGAGGTGAATTTCACCATCAGTGACCGTGTTTCTACCCATGACTCTCCAAAACAGCTGTGCTCCTCTGGGACAACACAGTTGACAGGACACATGAGAGCCAAAGACAAAGCCTTCTTGCGTGAGAAGGTTCAACTCTTTGGCAGGAGGGATAGCTCAGCGGTTTGAACATTGGCCTGCTAAACCCAGAGTTGTGAGCTCAATCCTTGAGGGGGCCATTTAGGGATCTGGGGCAAAAATTGGGGTTTGGCCCTGCTTTGAGCAAGGGGTTGGACTAGATGACCTCCTGAGGTCCCTTCCACCCCTGATATTCTATATGGAACCTCCTGAGGAGATGCTTGACCACTGACAGTGCTCACTGCAAGATCCTCCCCTTTGGCAAAGTATTTCCAAAGTATAATGATGATAATACAAAGTATAGTATATTATTCCCTAAGCAGAGTCACTCCTACCCAAGGAGGGAAGGGGAGCAGAAAATACCATGGAGTATACGATGAACTGCACTATGCAGATTTAACTGACCTGTGACGCACTTAGGGTCAGGCCCTTGAATACTAAAATATTGGATACTATAGAAAACCCTTAATTGATTGATTATGTCAATCCCCTGGGCCGTCTCATCCTTGTCTGCAGTTTAAAGATGCCTTTCCCTGGTGGGACCATCAGCAAACACTATACTTTTGTATTGGTGAATTAGAAAAAGCAATTGCAATGGTGTATTACAATATAGACGTACTAGGTTCTCCACTGCGGTCCATTCACAGGTCTGATCTCAGCTGAGGAAAGCTTCAGTGTAACCTCAGTTTATAAGTAAATAAATGCTATTACCCAAGACAGGGTGGCCCAGAAAGCTAATAATGCAGTCAGCACTGGGTGAGCTACAGGTGCAAAGCTTGGTGCTTAGTCAGAGAAAGTACAGAGGTTGCCTGCAATAAACTTGTGGGGCTTGAAGGCCTTTACATCATCTCAGTAAAACAAAGTGCTATAAAACCTTGTGGGACCTTGGGGCTTTATAGGTGCCGTGTCATTTCAGTGATGTGGAACTTTTGCGGGGGGGGGGGGGGGGGGGGAGGGAGGTAATGTTGATTTTTTTTATCAGTATGTTTAAAACCTAAATCTTTAGGAAGTGGAGTTAAGAATTTTCCAAAACCCAGGTAGTGCTTCACACTGTTAGAAGCAGTTCATGCGGGGAAGTGGCTGCTCAGATCTGAAGAACCCAGGTTCTGGCTGTGTAGCCTGCCAGCAAGGCTTACAGTGGGTCTGCAGCAAGAAGTGTTAAGTCTGCCATAGTCCAATGATGGAACTTCATTGTTCGTTGAAAAAAAAAAAGGTTAGGGTTCAGAGAGCTTGTTCAGATACATTAATAATGACCTCTCACAATAATCCACCTCAGACCCACTTTAAAGCTCTTCTTTTTGTGGCGGTGATGGGAGGGTAGGTATATGAACCTGGAAGGCCCCAGGTTCAAGTTTTGGTCCCACGTGAAAATTATGTTGGTGGTCTTGTACTTCCCTATTGTCTAGTGGCCATTTCTCTACCCAAAAAAACCTATGGAACAACTGAACATGATTTACAGTTTCTGCTGAAGCAAGCCCAAGATTAGACTAGACCAGCAGTGTCCTTTTATGTTAGTGCTTTCACAGCAGAGGACATTACATTACAGCACAGCATTAGCCTTATCTTCCAAGTGAATAGTATCGGAGCCGGCTTCCTCTGTGCTGAGGTCCTCATGTCTCTGTTTTTAATATTCATGCACTCTGGGGTTCAACGCTATCCAGTGAGCATTGTGATCCTGAGCTCATAAATTCAAAATGGAGGCTCCCAGGGGTCAGCCCAGAGATAGGTAGGCCTGACTGCCCAATGTACAAGCCAAAGGGGATCTGTGGGAAGGCCTGTGGCAGATGGACAGAAGAGAGTGGGCTTCCAGAGGGTGTGGGAATTGAGCAGAGATAACAGTAAAGTGGCTCACCCAAGAGGCAGAAGCAGTGTGGAAGAACCAGTGTCAGTCCCTGCTCTGTATGAAACAACAACAAAAGACACATTGTAAAAATGGAAAATGCTGTGGATCAGATCCTCTGCCTGTGTAGATCAGCATGGCTCCTTTGACTTCCCTGGAGTGTACTGGTTCACTAGCTGATGAGCTGCCACTGCATTTCAAAGGGGGGAAATGCTGGAAATTTTAGCCTGGCCAAGTGAGTGCTTGGTTGGGAGGCAGAGGAACAAAATAAATCATTAAATCCTCAATCTGCCTGTCCTCCAACATGCGTAGCAAGTTGTCTGTCCTAGTCTGTGAGTTTTCTGGAGCAGGACTGTCCGTGTTCTACTCATTTGTGCATCACCCAGCATGATGGGGCACTGAGGCCCGATTAGGGACTCTATGTGCTACTGCAACATAAATAACAAACTTCCAACCCATTTACATCTCTCAGCCTATATGGTCTCTCTGAGCTTTGGTGATCCTCTTTATCCGCCTGTGAAACGCAGCAGAGTCCTAGCCAACAGAACCCAGCACATGCCAGCAGCAAATAGTCTGCTGACAGCAGTGATTGCTTCATTTAAACAACTGCTTCCAAACACTTTGCAGGTAGGGTCTGTTGTGTTCCTTACTAACAAACACACTGTGTATGAGGAGCAAAACTAACTACAGAGCTGAAGTGGACTGTAGGCATTCAAAGAGATGTAGGACCAGATTCTCAGCAGAGGTATATTACCACTAGGGGGAGGGATAGCTCAGTGGTTTGAGCATTGGCCTGCTAAACCCAGGGTTGTGAGTTCAATCCTTAAGGAGACCATTTAGGGATCTGGGAGAAAAATTGGGGATTGGTCCTGCTTTGAGCCAGGGGGTTGGACTAGATGACCTCCTATGGTCACTTCTGACCCTGAGATTCTATGACCATAGCTTTCCCCCATTGGTGTAAACTGCCACAGGTCCACTGATTTCATTGGCTCTACACTTGTTTACAAGAACAGAGAATCTAGCCCTTAATTTAGTTATTTTTTCCTCATATTGAATTTAAGGCACAACCTGAGCACTTTACTTTACTATTATGGGCAAAGTGATTTGAAAAATATCCTCAGGGTCCTAGTTCTCCACTGCCTTGCACACTGTGTAGTCCTTGCAAAGTGGATGCAAATGTTGTCATGTCAGAATTTTCCCTTCACTTGCCCCATCATAGCATTTCACACCCTCTCTGCACAGAGCAAATGACAAGGCAAATCAAACCCTCCCATTTTTTAGTAATGAGCAAATCCATTCAGCTCTCTAGTCATTCAGATACCAGCGGACGGGTCCTGGTTGCCAAAATGTACCAACAACTGTTCTTATTCATGCTTTCTGAATTCGCCACATTATTTCATCTTGGAACACTGAAATAACCTCAATCACTTAATCAGTAGAAAAAAAAGATGTCTCTCTCCAAAGGTCTTGGGTGGGGGAGTGGGATGTTTTTTGTTTTGATTTTTTTTGGTTGCTTTGTTTTGGTTTTTGACAACAGAAACTATCAAAATGTAATGCATTGTACTATCATTTTTGGCTGGGAGAGCCATTGTCCTTCTCACAGTTGCATTCTTGCAATACCTCTCATTTTTGTTGCTCACAAAGAACAACAAACTAGTTTTGTTTTATTTAGTTATGTTTATTACAGTAGTGCCTAAGGGGCGACGGAAAACTTCATTGCGCTAGAGTGATGGCCAGTCCCTGCTCCAAAGAGCTTACAGTTTATCAAGACACACACAGGATAGGGGAATGCATAGAATGTACAATCGAAGAGAACAGTGATCGTTTGCAGTTGTCACACTAGAGCAGGGATATTTTTGTTTGTTAATTTTTTAGGGTGGGGTGTTGTTGGGAGATGATTGCTAAGTGGAGAGACAACAAAGGAAGGGAGAGGGGGACAGAAAGAGGAGGAGGGCTCGGGGGACAGGGAGAAGAGTGAAGGAAGGGGAGAATGGAGATGAGCTAGAGTGAGGCTGGGCTGAACAGACTGCAAGGGAAGAGGCAGGTGGAGTTGAGCTCACAGCCAATCAGAGCAGGGGAGAGAATGTCCAGAGGGAAAACCGTAGGAAGCAGCCTAATGATATCATCAGTATCCAATGGTCCCTACTGAGGCTGCTTCTGTGTCTGCTCTGCTGGTGAACTTCATTGTCTTTGAGAGAGTGGCCTGGGTTGGCTCCTCCCCAGAGTTTTGATTCGCTAAGCCCATATGGCTTAGGGGAAAAGATGGAACTGTATGAATCTTAGTGCCCCTAGAGAACAGAGGGCACCATTCCATACTTCTGGGCGCTTGGGTGCAGAGCTGGCCACAGCTGGGCCCCATCTTTCCTATTCACCACATAGTGCTGTTCTGTGTCTGCTCCTGAGATTTGGAAAGAGAATTTGGAGATACACCACCAGTGTATTAATAGTCCAGGAATATAATAAGCTGTTACAATTTTACAATGAAGTGTCAATAATACATGCCCCAATAGGAAAGTAGATACTCTTTTGTGGTGGTGATGGTGATGATGATGAATTATTAGTATTACAGCAGCACCTAAAGGCCCAAATTTCAGTTGGGCCTAGGCACTGTACAGACACACAGCAAAAGGCAGTATACACTGCCCTGAGGAGCGCTCAGTCTAAATAGACAAGAAAGATGAAGAGCAAGAGGATAGATCCAAAGGTCTTGCAATTTTCAGCTATTTGTAGCCATTTTTATGTATCCCTTCAGTCAACACTTAGCCAGTATAGTTAATTTTCCTCATAGATTAATTCCTGCAGCCTCCTGCTCATTTTAGCTTCTTTCCTCTGAACCCCCTCAATTTGGAAATCTATTTCTAGTAATGTGGTGCCCAGAACTGAACCCAACATCAGAATTATGGTAATACCAGAAACCAGAACCTCTGTGCTTAGTGGTCTAATTATTTTGTATATATTGCAAAATCGTATCTAATTTACTGTCCAGTTTCATCTAGGTCTCTCTCAGCATTAATGATTCCCAAGTGTCCTTTACTCATTGAGTAGATCAGTATGTGTTTCAGGTTATTTCCCCCCAGATCATTTAGCTTGCTTTTCTCTAAATTGAATCTCATTTTATTTTCTGCCCACCCAGCCTGCTAACAACTCCTTGTCCTTTTGTGTTAGTTCTTTCTCCTTACTGGTGTTCACATTTCCTTCCAATTTAATAGTTACTGAGAATTCCATTAACATGCTGCCTACTCACTCTCCCAGACCATTAATGAGGGAATTAAACTAGATTGACTCTAATGGTACCCCATTAGCTAACCCCCTCAAAATATTACCTTTTTATTATTTCCAGCCAGTTTTCAATCCACATGCCAGTGGTCCCATTAAGTCATTTTGAATTAACTTTTTGAGTAAGATTTCCTGAGAGATAGCACCAAATGCTTCCCTAAAATCCAAATCCATTAGAGTGACTGTGTTCCCTTCATCCACTTACATCCTGAGCCGTATTTGACTTCAATGGGTGCTGCGGGTGGCAGACCTTTATCATTCTAACAAAAAGCAATCGAGAAAATGCATTTGGCTACTGATTGCTCATGGTACCATTACCATCTTTTCACTTTCTTGCAGTACTGTTTCATAATTTTCTTAGCAACAGAAGTTAAATGGAAGGGATGCTGATTGCAAGCATCATTGTTCTCTCCTTGTTTGAAAACTTTTCTTTAGCTTTTCAGAGCAATCCTAGTTGCCCATGATTTTTCAGAAGAAGTTATCATGGGTCTCGCGAACATGTTAGCTAATTCTCCTAGGGCTAGATTCAAAATCAGAGCACATACCTGAACAGGGAACATAAGAGATGCATAGATCCGTAGATGGGGTACTTGGACCTTGGGTCCAGGCTCATGGGATTGAGTGCAGTTACTCATCTGTTTGCTCTCTCTCTGCAACAGGTGGGTGGAGAGTGGCTGAGCATCACTGGTTCTAAAGTGTGGTGAATCTGCTGTAGTAGAAGGCTGATGGGGGCAAATCTGCTGTTCTCCTTCTCCAGATGGGAGGTTGATTGGGTCACAGAGGCAGGGTCTCTCAGTCTCTAGGCAGAGCATATCATTGAAGGCAGTTAAAGGAGTGGATATGGGGACCCACTGGTGTTATGGCCTATAGAGCTTTAACTGGTTTAAAAATTCAACTCAGATATAACAGCTGTTAGGGGGCTTATTCCTTCACCCACTCACTTCCCTGGTCCTTCTCGCATGAACAGAGAGCAACAATACCCGAAGTCCGAAGGTGCAAACAATTCGATGTTTATTGGGGTGAACTTCCAGCAAGCTTAAATACAAGTTCCTTTTTTCCTTATTTTCGAATCCCAACTTACTTCCTGTTTGCCCCTAATTTATATAGTAATATTCTTAGCTATACCTTAACCAATCATTCTACTAACATTTAACTAACCAATCCTAACATGGATTAGCTAACCAATTATATCCCACCACCTTAATTAGTTTACACCCAGCAAAATTAATTATACAGCAGACAGAAGCAATCACAGAACCAGACAGAGACCATGCCAATAAACAATAGCAAAGTGGGAACTATAATGACAAAACAATACAGAAGTGAGGATTTCACAACTACATCTGTAAAGACATAAGAGTTTCCCAGCTGTGTCTATTGATAAGTGAGTTCTTACCAGACAGAAAACTATCAACCTCAATTTCCTTTTACAGCTTCTAGGCACTTCCCTTTCTCTGGAGGTGATAGGCACTATAAGGACAGGATTAAATTCCTAACAGCCCAATAGCACCTTATTTCAATGTGACTAGTTTGGAATGTGAGGAGGTGACCATTCACTTCCCAGCTTATGGCTGCCTCTGTCGCTTAGCCAAAGGCCTTAGCCTAAGAACAGGGCCTCAGACTGTCACAGTAAGAGAAGGCCCTTACACTGGCAGACAGTGATTTTGATTCTTTCTTTTATACCTCTAACTAGCCAAGTGATAGGAATACACCTAAATTCTTAGAGTATAGGCCTTTACAGACAGGCCTGAATATCTATATCCTAACAACAGCTATTTCTCAGGGATGCTGTTCTATAGAGTACATGATTTCATGCTTTTGGAAACTAAAGCGAATGGAGGTAGGTTGTCAAATGAGAGAAAGATCATTCATACACAATCACTACCCACGTAGAAAGTTGCATGGAATTACTTCCCAGCTCTGTGATGAGAAAACATTCCATACCCTGAAGAAACGCTACATAATTACACATCTACCACTTTCAGAAGAGGAAATGGTCTGTGTAATAGCTATCCATAAGAGAAGATGCGTAATTCAGCCACCTACTCTAATTAGGCGAGAGTATAATTAACAACACAAACACTGCCCTGGGATACAGGTTTATACAAAGAATGATTCATGGATTCTTTGCCCACTGGTCAAAGGAGAAAGTAAAAAATGTTTAAACTGATATATAAAAGGCCAGGAAATAGTTTCTGAATTGCTCACAATTCCCTCCTGCACCTCCCAGCCAATTCTAGTTGATTTTGTTGCTAGCTGTAATGAACAGAAAACATTAGCAAAAAATACCATCCTTTAAAATTCCTCAGCCAGACAGTGCCATCTGCTGAGACATTGCTGTGAGGAAAGATTCACACATAAGTTTTTAGCTGGATAAAACAGTTACTAACCTGTTCTGTAGCTGTTGTTCTTCCGAGATGTGTTGCACATGTCCATTCCACTTCAGATGTGTACATGCCCAGTGCACTAGCTGCAGAAATGTTTCCCTTAGTGTTACCTGTCAGGGTGGTGCATGCACCTTCTACTGCCTCCTGCTGCTGCACAAATGGGTATGAAATAAAGGGCAGAGACAGCCCAGGCCCCCTGCAGTTTCTTCTTCCCCTCTATATCAGAGTCCTTCCAGGAGGGAGGATAGGTCATGGAATGGACAGGTGCGGCATATCTCGAAGAATGACAGTTGCAGAACCGGTTAGTAACCATTTTTCTTCAAGTGATTGCACGTGCCCATTCTGCTTCAGGTGACTCACCAAGTGGGATTAGAGTCTACCTAAATAATGATTGAAGGATTGTACATCCAAATCTGGCATCATCTCTAGACTGTTGAGAGCTGGCATAAATGAGAAGCAAAAATATGTACTGCAGACGAAGTTGCAGCTCTACAAATGTCCAGTCTAGGCACTTGAGCTAGAAAGTTTGCAAAGGGGGATTCACCGGACTCAGTACTGGGAGCACCTGCCTACAGCTCTTGTTGCGCATTTTCGGAACATCTACTGGAGAACATAGAGAGGGGAGGGTGTGGAGAGGATCTAGAGGCAAGAGGAAACCTCCACAGATTCCAGTACAGCCATTGATAGGCATGGGAGCCCAATCGTGGCTCCCTGCTAGCTCACCAATGTGGAAACTCAACTGAATACCAGGGTAAAAACCCCTCAGAAGAAAGTGATGGCTTACACATGACACATGAGATCCAACTTCCGACTTAGACAACAAACTCGAGCCATCCTGCCAGGGAGATGCAGTGCCTCTCAGTGCTGGGGAATAGTGATGGGAGTCTGAAGAAGATGACATTGGGGAAGTCAGAGCCACCTTGGCTCTTGATAGCACAGTACAAGGGAATACCACAGTGACCAGAGGTGCCCACAGTACTCAGGGCTGAACTCTGGCCTCCAGAAAATCCACACAAGTGTCCGTCGGTACCAGGCAAGATGTCTCTTGAATCACTGGCGAAGTCATCACCAAGATACTCAGCAGATCACGTGCTGCAGTATATGCCTCAGGCACTGATGGCACGCTGGGAGAGTCTTTTGTTGCTGTCGCTGAGCCAAAGATGATGGCACCGCTGAACAGGATGGTGGTCCTAAATCAAAACTGACCATGTGAATGCACCCGACTGGATCTGAACCTGGATCTTTTAAGGATGTGCATTTTGCGTTACTAATCCAACAGAGAAGATCTCATTAATCCACATTACTGAGATGCAGCATCAAGAGCCTATCCCTGAAGACATCTCGGTATTGAGGTGGAAAGCACTTCAGGGCAGGGATCATGATTTGCTCCCGGTTTCTACAGCCCTGCACACACTGTCAGCATTCAGTAAATAACAATCTTTCACTTAAGGGTGAACTAATTGCCCAATTCCAATCCCATTAAAATCAAAAGTGACTCTTTCCACAGCTTGATTGGGTCCTAGATGAATAGCTATAAACAGATTGAGGTTAAGGCTTAACATTTGTAGTTATTGTGTCTAAACATCTCATATGAAACCACATGCATCACCACTAAGAAGATTAATAAACCCCACTTTCAATTCTATGGACTTGATTCACTATTGTGTTGTGCTGCTCCAGGTTTACACTGGTGAAGTGCCACTGATTTCAGTGGAGTTACACCAAATTCTCAGTGGGGTAGATGAGAACAGAAGTTAACCCAATATGTATCTATTTGCTTCTGTATGGGCTAAAAACCTTGCTGGCCCTTACTCAGGTGCACAGAGGGGGAAGGAGCCCATAAGGAGCCTTCCCACAACCCCATGCATGGCTCGTGAAAGACTCAGACACAATTAAAACTCCTGAGCTCTGGAGAGTGCACCAGCGGCTGCCTCCCTGCTTCCTTCGCAGGGCCATGCAGAGGCATGGATCCATCCCCCTACACACTGGCTGGCAGAACCAGTCTGCACAGACAGGATAGCAGGTTGCACCTTCCAAAGGGGTGTGGCACTGGGGGCATGGTTTTCTATGCCCATGAGCTCCAGGAGGCATTCTGCACCCTTTGGGCCAGGGCAGTTCTGCATTGACTTCTGTGCAGGGCTGTGCTTAAAGGGAAAATGTTCAAGTCCCATATTATAACTGTCCTTAAGATATAGTCATATTATCTTCATGCTTTGCCTTTTCCCTCCTGCAGCATTTGTTTAATTTCAGAGCTAGCGTTAATGCATTTCCTTTATTAAAATTGTCACCTCTTTTTGCTTTTATTAACACTCTACTTCTGAGTCAAACAAGAGCAGAATGTCATGCAGTAAATTGAATTCTGGCTCCAGCAAAAAGTTCATCATCTCCCATTATCCTGCATTCACATCATAATTTACCACCCTTGATAAAAAGAGGTGCAAAATCAGGTTTAAAAATATCCCATTCCGCAGACTACAATTGCTGTCCTCTGTAGGGAAGGGGGTATTTCAGTTCTGTTTTATTCAGCAAACCCTCTGTAAAGAACAAAACCTGTATGAATATACTGGCAAAGGAGACTTCACCTTACAGATGGGTTCACTGTTGTTTCTATGACAGTGACATCTGGAGGCCAAAGCTGGGAGTGCGGCCCCACTTTGTTAGGTGCTGTACACACTTCTAGTAAGAGTGTCCCAAACATTTGAAATGGACAAGATGCAGGGTGGGAGAAAGAGAATTTCATCCCCACATTACAGTTGGTGATCTCGCGCACAGAGAGGTTCAGTGACCCTTGCAAGGTTACACAGGGTGGCTATTGCAGAAGCAGGGAGTGAACCCAGCTTCCTGAGTCCTAGGCAAGTGTTTTAACCACAAAACCATTTTTCTTCTCAGGCCTTATTTAAGGAAAACTCCTGTTGATCCTACTACAGCAATCTGGAGTTAGTCAAGGAGAGCTGGCTGGTGAGCCCCCCAGACCCTTCTAGATCAGCTGGATTGGTTGCTTCCCCATTCTGGCTCCTAAAGGCTGAGTGTTCACCCACTGCCAGGCCAGTGCTTGGGAACTAAGCCTGGCTCTCCTGCATGGCAACACACACTGCTTAATTTCATTACACACGCTGTTATAGGTACAGTATGAAAAAATTAACATATGTTGTCATTATTTATCAATTTAACACCTATACCTCACGTAAAGTGCACAAGCTCTACAAAGTGTTAAACCCCAGGTTGTTACCTCCTCTACCACCACCATCTGTGGAGTCAGCAATCAGCAGAGATATCTCACTTGAAGGGCAATTATACTCCTTCCCATCTAATCAACTGGGATTGACATTGCTGCTACTTCCGATGGAATAGATTCCATTTCCCTCTCAGGTTAATTGCTGAAGAGGTAATGCCTTACTCAGCCTCACTGCAGGACCCCTCCCCAAACATCACAGGTAGGAAAGCATCTGCCATTTGCTTTGTCAAATTTCCTTGAAAAAGAAAGGTTGGTTTTAGGTGAGCACCTTAGAAATCCAATGGAACATAATATTTTATGCAGAGAATGGCAAATTGGAAGGACCAGTTTTGGAAACAATTTTACTCACTATGGATAGGCTAATGATAAGATCAGTAATCTGATAAAAGAGCGAATGCAATTAATGCAGTTACTGAGCCAAACAATTTAACATTCTCTGAGCAACAAGAAGGAATGGGAAATACCAATTAAAATGGGAGAAGGGTTTGTATTTCTAGAGAAGTGGCTCTGACCCAGTGGTTCCCAAACTGGGATTTGTGAACCCCTGGAGTTTCATGAAATGTTACAGGGAGTTCTTGGGAAAAAATTCCCTAATGGCAGACAGAGCTGTCCCTAGGGACTCCGGGCAGCATGGGACCAGCAACCCAGAGCCCCTGGACTTCCAAGAGCTAAGCAGATCAAAGCAAGCATATCTATCACACTGAGGAGATTTAAACTTCAAGACTCCTTATAAGAAATGGAAAGGGAGGTGGATATCTTTTGCTGTTTTTAAAATTAAATAGGCAGCTAGTATTGTTTCTAAAATTATTATGAAGAACAAGTTTAAGCTTTTGTTGTAATGTGCGTTGTTTGCCTGGACTGCTTGTGTAGGAGGAACTCTTTGAGTTGGCTTCTTAAATATCTTCATGCTGTTTCACATCTGATAGTCCTTGATGAAACACAGGAGCCTTCTCTTATAACAGGCTTATTCAAAGTTATACAAGCTACAAAAGTGAGATCTTGGAATAGTGTTGTCATTTTTATAATGTAATAAAAATACTGTAATGATTAATAATTAATAATAAATAGTGTGTAATAAGCATGTCATAAAAACAAATTTTATATTTCCAAGATCACTGCTTTTATAATTTATACTCAGGTAAAGGATAAAATCCCTGGAAATATTCATTTTTCGGAGGGGGTTCGCGAGACTTGACATTTTATTGAAAGGGGTTCACAGGTTGTTAAAGTTTGGGAACTACTGCTCTGACCTGTGGTCTATCCAACGGTTGAGGTTCTTCAGACAGGTGCTGTCTAATACTATAATATTAAAAAATAACAGACTACAGTATGAGGGAGACAAAGTAGGAGAGGTAATATTTTTTACTGAACCAACTTCTGTTGGTGGAAGGTGCAAGATTTCGAGCTACCCAGAGCTCTTCTTCAGGTCCAGGGAAGGAAACCTGAATGCATCAGATGAAGTGAGCTGTAGCTCCTGAAAGCTTATGCTCAAATAAATTTGTTAGTCTCTAAGATGCCACAAGTACTCCTTTTCTTTTATCCTGGAATCGGTGACTCTGAAGAAAGGTTTTGGGGTCATAGTAGATAATGAGCTGAACATGAGCTCATGGGATGACTTTGTGGCCAAAAGGGTTAATGTGATCCTTGGATACATAAACAGAGGAATCTCAAGTAGGACTAAAGAAGTTATTTTACCTCTGTATTTGGCACTGGTACGACCACTGTGTTTGGATCTGGTGTCCACAATTCAAGATGGATGTTGATAAATTGGATAGAATTCAGAGAGGAGCCATAATAATGATTAAAGGATTAGAAAACATGCCTTATAGTGATAGACTCACAGAGCTCAATCTATTTAGCTTAACAAAGAGAAGGTTAAGGGGTGACTTGATTACAATTTATAAGTCCCTGGGAGAACAAATATTTTATAATGGGCTTATCAGTGTATCAGAGAAAGGTATAATATTGGCTGGAATTTGTCACAGTTCAGGACAACTGCACCTGTATTTCCCTTTCATGCACAAAGTGCACCCCCTCTATGCTCCAAACTCCTCCGCTGTCACTCCTCCGCAGACACCATCTGTCTCTCTCCATCTTGGCCAGGAGTTTTTCAGACTGCATAGTTCCCTGCCTATACTGTGATATTCCCATCAATCCAGACTGCCTAAACTGGCCAGTGTCTGTGTTTTGCTTTCTATCCAGAGGCTATGTGGGTGGAGCCATGGCTCTGCTTCCCACAGCCATTAGCCATCACAGCTGACCTGACAGAGGGGGAAAGAAGATGTACATTGCAAAGGGATGGTGCAACTTACTTCCTACTCAGAGCAAGAGGGGAGTGGTTTTGGTTCTCTCACATAGAAAAGAAGTGACTTGCTCAAGGTCACCCATTTTGCCAGTGGCAGAACTGGGAATTGTATCCATCAATGTCAATGGAACCTCTTGCATGAGTAAAGCAAATAGGATTGGCATATTCAATGCCACCTGCTATAGGCGGTGTGTAGCAGACACGAGCGTCACATCACACACCTCAATACATCTGTAGTTTTTAAACAATTTTAATTGGAAGTAAAGTGGCTGATCACCAACATTGCATATAAACCTGTTTCAGGATCAATCAGAGTAATTTCCTTATATGGTTTATATTAACATTATCCTGATGAGACAACCCTAACCAGGTAATATAAGATCACGACTCCTGTAACCTATTAAGTCATAAATAGGTGGCTCAATTACCTACTAGATGTCAGAAAATAATCCAGAATACATTTGTATTAGGCCACCACAGGCAGTAACTGATCATTCTTCTAATCCATCTTCAAATCTGTTTCCTATAACCGGTCACCATAAATGCAAGAATTCACAGCACAAGGACAATACACCTGAAACTAGAGCTGGCAGAACAGTTTCTGAAGGTTAAGCATTTGGGTTGGGTTCAGCTAAGTAAGCAGAAGTTTGGAGGCTTACTTGAAACTCTGCCAAACTCTCCAACCATTTAATTTGCTAAACTGGTCAAGAATATGTGAATGATTGGACTCTCGTGGGATTTCCTGAATGTTAAAGTAAATCAATACATTTCAGAACCTTAATAAAGGTTTGGTTTGGTTTGCTTGAATAAGTATAAGCCACAAGCAGAAAAAAATATATTTAGGTCAAACGATTCAGGCTATGACAACAGAATCCACAAGTAATATGTTCAACAGCCAAAGAACTGCATCACAGCTAAGACTAAGCATTTCTCTAAGATACAGGGTATTACATAAGAAGAGAAAACAAAAATTGTATTATTGGTACCAATATAATTTAGTGACAACCTATAATACTACAAGTTCAAGGTTGATTTTACAAATAGACTGATTCAGATGGGATTTCTCGCTTTTTCTGAACCTGTCTGCCCATCTCTACATGAACCCAGGACCAGTAATCAATCCTATAATATATAAATCATAAATTAATCAGTTAGAATTATTCATAGGACCATTTCAGTAAGAAGCTGTACATTCTATCTGATTACTTATTGGCTCCAGCGTCATCAGTAATTTTTCAAAGAGCTGTAGCAAAAACGATTGTTGTTAAAGTAACTTTAGCAAGCTGAGGTATACGTTGCCTACTTAGAGATAAAGTTCTATTGAGGTGCCTAAACACAAGATCTTTGCCATGTAGGGTGAAATTCTGCCTTCAGTTATACCCAGTCATCCCCACTAAAATCAAATAGGTTGCACTGGTGTAAATGAAAGCAGAATTTGGCTCATAAGCCTCCCTTGAACTGAGTTCTGCCCCCTTGAAAATTGCTGAGAGCAATGTTGCAACTTGTCTTCAGTGTCCAAGCACAGGAGTAAAGGAGCATAAAATGTCTTCCTATTTCTCTGATCTGGCTACCCATATCACAAGTAGCAGAGTGGAGTGTAGAATGGCCTATGGATGGCCATTGTTTTCCTTCCCATGCAGGTTGGTGGGTGGGTGTGGAGTCTTGTCTCCTCCCACACACAGTGTTCAGGCCAGCCCGGCTGAGCAGGCATGGATGGAGACATACAGTGCACCAGGTTTAGAATCCCTGAGCAGGATGGGAACCAGATTATTATCCTGAGTCACGCAATCTAATTCCTGGGACAGGAGAACTATGCACTGCCTATTACTCACGGTTTGTGGCAAGGTCACAATTGATCCCTTAGATTACTCAGGTGTAAAGGAGAGCAGATCCTGTCCCCTATCTTAGATAAAACATAAAATACATATAAAACATGCACTGTAGCAAAGATCTGAATATATTGAATCCTGAAAGTACCAGATCAGTTATTTTTCACATTAATTATATTAGATTAGCATATTCTGTTAGTTATGTTGGATTAATTAACTAAAAAACCCTATCTTTTAATTCCTGCAACAGCCTCTCAGTGCCTGCAGGGTGGCACAATAGTCTTTTTTCATATGCACTGCATGACATAAAGTTAATATGCTAATTATAAAGGCACAGTCAGTTATCTGGCATGGGATGTTAGAATGCCCGCTACAGCCTTACTGAGAGCAACGTGTTCAGATCTTTTCAGCCAAGGAAGAAGGCCTTTAGGGGTAAATATGAATACGGTGTGCTAGGGTTTAGCTCCAGCACTCCAATTAACTTTAATGGGAGTTACGCAGCTGAGACTTAGTGGCTCGTGTTACAAATTTAGCCCTTGATGTTCAATATTTAAACAAAAGGTTTAGTGTGAGATCAGACATTCTTCCTTTAACGTTAAAGCAGCATGAAACCAGGAGAGAGCAGGTTTCCAAACTCTGACATTGGGTTCCTATACTGACGGTGTTACAAATGAAGCCACTATTCAACCAAAGGGCAGCCCACAGCAAAGGGCTCAGAAATGCCTATTTTAATTACTTTACAGTTCAAGAACGCACATCCAGGAAATATTAAAATTCCTCGGCCAGCTCTGAGCATCACAAGAGACTAGTGAGCAAGACAAATTGGAAATGGCCCAACTTGATGATCACTTTAGATAAGCTATTACCAGCAGGACAGTGGGGTGGGAGGAGGTATTGTTTCATAGTCTCTGTGTGTATATAATGTCTTCTGCAGTTTCCACGGTATGCATCCGATGAAGTGAGCTGTAGCTCACGAAAGCTCATGCTCAAATAAATTGGTTAGTCTCTAAGGTGCCACAAGTACGCCTTTTCTTTTTAAATTCCTTGTGCCTGCAGCTCAAATCAAAGTAGCAGCTCACGGAGGAAGTCTCTATATTCTTCCGAGGGCCAGTGATCACTGGTTGCCAGAAATCTGGGACACCCTGGAAAATGCCATCTACACAATTGGAATATTGATCTTTTCTGTATGTGGATCCCTGTTATCACTTACTGTCAAACAAATAAACAGGTGACCTTTACTTGTGGTGCTTTAGATCTCCCCTCTTATGTTTTAATATATGCTGAAATATGTGTAGTGCAGTGAAACGGGTGGGCTTTTGTTGTCTGTTGCATCATCTGGGTCAAATCATGCCATCAATGAGAGCTTTGCCTGAGTAAGTGTTACAGGATCTGTCCCTCTATGTGACAATATATGTACTCTGTCCCATGGGTCTAACCCTAGTCCATCACTTCCACAGCCACAGAGGGTGCAGTGCAGAAGTACAGCACAGGGAGGCAATAATACCAGCAGGCGCAGGAAAGCATGCTAGGGGGAGCTTGCAGGAGGAGGTGGAGCACAAGGCTGCCATGATAGCTGTGGAGTAGCTGGTTCCATTACCACAGCATGACAGGAGTACTCTGCCCCCCTGCCTTGGCTCAAGCCCAGCTTGGCATCAAGGGGAAGACTGCCACCATATAAGATTTTCTTTACTGTTGCTCTTCATTCAGAATCCTGGGTTAAGCGATGGGGGCTGCTTTCCAGCCTGGGTGTTGCTGCCACACAAATTCTCAAGGTGTTGAGAAGGGCTGCTGTGTTTCACAAGAAGTGCTCCTCAGCAAGTCCCCAGCCAACCATGTCCCTCCCCAACTGCTGCCTCACTTGTACCAGCACCTTGCCTCTGCCACAGTCACTGATCTCAGGGGAACAGGAGTGGGTTCCATGCCTTCCTGCAGAGCTGGAATGTACAAAAACAAAGCACAGCACAGGTCAGCAGCCATGGGCCTAGAGTGGAGCCTGGTCTCTCTTCCGGCTGTACAGATGCTATGGGTCAGTCAGACACAGCCGAAGGTTACTAATGGAGATGGAGAACTGAGGGGCAGTGGGGTATCCTGAGTAAAGAGCAATGCATGGTTGTGCGGAGCCCGGAAACCAGATTGTGATTCACAACCCGGTTCCCACTCTGTTTGGGGGTAGGGGGGAAGAAAGATAACCAGTGGAGTAGAAAGACAGAAAAGAAAATGAAAGGAAAGGGATGGAGAGGCAGGAGGGAGAGGGAAAAGAGAGTGATAGTAAAACAGAGGGAGAGGAGAAAACCTGAGGGAAGGGAGAAATCCAACAAGGAAGGAAAAGGGAAGAAAAATATTATGAGTAAGGATAAGATTATGTCACAGAAGTCACGGATTCTGCGACTTTCAGAGACCTCCATGACATTTTCTGCTTCAGCCCTGGGGCCAGATCTGTTAGCTAGTGGGGCCCTGGATCTCCCAGCCCTGAGGCACATCGGGTGATGGCGGGGGGGACCCTGGAGCTCTGAGGTGCTTCAGGCGGTGGGGGGGACCCCAGAGTTCCAAGGCGCTACGGGTGGGGGGGGGAACCCTGGAGCTCTGAGGTGATTCGAGGGGGGGATCCTGGAGCCCCAAGCCACAGTGGACAGCAGGGGGGCCCAGAGCTTCCAGCAGCGTGGGGGGACCACGGAGCTCTCATCCGCTGAAGGCAGTGGGGGAGACCATGGAGCTCTCATCTACCGCAAGCAGCGGGGACCCAGGAGCTGGCAGCCACAGAGGCGCAGGCAATGGGGACCCTGGAGGTCTGAGCCACTGGGGCTGCGGTGGGGGCACCAATCTATCAGTCGCCACAGATGCGGGTGCTGGACGCCTCTCCCGCACCCATCACAGCAGGACTATGGTTCTCTGCCCCCGTCCTGGCTCAGGCTTCAGTCACCCACCCCCGCCAACACCCCCCCACACACATTATTTTTAGTAAAAGTCACAGACAGGTCATGGCTTCCGTGAATTGTTGTTTGTTGCCCGCGACCTGTCTGTGACATTTACTAAAAATAACCGTGACAAAATCTTAACCTTAATTATGAGACTAAGGAAGAGGATGATAGAGAGAGAGGAAAAAGCAAGCAAAGGGCCCAGCTCAGAGGGTAATGAGCTGTGCTTTATCTATTGCTATATGTCTCTTTTATGCAAATCGCATCGTGGGGAGAATACAAATTGACACCAAAATGAATGTAAATTTATGAAAACATATGTGCAATTTAGCTGCACCCTTGGGGCTCCTGGAAAGTTATCAACACAGCGCTTTGCACTGCCAAAAGTGTCTGATCTAGTCAGTACAAGCGCATAGAGCTCATACTGGTCTCTTATGGAAGGTAATCAAGAAAGTTGACAGTGGACCTGTTTTCCTTTGCAACTTGATCAGACTTTGACTACTTCACATTGCCTTGGGGTCCCTTATGTACTCAGTAGTCTCTTTTCTTTTGTCTACTGGATAAAAATCAGCCACAGACAAGGGCTATATTCTTTTCTTCACCTCTGATGCAATGGTTTGAAATGTGAAGTTCATCAGGTTCCTGGATAGCAAGTGAGCTTGCATATTTCCTGCATGGACAGAAGTGTGATTGATTAATTAGAGCGCAGAACTGGGAGTCAGGAGATCAGGGTTTCATTCTGAGCTCTGTCACTGATATATTGCGTGACCTTTCCAAGTCAGTTTAGTTCTCTGTGCCTCGTATTTCCCTGTCTGCAAAATGGGGATAAA
The DNA here is from genome assembly GCF_965140295.1 of Lepidochelys olivacea. Classification (NCBI taxonomy): domain Eukaryota; kingdom Metazoa; phylum Chordata; order Testudines; family Cheloniidae; genus Lepidochelys; species Lepidochelys olivacea. Next base: position 18,008,427 of record NC_140412.1, read on the forward strand.
AATATGTACCTCACAGGGTGGGGGGGGGCCTCAAATGGTGCTCTGACTCCCCTGACTTTTTAGCTATGCAGGGCCATGGGGTGTAGTAGACCATTTTTAGTCTTTTTGTTTATTTTCAGTGACATGGCCTATTTTGGCCCCGCACTGCCAAGGGCCCCTTCCCATCATTTAGAGAGACAAGCTAGCCACTGTTGGAAGTGGGTGAGTCTGGCCCTGATTCTGTAATTAACCTGTGCAGAGATCCACTGACTTCAGCAGTGAACGTTCAAGCTCTCGTTGACATCTGTTGGCAGCCTCAGCCCCTTCCTGAACTCATACAGATTCCCCTCTAGAGGGAGCCTTTGCTCTAGTGTCAGGTTAGTCTTCCATGGAAGCAGTTCTGATCACTGGATAGCCACCGCTTCTGGTGCTGAGCCCTCATCCAGCCCAATGGACAGGGAATTTGTGCTGCAAGTCCTCTTGAACACCTCTGACAGTGGTAAAACTTTTCTTGCCATGTTCCTTGGCCTCCTAAGGATATGTCCACACAGCAATGTAAGCCCAGAGTTAGTAAAACTCAAGTTAGCAGAGCCTGTTTTTTTTAACCTAGGGCTTGAGAGGCTACACTTATTTGAAAATCCAGGTTAGGAATTGTTGAACCCTGAGTCCCAACCTAGGGCTCCATTGTCTATGCTGCATTACGGGGGCCTAAGTCCAACTACCCATATCCCAGACTTCCTAGCATCCTCCCAAAATGTGGCTGCTCGGCCCATGGGATTGTGGGATACTTTTAATGGACTCCCAGAGCACAAGTCCAGTGGGGCTATGTTTATACTGAAAAGCAATAGGCCTTGAACCCTGGTCCAGGCTTGACTCAGGCTCAGACCCTCCACCCTATGGAGTCATAGGACCGTGGGTCGGAGCCATGGGTTAGTGTGTAGACAGGAGGTGGATTAAAACAGCCACATTTTGAAGATGTCTATTGCCTGGCCTAAATTCTGCCTCTCTTCAAGTGAGCTCTGTGGTATAAGGTATGGAAGGGGACTCTGAAGTTCACTGATTAGTGCCCCTGGTTCCCAAATGAGCTGTGTACCAACTAACATGATTTATTACTAATTGATATTAATAGTTTCCTTTTGGGTTAGTTAAGGTTCTCTTTGTTCATAGATGTCACCTTATTTACCAATGAAACCTCATCAGAATCAAAGATTAATTCTGACCTGAATGATCATTTAGAATCATAGAAATGTAGGGCTGGAAGGCTCGTTAAGAGGTCATCTAGTTCAGCCCTTTGTGTTGAGACAGGATCTAGACCTTCTCTGACAGGCGTTTGATTAACCTGTTCTTAAACCTGTTCCAGTTGTGGAAATTCCACATCAGTGCTTTAAGGTTTTTGCTTATGCAATCTTAACTAGTCACACGTACTGCACTGTTGAATGTATTGAGAACCACCAAATCTGCCGGAGAGCACTTCTAGGTTGGGATTGTAAAACCTGCAAACTGAAAAGCACAAAAGATGTTGTAGTACCCAGAGTAACAACAAAATGACCCCAGGGCAATTATAATACTTAGCAATTTACATAGCAAGCAGGCCACTTGACTATTGTCATATGCTGGGAAAATGAAACAGAATTTCAAGTACACTTCTTATTATTAGTCTGGTGTTCAGTGCAAACTTTTCTACCTTTCCTCTGAACTCCAGTACCCTGAACAAATCCAGCAAATAGTGTCTAGACTCCAGCAGCAATTGGAAGCAGTGACAGCTCTATAGGCAGCAACGTGTCCCTCTGATATCCTATCACCCAGGCCCTCTCCTTCACCATTGCTTCGGTTGGCACTTTTTACATGAGCACAGATGTTTAACACCAGGGTCCTGGCTGAATTCTAGAGTAGTTATCTGAATTCTGAATTCTAACTGAATTCTATCTACAGTTTCAAGTGACTGAGGTATTCTGCTTCATTGCCTGTCCTAAACTGTTGTACATTGTCACAAATTCACATTTCAACCTGGACAGTGGAATTTCACCCAGAAAAGGTTTGCTTGCCAGAGGAAATGGCCATTTTTCAACTGAATCCCAGTCTCAAATGTGCAGAAAATGTCAGTTTGTACATGCTCTTAAAACAAAACTCGGTAGCTTTGCACCCCACCTTCCTCCAAGATTGCAGCAACAGAGGTGTGTCTGAGCAGAGACACATCATCCTTCCTACCCATTTAAGCTCCTGCTTTCTAAAATAGCCACACTCAGATTTCTTACATCTCCACAAACTCAGGGCCATATTTTTCTTTCATCACCCGTGGATGTCATTGGGAGTTCTGCACAAAAATTCATGAGAATGGGACTGTTGTGGGAGAGGGGGGCAGTCATAGAATTATGGACTTTAAGGTCAGAAGGGACCATTACGATTGTCTAGTCCGACCTCCTGCACAACTCAGGCCACAGAATCTCACCCACCCACTCCTGTAACAAACCCCTAACCTATGTCTGAGCTATTGAAGTCCTCAAATCATGATTTAAAGACTTCAAGGTGCAGAGAATCTTCCAGCAAGTGACCCGTGCCCCACACTGCTGAGGAAGGCGAGAAACCCCCAGGGCCTCTTCCAATCTGCCCTGGAGGAAAATTCCTTCCCGACCCCAAATATGGCGATCAGCTGAACCCTGAGCATGTGGGCAAGACTCACCAGCCAGACACCCAGGAAAGAATTCTCTATAGTAACTCAGATGCCTCCCCATCTAACATCCCATCACAGGCCATTGGGCCTCTTTGATTACTTGCTAAAGCAACATGTTGCTTTTTTTAGTATTCCGAGCTATACGTAGAGCAGAGTATTTCTGTATTTTGCCAGTCACATGTTAAAATAGCCAAAGATTCATAGTTTGACATCTGAGGAGGGCTGAATATGGCAAAAGGGTGAGCTATTTGGGAACTGTGATGGGAAAATCCAAACTATTGATCTATGAAAAAGTGTAAAAGAAAATAATTGTAAAAAATTTAAGTAAGTAGCTTCCTTATTATTTATATTATGGTAAAGCATAAAGGCCCCAGCTGAGAATAGGGCCCCATTATACTAAGTGCTGTATGTACACAGGACGAGAAAGAGTCCCTGCCCCAGTGAGTTTACAGTCTAAATACACAAGACAGGCAAAGGGTAGGATTAGAAACAGAGACACAGAGAAAGAAGTGATTTGCCCAAGGTCACACAGTAGGTTAATGGCAGCCCTGGGATTTAAAAATGGCTAACTGGTAGATCTCAAAAAGGAATTGTAAACAGGAAATCATCATCCAATGGGAGTTTTTTCTAGTAGGGTTCCACAGGGATCTGTTCTTATATCTTTATCAACGATCGGGAAGAAAATATACCTTCATTATTGGTAAAGATTTTAGATGACACAAAAATTGGTGAAATGGTGTCGCATGGGAAACTGAGCTCACTTGAACAACATGCATTTTAATACAGCTAAATGCAAGGTCATAGGAACCAAAAATGTACTTTTAGGATGAGGGACTGTGTTTTGGAGGGACTCATAACAGGATTTAGGAAAACCAGCTACTCATGAATTCACACTGAGATGCTGTGGCTAACAGAGCAAATGCAAAAGTAGAAACAGGGAATTAACATTACCACCATGTGTGGCAGTAGTGAGACTATTCCTGGAATACCGAGTCCAGTTCTGGTGTTGACACCTAAAAAATAACGGGTTCCACAAGTTGGAAAGGATTCAGAAAAGAGCTACAGGAATGATGTTAGGTCTGGAAAACGTGCTACAGTGAGACTCTGAAGAAGCTCAACGTATTTGGCTTAACAAATAAAAGGTTAAGAGGGGACTTGATCATAGTCTATAACTACCCACATGAGGAAAAGATCTCTGAGAGGAGAGGGTTCTTTACGCTAGCAGTCAAAGGCGTAATATGACCCAGTCTGAAGTTAGAAACATTCAGACTAGAAATAAGGCATGCATTTTTAGTGGGAGTAGTTAGCCATCGGAACACTTTGCCTTCAGACATGGTGAATTCTCCATCACTCAAAGTCTATACATATGGATTAGCTGTCTCTCTAAAATGTATGTTCTAGCTCAACCAGAAGGCTTGATGCAGAAACTACTTGGAAATCCTATGGCCTGTGTTACATAGGTGGTCAAATTAAATTATCATAATGGTTCTCTCTCTCCTATGGCCTTGAAATTCATGAGAAGCCAATTTTCCTGAGTTCCCATCCAGGGCCACTACCCACTAGCCCACAATGCCTCTCCGTTTTAGGCCCTGATTCTGCAATCTGATCTATGTGGGCAGATGCCTGCACCCAGATGGAGCACCGTTGACTTCTGTGCGGCTACATGTGAGCAAAATGGTCTGCTTGTGCAGATCAAATTGTCGTTTCAGGACCTTAGTTTGCATTGTTGCTGGTACTGTGTTGAGCAAATTAGACCCTAGTCCTGCAATGAGCCTTGCACAGATAGTCCCCAGAGTCTGTGCTGAGCCTCAGTGGCAATGAATGGACTCCATGTGGTGTAGAGATCCACCTGCGCAGAACTCATGTCGATCCTTAGACTGCACTGTAGCTGTGCTATGGTAAGCAGCTTCCTGTGATCTGTCACTCAAAGATGCTGGAATCAGAAAAAAAAAAAATGAATGAAGTTGTTTCCCCAATATTTTCAGTGTGTATTTTCTGTTTTGATCTCTCTGACAAGTTAATATTTAGAATTTCACCAGTTATCTTCCCGGCTGCTAAGTGACAGCAGAACTGAGGGTGAGGAAATTTACTGTATAGGAAACAATAGGATGCTGTTCTCAGAGGTATAGCACTTTAATTGTTACATTGCAACGCATGTCGTAGAAAACAATATGCTAAGCACATCCAAGGAAGGAGATCCGGCAGCATAACTGACAGTCTGCTAATTTGAAACAATGTTCAACAGAAACTGTCAATGCCCACAAAAGTGTGTTCATCATTGTTCAGGGTCTATCCCGATTCTTTTGCATTATCATATTAAAGGGATGCTGTCAGTTCATGCAGCAGTCAGCATTAAGGCTCTGACTGAGCAAGGTATTTAAGCATGTTGTCACAGCTTGACCCAGTACTGCACTGTATGGACACCAGTCTGTTGCAAGTGGACCCAAGCACTAGGTTCCATGTGCTTCTAAACCCCGTGGGTCTGGGAAGAGCCTAGTCACTGTTTCTAGCTCTGGATATTCAGGCTGCAATCCCAGGTCTGAGCACGTCCTTGGGACTCCACAGAACAGCCCGTTAGACCCTGAAACTGGCGCCTCAGACCTTCTGAGCTACCCCACCCAGCAATCACTTGCTCATACTTCCTCAGAGTGTGATCACTCTGGGCTTCTTGTTCAATCCCCTCAGGGACCACGTGACAGGAAAGCAAGGAAACACAGGCTTAGCACAGGAATTTCTTAATCATAGTCACATTAATCTTAAGAGCACTAGACAGTTACAGATCTTTGACAAATAACAAAAGTGCCCTCAGGCCAGGATGCACCTCACCCCTACTCTGATCTCACCCCTTCAGTAGGTCCGGGGTTTGTCAAAGTTTCAGGCTAAGCAGAGGACCTTCTGCCTGCTCCCTCTCCAGTTGGCCCTGCTTATATGTGGTGACAGTCTTCCCCCACTACTCAAAGAAACACCCTCCTCCCCAAATACAGTCTGCTTCTCCTTTTGCCATGGGCCCAGGCTGTGCACATCTACCAGCCATGCAGGTGCCCCTATGTAGAAAATACAAAGTGACCTACTGTTTCATATCTTAAGCAAAAATTAAGACTGTTATATCAAATAACAATTAATCAGGTGAGACTGTTACCATCCAGACTCACTAACTGTTTGTGTCAGACTCTACTTTATTTCACTGAGAGAGTGAATCCATTTTCAACTACCTACTGCTTTTCTTCACATGGGCATTTACCGGTCTTTGCTTTCCCCCTGCTGATGGCCATTTTATTGTTATTTCACAGTGCGACAAGAGGCTACTGGGTTCTGCACAGCACAACGGAAACAGCACATGCATTTGCAGTTCTCACCTTCCAATCAGCCACATACTAGGCAGCAGCTGGAAGAGTAAAGTGGTGCTAGGTCTTAGGCTGTTTTCTGTGTGTGAGTGTGTATGTGTACTTATATAGGTCAGTATATGCATGTATGAGTGCACACACAGAAAACAATTTTTTTTGTACTGTGGTATAATTCAAGTGCTCGCTACAGCAGTCTTTGAATGTTCTACTGAGAGAGACAGAAGGCTCCTTACAAGCTTTGCTACAAACCCCTATACACCTTCTTTGCTTGAGCGGTCTCATCTGTAAAATACTTATGTATGAGGATTAATGAGTGGATGTTAGGACAGTGCTTTAATGCACTATCGTAAGTGCCAAATATTATCTGTATTATTATTTACACTTCAGAGTCTTTGACTGGGTTCTAAATATGGTCGAGCATCAGAGAAGCTGTTTCCATCCTGCTCTGTTTAACATTTAATAAACGTATTTTAACCAGAGCAAGATGGAAATAGCTCTCCTGATACCAAAGCCCACATCCTAGACCCCTCCTTACCTTACCTCATGTTTCCTGCCTGGTTAACCTTAAACCTGCAGCGAATCCCATTGGACAGATGTACCCCTACTACAATAACAAACACTGTAAAGCTCCCTAACAATTCACATTTTCAAAAGTAGCCACTTGCTTTGGGTGCTGTCTTTGTTTCAGGGCCCCCAAAATTAGTGGCCGCTTTTGAAAACGTTCACCCTCAGCTTTGCAATGGGGTATACAAACCCCACACTGGGCAACCAGGGGTAGCCTGGCCCTGCCAAACCTATAGAAAATATTCCAACTGGAGGAGAAGTTAAAAGGCAGGGGAGTGGCTCATTTGGTGGCAGACCAGTGTAACCCTTCTGCCCGTCAGAGTTGGCAGCAACAAGGGCAAGGTTCAGTATCTAGGGGTTCCATTCCAATAACACAATGCAAAACTGGCTCAAACCCCACCCAGTGACCTGGGACAAATATATACCACCCTCGCTGGGCGCCTCCAAGAGGCAATACTTCCTCTCTCGCAAGCACAGAGTCTGAGTGTAGCAAAAAGCCTTTTAATAACAGAGAGAAACAATGTGGCATTATGTTGGGGAAACACCACCAACAGGATTCATAACACAACCCACGAGCAAAAAACCCACCCCTAGGAAATTGGGACATCTCCTTTCCCTTTGGTTCTTGAGTCCAGCAACCCAAAATCACCCAAAGTCCCAAAAGTCCAACAACCCGAAAGTCTCTGTCCCTGGTCAGGGCAGCCCCAGAGTTTGAAAGTTTATCTGCAGAGTTTTACCTCCCAACCTGGGTGGAGATGGGGGGGGGCAGTTAAGGGGCACCTTACATGGTCCAAAGCAGATTGCCCCACCTCCCCATGGGGCTCCACTCTGCCAGCCACCCCCATGAGCTGCTCCAGACATCCGACAAACTGCTCTGCTCTGCCAGCTGTCGCACAAACAGCTCCACAATATATCTTCAGGCTCTCCCCCTACTTAACACAACACTCAGTGATTTCAGCTCTTAGTAAATTTAGCTCTTTTGTGATTTCAGCTTGTAGTAGGGGAGCTTTAGCACTGGTGCACCATTAGCTCAAAGTGAATTCAGCTCAGCAGCCTGTAACTAAAATCCTAATAGAATCAAAATTACCTCTGATATTCTATAGTGGAGATAGAAGGAAGTGCAATTAGCATGTAAGACCCTCACCAGGGGAGGAGGCCTATATCACCAAATATTAATACCTGTCCCCAACCTCTCCCCACTCACTGAGTTTTGGAACCCAGGACCCTTGCATAGCGAGCGCTGCTTAGTTGATGGTGAGTCCCTCCATCATAACAAAAGGCCAAGTACAGTTCCATTGTCCTTGATTCACATAATCAGGATAATAATCGTTTATTCCTGCCCCAATAACAGAGAAACTGGGGCTCCTACAGCAGCCAAAGTGACCATCTAGGCAGGGTGGGTGTGCCTATGCAAATGAGATCAGCCCCTGAAGTTCTTTTCCACAACCCACCATGACTCGCCACCAGATGTCAGGGTAGAGCTCATCCTGACTCTGCTTACACCAGGAAAGAGAGCAGACCTACCACCTACAGCTCCAGCGGAGGAAAGCTGAGTGAAGGAAAAGACAGAATCTCTCCCCACAACAGCTACCCAAAAATCCCTCCCTGAGGAAAGGAAGGACCTGCTAGAGACAGCCTGAAAGGGAAGCATTCCCCTCTCCCTCTCATATGGACTCTGAATTTTGTTAATTCCCCTTTACTTTGTTTGGACTACCCCAGCATGGGCAAGCCCTAGGACTGAGCTGGCCCAGGAGGGTGGGCCACACTGCAGGAGGAGGCAGTTGCTGCCCAAGAGAGATGAAGCTACCATGCTACATGTAACTGCCAGATGGTGCCTTGTGGTGAGCAGATACCCTTCATGCCGCCTAACCCAGATGGTGACTTCGGGACAATTGCAAGGGGGCGGTGATAGACAGTGGCCAGGGAGGGCAGGCTTAACCAGCCCAACTTAACTAAGTGAGTGGCTTTGAGGACTTACATAAACACAGTGTGCATCAGTTTTTCCCATCTGTAGCATCACATCTCCCACAAAAGGGGGCTGGGAGTGTTATTGCTTGTAAAATGCTTTGAGATCCTTGGATAGAAGGTGCACGTTGAGTCTAGTGTTGCATGGTCACAGTCCTGTACAATGGAAATAAAAGGAGGTCACTACAGTGCATGATAAAGTTGGCATTTGTGTCTATTTCTTCCTCATTTGGGGTGAGATTTTCAAAAGTGTTCAGTGTTGATCTAATTTTACTACTAATGAAATCAAATAGAAACCTCACTGTGACTTCTGTAGGGCAGAATTAGGCCAATGCCAAATGATTTTATAAAATCCCACCTTATAGCTCATAAGCTGTTTAAACTTTATCCTGAAGACAAATCCAATATTCTTCACATGAAGTCCTGAGTAGCTTGTCATAAGATCATAGTAGGTAGAAGTATGGGAACCATGGATCCAGTCCCTTCCCTAGGAGGGCAGGACATTATCAATTGACAGAGAACACAGCTAATACTAAACTGATAACCAAGAACTTAGTCAAAGGGCAGCGACAAAGATAATGCATATGCAAACATCTGCGTAATATAACATACCTCTGTCTATTTTAACTCTCAGGGTCTGCAGGCCAACAGTAGAAGTTCTGAGTTTCTATCCTTGTTTTCAGGCAGGCTGCAGTTGTTTCTGCTTCCTTACAATGACCTACCTATTCTCTGAGAGAGAGTGTGTCTTTTCTTATCTTACAATTAATACTTCACAGAACAAGTCTGCAGGTGTCTTACTAAAGCAGTCTAAATTTCTCTCGACAAACACACTTTGTTTTCATTGCTTTCACTTTGGGGGCTAAAATCATGAACCGGATAGTCTGTGTGTGTACACTGCACTCTCTGAGATGGAATCAGAATTGTCTCCGTTGGTTCAAATGGTAGAAGCTTGTGCTTTTGGAGCAGGATAATCTGAGGTCTATCCCTGATTTTGCTTTGGCATTCTAGGTGGCCATTGCTAGCAGCATAGTGACAATCAAGAATGTTCTAGATACCACAGGTTTGTAACAATACTTTGTGCTACTGCAACACCTTTCAGCAGCAGATCTCAAAACATTTTATATTAATTAGGCCTCACAATATCAACATCAATGTGAGGTAAGTATTATGCCCATGCTACAGATAGGAAAACTGAGGCATGAGGCAGTTAAGTGGCATGTTCTAGGTCAATGACAGAGCCAGCACTAAAATTCAGGGATCCGACCTTGCTCTACCCACTACACAACATTGTCTTAGCCATGCAGTGCCTTGGGTTTAAAACCTTTTGCAGTAAACCTCTCTCAACAAATCCTCTTATAAACAGTCCACCACCTTTCCCCTGACTACTTTCTGTGGTTGTTTTAAATAAGTTTATATTTAGTATCAGCACTTTCCCCTCTTGCAGAGATTACAGATAAGAAATGTAAGGCAAACGGTGTAGTTTCCTGCATCGTATTTGGCCCAATACCAATACTCGATCCAGTCCTGCTAAATGGGAAATTTGCCCTTGATTTCAGTGAGAGCACAATTCTCTCCTTCTTATTTCCGTAGCACATCTTTTGCCAAATTGTGCTCTCAGTTACACCTGTGTAAATCTGGAGTAGTCCCATTGAAATAACATGGCATATATGAGATCAGACTCTGGCCCATTGCTTTCAAATTTACATTTCAAAACACATCACTCTTGTGTCATCAAAGAGAGAGATTCAAAATCTGGAGTGAATAAATGCCAGCACTTGCATATAAATTCTTTCAGAAACTTGGGGCTGGTTTCTGCTGTTATCCTGGAGTAACTATCTAAGCTAAGCAAGTTACACTAGCATATGTAAGATCTGAATCAGACACATTTAGTCTGCCTCATCAGATGTCATAGAAGACAAATGTTACCACAACAGCAGTGTCCTGACAGCTCTCATCACTTCATGTGGGGAGAGAGAGTTGCTGGATTTGAAGCGGTGGTATGCAATAGCTTTTGAGATGACTTGTTTAGAACATAGGTGTATTCAAAAGAGAACAAACAGAAGGGTTTTTCTTGAGGAGATTATTTAAAAAATGTGGCTCTGTGACCCTGCCATTTGCTAGTTCCGGCTTTGAGGTTTAGCAAAGAATTCTGTAATATTCATGCAGTGCTAAATTAGATGTTTGCTGAGTCTGGGGAAACATTTATAAATCCCCCTCTGCTTAACAGTTCACCTGATGAATGTAAAGTAGGCACTGGACGTTTGGTGCTCAATTTGAGCAGATTTGCCAGTGAAGGGAAACTGCTGGGTTAAGAGCTACAGCTGGGAAAGAAACCTGTATGCATGCTGAAACTCACTGGCCCAATTTCTGAAGTACTGTGGTGAATACATAATAGAAAGGTGACAAAGGCTTCCTGCACAATAACAACTGTGTGAATGTGGGTCTTCCTGTGTTCTGAGGTACATTTGAAGAAGTTGGAGGTATGGCTGAGGGTCACAGCCCCAGTTCAGAAAAACATTTAAGCATGTGCTTAAGTGCATCCTTATTCAGCAGCGCATTTAAGAAATGGGACTTAAGTGCATGCTTATTGCTTTGCTGCATCAGGGCTGATGTGCTCTATCTCAAAGCTCTTTGACACACTCTGACATGAACTCAAATTTCATGTGATCTTGGATGAAAGAAGAAATAAAGAAATATGTTGAAAATATTTTTTTTTTTTTTTTAGTTTAAAGTAGCTTCATTTAAAGGATTCTTTCTGAATCTCTCGTTTTTTCTTGCTCTCTTGGGGCCCAATCCAGCTGACATTCAGTCAACAGGAATTTTTTCCATTGACCTATATGGAAGTTGGATCAGATCTTGGGTGATTTGGTCAAGTAGGTCTGTCTATTACTCGCAGTTAACTCATGTGATTAACTCAAAACAATTAATCGCGATTAATCGCACTGTTAAACAATATAATACCAATTGAAATGTATTAAATATTTTGGAAGTTTTTCTGCATTTTTAAATATATTTATTTCAATTACAACACAGTGCACAAAGTTGACTGTTCAATTCATATTATTTTTATTATGGATATTTGCCGTGTAAAAATGGCAAACAAAAGAAATAGTATTTTTCAATTCACCACATACAAGTACTGTAGTGCAATCTCTTTATCATGTAAGTGCAACTTACAAATATAGACTTTTTTTGTTCCATAACTGCACTCAAAAACAAAACAATGTAAAACTTTAGAGCCTACAAGTCCACTCAGTCCTATTTCTTATTCAGCCAATGACAAACAAGTTTGTTTACATTTACAGGAGATAATGCTGGCCTCTTCTTATTTACAATGTCACCTGAAACTGAGAACAGGCGGTCACATGGCACTTATGTAGCCAGCATTGCAAGGTATTTACATGCCAGTTATGCTAAGCATTTGTATGCCCCTTCATGCTTTGGCCACCATTCCAGAGGACATGCTTCCATGCTGATGATGCTTATTAAAAAAATAATACGTTAATTAAATTTGTGACTGAACTCCTTGGGGGAGAATTGTATGTCTCCTACTCTGTTTTACCCACATTCTGCCATATATTTCATGTTATAGCAGTCTTGTATGATGACCCAGCACATTGTTCATTTTAAGAAGACTTTCACTGAAGATTTGACAAAACACAAAGAAGGTATCATTGTGAGATTTCTAAAGATATCTCCAACACTCGACCCAAGGTTTTAGACTCTGAAGTGCCTTCCAAAATCTGAGAGGAATGAGGTTTGGAGCCTGCTTTCATAAGTCTTAAAAGAGCAACATTCCAATGCAGAAACTACAGAACCCGAACAACCAAAAAAGAAAATCAACCTTTCTGCTGGTGGCATCTGACTCAGATGACGAAAATGAACATGGTTTATTTCCCCCACTACCACCACCACTGTTCTTGTCAACTGGTGGAAATGGCCCACCTTGATTATCACTACAAAATGTTCCCCTGCCCCCCGGTCTCCTGCTGGTAAAATAGCTCACCTTTCCTGATCACTCTTGTTACAGTCTGTTTGGTAACACCCATTGTTTCATGTTCTCTGTGTATATATATATATCTTCCTATTGTATTTTCCACTGCATGCATCCGATGAAGTGGGTTTTAGCCCACAAAAGCTTATGCTCAAATAAATTTGTTAGTCTCTAAGGTGCCACAAGTCCTCCTTTTCTTTTTGCGAATACAGACTAACACGGCTGCTACTCTGTATTCTGTGTTGTAATTGAAATCAGTATATTTGAAAATATAGAAAATATCAAAAACTATTTCAATACATGGTAGTCTATTATTGTTTAACAGTGAGATTAATCGTGATTAATTTCTTTAATCAAGAGATTAATCATGATTAATTTTTTAATCACTTGACAGCCCTAATCAAAAGTTACTCAGTAGTAAAAGAGGATCTTACTTTGTTTTAATTAGGATAGGGCTATGGAAAAGATGTTAGTGTGGGACATTTCTCTTTCTTTCCTGTTGAATGCCATCTATTAAAAATAGTCAACGACTGCATCTGTGAATTCAATAGTGTGTCCAGTTCTGTGCTACAGGGTATGTTTGAAGATGTAGTCCCATTCAACTTCACTAGGGGGGGTCAGAGAGCTGTTCAAGTCTGGTTCAGCACATTGCTGAACTGTGTGCTCCTTTGCTGACCTAGGATCCTGGCCTTTACCTAGCTGTAATGCAGCTAATTGTGGAATCCTGCTAAAAAAAAAATCTAAGGAAGCAGCTTCTTACACAACAGAGATTCTTATAGCTCTCACTAAGAGAGCTCAATGGATACATATGGTGGCTGAGCATGAGAAGGCAGCCAGACTCAGGAAGTGTGGGCAGGCTCTTGCAAGGTCCTCTGTTAAAGTGGGATTTGATCCTGCATTCACCCCAGCTGCCTGCCTCCATCTCTGCATTCTGCCTGCCTTGTGATGCTGGACCTGAATGCATACTGCCTACCAGGCAAACAGCTTTTTAGCTTTATCCCAATTTTGTGCAAACGACGGAGGCGTGAGAAAAACTGAATCTTGACAGCTGTTGAGCTGTAACACCAAAGCAAACCTCTTTCAACAGTAAAACTACCTGTGAGCATTTCATATTGAATTGTGCATCTTCTCCTCGCTTAGCTGGTTGCACCGATTCCTGTGAATTAAGTGTGAACAAAGCATCGGCTCTGGGTCCAGAGTCTTACCCTGTCTTCTTACTCGCAGATTCCTATTCTTGTTTCCCTGGGGAGGGCAACGCTAGTGCCAGCAGTTCAAAAGCAAGTTCATAGCTGTTTGTGCCTGTGATGTTTCTGCAGGGTATGGATGACTTGATGAAATTCTTGTGACACACCAGTCTCTTCCTAAAATCTATGCTTGCATCAGTCACTGCAGACCTTTCACTGAGATATAACTGACCTGATTTTCAGAGATCCTTGCAGTTCCCCATTGTCTTCATCAGTGGGTAAAGTAGGTTGAATCAGGAGGGGGAGTTATCACAGCACCAACCAGAGAGGAAGGGGAGATCTCGGACGGGGAGGTGCTCTGACCTTTGCCTTCTCCCTCCCTTAATTTTATCCCTGCACTTCATCTGGAGGTGCAAGTGCCCGGCATCCTTGAGTCCCAGTAAGTGCGTCTTTTTATCAGACTGGTTGATGGGCCCTGGGAACAGTATTTGAGTCCAGACCTCTAAAACACTATGATAATGTGACAAAGAATAACGTACTGTAGGCCTGATCTAAACCCACTGAAGTCCATGGAAAGATTCTCATTGACTCATGTCATAAATATAAAGGGAAGGGTAAACCCCTTTGAAATCCCTCCTGGCCAGGGGAAAGCTCCTCTCACCTGTAAAGGGTTAAGAAGCTAAAGATAACCTCGCTGGCACCTGACCAAAATGACCAATGAGGAGACAAGATACTTTCAAAAGCTGGGAGGAGGGAGAGAAACAAATGGTCTGTGTCTGTCTGTAGTCCTCTTGGCCGGGGACAGAACAGGAATGGAGTCTTAGAACTTTTAGTAAGTAATCTAGCTAGGTATGTGTTAGATTATGATTTCTTTAAATGGCTGAGAAAAGAATTGTGCTGAATAGAATAACTATTTCTGTCTGTGTATCTTTTTGGTAACTTAAGGTTTTGCCTAGAGGGGTTCTCTATGTTTTTGAATCTAATTACCCTGTAAGATATCTACCATCCTGATTTTACAGGGGGGATTTCTTTATTTCTATTTACTTCTATTTTTTATTAAAAGTCTTCTTGTAAAACACTGAATGCTTTTTCATTGTTCTCAGATCCAAGGGTTTGGGTCTGTGGTCACCTATGCAAATTGGTGAGGCTTTTTATCCAACATTTCCCAGGAAAGGGGGGGTGCAAGTGTTGGGAGGATTGTTCATTGTTCTTAAGATCCAAGGGTCTGGGTCTGTAGTCACCTAGGCAAATTGGTGAGGCTTTTTACCAAACCTTGTCCAGGAAGTGGGGTGCAAGGTTTTGGGAAGTATTTTGGGGGGAAGGACGCGTCCAAACAGCTCTTCCCCAGTAACCAGTATTAGTTTGGTGGTGGTAGCGGCCAGTCCAAGGATAACGGGGGTAATATTTTGTACCTTGGGGAAGTTTTGACCTAAGCTGGTAAAGATAAGCTTAGGAGGTTTTTTCATGCAGGTCCCCACATCTGTACCCTAGAGTTCAGAGTGGGGGAGGAACCGTGACAACTCATTTGGTCTTTTGATCAGGCTCTGAGCAAGAATCATCTCGGACTGCATTGCAGTATTTTAAAGGATGCTATCAATGCTGCAATCTAGGGCCTAAAGCAGACGAGTAGGAGTCAGGACACTTTGGCTCTGTTTCTGAATCTGCCACTGGCTCCGTGCATGTCTTAGGGTAACTCAGGTCATCTCTCTTGGCCAAATGCTCCCTTTTGGTTCCATGAGCAGAGAGGAGACTGCTAGGTGGATCGTGGCTAGAGGATGCTGCACAAGGGGGGGATGCCAGCCTTGCTTCCCACTCCTTCTAGCCCTGCAGGTTGAGAAGGGGTGGGGCGTGGGGAAAGGGACATGGACTGCTTGAGGAGCTGGCTGAGCGGTGTCAGATTCTCCCCTCAAAACCTGCAGGGTAAAGCAGACTGAGTGTGAGGGGTCCACACATCAGTGTACTCTGGTAGACTAAGGAGACCTTAAAGTGGGCATAAATGTATGTCCTTTTTAAGGCCCCTTTACACTGCGAGAATGGTATAAAGGGACCCTTAGTGTAAATGAGAATCAGGAACTAAATATTTTACACTAGTTTCTATAGAATACAACTATACAACTGTGGGGGGTGTTTCCTGGGGTGGGCAGCAGTCAGGGAAGCCCCAGGTGGCATGGCTCCATCATCAGGAGCTGTGCAGCACTGTGGAGAAAAGCACCATGAAGGTATTCCCTATTCCAAGGGATTTGCCCCCACCCCAAGTTCCCAGCAGATTAAGTAATCTGTGGCGTCAATTAACTGACACAAGGAGGCATAGACCCTTGTTGCCTTTCCCATCTGCCAAGTGAGTGTGATAATACTTTTCTGTTTCATAGAGATGTGGGAGACGTAATTAATACTGGTAAAGTGCTTGGAAATCCTTGGATTAAAGGCACAGTTTACAGGTACAGTGCCCTTTTATTTCATTGCTCTGCACTGTTTGTCATCCCCTCGTAGGAGCCTGGCAATAGCACGTCTCTTCTCCGCAGATTTTATCCCCTCATGTATGCCAAACATCGCTTTCTGTTTGTTTGCTTTTCCCGTGTTTTTAATGGAGGTGAAATTAACATGCCACCTTGTTTACATCGCTGTCTGTGCTGCACCAGCAGCGTTCATTGCTGTCAGCACAGTTCTGGGACCTGCAGTGTTTAGATAACCACTGGTGCAAAAATCTCCTCTTCCGTTAATGGAATAAGTTAGTCACTTTTGGCTAGGACCATAGATCATGCTGCCCTCTTACTAAATATACATGAACTGCTGTTCCTTTCAACAAAATCCCCCATTTTCTACACTATTGCGCAATGACAAGGTAGTCATTAGTACACAGAAAAGAAAATAACCTATATGAAGCAAAGCTAGTCATAAGCCGAAATGCAGAACGCACTGCTTCTTCAAGGCCCTCTCTGATCCCTGAACTCTGCCTACAGAAATAATTGAGTTCAGGTGTGATTGCTAGTTGGGGGGCATAACATTTGGGAAGTGTAACACACAGGTAAAGTGTGTGTTACATCCCCTCCTCATAGCTGGTCCAGGAGCGGAAAACTGCTCCAAACCCCATGTTACCAGATGTGCCGGTTACTTTGGGGTATGCTCATTTATTAGGGTTACTCTTCTGGGGGCGAGTTCTGTAATTCTATCAATGTACTGCTTGTGTCACTTGTGTGTTCATATGAAGCTCTACTTCTCCCTTCTGCAAGTCCCCTCCCCGTGGAACTATCCTGCAGGATCTAGGTTCCCCAGGGCTGGGTTCCTCCAGCCCCAGAATCAGATATACACACACACACACACACACACACTAACAGAGCAAGTCTGAGTGGACCGTGTCAATCAGCACTCTCAAGCTGACCCCTTACATGCCCCTGGACTCAATAGGCTGGGCCAAGCAGCACTTCCAAGCTGCCACCCTCATATGCCACAGGTACCGCACCGGAATAGAGTAAGCCTGAGAAAGCTGGGTTGAACAGCACTTCCAGGCTGCCACGCTTATATGCCCCTGGACTCAGCAGACTGGATCAAGCAGCACTTCCAAGCTGCCACCCTCATATGTCATAGATTCGGTACATCCCTATCCCCACTTTCACATTACAATGGTTCTTGTTAGTAACCCACTTGATAAGCAAACCCTACAGTAGTTTGGGCGCTACAGGGATCTTTCGCGTACGTAAGAGGAGCATTGCTGCAGAATAAATGGGGAAGCCAAAACACAAAAGAGTAAAGCTCAGAGAGAGAGGGAGGGGAGTAACCAGCTTAACCATAAAAGTAATTTATTGAATAATAGTGATAACTACATAAGAAGAGCCTAAACAGACATAGCAATTACATTATTAAAGATTACAAAACTGATCAAACAAGTCAGGGTTAAAAAGTTATACCTGAGGTAGAAAAGAAAACACAGAGAGAGAGCTGGGGTCTCACCACTCCATGAAGCTTGAACTCGTCAGTGTACCCAGGTGATGGTGGTAGCTTTGGGTTCTGAGTGCTGGAGGCAGGCAGAGCCCCCAGCATGATCAGTCAGGAGAAGATGAAGTCCCAGTGGAACTGATGCAGGGTTTGGATCAGGATTCAGAACTCTTAAATGAGTATGAGTAGGGGTTTTTGTAGGGAAACACAATGGTTCAAGGGAGAACACTAGATTTGTTTATGCGTAAACTGATGACTCAAGGTTTTCTTTAGGCTAGACAACAAGAACTGATTATTCCTGGCTATGGGTGGTGTTCCTTCAAGGGAGCTCACAATGCAATTAGGCAGCTTAAGTATTTTGGATATCAATCAAGGATTCATTACTAGAATTGGTCTGATAACTGCTGAGCTGGGTGTGTGCCGGTGTAGGTTCATTAACATCTGGAGCAGAGATTCCCCATGATGCAGTGCTTCCCTGCTTTTCTGGTCCCAAAGTTCAGGGCAGTTCTTGCCTTGGAATCTCTGTTCTCCATTCTGTATGCTAATGGAGATGCCTCCCTGTCCAATCTTTGATGCAGATGAGGCTAGAAGAGTTGCCTTAATCTTGTCACCCTTGTCAGGAGGGGTTTCGGTGTGTCTCCCACCGCCTTTTCATTGCTTTCTGTAAGTCTTTCTTCTGACTGGTTTTGGTTCAAGCAGAGGCTATAGGCAGGGAGGTGTCCTTTATGAGTCAGACAGGCTGGATACTGCACCCTGGTTCCCCAAGAACACAGAGCTGACTGGTATCACCCAAAGAGAGTTAGTCCTGTAGCTCAAGGGGTAGCAGTCTATGAAGCAGTGCTGAAGGTTCCAGCTTCAAACCCTACTGGCTACCAATGCACGAGGTTGTTATAAAAAGGAGCCACACTGGATGGAGCAAAAGCCCAGCACTTGGATTAATTGTACAATCATTCTGGTCAGTGTGAGTCTACTGAGGCTTCTAGTTCACACTGGGTATGCTCTGAGGTTTAACCTGGGTATTAAAATAGTCACACCCAGACTTATAACTTGATACCTTTCATTCAGGGCACTGGAGTAAACTGTTAAAGGTTATTAGAGAGACCTCTCAATTTAAAAATAATTTATCTTTAATATTTTAAAGAAATTTCCATTCCCCTACCAATTTCTCTGGTTTTACAATCGTTTCCCTCATGTATTTAAAATGCTCTTTTCTCCCATCCTGGTGTTCAAAAAACTCACATAAAGAAGGGCAGCTGTGTGGTGATTGGAGGGAAAACAGTAAAATCAATGATATGCAAAGCAACGTGAAAGGCACAAAAGAAATAAACTATATTAAAATAAGAGAAAAATGTGTGTTTTAATAAACTGCTTTCATTGATAGATGTTAATTGGTACAACAATGGGCCAAATCCTCAGCCAGTGTAAATCAATACAAAATCAATGGGCCCAAAACCTGGAGACATAAGCTGACAGTCTGTCTCTTTTAACACTAGTTCATTTTTTATATCTACAGTGTGCTTTAAAAAGCCGGCTTCTGGCCAAAGCCAAGAAAAGGGAAAGAAAAACAGTTCACTTGTGCAGTTTTTGAAAGAGAGACATGAGATCAAAGTTTCCATAAATGAAAGAGGAAACAGGGACTGTGAACCTTGTTTGTTCCTTTCATCTACACCCACCTACCAGAAGGAAAACTTATGGCTTCATGTTTTTTATTTGCTTCCATGTCTAAATTGCTAGCATTCAGCAAGCTATACAGAGACAGAACGCTCTGTAGCTTGAGCTGGGCTCTTCTGTGACCTGATTTTATTCTCTTGCTTCCTGCAGAGAAGCTTGCTGTCTTTCAAAGTAGCCTGAAGATCTGATCTGATATTTTTAGAACCCCTCTCTGGTGACAATCAGCCTGCATTCCCAAGAAACAAACATACTCGTTGTTATTAAATAGAGAATTGGCTCTGGCCACCCAAGTCTCTGCTATACAAGATTTTTTTCTCTTCCCCTTAGAAAAGACAAGGACATTCTGAACTACAGGTTCACCTTTTTCTTTCCCCTGTTTCTTGAAAGGATTTTTCTAAATAAATCACTTCTGCTTTCTCAGGGCTGCTGCAGACATACAGCCCATGGAAAGTATCATCAATTTCAGCACAGAGCTGACAAGGCCAGCACAAAAATGTACATGGTTGGCAAATATGCCTCTGTGAACTCTCCCATTATCAGATACAATTGTTAACCAGCAGCTGTATTTTGATGTATCCTCTCTGTCCTTTTGGAAATAAAACATGTCCATATACCAAACTCACTGCTTTGGTACAAGATGATGAAAATGATCAAGGGAATGAACAAACTCTCAAAGGAATGGAGAGATTGAAAAGACAGGAATTATTTACCTTAGAAAGGAGATGAAATAGTGGAGACATGATAAAAAATATATAAAATAATGAATGGTCTAGAAAAGCTGGTCCGGGAACTTCTGTTCTGCTCGTCTCATAACACAAGAAAATGGGGACATTCAATGATGGTAAAGGTGGCAAATTCAAAACTGATCAAAGGAAATACTTGTTCACACGATGAATAATTAGACTGTGGAACTCCTTGCCACAGTAAGTTGTGGCCAGGAATTTAGCAAGATTCATAAAGGGATTGGACATTTATATGGTTATCAAGAATACCTAGTGGGATCATAGCTAATGCTAACAAAAAGTGTGGAAGGGCTATAAAACCTCATACTTCAGGCAGAAAGCCAATCTCTGACTAGTAGAGATCAGGAGATGTAATGTGGGAGACTGATTATCCCACAGCTGTCTACTGTAGGAGGTCTTACACCTTCTTTTGCAGCATCTGGTGGTGGGAATATTGAAAACAGGATCATGGACTAGTTGGCCCTCAGGTCTGATCCAGTCTGGCAATTCTTATTTTCTATCATAACAAATATGGTTTAAAAGAGAAATTAAACCCCATCTGGCCAAGAGGAGTGAGTAAAGTGCTGGGCCATTGGGTGCCTGGGCTTCTAATCTCAGCTGAGCTACTGATTGGATGAGCCAAACCCCTGGGATCCTGCACTGTAAGCCTGCTTCCTGGAGGCAGAATTCAAATCATCCACCATTTCCTCCCGAGATCTAACTGGCTTGCAAAGGGGTAGAAGTGAATTAATTTATTCAGAGCTTGATTTTCAGAAGCTCTGAACACCCTTGGCTCAGCTGCCAATGATCAATGGGACATTAGGGCATCTGACAATAGCTAAGGCACAAGAACGCCCCAGCCACTCCTCCTTCTCCCAATCCCAGCAACATCCCTGACTTTGCCTCCTCTTCCAGAAGCTCTCACTGGGGTCGGCATTGAGCCAATTGTCATGACACAGTGCCCGCTGGGGAGTCCCTGTGCACCCAGGTGGCACACTTCAATAGGAACTTTGCACCAGCAGAGCCATGAATCTGGCCTTTAGAGAAGAGATGCCCTGAAGGCAGGCCCTATTCCACCAACAGTTCCAAGCTCCATCAGCCCTTAGGGGGAGCCATTTCCAAAGTGTAGGGCCCCTCAGTAATGACAGCCTGCCCACAGCTCCCCTCTCTCCAAACCAGAGGCCTGTGAGCTCATGTGCCTTTGATGATCACAAAGTGCCATATCCTCATACAGGGAGAGAGCTGATCTGGAAGCCAGGCCACTACCCATTCAAGGTTCTATAGCTCAAAACTAACGTCTTCACCCACTTCCTGCCCACTGGAAGCTCAGTGGAGCCCAGCATGTCACTGAGTTCAGTTGTAAAATGAGAGATATTGCTTGATAAACGTGCACACACACCTTACTGCAGAAGACATTCCTCGACTAGGGATACCCCACCCTATTGGCATTACATGCCTGAAAAAGAAACACAGGCAACATAGGCAGAGAATACAATAACATTGTCAACTTATTGAAGCAGCCAAGGGTCTCCTGACCTTCCACCTTGCCTTAGGACATCCTTGCACATCTTACTTCCTACATGAGCAGCTCTAGATCATTTACCTGCTCTGTTGTGGAAAAATACTTAATACTTTTGTTAGTCAAGGAGGCGTAAACCTTAAAAATCACAAAACGATTGGGCACAACCAGGAGAGCAGAATCATGCTTAACCGGCCTTCACAACGCTGCACAAAGGCAACGCTGATATGTACTGAATGACCAGTTCCCAAGCTACTGTAAATCAGGACAGGTTCACCGAAAGCACAGCCTGGTTGCCCTTCTAGCTTGGTTTTGCTTGGGATCCCTCCAATTGTAAGCCTTAGCACATTGAAGTGGAATTGATGAGACCTGGGTTCTAGTCCTGGTTCTGCCACTAACCTGCTGCATGACCCTGAGCAAGTCACTTCACTGCTTTGTGCCTCAGTTTCCCCATCTTTAAAATGGATTTAATAACACTCACCCTCCTTTGCAAAGTGCTTTCAGACCCAGAGATGAAAAGTGATTTACAAGAACTAAGTAGGTTTCAGAGTAACAGCTGTGTTAGTCTCTATTCGCAAAACGAAAAGGAGTACTTGTGGCACCTTAGAGACTAACCAATTTATTTGAGCATAAGCTTTCGTGAGCTACAGCTCACTTCATCGGATGCATACTGTGGAAAGTGTAGAAGATCTTTTTATACACACAAAGCATGAAAAAATACCTCGCCCCACCCCACTCTCCTGCTGGTAATAGCTTATCTAAAGTGATCACTCTCCTTACAATGTGTATGATAATCAAGTTGGGCCATTTCCAGCACAAATCCAGGTTTTCTCTCCCCCACACACACACACACTCTCACAAATCTTGGGAGACAGGCCAGTCCTTGCCTACAGACAGCCCCCCAACCTGAAGCAAATACTCACCAGCAATCACATACCACACAACAGAACCACTAACCCAGGAACCTATCCTTGCAACAAAGCCCGTTGCCAATTGTGCCCACATATCTATTCAGGGGACACCATCACAGGGCCTAATAACATCAGCCACACTATGAGGCTCGTTCACCTGCACATCCACCAATGTGATATATGCCATCATGTGCCAGCAATGCCTTGTACATTTGTCAAACTGGACAGTCTCTACGTAAAAGAATAAATGGACACAAATCAGATGTCAAGAATTATAACATTCATAAACCAGTCAGAGAACACTTCAATCTCTCTGGTCACGTGATTACAGACATGAAAGTTGCGATATTACAACAAAAAATCTTCAAATCCAGACTCCAGCGAGAGACTGCTGAATTGGAATTCATTTGCAAATTGGATACAATTAACTTAGGCTTGAATAGAGACTGGGAGTGGCTAAGACATTATGCAAGGTAACCTATTTCCCCCTGTTTTTTCCTACCCTCCCCCCCGACGTTCTTGTTAAACCCTGGATTTGTGCTGGAAATGGCCCACCTTGATTATCATACACATTGTAAGGAGAGTGATCACTTTAGATAAGCTATTACCAGCAGGAGAGTGGGGTGGGGCGAGGTATTTTTTCATGCTTTGTGTGTATACAAAGATCTTCTACACTTTCCACAGTATGCATCTGATGAAGTGAGCTGTAGCTCACGAAAGCTTATGCTCAAATAAATTGGTTAGTCTCTAAGGTGCCACAAGTCCTCCTTTTCTTTTTAAGAACTAAGTATTATTATGACCCTGAACTACCGCCGAGACAGGGCACATTGGACAAAGCCCAGGATCTGTTGGAAGGAGTCATTGTTGCTGAAATAGGTCAAAATATTCATATTGTGTAAAATGTTTAACTCAGTATTTAACTCATCATCTCTAACTTCAATGGGCAGAGGAAAGAAAAATAAAAGACACAAGAGATAAAAACTATATACAGTGAAAAGGGGAATGCATTTTATCTGGGCCAATGACAATGATTCTTTCTGAAGCATTTGGTATTGCCTACCAGACAAGTTCAATTCACAGCTGGCCAATTTATTAGAGCCTCTGAAACATTTCAACCAAATAACAGAATGAAAGTAAAACTGTATTTAATAAACAGCACATTGTCAAGCTGTGGCCCATTTTTCTCTATATAAAGAGAAGCTGATTTGTTCCATTATTATTTCTAATCGTTTCCTTCCTTGCTCGCTCTCTCTCTCTCTCTTTCCTCGTGGTTACTCTACCAAGATAGAATAATCACTGTGACAGATTAAAGCTGACATTTCAAACCCTTTTTGTAGGCCGTATCTTCTGGATGTAAAGTATCAGCTGAATGTCTCTTCTAAGTACTCCAGGCTCTGGAAGGATGAGGTTCTTAGGTATAATATGGGGAGAGCAATGGGATAATATATATGACCAAGCAAAAATTTTCCTTAAGGGTCTAAGTAGAGCTGGTCAGAAAATTTTCATCAAAACAGTCTTATGTCAGAAAGAGCTGTATTGATTTTAATGAATTTTCCCAAGAAAAGAACATTCTGAATTTCAACCAGCAATATGCTATTGCACCCAACCTGTGGCCCTTGAGTCTCTAAACTGTGACCCTCAATGGCAACTGTGTTCAGAACAAACATGTAATTGGAAGATGAAACCCAGCTGGCCTCTCTGAACCACGCACGGTGATTTTTAAACAGAAGTGTTTGACTTACCCCATTACAGACCAGGGCTCTGTCTCCCACTGCTGCCCCCTAGACAGGTGCAATTTGACAGTGAGCAGTGCAAAGGAAGGAAAACAGAAAGAAACTCTTCCCCCCAAAGTTTGATTGTGGTCCCTTGACGTTTATGAAATAATCTGTCATCCCTGATGCTGAAAAGATTGGGCACGACTGCTCTGAAGAGATTTGTGTATCTGATATATTGCCTCTCAACATTTATTAATAAACCTTCATTATTGAAGTGGGTCAGACCTCACACCGAACCTCCGGGGTTAGACAAGCATCCAAGAATTCAAGCATTTATCAAAGCTTATCCTAATCATTTTGGCCTGGTAACAGACAGCTATAACAGTGTAATAATTAGCAGTCACAGCTCACCAGCTGCCCAGCCATTGATTTCAATGGGCATTGTTCTGAACATTGAGCTCTACTGAAATGCATCTAGGAAAATGTTTTAGTCTATTATT
The DNA here is from genome assembly GCF_965140295.1 of Lepidochelys olivacea. NCBI lineage: Eukaryota > Metazoa > Chordata > Testudines > Cheloniidae > Lepidochelys > Lepidochelys olivacea. Next base: position 18,033,099 of record NC_140412.1, read on the forward strand.
TCATAATATTAATAATCTGCACTTATCAGCACCTTCTTCCCAAGGATCTCAGAGCCCTTCACATACATCAATGAACTGAGCTTTGCAATACGACACGAGAGGTACAGAAGTAGTATTATCCTGATTCCCCCTCTTACAAATTGGCAAACTGGTGCGTGGAGATTTTAAGTGACTTGCCAGAGATCAACTGGGAAGCTAGGACAGAACTAAGATCACTTTGTTCCCAGTTTTATGCACACAGCATCTTTTGCCTTATATTTTTGATCCATTCAGAGGCAGAGCACATGAGGATTTTTATAACTCCCACAATTCTTTTTATAGCTCATAGCCATCCTGGTGCAGGATGAATTAAATCTCCCTTCTGATGAAGCAATACAGAGCGAAATAAGTTTCAGTGCATTTCATATTTCATTAGCTCTAAATGCATTACTGTGCTAATACCAGGTGCTTTCTTCAAAAGGGACTTAGGCTTCTAGGCCATTGGGAAAACAACTTTTATTCTGTTCTCTTTAACTCTGGATATTTTGTATAATGAATGTTAGCACTGGTGAAAGAGGGTGGCCTGAGAGATCTGGGAACAAATGCACTGAAAAGCCAGCTCGCACTTTGGTCTGTTAAAAAACAGAGATAAGATTTAGCCATCACACATGATGTATAAGGGAGGGGAAGGCAGGCTATTAGCAAAAGAAAAATAAATACACATGCAAAATAAAATAAAACTCACTCTGCAAATACAGATCATTTACATTAGAAAGAGGTGGGTCCGAGATGCAAAATTCAGCCCTGGGTTTCTAACCTGCAGAGTCCTAAGGTGTTTGGCTCTGGGATTTTGAGATAGCGCATTAGGGGCTAAATGGAAGAGAAGAATGAGGGGGGATTTGATAGCTACTTTCAACTACCTGAGAGGTGGTTCCAGAGAGGATGGTTCTAGACTATTCTCAGTGGTAGAAGAGGACAGGACAAGGAGTAATGGTCTCAAGTTGCAGTGGGGGAGGTTTAGGTTGTATATTAGGAAAAACTTTTTCACTAGGAGGGTGGTGAAACACTGGAATGCGTTGCCTAGGGAGGTGGTGGAATCTCCTTCCTTAGAAGTTTTTAAGGTCAGGCTTGACAAAGCCCTGGCTGGGATCATTTAATTGGGGATTGGTCCTGCTTTGAGCAGGGGGTTGGACTAGATGACCTCCTGAGGTCCCTTCCAACCCTGATATTCTATGATTCTATGGTCACAGCCATTACTTGGCTTTGCAAGGGACTAAAGGGTAGTGGGGGAAGGTGTTCCTTTCTCCCTGTTTGGCCCTGTTTAGATTGTTACTACAGCTTGGCGGGGCAGCTAGTTCTACTTGCCTGATACATGCCATTGTGAGTAAGTGGGCAGGGAAGTGGTGGTGGGACAGAGAATTGGAGGAACCCAAGCTCCGCCACTCCAGCTCGCTGGCCAGACGCACAGTGTAGGAAGGAAGCTCTTCAATAAGAAGGTGTGAAGTGACTCCTCCATCACTACCCTCAGAGCAAGTGGTGATCTCAGGAGGAAGGGTTGTCTCTGAGTCACAATTTGTTCCCAGGTCTGTTGCTGGGGCAGAGCAGCTACTCAGAGCTGACTGTACAGTTGCAGTCTAGCCCTAGGTAAATAGTGCCCAGCCATGTCATCCAGTTCCAGATCTGGGCTTGGATTCTGAAATACCTCTCTACCGTCTCCAGAGTTCAGGGGTGTTCAGATCCAGGGGTTGGGTCCAACTAAATCTAAATGGATCTCGCCAACAGTCTACTAAGCAGGGTTTGGATCTGTCCCCATAAATAATAATTAGCACTTGCCTATTGCTACTGAAACTGGTAAGAGCTAAGTGGTAAAAGGCGCTGCAAGAAGAGGTTTTTGGCCAAAGGACTGGGCCAGGTTTTATTTTATCTGAAAAAAATGGCTTATTTTCATCCTCAGTCTTAACTTCCATGGGAAATTGACCACAGGGGAGAAGTAGCATAAATAACAATGGGAGGATCAAACCACTGTTCCATTCAGCAGCATCCTGGGTGCAGTGTAAAACACAGTGGGCCTTCTCCTGGGCTCATCCACAGGCAAACTCATCAGCATAGGGCCACTCGGTGTAATCTGTATTCTCTAATCCCATACACCAACCTTCCCTTCCTTTAGGGCCTGATCCAGTGGGCTTTGTATCAGCTTTCTCATTCAGTCTCATCCCATCCAACCCTCATATTTTATTCCCTGCTTTGCAGTTTTGTTAGCTTTTAAATAAACAGGATTTCTACAGAGAAGTGACACAGTTGCACCATGCATGTCCAACCTATTATGGCTATTATCAAAACTCAAGATGCAGGACCTTCCAGCTATTTATTATCTCTGTAGGCCAGAGAGCAGTCACTTCCTTCCCAAATACAACAACTACATAACATCCACACCCTATTCTTTCCTGCATCATGACATCCTGCCTTGATCTGTAAAGTCATGCACTGGCCTGGGATGAGCAAACTCATTGTACATAATTTCGAACAGGGTGGTTTTAAAAATTGCTCTCAAACTTGATATTCTTGCATCCATGCTGTACTCTGGAGAGACATTTAAAAAGGTGCAAGGAGGGGAAGGAGGGAGATTTCCAATGGAAAAAAAGGGAGCAGAAAGTGTGCCAAGCAAGGGAAGGAGCCGTGAAGCTGGGAGGGAGAAAGTCTAATAAAACAACTAGAAATGCAATATTAGTACACAGGACACCCTTCTTCCTGGGAGATTCTCCTGAGACTTGTTTGAAAGGCTTCCCTTCAGCTAGAAAAACAGCTGCTTGTTTTGAAATTATTTCAGCCTTTAGTGGAGGAAAGGTCTGTGACCTTGAACTGTTTTTGTCAACCTAAAAATTCATTCCAGCAGTCTGCAAAAAGCACAAAGCCCACGAGGTTCGCCTGTCTCCAGTACTGGCTCCATCTTCCAATACAGAAGCAGGGGTCTCTTTCAAAACATGTTTGAGGCTGGCAGTGACCCTCTCAAACCTGCTAAATTTGTTTAGTAGATTTGTTTCTGAAATGCATTTCACAGAGCAAGCAGAGCCAGCTGTGCCATGGTTTGTTTCTTACAGTCCCATGGCCATAAAATTTGTCCTGTGAAATCCTGGCTACATTCCCATTCCCTTCAGCAGGGGCAAGATTTCATCCCATTTGTCTTGCAGGGGAGAGAGAAAATGAGACTCTTCTGCACCGATTATAGTCTATAGAGTTTAAGACCAGAAGGGACCATCAGATCGGCCAGTCCAACGGTCTGAATATCAGAGGCTACCAGCACCACCCAGCACCTGCACACTAAACCGAATGACCAAAATTAGACCAAAGTGTTACAGCCCTCAGTAGACTAAACTATGATGTGCTAGAGGCAGAGAATAAGAGGGACCAAGGCACTCTAATTCCCAAGGCCCTCACAATAGCAGGGAAAAGTTTTCGTGAGATAAACTCAGATGAGCCTAGCAAGTGACCTACACTCCATGCTTCAGGGAAAGGCGAAAATACCCCAAGGACATTGCAAATCTGATCTGTGGGAAAATTCTTTCCTGACCCCACATATGGCAATCAGTTAGACCCTGAGCATGTGAGCAAGAACCAGCCAGCCAAGCTGAGAGAGAGAATGCTCAGTGCCACCTCAGAGCCCTGGCCCACCCTGCCGAAAGTCCCATCTCCAGCCATAACCATCTTGGATGCTTCAGGGGAAGGAGATAAGAAAATGGAGTATGGGGGGGAAATCTCTTCTTGACTCTGTTGATGGAGGGGACAGTCCCATAGTGTGTATGCAGCATATCGGGACCAGAACAGGAGTAACAATCTCACCCAGGGTGGTTTTTTTCCCCACAGAAGCTGTCAAGGCTGATTCCCTACTCTGGCACTTTGAGTGCAGAAGGTGGGAGCCCACAAGGATTCTAAAAATTAATACTGGCCACTCCAGGCTGGTATTAAACTTCCAAGGTTACAGCTTCTCTCTGACCTTAGATAGGTAGATGGTGCCACCACCCAAGTGTAAAAAACCCCCTTGGACCCAGGAGGGCGCAGTTGGGAATTCCTCCTTGTGGGGTAACCTCAAGCCCTTTCACACGCACCCAGGGAAGAGCTAAGAAAGAAAACAAAGGAAATCAGCTGTTGCCACCAGCTAATTAAACAACATGTGCACAAACCCCTTAGGACACCAAAAACCTAATCCTGTTCTTAAAAAAAAGTAAATTTTATTAAAAACAAAAAAGAAAGAAAATACATCTGGAACTCAGCTATTGCTAGATTTAAAAAGAGAAAATATAATAATTAAGCATCAAGAATGGTTTTCTTGAGGCCCAGGTTAAAGGTTACAAGCAAAACAAAAGCACCTGTGGTTAGCACAGAGGAGTCCACAAGTCATAAAGAAATAAGAGAGATAAACTTAATCGTGTCTTCCTACACATTCCCAGATCTATTTACATACCTGGGGTTTCAGATAAGTAGTTTTGAGGTAGTTTTGATGATTTTTCATACCTGGTTTAAAGGTTCTTACAGCATTGCTGCTCTGTGTCTCCCCTCTCCGGAGAACAACAGACAAAGGGAATGTTTTTTCCTAATTTTATAAAGTTCTAGCCTTCCCATTGGCTCTTTTAGTCAGGTGCCCACTCCCTTCCTTTTACCTATGAGCTTTTTTTAACCCTTTACGGTAAAGCAAGTACAGAACAGCTACTAACAGGATATTGTAGCTAACTGGCTGGCTGGGTGTCCATAAAACTGAGCTACCGCCCGCCCCCTTCATTTATCATAGAAGCTCAGTCTTAATTCATTGTCATTTGTCTTGCAGGGTAGATGGAATATCAAGGCTCTTGGTCTATAATCTATTGTTTCTTGAGTGCTGTCAAGGTTGCTTGGTACTGTGCAATGCAGAGGTGAGCAGATCACTTGATATTACTTGCAAACTAGTTGTCCCTGCAAAATACAATTGTGAAGTATAGTCTCCAGCCACATGCATGTTTTCCTCCTCCTTAGCATTAATGAGAGGTTCTTTATGCTCACTAATAGAATAGACCCCCATGGAACCCAGCGGATACTTCGTATGTAATATGTGCAACCTCTTTTCCAATGGCTTTAGACTCTTTGATCAGACTTGATATTTGGTATCTGTAACATATTGTTGAATTTTAACTCAGTAGAAGCAATCCTATTGCTCATACTTTGCTTATTGCAAGAGTATGGGCTGAGGAAAATGTGAGTCTTTATGGCAGTGGTGGGCAACCTGCAGCCTGCGGGCCACACACAGCCCATCAGGGTAATCCACTGGCAGGCCACGAGACAGTCTGTTTACATTGGCCATCCTCAGGCACGACCCCCCGCAGCTCCCAGTGTAATACAATGTATTTATTTGCTTTGTGTCTCTCTGTGAATGCTACCCTGATTTAGGGCTACAGCATGCTGGATCCAAGGCACAATTAAGGCTGTAATAATTATTATAATTAACAATGTGTTAGATGCTTTAGAAATGGAGGAGGTAAGGCCCCTGCTCTGAGAAGCTTACAGTTTAAATATCAGCAGAGATGAGATGCGGTGGAGATTGGTTAATAGGCCTTGTGGCCTATATAGCCTTCCTTACACAAGCAGATAACATTTCGGTCCCTAAAAATGCCCCAGAGGGGAGTGTGACGGGGTGTACCAACAGTGCATTGGGCCAGTGGGGACAGACCAATCACTGTGGCCCCAGGAGCACAGCCGCCTTTTCCCTGCTGCGCATGCTCTAGGTGGAAGAGCCAGATAAAGGGAGGCAGCCCAGCTCAGTCGGGGCTGGCTGTGGAGGAGGAAGGATGTGGATGGCAGGTTCCTTTAAAGGTGCCGGTGACACTCCAGGCAGTAGAGCCCGAGTGTGATGGGTTCAGTCACAAAGACCCCCTTGGGACTGTCACCTGACATGCTGGAATTACCTCTGAGCCCGTTTTCCCCGCCAGCTTGGGACTCTAGAACCCTGCCTTGTTGAGCCAGACACACAAGCCTGCTGCAACACAGACCCAGGTCTGCTCCATGCCCCAAACCTGCAGACTTTAACCAAAAATTGCTCAGCAGGTCACCTATCTCCAACACCCAGACACCCAGTTTCCAATGGGATCCAAACCCCAAATAAATCTGTTTTACTCTGTACAAATCTTATACAGGGTAAATTCATAAATTGTCCACCCTCTATAACACTGATAGAGAGATATGCACAGCTGTTTGCTTCCCCAGGTATTAATCACTTACTCTGGGTTAATTAATAAACAAAAGTGATTGTATTAAGTATAAAAAGTAGGATTTAAGTGGTTTCAAGTAATAACAGACAGAACAAAGTAAGTTACCAAGCAAAATAAAGCAAAAATATGCAAGTCTAAGCCTAATAAATTAAGAAACTGTTTTCAGGTAAAATCTCACCCTCAAAGATGTTCCAATAAGCTTCTTTCACAGACTAGACTCCTTCGTAGTCTGGGCCCAATCCTTTCCCCTGGTACAATCCTTGTTAGTTCCAGCAGCCATCTTAGGTGGAAAGCAGGGGTGTCCTCATGACTGGCAGTCTCCTTTGTTCTGTTCCAACGCCTTTTGGAGCATTAGCACCAGGCAGGAATCTTTTGTCTCTCTGGGTCCCCACCCCTCCTTCTAAATGGAAAAGCACCAGGTTTAAGATGGATTCCAGTATCAGGTGGCATGGTCACATGTCCTGTGAGACCCCAGGCTCCATTTTTCCAGAGCTGGCCCGCAAGCACCCAGAAGGGTTTGCAAGTAAACAGACCATTTACAACCAATTGTCCTAGTCAATGGGAGCCATCAAGCTTCCAAACCACCATTAAATGCCCTCACTTTGCATAATTACAATAGGACCTCAGAGTTATACTTCATATTCCTAGTTTCAGACACAAGAATGATACATTCATACAAATAGGATGAACACACTTAGTAGATTATAAGCTTTGTAATGATACCTTACGAGACCTTTTGCATAAAGCATATTCCAGTTACATTATATTCACACTCATAAACATATTTCCATAAAACGTTATCGAGTGCAACGTCACACTTACCTGTGGACAACTCACTGACTGTGGAGACTGACAGGGAAGCCAAGCCGCCACCAGCTGAGGAGGTGCCCAGACCACAACTTGTGTTAGGAAGTGACCCAGGGAAGGTAGTAGAAGCCGATGCCTGAACCCCTAACTGCTAGTTCCCTGGCTTCATAGGGCCCTGGGTTGGAACATGTTGGAGAGGGAGGGCCAGGTTCCCCTACCACGCCCCATGGGCTATCAGGCATGGCTGCTGTCTGTTCTACGTCCCAGCCCAGAGGCTTAGAGGCCACAGACCAGGGGCGGCCAAACTGTGGCTCGTGAGCTACAAGTGGCTCTTTTACCATTAAAGTGTGGCTCGTGGAGCCCCCCAACCCCCACATTCTCCACCTACCAGACTGAGAGAAGGGAGCTCAGGACCTCTGCCTTGCAGCGGGGTGGTGGGGTAGGAGCTTCTGCCCAGAGGGGATGGGCAGTCTCGGGGCTTCTGCCCTGTGGGAGGGGTCGCGGGGCACACCTGCCGGGGCTCAGGCTTCAGCAGGCTCTCGAACTTCTGAAGATTATCCTCTGTGGCTCAGAGGGTCAGTAAATTTGGCTTCCCCTGCCACAGACTTCTTGTTTGTTTTGCCCCGCCCAAGGGGCACAGACTGATTGCTGTTTTGCTCTGCCCAGGGGGCCAGAACTACAGCTGTGGTTGTCAGTCCCAGCCCAGAGGCTCAGGGGCTATGGACTGTTTGTTTACGTGGCCCCACCAGGGGACCGGAGTCCATCTTGCTTCAACTCCCTGAATTAGCAGGAAATCCCAACGACTGGGTGACGATGTGTACCAACCCCACACTGGGCCAATGGGGGCAGCCCGGCTCAGCACATGGAGCCCCGGTCGCAGGGAGATCATAGTAATGATGTCACATGGCTATAATCTATCCTCTAATATCAGGTAGCTACATGTGTGTATGTTTTTTATGACCATGGTGACGTTATCACATAAAGCAAATTCCCAGCTTGAAATAGGGCAGTTTTTCTCGCTCACTCGCTCGCTCTCTGTCTCTCTCTCACACACACACATACACACACACACAGAATAAAATTAACCACTGGAAAAACTTACCTAGTGCTGCGATAGATTCTCCATCACTTGAAGTCTTTAAAGCAAGTCTTTCTAAAAGATATGCTCCAGCTCCCCAAAAAGTTGTGGGCTTGATGCAAAAATCACTGGATGAAATTCTCTGCAGGATGTCAGACTACATGATTATAATGGTTTAGTTTGGTCTTAAAAATTTATAAACCTATGAATTTACTAATTGCAGCCCTGATTCAGGAAGGCAAATCTATTCAGGGCTGCGTTTAAGCACATGCTTAGTTTAGGCACATGCGTAAGTCCCATTAACGTCAGCAGGACATAAGCACATGCTGAAGTGCTTTGCTGAATGGAGATGGAGTTAAGTAAGTGCTTACAATCTTTGAGAACTGGGGCCTTTATCTGTATTTCCTTTTGTTCCACCATTAAGTGCAGTATTATCATTTAGCTTAATTGCTGGTCTGTATCAGATACACTTGGCAGTTCACATTTCTGATTTCAGCTCAGGGCTTTTGGTCCAGATACTGTGGATTCTACACAGCTGGACTAGACTTGCATCCTTACATAACCTCAGCTGCTTTGATGTGGTTTTGGTTTATTTATAACAGCTCGGTCTTGTGAATAATAATTCCTGCTTCAAAGAGTTCATAGCTCAAGTTTCTGTTCCTCCTCTGCTTGCCCTTCAGGAAAAATAATGTATTGTTTATCTGAGCACTTTTCTGTAGCCCTGGAGCAGAATAGGCACAATGACAGTTTTTAGTCTTATGTTGTTCATTCTATGTGACTCATGGTCTATTGGTCAGTGCTCAAAAAAATACGGTCCATAGGAGATACCTTCGTTGGATTGGAGGCATTTCCAGACGTAGATTTCATGACATCCAGGCTGACCCCTTTCTCCTTCATGGTGTATTTTTAATGGCTCTTGCCCTTGGCACTGGAGAAATGTTTACAGATGAATTATTTGACTTCTATTGTTGGACAAACGCTTCTGGTGCCAATTAAGCTTCATCATGATGCAGTGAGGAATTTCAGGAGTCCTTTTGGGTCTGTGGAAAGAGGGTCCACACCTCGGACCATATTTTTACTTCATTCCTTGCACTGAGTTTCCACTTGCACCCAGGGGATGTGGGCCCAAAGGTTATGACCGTGGAAGAAAAAATAGCCATTTCTGCCAGTGTCATGCAAAGACTTCTAAAGCATCTTTTTTCATGGGTGCAGCCTAATGGGATTTCATCACAAGTGAAAGTCTGTAAGTGCATGGGCCAGAGAAGGTGGTTAGGGGGAATCAAAGGTTTTTCTATCCCTAGTGTTTGTGGCCATGTAACCAGTTCTTTTGTATTGTTGGGTTGGTAGGAGAGGCCATCAGAGACTAATGAGGTTCTTTGTTTCTCTTCTTAATCAGATGCTTATGTTACCAGCTTGGACAGGGAGCCCTGGTACTGCCCAAAGGCTCCTGGCTCTCCACCACTGGGAGCCCAGATGCCCCTCCGACTCTCGGCTCCCCGCTCACCACCACCGGAAGCCTGGTTGCCTCCTCCCCCAGGCTCTCAGCTCCCTGATCCCTGCCGCAGCTGGACTCCCGGCAGTAAGACGGGAGCCTCGGGGCGCCCATGAGGAGTAGGGAGTCCAAGGTGCAGCCTGGTTGGGAGCAGGGAGCCAAGAGTCTGGGGAGAAGTCGGGGTCCCAGCAGGGAGCTGCATGTGGAGCTGAGAGCCCAGGTTCTCAGCCCTCCACCTTTTCCCTCTAAAGTCAGTGGAAGTGCTCTGGGTGAGGACATGCACCACCAATAAAAGAAGGGCAGCGTGGACGTGAACCAACGCAGTAATTACTGTGGTGGTTGTAAGTTGACCTAACACAGGTTGACTTGCGTGTCTACTGTAGACATGCCCTAAACTTGCTGTCCACCATCACCATAATGTCTGTGTTCAGGATTATTTTCCACTCAATGCGTTTTGATGGCTTGCGGTTTTCCAAGGTGAATCTCATTTTCTCACTTTTGTCTCATATTTCTAACCTGTCCAGGTTCCTTTGTATTATTCTTCTGTTGTCAGTGGTGTTCACAAATCTTCCGTTCTATTTAAGAATTGCACTATACCCATAGTGAAAATCAACAGCTTACAGGAAATGAAAGCAGAAGACAGAGTAGCAGAATAAATTGAATCTTTTGGGAAGAAGGATGGGTCTCGTGGGTAAGACACTGGACGGGGAATCAGGAAATCTGAATACAGCTCCCAGCTGGGCCACAAACTATGTGTGACTTTAGCCAAGTTATTTAATCTCTCTGTGCCTCAAAATGAGGATACTAACATTTCCTTTCTTTAGACTATCTCGTGTATTTAAATCCTTAAGCTCTTTTCAGCAGGGATTGTCTCTTACTATGTGTATGTACAGCACCTCTCACAGAAGGGCCCCGATTTCAGCTAGGACTTCTAGGTACCATTTTAAAACAAATAATAATAATACAATCAATTAGTCTGAGGATAATTCAAATGAGCAGGAACATTGTTTATAGTCAAAAATTGTGTGATGGTCCCTATGACCTATGAATCTGTCAATCACATAAATTTTTCCCGCAATGAATCCTGAAGAATTAAGTCTGCAATCATTACTGAAGGCCAACTTCAGGCTCTGGGGAGCACTGCTTGAATTGCAGCATGAAAAGATAAGTACCAAGTGCACAGAATGAGTGTGTCTAGCCAGTGATGCATATTAATGGGCTATACAGCAAAAACTACAAAAGCTCCATACAGCCACTAGCTTATACAAATGCATTTTAATTAAAGAACAATCCTGTAACACTCATCTCTCTGGCCTCGGTCTTCCCATCTGTAAAATAGTGACAGATGCTATAAGTGTGAAGGACCATTCTTTTTCACTTCTATTCCGCACGGTTTTGAGCATCCTTCAGATGCAAATCAACAAAGGGGTTGACATGAGAATGTGCTGTTTTGACACACATGAAGTTTTCTAAAACCTCAGACTCCAGAATCAGCATCGCTCATGTCAGTAACTTACAGTAATAAATAGTGATAGAAAACACCAGGTTTCTATAGGCTGCAGGTTAGGGTCTAAAATAACAAACAGCCTCAAGGAGATGGCCAGTCCATTTGTCATTGTTGCCGCCCAGTGTGAAAGAACTAGCTTCATCTTCATTTTTCATTCACTTGTCCCACTTCCTGCAACAACACTTTGCACAACATTCGAAGTCTCTTAAAACAGGGCAATGTCAGTGTGCATTCTTCCATCTAGACCACCCCCTCCTGCCCAGATGTGGTTTTGCAGGGGACTTTGATTACAACTACCCCTCTGGTAGGTGCTTTCCCCACTATGTCCACTGGTCCCAGCCGGCCTCTTCTCTGGGCCTTCTATATCTCAGCCCTCCAGCCAAGTCACACAACAGTTCAATCACCTTCCAAGGTTCAGCTCTAAACAGAAGGAACTTTGCCCCTCCTGGCCTGGACTCCATACAACAAGTCCTTTGCCCCTCCCAGGCTCAACTTCAATTCTTCCCCCTTATCAGGGTACTGACCTCCCAGGTGTTTCCCTGCTGGGAGTCAAAGTACCTCTTAAACTGACTTTCCACCCCTCCTGGGTGTCTACCTCATTCCCTGGTCCTCACAGATCCTAACCCAGGTCTTCTCTCTGCTCTAGGGCCCCATCACAGGACTTAACCCTACTCCTATAGCTCTGCCTCCTGACCATAACCAATTCCAGGCTACCAGATCTTCCTCCTGGTCCTTCCCGTGCAGAGAGACCTCTCCCTACCTCCTCCCTTCTGGGTCTGTCACCTCAGCTGAACTCCCACAGCTCCTTGTACAGTCTAGGTCTGCCTCCTCTGGCCAGGAGGCAATTAATCACCTCCCAGGTGCAGAGCATAACTAATTAGGTCCTTTCCCTTTCCTTACACATGATGGGGATAAGCCCCATCACAGACAAAGACCTCCGTTTCAATTGCTGAGCATTCCATGAGCCCCTGTACCCCAAACGTATGAAACATAACATGTCATCTCAAGGTTAGAGAAGAGGTCTAGGGGAAAGGGACTCCTGGGTTTTATTCACATCTCTACATCTCACTTGTGCAAATCATTTAACCTCTCTGTGCCTCAGTTTATCTACATAGCGATTTGGGCATAATAACACTTACTAAGCTCTGCAAGGTGCTTATATACAAATGCACAAAGCCTTGGAAACAAGCGGGGAGAACTGGAGGTCCTGGTGATGTCAAGGAACTATGACGTGATCGGAATAACAGAGACTTGGTGGGATAACTCACATGACTGGAGTACTGTCATGGATGGTTATAAACTGTTCAGGAAGGACAGGCAGGGCAGAAAAGGTGGGGGAGTAGCACTGTATGTAAGGGAGCAGTATGACTGCTCAGAGCTCCGGTACGAAACTGCAGAAAAACCTGAGTGTCTCTGGATTAAGTTTAGAAGTGTGTGCAACAAGAGTGATGTAGTGGTGGGAGTCTGCTATAGACCACCGGACCAGGGGAATGAGGTAGATGAGGCTTTCTTCCGGCAGCTCACGGAAGCTACTAGATCGCATGCCCTGATTCTCATGGGTGACTTTAATTTTCCTGATATCTGCTGGGAGAGCAATACAGCGGTGCATAGACAATCCAGGAAGTTTTTGGAAAGCGTAGGGGACAATTTCCTGGCGCAAGTGCTAGAGGAGCCAACTGGGGGGGGCGCTTTTCTTGACCTGCTGCTCACAAACTGGGTAGAATTAGTGGGGGAAGCAAAAGTGGATGGGAATCTGGGAGGCAGTGACCATGAGTTGGTTGAGTTCAGGATCCTGACGCAGGGAAGAAAGGTAAGCAGCAGGATACGGACCCTGGACTTCAGGAAAGCAGACTTCGACTCCCTCAGGGAACGGATGGCCAGGATCCCCTGGGGGACTAACATGAAGGGGAAAGGAGTCCAGGAGAGCTGGCTGTATTTCAAGGAATCCCTGTTGAGGTTACAGGGACAAACCATCCCAATGAGTCGAAAGAATAGTAAATATGGCAGGCGACCAGCTTGGCTTAATGGTGAAATCCTAGCGGATCTTAAACATAAAAGAGAAGCTTACAAGAAGTGGAAGGTTGGACATATGATCAGGGAAGAGTATAAAAATATTGCTCGGGCATGTAGGAATGTTATCAGGAGGGTCAAATCGCACCTGGAGCTGCAGCTAGCCAGAGATGTCAAGAGTAACAAGAAGGGTTTCTTCAGGTATGTTGGCAACAAGAAGAAAGCCAAGGAATGTGTGGGCCCCTTACTGAATGAGGGAGGCAACCTAGTGACAGAGGATGTGGAAAAAGCTAATGTACTCAATGCTTTTTTTGCCTCTGTTTTCACTAACAAGGTCAGCTCCCAGACTGCTGCGCTGGGCATCACAAAATGGGGAAGAGATAGCCAGCCCTCTGTGGAGATAGAGGTGGTTAGGGACTATTTAGAAAAGCTGGACGTGCACAAGTCCATGGGGCCGGACGAGTTGCATCCGAGAGTGCTGAAGGAATTGGCGGCTGTGATTGCAGAGCCATTGGCCATTATCTTTGAAAACTCGTGGCGAACCGGGGAAGTCCCGGATGACTGGAAAAAGGCTAATGTAGTGCCAATCTTTAAAAAAGGGAAGAAGGAGGATCCTGGGAACTACAGGCCAGTCAGCCTCACTTCAGTCTCTGGAAAAATCATGGAGCAGGTCCTCAAAGAATCAATCCTGAAGCACTTGCATGAGAGGAAAGTGATCAGGAACAGCCAGCATGGATTCACCAAGGGAAGGTCATGCCTGACTAATCTAATTGCCTTTTATGATGAGATTACTGGTTCTGTGGATGAAGGGAAAGCAGTGGATGTATTGTTTCTTGACTTTAGCAAAGCTTTTGACACGGTCTCCCACAGTATTCTTGTCAGCAAGTTAAGGAAGTATGGGCTGGATTAATGCACTACAAGGTGGGTAGAAAGCTGGCTAGATTGTCGGGCTCAACGGGTAGTGATCAATGGCTCCATATCTAGTTGGCAGCCGGTATCAAGTGGAGTACCCCAAGGGTCAGTCCTGGGGCCAGTTTTGTTCAATATCTTCATAAATGATCTGGAGGATGGTGTGGATTGCACTCTCAGCAAATTTGCGGATGATACTAAACTGGGAGGTGTGGTAGATACGCTGGAGGGGAGGGATAGAATACAGAAAGACCTAGACAAATTGGAGGATTGGGCCAAAAGAAATCTGATGAGGTTCAATAAGGATAAGTGCAGGGTCCTGCACTTAGGACGGAAGAACCCAATGCACAGCTACAGACTAGGGACCGAATGGCTAGGCAGCAGTTCTGCGGAAAAGGACCTAGGGGTGACAGTGGACGAGAAGCTGGATATGAGTCAGCAGTGTGCCCTTGTTGCCAAGAAGGCCAATGGCATTTTGGGATGTATAAGTAGGGGCATAGCGAGCAGATCGAGGGACGTGATCATTCCCCTCTATTCGACATTGGTGAGGCCTCATCTGGAGTACTGTGTCCAGTTTTGGGCCCCACACTTCAAGAAGGATGTGGATAAATTGGAGAGAGTCCAGCGAAGGGCAACAAAAATGATTAGGGGACTGGAACACATGAGTTATGAGGAGAGGCTGAGGGAGCTGGGATTGTTTAGCCTGCAGAAGAGAAGAATGAGGGGGGATTTGATAGCTGCATTCAACTACCTGAAAGGGGGTTCCAAAGAGGATGGCTCTAGACTGTTCTCAATGGTAGCAGATGACAGAACGAGGAGTAATGGTCTCAAGTTGCAGTGGGGGAGGTTTAGATTGGATATTAGGAAAAACTTTTTCACTAAGAGGATGGTGAAACACTGGAATGCGTTACCTAGGGAGGTGGTAGAATCTCCTTCCTTAGAGGTTTTTAAGGTCAGGCTTGACAAAGCCCTGGCTGGGATGATTTAACTGGGAATTGGTCCTGCTTTGAGCGGGGGTTGGACTAGATGACCTTCTGGGGTCCCTTCCAACCCTGAGATTCTATGATTCTATGATTCTAAGGTGCTGTGAAGCTTCATTAACTGTGGGATAGAATCACAGAATCATAGAATATCAGGGTTGGAAGGGATCTCTGGAGGTCATCTAGTCCAACCCCCTGCTCAAAGCAGAACCAATCCCCAACTAAATCATCCCAGCTAGGGCTTTGTCAAGCCTGACCTTAAAAACCTCCACCACCTCCCTAGGTAACCCATTCCAGTGCTTCACCACCCTCCTAGTGAAAATGTTTTTTCTAACATCCAACCGAAACCTCCCCCACTGCAACTTGAGACCATTACTCCTCATTCTGTCATCTGGTACCACTGAGAACAGTCTAGAGCCATCCCCTCTGGAGCCTCATTTTAGGTAGTTGAAAGCAGCTATCAAATCCCCCCTCATTCTTCTCTTCTACAGACCAAACAATCCCAGTTCCCTCAGCCTCTCCTCATAAGTCATGTGCTCTAACTCCCTAATCATTTTTGTTGCCCTCCGCTGGACACATTCCAATTTTTCCACATCCTTCTTGCAGTGTGAGGCCCAAAAATGGACACAGTACTCCAGATGAGGCCTCACCAATGTCGAATAGAGGGGAACAATCACGTCCTTCGATCTGCTGGCAATGCCCCTACTTATACAGCCCAAAAATTCCGTTAGCCTTCTTGGCAACAAGAGCACACTGTTGACTCACATCCAGCTTCTCATCCACTGTAACCCCTAAGTCCCTTTCTGCGGAACTGCTGCCTAGCCATTTGGTCCATAGTCTGTAGCAGTGTACGGGATTCTTCCGTCCTAAGTGCAGGACTCTGCACTTGTCCTTGCTGAACCTCATCAGATTTCTTTTGGCCCAATCCTCTAATTTGTCAAGGTCCCTCTGTATCCTATCCCTACCCTCCTCCCAGTTTAGTGTCATCTACAAACTTGCTGAGGGTGCGATCCACGCCATCCTCCAGATCAGTAATGAAGATATTGAACAAAACCGGCCCCAGGAGCGACCCTTGGGGCACTTCACTTGATACTGGCTGCCAACTAGACATGGAGCCATTGATCATTACCCGTTGAGCCCCACAATCTAGCCAGCTTTCTATCCACCTTATAGTCCATTCATCCAGCCCACACTGCTTTAACTTGCTGCCAAGAATACTGTGGGAGACCATATGAAAAGCTTTGCTAAAGTCAAGGAATAACACGTCCACTGCTTTCCCCTCATCCACAGAGCCAATTATCGCATCATAGAAGGCAGTTAGGTTAGTCAGGCATGACGTGCCCTTGGTGAATCCATGCTGATTGTTCCTGATTACTTTCTTCTCCTCTAAGTGCTTCAGAATTGATTCCTTGAGGACCTGCTTCATGATTTTTCCAGGGATTGACGTGAGGCTGACTGGCATGTAGTTCCCCAGATCCTCCTTCTTCCCTTTTTTAAAGATGGGCACTACATTAGCCTTTTTTCCAGTTGTCCGGGACCTCCCCCGATCGCCATGAGTTTTCAAAGATAATGGCTAATGGCTCTGCAATCACATCCACCAACTCCTTTCTCACCTTCGGGAGCTGACCTTGTTCGTGAAGACAGAGGCAAAAAAAGCATTGAGTACATTAGCTTTTCCCACATCCTCTGTCACTAGGTTGCCTCCCTCATTCAGTAAGGGGCCCACAATTTCCTTGACTTTCTTCTTGTTGCTAACATACCTGTAGAAACCCTTCTTGTTACTCTTAACATCTCTTGCTAGCTGCAACTCCAAGTGTGATTTGGCCTTCCTGATTTCACTCCTGCATGCCTGAGCAACATTTTTTTATACTCCTCCCTGGTCTTTTGTGCAACCTTCCACTTCTTGTAAGCTTCTTTTTTTTGTGTTTAAGATCAGCAAGGATTTCACTGTTAAGCCAAGCTCGTCGCCTGCCATATTTACTATTCTTTCTACACATCGGGATGGTTTGTTCCTGTAACCTCAATAAGGATTCTTTAAAATACAGCCAGCTCTCCTGGACTCCTTTCCCCCTCATGTTATTCTCCCAGGGGACCCTGCCCACCAGTTCCCTGAGGGAGTCAAAGTCTGCTTTTCTGAAGTCCAGGGTCCGTATTCTGCTGATCTCCTTTCTTCCTTGTGTCAGGATCCTGAACTCAACCATCTCATGGTCACTGCCTCCCAGGTTCCCCTCCACTTTTGCTTCCCCTACTAATTCTTCCCGGTTTGTGAGCAGCAAGTCAAGAAGGACTCTCTCCCTAGTTGGTTCCTCCAGCACTTGCACCAGGATATTGTCCCCTACACTTTCCAAAAACTTCCTGGATTGCCTGTGCACTGCTGTATTGCTCTTCCAGCAGATATCAGGGTGATTGAAGTCTCCCATGAGAACCAGGGCCTGCGATCTAGTAACTTCTGTTAGTTGCTGGAAGAAAGCCTCATCCACCTCATCCCCGTGATCTGGTGGTCTATAGCAGACTCCCACCACAACATCACACTTGTTGCTCACACTTCCAAACTTAATCCAGAGACTCTCAGGTTAGAGCATGGAGTTGGTTTAGTTTAGCACTTAGTTAGAGGAGCTCATACAAGATTGTGAAACCAGAAACCATTATTTAAAAATTGTGCCTTGCTTGACATCATGATTTTTATTTTTGGGGTGAATGTAAATTCAATAGACTGAGTTACAACCTCTCCTTAAGGTGTCCACAATGGAAACATTTTCACTTAACCATGCACAGCTACCACAAGCCTGAATAGTAATAATTATCATCCCTGGGGAGATTAATCAGTGGCTGTCTTTAGAGACTAATTTATGAATTTAGAAAACAAAATGAGTACTGCATGGAGGTTTCACAGCAAACATAATTTTTATGAAAGCTTGTTTGCAAATAATTGCTAGATATTCAATAAACTGAGCATTTCAGAATTGGGTTTTTGTGCTGTACAGAAAGACATGATACAACAATAGAGAGGAGCAATGCAAGACATTGCTGATCACAAAAAATTGCTGCCTTGTGAGTGGAACAGAACTGAATGGAGTGTGAACCTTCCCATCGTACTGGGTTTCATCGACTTCAAGGCCAGAAGGGATCATCATGCTCATCTAATGGGACCTCTTGCCCATCGCAGGCCACAGAACTTCACCCACCCTCCAATAGGTCCAGAACCTCTGGCTGAGTTACTCAAGTCCTCAACTCTAGTTTTAAAGACTTCAAGTTACAAACAAGCCGTCATTTACTCTTGTTCAAATCAGCAAGTGACCCATGCCCCACGCTACAGAAGAAGGCAAACTGCCCCTTGCCCCAGGGTCTCTGCTAATCTGACTTGTGGCAAATTCCTTCCCGACCCCAAATATGGTGATCAGTTAGACCCTGAGCATGTGAGAGAGACCCACCAGCCAGATGCCTGGGAAAGAATTCTCTGTGATGGGTCACGATGGATGCTCACAGTTACACTTCAGCCTCAGGAGCTCTCAGCTATGGTCTATACCATAGCCATAGGACCTTGTAAAGCTCTCTTTAAAGGGAAGGAGGATAATCTTGTGGTTCAGGAACTGTCAGGACTACAGTCCCTGGCACTAGCCTCACCCATGATACTGTAGCCCAGCAGAATATAATGCAAAGCAGGGTATAGAATAGTGGGTTTCCTTACCTCTATTCTATTCCCTGCTTTGCATTATATTCTGCTTTATTATAATCCACAGTAATGCAAGGAACCTACAGGTTTGTATCCTGTAATACATTGGCTTCAGCAGTTAGCATGAGGCTTGAGGCCTACGAACTTTGGCATAGATAAATATAGGTAACTCATAAGTTTGGGGAACTGAAAGTAGAGTATAGGGGGGAATTTCATCCTTAATCACATTAGCCAACCACAGAAACATGAACTGACACTGGCTTCTGGAAGGTTTTGGATAGAACATCCAACCACAAAAGTGCCATGGCAACGAATTGACATATATGATAATGGGATGAAATCATAAATACACTCATCTAGAGAAGAAGGACACCTTAACATTGGTAAGGGGAGGAAATACAAATAAGGAAGAGGGGAGAAACCCCTATTGAATATGCATTAGACATAGGAAAGTTGGCGTAATATATTATAAAAGTGGCATCACACTCTGTGGGCAATAGGAGAGAGAGATGTAGCCCTTGGGAGGGGCCAGAATGATGCCCACTGGTGAAGAGAGGAAGGTAACAGTGATGAGGAAGATATTAGCTAAAATTTCAGGTTGTTCTGCAAGGGATGGTGTGAGTGTGGATGTTCAGAGGTACTTTCTGTATTATCTCTCTCTATCTTACTGAGTTACAGTGTGTGTGACTTTGCTAAACATATTAATAAATTATTTATTTGTAAATAAAAAAGAGTTCCTAGAGTGTGAGTGTTGCAGCTGTGCACATCGGGGTTCCCAACTATATAATAATTTTAATAACACTGGGCCTGATCTTGGGACAAGAACCTGTCAACCCTCAAAGTGATATCTGGGAATTTTTATTCATAACCTACAGATCAGGCTACAATACCAAATAATTGTATATCTTCCTTTAGTGCTACAGTTTACCGTTGTCATATCTCTAAACCATCTCAAGGTGGCATTGTTTCAGATATCACTGAAGCAGATAAAACATTAGCAAAAAAACCTGATATATAAAAAATTATCTAGTAAAGGATATTTGGTTTCTTTAGAAAGTGTTTGAATCATGTAATTATTTGCTTGGAATTAGATTATGTTAAAAATATTCACAATCACTGAACTCTGCAAGTTAATGAAAAGCACTTATGCTTTTTACGTTCAGGCTGCTTTATAAATATTAATTAAAGTGGTGAACTATCACTGAGAAAGCAAATGTGTGTCAAACATCTACATGAGTGAGGCTCACAGAGAAGAAATGTTGCTTTTTGCATGGGCAACATGCTTTTCATTCAGCACACCGTATTTTGGAGTTTTCCCAGTGAAAGCAGCTTTTCAAATTCTTGTGTTGAAATCAGAGATGAACCCAAGCTGCAGGATACCGATTGAGAATTGGATCAAAATCCGAAGTTACCAAAGATGGGATGAGTCATATTCGGTATCCTTTTGTAATGTTATGATAAGCTTCAAGACACCTATCTGTAACCCTGGGCTCAAGCCTGCCTCAGTGAAACAAATGAGAGCTTTGCCATTGACTTCAGTGAGAGCAGGATTGAGACCTAGATTTGTATCCTAACTAGCCCAAAGACTTTGGAACAGGTGTTACCCATTAGGTCTATCTTTGTCTCAAGTAAACAATGGAGATTAGATCCTCACCTCCCAGCCTCCCCTTTGCCTCCTTTAGACCAAGTACAAGGTCCAGTGTGGCATAAACAGGCTCTATGAGCACTGGTTTGCCTGGGGGAAGATGCCCCTCACCTAAGCACTATGCAGGATGGCCATAATGCTGCCTGCTGAAGACCCTCCACAAGCCCTGACGTAGGGGAGGCAGGGCTGGGAGCAGCAGGGCTGTTTCAAGGATAGGGCCCTGGGAGATACAGTGCACTGATTCTGCAGGCCACGGTACGCACAATGAAGCAGCCTGGGGAGGCTGCTGTAAATTAGGCCCCTTGTGCTGTCTGAGTTATGGCAGGGCTACTCCAGACCCTGGAGCAACACAGGATCAGGAAGGCACAAAAGTAACTTTGAAGACGCTTTAGCTTCTCCTCCCGCACTGTTGTGAGTGTTCTACGGAGTCTCTAAGAGGCATAGCAGAATCTTGCTGTGAGGATAAATCCATTAAAGAGTGCGAGGCACTCAGATGCTAACATAATGGGGGGCTATGTAAGCACCAAAGATAAATAGACTGAAATATTTCTGTATCATGGATCAACAGCCACATGCTAGTCCCAGTGATGACAGTGGCCAAACTCCCATTCGTTTCAGCAGGCGCAGGGTTTGGTTCCGATATATTAACATTCTCTTCAAAGAGAGTCATGCTGATTGAACAGAAACAAACGGAAAATCAAACTGTTGAAATTTTGGACTTACTGCAAAATTCCTGTGTCAGGGACTGGGTTGAATATGTGCCGTGTTTGCTGCTCAACAAAACTCGGACATTTATGACATACAGAGAGGCAAATTGCTAAACGGTTACCTCAGTTCAACTGAGGCAGAGTTTATAAATGAGATGAAGGAGATGAGGCCTTGTAGTCCAAGGCTACAATGTACTGACGAATCCTCTAAGGCAGAAGTTCTCAAACTGCAGTCCGCGGACCAAGCTCCATTCAGGGGGTCCGTGGATAGTTCCCTCTAAGGTGCTCGCCTGGGCGGTCGCACACGAGAGAATGAAGGGCCACCCACCTAATTAGTGGAGCCGTGCAGGGGCGGCCCCACTAATTAGGTGCCTGGACCCTGGAGAAGACGCACATGTAAAGTGAGTTGGTGGCCTTGGGTGGACTAGAGGGGTGAGAAGAGGGGGTGTGGGGAATTTGGGATGTGCAGGGCAGCGGTGGCCAGAGAAAGAGGTGACTTTCCCCAGTTCCAGGGTCTGTGGCTGCTGGGGAGAGGTGGCCCTCCTTTCCAGCCCCAGCAATGTGGCTGCTGTGGCTGGGGAGAGGCCCCCCATCCCTCTCAGCCCCAGCTCGGGGGGCTGCCACGGCAGGGGAGACAGGGAGAGACCCACCTCCTTCCTAGCCCCAGCTTAGGGGCACCCACAGCGGGCGGGAGAGGGCACATCCATCACATTAGAAAGGTAAAACTACTGATATTAAAATATGAGTTGTGTGCTTTTATTTGTAGAACAAAAAGAGTCAATTATTATTGCTTTTTTTTAAGTAGCACTTTTATCCAAAGCGTTTTACAATAGTTAGCTAATGGTACAAACAACACTTGGAAAGTTCATTAAGTGGTCCGCTGAGACCCTCAGCAATTTTCAAGTGGTCCACGAAAAAAAAAGTTTGAGAACCACTGCTCTCAGGCCTGAATACCAGCCAAATGCATTCTCTATGTATGTCTACAGCATAGCTGGGAATGTGCCTCCCAGCCCAGGTAGACAGACATGGAGCAGGGGTGGGCAAACTTTTTGGCCCGAGGGCCACAACAGGGTTCCAAAACTTTATGGAGTGCTGGGTAGGGAAGGCTGTGCCTCCCCAAATGGCCTGGCCCCCGCCCTCTAACCGACCCCTCCCACCTCCCGCTGACTGCCCCCCTCAGAACTCCTGACCCATCCAACCCCCCCTGCTCCTTGTCCCCTGACCGCCCCCACCTGGGACCCCCACCCCTAACCGCCCCCCCCGGGGCCCCACCCCCATCCAACCCTCCCTGCTCCCTGTCATCTGACTGCCCCAACCCTATCTACACCCCGCCCCCTAACCACCCCCTGGGCTCCCATGCCTATCCAGCCGCCCCCTGCTCCCTGTCCTCTGACTGCTGATTGCCCCCTGGGATCCCCTGCCCCTTATCCCACCCCCCGGCCCCAGGCCCCTTACCATGCCACTCTGAGCAGCATGTCTGGCAGCCACGCCGCTCAGCCAGAGCCAGACACGCTGCCACTCTGTCCTGCAGGCGTGCGCAGCCCCTCCACCCAGAGCACTGCCAGCACGGCAGCGGCGTGGCTGTGGGGGAAGAGGGGACAGTGGGGGAGGGGCTGGAGGCTAGCCTCGCAGGCCAGGAGCTCAGGGGCCAGGCAGGATGGTCCCGTGGGCCAGATGTGGCCCGCAGGCCATAGTTTGCTCACCTGTCCTAGAGCTAGTGAACTAAAAAATAGCAGTGTGGATATTGTGGCATGGGTGTCACAGGCTAGTTACCCAAGGGGTTGGGCAGGCTTGTGTTTGGGTTCCATCCTGTAGTTCTTGCATAAGCAAAATTTCAAGTGTTCCCTGAATAAGGATGCAAGATTAACAATAGGGGCGCCTACAGTAAGAGAAATGGAACACCCCCACAGCTAACTAATGAGTCTCCTGTTCCCATTGTATACATTGCATTTCATTAAAACTTCATGAACACAGAGCTGTTTCTCAAATCTGGACACTCAAAAAGCAACGTGGGAGATGCAGAATCTTAGCCATGCAATTGCAACGCTTGCAAATGTTAACAAATCTTAGTTTTCTGGGGTGATTAAAACATTCAGATCTACTGAACACCACAAATAAAATCGTTTCCTTTGTTCCAAAGCCCTGAGGTCGTGGCCGTAAAATGGTCTTTTCAGCCATTATCGGCTGCATAGAATTTTTTTCTCTTTTCATACAGTTTTTAAAATGTTGTAATTCACACACATTGATTTTCACTCAGCAGTTTATGAAATGCTGGAGAGATGCAGAAATGAAAAGTAATGAGTCTCTTTTTTTCTATCTGTCTGGCTCATTGACTCACCATCTCTTTTCAAACTTCATCTGAAAATATCAGGCTATCTGGCCCTTGTTATATGTGAGACCTCCTTGCTGCGGTAGGCCTGAGAATGGGGAATTCACTCCACTCTGGAATTCCCCCCTCCCTACCAACAACGAGTACCTACAATTAGTATGTTACAGGCCCCACTCTCCCCAAGGAGCTTTTCAGAATGACTCCTCCTAGCCCCTTTCCCTCCCATCACTGTGTGCATCATACTCTTCTCATTCACGCTCCCTGTCTGAACTTCAACAGGGCGATGTTTAATTCTGGCTTCATGGGCTTTATTATGTGTACAGCACCAAGCCCCAGGGCAGAGAGTTTGGATGCGAGGGGAGCTTTATACATAAATTATGATGACCCGTCCCCCCTCACCTACCCCCGCAGTTCCTCTCTCCCTCGGTTATTATTTATTAACTCTGTATGTGAATTATTTAATCCTCTGAAGCCCTTTGGGGATACAGCATGTATGAAAGAAATGAGGGTCCAACACTGCTCCCATTGAACTCAATGGCCCAGTTCCTGTTGATTTCAGGGGGAGCAGTACCAGGCCTTAGGGTTGCTTTAAATGAAAATTAGCTCATTATCATAGGGCCGTATGACATTATTCAAAGACTCGGCTTTAGAATTCTACATAGATGTGTGAACAGAGCCCTCCAAGCAGCTCATTCCTTAGGGCTGATGAAGAGGGTAAGCATGTTGCTATCCATACTGAGACAACCCCACCCTTATATAGGGATTCAAGAAGCAGCCCTGGCAAGGCGCACTGGCAAGGAGAAACAGAGTCGGTGTGCAGGATCCAGGCATCTCCTAGAGGGCTGGGGGGGATCCCAAATCCCTAGGTCAGGGAACCCAGGAAATCTCTGCAAAGATCCCCTGTGGAACCTACTTTCCTCTCAGAGCCCCGTCCCATAGTTATTTCGGGGGGGGGGGGCAATCTGGCCCACTGTATCATCCTGTCTTCTCCTTCAGTGTTTCTATGGTAACTTTCAAGTTCTGGGACTCATCCCATCAAGTTTGATTATTTGCATTAGGTTATACTCTGCATCAGTTACTCCGGCTTTTAGCACATCTTGCTTATTTCCCATTCTCCTCAAATGTGTGTACACATCATTGAGTAATTAATACTCCATTGTATTATTCACCTTTTAAGGGAGAACATTGCAGTCATCTTTCACATGATGCAGTTTGAAAGTACATAAGTACTTCTCCAATTTTTAGAGGCAAGTGGAAAGACTGTTAGGCTAATTATCATTGATTTTTAAATATAATTTTCCTTTCTGTGCTCCTAAGAGTATCACAGCATAAAAAAATTGAAACAATTTCAAGAACATAACTTACCTTTCCTCTTTTATGCTCCCTGTTTACTTTCTATATTTTACTCCACATGGAGGATAAAAATAGACTAGTCAATTTCACCATGCCTCTCCAACAAAAATGATACAGGGCTTGTAAACATTACAGAGAAATAACTCAAATCAAAAATGTTTTCATTGGAATGTTTAAAAAATGAAACATTTTGAAGCATCTGAAACTTGCTTTTACAAAATTTAAATTAGATTCTAAGCCAAGCTGATGGTGTCCTCTTGAAAGTGCCCCCTCTACACACTTCATGCCTGCATTAAAGACAACATAACAATCCTTGGGCCACATCATGCCATGGGTTTTTAGGAGGAAAGCTCCATACTTTGGAATGATATGGCCTCATGTTGCTTCTGAACCCAACAATAGATTATCCTTCCTACTATGAAATATATTAAAACAACAAAAATATCTCAACCTATCTGAGAAAATGGGCATTGGGGAAACATATTTGGAACAGACTTGAGACAATGAGTCTTCTGGTAGCTTAGGTAGGAAGTAGAGTATGAGTTTTTCAGGTTATTCATCTCCTCTGGGCTTGAGTTAACTTACCTTTGAAGGTTTTTTAAGCCACAGAAAAATGTCAAAGTCCAAAATTGGCACTGTACATTTTCTTCCATTAGATTCTTTTTTTTTTATAAAGCAAAAGCTTAACTTTTTTTGCTTCCAAAAACAATAGAAACACTTCCAAGTGTAGCCATATGGATTTAGTGTACTTCCACTGAAAACATGCGTAAATCCCCAGTAATTTTCTTAGCCTAGGGGAAAATTCTATACTCTTCTTGGCCCTGGAGAGCAAGGAAAAAAAAGGGTTTCTGACAATTAGCAGCGGGCTGTGGTGGGCAAAGGTAAGTTGGAGGCCATGTCAAAGAGATACTAGTTAGTAATACTATGGAACCGTCTCTGCTCCACTGGAAGGTTAGTACCAAGCTGATAAGAGACAAGCCCTGGTTTGCTTGGCAATCAGCTGCATTTGCCAGGTGCCAGATCAGCACTTTGCACTCTCCAGTACAGCCATGATGTGAGAATGCTGCTCTCTAACCACAGCTGTGACAGTGTATGGTGAGTAATAAAAAAAAAAAAAAAACCCTATAGAGGCAACAGCCAAGTCTCCCAGGCTTCAAGCAAGTAAGTAGGACCATTAAGTATAGATGCAGAACAAGATAATACAATGGTTAGGGTATTAGTCTAGGACTTGGGAGACCAGTGTCAAATCCTTGCTCTGCCACAGACTGCCTATGCGACCTTGGGCAAATCACTTAGCCCCTCTCTATGTCAGTTCCCCATGGATAAAGCGGAGATAATAGCACTTCCTTCAGAGGGTGTTGAGAAGGTAAAAGCATTAACAGATTGTGAGGCAGACACACTATGGTAATGGAGATCGCATAAGTATCTAACATGGGTAAATGTTGGGCAGAAGAGAACTCTGTGTTAGTGCACCAAGTTCTTTGTAAAATGGTAATAAGCAAGAGGAAGAGTCTGTGTTCTGACATCCAAACTCCAAACACCATCAGCTGAAGCAGGCATTAGCCTCCATCCCTTAGCAGAACTGTGATCACTCAGGTTCTCCTGGCCACTCCAGACAGAAACCCACATCAGTATTAAACCCAAATAGCCAAAGCATGGCAGGACATGCTGAATGTCAAACCTTCTCCATTCTCATGAGAAAGAGAATGTGCAACGCCAACATTCATAAACAAACCATCTAGAGGAACAAGAAGGACTGTAATGGGAAATATCAGGGAAACAAAAATAGCTGATCACAAGTTCACCACCAGGAGGGACTTTCCCTTTGGGATGAGATATTTGTGGCTAGGTAGGCAGATGAATCATATAAATAGAGTCTGTGTAAATTCTGTAAATGTGAAAATGTCAGCCAAAACAATAACATTATTGTCTGGGGAAAGCTACAAGGAGTGACCCTGTATTGAACTCAAGATTTAATTCTTTGTTCATCTATTGCAGAAAATGCAGGATATGTTTTCAATCACATCTAAGCCCTTCTAAGCTTATTTATTGATCCCAGTTCTACCAATTGGGAACCAAAACCCACCGAGATTAATTGACTTGCCCTAGATCACAGTGACTTTGTGGTAGAGCCAGAAGTTGAACCCTGAACTCCTGAAGGCCAGTCTAGTGCCTTCACTACAAGACCATCCTTCCTCTCAAGTGAAAAGGCTGTCTCTGGGGACAGTACCTCTACTTTGCCACACAAGCAGAAAAAATACCATTAACGCACTATGCTGCATACTGAATAACAACTTCCAGCCTTTTCTTCTTTAATTAAAAGTTCTTGTGTCCCACCTCGTTGTTTTACATATTCATTTAGACTCTCCTTCTCATTGTCCACAGATGTGCAGCGGTACAGGCATCCCCTAAGCCAGCGTTTAATTTTCAAGATGACTGTCTCTTGGCTTGGTGAACTGAGATATTTTATGGGCCAGGATATCACAGCAAGATGGCACATGGGATTATTCACCTTCTATTTCCAGTGGGAAGTTGTAGCAGCATGGGGACCCTGAGGTTAAGGGTGGATGTTGTGCTGCAATCACGGAGACGTAATCCAAGAGACAGTTCTAGTCGCTGTGTGTAGGTTGGAGGTGTCCAACTCCTCTGAGGTCAGGGGGCACAATGAAGATTTGCAAGGGCTCTTAGAGACACATGGAAAATTGGAGCAAATTGCAACAGGCCTCATCTTTAACACAAAGCTTCATCCATGGAGCAATATAGAACTTAGTATGCATGGTACCATCTTGATCTAAGCATCCTTCCTCTAGGATCAAGGTAGAACATAGCAGAATGAAATGTGGGGCCAAGGATGCTGGAACAATTTTACAGTGGGGGTGTTGAGAGCATTGAACCAAACTGTTAAACCCTATATATAACGGAAACCATTTCAAGCCGGGGGTGTGGCATCACACCCAGCACCCCTAGTTCTAGCACCTATGTGTAGGGCTCACCTCCATGCTCAAGAAGAGGGCAGCCACATTGCAGATTTCCATGCGATACGTTTGGTATGCAAGCTGTACTTCATCCACCCCTATTATACAAATTCCACCTTCACTCACCACAAGAGGGAGCTACCCGTCCCTAGGACCCAGAGACTGGCACACAGCCATATTCTGCAGGGGTTCCCTGTGCGGTGCGCTATACAGCTGAAGTTTATCTCAAAGATTAGCAGCTTTTACATTTTAAAATAATCTACGCAAATATGTCTTCCTGTCCTGAGTACAGTTATTTTTAGATAGAAAAAACTACATACACACACAGCTATATAAATAATCAAGACCATATGGGTTTGGCATTCTAAAATGATCAGTGAAATTAGCCGGCTGAGAGTTTGGTTTTCCTTTTTTTTTTTTGATTGCGTAAGGAATTTAGCACAGACGAACTGTAGCAGATCGACAGCCCCAGAGAACAAGGTCCTCTAAAGATTTACAGCATGAGCAGCAGCTCAGTAAGCTTCTGATCTTTGCCATACTAACCTGCCTCAGCACCGATCTGGAGGGACAACCTCTATAAGAAAGGGATAGGTCAGTTTCTATGATACATTCAGTCTTGGACCTTTGCTCTGACACAATGAGGCCAAGCAGTGCCCGTTGTGGTGGTGATTTGGGAGATGGGCACTGTACCTGCTGAAACTACCTAGCACATTTCACATAGGCCACCTCTCTCTTCTTCTTCCTTGCCACATCCCTATACAGGGTCAGTGACTTTTATAGCCTTCTTCCAAAAGTCAATATTGTACATCTGGCTGTGGTTCAAACTGGTCTCTCTAAGGTCCACTGGTAGTCAGTCCATGTACCCCAGAGTTCACATGAGTAATTTTATTGGATGAGCTTTACAGATTGGCTGTCCAAGCCTGATACCCCTGGTTTAAAATTGGAGTTTCCCTTCTCCTAGGCTGCTTAGGAGGCTAATGAACCACACCAGCCCTGGCAAGTCATACTTCAAGGCAGTTTTTACTCACCTGGATGTCTTCGTCATAGGGTATTTATAGAGGTAGCTGCGTCACCATCTACCCCCTCCCCCCGGCCCTGCTGAAAGATGCCGCCACATGGTTTGCTACTGCTAATTGGATATTCGCAGCTGTCCTGCATTGGCAGGATGGTCCCCTATCCACCACTCAGGGATGCGCCTGATGGAAGTTGGTTGCTTCTTCATAAGCCACCTCCCCATCACCACATATTTACAAATTGTGGTCACCCCAGCCATAGGTTGGGTTTGAATGGGTGAGCTAAAGATAAAAGGCTCCCTTGTTCACCCCTAAGGCCTAAAGCCATGCAGACCAAATATACCAAGAGCCCGATCCTGTGAACACTTACACAAAGAAATAACATTACTTATATGAATAGTCACACTGAACTGACTAAAGTCACTCAAATTATCTTAATAATATTTATTTATTTATTATGCTTCTAGGAACAAAGAACAGATAGGCCATACTTACCGGATGGGGGACTCTATCCTGGGAATCAATGACTCTGAAAAAGATCTGAGGGGCATGGTGGATAATCAGCTGAACATGAGCTCCCAATGTAACGCTGTGGCCAAAAAAGCTAATGCGACCCTGGGATTCATAAACAGGGGAATCTCGAGTAGGAGTAGAGACGTTATTTTACCTCTGTATTTGACACTGGTGCAACCACTGTTGGAATATTGTACCCAGTTCTGGTCCCCACAATTCAAGAAGGATGTTGATAAATTGGAGAAGGTTCAGAGAAGAGCCACGAGAATGATTGCATTCTCAAGTTGCAGTGGGGGAGGTTTAGATTGGATATTAGGAAAAACTTTTTCACTAAGAGGGTGGTGAAACACTGGAATGCGTTACTTAGGGAGGTGGTAGAATCTCCTTCCTTAGAGGTTTTTAAGGTCAGGCTTGACAAAGCTCTGGCTGGGATGATTTAACTGGGAATTGGTCCTGCTTCGAGCAGGGGGTTGGACTAGATGACCTTCTGGGGTCCCTTCCAACCCTGATATTCTATGATTCTATGATTCTATGATTAAAGGATTAGAAAATATGCCTTATAGTGACAGACTCAAAGAGCTCAATCTATATAGCTTAACAAAGCAAAGGTTAAGGGGTGACTTGATTACAGTCTATAATTTTCTACCCAGGGAACAAATATTTATTAATGGGCTTGTCAGTGTAGCAGACAAACGTATAACACAATCCAGTGGCTGGAAGTTGAAGTTAGACAAATTAAACAAATTCAGACTGGAAATAAGGCACACATTTCTAACAGTGAGGGTGATTAACCATGGGAACAGTTCACCAAGGATCATGGTGGATTCTCTATCACTGACCATTTTTAAATCAAGTTTGGATGTTTTTTCTAAAAGGCCTGCATTAGGGATTATTTTGGGGAAGCTCTATGGCCTATGTCAGGAGATCAGACAAGATGGCCATTATGGTTCCTTATGGCCTTGGAATCTTTGAATCTATTAGTTATTAATTATTTGTATTATGACAGTGCCTAGAGGCCCAGTCAGGCCCATTGTGCTTGGCACTGTCCCATTGTGCTTGGCACTGTCCACACATACAGTGAAAAGTCAGTCCTTTTCCCAAAGAATTTACAGCCTAAATATCACATGTGAAAGTAGTTACAGGATTGAGCCCTACATTTTCTTTGGCTATGTTGAAATAAGCTGCAAGTTCTCTTTATCTACATGGTAATTTAATGGGCTTTCACTCAGATGATGCCAAACAGCAGCAGTTCCTTCCAGGCTGCTAGATATTAAAGTTCACCCTATCAGCACCCGGGGGTTTAAGAGACAAATATTGCAGGGAAGTTTGTATATTACTTGGGTTGAAGAACCCACTCAAAAGCTGTTGAAGAAAATAAAGACAGAGTCCCATGGTGACAACTAATGCAGTGAGTAACAAGACAGATGCCAGTATATGCAGAGTAAATTAGTAGAGGGAGTGCAGCCAAAATTAACCAGTGTCATAAAGTGTTTTTAATAGTAGGGCAGGGGCAGACTATATTGCTTTTCTGTTTACTTGTTTGTTTTAATTTTTAATACCAGGTAGTCCCCATTCTAAATGCTTCACATTGTTTACACATTCTGCCAGAAATTATTCTTAGTTTGAAAGCTCTGTGCCCAATTCTCTCCCCGAATCCAGCCCCTTTGTGTTGCTCACATACAGGCTATATATCTGGCCAGCTGAGAATTCTCCCCATGTGGGGAGTTCTCAGATGATGCAAGAAGGCTCCTCTCGTCCCACCTTGTCCTGGTTTAGGGGCTGTGCTGAGAGGATAACAAGACACGGTTGGTGTGTTGCTATGTTCCAGCAGTTCTCAGCTGGCCATCCCTTTGGTACTGCTGCTAGCTGGCATAGGTTAGAGCAGTTTCAGGAGCTACTCCAACTCCCGCTGGGGTAAGAAAGAGCTCCAAGCGAGGCTGTCCCCTTAACCCACCTGGGCCCAGAGTATGGTCCCAGGTTCCCCGACACACACCACAGATACACATACCCGGGGGCAACACATGGGGTAGGAGCTACCCAGACTCCCAGGGTAAAGGAGAGACAGAGGAGCCAACTGCTAGTAAACCCCCAGCATGTGGCCTCAACAATGCATTTCCCCCTGGGGGGGCATCCCATGGAGCAGGTGCTCTCACTTCCCAAAATAGGTAAGAGAGCCAGATCAGGATCCCCCCGGCTACTCTCTGGATCCAAATGGCACCAGTGACCCATTCCTTCTGGGATAAAGCCTTCTCCTAGTGCCACCTGTTGCAGTTAGTCCTGTAGCTTAGTACTAGCAGTCTGGGCTACAATGCTGAAGGCTCAGGGTATAAACCCTGCTGATGATGCATAGAAGGGAGACTGTTACAGCTACACATAATGGCTTTTATCTTTGTCCTTAAAACAAGCAAACAAAAAAAAAACATTAGGAGCATTTAGGTTGCAAAGTCAGGCACTCCAAAGTTAGGAAATGCTGGAATTAAGATTGCCTGTGCAACCATAATTCCCCCCCTTACACATATGCATTATTATGATATGGTCTGTAATTACATGACCACATACTATTTTGTTCACACCTGTCTCATTCAGTGCACAGGTTGGA
This sequence comes from Lepidochelys olivacea, assembly GCF_965140295.1. Taxonomy (NCBI): domain Eukaryota; kingdom Metazoa; phylum Chordata; order Testudines; family Cheloniidae; genus Lepidochelys; species Lepidochelys olivacea. Next base: position 18,064,901 of record NC_140412.1, read on the forward strand.
TGCACAAGGGCAATCATAAATCTAGGATTTGCTAACTTTCAGGTGATTGACTTTGTAATCTAAATAACATTGTTTGAGCAGAGTTTTTGTATGTGATATATTACATATACATATTACACTACCAGTGCATAGAACAGCAGAGGCTGAGTGGTCAAGGTGGGCCTGGGTCTCACTTTGACCTCACACTGACAGGCTGCTTCCAGTTCACCCAAATGTAAAATGGGTACATGATCCAAAAGTGGCTGGAAATGATACTAGTTGCATCACTTTCTTGAATACTGTGGGCTATAGAAACTGATGTGCCTTAAACCTCATCTGCCTCATGAGTTGTCTGTGACTTGGGGCAGACTTTGATACTAGTAGTAACTGGTGAAATATTTACTTTTATGTAATTGTATTAGGGCTTATAGCCTCTGTAGGCTGCAGCCCATAGAAGACCACATGACCATGACCACTGCAGAGATGAGAGTAGTGTAGCCTATATAGTATTTATTAGTAAGGACACACTTGCTCCCTGTCAGTGTAGTAGTTAGCCATTTGCAAGTAGTATATAGCCCTTAGAGGGCAACATGATCTCACACACACTTGAGCATGTTTGCCTCATTCCAACCTGTAGAGGGAAGTGATACATTTTATACACCCAGACCATCAAGGGAGGACAGACACAGAAAAATACACTGTATAGTTACAGGGACATTAAATAATCTGAAATATTACTTTGTGGTCCACAACCGCTGTGCTTTCTCACTTCTCCATAATTTGGTAATGGACCTGTTCTCTTTTCTTCTGCTCTTCTTTGGACTTTTCATTTTTCTTCAAGATAAGTGGCCTTCTCTAATTTCTCCACTTTTGGCTGGACCCAGGAGCTGAGGAAATCTCTACACTTCTTGCAGGTAGTTGTTAATTGTCTCAAATCATTTAGAAAAACGACAAATACCATTTATATCAGACTTTCTGTCGGCAGAAATGTTTGTCAGTGATCTGACTTCAGCCTCGTTTTGCTGCTTCCTAGCAAGCCCTGATTTTCTTAGTACCCAGGTTTTTTCTTTTAAATCGCTGTTTATCCCCATTCCTCATCTATCCATCCATTATTTCTCCGTTCACTGATATTTATCCGTCCATGCTTGATAAAGCTGAGCTCTTCTTCGTGTACTGTTCACAGTCTCCCAAGCTTTGACTCATCTCCCTAGAGTATCCCAGCTGCTTTTCAGCCACAAAAATTTCTCTGCCGCATTTTATTTTTCATTCCATGCATAGTTAGAAGCGGGAGATGACTGATAGCTCTGACTGATTACTTTAATATTCATCTCTGTTTTGTGCCTTTTTTCCCGCATTACTCGCTTTTTGTACATGTGGGATTTCTGTCAGGTGGTGTTAATTTCTTCCTCTGATGTGGGTGTCACAAGTGACAGGAGTTATTCAGGTTTGATCAGTGACTTTTTGTTTTATTCGATTGGAGGATTTTTTTCCTTTCACTCTCTTTGTCTCTTTAACACCTTTGATAGATGGTACATCACTGAGTATCAAGGCACAATATAGAAGTCTTGTTGATATTTATACACGTAGGGTATTTATATATATTTATATTTATATATTTATATTTATTAAATATATAGATATTTATCTCACAGTTGCTTGGAACTAGGCCTTCTGCTGAAAAGCCTTTAATTGTATACAAGCACATTTTCACCCTTCTAGCTAAGGTTGGCTTCCAAGGAATCCCCATCCATCCCTCCTCAACCTAAATGACATGGTGCCTTGGATAAAAAATAGCCACTGAGGAGGGATACTTGGGGCCTGAACAGGTAACCAAAGGACTCCCAACCCCCTTCCCAGCCAAAAAAAATAGTACATTTGATTTTAACTCCAGCTGAGCTTTTAAAATAAGCAATATTACTAATAGGAGAGACAGAGACTTACATTGCAGGTTCAAGTTCACTCTGGCTCATAGTGACTCAATGTTGTTACCAATTACTGGCCTCAGATGAGGGGGTGTTCTTAGTCCACACTCACAAGGTTGGGGATCTATGCAGAAAGTAGACATAGAATACTGCTCCTCTGTTGGGGTGTATGATCTGAGAAATCATCATACACCCCAACCTTTCTTTTGTTTTATGCATCACCCAATCTCGAGCCATAGACACCTTTTGTGACCTCTAGTCTAGCCTACTGCATGTAACTGTAACTTCATGGGAAAGCACAAACTCTTTAAAAATCTTCATTTGATGTAGAGCACAGCAGCCTGCCTCCTCAGCAGTGCAGGTCACCGAGAACACATCATGCTGTGCTCACTTCACTGGCTTCCTATTGAACATCAAACCAAGTTTAAGTTCACAGCATTTATCCTTAAGAGCCTCAGTGGAATGTGCCCAGGATAACTACAAGACCACCTGCACCTCTAGGATCTCTATATCCCTGGACAGCTCCACTCCACAAGAACAATAAAACTGTCCATCTGCACCAGAGTCAGGGCTTTCTCATTGGTTGGACCATGGCTCTGAAACTTACAGGCACAGGAGCTGTGATGAGACTGACCAAAAATCTGTCTGCCTTCTGGTCCCAGTGTATATCTCCCTTCTTCTGCCTTATTTTCCCCACACAGCAACAGATAATTGTAGCAATTAAAAAATATAATCCAAAACTACTCCTCACAAGTGGGGAGGGAAAAAAGACCAAGGATGAATCACCCTGATTTATTTTCTGCTCTGTAGGATGTCCTAACACTACAGTAATGGGTGTAATATAACAACCTAAATCCACTCTCCAATTAATGAGTCCACACAGCAAAAAGAATCACTATAACCAGCAGTCATAGCAGAGAGGGCAATGAATTTGCATTGACACAGGGCTATCTGTTGAAATCAGGAGGGTGGTCCCTCCACCAGGGTTGAGTCACATTAGCAGGAAGTGCTGTTGCATCTGTTCTGTAGAGTAATAAATAGAAAGCTTCCGTCTCCAGGGCCTATCAATTTAGTAACCACCCTAAAGACAATAAATGTCACACACAATTTTTAAAGAAAAAAAATAAATCAGGTTAGATACATTTAATTTGTAGGTGTTTAAACAGAAGAGAGGGGGAGAAAAGTGTACCAATATTCATCTAGTGCCTCCTGCATGATTCTTAATATTGCTTATGAGCTGGCACGCACTCTATTAGTCATGCATTAACTGAAAATGAGAATTTGTTCTTAGTGGAATTTCAGTAGATTAAATGTAGGGTTTGACTGATTTTTCAAAAGGTCTTGTTGCACTTGTGCAATGAAGAAAAAAAATTACTGAACTTAAAAAAGAATCAAACTCTACGAGCCCCATTCCCTGTTGCTCTGCACGTCGGGTTAGCATTAGCACCTGTCCAAAGCCCACAATTGTAACTACTGATGCTTCTGATTATGGACTGGGGGCTGTCCTCACACAACTTCATGAGGACAACACAGAGAGGACTGTTGCATTAGCTTCAAGGACACTGAGTAATGCTGAGAGAAAATATTCTACAGTCCAAAAAGAAGCACTTGCTTGTGTCTGGGCTACTGAAAAATGGAGAACTTACCTGTGGGGCCGCACATTCAAGTTGCGCACAGACCACAGCCCTTTGATGACGTTGCTCACCACGAAAGGACTGGGAAGAACAGGATATTGTATTGCTCCGTGGTCTGCAAGACTACTCTCTTTCACTTATGAACTGGAATATAAGCCTGGCAACCGAAATGTGGTCACTGATTGCCTTTCTCGCCTGCCTTTGCCTTCACCAGATGGTCCACCGGAGGATGAGGATGTAGTGGTTGCGCTTATTACAAGCACTCTCACTGCAGTTACAAGAGAACAATTTCAAGCTGCTTGTTCAGCGTGTCCAATTCAACAAAAACTATGGGAATTTCTGACAAAGAGATGGCCCAGTCACCCTAAAAACCTTGAGCCAGTTTTGCTGCCTTATTTTAGAGTTCAGGATGAACTTTCTTTGCTCGATGGCTGAGTGCTACGAGGTACACACCGGCTCCTTGTGCCAGAAGAATTACAGTCAAAACTCATACACCTGGCACACGATACTCATCAAAGAATTGTCCAAACCAAACAATGACTACGGGATCTGTATTGGTGGCCAGGGGTGGACTCTCAAACTGAAGCACTCATAAAATCCTGTGTTACTTGCCAAATGTATGATAAGACAGCAGTGACATGTACCCCTCCATTACAGCCTGTTCCTCTTCCTGAATCTGTATGGGAAAAAGTGGTGAGTGACATTGTAGGACCCTTTGATACTGCTCCAAGTGACTGTCTTTATGGCATAACCTTAATAGACTATTTCAGTAAATGGCCTGAGGTAGCGTTTACATCGCAAATCTCTTCTGCTACAGTAATTAAGTTTCTCTCTTCAGTTTTTAGCAGGGAAGGTAACCCCAAAGAACTGGTTTCAAACAACGGTAGTCAATTTACTTCCCTGAAGTTTGAAACTTTTCTAGCGGAGAGGAACATTTTACACAGACAGTCATCCCTACCCTCAAACCAATGGGGAAATCGAACTGTTTAATAGAAGTTTGAAAGGGAGTTTGCAAACAGCTAAACTGGAAGGGGATTGTGGATAACCTTCGCCACTGATTTCTTGCAAGCATACCAGGCTACACGACTTGCCACAACGCAAAGATCACCCGCAGAGTTACTGCATGGGAAACAGATGAATACTAAACTGAACATTGCGGGATTGTTAAAGGCACGACCTGAGGCCCCAACCGAGGATGATGTGAGAAAAACAGTTGAACAGAACCAAGCAAAGTATAAGGCTTTCACAGACAAGCAGCAGGGTGCTAAGGAACCAAAGTTTCAGTGTGGTTCCTTCGTTAGAATATGAAAACTTGGACTTTTATGCAAAGGGGACCATAAATTCACAGCCAACCTTACACCTATCGACTTTCTGATGGGCGGGTATGGAATGCTTCTTATCTTGCACCTGCCTATGCACCAAGAGGAGATTATGCCAACACCCAGTCTGCACTGGATGACTTCACTGTAGTATCAACACAACAAGACATCGCACTGGAACCGGGGCTTGAGAGACGGCCTGTCAGACCCAGACAACCACCTGTCTGGTCTAGAGACTATGTTATGTAGTATCTATAGTGTTCTTAATGTAATATTTCTGTCAACAGTATAGTGCCTTATTTCCTATTTGTTCCTGTGGTTAGAACAACAATGTTTATTGTAATTGGGAGAGTTTCTTAAGAGAGGAGGGAATGTGGTGTTTAGATGTTGCTTGTAATTATTAGAATTGGGAGCATTGGCTCTTGGGAGTCTGAAAGGACAGAAAACAGGAAGGCAGGGGAGGAGTTGAAGAGGCTGAGGGAGAGCTACTGAGGATGCAGCAGCAGCTTGGAAAAGAGATTTCCACTTTAAAAAATAAAGTCCTGTTGAAGTTTGTTAGTACCTTGCCTGGCTATTACAACAGTTATTTATCCCTTCACGTAACACAAGAAGCAGGGGTCACCAAATGAAATTAATAGGCAACAGGTTTAAAACAAAGAAAAGAAAGTACTTCTTCACACAATGCACAGTCAACCTGTGGAATTTATTGCCAGTGGATGTTGTAGAGGCCAAAACTATAACTGGGTTCAAAAAAGAATTAGATAAGTTCATGAAGGATAGGTCCATCAAAGGCTATTAGCCAAGACGGTCAAGAATACAACCCCATGCTCTGGGTGTCCCTAGCCTCTGACTGCCAGAAGCTGGGATGGATCAATCAATAATTGTCATGTTCTGTTCGTTCCCTCAGAAGCACTTGGTATTGGCCACTGTCAGAAGACACGATACTGGGCTAGATGGATCAATGGTCTGACCCAGTATGACTGTTCTTATATTCTCTACTTTAACAGCAGAGGGGATGCTATGCTTCCAATCTACTTCATTTCTTAGCTACAGGCCCATCTATCTCTCCTAATACACAGACTAAACACCTATACTCATCTGTATTTTCCAGTATTGCAAAAGCCCCTCCACCCATGGAAAAGTTGTTAATAGTCACTCTTTCATGAATGTTATAGGCAAAACCATGGCATTGATTACTATTATTTATTTATTTTTATTTATTCAGTGCCATAAATACACAAGCATCTGTTCAAAGGCTTACTGCAAGCAACTGACAGACACTCCCTTGGTGTTGTTGGTATTCCTAGTGACATCGTAGATAGATAGATATTCCAGCTTTGGAATAACATACTCCATTTTTCATTCAGCGCAGACTGTCTAGATACTATACATACAGTCTCTAGAATGTAAGATTAACATTTACTGTGGTATCTAGAACACGACAATTATTGATTGATCTATCCCCTGTCATCCATTCCCCGCTGCCAGCAATCAGAGGCTAGGGACATATATATATATATATATATATATATATATGTATGTGTGTTTGTCATATATATATATATATACATATACATATATATATATATATATATATATATATATATATATATATATATATATATATTTACATGCATGTGCATATAACCCCATGTACTATTATGAAGGGTTAACCTGAGTTGAATATATTATTGATTTTTCTTCAGGTAAACTTAACAGAGGACAAACAAACAAAGCTCTGAAGCTGAAAAGAATGACAGCTCCAAAACAACCTGGAGAAAAAGACTTATCTACCAAACAACTCACTTTGAGGAAGAAGTTTTGGGCAGTCTCTAGAATGTAAAGATTAACATTTACTGTGTACAAGTCACTGGTATCTAGACTGTCTGTGCTGAATTAAAAACGGGGTGTGTTGTTCCACTCTTGTGAAGGATGTCTTTTACAGTACATGAGTCTTAAATATTTGATCATGGTGGCAGATTCCTATGTTCTTCCACAATGTTTGTGCCAAATTGCATTCACCTGGCTGGTGTCCAGTGTGAAAACTCAGAAGCCCAGTCCTGCAAAGAGCTGGGTGTTCATAATTCCCATTAGCTGTGTTGGGAGATGAACATGCTCAGCACCTCACAGGATTGGGACCTATAGCACCTGGCGTGTAAGTCAGTGTCTTATTTCTGACAATTAAATTATCTTAGGCCCCAATTCAGCAAAGCAGTTAAGCATGTGTTTAAATCCATTCCAGGTCAGGAATGCACATGCTTAAGTCCCATTGATTTAGCATAAGCATGTGCTTAAATTTTCCGCTGAATAAGGATGGACTGCTGAATCAAATGGGAATTGGTCACTGATTATTAGTTGTACAGTATATTAATCAATATGTATTATTTTTTCTTCAATACAGTGGATCTTTCTCTGTATTCAGCAAATTCCATCCTGGGAGTTTTTCCAGTTGGGTTCCCATTCACTTGTCATTAAAAATCACAAGACAAAGAAACTAAGTTATTGAGACACAGCCAAGTGCTGCAGAGAAGGCAACATAATGCCCCAGGCATAAGAGATGAGGACTGGAAGCTCCTTCCAAACATTTCAGAGGTGATCAGAATGCATACTCTCATTTGGCTCTAGATCAAATGTATCCTCTAGATCTGAAAGGGATGTTAAAGATGCAAAAATGAGAGACCTTCAGTAAATTTTTATTTATTCATGATTTCCCATTTCCACTAATCGTTATGTTAGTGAGCATAACACAAACTGAAAATACAGCACAATGCTTTCTTTCCCCTTCTCCCAAAACAGACTTGATAGCATAAGCTTTTGAAATCATTAATCACTGGAAAGATTATACAAGAAAGGCCCATTAGGATTTCACTTGCACTAGGGTACATCAGGAATTAACTCTATTGGAGTTATGGAGTGATGCTGGGGTAAAACCAATGTAGGCGAGATGTACCTTATACAGAGATCACTGGCTCCTTTCTAGGTCAAGTAGATATTATAAATAATTTTCAAATAAATGAATAAACAAATATGCAAGATTAGAGAAAAGGCAATAAAAAAATCACCTGAGAAATGAAATATACCTTTTTTTACTTCCCCTCAAACATGTTGATATTGAAATCTTTGCCTACCTCGGATATACAGCAAATCAATTGCACTGTACTGTGTGGGTTTTTTTTATTGTGTTCCTCTCATCACTTTCCTCTGTCTCAATATTTTCAGCATTTTATGGTATCTTACACACACATACTCAGTATAAGAGTAGGAAGCGGGCAGCAGGATCGACTGGATAGGGCACTGGGCTGGGAAGCAGGAGACCCGGGTTCCAGCTCCAGTTTTCTCACTGACCTCCTGTGCCTCTGTTTCCCCTCCCACCCTTTGTCTCTCTCACCTGTTTCGTTGTAAACTCCTACGGTCAGGGATTGTGTCTTCCTTGCACAATGGGGCCGAGGTGTTGACTGAGGCCCCTAGGCACACCTATAAAAACACTGACCAATGCCTGCATTCCCGGTTATTGTCAACTTCAGACACCTGCATCTGGAAGTGTACTCTGCAGGAAGTGTTAACTACAGTGCTTTAGTCAAAATAAAACAATGTGCTGTAGTAGCTCTGTGGGGGATGTTAGAATCAGAGAATCTCAGGGTTGGAAGGGACCCCAGGAGGTCATCTAGTCCCACCCCCTGCTCAACGCAGGACCAGTTCCCAGTTAAACCATCCCAGCCAGGGCTTTGTCAAGCCTGACCTTAAAAACCTCTAAGGAAGGAGATTCCACCGCCTCCCTAGGTAACGCATTCCAGTGTTTCACCACCCTCCTAGCAAAAAAGATTTTCCTAATATCCAACCTAAACTTCCCCCACTGCAACTTGAGACCATTACTCCTTGTCCTGTCCTCTTCTACCACTGAGAACAGTCTAGATCCATCCTCTTTGGAACCCCCTTTCAGGTAACTGAAAGCAGCAATCAAATCCCCCCTCGTTTCTCTCTTCAGCAGACTAAACAATCCCAGTTTTCCCAGCCTCTCCTCATAAGTCATGTGTTCCAGTCCCCTAATCATTTCTGTTGCCCTCCGCTGGACATTTTCCAATTTTTTCACATCCTTCTTGTAGTGTGGGGCCCAAAACTGGACACAGTACTCCAGATGAGGCCTCACCAATGTCGAATAGAGGAGAACGATCACATCTTTCGATACGCTGGCAATGCCCCTACTTATACAGCCCAAAATGCCATTGGTCTTCTTGACAACAAGGGCACACTGTTGACTCATATCCAGCTTCTCGTCCACTGTAACCCCTACGTCCTTTTCTGCAGAACTGCTGCCTACCCATTCGGTCCCTAGTCTGTAGCAGTGCATGGGATTCTTCCGTCCTAAGAGCAGGACTCTGCACTTGTCCTTGTTGAACTTAATCAGATTTCTTTTGGCCCACTCCTCTAATTTGTCGAGGTCCCTCTGTATCCTATCCCTACCCTCCAGCGTATCTACCTCTGTCATAAATATAAAGGGAAATGTAACCACCTTTCTCTATACAGTGCTATAAAATCCCTCTTGGCCAGAAGCAACATCCTGTTACCTGTAAAGGGTTAAGAAGCTCAGCTAACATGGATGGCACCTGACCCAAAGGACCAATAAGGGAACAAGATACTTTCAAATCTTGGAGGGGGGAGGCTTTTGTTTGTGCTCTTTGTTAACGTGGTTGTTCTCTCTTGGGACTGAGAGAGGCCAGGCAGAAATCCATCTTCTCCAACCCATCCTAATCCAAGTCTCTAATATTGCAACCAGTATAGGTAAGCCAGGCAAGGCGGATTAGTTTCTCTTTTGTTTTATGTGAATTTTCCCTGTGTTAAGAGGGAGGTTTATTTCTGTTTTTTGTAACTTTAAGGTTTTGCCCAGAGGGGGATCCTCTGTGTTTTGAATCTGAATACCCTGTAAAGTATTTTCCATCCTGATTTTACAGAGGTGATTCTTTTACCTTTTCTTTAATTAAAATTCTTCTTTTAAGAACCTGATTGATTTTTCATTGTTCTTAAGATCCAAGGGTTTGGGTCTGTGTTCACCTGTACAAATTTGTGAGGATTATTATCAAGCCTTCTCCAGGAAATAGGGTGTAGGGCTTGGAGGGATATTTTGGGGAAAGACATCTCCAAGTGGTCTCTTTCCCTGTTCTTTGTTTAAAATGCTTTGTGGTAGCAGCATACTGTTCAAAGACAAGGCAAAGTTTGTACCTTGGGGAAGTTTTTAACCTAAGCTGGTAAGAATAAGCTTAGGGGGTCTTTCATGCGGGTCCCCATATCTGTGCCCTAGAGTTCAGAGTGGGGAAGGAACCCTGACAACCTCTCCTCCCAGTTTAGTGTCATCTGCAAACTTGCTGAGGGTGCAATCCATGCCATCCTCCAGATCATTAATGAAGATATTGAACAAAACCGGCCCCAGGACGGACCCTTGGGGCACTTCATTTGATACCAGCTGCCAACTAGACATGGAGCCATTGATCACTACCTGTTGAACCCAACAATCTAGCCAGCTTTTATCCACCTTATAGTCCATTCATCCAGCCCATAGTTCTTTAACTTGCTGCCAAAAATACTGTGGGAGACCATGTCAAAGGCTTTGCTAAAGTCAAGGAATAACATGTCCACTGCTTTCCCCTCATCCACAGAGCCAGTTATCTCATCATAGAAGGCAATTAGGTTAGTCAGGCATGACTTGCCCTTGGTGAATCCATGCTGACTCTTCCTGATCACTTTCCTCTCCTCTAAGTGCTTCAGAATTGATTCCTTGAGGACCTGCTCCATGATTTTTCCAGGGACTGAGGTGAGGCTGACTGGCCTGTAGTTCCCCAGATCCTCCTTCTTCCTTTTTTAAAGATGGGCACTACATTAGCCTTTTTCCAGTCGTCCGGGACCTCCCCTGATCGCCATGAGTTTTCAAAGATAATGGCCAATGGCTCTGCAATCACATCCGCTAACTCCTTTAGCACTCTCGGATGCACCGCATCCAGCCCCATGGACTTGTGCTCGTCCAGCTTTTCTAAATAGTCCTGAACCACTTCTTTCTCCACAGAGGGCTGGTCACCTCCTCCCCATGTTGTGCTGCCCAGTGCAGTAGTCTGGGAGCTGACCTTGTTCGTGAAGACAGAGGCAAAAAAAGCATTGAGTACATTAGCTTTTTCCACATCTTCTGTCACTAGGTTGCCTCCCGCATTCAGTAAGGGGCCCACACTTTCCTTGACTTTCTTCTTGTTGCTAACATACCTGAAGAAACCCTTCTTGTTACTCTTAACATCTCTTGCTAGCTGTAACTCCAAGTGTGATTTGGGCTTCCTGATTTCACTCCTGCATGCCTGAGCAATATTTTTATACTCCTCCTTGGTCTTCTGTGCAACCTTCCACTTCTTGTAAGCTTCTTTTTTGTGTTTAAGATCAGCAAGGATTTCACTGTTAAGCCAAGCTGGTCACCTGCCATATTTACTATTCTTTCTAAACTTCGGGATGGTTTGTTCCTGTAACCTCAATAAGGATTCTTTAAAATACAGCCAGCTCTCCTAGACTCCTTTCCCCCTCATGTTGTTCTCCCAGGAGATCCTGCCCATCAGTTCCCTGAGGGGGTCAAAGTCTGCTTTTCTGAAGTCCAGGGTCTGTATTCTGCCTCTCTCCTTTCTTCCCTGTGTCAGGATTCTGAACTCAACCATCTCATGGTCACTGCCTCCCAGGTTCCCCTCCACTTTTGCTTCCCCTACTAATTCTTCCCGGTTTGTGAGCAGCAAGTCAAGAAGGGCTCTCCCCTTAGTTGGTTCCTCGTCCACTTCATCCCCCTGGTCCGGTGGTCTATAGCAGACTCCCACCACGACATAACCCTTGTTGCTCACACTTCTAAACTTAATCTAGAGACTCTCAGGTTTTTCTGAAGCTTTATACCGGAGCTCTGAGCAGTCATACAGCTCTCTTACATACAATGCAACTCCCCACCTGTTCTGCCCTGCCTGTCCTTCCTGAACAGTTTATATCCATCCATGACAGTACCCCAGTCATGTGAGTTATCCCACCAAGTTTCTGTTATTCGTCACATCATAATTCCTTCACTGTGCCAGGACTTCCAGTTCTCTCTGCTTGTTTCCCAGGCTTCTTGCATTTGAGTATAGGCACTTGAGATAACTCACTGATCATCCCTCTTTCTCAGTATGAGGCGGGAGCCCTCCCCTCTCACACTCTTCTGCTCGTGCTTCCTCTTGGTATCCCATGTCCCCACTTACCTCAGGGCTTTGTGTACTCTGAGGGGACTGTGGTACTAAAAGGTTCACCATCCATGCAGAATAGGCAGGTCCTCAGCCTCACAGTCTCCTCTGAATGAATAACACAGAGTAAACTCCATGGAATTCCATTTACCTGCCTCAGAAAGATGAAGAGTTGAGACAACCCTAATTAATCACTTTGTAAGGTACTTGGTGCATGTGAAATGTTATACCAGTGATACCCATGTTAAAATTTGAATCTGTAGTTCCCAGAAGTCTTCGTATTTCAAACTCTTCACTTACAACCCCACTTACAACCGTCTGTCCCTTCCACCATTATTTTTTAGCTCTCCTTGTATTATTCCCATGGACTGACTTCCTTTGACTGCACACAGGCTATAGGTCTGAAGGAGATACTTCTGATCTGGCTGGACACATATTATTGGTCATGCAGTGTTAGATTATTTCTAACAGATTCACTGAAAAAAATTTTGTTGCAGAGACCTGAAGTCTCTGAAGTAAAAGCTGATATTATGTTTCTGTGCTCACCTCCAACCACAATCCACATACCGCCCAAAAATCTGCCATGAGTACTCTTTGGAAGGCAGGGCCAAAAGCCTTTGCCAGACACTCGGCACATCAAGTGTCAATGAGAAGAGATCTAAGGACAGGAGTTATTACCCTTGGAGCAATTCACTTCTGCTGTAATTTTTAAAACCTGCATTTCTACAGTTTTCTAGTCTCCAGTCTTTAGTTTCTCAAGCTTTTCAGTGTCCATTCTAAGTCAGATCAATAACTCTGAACTTCTAAACCCGAACCTAAGTTACGTTATATAATGTGACCACAGCTAACCCCCAAATTTTTGCAGTTTGGCTAAGTAAGAAATTATAGTGTCACACTGAGATCAACACCCAGGCCAAGCAGGCTCTAGGTTTAGTTTTATCAAATAAAAAATAAGTTTTAATCCACTTAAAGAATTACAGCAGCATTTTGGAAACCAGAGGACTTGTCTCTGAAGTTCACATTGAAGTAATGTATTATTAGTCTTGATTCCTTTTTGGTTTAATCCATTGTGTGCATGTGGGCAGATTGGGTCCTGCCTTTGACTTTTTTAAGAAAATATTTATCTATCATCCTGAGAAAACTCAGAAATGAGCAGTGACACATGAAGGAGGACCCAGCAGGGGACTCTGCAGTGCTATTTTTTGAGAGCAAAAAGGGAAGAATGGATTGCTAGTACTTTAAAAGCCATCGACACCTAACCATTTATCTATGTACCAGATCTAATATTACATATGCTAATGACTAGTGTTCTAAGCTCCTTGCTCCTGAGCTCAGGGCTTACTTGTGTGATTAAAAGCTGGTTGATAGGAGCTCTCACTCAGTTTCAAACTCCAAAAGTGTTTAGGCTTCTCCACACTGCGCTGTTGTGACTGCAAAGCTCCATCATGCCTTTAACAGCATATGCAACTGAAGAATACTGGCTGGTACAGCCTCTGTTTTTATTGTGGTAAACTGATACTGATGCCCAAAAAAGTTGGGAACCATTTGTGATGGGTTCAGTCACAGAGACCCCCTTGGAACTGTCACCTGATGTCTGAGCCTGTTTTCTTTGCTAACTTGGGACCCCAGAACCCTGTCTTGTTGAGCCAGACAAGCTAACCTGCTGCTACACAGACCCAGGGTCTGAACCACGCCGCCAAAGCTGAAGACTTAACTGAAAACAGCTTAGCAAGTACTCCTGTCTCCAGCTCCCAGACACCCAGCTCCCAATGGGATCCATTGTGCTAATAAAATTTGCTGATAACACAAAGTTGGGGGGTATTACCAATATGGAGGGGGACCAGAATATCATACAAGAAAATCTGCTTGACCTTGAAAACTGGAGTAATAGAAATGGGATGGAATTTAATAGTGCAAAGTCATGAACTCAAGGACTAACAAGAGTTTTTTTGCTATAAACTGGGGACTTACGAGTTGGAAGCGACAGAGGATGAGAAAGACAGGTGTGTACTGGTCCATAACAGGGTGACTATGAGTCACCAAAGTGATGTGGCCACGGAAAAGGTTAACACAATGCTAAGGTGCATTACATGAGATATTTCCAGTAGAGATAGGGACGTGTTACCATTGTACAAGGTACTGGTGAGACCTCATCTGGAATACTGTACTGTGTGCAATTCTAGTCTCCCATGTTTCAAAAAGATGAATTCAAACTGGTACAGCTGCAGAGAAGGGTTACTAGGATGATCACAGAAATGAAGAACATGTCCTGTGAGAGGAGACTTAAGGAGCTTGGCTCATTTTGCCTAACAAAACAAAGGCTGAGAGGAGATGTGATTGTTCTTTGTAAATACATCAGAGGGATAAACACTAGTGAGGGAGAGGAGTTATATAAGTTAAGGGCCAATGCTGACACAAGAACAAATGGATATAAACTGGCCATCAAGAAGTTTAGGCTTGAAATTAAATAAAGGTTTCTAACTATCAGAGGAGTTAAGTTCTGGAACAACCTTTCAAGGGCAATAGTGGGGGCAAAAAACTAACTTGTTTCAAGACTGAGCATGATAAGTTTATGGAGGGCATGATATGATGAGGTTGCTTTACAATAGCTTATGGCCCATCCACATCTGCTATTAGAAAATATCTCCAACAGCTGGAAATGGGACACTAGATAGGGATGGCTCTGAGTTACTATAGAAAATTCTTTCCCAGGGTCTAACTGATCACCATATTTGGGGTCAGGAAGGAATTTTTCTTCAGGTCAGATTGTCAGAGACCTTGCAGGGTTTCATCTTCTTCAGCAGCCTGAGGCATGCTGGTTTGAACTAGAGTAAATGGTGGACTCTCTGTAACTTGAAGTGTTTAAATCAGGATTTGGAGGACTTCAGTAACTCAGCCAGAGGTTATGGGCCTGTTACAGGAGTGGATGGGTGAGGTTCTATGGCCTGCAATGTGCAGGAGGTCAGACTAGGTGATCATAACCATCCATTTTGGCCTATGAGTCTAGAAGAATCTACACGCCATGGCGCTCTCTGAATTTGATGCACAAACCATAATTTTAAAATAAGGATTTATTTAAAGCATCAGAACACATGAAAAAGAAATAAACTATTGTTGCAGAAGCCCCCCCAGAAATCAACAGCTGGCATTTTTCAGCTTTGAGTGATAGCTATAACCTAGGCTACTGGGTAAATCCACCTAAGCCCACTCAGGTAGCATGTAAAACCAGTCTGTCAGAGACACTATTGCAAGTGTTCCCTGTGTGCGGAAACAAACAGCAGGGAAGCCAGTGAGACGAGTGGATAGAACTTTGGCCTGTGTTATGCAGGAGGTAAGACAAGATGATCTTAATAGTCCCTTCTGGCCTTATAATCTCTGAAACTATGAATCTTTACATTTTATATTTTTTGTTAAAAAAACCTGGATTTTGGTTTTTCTCAAAGTAGTATCACTTAGTGTGAAAATGCAGAATCTGATGATTGGAGGTACTTCATTTCCTCACAAAGATATATACAAGGTTATGTGGAACTCACCGTATAGTCAAACCGAAAACCAGATTGACCACATTATTATCAGTGGAAGGTAAGGTATCAGTGGAAGGAAGGTAAGGTATCAGTGGCAGGTCACTGTTGAGTGTTACTGTGTATATACCTGTCGAGTGTGGCAGTGATCATGAACTACTAATAGGAAAGATTAAGATTAAGCTAAAGTGAAAAGAAACAAGATAGGTGCAACCGGAGTCAAATTTGATCTTCATAAGTGAAACGTTACTTCTGCTGGGGAGACCTGTAAGGTGATGCTTGGAGGGCTTTTCCGGCCATTAATTTGCAATGAGGAAAAAATCTCACTGCGGCCTGGATGGGAAATATTCAGGGAACCAATACAAGATACAGCAGAGGATGTTATTAGAAGTTGTGAGCAAACAAGAAAAAGCCAGATAAGCAACAAAACAAGAACAGTGTAAACAAGCCAAGACTCCTGGAAAAGCAGAAGTAAACATGTTGCACAGTGAGGTTAAAAATTACAGTGATTGGACAAGCAAAATCTCTGCAAAGAAGAGGCTCAACAACTAGAAGAGGCATCAAGAAAACAATATATGAAAATGAGATACAAAAAGGTTAAATTGTATGGAAACACAATCGGGTCAATGACACAAGAGGTAAGAAAGGCTATGGGTGAACTGGCAACAAGCGCAGAAGAGTTTCTGGAAGTATGGAAGAAGCATATTGATAAAGTGCTGAACCCTGTAATTCATCCATATGAAATCATTCTAGAAACACTAGGTGACCAGGGCAGTTTGGAAGGCAGAAAGGGTGTCAGCACTGAACCACCATCTGAAGAAGAAACAGAAAGAGCAATGAAGCAGTTAAAAAATGGGGAAGCTGCAGGAATAGACAATATAACCTCTGAGATACTAAAAGCCAGTAGGACAAGTGCCATCAAAGCATTAGGAAAAATATAAGCTGGTATGGGGGCAAGAGGAGGTACCAGATGACTGGCTAAAGGCAATTGTTGTACTAATCCTGAAGAAAGGAGATCCTGCCAATCCAAATAATTATAGATGCATAATTTATTGTCAATACCAGGGAAAATCAAGATGAAAGTCATTGTATACAGAGTAAGGCCAGTTTTAGAGGAAGTGGTAGGCAACAAAAAGTACTGCTTCAGACTAAGCCAAAGATGCACTGAACAGATAGTCATGCTCCAACAGTTGATGGCAAAAAAGAAAGAATGGGGATTAAAGATGTTTGCTTTTTTCACTTTGACTTCACAAAGGCATTAGATTTGGTGTGGAGGGAGGTAATATGGAAAGTAGTAAAATCATATGGAGTTCCAGATAGGATAATTATAGAAGTTATGTATGAAGACTCCTGTCATGCCATAAGAATTCATGGAAAATTAAACAGCTGGTTCAAGTCAAAGTTTGGAGTAAGAGAAAGGGGCATGGAATCACAGCCGCCTTTCATCATGTTCTTAAATTGGATGTTAAGAATGGCAGGTGAATTGGAGGTGTGACATTGGGTGATCTATAGTTAAACTCTTCAGCTTATGCAGACAATATCATATAACGGGCAGACATTTGAATTACTAATGATACTATTCGCTCTCTTGGAAAATTGGGGTAGTTGACGTGGACTTACAGTAGATGCTAAGAAGATGAAGTGGTTGCATCTTAGAAAAGGGACAATAGATAAAGTACTGAAATGCCACAGTGGTGAAGTCATAGAACAAGTAAAATCTTATGTGCACCTAGGACGGTTGATCAGTGCTAATGGAACCATCAAAGATTAGGTTAAAAAGAGATGTGTTTAGCTACGAGTACTGCACAGAAGTTGATGAAATTATGATCTGATAAAACCATCATGTTTGATACCTGGTACGGGGAGCGCATCCAGCACTAGCTGTGATAGGGTTAACAAAAGCCTAAGAGGCCATAGTTTAGCTGGCATCACCTGAGAGAGGAAGGGACAGGGTTAATTGAGAATGAAGCCCAGCTGGGGAAGGGCTGGGACAGCACTATAAAGCCAGGAAGCTGAGAGTAGAAGGGGGCTGCAGGGAAAGGAAGCTGCAGCGACTCCCTGGGAACAGGGAAGTCATCAGGGGCAAGGAGGAAGCCCAGAGGGAGAGTAAGTCCTGAGATCCTTCCCTAGAGTAAGGAGTCTGGCAAAAGGCTAGGAGGGGTGCAGTAGCCACAGTAAGCTACTGTGGTAAACTTAGAAACAGGCAAGAAGATAGGAAGAAGCCCAGGGAAACAGCAATAGCGACTTGGCTGACCTGGATTGCTGGTTGTTGGTCCCTGGGCTGGAACCTGGTGTAGCAGGTGGGCCCAGGTGTCCTTGCCAGCCACTGGTATAGTGGCACAGAGCCCCTTGTTGGGGCTGAACACTGTCTGGAGACAGCATTTGCACAGTGGTCATGTTGGACTTGGTAATTCTGGAAGTGGTGGATTAAATGGTGACCTGACCAGAAGGCCAAGTTACCAGAAGAAAAACTATCACAGAGCAATCAATGAAGAGCCAGGGGGCACCTACCACAGTGAGAGCAACATTCCCAGACCTAAATGCAAGGAGGTGCACAAGCAGTGAGTGGGAACGCTGTTAGAGTAACAAAGTGAAAATGTACCAAACCAGTGTACAAACAGTATTACTCTATTGTCTGGAAGCAGCTGCATTAAATAAAAGACATGAGGAGTCTGGATGTAGTAGAGATGAGAGATCTGTGGAATATGGCAGGTATACAGTGGGATGATTTTAAGACAAATGAAGAAGCTGGAAGCAGAGTATGATGTGAAGTCAGGGTACAGGATTGGCTGCAATCAAAAAGATTATGATGGTGGGGACACTGTAGAAGACAAACAGATGATAGGATGCCAAAGGAAATAATGCAAACACAACCAAGGGCAGTCAGACCTAGAGGTCAACCACCAACTAGATGAGGGGACATTGTATGCAGGGACATGGCCAGGCTCATCTTAATGCAGGAACAAGCTGTGGACAGGAATGAATGGCGATGCCTTACTGCTTCCCATTTCTGTAGAGACTCTTTGAGATGAGAAAAAGAAGTAACATATTATGGAGAGCTACACTATTGTTTCCCATAAGGGAGAAGAACTTGTCAAAGGTAGCAGGCACGTGAAAGCTTTAATAACACATGGCAAATGCTACAACGTGGGGTGTAATTGGTTTCATTTTTCTGAAAGGGCCCTCAGCTTTCACAAGATTGGGAAACATTATCCTAAACTATCGTGCAAGATCCCTTTGAGCCTGTTAGGCGAAATCAACCTAGTTAGCACATGTGACTCCATTTTGGGTTTCCTGTCGGCCATTAATGAGAAGCTAGCAGACCATGTACCAAGGAAGGATCCTTCCAGGTGGACAGCTGGACAGTTTCAAGATAAGGGAAACAGAGGAGACAGGAACCAGCCGATATGCCTGAAATAGCTGCCACTTCAGCTTTTTTTGCAGGGGGAAGGTGGCTGCAGGGGATTGGTGATAGATAAGGAGAAGGCCCATTTATTGGTTTAGGCCCCCCCGAGGCACACAGGCAGGATGTTTTGCCAACAGTATACAATCTTTGTGTAACCTGTAATCGGGGTCCCATTCTGCTTAACAGAGCGGTACCACGCTCGAGCGTAATAAACCTACAGACTTTGAGACACTCTGCAGTCTGTCTTTACTTGGTTGCCTCAGCCTAGAAACGATCTGTACGCGTCCTCACAGGAATAATTCATACAAAGCCTAAAAGTACACTGTAATCTGTTTATTGTCACCAAATAGCTGAACACATCTCTTCTCTGGGCTCTGTCCTCTTGGCAAGAAATTCCATCTGCTGATTTCTCAGAAGACAGAAGATTTCTCACTCCAAGCTTTGCATTGCTTTCTTCATTTTCTGTGATGTGTAATTTTTGCATCTAGTCTTTTCTTTCTTCTCAATTAAATCTGTATCATCCAACAACCCATTTTGTCATCCCAGATCTTTAATATTCTCAGATTTATACAGCTCTTGATAATAAGCCTTAAAACTAATGTTTTTAGCAATAGTTTTTCTGCCTTCCTTGCTTTTCATCTCTGTAACATAATTATCTTGCTCCCTTTTTCTTCGGGCTACCAGTGCCAAAAGAGAGCTGGTCTTATTACTCTGGTCATACATTTTTAATGAATTTTTGTTTCATGCTGGGTATTCCATTTTGTGAATAGATTTCTATCTTTCTTTCATTTATTATTATTTATAAAGCATCCTCACTCGCCTCCCTGCTGAGGCACTCAGGATACTGCCTTAACAGTGAGAGCAGAGCAGGGGTAGGCAACCTATGGCATGCAAGCTGATTTTCAGTGGTACTCACACTGCCCGGGTCCTGGCCACTGGTCCGGGGGCCTCTGCATTTTAATTTAATTTTAGCTTCTTAAACATTTTAAAAACCTTATTTACTTTACATACAACAATAGTTTAGTTATATATTAAAGACTTATAGAAAGAGACCTTCTAAAAACATTAAAATGTGTTACTGGCACGCAAAACCTTAAATTAGAGTGAATAAATGAAGACTCGGCACACCACTTCTGAAAGGTTGCCGACCCCTGGAGTAGTGAATAAGGGGAAATTATTTACCTTGTAATCTGACTTCTCTTATGATATCTTCTTCCTGGCTCTCAGGTTGTCTCAGGCAGAAAGGCAGAACTCCCCAATCTCTATGGATTTCCACTGGTTTCTGTGTCACTCTGCACTGCTTTTAGGTCCATCCAGTCAGTTCTTTTGTGACGGCTGGAGTAAAAGTTGCTCCCTGCAGGATCAATGCCTCTCCAGCCACTGGACCAGCTCTTCTGATTCTGCCAGCTGTGACTTCTCCAGGAGTACATTCTGTGTGTCCCTCCTGGCATTCCATTCAGATCCAGTTCTTTTTATTTACTGTTTTATTTTGGTGGCCCAGTGTCTCTTTGGTTTCTGCTTGCCCAGGAGTGCTGACTAGGTGCCAGTCTTCAGAGTCCTTGGAAGTACCCTACTTCCATGTCTGGAGTTTTCAGTTTGGCATTGAGACCTTTTTGCCTGAGTATTTCAGTGCAGTCAAGATGGTACAAAGGCTCTGGGTTCCTTCTGCTTCTGAAGACCCAAATAGACTGAGTAGCCAGAAAGGCCTTTTGCTATCTGCAGCTGGACAAGAGCCTACACCCATCCTCGTCAAACAAGAAGCTGCCAAGTGATCATGCATTTATCACCTCCAGGCTCCACTTCTGCAATGGGCTGTACTCAAGTTTGAGAGTAAATGCCATCAATAAACTCCAGATTGGCCCATCTCTTGGACAGCACAGAGCAGTAAGATCACATCAGTCCAGGCCTCTGCACATTGCACTGGAGGAACAAACCATGTTTTCACAGTTTACTCTACTTTATCATTACTCTTGGGGTATGCTGGAGAGGAGGTGTGCTGGTCAAACTCCCTCTTTCACACAAATTCCTTGAGTTCTTTCAAGGCAAATTGGAAGCTGATCCAATTTAAGAATTTAATCCAATTTTCAAGGCCCTCGGTGGGCCAGGACCAGGCTATCTCTCTCCTGTGATCATCTGCCGATTTCTCCTCCTCCCTCCCCCCCAAGCCCACCTGCAGGACCCCCTCAGCCAATACATCCAAACCCCATCCCCCCGAAAGCCCAGCCAGAGGGCCCTCCCCGCCCCAGAAACCTCTCCCCCTTCCCCTCCCAGAGCCCAGGGATGCAGAGGGAACAACAGCCTGATGCTTGATCCCAGGCTTGCACAGTTTCCCGTGCACCACCATCTCCTTCCCTCAGGGTGTGCTGGAAAATTGCAGCTGCCAGGAACCCTCCATCTTTCTCTCCCTCCCACAGCAGTGTCTATGTCCAAGATGGGCTCCGCCGAGTCCAGTGGCCCCTAGTGGCAGCTAGTAGCAGTGCATCCCGTTTCTGGGGGCGGGGAGGAAATTCTGCACGCACAATGTTCATTTATGCAAAATTCTGCATTGTGCAGTGGCTCAGAATTCCCCCAGGAGTATACCTGTGTACTTAGGCTATACTGTTTATCTTTCCTTTCAAGTGTAAGGAAAAACAAATCAATGCTAATTGATAAGCATACCTTACTGTGTGCATTAGGTTTGCTGAAAGCAGGGCAAAATGTTATGGGAACAAAACCTTCACCTTGGGTTTTGATTTTAAAGAGAAAATAACCATTATGGGAACCCTGAAGTATGCAGCAAATTTAGCTGCATGGCTGGTTTCCTCTTCTGAATTACACAGTGATAATGGGGATTTTGTACCTAATAAAGACTGACATTCCAATAGCTTGCAAGGGGCTTCACCGCTGACATCCCCAGCTCCAGACACCAATTGTCATTTTGAACCATCTGGAAGATGCTGAGTACAACAGGAATCCAGAAATCCGTTGTCCGGGATTATTTTTGACTTGCAATCGAATCACCTTTGCTATTAAACATGCCTTTCCTTTCGACACTTCAACTTTGCTCAAGGAGATGTGGAAGAGCATGGCCTCGATGCCTCAATTCTGCACAAAATACCCATTTCACATTATATTCCCACTGCCTGTTTCTAATCACATGCAACTTTCTTGCAGGAAATGGAACAGGATACACAGTAATTAGTATGTGTGTTTTGCAATCCGTTTAGGAAACAGATTACCGGTAAATTTCTCCCTGGTACAGTTAAAGGATTGTTTTACTGGATCAGCAGAAACCAAACTACAGCAGGGATACTTAACTTGAACATACAGAATGGGTAAGGAGAAGTGGTGGAGCTTTTGCCTCCAGACAGTGTTAAGATCATGTGTGAGTTATGCTTGCTCTTTGGCAAGGAACTTGCCCCCAGTGACAAATGTAGTTACATCTGCCCTGCAGCATAGGGATGGGCTGGCCTCCTGCTGCTTGTTTTCCTGCCTCTGGAACAGAGAGAAGGTTTGTGCTTGTTGAGCATATTAAATCAGTGGGTCTGTTTGAACAACAAACAAATGAATCAGACTACAGGCCTTTTTTTCCCCCAGATAAATATCTAGTTTTACAGTGAACAGCCAATGAATCACCAAAACCAGGTTCGTTAAAGATCCTGCAGCATCCTAAATCTAATTACATTCACATCGAGGGAACCAGCACCCATATCTAAGTAGCTGGTGGGGTTCTGAGCACAGGGAAAGAAATCACCTCCTCCACCTCAGCTACAGAGCCATGCTGCAAAGACTGGTTCAGCCTAATGATTTAAGTATCCATCTGTAGCCCCAAGGAATGGCCTGGTGGAAGATTGGAGAATCTGTTCTTGCCTTGCCCAACGCTACTACCTGCCACACTCCAAATCCAGAAGGTTAACAATTCCAGGCTCTGGAGGATGGAAGGTGAAAACAACTCCCAAAACTGAGCCCCCTTCATCAATAATGCCATAGTCTTTCAAGCCTAGTGGAACCTAATTCAAGCACTTCTGCTCACAAGTGCAGCAGTAGCAAGCTCAATCAGAGGTATGCTTCTATGCAAGCATGTTCCATGTCCTTGCTTGGCATAATTTTGTTCTTTACAAATCTTTGCTGATAAGAACTCATAGGTCCATTACCACTTAGACACTTACAGGTTTGATTTCCCCTCCCCCAATATTTGTTTCCTTGTTTTAGTAGGATTCACATCGCAGATTGCACAGTCAGTGGTGGAAATATGTATTATACACTTGAAATGAAATTCAGAAGTCCACTGGCACGATTAAAACACTTCTGATCTTATTTACAAAAAAATGTGCAAATCTTAGCAAATGTCATTGGAGCCCATATGGTCATCATACATACT
This sequence comes from Lepidochelys olivacea, assembly GCF_965140295.1. Classification (NCBI taxonomy): domain Eukaryota; kingdom Metazoa; phylum Chordata; order Testudines; family Cheloniidae; genus Lepidochelys; species Lepidochelys olivacea. The sequence continues at coordinate 18,088,268 of NC_140412.1, forward strand.
TTCCTATTAGCCTATGAAGTATCACGTCGTTCTTTTGGAGACTCAGTCAGTCCAGATCATTTCACCAGCTGTGATTTTGTTAAAGTGTATTGCATTAAAATATAAAACACATACAGAAGAATGAAATTCTGACCAAATGAAAACTACTAGGTATGAAAATTCAAAGATAGACCCAGGGGAGTAGTTGAGTGTCTTCCATCGTTCTAAATGATTCCCCTTACAATGCAGAATGCAAACGGTGTTAAAAACAGTGTAACTATCCAACAGATATATTATATATGAGTTTAAACAGCCCCAAATGGACTGCAATATTATTCCTTACGTTCTACTTTATGGCATGAGGGAAATGAAATATTTATTTTAAAATGCAATTGAGTTACATTGTAGATAAACGAAAAATGAAGCATGCTGTTCCAGCTCCCAGGAAATGTAATGATATTTTACGCTTATATAGCACTGCTTATCATAAACCTCACAACACACCTGCCAGGTAAAGCTATTAGCCACTGGTAACAGGAATGTGACTTGCCCAAGGTCACACAACAAGGGTTGGAAATAGAACCTAGAAACTGTCCTGTCCCCCTGAACTAACCACTGGATACACCTATCTATTCAGGTTCTTATCCTACGTGTATCAGAGTAGCAGCCGTGTTAGTCTGTATCCGCAAAAAGAACAGGAGGACTTGTGGCACCTTAGAGACTAACAAATTTATTTGAGTCGCTAAGGTGCCACTAGTACTCCTGTTCTTTTATCCTACATGTAGAGGCCCATGTTTTTCACAAATATGAAATAAAACAGAAAACAACATATAAAATGCAATAAAACAAACAACTCAGTGCCTAGTGGTCGGTTTCCTGCCATGCTGGGCCTGGCTCCCTGCTCCAGACATTGTGACCTGGCACAAGGGATCACAGTACCATTCAGGTTTGGCACAGCTACCAGTCATGATGCTGGGCAGACAGACCAGATTTGAGTGAGTGTAGCTGCGACCCCATGCACCAGGTGGCAACAGAACTCGTTCTAATTTGGCCTGGTTTCCAGGCCAAACCTGGGCAGTGCGACAACCCTGTGCATCAGGCTGCAACTTTTAGAGCAAGCAGCTGGGCCCAACCCCATGGGACAGAAGCCTCCGTTGCATGGTGAGTATGGGACAGGCTCACTCTGCACATACACCCAGGGCCTCCCCCGCCACACTGGGCAGGACCCGACACGCTCTCCCCTCACCCACTGTGTGTATAAAATGGATACAATAAATTACTCAAAATTTCTGAAAAATAAAACAAAAAAATATATAAAATAGAAAAAGACAGTCCCGGGGTGTTAACCAGACCCCTCACCAGGGCAGCTGGCAGTGATGCCAACAGTCATCACATCGTGCTATACAAGATTACAAACTCATGCAATCGCATATATCTCTGCTCTTCCATGGTCCTTCCACTCATTCCATTAGTCTACTTGTTCACCTGCAGTTGTGTAGTCTAAATCCTAGTCTGTGCACTCTTGGGGGCAGGGACTGTCTATGTATATTTTGTCTGTGCAGTGCTTAGCCCAATACTTAATCCCTGCTCCAGGTCCCGTGGAGCTCTTACAATAGAAATAAATAATAATAAGGTTGCATCAGAGGTTACTATTGTACCCTTTGATTGAATAGCACCAAAAATTAGCAGTTATAAAAATGATCCAGCTGTTTTTTTCAAGCTACGTTAGTCTTTAATAAAGGTGTATCTAAAGTTACATTTAAACTTGGCTTTGAGTAATATCCCATGATATTGCTAATTGATTTTTCTTACCTTCTCAGCCCATATGAAAGCAATGCTGTTGGGATTGCTTAGGGGGGAGTACTGTTTGTTGCCACAAGAGCTGCGTGGCTGGCAGCCAACAGAGCAATTGCACCGCCTGCCTGGAATGATAATTGAACTAATAGTCTTTTCTTTATTTTTAACCTTGATATTAGCACTGATACAGCCTTCTGCTGCCAGAGTGACAGATGAGGCCATTTGAGTTAGATTGATTACTAAGGCACCACCTGCAAAGAGTGCAGGAGAAAGTGTAATGGGCATCTGTGATGCTGGCAGACCAGGTGCCAACTCTTGCCAAAGTCCCCATGCCTCAACTGAACACTGACAACTACAGAGCTGAGATCAGTCTGGCTCATCTGTGTCTTAGTACTATTAAAATAGGTGTTAGCATTATAAGAATGTGGTTTAGTGTTTTGAATTTATTAAATGCTTGTGCATTGCTGCATACATTAGTCTAAGTTATAACCTCTGTATGCTCTATTGTAAGATAATATCTGAGTGGTTGTATTGTGAGCATCTGTGATGGTGTAAATCATCAGACAGGAGAGAGAAGTGCTGGTTTCCAACAAAAGTGTGTTATGTCCTGCCCTACAGGAAATGTCCATCAACACCAGACAAACTATTGTGGGATGTTAAAAAGAATAAAAATGTTGCCCTCCCCTTCTTCAAGTGGGTTCCTCCTGTCTGCTGAGTTTGCAGCTCAGAGCACTTGGAAGGAGGGAAAAAATAACCCCAAACAGAAGGAACCAATTATCTCTGTGCTGCTTGGACTGTGGGAAGCAAGGTTTTCTAGGCATAAGCAAGAGATCACCACCTGCTTAGCCTAGGTTAACCCTAAAATATATATAGATCTTTCTTATTATAGAAGCTTTTTTATCTTTTGAAACTTAAGATTGTAACTCATTTGTGTATATATGTTTACCTGCTTTAACCTTGTAAATAACTGTCTTGTTTGCTTTTCCTGTTTAATAAATCTCTATATAGTGTATAATAAGATTGGCTACAAGCGTCTTTAGTGTGAGATCTAAGCTGCAATTGATCTGGGGTAAGTGACTGGTCCTTTGGGACTGGGAGTAACCTGAATATTGCTGTGATTCTTGGTGTCAAGGACCACCTGTTACAAAGAGATGCTCACCTGGGTGGCAAGATACCTTTGGAGTACCCAAATGGACAGTCTGTGACTCCATGCTTAGGCCGTTACAGTGCCTGAGGAGCTTACACTTGATAACTGATTGGTGAAATCTAAGGATAGGATTCACAACCAATTTGGGTTTTGTGCACTGGTTCTTAACAGTCTGCTCTGAGGTTGGCATTCACACTCTTGAGTCACTACTGGCAGTGTCACAGAATACACCCAGTCTCATGTGATGGCTGGTGTAGTCTGGGAAATGGGAGGCTGTTATTATTCATCACTAATACAGTAGCAGTGCTTAGAGGCTAACAAGTCAGGGTCTCATGGTGCTAGACTCTGTACAACATTCGTAAATGACAGCTCCTTTCCCAAAGAGCTTACTGTCTATAATGTACCATGGTCACTGAGGTGAGAATAGATGCTAGGAAACATTAATCAGAGACTCAAAATCAGGATAATCAGCAATGTCAAGACTTTGCTTTAAGATCAGCAATCGGGCTGCTGTGGTAAATAGCAAAAGCAAAGCAGCTCCTAGTCATGTAGCCTGACATTTTATAAAGCCACTCAAGTATGGCTGCCAAAGTTTCCAGATGCACTGGTGGGGAGTAATTCTCACTCATTCCAGTTACTACTATGATCTGATCTCTCTTCTTGGCTACAGCACAGCCTCTGTTTCTCTCCCCACCCACCCCTTCTCCCTCCTCCAATGCCCTCCTTCCCCACCTCCAATGCTGTTTTCTACTTCAGGCTCTCTTCTGGATGCATGTAAATTTCCACCCACGAACGGCATGTGAGCTGAGGCTGGTTGATTTGAGCTCTCACATTGGAAAAAGGAAGGGAGGGAAATATATTTAAAACATGCACAATAAATATGATGTGATGTCAGTTAATTAAGGAGATTGAATAATTTTGAAACAGGCATCGACACATGGCCACATTCTTTAATGGCAATTTTTATGAAATCCGAACTTTGAGGATGACTTTATGGGACAAGAAGAAATAATGTCATGGTGCTACATACAAAACCAAACCAGGAAGCACTACATTCCCTCCAATACAGTCTGTACATTTGTTACAAAGTACAACTCAGCATAAGCAAGAAAGTTCAAGTTCAGGCTGATACTTCATCTTTAACTCACCGTTGCTATACCCTTTGGCCCAAATCCTACCATCTCTTCCACAGTATTCCCAACCGCCATGATTTTATTGCAAGTCTCACCTTATTTCATGTTTAACTTAAAGAACCAGCTGCTGTAGACATTAACTGCAAGAGACGCTCAGCTTTCACTTAAAACAAAATTAAGTTGCCAGCCTTCGTTGTTTGACAGATCCCAAGGCCAGAAGGTACAACTGTGATCATCCAGTCTGATTTCCCGTGTAACACAGGCCAGAGAACTTCCCCAAAATAATCCCTAGAGCAGATCTTTTAGAAAAACATCCAATCTCGATTTAAAAATTGTCAGTGATGGAGAATCCACCACAACCCTTGGTAAATTGTTCCAGTGGTTAATTACCCTCACTGTCAAAAATGTACACCTGATTTCTATTCTGAGTTTATCTAGCTTCAACTTACAGCTATTCCATTGTGTTATACCTTTTTTGCTAGATTGAAGAGCCAATCATTAAATATTTGTTCCCCATGTAAATATTTGTAGACTGTAATCAAGTCACCCCTTAACCTTTCCTTTGTTAAGCTAAACAGACTGAGCCCTTTCAGTCTATCACTATCATTCCACACTCGCAAATTCCTAATCATAAAGTGATTTGACTTTGTGCAAAATGCCACAAGCTAGCAGAAATCCTGCCTTCTTTCAATCACTCATTATATACAAAAGTGGCATTGCATGCTTTTTGCCCACATCACCAGCATGGACAAAAACACCCCAGCACACCATGCTTTCAAACACTCCATCAACATGGAAAGAGGTGCATGCCCTGACCCTACCAGAGAGTCATGGATTTTCAGTATTGAGCCAGAACTGGGAACTGCACTATGCAATGCCTGGTGTACCATCATCAGCTGTGGTCACTCTGGCTGGCACAACCTTCCTCAGTAGACTATGTGTGCTTGATGGGGTAGATATGGAGAGGAAGGAGGAAAGAAGCCAGGATGGAGCAGATAAGAGCAGAGACAGGCTGGGGTCACAGGAACAGAGTAGTCTATAACCACTAGAAAACACTCACCTCCGGAACCTGGAATTGAACCCAGGAGTGCTGACTTGCTACTCTCCTCTGCTGTGAGCAAATAGGTGTGAACTGCACTGGCAAAGTGTGTGCCTCATCCTCCACCTCTAAAGACTGACTCAAGTAGAGGCAATATTGCCAACTCTCATGACTTTATCACAGCTCTAGTGATTTGGGGATAAACTGTCTAATAAAAAGACAATGAGAGGCACCAACTCACAAATTTTCCCTTAGTCAACATGGCCACCATATCCCACTACTGTCCATGGGGCTGAAGCCAGAAAGATGGACACCATTTCCCATCAGTCTATCTGAAGGTGGGAGTGAGGCTGCCCTTAATAAAGCTGGTGGTCATCTTCCACTGGTTTCAGTGAGCCTGAAGCCATGCCCCAAGGCAAAATGGCTGTCATGCTATGGTTCGGGAGGCTGGGCAGGACACGGGGACTGTGAGGAGACACAGAAATGTGGATGGGAGGAATGAAGGGGAGCAGGGCACTGGTGGGACGTTGGAGCAGGAGGCAGATTTTAGGGGTTGCAGGGAAATGGGGTGCAGGGGACGAGAGGGTACGAGGGAGAGCAGGAGAGGAGGAGGAATGAAGGAGAGCAGAAGGTAGTGACGGGCTGAGAGATGGAGGGATCAGATGGCAGCTCCCTCAGCCTGTGGGGAGTGGTTCAGAACAGGAGTCCCTTCTTAGAAGCCAGGGGAAGGCAGTGTCGCCCTGTTGCCAACTCTCTCAAACTGATTGCAAATCACAAGATTTTGGTGCCTGCAAAAGGAACTATATTATGATAGTGTGATAGGGGCTGGACATACAGGTTTGGTGTTGTAACTCTCAACCTGGGTCGCTCACAAACAGCCTGCTACCATGCAGTTCACACCCTGAGTGTCTATGTATATCTACAGCCCTGGTCTAGCAGCTCTGACCCCAGCAGCCTGTCAGCACACATCAATCATACGCTGGCTTCCATCAGGGTGATCCCAACACACTCCCAAACCTGGATTTTCCCCAGAAAAGTGTGTTCTGCACTATCCAGTCATCTCCTGGACATGCCAGATATATTAGGTCAGTTACCCCTCTAACAGGTCAATATACAACAATTTTCCACTTTACTTGGAATTACTCACACCCTGGATTAGTTTTGATTAAAGAACAAAACAAGTTTATTTAACTACAGAGAGGTAGATTTTAAATGAGTACAAGTAATTTTGCATTAAAGTCAGAAATGGTTACAAGAAAAATAAAGATAGAATGCTTTCCAAACGTAACAAACTAGGTTTGGGTCAAGCTGAAGTCCCTTACCATGTGTTCTAGTAATATTGCTGACCAAAAAACTCTCAGGTCAGGATCTGCTTCCAAGGTCCACTGGCTGTTTCTTTTGTCTTCTTAGGTGAAAAGAAAGAGATGGGTAGTATGGGAGATAACTTGACGTGTTTTGCCCTTCATTTTTATAGTTCAGTAACCCTTTAAAATGCATTTTCCTGAGGGTGACCCCTTGATAAAGTTCTTTCCAGCTGAGAGCAAGGAGACATGGAGTCTGGTAGAGAAGAGGTGGTATGCTGTTGTTTGTCAAGAAGCAGATCTGTTTGTTCCGGCCCCCTTTCCTTCCTAAAGAATAGCCACTTGATAGGTGATGGCCCATCAGCTTTGAAGACACCTGGCTAGAGGCGTCAATTTTTTCTTTGTCTTTGAGAAATAGACTTACCCGCTTCCCAGACTTGTTGCTACATACATTTCACCATGATATTACTGAGCAGAAAGGTATTCAATTTTGAATGATACCTTACAAGGCATATTTTGTACAAGGATTTTAAAAATAGTACTTAGGGTGTGAATATAGGGGTGCACTCCATCATAGTGAGCCACTGGTTAAGAGTACTCTAGTGGAAGCCAGGGGAGCTGGGTTCTATTCTTGGCTCTGCTGAGTGACCTTGAAGAAGTCACTTCCCCTCTTTGTGCCTCTGTTTCTCCTTTCATCTCTCTTATCTGTTTAGACTGTAAGCGCTCGAAGGCAGGCATGTCTCTTCCTACATGTTTGTACAATGCCTAGGACAAGCAGATCCTGATTTCGGTATGGGTCCACAGGCACTACTATAATACAAATTAAAAGTCATCCAAAGTGTTATTATTTCTTTACTTGTGTACGACTACATTAGCAACATTCTCATATGTATATTCTGTATTATTTATATTATAGCAGTAATCAAAAGGTGGCATACAGTCATTTATAAATGCACAGTCCATTCCCTGGCCCAAAGGGTGTTGCATTATTTTGCACTTTCTTTTTAAATGTTAGCACTCAAAAGAGCTAAGTAAAACCAGAAGAAAAGAAAACAGCTCAGCAAAGCAATTTTCCAGCAGAAGTGACTCAGCCATTTTCCATGCAGCAATAAGCATGTGTACAAAAATGTCTATGCCGCATTACGCAGTTATCACCTACCTTTCGCTAAAGAAACAACAGAGCACTACTGGGGCACAATAAAAGCATCCAGAGGCAGCCATCTTCTATGCTATATGTAGGGCATATCCCTTCCCCCCCACCACCCCCCAACTCCTCTCACTCCTGTGGCTTAAATCTGACCCCAAAAAAACCTTTCTGAAAATCTGGAGGGAAAAAATTCAATCCTGGCCTGCAATGAGACCTTTTCTGCCAAGTTTCATCCAGAAGCAATTTTTTACAGCTGAGTTATAAACCCCTGGGGAAAAGAGAGGCTTTATAAAGGAAATGCAGCCACAACCTTAGCTGCAGCAACGCTAGTGGCTGGTGCTGGAATATTCCAGGGGTAAAAAGGTCTTGCATTAAATGACACTAAAATGGGAGGAGAGGTAGATACGCTGGAGGGTAGGGATAGGATACAGAGGGCCCTAGACAAATTAGAGGATTGGACCAAAAGAAATCTGATGAGGTTCAACAAGGACAAGTGCAGAGTCCTGCACTTAGGACGGAAGAACCCCATGCACCGCTACAGACTAGGGACCGAATGGCTCGGCAGCAGTTCTGCAGCAAAGGACTTAGGGGTTACAGTGGACGAAAAGCTGGATATGAGTCAACAGTGTGCCCTTGTTGCCAACAAGGCCAATGGCATTTTGGGATGTATAAGTAGGGGCATTGCCAGCAGATCGAGGGACGTGATTGTTCCCCTCTTTTCAATATTGGTGAGGCGTCATCTGGAGTACTGTGTCCAGTTTTGGGCCCCACACTACAAGAAGGATGTGGAAAAATTGGAAAGCATCCAGTGGAGGGCAACAAAAACGATTAGGGGACTGGAACACATGACTTACGAGGAGAGGCTGAGGGAACTGGGATTGTTTAGTCTGCGGAAGAGAAGAATGAGGGGGGATTTGATAGCTGCCTTCAACTACCTGAAAGGGGGTTCCAAAGAGAATGGATCTAGACTGTTCTCAGTGGTAGCAGATGACAGAACAAGGAATAATGGTCTCAAGTTGCAGTGGGGGAGGTTTAGGTTGGATATTAGGAAAAACTTTTTCACTCAGAAATGCGTTACCTAGGGAGGTGGTGGAATCTCCTTCCTTTGAGGTTTTTAAGGTCAGGCTTGACAAAGCCCTGGCTGGGATGATTTAGTTGGGGATTGGTCCTGCTTTGAGCAGGGGGTTGGACTAGATGACCTCCTGAGGTCCCTTCCAACCCTGATATTCTATGATTCTGTGACAATAATGGGAGACTTTTAGTGAGTAACAAGAAATTTGCTTGAAGTCTTTTTTTCCTTTGTCTTTTCCATTTTGGTCCGTTCTTGATCATTTATCTGAGTTCATTAAAATAGCTGTCAGCTGAATCACTGACTCAGGTATCACATACCCTCCCCTTTACTGGTGACAATGCTTTTTGAACTATGTTTTTGGACAGTGTTTTACTGTAGGTGCTGATTATCGACCAGAAACACCATGTCAACAAACCCAGCGTTAATTGTTAAGCTCATTAGCTGGGCACAACGTCTTCTATTTAAAAAATTATTTAAATCAATTCTCCATGTTTATGCGAGCCACTAGACTGAAAGCCCCGGAGGCTGAATCCTCTGTGTATCCATCAAGTCAGTAGCAGAGACAGCAGCAATTATTTTTTGTATAACAGTACCTCCAAGAGGGCACAATTGAGTTCAGGGTCCCATTGTGCTAGGTTCTACACATTAAAGAGGAAAATCCTGCCCAAAGGACTCTACAGTCTAAATACACAAAGGAGGGGAAATAGAGCCACAGAGAAGTGAGAAGTGATTTGCCCACAGTCACATAGCAAACTAGTAGTCACATAGCAAACTGCCCTTGACTCATGTGTCTCAGCTCTGACCTGTTGGGAACACCACTAAGCAGTAAGAGGGCAATTCAGTCGCTATGCCTTACTAGTCCTTGGCCTTTCTGCTGAGACTGGGGCAGGAAGTGCCAATTGTGGTGGCCGTGTTTGTGATTTACATACTTATTTACTGGAGGCCACTGAACAGGCATTAGATAACACTATCAGTCTGGTCTGGGTTTGGACCAATGGCCTAGAGATGAAAGGCCATTTGGAAGGGATATTAAACCTTATGGTTCAGGGCTTAAGCCAGACTCTAACTATAGAGATCAGGATGAGATCTATGCTGGGGGAAGATTGTCCCACTCTGCCTACTGCAGGATTCTTGTGCCATCCTCTGAAGCATCTGGTGCTGCCTACAGTCAGAGACAGAATACTGGACCATAGGGACCTTGAGCATGTTCCAGTCTGGCTATTCTTATGTTAATTCTCATTCCCATCTTGAAATGTTTATTTTTCAAGTGTCCATAGCAGCAAAGCAGGTCCTTTATAATACAATTGCATTTCAGTCATCCAGCCAACACCATCTTCAGTGTGGTTGAGGAAATGTGAAATCAAGTGGCAAAGATCAGCCTGAACACTCAGGCCATCAGTTGTTTTACCTGTTTTGCCAATGCTATGACTGAAAAAATTCTGTGTCTTTTTGAGAGAATTCCTAGCAAAAGGAAACCTGTTGTGATCAGCCAAATTCCTTGGAGAAAGCAGTGGGTATACTGTATTCTATGGCTTTTCAGACAAAGATAGGCTTATATAATTTCGGAGGAGGCACAAGAATTGTCCTCTTCATCCCTTAGTGCCTGTTCATCTGCAAAGCAGCCAACAAGTCATTAAATTTAGGACAAGAATGAGAAGTGTCAAGAAGGCATGCACCTAAAAGTCAGCTGGGATTTCCAGTCTTGGGACTCATGAAAATATTTCCCCCTATTCCAATGATGGCAAACTCTTGGAAAAGATCCTTCAGTGCTCACTGCTGCTTATAGACATACGGCAGCAGTTTGTGAAGCTAATCCTTTTATGCTCTCCACACATAGTTCACAAACACCTTCAGCCATAGAACAGATTATAGAAGGAACAAGACTAAAACCAATTATTGGAACAACCCAAATTCTAGGGGATTGGACAAAATGAGACCAAGAGCTGAGTTACCTCCAGCTGATTTAATTTTGTCAAACCAAGTCCACATACAACTCAGTCTGAAAAAGAAAGAGATAAATAGTCAAATTTTCAATAGTGCCTAAATGACTTAAGAGCCCACATCCCATTTTCATAAGTCACTTGGGCATCTAAGCGCCTAAGTCCCATTGAAAGTCATTTAAATTTAGCCCATTTGGAAAATTTTGTCCCAAAATTGGAACTGTTTATCCAACTTCCTCCTCATCCCCACCAAATTTGGGGTTTGACTAAAATGGGGACAAGCTCTGAACCTTCTCTCTATGGGCAACACAACCTAAAACCAGGGTTTTCTCCGTCTCTAGTGAAAATACTTGGGTTGATCCTGTAGGATCTCCATAGGTCTGAGCCTCAGCGGGGGTAAATCAGCTTAGCTCCAGGATCTGGCCTCATGTATGGATCTCCTATCAAATCCTCCAGGAAACTCACATACCAAGGCCTACTATTTGCTACTCTTACTAACCAGTAATGCAGGCTTTGGCCATATGTAAAATAACCACTTCAGCATGTTGGTACATCTCCATCAGCTATGCATGAAGTCAGCAATAATATTGTAAACCAAAAACCAAAATGTATTTACAAGTAAAATTCAGTTTAAAGGGCTAATGGAAATGCTTCTGTCTGCTCATAGATTATACAGTCAAAGATCACTTTACAATGCCTGGCCAGCACCCAACCCTTCCTAAATGGAGAACTCATGCAGCTCTATCCTTGTTCCCTCAGAGTGTTTGTTACTGTGCTGAAATCAACTGGAAAGATGCATGGCAAGAGGCTGTCTGCCAGGAGGCAGGGTTTTTAATCCCACTCCGAAGCACAAAACAATAAATCATGTTCTGCCATCAGCTCATTATTTTTCTTCTGTTTCTTATAAACACAGCAGTGACATCAAATGAAATATGAGCTTTCCAGGGCAGTTGGATTTCCTAGGATGTACTGTAGAAAGCAACATTCGCAGACATATGGCAGGCGGGCTGCGCTCAGAGAAGTATTTTTAAAACTGGGGCATAGCATTTTTCAGCCCAATAATGTGTAGGTGGTCTATGTTACTAACCCTAAATCACTTCAGTGGTAACTATTTTTCCTGATCATAAGTCATAAGCACACATCAGCATATATGCTGTTGGTTTATTAGAGGGGTTGTTGTTGTTGTTATTTAATGGAACCCTCAGACATAATCCACTTAAAGGAACTGTAAAAGGTTATCCTTTGAATGCATGATTCTTTTTATTGTTTATTACTTTTTAGTGCCCAAGTACAGTATATGGGACTCAAGAGATTTGGTCTCTTTTCCCAGCTCTGCCAGTGACCTGCTGTGTGAGCTTGGCCAAGGCACTTCACTAGCCTCCGTGCTTCTGTTTTGCTTACCAACCTTTGTCTAGTTTGCCTACTGAGACTGTAAGCTCTTTCGGGTAGGGATCATCTCAAGGGCATCGCCCTTGGTTGAGGCCTCTAGGTGTTGCCATAATACGCTAGCCTGAAGAATTTGCAAATTAAGACTCCCATCATACAAGTTGCTTTATCACTGGAGACCACCACTGCCACAACAGGGCTGACATGGGTACAGGGGTCTGCCTCATGGCGTAACTTGCAGGATGGTGGCCTAATTTCAAACATGACGCAAGAAAAATAAGGAGGCAGGGGGAGGGCTAACAAAACAGTAGGAAGGCTGGGGAAAGGAGAACAGAGGCAACCTCAGTAGGGTGACAAAGGAATTCGATAGATACTAGCACACGGCCTGACTACATGAGAAAGGTATGTATGGAGAGGGGGTTTCATATAAAAATGTATAAGAAATCTTAGTTGGCTAGTTTGCTGTGGGCATCACTGTAGACATGTCTCAAATTAACATAAGATGATCAACTCCAGTCTAATTGCATTGCGAACATGAATAATTGCAAAGGACCAGATTAAAATATGAAAATCTTAACTGAAATGTTAAATATGTTTCAGAGCAAATATTTTTGTTATTGATTATTTTCTAGAGCAAACAGCAATGGGTACTTTGAATACAGCAGGCAGACATGGTCCCTTCCCTGCTGAGCCTGCAATCTAAACAGACAACATACAAATGAAAGACAGGAGCTGGGATGTGATGAAAAGTGATATGACCAAGCAGTGAAGTTGAGCCCATGTTCTCCAAATAATGATGCACTAACCTGGGCCTTGAGAAACCTTGGTTCTGTTCCCAGCTCTACCCATGACCTATTTTGTGTCCTTGGGGAAGTCACTTCCTGCTTTTGTTTTCTCTCCTTACCTCACAGGGACATTGTGAGGATAAATACAATAAAGGTTGTCAAGTACTCAGATACTATAAGAATCGAGGCTATGAATGCACTTAAAATATCTTGTTAGTTCCATGCTTTTGGCCTACATTCTTTAAATTAGTTGTGTGTAGTGTTTCAATGACTGGCTGGCTGATTAGCTGTGCAGAGACTAGGATTTATAGGCCTCTTGGAAGGGATGCTTTTTAAGGAAGGTCTTGGAGGAGTAGATGCGGGCATGGCAGATTGGGCTAGTGAGGGGTCTACTGGTATAGGGACCAAGATTGCCCTAAGTCAGACTTTATATGCTTTGCAGGATTTGTCAAAAACGTAGTGTTCTTGTAACACTTGTTTTTGCTGTGTGATGTTCTTCACTATGTACTCTTCAGTCTTAACCATGCTGATGAGTTTGATCTGTGGATCAGTTAATTCAATTAGGATGCAATGTCTGCATTTAAATGTTCATAGTGAAACAGCAGTAAAGAACACTTTGAATGAAGCATGAATTATACTGGTGATTTGACTTCTTGTTTTCAGCCCATCTCTGTTTTCACTTGTGGCTGCAGAATAGTACGTCTTTAATACTAACAAATTAAAGTGCATTGGCAGGACTGGATGATTGAATGCATCTTTTTCATCTCTAACCTGTGTGTTTCTAAATGGTGTTTAAAATTCATCCAGCAGCTGTGAGAGCTTCCATTCTTTCTTGTGCTTATGCAGCCCTTTATCTTGAATTAGAAGCATTCATTATTTATCCACATCTGTCATTCATAAATCTGTTTATTATGCAAGGAATTAGACACCTCCCCCATACAAATCCCATTATTCCCGGGGATTTATGGCTGTGCAATCAGCATTCTGCTTTGAAAATGCCACAGTCTGTCTTTAAGCTACTTTGGGAGATTGCTACCTTTAAATAAACACATGACAAAGTCCACGTTATAACTGCACTTCCCTAGGGCTGTATTCTGCTGTTCTGACTCAGGACGAATGGTACCTCACTCCACAAGGAACGTAAATCAGGATGGCAGAATGTAGTCCATAGTGTGTTTCAGCAGAGGGTCTCAAAGCACTTCCGGAGAAATTTATTAAGCATCACAATGTGCCATAAGGAGTGTCTTATTCCTGAAGCAAAGAAAAGTTAAATGACATGCCTTAAGTGTCATAGACAATCAGTAAGAGAACTGATGTTTTTCCTTTTAGTCACCTGTTCTCAACACACACAGTTCTCCTATTCTTTCGTTTAATGAAGGCCCACAGTTTCCATCTGCTCTGATTAAAACTGGGACCAGCACTGGGGCCTGTTTGACTGGCTACATCACTCCCATTAAGATCACAAGTTGAGGAGAAAGTGTTGAGAGAATCACAGTGAGAGAAGTGTGGACAGCAGCAACCAATGCTGGTGCAGGGATGAAAGTCACCTGGCCAGAAGAGCAGGAACTTTGGGGCTAGGACCCTTGTGCCAGATCACAGAGAACAGGAAAAAAAACAAGGGCCTAGTTCTTGTCTCGTATACATTGGTGTAACTCTGTTGGGCAAAATACTCAGATTAAGGGCAATGGAATTACCTTGATTTACAGCAGTTGAGGATCTGGCCAATTTCAGTAGAGTCACTTCTGATTTATGCTGGGATAAATGAGAGGTGACTCAGGACCACGGACCTTATGGAAATTAACTATTGAGGCAAATAGTGGTAAAGATAGGAAACTAGTGACTTGCTGAAATTAATACCTGAGATGGGAAACAGCATTTGGGCTTATAAACCACTGCAGACTAGCCCAATGTTCTTACAAATTGGGTTAACAGCCAGCAACTAAGGAGAAGACAACTAATGCCAGATTTTCTCCTCTGCTAAGAAGTTTACAGCACATATTGTTCCAGAGGCAGATGCTTCTTTGAAATGTAAGGCATTAGAACGAGCAGCCTTTTGAGTTGTGAATAGACGCACTCTCTTATCTAGAGGGAGGAAAAACAGACATAATTGCACTGAGCTCAGACACAGTTTTGATTGACACCTGACCTTCCAAACCGGAGACCAGTGATTCTGAGTAACAGCCTAGGTGCGCTCTTGCTGCCAAGGGGTTTAATGTGTTTGGACAGGAGTTAAAACAGAGCACACTAGAGCAATCACTGAGAAATACTTCGAAGGGTGGCTTGAACTCAGTTGCTTTCCAGAATTCTGGAAACGGTATTCGACATCTGAGTTATCCGCTGCGCTTTCGCCTTCTAAGTGCTCAGAAGTGGACCTCCAGTAACTAAATTAGATTAGGATACAAGCAACGCGGTTCTCCCCAATGAGGAAATAGACTGGTCCTCAAGCCAAATTCATCTCTGTTGTAATTCCCTTAACTTCCAGGAGGTTGCACCACTGACAGATTTGCCCCTGGAGCACAAACCTTTCTGGCTGCTCAGCTGCATTACTGTATGCTCTGCTATGCGTAAGGTGTACCCTCAAAACCAACAAGCATTTTAAAGAAGCCTTTGCGGGTGAGTTTTATTTTGCTTAAGGTTTAGGTGAATCATCCCCACGGAACAAGTTAACCATTTGGCATGGGCTCACAAGAGACACAAGACATCAATAGTGTGGGTGCCTCAAGGCAGAAATGAGGGAGCATTCTGTAAGGTGCCTGCCAACCCTACATCTCTCTATTTCCTATTGTTAATGTCTCCCTTCCTGAGGGCAGTATTTAAAGGAACAAGCTTTTCAAGCTGGTGATTTCCTTCTCTTTGTTGCTGAAGAGATGTAAACATATAGTGTCAACATACCGAGACCTCACATTTTACCTATATTAAATTCCAGTGGGGCTGATTTATTGGACCCTCAGGATGAAATCCTGAGCCCCACTGAAGTCAATGGAAAGATGGTGTAATCCTAGCGGACAGAACATGTTTTCACCAACCCTGCAAACTTAACCAGGATTTGAGATTCAAGCTGGTTTCTAGCCACCTCCTGCAAGTAAGGGTCACCAGGTGCCTGCTTTTTAACCAGAAAGTCCAGTCAAAAAGGGTACCTGGCAATGTCCACCAAAAGTCTGGTTACGATGGGCCGGGGGTGGGCAGTGCCAGGTCATCAACCCCTGCCAGCTCCTACTCAGTTGGGGCCACCTCCTACCTGCATCTCATGGGCAGACAGGCAGCAGGCTCTGCATCAAGGTATAGCACCCATCCCAACCTTGGAGCAAAGAGAGCCCAGCGGGGAAAGGGGGAGGGAGAGAGGATCCAGCGAGGAGGAAGGGGGATGGGGGAGCAGCGAGTGATGGTGGGAGGAGGGGAAGAGGAGCGAGCAGGGTACAAGGCCTCAAGGGAAGAGGCAGAGTAGGGACAGGACCTGGGGAAAGAGACGGAGCAGAGGACAAGGCCTTGGGGGAAAAGGCAGGGAAGGGAGGGTCCAGTTTTCAGAAATTAGAAAGTTGGCAATCCTACCCAGTGGGGCAACAGAAATAGAGGTCCTACAGGCCAAATTGGGTATCTAGTTACACCCATGCAATACTAGTGTCTTCAGATGATGCAACTCTGCAACTTCGTTTCCTTCATGAGTTTACACTGGTATCTATGATTGCAATTTAGTAAACAATTCTGTTGATGATGCAAAAGATAGGATAGAACCTAGCTCTCACTCTCTCTCTCTGTTGTTTTGTTCTTCTGGGCTAGTAAGAATAAAAATCAGTTAAACTTATTTGTATTACTAAAGTCAGCAGATCTGACTGACTATGCCCAGGGAGCAGAACACTGACATAAAGAGGTGCCATTTTTACATTCATTTTTCAGAACAGAAATACACTTTAAATAGTAAATAAAGAAAAGCACTTAACCATGTTGTTCTAATAAGAACAGTTTAGTCTGGATTCAGCTCCCTTTGCCATATCTCAAACCTCCACCTTACCCATCCACTGACACACATATGGCACATGCACATACAAGTCCAATCCCCACAGAACGTACACAGATGTTTGTCTTCCCTTTGATTTTGGATTTCATCTCTCAATGCAGCACCTCTTCCCCTGTGGGCCTGACTTCAGAAACCAACTCAGACTGATAAAGTGACAGAAAACCATTCTACATGGAGTAGAGTAATTCCTACTGTCTCAGCATATATGCCCGACACATCCTAAAGCTTTCAGCTAGAGCTGAGTGGCCCCTGTATTAAAGGGCTTCCATTCTTTAAAGACAGAAAATACACATTTCTTATTTCCATCAGATTCTGAGCTGGCAGTAAGATACTCAAAGACTGGCTGGCTTCAAATGGTTGTCTACCAGAAATCAACATGCAACAATGCAATAAGCACATGGGCCTGACTCTTCTGTCATTTACACCAACTTTACCCCAATATAACTCAATTGAAATCAATAGAGCTTTTGCTGATTTACAACTGAGGAGTTGGTCCATTTAACGTCAGTGGAGTTACTCCTGATTTACACTGGTGTAAATAAGAAGAAAGGCAGGCCCAGATGTTTTTTTAATTTATTAGATTTTCCTTTCCAAGAATATGCTAGCCATAGAACCAGACGGGTGTGGGGAATGATAAGGTGGGAAACATGCTGCTGTCTCAGACTTTAATCATTTGAACAGGAAAAATGGGAATTAAAGAAAATTGGTACTGGTGGAGCTTAGTGACTAGACTGCTGGACTGGGACTCAGTAGACCTGGGTTCTATGCTGATTTTGGTCACCTGTTTGCTGGGGGACCTTGAGCAAGTTGCTTCACTACTCTGTGCCTCAGTTTCCCCATCTGTAAAATGGGGATGATGATGATGATGATGCCCTCCTGTGTAAAGTACTTTGAGATCTACTGCTGAAGAGAGCTAGGTATTAATTTTATTATGCAAAATCAACCTGGAAATAAGATCCAAATTTTTAACAGTGAGTATAATTAACCACTGGAAAAGTTATCTATAAGATATTAGCCCTGTGTGCAATACATAACATCTTTTACTAAAAATTCTAATCACGGTTACCAAATATATGTATCACAGAGTCTACACATCAGTTTAGTTCGTTACCCTTTGTTTCACCACACTAAACTTCTAATGTACTTAATCCTTTCGTGTACTGAATTAAGAGCGATCAGTAAAATCATGGTTTAAACCCATTTAAATACATCTGAACTGGGGTTGGCTAGATGGCTGTAACAGAATCAGTTTATTTACACCACCACAAATTTTTTAATATGGTGGTTTTCAACCTTTTTTCAATTGTGGACCCCTAAAAAATGTTGAATAGAGATGCAGACCCCTTTGGAAATCTTAGACATAGTCTGTAAACCCCCCAGGGGTCCGCGGAACACAGGGTGAAAACCACTGTTCTGATACAGACACTCCCATGTGTTGGCCTTCTTACCCCATTCTCTGGCTATATAGAGGGTAAAATAATTCTTCCTTATTCCTGTATGGTTTTGATTCTATAAAGGAGAGGAGGGGATTAATGAGGCACTCCAGAGGAGCAGATGAGAGTTGTGAATATATCCCTCAGTCTAGTCATGTTAACTGAGACCTAATAAAGCATAGAAATCGGAGCTGGCATGGTATTTTTTGGCATGGCTCATGGCCCATCCAAAATAAAAAAAAAAGTAGAAGAGCAAAAGAAGGAGCTTGATTATGGAGGCAATTTCCATAATAAGTGTAAACAGATGTCAATCTAAACCTGATTTTGAACCTCCTTTCCACTTCTCTGCCCCAACTTTGATCAAAAAGCAAGAGAGAAATAACTCTTTTCAGACTGACATTTCAGGTGTTTTAGTCTCTGACCAGAGGAGAGGTTTTTGTGTAAAATTTGAAGTGAATCTAAAAAGCCATTTTTAGAAGTGTGAGACTGCTCTGAAAAGTGAGTGTGTAAAAAATGCCACCTTCTTATGCCACAGACCTGTCCCCTGTGTGTTTAAGGCAGTGGAAACCACAGGTGTCACTTAGGACATCTTTTGAAGAAATGAGCCTGATTCCCTGCTGCTTTCCACCTTGTGTTGTCATTTAAACCAGTTCAAAGAGAGTGCAAAGCACTATCATTCTGATCGGCTAGCATGTGACGCGGACTTGGCAGAAGTGACTGAGCAAACCAGGGCCCTGAGAATAACACCCAAAGGGTTGCACCTGGTCTGATATGGCCTGCAGAGCCTTGTGTCAGTGGTGGTGATGTGTGAGAAGGAAAGAACCCAACTTGACTATTACATCTCACGTTGAGTTTCCAGGACTGGCAGCTAGGGAAGAAAAATCTCTTTATTTGTCAAAGGTGCATGTTTGATCTTAAGGCACGGAGAAACAATGAGCAAAAAACTCCACAGTGACATTCCTGCAGAGTTACTCTTCAGAGTAGAATCACACTTGAAGTCAAAAGATACTTTTCATGCTGTTCTGATATTTACCTGTGACAGCCTAACTCTACCTTAACAATGATTTTTGCCTGTCAGTGATAACTAAGGCTATGTTTTAGTCACGGGTATTTTTAGTAAAAGTCATGGACAGGTCACGGGCAGTAAACAAAAATTCACGGCTTGTGACCTGTCTATGACTTGTACTATATACCCCTGACAAAATCTTCTGGGGGGGGAGGCCCAAGGGTGCTGTGGGTGCTTGGGGGGGGCAGCCCAAGCAGGGGGGGCCGCTGGTGCCTGCGGGGTCACCCAGAGGATCACGCAGCTTCTGGGGGTGGGGGCGGTGGTGTGCGGCCTGGGTCCTGCACTGGTGTTGGGGGTGGGGGTTGGCAGGGCTGGCAGGCTCCCTACCTGGCTCCACACCTCCCCAGAAGTGGCAACATCCCTCAACTCCTAGACGGAGACATGGCCACACAGCTCTGCACGCTTCCTCTTCCCTGAGCTCCGGCTCTACAGCTCCCATTGGCTGGGAATTGTGGCCAATGAGAGCTGCGGGAGTGGTGCCTGCAGGCAGAGGCAGCATGGAGAGCCCCCTGGCCATGCCCCTGCCATATGCCGAGGGATGTCACCACTTCCGGGAAGTCCCCCTGTCAAGGCTGATTCCCCACTCCAGCACTTCCAGTGCAGAAGGTGGGGGCCCGCAAGGACTCTAAGGGTATGTCTACACTATGGAATAAGGTCGAATTTATAGAAGTCGGTTTTTTAGAAATCGGTTTTATATATTCGAGTGTGTGTGTCCCCACAGAAAATGCTCTAAGTGCATTAAGTGCATTAACTCGGCGGAGTGCTTCCACAGTACCGAGGCTAGAGTCAATTTCCGGAGCATTGCACTGTGGGTAGCTATCCCACAGTTCCCGCAGTCTCCGCTGCCCGTTGGAATTCTGGGTTGAGATCCCAATGCCTGATGGGGCTAAAACATTGTCGCGGGTGGTTCTGGGTACATATCGTCAGGCCCCCGTTCCCTCCCTCCCTCCCTCCGTGAAAGCAAGGGCAGACAATCCTTTCGTGCCTTTTTTCCTGAGTTACCTGTGCAGACGCCATACCACTGCAAGCATGGAGCCCGCTCAGGTAACTGTCACTGTATGTCTCCTGGGTGCTGGCAGACACGGTACTGCATTGCTCCACAGTAGCAGCAACCCCTTGCCTTCTGGCAGCAGACGGTGCAATACGACTGGTAGCCGTCCTCATCATGTCCGAAGTGCTCCTGGCCACGTCGGCTGGGAGCGCCTGGGCAGACATGGGCGCAGGGACTAAATTTGGAGTGACTTGACCAGGTCATTCTCTTTAGTCCTGCAGTCAGTCCTATTGAACCGTCTTATGGTGAGCAGGCAGGCGATACGGATTGCTAGCAGTCCTATTGCACCATCTTCTGCCGAGCAGCCATGAGATGTGGATGGCATGCAGTCCTTCTGCACCGTCTGTTGCCAGCCAAAGATGTAAAAGATAGATGGAGTGGATCAAAACAAGAAATAGACCAGATTTGTTTTGTACTCATTTGCCTCCTCTCCCATCTAGGGGACTCATTCCTCTAGGTCACACTGCAGTCACTCACAGGGAAGGTGCAGCGAGGTAAATCTAGCCATGTATCAATCAGAGGCCAGACTAACCTCCTTGTTCCAATAAGAACAATAACTTAGGTGCACCATTTCTTATTGGAACCCTCTGTGAAGTCCTGCCTGAAATACTCCTTGATGTAAAGCCACCCCCTTTGTTGATTTTAGCTCCCTGAAGCCAACCCTGTAAGCCATGTCGTCAGTCGCCCCTCCCTCCGTCAGAGCAACGGCAGACAATCGTTCCGTGCCTTTTTTCTGTGCGGACGCCATAACAAGGCAAGCATGGAGGCCGCTCAGCTCACTTTGGCAATTAGGAGCACATTAAACACCACACGCATTATCCAGCAGTATATGCAGCACCAGAACCTGGCAAAGCAATACCGGGCGAGGAGGCGACGTCAGCGCGGTCACGTGAGTGATCAGGACATGGACACAGATTTCTCTGAAAGCATGGGCCCTGCCAATGCATGCATCATGGTGCTAATGGGGCAGGTTCATGCTGTGGAATGCCGATTCTGGGCTCGGGAAACAAGCACAGACTGGTGGGACCGCATAGTGTTGCAGGTCTGGGACGATTCCCAGTGGCTGCGAAACTTTCGCGTGCGTAAGGGCACTTTCATGGAACTTTGTGACTTGCTTTCCCCTGCCCTGAGGCGCATGAATACCAAGATGAGAGCAGCCCTCACAGTTGAGAAGCGAGTGGCAATAGCCCTGTGGAAGCTTGCAATGCCAGACAGCAACCGGTCAGTTGGGAATCAATTTGGAGTGGGCAAATCTACTGTTGGGGCTGCTGTGATGCAAGTAGCCCACACAATCAAAGATCTGCTGATATCAAGGGTAGTGACCCTGGGAAATGTGCAGGTCATAGTGGATGGCTTTGCTGCAATGGGATTCCCTAACTGTGGTGGGGCCATAGACGGAACCCATATCCCTATGTTAGCACCGGAGCACCAAGCCGCCGAGTACATAAACCGCAAGGGGTACTTTTCAATAGTGCTGCAAGCTCTGGTGGATCACAAGGGACATTTCACCAACATCAACGTGGGATGGCCGGGAAAGGTGCATGATGCTCGCATCTTCAGGAACTCTGGTCTGTTTCAAAAGCTGCAGGAAGAGACTTTATTCACAGACCAGAAAATAACTGTTGGGGATGTTGAAATGCCTATATGTATCCTTGGGGACCCAGCCTACCCCTTAATGCCATGGCTCATGAAGCCGTACACAGGCAGCCTGGACAGTAGTCAGGAGCTGTTCAACTACAGGCTGAGCAAGTGCAGAATGGTGGTAGAATGTGCATTTGGACGTTTAAAGGCGCGCTGGCACAGTTTACTGACTCGCTTAGACCTCAGCGAAACCAATATTCCCACTGTTATTACTGCTTGCTGTGTGCTCCACAATATCTATGAGAGTAAGGGGGAGACGTTTATGGCGGGGTGGGAGGTTGAGGCAAATCGCCTGGCTGCTGGTTACGCTCAGCCAGACACCAGGGAAGTTAGAAGAGCACAGGAGGGCGCGGTACACATCAGAGAAGCTTTGAAAACCAGTTTCATGACTGGCCAGGCTACAGTGTGAAAGTTCTGTTTGTTTCTCCTTGATGAAACCCCCCGCCCCCTGGTTCACTCTACTTCCCTGTAAGCTAACCACCCTCCCCTCCTCCCTTCGATCACCGCTTGCAGAGGCAATAAAGTCATCGTTGCTTCACATTCATGCATTCTTTATTCATACATCACACAAATAGGGGGATGACTACCAAGGTAGCCCAGGAGGGGTGGTGGAGGAGGGAAGGAAAATGCCACACAGCACTTTAAAAGTTTACAACTTTAAAATTTATTGAATGCCAGCCTTCTTTTTTTTGGGCAATCCTCTGTGGTGGAGTGGCTGGTTGGCCGGTGCGCCCCCCCCCCCCCACCGCGTTCTTGGGCGTCTGGGTGTGGAGGCTATGGAACTTGGGGAGGAGGGCGGTTGGTTACACAGGGCTGGTAGTGGCAGTCTGTGCTCCAGCTGCCTTTGCTGCAGCTCAACCATACACTGGAGCATACTGGTTTGGTCCTCCAGCAGCCTCAGCATTGAATCCTGCCTCCTCTCATCACGCTGCCGCCACATTTGAGCTTCAGCCCTGTCTTCAGCCCGCCACTTCCTCTTTTCAGCCTGCCACTTACTCTCTTCAGCCCGCCACCTCTCCTCCCGGTCATTTTGTGCTTTTCTGCACTCTGACATTATTTGTCTCCATGCATTCGTCTGTGCTCTGTCAGTGTGGGAAGACAGCATGAGCTCAGAGAACGTTTCATCACGAGTGCGTTTTTTTTTCTTTCTTTTTTTCTTCACTAGCCTCTGGGAAGGAGAAGATCCTGTGATCATTGAAACACATGCAGCTGGTGGAGAAAAAAAAAGGGACAGCGGTATTTAAAAAGACACATTTTATAAAACAGTGGCTACACTCTTTCAGGATAAACCTTGCTGTTAACATTACATACATAGCACATGTGCTTTCGTTACAAGGTCTCATTTTGCCTCCCCCCACTGCGTGGCTACCCCCTCAACCCTCCCCCCTCCCCGTGGCTAACAGCGGGGAACATTTTTGTTTAGCCACAGGCAAATAGCCCAGCAGGAATGGGCTCCTCTGAGTGTCCCCTGAAGAAAAGCACTCTATTTCAACCAGGTGACCATGAATTATATCTCACTCTCCTGAGGATAACACAGAGAGATAAAGAACGGATGTTGTTTGAACGCCAGCAAACATACACCGCAATGCTTTGTTGTACAATGATTCCCGAGTACGTGTTACTGGCCTGGAGTGGTAAAGTGTCCTACCATGAAGGACGCAATAAGGCTGCCCTCCCCAGAAACCTTTTGCAAAGGCTTTGGGAGTACATCCAGGAGAGCCGCGAATGCCAGGGCAAAGTAATCCTTTCACATGCTTGCTTTTAAACCATGTATAGTATTTTAAAAGGTACACTCACCGGAGGTCCCTTCTCCGCCTGCCGGGTCCAGGAAGCAGCCTTGGGTGGGTTCGGGGGGTACTGGCTCCAGGTCCAGGGTGAGAAACAGTTTCTGGCTGTCGGGAAAACCGGTTTCTCCACTTGCTTGCTGTGAGCCATCTACAACCTCATCTTCATCATCTTCTTCGTCCCCAAAACCTGCTTCCGTGTTGCCTCCATCTCCATTGAAGGAGTCAAACAACACGGCTGGGGTAGTGGTGGCTGAACCCCCTAAAATGGCATGCAGCTCATCATAGAAGCGGCATGTTTGGGGCTCTGACCCAGAGCAGCTGTTTGCCTCTCTGGTTTTCTGGTAGGCTTGCCTCAGCTCCTTAAGTTTCATGAGGCACTGGTTCGGGTCCCTGTTATGGCCTCTGTCCTTCATGCCCTGGGAGATTTTGACAAAGATTTTGGCATTTCGAAAACTGGAACGGAGTTCTGATAGCACGGATTCCTCTCCCCAAACAGCGATCAGATCCCGTACCTCCTGTTCGGTCCATGCTGGAGCTCTTTTGCGATTCTGGGACTCCATCATGGTCACCTCTGCTGATGAGCTCTGCATGGTCACCTGCAGCTTACCACGCTGGCCAAACAGGAAATGAGATTCAAAAGTTTGCGGTTCTTTTCCTGTCTACCTGGCCAGTGCATCTGTGTTGAGAGTACTGTCCAGAGCGGTCACAATGGAGCACTCTGGAATAGCTCCCGGAGGCCAATACCGTTGAATTGTGTCCACAGTACCCCAAATTCGAGCCGGCAAGGCCGATTTAAGCGCTAATCCACTTGTCAGGGGTGGAGTAAGGAAATCGATTTTAAGAGCCCTTTAAGTCAGAATAAAGGGCTTCATCGTGTGGACGGGTGCAGGTTTACATCAATTTAATGCTGCTAAATTCGACCTAAAGTCCTAGTGTAGACCAGGGCTAAAAAATAATACTGGCCACTCCAGGTTTGTCTTAAACTCCCAAGGTTACAGCTTTTCTGACCTTGGATTGGTAAATGCTGCCACCACCCAACTGCAAAACCCTTCTGAGAACCCAAGAAGGTGCACTTCGGAATTCCTTTCTGTGAGGTATCCACAAGCCCCTTCACCCCACCTCGGGGGAAGAGCTGAGAAAGAAAAACAAAGGAAATCAGCTATTGCCACCAGCTAATTAAACAACTTCTGCACAAACCTCTTAGGACACAAATATTCAATTCTGTTCTTTAAAAATGGTAAATTTTATTAAAAAACAAAAGGAAGAAAATACATTTGGGAACTTAGGCTATTGATAGATTTAAAGAGAGCAACTACAATGATTAACCACTAAGAATAGTTTCTTGAGGTCCAGCTTAAAGGTTATAAGCAAAACAAAAGTATCTGGGGTTAGCATGGAGTAGTCCACAAGCCATAAAGAAATAAAAGGAGATAAACCTGATCACATCTTCCTAGACATTTCCTGATTTACTTACATATCTGGGGTTTCAAATGAGTAGTTTCTAGGTATGATACCAATGATTTTTCATACCTGGCCCCAAGCTTCTTACAGCATAGTTGCATCTCTGTCTGCCTCTCCCAAAAACAGACAGACAAAAGGGGAGTCTTGTTTCAATTTTAAAAAGTTCTAGCCTTCCCATTGGCTCTTTTGGCCAGGTGCCCACTCACTTCCTTTTACCTATGCATAGCAGTGACTTTTAACCCCTTACAGGTAAAGCAAGTAGAGAACAGCTACTAAGAGGGATTTTGTGGCTAACTGGCTGGCTGGGTCCATAAAAGGGAGCTATCCCGCCCCCCCCTTCATTTATCAGATGCTCCAAGGTAAGCACAGCTCAGAGCCCTCACCCCCTCCGGCACCTCAACCTCCAGCCCTGAGCCCCTCACTGGAACTCCTGCTGCTGATGTGGGGTGGGGGCGGTGGCCCAAGACTGCCCCAGCAACGGCCAGTGTGACTGGCCACTGCAGAAGTCATGGAGGTCACAGAAAGTCACGGAATCCATGACTTCTGTGACCTCCGTGACAAACTCACAGCCCTAGTGATAACCCCATGTCTCGTATGTCCTTTATACAATAGGTGGCTGAGCTGTTGCATTCCACCACCCTTTTTCTGCACAAGTTTTAGGCTTCAATTTCCTGAACACTGACAATTTCGCCTACTATCCCTACCGTGTACCTGGAGAAATAGGGGAGGCTTACTAACGACACTGTTCGTCCTGAGGGGAGGGAAGAAGAACTGGGACGGAGAGGGATTGTGTTTGGGGTGCATTGCTGTTTTTGGAGGCGGATGGGGGTGAGAGATGGAAAGTGACTGGCTAAGGAGCATTGACTGTTCTTATTTGAGTGACTGCACAAGTCGATTCCACTTAAGTTGGGTTTGCCCCAAATGCACCAGAGTTGGAGATTTTTTCCTTAGTGGTACCCATTGGGGCAGCGGATGCACCTGCAGCCACCTCATGCTGCTGCATAATGGTATAAAGGGCAGAGCCACCCCAGACATCCCCACAGTTCCTTCTTACCACCCATGATCGGTAGTTAGAGTTCATCAGCTTGCTACTGCAAGTTTCTCCCTTTACAGGGACATTATCTTCCTTTCAGTAAATAGTTATGTTAGTGTTATTCATTAGGATTAGTTTAGTGTATGTTTTGTTTTAGTGTATGGGTGATCCAGTGGACATAGTGCACTTAGAAGCAAAGAAAGCAGTCATGGGATAAGTGGAAACATTCTCTCATGGATCAGTAACTGGTTAAAAGATAGGAAACAAAGGGTAGGAATAATTGGTCAGTTTTCAGAATGGAGAGAGGTAAATATTGGGGTCCCCCAGGGGTCTGTACAGGGACCAGTCCTAGTCAACATATTCATAAATGATCTGGAAAAGGGGGTAAACAGTGAGGTGACAAAATTTGCAGATGATACAAAACTAATCAAGATAGTTAAATCCAAAGCAGACTGTGAAGACTTACAAAGGGATCTCCCAAAACTGGGTAACTGGCAACAAAATGGCAGATGAAATTCAATGTTGATAAATGCAAAATAATGCATATTGAAAAACATAATCCCCAACCATATATATAAAATGATGGGTCTAAATCAGCTGTTACCATTAAAAAAAGAGATCTTGGAGTCATTGTGGATAGTTCTCTGAAAACATTCACTCAGTGTGCATTGGCAGTCAAAAAAGCGAACAAAATGTTGGGAATCATCAAGAAAAGGATAGATAATGATATAAAATACCATTTTCCCTCTATATAAATCCATGGTACGCCCACCTCTTGAATATGGCATGCAGATGTGGTCGCCCCATCTCAAAAAAGATATATTGGAATTGGAAAAGGTTCAGAAAAGAGCAACAAAAGTGATAAGGAGTATGGAATGGCTGCCATATGAGGAAAGGTTAAAAAGACTGGGACTTTTCAGCTTGGAAAAGAGACGACTAAGGGGGGATATGATAGACGTCTATAAAATCATGACTGCTGCAAAGAAAATTTTTTCAATATGTTATCCCACTGCCTATTGGTCCCATATTACCTCAGATCAATGGGTCCCAAATATGAGGAATAGGGATATACCATGCAATTTATTTCTATTCTCCCCTCTCAAATCCCCTTCCCTGTCCCTCTTCAGAGACCTCTCTCACGAAGATATTCTCCTCCAAGAAGTGCAATCTCTTCTTCATTTGGGAGCTATAGAAGAGGTTCCCCCTTTTCACTGAGGGAAGGATTTCTATTCACATTAATTCCTGATTCCAAAGGCAAAGGAGGTTTCAGACCAACCTGGGCTTCCAAATTTGAACAAATATTAAAAGAAAACAATGTTTCACATGGTCACCCTAGCCTACCTAGATCCCGGTAACTGGTATGCTGCCTTCGATTTGAAGGATGCATATTTCCATGTGGTTATCTGTCAAAGCCACAGGCAAGTCCAAAGATTTCTGGTCAGCAACATCCATTATCAGTTTATGGTCCTACCCTTTGGCTGGTCTGCTGCCCCCAAATATTTACAAAATGCAGGGCGGTGGTAGCTGCATTCCTAAATAAAGCAGGTGTGCAAGTATTTCTTTACCTGGATGACTGGTTGGTATAAGATTGATCCAAGCTCCAAGTATATGTCAATCTATCCAGGATCCAATCCCTCCTCAGTGTTCTGGGTCTGTTGATCAAGAAGAACCAGTCAATCTTCTCCCCAGTTCAGAACACAGAATTTATAAGGATAGTCCTGGATTCTACAGTAGAAGCATATGTAGTGCAATTACAATACATTCAAATCTTCAGACATTGGGGAGTCATACAAACCATTTTTTCTCCATAGCTAGTAAGGAATAATTACAAATGACAAATATACAATACATTGTGTGCATTTTGCAGGAAACGTAACTCGACCTTTTCCCTCCTCTTCTTTTTCTTTTGATACAGGCAGAGACTCTGGTGTAAGTCACGCTGGATTATTGCCAAGAGGCACTCAGTCATGCACCAAGCAATCAGAGAATAATCATCCTTTCACGTATTCCATTTCATCTGAGAACAGTGCAGAGACATTCAAGAAGATCACAGCTGACTAATTTTTGACATAGGGACAATTTCTTCTCACCTTACTCATGCGAATAATCTCATTGAAGTCAGTGGGCCTGATTGTGGCCCCCTGGGATGGCAGAAACAGCAAGCCACCTTCTTGTGCCTCTGTGACCAGACGCAGCCACAACCCCTACATTCTCCCAAACCAAGGAACAGTTTCCATCTAGTGCTTCTTGTAGGTATTAGGCAGATGTGGGTAGGAAATCAGATAGTGGAAGCTTACTTTGAATGAGGGGGCAGAGCAGAGTGCTCCCTATGGGGAGCAGTGGGGAGTCAGCAGCAGCAGGGTAGGGAGGGAAGGTTAGCGTGGGTGCTCTGCATGGAGAGCTATTGAGATTCAGCAGCCAAGAGGGCATCTTATCTGTTCCCTGGCCCGATCCTGGGCACCACGGCGGCTGCTCCAGCCCATCTAAGTCCGGTTCTCTTTTCTGCTTCCCTGCACATGCACACAGTTTACAGAGAATGAGGGACAGCAACAAAAACACAGATCAACACCCACAATATTGCCATTGTGGGATGCTAGTCCTACTGCCCTCTGGTTCCACCACCCCTGGAAGAAGTGGTCCCATCCAAACTTCCTTACCAGCTACCAGAGCTGCTCGGAAGTATAGGAGAGAGCGTAATGACACCTTGAAGGTGCTTGCCACTGTACTGTAATGAGCTCCAGAAGACACCATACCTCCCTGAGGAACAATGTCTCCTGATGGGGCCGCATGGCTCCGCGCACTTCCTGCCTCAGGCTGTGCCAGAGCTACTCCTACCAGTAAGGCAAGTGGGATTCGGTCATAATGCTCAATATCCTCTTTAGAACTCAAACTCTTTAATCTGATTTATTAAACAACAGTCTAATCAGGCCCCACTTTTCTAGCTGTAGTAGGAAGAGAGCCTGAGACATAAGCCCTAGTATCAGAGGCCTGGTATGAGGCAGGACCTGCTCACAGAAACTGGCGAGAACCGGGCTGATGTTGCAGAAATAGAATCATAGAAGATTAAGGTTGGAAGAGACCTCAAGAGGTCATCTAATCCAACCCCCTGCTCAAAGCAGGACCAACACCAACTAAATCATCCCAGCCAGGGCTTTCTCAAGCTAGGCCTTAAAAACTTCTAAGGATGGAGATTCCACCACCTCCCTCGGTAACCCATTCCAGTGCTTCACCACTCTCCTAGTGAAATAGTGTTTCATATTATCCAACCTAGACCTCCCCCACTGCAATTTGAGACCATTGCTTCTTGTTCTGTCATCTGCCACCACTGAGAACAGCCTAGCTCCATCCTCTTTGGAACCCCCCTTCAGGTAATTGAAGGCTGCTATCAAATCCCCCATCACTCTTCTCTTCTGTAGACTAAATAACCCCAATTCACTCAGCCTCTCCTCATAAGTCATGTGCCCCAGACCCCAATCATTTTTGTTGCCCTCCGCTGGACTCTCTCCAATTTGTCCACAACCATTCTGTAATGGGGGGACCAAAAATGGACAAAATACTCCATTTCTAAGAAGTGCTCAGTATTCACGCAAACACATTCCAAGATCAAGAGTATCTTTGTCCTGCCAAGGGGGGAATGGGAAGTCCTGCCATTCATTGAGTTGCATCCATTGTCGCAGGCATACATGTCTTAATATCCTCGTAGAGTCTGCCAGGTGCTATTACTGTGCTTTGTCGACAATAAACCTGGCCTGGCACCTTCGTACCTTAATGGATCTTGTGGTCATTGGATGGTCTGCTCGAGGTCTGCTGTACGGGCTGTCTGCACAGAGCTTGGGCAACACAATAAAACACACACACGCAGCTGAACATCTAACCACACTAGTAATATTGCAGTTGTAATTTGTGAGTGATGAATTTCCTCTCCATTTCTTGACATTCCCTTCAGTCCATTGCTGTGGTAGGCTCTATTTAGCAAGCCCAATGGTTCGTTTTTTTCAGAAATTCATTTTCCTCCTCCTGTTCAACCCAGTTACAGATGTTGAGGTTCCTTAACTAACATGAAAACAATGTGACCTTAGGTGAGTCACTTAACTTCTCCATGTCTCAGTTACCCTGACCTTGAAATGAGGATTATAATACTTGACAAATGTTATGTTATGATTGCTGTTTCTAACTGGCTAAGAATTGTGCACATCTTATTATTTTTGTTATATATCTCCCCTCTCTCAAGCCACTAGTTTTCTCTCATTTGCCTGTTATGTCTTGCATTTTAAGCACTCGTCTCTTTGGGGCAAGTAGTTTGAGTCAACACTTTGGGGCAGGGATCATCTTTTTGTTCTGTGTTTGTACAGTACCTAGCACAATGGTCCATGAATAAGTTTTCTAGGCACTATGGTAATACATATAACAAATAATCATTATAATAATTGTGTGTGTTTATACAGCACCTTGCACAATGGGATCCTGCCCTGGTTGGCATCAAGACATTACCACAATATAAATATGTTTTTATATATATATTTATATATTTTATATATATATTTATATATATATAATTTTAGGTTAATTTTAGGAAATGTGATTACTGCTTTATCATTACATACAGAACTGCATTAAATGAGAGTTTATTATCCTCTTTTGGACAATAACGAAAGCACATGCTCTTGACATTTTTGGCTGGATGGCTGTTTCTTATGAATGCTTATTCTCTTTAATTTAACATATGTGAGTGGGTTTTTTCTTACATCTACCTGATGTCTTTCAGCCCCCTTTTGTGAGTCACATTTACACCTACTGGAGTGCGAGTGAGGTTGATTCTACCTGTTAACTGCAGACTTTTGAAAAGACTTAATAAAATGAGAGGTAGTAAAACCTATCTATAAGGGTTTCTGTCTTCCAGTTCTGTGTGTACTGGTTTTTATAGAAATGTAGGTCAGAGATTGAAGCTAGTGGCAAGATTTATATAGAAGTGTTTCTGAAGTTATTGTGTTCCTTTTGCCTATCAGGGTCATATTTCATAAAATGTCATGCCTACTTTTAACTGTTCAAAATCAAATCAAATAGTCCTATTATTCAATCACTGTATTTACTTAAAAAGAAAAGGAGTACTTGTGGCACCTTAGAGACTAAGCATCTGATGAAGTGAGCTGTAGCTCACGAACGTTTATGCTCAAATAAATTTGTTAGTCTCTAAGGTGCCACAAGTACTCCTTTTCTTTTTGCGAATACAGACTAACACAGCTGCTACTCTGAAATCTCTCTCTCTCTCTCTCTCTGTATATATATATATATATATTAGGGCTGTCAATTAATCGCAGTTAACTCACGCAATTAACTCCAAAAAATTAATTATGATTTAAAAAATTAATCGTGATTAATCACAGTTTTAATCGCACCATTACACAATAGAATACCAATTGAAATTTATTAAATATTTTGGATGTTTTTCTTCATTTTTATATATATTGTATTCTGTGTTGTAATTGAAATCAAAGTGTATATTACTTTTTATTAAAAATATTTGCACTGTAAAAATGATAAAAGAAATAGTATTTTCAATTCACCTCATACAAGTACTGTAGTGCAATCCCTTTGTTGTGAGAGTGCAATTTACAAATGTAGATTTTTTTGTTACATAACTGGCCTCAAAAACAAAACAATGTAAAACTTTAGAGCCTACAAGTCTACTCAGTCCTACTTCTTGTTCAGCCAATCGCTAAGACAAACAAGTTTGTTTACATTTACAGGAGATAATTCTGCCCTCCTCTGAATTACAATGTCACCAGAAAGTGAGAACAGGCATTTGCATTCCACTTTTGTAGCCGGCATTGCAAGGTATTTACTTGCCAGATATGCTAAACGTTCGTATGCCCCTTCATGCTTCCATGCTGATGACGCTCGTTAAAAAAAATGCATTAATTAAATTTGTGACTGAACTCCTTGGGGGAGAACTGTATGTCTCCTGCTCTGTTTTACCCACATTATGCCATATATTTAATGATATAGCAGTCTCAGGTGATGAGCCAGCAGATTTCATTTTAAGAACACTTTCACTGCAGATTTGACAAAATGCAAAGAAGGTACCAATGTGAGACTTCTAAAAATAGCTACAGCACTTGACCCAAGGTTTAAGAATCTCAAGTGCCTTCCAAAATCTGAGAGGGACAACATGTGGAACATGCTTTCAGAAGAGTTAAACTCAGATGCAGAAACTACAGAACCCGAACCACCAAAAAAGAAAATCAACCTTCTGCTGGTGGCATCTGACTCAGATGATGAAAATGAACATGTGTCGGTCCACACTGCTTTGGATTGTTATCGAGCAGAGCCGTCATCAGCACGGACACATGTCCTCTGGAATGGTGGTTGAACCATGAAGGGACATATGAATCTTTAGTGCATCTGGTATGTAAATATCTTGCGACGCCAGCTACAACAGTGCCGTGAGAACGCCTGTGCTACTTTCAGGTGACATTGTAAACAAAGTGGATAGCATGATCTCCTGCAAATGTAAACAAACTTGTTTGTCTGAGCAATTGGCTGACCAAAAAGTAGGACTGAGTGGACTTGCAGGCTCTAAAATTTTACATTGTTTTATTTTTGAATGCAGTTTTTTGTACATAATTCTACATTTGTAAGGTGAACTTTCATGATAAAGAGATTGCACTACAGTACTTATATTAGGTGAATTGAAAAATACTATTTCTTTTGGTTTTTTACAGTGCAAATACTTGTAATCAAAAATAAAGATAAACTGAGCATTTGTATACTTTGTATTCTGTGTTGTAACTGAAATCAATATATTTGAAAATGTAGAAAACATCCAAAAATATTTAAATGGTATTCTATTATTAACAGTGTGATTAATCATGATTAATTAATTAATTGCTTTCCACATGTTGCAACTAGGGAATGTTCTTTCACACTCATCTGCAAACTATGACATCTGTAACTAAAACATTAATGAATGCAAAATAACTGGTTATCAGAATGTTTTCTTGAATTTGCTATCTACTAACATGGCCAAAAAATTATTTCTCCAAAACCACTTTCTCCCATGCATGGCAACCTGCATGGAACTTGAGGAGCAGCACAGATTGCAGGAGGGAAGAATTTGGAGGCGGCACCAGGGAGCCTGTCTGTGTGCACATAAATAGAATGCTAGCAGCTGTTGCAACATCTCTGTACATAGCTCTCTTATAAAGAGCCCATTTAGTTTTACAAGCATGGAGTACACTCATGTTACTACCCAGCATGCATTGAATAAATTAAAGTGAATAGCTTGATCTGCTGAAAGTAGAAAATTAGATTTAAACAGATAAGTGCCCTCATCACCATGGTTAAAAAGCCCTGGACAGAGTTGACGCTCCATGGTTCCACTACAAAGGACAGTCTGTTTGGCACCCAACATTCCTCATGAAGCCATGCTCAGTTGGCATGTGTGTGATAGGGGACTGGCATTTGTGCCCCTTTTTTATTCTTGCATAGAGAAACCCTAAAAGGTGGTGGTGGTGGTGGTGGCAAAGGGAAGAGGAAAAACAGGAAATTTGATGTATTTTTGTTTATTACTTTAGAAGTATCATGAATTTCAAGTCTAGTCTTCCCTGTTATTGCTGGGAGACTCCTTGAAAATCCTTGAATAATAGGGGGTTATGTATACCAGCAGAGCTGCACCAGTATTGTATCACCAATACAAGCCACTAGTGGGATGTGCTGCACCTGTGCAGCTTACTCCAGTTGGAAACCAAGATAAGATTGGTGCAAGTGTAATGCCAACAGACCCCAGTTGTCAGCAGGCGGGATTGAACCTGGGACCTCTGGAGTTTAGTGTATGAGGCTCTACTGCATGAGCTAAATGCCACATGCCTATTAGCTAAGGCCATAACAGACTCATTAATCTCTAAGTGGTCTCGGTTCCACTACATGGGACAGAGCATCACATCCAGGAGGTGTGTGGGTTACACAGGTTCCGTATTACATGGAGCAGCACACTTTCACTGAAGGTTGCACTGATATAGATAACATGGTACATATATCCCCAATATAAATAAGTCCTCAGATAGGAGCTTTCTGAGGCCAGGTTGTTGAATTTTTAACAAAGGCATCTTTCTCTCCTAAGCATTGTACAGGCATTGGAATTAAGTAGCTGTTAACATGTAACGGAATCTGCTTTGCATAGCATATCCAGCATCACACATTTCTTAGATCTCCAGTCTTCCATAGCATCTTTTTTTAAAAAATAGGGTACGTACAACCTGAATTTCCAAAGTGTGAAACCCTGTTCTTCTTGGGCCACCATGAAGAAACATAAAAGGTCAGGTGCCCCCTTTTTATTTTTTCCTTTACAGATCTGTTATGGGGTGTGTAAACCTCACATAGAGGGACAGAAGAGGTTAAGGAGCAGTTCTGGGCTCAGGAAGATCCATCCTGCTGGACCTGCAAAGCCTCCTTGAGCTGGAGGAGCAACTTAAAAGACAGCCAGGCAGCTCAGAAGGGGGCAGATAGGCTAGGAGGAAAGATTTATTTTGGGAGTGCCAAAATACAGGTACAGCCGGAATCCTGGATTAAGGGGAAAGGTCGGCAAGTGCCAGCTGCCCCAGGCTCTAGTGTTAGGGAACTCTTCGCTCTAACTTCTGGTGGATCATTTGTGAGGCTTTTAACCATGCTCTAGCCTGGGAGGGTAAGTGGTAGGAAGTGGCCCAGGGAGCCAGGCCCAAAACACTGGGTCTTTGATATCTCTGCCTCTCGTGATAGAGCCCTGGGCCAGAGCCCCTTAGAGAGGGAGGGCCTGAGCTCTCCTACCAACCACCCTCTCATGAAGGGGGCATAAATCCTTTCTTCCTGTTTCCTCCCCCTGCGACAAGGGAGGGGGGAAGAGACAGTCTAAGCCCCAAGGCAAGAGTTAGCAACCCACAGGGGCCTGGAGCTCGTCTGAAGAGCCTTTCTTTTGTGGAGATGTAGGACTGCATATATAAATAGCATTGCACTCTGTTACCATGTAAGGAATGGACTTGATTGGTGACCTGGCCACAGGGCCAAGTTGCTACCTACCGAAACAAGATACACCACAGTGTTTGAGCAGCTGCTGGCAAGGGATACCAGAGATGGGGGAGAGATGGGACCTAGTGCTGTAACCACCAGGTGGCACCTCCGATATGCCCAGCCTTGTCACAAGATCCCTGTCTAACTTTTAGGATGGCGAATGCACATCTTGTTGGTGTACACAGACTGTGTACAATAACACAGAAGGAAGGTGTTGGCTACTGAGCTGGAAACACTGTTGGCATCTGTAATGGTGCTAAAAATATCACAAACACAGCCATTTATGTGGATCTCATGGTTCATATTATGCAAGGAGTTAGAAGCCTCACTTCTCTCTGATTCACATCCCCTATTGCTCAAACACATCTAACTGCCTATTAAGCCAGGTTAAGATCAGTCATGATTATGCCTTTTTAAACTTCCTAGTGTTTCTAGCCTATTGACGAACCGCATCATGCAGCTGACTAATATCCCAGCAGGTTCTCATTAAGCAGTATTCCTTCACTCTATCACAGGACCGCCAGCTGTGCTGGAGATTTCCTCTGAGTCAGGAAGAGAACAAGATCATTACCAGAGAGGACAGCTTCTTCTCCCAGAGTCTCCCACTGTCGGAGTGGCATATAGGGACAGAGCAGAGCTGCGCCAACCCTGAGGGAGCTTGGGGAGAAATCCTGCCTCAAGTAGGCCTAAATTCCTCCCAAGCTGCCTCGCGTGTAGAAGGAAATATGCCCTACATCACTCTTCCTGGATCTTAAAGCTTCTACTGTTTAGGCTAAAATACCCAGCTCTGTTAGCCAAGGCTGAAGCAGACTCATCAACCTTAATATATGGCCCGATCACCAATAGAAAGGGATAGTGCCCTACCTGAATGGGTGTGGGTTACACACACTTAATTCCCTGACTGCACCAGTCCCATGCTGCAGGCTGATGTGTTCACAGCAGGGTCATAGCCCCATTGCCTTTCCCTGCCCCCTCTGAGGTGCTCTGTAAAGCTGGGGAGCTGTGTAGCAATCCCTCTAACCAGCTCAATACTGGGGCTGCCATTATGCCTATCCCTTATCATGCAGGGCTGATGTAATGGTTGTTTGTGTCCTGCCATGGCCTCCTTTGTGCACATCAGTAACATCCTGGCATAACCCGGCCCATGATCTCCTTACCTGCTCATATTCTCCGACTCCTTGCCTGATCTAATATGACACGGAGGCTTAAGCAAAGGAATGGGAGTCAGGAAATCTGGCCTCTGCCACAGACTTCCTTACGCAACTCACAGCTCTTCTGCACATCAGACTTCCCATCTGGAAACAGGGTATTGTGAGTCTTCATTCATTAAGGGATTGAGTCTGTACGCATTGAAGTTGATGGCGGAGCTCCCATTGAATTCCAGGTTGCTGGATCAGGCACTTATGTCTTAAACAGAAAGCTACACCGGTACAAGGTTTGTCATTATTAGACCTGGACAAACTTTAAAAATCTAATTTACTTTCATAATTGATGCTGTTTGTTTACTTTTGCATTTTAGCATAGACAATGCAAATAGATTGTTTGGCTATTGTTCATAGTCAGTTTATTAGAGAACTTTACATTCCATTTCTCATGCATTAGCACAGTGTTGTGATGTTTAGGTTGCCAGCACTGCAGAAGAAGGTTTATTGGTTAAAAAAAACTGTTTCTATCTGAATTTTTTATATAATCATGGAAGCTTTTCAACTGGTCTTCATTTTGTAAAAACTGAATTTTATCAAACCTAATTCTGGGGGCAAATTTGACCTGACAGTTTCCTTTAATTAAAAATATCTATAGATACAAAGGAAAATAGTCTATTGGAATTTTTATCTTTAATTAAAATGAATAAAACATTCGCAAGAAATAAAATCTATATATAACTAAAAGCTTGCCGGTTACAAAAAATATATTACATCCTATTGATTGTATAATTTATCTTGTAGCTATAAATTGTGAATTCATTAGAAGATTCTAAATACTAATGAAATGACCCAGCCTATTAGGTTAGAAGGAGTAGATCCTTTCAAGGGTATCTTCATGAAGGCAGTTCTATCCAGCAGTCAGTGTTTCTATGAGCAGAATTTGTTGTTGGTTGTTTGTATTACAGTAGTGCAGAGAGGTCCCAAGTGAAGCTGGGGGCCAATTGTGCTAGGCCCTGTACAAAAAAATAAGACACAGTGTGTGCCCTGAGAACCTGACAATCCAAATAGATAAGACAGACAAAGGTGGGAGGGCAAACACAGGCACAGAGAGGTGACTTGCCCAAGGTCACACAGCGGTCAGTGGCAGAGCCAAGAGTAGACCCCCCCTCCCCCAGGTCTCCAGTCTCACATCCTATCACTAGCCTATCCTGCCTCTCTTTGGCCACATGGCCTCTCCTATTTGCACTCTTTGTACTTCAGTATTTTTCGCTGAAGTACAAATTGATTTTTACTTATCTTTGACCTGACGGCAATTTTATGATGAAAAAAAATCATCATCTGCCCTCAAGAACAGGCCACTAATATTTTTTGTGGCATGTCCTTCACTGCTGTGACTACTAGCACTTCCATAGGCCTCTTCTGCATTCTGGTATGGTCTAAATGATGGGGCTGCTTGCACTCAACCCAGCTGAGGACTGTTATGCTAAACTTACCAGGAGTCTAAGGACTACAATTAATATGTATAAAATGGAGCAGCTAGCAGCCTACCCTAGTTTAATAAGGAGGTTCATCCCAGATAGATCACAGGTCCCCACCAGCCTGCAGTGTTCCATCTTCATCCGAGTGGTCTTTTCCATGGGTTACTGGATGTCTGAAGCTGTAGTCTCCTTGTTAAAAATGAGAGCAGCTTCATGTAGAACTCCATGGCCCATATTTGACCCATAGAGTGAACTTTGCCTAACCCTGGTTTATGACCTCTTCTCTTTCATGAGATGCACTTGGTCAACACATGAGAACAAGGAAGTAGGAGATGAAAACATCTGCTTTTCTTGTCTTGTGCTTTCCAGTGCTGTTGTGTACAGCTTTTTGTTCTGGAAGTCCATCAAGCCCATAATACTCTCCATCCACGTGGATGCAACTGCTTAACCTGGTGCTTCTGTAAATTTGTTTTCATGCTGTGGTTAATTTAAAATTTTTCTGGTTTTGACAGAATGTCAACGTGCCCAAAGATTTTACTTGCTGTCCAGTGGTCAGGCTCTCAGTGCAGAATGCCTACTGTTAGTGAGCTGCTGACAGTTCTGGTCATCATTGTTTCCAAGTAAAACAGTGATTGATTTTTAAAGATTTCCAGTATGGCAACTGGGAAAACAACTCAGATTGATGCTAAGTCTGTATTTTATATGGCCACTGTCACTTAATAAATAAGCTACTAGAGACAGACCTAAGCCCCCAAATTCTGATTTCAAACACTGCAAAGAATGGGGGTATTTTGATGTAGGATTTTGGTTTGGGCTGTAGATACTGACCAGATGGTGTCCAGAATAAGATACTGCCATAACCCAGATCTGATTTCACATCTGACACCCAAACATTAAACAGTGCAAATCTTATGAAAACATCTGCTAGAGCATCACACAAGGGCCTGTTGGATTAGTGGCGTAGCTCCAACGGGGGTGGGGCACCAGCATCAGACTGCTCTGTTCTGTTCCATTTTAGCTTGTGTAGGTGATGGGGGAGGGAATCTGTCATTCCTTGGAAGACTCACTTCGATGGCGACGAAAGGATGGAAGCCATCTTTCCATTCCACACAGTACCATTGCGAGCTCTTTTCATCTCTCACTGTACAGTTAGGGCAGAAGGGGAGGAGGTTGTGGGGAGAACAACTGGGATGTCAAAACTCCCATTGACTCCAGTGGGGCCAGGATTTCATCCCTCTGGTTTCCAGTGTCGTAGTTTTTCTTATTCTAACAGTCAGCATGCTCACCAGAAATGCTTCAAGAAATGTTTCAAGAAAATGGGAGTACCCAGAAGTGAGCAAGAACATGACTCCAGTGACGTATGGCCCAAATTCTGCTTCCAATTATTCATCTGTCAGGTTATCTGTCTATCTTGGTACCCAGCGTTGTATTATCTAAGCACTGCAGTACATTCAATGGGCTTTCACAGGTGGAACTAAGAGCAGGATCAGTCCTACTGATGCCTGTGATGGGTTTGAAAGCAAGTAAAAAGTAGAAAGTTGTAACTGCTTTAAAACCCTGCATTCATCTTACACAGCCTAGGATGTTCCCAAATCCTTTCCGTTGGATTATTTTGTTTGCAGCCATCCTCAGTGCACAGAGCTCATTAATATCCACCTTCTAAGGGTTTGCTTCCTTTTGGGGCCTGTTGTTCATTTTCACTAAGATCCCTGGCAGTGCAAAAAATGCCTTAAAGTGGGAGTAACTTATATTGACACCCAGCATGAAGTTGGATGCCTAAAATCCTTTGAGGGGCTGAGTGTAAATGAGAATCAGGCCCTCTGTTTTTAAACTACACCTGGGCCTGAGTCTCATGTCACTTTATGCCAGTGTAGCTCCCTGGAAACCAGTGAAGCTCTTCCTAATTTACACCAATGTACATGAGAGGAGAGCCAAGCTCTAAATCTCTGTCTGCTCTTTGCTCAGAATAATGACTGCTCGGTAACTGCACTGAAACATTTCACAGCATTTATTCTTCAGGACAGGAGCACCTGCAGAAGACATTTCCCATCCTCCCTACAATATTAGTAGTTCCCCTTCCACTTCCAAATTTCTGCTGCGTGCTGTACTCATGTGGGTTAGGGGGAGGCCTTTGTTTTACTACAATGATGAACAGTTACAAAATCTCCCTCAAGGCACAACGGTAGCCACTCTGGAACGCATTGAATCAGTGTAGCGATAGCAATGGGAGAAGTATTAGAAGCTGGCACTGCCAAGAGCATAACTGGCTTAAGGGGAAGAAGATGGAGTTTTTTTACGGCCAGATTCTGCCACCCTTTCCTGTGAATTACCTTACTTCATAAGTAATCTCCTTGAAATTAGTGCAGCTAGTCGGGAAATAAGGTACCACCACAAAGAGCATAAGGGTGGCAGACTCTCACCCAATGAGCAACAGTGGTCTTCCTAGGAGGCAGTAAAGCAATTCATGACTGACGATCAGCTAGGGTGACCAGATGTCCCGATTTTACAGGGACAGTTCCGATATTTGGCGCTTTTTCTTATATAGGTGCCAATTACCCCCCACCCCCATCCTGATTTTTCATCCTTGCTGACTGGTCACCTTATGATCAACCCTCGAGCAAGGCAGCAAATGCAGCCCACTCTACAATTTGTTCAGATACGCGCTGGAGTTTGCAAAGGGCACAACAAGAATTGCAGAGGAAGACACACACAGAAAGATGACTTGAGTCTGTAAATTGGAACCAATTATTCAAATGCAGATAATTCCTCCCTTATCTCTCCCAAACCCCTCACAAAACCTATAACACAGCAGAATCAGATGGTCCTGATCCCCATCTGGGAAATCGTTTTTATTCTGCAGCAAAGCAGGAGAAACACACGTTGAAAAGAGTGTTTTTTGGGTACAAAAATGTTGCAAATAATGGGACTGTTCCTACCCATATGTGAGGCTCAGATTACCCTCGCCTTCCATTCTCGTAGCCTTAGGGTCTATCTATAGTGGAGCTGGAGGTGTAACTTCCAGATTGGGTGGATGTACCCATGCTAGCTCTGATTGAGCTAGTGCACTAAAAATAGAAGTGTAACATGAGCAGCGGTAGTATAGCAGGCTGTGTCGCTGCTTATATCTGCCCAAGTACATACATAGGGTTTCAGAGGAGCTCTTACTCTGTCTGCTAGTCTCTCCTGCTGCTCACACTGCTGTGGCTACACTTCTCTTTTCAATGCACTAGTTCGATCAGAGCTTGCACCTGTATGTCCACTCAAGCTAGAAAGAACACCCTCCAGCTCCAGTGTGAACGTACCCCAGGCTGATTGCTAGTACTCAATAGTCAAATGTAACAGCTGCTGAATACCTTTCATAGTACAGTATTACTGTTGTCTGGTTATTGTTATCCATCTCATTCTTGATCATTCTAGGCACGTGATGCTAGACCATGCTGGTTTGGTTGCCTTCATGGTTTTGCTTAGTGCAGTTGCTAAAGGCTTGTCAGGGCAGCAGGACAGTCCATATTTTTGTCACTTTTCTGGCAGGTTATTTCTCACATCACAAGGTTATCCCATTGCCATCGAACTGAAGGAATATTTTATGATCACTTTTCCCATAAGTAGCGACCGTAATTTTTGCTGCAAAAAGCAACCATTTCGGAAACGCCCCTTCTCCTCCAAAGGCAAGCTATTTCACAATGTACAGTATGTGTCGGGGCATTTCATCAGGTGGGTATTTTTACACCATTCACATGTTTCTCACAGGCAGTGAAACAGATAGCTGGGTGCTTTAATTTAGAGGCCCTTTGTGCATCAAACTCAAGCTGCAAAACTCTGCCTCTCCCTATTTCTCCAATCTTGTCTTTTATGTTTTCATCCCCGCCTCCTCCATTCTGTCAGTGAGCTACCTGATTCATGCTCGGCTGCCTGTGTTATCAGCTTCTCCCACAGCTAACGCTGCACATCTGTCCTTGCTGTGGGACACCCTCCCTGAAGTAATTCATGAATCCAGTGCCCTCTCCTTCTTCAAGACCTGCCTCTGCTGTGATGCTTATATGAAATCAGCCAGCCAGTGAGGCTTGCAGTTTGTGTCAACCAGGGATGGCCAAAGTCTATGGTGATTTGGAACCATCAGGGGCCACCTAGTTGTGAATAATTGTGTATGTCATTGTGATGGGGTATTTGCCCCACATCAGCACTGAATGGGTTAAGGTGAAAAGAGAAGCTAATTAGCCATAGACTGCACCTGCTGGGGAGCTCAACACCATTCCACAGTCTTGGCTGGATCCACTAGGCCTCTACGCTGAATGGCCTCTATGTGGCTCCTGTGTGTCAAACAGGAGGAACAACAGCATCCTAATCCCAGCTGGGCTTTGTGGGGTGAAATTTAAAACTGGTCTTGAGAGAGACTTGAGTGGTGCATGACCCTTGTGTTGGAATAGGGGAGAATTTCACTCAGGGGGCACAAGGGTTGAAGTCCTGACCCCACTTAGGTCAATAGGAGTTTTGCCATTGATTACAGGATAGGCTCCCCAATTTCTGCCTCGAACCTGTGCAAATGAAAGAGCACCAATTCCACTGTGAGAGGGCCTTCTGCAGCTGCAGAGAGGGATGGGGCTGTCCGTAAGCTCTGGCCATGTAAATACAAAGGGTACTGGGGCACTATAGGATGTTGCTGAAGGACATTTCACTTTGTTCTCCTTGTGAGATAAGAACATAAGAATAGTCCTACTGGGTCAGACAATGGTACATCTAGCCCACTATTCTGTTTCTGACAGTGGCTGGTGCCAGGTGCTTCAGAAGGAATGAACAAAACAGGGCAGTTATTGAGTGATCCGTCCCTTGTTGTCCAATCCCAGCTTCTAGCAATCAGAAGCTCAGAGACACCCACAGCACAGGATTGCACCCTTGACCATTTGGGCTAATAGTCATTGATAGACTTTGTCTTCCATTAACTTATCTAGTTCCTTTTTTAAACCAAATAATATTTTTGGCGTTCACAACATCTCATGGCAATGAGTTCCACCACGTTGTCTGTGTATTGTGTGAAGACAAACTTCCTCATGTTTCTTTTAAACCTGATGCCTATTAATTTCATTGGCTGACCCCTGGTTGTGCGTTATGTGAAGGGGTAAATAACATTTCCTTATTCACTTTCTCCATGCCATTCATGATTTTATAGACCTCTATCATATTCCCCTTTAGTCATCTAAAATGAACAGTGTTTTTAATCTCTTCTCATACAGAAGCTGTTCTATACCCTTAATCATTTTTCTGGCCCTTCTCTTTACTTTTTTCAATTCTAATATCTTTTTTGGGACAGAGTGACCAGAACTGCACACAGTTTTCAAAGTGTGGGTGTACCACAGATTTATATAGTGAATTTATGATAATTTCAGTATTTATTCCTTTCCTAATGGTTCCTAACATTTTGTTCACTTTTTCGACTGCCGCTGCACATTGAGCCGATGTTGTCAGAGGATAGTCCGCGATGACTTCAAGATCTTTCTTGAGCAGTAACAGCTAATTTAGACCCCAACATTTTATATGTATAGTTGG
This sequence comes from Lepidochelys olivacea, assembly GCF_965140295.1. Lineage (NCBI taxonomy): Eukaryota > Metazoa > Chordata > Testudines > Cheloniidae > Lepidochelys > Lepidochelys olivacea. The sequence continues at coordinate 18,131,690 of NC_140412.1, forward strand.
GATTATATTTTCCAACATGCATTACTTTGCATTTATCATACTGAATTGTATCTGCTATTTTCTTGCCCAGTCACCCAGTTTTGTCAGATATCTTTGTAACTCTTTGCAGTCAGATTTGGACTTACAAAATTAAATAGTTATCAAGATAGTTATCATCTGCAACCTTTGTCACCGCACTGCTTACCCTTTTTTCCAGATCATTATGAATATGTTGAACAGCACAAGACCCAGGACAGATTCTTGGGGGGGGGGCCCCATTGTTTACCTCTCTCCACTGTGAAAACTAACCATTTATTCCTACCCTTTGTTTCTTTGAACCAGTTACCAGTTTAATTAGTTATTGATCCATAAGAGGACCTTCCCACTTATCCATGACTGCCTATATTGCTTAAGAGCAAAGGAACCAGCTCCTCGGTGAAGATGAACTCTGCTTCTTAAAAGAGAATATTTTTAAGAGGAATGATGGATGAAGATTTCAGTGTTTCAGCTAAATTCCTGTCTATCACTATTAATATTCCCATAGCCATTCCCTATCATATTTCTTTTGTTCTTGTAACTCCTTTCAACCTTGAAAGTTTGCATGGAACTGTGGGATACGTGGAACCTATTGGTGAGCAGGATCCAATAGACAGGGATGGTAGCCTGTGGAATCCACTCTGCTCGAGCACAAAGAGGTTCCAGTTCTCATGTCTGCAGCTAGCACTCAGTCACATAAGCCCTTGCAGCTGGCTATTATGTCAACAAATAATATAAGAGCAGAGTGAGTTTTAAATTCTGAGAGAGAGCGAGAGAGAGCGAGAGACATATGTGTGATTTAAGACCTTAGTGCCCTTGTGGATGGGTCAAAGCTGTCATGCAACTCTGTGATGTCAAAACATGCATTTCATTTTTAAAATAACAATTTGTAGTTAGGTTTCAGAGTAGCAGCCGTGTTAGTCTGTATTCTCAAAAAGAAAAGGAGTACTTGTGGTACCTTAGAGACTAGCAAATTTAAAAAAATCCACTCCATACCGCTAAATTCAGTGCCTTGCATAATGACAGGTTTCAGAGTAACAGCCGTGTTAGTCTGTATTCGCAAAAAGAAAAGGAGGACTTGTGGCACAAGTACTCCTTTTCTACTTTGTAGTTAGGGCTGTTGCTCGGTGATAGTGTTATGATAGGAGAGACTCAGTCTCTAAAGCGGACATGGATCTCCTACTGCCCCTATTTGTTGGAGCTCAGATTTACAATGGAAAGTGCATGCTTAGGCTGAGAGAGGAGTGAGAACTTGCAATACACCACCCTCAGAACTCCTGATCTAAAAAGCAGAATTAGTGCTAATCTCAGAGAAGGCCTGTGATGGGATAGAGAGAGAGTGTTAAGAAGAACCTGTGAACCCAGTTGGCTCTGCCCTGCCACCCCTGCAGGGTGAGGGGAGTTAAAAGGAGGCACCCTGGCTGACCAGGAAGGAGAGCAAAGTTCTGCTTCTCCTGATGTTAGAGACTGAGGTAGCTTGCCAGTTGGACAAATCTCCCTATAGAAGGGATGGCTAGACCCCAGGAGACTGACCACAACACTAGTTATTTGAAGACAGGCTCTGAAGAGAAGGGCAGGGTCCCACTGAAAGCTTTTTCAGATGACCCTATTTTGAGTTGTTTTTTCTTGTTTTTTGGGACTTTACCACTCCAAAGGGGTAGGACAGAACTGTGCATTGGCTGCAAGACTAAGGCACTGCTACATCAGTCCATGGGAGTGACTGTGGCCATCCCCGCAGAGATCCTGAGACCAGGTGCGTTGTACCTCAGTAGACCACGAGCAGGTGCTGCAGAGGCAGACCCACACACCAGGCCTCATCCAGATCTGAAAGATCACAACACCCACACCTGTTTGTGACGACAAGATTAATGTGAAAGGTAGTGTGGTCCAGTAAACAGCAGGGAACTGCAATTCAGAGATCCTTGGTTCTTTTCATTGCTCTGTCAATGCCCAAGACTATGGCCAACTTACTTAGGCCTGAATTTTCAAAGCATCCAGCTAGGTCTGTGAAGTTGGGCATCCAAAAACTGAGGCAACCAAAATTAGTGGCTACTTTTGAAAACGTGGGCCCTATCCTCCCTGTGTGTTGTCCCCCCACTCAACCCTCCATGTTGTATACTACCTCATGCCAGTTTTGTGGGTCGGGGGTTAATGTTTGCAAAGCACTTTGAAATTCCCTGACAAAAAACACCATAGGAAATAAATGCACAGTATTATTAGTAAAATTGTGGTCCCCAGAGCGAAGGATCAGAGGATCCCCAAGGATATTTCCCAAGGATTTCACTCTTGTAAGATTTCCAATAAGGTACAAAGCAATGGAAAAATGTGCCAATGTGAACATACCCAACCCGTGTATAGGTGCGTTCACCTCCTCAATGATAGCTTTCTGACATCCTGAACATGGTCTGTGGGGTTCTCACAGATTCTTCCTTTTTGTGGGGAGGGGTTGAGTTAACATTCTTTTTATGTATACACAATATATCATGGCCAGACTGTTGCTTTTAAAGTCACATTAAGGAGGGCATGCAGGAGTGGAGATGTTCTGTCATCAGAACTCTGAGGCAGGTACAGTGCTTGTGGGGGCCCAGTAGAATGTACTTAGGAAGTGGCACCTACCTTTGGAAGTTTTCCTTAAAGTTCTGCTTTAGGAATTATTTTGGGAAGTTATATGGCCTGTGTTAAACTGGCGGTCAGACTAGATGATCATCATGATCCCTCTAGGCTTTGAATCTATTAACCTCTTTGAGGGTGCAGCCTGGCTCACCCAGGTTTGGACCACTAGCCTGTGTGTAGATGGAGGCCTGTCCATGAAACATACCTCCTCTGGAGTTTCTAGCACAGCAACCAGCATTAAGATGTCTCCACACCTCGCACTCAAGTAGTTCAAATGCTGGCATTCAATCACATCATGATCCTAGAGCTGATAAGGAGTCTGTCAGTCTATCTAGGTTCTTACCTCACATCCAACACCACAGTCCTTTTACATCTGTGAGTGAATACAAGCAGATTTCTTTATTTTTTCTCTCCTTCTCCCAGAGAGAGGTTTGGTTGTTAAAGGGGATGAGGGATAGAATTGGTGCGGTTGCTGAAGTGGGGGAAGTTAGGCTGAAAGAATAAGATAATAATGGAAAGAGGAAATATTAAACAATATATATATAACCAAAAATGTGAATCTGTTCATTCTCTGATCCAGCACCAAACATTCTGTGCAGATAGCACAGAAGTAGACTCAGTGATTGTATCATGGAACTAAAAATGTGTGGTGTTGTATAAATATTTGAAGCTATTATTATGCAAGCAATGAGCTGGAGGCTTTGTCACCGCACTAGTCAAAGGACCGTTAGGAGAAATGCAGAAACCCACGCAATAAAGATAGGCATGGAACAAAACCAAGTAAGAAGAAAAGGCAAAATGTTGTGATGAATGCACTAACTATATTTAAAAAACTAGAAACAACATTTTATGTGTCTTTTAAAGCAATTTAATGCTGGTGAAACATACCAGACTGAGAGCCCTAGAAACTGAAATCCTCTATTCAGCCACAGGATGACCATGGTCCTGGCAGTGGTGGTGGTAATATACTTCACTCCACACTGCACTGACAGGGCATTTGGATGCCTGATTTGCAAAATCATTTTTGAAACCAGATAAACTTTGTGTAGACAGGGTAAATTGTGGAAATGAACCAGGCTTCACTTGTGGATCCAGGTTCAGGTCATGCACATCCCAAAGTTTGGGGATGTTTGAAAACTTTTTGGTGCAGGACGATCTCTGATTAAAAGTTCAGTACTCTATAGTTTTTTGTTTTCTCTTTAGATTGGGAAAAGCTCCCAACAGCATGGAAATTACTCTGTGCACAAAGAAATTCCCCTTTCTATATGCAAGAAGCCTGGGAAACAAGCAGAGAGAACTGGAAGTCCTGGCACAGTCAAGGAATTATGATGTGAGTGGAATAACAGAGACTTGCTTGGATAACTCACATGACTGGAGTACTGTCATGGATGGATATAAACTGTTCAGGAAGGACAGGCAGGGCAGAAAAGGTGGGGGAGTTGCACTGTATGTAAGAGAGCAGTATGACTGCTCAGAGCTCAAGTATGAAACTGCAGAAAAACCTGAGTGTCTCTGGATTAAGTTTAAAAGTGTGAGCAACAAGGGTGATGTCATCGTGGGAGTCTGCCATTGACCACCGGACGAGGGGGATGAGGTGGACGAGGCTTTCTTCCGGCAACTCACGGAAGTTACTAGATCGCAGGCCCTGGTTCTAATGGGAGACTTCAATCACCCTGATATCTGCTGGGAGAGCAATACAGCAGTGCACAGACAATCCAGGAAGTTTTTGGAAAGGGTAGGGGACAATTTCCTGGTGCAAGTGCTGGAGGAACCAACTAGGGGCAGGGCTCTTCTTGACCTGCTGCTCACAAACCGGGAAGAATTAGTAGGGGAAGCTTAAGTGGATGGGAACCTGGGGGGCAGTGACCATGAGATGGTTGAGTTCAGGATCCTGACACAGGGAAGAAAGGAGAGCAGCAAAGTACGGACCCTGGACTCCAGGAAAGCAGACTTTGACTCCTTCAGGGAACTGATGGGCAGGATCCCCTGGGAGAATAACATGAGGGGGAAAGGAGTCCAGGAGAGCTGGCTGTATTTTAAAGAATCCCTATTGAGGTTACAGGCACAAACCATCCCGATGTGTAGAAAGAATAGTAAATATGGCAGGCAATGAGCTTGGCTTAACAGAGAAATCCTTGCTGATCTTGAACACTAAAAAGAAGCTTACAAGAAGTGGAAGATTGGACAAATGACCAGTAAAAATATTGCTGGTAGATGCTGGAGTGAAATCAGGAAGGCCAAATCACACCTGGAGTTGCAGCTAAAGAGATCTTAAGAGTAACAAGAATGGCTTCTTCAGGTATGTTACCAACAAGAAGAAGTCAAGGAAAGTGTGGGCCCCTTACTGAATGAGGGAGGCAACCTAGTGACAGAGGATGTGGAAAAAGCTAATGTACTCAGTGCTTTTTTTGCCTCTGTCTTCACGAACAAGGTCAGCTCCCAGCCTATGGCACTGGGCAGCACAGCATGGGGAAGAGGTGACCAGCCCTCTGTGGAGAAAGAAGTGGTTCGGGACTATTTAGAAAAGCTGGACAAGCACAAGTCCATGGGGCCAGATGCGCTGCATCCGAGAGTGCTAAAGGAGTTGGCGGATGTGATTGCAGAGCCATTGGCCATTATCTTTGAAAACTCATGGCGATCGGGGGAAGTTCCGGACGACTGGAAAAAGGCTAATGTAGTGCCCATCTTTAAAAAAGGGAAGAAGGAGGATCCTGGGAACTACAGGCCAGTCAGCCTCACCTCCGTCCCTGGAAAAATCATGGAGCAGGTCCTCAAGGAATCAATTCTGAAGCACTTAGAGGAGAGGAAAGTGATCAGGAACAGTCAGCATGGATTCACCAAGGGCAAGTCATGCCTGACTAATCTAATTGCCTTCTATGACGAGATAACTGGCTCTGTGGATGAGGGGAAAGCGGTGGACGTGTTGTTCCTTGAATTTAGCAAAGCTTTTGACACGGTCTTCCACAGTATTATTGCTAGCAAGTTAAAGTATGGGCTGGATGAATGGACTCTAAGGTGGATAAAAAGTTGGCGAGATTGTCGGGCTCAACAGGTAGTGATCCATGGCTCCATGTCTAGCTGGCAGCCGGTATCAAGTGGAGTGCCCCAAGGGTCGGTCCTTGGGCCAGTTTTGTTCAATATCTTCATAAATGATCTGGAGGATGGTGTGGATTGCACTCTCAGCAAGTTTGCAGATGACACAAAACTGGGAGGAGAGGTAAATACGCTGGAGGGTAGGGATAGGATACAGAGGGACCTCGACAAATTAGAGGATTGGGCCAAAAGAAATCTGATGAGGTTCAGCAAGGACAAGTGCAGAGTCCTGCACTTAGGATGGAAGAATCCCATGCACCACTACAGCCTAGGGACCAAATGACTAGGCAGCAGTTCTGCAGAAAAGGACCTAGGGGTTACAGTGGATGAGAAGCTGGATATGAGTCAACAGTGTGCCCTTGTTGCCAACAAGGCCAATGGCATTTTGGGATGTATAAGTAGGGGCATTGCCAGCAGATCGAGGGACGTGATCGTTCCCCTCTATTCAACATTTGTGAGGCCTCATCTGGAGTACTGTGTCCAGTTTTGGGCCCCACACTACAAGAAGGATGTGGAAAAATTGGAAAACGTCCAGCGGAGGGCAACAAAAATGATTAGGGGACTGGAACACATGAGTTACGAGGAGAGGCTGAGGGAACTGGGATTGTTTAGTCTGCAGAAGAGAAGAATGAGGGGGGATTTGATAGCTGCTTTCAACTACCTGAAAGGGGGTTCCAAAGAGGATGGATCTAGACTGTTCTCAGTGGTAGCAGGTGACAGAACAAGGAGTAATGGTCTCAGGTTGCAGTGGGGGAGGTTTAGGTTGGATATTAGGGAAAACTTTTTCACTGGGAGGGTGGTGAAACACTGGAATGCGTTACCTAGGGAGGTGGTGGAATCTCCTTCCTTAGATATTTTTAAGGTCAGGCTTGACAAAGCCCTGGCTGGGATGATTTACTTGGGGATTGGTCCTGTTTTGAGCAGGGGGTTGGACTAGATGACCTCCTGAGATCCCTTCCAACCCTGATATTCTATGATTCTATGATATGCAGTTATAATAGTGCCACATTAATCCAGGATATGCACAGCACATATTTAACTGACATGTGTAGTTAATGTTTTGACACTTTGTTAATGTTATCCCTAAAATAATGACTCTGGTGTGGTATATATTGTAATGATGTGTTAAAGTAATTATATCGTGGGAGTAAACATCCCTCTCTGCTTCTCAAATAGCCTATAGCAATTGCAGCACATACCCAAAGTTTCTATCTGAAGTGGAGGGGTGTAAATTTGGGTCATGTTAGTTTGTGTTCTGTCATGCAACTGATGCAGTACAGAATGAAATCAGTTTATGTGGCATCCCATCTGATGGGACACAACATTCAAAGTGGTGAATGGAATGATGCAGTGATTTAACTGACAGCCAGGCAGTGAAGAATCTCCCTTTACCAAAATACTTCTGAATCTCTTACCTTGTAAAATAGTTTGGCTTCCCAGTGGTAAGGTAGCTTTGTTTTGTCTTGCGAATTATCTGGGACTCAGTCAGTAATTACCCCTCTCATAAGGAGAGTTAGGGGTTTATTTGGCACTGTCTCCACTGCCAGCCAGATGTACCCAAACCATGGAGGAAAATAGCCCTTCTCTTTTGTCTGTCTTAAGAATCTTCCTTTTCAGTACTTTGCTATACTATATACACAGGTGCTGGGGGTGCTTCCACACTCCCTGGCTTGAAGCGGTTTCTATTATGGACAGTTCGGCTCAATGGCTCTCCACACCCCCACTATACAAATTGTTCCAGCACCCCTGACGATATAGGGTCAGACCACAAGCAACAGAAGTGGTTGGTTTCCCATATGTTTGAATGGTTTTTACACTGTAGGTGTTGCTGTGGTAAAAGCGAGAAAAGCATCTGAATGTAGAGCTCTGTTATTAGGGAAGCAGATGCCCACCAGTTGTGAATAAGAATATTGTACATTTGAACTAACAGCTGGTTTTCTACGTCCTCACTGCGTGAAGCAGACTTGGCAGTTCTACAAGCACCATCTGATTTACTAATGCAGGGACAAACTGCAACATCACAGTAGTGCCCACCTCTGCAACTTCAAAACTCAGGAGACAAATAAAAAAAAGTAATTGGTTTTAAAGATCTTGCAATTTTTCAAACAAACCACACTTCATTTTTGGCCTATCTTCTATTTTTTTTTTTTTTAATTCTTTGCCAATTTAAAATAGGCCATACTCATAAGAGCGATGGGTACGTTTTAGGCTGAACATCAGCCTGAAATGTATTAAGGGTCACTGCAGGTAGTTAGTCTTTCATTGACTTCAGTGGGCTTTGGATGAGGTGTAAAGTGTATATATACAAATTGCAAGGGTTTATATATGTATATATCTATAGGGACTTTCTCTGCCTCCACCTGACTGATAGGAGTGACAGCTACGTCCCATGCTTCTCCTGAGAATTGCTGTCTCTTGCCTCTGAGGGTACATCTGCACAGGAATAAAAGACCCGCGGTATCTGAACACTTCTTTGTCTTCTCCTCTGGGCCCTTCATGCCTCAGTTTCCATATGTGAGAGCTGGGTAGGAGAAAATTTTCCCATCCTGTAAAAACCTTGAGATTTTGAAAGAAAAAAAAAATCCAGTCCCAAACTGGGGCAAAGCGCCAGTCTCAAATGTTTTCGCAAACCAAAAATCCAAACACAAAAATGTGGTTGAGCTCAATTGAAACATTTCATGTTAACGTCAATCATTTTTCCCCAACATTTTCTTCTTTACTATGAATTTACTTAAAGTTTGAAACAAAAAGTCATTTTGAACAAAGAAACAGAAACTTTTCATCTGGAAAATCTGTAAACCGCGTATTTAGACAACTTCAAAACATTTTTTCAAAGGTTGCCCAGGATGAAATTCATCAAAATTGACCTTTTCCACAAAAAGCTGTGACCAAGCTACCGTGCCAAAAATAGCATGGTGGCTGCAGTGGGATGAACTAGCCTCCCCTCGGCATGATCCCACCCAGGACCCCAGGTACGTACTTGGCTGCCAGCCTGGGCAATGCTGTCAGCCAGAATGTGGAAATGCAGGAGAAGTATGTGTGTTTGTATAGAGAGAAGGACTGAACAAATCTGGACTCTTAAGAATTCATGGTTGTCACTGTGCTTCAGACCACGGCCACTAAGCTTCCTGAAGAGAGTTGCAGAACTCAGGACCTGTGATCAGATGCACGAGCCCCAACTCCTGTTGGTTTTTGAAAAGAGAATCTGCTTTTGTAGTACAGGTACTGTAACAAACTAGAGCAGAAGGGGGAAATGGTACAAATATGTACTAGCCCATTCAATACATATATAGCCTTTTTACAAAGAATTAAAAGAATGTTAAAGTTTCAAAGTCAAGTTCTTAAAAGTTAGCAAATGCCAGTATTAAGGCTGCAAACTTAACTAGGTCTCCTTGGGCACATGCAGGTTGATCCAGTCTTAATATGTTATCACATACTTACTATCACCTTTTACTCTACTGGGGCAATAGCCAGCTGGTGGAAAATGGCATGTGCCTTCCAGCAAAGAATAGGAACTCTAATAATATCCCGCATGATGGATGTTTGCACATCATATTGGTGAAACAAAAGTGAGTCATGCAGGATACACTTGTAACTGTGCCTTGCTGCATAGTCATTTACTATCTGAGGAGGATTAATGTTGTCCTGCATGCAAAGATGTGGAGCAGATATACCGCTGATTGGATGGCATGAGAATACACCACCACAAAGTAGGATGAAGAACAGGAGGACTTGTGGCACCTTAGAGACTAACCAATTTATTTGAGCATAAGCTTTCGTGAGCTCCAGCTCACTTCATCGGCTGCATGCAGTGCCACAAGTCCTCCTTTTCTTTTTGCGAATACAGCCTAACACGGCTGCTCCTCTGAAACAAAGTAGGATGTTTCTGGAAGTATAAAGGCTCATGAAAGCAAGTGGAGCTCAGGTGACTAGAAGCCTCCTCTTACTCCAAAACACAGCAAAGGGCCAGATCCTCAACAGGTGTGAAATTAAACCTTTGATAAGCAGGCAAGAGGGTCATTATCACAGGATTTTAGAGCTCATTCTCCTTGAACTGTAGCTGCCGCTATGGCTTGCCTTGACACTGTAGCTACATGATAACAGATTTGTAAGGCTTCCTCCTGGAGCTCAATTCATATCTTTACCTATTCTCTAAATAATGGGGACAGACCCATGGCTCACTTCTCAATGATAACTGAGGATAATCCTTCCATTTCTTTTTAATTTGCACTCCTCAATACTGTGCCTGAGGAATTTCTCCTGCTTTGTAATCTCCTACAACGAGAATATGCAGAGGCAAATACATGAAGGAAAGAGGCTTGTTTTCTTAATGTGTTGACTATGCAGATCTAAACAAAGCCTCCCGCCTTTCCTGCCTCAGTTTTTCTAGATTTGGATCAGGTGGAAAGGAAAAGAGGGATGGTCTGGGCAGTACACCTCTTATCCTCACACTGAATGCTCAGGTCTGTGGTCAATGCAGTAGTTAGGGGCATTGAAAGTCTTCTGGAACTCCCACAGCTCAGGGCTTGGGTTCTACGTGTGGAGGAATAAATGGGAAAGAACTCCAAGTACTACTGAGTTCTAAGTAAACTTCCTTTTTAAACAATTTGTTTCGGAGCTGGCTCTGGATAAAAATCATCTTGTTTTAATCACTGTGTCTTATGGCAGCACAGCTCCTGCCCCAGCCACCCTGGGACTGATATCTAAAAAAATATATATATATTCCTCTCCTTCCAAGTATGGAACTAACTAAATAACTTCACAACTAGACAATGAATGTGTTTTAATTCATATGTAGCCTGGCAGATGATGTCAGTGCCCTGGACTTGTTGTTATTAATATCTTTTTTAACCTAGTTGCTATAAGAGCTTCTGAGCCAACCCTAGCCACACTGATTTCAAAGGGAGAAAAAAAAATACCACAGCTCTAGCAGAAGCTAATTGCTTGCAGGCAGCCTTGCTGCAGCAAACTGTCTGTCCTCAGGGTCCTAAGTCCTCCAGGATTTTTGATCAGTTTCTATCAGAACAGGGTTTCTCTGATCGTCATATGCATAGAGCCAGCCTCCCCGATGTATAACAAGTGAAAGAGGGATGTGTCTATCTTCCCCTTGCCCTTCTGCAGCCAAGAAATGGTCTTTAAAAATGGTCTGACATCATTAAAAAAAATTAATGTTTCCTCTCCTTCCTGATATGGAACTAACTAAATAATGTCACAGCTATAGAATGAATGTGTTTTAATTCAGATGTAGCCTGGCAGACGATGTCAATGCACTGGATGTGTTAATATTCTCTTTTTAAACCAAGCTGCCATAAGAGCAGCGAGCCAGCCTCAGCCGCATTGATTTCAAAGGGAGAGAAGAAAATACCACAGCAGTGTGGAAAGATCTCTTTAACCATGTGGGCAAAGGCAGCTTGTTAATGTTCCTGCCAGGCTATGGCCAGGTAAATGGCTAAGTGGGAGTTCAGGATCTGCCAGAACCAAGCGTATTCTCTCATCCTTTCTGTTTTTCGTACAGTGGCCACCAAGCAATAGCTAAGCTCCTTTCAAAGAGGCTGCCTTCAGTAGCATGACCAGCTTGTGTGACATGTAGCTTCTTCTCTCTTTTTCGCCCCTGGGAAAACTTGGATGTGTGCTTTTTGTTCCTGTAGTGTCCAGCTGCTTTTATTTCTAAGAGCAAATTCAAAGAAGTGCGCCTTGCACCTGGAGTGGAGAGTGATGAGCTCTGAAGTAGCTGTTAGTGCCTACAGGAGTGAATCTAGTCAATCTGAACTTTTGTGAGTGCTCTGGAACACATGCTCTGGAACACATATCCAACAATTTGCTAGTAATCGTGCTGCTGGCTCAGAAAGACTTTGTAGGTTTTTGGAGTATGGGGAGGAAGATTGGATCTGCAGGTGTTGGGAGTTGTATTCAGACTAAACCTTTCTGGGTGTTTCCCACCATGTCTCTTCCTCTTAGCTAGAAGAGTCCAAGCCTGAGGTTTGCCATACTGAGACTGCCTGTGTCGGGGTTCCTTCCCCACTCTGAACTCTAGAGTACAGATGTGGGGACCCGCATGAAAGACCCCCTAAACTTATTCTTACCAGCTTAGGTTAAAAACTTCCCCAAGGTACAAACTTTGCCTTGTCCTTGAACAGTATGCTGCCACCACCAAGTGTTTTAAACAAAGAATAGGGAAAGAGACCACTTGGAGACGTCTTTCCCCAAAATATCCCTCCAAGCCCTATACCCCCTTTCCTGGGGAAGGCTTGATAATAATCCTCACCAATTTGTACAGGTGAACACTGACCCAAACCCTTGGATCTTAAGAACAATGAAAAATCAATCAGGTTCTTAAAAAAAGAATTTTAATTAAAGAAAAGGTAAAAGAATCACCTCTGTAAAATCAGGATGGAAAATACTTTACAGGGTATTCAGATTCAAAACACAGAGGATCCCCCTCTGGGCAAAACCTTAAAGTTACGGAAAACAGGAATAAACCTCCCTCTTAACATAGGGAAAATTCACATAAAACAAAAGAGAAACTAATCCGCCTTGCCTGGCTTACCTATACTGGTTGCAATATTGGAGACTTGGATTAGGATGGGTTGGAGAAGATGGATTTCTGTCTGACCGCTCTCACGCCCAAGAGAGAACAAACACATAAACAAAGAGCACAAACAAAAGCCTCCCCCCAAGATTTGAAAGTATCTTGTTCCCTTATTGGTCCTTTGGGTCAGGTGCCAGCCAGGTTAGCTGAACTTCTTAACCCTTTACTAATAGGTAAATAGGTAATAGGATGTTGCCTCTGGCCAGGAGGGATTTTATAGCACTGTATAGAGAAAGGTGGTTACCCTTCCCTTTATATTTATGACAGCCTGGAACGAGGTTTAACTTCCAGGCTGGTTGATTCTGCCCTTCATCCTCCTTCATTTTTGTCCTGTTAGTTGGTTTCGCCATGTTAGGAGGTTTTAGTTTGTGTGCAGAATTTGGAGGCAAGTTTTGAAATCAGTTGCATATATTTTCTCCCTGTGATAACTTATTTGATACCCAAGTTATGGTGGCATTTGTCGCTAGGGAATTTGGGTTCTTTCTCCACACCACCCCCATTTTATGGCAGCAAAAGAAGAGGCCCTGATAAGTGGTATCTAAGAGCCAGATCCACAAAGGGGCTTAGGCATTGCAATGCTGAGCATCACAGCACCTAACTTTTAGGCACACAGGAGGTCACAGGAACAACAGTGCAATGCACAAAGCTGAGTTAGGTGCCCAGGCTCCCTGCACAGTGCATGGGGAGAGACAGATGCCTTCAAATGCAATCCACAAAGGCCAGCATGCTGGCGAGGAACCACCTAAGCTAGCCCATGGGAGATGCTGATGAGAGGAGTATGTCCAAAGACCCTCCACTCTTTCAGAGATAGCTACCTAAATCCAGGCTGCAGGATCTCTCCACAGCAATCCATGAATGGCAATCATAAGGCTTAGGAACCTAAGGCATTGTGACCCAGGAACTTCTTGATGCCAAACAGCAGAGGGCACAGGAGATGCATATTTTTACAGCGATCCTTTGGGTCAGATATATGCATAATAATTCATTAAAAAGTGGCATGTGAGATCTCTACCAATAGCCAGCTCTGCATAGGCCATTACAATCAATGTGAAATGTTTACACAGAAGATATTTAAGGAGTTATGTATCTGTACTGAAAATTATGTTCTTAAGGTGTGTGAGTTACTGCAGATGCCCAGAAGGCAATAAACATGATTCTGGTGAGACAGGGGGAAGTAGACGCTTATCTCTACGTCTGTCACTATGCATTGTGTGCCTCACAACATAAGTCTATTTGTATACTAAGCCACCAGCTAATCAAGTTTGTTAAACTGACTAGAGACTACAAAATCTACAGGAAGGAACACACAGCAGGAGGGTGTCCTGTTTATGACTAAGATCAAAGGATTAGTCTGATACATCAGGAGAATGCAAGGGGACACAGGGTATTCTTCACTGAGGAGATGAACTGCTAGCATGTTCTGTCTTATGAACCAAGGGCACAGCCAACCTGGCTGGAAAATGCTGGAAAATATCTTTGGGTGAGATAAACTTCATTAGACAAGACAGTATCTTGTTAATTAGGTCTAGGCTCTTATAGAATTGTTATGATTTTATTTTACATGTAACCATTTATTTCCAGTACTCTCACTGCTACTTCTTGAATCTCTATTCTTTATTAAAAAGAAAAGGAGGACTTGTGGCACCTTAGAGACTAACCAATTTATTAGAGCATAAGCTTTCGTGAGCTACAGCTCACTTCCTCAGATGCATCTGAGGAAGTGAGCTGTAGCTCACGAAAGCTTATGCTCTAATAAATTGGTTAGTCTCTAAGGTGCCACAAGTCCTCCTTTTCTTTTTGCGAATACAGACTAACACGGCTGCTACTCTGAAACCTATTCTTTATTAAATACATTTTTACTTGTTTTCACTATAAACATTTCCAGGCGATGTGTGTTAAACAGAGCAGTGATCTAAAGGGAAACTGGTGTCTACGGCTTCTTTGGGAGCTGCTAATCTGTGCATACTGTGAACATCCAGTGGAACAGGGACTGGACGCTCCAGGAAGATGCTTGGAGGTTGTAGTCGGAGGTTGGAGCCATACTTAAGGGTCAGTAGCTCGGTGCCTATGCACAGTGACATGGTATTAAATTGCATGATCCCATACTATTTCTTAAATAGTAGAGTCACACTTGGTTAGCTGCAGATACTCTTTTATAATGCTTTTATCAGTCTTTTCTCCTGACTACTTTGTCAAAATGGTTCAATATCTCTTATTTAACCTAGACTTTCCATATAACAACCTCTCTGCCCTGCAAGGTTCAGTATATGCTTTGATAGTTTTGTCAGCACCCATGTACTGTACTTTCCCATTTCAACCAGCAGATGGCCTTCCTTAGGTGCAATTGAGGGGCTGAAGCAGTTAGCTAGGAGGCAGATTTAGCCAGCACACATGTGCAGGGCAGTGTTCCTTAAGTATATATAGCATACTGTATGTAAAACTCACGATGGACATTTCATGTGACACCCATAGACTCTTTCTGGCAAACTGACAGTAGTACCTGTTGCATTCATGCTAGATGTGTATAGATGAGTCCAAAACCAAATAGTATGATATAGTTCATTATATTATTATGTGAGCCATTACGGACTGTATCATATATATTCACACAAGGGAGAAGCATTTAGGTTAAACAAGCAACATTAACATAGGTATTTCCTGCATCTTTAATGTCAATGTAGTTTTTTTTCCCCCACTGAATTTTTTTAGGCTTCCTCTGCAGAGTTCATGAAAGTCATTCACAAGCCAAATGTGCAGTGAATGACGCTTGGCACCGCAGGGGAACACAAGATGCTTTCCACCAGGTCTTTTATTTGAGGTATAACATGAGATGATGCAATTCAAGACTGTCATGATGCTTATAGACAAAGAGGCAAAGTTAAGGTTGTGTAGAGGTTGTGTAGGTAAACTTGATTTTTAGCATTTCCTGACTTTTGAGTGCTTAATCATGCAACCTTCTTGCTCTCAACATTTTTAAGATAAAGAACCCAAAGACAGCTGATCCATTTTTTGAGGGCAACCTTCTGAAATAAATTCATAGAGAGATCAGCCAGGGAAAATTTTAGCCAAATAGGTGAAAGTTTCAGAGAGATATGAAGGACTTAAAACAGAAGCTTAGAATGGAAACACTCAGGCCACTAAATAGCATTAATTAGCCCAAAGAAATACACATTGCATGTACTGTGCAGTACATATTATATGTATTAAAAGCAGCAGGAATTGTAAAACAGATCTCAAATTTCCCAGCTTCAATTATAGTAACAGACTCCACATTAGACAGTAATAAACCTCCACATTCATATGAGTTTCTTCCATCTTTCTGGTACTGGATGAGTGTATATCCTGTGATTATTCTCTCTCTATTTCTCCCAGCAGTTTCTCAATACAGGCTGACAGATGTATAAGCACAGGGTGAATAACTCATTGCCCTGGAAAAACCCAGTCTTACAGGAAATTCCTATATAACCAAAAAGAGGAACCTCCGGTCATGTAGCTACTTCCTCACTTCTTCCAGCATTCCATTAGAAAAGCAGAGATAACAGTGGCTTATATGAAGACGTGGTTTCTGATCAGCTAAACACCCTTCTGCTTTCTGTGTCGGTGAAGGTGATGAGTACTAGCAGAGGACATTCATGCACAAGTTAGTTTATATCCTATACACAAGGTGACAAATGCCAAGAGTATCCCTACACAATGCTGTGGAGGGGTTGATGGGGAGCCGCACCTTCCCAACTCCAGGAGGATAGTGCAACCTGCTCCCCTCTGCACAGCTGGCCTTCTGCTCTGGCCAGTGCTTCAGGTGCAGGGACTGTGATGATTTCTGGCTCCTAAGCAGGGTGCAGAAGCAGGGAAAAGGCTTCTTATGTCTTCCCCCTACACACACACACAAACACAAGCCTGCACCCATGCAGGGGGGATGATCTAGCCCCAGATGAAGAATGACATGGCCTTGTACAAGTAATGTGGCTCTGACAAGCACTGCTAGGCACAAAGAGGAGGTAGCAGTCGTCTTTGTCCCTAGCATCATGCTTTCCAGGGCCAGATACAAGGGGACGCACAGGGAGATGCACTGGTCTGAAAAGCACCTATGGCTCACATGTGCTGCTGATTACAGTATGCATAGCAGCATAGTCCATCTGTCCATTAGTATTTACCCATCACCTTAGCATCTGGGTGCTGCTAGCCAGCATAGCTGGGGGCTGGACACCCCACCACAACTGGCTGACTTTACTCCATTGACCATGATATAGGAGCTGATATGCTACCGAGCTGTCTCTTCCAGTGTTCCTAGCTTTACAGAGAGATCCCACCCTGTCACTATCTACTTGCTCTTCTGTCTTCCCCCTGGACAGCAGAGTGTAGAATCTAGCTATCAAAGTTCAGGAGAGTGAGTATGGAAAGACAGAATACAAGATGGAGGAGAAGCTTCAAAGTAACTAGCTGTGCTGACTGCAAACCCTTAATAATACAAGTAATAATATTTATCACTAATGCAGAGCTTTGTACATGCACTAATTAATCTGGGAAGCGGCAAGAGATGCCGTTTGCTACAGGGAGTGTAACAGTGGCAAAATGATTACCTAGAAAGGCACTAATAAAACCCACTCTCACGTTCTCCAACTGACCCTGGCAGCCAAAGCTTCCTCCAGAAGTGACCATGTGCTATGGCACAAACTAGAAAAATGTTTGCATTGTTTTTTATGACTATTGTGTATGACTGTTTCCCTGTTCCATTTGGGATTGTTCCCTGCCTGAATGCACAGAGTTAAATCAACAGAGGCTGTAAAGGGAGGCTGTTAAAGAACCTAGGAAAGGTAAAACAATGACACAGATAAAACAGACTATCAGGAGCCAGCTCCAAAGGAGTTAAGATAATAGCTGATTCCATCCAGACTACAATGGAGTACCTTTCCCAAGGCCAAGCTTGAGAGCAAAAGGCCCTGGCCGATAAAAAGGTCCCTGGCAGAAAAGAAGGGGGGTTGGGGTGAGCTGAGGATGTGTCAGAGAAAAAATTAACAGTCTGATTGAGACACAGAGGCCAGGCTGCAAACAGTGTAGGCTGGTTCTCCCAGCTCAGCAATAGGGAATAAGACAGAGACCCACCTGCACTATGGATTGAGAGGCTAAGTTTGGTAAGGGACTGGGTGTGTGGGCCTCTTTGAAATGGCCCACCTTAATTATGCACATTGTAGGGAGAATGGTCACTTTGGATGAGCTATTACCAGCAGGATAGTGAGTTTGTGTGTGGTTTTTGGGAGGGGGGTGAGGGGGTGAGAGAACCTGGATTTGTGCAGGAAATGGCCCAACTTTATTATCATGCACATTGTGTAAAGAGTTGTCACTTTGGATGGGCTATCACCAGCAGGAGAGTGAATTTGTGTGGGGGGGTGGAGGGTAAGAAAACCTGGATTTGTGCTGGAAATGGCCCACCTGATGATCACTTTAGATAAGCTATTACCAGCAGGACAGTGGGGTGGGAGGAGGTATTGTTTCATATTCTCTGTGTATAAATAAAGTCTGCTGCAGTTTCCACGGCATGCATCTGATGAAGTGAGCTGTAGCTCACGAAAGCTCATGCTCAAATAAATTGGTTAGTCTCTAAGGTGCCACAAGTACTCCTTTTCTTTTTGCGAATACAGACTAACACGGCTGTTACTCTGAAACCTTCCCTAAGACAGTGTACCTTTTGTACAAAAGAAACCATGCTTTGTTTTGACGACATTGTCTGTATCACTGCAAATATATGCTGTCATGGGCTCCCAAAGATTGAGCCTGGCAAGGTCTGATCCCAGCTGGACCTGCTGAATTAATCACAGTTGGTACCAGGCAGGCTGCAACCCAGGTCTTGGTCTTAGAATGGGTGAACTATGGTGTTCCACTGCAGGAGAGTTAATGCCCCAGGCTTGGGATCTGTGGAGATTGCAATCAGAGAGACTCTGAGAAGGGACAGCAGTGCAGCTAGCCTGGTAACCGTGACATGCTGCTTTCTTCATCATCTCTCCTTAATTTCCTAAAGAGGAGAAAAAGTTTTAGGGCCAAATCCTCAGATAGCTTAGTTGTACTGATTTACAACAGCTAAGGATCTGGACCTTAATTCCAACATTAATCAGGAAAAAATAAAATTTGCTTATTGGAAAACATTTTTGTTATGAGGGACACCGTAAATCCCAGTTAATGGAAGGCAAGGGAGTATTTGTGTTAAATAGTTTATCTTTTTCTCTTTCAGTGTTCTAGAAGCTTTGAAACAAAATTGCTTTTGCTACTGGTGTTATTTTCCAGTTAGCAACCACCGATAATTTTCCCCTTGGTGTGCTTGCACTAGAGCCATTGTGAGTGGAAGGAAGGATAGTGGAACACGTAGACTTGCGAGTCAGGATGCCAGGGCTCTATTGTTAGTCCCACCACACACCTGTGGTACTGTGAAGGGGTCAGCTTGCTGCTGATGCCTCTTTATGGCCAGGCATGGCATAGCAGCTCTCCCTCGCCACTGGGATCTCCTGCTGCTGGCTGCTCCACCTCTGTGGTGGCTTGTCTTTTCCCGTGACACGGCCCTCTGGCCACGTCATTTCCAAGTCGGAAGACAGGGGAATTAACACAAATATACAGAGTTAGTATGAGAGAGGGGGACACCTCCCCGTCAGGGTGTTCCAGGATCAGGCCTTCCCTTGCCTCAGGGAGGGACCTTCAAGCAGTTATTTTCAGGGAAGCTCCTGCTTTCCCTCAGCCCTTTCCTCAGGCACTGAGCATTGAAGGTCTATTCTCTTCCTTGCTTTGCCCACAGGTGAGCTGCTCTGTTCCCTTTAACTACTTCCCTAGTCTGTGCATCTCTTGCAGGTCTGGTAGGGCAGGGTCAGCTGGGCCCAGATCACCTTCTTAACCCCTTGATGTCCAGTGTGGGGTTTGTGTACCTCATCACAGTGACTTTGAGCAACTCACTAAGGGTATGGCTACACTGCTGTCAAGGTTCCTCCCCCACTCTGAACTCTAGGGTACAGATGTGGGGACCTGCATGAAAAACCTCCTAAGCTTATCTTTACCAGCTTAGGTCAAAACTTCCCCAAGGTACAAAATATTACCCCCGTTATCCTTGGAATGGCCGCTACCACCACCAAACTAATACTGGTTACTGGGGAAGAGCTGTTTGGACGCGTCCTTCCCCCCAAAATACTTCCCAAAACCTTGCACCCCACTTCCTGGACAAGGTTTGGTAAAAAGCCTCACCAATTTGTCTAGGTGACTACAGACCCAGACCCTTGGATCTTAAGAACAATGAACAATCCTCCCAACACTTGCACCCCCCCTTTCCTGGGAAATGTTGGATAAAAAGCCTCACCAATTTGCATAGGTGACCACAAACCCAAACCCTTGGATCTGAGAACAATGAAAAAGCATTCAGTGTTTTACAAGAAGACTTTTAATAAAAAATAGAAGTAAATAGAAATAAAGAAATCCCCCCTGTAAAATCAGGATGGTATATATCTTACAGGGTAATTAGATTCAAAAACATAGAGAACCCCTCTAGGCAAAACCTTAAGTTACAAAAAAGATACACAGACAGAAATAGTTATTCTATTCAGCACAATTCTTTTCTCAGCCATTTAAAGAAATCATAATCTAACACATACCTAGCTAGATTACTTACTAAAAGTTCTAAGACTCCATTCCTGTTCTGTCCCCGGCCAAGACGACTACAGACAGACACACAAACCCTTTGTTTCTCTCCCTCCTCCCAGCTTTTGAAAGTATCTTGTCTCCTCATTGGTCATTTTGGTCAGGTGCCAGCGAGGTTACCTTTAGCTTCTTAACCCTTTACAGGTGAGAGGAGCTTTCCCCTGGCCAGGAGGGATTTCAAAGGGGTTTACCCTTCCCTTTATATTTATGACACGCCCCCCAAATCTCAGCTAGGGTGAAACACTGGCTGGGATTTCTTCCTGGAGCTCTAGGAAAACAGAGTTAATAAGACACCTGCATCTCTAAATATACTACCAAGTACATAAAGACTAACAATATTTTCCACATCTCAAGGACGATTTTAACCAGTTGATTCTGGGAAACTTTCACGGGAGAGTGCATCAGCCACTTTGTTAGAAGCTCCTGAGATGTGTTGGATGTTGAAATCAAAATCTTGGAGAGCTAAACTCCACCGAAGAAGTTTTCTGTTAGTTTCTTTGACGGTGTGAAGCCACTTTAGTGCAGCATGGTCGGTTTGCAGGTGGAAACGCCGTCCCCAAACATATGGGCGTAGCTTTTCCAGAGCGTAGACAATGGCATAACATTCTTTTTCAGTGACTGACCAGTTGCTTTCCCTCTCAGACAGTTTTTTGCTGAGAAACACTACAGGGTGGAATTCTTGATCAGGTCCTTTCTGCATTAAAACTGCTCCCACACCACGCTCGGATGCATCTGTGGTTACTAGGAACGGTTTGTCAAAGTCTGGGGCCCTTAGTATAGGGTCAGACATGAGTGTCGCTTTAAGCTTGTTAAAGGCCTTCTGACACTTTCCGGTCCACTGAACAGCATTTGGCTGTTTCTTTTTGGTTAGGTCTGTCAGTGGGGCAGCAATTTGGCTGTAGTGCGGTACAAATCGTCTGTAATAACCGGCCAAGCCTAAGAAGGATTGAACCTGTTTCTTTGACTTTGGGACAGGCCACTTTTGGATAGCATCCACTTTGGCCTGTAGGGGGCTGATAGTTCCTTGACCCACCTGGTGTCCAAGGTAAGTCACTCTGTTTAGGCCTATTTGACACTTCTTAGCCTTAACAGTTAGTCCTGCCTCCCTTATGCGCTCAAGGACTTTTTGTAGATGTTCCAGGTGGTCTGCCCAGGAATCCGAAAATATGGCCACATCGTCAAGGTAGGCAACTGCATATTCTCCTAATCCCGCTAGGAGACCATCTACAAGTCTTTGGAAAGTGGCGGGTGCATTTCGCAGCCCGAAAGGGAGTACATTAAATTCATACAGCCCGAGATGTGTGATGAAGGCTGACCTTTCCTTGGCAGATTCATCTAGCGGTACCTGCCAGTACCCCTTGGTTAAGTCCAAGGTAGAGATGAACTGGGCCCGTCCCAGTTTCTCTAATAGTTCATCAGTGCGTGGCATTGGATAATTGTCTGGGCGAGTTACAGCATTTAGCTTACGGTAGTCCACGCAAAAACGTATTTCCCCATCTGGTTTGGGAACTAGAACCACTGGAGATGCCCATGCACTTTCAGAGGGGCGGATTACACCCATCTGTAACATATCCTGGATCTCCCGTTCTATAGCAGTTTTAGCTTGAGGAGACACCCGGTAAGGTTGGACCCTAATTGGGTGAGCATTACCTGTGTCAATGGAGTGGTATGCCCGTTCAGTCAGTCCTGGGGTGGCTGAGAACGTTGGCGCGTAGCTAGTGCACAGCTCCTGGATCTGCTGTCGCTGCATACGCCCAAGGGTCATGGAGAGGTTCACCTCTTCCACACCACCAGCACATTTCCCTTCGTAGTAGACACCTTCAGGCCACTCAGCGTCGTCTCCTCCCTGGGCTGTAAACTGACAAACCTTTAATTCTCTGGAATAAAAGGGCTTTAGAGAATTAATATGATACACCTTAGGCTTTCGGTTGGAGGTGGGGAATGCTATGAGATAATTAACAGCTCCCAGGCGCTCCTGGACCACGAATGGCCCTTCCCACGATGCTTCCATTTTATGGGCCTGGAGCGCCTTTAAGACCATGACCTGGTCTCCTACTTTGAAGGAACGCTCTCTGGCATGTTTATCATACCAGGCTTTTTGCTCTTTTTGAGCATCCTGTAAGTTTTCTCTAGCAAGGGCTAAAGAGGTTCGGAGGGTGTTTTGTAGGTTGGTTACAAAGTCCAGAATGTTAGTTCCTGGAGAAGGTGTAAATCCCTCCCATTGCTGCTTCACCAACTGCAATGGCCCCTTAACCTCACGGCCATATACAAGTTCAAATGGAGAAAACCCTAAACTGGGATGTGGTACAGCTCTGTAGGCAAAGAGCAACTGCTGCAAGACTAGGTCCCAATCATTGGAGTGCTCATTTACGAATTTACGTATCATGGCCCCCAAAGTTCCATTAAACTTCTCCACCATGCCATTTGTTTGATGATGGTAAGGAGTGGCAACCAAGTGATTTACCCCATGAGCTTCCCAAAGGTTTTTCATAGTTCCTGCCAGGAAATTAGTCCCTGCATCTGTGAGGATGTCGGAGGGCCAACCTACCCTGGCAAAAATGTCTGCTAGTGCCTGGCACACACTTTTAGCCCTGGTGTTGCTTAGAGCTACTGCTTCCGGCCATCGGGTGGCAAAATCCATGAAAGTCAGTATGTACTGCTTTCCTCTGGGTGTCTTTTTCGGAGAAGGACCCAGAATATCCACAGCTACTCGCTGAAATGGAACTTCAATGATGGGGAGTGGCTGGAGAGGAGCTTTGACCTGGTCTTGGGGTTTTCCCACTCTTTGGCACACCTCACAAGACTGGACATAGGTAGAAACATCCTTGCCCATTCCCTCCCAGTGGAATGACCCCCCCAAACGGTCTTTGGTCCTGTTCACCCCAGCATGGCCACTAGGGTGATCATGGGCTAAGCTCAAGAGCTTGGCCCGGTATTTAGTTGGAACTACCAACTGTCTCTGAGGATGCCAGTCTTCCTGGTGTCCCCCAGAAAGAGTTTCCTTGTATAAAAGTCCTCTTTCTACAACAAACCTGGATCGATTAGAAGAGCTGAGAGGCGGTGGGTTGCTCCGTGCCGCCGTCCAAGCTCTCTGGAGGCTTTCATCTGCTTCCTGTTCGGTCTGGAACTGTTCCCTTGATGCTGGAGACATCAGTTCCTCATTGGATTGGGGACATAGGTTTGGTCCCTCTGGAAGCGATATAGGGGATGGAGCTGTTTCTGTTGACTGTGAACCGCTCTCCGCTGGTGCACTATGTTGGGATTCAGGCTCCGGCTGAGCCTCTTGTGTAGGGTTATCGGCTGCTGCCAGTTCAGGTTCGGTGGGGCCCTCTGGTGTTGAGGTTGCAAGTACTGGATTCAGTGCTGGCACGGGGTCTGGTGTTGGTTGTTTGGCTGGTTCCGGTTCTGGGACTGGTTCCGTCTGGGTCTCTGGGACTGGATCCACTACTGCTGTTGCAGACATTGGCCTGGGGTCCAGGTCCATCACCTCTGACTGGGTCCTGATAGAAGTTTCCGGAACAGAGCTAGGCCTCACGGCTTGTTTAGCCTGGTTGCGGGTGACCATTCCCACCCTCTTGGCCTGCTTCACATGATTGGCCAAGTCTTCCCCCAACAGCATGGGGATGGGATAATCATCATAGACTGCAAAAGTCCACATTCCTGACCAGCCCTTGTACTGGACAGGCAACTTGGCTGTAGGCAAATTGAAAGAGTTGGACTTGAAGGGTTGAATCGTCACTTGGATCTCTGGGTTGATTAAATTGGGGTCCACTAAGGAAGCGTGGATAGCTGACACTTGTGCTCCGGTGTCCCTCCACGCGGTGACCTTCTTCCCACCCACACTCACAGTTTCCCTCCGCTCCAAGGGTATCTGGGAGGTATCTGGGCCTGTGGACCTCTGGTGTGATTCCGGTGCAATGAACTGTAACCTGTTGGGGTTCTTGGGGCAGTTGGCCTTTACATGCCCCAGCTCGTTACATTTAAAACATCGTCCAGCTGACGGGTCACCGGGGCGAGGTGGGTTGCTGGAGAACGGGGTGGTGGGACGATAAGGGGTCTGGAGGGTTCTTTGGGAGGTAGGTGGGGCTTTGGGCGGCCCCCGGTAATAGGGTGTGGTCTGGGGTGGTCCCTTCTGGTCTCCGCTCCAACTGCGACCAGTTTTCTTCTTCTCTGCCACCTCCACCCATCTGGCTCCAATCTCTCCTGCCTCAATTACAGTTTTGGGTTTCCCATCTAGGATGTATCTTTCTATTTCCTCAGGAACACCCTCTAAGAATTGTTCCATTTGCATTAGGAAGGGCAAATTTACTGGAGATTCAACACTTGCTCCTGATATCCAGGCATCCCAATGTTTTACAATGTGGTAGGCATGTCGGGTAAATGACATGTCTGGTTTCCACCTTAGGGCTCTGAACCTCCGACGAGACTGCTCGGGTGTTATCCCCATTCTGACTCTCGCCTTGGATTTAAACAGTTCATACTTGTTCATGTGTTCTTTAGGCATTTCAGCTGCCACCTCAGCTAAGGGTCCACTGAGCTGCGGCCTCAGCTCTACCATGTATTGGTCAGTAGAGATGTTGTACCCAAGGCAGGCCCTTTCGAAGTTTTCTAAGAAGGCCTCAGTATCATCACCTGCCTTGTAGGTGGGGAACTTTCTGGGATGGGAAGTGGTACCTGGAGAAGGATTGCTAGGGTTTGTTGGTATATTCTGCTGGGCCTTTATCCTCTCCATCTCCTCCACATGCTTCCTTGCCTCCATTTCCCTCTTGTGGGCAGCCTCCTGTACCTCCTTCTCCAGCCGCATGAGTTCTATCTGTCTTTCATGTTCCCTTTGTTTTTCCTCAGCCTGAAATTTGGCTAATTCCAGCTGTAGTCGAGCTGAGGATTTGGCCATTCTAACCTCTCTGTTTTTAACTAACTTTACACCCGAGGTTTAGAAATAAACAAACAAAACTTGGCTGTAAACTTTTGCTGTGCTGGAATAGAGTACCTATTCTCTGATAGTGATTGTCAGCCTACAGAAAAAGACAATTCCCTTGTCTCTGCTCTGGGCCCAAATTAAAGCAAAAAACCTCCAACTACTTGGAAAACTGCTTACCCAGCCCAAAGAAAAAAAAAAAAATTTCTTTTCAAACCTGTGCTCCTTGTAAAACAAAACAAAAAAAATCAAAATCCTAAAAAAAAACCCTGCCACTTTTGTCTCCAGGCAAATGGGTAGAGCACACACCCCCTATTTACTTTTAGGAAGAAAAGAAAAAAAAAAAAACCTCTGGGTTGGAAGACTGTGAATTTCCCTGCAGGAGTTAAGTACCCTGCCTCCAGGTAAGAAAACCTGCAATTCACAAGATAATCCCCTTTTGTCTCTGCTTGGCCACAAAGCAGAGAGAAACCAAGCTGCTTTCAGTTTCAAAGCTGCCTTCTGGACTTCCTAAAAATTCCTTTTTAAAATCTGTATTTCTAGTTCAAAAAATCTCAACTGGATCTCAAAATGATTTCAGGTTAATCCCACCACTGTGCCACCATGTCAAGGTTCCTCCCCCACTCTGAACTCTAGGGTACAGATGTGGGGACCTGCATGAAAAACCTCCTAAGCTTATCTTTACCAGCTTAGGTCAAAACTTCCCCAAGGTACAAAATATTACCCCCGTTATCCTTGGAATGGCCGCTACCACCACCAAACTAATACTGGTTACTGGGGAAGAGCTGTTTGGACGCGTCCTTCCCCCCAAAATACTTCCCAAAACCTTGCACCCCACTTCCTGGACAAGGTTTGGTAAAAAGCCTCACCAATTTGTCTAGGTGACTACAGACCCAGACCCTTGGATCTTAAGAACAATGAACAATCCTCCCAACACTTGCACCCCCCCCTTTCCTGGGAAATGTTGGATAAAAAGCCTCACCAATTTGCATAGGTGACCACAAACCCAAACCCTTGGATCTGAGAACAATGAAAAAGCATTCAGTGTTTTACAAGAAGACTTTTAATAAAAAATAGAAGTAAATAGAAATAAAGAAATCCCCCCTGTAAAATCAGGATGGTATATATCTTACAGGGTAATTAGATTCAAAAAACATAGAGAACCCCTCTAGGCAAAACCTTAAGTTACAAAAAAGATACACAGACAGAAATAGTTATTCTATTCAGCACAATTCTTTTCTCAGCCATTTAAAGAAATCATAATCTAACACATACCTAGCTAGATTACTTACTAAAAGTTCTAAGACTCCATTCCTGTTCTGTCCCCGGCCAAGACGACTACAGACAGACACACAAACCCTTTGTTTCTCTCCCTCCTCCCAGCTTTTGAAAGTATCTTGTCTCCTCATTGGTCATTTTGGTCAGGTGCCAGCGAGGTTACCTTTAGCTTCTTAACCCTTTACAGGTGAGAGGAGCTTTCCCCTGGCCAGGAGGGATTTCAAAGGGGTTTACCCTTCCCTTTATATTTATGACAACTGCCAAAAAGAAAAATCACCAGCAGCAGCAAGTCTCAGAGCCAGGGTCAACTGATGTGGGCTTGTGCTTATGCTAGGGGGTAAAAATTAGCAGTGTAGACGTTCCTGCTCAGGCTGGAGCCAAGTTCTGTGAGACCCAGCAAGGGGCCTGGGTCTCAGAGGTCAAACTCCTGTCTGAGGGGCTATTTGTAGCCCCACAGTGTGAGCCCCATGAGCCTGAGTCAGTTGACCCAGGCTCTGAGACACACGGCCATGTTTTTACTTTTTGCGGTATAGACATACCCTGAGGCTCAAATTTTCCAAAGTGTCCAGTTTTTGGGGTGCCTCAATTGCTAGATGCTCATGTTGAGCTAGGATGGGCCAGGGGTTAAGGTGCTACCCTGGGGCCTAGGAGACCCGTGGTCAATTCCCTACTCTTCCCTAGATTTCCTGTGTGACTCTGGGCAAATACGTTAGGCCCAGATCCTCAGAGGTATTTAGGTACCTAATTTCCATTAAGAAAAGGAGTTCTTGTGGCACCTTAGAAACTAACCAATTTGAGCATAAGCTTTCATGAGCTACAGCTCACTTCATCAGATGCATACTGTGGACTGTTTTTGAAGTGAAGAACACCCATTTTTTCACAGTCTGTGTGTATAAAAATATCCTCACTGCATTTTCCACTTTTATGCATCTGATGAAGTGAGCTGTAGCTCACGAAAGCTTATGCTCAAATAAATTGGTTAGTTTCTAAGGTGCCACAAGTACTCCTTTTCTTTTTGCGAATACAGACTAACACAGCTGTTACTCTGAAACCTAAAATAGATAGGACCTAATTTCAGGAGAAGATATATATCCACCAATCTAGCTGAATTCATTGGGAACTCCAGTTACACAACACCTCTGAAAACCAGGTTCTAGGGCTCAGATCCATAAAAGCGTTTAGGCTCCTAATTTCCTTGGAGCCTCAAATTGGACATGTACCCATATTGACACCTGAATAATCTGAACATAATGAGCATGCACTAGTCTCTGTGCATCTTAGTTTCCATATTAGTAAAGATAGATAATGCTACCTTACCTCATTCCTACCTGTAATGTGCTTTCAGATTCCTGGACAGAAGCGGCTTAGTGCTTTTTTTCGTCTTCTTACTTGGGCAAGAGCAGCATCAATGATTCTCCCACTAGTCAGTGACTGGAGTTTCTTAAAAAGAAAAGGAGTACTAGTGGCACCTTAGAGACTAACCAATTTATTTGAGCATAAGCTTTTGTGAGCTACAGCTCACTTCATTGGATGCATTCAGTGGAAAATACAGTGAGGAGATTTATATACACACAGAACATGAAAAAATGGGTGTTATCATACACACTGTAAGGAGAGATTTTTAGTTTACTGTGGCTGCAAAAGGAGAAACAAACTTTTTAATTTAATTTAGGACCCACATAAATCATTACAAATGGGGTTTTTTTCTTTCTATTTCTTTGAATGATGAATTGTAAACAAAAGGAATGTAGAGGACTTTCCATGATTAATGTTAAGGAAGGACAGAAGTGGAGGAGTTTTATTTACTGTTCCTCATAAGCTGAACATTTTTAATTTCTTAATTTAATAGTAATAATAATACTTAGCTCTTATATAGTGCTTTTCATCAGAAGATCTCAAGCTGTTTTACAAAGTAGCTGGAGGGTAGGGATAGGATACAGAGGGACCTAGACAAATTGGAGGATTGGGCCAAAAGAAATCTGATGAGGTTCAACAAGGACAAGTGCAGAGTCCTGCACTTAGGACAGAAGAATCCCATGGACTGCTACAGACTAGGGACTAAGTGGCTAGGCAGCAGTTCTGCAGAAAAGGACCTAGGGGTTACAGTGGATGAGAAGCTGGATATGAGTCATCAGTGTGCCCTTGTTGCCAAGAAGGCTATGGTCATATTGGGCTGGATTAGTAGGAGCATTACCAGCAGATCGAGGGAAGTGATTATTCCCCTCTATTCAGTACTTGTGAGGCCAGTTCTGGAGTACTGCATCCAGTTTTGGGCCCCCCACTACAGAAAGGATGTGGACAGATTGGAGAGAGTCCAGCAGAGGGAAACGAAAATGATTAATGGGCTGGGGCACATGGTTTATGAGGAGAAGCTGAGGGAACTGGGCTTATTTAGTCTACAGAAGAGGTGAGGGGGATTTGATAGCACTCTTCAACTACCTGAAGGGGGGTTCCAAAGAGGATGGATCTAGACTGTTTTCAGTAATGGCAGATGACAGAACAAGGAGTAATGGTCTGAAGTGCAGTGCGGGAGGTTTAGGTTGGATATTAAGAAAAAGTTTTTCACTAGGCGGGTGGTGAAGCACTGGAATGGGTTACCTAGGGAGGCGGTGGAATCTCCTTCCTTAGAGGTTTTTAAGGTTAGGCTTGACAAAGCCCTGGCTGGGATGATTTAGTTGGGGATTGGTCCTGCTTTGAGCAGGGGGTTGGACTAGATGACCTCCTGAGGTCCCTTCCAACCCTGATATTCTATGATATCATTATCCCCATTTTACAGGTAGGAGGGAAACTGAGGCACAGAGAGAAAGAATGATTTGCCTAGAGTTGTCTATTCTATATAGGCTCTTGTGCCATCTTTATTGCCCTGGTGTCTGAGCCCTGGTCTACACTAGGACTTTAGGTCGAATTTAGCAACGTTAAATCGATTTAAACCTGCACCCGTCCACACAGTGAAGCCCTTTATTTCGACTTAAAGGGCTCTTAAAATCGATTTCCTTACTCCACCCCTGACAAGTGGATTAGCGCTTAAATCGACGTTCCCAGCTCGAATTTGGGGTACTGTGGACACAATTCGATGGTATTGGCCTCCGGGAGCTATCCCAGAGTGCTCCATTCTGACCGCTCTGGACAGCACTCTCAACTCAGATGCACTGGCCAGGTAGACAGGAAAAGAACCGCAAACTTTTGAATCTCATTTCCTGTTTGGCCAGCGTGGCAAGCTGCAGGTGACCATGCAGAGCTCATCAGCACAGGTGACCATGATGGAGTCCCAGAATCGCAAAAGAGCTCCAGCATGGACCGAACGGGAGGTACGGGATCTGATCGCTGTTTGGGGAGAGGAATCCGTGCTATCAGAACTCCGTTCCAGTTTTCGAAATGCCAAAACCTTTGTCAAAATCTCCCAGGGCATGAAGGACAGAGGCCATAACAGGGACCCGAAGCAGTGCCGCGTGAAACTGAAGGAGCTGAGGCAAGCCTACCAGAAAACCAGAGAGGCAAACAGCCGCTCTGGGTCAGAGCCCCAAACATGCCGCTTCTATGATGAGCTGCATGCCATTTTAGGGGGTTCAGCCACCACTACCCCAGCCGTGTTGTTTGACTCCTTCAATGGAGATGGAGGCAATACGGAAGCAGGTTTTGGGGACAAAGAAGATGATGAGGAGAAGGAGGTTGTAGATAGCTCACAGCAAGCAAGCGGAGAAACCGGTTTTCCCGACAGCCAGGAACTGTTTCTCACCCTAGACCTGGAGCCAGTACCCCCCGAACCCACCCAAGGCTGCCTCCTGGACCCAGCAGGCGGAGAAGGGACCTCTGGTGAGTGTACCTTTTAAAATGCTATACATGGTTTAAAAGCAAGCATGTGAAAGGATTACTTTGCCCTGGCATTTGCGGTTCTCCTAGATGTAGTCCTAAAGCCTTTGCAAAAGGTTTCTGGGGAGAGCAGCCTTATTTCGTCCTTCATGGTAGGACACTTTATCACTCCAGGCCAGTAACACATACTCGGGAATCACTGTAGAACAAAGCATTGCAGTGTATGTTTGCTGGCATTCAACCAAAATCCGTTCTTTATCTCTCTGTGTTATCCTCAGGAGAGTGAGATATAATTCATGGTCACCTGATTGAAATAGAGTGCTTTTCTTCAGGGACACTCAGTATAGCCCATTCCTGCTGGGCTGTTTGCCTGTGGCTGAACAGAAATGTTCGCCGCTGTTAGCCACAGGGAGGGGGGAAGGTTGAGGGGGTAGTCACGCGGTGGGAGGAGGCAAAATGCGACCTTGTAACGAAAGCACATGTGCTATGTATGTAATGTTAACAGCAAGGTTTACCCTGAAAGAGTGTAGCGACTGTTTTATAAAATGTGTCTTTTTAAATACCGCTGTCCCTTTTTTTTTCTCCACCAGCTGCATGTGTTTCAATGATCACAGGATCTTCTCCTTCCCAGAGGCTAGTGAAGCTTAGAAAGAAAAAAAAACGCACTCGCGATGAAATGTTCTCCGAGCTCATGCTGTCCTCCCACACTGACAGAGCACAGACGAATGCGTGGAGGCAAATAATGTCAGAGTGCAGGAAAGCACAAAATGACCGGGAGGAGAGGTGGAGGGCTGAAGAGAGTAAGTGGCGGGCTGAAGAGAGTAAGTGGCGGGCTGAAGACAGGGCTGAAGCTCAAATGTGGCGGCAGCGTGATGAGAGGAGGCAGGATTCAATGCTGAGGCTGCTGCAGGACCAAACCAGAATGCTCCAGTGTATGGTTGAGCTGCAGCAAAGGCAGCTGGAGCACAGACTGCCACTGCTGCCCCTCTGTAACCAACCGCCCTCCTCCCCAAGTTCCATAGCCTCCACACCCAGACGCCCAAGAACGCGGTGGGGGGGCCTCCGGCCAACCAGCCACTCCACCACAGAGGATTGCCCAAAAAAAAGAAGGCTGTCATTCAATAAATTTTGAAGTTGTAAACTTTTAAAGTGCTGTGCTTAAAGTGCTGTGTGGCATTTTCCTTCCCTCCTCCACCACCCCTCCTGGGATACCTTGGTAGTCATCTCCCTATTTGTGTGATGAATGAATAACGAATGCATGACTGTGAAGCAGCAATGACTTTATTGCCTCTGCAAGCGGTGATTAAAGGGAGGAGGGGAGGGTGGTTAGCTTACAGGGAAGTAGAGTGAACCAAGGGGCGGGGGGTTTCATCAAGGAGAAACAAACAGAACTTTCACAGCGTAGCCTGGCCAGTCATGAAACTGGTTTTCAAAGCTTCTCTGATGCGTACCGCGCCCTCCTGTGCTCTTCTAACCGCCCTGGTGTCTGGCTGCGCGTAACCAGCAGCTAGGCGATTTGCCTCAGCCTCCCACCCCGCCATAAACGTCTCCCCCTTACTCTCACAGATATTGTGGAGCACACAGCAAGCAGTAATAACAGTGGGAATATTGGTTTCGCTGAGGTCTAAGCGAGTCAGTAAACTGCGCCAGCGCGCCTTTAAACGTCCAAATGCACATTCTACCACCATTCTGCACTTGCTCAGCCTGTAGTTGAACAGCTCCTGACCACTGTCCAGGCTGCCTGTGTACGGCTTCATGAGCCATGGCATTAAGGGGTAGGCTGGGTCCCCAAGGATACATATAGGCATTTCAACATCCCCAACAGTTATTTTCTGGTCTGGGAATAAAGTCCCTTCCTGCAGCTTTTGAAACAGACCAGAGTTCCTGAAGATGCGAACGTCATGCACCTTTCCCGGCCATCCCACGTTGATGTTGGTGAAATGTCCCTGTGATCCACCAGAGCTTGCAGCACTATCGAAAAGTACCCCTTGCGGTTTATGTACTCGGCGGCTTGGTGCTCCGGTGCCAAGATAGGGATATGGGTTCCGTCTATAGCCCCACCACAGTTAGGGAATCCCATTGCAGCAGAGCCATCCACTATGACCTGCACATTTCCCAGGGTCACTACCCTTGATATCAGCAGATCTTTGATTGCGTGAGCTACTTGCATAACAGCAGCCCCCACAGTAGATTTGCCCACTCCAAATTGATTCCCAACTGACCGGTAGCTGTCTGGCGTTGCAAGCTTCCACAGGGCTATCGCCACTCGCTTCTCAACTGTGAGGGCTGCTCTCATCCTGGTATTCATGCGCTTCAGGGCAGGGGAAAGCAAGTCACAAAGTTCCATTAAAGTGCCCTTACGCATGCGAAAATTTTGCAGCCACTGGGAATCGTCCCAGACCTGCAACACTATGCGGTCCCACCAGTCTGTGCTTGTTTCCCGAGCCCAGAATCGGCGTTCCACAGCATGAACCTGCCCCATTAGCACCATGATGCATGCATTGGCAGGGCCCATGCTTTCAGAGAAATCTGTGTCCATGTCCTGATCACTCACGGGACCGCGCTGACGTCGCCTCCTCGCCCGGTATCGCGTTGCCATGTTCTGGTGCTGCATATACTGCTGGATAATGCGTGTGGTGGTTGATGTGATCCTAATTGCCAAAATGAGCTCAGCGGCCTCCATGCTTGCCTTGGTATGGCGTCCGCACAGAAAAAAGGCGCGGAACGATTGTCTGCCGTTGCTCTGACGGAGGGAGGGGCGACTGACGACACGGCTTACAGGGTTGGCTTCAGGGAGCTAAAATCAACAAAGGGTGTGCCTGTACATCAAGGAGTATTTCAGGCAGGACTGCACGGAGGGTTCCAATAAGAAATGGTGCACCAAAGTTATCGTTGTTATTGGAACAAGGAGGTTAGCCTGGCCTCTGATTGATACATGGCTAGATTAACCTCGCTGCGCCTTCTCTGTGACTGACTGCAGTGTGATCTAGACAGGGGAGGAGGAAAATGAGTACAAAACAAATCTGGTCTATTTCTTGTTCTGACCCACTCCATCTATCCTTTACATCTTTGGCTGGCAGCAGACGGTGCAGAAGGACTGCATGCCATCCACATCTCATGGCTGCTTGGCAGAAGATGGTACAGTACGACTGCTAGCCATCTTCATCTCTTGCCTGCCTGGCATAAGATGGTACAATACGACTGCTAGCAATCCTCATCTCTTGCCTGCCTGGCAGAAGATGGTACAGTACGACTGCTAGCAGTCCGTATCGCCTGCCCGCTCACCATAAGACGGTTCAATAGGACTGCAGGACTAAAGAGAATGACCTGGTCAAGTCACTCCAAATTTAGTCCCTGCGCCCATGTCTGCCCAGGCGCTCCCAGCCGATGTGGCCAGGAGCACCTCGGACACGACGAGGACGACTACCAATCGTATTGCACCGTCTGCTGCCAGAAGGCAATGGGTTGCTGCTACTGTGCAGCAAAGCCGTACCGCGTCTGCCAGCACCCAGGAGACATAGGGTGACGGTTACCTGAGCTGGCTCCATGCTTGCCGTGGTATGGCGTCTGCACAGGTAACTCAGGAAAAAAGGCGCGAAATGATTGTCTGCCCTTGCTTTCACGGGGGGAGGGAGGGTGGGAACGGGGGCCTGACGATATGTACCCAGAACCACCCGCATCTGTCCGGTGTGGTTCATTCTCTCTCTCATCTTCTCCACAGGGCTGAATTGTGTGTTCAGTGTAGTGTTTTGTTTTCGTAGGGTTTTATTTTATGGCTCCCTCCCAATCCAAGTGGAGATATTGGTATAGGTAGTGTGGAGAACTTCATATTCATAGGATCTGGTTGGTGTGAGAGAAGGAATAGACTCAGAACCCAAACCTGTCACATTGAAATCAGTGGAGGTTTGGCTTCAAGGATCACACACCTGTTAGGAAATCAGCCGATGCAGGTTCCACATTAAAGTTGGACAGACAGAATGAATTAATCAGTGGAGAACTGTGCTTTCTACAGTACACAGTCTAGTCGTGTTTTGGCAAGTCTGCCATATGCCCCAAGCAAAGAGACTTTTACCACTTTCCTTGGGAGCTGGACTATTCCATAGACTAACAGCTCTTATCATCAGGAAGGTTTTCCCAATTTCATTCTAAGTCTTTTAGATAGTCTTCCATGTCCCACCCGACAATTTCTTCTCCCTCCATTTTTCATCCTTCACGTATTTCAAGACTTATCAATGCTCCTTCTATATCCTCTCTCAACAACAATACTTAGATTTTTCATCAAAAGTCAGTTCCTTCTGGTCCCTTTGCCAATTTTGTTGCTATTTTCTGAACTTCCCTCCCATTTGTCACTACCTCTCTGGTCTTGAGATATTTATTATGTAATGCAATAATCCTGGCGTGGCTGCCCCTTTATCATTGCTATTTATTGTTTACTGAGTGCTTGACAGTGTACGCAGAGCCCGATAGGAACAGAAGAAGACACTATCCCTGCCCCATGGATCTTACTAATGAAATCAAATACAGA
Source organism: Lepidochelys olivacea (assembly GCF_965140295.1). NCBI lineage: Eukaryota > Metazoa > Chordata > Testudines > Cheloniidae > Lepidochelys > Lepidochelys olivacea. The sequence goes on from NC_140412.1 coordinate 18,166,202, forward strand.
CAACAAACACAAAGTGACACACAATGTGTTGTACACAATTCATGCATTTCAAGTAATGCTGTTTTTATATCTAATGCAGTAGGTGAGTTAATGTTGATGGGCCTCATGGAAGACGTTAGCTTTAATGGAGATATTCTAAAGTAGAGAGGGTTGATGGGGACTGGTGGGGTGGTGATAACCATTGGGAAGATGCCCTTACAGGTTTTCATTTCTTATATATACATACACTCATTAGGCTGAGAAATGAAAACCACAACCTCCTTTGCTCAGCTCCATAGCTCCAGCTTCTGTATATATATACACACACGCTTTAAAGATGGTTCATAGATTTGGTTTGGACAAGTGGGAAAGTTGAAATATGGACAAATTAATTTTTTTACCCAACTGGTTCTGTCCTACATAGGATCTTACATTGCTCTCCTCATCGTAGCATTTGAATGCCTTTCCAGTAGAGCACGGGGCAGCGCAAATATCATCTTCCACATGGGGTTTGTTCTTCCTCTCATCCTCTCCCCGGGGGGAGAATTGTATGTGTGGTGGAGTGTTTTGTGTTGGTAGGGTTCTGTGTGCCCTCAACTCTCGGGTGCCCCCTTCAGGCCCAGAAATGGTGTTCCGAGGGATCCTTGTCTCCAGCACCTCTGGTCGCTACTTTCTTGACCCTGCAATGGCCATTCCCAACATAAGTCTCTCTCTCTCTCTAGGAGTTCTCTGGTTGAGTCAAATAGACCTTCTGCGGTAATGAAAGGTCCGACTATATCTTAAAACTAATACTCTTTTGCTCCTCGTGGGCCACTCTAAAGTATTCTGCTTTGCCCCCACTGCTGGGCCCTGCACAGTTCCTCCCCTGCTGCTGCTTGTCCAGCAGGGTTTTCCTTCTCCCTCCACCCCCAACTCCCTTACCCAGGGACTCTGTCAGTTTACCTCAGGGATCTTCCTGCCCCTTATGTGCCCTCTCTCATGGTCTCCCCCAAAGGACCCTAACCTGTGCCCTGTGGATCCCTTCCAGCCTGGCTTCCCCAGGCCTTGATCAGAGAGAGAACTCTCCCTGTTATGCTATCCTGGGTCCCTCCTCCTTAATTGAGTTCTTCACTCTGTTTATAGTCTTTTTCCTGATGCTTTCACAGCTGGCCTTATGAATTATCTCACCTTCAGCTCAGGGCAAGGCTGAGCCCAGTTGACTTTAAATGGCCAGCCAGCCTGTAACCGGTTCTAGATCAGGGTGGGCATACCTTTGGCCCAAGGGCCACATCTGGGTATTGAAATTGTATGGTGGGCCATGAATGCTCACAAAATTAGGGTTGGGGTGCAGGAGGGGGTGAGGGTTTCGGCTGGGGGTCAGGGCTCTGGGGTGGGGCCAGAAATGAGGAATTCAGGGTGTGGGGGGGTGCTCCAGGCTGGGACTGAGGGGTTCAGAGGGCAGGATGGGGGATCAGGGCTGGGGCAGGGGGTTGGGGTGTGGGAGGGGGGCAGGGGTGCAGGCTCCGGGTGGCGCTTACCTCAAGCAGTTTCCAGAAGCAGCAACATGTCCCCCTCTCTGGCTCCTATGCAGAGGCGTGGCCAGCGGCTCTGCACGCTGCCCTTTCTGCAGTCGCCACCCCTACAGCTCCCACTGGCCACAGTTCCCAGCCAATGGGACCTGCGGGGGCAGCACTTGGGGCGGGGACAGCATACGGAGCCCCCGGCTGCCCCTATGCATGGGAGCCAGAGGTGGGACATGCCCCTGCTTTCGGGAGCCACACTGAGTGGGGCAAGCCCCTGACCCCGCTCCCTGGCTGGAGCGCCGGATTGGGACAAGCCACGGACCTGCCCCCTGGCAGGAGTTTGAGAGCCAGATTAAAATGCCCGGAGGGCCAGATGTGGCCCCCGGGCCGTAGTTTGCCCACCCCTGTTCTAGATATCCTTAAACTACTTGATATTATCTCTTTCAACTTCCCATTTTCTATTAGTGAATGTATCTTTAAGAAGAATGGGATCTCTGCAGTTGCCATGGAAAATTTTGTGCATCTCATGAGACTGAATCATAGAATATATAGTGTAGTTACAGAAAATATCTGGAACTATGCATGCCTCGAGAGCTGCAGTAATCAGGAGCTTGGAAGCATTTTAAATAGAGATGTCCCAGATGGGAAATGAGATCTTTTTTTTCCATACATAGATAATATGGGCATAATGGATGACACAAAGCTTGGAATTCCTTCCTACTCAGTAGCAGTCAACGGAAAATTGTGAAAGAAAATGGGAAAGTCTGCATGGTACTTTGTCATTCATGCAGAAGAGTGCCAGAGGAAGGGATGAGCAGTTCAGCTCAGGAATGACTAAGGCCTGAACTGAAATCAAAACTTTTAAGTTTTGAATCAACTTCTCCACAATTCCCAACATGGCTGTTGCTTCCTCTGCTTTCATAACCCTCCCTTCCTCCTCCTCCCACAGCAATAACCAGGGCTCTGTATGTTCTGCAGCTGGGGAATATGCTGAATAATCCATCTCATGCCACAAAAGAAAGAAAATTCCTATTCCTTGCAGTCGTAAAGAAAAGCTTAAAATTGTCAACTGAGGCTATGTTTGCAATATGACTACCTCCTGTTGACTTCAATAGGAGTTAGAAATCTAAATACTTTTGAGGATCGGGGCATAATCTTTAAATAAAAAGAATCAAATCCAAGCTGTCTGTGCCTTAATCAGAACAACATGCATGAGAAGTATTGGCCACTTTCACCACTTTACAAAAAAAAACTAAAGGGACACATCTGAGAGCAGGGACAACACAAGAAGAGTTTGGAAAACTGGATGAAATGGTCAGCAAGTAAGAAGCCTATTTCTCAGTTCTTTCTGTGTAAAGTGCAATCAGAGTAGACTTGGCCCTTTGGAGTGCAGGAACATGACATACACCTTTGAAGGAACATGTTCCATCATTCTCTTCCTCAAGCACACTTTTTCATAGTGGGAAATAACAAGAGAAAATAACTCAATCTCATCTGAATACACATTAAGCCAAAAGGGTGTCATTCAGAAACCACATCTAACAGCAGGTGCTGCCTCTGATAAGCACAATGCTGGGATTGAAATTTATTCTACGGTTTTACATTTGGTTTAGAAATTGAATAATCCCAGTGCAATTCGTCCTGGCAACAGTGAAGTCCAAAATAAACCAGGCGGGAGAATGCAAGGCAGAGTTCTACAAGGTTATGCAGTGCCCAGTGTGTCCTTGACAGTTTTTAAGTGTCAGCTTCCTTGCCTGACTACTGCAGTACATGATTATCAGAGACTCACTGTGGTGAATGAAAATTTGAGACCTAATTGTCCTGGTACTCACACTGGTGTAAATCAGGAAGAAACTCCAGTGAAGTCATTAGAGTTACACTGATGTAAAACCAGTATGAGCGAGAGGAGAATCAAATGAGCACCCCTGCCTGCCTCATCAGCACCACCTCTGAGGAAACTTTACATCCAGATCCCAACTTTCTACCTCAATCCAATCTCTTAATTCCACTCTCATAAAAAAAGTCCAGGTTGTGCTTGGGGGCAAAATACGAAATACGCTGTGAGCATTACGGTGATAAGTACCCTGGGTATTCTGCAGTTACGTGGCCATGGGCTATACCACAGAATCCACCCTTCTCAGAGAACTGGGCTTCATAACCTAAACTTTAATTTTTAAAGGAATTAAATTTCTAGCATATGCGGTTGAGAAAAAAACGTTTCAAATGTGAACCAATCCAGAGCTATCAGATTACTTGCATTGATATCTTGATTACTTGCCATTGTAAATGTCAACATTATTAACTATATCTATGATGGACCAATGGAAACATCATGATAATGCATAGCTCCCACAAACCCAAACTGCTTCTCGCATCTTCCAGCTACCAAAAGCCTCAGTTATCCCTTATCCTGCTACCAAAATCTCCAGCTTCCCTCATTACAGTTTCTGCAATGCAGTTATGTGGTTTCAATTCAAAATTTTACAGCACATTGAAAATGAAAAGTGAAACATTTTGGGCAGCCTAAAATAACCGTATTTTAAATAAGACAAGAAATACTGTACTGATTGCATTCTTTTTAATATATAATTCAACAAAACCTGCACCGTTTTAAAGGATATGAAGTGACTACAGACGTTCTACTCTGCTGCATAGGAGTACCACAGAATCCAGGTGCCTTGCCATAGAATTTAGGTCAAGCTCATTATAGTCTATCCAGGGCCTTGATTATTATTTATTGGTTACAGCAGTATCATAGGTGTGCATGGCATATGTGATAAATGAAGAGGGTGTGGGAGGGTAGCTCCCTTTTATGAACACCCAGCCAGCCAGTTAGCTATAAAGTCCCTCTTGGTGGCTGTTTTCTTCTTGCTTTATCTGTAAAGGGTTAAAAAGTCCCCCAAGTAAAGAAAAGGGAGTGGGCACCTGACCAAAAGAGCCAATGGGAAGTCTAGAACTTTTTAAAATGGGGAAAAAACTTTCCCTTTGTGTCTGTTGCTCTTCTCCAGAGAGAGGGGACAGAACAAGACAGGGCTGCAGTATTGCTGTAAAAAGCTTTAAAACTAGGTATGAAAAAGCATCAAATCATATCTCAACCCTACTTATCTGAAACCCCAAATATGTAAGTAATCAGGGAATGTCTAAGAAGACGCGCTTAGGGTTATTTCTTTTATTTCTTATTGGCTTGTGGACTCCTCTGGGCTAACCCCAGATGTTTTTGTTTTGCTTGTAACCTTTAAGTTGAACCCTCAAGAAAGCTATTTTGGGTGCTTAATTTTTAGAATTGCTCTTTTAAAACCTAGCAAAAGCCTAAATTCCAGATGTATTTTCTTTCTTTTTGTTTTAATAAAATTTACCTTTTTTAAGAACTGGATTGGATTTTTGATGTCCTAAGAGGTTTGTGCACATGTTGTTTCATTAGCTGGTGGCAACAGCTGATTTTCTTTTTCAGTTCTTCCCTTGGGGGGGGGGGCTGAAAGGGCTTGAGGGTACCCCACAGGAAAGAATTCCCAAGTGCACCTTTCTGGTTCAAAAAGGGGTTTTGCATCTGAGTGGTGGCAGCGTTTACCAAACCAAGGTCAGAGAAAAGCTGTAACCTTGGGAGTTTAATACAGGCATGGAGTGGCCAGTATTAATTTTTAAAATCTTTGCAGGCCCCACTTCTGCACTTGAAGTGCCAAAGTAGGGAATCAGCCTTGACAGCATATTACAGGCATAATGAGGCAAGGTGCCTTCTCTGAAGAGCTAATTTAGGCTGAATAGAGGAGAGGAGAGAATGAAGGAAGGTTTCAACAGTAAAAGGTCATGTGATTTGTATTATATACAGCCTGATAGGGGGTTGAGGGTTTTGTTTGCTTTAAATCTGGTTTATTTTTAAATTTATTTTTACAGAGAATATGTTGTCCTACACCAAGCTTTATATTTCATCTCAAAACACATAATCAAAGAAGTCCTTAAGGTAGCACTGAGCCTGTAAGAGGCCAACACCCAGAAGAAGAGCCACTGGCTCCAACTGAACCCAGACACAACCTTTAAGTGATGCTGTTGGAAAAGGAAAAACAAAAGTGGTGCTCACTTCCCCAGTCAAAGACATCTGCTCTCCACCTAATTGTCATCAATTAGGACGAAGTCTTGAGGTCTTACTGAGCTCATCATCTCTAAACTCGCATCCCCAGGTAGCAGCAGTTTTAAGAAGCGATTTCTTCCATCTCAGCTTAACAGGAAACTGCACAACTTCCTCTTGCATGGGCATCTTGTCACAGTATTACATGGTTTCATTGCCTCCAGACTGTACTACTGTGACTCATTTCATCTGGGGCTGAAGGTGAAGACGACACAGAAATTCAGCCTGGTGCAGAACACAGCATCCAGAAAAAATATCAAGAGTTTATCACACAAGAACTTCATACCCTCCACTGGCTTCCAGTTCACTTCAGGTGGCAACTCAAGGACCAGCTCTTCATCTTTAAGGACTTGTTATATCTGAGTTAGCCTCTCCAGCCATGACTCATCCAGATGGTTCTGTTGGCTGATCCCTCAAGAACAAGAGATAAAGAATTTTCCCAATCAAAGTTTCTTCTTGCCTTTAGACCCACCTAGAGGAAGAGAGAAGGGTGTGCGCTTGCAAGCATGATCATTTTTAAGCAGGCGGCCCATGACTCACCCTTGTGCAAAAATCTTCCCACAATAGTGGAAGAAAACCTCAAAAACACAGTAAGCAATGCTGATGAATATGGGGAGGCAAACAGCAGTGTTCACTGTGGAATTCTCTTTGTATATGTCACAGTCACTGATGCTATTGTCAGAAAGGCCAAGTAAATACCTAACGCAAACAGGCAGAGGCCAGTAGTTACTGGTGCTTGATGAAAAGTGTGTCTTGAGGGAAGATTTGTAAGGAGATATTGAGTGTGGTTAGCACACAGGAAGAGGGTGTTAATAAAGGGAACTCTAAGTGGCGTTTATGAAGAACCACATCTTGTCTGTGGTAATGACTTCAACAGGATCAGGATCTGGCCTAAAGTAGATTGGGTAATAAATCCAGAATCATAACATTTGCTGCACACTGATCAACTCCTGGTCGATCTAATCCATGATCCAGTCTCTGGTGAGACTGCTGCATAACACTTCATAGAATCAAAAATGTTCATTTAAACAACTGTTTTGACAAAATGTGGTCTTTGCTTATGTTTAAATTGGAATTTTGCCAAAAATACTTGGATTTTTCTCAAAAGTTTCCAGTTTTCTACAATCCTTTTTCCATCTTTTATTTATGTTTTTTCTTCTGTTTATCATTTCTTGCTTTTGTTTTGGGATGACAGGAGTCTATTGCCAATTTTGAATTTACGGTAGAATTTTTTTTTTCCAAAATTGAAAACAAAAATAAATGAATTGAAAAAATGCCATGGAAAAATAGGGGTGAGGTGGGAGAAGAGTCCATTTAGAAAATCAGCAAATCTCACCATTGCTGTGCCTTAAGTAACATTTATTTTTCGACCAGCCCTCCTAGGAAGATGAAAAAGTCAGTGTCCCTAACTACTTATGCAAAGCTGGATATCTGGCAGAGGAGTTCTCTCATCTCATGACCTGAATTACTAAGGGTTTAAATCTCAGCTTCCCCTATACAGATGAGGGAAGAAAGGTGCCTCTCCCTCCACCCTACAAGGACTCCAAATAAAGGCTAAGCAAAATTGCAGTTACTGCTCCCCAATTACATCCCCAGGCCTACCTAGGCCCCCAAATGGGGTGGAGAGAAGGAAGAGTCATGGCTGCATGGGGGTCTGGTGGAGTATGTTGTACCTGATCCCTTCACGGTGGTTAGCGTTGTGTGCACGCTCCAGAAAGCTGCAGAAAACTTTCTGGATCATAGACAGTCAAACTATAGGCCAGTCACTTAACCTTTCGGTGTCTCCATTTCCCACTGTGCAATAGGGATAGTGAAATCACCTAGCACTCTGGAATGCTGTAGCTTTAATTCATTAGTATCTATAAAGCACTCAGAGATCATCTCCTGGATGGGGCTCTAGCAATGCCAAGGAATATTGTATATCACTTTTAGCTACACTCCTGCTTTGAAAGTTTCCCTACAGAATCCACTGATTCAACTATTTCAAATTCTGACTATTTCTATCTAACTTGGCAAATTGGAATCGGCTTTTCAGAACGTTCTGAGAAGCAAAAATGTGCTCTGTGTCAGTACCAGGAAACACGGAGCAGTATTATAATCAATCTGTATGCTGAATGAGTCAGCCACAGTTTATGCACCTGCTGTGACTTACAAATCTGAATGCACTTGGAGATGCTGGTTTTGCAAACAGATGGATTTTGTAAATCCTGTTACACACAGAAATGTTAAGAGCTTCACACCAGAAAAGGAGCATGTCCATGTAAGTATCAGATCCACTTACCCTTACAAATTTTAAAATTGTGCTTCATTTTACTCGGGCAGAAGATATAAATAGCATCATCTTAGGCAAGTCACTCTGGTTGCATTTCTGAGAATGGTGACTCTCAAGAAATTTAAATTAGTTGATTTCTGCATTTAGCTACAAGAAATAATCAGGAGGCTAGGATGAGTGATGTGTACCTCTAATGATACATCAGTTATAAAGGATTCCGTTTGACCATAATCTAACAAAAGAACCAGTTCTGAGAAAACATAGGGTCTGCATGTGTAAACTGCTTGCTGTGCATTCTCTCAATCACAGGGCTTTGTTTCCAAAAAGTTACTGGAATGTGTTGTTTCCACAATGTTTAAGCAGCTCAGGGAGAGAAAAAATTGCATAACGTATTTTGTACATGAGCTTCACTTTTTTACATGCATTGAACTCCATTTGCTTTGTGCATAAACAGAATCTGCTACTGGGGCACAGAACAGGGATATGAAAATAAACAAGGAGCAAAGCTAGATTTTTTTTTTTTTTTTTACTAAAGGTGGCTGTGGGGACAGGGGAGCTAGCAACTGGTATTGTGGAAAGACAAATCCCAAATAGAATACATAAAAAATTCAGAGGGGCAGAAATATTGTAGAGTGTGTGTCAGCAATTCATATACAACATTGCTGGAACACTTCCATTTATCAACACAGGGAGATGGCTGTAATCGCAGCATACTTGGCTCTGACAGTGATTACACAGACAGTATGTGCTGACTATCTTAAATCAACACCAGACACAAAATACGACCTGGCAGGGTTGCACTTTAAGGAGAGAAAAGTACTCTAGTGATCTGTGCACAGGACTTACAGCATGGACCCCTAGCCTTCTAATCATGGCTCTCAAATGAGTGCTTCTGTGGCATCAGGCAAGATGCTTAACCTCTCAGGGCTAGATTATGTCGGGCCCCCATTTAGGCCAGTGGGGTTGGGAATTTGTAAGGAAACGTACCATGGGTTGTACCCTCATGAAGGGGATAGCCACTACCTCAGTCCTTTCTCTGATGCACACTAGGCTAATACTGAGCGGCACTAACCATCCCAATAGGAGAGAGGGGGAGAGAGAGCCATGACCCCATCTCCCTCCTACAGCCCAGCCAACAAATCTGACTGGCTGCAGAGGAGATTAGCAGTGACTGCACCCCGCCTTTTGCTCTATGGGAAACAACATCCCTAATGGGAGATAGTGGCTGAATGGCAGAAATGAGTGAGCCCTTACTTCCCCTCCTGTAAGGTGGGTATGAGACCTATATACTTCCCACCGGTGTCGGGAGAATCAGTTCGTTAATGCTTGAAAAGGGCTACATATTATACACCCTAGCTATTGTTATTAGAAGTGTATTATGTTAAATATCATTAAAGCAGTTAAAATATCATTATTGCTAATGGGATTTATCTGGGTAGATCTCCCATGTGGTATTCTCTTAGAAAAAGAAGTGATCAACTTTTTAGCTTACGTCGCCAAAGATAAACGTGTCCACTCCTGTATTACTAACGACACAGCTGGTAGCCGTGTAGTACTGGTAAGGGAAGTTGAACAAATGTCTAGCATGAGTGAACACAGTTTTAACTTGAGTACTGTAGTTGTTTTCATGATCCCCCTCACAACTAGTAAGACAAGTATTTTGTTGCCAGACCAGTCCTCTAAAAAGAAGTAATTGTTCAATTAGCACTTAAGGTCTGGAGCTCATTTCTTCTTCCTCCCAATCATTAACAGCATGTTGTTCTGCTAAGATCGTATTGATAATTTCGGAATGTACATGCAAGTGGGAGTGCAAGTGGGAAAGAGCATCGGATCCAGGCATTCATTTATATCCCACACCTAAGGCAAAATGGACCCGTCAAAAATCTGTCACACAGAAACTTTCCTTCTGAATGGAGCAGAGAACAGGGACTCCGGTAACAAATGGAAGGGGCTGGGCCAGAACTGGTGTCCATTTTCCTAGGAGACACAGGGCTATAGAGACTGGAAATGCCTGACAAGGAAGCTGGGGCCTTGAGCCTTGCAGCTGAGTCTCTGGGAAATAATTCTATCAAAGCAGCATATAGTACCATGTGCAACTGCTGCAGACACGTAGCAAACATTCTGCTTACTGCACTATACTAAACTTCCACTCTAGGAGCCAAAGGTTAGTCTCATGGATAAAGCCTAAGTAGGTGGTTTTTGAGCATGGGACCTCTAGAGATATTGGGATCGAAGAAATTCTCCCTCCCACCACCACCCCAATCCAGATGTGGAAGGCATGGAACACTACTGCAGCCCACTAAACATATGTTTTGGCCAGTGGATTCATGGAATTGAGGATCCATTGGCAAAACCACCACCCCTTCCATGGTTCAGACAGCCCCCAGTTCTCTTTCCACAGCACCTCACAGGGTGCTATTGCAGAGCAATGCTGCACTGTGTGCAGAGGGGTTGAAGTCCTTCTGCATGGTTTTACTGCAGTCAAGGCCCCATAAGCACAGCAGAACCAATTCCGTTTTACTGCCTTTGAGGACTTCTTCAGCATTTCCCTGGGACAGAAGATTTTTCTCTTAGCCACCATCAGTCTAAGTTTCTGGTGTTGCAGACACTATGGCTAGGGATTTTCAAATGTGCCCAAGGGCATTAGATGTCCAGCTCTCATTGAATTTTGGAGTTGGCCTAACTCCTTTAGTCAACTTTGAAGATCTCAGCCTGTAACAATATAGGCTTCCCTCATCCCACATGTATCACATCACCGACATTCCAAAGCACAGTGTGAATTAGTCTGCACAAGCTAACATACTTTACAGTCAGCCCATAGCAACAGATGTGCCCACTGCACTATACATGCAGGCTTTGTGCCAGGACCATTGCAGAGGGCATCCTCTTTCTTTATGGTTCTTGTTCTGTAGATAAAACAAATTAAAATTTGAATATTTATTCACCTGGCACTCAACAGGATCAAATGACTTTCGATATATTGACAGTCAGCCTCCATCTGTTACTAATGATCCCAATTACTGTTATCATAAACAGAACCCGATCAACTAATATGCTCTGAGTCACTGTTTTCTTTTTCTTATATCACATCCCTACTGCCCTACATTGAATATGTCTAACCAGAAAGCAATGCTTTGTTACTAGGCAGATCATCTCACTGTGATGCCAGCTATATAAGAATCAGGAGTGCTTTGGTTTTGTAGACTAGTGAAGATCGGGAGCACTATGGAGGTGGCAAGATTGGAAGGGAAATAGCCTTTTCGTTAACTGATCCGTGGAATAGCACTTGCTGCTCTCCTGGGCTTACAGAGGCTCCTGCAGCCATGTTGCTACATGGAATGAATGACATAGGGATGACATGGAGAGAGGAGACAAGTCCCGCCATTATAGCAACAGGCAGTTGCATTGACTTGGATGTAAAGCTGTGGCCTGAATTAAGGAGTTTGAATCTGGAGTCAGATCCAAAGCAGAACTTTCTCAGAGTTCAGGCCTCTACAAATTTGGGATTTCTCCTTGACCCCATTATAGGTTTGGGTCTAAGATGGAAAATTCCAGTCTGGACCAGAATTCCCCCTATATTTAAGGGTGTGGATATTGCTTGGATATTATGTGCTACTTACGGCCCGTCTCCACTTGGCAGGTGGTGAGCTGAGACTGCTGCTTATTGGGCAAAAGATGCATATTTTACTGTTAACTACTTCCCCCACACACACCCTGTTGGCTTGTATCATCCACCTGTTGCATCTTGTCATTATCTTGATTGCAATTTTATTGGTGCAGGGCCTGTCTTTTTACTATATTTTTGAACAGTATTTAGCAAAATGGGGCCCTGATCTCTCATTGAGGGCCCAGCACATTACTATAATGACAGGTTTCATAATGATTGATAGGAATACTTGGTGGAGGAAGGAACTGGGTAGACTTCAGAAAACAGGAAGTCAATTTTTTAAAAAATTATCCTATCAGAATCATTTTATTTCTGATCATTTATCTCCTATTGCCACTGTTCTTCTGTTTAGATGCATTGGAAGGGGTGCTGGTGCGTGGGCCTTGGAGCCAATTAGTGACAGTGTGATACACCATTGAATTATCTTTATCTAAAGCATCTCGATTCTTTCTTATGCTGATTGCTCAGTAAGACCCTGATGCAAAGCCCAATCAAGTCAACAGAGAGACTCCCACTGACTTCAGTAAGCTTGGGATCGGGCCCTCATTAGTTAGATCATACAACCCTTCTGTTAGTGAGTGCTTACACACAGAAATAGCCACCTTTAAATTAATGGGACAATATGTGTGATAAAGTGTGTACCTAAAAGAGTAATGCTTGTACAATTCAGCCCTAAATGACTTAAGTAAGATTTTTTTTAATTGCCATAGATACAGTATATTAAAATTAAACGAGCAAATGTTGATTCCTAAATTGTGCATGTAAAAAAAAGTCATAATGGCCCCAATCCAGCAAAGCACTTAAGCACATGCTTAACTTTAAGCATATGAGAAGTCCCATTCTTTTGCTTAAAGTCAAGTACATGACTGAGCACTTTTCTGGATCAGGGCCTATATGTGCAAATAAGCAGTGACACCTGCAGCCATATACATTGTAGGCACAGTTATCTGCTTGTGCTTTTGCATGCATATTTTGCACTCACAGATGATAGCACCACCTTCTCTTTTTTTTCTTTTTCTTTTTTTTTAATTTTTGGCCATAAGGGCCAAATTTTGCTTTCTGCTCCATAGAAGCAATTTCCCCTTACTTTAATGGGAGTCTCACCCTTGTAACTGAGAGCAGAATTTGACCCTTAGGATATATCTACCCTGCAATTATGTGTACCGTGGCTGGCCCGTGTCAGCTGATTCGGGCTCAAGCTGCAGAGCGGTTTAATTGTGGTTATAGACATTGAGGCTTAGGCTGGAGCCTGGGTTCTGGAACCCCTCAAGGAGGGAGGGTCCCAGGGCCTGGGCTCCAGCCTGTGCCTGAATATCTCCACTGCAATTAAACAGCCCCACAGCCTGAGCCCTGTGAGCCCAAGTCAGCTGACACAGGCCAGCCCTGGGTGTTTAATTGCAGTGTACAAATACCCTCAGAGTCTAATTTAAACTGACTAATGCAAGGGAAATTGAAAGTTAAGTCTGATGATCTACTGCATGCATGACAGCAGAGTTTAAATAAACAGTGTTTTAGTGCAGGGACAGGGGATATGTTTGGAAATTTGAGCAGGCTCTTTCTGCCATCTGTGTTTTGTTTCTGAATCCAGAGCTATCATAACAATTAAGCTCTTTGGTTTTTCAACCACACCATGTGGGAGCTAGTTTCTATCCAGAACTCCTTTTTCCGAGAGGTTAAATATGTAAATATATTAATTGTGTTTTTTTAAAGTCATATAGAGCAGGACACTTACAGAGCCATACATGTACTGTAGATTCCATTGTAGCAAATGTGTACAAAGGAGTGAAGATCCTCAGATGTACCATTCTACAAAATATCGGCTCCGGTTCAAAAAAGCATCCTATTCAGATCATTTAAGCACTGAAGCTTTTAACTCTCACTGAAGACTAGGGGACTTAATTACACACTTATATGTAAACACATGGTTAGTGGAGTAAATAGAATATACCCTTCAATAAATCCTCCCCTACCTAATGTGATTGTCCGAACTGTGTGTTCCTCCACACCAGTTGGCTTTCCCTCAGCCCTTAGGGAAAGTCCTCAAGGACTTTTTAAATTTTACATACCAGCAATCTGGTTCCATTTCACTTTAGGTGGAGCCCATCTTTCCTGTATAGGCTGTTCCTTTCCCAAAAGGTTCCTGACTTCCTAGTCAATATAAATGCCTCCTCCAACCACCATCGTCTCATCCACACATTGAGACCCTGCAGCTCTGCCTGTCTACCTGAGCCTGCACATGGAACTGGAAGAATTTCAGAGAATGCTACCATGGAGGTCCTGGCCTTTAATCTTTTACCTAACAGCCTAAATTTGGCCCCCAGGACCTCTCTCCTATCCTTCCCTATGTCATTAGTACCAACATGCACCATGACCACCAGTTTCTCCCTAGCATTGCACATAAGTCTATATAGATGTCTCAGAAGGTCCACAGGCAATTCACCATGTGGTTCTCCTGGTCATCACAAACACAGCTGTCTATGGTTTCAGAGTAGCAGCCGTGTTAGTCTGTATCCGCAAAAAGAATAGGAGGAATTGTGGCACCTTAGAGACGAACAAATTTATTTGAGCATAAGCTTTCGTGAGCTACAGCTCACTTCATCAGATGCATTCAGCTATCTATATTTCTAATAATCAAATCCCGCATTACTATTACCTGTCTCTTCCTAATAACTGGGGTATCCTCACTGCAAGAGGATACCATGACACCATATGGAAGGAGGGTCCCAACTATGGAATTATTTCCCTCTGCTCCAGTTTGATGTTCTCCTTTCTTGAGATTTTCATCCTCCTCAACAGCAGAGGCTGTCAGACTGGGGGTGAGATCGCTCTACTGTGCCCCTGAAACTATCATCTATGTACTTCTATCTCCTTAGCTCCTCCAGTTCAGCCACTCTGGTCTCAAGACCCTGTCTTTGAGGGCCATGAGTTTCTTGCACTGAATGTGCACATATGCCACCTGCCCTCAAGATAGGCAATCATAACTGCTGCATTCAGTGCAATACACTATATAGCCCTCACTCTGCTGTGCCATAAAGACATGAAGATCCATGGAAAGTGGCAGTGGAAGCAGCTATGGACATTTCAAAAGAGCCAAAAATACAGACCTAGAATTTTCTCTCCAGCACTCTGACCCCATCTGGGAGACATGGAAAGAAAGGCCACTTCCTCTGTCAGTGTGGGCACTGTAGGTTTTGTTAATAGGCTGTCTTTCTTACTGAAAGATTCCAGAGTGCTTCGCAACCTATAGGGGAGGGATTTGAAAAGGCACAAATGGCAGCTGGGTGCCTAAATCCTATTTACTTCCATTGGGAGTTAGGAATTTTGCCAGAGATCTAAGATATCACCAAAAGTGACCAACCAGTGAACAGCCCAACAGTTGCACAATGAGAAGTACTCTTACAAAATGCCTCATTCTGAGTTCTCTAACATCTATGCAGAGCAGACAGGAAATTATAGTCGCATCTGGCTGGAGAGGAAGGATGATCCAGGAGTTAGGACAGTAGTCTGGGAGTTGAGAGACCAATTCCCTGCTCTGCCACAGTCTTCCTATGTGACCTTCGACAAGTCACTTAGGGCTAGATTCACAAAGAAACATAGGCTGCTGGAAAATTGCTGGAATTCTCAAAGCCTGAGTTTAGCGACTAGGCTCCTAATACAATGAATGGGAGGAGAGATGCACCTTAGACTGGGATTCACAAAAGTCAACACAGTAAGCAGAGCCGCACTTTAGCTAGCCAATGGGAGATGCCAAGCTGGGGGGCGGGGAGTGCTAAGCCCCACCCCCACCCCTTTCTTGGAGACCCGCACCTCAGTCCAGGTTGCAGAGAGGCATCTCCTGCGTGGGATTCTCAGCTGCAAACCCTCTCGCGGCCATTTTAGGAAGAAGCCGGCGGCGGCGGCATTCCCTCCCCCTTGTAACATT
The DNA here is from genome assembly GCF_965140295.1 of Lepidochelys olivacea. Classification (NCBI taxonomy): domain Eukaryota; kingdom Metazoa; phylum Chordata; order Testudines; family Cheloniidae; genus Lepidochelys; species Lepidochelys olivacea. The sequence goes on from NC_140412.1 coordinate 18,181,667, forward strand.
TGATGCAATATTTAGTTACACACCCGGGTCATGGGAGACTGCTGCAGGATAGTCTGATGTGGGGCGCCCTCACTCCCTCCTGCTGAAGCTGTTCCCCTGTGCATAGCTAATTTTAAAAAGTCATTGGAGCAGGGGGGCTGGCTCCTGGGGCTCCCACCTCCGAGGGCGAGTCTGTCTCCTGCTGGTGTTCTCTCTGCTGCAATGATCCTTTCATTAGTTAATCTGCCGTGGAACAGCGTCAACGGGAGAGACTGCAGGAGCCCCACCTCAGACCAATCCATAGCCCACTGGCTGCGGCACTTACCTCTGAAGCGGCAGCTCCCTGTGCAAATCCCTTGGCCCCTTCAGCTGGAGGGAGGGACTTGAATCAGGGGTCTCCTACATTCCAGGTTAATGCCCTAACCACTAGCCAGATCAGAGGTGGGCAAACTACAGACCGTCCTACCCGGCCCTTGAGCGCCTGGCCAGGGAAGGTAGCCCCCGGCCCCTCCCCCGTTGCATGGGCAGCGCTCTGGGCAGCGGGGCTGGCTCTGGCCGGGCGGCACGGCTCCAGACATGCTGCTCTGAGCGGTATGGTAAGGGGGGCCGGGGGATTGAATATGGGGCAGAGGGTTCCGGGGGGGCAGTCAGGGGACAGGGAGCTGTTGGATGGAGAAGAGGTTTGGGGTGGGCAGGGGATGGGGAACAGTGGGGGTTGGATGGGAGGGGTTCTGGGGGGGCGGTTAGGGGGGCGGGGTCCCTGGAGGGGGTGGTCAGGGGACAAGGAGCAGGGGGGGTTGGATGGGTGGGAGGTTCTGAGGAGGGGCAGTTGGGGGGCGGGAAGTGGGAGGGGTTGGATAGGGAGCAGGGGCCAGGCTGTTTGGAGGAAACAGCCTTCGCTACCTGGCTCTCCATACAGTTTTGCACCCAGATGCGGCCCTTGGGCCAAAAAGTTTGCCCACCCCTGGGCTAGATGTTCTTCTCCTCCTTCATCGTTCTGTGTAACCTTCTCTGTAGGGGGCCAATCCAACAGGGGAGGTCTAAGCTCGCTAACCGGATCGGGCCCTATAGGCAAGCTAGGTGGAGAAATGCTTATCTTCCCCCAGTTTGTGCACTGCCCTGGGGTGCCGGCATCGGGATGTCTGATAGAGCTGCAGTGTGTGTGCTCAGAGGCAGAAACATAGGTGCCTGGGGAACTTTTAGTGCAAAAATATAGGGTGCTGAGTCAATTTAGGCCCCTACAAGATTCAGGGGCACCTGAGTGGAGGCTTTGTGAAAACCAGGCGGGCCTGATTCTGGGATATGGGCACCTAAAGTGTCAGTTAAGCACCCAAGTCCTTTTCTGAATCTGAACCTCTGTGTCTCAGTTCCCACTGTAAAACAGGAAGAGTGGGCACTTCCCTACCTCACCAGGGCATTGGCAGGGGATGAATACAGTAACAGATTTTGCGGTGCTCAAGCACTACAGCAAGGGGTGTGGGGGGTCACATAAGTACCAGAGTTAACTCTGAAGAGCCCCAAAGCAAGCTGCATTCAATTCAATTTATTGATTACCAAACATCTGACAGCCTCCCACTCACACCCTCAGTTCTGTGAGTCGAAGGGTATTTTGGGGATGCAAGAAGGGCTCCTTCAAAATAGCTCTGCCTTAATGGACAACGAAGAATAAATTACAAAGGAAAGAAAAACTTCCTTACAGGAACTAATGTTGCATATATTTTGTAATCTACAGTGAAATCCAAGTGGCCTGCAAGGAACCCTCTCTCATGTGACAGCTTAACATCCCAGGTTAGCAGTGCATTTGCATGCCACTTTAGCCATTAACAACTGGCATTTTCAAAATGTGCTAATTTCTTCCCTTCTGCTGTCGAGCAACTGGGCACAGAACTCACTGGCAGCCGTGTTAATTTTATTAGAAACTATTGAACAAACACATGTTTGTCTTATCCCTTTATTTTATTAATATTTATCTTCAATAGCCCCAACAATATGCTAGGCACTTTCCAAATAAAGAAGGCACAGTCTCTACCCTGAAGAGCCATGGGTCTCTTTCAGACCCTTTGCAATAGTGTGATCTCTGGGAATCACAAACGTAACCTCTGTCACGAATTGAAAATTTAAAGGTAATTTTTATATTTTCCCTTTTTTCCCAGCAAAACACCATTTCTCTTCAAGAAGGAGATGTATTTCTTCCACTGCAATTGGGCAGACAGGAGCAAAATTCCCTCCCTGATAGCACTGGGTATCTTCAATTCCTGTCCCAAGCTATTCTGTTGTGTTGGCTGCACTGTTAAACAGCTATTGCATTCTTCCTCCACTGCTATGGTGGATGAAGTAATCCCTTTAGAAGTAAGTGTAAAACTTATTTGGGGAGCCTATAAAATCAAAGGTGCTAAACAGAATTAATATATGGAGCTGGAGTCTCATTTGATCCAATTCCGCATAGCTCCATTGACTTCAATGGAACAGTGCCAGGTTACACCAGCTGGGGATTTGACTCACAGTCTTTATTAATTATTGTACCTATTCAGTCATCAAGAATACGTTGAGCATGTAGTATGGAGAAATCTATCTGGTTGATGTTGAAGGTGTTTGCGTGTCTCGACTCAGGGAATGTTACATGAGTGATTTAAATGCTATTGGCTATTGTGAACTAGTCTGTGTGGCCTTTTAGGCTTGGTTCTAAGACAGATGTTGTGTTCCTGAGGGACTGTGTAAGGGAGTGAACAAAGACACACCCAAATAGTAGCAATGACTGTCCCCAGTCCATGAGGATGATGGTTATATTGGTGCTGTTTAACACAGGCTCTGGTTTTACTCCTTTGTTTGGAACCTTGCACATAGATTATAGAGGGATTTGTCAGACTTCATGCCAAATGAATGTTTATTCACAGAAACTGTTTTTTGTTTGGTTGCAAGGCTCTAGCTGGCATTTGTCTCTGGGCAGAGCTGATGAGTTAGTATAAACTGCTTTCTTGGCAGAAAATTTGTCCCCAGTCTTTGCTTTACTATTTGGAGGGGAACCTTAGCTTTCTTTTGTTCGACTGTAAAAAGTTGTCAAGGCATCTCCTCCTCTACATCCGCATCCACCCTATGTCACTCATTGGAAGCTAACAGTGGTTTTCTGGCAGGGAAGGGATGGTACTCACAGACGAAGCTGACAATGACTCTAAATGCGAAAGCATCAGTGAGCACACAGGTTCCCTTCGGATGCACATATGCCATTCTGCTGACTGTATGTTTAGGGGGTACTTGGGCCCATACAGCCAATGTTGCCTATTCAAACTTCATCTCTGCTCTGTGAAGCTAGGGAAGTGCTTGTATCATGGAGCTGGAGAGCTTGGTTTGATTAATACATTCTGGCTTTGGTCAGCTATGATGCGAAAACAGTCAAATTGAAGTAGATTAGTACTAAACCCAAATAAAAACCTTTCCTTGGTTTGCTTGTGGCCAGTTACTGAACTGGAAGCACAAGTTCCCTAAGGGAGGAGAGAGAAAGAGGTAGAGGCAGAGAAGTCAGCGATGCTGTAGAGGTGGAGGAGAGAGACCTGCGCATACTCACTGACACAGGGTTTGGTCTTGCAATATACTGAATACATCCAAGAGGTTCTGGGGAGTCAACGAGAATGGGGAGTGTTCAGGAACCCTTGGGAGTGCTTCAACCCCTGGCAGGTTCAGGCCCAGAGAGAACAGCCACCCCAATGACAATGAAAGCTACAAAGCTGCCTTGCCTGGGGATGTGCAGTGACCTGGGAAGTTGTTTTGAGAGACCACTTCTGATTTGCCTGGCACATCAGTCTGCTGATGGGGGAATGAGTTGGTGCTATTTATGGGAAAAATACATGCTAACCTTCAGAAAACAAAAACCAAAAAATGATTTAACCGTGGCTTGCTTGCACGCTTGTGTGGTGCTAGGGGCATTGTTTGACCTCTGGCTCCCTAATCGAGCAAGACCAATTAATACCCTCAATGATCAGTGTTATCAAGTTTCAATAAAAGAAAGCTCACCCCAGCATACCAAAAGTGAACAGGTTTTGTCCTTACTGTTCCTGCTGGCCCCTTCAGCACTCATTGCTGCCATGAAACGAAGCAGCTGGACTCTCTTCAGCTTTCTCTTTTGAAATGTATTTTTCTTACTTTAGTGCTGGGCATGTCTGGCCCCGTTTCAGGTTTCCTTAGTAGCCCTGCTGCTAACTGTAATGACCCTGATCAAATGTATTTAGAGGCCACTGATACCAAATTGGGAGCGGTTGCAAGTGCTCTGGAGGATAGGATTAAAGTTCAAAATGATCTGGAGAAATGGTCTGAAGTAAATAGGATGAAATTCAATAAGGACAAATGCAAAGTGCTTCACTTAGGAAGGAACAATTAGTTACAAAATGGGAAATGACTGCCCAGGAAGGAGTACTGCAGAAAGGAATCTAGGGGTCATAAGCGAAATATGAGTCATCAGCGTAACACGGTTGCAAAAAAAAGCATACATCATTCTGGGCTGTATTAGCAGGAGCGTTGCAAGCAAGACACAAGAAGTTATTCTTCCACTCTACTCCACACTGATTAGGCCACAACTTGTGTCCAGTTCTGGGTGCCACATTTCAGGAAAGATGTGGACAAATTGGAGAAAGTCCAGAGAAGAGCAACAAAAATGATTAAAGGTCTAGAAAACATGACCTATGAGGGAAGATTTAAAAAAATGGGTTTGTTTAGTCTGGAGAAGAGAAGATTGAGAGGGGACATAACAGTTTTCAAGTACCTAAAAGGTTGTTACAAGGAGGAGGAAGGTAAATTGTTCTCGGTAACCTCTGAGGATAGGACAAGAAGCAAAGGGCGTAAATTGCAGCAAGGGAGGTTTAGGTTGGACATTAGGAAAAACTTCTTAACAGTCAGAGTGGTTAAGCACTGGAATAAATTGCCTAGGGAGGTTGTGGAATCTCCATCATTGGAGATTTTTAAGAGCAGGTTAGACAAACACCTGCCAGGGATGGTCTTGATGATACTTAGTCCTGCCTTGACTGCAGGGGGCTAGATTAGAAGACCTCTTGAGCTCCCTTCCAGTATGATTCTATAATTCTTTGATTTGGGGTGCTTTCATTTGTGGGTGTCCCACACTGAATCAGATATCTGCTGCATTCTGAACAAGCAAGCAATGGAGAAGCAAAGCAGAAAATGATACAATAAAGAAGCCTTGTGATCACTAGAATATGAATGCCATCCCTCCTCCACAAGAAATGTTCTGCCTGGGCCATGCTTCTAGCTACATGCAATGCTCCAATATGCTTTTCAATTGAAAATATAGGTCTTCAACATATTAAAATGCCTACCAGGATTCATGCAATCTAAGGAGTGAATCAAAAATGATAGCTTGCGGTACTGTGGCAGGATTTTGTCTCTCCTGAAATGCAGGATCTTAGGGGGCTGTGGTTTTGGGGAAAGTGATAGCCCATTAATCCAAAGTCATTACTGATTTTAAGGTTTGTAAATAGATGAAGCTTTACTGTGTACGTATTTGCAGCTTCTCTTGCAGCCCTTGGCTATCAGAGTCCATAATATGTTGTGTGTGCTTAATAGTCAAGATGTATTATTCACTACCTCTTATGCCCAGATAGCAGCAAAAGCTAACAATTCTGCCTATTATCTTTGACTGCATAAATTGCACCTCCCATGCTAGCCTTATCCACTGTTTCCTAGGGAAGATTCAATCCCAGGACAATGAAGGTGTTTCCATCGCTGGAATTTTGCCAGGGGCTCCCTGCCAGCAAAGGCTGCTGAGGGGATGCACCGAATTAGCACATCCCCTGGTCATCTAGCACTGCCCATGTTTCAAAGTCCACAGGTCACCTTTCCATTCCCTGCATTCCTGTGTACTAACTCAGCATAACCCTGGACTGAACCTACCCCATACACATTACACTGAACTACCCACAATAGAAAGTATGTTATTCCAGGAGGACTTTATTTCCACACTTTAGGGAAATCTCAGTCTGAAATCTGTGCCTCAGGTCCATCTTAGGTTTGTTATCATTTAAGATATTCTAGCTACATTTCTATATGCTTCATCATTTCTCTGACTAACCAAATGAACACGTTGGTGGTCCAGGGCTACTTTGAACCAATTGCAGTATGCAAGTAAACTGCTGGAAGAAACGTCAACAGTCCATTTGGCAATACAGTACTGCAATTTCAAAACCCAGCAATCTTACATGGAGAGCTGGTCAGAAAAAAACATTCATGGAAGAGTTTTCCATTGGAAAATGCAGTTCCATTGAAATCAAAACGCTTCAGAAAATCATGTTGTTTTTGCCAAAGTTTTGTTTCAGAGAAACAAGGGGGGAAAGTTCCAACAATATCAACATTTTCTACTTCGACATTTTCAGAATGAAACATTTCAATTTTTTCTTTTGAAACTACTTTTCATTTCAAATTGTTTATATTTTGGTTTATATTATAGATTATAGTACAAAATTAAAACGTCAAAATGGAAACATTTCGATCAAGCAAAAAATCTGAATTTTCTTTGGCTGAGAGTTTTGAAATTTTGGGGTAATGTTCTGAATCGGGACAAAGACAAATTTTGAAAACTTGAAATCCTCTATGGCATGGAGTTTCTCTTCTCTGCCCTGTTGCTTACAAGGCTCTACTAACATTCCCATATAAAGAGGGATGCTGCCTTGTTTGACTTTTTGATACACAAAACTTTTGATTAACTTTCTGTTTGTAAGAGGAATTGATACGTGTCATCCTCTGCTTTACAGATACACAGATAGGTGTACTCAATCCTGCCTCTGTGATCGGAAGGATGGACTAGATGACCTCTTGAGGTCCCTTCCAGCCCTACATTTCTGTAGGGCAGGACTTTGCTGGCACATACGATAGCACAAGCTCCTCTGTGACACTTTTCACCTTAGCACACATATTAATTGCTTTCCTGGCGTTCTCTCCTACATCTTTGTATTCAGCATAATCAGTTAACATTATTTCAGCTAAACACTGGTATTAATTCCTATAATGCAGGTTGTTGAGAAATGCTGGTGGCAGCTGGGGCTTGGTTTATTTATTTTTAAAATATACAGTATCCATGTCCTTCATATAATTCATATCTTAAGTGAATTCATTATGTGTGAATGTTGGTATATTGACTGCACTGTGGAATGGAAACTAAGGGCCAGATCTTCTGCTGGGGCAAATCAGTGTAGTTTCATTGAAGTCCCGCAGACATGACCCTTGCTTTACTCAGATGCCTCTCATAACTCTGACTTATGTAGTAGTTGCTCTTACTGCGAACTAGGAAAGATAAATATCCTGAACAGCACACTGCTAATACATGTGAGCTATATTTTTTCAGGTCCTGATCCAAAGCACATTGAAGTCAATGGAAAGACTAGCATTGATTTCAGTGAGCTTTGGAGCAGCCTTTAGACCGTGATTCAGCAAAGCACTTCAGCGTGTACTTAACTTAAGCACATGCTTAAAGTTCCATTGACTGAATGGGACTTAAGAGTGGGCTTTGCTGAATGGCATATGCTTAAGTGCTTTGCTGGATCACAGCTTGAGTGCAGTAGTTAGAATATCAAAAATTGAGAAAGGATTTGCTCTAAGTGACATTGCCAATAACAATCTTTCCCCTAGTTAAAATTCTTAATGCATCCCAGTCTGTTACACATAAGAGCCATAATTCTATTTCCAGATACTGTATACTGTAGTTAACCTGCCACAATCACCTCTGGAAAAGTCCTGTAGAATTTAATAGGAAATTATAACCTGAATTAGACCTGAAGAAGAGCTCTGTGCACTCGAAAGCTTGTCTCTTTCGCCAGCAGAAGTTGGTCCAAAAAAGATATTACCTCGCCCACCTTGTTTCTCCAATAACCTTTCTATAGATTTTTTTAAACCAACCTATATTTAAAAAATGGAATTATACCCTGGTACAGAATTCTATAGAATGAAAATGATCTCTATTAAATTCAATAGGTTTTTTCCACAATTTCTATACCCCACTTCCATCTTTAGAACCACATGGTCTTATTCCTATTAAATTCTATAGTGATTTTCCACCAGGGTGATCTGTCAGTTATTTCTGTTTTGTTAATGACTGTCCAAATAGGTAGATAATATCAGTTTATTCTGGCATCAATGCGGCAAGAATTTGAAGTCACTTTTCAGTCACTTCGGAACTAACATATACAGAGTTCAATTATTTATATCTTGTGTACACAACTGTACTTGAAAAACTATGTTTCATCAGAGAAAGATGAAAGTATTGTAGTTTGTTTTAAATTTTCTCATTTTATTTTTTCTTTTCTGCTTTTTAAAATTAAACAAATGAGCAAACAGTTCTAGCCAAAACAGAAATCTGTTTCAAAATTATCATGATTGTGCCAAATTGTTCCCAAAGTCCAGAAGTGTTTAGCTCCATACTTTTGATTCAGACCCATCTCTAACCAAGATTAATTTGTATGGGTATAATTGAACTTTCAAATTATTAAAAGCCATCAGAAAAGTTAACAGAGCCTGAATTTTGCATATGCCTAATGTATATATGGAAGAACATTTAGATTAGGTATTGGCTTCTGCTGTTGCCAAACTAGAAAACTAACTGGCCATGTGCATGTGCAAATACATGAGTGCATGCACATTTATGTATTCACATGTATAGGCTAGACACGCACAAATGCATAAATGTCATTTCCCTGTGTCCAGCTTTAAAAATTGAATCCATTATCTGGGCTGGTTGATAATGATACTGTAAAATAAAGATCAGATTCAAGAGGAATATTTATATCCATGTTTGATCTCAGCAGTGAGTGGGAACCATCACACTTTTGGAATGGCTATTTCTAGACTACCTCAAAATGCAACACTTATGACTCATTGCCGAAGGGTGCCCTAACTAATCTTTCTCCTGATATTATAAGTTTGAGTAGATCAAAAATATTTTAATATCTTCATGCTGTATGCAGCAGGCATATCTAGAGGAGGCTAGAGAAGATACTTGGGCTGCACTGCGAGATTATTACAGTTAATTTTTACAATTCACTTGATTCTGATGGTCTGTGACATCACCAGAACCACTTGATGGGATTAGAGTTCCATAATTATAGCTTTATATATTACAGGTTTTAATAGCTTTAGGGTCAGATTCTCAGCTGCCATAAATCAGCATAGCTCTATTAAAGTAAAGATAACTAAATTGATTTATACTGGTTAAAAATCTGGGGTGAAATCCTGGCTCCTAGAAAATCAATGGGAGTTTTGCCATTGATTTCAGTAGAGCCAGGAATTCACTCCTGGTCTTTATATTTTACAGCCACTTTGCTGCCATTAATTGTATCCGTACAGTAAATTGTGGAAGAAAATGATATAACCAACCAAGATGATGTCATTGTGACGTTACACTCCATATTCTTCATAGAAATATTTCTGATTCTAACGTTAGGAATATTGACCATTACAACTGTGTGTGTACTTGGGAGACACCCACCAGACAACCGGCCATCGCAGCCTTGATGGGCCGTTAGGAAGAAACAATAAGACTGTGAAGATACTAATCTCTCTCCTTCCTGAGAGGCATCCTGGGACGCAGCTGTGACACTACAGATAAGATCATCTGATACAAAATACCACCCTGGACACTGCTGGTACTTTTTCTCTGTAGGAGGATGGGGATCAAAGAAACGATTCCCACCATGGGGAGGGGGTTAATCTGGGCTCTCCTCCATTGCCTACCCAAGAAGAAAGACTTATGAAAGTACCTGAAGGAACAAAGGAACCAACCTGACAGGCAGGGGTGAGTGCAGAGTGAGACGGGTCCAGTCTGTAAGAAGAAATAACTGGAACTCTAAGCTACAGAAACTCTGCAACTTGCCTAAAATAACATTTAGGGTGAGAAATTACTTCTTGAAACCAGTCTCTTTAAGATCTTAAGCTTAGTTTGCGTGTTTTGTTTTATTTTCTCAGTAATCTGCTTTGTTCTGTTTGCTATCCCTTATAATCACTTAGAATCTGCCTTTTATAGTTAATAAATTTGTTTTGTTTATTATTAAACCCAGTTTATGCAATTTCTAACTTGGGGGACAAGAGGTTGTGCATCTCTTCACAATGAGGGAGAGGGCAATTTTTTATGAGCTTGTGCTGTGCAGATCTTTCTATACAGAGCAAGACAGTATTATTTTGGGTTTATTCCCCAAAAGGGTTGTGCACGTGAGTGCTGGGTGAATCCTCTCACACACAGAGCTGGCTTCAGTCTGTGTTTGCAGTTGGGTGTGTGCTGCCAGAGGCCCAAGAGCCTAATTCAGCAAAATAGGGAGAGGGAATCCAGGCTGGTGGAGCAGAAGGGGCTCAGTGAAACCCCAGTACATCAGGTGGCATCCCAGAAGTGGGGTCCAAGCCATCATAGTCACCAATTAGAATATATAATTACAGAAGATGTTCTAAAATGTAAGACACCAACGGCTTGATTCTCCACAGCCTTGTACCTTGTGTAGTCATTTTAGTATAGAATAGAAACTGTAATGTTTCCTTTATTCTAGCAGTCATTACCATTCCTGAATCAGTAGGTGATATTTAATCTTGCTTGTCATTGTGATGTGTTTTGTATACATGGTAATTTGTTTTGCATTGTAAATATATCTTTTTATGGATGTATTTTAAAAAATATGGATGCACATAAAATTGAAACTTCAAAGAGAACATTAATAAATGTGCTTAAAAAATCTACTGTTCATACCCATGCCTAAGTGAGAAAGACATTTTGGCAACTGGCAGTTCACCAAGATTTCAAATAGCCAAAAAATGAATTTAATCATCTCACTCAGATTTCTCTGGCAACCTGCAGAGCCTGCTGTGAAGAAGTCAGACAATGAAATATGAAGTTAAAGTACTGAGCATGAGAGAATATATTGCCCAAGGAAAAATAATGGAATATTCCATATGTAGGTAGTGACTGTCATTTGATTCCATATTTTAGAGGTGACCTAGCACTGCTCCTTCAGGGTGAATGCAATTATCCCATACTCATGGAAAATGCAGAATTCAGTGTCCAGTGTGTCTACTCATACTAATATACTAAGCACTTTTACAGTTATTTACATCTTCATTTTACCACCATTAACACCCCTATACATTAACTCTATGTAATCTTCATTTATCAGATGTGTAGACTGAGCTGTTGAGAGCTTAAGAATAAAAGTTTAAAATCGGTCATTGGTTACTGGTGCCTAAAATTTGAACTCAATTGACTTGCCCAAAGTTATTCATAGAATTAATGTCAGAGCTGGGATTAGAATTTAGGAGTTCCTGGGTCCCAGAATCAGACACTCGGCAACACTGTATTCTTCTAGTATATGTAATTCCTTTTTAAAAATCCAGTTAGGAACACTGTAGTCACTATTAAGAATATCAATGTAGGCTCCCAACCTTATTAAGAGATGAGAAAGTTGTATGTGGGAGAAAAGAGGGTGGTTTCCCACCCTGTATCAATTTTGGTTGATAAAGATACCAGTTTGAGATAGCATTCACCTCATATTATTGCCATATCCCAGACCTCTGGTTTTGCTGTGTTATAGCTTTATTTATACCCTCAACTCTACAGTTTGTTCCTCTACTGAGCTAGTCATAACTCTGCCAGATTTGTCACACCAAACATAGCTGGCTTGAGTTAGGCAGACTGTACCTGCACCCGGATGGTATCTCCATCGAAGTATGGCAAGTAGAGAAGCCAACAACACCTGTAAAGCATCAGGGCTGTTGACTGGAAGGAGTTTTTCCCCCCTAATGCACAATTGGCTAGTTGAGTTTGGGGATGAGGTGACCACCTCTCTCTGAAGCATCGGGGATTCTCCACACTTGGAGAGGGGACCCTGGACCTGTAGGCTGGTGCCCTGAGGTGGTACAGAGAGTTCCCTTTCTTGATGCCTACCTGATGTGTCCTGCTCATATGCTCAGGGTCTAACCGATCACCACATTTCGGGTTAGGAAGGAACTTTCCCCCATGTCAGATTGGCAGTGGCCTTGGGAGTTTTCCCCTTCCTCTGCAACACTGGGCATGGTTTGCCTGTTGGGGTTACCTGGGCTTACCTCTTCTAATCAGTTCCTTGCCCAGGGCATTGGTGGCACCTTCATAGAATCACAGAGCTGGAAGGGACCTCGAGAGATCATCTAGTCCAGTCCCCTGCACTCCCTTCCTCTCTCCATGTGGCACACAGATTAGTCTCCTGAGGACTGAAATGTTTTAGTCTAAATAAAGTCTCTAGGCTTAATATAGGGGCATCTGGGTGAAAATCAATGGCCTGTGACATACAAGAGGGTAAGACTAGATGATCTTATGGTCCATTATGTCCTTAAACTCTTTGAAACTATGAGCTGTAATGCATGTTGAAGGAATATCACCTGAGGGAAATTAGGCCAGTGACAGAAATCCTTGACAACTGAATCATGGCAGCCATAGGCACTGACTCCATGGGTGCTCCAGGGCTGGAGCACCCACAGAAAAAAATAGTGGGTGCTCAGCACCCACTGGCGGGCGCTGCTGATTAGCTCCTCCCACTCCCTCCCAGCACCTCCCACTCCCTCTCAGCTGTTGAATGGCTGGCAGAAGGCACTGGTGGGGAGGGGGTGGAGCAAGGGCAGGGCGCACTCGGAGGCGGGGGCAGAATGGCACAGGAAGAGGTGGGGCAGGAAGGGGCAGAAAGAGGTGATGCCCTGGGGGAAGAGGTGGAGTGGGGGGTGGAACCTGGGGCAGAGCGGGGGTCAAGCACCTCTGGGGAAATGAGAAAATCGGCCCCTGTGATGGCAGCCAAAAAAACACTTTTTACCTCAAAGAGGCACTGACAGTTGAAATACAATTTTGGCTCCAAAGCTAAAAGCACTGAAGGGGACATCGGTACTGCAAGGAGTTGTCAGGGTCATGCGAAATGAGAGATGAAGAGGAAAAGTCAATAAAAAGAATTCAGAAATCCTGCTGCCAACTGACCCAGAGTCCATAGGAATGGCAGTGATCGCTGCCATTCGGACTGGGGAGTTACACAAGCACGGTCAGAAAGGAACTGAAAAGGAATGTTCTAGATGGGGGCACTGTGGTACCAAGAGTCGGTCTCCGAGTGAGGCACTAAAAGAGCAATAATCCTTGAAAGATGAAGGAGTCCTGACCACAGGTGCCAACTTTCACACAGTAAATAAGCACCCCGACTTTCACAATAAGCCAAAAATCAAGCTAATCCCATTTCAAAACGAGGCCAAAACAAGTCAATCCCTAAAAACGCCAACACTCTATGTGACTAGATTCCCACAGCGTGCAGGTAGGCCTGCTGTGCACCCCTGACTCTCTCCCCCTCACCCCACCCTTGCCCCTGCTTGCCAGGAGCCGATCAAAAAAAAGAAGCAACTAGCTACAACAAGCAACAAGCTACAAGCCAAAAACTACCCAACAAGCAACTCACAAGCCAATTAAGCGAAAAACAAGCCCAATTTCTGTGTTTTTCTCATGGTTTGGCATGTCTGGTCCTGACCTGCGTTGCACCAAAGAGCTATGATCCAAGAGTAGGAATCTGATCAATATGGTACCTCTAGGGTAGAAACAAGATCTGAGAAGCAGGGTCAGATGGAGTTGACACAATGGCAAGGCTGAGAAATTAAAGTTCAGTGCAGTGGCTAGGGAGAAACCAGTGAGAGGCTCAAAGTCGGGAGTGACAGGAACAGATTGACAGGCAAGGATGGTCATTTTGGATGAACTGAAGGAAATAATATGAGAGTTGGGGGGGACCAGACAGGAGGTTACAGCAAATAGTGCTGAACCCATATGCCTTCAAGTTAAATCCACCCTTGAAAATAACATGTCAGTGTTACCAGCATTACACTGAAATAGTCACAGGGCTCTGTTTCCCCATCACTGCCTGAGAGATTTACAAGGATAATTTCCTTTAACTCTGCTGACAGTTACACATATCAGTCCCCTGTGTATTGATGCATGACTGTGATGGTTTCAGTGTCACTCTTTCTCAAAACAGTGAGCAAGATGAATGCAACACTGCTGACTTTTTTTCTGGATGCAGCGAATAAATGGGTAGGTGACATGGCAAAGCTTTAGTTATACAGTATTGTTATTAGTCCCGCTAAAGGAATTTGGGCATACCAGATTGACAGAACATGGATCATACAAAGGAAGACAGTTGGGAGCAAGTATACGTAGACTCATTTGTATCCTGCCTATGAAATCCCAGCGAGCCTCGTGGCATGCAGTTGTCAAGCACATCCTCAGGAACTGATGATCTAATTACGCTGATCTCCAGTTAATGAGCTCTGACAGGAAATTTTTTTAACAAATCTCCTAAAACCTCCTTTTCTGGTGAATCTGTAAGTTAACTCTATCCTTTTTTTTTAATTATTCCATTTTAAGTTAGAATTCAACTATATAATGATTGAGGGCCAGATTCTCTGCTTCCACAGGTGAAGCGAGAGCTGTCAAGAAGCTGATTACAACTCCCTAATTCTCTGCCTGACCCCAGGCCCAGACCTCCATGACCTGCTCTGACCTGTGCCAGCTGGCAGTGGTCCACAGAGGACCATCTGCCAGCTGGGGACAGCCAGAATGCATTGCATTCCAGCTACTCAATTCCCTTCCCCCACCACAGGAAAAGAGATGGAGTCAGCTCTTCCAGTTTTAGGACTGCTGAGGATGCCTCTATGAAGGGGAATTGCCATGACGGGATCTGCAGCCAGTCTTCACTCCCTCTTCACCATCTGAGCCTGAGCAGCACAAAGGGACTGGAATAGGGTAGGGAATCTTTCCTAGTGGGTCAAACTTTGGCTCTGTTACACCAGCTTAGCCCCAATAGCGTTGCCCAAATCTAAGTGAGAGCGGGATTCAGCTCTTGCTAGGTGACCAGATATCCCGATATTAGGGGCTTTGTGTTATATAGGTAACTATTACTCACCCCCCTCCCAAAAAAGAAAGTGTCCTGATTTTTCACATTTGTTATCTGGTCACCCTAGTTCTCACCTACAGCATTTGCAGTTTGTATCACGTCACTGTGAGAGGCTACACAAATAGTTGTAACTATACTATTGAAGGGGCGAGTAGCAAAGCTTTCTGGGATAGCAGAGGGCCCTTTATTTGCATTTCTGTGCACGCTGAAAATTGCAAGTTGGATGAATGCACAGAATTAACCAGCCTAATGTTCTCTGGGAGGCAGGAACATCCTACTCTGTATCCTGTTTTTATGGTAAAGGTTGGTTTTCTGTTCAGGTTGGCTGCTTGATTAATGTACTGATGGACTAGTTAGCTGTCTGCACAAATCCTCCTGTGCCTTTGAATTCCACCATATCCATGTAATATCCCCAAAATCCTGTTGTTGCAATCACTATCTGAAGTAACTTGCCTTCCCCCCCCACCCCACCATCTGCAAGTCCAAATAAACAGGGCAATATGTTCCATTTAACAGCTGGCAACATACCCCTGTCATATTAATTCATGTATGTGTGCTGCACAGACACGTATGGTTTCTCTAATCTTAGGTTACACCAACATGGTTTATGGATTGTTCACAATCATTTCTAATATTTGCAAGTCAAAAAGCATATTATGCTGTTCACTCTCTGGTCCCTGCCCTGCACAGACATTTCATTACTGAAACAGCTGCTAGCGCAGCTCTAGCTATGGGTTTGTCAGAGTTTCCATTATAAACCCCAATTTTCAAGGGGTAACTGCAACTCAGCAATAAAAATTTGCTCTAGGCTGAAACCTGGCATAAATGGTCTCTAGTGGGAGACTGAATAGTTCACTAAAAGAAATTCAAAAGAAATTCACTATCCCTCTGCAGACTGCTTCTTCCAAGTTTATATGTATTTTATATATGTATTATATGCTTGGCCCTTGAAAAATTAGCTATTTATTAAAATAACAAAATCACTGACTTCAAAGTTTTATTTCTTTGTTTAAACACACATGGTAAGGTGATTTCAGTTCGAAAAGCAGCTACTGCGCAAAATAACACCAAAAGTAAGAAGAATTTTTAAAGGAAGACTTTCACAGGTAGAGCTAGTCTTTTTAGGGTGTTGTGCCTAGTTATCCAGCACATGTGGAGCTGAGCAGGGCAGCTGGGTCAGGTGATCAAGATCACTTGATAGCAGCCCTGGGGTGGGACTTTCTATAAAAGAGTGCCTGATCCAGTAGGGAGAAGAAGGGGGAAAGGCTTCCAGGAAGGTGCATCTAGGGGGAATTCAGGGTTAGAGAGGGTTGAGGTAGGGGTTCTCCACATGAGCCAGCTACAAAGGCCTGGCTAAAGTAATCTCCAGTTGTGGGCAGGAAGCTTTCTGTAGGCTAGGCTGGACAGGAGCAGGAACCATAAGAGGAGCAACAATCTAAAGAGAAATTATATTTGAGAAAACATCTGGCTTCAAGACTAAGCTTGATAAGTTTATGGAGGGGATGATATGATGGGATAGCCTAATTTTGGCAATTAATTGATCTTCAACTATTAGTGGTAGATATGCCCGATGGGATGTTAGATGGGGTGGGATCTGAGTTACTACAGAGAATTCTTTCCTGGGTGTCTGGCTGGTGAGTCTTGCCCACATGCTCAGGGTTTAGCTGACTACCTTATTTAGGGCCGGGAAGGAATTTTCCTCCAGGATAGATTGGCAGAGGCCCTGGGGGGTTTTTGCCCCCCTCTGCAGCATGGGGCACAGGTCACTTGCTGGAGGATTCTCTGCACCTTGAAGTCTTTTAAACCATGATTTGAGGACTTCAGTAGCTCAGACATAGGTTAGGGGTTTGTTACAGGAGTGGGTGGGTGAGATTCTGTGGCCTGCATTGTGCAGGAGGTCAGACTAGACTATCATAACGGTCCCTTCTGACCTTAAAGTCTAAGATTCTATGAATAGAAGCTGATCCCGTGAAAAAACTTTGGCCAGAAATGGAAAGAACATGCTTGCAACAGAATAGAGTGGTGTGGCCTCGCCTTGCGTTTGTGGAGGGATGGACAAGGACAAGCTGGACAAAGGTGATTAGGACCTGAGTTTGGGGAGCCTAAGAAGGGGCTGAAGGGAGCTGGGGAAAGATTTGGTTTGGTTTAAGGTAAACGTAAACATTTGAACTGTTGTGATGTTTTCATAAACCAGTTCCCACAACAAGGGTGTTATTTCTCTCCTGTGAGAGCTGGGTACAGTTCTTGGGAAGGCCAAGAAAGGGAAACTGAGGCAGCAGCACTTTCTGATGCCGAATTGGGTACGACCTTGTTAAAATAGATTAACTGTGCTCATCCAAGCACTTGCACCTACAAACTAAAGGGGCTGACCCTGCAGAGCCTTAAAGGCATGAGTAATCCCATTGACTTCAGTGAGACTACTCACACGTGTAGAGTTCAGGATGTGTGTAAGTGTGTGCCGGATCAGGGCCTAAGTGATATAGCACTCGGGGATGAGAAAGGAGCCCCAATGCAGTACCTGTAGAATTTCACTGTTTAAGCAGGGTGGCCCAATACTGGGTGGGGAGGACTCCAAGAAAAACCTAAGTACTGAAGGAAGCGGCTTTCTGATTCATGAAGTGGCACCCTTTCCTCTGAATCAGTCCTAAACAAAAGCCCAAGCATGGTGTTAGGAGGGAACTGTGCCTTTGGACATGCTGTCATTCAGAGGAGATGGAAAACAAACATCCTGTCCTCTGTGGCCACAAAAAATAAAACCCATGGCACTTATTGTGAGAGTAGGCATCTTAGCCCCAGACTTCTGACCAATGTCCAACTTAGGCAACTACATTCGACATACCTAAATTCCCAGTGGAGGTTCCTATTGTATAAGAGATTCTACTTCACTTTTTGGCCTCAATAGTTGTGTAGTGTTACTGCTCACTGATAAATACAGGAGAGCTGGCTGTATTTCAAGGAATCTCTGTTGAGGTTACAGGGACAAACCATCCCGATGTGTCGAAAGAATAGTAAATATGGCAGGCGACCAGCTTGGCTTAACGGTGAAATCCTAGCGGATCTTAAACCTAAAAAAGAAGCTTACAAGAAGTGGAAGGTTGGACATATGACCAGGGAAGAGTATAAAAATATTGCTCGGGCATGTAGGAATGAAATCAGGAGGGCCAAATCACACCTGGAGCTGCAGCTAGCGAGAGATGTTAAGAGTAACAAGAAGGGTTTCTTCAGGTATGTTGGCAACAAGAAGAAAGCCAAGGAAAGTGTGGGCCCCTTAATGAATGAGGGAGGCAACCTAGTGACAGAGGATGTGGAAAAAGCTAATGTACTCAATGCTTTTTTTGCCTCTGTCGTCACTAACAAGGTCAGCTCCCAGACTGCTGCGCTGGGCATCACAACATGGGGAATAGATGGCCAGCCCTCTGTGGAGAAAGAGGTGGTTAGGGACTATTTAGAAAAGCTGGATATGCACAAGTCCATGGGGCCGGACGAGTTGCATCTGAGAGTGCTAAAGGAACTGGCGGCTGTGATTGCAGAGCCATTGGCCACTATCTTTGAAAACTCGTGGCGAACGGGGGAAGTCCCAGACGACTGGAAAAAGGCTAATGTAGTGCCAATCTTTAAAAAAGGGAAGAAGGAGGATCCTGGGAACTACAGGCCAGTGAGCCTCACTTCAGTCCCCGGAAAAATCATGGAGCAGGTCCTCAAAGAATCAATCCTGAAGCACTTACATGAGAGGAAAGTGATCAGGAACAGTCAGCATGGATTCACCAAGGGCAAGTCATGCCTGACTAATCTAATCGCCTTCTATGATGAGATTACTGGTTCTGTGGATGAAGGGAAAGCAGTGGATGTATTGTTTCTTGACTTTAGCAAAGCTTTTGACACGGTCTCCCACAGTATTCTTGTCAGCAAGTTAAAGAAGTATGGGCTAGATGAATGCACTATAAGGTGGGTAGAAAGTTGGCTAGATTGTCGGGCTCAATGGGTAGTGATCAATGGCTCCATGTCTAGTTGGCAGCCGGTGTCAAGTGGAGTGCCCCAGGGGTCGGTCCTGGGGCCGGTTTTGTTCAATATCATCATAAATGATCTGGAGGATGGTGTGGATTGCACTCTCAGCAAATTTGCGGATGATACTAAACTGGGAGGAGTGGTAGATACGCTGGAGGGCAGAAATAGGATACAGAGGGACCTAGACAAATTGGAGGATTGGGCCAAAAGAAATCTGATGAGGTTCAACAAGGATAAGTGCAGAGTCCTGCACTTAGGACAGAAGAACCCAATGCACAGCTACAGACTAGGGACCGAATGGCTAGGCAGCAGTTCTGCGGAAAAGGACCTAGGGGTGACAGTGGATGAGAAGCTGGATATGAGTCCGCAGTGTGCCCTTGTTGCCAAGAAGGCCAATGGCATTTTGGGATGTATAAGTAGGGGCATAGCGAGCAGATCGAGGGACGTGATCGTCCCCCTCTATTCGACATTGGTGAGGCCTCATCTGGAGTACTGTGTCCAGTTTTGGGCCCCACACTACAAGAAGGATGTGGATAAATTGGAGAGAGTCCAGCGAAGGGCAACAAAAATGATTAGGGGACTGGAACACATGAGTTATGAGGAGAGGCTGAGGGAACTGGGATTGTTTAGTCTGCAGAAGAGAAGAATGAGGGGGGATTTGATAGCTGCTTTCAACTACCTGAGAGGGGGTTCCAGAGAGGATGGTTCTAGACTATTCTCAGTGGTAGAAGATGACAGGACAAGGAGTAATGGTCTCAAGTTGCAGTGTGGGAGGTTTAGGTTGGATATTAGGAAAAACTTTTTCACTAGGAGGGTGGTGAAACACTGGAATGCGTTGCCTAGGGAGGTGGTGGAATCTCCTTCCTTAGAAGTTTTTAAGGTCAGGCTTGACAAAGCCCTGGCTGGGATGATTTAATTGGGGATTGGTCCTGCTTTTGAGCAGGGGGTTGGACTAGATGACCTCCTGAGGTCCCTTCCAACCCTGATATTCTATAATAAATATCTGCATTCCACCCTGAAGGTGAGCATGTACATAAAAGGATTTGGGTTCCCTTGGGGAACAAGTGCAATATAAAACTCAGCTCTGCCTCCCTTACTCCCCTTTAGCGCTAGCTTACTGTGCAGGTAGTTCCTTGAAATCAGGTACTAATCAGTATGGTTGAATCTGTTCTTAAACATCAAGTAATATGGTATTCACTAGACCCTAAACTAAGGGAGAGTGGGACCCACTTGTACTGCCAGGAAGCAAGTTCCAACAGTCAATAGACTGAAGTTCCTCTGAAAGAGGAATTAAAGTGTCTCACAGCTATAATTCGCAAATTAAAAAGTTCCTAACCTGCTCATTGACAGAATTACTCTATTACCTTCTATCATCTACAATCCACTTGGGAATTTTTTGATTCTCTGTATAAGGCTGGCCTCCTCCAGTTCTAAACTACACAGCCACCCTCTGGTGCTTTGCTCTGTGATACAAACTCTCAAAAACATCAAGACCAAATTTAGAATATGATTTGGGGACTTGTGTAGTAGTAGGAACTATGTCAAGCTTACCTTTTCATGAAGATATTATTTATCCCCTTCGATAACTTTCTTCTCCTGGCACATATAAATCAGTTGTCACCAGAGAGAAGTGTGAAGTGACCTTCTTCAGTGCTCCATTGATAAACTTTAATTGACCAGAATGTCCCAAGTGAGAAAAAGACCCCTCTGCATTTCTTTCAGCAATTTACTCCTGGGTCTTTTACTTCACAGCACATACGGTTTTGCTTTAATCTACCACAGCAGACATGTTTTGAATGTTACAGCTCTCCTTTGCTGCGTTTCTTTCTGTAATTATGAATTAACATTAAAACACTGACAATAGCCTTCTCTTTCTGTTGGAGAGCCAAGAAGCCCACAAGGGGAAGGCATCAGGTGATTGGAACTCCTTGTTGTTACTGGAGTCCTGTCCCTAGCCACTGTCACATTATTCCCTTCTGCCAGATTGTCCAATATGGCCTGATATTGACAGACAGCAGAAAAATCCTAATGAAGCCTTCTGTGATTGCCAAGACTTTAAAATTTTGCCTTCACTATCAGACAAGTACCATCTATATAGAGTGCGCAGTAGGGTTTCCATGCGTTAAAATGTTCATTCCTGTGTAATCACAACTGATGTCCGCTATGTGCTGTTTCATTCTGAAATTTCCAATGTGTCCATTTGCATTTTCTGCAACTAAAAAGTTCTCTGAAAACATCTGCTTGATGTGTAGCAGCTGCCAAAAAAGCAAACAGAATATTAGGAACCATTAGGAAAGGGATAGATAATAAGACAGTATAATGCCACTATATAAATCCATGGTACACCCACACCTTGAATACTGCCTTCAGTGCTGATTACCCCATCTCAAAAAAGATATATTAGAATTGGAAAAGGTGCAGAGGAGGACAATGAAAGTTATTAGGGGGTATGGAACAGCTTCCCTACAAGGAGAGATTACAAAAACAGACTGTTCCGTTTAGAAAAGAGATTGTTAAGGGGGGGTGGTGGTATGATAGAGATCTATAAAGTGATGCATGGTGTGGAGAAAATGAATAGGGAAGTGTTATTTACCCTTTCACATAACACAAGAAATAGATGATGAAAATAGACTTTAAGGTCAGAAGGGACCATTGTGATCATGTAGTCTAGTCTCCTCATATTGCAGGCAGCAGAACCTCAGCCACCTACTCCTGTGATAGACTCCTAACCTCTGGCTGAGTTACTGAAGTCCTCAAATAATAGTTTAAAGATTTTCAAGTTACAGAGAGTTCACCATTTACACTAGTTTAAACCTGCAAGTGACCCGTGCCCCATGCTGCAGAGGAAGACCAAAAAAAACTTCAGGGTCTCTGCCAATCTGACCCAGGGGAAAATTCCTTCCCAATCCAAAATATGGCAATCAGTTAGACCCTGAGCATGTGGGCAAGACCCACCAGGCAGATACATCTGAAATAATTCTCTGTAGTCATTCAAAGCCCTCCCCATAATAGGCAGTAGGCTTAAAACAAACATAAGGATGTACTTCTTTACTTCTTGTTCACACAACACAGTGAGTCTGAAGAACTCATTGCCATGGGATGTTCTGGGTTCAAAAAAGAATTATATATGTTTATGGAGGATAGGTCAATCAATGGCTATTAGCCAAGATGGTCAGGGATGCAACCTCAGGTTCTGGGTGTCTGTAAACCTCCAAATTTTAGAAACTGGGACCGGGCGACAGGGGATGGATCCCTCAGACTTGCCCTGTTCTGTTCGTTCCCTCTGAAGTATCTGGCACCGGCCGCTGTCAGAAGATGGACTATTGTCTGACCCAGTATGGCCATTCTTATGTTCTAAATAAATAAATATAATGTATCTTGCCTTTTTTCAAACTTTTCTTGCACAGAAGTTTAAAGCTACTGAAATACAATGTATTTCAAGTGAATACACTTTGATGTAAATGTATTTACCTTAAGACACAATTTGATACTTCCAAATGCAGTTAGAATATATTAATGCTCTACGAGGTATCACACTGATAGGCAAAAAAAAGTTCCTTCCCACTGTAAATAGAGCTGCTCTTTTTTAATATGTTTCTTCTTCAAAGATGAGATAATAAACATTTCCATCTGGGATCCAACCCGGCTGTGGAGAAAGAGCAACAACAGCATCCAAAGTAGGAGTAACAGCAGACTTTGGTGTCAAAGTTCAGTTCCCAGTGCCATCCTGTTGTTTATATGTGATCAGGGAAGTAAATGAGTTGGAAAAATACAGTCAAGTACATCAGGGTAAGGCATTATAATCAGCTGAACATCCCTCTGTTGGATAAGCATTGGTGTTGAATTAGCATTTTTTATTTTGACTATTAAATATGTTTTACCTTGTAAGCAACTTGCATGTAAGAAACTGGTAAAGCAGAACACCAACAAAGTATGGCAGAAAATTACTAATACAAAAGTTCCCAGAATGTGATCACCTGGTTTGGTGATCTACCAGAGAGCTCGCTGCTCAGGTGGTATGCTGGCTTTCTTCCTGGTTTCCAGCTGAATGAAACAAAGCCAGTGGAAGGGGAAGAGAGAAAATAAACAGCAAAAAACATCAGTGTGGTTAGCTTTTTCAAAAAGGTCAATACTCATTACATTAAAGACAACTTTAAAGGAAGGCACAAAATACTTTCTCAATATGACTTTTCCATGTAACATAAGTTGCCTTGGGGATGTTATACAATCGTGGGAGGTGCCCAGGAGACAATCTCAGTGGTAAGATGTGAGGCCTGTTATAGGAAAGTTGGAGAACGTCTGCTGGAGCACAAATAGGTTTCCATATCCTATTTGCACAGTAAAATATATCCTGCCAATTTCAGCAGATTTTTTCAAAGATCCCACAAGCATAAGAGAACAATGTTAACTTCCATCTGTCCTACATAGGTTCTTTTCAGATTTCTCATGAGAGAATTGATTTACCAGATCCTAGTAGAAGACAAACATAGTACAAAAAATGCAGGACCATATGCTCCCATGGCTAATGTGCCACATGTCAAAGAAAGGCCGTGCGAATTGGCAGTGTCTGACGTGTCAAATGTGACTAAGTGAGATTATGCCAATAATTAAAAATGGATATTTACTGCACCACAGTGTTTGTGATATTCCTTATGTTTACAGTGGGAAGTACTGCAATAAAGGATTTAGGGGCCTTATTTAAAGCCCATTAAGGGCCATAGAAGGACTCCCCTTGACAGGGCTTGGATCAGGCTCTATTAGTGGTGGTGCTGGTTGCACTTAGTATTAAGGCTGCCTGACACTTCCCATTATAACACCCTTTTTTCAGTGGCTTATTGTCACTGTTCAGGGAAACTGCACCTGTAATCCACCTCTATGGTCCAAGAAGGACACCCACCTTTCAGCTTCCAGCTGGCAGCCATCACCTCTCTTGGGCAGATCTCTCACCCTCCTGATCAGGGTTTTTCAAGGCTGCATAGTTCCCTGCCTACACGGTTAATCCCAACAAGCCATACTGCCTAAACAAGCCTGCATCTGCACTTTGCTCTCTTCTCAGAGGCTACAAACAATTGCAATTGCTCACAGTTATAAATTACCGCACAGCTCTTTCTAAATAAGCTAATTTATTCTTAAAGTGAAATAATTACAGCAAAAGTATATCAGAAACAATAAAAGAACCTACATCCATGCTCATAAGTTTACCAGAGGTCACCCATCTGTCTTATGGGGCCTCCATAGGCCAAAGTCCTTTCAAGCCTTCACAGGAAGGACTGGAAGCCCCCCTTGGACAGAAATTCCAGCCCATTTGCTGTGTCAGAAAGAAGACCCTGAATCAGTTTAAACTCCAGCTGTTTATCCAAAAGAACTTTCTTTGTCTGTTGGTCTCTGGAGAATCCATTCTGAGCTAGTATAGGTGAGCCTGTCCAGGTGGTGGTACTTCTCTGGAGTGTTACTCGCTAAGTGAATTTGCCTGATCACCTCTCACTGTTCTTAGCTCCTGGAGAAGCTGTGGTCACTCTAGCACAGGGAGTTACATACAATCCCTGGCCCGCAATGATACGTAAACTTGACACAGTAAGATCTCCCCAAGATATTGCAAGAAATTGCCATATCTGTCACACTGATAACTTTGCTGAACTTTTACCATTGGGCTCAAATTTTCCATGCAGCGTGTCAGCTTCATACCAAAGTTTTTGGAAAATTTCAACCAAAAAGGTTCAGCTGGTTTTGGAAGAAGAGGCCAGGGGAAAAATATATTGTTTTTTTCTCAATATTAAAAAAGTTCAGGTGACCTTTTATTTGGAAAGCTTTAGTGCCTCTGGGCATTGATCAGGGATTTGAAATTTGGCCTTTATATCAGGGATGTGCCTTTTGCCATCCCCATGAAAATCTGCCAAAATTTGGCCAAGTTATAAGCCTTTGAAAAACTTCAGTTTGTATATGCAGGTAGAGGAGGCCAGGGTAGGGGATAAAGACATGTGAGATGAGGAGCTTGGGAGATGGGTAGCTAGAACTATCTGGGCAAGGAGAGGGGGACAAGAGGTTGGGGGAGGAAACAAGCAATAACTGGGTAAGGATTGGTGGGGAGACTGAGATGGGGTTTTCAAAAGGGTGAGACTAGGACTTGCTGGGTAAAGAGACCAAGACTGGGATAAGAAACCTGAGGAGTGGAGACTGGAGCTGGGTAGGTGAGGAAAATGGGACTGAAATGAAGGGGCAGGGGTGGGGAAGACATAGGCTGGAGGGGATACACTTGGAGGTTATGGAGAGATTCCCCTTCAGAATCTTGACTGGAATCCAAGATTCCTGAATCTCATCATTCCTCTGCTATCAGAAAATATCTCTGAAACCTTCTGGCAAAATGTCCCATTTCTTTCTAATGCTGGTCCACACGGAGGATGACAACCTACTGTTGCTATCAGTTACACTGTTAGCTCAAGTGGCAGAGGTCTGTGTGGTGAATCTACCTGCTAATAATCCATGTGGGTGTCAATATGATGCCACATGATGGCATTTCTGCGAGGGGGTCAGTTTGCTTTTTAAAAAACCTAGAAAAGTACACAGAAAAAAACTGTTACAAAAACTCATTATTGAGCATGCAACATCAAGCACTCAGAAGTTAGAAAATGCCAGAACTAAGGTTGTCTGGGAAACTTTAATTTGACCCCTTTGTGTGTGTGCATCATCATAGAATCGCAGAAATGTAGGGCTGGAAGGGACTTAGAGAGGTCATCTAGTCCAGTCCCCACACTCAGGCCGGGCCAGGATACCTAGACCATCCCTGACAGCAACCGAATGGATGGTGCTCATTCAGGAAGAAGCTATTCCCTATTTTGCTTTCACTTTGTTATTCACTGTGTGCCCATACGGTGGGGTTTACAGACCCCTCACTAAGAGTATGAGCTTTCGTGAGCTGTAGCTCACGAAAGCTCATGCTCAAATAAATTGGTTAGTCGCTAAGGTGCCACAAGTACTCCTTTTCTTTTTGAGAATACAGACTAACACTGCTGTTACTCTGAAACCTCACTAAGAGTGATGGAGTGATGGAGCTGTACTGAGCTCAGAAAGCTCCACCCCTCAGCAGCTGCAGAGCATCCTGCACACTGGAGGGCTGACTTAAAAGGTGACTCTGACAATCAAGCAGGGGGAGAGGCTGCCTGCAGAAAGGAAGCAGTTAGCCTCTTCTGGGACAGAGGACACAGCTGGGGAGACACTATGGTAAGGCCTGTTTGAGCAGCAGGGCCTGATCCCTTTTTCTCTCCCTTACAAGGGAGGCTCATTGGACACCAGGAAGGGAGCTGTGAAGACTTGTTGGACACTAGGAAGGGAGCTGTGAAGACTTGTTGAGACTGCTTGAGCAACCCTCTTGTGGGAGGGAGGCAGAATGCTGTGACCTTGCCCCAAACTGAGGAGAGACGGGGTGGCAGGAAGTGGCCCAGAGTATGAGCTAGAGGGAGCTGAGATGTTCCTCATCTCTTCCCTGTTGAGCCCTGAGCTGGCACCTGGTGGAGAGGGAAGGGATGGGTTCCCCCTACCCTTCCTCTGCCCCTTCTCTGACTGGGGTAACTTGGAGAAGGCTGGACTGTAATTTGACTGCTAGACTCCCAGATTGCCTGACCAGGCCACCCCTAGGACTTTGGGGACTGTTGAACTGTGGCCTGCCCACTAGGCCTTCTGGACCGTAAGTGAACCCTGCTACAGCTCTGATGTCTTAATTCTGGAATAGCCTAACTTTCTGTGCTTGGCTTTGCAACCCTAGGAATATTCTTTCAACATTTGTTAATATTGGTATACACTGCACCATAGCCCTCCTCCTGCTTCCACTGAAACCAATGGCAAAACACGCCCTCAGTCAACTCCTAGCTTTACAAAGCTTTACAAACCAGGTTGGTTTGTAGAGAAAGTCAGCATATCCGACAAAGGGTGTGTGCATGCTTCCCTGCAAAATCAGCAAATTCAGTACAGAAATACCATCGTGCATTCATGCTGTCCTAGGCAACACTTGCATGGTTTTGGGAGCTCATGGAGACTCTCTCCTGCCTTCATAGTGCAGCTCATCTCTGATTTCCAGGGATTCTGGATTGTTTGATATAATTCAGTGTCTTCTGGCAAGTGTTGGAATGTGGTACTATAACACGATATTTAAGCCTTGGAGGTTTTGCAGAGTGGGTTTTACAGCTATTCTTGCAGCGCTGAGGCATGTTGGCTTTTGTACAGATCTGAGTGTATGTCACAGTATATATTGAATCGTCACTCTTTTGCAGAGCTTTTCACACCTTTTGCCGCCTCCTCTGGTTTTAACTACCCAAGAAGTGTTATCTAGTTCTTTTCTGAGCATCAGAACTGAAAGAATGCAAACGGAACAAAAGTGTAGGTGTGAAGGGAACTGTGCCTGTCTTGTTTCTGAAACTTTAGCCTGACAAGGAGTATGTGCATTAATAGATTACAAAAAATGTCTTGCTGTACTGAAAAAAGTTACACATCCAGGTAGTATCAAAAAAGTTCATTGAAAAGCAACTGGGAAGGCATGTTATTTTTAGGAGTTAGTTAATTCACAGCATTTTGTGCCCAAAATAAGGTATCCAACTGTTTCATTCTGAGTCATCTTTGTTCACAGTATTACATAAGAAGAATATTTTAGTGAACCCTATCATCTAACATACCTGCCATATTCCTTACATTATAAATTCACACTGTGCTAGAAAGTCTTTAGAAAATTACATTTTTAAAGCGCTAACAAAGCAAAACAATATTTCAGGTACAGTAACTCTTATGTTGTAAAATGCTGACTTTCTTAATTATGTTTTGAAATATTCCATGTCTTTTTATGATCATTTTCTCTTTTGCAGTTTGTGCAGTACTTATGTAGCCAGGAACATGTGTTTCAAATTATCTTAGTTTTTCAAATTAGCTTTGTGTTCAATGGCAAACTTTTTTTAGGTACAGCTCCTCCTCCCAAAGAAGTTAACCCTCCTTACTCCTTACAGAGCAGACAGCAATGGTGGTTGATTCTAAATCCATTCTAGATCTAATTTAATCAAGAAACCACTTTAAACGTCCCCTAGAAAAGAGTTTATAAGCTGCTAAACTCTCAGAATGTTTTATGAGACAAAATCAAGTTTTCAGATTGAAATCATACACAGCATAAGAGAGGGAAAAGATGTCATTCAGCCTATCCTCTGCAAAACCTTTTCTAATGTTCTATATAGTAAAGAATCCAGTGTAACCATTTACTACTGTAAGTGTAGATGTTTTAGACATCTCATTTTTATGCTTATGTACATAGCCCCCATCACCTTAGTATATGAGCGCTGCACAATCTTTAATGTATTTATTCTCGTAACACCCCCATGAGGTAGGGAAGTGCTGTTACCCCTATTTCACAGCTAGTCTCTCTGCACATCAGTTTTCTAAGTGACTTGCCCATGGTCACTCAGGAAGCCTGTAGAAGAGCAGGGTCTTGAACCTAAGTGCTAGTCGGTGCCCTAAGCACTGGACTATCCTTCCTTTCCAGGATATGGAAACGAGGATGTGACATGACCTTTGTTCACTATGGCACTAAATGGAGCCCAGTTGTCCATTCACTTGTACTACTTGTGAGTGAGAGGAAAAGTGCAAGATGCATCATTTCAATGCATGGGGTAACTTGCATCAGAAGGGCTGTGTGGGTACCATTTCCATGGTTGCTCTCAGGAATAGCCAAGGGTATATAGAAACTTTATTCTAAAGTGTTGTGCTTGTGGGGAAATTGTGTGGCTATCTGAAAAGGAGGCATGCACACCAAGAGGAGGCAGAGTGTGGCATTGTCTCCCTCACTAGCAACCATGTAGCCCAGACAATAATGGAGCTGGAGGTAAAGCAGCCAGAGGGACCTTTAACTCACGCTTTGTGTCCTACGGCCTTCTACCATGCCTGTGCTGTGTAGCTAAAACAGATGTGCAATCAGCATAATATACTGCAGTGCTTGAAAGCCCCAGACAATAACACAACACAGGCTGCCTGCATAGGGCACTGGGATGCAGTTCTGCCAAGCCAATGTCACTGTTTCAGCTGGTGAACACAAGCACATCTACACACAGGGACATATAATGAGGACCTGGGCACCAAACAGCTGCTGCAGACTTGTTTTGATTTCCAAGTTTCACTAAGTAACAAACTCCTATAACCCAGGTATAATGAGGACAGGAAAGCAGTGAGAAGCCATCAATGCACATTCCTGTGGCATAGACTCTCTCAAAATGCACCCCCAAAAAGAGAGATGTTTCTTTTGTCTCGTTGAGTAACCTGTCCTGTGACAGTCCCTGTGATTGTTCTATTTTTCTTCTCTCCTGGAGCACCACAACTCTATGGGTTGGTTTCTAGTCCCAAGCACTTTGATTACAGGAAAGGAAGTGGCTGAGTGCTGCCATGCTGCTTGTACCCTTTGTGACTCTGCACTTTTCAACTCTTCTTATCCAACAGTCCTGGGCCTCAGCTGGCTCCTGTCACTGTTATCTGTGCAACTTTGCAATACACTACTTTTCGTATTTTTCACAACTGTTTAGTTTGTCAACACTTTTTCCTCACTCTTTTCTCACCTTTTAATGCTTTCTTGGACCATCAAGCTTCAGGTTGTAAACACCTGCGTATGCATCCCCACACATATATAAACCCTAGCAGCTACAATTGTTGCAAACTCACAGAATTGTTGCAAACACAGAGAATTAATTGCTTTATGTTTTTAATATAAACTTCCTAGTTGTATGTATAAAGTCAGTGATCATGTTATCTTCCTTATCCATTTCCAAAGCCATTTCATAATTGCACTTAGAATTTTATTTTCATTTTTCTAGAGACATTTCTTTCCTCTTGTCCACTGAACTCTGGGGTAAGGGATATTCTGTGCTATACGGTTGCCTTGAAACGGAATCAAATGATATTTTAATATTTGCCAACTCTTACCATAGGGGGCGAGTTATATGGGTCTGTGGTGCCCGGGCTCCAGCAATATTCAGAGTCCAGGGGCCCGGCTCCACCAATGTTAGGGACTGGGTCTCTCCCCTGGCCCCACCTGCCACCCCCTGCACCTCCCCAGAGTGTCCCCCAGCCTCCCCTTGCTGCCCGGGCTCTGCAGCCTCTCTGTCTCTCCCCTGCAGCTCCATGCTGCCTCCCTGCATCAACTGCCGCTGCAGGGTCCTAGCACCCCCCACCCAATACTGCCAGGACAGGCTGACCCTGAGCCTGCCCTTCCCTCTCAGACACTTTCATTTTCCAACGGGACCCTCCACCAGCACAGGGGGCCCCTCTGCCCACAGTCACTGCCCCTGCCCCACGCTGGACAAGGGGCAGCCCCACCCCCAGTGAAGCTACAGTAAGGGGCAGCAGCAGGGGAGGAGGTGCACATGGGATGGCAGCCCCCCGCATGGCACCCACCGCAGGGGAGGTGAGGGGGCTTCCTGTACGTGAGAGGGGCCCTAGGAGCACGTGCAATGGCAGTGGTGTGAGGTGAGTGTGGTGCAGGGGGGCCCTCCCCCCGGAGCTCACTGCTGCCTGCGGGGAGAGGGCTGGGGGGAATCCTCCTCTCTGGCCCTTGCCCCAGGGCAGCCTGTCTACACCCCAAACCCCTCATCCCCAACCCTGTCCCACCCCAGAGCCCTCACCCCCTGCACCCCAACCCTCTGCCCCATCCCTGAGCGCCCTCCCACACCCCAAACCCCTCATCACCAGCTCCACCCCAGAGCCCTCATATTTTTACATTATTTTAAAAAATATACAGTAACTCCTCACTTAATGTTGTAGTTATGTTCCTGAAAAATGTGACTTTAAGTGAAACAATGTTAAGCAAACCCAATTTCCCCATAAGCATTAATGTAAATGGGGGGTTAGGTTCCAGAGAATTTTTTTTTGCCAGACAAAAGCCTATATATATACACAGTATAAGTTTTAAACAAACAATTTAATACTGTACACAGCAATGATGATTGTGAAGCTTGGTTGAGGTGGTGAAGTCAGAGGGTGGAAGAGGGTGGGATATTTCCCAGGGAATGCCTTGCTGCTAAATGATGAACCAGCACTCGGCTGAGCCCCCAAGGGTTAACACATTGTTGTTAATGCAGCCTCACTCTACAAGGCAGCAGGAATGGAGGGGGGAAGACAGCATGGCAGCGAGAGAGAGACAGAGACACACACCCTGTGTGTGAGAGAGAGACTTGGAGACAGCAGTTGCTGCCAGCAAGCTGCCTCCATTCTGAGCCCTGCCGTGTCCCCCCCTGCTCTGTGGAGATGGGGGGGGGTAGGAACGGGGGAGGGGGACACCCTGACAACAACATCCCTCTTTCCCCTCCCCACCTGCCCATAGGGTGACCAGACAGCAAGTGTGAAAAATCAGGACGGGGGTGGGGTGTTATAGGAAAAAGACCCAAAAATCAGGACTGTCCCTATAAAATAGGGACATCTGGTCATCCTACCTGCACAGCAAGCAGGAGGCTCCCGGGAGCAGCTCCAAGGCAGAGGGCAGGAGCAGTACAGGGCAGTGTGGGGTGGGACGGCTGAACTGCCCGGCAATTGATAGCGTGGTGGGCAGCAGCCGCACAGGGAATTTAGGGGAGCTGATGTGGGGGCTGTCGGCCCACCCTGGTTCCAAGCCCCCACCAGCTAGTGCCAACGGGCTGCTCTTCCTGCAAGCAGTGGACAGAGCAGGCAGCTGCCAAACAACACTATAAGGGAGCATTGGGCAACTTTAAACGAGCATGCTCTCTAATTCAGAGGTTCTGAAACTGTGGTCCGTGGACCACCAGTGGTCTGCGAGCTCCATTCAGGTGGTCCGTGGATAGTTCCCTCTAAGGTGCACTCCTGGGTGACCGCACATGAGAGAACGAAGGGCCACCCACCTAATTAGTGGAGCTGCGCAGGCGTGGCTCCTCTAATTAGGTCCCTGGACAAGATGCACATGTAAGAGGAGGTGGTGACTTTGGGGGGAATAGGGGTTAGGTAGGAGGGGGCAGTGGTGTGAGAAGAGGGGGTGGGGGGAATTTGGGACATGCAGGGCTACCGTGGCCAGAGAAAGAGGCTCCAGGGCTGCGGCTGCTGGGGAGAGACCCCCTTCCTTCCCAGCTTCAGCTCTGTGGCTGCTGTGGCAGAGAAGAGACCCCCCTTTCCAGCCAGAGCTCAGGGGCTGCTGCAGGGGGGGAGAGAGGGAGAGACCCCCCCTTCTTCCCACTCCCAGCTTGGGGGCTGCTGCGGTGCGGGAGAGAGGGCATATCCATCGCATTAGAAAGGTTAAGACTACTGATATTAAAATATGAGTTGTGTGTGTTTATGTGTAGAACAAAAAAAGTTAATTATTATTTAGGGTTTTTTTAATATAGCACATTTATCCAAAGTACTTTACAATAGTTAGCTAACGGTACAAACAACATTTGGAAAGATCACTAAGTGGTCCACCAAGACCCTCAGCAATTTTCAAGTGGTCCACGGAAAAAAAAGTTTGAGAGCCACTGCTCTAATTGATCAGCAACGTAACAACAAAACAACGTTAACCGGGACAATTTAAGTGAGGAGTTACTGTATATTGGCTTACAAGGGAGGGGTGTGTGTGAGGGGATTTGGACCTGTTCTGGGCACCACCAAAAATTATACAAACCTGCCGCCACTGACTTACAACTTCACGGCAAGTCTCATGATACTTGGCATTTTTCTTAAAGCTTCTGCTCCAGGAATCAAAGGATTATATGAGAATCTTAGATTTAATTTTTTGTTTTTTAGAAGTTTTTAGCCTTCACTGTTGTAGGGTAAACCTTGAAAATGTGGCTTATATGCACCATGCCGGGCTCAGAAAGAACCCCAAAGTTTGGCTTAAAACATATGAGATTTTAAAAAAATAACCTCGTTATTTGTTTAGGGCCTGAGTCCTGATTTTTGAATGTTTGGAGTTTTGCGATACTGTAACTGTAATTTAAATTCTCTAAAATAAGCCAGTGGCAGCATGACAGGGAGCCATTTTTTCTACCAGTTCTTGTGGGGGATTGCAAAAAGCAGTGTAGTG
Source organism: Lepidochelys olivacea (assembly GCF_965140295.1). Lineage (NCBI taxonomy): Eukaryota > Metazoa > Chordata > Testudines > Cheloniidae > Lepidochelys > Lepidochelys olivacea. The sequence continues at coordinate 18,214,592 of NC_140412.1, forward strand.
ACAAAAGGAAAACACACACATGGCCTGAGATTCACAGGATGTCCTATGAAATATTTTCCCTGCTTTTTCTGCAGGGCTGTAAGTCCAAGATGAATGATGCAGACGAACAGTGATTATACCCAACTTTTAAAATTCCCTTAAGTTGCTTTATGTTGCTAGAAGCTTTTAGCAATATGTTGTATTATGATGTGTTCATTTGCAGTATTTAATTCAACTACTACATGTCTCTGTATGTTGTGTGGAGTTCCAGACAGGTTTTTGATCCCTGGCAAACAAAGCAGGAACTCAAGCTGTGGGGAAGTCTGTTTGTGAGTCTTCAGTTGGCAGCTGTTTGTTAAAGAAAAAAAGGCAGACAGTTTAAGACAGATTGTGGTTCTATGCTGTATATTGTGACTAAAGATAGTGTAATGTTTAGTTTGAAACTTTCTCTGAAAAATGGCCTCTTTTCATGGAAAATTGTTTCATTTTGTTTTGAAATTTTCCAATTAACAAATCCCCTGAAAATTGTAGGGTGTGTGGGGGTGGAGATGTCACTTCCTCACTCTGCTTTCTTCACTCCCCCCTTCCTCTTCTCCTTTTCTCTCCTCCCTTTTTCAGCAGCAAAAAAAGAGAGGAGAAAAAATTAAAGCTGAAATATTTTCAGTGTTTGCATCTCACAGAAAAATTAGAACAGTTAGAAAGGAAACATTTTGAATATTTTCATGTAAAATACTTACCATTTTTGATCAGCTTTAATTATGATATTTAGTGAAACCTCTAGTGGCAAAACAAATTATCTTCTTGTTTTCTTGGTGCAGTTTGCAATACTCACCAAGGATCAAGTATCTTTTGTTAATCAGTTTCTAATTCCTGCTATTCCATAATGCTGAGAGATGTTATTTGTTTAATTAATAAATGTGCCAAAGTGGTGTTAAACCTGTTAGAACACTGTTTCTGTTGTATTTCACAGATTGAACAGTGGGGAAAGTGGTACATTTGTTGTTTAATATAAGAGCAGTGGTGTGCTGTTGTATGAGGAGGGCTTGGTGCTTTTGCTAATGCAAAATGCTGCCAGCAGGGATGCTGATCTTAAAAGTAAACCTCCTTGTTTGCTCATTTAGGAAGGAGAATAACATAGGAGAATGGGCATGGATCGCTAAGTAAACATCTTAGAAATTGAAAGACGTTATGAACTAATATTTTATTGTAAGACAGTAAGACAGCTGTACAGCAGTTAATTGCTGAACTTTGTGTTACAAATACTGTTTATGGTTTGTGTTAAGCAGTGTTAGTGTTCATGCAATCTGTCTGTTTTCTAGTCATTTTCTGTAATAGTTTGCCTGAGTTTAAGTGTGTGTTGTTATAAATCCAGTATATGGTCACAGAGTGAATGTGGAACTCTGTTTATACACTTCACAGTATTCCAGCGGAATCTAGCTTCTAGTAGTCGCTTAGTCGGCTGGGATCCCCAACTAAATATGTCTGGCCAAATTCAGATGTCTAAAAAGAGTAAATTAACTACATGAGTAAGTTAGTAGTTTTCAAGGGGGAAGCACCACATCACAATTGATTGGTGATGAACATGGAAAATTATATCCCAAAACGAAAAAAGTTTGGGATTTTTTAATTTTTTAAAATTATTTTTAGATTTTCAGTCTTTTGACACCCCCCTCCCCCCGAAAATGCAAAGAATTTGGATGAAAATAGGAAGGGAAACTGTTTTTGTTAATTTTTGTTGGAAAAAAGGCCATCTTCCAACTATTTGTACCAATATGTCCTGCTGTTTCAACACTGAAAATGATAGAATTTGGGGACTTGATGATTTCACTAAATTTTAGTAGTAGTTTTTTATTTTTGTCAGATAAACCTTCAGTGATAATTAATTAGGAGAGTTGTGTTTTCTGTTTCAGATACTGAGCTAAATCATCTTGAACTTCACTGAATTAGAATCATCTACTTAATTTAGGTTTCAGAGTAACAGCCGTGTTAGTCTGTATTCGCAAAAAGAAAAGGAGTACTTGTGGCACCTTAGAGACTAACCAATTTATTTGAGCATAAGCTTTCGTGAGCTACAGCTTATGCTTATGCTCAGATAAATTGGTTAGTCTCTAAGGTGCCACAAGTACTCCTTTTCTTTCTACTTAATTTAGTCATTTTTAGAGCATTTTGTTGAAAATTTTGAATTATTTTCACCAGCTCTAGCACTTAAGCATATTAAGATCTAGGGATGGTGGAACAAACCAAGTATAAAGCCCAGCTTATCTGGGCATGTTATGGAGAGTATGTGTTTCTTTCTAACTTAGTGGCAAGGATTTTCACATCTGTATTCAATAAAGCTTTTGGCTGTTTTGTGTCTGTGATAGTGGATGGCTTGTAGCAGTGTGGTCTTCAAGGAGGCTTACCCTGTTTTCAGCTACAGTAATTCAGCTGGCAATGGTTTCAAACTTTTGTTCTGCTCTATTTTCATTATGCAGACTTTTTCCTTATGATTTATCTTTATCAGTTTTATCATTCAACCAACATTCTACCCTTTCCTCTCTATCTGATTAGGCCCGTTCCTAAACATTTCAATCAAAACTCTTTTCCAGATTGATTATTGCATTTTCAACTGAAGAAAATTGTGCTTTCCACAAAAAAATTCCAATTTTTAATCAGAGAAACAATCCTTCTGCCCCAGTGTTTGCAATTTTCAGCTGAAAATATTACAATTTGGGGTTTCTCGTTGAAAAGTCAAAATTTTCCATGGAAGACTTAAATGAAAACTATTTTTTTCACTCTTGTCGAAATTTTCCAAACAGTTCTACGCCTGACTACTTGCTCCTCTGCTACTTAAGATGAAGGTAGCTACAATCCCATTTGCAGTTAGGGAACAATGAAATTGGCTCAAGTCTGATGGCTTCTTTTATTTTGTCCTTTTTTATTATTATTTTGTCCTTGCTCATCATGAGTGAATTGTGTTCCGCAGAAGAACATTTATCTACCTCTGACAGTAAAAGCAGACATTAGTAGCAGCAAATTATAGGCCCTTCCCCCTCCCCCAATTCCCTTCTTACTAGAGAAGGGTGAAAGTTTTCAAATTAAAATGTTTTAGTTGAGAATGGCATTTTTTCAAAATCAGAATTTTTTGTGAAAACATTTTTTTCAATAAGGGTCTTATTTACTTCTCATCCTTCCTCCCACGCCCCCAATGAGACAGTAAAAAGCTAGCTTTACAGTCACTTTCTCATCTGTATCCCACATGATCAGCTCTGTATACAGACTCAATTCTTACTTCTATGCTTGTGCAAGGTTTTTTGTCAGGAAATCCAACATTCTTGGTGGTCTGAGTCCCTCCATGCTGCCTGCTTGCTCAGTTTCTAGGTACTGTTTTGTTTGCCTGTTAATCACACTCTTCCTTGCTGTGGGTCTCATTAGACCACTGGTTCTCAACCAGGGGTACACATACCCCTGGGGGTACATCCACTCATCTAGATATTTGCCTAGTTTTACAACAAGCTACATAAAAAGCACTGGCGAAGTCAGTAGCAACTAAAATTTCATACAGACAATGGCTTGTTCATACTGCTCTCTACACTATACACTGAAATGTAAGTACAAGATTTATATTCTAATCAATTTATTTAATAATTATATGGTTAAAAATGAGAAAGTAAGCAATTTTTCAGTAATAGTATGCTGTGACTTTTTTGTATTTTTATGTCTGATTGTGTAAGCAAGAATTTTTAAGAAAGGTGAAACTTGGGGTATGCAAGACAAATCAGACTCCTGAAAGGGGAACAGTAGTCTGGAAAGGTTGAAAACCACTGCACTAGACTGATTGTTGCCACCATATTTAGCATACCATGTGCTGGGTAATGCCATATGAGGACACCATGTTTCTAAATCAAAACTCTCACTGTATTAAGTGATCTACGTACAGACATACGGTAACTGCAGCAAGCATTCTATCGATGTGCACACAGACTGACCTCCTGGTACCTCCTCCAAATTCTTCCCTCCGGGAGCCAGTAAAAGAGATGAAGAGAGGAAGCCACCTCAATCATATCACTGTGTATCTCTTATTTGGTGCCTATATAGTACAACAATGGCCACCCTAAAAATACCTGACGTAAACATACAGATATTATACATGGGTTTCCCATAAAGAATACTTCTGCTAGTGAAGAATGTGGGTATCCACTCTCTGTACCAGCCAGGTTAATGAATGAGTGCATATTACTCCTATGTCCAAAGCCTTTCACTGGCTGGGTGACATTCAAGGTGCTAGTTATCCTGTACAAAGCCCTCAAGGACGCAGGAGAGTCCAGATACCCAGGGACATCCTCTTGCTTTCCAGCATGCCATATGCCCTGAACAGATTCAAGGGAGATAGGGGCAAGGTATTCTTAGCAGTAGACCAGGGATTGGCAACCTTTGGCATGTGGCCTGTCAGGGAAATCTGCTGGCGGGCCGGGATGGTTTGTTTACCTGCAGTGTCCACAGGTTCGGCCAATCGCAGCTCCCACTGGCCGCAGTTCACTGTTCCAGGTCAATAGGGGCTGTGGGAAGCGGCATGGGCTGAGGGATGTGGTGGTCGCCGCTTCCCGCAGCCCCCATTGGCTTGGAATGGCAAACCGCGGCCAGTGGCAGCTGTGATCGGCTGAACATGTGGAAGCTGCAGGTAAACAAACCATCCTGGCCCATCAGCGGATTTTCCTGACGGGCCGCGTGCCAAAAGTTGCCAATCCCAGCAGTAGACCCTGGCCTTTAGAATTTATTAACACCAGAAAGTCATCTAAACTTGCACCTGGCCTCTTTCAGAAAACATAGTATGGTTTCAATCCTGCAAACACACATATGCTTAACTATATGAATGTGAATATTCCCACTGACTTCAATGAGACTACTCATGTTTGAAAATTAAGTGTACACATTAGCATTTGCAGGATCAGGGGTTAATTATGCACCTACTTTTGCACAAAGTTCTAACGGGTCTTTAAAAGCTACAACTGCTCAGGGTCCTAATTAAGTTTTTATCCAATAAAATTAAAAAACTATAGGAAACAACAAAAACCCCATGAGAAAATTACACAACATGCTGTTTTCATGCTACATAGGAAAGTAAACCAAAAGAGACAAAGCAAAATCTTTACTTAGGCAAAACTCCCCGGTTTCATCAAGAGTTTATCCTGACTAAGAGTTGCGGAGTTTCAATTGGAAGTAATTGACAAAGTATAGTAAAGGTATTTTAAAAAAATTATCCCCTGTTTCTTTAAGAGTGTTCTCATTTTTTTAAACTGTCCTTCCTCCATTCTGCTTCAGTCAACAGAATAATAAAATCACCAAATGGTACCTGTAAAGTAACACATAGGAGGCTGTATAAATCTGATGTTACTGCAAAAGAAAGAAAAAAACTAAAAATACAGATGGAAATAAAGCAAATAGAGAACTACTAGGTGAACATGGTTAGCAGCACACAGATATTCAGACAGGCTGCTGCAGACTAAGGCTGCAATATAATTTACTTTTCAAATGAGGAATACTAACCTAACAAAAATTGCACAATTTAAGTAAAATGTCACCATGTAGAGATCAAAAGCAAGAGGGGAAAAATATCCTCCACAATAGGCTAAAAAGGAGTCTCAACAGAGCTCTGCTTGCTCAGACAAACACATAATGAGGAACCGTTTAGACTTTTGAACCCAACTAGACAGATTATGTTACAAGGAATGTCAGATTTCAGTTTTAGCAGTCAGGGTAAGGGTTAACTGGAGACGCAGCATGTTAACTGTATCTGTGGAGATTATGGAATGTTTATCCAGTCATCAGATTTCCTGTTAAGTGTTTGGATTTCCTGAAATCCTTGCTATCGACCCAAGTGCTGTCCACTGAACAGACTTTTGTGGGGGGGTTTTCTTTGTGCTCACATGGTAGGCTTTCCTTCCTGCTCCCTTCCCAGTTGTAGTTCCTGTGTGTCCTTACTGCTCAGGACACTTATGGATGGAAATCAAAACTTTTAGTCTCCAGAAATCTGTGGACCACTGTACATTGGATTTTTTTTTTTTTTTTAACTGGACATAACAACTGAAGAAACATGGTTTCTTTCAGCGGCCCGGGGGAGAAGATGTTTTAGCCTAAAATGGAATAATGGCCTTAGGTTTGAGAAACAAATTTGGAATGGGAATTCAAACTGCACAAGTTCTGGTGAGTTGCAGCATGCTAAAGTTAGGTGTGGTTAGTACAATACTTAGACAAAGACAAGGTGTGAGTGTGTGTCCATTAAATCTGATTGCTAATCACTTTACAACAGACAGATCCATGAAACTGAGGAGAAAGGACTTTTGGGGAGTGGGGTATGCTGGTGAAGTCCATTGTTTAATTCCCTGTAAATGCATGCTATTTACCTGAACAAAATATATAGAGCCTGATTCTGCAAATCCTTGCTCTTGAAAGTAACCCTTACTCACAAGTAGCCTGATTAACTTTAAGAATAGCACATGTAAGCAAGAGCTTTCAGGATTGCGCCCATATATAAGTTACTTGGTAGACCACAATGTCTTGATCTTTTAGAAAAGAGTGAGTGAATCAGAGGTTTTTGTTAAAATAGGAATTTTATGGCTGTATTTTTAATTGTAGTCCTCATAGGTCTTTTGCATGTTGAATCTAAACTTGGTTTTAAATTTTAAAAAGAATCATTGTGACACTTTTTTCCTATTGCCTTTTCAAATAAATTTGTAATAGAAGCAAAAATGTATTTAGTGCAGCTGTATTGCTAGAGGCCAAAAAGGGGCTTCTTTTTGTCTGTAGCAGAATTGCTAAAAGATACCCTGTAGCAAATGAATTGTGCAACTAAAACAAAATGTAAGACGTGGCTTATGATTAAACTAGAGTGCATGGCAGTGATAGTAGTCTTGTGTATTTTTAATTAAACCCTGATCACAAATTCAGCAAGTCTGATGGTCTCACATTCAATGAGTCAGCATTTGAAAGGAAACGCTTAAGGCCCAATCTTGCAGTCCTTGCTCAGTCAAATCTTTTCTAGAAAATCAGAGCGAGTTCTGTCTGAACCAAAGGGAAAAATCAGACCCATATAGGCACTGAACTATCGAAATTCATTTTACACTGTCCTTAAATAAATGCTCTAGTTACACTCAACACTTCTGAGTTATTTGAATTAGTTCAAAAATCTTTTAGTGGGGGTGGGGGATTAGATTGCCTCAAATTGCTTGGATATTAGGGAGCATCTGTGCTAGAGGGAATTATGTGTAATAAATTTACTTGAGATATTTACACCTCAGCATTGTTTTCACACTGGAATACTGAAATCTCCCTGAATTTTAATGTACAGTATTGCAGGTCTGGGGCAGTCAAGCCATTTTAAAACTAAAACTCTCTAGGTATTTAAGTGGGAAAATATTTTTCCATTTACAAACTGAAAGAAAGCGCTCACCAACTTCTGCATTTTAATCTTACTGTGTGGAGGCCTTGGAGTTTCTAAACACATTTGTTTTTATTTTGGTGCTCCCTCTGCCTATGCAACATCTTGGACCTGATCCTGCAGTTCTTATGCAACACACTGATGTCAATAGGAGGCTTTTGTGAGTGAGATTGTCAGGATTAAGAACATCTTCTTCCATCAGTCTTGTAAGAATGCCATTTTTATTGTTTTCTTGTGATACTGAAGAGAAAGTAGCCAGTGTTTTACACATGGAAAGTTGAGATTCTCTTTCAAAGTTATGCACTTTGAGCTTAATCCTTCCCAGACACCCATACTCATGTGAGTAGCTCCTTGGAGCCGACAGAGGCATGAGTAGGGACCTGAGTAATGGTATGCAGGATAGACCTTTGGTGTTCTGCTGTGCATTAAAGACTGTACGCTACTTTGGTTATCTATATACATGACTGGAAATAAAGCAGAATAGAGGGGGATATCCTAATCTCCAGGCTATAATGTTCTGTCTGCAAAACTCCTAGCAATACCAAAGGGCTAAATGCCCAAGTCCAGGTGTCACTGATGACAGGTGATCTTCAGAAAATTCAGAGGATGAGTTGAGATAAGCATGGAAAAGAAGCATGGGAACTTTTCCAAGCCCAATCAAATCTCTTGGGTTTGAAAATCAGGTTGGCAGTGTCATAAGAACAGGATTGTCTGTAAAAATGCCAGTGTTTCTGGTTTTGGTTAAGCTGGAAATGGTCTGAGCATAGTCCTTCTAGTGACATTTTGGTATTTCCTCTTTTGCCCACACCCAGAAAGAGGAAATGCAGATGCACAACCTTTATTTCTTTGTGTATGTGTTTTTTTGCCCCCTTATGTGAACTTCCTTTTTCACAAAGTTTTAAATTTCAGTTTGGTTTGGACTTTGGGAATTTGTTCAGCGCTCTGTTTATTTAACTGCACCAAGCCATCTCCCCTTAACTAAAAATGATTATTACATTTGTTTTGTTTTTTTTGTTTTTTTAAATGTAGCCTTGATCCAGCTACCAGTGGCCATTTGCGGACATAACAATAAGCACCATGATAACTCACCCTCTGAAATATTTTCAGTGACAGTCAGCAGAGAATGGGCTGAATGGGCATCGAGAACAAACCACCCTGTTATCCTTGGAGATATTTTCTTCGGGTCTTTTTAGTCTATTCCTAATGACCACCAATAAGCTCTACAGTTACAGACCCTATTGTACAATCTCCTTTCTGCATATATGAGGCGCTCCTCAACTCATGCTCTCATTCTGTGCCTCTCATTCACTGTTGGGCCTGCCAACCCTCCTCCTTTTCTTGTTGTTGTTGTTGGCAAGAGTGAATAAACAGTTTTGACAGGCATAGAGTACTGGAGAATCAACTTAATACATACAATGATGTTTCTCTGCTCAGACGATCAATGGACCAGAGTAACTAAGCTATTTTGACTGAATCATATCTCGCATTAAAAGCTTCTAACCCTTCCTGTCCCCTTTGTTCTATGGCGAAAGAGTAGGATGTGATTTTTGCATCTCTTCTGGCCTGCAGAGCATTTTTAATCTTCAGTCATTTTTCTACCATTTCTCAAACCCTTTCTAGCAGTCCTATTATAGAACCTATTTTTTTTTTTAATGGCCACCCAAACTTCAGATGAAATTCCCACACTGTGGGCACTTCAGGCACACTAGAGGGGTAACTGTCCACATGCATTTGTATGTGCTACCGTGGGATCTGCATGGACAAATAAGGCAGCTGATTTTGCAAAACTGTCTCCCTGTATGATTGGGTTCATTGCACAAATATCTGTTCCCTGGCTTTGCCACCCATAACAAAAAGAAAAGGGATTTTTTACTTTATGGAATATTTCTGTCACGCAATGAGAATTGGCCCAGATTTAAAGTAGGCTCAGTGGAGCTCAGGAGAGGGTTCCAAATACGCCAGTGTGCTTGTGCTTCTCTTGCCCTCTGCTTCAAAGTCCCCTTTTTGGCTTTAGGAAGCTGAGGTACCTCAGATACAAGGGAAGGAAGGACAGAATATAGAGCAGGGGTTCTCAAACTGGGGGGTCGGGACCCTGAGGGGTCGTGAGGTTATTACATGGGGGGTCGCGAGCTGTCAGTCTCCACCCCAGATTTGCCTCCAGCATTTATAATGGTGTTAAATATATTAAAAAGTGCTTTTAATTTATAAGGGGGGCTCACACTCAGAGGCTTGGTATATGAAAGGGGTCACAAGTACAAAAGTTTGAGAATCACTGATATATAGAGTCTTAAAAAAAAACAGGTCAGAATAAAAGGAGTGGAATTAGCACTCAGATTGGAATAAATTCAGTCTTGGTATTCTGCCCACAAAGCAAGCTCCCCCTACATGAGCATGGCTTGTTTCTAGCCCCAGCAGGGCTCATATGTCCCTGTACCTATTTCCTCTCCCTAGAGAGAGTGTCTCTTCCGCTATATTTTCTTATATCTTGGCTGGAGTTTAAAAAAAATATCTACCACTGTGAGTCAGCAGAAATTACTCTGCATCTTTATGCAAGGTTCTAGCACCCAGAAACGGGATGAATTCCTGGATGAATGCTGTATCCCTCTCCAGGTTCAGAGACCCTGCCACTGTATTTGAGGGAGACTGGATGACCCAGACAGCACAGGATTGGTAATAAGAGCTAGAACCTTACCGCTGAGTCATAGGTAACCAGCACAAAACTCTCGTAGTTTGACTGGGTCTGACCTTATAAGGTGCCACCCGCAAGAACACTCGAGGATACTTCCTGGCCTCACAGAACTGGGCACACAGGGCCTGATCCAATGCCCATGGCAGTCAGTAGAAAGACTGCCATTGATTTAAGGGGGCTTTGGATCAGGGCCATAGTGGCCAAAGTTTGTCACCTTTTAATGGCTGTTTACCAGCTATCGTAAAACTCTCAGGTGGCATTGGTCTTTTGGAATCAGTGGGTGTTTTCAGCATAGTTCTTGGCAGGTAGATGTCCACATCACACGCACAAAATCCCACAACACCATAACTGTCTCTTGTGTTGGCATTCTCATCAGGAGATCAAATACTGAAGGGAGACAAAGAATGAACTGTCATTCACCATGATAGGTGGCCTGTTTAAGTCAGGGTAGAAGCAGGTCAGGTCAATGTCAAGAAGCAGATGTACGCTCACAAGGAAAGGGTGCAGATCCTTGGTTGCTGTTAACTAGGATAGTGGATGGAGATTTGCCAACTTACACCAGCTGAGGATCTGGCCCAGCATGTTAATAATTAGAGCTGTTGAACAAAGCATCTTTCACCAACAGTAAATTTGAACAAATTGTCAATTACAACGATCAGCGTTTACTGCTTCTCAGTGGCTGCTAGTTATTTCTAAAAGTCAAGAGGAATCTACTGATTTGCTTTGCTCTCTAATATATCTCACTGAAAGCAAATTAAGGAAACCCTCTCACCAAGCTGATCTACAGGTATGTGTGAAGGGGGGGAAGGTGCTTAGTGGTTAACCACTTAACAATTTGAAGCATGTGGCTAATTCAAAAAAGCCTGTCTCTAACTATTTGCAGCCTCTAATTATATTAACAGGAAAGGAGTGTTTGTTGGTTCTGCTAGCTGCACTGTAGTACTGCGCCAGGAAGCTGTACACATCCCATGACAAAGCTCCTGATAAAATGCACTCATTTTATCCTTTGGAACTTCTCTTTCGTCTGCCCACTAGGGCAAGGCCCAGCTGCTCTCCTATGTCAAAGCTATATTGTGTTTCTGCTTGGCATGTCACAGTGAAACATGCAACAGGAAATAAAATAGGGAGAGAAGAAAGAGGGATGTTTGTCATAAGAGGGATAGCAGCTTCATAAAGGTAATAGGAGGCAGAGTAACAAACTGAAATTGAGGAATATTTGTAACAAAGCTTAGTAAAGGTGAGGTTGTGGAATAGTCTCTCTAGTGGGAGCCACATAGGCTGAGACATTTAGAACATGACTTGAAGAAGCACTGGAGGAATATAGAGCAGCAAGCATTCCTGTTTTAGTGGATGAGTGGGCTAAATGCCCTACTAGGTCTCCTCCATCTCTAATTTCTTGTTAGTTAGGGAGGCAGGGTACACATAAAACAGAAATGTCCTACTTTGACAAATAACTTTGGGGGTACATACTCATACATTTGCATGGTCCTTTAGTTGTACAGTGCTCATCCAGGCTGTAAAGAGCTTAAACCACTAAAACTTAAGATTGAAATTTTTCTATGTTGAGAGACTCATGAGAAATCTTACAACCAACAACTGCTGCTAGTCCTCTGCAATAGGAGATTTGTTTGTTTTCAATTTTCATTTATTTCTAATGCAGACACACATACTATTGGCAGGACTGCCTATCCTTTGCTCTGAATCTAAGTGCTATTTGACAGGCACATTTTTAAAGAAGTCAGCTATACAGCCTGGCTACTCCAGTTACCTCCCTTTGCCCAACAAGGAACCTAAATTATAACCCAGCAGCTAAATATGTGTTTCCAACTTGTATGGTGTCCCACCAAAGTCCCCCCCCAACATCTCTCAGCTCAGGAAGCAAGTGTACCTTGCAGCATGCCATGAAGGTTGACTAGCTAGCATTGATTTGGACCAAGGAGAAGTGAGGCCCTGCCAGCTGCTCCCTCTCTGTTATATAATCTCAAGCTCTGACACCTCTGCCGAACACAATGGTGGCTGTGTGGCATGGAAAGAGAGGTGGTCTTCCAGATCAGTTGGTCCCAGACCACATGTGTTTCTTAATATCCATTCTCCAGTCTGAGGAGAAGAAAATTATACTATGGGCTAGTGCTTGAACCACAGGAAAGAGATTTGGGATTCCCAGTGTAACCTTGTTCTGCCATTGTGAACTCGAGCAAGCCTCTACAATTCCAACTATAAAATGGGAGTAATACTACTTACCAGTTTGCAGAGGTGGTACTTCAATCATGTGTTTTCCCCCATCTGGTTTTCAAACAAACAATCAGCTCCCTACTCTTCTCCCATCACAATCCTTAAAGTTAATGGTCTTCCCCTTAGTCTGACAGTTCTTCCACACCCACTCCTAGCCCAGTATCCCTCAATCCACCATGCTCTCCCTGCTCAGCAACCCATGAAGGCAGGCAGGTTGTCCTGCAACCTGTGGCTGTGGATTTGCAGACCAATGTTCTTTAATGGTGGGGAATGGGTCCCCTTTGGTTATCGAGGTCGATGGATCTTCTCTAACTGCTGGAGGTTGCTATTAGTTGGTGTGGGGGATCAGGTCTTCTGTAATTGGTGTCAGAGAGCTGGTCTTCTCTAGGTAGCCTGAGGAAGCATGTTTCCACTGAGTGATAGTGGGGAATCTGGAGGAAAGCAGAGCTCCAGTCAATCAGCTCCATGTAGTTCTGGTTCTTCAGTCTCCAGATGGGGCTGGGCACACAAACATCAGAGCAGCATCATGGCCCTGCCTCCTGTCTTTCTCCTTGTGCATGGCTGGAGCATGCAGCGGGGAGGGAGGTGTGTGTGAAAAATAGGTGGTGCATCCTCCATGTGCTCCTAGATGCCAGTGGAACATGCGGGAGGGTAGTTCTTTTGCAGATGCTAGCACAGCTTTGCCAGTTGTGAGTGCACCCACTGTGCAGTGCCTGACTGAGTGAGCACCAGCCAGTTTAGTCCCTGCCTCAGAAAGGGCTGAATGTTTTAACCAGCAGTCCTTAGCATTTTGGACTACACCATAACACTGAGTGCATATTGTCATAAATGGACGATGTGTGATGTGACTAATTGCTGCTTCTCCCCTGCACTCTAACCCTTGTTAGATGGCTAACAACCCAAAGCACTTAATACATTACATCACTATGTAAAACTCTCATAAAACACCATCAGCTGCTCAGCTGGTGTAAATGATCTGGCACATCCATCTTATCAGATGCATGTCTTTGTTGCACTTCCTTTAATAATTAAATGTGCCAGCAGGTGCTTTTTTATCTCTGTTCATATGAGTAACAATCATAGCCAAGTATACAGCAAAGCTTATCAGACTCAGATCTTAGCCCAACTCAGTATTTATACATCCAAAAAAGTATCTACACTTAATGATTGAGTTATTTGTCATGGCATTTTATAATTCCTACAATATACTGTGTGTTTATATTGAATGTACAGCTTTTAAATAAGTACAGACATTCAGGCCTAAATTCTGATCTCTTTTACAGTAGAGTAACTGCTTTGACTTCACTAGAGTTATTTCAGAATTACACAAAGGTAAATGAGATCTTCATCAGAACTCTTATCCTCAAAAATAAGTATGAGATTAACATGATCATTGTTTTGTATGTTTAAGAAGTTGTGTATAATTGAGAAAGGATGGATAGAAGCAACACATCCCGCTTTTGGTAAGGATAGGGTTTAAATCTGGTTCTGGCACAAGAGAAGATCTACAGCTATTATCTGCACTCACTGCCTAGACAGACAAATATATCTGAGCTCAGCTGAAACCAGTTTCCTTACTATGGAGAATACTGGACTTGAAGGGCCTGATAATCAGTTCCTCCATTCCTGCACTTGGTACAGGAGCAGGGACGCAAAGGTAATTGTAAATCATCTTTGTGCCCTCAATATACTGGAGCCCCGCAGGACCCTACTTGGCATCAAAAGTGAGTTAGAATACCCTAAAAAGAAAAGGAGTACTTGTCGCACCTTAGAGACTAACAAATTTATTTGAGCATAAGCTTTCGTGAGCTACAGCTCACTTGGTCGGATGCATTCAGCTGTAGCTCATGAAAGCTTATGCTCAAATAAATTTGTTAGTCTCTAAGGTGCCACAAGTACTCCTTTTCTTTTTGCGGATACAGACTAACACGGCTGCTACTCTGAAACCTGTCAGAATACCCTAAGACATCTAACTTATGTTTTTCTTCCCAGGGTCCATCATGCCCCATGAGAAGTATAAAATAGCCATAGGGCTGTGACTCAGGCTGAGCCCCTGACAGTCCTCTGATCTGTCTCTGATGTCGTGCTTGGGAGCAGAAGATATCATGGTTGGTGTAGAGCATTTATGCCAGTTTTACACTGGCTCCCTGCACAGAGGGTATTCTCCAGGGGCAATTCTCCCCACTTTAGGGACCCTTAACACTGCCAGAGTAGCCTAAAGTATATCTGATAATTAGGCCCTAAGAGTGCATAAGCTGTTGGAAACTGATATCTCAATGAATTTGTGTGATGGCCACCACCTTGGTGCAGAGACCTCTACAGTGGAAAGCAAGAATCTCTAAAGTTTGAGTTAAAGAGTCAGGCTCTGAAGCAAACCCATATCCTCTGTGGATCATATGCAGAACAGGGAAAATACATACCCAGCAGTGGGTTACATGCCCTTCTTCTGTCCAGAGGATGTAAGTCAAGCATCTGAGGCTCTCAGCAGTTCATATCCCAGATGAGCTCTGATTTATGTGACAGCCACCATCTTGGCTGACACCAGGAATTGTACAGGGGCCTTTCTAAGCTGAAACCATGAATCTTTACCACTTGAGCAAGAAAGCTAGGCTCATAAGCTAAGAGCTCCAACAGATTCTCATCCTTTGTAGATCAAGCACAAAACATGATACCTATCACACACTGAGCAGTTAGTTACCCTATTTCCCCTTGTTTTTTCCTAACCCCCCACCCTCAGACGTTTTTGTTAAACCCTGGATTTATGCTGGAAATGGCCCACCTTGATTATCATACACATTGTAAGGAGAGTGATCACTTTAGATAAGCTATTACCAGCAGGAGAGTGGGGTGGGGGGAGAGAAAACCTTTTGTAGAGGTAAACACCCATTTTTTCATGCTTTGTGTGTATAAAAAGATCTTCTATACTTTCCACAGTATGCATCCGATGAAGTGAGCTGTAGCTCACGAAAGCTTATGCTCAAATAAATTGGTTAGTCTCTAAGGTGCCACAAGTACTCCTTTTCTTTTTGCAAATACAGACTAACATGGCTGTTACTCTGAAATCAGTTACCCTTGAGTTAGACCTAGGCTCACCCTGATAGCAAGGAAACAGGGAATTTTAGTCAATGGGTTTTTGTGCTATTTGTATGTTGAGTTTATAATTTGAGTCTGTAGGGACGCTTGTCTTTTCCTTGGGGGAAGGAGGATGGTATTTGTATGTCATGTTGTATTTTATGGGTTTGGAGAAAAACATCCCGAAGGAACTTTTAAACCATAGAATTTGTCATAATTCTGTTGACCATGAATGTGGAGCTGGCCAATCTGCAGTAGTAATGCTTCACTTTGAGTATCAGTATCAAGAGTACCATTCTTGCTAGAGCCAGGCATCATGGCTAGAAGTTAAACTAACCATTTTTAAAACTTCAGTTCCTAAAACTAGGTACCTAAATAAATAACTTCCAGGGGAGCTCCAGGTACTTAGCACCTTTGAAAGTCAGGCTATTTATCTAGGTGCTTGTATATGGCTAGAAGGACCTAGCTTAAGCCACCCAAGACTGAAAACTTTTGTCTGTTTCTCCCCATAAGTCTGTTAATGTATCTCAGTCCTAATGTACAACACTTCTGCTTTTGAAATTCTGGGCATCTCCTGAGTAAGAATTGCCAACTGAGCCAAACTGTGGTGTATATACAAGTCAAATAGCGACTTGGAAGAAACCTCCAAACTCAGATGAATTTGTGAATTTACGCAGAAAAGGAATCCAGATCCCCAGAAACGACAACTTGGTGCTTTAGCTACATAGCACCACATAACCGCATATGTGCATATTCATTCACTAGGTTCTGTAGAAGAAGAATGCTGGAGATAAATACCAAAAAAATGTAATCGGCTTATTCAGCTTTTCTGTATACAAACTGCAGTGAGCTTTGCACTAACCCCTACAGATATAACTGAGGGGAGGAAGAAGGATTGAAGTGGCCAGACACCATCTCTGTGAACTCTGGCAAGCCAGGCCTTCCTTGAAAATGTGAGACTTTTGTTACTGAACTATGTTAATTGTGAGAACAGAAAATCTATGTTTTGTCCTTTCCCATCCGTGTCAGAATGAGCATGAAAATTTCTTTCCAAAAAGGAAATACACTGATGCTGGAATACATGGAGTACATTAGTTTCATTTAAGTATTAGAGGATGCACATGTGGGATTTTAACAGCTTAAAGCACTCCCAGGTGGTTGTGCAATACCATATTTCCACTGAGAAAGAAAGATAGGAAGTCTGGCAAGAGACCACCCTGGCTTAACCAGGAGATCTTCAATGATCTGAAACTCAAAAAAGAGTTCTACAAAAAGTGGAAACTAGGTCAAATTACAAAGGATGAATGTAAACAAATAACACAAGTATGTAGGGACAATATTAGAAAGGCCAAGGCACAAAACGAGATTAAACTAGCTAGAGACAAAAAGGGTAACAAGAAAACATTCTACAAATATAATAGAAGCAAGAGAGAGACCAAGGCCAGGGTGGGCCCATTACTCAATTTTACGGCGGGAGGAAAATAACAGAAAATGTAGAAATGGCAGAAGTGCTAAATGACTTTTTTGTTTCAGTTTTCACCAAAATGATTAGTAGTGATTGGACGTCAAACATGGTGAATGCCAGTGAAAATGAGGTAGGATCAGAGACTAAAATAGGGAAAGAACAAGTTAAAAATTACTGAGATAAGTTAGATGTCTTAAAGTCGCCAGGGCCTGCTGAACTACATCGTAGATTACTCAAGGAGCTGACTAAGGAGATCTCTGAGCCATTAGTGATTATCTTTAAAAAATCATTAAAAACGGCAGTTATTACAGAGGACTGGGAAAGGGCAAATATAGTTCCAACCTATGAAAAGGGAAATCAGAACAACCTGGGGAATTACAGACCAGTCAGTTTAACTTCAGTATCTGGGAGAGATAATGGAGCAAATAATTAAGCAATCAGTTTGCAGACATGTAGAAGACAATAAGGTGATAAGTAACAGCATGGATTTGTCAAGAACAAATAATGTCAAAACAACCTAATAGCTTTCTTTGACAGGATAACAAGCCTTGTGGATAGGGGAGAAGCAGTAGATGTGGTATATCTTGACTTTAGGAAGGCTTCTGATACTGTCTTGCATGACCTTCTCATAAACAAAATAGGGAAATACAACCTAGATGGAGCTACTATAAGGTGGGTGCATAACTGGATGGAAAACCAGTCAAACTGGAAGTGCATATCGAGTGGGGTCCCATGGGGATCAGTTCTAGGTCTGGTTCTGTTCCATATCTTCATCAATGATTTAGATAATGGCATAGAGCAGGGGTGGGCAAACTTTTTGGCCAGAAGGCCAAATCTGGGTGGGGAAATTGCTTGCAGGGCTGGGGCAGGGGGTTGGGTGCAGGGGTGGAGTGTAAGGTGTGTAAGGGGGTGCAGTGTGCAGGAGGGGGCTCAGGGCAAGGGGTTGGGGCAGAGGAGGGGTGTATGAGGGGGCTCAGGGAAGGGGGTTAGGGTGCAGGATGGGTGTGGAGTGCAGGAGGGAGCTCAGGTCAGGGGGTTGAAGTGCAGAAGGGGGCTCAGATCAGGGGTCAAGGTGCAGGAGGGGTGTGGGGTGCAGGAGGGGGCTCAGGGCAGGGAGTTGGGGTGCAGGATGTGGCAGGGGCTCAGGGCAGGGAGTTGGAGTGCGGGGTGAAGGAGGGGTTCAGGCTCCGGCCCGGTGTTGCTTACCTAGAGCGGCTCCAGGGTGACAGCAGCGCATACCGGGGCCAGGGCAGGCTCCCTGCCTACTTGCCCTGGCCCCACGCTGCGCTGCTCGGGGAAGCGGCCGGCACCATGTCCCTGTGCGGCCCCTGGTAGTGTAGGGGACACTGAGGGCTCTGTGTGTTTCCCTTGCCTGTGAGTACCTCCCCCGAAGCTCCCATTGGCCGCGGTAACCCGTTCCTGGCCAATGGGAGCTTTGGGGGAGGTACCCACAGGCAAGAGCAGCACGCGGAGGCCGTAGGAATGTGGTGTGGCTGCTTCCCAGAGCGGCACGGCACCACGGTAGTGGCAATCCCACAGGCCGGATCCAAAGCCCTGAGGGGCTGGATCTGGCCCACGGGCCATAGTTTGCCCACCCCTGGCATAGAGAGTAGACTTATAAAGTTTGCAGATGATACCAAGCTGGGAGGGGTTGCAACTGCTTTGGAGGACAGGATTAAAATTCAAAATGATCTGGAGAAATGGTCTGAAGTAAATAGGATGAAATTCAATAAGGACAAATGCAGAGTACTCCACTTAGGAAGGAACCATTAGTTGCGCACATACAAAATGGGAAATGACTGCCTAGGAAGGAGTACTGCGGAAAGAGGCCTGGGTGTCATAGTGGATCACAAGCTAAATATGAGTCAACAGTGTAACACTGTTGCAAGAAAAGGAAACATCATTCTGCAATATATTAGCAGGAGTGTTGTAAGCAAGACACAAGAAGTAATTCTTCTGCTCTATTTCACACTCAACTGGAGTATTATATCCAGTTCTGGGCGCTACATCTCAGGAAATATGTGGACAAATTGAAGAAAGTCCAGAGAAGAACAACAAAAATGATTAATGGTCTAGAAAACATGACCTATGAGGGAAGATTGAAAAAACTGGGTTTGTTTAGTCTGGAGAAGAGAAGACTGAGAAGGGATATGAATGGAACACTTAATGATTACATGTTCATTCTCTCTGGAGCACCTGGCATTGGCCACTGTTGGAAGACAGGATACTGGACTAGATGGACCTTTGGTTTGACCCAATATGGCCGTTCTTATGTTCTTATAACAGTTTTCAAGTATATAAAAGATTGTTACAAGGAGAAGAGAGAAAAATTGTTCTTTTTAACCTGTGAGGATAGGACAAGAAGCAATGGGCTTAAATTGAAGCAAGGGTGGTTTAGGTTCAATATTAAGAAAAACTTCATAACTGTCAGGGTAGTTGAGAACTGGAATGAATTGCCTAGGGAGGTTGTGGAATTTCCATCACTGGAGATTTTTAAGAGCAGGTTAGACAAACACCTGTGAGAGATGGTCTAGATAATACTTAGTCCTGCCATGAATGCAGGGGACTGGACTTGATGACCGCTCTAGGTCCCTTCGAGTCCTACGATTCTATGTATGTCTGCTATTGTGTGGCCTTTGCAGTGAGCAATAGATTTAAAAAATCCTGTTGTTTATGCTACCAATAGATTCTCTCTCCTTGGAAGTTGCATATGTTTGCAGTATCACAATGTCCTATCTAGCCACACTTTAATGAGGGGCAATGGGGAGAGAGGAAAAGAGTTCCAGGAAGAATAACATTCTGACTTCTGTTCACGTCTGTGCCGTTCTTGTATAGTGTTCCCAGTGCAGGAGACTGGGGGAAAGACAGGGTAACCTATTCTTGAGAGAAGTATGAGCAAAGATGTGCAGTAAGTCATAATTTGTAATTAAATATAAGTCAAAATTTGTCTGGAGATGAATGACTGGCAAGGATGTTACTGAGTTAAAGTGGATCAGCTATGTCCTGTGAAAATCTGAGTTGAGTTTAAAAAGCACTGGGGTTTTGTTTTTTGAGCACATAGGAAGGTTTAGTTTGATGCTCTTACACTGATGCTCTTACACTCGTTTGAAGAGCTGGCCTTTGGGGAGATCATATCGCCACAAGATATCATTGAACAAGAGCTCCGAAGAGTTTATAAAAGGATTTGCCATTCGTATGATTAATGACAACATCCCCAGTTACCCGATGAATTAAAACCATTTTCCTAACGGATATAAACCCTCATGCTTCAGAGCGTAAACCAGTTCTTAACTGACAGGGTTAGGAAGAAACTTCCCATATGGATAGATTATTCCAGAATTATCCATTTGGGAGGGTTTTAAACCTTCCCCTAAAGCAGAGGTGGACAAACTATGGCCCGCAGGCCACATCTGCCCCACGGGACCGTCCTGCCCGGCCCTTGAGCTCCCTGCCAGGGAGGCTAGCCCCCGGTCCCTCCCCCACGATGCCCCCTCGCCCGCAGCCTCAGCTCGCCGGGCCACCAGCGCGGGAGGGGGCTGTACTGTGGGGGCAGGGGAGAGCAGGAAGGGAGGCTCACCTGCAGGCACAAGGAAGCAGGCGGGCGGTGCGGGAGCGGAGCGAACGTGGGCGGAGGACTCAGGAGGAGCAGCAGGCGGCCACCCAGCTGCCCAGAGAGAAGCAGCGCTTTGCAGGGGAAACCGCCGCTTCTCTCTGGCTGTGCAACTGCCCCTGCTCCTCCTGAGTCCTCCGCCTGTGTTCACAGGGCCGCATTCCAAAAGGGGCTTTAGAGAGGGGGTTAGATAGGGGGTGGGGCCCCGGGGGGCCTGTTGGGGAGCGGGGAAGTGGATAGGGGTCGGGGCAATCAGGGAGCAGGGGGGTGGGGTCCTGGGGGGCCTGTCAGGGGGCGGGGGGGTGGATAGGGGTTGGGGTAGTCAGGGGACAGGGAACAAGGGGGGTTAGATGGGGGGGAACGGGGGGGCAGTTAGGGACGGGGGTCTCGGGAGAGGGCAGTCGGGGCCAAGGAGCAGGGCGGGGTTGATGGGTCAGGGGCTCTGAGGGGGGCAGTCGCGGGCGGGAAGTGGGAGGGGGCGGATAGGGTTAGGGTTTGGGGAGGCGCAGCCTTCCCTACCTGGCCCTCCATACAGTTTTGGAACCCAGATGTGGCCCTCAGGCCAAAAAGTTTGCCCACCCCTGCTCTAAAGCATTGATTAGCCACCAAAGGAAACAGGTTACTGGACTCAATGGACCAATGGGACACCTAGAATGTAAAGGAGAATCTAAGCATTCAACTTTTTAAAAATGAAATTTAGCCTTTTTATTACAAAGACAGCTTTGAAACTGTAAACCAATGACCAGGTCTGTAAAAATCAATGGAAAGCTTTAACAAAGCATTCTCCCAGGGATTATTCTCTCCTACAGTTGCGCGTGGCTGGATTTTTGGGGTAGGGTGAAAGCTCATGGTCACAGGTCCCTTGACTTTTTTGTGGGGGAGTTCATTTCTGTTTAGTTCAGTTTCCGAATCTAGTAGAGGGAGGAGGAGAGTGCCACACAAGCTACCATTACGAATGCTGAAAACTCTTTTGCTAAGCTGGTCTAAAAGAGAGATATCTCTACAGCATGAGAGAGAGAGAGTGTGGTCTGGTGAACGAGGCACAACACTGAGTCCAAGGGACTTCTACAGTCCAATACAGGCTCTGACACTTACTGTTTCTTTGATATTGGTAAAGTCACTTAATTGCCTTAGTTTCTCCATCTTCAAAATGGACTTAATAATAATTGTCTAGTTGAAAGGGAGCTGAGAAACATGTTACTAAAATTAAAGTTTGAAAATTGCTGTGGTGCTAAACATTTCCTGGAATGTATAAAACAAATCCTCCAATCACCGAGGGCTTGGTCATCCCCAGTTCTTTGTTGTTCCCAATGCATATTACACACATGGGTACACATGGGCACCATGCGCCTGAGTCTGAAAATTCTTCAAATCAGAGTCCGTTAACCTGTACATATGCAGTAGCTCTCCTTGTGTCCTGACCGAGGGTATAAGAGACAGTGCTGGTCGATGCCTTTCCAGTTCCTTCTTACCACCCCGTGTTCTGGGTCAGATTAGTGTCCTCCTTCACTCTATTGCATAAACTGCAAAGAAAGAAAATACTTGTAAATAGTTATATAGCTTATCTTACTAGTTAGTAGTTAGTTAGCATGGAGTAATTTCTTTCACCCAGTTGGGGAACCCCTCCCTGGCTCCGGGACTACGCTCAGAATCCCAGAATTCAAGAATGCATCTCTTGCCTTCACTCCTTCTCCATCAGTGAGTAACATCAATGGTGCCTGTACTGTCTGGGTGAGGCACATATCTCTGCAAAGTGCAGTATCTGTTGCTTCTTCCTGCCCAGAACTCAAGAAGCCCAGGAGCTTCACCTATGAAAGCACTTGCTGGAGAAGGCCCCTCTCCAATCTGGGCCAGGGAGACCCTCCCTGTACATCAGCCTCAACTGACCAGCAGTGCCCCTCCAAACGTGTGCCTTGGAGCGGAGCCTTCAGCATTTCAGTCCAAGGATTCTTCTTCCAGAGGGCAGTCTGATGGGCACAAGGATAGATCCTCTTTGAGGACTGTCCATAAGAAGTGCGATTTCTCCCTGAGCCTGTCCAGGTCATCTGAGATGTCACATATGGAACCCAAGGAACCAGCTCCACTGAAGACCACCAGATTGGAGGGTAAGGTGCATAAAAAGAAAGATCTGTCAGTTCTATCAGTCACCTTGGTACCGAAGCACAAGGAGAGATGTTTGCCAGTTCTGTCTATGAGTACTGGTCTGTGTTGGTACTGCCTCATTCTTCTAAAGATCATCCAGCTGCTGCAGATTCACCGGACTTGACTGTTGGAACCCTTCAGAAACCAAGCCGTATGGAGGTGTACATAACACTATGGATAAAGGAGGAATATATCCTTCAGTCTTCACTTCTTTCCAGTCCTGCCCTCCTGAGGAATCTCCTTATTCTGGAGAAGGAGTCTATATCAATGTCCCAGAAACATCTGGTAGGAATGCCCTGGTGCCAACGGTGCCACCTCTATTGAAGGAACAGTTCTCGGACTTGGATGAGTCAGTGGAGGTAGCCACACTGGTATCTCCATGGAGATACTCTATCCCTGACAGACAGTCTAGGGGTTATGCTTGCCATTTCTCTGGGTACAGTCCCCCCAGCCCAGGGACCACTGGTACCATTTCCCTTGGGATCCCTTGCAATCAATCAATCAATCCCTCTTTCTGGCCTTTCTGTGGGATCCCTATGGCAAGTGTCCAGGCTCCTCTCAGAGTCATACTGCTCCTCTCCCTCTTGCAAACCAGTTACATCAGTGTACGAGGATGAAGAGCCAGAGCCAGAGCCGCAGGTACCAGTGATTCCGATGGGTGCCTCTTCATCATTCCCGGACAATGCGGTCACTCGTTCGCCTTCTCTGGTGGATGACCACTGGCAGAACCAGGAGCTGTTACAAAGAGTTACCAATGACCTAGAGATCCCATTAGAGGAGGTCCAGGACCTGCAACGCCCGCTTCTGGACATCTTGCAATCTCAGGGACCGAGTAAGGTGGATCTTCCGAGCAATATGGCACGCTCCAGAATCCTGTGCCCCTACACAGAAAAGAGCCAAAGGAGCTGAATTTTTATTTTTCCCATCCTGCCCCCAGTGCATGGGTGGTACAGGCAGCTACAAAAAGAGCTTGTTCACACTATCAAAGGGCCACCCTGACAGATAAAGGTTCTGAGACTCGACCTCCTGAAAAGCAATGCTTTTTTTATTGCTGCCCCACTTTCCCGGCATGCTCACCGGTTCTTTCAGACTGTATTCTTTCACATTGCAGTGTCTCCGTTCTTCATATAGAATCTTTCTTTCTGTGTAATCCTTGCTGCATTCTCACAGCAGATGCTCAACTGTTTCTTGGATTTTGCATGTGTCGCACAACCCATCTTTGTGCTTGTTTAGTAAATATAAATTACCGTTCAGGTCACGGAGAACTGCTAGTACTCTAAATATAGTTACTTCATTTCTTCTTCTATCATAGCTGTTGAGTATTCCATTATCCTCAAGTTCAGAACACATTTCATTGAACCTTCATCCTTTCTTCTCCATAGTGCTTGCCATTCCTTCTTAAGGTCTCTCTTCACCAAACTTTTGAATTCTTGTTTGCTCTTTATATCAACCGCCACATTTTAAGGCATTTTTTGCTGCCTTATGGCCATTTTATTGGCCAGTATCCCAACATGTGCTGGAATCAACACTATTTCTATATGTATATCTAATTACACAATCTCAATAATTAAGAACAATATTTAATTGATTAAGTCATTCCTGCCTTTCGAGATTCCCTTTCTAATCACCATTATACCCGATAAACAGTCATCATTGAGTATACATCCCTTATTCAGGTCAGTGCCAACAGTGTGCCCACCAAATCAGCTGTCATAATGGCACTAAATTGTGTAGTCTCAGATCTCTTAATTACAAATTCAAAGATACAAAAGGCCTTTACCACTCTACCTGTGTTGTCATCTCTAGAACTGTCAGTATAGATTTGGCAATGCTGACCCCATTTACCATGTATAAACTCATAAATCTTCGTAGTCATTTTTTAAGGTCTTGCTCTTCCACAATTGGAGGGATAACCATCCAGCTACAGTTTGATTTCCCATGACTAAAAATTTTAATTTCTTCCCGACCTCCATCTTCAGCCAAGTCTTTTACCCAGCTTTTGACCCTGTTAGTATGTGGGAATTTGTGGTGTCCAGTTACTTCTTGTCTACTTAATTCCCAGCAGTCCTTGTGTATTTATTTAGTACTCTTATCTTCACCATTTCCATTAGATTTAACCTTTTGGGTAATGGTTAACCATCGCATCCTTAAATTTATAAGCATTTTCTCCAGTTGCTACTTGCAGCACACACAGCAGAGTCATAATACTCACACCACCTGGGATTCACAGAGCTTGGGCTTGGATTGGTTCTAACTTTTTTCAGTGTTGATTTAGAAGCTCAATTAAAGGTTTAGAAGCCATAATCTATAACTGGACTTATTAATGCCTTACACAGCATCAGCATGTTTGTATCTGTGCCCTAGTTGTTCCCACCAATACTTTAAAGCAGATTCATCCTATCTTTTCATTTAGTCTTGATGTTATCTATATGACCCTTCTAAGTTAGTGTGCCATCGAACGTAACTCTTAAGAATGTAAAATTTTGAACTACTCATATCTTTTCTGTATAGAGATATAGGTTCCACTTTTCCCCAATCTTCCTATTTTGTGAAGAACATTCCCTTTGTTCTAGGAAGAGAAATCTTAAATCCCCAAGTATCTCCCCATCCTGAAATCCTTTTGAGTGCCTCACTGGTTTTCTGCACAACATCTTAGGTCCTCTGCACAGTCATCTGTAAATGAAGTAATACCTATTCCTGCCCATATACTTTCTGGGAGATCCTTAATCGTAATGTTAAACGGAGTGGGGCTGATGGCACTCCATAGGGGAGTGTTGTTAAGTAAGTTTATAACTATCCAACAAAGCTGCCCCCACCCTGACTTATATGGTTCTGTCACTTATTATCCACCAGAACATTCTTCCTCTTATTCCGATTGTGGTTAGTTTATACAACAAGCCTTCCCTCCATAGCCATCCCTTCCAATCATATACACTTTCAATGTCCAAAAAGACAGCTATCTGTTCATGTTTTTTGTATTGCTGTTTCTATTACAACATGATCAACTGTGCATCTTCCTGTCCTGAAACCACTTTGTACACAGTTTATAGTTTCTTTTTTTTCCAAGTAAGCTACTCATCTCTCATCCTTTCCATAATTTTCCCCACACACGGTGAGGCTATATGCATCAGGTCTTGTGTGTAATTTGCCAGGTTTTCCTATCCTTGTAGCCACTGCTTCCTTCCCTTCTGCTAGTAGTATTCCTTTTCCACATATATTATTATATAACTTAAATAAAACTCTTAAACTCCTTTCTGGTAGATGCTTAAGCATTGCATTACACATACTATCTTTTTACCGAGAGCTGTATTTTTCTTTTGTCTATAGTTCTTTTTGAGTTCCTGTATGCTGAAATTTTCATTCAATGCCTCATCTTTATAGTCTACCCAGCCATGTAAAAGCTCACAATTTTCTTCAGCAAACATTTGTTTTTGTTCACAAAACTCTTTTACTTTGATTTCTATCACTACTAACTTTTTGGAACTTTTTTGCTAAAATGTCCGCTTTTCCTATGTTAGAACTTTCAACTTTATCATTTGCTAGAAGACCAGGTATACATTTGTTTTTACTCCATATCCCATTCATTATTTTAAACTTTCTTATATATATATCTGAAACCTTGAAATCTTTGTTCATTTTCCCACAATACTCTTTCTTTGCCTTTTTAATAATTCTTTGTGCCACTGCTCTACATCTGTTATAGTTCATTAAGTTCTTGCTATTCATTGTACTTTTTTGTTAGTTTATTTGACTTATTTATTTCTTTAAATGCTGCTTTACAATCTTCATTCCATCAGGGAACTAGATTTCTGAGTTTGTGGCAATTCAATGTCTTCCATATCATTAGGTTGGTTGTTGCTATAACTCCCTTAATTATATTATCATGAAATTCCTCTAGGTTATCACTTATTCAATTGGTACTTAGATACTCAGCACATTTACTCTTAACGAGTCTCCAATTTGCTTTTCTAAGGCTCCAGGTAAGAATTCCTTCAGTGTTTTCAATGTTACCTTGGCCTTTATATGTAATTAGCATAGGAAAGTGATCACTTCCCATTCCATCTTCTTTATAGGTTTCCCAGCTGCATTTACTTGCTACATTGCTTGTTGCAATTCCCAAATCTAAACATGAAAAGGTTCCATCCACCTTTTGAGCAATACCAGGTTGTGCATGGCAGTGAACCGTTCCAAGCTTTTGCCATTATAAGCAGTTTTCCTGCTTCCTGATAATTCATTATGGCTATTAAAGTCTCCACAAATAACATACAGGTCTTTGACACCATTAACTAACTCTTCCAATTCTAGAGTGCCTAGGTTTTACATGGATTGTAAACATTAAAGATTCGTATAAGGGTGCTGTTACTCTGCAGAGGTATCTCAAAACTTACATTCTGTAATTCTGTGTCAGTATAACTAAGACCTTCCTTTATAAGTATACAGATCCCTCCTCCTCTTCTTATTTCTCTGTCACATCTGATTACATCATATCCTGGCAGCCTAAACACACATTTTCACTAACCATGTTTCTTGTACACATATCACGTTAAATATGTTTCCATTTCAAAACCAGCTTTCTTTCATTCCTGACCATGTGTGTTTAAACTATGTGCATTCCAGCAGAAAACATTAGAATGATGCTGTTTAAACTACTTTATTGCCGTCATTTAAAATTGCATGAATGCAGTCTATCGAGAGATTGCCTATATGCAAATATTTTTCTGCTACTTTTGTTATTTTTATTTTCAGTCTCCTTCTCTCGCTGTAAAGTGAGGTTTATCATTTCCAGTCATAAATGCTATACATTTCTCTTTGCCTGTAAACAATACATCTTCATCTGTCCCTTTTATATGATCTTTTCTGCTCTGAACTGCATGTGGTTCTGCCAGTAGCTTTTTTCCACACTGGTATTTTCTTCCTTCTCTACATTCCACTGTGAATATATTTTGGTAGCTTCTGCACAGCATTTCTTTTTGATAGTTTTAGCTTTGTGTAGCTCTAGCTTTTTCCGCTGCTACAAACCCTTCGTATACTGTACTGTGCTTATCCCTACAATGGCTGCATTGTAGTTCTGTTCCTTCCATGCAGCTCTCATACGAGTGTTCTCCTCTACATTTAGCACACCTCGTTTCCCCCATACAGACAGCCACCACATGCCCAAACCTTTGACATTTATAACATCTCAAAGGGGCCAGCAAATATGATTTAACCCAGAAGGGTTGATATCCTATACTCACCTTACTGTGTAAGCACTGCACCTTTAAATACTACTCAGACAGCTGTGGATGGTTTTGTGTTCTCTCTTTCTGCTAATCAGTCACTTAACAAACAGCATTTGGTCCTTGTCTATAGCCCTTTTAATTTCATCCTCAGCCATGTTTGGGGGAGCCCCATATATTACCCCTCGTGTTTCTGTCACAAATTTAGGTTGCTGGCAAATTACTTTTTATTTTCCCTGAAAGTGTAGCTTTAAGAAGTTTCTCAGCCTGTTCCTTATGTGCAGATCCTGTTAATAGATCTCCAGCCTGCATTCTTTTAGCTCGTAATAACTCTCTACTACTTTGCCTAATCCAATCTACTGTTTTCAAAGGATTAACATCTTCTATCTTTACATCTTCAGCTAGTGATTTGATAAGGATAAAATGTTGATCCTTTTTCCTTATTCTCTTTTCCATCCCTGTCTCCTCCCTCTTCTTAGAATTGTAGAACCGTAGGACTAGAAAGGACCACAAGTGTTGTCTAGTCTAACTCCCTGCCAAGATGCCAAGATCCAAGTCAGGTGGCTATCCAACCTCTTTTTGAAAACCTCTTCCACAACCTCCCTAGGCAGTCTTTCATTGGCCTACTGTTCTTACAGTTAGGAAGTTTTTCCTGTGATTTAATCTAAATCTGCTAGGCTGTAGTTTGAACTCATTGCCTCTTGTCCTGCCCTCTCTGGCAAGACAGAACAACTTTTCTCCATCATTTTATAGCAGCCTTTCAAGTATTTAAAGACCACTATCATGTCCCCCCTTAATCTCCTCTTTTCCAAACTAAACATACCCACTTCCTTCAGCCTTTGCTCCTTCCTTTGATCATCTTTGTCCCTCTCCCCTGCATCCTTTCCAGTTTCTCTATATCCTTTCTGTAGATTGGTGACCATAGTTAGACACAGTACTCCAGCTGAGGCATAACCAGCACCGAATAGAGTGGTACTATCACCTCCCGTGACTTGCATGCTTTGCCTCGATTAATGGACCCTAAAATTGCATTTGCTTTTTTTTTTTTTGCAACTACACATCCCCCCTATCCACCAAACCAGTTACACTGTCAAAGGAGGAAATCAAGCTGGTTTGGCATGATTTGTTCTTAGTAAATCTATGCTGGATGCTAGTGATTACCCCTTCACCCTTCAGGTATTCACAAATGGAATGTCTTATTCATCTAGTAGCTTCCTAGTATTGAGGTCTATAATTCCCTGGCTCCTCCCTTTTCCCCTGTTTGAAAGATGGGCACTATGTTAGCCCTTCTCCAGTCTTGCAGGACTTCTCCTGTCATCCATGAGTTTGCAAATATTATTGCCAGTGGCGCCAAGATTTCTTCAACTATTTCCTTCAGCACCATGGGGTGAATAGCATGATGCCCCGCTGACTTGAATTCGTTCAAATTAGTCAGAAGATCTCTGACATGTTCTTTTCTTATCCCAATCTGCATCCCTTCCCCTTTATTGTCTATGGTAACTTTTGCGTCATCCAGTTGTATGTTGTTTTTTGTGAGAAGACTGAAGCAAAGTAGGCATTTAACAGCTCTGCCTTCCTATCATCTTCTGTTACCAGCTCTCTAATGTCATCTCTAACATTTCTTGCCATTTGTAACTCATTCTTTGCCTTGGCTTTCCTGATTTTGTCCCGACATACTTGCGCTATTCCCCTGAATACTTCCTTGGTGACATGCCCCTCCTTCCATTTCCTGTATGTATCCCTTTTGGTTTTTAGATAGCTAAAAAGCTCCTTCTGCAGCCACTTTGGCGCCCTGTGGCTCTTCTTATCTTTCCTTTGCACAGGAATAGCTTGATGTTCAGCCTCTAATATTACATCTTTCATGAACTGCTTCGACTCCTTCTCTTCCTAATTGGTCTTTCCGTGGGACTTTGCCTACTACTTCTCTGAGTTGGTTGAAATCCACCTTTTTTAAGTCCAGTGTCCTTGTTTTGCTGTTCTCATGTCCTCCCTTCCAAAGGATCTTGCATTCTATAGTTCACGATCACTTCTTTCCAAGTTCCCGATCACCTTCACATTTGCAACTAATTTATCCCTGTTGGTCAACACCAGATCCAAAATGGATGACTCCCTACTTGTTTCCACAACTTTCTAATTCAGAAAGTTGTCCCCTACACAGGACATAATATGTGTTGCTGTAATAGTCTGCCACAGATATCAGGGAAGTTAAAATCCCCCATTAATATTAGCTCATGTGTGTTAGCTATCTTGTTACCAGCTTGTAGAATGCCCCGTCCACTTCCTCTTCTTGATTTGGTAGTCTATAATAGACCCCCCCCCCACCATGACATCACTATTATTCTTTTCCCTTTTTATCCTCACCCAGAGACTCTCAGTAGGTCTGTCGCTCACTTCCTCTTGGACCGCGGAGCAAGTGTATGCATTCTTGATGTACAGCACAATGCTTCCTCCTTTTTTCCCCCATACCTATCCTTCTGGAACAAGCTATTTCTCTCAGTGCTGGTACTCCAATCATGGGAGTAGTCCCACCAAGTCTCTGAAGTGCCAATAAGTCATAATTGATTTTCTTCAAATACCATGACTTCCAGTTCATCCTGCCTGTTCTCCATACTCCTTGCATTGGTATATAGGCATCGAAGATATTTTGCAGACTGTCCTGTTGCTTTTCTTCTTGCCTCTCTAGTGTGGTTGTGATTTCTAGTCCCTTCTCTAGAACTTAAGACCTTCCCCTTGATTTCATTACTTAAGCCTAGATGCGCACTGGCTGGATTTTTGTCACCATCCCCCATAAAACCTAGTTTAAAGCTCTCCTTATCAGGTTAGCCAGACGATGTCCAAAGATGTTCTTCCCAGTATTTGATAGATGCTGCCTATCCCAGCACAGTAATCCTCTTTCCTGGAACATCAGCTTATTGTCAAAGAAGCCAAAGCCCTTTTGCCAACACCACCTGCATAGCCATGCATTTACTTCCACGATTTGACAGTCCCTGCCTAGGCCTTTTCTTCAACAGGGAAGATGAATGAGAATACCACTTGCATCCCAAACTCTTTTATCCTCCTTCCCGGAGCCATGTAGTCTTCAAATACTGATATTTCTATTCTTTTTATTTTCTTCTTCCAAATCTGAAGCCACACCTCATCCCTTTCTGCTTCTCCCATATTTTCCCTACATAACCTCTAACCTTTCCCTCTCAGCCTGTGTTTCCAGCTCTGGTCAGCCTCCAGCCTCAGCCTCTTTCTGGTCACAGCTTCATCTCTTTATGCAGACCCAACCTGCTCCTTCCGAGCTGAACTTCATCTTCCATTTGCTTTCCTCCATATGCAGCCTATAAGGTTAATTGACCTCATTTAACCTGCTCTGCCTTGTCCCATACATGCTTCCATACATTCCAGGATTTTTTTTTTCTTTTTTAAATATTGGCATTTGTCAGCTACACACAGATTCAGCACAAGCAGCTGGACTCCACTTCCACAGCAGGGTTAGGGAGGCCTAAAGGATTCCCACCACACACACACTCTACAAACACAGCTAGCTCACAATGCATAGTGTATAATAATCTTCTTACTGAACTCAATGGGACGACATACATGCTTTAAGGTAGGCGTTAGTACACTGATAAATTGAGTCTTATGCAGGCCCCCTTAAGGTCCACATTTTGTGATCCCTCTAGTGACACAGATGAACACTTAATCACAGAAGAAATCTCACGGTCATCCACGGGACTTCTTGTACAGCAGCAGTGTGCTGCTTGATGTGAGTAAGTGTATACTGAAATGATTTCTCTTTTCTAGTCCCCAGCCCCTATGTAGCCCAAGATTTAACTTGGCAGCTCTTAAGGTTCTGAGTGGCATTTAGTTCAGCTGTTTACTATCCTATCTTAGCAACCTACCAACAAAAACTCCCAAATGTCAAAACCATGAAAATAATGGAATTCATTACTCCCCTGGCAAAAAGAAAACTTTTATAATCTACAATATGTTACTTTGTAATATTTTATATTCATGTAACAACTCTCATCCAAGAAGATCAAAGCTCTTCCAAACATCAATGAACTAAGCCTCCCAATATCATTCAGATGGAGATGCATAATATAGCATTCATGGTAGTGCATCCTATAGATAAGATTGGTATGGAAGTTCCTTTATACATTTTTTTGTTAAATTTCTCCATAATTTTCTGAAAAGATTTTCTTTGGGGGTTGAAGCATTCAATGTTTGATCTTAGTCCAAAGGTTACCTTAAATATATACATGTGTTTTTTCCACTGTGGGGGGAGACTAATAACTTAAATAGGAATTAACGTTAAGTCTGAAATATTAGCTGTCTAGATTAGTTTATATGAAAGCGCGAAGATATCCCAAAGTTATATGCAATGGAACAATTGCTTTTTGGCTTGGACAGTCAGAAATTCTGTTATGGTGTCTCATTTTGATTTTCTAAACCCCTACTCTTGCCTCTGTGAAAACACTACATGTTTCTCATGTTATCCTCAGCTACTTGGAGTGGTTCTGAAGGTTGCAGGGAAGGTGGAGACAGGGATTACTTAAGGAATGGCTAAAGGCACTTGAAACCTGCTTTATAATGCATTACTATTTATTTATTTATTACTACAGCATCATGTGTGCATGGCTCTTTACAGACAGATATGAGAGGTCCCTGCCCCAGAGTGCTTACAATCTAAAAGCCTGACTCAGAGTCCATAGACGTCAATGTAAAGGCTCTTGTTGACTTTGAAAGAGTTTGGATCAGGCTCTAAGAGCCTCATTATGTTTTCCTTACTTAAGTTGATTCATATCTTACTGTACAAGTACTCACTTTGATTTCAAGGGGACTAGTTATGGAGTAGGGGAAAACTCAACATAAGGTTGGGCACAGACACAAAGAAGAGGGCGGAAGGGATGTAAAAACTGTCTTTTGTTTAAGTCTGCCACATGTTTTGTATTACCAGGAATTTGGGGGGTATAGATATCATATAACACTACAGTTTTTGTATGTATATTAAAAGAGAGGATGGTCAGCAATACAAAGCTATCCAAAAGATGTGCGATTCTAGGTGGGATTCCAAGTTGGAGAGTGGAATTGGTTGACAAACAGGTGGAGGGAGACCTAGGGGGCAGCATGAAAAAGAGACAGATGCTAGTGGGAGAAGACTCAGAAAGGCTCAGAGAGGTAGAATGGGTTGGCAGAGTGTAATACACAAGCATGGGTGTAGTCAAAATATGGTCCTGTGGTTAAGGCTATATCTACACTACAAATTACTTTGATATAACTTACATCGCTCAGAGGTGTGAAAAATCCACACCCCCAAGGAACATACCTTATACCGACCTAAATGGTGTGGACAGCACTATGTCAGTGGGAGAGCTTCTCCTAATGACATAGCTAACACCTCTCACGGAGATAGGTGTTATTACACCGATAGGAGAGGTTTCTCCTATCGGCTTAGAGCATTGGCGCAGCTGCTGTAGTGTAAACATAGCCTAAGTGTGAGGAAATCTGGGTTCCGTTCCTGGTTCTGTTACAGGCTCCTTGTGTGACCTTGAACTCCCTGGAGATTAATTAGGGGTAATACTTCTGTACTTCAAAGGGGGCTTTGTGAGGATACATTCATTAATATTTGTGGGGTGTTCAAATAGTGTGGCAATGTGGGGACCATATTAGCACTTAAATAGTGGGAGCTGAGGGCAGAAATATGTAGTTTGCTTCATTGCAGAGCTGCTGTCACAGAGTAAAAATGTCATGGCAGGAGGACCATGGGAACCTGCAATTCAGACTCCCCTAATTTTTCATAAGGGAGCAAAATTACCTTGTACGTGGCTGCAGATGGCTCTAATTGGCTCTAATTTTTATAATGTCTGTCCCACAAAGACACTTAGGAAATTACTGCTATTGAATTCAGCCCATAATATCTGTTTTAATATTACAAATCAGTGGGGGAAGTTATGCAACATCCAGGTTGGTGGTACTCATCTACAATGCATGTAGAGTATGCAGGCCTATTTTCTACAGACTCTACATGGAGTAAATCATTATACTGTTATTGGCCTGACCATGGTAGAGAGTGATTCTGGCAGAGCAGGTGTTATCTCTTGCCAAGGCCGTTAGGCTTCACTGAACACTGACAAATGCATAGCTGGAAACCAGTCTGGCTCACCTGCATATTAGTATTGTTAAAACAGATAGAGTTATAAGAATGTATTTAATGGTTAGCCTTTATGAAATGCTTGTAGGATGCTGCATTTATTAAATATAACCTGATAACATGGGGTACAGATGTTATAAGTAAGAGTAAGTGTCTGCTCTGTAACTATAAGAGGTGTTTGTTGTTAAAACTGTAAACCCCCACCATCAGGAGAGAAGCATTACCAACTGTGAAACACTAGTCTGCCACAAGAATTGTCATCTCCTCTCTAACAAAGGAAGGCCCCCTATACACCAGAGAAGCCATTGTGGAACATCAGTGGACAAAAGACTTGTTGACTGCTCCTCACCACCTATGAAGAGGAGACATGCACAAACACTTGTCCCATCAGCTTGAGCTCTGTAGGAAGGGACTAAGAAGAAATTGTTACCCTATGCTGCATGGACTTTAGGAAGAGGACAAGATTTCTAAGCATATGCAAAGGATCCCCCCAGCTGTTTAGCTTGGGTAGTCCTAAAGGACATATAGAGTTTACTCATTACAGCAGCTTCTATTACTTCTTGAAACCTAAGACTGTCACTCATTTATGTAATATATGTTTACTTGCTTTAATCTTGTAAATAACTCTCATTTCTTTTTCCTAGTTAATAAACCTTTAGGTAATTTATTATAGGATTGGCTACAAGTCTTGTCTTTGAAAGATAATGACCTGGGATAAGTGACTGATCCTTGCTACTGGAAGTAACCTGAATATTGTGGTGATGATTTTTTTTTTTTTTTGGTGTAAGGGCCATCTAGCACAAACACAAGCTTGCCTAGGTGGCAAGATAGATTGGAGTACCCAAGGGAACTTCCTGTGACTCCATGTTAAGGCTGTTACAGAGCTTGAGAAGTATCACACTTGATACTTGGCTGGTGAAATCTAATTATAGAACACACAACCAATTTGGGGTTTGTGCTCTGCTTCCTAACAGTCTGCCCTGAGGTTGGCACTCACGGTCATGAGCCACTCCAAGACAGCTTGACAGAGGGGAAACATCCTGATTTATTATTAACCTCTCATTGGATATAAGAAGTGAATTCTAAGTTACTTAAAATATTGGATTGCTGATGGCAGCCTTGTCATCACATATATAAAGTGCCATTCATGAGATTAATGAAAGCGCTTCAGAGATTTAAAGAAAGGAAGCAGACATACTGATGAGCTTCTGCCTCCAACAAAATGAAAATGCTTCTGTGAGCCCAAGAAATAGCTGAAGGATAGAGTAGGGACAGGTTGAAGAAAATAATTCTTATGTATATCAAAAAGAGATTTAAGTTGTGGATGGATACAACCATCCTGAAACCATCAGGCAAATAGTGGAAGGCAATGGCACTTGCTTTTCAAGAGTGGGAGAGTCCATTTCTCTAGATAATTATATGGATCTTTGTTATATATCTGAGTCCTTGAGCAAATCTGTCTTTGAATGGAATTGCAGAAAAACCCAACTGCAGTTGAACACCCTGACATTTCTATACAATATATGTTGTAATACTGTACTGATGTCTCAAAACCATGTTTTGGCTAATGATGATGCATGCATCACACTGTAGTGTCAGAATGCCCTCTGGGGTTATTTTGCGTCTTTTTGAGACTCCTTAATATGCTGATGATGAAGTGCTCTCCATTCCAAAAGTAACTGAGGATGTTAAAAAATAGCTACTAAAGTTTGCTCTGTCAGCCTAGTTTTAGTTCATTTAATGTGCACCATGTCAAATCTGTATTGTTCTAGTTTCTTAATCAAAATGTTATATGGCACTAAGTCAAATGAGTTACAGAAATCTCAGGATATGACATCAACACTTTTTAGGTGATATTAGAAGTTCAGGTTTCAGAGTAGCAGCCATGTTAGTCTGTATCTGCAAAATGAAAAGGAGCACTTGTGGCACCTTAGAGACTAACAAATTTATTTGAGCATAAGCTTTCGTGAGCTACAGCCAGTACCTCACGAAAGCTTATGCTCAAATAAATTTGTTAGTCTCTAAGGTGCCACAAGTACTCTTTTTCTTTTTACTAGAAGTTCAGTTGATAAAGACATTGTTACTTTGACAAGATCTATTTTGCATAAACCCATGTTGATTGGCATTAATTTTATTTAATTCCTTATTAATCAGGTCCCATGTCAACCATTCCATTATTTTGCCTGGAATCACTGTCAAGCTAACAGGCGTGTAATTACCTGGGTTGTCATATTTAACCTTTTAAAATTTTGGCACACCATTAGCTCTCTTAAAGTCTTCTGGAAGTTCCCTAATGTTCCAAGAGTTATTGAAAATCAATATTAACCATCCCACCTTGGACAGCTCAATTACAACTTTCAAATACTAGTTATCCAGAGCTGTTAACTTAAAAATGCCTGTAAATACCTACATGGGGAACAGAAATTTTATAATACAGGGCTCTTCATTCTAACAGACAAAGGCATAACAACAGATACAATGGCTGGAAGTTGAAACTAGATAAATTCAGGTTAGAAATAAGGTGCACATTTTTAACAGTGAGGGTACTTAACCATTGTAACAACTTACAAAGGGTTCTGGTGGATTCTCCATCACTGGAATTTTTAAATCAAGATTGGGTTTTTTTCTAAAAGATTTACCCTAGTTCAAACAGGAATTACATTAGGGAAGTCCTATGGCCTGTGTTATGCAGGGGGTCAGACAAGATAAGAATGGTCCCTTCTGGCTTTATAATCCACATAGAGGCAAGACATCGGGGGGGGAGCATGCAGGATCACATGCTTCTTGCAGATTTGCTGCTTGGCTTGTACATGGAGTGAGCATGCTCAGTAATATTGCTGAATATTGCCAGCTGCCCTCACTCTCTCCAACCCCACTATTGGCAGGCACGGGTGGTCTCTGAATCTATGAATAATATAACCTGCCTCCCAGCACTGTTTTTCTCTTTTTTTTCCATTTTTCCACTTCGTTCATTGGTGGGATCTCTTCTTCTTCTTGGGAACAGCTTCTTTATTGCACCATCAGGGAGCATTTGTGCAAAGGGAACAGTGGCTCCCAAACCATTGTTCCTGTTGCTGCGTGCTCCCCGTTGCTGTCCTGAATGCATCAGAGCAGGGACTCTGGGAGTGGCCCTGTGATCAGAGTTCTTATTGGATTATCTGACATCAGGCAGAAAGGACGGCCAGTCAGACCAGAAGCCTCCAGAAACTGCTCAACTCCCACTGTTCAAATAGCAATTAACATTAACGGGAGCTGTGTGTGCCCATCCAGGGGAGAACAGACTTTCCAACTGAGAACTTCATGTACTGCCTTGTTTTCAGGAAAGTGATAATGATGATTTTATTATTATTTATTTTAATTATTCAGTATTCAGCAGTGTGCAAATTAATTGAAGATTTTGATTTGTACAAAGTGCTGAGCACTCACATTTGCATTTGAGGTCAGACTGGAGCTGCTAGGTGTGCAGGACTTCTGAAAATCAGGTCCAAGGTCACTTGTACTCCCCACAAATACTCCTGTCTCTGCCTCAGTAAAATACATCAGAGTGCATGCTAGTAGTGTTATCCAAATCAGAGATTAAGGTGACGCTGAAGAACATCTGTTTGTTATATCTATCTTGGCTTGCACTGAGGGGACACAAAGAGAACAAATTTATGGCAGATTTTGCCATGAAATAAAAGGAATTTTCTTTCATCACACTGCCATTCGAGAACATGTGAGCTGTGACATGGATTGAGGATTTAATTCTTTGCTTTGGACATGAAAATAGCAGCACTGACCTTTATGAATTATATACATTTTTGTAATCTTTAAATTTGTAAGCCATGCTCTTCTACAGAATTTAGGTGCCAACAATAAGCTGGTTCCATGTAGTTCAAATAACCAGCTTATTTTTTTTTCATTTGCAGAAAATAAGATTTTTTCTCTCCTGTATTATCTTAAAGCTTCATAGTTTTCATACTATCACCCCAGTCGTTTTCTGTAAATTGCAGGAAGAAGCAGTACTTCCCAGCATTTACTGATAATGTAGTCTGTTTATACCCAAAGTACAAGGGCTATAATTACAACATGATCACATTATATATCAAGGTCAGAATTCTGTGATTCACTCTATTGTTTGGACATAAAGGGAGTTGATTTTCAGCCTGGTGGTGTACAACTACTATTATTGTTACATCAGTGACTGTAGAAACAATATTAACATTTGCTTGTTTCAGTTTTTATACTTAAGTTAACTTAGTTCAAACATTCCATGAAAATAGGCTGGTTAATATTTGCCCTAAAATATTAATTAGAGATGCAAAGTATATATGATGTTTGAGTTCTGTATTATTTTTGAAGGGAAAAAATCCAGAGCAAGTAATTAAATTACGTATGGATGATAACACATGGATTGTAAACAACCTCAAATGCACATAACCGAAGCGTAGAAACATATCTCTTGATCCTTTTCTCTCCTACACACAATCCCAAAGCTTCTTTCATGACTACCACTGCATACACTTGGCATGGCCTCTCAATTTATATATTCAAGTCTTATAATTCATCTGTATTTTCTACTACTTGATCAAATCTAACTGCCTCAAAGGACAGGACCACCACCACTTCAGTTGGAAGACTATCCTATGATCTAGAGTCTAAGACCTTGATTTAGCAAGGCATGTAAGTAGTACCATTGATTTCAGTCAAATTATTTGTATTTAAAGTTAGGTAAATGCTTAATTGCTTTCCTGAATTGGGTCCTAATGGAATTTACTATTGTCATTAGTACATCTTAACTGGTATGAAGTCTTAATTTATCTTTTTAATATCATTCCATTTCACTTAGTTACGGTCCCTTCTTTCATCTCTCCTTGAGCAATCCTCCTCCTCTTCTTGGAATCAGAGTCCCTCAGATACTTGTCGACTGTGATCATATCTCCCCTTAGCCGTTATTGTTGTCTAGCTATCCAGGGCATGTAAGCACATACATACCTTTGTGAATCTGACCCAAACTGATTTGTGCAAAGTCACACAGGAAGTCTATGGCAGATGAACAAGGGTCTCCCAAGCCTCTAGACTAATGCCTTATCCACTGCACTGTTTTTCCTCCCTTGCGCCAAGCTCTTATTGGAAGAGAAGGTTCAAGGTCTGGAGAAACAAGTATCAACCCTGCATTGCAAAAGAGAAACTGAAGATTTCCTGGACAGACGTCAGGATATGCTCTACGGGCACAAGATTCTGAAGATTCAGAACAGGCTGCGCAGCGGGGACAGAAGGACGGTGAAGAAATTTGGCAGTATGTGACCTCCAGAAAAAGAAAGGGGAGCGTCCATGTACCAGCAATGCAGATACAGGTAAGCAACCATTTTCATGTTCTCTCCACAGGTACTAATGCGGATAGTGGACTAGATGATACATCTGAGGGAAGGAAGCAGAAGGAAACTCCACCGGTTGGAAGGCATGAGATGCACTGTCTTAGGGAAGGGAGTTCCATGACCATCGCTCCCAAGAGAAGGAGGCAGGTGGTGGTGGTTGGGGACTCCCTCCTCGGGGACTGAGTCATCTATCTGCTGCCCCGACCAGGAAAACCGAGAAGTCTGCTGCTTGCCAGGAGCTAGGATTCACGATGTGACGGAGAGACTGCCAAGACTCATCAAGTCCTCAGATCGCTACCCCTTCCTACTTCTCCACGTGGGCACCAATGATACTGCCAAGAATGACCTTGAGCGGATCACTGTGGACTATGTGGCTCTGGGAAGAAGGATAAAGGAGTTTGAGGCGCAAATGGTGTTCTTGTCCATCCTCCCTGTGGAAGGAAAAGGCCTGGGTAGAGACCGTCGAATCATGGAAGTCAATGAATGGCTACGCAGGTGGTGTTGGAGAGAAGGCTTTGGATTCTTTGATCATGGGATGGTGTTCCAAGAAGGAGGAGTGCCAGGCAGAGACAGGCTCCACCTAACGAAGAGAGGGAAGAGCATCTTCGCAAGCAGGCTGGCTAACCTAGTGAAGAGGGCTTTAAACTAGGTTCACTGGGAGAAGGAGACCAAAGCCCTGAGGTAAGTGGGGAAGTGGGATACTGGGAGGAAGCACAAGCAGGAGAGTGTAAGATGGGAGGGCTCCTGCCTCATACTGAGAAAGTGGGACGATCAGCGAGTTATCTTAAGTGCCTATACACAAATGCAAGAAGTCTGGGAAATAAGCAGGGAGAACTGGAAGTCCTGGCACAGTCAAAGAATTATGATGTGATAGGAACAACAGAGACTTGGTGGGATAACTCATATGACTGGAGTACTGTGATGGATGGCTATAAACTGTTCAGGAAGGACATTCAGGGCAGAAAAGATGGGGGAGTTGCACTGTATGTAAGAGAGCAGTATGACTGCTCAGATCTCCGGTATGAAACTTCAGAAAAACCTGAGAGTCTCTGGATTAAGTTTAGAAGTGTGAGCAACAAGGGTGATGTCGTGGTGGGAGTCTGCTATAGATCACCAGACCAGAGGGATGAGGTAGACGAGGCTTTCTTCTGGCGACTAATGGAATTTACTCGATTGCAGGCCCTGGTTCTCATGGGAGACTTCAATCACCCTTATATCTGCTGGGAGAACAATACAGCGGTGCACAGACAATCCAGGAAGTTTAGGGGACAATTTCCTTGTGCCAGTGCTGGAGGAACCAACTAGGGGCAGAGCTCTTCTTGACCTGCTGCTCACAAACCGGGAAGAATTAGTAGGGGAAGCAAAAGTGGATGGGAACCTGGGAGGCAGTGACCATGAGATGGTCGAGTTCAGGATCCTGACACAAGGAAGAAAGGAGAGCAGCAGAATATAGACCCTGGACTTTAGAAAAGCAGACTTTGACTCCCTCAGGGAACTGATGGGCAGGATCCCCTGGGAGAATAACATGAGGGGGAAAGGAGTCCAGGAGAGCTGGCTGTATTTTGAAGAATCCTTATCGAGGTTACAGGGACAAACCATCCCGATGTAGAAAGAATAGTAAATATGGCAGGTGACCAGCTTGGCTTAACAATGAAATCCTTGCTGATCTTAAACACAAAATAGAAGCTTACAAGAGGTGGAAGATTGGACAAATGACCAGGGAGGAGTATAAAAATATTGCTCAGGCATGCAGGAGTGAAATCAGGAAGGCCAAATCACACTTGGAGTTACAGCTAGCAAGAGATGTTAAGAGTAACAAGAAGGGTTTCTTCAGGTATGTTGGCAACAAGAAGAAAGCCAAGGAAAGTGTGGGCCCCTTACTGAATGAGGGAGGCAACCTAGTGACAGAGGATGTGGAAAAAGCTAATGTACTCAATGCTTTTTTTGCCTCTGTCTTCACGAACAAGGTCAGCTCCCAGACTACTGCACTGGGCAGCACAGCATGGGGAGGAGGTGACCAGCTCTCTGTGGAGAAAGAAGTGGTTCGGGGACTATTTAAAAAAGCTGGACGAGCACAAGTCCATGGGGCCAGATGCACTGCATCCGAGAGTGCTGAAGGAGTTGGTGGATGGGATTGCAGAGCCATTGGCCATTATCTTTGAAAACTCATGGCAATCGGGGGAAGTCTCAGATGACTGGAAAAAAGCTAATGTAGTGCCCATCTTTAAAAAAGGGAAGAAGGAGGATCCGGGGAACTACAGGCTAGTCAGCCTCACCTCCGTCCCTGGAAAAATCATGGAGCAGGTCCTCAAGGAATCAATTCTGAAGCACTAGAGAAGAAAGTTATCAGGAACAGTCAGCATGGATTCACCAAGGGCAAGTCATGCCTGACTAATCTAATTGCCTTCTATGATGAGATAACTGGCTCTGTGGATGAGGGGAAAGCAGTGGACATGTTGTTCCTTGACTTTAGCAAAGCTTTTGATATGGTCTCCCACAGTATTCTTGCCAGCAAGTTAAAGAAGTATGGGCTGGATGAATGGACTCTAAGGTGGATAGAAATCTGGCTAGATCATTGGGTTCAACGGGTAGTGATCAATGGCTCCATGTCTAGTTGGCAGCCGGTATCAAGCGGAGTGCCCCAAGTCCTGGGGCTGGTTTTGTTCAATACCTTCATTAATGAACTGGAGGATGGCGTGGATTGCACCCTCAGCAAGTTTGCAGGTGACAATAAACTGGGAGGAGTGCTTAAAAAAAGGAGACTCACTGAATGAAGAAAGTATATTTATGATCAAGCAGTTAAAGGGTACCATAATGCATATGCACAAGGGGACCAAGGCGGCACTGGCTACCTTAAATGTGGCATTTCTTAATTTTTGAGAACTTGACTTCACAATTTAAATGCTCTTTTAACTTTATTTTAAGATTCGCCAAGTTTTTAAAAAAGCAAACTGAACCCCCACCCCCCTGGAGAAATTCCATCATGTGGCATCATACTGATAAGCATGTTTCATAGGCAAGATTGGAATCTTTATTTCCACCACACTGACCTCTGCCACTTGAGCTAATGGAGTAACTGGTAGCACTAAAGGGGGAGGAGCCACACACTTTGTCAGTGGGTTTCAGAAATATTTTATGACACCAGGGGAAGGGTGAGACTCAGGAATTTTTGGCTTCCGTTCCAGATTTTGAAGGGGAGTGCACTCTAGTGGGCACAGATTCATCTTGTTTCCCTGCAAGCTTGACTGTTTCTGCCCTGTTCCCTTCAACCTGTCCGTTTCTTCCATATCCTGGCTCCATGTCCAAGTCCCATTTTCCTTCCCCACACAGTCCCACTCTCCTTGCCAAGCAAGTCCTAGTTCCCCTCTCTTGGCTTCACATCAGATCTGTCTTTCCTCTTCCTCCTCCTTCTCCTACAGCTAGGTCCCAGACCTATTTTGCCCTTCAGGCTTCTCATCTAACCTCAGTTTCTACCTCCTCCCTGGCTTCTTGTCCCAGTCTCTCTGTCCATCCAGTCCCAGTCTCTTCTCCCCCCCCAAACTCCGAGTCTCACTAGCCACATTGTCCCAGTCTGCTCCTTTTCCTCCTCCTCTGATCTGGCTTTTGTCCCCTCAACAATCAAATCAGATGGTTCCTCCTCCACATTCCTGAGTGCAGGTGGAGTGGGAGGTGTCACTGAGAGCACAGAAGAGACAGACTCTCTGCTCTCAATTCCAGTCCCAGGCCTGGAACAGGTATTACAGGGAAAGTCTGGCTTAGCCCCTGTAGCCCCAGGATGGCACATGTGTAGTCCTGTCACAGGTAGGAACTGTGAGGGGATGGAGCATGCTTGGGTACTCTGTGGGGATGGCACATACACAGTCTGGCTAGCACTCGGAGCTTTGAGCATTAGGTGCTCAGAAAGGATGCAATATGTAGAAACTTTAGCAGCCAAAGTTAAGTATATGTCTACTAAATGTGCAAATTATGAATTTTCAGACCGTAATAACTTGGCCACATTTGGGCAGATTTTCACAGGCAGAGCACATTACTGACACAAATGCCATCACCACCACCACCCCTTCCCCTGTCAAATTTCAAGTCTACTCAAAAGCATAGAGGTGCTAGAAATTTTCAAAGGTCTCAAGAATTTTTTTAACAAGTGTGGTAGACCCAGACCAGTGGGGTACAGGAGTCTGGTCCTATTGGGAATCCAGGACGTGGGCGGGCAGAGCTCGTCCACTACAAAAGGATCCCCCCACAGCCTAAGGGGGAGATCCACAGGGCCTGGAGAACCAACTAATTACGGGGGACAACTAATGAAAAACAGGGACGGGAGTGCGGTCAAAGGGTCAAACGAAGGGAACCGGATGGGGACACCGAGCAGAGAACCCCGGACAGCGCCCACCGCTCCGCAAAGGCGTCAAGGGAGTCGGTGGACGCCGCCCAGAGGAACTCCGCTCGGAGGCGTGAACGGACAGAGGAGCGGAAATAGGCCCCGCAGTCGCAGGAGACTCCATCGGCCAACCTCCTCACCCTGGTTTTATAGATGGCCGCTTTAGCCAGGGCCAGGAGGAGGTTGACCAGGAGGTCCCGCGACTTAGTGGGGCCACGGACAGGGAGTGCGTAGATGAGAAGGTGAGGAGAAAAGTGCAACCAAAACCGTAACAAAAGATTGGTGAGGAGCCGGAATAGGGGCTGCAACCTGGCGCACTCCAGATAGACGTGCGCCAGGGTTTCCCTCACGCCGCAAAAGGGGCAGGTGTCCGGGATCGGGGTGAACCGCGCCAAATACACGCCCGTGCTCACGGCCCCGTGAAGGAGCCGCCAACTGATATCCCCGGCG
The DNA here is from genome assembly GCF_965140295.1 of Lepidochelys olivacea. Classification (NCBI taxonomy): domain Eukaryota; kingdom Metazoa; phylum Chordata; order Testudines; family Cheloniidae; genus Lepidochelys; species Lepidochelys olivacea. The sequence continues at coordinate 18,258,738 of NC_140412.1, forward strand.
GGCCTCGGCACTAAGGTGGAATAGAGGCTGGCCCACCGGGGCTCCTCACCCTCTAGAGGTGGCAGAAGGTCCCGCCACTTTGTGTCAGGGCGGGACGCGAGGGTGAGGACATGAAGGGTGTGGAGCACGAGCGTGTAGAGATGTCGTTTTGGCGCGGTCTGGAACCGGACCGGCTGCAGCTCGCGGAGCCGGCTCACGGTGAAGGGGCGGGGGGGGCGGTCGGGTCCACGGGGCAGGGGCCCGATGAGAAGGTCCGGAGGGCCTGGGGTGGAGGGTGGGCGGGGCGCGCCCTCTCGCAGGACCCGGTCGAGGTAAACCCGAGCAGCGGGCGGTAAAGCGGCCCTCACCTCCTGAAGTACGCGCAGGGCAGTACGCGGTCTGGAGAGCCCCATGCGCTGAGCGAGCGTCAGGGGATCCAGCCAGTCTCCCCGGTTATAGTCCAGGAGGTCTCCGACTCTGGTGACTTCCGCCAGGACCAACCTCTGGCGCACCGAGGGGGACTCCGCCACCTGCACACGGAGCTGGGGGTTGTGTAGCAGGGGCTCCGCGAGGAGGTCTACCCCCAGGGAGGCCGCCACGGACCTGGTCGCTGCGAACAGTTTCCAGGTCCGGAGGAGGTCCTGGTAGAAGACCGGCAGCCCGGAGAGGTCTCGCGGAAGACCCCTCGGGTGGAGATAAAGGAGCTGCCGGTCATATCGGAGCCCTCGGAGGCGGCGCAGGAAGGCGTGTGCCAATGCGCTCCACGCCGGACTACCTGCACCATAAAGGAGCCTCTGCAGGGCCTGGAGGCGGAAGACGTGGACCTGAGTGCGGAGACACTTCAGGCCCTGCCCTCCCTCCTCCAGGGGCAGATGGAGAACCCCTGCAGAGACCCAGTGCAGTCCTGACCAGAAGAACTCCAGAACCAATTTCTGGAGGTTGGCCAGGAAATCCGGGGCCGGAACCAGGGTGTTGAGCCGGTACCAGAGCATGGACAGGACCAGTTGGTTGAGCACCAGTGCCCGCCCTCGAAAGGACAGACACCGGAGCAGTCCTGTCCATCTCCGGAGCCGCTCTACCACCCTGCCCTCTAAATCGTGCCAGTTCTCCGGCGGAGACGGATGCGTGGCAGAAAGGTAGACGCCGAGATAGAGCAGCGGACCCACGCTCCACCGGATGGCTTGAAGCGCGGGTGGGAGGGAGCTCGCCTGCCGCCAGTCCCCTACCACCAAGCCAGAGCTCTTGACCCAGTTGACCCGGGCGGAGGAGGCTGCCGAGTACACAGTCTGGCAAGCCTCCACCCGCGCCAAGTCGCCCGGGTCCTGGACCACGAGGAGGATATCGTCGGCGTATGCCGACAGGACCAGCCGCAGCTCCGGCTCCCGTAGCACCAACCCCGTCAACCTCCTGCGGAGGAGACAGAGGAAGGGCTCGATCGCCAGAGCATACAGCTGGCCCGAGAGGGGGCACCCCTGCCGTACTCCCCGCCCGAAGCTGACCGGTTCGGTCAGGGTCCAGTTGAGCTTGACCAGACACTCCGCGGAGGCGTACAGCACCTGGAGAAAACCCACAAACTGGGGACCCAAGCCAAACGCTCGCAGAGTGCCCAGGAGATACCCGTGATCCACCCTGTCGAACGCCTTCTCCTGAACAGGAGTCTGGTCCTATTGGGAATCCAGGACGTGGGCGGGCAGAGCTCGTCCACTACAAAAGGATCCCCCCACAGCCTAAGGGGGAGATCCACAGGGCCTGGAGAACCAACTAATTACGGGGGACAACTAATGAAAAACAGGGACGGGAGTGCGGTCAAAGGGTCAAACGAAGGGAACCGGACGGGGACACCGAGCAGAGAACCCCGGACAGCGCCCACCGCTCCGCAAAGGCGTCAAGGGAGTCGGTGGACGCCGCCCAGAGGAACTCCGCTCGGAGGCGTGAACGGACAGAGGAGCGGAAATAGGCCCCGCAGTCGCAGGAGACTCCATCGGCCAACCTCCTCACCCTGGTTTTATAGATGGCCGCTTTAGCCAGGGCCAGGAGGAGGTTGACCAGGAGGTCCCGCGACTTAGTGGGGCCACGGACAGGGAGTGCGTAGATGAGAAGGTGAGGAGAAAAGTGCAACCAAAACCGTAACAAAAGATTGGTGAGGAGCCGGAATAGGGGCTGCAACCTGGCGCACTCCAGATAGACGTGCGCCAGGGTTTCCCTCACGCCGCAAAAGGGGCAGGTGTCCGGGATCGGGGTGAACCGCGCCAAATACACGCCCGTGCTCACGGCCCCGTGAAGGAGCCGCCAACTGATATCCCCGGCGGGCCTCGGCACTAAGGTGGAATAGAGGCTGGCCCACCGGGGCTCCTCACCCTCTAGAGGTGGCAGAAGGTCCCGCCACTTTGTGTCAGGGCGGGACGCGAGGGTGAGGACATGAAGGGTGTGGAGCACGAGCGTGTAGAGATGTCGTTTTGGCGCGGTCTGGAACCGGACCGGCTGCAGCTCGCGGAGCCGGCTCACGGTGAAGGGGCGGGGGGGGCGGTCGGGTCCACGGGGCAGGGGCCCGATGAGAAGGTCCGGAGGGCCTGGGGTGGAGGGTGGGCGGGGCGCGCCCTCTCGCAGGACCCGGTCGAGGTAAACCCGAGCAGCGGGCGGTAAAGCGGCCCTCACCTCCTGAAGTACGCGCAGGGCAGTACGCGGTCTGGAGAGCCCCATGCGCTGAGCGAGCGTCAGGGGATCCAGCCAGTCTCCCCGGTCATAGTCCAGGAGGTCTCCGACTCTGGTGACTTCCGCCAGGACCAACCTCTGGCGCACCGAGGGGGACTCCGCCACCTGCACACGGAGCTGGGGGTTGTGTAGCAGGGGCTCCGCGAGGAGGTCTACCCCCAGGGAGGCCGCCTCGGACCTGGTCGCTGCGAACAGTTTCCAGGTCCGGAGGAGGTCCTGGTAGAAGACCGGCAGCCCGGAGAGGTCTCGCGGAAGACCCCTCGGGTGGAGATAAAGGAGCTGCCGGTCATATCGGAGCCCTCGGAGGCGGCGCAGGAAGGTGTGTGCCAATGCGCTCCACGCCGGACTACCTGCACCATAAAGGAGCCTCTGCAGGGCCTGGAGGCGGAAGACGTGGACCTGAGTGCGGAGACACTTCAGGCCCTGCCCTCCCTCCTCCAGGGGCAGATGGAGAACCCCTGCAGAGACCCAGTGCAGTCCTGACCAGAAGAACTCCAGAACCAATTTCTGGAGGTTGGCCAGGAAATCCGGGGCCGGAACCAGGGTGTTGAGCCGGTACCAGAGCATGGACAGGACCAGTTGGTTGAGCACCAGTGCCCGCCCTCGAAAGGACAGACACCGGAGCAGTCCTGTCCATCTCCGGAGCCGCTCTACCACCCTGCCCTCTAAACCGTGCCAGTTCTCCGGCGGAGACGGATGCGTGGCAGAAAGGTAAACGCCGAGATAGAGCAGCGGACCCACGCTCCACCGGATGGCTTGAAGCGCGGGTGGGAGGGAGCTCGCCTGCCGCCAGTCCCCTACCACCAAGCCAGAGCTCTTGACCCAGTTGACCCGGGCGGAGGAGGCTGCCGAGTACACAGCCTGGCAAGCCTCCACCCGCGCCAAGTCGCCCGGGTCCTGGACCACGAGGAGGACATCGTCGGCGTATGCCGACAGGACCAGCCGCAGCTCCGGCTCCCGTAGCACCAACCCCGTCAACCTCCTGCGGAGGAGACAGAGGAAGGGCTCGATCGCCAGAGCATACAGCTGGCCCGAGAGGGGGCACCCCTGCCGTACTCCCCGCCCGAAGCTGACCGGTTCGGTCAGGGTCCAGTTGAGCTTGACCAGACACTCCGCGGAGGCGTACAGCACCTGGAGAAAACCCACAAACTGGGGACCCAAGCCAAACGCTCGCAGAGTGCCCAGGAGATACCCGTGATCCACCCTGTCGAACGCCTTCTCCTGAACAGGAGTCTGGTAGAAGGCAAATCTACTGGCCTCTGGATTAATAGTTTTCTGTTCCATGAGTGACCAGAGCAAAGGCTGCCCTAGAGCAATCAGGAACTTGCCAGAACAAATTAATACAGGCACACTAATTAAGACACCTGGAGCCAATTAAGAACTTACTAGAATCAATTATGTCAGGTGGGCTAACCAGGACACCTGGTTTAAAAAGGACTTCCCATCAGTTAGTGGGGGTGCACAAGGAGTGAGAAGGTATGCTGCTGGAGGACTGAAGAGTACAAGTGTGATCAGGCTTCAGGAGGAAGATCCTGCAGTGAGGATAAAGAAGGTGCTGGGGGAACGTCATGGGGAAGTAGCCCAGGGAGTTGTAGCTGTCACACAGTTGATACAGGGGACAGTGTAGACAGCTGCTATCCATAAGGCCCTGGGCTAGAACTGGGTGTAGAGGGCGGGCCTGGGTTCCTCCCATCCCCCCAATTCCTGATCGGATACAGGAGGAGTTGACCTGCTCTGTGAGGAACATCAGAAGGGAAGATCTAATTTGGAAAGGGCTCTGGCTTGTCCCCAACCCACTAGGTGGAACACAGAGACTGCAGGGATTGTTCTCTGTTTCCCCCATGCTGGCCAGTGATGAGGTTAGTTGGGTGAATGGCAGGTTTGAGCCTCTAGCAGAAGCAGCCAAACTGAGGGCTGCCGTGAACCTCTGAGGCGAGCAAATCCGCCAAAAAGTGCAGGACCCACCAAGGTGGAAGAGGAATTTTGTCACACAAGGTAAAACAATATAATTTTCCTAATCTCTTTCTTAGAAATGGCTGAACTGTTTTTGCCGAAAATTTCCAATTTCAGTCCACAGTAGACACCAGGCTTGGAAAATTTCAGCCCAAAGAGTTAAACTTTGGCAAAGATATAAGCAACCGAAAACAGGGTCTTATAATGGGAAATGTCGGGCAAGCTTAATTATATGCAGTGCTATCAGCCCCACCTACAATACAGCTAAATAAATAATTGCCAAATTCTATGCATAAAGTTTTTTCCCAGTAAGCTGAAGAGGCTCTCTCTTAGCAATATCTAATGTTGCCTCAATGATTTTCTAATGGGTCTGTGTCTTGTGAGGAAACTTGCAACATCAAGTACAATAAAACAAGTATAATTATTTATTGCAAAGTAACTAAGTAACTTATGTTGAATTTTTTGACAGTGAGTCTTGTTACTGAGGCATTCATAGATTTTTGGACACTGTTTCAAACTTAAAGTTTTAAAAAGTGACCTTGCAAGTTCCATAGCTCTGTTCACTATTAATTACTTTTCTCACTTTTTCTCCTGGTGTAGGTAGTTTTCTCGTGGTGACAGATGAGACATGAGATCTTCAGCCTCCAGGCTTTCAAGTTTTTCTTCAAGAGATTCATTATGGAATCGGTAAGAAAGCAAAACAACATTTTAGGTCAAAATAATAGTTTTCTAGTATTTGCTACCTTTAAAAAAAAAAAACACACACAAACAAACAAACCTAGATGCTGGTTCATGGCGATACCAGTTGTAATATTTGACAATTCTTCCTTTTTTGTTTTTTTGCTAGTTTGGACTAATCACAAAAGGTGCTTTTCAGGGGAAGGCCAAAAGCATTACTCAATAATCCCTTTTAGATAATTATGACTTTAAACACACAATAGGGAAAATATTAATATACATAAAATATTACACTTTGCATTGTATAGATATTTCAAAGCTGCTTAACAAAAGGAATCTAAAAAGTAGCAGTTTGTCCCTCGTGAAGTGCATGCTGATCTGGGAAATAAAGCTCATTTAACTTTTAAAATAGCACACATTTGAAATCAGCCTGCAAGGCATTTGCAGTGCTGCTAGGACTTGTGTGGGGGTTTTAAAGAGCAGACTCTTATTCCTTTTGGTGACGTAGAATGTAGAACAGCACACAGTTGTCTAAATATGCTTTTGTTTATTCAGTCTCTGAATGGTGAGTACTCTGTTTTAAAGTTTGCACTGTACTTCATTAAACTACAATAAGCTACATTCAGATTGCCTGGAGATCCTTACTTGAACCCAGGAGTGACTACAAAATTCAGGGTTAAGGCTGAAATTTGAGCCTCCCTTCACTCACTAGATCCAGCTATTGTGATACATGAGTCTTTAGTCTACTTTAGAGCCCTGAGTGGGGTTGGCTGATCTCATATCAGACAGGTAAATGGAATAGCCTAAAAATCAGATTAAATCCATATTTTTATAAAATTTTTCAAAAAATACAACAGCTATACAACTAGGTATTTTTAAAAGCATGTTATTTACCTGCTAGGCCATGCCAGTTTCTTTTTTATTAAAGTTTGCTACTGCATATGATTTTAAAAAATAAACTGACATGGCCTAGCAGGTAAATAACATGCTTTTAAAAATACCTAGTTGGATATGGATTTAGGATAATTTTAAAACAAATTCCAGACTATGCCTATTAAAAAAACAAAAACTACTTCATGAAAAGCTAGCAAAATTTAAGGCATAAAAAACTTCAACTAATGTTTCAAAGGCCACCCTCCCCCCCTTCCAGGGTGTCAGAGCCCAGGCTCCAACTTGAACCCAGTTGACTACACTGCAATTTTATAGTCTCAAAGCCCAAGCCCCAGCCAAGCTGAGGGTCTTTTATTGCAGGGTAGACATACCCTAAGCCAGAGCGGGCAAACTTTTTGGCCTGAGGGCCACATCAGGTTTCTGAAATTGTATGGGGGGCTGGTTAGGGGAGGCTGTGCCTCCCCAAACAGCCAGGCGTGGCCTGGCCCCTGCCCCCTATCTGACCCCCCCTCCCGCTTCTCACCCCCTGATGGCCCCCCCAGGACCCCTGCCCTGTCCACCCCTACCTGTCCCCTGACTGACCCCCACCGCCCCATCCAACCCCTCCTCTCATTCCTGACTGGCCCCCCCGACCCCTGCCCCATCCAACCACCCCTTCTCCCTGACTGCCCCGAGAACCCCTGCTCCTGACTGCTCCCCGCTGCCCCATTCAACCCCCCGTTCCCTGCCTTCTGACCGCCCCGACCCCTATCCACACCCCCGCCCCCTGACTACCACCCCAAACTCCCCTGCCCTCTATCCAACCCCTGCTGCTCCCTGCCCCCTTACCGCGCTGCCTGGAGCACTGGTGGCGCTACAGCCGGGCTGCCCAGAGCACCAGGACAGGCAGCTGCGCCACCAGGCTGGAGCCAGCCACACCACCACGCAGCACAGAGCACCGGGTCAGGCTGCGACTCTGCAGCTGCGCTACCCAGCAAGAGCTCGCAGCCCTGCTGCCCAGAGCATTGCGCTGGTGGCACAGTGAGCTGAGGCTGCCAGGGAGGGGGAACAACCGGGGAGGGGCCGGGGGCTCGCCTCCTGGGCCAGTAGCTCAGGGGTCAGCAGGAGGGTCCTGCGGGCCAGATGTGGCCAGTAGTTTGCCCACCTCTGCCCTAAGCTATCCAACTGCCCTGTTCTAGTTTAGAAACAGAAGCATGGCTTAATCTATATTGTAAACACCCAGGACTTAATTTTAAAATCAAACCTCTGAGTTATGGCAGACCTTTGTGTTCTGAAACTGGCATGCTTCAAATGCTTCAGGTTTTGCACATAAACAGACAAAACAGATTTATTTATTTATTTATTTTAAAATTTATAACAGCAACAACAAAATTGCTCCCAAGCTGAAACTTTGTGTGCCAAGTTCAAGTCTGGAGTGACTATTTTTAGGAGAGTTATAAATTCCTGGAAATAGAGTTTATATAAAGGAAATGCAGATATATCATTAAATGAAGTGGTTGGAGGGGCCTTTCTTATACTTTCTCATATCTGTAGACTCATTTTATCATCAGTATAATGATATGCCGTTTAAGAAATTAAGCAAACAGCCAAGTGTGTTCATTCAACACTATAAGACATCTCTTGGATTTCATCTGCTTGAACTCATTGGACCCGCAGATGTGAATGTTTGCAGGATTGGGGTCTTAATGGGATAAGTTTAGGACACATCTTCCTATGGGTTTGTGTACAGCCCAGAACAGTGGGGCCCTGACCTTCATTAAACCATGAGACGCTGCTGTAATACAACTTCTGCTACTGTTGGGTCGGAATTGGTTAGAACTGGAATGAAGTTTGTGTCTTGCATCTGCACCTCACTAACTTCATCTGGAAAATAGCCCTTTTAGTTGCCTGTGAGTCTTTTGTTTACTGAGACAAGCAGTGCTTAAATGCTTTGACCTGAGTGCTTCTCATTGTTACATAATTTTTAAAATAACAAAATGACTGAATAATAAGACTTTACTCTTATAGTATTTTTCATCTGTTGATCTCAAAGCACTTTAACTCAAGAATGAAATTTTATTACATCCCCATTTTACAGGTGAAGAAACTGATGTATGAGGTAGTGAATTAGAATCATAGAATATCAGGGTGGGAAGGGACCTCAGGAGGTCATCTAGTCCAACCCCCTGCTCAAAGCAGGGCCAATCCCCAATTTTTGCCCCAGATCCCAAATGGCCCCCTCAAAGATTGAACTCACAACCCTGGGTTTAGCAGGCCAATGCTCAAACCGCTGAGCTATCCCTCTTCCCCCATTGCCCAAGGTGACCAGGCTGCCTGACTCTTAGGGTATGGCTACGCTGCAGCTGGGAGCATGCTTCCCGACATGAATAGAGAGGCAAGCACTGGCTTGCTTGAGCTATCACACTGAAAACAGCAGTGTAGCCAGAGGTAGCACAGCAAGTTGGGCTGGCCACCCGAGTATGTACCCGGGGGTCCAGTGGGCTTAAACTTAGCTAACCTGCGGTGCTGTCCAAGCTACCTTGGTTACACTACTATTTTTAGCATTCTGGAAAGCACGCAACTAGCTGCCATGCAGAATGTAACCTTAGGGTGTCTGCGTTACAGCTGGGAGGTATAATTTCCAACTCGGGTAGATGTACATGCATTAGCTCTGCTTTTCCTATCATGCTCAAAATAGCAGTGTGGCACAGCAGCATGGGTGGCAGCTGAAGCTAGCTGTGAAAGGACCTTGGACAGGCTGGCAGTCAGCTGGCTAGTCCAAGCCATTGCCTGTGCTTTCGCAGCCACACTGTTATTTGTAGTATGCTAGCTCAAGTAGAGCTAGCATATGTCTACATGAGCTGGGATTACGCTTCCCAGCAGGCGTGTAGACACACTCTTAGCCCAATCCCTTATCCAGTGACCACACTGCCTCTCTATGTGGGCCTGAATTTGCAGGTTCTAGGCAGCCAAAACTCGCATTACCATCAGTGTTTGTTCAATTGCCCCAGCAGGACTGCGGGATCTGCTTAGATAGGGATGTAGCACAATCACTCCCTCTGTAACAGACAGAAAATACTGAAATGTTTGCAATATGGTTTGAAGAACTATTTCAGTTTTTTATTCTGGAGAAGCCTACTGCACTTGCTGCCCTGAAACCTGTTAATTGTGCCACAGCTTTCTCTGTTTTTAGTCAGCACAGTTTCTCATATTGAAAACTCAGCCTGGCTACTGCTGCCCTTTTTCAAGACCTGTTGCTATCACTTTCTAATACAAAGAGGAAATGGACCAGATTCAGGGTTATACTATTTTCCCCTTTCATTATGCAAATGCAATTCACTGGCCTTGTTGATACACATGCTAACCAATATTTGCATTTCTCCCCGTCAACTCCCCAGCCCGAGCACATCTGTCCACACCATACAAAATGCCTGGGCAGTCACACCATGGTTCAGAACAAATTTGATTCAAGGAAGAGTAACCATTTTGCGGCTCCTTGCTGTGCTAGTCTTCGCCAATGCAGGGGGGTTGTAATTTATGGTGGTTGCAGGCATAACAGTCCCAATAGGGACAGTCCTTCTACTATTGTCCCACAGCGCACTTGTCACTGCTTAGGTGGTCTTTGCGGTTTACTATCTGCACTCCAGTCCAGACAAGGGTCAAGTTTGCCAGAAGACAAATACACCAAGGAGCTCAACTCATGGCTGTTTTCCCAGCAATCAACTTTAACAAGATTTTTTTCCCTTCATAAATAGGGCCCTTCAAGGGAATATACTCTGGGGTTTTATCTTCTATAGATTCTTTAAGGTAAGGGAAAGCCCTGTTTAATCTAAGCTCTTTCCCCTCATCCCACAATTATCTTTCCTGTGAATTAGAGAGGGTTTCTTAAAGGGAGCATCTGCAATCAAAGAATACAATATTCAACACACCTACAGTAAGAACAAGGGAACATCTTGTGTGGCATCATCCTGGTACCACTTGGGGTTAGTTCCTGTTTGCTCTGTTTTTATTTTGGCAGGATACCGAGGATCCAAAGAATAGACCATTGCTGCTTGTTGTTACTATGAGTCTGGAATGCCATTATGCAATTGTCTGTATGACTCTTGATCTTTCATGACAACACCAAAAACAAAGGCACAACTAAATCAGCAAATTAGTCAGCTTAATCTCATGTAACTTAATGCTCTACTTAGTTTTCAGGGTTTTTGCTTTCAACTGCTTTCTGACACAGCTATTTGAGGGCATCCACCATTAGCATAAGCCCCTATCACAGGATATTAAAGATAAAGTGGACAACATGCAAAATATGTAATCAGTTGTTTTTATTTGATCTTTTTCATAAACACATAGTATTAAAATGACAGAACTTAATGTTACTAAAATGTCATCTATAATGGGAAAACAATGGATCCTTTTTTCCTATCATATTAATATTGAAAGACTGTAAAAAGGGCCTTTTTGTTTACCTTGCTATTACTGAAAATATGCTCTGAAACTGAAATAGTAATTTCCAAGATAGTTGCCTATGTTTCCTTATCTAATTTTAAACACCAAGTAAAGAAAAATACTACAAGTTGTCAGTTTGAAAATTGAAATCAGCTGATGCCAGTATCGAAAACAACCAGACAGGAGTAACAAAAAAACATTGAGGCAGCTTATGTATTCCACAAGCCAGGCTGCTGGATGCTGTAACTCAAAAACTTGATCAGATTTTTGTTTTTTGTATATAAACAGTTTATGTGAGGTAGAGCGACAGCTGCTTTCTTTGACTGTAAAGGTACCCTATTATTAAGTGCCAAAAATAACAATAATTTCAAAGGTTTGTTTGTAAATGTCATATCCCCTAGTCTCCTTAGTGAAGGCAGTTTACAATTTATCACATAGGTTTCCTTATAGCAAATTAGCACCAATGTCAATATGTGGTGTAGGCTTCAACATTTAAAATAGATGTAGCCTTTCACTGTGAGTACATGGTGCATTTCATGTGAGATTAAAAGTATAAACATGCTGTATTTAAAATACATTTTTCTTACCTTTCACACAAGGTTGAGTCAGCTGCTTGAACATGCTGGTGCTAGGACACTGTTTCTGAAGGTGAAATTGCTCCTGAACTGAACAAAACATTTCAAGCTCAAGCACAAAGTAGATGATATTATATATCCTTATGTAAATAATAAATAACAAGAACATTCAAGCTATGTGCGACCTATTTACAAAAATACGTACTGAATCTTGGTACAGCTGATACCATACTTGCAAATAACAAGCCAAATTCATCCTTGCTTTAATTTTATGTATTTATTTAACTGTTCTTGTCTGCAGCCTCAACGTTCAACCAAAATTATAACAGTTGCAATTTTAGACATATTACCGGATATTCTAATGCACATAGATATACATGTGTATTTCCTCTTAAAGGTAGTGGAAGTTCTTTGCATGTTATTATGAGACTTAACCTATACATATATAACCATAATACTTTATGTATATAAAGTTTTTCTTCCTGAGAGATACCAAAGAATCCACTATGAAAATGCAACCACCTCTGGGATGAAATGGTGTAGCTGTTTTAAGCATAGAGCAACGCTATACAATAGATTAGAACAAGAAGAGAAGAATAATATTGAATACTTTTGATTGAAACTGAAGAATACAATTATGCAAATTGGAAATTTGTTTTATAATCTGGGCATCCTTCTCTCTAAAACCATTATATGCAGCCTGTGTCTGAATGTTGCAATTTCTTCCTGTATAACATCTCCGAGATCCAGCCTTTCCATTCCATCCACACACCTAAAACACTTTTATCCACATCCTCCTCTTCTTGCACTTTGACTATTGAAACCTCCTCCTCTCTGGCCTTCATACCCTACTTATATCCATTCAAAACACTGCTGTAAAGATCACCTTCCTGGCTCATTCAATCTGATCATCTCCCTCCTTGCATTCCTCCTGTCTCCGTTTTTTTCCACTTCATCATGAACCAACTGTCTTTCACTTTAAGGCCCTTCTGGTCTACTCCAGCCCTACCCATCATCTCTTACGTGCTACAGAGATTTAAACTCCCACTGCACCAACAGTACCCTCCTTGATTGCCCATTTGTCAAAATTTTGGATAAACAGTGTTGTGCTTTTTCTGATGCCTCTACATTAGACACGGTAAGAACTTGCTGTAAATATCTGTAACACACTCTACGTTATCCTCCTTTTAGTTTCTCCTAAAAACCAACCTATGTCATGATGTTTCCAAAATGCTTCACAATAGTGAGGCAAGTGGTATGCTGTGACTGCTGTTTATTACACTGGTCATAACTGCCTCACAGTAATTGTGTCTTCACACTGTCTGTCTTTAAATGGGGATCTTTGGGACAGGGACCATCTCTTTGTTGTATTTTTTGTTCTGTGTCTAGCACAATGGGGCGCTGGCCTCCAAGAACTATGGTGATACAAATTATCATAATAGCATCAGTGATATACAGCTACCATTTACACAGGCATCTTGATTGTAAGACCAGATCAAAGATACTGTAGTTGATTTACTTTTTCTTTCCTGTCTTATTAAGAACAGCCTATTGAGAGAGTTCATTAATTAAACATGGACTCAGAAAGCACCCAAGCAGTGGAATTACAGCATTTTGAAACAAGAGCTCCAATCTTTTTTTGATAAATGCTGTTGTCTTCTGTACCCACCAGGGACTTTCCACGAGGGCAGTTGTGACAAGCCTCTCAATGCTGATATTCAGAATTGAAAGCCTTAGGCTACAAAGAAAATGTCAAAAAAAAGGCTAGAAACAGCAGACAGCTACGATCTATGTGCTACTTGTAATCCATCTGTGAGCAAGTCCCAGGGCTCTCTAAAAGGGACAACAGCTGGTCACCTTCAAAGAGAACATGGTTACAAAATAGCTCCATGATTTTTTTGTTTTATTACAATCCCATTATTGTTAGTCCATTGTTTTGTGTGTGTGTTTTGTTTTTGAATGGTCTTGGCCTCATCCTGCAAAGTACTGAGCAGTACCTGTGAATTCAGTGGGAGCTGAGAGAGAACATTGTATCTTTCTGGATAGGTCCCTTTTCTAGGGAAAATTTGAACCCTACTTTTCTTATGGCTCTTAATTCTCTGTCTCACTCTCTCTTTAAAATCCACCCCTGCCTCTGAAACATATAACCAGAGCCTAATCATCCTGTCAGCTGCATGAATGCAACACTCAGCTGACTGGATGATCTGGCCCAGGCACTCTGACTCTATGGCTTCAGTGGTTGCAGGTTTTCAGAAGCTTATATCATCACTTCAGTTTCCAATGCTTGTCCTCTCCCAACAAGTCTGTGCTATTCAACTGCCTGACACTGCCAGCTTACTAGTGAAAAGTACATGAGAGTGAGTGCTCCTCCTCGATGTAGGGCTCAGTCTTACAGCCCTTACTTACATCTATGTGGAGGAAAGCCAGGCCATGTGAATAAATACACATGGACTTCTGCTGCTAAGGCACCATGATCAAAGAAAGAAACTTGTTCAGTCAGGACTGTTTCAGCACTGCTCATATTTTTCTGGCAGGGAAGGGATGCAAACCATACTGAGAACATGTATTTATGGGTAGGCACAAATCAGATACTTCTGGTTTTAATATTTATCCAAAAATTGCAGTATTATATTGATTTTTTAAATTTTTTTAAAATGTAGGAACACTTTTAGGATTACATGCGAATCCACTTTAAAACCTACGTGTGATTTACAGCCGTGTGGTTACTTATATGGAGTATTACGTGAAGAAACTTTTGAATGGGCTCATACAACTAACTACACAATGTTCATTTTAGGGAAGTTTTTAAGAATACATGTGTTTACTTCATTCTCAATGTTCCGCTCGTATTGTGGCAGGTCATCGGAAGAGCGGGGCTCCACGCAGCATAATATACAAATCTGATTGAAACAGCAGATGCGGTTGGTGATTATTCAGGCCTCGTAAGCCTAAGCTTTTTTTTTTAAAAAAAGGCATATACAGAAATAAAAATTTAAGAGAAATTTTAAAAAGCACCTGTTCTTTTCATTAGGTTAATTCCTAAAGTTACATGGGAAAACAATGCAGAAAATGTATTTTCCCTTATTTAGAAATATTACTGTATTTAAAAATATCACCTCTGAAAGTTTTATGGGTTATATAACTTTAGACATGAAGTTGCTAAGTGTATCCCAGAAATGTATGGTTTTGGAAAATGTCAGGCTACTCCTTCTGCTGTTTTAATTTATCCAGATGGGAATAATGGTGATCTATGCAATACAATAGTCTTTTCAGTATTAAAAATACAGGTATAGCTCTTTTTGAAAGTAGCATAATTTTCAAGGATTCACATATATAATTAACTTTATTTAAAAATGTATTGTTTATATTTTGTGATCATATAAACAGGTGCCCCATATGTCTTACTATCAATGAAAAGTGGAGGCTGTGGGGGAGAAAATCAATATAATCAGCTTGCCTGGACTATTTAATCAGAAACATAATCTTATTGAGATATGAAATATCTTAATTTGCCCCTTCCCCCCATTATAAAATACTTGCAGCACAAGGATTTATGAGTGCTAAAAACAGCAAAAGCATTTTAATTTGATGGCTGTGATGGACATTTAAAAAAAAAATATATCTACAGTCTTGCCCTTGAGATTTATCTTCAGCTGATTAGATAGCTTGGGATTCATCCAGGAGCTAGACTAGCAATTCATTGATCTGTGCCTTGCTGGGTGACAATCATATTAACTGATGCCAAGATGTTGCTGGAATTTAAACTTGTTCTTATGTTTGGTCAGACTATTAACATGAGATGATATTCCTTACGAAAGCATCTTATGGGGCTGTTTAAGTAATACAGAATAACTGTGCAATTCTGTCAGGAGGGGACTAGACTATATGGATGGGGTAGAGCTAGCATGGGTCAGACTGGTGAAGGAAGACCATCTGTCGTGTCAGAGAAAATGAGAAATCTGTGGGCAAACCCTGCTCAAATCTGTCCTACAGCTGCTTTTTTTTTTTTTTTTTTTTTTGTGCCCAAGGCACAAGGAAGGTTGCCCGCTTCCTTGTGTTTGTGCTTTGGCTGCAAACAAAAAGACAAACAATAGCTCCCCCCGCCCCACCCGCTGCGCAGACATGCTCTCCCACGTCTATTTCCAGCCGCACAGGACAAAGCCGCTGGCTCCCACGGCTCAGCCAGGAGAGCCGGCACCGAGCCCGCCCCAGTGCCCGGAGGGCAGCGCGTGTAGAGGGGATGCCGGCGTTGCTTTGTGTGTGTGTGTGTGTGTGTGTGTCGGGGGGTGCCCAAGGCCAGCCCGGGCTAACAGCAACAGCGAGTGCCCATAGAAGGAGTAGCGCCCCTCCCGGCGCGGCTCCGCTCCCCCTTCGACGCCCTCAATCTGTCTGCCGGTCTTACACTCAAGGTCCTAACCCAGGGAGGCCGCCTGCACGAGCGCGCGCGCGCGCGAGGCTCCAACCTGGCCCGCAGCGCGTCCTCTTGGTCCTCGCGCGGGGCTGCTCCGGGGTGGCGCGCGCACCCCGCCGTGGCCGCGCGCGCGTGTCGGCCGAGTTCGGCGCAGGCGCAGAGCACTTCCTTGTTTGCCCACGTAACGGCTGCGGGAGGGCGGGCTGCTGAGCCGAGTGTCACTCACGCAGTGGCTGTCAGAGGCGGCTGGAGCCCGAGTAACTCTCCGGAGCCGCCAACGCCCCCCCCCGCCACTTCTCCGCCGCCCCCCTCCCCCCCCCGGCCGGGGGCGCAGCCGGAGCCCGCACAAGTTAGTGCTCAACTTCCCAGCCCCCTCCCCGGGACAGCGGCGAGCGAGGGGTCCCCGGGCGAGGCGCCTCCTCAGCCCCCGAGCCCGAGCGGGAGAGCTGGCCGCAGCACCCCCTGCCGGCGCGGGCGGGCGCTGAGGCGGCCGGAGGGAGACCCCCGTCCGCAGGGAGCCGGGCAGAGGAGCTCCTGCCTCTCCGGCTCTGCTGGTGGATGCTCCGTGTCTCGCTGTGTTGTATTTAACCCCCTCTTTCCCCTCTCTTCTTCCCCCCCCCCCCGCCCCGCTTCTGTTTCCTCGTCTTCTCCGGGCAGGATCATGCCGGACCAGATCACCGTGCCCGAGTTCATCGCGGAGACCACGGAGGATTACAACTCTCCGACCACCTCCAGCTTCACGACCCGGCTGCAGAACTGCAGGAACACGGTCACGCTGCTGGAGGAGGTAAAGAATCCCCGCCTCGCCCCGCAGAAACTGTAGCGGGACAGGGGGGAGTGGCACCCCCAGGCCAAGGGGCTAGAGGCGGTGGCATGTAATATACTCTCCTTTCAGTCATGCTTTTAATGGTGGTAGCCTGCCGCCAGGTTTCATCCTTCACATGCACGCAACGCGCCTTTTAAACCTCTGAGGGCTGAAGCCTGTATGTGTCAAACAGTCAAGGTTGCGTGAACTTCTTCAACAACAACACGCAGATTTTGCCTTTCTGTGGTGGCGGCGGCAGTAGAAGAATTGTCTGAGGTTGGAGGAATGGAGGCTGTATGCTCTTGGGCAGCATAGTGGTAGATCCATTCTGCTTGGCAGGGACCAGCAAAGAATGTGATGGCCGGGGGAAAACTGCAGAGGAAATCTGCTTCAGAAGTGAGGCAGGGTGAAGAGATGAATGTAGAGTGAGGAGATAAATTGGAAAGAAACTGTGGGTCAAGGGAAAGCAAAATGATGCAATAGAACTGTCAATTTGGTTTCATCCCATTCAGCCTAGCAGCCGGAAGTTATACATATGTTATTGGTACTTAAACCTACTCCCCTATTTGAGCAACTTGGAAGGGTACTCAGGGAACTGGATGTATTGTGTAGTTGCAGAGATGGCGTTGTTGCATCTTGTGATCTGCATCTGTCACTTGTGACATCATGATTTTCAGTATGTTTTTATAATGAATGGGACAAGTGTAGTAGATATTTTAGGGACGAGACTGACAAAAAAAAACAATGTAAAACCTTCTCTTCCCTATATTAGGTCAAAGTTGATAGCATATTGCCATATAAACGAAGTGAAACGTTTATTATCTTAGTTTGAAAGTTCACAGCTCTCAGTTCCCTATGATGATTTTCTTAACATTACAACTCACGTGTTTCAAGAGCTACATACAGACTAGAAGATAGATTGTGTTGATTCTCTCTATATTACAAAATTTTGCTGAGTGCTACTAGGAGACAAAATGTCTTGTGTGGCATGCAAAGGAATAGTATTAATCATGACATTCTTTTGGTAGTCTTGTGGATACAAAATGTAATTCTGTAAGATTACAATTAGTTAACGTTCCCTATGTTCAAAACTATAGTGGAACTATTCTTTTCTACAATAACTTTTAGGTAATAGAGTGGTAATAGAATTACTGGATGAATACAATTGCGTTAACATCCCTTTTATTTTTAAATCTGTGGCAGTGATCAGCCTTTAATATAACTTATTTCTCACTTGAAGATTAATCATTTCGTAAGACGGTATGTCTTATACTTGTACACTTGTACAATTGTCAGAAATCTAGTTTGTTCTGCACTTGACAATATTGCACCCTTCTGTTTTCAACAGTCTGAAATAGGGACAGTCATTATTATATACGTTTGGTAGTAGAGATGATGGTTCTTGAAAGCTACGTCTCCAAAGGCAGTGATAAGAGTTAAAGTAAAATTTCATAGAACTGCTCAAATCCAACATTGATATTCTCTTTCACTGACAACTTTTAGGGTAAGTATAGATGTACTTCAAATACAATATAACATTTATGTAATATACTGACAGTCTCAGTTGTGACTTTCCAGTTAAAAACAAAATAGGTAGGAGACCCTATTCAGCAGTCAGAATAGATAAGTTTAATGTGCCATAGGTTGCACCATTATGTAGTGATAGTACAAATCTTGGACCTTTGGAATATATAATATCTGTTTTTGTGAAATACATTACTTTGTATATTGCCTTTTTCAGTAATGAGCATTGTTTATATTTGCATTGATAGTTTGGGGATTTTTTTGTGAAACTATATATATTCTGCATGCTTTATGTAATAGATCAGCACTTTAGGTTAAATTGGGTTACTTTTGAAGTTACAGTAACTTTTAGGAAAGTCTTTATTGAGGGGGCAGAGGGAGGAGAAGGCAAACCAGTAAACCGTTCTGTTGGGTACTTAAAAGATGTTTAACTTGATTCTTAAGTCACAGAAGTTCGGGCATGGGGGTGGCTTGCAAAGAAAGTGAAAAGTTTAGATGGGTGGATTGCCCCATATAAAGACTTTGTAGGGAAACTGCATTCTCACTTTTTTTTTTAAAAGTGATAGTTTGTTTAAAAACTTGGTTGATCCACAGTAGGAGAATTAAACCTTTCGACATGACCCGCTTTGTGTAGTGCCCTCCCAAAATTAATGTAATGCCTACCTTCTTTCTAATCAACAATTGCAACAGTATTCTGTCTCATTAAGACTGTGACAAAACTGCTCTGATTTTATTTTTTCCATATTCACAATCAGTGCCAATAAGACATCATTGAAATGTGAATTCCTCATTTCCATGTCATAACTGATGGCCTGTATACTTAAGTGGGAGAAAGGGTAATGGAATTTATTGGCTAGCTTAACTAGGGTTTCCTCATGTACTTTTTCCCACCATGCAAGAAGCCAGAGTGTAGCTTATTTAACTGCCTCAGTACATTGATATGTATTCATTTGTGACTCCTTTCATATCATGTTAACTGGATTCCAGAAGCTAGTGGAGATTCGAGATTTGGTGAATCTTGCCCATATGCTCAGGGTTTAGCTGATCACCATATTTGGGGTCACGAAGGAATTTTCCTCCAGGGCAGATTGGAAGAGGCCCTGGAGGTTGTTCGCCTTCCTCTGTAGCATGGGGCACGGGTCACTTGCTGGAGGATTCTCTGCTCCTTGAAGTCTTTAAACCACAATTTGAGGACTTCAAAAGCGCAGACATAGGTGAGAGGTTTTTCGCAGGAGTGGGTGGGTGAGATTCTGTGGCCTGCGTTGTGCAGGAGGTCAGACTAGATGATCATAATGGTCCCTTCTGACCTTAATATCTATGAATCTCTGAATCTATGATTTGATAGGATGGCAATATTAAACCTGGGATCATGTGAAAAATTAGAGAAGAAATTGTTATCAAATGACACCAGTATATATATATGCCATAATTTGGTACGTTTTTAGCAGACGGTGAACATCACAAGAGAACATCAGAAGACTAAGAAGGACTCTGTGAAGTACTCTTGTGTATTTCAGTTTTCTCTGTAAATCATATTTAAGTAAAACTAAATGTAATGTGAGATTCTGTCAGTGAGAAAACAGCAATTACACACTTGTACAGAGCATGGAACCCTTGTAGTCAGTAAAGTTGAGCACGTATTAGTTCAAAATCTTAAATTCACTTTGAGACTGTTTGCATTTTGCAATATTCTAGTAAATGAACTTACTGGCAGGAATGTCTGTTTTAAGGTACAGTCTGTTTTAAGAGAATGTTACAGAATATTAATGGAAAGCAGATTTTAAATTTCACAAGTGTTTCCACACAAAAACCTGATCTTGTGAGTTCTTCTCATCTCGTCAGGAAACTAAAACAGACTATGTGAGCTCTGTAAAATCAAAACTGCTTGAATCTTAAATACTAGTAAAAAGTATTTTATCAGATAACACATGCAAAGAGAATTGCAGGACTCATTATATAAACTAGTAGTTTAATTTAAAGTATCTGAGATTATCTAAAGTAATTATTTCATCAATAAATTGGGATTATGTGGTAATTCCTACTAAAGGTAAAATAATGGGTGTTACCGATATTTACATGTTTGTATTGATAGGAGAATGAAGGATTTAAGAGAAAATTAAATTTTGTGGTGATTGTTTTTGTTCAACAAAACTTGGAATTTCTTGGTATTTTCCTACAAAGATTTTTCTTGACATAATGTTAAAGTCACAGAAATATCCTTGCCAGAGCTATCATTGTAACGTTATTTTTCTGTGGGAGTATTGCACAGTAATTTATATATAAATTATATACAAAGTTGATGGGTCATTAGAACATTGTGTGTATGTAGTCATACCACAAGACAATATACAAGTTATTGAAGGCATGGGATAGGATAGTGTGTGGGCACTGGTTGTGAGTATAGATCTGATCTGTTCAGGTGTAGTCTCTCAGTTTTGTTCTTGGCAAGCATGCTTTTAAATCAAATAGCCTGATGAACCAAATTACTGAAACAGTTAATTTTCTATCATTAAAAGTAATATGTGTGAATTCAGTGTTTGTGAAAAGTGCCAGCTTATTTGAATCTTGGGGAATGAAAACAGCTATTCAGAGCACAAGTTTCAAATGTGCAGTAGCAATGCAAGGCTCTCTCCACTACCTTCCCAATGTGCCTCAATCCTAAACTGGAGGAAGACGTCTGCAGTGAAAGGGTAACTTTCGGTCATCATGATCACACGGTGTTTAGTCTCTCTTTTAAGGCTGACAGCTGGTGCACTATATGTGTTTTTGGTGGGGTTTGTCAGATGGTCACTTGTATATTAAAACTAGACCACGACTCCAAACTCACTCTATATGGGCTGATAAACAGCCATCAGATTATGATTTTCTGTCTCTACTGACCTGGTCTGGATTTGAGCTTATGACATAGCCTTCACCACTAACAATTGCTTCCAATGACTACTTTACTGTAAATTTCTGTAGCACTCTTGCAATTTGAGTTAAATATCACTTTTCACTGAATAGTAGTAAAGAGAAGTTTAAAACTGCGAGCACTTTCTCAGGTCTGCAGGATTTTTCAGTAGTAGTAATCTCATAAAGCCATATTTGTAGGTAAATTTAGGAACTGCTTAGATGGGATGAAAGGTGATGTTGGGTAACTACAAAACATGAGTGCCAAAATAATTTTCTGTTTCACGTGTTTTGCAGTCTGTTCTGGTCTCTGGTAGAATTTTGTTGTAATATACCATAAAAGCACTATGAACATTTCATATCTCTATATAAAAATGTTAATACACTAATACAGTGGTTCTCAAAGCTAGTCTGCCGCTTGATCAGGGAAAGCCCCTGGCGGGCCGGACCGGTTTGTTTACCTGCCGCGTCCGCAGGTTCCACCAATCGCGGCTCCCATTGGCTGCAGTTCGCCGCTCCAGGCCGATGGGGGCTGCAGGAAGGGCGGCCAGCACGTCCCTTGGCCCATGCCGCTTCCCGCAGCCCCCATTGGCCTGGAGAGGCAAACCATGGCCAGTGGGAGCCGCGATTGGCCGAACCCGCGGACGCGGCAGGTAAACAAACCGGTCCGGCCCGCCAGGGGCTTTCCCTGAACAAGCAGCGGACTGACTTTGAGAACCACTGCACTAATACACTCTCCATCAATAAAATAGTAAATAGATATTTAATCAAATAGACTAGAACTAGAGTACTTCATGGTCCCAATTACAGCACAGTATGTGACAACTTAAAAGAAGCAAAGTTCTGAAAATTTCTCTGCTGCAGTTAAATGTTATATCTAAGATGAGACAGGAAAGTGAAATGTTGTTGTTTTTAAAACTTGTTTATCCTGTGCTGCTGGTCACTTTCTGCTTTAGTTTAGAAAGACATTAAAAAACAGGATTGTAAAATGACACAAACTGGCAGGATGACTCCAAAGCTCATGTAGTGCTAAAACTACTTCAAATTCATTATGGTGTAGGTAATGTGACTCTGTATGTTAGACATTGTAGCATGCCTATAGTTAAGAACATAAGACGGCCATACTGGGTCAGACCAAAGATCCATCTAGCTCAGTATCCTGTCTGCCAACAGTGGCCAATGCCAGGTGCCCCAGAGGGAATGAACAGAACGGGTAATCATCAAGTGTGATCCATCCCCTGTTGCCCATTCCCAGGTTCTGGCAAACAGAGGCTGGGGACACCATCACTGGACCTATCCTCCATGAACTTATCTAGTTCTTTTTTGAACCCTGTTACAGTCTTGGTCTTCACAACATCCTCTGGCAAGGAGTTCCACAGGTTGACTGTGCATTGTGTGAAAAAATACTTCCTTTTGTTTGTTTTTAAACCTGCTGCCTATTAATTTCATTTCGTGACCCCTAGTTCTGAGAGGGAGTAAATAACACTTCCTTATTTACTTTCTCCGCACCAGTCATTTTATTATAGACCTCTATCATATCCCCCTTTAGTTGTCTCTTTTCCAAGGTGAAAAGTCCCAGTCTTTTTAATCTTTCCTCATATGGAAGCTGGCTAATTTTACCTAATACTTTCCATCATAAGACCCATGTTCGCGGTTGCTTGTAAGGTTGCAAAATCAAGCACTCAGCATTAGGAAGTTCCAGAATTAAGACTGCCCCCTAGTATATATGTTAAGATAGTCTTAAATTAATATTAATAACTTCAATTAATATTAGGATAGTCTTTAATTATCATGATCCCATGTTTTCCACAGAACCCCTGCCTTAATATAACCTTAATATTCTTTTAACATAGCTTTTTATATGTAATTGCTTATTTTACAGTAATGCCTGGAGGTCCTAACCAAGTCAGAGCCCAACATGACAGCGTCTTGTAAAAACTGTAAGAAGTTGGTGCTTTGAAGACTTACAGTCTGAGACCCTGATCATGCAGGCATTTATGAATAACTCTGCCCATGAGCAAAGCCATTGGGTTCAGTGGGACTACTCATATACATAAGTGTTTGAATATTCAGGGCTGAAATTTAAGATGTTTGAAGTGGGTATAACAAAAATGTGTGTGCATGAGTGGGTGGAGGTGAGGGATTGGGACACGGGGAGGACGAAGTAGCAGTAATACAAAGATACTTTTCTGAAGAGTGACTGACTATTTGTTGTGGCTTTTCAGACAAACATCAGTTCAGAAGTAGTAGTCCCAGCTTGCCGCCTGTTTAGCCTTTATTAGCTGGTAGTATTCTGTAGACATCATAGCAGAAGTCATTGAGGAAGTATTTGAAGGAAGATAAGATAGTGGCTGTGACAGATATGGCAACTTCTTGCAATATCCTTGAAGACTTTATTGTATTAAGTTTATGTATTAAGGTGGGCTGGGATTGTATGTAACTTCCCTAGGAGGTAGATGTGACAGATGTGAGGCCTGGGGAGTGTAAAGGAGTTCAAAAGATTATATTGAAAATGTTCCAGTCAAGTATGGACTTTTGGGGCAGTAGGCATGAAGTGAATTTCCTGGGGAATCCATAGGGAGAGCTTAATGCAAATTCCCCAACTCCAGTTATGCAAAAACCCAGCCTCTTGAAGCAAGCCCTGAGGAGAGGGTCATTGTCTGCTGCTTACCAGGCCTGATCTGTATAAAGAAATGGCTGATCTGCCCAGCCTTTGTTCTGGATCTAAGACAGATGAACCTGTAACCATGGGAAAAACCCTTCTGTGAGTTTAAAGGGAATAAAACCTACCAGAGCTCTAGGCTGAAGTTGGAGGTGATCTCTGGTAAGCTTTTTAGTATGTGTGTAGTTTCTTTTATTGTTTTAATATGTTTTTTCTGTAATGCTTTTACCTTAAGAATAAAAGTGCTCGCTTAGAAGGAGCAGTGTGGTAACTTATAACTATGGGTGGTATGTTCTTTGTAGCCCTCAGAGAACAAGCAAAGTGCAGGCATTGGCCTTTTTAGGCTGTCTGGCTTGCTGGAGATATTAGTGCAGCCTTAAAATCCCCAGTCAGAAGGGAGTGAGATGTGCGTCTCTGCACAAAAATGTGGAAGCAAGAGCTGGAAACCCTTCTGTGGGTGCCCTTGAGGGATCACAGAAGGGGAACTCAGGTACAGTTACCCTGAAGCTGTGACAGTGCCTTTACAGATCATTTCGGAGAAGGCATTCTATGCAAATAGAAGAAAGCGTAAAGATGCATATGGGGCAACTGGACAAAGCAGCAAAAAAGCAAACAAGGCAGCTGATGTTAGATAAATTATTAGAATGGACAGAAAGGGTGGAACTAACTGGTGGAGGGCCTTAAAGTAAAGGATGAGAAGCTTGTATCTGATGTGGTAGAGAAAGGGAAGCCAGTAGAAAGACTTAGAAAGAGTGTCATGGTCAGAACGATGGGCTGGGAAGATTTTTTCTCTATAGGTAATAAATGAAACCCAGTCGCAAAGATCAAATACACTTGAAGGAGACGAGGCATCTGCAGTCAAGAAGCAAGGTTAGGGTCCATCAGAGTTTTGGCACTGTGGACAAAGAGAAAAGGCCAATCCTATGAATTGTTATTTAGGCAGAAATGGCAAGATTTAGATACCATATGAATGCGTGGTTCTAGAGACATGGCAGAGTCCAAGATGACATCTAAGTTATAGGTGTGAGTGACTGGAAGATTGTTGGTATTAACACTGCTTGAGAAAGGGGGAACTGGTGAGGGCTTGATGTGGGGTGGGGAAGGAAGGATGATGAATTGAGCCTGGGCCACGGTAAGTTTAACATAATGATAGGATAATGAAAATGAGATCAGAAAAACAGGCTAGGATGTGGGTTTTGACAGAGAGGGACTGTCAGGCATAGTGAGGCATTGACATAAAAGACGGTAGTTGAAACCAGGTGAGTAGAGAAGGTTGCCTGCTGATGGGGTGTTGAGAGAGAGAGGAGGAAAGACCAAGCACTAGATTTCAAGGGCTTTGACTAAGGGCTTGTCTACCCTTACAGTGCTGCAGCTGACTGGAGAGGGGATTAGGTTGGTATAACTGTGTCGCTTAGGGGTGTAGATTTTCCATACTCTTGATTGATGTAAGTTGGTAGAGTAGATCAAGCCTAGTTTTTAAGTCAGCTGCTTGTATTCTGTTTCACTTCCATCCAACAGAGTTGGCATAAAATTGTTGTTCTGTAAATCCACAGCTTTGTAGCAAGCTTGATGTCATGATGCCCTCATAAAGGGTGCCGAAAACTGGCAGCAGCTTCTGCTGTATGAGCTTCCTCTAGCATTGTCTGTCATGCTGCCTAAACTTTGCTGATTACAATTTACTGTTCTGAAACCACTGGGAAGTCTGTTTTTGAGTCGCTGGTTAAAGTGGAAAGCCATCTTTCTTTGACATTTATTTCTACTAAAGCACACGCTTTCCCCTGCACTACTGTAACATAAATCATAAAGTTCTAATTTGTTCCAATTTGAAATCCAAAAATAAGTTACTTAAAATATTGACTATAAAAGATCCCAATAGTACAAAATTTAAAGCAGGCTTTTCTAGCCTTTTTGCAATTTGTAGCATGTTACCAAGCAGTCCGGCATCGTGGCAGTGCTTGTGGTTAGTTACGTAAGAGCTAAGTTTAGACACTAAGCTATACTTAAGTTTCAAAGGAGTGCTTTAGTACATATGTTCTTGATAGTAAAACATCCAAAAAAAGCCATACAGGAAATCAAAAGCCTCTTTGCTTCATAAAAGAAGTTCAGGATAATTATTTTTTTATTGCTTAGCTAATTCCACACCAAATAAGTAAAACCAGGTATATGATTTCTCTAAAGCAAGTGAGAAACAGGGACAGCACTCATACAGGTTTTTCAAGAGTGACTTCTAATCAGGATATCAGAAATATTGAGGAAGGGAAGAGGCTGCTAAATCCTGTCACATACTTTATAATTACATGCCACAGAAAAATGCAGTGGATGATATTTACCGTATATACTCTATCATAAGCTGGTTCGTTTATAAGCTGACCCTCCCCCCAGATAGATAAGTAAAAATGGCAAATTTTTATGACTCATTCATAAACCGACCCTTTAATTCAGGGATCGGCAAACTTTGGCTCCCGGCCCATCAGGATAAACCACTGGCCAGCTGACACGGTTTGTTTACCTCGAGCGTTCGCAGGCATGGAGGTAAACCTAAGTAAACAAAATGTCCCCGCCCACCAGCAGCTTACCCTGATGGGCTGGGGCAGCAACTCGTGGGGAAATTTTTTGTGGGGGGAAAAGCTGGGGGTCAGGGGAGTAACCCCTGTGACCACCCGCCACATGACCCCACAATCTCCCCATCCCATCCCTTCCCACCTTACCTGGGGCGGGCCAGGGCTGGATGTCTCTGGCCCGGCTGGAGCTGCTCTGACAGGCCGGGTGGCGCAGCCGCAGCCTGCCAGCCCTGGAGCTGCAGCTGCTTCGGAGGCTGGGGGAGACCAGCATGGCCAGAAGAGGAGAGACTTTGGTCCCGCCTCTTCCCTTCTGGCTCCGCTGACTGTACTGCCTCTCCTTGCCCACTCTGTTGTAGGTGGGAGGGGGCTGTGTCCAACGGATGGCCAGGATCCCCTGAGGGATCTAACTTGAAGGGGAAAGGAGTCCAGGAGAGCTGGCTGTATTTCAAGGAATCCCTGTTGAAGTTACAGGGACAAACCATCCCAATGAGTCGAAAGAATAGTAAATATGGCAGGCGACCAGCTTGGCTTAATGGTGAAATCCTAGCGGATCTTAAACATAAAAAAAAGAAGCTTACAAGAAGTGGAAGGTTGGACATATGACCGGGGAAGAGTATAAAAATATTGCTCGGGCATGTAGGAATCATATCAGGAGGGCCAAATCGCACCTGGAGCTGCAGCTAGCAAGAGATGTTAAGAGTAACAAGAAGGGTTTCTTCAGGTATGTTGGCAACAAGAAGAAAGCCAAGGAAAGTGTGGGCCCCTTACTGAATGAGGGAGGCAACCTAGTGACAGAGGATGTGGAAAAAGCTAATGTACTCAATGCTTTTTTTGCCTCTGTTTTCACTATCAAGGTCAGCTCCCAGACTGCTGCGCTGGGCATCACAAAATGGGGAAGAGATGGCCAGCCCTCTGTGGAGATAGAGGTGGTTAGGGACTATTTAGAAAAGCTGGACGTGCACAAGTCCATGGGGCCGGACGAGTTGCATCCGAGAGTGCTGAAGGAATTGGCGGCTGTGATTGCAGAGCCATTGGCCATTATCTTTGAAAACTCGTGGCGAACCGGGGAAGTCCCGGATGACCGGAAAAAGGCTAATGTAGTGCCAATCTTTAAAAAAGGGAAGGAGGAGGATCCTGGGAACTACAGGCCAGTCAGCCTCACCTCAGTCCCTGGAAAAATCATGGAGCAGGTCCTCAAGGAATCAATCCTGAAGCACTTGCATGAGAGGAAAGTGATCAGGAACAGCCATCATGGATTCACCAAGGGAAGGTCATGCCTGACTAATCTAATCGCCTTTTATGATGAGATTACTGGTTCTGTGGATAAAGGGAAAGCAGTGGATGTATTGTTTCTTGACTTTAGCAAAGCTTTTGACACGGTCTCCCACAGTATTCTTGTCAGCAAGTTAAGGAAGTATGGGCTGGATGAATGCACTATAAGGTGGGTAGAAAGCTGGCTAGATTGTCGGGCTGAACGGGTAGTGATTAATGGCTCCATGTCTAGTTGGCAGCCGGTATCAAGTGGAGTGCCCCAAGGGTCGGTCCTGGGGCCGGTTTTGTTCAATATCTTCATAAATGATCTGGAGGATGGTGTGGATTGCACTCTCAGCAAATTTGCAGATGATACTAAACTGGGAGGAGTGGTAGGTACGCTGGAGGGGAGGGATAGGATACAGAAGGACCTAGACAAATTGGAGGATTGGGCCAAAAGAAATCTGATGAGGTTCAATAAGGATAAGTGCAGGGTCCTGCACTTAGGACGGAAGAACCCAATGCACAGCTACAGACTAGGGACCGAATGGCTAGGCAGCAGTTCTGCGGAAAAGGACCCTAGGGGTGACAGTGGACGAGAAGCTGGATATGAGTCAGCAGTGTGCCCTTGTTGCCAAGAAGGCCAATGGCATTTTGGGATGTATAAGTAGGGGCATAGCAGCAGATCGAGGGACGTGATCGTTCCCCTCTATTCGACATTGGTGAGGCCTCATCTGGAGTACTGTGTCCAGTTTTGGGCCCCACACTTCAAGAAGGATGTGGATAAATTGGAGAGAGTCCAGCGAAGGGCAACATAAATGATTAGGGGTCTGGAACACATGACTTATGAGGAGAGGCTGAGGGAGCTGGGATTGTTTATCCTGCAGAAGAGAAGAATGAGGGGGGATTTGATAGCTGCTTTCAACTACCTGAAAGGGGGTTCCAAAGAGGATGGCTCTAGACTGTTCTCAATGGTAGCAGATGACAGAACGAGGAGTAATGGTCTCAAGTTGCAGTGGGGGAGGTTTAGATTGGATATTAGGAAAAACTTTTTCACTAAGAGGGTGGTGAAACACTGGAATGCGTTACCTAGGGAGGTGGTAGAATCTCCTTCCTTAGAGGTTTTTAAGGTCAGGCTTGACAAAGCCCTGGCTGGGATGATTTAACTGGGAATTGGTCCTGCTTCGAGCTGGGGGTGGGACTAGATGACCTTCTGGGATCCCTTCCAACCCTGATATTCTATGATTCTAACCTCTTTTCCTCTCTATACCCTTTCGTAAGCTCACCCCCTTCTCTGATGCTTCCCTTTTTTACTAAAAAAATTTGGCTTGTGAATGAGTATATATGGTAGCTCTGTATATTTACAAGCTGCAGTGCATATCCATATATTGTGTCATCAGTTTTACCCTTGATCCAATAGAAACAGAAATACTGGATTATAACAAGCAAACAAAGCCCAGCTGATTCCGTCTTAAGAACAAATGTCTGGTGTGGGTAAAGAGAGTGGTTCTAAGTCAAAATTTCAGGTAGGGCAAAGTAACTTGCCTTAATTTTTTACTGTATATGTTCATTTTTTAGGGGCACCTTCCAGAGTGCCCCTCAGTGCTGTTTAGTGGCTCGTGTGCTGTTCAGGAGAGTACTGCTGCCTTGAAACTCTCTACTTACAGGAGTGTGCCTGTGTGCTCATCAGGTAATCGCACAGTTGGAAGTGCTTCTTGGTGCTCTGCTCAATGTGCTGTTCAGGTAAGCCTTGCTGCTTTCAAGCCACAATGGAATATTCACCATGCAGTCTGGAGAATTAGAACAGATGCCCTACATGGATCCTTCAACCAGAAGAGGTGTTCTCTTAAAGGGGTGTTCAACTTATATTTGGCCGAAATATTTAAATTGTGTAAAAACAAGATCTCATGAAATGTAAGACCAGTAGAAATATTTTCATAATTAAAGAGCAATATAATGAAGAAAATTGTTCACAAATAAACTTTCCACTTCAGGGTTTCAAATCCAGCATTGAGGCTCGAGGAACGTGAAAGTGAATCTGACTTATTGTCTAAACTGAGAGAAATGTCAAAAGTAAAGTGACAATAATTTGAGTTTTCATAATTCTCACTTAGTCTAATCTGTTAGTATCAGAGACATTTGTTCCTTTAACTGCAGAGAATTAGAAGAAAGATAAATTCTCTTCTCTGCTTTAAAATTATGAGTGGGGAAATGTCTTAATGGTGAATCCTTTCCTGAAAATTTGGAAGGGTAGAAAAAACACAGTTTGATGCAGAAATCAACGTTTTAACCTTGTGTTAACATTGCAGGGCTTTTAAGCTATTAGTAAAGTTTCCCAATTATTTTATATCGTTATAATTTGAGCTTTTCAGGATCTAATTCAGAATTGCCTCCTTTTTAAAAAAATACTCCAGCCTACCTCATGGACCTTATTTGTCTCTCTTCCCTCCCTGATTCTCTTTCACTGAGCATTTGGTTCTCCCATGCTCTGCTCCGCAGTCTTGCTACTGTTGGTGTGAGAGCTTTATTCATGCTGTTTAATTTCATCTAAAACAACCTTCTTGTAGCTTTCCATTTAATTAACCCTCCTATTTTATAATCTCACTTCATACAATTTCGTTCCCCTTTCCACTTCTTCCTACTACACAACATCTCCAAGATCTGACCTTTCCTCTCTGCCACACTGCCAAAACTTCTGACCAAGCCCTGACCATCTCGCACATTGACCCCTGTAATCTCCTCTGGCCTTTATGCCTGCAACCTAAGCTCCTCGAGTCGATTCAAAATTTTGTTATGGTGATCTTCCCAATTTATTGCTGTGACTGTCACACTCCCCCTTGAAATTCCTTCACTGCTTCCAACTCTGATTCTCTACTTTTTAGACAGCCATCCACACAAACAGAATACAGTAATGAGTGGGGAGAATCATCATGGCAAATCTCAAAGGGACATGGCCTCCTTGCAAATTGAATGCTGCTTGAATCAGTGTTTGGCAAGGTGCTTAAGGCTGATTGTATATTCAGTTTGACCATCACAACAGTTTGGCAATCTTGTCATGCCACTGAAGCTTTTGATACCTATGTGATCACTGGTGTTTGGTGGCATTCCGTGGTACACACGCTTCAGAATTTGTTGGTCTTGTATTCTTATAATATGTCCATACCAAGAAAGCTGCTGAAACTGAACCATTGCTGACAGAGGGAATAGCTGGGTTCGGTTTCAAATGTCCTCCTTTTTGTTCTTGATCTGTTGTTCTTGTTTGCCTCTTGATATGGAGCAGCTGGCAGAGAGGATGAGAATTGAAAACATCAATCCGGTATTATTCAGCCTTCCATAGTGCCCATGTTTCACTTCCATCCAACAGAGTTGGCATAAAACTGTTGTTGTATAAATCCACAGCTTTGTAGCAAGCTTGATGTCATGATGCCCTCATAAAGGGTGCTGAAAACTTGCAGCAGCTTCTGCTGTATGAGCAGCATTGTCTGTCATGCTGCCTAGACATTTGACAGCTGCCACCTACTTGATGTCTCATCAGGACAGGTTAATATTGAGATGGTTGTAATCTGAATCAGGTAGAAGCTCCCAGTGAAAATCCATAAAACCGCCATGGTGTTTGCATTTAAGTCCTTCCTCAAAACTTGCCTCTTCCATAATGCATACAGGAAATGGCAACCTAATAACAGCTAGGCTGGTGATAAATTGTGATTGCAAATTAATTTTGTATTACATTAAATGGAGGTAAATGTGATAGCAAGAAAAAAGGAATACACACTTCTTTTCATTTTGTGTGTGAAGCTTGTTTAACTGATTTTTATTCTTACTAATTTTGCTATGTAGAATAATTGTTTTAATATATCATTATATTTGTTTCAAATTTAATTTCCTAGAAGATATACAGGCAGAATAAGTTGCTTAGTGAAAACTCATGGTTATGAATACATTAATTATTTTGTTTTTCTGCTCACATGTATAGTAAGCTTCCCCCTGCTTCCCACGAAAAACTACCAGCTTGGTGTACTTAATTACTTGAACACACTTCCAGGATTTGATTGCTGCTTATTCTATATGTACTGTGAAGCTTGCAAAGTTTGTCTAAACTTTCTCTTGGTGTACCTGTTACATTTCAGAGGGTGACACTGTGCCTGTGTCTTTCATGAAACGTTTAAAGAAGTTTACAACAAATGGAAAGTAACATAGATATGATTTAAAAATAACAATTTTAGTGAGTACTGTGTTTGACAAAAACATCATGCTATCCAAATAATAATCTCAATGATAAAACCAATTTATATTTAATCCTCACCATACTTTAGCAGAGCTACTCTGAGATGGTATCTATGCTGAATTAAGTGATGTCAGTAGCCCAGTGAATTCTTTCTCAGAAGAGGGACTGAATTCCAAAACTGATAGCTTTGATCTGAGCTGAGTGCTACAATCATTTTACCTTGAAAACTTAGCCTATACCATAAGGAGGAAGGAGATTTCTCTTCACTTTTGGATCAACAGAGAAAAAAGTTGGAAGTGAGGGGAAAAACAGAGACTTGAAGAAACATTACTCTAGACTGGAAACTTAATGTCTATTCCCATAATATTTGTGGGGTGTAGTGGAGGCAGGGAAAGACTTAAAATTAAAGAAGCATTGTGTACAAGGAGAGTTTGTTTCTATCACAGGGTGAACATGCCTCCCACCTTCAAACAGTCTCTCAAAGGAACATTCCCTTTTTGTGCTAGGCTTCCACTTTTTGCAAGGGGGAGGCCCTGCACCTCCACTATGAGACTTGGCCTAACTTCAGCATCACTTTTTCTCATTATGAGTCCAAAAGAACTTGAACTCTTGTTGAAGATGTAGCCATTTGAGAGCTATGCAACCAGCAGATGTTTGAAGCAACACAGGACAATGCTTTAAACATAAGACAACATTAATTTTAGTCAACTGGAATACAGTTGTGAAAATTTAGGATTCTCTCTCTACAATTTACAAATTCTGAGTGAAATTATGAATGCTGTATATATCTTTCTTAAACTGCAAAGTCCACTTTGAATGTAGGGACTTGTTAACTTCCTAGTTGTGCTTCTCTCTGAAATTTCAAGGTGTAATGATACAAAGCTGACAACAGAGGGTCATTAAATCAGGACGGTCCTCTCTTCTAATACAAATACCCTAAAAGATAGACTGGCTTCCAACCAGGAAAACTGGTTTGTCAGGGGAGGGGTCATCTGGCAGCAAAGTTACCTAGTAGAGGTCTGTGATTGCCGGGGAGGCTGATCCTGGAGTCACCTGACGGGGACTGCGTGGTAAGAAAAGGATGTGGCAGTGGGAAAACTTAGGGACACACAAGACGTTTGGACAGGTGGCAGGCCGACCAAGGTCAGAAGAAGAGCTGGGAGGGAGAGAAGGCTCCATGTTTCAGAACACAAACCATGCACTTGAGCAGGAAAACTCTGTATAGGACCAGACTTCAAAGAGAAGCAGCTGAGCTTCAGTTCATTTGCAAATTTGACACCATCAGCTCAGGATTAAACAAAGACTGTGAATGGCTAGCCAACTACAAAAGCAGTTTCTCCTTCCTTGGTGTTCACACCTCAACTGCTACAAGAGGGCCTCATCCTCCGTGATTGAACTAACCTCGTTATCCCGAGCCTGATTCTTGCTTGCATATTTATACCTGCCTCTGGAAATTTCCACTACATGCATCTGGCGAAGTGGGTATTCACCCATGACAGCTCATGCTCTAATATGTCTGTTAGTCTATAAGGTGCCACAGGACTCTTTGCCGCTTTTACAGATCCAGACTAACACGGCTACCCCTCTGAATCTGGACCAAAGAATGTTCTGGAGTGGTGAGGAAACTGAGGAAAGGAAATGTGTGTAGGGTTTATTATTTTTATATAGATGTGTAAGAACACAAGAATGGCAATACTGGGTCAGACCAATGGTCCATCTAGCCCAGTATCCTGTCTTCTGAGAGTGGCCAATGCCGGATGCTTCAGATGGAATGAAAAGAACAGGACAATTATTAAGTGATCCTTCTCTGGTCGTCCATTTCCAGCAGTCAGAGGCTAAGGGACACCCAGAGCATGGCGTTGCATCCCTGACCACCTTGGCTAATTGCCATTGGTGGACCTATTCTCCAGGAACTTACTTAATTCTTCTTCTTTTTTTTTTTTGAAGCCAGTTATACTTTTGGCCTCACAACCTCCTGTGGATAATTTCAAATCTAGAATCCTAAAAAAAAATAAAAAGCTGGCTGAGATAATCTGTGGCCTGATGAAAAGAACAGGAGTACTTGTGGCACCTTAGAGACTAACAAATTTATTAGAGCATAAGCTTTCGTGGGCTACAGCCCACTTCATTGGATGCATAGACTGGAACATATAGTAAGATGCATACACGGACGCGCACACACGTGCAAACATGTTGGAAGTTACCATACAAACTGTGAGATGATTCTCTGGAAAATAATGGAAAAGCTGATATGGGATTCAGTTTCTGAAGCATAGGAGTATAATTAATACCAGTCAACATGGTTTTATAGAAAATAGGTCCATCAAACACATCTGACTTCATTCTTTGAGATTTCAAGTTTGGTTGATATGGTAGTTGCATAATATGCATGACTGGAATATTGGTATAGAAGAGTACAGCTTGCTCAGGAAGCATAGGCTAGGAAAAAAGGGAGGAGGTGTTGCCTTATATATAAAAAATGTATAAATTTGGACTGAGGTTGAGATGAAAGTAGGAGACAGACTTGTTGAAAGTCTCTGGGTACGGATTAAAGCGGTAGAACACAAGGGCGATGTCATGGTATGGGTCTATTACAGACCACCTGCCGAGGAAGAAGAGGTGAATGAGGCTTTTTATAAACAACTAACAAAATCATCCAAAGCACAGGACTTGGTGGTGATTGGGGACTTCAGCTACCCAGATGTCTGTTGGGAAAATAACACAGTAGGACACAGATTACACAACAAATTCTTGGAATGTATTGGAGACAATTTTTTGTTTCAGAAGGTGGACAAAATCACTAGAGGAGAGACTGTGCTAGGTTTGATTTTGACCAATAGGAAGGAACTGGCTGAGAATTTGAAAATGGATGGCAGCTTGGGTGAAAGTGATCATGATATGAGAGAGTTCATGATTCTTAGGAATGGTAGGAGGGAAAACAGCACAATAAGAAAATGGATTTCAAGAAGACAGGCTTTAGCAAACTCAGGGAGTTGGGGCAGGCTTTAGCAAACTCAGGGAGTTGGTAGATAAGATCCCTTGGGAAGGAAGTTTAAAAGGAAAAACAGTTCAAGAGCAGTAGCAATTTTTCAAAGAGACATTATTAAAGGAACAAAAGCAAACTATCCCACTGTGTAGGAAAGATAGGAAGTCTGACAAGAGACCACCCTGGCTTCACCAGGAGATCTTCAGTGATCTGAAACTCAAAAATGAATCCAACAAAAGATGGAAACTAGGTCAAATTACAAAGGATGAATATAAACAAATAACACATGTATGTAGGGACAAAATTAGAAAGGCCAAGGCACAAAATGAGATTAAACTAGGTAGAAACAAAAAGGGTAACAAGAAAATGTTCTACAAATACATTAGAAGCAAGGAAGACCAAGGACAGGGTAAGCCCATTACTCGATAGTGGTGTGTTGGGGAGAACAATAACAAAAAATGTGGAAATGGCAGAAGTGCTAAATTACTTTTTTTTTTTTTTTACCAAAAAGTTTAGTAGCTATTGGACATCTAACTTAATGAATTGCAAAGGCAAAAATACGGAAAGAACAAGTTAAAAATACTTAGACGAGTTAGATGTTTTCAAGTCATTTGGGCCTGATTAAGTACATCCTAAAAATTATCCAAGGATCTGACTGAGGATATCTTAGCCATTAGTGATTATCTTTGAAAAGTCATGGAAAACTGGAATAATTCCAGAGGACTGGAAAAAGAATAATTTAGTGCCAAGCTATAAAAAGGGGAAATAAGGACAACTTGGGGAATTATAGACCAGTCATCTTAACTTCAGTACCCGGAAAGATAAGGGAGCAAATAATTAATCAATTTGCAGAGACATAGAAGATAATAAGGTGATAAGTAATGGTCAGCATGGATTTGGCAAGAACAAATCATGTCAAACCAACCTAACAGCTTTCTTTGACAGGGGTCAAAGCCTTGTGGATGGGGGGAAATGGTAGATGTGGTATATCTTGACTTCAGTAAGGATTTTAATACTGTCTTGTATGACCTTCTCATAAGAAATACAATGTAGAGGAGCTACTATAAGGTGGGTGCATAACTGGTTGGAAAACTGTTCCTAGAGAATAATCAGTGGTTCACAGTCAAGCTGGAAGGGCATATTGACTGGGGTCCTGCAGGGATTGATTTAGACTCTCATTTAGAGTCTTTGGTTTAGTTTCCTGTATTCCTCTTTCTCTCCTGAATTGGGCTACAGGTTGCAGCAGAGCAGGGCCATTTAAACTGTGCTGCTGTAATTATGAACATTCTCACTAACCACATAAATGACTAATCCTCTTTTTGAATCTTACTAAAGTTCTTGGCCTCCATGATACTTTGTGGCAATATATTTCACAGGATAATTCAATGTGGTTATGAAGAGGGAGAATTAAAAAGTAGTTCTCAAGTTTATTTCTATTCAGTTCTATTGTATATTTCCTTGATTTGTATTGAGAGGGTAGATAGGAAGGAGTACCAAATTTACCTTCTCTCTCCCATTAGCTATTTTGCATTCCTCTGTGATTTCTTGTTGTAGAATTTATTTCTGCTAATAGGTTATTGACAGTAATACTCTAGTATAACATCTATAATCCCAGTTGCACAGATACACCTCCTGATATCCCTCACTGTAAGATTCCAGTAGTCAGTAGCCTGTCCAGGAAATATAAACTGGAGGACACCTCTGTTGCCCAGAGGGAAATAGTACCATACTACAGATATATTAGTGGATGCATAAGGAATGTGGGATATCTGTCTTATTTTTGCTGCATATTTATTTGTTCATACTCCAATTTTTGGTGGTTTTGCTGTTTGTTTGTTTTCTTTTGGTTCATATTTTTGACCCAGCTGCTCTGTGCAGGGAGGGGGGGGGAACTCT
Source organism: Lepidochelys olivacea (assembly GCF_965140295.1). NCBI lineage: Eukaryota > Metazoa > Chordata > Testudines > Cheloniidae > Lepidochelys > Lepidochelys olivacea. The sequence goes on from NC_140412.1 coordinate 18,295,161, forward strand.
GTATCCATCCTCCTCCCCCCCCCCTCAGTTGGGATTAACGTTCCTGAGTGACCGGGGCATCCCCAGACCCACCTTCCCCCAGTGATTTACCTCTCCACCCGCTGCCCAAGCAGACGTATCTGAGCTGCCAGGGAGGGGTGAGTGAGCACTGGTGCAGCTTCTCTTTGCTTCCCCACAGAAACCATTTTATGTGGAAAGTAAAGAGAATCTGTGTGTGGGGTGGGAGAGGGTAGCATTTTCTGCTGCACCGCAGTGGTGCAGAATTTCCCCAGGAGTAGAGAGTGTGGTTGACAAGAAGGTGTGAGGATACTTAATTTAAGGAAATAGATTCAATATGTGTAATGACCTAGCCACTCCCAGTCTCTCTGTATCCTGGGACCAACACAACTACAGCAACGCTGCAAATAACTTGGTGTTGAACATTTTTAATCTTGCTTTGAAAAAGACTTGTATGTTTGAGCGTACCTTTTGGGGATTGCTAGATTTGGGAAAGGTGGGTTTATAATGAGTATGTAATTTATTCAAATTATAATAATTAGTATTACTTAAATTTTGAATTCCAGCTAGAGAAAATGTGTTTATCATCATGTATTTAATGTTTGTAATAGTGCCCAGTTTCAGAAGAACGTAGTTCCTTCTGATGTTTTTCTTTTAAAGGTGGAACACATATATACAACTTGTCTAATTGAAGTGGCTCAGGGCATAAAGTAAGGCTACTAAGTGTCATAGTATAATTAAAACACACTTTTCGTGCTTTTATTAAAATCATTTAAAAAACATATATGTTGAGAACAGAGAAAAGGGGAAAAATTGGTTCTGAGCTATAATCTTTTCAAATTAAAATATGTAGCAGTGCAGGGCTTAAAATCCATTTGTTACTGGTGAGTATGGATGCTCTCACTTGCAAGTAGGGTAGCTTAAGCCATCAAATTCTGTGGAATTCAATTTTTCATTTATAATGAAAACCAACAATTGTAGGAATAGTAGCTGTGAAGAGAACCTACCAGATGTAAACCAGTGCAATGTTTCTTTGAGTCTGTGGACAATATTCAGTTCTGCTCTGATCCAGTAAAACAGGTGTTAGATCACAAATTATTTAATGAGGAGAAAACAAAATATTGAATAGCTGTTCATTACTTGAGCACATTCCATCCTGTGCACTGAATGAGGCAGGTTCTGGAGGAAAAAATGGTATGTGATCATGTAATCAAAGTCTGTATCATAATGAATATGCAGAGGGGGATCAAATTAAGGTTGCAGAGTTCATCTTAATTCTGGCTTTTCCTGACTGTAGAGTGCTTGATTTTGCAACCTTAATGTTCTTTTAACATAGTTTGTGTGTAATGTGTATGGACAGTGGTACGGAACTGTCTTGTGAATACTTTATTTAACAACAAATTATAAATCTGTAACTTTTTGACTCTTTCTGTACTAAAAAATGATTCCTAGAGTGGGTATAGGGCACCGCAAGCAAGGTAAGTGTAATATTGACCAATATGGGAAAACTACAAAGTAAGTTTTGATCATAGTGAAAATACTGTCTGAGTGATGTACAGTAATGGCTCTTGTTAAGCCAACAGACTTAGAGAAGAGTGGAATTATTCCATCTCTTTATTTTTACATCTGATAAATAAAATTAAATTTATAGAAATAAAGAAAAGAAGCAGAAATAATGGCTTAGAATTAGTTTGCTTCTTAAGCTAATAATCTGGTGCTAAAATGCTGGTTGCAAAATGTGTCACTCTACAGAACAAAACATGTCTTTTTGTATTTGGAGTCAGCTAAGTAACATTCTCACTTCATGGCTGATTTAATATGAAGACTAGATGCCTTATGTTTGTATGTGTCCATTAAGTGCCTAATAAACTGCTGCTGTATCAATCTCTTCACTCTTCTTGCAAATGCACAGAACTCTTAGGCTTTTGCAACATCACCCATCTATATAAGGGTCTAGTTGTCAGTTTTCCACTGAATACTTAGAATCAGTATCCATGAAACAAGGAAGACCGACACTATCCCTTAGCAAACATAACAGCTAACTTTACTAATAGTAACCATCAGAACATCTTGGAGAGCAGAGTTTTAATTGTAAAAATCTGTTCAGCGAAATGGTTTAGAGTGGCATAGAAGATTTCCAAGAGGAAAATTAACAAGCAGCGAAAACTTTTGTCTTTGATCTTCTAGGCCAGTTCAGTTATTCGCCCTTGTATGGAGCTCCTAAGAAGTTAGGGTTTTGACAGAAGTGTTGCAACACTGAGCAAATAAGTGCCAAAAAATGCACTGGAGCAGTGGTTCCCAAATTTGTTCCACTGCTTGTGCAGGGAAAGGCCCTGGCGGGCAGGGCCAGTTTGTTTACCTGCTGCATCCGCAGGTTTGGCCGATTGCGGCTCTCACTGGCCGCAGTTCGCTGCTCCAGGCCAATGGGGGCTGCTGGAAGAAGTGCGGGCCGAGGGACGTACTGGCCGCCGCTTCCAGCAGCTCCCATTGGCCTGGAGCAGCGAACCGCGGCCACTGGGAGACGCGATCAGCCGAATCTGCGGAGGTGGCAGGTAAACAAACCGCCCGGCCCGCCAGGGCCTTTCCCTGCACAAGCGGCGGAACAAGTTTGGGAACCACTGCACTGGAGTGTTCAAAGTAAAGGCTTCACAATTTAGATAACAGACCAAGTGGATGGTGGGGACGCTGTATAAAGAATACACAGATTGTGTGAAGAACCGGAGCCATGCAGGAGCATAATGAACAGCAAGTTCCTTTGTTGACTGTGGTGAAGAAGGAACTGACTGGAATGTTTGGAGAGCGTATTCTATTCTTACTCGTTGATTGTTGTTACTGCTGCCTTCAAGCTTCAAATCTTTCAGATCTGAGGGCATTCACTGGTCTGGCGCTGAGGATTACAATATGGTAAATTCCAACAGATGGTATACATTTTTTTTCTTTAACTCACTTTTACATCCATTTCAGTGATCTCTTGTATTCTAGCTTCTTCCTACCCACCTTTCCTTCCTCTTGGCTGTTCCCCACTCCTCTTTTCCTCAAGAGGAGCCTGACATAGTGACGACACTTTCTTGTTACCTTATCTCCATTTGCCAGGAAATCATCCTATTGCAAGATCATCTCTTAAGTTAAAGGCGCATTGCTCTAGCTTTCTAAATTGCTGTTTTCCTAGCTAATGTTGAGAGCCATGTCTGCTCAAAGGGTAAGTTGATAGCAATTAACATTCTGTGTGTATCTACCGTTAAATATGTTGACAGCATAACACCTGAATTCTGAACTTGTTACTTCAAATTATTTACAGTAACCAAGGAGAGTAAATTTTTTTTTAAATCTGATTTTTAAAAAATGTTTATTTTTAAAATAATGTATTTGGAATTCAAGCAATACATGTTTGCTGTTAAAGTTTTAAAGAAAGTCACACCAACTGAACTGGAAGGCACTAGCAAAGCACCTGCGACCAGAGTTTGTCGAAGTGCTAAACAGGCTTTTGATAGTAGTAGCCTCTTCTGCAGGTGTAGAGAGAATATTTTCTTTTCAGTTTATTCAGCTAGTTCAGTTCAATAACTAGTTCATTCAGTGTTTCACTATAACATGCGGAAGAAGATTTTTTTTCTCTAAAAGCTAGACCTACGTTTATCTCCAGTAAATGTTAAGGTAATATTTAGAAGTGAAGTTGCATACATTCTTTCAAAATTAATGTGAGCAAGTAAACATTGATTCTTAAGAGGAACAGAGTTAAGATATCTGACTTAATCATTTCATTATGATTGTGGTGAAACAATGGGACTTAAACTTTTTAATTCATTCCTTCAAGACATCTAAGAATCTGGAGTGTTTCTTTGTTTTTGTGTTTAATTTTATATGTACTGTTATACTTTGGTAGACATCTGCAACTGAGGCACTTCTGTATTCACACCCTGCATGCTATTGTAATAATTCTTGTTTGCCTTGTGAGGTATCATTTGAAAACTAATAAATTGCTGGTCAATAATATCATGGAAAATGTATGTCGCAACACTATATGTAAAGTTATGAACAAAAGCTGAGATCATAACTGAAGTGTGTTTATCAGACACATCTGGGTAGTGGGTAAACCTGCTCCTTAAAGACAAAGGATAAGTTGATGCATCTCTCAAGTGTCATCAAAGCTGCTGGGCCATCTCCTATCAAGTGACCATGCTTTGGCAAGGAAAGGGGGCCGGAACAAACAGATCCGCATCTTAGCAAATAGCAGCATAACACCTCTTCCCCACCAGACTCCATGACTCCTGCTCTCAGCTAGAAAGAACTTTACCTGGGGTCTAGGGTGACTAGATGTCCCGATTTTATAGGGACAGTGCGGATTGTGGGGGCTTTTTCTTATATAGGGACCTATAACCCTCCACCCCCTGTCCCGATTTTTCACACTTGCCCTCTGGTCACCCTACTGGAGTCACTCCCAGGAAAAGCATTTTAAAGGGTGACTGAATTATAAAAGTGAGGAGCAAAAACACCAAGTGGTCTCTCCCTGTTCATTTCACTTTTCACCTAAGAAGGCAAAAGAAACAGCTTTTGGACCTTGGGGGCAGATCCTGACCTGAAAAGTGGTCAGCACTGCTACTGAAAACCTGTGGTAAGACTTTTACCTGGAACCACATCTGGTTTAAGTTTAGTATTAGGAAGCATTTTGTCTATCTCTTTCTTGTAAACATTTATGACTTTAGTGCCTTAATACTTACTCACTTAAAATCCTATCTTCTTTTGTTAATCTTATTTTATTCTTTAATCAAAACTAATTCAGTATTGTGAACTGTGTGGGTAACTCCATTTAAGGTGGCAAGTTGTATATTTTTCCTTACAGGGACAATGGACCTAAAATATCTGAACTGTCCAGAAGCAGGCTGAACAGTATAGAACATACATTTTGGGGGGAAATTTAGGGACTGGTACTGTGTTGGGGTCACCCTTCAAGTAATAACTAAGGCTAGTGGGAGCCTCAGTGTGCCTGTTGTTTGCTGACGGGCTGCTGGGATCAGAATTGCTGAATCAGAGCTATGGCCATACACAGACACTCAGGGTGTGACCTGCATGTTGGTAGGCTGTTTGGGTGTGGCCCAGGTGAGAGTTACAGCAGCAAGGCATTGTGAGGCACCCCAAAGTTGCAGAGCAGGGGTGAGACAACATCTCACTGATCTGGATTGCACCCCAAATGTCATACATCCACATTTAAATAAATTGAATCCCTGAACAAATAACCATGAACAAAAGTATACAAGACAGACTGGATTGTTTCTGAAAGAGTTAATATACTTCTGCATTAAGGAAGCAGTGTCTGATTCTAGCTGTTTCCTTACTTTTATTACTTTATTACTTGGAGACCTGACACTGATTAGGGTCCTATAAAGGTAGCCAGCCAGTCACGCAGCGGCATAGACAGCTGCAGCGGCACAGGAGCCAGCAAACACAGCTGTAAACAGGGGAGTTTGAGTGGCAGTTCTGTTGAAGGCGTTTGGATTGCGTTTGGGGTTTGTTTTTGCTGTGGGTGGTGGTGTTTTGGTGTGGTTTGTGTTTCCCGGACTAACAGGATTTAGGTGGGAAGACTGTGACAGATACAGAGGCAGCAGTGGTAATGACCCAAGCAGTGGAGGACTAAATGAAGATGACCGGATGTGGAAGCTGCGGTATGTACATGATACTGGAGGGGGTACCTGGAAAGAGTTTCGTGTGCATGAAGTGCCGACTGGTAGAGCTGATGGAAGAAAAGATCCAAGGATTGGAGATGCAGGTGGAAAGTCTGGTTGAGTTTACAAGGGGGTTCGAGCAGATTGTGGAGCAAAGACATGAGGCGGCTGAAGGAAAAGTTCATACTTTCAGATGAAAGCAGGACCAAAGAACTCAGAGGGGAGACTGCTGGGTGAAGAAAATGGACAGTGGAAGCACATTATTAAGAGAACGAGGCAGAGGAAAAGATGGGCTAGTGAAGGAGAAATAGAGCTCAAGAACAGGTTTGCAGAGTTGGAAAATGAAGAAGGGGTATCACAGGTGGATGCTGAATGTGGAAGGGCAAGGAAGAAGAGAAGAGTGGCTAGTCCTATAGGAAAAGGGGAAGAGTCAATGGAGACAACACCAAATATGAGCCCCAGGAGGATACAGGATGGTTTGAAGAGGATTACAAGAGAGAATAGGAATGGAAAGGACTTGCAGCCAGCGGGAATGGGATAGACCAGAGAATCGCACCATCACCAGGAAAAGGCAGGTCTACGTGATTGGGGCCTCCTTACTGAGAAGAATAGACAGGCCTGTAACCAGAGCTGATTCAGAGAACAGAAGGATGTGCTGTCTACTGGGTGCTAAGATATGGGATGTGGACCTGAGGCTGAAGAGGATCCTAAAGGGAGCGAGAAAGAATCCATTGATCGTCCTTCGTGTGGGAACAAATGATACCGATAAATTCTCGCTAGAACATATGGGAGACTATGCCAGCCTGGGGAAAATGCTTAAGGAAATTAAGGCTCAGGTGATCTTCAGTGGGATTCTGCCTGTTTCTAGAGAAGGGCAGCAAAGGTGTGACAAGATTATGATGCTCAATAGATGGCTCAGGCAGTGGTGCTGTAAGGAGGGCTTAGGGATGTATGGCCACTGGGAGGCATTCATGTTCTCTTGGGATGAACTCCATCTGAGTAGGGAGGGAAATAGACTTCTAGGATGGAGGCTTGCACAACTGATTAAAAGAGCTTTAAACTAGGAATTTTGGGGAGATGGTTGGGAGATGTCCAAGTAATCTCCACGCCAGATTTTAACATTGAGAGGTAAGAAAATTAAGTAAGAAAGGATATAGCTGGGGGTAGGAGAATGGACAAAAGGAGGAAGGGCAGTGTGGATACCAGTCCAATAGGTCATACTGGTGGTAGAATGTCCATGCCTAATCGGTTGAAGAAAGTGAGTGAGGCGAAACAGCAAAAATTAAGATGTTTGTACACCAATGCGAGGAGCCTAGGTAACAAAATGGAGGAACTAGAGCTACTGGTGCAGGAAGTGAAACCAGATATTATAGGGGTAACAGAAACATGGTGGAATAGTAGTCATGACTGGAGTATGAGTATTGAAGGGTATGTGCTGTTTAGGAAAGACAGAAATAAAGGTAAAGGTGGTGGAGTAGCATTGTACATCAATGATGAGGTAGATTGTAAAGAAATAAGAAGCGATGGAATGGATAAGACAGAGTCTGTCTGGCAAAAATCACATTGGGGAAGAAAGCTACTCGAGCCTCCCCTGGGATAGTGCTTGAGGTGTGCTGTAGACCGCTAGGATCTAATTTGGATATGGATAGAGACCTCTTTAATGTTTTTAATGAAGTAAATACTAATGGGAACTGCGTGATCATGGGAGACTTTAAGTTCCCAGATATAGACTGGAGGTCAAGAGCTAGTAATAATATTAGGGCTCAGATTTTCCTAGATGCGATAGCTGATGGATTCCTTCATCAAGTAGTTGCTGAACCAACAAGGGGGGATGCCATTTTAGATTTGGTTTTGGTGAGTAGTGAGGACCTCACAGAAGAAATGGTTGTAGGGGACAACTTTGGCTTGAGTGATCATGAGCTAATTCAGTTCAAACTGAATGGAAGGATAAACAAAAATAAATCTGCGACTAGGGTTTTTGATTTCAAAAGGGCTAACTTTAAAAATTTAAGGAAATTGGTTAGGGAAGTGGATTGGACTGAAGGACTTATGGATGTAAAGGCGGAGGAGGCCTGGGATTACTTCAAGTCAAAGTTGCAGAATCTATCAGAAGCCTGCATCCCAAGAAAGGGGAAAAATTCATAGGCAGGTTTTGTAGACCAAGCTGGATGAGCAAGCATCTCAGAGAGGTGATTAAGAAAAAGCAGAACGCATACAAGGAGTGGAAGATGGGAGGGATCAGCAAGGAAAGCTACCTTATTGAGGTCAGAACGTGTAGGGGTAAAGTGAGAGAGGCTAAAAGTCCTGTAGAGTTGAACCTTGCAAAGGGAATTAAAACCAATAGTAAAAGGTTCTATAGCCATATAAATAAGAAGGGAAAAAAAGGAAAGAAGAAGTGGGACCGCTGAACACTGAGGATGGAGTGGAGGTTAAGGATAATCTAAGCATGGCCCAATATCTAAACAAATACTTTGCCTCAGTCTTTAATGAGGCTAATGAGGAGCTTAGGGGTAATGGTAGCATGACAAATGGGAATGAGGATATGGAGGTAGATATTATCATATCTGAGGTAGAAGCAAAACTCGAACAGCTTAATGGGACTAAATTGGGGGGCCCAGATAATCTTCATCCGAGAATATTAAAGGAACTGGCACATGAAATTGCAAGCCTATTAGCCAAGAATTTTTAATGAATCTGTAAACTCAGGGGTTGTACCGTATGACTGAAGAATTGCTAACATAGTTCCTATTTTTAAGAAAGGGAAAAAAAATGATCCGGGTAACTACAGACCTGTTAGTTTGATATCTATAGTATTCAAGGTCTTGGAAAAAATTTTGAAGGAGAAAGTAGTTAAGGACATTGAAGTCAATGGTAATTGGGACAAAATACAACATGGCTTTACAAAAGGTAGATCATGTCAAACCAACCTGATCTCCTTCTTTGAGAAAGTAACAGATTTTTTAGACAAAGGAAGCGCAGTGGATCTAATTTACCTTGATTTCAGTAAGGCCTTTGATACCATGCCACATGGGGAGTTATTAGTTAAATTGGAAAAGATGAGGATCAATATGAAAATTGAAAGGTGGATAAGAAACTGGTTAAAGGGGAGATTACAGCGGGTCCTACTGAAAGGTGAACTGTCAGGCTGGAGGGAGGTTACCAGTGGAGTTCCTCAAGGATCGGTTTTGAGACCAATCTTATTTAATCTTTTTATTACTGACTTGGGCACAAAAAGTGGGAATGTGCTAATAAAGTTTACTGATGAGATACCTCAATATTATATATCAGATGTGTACTGCACTATTAACATTTAACTGAAAGCTGCTGTCATTGATCTCAGATTAGGAACCTCACATTATGGTATTCTCTCCCTAGTGAGAATTTAGAGATGGATGTTTTGTAGTGCTCTAAAGGCTTTCTAAAAGTAAAAATGGGAAACATCAAAACTTTTGCAGATATTAGTTTTGCTGAGATGGTGAGCACCGAGGGAAATTTATTTTATTACAGGTGTCAGTTGTTATTTAAGAACATCTTTTATTAACTTGTGTTGTTAAAATGGAGGTCATAAGACTACAGTAAGCTGGCAAATACTGTCTTGTTTTAACCAAGGTATATTTTTTAAAAATTATCCCTGATTGGTGTTGGTTCTGATATACACATTCAAATGCTGCAGTAACTTAGTGGGCATTTCAGGTTTTGGTCACAGTTGACCTTTTTTCTTTAACAGTAGTTTACTAAATTGTTTTATTCACTCACTGTTGCTTCTCATACTAACCACTGTTACACAGGAAATGGAAACTGTTAAAACATTGCAAGACTGGTAGTGGTATTGATTATATGGGTGGAATTGTCAGTAAATTGGGGTTTAATTTCCTTTTTGTCTGGAGGAATCTCCATTCTCGCTTCTCCTTCCAAAGATGGTGAAAATTGGGATTGCCAAAATTTAAAGAGAGAGCTCTTACTCAGGAATCTAAAATAGGAATCCAGCTAACCACCATTAGTTGCATTGCTGGGCAGAAGGAACAGATAGCATGAGAAACCTTTGTAGCTATTTTCCCCCTTCCTTTTCTTCCAACACAATTAAAATAGACAGGGAGGAAGTAAGGGGTGCACCCTCTTACCAGCGGTGCTCAGTTTGCTAACTCGGGTGGATCTTTGGTGGGTCAAGGAGCAATGGAGACACCTCCCTGGGTGAGGAGGGCAAGATCTCAAGTGGGAGCAGTTGGGTCTGTGCTATACACTCCCTTTGCTTCCTCCTCCCGATGGCCTTGTGGGGAGGGAAAGGTGGAGGGTGCCGCTTCTTTCTTGTTCTCGCCCCTCCCTCCAACCTTTCCTCCATTGTGGGGATTGGGGTAGAGGTGGGACTTTCTTACATTGCATCAGGGTATTGGAGCTGGTCCTGCCCACCCTGCTCTCATTGGATAGTGGGTGGTCAATATGGCCAGCTAATTGGCTTCTACCTGCTGAGGCGGGGTGGACAGTTTTCTTCTGCTTGCTCTTGCTGTTGGTGGGTAGCTATTTGGGGTTCTGTTCCAATCCGACCCTTATCTAGTGAGCTGGATTCTATGATGCTGTGGGCTAGGCTGAGGTGAGGTGGGGAGAACATGCTTTGGAATGTTACATGCTGGGAAGGTAGGTTTGTGGCCACAAGAGCCAAAGTGACAAGAAAGGGAACAGAATGTTTTTTTTCTTCCTGTCTGTTTAAAAGGAAAGCCTCCAAACAAAGTGAGGGCAGGTCGCAGCCATAGAAAGCTTGAAATTTCTACAGGTATAATTCAGGGTGGATTTGATTTAAAGGCAGGAAGACTCGATTTAACCATGGATTTTTACGTAAAAGTACATTCTTGTTGGTTGTTATAACCTTAATACATATTCTTCACAACTCAGAGATAGATGTAGGTTTCATTTTTAGAAGGTACACGCAATACATTTTTAAAGTGATTTGTTTTGAAAACTTTTCAGATTAGATTTACAGCTATATCAGAAAATGAATGCTTGTTTAGTTATTTCTGTTACCAAAGGTAATTGAAGCAGATATTTATGAGGTCATTGGGAGGTAAACTATCTCCAATTCAACAGGTTAATCATTAATATTTGGAGGATTGTCTTGCCATGCTATATTAGGAGGAGAACATCACCAGACAGACATTTAAATTGCTTTATTTAACTAAAACAGCAATGTTATATATTCTGGATTTTTTTCTTCAAACATACAATATTTTAACAAAACAAGCATATGAATTTTTGAATTTAAACATTCAAGTTTTTTAAAATCAGGTTTGTTTTTGTTAAAATTGTTTTTAACTAAAGTAGTTAAATGAAATATTAAAAAAACCAACTCCTCCAAATTAAATAGACTATGTCAGTCAGGTCAACATGAGAAACTTAAAATATTGGCTTCTGCAGCTAACTCTGTTGTCTTCACCTTCATTTTCCTATTTGTTCATAATCTGGAAAAGAAAAACAAGCTTTCCTGCTTTTCCAGGACCCAAACGGTTTCTCAGTTTGGAATGAATTCATCCAAAGGAAGAAAGTATTCTTTCTACACCGGCAGAAGAAGCAACTGCTGTTAAAATTGAGATTATCACTTCAACAGTCTCTGAATCCAAGTGCTTAAGTGACTTCCACCAGTTCACTGGTGTGACTTTCTTTAAAACATCATCAGCAAACATATATTTCTTCAGTGGTTCACCCTTAGCTCTGCAGTTTATTATAGTTGTCATTATGGAGGGATGATTGCTGGATGTCCATGTCATAGCCAACTCCTCTTCTTCGGCAGTTACCGAGTATTGAGAATATTTCAAGAAAATGAGCTGGAAATAGTGCTTGTCCCATTTGTTTTTTTAATGCTTGTAATTTAACTCGGTCATTGCATATTTCTCTTTTTAAGATCTTACTCGGTTCTTTCCAAATTTCAACAGTGTCAGCAATAAAACAGCTATTTCCTGCATTTTGTTCAAGGCTACAGAAATAGGCTTCAGGGTAATAGGCTTCAGCATGTGGTCAACATTTCTCTTAAGCCCAATGTTGAGAACTTTGGCTGTGACAGTGTTATCTATTTTTTCATTATTTTGTTCACAAACTGTCATCAGATTAGTTCTTGATATAGAGCTCAAAACAGTCCATACTGAGTTCCATCACACGTCTTGTGGGAGAGTTAGCTTGGTTCCTCCCACTTTTTTCAGAGCAGCTGCTGCAAAATGGTTGTTATGGAAGTATTTTGCAATTTCAACAACGTTAGCCTTTATTTCTGGAAGTCTTTGGCTAGGAGGTGCATCAAATGAGCATTGCAACCGTATGTTATTAGCTTGGGACTCTCTTCACTGTCTTCTAAATAATGTCTTCTCATCTTGACTACATTTGCAGCATTGTCTGTGATCAAGCTGCGTACTAGATACTTGAATTTTTTTTCAGTTTGTTGTAGCTTTTACTGCTACTTCTTGTAAGTATTCTGCTGTGTGTGCATTTCCTGTTGTATTAATTGTTTCTGTAAGGAAGACATTCACTTCTTCTGTTGTCACACAAGCACACTCAACAGGCTCATTGTGAACATTGCTCCACCCATCAAAATTCAGGTTAACAATTTCACCCTCACTGCTCAATTTCTCTTTCATACACTTTATCCAGCAATTTGCCTGCAATGTCTGCTCTGTTGTGTGGACTGTATCCTAGTCTTAATGACTGACCCATGTTAATGAAGTGTGGGTTCTCAATCATACAGAAAGGAGAGTTTGTTGCATAAACAAACCGGGCAATTTTTTCATCAGTTACCTCTTTTTGTAATCTGCTGGTTCTTATCACAAACTGATCTATGGTTGTTTCTGGATGATGGAGATTTTTTTTCTTTTTGCTACAGATCATATACTGTGGCTATGTAACATACATGATGTGACTGAAACACTATTATTGGCAGATAACTCTGAAACTATAGAAAATGACGGTGATCCTGAAGGTGGATAGTCTTCAGAATCCTGTATGTTGAGGATGGGTTCTCCTAAACAAAATAAGTCAATGTAGTTATTTAATTATTATTACTATACTGTTCATTTAGTATTACTCATTGCATTCACTGACACTCAGTACTACTTCAAAGGTGAAATTGTAAAAGGAAGATCTGCCTATTTCAGCTATTTATTTTTTATCACAACTGCATCTAAAATGATAGTACTATAGAGTAACAACTGAATTTTTTTGATCAAACATGAGAATTCAAGAATAGTCCAGAAGGAAGACAGGCAGTCCTTAAGAAAGAAGTATGAAATAAAAAAGTTTACCAACCCGAAGATCCTACATGTTCAGACATGTTCCTTTCATCATCTTCAGCGCAGCTTCCTCCTGAGAAGGAACACTTCTCATGCTGTTGTTTCATTCGGGCAACCAGGCCTTGCATTTCTTTGCTGCACTGTTTGCATTTTGCACACATGCCTGTCTTACCCACAGGTAGAGGAACTTTATTAAAATATTCTGAAACCTGGGTCTCTTTTATGGCCTGCTGCCATTATAGGTTTTCCCTTCTCGTGAGAGAATGGTAGGGTAGATCCAGGGCCGGCTCTAGGATTTTTGCTGCCCCAATCAAAAAAAATTTTGGCCGCCCCTGCTTTTTTTTCATGCCCCCCCCCGGCTCCGCCCCTTCCCAACCCCTTCCCCAAATCCCCGGCCCTGCCTCCTCCCCCGGGCATGCCGTATTCTCCCCCATTGCTTCCTGCAGCTCCCCCCCCACCCTAGCTCACTTCCGCTTCGCTTGCTCCCCTGAACACGCCGCCGACCCGCTTCTCCCCCCTCCCTCTTAGGCGAGGGAGAGGCAGCGCATTCAGGGGAGCAGGCAGAGCGGAGGGGAGCAAGGGTGGGGGGGAGCGCAGGAAGTAACAGGGGCAGGGAGAGGAACCACTCCCTGCCCCAGCTCACCTCCGCTCCACCACTGCCGCCTCCCCCAAGCACGCCGCCGCTCGGCTTCTCCCTTCCTCCCTCCCTCCCTTCCAGGCTTGCTGCGTGAAATAGCTGTTTTGCGCGGCAAGCCTGGGAGGGAGTGGGGACAAGCGGAGTGGTGGTGGCACGCTCAGGGGAGCAGGTGGAGGCAGAGCAGAGGCGAGCTGGGGCGGCAGGGGCACATTTCTAGGGTGGCATGGCTGGCGCAGGAATGCTGCCCCTAGATATGTGCCTCCCCAAGCACCTGCTTGTTTTGCTGGTGCCTAGCGCTGGCCCTGAGTAGATCTCAAATCAATGAAGGCTACACTCAGAAAGACCTCAAGACTTCTGGAATATGCTGCTCAAACAGTTTCACTTTTGTTTCTACTGCCTGTCCTTCCCTGCTCACATTTTTCTCCAGACTTCTTCTCCTTGTCCAGATCTATTCCGCCCCCAACAATCTTTTATTCATTGAACTTTTTGAAACTTTGCACTTTTAGAGAGAGGTAAGGGATTGACTCTGTGTACGCAAATTTGCAGAGGGACAGTAGGATTAAAGTTTGTTATTTATCACCTCTATATATTATTTATTTATTTAAAACATTTTTGCTGTTGTTAAACATGTTATCTCTTGGGAGACAAATCCAGAGTTTGAGAACTGCAAAACTAAGCATCTCTGATGGTATCTTCTAGACTGAGCACTGAGTCCCATTGTGTAGACAGAAAGATTAACCTAAATAATCTATACAGAAGCTCCTGGAACCCATAAGATTGGGTCCCTAATCCATGAACTATTGGAATTCATTTACAAAACTTTTTTTAAACATTACATGAATATAGTTTCTCATACTATAGAATTAGAATTTATAATCCCTATTCCATGATGAGATATCTTTGAGCTATAAGGTATCTTAATTAAAACTATGTTTAGATCAGATTTTTTTGATAAAATGCTTTTTGAGGGGAAAAAAACTATTTTTTTATTATTTAAAAAAAATAATTGATTTTTATCCATCCTGGAATAATTTCTTTTCATTGTTGAATTGCAAAGATGTATAGACCAGGATGTGGGTGGTCAAGCGTAGTAGTTGGAGCAGGAGGCAAGCCTATTGGTTGGGGCAGGAGTTGGTATCCAGCAATAGAAGCTGAGTGTCTTGAGGTGGATTACCTGGAATGAGGCAAGGCTGGGAACAAGCAGGGGCCAAGGGCAAAAGCTTTGAGCAGCTGCAGAATTCCTGCTGCTGGGCTTAAGAGTGGGTCTGCTGACTTTCCTGCCAATCAAGCAGTCTGCTACAGGCCAGCTGTGCTCATTAGGTTGCCCAGAGGTGGAGACTGGCTCATGCCTGACACTGTCTCTGCAACTTTTGATGTGAAAACACTTAAATTATCCTTTAATGCACAGGTAAGGCAGAGACTTACCATATTAGCCCTAGTAGAATTAGCTATTTAAGGGGTAAATTCTTTCTCTCTTTTACCTAGTAGTCCTTTTTTATTAAAAATTACTTTTTCTTGGGGGGGGGGGGAATCTGCCTGACTCCTTTGACTTTGAACTGGGATTTGCATAGGTGGCAGTTGTTGCTAGCCATTTCTTATCTTATCCTCTGCTACTGTCTCAACTTATTTCTAAGTTGAATGTATCTGGCTTCAACTTCTAGTTACTTGTTTTTGCCTAAACTTTCAGTTGGCCAAATATTACACAATTGGGTTTATCATCGTAAGGTACCGGAATACTTTCTGTAACCATCCTGTGAGCAGTAAGGGCCAAACATTGGTATTTAATTAAAGACTCTTTGGGGTCATAATTTAAGTGAATTAAATTGAAAATTATTTCCCTCACGTAGTGGTCCTTCTTGACCATAGTATTTGAATATTGAACTGGCATCAGTAATGTCTTTTTGCTTGACTTTTATTTGTATTTAAACTATAAAGCACCAACTTCCAGGTGTTAGATATAAGGATGGTTTATTGGATGTGAATTTACAAATTTAGTGGATTTTAACCTAAACTTTTACATTTTAATGTGAGCAGTTTTGTTTTCCTTTTTTAGTTTTAGTTAGAAAATTCTAATTTTACGTATATTTTTTTCTTTAACTACATATGGAGGAGACTTAAGAACCTGAGAATATAAGGTGGTTAACAGAGCTAACTCCTTAATCGGACAGCCTCAGTTTCTAAGTGTCTCCCAAAAATTCCCTCATGCAAATTCAAGACCTTTCCTTTTCGGTGAATTTTAAGTAAAACTTAGTAGTACTCACCAACCACATATTTTCAAATCTTTTACCTTCCCTCTAAAATAGGAGTATTTCATTTTTGTTAAAAGTGTAAGGAAAGCAAGATTCGGAAAAGAAAATATGGAATCAAGAAATAGATTCACTATATCTTTTTATGCTTTGTGACAGAGGTTCTCAAACTGTTGTCCATGGACCACCAGTGGTCCACAAGCTCCATTCAGGTGGTCTGTGGATAGTTCCCTTCAAGGTGCATGCCTGGGTGTTTGCACATGAGAGAATGAAGGGCCATCCAGCTAATTAATAGAGCCGTGCAGGGGTGGCTCCACTAATTAGGTGCCTGGACCCTGGAGAAGAGGCACATGTAACGTGAGGTGGTGGTCTTGGGGGGAATAGGGAGTAGGTGGGAGAGAGCAGTGGGATGAGAAGAGGGGGTGTGGGGAATTTGGGATGTGCAGGACTGCGGCGGCCAGAGAAAAAGGTGACTGTCCCCAGTTCCAGGGCTGTGGCTGCTGGGGAGAGACAGCTTTCCTTCCCAGCTTTCCTTCCCAGCCTCAGCTCTATGGCTGCTGTGGTGGGGGAGAGGGCCCCCCCCACTTCCAGCCCCATCTCGGGGGCTGCCATGGTGGGGGAGAGGGAGAGAGACCCCCTTCCTTCCCAGCCCCAGCTCAGGGGCTTCCGTGGTGAGGGGAGAGAGGGCACATCCATCGAATTAGAAAGGTAAGACTGCTGATATTAAAATATGAATTGTGTGCTTTTATTTGTACAACAAAAAAAAGTTAATTATTCAGGTTTTTTTTATATAGCGCTTTTATCCAAAGTGCTTTACAATAGTTAGCTAACAGTAAAAACAACATTTGGAAAGATCCTTTCTTCCCTTTCCCATGAAATCTGCAATTCAGAGGAACACGGACTGTATATTCATCAATGGATCACTTGACATATCCTCATCTTATATCGTGGTGTTCACCTGATGTGATTGTGATAGCCAAGTTGTAGTTTACTTCTGGGGGATTTCTGTGCCAAAAAGAAAAATTCTAAAAAATTTAACATATTTTATTTCTTAAAATAACACAGTATAATCATGCCAGTTCCAGTTACTTTAGTAAATTATTTCAAAATACCGGTCAATTATGTCTGTAACAATAGAGACAACAAAAAAAATTCAGGAAATGTGTTTTGACAAATAGATTCCTTATTAGGCATATTAATACAGAACTTTGAGTAATAATTCATTTAAACTATAATACAGAACCATATTTCCCGCATCCCTCAAACAGTGCAAAGGCTTGAGGGAGTCAGGGGTAATGGAGGGGCTGAGGGAGAGGGAAGTAATTGCTGGGAAGGAGCCTGGAAGTGAACCTGGAGGATTGTTGAGTGTGGGTGGGAGAAGTATGGAACGGGTTTTTTTTTGGGAGGGGGGTGAGGGTGAGGGATTGTTAGGGAGCCTCCCCCATGTGAACCATGGCTGACCCCTAGCCTCTACCATTCAGTCAGGCACATCTGCCCCGTCCCCTTTTTTCCCTGAATCCCCACTTAGCCACCCTCCTTCCCATCCCTATGGGTCCCTGCTCTGTCTCTGTGTATCCCGGCACTCCCACTCAGACACCTCCCGCCCCCATGTGGCCCTGCACCTTTCCATCCCCATGTGTCCCTGAACCCCCACTCCCATTTAGTCCCCGCTCCAGGCTGTCCCCCACACTAGCCCTTCTGAATCCCAGTCTGTGACACGCTCCCCACCCCCCCCCCAGCAGCCCTGTGTGTCCCGTTCCGACTATCCCCTCCCCCCCCATAACCTGTGCCTTCTCACCTGGCAAAATGCTGTGAGGAGGGCAGCCTCTTTTCTCTCCCAAACAACTGCTGACCGTTAGAGGCGCTGAACTGACTGCCTCTGTTCTGGTGCCACAGCAGCCCGTGATGGGAGAAAGGTGTAACTGCAGAGCCTCTTAGGGAGAATGTATTTTCTATGGGGAAAAAATCTGCACATGAACGCTGTGTATTCGCAGTGGCGCAGAATTCCCCCAGGAGTAATAGTTTGATGTTTAAAACTTCACTTTTTGGATGATCTGTCGGTGAAAATGTTCGTAATTGAAATGTCACTCCTCACAGCCCAAACAGTTCAGTAACTGAACCATTAGTAATTCATAATTATCATTGAAACCCATAAACAAAAATTTCTGAGTCTTATTTATTGTAGAAGTTTTAAAACATCTCCTCTAGTAATACTTAGAGTAAAGTGATTAGCAGAAAGCCAGCTTATCATTCTTTTTCAATGTTCTGTTCTAATTTGGCAGCCTCTCAATCTTCAGTTGTCAAAATATCAATTTTCGGATGCCCAGCTACACACCTTTAACTGGCTGAGTGTTTAGTTCTTTTTGAAAATCAGGCCTTAAGATATCCCATGTAGAGCACTCATAATCACTACTCACTTTTGGAAATGTAGTCCTTCATTTTCCTAGCTTACTAAATGTTGTCACTGCTAGTAAGATCCCTTTTTTGTGTGCTTTTTGTGTTTTGAAGAACTTGATTTTGTTTCACTAATTCAGAAAAGTGATTTCTACTAGTCAGCTTCTTAAAACAGGGTTAGTTTGATTCCTTACAATGGCTTGTTAGAGATCATTAAACATCACTAATGCTAGTAAACAACAAAAAGGTATTTTATGATTCTGGCTTTTAAGGAATGATTAGCATAAAGGTCTGACAGATGGATTTCCTGAGTATATGACCACCTCGGCTTAATGCAGTGTAGTTGAAAAAGAACTTTGTGTGGCTCAAAAGCTTGACTGTCTCACCAACAGAAGCTGGTCCAATGAAAGATACTGCCTCGCCCACCTTGTCGCTCTAATATGCAGGCTTAACATAGATGAATTGGTTTGAATGATTAAATTGTGGTGTTTGTAGTGATGACCTTACCAAGACATCTAATGCAGGTGTGTCTGTATGACAGTGGAAGAAGTTGTTTATAAACAAAAGAAAAGCAAATAATCTGTGTACAAACTACGTGTGTTCTCTTGACAGGTTTGCATTTGATTGAGTCAGAGGTTTGCACAAAAGTCTCTGATTTCTGAAAGACTGGACACCATGTGACTGTCCCTTCAACAGGGATCCTTCTAACTTGCAATATGTTAAAAAACAATTCTAGTTAGCCTCTAAGGTGCCACAAGTACTTCTTTTCTTTTTGCGAATACAGACTAACACGGCTGCTACTCTAAAACAATTCTAGTTCAGTGTGCCAAATTACACATCAGCAGTTTTTCCTGAAAACAAACAGCTTTTATGTTATGTTTTATCCAGTCAGGCAAATACTTTGGTCTCAGTGCTGGTCCCATTAGGACAATGTATTTTACCATTGACTTCACTACATTCATAAATTTCAAGGTTAGAAGGGACCTTTTTTATCCTTTAGTCTGACCTCTCTGTATAACACCGGTCATAGAACTTCCCCAAAACAATTCCTAGAGCGTATCTTTTAGAAAAACATCCAATCTTGATTTAAAAATTGCAAGTGATGGAGAACTCTTCAAGCTGGAAAAGGCCTCTGTCTTACTTCTCAAACTTATTAGTTCCTGCATTAGAGGGGAACACTTGATACGGTAATAAAAGCTTTCATTTTTAGCTTTTAATTTCACAAAGATCTCCCCCTAAAATAAAGTATGCTTTAAGAATTTTCATGTGCACAGGTTTGCAAATATTTGAAATTGTGCAGTAAAATATAAACTCTGACTATATTTTTTCAATAAAACTTGGACAAATACATACATTTAACTGATTGAATTGGATTCCTTAGTTTCTCAAGTATTTAAAAAATATCCAACTAACTTATTCCAGTTACTGTTCAATTAAAGCTTTTTAGATGGAAATTAAGCAGCTCCATAATTCAAGAAAGCTTTCCAAAAATCTGTTAGCAAGATGCTATTATCAGAAAGATTGGGTGTGAATTCCAAATAGGGACCTGTTTCCTAAATACTTCCTTCTTATTATTACTAATGCATGTCAAAGGCATTGTATTGTGGGCCTCTCTTTTCAGTACTGTAAAGCATTTTATTTTTAACGATTTTGTATTGACAGCAGTTTTAGCTAATGAAATGTCACAGGAAAATTATGTTAGTTAATACTTCTGCCCAACAACAATTATTGCTGATTTTGCTCTGATAGTTTTTAATTTATTTTATAATATTTATATAAAACACTGAAATTTTATCAAAATCAATTTGGATTAATTTCCCTTATTTTCCTCTATCTTCACTTGTTTGATATCTGTGTCATGGATATGCAGTTTTGTGACTTCTGTGCTTTTAAATTTAGATGGTAATTTTATAACAGCTAGCACAAACTTTGTACTTCATCAGGGCATCTGTTTTGCCTAATCTTATTCCATCATGACAAGGGTATACTTGCTGAGAGACTGGTTGCAGGCTATGAATGTTATTATAGATCAGATCGTAATCAACCCCAGGGTGCCTGGCAAGACCTCTTCCCCCTCTCCCCCCGGCCATACAGCCTCATGCATGCCGTGCCTCTTGCAAGACTCCACCTTCGTTCAGACTGTGTACTCGCCAAACCGACAGTCCGTGAGCACCATAGTAACTGTTCCCCCCAAAATGCCTCCCAGATAAACAGGAATTGCAACATATACTGTTCCAGAGAAGCCCTGGGTCACCCCTCACAGAGCAGTGCACTATTCCTTACGTGGTCAGATCTGAATTATGCCTTTCCTCCACTACCGCTACCACCTAGAGTATTGCACAAGATTAGGCAAAACAGATGGTGAGTTATTCTCATTGCCCCCAGCTGGCACAGGCAGTTTTGGTTCCTGAATCTCCTATGTGTGTTGTCTTGGGCACCAATCATGATTCCTATGTTTCCTGATCTGCTGACTCAGGGGAATGGCAAGATTAGGCATCGCAACCCACAGTTACTTCATTGCAGAGCCTGTTTTTTGGATGCAAAACAGAGCAATCATGTTCTGAAGCTGTGCAGACCATCCTTTCTCATAGTAGGAAGGATTCCACTAGGAAATGTTATCTAGCCAACTGGAGGTGTTTCTCTGTCTAGGCACATAAAAGACTTACTTCTCCAAAAGCCACAGATATTCATCTTGTTCTGGACTATTTTCGTTTCTTGAAGATGGCAGGTTTTTCTGTCAGTTCCTTACTGGTCCACTGGAAGCAATCCGTGCATACCATCTGCCTTCACAGGCAACTCAGTCTTCACACACACTCTGTCTAGCAGATTCTGGATAAGTATAATCAGAACTTTTCCATCTATAAAAAGGCCTGCTCCTCAATGGGAATTGAACCTTGTTCTCTCAGTACTCACTAAGCAACCTTTTGAACCGTTGGCTTCTTGCACCATGTCTTTCCTAGCCATGAAGGTGACATTCCTAGTAGACATCACCTCAGCAGGAGGGCTGGTGAGCTTGGGGTGTTGATGACTGATCCTTCTTACACTATATTTCATAAGGATGAGGTTTCATTAAGTTTACACTCTAAATTCATCCCCAAGGTAGTCTGAGTTTCATCTGAACCATTCTGTCCACTTACCTGTGTTCCCCAAACCTCACACATCCTCAGAGGTTCTGTTCCCTTGATGTTTGGCAAGCCTTAGCCTGTTACCTCCAGAGAATGTAAACAACCAGACATTCCACTAGACTATTTGTTGCCATAGTAGAAAGGTCAGGGTTCAGGCTATATACTGTTGAAATGGATCTCGGGCAGTATTTTTCTCTGCTGTCAGCTGTCTAATCTTCCCCCTTCCTCATGGGACAAGAGCTCTTGCCACAAGAGTGCAAGCAACATCTATGGCATTGCTTCAAGTGGTGCCTCTGCTTGATATTTGTAAGGCAGCTATACTGAGCTCAGTCTACTGATTTGCTAAACACTATGTCTTGGTACAGGACTCCTCTGTTCATGCATCCTATTGGAACTGCAGTCCTCTCAGCTTTGCCATCTACAGCCTCGCACCCTTCTCCTATTTGAGTAATGCTTTTCGGTCACCCTCAGTGGAATAAACATAGGGATCAGCATGATAATTTTTACACGAAAAATTCACTATCCTTTGTGGAAGAACTAAACAAATTGGCCTGAAAATATTCCAGTTACTACTCAATTTACAGTTAGATGTATTAAATCAGTGAGTTTCTTTTGGTTGCAGTGAAGACTGGATGGAGTCACTAAAATCACAGTCAAAAGAGAAGTTGGAAACTGACTTATAAATCCACTTAAGTGAAAGTTAATCAAATAGTTTAATGAAATCCAGAACAGTTGCGTTCACTGCTAATTCAATGTATTCCAAATGCATTCATATTTAATATAATTCATTGTAAAACAGGGGGAGAAAAAAGTCTACTAGGAACTGGACTGAGATCACCAGTTGACTTTATATTGGTCCTTCCTTGAAACCATCTGCTCAGCCTACTTATTCTTTCAGTCCTCAATCCATCAACTGACCACTTTCTCAAATGTCTACTTAAAAAAAAAAACAATCTTTTTTCTTTTTTTTTTTTAAATTAACCTTCTGGACAAATTGCACAATCAAGGCTCTCACCAAGGTTTCCCTTGAATAATTGGAGGGCTAAGCCAATGGGAATTGTGATGAATTGGTATTCTATATTTTTTTGGCTTGTAAATGAGTATCTGCTCATATGTGGCTATATGTCTTACACCAAGCACCCTACAGTAGTTTCTTTGTAGGAAATTATATTTCACTTTACCTAAGCAATTGTTTAATCCAGAGGAAAGGATGGAAGTTTTTATAGTTTGCATTTGACATCCAAGATATCTGAGTACAGGATGTTCACTGTTTCTGATGTAAAACTTTAGAATGAAAATATATGTATTTATTTCAAGGTTGAGGAATTGGAATGAAAGCGAATGTTCTCCATAATTTAGAATTAGCAGAATTTCATACCTTTGTATTTCAGCCTTAACTTTATTATTATTTACACTGACAGAGTGCTTGGCATTATACAGAAGTTTATAGGAGGAAGTAGACTCACTATTGCTTTCAGTTGTTTAAAATAAGATTAGATATCTTTCTGAAAAATATGCTCTAATCCAGTTTCTGAGAGAAGTTGGGTGACGTGTGTGTGCAGGGAGGTGGGAAGAGGGGTGTTTGGGCTGATTGGTAGTGTTCATCCCATCTGATTTGGGAATCTGTGAATCTGTAAATGACCTGCTCATCCTCTTCCTTCATGGTCTTGAACAACATTATCTACATTGTCCTCAACATGCTCATAACACTTATAGCTCTGTATTCTTAAAATGACTATAATTTCCTGCTTCAGGGCTTCAGATGGCAGCCTGAATGGGTCAGGAAAAAATCCTTTTTTCTTGATGCACACTGGTAATCTGGGGGTTTTTTTCTGCCTGTGTTCTGAAGTGCAGAAAATTCCCTGTTTTAGACATTTGGCTGATGCGTCTTGCTCATATGCTCAAGGGCTGACCAGTTGCCAGATTTGGCTTCAGGAAGGAATTTTTCCCCAAGCCAAGTTGGTAGGGCAGGCTTTTTGTTTGTTTTTTTTTCACCTTCCTCTGTGGCATGAGCTGTAGATTGCCTTCTAAAATCATCTGGGCATAGAATCATAGAATATCAGGGTTGGAAGGGACCCCAGAAGGTCATCTAGTCCAACCCCCTGCTCAAAGCAGGACCAATTCCCAGTTAAATCATCCCAGCCAGGGCTTTGTCAAGCCTGACCTTAAAAACCTCTAAGGAAGGAGATTCTACCACCTCCCTAGGTAACGCATTCCAGTGTTTCACCACCCTCTTAGTGAAAAAGTTTTTCCTAATATCCAATCTAAACCTCCATGTCTCACCTAATTTAGTTCCCTGCCATTGGAGGGGTCTCAGGCATTGGTGGTCTCTCCTGTTCTCTGCTTGTGGAACACAACAGTTCAGTCTCTTCAGGACTAAAATGATTGAGTTGAACTGAAGTCACTGGGCTCAATTTAAAGGTATTGGGGTGAAATATGATGACCTGCAATACGCCGGAGGTCAGACTAGATGATCGAGTGGACCTTTCTGATGTGACATTCTATGAAACATGGAGCAGGCAAGGTCTATGTCTAAATAGTATATGGTATAACAATAGTGATTTTGGAGGAATGGTTGTAAACTTGCCACAGTGGACTAAGGAGGACATTCCAGTCAGTGGGACCTGCTCGTCAGCACTCAATCAGGCCACTCTTTAAGGACCTAAAAACAGATGTAGGATCCTGACTTTACACATATCAGTCTAATTAAATTGCTTATATTTTAATAAAGCAGCCCTAAAGTATGAGGCTTTAAAAAGTTAACTCTAATTTTAATTCCAAAAATGGAAAAGAATTTTAAGTTAATGTCCATATTCTTCAGTCCTTGAAAATTTTGCTTTTTGAAAAATCTTGCAGAGGCTCATCAGTTTAATTGTTGCTCCTGTAAATAGTAAACCATCAAGACTAAGTAAGTAGGTACATTTATTCATGTCTGAATATCAGTGATATAGCAGAATTTTCAGAAGGCTTCACAATTCATCTATAATTTTGAGCACTCAATGGTTGATCTTCCAGTAATCTGCCACCCCACTGTCCATCGACCTCGTTTGTTATCCCCTACTATGATGACCCTCTACCATTCCTTCCATAATAACTGTTCCAAGATTATTTCCATCAGTATGCATAATGTGACCAAAGTACATAAATTTGTGTTTGTTGATTTCTGATATCAGGGCTTGCTTCAATCCAATAATATTTCTAACATAGGTATTAGTCTTTTTTTCTGTTCAGGAGATCTGAAAGCATATGATCAATAGTTTATTGTACTCTCTGTATTTTTCAGTGGTGACGTGATTTAACTCTTCTGCCTTTCAGTGTCTCACTACGCTCCTCAGGTGCCCATCCATTTATCCAAAGGCGTTGGTACTTTTTGAGGTTTGCTAAGTTACTTCACCACCACTCAGTACCCAGCATTGGCCAGTTGCAGGTAATCCTGTGTGCTGCCATTACTGCAGCAGCTGCAGTGCCTGACCTGCCCTTGACCAGCAAGGGTATGGAGGGTAATTTAGCACAGAACACTACTGACTTATTATTTATTTATATATTCACTTAATCTTTCTTTTCAGGGTTTTTTCAACTTATATTTAAATCACCAGAACATAAACAATTTGTCTTTATCATTCTAATGCCCACAATCATTTTGAAATTATGGATCTTACCTAAAAGGTTGGAGGGAATGACACATTGACTTTTTTTTGTTGAATACAAACTGTAATTGTATATTGACATTTATAATTTTGTGTGGGACTAAATGTTTCAGCCTTATGAGAATTAATTTTTATTGTATTTCCTTGAGTCATTTTGCAAAGATGGATAAAGAATATTCTGATATCAGAAGTTCAGAAATGGTATATGGTTGTAATATGGTTATTCCCAAATTTAAAAAAAAAATATTCTAAGAAAATGTATCATACACGTTCCCCCTCTTCTTCTACCAAAAAACAGAAGTGCACCTTTGATTCTATTAGGAACAGAATACCAGAGTTACCATATGCTCCTACCTTTTACTTCTGTAATTTGAGAAATTCTTAAGACAGACTGAACAGGCAGCATCAGAGAGTCAACTTTTTATTACCCGTCATCTGAAAAGTAGAGTCTAGTCAGGACTACAATGCTATGATCCTTAGCGGTCACATTTTATGATCATTTGCTCATTCTAACTAGAAGAAATTACAAAAGAAGTGTTTTATATAAATGTTTAGGAGCATGGCATTTGTAAAATTCATAAAAGTAATAAATATACTTTTAAAAAAAACTGTTTAAAAAAAGCAAGTGTTAAATTTCCAAGTCTTTTAAGTTCAAAAAAATGTATCATTACCAAAAAAGATTTGAATCTGTTACCAGTCTTTTTTCCACTAGTATTTCAAAGCTTATTACGAGTTATGGTTGCTACTTATATTCTGAATCAGTACCAGTGAAACCAAGATTTGAGCCATGTTCTCTTAATCATTGTTTACTGACTTTTTGTGGGTGGTGAAGAGACAAGAATTTCACCTCTATCTGCAGGTAGAACAGCCTCTTAGGAGCTCATTATATTTAAAAGACAAACTGAACATTGAATCCAACTGTTGGACTAACAGAATCCAATTGTTGGACTTCACACAAATATATGTATGTTGACATATATAATGAGCTTGTGTTTGCAGGTAAGCTAGCGTCATAGCGAAATGGCCCAGTTCCTGACAGCGCTACTGGTAGAAAATGAAGTGTACAGTACGTGCGTTATTAAAATACATACCATAGAGAAAATAAAATGTATAAAAATTCTGCATCAAGAAAGTAGGGATCATTCCTGTAAGCATAAAATAAAAATAGTGCAAGATGCCTCATGGCCTCTGGAAACTGGACTTTTTACTGTTCTTACTTTAATGTATGTGATGTGGATTATTTCTCCTATTCTTCTAAAGTGAAATAAAATTTTTATTTAGTTATGAAAAAGGCTTTAATTACTTAGGGTACTACTTGCCTTTTTTACAGTCATGGAAATAGCCATTTGTAAAATACTGCTTCTTCTAAGCTTCTGCAGAAGTATGAATTGTTGGTGTGCCTTCAGGGAGATCAGTGCTGCAGGAGGGTTTCACTGAAGTAAACCTTAATTATTAAAATGTCTGCTTTGGCTAGTTTGTCTAGAGTGCTTATATAATATTATTTCAACTGAGTGGGCTTTATGGAACCATATTGTATTATTTTATTACAGAAATGTGATTCTTTTGGAGTAAGTTTAATTGCCCTACCTTTTGATCGTTAATATGAACTCTAATTAAAGTTAATCAGGGTTCTCCAGTAAAATATTTTTTTTGCTACATTAGGGGCTGATGTTAAGCTTGGCTACCCTCGGAATAACTTTACCTAGACAATAGATGGATGAGTACAGAATTCTTGTAGTGACACTTGGGTAATCACAGTTATGCTGCATTCAATAGCTGAGGCAAGGCATTCATAACTTTGTGTAAAATACAAGGCTTGATTGCACAAGGAAAAATCATAGTGACTTTATTTTTGAAGAGCAGAAATAATATGTCCAGTTTAAAATAGATTCTTTTAGGTTTACTTGGTCTTGGTCAGCGAAGGGGGCTGGACTTGAGGTCCCTTCCAGCCCTACATTTCTATGATTCTAACATGTAAATGTATATTACATACACAAGCTGAAACTATTCTCACATTTTGCAGTATTATATTTGTAAACAGTTGTATTTGGTACGTGAGTTGCACTTTCACAGTTTGAAGTGCGCTGATACTCTGGTCTGAAAATAAAATGTACCAGGCAGCCACAGCTGACACTTTGGTTCCTGTGTGAATTTCCCTTTGCTCATCTGTTTCCCCAGCATTTCTTTAATTTAAGCAGAATCCAGCTTGCAAAAGGAACTCTAAATATTTTATGTACATGGTTATGTTCAGACTTTTATGACAGCTAACTTCAAGAAGAAAAAGTGGAAGATGTAGTGGTGTCTGTCTTCCCAAGCCATAATTGTTACATTGGTTTTTTTAATAAATGACTTACCCCAGGTCCTTGCTTGCTTCAGAAGAGACGCCGAGAAGAGATCTGTTTATTTTTTCTCCCCCTAGAATCTTCTTATTTCTGGATGTTAAGCTTCTTTCAAACCTGATGACATATGCTGTTCAGATTCAGGATGGCTATCGGAGCATTGAATCAAAAGAGGCAAAGGAAGCTAATCTGATTTTACACGACAACGTTTGCTCCATAATCTATCTTTGTCCTGTACATTGACATAATTTTGCTATTAAATCGAGTTTGGTCTCTTCAATCTTGCATACTAGTTCAGTTGTTTGAGCTATAGTTCCTCCCATCACAATGGTGGAGGTAGGATACTAAGTCTTTTGATGTCATACCTCTCTTCTAAGAGTCTAGCAACCTCTGTCTCCATTATAGAATAGCCTTGCCCACCTGCACAGATGTGGCCTTTGCAAAATGGAGTCTCAAGCAGTTGTCAGATGAGAATACCACCTGTACTAAAAAGGTTAACCATATCTGAAGATCAAGCTGAATTTTTTCTTTACCTGTTATCTTTCTTCAAAATCTTTTATACCAATCCAGATCCCCCTGCTTTTAAGATTTGGGTGGCTATCTTGCAGTGAATTTGAATACAGACTCTGATACATCCTGATTTCAGCTGTTATTAATGTTATCTGTTACTGGTTAGTGATGAATAGTCAGTCTAATTTTTGTTTGTTACTACTTCCAAATATTAAGATGAAGACCGATTTGGCTGTCTGAGTGTGAGGGCACGACATTAACAAATGTCCTTAAATGCTCTCTTTCTATCTGCTATTTGGGAGGAACCCAATGTCTAGACTGGCACAAGAGACCTCAAAGGACGATCCCAGTAACATTTCCTTAACTTCTCCACCTCTCTAAACATCTTGATAGCCAAATACTGGTGTTTCCTCAGGTTTGTCATTAGAAAGCTTTATTTCTAGTAAAAAATGTTACCATACAGGCGTATCACACCTTTCTCCTCGACAGTATTCAATATTATTGTAGGCATGATGACCTATTAGTGTTGAAATTCTCAGTGGTGCATAATTGGTTGAGATAGTGGCATTGACTGATGGTCAATGAGGAGAGCAGTACTAGCTCTCTTTCCACTTCCTCCTCTCCCCCCCCGCCCCCCCAAAAAGATCATCTTTGGGCAGTGTTTGACAAAAAGCTAAGGAGGAGATTTCAAATTTGGAATCTTTGTTGCTGACGGGATAGCTTCTTATTGGTTAACTGCTTAGTAAATTAGAAGTGCACCTTTTGTGTAATTTATTAATTTTAGGATACCTATTCATTTCAAAGGTGTATCTTCAGAATGTAGGATATTGTTTTCTACTTGGTGCAAGGACTGGGAGAGGTTTCATGATGGCCTGTACATGGATTGAGCATGTTCAGATCTAGCTGCACATTGTATTTTTGAGGTACTGTTATTGGGGTGTTTCACCCTAGAGTTCAGAGTAACAGCCGTGTTAGTCTGTATTCGCAAAAAGAAAAGGAGTACTTGTGGCACCTTAGAAACTAACCAATTTATTTGAGCATAAGCTTTTGTGAGCTACAGCTCACTTCATCGGATGCATACCGTGGAAACTGCAGAAGACATTATATACACAGAGACCATGAAACAATACCTTCTCCCACCCCACTCTCCTGCTGGTAATAGCTTATCTAAAGTGATCACTCTCCTTACAATGTGTATGAAAATCAAGGTGGGCCATTTCCAGCACAAATCCAGGTTTTCTCACCCCCCCCCCCAAACACACATACACAAACTCACTCTCCTGCTGGTAATAGCTTATCCAAAGTGACCACTCTCCCTACAATGTGCATGATATTCCTGGACAATACAGTGCTAATAAACAATGGTCACATAAACACCACCCTATACCGGAAACCTGCTGACCGCTATTCCTACCTACATGCCTCCAGCTTTCACCCTGACCACACCACACGATCCATCGTCTACAGCCAAGCTCTGCGATACAACCGCATTTGCTCCAACCCCTCAGACAGAGACAAACACCTACAAGATCTCTATCAAGCATTCTTACAACTACAGTACCCACCTGCGGAAGTGAAGAAACAGATTGATAGAGCCAGAAGAGTTCTCAGAAGTCACCTACTACAGGACAGGCCTAACAAAGAAAATAACAGAACGCCACTAGCCGTCACCTTCAGCCCCCAACTAAAACCCCTCCAACACATTATTAAGGATCTACAATCTATCCTGAAAGATGACCCAACACTCTCACAAATCTTGGGAGACAGGCCAGTCCTTGCCTACAGACAGCCCCCCAAGCTGAAGCAAATACTCACCAACAACCACATACCACACAACAGAACCACTAACCCAGGAACCTATCCTTGCAACAAAGCCCGTTGCCAATTGTGCCCACATATCTATTCAGGGGACACCATCACAGGGCCTAATAACATCAGCCACGCTATCAGAGGCTCGTTCACCTGCACATCCACCAATGTGATATATGCCATCATGTCAGCAATGCCCCTCTGCCATGTACATTGGTCAAACTGGACAGTCTGTACGCAAAAGAATAAATGGACACAAATCAGATGTCAAGAATTATAACATTCATAAACCAGTCGGAGAACACTTCAGTCTCTCTGGTCACTCAATTACAGACATGAAGGTCGCTATCTTACAACAAAAAACTTCAAATCCAGACTCCAGCGAGAAACTGCTGAATTGGAATTCATTTGCAAATTGGATACTATTAATTTAGGCTTAAATAGAGACTGGGAGTGGCTAAGTCATTATGCAAGGTAACCTATTTCCCCCTGTTTTTTCCTACCCCCCCGCCCCGACGTTCTGGTTAAACTTGGATTTATGCTGGAAATGGCCCACCTTGATTATCATGCACATTGTAGGGAGAGTGGTCACTTTGGATAAGCTATTACCAGCAGGAGAGTGAGTTTGTGTGTGTGGTTTTTGGAAAAATGGGGGGAGGTGAGAAAACCTGGATTTGTGCTGGAAATGGCCCACCTTGATTATCATACACATTGTAAAGAGAGTGGTCACTTTGGATGGGCTATTACCAGCAGGAGAGTGGGGTGGGAGGAGGTATTGTTTCATGGTCTCTGTGTATATAATGTCTTCTGCAGTTTCCACAGTATGCATCCGATGAAGTGAGCTGTAGCTCACGAAAGCTTATGCTCAGATAAATTGGTTAGTCTCTAAGGTGCCACAAGTACGCCTTTTCTTTTCACCTTAGAGTGAGTGCCATATATAAATGTACTGTCTTTGTAATTTAAGAAAATTAACACTTGGAATTGTAATAAGGTATTATGAAAGTTCCTTCTTGTGGCGATAACTGATTTATAGAATAGAGGAATTTTGCCTTGGAAAATTGAAGTATTGTAAGATGTCCATCTGTAACTGTTTGTGGCCATATTCACATATGAATTCAACAGTGGTCATTAGGGATTGAACTCCTATTTTAAGCACTGCATGCACAAGTCATTACAGCTTGAACAAAAGAACTCCTTTGTATGTCAGATGGTGGTAGGCTGTTTAGAACTAGCCACTAGAGGGAGACACAGTTACATCCACTGTTGCCTCCATGACAACTTTGTATCAATTGGAGCTGAATTTCCAAACTTCAATGCCTATCGTTTGCCAGGTAAAAGCCTTTTAGACATACACATCACTGTTTAGGTGCCTAAATCCTAACAGCTTTAACTAAGCCTGAATGATTTAGGTGCCTGACTCTGGTGAACAGTGAGCTGCAATTCTTTTGTTTCACATACCAGGCTCTGCAGCTTTTATCACCCAGTCCAGACTTCTGTGC
Source organism: Lepidochelys olivacea (assembly GCF_965140295.1). Lineage (NCBI taxonomy): Eukaryota > Metazoa > Chordata > Testudines > Cheloniidae > Lepidochelys > Lepidochelys olivacea. The sequence goes on from NC_140412.1 coordinate 18,326,283, forward strand.
CTTACTCACCCACCACTTGCCAGAATGCTTTTTTGTGTGTGGAAAGTCAGCATGAAGCTGCTGGTCCAGCTTTTTGGCTAGCTGGTGCAACTCCTCATTGCATACTGGCTTGTCAGGTGCTCTTCAGTGCCTCCACTCATGTCCAGTTGCCTTTAATATTCAATCACCTAAACCATTCTGCTCTTCTGCCTTTTTGAAAATGAACACCTATGAATATCACTGCTGTACCTTGAGTCTGAGCCTCATAGGCCTATTGTTTGTTGTGGTTCTTTAGTATTCTATAAAAGCAAGTCTGTGATTGAGTTTGTGCTTCCACAGAATATACACCTTTAGTCCTAAATTATGGACTAATATGCCTTACAAAATCAGTCTTTAAATCTACGTCAGCTGGTGCTTTGATACTTAGGCCTTGTCACTACGGGAGTAAGTTGACCTAAGTTACGCAACTCCAGCTATGTGAATAATGTAGCTGGAGTGGACATAGCTTAGGTCGACTTACTGTGGTGTGTACAGGAGACATTGTCCCATTGACTTAGCTTATACTTCTCGTTGCGGTGGAGTACCGGAGTTGACGGGAGAGTGATCTGTGGTTGATTTAGTGGGTCTTCACTAGACCCACTAAATCAACCCCCAGTGCATCAGTCGCAGCAGTGTTGATCTCTGGTAAGTGTAGACGTGCCCTTAGTAACGTTAAGGCGTTAGAACTTAGAGAAAGTAGTGAGAAAACAGAAGAGCCTTTGGGGTCAAATGATTAACTGAGGCAATTGTGTTATATGTGAAAAGTTTATCTCTGATCACCAGATTTCAATTTCTGTGACTTTATAAGTGTTATGTTTTGGGGAATCTGTACAGTTTATGAATTCTGTTTGACATTAGGGACTCTCTCTAGGTGTATCTGTGGCAGGCTGCAAACTCCATTTTGAATGTGGGGTTTGTTTGTCTTCTCTGCTGTCTTTTGCCTCCATATTTAAACCCACACGAGGTAACAGGAGAAATTCTCTGCACCTGGCACTGGTCTAACAATAGCTGATCATTTAAACTTTGATTGTCCATTCAAATGGAGTACCTTTGGACAAACAAATGGCTGCCGTGCAGGGCAAACAGTTTTTGAAGTCTGAAGTCCAGGAAGATCATAACTAGTTACAGATAACCTGACGGGGGCTTTGGTCACCTGACAAGACTGATCAAGAAATCACCTGACAAAGGGGGATGGAAGTCATAAAAGGGGGATTTGATGGTGATCTATCATCGGCCACTTTAAAAGGAAGCTTGGGCAAGAGAGAAGAACAAAGGGGCATGCTTTCCTGCAGAGGGTCCTGTCTAACTGCAGGAACTGTCCAAAGAAGGAGACTGGCCTTGGAGGCGAGACATGCCATAAATTCAGAGTAGAAGCCGTATGCGGGAGTGAGGATCCTGGACTACTTATTGGACTCTGACCTAAGCCCAGTTTAGACTTGTGTGGTGAGGAAATTGAGGCAAAGAAGTGAGGGTAAGATGTGTACATTTTTAAAATCTGATGTATCTGTTTATAATAAATACATTAACTACACCTATAATTATAAATGCCTAGATCTGAGCTGGATTTTTAATAAGTGTAATATCCATTAATTTTTAATATGTAAACTTAAAGTTTATTTTATAGTTAAAATTAGAAACTTTTCTGCATAACTTATGAATCTCAACCTTTCAAGTGTTGTTTTCAGTTTTCCCTGTGGGAATGAGGGGAGTTGATGAGCTTTTACTTAAGGCTACTCCTTTGATGAAATTTATATTTTGTCAAGGCCTCTTGCAATTATCTCTCATATCTGATAATCATTCCTCTTCCATGTGAAAATATCATATGCTGCAGGGTATGATAAAGGGTTTTATACTTTCTGCTCCACGCACGGGCTGGTTTATATGGTCAGTATACATTGTACTTTGTACATTCTATATTTGACCATAAAAAGGCTGTTTCACAATACAAGCAAAATATATGCAGAACCTCTTATTTTTCTGCTACAATTTTAAAATTATATTTACCTTTAAATTGCCAAAAGTACTGGCCTTTTCTTTGCACAAGTTTTTCCATATCAGCCTTAAATTAAATGTGTAGTTGTATGCATGTCAACTGTGCAGTTTGTATGCATGTCAAACTTGGTATTCATAAACCTCATGTATTAAAAATATCTTTTAAACTGACACAAGCACAGAAAACAAATTTCTTAACTTACAAATTTTTGATGTGAAAACTGTTGTTTGTACCAGAGGAAAATGTTAGAACAAGGTTTTAAAATATATCTTACTAAGTTTAAATATCAGATTAGTACTGCAGTACATTAAACTTGACAACCATTTTGTTGTTAATTTTGTCTAAAAAGAAAAAGGAGGACAAATCTTCATCCTAAATCACAAACGATTCATTCAGTGAGGGTGAATAGTTCATTTTTGAATTTGAAAAATATTTAACCAGCCGTTGTCTTACATAAATTGAAAATTATTATTGTTAAAATAACTTTCGCTTGACAAGAAAGCGACCTTAGTAGGGTATTGCAGTTTTGGGGGGGTTGTTCAGTTTTCCATTTGCTCTTGTTCTATAATCAGGATTAATAGATGTTTGAACAAATTGTTTTTTATACCAGTTTTAACATTTAAAAGGAATGCAAATCTTGTTCAGAAATATTTCTTTGCAGTTGTATAGTGACTAGGATTTTAAAGTTATTTTTTCAACCTATTAATTTATTACTGTTAGTACGTCAATCTGTCCAGACTTTCTGTACAGTCTTCCATCACTGGTAACTGAGCACCTCAAGTGGCTGTGAGATTTAAAGTGTTAAATTTATTTGAGTACTGATTACTTTTATTGGGAATAACTGTTTTGATATTTACAATGAAGTAGGGTTAACAAAAAGTAATCTTTGCCAACCAAGTTGAACCTATGGTACACATCATAATAAATTAACATTTTTAGTAATACAAAGTTTAAATTCTGTGCTTCCAAAAAAAAATTCAGAAAATGACTGCTAAACCTAAACAACAATTTCTGACATGTGGCTCTGGAAAACTGATACCAGATTACTTAAAATATTACATGGAACTCAAGTAAAATTTAATTTAGCATTTAAAAGCTGCTGTCTGTGAAGGGTATTAAACTCTGTAGACTGTTAATGCACAGTTATTTTGTTTTTGTGTATTAATTCTATTAAAAAGGAACAACTAAGCATACAAACTGCAAGGTAATGTTTTTTGTCACTATCACAATCTTAGAGAAAGAGTCATGTTGACTTTCCATAGCTCATCCCACAGAACCTAACTGTAGTGCACACAATGCTTGTATATTGCTTGTTGAAGACTATTGCAATACCAGTGTACAGTTTGGTATAGTTTACACAAAGTAAAGCTATTTCCCCATGTTTATTCCCCTCCCCCCCCCCCACTGTTCCTCAGACGTTCTTGTTAACTGCTGGAAATGGCCCACCTTGATTATCACTACAAAAGGTTCCCCCCCCGCCCCCCCCCCCCCCGCTCTCCTGCTGGTAATAGCTTATCGTAAGTGATCACTCTCCTTACAGTGTGTATGATAACACCCATTTTTTCATGTTCTGTGTGTATATAAATCTCCTCACTGTATTTTCCACTGAATGCATCCGATGAAGTGAGCTGTAGCTCACGAAAGCTTATGCTCAAATACACTAGTTAGTCTCTAAGGTGCCACAAGTACTCCTTTTCTTTTTAATGTACAGTTGTATTGTACAATGTACAGTATTGCAATACCCATGTACAATTTGGCAACTGAAGTTGTGTTTTAAAATGTTCTCATACTCCGTTCTTGATAATTGAATTAGCTGTTGATATTAATGATCTTAGAGTCTTGGTCCAGACATCTAGCGATCAAATTTCCTTAACAAAATTGCTTAGAGACTGAATGATGCAGATTGCAAAAACAGAAGATGTCACTGGTGAAATATTTACAGGGAAATGATTACAGAAATAGCAGTGAGTTGGTTATGTGAAGAATACTCCTTAGAGGACTAACTTTAGCATTTGTGTAATTCTGAAATGGAGAGAATTTCCGTAAAATAAAAGACTTCAATTTAAGGATTTTAAGGACCGTTTTCATTTCACTTGGACAATATTTACATACAGTTGTACATCTTCAGAGATCTTTATGAACATTAACTGTCCTCAGAATTTCCTAAACCTTATTTTTCTTTAACAGTTGGGGAAACACAGATTAAGCGATTTGGCAAAGGCCTCAGAGTGAGTAGATCTGATATTAGAATTGGAAGAACCTGGCTTTCAGTCCTATGCCCACTCTAGTAGACCACATAGTTAGAGGGTTTATCCATTCACCCTCCCACTACACTGGTCCTTCTCGCGTGAACAGAGAGCAGCAATACCCGAAGTCCGAAGGTGCAAACAATTCAATGTTTATTGGGGTGAACTTCCAGCAAGTAACGATTCCACTTTCCTTCCTCAGTGTCCCCCTTCCCAGCTCTGATGCCACAGAGCCTGGCCTGTGTCCCTGTTCCCATTCCCTGTTCCCCACCCTTAGCAAAACATGATTCCATTGCCCCCCCCCTTACTTCCTGATTGACTGCAGACTATATAATAAAACTTGAGTTCTGCTTAGCTATGACCTTAACCAATCCTAACATATTGCAGCATGATTATCTAATCAACTATACCACCACCTTAATTAGTTTACACCTAACAAAATTAATTATACAGCAGACAGAAACAATCACTGAACCAGACAGAGACCATGCAAATAAACAATAGCAAAGTGGGAACTATAATGACAAAACAATAGAGAAGTGAGGATTTTACACCCCAGCTATTGATAAGTCAGTTCTTGCCAGACAGGATGCTATCAAACTAAGTTGTCTTTCATAGTAGCAGCCGTGTTAGTCTGTATCTGCAAAAAGAAAAGGAGTATTTGTGGCACCTTAAAGACTAACAAATTTATTTGAGCCTAAGCTTTCATGAGCTATAGCTCGCTCACTTCATCGGATCCATGCAGTGAAAAATACAGGAGGGGGATTTTATATACACAGAGAACATGAAACAATGGGTGTTACCATACACATTGATCACCTTACCCGATCACTTTGTTACAGTGTGTATGGTAACACCCATTGTTTCATGTTCTCTGTGTATATAAAATCCTCCTCCTGTATTTTTCACTGCATGGATCCGATGAAGTGAGCTGTAGCTCACAAAAGCTTACACTCATACAAATTTGTTAGTCTTTAAGGTGCCACAAGTACTCCTTTTCTTTTTAAGTTTCTTTAAATCTTCTAGGCTCTTCCTTTTATCTGGAGGTGATAGATCGGATCACCTTTCTAACAGCCCCAGATTGCCTTATTTCAATATGACTGGTTTGAAATGTGTGAGGACGTAACCGTACGCTTCCCAGCTTATGGCTGCCTCTGCTGCTTTGCCAAAGGCCTTAGCTTAAGAACTGGGCCTCAGACTGTCACAGGGAGAGAAGGCCCTTACACAGGCAGACTGTGATTTTGATTCTTTCTTTTATATCTCTATAACTAGCTAAATGATAAACATATATCTAAATTCTTAAAGTATAGACCTTTACAGACAGGCATGAATCTATATCCTAACACACATTCCCTTCCTGAGAGCTCTAAAGCAGTGGTTCTCAACCTTTCCAGACTACTGTAGCCCTTTCAGGAGTCGGATTTGTTTGCGTACCCTCAAGTTTCACCTCACTTAAAAACTACGTGCTTACAAAATCATACATAAAAATACAAAAGTGTCCCGGCACACTATTGCTGAAAAATTGCTTACTTTCTCATTTTGTCTGTATGAAATTTTAGTTTAGTACTGACTTGCTAATGCTTTTTATGTAGCGTGTTGTAAAACTAGGCAAATATCTAGATGAGTTAATGTACCCCCTGGAAGACCTCTGTGTACCCCCAAGGGAACGTGTATCCTGGTTGAGAGCCACTGCTCTAAAGTATCCATTACTCAACTATTTAAAAAGCCTCATGATCATGAACAGTCATCTGCTAGATTTTGAGTTTTGAGACTTTGTTTTATTTTCAATATTTACATAAATAAAGAACCTGGAAAAATCAATATTTTTTTTTCTGTTGTGACTTCTAAAATTTAATTTTAAGGCAATAGACAATGAGTAAAATCCAGTTGCATTGAAAATAGCAAAACTCGCATTGGCTTCAGTGGAGCAGGATTTCACCCAAGATCTATAAAGAAAAAAGTATTGATGAATGTTGACACAGAGGTGTGGATAGAGAGGGTAGGGTGATTGTGCAAGTTTTATTTGTTGGTAATTGAAATACATTTTCAGATGATTTCCTGCTCAGCTAGGTTTGAATTCAATAGTGAGATTAAAAGATTCCTTGCTTCTCTCCCTTCTCCTCTTCCTTTTAAAAAAAGGAAACAGAAAAAAACAGCATGCAAGTTGGGAGCAGGGGAAGGAGGGGAGCACAGTAGCAAAAACTGTAAAGCAAATTGATGCATAAGAGAAATGCTGAAACAACTGATTGCTGGTTATGGCTCTAAACCCCTTGGCTCTAATAGAAAACCGGTATTGTGTCTGAAGTAAATGGTCTGCATCAGGAAAGCTTTTATAAAGAATGTGTATGCATTTCATTAGGAAAGCCATGGAACTGTAGAAAAATTCTCACGTAGAAGCTGTTATTAATTAAAAGCTGGAAAGATTACAAGAAGTGAATGGCGTCCCTTGGAAGCCTTTTCCAGTGCTTAGCTATTTTCATAGAAAGATTTTCCTAATATCTAACCTAAATCTCTCTTGCTGCAGATTAAGCTAATTACTTCTTGCCCAACCATGTAGGGACATGAAGAACAAATGATTACCATCCTGTTTCTAACAGCCCTTAATATATCTGCAGGCTGTTATGAGGTCCCCTCCTCAGTCTTTTCTCAGGGCTAAATGTGCTCTTTTTTTTTTTTAAACTTTCCTCATAGGTCAGTTTTCCTAAACTGCTTATCATTTTTGTTGCTCACCTCTGGACACATCTTCCCTAAAGTGTGGCTCCTCGAATTGGATTCAGTACTCCAGCTGAGGCCTCACCAGCACCAAGTAGAGTAGGACAACTCTACTTGGCCTCACCAGCACCAAGTAGAGTAGGACAACTCTACTTGGCCTCACCAGCACCAAGTAGAGTAGGACAACTCTACTTGGCCTCACCAGCACCAAGTAGAGTAGGACAACTCTACTTGGCCTCACCAGCACCAAGTAGAGTAGGACAACTCTACTTGGCCTCACCAGCACCAAGTAGAGTAGGACAACTCTACTTGGCCTCACCAGCACCAAGTAGAGTAGGACAACTCTACTTGGCCTCACCAGCACCAAGTAGAGTAGGACAACTCTTCCTGTGGGTTACATAGTGCAAGCAACCCCTCCCAGCTTGGTGTCTTCTGCAAAGTTTATAACCATGCTCTCCACTCGATTATCCAAGTCAATAATGAAAATATTAATTAGTGTGGGACCTTCTAGACAATGACTCCCCAGTTTAACAGCAAGCCATTGATAACTACTCTGTGAGTAATTCTTTCAACCACTTATCCACCTGTCTTATAGTATTTTAATCTAGACCACATTTCCCTTGTTTGTGTATGACAATGTTATGTGGGACTCAAAAAGAAAAGGAGTACTTGTGGCATCTTAGAGACTAACAAATTTATTTGAGCATAAGCTTTCGTGAGCTACCGCTCACATGTGGGACTGTGTCAAAAGCCTTACTAAAATCAAGATATATCAAGTGTACAGCTTCCACCCATCCATTAGGCCAGTTACCCTGTCAAAAAAGGATATTATGTTGATTTGTCATGATTTGTTCTTTACAAATCCATGTTGGCTATTACTTATAACTGTCTAGGTGCTTACAGTTAGATTTATTAGTTTGTATCTTTCCAGGTATCCAAGTTATGCTGACTGGTCTATAGTTCCCATGTTTCACTTTGTTCCTCTTTTTAAAAATAGGTACTGTGTTTGCCATTATTCAGTCTTCTGGGACTTCATTTGCTTCAGCTAGTTTCTTAAGTACACTAGGGTGAATTTCAACAGACCCTGCTGACTTGAATAGTCTAATTTATCTAAATATTCTTTAACTTATTCTTTCCGTGTTTAGGCTTGTGTTCCTTCCCCCTTGTTGTTAACATTAATTGTGTTAAGCATCTGGTCACAATATACCTTTTTAGTGAAGGCTGAAACAAAACTGCATTAAACACCTCAGCCTTATTGATGTCATCCATTATTAGCTCTCCTTCCCTGCATCAGAGAGATCCTACACTTTCCTTGATCTTTCTGTTGCTTCTAATGTATTTATAGAACCTCTTCTTACTGCCTTTTTTCTCCCTTGTTAGGTGTAACTCATTTTGTGCCTTAGTCTTTCTGATTTTGTCTCTACATGCTTGTAATATTCTTTTTTTACTTAGCAATTTATTCATCCAAAACCATTACACATTTAAGTATTATGAATTTTCTAAGGGCTGACTAAAGTGCAACCATCACATTTCTTCTGCCATATACTAAATATTTTGGAGTAATCATCACTGTGACCCTGAATTTAAATTGGGTTTTTATTTTTAGCATCAATATGAACTACTGTGGGGTACATTTTATTTAGACATTTGTTTTCTGTGCTAGTACAATGTCTAACTTCTCCCCCTTGGGCCACGCCACTCAAAGCAAAATCTTTCACCTTAAAAAACCAAACAAACAAACAAAAACTTTACTGATAAACATCACAGGTTTATTTTCATGGGCTTCTATCAATGCCTAATAGTTTTTTCTGAAACTAGGTGCTACTAAATGTAATATCACAGCATCTCATGTTAATCTCTGAAAACTGCACAGTGGCTTTGAAACAGTGAATTTAAAAATCAGGGTTTTGCATAAATTACTGTTTATAAGAAAGACAGGAATATCTGCAACCAGCTTGTCACAAGCCTCAATTAATGCTGGGATCAGAATTGTGTGAATGTGGTTCTGATTCCAGAGTCTGAGGGCAGATCTTAAATGATAGATAAATGAGAAGTATTCTTAAAACTAACTTGTGCATGTAATTCCATCTTGAATCTAATTTCCTGCAGTCTTTGCAATTTCCTTTGTCCTCCAGAGTTTTCAGCTAACTGATATTCACTGTATTCTTATAAACTCCCCCATTTCAGAGGTGCTGCATACTGTTAAAGTTGCCTGATACTTCCTATTATAAGACCCTGTTTCAGTTGCTTATAACTTTCTCAGAACTGCTTGGGTTGCAGTTTTTTGCGTCAGGCGAAATTTTGGGGGGGGAAACTTCAGCAAAAATGTTTCAGCTCTTTCAAAGAACAAAGGTAGGAAAAACCACACTGCTTTATGTATGTTAATTTTTTTTTTTGAACAGCTCATGCACCCCCATGCTTTAGAGCAGGGATTTGAAATTTGGTGGCAGGTGGGCAAGGGAGAGAGGAAGTTGGCCTTTGTATCAGGGGCATGTCTTTTGCCATAGTGAAAATCTGCCCATGTTTGGCTAAGTTATAAGCCTTTGAAAAATTGCAGTTCACACATGCTCAGTAAAATGATTTAATTTTTTGGAAAATCACCAAAGATTCAGTCATCACTGAACATGTTCCATCTTCTCACAGTTCCTAGTGCTGACCATGCAGTGTATGCACCGTCCCCACAGAGTGACACCCACATGGGTCATCAGCAGGACCGGAACCTTTAGATCCATTGCACAGACATCTGCCACTTGAACTAATGGAGTAAATGATTCATAGATTCCAAGTCCAGAAGGGGCCATTGTGATCATCTAGTCTGACCTGTACAACCCAGGCCATAGAACTTCCACAACATACTTCTAGAGCATATCTTTTTACAAAAGCATCCACTCTTTATTTTAAAATTGTTAATCATGGAGAATCCACCACAACCCTTGGTAAACTGTTCCAATAGTTAATTACCCTCACTGTTAAAAATGTATGTCTTATTTCCAGTCTGAATTTGTCTAGCTTCAGCTTCCAGTCTTTGGATCATGTTATGTCTCTCTCTGCTAGATTAAAGAGCTCATTATTAAATATTTGTTCCTCCTGTAGGTACTTAAAGACTAATCAAGCATATTGAAAACTAGCTTTATAGGTTTGCAGGTGATAGTTAAATTGGAGACAGAATAAACAGGGAAGGCATGGGGGAAGAAAAATACAGTAATCAAATTAAAAAAAAACACATTAGAACAGTCTGAATAATTATTCCAGCAATAGAAATGCAGTTAGATATAGAAATGTATAATGTAATTAAACTTAAAGGAAAACAATGTGTGAAAAGTACTGAATGGAACTGAAAAGATGCTAAGAATATATTGGGTTTTAACTAAGGTGATACAAAAAGGAGGTATTGTTACAATAAAGGCCTTGTTAGATCCCATCTGGAGTACTGTGTAATATATGAGGCCAGAAAATACATATTGCATTGAAGTGAGTGCAGTGTAAGGAGCCAAGATAACAGCACAATCATGCTAATATTCACTTATGGGTCACTTGAGGATTAACTGTTCTGTTCATTCCCCCTGGGGCACCTGGCACTGGCCACTGTCAGGAGACAGGATACTAGGCTAGATGGATCCTTGGTCTGACCCAGTAGGGCCATTCTTATGTTCTTATATATATTTATTCTAGGTTCTGCTTTGCACGAAAGGTTATAAAACTGTTCGAATAATAACTTTTTATTTTCACTTGCCCATGACTTTTCCCCAAATCAAATCCTGCTTTCCTCCTGCTATTTTTTTTTGCCGGAGGGCGGGGGGTTATTGCGGGGAGAAAACTAGCATGCACAATCTCAAAAAATGAAATATATTGTATACATAACTATTTTAGATAATACTAGAAATACTATGCATTAAGTAAATAAATTGTGTAACCCCACCTGGAGTATCTCAAGAGTTGTATCAGAAACAGAGGGGTTTTTAGAGAAATAACAAAAATATTAGAGCCATGTAAAGACTTTCATATTAAGACATTGATAAGATTCTGGGTGGAGCCCTAGCTCCATTTTAGACTATACCATTTCTATCATAGACTTAAAAGGAGCTAGCATTTCACTATTTCGTTTAGAGAAGAGACATACAGCTGAAAACCTAGCAAAGGTATACAGAATGATGAATAGCATAGAAAAGGTAACTCAGGCACTCCTGTTATCTATTTGTAATATTACAACAAGGAGACAATCAGTTAAATTGAAAGGCAGCCAGTTTCAAACTGGTAAAAGGAAATATTTTTCCTAGGGCTGTCAAACGACTTAAAAAAATTAATCGCGATTAATTGCAAGATTAAAAAAATTCATGATTAATTAAAGTTTTAATCACACTGTTAAACAATAATAGAATACCAGTGTAAATTAATTATAAATATTTTTTGATGTTTTTCTACATTTTCAAATATATTGATTTCAGTTACAACGCAGAATACAAAGTGTAGAGTGCTCACTTTATAGTAATATTCATTATTACAAATATTTGCCCAGTAGTGCAAGTCGAAGGATGAAAGGGCATATGAATGTTTAGCATATCTGGCATCTAAATACAAGAAGTAGGAATGAGTGGACTTGTAGGCTCTAAAATTTTACATTGTTTTGTTTTTGAGTGCAGTTATGTAAAAAAATAATTCTACATTTATAAGTTTCACTTTCATGATAAAGAGATTGCACTACAGTACTTGTATGAGGTGAATTGAAAAATACTATTTCTTTTGTTTATCTTTTTTACAGTGCAAATATTTGTCATAAAAATAATACTATAAAGTGAGCACTGTACACTTTGTATTCTGTGTTGTAACTGAAATCAGTATATTTTGAAAATGTAGAAAAAAATCCGGAAATATTTACAGTAAATTTAAATTAGTATTCTATTTTTGTTTAATAGTGCAATTAAAACTGCAATTAATCATGATTAATTTTTAATAGAGTTGATTCATTTTGAGTTAATTGCGTGAGTTAACTGTGATTAATTGACAGCCCTACTTTTTACACAATGTATAATCAACCAGTGGAAGTCATTGCCACAAGATACCATTTAGTCCAAAATCTTGTTAAAATTAAAATTAAAAAATTAGACACCTTTATGGGAGCATATGCAATCATATATTAGGTAGGATAACTTCTTTTAAACCTTCCTTAAGTGGTATAAACACTTATGCTTCAGGACACAAACAAACCACTATCTCATGAGAGTAAGAAGAAATTTCTCCTACAGGCAGCCTATTCCATAATTGCCCACTACAGGGCTACATGCACCTTTCTCCAATGTATTTGATACTGGTCACTATCAGTGACAGGATGGACTAGAGAGGGCCTTTGTATCATTGATCCAGTATGGTAATTCCTACATTCCTAGAGCAAGAAAAGTTACATAACACATGGTATTAGTTTTTATTTTATTAATACATGTTGTATCACTTTTTATTTCTGTTAGCATTCCCATAGTGTTCTCTTTATGGTGGGAGCTGTATGCAGTTAATGATGGCAAAGTCATCACAACATGGGGCATCACAACATCACATGGGCATCATAACATGGAGAATAGATGGCCAGCCCTCTGTGGAGAAAGAGGTGGTTAGGGACTATTTAGAAAAGCTGGACGTGCACAAGTCCATGGGGCCGGATGAGTTGCATCCGAGAGTGCTAAAGGAACTGGCGGCTGTGATTGCAGAGCCATTGGCCATTATCTTTGAAAACTCGTGGCGAAAGGGGGAAGTCCCGGATGACTGGAAAAAGGCTAATGTAGTGCCAATCTTTAAAAAAGGGAAGAAGGAGGATCCTGGGAACTACAGGCCAGTGAGCCTCACTTCAGTCCCCGGAAAAATCATGGAGCAGGTCCTCAAAGAATCAATCCTGAAGCACTTACATGAGAGGAAAGTGATCAGGAACAGTCAGCATGGATTCACCAAGGGAAGGTCATGCCTGACTAATCTAATCGCCTTCTATGATGAGATTACTGGTTCTGTGGATGAAGGGAAAGCAGTGGATGTATTGTATCTTGACTTTAGCAAAGCTTTTGACACGGTCTCCCACAGTATTCTTGTCAGCAAGTTCAGGAAGTATGGGCTGGATGAATGCACTATAAGGTGGGTAGAAAGTTGGCTAGATTGTGGGGCTCAACAGGTAGTGATCAATGGCTCCATGTCTAGTTGGCAGCCGGTGTCAAGTGGAGTGTCCCAGGGGTCGGTCCTGGGGCCGGTTTTGTTCAATATCTTCATAAATGATCTGGAGGATGGTGTGGATTGCACTCTCAGCAAATTTGCGGATGATACTAAACTGGGAGGAGTGGTAGATACGCTGGAGGGCAGGGATAGGATACAGAGGGACCTAGACAAATTAGAGGATTGGGCCAAAAGAAATCTGATGAGGTTCAATAAGGATAAGTGCAGGATCCTGCACTTAGGACGGAAGAACCCAATGCACAGCTACAGACTAGGGACCGAATGGCTAGGCAGCAGTTGTGCGGAAAAGGACCTAGGGGTGACAGTGGACGAGAAGCTGGATATGAGTCAGCAGTGTGCCCTTGTTGCCAAGAAGGCCAATGGCATTTTGGGATGTATAAGTAGGGGCATAGCGAGCAGATCGAGGGACGTGATCGTCCCCCTCTATTCGACATTGGTGAGGCCTCATCTGGAGTAGTGTGTCCAGTTTTGGGCCCCACACTACAAGAAGGATGTGGATAAATTGGAGAGAGTCCAGCGAAGGGCAACAAAAATGATTAGGGGACTGGAACACATGAGTTATGAGGAGAGGCTGAGGGAACTGGGATTGTTTAGTCTGCAGACGAGAAGAATGAGGGGGGATTTGATAGCTGCTTTCAACTACCTGAGAGGTAGTTCCAGAGAGGATGGTTCTAGACTATTCTCAGTGGTGGAAGAGGACAGGACAAGGAGTAATGGTCTCAAGTTGCAGTGGGGGAGGTTTAGATTGGATATTAGGAAAAACTTTTTCACTAGGAGGGTGGTGAAACACTGGAATGCGTTGGCTATGGAGGTGGTGGAATCTCCTTCCTTAGAAGTTTTTAAGGTCAGGCTTGACAAAGCCCTGGCTGGGATGATTTAATTGGGTATGGGTCCTGCTTTTGAGCAGGGGGTTGGACTAGATGACCTCCTGAGGTCCCTTCCAACCCTGATATTCTGTGATTCTAAGTGTTGCTGATGAGATTTGAGTGAAATTGCTGTTTAATGGTGTGTTTTGAAAGTAATTTTTTTATTTGTACATCTCAGTGGCAGGGAATTCTTCACATATTTTAATGTCTGGGTGTTTCTTAGATAAGGGAAGTAGTGTCAGTCAAAGTATGACTGAAGAAGGGGAAAAATGTGTGTGCAAGAATGTATTTTTAAAAGAAAATAGTAAAGAAGACAGGAAAGGTTGCTGTTGTCTCATCTGTTTTTCATAACTACAGAAAATTCAACTTCTTCTCTTGTTATCACCTCTTATATTATCACCTCTTCTTTTCTCCTTTGCATGGGGTGGCAGGGTCATTGCAGTTGCATCATGACTTCTGTTTAAAAGTTGACCTTTCTAAATTCTCTAAAATTTGACATGCTTAGATTCCTTTTAAATTTGGTGGTGTCACAGGAGACTGTAGGGTAGGCTTACTGATCTATTTGGGGTCATTCAAGCTAGTGGTTGTAGAGATATAACCCCTCTGTCTCCCATTTTTCAGAAAGTTGATAGTTTTGTTTTGGGAGGTTTTTTTGCACACGAGCTAGAGATGAAATTATTGATGTGAGGCTGTTCAAAGTAGTCTGTCTGTCAAATTTTAACTTAGGTAGTGCGTGGCCCAAAATGAGACTGATATTTAGTGCAGGGTAGCATTAATTATTCAAATATGGGGGTCATTTGACTGAGGAGTTCCTGAGTTACATCCCTCCCCACCCACCTGCCAAACCCAGTTTCCTTGTTACTTAGTGCTGTTAAACTGAGCGGTATTAATGAGTAGATGGGTCACAGACCTCATTGAGTTTGATTGCTGTGAATTCATCCTTCAGTTAACATAACTAAGGATAAGTTTGTCACAAGTCCCCACCTAAGATAAAAAGAGTTTTGGACCGAGTGTCTGGGGGTTGCTACAATTTGTGAGTAATGGGTGACAATTTTATTTTGTAGCATTTTAATCAAAGCATTTGAGGGAAAAATTAGACATATGAATGCTTCCTGGGAGAAGAAAGAGGGTGTGTTAGGGGGCAGAAGAATGGGAGAATAAGGGAAGAGGTTTTGGGGCTGCAGCAAGTCAAGTTTTACCCAAAGTAATGCATAGCACCACTTAAATCTTTGGGGAACTGCAATTGTGGACAGTATTTAAGAACGTGTTCACTTCACTTACATAGATGTGAAGTCTGGAAGGATTACACTACACGTATGCCAATAAAAAAAATAGTGAGAGAGTTTCTATATAGCCATTTTAAGCTTGCCAGTGTAGTTTGAGGGAATGTGTCGACAGCATTTCCCCAGTGAATACTCCACCACTGATGTTTCTAGTCTGAACCTTAGTACAGCTGTGCAGTAAAGATTTAATAACTCATGTTGCTTGCTACAAGTTGCCTCTGTTATAATATAACATATTTAATTTATGAACACACAGAATAGTCAGCAGCCAATTTAACTAACATTTTGGTTATATTGGGTGGGAAGGAACTGGCTAGATTGTCGGGCTCAACGGGTAGTGATCAATGGCTCCATGTCTAGTTGGCAGTCGGGATCAAGTGGAGTGCCCCAAGGGTCGGTCCTGGGGCCGGTTTTATTCAATATCTTCATAAATGATCTGGAGGATGGTGTGGATTGCACTCTCAGCAAATTTGCGGATGATACTAAACTGGGAGGAGTGGTAGATACGCTGGAGGGGAGGGATAGGATACAGAAGGACCTAGACCAATTGGAAGATTGGGCCAAAAGGAATCTGATGAGGTTCAATAAGGATAAGTGCAGGATCCTGCACTTAGGACGGAAGAACCCAATGCACAGCTACAGACTAGGGACCGAATGGCTAGGCAGCAGTTGTGCGGAAAAGGACCTAGGGGTGACAGTGGACAAGAAGCTGGATATGAGTCAGCAGTGTGCCCTTGTTGCCAAGAAGGCCAATGGCATTTTGGGATGTATAAGTAGGGGCATAGCGAGCAGATCGAGGGACGTGATCGTTCCCCTCTATTCGACATTGGTGAGGCCTCATCTGGAGTAGGGTATCTGGTTTTGGGCCCCACACTTCAAGAAGGATGTGGATAAATTGGAGAGAGTCCAGCGAAGGGCAACAAAAATGATTAGGGGACTGGAACACATGAGTTATGAGGAGAGGCTGAGGGAGCTGGGATTGTTTAGCCTGCAGAAGAGAAGAATGAGGGGGGATTTGATAGCTGCTTTCAACTACCTGAAAGGGGGTTCCAAAGAGGATGGCTCTAGACTGTTCTCAATGGTAGCAGATGACAGAACGAGGAGTAATGGTCTCAAGTTGCAGTGGGGGAGGTTTAGATTGGATATTAGGAAAAACTTTTTCACTAAGAGGGTGGTGAAACACTGGAATGCGTTACCTAGGGAGGTGGTAGAATCTCCTTCCTTAGAGGTTTTTAAGGTCAGGCTTGACAAAGCCCTGGCTGGGATGATTTAACTGGGAATTGGTCCTGCTTCAAGCAGGGGGTTGGACTAGATGACCTTCTGGGGTCCCTTCCAACCCTGATATTCTATGATTCTATGATTCTAACCTCTTTTCCTCTCTCTACCCTTTCGTAAGCTCACCCCCTTCTCTGATGCTTCCCTTTTTTACTAGATGACCTTCTGGGGTCCCTTCCAACCCTGATATTCTATGATTCTATGGAGGCAGAGGATTTTGTGGGTGCAGAGAGGGGGTCAGGACCAGGGGACAGGAACAGGGGTTATGTCTGCAGTGAAGATGAGAAATTAGCTCAGGTGATAGGCAAATCTTGGATTGGTTGGTTAAGAAAATCTGTATTTTAGTAACTCTTGGGATTGGTGGGAGAGGGACAAATGCCTACTTCTTGATCTGGGGGCAGATTAAGGTGGTGTTTCTCAGGACACACAGTGTGGAGGTTTGGAACTGACATTGCAGGTACCTTGACCGCTCGGAGAAATGAATACATGTGTTACCAGGGTTGCCAACGTGTAGATTCTGGTCAGTTTCGGGATTACAAAGTTGCCGAAGTTTGTGGGAAATCAAGGAGCACATCTTAACAGGGGTATTGCTGATTACAGGCTAATTTGGGTAGGGAAAGGTGGCTTGCATTGGCATCAAGTATTGCTGATTCTACAGTGTCTAACTGGTGATTTAAGAGGTTGTGACCTACTGCACATTATCATGGTTTACTCAGGTGGAAATGAAATGGGCCTTATTCCTGGTGTAAACCTCATACAATGTATGTGAGCAGATTGGGAGCATATCAGAGATTTATATTCAAGAGCTGTGATAGTTTGCTCTGATTTGGCTGAGTGAATAATTGCTGCAGTGACAATATGTAAACCAATTAATAAATATTAGAAGAACATTAATAGGGAAATGGAAGGGTTCAAGGCTCACTGGAATATGTGAATATGGAATAGAAACAATACAAGCTCTGACAATAAAGAGTTTTTGAAGTATGTTAGGCACAAAAGGAAGCTTAACAATGGTATTGGTCCATTAATAAATGGGAATGGTAGAATTATAAATAATAATGCAGAAAAGACAGAAGTGTTTAAGAAATATTTCTGTTCTCTATTTGGGGGAAAAAACAGATGGTGTCATATCACGTGATAACACTCTTTCCATTCAACTAGTATCTGTTTAGGATATTAAACGGTAGCTAGTCAAGGTAGACATTTTCAAATCCGCTGGTCTGGATAACTTGTATCCAAAAGTTTTAAAAGAGCTGGCTGAGGAGCTCGCTGGACTGTCAGTGTTGATTTTCAACAAATCTTTGAGTAATGAATACCCCAGAAGCCTGGAAGAAAGCTAATATTGTGCCAATATTTAAAAAGGGGTGGCCTGGATAATTATAGGTCTGACAGCAATCCTGGACAAGATAATGGAGTGTCTGATAAGGCACTCGATTAATAAAGAATTAAAGGAGGATAATATGATTAATGCTAATCAGCATGGGTTTATCAAAAATAGATCCTGTCAAACTAACTTGATACCTTTTTCTTTTTAATGAGATTACAAGTTAGGTTGACAAAATTAATAGTGTTGATATAATGTACTTAGATTTCTGGAAGGCAGCTGACGTCATACAGGATGACATTTTGATATAAAAAAAGGAAGATTAACATTGCATACATTAAATGTATTAATAGCTGGCTAACTGATAGGTCTCAAAATGTAATTGTAAACAGAGAATCATCATCAAACAGATGGGTTTCCAGTGGGGTCTCATAGAGATCAGTTCTTGGCCCTGTGCTATTTGACATTTTATTAATGACCTCGAAGAAAACAAAATAATTACTGATAAAGTTTTCAGATGACCCAAAAATTGGGGGAGTGGCAAATAATGAAGAGGACAAATCACTGATAAGGAGTGATCTGGATCATTTGGTAAGCTGTTGTAAGCAAACAATATGGGTTTTAATATGGGTAAATATAAATATGTACATCTAGAAGCAAAAAATATAGCCATACTTACATGGTTGGGGAAGAATCAGTGACTCTGAAAAAGATTTTGGGGTCATGGTGTTGAAACAGATGAACATGAGCTCACAATGCAACACTTTGGCCAAAAGGTGTAATCTAATGCAATCCAAGGCTGCATAAACACGGGAATCTTGAGTAGAAAAGGAGTACAGATATTGTTTTATCTGTGTATATGGCACTGATGCAACCATTGCTCGAATACTCTGTCCACTACTGGTAGTCACAATTCAAGAATGATGTTGATAAATTGGAGAGGGTTCTGAGAAGAGCCATGAGTATGATTAAAAGATTAGAAATATGCCTTATAGTTGTAGATTTGAGAAACTCAATCTATTTAGCTTAAAACAGAGGAGTTAAGAGGTAGTTTGATTACAGTCTATAAGTACCTACACAGGGAACAAATATTTGATATTGGGCTCTTCAATCTACCAGAAACTGGTATAACACGATCCACTGGCTGGAAGTTGAAGCTAAACAAATTCAGAATGGAAATAAGGTGTAAATTTTTAACAGTGAGAGAAATTAACCATTAGGGCCACTTACCAAGGGTTGTGGTAGATTCTCCATCACTGACTATTTTAAAATCAAGATTGAATGTTTTTCTAAAAATATGAAATAGGAATTATTTTGGGGAAGTTCTGAGGCCTGTGTTATACAGGAGGTCAGACTAGATGATTATAATGGTTCCTTCTGGCTTTAGAATCTATTAAAAACTCACTGTTTCTTTTAGCTGGGGTTTATCTATTGGACAGCATTCTTAAGATTTTTCTCTAAAATATAAAACTTTCAATATTTTGGAACACAAACCTTGTTTATGATTTTTTCTCACCAGCCATGCCACAAACTCCACCCTCCAGCTACTCCAAAAAGTGACTAGGAACACCATTCCACTGTAACATAGTTGTCCTTTGCTGCAGGCACTGCTTTTGAGTTGGCTGATAGGAGGGGGGAAGTAATGGCAATAGAAACGTTTGAATAACAGGAAGTGAAGACTTCAGGGAGATGGATTCTCTCTTTGCAGTGGGTGGGGGGAGGGCTGTATACATAGTGAATGGTTCAGGGTCGCACTCTGAGGCCACCAAAAAATTTGTGTGAGAACCCCATGATCTAGGTTCATTAGGTGTTGTTAAATGCCAGAAGGGTCAATTTCAAAGCTACAGGATGAGCTTACTTTCACTGGCAAACGATTTGCATATGATAGACTGGAGCTCATTAATATCATGATGAAAGGCATCTTCAGTGATGAGATAGTTAAAGATATCAGTTGAATGGATACTCAGATTCATGACTTGTATTATCCAAGGCTCCATCAGTCTATAAGCTCCAATCAAGAAGAATAGACTAAAGTTGTGCTCAAATACAAAGAGGAGAGAATGAAGATGGCAGGGACTATTACAGAGCTAATCGCTGACAGGTCATTGTTTGCTCATCTCTTGGTCATGTCCAGATCTCAGCATGATACTGATTTACATGAGACTTTGGGAAAGTACAAGTTCTCCATGGTAGCACAATTGATGTTTGAATGAGAGGGAACGGTGTATATGTTCTGGGTAAAAAGCATACTAACGCACAACTTGCATGGTCTTCCTAAGCCAGCATCTACTGACAATGTGACTGGTACCTTTTGCTAGCACAGGCCTTTCGGTGTAGCAATTGTAGATGGTATGACTGAGGTACAAGCTCTCGACAAACCAGAAACTGTTAACATCTGCCGAGATTTGGCTGACACTTCATTATGAGGCTACAGAGAGAATACTGAACCAGTAATGAAGTTCACCCCGTGTTCGACATGTATGCAGATAAACCAATTAAAAACATTACCAGAAAGAAAAGATTCAATGGTATTGCATGTGTGCAATACAAAATCATTGACTTCGTGAACATCTCCAACATTGCAATGAAGAAGCAACTGTCTCATACTCACATGAAGGGCAAGTTTATGGCATACCTTGCAGGAAAAATACTCCAGCATGCGAAGAATTACTCAAAAAAATTATTTATTGCATGGCATACTGAAGCTGGTGCTTTACACTGTTCAGTGCAGTTTCCATGTAGTTCCCATGAGAAGGCTGACACTAAAATTACCTGGCATGCCATCAATACCACAGAGAAACGTACTGCTAAACTCTGGATTTTTGCACAAGACACACATATTATAGTGCTGTCTGTGAGATGCTATCCAATACTTCCGCACCATTCTGTTTTTGTGCCTGCTGCTGGTGAACAGAATCACAGTATATCCCTCAGAGATGTGTTCCTATCACTCGGAACATTAAAAGCCAGTTCGTTGCCAGGTTGTATGTCCTTTCAGTATGTGACACTACTGGAAGGTTGACTGAAAAGACTAATTTAATTTATCTTATTGGAAGGCATTTGATTCAGCATCCAGAGACACTCTCCTTGCTCTGAAGATGTTAGGAATGGCTGAGAAAGTCACTGATGAGTTTATAAATGCACTGGAGGCATTCATATACTGCGTTTGCCATTTGAAGACCATCTTTGTGATACTTGTAGAGCTACATTGGGGGATGTTTCCTGAGAAGCAGACAGAGAAAAATTGCCACTGACAAGGGGTATATTTATACCTGCTATCTAGAGGGCAAATTATTAAGTAATGGAATGGCTCCAGGATAATTGAGCGCGTCCAAAACTACACTCACCGATCAGGCATGGATGGGTCTTGGAGAAGGGACTGATCACACTAGTTATATCTGAAATATCATGCATTCCTGAATCAATCCTTCTCCAAATCAAATGCTCATGTGCAATGACCAAATGCTCAGAACCTTCCAGATGTTTGGCTGGCAGCCTTCCTTGCACAGAGAAGTGTGAGTGTGGCATGGACAAGGATTAGTGTTGACAACATTGTCTAGGAATGGTGCTCTGAGAGGACACAGACGATGATTTTGAATAAATGTTTTCAGTCCCACATGTAAAGGCTAACTTTCCTAGCATTACCAAAGATGAGTGTCTTCTTTTATGTATGCAATGTTAAAGTCTAATTGAAAAAATGATGATTTTTGAACATTTTCTCAAATATATATTTTTATACTGTACTAGTTTTTTTAATGTTTGGCACCATTGTGTTTGCGGCAGAAAGAGCTTTCAAATTATACCCATCTTGACCCATTTCTGATGATCTATTATCAACATTTCCAGCAACTGTTGGTCCTGCAGCTGGTGTGGGGCGAGTCCCCCCTGCGAAGCCACAGAGGAGAACACCATTGAAATTATGATTCTGTAGATTTTTATAAATCAAATGACATCTTCCTTACCTTTCTATCACTAACTTGCCCACGAAATGAGATTTTAGTACATTATACTTTTCTAGTCCGCTTAACATAAATGCTCTTACTACGTTAAAGTGCACAAGGGACAAACACACAAAACACTAAACCATGGGTTCAGTAACAAGGAGAAAAAAGTTAAACTCACATGTAAGTCATTTTTATACATATAATGCCATATAACAAAAAATAAAGTAGATCCTATTTAGGCAAGAATTTTGGTAAGTACCTGAAAAAATATCTTCACATTACAGTATCAAAGAGAGAGACAGGCCTGCCCCCCTCCCCGCATAGAACATGAAAATTGCTAAAAATAAACCCTGGAAAATGAAATTCATAAACCTTCCAAAATAGAAGCCCCATATACATTTTATAATTAACAGGATACAAAGGGTTTTATTGCAAAGGGTATTGTAGTAGTGAGCTGTGTATATGAGAGCAGTCTAAACATTTATTATCTGCATGCACTCCAGGTAAAGTGAGTGTGATCTGGATCAGATGTATCTGTACTGAATGGTGGAGGCAGTAGGTAGTTCTGCTTTGTACAAGGGTATTTGTGACATCTATGGATTACTTTGAGGGGTATTACAGAGCTTTGATTGTTATACGAGACATCTGTATTTTACACCCTCTTGTGTCTATGAGGAAGGAGAAGAGGTGCATGCATACCTTCAGGGTGGAGTATTAATCTTTTCTGTGCAGAATTGCGTAGGTTGCATGAACAGCCTTAATTGTGCATTTCCTTGTTTTCAGTAGTTCGAAATTTGCTTAACTCCACATTCTGCAAAGGGGTGACATACCACCAAGCAATCTAAATCGTAACATAGTTTTTTACCATAGGATTAATAATAATCTGTAGTAAAAGGTGCTTGGTTTGAGTCTTCTATCCTCATTTGATGGGACAAGTTGCTTTTCTCACAGCTCTGATTATTTGTCGTCTGGCAGTGTTCTCGTGAAAGACAACAAAAGTGGTTTACAAGATATTTACAAGATATCTTGTGTATTTACACACAAGATAGTGGTTTAAAAAAAAGGGAGCAGTAGAGATCATTTATCCTTCAGAAGAATCAATATCAGTTAGTGTAAAATGTATCCACTTGCTAAAGTGCTATGCACATATAAAATTCAGGTGGACCCTGAAAGATAGAAGTTTTGCATGGAAAAACGCATAAAATGTGCCAAATTAACATTGGTTAATCCACAGAAACAGTGTACCAATGACACTTGTTTTAGTTCAATTAATACATTATTTCTCCTAAGAGAATGTCTTAAATATCTGTCAAAGAGATTGAGATGCCATTTTCAAGATCTAGATGTAGTTTCAATATTTCTATTTGTTCAGTTGCAATTAAGTACTGCGTTTGCCTATAATTATTTTATTATGAGTTTAAATCCATTTTAGATGAATAACACTGTTTGTGGGAGCGTCTGTTGGTTTGAACTTTAGTTCCAGGGTACCAAATTATAGACTTATAATGTAATATTCAGGATTATAATGTTTTCTATTTGACCTCCTACAGTAGTTCTTTAAATACAACAATCTACAAATTTTTACACACCCATTTCAAAAGCACTCAGAATGCCATAAAATTACTAATCTCCAACTATGGGAATACAGCTTTTATGAATCTACCCAGGTGAAGCTCTTGTTGGAATTTTATATTTCTGAACTTTCTATTTTATAGAATAAAAATATTTTAATAATTTTCTGTCTGTAAAATAGCTATATCTGCTTACATCTAAATACGTTTGCTTGGAATGATTTTTTTTTAATATATATGCACACACATACTTTGGACTAGTAGGGGAATACAAAGCTGCTCCTTTCCATTTGAACCCCTTCCAAAGACAATACTTACGAATAAAAATTAATTTGAAACTTGGATGCAACATAATTGTGCTCTGCTATTTATAACTACTTCCTTGGAAGCAAAATATAGTGTAATAAAGTATTAACACATCAAATGTAAGAGTTTAACATATTTGGGGACAAAAGTGCCTCTGTTTTGAAATTATTAAGTGGAGGAAGGTATGATAATTGTTGCTGTAACACCCAGAAACCTCAGTTAAAATTCGGGTCCCACTGTGTAAAGCATTGTACAAACATTCTGTCCTGAATTGATATATATGATATATTTTGAACTAGACAGGATTTGTTCAAATAGAGATAATACTTTAAAGTATAAATGTACAAAACTGACCTGCGTTGTCAGTCTAATTTAATCTCATAAACTCCTTGAGGCCAGAGATGTCATCATCTATATGTGCTGTGCTCAGTGATGGTACTCCATTAATAATGTAAACCCACTCCAATGAATTGAAAACTAGACAAGATTCAATTAGGTTTCACTCTGAAGGTCAAATTTTCTTTTATCTATTTCCAAATTAAACTTCCCTTCATGAACACACAGAAGTTTTCTTAGAGCTTTGAATTTCTTCCTGAGTGTCTTGTTTGGTTAATTATTATCAGATCTCTGCACAAGCTTTATCACTGAAACATCTCCTAATTCACACATCAACAGTTGTATTTTGCAACACAAAACAAAACAAAACAAAAACCCCTTTAATGCTGAAATTCCAAAGCTAAACTAAAAAGCAGCTAGATAAGTGAAGAATTACACTATCTTTTCTGAGTAGCCCTCATCATCCTAGCTGAAACTAATTAGAGCTTAAATAGACATTCAAGATAAGTACTTGTTGAGGTGGTTTATGGTGTATGGAATAGTAATGCAGTTTTGGTTGCCATTGAGGGGGCAGCAGAGGTCAGCTACTACACACCTTGTACCATCATCAGATCTTCCGAGTACAACAATAAAACATTCTTAGTGTTGGTATTTTTCAGTTTTACAATTTTAAATATTTTTCGTTTCCATCCTAGTATTAGGCATGATAACATAAAATATTCCTCACTGTAACTAAAGAAAAGATTGTGTATATGTAAAATTATATTTGTATCCATTGTTCTGATATTTAATAATTGAAATGAAAAGAAAGAACAGTATAAAAAGAGATAGTGTTGCTGATTCTGTGGTTTGTCAAAAATTAACTATATTTGAAATGCTAATAATTTATTGTTCAGTCGAGTACAGAATGTGCTCTGAATTGGATACTAATCCATAAAATATTGTTATATATTCTCTTTTATTATTGGTATTATATATCTTTTAACTATAACAATTTTGCTTTGTCAAAATTGAGCCACTTACATTTTAGGTAACAATCTGAATCCAAGCGCATTGCAAAAATGCAAGGTATTAACTGAACATTTATAAATATAAACCTAACACCATAGTCATTGATATTAAGTTGTTCCCTTTGTCTTTAGTGGTCCAAAATAATCAATTTAAACACTTCTATTGTGTATCTGTTCTCTTAGTTATGAACGATGAGTTATGTAAGCAAACATATGTAGTAAAGTGCTTAGTGTGTTCAATACCTAAATTTACAAGGGAATGGGCCTAGAATGTCTTAAGAAGCTCTAGTGGGACTTTAAAATTTCTTACTCCACAAACTAGGCTGGCTTTTTATTTCTTTGACTTTATTTTAATTTGGAGCTTTCACACAAAAGTTCTTTCTGAAGGTTTATTAACTTGTTTCATTCTTTTCAATAGGTTGTGAATGGGTTCATGGGGAGTTCTACGAGGTTAAAATAACTGGGCCAGGAGTTTAGTCAAAAAAATTGACTGATTTGTTCCTTGAAAGTATTGCAGTCTATAGAGGCTTCTGTGTTCCAAATCTAGGGACCAAACCTGAAAACAGTTATTTACTTGAGTAATAATACTCTTATGGATTGTTCAACTTAAATACTGGTTTCAGAGTAGCAGCCATGTTAGTCTGTATCTGCAAAAAAAATAGGAGTACTTGTGGCACCCTAGAGACTAACAAATTTATTAGAGCATAAGCTTTCGTGGGCTAGAGCCCACTTCATTACTAGATACTATGATACCATTAACTTTGAATAGAGACTGGGAGTGGCTGGGTCATTACACATATTGAATCTATTTCCTTAAGTTAACACCTTCTTGTCAACTGTCTAAATGGGCCATCTTGATTATCACTACAAAAGCTTTTTCTCCTGCAGATAATAGTTCATCTTAATTAATTAGCCTCTTACAGTTTGTATGGCAACTTCCACCTTCTCTGTATGTGTACATATATCTATATATATCTATATATCTATATATCTTCTTACTATATGTTCCATTCTATGCATCCGATGAAGTGGGCTGTAGCCCACGAAAGCTTATGCTCTAATAAATGTGTTAGTCGCTAAGGTGCCACAAGTACTCCTGTTCTTTCCACTTAAATAATGGACTTGTGTGTGTTTACAAAATCAGGTTCTTAGTTTTGTTTTGTTTTTTCTTTAAATTTATCACTCTGTATCCAATTTATTTTTAAGAGGAACACAGTCAGCCTTAAAAGTCAGAACTGTATCTAAAAATGTTGTACCTAATATCACAACAACTAACCTCCAAAATTACTGAATGACAATTTCACTGTTTCCTCTGAATAGTCAGTTTTGTTTGTGTCAGTAATAGTGAAATGGCCAAAACCATAGAAATTGGCAGGGAACTCAGGTGGCTGTAATACCTAAATGACTTTTAATTTACTTTTTTAAATTGACTATCTTTCAAGTTGACAGAGTTCTTTTACAAAGCTTTAATCAACTTATAGCTGTCCTTTAGGTCTCTCACAACCATTCACCTCTGTAGGATAAGTCTCCCTTCAGAGCTGTTTAATTTAGCTCTTTAATTGACTTGAAGGGGTTGAGTGACCTAAGACCTTCCCAGAGGGCTGAGCACAGTGCATCTGTAGTGCTTCCAGACCCTGAAATTATTCACTGTTTACTAAGAAATATTATGAAACTGGCTGATGCTATTCAATAACAAGCTAAATGGAGGTGGTCTTTTTTGACAGTCTTTCTTTTATTACAGGCATTGGATCAAGACAGAACTGCACTACAGAAAGTGAAAAAGTCCGTAAAAGCAATATATAATTCTGGGCAAGGTAAGTGATTTGGGTCTTTTGTGAGAATCTAGACCATTCTATTAAATAATGTTTACAAAGTTTGCTTTGCTGTTCATTGCATATTACTTAAAGAGTAGGTGATGCCTGCCTATTCCATAATACAAGTACACCTCTGCCCCCCTGACACCTCATAGGAAACCATGTATTTCAAGGATGTCATCCTGATTTCTCCCCAACCCCCCAAAGCTCCCTACTGAACTGATCCTGCCTTCCTGGGGAGGTAGGGGGCAGGGGAGAGAGAGAGACTTTTTCTCATTCTGTGCTACCATAGGTGTATTCCACTGGGACAGCAAAGCTGTTGACCAGAAGAGACCTGTTACATCAGGAGACTGAACCCTGGATCAAGATTATAACCACATGAATGAGAATGACCATTAACTTCCTCGCCATCAGAACTAAAATGCAAAACCTACCCTTTTGCCCAAGTTTTACAACATTAGTAACCTTACACCATCACTCTCACTCTCCTGTATTAAATAATAATGTACAGAAAACGAAAACACTGTGCATCTTGTCAGCAGCGGGGGACCAGAAGGGGAGATTTGCCATTTTTTGCCCCTTAGGAGGAACTTGGATACAGCGATAATGGGCACCAATATAAGAACCTAGATGAATGGCTAGAATGCAACTATGTCATGAAATTTTGACCCTTTTGAGGTCTGTACTTTACAAAATCTCCATTAATGAATTTTATTAGTATGTGTGTAGGTATTCTTAATAAAGTTGGTAAACTTAAATAGGTATTAAATATAACAAATTGTCAACAATCAACACAAATATTTATTTGGATAGTGTGCGCCTTATTAGGGCCAGCTTCTACCTATATCTATTGAAATCAATAGGAGTTTTGTCCCTGGATATCTAAGGGAGCAGAATCACGCTCTTGGTCATTTGCCATCTTATTCAGATGGAATTACCCTTGTTGAAAATATT
Organism: Lepidochelys olivacea; assembly: GCF_965140295.1. Taxonomy (NCBI): domain Eukaryota; kingdom Metazoa; phylum Chordata; order Testudines; family Cheloniidae; genus Lepidochelys; species Lepidochelys olivacea. The sequence goes on from NC_140412.1 coordinate 18,354,145, forward strand.
GAAGTTCAGGAAAGCACAATTTGTATACCTTGGCAGTCATGTTCAGCTTAGCAAATGTCTTGCCCTTTAGAGCAGCTTCTTGGAGTTACAGGTTTTAAAAAAAAGATAAAGTTGTTGTTCTGTGTTGGTAGTTGACTGTATTTGGTAGTTGTAAGGTTTTTTAATGGCAATGTATATTACTTTGTGCTTCTCCCCATTTCTCTCCCCCACCCATCATTCCAACCCCACAACACACGCATCCTCCCCTCCCTCGCTCCCATAGCTCTTCAGTTGATTTGGATAAACATTTTGCCAATAGATTGTTAAGCCAACTAAACACCTTATGCAAGTTTAGAGTGTATATAACTATCTTTTGCCACATGCATTGTTTGACACAAGTGCATTTACTTTTACTGAAGATTAGATTTGTAAAGGTGCTCTGGGCCTGCAAAGTCGCATATTTGACTCTAAAGAGGTCTTTAAACAACTACATGCTGATTGACTTTCAAAACTGACTAGCTTTTAAGAACTGTCAAACATTTACTGCCTCCTGTGAAATGTACATGAATTGCACCGTTAGCCTCCAGTTGCCATTTGCCCCAGGCTTTGAAATAAAACTGGTTTCAATGTCTTCAAAGCCGGTAACCATGGCATGTTATGTGAACTGTTTAAATGACTCAGTAAGTGATATAACATTAGTTAGGAGCCATTTTAAACAATAATGTTACAATTGAAAATTAAAAAGCTTGTTTGTAGCCAAGTCAAATATGAAGCTCACTTCTCTTTCTTTTGTACACCCTGGAAATTATTTGGAAAATTATACCATTTTCAGTAACTTCTAAAGTCTAATGATGAAGGGGCAGGCAGTATGTTGGAAGAACCAAAGTCATTTTTGAAAACTACTTGCTTACAAGTGTCTAAATTGATCTGACAGTTCATTATAGGGAAGGAACGTATAATGAAAACACTTAAATAAATATTAATAAGTAAGGACCAAGAATAAATAGCAAAGTCTCAAAATGAAACCCATTACCGATCAGGAAAAAGTTAAAAGAATATACATAAAATTGTAGTAGTCAGAAATTATGTTCCAAGGAACAGATTGGTGTAAGCATCTTTAATTCTTTCTTCATATAAAGTATGAAACAATATTGTAATTCCCTCTTCAGAATGTTGTGCAGTTGGGATCACTTACAGCGAAAACAGAATGCAGAAGGCAATTAATTCAGACTATAGTTAATAAACATAAGGAAGCGTTGTATGCATGTTGGTCTCAGGATATTAGAGAGACAAGGTGGGTGAGGTAATAATCTTTTATTGGCCAGCGTCTGTTGGTGAAAGAGACAAGCTTAAAAGCTTCTCTAAAAGCGTGTCTCTTTCACCAACAGGAGTTGGTCCAATAAAAGATGTTACCTCACCCACCTTGTCTCTCCACTATGGAAGAGTTGGCTTATACAGGTTGGAGGGGAAATAAAGGAAGTGAGTAGTGCATATAGTATTAAATATATTGCGTCCTCCAAAGGAAAAAAAATGTGAAAACAAAGGGATTAGAGATTGATAGTAATAGTAGTTCAGATCAGTTTGTCTCTTGAGATCTCATTCAAATAGAATTTTTCCACACAAGATACTAAAGATAGCAATGGAACCTCTTGTCATACATCAGTTCAAGAAGGAGATGGATAATATTTTTATATTGCAGGGGGAGGCCACTAGCTACATTTGGGGGGCTTAGAGGATTTATTTTATATTTTCTTTATAACGGGCACATGAGGTTAATAAATCAGGTTAATAACTCTTAATAACAAATAATACATTTGGGGGGCTTAGAGGATTTATTTGATATTTTCTTTATAAGGGGCATATGAGGTTAATAAATCAGGTTAATAACTCTCACTTACCTCATAAACTCTTCTGAAAAATCAAAACTGGCTAGGGGTGGAGGCAAATAAAATTACATTGGGGCAGTAACAGTGCCTGTCCAATATATGCTTTCCAGAAAGTGACAGTTACATTATTGTTTTGCCTGTAATGATATATGAACAATGACATTCAGGGGAGTGTAGTCCCCCGGAGTAGAGAGTCCCCGACCACCACTCCCAAGAGAAGGAGGCGGGTGGTGGTGGTCGGGGACTCTCTACTCCAGGGGACTGAGTCATCTATCTGCCGCCCTGACCGGGAAAACCGAGAAGTCTGCTGCTTGCCGGGGGCTAAGATTCGCAATGTGACGGAGAGACTGCCGAGACTCATCAAGCACTCGGATCGCTACCCCTTCCTGCTTCTCCACGTGGGCACCAATGATACTGCCAAGAATGACCTTGAGCGGATCACTGCGGACTACGTGGCTCTGGGAAGAAGGATAAAGGAGTTTGAGGCGCAGGTGGTGTTCTCGTCCATCCTCCCCGTGGAAGGAAAAGGCCTGGGTAGGGACCGTCGAATAGTGGAAGTCAATGAATGGCTACGCAGGTGGTGTCGGAGAGAAGGCTTTGGATTCTTTGACCATGGGATGGTGTTCCATGAAGGAGGAGTGCTGGGCAGAGACAGGCTCCACCTTACGAAGAGAGGGAAGAGCATCTTTGCGAGCAGGCTGGCTAACCTAGTGAGGAGGGCTTTAAACTAGGTTCACCGGGGGAAGGAGACCAAAGCCCTGAGGTAAGTGGGAAAGCGGGATACCGGGAGGAAGCACAGGCAGGAATGTCTGTGAGGGGAGGGCTCCTGCCTCATACTGAGAATGAGGGGCGATAGCAGGTTATCTCAAGTGCTTATATATGAATGCACAAAGCCTTGGAAACAAGCAGGGAGAACTGGAGGTCCTGGTGATGTCAAGGAATTATGACGTGATTGGAATAACAGAGACTTGGTGGGATAACTCACATGACTGGAGTACTGTCATGGATGGTTATAAACTGTTCAGGAAGGACAGGCAGGGCAGAAAAGGTGGGGGAGTAGCACTGTATGTAAGGGAGCAGTATGACTGCTCAGAGCTCCGGTACAATACTGCAGAAAAACCTGAGTGTCTCTGGATTAAGTTTAGAAGTGTGAGCAACAGGAGTGATGTAGTGGTGGGAGTCTGCTATAGACCACCGGACCAGGGGGATGAGGTGGATGAGGCTTTCTTCCGGCAGCTCGCGGAAGCTACTAGATCGCATGCCCTGGTTCTCATGGGTGACTTTAATTTTCCTGATATCTGCTGGGAGAGCAGTACAGCGGTGCATAGACAATCCAGGAAGTTTTTGGAAAGCGTAAGGGACAATTTCCTGGTGCAAGTGCTAGAGGAGCCAACTGGGGGGGAGCTTTTCTTGACCTGCTGCTCACAAACCGGGAAGAATTAGTAGGGGAAGCAAAAGTGGATGGGAATCTGGGAGGCAGTGACCATGAGTTGGTTGAGTTCAGGATCCTGACACAGGGAAGAAAGGTAAGAAGCAGGATACAGACCCTGGACTTCAGGAAAGCAGACTTCGACTCCCTCAGGGAGCGGATGGGTAGGATACCCTGGGGGACTAACATGAAGGGGAAAGGAGTCCAGGAGAGCTGGCTGTATTTCAAGGAATCCCTGTCGAGGTTACAGGCACAAACCATCCCGATGTGTCGAAAGAATAGTAAGTATGGCAGGCGACCAGTTTGGCTTAACGGTGAAATCCTAGCAGATCTTAAGCATAAAAAGGAAGCTTACAAGAAGTGGAAGGTTGGACATATGACCAGGGAAGAGTATAAAAATATTGCTCGGGCATGTAGGAATGAAATTAGGAGGGCCAAATCGCACTTGGAGCTGCAGCTAGCGAGAGATGTTAAGAGTAACAAGAAGGGTTTCTTCAGGTATGTTGGCAACAAGAAGAAAGCCAAGGAAAGTGTGGGCCCCTTACTGAATGAGGGAGGCAACCTAGTGACGGAGAATGTGGAAAAAGCTAATGTACTCAATGCTTTTTTTGCCTCTGTCTTCACGAACAAGGTCAGCTCCCAGACTGCTGCGCTGGGCATCACAACATGGGGAATAGATGGCCAGCCCTCTGTGGAGAAAGAGGTGGTTAGGGACTATTTAGAAAAACTGGACGTGCACAAGTCCATGGGGCCGGACGAGTTGCATCCGAGAGTGCTAAAGGAACTGGCGGCTGTGATTGCAGAGCCATTGGCCATTATCTTTGAAAACTCGTGGCGAACGGGAGAAGTCCCGGATGACTGGAAAAAGGCTAATGTAGTGCCAATCTTTAAAAAAGGGAAGAAGGAGGATCTTGGGAACTACAGGCCAGTAAGCCTCACTTCAGTCCCCGGAAAAATCATGGAGCAGGTCCTCAAAGGATCAATCCTGAAGCACTTACATGAGAGGAAAGTGATCAGGAACAGTCAGCATGGATTCACCAAGGGAAGGTCATGCCTGACTAATCTAATCGCCTTCTATGATGAGATTACTGGTTCTGTGGATGAAGGGAAAGCAGTGGATGTATTGTATCTTGACTTTAGCAAAGCTTTTGACACGGTCTCCCACAGTATTCTTGTCAGCAAGTTAAGGAAGTATGGGCTGGATGAATGCACTATAAGGTGGGTAGAAAGTTGGCTAGATTGTGGGGCTCAAAGGGTAGTGATCAATGGCTCCATGTCTAGTTGGCAGCTGGTGTCAAGTGGAGTGTCCCAGGGGTCGGTCCTGGGGCCAGTTTTGTTCAATATCTTCATAAATGATCTGGAGGATGGTGTGGATTGCACTCTCAGCAAATTTGCGGATGATACTAAACTGGGAGGAGTGGTAGATATGCTGGAGGGCAGGGATAGGATACAGAGGGACCTAGACAAATTGGAGGATTGGGCCAAAAGAAATCCGATGAGGTTCAATAAGGATAAGTGCAGGGTCCTGCACTTAGGACAGAAGAACCCAATGCACAGCTATAGACTAGGGACCGAATGGCTAGGCAGCAGTTGTGCGGAAAAGGACCTAGGGGTGACAGTGGACGAGAAGCTGGATATGAGCCAGCAGTGTGCCCTTGTTGCCAAGAAGGCCAATGGCATTTTGGGATGTATAAGTAGGGGCATAGCGAGCAGATCGAGGGACGTGATCATCCCCCTCTATTCGACATTGGTGAGGCCTCATCTGGAGTAGGGTGTCTGGTTTTGGGCCCCACACTACAAGAAGGATGTGGATAAATTGGAGAGAGTCCAGCGAAGGGCAACAAAAATGATTAGGGGTCTGGAACACATGAGTTATGAGGAGAGGCTGCGGGAACTGGGATTGTTTAGTCTGCAGACGAGAAGAATGAGGGGGGATTTGATAGCTGCTTTCAACTACCTGAGAGGTAGTTCCAGAGAGGATGGTTCTAGACTATTCTCAGTGGTGGAAGAGGACAGGACAAGGAGTAATGGTCTCAAGTTGCAGTGGGGGAGGTTTAGGTTGGATATTAGGAAAAACTTTTTCACTAGGAGGGTGGTGAAACACTGGAATGTGTTGCCTAGGGAGGTGGTGGAATCTCCTTCCTTAGAAGTTTTTAAGGTCAGGCTTGACAAAGCCCTGGCTGGGATGATTTAATTGGGTATGGGTCCTGCTTTTGAGCAGGGGGTTGGACTAGATGACCTCCTGAGGTCCCTTCCAACCCTGATATTCTATGATTCTATGATTCATATCAGATTCTGAAGGGTTCTGAGAAAGAAGAGCTCAAATGTTTGTGTGTGTCACAAATCCTCTTTACTGTTGAAACATTAAAGGCAGGAGATTTTTTTCTGTTATTAAAAGAATTCAGGTCAGTTTTCACGTCACACCAACCTTTTTGCGAAGCTTTTTGTAGTTGCCCCTCCAACTTGTTAGGTACTTCTGGAATAGTCAGATTGGATTTGTGAGTTGGAAGCTGTCTTTTGTCTCACTGAAGATGGTACCTGAAGTCAGTGGGAAATCTTTTAAGATAGTTTTCCAATAACACTCGGTTGAATTTTAGTGGCATTGAATTCAATCATAACTAATAGTGTAAGTTTTCAATAGCCTTTTCCTATTAATTTAATTGAATGGCTAATCTTCATTAATTTATAGAGAGTCTTAAGCAAGAATGCAACATAATTTACAAAGGAAAATTGTTCAGTGGTGCGTGCATCTGTATGCAACAAACTAATTCTTGCAGTTCTCATCTCAATTTTTGATGGATGTGTGTGTCACAAAAAGTGACCAAACGTTTGGCTGAAAAATGTGAAGATATTTTAAATTGTATTGCAGCAAGAAAATAATTTTAAGAGGGACTGGAAAGTAGTAAAATGTGGAATTATCTAATGTATTTATTTCACATTCCCACTGAGGAAGAGAATGAGACAGATGTTTTAATCTCATCATGCCACCAGCCAACAAGGAGCTTTTTGTGCTACAGTGGAGGAGAAAAGTGAGAACTAGGAAAAGGGGTTAGAGCAGTGAGTACTAGCTGACGAAACATCTTTCAAAATGAGTTGGATCAGTGCTGCTTTTCCTTGACTTAGTTACTTCCTCTTTTTTTTTTTTTTTTTTGGTGCATCTCTTCTCTTCCCTTCTCCCAGTGTTCATAGATGGATCATGGAAATGCTCAGAAAGAAAATAGTAATACCTGTTTCAACTCTTCAACTGTTCTACCCTTCTCACTTCCTCCTTCTTTTCATTATTTGTGTCCTACAGTCCTGCAGATGAACATTCCTAATTCTTTATGTTCATTTAAAAAAAAAAAGACCCAAGATTTTTTTTGTCCGACATATCTACAGAGAAATTTGATATAGATAGACCCCTGTACAAATTTAAGTAGAACTAGAGAAGTAATTCTCATTACATTTAAAAATATACCCACAAAGAAACATGAAGTGGAACAAATTGATATATAGGATAGATTGCTGCTTGTTTGGTATTTTCCTCTTGTAAAGTGTAGTTTATTGTTGAGAGACCTTTCATCTTCTTTATTGTCTGGAAGGGAAGATCTCTCAAGAATACTATACTTTAGAAAAAGAAAAATCTAGCCTATAATTATAGCTCCATAAAGTGAATATCCTCTGTAAAGTCACAGATACCCACACTGTTTCTGAAAGGCACATTAAAGTTAAGAGTGGATACTTGCTTTTGGAAAAACATTGATAGTTGAAAGTTTTGAAGTAATATAAGAGAGACAAGGTAGGTGAGGGAATATCTTTTATTGGACCAACTTTGTTGGTGAATGAGACAAGCTTTTGAACTACTCAGAGCTCTTTTTCAGGTCTGGGATAGGTAAACAGACTAAATTCAAGGTGGAACAGATTGTTTAGCATAAGGAGTTAACACGGGTTGCAAGAGACCGTTCAGGATGAAGTGGGCAATTAACACCTCTGCTGTCATGGGACAAAAGAGGTTTAGTGAGTTACAGATGGTTATAATGAGACATAAAACCAGTGTCTCTATTGAGTCCATGATTTTTCATGTCTAGCAAAGTGATGAATTTAAGCTCCTATGAGGACGAGGATTGAGAGGTCAGATACAGAGTGATCCTTTTGTGAAAAAGTGTTCATCTATGGGTGATGTGGGCATTTTTGTCATTATTCTGTGTGATTTCATTCAAGAGTGACTGTCACCCACATAGTTGTTGTTGGGGTGTTTAGTGCACTGGATGAGGTACATGACATGTTGTAATAGACATGTAGGACCCAATCTCCTTCTCTGGTGGAGTGTCCTTGTTTGGTGAATGTGGTTTTAAGTGTGTTAAGATGTGTATCTTGGACTTTTTCCTTGGAGCATATTCTGTGGTATCTGAGTGCCTGGCTGTAGATAACAGATTTCTTGGTGTGTCTGATGTGGGTACTGGATCTGTTGAGGTAAGTATGGTGATCCGTGGGTTTCTTGTATATAGTTGTCTGTACAGTTTCATTGTTGAATCTGATTGTTCATGGGGGAGTGTTTTAGAGAGAGTTTGATGGATAGGTGGTAGTTATTGAAGTTGTGGTTGAAATCTGAGTAGTCTGTCCAGAGGATGAAAACACTGATGTATTTTTTCAGAAATTTTCCCCCAAGATGGCCCATGAAGAGGTTGGCATATTGAGAACCAACACGGCTCTAACAACTCTGCAAACAAAATTGATGTATTATACTCTATCTTGCTATAAAATAACATTTTGCCATTAGATACAGGGAGTCAGATATTCAGAAGGGCTTCCTTCATGTATATCAGGTCGCCCTGACTTTATTGTCTCTCTTTATCACTGCACCAGAGTGCTGGACTTCACTGAAGAGATTTACTATCCCAGTACACATTCAGTAAACCCATTGTTTTTTCCACACAGTGCAGGAAGGCTATTTTTTTATGTACTGTATCAAGAATTGGGTACATAACGCACTTCAGTCTGTTTCCTTAATCTTCACAAATAAACTTTAGTTTCATTGTTGATTACATTGTTCAGTACAAAAACATGCATTGCCTTGTGGAGATTAATAAAACAGACGATTATTGAAGTTAAAATCATTTATGCATATTCGCTGTTTCTACTTCCAGCTTTCGGACTGTTATCAAGATTGTTGTATGCACTGTGAAAGCCGAGCTTGTTCAAATGTTTTAGCACCTTGGTAATCTTTAAATAAATAAAATGGTATTTTACTCAATGGATGGGTTAGGTAGGGACTTATATGAATTTTGTGGCATGCTATGGTGAATCTGACATTCCCTTTTCCTTATAGTCTTTCCATTGAAACAGAAGTGCAGAATTACTTCTTTATCATTTGTATATGGTGCCACGTGTGCATGGTTTAAAGCCCTGATCATTGGTAAGGATCTTATCTAGGGGTCCAATGCTACAAACATGTACATACATCACTTTACTCATCTGAATAATCCCGTTTAAGCAAAGTTCCATTGAGACAACCAGTACAATTACTCACATAAATGTTTAAGATCAAACCAATAGTGAGATAAAATATGATATCATGGAGGGAAATAGTATACTTGGCAAGAGGATGAAGGAGGGAGGGAGGTTTAAAAATAAATAGGGTTGTAAGTTCTTGTAGAATTGTATCTTGTATCTTCTGAATGTGTGTCAGTTTTTCATGTATTTTAAATTTTTCTTTACCATAAAGTACATCTATAATATGTCCTGTAGAACTTCTGGATGGACTAAAAAATTAGTGGAAATGTCTGGATGGAAATATGTTCAGATTTTCACAGCTTGAATAATTTTCTAGTTCATTTTAAAGTTAGGCGGGACATATTGTAGATGTACTTTATGGTAAAGATTATTAAATATCCTTATTTAGTACGTGAATTTCATATGTTAGGGTTTTCTTTTCTTTCTTACTTACTGCTGATAGTGGCATTCACTTTACCTTACTGGAAAATAGTCTCACGTGCACTTGTGTGTTGTCAGAATCCTGAGGCCTCTCCCCTGCATTCATTCTGGGATAACCAGCCTTTTCCTTCCTCACTTCCCCTTTCTAACTGGGAGGGGGAGGGGAAGCATATATCCTTTTGCCCAGGTAAAGGTAATTGTCTGATCTAAAGCTTGATACCAACACCTGTGTGGTATGGTTCTGAGTAGCCATTACCACCACCTTTTTAAAAAGTAGATTGAACAAAGTACTAAGAAATATACTGTAGGGAGAAATCCTGCATTGGCAAGGAGAGGAACAGAATGAATTACTGGGTCTTTTTGTTGTCTGACTTCTATGGTTCCCTTATTCTTCCTTGACCCCCCAGAACAAACCCTGTGACACATTTGAGCTTCATTAGGCCAGGATTGAGTCAGCTAATACTCCTCCCTAGCTGAGATCTCCTGTGCATATTTACAGAATAACTTTTACATTAAAAATATGCATTTTATTATTGCATAATGATTTATTTGTTTTTTATGCCAAGATATTTGATTAAAAGAGTAAACTTTTAGAACAGATTTAGCCTTATTAAAAACATATTTTACTATTTGTGAACCCACAACATCATGACTGAAAACTTTGGGCATCTGATAACATTAATTTTTGTATTTGCACTAAGTAGGACAATGGTATATAAATTAATTATAAGCATACACTGTAAAATCTTATTTACAAAATACAGTTAAAAGATCATGAGCAATTTCATAATTTTGATCTGAGTTTAAGAAAAGACATTTGGTTTTCTCTTATGGTTGTAGTGGAACTTAGTACTTAGCAGATTTTTTTAAAGGGTTCGGAAGTGTAATTCTTTTGAGGCTTTCTGCCAAGTATTTTTAGTGTTTAAGATGATTCATGCATCATGGGATAATGCACATGGATTGTGGTGAAATTCATGGTTTTAAAAGTAAAGTGTGGAAGTCAACAGAAAAATAGTATTTTGCAGCACCCAAAGATTTCAAATTTATATCTGAAATTAAATGGTAATTTTTTTATTTTTTGTAATTCAAATACTGTCAGACAAAATTTACAACTTGGAGAGAATGATACTCATACTACTACCTGAAATAAACATAATTCCTGTTGACATTTATAGCCCTCTCTCTCCCACTAAGGAAAATTAATTTTGGGATGTGTGTCTGTAATGTGTGGGGTTTTTTTTAAAGCCATAAGGATGGGAATCTAATAAAGAAATGTTGAACAAACCAGTATTGGAGGCTTAAAGTAATTACTCCTGAGGGAATTCTGCACCACTGCACACGTGCCAGTATCTCGTCCCCCACGGATTTCTTTGCTTCCCCGCAGAAAAATGACTTCTGACAGGTTAGCAAAGGGAAGCCGACAGAGCAGTCACGCGTCCCCACCAGCAGCGTGGATGCGCTGTTTTGGGCATCTGGAACAGCTGGCAGAATGGTAAATCACCGTGGCGGGGAGCAGAGGACTCCCTGGCCAGTGGCTCCTATCATACGTTGGGCTCTGCTTCTAGTTCTGGCTAGTCTGGGGAGGATGGGATTTCTTCTTCCCCTGCAAGGAGCAGCTGGGGCTGGGTCAAACCCACCCCAGAAAGCTCACCTGGCTGCAGGAAGCTCTGCACAGCCCTTCTCCCTCTCCCCCGACCCCGCTTCCTGCCTCCATTGCTCCTCAGCCATGTGGGGAGGGGTTACTGTACGGACATCCCCCGAACCCCCATAGCTGGAGCCTCCATGTACCCAAACTACCCCCCGCACTTGAACCCCCACCCCAACAAGCCCCACCATCTCCCGCACCTGGACCACCCTGATGAGCTCCCTGCACCCCCACAAAGACCCAGTCCCCCAGCACCCGAAGCCACCGCTGAGCCCCAACCACCTTTACCTGGATCCTCCTGCAGAGGCCCATTATCCCTGCACCTTGAACCTCCCAATGAGCAGAATTTGTAGAATTTTGCAGAATTTTATAATATTATGCACAGAATTTTAATTTTTTGTCACAGAATTCACTCAGGAGTAAGTAATACAAAAAGACAGAAGAGGAGCTTAGTAACGTGTCATTACCACAATTGCAAATGAGGAAAATATTAAACACTGTTGGAAGGAGAACATTAGACTTACAGGACTAGACTCTTAAAGATTCTGCATTCTTTAAAAACAAAAACAGAAAACCCCCCCACACAACAAGTTAGTGTAGCTATATTCTCAGAGTTTAAATACATTTGCTTCTCAAGAAGTATTGGATGCTTCTAAAGAATCTCAACCCAAGTCTTGTGAATCATGCCCTTCCTGGCTGATGAAAGAGAGTCATAAGCAGCTGGTGCCACTCCTAACTGAAACAGCCATTTCCTCATTCAGGGAAGTAATCTTCCCTTCCATTTTTTTCCAGAGTGCAGTAGTCTGACCAACACTGAAGAAACCCACCCTGGATACATCTGTTCCAACTGGTGCCCAATAAAAAAATCTTCTGTTCCTGAGCAAGCTCATGGAGAAGCTAGCCCAGGACTAACTACAAGCTCTTCTGATTAAAGGCAATATCCTAGGCCCAGCATAATTTGAATTCAGGTCAGGCTATGGGATGAAAACATCTTTGATGGCACTGATGGATGATCTCCTGCTTTCAGTGGATGGAGGGTAGACATCTGTTCTCATCCTTCCCTTGAACTTTGGAGATGATATTGTCTTGTCTGAGAAAGGAGTCGGGAGAAGGCTCTAAAATAGTTTTAAGTCCTTTCATGCCCGAAGAGTAGAAATAGGAGACTGCACCTTTGTCTCTAGACCTCTCACTTGTAGAATCCCAAAAGGATCAGGTTTTCTTCTGGTCCTGTTCAACATCTGCATGCAGCCACTAGATTAACTGGTAAAATGACATGGACTCAAGTGGTAGCAATATTCAGATGATAGGCTCTAATTATCCTTTACCGTCTGTGACTGTGCCACTACTAGCAAGATGGCTCAGTGCTTGGATGAGATCCATTCATGGATGAAGAAGACCTGGCTGAAACTGAGAAGGATGAAGTTTATGCTGGTGGGAAGAGGAAGGGACTTTGAGGAGTCTTCAGTCATGGTACAGGCTCCTTTGATTGAAGATAAACACCCATAATTGGTCAACTCAATCTGTAGTTCTTGAGTGCTTTTAGATTTCTCTTTGGTGGTAAGCTCTCTCCTTGCAGCATCCACAAGTAGTGCTTCTGGTTATCCAGGAAACTACATCCCACCCATCCTGTCTGACAATGACCCAGCCTTGGTTATATATGTTTTTGCCCTTCTCATCTGGATTTCTGCAATGCATTATACCTAGGAGTGAAACCTTTGGCCCTTAGAACTCCTGCTAGTACAAAATGCTACAGTACACTTACTTAGCAAGACAAATTACTGTGAGCACATGTTAACCTATCCTTCAAAGTCTCTATTTGTGTTTAAAAACCACTTAGTGCCCTGAGCCCAGGATATGTAAAAGATCACCTTAAGCTCTGTGCAGGAGACAGAGATTTCTCATGGCTAGTCCCAGACTGTGAAATAAACTTTCACCAGAACAGAGGGCCATCAGATACCTTGCCACCTTCTGCTTTAAGTGCACAGTGCACTTCTTTTACCGTGCTCTTTGAAACATAAACACACAGCAATATATTTTAAAAAAGCAACATTTTTTTAAAAAGCATGAGAAAGATAAAACAGTCTTCCAAAACAACTCTCTCCACAGCGCATACAATTCTCCCCCTCTAGACAGGATGAGAGAGAATGAACCACATGTCACAAAAAGAACAGGAGTACTTGTGGCACCTTAGCGACTAACAAATTTATTAGAGCATAAGCTTTCTTGGGCTACATAGAATTGGATCCATAGAATGGATAGATACATATACATACATACATATAGATATATGTGTATATATACACATACAGAGAAGGTGGAAGTTGCCATACAAACTGTAAGAGGCTAATTAATTAAGATGAGCTGTTATCAGCAGGAGAAAAAAACTTTTGTTGTGATAATCAAGATGGTCCATTTAGACAGTTGACAAGAAGGTGTAAGGATATTTAACATGGAGGGGGGGGGAATAGATTCAATATGTGTAATGACCCAGCCACTCCCAGTCTCTATTCAAACCCAAGTTAATGGTAAGATGTTAGTCACCTTGCTTTATGCATTCCTGAAGGTGCTCAGCTGTTTTGTTGATGAGGGCAATAAAAGAATATAGAATTGAATAATAGCTGACTAAAGATCTTCTCCCGAACTGCTCCAAGCAAATCATTTAAACTTTCTCACAGCAGAAATAGTTTAAGGGGTATGAGATTGTATACGTTAATTTAGAAAACATTGTTGGGAAACAGTTAAGATTGCTGCACATACCATATGTGTATCAGGATAATCAGGCCATCAGTTGTGGCTGGAACAGGAACTGAGGCAGGAGCAAGCTGGAATGGGCAGAGGCGAGCAGGAGTAGTCTGTCGGAAATAGCAGGTAGAGTATCCCCAACAAAGTAATGATGTTGAGCATACTGGAGTTGCTGCTTTCATTAGGGGCCTGTATACCTGCATTGGAGTCACCTGGCTAGACCCTTGCTTGTGGATTGTATTGAAATGCAAATGAAAGGGCTGGGCCCTTAGGACTCACAGGTAATTATCTTAAATGACTCATCAGACTCAGGCTCAAAACACTCATCACAACCTGACTCAAACCCACAAAATCAAGGAAATTAAAATTTAAGTTATCTTACAGTACATACCGTCTACTTCTCCACCCACAGGCACACACTATCCTAGCATACATCACAAACCATAGACTTCAGTCTTAACTCTCTCCCTTAACCTGCCCTTCTGCATGCACTGGTATACCAAGGTATCCCTTCTCAGCACTATTACTTGTTCATGTTTGGTATAGTAGTTTGTGTTGTCTGAGTAGTTGGAAGGCTGGCATCCCTAAAGGGCACATAGTGAGAGTTTTTCCTCTACAGTGGTACTCAAATGGGAGACGCAAACAAGCAGAAAAAAGAGCAGAGAGATGCCAGAAAAAGAGGAAGGAGGAAGAGAGAAAAAATAGAAAATGTGTTAATACACAGTGATGGTTCTTAATTCAGAATCTCCTTCCTCTTTAGGATTTTAGTGATAATTTACTTTAACTCTAGATTAGCTTCATTGTTTGGTTCTGACATCAAAACATAGTCATTTCAAAATTGCCTAAGCATCTTGATATCCTTGATTTGCAATTAGTGTTTCAAAATTAAAATATAACATTCCTTATGGCCAAGTAGTAATATATTTTCTTTTCCATTGAGACCTTATCTCTACAATTAGAAAAATAAATTCTAACATTCTATTATGAATAATACAAAACATGAGGGCCATTTCTCCTGCTTAATCTACAGAATGGGGGTCAAATATATCCCATATTTATACCTCTAATACTATTGACTTCATGGTTTGTTTTGTAATTAAACATGCTCCTATTAATAATAGTAGCGCTAACTTCATTTTGATTTTTATTCCCAAGTAAATTTCAATACATCACACAAAAAAAGAAGATATTTATACTTTCTGAAAAACAAGCTAATGTTCCCATTTAAATAGCTCTTTATCATACTTTTCTCAGTTGTATTACTTTATTAATCATTGATAAATTTTGTATTTCATTGATTGTCATTACATGTGACCTTAAATTTAGATGGTGACATAAAAATAACTTCCAGCTATATGTTAAATAGTCCTTTTTAATTTTAAAATAACCAATTTTCAGTAAATGCAGTAATTTATTTTTCTTGACACCGTGGTACTAATTTGTAAATTCACTAGTTTGGTTTCATTAATACTCTGCAGTAAAGTATAGATTTAAAATAGATAGTTATAGGAAAGAAACTTGCTAATTTTGAACCTCTCTTTTCAGATCATGTTCAGAATGAAGAGAACTATGCACAAGTATTAGATAAATTTGGAAGTAATTTTTTAAGTCGGGATAATCCAGATCTTGGCACTGCTTTTGTTAAATTTTCAACACTTACTAAGGAACTATCAACGCTGCTGAAAAACCTGGTAAGGAGTTCTATATATGTTATTTTTATAAAATGATTCAAAACAAACTACAGTGGAGCACCTTTATGTTCTTGATGATTTGATTAGCTATGTAAATATTCATCAGAATGTTGTCTTGTAAACAAATCAGCTAATTTTAAACTGAAATCAGTGTATATGTACTACAGAAATAACCTCAATTACAGTTACACTTCAAAAACCGTTGGAAAGAATAAGATACATATTACACATACTGTATTTGGTTATGGTAATGTCTAGTCAGACGGAATGATGGAAGTGTGAACTGATGCACAATTAAGTGACTGGAAGAATCTTACAGTTCTCTGTAATTCCTACTGGGCTCTGTATAGAATTCCTAAAGAAAGCTAGATCTGTCAGAATTACTTTTTGTCTATAAACCTGGCTGTTTAAAATAATAATACTAATGGTAAAAATTTTCTTATTCCAGAAACTAAGTCAATTTGCAAAAAAGTTAAACCACTCACTTCTTTGCTAGCAGGTCCATTTAAAATATAGGTTCTTGGCAGAGAACCTCTCACTTCAAAGAAAACCAGAATCCTATCTATGACTTCTCTGCAAATCAATATCTCTCATTTGTCTGTCCACACTGGGAGAAAGTCAGGACGCCATCGATGTGGTTTAATTTGATCACAGATTTGTTCACTTATAATATCTGGGTGTGTCCAGCAACAAATTGTACAGTGTGGGGAGTAGGGGGTCAGCTCTTTGCTGATCCAGACAGGGAAGCCCCAAACCCTCTTCCTCAGCTCTCTTAACCGGAGACCAGGAAAAGGAGTATGGTTGGTTCCCCTCTGACGGGACGTAGGAGCCCAGAGCCCCAAACCCTACTTTCTCAGCTTCAAGAAGGGATGCTCTCCTTCAAACCCTTTTCCAATTAGTATAGTTTTGGGAGGGCAGGGCTGGCATTGCCCCTCCCCCAAACTGCAAGTCTCGGGCAGATGCGGAGTTGTGCCGGCAGGGGCTGTGCTTTGTGGTGGGGGAGCAGATCCTGAGGCTTGCAGTTTGGGGGGGCAATACCCCCCCATCTCCCAAGCTACATCCATATTAAAAAGTAGGGGGCACGGTTCCCAGCCTCCTGGTTCCCCCATACCATGCAACCCTCATGTCTCCACTGCCCACTGCTCTCCGGCTGCCCAGCTCTGAAGGCAGTGCCTCTGTTGGCAGTAGCACAGAAGTAAGGATGGCAATACTGCAACCTCAGTACAATAGCCTCGCAACCTCCCACACACCCTCTTTTGAGTCAGGACCCCCATGGTTATAACACCATGAAATTTCAGATGTAAATAGTTGAAAGCATGGATCTGATAGCTTTTAAAAGTCTTTGACTGTGACATTGACCAAAATGGACCATGAATTTGGAAGGGCCCTATTCATAAGTAACAGGATTCTCTTATAGTTTTGAGAATATGAGTAGATCGATATACTTGGTCTTTTAGTCTCTGTAGAACTTTCTCTTGCACTCATACACTCTCTTCACTCCCCATTAAAGTCCACAATTAGGATGAGATAACATGGAAGTCTTGTTATCGTTCTTGTTTCCTGAAAAGTATTTCTTCCAGTTACTTTGATTCCATTGAACCTGTCTCCCTTTGGTAGTTGTAAACTTGTGCTCGAGAATGTACATATAACAGACTTCTATAGGATTTCGTACATAAAATAAACCTGGGCTTAGAATACTATTGTTTTATCTTTACAAATGCCTCTAAAAATAGCAGATATTCGCATTGGATAGAAAGCACTTTCCAATGTAGTTCTTTCGGAGAAGTTCAATGTAACGATTAGATAGTTAATGAGACGTGCATCAAGGGAATGGAATGTTCATACAGACACTTTCTATTCACTTAAAAAAAAAAATGTTTGGAGTGCTGACAAAGTGTCTGTCCAATGGCATCTAGACTCAAATACTTTCACGATTCTCCTTTAAATTCAGATGCCTGCAAACTGTAGCAATGTATGCTTTTATCAGAGGTTTTGGGTATTTCCATATTTTGGTGACTTCCCCTTTTGGTTCATGGTCTTTCAAATACTGAAGAATTCAAATACCAAAGGGATTCTGATCATTGGCTCATGTGAGCATTCTAACATTAGTATATCCCTAAAAATTGATCTATCCCTAGAGACTCTTACTTTCAAAAAGGGCCAAGTTTTTTATTTAAACATTGAAGCTGCAGGCTCTGGTAATTTGGCAATATAAAAGCTACAAAAGAATCGAAGTTTTGAAGGTGGTCAAAATTTTTCTGATTTTTTTTAATCTGGCAATTTATTATTGAATTAAAATTTGCTCATTATTGCAAGCTGATAATGCTTTCTATATTCACACCTTAGATTCAGGAATTTTGCCAGGAAATTTTTTTGCTAAATCTAGAGATAGATACCTTCAAAGACAACACAGTGTTAGGGAACATCATAAATGGCAGGATTATTTTGTCTCAAGTAGCTGAATTTAAAGGCACTAATCAACTAAGGGCATGAAATGAACAAAGGAGGACTGAGAAACTCCAAATGGATCTTGTCAGTCTTTGTGGTTGGACAAGATAGTGGAGGAAATTAACACTGAGAAATGATTATAATACTCAGAACTTTAAAGATATTAGTGCTTTGCAAAAGCTAGAATCAATTAAATTTTACTACAAGTCTGATGTATTGAGAAATTAACACAGCAAAGTTCAATTACTTGCTCAGAGTCACACAACAATATAATAGCAATCAGGAAGAGAAGCCAGGAATTCTTATGCTGTCCACTACTCTGACCACTATACTCACTACCTCACAGGAAAGAGTATTCATAATTATAAAGTGTATAATGAATTTGAGACCAAAATGAAATGTAGCAGGAATGATTTCTAAAAGAAATCCATATGTCTTCAGAAAAAAAAAAATACTACCAGAGTCAATGAATCAGAAAATGATCCACGTAAACTCTCTAATCAAAAGCAATATTGAAAGGTATGCTAGTTAATGAGGTGAATGGAGATATGGGAGAAATAATGGCACAGCTGAAATGTTAGTGGTAAGTGCAAAGCAACACACATCTATAAAACAGGTTTAGATACATTTTTCATAAATACCACATGGATTAAAATTAGATAGTATCCCTCAGACACTATGAACTGAGAGTCATAGATATTTAGCGAAGATTGGCAAAGTGTGCAGTAGCCATCGCAAAGGCTAAGGGCTTGGCTACACTTGCGAGTTACAGTGCAAGAAAGGAGCCCCGGGCGCACTAGCTCACTACCTGTCTACACTGGCAAGGCACGTAGAGCGCTCTGACTCCGCTGCTACAGCGCTGCTGGTACTCCACCTCGGCGAGTGGAATAATGTTTGCTGCGCCACCGCTGGAGCTCCGCGACGCCAGTGTGAACGAGATGTTGCATTACTGCGCTCTGATCAGCCTCCGGAAACGTCCCATAATCCCCGTAAGTCAAGTGGCCACTTGTCATTGTTTTTGAATCGCTGCAGGAATGCGGATATGCCCTTCGAAAGCTCCGTTTCTGACAGCTGACTGCTTATCTGTTCCGAGACAAAGCAACCATTACTGTGGAATGCTGTGTGTGTGTGTGAGAGAGAGAGAGAGAGAGAGAGAGAGAGGCCGGGAGTCTGCTGCTCTCTGAACTTACAAGACAGCATGCTGACATGCTCTCAGCCCCTCAAAAACCCACTCTTTCTCCCCCCACATACACACAATACACACCCTGTCAAACTCCACCCCATCCCAGCCCCCATTTGAAAAGCACGTTGCAGTCACTTGTATGCTGGGATAGCTGCCCACAATGCACCGCTCCCAATGCTGCTGCAAGTGCTGCAAATGCGGTTATGCCAGTGCGCTTGAAGCTCTCAGTGTGGACAGATTGCAGCGCTTTCCCTACTGCACTCTCCAAAGCCTGGTTTAACTCAAAGTGCTCTACATCTGCAAGTGTAGCCATGCCCTAATATGGTAGATAGTATGCTAGAGTGCATTAAAGGGGGACAGAAAATGTAACCATAAGTATTTTAAATCGGTTCTGGTTATCACCTTTACATTGGCATATTGAATTTGAAAAGTTGAAGAAAAGGGCAAATAGGATGCTAAGTGGTCTAGAGAATTTATGTGGAAGGCGAGATTAGGACGAATTTGGTCAAGATTTTCAGAAGTGAGTAGTGATTTTGGATGTGTAAGTTTTTGGGTACCCAACTTTTGTAACATCTTAAAGGTCTGCTTTTCAGAAAGTGCTGAGTACCACCTTTTATACAGCTGGTCCCTTTAGGGCATTTCAAAATCACTAGCCACTTTTCAATATATTGACCTTAGGCCATCTAGTTCATAGAGCTGGAGGGTAGGAGGTGATGAGAGTATATATACAAATGAATGGTTTAGTAAAATTCCAATCCCATAATATAAAAATAATGGATAACACAGTGGAATGATAGGAAATTTTGAAATGTTAAATAGGAATGTTTATCAGCATATAACTAATTTAGTGTTCATAAATAACACAATTAAGAGTGGGATATTTACATAATCAATATAATATAAGCAGTGTCAAAACTTTTGAGGTATAGTTTTTATACCTAAGAGTACAAATAAGTTTTTACTTTACAACATGGGATATTTCCAAGTTATTCAGAGCATTGTAGTTTTTTTTAACTGGTATGTTGGGGGGAGGGGAGAGGAAAACGAACTGCATAAAAAAGATATATTAAGTAAGGCTTCCATTATACTGGAAAAAACAGAGCTGCCTTGCTGAAGAGCTATAAAAAATGGCTTCAACTATTGAGCTAGATGTATCAACCACTGCATTCGAGAAATATAGTTTTCTCCTTTCTTGTTCCATATTTGGTATTGACAGAGGAACTATTCAAAGCAGCCACAAGTACATTTTTACATGCTCTTAACATTCCTCCGGAAACAAGCAGGTTTCTTGGTCAGAGGGTTTTCCTTTTAGCTTTCTTTCCTTTCTATAATTGGATTGTTCCTTAAATTTGAGAGGCCCTCATAAATCATCAGACAATAAAAATATATATTCAAAACAAAAGGAGTACTTGTGGCACCTTAGAGACTAACCAATTTATTTGAGCATAAGCTTTCGTGAGCTACAGCTCACTTCATCGGATGCATACTGTGGAAAGTGTAGAAGATCTTTTTATACACACAAAGCATGAAAAAATACCTCCTCCCACCCCACTCTCCTGCTGGTAATAGCTTATCTAAAGTGATCACTCTCCTTACAATGTGTATGATAATTAAGTTGGGCCATTTCCAGCACAAATCCAGGTTTTCTCACCCTTCTCCCCCTCCCCCACAAACCCACTCTACTTCTGGTAATAGCTTATCTAAAGTGACCACTCTCCTTACAATGTGTATGATGATCAAGGTGGGCCATTTCCAGCACAAATCCAGGGTTTAACAAGAACGTCTGGGGGGGTGTAGGAAAAAACAAGGGGAAATAGGTTACCTTGCATAATGACTTAGCCACTCCCAGTCTCTATTCAAGCCTAAGTTAATTGTATCCAATTTGCAAATGAATTCCAATTCAACAGTTTCTCGCTGGAGTCTGGATTTGAAGTTTTTTTGTTGTAATATAGCAACTTTCATGTCTGTAATTGCGTGACCAGAGAGATTGAAGTGTTCTCCGACTGGTTTATGAATGTTATAATTCTTGACATCTGATACCCGTTGCCAACTATGCCCACATATCTATTCAGGGGACACCATCACAGGGCCTAATAACATCAGCCACACTATCAGAGGCTTGTTCACCTGCACATCCACCAATGTGATATATGCCATCATGTGCCAGCAATGCCCCTCTGCCATGTACATTGGTCAAACTGGACAGTCTCTGCGTAAAAGAATAAATGGACACAAATCAGATGTCCAGAATTATAACATTCATAAACCAGTAGGAGAACACTTCAATCTCTCTGGTCACACGATTACAG
Source organism: Lepidochelys olivacea (assembly GCF_965140295.1). Lineage (NCBI taxonomy): Eukaryota > Metazoa > Chordata > Testudines > Cheloniidae > Lepidochelys > Lepidochelys olivacea. The sequence goes on from NC_140412.1 coordinate 18,375,370, forward strand.
ACATGAAAGTTGCTATCTTACAACAAAAAAACTTCAAATCCAGAAGTGTGTCTGTGCGGATTTGATCTTGTGCTTTTTCAGGAAGTTTCTTGAGCAAATGCTGTAGTTGCTTTTGGTAACTCTCAGTGGGATCATAGGGTAATGGCTTGTAGAAACTCGTGTTGGAGAGCTGCCGAGCAGCCTCTTGTTCATATTCAGACCTATTCATGATGACAACAGCACCTCCTTTGTCAGCCTTTTTGATTATGATGTCAGAGTTGTTTCTGAGGCTGTGGATGGCATTGTGTTCTGCACGGCTGAGGTTATGGGGCAAGTGATGCTGCTTTTCCACAATTTCAGCCCGTGCACGTCGGCGGAAGCATTCTATGTAGAAGTCCAGTCTGCTGTTTCGACCTTCAGGAGGAGTCCACCTAGAATCCCTCTTTCTGTAGTGTTGGTAGGGAGGTCTCTGTGGATTAGTATGTTGTTCAGCATTTGCTACAAGAAAGTTCCTGAAAAAGCACAAGATCAAATCCGCACAGACACACCCCTGGAACCCCGACCTGGGATATTCTATCTACTACCCAAGATCCATAAACCTGGAAATCCTGGGCGCCCCATCATCTCAGGCATTGGCACCCTGACAGCAGGATTGTCTGGCTATGTAGACTCCCTCCTCAGGCCCTATGCTACCAGCACTCCCAGCTACCTTCGAGACACCACTGACTTCCTAAGGAAACTTCAATCCATCGGTGATCTTCCTGATAACACCATCCTGGCCACTATGGATGTAGAAGCCCTCTACACCAACATTCCACACAAAGATGGACTACAAGCCGTCAGGAACACTATCCCCGATAATGTCACGGCTAACCTGGTGGCTGAACTTTGTGACTTTGTCCTTACCCATAACTATTTCACATTTGGGGACAATATATACCTTCAGATCAGCGGCACTGCTATGGGTACCCGCATGGCCCCACAGTATGCCAACATTTTTATGGCTGATTTAGAACAACGCTTCCTCAGCTCTCGTCCCCTAAAGCCCCTACTCTACTTGCGCTATATTGATGACATCTTCATCATCTGGACCCATGGAAAAGAAGCCCTTGAGGAATTCCACCATGATTTCAACAATTTTCATCCCACCACCAACCTCAGCCTGGTCCAGTCCACACAAGAGATCCACTTCCTGGACACTACAGTGCTAATAAACAATGGTCACATAAACACCACCCTATACCGGAAACCTACTGACCGCTATTCCTACCTGCATGCCTCCAGCTTTCACCCTGACCACACCACACGATCCATCGTCTACAGCCAAGCTCTGCGATACAACCGCATTTGCTCCAACCCCTCAGACAGAGACAAACACCTACAAGATCTCTATCAAGCTTTCTTACAACTACAATACCCACCTGCAGAAGTAAAGAAACAGATTGATAGAGCCAGAAGAGTTCCCAGAAGTTACCTACTACAGGACAGGCCTAACAAAGAAAATAACAGAACGCCACTAGCCGTCACCTTCAGCCCCCAACTAAAACCCCTCCAACGCATTATTAAGGATCTACAACCTATCCTAAAGGATGACCCAACACTCTCACAAACCTTGGGAGACAGGCCAGTCCTTGCCTACAGACAGCCCCGCAACCTGAAGCAAATACTCACCAACAACCACATACCACACAACAGAACCACTAACCCAGGAACTTATCCTTGCAACAAAGCCCGTTGCCAATTGTGCCCACATATCTATTCAGGGGACACCATCACAGGGCCTAATAACATCAGCCACACTATCAGAGGCTCGTATACCTGCACATCCACCAATGTGATATATGCCATCATGTGCCAGCAATGCCCCTCTGCCATGTACATTGGTCAAACTGGACAGTCTCTACGTAAAAGAATAAATGGACACAAATCAGATGTCAAGAATTATAACATTCATAAACCAGTCGGAGAACACTTCAATCTCTCTGGTCACGCAATCACAGACATGAAGGTCGCTATCTTACAACAAAAAAACTTCAAATCCAGAATCCAGCGAGAAACTGCTGAATTGGAATTCATTTGCAAATTGGATACTATTAATTTAGGCTTGAATAGAGACTGGGAGTGGCTAAGTCATTATGCAAGGTAGCCTATTTCCTCTTGTTTTTTCCTACCCCCCCCCCCCCCGATGTTCTGGTTTAACTTGGATTTAAACTTGGAGAGTGGTCAGTTTGGATGAGCTATTACCAGCAGGAGAGTGAGTTTGTGTGTGTATGGGGGTGGGGGGGATGTGAGAAAACCTGGATTTGTGCTGGAAATGGCCCACCTTAATTATGCACATTGTAGGGAGAATGGTCACTTTGGATGAGCTATTACCATCAGGATAGTGAGTTTGTGTGTGTGGTTTTTGGGAGGGGGGGGAGGGGGTGAGAGAACCTGGATTTGTGCAGGAAATGGCCCAACTTTATTATCATGCACATTGTGTAAAGAGTTGTCACTTTGGATGGGCTATCACCAGCAGGAGAGTGAATTTGTGGGGGGGGGGGGTGGAGGGTGAGAAAACCTGGATTTTTGCTGGAAATGGCCCACCTGATGATCACTTTAGATAAGCTATTACCAGCTGGACAATGGGGTGGGAGGAGGTATTTTTTTCATATTCTCTGTGTATATATAAAGTCTGCTGCAGTTTCCACGGCATGCATCTGATGAAGTGAGCTGTAGCTCACGAAAGCTCATGCTCAAATAAATTGGTTAGTCTCTAAGGTGCCACAAGTACTCCTTTTCTTATTGTAAGGAGAGATTTCTTATTGTAAGGAGAGTGATCATTTTAGATAAGCTATTACCAGCAGGAGAGTGGGGTGGGAGGAGGTATTTTTTCATGTTTTGTGTGTATATAAAAAGATCTTCTACACTTTCCACAGTATGCAGCCTATGAAGTGAGCTGTAGCTCACAAAAGCTTATGCTCAAATAAATTGGTTAGTCTCTAAGGTGCCACAAGTACTCCTTTTCTTTTTGCGACTACCGACTAACACAGCTGTTACTCTGAAACCTGTCCTATTCAAAACAGTTATCATAGTGTTCAGTGCCCAAAATCTTGATGATGTCTTTACATAGTCCCTGGAATAAAAATATACATATACTTTTTTTTGAAACAGTCATTTATTATTAAGACATTAGTTATTGTTCTTTTCTTCCAAATTCTTTATTGTATGGAATAAAACCTGGGAACTTTCAGATACAGTAAGCAAGTCATCTCAAAATTAGGTGTTTTCATAGACCTTTAGGTTTTCTCTGGTAATTGGAGGATACTTCCATGTAGCGAACTTTGTGGTCCGTAAAATGTATGCATACTTGTCAAAACCCCTAGCAAGATTTTAAAAAGATATGTGAACTACAAGACTTGCTAAGCAGCTCTTGTTTTTAATATGTTAGTTTGGGGCTCGTTTTATATAACTATGCCATTAATATAATTAAGTGTAATATTTCTCAGTTTAGAACTTCAGATTTTTTTCTTGTATTTTGACATATTTTTCATAAGACACTGCCAAATAGGATAGCACCAGTTATATTTTCTGTCAAGTAATATAATCCTGATTTCAATAAAAACTAGAAATCCACCATTGCAATTAACAGTAGTCACAAAAAATGTGGTATAAGTGCCATCTGCTAACCCAACTATAGCAATTAGCTCACATTGTGTACCCTGGGAATTGCTGTCGTTCTGAGTAATGCAGGTGCAGAAACAAGGAAGTAAACTAAAATAATTAAATGTATATACTGGTAAATAAGGTAAAAGAAATGATAAAAAAATCAGCATTTATCAAATGATAAAAATAAGTCATTAACAAGAAATTTTATTTTTCAAGACATTTAGAGTATAAGATTAAATAGAGATGCAGAGGGGGAAAGAAAGGAGCTGATTAAAATGTTTCTTTCTCTAATATAAATTATGTGGAAATCCTGCTAATTTACACAAGTTATTGAGCTCAGTACAGGAGTAACCGGGTAAAATTGTATGAGTTATGATACACATGAAGTTTTTTTCTGGTAAGACTGCTCAGCGTGAATTATCTGAGTTGTTTATATTGAAGTTAATTCTGAAAAATATTCAGACAATTTGCTAGCTGCTGAAAGCTTCTAAATATTTGTGTATGTTGTTTGCAGTGTCCAATTCTGAAGAACTATATCTTAGTATAATATTTTTAAAATAATTTTCAAAGTTGCAAAATGCAATCATAAGCAGTAAAAGTGAAAGATATGGTTAAACTTTGTGGCAAGCAACTTTTCTTTTCTTTTTCTTTTCTTTTTCTTTTCTTTTTCTTTTCTTTTCAAAAAAGTCCAGATAACACTGAATCTAATTTCCAACACCGGATCTAATACTATTAAACTTTGAATTGGAACATTTATGCTGTGTTAGGTATAAAACAATCACTCTTGGAAAAAAGATTGTGAAATACAAGGCTTTTTTGAGGACCAGAAGCATAAAGAGCAAAGTTTATATAGTATTTATATAGTACTTTGTATTTTCAAATCACTTTTTCTGAGAGAATAATAAAGAGACTGCTTCAGTCATCTTAAATAATTTGCTGTTTTCTTATCTCTTCTTCTTCTTAAGATTTTAGCACATACATATATATAGTGAAAACTCGTTCCTGTTCAATAGAGTCATAGTAAGTCTGTGCCAGACTGGAAGTAGTTTCTTCTTCGAGAGATGATCCCTCCGGGTATGCATTGTGGGTGCTCATGTGTTCCATACTCCTGAGAATATAAGATTTTTCACTAGAAGCATCCGTTGGTCTGCACCTATGCTCTGCACCTTCTCATGCTCCAAACCAAGGGCATAAGGGATGGCCCGGACCGACCACCTCTCTTGTTTCTTTCTACCAGTCGTGGTGTGACAAAATCTCCTGTGTGCACAAGCTTTACTAGCATTTCTCATTCTTTTCCTCCTCAAACCCTACAGTCTCATGAATTCCAACTCTGTAGACACTTGGAGCTTTCCATGAGACCCATTATGATCTCAGGCCTTCTGGGTGGCCAAATAGTTTCCCTCCAGCCCCAGTGCTCCCTAGCTCCAAATCCTCAGAGGTCAGGCCCACTGACTAGTCCAAGCATAGACATGAGGAGGGTAAGGACAAGCAGCCTCATATGAAGTGGGAGAAATTGCCTCCAAGTCCTCAGAGAAAAGGACCACCTCCCCCATGTCCTCGGGGTCTGGTGAGACTCTGTGCCCTGGTGGGGGGGTGTCAGGCGCTAATGGAGAGCATGGGTCTATGTTTTGGGTACCCAGAGGCAAGGGTGCTCCTAAACCACCTGCACGAGGGGCAGAACCAGCCCCTGCATCAGCAACCTGAGAAGGGAAAAATCTCCTTTACTGATAGTACTGCACTGCTAAAAGATGCTCCGCTGTCCAACCCAAGTCCTCATTGTCAGCTCCACCCAGAGGCACACAGTAAAACATATTGGATGTTTTCTCACAAATACAACATCTGCTAGTACAATTTCTCAGAAACACTTAAAGTGAGGACCAGAAAATCCTTCTGTTGTTTAACAACTTTGTTTTGCGGGGAGGGAAGACTGGCTATCCGATTTTGTTTTTCATCCTTCATGGAACTTCCTAGAGAAAAGGCATAGTGGGGAATGAATCCGGAGACCTGTTAAATATTCAGGAATAGTACTGAGAGTCTTTGATAATAAGTCATGAACAGCGGGAACTTTAGCGTTTTAAAATGGCATGGTGAGGACTCTTGCCTGGCAATTTTTTGTGCTTGTTATCCCAAATCTTTGGTGTCTCTGCATGTGGGGAAACATTTACACTTATTGAATAAATGCTTTGACAGCCAAACACATTCTTTTGTAGTGAGTGTGAAGGACAGGCATTTGCACAGTAGAAGCAGCAAGAAGCATTAGCTTAAGATGCAGACACAGAATCATTGGGTATGGAGAATTACTGACATAAACGGGCATTTTTCAGTGCAAGGTTTTTATTATTGGATTTTTAATGTTTCCTATTAATCTTTTGACATAAATTCAAGGAGACAGATGCCTGTTCAGATTTAATTTTATTTTGGTTGACAGATGTATTATTAGGTTCTCTTTTTATGCATCTTCATATCTGAAGATGGTGTAAAATTCAGAAAATTCAATGTGCTGGTTTTTATCGGAAATTATAGCAGTAGCTTTGACACACCCCAATGAATTTGATGGTATTAGTGTCATGCTTTCTTGGAGCTGGGAAATGCTCACCCTTACATATCCGGAGGTCAAAGGCACTGATTAAGAATGCCTACATTTGTTCTGTTTATGGAAGGGAAGTTGGCTGGTAACTACTAACTTTGTTTCATAATTAACACTCAGATATTTTCTAATCCCCACATGATCTCCCCCAAGGATAATGGTAAGAGACTCCATTAAAATAAGAAATTATTTTCCTTCCAACCCCAACTTAAATGATGTAACCTTCTAAATTTGAAGACTCTGTGAGCATGTTAATTCATTTCTCAAATATTAACGTTTTGATATGGCTGTTTATCCTGTTAGAAAGGCCTTGTCTACACAAGCTAAAAGATGTATTTTTCAATTAGATTAATTTGATTGAAAATCCCCCTTAATATTCATGTGGACACATCTTTTAGATAGTTTTGAGCAGGTAGTGTTTTAGCCAAACTGTTAAATATCTGTACAATTTTATTAGACAAAGTTTGTAAAACAGCCAGTATATAGACTCAGAGTTTAAAAACAGATGTGCAAATAATTTTCCCAAACATTTATTGTTATTGTATACATCATTGTGGGATTTGTAAATGTGAGTGAACATTTTCTGCATTTAGCAATTTGTGTGCAAATATAGTATGCACAGTCAGAATAGTACTTGCAATTGGGTACATGTGTTTAAAAAAAAATCTGAGCCGATGGATGACTATTCTGTTCGCAGACTGAAACATATAAAAACATATACAAAAGAACTTGAAAATGTTTTCAGATAAAGGCAAACTTATGGGTAGTTACCCATAATGGCATTTGTTAAAGAGAACAGGGTAAATATCTTTATCTTTATATCTTCTAATGACTGCAGATGGTAAGGGTCTCAGTATTGTTTAATAGAAAATATGTTGAGACATTAATTCCATTACTGCTTTGGAGAAGGAATCCCACTTATTGAATAACCAGTCTCACTCCTGTGTGGTCTCCCTTCCAAGTTTTGAATCACCTCCAAACTGCTTAGGAGAATTGATGCAATTGCAGTTGAAGGTATGGTGGCTGTTCATAACTTTCTTCTAGTGATGTGAGGACAAACTTTTTGTATGGATATGAAAAGCTAGAATGTGTGTATTTCATTTTACTGACATATAACTCAAGACCATTGTAAAGATATTCCTTCCTGGATGCTTGCGTGTATGTCATCTGAATTGCAACAACATTGTATTCAAGGATAACAATCAGTTCTAATATCTGTGAGTCATAAGAAGGATGGGATTTAAAAGAATGTTAACAAACTGTATTAAATGAAGAAGATATCAATAAGTAAACAGTAGCTCATGTTCTTGATCCTCCCCTCACCCCTACCCCACATCCCCCCAGTCATATCTTTCAAAGGCTAATCTGTGATTATCTCCAGAATCCCATTCTAAGATATTGTTTTCAAACGTCCTTAAATTTACAAACATACTGACTTAAAATACACTTTTTTTATATATTTTGTGGAACTTTCCCTTCAGCCCTGTGGAGCCCAGGTTTGCTAATGACCTTCAGGTCTGAGTTGTTGGTTTTATTTTTTTATTTTTTTAAAGCAACAATTGACAAGCTACAATTGCTCCATATCTTTTGTTTGTTGAACTGTAAGAAAAGCCTTATTGACCCAGAAGCCAGCATATGGGCAGGGATGGTGTCCCTAGCCTTTGTTGGCCAGAAGCTGGGAATGGGTGACAGGGGATGGATCACTTGATGATTACCTGTTCTGTTCATTCCCTCTGGGGCACCTGGCACTGGCCACTGTCAGAAGATAGGATACTTGGCTAGATGGACCTTTGGTCTGACCCAGTGTAGTCGTTCTTATGTTCTTAAATTGCTCCCCAAGTAATGTTCTATTGTTTGTTAGGGAAACTGAAAATTACCTTGATCTGTTTTCTGGACCTCCTTCATCTGTTAATTTTAATTTCACTTTTCTTGTTTCCCTGAATGTCCATAAGTTTCCTATATTTTTTTTAATGCTTCTGTTTCCATCCATGTACATGCTGATTAACTCTTTATGGATCTGAATTTGCTATTAGTGTGGAACTTTTTTTGCCACAGGTTCAGCTACATTAGATAGTGAAATGAAACAAAGATATGAGTGCAGCATATTTGTTTAAATCATGATATTTATACGTTTTTCTTTAAACTCAACTAGTGCTGCTTCTTTTTTTTTTCCTTAGCTCCAGGGCTTAAGCCACAATGTTATCTTCACTTTGGATTCTCTCTTAAAAGGAGACTTGAAAGGAGTTAAAGGGGTAAGTGTTCAGTGAGTACTTTCAAGGGAACATTTTCAGGGTTGCCTAGATTTCAGCTCCTTACTATCCACCCATCCATCCAGATTCTTATGTTGGCACTTATTGTCATCATATCTGCATGGATTCTGCTAAGTATAATTGAAGGTGCATGATTAAAATTCCACTTGGAAAATATGTGGTTCATATCTGTCTTAAGATCCGTGAGAGAGGAATATTTGAAAAGATTTAAAAGAAAAGACTTTTTAAAATGCCGTTTATGATTTTTGGAACGATATCTTAATTTTAAACCTACAATTTAAAAGTGTTTAAACCTATTTTAAGTGCATTTTCTGTTTCCTAAGGATCTTAAAAAGCCTTTTGACAAAGCCTGGAAGGATTATGAGACCAAATTGTAAGTATTCTTCATTTTGTCATAATTCATACAAAGAGAGAAAACACTTTAATGTCAGAGAAGGAAAACCTTTTACATTCTAACCTTGATTATTAGGATACTGAGAATACCTGTCATTTATCTTTGTTTCGGTAGATGACTCAGACTTATTTAGCAGGTCAGTAACATTTTTGGATTTTCATTCTGGTTCAGAACTGTTCATTGTTACCATTGATGAATCTGTAAAGATGAAGGATTAAGAATGGGCTTATTCTCAATGCCATGAACATCACATTAGATATATAACCTTCAGTGTTAATGGAAATTCAAGCTTTTGTGTATTCTATTGAAGAGTTAAACCTTATGCCTAATATTCCTCTGGAATAAGGAAGAAGACTGGGTTGCTGATCAAACCGTTAATTTTCGAGTTGGGACTGTACATTTTTATTTGGTATACAGACATACAAGCTATACACCATACATATAATATCTAGACATTACAGATACAATAAAACTTCTGTGGACATGTGACACAGGTTTTATAGATTAAAAAAATCTTAAAACAGCTGCTCACGCGCTCTAGTCTTAAGCAGTATATAATAGAATAAAATAGTCTGTGTATACAGAAGGAATATTAGTTATAAGAAGTGATGAATAGTCAGAAATGAAAAAGTAAATACAATATATTACTAAACCATACATTTGCAATATTTTTATGTGTGTAGACTAGTTGTGATGAAAAACTAATTTTAAATAAGTTTACAAGGAGAAATCATGTATCGCTCTGGGAAGCTTCAGTTCATAATGCCCCTAACTCAATGTGTGGTAGTAGTTTTATTTCTGACCCATCCCTTGGTGCATAATTCAGGCATCTGGACCCATGATAATCTGTTACAGTCCATTCAAAGGAAGACTTGATGGAAGTGAGTTCTAGATTGGCATTAGATTTTGGAGTGTTATATTAAAAATTCAAAAAGAAAAGGAGTACTTGTGGCACCTTAAGCTATTACCAGCAGGACAGTGGGGTGGGAGGAGGTATTGTTTCATATTCTCTTTGTATATATAAAGTCTGCTGCAGTTTCCACGGTATGCATCCGATGAAGTGAGCTGTAGCTCACGAAAGCTCATGCTCAAATAAATTGGTTAGTCTCTAAGGTGCCACAAGTACTCCTTTTCTTTTTGCGAATACAGACTAACACGGCTGTTACTCTGAAACCTGTCATTAAAAATTCAGTGACTCTTACTGAGTGTGGCTGTAGACACTGGGACAAGGTTAAAAGGATGGTTGGATAAGTGATATAAATTTTAAAAATATTTGATGTTTCACTCCATTTGTTTTATGGAAACATGCTAATGTGTGAATATGATGTAACTGGAATATGCTTTATGCAAAAGGACTCTTGTACGGTATCATAACAAAGGTTATAACCTTCTGAATATATTCCTCCTATTTGTATGCATGTATCATTCTTGTATCTGAAGCTAGAAATATGAAGTATAACTCTGAGGTCCTATTGTAATTATGCAAAGTGTGGGCCATTAATGGTGGTTTAGAATCTTGATGGCTCCCATTCACTAGGACAATTGGTTGTAAATGGTTTATTTACCTGCAAACCTTCCTGTGTACATGTGGGCCAACCTTGGAAGAATGGAGACTAGGGGTTTTACAGTGACATGTGACCATGTCACATGGCACTGGAATCCATCTTAATCCTTATACTTTTCCACTGAAGAGGCGGATGTGGGGACAAGCACAGACAAAAGATTCCTGCCTTATGCCAAAGCTATAAAAGGGGGTGGAGCAGGACAAAAGGGGCTGCCAGTCATGGAAAAAACCCTGCTTACTACCTGAGATGTCTGCTGCATCTAACAAAGACTGTACCAGGGGAAAGGATTGTACCCAGACTACGAAGGAGTCTATTCTGTGAAAGAAACTTATTGGAACATCTTTGAGTGTGAGATATTACCTGTAGTCAGTTTCCTAATGTATTAAGCTTAGACTTGCATATTTTGTTTTATTTTGCTTTGTGACTTACTTTGTTCTGTCTGTTATTACTTGAAACCCCTTAAATCCTACTTTTTTCCTTAATAAAATCACTTTTGTTTATTAATAAACCCAGAGTAAGTGATTAATACCTGGGGGACCAAACAGATGAGCATATCTCTCTATCAGTGATATAGAGGGCAAACAATTTGAGTTTACCCTGTATAAGCTTTATACAGAGTAAAATGGATTTATTTGGGGTTTGGATCCCATTGGGAGCTGGGTGTCTGGGTGCTAGAGACAGGTAACCTGCTGAGCTATTTTTAGGTAAAGTCTGCATTATTGGGGGCATGGCCTAGACCCTGGGTCTGTGTTGCAGCAGGCTAGTGTGTCTGGCTCAACAAGGCAGGGTTCTGGAGTCCCAAGCTGGAAGGGAAAATCAGCTCAGAGGCAATTTCAGCACATCAGGTGACAGTCCCAAGGGGATCCTCTGTGACCGAACCTGTCACAATATTATTTTGGATAAATGTCAGCAGTGGTGATTTCATTTACGATAATTAGTGTATATTTCATGTGGGGAATAATAATGTGATTTAGGGAAGCTTTATTACTCTGTTTATCTGTCTCATTACTTACGTTTCTCCTATTCATCACATTATTTGCCTTGCTCTCTATCTATAGTTATATGTAAGCAGAAAAAATAAAAAGGAAAGAAAAGTCAGACCAATAAGAGTGATTGATTTTTATTAATCATAACTATATAATTTTAGCACTAAACACAGATATTTTCACATTCAAGTCTCATTACAAATATTAGTCCTTGTAAATTAATAAATAAATATTCCCATCTTCCAGAGGAATCAAAGGCAAAAGGATTAATGTCCAAGTAAAAAATGGCATCTTTTTAATAAACTGTGTGTATTCAGTCACATCTGTATATGAAATTACTTTTTATTCTTGCTAGCTCTGGAGAGCTGTGGCTCATTCTTCCATAAATATGTTAAGTATTTCTCTGGCCCGTGCATTTTCAGTGGAATAGCTGATTGTATACATTTGCAATTGCTGGGTCAACTTCTACATTTCGTGATACCTGTGGAATTCCGCTAAGGCCATTTGGGTTGTGCAGGTGTCACTAAGAGCAGAATTTGGTGTATAGAAACTTTTCTGGTGATGCATAAGACAAACAGAACCCAGTTTGTCTATCAGATCCTAAGCTGAGTTTCCAGGGCTGACAGAAAAATATCTTTCTACTTCTTCGAGGAGTGTCCCTGTGGGTGCTCTATTTTGTGTCTTGATGCCCTGCGCTTGTAATCGGAGATTTGTGGTAGCAGTGCCCAGTTGGGCCATGCACGCGCTGTAGCCGTCTCACACCGCTTCGAGCGGTTAAATAGCTGTGCGCAGCCAACTGTCCTTCAGTTCCTTCTCTACTGCCTTTGTCTTGAGTTGGAGTGATCAGCAGGGCCCTCTCTTACCTCCTATAGGATTAATAGAAGATAGTCCGTAGTTGTTTCTTGGTACTGTTAGTTTAGCTGTAGTTAGCTACCCTATCCCTTTGCCTTACTATAATTTCTTCTATTTCATTCAAAAAAATTTTTTTTCCTTTTACCTTCCCTATCTACTCCTGTTTCTCCATGAGGCAGACAGCTATAGCCTCAAACAGGGTTTATCCCTGTTTTTTTTCTTTAAGAGACCGACGCTCTCAGGCATGCCCAGCTCACCTAGCTTTAAATGCTGTCTGACTTGCAGACTCTACATACTGGTCTCTGACAGCCACACACAGTGTGTCCACTGCCTCGGTGAGACTTACATTATTCAAAAGTGCCCACACTGCAGAAAGCTGACAACCAGGGCAAGAAAAGCCAGGGATCTCCAGCTTAAGCCCCTCATGATAGAGAAATCCCACAGGCCAGCCTCCGACCCCAAGTCCAGGACCACCCACTGGCCAATGGCCGCCCCCAGCAGCAGCTTCTGACAGGGGTTCTGCTTCAACAACGGCTGCCAAGGAGCCTGTTCCGATTAAATGAGCTGTAGCTCACGAAAGCTTATGCTCAAATAAATTTGTTAGTCTCTCAAGTGCCACAAGTACTCCTTTTCTTGTTCCAAGAAAGACTACCAAAAAGTGGTCGCAGACATCCTTGTGCCGAGAATCGCCTAAGAAAAAGCAATCTCCAATTGAAAAATCTGCCCCAGTACTGACAGCATCAAGAGCGCCAGACTGTGCGGCACAGGGAACGTCCAGTACCGAGAGTTCTAGAAAAACTAAAGACCCTATATGGGCAAGCTCAAATGGAGGTTCACACAGTAAAGTGAAACCTTTCAGCTCGGCACCCATGGAGCCGAAGAAAACCTCAGCACTGAGCAGTACAGTGGTGCCACCTGCTGTACGTATATCTCACAGCTCTAAATTCTTGGCACCGGCAGCTGCAACTCATACTCCTGGGCCATCCGTAATGCAGTCTCCAGCACAGAGCCTCACGGTTCTGCAGCAATTCATGAGACCTGCAGACACGATAGTGGCCTCAACGCCTGAATCTCCTCTACTCGGTACCGAGGGTACCCCATCCAGATTGGTACCAAGTCAGCTGAATACTCATTGTAGATCAGCCCCTCCTATCTCCAGTGATGAGGAAGAGGATGCTGCAGTAATATATACTCTTTGCCACTCCTCACCCAAGCCTGGACCATCTCGCCACCAACCACCTATAGATATGTGAGGCTGGTATAGTCACCCATGGGCACTGCCTCCCATACCATTCCCACCTAACTGGTTTGGCCATACTGGGATCCATGGACAATGTATAGGTCCCAACACCACAGGACCCGAGCCGTCCTAGGTCCAAAACAACATGCTTCCCTTCACTAACTGTCCTAGCACCCTCAGAAACACAAGAGGAAGAGACTGAGGAACCTGAGGACAGAGCTGAACATGACACTTCGCCACCTACTCACCTCTCATCTTCTTCACCGAACAAAACCATAATGCTACCACCCACCACTACAGGGGATGATTTCAAATCCTTTCAGGACCTCTTCAAAAGGGTAGCTGAATTTCTAGACATTTTGTTAGAACAACTATCAAAAGCCCAACATAATCTCACGGACATACTTCAGACATCCGGAGCAGCAAAGATAGCCCTGCCAGTTAATGATACTATCATGAAGCCTGCAAAAATAATCTGTCAGACACCGGCTATAGCAATACCCTTATGTAAGAGGTCTGACCAAAAATATTATGTTCCAGCTAAAGGGGCTGAGTTTTTATCTGCACACCCCGCACCAAACTATTTAATAGTAGAAGTGGTCAACCAAAAGGGGAAAACAACACCAGTCCAGAATGACCCCATATGATAGGGATTGGAAAAGGTTTTTTGGACGAAAAGCCTATTCCTCTGCTACATTTAATTCCGCATAGCCAATTATGTGGCCCTGCTGGCAATATACGTATGCAATATGTTCTCCAAAATGTCTGAATTTATTGAAAATTTTCCAGAGGGCAAAAAACAATACAAGGCGAACATTTCCAAAGGGTCTCTTATCAGCAGGACAGCCCTACAGGCTTCCCTGGACTCTGCAGTCATGGCCGATCCATTGCGACATCTGTGGTCATGCACCATGCATGTTGGCTCCATATCTCCGGGTTCCCAAGGGAGGTCCAGGCAATGGTCAAGGACTTACCCTTCGAGGGTCAAAAACTATTCAGAAACAAAACTGATGTGTCACTACGCACTCTAAAAAGACTCTAGGGGAACTTTAAAAACCCTCCGGGCATTTATGTACCTGCAAACAAAAAGAAACGGCAGGGTTTACAGTCAGATTCCGGTCAACTCCATACTCTCAACCCCACACTCAGTACGACCAACGGTGTAAACAAAGACAGAACAGATGTCGGCAGAACCAAGATCAACCTTCGACATCTCAACAATCCCATCTCCAGACAACAATTTTGAAGGTGTGGTTGAGGGCACAAGACCACCACACTCTCGAACTCTGGAAGTAGAAATGGTACCCCATCCATTCAGAGACCGCCTTGTCACCATTTTACCCAATCTGGAATACCATCACAACAGACAAATGGGTTTTAGAGATTATCCAAAAGGGTTATTCTATCCCCTTTATTTCTATCCCTCCGACCCACCCCTCTGCCCCATCTCTCTTCAGGGACCCCTGTCACGAGCACCTGCTGCAACAAGAAATAAACCACCTCGTACAATTAAGTGCTGTGGAATCCGTACCATTGCAGCAAAAGGGGAGAGGTTTTTATTCACACTATTTTCTAACTCAGAAAAAGACTGGTGGGTGGAGACCCATACTGGATCTATGCAAACTCAACAAATTAATAAGAACACAACGTTTCAAAATGGTGACTCTACCTACAATAAATCCAGCACTAGAGAAGGGAGATTGGCTCTTGACCCCCCACCTCCAGGACGCATATTTCTATATTACCATATACCCAGAAGATTCCTGAGATTCATTCTAGGGAAACAACACTTGCAATACAGAGTACTACCCTTTGTGCTATCCACTGTTCCGAGGGTTTTTGCCAAAGTTCTTGCTGTCGTGGCAGCTCACCTCCGCAGACGTGGAGTAATGATATTTCCATACTTGGATGACTGCCTCATAAGGGCACCAACACAGCAAGAAGCAATAAATGCCACACAGAGCACGATAACCCTTTTCACAAACCTAGAGTTGTAAATAAATGCACAAAAGTCCACACTGGTTCCTGTCCAAAAGTTGGAATTCATAGGAGCCTGCCTCAACTTCCTGACAGCAACAGCAACACCACCCCAACAACGCTTCCTCACACTGGTCAATCTAATTTTGATTCTGATGCACAACCCACAGACATTCGCCAGAACATGCTTATAACTCTTGGGGAATATGTCAGCAACAGCGTTTGTTGTCAAACATGCCAGACTCCACATGAGATGCTTGCAGCCGTGGCTTCGAACAGTGTATATGCCGCAGAGACACTTTCTCAACAGATGCCTCACAGTGCCACGCAGAGTAAAAGACTCTCTAACATGGTGGACACAGCCAAAGAACAACTGTTCAAGAATCCCCTTTCTACAAAGAACTCCAACAATGATAATCACAACAGATGCTTCCCTAATAGGTTGGGGGGGTAGATCTACTCAACAATATGGTCCAAGGCCACTGATCCCCAGCGGAGTCCAACCTGCACATAAACATACTGGAGCTAAGGGCAGTCCAAAATGCATGCAACCACTTTTTCCCTCTAATCAAAAACAATGCCATCAAGACCCTCACACACAATATAGCGTGCAAGTTTTACATAAATCACCAAGGGGGAGCATGATCATTCTCTCTATATACAGAGGCAATATGACTTTGGAATTGGTGCATCACTAACAACATAGAGATATTGGCATCCTATCTTCTGTGATGTTGGAATACAACAGTGGATGTCCGAAGCAGGGACTTCTCACAAACCTATGAATGGGAGATGGATCCCAGAATTCTAAAGTCCATGTGGGGGTTCCCCACCATAGATCTGTTTGCAACAGCTCAGAATGCCAAGTGCCCATATTGCTTCAGGGTGGGATTGGGACATCACTCTCTAAGAGACATTCTCCACATAAAATGGGATGCACCACTTATGTATGCATTTCCTCTCACCCCACTTCTAAGCTGAGTCATTCACAAGATCGAGCAGGACAAATCCAGGGTCATTCTCATAGCACCTACATGGCCCAGACAAACATGGTTCCCATACCTGCTTCAGATGGCGATGAAACTGCCTTGAACCCTTCTCTCACCTTCTGTCACAAAATGCAGGACGCGTCCATATCCCAATCTTGCAGTACTCCACCTCAAGGCCTGGCTAATCCGTGCCTGACTGGGGTTGAGGAGGTCTGTTCAGAGGAAGTAAAAGATATATTACTGAACAGTCAGAGAGCAAGTACAAGAAAGAAAGATATTCATAAGTGGAAACGATTCAGCACCTGGTGCCAAGATAAACAGATCTTACCACAATTGTCCCCCCTGCCGAGGATCCTGGACTATATACTGGAACTTAAAAAATCAGGGCTATCCACTAGTTCCATCAGAGTATACTTTGCTGCTATTACATCCTTGCACGACAGGGTGGACAGAGTCACTTTGTTCGCCCAACCATTAAATGTTTCCTTAAAGGCATTGAAAACACTTACCCCACAATAAGAAACCCTACATCCATGTGGGACCTCAACCTTGTTCTGTGTGGACTCATGGGAAAGCCGTTGACCCCTTGCAGCCTGCTCTTTGTTGTATTTATCCATGAAAGTGGCTTTCCTCATTGCCATCATGTTTGCCAAATGGGTGTGGAGAATTAGGTGCCTTAATGGCAAACTGACCTTATACAAGATTATTTAAAGATAAAGTAACTCTACAACCGCATCCCAAGTTCCTACCCAAAGTGGCCTCCCCCTTTCATTTGAACCAACCCATTTATTTACCTGTGTTTTTTCCAAAGCTACATGCGGACAGGAAGGAGACTTCACTCCACACACTGGTTGTTTTCAGAGCATTAGCTTTCTACACTGAAAGAACAAAAACATTTAGAAAATCACAGACTATTTGTTTCTATAACAGAACACTTGAAGGATCAAACAACCATCTCAAAACAAAGACTGTCCAAGTGGATATCAGGATGTATCCTGTTGTGCTACCAATACAACAAGCTACAACCTCCAGCAGGAATTCATACACACTCCACCAGAGCACTGTCAGCATCTGTGCCCTTTCTCAATAATGTCCCTGTCGCTAACATTTGTAGAGCAGCTACCTGGACATCAGTCCATACTTTCACTAAATACTATGTTATAGAGCAACAATCAGCATCAGTTGTCCACTTTGGACTCTCATGGTGTTATCCACCATCAATAGAGCAACTCCGAAGGCCCCCTCCTTCCCCTCTGCCCCCCGCCCTCGCACTGAGGGGCACTACTTCAACAGTCACCTAAAGTGGAGCACCCACAGGGACACTCCTTGAAGAAGAGGTTGTGCGGTAACTGAGGTTCTTCAAGATGGTTGTCCATGTGGGTGCTCTAGTACTCACCCTCCTCCCCTCTACTCCAGAGTTTCATGTAGATTCTCTGGGATAGAGAAGGAACAGAGGAACGGTTGGCTGCACACTACTGTGTAACCACTCGGAGCAGTGTGAGATGGCTACGGTGCATGTGTGGCTCAACCGGGCACTGCTACCACAAATCTCCTATTACAAGTGCAGGGCATCAAGACACCTAAAGTAGAGCAGCCACAGGGACAACCATCTTGATGAACCCCAGTTACTGCACAAGATGAGTGACTTTCTCTTTTGAAACAGTTTTCCACTTAAAATTTGAATAAAGTTTATCTGAATTCATTAAGACAAAAATGGAACATGGTGTCATGTTAGACTTTTCAGAGAAGAATCACATTTTAAGTAATTTGCCAAAGGCCAAAGAGGGAGTTATGATCAGAGCCAGGATTAGAACTTCAAAGTACTGCACTCTGCTACTAAAACCATAATTTTCTTTTTAAAAAATCCATCAAAAAGCACACTTTTAAGGAAATAAGAGATAAGAACAGTTATGGATATGTCAATAGTATGGACATTTTCCAAAATGTAGGAGGGATCAGTTTTTGCAGGTGGGTAAACTGGTCAATTGGGAAGCATTCAGTTATCATAAAGTTCTGATCTTCAGAAAGCAAAACTCTTTTTGTACTGATATGGCACCAGCCCAAGAAACACACAAGCTTAATGCTTTGCCAGACATTTTTAAAGGTTTCCAAAAGTTCAGCTAATGTTCTTTAAATGTGTCAAGAGAGGATGACAGATTATTGAGAAGGAAAGCAGATGTCTACTCAAATTTTGTTGCTTTGTATTGGGAAACTAGATTTGCATACAATGGACTATATGTAAACTGCAAAAGAGATGCACTGAGACCCTCTAAAACTACCCAAGAGGTCCAAGGCAGGCCTCCTAATCCCAGCCTTTAGTTTTAGCACTTCAAATTCTTGGTTTGGGGTATTTTCTTTTCTGGAGAAGGTAGCCAGTTGCAGTCATGTCATATTTACAGAATTGTCTGGAGACAAGTTTCATACAGCAATTATTTAGTAGCTGTGAGTTCCCAATTTAGAGTATGCAGAATGTTTGACTAAGAGTGCAGACTCTCTTGTTTTCTTTGAGTAGTTGCAGACATGTATTCATTCCATTCACGTGTGCAGGCTTCCAGTGCACCAAAGCTGGAGAACTTTGTCAAGCAGTGCCCTTGTGGGCGAGGGGGTGCTTGTGCGAAGTGGCTCTAGCCCCTCCCCTAGTTATTTAAGGGCAACACTATACTGATCCCCTTCAGTTCCTTCTCACTGCCAGTGGCTAGAGTCACAATATCTCGTGGTGATTTATCTCACTTCTGCTTCTCAGTTTTCTGGGAGTTCTTTGTATATATGTGTTCATTCATATATGTAGTGTAGTTTTGTAGTACTCTTAGGTTTAGTTTGTAGTATTTAGTTAGATTAGATACTTATCTTGGTGAGTGCCCTCCTGGGCATTTTAAGCATTGTCTGTTGTGTGGGATAGCTATCCCCAAGAATGACCCCCACACGTGATGCTTGTTCTGGGGAGAAGGGCACTTTAAAGAATAGTATTCTGTCTGCAAATCATTCAAGAAGAGAATGCAGGTGACAAGGAACTTCTGCTTAAGGCAGTACCTTTTGGAATAAGCTATGAGGCCTGCTTCAGCACTGGGGACCTTCACTGATCTGATGTCGTAATCCCCTTTGGAGCCGGCATGAGATGTTACTCTGGGTGCAAGGTCTGATGCTTCCCCTAGGAGGAAGAAAGACAGTTCTCCTTCCTCTGGTCCTCCGAGGAAGAGGACCCACAAGATGAACCAAGACGACTACGGGGATCAGAAATGTTCCTTGTTGTCTTCTCGGAGGAGTGCTGATCAGCACCGTTACTCCTCCAGAATGTAAAGTGGAGCTGAGCCATCTAACTGCTCCCTGGTTGCGCATCAGGACTAGATGGATATCATACTGTTGACTCTAGTTCTGGCCATGGGGTGTCTGTTGTCTCTAATACACTGGCATACCAGGTGATGTCAAACCTGCTCTGCATCCCTAATTCCCCAGCAGTTCAGAAGCACTCAGCTGCTGTGGCTTCTTCCTTCTCTGTGCCCTTGGCACTGTCTGGGCTGGTCGCAGAGTTGTCTCATTCGTCAGCACCATAGTCCGCATCACCTGAGACTCAGAGTGCAGAGTTGCAGTTAACTTCCTTTATGGTACTGGGAGTTCATCAGTGCAGTGCTATCTTCAGCACCAGTGATATCTCTATTATAGACCCTATCATCAGTTTCCTCAGCTCCGGCACTGTCCTTTTTTCCGGAGCCTTTTAGAAATGTGATGCCTCATCTGGCATCAAAGGCATCAGCTACTCATTCATCTTCAAAAAGAAAAGGAGTACTTGTGGCACCTTAGAGACTAACCAATTTATTTGAGTATGAGCTTTCGTGAGCTACAGCTCACTTCATCGGATGCATATTGCATCCGACATACTCAAATAAATTGGTTAGTCTCTAAGGTGCCACAAGTACTCCTTTTCTTTTTGCGAATACAGACTAACACGGCTGTTACTCTGAAACCTGTCATTCATCTTAAGTACTGATGCCATCCCTGTATTGGGCTTTGGACAAATCTGATCATTTGTTTGTCCTCTCTGAGGTGGCTCCTCTGCTATCACAGGATGATTTCCTGGGCTTGCTGAGATCCAGTTCAGGGACATCTTCTGCCCTTCCCTCATGTTCAAAGCATTGCTCTTGGAAGTCTTCAAGACATCTTTAGTACTGAGATTGGCACTGTTTCTGCACTAGGGATAAGTGCTCCTGACTCGGAACCTACTGGCCAGCAATGCTTTTCCCTTATTCTCAGTGGTCTCCTTGAAACTCTTGGGATATTCCTCAGTCTACAGTTCCAGTCCAGGGCAAGATCACTGATCCCAGTTGCAATTTCTGTTCTCGAGCCACTTCTGTTGCAGGTACGGTCTGAAGGCATCCCTTCTGAGCCAGTTCAACCTGATGCTCTTGCACAGGAACCAGTTTCCCCCTCAGGATCCTCCACTGGCCCTTTTTCATCACCAGACAACTCAATGGTACCAGACTCTTCTTCACATGTGCCCAAGGATTTCAAGTCATACCAGGACCTTCTCAGGTGTGTGACCTCTGCCTTGAGCATTCAGGCTGTTTGTGCAAGAGAATACACAACGTTGTTGAATAATCTCCAGTCATCAGCACCAGGGAGAATGGCCTTCCCGATAAATGAAGCTCCCTTGGAGCCTTCAAAGCCCTCAGAGAGTACCCCAGCTTTGTTACTTTCTACACCAAAGTGTTCTGAGAAAAGATTGTATATTTCTATGAAGGGCTTTTAAACCCATCCAGCTCCTAACTCTCCCTCGTGATAACAGTGGTGAGTGACAGATTACAACAGGAAAGGTATAAGACCACTCTTAAGGACAAAGAGTCTAAGAGCTGGACTTTACGGGGAAAAACAATTTACACAGTTTTTTTTACAGATGCACATTGCAAACCAACAGGTACTGTTATCCAAATATGACTTCCTTATTTGGGATTGTGTGTCTAAGTTCATGGATAAGTTGCCAGAATCCTCCAGTGTAGAGTTTAAGACATTAATTAAGGAGGGCCGTTGAGTGGCCAAAATGTCATTGAAGTCAGCTCTGGATGTGGCAGGGCCGTTGCGTGGCCAAAATGTCATTGAAGTCAGCTCTGGATGTGGCAGATGCTTCATCCAGAGTTGTGGCATCAGCTGGAACCATGGGATGGGCCTCATGGTTGCAAAATTCTGGCATAGCTCTGGATCTTCAGCTGAGTGTAGAGGACTTGCCCTTTGGTGGTTTTTTGTTTTTGGGAGAAAACCAATGAGACCTTACATTGCTTTAAAAATGTACAGGCTACTTTGTTTGTTGGGGGTTCATACCCCAGCCACCAGGAGCTCTCATTGTGGGGCCTTTCTGCAACAGCAGCAATACCGCTCACAAGGTTTTTCCGGCAGATGGCCTTCATTATTAGACAGCAGGACTTCTCCTGGAAAGGACATAAATCGCAGAGGAGGTCTTCTGGGTCTAACTTTAAACAGACAGCTTGTCCTCCACCATCATCAAATAAGCAACCAGTTTGACTTTCAGATCCAGGACAACATTCCAGTCATGACCTCCATGCCTCCATCTCCTGAGTTCGGGGATGGGCTGTCTCACTTGTACAGTGCTTGGGATGCACTAACTATGGACAAATGTGTTTAAGTACCTTGAGATTGGTTTATGACATTCAGTGCCTGTGCATCCCCCTCACCAGTCCCTCTTCAGGCATCCCTCTCATGAGCCACTGTTCCTTCAGCTGGTCCAGACTTCGCTTACCCTGAGACCTATAGAGGAGGTCCCTCTACAGCATCAGGGGGGAGGATTTTATTCCCGGTATTTCCTGGTCCCCAAATCCAAGATAGGGATGAGACCTAGTCTCAGTCTCCATGGCCTCAACAAGTACATCAGATACATGACTTTCCATATGGTCACTCTGGCATATCTCCTTCCTATGTTAAATCACAATGACTGGTTTGCTGCTTTGGCTCTTCAGGATGCCTGTGTCCGCGTGGTGATTCTCCTGGGCCAAAGAAAGTTTGTGGTAGCAGATCACCATCAGTACATAGTGGTTCCCTTTGGCCTGTCCTTGTATCCAGATGTTGTTACCAAATGCATGTCTGTTGTGACAGCATACCTCAGAAAGAAAGGAATTCACATCTTGCCATACCTGGATGATTGGTTTGTGAGAGACAGATTCCAGGAACAAGTCCTCTTTCATGTCCACTTCGCATAACGTATCTTCAGTCGTCTCGGTCTCATCTTGAACAAAGGGAAGTCAACATTAATATAATAACATCAAATTCATTGGGGCCCTACTAGATTCCACAAGTTTGAGAGCATTTCTGCTGAACAGTTTCTAGCAATTTGCTAGTCATGTCTGACACTACAATCTCAACCCTCAAATATGGTTCATATATGTCTAAGGTTACTAGGCCATATGGCCACATGCAATTAGGTAGTCAAAAAGGCAAGACTGTGCCTTTGTCTCTTTCAGGTGTGGTTGAGGTTGGTCTGTCACCCGAGTTGTCAAACATTGAACAAGCTTGTCAGAGTGCCTCTCAATCCTGCATTCCTTGCAGTGGTGAGCAAGGCATTCGATTTGCTCTTCCTCCTCCAACCAGGACTGGAGTCACTGATCCCTTCTCAATAGGCTGGGGAGTGCATCTGGGGATATTGAAGATTCAAGGTTTGTAGTTGGACCAGGAAGCTTCCCACCATATCAGTGTCTTCACAGGGCCTTCCAAACTTTCCAGGATCACATTGGGGCACAGTGGTTCATATACTCACAGACAGTAACAGAACAATGTATTATGTGTACAATCAAGGAGGAGCATGCTCCAACCAGCTGTATCAAGAGGCAACGAAATTCTGGTGATTCAGTATCAAGGAGACCATAATTCCCACAGCCGCTCACTTACCTGGAATCTGGAATCAATTGTAGACTCACAGGCTTTAAGGCCAGAAGGGACCATCACGATCATCTAGTCTGACCTCCTGCATGTCATAGCCCACAGAAACTTACCCGTCCACTCCTATAATGACCAGGATCTCTGGCTGTGTTACTGATGTCCTCAAATCTTGATGTAAAGACTTCAAATGACAGAGAATTCACCATTTACTCTAGCTCAAACCAGCAAGTGACCCATGCCCCGCACTGCAGAGGAAGGCGACCCCCCGTCCCAAGTCTCTGCTAATCTGACCCGGGGAAAAATTCCTCCCTGACCCCAAACATGGTGATCAGTTAGACCTTGAATATGTGGGCAAGACCCACCAAGAAGCCACCTGGAAAAGAATTCTCTGTAGTTACTCAGAGCCCTCCTCAAATCCAGCTGTTGCAGCTATTTGCTGATATCAGTCACTGATGGGCCATATGGCCATTGTAGGCAACCTTATTATACCATCCCCTCCATAAACTTATTAAACTCAGTCTTGAAACAAGATTGTTTTTTTGCCCCCAGTGCTCCCCTTGTGAGGATGTTCCAGAATTTCATTCCTCTGATGGTTAGAAAACTTTGTCTAATTCCAAGCCTAAACTTGTTGATGGCCAGTTTATATCCGTTTGTTCTTGTGCCAACATTGGCCCTTAATTTATACAATTCCTCTCCCTCTCCGCTCTCCATAAATATATCAAAGGAATAAATACCAATCATATTGCCCTTCTGCCTTCCTTTTGTTAGGCTGAACAAGGCAAGCTCCTTAAGTCTCCTCTCATAAGGCAGGTTCTCCATTCGTCTGTTTGTCCTGGTAGTCCTTTTCTGTGCCGGTGTGAATTCATCTTTCTTAAACATGGGAGAACATAAATGTACACAGAATTTCAGATGAGATCTCACCAGTGCCTCACACAATGGTAATGACTCTTTCCTATCTCTACTGGAAGTACCTCGCCTGATGCATCCTAGGATGGCATCAACCTTTTTCACGGCTGCATCACATTGGTCGCTTATAGTCATCCTGCAATTGACCAATATACCCATGTTTTTCTCCTCCTCTGTTCCTTCTAACTGATAAGTCACCAGCTCGTAGCAAAAATTCTTGTTGTTATCCCCTCAGGCAGGGTTGGGCAAACTATAGCCCATGGACAGCGTTTGGCCTGTCAGACCTTTTAATCTGGCCCTCGAGGTCCCGACAGGGAATGGGGTCGGGGGCTTGCCCTGCTCCAGCGTTCCAGCTGGGGAGCAGGGTTGGGGGCTTGCCCTGCTCCGTGTGGCTCCCGGAAGCAGCAGCATGTCCCCCTTTCAGCTCCTACATGTAGGGGCAGCCTGGGGGCTCCGCATGCTGCCCCTGCCCCACGCACCGGCTCTGCAGTTCTCATTGGCTGGGAACTACGGCCAATGGGAGCTGCAGGGGTGGCGCCTACAGATGGGGCAGCATACAGAGCAGCCTGGCTGGCCCTGCACCTCCACGTAGGAGCTGGGGGGAGACAGACTGCTATTTCTGGGAGCTGCTTGAGGTAAGTGTCGCCCGGAGCCTGCACCCCTGACCTCCTCCTGGGCCCCAACCCCCTACCCCAGCCCTGATCCCCTTTCCGCCCCAGCCCTGATCCCCCTCCCACACCACTCAGTCCCAGCCCGGAGCACCCTCCTGGACCCCAAACCCCTCAGTCCCAGCCCCACTCCAGAGCCACACCCCTAGGTGGAGCCATCGTCGCCACACACACACTCTACCCCCTTGCCTCAGTCCGAAGCCCCCTCCCACACTCCAAACCATAGAATCATAGAATATCAGGGTTGGAAGGGACCCCAGAAGGTCATCTAGTCCAACCCCCTGCTCAAAGCAGGACCAATTCCCAGTTAAATCATCCCAGCCAGGGCTTTGTCAAGCCTGACCTTAAAAACCTCTAAGGAAGGAGATTCTACCACCTCCCTAGGTAACGCATTCCAGTGTTTCACCACCCTCTTAGTGAAAAAGTTTTTCCTAATATCCAATCTAAACCTCCTCCACTGCAACTTGAGACCATTACTCCTCGTTCTGTCATCTGCTACCATTGAGAACAGTCTAGAGCCATCCTCTTTGGAACCCCCTTTCAGGTAGTTGAAAGCAGCTATCAAATCCCCCCTCATTCTTCTCTTCTGCAGGCTAAACAATCCCAGCTCCCTCAGCCTCTCCTCATAAGTCATGTGTTCCAGTCCCCTAATCATTTTTGTTGCCCTTCGCTGGACTCTCTCCAATTTATCCACATCCTTCTTGAAGTGTGGGGCCCAAAACTGGACACAGTACTCCAGATGAGGCCTCACCAATGTCGAATAGAGGGGAATGATCACGTCCCTCGATCTGCTCGCTATGCCCCTACTTATACATCCCAAAATGCCATTGGCCTTCTTGGCAACAAGGGCACACTGCTGACTCATATCCAGCTTCTCGTCCACTGTCACCCCTAGGTCCTTTTCCGCAGAACTACTGCCTAGCCATTCGGTCCCTAGTCTGTAGCTGTGCATTGGGTTCTTCCGTCCTAAGTGCAGGACCCTGCACTTATCCTTATTGAACCTCATCAGATTCCTTTTGGCCCAATCTTCCAATTGGTCTAGGTCCTTCTGTATCCTATCCCTCCCCTCCAGCGTATCTACCACTCCTCCCAGTTTAGTATCATCCGCAAATTTGCTGAGAGTGCAATCCACACCATCCTCCAGATCATTTCATAGAATCATAGAATCATAGAATATCAGGGTTGGAAGGGACCCCAGAAGGTCATCTAGTCCAACCCCCTGCTCAAAGCAGGACCAATTCCCAGTTAAATAATCCCAGCCAGGGCTTTGTCAAGCCTGACCTTAAAAACCTCTAAGGAAGGAGATTCTACCACCTCCCTAGGTAACGCATTCCAGTGTTTCACCACCCTCTTAGTGAAAAAGTTTTTCCTAATATCCAATCATTTATGAAGATATTGAATAAAACCGGCCCCAGGACCAACCCTTGGGGCACTCCACTTGATACCGGCTGCCAACTAGACATGGAGCCATTGATCACTACCCGTTGAGCCCGACAATCTAGCCAGCTTTCTACCCACCTTATAGTGCATTCATCCAGCCCATACTTCCTTAACTTGCTGACAAGAATACTATGGGAGACCGTGTCAAAAGCTTTGCTAAAGTCAAGAAACAATACATCCACTGCTTTCCCTTCATCCACAGAACCAGTAATCTCATCATAAAAGGCGATTAGATTAGTCAGGCATGACCTTCCCTTGGTGAATCCATGCTGGCTGTTCCTGATCACTTTCCTCTCATGCAAGTGCTTCAGGATTGATTCTTTGAGGACCTGCTCCATGATTTTTCTGAGTGAGGTGAGGCTGACTGGCCTGTAGTTCCCAGGATCTTCCTTCTTCCCTTTTTTAAAGATTGGCACTACATTAGCCTTTTTCCAGTCATCCGGGACTTCCCCGGTTCGCCACGAGTTTTCAAAGATAATGGCCAGTGGCTCTGCAATCACAGCCGCCAATCCCTTCAGCACTCTGGGATGCAACTCGTCCGGCCCCATGGACTTGTGCACGTCCAGCTTTTCTAAATAGTCCCTAACCGCCTCTATCTCCACAGAGGGCTGGCCATCTCTTCCGCATTTTGTGATGCCCAGCGCAGCAGTCTGGGAGCTGACCTTGTTAGTGAAAACAGAGGCAAAAAAAGCATTGAGTACATTAGCTTTTTCCACATCCTCTGTCACTAGGTTGCCTCCCTCATTCAGTAAGGGGCCCACACATTCCTTGGCTTTCTTCTTGTTGCCAACGTAGCTGAAGAAACCCCTCAGCTCCAGCTCAGAGCCCCCTCCCCCACACCCCAAACCCCTTCCCCAGCCAAGAGCCACCTCCTGCACCCTGAATCCCTCATTTCTGGCCCCATCCTGGAACCCGCACCCTCAGCTCAGAGCCTGTACCCCCGCCTCAGCCCGGAGCCCCCTCCCATACTCCAAACCCCTCTGCTCCTTCTCCAGTCCCCTCATACACCCCAAACCCCTCATCCTTGGCCCCCCGCCAGAGCCCGCACCTCCAGCTGAAGCCCTCACCCCCTCCTGCATCCCAACCCCCTGCTCCAGCCCGGAGCCCTCTCCTGCACCCTGAACTCCTAATGTCTGGACCCACCCCAGAGCCCGCACCCCCAGCCAGAGCCCTCACCCCCTCCCACACCCAACCCCCAATTTCATGAGCATTCATGGCCCACCATACAATTTCCATACCCAGATGTGGCCCTCAGGCCAAAAAGTTTTCCCACCCCTGCCGTAAGGGCATGACCTTGCACTTTGTAATATTAAATTGCATGTCATTTCTATTACTCACGTTTAAGGTCATCCAAATCTCCTTGTATCATAGTCTGGTCATCCTCCATATCGGCAGTACCTCCCAACTTTGTGTCATTTGCAGATTTTATTAGCATACTGCATTTTTTGTTCTGTCATTAATGAAAATATTAAATAAGATTGGTCTTGTATGCAAGCATCACACAATGGGGGATTGCTCAACTTTGTGACTTAGCAAAGCCCATCAGGACATGTCTGGGCTAGTGTTTTGCAGACACACAGACTGAGGATATAAAATAGGGGACAGTGGCATCATGCTTTTGCTTTTCTCCTTCCCTCACCTACTCTGGAAACGACAAAAATGCTGGGAAGACAAAGACTTCAACTGAGGAGACTGGTCCCAGGCTTAAAAGGGGAAGCCTGTGTATTAAGAACTGTAACATCCAGTGGAGTGAGAAAACTGCTGGAGCCAAATACTGCCTAGTCTATTAAGGTTTAAGATTTAGACTCTGCGCTTACCTTTTATTTTCTTTGGTAACTATCTCTGACCTTTTGTGTCTACTACTTATAATCACTTAAAATCTATCTTTTGGTAGTTAATAAATCTATTTTATATTTTACCAAAAACAGTGTGTTTTGGTTGAAGTGCATGGGAAATTTCAGCTCAGGTGACAAAGGCTAGTGTGTGTCCTCTCCACATCAAGGGAGGGACAGACTGGGTAATAAACTTACACTGGTTAGGCTTCTGACCAGGGCAAGACAGTACAGTCTAGGGTGCCAGGCTTGGGAGATTTGCTGGTGTCTTTCTCTGCGTGATTCGTGAGTGGCTCTGGGAGCATTCATGCTGTCTAGCTGGGTGTGGGGCTCCACATGTTGTGCTTCGTGATAACAGCGCATGGAGGGGTTTTCTGCTTGTCACTAGCAAAGTATTGTGAGAGACAGCCCGGGCTGGAGAGTTACGGGGGCAGTGCAGTACCCCAGTTCCAGGTTGTACCCTGGGGATCCTGTCACAGGTCCCAAGATGAATCCCTGAGGAACTCCACTAATAATCTCTCTCTGGCCTGATGTTTCAATATGGCTCGTTGTAGTCTCACCTCTAACCAATTCCTTACCCACCTTTTGATTCTCATATTATAATCCCCATTGTCTACAGTTTAACTAATAATTTCCCATATGGAAATGTATCAGATGCTTTACTGAAATCTAGGGAGGTTAGATCTACTGAATTTCCATTGTCTAGAAAATCTGTCATCTTCTCAAAGAAAGATTGAGTTGGTCTGCATGATCTATCTTTTGTAAAACTATGTTGAATTCTATCCCAGTTACCACTTACCTCTGTATCTTTAATCATTCTTTCTTCCAAAATTTGTTCTAAGACCTTGTATACAATGGAGGTCAAATCAATGGTCCTGTAGTTCCCCAGACCATTATGTTTTCCTTTCTTAAATATAGGTACTATATTTGCAATTCTCCAATCATAGGGTACGCCTCCTGAGTTTACAGATTCATTAAAAGTCCTTGCTATTGGGCTTGCAATTTCATGTACCAGTTCCTTTAATATTCTTGTATGGAGATTATCTGGGCACCTTCATTTGGTCCCATTAAGCTGTTTGAGTTTGGCTTCCACTCTGGAAGTGGTAATTGATGCTTCCTTATTCTCATTCCCATTAGCCGCTTCTCCCAAACTCCTCATTACCCTTACTGAAAACTGAGGCAAAGTATCTGTTTAGTAAGGTGTTTGATACTGTGCCACATGGGGAATTATTAGTTAAATTGGATAAGATGGGCATCAATAGGAAAATTGAAAGGTGGATAGGGAATTGGTTAAAGGGGAGACTACAACGGGTCCTACTGAAAGGTGAACTGTCAAGTTGGAGGGAGGTTACCAGTGGAGTTCCTCAAGGATCAGTTTTGGGACCAATCTTATTTAATCTTTTTATTACTGACCTGGGCACAAAACGTGGGAGTGTGCTAATAAAGTTTGCAGATGATACAAAGCTGGGAGGTATTGCTAATTTAGAGAAGGACAGGGATACCCTACAGGAGGATCTGGATGACCTTGTAAACTGGAGTAATAGGAATAGGATGAAATTTAATAGTGAGAAGTGTAAGGTCATGCATTTAGGGATTAATAACAAGAATTTTAGTTATAAGCTAGGGACGCATCAACTAGAAGTAACGGAGGAGGAAAAGGACCTTGGAGTATTGGTTGATCATAGGATGACTATGAGCTGCCAATGTGATATGGCTGTGAAAAAAGCTAATGTCGTCTTGGGATGCATCAGGAGAGGTATTTCCAATAGGGATAAGGAGGTTTTAGTACCGTTATATAAGGCACTGGTGAGACCTCACCTGGAATACTGTGTGCAGTTCTGGTCTCCCATGTTTAAGAAGGATGAATTCAAACTGGAACAGGTACAGAGAAGGGCTACTAGGATGATCCGAGGAATGGAAAACTTGTCTTATGAAAGGAGACTCAGGGAGCTTGGCTTGTTTAGCCTAACTAAAAGAAGGTTGAGGGGAGATATGATTGCTCTCTATAAATATATCAGAGGGATAAATACCAGAGAGGGAGAGGAATTATTTAAACTCAGTACCAATGTGGACACAAGAACAAATGGATATAAACTGGCCACTAGGAAATTTAGATTAGAAATTAGACGAAGGTTTCTAACCATCAGAGGAGTGAAGTTTTGGAATAGCCTTCCGAGGGAAGTAGTGGGGGCAAAAGATCTATCTTGCTTTAAGATTAAACTTGATAAGTTTATGGAGGAGATGGTATGATGGGATAACATGGTTTTGGTAATTAAATATTCATGGTAAATAGGCCCAATGGCCTGTGATGGGTTTTTAGATGGGGTAAGATCCAAGTTACCCGGGAAAGAATTTTCTGTAGTATCTGGCTGATGAATCTTGCCCATATGCTCAGGGTTTAGCTGATCGCCATATTTGGGGTCGGGAAGGAGTTTTCCTCCAGGGCAGATTGGAAGGCCCTGGAGGTTTTTCGCCTTCCTCTGTAGCATGGGGCACGGGTCACTTGCTGGAGGATTCTCTGCTTCTTGAGGTCTTCAAACTACAATTTGAGGACTTCAATAGCACAGATATAGGTGTGAGGTCTTTTTTAGGAGTGGTGGGTGAAATTCTGTGGCCTGCATTGTGCAGGAGGTCAGACTAGATGATCATAATGGTCCCTTCTGACCTAAATATCTATGAATCTATGAATCTAGGTGTTGGGCCATACTCAACTGGCAGTTCTAGCACAGTAGGAATTTCTCCCAGGATCATGAGTGGTCTCTGAAGTCAGTGTGTGGTGAGATCCAGCTTTGCAGAATGGGGCATTCTGACTGTTGATCTTTCTGTAACAAGAGACAACAAGAAGTGCCATCAATTTTGCTCTCAAGCAGGTCTCATCCCAGGCTTCCAAACAACCCCTTGCACTTCAATTAGGGATTAGCTCTGATGTATGCTTCCACCCTCCCCAATCCCAGTCACCACAAAGGTCATTTTAAAGCTGAAGTTGGAGCATGCCAAAATGATTCTCCACACTCCAGCTTCGCTGAAGCAATGTTGGTTGTCTGACCTTCTCAGTCTGTTGGTTCAGCCTCCCATATTACTTCCTCTTCATCCTGACCTACTGACTCAGCACCACGAGTTGGGTCAACTAAGGTCAAGTTTTGCACTTAGCACTCTGTATCTCATGGTGTGGATGTTGCATGACTAGATGAGGAGGGAGCAACAATGTTCGGAAGCTGTTTGACAGATGTTGCTTAACAGTAGGAGGCCTTCTATTACGGCAGCTTATTGGTCCAAGTGGAGAATTCAGCCAATACTGGCCTTCATTCAGGACATTTTGGAGTATCTATTACACATCAGTCTTCTGGTCTCTTACTCAGTTCACTGAGGGCTCACCTAATAGTGATGGCAGCATTTCGTCTGCAAGTCAGTTCTCTCAAATCCCAAGGTATTATTGAGGGAACTTGTTAAAATATGGGAGAATGTGTGTTTACAGAATGGCTATTTTTCCATCATGATGTTATACAATGTATGTTTTAGTAAAATTTCTAGATCACATTACAGTGAAATAAGTTTCCCAAAATCTATTTTAATTATAATTCCAGCACAAAAATTGAAAAGGAAAAAAGAGAACATGCAAAACAGCATGGGATGATACGAACAGAGATAACAGGAGCTGAGATAGCAGAAGAAATGGAGAAGGAAAGGCGACTATTTCAGCTCCAGATGTGTGAAGTAAGAAACAACTTTCACCATTTAATTATGTGTCATACTTTAATAGAAGTGTCCTATCGATCCTATTAGAAAGTGGTGATGAAATTCTCTTGCTAGTGAAATTAGAAAATGCATTTGGCTGTCAAGTGGCTGAACTATATTAAAGATTATTGTTCTGGAAATCCTATGCAAGACATGGCTTCGCCATCCTCTCATTTTGAGTTTCAGTCCTCTGTTTAGATTGTTAGAGTAAGGCTCTCGAGCTAAAGAAAGCATAGTAAGCAAAAACAGTTTTCTTGGTCTTTAGGTGCAAAGCATTGCTGTTCCGGATGTCTTTTCTGATATATTGTTTGTAAAATTAGGAAATATTTGGTTGAGAATCTGGTGATGCCTGTTAAACTGACATGTTAGTTCAATCAATATTAATTTACGATGATCGCTTCTAAAATATTTACTAGTAACTTTTAAAATAGTTCTCTTTATATTCAATTTGAGGAGAAATCAATTAGAATTTGATAACATTCTTATTTTGAAGTAATGCACTAATAATTGTGATGTAATGAAAAGGCATGTCTTCCTACCGTTTGAGGGGGAAAAATTCCTGCATTTATGGCAAACTTGTATTAGAAATTGTTAAAATTAGTTCATTTGGGCATTCTAAAAACATACTAATTTATTTTGCGTATTCAGGTTTTAATCATTGTGTGTTGGTTCAATGTTCTGCAAATCAGCAACAAGGTAACCACAGAGATCATTATTGAATTAGTTGAACAGATTGGAGACAGAAGCTCTTCTTTTTGAACATAGCTGAAGATCTAACGTATAAATATCATCAGCAAGTTATGTTTTTATTTCTACAGTATCTCATTAAGGTTAATGAAATCAAGACAAAAAAAGGTGTGGACCTTCTACAGAATCTTATTAAGTATTATCATGCACAGTGCAAGTAAGTATAACACTTTGGATCGTTAAATCCAATATTTCAGTTAAACAAATGTGTTTCTCTACCTCCCTTTGCTACATTGTCTTGATGGTGTCTGTCTTTTGATGGTGGGTCATTGAAGCATTTGAGGCTTTTCTGCCAAATAAATCTGACAACAGAAATGTGAACATTGCCTAGCTTTGACTCAAGTCCAGGTAATGTCTATTCCAAGCAGACTGTTAAATTGGGCCATTCTGAATATTTAATGATCAGTGCTGTCTATGAATTGAGAGCCATTGAATTTGATTTTAAAGTATCAATAGAATTCAGTTCTTTATTCAATTTTGTGTTCCATTTAATATCACTAGGGTAAAGTGACTGGACTGCAGTAGAATACATGCTAGCTCTCTTATGTGTATCCATAATTCTTACTAGTAAACGAACTTGAAGATAGTGTTTTGTAAGGCCATATCAAATTTGTATCTTTCATTTCTGTTCTGAGTTTCTCACTCTGTGGGAGTGAGAGGGTTGAAGGGTATTTTTTGTATTGCACAACAGTGATCCATTAGGTTAATTAGGGAATAGCTTTGTCTGGTCCAAATACTGCTCTCTCTAGTCCTCCTCCAAGTGAAAAGATGGTGACTACAATATGACCAACCTAAATAGAGATTCCACAGGCAAGTAAAGAACTGCTTCCTTCAAAAAGAAAAGAGGGAACCAGAGAGAGAGGTAGGTCTAGTGAAAAGGCAGCATAACCCTCTAGTGCTGTGTAGGAAGCAGATTTTAACTGTCAAAGCAGATGGAGCTGGAATGTAATGAACAGGTAACTTGCTTACTTCTACGTAATAATAATTAATATTTACATAGCACTTTTAGTCTTCAAAATCATTTTACAAACAAGTAATCCTGACAGCATCCATGTGACATCAGTAGATAAGTGGTAAATTATATCAGTTTTTACAGATGGGAGCACAGAGGCAGACTTACCAAAACTAGACTTTAAGACGCTTTTGTCTTGAATTGATGCACAAGATGAGGGAGATCTCATGTGCAGCTGTGATGAGAGAGAGAGAGAGAGAGAGATAGGAATCGCTAAAGAGAAAAATGTTTACTAGCAGTGATAAAATAAAACAATGAAATTTATCTCTATTGATGTTGGTATCTAGGGGTAGAAGTCAGTGTTAAATCTCTTCTGCTGACAGAAGTGGTAAGGGAGAGTGTGCCATTGAAATCTTAAGAGAAATACATGAATTAAGAGCTTGTCTCTCTGGTGGATAAATTACAGTCTCTTTCCCAGAGCTTTCCACTTAAAATAAATACTTAGTTGACAGAGATTAATATTGTGTTTATCTACAGAGGTTTGTATGTCCTATGTCTACCTATCAGTTGATGAATGCAGTTTGGGTGAATGTGTGTGGGGTTTGCAGAGTTTTATGAGACTCGTACACGTAGGCTTTTGCAGTGTGTGTACTGTGTGAATTTGCTTTTTACATGACATCACTGTATACTCTGAAGTCTGAAATGCTAAAACCAAATCAAAATTGTATGCAAAAGCAGTTTCAAGATTAACTCAGTCATAAAATTACATATATTTGGGCATACTCTGTATTCATGCAGTAAGGGATATTTGTGAAGAATTATAATATAACATTCATATCTTTAAAGTGCTTTCAAATTAGAGCTATGTGGAAACGATATTTCAGATGGTTTCAGACAACTGGTAATGGGTATAAGTTGTGTATAATTTTCAATGTAAAATTCAATGATTTTTGATACAGAAAATTCATGTATTGCTGATAAATCACGGGTATTTTCCATTGTAGTTTCTTCCAAGATGGCTTGAAAACTGCTGATAAGTTGAAACAGTATATTGAAAAGTTGGCTGCCGATTTATACAATGTAAGTAATTTGAGGTACTGTAGTGTTTTGAAAATAGGAAAATGTTTTTGCTTGTTCATCTGAATTCAGTCTTAAGTGCTATCAGTAAACCGAAATAACTAAATAGCTAAAAGTATAATCTAACTTCACATTTACACTGTAAAAATAAAAAAGTGTTCCTTCAAGCCTCAACTGTAACTAAAATGGTGGGACAAGCTATCTTAGTAGTTAGATGGTACTAACTGTTTCCTAAAACCTTTGCATTCTGTAAGTTATACCATGATTTACTTTGAGGAAGAAGTTATCTATTCAGCTGCAAATAGAGGCTTTAACTGTTGTACCATGTGGATAGTACTGGATGGGTATTCTTGCATCAGATATTCACTAATATAGCACAAATTTTATCTGTGTCTGGTTTTCATAATGGACTGCTTGACAATACAGACTTAATTTGGAATTGTGTACAACACAGCATTTGATGAGTGAATTGTGTAGTTCTGTAATCTCTCAAATACTAATATTGCAAATGGTGATTGTTGATTTGGAGGCAAAAAATGATAAAGTATTAGAGCTCAGTGTCACCAATGTAATTTTGTATTTCATAATCTGAAGTCATAAGGTACATGTACATGGCATAAAAAATCCTGTGGCAATAAGTCTCAGAGCCTTGGACAATTGACTTCAGCTCATGGGCTCTCACTATAGGACTAAAAATAGCAGTGTCGATATTCCTGCTAGGACTGGAGTACGGGCTCAGAAACCCAGCAAGGGAGGAGGGTCTCCTAGTCTGAGCTCCAGACTGAACAGGAACATTTACACTACTATTAGCCCTGTAGCATGAGCCCCGCAAGCCCGAATCAGTTGACCTACAACTCTGACCCGCTTCCACTACTTGGTTGATTGGTTTGTTTGTTTTTGTTGTGTAGACATTGCCATGGTAATCCCATTAGCTTTTGTAGTTTATTAGTCTGGGGGCATAATGTGTTAAAATCTCATTCTGGAAGCAAGTGAACGATACAAAGGTAAGGAAAGTGTCATTTGATTTGTAAAAATCTACAGAATCATAATTTCAGTGGTGTCACCCTCTATGGCGTAATGGGGTCGGGGGGGGGTGTTACTTCTGCTGCCAGATCTCCAGTTGGTGAAATTTGATAAGTGTCATTGGAAATGGGTCAAGTTGGGTATCGTTCAAAAGCCCTTTCTCCCACAAACACAATGATGACAAACATGACATACATATGTAGATATGTATTTGAGATAATGTTTAAAACCCAACATTTTAATTATACTTCAACACAGGGATGTCTTGCTTACATAAAAAACATGTTGATCTTTGGTAATACTAGGGAAGCTAGTCTGGACATGCTGGACTGAAAACATGTATTCATCATCAGTGTTGTCCTTGTCTAGGGCCTCACTGCTAGCTATGTGATCACACTGATCCTTGTACATGCCAAGCTAACACATCTCTATGCCAGGCAGGCTGCTGGCCAGACATTTGCAGGGTGTTGAGCATCTGGTCATTGCATACAAGCATTTGATTAGCTGAAGGATTGATTCAAGAATGCATGGTATTTCACACTTAACTGATGTGATCAGGTTCTCCTCGAAGACCGATTCATGCCCAATATGGGAAGATAGTTTTGGATGCGCTTAATCGTCCTAAAACCATTTCATTACTTGGTAGTTTGCCCTTTTGGTAGCAGGTATAAATGTACCCCTTGTCAGTGGCAACTTTTCTCTTTCTGCTTCTTAGACAATATCCACCAACATAGCTCTGCAAGTGTTACAATCTTGGTCTTGAAATGGTAAACTCAGCATATGAATGCTGGCAACGTGCCAGCTTTTAATGTTCTAAGTAGTAGGAACACAGCTTGGAGGGATATACTGTGATTCTGATTCCCAGCAGCATGCACAAAAATAGAATCTTGAGGAAGTATTGGGTACCTTCTCACAGAGAGCACTAGAAAATCTGTCAGTAGGTGTTGGCTTAGAAAGACTATGCAAGTTGTGCATTAGTTTGCTTTTCTCCTGGCACGTATACATTGTTCCTTTACATTCGACCATCAGTCGTGGTATCACGGAGAACTCCTACTTTCCCAAAGTCTCACATAGATCAGTATCACCCTGAGATCTAGACACAACAAGGAGATGAGTAAACAATGACCTGTCTGTAATCTTATCACTGA
The DNA here is from genome assembly GCF_965140295.1 of Lepidochelys olivacea. Classification (NCBI taxonomy): domain Eukaryota; kingdom Metazoa; phylum Chordata; order Testudines; family Cheloniidae; genus Lepidochelys; species Lepidochelys olivacea. The sequence goes on from NC_140412.1 coordinate 18,412,264, forward strand.
AGATTTGCTATTAATGAGCTCCGGTCTGTCATATGCAAATTGGTTTTCAGAGAGAGTAAGATCATCCTGTAGCTTTAAAATCGACCCTTCTTAACGTTTAACAGCACCTGATGAGACTAGATGATGTTTGGTTACTTCTGGGGAGTCATCTCAGCCATGCTTAATGTTTCATTTGAAATTCGATGGAGTTCTGGGATTGTCAGGAAAATAGGAAAGAGCATTTGTATACTGACAGGTTTCAGAGTAACAGCCGTGTTAGTCTGTATTTGCAAAAAGAAAAGGAGTACTTGTGGCACCTTAGAGACTAACCAATTTATTTGAGCATAAGCTTTTGTGAGCTACAGCTCACTTCATCGGATGCATCCGATGAAGTGAGCTGTAGCTCATGAAAGCTTATGCTCAAATAAATTGGTTAGTCTCTAAGGTGCCACAAGTACTCCTTTTCCATTTGTATACTGTTATGCCCACCAACCCGCCCCCTCACCTCTCCCTCCCCAAGGACTTTCAAAGCTCTGTATTCTTGTTTTAGGGCATCATGTGGACAGAAGTGGCCAAGAGGCAACCTTCTAACAACCACATTTCGTTTTCAAAATTTCTCCCATATGTCAGGGTCAGACTTTTCCATATCTCTTATTCAGGTTGGGCATCATCTATCGGTCCCTGAAACTCCCAACATACTGCATGCAGGACAAAATGCCTTTCTGTAAAATTTTAGCAGCTGCAAACAGTGTCTTAATATTACTGTTGGAATCAGCTCTTTTTTTCTGCTTTTGATAGTGCCACTTCTTTTGAAGATTTCAAGGATATGTGCTGAGATTCATTTCTGTGGATCAGATTGCAAAAAGCAATGTTCGTAGCCCGCAGTTCATCTTCAATATGTGCTCTAAGAGCCTTTCTGTTAAACATTTGTTCCTTTTCTATCCCATTCAAAGCATATATTTCTCTCTATTTAGTTTCTGCATCAGCCATCAACAACACTTTCCCATTCATTAGAGCCTCTGCAAGACAATTAGTCAACTCCAGTTGAGTTGTACAGTTTGCAGTGGTAAAACCAGTATTTGTTTCTTTTACTTTTGATGCAACACATTACATACTTCCTTGGCATAGTCGATGTGATAGGCAGTGTTGTATGTGTGGGTGTCTTTTGGATCAATGCAGCCACTTAAAACTTTATTTTCCAGGGAATGTTCTCACCAAGGGTGACTACTTCATATAGTTTCTCACTTGTCTCATGTGTTGAAACTATATTTAATGGATGCCATTGGGCTTCCAGCTTACCAGACAAGAAGCAGGTGTTCTCGAAACATGTGCCATGGGAACTAGTATAAGGTGAGTCTTGCCCACAGCTAGCACATATCCCAGCATCTTCAACTTTTTCCTGATGCACAATGTACTTCCTCTCCAGCCTTGCTAAATTCAGGTTATGGGTGCACTTCTTACAGCATTTAAAGTGCCACTGAGCATTGTGTTTAACCAGGTCCTCCACAGTTATAGTCTCCAAAGATTCAGCGGTTAGTCAGTACTCTTGTGTCTCCCCATTAATGCCTAAAAAGGATCAAGACCGAAGTAAAAATAAGGATTTTGTAATAAATTACTTTGGAATTGTAATTAATTATGTTATGTAATATACGTTATGTAACTACATGCATACCGTTTGCAGATGAATTCCAGTAATTTCTGGCTGGATGCTGACGTCTTAACCAGTACCTCATTACAACTGTTTTGGCATAATAAATAAAGCTGATAATCAGTCCCACGGAACCACTTCTTGTTTTGCTGATGATGGCAAATCAACTTGAAGCTCTCCTTCCATTTAGAGTAATCTGTAACCTTAAAAAAATTTAGCAGGTATGTTCTGGACATTAACTGATAACACAGTACTGTCAGTCAAAGGCCACAATTTATCTTCGTGAGGACTGCATGTTTGACATGCCTGTGTTAAAGTATAATTTAAAAAATATATTTTAAAACATTTTCTTAAATATATATTTACATAATTGTTCTAGGATTTGTCATATTTGATACCATTTTTTTCGAGGGAGATAGGGCTTTTGAATGATACCCAGCTCAATCCATTTCCAACAACACTGTATTATTAAAATTTCTACCAACTGGTGGACCTCAACCTGGGAGCCAGGATGGCAGCGATTCCCTCCTATCATGCTGCAGAAGTTGACACTGTTAAACTGAGATTCTGTAGACTTTTACAAATCAGATGACATCACCCCTACCTCTGGCCACAGAATTACACATGCTCCCAGACCTTATGTATGTGGTTGAATTAAACTCTTTCCGTTTCCAGTCTAGTTATAAACCAGCTGTCAAGCTTATTTGAAATATTAAGACTTTGGAGACTAATTTAGTGGTGTTAACTATAATGAACCATTAACATATGGCAAGAAAGTACATGCTATCCATTTGCAGAGACTGAAGAGGCTATTTCTCAATATACATTCACTTTGGCTTGCTTTTGAGGTATATGCGTATAGAGGATAAATACATAAGGAATAGACTACTGTGTGTTTAATTTTCATGGGTGACTGTAATGGCTCTGAGTGGTGGGGTGTGCTATCACAGTCCTTTGCTTATCTCTGGTGCTCCCTGCAGGCTGCTGGCCAACCTTATTGGATCTTCCTTCCGTGGCTTGGCTTTCCAATCCAGTCACAAAGTCTGAATGAACCCTTTCTGGGGTATCCAAGTCCAATAACTAAACAGTCTTTTTGCCCTCGCTCAGGTCTTCAGCCCTGGCTCTGGGCACTTTAAATTGGGCTGTTTGTTCAGGCTCCCAAATAAAGCCTGTCCCCTTCTTGGGGTTTATACTTTAGCTGTGGCTGGTAGGGGAACCCAGGCACACCCACTATTCTGAGTTCCAACACAGGAACCCTATACACAGTAGCCACTTACTGCTTACTTCAGTCCGTTGCTATTTCTCTGGTCTTCTCCTACCAGACCCTTTTTGTCTCCAGCCCTATTTCAGGGCCAGCATCCTTCGGTTCTTTTCTATCTCCAAGCCATAGAGGACCTCTCTTTCTCACTCCTCTGATTTCAGCCAGGATGACCTGCTAAGGCCCTGCCGTTCCTGTTATCTGAGCCTGAGGGCTCTGATTGGCTTGACTGTCCCTACCCCTTTCAGACCTTGGAGGACCAGGTTTCTTTAGCTTCCAACATGGCTGCTTCAGTGAGGCCTCACCAGAAAGGCATGGAGGACCCACCTTTGCTCCACTTTTTCTCCTATCTCACTGCTTCCTGGGGCAAGCGTAGCAGAGCAGCGGGACCTCAGGCAGGGGCCACGAAGGCCAAATACAGAGTGCCAAATTTGGTGAATTTAAACTTTGAAGGTAAAAGTTGCTTTTAGAAAAGGAAATAATACCAGTAATTTTTCCTTCCACAGATAAAGCAGACACAAGATGAAGAAAAGAAACAGCTTACTGCGCTCCGAGACTTGATAAAATCCTCTTTACAGCTTGATCAGAAAGAGGTAGGTAATTTTACATGTCTTACTCTCGAGCAGAATGTAAATTGTATGAAGTCTGAGTTGAAAACTGGCGTATATAGGCATCATTTCTTTGTGCAGAACAATTTGTTTGTTTCCTAAACAGTATTCAACAAAAATAACATTCAAAATATCCAACTACATGTCAATACAGAGCAAGGTTTTGGATATTTGTCAGATTTCATATGTGAGAAGAGACCCTTCCCTCCCCTTCTGCTCCTCAAAAGAAACAGCAAGAAATCATACTACAAATTCTGTGCAATACTATGATGCTAAGTAACAAAATATTTCAAAATAAAAATGAGATCTGCCTTTGCGTATTCGTCCCATGCTGCTGCCATTTTATTTTGTGATGTCGGTAATACTTAAGATGGGAAAGAAGATAAACCTATTTTTAAAATAAAAACTTAATTTTTTCAAAAGAAAATGTTTACTGTTAAGGCTGGTCCAGATCTTCCTCCTCTCACATCTTGATTACAGCAGCAGGACATATATAATGAAGTTTGGTCTGTATGACCAACTACTCCTAACAGGGTCACCTGACCCAACCATGTTCTTAAACACCATGCAAATAAATATGCCCTCCTTCTATGATTTCTTAATGTCACGTTTTGTATGCTTAGTTGCAGAGAAAGCGTTGTAATTACAGTTTGAGCAGAGGGTCTACTTAGTAAATTTTAAAATTAATGTCATTAAGGGTCAAAAATAACAACTATCCATCCCTCATCTAACTATATTAAGAATGTGAAATATTTAATATTTAATTTACACATATGGTGAAAATAACATTAGGAATCTGAAGTTTTCCGTCTTTTTTATGATCAATTATTTCAGTTACTTAATATAGTTATAGTATAGCCCTTATATTGCACTCTACTATAGTGTTTTTAAAGCTCTCCATCTCTGGAGTAACCAGTTATGTACCATGCTGGTAGCCAGTGTAATACAAAGCCTTGCTGGCAACTAGTGTTGTACCTCATTGGCTGCTCAGTCTAAATCTAAACATCAGCTGGTATATAGATGTAGAAATTAAAAATAATCTGAGGGAAATCAAATGCGAAAGTGTTGATCATATTCTCTCCAAAACAGTGAAGAACATGATTCAGTTTTAGTAGTTTAAAAAATGGAAAACTCTATCAAATCTTCTTTTGTTCTTAAACGTAGGGTACTAAAAATGGCAATCAGTGGATTGTGCAGATGATTTTGTAATGGCATACATTGTAAATCATGAGCACCCTCCACTCTCTAATAAGATTCTTATGAAGATTAATGCCTTGGTGGGGATCCTATAATTGGGCAGTATTGCTAATGTTAGATAGTGGACATTGGTAACCAGAACAAATGACCATTTTTTATATACTTTATATTGTTAATTTTGTATGTAGCACACGGAAATTCTTTAGCTGATGTCTGTAGATTGCAATATGACTTCTCAGAGGGTTTATTTAAAGTCAGATGTATAGTCATAATTTAGTATTTTTGTAAATTATTAAAAGACAGTCATTCTTTCCCACATCTTCATACTTAACACAAATTTTAAGTGTTATTTTATAATTGTTGGCTTCATTAACAGAAATGGATTAACGGAAAAATTTCATAAATTTTAAAATAATTTTATCAAGAAATCTAGAAACAGAAATGTTTATTCTTGTTTTATTTTAAGATCTATCACTAATAAAAAAGAGATATAGAAACATTTGACATCAGAATCCCAACACGTTAACAGAGCATAGTAATTCATTCCTGAAATATATATAATCATGTGTTTTAGTATGCCAGTTTTAAAGTTGTTTATCAGTTAATCTGAAACAGCTCAGTGTTTTTTTCATCATTTCATAGCATTAGTAATTCTACTGAGAATTAAAAAATAAATATAGACTACCTTTCTGAATTTATAGTGTGCTAGGGGCCATTATCTTCAAGACAGTTTTCAAAACTCAGAGAGGCTTACTTAAAAATGCAACTTGTGCTCCTGTATGTATTCCTTATAATAGAGTCACTGAGTATTGCATGTTTAACACCCAGAATTCATACATGTTTTTTTGTAAACAAAAGGATTATGAAACATAGACAATGGATCAAAAGGATAATCCACTAGAGAGAGCATTCCATACATACAACCAGTGAACTCCTGGTCCAATTGAAGTCAACAGGAAAACTCGCATTGACTTCAGTAAGACCAGTATTTTACCCAGTATGTTCTCCAAGTTTCTCTAAGGTCTTGTTTATATGCTAACTGCAACCAAAAGAGCTCAATCAGCTGTAAATTCACACCTTTTGCTATTTAATTGCATATTTTGTTTGCACATTTTTATTTCTGACTAAATTCATCTTATTTCAGTGAAATTTAAGTTGGCAAAAAATGAATACAAGTTCCATTGAAATATAGCACTTTTTTTCTGAAGTATGTTTCCACACACAGACATGCAATAAAATAACTAACTAAAATGTGAATTAGAACTGATTTAGTTATTCCAGTTGCAGTTACCATGTGTCAAGCTGTCAGACTTAAATAAAAGATAAACCCACTTTTAAAATTAAATTTTGGCTTGAAAAGGATACTTTTAAAGTAAAAGGAGGAAGGTCATTATTCTCAAATATTCAGTGAGCTCAGGGGAGGCATTTACTATAATGAAAGAATAAATTGTTTTCAGGGAAAGAAGTTCTATTTGAATAGATATTGACACCCAAATGGTGTTTTGAAATCATTTAAAAAAATTTCATAGAATCATAGAATATCAGGGTTGGAAGGGACCCCAGAAGGTCATCTAGTCCAACCCCCTGCTCAAAACAGGACCAATTCCCAGTTAAATCATCCCAGCCAGGGCTTTGTCAAGCCTGACCTTAAAAACCTCTAAGGAAGGAGATTCTACCACCTCCCTAGGTAACACATTCCAGTGTTTCACCACCCTCCTAGTGAAAAAGTTTTTCCTAATATCCAATCTAAACCTCCCCCACTGCAACTTGAGACCATTACTCCTCGTTCTGTCATCTGCTACCATTGAGAACAGTCTAGAGCCATCCTCTTTGGAACCCCCTTTCAGGTAGTTAAAAGCAGCTATCAAATCCCCCCTCATTCTTCTCTTCTGTAGGCTAAACAATCCCAGCTCCCTCAGCCTCTCCTCATAAGTCATGTGTTCCAGACCCCTAATCATTTTTGTTGCCCTTCGCTGGACTCTCTCCAATTTATCCACATCCTTCTTGAAGTGTGGGGCCCAAAACTGGACACAGTACTCCAGATGAGGCCTCACCAATGTCGAATAGAGGGGAACGATCACGTCCCTCGATCTGCTCGCTATGCCCCTACTTATACATCCCAAAATGCCATTGGCCTTCTTGGCAACAAGGGCACACTGCCGACTCATATCCAGCTTCTCATCCACTGTCACCCCTAGGTCCTTTTCCGCAGAACTGCTGCCTAGCCATTTGGCCCCTAGTCTGTAGCGGTGTATTGGATTCTTCCGTCCTAAGTGCAGGACCCTGCACTTATCCTTATTGAACCTCATCAGATTTCTTTTGGCCCAATCCTCCAATTTGTCTAGGTCCTTCTGTATCCTATCCCTGCCCTCCAGCGTATCTACCACTCCTCCCAGTTTAGTATCATCCGCAAATTTGCTGAGAGTGCAATCTACACCATCCTCCAGATCATTTATGAAGATATTGAACAAAACCGGCCCCAGAACCGACCCCTGTGGCACTCCACTTGACACCGGCTGCCAACTAGACATGGAGCCATTGATCACTACCTGTTGAGCCCGACAGTCTAGCCAGCTTTCTACCCACCTTATAGTGCATTCATCCAGCCCATACTTCCTTAACTTGCTGACAAGAATACTGTGGGAGACCAGGAGAAGCTGATAGGGGGGTTGCTGGTTCACCCCAGTTCCAAGTCCCCACCAGCTGGCTCCAACGGACTGCCCTTTCTGCAAGCAGTGGACAAAGCAGGCGGCTGCCAAACAATGTTATAAGGGAGCATTGCACAACTTTAAACGAGCATGTTCTCTAATAGAATTTGTAAAACAAGGATGTTTTTTTCCAAGTTCCTCAATCCCTAATAACTTTTTAAGTGAAGCTGAGATGTTCTATGGAATTAAAAAGATTTATAGAGTTCAATTCACCAACAATGTCTCTTGACATTGCTCTGCTGCAGAGTCTTCTATTACCCAATACTCCTTTTCTTTTTCCAGTCTGTTTTCTAGGCCTAAAATGCACTAGAATTTGCATTACTGCATTTATGAAGAAAAAACCCAATACAATACAGTAACTCCTCGCTTAGCGTTGTAGTTATGTTCCTGAAAAATGTGACTTTAAGCAAAACGATGTTAAGCGAATCCAGTTTCCCCATAAGAATTAATGTAAGTAGGGGCAGCTAGGTTCCAGGGAAATTTTTTTCACCAGACAAAAGACTATATTATATGTATACAAACAGTATAAGTTTTATACAAACAATTTAATACTGTACACAGCAGTGATGATTGTGAGGCTTGGTTGAGGTGGTGAAGTCAGAGGATGGGATATTTCCCAGGGAATGCCTTACTGCTAAATGATGAACTAGAACAGCTGAGCCCTCAAGGGTTAACACATTGTTGTTAATGTAGCCTCACACTCTACAAGGCAGCACAAATGGAGGGAGGGGAGACAGCATGGCAGACAGAGACTCCTACCTGTGTGTGTGCGAGACAGAGAGAGAGAGAGAGATGCATATTATCCCTTTAAGTATGCTGACCCCACTCTAAGTACATTGCCTTTTTAAGTAGATCAGCAAGCTCCCTCTGTCCTGAGCCCTGTTGTGTGTCCCCCCTGCTCTATGGCTATGGTGTAAGCGGGATGCAGGGGGGAGGGGGACACCCTGACATATTAACCATTCTTCCTCCTCCCCCTCCTCCGCCGCCCTGTACAGCAAGTAGGAGACTCCCTCCAAGGCAGAGGGCAGGAGCAGCACATGGCAGTGCGGGGAGGGACAACTGAACTGCCTGGCAACTGATAGCCTGTTGGGAGGCTACAGCACAGGGAATTTAGGGGAGCGGGAAGCTGATGGGGGGTTGCTGGTTCACCCCAGTTCCAAGTCCCCACCAGCTGGCTCCAACGGGCTGCTCTTTCTGCAAGCAGTGGACAAAGCAGGCGGCTGCCAAACAATGTTATAAGGGAGCATTGCACAACTTTAAACGAGCATGTTCTCTAATAGATCAGCAACGTAACAACGAAACAACGTTAACCGGGACAACTTTAAGTGAGGAGTTACTGTAACTTATACTGTACTCCTAAATACTTACGTGCTTTGTTAAACTGAGTCCTTACTCATTAGATTGTCACAGCTTTTAAAATATACAATAGCTTTTTAGTCCTTTAATACCAAAATAACATAGCACTCAGCACACGAGTTAAATGACATTGACACAGAAGATACATGACCCTGGTTTGAACAACGAATTCTTCAATGATCTATGGGTATTTGAACTTTTACATGATTAAAGTTGGAGTTTGTTACTGAAACAGATGGCATGGCTGTTAGAGATTAAGGGCATTTTTCCCTTGCATTACTGCATTGTAGCATTTAACATCAGGAAATTTACAGATAATTCAGAATATTACAGCATATGAACTGAAATTGGATTTTCTCTTGCAGATTTGTAAGGTTCTAAACTATTTTAAATTGCATCAAAATTCACAAATTAACTTACCATTTACCTTCCAAAGTACTTTAAGGTAGTAAAATTGAGGTCTTGGCTGTTCATAATTAAAGCTCCCATGACACTTTTAACACAAACCAGATACCTTGTAGCTCTTCTTTGAGTGATTGCACGTGTCAGTTCCAGTGTAGGTACGTGTGTGCTCCCTGCTTAGATGTTGGAGATTTTTTTCCTCAGTGGTACCCATTGGGGTAGCTCAAGTGCCACTGTGTGCTGATAAAAGAGGGAACCACCTCTGGCCCCCCTCAGTTCCTTCTTATCACCAGTCACAGTTGTCAGAGCAATTCCAGACTTGATTAATTCAGTACTTCCCTCGCTTTTTTTTCTATATACACCTCTACCCTGATATAACGTGACCCGATATAACACGGGTTCTCATACAATGTGGTAAAGCAGGCCCTTCCCCACCCCTCCCCCCCCGGGTCTGGGAGGCAGGAGCTGTGGGGGGGGCACTTTGGGTGATTAGCTGGGGACTGGGAGCAGCCCGCTCTGCTTCCCTCGCCCGGACCCAGCCGTGTCGCTCAGGGGAGGGGGCTTGAGGGAAGGGATCCGCCCCTCCCACCCCCCGCACTCACTGGCAGCGGCGGAAGTGGAGCAGTCCAGCCCCAGCCCGCTCCACGGCACTCTGCTTCCCGCCACCAGTAAGTGCAGGGGGCATCCTTTCCCCAAGCTCCCTGCACTCACCGGCGGCAGGAAGCGGAGCGCCACAGCTGGGAGCTGGCAGAGTGGAGCTGGCTGGGGCCCCGTTGCTCTGCTTCCCGCCACTGCTGGTGAGTGCCTGTCGGGGGCGGGGGTGTGGATAGAGGTCAGGGCAGTCAGGAGACAGGGAGCAGGGGGGTTGGGTAGGTGGTGGGGTCCTGGGGTGATTAGGGATGGGGTCTCTGGAGGGGGCGGTCAGGGGACAAGGAGCAGGGGGACCAAAGCAAGTTCGCTATAACGTGGTTTCACATATAACGCGGTAAGATTTTTTGTCTCCCGCAGACCGCGTTATATCTGGGTAGAGGTGTAGTTGTAAATTTGTAGTTTGTTTTAGAGACAAGGGTGAGGTAAGATCTTTTTTGGACCAGCTTCTGTTGATGAGAGAGGTCCAGTAGAAGATATTACTTCACCCACCTTATCTTTCTAATATCCTGGGACCATCATAGGAGGTACCACACTGCATACAACAACAGTTATTTATGGTTAGTTTAGTCAAATTTTGACAGTTTTAGGGCTAAGTTCCCATTTTTGGTCCTTTATTTGACCATTTTTTCCTCTTTTGGTACTGGTACCAGAATGATGCCTCGCTTGCCAGGGTTTAAGTCCTGCAGATCCTGCGGAAAGCCTATGCTGGTCAACGACCTGCATTCAACCTGCCTGAAATGTTTTGTCAACGATGTGGGAATCTCCTAATGTCACATCTGTAAAGGTTTCAAGCCACGCTCAAAAAAAGATAGGGCAGCGAAGCTTAAATGCTTGCTTTTGGAAGCAACACTTCCATCCCCATAGGAGTAGTCACATGGGGAGAACAGCTGAAGTACATCAACTTCAGTATGGTACGCCCCACTAGAGATGTCTGCGGCTTTTCTGTCCTGTTCCCCTGTACTAAAGAAGAGACTCAGACCTTCCTCAGGTTCCATCTTTCACTCTTCTATGTTAGTCTGAAGCTTGACAGAGGTGGATGCTCCATAAAGCGTTTGGAAGAGAGGCCATCCCTACAACACTCCTTGCCTCCAAAAGGAGGACTGCTGCCTCCGGAGCCTGTGCTAGGTCCATTGAGGCCGTTCCCTAAGGACCGTTATGGAGCAGATGGTACTGATCCCAACCACCCCGGAGGTGTATGCAGCCACAAAAGACTTGCTTTGCCTCTTAGTACTGGTATCGTTGGCAGTAGTAGGCCTGCAGCTAGTACAGTGGCCTGCTTCTCAGACCTCGCACACCAAGATCCTGCAGACTTCTAGCCAACCCTCCACAAAAGCCTCTTGTCAAGAGGAAACCATCCCATGATTTCTCTGGTACCGCCATACCAATAAATATTATTTTACAATGATTCAGATGTTCCATTGTTCTAAAAGCTGGGAATGGGTAACCGGGGATGGATCATTTCATGATTACCTGTTCTGCTCACAAAAAGAAAAGGAGTACTTGTGGCATCTTAGAGACTAACCAATTTATTTGAGCATAAGCTTTTGTGAGCTACAGCTCACTTCAGCAGATGCATTCAGTGGAAAATACAGTGGGGAGATTTATATACATAGAGAACATGAAACAATGGGTGTTCCCATACACACTGTAACCAGAGTGATCACTTAAGGTGAGCTATTACCAGCAGGAGAGCGGGGGGAGGGGGGAAACCTTTTGTAGTGATAATCAAGGTGGGCCATTTCCAGCAGTTGACAAAAACGTCTGAGGAACAGTAGGGGGTGGAGGGGGAATAAACATGGGGAAATAGTTTTACTTTATGTAATGACCCATCCGCTCCCAGTCTCTATTCAAGCCTAAGTTAATTGTACCCAGTTTGCAAATTAATTCCAATTCAGCAGTCTCTCATTGGAGTCCGTTTCTGAAGTTTTTTTGCTGAAGTATTGCCACTTTTAGGTCTGTAATCGAGTGACCAAAGAGATTGAAGTGTTCTCCAACTGGTTTTTGAACGTTATAATTCTTGATGTCTGATTTGTATCCATTTATTCTTTTATGTAGAAACTGTCCAGTTTGACCAATGTACATGGCAGAGGGGCATTGCTGGCACATGATGGCATATATCACATTGGTAGATGTGCAGGTGAATGAGCCTCTGATAGTGTGGCTGATGTGATTAGGCCCTATGATGGTGTCCCCTGAATAGATATGTGGACATAGTTGGCAACGGGCTTTGTTGCAAGGATAGGTTCCTGGGTTAGTGGTTCTGTTGTGTGGTGTGTGGTTGCTGGTGAGTATTTGCTTCAGGTTGGGGGACTGTCTGTAAGCAAGGACTGGCCTGTCTCCCAAAATCTGTGAGAGTGATGGGTCGTCCTTCAGGATAGGTTGTAGATCCTTGATGATGCGTTGGAGAGGTTTTAGTTGGGGGCTGAAGGTGATGGCTAGTGGTGTTGTGTTATTTACTTTGTTGGGCCTGTCCTGTAGTAGGTGACTCTTCTGGCTCTGTCAATCTGTTTCTTCACTTCAGCAGGTGGGTATTGTAGTTGTAAGAATGCTTGATAGAGCTCTTGTAGGTGTTTGTCTCTGTCTGAGGGGTTGGAGCAAATGCAGTTGTATCGTAGAGCTTGGCTGAAGACAATGGATCGTGTGGTGTGGTCTGGATGAAAGCTGGAGACATGTAGGTAGGAATAGCGGTCAGTAGGTTTCCGGTATAGGGTGGTGTTTATGTGACCATCGCTTATTAGCACCATTGTGTCCAGGAAATGGATCTCTTGTGTGGACTAGTTCAGGCTGAGGTTGATGGTGGGATGGAGATTGTTGAAATCATGGTGGAATTCCTCAAGGGCTTCTTTTCCATGGGTCCAGATGATGAAGATGTCATCAATGTTCATTCCGTCTGGGGCACCTGGCATTGGCCACTGTCGGAAGACAGGATACTGGGCTAGATGGACCTTTGGTCTGACCCAGTATGGCTGTTCTTATGTATGTTGCAGTGATGTAAATCTTTGGTGTTGACATATACTAAAATCTTAACTGTGCACACCCAAGGGATACAAGCTTCACATCACCCGCTTCACCAAACTGCCCCGTCCTGATTCGACATACTGTTGCACCAAATATACTAAATTCTTATCACTTGGAAGTAGTTGCAGAAGAACAGGTTGAGGAAGCAGAATAAAGTTGAAGTGCATCATCTATGATATATAATATTTGGAGTAATTTTAAGGTGTATGATTATGGATAGAGAGGAGGTTATATAAAAATTAAGACTTAACTTTTCACTTCCTTGCTTTTGTAGCTTTATTCAGGTATTTTATAACTACATCTAACTGCTTCACAATAAAGTTTTAAAATATTTTAATTACATTAATAAAATAATAGGTTTTTTAAATTGCTTTTACAAAATACAAGTTTTCAGCCAAAAACACTGCATGGTAACTCTTTAAGTAGCTATTCTTCCATAATTAGTTCCAGTGCTATGGAGGATGGGGACAGTTGTTATGAACATTCAAAAATTTATAAAGAGTAGGAGATGCTTAGGTAAAATCTTTAAACTTTTTAGTCACATGAAAATAATTTCTGCTGATTTGAGTAGTTTCATCAGAAATCAACGACATTCTTCACATGAGTAGAAATTACATACATAAATTAATAACTGCATTGTTTTAGTTTATAAATCCCTCTCCACCAAGGAGTTCAAATAGCAGAGCAAACAGCTAATATGCAATAAAACTTGAAAGCAGAAGAAAAATTTAAGAACTCTGAGTGACAATGTTATTAGTGAGGTGGGTGAGGTAATATATTTTATTGGACCAACTTCTGTTGGTGAGAGAGACTAGCATTTGAGCCACACAGTGCTCTTTGTCAAGTCTGGGAAAGGTACTCAGAGTGTCACAGCTAAATGCAAAGTCAAACAGATAGTTTAGCATACATAGTTAGTATTAGGGCTGTCAAGCCATTAAAAAAATTAATCACAATTAGTCGCACTGTTAAATGATAATAGAATACCATTTATTTGAATATTTTTGAGTGTTTTCTACATTTTCAAATATACTGATTTCAATTACAAAACAGAATACAAAGTGTACAGGGCTCACTTTACATTTAATTTTGATTACAAGTATTTACACTGTAAAAAAACAGAAGAAATAGTATTTTTCAATTCACCTGATACAAGTACTGTAGTGCAATCTCTTTATCATGAAAGTAGAACTTACAAATGTAGAATTATGTTAAAAAAAAAACTGCATTCAAAAATAAAACAATGTAAAATGTTAGAGCCTGCAAGTCCACTCAGTCCGATTTCTTGTTCAGCCAATCGCTCAGACAACAAGTTCTCACTTTCTGGTGGCATTGTAAATAAGAAGAGGGTAACATTATCTCCTGCAAATGTAAACCAACTTGTTTGTCTTAAGCGATTGGCTGAACAAGAAGTAGGAAGGAATGGACTTGTAGGCTCTGAAGTTTTACATTGTTTTTGAGGCCAGTTGTGTAACAAAAAAAACTGCATTGTATGTTGCACTTTCATGACAAAGAGATTGCACTACAGTACTTGTATGAGGTGAACTGAAAAATACGATTTCTTTTGTTTATCAATTTTACATTGCAAATATTTATAATAAAAATAATATACACTTTGATTTCAATTACAACACAGAATACAATATATATGAAAATGTAGAAAAACATCCAAAATATTTAATAAATTTCAATTGGTATTCTGTTGTTTAACAGTGCGATTAAAACTGCGATTACTCGCAATTAATTTTTTTAATCATGATTCTTTTTTTTTAGTTAATCACATGAGTTAACTGTGATTAATCGACAGCCCTAGTTAGTACATATTCTAAAGGACCATTCAAGGTGAAATGGACTGTTATCACTCCTGTAGTCACAGGACAAAATGGGAGGTTAGTGAGTTACAGATTGTTTTAATAAGCCATAAATCCAGTGTCTTTATTAAAACCATGATTTTTAGTGTCTAGCAAAGTTATGAATTTAAGCTCCCAGACTCATCTTTTGAAAGTGTTGCGCAGGTTTCCTTTGAGGATGAGGCCTGATAGGTCAGATATAGAGTGATTGCTTTGTGAAAAGTGTTCATCCATAGGTGATATGGTGTTTTTGTCTTTTATCATTCTCCTGTGTGAGTTCATTTGAGAGCATAGTGATTGTCTGGTTTCAAATTCATAACTTTGCTAGACACTAAAAATCATGTTCTTAATAAAAACGTTGGATTTATAGCTTACTACAAGAGTCTGTAACCCGCTACCCCCCGTCATGCTGTCTGAAATGGCTCACGACAGTGAGTGTCAACCTCGGGGCAGACAGTCAGAAAGCAGTGCTGACACCCCAAACTGGTGGTATGTTCTAGAATTAGATTTCACCAACTCAATAACAAATGTGAACTCCTATAACAGTCTTACCATGGAGTCACAGACAGTCCCCCGGGTGCACTATCTTGCCACCCAAGCAAGCTGTACTTAGTGATAAATGGTCACTTGCACCATAGATCATAAAATATTCAGGTTGCTCCCAGTCCCAGGAGACCAGTCACTTACCACAGGTCAGTTTGTACCTTAGACCTTAGTAAACTCCTAACTAAGGATTTATTAGCTAGAAAAAAGAAATGACAAGTTATTTACAGGTTAAAGCAGGCAACATGTAATACAAATGAGTTGCAGTCTATGGTTCCAAAAGGTGACAGAGATATAGTAATCTGTCAGCATTGAATGTCTTCTAGGGCTAACCCAGGTTGATCTTGGAGATATCTGCTTTTTGTTTCCTAGCTTCAGCCCTCTGAGAGTCCAAACAGCAAAGAGTTGAAGAATTTTCATGTCTGCTATCTTTACTTTCTGCTTTCAGAATTCATGTTGATGAGATGAGCTTCCTTGCACGTAGCACTTTTATTGATGTAAGGAGGACGTTAGCCAAATCTTTGTATTGTGATGCTTCACAATTGCCTAGTTTTGATAGTCCTCCTTGATGGACAGGGGAAACACTCCTCCTGTCTGAGTTCACAAGTTTAGAGCAGGCATTTTTACAGTTATAAAGCAAAACTTATGTATTGCCTTATAGCATGGGATACAGACATTACACGTAAGATTAATGCATGCTGGAACTTACAACCATTTTATAGACTAAACACTAAATACATCCTTACAAGTCTAACACCTATGTTGAACAATACTAACATACAGGTAAGTTGGTCTGGTTTCCAGCTATGAATGTGTCAATGCTCAGCTGATGCCTACAGCCTTGGCAAGAGCTGGTCTACCAGCAGCACACCCCTTTTTATCCTGACTACAGAGGTGTTAAAGAGCCACTTCACCTTGAACTGTCCCTTAGAATATGTGCTATCTGCTCAACCTTGTATTTAAGTGTGAAACTGACCTGAGGAAGAGCTCTATGTATCTAGAAAGCGTATCTCTCTCACCAACAGAAGTTGGTCCAATAAAAGATACTACCTCGTCCACCTTGTCTCTCTAATATCCATGTACCGATATGGGTACAACAACACTGCATACAACAATGTTGTTAGTATCCTTCCATGTTCCAATTCAATACTAAAAGATATTTTAATTACAAACCACTAAAAGATAAACATGTACAGTATTTTAGCATGCTCTAATGTTACTTGGCAAGCAAAGGCTAATAAGTGTCTAAACAAAGAACTGTGTTGTTTCTTCCTACTAATTAGTGCCATTTGCAAGAATGACTGCTGATTGTCTTTTTAAATGTGGAAGCTGCAGAATATATGTTCAGGAGCACGTTATTTTCCAAAATTAATTCTCTTTTTGAATTCTTTGCTTTTTCTTTCCTATGTTGCTTTTGCCTTTCCTGATCGAAGGCTAGGAGAGTAAGTCTATGTTTTAATAAGCCCTTTGTTTTTCTAGTGAATTTGTTGACATTTTTATCACCCTACTTGTTTCTTTCATTAGTTTTTTTAAAATTTATTTGGGAAGATTCCATTTATTAAAAAAATATGTACACTATGTGTATTTTTAAACTTAATTAAAATTGAGGATGATTACTGGTGTTGTTTCCTATATAATTGTGCGTGTAAAACTTACTTGCTTTCCTTTAACAATTTATGATGAGCCTTTTTAATTCCTTCGTTACCTTGGGACACACACCTGCATTCTTTATATACTAAAATTCAGAGTTTTGAATATTACATTACCTGGTCATGTATTTATTGTAGCGTCCATAACTAGTTATTAAACTTCTTAGTTGGGATTCCTTGTTTGAAAAATCTGTTATTACATAAAGTGGGAGGAGGTGGGGAAGGAGAGGTAAACTACAATCAATGTGAGATCTTGTTACATAATGACATCAAAGTTTTTGTAATGGCTTTTTCCCCTTCTATAGGATTCCCAGAGCAGGCAAGGAGGATATAGTATGCATCAGCTTCAGGGAAATAAGGAGTATGGAAGCGAGAAGAAGGGTTATCTCTTAAAGAAGAGTGATGGGTATGTAGTTGGAGTATATAATATACTAATATGAATTGTTTTATATAATTGATCACCATCAATATACAGTGTATGCGCTGAATTTTTTGAGTTTGTACATTTTAAAAACATACATGATTAAAAGAATTCTTTTAATTTACTGATTAGAATGCTTGCATATCTCATTTGTGAAGTGCTTATTTTCTCTTTAGACATTGTTAAAACTTAGAATTTATGAAAACTATTTAGAAATAAAAAGTCAATGTTTGGTATATCAATTCATGTGGTGTGTAACATAGAGACATCTGAATCACACTTCATGGAGATATGTAAACCTGTGATTAACTTGTGTGTTAAATTTTTATTACTTGTCCCATTGGATGTGCAGAAGATGTTGTTTACTTACCCCATTTGATATCATTTAGTGCTCTTGAAAATCCAGAATTTCTACATTTGAACATAAACTACTAGATTCAGATACTTCTCAATTCATATTATACACAATTTTAACCCTTTTTGAGACATACTTCTCTGGGCCGTTTGAGTAAAGTTTTCAAAAGCACCTTAGAAACTTAAGAGCCTAAGTCTGTGTTTCAAAAATGACTTCGGTCCTTAGGACCTAGCTCTCTCTGAGAGCTGCTCAATTTTAAAATGGGACTTATGCTCTTAAGTCAGCGAGGCACTTCAGAAAACGTTACCCTTTATAAATAAAAATACAATGGTTAAAAGTTGAACATTTTGGTGTCTAAATGTTTGATTTGAAATTCTTGATTTTCAGGCTCATAGCGTTAACTATAAAATAGAATACGATTTATGTATCTGTAGAAAACTGAGAGAATTATAGTAGTTTACAGGCCGATCCTGCAAGCCTATACTCACTCAAGGTGTTCCATGGGCTTCAGTTAGCCAGCTAATGAAAGGCATATTTAAATGAGCAAGTGTTTGCTAGGTTCAGAGATTTAATTTGTAATATTTATATTTTATTTACCAAAAAGTTATTACTTCAAGCAATTTGAATGTAGCATTAAGGATGAAAAAATAAAACACTCAAAGATCAGGAAATACATATCTAACTTTAAAAATGTAATCTTAACTCTTTTTCCTTATGCCAAGACCTTAAAGAGGTTCTCTCTTTGAATTAAGTTATTAAAAATGTTTATTACATTATAAACTGGAATTTCTTGCAGAATCTTACATACAGGTTTCATGCATATCTTATTTTCTAAGTATCATTAATATCTACAAATAAAGCAATTTAAAAAAAGGTTTAGTAGTTTTAGAATCCTTAACTATTCTGATGTCACCAGTCATTTCACATGGGATATTAAACCAGCTGCAAGAAGATAACTGCACTTTTCTACAGACAAGAATAATATTTTAACCAAACCTTTGTGACTTAGAAAAAAATCCAAACTTTAACATTTGAAATCTGAAAAATAGTCAGACCTGCAGTGTGAAGGTTGTTTAACAACTTGAGTCATTTTTAGTGCTAGGGCATCAGAAAAGTAAATCTTCTAGCACTAAGATGTTAAGATTTTATTATTATGAAAGAACAGTCTGACTTAATTTTGTTACCTACATTCCATCTGGGTGGTTCTTTTGTTAGCTTCACTTATTTTGTTTCTTTGGTGACAAAAAATGCACAGCCACTGTGTGAGAGCTCTGTCAACCAATAATTCTTTTTCTTTTTAATGCTCCAAAATTTTCAGACATTGCTGTCTTCTTCAACATACATAAATTATATAAAACAGATTACAGTAGTCACCCCTTTAACAACTTTTGTATTAGCTGCAAAGATAGGGTGAGGAATGGGAAGACAGGCCAGAATTACATATTAGTGTAATGACAGGTTTCAGAGTAGCAGCTGGTTAGGCTGTATTCGCAAAAAAAAGGAGTACTTGTGGCACTGAATGCATCTGATGAAGTGAGCTGTAGCTCACGAAAGCTTATGCTCAAATAAATTGGTTAGTCTCTAAGGTGCCACAAGTACTCCTTTTCATATTAGTGTAATCTATTCATTGAAAAAATGGAACATTGTGTGGTCATGCGAAATGTTAAATGTGAAATCATAATCCAGATTCTTTATTGCCAGTGTTTTCTGTCTGTAGATGCCAGACTTCTTCCCAAAGATAACATACATTGGTGCCCTAGATATTAGAGAAGTGAAGTCATTAAAAGACCAGTCCAGTCTGTAGTTCATTTACTCCCTATTAATCTAGTAGCACATCAGGAACAGGAGTTACATCAATCAAGTGAGGGCAATGTAGATAAAAGCAGGTAGGAAAGTCTGCAATACTGTCCCAGTGCTCTTGAATGAGGTATTAGTGCTGATGAAAGTTCAGGGACCACTTGGTTTTCCTCTTCTATATAGTGATTTAAGGTATGAATAAAAATAAAAGCCTCAGTAGTGAAAAAAGTAGAAGCTGAACAGCATCTTTTCTTCAGGGAACATAGAGTGAAGATAGCCAACTAACACAGCTTTTATACAGAAATGTGTTGATGGGAGAGGATCCAATTTTCTGCTTTGAACCTTTAAATAGAACAAATTTAAATAATTGTTTTCTGTCTCTGAAAAATATTAAATGCACAGCATCAGAACTGCATAGCCTTAAGATAATTGGTACTAGAGTGGAGGTTTTTCCTGCTCCCCATCCCATATAAGAGATGAGGAAGAGTTGGAGAATAGGATTCATATAAGCATAATCTATTGAACTGGGAATTTAACTCAGAGAAATCCTAAAAACATTGATTAGAATCCTACTGTAGTTCTATTTTAATCAGTTTCAAGTACTTTGTAGGCTTAGAAGCATGGGGACTACATGAATGATCAGACAGAGTGATAAGCCTTTTAATGTACAAATGCCTTTTTCAAAGAGAATTTAATTTATGACCTTTCAATCAGAGATAAATCAGGGACATGAATTGTTAACTTTGTGGTGGATACAGTTATACATTTTTTTTGTTTGTTTTAAAACGTGGAGACATAAATGAAAAATTTAAGTTAAGCTAAATCAGGTTTGGATTATGTCACTTTTTTATTATTTTACATGAAGAATTCTCCTCACCTGATTAGAAAAGTGAAATTAGGTGTTCGTTTTATTTAAAAGCTTCCATCTATTAAACTAATGCAGTTAATGTAATAAAGCATAAAGAGAAGTGATAACATTTTCAAAAGTAAATTAGGTACTTAGGCACCTAAGTTTAATTGAAAATCAGTGGGACTTGAGCTCCTAAGGGCTGAAGACTCTTTTGAAAATGGGAATTAAGCACTTTTGAAAATTTTACCTAAATCAGTTGGTTTGATGGAGAGTGTGTTGGCTTGCTAATCTATTTTAAATGTAAACAGTATGATAAACGTGTTTATTATCTTTAACTTCTGTTTGTCCTCCAAGTTTGTTGTACAGACAAACTAAAAGGAGCAGTAATTATGTTTGGTTCTTGATATATTGTCCTGTTATTTTTTAGGCTAAGGAAAGTGTGGCAGAGAAGAAAGTGCACTGTCAAAAATGGAATTCTTACCATATCACATGCAACAGTAAGTTGACTTTTTTATACTCCATTATTGCCATAGTGAATTCAATGAACTCAATCCCTGTGAATCTATTGACTGAATTAATATAGATCTGTTATGTGACTATTTAAAGTATGGTGAATAAATACCTCTTCTACCTAGATAATTTAATACCTGTTCACTTATTTGTGAAAAATTGAAAACCATTCAGTTAAGCAAAATAAATGAAAACATAAAAGATTGATCGAATGGTAACATATAATTAATCTATATTGTGTATAATAAAAAATCTAGCATGAAGTAGGTTTTTTGTTATATTTGTTCTTTTGTACACACTGACTTCCAAAGTAAATGCTGAACTGTTTTAGGCTGCTGGAACCTGTTAAGATTTTACCGTGATTTACATTAAACAGCTTGTTGTTAGAGCTAATTCAATAATAAAAATGTATTTGTGAATAATGTATTTGGCAAGTGACAAAATTTTTTGGAGAAATTATTCACAATGAATAAGTCATCTAGTTTTACTTTGTTAGAAATGTTGCTAACTTCCAGGTTTGAGGCATCTAGCTGTTGCTGGGACTCAATGGGAACAACTGAAATCAACAGACAATATTAAAGAGCACATCTTATTCTTTGCACATTAATAGTAGTAAAATTTGCCCCACAAACTGCAATTTTTTACTTCTTTTATAAATAAAATTAGACCATATAAATAGTATCACATTGTTTTGCCTATCTAGCCATTGGAATAGAGCTGTTGCCAAGTGTTCGGGGCTTATGTTACATATGAGTGGGGTGTAACAGTCTGATTAATGTATTGATTTAGTAAACACTTTCACCAGTTCTGGAGATTTAGGACAGATTCCCGTTGCTTTCAATGGACTTTAGGATGTGGCCCTTAAATATCTTGTGCCGAATAATGTTAGTCCATGGGCAGTTACAACAGATTAACTAAGAAAATGTTTTCCTTGGCAAGTGAATTGGCGTTTAATACATTTATACTGAGGTGCTAATACTAATTTAAAAATATTTTAATAGAACATTCGTACCCAGTTTTAACAGCTGGAATCACATCCTCAATTGCTTTCGTGAATTACATGTTCATCTTACCTATGATTATTGTAATTAAGTGTCAGCCAGATCAATTATGTTCTTGGCTGAACTATTTTTTCCTTCTCCCATAGGCTGCTACATAAAAATATTTTCTTCACTTTTTGTGTTCAGGTAGCAAGTGGGGATGCTGCTCAGACTTCTGTGCAACATTACTCAAACTCCATAAAGGAGGCAAAGTTTGTCTTTGGATCTCACTCTGGATATACAAATGAGTCTATAATTTGATCTATAAGCTTGAACTTTTTCCATCCACTTCGGGCAATGATCTCATCACATAGCTTAAATTAGGCAGGTTGAGGCCTGATTGGTATTTGCATG
Source organism: Lepidochelys olivacea (assembly GCF_965140295.1). Taxonomy (NCBI): domain Eukaryota; kingdom Metazoa; phylum Chordata; order Testudines; family Cheloniidae; genus Lepidochelys; species Lepidochelys olivacea. Next base: position 18,434,455 of record NC_140412.1, read on the forward strand.
GGTGCTCAGCTAGAATGGTGGTATGATGTGAGAACTTCAATAGAACAAAAGACGATGATGATGCAAGATGCCTTATAGTGATAGATCCAGAGAGTTCAAACTGTTTAACTTAACAAAGAGAATATTAAGGGGTGACTTAATTACAGTCTATAAGTATTTACATGGGAAACAAATATTTAATAATGGGTTCTTCAATCTATCAGAGAAAGGTACTACACAATCCTGTGGCTAGAAGTTGAAGTTAGACAAATTCAGACTAAAAAAAAAGGCATAATTTTTAAATGTTAATTAACAATTAGAACAGTTTACCAATGGTTGTGGTGGATTCTCCATCACTGATGATTTTTAAATCGAAATTGGATGTTTTTCTAACAAATATGCTCTAGGAATTATTTTTGAGAAGTTCTATGTTCTGTGTTATACAGGAGGTCAGACTAGATGATCACAATAGTTCCTACTGGCCTTTGAATCCGTGAATTTGGTGTTGCTGAAACAGATGGTGACACCTTTCCCTGTAAGCCAGTGTTAAGTTTATAATGCATTGTGCTGGTGGAGGTGTCATCTATCAGATGAGGTGTAAAACCTGGTCTTTACCACTTCAGGTAACTACAGATTCCAGATCTTTCACAAGTATTGGAAGGGGTGTTATTGTGACTTTTAATCATTTCCAGTTGGCTAATTTCATTCTTCCTACGCAAAAACACCTTAAAGATATTTTTTGCTTTACTGAAGTGGAGAGTTGTTGTATGCTGTGAAATGACTGGTATCTTCTACCTCAGTGATGGTAGCATTTGACCAGTGGATGAAGTGAGATGTGTGAGTTTTAATTCATAAAATCAATTTGTAAATGTTGTAAAGGGCTTTGTCAGACAGATTCAATTAGTTATTATTTATTATTATAATATACCACTATTCTTGAGATTAATATCATCTTGGCAAATGACATATAATACAGGATTGGTGTTCCAATGTTGGTATAGGTTCATACGCTGGTATTACTTGTACTGGCATTGCTGAAAACTTGTCAAAACTCACATTGCTACTGGCACAGTGTATCTTCACCAGTACCCCTGCTAACTCAGCAAGTGACAGAGACTCCTTTACGCTTATCTAAATTACAGTAGTTCCATCATAGCTCCTGAAAGGGAAATCTCTACAGGAGCTTCAGTGCCTTCTCCTGATTTTGCAAGTTTTTATTTGATAATTAAGCAACAGGATAAAAATTGATTGCGAACACTAACTTAAGAGAAATATGTTATGATTATCTTTTGGGACGAAAAGCACAAAAGAATGCCTGATTCATATTCAGGTAAGAATATCAGTCTGTTCATTTACCCTCCTGTGTTTGCTTAGTTATAGGGTCTGTTTTATTTAGATGAATAAATAACAGGATGACAAATGATTTCTCAGAATTCCTCACAATGAACAATTACAATTATCTGTCACAAAGGACGTTATTTGCAAGGAATTTTTCTTCAGTGAACAAGTTCTCAAATCCTTCCAAAAAATTGTTAGTTACTCTTGGTGAAATAGGTATAAAGACCAAAAACTGATTACAATAATTTGGATTGCAGCTTGGGTATGAATTAAGCCTACGTTTACTGCTCAGTATTTGATTTCAAACTGCCCCCCCCCCCCCATATCTGATCCAGAGTAGTTTTTTCAGGAGTTGTTTGACTTAAGGCTTACAGTTGACCTAAGGACAAAGTTAGTTCCGGTACTATGTTAAATCTGATGTCTGATCACAACTCATATTGACAAAAAGAAAAGGAGTACTTGTGGCACCTTAGAGACTAACCAATTTATTTGAGCATGAGCTTTCGTGAGCTACAGCTCACTTCATCGGATGCATACCGTGGAAACTGCAGCAGACTTTATATACACACAGAGAATATGAAACAATACCTCCTCCCAGCCCACTGTCCTGCTGGTAATAGCTTATCTAAAGTGATCATCAGGTTGGGCCATCTCACTTTGGATGGGCTATCACCAGCAGGAGAGTGAATTTGTGTGGGGGGGTGGAGGGTGAGAAAACCTGGATTTGTGCTGGAAATGGCCCAACCTGATGATCACTTTAGATAAGCTATTACCAGCAGGACAGTGGGCTGGGAGGAGGTATTGTTTCAGCCTGTATGTTTTGTATAAACCACCAAGGAGCTGCCAGATCTCCCCCCCTCTACAAGACAGCACTCAAACTTTGGAATTGATGCGCCCATCACAATGTACTCATCTCAGCTGTCTATCTACCAGGGATACAGAACGTTACAGCCGACAGTCTCAGTTGCAATTTTCTCACAACAATGAGTGTGTACTGAATTCAGAGGTGCTTCAAGATATATCCACTCGTTGGGGAACCCTGACTATGGATCTCTTCGTTACTTAATGGAACAAGAAAGGTCCATTGTTGCTCTCATCTTCCCACAGGACAGGGCCCACTTGTATGTGTTTTCCCAGTTTCCTACTCTATCCAAGATTCTGTTGAAATTTCAATGAGACAAAGCGAGAGTTATTCTGATTGCCCCTCTTGACCTTGATAACTCTGGCTCCCTTACCTGACACAGATGGCAATATGCCCTCCGGCTTCTCTTCAGCCCATCCCTCACCTGCTCTCTCAAAACAATGGGCTGACCCTTCACCCCAACCCACGGGTCCTCCACCTCCAGGCTTGGCTCCTTCTTAGTTCCAAGGCTGAGAGGCAGAATGCTTTGACAAGCTGAAAGATGTGTTGCAACACAACAAAAAGTTGGGCACTTGACATACTTATCTACAAAATGGAAACGACTCCAAGTTTGTGTCATTTCAGACACACAGACCCAACCTCATCTTTCCTCCCTCTGATTTTGCACTACATTTTAAACTCTCACTCAGCTCCCTTAAGGTTCATCTTGCGGCAAAATTGGCTTCCCACTTGGTGTTTGCTCACCCACTAATGCATAGATTCTTAAAGGGCACTGGGAATCTCTTCCCGTATGTGACACCACCCTGGGACACTCCAGCCTGGCAAACTGGCCTTTTTTTTTAAAGACAGAGTAACTCTAAGGCCATATCCCAAGTTTCTCCCTACTTTCTCTGCACTTTCCATATGAATCAACAGATCCATCTCCCTGTTTTTTCCCAAAACCACATTGTGACAACTGGGAGATAATTGTGCATATGCTAGATATTAGAAGGACATTAGCATTCTACGTGGACAGGACTAAGGACTTCAGGAAATCCCCTAAACTCTTCCTTTTGTCCACAGAAAGATCCAAAAGCTCTGTGATATCAGCTCAAAGACGATCCAATTGGGTCTCTAGTTGCATTAATCACTTATCAAGGGCTCAATTTGCTTCCGTCCAGAGTCCATACTCGCTCCATGAGGTCAGTTTCTACCTCAATCACATTCCGTAGGGATACCCCATCTCAGCAATCTGTAGAGCAACGACTTGGGCCTCTGCCCATACTTTTGCAGAACATTATGCGATCACTGAAGATTTGGCCGCTGACACCATCTTCAACTCCACAGTACTCTCTGTAGTAAAAGACTCCACTCCGAAGTCCCAGCCTCCAGTATTGGGTACTGCTCGGGAGTCACCTACAGTGGAGCACCCATAGGGACGCTACTTGAAGAAGATGAAGTTATTCACCTTGTGCAGTAACGATGGTTCTTCGAGATGTGTGTCCCTATGGGTGCTTCACAACCTGCCCTCCTCCCCTCTACTTCGGAGTTCTCTATAGGGCTCTGCGGTAGAGAAGGAAGTGAGGGGGGTTCTCCCGTGCAGTGCTAAATAGCCTCGAGGCAGACCACAAGGGAGGGGAGGGCACATGCGCAGGCTCACCGGGACACTTCTACCGAAAATCTCTGATTAGAGGCACAGGGGCACACATGCACCCATAGGGGGACACATCTCAAAGAACCATCGTTACTGCACAAGGTGAGTAACTTCCTCTTCCTCCGCTCCTACATTCCCAGGAGTGGCTGGGAGAGTGGGGAGCCAAATTCTTACCGTATGAAGGAAGGAAGCAAGAAAGCATGACATGCCCACTAAAGATACCCAGGAGCTATGGATGTGCCATCCTCCCCTGAAATTCTAGGGATGGCCCGCATAATTTCCCTCTTCCCCCAAAAGATGCCATTGAGAGGAGATAGCTGCCCACTGGCTTCCTCTCCCCCTCCTTCTTCACCCAAGAAAATTGAAGGTAAGGAACACCTTTTGAGGATAGAAGTTTGTCTGGAGACATAGGAATGTGGGTCATTGTGGGGCAAAGTTTGTTAGGGTCAAGTAAGAATCCAAACTTTTTGGATATCTGTCCAAATCCCAAAGCTTTAGAGGCCCTAATAACTTATATATAAAATATTGGGTAGGATTTTGAAAGAGTTTAAAGTTTATATAACACTTTGGAATCCATATCACTGTGAAAATATAAAACTTGATTGTCACAGAATATTCATGGCTTTTGTTTTGCCATTTAGCATGTGTTTTGCTCAAGGGAGATAACTAAAATTGTGGTATTGCAGGTCCAGACTGAGATGCATTGCCAGAGATCTGAGAGACGGTTGCACTGTGTTTGCCTCTAAGTCTGGATATAGTGATGATATCAATTAGATTGCAAGCTGTCTGTGAGATTGCAAGCTCTTTGTGGCAGGAATAGTCTTCTCAGTGTATAACTGCACATCACTTAATACAGTGAGGCCCTGATCTGATTGAAGAGTCTAGTTGATACCACAATACAAGTTATAAATGCCAGGTTTTTTCATCTATTGTAAATTTCCAACCCTATCCCTAAAAATGCAGATAAGCCAATCTGGTAGCACAGAGCATGGAGCTACCATTCAAGACATCTGTGTTCAGTGAGACACTTGGGAATTCAGACTCTGTACCCCTATCAAAACCAGAGACTTTTTGATCAATGTCCAGGGTAAGATGCCAGCTCTCTTATTACCTAGTTATTTCTTGCTGTCTGTTACATAGAGCAAGATTCTTATTATGCTGGTCACTTCCTATGTAAAGTGAGTTAGCTGGCTAGGGATAGATGAGCTGCCAAATAAATCTTAAAACGAAGGCTTTTAGAGTAGCTGCAAGGAAGCAAAGTTTGGGACATTGCCAGGAAATAGCTTGTTTCTTCTTTGAGTGCTTGCTCATGTCGAGTCTATTCTAGGTGTGCACAGTAGGTCATTGGAGATTTTTGTCTTAGCGCTATCCATAGGGTTGGTAGTGGCTCTCCCTTGAGTGTCGCACTCATGTGTCGGTATATCAGGCACTGCTGGCCCTATGCCCTCTCAGTTCCTTCTGACCACCTGTGGTGGTTAGTTGGAGAGCATTTCCTGGCATAGCAAGATCTAGCTGTTTCGTCTCTTCTGACGTTGAGCCTTAGGGCCTTGTAAACAGTAGTTTATAGTAGTTAGTGTTAAGTAGTTGGTAAGTATAGTTGGGAGTTAGAATCTCAATGGGAACTTCGCCCCAGGTGGGGCATGCCCCAGTCTCCGGAGTTTAAGCCCTATGCGGACTGTAACAGGCCTTTGCCTGTAAGTGACCCCCACAGCAGCTGCTGCAAGTGCTTGGGGAATGCCATGTGAAGGACAAGTGTTGTATTTGTAAAAATTTTCAACCCAGCACTCAGAGCGGGATATTCATTTGCGGGCTCTCCTCATTGGAGGCTGCCCTTCGTCCAGCTTCCAAATTGTCCTGCCAAGACTCACCTCATGCCTCGCCCTCTGGCACCCCTGGCACTTCTCGTGTCAAATGAGGAACGCAGGCTACTCACTCTGGATTTCAGGAGGGCGCTGGCCTTCTACATAGATAGAACAAAGCCATTCCGTAAGTCAATGTAGTTGTTCATTGTAGTGGCAGACAGAATGAAAGGTCGTCCAGTGTCTGCTCAGAGGATTTCGTCCTGGATCACGGCCTGCATCTACTATTGCTATGAGCTGGCGAAGGTACCTCCGGCAGCAATTGTGATGGCACACTCGACTAGGGCACAAGCGTCATCAGTAGCCTTCCTGGCACAGATACCAATCCAAGAGATCTGTAGGGCTGCTACCTGGTCATCTGTCGACACGTTCACATCTCATTATGCGCTTCCCCAGCAAACTCGAGGCAATGCTGGCCTTGGCAGAGCAATGCTGCAAGCAGCAAGACCGTGAACTAAGCCCACTTCCATTGATACTGCTTGTAAGTCACCTAGAATAGAAGCGACATGAGCAATCATTCGAAGAAGAAAAAATGGTTACCTACCTTTTGTAACTGTTGTTTGAGGTGTGTTGTTCATGTCCATTCCATTATCTGCCCTCCTGCCTCTCTGTCGGAGTTGCTGGCAAGAAGGAACTGAAAGGGCTTAGGGTAATGCTCCTGATATACTGGGAGCTCCTGATATACTGACACAAGAGCGCAGCACCCAAGGGGGCACCCCAGCTGGTTCTACGGATACCGCTAAGGCAAAAATCTCGGATGACCGTGCACATGGGCCTGGGCACACCTAGAATGGAATGGACATGAGCAACACATCTCGAAGAACAATGGTTGTGAAAGGTAGGTAACCATTTTTTTTTGAAAGAGGATTAAAAATGAAAGGAGATCTCAAATTTAGAGGCCAAGTGTGTAAGGTTTTAGACTAACATTTAAAGGCCTAGTGCAGTGATACTCAGACCATAGTCGTTTGGGAGCCAAATTAGCAATCAACATTACCCAAAAGAGCCCCAGTAGTGTGAATTCATTGTTTCATTTACTATAGTACTATATATTCATGTTTAAACAGTATTACAAGGAAAATATTTAGTTTATGTATATGTGTGTATATAAATTCATAAATATATAAATTCTCATAGTAAAATGACTGACCAAGTATTATTATTTTATCAACTATAATTGGTTAATAAAATAGGAAAAACATCCTGATTGGTTAATAATTAAATCACTCTGTGTTTTAATATCACATCCTGCAAAGAGCTACAGGAGACTCTTTAAAGAGCCACTTGCAGCTCCGAAGCCTCAATCTAAGTATCACTGTCTTAGTGTGTACTTCTCTTAGTAGAGAATGTGTCATTTTTATCTAAATCAGATTTTAACAGATTTTTTTTAATTAAAAAAAATCTTGCAGGAGTTCACTAATAGTTTACTGTAGTCTAGCAAAAAGAAAAGGAGTACTTGTAATTTATTTGAGCATAAGCTTTCGTGAGCTACAGCTCACTTCAAATGAGCTGTAGTCTCTAAGGTGCCACAAGTACTCCTTTTCTTTTTGCGGTTACAGACTAACACGGCTGCTACTCTGAAACCTGTAGTCTAGCAGTTTAATGGGTTAAACCCAGGACACACACAAAACTAAAACTGCAGATCACTTCTTCATAAATTCTATAAATTTAGCACTCATGAAGTCATGTCTGACTGACATCCTCTGAAGTCCTCTTGTTGTATCTAGCGGAATTAGCACTTTACATTTTAACACTTGCAGATGAAGTAAAATCTAATAAATATGCTTTGTTGCTGTAATTTGCATTTGGTGGGTAAGGCGCTGGCCTCAGTCAGGACACCTGGTTGTACTGCAAGTGCTGTCACTGACATCTTGTGTGATCTTGGGGATATCTCTTAATTCCTTCTCACCATCTATTGCTATGAGACAGAACTTGGCAATGTCCAAGCTTCTCACTCAAAATACTTCAGGTTATTGTAACATTCATACATTTGCATTTCAGTTAATAGATTGTTCAAAACAGCTTTAAAAACAGGATTTATGGCAGAGGTTTAGATGTCCTATACTGTGCTGCTGTTTCTGGTTCTCCTAGGATATCTCCTCTTTTTGTTGTTGTTCAAGTGCTTGTCCATATATATTGCACTGTTGGTGCATGTGCACCATGCACTCAGTTTAGGGTTATTTTGGCCAGCAGCATATGGGGTCGCACATGCACTTTGCATATCCTTGTGGCGTCCACCTGAGGTTTTAAAGGATGGGGTGACCTCAGCCGTCCCTCAATTCCTTCTCACCAGTCTGTGGCTATGAGATAAAACTAAAGCTTCTCATTCTGAAGTCTGTCCATTATTTTTTAAATAAGTGGTCAGTAGATATTTAGTAGTTTGTGATTAGGTGTAGTCATTTGTTTAGTGTTTCCTTTCTTCTCTTAAGAAAGAACTTTTCTGTACCAGTGAGACTTTCAAGTACCAGGTCCAATCCTTATGATGGAACACAAGTTATCAGTCTTAGAAATTGTCCTTCATCTGAGACAATGATGTCCCTTAAAGATGGACTCAATATGCTTATTATGTCTATTGGTGATGGTACGTACTGGAGAAATTTGCCATTTGCAAATTGTTCTTGAAGAGAACACAAAAAGCAAGAGTGACTCACCTGAAATTGTTTCTGCTGGAAGAGGTCCATGAGCCCCTCTTGAAATACTACAGGGACTGGGCCTGAAAATCCCGAGTAATCCTCAGAAAGTTAGCTCCTTTGCTAGCTCATCTGAGATGGACATCTCTAAGGAATCATCTTATACAAATAGTAAAACCTTTGGGGTCAGGGGAGAAAGGAAAACTGAGCCTCTAAGGGGAAGAGATCAAAGTCCCCTACAGTAGGTTCTACCTCCTAAAATTCAGAAATCCTCTTGATTTGCCTTAGAAGCAAAGCCCAAGAAGGTCCCTATTGCATTCATTCATGCATTGGCTGCTGTGTCCTGGTACTAGCTTCCTCGGCGTGTCTGAGGACTCCCAGTATAGAGACCTCCAGGACTCACACCTTCTATTTGCCTGCCAATGGTGCCAGCTTACTTGGTACTCAAACCTATATGTTCAGAGACCTCATGGTGTCTGGGGTACAGGAGTCACCACTGTTCTCAGTGGTTATGTTATCTCTTCTGGTACCAACTGCTATTGAGTTTGATAATGAGCACATCAGCAGTACCAGTTAAAGCACAGTCTAAATGTGCATCTAACACTCCAGTCGGGGCTAGTTCACCCCTACAAGAGGAGTACTCCTTTTCCTCTGGTTCAGACAGTCTATACCTGGTTGTCTTGTGATGCCCATAAATAAGGGACTACTTGGATCAGCCAAGTTACTCTGCCAATACTTATTCTGTTGATATTCTGTAGCACAGACATCAGCACAAGCAGATCACCATTACTAAGTGCCTTCTAGCGGCTTTGAACAATTTTATATGCACCCTGAATCTGGGTCATTGGTTGTTGCAGTGATCCACAAAAGGACTAGACATCATTGTGAGCAAAATCTATTCTTCAAGCCAAAGAATTCAAAAAAGCTCAATTTATTTGACTGGAAACGTATTCATCATTGTGACCGTCTATACTATTATGGTCACCACTTTTACAAGACTGTGATAAATTTTGTACAAAATATGCCTTATGAGGTATTATTAGAAAGCTCATAATATGCTGAACATTATCTGTCTGGGTAAAATACATTTAGCAAAACTATATGTGAGATTGTAAGAATCTAATTCTGGGTACCACCTACAAACCAGTTTTTCAGCCTGGTGTTAAAGAGCTATCACCGGCTTAAGCAGCCATTCTTCAGCAATGGGAAGGTATAAACAAGAAATTTACATTTCATCACAGACACAGTCCAACCCTTATGTCCATCCACAAGAGACTACTTTTCACCTACACTCCAGTTAGGAGTAATCCTCAAAGAGGGGAGGGTCGTATAAGAGAGAGAGAAAATGGCCTCCATTTCACCTCTCCTCCTCCCATCTCTCTGCTCATGACATCAACTCTCAAGGAACTGAACTAAGGGAGCATAGTCCCAGACTGAAAGAAAAAGCTGCCTGTGAAATTTACTGCATCATACAGAGAGGAAAACCTTTGCTTTTAAATTCACTTAGCTTGTTAAGTTAGGTGTTAGCTTGTGTATTGCTCTTTTATTTTTGTTTGTAACTAATGCTGGCTTTTATGCATCAATACTTGTAATCACTTAAAATCTATCTTTCTGCAGTTAATAAACTTATCTTACTGTTTTATCTTAACCAGTGTGCTAGGATTAGAGTGTGGGGGAAACTCCATTTGGGATTAAAAAAAAGGCCGGTGCATATATCATTTTCCTTTGATGGAATGATGGACTTGCTATGAACGTGTATTTGTGTGCTGGACAATACAAGGCACATTTCTGGGGAGACATGGCTGGGACTAAGAACTTGTGAATGTCACCCTGTATGTAGTTAATGAGTGACTGGGCAGAGCGCTCATGTATTTAGCTGGGAGTGAATTTGCATCCTAAAGACTGTGTGAGCAGGCCAGTAGTGGATTTTCTAACAGCAAAGCTGTGTAGAAGGACCCCCAAGCTAGAGAATTAAGGGGACACTGCTGTTCAACAGTCCAGATTGTACCATAGGTAATGTCACAATCATCAAGTCTACAAATGAGGATCGTCAATAATCAGGCTTTGATTACTTGTTTTTGGACTTTGTTTCCAAATTTATTGACAAAATCCCCCATGAAAACAGAAGAATTTGAATCTTTGGTTTTGGAGGAGCAACTTGTGGCTCACACATCTCGTCAAGCAATTCTCTGCACTGTGGATACAGTTTCCAGATCCATGGCCACCTCTGTTGCCATGAGAAAATCCTCTTGGCTTGTTTCATCTCAAATTCCTAAAGAGGTGCAGGTTACAATAAAAGATCTGCCATTTGAAGTGTGTGAACTTTTTAATACAAAGACTGATGAGGCCTTGCATGCTCTAAAATATTATGAGTGATGCTGAGCACGGCAGAGACCATCTAAACTTCTGAAAAAGTTAGTGTTTCCTCCTTTGGAACCCATCTACCTCTACTACATCTTCTTACCAGGCTTCTTTATTTTGCTGCTTTCACAGTTTTAATAGCAATGTCTTTTTTTCTTATCATTGCCCTTTCCTTTTCTCTCAAAAATTTTTTTTAAAAAAATTGGACTGCCATAGTGTTTTCTTTTGTTTTTGTATATTTTTGAAGATTTACGTAGCCTGTCTTTCAAATTTCACCTTTTCTATTAAGCAAATAGGACAGAGGAAATAATACCAGATTGTGCTCTTTACTTTTCTTGGACAGGGTCTACACCTGGTCTTCAGTTAAGACTTTACTTGCTTACCATGTACTTTGATTTGCTTATCCTCAGTCTTGTGACCTCTTCTGTGCTGTACACACAGATCGATGCAGTGATACTTTGATTGTGACTACACAAACTACAGAGATGTCCTATTGGGGACCAGGGATTTTAATTCTGATGATATTGTATAACTTTTTTTAGTAAATCAGCTTCATTCTGACATAGTACAATCTCATCAGGTTATATTTTAGTGACTGCCACCATGAAATGCTGCTTGAGGACAATGGTGGGTGTCTAACGTTGCTGCTGATGTGCACTGTATGGGGGAGAAAGGACTTTGTGACTATCATAAAAATCTCTTCAGGTCCTGAAAATAGTTCAAGACATACATACAATCTACATACCACACGGGCTATGCTGACAGCTCGTGCCACACGCCCTCAAAGAAACTGTGGAATCACCTGATCAACATCCTCTACAGCAAACAGGGAAAGATTAAGAATGAGCTCCCAAAACTGGATACTCTCATAAAAAAACAACCTTCCACACAAACTTCCTCGTGGCTGGACTTTACAAAAGCGAGACAAGCCATTTACAACACACACTTTGCTTCTTTACCAAAGAAAAAGGACACTAAACTATCAAAACTACTCCATGCCACAAGGGGCCACAACAGTGGTTCCCTTAACCCACCCAGCAATATTGTTAATCTATCCAACTATACTCTTAGCCCAGCAGAAGAATCTGTCCTATCTCGGGGCCTCTCCTTCTGCCCCTCCACCCCCACGAACATGATACAGTTCTGTGGTGACCTAGAATCCTATTTTCGACGTCTGTGACTCAAGGAATATATCCAACGCACCTCTGAACAACATATTAACCCACAGAGACCTTCCTACCAAGACTACAAAAAGAAGGATTCTGGGTGGACTCCTCCTGAAGGTTGAAACAACAAACTGGACTTCTACATAGAGTGCTTCCGCCGACGTGCACAGGCTGAAATTGTGGAAAAGCAGCATCACTTGCCCCACAACCTCAGCTGTGCAGAACAGAATGCCATCCACAGCCTCAGAAACAACTCTGACATCATAATCAAAAAGGCTGACAAAGGAGGTGCTGTCATCGTCATGAATAGGTCGGAATATGAACAAGAGGCTGCTAGGCAGCTCTCCAACACCACTTTCTACAAGCCATTACCCTCTGATCCCACTGAGGGTTACCAAAAGAAACTACAGCATTTGCTCAAGAAACTCCCTGAAAAAGCACAAGAACAAATCCGCACAGACACACCCCTGGAACCCTGACCTGGGGTATTCTATCTGCTACCCAAGATCCATAAACCTGGAAATCCTGGATGCCCCATCAACTCAGGCATTGCCACCCTGACAGCAGGATTGTCTCGCTATGTAGAGTCCCTCCTCAGGCCCTACGCTACCAGCACTCCCAGCTGTCTTCGAGACACCACTGACTTCCTGAGGAAACTACAGTCCATCAGTGATTTTCCTGAAAACACCATCCTGGCCACTACGGATGTAGAAGCCCTCTACACCAACATTCCACACAAAGATGGACTACAAGCTGTCAGGAACAGTATCCCTGATAATGTCACAGCAAACCTATGGCTGAACTTTGTGACTTTGTCCTCACCCATAACTATTCCACATTTGGGGACAATGTATACCTTCAAATCAGCGGCACTGCTATGGGTGCCCACATTTTTATGGCTGACTTAGAACAACGCTTCCTCAGCTCTTGTCCCCTAATGCCCCTACTCTACTTGCACTACATTGATGACATCTTCATCATCTGGACCCATGGAAAAGAAGCCCTTGAGGAATTCTACCATGATTTCAACAATTTCCATCCCACCATCAATCTCAGCCTGGACTAGTCCACACAAGAGATCCACTTCCTGGACACTACCCTGCTAATAAAGCAATGGTCACATAAACACCACCCTATACCGGAAACCTACTGACCGCTATTCCTACCTACATGCCTCCAGCTTTCATCCAGACCACACCACACGATCCATTGTCTACTGCTAAGCTCTACGATACAACCGCATTTGCTCCAACCCCTCATACAGAGACAAACACCTACGAGATCTCAAACAAGCATTCTTACAACTACAGTACCCACCTGCTGAAGTGAAGAAACAGGTTGACAGAGCCAGAAGAGTACCCAGAAGTCACCTACTACAGGACAGGCCCAACAAAAAAATATCAGAATGCCACTAGCCATCACCTTCAGCCCCCAACTAAAACCTCTCCAACGCATCGTCAAGGATCTACAAGCTATCCTGAAGGATGACCCATCACTCTCACAGATCTTGGGAGACAGGCCAGTCCTTGCTTACAGACAGTCCCCCAACCTGAAGCAAATACTCACCAGCAACCACACACCACACAACAGAACCACTAACCCAGGAACCTATCCTTGCAACAAAGCCCATTGCCAACTGTGTCCACATATCTATTCAGGGGACACCATCATAGGGCCTAATCACATTAGCCACACTATCAGAGACCTTTTCACATGTGATATATGCCATCATGTGCCAACAATGCCCTTCTGCCATGTACATTGGTCAAACTAGACAGTCTCTACATAAAAGAATAATTTGATACAAATCAAACGTCAAGAATTATAACATTCAAAAACCAGTTGGAGAACACTTCAATCTCTCTGGTCACTCGATTACAGGCCTAAAAGTTGTAATTCTTCAACAAAAAAACTTCAAAACCAGACTCCAACGAGAGACTGCTGAATTGGAATTAATTTGCAAACTGGATACAATTAACTTAGGCTTGAATAGAGACTGGGAGTGGATGGGTCATTACGCAAAGTAAAACTATTTCCCCATCTTTATTTCTTCCTCTCCCCCTCCTCGCCCCCCCGTTCCTCAGACATTCTTGTCAACTGCTGGAAATGGCCCACCTTGGTTATCACGACAAAGGGTTCTTCCCCCCCCTCCCTCCCGCTTACCTTAAGTGATCACTCTGGTTACAGTGTGTATGGTAACAGCCATTGTTTCATGTTCTCTGTGTATATAAATCTCCCCACTGTATTTTCCACTGAATGCATCTGATGAAGTGAGCTGTAGCTCATGAAAGCTTATGCTCAAATAAATTGGTTAGTCTCTAAGGTGCCACAAGTACTCCTTTTCTTTTTGCGAATACAGACTAACATGGCTGCTACTCTATACAGTATGAAGCTGGTATCAGAGATTTTTGTTGTGTTGCTTATTGTATAAATGGTACCTTATGGCAGTGAAGATGATAAATTTTAAAAAGGTATTGGGGAGGCTTAGGTTGTTTATATCAAGCTTGCATAGAGAGGGGAAACGTCTTATATCTGTGGAGAGAGTCCCCAATATTTGAATACTGAAAAGATCTCATTAATCAAATCAAAATCAAACCATTAGTTGTGACTCAGGTATGATTGTTAGTAACAGGCCTTCACTAAATAAATTAAAGAACAGTGACATAATTTTATCATTATGAGTGCCAGGCACACGTTTGTGCCTAGATCCTCAGAGTGGCACAAGTTTAGTTCAGTATGGCACAACAATATTAGTATGGTAGGTTTTGGAGAATTACTTATGAATATGATATGTGACTACCATTAATTAACTGTGTAGAAAAAAGAGATCCGATTATTTTCACAGTTATGACTCACTTTTAATTCTGTATGGTAACACATCATAATGCATTAATAAACATCATCTTTCTTTATATTCCCATGCCCTCAGGTGCATAATAGGGTGTTCATCAGTTTCCACCATTTATTTAGGTCTTGTGCTGGTCTGTTCAGGCCTCGTGAGTGTCATGTTGGTGGATTTGGCTTCTTTCTCTATTGTTCCGTGTAATGTTTCTCTAGGTTGCCCTCTTTTTCTCTTCCCAGGTGGTGTCCATAATATCATTTGATGTGGCAGTCATGTTGGTGGCATCCTTAAAGTGTGTCCTAAATATGTTCATCGCATCTTACCATGTTTGGTGCTTTAGGTTTGTTTACTCTACTCAGTTTCTGATGTTGCAAGAAACTCTTTCCAATGGACTCTGAAGATCTTCCACAGGCATTCACTTTGGAATTAGTTGATCTTCTTATCAATTTCTGCTGCAGATTTCCACAACTCTGCTTTATAAAGGAGGACAGACTTGGTGGTGTTAAAAATTAGTAATTTTGTATCAGTGCCAATTATGCTACTTTTCTAAATCTTTTCAAGTTTGTGAAAGTTGTTTGC
Organism: Lepidochelys olivacea; assembly: GCF_965140295.1. NCBI lineage: Eukaryota > Metazoa > Chordata > Testudines > Cheloniidae > Lepidochelys > Lepidochelys olivacea. Next base: position 18,449,701 of record NC_140412.1, read on the forward strand.
TGCTTTTGATATTCATTGCTTGATATCTAGCATGGTGTCACCATTGTTTCACTTCTCACTCCCTAGATATGTAAAATGACTTACTTCTTCTAGTGTCGCCTTTTGTTCTGATGGTTGCTCTTGGGACGTTGATGGCCAAATATTTTGTTTTTCTCTTGTTGATAAACTTGTTTTGCAGTGTCTGCCAAAATCTGTGTCTTTTCTTCCATTAAGCAATATGTTGAACGCAGGAGGATGTCATCAGCAAATTCAAGATTACCCAATTGTTCTAATATAATGTGGTATATTTTATAAAATAGCAAAATCTTAATAAACTTCACTAAGCTTCTGCTATGTTTTTCTGAGAAATGGCTATTATACAATGTGTGGATTAGCAAAATTCTATTGTAGTTTGGGGAGTGGGAAATGGAGAAATCATCCTTCCTAAATCTAATCCGTCTATTTTTTTGTCTCGTTTTGCTTGCATGCGCTATGGGGGATGAAAGGGATATTAACTGTGGATATTTTGAGACCCATGTAATATGCTTCTTGAAGGTCCCCTAACTTGTTCTTGCATTTGAGTTGAAGCCTTATTCTCTACATGTGATTTGAGCATTCACATTTAATATAACTTTTTAATGACCATAAGCCTGGCGGCAGCTCTTCTGGTCATTATTTTATTTACGTTATTTCAGACTGCAGGGGACAACCAAAACCTTTTTGGTAGTAGTTCACTCAAACAAGGTTTATTTAAACTTACTTACTGCACTTACCCCGAGGAGTATTTTGAAAGCTGACAGAGGAGCTAGATCTTGAGGATTTGTATACAGAAGAATTTCAATATAGATCAGTGGAAAGATGTATTGTATGATTCCTGTGTGCTCATATTAGACCATTCAGGAAGGTACTTAAACATACTTTGATCATGTGAGTAATCAGTTGAGGTCAGTGGATACATTAAAGCTAGGTATATGCTTAAGTACCTTCCTGAACCAGAGCCATAGTCAGGTAAGTGAAAATATAGAAAAAGATTTAACAAAGCACATTATGTACACATATTTACTAAAGCAGTGGTCAGCAATAATCCCTTCCGGATTTACACAGGAGCTACATTCAGCTCAACCACCAAAACTGGTTGGAAAAACAGAGCCAGCCTGTATAGTTAATTTGGTTTCACCTTTTCTTTACCCATTAGTTGAAGAAATGACACTTGTCTCCCAGTAAGAGAAATGGGTGTTGGGGGGGGGGGTTGTGTGTGTATATATATGTACTGTGTGTATATACTTATCAAGATTGTTTTGTTACTTTTTAGCTATTTTCAATTACTTGTATGAAGTAATAAAATAAAATGCAAGGAAAATGGAAGCATTCATGTATGTATTCATTATATAACAAAAAATGCTTAATGATAACAATTGAATCTTTGTGTTTATTAAACACAATAGGAAAATTAAATATTGGGACTTTTTTAAAAAAAATCATTTCTTCAGACACGTCTGAAATTATAAAAAAAAAAAGAATTGCTAAAAAGGGGCTTTTGTTATTCTTGTACTGCTCCATCTATACTGATTAAAATGTGACTATAACCATATATAAAAGGAATGGAAAAAACACCTCTCAGTGGGAAAAGGGCCCTAAATCAAGACTGCTATAGGTAATTTTTTTTCTTTAGTCCAACAGGCAACCTGCCAAACTGAATTTACTAACCTGCCAGGTGAAGCCAAATGCAGAAGATAAGAAGTCTTTTGATCTGATATCACGTATGTGACATTTTAAGTGAATAAATATTTACACCATTCATTATCAACTAGTCTATTGGCTGGGATTTTACAGAATGTTGTTGTATAGCAAAATAATTACAAGGTTCTATTTTAACTAGAAGTGAGTCTAAAATGCAAAATTAAGCTCCTAATCCAAACTTGTACAAAGTTTTGTGGATATTTGGATCCAGCTCTGATTTTGACTCAAGGACCAAGACTATATACATCTTCGTATGGAAAGTTTTCTAATATCTATACTGTGTATCTGTTGCAAACCATAAGATGCACTGTGCACAAAATTAACTGTTATGAAGAGTAGCAACTATGCGTGAACGTGTTTGCTTAGATTCAGTCAGGTAATTATTCTGCAGTTTTAACAGTCTATCAGTACTTGTTCAAAATACCCCCTATACTGTGTGTGGAACTTCAGTTTCATCTCCTTCATAAAAGATAGCCTTTAACCATTTAGTAATACCTGTGCCTGTCTATCTTGCGTTGTGTCATAGATAGGGCTCTGTGTTTGTCACGGCAGTCACGGATTCCCTAACTTTCTGTGACCTCCTTCACTTCTGTAGAGGCCAGTGTGGCTGACCTCAGGCTGCTGAAGCAGCTGGCTCCAGGGCCAGCTACTCAGATAGCCCTGGGGACAGCCACACCAGCCGCTGCTGGAGCGACTCTGCAGCCAGCCACTCAGGCGGCCCCACAGCCATCCGCACCAGCCCAAGTAGTAGTCCCCGGGGCGGCTGGAGCAGCTGTGCACCTGCCCCCACTCTCCCCAGCTGCGGCCCTGTGGGGCATGCTCCATACAGCAGCAGTCCCCTGGGGTGCACCCCCCGCAGCAGCAGCTGCCCCAAGATTTAGTCAGGGGTATAGTATAAATCATGGACAGATCAGGGGCCTGAATTTTTGTTTTTGTCCGTGACTTGTCCATGACTTTTACTAAAAATACCCATGACTAAATCATAGCCTTAGTCATTGAAGTTAATTTTGATGGTGATAAAAACAATAACATTTTCTTTGTGTTGATTTTATTTTTTTCCAAACAAAATGTACCTATTTTGGGTTAATTTTGCCCTAATTTTGTCTTGTGCAACTCCTTTTACTTCAAAAGGGATTTTACAATGCAGAATATGCCCCATATAGTGTTTTTCTATGCATTCTAAAAACACAAGGGTGTCTGTTTTCAACAAATTGACTAAGATGTGGCATAAAAATATGCTGGCTGTACACACCAAAAAAAAGTGAACTTAATGTAACTCAAAAAGTATACTGCCTCACCTCTTCGGTATTACATTAACAATATCTGTCACCAGACCCTCATTTGATACAAATGACTTATACTGTCAACAATTCTGTTGCTTTATTAAAAAGTTAGTAACTGAAAAATAGAGCTGTCATAGGTTTACTGACTTATGTTAACATATGTCCTTACTTGCTGAATATATTTTGGTAACAAATACTGTTTTGGCATCTTAAAATTAATTTCAAATCTGTCAGGTGTGTTCAACATTAGAAAGATTTTTGTTTGTATTTCAGATAACAGAACATACCACTTTCAGGCGGAGGATGAACAAGAGTATATAGCGTAAGAATGTTTACACTGTCATCAAGATATTTTTAAATCTGTCTCTAGAAATATGCAAATCATTTCTTTGCATTGAAGAAGTCACTGGCAAAACTACTTTTGTTCAATTAGTGGAAAAACACTATATGCCTTTGTTCCCTGGATTTTTTGTTATGCTGAAAGTCGTAAGTGAAAACTGCCATTCATCAGAGTGAAGAGTGGTAAAGGTTACAAAAGGTTTGACGCCTACAAAAACTCCATGAGAAAGGGGGGGAGGGGAAGAGACAGTAGAATAATTATCTGTACCCTATCTCACCTTTTTCACAGCCGAAAAAACCATATATCTGCCACTTTAGATGTAAGAGTACGGTACTGGAAATGGGAGACAGAAAACACCTTCTCTTTGAGTCTTACTATACTTTGGAATCTAGTCATTTACGTTAGTTACTTTATTAATGCAGTTACTTGCCCCCATAGACTATTTCATTAGACTTATCCATCTACCTGCCAGTGCAGAACTCTCTAGAACTTTCTAGTGTTCTCTGATTCACATCTCTCTGTTTGTCTTTTTCGTATTGCTTTTGGTAGCCATAGGGCTTTGATAGCAGTGTGGTTGTGTAGAACAGTGGCTCTCAAGCCTTTCCAGATTACTGTACCCCTTTCAGGAGTCTGATTTGTCTTGCGTAGCCCCAAGTTTCACCTCACATAAAAGCTACTTGATTACGAAATCAGACGTAACAATGCAGAAGTGTCACAGCATACTGTGACTGAAAAATTTCTTACTTTCTCATTTTTACCATATAATTATAAAATAAATAAATTGGAATATAAATATTGAACTTTTACATTTCAGTGTATAGTATGTAAAGAAATATAAACAGGTCACTGTCTGTATGAAATGTAGTTTGTACTGACTTTGCTAGTGCTTCTTATGTCGCATGTTATAAAACTAGGCAAATATCTATATGAGTTGATGTACCCCCTGGAAGATCTCTGCATACCCCCAGGGGTACGCGTACCCCTGGTTGAGAACCACTGCTGTAGAACATTGCACTCCACTGCCACCTGACAATTCCCGTAAGAAAGCTGCTGGTGGAATGCCCAGATTGAGGTCTGGTGCCTGCCTGCCTCCCTCCTTTCAGCTTCACTATTCCTTACCTGCTCACCTATATTCTAGTTTAACACCAGATTGCTTCTTGTACGCTTGCTGTCTTGTATGCATTTGAGAAGCCTTTACAGCTGATTGGCAGGTGAAGAAGTAGATGACATGGGGAAGCAGTGGTTTAGGGCCCAGTCACAGACAGGGAGTGAGCAGGGAAGGAGCCTCATGTTGCACATGGAATCCTTCAAAGCTTTAGGCCAGTCCTGCAGGTTGTGAAAGGTGACGGTTCTGTCATGTTTACAGCTGACTTTGCACATTGTCTGTTTGGGAAGCACCATGTTATTTTCCCTTCATTTGTTGGGTGAGAAGAAAATAATGCCATTTAAAATATTTAGTCAGCAATGTCCTGGATGCACAATTGATCTTGAAATATTTGCCGTAAATTAGCTTTTCCTATATTTGTTTATTTGAAAGATCAAGCTATAATATATTTCATTTTCTTTATTAGTCTTTGTATTTTGAGACCCAGTCATTTAAAGTAGTTATTTGTTACTGCGTATATTTTCCCCTCTGATTATTTTGTCAGATTAGTTTGAGATCCCACAATGATTTTATTTCCTGTAAGCTTCAGTATGTTTTATCAAAATAAAGGAATACGGTTCAACTTCAGTAGCTCAGAGAATGAATTTGTTCTGCAGTATTTTTTTAATATTGTTGTTGCTAAATGGAACTTATTAGCCCTACAAATAGACTTGAGAAGTTTACTGGATTTAGAGGTAGTAAATTGATGAAAACTAATGACATATTGCCTGTTTTGGAAATACAAACCACTAAAAACTACAACACATTCCTGTAGTTCTGCTTATTCAAGTGCTGTGTGTTTTGGACAAGTACTTATAAGTGACCCAAATAGCATTAGATATGTCTGTGTAATTTTGTGAATTTGATCGGTGATACAGCTGTTTCCAAGTCTAATATATCTTTTTTGTGATGGGGCAACCAGATTTGCAGGCAGTGTTCAAGGTGTGGGCATACCATGGATTTATATAGTGGCATTATGATATTTTCTGTCTTATAATGAAACCCTTTCCTAATGGTTCCTAACATTCTGTTAGCTTTTTTGACTGCCACTGCACACTGAGCAGATGTTTTCAGAGAACCATCCTCGATAACGCAAAGATTTCTTTCTTCAGTGGTAACAGCTAATTTAGACACCATCGTTTTATATGCATAGTTGGGATTGTTTTCCAATGTGCATTACTTTGCACTAATCAACTGAATTTCATTTGCCATTTTGTTCTCCAGTCACCCAGTTTTGTGAGATTCCTTTGTAACTCTTTGCAGATAGGTTTGAACTTAACTATCTTGAGTAATTTTTTATCGTTTGCAAATTTTGTCACCTCACTGTTCACCCCTTTTCTTCAGATCATTTAGGAATATGTTGAATAGCACTGCTCCCAGCACAGATCCCTTGGGGACCCTGCTATTCACCTCTCTCCATTATGAAAACTGACCATTTATTCCTGCCTTATCTTTTAACCTATTACTGCCTCCTGAGAGGACCTTCCCTCTTATCTCATCACTCCTTATTTCTCTTAAGAACCTTTGGTGAGCTTTTTGAAAGTCCAAGACACTATATCCACTGGATCACCCTTGTCCACGTTTGCTGACACCATGAAAGAATTCTGACACACATGATTTCACTTTACAAAGGTGCATTGAGTATTCTCCATGAGTGCGTCTCATAATTCTGTTCTTTACTAGTTTCAGCCATTTGCCTGGTACTGAAGTTTGGCTTACTGGCTTGTAATTGCCAGTATTGCCTCTGGAGCCTTCTTAAAATTAACATTACAATTAGCTATCATCCAGTCATCTGGTAGAGAGGCTGATTTAAGTGATACCAGTTAGTAGTTCCACAATTTCATATTTGCGTTTTTTCAGAACTCTTGGATGAATATCTGTTTAGGGCGAGGATTTAATTTACCAATTTATTCCAAAACGTCCTCTATTGGCAACTCAATCTGGGACAGTTCCTCAGATTTGTCACCTAGAAGGAATGGTGCCAATGTGGGAATCTCCCTTACATCCTCTTCAGTGAAGACCAAGGCAAAGAATTCATCTAGCTTCCCTGCAAAGGCGTTGTCTTCCTGGAGTGCTACTTTAGCACTTCGATCATCCAGTGTCCCCACTGATTGTTTGGTAGTCTTCCTGTTAGTTTTTGCTGTTTGTTTTTGTGTCTTTTGCTAGTTGCTCTTCAGATTCTTTTTTTGGCCCACTAATTATATTTTTACACTTGATTTGCCAACGTTTATGCTCCTTTCTCTTTTCCTCAGTAGGATTTGACTTCCAATTTTTAAAGGATGTCTTTTTGCCTCTAACTATTTCTTTTAGTCTGTTGGTTAGTCATGGTGGCATTGTTTTTTTGGTCCTCTTGAGGTTTTTTGGGGGAGGGTGCTGGGGGTATACCATTAGTTTGATCCTCTACTATGGTGTTTTTAATTAGTCTCCCTGCAGCTTACAGGCATTTCACTCTTATTACTGTTCCTTTTAATTTCCATTTAACTAGCTTCCTCATTTTTGTGTGGTTCCCCTTTTTGAAGTTAAATGCTACTGTGGTGGGTTCCTTTGGTATTCCCCTCCTCCCAAGGATGTTAAATTTAATTACTTTATGGTTGGTATTACCAAGTGGTTCTTCAAGTAGTGTCCCTGTGGGTGCTTCACTGTATGAGAGTTCCACTGTAGGTGTACTTGGATTCCTGTGCTGCTGATCAGAGATCTTTATGCCCTGCCACGAGGCTAGTCAATGCACACGGACTAACGCCTGTCAGTTCCTTCTCTACGACTCCTGGCTAGAGACAGAGCTATTAACAGTCCATTAGCAACTATTACCTCATGCTTTCTTTGTAGCCTAGACTAGTTTTTAGTAGTAGTCTAGTGTCTTTTATTTTTTTCCTTATATTCTAAAATATATCTATACTTATATGTAGGGAGATATAGATAGAATTTAATTTCTTTCTTCCCACGCTTCTTATTGGGGACCCTTCCCCCCCAAATGGGGTATGCCCAGTTCTCCAGGCTTCAAGAAGTGCTTGTCCTGCAATGACGCTATCTTCATTGCAGACGCATTCATGGTACATTCATTGCCTCAGGAAAGGACACGTTTAAAAGTGCACTCTTTGCCAGTAGCTTAGATCTTGGTCTCGCAAGGACAGAGAGCTAAGGCAGAAGATTATATTCATGGAGGTAGCTCTGAGACCTTCTCTGGACACACACCAACAGTCTCCACACAGACATGAGTCTTCCCCACAGCCCTCAACATTAAAGGGCTATGGGTTGAAGAAATCAGCCACCAATCCTTCTCATAAGTTGAAAAAGAGAGCGGGAAGTCCCCACAGTGAGCCATGAGATAGCCACAAATGATCCCTGTCATGCTCAGTGTCCTCAGTACCATCAGCACCGAGACAGGCCAAACCTGGTACCCATGGCTCAAGGAAGACTACGGTGGCAGGTACCATTGATGCACCCACAGACCCAATGGGCATAGGCACCAAGTCAACAGCACCTCAGGAGAAGGACCGGAGTAAACACTCCAAGGCACCACTGGTATGCCATGTCCCATCTGTACCGATGCCTCTTCCAGTACCTGAACAGCCAGTCCGGAGAATATCTCCCCGCCCCCCATCACCGTTCGTCGCACCGAGCCAGTCAGCACCACTGGAATTTTGGCACTCGAGGGACCTCCATTTAGCTGATGTACCAGAGTCTCTCCTTGGCACCAGACCTCTGCACCGGGTCTCCGCTTGACATGGGAGTTTTTCCCGCTGCCTTCCCATGCTCCCCTGCTCTGCAGTGTGGTCTGAGATAGCGGACCAGAGATATTTCAGTACTCATCTCAAGCCCCCTACAGTGCCTGATACCAGCAGGTCCTCCAGGCATACCCTTATATGTCCCCACTGCCACCATCCTAGTATGGCCATCCATGGACACCACCACCAGACTCCATGCCACTGCCACCCCAGTGGCCATACTGGGATCCCTGGGCTGCATACCACCCCCGTCCCTCTCGGGCTTCTAGTCCCACCCAGAAGCCCCCCAAGACATCCTTCCTCTGCTGCGATGTCCAGAGCTTCGGAGCCCCCAGAAGGAATCTTGGAGGAGTGCAAGGGTGATGTCAAGGGGGAGGCAACCCCAAAAACTATATTCTTCTCCTCCCCAGATGAGGCTGTCATGCCTCCCCCACCATCCCTGGCAGATGATTTTCGCCTCTTCCAAGACCTCGCAAAGAGAGTGGCTGACTCTCTCCAGATACCAATGGAGGAAGTCATGGACACACACCACAAGTTCCTGGACATCCTCCATCCTTCATCCTTAATAATAGCCCTCCCTGTCAATGAGGCCCTTCTCGACCCACAAGAACCATATGGCAGACCCCAGCACTGGTCACACCGACTTGCAAACAAAAAGTAATACATCCTGGCCTACAGAAAGAGTTCCTCTTCTCCCACTCTCCACCCAACTCAATCAATTCTCATGGCCGTCAACACCATATGAGGCCCACTCCCTACAATAGGGACTGGAAGCAGGAGGGTGTACTCCTTGGCCATGCTTCAGTTTCAAATTGCCAACTACCAAGTGCTTACAGTGAAATATGATTGCACAAATTACTCAAAACTGAACAATTTTATTGAGTAGCTGCCAGAGTCACATCACAAACAATTTAAGGCCATTATCCAAGAAGGGCAGCTAGTGGTAAAGACAATGCTACAGTCTGCCCTCAATGCGGCTGATACTGCAGCCAGATCCATCTCCATGGTGGTGATGCAATGTGACTCTTGGCTCCACCTGTCAGGTTTCCTGAAGGAGGTGCAGGCAACCATTGAAGATCTTCACTTTGAGGACACTAAGCTCTTTGTGGAGAAAACCAGTGCCTCCCTTCACACACTGAAGGATTCTTGAACCACTCTTCATATGCTGGGCATTCATGTGCTGGGACAAAAGAGAAAATTTAGTCCACAGTTCCAGCATAAACCATAAACTTCCCAGTGCCCAGCTCAATGATACTACAAGCCACAGAGAAAGAAAACTAAATTCTCCAGACGTAAACCGTCTGGTCAGCAATGTTCCTCGTCCCAGCCTTCCACGTCTAAACACCAGTGTTGGTTGAGGTGCCGATAGTTCATTCCCCACAACTGCTACAACCTACCATCACTACCCACCCTTTTGGCCACTATCTGGCAGCATTCTGCAGCACCTGCAAGCATATGACATTGGACTTATGGGTCCTAGAGATTGTTTACTGTGGGTACTCTGTCCATTTTGTCTCCCTGCCCCCTCCACAACAGCCTTTCCTGTCCCTCTTCAGGGACCCTTCTCACGAGAGTTTATTACGACAAGAGGTAGACAGTCTCCTCCAGTTAGGAGCCATAGAACCAATACCTCAACATCTGCAAGTCAGAAGTTCTACTCTTGGTATTTTCTAATACCCAAGAGGAAGGGGGCTGGAGACCCATATTAGACCTCAGTGCACTCAACAAGTTTGTCAAAGCTGTGAAATTCAAGATGGTCACTAACGATGATCATTCCAGCACTGGAACAGGGAGACTGATTTTAAGCCCTTGACCTCCAGGATGTATATTTTCACATCGGTCGTACCAAATCACAGGCAATTTCTCAGATTGACCCTGGGACAAGATCACTACCAACACAGGGTAGTCCCCTTCAGGTTATCTTTGGCCCTGAGAGTATTTTCCAAGATTTTCTCAGTAGTTGCCACCTGTTTACGCTGCCAAGAGATCATGATTTATCCTTACCTGAATGATTGCCTCCTCAGAGCCTGGTCTCTCCAAGAGGCTCACCAAGTCACCAAATCAACAATGCACTTGTTTACAGAGCTGGGCTACAGATCAACGGCCAGAAATCAACCCTCACTCTAGTACAGCACCTGGAGTTTATAGGCGCCAACCTTGACCAGCACAGATTACTCTTTCTGGCTACACTTACAGAGACTGTCCAAAACAGTCCACAAATATCAGCCAGACTGCCTACAACTCTTGGGGCATATGGCAGCTGGCACAGCAGTAATACCTCACGGCAGACTCCACATGCGGTGCCTTCGGATGTGATTCAGCTTGGTTTATAGACCAAAGAGGGACATTCTAGGCAGAGCCCTGTCACTGGTCACCAGGGTAAAAACCTCCTTAGACTGGTGGAAAGACCCAGCCAATATTAGCAAAGGGATCCCCTTCCTGAAGAATTCTCCCTTGTTGCTTCTCACCACCAACGCATCCCTCCTAGGGTGGGACTCACATCTAAACAGCCTTATGACACAAAGGAAGTGATCTTCCATGGAGATATCCCTCCACATCAACCTCCTCGAGCTAAGGGTGGTCAGGATGCCTGCGCCCATTTCCTCCCATTAATCAGACGGTCACCCATGAAAGTCCTAACAGACAACATTGCCTTTATGTTCTACATAAATCGACAAGATGGAGCCCAGTCTCCCTCCCTCTCTGCAGAAGTGTTGAGACTATGAAACTGGTGTATCTCCCACGCTGTCAGCGGTCTACCTCCCAGATACACAAAACTTGATGGCAGACCGTCTCAATTGCAAATTCCCACACAACCATGAATAGGAGCTATACCCAGTAGTGCTTCACAATCTATTCAGGAGGTGGGGGATGCTGACCACAGACTTGTTTGCCACTTACCTGAACAAGAAATGTTCATGCTACTGCTCCAGAGCAGGGATAGGACAACCTACCCTCGTCCCATCTACTTTGGAGTTCTTGTCAATGACTCTGCGGTAGAGAAAGAACTGAGGGGGGTTAGCCTGCACGCACTGCCTAGCCTCATGGCAGGGCACAAAGAGAGACCGTGGGGGTGGGGGCGCTAGCGGACACTGCTGCTGAAGTTCTCTGACCAGCAGCACAGGGACCCATACAGTGGAGCCCCAACACAGGGGGACGCATCTCAAAGAACCATTGTTACTGCACAAGGTGAGTAACTTCTTTGGCTATATGCACCTCACGGATCAGATCCTGTGCTTCACTTAGAACTAAATCAAGAATTGCCTCTCCCCTTGTGTATTCCAGGGATATCTGCTCCAAGAAGTAGTTATTGATGCTAGTTGTATCTCTGCCTCTGGTCCTGAGGTGACATGTAACCAGTCAATATGGGGGTAGTTGAAATCCCCCATTATTATTGAATTTTCTATTTTTGTAGCCTCTCTAATCTCTCTGACCATTTCACAGTCACCATCCTGGTCAGGTGGTTGATAGTATAGTCCTACCGCTTTATTATTGTTATGTGTTACTATTCAAGCATGAAATTTCTATCCATAGAGATTCTGTTTGATTCATTTAAGATTTTTACTATATTTGACTCTGTTTCCTTTCCTTCGCTCCCCCAATAGCGCAACCTACTCCTGTCATTCCTATGTATTTTGTACCTTGTTGTTACTGAGTAGCAGCCGTGTTAGTCTGTATTCGCAAAAAGAAAAGGAGGCCTTGTGGCACCTTAGAGACTAACCAATTTATTTGAGCATAAGCTTTCATGAGCTACAGCTGACGTGAGGTGCCACAAGTATTCCTTTTCCTGTTGTTACTATGTCCCATTACCATCTTTCCACCAACTTTCTTTAATGCCTATTATATCAATAGCCTCACTTAATACCAGGCTGTCATAAATATAAAGGGAAGGTAAACACCTTTAAAATCCCTCCTGGCCAGAGGAAAAACCCTTTCACCTGTAAAGGGTTAAGAAGCTAGGATAACCTCGCTGACATCTGACCAAAATGACCAATGAGGAGACAAGATACTTTCAAAAGCTGGGGGGAGGGAGAAACAAAGCCTCTCTCTCTGTCTGTGTGATGCTTTTGCCGGGAACAGAACGGGAATGGAGTCTTAGAACTTAGTAAGTAATCTAGCTAGATATGCGTTAGATTCTGATTTTTTTAAATGGCTGAGAAAATAAGCTGTGCTGAATGGAATGTAGATTCCTGTTTTTATGTCTTTTTGTAACTTAAGGTTTTGCCTAGAGAGATTCTCTATGTTTTGAATCTAATTTCCCTGTAAGGTATTTACCATCCTGATTTTACAGAGGTGATTCTTTATACTTTTTCTTCTATTAAAATTCTTCTTTTAAGAATCTGAATGCTTTTTCATTGTTCTTAAGATCCAAGGGTTTGTGTCTGTGTTCACCTATGCAAATTGGTGAGGATTTTTATCAAACCTTCCCCAGGAGGGGGGGTGTAAGGTTTGGGAGGATTTTGGGGAGGGAAGACGTTTCCAAACGGGCTCTTTCCCAGTTATATCCCTGTTAGACATTTGGTGGTGGCAGCGATTAAAGTCCAAGGGCAAAAGGTAAAATAGTTTGTACCTTGGGGAAGTTTTAACCTAAGCTGGTAAAAGTAAGCTTAGGAGGTTTTCATGCACGTCCCCACATCTGTACCCTAGAGTTCAGAGTGGGGAAGGAACCTTGACACAGGCAATCAAGTTCACCCATCTTAGTATTTAGACTTCTTGCATTGGTACACAAGCACTTATAAAATTTGTCAATATTTAGTTGTCTGGCTTCATATGATGTAATTGAGTGGGACTCTTTTTCATTTCAGAGTTTCTCTTCAGTTCTTATCTGTACTTTCTCAACTTATATTCTCTCTTCTTTATTAGGACATAGAGTATCCCCTTGAATAAATTTTCCCCTAAGAAACTGTGTGCTTCTCTGTCCAAACCATGTGCTTCTCTGCACCTGTCTGCTTTCCCTGAGCCCTTAGTTTAAAAACTCCTCTAATACCTTTTTAATTTTTCATGCCAGCAATCTGGTTCCATTTTGGTTTAAGCGGAGCCCATCCTTCCTATATAGGATCTTCCTTTCCCAAAAGGTTCCCTAGTTCATAATAAACCTAAATCCCTCCTCCCAATAACATCATCTCACCCATGCATTGAGACTCTGTAGTTCTGCCTGTCTTTCTGGACCTGCGTGTGGAACTGGAAGCATTTCAGATAATGCTACCATAGAGATGCTGGATTTTAATCTAAATTTGGCCTCCAGGACCTCTTTCCTACCTTTCCCTATGTCATTTCTACCTGCATGTTCTATGAGCACCAATTTCTCCCCAGCACTACACATAAGTTTATCTAGATGTCTTGAGAGGTCCACAACTTTTGCATTCTGCAGACAGTTCACTGAGCCAGTCTCCCAATCATCAAAAGCCCAACTGTCTATATTTCTAATAATTAACACCTCCATTACTATTACTCGTCTCTTCCTAATAACTGTGGTCCCCTCACCCGGAGAGGTATCCTCAGTGCGAGAAGATACCAGGACATTATCTGGAAGGAGGGTCCCAATTATGGGATTGTTTTCCTCTGCTCTAGCTTGACGTTCTCCTTCCTTGAGACTTTTATCTTCCTTAACAGCAGAAAGGCTATCAGGTTGGGGGTAGGACCATGCTACTGTGTCCCTGAAAATCTTCTCTAGGTACCTCTCTGTCTCCTTTAGCATCTCCAGTTCAGCTACTCTGGTCTAAAGAGCCAGTAGTCTGTCTCTGAAGACCTGCACTGAATGTACAGGTATGCAGTCCTACGTGCTGCATTCAGTGCAAAAGAATGGGTAGCCCCTCACTATACTGCTAGACTCCTGCCTGTATTATTTTTAGTCTTGCAGGATTTGTTTGTTTATTTTATTTTATTGTGTGTGGGGGGGTGGTGGTTATTATACTAAGTTTAGAGTATTTTTATTAGGTGTATCTGGGTCCAACAGTCCCTCTCGCAACTCCCTTGCAAAACTTCCCTGTTCGCTAGCTCCTCTAGTTGCTTAGAAGCTGATTTTTTAAACTCCTGTTCTCCCTCAATTAGCCCTGCCATCTTGTCAAGGGATTCTAAAGGGATTAGGAATCAAAGATGGCAAACTAGAACCTCATTAGCAAGTTCTCAGCCTAGCCTAGCAGGCTACTTGGCTCAGCACAAAGCCCCCAAAACAGAACAATGACAGAAACCTGTGGGCAATAAGGGAGTCCTAGGAGAAAACAGAAAGCTGTCCAATATCTAGACATCTGAGGAAGAGAACACCATGGAAAACTGGGCAACTACTTAATTGAGGTGGAGATTGCAGAACCCTGGTCTGTAATACAATCGGACAACTGTGCAACCGGTTTTCATTAACACTACAAATTTATATCTGATCATCTTTGCATATTACATTGCGTCCAGTGGCTTCATACAGTGAAGCAGAAGCATTCTGTGTACTTCAAACAGAAACTGTACAAAACAACAAAGCTATAATTAAAATAGAGAGAGAACCATAGGACACCTGGTAATGTCATATTGGGTTAAAATGCCATTTTACTGTTTTGAGGGCTTGGGGGAAGAGGTTGTTCTGCAGTGAATAATGTATATAATATATTTCTGCCATTTTGGAGTATTAATGATCAATTCTGTTTTATAAATGGCATGAATGTTTGTGTTAAATTAGCCCTGCTGATAATCTCTAGCTACAGCACACAGTATGATGCTTTGTGCTCTGAATTTTTCAGAGATTGCATCAGGTGATATGCAGCTATATGGAATTTTTCATTTCCTTGGCTAAAAGGAATAAAAAGCGAATTGTTATTGCTGTATGTAACTGTAGTAAATAAAATAATGCTTGAAACACTAATCAAACCTCTGGTCAGCTCACACATCCAATTTTTCATCTAATTTTCATTCCTTCTAATAGTGATTGAAAGTTGCTTTTTAAATTGCTATTGTATATCTGACATTCAATGTTAATTTCTATTTATCGTAATTGCAATTAAATTGGAACCATAATAACTGTAGCTGCTGACGAGTTCTTTAAGCCAGTTGCCAATTTCTAAATGAACAGATATTTCAGCTTGTACATTACCTACATTTATCTGGATTATGCTAATATCAGAAGCCAAGAATACTTCCTTTTTGTTTTGTTTTCACAAACTGGTCTTCATTAGCAAAATTGCAAATGACTGCCACCTAGAGTGTGTTTATATATTTTACTTTACAAATTCAGATTATGTGTAGCACATGTATTGTTTTCTGTACACAGAACTATAGAGGGAAAATATTGGAAATGCTTACATTTCTCAGGGGTGGGAGGGGAAGGGGGCATGGTAAACTGGCTTTTACTAACCTTCCTTTGCAAGTTTTTTGGAAAAGACCATTTGTTCCCAGATTCATCTTTTGCGCATTAATCACAAAACAAAAAAGTGCATATGTGAGTGCAAATACAAATTCAGGCCCTGATTCTGCAAACATTTATGATGTAACTTTATTTGTATAAGTTCCCCATTAAACTACTTATGTCTCTAAAGTTACTCACATATGTTAGTATTTACACACTAGAGACTATGAAATTAAGTCTAAAGTTTCATCATCAATCCATTCAGTTGAACCTAGACATTACAGCACACTGCAAAAAAAAACCAAAAACAAAAACAAAATAAAATCACACTTGAGTATAGAAAGTTGAAATATCTAAGCAGGAAATTGGTTAAGCAGAGCTTGAGCATTTTTAGACAGAAGTGTGCTATTTTATCTGCTTTAGCTCCAAGTAACAAACAATTACTGTAGCTGAAAGGGATTGGAGGAAAAAAACCTGTTTTTTGTTTTGTTTTTTCAGTTTGCTAATTTGATATATTAGACAGCACTTAGTGTGTAGCCATTTTTTCTAAATCCCTTGTAAAATCTGTCAGTCAATGGCCCCTCGTAGTTTGGGACTTTCACACAACAGGAAGTGAGAGAAACACACTTTTAAAAATAGGGAAATGTTGTTGTATAAACCTTAAAAATCAGTGGGTAGACTCAGCACAGTTATAGTACCTGAAACAACTTTTAACTCTTTGTTGATTTGTTTTAACTTGACTGAGTTGCAGATTGATATCTGTAAGATCACGTTACCAGTTATAATCTTAATGTTGGCCACTACTGTTACTCCATTACTCTCTATTCTCATCTTTCGCCTCTTTTCTAAAATCCTATCCCATTTTTACTCCTGACCTGTCCCATCTACTTGGCCTTCATAGTCCTTGTATATGGGCTATTATAGCAAAAGACTCAGGGCCAGATTTTTTAAAGAATTCAGGTATATAAAGATGCAGATAAGTGTCTAGTGATATTTTCAAAAGTGCCTAGGAACCTAAATTCCAAATCTGGCCCTTAGTCTCTATCCACTCCCAGGCTTTAACCCACTTCAGAAACCAGGAATTATATATGTTGGCACATGTTGCAGTACATTAATTCAAACCCTTTTTGATGAGCAATTTAAAAATCGTTTCCCCTTGTTTTACTTTGTTCCTCCTCTCATTTTTGTTTTACTTCTGCTTTTTTTTTTTAACTTTCCAGTCTCTCTCACAGTATACTCCCTCCCCTCCACATCTACCCTGTTCTTTCACCTGCAAACTTGCTATAGTTTATAGGTAAAGTTGTATTTGCAAAACAATCTTCATAAAAACCCTTCATTTTATACTAGATGGATATCAGTATTGACTAACAGTAAAGAAGAAGCATTAAACATGGCATTCCGTGGAGAGCAGAGCACAGGGGAAAACAGTTTAGAGGATCTAACAAAAGCCATTATTGATGATATACAGAGATTACCCGGAAATGAAGTCTGTTGTGATTGTGGATCACCAGGTATCTTAATTTACATGAATGTCACCAAATGTCTTATTTCAAGCAAAATAACATTTTTAAAAAGTTTTTAGAGTGCAGATTAACTTTCTGAGCAATATGTAGATCAGCCTTCAACCCTAGTTTAAAAGAGCAAGTGTTCTGAGTCTCATCCATCCACGTTGTGTGTTGTCTGCACTCAGTTTCAGCAGTTCAAGCCCCATTGTGGGATTTGAACTGCTGATGTTGTTGCACTCTCTCCAGATCCTTATTTCAATGGAATGGAAATTGTTTAGCGTCACTGTTTTTGTAAGCTACTTATTTGGAAGTGAGTCGTGCTTAGGCAGTGATTAAGGAAGATGTAATTCTCCAGCAGTCTTACTCTTGGATCTCAGCTTCATAGCATGAGACTCGTGGAATTGCCAAAGATCTTAAAATTTCTGACCCTAAGGACAATGGTAATAGGGCGATGCACAAACCATCCCCTTATTGGTTGGCAATTAAGCTAAGTGCTTGACACAACTGTCAATAGGGTGTCCTGGTTCATGCTTTATCCTTTTACCCATCGGTGCCAAAAATCTTCAGAGCTTTGGTAGTTTTCCCAGATTTGTGCCAGGAAGCAAAGACTAAGTGTAAGAATCCTTTTGGAATGATCTCTTCAGAGCAGCAGAATTATAGGTCAGTCATTTTCCCTTGTCTGAGCTTGAGGACAATTAAGAGTTATAAATCATCATTGAGCTACTGAGTTAATAGTGCTTGATAGCTGCTGCTTTTGTATCATAAGGAGGTTCCTTAGACAGGAGGTAGAACGGAGGACTGGGGAAGATAGAAGAATAATGTCTCTGGCAGGTAGCTGATACCAATATTATACTGAAATACTGGTAGCTACATTCTACAATGATTATGTACATTAGAAATGTAAGTAGAATATTGCAACCATAGAAAAATACAGCTTTTCAAATACTGAAAGACGATAAATAGTTTGTAGTTTATAATTTAAATCTCTGGAAATCTGGGGAAACATTTTTTATTAACCTTTGCCACCTTGATTATAATGAAGTCCCAAGCATCTGTCCTCTTTTTTTCTTGCTTTAAACTATTGACTCAAGACTTCACGTAGTGGGCACTTAATTATCCCTCTGGTCAAGGAAGACTGAATGAGGCTCATTTTGAACCACTTGACTTTCTTGTCTAATCTGCCCATGTTATTGCTGTTAAGTGGTCCAAGAAAAAAACAAAACCTCTCACGGACTGAACATGCTCATTTTGCAACATACATGATGTGAGAACTATTTGGGTATTTAGCGTAGGGATGCTCACATGGCAGTGCAGAGCACTATTACTGGGCCAACCCTAGAGTTTAAAGTTTACCTCTGTGGATGTCCATTCCATCTATAGTGAAATGTTTCTTAATTTAATCTTTATGAAAAAATACACTTAGAGCATTAAAAATGAAGGCCAAAATGGATAAATTTGGTGGGCCGGCATTACATTTAGGTGCCTAAATATGTGTTTAGACACCTGGGTTTGAAAATTTTGCCCTAGATGTTTCTAGATAGGTGGTGGATTTTTAGGAATATACAGACTTAATTCTATTAATGGAAAAATGCATTTTATTAACTTTTTGGTTCAGTTTGGTGATGAAGTTTGAAAAAAACAGATATTCATAATTAAGTTGCTTCCCCTAAGAGGAAAGTCATTTTCATTGAGGAATATTGTTTTTTACAGAAAATAACTTTCACTCTTTTTAATATTTGCTACGTATTTTATTTCTCAAACTCTTCTACAGATCCAACTTGGCTGTCAACGAACCTGGGCATTTTAACCTGTATAGAGTGTTCTGGAATACATAGGGAAATGGGTGTTCATATTTCTCGAATCCAGTCTTTGGAACTAGACAAATTAGGAACGTCTGAACTCTTGGTGAGTCCCTGTAGTTTGTGTATCTTTAATCAGATACTCTGCATATAAAGGATACTTCCAGGTATAGAATAATGTACTGTTACTTATTTTTTAAAGGACATGTTTTGTAGAAAAATATATATTCACATTTTGCTAGTACTGTGGAGAAGGATTTATCTTGTACTACTTATACTTTTGTCCATTTACCAATTTTATTTTCTTAATGAATCAAGTTTTTCCCTAAAGATGTATTATTAACTGCTGCTGTCATTACTAGTATACTTCAAATATTACCTTTTGGTATGTAGTCTTGATCCTGAATCAAAAGCCACTGACAAAATCCTTGCACGATAAGAGAAAGTAAGCTAATTGCAATCAACAAGAGAGTTCAGAATGTTGCCAGTAAATTGCATAGGATGAAACTGTAATTTGAAGGGAAAGATCCTGCACTGATGTTAAGAGATACTGTGAACTGGATGTGGGAGAAGACAAAAGTGAAGTTTGACATGTTTCAAACAAAATATGTGTGACCTAGAAAAAGATTTATGTTTTGCATAGGAAATTGTGAAAAGTGTGTGTGGGGTGGGGAGAACATGTAAAAATTATTAGGATTTAAGTAGCAGGTAATTCTGAAGTTCTCTGAATGATGGTCCCTATGTGTATTCAACTCGAGGTGCGCATGCACACCATGTGCCTGAGACCAGAAGATTTTTCATTAGCAGTGTTCATTGATCCATACCTGCACCCTCTGCCTCCTTGTGCTCTGAACTGAGTGCATAAAGGGTGGTGCTGCCTGACCACCTCTCCAGTTCCTTTTTACCACCCCTTGTCCGAGATTGGACCTCTCCAAGTGTCTACAACTTTGCTAACGTTCCTGCTTCAAATTCCAGGTTTTTTTAAATAGTTTACCATTCTCTAGTTATTTAGTTTTTAGTATTTAGCTATATATTGTTAGTAGGAGTTTTACCCCTCATTTGGGTACTTAGTATGCCCGAGATCCCCAGTTTCAAGTCCTGTGTAGCCTGCCCTTGGGTCTTCCTGGTTAGTGACTTCCACACTTGTTTTTATTGCCTTATCCCTTCCAAGTGCATCATCTGTCATTTATTTCCTCTCTGAACCCAGCAATATCGAGCATTGCAATTCAGAAGATTCCTGGTGGAACTCCCCCGATGACCCAGTTCAATCTTGGGTCATCAAATCCTTCTGTGCATTGGCCAGAGTCACTGTATTGTGCCTGTCCAGCCACAGTGCTCCCAGACTCCAGATCATCAGAAGGAAGAGCTACAGACTGCAGGAGGCAGAGCAGGTGGGAACACTCTCAAAAAACTAGAGAAATCCCCTCCCAAGTCATGATCCAAGAAGTGGACTTCTTTCCCTGCTGCCTCCAAGTCTGGTGGGACTCTGCACCCTGCTATAGGTGTGTCAGGAGCTCACAGAAAGCATAGGCCTGTCTCGTCAGTGCTGAGAACCAAGAGTGCCCTGAAACTATCAACTGCTGAAGGGCCTGGACCAACTCCAGCATGGGTGAGGGAAAGAAGGCAGCCACACACATGGCTGGTATCATCCCACAGCAAGAAGAAGGATTCAGTAGTACCAGCTCTCACTGCCTGATCTAAATTAGCACCATTGGCTCTGCCAGTAGGTAGAAGCCCCTCCAGCTCCCCTTCCTCAAGGACTGGATGTACTGTGCTCAATGAACTGGCTGAATATTCTGATCTGGGGTCACTAATCCTCTCAGAGCCGATTATCACCAGAGAGTTGCTCACACTGTTGAACATTTGCTGGTACCTGTGGTCCGCTAGTGCAATCTGAGGACTTATATTCTTCTGGAAAGTTTGAGACTGAGACAGTGGGTCCACCGATAGTACCAAGAGACAAGAATAACCCCAACAGAGGTTCCAGAGGCTCTTGAGAACCCACCCAATCCCACAGGATGCTGCCCAGCTCAGGACCAGTGGTATCCTTCCCCATAACACCACCTGCTTACCCATATGGTCCTTTACACTGAGATCTGTATCTAAGACCTCCTGAGTACGGCGGATCAGACAGAAGTCACCTCATAAGGAAGAACCCCAGCCCACTGAGGAACACTATGTGGAGGAGGAGCAACTTGAACCAACAGACCTACTCTCCCCAGCAGCATTTTTATTTTCATCTCCTCTTAAGGCTACTGCACCTTCCTCGCCATCACCATGCTGTGACTATAAGCAGTTCCAAGATCTGAGAAGAATTGCAGATGCACTCCAAATTCCCCTGGAAAAAGTTCAGGATACCACTTGTAAGTTGTTAGATATCCTCCAGAGTGCAGCCCTAGCAAGATGGCACTTACAATCAACAAGGCCATATTAGAGCTGGCCAGAAAAAGTCTAGCACAACCCAGTCACTTGTGCCCCCCACTCTGAAAAGAATGGAGAAGAAATACTTTGTTCCTTCTAAGAGGACGAAAAACTTACCTTCACACCCCACACCGAACTCTCTAGTTGTATAGGCCATCACTGAATGTAACAGACTACACCAACCTAAGTCTGCTGCCTCCAACAAGAACACCAAGCAAGTAGACCTCTTCAGATGGAAGAGTTTCACCTTGGCTAGCCTATAATTTTGCGTTGCAAATTATCTAGCTTTGATGTCTAAATATGATTTTATTAATTATAAGAAGTTTTTTTGAGTTCACAAACTACCAACCCGAGCAGCTTGGTCGCATTTTCAAGCCAGATCGATGAGGGTCAGGTGATAGCTAGATCATTCCTTCAAGCTTCGCTAGATGCAGTAGACATCACTTCTCACTTCATGGAGACTTCTACTGTCACGAGACAAGCTTCATGGCTCCAGTCCTCTGGGTTTCCAAAGGAAGTTCAAGCCACTTTGGAAGACTTTCCCTTTGAGGGCAACCACTTGTTCAGTGACAAAATGGATGAGTCATTGTATATTTATGAGGACCGTCATGCAGCCCTCTGCACCTTGAGTATATACATCCCAGCATCTTAGAGAAAATACTCCACATCACCACTGTATAAGCAGTGTCCCACTTCTCAGCTCTTTTACTACATAAGGGCCGATGAGCCTTCCAGGAAGCACCAGAGTGCAGTGCAGCAGACAGAACGTCTCTGTCATTCTCTCACCAGCCTCAGGCTCCTGCCAAGAAATCTTTTTGATGGGACCCTTGAGAGTCACAAACCAGCCCTCCTGCATCCACACTTCATTTAGTAGCCACCTGGCCCATTTCTCCCCAGCATGGCATCATATCATGTTGCATTAATAGGTCCCAGAAATTGTCACCACCAGATATCTTATAAAACTTCTGTTCATCCTTACCAGAAAACATCCCTCCCTATCTCTTTTCAGGGACCCCCTCTCATGGGAGGATATTCAGACAGGAGGTAGATCCATGCTCCAGCTGGAGCTATATAGCTTGACTCTCCTCAGTACAAGGTAAGGTGATTTTGTTCACGATGTTTTCTCATTCCCAGAAATACCCTTTCTAGATCTCAGACAACTGAATGTCTTCATCCACTGTTAAGGATTCAGAATGGTCATCTTGCCTCTCTAATCTCCTCTTTGAAGAAAGATGACTGGTTTGCAGTTCTCAATTTAAAGGACACCTATTTCCACATACACATATGTCCAGCACACAGGAGGTTCCTGCACTTTATGGTGGGCCTAAACCTTTATCCATACGGAGTACTTCCTTATGTCTCTCAACCATCCTGAGAGTTTTCACAAAAGTACTATCTATTGTGGCAGCATACCTACATAACCAGGTCACTCCAGTATTTCCCTACCTCAACAACTGGCTGCTCAGGGGTTGGTCATACAGAGAAGTGCAGTCAATGTCCTATCCCTTGTCAGTGTCCTTCAATCCTTAGGGAGCCTAGAAAAATCCACGTTAGTTCCCATGCAAATGATAGACTTTATTGGAGCAGCTATGGAGTCAATCACAGCCAAAGCATACTTACCCCAGGACAGATTTCAAGCTCTGAGGGACTTCATCATCTGTCTTCAACTGAGCCCTCAGATGACAGTGCAATCCTGCCTGATCCTCCTAGGCCAGATGGCCCTGTACGTTGACTCCCTTTGCAAGGCTCCATTTCCAGTGTTTTCAGGTGTGGTTATGCTCTGAGCAGGGATAGCCTGGTCAAGCAAGTCTCACTTTCCCACCGTATTCTGACATCATTTATCTGATGGGAAGACAGAGAAGCTGTGAGTAGGGGTTCCCTTTGTTTCCCATCTAGACACAAAGAAGCTAATTATGGATGCCTCCCTATAGAGTTTGGGTGTGCATCTGGGCAAAAATGGCTCAAAAATGGACCCAGCAAGAATCCAAGATTCACAAAAAACTGCGAGCAGTATACAAAGCCTGCAAAAGATTCCTGCCATTCATCCATGCCCTGTATGTTCAGGTCATGTGAGACAATATGATTATAGTATACTATATAAACTTGAGAGTGTATGCCTCAGAAGTGATCAAGCTGTGAAATTGATGCATCTGGCACCAGATCTGTCTCTCAGCAGTGCACCTCATGGGAGTACTGAACATCCTAGGGAACAGCCTCAGCAGGAACATCCACAGAGACCACGATTGAATGCTTCACAACTCAGTGGTACAGCACATCTGACAGTGGGAATTCCCTTTGTGGATGCCTTTGTGTCGGAAGAAAACAAGAAATGCCCGGACTACTGTTCTGGCGCAGCTCAGGGACACAATTCCAGAGGACTTGCATTCCTAGTACACTGATCAGAGCTCTCCCACTCATTCCCCTCTGATCTCAAATCCTGAGGAAAATCAAGCAAGACACAGCATCAATCATCCTAGTAGCACCCTGGTGGCTGAGGTAGCTTTGATTTGCTATCATCCTTTGGACAGCTTCAAGTCCATGCATACAAAACCAGCTGTTTCCTAATCTGCTGACTGAAGACAAAGGGAAGACCGCCCATCCTAATCCAGCATCCCTCTATTTGATAGCTTGGTATTTGGATGGATGATGAATTTAGAGAGATCGTGTTCTAAGGCAGTAAAATCCGTCCTTAATAATAGCAGGAAAGTCTGTATAGGAAAATGTTATGCTGCAAAATAAGAGATTTTCCATCCAACGCCATCAGATATAGTAACTCCTCAATTAATGTTGTTATGTTCCTGAAAAATGCTACTGTAAGCGAAATCAAGTAAAGCTAATCTAATTTCCCCATAAGAATTAATGTACAGAGGGGGGTTAGGTTCCAGGGAAATTTTTTTTGCCAGACAAAAGTCTATATTTTATAGTGTGTGTGTATGTGTGTATAGAGAGAGAGAGAGCAAGTATATATGTGTGTGTGTGTGTATATATATACACACACACACACACATATACATAGTATACATTTTAAATAAACAGTTTAATACTGTATACAGCAATGATGATTGTGAAGTTTGGTTAAGGTGGTGAAGTCAGAGGGTGGAAGAGGGTAGGATATTTCCCAGGGAATGCCTTGCTGCTAAATGATGAACTAGCACTCGGCTGAGCCCTTGAGGGTTAACACATTGTTGTTAATGTAGCCTCACACTCTACAAGGCAGCATGAATGGGAGACTGCATGGCAGAGAGAGACAGACACACACGCTGTGTGAGACAGAGAAGTACACTGGCCCCACTCTAAGTACATTACCTTTTTCATAGAATCATAGAATACCAGGGTTGGGAGGCACCTCAGGAGGTCATCTAGTCCAACCTCCTGCTCAAAGCAGGACTAATCCCCAACTAAATCAAGTAGATCAATTTAAGTAGATCAGCAAGTTTCCCTGTGTCCCGAGCCCTGTCGTGTGTGTCCCCCCTCCGGCTCTGTGGAGCTGGGGTACAGGAGTTGTGGAGGGCAACACCCTGACATTAACACCCATTTTCCCCACCTCCACCCCACCTTGCACAGCAAGCAGGAGGCTCCTGGGAGCAGCTCCAAGTCAGAGGGCAGGAGCAGCACATGGCAGTGTGGGGAGGGACAGCTGAACTGCCTGTCAATTGATAGCCTGGTGGGCAGCTGCTGCACAGGGAACTTAAGGGAGCAGGGAGCTGATGGGGGGCTGCTGGTCCACCCTGGTTCCAAGCCCCCACCATCTAGCTCTGCAAGCAGTGGACAAAGCAGGTGGCTGCCAAACAATGTTATAAGGGAGCATTGCGCAACTTTAAACAAGCATGTTCTCTAATAGATCAGCAATGTAAAAATGAAACAACGTTAATCAGGATGACTTTAAGTGAGGAGTTACTGTACCTCCACAGGGCTCAGGGATACTACCCATTCTGAACTACCTTCTTTCTTTAAAAACATCAGGTCTGTCCCTCAGCTTGCTGCAAATGCATTTAGTGACCATTAACTCCTTCTTCTTTCCTCTGGTGGAGAACTTTTTGGTCTTCACCCACCCTATGACAATGAGTTTTTTCAAAAGTCCTTAACCTTTGCTCTGGTGCTAAAACCTACTTCAGCTTGGGACCTCAGTCCTGTTCATATTTGCAACATTCATGAATCCTCCATTTGAACCTTTAGCCTCCTGCTTCTTTCTTCATCTGTCTATAAAGGTGGCCTTTCTGACTGCAGTTATGTCTGCCAGAAGAGTTTGGTGAGGTTGGGGCTCTTATGGAGTGTACCTTCCCTACGGGGCGTTCCATAAGGATAAGGTCTCTTTGAGGTAATACGCTACATTCATTCCAAAGATTCCCTCCAAATTCCACTTAAATCAGGTCATACACCTTCCAGAGAAGGTAGGAAGTTCCATTCGCTGGATGTTTGTCGAGCCTTAGTGTTTTACCTGCAGAGGACAAAACCCTTCAGGAAATCTCCTAGATTATTCATCTCCTGTGCTGACCATATGAAAGGGGAAGCTACCTCCTCACTGAGACTTCCTAAATGGCTTCAGGTTGCATCCAGCTATACTATGAGTTGGCAGCAATAGCTCCCCCACAGAGTGTCAGAGTCCAATCATCCAGAGCCCAGGTATCCTCAGTGGCATCTTTTCAGGATCTCCTCCTGGAAATCTGTAGAGCAGCAACATGAGACTCTATGCATACATTTACTAGGCATTACATCCTGGCACAAGCGTCTTCAGCAGATGCATCCTTCAGCACAGCAATCCTGAAATCTGTGATACAGCAGAGTTCCTCCTCCTCCTCAGTAAGAACTGCTTATGAGCCGCGTAAAGTGGAATACACATAGTGACTATCGCTTGAAGAAGAAATTCTGGTTACTTGCCTTATAGTAACTGGAGTTCTTCAAGATGCGTGGTCTCTATACTTATTCGACTATCCTGCCTCTCCTTTGGATTCTTTCCTAAGGTGATTCACAGTACAAAAGGAATTGAAGAGACGTTCAGTCCACACCACCTCATATGCTCTTGTTTCAGAGCATGAGGAGGCAGAGGGTGCAGATGTGAACCAACAAACACTGCTAATGAAAAATCTTCCTGTTTCAGGCACATGCAACACATGTGCACCTAGCATGGAATACACATAGGGTCCCCACTTGAAGAACTCCAGTTACTATAAGGTGAGTAACAAGAATATCTTTCAATCCATTAAGGTTATGTCTGTGCTTGGAGCTGGGGGTGCAATTCCCATCTTGAGCAGACATAATCGCACTAGCTCTGATTGAACTAGTGTGCTAAAAATAGGAGTGTAGTCATAGTAGCATGGCACGTGGCAGAATGGGCTAACCCAAGTACCCACATGGTCCAGGCAGGTTTGTACTCGGCATGGCTATCCTGTGCAACTGCTACCACAATTAAAATATTTTTAGCATGCTAGCTCGATCAGAACTAACATGAGTACATCTGCTTGAGATGGGAATTGCACACCCAGTTCCAAATGTAGACATAGCCTACATTGAACTTTAATGCTATGCATTCATTTTGTTATTTGTACTGTCCTCTGCTGCTAATAAGAAAAAGGCACTGTATTTTTTTTAAAAAAAGTCTTATTTGAAAATTTGAGACCAATAGCAAATTATGAAAACATGTGCTTTTGTTTTTTCTACAGCTGGCCAAGAATGTAGGAAATAATTGTTTTAATGATATAATGGAAGGGAATTTACCTAGTCCTTCACCCAAACCCACTCCATCAAGTGATATGTAAGTACATGAACACTTCCCCAGTGTACAGTTGGAATGGAGTATATATGTGTAGATAGGTTTTCCATAATGAGATATATTAAGTATAATCAAGTCAAGGGAGAAGTTAAAAAAGAAAAAGCTGTCTGAGGATGGCAAAAATTTTTGTTTCATTCCACCTGCCAATCTTGACTGCTAAATTTCTCATTACGGAATTCCAAATCCCTTCTCTGGTCATTATTTCTCTTCAAATTTGCTCTTGAATTTACTTCACAGGCAGTTACAGTGTTCATACGTGATGGGTTGTGTCTCCTTAGAATATGCTACAGTATTTGTTTGGTTTTGTAATTCATGATCATGTGATAAACTCTAATGGAGTCACTAACAATGAATCTTTTCGTATTAATTTATGGATAAATCCAGCCCCATTGTCCTCTGGAGGTCATGCAGAGAAGTTCAGCTCCTGAGGAGTATGGGAGTGGTGGCTTAGTTATTCTGTAAGTGTGCAAGACCAGAGGATCATTGCAGTCAGGGGAAGTAAGGTCCCATAGAACCTATCTCAGCCACTAAACTAAAGTGGTCTTCACAGAGCGCAGCCCACTTTTGTGGCCTAAGGAGGGAATTCCTTTCCACTCCACCAAGAGCCCTGCTGGGAACTTGATTTTAACCTTAAAGTGGGATTGTCATACGAGAGAAATCTTGGAAAAAAGGGCATTTCTACAAACAGCAGTAATTGGACAGTAATTTTGTTTTTCCCTTTACTATTATGGAAGATGTTTAGCTTGAAAAAAAGCTTTCTTTTCAACCCTTCTTCTCCTTGATTATGCAGCAAAGTCATAATCCTCTGTTTATAATACAAGTCAATTGCCTTGGAAATAATTGTTGTAAACTCAGTTTTATATCATCAGTTCAGTTACTATAAGGCAAGTAGCTGATGGTCAGAAAGGAGAAAACCCTTGTTTTAAACAAACAGAATCACGGAAATAGTAATGGCAAAAATCTGTTAGACTATCATTCTATTTCCTGGCCTATATATATATATATATATACACACACACACAGAGACACATGAGTTACACACTTTGATTTTGGGAACTCAGTTCAGTTCAGAACTGAAGATGCAGAAGGGAATTTTCATAATATGAAAATACATGAAAGATGCACCAATTTGTTCAATTGTTCTTCATAATTTTTCTTGAAATTGACACAATTGAACAAGTTGATGTATTTTACATGTATTTTCCTATTACGAAAATTGTCTTCTGCATCTTCAGTTTTGAATTAAACTGATTTCCCAAAATCAAAGGCTGTACCTCATGTATTATTGAAAAGGCAGGATACTGTAAGATGCTTGTTTACTTCATTTTGGACCTCTTTTTTGCAAATAGTGTGTCACGTGCATAGTGATTAAATTATTATATATTAAATGGGGTTATCAGATCTTTTTCTATACAATCAGTCCTCACTTTTCAGTTTAAGCAAGCTGAGTTCTGATTTTAAGCCTAAATTATCAGTCCATTTGAGATCCCTTTTGCTCAGAATTCTAGACCAAGTTCTGTTTTTTTTCCTCCCAGGACTGCACGTAAAGAATATATCACTGCTAAGTATGTAGATCATAAGTTTTCTAGAAAGACTTGTGTATCTGCAGCAGCTAAACTGAATGAACTACTCGAGGCTGTCAAATCCAGGGATCTACTTGCACTAATTCAAGTCTATGCAGAGGGGGTAGAGCTAATGGAGCCACTGTTAGAGCCTGGACAGGTAAGCTTATCAGATAAACAATATTGAGTAAGTTAAGAACATTATTTTTGGAAGCCATCAATTAAAATAGTGATATAACTTATAAGTACATGGGAGAATGATGTTTATTAGAATCATAGATGAAAAACATCTTAGCTGATCTGGCTTATCCTCCTGCTAGTGTATTTTCTCTTGCCTTTTCCTGTACAGTTTAAAAGATTTGTTATGAATGTTTGTATGTGTGCTCAAAGAATAGTCTAGTACATTTTAAAAGTCTGAAAGGTAAATAATGTGGTGACCAGATCCGAGTGTTGTATTCAGGGACATCCACATTTCTCCCTAATCAGTCGTTTTTGATGTGTGTCCTCTTTTTGAGTCATAGAATCATAGAATATCAGGGTTGGAAGGGACCTCAGGAGGTCATCTAGTCCAACCCCCTGCTCAAAGCGGGACCAATCCCCAATTAAATCATCCCAGCCAGGGCTTTGACAAGCCTGACCTTAAAAACTTCTAAGGAAGGAGATTCTACCACCACCCTAGGTAACGCATTCCAGTGTTTCACCACCCTCCTAGTGAAAAAGTTTTTCTTAATATCCAACCTAAACTTCCCCCACTGCAACTTGAGACCATTACTCCTTGTTCTGTTCTCTTCTACCACTGAGAATAGTCTAGAACCATCCTCTCTGGAACCACCTCTCAGGTAGTTGAAAGCAGCTATCAAATCCCCCCTCATTCTTCTCTTCTGCAGACTAAACAATCCCAGTTCCCTCAGCCTCTCCTCATAACTCATGTGTTCCAGACCCCTAATCATTTTTGTTGCCCTTCGCTGGACTCTCTCCTGTTTATCCACATCCTTCTTTTGATGTGGGGCCCAAAACTGGACACAGTACTCCAGATGAGGCCTCACCAATGTCGAATAGAGGGGGACGATCACGTCCCTCGATCTGCTCGCTATGCCCCTACTTATACATCCCAAAATGCCTTTGGCCTTCTTGGCAACAAGGGCACACTGTTGACTCATATCCAGCTTCTCATCCACTGTCACCCCTAGGTCCTTTTCCGCAGAAAAAGGAGTCCCGCCAACAGGTCACCTTTCTCCACATCAGACACAAACTTTTGGTCTTTACCTTCAAGGCTGTTCACAATTCAGTTTCTTCTTACTTACCTACTTTTTTTTTATCTGACTGTGTCATGTTGTGAACAGATGCCTCTACTCTGACAACAGGGGCAGCCTCCAACATTCATGTTAAGCACTTTCTTTGCTGCTCCATGTGCACTGAATACCCTCTCTGAATCTTTTCACAAAGTCATTAATCTGTTCTCCTTCAGATCACTTCTCAAAAATCATCTCTTCTGTGATGCTCACAATAAGATACTTAATGATAATGGCTCAGCAGATAGCCTGGTACAGGCCCATCAACATTTTTATATTATGTGTTTTTTAAAAAAAAACCTTAAAGCCTGTAACTTATGCATATAGCTAGTATGTGCAACTTTGTGTTCCTATTACTGAAGTTGTCAACTCCCAATAGTTGCATTTTGTCCCTATCTAGACTGTAAATTCTTTGGAGCAGGGATTATCTTTATATGTTTATAACGTGCCCAGTAGAAAGAGGTCTTGATCCTGACTGCTGCTTCTGGACACTACCAGAAAAGAAATAATAAATAATGATGGCATATTTTCTCTTTCTTTCTTTACTATAGTTTAAATGTTAGGGGTGTCTGTTGTGTTCAGAGAGCAGTCTGATAAATACATTATAAAAGACTAGCGAGTTGATGACCTGGTCTACATTACAGGCGCAGCTACACTACACCCTATTAAAATGACACAAAATTCTTCCAAGGTGTATTCCTTTTAAAGCAATAATACATGCCAGTCTCTGTGTGTGTTGTATACTATGAAACAGTCATTCTCTTTCCTTAAGTGCTGATCATGATGCAACATTTCTGTTAACATTGTTTTCTTCAATAGGAAAATGACTGATTTTTTTCAGAAGTCCTGAACACTCGCAGCTCCTATCGAATTCAAACAGAGTTGAGTGCTCAGTTCCTTTGAAAATCAGAATGCTTTGATTCAGATGTCTAAATTTATGCACTTGTATTTAAAAATTTTGGCTTCTGTTATTTTCTTTGTATATCTCACCATTATCAATCATAATCCTTTCACCAGCCTCACAATTGTTGTGCAAGTTTTACAGGCATATGGTACAGGCATATATATGGTTCCCTACCCAGAAGATGCTTACGGTCTAAGGACACAGTATTACAAGTTCTTATGGGGGAGGAGAACATACTCCTGCTAGAAGGGACTAATTGCAGTTGTTACTAGGAGTAATGGTTACTGGTGTTTTCAGGATTGTGCACAATGGTTAGACCAAACTTGATACAAAAGGAAAGCTGGTTGGAGAGGGTGATGGGAGCAAAAGGAGGGAAAAGTAGCACCCATAAGGAGTGAGAAACAAAAGCTGTTTGCATCACAGCTTTCATAATAGTTTCTCTATTTAAATATTTAATACAAAGATAAGTGATTAAAGTATATTTTAGTAGGAGATTAACCGTGATAATCTTTGCATAGAAGAGAGTCCAAAAGTGTTTAATCTTGTACATTTTTTTCATGTGTTTAGGAGCCAGGTGAAACAGCACTTCATTTAGCAGTCCGGACTGCTGACCAAACCTCCCTTCATCTGGTTGACTTTCTTGTACAAAACTGGTATGGATTGCTCACTTGTTAACCAGAGTAACTTTAATGACAAATTTACCAATTCAAAATCATTCTCATCATTTACATTGCTTTGTACGATGTTTGTTTTTATTAATGATCATACTACTTAGTATTTTGATGTTGCATCTGAATAGAATTCCTAACTTGAGTTGACCTTTGTGTTGTAAAGCAATAAAAAGGGGAAAAAGAATAAAAACATGAACATTAGGTACATGAACTATGTAGGGAAAGAGACACTATATGATAGAGTAGGGAAAAAAAGAGAAAACATTGAGGGAAATGTTATGACAAAGGAAAATCAATGCAAATAGATAATATGGAAAAGAGATGGCAAGAAAGCTTCCAAAATTAGGAATAGAATAATTCAAGGAAAGCAAGACAATATAGTCATTTTTCTCTCAGAAAATAAGAAGTAAATGAATAAAAGTAACCTAGGAAAAGATGGACATTTTAATAAACAGTAGGTTTAAAACTATGGAAAATGCAATACAGTAGAACCTCAAAGTTATGAACACTACAGGAATGGAGATTGTTCGTAACTCTGAAACGTTCGTAATGCTGAACAAAATGTTATGATCTTTCAAAAGTTTATAACTGAAATTTACTTAATACGGCTTTGAAACTTTACTATGCAGAAGAAAAATACTGCTTTTAACCACATTAATTTAAAAGAAACAAACACAGAAACAGGTTTTTTTGTCTCTGCTGCTTGATTATGTACTTCGAGTTCCAAATGAAGTATGTGGATGACTGATTGGTTTGTAACTCTGGTGTTCGTAACTCTCAGGTCCTACTGTAGATGGTGTAGCAGTGTTAAGTAGCAAGTTCTCAAACTGTCAATGGGATGTTGAGATATTTTATGGTGTAGAGAGGATGTGATGACAGGGGCAAGGAAAACTTAGTGAAAATGACAGGTTTCAGAGTTGCAGCTGTGTTAGTCTGTATCCGCAAAAAGAAAAGGAGGACTTGTGGCACCTTAGAGACTAATCAATTTATTTGAGCATAAGCTTTTGTGATCTTGGGAGACAGACCAGTTCTTGCTTACAAACAGCCCCCCAACCTGAAGCAAATACTCACCAGCAACCACACACCACACCACACAACAGAACCACTAACCCAGGAACCTATCCTTGCAACAAAGCCCGTTGCCCGTTGCCAACTGTGTCCACATATCTATTCAGGAGACACCATCATAGGGCCTAATCACATCAGCTGCACTATCAGAGGCTCAATCACCTGCACATCTACCAATGTGATATATGCCATCAACTGGACAGTCTCTACGTAAAAGAATAAATGGACACAAATCAGACGTCAAGAAGTATAACATTCAAAAACCAGTCGGAGAACACTTCAGTCTCTTTGGTCACTCGATTACAGACCTAAAAGTGGCAATTTTTCAACAAAAAAACCTTCAGAAACAGACTCCAACGAGAGATTGCTGAATTGGGATTAATTTGCAAACTGGATTCAATTAACTTAAGCTTGAATAAAGACTGGGAGTGGATGTGTCATTACACAAGTAAAACTATTTCCCCATGTTTATTCCCCCCCCCCACCCCGTTCCTCAGACATTCTTGTCAACTGCTGGAAATGGCCCACCTTGATTATCACTACAAAAGGTTTCCCCCCCCCCCCGCTCTCCTGCTGATAATAGCTCACCTTACCTGATCACTCTCATTACAGTGTGTATGTATGGTAACAGCCATTGTTTCATGTTCTCTGTTTATATAAATCTCCCCACTGTATTTTCCATTGAATGCATCCGATGAAGTGAGCTGTAGCTCACGAAAGCTTATGCTCAAATAAATTTGTTAGTCTCTGATGTGCCACAAGTCTGCCTGTTCTTTTAGTGAAAATGCACACTCTAAAGGAAATAAAATCAATTCATATACAATGCAGCATGATTATTTCTGATATGAGATTTACAGTTGTGCAGTGAGCTGACTAAATAGATCTGATGTCACTTTTAATGATTTCCTGTTGAGTGAAGAAAACAAAGAGCTGCTGCTGTCTTGTCAAATTGTGGGTTTTAGCACAGTAGCAGTAATTAAGGGCTAGAAGATGATCAGTAGACTCATCACAGCCTGTTTTTTTCTAACACAGCTGATATTTCCTGTTAACCTTCAGAATACAGTCTTAATTATACTTGTTTTCCCTTCTCCTTTCCAGTAACTCATGTAGCTACTTCAAACTTTATATAGTCTGTATAAGAGAGGAAACTTAGTCCTGTGGTTAAAGCACGGGACTTGAAGTCAGAAATGGGTTTCATTTCTAGATCTCTCATTGACTTGTTACATGTCCCTGCGAAAGTCACTCATCGTTTCTGACCCTTCACTTCTCTCATCTGTCAAATGGAATAAATGTTACTTGCCTACATTAGCAAAAGTGTTTTAAGGGTTAATTTATTAATGTTTGCAAAGCACTTTGAGACCATCAATTGGAAAATGCTTTAAAAGTGTAAATTATTATTATTGGTTTTTCAGATGGTTTGATACTTTACACAGTGATTAATTGAAGTGATTCTGTTTAGTTATGAAATCTTCACTTGATGATCTTTTATGTCAATGTTCTCATCTATATAGTCAGATTTTTTTTGTCAGTTGTCACTCTTTGTCATGTTAAACTCAAAATTGGAGTGCACTTCTCCAACAAAAAGAGCCAGCCACTGGTTCTTTGGCATGAACAACACTGGCCAGCCACCTTATATATTTTTCTTCTAATCATTTATAATTTTCTGAGGGCAACTCTACACTATAGCTGTACATTGGCGTAGCTACATCAGTGCAGCTGCGCTGCCGTAGTGCGTCTGGTGAAGATGTGCTATGCTGACGGAAGACTGCTCTCCCATCGGCATAATTACTCCACCTCAGTGAGAAGCAGAAGCTATGCTGGCGGGAGGGTGTCTCCCGCCAGTACAGTGCCGGTGTGCACAGCGCGAAACTTGTGTCGCTCGGGGTGGGGAGTGGGGTGGGAGCGACATAAGTTAGATCGACTTAAGCAGTAGTGTAGATCTGCCCTGAGACTGTTCTTTGATTTTCATAAATATACACATAAAAACTCAAACTTCCAGAAATGGTGAAGAGTATTATCCTGTCATGCTAGTGACACAGTCTCATTGGACACTTTCATTCCAAGTCCCTGTTGTCAGGCAAGGGCTTCCAGCAAAAGAAGAGAACAGCCTCTGAAAGAGGTCTGGTCATTGGTGACTCCTGCTTAATCTTCCTGCTACCTCTAAGATTCATGAGGATGGGGATTGGTTTTCTTACCCCTTCCAATAAGGAAGTTGGAAGCCTCTCTGCTGCTTCATGTTCTGATGATATGGTGGGCCAAGCTGCTCTGGCTGTCTGCACCTTTTGGGTGTTAGTGAAGTCCCATTCACCCCAATATGCAGTCAGGGAGAGGTGCAAGGATACGGTTGGTCTGCCCACATATTAGATTCCCCATGAAACTAGACACAGTAGTAATAAAGGGTGCTACAGCCCAAAGGCTGTTGTGCAGGTTTTTCAGCTTGAGATGAGGACTCTATTCTAGTCATTGTATGGAGCAGACAGTAATAAAAAATGCAACATATGCACAAGGGAGCCAAATTCCAAAAAAAAAAAAATCAGTCTCCTGCCGTGTAAAATCTTCAGTGGCTTTACCGTGCATTAATGAAGATTTTCTCTTTTTGACATTGACTCCACAAAGTCCCACTACGAGAGAGGTATGCCACCATCAGGCTTAACACTCTCAGATAAAAGTATGTGGGAAGACCACAGGAAAAGAGGGACATATATCAAACCTTGTTTTAAAACAAGATCACCACTTTGGGCAAGGTGACACAAAACTACCAAAAATGGAATGGAGTGGTCAAAAAGAAAAAAAAGAAATGCTGTGACTTTCCAACCTAAACTAAATCTAACAACATGAATAGGGTCCTACCAAATTCACAGTCCATTTTGGTCAATTTCATGGCCAGGGTTTTTTTTAAATTAGTCAAAATTTCACTTTTTCAGATGTTTACATCTGAAATTTCATGGTGTTGTAACCCTTGGAGTCCCGATCCAAAAGGCTTTCAGGGTGCGGGGCTCACAAGGCTATTGTAGGGCAGTCGTGGGATTACCACCCTTACTTCTGCCCTGCTGCCTTCATAGAATCATAGAATATCAGGGTTGGAAGGGACCTCAGGATGTCATCTAGTCCAACCCCCTGCTCAAAGCAGGACCAATCCCCAACTAAATCATCCCAGCCAGGGCTTTGTCAAGCCTGACCTTAATAACTTCTAAGGAAGGAGATTACACCACCTCCCTGGGTAACGCATTCCAGTGCTTCACCACCCTCCTAGCGAAAAAGTTTTTCCTAATATCCAACCTAAATCTCCCCCACTGCAACTTGAGACCATTACTCCTTGTTCTGTCACCTGCTACCACTGAGAACTGTCTAGATCCATCCTCTTTGGAACCCCCTTTCAGGTAGTTGAAAGCAGCTATCAAATCCCCCCAGCAATCAAATCTTCTCTTCTGCAGACTAAACAATCCCAGTTCCCTTAGCCTCTCCTCATAAGTCATGTGTTCCAGTCCCCTAATCATTTCTGTTGCCCTCCACTGGACGTTTTCCAATTTTTCCACATCCTTCTTGTAGTGTGGGGCCCAAAACTGGACACAGTACTCCAGATGAGGCCTCACCAATATCGAATAGAGGGGAATGATCACGTCCCTCGATCTGCTGGCAATGCCCCTACTTATACATCCCAAAATGCCATTGGCCTTGTTGGCAACAACTGCACACTGTTGACTCATATATCCAGCTTCTCGTCCAGTGAAACCCCTAGATCCTTTTCCGCAGAACTGCTGCCTAGCCATTCGGTCCCTAGTCTGTAGCTGTGCATGGGATTCTTCCGTCCTAAGTGCAGGACTCTGCACTTGTCCTTGTTGAACCTCATCAGATTTCTTTTTGCCCAATCCTCTAATTTGTCTAGGGACCTCTGTATATTATCCCTACCCTCCATCATATTTACCTCTCCTCCCAGTTTAGTGTCATCTGCAAACAGGGTGCAATCCACACCATCCTCCAAATCATTAGTGAAGATATTGAACAAAACCGGCCCAAGGACCAACCTTTGGGGCACTCCACTTGATACCGGCTGCCAACTAGACATGGAGCCATTGATCACTACCTATTGAGTCCAACAGTCTAGCCAGCTTTCTATCCACCTTTCAGATCTGGGCAGCCAGAGAGGAAGGCTGCTGGTCGGGTGCCAGCTCTAAAGCCAGCACCAGCATCAGCGCAGAAGTGAGGGTTGCAGGGTAGGGGGGGTGGGTTACCATATGTCCAGTTTTCCCAGCAGTCTCCTACTCCATTGGGGGCAGGTGACAGCTCAAGGAGCCGTAGCCTCTCCCTACACCGAGGGGAGGTGACAGCTGGAACTGCGGTGCTTCCTGCAGTTGGGGAAGGTTCCTGGAGGTGGGTCTGATCCACCGCGGGAGCAGCCCCTGCAGGGAAAGAGGAAGTCTCATCCCTCTCCATGCCCGCTAGGACTAACAGCTGGAGCCCTCCGTAGGGTAGGAGCCCTCGGCTGGGTGCCAGATTTCATGAGAGAGATCAGTTTTCACGGTCCATGATGTGTTTTTCACAGCAGTGAATTTTGTAGAGCCCCAAATAGAAAGTATTTGTTAAGATACAAAGTTAGATTTGATAGTTTAACATGCCTGAGAAACAGGAGTTGGGTTTGTTGACCACTCTTGATGGCGAATAGAGAGGAACTTAAGGTACCTGTATAAGGAGCAGGGCACATACCCTTGGGCTTTGGAATGTAGGCGCAGAGAAAATATTTATACTCTATAACTTTCAGCCACTGTTCAAAAAAGGTTCCAGAGCCATGTGCCTAGGCACACAACTCCTACACTGTATTTCACTGAAAGCAGTGCAGCCACAGAACAAGAGTTACTGTTAGACAGAAAAGGGTAGTTACTTGTTAAAATACACGTTTTCTTTGCAGAAGTTATGTATGTTGTCATGTATGGTGTCCATAATAAGATACAATATACAGATGACAAATTTGGGACTGAACATGCATATGATTTTTTTCTCTTTTTTTCTTTACTTTGTTTAGTGGAAACCTGGATAAACAAACTGCTTTGGGGAATACAGTTCTACACTACTGCAGTATATATAATAAACCTGAATGTTTGAAATTGCTTTTGAGAGGCAAACCGACTATTGATATAGGTAAGCTCGCTAATATGTGATACTTGAAATTTTTCTTCCTAAAATATGAGTTTATGCAGTTTTATTTGTATACCAGTGTGTAAAAACTGATTTACCAAGCAAAAATGAAAATTGTGTTAAGCACGTATCTATGACCCAAATGCCCTACCAAGAAGACAAAGAGGAATTCAGCTAGGAAATAGGCTTTAAATATTTTTATTCAAATATTTTCTTTCGAAGAATTGCAAGTTAATGTATGGTTCCAGAGAGATTTTACAACATAATGTATACATAAAATTATTCAGCTTTTTAACTTATTTTATAGTAAACCAAGCTGGAGAGACAGCTCTGGACATAGCAAAGAGACTGAAAGCTACTCAGTGTGAAGAACTGGTAAGAAAAAAACTTTGTTTTTTAAGCACCCAACATCTCAAAACACTGGCAGAATTAAGATAAATCAGAAATTATTAAAATATTTAAAATTAAATAATGTCACAAATTAAAGAAGAGAAGTTTTTTCTTTTTCTAAAGATACTGTCTATGTAGGAGTCTCACTCCTGGATTTCCAGTCTCCAGGCTGGAAACTACCTTGCTTTTAAGTTTTTGTTTTTGTTTTGTATTCTCTGGGTCTTCTGTAGCTTAGCTTGAGGGTTCTGCCCTACTGGGTGTGCTGCACCCTCAGAACATTCCAGCCAGCTTCTTTATGACTCGTCAGTGAAGAAGCTTGCTTTCTACAACAAATGTTTTATCTACTTTAACCCGCAGAGCTACAGCTCTTACTTTTATAGATCCAGTTTAGGAGCTGTGCATCTTTCTCAGTTCTGGCCTCTTCCCCAGTCTGAGACATCTTGGCTGCACCTTACTGTATCTCATGGGACACATGTTCTCCCTGTTGGCCTTTCTGCCAGGACCTCAAATCAGGCCAGTAAAATGATGGTGCACATATCAAGACTTGTCAGGTCTTGGTCTCCCCTTAGATTTGCTACTAGGAGCACAGATCGTATTTGTTGATGGAGTAATTAGACATCTTCATCTTCAGAAATCCTGAAAAGAGAAATGGAAACAACTCAATATTGAGCTCCTAAAGAACAAAGAAACTAAGGGGCAGTGAGTGAAAGTAAGGAAAACTCGCACCCAATGTGGGTTACAGAAGTAAGCTGGAGCAGTGATGGTTAAAACTCTTAGACATCTCCTGTAGGGGAGCTCCTTTGCTAAATGCAGTCAGAATGTTCCAGGGGCACCTAAGGGGAGCTCTGATTGGGCAGTGCCATTGCGTAGACCTATTGGTGTCTGAGAGGGCCAGAAGTTTTGGAGCTTGGGGAATTTTCCACTAGACCAGAAACCTAATAATGAGAATTCTGCAAGAATTTTTGGAGAATCAGAAAAACCTGTAAGTAATTTTTCCTTCTTGCTTTTGAAGGAAACTGTTTGGAATCAGAGTAGCAGCTGTGTTAGTCTGTATTCGCAAAAAGAAAAGGAGTACTTGTGGCACCTTAGAGACTAACAAATTTATTTGAGCATAAGCTTTCGTGAGCTACAGCTCACTTCATCAGATGCATTCAGTGGAAAATACAGTGGGGAGATTTATATACATAGAGAACATGAAACAATGGGTGTTCCCATACACACTGTAACCAGAGTGATCACTTAAGGTGAGCTATTACCAGCAGGAGAGTGGGAGGAGCTTTTGTAGTGATAATCAAGGTGGGCCATTTCCAGCAGTTGACAAGAACGTCTGAGGAACGGTGGGGGGGGATAAACATGGGGAAATAGTTTTACTTTGTGTAATGACACATCCACTCCCAGTCTCTATTCAAGCCTAAGTTAATTGTATCCAGTTTGCAAATTAATTCCAATTCAGCAGTCTCTCGTTGGAGTCTGTTTTTGAAGTCTTTTTGTTGAAGAATTGCCACTTTTAGGTCTGTAATCGAGTGACCAGAGAGATTGAAGTGTTCTCCGACTGGTTTTTGAATGTTATGATTCTTGACATCTGATTTGTGTCCATTTATTCTTTTACGTAGAAACTGTCTGGTTTGACCAATGTACATGGCAGAAGGGCATTGCTGGCACATGATGGCATATATCACATTGGTAGATGTGCAAGTGAATGAGCCTCTGATAGTGTGGTTGATGTAATTAGGCCCTATGATGGTGTTGCCTGAATAGATATGTGGACACAGTTGGCAACGGGCTTTGTTGCAAGGATAGGTTCCTGGATTAGTGGCTCTGG
Source organism: Lepidochelys olivacea (assembly GCF_965140295.1). Taxonomy (NCBI): domain Eukaryota; kingdom Metazoa; phylum Chordata; order Testudines; family Cheloniidae; genus Lepidochelys; species Lepidochelys olivacea. The sequence continues at coordinate 18,489,579 of NC_140412.1, forward strand.
TGTGTGGTTGCTGGTGAGTATTTGCTTCAGGTTGGGGGGCTGTCTGTAAGCAAGGACTGGCCTGTCTCCCAAGATCTGTGAGAGTGATGGGTCATCCTTCAGGATAGGTTGTAGATCCTGGATGATGCGTTGGAGAGGTTTTAGTTGGGGGCTGAAGGTGATGGCTAGGGGCGTTGTGTTATTTTCTTTGTTGGGCCTGTCCTGTAGTAGGTGACTTCTGGGTACTCTTCTGGCTCTGTCAACCTGTTTCTTCACTTCAGCAGGTGGATATTGTAGTTGTAAGAATGCTTGATAGAGATCTCGTAGGTGTTTGTCTCTGTCTAAGGGGTTGGAGCAAATGCAGTTGTATCGTGGAGCTTGGCTGTAGACAATGGATCGTGTGGTGTGGTCTGGATGAAAGCTGGAGGCATGTAGGTAGGAATAGCGGTCAGTAGGTTTCTGGTATAGGATGGTGTTTATGTGACCATTGCTTATTAGCACTGTAGTGTCCAGGAAGTGGATCTCTTGTGTGGACTAGTCCAGGCTGAGATTGATGGTGGGATGGAAATTGTTGAAATGGTGGAATTCCTCAAGGGCTTCTTTTCCATGGGTCCAGATGATGAAGATGTCATCAATGTAGTGCAAGTAGAGTAGGGGCATTAGGGGACAAGAGCTGAGGAAGCGTTGTTCTAAGTCAGCCATAAAAATGTTGGCATACTGTGGGGCCATGCGGGTACCCATAGCAGTGCCGCTGATTTGAAGTATACATTGTCCCCAAATGTGGAATAGTTATGGGTGAGGACAAAGTCACAAAGTTCAGCCATCAGGTTTGCCGTGACATTATCGGGGATACTGTTCCTGACAGGTTGTAGTCCATCTTTGTGTGGAATGTTGGTGTAGAGGGCTTCTACATCCGTAGTGGCCAGGATGGTGTTTTCAGGAAGATCACCGATGGACTGTAGTTTCCTCAGGAAGTCAGTGGTGTCTCGAAGATAGCTGGGAGTGCTGGTAGCGTAGGGCCTGAGGAGGGAGTCTACATAGCGAGACAATCCGGTTGTCAGGGTACCAATGCCTGAGATGATGGTGCATCCAGGATTTCCAGGTTTATGGATCTTGGGTAGCAGATAGAATACCCCAGGTCAGGGTTCCAGGGGTGTGTCTGTGCGGATTTGTTCTTGTGCTTTTTCAGGGAGTTTCTTGAGCAAATGTTGTAGTTTCTTTTGGTAACCCTCAGTGGGATCAGAGGGTAATGGCTTGTAGAAAGTGGTGTTGGAGAGCTGCCTAGCAGCCTCTTGTTCATATTCCGACCTATTCATGATGACGACAGCACCTCCTTTGTCAGCCTTTTTGATTATGATGTCAAAGTTGTTTCTGAGGCTGTGGATGGCATTGTGTTCTGCACGGCTGAGGTTATGGGGCAAGTGATGCTGCTTTTCCACAATTTCAGCCCGTGCACGTCGGCGGAAGCACTCTATGTAGAAGTCCAGTTTGTTGTTTCGACCTTCAGGAGGAGTCCACCCAGAATCCTTCTTTTTGTAGTCTTGGTAGGAAGGTCTCTGTGGGTTAATATGTTGTTCAGAGGTGTGTTGGAAATATTCCTTGAGTCACAGACTCAAATAGGATTCTAGGTCACCACAGAACTGTGTCATGTTCGTGGGGGTGGAGGGACAGAAGGAGAGGCCCCGAGATAGGACAGATTCTTCTGCTGGGCTAAGAGTATAGTTGGATAGATTAACAATATTGCTGGGTGGGTTAAGGGAACCACTGTTGTGGCCCCTTGTGGCATGTAGTAGTTTAGATAGTTTAGTGTCCTTTTTCTTTTGTAGAGAAGCAAAGTGTATGTTGTAAATGGCTTGCTAATTTTTATAAAGTCCAGCCATGAGGAAGTTTGTGTGGAAGGTTGTTTTTTTATGAGAGTATCCAGTTTTGAGAGCTCATTCTTAATCTTTCCCTGTTTTCTGTAGAGGATGTTGATTAGGTGGTTCCGCAGTTTCTTTGCAAGCATGTGGCACAAGCTGTCAGCATAGTAAAAACCTGTGTCAGCTGACTCAGGCTCTTGGGGCTTGAGCTAAGGAACTGTTTAATTGCAGTGTACATGTTTGGGTTTGGGCTGGAGCCTGGTTATAGGACCCTGCGAGGTGAAAGAATCCCAGAGCTCAGACTGCAGCCTGAACCCAAACGTCTACACCGCAATTAAACAGCCCATTAACCTGAGCTCAGTGAGCCTGAGTCATCTGATAGATACTACCACTTCTGTTGCTCTTAGTGCTCTTTCTAGTACTGCAGACACACTATCCATTAAAAGAAGAGCTACTGCACAACAGAATTGTGAGGACTGGTTGCTAACTTTTTGACCTGGGTATACAATGGTTTTGTATAGTTATAAATGTACCTTTTATGAAAATCTTAGCAATAAACCATCAGGTATCCTAACCTGTCGACATGGGACAGTTTGACAGCACTACATTTGCTTATTATTGTAATTGAAATCCTGCAAATACCTACTCAGACTGTCATGGTTAATTAAAAATAAGACTGATCATTTCATATGTTTTTATATTTTTCCATATTGGGGGAGAAAAATATTCTCTCTGTCTTTGAAAACTGACAGTGGGACTAAGTTCACAATTGAAAGGAAGTGGCAACACTTAATATCTATGTAAACTATAAAGGAAGTAAAAAGTTATGGTGTCAAAGTATTTGTGCTGATGAAGGTAAATTCATGAGTAAACTTTCTTTGGGTAGCTTGGAGCCTTAACTACACAATTTCCATTAGGTTAAATTAAGTGAGATGTCCTAAACCCTGTGCAGTGCTTTGTAAATATACAAATTATTATTTATGTTGTTTGGGTCTGACATTGTGTTTGGTGTTGTATAATGCAAGACAGCCTCAACACCAAAGAGCTTACAATATGAAATAAGTGAAAGAACACACTCACAGTCTCTAAGGTGCCACAAGTACTCCTTTTCTTTTTGCGAATACAGACTAACACGGCTGTTACTCTGAAACCAGTGGGAAGTACGAGGCAGTAGATAAGAGGTTTAATTATTCTCCCCCATAATTTCAATAAACTCCTCTTTTGAAGGTCAACACAGAAGATATGGTCTCTGAGTGGGGTTTGAATGAGTCATATAGACTGGCCAGGTGGAGTTCAGAGGACATTCCATGTGTAGGGGGTAGCGTGGAGGTAAAATGACAGCTTCATACTGGTCTTAAAAGGTGCTCTGATACAATGGTGATGGGGGTCATCTAAGTACATAGACAGGAAAGTATCAGTTTGCAAGTTTACATTGCTCCTTTCTTCCCACTCTTCCATAGATGACACCAGAAATGGCACACACAAAAATAACTAGCATTCTCTAATAGTTTGGCCTGAAAAGCTGTGCAGAAAAGGGCAAATTGCTTTTTTAGAGGAACTCTCCAGATGTATGCTGCTTTATACAGATATTCTGTTGTGTTCAAAATATTAGTATGTTTAAGTCAAATACGACAACGCCCAGGGGTTAATAAGTGCTTTAAAGAAAATTTGATTCAAATGTTTATGTGGATGTTTTTTGTTTCTTGGGCTTTATGATTTTAATTTTGGGGAAGGGAGAAGGATTTAAAACTAAGACAGAGTGGTTTTTTGCCATTTGTTCAAGCTCTTAAATATTAAAAAACATTCTTACTGCACACTTTTTGGAATAGGAAGTAGAGATTGACGAAACAGTAAGCATTTTGATACTGTTACATTTTTGCTTTTCAGCTTTCCCAAGCCAAGGCAGGGAAGCTAAATCCACACATACATGTAGAATATGAGTGGAACCTTCGACAGGAAGAAATTGATGAAAGTGATGATGATTTAGATGACAAGGTAAAAGTGAATTTTGAATAATTGACATGGGTTTCCAAGAAGTTCTCAAAGTTGGCTAGTTTTGTGGAAATGTAAGAAAATATTTTTAATTTAAATTTAATATGAAATTCAATAGTTGCTACTTTGCCAATTGAAACTAATGCTGACATCTTTATCCTGTCCCAGTTTTTCGAGTGATTGCACGTGTCCATTCCACTGCAGGTGCTTCCATGCCTCATGCACAGTTGTTGGAAAACTTTTTCCCTCAGCAGTACCCATCAGGGTGGCTTGAGTGCCTTCTGTTGCCATGCTACGCATTTTGTGTAATAATGTGGAGCCACCCCCAACCCTCCTCAGTTCCTTCTTACCACCAGTGACAGCTGGAGTGCTCCCAGTCTTGCTATCACAAGTTTATTTCCCTCACTCTTTGTATATAATCTGTTTCTCATTTAGTAGTTAGTTAGATATAGTATATAGTTCATACTGGTCTTAAGTTTCAGGTTTTAGGTACTTTTGAACCAAATTTGATTCTCAGGCCCAGGACTGGGGCTAGAACCATGCCTCGCGCTCTCTCATTCAAATCCTGCCCGTTGTAAGCCAGACTGATGCTGGTCAGTGACCCACACCTCAGCTGCCTAAAATGTTTGGAGGAGTCCCACATGAGTGACAAGTGTCTCATTTGTAGAGGGAATAAACCTCGCTTTAAAAAAGATAGAGTAGCAAGACCTAAGTGTCTCCTTATGGAAGCGGCACTTCACCGTTCATGGGAGCCATCACTACATACTGCGCCTCCTGAGATGTCTTCAGCGCTATGTTCTGTGTCTCTGGAACTGAAGAAGAGACAGGTCTTCCAAGGACATGGTACCTCATACAGCAAGACCTTTGGTACTGAGGCCAACTAGAAGCAAGAATTCTGAGAGGGTCACTGAGGAGAAGCATTCCCCAGAGTGTTCCTCTGCTACAAAGGGGGAAGATTTGTCAACTCCAGAACCTGTGCCAGGTCTGTCAAGGCCAACACCTGAAGTTCCAATATGCTGGACTCAAGACCCAATTCCAGTACCAAGAATGCCAGAGGCATATGCTGCTGCCAGAGAATTGTTTAACCTTTCTGTATTGGTGTCCCTGGCAATGCAGGAAGGGTTTCAGCTGATCCTGGTGACTGTAGTTCCTGCACCAGCTTCTCAAGACCATGGAGTGGCAATGCCACTTCCAGTACCTAGAAGGCCTGTATATTCCAGGGGAAAGCTATTGTTAATATCCCCAGTACCACTGTCCCCTGGTTCGGCTTACCTGTGTCCTGTCCACGTGGGTTCTGCTCCACCATCACCGGGGACTCAGAGTCAGATTTGGAAGTGGGTTCTTTTGTGTCCCATACCAGACAGGAAGTTGACTTTCCATAAGAGCCTTAAAGTCCATGGATGTCACATCAGTCCCAGCAATGGGCACATCGCAACGGGCCATGGCCTGCATAACCATGGGGCCCACCACCATATCAGTGGCCATTCTGGAAGGTGGGGTGTCTGTCCCCCTGTTAAGACCTCTCCTCACCTGAGTTGACTTCCTCAAGGGTGCACAGAGATCATCAGCACCACAGACAATGGTTTCTGGTGCCCGGAACGGGGAGCGGTACTGAGCAACTAGAAATTGCTCAGACAGCACTTCCACTGCAAGAGGCAGATCAGCCATTCCCTCAGCATTGCCCTGTGTACCAATGGTGTGTCTTCTTCCTCATCACCCAATGAGGCTGTAGAGATGGTGAGTGATTCTCCACAACCAGAAGAGAATTACAAGGCTCACTAAGGACTGCTTGCCTCGGTTTTAGACAGTCAAGTGGAAGGGGTCTGTGAAAAATATCACAAGCTAGTGAACATATTAGTATCTGCGGAGCCCTCCAGAGTGGCAATTCCAGTTAATGAAGCAATTCTGGAGCCAGTTAAAAAAACTTTGGCTGACCCCTTCTTCTCTCCTGCCTATGGTGAAACAGGCAGAATAGAGACACTGTGTCCTTTTTAAGGGTTTTGAACATCTCTGATTTCACTTGCTCCCAGTCTCTTTGGTTGTGGCACTAGCTAATGAGTGGAAGAGGCAGGACACCAAGGGTCAACAGCAAAGAGTAATGAATCAAAGAGGCTGAATTTGTTTGGTTGTAAACTTTATTTGACAGGAGGCCTATTGCTTAGAATTACTAACCAGCAAGCTCTCCTGTGTCACTATGACTTCACCGTATGGGGAGCACTGGGAGCAAAAAACCTACCTGGCTTGACTTAGCTTAATAAGTTTATGGAGGGGATGGTATGATGAGACTTCCTACAATGGCATGGAGCCGATCTGTGACTGCTAGTAGCAAATATCCCACTGGGGCTATGATGATATGATGGGAAACTAGATGGTGAGGGCGCTGAGTTACTACAGAGAGTTCTTTCCCAGTTGTTTGGCTGGTGGGTCTTTCCCACATGCTCAGGATCTAACTGATTGCCATATTTGGGGTCGGGAAGGCATTTTCCCCTGGCAGAGACCCTGGGTTTTTTTAACCTTCCTCTGCAGCATGGGGCACAGGTCACTTTCAGATTTAAACAAGTGTAAAAGGTGGATTCTCTGTAACTTGAAGTCTTTAAATCATGATTTGAAGACTTCAGTAACTCAGCCAGAGGTTATGGGTCTATTACAGGAGTGGGTGAGTGAGGTTCTGTGGCCTGCAGTGTGCAGAAGGTCAGAGCAGATGATCATGGTCGTTTCTTCTGACCTTAAAGTCTGTGAGTCTATAAAACATCACAATGTTTAAAGACAGCTACTGGAGGACTCCAGACAGTTCACTCTTATGATAGAGAAGCGTAAGTTGGTGGCAAAGACAGCTCTTCAGGATTGCTTGGATGCGGTGGACTCAGCAGTTCAATGCATGGTATCTGCCATGTCTGTAAGGAGGTGTTCATAGCTGCAGTCTTCCGGTCTCTCTCCTGAAGTACAGCACATCATCCAGGATTTGCCATGTGATGGTCTGTCCCACTTCTTGGAAAAGATGGATGATAGGCTGTGTAACCTAAAAGATTCCAGGACAACACTGAAGTCACTTGGAATCTACATGCTGGTGACAAAGAGGAAACAGTTCTGGCCCCATCAGGCTCACAGATATCAGAATTTTATACCTTGGCACCAAGACCTGCCAAGAAAAAGAGGCAGGAATTACAGGAGACGACAGCCCCCCTTGTCATCTGTGACAAGCAGCAGCCCAGTTTAAATATGCATTTTCACGGGTTTGTCAAAGACAGCATACCAGTAGTTACAAACCAATTTGTTTCTACCCTATCTTTGCCAGTCCTTCATGCTTGGACTCACACCACATCTTATTGGTGGGTCCTTAGCATAATGGATCTGGGCTATTCCCTGCATTCGTTTCCAACTCCACTTCTCTTCCCATCCCTCTTCAGGGACTGCTCACAAGACCATTCATCAGCGGGAGGTCCAATTTCTCCTTCTAGTGGAAGCCACAGAGAGAGTTCCTCAGGGAAAAATGTTTTTATTCCCACTCTTTCCTTATTCCCAAATCAAAAGGTCGTCTCATTTTTATTTTAGACCTAAGAGAGTTAAACAAGTACCTGAAGAAAATAAAGTTCCATATGGTTACCCTAGCTTCCATCATTTCTTCCCTGGAACAGGGCAAATGGTATGCTGCTCTTGACTTTCAGGATGCCTACTTCCAGAGAGCAATCTGTCCAGACCATGGGAAGTTTCTCAGGTTTGTAGTGAATGGGACACTATCAATTCATGGTACTTCCATTGGCCTGTCAGCAGCCTCTTATGTTTTCACAAAGCACATGGTACTGGTAGCTACATATCTGAGGAGATTGGGAATCCGTGTGTTTCCCTGCCTGCACAACTGGCTGGTGAGAGGCCAGTCCGAGTCTCAAGTGCTGTTCAGTGTGGCCATCATTCAATCCACCTTCAATACACTGGGGCTCTTACTCAGTCTGGACAAACCAATTCTAAAATCTGTGCAGAGAATAGAGTTTACCAGGACACTCCTAGATGCTACAAAAACCAGAGTGTTTCTTGCCCCATTCAAGGTTCCAAACACTCTGAGACCATGTTGGATCTAAAAGCACATCCTGCTACCACAGTGCACATTTGCCCCAAACTTTTGGGGCACGAGGCAGCATATGTACATACCTATGTAGTACAGCATGACAGACTACTCCTCAGGAGGCTTCAGGGATGGGTAGCATCAATGTATGTCCCCTTTCAACATCTTCTAAACAGAGCGATTCACGTCCAGAGGAAATTTTGTCCTTTCTGAGTTGGTGGACAGACCCTTGGAACGTTTGCATGGGAGTTCCCTTTGTTTCTCCGCAACTAAATCTCATTTTAGTCACAAATGCCTCGTCCCTGTATTGTGGTGTACACGTTGGAATCGTGCAAACTTAATGCTTTTGGTTATCACAGAATCTGAGGACTCATATAAACTTCAGGGATCTATGTGCTATCCATCTAGTCTACTTGGCATTCCATCCGTGTATTCTGGGAAAATATCTGCTAGTTTTAACAGACAACACAGCAACTATGTTTTATGTAATCAGACAGGGAGTGGTACCTTTGTCCCAAATGTACAAGGAGGCAGTTCTACTTTGGGAATTCTGCATAACCAATTCCATTCACCTCTAAGCTGCGTAACTTCCAGAACAGAACATGTTGGCAGATCACCTAAGCTGGTCTTTGCTCACCACACGTGGTCATTACATCGAGACATTGCCAGGTCTATCTTCCGGCTGTGGGGGAACTCCCCAAATGGACCTGTTTGCAGCAAAGGCCAACAGAAAGTGCCATCAGTTCTGTTCCCATGGGGGTCACAGCTCAGGGTCTTTGACAGACACTTTCTGCCTTTCCTCTGATACTATTTCTACTCGGAGCCCTGTTCAAGGCCAAGCAGGATCATGCTTGCCTCACTGACAGCACCAGCGTGGTCTTGGCAACATTGATTCTCGACCCTGCTAGTATTGTTAGCGAGGCCACTTCTACTTCTTCCATTAAATTTACGTGTGATTTCTCAAGACCCTGGCTGTCTGCTCCACCTCAAACTACAGGCCTTCCACTTGACAATATGGATGCTTCATGGCTAGCACAGTGGAAATAGTTGCTCGAAAGATGTTCAGGAAGTGCTTTTGAATTGCCGAAAGCCTTCAACTAGACATACTTACCTGGCCAAATTAAAATGTTTTTCTATGTGGTCTCAACAGAAAAGTCTCTTTCCAGTGCAGGCTTCCATTAGCCATGTTTTGAATTGTCTGTTGCTCCTAAAACATCAAGGTCTGACAGTTCCACTAAAATACATTTGTCAACAATTTCAGTATTCCATCCCTCCAGTGGGTAATAGATTGTTTTTTCTCCAATTCCAAACTATCCGGTTTCTAAAAGGTTGGACAGATTATATCCTCAGGTTCAAGAAGCTGTTTCCTCATGAGATCTCAACATCATGCTAACAAAATTAATGGGACCTCCCTTTGAACCTCTTGTGACTTGCTTCCGACTCCATTTCTCCATGAAAACGGTGTTTCTGATTGTGATTACCTCAGCAAGGAGAGTGGGTGAATTGAGAGCCTTGGTTTGAGAACCTCCTTATTCGGTTTTCCATAAGGATGAAGTTTACCTCCACCCTGACTCAAAATTCTTGACAAAGGTGGTTTCCAATTTCCACATTAACCAAGCAATTTATTTGTCAACTTTTTTCCTGAAGTTTCACAAGCATACACATCAGCAGAAGCTTCATTTACTGGATCTAGGATGTGATTAGCCATCTACTTGACTGCATCAGACTCTTTAGATTTTCAGCCCAGTTATTTGTCACAGTTGCAGATAGTGAAAGATAAATTGGCTTCACTCAGAAGATTTCCTCCGGGATTTCGTCTTGCGTTCGTTTTGCTACCACTTCGCTAATGTCAGTGGCTCATTCAACTAGAGTGCAAGCAGCTTCAGCAGCTTTCCTAGCACAAATACCTATCTGAGACATTTACAAAGCAGCAACCTGGTCATCAGTTCACACCTTTGCTGCTCATTATTTAGTTGGGGATTGGTCCTGCTTTTGAGCAGGGGGTTGGACTAGATGACCTCCTGAGGTCCCTTCCAACCCTGATATTCTATGATTCTATGATTATACCATTTCCCATCGGTCCAGGAATCATGCCAGTTTTGGGTGGGTTGTTGTACAGTCATTCAGATAGACTCCAAGCTCGCCTCCACGTTAATCTGCTTGTGAGTCACCTACAGCAGAATTAACATGTGCAATCATGCAAAGAAAGGGAAAAAAGGTTACCTACCTTTCTGTAACTTGTTCTTTGAGATATGTAGCACATGTCCATTCGACGACTCGCCCTCCTTCCCCTCTCTGTTGGAATCTATCCGATAAGAAGCAATTGGCAGGGAGCGGCTCTGTGGTGACAGAGGGTGCTTGAGCCGCCCGACGAGTACTGCAGTTCTGACAACTGTGTAGTAGGCACGCACATGTCTTCAGTAGAATGGATACGTGAAACACACCTCGAAGAGCAGGTGTGGTAGGTAGGTATGGAAAGGTAGGTAACCATTTCTCCTTTGATTAAAATGTCTATTCATAGATGTTAAAATATGCCCGTTGGAGACCGGACATATCTTTAATGTAAAATGCATGTATGCCATTTAAAAAAAATGTTGCACATTTTTACTTTCAGCTTTAATTATAGCTGCCAGAAGAAAATGAATTGAATTAAATCAATATAGTTGTCCTTTTTATGGTGATTTTTTCCCTCCAAATTGAGATAGGTTAGGTTTTTTTAATTCATAAGATGCACTTTTTGTGTTAAATACACTTTCTACAAATCCATAATTTGTTTTTACTTGTTGCATCAACAGCCCTGTCTGTTTTTCAAGAACTGTGTTGCACAGTTCTGGAAAAAGGAGTCATGAAAGAACCAAATTCAGGGCAAAAGGAAGGATTTCCTAGTGGTTAGAGTGATTGTCTAGGTCTTGGGAGACCAGGTTTCAATTCCGTGCTCTCCCACAGGCTTCCTGTGTGACCTTAGCCAAGTCACTTAATTGCTCTGAGTGCTCTTTCCCCATCTGTAAAATGGGGATAACAGTACTTCCCTACCTCACACAGATATGAGGAAAAATACACTAAAAATGTTGGAAGTTGCCCCATTATTACCAAAAATGGGGACCTTAGGGATCTTCAAAATCGAAAATGACACATATTTTGGGAAAAGAAAATATAGCATCTTGTAAATGGCTACTGCAGTAAGCATGCCAAACTTGTTTGCCTGAAAAGTTATTCCTTTATTTCTCTATGCATTTATAATTCATTCTAGCATCACATGTAATTTTAAATTAATATCCTGGCCCCATTGGTAGTCTTCCCCCTTGATTTCAGTTGGGCCAGGATTTTAAGTGCAATTCAAAATGAAGGTTTACTGTTACCTCCTAAATAATACTTTGTTAAAAACCAAGCAAGGTGAATAGCATAACTGTATAGCAGTACATATACAGTTTTCAGTGCCGATAATCTAATTACAACTTGTAAATTTTAATCTGCTAAAGCCACAGCCATTAATTTATGTGAGAGAAGTGGGAGTTTCACGAATGAGGATACCTTAAGGGGATGAGCTGAAGTTATCTAACCAATCAGCAAGGAAGTCATATTGGTTTCTATGTATATGTATATCAGGAACTAGTTCTGTTGTAATCATACAAATATTTTTTCTGTATTTAATCATACATACACACACAAACCCTTCCTGTATATATACACAGTGGCTTTCACATTTTGTATAGCATTGTAAAAAGGATGACAAAGCTGAGAATTGCAGGACTCCAAAATGTGTATATGATGACTATATTGGCCCTCCTGTACTAAATCTGTGCAATAATGTAATTTTTCTCTGTTTTCATAGCCTAGTCCTATAAAGAAAGAACGTTCTCCAAGACCCCAGAGCTTTTGCCACTCTTCCAGTCTTTCCCCCCAAGACAAAATGACTCTGCCTGGATTTAGCACTCCTAGAGACAAACAAAGACTGTCCTACGGAGCCTTTACAAATCAGATTTTTGTCTCTACAAGCACAGATTCTCCAGCTTCTCCAACAGCAGATGCTCCTCCTCTCCCTCCTAGAAATGCTGGCAAAGGTAAGTCTGTTCGCAAAAATTTAATGGAAACCAAAAATTATTGTTCAATGCTTCTCATAACCAACCTGAACACTTTGTGTTCTTCCAAGTTTTAGTGTGCTTTTCCTTCACTTTGTATAATGCTTTTTAATCTAATGAAGTTCACATACTGAAAGCTTGCATTTTACAGTGCTGAAATGAAAAGTTTACAGTAGATTTGTATTTAAGTTGCATCCGACATGAATTATTAAGAATAACAAATACGTACTACAATTCTGTTTTCAAAAAAGCAGCTAATTCATTCTATATAGAAATAATTCTGCTCATGTTATGCTTGTTATTTAAAGCCATTATTTTAACAGTACACACTGGACATAAAACCAAACCAAAATCTCAAATCTGAGCCCTTTGAACATCTTGGTAACTAATGAGCGGTGCTTCAGGTTACAGTGCTATGCAGCTTCTGGCAGAGAAGACAGCCAGACCATGAGCAGGCTGGTGAGGTCCCCACTTATCATACTAGGCCCCCGACATGTAGAGCTGCTAGAATGGCTCTGCTGAGCACTAATGTGGGGGAAGGGAAGGTCCTAAGCACTCCACCAGGTGTCCAGCAAACCGCATATTCACGGAAAAACTGAGCAAGAGGCCCCAGGTCTTCACTGAGTGAAACAACCGCTTGGTTTTCTAGGATTAGGATTATCCATGAAGAAGAATTAAGGGTTTGTGCTAAAATTGTTGGTTTCAGAGTAACAGCCGTGTTAGTCTGTATTCGCAAAAAGAAAAGGAGTACTTGTGGCACCTTAGAGACTAACCAATTTATTTGAGCATAAGCTTTCGTGAGCTACAGCTCACTTCATCAGATGCATACTGTGGAAACTGCAGAAGACATTATATACACAGAGACCATGAAACAATACCTCCTCCCACCCCACTCTCCTGCTGGTAATAGCTTATCTAAAGTGATCACTCTTCTTACAATGTGTATGATAATCAAGTTGGGCCATTTCTAGCACAAATCCAGGTTTTCTCACCCTCCGCCCCCCCCCCGCCCCAACTCACTCTCCTGCTGGTATTAGCCCATCCAAAGTGACCACTCTCTTTACAATGTGTATGAAAATCAAGGTGGGCCATTTCCAGCACAAATCCAGGTTTTCTCCCCCCTCCCCCCCAAAAAAAAACCACACACACACAAGCTCACTCTCCTGCTGGTAATAGCTTATCCAAAGTGACCACTCTCCCTACAATGTGCATGTTAATCAAGGTGGGCCATTTCCAGCACAAATCCAGGTTTTCTCACTCCCCACCCCCATACACACACACAAACTCACTCTCCTGCTGGTAATAGCTCATCCAGACTGACCACTCTTCTTACAATGTGTATGATAATCAAGGTGGGTCATTTCCAGGATAAATCCAAATTTAACCAGAACGTCGGGGGGGGGGGGTTAGGAAAAAACAAGGGGAAATAGGCTACCTTGCATAATGACTTAGCCACTCGCAGTCTCTATTTAAGCCTAAATTAATAGTATCCAATTTGCAAATGAATTCCAATTCAGCAGTTTCTCGCTGGATTCTGGATTTGAAGTTTTTTTGTTGTAAGATAGCGACCTTCATGTCTGTAATTGCGTGACCAGAGAGATTGAAGTGTTCTCCGACTGGTTTATGAATGTTATAATTCTTGACATCTGATTTGTGTCCATTTATTCTTTTACGTAGAGACTGTCCAGTTTGACCAATGTACATGGCAGAGGGGCATTGCTGGCACATGATGGCATATATCACATTGGTGGATGTGCAGGTGAACGAGCTGGTCAGTTTGGATGAGCTATTACCAGCAGGAGAGTGAGTTTGTGTGTAGGGGGGTGGGGGGTGAGAAAACCTGGATTTGTGCTGGAAATAGCCCACCTTGATTATCATGCACATTGTAAGGAGAGTGGTCACTTTGGATAAGCTATTACCAGCAGGAGAGTGAGTTTGTGTGTGTATGGGGGTGGGGGGTGAGAAAACCTGGATTTGTGCTGGAAATGGCCCACCTTGATTATCATGCACATTGTAGGGAGAGTGGTCACTTTGGATGAACTATTACCAGCAGGAGAGTGAGTTTGGGGGCGGGGGGGCGGAGGGTGAGAAAACCTGGATTTGTGCTGGAAATGGCCCACCTTGATTATCATACACATTGTAAAGAGAGTGGTCACTTTGGATGGGCTATTACCAGCAGGAGAGTGAGTTTGTGTTGAGGGGGGGCGGAGGGTGAGAAAACCTGGATTTGTGCTGGAAATGGCCCAACTTGATTATCATACACATTGTAAGGAGAGTGATCACTTTAGATAAGCTATTACCAGCAGGAGAGTGGGGTGGGAGGAGGTATTGTTTCATGGTCTCTGTGTATATAATGTCTTCTGCAGTTTCCACAGTATGCATCCGATGAAGTGAGCTGTAGCTCACGAAAGCTTATGCTCAAATAAATTGGTTAGTCTCTAAGGTGCCACAAGTACTCCTTTTCTTTTTGCTAAAATTGTGTAATCATCACCATGTGCACTTAACGTAAAGCCATGAGATATTTAATGTTGCCTTTTTTGTGATGAAATAATAAATATTATAATAGTGTTTAAAAGGGAAGAGAATCTCTTACAACTATATTAGTCCTGAAGATTTTTTTCACACCTGATGTATTGTTGCTGTAATAGATGTTAATAGTTTGTTAATCCTTTTATACCATACTCATAACATTATGATCTGGAGTGGGCTATTCATCTATGGAATATAATTGTTAGTTTTCTATAATGCACTGAAGTCTAATCTTGAAGCTTTGCTACCATCAAATTTTCTACTTTTTTCTCTCCTGCAGCTTATACAGAGCCAAACTGTTTTTATTTATTTATTTTGATTTTGATTTGTTTTTAAACTAGACTTATGTAAAATGTGCTTAGTGGCTAACAGCATAACATGAGGCTAAAAGCCTTAAGTGAATTTGTCCCCTTGAGTTACAAAGCTGTTACATAACTATTTGCATTTCATTTTCTTGGCTCTTATGTTAGTTTAAATTTTTAAAAGGAATAAAGAAAAGATCTCATTAAAATGTACAGCGTGACACTGGATGCAGTAGTCTCTGTTTGCTTTATAGAACAACAGTTGCATGATTCAGATACCATGCTTGGGAAATACTGTTCCAAGGTCAGCATTAGTCATGTATTGGTGATTTTAGTGTTTCCTGGGTTGTTTTTTTTTTTTAATATAGGAAAGTTGCCAATTGACTGCCTAACTAGCCTTGCTGTTCTGTTACACAGTTTCTGTCTTCATCCATTACTCATGGGCTAATGCTCCCCCTCCTGTGGCATTCGGAGGTGGTCCAGTGTTGTTGCTGGAGGCTCCAGGACTAAGCTTCGCTCTTCAGCTAAGGCCACCAGATTTTCTGCCTCTGGTGATGGAGCAAGCTGGTAGTTCAGTTTCTCCCAACCATTTTGTTTTAAAGCCTTTATTATTATTCATTTTCATGCAGTTTTGACTTATCATCTCATCGAGGGGAGGAGGGAGATAAATAGCAGCAGGGCGGTTTCAGCCACCTGGATCTGCTACTGCAGCATCTCCTGTTAGACTCCTTTGCAGAGCTGTCCTAAAAACACCAGACTTAAATCTAAGCGTTGTTCCTTACATAAGGCAGCACTTACAAGATCTATAGAGGATTCATTATGACCTGCTTGTTACCATCTAGCTGACCTCTGCATTACTAGGGCACGGGGCTCAGAGTCCAGCCAACCGACCTTGGCACTGCTTGGGCAGTGTGCTCAGAGTCAGATCAGCAAGTCGAGTCCCAACCCTGCCCCAATGTCTCACAGAAAAGCCTGATCAAGAGCTTCTGAGCTTTCGGGTAGAGAGTCTAAGGATGAGGAGAAAGCTGTTTGGTCATTTTAGGGGGTAAGTCTTGCAACAGACATGGGCTGGAGGGGGAAAAAATCCTGAAAGGAACTAGTGTCCCTCCCAGATAGTGAAGTGGGTCCTCAGCTCCCTGGGGAAAGAAGCAGGGCTCCTACACAGCTCTCCTTACTCCCACTATGAATCAGGGGATTCTCAGGATACTCAGGGGTAAGTCCTGCATATCCCATACACTCCCAGAATGACGGAAGCAAATGTGTCCTTCACAAGGCAGTGATTACTCCTGGTAATGAATAAATCGGGAGGAAATATGGGGTTAGCCTCCTCCTCCTTTGTCTTCTCCTCCTGAGGGAGTGTTTGCTGGGGCTTTTGTCATACACAGAGTTTCACTCACAGACCGTCTTCTCTACCATGCTCACTGCCCCTCCGCCATGCCCTGTAGGGATGCAGAGAAGCCTGTGTTCCTCCTATGCAGTTCTTCCTCAGGCTGAAGCCTAATTGGGATTGAGCCTGTCTGGCTTTCAGCCCAAGGACCCTTGCTCTGCCAGGGAAAGATGGTCAGACTCTGAAAGGCAGACTCCACCACTCCATAGGCTGGCTCCACATTAAAGCCCTAGGAGCACTTCAAGCAGTCTGACCAGAACAGAGGGTCCCCACAAAACTGCACCATCATGGGATTACAGGGAGGTAAATGAGAAATCATAGAATCATAGAATATCAGGGTTGGAAGGGACCTCAGGAGGTCATCTAGTCCAACCCCCTGCTCAAAGCAGGACCAACACCAACTAAATCATCCTAGCCAGGGCTTTGTCAAGCCTGACCTTAAAAACCTCAAAGGAAGGAGATTCCACCACCTCCCTAGGTAACATCTCCTTGTCTGATGTAAGGTTCCAACAGATACCATGGGACTGTGCTAGAGCATGGAGCCAGTCCGTAAGGAGCAGGTAGGTGTTGGGTTCCATTATTTAGCAAGTGGTGTAGTTTTGAAAAAGTTTCTTAATATTGTTTTATATCCTTTGGGATATAAATATAATAAATCTTTTCCAAAGCATGCTGTATACTTAAAGAAAAACACCTCCCTTTAGTCCTTCGTAAGCTGGCTTCAGTCTCTAGTGAAGTTCCTTAGTAGCACGGTTCCATGGTTTTTGCTGAGATGCCACAGTGAAGTGGAAACCATCAAATCTGAGCTTTGTGTGTTGGAATTATTATTTATGTAGGGGATATTACCATGACACTAATTTAACCGCAGATTCCTTTGTTAAATCCAAACAGTGATCATATTTATACAATTGCTCTAAACATGCCTAAAAAGCCTAAATAATAAACAACTTACTACATCCAAAGAGTAACAAAACATTTATAAGCATCTGATCATGATATTTACAAACAGGCTGAACCCAGGAGTTTTAGACCCAATTTAGTCAGGCATTAACAATGACCCTTCAGGAGTTCACCCTTTTGTACCCTTTTCATAAACCAGTGATGGCATTGCCTGTTACTAACTTAGTTAAAAACCATGTAGGGGCCAGTTTCAGGTCATTGCTGGTTCAATGTGCACAATTTTTTCTTATTATTAACTAATTATATTATAACTGGGGTTTCTTCTGCCCTTTATCTTTATCAATTACCCTTCAGGGCTAGCTTTTCCAGTTAAGCCATATTCTTTCAAGGCCTTCTCACAACTGCTAGCAAAACCAGCACTGTACACACAAACCACGAAGCATTTTTTTTTATTTAACTAAGCTAATTTAACTCTGTTCTAGCCTACAGTGTGGGGGAAGGAAGGCAAGTTAAAAATCATTTATGTACTGAATGCCCCTCTTACCCATGGTTTTTAGTGCATTTGATGTCTAAAAATTAACTTGGTTTATTTTTTAAAACTGTGTGCATGTATATGGGTTTATAAATTACAGTATGTCAATTTGTGTGTGTGTGTATAGCTAATGTATTTGCAAGTTATTTTTATATTTCTGCATATATTAGTTAGTGTAAGACTGGGTCTTTTGGCTTGGTAACTTTTCAGCTGGAGTTTTAAAAGCTGCAGAAATTGATGTGTTTGCTCCCTACATTTCATCGAGGAAAAAGGGTATGTTAGGTCTTGTCTATGTGATAAAAGTTGCACCAGTTGAAGTTAAATAGGCATACCTATTTATGTTAAACTGGTGCAAATCCCTGCATGGACATGCTTATTTTGTTAAAAGGTTGGCTTATTTTGGTTTAGCTAAAACTGATTACTTAGATTAATTTATGCTAAACCAAAATAAGCCTGGTTTAAAAGTGAAATAAGTGTGTCCACACTTTTTGGCACCAGCTCAAATAAATCGGTTTAAAAATCACATCTTTAGTTAAACTGGCTCAACTTTCTCACGTAAAAACAAGTCCTTAGTAATACTTAGTGAGAAAGTCAGTTGAATTTCAATTTCCATAATTCTGACAAGCTTCAGTTGTCTGATAGGTCTGCTGGTTAGTGTGTTGTTTTTGTAATGTTTTTTTTAAACTGACAACCAAAAAGTAGCATGGCTCAACCCATTAGTTTCACTGATCTTAATTAAATCTCTGCAAATGTTTAGTGACAAACCCAGTATTCAGGGTAATGTTGCCAGCTAGTTTTTCTAGTCCTGTTGTAAAGGTTTGGGGCAAATATGGGTCATTTTCACAATTTTAGGTGAAAATTAAGAAAATCTAAGTGGCTTTGCCAGTTTTCATCAGAAGACTTAATCAAAACCCTCCGATTTAGGTCTGTTTGGATTTTGAGCTGCTGGATGCATTTGATTTCCAAACTTGAAGCAAAACACAGTGTGTCAACCCATATACATTGAAAGCACAGCTCTGACTTTAATGCTCTTAGACTATATTATGACAGTCTTTCCTTACTAAATGCATACACAACTAATTTTTAAAGAAAAGTGCTTCTAGCTATGTGTTTTGTTGTATTTCATTGTCTTGTGTTTTTGATTTAGGTAAAACGAGCTATTTCACTCTTGTTTATATCTTGTTTTGTTAGTCTTGATTCGCTATACTGTTAATTTTCCAGTACTTTTAATAGGAAGAGAGACCTGATAGGACGCAAGTATGAATATATGAAAATCTATATGAAGTAACTTGATATAAGTTGTTAATTGTAGGTTTTGGCTTATTTTACAGGAGAAATTTAGAGTTGACAGTTGTAAGTATAGTGTATAGTTAATGTTCAGTCAATTTATTCTGCTTATGTCCTAAAGAGTAGTAGTGTGCTTGTGATCAGTATTTCTCAAATGTTGGCAGTAAGAGCTTGACGAGTAAAGAAAAGATATTGTCTGAAATGATTAATCTAATCAAACAGAGCTTTTAAATAATACCAATGAGCAATTTATATTTCTCATAAGAATTTTGAAAAAAATAGCAATATTTGTTATGAAAGTATCATTTTTAACACAAACTTATCACTTTCCTTTGCAGTACGTGTCCTACCATTAACTGGAATACTGGTTCTGCCATACCTCTCATGCAGTGGTAAAAAAATATATACTTTAGGTTCTCCCACTACAAAAAAAAAAATTATTTGATGGATGGTAACAGCTTTGCATGTTGTCACTGGTACACAAATTAATATATAGAACATGTACTAACTCCACAAAAGCTGAAGTACACACACTGTTAATTGCAGGCCTCTTACAATTATTTTAACTTCCCACAGAATGTTTTTAATTGCTGCACAGATAAATATCTTAAGGCTGGAAAATTTAATTTTAAATTACATGTTCTGTTAAACATTTTCTAACTTACCTTGTATAAATTTATGCTATTCTGAGTTTTGATCGTTACAGGGAAGATAGTAATATTTTTATCAATATAGGTTGAACCTCTCATCCGGTACTCCCTGGTCTGGCAACATCCATTGTCTGGCATAGTCGCCGACTCCATAGGTGCTCCAGGGCTGGAGCACCCACAGGGAAAAATTAGTGGGTGTGGAGCATCCACTGGCACCAAGCTCCCCCCTCTGCCGTCCTTCCCCTTCGCCTCTCATGTGCCGGAGGCCCCACACTTACCAACTCCTCCTTCTCCCTCCCAGCGCTTCCGGAGCACCGCAAATAGCTGATTCACAGCGTTCAAGCTCTGGGAGGCGGGGGGGGGGAGGACCTGGAGCCGTCCTCAGAGCCCCCGGGGAGGGGGCTGGCAGCCGGGACCGGACTAGAGTGGTTCAACCTGTACTAAACATATCATTACAGACCTTAGTATCATTCCATTACCTGTTTCAGTAATAAAAAACAGATTGCAGTTCATTTTTTCCACAGTAGTGTTTCCTGAAAATCCAACAATTTGACTTTCTGTCATTCTGAAACTAGCTATTTCCCTGAATATATTTTAGATGGTTTTCCTATATCCTTATTTTCCTGAAAAGAAACTTATCTTTGGTAAATGTTACCCACTACTTTCCCTAAAGGGGGGGGGTGTTGTTTAGTGATTAGAGCAGGAGAGTGGTTGGGTTTATTAGCATTGGCGAAATCACTGTAAGTATTATTAATTTGTATTACTGGAACAGCTAAGACCCCTAGTCATAGATTAGGACCCCCCCCATTGTGTTAGCTGCTGTACAAACAGCGAATGAAAAGGCAGTCCCTGCCTGCAAGAAGTTTACAATTTAAGTATAAGACAAGAGACCACAAATGGCTACACACAGGGAATAGAAAGGAAACAATGAGACGGAATTGGTCACCACTGCAAACCAACAATGTAACCGTTTTTTAGGCGAAACTTCTCTGTGTCTGTTTATGCCATCTATAAAATGGGTATAACACTACCTATCTCACAACGTATGTTGCAAGTCTTAAAATTTGCAAAGTGATTTGAAATCCTTCTACTGAAAGGAGTTATATGTTAATTATTTCTATTGTACCATCCATAAGTTTCACATGTAAGAATGTGAACATTTGAAAACTATAAAATTATAAACGTTTTAAACTCCTTCTGTGGTACCTATAGACATGTTAGTATCATGAGGTATTAAAAATGCATACACTCTATCTCAGTTTTAGTCACAAGTTTTTTCTGTTTAATTTTACTTTTGGTTTTTGAAATACATATTCTTAGTCAAGTTCTTGCTTTGCATTACTAATAAAAAGAGAGAGATCTTATTTAGTTTACTTCCACTTGAGTTTGAAGCTTTATGTTGCCTTAATTTAAATGGCAGTATATAGTGCCAATTCAGGATACTTTCTCCATTTTTTGAATGAAGCTTGGATTTTTTGTTCTGTAGTTCAGCTGGAAGGACTGATAAAGATGGTATGCACTTCCATCAATTGGTCACTAGGGGGTGATCGGGTAAAACTGTAAGAACTTTAATGGTTTGCATTTATCAGATCCATGTGTCAGCACATGTACCTCCAAAGTGGAGATTTCAAATAATTACCTCTTTTCTTCTGTCCTTGTGTAGCAAACAAATATGTTGTATTAACTGTGACTTTAGAATAATGTTAGCAGCAGCACAATGAGTACTGAACTCCTTCTAAGGACCTCCTGAGGTCCCTTCCAACCCTGAGATTCTGTGATTCTAAGGTTATATTTTGAGCTGCTGTTGGTTTGTAGCACTTCACAAAATCATTCATATAAAATAAAATGAAGAGCTTCTGTGTTGCACAAGTCTACAGAATCCTCAATCTAGATTTATATCACCAAAACTGTCTATATGTTTATTGGGAGAATTGTATTGCTTAAAGTTAGCTTTTTTTATAATGAAATTTTAAAAGATACAGAAATTATTCACATAGAAACTAAATGATAAAATTAGTATAGAAGAAGTGCATTAATTTGCACTCATGCCTGAGAGAATTGCAAATTACTGAATTGGTGAATAAGTTAAACAAAAATAGCAAGGATAATTCATTGCAAAATTTATAGTAATTTGTTCATACATTTGACATGTAATTTGGTTCACATTATTTTTACATACACGTTTTGCAGTACACGTGTAAAAGTAACATATTATTCATAATATCCACTCGGAGCTCTGTATTTTCTGAGGGAGGAAACAGCACTGCTTGTGTGCAAATTATGGCGTATATTGATTAGCAAACTGCAAATTAGCAAGGTTCTACTGTATGACTTAAACAAGAGACCATATTATTATTTATATCATAAGTAATATTCAATGTATATTTAGGCAGTTTTTGAATGGAGGAATAATTAAGTATTCATAGATAGACGCTATTTTTAATGCCTAAATCTTGCAATAAGTGCTATGTGGGCAGATCCCTGCATCTGAACAGAGTCTTGGACTAGTAAGGCTCTATCCAGTCAAAGGCCCATGCAGAGCTCATTGCAGGACCATGGCCAAAAAATGCATTATTACTTTATTGTAATGGCAAGAGTATTTGGAGCCATTCTAAACAAATACTATATACGTTTAAAATGAGGTTTTGTAATGTCTATTTCTTATCCACTAGGTTTAACGCTTTGTCATGCACTATATGTTTAATCCACACACAAACAGTAGCAATTAACAATAGAAAAATGAATTTATTTTGGAAACCTATTTCTTAGCATTCAAGGAAAGTTTGCTAAAGGAAAAAAATTATAAAACCTTGTTAGTCCCATTAGCTATGATATGATGCTCTGAAGCTATAATACTGACAGCATGCTAAAAGATTTAGTTTGTTGTTTCATTGTGGTATGGAGATTTTATAAATAGTAATTCTTAATCCCTAATTGAAGTACTTTATCTTCAATAAATAGTTTATAAAGATTTAAAACATTTTCTGCAGTTTTTAACAATGTCTAAAATTATAAATCCTGCAGTGATTAACCTTATGTGAATGTACATTTTAAAATATATGTTTGTCATTTATTGTCAAATTGCATACTGTCATATTACAATTAAAAATGGCAAAAAGGTGATGGGTATGTCATTAATCTCAACAGTGTTTTGGCATGGCTTATTTTTGTTTTCAGTCCTTTGCTCCATTTTACTATGTTCTGATTTTTAATTCTTCAGTGCTACTTTGATGTTACACATCCTGTATTGGTAAGATTTTTTTGTTAATTTTACAGGTCCACCTTCAACCCTTCCTCTAAGTACTCAACCCTCCAGTGGCAGCTCCACTCTTTCCAAGAAGAGACCACCTCCCCCACCCCCTGGACATAAAAGAACCCTCTCTGACCCACCAAGCCCGCTACCTCATGGACCCCAGAATAAGGGCCTAATTCCTTGGGGTGAGTTTTAAAAATGTAAAATAAAACAAAACTTAAGATGGCTGGTGTATATTACTTGCTTCTCTTAGTCAGTGCTAACTGTCCATTGCTGCTATATTTTATGGAATTTCAGAACAATTCCATCCTCAAATAAATCCCCAGGCTCTCTGTGATGTTGCCTGTACCAGTCCAGAGACTGGCAGGGTTTACATCTTTCTGCCAGTAGCAGGATGTAAAAAACAGATTAAGTATTTGTATAATGGGATACTTTGCTGACAAAAACTTTATAGAAACATTTATTACAGACCTATCCAGATAGGCACTTTCTTTTCATAGTAAAGACTAACTAGCCCAGTCAAACTTCTGCTTCTATTTGTAAATCCTGCCTACTCCTGGTAGCTGACACTCTTAGAGGAATTCCTTTGTCATGATAAAGACAAATCTTTTCTGAGGGAAAGTTGCCACCATTCATAAAACCAGCCCAGGCACATCACATTCTTCTTTATCCTAAGGCTAGGTCTATAATACAGGCCTATATTGGTATAACTACATTGCTCAGGGGTGTGAAAAATCCACACCTCTGAGCAACATAGTTATACTGACTTAACCCCCTTCCCCTCACTAGTAGACAGCACTATGTACATAGCTGCCCCGCCCCTCAGGGAGATGGATTAACTATGCTGACTGTAGCTCACGAAAGCTTATGCTCAAATAAAATGATTAGTCTCTAAGGTGCCACAAGTACTCCTTTTCTGTTTGCGAATACAGGCTAACACAGCTGCTACTCTGAAACCTGTCATTATGCTGACAAGAGAAGCTCTCCTGTTGGCATAGTAGCATCTTCACTAAAGCACTACAGTGGCACACCAGCAGCATTGTACGTGAAGAGAAGCCCTTAGAAAAAATGAGGGGAGGAATTGGTGCAAAGCAAAATGCTATTGTTGCCCCTTTTCAACCAGAGTGGCTAGTCAGAGTTTGGGACCCTCAGGGTGTTCCAGTTAGAAGTAGAAATTGATAGAGTCTTGCATTTTCTTTCATGTAATCTTGTTTATTTACATGGTATGTACAAAGTCTCTGCTTCTCCGAGCGCAAGAGGAATCAAGAACAAGAGGAGCAGTTTCTTGCTTTACAACCCCAAGCCTCTTGGGCTAACAGACCCAAAAGCTCTCTCCCTCACTTTTTCCAGTGTCATGCTGTGCTCGCCGGCTGCTGCTGGGCTTTCTTGTTTTTTTTCCCTCTGTGTCTCTCTCTTTCTGGTCTGTTTTCAGTTTCTCTGTGTTCTGCCTACATACACACAGACCACAAACAATACTCAGCAAAACTCTCTGTCCACACAGTCCAAATTCCTAGGCAGATTCACGACACCTGCTTTTGTTTGTTTTTGTTTTTATTACAGGTAAACATGCACATATGCAAGAGACAATAAATCAAACCTCATTTAATCTTTTGATCAACTATTTAAAAGAGTCTGTAGACATTACTGACAGATACTAGTGAAAGTGTCTGGCACTGATGATACATAGAGTCTCAGTGTTAAAAAAAAAAAATCTATACCAAGAGAGATGTTTCAGTCCAATGGCCACTCAACAAAAAATGCCTTTTCCAGTCAACACCGTTTCATCTTAGGTCGGAGGCTTCAGATTAAACTTATCCTGACAGTTATATTGATTGAAGGATGTGTTCACACCCACTCTCAAAGAGGTTTGTGATTGATGCAGTCACCAGTATCTGTCAGCATAATGCTATGTGCAGTAAACATTTGATACTGCTGCAAGTAAATACAGATGGATATATTTTTCTGGGGTATTTCCAAGTGAATATCACAGATGTCCCAAACGTTTTTTTTCTGCCAGATATAGCTTTTTGGACACAATGCATCTCAGGCCCATGTGATTTTACTCTGCACAGACTAAAGCTGGCAGGATTTCCCTAAGCCCCTGTACCTTTAGGATTTAGGTCCAAAAATTGTTTAATGGGTCACTCACACTTTACTCAGATTGCTGTGGCTGTCCTATTCTAAAGCTAAAATCTCTAACAAACATAAAAGCCATATAATTAGTCCAGTCAGCAACCTTTGGGCTTACACTAGATCCCAGTCTGATTCCAGTACTGATTTGTCTGTCATCTGTATTTGAGACTCAGGTCAGATTCCAGTATGAGAGATGAAAAAGCCCAATGAAAGTGAAAGTTGCTAAAAAGGAAAATATACACCTCTTTGTTACATTCATCATACCTCTACTTTCTTAAAAACTTGAGAAGTGAAGAGAGGCTTTGCAGCATTCCCTGAAGCATGTCCTTGGCTAGTTCAGGACAAAGTGGGGAGTGCATTCATAGATTGAAAGGCCAGAAGGGGTCATTGTGATCATCTAGCCCAGGGGTCCGCAACCTATGGCACGTGTGCTGATTTTTAATGGCACGCTTCTGCCTGCCCCACACATCCCAGCCCTGACTCCAGCACCCCCTACACATGCCCCCAGCCCTCTGCCCTGACTCCTGCACCCTCCTCAAACACCTCCAGTCCCCCCACACCCCATGCCCTGACTCTTGCACCCCCCACATTCCTACCCCCACCCTGAGCACCAAACAGGAGCTCCTGCGCACACACACACACCCCCACATTCCCACCTGCACCCCTCGCACCAAATGGGAGCTGCCCAGGTAAGCACTCCACACCCAAACCTCCTGCCCCAACCCTGAGCCCCCTCCCTCATTCTAGCTCCTGGCCAGACCCTACACCCCAACCCCCAACCTGCTCCTTCACCCCAGCCCTGTGCTCAGTGCACTCCCACCCTCAGCTCAGTGCAGAGAGAGAGCAAGAGAATGGGCTCGAACCAGGGAGAAGGCAGGTACCCACTCTATGTGGGCAAGGCTGGGCTCCCAGACCGGCAGCGGGCTGAGCGGGGCGGCAGCCGGAACCCTGGCTGGCAGGAGCCGGCGGACGGAACCCCAAACTGGCAGCGGGCTGAGTGTCAGCGGGCTGAGCCGCTCAGCACACTGCCAGTCTGGGGTTCTGGCTGCTGGCCCCTGGCCATCCCGGGTCCTGGCTGCAGGCCCCACTCAGCCTGCTGCTGGCCTAGGTGAACAGAACCCCAGGCTGGCAGTGGGCTGAGTTGGCCAGCAGCGTGAGATCAGCATTTTAATTTAATTTTAAATGAAGCTTCTTAAACATTTTGAAAACCTTGTTTACTTTACATATGACAATAGTTTAGTTATATAATATATAGACTTATAGAGAGAGACCTTCTAAAAATGTTAAAATGCATTACTGGCACGCGAAACCTTAAATTAAAGTGAATAAATGAAGACTCAGCACACCACTTCTGAAAGGTTGCCGACCTCTGATCTAGCCTGACCTCCTGTATTACACAGGCCATAGAACTAATAATAATTCCTAAATCATATCTTTTAGAAAAACATCCGATCTTGATTTAAAAATTGTCAGCGATTTCCAGTTATTAATTATTCTCCCTGTTAAAAATTTACACTTTATTTCCACTCTGAATTTGTTTAACTTCAACTTCCAGCCATTGGATTGTATTATACCTTTCTCTGCTAGATTAAAGAACCAATTATTAAATATTTGTTCCTCGTGTGGATGCTTATAGACTGTACTCAAGTTACCCCTTAACCTTCTCCTTGTTAAAATAAATAGATTGATTTATTTCAATCTATCATTATAATCATTCTTGTGGCTCTTCTCTGAACCCTCCCCAATTTATCAACATCCTTCTTAATTCTGGGCACTTGGACAGGTGCAGTATTCCAGCCGTGATCGCAACAGTGCCCAATGTAGAGATAAGGTCACCTTTCTACTCCTGCGTAAGATTCCCCTGTTTATGCATCCCAGGATCACATTAGCTCTTTTGGCCACAGCATCACACCGGGAGTTAATGTTCTGCTGATTACCCTCCAAATCTTTTCAGTCATAGCTTCCAGGAATAGAGTCATTCCCCCACTTTCTAAGTATGGTCTACAGTTCTTTGTTCCTAGAAATATACATTCACAGTTAGCCACATTAAAATGCATATTGTTTGGTTGCACCCCATTTGCCAAGCAGTCCAGATTTGCTCTGAATCAGTGACCCGTCCTCTTCATTATTTACCACTCCCCCAATTTGTGTGTCATTGCAAACTTTTATCAGTGATGACTTTGTTTTCTTCCAGGTCAGTGATAAAATGTTAAATAGAATAGAGCCAAAAAACGATCCTTCTGGGACCCCACTGGAAAGACACCTGTTCAATGACATTTCCCTGTTTATATTTTGAGACACCAATTAGCCAATTTTTAATTCATTCAATGTGTGCCATGTTAATTTTATATCATTCTAGTTTTTAATCAAAATGTTGTGTGGTACCAAAATCAAACGCCTTAGAGAAGTCTAAATATGTTACATCAATACTGTTATCCTTATTGACCAAACTTGTAATCTCATCAAAAAAAGATATCAAGTTAGTATTTTCCATAAAATCACGTTGATTTGCATTAATTACAGTACCCTCCTTTAATTCTTTATTAACTGAGTCCTGTATCAGCCGCTCCATTATTTTGCCCAGGATTGATGTCAGGCTGACAGGCCTATAACTACCTGGGTCGTCATCTTTACCTTTTTTAAAAATTGGCACAACATTACCTTTCTTCCAATCTTGTGGAACTTCCTCAGTACTCCAAGACTTATTGAAAATCAACATAATAGTCCAGTGAGCTCCTTAGCCAGCTCTTTTAAACTCTTAGATGCAAGTTAAATGAACCTGCTGATTTAAAAAACATCTAACTTTAGTAGCTTCTGTTACCCTGAGTTTTCAGAACCCAAAGCAGTGGTAATTTAACTGTTTCTCTCCATGTGGTATCAGGAATAAATCAATGGGGGCACACCTCCTCCGTCTGATACATGATTGATACAAACCAAAATGCTTTTATCTAAAACTACTTTTTAATGAGGTCTCAAGCACACACACACATATATACCAGTAAATTCAAAGCATTCCAAACATTTATAGTTACCCAAAAGTCTGAAATTGTTTCAAGAAATCAGCAGCCAGGCTTCAGGTGGCCCCCTCCTTCTATCTAGCTGCTGAGGAACGTAGGTGTCAGATCCTTTTCCAAGAAAAAGCTTCCTCTGACTGCTCCAAAGAACACTTTCTAACAAAATCTTTTATAAATTTTATCAGACAAAGCACATAAATCATAATAGCCCCTAATAGGCTAACAATTTCCATGGCAACAGCCAATAACAATTCAGTATTCTTCTTATCGGCAAAGCATTTCTAGCCATAACAATAAAACTTACATGTCAGTGGCACGTAAAACCAAGGCTATCCAAAAATTCCTTCTATTTTCATGGAAGCTTAACTCCCTGTCCCAGCCTCCCATTCTGATTAGCAGAACTGCAAAAATGCAGCTGCATGGCCTTGCCTCTCACGGTCCTAAAACTATTTCTAGCTAGGTGATGACTGGGTTTTAGCTGGCAGTGTTTGAACATACAAAATGGAAAGAATGTCAAATTCTGCGGATACGCTGCTCGCTAACATTCTCCAGAGATACTAATGTGTTGTTATCAACATACGATGAGACTGTATCATCAGTTTTTCCCCAAATACAGAACAGAAATATTTATTGAACACTTCTGCCTTTTCTGCATTATTATTGATAATTCCACCATTTCAATCTAGTAATGCACCAATACATTGTCAGGATTCTTTTTGTTCCTACTATATTTTAAAAACACCTTCTTATTGTTAACTCTTCAGGCCACACATTTCTCCTTATGTTCATTTGCTTCCCTTATCAATTTTCTGCAATTCCTAATTTTGATTTATATTCATATCTTCCATTTGTTACGTTTTCTTTTTTTATAGCTGTCTTCACTTCCCCCCGATGCATCTGGGGGTGGGGGGGGGGAATGTTAGCCCACGAAAACTTATGCCCAAATAAATTTGTTAGCCTCTAAGGTGCCACAAGTACTCCTTGTTCTTTTCACTTCCCGGTAAACCAAAGTCAGGGACACTCACAAAGAACACACTTTGAGATTTTGGAGCTAGTGAAAAAACAAACTAACAAAAAAACCTCTTCTTTTAAAGCTTTCGTTACTAGATGGATAGTTCAGTTAACTAATCAGACCCCTAATTGAACATTATCAGTCAGGAAGTCAGATCCTCTGACTCTGAGTCTGAGTGAAATTGCTTCGTAGATCTCAGAAAATTATTTCTCCTACAACTACAAGGTGGACAGGTTGTCTTCAAGCAGGCAGGTCTCAGCAAAAAAAAACAACAAAAAAGGCTTTTTTATTCATGATATAAAAATCCTTCATTGTCCAGCGCTTTCTGAGTTACTATGCCTTGGGGCCCACCTACTCTAACAGTGGAATTTTTATAAATGCTTACGATTAGCCTAACTCTGCTCCCTTTTGAAGTCAATGGAAGTTTCTTTACTATTGACTTTGGTGGAAGCTCAGTTAAGCTGTTGCTGAATGATTTTGAAAATCTCAATGTAATCTTCTTATCGGATATGGAGCTTTCCAAATCCATTTGCAGTGCAGAGACCTCAGATCAAATCTAGTCAGAGGGCAGAGCACATAGTTTCCTTATCTTGTCAAATTTTTTTATCAACTTTCCCTTTATATTTTTAGTAGTTTACATTTAACACAGTGCTCCTTCCTTAGATATTTTTAAGGTCAGTCTTGATAAAGCCCTGGCTGGGATGATTTAGTTTGGGATTGGTCCTGCTTTGAGCAGGGGGTTGGACTAGATGACCTCCTGAGGTCCCTTCCAACCCTGAGATTCTATGATTCTATGTACTGTATTTGCTTTTTTGTCTCTGCTGCTGCCTGATCGCGTACTTTCGGTCCCAAATGATAATGTGGTTGACCGGTGAGTTGGTAACTTTGGTATTCATAACTCTGAGGTTCTACTGTATGCAATTTCATTTTCTTTGTGTAGAAATTCTGTGCTTTCTTCTTGACTTTGATCATTAGGTATAACTTCAGTAAATTCACTTTCTGTGGAATGAATTTAACTGAAGTTTTGGTGTCAGGGGATCAAATGATATGAATGAAACACTTTTAATGTCACACTTAAGGATCTTCAGAAATAGGGTTATAGTAGGAAGAGTTGATAATAATAAGGTGTCTTATACAAAGAAGGTACTATAAGTGCAACTGCTCAAGACTTGGAGATTCTAGTGATTATGAAGCCAGGTTTGATGTTGACGGTTTGGATATTCTGACTTCAGTTTTTTCTTCCTCCACTTACTGGCAGAATTGAGTAAATGGACTGTTTCTTAGAATAATATAACAATCCTTACAAAATCAATATTTGTTTTGTGAATAAGTGCTAATTCATGATGGCTTTTAAAAATAATGTGTTACTTCCAAAGCAAGATGCTGCACTTTTTTTGCCCTTTCCTTGTACTGCCTTCCAACAAAATAGTTGAGGGACAATGTTGTGAAGTATTTTTTTCTTGTTTCAGAGACAAAATAAATGCCCTGAAGTAGTGACTATAATCTTATTTGCTTTTTCTTGCCAGTGGATAGATGCTATCAATGACAGTTTTTCAAACATATGGAATGCAGGAGGTCAGAATAGATTATATTAATGGTCTTTTCTGGCCTTAAAATTTATGAGTCTATGAATGAAAAATACTCATTAAAATATACTTAAGTTTATATGGAAAATATTGGGAAAGCTGCAAATGTTTGTTTTATATTATATCCTCTACCTGCATGTTTCTGTTCTTTTATTCTCCATTTTAAAAAGTCTATGTAATTTATATCCCCTTAGGTAATGATTTGGGTCCACCCTCAACTAAGACTGCCAACAAGTTTGAGGGAATGTCTCAGCAGTCAAGGTAAGATTTATGTATTTGCATATAGTAATGTTGTGCATGATGTGGCCAATTTATAAACTGTGGAAAATCAGCTGTTAATTTTCTGAATATTCCAACTATACAATGCATTCTTGCTCTCAGGCTCTGCCAAACCTCTTGAATCAGTTTGAAGCAGCCACAAAGAACTGAAGCTCTGGATGGTACAGACAAAATTATGGCAGCAGATGCTGCTGCTGTTTTCTCTCATCAAAATACCATTGGAACTAAAGAAAGTTGCACTAGGCTGTGATCCAGGAATTTTATTCTCATGTCTTCTGCTGACGCTAAATAATTCTGTGTACTTCACCACCCTCATTCCTGAACTAGGTCACGTGCCCCTACCATACACTAACACAAGGTTACATAAGTTCACTCTTGGCATAGCTTGGACTAGAACCTGGTTCCCTAATATGACAGATATAAGTCTCATCCATTTAACCACACATTTCTCAGTCTGACTGATCTGTGCATTTGTAATATAAGCTACTCTTGCATATAAAACCACTGGTTCGATGCATTATGCATTGATGCAAAAAATAACACTCTACTAGGTGGAACATAAAAAGATCCTAGAATCTAGAAGATTAGGGTTGGAAGAGACCTCAGGAAGTCATCTAGTCCAACCCCCTGCTTAAAGCTGGACTAACACCAACTAAATCATCCCAGTCAGGGCTTTGTCAAGCCGGGCTGTAAAAGCCTCTAAGGATGGAGATTCCACCACCTCCCTACGTAACACATTCCAGTGCTTCACCACCACTACTATTAGGAAGTAGTTTTTCCTAATATCCAACCTAGACCTCTCCCACTGCAACTTGAGACCATTGCTTCTTGTTCTGTCATCTGCCACCACTGAGAACAGCCTAGCTCCTTCCTCTTTGGAACCCCCTTTTAGGTAGTTGAAAGCAGCTATGAAATCCCCCTCACTCTTCTCTTCTGCAGACTAAATAAGCTCAGTTCCCTCAGCCTCTCCTCATAAGCCATGTGCCCTAGCCCCCTAATTATTTCCGTTGCCATTCACTGACTCTCTCCAATTTGTCCACATCCTTTCTGCAGTGGAGAGCCCAAAACTGGACACAAAATACTGCAGATGTGGCCTCACCAGTGCTGAATAGAGGGGAATAATCACTTCCCTTGATCTGCTGGCAATGCTCCTACTAATGCAGGCCAATTTGCTGTTAGCCTTCTTGGCAACAATGGCACACTGTTGACTCATATCCAGCTTCTCGTCCAGTGTAACCCCTAGATCCTTTTCTGCAGAACTGCTGCCTAGCCATTCAGTTCCTAGTCTGTAGCGGTGCATGGGATTCTTCCATCCTAAGTGCAGGACTCGGCACTTGTCCTTGTTGAACCTCATCAGATTTCTTTTGGCCCAATCCTCTAATTTGTCTAGGTCACTCTGGACACTATCCCTACCCTCCAGCATATCTACCTCTCCCCCCAGCTTAGTGTCATCTGCAAACTTGCTGAGCGTGCAATCCATCCCATCATCCAAATCATTAATGAAGATGTTGAACAAAAGCGGCCGCAGGACCGACCTGGGGGGCACTCCACTTGATACCGGCTCCCAGCTAGACATCAAGCCGTTGATCACTACCCATTGAGCCTGACGATCTAGCCAGCTTTCTATCCACCTTATAGTCCATTCATCCAATCTTCTTTAACTTGCTGGCAAGAATACTGTGGGAGACTGCATCAAAAGCTTTGCTAAAGTCAAGGTATATCACATCCATCATGTTCCCCATATCCACAGAGCCAGTTATCTCATCATAGAAGGCAATCAGCATAACTTGCCCTGCGTGAATCCATGTTGACTGTTCCTGGTCACCTTCCTGTCCTCCAAGTGCTTCAAAATGGATTTCTTGAAGACCTGCTCCATGATTTTTCTGAGGACAGAGATGAGGCTGACTGGTCTGTAGTTCCCCAGATCCTCCTTCTTCTCTTTTTTAAAGATGGGCACTAGATTTGCCTTTTTCCAATCTTCCAGGACCAACCCCAATCACCACGAGTTTTCAAAGATAATGGTCAGTGGCTCTGCAATTACGTCAGCCAACTCCCTCAGCACTCTAGGATGCATTAGATCTGGCCCCATGGACTTGTGCATGTCAAGCTTTTCTAAATAGTCCTTAACCTGTTCTTTCTCCACAATGGACTGCTCACTTCCTCCCCATACTGTGCCGCCTAGTGCGGCCTTCAACTACTGCCAGCCAGTGGACTTGCTCTTTTAGCTCAAGTGATAGAGGACTGAGTTTTGGTTGCAAAACGCCAAGTTCAAACTCAGATGACCACTTGTTTTTTGAAGGTGGTTGTGTGAGGATTGTTACAGTTGCATGTCTTTTTTTTTTTCATTTTTCTTTAAAAAAAATAAAAATAAAAAAACCCTCGAAAACTACATCTAAAAATCTTTATTCATGTTACAAAATCAAACACTCACAGGTTAACAAATGCCAGCATTGAGGCTGCCTATGCATCAGAGGATTGATTGAATTCTGCTTATTGAAAAATATTCTGACAAGATTCTTACTCAGCTGATCATCTGCCCTCATTGTTTTACATTAATCTTTACTGAGGTGTTACTGAATTTTTGCACCTTGATTTTTATTTTTAGGCAGATTTTTTTATAACTTCGGTTGGCTTGCTTTTTTCTTTGTGTTCTTTGCCTCCCAGGCAGTTGGAAATAACTAAACATTCCTGAAGCAGTAGTTAAACTCATGGTGGTGCAGAACAGCCACTAGAGAGTGTGGCTTTTTTTCCCCACCTTGCTGCCATTGTCCTTAAGTGCCATAACACTTAAGAGCTTGTGGAGTTCCACGAGTCTCATGTTAAAGAGCTGAGACCCAGAAGTGAGAAGCTTGTCAAAATGATAGCTTCAGAAAAGCAGAATAACAGGTCAGAAATTTTCCCTTTTCTTGGCACTATTTGGCTGGTCCCAGGCCAAATAGTAGTTTGGTTAGGAATATACTGAGTTAATGAGGCAAATGCTTTTAAATAAGGTCAGTAGCCTGAACTAACAAGGTCAGCTGGGAAGTGGAACCCTTCCAGTTTTAACAGTATCTGCTCACTCACATACAGTAGTTAAATCCCCTAATCTGATAATATATTTGTTCAGTGGTTTTTGTCTATTAAAATGTAAGACTCATACTCTCATTTTGTGGAGTGTTCCATAAGGTGACCATTCATATTTAAAACCATAATAATCTCTTAAATGCACCTTCATCATCATCTTACAGTGTATATTTTGGACAGTTTTACACCACACAAGGAGATTATGTTCCTGTATCTCTTTGCAACATGCTTTTATCCTTGAATTATGCTCCTGAATAAGTCTAATGCTTATAACATCTGTGCATGATCTAAAAAAAAGGTTCATAGTGAGATCTTATCAGAACATTGTTTTTGTTGTCTTTCTTGTGTTTGTATGTTAGACATGCATGACATGTTAAGCGCAAAATACTACTCTTTTTATATGTACTATACCACTCGTATTTACCAGTTTAAAGCATGTAACCCCTTGAAAGTGGAAATTTTATACTTAGGGAAGCATTGATGTAATTCTGTGGTTGTACAGAAAGTGGTGTACCCTTAGAAAAAAATGAAAATTACAATAATTATTTAATAAACGACAGTGTTTAAACACACTGCAGCCCTTGCTATAAAAAAAAAATCCATGAAAGTGATCTCGCTCATTTGAATGATTCAAATCTGCTATTCACTGGCAGTTTATCATGTCAGATGGCACTTCACATAGGGTGTCAAGTAAAGGGAAAGTGTAGAGGAGAGGAGAACAAAGTATTAGTGGAGGAAGAGTAGAGGGGCAAAGAAAATGATTTCTTAAAAAATTGCTTAATTCACTTTGCACTTCCCTGGGCAACATTTACTAGAAGATCAAAGCTTTGCTTCATTCGCTCATTATTTTAATATGGAGTAAAATCGGTAGGACTCATATGGAGCTCTACCTTATTGAAGTCAATGGACCTATGAAAACTTTCACGAGCTGAGGATCTGTCTGATGGAGAGCAGTCTGTCTTCCCTTGGCATGTTGGCACATGGTTGTGAAATCTCTTTTATTATCTACGAAGCATACACAAAATGCAATTTTCAGAGTCTCATAATTTAACCAAATCAAAACCAGTTTTCACCAGAATACTCAGACATTTATCAAGAAGAGTTATCTCTTAATCCCCAAATTGTTTCTGTGCAAAATGGGTTCAAGAAAAGTTCATAAGGCATTTTTATCGGTGTGTGTGTGTATTTTTTCATATTCCTTGTGTACACATGACTCAAATTTTGTTGTTCAGACTTTCAAAAAGTTTCACCCTTGAACCAAGACTAGGCTTGAAAAACTTGAGCCTAATTGTTGAAGATTTTGAAAAGATATCCACAACTGAAAAAACAGGTGGAATGTTTTGGCAAACTTACCTATAACAGATAGTATACACATGGGGTGAACTGTGAAGCACACAAAGAAAAAGATAGACTATCTTAGGCCATAATTGCATGCTTTTGGAATGTATTACCTATGTACTTAATATGGTTATTTTAATGTGTTAATTTAAGTTCTTGACTTGTCCTTTTATTGCTTCTTCTTTAAACAAAATCTGTCAGTTGAATTGCTCTCTCAATTTAAGCAGTTTTCTAAATATAAATGTATGCACACATTGTTATCTATGGAACAGATGTGCCATGCAGCATGAACAATGCGTAGGCTTTGCACAGCTTTTTCCTTTATTTGAATAATCCAAGCCCACTTCCAACACTGCTTTGAGTTTCAGGGCTGTTTCATGGACAACATTGTGTGTCCTGGCTATGCATAAACTCTTACTATAATTTTTTTTCTGAAAAGTGGGTGGGTGGTACTAGAAATGGGACACAGTTAGCTCATTGTTCAGAAGTTTAAGTACTGATAGTTCATATCTATTGATTAGCACGGGGACCGCAAAGACTGCACTTGGCCCAAGAGTTCTTCCTAAACTACCTCAAAAAGGTAAGACCTTTTTAAAAGATATATACATAGCTGAATTTTGGTGCATCTGTGTGTGTGTTAAACAAGTGATGATAAATCATAAGGGTCTTCAGAAATTTGGTGTTTTGAGCAAAAAACATTTATTTCTGGGACAACACAAATCTGGAAATTCTGGCAAAATCTATAGGGATTTTTCAGCAAGGATTTTGTAAAAAGACTAAACATATTTTTAGTACAAAAGCTGAAATCCTGCAGAACCTGGAGGAAAATCAGTAAGAATCTGTGTATTTTTATTGTCCTTCTTCATTACTGGTTTATTCC
The DNA here is from genome assembly GCF_965140295.1 of Lepidochelys olivacea. Lineage (NCBI taxonomy): Eukaryota > Metazoa > Chordata > Testudines > Cheloniidae > Lepidochelys > Lepidochelys olivacea. Next base: position 18,525,690 of record NC_140412.1, read on the forward strand.
AAGATCATAAGCTCCTTGCAGAAGAACCACATGTTCACATGTATTTGTACAGTACTTAGCACAATGGACCAATGACACTGATTGGAGTCTGTTGTTATTACTGCAATATAAATGTTAAATAATACAAATCTAGGGGGGGAAATTTTCAAAATTGTCTAAGTGACTTGGGATTCCATATCCCATTTACAAAAGTTACTTGAAAATCAATGGAACTAAGGTCACTTCTGAAAATGTGCTTCAGGCTCCTGAGTCGCTTAGGTTCTTTTTGAAAAAATCCCCCTATTCTAATTGTTCAGGGCCAAGAAGAGAGGTTAAAAGTCTTCCCTTTTTGTTTTGTCAGATTTCAGTGAGATAACAATTACATAAGTCTTTCATACTATAGGGTATACTACAGGATTACCGGATATTATGGGGTGAGTCTCAGTCTTTCCTGTTGAAGCTGTTTGACTTCGTATAAATAATTAAGTATTCACTGAAGCAGGGACTGGACTGGAACCCAGCTGTTGCCCTTCTAGGTCAATGCTCTAACCACTGAGCTATAGCGTCATTCTCTCTCTAAGCCAATGGCTATTCAAGTATTTTATACCAAGTGGAATAGCTTGAACAGGTTAAATAGAGAGACCCAACCCAGAATAGCTTATAGCCTAATGGTTAAGGCACTCCCCTGAGAGGGGTGATACCTGGGTTCAAGTTCTTGCTCCAGAGTGGGGATTCAATCCTTGGTCGCCCACGTCACACGTGAGTGCCCTAACCACAGGGCTAAAGGTTATAACACCAACAGCACCTCCTCAATTTTGTGAATGGCGCTTAAATCCCCTTGTGACTCTAGCTGACAATATCAAAAAAGACTATTTTGACATTTGCTTGTTTTGTTTTGTTTTGACCAAAACAGTTGGCTAAAATCAACTCGAATTCACAGAATGTTTTGCTGGACCTGAATTTACATTTTTCAGCAAAAGAAGTTTTGTCTGAAAAATTTCACCTAGTGTATGCATGAGAACAGGGCCGTCCCTACCTGTACGCAGCTGTATAGGGCACCAGAAAATTTGGTGCAGCCCCTCCTCTTCCCGCCCCTACTCTGCCCCAGCCCCGCTCCCACTCCACCCCTTCCCCAAAGCCACCACTCTGTTCCGCCCCCAGCCCTGCCCCCACTCCCCTGAGGACTGCTACAGAGGCAGGCCTGCACTCCCTGATGGTGGGAAGTGCAGCGACCCAGCCACACTGCCAGTGAGTGCTGGGGGGCAGTTCCCCCTGCCCCCCAAACCAGCCCTCCTCCTTCCCCCGCAGAGGCCTGGGGTCAGCCTCTCCCCGCCCGGCGGCCCGGCTCCCACCCTGCGGGGGGCCTGCATAGGGCGCCAGAATAGCTAGGGACAGCCCTGCATGAGAACATGCAAATACATTATAACCAATATGAAGTTTTGGTAAGAAACTTGCAAATATAAATGGTTTGAAACCAACCAAGAAAACATTGTATGCTGTGCATATATACAAAAGGGGAAAATCTATACCTTAACATGTAAGGTAAGATTTCCTATTGCTAAAACACAAAGGTTTAAGTGAGTGCTTGAAAATGAGAGATCATAACAATTAATCTTTGTAATATACAGGATAATGCATTACTTTCACACTATGGTTTATGGACTACCACTGGTCCTAATAGCTTTCCTGTACCATAGTCTGTAAAGTGGAACATTTTGAGAAACAGAGTAGAAGATTGGGAGGAAAAGGTGGTCAATGGAAGCCTCTTTCTCTGAGTGATGTGCCAGAATTAATTGAAGAACTGGAGAAAACAGAGAAGTATACATACACCCCTTTACACATGCACACACACATGTGAGCACATACAGTGAGGGTAAGCATATAAAATATAGCACAGTTTTACATATGCCAGTGTGTGTGTGTCAGTGGATATTACAACTGTATTGTTCCAAAGTATGAGAACCAGAGAATGAATCTGGCCATTCTGCAAGATAAGAGAAATGCAAAGCATTAGTGGCAAAAACTAAATACAAATTTTAAAAATTCAGTTTTTTATAGGTAAGAAATTTAATTCAGTTCAGCAGTTTCCTTTTAAGGTGTCATTGAGATGACAGGTGTCACTACAAAATAAGTCAATATTCACTTGGTATAAAATTAGGTTAGAGCTGACTGTCATTGTGGGCTGAAATTACTTTGGGGCCATGTACAGAACTCTCAAACCATAGCAAGTGGTTGTTCCAGCCTTTATGAGGGGTGTGTTACCTAGCAACAAATCTGATATTCTGTTTTATTTGAAGCGCTCATTTTGGAGGACTAATTAAAATGTATTTAATATCAGGAGTGCAGTTAAAATAAACTGCTTGGCCTGATTTTCAGCCTGAACTTGATTCATTTGTGCCTTATTTGCATATGTGTTACGACATGTTTGTAGAAGTCATTCTTATGTACATGTATGGCTAAATCGTCTCTCACTTGTAGTAATGTGTGCACAATTCTCATCTAAAAATCAGGATCATCGTATATAATGATGTGAATGTGTTTTTGTAGTAGGTTATATTATAAATAGTGTATATGTGTGATATTATTTTGTGGTAAGTTTAAATGTGTGGACCTATCATTCTTGACAGTGTTGCTTGACCTAAAAGCAAATGCTGAACACAGTATGAAATTATCCCTTTTTCTGAGTCAAAATGATGTGGTACTTTCATCAAGGCGCTTACTCTCTCAGTATCAGGCTTCATACATATATACCTGTAAAATATAGCTAAGTACACTCATGCCAGTCAAGTTTTGCTTGGCACACTTAATGGACGAGTCTAAGGAAGAAAGAGCAGTGAAACTAAGAAAATGTAAAAATAAATGTTGATTGAAAGGACCTGCGTATTTTCCAGCTCTTGTAGATAAACTACAAGGCAATATCGTTGTTTAAAATTTCAATCCTTTCTTTTACATCACAAATATAATATTGCTTATTAATTTCAACTGTTGGGAAATAGTGTTTTATTTAAAATGTGTGAAAGGTAACTCAGAGTATGTCTGACATCTTCAGTTATTGAAGATAACTGCTAGGTCTTGAGCTTTTTAGTTTCTTTTATTGTCGATATCTGTACTTGGAGTTAGCCTGAAATAGAAATTCTCTTTCTGTATTTTGTATGATGTAAATAAATCTTTCTAGAAGAAAAGAAGTTGTCTTGCATACTTCAGATTCTCCTTAAATGTAATATGGGGAAATGAGACTGTCTGTCTGTCCGTGAAATACATGTGAAAATATCCTGATTTTGCTTTCTGTTTTAGTGGCACTAAGAAAAATAGAAACCAGTCATCATCTTTCAATAGATAGATCTAATCAACACCTGGAAATCTTTCAGAAGTCTTCACAGTCTGTCGATCTGCCACAGAAACCACAACCTGGAGACTTGCCCCCAAAGCCTCAGCCTGTGGAACTCACCCAGAAACCTCCAATTGGAGAACTACCCCCAAAACCAGGAGAATTACCCCCAAAACCTCAGCTTGGAGATTTGCCACCAAAACCACAACTTGGAGACTTACCACCAAAGCCACAAATGAAGGACCTGCCTCCAAAACCTCAGCTAGGAGAGGTATTGGTTAAAACTCAAGCTGGAGAATCATCACCAAAGCCTCAGCCCTCAGAGGCAAATCAGAAATCTCACTCCATAGATCTTTCTCCAAATGTACACTCTAGAGATACCGTCCAAAAGCAAGTATCTGAAGATTCTAATGATGTGACACATACTCTGCCAGAGACCCCAGTGCCGCTTCCCAGGAAAATAAATATGGTGGGTAGTTCTATTATTCCAACGTGCTGAAAGCCTCATGGCAAGCTTTGAAGTTCTCCTAAAGCTAAATTTGCAAAAAGACTGCACTTGAGTTATGTGCACAAAACAGGCAACAACTCACAAATTTGAGCACAGATGTATGCTTTTGAACGGTTTCAACAGATAATGTTTCTGATGGTAAAGCCTCTTGCATGCCAAAAGGAGTATAAAAACATTAAAAGGTCAGGTCTGGGAGCAAGGCACTCCATTTAAATTCACCAGAGCATTTTTGGCAGTGTTAAGGGTGCAAATTATGTTTCTGCAATATGTGGCGACTTTCTGAGCGTTAAGGAGTTAAAAACATTTTTAAAGCTTTCTGACTTTAATTCTTTGCTCTCTGTTTCCTACATATAATATAACTGGGACATATATTTGATTTTGAACATATTTAGAAAAGGGTTTAATAGGTTTTATTTTAAACTTCCTTTTTAATAATTGTTACAAAACTTAAAATGTCAACCACAAAAAATCAACTTTCACAATGTAATAGTTCAAATATTTAGCACCTATATGCTTAACAAAGGTGCATAAGTATCATTGTATTTACAAAAGGGCCCATAGAAGCACAGAGGGAAATTTTGACTTGCCAAAGGTCGTGGAGCAAGTCAGTGGCAAAGGTGGGAACAGAACTGGAACCCAATCTGGAGTTCTCACCACTACACTTTAATGTAATTCACATCTAACAAACTTAGGTATAATAGGAACAGTTTATCTTCATCTAATTTACATAGCCCTGGTCTACACTGGGGTGGGGGGTGAATAACATAGCTGAAGTCGACATACTTAGATGGACTTATCGTGGTATCTTCACCACAGTGTCCATCTAAGTATGTCGACTTCAGCTATGTTATTCACAATTACAGGGGTCGACGGGAGAGCGCTCGGGGATCAATTTATCACATCTAGACTAGTCGCGATAAATCGATCCCTGCTGGATCGATTGCTGCCTGGTGATCCAGCGGGTAGTGTAGACATACCCTAAGACATGATAGTTTGCTCTCTTGCCTAACTGGTTTGAAGTTTGTAAAGGTTTTCTTAATATTTAATGTGATTTTTAGTACATCATATTAAATCCAGTTTTGACTAATGGATCCCTTCCCTTTTATACAATATTCCTTTATATATTTGCAAACAGGTGCCATCTCCACCTCAATCTTATTTTTTTAGAATCTCACATTGTCTTATTGACTATGCTTGCATGGTTTGCTTACCATCCTTCTTAGTTGTTGCTTCTGAAACTTTTATCATTTGCCTTCCTTTAGTCTTTGAGTGTTTGAAATGTGATATACAATAACAGATCATATACTTGCAAGGTAGTAAAGTTTGGAAACTGTTTACACAGTTCCCAGAAAAACAGGCTGCATCTAGAGAGGGGCAGTGTTTGGATATGAATTGACAGTCTAGCGCAGAATCAGACCTACTGATTGTGTTTGGGTTCAGAATAATTAACACAAGCCATTCTCATGAGAGAGCAGCCTAAAATAGTGCCACTCATCTTAGAGTAGATCTTCATGTGGAATTTCAGCCATTGAGTCAAAATTTCATGAAAATATTGTCTTGCTAGATTTAGTCTATGTCTATTCCAGAACCAAAGAATAGGTTCATTTTGGTTTTGCACTGGACCTGGAACCAAAACTTTAGTAGAGGTATAGATACTGGGGTTTGAATTCAGTAACTTCCTTAGTTCCCCTATCTTTCTGAATTTCATCGGCGATTGGATTTTAATTTGGTTTTGGCCAGTTCTTAATTCTAATACACATTAAAGGGATAGTGTATATAGACTAAGACCATGACAGAGCCATTGTTAAAACTATTTTCTAGTCTAAGTAAGTATAGGTGGGACCTAAATCATTTAATTAGGAAGTAGTTAGATGTCAGGCTTTCTAACATTGTTTTTTTGAATACAGACTATATAATCTAGATATAGTTGTTTAAAAACCTTGATGAAACAAGGCACATTGGCATGATGAGCTGGGGAGCAGGCAGGGGAAATGGGGAGGGCAGGGTTCCCCCTGCAATCAGAGATACAAACTGCTGGTAAAATGCACTGGATTTGTAGAATAAATCATAGCCAAAACTCCAAATTTAAATTCTATATATTTATCCCCTTTCTCAGCTCTTTCAGCTAAAATTGTATTTACTTTTTAGGGGAAAAACAAAGTTAGGAGAGTGAAGACCATTTATGACTGTCAAGCAGACAATGATGATGAGCTTACATTTGTTGAAGGAGAAGTAATTATAGTAACTGGTGAAGAGGACCAAGAGTGGTGGGTATGTATCTCTCCTTTTATGAAAATTCTGTATAATTGACACTTTATTGGGCATTACTCTCATCTGAGTAGCAGCTAGCGTACTCATAGTTTCTATATGCTACACCTTATTTGACCTACTTAAAGCTCTTGAACATCAGACCAATCATACTTCATTGAGAAATTCAATTATTTTATGCTTCATAGGGACTTAAATGCAGACTCCCATTCTTAATGGTGTTAGCAACTACTAGGGACAGCAGCAAAAACTGACTCCATTTCATAGGTTTTCAGACGATTGAACTTACTGAGAGACCTTATATGCTCTTTGATTCTTGAACTGCTGCTATTCCAAGTTTATTTGATTCCTTCCTTTACCCTAGACTAGAGGAAACTAACTGGACAGTGACAACATACCATGTATTGTACATAATTTGCATTACTGTTTGCATCTTTTGTCAAAAAATTATGCAACAGCATTTATGTAAACTTGCATCCAGTATTTAAATTGAAGGAGAATGGGTGTGTACAGGCAAGGAATTTACCTGCTTTTGTGGGGAGACAGTTTTCCCTGGATATTGCTAAAACTATCCCTGCCAGCCTCAGAGATGCTTCTGAAATGCAATATTTTGTTGCCTTTGGAATGCACCAGCTTTCCACTAAATGAGGTAGTTTCAGATTTCCCCTCCCCTGCAAATTATTCCATTTAAACAGTGTGTGTACCTTTGTTGATACATGATAAAATATGACAGGTTTCAGAGTAACAGCCGTGTTAGTCTGTATTCGCAAAAAGAAAAGGAGTACTTGTGGCACCTTAGAGACTAACCAATTTATTTCGTGAGCTACAGCTCACTTCATCGGATGCGCTCACGAAAGCTTATGCTCAAATAAATTGGTTAGTCTCTAAGGTACCACAAGGACTCCTTTTCTTTATGATAAAATATGGTTCTTGTCTGAATTCACCAGCAACATTAAGCTAGTTAACAACAGTTGCTGTGAATATGATTGTTGTAATTAATCCCATGCACTGTTGGTTTCCCCTCCTAAATTACATGCAGTTGATCAGTTTTGTCCTTACTCTGCAGTTTACTCGTCTTACCCTCTGTCTTCCTCCTGGATCCCACTCCACTGCTTCTGTGTTCCTGGACCTGATCCAATTTTCAATCTGTTGGTAACCTCACAGTTTCTCAAACCTAGCCTTAGGCCCAATCCTTCCTTCATCCTCTGCTAGCTTCCTCCCAAGCCCTAGTGAATCCTGCTTCCCCAGGCCTCAGCTGTAAGGAAGGAAAGTGAGACAAATTTTACCAATAAAAATGTAATTCCTACTGCTGCACTGTCCCAGCAGGTGTTAGTGCACCAGTCCAGCTGCAGTGCTGTCCATAATGTCTGGGGTCTGTGCCAGATACAATGTTTCTTCTCTCTGATTACCACACTCAGGATTTCCTGTCAGAATTCAGACTCAGTGCAAAATATTAAAGGACTGGTGCCCAGATGAAAGATGCTAAAACATTTTACGTTTTTAATTTCTCTTCCTCACAATGAGGAGGAAACAGTGGGGAAGGGAAACAGAGGTTCTCTTATAGTGCTAATGCAGGTAACTGCACTGCTACATATGGCTGTTCTCCCAATCTGTGTATAATTACATACAGTCAAAATAAATATCAGTAAACGGCTGTGAAATCTCCGAAAATGGTCTGCTGGATGTCCACATAATCCTGAAATTTCAGATCTTGAAAATGGAATTTATTGAACTTGTCCATTATATTGTCTATCTGTCTGGACACACAGTTATCATCAGGCCAATAGATGTGCCTCATTCATTTGTATTGACAATGAATCACTGATAAATGGATAGATGTGTTGTATGTCTGTGAATGTCAGTAGTAACCATTCCATTCACATTGAGAAACAAGAGGTCTTATATGTTATCAATATGTCATGGGCCATCCATCCTGCAGATTTCTAATGCATTAATCACTTATGTGTCTTTGAGTCAAAGCCAAACTGACAGTTTAATGGCTCTTTTGTCTTCGTGATTCCAACATCTAGTATTCACTTATAATATCTGTGGAAACATTTCTTTTATCTCCTTTAATTTATTTATATTTGTTCATACATTCTTTTTCAAAAATGAAATTACATTTCATACGCATTATTTAAAGGTGAAGACTGACAAAAGGAAATTTGGAGTTAAGGTTCATTCTCTTTCATCAATTTATTTAGCTTTGGGATTCTAGGAAGTTCAAAACAATGGATAGTGCTAAAATAATGCCTAATTTTCAGAAATGTGTACCTAAGATTTTGTTTGCAAAAGATCCAGCTGCATGCACAATTGCAATTTCCCAGTGTGACACTTGCATCTATGTATGTCAATGCATCTTTTACAAACAAAAATACCTATTTTTGTCAAAAACCATTGAACAGTGTCTTTTTTTTTAATTGAGCCCTATATATTCTGCAGTCCATATGTAGGTATGACAAGGTAAACCAAGAAGAAATTGACACATCATAGAAGTTAGATACTGAAAAGACTTATTATATCATCTATTCCATCTCCCTAATAGTTCAGGACTGTGCCTTAGGCAATTCAAATCTCTAGCGAGATACTCTACCTAATTTGTATAATGACATGGGAGCACTAATTTTTTCTGAATTTATTATGGCTTTTCTGGATCATTCAGTTTGTAAACTTGATAACTCTTGGTTTTGCCTATCTTCAGAGTGCAGAAATGGCTCGCAGGAACTCAGATGATGTGGCAATGGTGTTATTACAGCAGCACTCAGAGGCCACAATTAGAATCAGGGTCCCATTCTCTGCTGCTCTGCACAGGACACGGGTGGGTCCTGTAGATGTCAGGTACAAAAGACAGAAAGTACGCTGATCGTTTATGGAGTTTATGGTGTGGTAACTACAATTTGAGGCTGGGAAGGTTACACTGAGGCCTGCCCATTACCTGACTGCTTACTCAGTTACCCTCCCTCTCCCCCCCCCCCCCCACACACACTTACACCCAGGTCCCCAGAACAGCTGAAAAACTCCAGAATTGTGGACCTCATCAGGGCTCCCAAGGCTGTGAATGACTCACCACCTTGTACTGCTGGGAAAGAGAAGGCTTTTGCTGGGGCCATGTGCCCCCAAAGTCTTAGCACCATTGGGGAGAGGTAGCCTCTGCTTGTCCCCTTGTCCCATCTTCTGACGCTGCTGGCAGTGGTTGCTGAGTCTCTCCTTCATGAAGGATGCTGGGACCTTCTTAAAAGGTTATTCCCCTGGGAAATTCCATGAAGGGCTCTGAATCACCTGGTGCTTCTGGGATTGGGGGATGAGGGCTGTTGGGCCATTTGCTTCAAAGTCTTGACTCCATAGGGGGTAGCAATGGGCTCACCTATTCCCCCTCTCCATTTTGATAACCTATAGAGCAGTGAGAGGCACATTACAATACTGAAAACAGTGAACCAGAAGGTAAATCTTCAACGTAGAAGAATTAAGAGCTAGAAGAGGACTGACTGTACAATAAATCAAGGCATGCTGTTCCGATACCGTTAACTAGAGTTCGGCAAACTGTGTGTAGTGGACAAATTATTTAGCTTTTCTCCCGTTTGTGAAATGTCCACACACAAGATAATGACTGATTCATTATTTGAAACTGCTTGGATCTCTCTTTATGAATGTATATTATGCTGTGGATTGCTTGCAAACTGTTTCCTGTACAAATTTGATGTGTGGGGCATGGTTGGTCCCCTCATTTGCAAGTTATTGAGATTTGTTGGATCTATCCTTTTGTAAACATGAGTGACAGACATCATTGGTGCTCTATTTTGCTTGGGGGGTGGGCACCCTTCATCACCTGCTCCTTTTTCATGTTTGGTATGTAATGCTTTGCTTGGATTTCTTCTACCCACATCTATAGAATTATTCCAGGTAACTTCCCATTTTTAGCAAACTTGTAGGTTTCTCTTTTGCTCTTTTCATCCACAGGCGGCTTCCTAGGGTAGGGAAGTCCCAAGATTCCTTATTCTGGAGTGAGTTTGTAGCAGTTCTCTTACAAGATACAGTTTGATAACTATAGTTTAATCTGACAGCCAAGAGAACCTCTCCTCTCTGTGTTTAGTTCAGTGGAATATGTGACACTTCCAGATCTACCATTACAACCGTGATCCTTTCATTCCAGTTCATTTAACTTGTCCCCCTATTTATCCCAGTTACAGCAATGTTTGGTGTTGGTTACTGATCTCTTTACAAATCCAAATATTGTTGTAACCAAGGTAGACAGAGGACTATATTAATCCAAATAAAACAAAATAAAACTCCAATGTCTATGTTTGACAGTGGGAGATATTGAAGAGTAAGGATGTGTCTACACTAAGAAAATAGGTCGAATTTATAGAAGTCGATTTTTTAGAAAGTGATTTTATACAGTTGATCGTGTGTGTCCCCACACTAATGCACTAAGCGCATTAAGTCAGCGGAGTGCGTCCATAGTACCGAGGCTGGCGTCAACTTTCAGAGCGTTGCACTGTGGGTAGCTATCCCACAGTTCCCGCAGACTCCGCTGCCCATTGGAATTCTGGGTTAAGCTCCCAATGCCTGATGGGGCAAAAACATTGTCGTGGGTGGTTTTGGGTACATGTCGTCAGTCGCCCCTCCCTCCGTGAAAGCAACGGTAGACAATCGTTTCGCACCTATTTTCCATGCGGGCACCATACTGCTTTCAGCAGACAGTGCAGTTGGACTGCTAACCATCATAGTCATCCACCGCTTCCGCTGCCACTCTGCTCTCCTGATGCTATGAATCCACCTCGCAGGTCCGCTATATTACCATCATCATCCACCACTCTTCTCTCCTACCCTCCTGGTGGTCTCGCAGGGCTGCTTCCACTGCAACTCTGCTCGGCTGCTCTTGTCTCGCCATACCACGGCAAGCATGCAGCCTGCTCAGCTGTTGTGTCCTAGCAGCAGACGGTGCAGTAGGTATGCAAAACTGCTTATCCAACCACCACTTCTCCTGCAACTCTGCTCTCCTGCAGACGCCATACCACGGCAAGTATGGAGCCCGCTCAGACTTCTCCAAAGCACAGGCCCCGGCAGTTTGGCCATCCTGGTGGCAATGGAGCAGGCTCTTGCCATGGAACGCTGAATTCTGGGCCCATGAAACAAGCACAGACTGGTGGGACCGCACAGTGTTGCAGGTCTGGGATGATTCCCAGTGGCTGCGAAACTTTTGCATGCGTAAGGGCACTTTCATGGAACTTTGTGACTTGCTTTTCCCTGCCCTGAAGCACCAGAATACCAAGATGAGAGCAGCCCTCACAGTTCACAGGCGAGTGGCAATAGCTCTCTGGAAGCTTGCAACGCCAGACAGCTACAGGTCAGTTGGGAATTAATTTGGAGTGGGCAAATCTACTGTGGGGGCTGCTGTGATCCAAGTAGCCAGTGCAATCACTGAGCTGCTGCTATCAAGGGTAGTGACTCTGGGAAATGTGCAGGTCATAGTGGATGGCTTTGCTGCAATGGGATTCCCTAACTGTGGTGGGGCGATAGACGGAATGCATATCCCTATCTTGGGACCGGACCACCAAGGCAGCCAGTACATAAACCGAAAGGGGTACTTTTCAATGGTGCTGCAAGCAGTGGTGGATCACAAGGGACGTTTCACCAACATCAACGTGGCATGGCCAGGAAAGGTACATGATGCTCGCATCTTCAGGAACTCTGGTCTTTATGAACAGCTGCAGCAAGGGACTTACTTTCCAGACCAGAAAATAACCATTGGGGATGTTGAAATGCCTATAGTTATCCTTGGGGACCCAGCCTACTCCTTAATGCCATGGCTCATGAAGCCATACACAGGCATCCTGGACAGTAGTCAGGAGCTGTTCAACTATAGGCTGAGCAAGTGCAGAATGGTGGTAGAATGTGCATTTGGACGTTTAAAAGCACACTGGCGCAGTTTACTGACTCGGTTAGACCTCAGCAAAACCAATATTCCCATTGTTATTACTGCTTGCTGTGTGCTCCAAAATATCTGTGAGACTAAGGGGGAGACGTTTATGGTGGGGTGGGAAGTTGAGGCAAATAGCCTGGCCGCTGATTACGTGCAGCCAGACACCAGGGCAGTTAGAAGAGCACAGCAGGGCACGCTGCGCATCAGAGAAGCTTTGAAAACCAGCATTCTTGGGTGTCTGGGTGAGGAGACTATGGAACTTGGGGAGGAGGGCAGTTGGTTACACCGGAGCTGCAGTGGCGGTCTGTGCCTTTCCTGCACCTCAACCATACGCCGGAGCATATCAGTTTGATCCTCCAGAAGTCTCAGCATTGCATCCTTTCATCATGCTGCCGCCACCTTTCCTCTTGATCCCGCCACCTCTCCTGTTGCTCCAGCCATCTATCCTCTTGCACATTCCTCCTGTCCTCACGTTCATTTTGTGCTTTCCTGGACTCTGCTATTGTCTACCTCCACGCATTCTGCTGGACTCTTTCAGTTTGGGTGGACGGCATGAGCTCAGAGAACATTTAATCACGAGTGCGTTTTTTTTTCACCTTCTTATCTGTGCTAGCCTCTGGGACGGAGATGCTAGTCACAGTGTTGAAACATTTGCAGCTGCAGGAGGAAAAAAAGGGAGATTAAAATTGAAAAAGACACATTGGCCATTTAAAAGGAGGGGCTGATGTTTTCGGGTTAATGTGCAGCACTAACCCCCCGATACACACCCAATTCTCTGGGATGATCACTTCACCCCTCCCCCCACCACGTGGCTAACAGTGGGGATGATTTATTTTCAGTCACAGGCAAACAGCCCAGCAGGAACGGCCACCTCTGATGTCCCCTTAATAAAATTCCCCTATTTCAACCAGGTGACCATGAACGAGATCATTCTCCTGAGGATAACACAGAGAGATAAAGAACGGATGTTGCTTGAATGCCAGCAAACACTGGGACCACACGCTGCCATGCTTTCTTATGCAGTGATTCCAGACTATGTGCTACTGGCCTGCCGTGGTAAAGTGTCCTACCATGGAGGATGCAATAAGGCTGCCCTCCTCAGAAACCTTTTGCAAAGGCTTTGGGAGTAACTCCAGGACAGCTTCAATGAGATGTCCTTGGAGGATTTCCACCCCATCCCCAGACATGTTAACAGACTTTTCCAGTAGCTGTACTGGCCACGAATGCATCCCAAGTTTTCAGGGCAAATTAATCATTAAACACGCTTGCTTTTAAACGGTGTATTATATTTACAAAGGTACGCTCACCAGAGGTGCCTTCTCTGCCTTCAAGGTCCGGGAGCTCGGGTTGGGAGGGTATTGGCTCCAGGGTGATAAACAGTTCCTGGCTGTCAGGGAGAACAGTTTCTCCACTTGCCTGGTGTGCGCTATCTTCAACCTTCCCCTCCTCATCATCTTCCTCGTCCCCAAAATCCTCATCCCTGTTGCATGAGAGTCCATTGATGGAGTCCATGCACAGGGCTGGGGTAGTTGTAGGGGCACCCTTTAGAATTGCCTGCAGTTCATCATAGAAGCAGCATGTCTGGGGCTCTGACCCCGAGCAGGCGTTCGCCTCTTGGGTTTTTTGATAGGCTTGCCTGAGCTCCTTAAGTTTCATGCAGCAATGCTGCGGGTCCCTGTGATAGCCCCTGTCCTTCATGCCCATGGAGATTTTTTCAAATATTTTGGCATTTTGTCTTTTGGAACGGATTCATCTCCCCATACAGCAATCAGATCCAGTACCTCCCGTTCAGTCCATGCTGGAGCTCTTTTGTGATTCTGGCACTCCATGATTATCTCTGCTGATGAGCTCTGCACGGTCACACCACAGTGGCCAAACAGGAAATTAAATTCAAAAGTTTGCTGGGCTTTTCCTGTGTACCTGGCCAGTGCATCCGAGTTGAGAGCGCTGTCCAGAGTGGTCACAACAGAGCAGTGTGGGATTGCTCCTGGAGGCCAATACCGTCGAATTGCGTCCACACTAACCCAAATTTGACCCGGCGATGTCTATTTCAGCGCTAATCCCCTCGTTGGGGAGGAGTACAGAAATTGATTTTAAGAGCCCATTAAGTTGACAAAAATGGCTTCGTTGTGTGGACGGGTGTAGGGTTAAATTGATCTAACGCTGCTAAATTCGACCTAAACTCATAATGTAGACCAGGGCTAACATACATCAAAATGTAGCTTCCTTGGCAAGGGTTTAGATGGCATGCTGTGAAATGTCCAAGAACCATCACCAGGCTTGTATTGTTATGTACGAGGAACAGTGTTTTGTTATATGGAGTAAGCGAGAAACCCACAATGTTTTTCTCCTTTGTTGCAGATTGGCCATGTCGAAGGACAGCCAGAGAGGAAAGGAGTCTTCCCGGTGTCCTTTGTGCACATTTTGTCAGATTAATAAAATTCAAAACTTGAGCATTGCACATCCTTCATGCAAGACAGGCTTTTTAGCAAAAGCTAACGGCTGCTGCCTCTCTGTAATCCTGTGCACAACTGTGTATATATAGCTGCTGTTACAAAATAAGAATTCATTTACGGTTCACCTCATGAGGTGAATTATATGTATTGTAAATATACTGTGTTATTCTGCCTTTGCCAGTATTATGGTAGCCTTGGAACCTGGCATGCCTTACTGGGTTTGCTGAAGCCATCCTTGGCATCTAGCACTTACATCTCTGTCTATGCTGTTAAAAATGTGTATCAACTGCCAGCTTTCCAAACATAGGTTTCCATCAACCATGTAACTTTGTAGAAATGACTGTTCCTAATAACTCAGTATTCTCAATTATATAATTAGCAGAGTTAAGATTCTGTTTTCAAAGTAAATGGTTTTGGCCCACTTAAAGACCAATCTACAATTAAGTGTACACAGTTTACAGCTAAGAAACCCACTTTGGTATTTATTAAAGAAAGTGTTCAGTTAAACGTAAGTTTGAAAGCAAAAGGAATATTCACTGACTTTACAGAAAATCAGTAGCATTTTATGGTGTGCATACAGCATTTCATGTTTATATTATGTGGACCTATGCCAAACTCTGATTGCAGTTTCCCTGTGATATTACCTCACTTTAAGACAGTTACAAATTACTTCCATCTGAAAATTTATTTTGATAAAAATTAGTCATACTGTCTTTCCTTATACATATGTGAAATTTGCTGAAGGTTTTTCACTGAATTTTTAGTAACCAAGGACTTTTAGAAAATATTACACTGTTTACATTATGCATGCATTTAAAATAGTGGTTCTCAACCTGTTTATCATTGTGAGCCACATATCTGGCCCACAATGTGTTACCTGGGCCACAGGTTGTGAACCAGAGTGCCCCCCAGACCCAATGCCCAGCGCCTCCCGCCCAGAAACCCCTCCACAGAGTGGAGCCCTGGGCAGGTGGCAGGGACCCCAGACCCTGCTGTGCAGAGCCAGGCAGTGTGCGGCCGTGTGACTGGGCAGACGGGGAACAGCCCAGATCCCGGACCCCATGGGGTTGGCCTGTAGCCCTGGACCTTGTGAGCTGGGCAGCAGCCCCGGACCCTGGAGTCTGCAGGGCCGGGTGGCAGCTCCGGATCCAGGACTCTGCGTGGCCGGCCGGCAGCCACTGATCCTGGATTCCATGGGGCTGGCTGCAGCCCCAGACCCCGTGGGGCCGGCCCGCAGCCCTGGACCCCAGACTGTACGGGGCCGAGTAGCAGCCCGGACTCCACCACACTGGGCGGCCAGGCAGGATGACCCGGGGGGCCTTTAGCACACAGCTGGGCCGCAGCTGTGTGCTAATTAGGCTGCCTGTGGGTTGAGAACCCCTGATTTAGAATCTTACTTGAAACCTGTCTTTGTACAGGAATAGTACTGTAGTCACATAGCTAAGCTGGAACAAAAGAACATTTTAATTTGATAACTATTCAGATTGAAATGTGAGCTTGCAACAGTATTTATTTATAGCTAATTGGCTCTCTTTAAAAATCACTTATTTAAAAAAAATGTCTTCCGCTTTGCTGAAGGTTATAATTAACCAGTGTAAAATTTCCTCAATGTTATTGTCTGGATAAATGTAAACTATTACAGTATAAAAAATTGTTTAGAAAATCAGAGTGAAAGGTTGACCTTTCATGCAGTTTGTCAGGCTATTAATTATAGAAACTAATCACTAGTATCAAGTTGTATATTAACTGTCTTCATTAAACTATCTTTGTATTTCATAGTCTTAACTCCAAGAACCAGCCAAAAAACACATTACCACAAGTCACACACATCCTTCCAAGACTTATTAGAAATTAATTTTATGGTAGCTTCAGAGTTGTTATAAAATGGCATTAGTGGAAAACACATTCCTTGCAGTTAATTCACTTAGTCTCCTTTTTTTCTAATCAAAACATTTAGCGTACTATTAAAAACATTCATTTACTTCAGATTTTCTATATCATTTTTAATTTTGGAACAGAATGAAGTTGTTATTTTCTGTGATCAGATAACTGTATTGATCAGGTTCTGTGATTTTTCTTATGTAGGACTGGTATTATATTGCTCAAAATGTTACTTTGGCAACAGTACATAATACTAATATTTTACAGCAGACAGTCTTGGCTACATAGGAAGATTTTTCATTTCATAAAAGCACAACTCAAAAAAACCTTCTGAAAGTTTTCATTTTTAGTGCAGTTTTACAAGGCTATAGTCAGTGAATATTTAATTCTATTTATATGGTTATGAAAACTTAAATATCAAATAAACCTTGCATGAAAAAATATTCCAAAATATTTATCAACTGTTACTGGAAAGTGGCTTTTAAACTATTGCTTTATCAGTGTCATGACAAATATGTATTCAAAAACAAATACACCAGTGAGTGAGCCTGCTCACATCTAATCCACAGTGTTATTAGTTTCAGTCTTATACTGTTCTTTATGGAAGGCAGTCAGGACCTGAGTTTATTTAGCATTCCATTTTATCCATTAATATAATGTTTTAAGTTGCATTAAAGAAAGAAAAACTATTCACTTTTGTGGTCAAGTGTATTTTTAAGTGATCTCAAAATAATCTGGTAAAAGCTAACCACATAAAGAAAACCTAGACATGTAAAATGATGTAGAAGCAAATGTCTATTCTTTTGTACACTCTTTGCAGTAGTATACATAGGCATTGTTAAAATGAGATTAGTTCCATCAGGAACAAGAGTTCTGTTTGTTCTGGCTTATTGTGGGTCATAGGAAATTTAAAAATACATTGTATGTTATATTGCTTGAGTTTAAGTACAATATTATATTTAAACTCAGTGAGCCACTATCTGCAATTTTGTACATGAAATAGTATTTGGAAAGTTTAGATCTTTATAGACAAATAGCTAATAATTAGGGTTTTTTTTCCCCTGGGATGGGGATGTTCTGCAAATGATGTCTTATTTTACTGTTGAACAGCAATTGCTATTTATTTTTTTATTACATAATACATCAACATGTTGTATAGAAATCAGATTTGGTAATGCCAGTAGTTAAAATTTTGACTTCTCATTTGAATGTTAAGATCAAACATCAGTACACTTGTCTATTCACATGTATGTAAATGTGACAGTTTTTGAGTACTGTATGTGTTAATTTCTACTTTTTTAATATTTAAAATTGCTTTGAAATAAATGTATTCAGTTGATCCCAGACATCTGAACAAGGCCCTTTTGTCAGTTGGAATCTCCTGTAGGAGGAAAGTCTACATCTCACGTAGGTGGCTTTTGAGAGAGAACTCATTTTAAGCTATTGAGTAGAGAGCTGAATTATCAATATAAGTATACTTTAAGTTGATAATTCATGTATATGTGTAACCCATTTGTTAAATATGAATGCACTTAGTAGCGAAAAGTTTTAGGATAAAACTATGTGTTAGTATCAAAATACACTCATTCTTTCATGGGTGGGATTAAGCGTCTCTGGTGGCCCCATCAGCTTCTGCAGAATAAAGTTTTAATATTTAAAAACGTGACTAGCCCTTCTGATTGTGAAGAAAACATTCAAAATGTGCTTAACAGAGTGCCATCTTTCTGTGTCTGCAGATAGACTGAAAATTCACAGCTCTTTTAGAGATATTGGGTCACATTGATATGTGGAGCCTAGCAGTCATTTAAATTATTTTTAATGATTTCACAGGGTGTTGCTAGGATTCAAAGGGAAGTAAGTGGTTATGAATCCACAGTAAAGGTGACTTGCAAAGGGGAAAAAAATCACTTATCTTCCATCTGTACAAAAGAATGGATTTTTTTTTCTGCCCCTTTTTTTTGCCCAACCTCAGATATCAAATTGCTATTTTGTTGTTAGGTAAATTGGGATGAGGCTGTATGGTAATTCCTGTGCCCCAATTATCCTAATAGCGGCCAGTAACTCATTACTTCAGAGAAAGATACAAGAACCTCTGCAGCAAGTAATTATGGGATAACCTGTCCATAGGAAAAAATTCCCTTCTAACTCTCAATAATGAGAGAGGCTACACCTGGCAGCATGATGGTGTCTCTTCCAAAATTTTCAATGTTCACTATAACTCTGGACATTTTTATTATCCATGTAAATGTACAATATCTTTGCATTGTGCTAGACACTTGGTCTTACCGATAGCCTGTATAAGACATTTCCTTTTAAAGGCCCTCAATTGCTTCTTTCCTGACCTGTTACCACAGTGGGGTTGACATTCTTTCATCCTTTAACTCAAAGGAAAGCAGCGTTTGACTCTTTCAAAATGACTTGTGCTCCCTAATAGTTGGGGCTTTTGAGTTCAGTAGGTATTTTAACAAAGTTTTAAACAGTCATAATTCTGTTACCCCTCCCATACCTTGGCAAAAAACAAACGCCAGGGTATGCATATGACATTTCCAATGCAAGAACAGAGTATTTTTGACAGATGGTGTAGAGGATCTTTGAATCCTCCTTCAGCAAAAAGGTACAGGCACTTTCCTGGTTAGAGCTCAAATTTTTAAGTAGGCCTGCCCTCTCCTTGCACAAGAGAGCTAATACTTGTTCATTCAAATTCCTCAGTCTGCTGTTCAGAAATGTATGATCTGCTTACCCTAGTCAACACCAGCAAAGAAAATGGAAGCTTTAAACTGAATGATGATTGGCTGATCAGTGATTAGGTTCAGATGCTGAGCAGTAAGCCTGCTGTAACTATAGACTATATCTAATCCTTAACATTTAGTGTATTCACTTGAGACCTATTATACAGATTACCTAGTGAAAGATAAAGGGTTAAAAGTTTGCAATTCAATATTGGAGGTTGCTCAGTAAGACAATAAATCCTTCAAGCCACCTCCCACAAAGTAGTCAGTCATATACTACATCTCAAATGGCCTAGTTAGAAGAAGAAAGTATGTTCATGGATTGTAGTTGAAGGGAAAGCCCTCAAGTGTCTAAAGACATGTGCTCTGCATGTACACAGTAAACACTAATCCTTCAATTTACAGGAAACATGAATACTGTTAATTAGGGGAGAGATCTAAGCCCCAAATAAAAATGCACTGACTACTTGGACACTAATTTGTGACATGTATGTCTACTTAAAATACACCAACATTATTATACTGCAAAACATTGGAGAGGCCTAGAGACTGCTTGGCACTTGTTAGAATTAGATGCAGCAGGTTCACGATACTGTTGAAGTTTGCTAATATTGCACAACTATAGGCCTAAAGCTTAAGATTTGGCTAGTTCAAGATTTTGTTTCCAGAGTATGTGTGATAAGCACAGAGTTAGTAGGAACTTACACCAGTAGACTTTGCTGGTGACTTTAAGTTGAGATATTGAAGCTAAACATTAACTGCTTGTTTCTTTGTGAAAGGAATGGTTTTATGGAAGCTGACTTTGTAAACAGCTGTTAGTGTAATTTTACTTCCTTACACCTGTCACAAATGAGATTAGGTTAGTACTAATGCACTACGGGTTTAATGTGCAAGATTACAGGACAAATGGCAGCTAGTCTAGGAACTACAAATTGACCAGAACCACCCCTCTACTTTTTACTCCTGTTTCACTTTGACTTATCAGTAAAATTTGACTGCAAGCATTTTCAACTTGTCTGCATTTGTAGATAGTTTAGAAGATTCCATGTCTTATCAAGATCAGCACCTACAAAACCTTAACTGTTCTCCTGCTCCGTCAGAAAAGCCCTCTTGCAAGGCTAAGCAACAATCCCACTTACAGCTTCCTAGCCTAGAGTGGAGGATTAGTCTAGCCACATGTGCCTTTCTGCTCCCTCCCACTCAGCCATCTTTATGAAGTAGGCTTATGACATGCTTGTACCAAAGATGCATAAATTGGAGATTTTAGGTTAACGCCTGTGAAAGATTAACTGTACTGGATCACAGGTAAAACTAAAGATGCTAGACTGATGCAAAATACCTTGTGTCAAGTTTATTCAAAGAACACTTAAGCCAGCAGTCCCCAAACTTTTGAGGGTCCCATCTCCCTCCCAGGGCCAGGAACCAGCCATGGGTGGATGCAGACAGGGATAAGGGGGCCAGATCTAGGGCCAGGAGCAGGGCTGCATTGGGGGCTAGCAGTCAGGCCAAGCCCCACCCCCAGCCAGGAAAGGAGCAGTGTGAAGTCTTGGAGTTGGGGAGGGGCTCTGTGGTGCTCCCTCCCTGCCCCTTTGTGGGCTAGCCTGGAGCCTGCCATAGCACACATGCCCCAGATAGTCCTCCATGTCCCCCCTAGGGGGGCATGCTTTACACATTGGGGACCTTGGACCTAGGCCATCTTACACCCATTAGTGAGAACCACATGCTGGAATTTAGGCAAAGAATATCAGTAATTAGAAGGGATACTGAATAAAGTGTTAAGCTGGTTCAGTTTCTCTGGCACTTGATACTACAGGGGGTGGGGGAGGGGGAAGAGTTTGGCTTCTTCAAGGCTAAAACTAAGGAAGACTTTTGAAAGAGAACCCTAAAGGATACTGTAGGGGGGGAAGTCAATTAGGACTCTTAAAATTTCCCTAGGTTTTTCAGTGACAAAGTTATGTTTAAACTAGGGCTGTTGATTAATTGCTGTTAACTTGAAAAAATTAACTGATTAAAAAAATTGCACTGTTAAACAATAGACTACCCATTGAAATTAAATATTGATTTCTATTACAACACAGAATACAAAGTGTACAGTGCTCACTATATTTTTTGGATCACAAATATTTGTACTGTAAAACTGATAAATAGTCTTTCAATTCACCTCATACAAGTACTCTCTTGCAATCTCTTTATCCTGAAAATGTAACTTACACATGTAGATGTTGTTCCATAACTGCACTCAAAAACAAAACAATGTAAAACTTTAGAGCCTACAAGTCCACTCAGTCCTACTTCTTGTTCAGCCAATTGCTAAGACAAACAAGTTTGGTTACAATTTGCAGGAAATACTGCTGACTGCTTCTTATTTACAATGTCACCTGAAAGCTAGAACAGGCATACGCCTGGCATTGTTGTAGCTGGCACATAAATACCTTGCAAAGCCAGATATGCTAAACATTCATATGCCCCTTCATGTGTCAGCCACCATTCCAGAGGACATGCTTCCATACTGATGCTTGTTTAAAAAAAAAATTTTTAATTGTGACAACTCCTTGGGGGAGAATTGTATGTCTCCTGTTCTGTTTTACCCACATTCTGCCATATATTTCATGTTAGTCATCTCACATGATGACCTAGCACATGTTTGTTTTAAGAACACTTTCACTGCAGATTTGACAAAATGCAAAGAAGGTACCAATGTGAGATTTCTAGAGATAGCAACAGCGCTCAACCCAATGTTTAAGAATCTGAAGTGCCTTCCAAAAATCTGAGGTGTCGAGAATGCTTTCAAATGTCAAAGGAGCAACACTGACTGAGATGATGAAAATGAACATGTCAGTCTGCTCTGCTTTCAGTTGTTATCTAGCAGAACCCATCATCAGCATGGACACATCTTTTGGAATGGTGGTTGAAGCATGAAGGGACATATGAATCTCTATCACATCTGGCATATAAATATCTTGCAATGCCAGCTACAACAATGTGGGCAGTATTATCTCCTGCAAATTGTAACCATACTTGTTTGAGCTATTAGCTGAATGAAATTATATATATGACAGAGTGGACTTGTAGGTTCTAAAGTTTCACGTGGTTTTATTTTTGAATGCAGTTATTTTTTGTACACTATTCTACATTTGTAAGTTCAACTTTCATGATAAAGAGATTGCACTACAGTACTTGTATTAGGTAAATTGAAAAATACCTTGTTTTTCACAGTGCAAGTATTTGTAATTAAATATGAAGTGAGCACTGTACACTTTATATTGACTTCAATTACAACACAGAATTGATTTGAAAATTTAGAAAACATCCAAAATATTTAAATAAATGGTATTCTATTATTGTTTAGAAGGGAGATTAATCATGATTAATTTTTTTTAAAATAGCTTGACAGCCCTAATTTAAATCTACTCCTACCTCCCTTTTCATCTAGTGAAAGCTGTACGTGGCCATTCACAGAAGTGCTAACCACTAGAAACTCACATCCTAGTTCTTGCTATTACTTCCCCCACAAGTAGAAGTGAGCTTGCTTCTTGAGTTTAGAGCCCTTTACATAGAAGCTCCTTGAAGTTCACAGTGGCTTGCTGGAGTGTTCTAAAGTAGTTGAGGCTCCTGAAGCTGTGGCCACCTGTCAAGCCTACTTACATAGATTCAAGTGGTAGTTTGAAGCGGTCCTTAAGACCTGTTCAAATTGCCTTTGTCTCCACAGCTGGAGGGTGGAGACATTTTTCTAGAAGCTTAAAATAAAGGAGGAGGTACCAAGCTGTGCTTCTCTTAAATGATTTCTTTATTAAACTGGATGCAGGCCTCTGAGATGAAGAGGCTTTTAATGTTCAGATAATGTTACTGGCTCTGAACCAGCCATAAAACAGAATCATCCCAATTCTGGGTTAAGCAAAACAAAAGTCCATCTCAAATTAACCTTATTACATGAAAGGTACCTTTCAATTAAATTGGCTTTAAACAAAAAAAAAGACCCATTTCACTTGATAAGCAGAGCTTTCTGCACCTGTTTTCTAGTGACACCTGCAGGCTTCTTTTCCACAGATTTGATGACTCCAACCGCAACAGTCTGCTTCAAGTCCCGAGCTGCAAAGCGACCTGAAATGAAGTTAAATATTCTAGTTGCCTTTCAAACAAAGGAGAAGGTGCTACTGCTTATATTCATGCAGTCACCTTGTACTTCCTCCAGCCCCATCTGTCATCTTAGAATTAGACTTAAGCTCTTTGGGGCACAGACCATCTTTGTTCTGTGTTTGTACAACATTAACTCAATGGGGGTCTGGGCCATGACTGGACTCAACTGTTACAATTCAAGCTGTTCAGACTGCTAAGCTACCCTTAGTGCAGTAACAGTCTGTTTATTTAAGTTGCTTAGCTGAAGTCTGCAGTTTACAGTCAGCTTCTTCCCTGCCCAATCCATCAAACTACACAAGATCATGATAAACAATGGAAATGGAAGCTCCTAGGGTTTAGCTAAGGTGACTCATCACATCTCATGTATGTGATTAGTAGCAAATAGGTAGAGCTGACTTGACTTCAAAACACTTGCCTAAAGGGGGATAGTCAAAAAACCTCTCCACACACAGAGGCTTCTTAGGTACAAGCCTGACAGTAGCAGAGTCTCCGGACTTCAGCACGGAGGGATTGTCCTCCAGCTTCTCCCCAAATCGACGGTCAATCTTCTCAAAGAGCTCAGCAAACTGGCAGGTGATATGAGCAGTGTGACAGTCTACCACTGGTGAGTAGCCAGCCTTGATAAAGCCAGCGTGATTCAAGATGATCACCTAGGACAAAAGGAGGAACTAAGGATCTGTGCTTTAGGAGTTCCCCAACCCTCTTGTCATTTTAAATGACTAGACCAGTGGTTCCCAAACTTTAACAACCTGTGAACCCCTTTCACTAAAATGTCAAGTCTTGCAAACCCCCTCCTAAAACTGAATATTTCCAGGGATTTTCTCCTTTACCTGAGTATAAATTCTAAAAGCAGTGATCTTGGAAATATAAAATTTGTTTTATGACATGCTTATTACACATTATCATTTATCATTACAGTATTTATTACATGATGAAAATGGCAATGCTCTTCCAAGATCTTACTTTCGTAGCTTGTATCACTTTGAATAAGCCTGTTATAAGAGAAGGCTCCTATGTTTCATCAAGGAGTATCAGATGTGAAACAGCATGACGATATTTAAGAAGCCAACTCGAAGAGTTCCTCCTACCCAAGCATTCAGGTCTTGAGCAGTCTAGGCAAACAACGCACAAAGCTTAAACTTATAATAATTTAAAAATACTAGCTGCCTATTTAATTTTAAAACCAGCAAAAATATCCACCACCCTTTCCATTTCTTATAAGGAGTCTTGAAGTTTAAGTCTTCTCAGTGTGATAGATATGCTTGCTTTGATCTGCTTAGCTCTTGGAAGTCCAGGGGCTCAATGCTGTTGGCCCCATGCTGTCCGGGGTCTGTAGGGACAACTCTGTCCGCCATTAGGGATGTTTTTCCTGAGAACCCCCGTAACATTTCACAAACCCCCAGGGGTTCCCAAACCCCAGTTTGGGAACCACTGGCATAGACATTTATGGAGAGCAGCACCTCCAAATTTGGGCAGCAGATACGGCTGGAAGCTGCCTAAGCAAACAGACCCCAGCATTGGTGAGGAGTGTCTGTAGCAATTACTGTATTCTGCAGAGTCCAGTCTGACCCCCACACCTATTCCAAACCTCCCAGTGGTGCTACCAGAGGTCACACCCCTCAGGAATTGTGGCCTCCCTGCTGCACAGACATGAAGGGCCAACACCCTATGAACCATGTAAGCCCCATAGAGGCAAGTCTCTGCACCTGAGCAGTGAAGTGGGCTCCTGCTGCTGGGGGGGTCACTCCTGGAGTTGCCAGCTACATGGCCCCGTCTCAGGTTCTTGACTGAGATGTTCTCTATGTTGAAGCCCACATTGTAACCAGGAAAAGCCACCTGCAGCAGCTCATGGTGCATTTCAATGGTTCTGACCTCTGCTGAGAGGTTTGCAGGGGCAAAGGAGATGTTCATGCCAGGCTTGAGGATGCCTGTCTCTATCTTCCCCACTGGTACAGTGCCAATTCCTGGGAGGAGACAGGGGAAGAGTAAGTCAGAGCTGACTGTGGAAAGCCCATAACCAGCACAGCAAGCAGACCAGTTAATTTGAGGTAAGGTGGGTGTCCTGGCCGGGATGGTGGAGGAGGGAGAGTCTCCTCAGAAGTGTTTCCTTCATGAAGTTGAGCCTTCACTAACCAAGGCCAGAAATAGCAAAGAGAGCAGTACCCAGGCTGCTTAACACTAACTGCTATACACACTTCCTGAGTCTCAGGCATTACAAGGAGCAAGTTCCTGAGAGACTCATCTACACAGAAAGTCATTAAGTTGGGGGTGATTTGGGCCCTTCCCACAGAGGAACAGTCAATCACCTCAGAAACCCCATGCACAACCCAGCTGTAGATCAGCATGTCCCAGGGTCCCATTCCTGCCTGGACTGGCCTCCGATCTTGTAGACGTCCTGCAGAGGCACCCTCAGCGGTTTGTTACTGGGCCTCACGGGAGGCAGGAGAGAATCCAGCGCTTCCAGAAGCGTCTGTCCCTTCCCGAAGCCTTCCTTCCGTTTGACCTTCCAGCCTTTGAACCACGGCATCTGCAGGGGGTAGAGGGAAGCCAGGGAGATGCTTGGCAGCCTTTGGATACAGGAAACGCAGCCTGGGGCTGGGACCCAAGGTCTGGCGTTAGCCCCCGTTGGAGGGCCATTCCCCTTGGACTCACGCTGAAGGGTGCCCATAGGCCTGTCCCTCCCAGCTATAGCTGCAGCATTCAGCGCTTCACCTTGCCACCCCCAGCTCCAGCTGCATGGCACCTTGGGCTCGGCCTCCTGGGCCAATCGCCGCCCCACCCACTGGCCATGGCCGAGGGCCCGGAGCCCTGCTGGAGCGGAGCAGCCCCTCCACGGAACTGAGCGCCACGTGGGTCCCTCCCACCAGCAGCTGCCCTCAGCTCCCGCTCCCCATCCCCGGGTCTCCCCCACCTGGGGCTGGGCAGGCTGACGGACACCGGCAGGCAGGGCACCGCGGCCGGGCTGTCGCCGATCCTGCGCAGGTAGAGGCTGGCGCCCCGCACCACCTCCTCGAAGCGCCGCTGGCTGGAGGGCGGCTCGGTCAGGTCCGTCTGGTTGGCGCAGAGCAGCAGCTGCTTGACGCCCAGGGTGCAGGCCAGCAGGGCGCGCTCGCGGGTCTGCCCCTGCCGGCACACGCCGGCCTCCAACTCCCCGGGCGCGGCCGACACCATCGGCACCGCGGCGTCCGCCTGGGGCAGAGACGGGCCGGGTGAGGGTGGGGGGCCGCTCCGTGCGCCCGGCGGGGCTGCAACCGCCCCCAGCCCCGTGTAACACTGGCCCCAGCTCAGCCCGGGGCAGGATCGGGGCCGCTCCCTGCGCTGCACCCCCACACACACACACACCCTGCAACACCGGCCCGGGGCAGGATCGGGGCCGCTCCCTGCGCTGCACCCCCCCCACACACACACACACACCCTGCAACACCGGCCCGGGGCAGGATCGGGGCCGCTCCCTGCGCTGCACCCCCCCCCACACACACACACACACCCTGCAACACCGGCCCGGGGCAGGATCGGGGCCGCTCCCTGCGCTGCACCCCCCCCCACACACACACACCCTGCAACACCGGCCCGGGGCAGGATCGGGGCCGCTCCCTGCGCTGCACCCCCCACACACACACACACCCACACCCTGCAACACCGGCCCGGGGCAGGATCGGGGCCGCTCCCTGCGCTGCACCCCCCCCCACACACACACACACCCTGCAACACCGGCCCGGGGCAGGATCGGGGCCGCTCCCTGCGCTGCACACACACCCCCCCCACACACACACCCTGCAACACCGGCCCGGGGCAGGATCGGGGCCGCTCCCTGCGCTGCACCCCCCCCCCCCCACACACCCTGCAACACCGGCCCGGGGCAGGATCGGGGCCGCTCCCTGCGCTGCACCCCCCCCACACACACACACCCTGCAACACCGGCCCGGGGCAGGATCGGGGCCGCTCCCTGCGCTGCACACCCCCCACACACACACACCCTGCAACACCGGCCCGGGGCAGGATCGGGGCCGCTCCCTGCGCTGCACCCCCCCCCACACACACACACACACCCTGCAACACCGGCCCGGGGCAGGATCGGGGCCGCTCCCTGCGCTGCACCCCCCCCCCCCCACACACACACCCTGCAACACCGGCCCGGGGCAGGATCGGGGCCGCTCCCTGCGCTGCACACCCCCCACACACACACACCCTGCAACACCGGCCCGGGGCAGGATCGGGGCCGCTCCCTGCGCTGCACCCCCCCCCACACACACACACACACCCTGCAACACCGGACCGGGGCAGGATCGGGGCCGCTCCCTGCGCTGCACCCCCCCCCCACACACACACACCCTGCAACACCGGCCCGGGGCAGGATCGGGGCCGCTCCCTGCGCTGCACACCCCCCACACACACACACCCTGCAACACCGGCCCGGGGCAGGATCGGGGCCGCTCCCTGCGCTGCACCCCCCCACACACACACACACACACCCTGCAACACCGGACCGGGGCAGGATCGGGGCCGCTCCCTGCGCTGCACCCCCCCCACACACACACACACCCTGCAACACCGGCCCGGGGCAGGATCGGGGCCGCTCCCTGCGCTGCACACCCCCCACACACACACACCCTGCAACACCGGCCCGGGGCAGGATCGGGGCCGCTCCCTGCGCTGCACCCCCACACACACACACACACACACCCTGCAACACCGGCCCGGGGCAGGATCGGGGCCGCTCCCTGCGCTGCACCCCCCCCACACACACACACACCCTGCAACACCGGCCCGGGGCAGGATCGGGGCCGCTCCCTGCGCTGCACCCCCCCCCCACACACACACACCCTGCAACACCGGCCCGGGGCAGGATCGGGGCCGCTCCCTGCGCTGCACCCCCCCCACACACACACACCCACACCCTGCAACACCGGCCCGGGGCAGGATCGGGGCCGCTCCCTGCGCTGCACACACCCCCCCACACACACACACACACCCTGCAACACCGGCCCGGGGCAGGATCGGGGCCGCTCCCTGCGCTGCACACCCCCCCACACACACACACACACACCCACACCCTGCAACACCGGCCCGGGGCAGGATCGGGGCCGCTCCCTGCGCTGCACCCCCCCCACACACACACACACACCCTGCAACACCGGCCCGGGGCAGGATCGGGGCCGCTCCCTGCGCTGCACCCCCCCCACACACACACACACACCCTGCAACACCGGCCCGGGGCAGGATCGGGGCCGCTCCCTGCGCTGCACCCCCCCCCCACACACACACACACCCTGCAACACCGGCCCGGGGCAGGATCGGGGCCGCTCCCTGCGCTGCACCCCCCCCCCCACACACACACACACCCTGCAACACCGGCCCGGGGCAGGATCGGGGCCGCTCCCTGCGCTGCACACCCCCCCACACACACACACACACACACCCTGCAACACCGGCCCGGGGCAGGATCGGGGCCGCTCCCTGCGCTGCACACACCCCCCCCCCACACACACACACACCCTGCAACACCGGCCCGGGGCAGGATCGGGGCCGCTCCCTGCGCTGCACCCCCCCACACACACACACACACACCCTGCAACACCGGCCCGGGGCAGGATCGGGGCCGCTCCCTGCGCTGCACACACCCCCCCCCCACACACACACACACACCCTGCAACACCGGCCCGGGGCAGGATCGGGGCCGCTCCCTGCGCTGCACCCCCCCCCACACACACACACACACCCTGCAACACCGGCCCGGGGCAGGATCGGGGCCGCTCCCTGCGCTGCACACCCCCCACACACACACACCCTGCAACACCGGCCCGGGGCAGGATCGGGGCCGCTCCCTGCGCTGCACACACCCCCCCCCCCCCCCCCACACACACACACCCTGCAACACCGGCCCGGGGCAGGATCGGGGCCGCTCCCTGCGCTGCACACACCCCCCCCCCCACACACACACCCACCCTGCAACACCGGCCCGGGGCAGGATCGGGGCCGCTCCCTGCGCTGCACACCCCCCCCACACACACACACACCCACACCCTGCAACACCGGCCCGGGGCAGGATCGGGGCCGCTCCCTGCGCTGCACACACCCCCCCCCACACACACACACACACCCTGCAACACCGGCCCGGGGCAGGATCGGGGCCGCTCCCTGCGCTGCACACCCCCCCCCACACACACACACACACCCTGCAACACCGGCCCGGGGCAGGATCGGGGCCGCAACCCCCAGCAACACCGGCTCGGGGCCGCAAACCACCCCCCCCCGCCCTCGGGGCCGCAACCCCCAGCAACACCGGCCCGGGGCAGGATCGGGGCTGCTCCCCGCGCCCTCGGGGCCGCACCGCCACCCCGGGCGAGGAAGGGGCCCCGCTACCCGGAGGTGCCGGTCAGCATGTTCTTGATGAAGTCGCGGTGGCCCGGCGCGTCGATGATGGTGACGGAGAAGCGGGAGGTCGATGGTGATGCCCCGCTCCCGCTCCCGCGCCGCCCGCGGCCTGTCCAGCACCCAGGCGAACTTGAAGGAGCCTTTCCCCGCCTGCGGGGCGGAGCGGCGCTCAGGCCGGGGCCGCCCGGGGAAGGGCGACCCCGCCGTGGGGACGGAAGGGGGCGAGCGTACCTGGCTAGCCGCGGCCTCCAGCTTCTCCAGCAGCCGGGGCTCCAGCCCCCCGCACTGGTAGATGAGGTGGCCGGTGGCGGTGGATTTACCCGAGTCCACATGGCCGATGATCACGATGTTCATGTGGCTCCGGCTCCCCCATCCTGCCGGGGTGGCTAAAGGCGCTTCCGCCGCCGGCTCCGCCTTTATCGGGCACGCTGCTGGGCCAGGCCCGCACCTGCCGGGCCAGGCCGCTCCCCTCAGCGACTGGGCCGCATTTCAGACCCCTCTGAAGCCCTGTGTTGTGCTGGGCCCCTGCCCGGAGAGCAGCTTCCCCCCAGGGCGCAAGTCTCACGTCCCCGTGTTGGGCCAGCGCTCCAGAGTCACCATGTACACAGAAAGTTACTGAAAAGAGAAAACCAGCCCCAACCTTGCCAAGATGTCCCCAGGTCATCGCTGCCCCTGCCTTTGTTCCCAGAGAGAATAACTGGGTCTTCTTCTCACAGGCAACTTCACTGGGGACTTTTCCCAGTTCTCTCTCTCCCTATGAGGAGCCATTAATAAAACTAGGACTTTTCAGCCTGGAAAAGAGGCGACTAAGGGGGATATGATAGAGGTCTATAAAATCATGAGTGGTATAGAGAAGGTAAATAAGGAAGTGTTATTTACTCCTTCTCATAATACAAGAACAAGGGGCTGCCAAATGAAATTAATAGGTAGCAGGTTTAAAACAAACACAAAAAAGTATTTTTTCACTCAGTGCACTGTCAACCTCTGGAACTCCTTGCCAGAGGGTGTTGTGAAGGCCAGTACTATAATGGGGTTCAAAAGGGAGCTAGATAGATTCATGGAAGATAGGTTCATCAATGGCTATTAGCCAGAATGGGCAGGGATGGTGTCCCTGGCCTCTGTTTCCCAGAAGCTGGGATTGGGTGACAGGGCATGGATCACTTGATAACCTGTCTGTTCATTCACTTTGAGGCATCTGCCATTGGCCACTGTCAGAGGACAGGATACTGGGCTTGATGGACCTTTGGTCTGACCTAGTATGGCCGTTCTTATTAGATGTCATCATTATAATTAACTAAAAGAAATTGAGTCTTCCAAAGCCCACCGGTCGTCAGTATAGGCAGCCAGTAATTAATTTTCAGTCAGAAGAGGCTAGAATTTCATGGAAAGACAGACTGCTCCTTGGGTATTTGCTAGAGTACTCTCTTCGCTGAACCATTTTAAGGCACTGCCTTGTGTTCTTTCTGGTGTTAAAGTGACATTATAATTTTGTCCCAACATTTACATTTTTTAAAAATCATGGAGCCCAGTTCCCAGGATATTTTTACCCTTTTAATAAAGATGGTGTGTCACTGGATCTCAAACAGTCCCTTGCAGTGTTTGCAACCAATCACAGATGCATTGTGCGAATGCATAGACCTAGACGATGAACACGGTGTCAGTGGGCCCTTGTGTGGGGATATGGGTCTGTCGGCATGGAACTGATTGCAGGATCGGGGCCTAAAGAACAACAGACTCCCCTATTCTCATATTCCAAGTTGGAGACAATGAAAGTTCAATATGAAATAAAGAGCATAGGTGTTGGGAAGTGGACTACATTGGAAAAAATTTTGTAATGTTAAAGCTCTAATTTGAGTAAGGGGTTTCTTAAAATGTCATTTTAACATGACAATGTCTTTCTTACACATTTTATGTGCAATCTACTGCTAATAATATTTATATAGATTGCCAGCTCTTTGGGGCAAGGATCCTCTGTTTGTTCTGTGTTGTACAGCACCTAGCAAAAGGGGATCCTGGTCCATGATTAGGGCTCCTGTTTGCTTCCGTAACGCAAATGATATCAAAGTAATATAATGGAGTAAACTAAGGAAGCATCGAGTACAGTCCATTCACCTTAGTCTCTTTAATTTTCATAGTCAAGGTACTGATACTGCAAGCTGCTCATGCAGCAAGATGGTCCAGTGGTTAGGGCACTGTTCTAGAACTTGGAAGACAGGTTCAATTCCCTTTAGTGTGACAGTGAACAAGATTCTCAAAGCTATTTATGTCCTTAACTGGCATTGCAATCAATGAGAATGAAGTACCTTTGCAGATCTAGGCTTTAGCTTCTCTGCCTCGGGTCCCATCTGTAAAATTGGAATAATAGTTCTTCCTTAATTCACAGAGGAGTTGTGAGGATAAGTCCATTAATGATTATGAGCTCAGATACTATGGTGAAAGGGGCCATAAAGGAATGATACACAGGCAGTTTGCAAGAGTGGGCTGAGTGTGGGAAAGTATTTACTATGAACGTTAGCCTCTGATGCTGTGATTGGATCGACATGGGCTGACACTGGCAACTACAGAGCCCCACTGAAGTCAGTGGAGATCTACAAGGTCTGCACCTATTGCAGGATCAGAGCCCATGTAAATTATCCTTATTATAGGCAGTAGGTAGTAACATTTATAGGTAAGGTTCCTTAACACTTTCCATTAGAAGACCCTGTTTTCAGTTGTGTATAGCTTTGTTAAACTTTAACTGTTTAGGCTGAAATTTTCCATACCAGATATCTGCCTCAGGTTGAACTGTTTTTGGAAAGTTTCAGCAAAAATGGTCAGAGCAGATTAGGGGAAAATATGTGGCCTTATTCATGTTAAAAAAAATTCCTGCATGATTTTTATAGCACCAGGTGTGTGCATGGCACTTTACAGACTTGTAAGAGGACAGTGCTGTATCTCAAAGAGTTTACAATCTAGGGATTACTTATAGGGGTTATTTTTGTTCATATACTGTTAATGCTTCTTAAAAATCTCTTTAAATGACTTGAAACCAACTCATAGTGAACATAGTGTTTCTAACCACACATTCCTGTCTCTGTGAGCCTGTTTCTCTCTCACAGGCTTGGTTACGTCCTCCTGTGTCTTGTCTTACATAAAGACCTGATTTTACTTATTAGAAATTTAATCATGTGTATACACTTACTCGTGGCATCAGGGTTTGCTGGATCAAGGCCTAACAAGTAAACTCTTCAGCGCAGGGACTGTTCATTAGCATATGTGTGTGCTCTGCCTAACGCAATGGAGCCCCAATCCTGATCAAGGCCTCTGAGTGTTGTTGTAGTATTATTAAGAAACTGGCATCAGTATAAGATACTGGGGTATGACGTCGCTGTTCCTGGTTGGGGGTGGGATGGGGGGAAGTGCCATGAAGTTCTTAACTACCATAGATAGACAGGACCTTGGTTTTATTTTGAATGTGGAAAAGAATATCTAATGTGTCCTGAAAACGCTGAACTTTAAACACAGCAGTGATCCCACTGAAGTCAATGGAAATACTCATATACCTAAAATTAAGCATGTGCATAAGTGTTTGCAGAATTGAGAAATATTTTGATGGAAGGTTGTTTCTTTGCTGTTCCCACAATGCTACGGTTTTGTGATCTTTTGTCTGCTACAATGAATTAACAAAATGGGGGGCCTGATTTTGCCACCCATACTCACAAGGAGTCATCTGTGGCTCCCATTTACATACAATATCAAGGTTGGAAGGGACCTCAGGAGGTCATCTAGTCCAACCCCCTGCTCAACGCAGGACCAATCCCCAATTTTTGCCCCAGCTCCCTAAATGGCCCCCTCAAGGAGGGAACTCACAACTCTGGGTTTAGCAGGCCAATGCTCAAACCACTGAGTTATCCCTCCCCCCAGGGAGGGGGACTATGTTTCAGGGGAACTATTTAAGGAGCAAAGTGCTGCTCCAGGAGGAAGGGTGACACGATCGAATTCTCCTGGGTTTCTAGAGCTCTGCGTGATCCTGGGTGCCTCAGCCATTGTGCTGCAGCACACATGGGGAACCGAGCTGTATAGAGCTACTCTGACTTCTGCTGCCAGAAGAGAGAGGAAAAGCCGGAGGAGCGGTCAGTATTTCTTTAATAGAAAAGCTTTCAAGAGGGTATAATAAATGAGAAGAAAAATTAAAACTGCAGGTTGCAGTTGATAGTGTCTCATTGGTGACCGCCTGTGTGCAAGTACTAACCCCTGTATGTTGGTGTGTCTAGAGCGTAATCCTTCCTTTTCAATTGTGGTTTCGCTTGTAGCATTTATTCACACCAGCGCTGCATTCTGGCTCAGTGCTGTGGCAGTAACAATCAAGCACCAGACCAACACTTGACATTTATAGCATGAGCACTGTCAACAGCAAAACCAGCCCATTGAGTCTCTAACACAGCTCTGTAAAGCCAGCACTAAACCTCTGATTGCCTTCTGCTCTGATCCTGCAAACGCTTACACATGTGACAAATGTAATACAGGGGAGGAACTCCAGTGAGTTCAACAGAGCTGCTCATGTCTCTCATGCAGCAATTGATCCCGATTCAGTAAATACTTAAGCGCATGCTTCTGTTCAGGCATGAGCTTAAGTACCATTGATTTCAGGGGGATTTAAGCACGTTTAAAGTTGAGCACAAACTTTTAAGTGTTTTGTTTAATAGGGATGAACTTCATCACATGCTTAAGGGCTCTCCTAAAGTGGAGCCCTTGTCCATAAAATTAGCTTTGCGCTTAAATGTCTGAAAGATTGGGTTTATTTCAACCCCATTCTGCTCACTGGGTATTCGCGGCTGCAGGCATGTCTGCATGTAGTCGGACAGGTAACGAGAGGAGTAGCCACTGGTTGCAATCCATGCCGGGCATGGCTGTTATTTCATGTCTACACGTGACTTTAGTGGTCCCATTCACTAGACCCACCTTCCAGGGATGCTTAGAGGCTGATTTTCAGAGCTGCTAAACACTCCTGCCCACCTCTCCTTTGGCTTATTTCTCCTCTCCCCCGAATGTGAAACAGGAGCGATGCCATTGAAGTTAGTGGGTTTAGTCCAGTGTAAGTGAGAAGAGAATCAGGCTCACTGGCTTCGGGTGGAGCTGGGGGTGCTCATCAGCTGTGAAAATCAGACCCCCAGTGGGCGTATTCAGTGGGTGAATGAAACCAACCAGACTCTAGCTGCAGCGTGGGTTATTCTTCTGTCTGAGAAACAAGGAAAGAAAATGTCTGGACTTTACGATCGCCCTTGTGAGCGTGCTTGGAGTATCCCTACGGGTGAAATAAATCCAGCACTAAACAAATGCTTTCTGTTGCACTTCTCCTGTGAAGATCTGGGCGTGCTTTACAAATACTGAACTTCACAGCACCCTAGGGCCCCCATCCTGCAAGGTGCTCAGCGCCGGTCAACTCCCGGGGGGCGTGAGGGTGCTTCGTGCGGCCAGGAGTTGCCCAGCAGCTTGCAGGGTCAGATCCCTCGTGTCATGGGCCACCCCTGCGAGCAGTCCCCGCTTTTTGAGCTGGGGGGGGGGATCTCTGCTTCCCTGCTGCACGTGCACGGAGCCGCTCCCGGGCGCCCCTGCAGGGGTGGTAAAGGAGCCGCTGTTTCTGCCAGGCCAGGGCAGTTGCGCTTTTCAAAGGTAAACAGGGTTTCCTCTTCCTCCCCCGTGAGTCTCTTCCTTTTATAGTTATGTCTCATGCCGCCGCGGCCGCTTTGCAAACCTGGGGCGGTGACGCTGACGCGGGCCAACCCGGAAGCCTGCGACGGGCGCCGGCACCCGCGGTTCCCTTCGCCGGCGGCAGCAGCTGCCTCTTCCCGCGGCGGCCCCGCTCCCGGCCCCAGGTACCGTGACCTCATTGTATGCGGGGCGCTCGGCTCGATTCCGGTGCCTTGCAGCGTGTGTGTGTGTGTGGGGGGGGGCTGCTCTGGGCGGGGAGGGATTATGGCTGGGGCTGGCATTTTGCAGGGATGGGACGGCGCTTCCTCTGCCGACACAAGGTGCCAGGAGCAAAGCCGGTCGCCCCGGCCCCGGCCCCGGCCCGCAGGTGTGCCTTCCTAGAGCCGCCTGCGTGTGCTCTCCGCCCCCGTTACCGAGACGCTCCCCACACCACGATGCACGTGCACGAAGGGCTTCACCTCCCGCAAGACACGGCGCCCGGAGGAGCCGAGCCGAGCACGATTGTTTGCTCCGGGGTGGATGCGGTGAAAGAAGCGGCGGCGGCGGCGGCGAGCATGTCCCCCCCCTCCCGCCTCTGCAATGCCCAGATGCGCTGCCCATTGTGGGTGCGCCCAGGCGTGCGTGGGGGGCCGGGCGCGTCCTGGCTTGGGATCAAAACCAGCCCGAGACGCAAGGGCTATATTTCGGCCGAGGGCCAAGACTGGGGTTTCCTCCGTAGGGGGGTGAAGATGGCCTGGGGGGTGAGTGTGGGACTCGCCGAAGGGCTATGTCCAATGCTAGGTCGGTTGTGGTGGGCGAAATCACTGGTTTAATTAATCGGTGTCATTTGGGGCTGGAAAGCAACAGCTGCAGCCTTGAGGAACTGGGGCGTGGGGGTAGATCTTTGAACTCTCCTACTTCCTCATAGTGTTAGGCACCCGCCTGTCTTCAAGGGCGACTTCCTCTTTCAGCTTTAAAAAACGTTTATTTCTGGTTTGTGTGAGAGAGAAAGAGATGGGGGCGGTTCTGTTTTTAACAGTGGCATACAAACCTCTCTGCTAAGTACTCCACATACCATGATATTGGGAGGAGGGGGATACCTTGAAGGTTTTCCACCAGGAACCATCATTGCCTTAAGGAAATGTTGCTTAGCAGGAATGAGGGCTCCTGCTCCATCTCTCACTCCTAGTCCTAGAAATAAAAGGAAGTGTTCCTTTGATAGCTGGCTTCTGAGTTCCAGCCCCCAGGAGGGGGAGCGGGGACAACTGGCGATGAGGGAAAGGGGTCCTAGTCAACTGGCTTGAGTGCAAAGGATGCAGACCGGGGTCTATTGTGGTGCTTGTTTTAGTTCTCTGGGTTCACACTGGGTGTGGGGTCAGGGAAGGAAGCAAGAGGTTTCGCAAATGTCAGAGTGGTGGAAATTCCTCATAGGGAAAACCCAGGACACTTTTATCCATCGCTGTTAGGTTGATGTGGGAAGGTTTTCTTTTTATGGCACTGGCGTGACGCCCCTCTCCTCTAAAAAGAGACAAACGAGCAGCCCCTGGGCTTGCCTGGTGATCTTTCTCTTACACTTGGCCCTTGAGTTCAAAATTTCTCGAAGGGCTGGAAGAGTACAGAGGCTCCTGGGGTCAGGACTCTTGGGGATTCCTGGCTTTGCCTCTTATGTGCTGTACCTGGGCAAGTCACAGTGCTTCTGTTCTCCCGCCTGCAACATGGGCTCAGACCTACCCACCGCATTGGGGTGTTCATGCAGCTTTAGTAACCCAATAATCTTCTCACCCCTTTTTTTAGCAGAGGATTTCAAAGCACGTTAATTTAGCTAGGGTGGGGGACACCTGTTGAAATGTCCACGTGCTATATTTTTCATGGCAAAAGTCCCAAGTTTT
This sequence comes from Lepidochelys olivacea, assembly GCF_965140295.1. NCBI lineage: Eukaryota > Metazoa > Chordata > Testudines > Cheloniidae > Lepidochelys > Lepidochelys olivacea. The sequence goes on from NC_140412.1 coordinate 18,562,833, forward strand.
CTGGGGGCAAAGGCAGGAGGTTGAGTATGATTATGACAAATGATGCATAAAGCTAAGTAATCAAACCAGTAGATTTCCTTTTTGTTGGAGCAGTAAGGAAAGGTGCCTCTGTCGGAGCCTTTTGGAAACATGATCTCAGAAATTTAGACCGTTTGTTTGAAACTCTCAAAACTGGCGAGTGAAGAATAAGGCAAGAATGGCTTGGGAGCTTCTCAGAGGAATTGGCAGAGTTAGGGAAAGAAAGGGTTTGCATTCAATTCAATTGATTTTTGTAGAGCTTCTTTACAAAATGCTGAGCCCTTGCTGTCTGCGCTCAGTGGAGATGGCAAAAGAAGCGAGTTCATAAATACGCAAATAATCAAATCTCAATCAAAAGGTTTGTTTACAATAAAGGGATTTTCTCCCTGCCCCTGGCTTTAAAATAACTATACAAATCAATAGCCCACAATCCTTAGTTTGTTGATCAAGCAATAAAAGGTGCAAAGAATGGAAAACTCAGCCATTGGCACGAGAGTGGATTTGATGGGACTGCTCACGGCTCAGAGAAGTAAATTACAAAGAAGAGCGTGGCTGGACTTATCCACCTGCGGATCCGCGGGGCCTGATTCTCCTCTCAGTTACACCTGTTTTACACGAGCCTGTTTCCACTGAAGGCAGTGGAGTTACCCTGACTTAAACCAGCTTACATTGCAGAAGAATCAGACTGTAAAGGGGCCTCTGGTGGAAATAGGGCTTAAAGAGGCATAGTCTGTGGGGAAGATGTCCTAGTGGTCTAAGCATAGGATTGGGAGGCAGGAATTTGAGTTATACTTTTAACCTTGATCGTGACTCCCTCTGTGACCTCAATGTCACTTGGCTTGTCTGCCTCAGTTTCCCCACTTGTAAAATGGGATTAAGTCTGTCCACCTACCTGATGGATGTGGTTGTGGAGATCAGCTAGTTAATGTTCGTAAAGTGAATTGAAGATGAAAAGTAATAAGGCTAGAACACTGGAATATTAGCATTACATAAGACATACTAGTGCTGTGTAAGTGCTAAGTACTATTCATGTTCTTCCCTTGCAAATAAAGATAATCACAGCAAATGTCAGTCCCAAGGAAACACCAGTGAGTGGATAACGTTCCTAGTTTCAATCACTGCAATTTCCAGTAACTCCCAGTTTGAAGCCCAGCATTCTTAATTGATGATTGCCAGTTTTGTCAGTTGCTAGGAGTTGCAGGCTAACATTTCCTCATGCATGCATGGGTGTATGCATGCTCCTCCGAGGCTGTTTGTGATTATCCAAGTATCTGACTGCAGCGACTGACATGATATTGGAGGGCCAGTTTATTACAGACTGATCTGGATAGTTTTCCTTTGACTAAAAGCAGATTGTCCCCTTATGTTAGAGCAGATGCCAGGTTTGAGACCTTTGAATCTTTGTTATTGTTAATGCAAATCTTGCACCTGTTATTGGCTAACACAGCTAGAAGTTCAGCCTGAGAGCCAAAAATGTATTGGACTGGCCTGTGAGAAGAGAAGCACTTCTGCTTTTGGGGCTTTGTACTTCCCTGTCTGAGAAGGGACAGCACAATGGCTGTGAGCTGCAAGCATGACTTCTGTTTGCAAGAGCCACCTCCCTTTCTTAAGGAAGAAGTTACAGTGCGGTTCAAAAGGAATGATGGTGAAATACAGAGGAAATTAACAAAATAATTATAGCTAGTTGATTTGCCTGGTTTGTGGTTAGAACGTCATATTCTGCTGCCCAGCTTGACCAATGAATAAATGAGCTATTATCTGTAAATGGACCATTCTTTAAAGTCCCTTTAAAAAGACAAGAGGAATAGGTCTTGTGTTTGCCACTTCATCAGTTGCCTGATAGGAATAGGAAATGTCAAGGGGGATCTGCTTTCATCACAGCAAGATCACTAAACCTGTATTTTTTTGTTCCAAGAAGAAATAAATTCTGAAGGGATCTGGGATTTGATTGCCATGTTGGTTTGGACCAGATAGTCTATCTGGTCTGCTCTTTATAAGAGTGGCCAGTACCAGGTTTTATACTGGAAGGTGCAAGAAACCTTGCAGGAGGCAGTTGTGCAGTGGGAACAGTGAAATGTCTATTATGCAGATTCTCCAGTGTCAGGAGAGAAAAGTAATCGCAGCTCTGGGAGTGTATTACTCAAACAGGCATTCCAACAAGTTCGCTGGGTCCAGCAGAAACAGGATCAGGCTCACAGCCAGTAAGCACCTTTTAAAACGTTGCTGATACAGTCTAGAGTATGTGTTTCTTTCAACAAGATCTGTAGCTTACATTGCTTGGTAAGAAGCAATGTAATGGATTTTCAGTAATACAGAGAGCACAATTAATAAGGCCTAGACATGGGAAGACCTGAGAAAAAACAATTGGGCCTTACTGCTGTGCCTCTAAATATGAACAGGCCAGACAGAGATGTAAGAGGCTTAGCTAGTGCGGCCAGTGAGAAGTTTAATGCAGTTTGCAGGGTGTAGAAAAGCCGTAGTCACTCTGATGAACTATTATTTCTTCTTAGTGAAAGTTACTGTAGGATAAATGGCAGCGATCAAGTTATTTGAGGCCCAAACAAGGTATTTCTTGTGTTTTGGTTTGGGAGAGTGTAAGGGAGAATTTCTTGCTAAAGTGCATGGAACTCTGTTAGGGTCAGATCCACAGCTGGATAAGTCAGCCTAGCTCCAGTGAAAGTCTAAATGGAAATTCTTTCTTTTTATGATTGGAACTCTCTAAGGACACTGAAGAGGGGAGGGGTCTCGGTACCTTTCAGCTGCAGGGCCTAGCATTGCATTTGGCCTGTAACAAAATACATCTCTTCCCTCACTTCACCAGAGCCGGGGGAGGGGGGAGAGTTCATTCTGTTTGCCTACAAATATCACTAAACATCTGATTAGATCTATAGGTTGGATTATCAGTTGCTAGCTCCAGTGGCCAAGATAGGCCCCCTTTCTGCATGAGTAACCTATCACATGGAGCTAGGCCAACCAGCTGAGGATCTTTGTGTCATAAATATAAAGGGAAGGGTAAACCCCTTTGAAATCCCTCCTGGCCAGGGGAAAGCTCCTCTCACCTGTAAAGGGTTAAGAAGCTAAAGGTAACCTCGCTGGCACCTGACCAAAATGACCAATGAGGAGACAAGATACTTTCAAAAGCTGGGAGGAGGGAGAGAAACAAAGGGTCTGGGTCTGTCTGTATGCTGGCTCTTGCCAAGGACAGAACAGGAATGGAGTCTTAGAACTTTTAGTAAGTAATCTAGCTAGGTATGTGTTAGATTATGATTTCTTTAAATGGCTGAGAAAAGAATTGTACTGAATAGAATAACTATTTCTGTCTGTGTATCTTTTTTGTAACTTAAGGTTTTGCCTAGAGGGGTTCTCTATGTTTTTGAATCTAATTACCCTGTAAGATATCTACCATCCTGATTTTACAGGGGGGATTTCTCTATTTCTATTTACTTCTATTTTTTATTAAATGTCTTCTTGTAAAACACTGAATGCTTTTTCATTGTTCTCAGATCCAAGGGTTTGGGTCTGTGGTCACCTATGCAAATTGGTGAGGCTTTTTATCCAACATTTCCCAGGAAAGGGGGGGTGCAAGTGTTGGGAGGATTGTTCATTGTTCTTAAGATCCAAGGGTCTGGGTCTGTAGTCACCTAGGCAAATTGGTGAGGCTTTTTACCAAACCTTGTCCAGGAAGTGGGGTGCAAGGTTTTGGGAAGTATTTTGGGGGGAAGGACGCGTCCAAACAGCTCTTCCCCAGTAACCAGTATTAGTTTGGTGGTGGTAGCGGCCAGTCCAAGGATAACGGGTGTAATATTTTGTACCTTGGGGAAGTTTTGACCTAAGCTGGTAAAGATAAGCTTAGGAGGTTTTTCATGCAGGTCCCCACATCTGTACCCTAGAGTTCAGAGTGGGGGAGGAACCTTGACACCCACCGTGCCCTGTCACTGTGTCTCAACCCTGCCCTAGAAGGCCTAACTTTAGGCAAAGCTAATTCAGGCTCTGTGCCATATCTGTCTGATCAGCTAATGTAGGTTTCTGCATGGCACTCATCACTACAGTGTCTAAGCACAGCTCTTCGCTGAGGAAGCACCAAGTGTGGTGGTGGCTTCTGTAATGGAGACACGGTTCCCCTAGGAACTGAACTGAGATGACCAACTCATGGATGCCTCATTCTTTAACTTGTACGGGCACAATTCTGGGCCTTAGGACTGCTTCAGAATGCTGGAAAACTTATACTGACCATACCTATGTATTAGAAGTTGCTGGAGCAGCAATTTGGATTCAGCAACATGAGCCTTTGTATCCCAGTGGAAAAGGAGTGTCTTTGCCTTAGCGTCTTCTGTGCAAAGTGAAATCTGAAAATTACCCTGATAGTACAAACCTAACTTAAACCCCTCTAACCTGTGACTGACTCTTTATGTGGCCTAGTATAAGCTAGTTTCGGTTTTGGTGCCGCAAGCTCTAAGGCTGTCTTTCTGGTCCATACTCTTATACTCACCCTTTATTTAAATATCAAGGTTCTCACCCTCCTAGGATCTTTCCACCCAAGAGATGCTGAAGGATCCTTGTAGGATCGGCCATGTGTTTTAATAGATCAATGTGGTTCCTGCTTCCACTGGCTCCTTTGGTTTGAAGTTTGTATTGAATTGTGCTGCATTTCTAACAACAAAAAGTACATCAAAACCCATCTTACTTGCAAAAGTACTGCAACACATCTCTCTTTCTTATCTATCTGCATGGTGTTCATTACCATGGTACCTAATGTGCAAGCTCTCCTTTATTTTTCAAAGTTTGTTGCCTAAAAAAGGGAGGATATAAAATCTACTAGCTAGGGTAGAAAACTGAGAGTCAGGATTCCTGGGTTCTCTTCCTGGCTCTTATTGAGAGAGACTCAGTAAGAGTGAAGCTCAGCTAGACTGAGAAGAACTTGGAATTCACCTGGCTGTCAGACCATTAGACCCCCACCCTCTGTATTTAAGAAATAATATGGATGCTAGAGTTATAATGGAAACCTAACCCGCAACCTAATTTGTTGTAATACCACAAAGAATTTGTCAGCAATAATCACTGGAACCCTGGAAGCGAAGATGCACTCTGTGCCTCCAAAATACTTAGGTCAGTTGTAGTAACTGCCAAGGGGACTGTGAGATAAGTTGGAATCACTCACTGCAAAATGTGGGGACCAATATACAAACAATTCTCAGGCCGTTGTAACCAGAATACATAAAACTGCTTGCAAGACTTTTTTTTTTTTTCTTTTAAATTTTAACGTCACCATTAGTAGGTCTAAAAATTAACCCCTCTTGTCAATGGTCCCCTCAGAAAGGTCTTTCTTTTCAGCCTCAATTCTGTGTAATTCAAACCAGGCACGCTAAATAAAGCCAGATGCAATTTTCTAAGTGCTGTTAATGGATAGTAATTCATGCACTGTTTGTGGCAGTACCAAAGGCGTGTTTAAAAAGGAACACAATGAATTTCTTACCCACACTGGTCAGCAGTTACTAATATTAGTCAACCTGTTTGACCTTAGTGGGACAACTGTGTGAGAAAACTAACCACTTTCACTCTGAGTTTCTAAGCTACAAATTGTGTAAATGGGACCATGTTAGTCACTTGTGTCCCATCAACCTTGACTGTGACCCTTTAGATCGATGAAATCAATGTTTTTTTTTTCTTATAGTGGTGATTTTCAACCTGTGGTCCACAGACTCTGTTGATGATTTCCAAAGAGGTCTGCACCTCCACGTTTTTTAGGAGATGAAATGAAAAAATGTTGAAAATCACTGAGCTACAGTAATTACGGCTGCATGGCCCAGGAGCCGTGAACCAAAAAGGGGAAGGAAGTTTTTAGTGAGTGAAACACAGAGAATAATCAAGTCAGATGAACTGGAAGTCATGTCCTGAATTCGTAACATTGCCATGTCTGATGGTAAGAAATCTCAACTGAGGAACTACTGACTTGTCAAAAAAATTGACAGCAGAGCTGGACTTCCTGTTTCACTGCTCTGGAAATACAGTACACTTCTCTTTTTTGCACTATTTATTTTAAACTGCTTTATTTGAGGGTACTAAATTATAACCTCTGGGAATGTGCAGATTATTATAGCACTGCTGAGCAGTTGCTTCCACAGTTAGTTAGTTGCTTGGCAGTAGGTTGCCTAGGACACGAAGGGATTTATGGTGTCAAGGGAGTAATCTGGAATCCAGGGAGACCTGTATCTTTGCAAAAAGTTTCAGAAGGCCTGGCAATGTCTAGATGCTCCTTTTTATATCTTTCCTCAAATCTATGCTTCTCTTAGAGGTTTCTGGATTTCCCCCCCTCCCACCGACACACACATACCTCGCTCTCCTATATATCTTTCCTTCAGCCTCCATGGCCTTGCATCGCTGTCGCATCCTTCCAGCTGAAGACTGGTGGACATTTCCTCTAGAGTCTCAGGGCTGTTCCTTATCTCCAACAGAACAATTGGAGGCCATTGCCAGACCCAAAACCTAAAGCAAAGCTTTGTTACTAGCTCCATAGGATACTTGTATTAAGAGACCTCTGGGGACAAAGATTCCTAGAATCATGTCCTCTAACATGGCACAGAGAAGCCCAAGAGCTGGACTCTAAGAACTAATAACTACCTGAAAGTCAACCAAAAAATAAACCTGATAGTTAACGTTAGCTTTGTTCAGCCATGCCATCGCAGATCCAAGCAGATCCTCCACCTCTGGGAGTTTTCCTTGTATCCCCAACCTGTCTACAGGTGTTAAGGGTCACTTGGAAATCAAGTTAAACAATATCTTAAAGCCCTTTTGAAAAGTTTGCAGAGGGCTGGCCTCTCTATCATGATGTTCACATTGATGCCCTTTCTCACATAATGAGAGAGAAGACACTCTCTAGTTCAAGTGTAGACAGTCTACCATGAATACCCAACTTAATGTTATTGTAACAGCTATTTAGGCATTGTAAAATGCTCTTCGGCCTATTCTGGCCTCCACTCTAGTCCCAGTAAGGCCATTTTGATGATATATAGAAACCGTACAGTCACTGTAACCAAGGGGGAGAATTTCTGTGGTGCAAGCATATGCAGCCCTAGATTGCCCTCCTGGCAGCCTTTGGCATAAGGGTCATGATGGAGGCTTCTTGACCGCTACAGAAAGCCTGGCCTGCTCCATAAGCAGCCATAAACTAGAGCAGTTTCGTAGGGGCTCGATCTTATGCAGGGGGCTGCACAGGCCTCCAGCCAGCCCAGAATTCATGTGGTGCAAAGGTGGCTTGAAAGCCATCTTTTGCCCTTCCTCCCCTCAGGCTGTGCCTTCTGCACTGTGCCTCAGGGAGGTGCAGCACCAAATCCATCCCTCCATTTGCAGCCAACAGGTTGAGGAGCTCTTCTTCTGTGCACTCCTGATGATGTAGAGCCATTTTAACTCTGACTGTAATTCCATTGGAGACAATAGAGTTACGGCTAATAGATGAATCTGTAATTTATAGCACACAACTCCAGGTCAGGGCTGAAACATGATGGTAGGGAGCAGGCCGTGTCCTTTGCCAGCATATACCGGAGGGGGGGTGTTAGTTTTCAGACTATGGGTCTGGAACCTTTCACCAGCATGACGTTAAAAAGTAAACCACGGCACCAAGCTTGTTTCCTCAAACCTTCTGCCCCCATTCAGTTTTGTTCGTGGCAAAAGCTGCCGTTTTGTGTTTGCAGATGACTCCTAAGGCAGCTCACTGCCTCTAACGGTCTGGCCGTGTCCCGAAAATATGATCTGCTGCCATTAGTAGGTTCATCTGGCACTCTGCTTTTGTTGAGGCCTCAAGAAATATTTACTGTAAGGAGCCACGTTCTCTCTTTAATATGCTCCACGTATCACAAATATCCACAGGCACTTGCCAAAGACAATTTATCAAATTAGAACATTAGTAGGATTCCCTCTGAATGAACAAGCTATTCAAATATCTATTTAAGGATTGGAACCAAGTATCTTTGCTATGGTTGCTGGTTTGAAATTAATTTCTGTTAGAAGGGGGTTTCAAATACCATGAAAACTTTGGTCTGAAGAAGGGAAGGAGACCGCCCCCTGAGAATTTTGGGGGAGGGGTTAGTTCAGGTCCACCTCCAGTTTTTCTGTTTATGTGATTAGTGTTTACCAGATAAATTTGTGTGTGTATAAAATATAAATCATAGTACATCTAAAATATTTATTTGTATTGCAGTGGCTCTTAGGAGCCCCAGTCATGGACCAGGTCCCTATTGTGCTAGGAGCTGTACAAGCATATAACAAAAAGATGGGCCTTATATCTAATCTACTTGATGTGCTGTATTACCAGACCTAGCCACCCACAGTAGTTTGCGCTCTTTGTTTATATTCTGACTGAAAATGCTTTTTTGTCGTTGACTGCTAGTATGTGGGTCTTACTACTGGACTCTTCTGCTCTCGTGCAACCAATATAACATCAGCACGATTTCTCTCCATAGTCTCTCATGGTAGCTCAGCCAGTTCTAGGGGACAAGGGAGGAGAATCGGGATGCTTGAAAGGGAAGAACTTGCTCAGGTGAACACATTGAATATAATGGACTTGTTTCTGCAGACCCGTCACATACTGTGGGCCTGATTCTGCAATCCTTCTATATCCTTGGACCTCAGTGGGAGTTTTGAATTCACAAGGAGTGCAGGATTCGGCCCAGTGTTCTCTATTTTGTCCAGAGCTGCTGGAGAGAGTGCTCTGTTAAAGGTAGCAAAGAGGAATTTTAGTTTGCTCCATGGATTTTTGTGTAGCGTGTTGCCTAGTGGACTTTGTGGCGTTTCTAGGTTCTCATTTTCTTAGGGATTAACTGCCTCTAGATCATTTGCATAGTGCACAGGCTCTTGGGTCCTCCCCTTCCACTTATCTCTAGCAGGCATGATCCTATGTGCACAATGTAAGGAAAGTCAATGTCTGAGTTAATGCAACTTCCTCTTACATTTCTAAGCAATGCAAATCCTTCTTATGTATTCCCGTGTGGGAAGGGAAGAGCCTTCTTTGCAACATTAATGCTAGAGAGGATCTTTTGAAGTGGCTTTGTCTCTAGAACAGGGGTGGGCAAACTTTTTGGCCTGAGGGCCACATCGGGGTTGTGAAACTGTATGGAGGGCTGAGTAGGGAAGACTGTGCCTCCCCAAACAGCCTGGCCCCTGCCCCCATCCGCCCCTCCCACTTCCTACCCCCTGACTGCCCCCCTCAGAATCCCCAACGCATCCAACCCTCCTGCTCCTTGTCCCCTGACCGCCCCCTGGCACCCCACTTGTCCCCTATCCAACTCCCCCTGTCCCCTGACTGCCCCGACCCCTATCCACACCCCCACCCCCTGACAGGACCCCCAGGACTCCCATGCCTATCCAACCCCTCCCCACCCCCTATCCAACGCCCCCTGCTCCATGTCCCCCCTGACCGCCTGGGACCCCAACCCCTATCCAGCCCCCCCGTTCCCTGTCTCAGGCTCAAAACACATAATAATATGTTCCAGATAAAATGGAGAACTCTAAAATATTGACCAACTACTTCTATAAAGTCACTTTAGCCTCCTGAGCAAACAGATTAGAAAATGTATCTAATCTGTACCTTAAACATTCATCACCCATCTTCTCTCCTATCCAGTTGACCTTTAAAAGGCTTAATAAAATGTATCTGTACTTGGTTCACAAAACTGAACTCTTTTCAAAAAGCGAAAATAGTTGAGCAAGGGTTTGTATCCCTTGTGAGTTTAAATTACTTGATCAATCTGCCATTAATACTAAGGGTGTTTTGAAGGACAAATTCCCCTACCACCATGTAACTTTATCCCAAAGTCTGACATTTCACCTGCATCTGTATGCATTACAATAGATGATAATCCATTGGAATAGCTAGCTGTGTACATACTGGTACCAAAAGTGAGTAACCAAGTGATCCTGTTACAGCAAACCTTTCCTTTCTCATCTCTCTCTCTCTCTCTCTCCACCCTAGACTGTAAGTTCTTTGTTGCTGTTACTTATATTAATGCCTCAAGGCCCCAAAAGAGATAGGGGTCCTACTTTGCTGTGCATTCTCTAAACACATAGGGGGAGTAACCTCTGTGCTGGAGAGCTTACAATGTAAATAGATGAAGGGTGGGTGGAGAAACAGAAGCAGAGAGGTGAAATGATTTGCCCAAGGTCACACAGCAAGCCAGTGGGAAAGGCAGGAATAGAATCCAGTTTTCCTGACACCCAGGCCAGCACTGTATCTGCTGGACCACAATGCCAAAGACAATTTGTCTTTAGCAAATCTTACAGATCCTGGAGAGGCTAGCCTCAGGAAGGGAGTTGCTTCTCACAAGGAGGAGAAATGAGCAGTGTCAAAGTGGGATCTTCTTCTCTAACTTCCAATCTTCTAGAGATACTTGAATGACTTTCTGCTCATAAATGCTTGCATGATAGTTCAAAAAGCCTTTGACATCGGTGCTGGAATTAGGAGTGTGGCTTCACCCCCTGGCATGAAGTGGTTTCCATTATAGACAGGGTTTACAGTTTGGTTCAATGGCTCTCCGCACCCTCACTACACAAATTGTTCCAGCACTCCTGGCCTATGACATTTTTTTAAGATGGCAACATCTGTGGCTGGATATTTTTCTGATATTCTTGAAAAGGCTATTTCACATCTCACTACAAGTACAGTGTAAATTATTAAAAAGTAAGAATTCCTACCTCCAACCCCCACAAAATTTTATGATTCATTTGCAGCACTGAACACAATTTTTATAACAAAGTTCTAAGGTTTATGTTTTTAGACTGGTGGAATTAAATGTAAATTGTTGAATCACTATCTGAAAGTAAATCTGAAGAGAATTCAAATGATAAACAATCATAGTTTTAAGAACTCTTTCCACATCTGTATTGTATAAGTGTACCTAAGCCCATTGTACTCAGAACTGACCCGCTCAGTAAGAGTTGAATCATGCAAGGTACTTACCATGCTCAACTCACCTTTTACTCAATGGGAGTTGAGGGAAGCTCGACGCTTTATGGGCTTGCTCTGTAATAGAATATACAGTAAAACTGGGCCATGTTGTCGCTGCTCATGTGCTATGAAGGAGTTGTTAACTGAAATGCAGGTATGAAAATGCACCTGAATTCACGGCTGGTAGCAGCAGATTCCATGAATCTGCATCCCCTACATAGTATTGGAGGAATCTGAGATCCAGAGATAAAAGGGCTTGGTGCCAGAATGAGACCGTCAAGCTATTTTACCTCATGCTGCAGGCCATGTGCCCCAGCTTTCTTCCTCAGTGGTCTTCTGTCACCTCTAACCAATACCCATGGAGGCACTCTATATATTTTGCTTCTGGTCTCCTCTAGCAGACCTGGAATGTGAGTAGATACGTGCAGCATGTAGCATTTTGGGGACTTAGAATTTGCAGAACTGTGTGTAAGAATAACGCATGATCTTGTTTTGCAGACCACATTCCCTTTCCTCCTCCTTCTCCAAGACTTATTGAGACCCAGTGGACGTAGGCTTGGATGCCATTTGTGAGTGCTAAGTTTGGAGATAAGTTCTTTGTCAGGTTCCCTGTGTTCTCCTAACGAAGGTAGTGAAGAAGGGTTAAAATAGAGTGCCTTAAAATGTTATTTTATTTAATTAAGTGCTGGCAAGAAATCTAAAGTCAGACTGGCAGCCCTGGAAACACAAGTGCTCTGGCAACATCTTAGCCACTGCAAGATACCTTACTACACCCTACTAGTGTACCTCTTCCCTGGACCTCCTATGTGGTTCATTCAGTCTCTGTCTATCAAGTTTTATTCCTTTTGCTGAGACTCCCAATGAGGATGTTGGTGGCTTTGTGATGTGGACACCTGTCCATTAGGAATCTCTCTCTCATGCCACATAGACCACCAAAAACGATTAGATGTTTAATGGCTTCCAATCACTACTGGACTGGATATGAACTGATGACCTACAGGAGGAAGGCTCCATGTCACATTGCTAATCTCCTGAGGCATCTGATCCTCAGACATGGATTTATCTCATTTTCCTAAACCATTGATGACTTGCACTGTCATGGTGCTTCCATTCCCTTAGGAAATCCCTTGGGTTGATATCAAATAGATGGTTATTTCTGGATTCTGTCCCAAAGGATAGTGTTGTGCTCTAACTTACGGTACTCTGATTCCCACATATCAATGAATAGGTCATCGGACAGTAGTAAATATCCAAAAAGCTTTATTGAAGGGGAAACAGATTATTAATAATAGAGTAGTTCTGTGTATTGTTCTTGAGCCACGTAAAGCTAATAGAGCATTTTTGTTTTTAAAGGTAAAAGTGTAAAATATTGAGTCTGGATTGACGGCAACATTCAGTGGCTACACTTGTCAATTAACGAATTGCAATAGTTAACTTTGCTTCAAAGTGAGAAATGCAGCTCCCAACCTGTGTAGTAAACATTTTTAAATAGAACAAAAATCTTTGAGTTGCTAAGGGCCTATATTAATTTTTCTCCTTTTGTATTGGGAAAGGAACATTATACACACAACTGTAATTCTGAATCCATTTATTTTAAAGCTCCGTGTGCGCCTTTTTTTTTTTTTTCTCTTCAGTCTTAGAAATCAATCTTTGGAAGGGTTGATTTGTCATTAATTCCCCTAACAGAATTTGCGAAGTGCTATTTCAGATTATTCGTTACTGTAGGGAACACCAAGACTTACAGAGAACAGGGAATAAGACTTTAATGAATAGATATATTTGCAGTAAAATCTCTAACTGAAGTCAATTACAAATTCTTAGGATTAAGAAAGGTGATCATGTAATTAAAGACTACATGATAATGCGTATACACAGCCAACACTGTTGCAGAGGGGAAATTGCTGGGTTCTGTTATACCTCATGCTTTGTCAGCAAAATATTCACCTAAGGTTGGATTGCATAAATTTTATTACGGGTGATAAAAAAAGCAGAAAGGATGCAACATAATTTTTCAGTTCTTATGTGGAGTTTATAGACTGATCAGAAAAATCTTCTCTTCTATTAAATATACTTTAAAGCTTTCAAAAAATGGAATATCCATGTCTATTTTAGTCGCTTTTCTGACTGTAAACTTTAAAGGGCTGGATTTGATGCCAGATTTAAGTTTAGTATGTGGTAAGGATTTCAAAGATGTCACGCTCAAGTTCTGAAAGAAGGGAAAGATGGAGAAGTCCGACATTCCTTTACACCACCTTTCTGCTATTCTCCCCTGATTGAGCAAAGCACTTTTGTAATGTCAAGCCTGTGCTCAAGTCCTTCCCTGAATCAAGGCCTGACGCTGTGTTCTGTCTGTCCTCCAGACACCTGGCAATGATCATGTGACACGAAAAGGACCTACTTCCATATTCCCTATGCAGGTGAAACTCCTTTTGCTGTCAGTAGGAGTTTTGCCTGTAATACGAGTACTGGATTAGGCTATGTCTGTGCTTCTAGCTTACTGAGTGTCTTGGGACAGATAGTGAATAATACATGCTTTTTATGTTTAAATCCAAATATATTATGTGATCATGGTTTGGGATTCCTTAATCTGCAGAAAAAATGATACAATGATCTTCTGTTGAGAAGATGGTATGGTCTAATAGAAAATTGGGGGTTATTTCAAAAATTCCCTGCACCAAGTAATGGTATTCTTCAGATGGTGACCCTTAGGAGCACATTGATGTAAATTGCATTAAATATAGTGTGTTAGACATATAGACATATGGCTGGTGACACTGACTGACTAATGTCTGTGAGGTTTTTTTCCCCCACCATTTAGAAGCTGTGTGTTCAACCCTGCTCAGATTATAAATGAAAGTGCATTTGGATGTCACAAAAAACAGGTTTTGGCGAATCAAGCCATCGCTTTTACTCCACTGAGCAGGACAAAGAGTATGTTAACACTGCAAAAAATGTTCTTAACATGGGTTAGCCGACTTGCATTACTTACTTGGGTTAAAGTAGCAGTGAAGACACAGCAACTCAGCTTTTAATTTGGGTTAGTAGCTCGAGTTAAAACCTCTAGGAAATCTTAAGGCTGAACTCAAGCTGCTAAAGAGAGTTAAAAGCGGAGTTGCCCTGGCTTCACTGCTCTTTTAACTTGAAATAGCTAAAACAGGTTAGGTAACCTAGTTAAGAGCACAAACTTTTTTGGGGTGGTGGGGGCGGGCAGTGTAGATGGATCCAAAGACCAGACTGGGGGAGTGTTTCAAATTGGCGCCAAGGTACAGAAGCAGAACAGTGGCAGAAACAAGTCTCAATGTTACAAAGTGCTGAGCACCCTCAGGTCCCACTGAAGTTAATAGGAGTTGAGGGCACACAACAGCTTGCAGAATCAGGCCCTTACATAATCCATTCAGTGGTTCTCTCCCGGCTCCTTATTTGGTAATGTTTTACACCCACTTTGCACAAGGGTGCAGCTCCATTGATTTCAATGAAGCAATGCTGATTTACACCAGCTGAAGATTTGGTCCACCAGGGCTGGGGCAGTGAAGCATCATGCCCCAAATCACCTAATTTCTCCACTGAACATTTAGGACCGAACCGTTCTCTTACTACACATGTGAATCGCTGGGGTCAAACCCTGCTTCAGACCAGTTCATGGTCTGGCCCTGGGCTCTTAAATGTCATGATCTTACAGGACATCCAGTCTTTAGCATTTTGGCCACTTCTATTTGACTGTTACCTCCTATCTGGGAAGCTCTACCCAGCTCTTCCCTTGTCCTGAGGCACTTGTTTGACTACATTATAGGTTTATGCGCACAGGGGTCTTGTTTCCCCTCAACAACTATGCATGCATAGTTCTTAGCTCTCAAAATCACAGACGCCCATGATGCAGACAGCGGAGAGCAAAATGTTTTGATGAAGACTAAGTCACTGCTTTTCTGGTTTAGATTCTACTGTATAGGCAGCTGTCACACTCCTGACTGAACTCCCCCTCCTGCATGCTCACCAGGCAGCTGTGTTCAGACCACTGAATGTGGGCTGTATCCAATACTACCTGTATGGCTCTGAGGATATCACATGGGCCACAGCTGTGTGCTGATTGGGCCGCAGGTTGAGAACAACTGTCTCATGCCCATGTTACACCTGGCTTTGCCTATTATTGTTTTGGTGAAATTTGTGCTTATATGCTGACTTTTAGACTCGGCACTAGAGAATACCTCTTCCCCAGCCATTTAGCAGAGGTCCTTTAACTAAGTCACCTAGCTAGTCTACCATTGAAAAACAATTGTTTTGAATCTCATGTGATCTAAAGAAGATGTTACAAGTGAAACTGTAGAGGGGAAAACAGCTAAGCAGAATTAAAGTGATCCTCTGACTATGTCCCTGGAGGACAACTAGACACAGTCAAAACAATTATGCGTAGAATGATGTTCTAATAACTTCTATTAATGAATGAAGTCAGCACCTAATTAAAAAAGCAACAACATTTCAGTGAAGGACATAATCAAATTAAAAGCTGATCTTACATTCCTGAGGCCGACACAACTCGCATTGTAATCAGTGGAGTTTGCCTACATCAGAACTGCAGGATTGGGTTTATAGAAATAGTTTTCTCTTTCTGGCAGAGGGTGATTAGTCCTATCTTTTTAAAATGTCTCTTTCTTGCCTGTAACAGTGATTATATTCATTAGCTGGAATACTGTTGAGTCAGACTATTATAAGGGGAAGAGTGGATGGCTAGACATGAAAACTCACTACCGATACAATATCTAGCTTTGGGTGAGATCCTCGCTGTTGACCAAAGTTTACCGCTGAGCTAACCAAGGCAGAAGGGAGGGTCAAGTAAGATGCCTTGAAGTCTTTAAACCACAATTTGAGGATTTCAATAGCTCAGACATAGGTTAGGGGTTTGTTACAGGAGTCGGTGGGTGAGATTCTGTGGCCTGCGTTGTGCAGGAGGTCAGACTAGATGATCATAATGGTCCCTGCTGACCTTAAAGTCTGACTCTATGCCTGAGGTCACATAAACTCCGATTCAGTAGTCCATTCCTATTCAACATAACATGTAAACATTTGCTTAAATCTAGTACCTTGAATGTGAGTTAAGCACCTGCTTAAGTGCTTTGCTGAATAGGGTGTATTTAAGCACGTTTAAAGAGTCTGGGGCTGTTGGAGGTGAAAGGACTTTTGTGGGCTTGACTTGAGTGGGCTTTGAATCACACCCTTGCTGACTGTAGCCAAAATGAATCACAGAGCCTCGGTTTGAACCTAGTCAAAGGTCCTGTCATTCTGAATTCTTCTTTCTAGCCACTGCTTCCTGAGTTGGACAATGCTGAATTGTCTAGAGGATTGTTTAAACTGGTTTCTCTTTCACTCTTCCACTTCACTTTTGCTACCAATAGCTTTTAGAACACCGTGGCACATCTAATGAGGAATTACCTTCCAATGCAATAATAATCTGTACCCCTAGTTACTGGAAGAATTCTGTATTGTGCTCATCTCAACAAGCTAATCAAAGACGCAGCATAGCACAGGAGATGTTGCTCTATTTTATAATGGGGACAAAGTACAATTAAATTAAAAGCTGCAGTTTCTCTTCTGACCTTCCTTTATCCTTATTTTACAATCCTTTTTGTAGTGCAATTTCAACACCTGCCAATATTGGTCTATTTCTCTCCCCTACCACATACGAGCAGGCAGAAATGCAGAAGGAAGGCAGTGATGATATCAAAACAAAGAAGCTGTATTGTTGTAATATCAGCGTTATCTCTGATCATGGGCCAACATTATTACCCTCTGGTATCTCTTGACCTTCAGGAACTGTCCACTAGCTGTGGATGTGCTGTATTTGTTGTCCTAGGGCCTAGGCCACACCAGACTATGGAATTGCCCTAATCATTTGGTACAAGTAATTGTATAAAAGAAATGACTGATGCAATCAGCATAGTGTGGTGGTTAGAGTATGAGAGTGGCAGTTAGAAGATCTCGGGTCTTTTCCCAATTTAGGCCTTGATTTGCTGGAGTAAATTGCTTAATTTCCTTGTGCCTCAGTTTCCGCATCTGTCTTATGGACATAATAGCTACTTTTTAAAAACAGTGTTTTGATATTCTGGAGTGAAGGGCTACACACAATGTCAAGTGCTGTTACTGTATTGGGGAAAACCCTACAGGCATTCTTGTAAGCATAGGATAATCTGACCTTGGCATTTTGTTTTGTCTCTACGCTTTGAAATTTACATAGTTTATTCATGTTTGTTACGTGTTTTATATTTCTGAAGAGACAAGGTTGGTGAGGTAATATCTGTTATATTGCAGGATTTGTACTTGCTGAAATCAAATGCGTAAAGCCTTAAAGGACAGTGCAGTCCGAAGGCAACTACTTCAGCAGTCTCCCATATGCTAGACAGGGTGACTTGAGCAGAGAAATCTGAAAGTGGGAAAACATAACCTTCGTTTCATCTGTAGCAGAAAGCTGATATGAACTGCTCCAATATAACAAAGGATTGTTACAAAAGCAACTGCTATCTTTCATTCTTAAGATTTTACAGTAAAAATCTGTCTTAATGGAAAAAAAAAGATCTTTGGATGTGGGGAAAAGCCTGGTTTCCACATTGAGACATGTAATGGAAAACTTAATGGGCCCCCTGGATAAACACTACTGTTCATGGACAATGCACCAGATTGTGATTGCTGTGTACAAATGACAAAAGAGAACTTCCCTTATTTTATTATTTCTGACTTTCTCCCTTAGGCTGCCATTAAAATTAAAAGTAATAGAACAATTGTAGCTGTTCGTGGTGCCTAACTCCCTTGGGCTTGGGACTTATATACGTTTTTAAAATAAATTATTAATTTTGGAGAACATTTTAGAGCAGATTAGTAAAACCACAAATTCACTGTCAAATCTGTCTTCAGACTCCTACACTGGAGTTGTGCTGTACAATAAAAACAAACTTGGAGATGTTCAGCTGTGTGACGTCGCTGACAGCAACTATTGCCACCTACCATTTATGTGATACTAACTAGCAAGTGTGGTCTCATCTTGGTTTCTGTTACTATTATTCTAATAAGCTGTTCAGAGGCATTTATGATAGAGGGGAACACTTGGAGTTAAGATCTGAGGCAAAATTAATGGTATTCAAGGCTTTTCTAGTCATTAGGGATGACTTTTTGAAAGTATCCGCTAATGTTAAGTAATTCAGTTGAGTGCCCAACTTGGGGGACATGATTGTTACAGCTTCTCAGAACAGCAAACTCCAGTGGAAGTACTATAATAAACCTTTCTATTGTTTCAGTGGGGCTCTTCTGTCAGCTCTGCTTACAATGTCCTCAATAGCCCAAGTCCCCAACCCTCAGGCAAGGTTATGTGAGCTTACATGTGTTTAGTGGGACAAACTAGCTGCACCATGAGGACACGACAGGATCTGGTCATTTGAGGACATGATACTATTCAGCCATGATATTGCATCCAACCTAAACAGAAAGTGTGATCCAGCGTCTGCTTGAATTTTATGGCTTGGACATCAGTTGGAATAGGATTGGCCCCTAGATATGAGGTTTTAAAGGTTCTTCAAGCTGTAGGATAAGACTGATCCATGAAAATCTGAGACTGACTTGCACATTTCAGGATGGATGGCACCCATATTCCCAATCAGCCACCACTTTTATCAACTAGTTTGGGGGGGAAATGCCATAGGAGGGCAGCAGAGAACATTATGGGCTAAATTCTTAAGTTCATCCAAACTGCATGGAGGACAAATCAGAGTGTAACTTTAATCTCTCCCTTGCACTTCCCTAATCTTGGTGCTGCTCAATGAATCTCTTCTTTCTTGTGCTGTTTTAGAACAGCCTGCCCTTGGGTCGTACACAGGCTTTTAGTGGCCACAAGGACCAAAATCAAAGCCCAGGATCAGCATAGCCCAGGGGGCATGCTCACTTCTCCTTTTCTCTAATCATGCTTTTGGCAGCAGGAGGTTGGATTTTGTGGCATGCAAGCCCCCATGTTGGCCATATGCCTCTGGAGGATCACCCTTGCACTGGAGCGATCCTCCCTGGGCTGTTTGGACAGGTTTTGTGGGTGAAGTATGCCAAGCAGTGCAGTGTAAAGCAGCCACTTAGAGCCCAAGGATCCACTATAAATATATATTAAAGTTTTTGTTTGCCCAGCACTGAGTCCACGTATCCATGCACAGCTCTAAGGGTGGGATCCATGAAGGGACTTAGGTATTGCAATGCTGGTGCTAACTTTTAGGGGCCCAGAAAGTCACAGGAACAATATTGTGATCCGGAGGGATAGCTCAGTGGTTTGAGCATTGGCCTGCTAAAGCCAGGGTTGTGAGTTCAATCCTTGAGGGGGCCATTTAGGGATCTGGGGCAAAAATTGGGGATTAGTCCTGCTTTGAGCAGGGGTTTGGACTAGATGACCTCCTGAGGTCTCTTCCAACCCTGATATTCTATGATTCTATGAAAGCCTGAGTTCAGGCTCCCTGTATTATAAATGAGGACAGTAGGTGCCTTAGACTGCGATCCACAAAGCCAGCATGCTAAATAGGGAACTGCCTAAAGTAGCCCATGGGAGACTCCAACCGGAGGTGTGTGTGCTAAGCCCTGCCCTTCTCAGATAGGCATTTACATCTGGGCTGCAGGGAGGCACCTAGCTCTGCTAGTGCTCCATGAACTGGGGAAAGATAGGCGTTTGGCTACCTGAGGTGCATGAGGGACCTGAAACAAAACAGCTGGGGAGGGGCGAGGAGGCCCTCCTTTATAACCTTTGGCCTCGTAGATAGGGTGCTCACACCCAGGATTTTGGAGGCCCCCAGTTCAAGTCCCCTGCTCCTCCCGAGGAGGAGGAATTTGAACAGAGATCTGTCACCTCTCAGGTGATTGCCTCTTCACTGGGCTATGGAATAGTCTCCCTCCATTTCTCCTCTTCATGTTGTTCTGCTTTAATTAAACAATAACATATTTAAATGAGCCAGAGAAAGGGACAGGGGGCAGTCATTCTGTGTTTGTGTGAACTTGCCTGAGGGGCCAAATCCAGTAAGCATGCTCAGAGGCTGCCTACTAGATCAGGCCCTCCTACATGTGACTTGAGCAGCGAAATGTCTGTCTTTCCTGGTTTGTGAATCGCTCAGGGGCTGAGGTGGGAAATAGGTGCTCGGACACCTACCATGAGGCAACAGTGAGCCTGCTCGGACAGAATAGAGGCACCTAGAGTGAGGCTGCAGTGTAGGTGCCCAGAGGAAAAAAACCTTCGGTGCAGAGTGAGTGTCGAGGCCTACAAGGTTAGGTGACAGCCGAGCAGGAGTTTTGTGGATTGCTGTTGTGCCTAAAAATAGGACGTAGGTGCCTAAGTATCTTTGTGGATCCCCCCTTAGTTCCTACCAGTTTGTGTAGAAGCTTTGTATAGTATATCAGAGTATGGAAAGCAGCATGAGTGGACATATGCTCTAGTCCTGTCAGAAGCAATGGTAATAAGAAAGTGAGTACATATCTATGATCTGAATCTCTGAGTTTTCTATTCCTCACTCTCTTTACTAACATGGGGTTGTCATTGCTATTGACAGTTCCAGCATTAAACTTGAGTTCCTCTCTTTTTTGAAGAGGAAGTAGCAGAACCAAGTGACTACACTTCTCCTAGCTTTCAGTGTGGTTACTCTAAAACAAATCACCTCTGCCCATAGTGCTGCTTTCCATCTTAATGCTGTGTTTACGAAGACCCAAATCACCAAAGCCTTAGAGCCAGCCACCTGCTTTCTCATTGCACTACTTTTGTCCTTTTGCCCACCTGTGCTGCGCTGCGATTCAGGAACTGTATGAAAATCAGAAGCTAGCAGCTTTGAAATGATCATTGTTGAGACTCTTGACATTAAAGGCTATTAAAGGCAGCTTGCCTATTCTATTGTGAGGCCACCACTCTACAGAGCTGGTAATGCAGCAATGCCGAATTTTAAATAATAAAAGAGTGTTTGGCTTCAGAAGATGCAGCCAGGCTAAAGACCAGCTAAGGCCTCTTGGGGAAACATTTTTGAAAAAAATATTTGACTTGGATATCAGAAAAAAAGATCTCTTCCCCTTTTGTGCTGCCCAGAAAACAGGATCTCTGTTTCACTCATCTGCTCCTGCAGCTTAGCCTACATGTGAAGTCTCTTAATCCACAGTGTGTGACAACCTAACAATTTCCACAGTCACTGTGTCAAAAAAGGATGTTCATGACTCCAAACAAGGAACAATCAGAAAAGAGCAAGTGAACTCCTAGGAGACAAAGAACTGGTTTTCATGCAAATAGTATTAAAGGGATATGTGTGGCTGTGAAGATTTTTAAAAAGGCATTTAAGTTTTTAAAACACTTATAAAAATCAAATAGTGCATTTTTTAAAACTCTACTTACTATGTGCTTTGTATTTTACTGCAAGTGGACAGCAAGGCTAGGTTGGTCACTGAGGCAGCAATGACAGGTTTCAGAGTAACAGCCGTGTTAGTCTGTATTCGCAAAAAGAAAAGGAGTACTTGTGGCACCTTAGAGACTAACCAATTTATTTGAGCATAAGCTTTCGTGAGCTACAGCTCACTTCATCGGATGCATACTGTGGAAACTGCAGAAGACATTATATACACGGAGACAATGCTGCAATGGTATTCCCCCACCAGCATGGGGCCAAGCCCGCACTGAGCTCATTGCAGGATTTAAACTTTTTGCCCAGACCTTGCAATGTGATTTATTTGGGAAGAAATTTGTGTGCTGCTTTTTTTTTTTAATTTTTAATTGAATGCTTGGAGTTGACAATCCTATGGTTGGCAGAAGCCAAGGAGTTGTACTCCTCCCTCAACTTAGGGCAGGGGTTCCCAAGCTTTTTGCCAGCACAACCTCATTTGAATGAAGAACTTCTGGCCGGGACCCCAGACAGCATGGAGAATGGCATTTTGAAGAGCAACACTGTGTCCTCCGCACAGCATGACCCGTGTTAGGTGACGCTGCATGAACGACGCCCTTTTGCTCTACAAAGCGGTGTCCTCCACACCCCGTGACCTTGAACACATGGTGCGTGTGAGGTCAGGCCGGGCATACCTCCCATGCACCGTGTATACAGGGACACGCTGCGCGGAGCAAACGGGCATCCTCTGCCTGCTAGGGATCCCTGTGACCCCATCTGCTGAGGGCACGACTCCCAGGGTGGGAACTGCTGACTTAGGGGCATCAAAGGCAAAAGCTCTGCAAGCTCTGCCTTTGGCTGATCTAGCCAGTGCCCAGGGGCCCCATAAAGCGGCAAGGCCTGGTTATACAAGGTGCTGCCCAAGCAGGCATTAACAGCCCTGCACCTCCTGTGACACTGGCTGGATCTGGTAGAAATCCTGCTACTTCCTGCAGAGGGCAGCAGGCATGGGGCTGGTGGAATTGGGGTGAGGGAGGAACCCCTCCGGGAAGAGGGCCAGGCCCCCTGAGTGTCCCCAGGGACCGGCTCCCCTAGGGCCCTCCACTGCCCCAAGGCTGCCCCCCGGGCCGTCGTGCCGGCAGTTCAGGGCGGGAGGCTAAGGCTAATAGGAAGCAGCCTGTGGGTTCCCTCGGTAGCCGAAAATGGTGTCGCTGTGCCTTTAAGAGGCTGCACTGGTCGCTGTACCCTCCCGCCTCCCTTTCCAAACCAGTTCAGGCACCGAGATACGCAGGGTTGAGGCAGGTGCATACGCATGCGCAACGTGAAGGCCGCCGCCGCGCAGGCGCAATCACCTGCCTGCTGCCCCCGGTACATCCGGGTCATTCGCACGGTCTCCCGGGTGGTTGCAGCCTGTTCCCTGCGGCTGCCCGGTGCTGCCAGGGTCGGTCTGTCCCCTCAGCGGGGGCTGCGGCCGCGGCGCTGCCTCGAGCCGAGCCGGGCCGGGCCGGGCCGAGCCGGGAGAGGCGCCTCCGGGTTCATCCACGCCCGCTCTGGGGCGGCTCGGTGAGTGTCAGGGCGGGCGAGGCGGGGCGCGGCTGCCGGGGGCGGAGCGGGCGGCTCGGCTCGGCTCCCCCATCCCCTCCCGTCGTCAGTGACCGCGGCACCCGCCCCTCCCCCGCCAAGCGCCGCCACTCCGCCCGGGACCTGCGTCCTCGCCCCGGCTCCTTCCGCTCCGCGGCGGGCACCCGCCGCCTCTCCCCATTGACCCCTTCCGGTGCCCGGCCGCGGCCCCCTCTGACCTGCCCCCCCCCCGACTGACTCTCTCTGCTCCCCGCCCCCTCTGACCTGCCCCCCCCCGACTGACTCTCTCTGCTCCCCGCCCCCTCTGACCTGCCCCCCCCCCGACTGACTCTCTCTGCTCCCCGCCCCCTCTGACCTGCCCCCCCCCCCCGACTGACTCTCTCTGCTCCCCGCCCCCTCTGACCTGCCCCCCCCCCCCCGACTGACTCTCTCTGCTCCCCGCCCCCTCTGACCTGCCCCCCCTCCCCCGACCGACCCTCTCTGCTCCCCGCCCCCTCTGACCTGCCCCCCCCCCGACTGACTCTCTCTGCTCCCCGCCCCCTCTGACCTGCCCCCCCCCCGACCGACCCTCTCTGCTCCCCGCCCCCTCTGACCTGCCCCCCCCCGACTGACTCTCTCTGCTCCCCGCCCCCTCTGACCTGCCCCCCCCCGACTGACTCTGCTCCCCGCCCCCTCTGACCTGCCCCCCCTCCCCCGACCGACCCTCTCTGCTCCCCGCCCCCTCTGACCTGCCCCCCCCCCGACTGACTCTCTCTGCTCCCCGCCCCCTCTGATCTGCCCCCCCTCCCCCGACTGACTCTCTCTGCTCCCCGCCCCCTCTGACCTGCCCTCCCTCCCCCGACCGACCCTCTCTGCTCCCCGCCCCCTCTGACCTGCCCCCCCGACCGACCCTCTCTGCTCCCCGCCCCCTCTGACCTGCCCCCCCTCCCCCGACCGACCCTCTCTGCTCCCCGCCCCCTCTGACCTCCCCCCCCGACCGACCCTCTCTGCTCCCCGCCCCCTCTGACCTCCCCCCCCCGACCGACCCTCTCTGCTCCCCGCCCCCTCTGACCTCCCCCCCCGACTGACTCTCTCTGCTCCCCGCCCCCTCTGACCTGCCCCCCCCCCCGACTGACTCTCTCTGCTCCCCGCCCCCTCTGACCTGCCCCCCCGACTGACTCTCTCTGCTCCCCGCCCCCTCTGACCTGCCCCCCCTCCCCCGACCGACCCTCTCTGCTCCCTGCCCCCTCTGACCTCCCCCCCCCGACCGACCCTCTCTGCTCCCCGCCCCCTCTGACCTGCCCCCCTCCCCCGACCGACCCTCTCTGCTCCCCGCCCCCTCTGATCTGCCCCCCCCCGACCGACCCTCTCTGCTCCCCGCCCCCTCTGATCTGCCCCCCCCCGACCGACCCTCTCTGCTCCCCGCCCCCTCTGACCTGCCCCCCCTCCCCCGACCGACCCTCTCTGCTCCCCGCCCCCTCTGACCTGCCCCCCCTCCCCCGACCGACCCTCTCTGCTCCCCGCCCCCTCTGACCTGCCCCCCCTCCCCCGACCGACCCTCTCTGCTCCCCGCCCCCTCTGACCTTCCCCCCCCGACCGACCCTCTCTGCTCCCCGCCCCCTCTGACCTGCTCCCCTCCCCCGACCGACCCTCTCTGCTCCCCGCCCCCTCTCTCGTCTGCCCCCCTCTGACCTGCCCCCCCTCCCCCGACCGACCCTCTCTGCTCCCCACCTCCTCTGACCTACCCCTCCCCCCCGACTGACTCTCTCTGCTCCCCGCCCCCCTCTGGCCTCGTCCGACTGACCCTCTCTGCTCCCCGTCCCCTCTGACCTGCCCCCCCCGACTGACTCTCTCTGCTCCCCGCCCCCTCTGACCTGCCCCCCCTCCCCCGACCGACCCTCTCTGCTCCCCGTCCCCCTCTGACCTGGCCTGGCCTCGCCCGACCGACCCTCTCTGCTCCCCGTCCCCTCTCTGGCCTGGCCTGCCCCCGCCCGACCGACCCTCTCTGCTCCCCGTCCCCTCTCTAACCTGCCCTCCCCTTAGCCCCTGCCCCCACCCAACTGACCTTCTCTGCTCCCCATACCCATCATTTCTCTGACCTCACCTCAGCCCCACCCTACTGACCCTCTCTGACCTGCCCTCACCCACTCCCACCCCATTGACCCTCTCTGCTCTCTGACCTCCGTTGACCTCGCTCCCTCACCTCAGCCCCACCCCATTGACCCTCTCTGATCCCCATACCAGCTTCCCTCACTGACCACCTCACTGACCTCCTCTGACCCTGCCCCCTTACCTCAGCCCTGCCCCCACTGACCCCTTCTGCTCCTTGTACCTCCCTCCCTTGCTTGCCTCACCTGAGCCCTGCTCCCACCCCCACTGACCCCTTCTGCTTCCCTCACCCGCCTCCCCCACTGATGTCCTCCGATCCCACTCCTTCACCTTAGCCCTGCTCCCACCGTATCCTCATGACACCCTCTGCTGCCCGTACCTATCACCTCTCTGATTCCCCCGACCCTGCTCCATCACCTCAGTCCCGCCCGTCCCACACTGACCTTCTCTGCTCCTCATACTTGTCTCCTCACCTCACCCCGACCCCCTTTGCTCTCTGCACATGCGTCTCTCACTGATCTCCCCGACCCTACTCCCTCACCTCAGACCTACCCCCACCAACCCTCTCTGCTCCCCGTACCTGCTTTTCTCACTGAACTCCCCTGATACTGCTCCCTCTTTTCAGTCCCGCCCCTACCAATCCCTTCTGCTCCCTGTACCCACCTCCATCACTGTCCTCCCCTGACCTCAGCTCCACCCCCTTTTCCCCATTGCCCCCTTCTGCTCTCCATATCTGCCTCACTGACTCCTTATCCTAGCTGCCCCATCCCTTCCACTTGGCTTCAGCCCTGCTCTCTGATTTCTGTTCGCATCCTGCTCCTTGAGCTCATGCTGGCTCTTCCCTGCCATACATACGCACACTGATTTTCCCCATCATCTTCTTTGTGACCTCATCCTTTCATTCCTCTCCTATGCCCTCCTGCTGTTTCCCACATCATCTCTCTGCTGACCAGGACCCCCCACTTTTCTTATGCTCAGTAACCAGGCGTGCGCTTTCTATCACCCCCACTCAAACACACCTGCCTCCCACCCTAAGTCAACTGTGCTCCTTCTTATTCCTTTAACTGCCACACTGACTCCATCTATTGCCTCACCCTGTTGGCCCCACTGCCAATTATCCTAAGCTGGTTCCCCTTCACGTTTTTTCCTCCTGCCTCCCCACACTGACCCTAGTTCCCCTCCCTCCACTTCTTTTTTTCCTCTTTCCAGCCAACTCTCATCAGTTACATCTTCCCTGACCGTCCTCTTGGCCAGTTCTTCAATCACAGGCCACTCTTTGACCCCATGTTCAACCTCCCAGTCATCTATCCTCTCTCTCCACTGATCCTTTACCTGTTGCCCAGGGCCTGGTTCCTAGCATCTGCTGCCTTGCTCTCCCTCGAACACTGATGACCAAATCCCATCCCTTCTTACTGACCCTTACTGAACTCTAATTCTTTCATCCCTTCCTGTTCTGTTTTCCTTTCATTGAGTATTCCATCAGATGTCTTAATCCTTCCATTCATTTCCTCCATTCCTCACACATTGATCCAACCCTCCCCTTACACCTGGCTTCTTTCTCTCCCTTCATATCTTTCATCTCACACCCTCAACCATACCTTCATCACTTTCTCACTCTACTGGCTTCTAGGCTCATCACTGTCTTCATCAGCATGTGCAGTCTGCCTGGACTCTTCTCCATTGCCTGCTTTATTTCCATGTATGCCCTGCAGGCACTTAATAATGATACTTAGAGGAGGCAGCAGGGGTGTGTAATTGTTTATGCCTCTTGTCTTTTTTTAAATCAGTACTTTGACTATGTAAGAAACTGCAGTAGTCACATGTTGATCTATGCTTACTTTGTCTCTGGGATGCAGTGGTTCTCCGCATTCCCCTCTCCTCCCGCCCAGGTCTCTGTGGGTACTGGGCACTCCTCCCCTGAGAGGGGTGTGTGAATGGAACGTGAATCTGTGAAGAGGGGCTCAGCAAAAAAGAGTTTGGAAACCTCGGCACTAGTTTGTATAAATTGTCATGTATAAAAACATCTTCCAGGAAGAGTGTACCCTGGATCTATCCATTCCCAAGGGATTTAATCTTCTTTCCCTTCCAAATATCAGATCTGGTCCAATTTCCCCACTCACGTAAGTGGACACATCTCCATCGATGTTAGTGGAGTTGTCTACTTGTGCCAGTAGTTAGTGACCTAACCTCATTTGCTATTTAATTTAAATGGCCTTCTCTTGAACCCATTTGCATTTGGGGCACTATAATCTCACCACAGAACCCAAGATACATAGATCATTTCAGGATTTGTAGTAATGGAAGAATAGTATGAATGTTTGCTGTTGACCTCTTTCTGCAGGCTAAGCTTGTTGAAGGGACATCTAGTTTCTCTAAAAAGCTAGGACTAAAATATGCAATGGTTTATCTAGAATTCACTTGTGAATTTATGGTAGTATTGGTAATATTCTGAAGTTTAGACAGCATAATAAAATATTATCATAGTAGTAGGCAATTGACTCACAGGGCTATAATTCCATCTGGGGTTCAGGTGAATTCCTAAACCGTTAAAGAAAGTAGTAATTCAATTTTTTTAATAAATGGAAATGATAAAATCCGGTTCACAGGACATTAATTTTCTCTTGCTTTTGATTTAAGAATATGTGGAAGAAATGTAATTCAGAGCCTCTGTTTGTCACTTTGCAGTTGAATCACTGCTCATGAAAATACTAACTGACTTTTTTGACATCTAAAATATTTTTATGTAGACTGCTTCTGTGAAGATTCTTGGTATCTTTCTCCCTTTACATTTTCTGTGCAACTTCATCAGCGTCCTAGACCTTGTTGGCAGTAATAGTTTGACAGATATCAGGGTTTTGTTTTTTTTTTGCTGTAATGATGGAGTCTCATTGTTCATTTAAAACTTGTACACCATTTTTAATGCCTCTGATGGAATGTGCTATATAAGTGCAAAGTATTGTTATTGTTCTCAGGTATGCATTGGTCCTCCCTCTATTACACAGGAAAATACTTTTGTAATTTCAGTCATGGCAT
Source organism: Lepidochelys olivacea (assembly GCF_965140295.1). Classification (NCBI taxonomy): domain Eukaryota; kingdom Metazoa; phylum Chordata; order Testudines; family Cheloniidae; genus Lepidochelys; species Lepidochelys olivacea. The sequence goes on from NC_140412.1 coordinate 18,590,847, forward strand.
TATATTCTCACCTAGATTACATTTTACTCCATACTCTCTCCTCTTGTAAATTGAATATGCTGACTCTACACATCACTGTCTCTTTACACAAAAATGGAAAATTGTTGAATTGTTTATGCTCTTACTACTTCAGAGCACTTTACAAACACTAATGAACTAAGACTTGCAACATAGTAGTGAGTTAGGGCAGCATTATCCCCATTTTCTGAATTGGGGTGGGTAGGGAACTGGGGAAGAAAGATCAAATGGTTATCTAAGGTCACATAGTAAATTATTGGCAGGTCTAGAACTTGAATCCAAATGTCTTCCCGGTTGTGTGCTCTGTCTGGTAAATTGCTCTTTACCAAGGTGCACAGATTTAAGAGGTTTTTTAGTGTTCCACTTTCCTGTCTCGTGTCACCACTTTCCTTAGTATCTTTACCAGGAATGATTCCAGAGTGCTTTACAGACGCTGTTGCTTCACCTCTAAAATGTATCCACTTTTGGGGTAGCATACAGGTACTATTCCATGCCAGTAACAAGTGTTTAATAGGAAAGTAAAAAACTTAATCTAAGTCAAACTATAACAAGGGAGTGTAAGTAAGCAGAAAGCTGTTAGTAAGGTATTCTTATTATCTTTAAATGCATTTGTATTAAAAAGTTCTCAGAAGCTCCAATTGGATCAAGAACCCATTGTGCTAGGTGCTGTGCACTTGTATAGTAAGAAATGGTCTCTGCCCCAAAAGCTTTCCTTTTCTAAAAATTTCTGTGTTGTCTCCAACTATAGTGGACCATTGTGTGACTATACCATCCAAATAAATCATGGCAAAGCAAGTTAAAAATATTGCAGGGAAAATATGTAGATAGTTTCGATACAACAGCAAATACCATGAACTAAGTTCCTAGACCTCACTCACAGGACAGATACTGGGTATTGATATTGTAAAGACACAGAGAGGCAGGGAATATTCCTATTGAGCACTAATGAATTATTGAGCAATACAGTGATAGAAATTGACTCTGCCATTTAGAAGGTAGTGTTTAGAGGGAAACTAGTGGTGGTTTCTAGTTACTTGGAGGATAATAAACATGAATTATTTTAATTATTGGCAGTCTTTTTCTAGCAGAATACAAAGACATAATATCAAATCTTTATTAAGGCCTTGTCTGCACAGAGGATTTTGGCCAACGCAGACCATCCGTAACTATAGCTGCACTGATGCAAACTCCGAGTGCAGACAGTTTAAGCCACAATGTGCACTTGTGTCATTCCTATTTGAAATCTGTGTAAGTGACACTAGGGCAAATTGCAGCTTTACATGATTGTGCTAGGGATTTGCATCAGTGCAGCTATACTGATGGTTGAAATCACCAGGATAGACCAGGCCTAAATGTAGCATCAAAGAGTGAGTTCTGTCTTTTAACCTGCTGTTCATGGATATTCCCTTGTATATTATTGCCCATGTTCACTTTTTGTCTTAATTTTTAATAAATGTAAACAAAGCTTAAAAACAATTCCCCCCCCCCCCCCAGGTTGAAATATTTTGGTCATCAGGTTTTTTGTTGTTTTGAAGATCTACTAGTTGGTACTGGATGTAACGTATTCCAATAAGAGTGCATCAGTTACAAATCATACTTATCTCTTTCCTACATTAGATAATGTGTCAGATTATTAGTTACATGTATCTTTTGACATCTTTTTAGTAACTTGTTTTTATCTTGACCAGGTAAACATATAGCTTCATTTCCACTCCATATCAACTCAGTAGTGCTTCTCTTGGGCAAATGAAGTATTCTCCATCACAGCTGAAAATCTTGCTATAATCTTCATCTATACCTTCATCGCTTTTTGCTTGTACTGTTGCTGCTTCTGCTTTGGGCTCTCCAAAGGTTTCCACTCTCCATCATATGCAGAAATTTACTCTTCACTTTCTCATACATTCAAAGTAGCATGACCAAGTGAATCCTAGCATTAGCTTCATTAGATTCAATTTAATTTCAGGACCTGTTTTAAATTTACCCTATTATACTCTCTCACACACAAGAACTGAGGTTGGTAGCCAAATACAAGTTTTGGCAGTATTTTGTTTTAGTGTCCATAGAGTGTGTGCGGTGGGTTTTTGTGTGTGTGGGGGTTTTGTATTTTAAGACCCCGCATAAAAAGAAACTGCCTGATAACACTTTGTCACTGTTGAGCATTCTGAAATATGAGCACTTATTATCACCCCCTCCTGATTCAAGTGAGGGGGGTGATAAGTGCAATTACTTTTAATGAAAACATCACACTAATATTTTGTTGTGTGCATTGTAACTAATTGTTCCATATGTTTTGTATACATTGCTAGTACATCAATCCTTGCCCCTCCCTGTGCCCACCTCCCTCCCCGAACTGAGACACAAGGTATATTCTTCTTGTACTCTGAGTATGCTCACTCAACAAATTCTTACATATTCACTCATGACAAATAATTTTCAAATACTGGACAATTAAAGACATTAACAGATTATAAACCAAACATACACCAAATGCAAAACAAGAGCTACACGAAGAAGTTAAGGATTGCTGCAGATGCAATGGACAGAGAAGCCATTAGTAAGAATGGCCGTGTGTGGATCCTTTAGATCCCACTAAGCACTCGGAGGCAATAGTAAACATTGTTTTTAGAGTGGCACCACCATCAGTCAGTGTAGGCGAAGCACAGTTGACATTTAACAAATGCAAGAATTTGAACATAGCCCACCTGGTTCTGAAACACAATACCAAGGATGATAGAGACACCGGCGGTGATAAAAAAAAAAAAAAAAAAAAAGTATGCAATGGTTGGTCCAACACAGCTATTTGACACCAACCTTATCTATTCAAGACCGATAGGCCTAGAAGCAAATTCACAAAAGAGTCACATCAAGAATATCTTGTCACATGGCTTCTTGTGCCAGTGTTCATTGACTGGTTACATGAGGATTGCTAAGGCCAAGTCTAACCTAAAGAAGTAGCTGCAGATGGAGGTGTCAACTAGACATACTTCACAAGATGTCACCTGCGCAGTCACTGAAGTTCCACAATTCTTTGCGTATTATACTGGCCAGCAAGTGATATCATCAAGGACTTTGACAAGGTTCAGAGTCTATGTTGAACACAAGCTAGCAGCAGGTGATATAGACTTTGTCTTCTACAGCTGCTCTTGCTCCTCCAGACATTTTGAAGTTAATCAAGTGCTCCTGTGAGAGCAGTGCACCTTGTAAATCTATGAGATGTGGCTGTAACTATGCCAAACTGCCATGCACTATATTCTGTGTGTGCCAAGGAAGTATGGTGTATTGCAATAACCTGGCAAAATGAGTTCTAGCATTTGCAGATAAAAATGGGGATGCATGTAGTGACCCGTATTACACATAATAGGATACCAAACTGTAGTTTGAATGAGGGAGAATACTAGAAGTCATTTATAATTATTCCAAAATGAAGTATTTAGTTAAAATGATCATATTTATAATTCTGTTTGGAAAAAAATGCATTTAGTTTGAATATTTTTCACATTAAAGAAAACTCCTCTGCTTTGATTTTGTATGCCCCTAGATAATGCAAACTCTTACTGATTGTTTGGGGGTGGCAAGTGTGGGATGTAATGATATTTCAGAATGCTCAGCAATGATAGTGTCATCAGGCAGATTCTTAAAATGTATGGTCTTGAGATATAGAATCCACAGAAAACTTGTAGAGACCCCAAAGCAAAACTGAGTAGCTGCCGGATTTATTTCTGGCGCTCCTGCCATCTCTGTCTCAACTCAATCTAATTTCAAGTCTCATTTGAATAACATAAAGGTACTCTTCCTTATGCAACATTATTTTGTATCATGCCTGTGATATAGATTGCAACCCAATAGTTTACAGACTTAAGTATTACTTATTCCTTTTATGCTCTATTACTTATCTCTATCAACTTGAATATAGTCCATTTTAAAATTGCTCAACTAATGTTTATTACACCTTCCCTTGTGTGAGACAATTTTTATGGTTTGTCACATTTTCCAGTATTTAATAATCTATTTCTTTCCCCTATTACGTGAAAGACCCATGTTGACTCCTTTTCCCATTTACTTGGGGTCAGAGGTGCCCACAATTCTTTGCCAGTCCTTCCAGTTCATGGCACAGGTTCCTAGGTCTTGGAGTGCCAGTCCTTTTTTTTCCTACAAACTTTTCTTGACACAGTCTTTCCATTGTATCTTTGGTCTTTCATGTCCCTTTTGGCTGTCCTCTTCTTCCCTGTCTTGTCACATGTTCAGACCACCTCAGCATGTGCTCTCCAGCCTGTCATTGAGAGTCCCAAGTTCATCTTCCTCTTAATTTCTTCCATGTGCACTGTCTACAATCCGTTTGCCTGCCATTCTTCTCAGTATATTTTCTTCTACTATCTGTGTCTTCTTTTCTTCCATCTTCGTAAGTCCCATCATTTCCAAACCATAGAGCTTGCAGGGACAAACACATGTAGCATACACGTTTCCTTTCAGTTTATTATTTAATTGCTGGTCCTACAGTACTCCTACCACCTCTTTCACTGTTGACCATGCACCTTGAATTCTTCTTTTCAGTTCTTCAGATCTCTCTCCCAGGACACTTTAAGTACACAAATTCTCTTGATTGAGCTTCTCTCCTGAAACTTCAAACAGCAGCTCTTCTTCCATCTTGCCTACTTGCATAACTTCAGTGTGAAAGACCCATACAAAGAAAAAATGCCTACACAGAAGAAACAATGACACTAGTTACATAAGGCAGGATAAAAGCATAAACAGAGAAGTGTTTTTCTCTAATTTTTCACTTACAGTAATTTTAGGAGTCGCTTGAACAATAGTAGGTAAAATATTTTCAGGCACAAGTATAAGTTGATAATGTCCCTGTAAGTGGTATAGGAAAGTGAGAAAAGTTGTAACCAAGGAATCATGGGCTTTACCTTGTTTTGGTCATGGTTTCCTCTACGTGCTATTGCAAGTGTTGATGGAGATTTAGTATTTTTAAATGAGGGTTTTCCTGATCCTGTCTAAAGTGTTTGGTACGTTCAATCAGGTTAACTGTGGGAATGGTAAAAACATAACTTACAAGGCTTTTTGTTATCTTGCTTAGCTTATCTTCTTTTAAGGTGTCTTGTCTCTTTTTTTTTTAGTCTCATGAAAATGTAACTTCTCAAAACTGAACACATCAGTGTGATTGATATGCTTAGTTTCGTCTTTTTTTTTTTTTTGTCATGCCTGTGTTTACTGTGAACTTATATAGTTAACCAGTGGTGACTGACCTGCCACACTTTTCACAGTACCATACAAAATCTTCACTGGTGGATAGTATCTTACTTCTGTTTACTACCAAAAGTAAAATAAATGCACCTTAGCTAATTCAGATCCACCTCCACAAAAATAATGTACCTTGCAAAAACACTCCTCTCCCTCAGCCTGAGGTCTGGTTTTGATGGCAGATGGTATCTTTAATTATCTAAATTCTGTCAACCACTACCGTACTGCATTACTGTCCATCAGGCAAAATTATAGTATTGGCATAATTATTTTCTTATATGAGAAAGTCGGTGAGACAGTGTGCTTTCCCAGAAACATGTTTTATCTTAAATACCTCACCATTTCCTCAACATGGGAGATCCTGTAAATGAATCCCATTGGCACACCTTAAGTGACTCCTAAAGTCCGCTACAAGACCCCTGCAGTTCTGTATAGAACTGTCTACTGGTTGTCAGAGTCATCTTTTTACTGATATGCTTGAGGATTGAGTTGCATGAACTGTCAACATGAAGGATTTTTTCTGATATGTGCTACATGGAAATAAATGAGTGATTCCCAAAAGCTGAGGTAGAGCAGCAGCTGACTCGATGAAAGGGCTTGGAGTTTTTTGTGTGATGTAGGTTGATCAAGCAAAGATGTAATTTTGAACATTAAGAAAAATGACAAAGAGTATTTGCAGTCATGCCTGGCATCCTTCATGTCTCTTGGTTCTTCCTCTGCCCATATTTACAGTAGTCACTGTCCTTACAGAACCTTTTGGGGAAAGAGGGACTGTAGTCTTTCTTACTATTGGTCAAGGGAGGCATTCCCTGTCTCTTAACCTGTGCTGAGATACAAAGCTAGTTTTATTATCTCTGGAATGATTGACGAGTGATTACTGCATCAAATACCATTAGTTCTAATTGTCTGTCCACAGATCTGTGCAGGTTTATAGTGGGAAGGTTATTTTTGCGACTTTTAACAGCTAAAATGCATTTTTAAATAAACTTAATTTTAAAAAATTAGCTTCCATTTTCATGTCCATTAGGGGATATTTCCCACTCCCTACAGTGAATTGGCTTTTCAAACCCTGGTCTAGAGTTTGGAGCTTTTCCAGAGTCTTTATACCTCCTTTCATGTATAACAAATTGGCCTTTTTTTGTGTATGAGGGAGCAACAGTGGGCTAAAATTCCATCTATTTAAACAATTTGCTGCATTTTAACTCAGTGTCTCTATAAATGTAGGTAAATGAGGTTAATTGGAAGGCACCATAAGCATGTATAGTACTTTATCCATTTATCTTAGCCTTGTATTGCTACGTGATGCGAATAACTATGGAGATGTATGCACATTTGACCAGTGAAGGATTACCAAAATCAAAGTTCAAAATAAAATAACATTTAATCTGTCACTTTTTTGTATTTTCATTCAAAATACAGCAAGCCTTGGAAATGTTGTGGCAGCATGTATGGCATTATAAAATGTGCATTAAATTTGTATAGCACTTTAGAATCTTATGAGATCTATTCCCCACCTGGAAGAAATAAAATGTTACAGTTAAAGGTTAACCTTAAATACATCATCTGTTAGTAATTGTTGCCTGTCATTATGACTTAAGTTACACAGTATGTAGCTGAATAGTAATTTAGAGTTTGGCATAAAAGTTTTTTAAAAGAAAAACATTCCTGTTTCAAATTTACATAGTAAACCAAGGTTGCTGTGTATTTGACAAAATCACTTCCTCTGTTTAAATATACAATATGTCTGAATCTTTACTTACTTTGCTAAAAATCAATATGGAGAGCCTGTTGTATGATATTACCTTTTAAAAATGCTTAATTGTCAATATTTTTACATCACTGTTGAATAAATGGTTGAATGAATTGCTTAGTGTTCTGTTAGCATTGTGCAATAAAGGTAAAGTAATGTGTGCCAATAGAAGTCTCCTGGCTGAGTGTCAGTGAAAGTTTTTGCAGTATCTTTTATAGTCTAGAAAATAAATGATGGTTTTATTGGGAGCTTTATTTTTTTAAGGTTTTCATTTTTTTTTAACAATAATGAAATTAGTCCTAAGCAATTAAGTTGTCAGTTGTTTAATCATAGTGGCTTTCTGATAAATGTGGATCATAAAATTATACTGTTTTGGGATTTATTATAGGAAGGCCTGGTAGTGCCATCAATTTATTAATGTTGCCTAACAGTTCCCATAATAAGACCTTGTTTTCAATTGCTTAAAACTTTGCCAAACTCTATTTGAGTTGAAATTTTCCATGCCTGGTGTCTGTGTCAGGCTGAATTTTCAGGAAAAGTTCATCCAAAACAGTTCAGCTGTTCCTGAGAAATGAGACTAGGTTAAAATATATGTCTAGCACATGGTAAAAAAACAAATATATATATTTTGGTGACCTTTTCTTTGAAATGCTCTAATGTTCCCATGTTTTGCATCTGGGACTTGAAATTTTGTCTATACTACACAGCTTTGTCGACAGAAGTGGCTTTTGTCAACAAAACAATGCAAGTGTATGCACTGAAATGCTCCCCCCACCGATATAACTCCCCTGGTATGACAACATAATAAAACCACCCCAACAAGAGGCGTAGGGCTTGTATCAGTGTAGTTAGGATGACCCAATGTAAAGTAAAAACTATATTCCTTACATTGGCTGTTGGCTATGATTCTTGTTAATTTCACAGCGAAGCCATGAAATTGACAAGAAAGAGGGGCAGCTAGAGCCCAGCTGCCCCGCTCTCCTGGTGAGCTAGGAAGCTGGACCCTGCTCCTGGCTAGAAGTCAGGGCAAGAAGCCTGGGTGACCTCCCCCTCACTCCTAGCGGGGAACGAGGGGGCGGGGAGAGCAGCCAGCCGGAAGCCTGTGGGGCAGCTGGGCTTCTGGCAGGGAGCTGCCAGTGGAGCTGAGAGATCGAGCTCTCAGCTCCCCACACTGACCCTCTTATGTCGTGGAAGCAGTCCTGGTGAGGACACGCACCACTGACCCAAGGAGGGTAGTGTGGACTTACAGACACCACATTAGTTACTGCGGTGGCTGAAGTCAACTTAACATAGGTCGACTTATCTTTGTAGTGTAGACATAGCTTTAGAAGAGGGTCGGGGTGCTTTTTATCAGGAATGTGCCTTTAGCCCTCTACATGAAAATCCACCCTTATTTGGTCAGGTTATAAACCTTTGACAAATTGTAGTTCACGTATGCCCAGTAGAGACTACTTAGATTTTTAGCTGTTAAAATCTCCAAAAATGTCATACTCGCTGGCCACCCTCAAGCCGCAACCAGCTCCTACATGTGACCAGACTGCACATCATCCCCACTGAGCATGCTTCTACCAGCCCAGGACTACACGTGTGAAACTGAACTTCTGTAATGGCTGCTCACAGCTGTTTCAGGCTGGGGTGGTGTTTGGCATTGGAATGAAGAACAGGGAGCCTATCTCTTCTGTGCTCTCTGCCCTGAATGTCTTCTCTTCTCCCTCCTTGCCTTCCCAAGCATCCAGGCAGTGTGAAATGTGAAGGGGATAAAAGCCATACCAGAAGGAGAAGGAGTAGATTGACTGGGGCAAGGTTTGGTGTGGATGGAGATGGGACTTGTTTGGGAGGTGAGGTGGGGATTGGGAAGCAGGGTTGGGAGTAGGCTGGAACTGGTTAGGCAAGGAGACTGGCACCAGGGGAGAGACTGGGAGGCAATTGGCTGGATAGGGGGCAAACTGCCATTGAACAGGGCGCCTGGGGCGATTGGTGCTGGGTGGGAAGGAGAATGTGACTGGGATGAGAACCTTGAGTAGTAGAGACTGGGAAGGCAAGAAGAATGGGACATGTTGGAGGAGACTCAGCAGAAAAGGTCAAGTTTGCAGGGGCACAGGCAAGTGCCCACTAGAGCACACTCCTGTCCAGATCTTGGAATGGAGCCCAAAATTCCTGAGTCCACAGTGCGTGATTACCAGCTACTGCTATCAGTTATTCTATTAGTTCAAGTAGCAGAGGTCTGTGTGATGAATCCAAAGGTTCCAACCCTGTTGATGAATCATATGAGTGTCAGTAGAATGTGAGGTGGTGGAATTTCTATTTTGTTCCCCTCCACACACTTCCCCTCCCCCAGTTTTTTTTAAACTTGGGAAATTGCAATCTTAATATTATATTAACGTGGCTTTTTTGTATGTAAATCAAGCTCAGTGAGCCTCTGCTTGGCTCTCTCCTACATCCTTCATTTCTGGGTCCTCTCTCTTTCTGTGTGAATAACTCCAGTGCCTTCTGTTGCTGTCCTATTGTTCCTTACTCAAAGCCTTTAGGTGAAACTGACATGATTATTAACAATTTCACCTCTGGTCACAGGATTCTGAACAACACATGAAACTGACCTGGATCTTGTTACCTTCCGCTGCGCTTGGCAAAGCTATGAGCAGCGACAGGGAAGGCTTATGTTCAGTTCATTTTTGGAAGGTTATCTTTGTAACCTTACAGGCTAAAAAACTGGTTGCATAAAAGATTAAACGCTGCAAAACCTGGCTTACACCCTCAGTTTCCAGTGAAAGCTTTCTACACACTGCTAGTGAATGGTTTTAAAAGCAATTTAAAGATAACACTATCCTATTGGAGGAATAAGGTGGCAATAGTAATTGTGGTTTTGCTCTGAAAAATTTACCTCTATGCTGGGTCTCTTAGCACAGCTGGTTACTGATATCTGACACTGGGCAAGTGGCAGACAAAGTTAAGTATAATTTTTTTCCCCCCCAAATTAAAGTACTTCATGTAAAAAGGTATGGTTAGAAAAATATAAACAATTTAAATGTGAGAGCCACAAGTTCTAGTTTCTGGTCTTACCATTCTAGGCTTTTTATGGGTTATGTGCTCTGTCAGTTCTTCATATCTTTATCTCAATGAGTGGATTTATGTGGTTTTTAAATCTCTTTAGTGCAAGTAAGGGATTGTAATAACATGTTTATAGAGGAACATAAAAAACAACATGTTGAAACAGATAGTTCTGGGTGAGTCAGGCATGAAATGAGTATGGTAGCATTAAGAATGAACAATGTCATGATTTAAAAAAGCAAATCAAAACAAAATAACCTTGTTTCCACATAGTCATCGGAGAATGAAAGTATGAAATAAAGCTACAGAGTATGGCATTCTTCTTGTCAATCTAATAACATAAAGTTGCTCTTTTATGTATAGAACTTCCATAAGAAAGGATGTACCTGTGTCAGTTGAGGACAAAAAGAATTAAATAAAATAATTACTACTTCACATACAATAATTTGAGCTCCTATGTAAAGCCTGTGGATAAAATGTTAAATTTCCTGGATGTGAGTTAAAATAATTGGTAAGCAATGCACCCAATTTCTTCCCTTCTCTACAAATTTATATGACTTAATGGTACTCCAGAAAAAGGGGGTTGCTGAAAATATTGCTTTTGGACTCTAGTCATGTAGTTGTGGTGATTTTGTGAGGGCAGTACTCATTGCGCTCTGGAAAAGGCATGTGTGCATTCATTGTAAAATACCCTTTACATTGCTGAAACTAACCAATTTATTAGAGCATAAGCTTTCGTGAGCTACAGCTCACTTCCACATCTGAGGAAGTGAGCTGTAGCTCACGAAAGCTTATGCTCTAATAAATTGGTTAGTCTCTAAGGTGCCACAAGTCCTCCTTTTCTTTTTGCGAATACAGACTAACACGGCTGCTACTCTGAAACCTGTCATTGCTGAAACTGTGACACTTACACTAAGTTTACATTTGGTTCGTTTTTATCACCTTAAATTTCATGTTTGCTGCCTTTGCAGTATTGACAACATGGTTTGCATACTGTTTTTCCATTTTGTCCTGTTTATGTATGTGTAAATTCTCAAAAAGGGGAACTAAAAAAGCATCCTATGTAACTTAAAACAATTTAAGCCTTTTCAAGATTGTTGAAACTATAGTTTTAACTTAGAACATATCAAGTGTTCAATATTAAAATTCTTTAATTGGCAAAAGCACTTTCATTAATGTGATCAAAAGCTTCCTTCAAATGGGAAGCACTAACTTTAATGATCAGAGCAACAGTTTGTTTCCTGATTCTAAAATCAAGCTTTCCTAAAAATAAAGCATTTACTTTAGTCCTTAGATAGCATATGACTGAATATAGCTCATGTTGCAGTTTTAATCATGTCACTTTTATCAATAAACACACAATTATGACTTAGAAATTCAATGTATTGTAGTAACACCATTGTAAGACAACAATGGCCTTAAATACCACCATCAAAAACTGAATTAAATGATCCTTGACACTGTTATTGACAGAACACTATATAGAGGAAAGGTGGCTAGATTTTTCTCTTCACTGCATGTAGCAAAGAGGTAAGCAATTATATTAACTGAATGTTGGGCTTATTGTTTAATTTCTTTTTATTAAACATAGCTGGCTTTGCAACTTTCTTGCACCTCACGGTGTTTCACACATTTCTTAACCTTTTTAGTCTTATCCAATTTTCTAAAGTGTTAGAAATGTTTTTATTTTCAGTTAAGAGCTTTTTTCTTCTTTAGCCAAGAAATCTGCTTTCCCTCCCTTCTCCAGTAATTCGTAAGCACCAATTATCTTTTTTCCTTGCACACTCCTTGACTCCAAAGGGGCATCTAGTGAAAGTGGCTTTTTTTAAAAAGTCATCCAGTTATTTCCCACGTTTTTCCTCAAAATTTTGGCTAATTTCCACTTCACTAATTACCAATGTTACTTGCACAAAATTCTCTTACACATACTCTAGGGCAACCACCTTTACCCTTCCGTGGACTCAAGGTATAAGGCACCCTATCTTGCCCTAGTTCCTAGGGCTCAAGGCGCACAGTCTAGGACTCCCCGGCTCTACCTTCTTCCTAGGGCTCAAGGTGTAACCTGGTTGATTGATTTAGCACCCCATCCTTTCCCAGTTCCTAGGGCTCCGGGGGAAAGGCACCAAGTTCCTAGGGCTCAGGGCCACGCATACCCAATTCCTAGGGCTCAGGGCTTAATTTTTTGCTAGTTTACGGGGTCTTTTACCAGTGAAAGAGCCTTACACATTAATATCCTTAATCTCTATTTATTAACAATCAACAAAACAGGATGCACACACTAAGCGTACAATGCTCACCACTCCCAATAGGCAGGTGAACTTGTCTTGGTGGCTGGCAGGATTAGATCATTTGGTGACTCCAGCTTCTGCATAGTTTGACTGGCAGGGTGTTGAGATCTGGCAGCTCTGCTCTTGGGGCTGTGTCCTGGAGTTGGTTCCAAAGAACTTCCTTTTGGACCCATTTATAGAGTGAAACTTGAGTTTTGCTTAGCTATACCATAACCAAACATTTTACTAAAATATTACTAAACTATTTTCTAACCAATCCTAACACATTGTAAACCAATTCTTTAACCAGTCATACTCCACCAGCATAGTTGATTTACACTTAGCAAAATTAGTTATGTGACAGAAACAATCAAAGAATCAGACAGAGACCACATAGATAAACAACAGAGAAGTAGGGACCATAAGGGCAAAACAATAGAAGTATAGATTTTACTGTCACAACTGTTAACATTCTGTCAGGCAAGAAATCACTTATCAAACAAAGTTTTCTTTAACCATCTAAAGATATGTTTCTTTATGTGGTGATAGTGAGTACTATTAGGCAGGATCTTCTTTGTTTTGATGTAACTTAGATGGAATGTGAGGATGTGACTTTCTGCTTCGTGGCTCATGTCTGCTGCTGTCCTAATATGGCTGCAGAAAAAAACCTCAGACCTTACAATATGGCAACAGGAAAAGGTCTCATCCTTACACCAAGACTATGAACTCTCTATCGGTTTATGGGTTTTCATTTTAGAAGTCTTTCAGTGTGAAGCCATATTTCACCAGTGACAATATAATCTACCTTCACTATGGATCTACCATTACAAATCTGGTAACAATGCCAAACACAGCAAGAAATCTGTTATCTACAGACAGGCCCACAGATACCACAGAATATGCTCAGAAAAGAGAATCCAGGATACACACCTTAATGTACTTAAAAACACCTTCACCAAAAAGGAAGCTCTACCAGAAATGTAGATTGCATCGTGGAACAAGTCCCCCAAATACCCCAAGAGAACTTGCTTCAATATAGGGGGTGGAAACCCTCCGACTGCACACCCTTAGTTGTCACCTACCACCCCACAATGGAATCCTACAGGGTATCATTAAACAGTTACAACCCATTCTCAATGAGGACCTCATCCTCAAAGAAATCTTTCCTAAACCCCTTCTTCTGGCCTTCAAACAACCCTCCAGTGTTGTCAAGCTCGTCAGCCAAAGCAAGCTCCCTGTAGACCAGGACCCATCAACTCAATGAAGCATCAGACCTTGCCATAACAAAGAATGCAAAACCTTCAGACATATCTCCACTGCTACAATGATCAGTACTCCTGACAACATGCCTTTCAAGATCTGTGGGTCCTACACATGCCTTGTGCAACATGTGGTGTACAACTATGTCGGTAAAACCAGACGTTCACAACACTCTTGAATAAATTATCACAGAAAAATAAGAAAAAAACGCCATATCATCCATGGGTGAACACTTTTCACAAAATGATTACTCCATATCTGACTTCTGTCCTTGTCCTCAGAGGAAACACCTTCAAAAGATGAGCATGGGAGCTTAAATTCATAACTTTGCTAAACACTAAACTCATGGACTCCATAGAGACACTGGGATTTATGTATGCAGTAGTGTTGTAGTCTCGGTCCGTAGATATTAGAGACAACGTGGTAATATCTTGTATTGGCCCAACTTCTATGGGTGGGAGAGACAAGCTTTCGACAGGTTTCAGAGTAGCAGCTGTGTTAGTCTGTATTCGCAAAAAGAAAAGGAGTACTTGTGGCACCTTAGAGACTAACACATCTATTTGAGCATAAGCTTTTGTGCATCTGATGAAGTGAGCTGTAGCTCACGAAAGCTTGTGCTCAAATAAATGTTAGTCTCTAACACAGGTGCCACAAGTACTCCTTTTCTTTTTACAAGCTTTCGAGTTACACAAAGCTCTACTGTAGGGCTGGGAAATGTATTGTCACAGCTAAATACAAGATTGAACAGGTAGTTAACCCATATTCTAAGGGACCATTCAAGGTGAAGTGGTTCACTTTGTGTCTCATGGGATTTATGTTTTATTGCAACAATCTGTGACACACTAATCTCCCTTTTTTTTGTCCTAGGTCTGCACCGGTGTTAAGGGGCCACTTTACCTTGAATGGTCCCTTAGAATATGTGTTAACTACTTATGCTAAACAATCTTTTCTACCTTGTATTTAGCTGTGACACTCTAGGTATGTCTACATTGTGATTACCCATGGCTGGCCCATGCCAACTGACTCGGGCTTGTGGGGCTCAGTCTGCGTGGCTGTTTAATTGCAGTGCAGACTTCTGGGCTTGGGATGGAGCCTGGGCTTTAGGACCCTGCAAGGTGGGAGGGTTCCAGAGTTCAGGCTGCAGCCGAAGCCTGGAAGTCTACACTGCAATTAAACAGCCTGAGTTGTGTGAGCCCGACTCAACTGGCAGAGGCCAGCTGCGGGTTTTTGTCTGCTGTATAAACCTATCATCTGAGTTCCATTCCCAGACCAGAAGATTCGCTCTGTGTAGCTCAAAAGCTTATCTCTTTCACCAACAGAAGTTGGTCCAATAAAAGATTACTTCAGCCATCTTTCAGAGTAACAGCCGTGTTAGTCTGTATTCGCAAAAAGAAAAGGAGTACTTGTGGCTCCTTGGAGACTAACCAATTTATTTGAGCATAAGCTTTCGTGAGCTACAGCTCACTTCATCGGATGCATTCAATGGAAAATACAGTGAGGAGATTTATATACACACAGAACATGAAAAAATGGGTGTTATCATACACACTGTAAGGAGAGTGATCACTTAAGATGAGCTATTACCAGCAGGAGAGCCGGGGCGGGAGGGAGTGGAGAAAACCTTTTGTAGTGATAATCAAGGTGGGCCATTTCCAGCAGTTAACAGGAATGTCCAAGGAGCAGTGGTTGGTGGAGGGGGGGGGGGAATAAACATGGGGAAATAGTTTCACTTTGTGTAATGACACATCCACTCCCAGTCTCTATTCAAGCCTAAATTAATTGTATCCAGTTTGCAAATTAATTCCAATTCAGCAGTCTCTCGTTGGAGTCTGTTTTTTAAGTCTTTTTTTGTTGTAATATTGCAACCTTTAGGTCTGTAATCAAGTGACCAGAGAGACTGAAGTGTTCTCCGACTGGTTTATGAATAAAGAAAAGGAGTACTTGTGGCTCCTTGGAGACTAACCAATTTATTTGAGCATAAGCTTTCGTGAGCTACAGCTCACTTCATCGGATGCATTCCGTGGAAAATACGGTGAGGAGATTTATATATACACAGAGAATATGTGTATATATAAAGTCTGCTGCAGTTTCCACGGTATGCATCCGATGAAGTGAGCTGTAGCTCACGAAAGCTCATGCTCAAATAAATTGGTTAGTCTCTAAGGTGCCACAAGTACTCCTTTTCTTTTTGCGAATACAGACTAACACGGCTGTTACTCTGAAACCTGGTTTATGAATGTTATTCTTGACATCTGATTTGTGTCCATTTATTCTTTTACGTAGAGACTGTCCAGTTTGACCAATGTACATGGGAGAGGGGCATTGCTGGCACATGATGGCATATATCACATTGGTAGATGTGCAGGTGAACGAGCCTCTGACAGCGTGGCTGATGTGATTATGCACTATGATGGTGTCCCCTGAATACATATGTGGACACAGTTGGCAACAGGCTTTGTTGCAAGGATAGGTTCCTGGGTTAGTGGTTCTGTTGTGTGATTCTGGGTTCCTGGGTTGTAGTGGTTCTGGGTCTGTGGTTGCTGGTGAGTATTTGCTTCAGGTTGGGAGGCTGTCTGTAAGCAAGGACTGGCCTGTCTCCCAAGATTTGTGAGAGTGATGGGTCGTCCTTAGGATAGGTTGTAGATCCTTGATGATGCGTTGGAGAGGTTTTAGTTGGGGGCTGAAGGTGATGGCTAGTGGCATTCTGTTGTTATCTTTGTTGGGCCCGTCCTGTAGTAGGTGACTTCTGGGTACTTTTCTGGCTCTGTCAATTTGTTTCTTCACTTCCGCAGGTGGGTATTGTAGTTGTAAGAATGCTTGATAGAGATCTTGTAGGTGTTTGTCTCTGTCTGAGGGGTTGGAGCAAATGCGGTTGTATCGTAGAGCTTGGCTGTAGACGATGGATCGTGTGGTGTGGTTTGGATGAAAGCTGGAGGCATGTAGGTAGGAATAGCGGTCAGTAAGTTTCCGGTATAGGGTGGTGTTTATGTGACCATCGCTTATTAGCACCATAGTGTCCAGGAAGTGGATCTCTTGTGTGGATTGGTCCAGGCTGAGGTTGATGGTGGGATAGAAATTGTTGAAATCATGGTGGAATTCCTCAAGGGCTTCTGTTCCATGGGTCTAGATGATGAAGATGTTATCAATATAGCGCAAGTAGAGTAGGGGCATTAGGGGACAAGAGCTGAGGAAGCAGCGTTTTAAGTCAGCCATAAAAAGTGTTGGCATACTGTGGGGCTATGCGGGTACCCAGAGCAGTGCCGCTGATTTGAAGGTATACATTGTCCCCAAATGTGGAATAGTTTCTTTAATATAATGGAAAACACTTGGAAAATAGCTGTTACGTTCCAATTGTATCTTGGATCAGAGAATTCTAATCTGGCCTGTTGCTCTTTGTATTTCTGTCATTGCATTTGACTTGTATTTAGGACAGTGTTTTGTTTTTAACTGATGAGACAGTCTGTCCCTGGAGTAGGAAACTGCCTTTTTGCACGTCTTTCTCTTCCTCATTCATTGTCACTGACCTCTTCTTTTTTTTTTCTGTCTCCACCTTGCCAAACATAGTGTTTATCACTGGTAGTAGTTCTAACCTTGAATATTAACAGATTTGGATAATGGATGGTGGTAATGCTTCTCTTATTTAATGCCATTAGTGCTTCTAGCCATCCCTTCGCTGTCAGGTCAGACATGCCTATGGTAGAATCCATCTCTCTGACATATACTCTATGTTGCAGAAGATTTCATTCCCTTTTCTTCTTTCCAAACCAGTAGAAGGTTGATTCTGTGACAGCAGGCTCTATTTTTCCATGACAGGGCTGGAATCTCATGGTTACTAGGAACTCCAATCAACTAGAGGTCACTAAGCAGAAAAGTTACCAGCAAATTGTTCAATTATAACTTGTTAGAATATTTAGTTAAATGAAAAACAAACCATGTAGGACTTTCACAGTGCATCGTTTTAGCAAATAGCCTTTGCTGAAAGATGCAACTGTGGCTTTTGGAAAGAATGCTATAATTTATCTGGCAATTTCAAAATAATATTTTTTTTTTCAATTTTTGATCTTAGTGAATCGATTGAATCCTGTAGTGTATTGAACAGTATCCTACAGAATTTACAGCTTGTTCTGACTACCAAAAAGAGCTTTTATTTCCCTTTGAAAGATAAAAGAATTCGGTATGACGCAGATTGTTTTTGGCTACAGGTTATGGCAAGGGAGGATAGGAAAGATAGCTGATAGGATTCCATACACAAAGTAGTTAATTTTAGAAAGCTTTATTTAAAAAAAAAATTGCTGAAAGAAAAGAAGTTGAAACATCACATGGCATTGTGGAGAGAATTTGAGTTCGCTGCCAAAATGAAAAATTCTGTACTTTTTTGGAAATTGGTAGTAATGGGCTCCAAGAAGATCAGGAGTAATATTGAGGCTCTGATCCCCAAGCACATTTGGAAGAAATAGTTTTCTGTGCTTTATAATGGTAGGCCATGAATTAACTTTTTAGCACAATTGGCTCTGGTAGTCTCTATTCCCTTCCAAACTGGTCAGCAGTGTCCACTGAGGAAGTAAAATTTTTAATTGATCAACAACATTGCAATAAAGCGCCAGAGAAGGAACATTGACTGATTTTGTTTAAACTTTAATATAAATAATTCAGGGAATTCCCTCCCTCACGTTGGACTACTAGTATTATCATTCCACTTTATTAAAAAGGGGGTAGGAAAGACCCTGGGAATTACCACCAAGTTCGTTTATTGGATATTGCTTTAAAATTTGCATTAGAAATCTTTTGGGGGAAACTGAAGAATTTATTTGCTGAGGAACAAGCTAGTTTCAGAAATGGCCATTTCACTACAGATAATTATTTTCTTCCTTATTTGATCTACAAATACAGTGTACTCCCGATTATCCAGATAGCATCGGGGATATGGATTTTATTGGGATAATTAGGAGTTCGGACAATTGAGATGGTAGGAGCCATTTGGCAGCAGGATGGCCTCCATTGCGGGTAGGGGTTGTCGTCGTCCTCCTCCTCCTCCTCCTCACGGTCTGGGCTGGGGGCTCTGCTCTGCACTGCTTGCTTACTCCCATGACAGCAGGGCTACAAAGGGCTCCCTACATTGCCACAGGGCTTGTGACATCTGATCTTTGCAGGCGCAAACTTTGGCGGGAGGAGAGAGGCTGTGGTCCTGGCAGGACAGAGAAGAGACCCTTGGCCAGGACTCTTGCTTTGCCCCACCAGGACTGCAGGCTTCCCTGCACCTTGCATGTGCAGGGATCAAGTCTAACGAGCCCTGCAGCAGCACAGGGAGCCCTCTTCAGCTCTGCTGCTACAGGGTATCGCAGCAGCCTCCCCTGCAGCTTGGGGATTCATCCTCTTCCTCCTTGCAATCCTGGCCACGGGTATCTGCTCTATTATCTGAACCTCTGCGTTCTCCAAAACGCTTGTTTGTCCCCAGGCATCAGGTACGTGCTGCAGAGGGCATGTCTCATGCCAGGAGACAAGGAAGGTATTCGTATAATGCAGAGGTTCAAATAATAGGGTTTCTGGAGTATACTGTGTGTGCCTTCTAAGGGGGAAAATTGTATGCAGCTTTTGTCAATTTAAAATCATCCTTTGATTCTCTTGATAGGGACCATATGTGGGGCAAATTGGAGATGGTAGGAATAGATCCCCGGTTACTTTGTATGTGAAGAACTTTTCACAATGAACAGTGGCCGAGATTAGGATAGTCCTGAATGGGGAACGGACTATTGAACCCCCTTTGTCATTGGGATAAAATCAGAGCTGACTCTTAGCCCTTTTTCTGTTTAACTTTTGTATTAATTATGTTTTAGCATTAAAAGGGGATCAGTATTTTCCCATAAAATCGTGAATCACCCTGTGTCTGTCTGGTTATATGCAGATGATATGGTTCTGCTGTCACAAACACCTTCTAAGATGGAAGCATTTATTAAACACATTTGGTTTATACTGTCAACTCGAGGGGCTTTCAATAAATTATTCCACAACTAAAGTAATTGTTTTTAGTCTGAGACAGAAATGCATAAATGGAGGATTGATGGGCAGTATAGCGAACAAGTTAGCTCTTTCTCCAACCTGGGGAAAATGGTTTGTGGGGTAAGCATATTCAGGTAACAAAAGAGAGAAGGCCTCAGATTCACTGCAAACAGTGTTGTGTTTTACTGGATTCATGGGAGCAACTTAATTGCACTAGCCCTTAGAGTGTTTGAGGCTAAGATATGGATTCAAATTTGTATGGAGCAGAAATATAGGGAAGGATTGATACCATGGGACTGGAAGTGATTCAAAACAAATCTCTTAAGAAGATCCTTGGTCTCCCAAATAATACTTCAGATGCTCTTCTTAGATCCGAGACAGGTAGGAATTCTGTTCTGTCCAAAATGCAATACTAATATTAATTTTTGGCTTTGTATTCCTAGTATGCACCCACAGTGTTTGCCAAGGTTATGCTTAGACAAACAGCTTAGCAGGACTTCATCACATACATTTCCTTTGTCAGAGTATAGTAAAAATTCTTTGTACTGTTGGCCTTGCAGAATTGGAAATGATTAGATTTAAACTTTAAAAATGTGAACACTCTAATGAAGTCAAGAATAGAAGATAGTAATAAGCAACTGGGATATGGCAATTGTCTAGTTCAAATGTCTCCTTGGTTCCTCCTCTTAAAGACTCATGATTATGCCAGATATTTAGATAGTTTGTGTAATAACATGCTTAGTAGGACTTTTACAGCTCTCCATTTTCAATCCATGGAAACAGCTTACTTACAAGGCTGCTATACTAGCATCATGAAATTCAAGCGCCTCTATCCATGTGGTTATGGCATGTGGAAGATCTATTCCATTAGTTATTGCATTATAATTTATATTGCCATTTGAGGTCAAAATGGCTTTCTGTGGGTTTTGTCCTGGGTACTTTATTATCTGACAGGTTTCAGAGTAACAGCCGTGTTAGTCTGTATTCGCAAAAAGAAAAGGAGGACTTGTGGCACCTTAGAGACTAACCAATTTATTAGAGCATAAGCTTTCGTGAGCTACAGCTCACTTCCTCAGATGCATATCGTGGAAACTGCAGCAGGCTTTATATATACACAGAGAATATGAAACAATACCTATTCCCACCCCACTGTCCTGCTGGTAATAGCTTATCTAAAGTGATTTCCAGCACAAATCCAGGTTTTCTCACCCTCCACCCCCCCACACAAATTCACTCTCCTGCTGGTGATAGCCCATCCAAAGTGACAACTCTTTACACAATGTCTCTGTGTATATATAAAGCCTGCTGCAGTTTCCACGATATGCATCTGAGGAAGTGAGCTGTAGCTCACGAAAGCTTATGCTCTAATAAATTGGTTAGTCTCTAAGGTGCCACAAGTCCTCCTTTTCTTTTTATTATCTGAGACGTCGTAGAAAAAGGTATTTTGTTAGGAACTGAAACTGTGTCTGTGATTCAAGTGGTTGCTCTATTTACGTGGTCAGTGTCACATTCTGGGGTGCAATCCAGACCAGTGAGGGTTGTGTCACTGCCTGCCCTGTTACTCTGGGTGCCTGAAATTGCTCTCCTGCTGTACCTCCCTTGTCTGGATGCTCTCAGCTGGCATACAAACATGTATTGAGTTGAATGTCTTTGATAAGCAGCCATGGACCAGCAATTCTGATTCCAGCATCCTGCTTGTTACGCCCTAGCCACACTCTGGTATCTGCCATCGTTTTGGTTACTCCTGGCAAGTCGACCCCAACACCTTCCTAGTCCTGAATTTTCCCAAAACCATGTGCTCTGCCCTTTCCTGGATCATTCAGTGAAATAATAAGATTCATTTGCTCCTCTAAACAATCACTCTTTGTGCAGCATGACTGACACTCAGAACCTTTCACAGAAGTACAGAGTGCTGGTTCCCCTTGTCTTTCTAGGTGAAAGATAACTTGTGTTTTTTTGCTCCTCACTTTTCCCTCCAGTGAACCTTTGGAATGGATCTTTCTGAAGGTTACCCCGGAAAATAAAGTTCGTTTGAACTGTGAGGAAGGAAACATGGAGTCTGGTGGGGAAAGAAGTTCCATGCTGGTTTCTTCCCGCGTTGGCGTTTGCAAAATTGCAAATCAATCTATTCCTGCTCTCTCCAGTGCAAATGAATGGCCACTTGATGTGTGATTACTAATTGACTCTGTCACCTGGGTGGAGGCATTGGCTTGTCCTTTGTCTGGGAGAAACCTGTTTACCACTCCCCAGACTTTTCTGGTTAACTAAACATATTTTAGTTCTATGTTTCCTTCATATTTGTATGGTCCATTGGGCGTTTACTGTACAGACACCATGCAAGAATACTAATGATCAATGTGGTGTTAGTTTTCCAATGATACCTTACATGATGAGGTTAGTTAAACAATTAGGAGATTAGTGAAACAGAAATTAAGGGTACAGTGTCAAAAGTGAAATCTCTGCAAGCTCTGGGGAAACTTTTTAAAGAGATCATAATAGAGGCTCAATTTAAATGTATACCCCAAATTAAAAAACATAGTAATAGAACCAAAAAAGAGCCACCGTGGTTAAACAACAAAGTAAAAGAATCAGTAAGAGGCAAAAAGGCATCCTTTAAAAAGCAGAAGTTAAATCCTAGTGAGGAAAATAGAAAGGAGCATAAACAAAAGCAGTGTAAAAATACAATTAGGAAGGCCAAAAAAGAATTTGAGGAACAGTTAGCCAAAGATTCAAAAAGTAATAGCAAAATTTTTTTAAATACATCAGAAGCAGGAAGCCTGCTAAACAACCAGTGGGGCCACTGGATGATCGAGATGCTGAAGGATCACTCAAAGCTGATAAGGACATTGCAGAGAAACTAAATGAATTATTTGCATCAGGCTTTGTGGCTGAGGATGTGAGGGAGATTCACAAACCTGAGCCATTCTTTTTAGGTGATAGATCTCAGGAACTGTCCCAGATTGAGGTATCATTAGAGGAAGTTTTGGAAGAAATTGATAAATTAAACAGCAATAAGTCACCAGGACCAGATGGTCTTCACTGAAGAGTTCTGAAGGAACTCATATGTGAAATTGCAGAACTACTAACTGTAGTCTGTAAGCTATCATTTAAATCCACTTCTGTACCAGATGACTGGAGGATAGCTAATGTGACATCAGTTTTTAAAAAGGGCTCCAGAGGTGATCCCAGCAATTGCAGGCCTGTAAGCTTGACTTCAGTATCAAGCAAACTATAATAAAGAACAATATTGTCAGACATATAGATGAACATAATTTGTTGAGGAAGAGTCAACATGGCTTTAGTAAAGGGAAATCATGCCTCACCAATCTACTAGAATTCTTTGAGGGGGTCAACAAGCTTGTGGCCCAAGGTGATCCAGTGGATATAGCATACTTAGATTTTCAGAAAGCCTTTGACAAGGTCCCTCACCAAAGGCTCTTACACAAAGTAAGCTGCCATGGGATAAGAGGGAAGGTCCTCTCATGGATTGGTAGCTGTTAAAACAAAGGACAGGTATAAATGGTCAGTTTTCAGAATGGAGAGAGGTAAATAGTGGTGTCCCCCAGGGGTCTGTTCTGGGATCAGTCCTATTCAACATATTCATAAATGATCTGGAAAAAGGGGTAAACGGTGAGGTGGCAAAATTTGCCGATGATACAAAATTGCTAAAGATCATTAAGACCCAGGCAGACTGCGAGGAGCTACAAAAGGATTTCTCAAAACTGGGAGACTGGACAACAAAATGGCAGATGAAATTGAATGTTGATAAATGCAAAGTAATGCACATTGGAAAGCATAATCCCAACTATACATATAAAATGATGAGGTCTAAATTAGCTGTTACCACTCGAGATCTTTGAGTCATTGTGGATAGTTCTCTGAAAACATCCACTCAATGTGCAGCAGCAGTCAAAAAAGCGAACAGCATGCTGGGAATCATTAAGAAAGGGATAGATAATAGGACAGAGAGTGTCATGCTACCTCTATATAAATCCATGGTACACGCACATCTTGAATACTGTACGCAGATGTGGGCCCCCCATCTCAAAAAAGATATATTGGAATTGGAAAAGGTTAACAAAAATTACAGGGGTATGGAATGGCTTATGTATGAGGAGAGATTATTAAGACTGGGACTTTTCAGCTTGGAAAAGAGACGACTAAGGAGAGATATGATAGAGGTCTATAAAATCATGACTAGTGTAGAGAAAGTAGATAATGAAGTGTTGTTTACTACTTCTCATAACACAAGAACTAGGGATCACCAAATAAAATTAATAGGCAGCAGGTTTAAAACAAATAAAAGGAAGTATTTCTTTACACAACGCACAGTCAATCTGTGGAACTCCTTACCAGAGGATGTTGTGAAGGCTAAGCTCATAACAGGGTTCAAAAAAGAGCTAGATTCATGGAGGATATGTCCATCAAATAGCTATTAGCCAGGATAGGCAGAAATGGTGTCCCCAGCCTCTGTTTGTCAGAAGCTGGGAATGAGCAACAGGGCACGGATCGCTTGATGATTGCCTGTTCTGTTCATTCCCTCTGGGGCATCTGGCACTGGCCACTGTCGGAAGACAGAATACTGGGCTAGATAGACCTTTGGTCTGACCCAGTAGGGCCATTCTTCTGTTCTTATGACACACATCAGTTTGACAATTATGAATTAGGGCACACTGAACTGGTCAGGCCAGCTGAAACTCACTATCACATACTAATAGGCCCCTTGTCCCTTGCATTAGGATACTGTTAGGGTCACAGCGGCTAAAAGGCAAGTGGCAAGATGATTATACACAAAATAATGGTGTATGTCTTTTTAAATATTTTATAATTAAGTTTTTAGACTTTATTATAATGTTTTGTTTTCTGTGCATTGGCCCAAGGCTAAGTTGCTGTTAATTTTAAAAAAAACAAAACATGTTTCAGTCAATGGGAATAGCTTTGAAAATCTGTTTTGTCTTTTGCCCTTTAATTGTCCTAATCTTTTTTTAATTTGAGGAGAACTTGCTCTTGGTTTCTTGGGCTTTGGTTCTTTTAGTCCCCTGTCTACTTCTAAGATGTGGTAAGACAACCTGCTGCAGATTTTAAAATGCTGTGTAGGGAAAGCCCCAATGTTCTTACATTCTAGACCAGCACCTCAGCAGTTAATTTTCTCACCACTATTACACTCTTTTGTAATAAAGATAATCCTGCTCCTTGTATTTACTGAATCTGTACTTTGCAAAACAGTAGACATTTAATCATTCAATAGAATTAGAAGTTTATTGGTATAATGGTAATAAAATAACTTGTATAAATGCCCAGTGTTATGTTCAATCAGGTTCTGAATGGTTTCAGCTAACTCATGTGTAAATTGTGTTTGCTAGTACATATCTTGTGTGCTGTTCAGTGTTTGTGCAGGAAACCAGGACAGCCATCAAGTATTACATCAGCTGCTGGGGTCAAGAGCAGAGGACTATAGATGTCTTTGAATTGTACAGTACACTTTAGGATGTCTTTCTGCACTGAGACAGAGGATTTAGAATAGAGTAATCTACATGCCCATACACAATTAGGCAGTCCTGTCGCTGCCGCAGATCAGCATTTGGAATCTTATTGCGATCTCACGCTTGTTTTACAACCTTGCTTGTGAGCAGCTATGAAGCATGGATAGGAGCCCTATGTTAGTCATGTCATGTGTGGAGTCAGCTGTGTCACTACATGGTTTTAAAAAAAATCTATAATGTAGATGAGTGTAAATCTGTTTATGCTGGCAAAACTATCTTGTTCCAGTTACAATACCACTAGAACACAGTTCAGCTGTCTTCGTGGGGAGGGGACCAAACCATGTTTTAACTGTGTGCCTTATGATTCTTTCAGTGCCTACAATTCTGTTGATTTGGACTTGTCAATGTCCCTCACATCATCATAGTGAAGGTAATTCTGGCAAAGTTGATGCAAAGTGAGAGTCTGTTGATCTAGCTTCACTTGAACCACTGTCTGCCATTGAAATTTCAAAGTGAATGGAAAAACCTTTAACAAATATGTGCAAGCTTTAATATTTTAGGAAGACTGTCTAGAAATGAGATCTGTTTTGTGGAGTTCAGCTCCTAATGTACTGTTGTGATCTCTGTGAAGGACAGTTAATTATTTTGTTTAGCCTCTAAAAAAGAATTCTTTGATCGCTGTAATGAAGCTTTCTGCCATATAGATTAAAAAAAAAAAAAAAGCCACATCTACACTACAAACTTTGGTCAATGCAAATTATGTCTGTGTACAGTTGCCAAAGTTCATATATCACCTGTATGTATGCA
The DNA here is from genome assembly GCF_965140295.1 of Lepidochelys olivacea. NCBI lineage: Eukaryota > Metazoa > Chordata > Testudines > Cheloniidae > Lepidochelys > Lepidochelys olivacea. The sequence goes on from NC_140412.1 coordinate 18,616,721, forward strand.
TAATTGACTGCTGGCATTGGTGCTGCATGTACTTGCCAGGAGTGCTTATGTTGATGCAAACTACAGTGCACCAATGGGGTAAAGATCTCAGCATGCAACTTTCTCCATCTCAGAAAGCCATACGTATTCTCTATTTTAGATGCCTTTTTAAAAAATCTCACAAACCCATGCATCACTTTTTGCCTATGCATTATTCTCATGAACATTGCAAATATAGGACATGCAATTCTCCTGTATTTGCAGACCAACAAGAAGTATTGCCACAACATGAGACATGAAGATTTCTTTGAGGACAGTTTGCTAAGGCAGTGGCTCTCAACCTTTCCAGACTACTGTACCCTTTCAGGAGTCTGATTTGTCTTGGGTACCCCTAAGTTTCATCTGTATGGCAGAAAGCTCCATTTCATCTCAACAACTTGCTTTTACACAATCAGATGTAAAAATACAGAAGTGTCACAGCACACTATTACTGAAAAAATTGCTTGCTTTCATTTTTACGTATAATTATAAAATCAATTGGAATATAAATATTGTACTTACTTTTCAATGTATAGTATATAGAACAGTATAAACAAATCAATGTATGAAATTTTAGTTTGTACTGACTTCACTAGTGCTTTTTAAGTAGCCTTTTGTAAAACTAGGCAAATATCTAGACGAGTTGATGTACCCCCAGAAGACCTCTATGTATCCCAGGGGCACATGTACCCCTGGTTGAGAACCACTGTGCTAAGGGATATAGCGAAAAACAATTCAAGGTTGGTGGTGGTGTTCATGGAGCAGCTGCAGACAGTGGAGTGCTACTTTGGGGCCTGAGAAATGAGCACTAGACTAGTGGAATTGTATCGTAATGTAGGTTTGGAATGACGAGCAGTGGATGTGGAACTTTCAGATGTGGAAGGCCACATTCCTTGTAGTGCTGTGTGATCTCGAACACCAGAATGTCTAATTACAGATTACTTGTTTTCCTTGTAATATAGTTTGTGTTAGCTTTCTAAAAAGGAAACAGACTTAAGGATATGACTCTTTCTTGTAGAAGGAAGGAAACGTGAAACTGAACTTCTGGCAAACTGTTGCAGAGTGCTTTCAACAATGGCACTATTACTGAATAGAATTAATACCACTCTAACTAATTTCTCGAAGTAAAAGTTAAATTATAGTTTTTTGTATGGATTTCCTTAATTTTATGGATTTGTCATCTGTAAGGTCACTAATTGCAGCACTAGAAGTCTAAATATGAACTCCTCCAATTGCAGTAGTTTAAATGGTGCGTGAGACTGCAAAAGTACACAACTTTCACCTTAAAGAATGTGAGGAACAAATCCACAAGCAGGCACAATCCATGACATACGCTCCAGCATAAGACACCTTTCCAAGCAGTTGCGGTTTGAGACTGGGTAGAATAGTGAATTCTCATCAGTTTAAATTTTTGCTAACACCATCTGGAAAGAAATTTGGGGGCATCGGGCAGTGAGGCGTGTTATTAGTAAATTACTTAATAAACTCAATTTCACCTCTGTACCAATACTTGTCATTCTCCCATTTAAGTGTAGGGACAAATTATTTCCTTCCATCCTCTGAAGCAAAATGAAACTGAAGTCCCATACTTCCTGTATGCAGATTATGAAACTTAAACTGTGAGCAACAAAATAGCGGAACTATTCTCTCTGTTGGTAGAATGCTATTCTGTCTACAGCTAGCTGGCTAGCTAAAGAATAATAGGTACAGTGGCTAAGCAACTTTCCTAAATCCTTGCTTGTTTGTTAATCTGTTGTACAAATAGCACTAGTGCTGGATTAGCCTCCTTTCATTCCAAAGACAAAATGACCACCGTTTCAATGTGTCAGCACAAGACTTTTTCTAGACTGTGCCATCTGGCAATAGTCCAAAATACTGACTGGATGTTGTTTCAATCAGTGATTTACTATTTGAAGTTCTTATCTCTTTTTGTAAACTTTCTCAGTCAAAATTCTACTGTGAAAGTACACTCTACTCAGATGTGAATGAGTCCAAGGCTGACACCATGTGCAGGATATAAGAGATTCTTATACTCCGTGTGTGTCTGCCAAGAATTGACTGAGCTGCTGTTGTGCTTTTGAAATACAGAAAGCTCTGCACTTTACTGCCCTGCAGGGTTTGAGTGAATTTTAACTGTTCCTCATATCGTATTCAAGTATTTAAAATATCACCTTTTGAAACACATTTTTGAAATCTGTCCAATCATTTTATACTGCATTTGGCAGGAGTAAAACTCAAAATTCAGAAAGTAGATTAGATCAAGGTACTACTCTCTTTGCTTACATCTTCTTTTCCTTCCTTTTTTGGGGTTGGGGGGGGTGTGTATCTTTTTGATCAGAAGCCAATATTTAGGTGTAAAAACAAAAGAGGAAAAAAAACTAGATGTACCCAGAATAAGGCCCTTAACTGAAATTAAAAACACATTAGAATAGTCATGTAATGACATGTTCATATACAAATCTCACAGGTTCAACAGGACTCTGTCTGAAGTGCTGCAGTTCTTACTCCATATGTTGGCTTTGTTTTTATCTCTAAGTGCACTCACTCTTGGAATCCATTCTGCTCAGTGCTACAGATCAATTTGTTCAAGTTTGGAGTAAGTGTGTGTGTTTTCTTTAAAGAAAAAAAAAATTTACCTTGGTTAATGCGTCAGGCAAAACAGTGTATGGAGCCAGTAGGCTCATGAGCTTGCATATATAACGCAATCTGATATAACATGAATTCGGATATAATGCGGTAAAGCAAAAATGGTTTTTTGTCTTGTCTACAACATTGGTTCTAAAACTGGGGGTCGCGACCTGGTTATGTGGGGAGTCGCGAGCCCCGACCCCTGCGCCGGGCTGTGAGCCCCGACCGCAATGCATGGCTGCGAGCCCTGACCCCTGTGTGGAGCTGCGGGGCTAAGAGCCCTGATCCCAACGCGCAGCTGAAAGTCCCAAGCTTGACTCCTGCGCTGGGCTGCAAGCCCCGACCGCGGGCTTGATGTGAAGGACAACATCAGATGCACTCTTTTTAAAACAACACCAGGAATAAAACTTCTTGTGTCAAATACTGTATGAATAACAGAAATGCTCGAGGCCAAAGCAAGTTCGATATAACGCGGTTTCACCTATAATGCGATAAGATTTTTTGGCTCCCGAGGACCATGTTATATCTGGATAGAGGTGTATTGACAAGATAACTGAAGCATACTAGATGTAAAGTTTAATCTTTCTCTCTTTTCATGTAGGAACACTTTGGAAGAAGTTCGTTCCCCCCCCCCCCCCCCCCAATCAGTTCTGTGGCAGTTGTTGCTATTTTGTCACTAAGGATGCCAAGTGATTCATTGTCATTTTAATGAGTGTTGTTCGATTTTGAAGGATAACTTTGTAAAAATGGTAGTGTGGTGCTCCATGTTTGTTTAATTGATTTCCATATCAGATCTACTAAACCATGGTTTATTTTGCTGCCAGTCCTGTAAACTCCAACAGGGATCTATAAATCAAGCTGAGTTTCTCTTTCCCGACATCAGCAATAAAAATTCTGCAACCAAATCTAACAGTTCTATTAACATGCTCATTCCCTATTATGTTTGGCTCTGTAAGGCCAACAGTGTTAAAAAAAAAAAACCACAATAATATCTTATTTTAATGATTAGTCAGAAAATAACTCTGAATACATAGAATGCAACTGCACTAAAAATACCAGACAAAGCTCTTACTTTAAATCCTGAATAGCTCTATTAGATAGAAGAAAAGTGAACATTTACTTCCCATTCCCTTAAATGAAACAACAAACCAATTCACAACAGTGGTGCCATGTCAAATATTTATTGTGAGGGAGCGGGAAATTCCAGTCCCTGCCACCATCCCTGGCAGGAACTCATTCCAGGTCCTGCTCATTTCCCTTCCACCACACCTCCTGCAGGGATGCTGGGTCTTCCTGGGCTCAGGGAGTCTCCCATCTCTATTATCCTTGTAGCGTGTGAGCCAGTGCTGCCATCAGCAGACTCCCCTGTGCTCTGTTGTACAGGAACAGATTCCCTATGCTCCAGGTTGCAATGCCATTTGGCCTGGTGACGCTATCTGGACAGATGGGCTACTCAAATTTCAGTGGTGTTACAACCACAAAGCTGGAACAATGCTCTGGACTGCTCCGGCAGCAGGCGGGTTGATTTAGTATGGGACTGTTGCTTTAAAGTGGTTAGGCCCCCCACCCCACCCCAGGGCTCTGTGACCTATGGAACTTTGAGCAAGTGCAAAAACCTTGGCGTATGGGGGGGCATATATCCTCCCCAGCCCTCCTAATTGGTACCACAGCCACATCACCAAATATGATGTGTTGTTACTTATGATCACACTAAAGGTCCAAATCAAGATTGGGACTTCAATATACTAGTCACCGTACAGACAGAAAAGAAAATTTCCCTGATCAGTTTTTTTCAGGGACCATATTTTTAATGTAGTTTTAAACTCTTAGCAGTTTAGAGAAGAAAATGTATGCTTTTGCTAGGATTTATAAAGTATTTGTGCTGCTATTAATATAGATTAGCTTTGATTTTGTTTTGTTTTTTAGATATTGGAATTGAAACTATGCCAATAATATATGCCGTAACATAATTTGGTAGGCACTGTGGTTTGGCTAAATGGAGAGGGAGAGAAGACAATCAGCAAATTCTGATCAGTGGATTGCCTGCTCACTTTCAAACAAATGATTGTTCTAAAGATGGCAGCATTCCACTCAACTGTACGAATACTTTTTAGTACCACCATTTTATTTGTTCCTCTTTACACGGATGATATAAAGCCTGGCTATTGACACTGTCTGTTGCTTGAAGTTTAACTTGAAATCCTGACCACTTAGAGTTAGAAATACCACTTTCTGCAGCCAGAGATGGGCTACACTTGATTTAGTTGAGTTTTTCGTTAAGTTTTTCAAGTCGTGTGAAAACTTAAATCTTATGTTTATATAACTATCAAAATTTCAGTGTATTTATCTTGATCTTGATCTTCCTCTTTCCAAAGTTACTAGTCATATTTATACTTCATAAAACAGAGACCAAATACAGTTGTTTTCTCCAGCAGTAAATATTGCTTGGAACGTTTGTTTTTAGCTGTCCAAGAGGTTTAATTTTTTAAGTTTTGAGTTGGCATTTGTTTTTTCTGTGTCTGACTTTCACAAACTCCAATCTTGTAAGTTTTTTGCTTTCGATAAGCAGTCCTTCAGTAATGGAGGGGCAACTTTTGAAATAATATCATTGGGTTAAATTCTTTTACTACTTAAGCAGTCCTTGTCCTTTCCATCAAATACTGCGTATGCCCTGTTGGATTATTAACAAAGTAGTATTCAATTTGATGTTTATAGCAGGGGCTCTCAACCTTTTCCTTTTTGAGGGCCCACCCCCCCATGCTACAAAAACTCCACGGTCCACCTGTGCTACAACAACTATTTTTCTGCATATAAAAGCCATGGCCAGCATTAGCGGGTAGCAAGCAGGGCAATTGCCTAGGGCCCCACACCACAGAGGACCCCACAAAGCTAAGTTGCTCAGGCTTCGGCTTCAGTCCCGGGTGGCGGGGCTTTGACTTTCTGCCCTGGGCCCCAGTGAGTCTAATGCCTTCCCTGCTTGGCAGACTCCCTGAAACCAGCTTGTGGCCTCCCAGGGGGCTCAGACCCCTGATGGAGAACTGCTAATTTCTAGAACCCATTTAATTAGTTCAATCTTATTCTGTTTACTTTAAAGTAATCAAGATATAGTGTTAAAAAAACCACAGTATTTCATGAAAGTAGTCTTTCTTGTACTCTCCCTTTAATGATACAGTTTTGAGTGTGCTACTTTGTCATTCTGCCCCAAGTTTGTTACTGCAGTCTTTAAAAGTGGCCATAGAAATTGTTGCTACCCTCATTCTATTCTGTTTTGCTAACTAGTAAGAGCTTCTAAAAGTTAACCTGACTCATGCATCTTGGCTCAAGCAGTAATGTCAATTTATACGTTGTTTCAGATTTGTACCAGTTTCAACATGAAGTGTTTTGGGTAGGAAAGTTAGTGTAATTCTGACTTCTTTCAGGAGTTTGGCCTTTGAGAGAGACTGTTTTGCATCCTAATGATTTGGTAGGTATGAAGTATTTCCCTTTGATAACATGTTAAGTTATATTTGTACTGACCTGTTGAGTTGTCTCACTGAAGCTCAAGCTGTATTGCACTGGCCTGCCTTCTTTAGTCTCTGCAGACCATGCTCTGTTTAATGAGGTAGCCAATAAGAAAATGGATAGTTTGCCTCTGCAGTGGTTCCCTTTTCATTTGAAAATAAAGCTGCTTGCTATATCTCTTCGACATTACACACTACATGTTGTATCAATCTGTAATCTTAATGGAAACATTTGAGTGATTTGGTAGAGGGAACGTTATTAATATGATAGCTTGATTTCTTTTTTTAAAATTCAATCTTAGTCCATACTCAGCTCTTCCTATACATATATACAAAGACAGTACAGCAAGAAATAACTGCACTCCTAAACTGTACCGCAGAATATTGCGATAGTTACCATTGAGTAATTGGTATAGTTTTGTGTTCAGTGCTGTGTGGGATTGAATAATTTCACACATCGTTCTAGCACATTCTTTTAGCACATTCAGTTGTGCACTGATAAAATATACTTTTTTTCTTATGTGGTTTAGTTTTAATTCATTAATCATCTCTTCAGTCGATCTGACACCAAATGGATATATTCAAATGATTATTCTGTAAGTAAAGAGAATATTTCCTCTCCTCTGTTGTAAATTCATGCTAACTTTAGACTCTGGGCCTACTTCTTGAATTGTAAGTTTATTTTAAATGTTTTGTAACAAAATGATTGTATCTTTAATTTAGTATTAGATTTGGTCATGTTGTTTAAATAATTGAGGATTGCAAATTTAGAGTTCTTGTGATAAGAACAGAAGATAAGAATGGCCATACTGGGTCAGACCAATGGCCCATCTAGCCCAGTATCCTATGTTCTGACACTGATTAGTGCCAGATGCTTCAAAGGGAATGAATGGAACAGAGCAATTTTAACACTCCATCCTCTATCATTATTTTTATTATTGTCCTGATTTTTCACACTTGCTGTCTGATCACCCTATCTGTCATCCAGTTCCACCTTCTGGCAGTTGAAGGATTGGGAACTCCCAGAGGATCGGGTTGCATCCCTGACCATGTTGGCTAATAGTCATCGATGGACCTATCCTTTGTGAACTTATTTAATTTCTTTTTAATCAGGTTATACTTTTGGCCTTCACGATATCCCCTGGCAACAGGTTGATTGGGTTGTTGTGGGAAGAAGTACTTCCTTGTTTCCTTTAAATCTGTTGTCAATTTCATTGGATGACCCTTTGTTCTTTGTGTTATGTGAAAGGGTGAATAACGCTTCCCTATTCACTTTCTCCACACTACTCATGAACGTGTCTGCTTCTACCACATCCCCCCCTTAGTCGTCTGTTTTCTAAGATGAACACTACCAGTCTTTTTAATCTCTCCCCATATGGAATATGTTCCATACTCTAATAATTTTTGTTGCTCTTCATATCTTTAATCATTTTGTTGATCATGTAACAGAAGCCTATATTACTAAGGCATGTGCCCAGGTTTGCAGAATTAAGGTTGCATGTACAGTTTTAACTCTGGCATTTTCTAACTTTTGAGTGCTTTTAAAACTTAAGGCTCTTAATGTTTTTTGTATGTAATAAAGCACATAAACGAACGGATTTTTCTCTAATTTTTTTGCAGTTACATTCAAGTAACACAAGGATTCATCATATTTCATTTCTTCCATAAGTTTGTGTTAAAGGCTGGTTTGTTTGTTGGGAATTGTTCAAAGCATTCGGAGATGTTAGCATAACAGCTTTAATTTCTGAATTTCCTAGATTTTACAATTTGAACTGTGACATAGATAACATATTGGTTCTGTAAGTAGACATAAATTGGACTAATTGTTTTAGGAAATCCATGTAAACTCTTCTTCTAGTGGTCTTTTTTTCTTCTATACACAAGTACGCTATTTCCAGAAGGATGTTTGAGTAGTAAAGGTGGTGTCTGAAGCAAAAGCACTTGTAATATTCTAGGCAGGTCAGGCAGCTTCAGCAGCTACTGCATGCATATAAAACTGCCACTTGCATATTGGATAAAGGGATTGCCCAACACTGTAACTGAATCTGCCTTTGTCATGGTTATTCAGAACTTGCTTCCTGTATCATGTGTAGTACAACTACTGTCCATGCATTGCTTTGCTAGTTCGAAGCAGATGTGTAAAAGGAACTAATAAGATTAGAGAAATTGAGTTACTAATATGGTGTTTCCTCAGTGTGAATGCTAGTTTTCCCCAATTGGCTTTCTGTTTTGCTGTGTGTTCTCTCCTAATAATATAATTATGATATGGTATAATCTAGGTAAAAAAACTCTGTGCTTCTTCAAATACTGCTATTGCAGCATCACCTTAGGAACAGTGCATCGTCCTTGCACACAGAACTGTCAATAACAGTACAGTAACTCCTCGCTTAATGTTGTAGTTATGTTCCTGAAAATGCTACTTTAAGTGAAACGATGTTAAGCAAATCCAGTGTCCCCATAAGAATGTCTGTAAATTTCCAGGGAAATTTTTTTTTGCCAGACAAAAGACTGTGTGTGTGTGTGTGTGTGTGTACACACAGTATAAGTTTTAAACAAACAATTATTATTAAATGATTGTGAGGCTTGGTTGAAGTGGTGGAGTCAGAGGGTGGGATATTTCCCAGGGAATGCCTTACTGCTAAATGATGAACTAGCACTTGGCCGAGCCCTCAAGGGTTAACACATTGTTGTTAATGTAGCCTCACACTCTACAAGGCAGCAGGAATGGAGGGAGGAGACACAGCATGGCAGAGAGAGACAGACACACAGGCCCTGTGTGTGTGTGTTAGAGAGAGATGCACACTCTAAGTACACTGCTTTTTAAAGTAGATCAGCAAGTTGAGACAGCAGCTGCTGCCAGCAAGGTCCCACCATCCTGATTCATGTCCATCCCCCCCCCGCTCTGTGGAGATGGGGTACAGGAGTGGGGGGAAGGGGGACACCCTGACATTAGCACCCCTCTTCCCCTCCCCCCCCTGCACAGCAAGCAGGAGGCTCCCGGGAGCAGCACAGGGCAGTGGGGGGAGGGACAGCTGAACTGCCCAGCAATTGATAGCCTGCTGGGCGGCTGCTGTGCAGGGAATTTAGGGGAGCTGATAGGGGGGCTGCTAGTCCACCCTGGTTCCAAGCCCCCACCAGCTAGCTCCAACAGGCTGCTCTTTCTGCAAGCTTTGGACAGGGCAGGTGGCTGCCAAACAACCTTTTAAGGGAGCATTGCGCAACTTTAAACGAGCATGTTCTCTAATTGATCAGCAACGTAACAGCATTCATCGGGACGACTTTAAGTGAAGAGGTACTGTACCACACCGAGTTAGGATCTGATGGCTACAGAACTCTAGGTTATAGAAGGCCCTCTTGACACATCCACGGTTCCCTACTTTCTGCCTGTGAGAATAGTCATGGAACTGACTACTCTTTTTACAGTTAGTAGTATTTAGTTTAAAATTTAGCTACCTTTTGTATAGTTTATTCAGGAAATTAACGATGGCTTTGGGTGGTCCAGTCCATAATGTAAGGGTGGGTTTAGTGTGTTTGAGTATCAAAGTGTCTCTCTAGTTCAGATCAGCAGGGTCAGTAGTTGGAAGCACTGCCTGAAGGATTGTTTGGTCTGTGGGCTGTTGCCATATGTGACAGAGTGGAGACTGGAGATCCTGCTAATAGATGAGGCCTTACCTTAGTCCTTGGATCTGAGCCCATCATGTCAAGTGGGGATTGCTTCCAGGGATGAGTGCTGTAGTAAGGGTTCCAGCAGAGTTTGCAAACAAAGGTTTTTATTCCCAATATTTTTTTTCTCCCCCAACCCACCTCCTACCAAAAATAAAGTTGTATCACATTTTTGATCTCTTAAGTTTGTTCAATTTTCTAAGTGCCCCATGGTGTTTTAGCAAAATATTTTCTTCTCTTCCTGCCTAGGATTGATTGGTGCTCTGTCTCGGATGCTTATATTTGTGTAAGAAAAAGGCATAGGCAGCTTGTTTTCAGCAGTGCAAAAACCATTTCCACCATTGAGTACTAATTTTCAGATTGTCTGCAGCTCCAGGTTCAGAGTTTCCAACAAGAGTCTGATTGTTTTGACTACTCATTAGTGAAGGATTGGTTTTCATGTTTATCTGTACCTAGGTGACTAAGATTAGTGTGGGATATGAAGGTAATTTGTGATATATTAGTCTAATAAACTGAGTTTAGAGAAATCTGAGGTGGAGTCTGTCCTTATAAGTTCTGTTGTTTCTCCAACAGAATTAGTACTGATCGCTTTAGATTTGAGGAGTGAAGGAGAATTGTGTAGTCAGATCAATTGAGTGTACTAGCTACAAGCTTGAACCAGTCCTGTTTTTGGTCAGCACCATCATTATTTATTAACATGTAGTATAGAGATCCCATCAAGAGAGGGGTCCCATTATGCTGGATATTGCATGGACACCTAGTAAGAGACAATCCCTACCCCAAAGAAATTGTGAAATAAATAAATAAGACAAGAAAGGAGAAAGGAAGTGGCATTGGTCCCACTTAAGATGAGGTGCTGAGACATATAAAACTGAAGTGACTTGCCAGAGATCATACAGGAAGGCTGTGGTATAAGTCTCCAGAGTCCCAGTTCAGTGCTTTTACCATAAAAAACCATCATTTGTATTAGCAATATAACAGTAGTCAAGTGTCTCTGGTAACAGAGAGGCCTGAATGAAAATGTTTGTGTAAGGCATTACAACTGTTGCAGCTTTCTTTGAGAACTGCTGCAATTAATCTCTCTGTGGCTGGAATCACATTTTCAGTCAGGAATTCTCGGCTTTGGAACATGTTCCCTCCAGCATTCTCCAAGATCAAGAATTACTTGGACAAGCTTTTTGAAAATTTTTAGGTTTGATAAAGGTTAGGGATTAGGGCTCTAGTTCCCTTATTGGTAGCCTGTCTTTTTCTTTTAAATCTTTTGTTGATGTAAGACCTCTAAGTGCTTGGTGAAAGGTACAAATACCAATTTCTAAGTGATTTTACTTATATTATTGTATATGTAAATGCACAGTGAGGTACTGGATAGATGAATAGTCCACATGTAGGCAAATACTCGGAGACAGGAGGACTTGATTTCTTTATAAAGAGGCAAAGTATAAATAATTTAAGGAAGGTATTCTAGGAGCAGAAGAACATTTGTATTAAATTACTGTGTAAAGTAACCCTTCTGTTCATTGTAACTGGTGACTTGTCATTCCTCCATTTGACATATGTGTTGCTGCCATCATGTACACCACGGAAATACTTTGTGAAACAGATATAGTATAGTAGTATCTCAAGATGAAATTTGAGTTAGTTCTGTGTGACTCGACAGCTTGTCTCTCTTTCTCCACCAGTAGTTGGTCCAATAAAAGATATTACCTCGCCCACCTTGTCTTTCTAATATCCTGGGACCAACACAGCTACAACTACACCAAATGTAAACCAACCTGACATTTGACGTGCTCTTAAGCAGACAATATTACCAGAGATAGTAGAAAATTAAAATGTTCATGATTGATGTGGTCCCATCATTTGGACTCAGTTCCTCTTGTTGACTTTCAAGTGTCAGACTAAGTCCTCTGTCTTAAATGATAGTACATGTAAAATATAAGTTTCTTATTATTTAGTTGCCTTTCATTTAAATAAAAAGTGCATCTATTCTATTTTTATGTTTTTTAAAAAATGATCCTGCTTTGTCACTCTCCTCAGCTTGGTCTTTTCAGTGATTGTTGTGTTAGCCAAGAACTGGTAGTGTTCCAGTTTACCCAGAGTCATGAGAATATACTTGCATTGGTGAGAAGCTGATCCAAGGTCATGTAACTTTATCCACATTCACTGTTTTCTTCTTCCCCTTACCAATAGGCCAAGGCACCTCGAGAGTGCCCCTCATGTAGAAGAAAATCTATTAGGAGTTCTGCTTACAGTATATGTGTTTATAAACCAGTCTATATTTTTCCAATGCTTTTGCCATAGGACATCTATGATAAATTGCGAAAGTTCATGAATGGCAGTGAAAAGAAAACAGTTCTGTAGTAGGCAGTGCTTGTTTTGGCTCATGCTACCAGTGATCTAGTTAAGGGCTTGTAATGTTCGATATTCAGGATTGCCCATTTCAGCTGTTGGATAGGATATCTCAGAACAGTTAATTATCTAAGATTACTTCTCTAATCATTGGTCAGATAAAATTGATGCCAAGGATATTTTCTATTCATTTCTGGAATTCCAGTGCTCTAAATCTAGACACGAACTCTACACTCCAATATTGAGAAGGCTGAAATAAACGTGCTCTAGAAATAGAAAGTAACAAGGCATCTTCTGAACCAACTGCAGCAGGGATCGGCAATCTTTGGCACGCGGCCTGTCAGGGAAATCCGCTGGCAGGCTGGGACGGTTTGTTTACCTGCAGCGTCCGCAGGTTTGACCAATCGCAGCTCCCACTGGCTGCGGTTTGCTGCCCCAGGCCAATGGGGGCTGGGGGAAGTGGCGTGGGCCGAGGGATGTGCTGGCCACCACTTCCCGCTGCCCCCATTGGCCTGGAATGGCGAACCACGACCAGCGGGAGCTGCGATTGGCTGAACCTGCGGACGCTGCAGGTAAACAAACCGTGCCGGCCCGCCAGCAGATTTCCCTGACGGGCCGCATGCCAAAGGTTGCCAATCCCTGAACTACAACATCCTCCCAAAAATAGAAACAAACATTGGCTTTCAACACACCAGAAAAACCAAAACCCAGTCACGGCTTCCTGGCCTAAAGGACCTCTTCCTAATTGAAGAAGTTTTTTCTTTTACTCTTTTCAGACTTGCATGTTTTCTAAAAATGCAAAATTTGGGGTCTCACATTCAGAGGATATTTTTTGTTTTTTAATTTAGTTTCTCAAATTCTTCTGTGCTGTAAAGAAGTTCTTGCTTGCTGTATTTGGCCTTCCTAATTGAGGGAGTATAGGTGCTCAATTTAAGGTGTGTGAACTTTTAGTTTGTTCCTGGGTACTCAGGAAGTAGGTGGACAACCTGTCTACCTGTCAGGTACAGTTGAAAGTGCAACCTAGCCTCTCTGCAACTATGTGTAGCTTTGTCTTCGGCACCTCAAGATTAGATCATTATAATGTGCTGTAAATGGGGCTATGCACTGAGATTAAAAAATGAACTGAACCTGGTGCAGAATTCAGCCCATCACTTACTAAGTGGTGCATATTGGAATACATAATCCAAACTATACATGTAAAATGAGGGGGTCTAAATTAGCTGTTACCACTCAAGAAAGAGATCTTGGATTCATTGTGGATAGTTCTCTGAAAACATCCACTCAGTGTGAGCAGCAGCCAAAAAAGCTAACAGAATGTTGGGAATCATTAAGAAAGGGATAGATAATAAGACAGAAAATATCGTATTGCCTCTACATAAATCCATGGTACATCCACATCTTGAATACTGTGTGCAGATGTGGTCACCCCATCTCAAAAAAGATATATTGGAATTGGAAAAGGTTCAGAAGAGGGCAACAAAAATAATTAGGATTATGGAATGGCTTCCGTGTGAGGAAAGATTAATAAGACTGGGACTTTTCAGCTTGGAAAGAGATGACTAAGGGGGATATGACAGAGGTCTATAAAATCATGACTGGTGTGGAGAAAGTAAATAAGGAAATGTTGTTTGCTCCTTCTCATAACACAAGAACTAGGGGTCACGAAATATAATTAATAGGCAGCAGGTTTAAAACAAAGTATTTTTTTCACACAGTGCACAGTCAACCTGTGAAACTCCTTGCCAGAGGATGTTGTGAAGGGCAAGACTATAACAGGGTTCAAAAAAGAACTAGATAAGCTCATGGAGGAGAGGTACATCAATGGCTATTAGCCAGAATGAGCAGGGATGGTGTCCCTAGCCTCGGTTTTGCCAGAAGCTGGGAATGGGCAACAGGGGATGGATCACTTGATGACTGCCTGTTCTGTTCGTTCCCTCTGAGGCACCTGGCATTGGCCACTGTTGGAAGACAGGATACTAGGCTAGATGGACCTTTGGTCTGACCCAGTATGGCCGTTCTTATGTTATGTTTTTTGGAGCATTAGTCCCCTCTTAGTCACAAAGTATCAATGCTCGGTACTGGGGTATGCCTCAGTCTTGTACCAGGTAAAATAAATCTATGCTGATGAGAGATTCTCATTCTGCACGACTGAAGTGCCTCTTGAGGGTCACATTCAAGACTTCTGCCAGATTTTCAGGGACTGGAAACCCCTGACAGAAAAGGACAGAAGTGAGTCTGTGCCACATTCTCATAGAGGCACCCTGCGGCCACCTCATGAACCTTCCTTCTCAGGGCGGACACCAAGTAGTCTGGCATCAGTGAGAAGTACCTTTCTGGACACTGCATCTGAAAGTCGGCACCGGTCACTTTCTCTGGTGCCTAGAAGGAAGCACAGAATTTTGAAGCATCAGAGAAGAGCAGTTAAAAGGTCAATTTTTAGACACTCTTGAAGACGTTCACTGTGTAAATTATAAAGCACATTTATTTTGATATAATCTAACCCAAAACTTTGTTCCAATATTTATTATAATTATTATGAAAATTAGAATAGGAATTAATTTCCCTTCCTCTGGGATACATTGCACAAGTTTCTCTTGGCCTCCTCTTTTCTTAGTTTTGCTAATGGGAGCAGTTGTTCATAAGTTGTTCTTGTGTTATTTAGGTACCATATTCATGTAAATGTTCATTAGTGCTGGAGTAGGAAATGTTGTAATGTGGCTTTTGTTTGTAAATGAACTTTCCAAAGTGCAACCACTGACTTAAAAAATAATTTTAAAAACGTTTAGATTATCCTAAGGAATCTGACTTCCAAAAGGCATGCAGGTAAATGACTTGTTGTGACATAAATAAGCAGTAGATTCTTGAGGGGAAAGACATCTCCTACTCAGTGCTTTCTATTAAAAGAGGTGCAACCAAGGTATGCAACTGAGTGCCAAAAAGGTTAAATGATTGTGAAGATTCAACTGTCAGAAATAATGTGGAGTATATCAGAACACAGTGACTTAAGATACAAAAGTGTCAGGGTATGTGATTTGTGTATTAAATCCCTTTCTTCCAGTTTCTTCTGAGTAGGAACAGTTCTTATAATGATGAAACATGACTGATTATGAAGAATGAGAATTAGGGAAACTTACGTTACTACACTTTGTATAAGCTATGCAAAAATGCAATGGTGATATTTGCTTTGAAAAGATGAAGCCGCCTGCAAACATCCACTTTTGTAACCTACATACATCTTTTTAGTGAAGCTCGTTAGGAAGCAAGAATCTAGAGTACGTGACTAGCTGACTTTTGAATTGTTATAATGGGATGAACTTGCAGTAACAAAATAATTAAGCTGTGCTTTATTTCTTCAAATTAGTCTAAGAAATTAAAATAAGTAAATGCAATATTGTATATATTGTAGGTATAGTTTTAATTTATTAAGAAATTAGTAACTGAATTACCAATTTAAAAAAAGTTAATTAAAACATAATTACAGTTCTGACCTTCTGTCTAAGTAATTCATTCTGACTCCCATCTGGTCCATGTTAGATGCTTCAGAAAAAAGTGTAAAAACACCATATTTCAACTAACTATGTGTTACTATACAACTGTGTTTTTTGGGGAGGGTGGATGGTGGTTTCCTCTGGGCATCAATTTATTCTTTCAGAGCCTATGTGCTGAAATACAGCATTGATAATCTTTGACCTACAGTTAATATGAAGTTGCTGTTTTAATTAGTATAAATGTCTAATCTTTTTGTAAAAGCGATGCCACAGGACTCTTTGCCGCTTTTACAGACCCAGACTAACACGGCTACACCTCTGATACTAATCTCTTTGAGACATTTACAAAACAGTTTCTTGATTTACTGCATGAATGCCATGTTAACTATATATTTTTTTAAAAATTCCTTCTGTTGACTTAAATACTGATTTGAAAAGATACTGTCTGGTTAACAGATTTTCCTTAAATATGTTATCAAAAGTACTGTAGACTTTTTTTGCAATTAACTCAGCATGGACAATCAAAACAGTTTATTTAGTCTGACTTCTTGTTTTGTTACATTGTATTCCTAATTGCAGGAGAATGTTTAGATTGAAAACTTAAGGTTTATTTTGCATGCTAACTCCAGTGTCATTTTAAAAAGATCGAAATAGCAATTCATTAATCTTATCAGAGTTAAGGTAAATGAAGTAATGTTAGAAAAAATTGGCAGTAGGGTAAAAATGAGTTCCTTGTTCCAATTTTAAATTCAAAATAGAAATGTTCTAGTTTCTAAAGGGATACACTCACGCAAAACCTGAAAAATCCATTCTCCAGTAGTCAGATGCTTTCCTGGTTAGCATAAAGGGATCTAAGCCATGTGTTTCTGCAGGAATTTAGGTTTTATTAGAAGAAATTCTAGCTTTTAAAGCTGTGCAAATAACCAGTCATACATGAGCTAATTACAAATTGATGCCATGTCATCTTCTGAGTCTGCAGACTGCTACAGTACCTCTGCTGCTCAGAGCTTTGTGAACATGCAACTGAGCGTAATAACGCAGATGATTTTCAGTGCTGCTGTTCAGAACTCTTTAGGCACCAAAACTCCTTAAAGTATCTTAGCTCACACTGTTAGATCATTAGCAATTTCTTGGGCAGTGACAAACAGTGCTTCAGATAATGAAATATTCAGAACAGCAAACTGTGTTAATTTGTCATAGTGTCTTTGTTTTCATCCTGTGCAGATTGTGCCTTTGCTGATGCAAGTTGCTGAGGCCACCCAACTCTTTAATACCTGATTTTTCTCTCTCTCTCCCTTCCTTGTACTATTCCCTGCTACATCTCAAGTGTGCCTCCTATATATTGATGAAAATAGGATAACTTTGTCTTGTCTGTAAATTGGCTTTTCCATAACATGCACAATAAATCCATTAATCTAGAGAATCCCTCTCCCATCGTTTTTAGTTTGGCTCTTCTTTTGGTAATCAGAACTGGTAATTTTGTTCTTCAGGTTGAAAAATTATTTAATGTGAAATTTGGTGCACGAGTTCCTATTTATGAGCGCAAGCTGGCACCAAAAATTGAAAAATAAAGCTGTTCTTTCCAGTAATACTATGGACTAGTGGCTGTAATATACTGAGGGAATTATGTGCACAATATTTTAAAATTCTGCATATTTTATTTGTCAGAGTAACACAATATAATCACAGTATTTTCAATTATTTTTTCAATTATTATTTCAAAATACCTGTTGGCAACTATGTCTGTAACATATAACAAAAAAGATTCAGGAAATGATTTTTGACAGATAAAATCCTTACTAATATATTAGCACATCTATGTGGCTCCACATGCATCCCGACCCTCCCCCAATCTGCCGAGCCATTTGGTCCCTAGTCTGTAGCGGTGTACGGGATTCTTCCATCCTATGTGCAGAACTCTGCACTTGTCCTTGTTGAACCTCATCAGATTTCTTTTGGCCCAATCCTCCAATTTGTCTAGGTCACTCTGGACCCTATCCGTACCCTCCAGCATATCTACCTCTTCCCCGAGCTTAGTGTCATCCACAAACTTGCTGAGGGTGCAGTCCATCCCAGCATCCAGATCATTAATGAAGACGTTGAACAAAACCGGCCCCAGGACTGACCCCTGGACACTCCGCTTGATACCGGCTGCCAACTAGACATCAAGCCATTGATCACTACGCATTGAGCCTGACGATCTAACCAGCTTTCTGTTCACCTCGTAGTCCATTCATCCAATCCATACTTTTTTAACTTGCTGGCAAGAATACTGTGGGAGACCCTATCAAAAGCTTTGCTAAAGTCAAGATATATCATGTCCACCGCTTTCCCCATATCCACAGAGTCAATTATCTCATCGTAGAAGGCAGTCAGGTTGGTCAGGCATGACTTGCCCGTGGTGAATCCATGCTGACTGTTCCTGATCACCTTCCTCTTCTCCAAGTGCTTCAAAATGGATTCCTTGAGGACCTGCTCCATGATTTTCCCAGGGACTGAGGTGAGGCTGACTGGTCTGCAGTTCCCCGGATTCTCCTCCTTCCCTTTTTTAAAGATTTATATTTATATTTGCCTTTTTCCAACCGTCCGGGACCTCCCCTGATCACCACAAGTTTTCAAAGATAACGGCCAATGGCTCTGCAATCACATCATCCAACTCCCTCAACACCCTCAGATGCATTAGATCCATGGACTTGTGCATGTCGAGCTTTTCTAAATAGTCCTCAACCTGTTCTTTCACCACTGAGGGATGCAGGAATCAATTTTTCTGCAGGGAAAGAGTAAAATCTGCTCGGGACATTAATTCTGTCCTTACTCAGTGGTGCAGAATTCCCCCAGGAATATGTAAGAAATCTTATTTCACATGTAAAACAAAATGGTTTTGTTCTGCTTTGAGTACTTACTGATATAGGTTGTCCAGGTTTACTAATGTAGAAAGCATTTGTCATATAGCTGATCTCATACAATGTAATACTGAATGTAGTTTTTTGCCTATGCAATGAACCAAAAGCATGTTGATGATAACTTGGATTAATGAGTCAAGCTGCACTTGGTCACATAATAGAATATTCAGACTTGTTTAACTTCTGCTTTTTAAAATGCATTTTTCTGGTGTTAGCACAAAGAATTCTTCATTGTGGCACATAATTGCCTTTACTACAGGGGCATAAAAGCATAACATTTTATTTCACTGACTGAATACAGCAATGAGGGATAGGGGGAGGGAGAGAGATTAAAAAATAGGAAAACATTATTTTTTAAAACCCCAGCAATTGGCAGGGTGATTCTGAGGTCAGATGTTGTGCCCGAAACTATGGGCTTTCACTTTTAAATTGTGTTTCTTTCACTGTTTCAGTTGCCCTGAGGTGTCTGCTATGTATGACTAAACTAAATGTCCAGGATATTTTTTTTAGACTCTCAAGATCATAACAAAGGTGAAAAGGCCTACTAAATCTGCAGTAGTGGAAGATAAATCTGTTGCCAATTCTTTGTCTATGATTCAATTGCTATGCCAAAAAGCATGTGTGTGTGTATTTGTCATTATTTTGAGTGCTTTCAAGAGGCCTGTATAAAGAGAGTCCCTATATAAAATCAAATTAGAAACTAAAGACCCGTATAATCAGAATATAAACTAGAAACTTCAGTGTGTCAAAGAGGGGAGTATTAGAGTAATTTTGAGAGCGTCTTCATGAAGAAAAAGTCAATATAAAAACTTACGTGTTAATGTATTTGTCATTCTTACGGCTGTAAAATAAGTCTTACCAGTAAAATAGCACATTTAAAAAAAAAAATTTCTTTACTGGAAAGATATACTACATTGTAAATGGGATTTGATTACCAGGAGTACTACACTTCATTGTGTGGTGGTATTTGTTAAACTGCAAGCTGTTTTGTATTGATAGTAACTTCACTGGGTAATGCTCAAATTTAATGCCACAGGTTGCTTTGTTTCATTCTGTGGTAGTGGTTAACCAGCTGCCTGTGGTGATTCATGGAACCAATGAGTAAAAATTCTTTTCTTGAATTTTTTTGATACTCATTTTATTTTGGTGAGGGAGAGTTCCCATTATCTAACATCCTGTGCTAAATCATGAGTCAGAAACTTGTGAGTTTACCTGTAGCTACTGAAATAGTCTAGTGTACTGGCAATTGAAATCTCTTGAGCAAGGTCATTTACAAGATATAGTAGTTTTCTGACTTAAAAATGGAGTAGTAATTGTAAAAAGAAGTTGTCAGTTCACTAAAATTGGATAGTCATCTCACAGGTAGTATAACTTGTAGCTGGTATTTCAAAATCAGTTTTCTGATATCACTCAAATGGTTCTCAGTACTGTCCAATTTTAATACCAATCCAACTTGAAATAACATGGGACTCCTCAATGTGTTTGTCCTATAGTTTTATTCCTGAAGCAACTGAAGATATCTGGAATTGTGGTCTTGCATCACACTCAGGTTATGTATATTTGTAGGATAAGGGTTTCATGATGTTGCTCCACTTCCATAAACAACTTCAAAATATCATGATTCTTATTTGCATTTCTTCTGAGTCAGAATCCTTCCTGTGCTGTCAGACGTTGCTTAGGGCATGAACAAGGTTCTTCCATCCCTCGCTATTCTGGGCTGCTCTTTGCATGTCGTCCATGTTCTGTTTTTAAGATGGAATAATTATATTGGTTCCTTGACATGAAAATAGTTAACAACCTGTAATTAATTTAAGTTTGTTACTGTACATTAAAGTTTTTTATAAAAATTAATTGTGGTATTTTTACTGAATTAGACCATGTGCCATTTATTTTTAACTTTGTTTCTCTGTTCAGGTTCTGAAGACAAGCTGCTACATCAACTCCATAAGGAGTAGGAATTTTCCATTAAGACATCAAGAAGATCTCATCAACTGGTAAATATTTATTCAGGTGTCCTTGCTTGTGCACTGTTAATTATCTTCCTTTTAGTGAAAGAATAGCATTTTACACTTCACTGAATCCAAATTAAATTTAAAGATCAATGTGTTATCCACTGAGACTCAACCCTTTATATTGGGAAATATTAGGTCGTGGTGAGTTTTTTAAATAATAGTAACTATTCCTTTATTGTTTTTAGAGTCTGCCTGATGGATTAATTTTTACATTCCATAGACCCCTGACATCTCACATCTCTCTGAACATCTATAATACAAAACGCATTGCACAAAGATTGCATAGTTGAAGTAGTAACATAAAACTAATGTTGAAATTTCAAATCTAAAGCATTTTCAGAAGTGGAGGATAAAATAGCTATATTTAAGAAGATAAACAGTTCAAGATTTTTAGGTATTCTATTGTCTTGATAAGTGGCCTCAAACCTCATATGTCTACTGGTATGTGGCAAAATATTACCCTTCCTGTAGTGTAGATATAAATCACATACCAAAAACTGCATTAAAACAAGTTATTTAGTCAAACACTCAAAAGTTAGAAATAAGGTTGCACAGGCAAATGTATTTTCTGTCTGTTTGTGTCTCCACACTGTATACTGAATGAGACAGAGGGACTGTAGCAAAAATAGTATGTGATCATATAATTTAAAGTGTATATGATAATGCTTTGGCACGAGGGGGCAGAATTATGATTGCACAAGCGACTGCAAAGCTGACATTTCCTAACTTTTCAATTTCTTGTCTTTGCACCCTAAATAACATTCTTTAAATGTAGTGTTTTGTATGCAACTTCCTGAGGCTTTTTAAAGAAAAAAGGTAAAAACAAATTCTGTTATTTATATACACACACAAAACTGTAACAACCCCTTACTGTGATCCAGCAATAGAGTTTGAACCCTGAACTTTCAGCATGTCAGCACAGGTTGCTACTGCTTGAGCTACAGGACAAAGTAAACTAGCTGATTGTGGGAGTCTTTTAATCCAGAGGGAGAGTGGACCACTGGGCCTAGGATTAGGGAGGAGGAAAAACAGAGAGAAAGGGACGTGGCCTACTATAGAGGCTCTAAAGCATCTCACTGGAACACTTGTAAGAATTAGAGGTCGACCACCAACTAGATGGTGGGACATCATATGCAGGAAGGTGACCAGTCTGGCCTTATTGGAGGAGCAAGCCATGGACAGGAATGAATGATGACACTGTACTGCAAAGATGTTGCAGGATGAAAGAGAGGGCAAAACAACTTATTTTTTCCTGAACTCATTCTGACAGACGGATGAACCATTTTAGCTGAAACTTAAAATCAGCCTGGGGCAGACACTTGGCATGGAAAATTTCAGCTCAAAGATTGTGTTTGGCAAAATTATAAGCAACTGAAAAGAGTGTTATAATGGGAAGTGGTTGCGTAACCTTTACTATTGGTGGGATGGAGCGGAAGAATAGTGATTGTTTTAATGCTTTGCCATACTTAGTAGTTTGCTAAATTTGTAAGAAGACAATTGCACCAAGGGTCTGGAAAAACACAGTAGTCAATGTTGTCTAGCTATTTGAAATGCAGACACCACATTCTATGAATTTGGCTTTATATGTATCTCCTATATACAAGGTTTAACATAGTGCTTGATTTATAGTCTTATAGTTCAGCAATTTTTTGAGGTAACTGAAAGCTTGAACAGCTTTGGATATAGGCACCTGGCTTCCTGAGGTGGTGGCTATTGACATTGACATTAGGACTTGCAGGTGGGGGATTATTCCCTGCTAGTTTTGAAAAACACCATGGGACCCTTAACTTCTATCTGGGCAAGCAGAAGGGACTTCTCATCTGTACTATGGCACGTTTGACGATATACCCAAATATTGCATTCTCAACATTGGTTTTGAGCCAGTCCTATTATGGGTCAAGAACTAGAGTCAACTGAACCACGCTGTCTTTTTAGTACAAATACTATATGTGCTTATGTCACTGCATGACTGACAAGCCTGACCTGTTCTTGTGCACGCAAACAAAGTTAGAGAGCTAATAGCAATAATTAATAGGAAATACAAGGTTTTTCAGGGGAAGAAATCCATTGGAGTAAACTAGTTGATTCCAGGTAGGCTATTTCCTTTGTTTAAAGGAACCCTCTTTCTAAAAAGAAGCTTTTGTTGAGTATCGAGTCTAAAGCCAAAGCCCCACCTTTCCTTAAAAAGGATAACATATCTTGCATTTTGAAGATATGCAGAATAAATATTGTGCTCTAGGACAAAAAGATAATCTTAAAATTAAGTTTATACAAAATTATACAGGAATCTTAAAAATGTTTGGTTCCTTGTTTATTTGATGTAGTAGCTGATACTTACGTAGAATATATAAGGTTGAATTTTATGGACATTTTTATTTGTAATAGACTCTCTTGGGGCGGTGGGGGGAGATGCTCCACTCCCCTTTCAATAACTCTGATCTCTGTAATTATGTCTCCTACTTCAGAGGGTATAAATACAGGAATGGCCACTCTTTCTTGTAATTTTATAAATAGCTTTGTTTTGTCACCTGCAACCCTGTGACTCACCCACATGTTTTAGAAGTTGTTAGAGATTTGTTTTTATGTAGCTAGTTGAAGTTTCCTGTAATTTGTAATGATGAGTATATATGCTGATCTATTATGGTGCATTGTACAATCTGCTCTAAGCATGTTATGCAGCTTGTATCCCAGAGCTGGTATCATAATAACCAAGGATTAACAGGTTTACATCTTGTGTGCTGACTTTTTAAACAAACTTTTTTTTGAAGTGTACCATTTTCCTTTGAAATTTTTAAATTGTGTGTGAAATGTCCTTTTTCCCAAAACAATTGCAGTATTCAGCACAAACCCCTTCTTATTTAGTTGTGAAAAATAGGTGTAGGTTACCTTCTAACTTGCATTCAATCTAGCACAAGCCTTTATATCCTCCCTTTCCTTTCCTCTTCTCCTTTCTCCCCAAAACAATTAAAACAAGAAAAAAAAAGTAGCAAAATAGCTCATTCAGAACTGATGTTGTGAGTGTTGTCCAGTACTCACAATCTTGCATATGATAACGAGTTTCCATGTAGTTACACTGATAACTTTGTGAAACAATTCTCTGGGTTAATTGGTGGGGAAGTAAACGAAGAATCTATTTGTGTTGCCAGCAGTATAATATGAGGCTCTCTTTTATTGTTACAGCACACCATTCAATGTTTCCTATAGTAAATTAGGAAATAGATTCTAAGTAAGAGATTAACAATATTTAAAAATTGTTTATTAGAGCATGTATTTTATCATCAGGGAAATCTGAATTGCACAGATCCCTCAATTTTTGTGCAAGATGGAAAATGTAGTAAGGTGTACTAATTGTAGAATTTCAAATTGTGTTACAAAGTACCATGCATAATAATTTTTCACTGAAAGTCATGCTAACAAGCTACAGAATGATAGTATCACATACCAGAAATATGTGGAAAATCCCATTTTATATTTATTTTCCAGGGGAGTGAAACCACTTGTATTTTGTCTTATATTAGCATCACAAATTAGAAATAATCTTCTCTGATCGTATTATCATACATAAATTGCTATAAAAATATTTAGGACACCAATACAATGAAGCATAAAAATACTTTAATGTTATTTTATATAGACAGCTTGTGGAGTTGATTTGTTTGCATGGTTCTTGTAGTATTGGTTGAATTTAAATCAAAATGCTTCGTAGCAGCGGAATGATAGGAAGCAATTTTCTTGTAAATTTTAAAGGCATGGATTATTTTTAGAAAAGATTTACCATAAAACATTTGCCTGCTCATTTGCATTGTAATAATTTTGAACGTCTTTCCAGCACATGCATATTTTATAGCAATGCTGGTACCTGAGCTGAGCACTGGGAAAACCCCAAAAGATTTAGGCATATTTATGTGCTGTTCTTATTTTCTATAATAAAATGTAATACTTCTGTATCAGTTAATATTGTAAATTGCATAATAAATTTATCTGGTGTTTATCTAATATGTCAAACAACAATGGTATATTTGTAGACACTGAATGTACAAACAATCTCCTTAGTCACAACTGTACTGGTTTAATGATGTGGCTTGTGCTATTGATACTGTCATAGTGGGTATATTTAAAACCTTGAATGAAAGCAATGTCTCTAAAAGTGAGGGATTAATAGTCCTGAACACCAGCTGTGTCAGTGCACCCATGTCGTCACCTGCAGCAGCCCTGCTATTGCATTCTCTAGAATTTTTACTTTCTGTATAAACGTGCTAAATTAGTATAATGGATTTGAGTCTGGGACTTTGGCTTAGTGGCTAAAGTGGGGAACTCTCTATTCTATTCTTGACGCTGCCATTGACTCACTAGATACCATTGGAAATCCTCCCATTTTTGGTTCAATTTTCCCATGTGTCAAATGTGTGCAATAATACTTACCTATTCCTTAGGGTAGTAAGGCGATTTTTAAGCCAAATATTGATCCCCTTAATATTATATGTGAAGTCACTGGATCTGACTACGTAATAAGACAAGCAGAATTTATCCAAGGATTTGACAAGTGTTCAGAGGTCCTTGGGTGGAAGATGAATTTTTGATATTTACACAAATAAGGGACTTAACTTTCAATTGTGACTGCTCTTAGAGGTGAATATGGGGCATATTCCATACTAATTCACTGCGTAGCGTAGCCCTACAGTCCTGTTGCAGTTCTGTCGTTATTTCCACTTGTAAATGTTTTGTCCATCTCGGTGTTAAAAATGAATTTTGGGCAGACCTTGTCTTCTGGTTTCTTAGTGTGGGAGCACATTTTTAGCAGTCTTTAAACTAGAAGGAATTATGTTTGAATAGTGTCATACCAAATGTTTGAAAATTCAAACCTTTGCTTAGTGTCCTAATATTCAAATATAAGTAGGGACACCTCTTTAACTTTCACTGTTTAAATTTCAAACACTTCCTACTTAGAATGAGTTTAAAAAAAAAAAAGGCAAAATAAAATCTTCATATGCTGTTAGTTCCCAGGCAGTGCAGCTACTCCATGTGTTCAACAGCAAGTTATGTGAGACATAAGCATGATGTCCTGTTGATGCACTCCTGCAGTTGAGCTTAACCACATGCTCAGTAGTATGCTATTACGTCCGATGTTTTCTTGGTGGTTAGTTGTTTGTCTGGTGTGGTGTGCTTAAAGCAGAGTTTGCCAACCTGTGGGTCATGACCTTGTGTTTGCAGGTGGACAGAAAAATATCTCCCTGGCTTTCAACTCTTGAGTCCTATCTCCACCTTGCTGTTTCCTTCAGTGGCTTTGCTCCTGTTTTTATTTCCAGGTAAAAGCCCTTCAGCTAGGACTGTTGGCTGACTCATCTAGCTTTCTATCTAATCCACCACCATCACCCCCTCCCTGCCCCTTTTCATACCTATCTGCCTTGTGGAATAGAGAGCAGCTAGAGTGGGCAGAGAAGAGGCTGAGTTGGCAGTGAGGAGATTCAACCACCTTGATCAGCCACCTGAACCTGGTTCTTCCTCATCCCCCGTCCCATAATGGGTCATAATGAGTCAGGTCAGAGTAAGCACTGGGCAGAGGCAATTCTTGAAGCAAGGAGAAACAGTGAGACTCTTAAGGTTTTTGCCCTAATTTTTCATTCATTCTGCTCTACTGTTGATAAATATTTAAACACTGGATCATTTTAAACAGCAAATGTTCAAATTAGACTCAACTGAACTATTTTTAGTTTTTTAGTTTAGTTTTTTGTAGTTTAGCTTCCTTTAAATTCCAAATGATAAGCGCTCCTTTTTGTTCTAAATTGTTGTAATAAAGTCGTTTAATAATTGAAAAATCACCACACCCAGGTTGTGTCTAAAAGTAAGTTTTCTTTAAAAACAAATTTCAGAGTAACAGCCGTGTTAGTCTGTATTCGCAAAAAGAAAAGGAGTACTTGTGGCACCTTAGAGACTAACCAATTTATTTGGGCACGATCTTAAAGCTTAAAGCTCATGCCCAAATAAATTGGTTAGTCTCTAAGGTGCCACAAGTACTCCTTTTCTTTTTGCGAATACAGACTAACACGGCTGTTACTCTGAAACCTGTCATTATGTAAGGCACTGCATTTAGCCGTATGGAGTGGAAATCTATCAACTTTAAAAACAAAGTAGCATATTTATTGCTACAGGAGATATCCTAGTGATCTAAACTTCAGATTTGGAATAACTAGACTCCTTGGAAGCACACAATTATATTTCAATGCAGTGAATTTAAACTATTCATCTTTTTACAATAAACTGAGTACCATGTAATTTACCATTTGAGCATATTTGGGATGGAAATAAAGCAGAGCTCCTATTTGTGCATTCAGGATTCCATGACACGGCTCATAAGAATACATCATTGTCCTGGTGTCCTTGGCCATTGTTTCCCTACTCTACTATTGTACAGCGTCATGTTTATGGTTGCCAACATATATCCCATACGTCACTGCACTTCTATGTGTTATGTCTGGGGTTTTTTGGTAGCACTTTGAGGAGCCTTAAGAATGAATAATACTCAGTTACTGTTTTTCTAATAAAGATGTGCTTTTGGGAATAGCACATAAGAGTAGAATTAAATAAGGTATTTAATTTACAAATCATAGTTTGGGTTATACCTTAAGCAGCTGTCTTCATATTTGTAGCTGACTCCATTTAGTTTAACTGCATAAATTTGGATGTGTTCATCTAGAGCTGGGCATATAATTAGCACTTGGTATTTTTCTGAATACCACTAAAAATAAAAAAAATTGATATTGAAGTATGATTCGCAAGGCTTATTAGGTAGCTTCTAGCTTCCCAACATTGTGTGTTTAACTTTTTCTCTCTTGGGTGTCAGGAATTGGCTATGAGTATTTTTATTCTTCATTCTGATTGGCCTTTGGCATTGTCTTTCCCCTCCACTCTTTATGCACCTCCAGTTTGACTCACTTTCTCCCCATATCAGAATATTTCTGATCTTCCGTTGATGGCTTTTAACTTTTTATATATATTAAAAGCCACTCGAGGCATCACAATAAAACATACTGCCTGAATAGTCCACACTGTACAATAAACTTGATGGAAATTCTTTTTCAGACTTTTTTTATAACAGCTAAGCATTTCAAAAGATTAAATTCTAATTCAATGCACTCTTTTTGCTGTTTTTTAATGCTACAAACAGTCAGGTCTAAAAGTAATAAAAAGAAAAAACTGGAAATGCTTAGATCTTGACATTGTTTTCTGTAGGTGGATTTTACTTCTCACAGTCATAGAGTTTATGCCAAAAAAGACCACCACATCAGCTTGTCTATCACAGGTCACCAATACCACCCACTACCTGAATATTAAACCCAACAACTAAAATTAGGCCAAAATATTACATTTAACAGGAGACTAGACTGTTATGTGCCCAGGCAGAGAATCGGAGGGACTGAGGTGCACCAGTGTCCAAGGCCCCTGCAATGTAAGGGAAATGATTACGTGAGATATACCTAGATAGTCCTGTCCCAGATCATAAAGTACTTCTTTTCTCCTTCCCTCTCCATTTAAGAGTAGTGACTAAAGGCTTGTCTACACACAAATTTTGTACAGATTTAACTGTATCTGTTTGGAAACCGATTATAGTTTAAGATTTATGCCACCCCTATTGTGGATGCATTTGTAAGGTGTTTATTAAGTCAGATATAGTTAAACTGGTACAAAAACTGTGTAGAAAAGCCTTAAGGTGCCGCCTTCTTGGCCTTCTCTCTCAATCCTGTGCTCTCATATCCTACTATGCCACAAAGCCCATGCTGCTTTGTTCGCATTTTAAATACCCTGCTGGAAATAACCCTGAGGGCTATAGAATAAGAACTGGTTATCCCAGATAATCAGATGTGTGTGTTAAACAACTAGATTGTAAGCTCTTTGAGACAGGGACTCTTTTCATTGTGTGTGTTCAGTTCTTTGTCTAGTGAGGCTCTAATTACTAATTGGGGCCTCTAGAAGTGAAGAGAATTCTTAATAATAAAAAATTGGAACTGGTAAGAAGCCTCTTAACCCTTATCTGTCATTCACATTTTGTAGTTTCCCATCATTCAAGTTGTCTAGTTGTGTTTTAAGCTCCTTTAAACCATTAATTTATTAGAACAGTAACAAAAAGGAGTAGGAGTTCAGGGTCTCCAGTAGGCTTGGCCTTAGAAACTTATGCCTAATTACAAAATGTTACTTGAGTTATTTTAATTCAGAAAACTTCATTTCATTGTGCTTTGCATTTATATAAAATGAGAATTACTACCTTTTTATCAGTGTTGGGTTAGCATTTAAATGTGACTGTTGTTCAAGACTGAACAATTACAAAAGAAAAATGAAATTTAAGCAGAAATAAAACAAAAATAGGAACTATTAAAAAACCAGGCAATTTTAAATGTACATATACTAGGTAAGTGCTGGGCCAGTTCTTGAAGCATCTTGTTTTTCATTATCATCTTTCTTTATCTGCTTCAACTGATTTGTCTATATCTTTGTCGTCATCATCAGTATCTCCTTGTTCTTCATCTGATGAATACGGAGTTTAATCTTCATCTGCCATTTTCTTCTCTAATCGTAAATTGTGATACATGGTCACCAGTTTCCCAGCAGTGGAGGTCTTCAATCTATTTTGGGTTTTTGAATGGATGGTTCCTCAAACTGACCAGTTTCATTCTGCACATGCAGTTGAATGCTGAAGTGTTAAAAAGAATTTCTGCCACTGTAGTTAAAGAGCAGGGAGGACACAACCCTTTCCAGCATGATGAAGGAGCAAACTCTTTTTATTCAACTGCTGGGATTGCACTTCAAATTGTTTTATGTCTTTTTGCTTTATAATTTGCTACCTCCATCAGAATTGCTTGTTTGTATTTTCTTGAAATTGGCAAAAGCCACCAGGAGGTCACAGTGTGAATGAAATACATCATCAGAAAGGTCTTGTCCCTGAAAATGTGCTCCAGATGGTAGGCAACATTATGTGTTGGAGTGATCACTTGATTTTTTTGTGATTTTATTTTGTTGTCATTTTCTCTTTAGCTTTTGTAAGTGGACTGTATTCATTCTCACAAATATGTTTCTTGACATTCAAGAACTCCTTCGTGGCATCAGACAGTGTATAACTATCATTATCCATATTCTGAATGGACTGAGCTTATGGGTTCCAGCAGTGAAATGAATTTTGAGTTTAGCATCCAAAAGATACTGTCATCAAAAATGTGAGTGTGGATACTCGGGGGGGGGCATCATCCAGCCAATTGTTTTTCAACAGCAGCTGATTGAAGACCCTTCTTGCATCTTTGAGACATTTAATAGAGATTTCCTGTTGAGTGTGACATGGCTTGCTCAGGGTGGATAAAATCAAGGGCTGTACTAAGCGATGATGAAAAATGGCTTCTAGTACATGTTTGCTTTTGAAAATCTGGACAATACTTTTTACTTTTGACACATGATGAGAAGTTGTCAGATCTTTAACATCACCAGTGAAAAGCTACATTATCTGGGCAGCACATCCATAACACAAAAGGTCTGGATACTGATTTATTAACAGAGCCCAGGCAGCTTTCATATTAGCTGCATTGTCAGTCACAACTGAAATTCCCTTCAATGGACCCAGTTCTCTGATTGCATTTTTAAACTGGTCAGCAATATATTGAGCCATGTGGTGAAACTCAGTTATGCGTTGATTGTGGAATTACAACCATGAAGTTGATTACGTTCTCATTGTGATTGTCGTACCATCCATCAGACACTAAAAACACATGAGGAGCTTGTGCAATAAGAATACCAACTCTTTTTCACGTTATCCATTTTGAGATTCAGAAGACTTCCTGCAACCATTTTCTACTTGACATTTTGTAAATTGGATACAACTTATGAAAAAATTCTAGACTATAAGGATTTTCAACCATACGACATTATGTATTGCTGGCATGAATAGCTCTAGCAAACATACAATCAGGTTTGTTTTTCTGGTCATTGGACATTCTGTTCAAAAACGTCATAATACCAATTTGATGAACATCTGAAGACTTTCCTGAATTAGGAGTTTTTGATGCTCTAGCAGTTGAAGTAGTAAAATTTGTATTAAAAGATGAAGAAATGGAATTAGCCTCACTTTAATTGTTTCATTACTGTTTTCATCAAAAGACTCCATGCTTTCTGATGCTGCTGCCAAAAGCAAAGTAGGGAAATGCACAGAAGAAAACAAATTTTGTTGCAGACTAATTTTCCATTTCTTGGTTTGACTGGACACACACATCACAAAAATTCAACAAGTGTTTCTCCATTCTGTCTACATGAGTGTCATACTCAGAAGAACAGAAATGTGCAGTTAGCTTTAAGTTTTTCCATGTCTGGTTAATTTGTATGGATTTTTAATTTTTTTTTATTTAGGCTTTCCTGGACTCTGTATAATTCATTGTCACTGTTATTAATGTCTCACTACTTCTGGGATGCCCTCTAGATTATGAAGTATCTCTTGTATTTCAATCAACCAGTAGCCATTCAGTTCTATTTCTAACTGCTGCTATCCCAGAAGATTCCAACCAATGAATGTTTTAGGTCATATGCTGCCCCTTCTTTCCAGGACCCCTATAGACTTCTAGATAACATGAAGAGAAAGGGAAGCAGACATCCCTATAGCAAACCAATGGACTCATAAGCAGGAGGAGGAGGAACAGAATAGAAAGGGAGGTTCCTCTGCCAAGATGTGATGTCCTCTCATTAGCATAGAACTTTTCATATTATCAGTAATAGTTGGCTGAGGATATGTATCATGACTGGGACAAGAGTGGTCAGATCTAGTGGTAGGGACAGGAGTTGGGAGCCAGGTTGAGTCAGGTACCGGTATATCAGAGTCTGAGACAGGCCAGGGAGTGAACTGATGATCAGGTGTAGGGGGGCATGCAGGGTCAGGTTACCAGGAGATTGGGATCAGGCGCCGGGTTACAGACAGCCATCAAAGAGCAAAGGTGAGGGCAAACCAGGGTCAGAAGCTGGAGACTAATCACAACCAGGGGTCTGGAGCAGAGACAGGCAGGCAGTCTGTGTCGTTGCTCAGGAAGCTCCCCTTCATGGCTTCCTTGTTTAAGTACTGGTATTGGCCACTCGGGGGGCTGTGAGGGCCACCACTCAGGTCCTGCTGGCCTGTACTTCCTACCAAGCCCAACCTCACAGGGTCCTCCCATGGGAGCTCAACTTGAGCCTCCTACGCTGATGCGGAGGAACAGCAGCTGAGAACCCCCCTGGTCCAGCCCTGCAGGTTCTAATGATATGTGGGCGGGAGGGAGGTTATGAATGGGATATTTGTTGAGAGGTGTAGTGGTGGTTTATTTACATGGGCATTTAATGTGGGTTGTTTGCTTTGAAAGTGCGGGAGAGGTGCTGGGGCAATTAAAAGCTGTGATCCTTTTGTTTAAGGAAGAGGCTTAATGTTTGGACATTTTTTCCTCTCTGTGTTGGGAGAGGGGGTTTAATGACTATGAACCCTCCTCTCCTCCCACTCCCTTCTGAGTTATTTCTTTGGGTCAAGAAGCGTGATTTTTAAATTTACTGTGCTTTGAAAACTGCCATGTACATTAATTATATAAAAATACATAATACGTAATGCCTTTGTTCTAGAAGATTTCATGACACATCTAGAAGATGCTTAGCTTTCAATTGGTTCACCTTTTTCCCAACAGGTGGCATTAGCATATAATAAAGGGTATTGAGCAAGACATTGAAGTAGGCTTGGTAATAGATGGCACCGTGGTGCAGTCAAAAAGATATGCCCCCACCTACATCTGGACATTCTTACAGGAGTATTTGACAGGTGGTCAAATAGGGGGCTAGTTATTGGTCAGATGATATTATTTGGCCGGTCAGTTGACCAGCTTGCCAAGCCTAGCCTTGCTGCCAGGCTTCATGGAATAGCGTAGGGCACATGCTATATATAGTCCAATGTATTTAACCCTGGAGCAGAAAACTGGGGAGCAAGAAGCAGCTGCAGGCCAGTTCCCAGCAGAGCAGGGAGACTAAACAGAATGTTAGATGCTTGGCTGCAGCAAACTGGCAAATTCTGTGGCAAAAGTTCTGATTTTGTGTTATACTGGAAAAATGCCAAATTCCATTGTTGTAGATTTGCATAGTCCACAGAGCTCTGGCTGAAACAATTCAGGCAGTTCACATGTCTTAGCTATTATTTCAGATTGTCCATAGAGTCAGACAGATATCACTACTTTGGTTTATGCTCGCTCCTGGTTTGAGGTTATGTCTGTGACCATGAAGGCTATAAACATTTTTATTTAAAACCAAAAAAAAAAAGAGAGAGAGAGAGAGAGAGGAAAGGTAGGGTTGTCATGATTCCTCAAACCTCTTTGTGACCTCCAGACTGAGAATCCCTGTTCGAATACAAAAGGCAGTTAACATGGAATATTCAGCTGAGGTAGTGGAAGAAGCTGCTAATGTTGGTTATTATTTGTAAGAAAGAGGGCAGGAGCCAATAGCCAGTAGAGCAGAAAGTAGATGCGACTCACATACAAAGAGTCCCCAGTCAGGAATCAGGGCTCTACTGTACTAAAACTGCCTGTGTGTACACATGCACACGCACAAAAGTAGTCTGAAATCATTAGTATCTGATGATCCACGCAGATCTGGGTATTGCCAAGCGGGGAGGATAACTCGGATTCCTCTTTCTCCCTCCATCCCTGTCTCTCCTGGTGCTACAGTACCTGCTGAGTGTTCTTGTTTGGTACTGTTATCAGTAGAAAATATTGTCGTGTCTAGCTTGGGAGCTGCATTGGATTCAGTGGATTTCCCTGCTTCCTTTTGAGGAAGCATGCTGTTAACATAGAATCATAGAATATCAGGGTTGGAAGGGACCTCAGGAGGTCATCTAGTCCAACCCCCTGCTCAGAGCAGGACCAGTCCCCAATTTTTGCCCCAGATCCCTAAATGGCCCCCTCAAGGATTGAACTGACAACCCTGGGTTTAGCAGGCCAATGCTCAAACCATTTTAGTAGTGTTTCTTTTTTATATTAACCCTAAAATGTTGATAGTTGATGAAAGTAACATATAGCACAGACTAGAGCTGTGTAGGAGCCATGTGGCCTTCCTCACTGCACAGATGTAACCCTTTGATGTATTTATCAGAGGTGTAGACTCCTAAAAGAAGCATGTTCTGAGCCTTGGAGCCAGACCTTCTGATGTTCTATTTTCAGAAGATATTTAGTGTATTTTAAAGCTTCTGTCTCTCACAGTATTTGAAAACTTTTGCCTTTATTTGTATTGAGAGCCTAGAGATTAATGTAATGATGGGATATGTGTACTAATGGCTAAACTAAATCTAGCAAACTCCTGTAAAAGCAAATTTTGAAACCAAGTTGTAAAATAATCAGAACTGCCTGATCTATTCTAATATCTGTCAGTGAAACGAACTAGCATGTGGTATTGAGCCATTCATTAAAAACTCCCCACACTTGTAAAATGTCTCAGTACTACACACCGTTGATGTTCTATACATTCATCAGTTTCAAAAGAACAGTACCGTGGATCAAACAGATATATATTCTTCTTATAAAGCTAGGTAGCATGTGTTAAACATCTTAAAATTAGGCTTTTTTAAACATTTAATATTTATTAAAATGCTTTATAAAATCTAGGTGCAGAAAATATATTATTTCATAATGTATGTATGTTTTTTTTTTTTTTTTAAACAGACGGGGGTCCAAAAACAGAGAGCAGCGCTGGCTGTAGGTAAGAATTTTAACTTCTCTATCATTGTGTAAGTGCATTGATGGGGAGAGAATTGGCCAAGGGAATTAAAACTATAAGCTTTTAAAAGATAGCAAATGGAAGAAAATTGTTAAGCTAGCATTAATTGTATCTTGAAGGAAAAGCCCCAATTGGCTACTTTGATTTTAGAAATGTACAAAGCTCATTGGGAATTACTTAGATTTTCAGACTAGAAAGGAATGACTGAAACTTATTATTGGTTGTTTGCAGTGCTATTGCAACCATGTTGGTCGCAGGGTAGATGAAAGAATGTCTTTTATTGGACCAACTTCTGATGGTGGAAGATGGAAGATACAAGCTTTTGAGCTGCTTATCTTCCACCATCAGAAGTTGGTCCAATAAAAGATATTACCCCACCTACCTTTTCTCTCACTTATTCATTGCCTTACTTTTAACCTTCAGAAGGTAGGAGAGAGTATAAATATGCTTGATCTACTAATTTTTTTCATTAAGATGCACTTTACACACTATCTTGCCAGGGAGAAAACAGATAAAGGAGTCTTTTGCTTCTGCGTTGCTCCTTCAATATCCTAACACAGTCTTCAACTTAATAACAGTGAAGGAATAAGAAGATAACTTGAAGAAAGCTAATTAAAATGGCTTTCATTTAAAGAAACATGGGCTCTGAGCATGTAAATCATTGATAGCCTTTAAAAATGATAATGACCTTCAAGGGCAGTGTTTCTTAAACTCTTTGGAAGACCAAACAAAGAGAAAACTAATTGCTTCAGATCTTTGCAACACACTAAAAATGCTTTCTTAATGTGGCTACAGTGGCATCTGCTTTAGGATCTTTCCTAGACCAGATGTTTTACCTTCAAAACAAGCAACATCTTCTACCACCTTTAAGATTCTGTGAAATGGGGTGTGCACTATAAATACTCTATCTTTTTAGCTTTTTATCTTGCAGTCATATAAGTTAGCACATAAAGCATAGTTGTATTGTACCTCCATGTTTATCTGGTGTTGTGCCAACAGAGGCCCAGCAGTGCTGGCTGTCTCTTAACTAGAGATGCTGAAGAAGATACCACTGGCACCGGATAGAAGAAGAATGAACCTTACCTCTTAGTTTTGATGCATCATCAAGAAAGTGTTTGAATCATTGGGTGGGAAATTAGCTACATCTGTCCTGTCTGATTAGTGTTGGGAGTAGTGTCAAGAAGACTCTTTGTTACCAATTAAACTAATTGTCTTATTTAAGGAATAAGAATGTAGGGGGATAGGAACATATTTTATGAGATTGTTCTATATAAAGAAGTGTGGCACTGAGGGATTTAAGTCACTTTCCTAATGTCACATGGGAAGTCTGTAGCAAAGCTGGGAATTGCCTCGATTGCCTGGGTCCTGGTCCAGTGCCTGAACCATAAGTCCATCTTTCCTTTCCATTCTTCAGCTTCAGTTAAGAGTTCTTACTAGTAACACTGTAAAAACATAGTCACTAGTGAAATAATTGATTGGTGCACAGTGTAATATAGTAATGGCGAGGAATTTAACTGATTTTTAGATATCTGCTTATTTCAAATGTTAAGTGTTCATCTCAGTTCCTGGGAGACTTCAGTTCAGTAATGTGTGACCATGCAAGTAATTGCGTGTTCTCACCCCATATTTGGTAACTCATCTGTGCCTAGCTTCTTGCTTTTCTTTTCTTTTTTTTCTTTTTTTTTCAGTTGTTGACTTTTGTAGTCTCTTCTCCTCTTGATGGAAAAGAGCTTTTTATGTATATACATTGTCCACACATCAAAAAGGGTTAAACCTTTTTGTGTTTGCATACTTGTCTCACATTTTTTTTTACAAGAAGGTTTGATTTTTCACTGACACCTATAAATCTAATTTTAAGTACTTTGTAGTGAGATTCCTGGCAGTTCTGATATTGGCTGTCTCCTCACTAAAAATCAGATATACGAAGCAGGGAATATTTTCATAGTCTACAAGATCACAAGTAGGTGGAATTTAGAATTATGAGGAAATAGTAATATATGTAAGTCAAGAGAACTTTCTCAGTATTTGCTTTAGAATGTGTGCAGGGAAACATAAAGAAGTTTTTTACAGAAGAAGTGGTATAAACTGCCCCTTATGGTAGTGACTTGGCACAGTTCAAGGACCAGACTCCGAGCAAGTGAGCTGCCATACCAAATCAAGAACAAAACCTCTCAAAATATAATGGGGCAAGTTAATACAAATATGAACGTCCAAGTGTTTGTTTCCATTTAATTCTACTCTTTTTCAAAGTTTTCATCTATTTTAATCAATAAAACACTGGCTTCCTTTGGAGATGGAGCCTTTCTTTTAGAGCTGCAACCCAAATTTAAAAAGTGGGGCACTGTTGGGCCAACATTTTAAAGGATCGCTGTTGTCCCTCTAGCTTTTGCCCTATTTATAGATGCAAAAAGTCTGATCCTCAAAATCCTCATACTGAGTCCCCCAAAGATTTGTGGCAGCTATTTTAGTATTTGAAAATCTCCAATTTTGACTTTGGGAATGGAAGTAATATCCTCCCAGGTGCCAAAAGTAACCTGCTGCCTCTGTCAACAGTTAACATAGCTGGAATCTATCATGGTGTATTGGCTCAGTCTCATCCAAATTCTGCCAAACAAATGGGACTGCACTCAGTAGGTATTCTGGAAATGGAGATCCCCTACAGCTCAATCTGATGGACTTCCAATACCAAAATTGAACCACGTCAGGTTCTTAGATCTGAAGGCTACAGGAGCTGAAGTGCTCTCTTTCCTTAGAGCTGTCCTTTGTATTTCCCTAGTTAACTCTCATAGGTTGATAGTTAAATGTATAGAAAAACAACTTTATATCTTTCAAATACTGAATGTGTCATCTTTACTGGCTGATATGCAAAACAAACCTGAGGACTGGGAGCTAGAATATGGAAATAGGCATTTACATAATTAAATAGGTGATTATTGATAATTATCACAGTCATGACCATTTTGATCTGTGATGGTTGGTGGTGGTTAGAGTGAACTAAGGGTTTCCATTTATTTTGAAGAATCTTCTGTTTTGCTGTAGTTTTATCTAATACTTTTTCTCTAGCTACAATGCATAGAAACAACACGTTGTTTGCATTACTTGATCAGATGACAGGATTAGTGAGCCATTATGGACAGAGACCTTCATGTACTTTCCAGTGTTCGAATAACAAATATTTTATATTAACTGAAGCAATATGAATGTTCAGGTCACAATCTAGCATCAGGATAGCTGGGCACTTAGACTGGCATTTGGGTGGGGAAATAAAGTTAAGTCTACTGGGAGTTTTGCTGATTCCAAGAAGGTATGATTGGAATAAAAGTTATTAAATGACTCCCCTCCTCTACGTAAGTGAAATTCACACCAAAAATGCAATAAATCAATAGATAATAGACCTCAGAGTGAAAATATTTGAAATATTTTTTTAAATGATGTATTGAGGCAAAAAGACTTGTACGTTTTGAAACTTTAAATGGATAAATCTATGATGTGAAAGTGTTCGTTTTTTTTTTTAAGGGGTGCTTAGTGCTCAATAAAGGTGCTAGACTGACAGCCCTGAAATAGAAAATCCTGTATTACTGCTGTAAAACACAATAAATATGCATAACACTTTATAAGGAACGTAAGACAATCCTTGCACTGAGAATTACAAAATTTAGCCACAGAAAAGGCAAGCTTTCCCACCTCACCCCTTTTGTGAAGGTGTCACTTCTAAGAGTGAAGAAGGTATTCTTAATCACTTAATGTATGGCCTTTTGGCTAACACTACAGCTGTAACTACCAAGTATGTAGTGTGGGCTCTATAACATTGGACACCCATCCCTTAGAAAATATACTAAACCCATCAATTTATTTCAAATAATCTACTGAACAAGCCTGAGGTAATGATTTATCTCATTGGCTATTAACCTGA
The DNA here is from genome assembly GCF_965140295.1 of Lepidochelys olivacea. Lineage (NCBI taxonomy): Eukaryota > Metazoa > Chordata > Testudines > Cheloniidae > Lepidochelys > Lepidochelys olivacea. The sequence goes on from NC_140412.1 coordinate 18,654,935, forward strand.
TCTGGTTCAAGAGTGAAGGTCTGTATCCCAGTCTAAATCACGGAGCCATCCAAAGCACCTTGCAAAATTTTTAATGTCTTGCAGCTTTATTTACGTGAATTTCTTGTTACTTTTCCCATGACTGTGTAAAACACTAATAGAATGAAGAAATTTTAAGTGTCTTTGAAAGGAAACAAATATATTAATGTCACAAGGTGGTACCAGTGATTAAGGTTTGAGGATCTTGATTGTCACAGTGTAAAGTGCAGAAGAAGAGGAACTGCATGCCTGGGGATATGCAGAGAAAAATCTACTATGATAATTGTTTCTCTGAAGTTGTGATGAATATTTCCCTTGGTCTGCAAGGTCAAGTTGTAAATGAATGACCTCTACAGGTGGAGATGAAGTACTACAAGATAATTTTTATATGAAAGATTGAAACCTGCTTGCAGTTGAATGTAAATATACTGTAACTAAGATTGGTGGTGTAATATTATTAGATTGGGCATTGAACTGGGCATTGAACTCAACTTTGAAAAATTATTTCCTTTTTTCCATTCATTAATTCTAAGAATTATTTATATCTGTTAACTTTTAGTACAAACTGTTTAACTTGATAAGGACTGGCGAATAACTTTTTCATCTTAAAAAAAATACAACTTAGAAATATTTTACATGATCATGATGCAAATATAAAATTAAATGCAAAATGTGTGCTTGGAACACCTAACAAACAAAGAGATCTGGAAGTAAGATAGAGAGTACATCCTTTAGCTTGTGTCCTTATGAAAAGGAAAAGCATATTAATAGTCAAGTCTGTATTAACCCTGGACTTACACACTCCAAGGTGAACTGCACCCAGTTTTTGGCTGTGGGTAAGTCAGTTCACAAAGCATAGTAATTATTCCAGAATAAAAGTGACTTCTATTCCGCAGTAGCGTCCACAGGATGAACTTTTCTTATTCTTGCAACATCTATGCTGGCCGGTTTCCCTGTGTACATGAGGTCTTCCACGGGGCCTCCAATTCTTGAAGAAAGTTCCACAGAATCTTTAGTAAAAAGAAAAGGAGTACTTGTGGCACCTTAGAGACTAACCAATTTATTTGAGCATAAGCTTTCGTGAGCTACAGCTCACTTCATCGGATGCATACTGTGGAAAGTGTAGAAGATCTTTTTATACACGCAAAGCATGAAAAAAATACCTCCCCCCACCCCACTCTCCTGCTGGTAATAGCTTATCTAAAGTGATCACTCTCCTTACAATGTGTATGATAATCAAGTTGGGCCATTATCATACACATTGTTAGGAGAGTGATCACTTTAGATAAGCTATTACCAGCAGGAGAGTGGGGTGAGGGGAGGTATTTTTTCATGCTTCGTGTGTATAAAAAGATCTACACTTTCCACAGTATGCATCCGATGAAGTGAGCTGTAGCTCACGAAAGCTTATGCTCAAATAAATTGGTTAGTCTCTAAGGTGCCACAAGTACTCCTTTTCTTTTTGCGAATACAGACTAACACGGCTGTTACTCTGAAAAGAATCTTTAGTGTCTACACAGAATAGACTGTATTCAGCTCAAGGTCTCATCGGTGATTCATACAAAAAAATAACATGATGATCCATTTTTCTTTTAAAATGAAGGGGGTGGAATCAATCCTGTCAAAACTTTGAAACTATGATTTCAGGGAATCTAGGTGTTGATTTGCTCACTAAGCCATTTCCTCTGGCAAATGATGAGATCCTGGGAAGAAAGTCCTGTGATTTGAACCCCTAAACTCTGCCACAGGAGAGACTATTGATACAACTTTAAAAAATATCACTCCATCAAAATAGTTTCTTAAGTAAAAACAGGTGTTTTACTTTCCTCTGAAATTAGAAGGCAACTTATTCACAGCTCAGATATTAATAAAGAACCGCTCAGCTGTGCAGTCCTATAATCTGATGTCAAACTCCTTATGAAGGACCCTCAAGTAGATAACAATTTGAACAGAACATAAGAATGGCCATACTAGGACAAACCAAAGGTCCATCTAGCCCAGTATCCTGTCTTCCGACAGTGGCCAATGCCAGATGCCCAAATAGGAATGGGAATGAACAGAACAGGTAATCATCAAGTGATCCATCCTGTCACCTATTCCCAGCTTCTGGGAAACAGAGGCTAGGGATGCCATTGATGGACCCATCATCCATGAACTTATCTAGTTCTTTTTTGAACCCTATTATAGTTGCTGAAAGACTTAATCTACATTTATTCCATAACTGATTAATTTCAGTTAAGGCAATATTTTTCTTATCAAAGAACAATGCATGAACTATTCCAACTGCAGAATTGAAGGGCCACTTATGGAAAAACATGGTAGTTTAGTAGAATATTGTTCCAAGAGAAAACTGGTCTGTGTGAAAGCTATTATGGAGTTCTTGAAGTGGCTCTTTTAAGAGCCACCACTAGATGTCAGTCGTGGAAAAGAATGCACAAAACTTAAATTTGATGGTAAGAATATTAAACAATAAAATGTGCTCTAAGTAATTTGTGTATTAAATAGCTAAAGCACAGATCAATTTCTGAGTTGCTCATATGAAATTCATGGTAGTTTCCATTCTTTAATCTGAATCATACACTGAAATAAGTAAATGTCCATAACTCTAAATTTACATCTTTCCTGTGTTAAAAAATAAATAAAAATTCCACCACAGCTGTTTTGTCATTGGATTTTAAACCTGCATCTCTGTTGTTGAGTGGTTACATAGTTTAAATTAGTAGTACCTATAAACATTAATAGGGCTGTGTTTTTTTCCACTCAGTCTGTAGATTGAGCATTCTCAATGAGCAGTTGAGCAGGTTATTTATAAGCTTGTACAAGTGTCTGAATAGCTGCTAGATTTCAAGTAAAAATCTATTGGAATAATCCTTTCCAAGCTGGACATTAAGGCTTGTTTGCACAATACAGTCCCTGAGTTATAACCTTAGATCCCTTAGGCGGACCTCATTAGGTAACATCTATAATACTAGGATTTTCAGTAGATGGAGATGGTTACACTTTTTAGTATTCCTGTTCCTTCATATGGCTCCATTGGAGGGGGGAAAAAATAACTATGGAGATGGGACAGTAATGTGGACTACATTCAGAGCCAAGTAAAATATTAAGATCTTTCTGGTCGCTTTCTGTGAAAGGATTAACTCCTAGTATCATTGGTTACAAACCTCTCTGCATTCCTGGAGCCTGCCATCTGCCTTGAAGGCTGAATGTATCTAGAGCCTCTGAATTCCACAATATTGGTGGTGAAGCTTCAGAGTATAACCTCAGCTTCCCATTTCCTCTTCCCTCCAATCACAAACTGTATATTTCATGAGGGAAGAAAGCAAATAGTTCAAACCAATTGGGTAGCTATTTTCTGATGTCATGCTCAGGCCATTATCTGACTAATCTAATTCTGGGACATCATATATTCAGAAAATAACTGTTACTCATTAAGCAGGGAAGAGCTGGTCATCTCTTTGTGATACATTCAAATAAAAACATGTTCAGCGTGCCTTAAAAGACAGAGTTGCCAAATTGATTTCCAGAATTCTCCTGCTGATAATAGCTCCCTTTAATTGATCACTCTTGTTTTAGTGTGTATGGTGACACCCAATTTTTCATGTTCTCTGTGTGTGTATATGTATCTATATTTATATCTCTTCCTACTGTATTTCCACTGCATGCATCCGATGAAGTGGGTTTTAGCCCACGAAAGCTTATGATCAAATAAATTTGTTGGTCTTTAAGGTGCCACAAGTACTCCTCGTTAGTCTTTATCAACAAAACATTTTGCTGATACAGACTAACACAGCTTCCACTCTGAAATCAGTTACAAATGCTTGCCTGACTTAAAAACTTCCATAGGATCCAGTTCCCCACAAAGAAAATAAATTGTTTTCATGTTTTTAATGGTATGTATTCTTGCATGTCTGAGGGTTGGGAGAGGAAGCTCAACTAGTGTACAGAGCCTGGATTTAAGGTAACTGCTTGTAATTAAGCACAAGACCTTAAATATATTGAACATTGCTATTGATTTTAAACATCATAGCTGTCAATGTTAATGTGCATTTAAATGCAAATAATAAACCATCACAGGAATATTTTAGTATTTTCTATTTTACCTCTACAAAGATGAGTTGATTTATTCTTTAAACAAAAAGCCTCATTGGTTACAAATATATCTTCCTGTATTTGTACATTATCTGAGTTAAAAGCATGGCAATTTTATACCTCACATCTTTTACATTTGGCACCATTCTTGATTCTCATATTTTCTTACATAAATACTAAAAAGGGTTTTATCATTCATTGAGCATATATTTTGTTGTTCACCAGTTGGGAGCAAAGTACTTTAATGTACAGTTCCCCTCAGGGAATTGGTCTATAGTGCTCGGGAATTTGGTTACGTCATGTACTTATATTAAATTTCCTCTGGATTTCAGTAAAAAACTGAAATCTGTCAGGGGTGTTTTCAGCATGAAGGGCATGCGTGCGAGTTTTGTTTTGAAAATATGCCTTTGCTTTCTGCTTGTCTGATCTTGACACTGCACTCGGCATCAGACAGCCCCATAAGGCTGTAATGGGCCAAATCATTGTAATCAAATGTGGCATTCCATATGTCTTATTTTTTTTGAAAGTAGGTCAAGTTTGAAACCATTTTCTTGGCTAGCCCTTCTGTTTCCCACAACTTGTTCCACGTGGCCTGAGCATTGGCGAAAATACCTTGAGTGCCAGAAAGGATTATGGGCAGCTTCACAGGGATAGTCAGAGTTTTGTGGGCTGAGTGATTGGTAGTAGCATTTATTTTCTCTCTAGCTTTATCTTGCTACCTTTGTGGCAACAGAAAAAAGTACAGTAGAATCTCAGAGTTACAAATACCTCGGGAATGGAGGTTGTTTATAACTTTGAACAAAACATTATGATCTTTCAGAAGTTTACAACTGAACATTAACTTAATACAGCTTTGAAACTTTATTATGCAGAAGAAAAATGCTGCTTTTGACCATATTAATTTAAATGAAAAAAAGCACAAACAGTTTGTCAAATCTTTTTTAAACTTTATTTTTTTTAGTAGTTGACATTTAATTCCTTTTTTTACATTTAACTGCTTTCCCCCTTTTTGTGTGTGTGTCTGCTGCTGCCTGATGGTGTACTTCCAGTTCCAAATGAGGTGTGTGGTTGATTGGTCAGCTCATAACTCTGAGGTTCTACAGTAATGCTGAGGAGATCTTATAAAAAACAAGAACTTCAGTTTTCACTAATATTGAGTTAAGTTTGTGAATTAAATCGGTAAAAATAACTGGAAGTAGGCAGCTAGAGGTGTGAGGTCAAAGAGAGGTTGTCATGTTGGTCACTCCTTGCTGGAACATCCGTGGGGCTGAGAGGGAAGCTGGAGGTGAACACCCCGGTGATTCTGGAGACTGAGCATGATCATGAATGGGAAATTAACCCAGCAGTGCTTCACAACATATTCAGTTGATGGGGAACCCCAACAAGAGACCTACTTGGTACTTACCGGAACAAGAAATGTCCCCACTACTGCTCCGGAGCCAGACTGGGGAAACCGTTCCTAAGAGAGACTTTCCTCCTTCAGTGGGGCAGAGAGCTGCTATATGCTTTTCCTCCATTCCCTCTGATCTTGAAGGTCCTATTAATAAGTCAGAAAAAATCAAGAGTTATACTGATTGCACCCACATTGCCGAGACAGGTGTGGTACCCAAGAATGACATAGCAGTGTGTCCTCCAATTCTTCTTCAACCCATTCCTCACCTACTCTTCCTAAACAATGGACAGCTCCATCACCCCAACTTACAGATCCTCTGGCTTCAGGCTTAGCTCCTTATAGTTCCCATACAGAGAGAGCTGCTGCTCCAAGGAGGTGAAGGAAATGTTACTCCACTGTAGGAAATCGATGACTCATTGCACTTACCTGCAAAAGTGGAAATGATTCCAAATTTGGTGCAATTCCAAACAAGTTGCTGTAACATCTTCCTCCCTTCCCTTGAGCCTAAATTATATACTAGATGCTAAAAGGGCTGGTCTCTCTCTTAGCTCACTCCAAGTACATCTTGGGCCACAATGGCCTTCTACCAGGAAGTGGATGGATATTTGGTATTCACCCATTCAACAACATGAAGATTCCTCAAGGGCATAGGAAAACTATTCCTGCACACCAGACACCCAACTCCAACATTGGACCTCAGTCTAGTTCTAAAAACCCTAACTGGACTACCCTTTGAACACCTGAAATGTGCAATCAGAGGTGTGGGGGAACAAATATACCTACAGTGTAGCAGCCATAGGGACACACATCTCGAACCATCGTTACTGCACAAGGTGAGTAACTTCTTATCCTATTCACTTCTACACATATCTCCCTTCCCTCAAAAGCCTATTACAAAAAGTGTCCTTGTTACTTTGTCTAGGAGCTGTAGAAGAGATTTCACAGAAATATGGAGCAGTTTTTACTCCATTAGTATTTTCCTCCAAAGTACAAATGGGGAGTCTTTATCCTACCCTAGACTTGAAGAGACTGAACAAATGTATATACCAACTCAGATTCAGGATGGTAGCAGTTGCCTCAATCTTTCTATTCCTGTCAAGTTCAAGACTAATTTGTGGCTCTCGAAGGATGCTTGATACCATGTAGCCATCCATCTAGCACACAGGTAGTGCTTGGGTATCACAGTGGAGTCAAATCATTACTAGTACAAGGCACTGCCATTTGGATTCTCAACAGCACAGAGGGTCTTCATGAAATGCCTTGCCGTGGTAGCAGTCCGCATTTGCCCATACATGGATGACTGACAGATGACAGGTACAGCATAGTGAGAGGCAGCAACAAACTTATAATGTGCTCTATCCCTTTTCACCCAGCTGGGCTTTCTAGAGAACTGTGAAAATAATCCTTTACCCCAGCACATATGATAGAGTTCATAGGATCCTTGATTGACTCCAGATCTGAAAAAGAATACCTGTCCAAGAACTGGTTCCAGTCATTACAAGCTTTCACTCATGCTCTAGTTATAATAACCAGCTACAACAATATGAACATATCTTGCAGTGCTAGGCCACATGCTGGCATTCGTGTACATGATTTGATGCCACTTGCCAGACTTTCAGCACTGGCTCAGACCAGTCTATTATCTGGTGAAATGTCAGACAGACTAGAGGGTCTTAATACCACAACATATTGCAGAGCTGGCTTAGTGTTTGGAACCCAAGGGACAGGTTGGAGAGCTCATTTGGAGCACCTACAGATTCAAGGAACCTGGTCCCCAAATCACATGATTAGCCCAGAGCCATCAGACTGGCCTGTATAACGTCCTTACCTGTACTCAAAAACTTGGTGTTGCAAATCTTCACACACAATATGACAGTTACGCTATACATTTGCAGTCCCCAAACTGTGAGACCTAAGCTTGTTGGAAGTGGTACACTATGACTGTCCCCTTTAAGGAGTAGTGGAACTCAGGGCCAGCTAATCCCTGTTCCATGATATATAGCCCCTTTTATAGAAACAGAGATCTGCTTCCAGGGAGCAGCAGACTAGCTGGAAAATGGGCCAGGTGTTAATCAGGTAGCTACCTTCTTAATATAGAACCCAGCTGTTAGGTGATTCCCAGGAGGAGGAGGAAGGCAGACAGCTTGGAGAGCACAATGTCAGGGGAGCACTGAGTCAGGAGAGAGGCTCCCTAAAATGGAAGCCTGCTAGAATCACAATGCAGCCTAAGCTGGAGGGCTGTGGGGCCCCTGAGTCCAGGGGAAGGAGTTGAGATCAGCACCTGAGGAGACTAATAAGAAAGACTTTCCAGAGATTCCAGGGCCTGCGGTGGGACTGGCAGAGCTCTCTGGCTCAGAGGGAACTGGAGGGGAACTGGGAATAAGAGCAGCTTGGAGCTCAAGTTGCCTGGTGCCCAGGTAAGGATCAGAGACCCATTTTAAATAGAAGACACCTTGCCAGATGGGCTCTCAGCTGAGGAAAAGAAAGAGTTGATTGAAGTGTCATATGATGGTGGACCCAAGCTCAAATTCAACAAAGTGCAGCTCAGTGACTTTTTGCTTAGAATGAGAGAGGAGTTAGCCTGATAATGGACAGAGCTCTGAAACTTTTGATGCCTTTCAGCACTACGTGGCTCTGCAAGACTGGCTTTTCTGCAATTGCTATTTTTTTAAAAAAAAGTACAGTTCAGTGATGACACAGTATCTCGTATGGATTGGCTTGGCAGAATTCAATTTTAATTTTTTTAAAATAATTTTGATGGGTAATATGTTCATTTGTGAGCTTTTTTTTTCAATTTTTATCAATTAAAATTTTCTGACTTGTGCAAAATTATGGGTTCAAAGCTTTTTTTTTTTTTTTTTTTTTTTTTTACTTTTTATAGATTTTACATTTTCAGAGTTGTGGGAAATTATGGGTGGGGGGGTCAGACAATTATTTAATGAAGACATGTTGAGATTCAAAATGTTAAATTTTGCAACTTTTAAAACACAAGTTGTCAATATCACATGTCTAAATACCCTTAAATCAAACTAAATTCTCAAGTAGCATCTTTCTAACTTTGCCTATCTGTAAATTTCAGTAGTTATCGATGGAAATTTTTTTGTTTGTGAGTGTATGGTGAAATCGATGTTTACTGATACTTACTGATAAAAATCTAATCTTTCCAAATCTACTTATGAACAGGCATGGCTGGTACATCCTGTTTCAGAAGTGACCAGTTCTGGCTTGGCTAAGATTTGATTACAGATATTATGAACAGTTAGAACCTCAGGCATTTTGAAACCACCTTGGCGTGCTGTTCTTTCCACCTGGAAATATCAACAAGAGTCTGATCCAAAAGGCTTCAACCTTGATTGACCCATTTGGAAGTCTCAGACGAGCATCTGACTCTGCCTTGGTAGCAGCCAGACTGAAAGCCTTGGTGCTGTCTTGATAATCAGCATGTCTCCAATCAGCTAGACTAGGAGTGGTGGTGTACAGCATGTAGCGGCTTCCCTACTCTATTACTAAAATGCTAATAACTCCGCGTTAGACACCTGGAAGCTTCCAGTTGTCCCAGCCTTATTTGAACTGGTTCTTTATCCCTTAAAAACAAGAGGTTGTCCTGGGAGCTCAACTCAGTGTAACATTTAAAATCTTCATACAACATCCTCCCTCCCCCCCCCCCCCCCCCGACGTTGTACTAATTAGTGAGTGTGGGAGCAGCGGCATACCTTCATCTGTTTTTAAGGTATTCTCTATTTTCTGTATGGGGATGCCATCAGTTTTCTCCCCCATTACAAATCTATGAGAGTCTAGTGGTGGAGGCTACCAGGCCAGCAACAAGAGTGGCTAGACCTACAATTAAATTAAACAGCAGTTGTTTAAAATCCCAGATCATTAGCACTTTCTTTAATGATTATTCTTTAGGGATGCCCACAAAACTTACCTAGTTGCTCTCTCTTTGTATTTCTCAGTACACCCTCTTTTCTGTCTGGTACTTGGAAAGAACTTTTGTTTCACATCATACTGTTCAGAGGATGTTATCAGCACTTAAGTAATAGCACCACATGTTTTAAGAAATGTTGCACTTATTTATAATATATTCTGCTGGTGTGCTGAGACCACTGTTATCACGCTGACTCCTTGTATTCCCCTTCCCTCCTGGTCTGCATCCGTTTGTCTCTTGTCTTTTACTTAGATTACAAGCAACTTGGGGGTAAGGACCATCTTTTTTTCTCTGTTTGTACAGCGCCTACACAATAGGAGTCTGGTCCATGGTCCTATGACAATATAAATAATAGTGCTGTTCATCCTAAGAGATCCCAAAACACTTGGCAAATTGAGTATCGCTCGTCCCATTATAGAATCTACCTTAGGGTGAAACAAAAAAACTGTATATATAGCCAACACACACTAAGAAAAGAGAGAGTAAAGAACACAGAAGTTACTAAGATGTGATGTGATATTTTAGTAGTTAAAATATAACTGTTTGAATTTGGCCAGGACCATAACTCATATCCCTAGACCTTATAAAAAGCAGAAGGAATTTTTTCCTAATGATCAAGACACTCCTTGCAAATCTCATCCAAAGCCATCTTCCCTGCCTCTGGTAGCACAGTGTCTTTTAATCCCATTCTGGGGCATTGGATCAGTGCAGACATGAAAGGAAGAAAGCTATTCCTCAAATCACCAGCACCATTTCCTGCAACTCCTCCTTAGTTTTCTGTTGAGATCAATCAACAAGCAACTGATTTAGCCCAACTTTGCCTAGCCTTGTGTATATCAGTATTTGAACTGAGCATGTAATTACAGCATTTTTGGGCACTTAAATTGGGTGCAGCCTTTTCTTTTGAAAGCTGAATACAGTATATCTTTTTCAGTTTGTTGTATGATGGTAAGGCTTTCTTTTTTTCTTCAGAATACACAGCTGTTTGGGCCTTTGTCTAAATTATTTATATTAGAGCTGTTGGTGCTTCTGTAAACTCAGAGTTCCTGTCTTTGTTCATATGACAGGCACACAATTATTAAAAAGCAAATCAGCCTTTCCTATGTATTGAAGTATATTAGGGGTCCCCCCCCTTTTTTTTAATACTATATTTTCAGCGCATTGAAAATTAGTTGATCAGGAAACATTCTGAACATTACCTAGATGGCTTAAATTTTTGAGAATTCGAAGTGGGGAGTTGTGGTCATAATCCACTGTTATGAAACTGGAGAAAGCATTACTTTCTTCCAAGAGCTCAGACTTCATATACTATGAAAACTTTTGGGAGCCTTGTGTAATTTTTTTCACAGTTGTTCTGAAACTAGGTAGCAAAACCAAATATTTTCTAATTTGACTTTGTCTTTTGCTTCTCCCTAACAATTTTTTCATTTAGTTGATACTCTTTAGTGTCTAAATAACAGGCTTTGGAAAAAATGTTTGTCTTCTAGTTTTAAACTGAAATTGAAAATATATAGCGTTAGGCCTTTCGTAAGGAATCATGATGGTTGTCTGAGCAAATGCTATATGAAGATTTTTTTTTTTCTGCTGATAGTTAAAATATATCTTGCAAACTCTTTATTTGCTTATGAATTCATTGTCTGAGAAGTCTGGTCACCTCTAAATTCTAACTGGAACAAAATGACAAGTCCAGGCATCATTGTATTTGTGCAGCACATTACTTCTGGCTATACTTGGTCAGAGTAGAAATTGAGAAAGACAAATGAATTCCTTATGTATGCCTCTTTTGTGGGAGAAGTGCACTAAGCAGTTTACCTTTAGGTAATCGCATTTCTGTTTATAAATCCAGCATGTATTCTGCGATATTTCACCATAGGGCTTCAATGAAGCATGGCAACGGTTTTATTTGTTAACCTTATTCCTAGAAAAGAAACTTGGAACAGTAGATTCCTGCAGGAAATGAAAATCTATTATATGAAGACATTTCTGACTGAGGAGTCGTTAGGCACAAAACTGTATTTCCCCTCTAGCTTATTTTAGGAAGAGAGGGGGATTTTATTGAACAATTTTTAAAACTGCCCTCGAATGATGGCTATAGATTTTTCCTAGAATATTTTATCATCTTCTCAACCTAGCAGCACACACTCGCCAACCCACTTAATCTGACCGTGTTGCAACAGTGGCAGAAAATTCCTGCTTCTGTAACTAATATATGGCCCAAAACAAATCAGAAAACAAAAAAAATATAATTTTAGAACTGAAAATATTTGAGGGAACTTTTGGGCAGCTCAAGGATGTGCATAAAGATATTTATTATGTATAGTTAAACTTAAATATTTGTTTCTCTTTTAGCAAGTAACGTAAAAGTGTCCTAAGTTATGCAGCAACATAAGCATTTGAGAGAAGGGATAATTTTTTTAATTAAGGCACTAGATTGGGATTCAGAAGATGATCTGGGTTTTACTTCTGGCTCTGCTAGAAAGTTTGTGTGACAATGGGAAGTTACACTTCATCTTAATCCCCCATCTGAAACTCTAAGGATGAATTCATTTTATTTATGGTGCTCATCACTGTAGTATCTGAGCACTTCTCAAACAATGAATATGTATTCAGAATACACTTGTGAGGTAAGCATGTAGTAGTTATCCCCATTTTACTTCCCTGCCTCACAAGTGGGTTTTGAGGAAAAAGTCAAAAATTTGTGACTGGCTCAGATGCTCTGGCAAGGAGCATTGTGAAAGTGTGTGATTGTGTGTGTATTTAGGAAAAAATCAATCCATCTAAACAACTCCTCAAAACATGAGTCTCACTACATTGCTGAAATAGGTCAAGATTTTCCTAAACAAGTGCTTAAAGTTAGGCTTCTGAGTCCATATTTAGGGACCTAAATAAGTGACCTGACTTTCAGAAGTGTCGATTATTGCTTATGTTAACTTTTGTAGCTGTCAAGTTTGTGTTTCTTTGAAACATAGCAAATTCTAATGAGATATTAACCAGTAGGAAACCATTTGTAGTGATATTTGTAGAGATCTCTGTGACCTTTCAGTAAACTGGGAAATAAATTAATCTATGGTAACAAGCTTTTGAGAGCCAAAAATGCCAAAAATTTACCTTGGGTTGAGGGTACTTTAACCTACTAAAATACATAGTTCATTATTGTCTTAACCTCAGTCCCTGTTCTTGGTGGGCTGGGGAAGTGCTGGAAGACGGGGTTAGTTATAGGTTCTCCTGCAAAATAGTTTTCAAGGCTATAGTGGTGGGTTTCAAATATATTTAGCTGCTGTATTAACTTAGTCTTATTTCTCAAATTTATAATTTTTGGTAAGCATTGCAAACCCTTTATGCAGTAGCCAGACAAACAGGAGAGCATACAGCTTGTTAGGAGGGTGTAGACTCTGAAGTTTTTGTTTTGTTTTGTTTTTAAATGTTAGGGAAGTCCATCCTGATCAATTGGCTTACATTTTAGGAATGCTTTGGTAAGAAAAAGGGCTAGAGTCTTACCTTTTTAATTATATTTTAGAATTTGCTGGAACCTTATGGACCATTCTTATGTGCTTAATTCTCCAATGAGTAATTTCATAAATGTATTTCCCAGCCTCCTTGAACTCATATACTTTAAAGCCAGAAGGGACCATCATGGTCTTCTCCTCTGACCTCCCTGCATTTGGCAGGCCATGGAACCTCACCCACCCACTCCTGTAATAGACCCATAACCTCTGGCTGAATTACTGAAGTCCTCAAATCATGTTTTAAAGACTTCAAGTTACCACCATTTACGCTAGTTTAAACTTGCAACTGACCATGTCCCATGCTGTAGAGACAGGCAAAAAAAACCCCAGGGACTCTGCCAATCTGACCATGGGGAAAGTTCGTTTCCGACCCCAGGTATGGCAGTCAGTTGGACCTTGAACATTTTGGCAAGACCCAACAACAAGACACCTGGGAAAGAATCCTCTGTAGCAGGGGTTCTCAACCTTTTTCTATCTGAGGCCCCACTCGATATATAAAAACTCCAGGATCCAGCAGGGGCAGGGGATTCTCGGGGCAGGGGCCTTGGGCATAAGCGTAGTTTGACTTCTATTTTTGGGGGGAGGGGCAGGGGCCAGCAGGGCTCAAGCCACCTCCACATGATGGGGTCCAGGGAGGGAGTGCCACCTCCATTCCCTGACTCACCGCAGCAGGCTATCCAGCCTGTCTGCGTTTTGGGGGGTGCACAACCAAATATTATAACTCAAAGGTGGGGGGCTTAACTCAAAAAGTCTGAAAACAGTTTAGGGTGCAGCGAAGTGGGTAGCTAGGGGCTATGTGCAGACAGGAAGTGGCTGTGCATGTGGTGGGAGTACTAGGGGCTATGTGTGGGTAGGGGGTAGCTCAGGGTGCAGGGAGGTGTAGCTCAGGGTATAGGGAGAGGGGTATTAGGAGCTATGTGCAGGGAGGACTCCCCTGCGGTTCCTGTTCCCAGAGAGGTCTGCTGGCCGCGGAGCCGCGTCTCTCCACCCAGGCGGGCTCTTACTGGCTGCCTCTGCGGGAGCAAAGGAGGCTGGAACCTGAGGAGCAACTTCAACCTGGGGCACCAGCAGGGGAAGAGGGAATGCTACCGCTGCCTGCTCCATAGCACCACCAGAGCAGCAGCTGCCCCGCAGTGCCCGGCTCTGGCTTCCTGCCTCCGACCTGGCCAGGGAGCAGGGAGAGGAGATTGTGGGGTGAAGGTGTGGAGCTGCCCCCTGGAATGCTGTGCTCTTGCACTGCAGTTTTTGGGGAGGCAATGCCCTCTATGTCCCCAACTCTGCCCCTGGACTCAGGGCTTCTGCCCCTCAGGGAGCACCAGGGCTCGGGGCTCCGGGATTCAGGGCCTTTCCCCCTCCACCCCACCCCCCGCCGCCTCCCAGCTTCAGCTCCCCAGGGGGCACCGGGGATCGGGGATTCAGCCCCCTGGGGGGCGCCAGGGATTGGGGCTTCAGCCCCACGCCCTCCTGGCTTCAGCCCCATGGCGGGCAACAGGGATCAGGGCTCTAGCTGCAGGGCCTCGCAGCCCTCTTGAAAGGGCTCGCGGACCCACAGTTGAGAACTGCTGCTCTGTAGTACTCAGAGGTCTTCCCATGTAGTATCCAATCGCTAGCCATTGGGGATATTTGCTACTAGCAATCACAGATTATCCATATGCCATTGTAGGCAGTCTGATCATAACATCCCCTGTATAAACTGATCAAGCTCAGTCTTGAAGCCAGCTAGGTTTTTTGCCCCCCACTGCTCTCCTTATTGATCTTGGGTACTGTATCTTGCTGAGATCTTAAAAATAAGCTTCATTTGGAGTTTCTAAAATAGCTGTGTTTTGATATGAGGTATATGGCAAAAAGGATAGGGAGAATTTTTAAAAGATTATTACCAGCTGTTTGACTTCTCAAGTTCCATATTGCAAAAATACGGATCAGACTTTCAAAATTTGAGGTGCATGTGACTTTTTTTCTAGGACATTAGAGAGCGGCTAAAATTGGGCAGCATGTATAAATCTTCGCTATGGAGAGAGATTTTCTCATTACTGTCCAACAATTTCATAATTGCCTGCCTTTTGTCTGACTTCATTATAAATGGCTTCTGAAATGCTTTGTTATCCATAAATAAACAAAACACCAATGACCTTCTGCATGTCTTGGATTAATTCTTCCCCTCTCCCCCCCCAACTGCTTCTCACATCATGTGATGCATTCTGGGGTACTATCTAATCAGATGGATAGGAGTAGTGGGCCTGTTTCCAGTGTCTTTAGTTGACTTCTTTCCAAATTACCCCAGTTCCTTTTGCTGATTCCAAGCACTATGAGATCCAACGGCTTGCTTAACTTACTGGTCACTGCTTCAGTCATGTACTCTACAAGTCACTAACAATTCAGAGTGAATGGTCTTGTGCTCTCCTGCTCCAAATAAACATTGCTGCCATGAATAAAGAATTCAGAGCACCTTAGTGAAAAACACTAGATTTCTGTGATTTTTATACAAATGCATTCAATGAATTGCAGATCAATAAACTTCCTTCTTGGCTCCTTCCATTTGAACCCATAAGTCAGACTATTGATCTGGCCTTAATTTAACATTTTTATTTTTAAGTGCTTGAAATCCACATCTCACATTTTTTAGTTTAGTGAAGCTTCTGAAATGGGATCGTTCTTGTAGTAAGTATTTGCTTTTAGGCCTTGTATCAGCAACATTGTTAAAGCACCCCACTGAATTTAGGTTGGCTCATGCTCATTGCTGTTCTGCAGATCTTGCCAAAGCATGATGGAGAGCTATATGTTGGTCTTAGAACTATTGATGTGCATTGAAAATGCTGCCCTTTCATGATGTGTCATTCTGGCATTCCTACGTAAGCATTTAATTACTTCTAAAATTTGCTGGTAATGTTTGAGGTTTCATCATGTGGATATATGTCTCAACCAAGTGAATCTAATAAACCACAATTGTTTTTCTTTCACTCTCTGTTTGTTTTAGCTAAG
Organism: Lepidochelys olivacea; assembly: GCF_965140295.1. Taxonomy (NCBI): domain Eukaryota; kingdom Metazoa; phylum Chordata; order Testudines; family Cheloniidae; genus Lepidochelys; species Lepidochelys olivacea. The sequence goes on from NC_140412.1 coordinate 18,670,851, forward strand.
ATGCAGCAGAAAAGCATAAGAAAAACCTTTCAAATATGATTCGCTCATATTTTGGGGGAATAAAGTTTAACTTATTTGGCTTGTCAATTTAACTTCAGTTTCGGTGGGGAAAATTGTCCTTTGCTACAGACTACTTCTACCAGATTTCTAGCCAGAATTGCATTTCTTCTGGATTTTAGAGAGAGGAAGAAAATTGTATTTATAATGGACACCATGATTCCACCCAGTCTGTGAAATAGTTGTGACCACCCCATGGGACACTGCAAATCACACACTACTCAGTATTAAGCAACTATAATGCTAGAATTACTCCTTGCTCTTCCATAGTTGGATACAAATGTTTGTCATAGTTGGATACACATAATGGCAGAATTTCGTTTTTCTGTATAAATTGCCATCTTCTTTTTCATTAACCACTTATTTCTGAGAAGGGATAGGTGGAATGGCACTTGCACAAAGTGCATGTTAGCCCTGTCCAAGCCACAAGTTGGTGAATCAGCACATGTGTGAAACCACAAAGGAGCCAGCCCTAAATGGACCCCAGTCCTCTGCTTAAAAAAGGAAACAATTATTGGAACTAAACAATGTTGCCATTTTTATTTTTAGGTTTGCTGGCATGGGTAATCTCATTAAAGTGCTAACCAGGGACATAGACCACAATGCAGCACATTTTTTCTTGGATTTTGAAAGTAAGTCTTTCAGCCCTTCGCAGCTGGTGCATTTTTAAATGGTCACGGTAGGATTGCATGTACCCTCCACCACCGTGAAGGCGGAGGGAACAGCAGTTGCAAAAGCACAGTCTGAGAAAGGGTTGCATGTTTTGTTTTTGTTTTTTCAGTAGAGGCAAGCCACCATCATGCTACTATGTAATTCTTGATTTTCATGTGCTTAATCATTTTGGGTCTCTCTGGTCAGTGATGTCCTTTCATCTGTCTGCAAATCAACTAGCCTTACAATGAAAAATTCTGTCAGTGTGCCATAGTGAAATGTACAGACTTTTATGAAGGAACAGTAAAATCCCTGTCTGATTCCAACTTGTTCATTCATAGCAGGGCTAGTATTGTTTTTACCCAGGATTTAAAGTCATGAATGGAAGTGAATTCGGGCGTCACACCTGTTAATTTTCAGGTGCATTACCTAAAGATCACAGGATCTCTAGGATCACATATGGTGCTATGTTGTTTTTTGTACACATTAAACTGAAATGAAAAAACTGTCCAGATGCAGGTTTCTATGATGTTTCTCCTTTAACAAAATTGTAAAGGAAAAAAAGAAAGCTCTCCACCCCTCCACATCATCAAACGCAGTCTGGGTCAACATTAACATAGTAGCCATGCTGCATATAGAATACTTACCCTTGAAGGCACAGACACTTGCTCAGGACACTGGCTCAGTGAGATGGAATTTATTCACTTATAAAGCCTTCAGTTGGAGCTCTTCTTTTTCACAGGAGAGACTATAAAGATGTGGGTGACATATGTCTGTCACTTTTTACAGGAAATCCACACTGCATCTCTGGGATCACCAGTTGTACATCCTTGGAGGTGGGGATCACCCTCCACCAGCATGCACCATAGCAGGAACCTGAAGGATGCTTTTATATCTGATGGAACTGTTTGGACTCCCCAGGCCCCTCCTCCCCACCTTCATTCTACTATATTTGGGCTGTTCCTTCTTATAAAGGGATATTCTCTTTTCTCTCATTCTTGTCTCGACAGGTACCTTAACATGGGGAACCTTCTTAAAGTTTTGACATGCACAGACCTTGAGCAGGGGCCAAATTTTTTCCTTGATTTTGAAAGTGAGAAGATGATTTTATATATCTATTTCTCTTTGCCTGCAGTAGACTGCATTTATGTCTCATGCTAAACATATGTCTTCACTTTGCCATCTTTCTAACTACTTTGCATGACCGAGTTATGAATACTTTTGTGAACAATTGGAAAGTAAAATAATTGTCAATATCCCACTATATTTATATTAACAAAGGTAAGCTTGTCTTTTTTTTAAAAAAAGGGAAGCCAGAAGTGAGTTTGTCTTAGCGATCGCTTTTGATATTACATTGTCTGGGATCTGATATGCTTTTGTGCCTTTTCTAGACATTAATACATTTTAAAGAAAATATCTGCCCCTTATGTTATGCCTTGTAAATTTGAGACTTCACTAATTGTAAAACCTGCACATATAATGGTCCATTCATCCCTTTAAAAAAAACCAAAACATTTAAGTACATAGAGGTAAATAATCCTCTCAATATGTCATAACTTAAAAAGAATTGTAGAATGACTTGCCAAAACTGGCTTACAGATTCCAGAACTAGAATACTAATGTGAATCCAGTCTTCCACACTATACCAATATATACTGAAACAATCGTTGGTATGCTAACCATGCTAATCAGTTCACAAAAGCCATTCATAACTCTCTAACAGCAGCATGTTAAAGGTGCATTACATGTGAACCTAACTTGACTAAGCACAGAAGTGCTTCCTACAGTTCATCAAAAAAAAACCCCAAAATCTACATGCAGAACTTTAGTAATTTTTAGCAAAGAAAAAAATCTCCTTTCCTGATCAGTGCCAAATGTCCTGAAAGGTTCACATATCTTTTAATTATTTCTGCTTTTTGTTTGTTCCACACTGCATGATGTAATATGGGCTAAAAATGGCAGGTAAGTGTTATTGGCTGCTGCTGTGCATGTTTAACTGCTTTGCTTTTGGCTATTATTTAACTTCCCAGATGTGCACCAAAGTACATGGAAAAAAAGCAAACTAATGCTGTTAGTCTGTGGGGAAAGAGAGTTGCCCTTTTAGTAAAATATAATCAATAATATGTAACTGAAATATTAAGAGAGCAAATATTGATATAGCGTAAATATGAAGTGCACTCTCCATTTTTTTAGATTTCCCCTTTTTGCCAAAACAATGCCATCTTGGTTGTATTGGTTTTAATGTGAAAAAACTAGTTTAAAAAGTTAAATTTAATTTTTAAAACAGTAGAAGAATAATTAATTCTAAACTTGCCTTTTATTGTTGACATTTAAAAGTATTGACTTTCCTGAATATATTTACGTTCCTTACAATATCTTGGCATAGCTGCCTTTTATGTATGATTTCTTTGGTTTACTGTTTTTTTAAATTTTCTTTAATATTATTAATATACTTTATTAATTATCATGTCTCAGGACAGTAAAATATTAACTGTGGGAGCTTTTGAGTTGTGTATCAGAATGTTGGAATAAAGATGCACTCCACACACTCTAGACTATTTAATAGCACTTCATCAAATGACTTTAGTGGTAAGAATCATACATCTAGCAAACTTAAAATGTGATAAAAATCTGTGCTAAGTTTTTAAAATGTTTTGACCTTTTAAAATGATCAGTTCTATTGCAAAGTGCATGTTTTCAGCATGAAAAAGGGTAATTGGCATGGGGATAAGCAGGTTGCTGACACAAAGTGTTTACATATGCAATCAAATGAAGCAGCTTATATTATGGCTGGGTTTTAGGTCATGTATTTTGTTCATTTTGAACTTGCATTTGGTTCTACTGCTGTACTTCGTGTCCGTGCCCCTCTATTCTCTCTGTTCTGTTTCAGATGGCTTGCATTTACAGAATCTTGGCTTTGATACAGTCAAGATCTTATACTTCAAGATTTGGCACTTGATCTTTTGATAAACTTAATGTCGTGTTTTATGTGGGCAAGTGAGGAAGCTTCATATTAAATACAAATTTGCTAGCTGCTGTGTTTGTTTGGCCTATCAGTGTTACAGAACAAGCTACTTTTGGGTGGTTGTTCCATATAATTCAAGCCTATAAACACACTTCACAATGACCTCTTGAAAAGGTTAGTTGTTAAACACCCGTATTATCAGAGAATGCAGTACACAGCACAAAGTTAATCTCCATAAGGTTTACTAAGGATATGTGGTGAACCTGAAAGACGTAGTATGGATTTGTACGCCAGTCTCTGAGACTTCCAGACTTAATTTTGTTTGGTGCTAGATTTCACTGATAGTAATCTCACTGGCTTTCAGAGAATGCAAAGAGAGAATATCAAGAAAGTTAGTATGATGGGCTGTCAGCTCTCCCTTTAGATATTGTCAGTGTGTTGCAACACTGATGGTTTTAAACTCAGCATTGTTGTAATACTCCTTAAATATCTGAAAACCAATAGTAGCCTTTTGTTTTCTACTTGTGTCCATGCACTAGGGTGACCAGATGTCCCGGTTTTATAGGAACAGTCCCGATATTTTGGGCTTTTTCTTATATAGGCGCCTATTACCTCCCACCCTGTCCCGATTTTTCACACTTGCTGTCTGGTCACCCTACCGGGCACCAACATTCTAAGACCACCAGTGTAAGGGGCACAGCTACGGTGGGGACAGTATGATGTGGTTATTTGTGAAAACACACACAGGAGTCGTTGCAACAGGGCAGTAGAGGGTGATGACAGTGGACCTTATAGGTTGGTGTAATTGCTCCAAAAGAGCAAATATTGATTAGTACTCAACAAGTAAAGTTGAAAAACAAATAGAATCCAGAGTCCTCAAATCTTGATGTAAAGACTTCACGTTACAGAGAATCCACCATCTACTCTAGTTAAAGCCAGAAAGTGACTTATGGCCCATGCTACAGAGGAAGGCAACCCCCACCCACCGGGGTCTCTACCAATATGACCTGGGGGAAAATTCCTTTCTGACCCTCAAATATGATCAGTTAGACCCTGAGCATATGGGTGAGACCCACCAGCCAAACACGTGGAAAAGAGCTCCCTATGGTGGCTCAGAGCCCTTCCCATCTAGTGTCCCATCTGCAACCGATGGAGATATTTCCTAATAGCAGTTGTGGATGGGCCGTATGCCGTTGAGCAATCCCCTCCATAAACTGCTCAAACTTGAAACCAGTTAGGTGTTTTGCCCCCACTGTTCCAGAACTTCACTCCTCTGATGGTTACAAACCTTCATCTAATTTCAAGCTTAAACTCGTTGATGGTCAGTTTATATGCATTTGTTCTTGTGCCACCATTGACCCTTAACTTAAACACTGGGAAGGGAGAAGAGTTATTTATCGCTCCCTGTAGCCTTTCTTTTGTTGAGCTAAACAAGCCAAGCTCCTTAAGTCTCCTCTGGCAAGATAGGTTCTCCATTCTTCTGATCGTCTTAGTAGCCCCTCTCTGCGCCTGTTCCATTTTGAATTCATCCTTCTTAAAAATGGGAGACCAGAATTGCACGCGGTATTCACCCATGCTTTGTATAATGGTAATAACACTTTCCTATCTCTACAAAAAATACTTCATCTGCTACATCCAATGATTTCATTAGTCTTTTCCATGGCCACATCACATTGGCGGCTCGTAGTCATCCTGTAATTGACCAATAAACCCATGTCTTTGCCCTTCCCTGTCACTGCCAACTGATACATCCCTAGCTTATAGCAGAAACTCCTGTTGTTAGTCCCTAAGTGCATAACCTTGCACTTTGCACTACTAAATTTCATTCCATTTCTATTACTCCAGTTTTGCAGGTCATCCAAATCTTCTTGTATGATATTCTGGTCCTCCTCTGGATTGGCAGTACCTCCCAACTTTGTGTCATCCGCAGATTTCATTAGCAAACTCCCCTTTTGTGCCAAGATCATTAATGAATAAGATGGGTCCAAGGATGGATCCCTGAGGGAACTCCACTAGTAATTTCCCTTCAGCCTGACAGTTCTCTTTTCAGTATGACCTATTGTAGTCTTCCCTTTAACTAGTTCTCGCGTTAATCCCCATCTTCTCCAAATCAACTAATTTCCATGTGGAACTGTATCAAATGATTTACTGAAAATCAGATTGATTAGATCTACTGCATTTCCTTTGTCTAGAAAATTGGTTATCTTCTCAAAGAATGAAATCAGGTTGGTCTGGCATGATCTACCTTTTGTAAAACCATGTTCTTTTTATCCCAGTCACCCTTTACCTCTGTCTTTAACTACTCTCTCTTTCAAAATTTGTTCTAAGACTTCGCATACAATGGAGGTCAAATTAAGGGGCCTGTAGTTTCCTGGATCACTGTTCTTTTCCTTTTTTTAAATATAAGTACTATATTTGCAATTCTCCCGTCATAAGGTATGACCTGGGGTCCTGGATTCATTAAAAATCCTTCCTGTTGGGATTGCAATTTCATGTGCCAGTTCCTTGAATAATGTCCATCCAAGAATATTAAGGTCCCCCAATTTGGTTCCATTAAGCTGTTTGAGTTTGGCTTCCACACAGGATGTGGTAACTTCTACTTCCATATCCTCATGCCCAGTAGTCACCCTACCTCTGTCCTCAAGCACCTCATTATTCTTATTAAAAATTGAGGCAAAGTTTTCATTCAGATTTTGGGTCATGTCTAGATTATTTTTAATCTCCACCTCATCCTAAGTGCTCAGTGGTCCCACTCCTTCTTTCCTTGTTTTCTTTTTATGTGTATCGCTGAAGAACCTTTTACAGATGGTTTTAATTTCCTACACAAGGTCAAGTTCTGCTTGGCTTTTGGCAGTTTTCACTTTCCCTACATTTTCTGACCTCCAAGAGATCCTTGCTGATCCATCTCTTCTTCCATTCTTTGCAGACTTTCTGCTTTCTCTTAATAACCTATTTAAGGTGTTTGTTCATCCAGTTAGGTCTGCAACCTTTCCCAACAATTTTTTCCCCTTGCTTGGGATGCAATCTTCAGATAGTTTCTGCAACTTTGATTTAAAGTAATTCCAAGCCTTCTTCACAATCAGATCCTTGAGTTCTTTAGTCCAGTCCACTTCCCTAATTCCCTTAATATTTTAAAGTTAGCCCTTTTGAAATCAAGGACCTTAGTTGAAGATCTATTTTTGTTTATCTTTCTGTTTAATTTAAACTGAATTAACTCTTGATCACTTGAACTAAGGCTATGGCTAAACTACGGAGCTTACAGCAGTGCCGTTGCACCTGTGCAGCTGCACCGCTATAACACTGCTAGTGCAGACACTCTAAACTGATAGGAGCGAAGTCTCCCATCGACTTAATTACTCCAGCCCCCGCGAGTGGCAGTAGAAGCTCTCCAACTGACATAGCTCTGTACACACCGACGCTTAAGTCGGTGTAATTTACGTCGCTCAGAGAGGTGGCTTATTCACACCCCGAGTGATGTATGTTATACCACAGTAAGTTGTAGTGTGCACATAGCTTTTGATTGATCGACCTGGGTGCAGCAGTTCTTGTTGGGTAGCATAAAGCCTTCCACCAGAGCAACCTACCGAGTTAAGTGGAAAAGATTCACGTGCTGGGCTTTGGATCAGCATATCCGGGCCTCGCTGCAAGTGATTCTGGACTATCTTCTGCACCTCAAACTTCAGGTCTTGTCCCTGTCATCTATCAGGGTCCACCTGACTGCTTTTTCGGCTTTCCACCCTCCATTCCAAGGCAGGTCGGTCTTCGCTCAAGACATGACGGCCCAGTTCTTGAAAGGTCTGGAACATCTTTACCCTCATGTCCGGGATCCTGTCCCTCCCTGGGATTTGAGTCTCATGCTGTCAAGGCTCATGGAGCTTCCCTTCTAATCTCTGGCTTGCTGCTCTCTTCTCCTTCTCTCCTGGAAGTTTGCGTTTCTGGTGGCGGTTATGTCCTACAAAGATAAGGTCCAGTTCCAGCCGCACCTGATGTTCCTGCCCAAGGTAGTTTCCCAGTTTCATACCGGCCAGGACATTTTCTTACCGGTCTTCTTTCTGAAACCCCATAAATCTGAAGAGAAGCGCAGATTACACGCCTTGGTTGTCCAGAGAGCACTGGCCATATATATTGATAGGACATGGTTGTTCCGTAAGTCAACACAACTGTTCGTAGCAGACCGGAAGAAAGGTCGCCCTGTGTCTGCTCAAAGAATTTCATCCTGGATCACAGCCTGCATCCAATACTGCTACGAGCTGGCGAGTGTGCCTCCACCAGCAATAGCCAAAACACACTCGACTAGAGCACAAGCAGCATCTGCGGCCTTCTTAGCCCAGGTGCTGATCCAGGAGATCTGTAGAGCTGCTACCTGATCGTCTGTCCACACATTTACGTCCCATTATGCGCTGACCCAGCAGGCCCAGGATGATGCTGGCCTCTATGATAATTCTCTGTCTATTCGGTTACCCGCCCTCCTGCCCCTCTATCGTATTTGCCAGCAAGAAGGAACTGAGAGAGCGTAGGTTCAGCAGCGCCTGATGTACCGGTGCATGAGTGCAGCACTCAAGGGGGCACCACTGCTGGCCTTATGGATACTGCTAAGGCAAAAAATCTCTTGACACCTGTGCACATGGGCACGCGCACACCTAGAATAGAATGGACATGAGCACAACATCTCAAAGAACAACAGTTATGAGAAGTAGGTAACGTTTTTTCTGTGAGATCCTCAGTATTTACCAATACTAAATCAAAAATGGCTTCTCCACTTGTTGTTTCATGACTATTCGGTGAAAAAATCTGTCAGCTATCACATCCAGGAATATCTGGTTTGTACCATTTGTCCTCCAACCTATATCTGGGAAATTAAAGTTTCCCATAATCACACAATTCTCAGTAGTATTTATTTATGCACTATTCTACTGGAGCCTTTGTTACCTTTCTTTCCCTAAGTGATTTTGATCCAAACAAATTCAATTTTTTCCATTCCATCACTTCTAATTCCTTTATAGCCTACCTCATCATTAATATACAATGCTACTCAACCTCCTTTCCCTTTATTTGTCTTTTTTGAACAGCACATACCCTTCAATACCTGTTTTCCAGTCATGACTATTATTCTATCATGTTTCCATTTTCCCTATAATATCTGGTTTCACTTCCTGCACCAGTAATTCGAATTCCTCCTTTTTGTTACCTGTGTTTGTTGCATTGGTGTACAGACATCTTAGTTGTTTCTGCTTGGCCTATTGACACAGTTTGCTGTTGTTGTCTATTTTCCTACCCTCTGTTGTTCCTTTCTCCATCTTTTACTTACTTTTCCTACCATCCAGTATTAGCATCACGTGTGGAGATAACATGAGGATCTCCCAACCGTCTCCCCCAAATTCCTAGTTGAAAGCTTTTTATCAGTCGTCCCAACCTCTATCCCAGAAGTTATTTCCCTTCCTGTTCAGGTGGAGTTCATCCCATAATAACAGTTCTCTGTCTGTGAATGCCTCCCAGTGATTGAATGTCCCAAAGCCCTCCTTATAGCACCACTGGCTAAGCCATTTGTTGATAACCATAATCTTGTCTCACCTTCTCTCTCCTCTTCTAGGGACAGGTAGAATCCCACTGTAGATCACCTGAGCCTCCATTTCTTTGAGTGCCTTCCCCAGCCTGGCACAGATTTTTGCTGGGACGCATCAAACAGTATCATTTGTTCTGACATGAAGGACAATCAGTGGATTCTTTCGCACTCCCATTAGGATCTTCTTTAGCCTCAGGACCACATCCTGTATCTTAACTCCTGGCAGACAACACACCTTTCTGTTCTTGAGATCAGCTCTGGTTACAGGCCTGTCTGTTCCTCCCCTTAGTAGGGAGTCCCCAGTTACGTAGACCTGCCCCTTCCTGGTGTGGGTGCAATTCTCCAGCCTTCCCCCTTCTGTTCTTTCTAGCAGCAAGTCGTCTTGTCTTGTTATCACTTGCAGTCTTTTGTGCATCATCCTCTTTCTTTCTGGGACTCTGAATTCTGGCTATCTCCATTGTCGTTCCCTCTTATTGTAGGATTAGCTCTTCTTCTCTTCTCCCTTGCTCTCTCATCTTGTTACTGCCTGTCTCTTCACTTTGTTCCAACTCAGTAAGCTGTTCATACATGCTGAACATAAAAAGTAAGCTATTCATATCTATTTCTCCTTCGCTAGCCAGTCTTTTCCTCTGACTTGTTCTCATAGTCACATGCTTCCGCTGGCCACTTTCCTCATTCAGCAGTCTACCTCACAGTCCTCTGGTCCAGCATCCATCTCCAAGACTTGAGGTTTCCCTTCAACCTCCTCTCTCCTTCCCTCCATCATCCACTCCAATCCCCTTCAAAACTGAACCATAGTTTCTAGCTGTGTCTCCAAACCTCAGATCTTCAGGTAGCGCTTTATACAAGCAAAGCAGCTTCCAGATACCTACTCCAGAATAATGTAAATACCATGGCTTCCACATCCAGTCATCTTAATTGTTTCTTCCCTTCTTTGGGTCACTAGCACTGCTGTCTCTGTAGCTGTCATAGCTTTCCTTCCTAAGCTCCTGTCAAGAAGAGTGGGAACCCTCCCCCTGTCTCTCTCTCTCTCTCCCCTACAAACTCCTACTCAACCTCCCTTTTTTACAGCTCTTCTTGCTGGTTCCTGTGCTGCTACTTCTGGGGAGAATATTTCACAGTACAATAGAACTTGCCATTAGGGAAGTATTTACTGATATGCAGCGTAAATTATTTGTTGCTCAATTTCATTGTTCAAACTATCCTAAATAAACCCTCTCCCTCTTAAGTTAGATTCACTTCTGGCACTAGAATGGGCATCAACATCCCCCCTACTTGATACACTGTCTGTCATACTCTTATGTACTGTCCTTCAGCCAATATTCAGCCCATGTGACAGTACTCATATTCCTATTAGTTCTTATTACTTCAGTGCAATACTGTATAGCTTTTCTGAATTCTTAAATATATATTGAATCTAGTGCATTCCGATACCAATTACATTTTAAAATTCATTGAAGGTTAGCTCTAAAAGGACTATCAGTTGCTTGAAACAACTGGGCCAGTCTTTCTAGTTTATAATCTAGAAATATAGATTCATAGAGTTCAAGTCCTGAAGTGAACATTGTGATCATCTAGTCTGGGGCGGACAAACTTGGCCTCCCCGACCCCTATCCACACACACCCGCCCCCAAACACCACCACGAACTCACTAGTACTCTATCCAGCCACCCCTGCTCCCTTCCCCTTTACTGCACTGCCTGGAGCACTGGTGGCTGGCAGCACTACAGCCGGGCTGCCCAGAGCACCAGGACAGGCAGCCGTGCCACCCAGCTGGAGCCAGCCATGCCACCACGCAGCACAGAGCACCGGGTCAGGCCGCAGCTCTGCAACTGCACTGTCCAGCATGAGCTCGCAGCCCTGCTGCCCAGAGCATTGCGCTGATGGCGCAGTGAGCTGAGGCTGCGGGGGAGGAGGAACAGCAGGGGAGGGGCCGGGGGCTCGCCTCCCAGGCCAGGAGCTCAGGGCCAGGCAGGAGGGTCCCGCGGGCCGTAGTTTGCCCACCTCTGATCTAGTCTGACTTCCTGTAAAGCACAGGCCATAGAACTTCCCCAAAATAATTCCTGGAGCACATCTTTTAGAAAATCATCTGATATTTATTTTAAAATTCTGAGTAATGGAAAATCCACCACAATCCTTGGTAAAATGTTTCAGTGGTTTACTACTCTCACCTTTAAAAATTTACACCTTCTTTGCAGTCTAAATTTGTTTAGTTTCAATTTCCAGCCATTGGGTCATGTTATACCTCTCTCTGCTAAACTGAAGAACCCATTATTAAATATTTGTTCCCCATGTAAGTACTTGTAAACTGTAATTGAGTCACCCCTTAACCTTCTCTTGGTTAAACTAAATAGATTAAGCTCTTTGACTCTATCATGATACATCATGTTTTCTAATACTTTAATCATTCTCATGGCTCTTCTCTGAGTCCTCTCTAATTTATTAACATCCTTCTTGAAGTATGGGCACCATACCTGGGCACAGTATTCCAGCAGTGGTCACACCAGTGCCAAATATTGAGATAAAATAACCTCTCTACTATTCAAGTTTCCCCTGTCTATGCATCCCAGGACTTCATTGGTAATAGCAAGTATAAGGTGAAGTTAGCCTGTTTACCTGAAAGATCTAAGGTTGTAATTTCCCCCAGAAACAAATGACAACCTCAACCATTTAAACATTGCAAAACTTTTGGTGTTTTTGCTGTCATCAGGTGTTACAAGGGAAATGTAGAATCCTGGTCTTGTCATATAAGCAAGAGTGGGAGCTCTTTCAACTTTGCTTTAGAATGAATAATTGTATCAACCCCTCATCCTGTTCTGGGTGTATGACATAGATAAATTCAACCAGTCATTAAAGGATTGTCTTTAAAATGAACTGCGGCATAAATATCCTTCCTCCTCCTCATTCACTGCCCACATCCTGAGGGAATGAGCTCCATAGCGAGAGACCCTTAACTGAAACAGCCCTTCTTCCAATCCCCAGAGATGAGTATCTAGGTGGTATCACCTCAGATGACTTCAGAAACGAAGAGCACAATCTACTCTAATGCATCAACTCAGCATATCCATTCTGTGTAGAATTTCTGACATTGGCTAGTATCTTCACAAATCCTTCTACTACTCTGTCAGTGTCTAAAAGGAGCACCCTTTATAAGGAGGGTGAAGCAAGGAAGGGTAATGGAAAAGCTTTAAGGTTACAGGAGATGTATTCAGTATAAGAGAACCAAAGTGTCAAGTCTTGATTGAATTATTTAACAATGCAAATACTCTGGAATGCTACAGAGCTTTATATTAGACTATACTGTCCTATAGTATTTCATGTACTATAGCATTTCATGTTTGTACATGAACTGTTAATAGTAAACTGCTGCTTACCTGTCTGCTATTTTTATCTTAATTTCTTACAGCAGTCTTCAGCAGCTTTCGAAATTATAAATCTGACTTTTCTATGACAATCTCAAAAATGTTGGCCAGTTATTTCTGTAGTCAAGACCTAATCAATGTGGTGCTATTTTTTCCTTTTAAAAAGGGAGCAGCAAGCTTCCTTGTGTTCAGATACTTCTTAATATTGAAATGTTAAGTATTAATAAACTGTTACAAGGTCTACTTAGGTGCACTTGCTAACAATGCCCCATCTTTATGCACGTAACATAGATGTCCTATTTTTGTGGTTTAACAAAACTGAGTATAACAAAACCAGATAGATAATGTGTGTGTAACCTTTTTATTCCATCATGATCCATGCATTAAAACTGTTTTCCACAATGTATAAAATTAACGGATGTACGTTCCAATTGATGGGTGGACTCATGGACCACCCATCAATTGTGGTCCATACTCATGGACCACAATGCACTTTATTTACATTTGTATAACTTAATAGAAGCCATTTAAATAACCTACAAAGAATCAGGCAACATATCCCATGGAACACACTGGCTACAGCTACACATGCCTTGAGCTGCAAGGAGCCAGCTGGGGAAAGCAGCTATTCCAAACACTCTTCACTAATGTGCAGGCACCTGGTGTCCGTCACAAGGCAGCAGAGTCCTGCCAAAAGTGGAACAGAGTTCTGTGTCTCCTCTAGGACCACAGCAGCTTTGCTTGTCAAGTCCCATGGAGGGGAGAGCCAGGCGCAGGGGATCCCGTACTCCAGGGTGCCAGGCATTCCCTACAGCTTACGTACAACAGGCAGAAAACAGTCGGAAGAGCAGGAACTGCTACCCCAGCGGGCTGGTTTTATTTTGGGAGTTAGGCATTTGTATCATGGACAGAAGACCCTTTACTCTAATTTACCTTTAATGTGGTATTGATTAGTTACATTAAACTTGTACAGGCCTAGCTGCACCTAACACATGAAATATTAGCATTAGTGGTCAGTTGTTTACAGATAATCCTTACTAGAAAAATAATTTTTATTTGGTCAATATAATTACCTGGATTTTGTACTTTGAAAATCTTAGATTAATTTACTTTTGAAAGTTTATTTCCTAACTCATTTGCCAGTGTAGATAGCTAAGAAATAGTGTCAATGTTAAAGTTGCAGAGTTCAGAAGTAATGACCAGTTTCATTGGTCTGAATAGCTTTTCTTTCTGACACCATAATTACCAGTTAGGGATATAAAAGGAGCCAAAATTGTATTCTTTTATAACTTTTTTTTCTCACAATCTGATCTCACCTAAGGTAAATAATTTATGAAATAAAATGTTTGGATTAGGGATGATGCTCCTAAATATTAAAAAAAACAAAACAAAAAAACTTGTTAGACCACAAAAATATTACAACATTTCTTAAAACATATACATTGTTTTTATGAATTAGTTTTGTGTTTATTAGACAAATATAGCATTACTTAAATGATACCCAGAGATGGAGAGTGTCTTATAGCTGAAAGAGAGAGATTTAAGTATCCTATTATGTGGGATAACAATATATCCCAATTATAGACAATATACAGGAGAGTCTGCACAGGTGGCTTTAACAATTTTTTGCATCTGTCTTTGAGCCAATTACAATGGATTGTCTCATGACTAATTAGATTACTGGCCTTTAATCAGCATTTATATTTTAATATGTTCAGAACTAAAAATGTGCCCAGGGCTATAAAGAAAACACAAAAATACAGTTCCTGCTCCAAAAACTTAAAATATATAAGTGTACAGTTTTTTAAAATGAAAGTAGATAAGACTACCTTATTTTGTAACACTTTTAGTGTATCCTTAATCAGTGTGTCTTTCCATAACTCACCTATGGCTCTTCGACTGAGTTCCTGCTGAATCCTAAAAGTGAGAATAAATCCTAGTATGGTTTGATAAATAAAAACATATTAAAACTTGTCAATTTTAATTAAAAAAAAAAACCTTAAAATTGTAACTAACCATGGGTCATAATGTTTGGTAATCTGGAAGGTAAATTTAAGGTTTTAACATCCCTGCTGCCTGTAGACCTCATACACGAAAGATTCCAAATCCAAAAAATGATGGGGGAATATACACAACTGTAGTTATCTTTGTAAAGTTTCTCAGAGATATAGTGGTAGCTTTATGCAGTAAATGGAATAATAGTTATACAAGAATTCATTAGGAACTTTGTCCTTTCGATCATGGTGGACTTCTTAAAAACTCATGCAGTTAAACAAATTATTTAATATGCTCTCCTACTGTTTAGATGCCCAGCCTACAGAATCTGAAAAGGAAATTTATAATCAGGTGAATGTAGTGCTAAAGGATGCAGAAGGAATCCTGGAAGACTTACAGTCATACAGAGGAGCTGGCCACGAAATACGAGAGGTAAAGCATCGTTAGATATTTTGCAATCATAACCTGGAACAGATAGATGAGCTAATTTTCAGCTTCTCTGGCAGGGCTATTGTATTAATAATCTGAAATGAAAATATTCTACTTTGAAATATGGTTCTACTCTAAAATGTTGTGATTTAAAAAAAATCACTGGCTACTATATCACTGGCTACTATATTTGTCTTCAGTAACTTTCATATTAAATGCACATAGTTGAGTAATTAAAAAGATGTTTCCTCTAAAGCTTTTATCTTAACAGGATTCTTGCTGCTGGATCTTGGGTCACTAGCCTGAGACAGAGATCTGCTTTCTGTGTGTATTCAATAACATTTGCTGACTTTACTGACTAAAACAACTTTTTCATTTTTGTTTACTATTGCAAGCTAACACAGCTGTTGGAGACTATAGAAGATTTTTCTGACCACACATGTAATCGTTGTTAACTAAGCTGAAATTGCAGAATCTTTATTACTTATAATAATGCATGAGCCAGAAAGAACATAGCTTGCCTTTCAGATTCATAGGTGAGTTTTCAGGACTAGCAGTTGGAGCTGTATTTTTGTTTGCTGGGAAAAATTGCTGTGCAAATCTTGAGAGACAAGAAATGCCCCCATAATACGTTTTAATAGTCTTATTTGAACTAGAGATTTGGGGGGGGGGGTGTTCCCTCTCTAATAGCTTGTTCCAGTTGTTCCTTGCTTCCAATAAAACGGTGGCGCAGGCAGTCCTCCCATTCCTAGAGAATTCATAGTTCTCAGCTCAATGCACCATGCCCCAAAAGTATATGAAGTCCTATTGTCGTCCTGAGCCAGGCCAATATGACAACTGTTCTCCAGAGGTAACCCTACTGCAAGTAACTAAAGGTCTGTGGAAATTGCCCAGACCTGTTAACTAATTTTATATACCCATCACCATCAGTGGAGTTTAAAAAGGCACCACAAGGTACTTCTCTGGTCTGCTCTTAAGTCCAACTTATTTAAAAGAAAAATAGACAAGAAAAAAGTCAAACTTTGCAGACCTGAACAGCTCTTAATGCAAAGCTGAGCACAACCTCAGTGTTCGTAGATTCCAAGGCCAGAAGGGACCATTGTGATCATCTAGTCTGATCACCTGTGTAGCACTGGCCATAGAACTTTCCCAAAAATAATTCCTAGAGCAGATCTTTTAGAAAAATATCCAATCTTGATTTAAAAGTTCTCAATAATGGAGAATCCACCACAACCCTTGATCAATTGTTCCAATGGTTAATTAATCTCACTGTTAAAAAGTTATGCCTTATTTCCAGTCTAAATTTGTCAAGTTTCAGCTTCCAGCCATTGGATCGTGTTATACCTTTCTCTGCTAGATTGAAGAACCCATTATTAAATATTTGTACCCCGTGTAGATATTTATAGGCTGTAAACAAGTCACCCCTTAACTGTCTCTTTATTAAGCTAAATAGATAGACTCAAAAGCTAAGTCACTATACGGCATGTTTTCTACCGTTTAATCATTATCATGGCTCTTCTCTGAATCCTCAGAATTTACGGCCAGAAGGGACAATTGTGATCATCGAATCTAGTGGCTCTCAATCCGTGGGCCACCTGCGGCCCAATCCGCACACAGATGCAGCCCATGTGACATCCTCAGGGCCATATAGGTAGTATGTATATTGTGTGGATGTGGCCCACATAATACAGAGAGAACTGCATATGCAGTCCACTGATCTAATCTGACTTCATGCACACCACAGGTCACAGAGCCTCCTGCACCCACTCATGTAATAGCTCATAACCTCTGGCTGAGTTACTGAAGTCCTCAAATCTTGATTAAATGATTTAAAGTTACAGAGAATCTGCCATTTAATCTAGTTTAAAACAGCAAGTGACTTGTGCCCCATGCTGCAGAGGAAGGCAAAAACCATTCTAACAGCAGCCGCACCAGTGCCAAATACAGAGGTAAATAACCTCTCCACTCGTACTCGAGGTTCCCCTTTTACGCATCCCAGGATCCTATTAGCTCTTTTGGTCACAGCTGGCAGAAGAATTGTTTTCGACAGTTGTAGGCAATATAGGCAACCTGCAGTGGTGTCCCAAACCGACTTGTTTGCTCTCACCCCCATATCGCTCCCATCTATAATAACAATTGCAATTCTGGAGCAACTCTTTTGTGTACAGTTCAGGGTATTGTCTGCCTTTTCTGTTTCTGTTTTCTGAATATGGATTTGGATGGCTCCTGAAACTTTAGATCTTCTGCTTGAAGATTTTAATCACTACTTGAACCTTTCATGTTAACTGCTGGGCTTGGCTTAGACCAGAGTGGTCATAGTGTAGTGTCACAGTCAAGGTTTGTGAATCAGTTTGGAATGATTAGACTGGAAAGCCCAGAGTCTTTGATTTTGATAGATTCAGGCACACTTTGGTGTTCTGTTGACTATTACTACTATACCCAGCTTTGAATAATTGAATGAGAAAAAAGTCTATTGATTTCTATGTAAATATAATTAAAGTACCATACGGTAACTCCTCGCTTAATGTTGTAGTTATGTTCCTGAAAATGCTACTTTAAGCGAAACAGTGTTAAGTGAATCCAGTTCCCCCATAAGAATTAATGTAAGGGGGGGAGGGGGAGTAGGTTCCAGGGAAACTTTTTTTGCCAGACAAAAGACTCTACACACACACACACACACACACACACACACACACACACACACACACACACACACACACACACACACACACACACACACACACCATAAGTTTTAAACAATTTAATACTGTACCCAGCAATGATGATTGTGAAGTTGGTTGAGGTGGTGGAGTCAGAGGGTGGGATATTTCCCAGGGAATGCCTTACTGCTAAATGATGAACTAGCACTTGGCTGAGCCCTCAAGGGTTAACACGTTGTCAGTGTAGCCTCACGCTCTACAAGGCAGCACGAACAGAGGGAGGGGAGACAGCATGGCAGAGAGAGACAGAGACATACACCATGTGTGTGAGAAAGACGCGCATTGCCCGTTTAAATATGCTGACCCCACTCTAAGTACACTGCCTTTTTAAGTAGATCAGCAAGTTGAGACAGCAGCTGCTGCCAGCAAGCTCCCTCCATCCTGTGCCCTGTCGTATTCCGCCCCTGCTCTGTTTAGATGGGGTAAAGGAGCGGGGGAGGGGGACACCCTGACATTAGCACCCCTCTTCCTTTCATCCCCCTTGCACAGCAAGCAGGAGGCTCCCAGGAACAGCTCCAAGGCAGAGGGCAGGAGCAGCACGTGGCAGTGGGGGGAGGGACAGCTGAACTGCCCGGGAATTGATAGCCTGCTGGGCGGCTGCTGCACAGGGAATTTAGGGAAGTGGGGAGCTGATAGGGGGCTTCTGGTCCGCCCTGGTTCCAAGCCCCTACCAGCTAGCTCCAACGGGCTGCTCTTTCTGTCAGGAGGCTGTCAAACATTATAAGGGAGCATTACGCAACTTTAAGCGAGCATGTTCTTTAATTGATCAGCAACGAAATGACATTAACCAGGACAACTTTAAGGGAGGAGTTACCATATTGGGATGCCACTGAGTAATCTAAGTGTGTCCACAATGATGAGAACCAGGGATGGAGAGAGAAATGAAGTGTTAATATACAAAAACTCCCACCGTATACCTCCACACTGTTAGAAATCAACTAATGTTTTTAACAAATAATAAGAATTAGTTCAAAAGTAATGACTGAAACACAAGGTTTGCAGCAAGACATGTAAGAAAACAGTGAACAAGAAGTGAAACAATGTAGTAACCAGTATAAACTAGACAGATGAAAATAAAAGTGTATCAGTTCACAAATGTTATGCAGGAACATTAGAATTTCTAAACTTCCTGCCTGTTGGTATCTTACACAGCAACTCTTTCCAAGAGTGTCTATTTTCAAAATTTTAGTATCCTTCCTGTAAGATATATGATATATGTACACTTTTCATCTAAGTTGACTGGGAAGGGAAGGTTAAGACTAGGAAAGGTTTAAAAAGAAAATTAAATTCCCCAATACCTTACAGTATGGAAGGAAAAAATCAATAAGATTGTTTGCGTGCATTATGCTTCCTGTTAGTTTTGGGAGAAAGGAAATTACTCTAAACTTTAATATTTACTGCAGTAAAATTTTTCTAAATAATTTTATAGAATTAAATATATTGTTTGTACTAAAATTCTGCATGAAATAACATATCTGAATTTATCATTATATGATCTGAAAAGTACAAAGGGGTCATTTAATATTTGAGTGTTCCTCTTTTAAGCAAAATTCCAAATACAAGCAAATGTAGTTCTTGATTGACACTGTTGAATAACTTGCTATTCTAGAACTCAATGTTATACAGTTTAATTTTTGAACAAATATTTTCCTATAAAATGTGACAAAATACTGCAAAGCTAACTGCAATTAATATAGAATGTTTATATATCAAATGTTCTGACACAGCACTCCTGTCAGAACACCAAAAAATCTCAACTACCTGAGATGTTTAGTCACCTTTTCCCTGGTGTCATATTCTGCCAGCGGTATTGACTTGATTGTATAAAAATTCCATGAGCTAAAGGTGGTTGGTTCTCCCTCCCCATTACCTGATACCGATTGCTGTAGCTGAAACTAATTTTGTGTACAAGCCATGATCATTAAACTAGGTTAAACTCATTCTCTTGGAGTATCCTGATAAAGCAGTTATTTGACCAAGTAGATTGTACTGTGTAAATTGTTTCCTTTTTTGTGTTTTAGGCAACTTTAAAAATCGTCCACATACAAGTAATTGTATAATAGGGTTTACATCCTATAAAATATTATGTTCATAAAGTGTGTTTAATTATTTTCATTGTGTATGTGTAAAGAATGTGCATAACAGGTGCAATATGTGATGAAAGACACCAGCTTATAATTTTCAATGAAAATCTGACTCATAATAGGACACTGGTTGCACCCATAATGTCTGGAGAAACTGTTCTTTTCCCACAATCTAAAGAATGATGCTCCCTTCTTCTGTTTTCCTCAGTACCTCTGATCAATCTCTTTTAATACATATTTTGAATGAAAGAAAACTTTCCTAGTCTTGATTCCTGTTGTTAAGCGAGGTGTGACTTTTTTTTCTTTCTTTCTCCATGTGTTCGATTTTCAAGGCGATACAGCATCCCACTGATGAAAAATTGCAGGAGAAGGCATGGGGTGCAGTTGTTCCATTAGTAGGCAAGCTAAAGAAATTCTATGAATTTTCTCAAAGGCTAGGTAAGTTGAAAGGTGGTAAATTAATGACTTGATAGCCTTCATACTAGCCAAAGACTCAAAAAGTAACAGCAAATTTTTTTTAAGTACATCAGAAGAAGGAAACCTGCTAAACAATCAGTGGGCCACTGGGCAATCAGGGTGCTAAAGGAGCACTCAAAAGACAATAAGACTGTTGTGGAGAAACTAAATGAATTCTTTGCATTGGTCTTCAATGCAGATGTGAAGGAGATTCCCCATTCTTTTTAGGTGACAAATCTGAGGAACTGTCCCAGATTGAGATGTCATTAGGAGGTTTTGGAACAAATTGATAAACAGTAGTAAGTCATCAGGACCAGATGGTATTCACCCAAGAGTTCTGATGGAACTCAAATATAATACTGCAGAACTACTAACTGTGGTATGTAACCGATCGTTTAAGTTTTATAGGACAGTCCCAATATTTGGGGCTGTGTCTTATATAGGCACCTATTATCCCCCACTCCCTGTCCTGATTTTTCACACTTCCTGTCTGGTCACCCTAACAAGACTACTGGAGGATAGCTGAGTGACACCAATTTTTAAAAAAGGCTCCCAAGGCAATGCTGGCAATTACAGGCTGGTAAGCCTAACTTCAGTACCAGGCAAACTGGTTGAAACTGTAGTAAAGAACAGAATTATCAGACACATAGATGGACATGATTTGTTGGGGAAGAGTCAACATAGCTTTTGTAAAGGGAAATCGTGCCTCACCAGTATATTTGAATTATTTGAGGTCAACAAACATGGACACGGGTGATCCAGTGGATATAGTGTACTTACACTTCCAGAAAGCCTTTGACAAAGTCCCTCACCATAGGCTCTTAAGCAGAGTAAGCAGTGACGGGATAAGAGGAAAAATCCTCTCATGAATCAGTAACTGTTTAAAAGATAGGAAACAAAGTGTAGGAGTAAATGGTCAGTTTTCACAGTGGAGAGAGGTAAATAGTTGTATTCCTTAGGGGTCAATACTGGGTCCTGTGTTGTTCGACATATTCATAAATGATTTGGAAAAAGGGGTGAATAGTGAGATGGCAAAATTTGCAGACAATACAAAATTACTCAAGATAGTTAAGTCCAAAGCAGACTGCAAAGAGTTACAATGGGATCTCACAAAACTGGGTGACTGGGCAACAAAATGGCAGATGATATTGAATGTTGATGAATGCAAAGTAATGCACGTTGCAAAACATAAGAAAATTTAGAGGGGATACAATGTGATGTGTGTATTTTTGATTATCCTCCAGGAGGTGCTTCACTTACTATAAAACGTGCACTGTTGCCCACTGTTGTAGAGGCAAACCAGTTACACCACTGAAAGAAAGGATAAAATATGTCACCCTCACCATAGTGTGTTTCCTGCAGGAATATGTTTCCATGAACTTTCCTTGTATGTTAGCATACAGTCATTGGAAACCTTCTTGTGGTCTCCAAGAAAATGTAGCATCTTCTTGCACCTAAATGTTCCAAGTTTCTGAAGATGAAAAAATGTAATCCATTAAAAGTGAAATCTTATCTTAGTTTTACAGGCCTTAGAGAGACCAGATGGGTGAGGTAATATTTTTAAAAAGAAAAGGCGTACTTGTGGCACCTTAGAGACTAACCAATTTATTTGAGCATAAGCATCCGATGAAGTGAGCTGTAGCTCACAAAAGCTTATGCTCAAATAAATTGGTTAGTCTCTAAGGTGCCACAAGTACTCCTTTTCTTTTTGCGAATACAGACTAACACGGCTGTTACTCTGAAACCTGTAATATTTTTATTGGACAAACTTTTGTTGGTGAGAGAGACACGATTTCAGAATGTCCCTTTGAACTACAGTGTTAAGAAATAGTAATTAATCAATATCTCAGAGTGTCCCTTGTATGTTAAAGCTGGAAATGCATCAGCCATAGAACTTTCAGAACTATTTTTGGCGGCTTTGTCTATTGAACAACCTTCTGTCACTTCCACAGTTAATAGCAAAATAGTGCTAAGTGCAGGATTGTATTTCATGAATAAGGTAAACTCTGCTTTCTTCAGGCAATCTCATCTCACCACAGTCCTCTTCTCCCCCCCTCCCCCACCGAAAAAAAATTGTAGAGGAAAAACGTTTTGAAGGTCTACATAAACATGTCTAAAGAACATAGGAAACTAGCCACTTATTAACTTAGCTTCTCACTTGTTAGTGCTAAGGTTTAAAAGTTTCTTCATTAGGTATTCAACCAACAGAAGAGTTCTCCATTCTGGGTTAGTGGATTGAAAGATACTTGGAAATGCATCTTTTAATTGAGTAGATAATTTCATGACAAAGGTTTTGTTTGTTTGTTTGTTTTTTAAATAAAACTTTAGCCTGCCAAATTTTAAGAGATTACAGCTTGCCTTCTTTAACTACTAGCTGCATTTCCAATTTTTTGATATGGCCTTTGTAGATAGGGAAATTTTGTCACTGTTTCATTTCTGTTCCTTAACATTGAATAGCTTTTCATATAGCAATATTAACTGAAATGACCAATGTAAAGTCAATTTCAAACAAAAATTGAATATAGTCATGAAACAACTTGAAAAATTAGTTTACTGTAGAATCCAGTCAGGATAGAATCCAGATATAGGCTCTATATCTATAGCAATTCATGGGTAATCTCCAGTATAAATGCCCCATGAAAACCAGTTATAACTTATTTGATCTTAAAACTCACTTTAGATCATGGAATTACCATACATTTTAGCATTTTAAGTCAACGACTAATATATAGTAGAAGCAGATACCGTTTGACATGTTTTGATTTTCTTTATTTATTTAGAGGCAGGATTGCGAGGTCTATTGGGAGCCCTGACAAGCACCCCATATTCACCGACTCAGCACCTGGAGCGAGAGCAGGCTCTTGCTAAGCAGTTTGCAGAAATTCTTCATTTCACACTCCGATTTGATGAGCTCAAGGTAAATTTCCATGCATTTTTAAATAGGCAGTTCATCTAAAAGGAGCCCAGGGCTGAGGTTTGGAGAAACCTGGGTTTCATTCCAGACACTGCCACAGACTCTGTGACATTGGGCAAACCTCTTAATCACTCTTGATGTCCCTATCTGTAAAAAGAATGATGGTTGCTTCAGTCCCTCTGTGATGCTTCCTGATACTTAAAATCCTCAGATACTTTATCTAGATCAGTGGTTCTTAAACTTTTATACTGGTGACCCCTTTCGCATAGCAAGCCTCTGAGTGTGCCCCCCCCTTATAAATAAAAAAACCTTTTTTATCTATTTAACACCATTATAAATGCTGAAGGCAAAGCAGGGTTGGGGTGGAGGTTGACAGCTCGCGACCCCCCATATAATAACCTTGCGACTCCCTAAGGGGTCCCAACCCCCAGTTTGACAATCCCTCATCTAGATCATGAAAAGTTAATTATTTCATTGAATGCTAGCATTCATCATGTATTATGGAAAAATTGAGAATTGCTTCATTTATGTAATAGAAATTGCATATAATTGTCAACACTCATTGGCCAATTCTGGAATGTGGTTGAATTGCACAAGTCGAATGTCAGGGGTGGGGAGAGGGCAACGAAAGTTTAAAGCTCGCTTTTTCATTCCCGTGATCCTGCTGTAGCTGTATGCGGGCTAGGTCTCCTTATGGCTACTTTAACATCAGGCTGCAATGGCCCCAGGGCACTGAAAATGCAGCTGAGGATTAGTATAGCACATGACCTTGTCAGCAGTGCTGTTTTTCTTCTGACCATGCCTCTTTCCCTGCAATGTCAGCAGGAGTGAAAGAAAAGTGGTCAAAAGAATAAGAGCCTCATAAATTGGCTCTCTGCCATTTGAAGTTCACCCATACACAGGTGAAATCCCCTTGGGCTGATTAAACTGACTTTAGGTCCAGGTTACACTGTCAGTGTGGTACAAAGTAGCTGCACTGCATCAAATCTGGCCCTATGTTCCTGAAAATAGTTAATATAATTAAGTATGAGGAAGAAAAAGTTGGCTAACATTAAAAGAGAAGAAAGCAATTAACAAAAGCTAGGAAATTTATGACTGAGATGGATGGTCTTTGGGTTTCCCTGGCTCTTGTCAATTTGCATGAAGCAAATATATATATCTTCCAAATATATCTGTACTTACTGTTCTGTGATTTCTTTACAGAGAGAGTACTTTCATTGTGCTTAAATCTCAAACTGTTTGCCTTTACATTAAAAATTATTGCATGTGACCAATACAACATTTTTGAAATTCTGTATATTTTTGTTTTTGATTGAAAAAGAACAAGAAATATTTTTGCCTGATCCATTTCCAGGTTTAATTTTTGAAAATAGGACTTTAAAAAAAATGGGGAGCACAAAACATACTACTTATTCGAAATGTAATCCCTTTCATTTTTCTGTTTGGAATATTTTCAAAATGCCTACTAACATGAAAACAGAATTTTTACTTGGCACAAATGTTAATGATAAAGTGTTAAACTCTGATAATGAAGTCTGTACATAATGGAAATGTCAAGACCCATCAATAATTCTGTAAACTCCTCAGACGAGTACTGTCTCTAACGCATGTCTACACTACTGCTGGATCGACACTCCGGCGATCGATGCATCAGGGGTTGATTTAGCATGTCTAGTGAAGACCTGCTCATTCCGTACTGTGCCTAGAACAGTGGAGCCTTGATCTCTCTTGGCGTGCCTAGTTGCTACTATAATACAAATAATAAAAAATATTAGTTTTCTTTTCTTCATGTGGAATCAGTAGCCCCCAAATACCAATTTTAATTTTGGCTTTAAAAAAATACTCCTGGATCCAAGTTTATTTTTGTCCACAAGTAATTGTGCACTGGGGATTTTTCTAAACTATGGGCATGTCAGCATTAGAGATTTTTGTACCATTGTTTCCACACCAATGTAAACCCCACAGTGTACATGTGTCGCTTCACTGTAAAGTGAGGTGCGTGCCAGTGTGACTTACCTCCTGGAGTAAGTTACCTTGGTGTAGTGCATCTGCACAGACAGTTTACTTGAACATGCCTTTGCAAGTGCAAAAATCCATAATGCAGACAAGCCCTAAAGCCATGTGTATTATTCCAGTTGCTCAAGGCTAATATCAACCATGTACAGGTATACTTAATCCTTCCTCAGTGCAGGGGGATGGACTAGATGGCCTCTTGAGGTCTCCCCACATTACTGAGGTTCTGTGTCTTCCCGTTTTAGTCTGACATACCTCTTCATCAAGAGAAAGTTGCTACCTCTGGACACACACTCACACTCTCTCTCTCTTTCTCTCTCACTCTCATCGTGTCTGTAGTTTCCCAAAAACCACGTAGCAATGGTCTAGACACACTGGTCTAATCCTATGGCAGTAAAGCTGGCAAACTGGAGCAGATCAGAACATCCACTCTTCTCTCACATTAGTTTTTTATTCTGAAAAATTATATAGAGCAAAGCAGGAAATCTTACGTGCTCTAGCTACTTCTAAAGCCGTGGTGGTTCTTCGAGAGATGTCCCTGTGGGTGCTCCACTCCAGGTGATGGTACATTCCTGTGCCTTTTCTCAGAGAGTTTTGCAGCAGTGCCAGTACGGGTCGCGCACTCGCGGTGCCTGCCTCACGCGCTGATGGCAATTTCATACAGCATGCGTGCAACCCGGACTCTCAGTTCCTTCTAAACCGTCCCCGGCCTAAGACGTTGCTCAGCAGTCCCGTTGCAAATCTTCATTTCAAATAGATAAGTTTAGATATATTAGTGAGTTCGGATAGTTTAGACAAGTTAAGTTTCAGTTATTAGAGTTACGTTCCTTTTATTTAAAATTAAAAAAAAGTTTTCTTTTTCCATCCCTTAGTACAGTTAAAATTAGGTTAGGAAAATGCCTAGTTTACCAGGATTTAAAAGATACACGACGTGCAGAGAGGCAATGCCTGTGTTAGATGGACACACTCAATGTGTCCGTTGCCTGGGGGAAGCTCACATTCCTCAGAAATGTGTCCACTGTAACAAACTGGAGGCTAGGGCACGAAGGGATAGAGTCCTGAGACTTAAACTCATCTTGATGAAGAAGTCCTTAAGACCAGCCTCCGACCCGGGTACAGGAACCCTCTTCCCAGCATAGGTCCCTGGTCTCCCCACTGCCAAGGTCCCTGAAGGCCAAAAACTGGCCATCCTCTTAACCTCATAGAGAGCAGATCAACACAAAACGGTCACTGACCAAATCGCTCTCATCGGTGCCAGCCACACTGCTGCTCAGCAGATATGATTCTCTGGGCACCTCCAGCACAGTCCATGCGGCAGCGGCCGCCGGAACCCAGCGCTACAGTGCCATGGTTAAGGGCTCTAAGCTGCCTGCCTCCACCACGGTACCGTCAGCAGCTCCAAAGGAGACTGCACCGACAACCGCTCCTATCTCCGTGCCGCAGCCCAATGCTACTAGGGCAATGACGCCAATACAAACTATATTGGCTCAGCACATCACACCAACGATGCAATCGGGACCTTGCCCTCCAGGACCGAGGCTCTCAGCAGTACGCCATTTTCTGCACCGCAAGGATTTATTGGTATCCTCAACTCTGGAGTCTCCTCTCTTAGGCACCAATATCTCACCAGGGCCAGCGGTACCATACCATTTGTCTTCGATAGCGTCACAGTTCTTGATCAAAGAAGAGAAGAATTTTGAAGGGGTATTTTCCCTTCACCATTCCTCCCCCATGGCTACTGGACCCCTACGGCTACAACCCTCATATGCTCACGACATGTTGCTATAGTACAGCCACCCATGGATGGCACCAGCCATACCCTATCCTAGTCACTGGCCATACTGGAACCCTAAGGGTCTTACCAAAGACACTATAGCAGGCACCACAGACCACGTAGGGAAGATGCCAGATCCCCACCTCCACCTTCAGAGGCTAGTGACAGAGACAGATGAACCCATGGCAAAGCAGGAAGAAGACACTGCTCCCGACACCTCGCCAACCTAGAACAATACATCCTCCCTCCTCACTGGGTGAGGCTATTATGCCTCCACCACCAACCATGGTGGATGACTTTACCCCCTTCCAAAACTTATTCAAAAGAGTGGTCAGTGAGCTCAAAATTACTCTGGAGGAAGTGCTGGAAACTCAACATATGCGAACATATCTTAGACATCTTACTCCTCCAAGATAGCATTGCCAATCAGTGGGGCTATCATGGAACCCGCCAAGATGCTGTGGCAAACTCCAGCCACCATACCTCCTACCTGCAAAAGGGCGGACCAAAAATATTATGTTCCCTCGAAGGGATCAGAATTTCTATTCACACACCCGCACCCAATTTTCTGGTAGTGGAAGCAGCCAACTAAAGGGGCAAACATCAGCACTTTTGATCCACCCTACAATAAAGAGAGTAAGAGGTTGGACCTCTCCGGCCGCAAAGTATACTCTTCATCCATGCTTCAAGTCAGAGTGGCAAATTATGTGGTACTACTTGCCAAATATGACCACAGGAACTATGGCAAATTTATGGACTTTATTAGGGAGATCCCAGAGGAAAAGGGGCAACAATTTAAATCTCTGGTCTCTGAAGGACAGATGATCGTACGCATGGCTCTACAGGCCTCACTAGACTCTGCTGACACAGTCGCCAGGTCCACTGCTACAGCTGTCATCATGCAACATGCCTTATGGTTTAACTCCTCAGCATTCCCATGGGAGATACAAAATACAGTCAAAGATCTCACCCTTGATGGAGAAAAATTGTTTGCAGCCAAAACCAATGAGGTAATGCACACTATGAAGGACTCGCAGGGCACTCTCCAGTCCCTCGGCATTCATACACCTGCCACAAGAAGGAGACAATATAGGTATCAACCATATCAGAGGAATAGATACCCAACATGCGCACAGAAACACCAGAGGCCTTACGAGCAACAACACCAACAACAATGACAGAGACCACAATGACAATGTCCATCACCACGAGTGGCATCTAAACCTACTGCCTCTAATAAACAAATTTGAAGGCTTGTTCGAGGGTCTGGAAGACCTCTCCCTCATTCCAGTGCTTACACCATCCACCCATCTATTTGGAAGCCATTTGTTCTCATTCTACCTGAAATGGGCTGCCATCACCATGGACAAATGGGCCCTAGAAGTCATCCGAATGGGCTATACCATTCCTTTCCTGTATCTACACCCCAACCTCCCACCCTCCCCGTTCATCTTCAGGGACCCCTTTCATATACCTCTTGACATAGCAAATGGTCATCATCTCCTCCAATTATGGGCAGTGGAGACTGTTCCCGCACAACACATGTGGAAGGGATTTTACTTCCACTATTTTTTAACACAAAAGAAAAATGGGAGATGGTGACCTATTCTCGATCTCCGGTGACTGAACAAGTTTGTAAGAAAGCAGCGGTTCAGGATGGTCACCGTAGCAATAATAATACCAACACTGGAGCAGGGGAACTGTTTTTCAGTCCTCCACCTGCAGGATGTTTATTTTTGTGTTAGCATACACCCTGCCCACAGGCGCTTTCTGAGATTTACTGAGATTCGGACACAGACCACTATCAATGCAAGGTTTTACCTTTTGGTCTGTCAACAGCGCCTCGTGTCTTCTCAAAGATCCTCGCGGTAGTAACGGCGAGTGCACCCGTGAAAACAAGGAATAATAAATTTTCTTACCTGGATGACTGTCTCTTGAAGTCATACACTCGATTAGATACCATTCGCTCTACCCAAACAACGATAGATTGCTTCCAGAGTCTCGGTCTACAAATAAACAAAAAGAAGTCAACAGTAGAATTAGCTCAACAATTAGAATTCATCAGCACTTATCTCGACTTGGTGACGGTGAAGGCATCACTTCCACGAGACAGATTCGACATGGTAAAGACACCCCTATCCACAGTGCAGAACAGCCCACACGTGTCTACAACGGTTTGGCCACATGGCAGCATGCACATTTGTGGTCAGACATGCACACTTGCACATTCATTGCCTGCAAGGATGACTAGCAACCATCTACAGACCAAACGAACACAGGTTTAACATATGATTAACAATGCCCCCACAAGGTCAAGGACTCAATATCCGGACGTAAGAGCACCCACACAACCCTGGGACTTAAACTTGGTCTTAATGGCCCTCACTCAGAAACAATTTGAGCCCTTAGCAAACTGCTCCCTACTACACCTATCCATGAAAGTGACATTCCTAATAGCAATCACATCAGCTAGACATGTGGGAGAAATTGGGGCACTCGTGGCAGATCCACCATACATGACCTTTTTTAAAGATGAAATCACATTACAAACCCATCCTAAATTTCTCCATAAAGTACAAGCGTCCTTCCATGTTAATCAACCTATACAGCTTTCTTTCCTAAACCACACAAGAACACGTTTGAAGCTAACATGTACACCCTTGACGTTAGAAGAGCACTAGCTTTCTACTTGGACAGAACCAAGACATTTAGAATTTCACCAAAATACTTTATATCCATCGCAGAACGCTCTAAAGGTACCGCCATATCCACGCAGAGACTATCTAAATGGATATCTGGATGCATTCACCTGTGTTATCAATTAAAATGCTCACAACCTCCAGCGGGGATGAAGACGCACTCTACTAGATCATATCAGTGTCAGTAGTGTTCCTAAACAATGTTTCACTTAGACATATGCAAAGCCGCCACTGGGGCTTCCAAACACACCTTTGCCAAACATTATACAATCACACAAGGCCCTAAGGCGGATACTCGACTAGGCCGAGCTGTATTATCGGCAATTATCCTACCAACTCCGAAGCCCCTACCATCCTAGGAGGGCACTGCTCTACAGTCACCTGGAGTGGAGCACCCACAGGGACATCTCTCTCGAAGAAGAGAAGGTTACTCACCTTGTGGAATAACAGGTTCTTCATGTTGTATGTCCCTGTGGGTGCTCCACTACCCGCCCTCCTCCCCTCTACTTTGGAGTTTAAAGTAGACTCTGCGGTAGAAAAGGAACTGAGGATTCTGGGTCATGCACATGCTAGATGAAGTGCCAACGGTGTGTGAGGTAGGCACCATGCATGCGTGACCTGTACAGACACTGCTGCAAACTCTCCAAGCAAATGGCGCAGGAACTCACCATCACCTGGAGTGGAGCACCCATAGGGAGATACATCCCGAAGAACCTCAGTTACTGCAAAAGGTGAGTAACCTTCTCTTCTCAAATTTATTTAATCCTACCCCCTTCTTTGAGTCTGTAGTAGTTTACGTTCTCCTACCCCGGGCACTCGGCCAACAGCCACTGCTCTCCAGCTGCCCAGCTCCTAAGGCAGAGCGGTGAGCTGTGGCTGGGGACCCAGCTCTGAAGGCAGGACCGCCGCAAGCAGCGGCGCAGAAGTAAGGGTGTCAGTATCATACCACCCTGACTTCTGTGCTGCTGCTGGCGGCTGTGCTGCTTTCAGGACTAGGCACCCAGCCAGCAGCTGCAGTTCTCCGGCTGCCCAGCTCTGAATCTGCACAGTAAGGTTGTTCCCCCCAGACCCCCAATTTGAGAGGCCCCCCAGTTTGAGAACCTCTAAAGACATCCAGGGCTTGCAAGATGCTGAGTGCTCTATACTTCCAGTGACTTCAATGACAGTTGAGTGTGCACTATACCTCTTAGTATATATATCTCCATAAAGTTTGTCTTCGGATCCTAACTGAGCATCTGTCACTAAAATATATTCATTTTCTCACTTTTTGTAGATGACAAATCCTGCTATACAGAATGACTTCAGCTACTACAGAAGAACTTTGAGTCGTATGAGGATTAATAATGTTCCAGTAGGTAACCTCTGGAAGTGAAAAAACACTTTAAATGCTAAATTCTTTGTCTTTCTAGTACTATTTATCCAGTTTTTTAGGGTATAAAACAATTTATAGTAAAAGCTGTGTTATCTGGCACTTTACCAACCGGAAAGCTCTATAAACTGGCTTTTCTCATCTTCATTGAAAGTCCGGTTTATTGACCGGGTGCAGGGCCAGCAGGTTCCCTACCTGGCTTTGCGTGATTCCCCGGAAGCGGTGACATGTGCCTGCTGCTCCTAGGCGGTGGTGTGGCTAGGCGGCTCTGCACACTACCCCGCCCCACCCCGAGCGTTGGCTCTGCAGCTCCCATTCGCCAGGAGCTGCCCGAATCCGGTACTCCGAAACCCCTCCCGCACCCAAAATCCCTTCCAGAGCCCACACCCCCTCCTGTGCCCCAGCCCTGAGCCCCCTCCTACACCCAAATTCCCTTCCTCTTAGTTAACTGAATTTTTTTTGACTTACCAGCACCCCCCTTTCCCCCAATATGCCAGATAACAAAGCTTTTACTGTACATATAATTTTGTATCTTTGTTTATAGGCAGAGGGTGAAAATGAAGTAAATAACGAATTGGCAAATAGAATGTCTTTATTTTATGCTGAAGCGACGCCAATGTTGAAAACCTTAAGTGATGCCACGACAAAATTTGTGTCAGAGGTAAGCATATGGGAGAAGGTTTTTCTTTGACTTGGATATTGCACTGTAAAATGCAGCTATGTTCTGAAAGACAACAATTAAGAAGTTATTGTGGGACATTCTGTCCTGATAACTCCCAGGTGAAATTTGCTGAAGACTTAAGGATTGTCTACATGGCACAGCAAAGTGCACCAGAGGGGTAGAAGGGAATGATTTATAGATCACGTAACATTCTTTGTTCTAACTGCACAGGACTGCGTTAAGACGAGCTAGGTACCTTTTAGAGCACGCCAGCAGTCTACATACCTGCACAGGGCAGTTACAGTGCAGCACATGAGCGCGCTCAACAAATCACAACCCTCTACTGGGCTTTGCTGGCACCATGTATACAAGCCCGTAATTTAGAATCTGTAAATCAAATATCTGCCTTTTACACAAGCAGAAGAAATTTAGATGCAGCCAGTCTTGCAGATGCTATGCATGGTAGAATAGGTTCCAGCTGGCCTTCCAACAGTTCTGTTGTAGGTGCTGTCCAATAGCTATGTCTGTACTGATATCAGTAAACACTTATTTTATCCAGTAAAATAAGCACATGCCTGTTCTGGTCGTGTGCCTTCGGTTATGTTGTCTGATAATCTGCATTTTTAGATGGTCACTTTTTCTAATCATATATCCATACTCGAAAAGGGCTTCTAGAAACAAAGAGTGAAACAAATTGGGCTTGAATATCTCTGCTTGAAATTGAGAAGCAAATAAAAAAGAAGTGATGTGCTTTTTTTAAAAGAAAGATTCCCAGGAGAGCTTCATTCTGGTACATATAGAAGTTAAAATGTAATTACAACAATACAAGCATAAACTTGATTAGATACACGAGTGTGTTAGAATAAATCTTGAACCTGTTATGGAATAGGATCAAAGTATCCAATTACTTTCGCATTTGTCCTTGAACTACCTACTGAAGTATCTGACATGACATCCACAACACCACTATTATTGACTTGGCTCACTTATTACCACAGTTTCCCATGTACAGCTGAGAAAAATCAACCTTTATTTTTAAAACTATACCGTTTTTTTTAAACAAAATATGTTACTTTTTCAAATGAATAGTAATGTATTATTAATACTGTAGTACATAATGATCTCCAGTCAAAGACAGAGAATCTTATTTTAAGGTCACATTTTTCTTCCTTCTCAATGGACCTGTCATGCCATTGTTTAAGCTCCCCACTGAAATCAATATAGCAAAAACAAACTCTCCAAAAATCAATGAAAAATTCTGTGTAAAAATGGAAACTATAGTAAGGCCTGGTGTCTGTAATAGTGGAAGTGGTACAATCACTATGGTTTTAAAACAACTGATTGTAAATGTTTTATTGATAAAGTACTGCAGTGTTTCTTATCCCCTAAAGGGGGGTATGTGGGTGTGTTTTTAAACTCGAGCGCTCAGTCTTAGGTAGTGTTCATTGACCTAGAATTGTATTAGGTTTTACAGTATTACACTTTCATTACACTGAATAGAATTACTCATTTCTCCTTTCACAGAATAAAAATTTACCAATTGAAAATACCACAGATTGTTTAAGCACTATGGCTAGTGTGTGCAGAGTCATGTTGGAAACCCCGTAAGTATGATCTGAGTGGCAAAATTCATTTCTTCATTTATAGGCCTCTTGTGCACAATATCAATAGAAAATATAAGTATGCATGTCAGGCATAATCCATAATGCATAAAATGAATGGGAAAAAATAGGAAAATTAACAAAATGGGAGCCAAATAATTTTTTTTACTAAATTCCATAACATTTTTCTAGCCTTGTTATGACTTATTTTTCTCATGCACTAGACACAGCATGTTGTCTACTTTCTGTGAGAATATTGTTTAATATTTAAAAGTAGAATGGGTATGAAAGTTAACAGATCTCTCAGTACATTTGTAAATGACTTTGTCATGCATAATTCAGGAAAATTGAGCACACTTGCCTAGAGCATGCTTTGAAAAGTGGCTCGAGCAGTGCACGTAATGGTTGTTTCCTTGTTAACTGCTGCATGAAAGGAGAGTTCAGTGGGTGAATGGTGGCTCCAGCAAGTCTACTGCCTTGGTCCTTGTTTGAGTCTTGACTATAACAACTTGTAGGCTTGGGCTACTTGAGTCTACTGTAAATGTGACAAACTATGGGCAGGAGAAGTTAAACATTGTGTGCTAAGTTTTTCTAACCAGTTGTTCATGGATCTGAAGAGGCTGCTATTGATATAGCTGTTCAGGAATGAAGTAACCGTGTCAAATTAAAAACAAAAACACAAAGGACTGGGCTGAATACCAGTGCATGTTTTATTGTGGGGGGTATAAGAAGGAGGGACTCCAAACATTGAACTTCAGGGACAGTTTGTGCCACTGACAGACAAGCAGTTACGCCTTGCTCATAAAAACTTGGCATCCTTATTCCATGCGTACATCACAAGCGAATTGTGTTTTTCTTCTTTGGGTATAAACTAAATGTTCACTTGTTTGGAAGAGGCCAAGACAGTTAATACGAAAAATCCTAAAATTAACAGCAAGATGTCAGTTTGGGCTTGAGAGAGATTTATTCTTCCAGTTTCCAAATAATGGGCTTTCTAAGCAATGGTTTAACTTCTGTGTTGGTGAAAATAGTTGCTCTTGTCTCTGAAGAAACTTTTCTTTTTTGGAAGGTTCCCCTCTAAATGTCAGTGTTAAAGACGAAGGCCTGTTTTGGTGTTTGATATAATAATGGATATTTTTGTGTTCTAAAATTCCAGTGAGTACAG
This sequence comes from Lepidochelys olivacea, assembly GCF_965140295.1. Lineage (NCBI taxonomy): Eukaryota > Metazoa > Chordata > Testudines > Cheloniidae > Lepidochelys > Lepidochelys olivacea. The sequence continues at coordinate 18,705,329 of NC_140412.1, forward strand.
AAGCAGGTTTACAAATGAGGAAACAGTATCATTCTGTCTGAGGGTAATGGTGGGTGTCATCATACTCTATGACCATGTGCATCCAGTGGGCGCCTTTGCCAAAACTTCAAAAATTGATGTAAGTTTTGTGGTGTTCATAGTCTTTGGATGTTTAAACCAAAGTTATACGTAGACTGTCTTTTCCCCCCTCCCATTGTAATATGAATTTTCTGAGTCCAAATAGATCAATAACAAGTATGCGTACAGTCTGGAATAGTCCTAATTGGTTGGCATATACTACCAGCCTACCGTATAGATGACTGCACACAGCAAGCAATCCAAAATATACATTCAAATGCACAAAAAGGCATCTTAAGAGTTAAGGTAGAATGTGAGTTTCAGTGGAATCCAGATAACACCCAGAAACATTATTATACTTTATTCACACAATATGTGTATCTTTTAAATAACATAAATATTAGAATATCTACAAATGAAAGGCTAGTAGGTCCAGTGTGTTCCCCACTGCCACATAATTTTTCATCCCTCACAATCATCCAGACCAACTTGGATTGGTTGCATTGTCCTCCAACCTTCAACTTTGCCCCCTTTTGTTCTGTAATTGAAATGTGCTGTTGGATGTATACTATTGCGTGTATGTTTTATTTGTTAAATGTGTAGTAGATGCATCAAAAGAAATATTGTCCCATGGAACTTGGTCCAGGGTCAGGGGTTTTTATTCTGTATTGTTCTGAGCACACTGACAAAACAAGTATTAATTTTAAAAACCAGAAAAAAACCCTGTGAAACCTTTATATTGTTCTTAAGGTAAAAGTCTTTCAGTTCCTTACAGCAGATTTTGATGTAGCTATTCCACTGCTTTCAGTGTGATGGCAAGTAACTAGATAAGCCTTTCTACATTAAGGGAAGATTTCAGAGTTCTAGATGTTTGCTACCTTTCCAATATCCAGAAGAATAACATGTACATTTAAAGTCTTTTAAAGTAGTTAAGTGTTAGGGCTTGGGGAACTGTACTTTTTGCAAGTTATTTTTGTATGGCATTTACATGATACAGAGTGTTAACTTGTTTAATTTCCAGATGAAAGGATGCATCAAAGTCCTTAAAGACCAGCCTCCTAACAGCGTAGAAGGCCTTCTAAATGCTCTCAGGTACTTATTTTTAACTTGAAATGATTTTAACGTGAATTTTTTAGAAGGTGCTGAACAGAGACACCTGGATGATGAAGTCTTCTATCAATATAACAGATAAAAGATGAGCCTCTCTTCTGCAGGCTTCCTCACTAGCATGCCTTAATCCTAACATGGAGTTGACTGCCTTTGTGGGTAAAACAATAGTCAAGTCTTCAGGCCCATTCATTCCCTGCTCCCTGGCTACGACTGCCAGTCAGCTTACCTACTGTTAATTGTGTTGTTTTATGGTGGTTTTTTGGTTCAAAATTTGCATTTACTAACATGGAACTGCCATTTGTATTGCCCATTTCCATAGCCAGTTAACCACCTAACTGCACAACTGTGTACATTAGGTGAGATGCTAGGGGAGTTAACACTGGATAAAATGTCATGCCCAAACAAATAGACTCATCAAATCCAGTTCTTAAAGTACAAGCAAAGGAACAGAATTGGAGAAATTTAATTAGTTGCTCACTGGGTAGATGGAAGTAGGAGGCATAAAATGATATATGAGAAGCCAGTTTAAGCAAATCTGAGGAACCACAGAAGTGAAAGCTCAATTTTGGATTGTGGGGAATGTCAGAAATGTTCATATTGTATGTTTTGAGATATCAGTTTGTTTAAGATGAGTTTATATGATATTAGTATGTATATGGGGAAAGATATAGGACGTTTATAATTCAAGATTCAGTTAAATATTCTAATACAGGTCAGCATTTCACTTTGGCACAGTACTCTGTACAGTATAATCCTTCTGGATCTCTGAAAATCTTAGTCTGTTATTGTGCAGAACATACATTATCAGAATGGATTGAAATCCTAGGAAGAAAGCACCACTATATTTGTTCACTAGGATAACAGCAACAACAAATCAGAGTAACCAGTTTCCAAATCCGTGTAACTGAGTATCACAGGCAGACAAGTGGCTAATAATTTAGTATAACAGATTTTAGTTACAGGAATAAATGTAAGCTGTAGTCTAATGGGAGTTTAGTAAAGTAGACCTCCAATATAAAACAACTGGGGTGTTATACATGGATAATAAACTTGATTGTATACAATATTCTCCTGTTTATTAAAGATAAACAGTGGCCAGCATTTGCATAGATCTGGAAAATACTTGATGTTAACCTTATAGATAGATACTTGGGAAAATGTACACCTCAGTGCATAGCAGATTCTTTAGTTATGCAGGGGTGCACAACTTGCAGTCAGAATGAAAATTTGAGCCAAAAAAATCTGCAGGAAAGGACTTTCATTGTCCTTAGAGGACCGTAGCCAGATCTTGTAGTCAGAAGTTTTGATGTGCCAAATATGTCCAAAAATGAGTAAGATGTGGCCAGTTTCAATTTATTCTCCAACTCATGCTGCATCAGTGGGGATTTCCTCTTGTCCCCTGCGGAAAAGCCAGCTCCTCCCCCAACCCCCAACAGTTAGCTCTCCTGAAAGCTGTTCTGTGCAGCTGTCCTGTTGTTTTGAGAACAGAGCTAGCAGCAACAGCAAGGGCTGCATGGTAGCAGCCTGGAAGTGGGGAAGGTGGGCGCCTAAATGTTCATGCTGCTTGAATCATTGTAAAAATCTACTTTGGAAATTTGAGAACACCAGTAGAATCATAGACTATCAGGATTGGAAAGGACCTTAGGAGATCACCCAGTCCAACCCCCTGCTCAAAGCAGGACCAATCCCCAACTAAATCATCCCAGCCAGGTCTTTGTCAAGCCTGTCCTTAAAAACCTCAAAGGACGGAGATTCCATCAACTCCCTGGGTAACGCATTCCAGTGCTTCACCACCCTCCTAGTGAAATTTTTTTTCCTAATATCCAACCTAAATCTCCCGCACTGCAACTTGAGACCATTACTCCTTGTTCTGTCATCTGCTAGCACAGAACAGTCTAGATGCATCCTCTTTGGAACCCACTTTCAGGTAGTTGAAAGCAGCTATCAAATCCCTCCTCATTCTTCTCTTCTGTAGACTACACAGTCCCAATTCCCTCAGCCTCTCCTCATAAGTCATGTGTTCCAGTCCCCTAATCATTTTTGTTGCCCTCCGCTGGATGCTTTCCAATTTTTCCACATCCTTCTTGTAGTGTGGGGCCCAAAACTGGACACAGTACTCCAGATGAGGCCTCACCAACGTCGAATAGAGGGGAATGATCACGTCCCTCGATCTGCTGGCAGTGCCCCTACCTATACAGCCCAAAATGCCGTTAGCCTTTTTGGCAACAAGGGCACACTGTTGACTCATATCTAGCTTCTCGTTCACTGTAACCCCTAGGTCCTTTTCTGCAGAACTGCTGCCTAGCCATTCGGTCCCTAGTCTGTAGCAGTGCATGGAATTCTTCTGTCCTAAGTGCAGGACTCTGCACTTGTCCTTGTTGAACCTCATCAGATTTCTTTTGGCCCAGTCCTCTAATTTGTCGAGGTCCCTCTGTATCCTATCCCTACCCTCCAGCGTATCTACCTCTCCTCCCAGTTTAGTGTCATCTGCAAACTTGCTGAGGGTGCAATCCACGCCATCCTCCAGATCATTAATGAAGACATTGAACAAAACCGGCCCCAGGACCGACCCTTGGGGCACTCCGCTTGATACCAGCTGCCAACTAGACATGGAGCCATTGATCACTACCTGTTGAGCCCGACAATCTAGCCAGCTTTCTATCCACCTTAAAGTCCATTCATCCAGCCCACACTTCTTTAATTTGATGGCAAGAATACTGTGGGAGACCATATCAAAAGCTTTGCTAAAGTCAAGGAATAACACATCCACTGCTTTCCTCTCATCCATAGAGCCAGATATCTCATCATAGAAGGAAATTAGATTAGTCAGACATGACTTGCCCTTGGTGAATCCATGTTAACTGTTCCTGATCACTTTCCTCTCCTCTAAGTGCTTCAGAATTGATTCCTTGAGGACCTGCTCCATGATTTTTCCAGGGACTGAGGTGAGGCTGACTGGCCTGTAGTTCCCCGGATCCTCCTCCTTCCCTTTTTTAAAGATGGGCACTATATTAGCCCTTTTCCAGTCATCCGGGACCTCCCCCGATTGCCATGAGTTTTCAAAGATAATGGCCAATGGCGCTGCAAACACATCCGCCAACTCCTTTAGCACTTTCAGATGCAGTGCATCTGGCCCCATGGACTTGAGCTTGTCCAGCTTTTCTAAATAGTCCCGAACCACTTCTTTCTCCACAGAGGGCTGGTCACCTCCTCCCCATGCTGTGCTGCCCAGTGCAGTAGTCTGGGAGCTGACCTTGTTCATGAAGACAGAGGCAAAAAAAGCACTGAGTACATTAGCTTCTTCCACATCCTCGGTCACTAGGTTGCCTCCCTCATTCAGTAAGGGGCCCACACTTTCCTTGACTGACTTCTTGTTGCTAACATACCTGAAGAAACTGTTCTTGTTACTCTTAACATCTCTTGCTAGCTGTAACTCCAAGTGTGATTTGGCCTTCCTGATTTCACTCCTGCATGCCTGAGCAATATTTTTATACTCTTCCCTGATCATTTGTCCAATCTTCCACCTCTTGTAAGCTTCTATTTTGTGTTTAAGATCAGCAAGGACTTCACTGTTAAGCCAAGCTGGTCGCCTGCCATATTTACTATTCTTTCTACACATCGGGATGGTTTGTTCCTGTAACCTCAGTAAGGATTCTTTAAAATATAGCCAGCTCTCCTGGACTCCTTTCCCCCTCATGTTGTTCTCCCAGGGGATCCTGCCCATCAGTTCCCTGAGGGAGTCAAAGTCTGCTTTTCTGAAGTCCAGAGTCCGTATTCTGCTGCTCTCCTTCCTTGTGTCAGGATCCTGAACTGGACCATGTCGTGGTCACTGCCTCCCAGGTTCCCCTCCACTTTTGCTTCCCCTACTAATTCTTCCCGGTTTGTGAGCAGCAGGTCAAGAAGAGCTCTGCCCCTAGTTGGTTCCTCCAGCACTTGCACCAGGAAATTGTCCCTTACACTTTCCAAAAACTTCCTGGATTGTCTGTGCACTGCTGTATTGCTCTCCGGCCAGATATCAGGGTGATTGAAGTCTCCCATGAGAACCATGAGCTTAGTGGCTACTCCATCCCTTCCAGCTCCAGAAGCCTTCTGACACTCCACACAGGTGCGGCTTCAGAAGATGAGCTTCTCAGGTCCTGAGATAGAGGGGAAGAATCAGAAGCATGCCCCCACTCATCAGCAAAACACCTGGGCATAATTTCAGTATATTCAGTCATAAAAAAGAACATACTCTACAAAGGAACTACTGGTATAACCAATAAAAATAGAAAACACAAATTATCTGGTGAACATAAAATTAAAGGGAAAGGAGAGGAGAAGAGAGCTGGGTACAAGAAAAGAAAGCGTTTTAGAGCAGGAATTAAATTCAGTTTTCCTCCAGTGACATAGGACAGAAACAGTCCACACATAAATACACTTAAATGTCTGTTACCTTATATTCTACATAATTTGAAGCACATATACATTATCAATTATGAGATTAAACACACTTTAGATAATTCCCGTAGTAATTCACACATACGATGGCCTCACTTAAATACTTGCTATTTATCCATATTAAATGTTTCTTCAACATTATCCAAATATAGGGACTATTGTAAATATAAACACTTAGTTCAATGTTACCTACAGCATTAAACAGAATTCAAGAATAAGAAATCCTATAAGTAGCCATTTGTTTACAGTAGGGAATTCCCAAAATTTGTCTTTACTCAAGTAGAGCATCATTATCAAACCTTAATCTCAGTCCAGACCTACACATTTTAGATGTCGTTGACTGACAGTTTAACAGTCTTTAATGTGTCAGTGTTCCTTACTGATTCTAGTCTATCCAACTCAAAAGAGATCTTGAGGTTTTTTCCCAAATACATGTAGGGATCCATTTAAAATCTCCTTTTGTAACAGAACAGTTGGACATAATCATGAGTAGCATTATCTGTCATTTAGTATTTTTATAAATTTAATTTTCTGAAAGATGTATGTTACTTTCAATGGGAATTACTGAATTTTCCTAGTTAGGAAGTACACAAATAGATCTCCCAATCATTGGTGAGGGTTTACTGTAACTAAATAAATTTGGTATTGTTCCTTCAATTACCTGCTTTGTCTGTTGTAGAAGAACAGAATTGTAAGTGTGCTTTTGTAAATCTTTTTTTTTTTTTTTTTTATTTTTAGGTACACAACAAAGCATTTGAATGATGAGACTACCTCCAAGCAAATTAAATCTATGTTGCAATAACAGTTACCTGGAATTAGCCCCTGCTGTAAACAGAAGACAGTATTCTGCAATGACTGAGATGCACAGATTTTTTTTTTTAGTGATTGCAACTACTATCTCATTCGTTCTTGCTTTTTATTTTCTTCTCTCTTCCTCTTTTCCCTTTTTAATCACTTTCTTGTTCTTAAGTAAGCTCAGACTTCTTTTCTGTGCCAAATCAATGAAAATGATCAACTCTGGAAGGTATTTTTACTTTTCAGAACAGCCATCCTTAAGTGGCAGCTAATTATGCGTTGCGTTTGGATTTCTCTGTACGGGGAAAGTTCTGTGACTTGAACTAAATATTTTTAAACTTGTGGTTTTTTCTTTTTTTGAAAAACTAATATTTAATATTGCTTCTTCTGCATGGCAAAACTGCCTATTTCTGCTATTTAAAAAACCCTCAATGACTTCATTTTCTATTGCGGCTTATTTTCAAGTGCAACCATGAGGAAACATAAGAGCAGATTTGTTTAAATTAACTGTGTTTGTACAAAATGGTACTCAACACAAAAGTTTTTTTAAATAAGTAAAGACTGTTTTGTTTAAAAGTTATGTTTGCATTTTGACTCATTTTTGTAAGGATAAGGATGTATGTTGTATGTTTAACCTTTAAAAACTAACGTTAAAATATGTGGTGTGTGCGTAGCAAAATTACGTATGCATGTTCATGTCAAATGATTGGCTGTGGATAAAATAATAAAAATCTGCTTTCATTTTTCTAAGTGTGGTTTGTTTTACCAGTGTTTTGAGTGAGATGTCTCCATGTTTTTTTGGCTTTTTACCAGAAAAGTACATGTATAAATTTTATATAGTGAAAACTATGCTGCTGTTTCATTACATGTAATCACCTGAAATGGATGGAGCCAGTGCTTAGTTAAGCCTAACAGGATCTGTTAGGGTCCCTGATTTACAATATATGATATGGGTTATTTCCTAATCCCAAGACAGTCATACAAGCAAGGGATGGGAAAAAATCATGTTAGTTCAGCTAGTCCAGGAGTTTTTTTAACCAAGCAGCCCAAAACATCCCAGTCTTCTTTCACTGTGTCCCATAGTCATTTGTGCGCTGCCAGTAAAGAACAATGGAAAAAACCTAAAATGTGTATTTTTTTAAAATTTAAACAGTGAGTGTGCTAGCAATGTTCAAAACACAGAAGTCATCCTGTCTCCCCCCACCCCAAAATTAAAATCTGTTCGAAATGGAGAAGACGGTACACATGGGGACGGCAGAATGGAGAGCGCTTAGTTGAGATTTTTTTTAATCTTTGATAATCTGTGGTAAAATTATCAAAAGATTAAAGTAGGCATTTGCATAGAATAAACTGATTTCTCATTTAAAAAATCCTTCAAAATTTAACCTTTATACGTGCTTATTGACAACTTCACAAATTGCACATTCCAAATGTAGTATTTAATTAACATCACTGTACCTTTTTATATTGTGAACTTTCCCAACTAGAAGGGATTGAAATACTTCTTTAAAAAATAAGTTTATTCTGTAGAAAATGTCTAGAAAATTTTCATGACTCAAGCTGTCTGAACTGATCGAAAGCATTGTTTGCTAGCAGTTTGAATTCTGTAAAAATATTGTTAGTTTGACTATGATTGTACCTCTTGTTTGTGAACATTCACACGAACAAGTCTTTGTTAGTACAAATACTTGGGGAATGGCTGTATTTGAATGAATGCCCATATCCACATGCAAACAAGGGTGTTTGTGCAGGAATAATAGTATCTGCTGGCTGGTCTTCATCTATTCTCATCTTGTCTTACAATCGAAGGCAGAAATACCATGCGACTCAGGTGACCCTTCACATACCACATAATGATTGTTGAAGGAAGCATGTTCTGAGCATCGGAAGGCTTAAACTGATGACTAGATGTCTGCCACCAGGGATTCCTGCCAGAAGACCTGCATTCAAAAACATACAATGCAATCTTTGCTCTCAGATGAGAAGAAAGCTGCAAAACGGCCATATAACAAAATATTGGAGAGATTTTGTATTCTGTGGGTCACAGCAGAACCAAAACAATGAGATTTCTTTGGAGGAGTGAAGTCCCTAATCATGACTCTTTCGCTAGAGGAGCACTGAATAAGTCAATTGTAGCCATCAAATTGTCGAGAGTACGAGGTTCCTCCTCTGCTGAAGATGCAATGTGCAGGCATAAAACTTTGTGATACAGAAAATGGTACAAAAGGCAAAGCAATCCCTTCTCCAGGAGCACCTTCCTTTGTGTTTGCCTGGTCCCTATTGGTCCACCCCAGGGCAGCATGGTTGTCCTATAGAAATTCTTTCCCAACATGGGAAGAGGAGATGTCCCTTTAAATGTGATAGAAACAAGCAGCTGTGGCCCTCAAGTGATCATTCTGCTGCTAACTCTGTTTGCTGCATCTCTTTCCATCCCACCTAGTGAGTACTCTTAACTCTTGTTATACTTTCCCCTAGTTTTCGTTCTTGCTGAAAGAGCCGACATTCTCTCAGAACAATCCATGACCTTTTCTTATAATACCAGATTACTTAGTGCCTTTGTTGTCCTTGATAGCTCAATGACATAAATCTGAAAAAGCTAAGAAAAAATGCATTAGAATGACATTCTAACGACATTGCTCTATTTCTTTTTGGCAGACTTTGTTGTTGTTGTTTTCATTGGTTGTACTGCTGCCCAAGAACCTTAGTAAAGCAAAGTGTAAGACATCTAAAAAGAGCTGGCTATTTGCTCGGTTGCTTTTCAGGATTCTTTTAGCAGCTGCCACTAGAAAAATGCTGAGAACTATTTTGAGTGGTTGCAGATGAGTATTCCATTCAGATCTGCAAGCACCCAGTTCACCAAAGCTCTCAGAGAACTTTGCTTAGCAGTAACCTCCGGCCCTGTAGCCCTCTCAGTTCCTTCTCACCTCCCATGACTTGTCGGAGCATTCTGTGTGGTGTTTACCTCATGCTTCTTTCTGTCCAGAGTTTCAGGAGTTGTTATATATAGTAAGTCAGTTTAGTAGTACCCTTAGGTTTTTATTAGTTAATGGTAGCTAGCAGTAGTTTTTAGCCTGGTGTAATGACCTCACTAAGTTTTAAATATTGCCTGCCATGTGGGGTGGTTATTCCTCACACCCCCACACTGGGTGCTTATCTCACCTGGGAGCTGGCACGTTAAAGAAAAGGTTCTCAAGAACTCAAGTTGGAGGGACTTGCACCTCAAGCAGTACTTTCTGGAGCAGGCCTTGAGACCCGCTTTGTCACTGGAAACCTCCACTGATTGTGTAGACTTGCAGAGCCCTTCAAAACTAATGAGAGATGTTGTTCCAGGCTCTGGCTTAAGAGGAAGAGAGGGATTGCTTTCCTTCTTCTGGTTGTCCAAGGAAGAAGTCTCACAAGATGGACTGAGACCATTCTAGGATTCGAAGAGATTCCTCTTCGTGCTCTAAGAGGGATGGTGACCGGCACCATGATTCCTCATATACAGGGGATGGAGCTAAGCCATCTAACTGCTCCCTATTACTGCATCAAGATCAGTTGGACACTGTATTGTTGGTTCTAGTACCGGCCATGGGGCATTTGCTGAGTCTGGTACCAATGACATTGGTGTCAGCACAGACTGTCTCTATGCCATTGGTGTACCAGACAGTATCAGACCTGCTCTGCCTCTCCATTACTGATTCTCCAGCAATTCAGGAGCACTCAGCTGCTATGGCTTCTTCTGCTTTGGCTGTGTCCTCAGTGCCACCTGGTCTGGTCATGGAATTATCTCGTTCGCCATTACCATATTCTGCACCACCAGGGGTGCAGCATGCAGTGTTGAGGTCTGCCTTCTTTTCAGTACTGAGGGGTCTGTTGTTGAGGGCACTATCATTGGAACCAACGATACTTTAAGTGCAGACCTCATCTTCAGGATTGATACTGATTCCAGCTTCAGTATCCCCATCTGCTCCGCTGCTGAGTGGAAGTGTGATGTCTCTTTCGTAGATAAGACATTGACTGTTCTTCCATCCTCCGTCTCCACATTGATTTTCATGTTGGTGCGTAGCTCTCCAGATCTTTTGGAGCCTAATCCTTGTAGAAGAGCTTCATTGCCACCTACAGCAATGTGTACTGATAAACAATATTATGTCCCTATGCAGAGTTTCAAATGCTTCTATACCCATGCAGCCCCTAACTTTTGTAGCAGCAGCAAACAATAGATCATAGTGGGGGAGAAGCAAGTCCACACATAAGGACAGGGACTCTAAGAGGCTGGAGCTGATGTGGAGAAAAATTTATTCAACCTCATCATTACAGATAACAATGCTTGCTGATTTGCAGTGAGCATCTAAATATGGCTTCATCAGTTGGGATGCTGTGTCCAAATTCATTGATAATTTGCTAGAATACTCCAGGAAAATGTTTAAGGTGTTCATTGCAGAGGGCCATCTGGTGGTCAACATGTCATTGCAGTCAGCTCTGGTTGTAGCAGATGCTTTCTCCCATATTATGACTTCAGCTGTGACTATAGAATCATAGAATATCAGGGTTGGAAGGGACCTCAGGAGGTCATCTAGTCCAACCCCTGCTCAAAGCAGGACCAATCCCCAACTAAATCATCCCATCCAGGGCTTTGTCAAGCCTGACCTTAAAAACCCCAAAAGGAAGGAGATTCCACCACCTTCCCGCCCCATCCCCTGAGCCTGCCATGCCCTCGCTCCTCCCCCTTCCCCCCAGAGCCTCGTGCATGCCACAAAACAGCTGATGGGGTTGGGGGGGAAGCGCTGATTGGCGGGGCTGCCGGTGGGTGGGAGGTGCTGGGAGTGGGGGTGGGGGAGCTGATGAGGGGCTGCTGATGTATGACTGTGGCTCTTTGGCAATGTACATTGGTAAATTCTGGCTCAGGTTGGACCCCCCTGCCCTAGCCCCAAACAGACATGATTATGGAGGTCAGGAACAACAGCAGCAATAGTGCTCACAGCAGTTCTTCTGGGAGTTGTCCTTTTCTGGTGGGCAGCAAGATATCTCCAGGAAGAGTCATAGGTCACAGAGGAGAAGACCTGGGTCCATTTTAACCAGCCAACCTGACCTCCAACAAAGTTGAGCAAGCAGCCATTTTGACGGTCATTTCCTGGACAGCTGTGCCCTCCCCATCCCAATCTCTTCAGTTCAGGGACAGGCTGTCTCGCCTTTATAGTGCTTGGGACACAGTAATTATGGACAATTGGGTCCCAAGCACCATGAGATTGAGTTATGCCATCCAATTTCTGCACACCCCTCATTTCCCACCTCCCATCCCCATCCCTTCTCACGAGCCTCCACAGAGGTTAAGAGCTCATTCAACGAGGGCCCAAGTGACATTGATTGCATTTCTCAGTGACTTTTCGTTATTGAAGATTTGCAGCACGGCTGCTACTTGGTCTTCCATACATACTTTTACCAAGTATTATGCCATTACGACAGCATCCAGATCAGATGCAAATTTTGGGAAAGCCATTCTGCAGTTGTTCTTAAAGTAGACTCCAAGCCCCACCTCCTACCAATACTGCTTGTGAGTCACCTGAGTGGAGTAAAAAGAACAGGAGTACTTGTGGCACCTTAGAGACTAATAAATTTATTAGAGCATAAGCTTTTGTGGGCTACACTTCATTGGGTGCATAGAATGGAACATATAGTAAAAGATAGATACATGTATAGAGAAGGTGGAAGTTGCCATACAAACTGTAAGAGGCTAATTAATTAAGATAAGCTAATAATAGCTGATAATAGCTCATCTTAATTAATTAGCCTTTTACAGAGAAGGTGGAAGTTGCCATACAAACTCTATGTGTATATGTATATCTTCTTACTATATGTTCCATTCTATGCATCCGATGAAGTGAGCTGTGGCCCATGAAAGCTTATGCTCTAATAAATTTGTTAGTCTCTAAGGTGCCACAAGTACTCCTATTCTTTTTGCAGATACAGACTAACACGGCGGCTACTCTGAAACCTGAGCGGAGTACACATCTTCAACTATTCAAAGAAGAAAAGACGGGTACCTACCTGTGCTGTAACTGTTCTTTGAGATGTGAGTGCAGACTTATTCCCTGACCCACCTTCCATCCCCTCTGTATCAGAGACCAACTCCTAATGTTCGGTGCTAAGGAACTGAGGGAGGTTGGGGTGGTGCTTGCTTAAATAGGGCGGGGCTAGAAGGCCAGAGGGTGTGAGCTCTGCCCAGAAGTGTACTGCTCAGCAAAGTTCTCTGGCTTTGATGAGCGGGGTGTACATGCACCTAAGTGGTATAAAGAAAAGGAGTACTTGTGCTCTTTTGATAACTCTACAGCATTTGCTCAAGAAACTCCCTGAAAAAGCACAAGATCAAATCCACACAGACACACCCCTGGAACCCCGACCTGGGATATTCTATCTACTACCCAAGATCCATAAACCTGGAAATCCTGGGCGCCCCATCATCTCAGGCATTGGCACCCTGACAGCAGGATTGTCTAGCTATGTAGACTCTCTCTTCAGGACCTACGCTACCAGCACTCCCAGCTACCTTCGAGACACCACTGACTTCCTGAGGAAACTACAATCCATCGGTGATCTTCCTGATAACACCATCCTGGCCAACATGGATGTAGAAGCCCTCTACACCAATATTCCACACAAAGATGGACTACAAGCCGTCAAGAACACTATCCCCGATAATGTCACGGCTAACCTGGTGGCTGTCTTAGAACAACGCTTTCTCAGCTCTCATCCCCTAACACCCCTACTCTACTTGCGCTATATTGATGACATCATCATCATCTGGACCCATGGAAAAGAAGCCCTTGAGGAATTCCACCATGATTTCAACAATTTCCATCCCACCATCAACCTCAGCCTGGTCCAGTCCACACAAGAGATCCACTTCCTGGACACTACAGTGCTAATAAACGATGGTCACATAAACACCACCCTATACCGGAAACCTACTGACCGCTATTCCTACCTACATGCCTCCAGCTTTCATCCTGACCACACCACACGATCCATCGTCTACAGCCAAGCTCTGCGATACAACCGCATTTGCTCCAACCCCTCAGACAGAGACAAACACCTACAAGAGCTCTATCAAGCCTTCTTACAACTACAATACCCACTTGCGGAAGTGAAGAAACAGATTGATAGAGCCAGAAGAGTTCCCAGAAGTCTCCTACTACAGGACAGGCCCAACAAAGAAAATAACAGAACGCCACTAGCCGTCACCTTCAGCCCCCAACTAAAACCCTTCCAATGCATTATTAAGGATCTACAACCTATCCTGAAGGATGACCCAACACTCTCACAAACCTTGGGAGACAGGCCAGTCCTTGCCTACAGACAGCCCCCCAACCTGAAGCAAATACTCACCAGCAACCACATACCACACAACAGAACCACTAACCCAGGAACCTATCCTTGCGACAAAGCCCGTTGCCAACTGTGCCCACATATCTATTCAGGGGACACCATCACAAGGCCTAACAACATCAGCCACACTATCAGAGGCTCGTTCACCTGCACATCCACCAATGTGATATATGCCATCATGTGCCAGCAATGCCCCTCTGCCATGTACATTGGTCAAACTGGACAGTCTCTACATAAAAGAATAAATGGACACAAATCAGATGTCAAGATTTATAACATTCATAAACCAGTCGGAGAACACTTCAATCTCTCTGGTCACGCAATTACAGACATGAAAGTTGTGATATTACAACAAAAAAACTTCAAATCCAGACTCCAGCGAGAAACTGTTGAATTGGAATTCATTTGCAAATTTGATACAATTAACTTAGGCTTGAATAGAGACTGGGAGAGGCTAAGTCATTATACAAGGTAACCTATTTCCCCTTGTTTTTTCATACCCCCCCCCAGACGTTCTTGTTAAACCCTGGATTTGTGCTGGAAATGGCCCACCTTGATTATCATACACATTGTAAGGAGAGTGATCACTTTAGATAAGCTATTACCAGCAGGAGAGTGGGGTGGGGGGAGAGAAAACCTTTTGTAGTGGTAAACACCCATTTTTTCATGGTCTGTGTGTATAAAAACATTTTCTGTATTTTCCACAGTATGCATCCGATGAAGTGAGCTGTAGCTCACGAAAGCTTATGCTCAAATAAATTGGTTAGTCTCTAAGGTGCCACAAGTCCTCCTTTTCTTTTTGCGAATACAGACTAACACGGCTGTTACTCTGAAACCTAAGTGGTATGCACGGCTTCACCCACGTCTGGAAGAACTACATTTACAGCACAGGTAGGGAACTGTCTCGTCTACACTACATACACGATACATGGGAAGGGTTTATAGAAGAGCAGTTCAATATTTCTGTAGGCAGCCTTAGTGGAGCTGTGCTGATTGACACCTGCTGAGGAGCTGATGGATCCAATCCAATAGACTGACTTTGCTTACCCCACAGATGGATTTGACCCTAGGTTTCTACTCCTTTAGACTATGTCACCTGGAGCTTTTCTCTGTGATGTGTGCATGGTCCCTCCTAACAGCACAGCTGAAATCACATAGTGGGTACCTGAAAGCTCGCCATCCTGATGATTTCACCACCATCAAGGTTGAGCAGCAATTAGTTTTGCCTCTTGTCTTTTCACAATGAATGTTATCTAGTAATAATCTCAGGAGACACAATCCCACTCCCCGTTGTTTCATGTTATTACTGGAAATAAAGCATGTTTGAGGAAACCCCTCTTTGGAGAGCATGTTTTAAAGTGTAATTTGTCAGCCCCATTTAAGATCTCATTATAAAAGACTTGAGACATTAGAAGAGAGTAAATCCAGCCGGGAAGCTATTGTTTAAGGACTTAATAGTGTATCAGGTTTTTCTTTCTGCGCTGCCTGAAAGAGGCCTTTTAAATTTGACTGCTTCGGACAGCTTTTCATTTCTGCTCTCCCTCCAGTCTCTGCCTTTAAACATCATTCCTTTGCAGCCTGAGAATAATTAGAGCTTTCCTTTCTCTTTCCAACGTTTCTGGTCTATGATTGCTCTTGGCATATGCAGCTGGGAAGACAGATTACAACTGGCATACTTTTGATTTTGCTAGTCCCTCTCCCCAGAGAGATGAACATCTGGGATGCTGGCAGGCCTGCCTCAGCTGTTCAGCTTCTGAACTGGAGGCATGTTGGTGTCTCTGAGGTACACTTCAGCACTTTGCTGCCAGCCTCTTGCAAATGATATTTCCTTTATGCAACTAAATTGTTCCTAAAAAGAAAAGGAGTACTTGTGGCACCTTAGAGACTAACCAATTTATTTGAGCATAAGCTTTCGTGAGCTACAGCTCACTGCATCAGATGCATACTGTGGAAGATGTTTTTATACACACAGACCATGAAAAAATGGGTGTTTATCACTACAAAAGGTTTTCTCTCCCCCCACCCCACTCTCCTGCTGGTAATAGCTTATCTAAAGTGATCAATAACCTATTTCCCCTTGTTTATTCCTTCCCTCCCCCCCCCCCCCCCGCACAGTTCCTCAGACGTTCTTGTTAAACCCTGGATTAGTGCTGGAGATGGCCCACCTTGATTATCATAAACGTTGTGAGGAGAGTGATCACTTTAGATGGGCTGTTGCCGGCAGGGGAGTGGGGACGGGGGTTTGGGGGGGGAGAAGGCCTGGATTTTTGCTGGAAATGGCCCACCTTGATTATCATACACATTGTAAGGAGAGTGATCACTTTAGATAAGCTATTACCAACAGGAGAGTGGGTTGGGGGGGAAGAAAACCTGGATTAGTGCTGGAGATGGCCCACCTTGATTATCATAAACGTTGTGAGGAGAGTGATCACTTTAGATGGGCTGTTGCCGGCAGGGGAGTGGGGACGGGGGTTTGGGGGGGGAGAAGGCCTGGATTTTTGCTGGAAATGGCCCACCTTGATTATCATACACATTGTAAGGAGAGTGATCACTTTAGATAAGCTATTAACAACAGGAGAGTGGGGTGGGGGGGGGGAGAAAACCTTTTGTAGTGATAATCAGGTCAGTATAGGTTTGGATCTTACCCAGAATACCACTAAAACTAAAGGTTTATTATAAAGAAAAAAGAACACAAAAAGAGTTGTTAATTGGTAAAACAGTCACATACATACAAACACTTCAAAGTCCATATATCAGATTCCTAGCAATATTGGTGAGTTTGCTGGCTTGAAAATCTCTCTGGTACACATCCATAGCTTGGATGGGTCATTCAGTCCTTTGTTCAGAGCTTCCTTTGTAGGAAGGTTACTCCAGAGGTAAGAAGCAGGACTGAAGACAATATGGAGAAGATGCAGCTGCATTTTATAGTCTTTTGCCATGCAGCTTGTATTTTCTTTGTTGCAAACACAAGCTGCCCAGCACCTGGTCTGGAAGCCTTAGAGTTCTGTCCATAGGCATGCCCCTGCATGTCTTGCTGAATCATAAGGTGTAGTCCTTGTTCCTTTCAAGGGGTTCATTGTACAGTTGATGACCCTTGATGGGTCATCAAGCCAGGTCTAATATTGATGCCAATCTGTCTGGGAGGTGTCACACAGAAACACAGCACAAATTTGGAAATAAAGAGATACCAGACATATCTATAACTCATAATACAAAGGTGATCCAAATATATAAACAAGATCATCATATTTGGCAAATAATATCATTTTAATAAATACCTTACATGGTATATCATATCTGGCCAGATTCCTTGCAATTTTACAATATTTGTATTCATAATATCCTAAAGTGTCCCCCAGATTCTGTACAGTGTCACAAATGGCAGGTGAGCTTTGAACAGAAGAAGTATTCTAAAATGCTAATGTAACCCTTCTGCCCATCAGAGTTGGCAGCAACAAGGGCCGGGTTCAGTATCTATGGGTTCCGTTTCAATAACACAAGGCAAAACCGGCTCGAGCCCCCACCCACTGACCTGGGACAATTACACACCACCCCCCGGGTGCCTCCAAGAGGCAATACTTCCTCTCTCGCAAGCACAGAGTCTGAGTGTAGCAAAAGCCTTTTAATAAAGGAGGGAAACAATGCGGCATTATATTGGGAAAACACCACAAACAGGATTCATAATACCAACTAGGAGCAAAAGACCCACCCCCAAGTAAGTTTGGCAGTGTCCTGTCCCCCTCAGGGTCTTAAGTTCCGCAACCCAATGGTCACCCTCCTCCACCAGTTTCTGTCCTTGGTCAGTGCAGCCCCCCAGAGTTCAGACGTTCATCTGCAGAGTTTACCTCCCAGCCTGGATGGAAGCGGAGGGAGCTACGGGGAGCATCTTACAAGCTCCGCTGCTCAGGTCAACAGCCAAGTGCCACGCCTCTCCATGGGGTTCTGCTGCGGTCTTCACCACCAGCTGCGCCTCTCCACCAACTGCCCTACTATCCGCTCCACTCCGCGCTGGCCATCCTGCTGTCTGCTCACCGACGTGTCTTCAGCCCCCCCCCCCCACTTAACACAGCTCTCAGTGATTTTTAGCTGGTAATAGGGGAGCTTCAGGGCTAGTACACCTCTAGCCCAAAGTGGGTGTAATGCTCAGGCCTATCTATCAGCAATTTCAGCTCTGCAGCATATAACAAGACTCCTAATAGAGCCAAAATTAGCTCTGTTTTTATTTATTCTGTCTGATATTATGGAATCTCAGGGTGGGAAGGGACCTCAGGAGGTCATCTAGTCCAACCCCCTGCTCAAAGCAGGACCAATCCCCAATTTTTGCCCCAAATGGCCCCCCTCAAGGATTGAACTCACCACCCTGGGTTTAGCAGGCCAATGCTCAAACCACTGAGCTATCCCTCCCCCCCAAAACTTATTAACAACTTCCCTTGCAAGGCAGAAGAGAGTCAGACCCTGTGCCTTTAAACGAGCCGCAACACTATTTTGTAAGATTAAAGATTATTACACAGCAAAGAGATCAAAGTGGTGTTTGGTACCCACACTACCAAGCACACATACTTGTCCCCAACCCTACTCTTAAGTCATTGGCTTTTGGAACTCATGTCCCTTGCCTAGCAAGTGCTACTTAGTTGAGGGCAAGTCCCTCCATCATAAAATGCCAAGTACAGTTCTACTGTCCTTGATTCACATAACCAGGATAACAACACTTTATTACTCCTGCCCCAATAACAAAGAGACTGGGGATCCCACAGCAGCCAAAGTGACCATTTGGGCAAGCAGTCCATCATACTAGACAGGGTGGGTGTGCCCATGCAAACAAGATCAGCCCCTGAAGTCCTTTTCCACAGCTCATGACGAGATGTCAGGGTAGAGTTCATTCTGACTCTGCTTACACTAAGTTATCTGAAAAATCAGGCCATAAGCATTTCAAACTAAGTATTCAAAATTAGTGGAAACTTTTGACATTTTGTCTTTGTGCCTCATGTCTTCATTAACAAAGGAACACAGAATATAGGCCATACTATCTGATGAGGGAGTATCCTGGGGAGCAATAACTCTGAAAAAGGTTTGGGGTTGTAGTGGTTCAAGGCTAGTGGTCGCCTACAGAAGCAAACCACCATGTTAATCTTTTGGCATTAAGAGCTCTCAGGAACGCCTGTGCACACTTTCGCCCGCTCCTCAAAAACACCCACATGAAGGTTATGCTGGACAATCAATCTCTGGGGGGAGGGCAGCGCCAGATCTCCATTGCTCTGTACAGAAGCACTCAAACTTTGGAATTGATTAATCTGACACAATATGCTTATCTCAGCCATCTCCCTACCTTGGATACAGAACATGACAGCTGACAGTCTCAGTTGGAACTTTTCTCATGACCTGAACGGAATGGGACCTGAACTCAGAGGTGCTTTGAGACATATTCATCTTTTGGGGAACCCCAACTATAGATCTCTTTGCTATGCCCTGGAACAAGAAATGCCCTTGCTAGTGCTCCAGAGCAGTCTCTGAGAGATGCGCTCATCCTCCCAAGGGACAGGGACCTTTTATATGCCTTTCCCTTACTAGCCAAGGTCCTGTTGAAAATACGATGAGACAAAGTGAAAGTTATTTTCATTGACCCCTCTTGGCCAAGGCAAGTTTGGTATCCTAACCAAGCACAGATGGCAGTATGTCATAGAATCATAGAATATTAGGGTTGGAAGGGACCTCAGGAGGTCATCTAGTCCAACCCCCTGTTCAAAGCAGGACCAATCCCCAAATAAATCATCCCATCCAGGGCTTTGTCAAGCCTGACCTTAAAAACCCCAAAAGGAAGGCGATTCCACCACCTCCCTCAGAAACCCATTCCAGTGCTTCACCACGCTTCTAGTGAAAACGTTTTTCCTAATATCGAATCAAGACCTCCCCCACTGCAACTTGAGACCATTACTCCTTGTTCTGTCATCTGGTACCACTGAGAACAGTCTAG
Organism: Lepidochelys olivacea; assembly: GCF_965140295.1. Lineage (NCBI taxonomy): Eukaryota > Metazoa > Chordata > Testudines > Cheloniidae > Lepidochelys > Lepidochelys olivacea. The sequence goes on from NC_140412.1 coordinate 18,725,064, forward strand.
ATTCATCCTCTTTGGAACCCTCTTTCAGGTAGTTGAAAAAGTTATTAAATCCCACCCTCATTCTTCTCTTCTGCAGACTAAATTATCCCAGTTCCCTGAGCCTCTCCTCATGAGTCATGTGCGTCAGCCCCCTAATAATTTTTGTTGCCCTCCGCAGGACGTTTTCCAATTTTTCCACATCCTTCTTGTAGTGTGGGGCCCAAAACTGGACACAGTACTCCAGTTGAGGCCTCACCAATGCCGATTAGAGATGAATGATCATGTCCCTCAATCTGCTGGAAATGCTCCTACTTATACAGCCCAAAATGCCGTTAACCTTCTTGGCTACAAGGGCACACTGTTGACTCATATCCAGCTGAACCTGTCCACTGTAACCGTCCACTGTAACCTGTAGGTCCTTTTCTGCTTGTCCTTGTTGAACCTCATCAGATGTCCATGGGTTCCTCTTTGGCCCATTCCTCACCTGCTCACTCAAGATGATGGATCCTTCACCCCAACCTCTGGATTCTCCGCCTCCAGGCTTAGCTCCATCCTGGTTCCAGGATTTAGAGGTAGAATGCTCTGACAGGTGAAAGACATGCTACACAGCCAAAAATCAACCACTTGGTGTGCTTACCTGCAGAAATGGAAGCGATTCCAAATTTGGTTCATTCTAAGCACATAGACCCAACATCATCCTCCCTCTCATTTCAGACCTCAAAAAGTCAAAGTTCTTTCTCAGCTCCTGTAAGGTACATCTTGCGTCTATAATGGCCTTTCAATGTCAAGTAGATGGATACTCAGTGTTCTCTCACCCACTGACATGCAGTTTCCTTAAGGGTATTGAAAATCTCTTCCCACGTGTCAGATCACCCGCTCCAATATGCGATCTCAATCTAGTTCTTGACTAGAAACACTTTGAGCCCATGGCAACCTGTTCTCTCTTACACCTATCCATGAATACAGCATTTTTTATTGACATCACCTCAGCTAGACGCATAGGAGAAATAGTGACCTTGCTGGCACACTTGCTGTTCACAGTCTTTTTAAAAGACAAAGTAACACTGAGGCCATATCCCAAGTTTCTCCCTAAAATAGCCTCAGCCTTTCATATGAATCAACAAATCCATCTTCCTGTTTTTCCCTGAAACCACATCATGACAACAGGGAGGCTATTCTGCACATGCTAAATGTTAGAAGAGTGCTAGCATTTTAATTGGACAGGACTGAAGACTTCAGGATGTCTCCTAAACCAGTGGTTCTCAAAGCCTGTCTGCCGCTTGTTCAGGGAAAGCCCCTGGCAGGCCGGACCGGTTTGTTTACCTGCCGTGTCCGCAGGGTTGGCCGAGCGCGGCTCCCACTGGCCACGGTTCGCTACTCCAGGCCAATGGGGGCTGCGGGAAGGGTGCGTCCCTTGGCCCGCGCCCCTTCCCGCAGCCACCATTGGCCTGGAGCGGCGAACCGCAGCCAGTGGGAGCCACGATCGGCCGAACCTGCGGACGCGGCAGGTAAACAAACCGGTCCGGCCCGCCAAGGGCTTTCCCTGAACAAGCAGCGGACCGGCTTTGAGAACCACTGTCCTAAACTCTTCCTTTGTGGAATGATCCAAAGGTTCCATAATGTTCACTAAAAGATTATCCAAATGGATCTCCAGTTGCATTACTCACTGTTACCAGGGGCGAAGCCTGGTGCCTCCGTCTGGAGTTTGTACGCACGCCACTAGGTCAATCTCTTCCTTACAGATGTTCCTATCTTGGAAAGTTGCAGTGCAGTGACTTGGGCCTCTGCCCATACTTTCTTGGAGCACTATGCGATCACTGGAGCCTCGGTTTCCGATGCCATCTTCGGTTCCCCAGTGCTCTCTGTAATAACAGACTCCACTCTGAAGCCTCAGCCCGCACAGGGCGGATACTGCTGTGATGTCACTGCTAGAAGAAGAAGAGGAAGTTATTCACCTTGTGCAGTAATCATGGTTCTTCAAGATTTGTATCCCCCTGCGTGCGCCACAACCCACCCTCCTCCCCTCTACTTTGGAGTTCTCGGTGTGGGACTCTGGGGTAGAGAAGGAACTGTGGGCGGTTTGTGTGCACAGTGCTAGATAGTCTCGAGGCAGACCGCAAGGGAGGGAGGCTGAATGGCATGGGCAGCCTAGCCGTTGGGGGAGGCTAGCCCCTGGCCCTGCTCCTCCCCCTCCCTTTCTACCCGCCCCACCCCACAGGAGCCCAGAGCACCCCCACTGCAGCGCCCAGGCCCCAGCCCCGGTGTACCAGGTGGTGCAGCTGCAGTGCCCTCAGCCCTGGTGTGCCACGTGGGCAGTGTGGCCCCTGTGCCAGTCACCCTGAGTCCCTGCAGGAGGCAGGCTGGTCAGCCCCAGCCAGCCTGGGCCAGGGCAGAGCACTGGGAACTGCAGGATGGGGCCTGGCTTGGGGGCGGAGTGTGGGCAGGGCCACGCTAGGCTGTGTGGGTGGGGCCACATTGGGGCCATGCTAGGCACAGCCTCCCCCAGCCTACGATACCAGCCACCAGTGCTGAACGGACATCGCTACCTGAAATGTCAGCTCGGAGGCACAGGGGTGCAGATACACCTAGAGTGGAGCACACGTAGAGACACACGTCTTGAGGAACCATCTTTACTGCACAAGGTGAGTAAATTCCTCTTCCTTTGTTTCCTGAGGTGAAGGATAAAGATGGAATCTCTCTCTGTTCCTAATATCCCCAAAGGGATTGTCTTTGTCTTACAAGTCAGGAAGGTCTCCTGGGGATTCAGTCTCCTGTTTCTCGGGGATGGAGGAGCCATGTTAATTCTCTGTTTCTTTGGAATTCAGAATAACCCTGGCTGGTTTTGCTCGATTGCTTTGCTTACTGCTAATATGTAAATTTAAGTAAACCCACATTTCTTTGACTAGAACTGACGTACCCGATTATCTCCTTTACCTCGGCTGGGCAGTCTGGTCTTACAAATGTTCTAGTAATATCACACAGAGGGAATTCATAATGTCACATATAACATGAACACATGCATTTGGCAATTACATTAATAACCAGTGTGTGATTAGCTTCCATATGATACCTTACACAATATTGGTACTGGAAATTGGATAAATACCATGACAACAGAGTATTGGGTGTAGAGAGTTGGCTGGGTCTGAGGAGACAGTGTACCCAATGCCAGTGAGCATTAAAGGCTTTTAAGATCACAATGATCCCTTCTGGCCTTGGAGCCTATGAATCTGTAAAATAATTGAAAATAATAATACCATCTCACCTCAGGGTGTTGTGAAGAAAAATTCAATTAATATGTGGGAAACATTTGGATGCTCTAGCGATGAGCCCCATAGACAAGCCCATGAGGAAGATGATAATTCTGTATTCTGTGCGGGGTTTGAATAATGTATAGTAAATAAGGCATGGGGCCATATACTGAACCATGGGAATAAAAAGAAATAGTGACTAGCTGTCTGTTTAATGAGCACTGTTCTTCCTGTGCACTGAATGTCAGGGGTCCTGTGGGAAAACAAAACAAGTTTGTGATCATGTAATTAAAGACTTTATCATAATGCAAAGGGGCTGAAGTAAAGTTTCTCAGGCACCTTTAATTCTGCCAGTTCCTAACTTGTCAGTGCTTGACTTTGTGAACTTTAATGTTTTAATGTTGTTTTCATATATAATATATACATGTGTATAATCATCATACTGCAAATGTTTAAAACTGTTTGCAAAAAGCAAGCGGTTGACAAATGGCATATCATTATGGTGGTGCTAGACCTGCAGTGGTGTCTTCTACATGTAGCAGATATTTATGTAAGCAGAGTCAGGATGAGCTCCACCCTGACATCTGGTGGTGAGGTGTGGCAAGTTGTGCAAAAGAACTTCATTTGCATAGGCACACCCACCCCGCCTAGAATGAGGCCATAGCTGCCCAAATGGTCACTTTGGCTGCTGTGGGAACCCCAGTGTCTCTGTTATTGGGGCAGGAAGAATAAATTGTTATTACCCTGATTATGGGAACTGTGCTTGGAACTGTAATTGGCCTTTTGTTATGATGGAGGGATTCACCATCAACTAAGTAGCACTCGCTAGGCAAGGGTCATGGGTTCCAAAACTGTGAATTGAGGGAGATTGGGGATAAGTATTAGTACTTGGTAGTATGGGTGCCTTGGTGAGGGTCTTACATGCTAATTACACTTCCTTCTCTCTCCACTGTGGAATATCAGAGCTAATTTTGATTCCATTAGGAGTCTAGTTACAGGCTGCTGAGCTCACTTTAGGCTAAGGGTGCACCAGCACTCGGGCTCCCCTACTACAAGCTGAATTCACTAAAGAGCTGAACTGACTCAGAGCTGAAATCACTGAGCGTTGTGTTAAGTAGGGGGGGAGCCTGAAGAGATATTGTGGAGCAGTTTGCGGGATGGCTGGAGTGCCTTGTGGACAGGCTGGTGGAGCAGTTTGTGGGACGACAGAAGCTGCTTGTGGGACATGGAGCGGAGCGGAGCCCAATGGAGCTGCGGGGCAGTCAGCTTCAGATCATGTAAGGTGCCCCTTGCCTCTCTTCTCCCCCCTCCACCCCCCCGATCTCCACCCAGGTTGGGAGGTAAAGCTCTGCAGATAAACTTTCGAACTCTGGGGCTGCCCTGACCAGGGACAGAGAATTCTGGGTCATTGGACTTTTGGGACTTTGGGTGATTTTGGGTTGCTGGACTCAAGAACCAAAGGGAAAGGACACGACCCAATTTGCTTGGGGTGGGTTTTTACTTATGGGTTGTGTTATGAATCCTGTTGGTGGTGTTTCCCCAACATAATGCCACATTGTTTCTCTGTTATTAAAAGGCTTTTTGCCACACTCAGACTCTGTGCTTGCGAGAGGGGAAGTATTGCCTCTTGGAGGCGCCCAGCGGGGGTGGTATATATTTGTCCCAGGTCACTGGGTGGGGGCTCGAGCCGGTTTTGCATTGTGTTATGGGAATGGATCCCCTAGATATTGAACCTGGCCCTTGTTGCTGCCAACTCTGATGGGCAGAAGGTTACATTTACATATTTGAGATTAGAGTATAACTCTAAGTAATGCGAAGAGGGGGGAAATAGGCTAATATCGCAACAGTGAGATCTATTATGCTGCAGAAATATCTTTCAGGGGAACTGGTGGAAATCTGATCCCTAGAGGCATTGAAAATTTAGGCCTGGTCTACACTACAGAGTTAGGTGGAAGGAAGCTGCCTTAAGTCAACCTGTTAATGTATGTGTCTACACTACCTGGTCCTTTACGCTGACCTAAATCACCTCTAATGTCGACTTCTGTAATCCACCTCTGCGAAAGGCGCAGAGCTTAATTTGATTTTCATGGGTCGACTGCATCGGTAATGCAGATGCAGCGTTGTATAATTCGACATAATTGGCCTCCATGTGGTATCCCACAATGCTCATCTGTGTCCGCTCTGCAGATCATTCTCAACTCTGCTGCACTGCAGCCAGGTACACAGGAAACAGCCCCTCCCCTGCTAAAGCCCCGGGAATTTTTGATTTCCCATTTCGTGTTTGATCAGCATTGGGAGTGTGCCAGCATGAGCACAACTGATCATGGAGACTACACGCCCCAAACACACTCCAACCTGCTCTGCACAGGAGGGGGTGGATCTCATCGCTGTGGGGGGAGAAGAGTCTGTGCAGGCAGAGCTCCGATCCAGCAGAAGAAACGCTGACTTCTGTGCAAAGATCGCACATGGAATTGGGGAGAAGGGCTACATGAGGGGGACACAGTAGTGCCGTGTGAAAATAGAAGAACTTCACCAAGCGTACCAGAAGGCAAGGGAGGCGAACAGTCGTTCTGGTGCTGAACCCCACATATGCCAGTTCTACAATGAGCTGCATGTGATTCTTGGGGGTGACCCTACCAGTACCCCCACAAGTAACATGGACACCTCACAGGTGTGTGAGTCTAGGGACAACAGAGAGGACGATATGGTGGATGAGGAAGAGGAGGTGGAGAATGGGAGACAGGCGAGCGGTGGATCCATTCTCCCTGAGAGCCAGGAAATATTTTTAACCCTGGAGCTCACGGTGGCCAACCATGATGCTGGGGAAGGCACCTCTGGTGAGTATACAATTACAATGAAAGCCCAGTTAAACTTTAGCGGGCACACACATTCGGTGGCATTGCATGTTTACTGTGAAGAAAAAGTGAGGTGCTGTGGTTCTCTGCTTACAAGAGGCCGCTCCAGCTATGCAGAAGGTGGCCCTGGAAAAGACTGTTTATGTGGCCTGGGATAGCCCAGGGAATCCTCCATGGATATCTCTAAGAAACTCTCATGGAGGTATTCTGCAATCCTTTGCAGAAGGTTTCTGGGCAGGGCAGTCTTATTTCTTCCACCATGGTAGGACACTTTCTCACGCAACTCCTGAATTAATTCTGCTGGCATCATTGTGGTACATGGTATAGCAGCATAAGGACCAGGTCTATGCCCAGATGTTTGCAGTCTCTTCCTTTCCACCTCTGTTACCCTCAGGAGACTGATATCACATAGGGTCGCCTAGGGGCTCTTACAAGAAAAAAAAAGCTTCTAGACCACCCCACCCCCCACATTCCGGATCGCCAAACCACGCGGCCACTAATGTGCCTTTATTGTGCTCGGCATGGGTCGGCAAGTCGTTAAAGTGGCTGATAGGGAACTGGGGTCACATGTGAGATTCCACAATTTGGGAGTGAAAACGTTCCGCCCCGCCCCTTCATAAACAGCTTCCCAGGGAGGGGCGATTGTTCAACTAGCTACCTGTGCTCCCAACATGAGCCTGCCATAAACTTCATTAAAAGTGTGGTCACCCGTGACTTGGGTGGGGGGCCTACTCACCATGGCTGGAACAGCAAAATAGTGCAGTGAATAGTTACAGATTCTGATCATGTTATGGCTTGCACCTAGTGTAGGGTTTTTTAAAAATGAAAACAGCCTTGCTATGGAAACATTTTATGCATGTACAATGGTCCCTTTCTTATTTCCCATGACTGACAGCTGGAAATGTGTCCTTCAGCATGTCATCAACACCTGAAAGCACACTTTCGCTGGTTAGAAGGAGGAGAAAGGGAACGTGGGAGGACATGTTCACCGAGATAATGAACGCCTCCAGGACAGCTGACCCAGAGCTGAGAGCATGGAGGATTTCACTGTCTGAGAAGTTAGATGTGGACATGGAGAGCAGAAAAACTTCCCATGAGCATGAGTGTGCGGCACAGGACGAGCTGCTTTGGATAATGAGGGACCAATCAGACATGTTGAGGCACCTGGTTGAACTGCAGGAACAGAAGCAGGAGGGTGGAGTCCCTCTGCAGACCGTGGTGGACAGCCAGCCAGCATCACCTGGTGCAGAATCACCGTCCCCCAAGCGTTCCATGAGGTGTGGGTGAAAAGTCCATTATCCCTTTCGTTTACCTCAAGGGGAGGATACAAGGAACAGAAGGTGCCCATTCACAGGCCTTTGATGGTCTAGCACGCAGTGGTATGTTACACAGCTGGAAACGTTTCTCCTGCTCCAACTTTACAACCCCTTTTCCCCAAGACTAACTTTTTTTCCTGTTCTCCCTCTTTACTTATGTTTGTTAAATAAACCAATGGATTCGAGAAAAAAATGTTCTTTATTGAGTGGAAGCACTGGGCTTGGGTGGGGAGTTGGCTTTACAGTGATACAAGCCAGATGAAGCTTTGAGTAAGCACAATGCAGACAAGCAGCTCACATTACTGTGACTCATTACTAAAATGGCTTTTCAAAGCCTCACGGATACACAGCACCCCTTGCTGTGCTCTTCTCATTGCCCTGGTGTCTGGCTGCTCAAAAATGGCTGCCATATGATCTGCCTCAACTGCCCACCCCTGCGGAAAATTTCCGCCCTTTTTTCCACAGATATTTTTGAGCACACAGCAGGCAGCTATAACTATGGGACATTCTCTTCACCAAGGTTCAGCCTTGTTAGTAAACTTCTCCAGCGCCCTTTCAAATGACCAAAGGCACATTCAACCACCATTCTGGATTTGCTCAGCCTATAGTTGAACTGGTCCTTACTGCTGTCCAGGCAGCCAGTGTATGGCTTCATAAGCCACGGGAGCAAGGGGTAGGCTGAGTCCCCCAGGATAACAACAGGCATCTCAATGTCATCAATGTTGATTTTGTGGTCTGGAAAGAAAGTCCCGGATTGCAGCTTTTTGAACAGATCCGAGTTCCTAAAGATGCACGCGTCATGAACCTTTCCCGACTCTCCTATGTTGAAGGTCGGTGAAACGCCCCCTGTGATCCACCAGTGCTTGCAACACCATTGAAAAGTACCCCTTTCAGTTTATGTACTCTTTGGCAAGGTAGTCTGGTGCCAAGATGGGGATATGCATGCCATCTATCGCCCCACTGCAGTTAGGGAACCCCATCGCAGCAAAACCATCCACTATGTCCTGCACATTTCCCGGACTCACTACCCTTCGTAGCAGAAGTCAATTAATGACCCTGAACCCTTGAGCACAGTAGCTCCCATGGTTGATTTACCTACTCCAAATTGATTCCCCACTGACTGGTGTTGCAAGCTTCCAAATAGTGATCTCCACACGCTTCTCCACTGTCAGAACAGCTCTCATTTTTGTGTTGCTGAACAGCAGGGCAGGGGGAAGCTCTGCACAAAGCTCCTGGAAGGTGGCCTTCCGCATTCAAAAGTTCTGCAGCCCCTGCTTGTCACCCCATACCTGCAAAACGGTGTGGTCTCACCAGTCAGCGCTTGTTTCGTGGGACCAGAAACGGTGCTCAACAGAGTGCAGCTGCTCTGTGACTGTTTTTTTTCAATGGCTTGCAGCAGGGCTGCTTGCAGGACATCGCTATGTTCCATGCGGTGGACCCTACTTCGGCTCTGGAAATACTGCAGGAGAAGGCGTGAGGTGTTTGAGATGCTCACAGCAAGAGCGCACAACTGAGCAGGCTCCATGCTCCTGGGGTTATGGCGTACGCGCGGCGGTTTTAAGGCGTGAAAAACACTGGATTGTTTGCTGTTGATATGAGGGAGGGAGGGAGGACAGTGCATCATGGGATGATGACGCAATGTTCCCATTCTCCCCAGTGACAATGTTTCGGTCCCATGAGGCATTGCACAAACTTCCCAAAACACACTGCGGTAAGTTGCAGTTTGGGATAGCTACCCACAATGCACTGCTTTGTGCATTGATGCAGGCGCTGCTAGTGAGGACACACTCCATCAAGACAATGAGCATGGTGTGGCCATGAACAATCAATTTAATTAATTTGGAGGCTCGAGGTCGAATTAGATAAAGTCGACTTAATTTTGTAGTGTAGACAAGCCCTTAGATTGGGTAAAACACTAGAAAATATGCATTAAGAAACAATCCTGCACTGGGATGGGCTGGATTAGATGACCTAGATAGGTCTTTCCCATCTTGGATCTCTGGGAATCTGTGATTCAATTTAAGTCAATCGATTCCTAACTAGTTTCTGGCATTTAGAGTTCAGAGGTTGGAGAGTGTTGAACAAAAGCATGATCTATCAAACTTTGATAACATGCAACAGGAATAATTATAGTGTTGGAATAAAAGCTTTCTCCCGCCTATAAAAAGAGCTTAAAAAAAAAAAAAAAAGCTCAGAGGAAAAGGTTTCAATACATTTCTATGTCTCTTTGGAGAGAAACTGACTGTCCTGAAGATGGCAGTAGAGTTCTATTGAAGTGAGGAATCTTTTATTGGCTAAATGCCACCATTCTGTTAGTGGCTGTCCCACCTACAAATTCTCCCTCCCATAAATTACTATAGTGCAACTTTTCCTTTCAAAGGCTCGGTGATCCATCACTGTCTTTACTTCATCTTCATTTCAACACAGTGCCACAACTCGCTTCATTCTCTGGTCCTGCAAATGAGGAGCACTTGGTACTGCAGACAAATTCCATGTCTGTATTGCAAAGTGACAAGACCTTTTAAAATAATAATAAGAAAAAAAAATCAAAGGGCTCTGTGTCAGCACCTACAGATCTGTAAGTCATTTGGAACTGTCCTGTTAAGTGGATATTTTACTTAGTTTTTATCCAGTGGATTTTGTTGTTATGAAGGGTGCTGGATAGACATCCCCAGGGAGTGGAGTCCTTAAATGGGTACAGCATGGGCAGTAGTGCAAATTTTCTCCAAACTGCCCTGCCTAAGGGTCTCTACTCTGACCTGGAGGGGCAATCTTTTTTTACCCACTCATCCCTGGCCTCTTTGCTGAGACTGCTGACAAGGTGCCGGCGGAGCTCAGAGTCTGATATGCTTTTGGTCTATGGAAACTTTTTAGGGTGCTGATTTTGTGTAATGCAATTTAAAAGGTATTTTATGCTCAGAAATAATTTATACACCATTCAGGACCATTTGAATTCCATTTACTATTAAGATGAAGGTGAAGAACTGGCCAATGGGAGGCTCAAGTCTGAAAGCCTGAGACCCAGCCAGTGGGAGACCAAGACCTTCAAGCCCAAGTACAGAAGGCCCTCTCCTATGAGCTGGGAGAGGGAGAGAGAAGAATCAGCTATGATGTCATCTTGGGGAGTACTGTGGGAAACTAGGTGACTCCATTTGGCATTCAGATACTCTCCAGCTGTCCTGCGGTGCCCATCTCTACAGAATTTAAGTGATGGGAGGATCTCAGGTACTGTGGAGATGCGTTCTTCAGAACTACCTGAGCCAGACTGTGTAACTCTGTACTGCTGAAGGCCTACATTCTGGTCTGGAATTCGGCCTGCATTCTTTTCCATCCTGAGCCCTTCAAAAATCATTAATCACTGCACATAGCCTGGTGCAACATGTCCAGCTTGGGTTCATGCTGCCTGGGTGCTAGGAGCATGACAGTAAGTGATACTGGATTTCGATTGGAAATGAGTAGTTTGGAATCCTTAATCCTAGCAGCATTTTTACATTTACAGCGAGAAGCTCAGCGCTCCGCTAACCCGTACCAGGAGTGGCTCAGAAATGTTATATCATGGGATTGGAATTTGGTCGGTCTGTGCTGTTTCCTGTTCAGAATGAAGATTCCAGACATTTAGAAATGAGGTCCACCCCACTCAAGGGGATATAATAGAAGATGAAACCTGATAGCAGGCGAGCAGAGTTCTGATACCGTCGGCATCTGAAGCTTTGATAAAGCCAGGAATTCAGAACAAATGTTAGCGAGTCGAGCTCAGAAACCCCAGCAACATCTGCACAACTTCTCTGGGCAATACTTCTAAGAAACGTTTTGTATATTGATTTTTGTGTGTGGGTAGCGCATGTGTGGCCAAGTGCATGGGGGACTGTAAATGAAGAAAACGTAAAATTACTTTTTTTATTTATTTGCATTGCAGTAGGTCCTAGAGATGTCAATTAAGCCTCAGGGTCTTGTTGTTATGATCTGTATTAAAGGATCACTTTAAAGTCCCAATCATATGGAGCCCTGTTGTTCTGGTCTCTCTACAGCTATGCATTAAAAAAAGAGCTTTCCATTCAGATAATGACGAGATGCAATAAGTGGATCAGATAAACAAATGGAGGAGGATGAAGTAAAGCAATAATAAAGTAAGCAAGTTATCATACAATAAGTGGAGGTCTCAGTGCATTGTAATAGGTTGTGGTTGGTCACGTGCACTATTGCATTATGGTCTTTAAACATTCCCCTTTTATGCAGCACCATTAAAGGATTTGAATTGCAGACTTCTGTGCAGGAACATTCCTATGCTAGCTAAGCCAGTCCGTCATTCTCCAGTAGAGGGCACAAGAGACTACACAGAATATATATAAAATACACACACCTCCCTTGCTTGTCCAATAGATTGAATCTATACAGATGTTTGTAGCAGACAATCGTTAGTGACAATTACTTTTCTAATAACATAGAAACTGTCATACTGGATCAGTGTTTGAGTGGTGAGTGCTAGATGCTACAGAAGAAGGTGCAAGAAATCCTGCAGTAAGTAATTAAGGGATAACCTGTAGCCAGGGTACATTTCCTCCTAATCCCCAATAGTTAGAGGTAACTGTATCAATTTACCAAGCCAAGACCACCTCTGTAAAGAGGTCACTGGTCCTCCAGTTTTACAGTCTCTGCTCTCCAGTGAAGCTGGGGTTTCAGTAAACCTCTGTCATGAGGGCAGGCCTCACTGTGCAGAGAAAAAGGGAAGAGCAGTGGCAGCATGCCAGGGCCTGGATGGAGACTTACCAATAGGGGATGGGGTGAGTCTTTGATATATATGTTTGTGTACTTCTGAGCCTCATCAGTCAATATGTCAGTAATAGTATTTGTCTTGCAGTAGTGCCTAGAGAACCCATTGTGAAAGACAGTCCCTGCCCCAAAATGCTTAGATTCTAAACATACAAAGGGTGTGAGGGGAAACAGAAGCACAGAGAGGAGAAGTGACTTGTCCATGGTTGTATAACATGTTAGTGACACAGACTAGAAAGGAATCCTGATTCTTAGTCTAGGGCCCTATCAACTAGACTAAGCTGCATCACCACAAGCTTAAAAACTCAGCAGCTTTCAATACTGAACTGGGACACAAAACGAAATCGAACCAGTGCTGGAATTTTTGCATTACCAAACCAATCTCTGTTAAATGCTACAAGTAGGTCAAGAAGTCAGAAATAATGATTTCTTAGTAATCTAAGTCCTTGGTTCTGGAGACCATTTCAGATAAAAGGGGTTTTCCTTGTGCACTGGGAGTGTCGCCTCAAGCCACAAACAAAGAAAGTGGGTAAATTCAGATCTCAGGGACAGAAATTCCTGTAGCTGCGATGGTTTATGTTGTAGTTTCTTACATTAGCAGGATTTTCAAAGGAGACAATTGAATTTCTCTCCAATTGTCTGAGCTCAGCCTCTCAAAAGTCATTTGAGGGGAACATAAAGGGTCAAGTCACGAAGTGAAGAGTCTTGTGAGAAAGCGAAACTTTAATGATCAATTCCTTGGTCGACAGGGCTGTTGCAAGAGGCCTCATTTCCTCTGGGATTAGACTCACAAACTCTGGCATGAGTCGCTCTGTCAAAGGCAGCATTATTTGTGTGATAGCAAGACACACGCAGAATGAAATAGTATTCCTGTGGGATGTTCACATGGCAATAGACTCTGTGTTTAAGGTTTATCAGGCAAAAGATCTAGCTGATAAACTAGCTACACGGATATTATTAGTCCGGATCTCTGAGTTAAAAATAGATTTGACTGACTGAATCTTTGGTTTCTTTCACCCTCTCCGCAGAGGGATACGACCGCGAAGTAAACCCCCAATAGTTTAGATGGGGAAAATTCTACTGCTGTGTTCTTGCAAAGTATTTAACTTGTTCTAAATGTTGGGCATCCACGTCAATTTGTTAGTGCTGTTAATTGGAGTTTTTGAAGAGGTTGGGTAATTAGTCATCCACAGAAGTTCACAGATACATACTGAAAGGTAAAATTAAAACCCAGGATACTGTGCGGTGGGTGGATTTTTTCCCCCACTGCCATTTTAGTCCACACTGTTTTACTTTTCATTGAGGCTAGATTGTGATGTTAGGCATAGCTCTGAAAACCAGTGCGGTGTAAACTGCACTAATCCGGGACCTGCGCTTATCTAAATATGCATTTAAAAATGAATTTTGCAAGCATGCTGTGGCGTGTGGGAGGATTGGGGCAATCTGGACTGTACAGTGGTGCCATAAGGAGAATAGGACTCTTTGGAGGGACATGAGATAGGAGTACAGCTGCACAGGGGATGGATCTGTGGACAAGAGCTGTCTAAGGAGTCATGGGGAACACTGGGGCGCTATGTCAAGGTCAAATGAGGATAATGCATGTCACTGATGACAGTAGAGTTGGTTGGGAAAAGGTAAGTATATTTCTTGAAAAAAATTGAAAGAACTAAAAAATACGAATGTAGCTTTAACATTTTGCATTTTCCACCATATTTCTTTCTTCCCTCCCTCTCTGTTTTTGGGAGCAATTTCCCTTTGGTGGTTTGGTTTGGGGAAAAACACTTTCTTTTCATGTCTTAAATGACCACTTAACTAACCATAAAAATTCAAGCACAATTTTGTTCAACGTTTTGATTCAAAAACACCTGATTTGTGGGTTCCTTAAAAGACGCTTCACTGCATTTGCTTGTACTAATATCAATTAAAAATTTAACACAATAGTAAAGAAATCATGTAATTAGACATCACATTGCGTGTAAACCTTTGGAAGCAACTGTAGGAACAAATAGAACAGTCCATCAGTCCACCTATTCTGGTAACTTGTCTCCAACAGTGGTCAAAGCCAGAAGCTTCAAAGGAAGGTGTGTACTAGGGATTGCTTCTGGTGTCTGTGCATATGATAGACATGTTGCTCATGCAACTTGTATGCGGTAGAAAGATTTGTGTGGCATTTTCCCGCACACTGATACTGCCATCGGTAGAGCTGCAGTGTAGAAAGAGACAGTCTTTTGTTTTAATATCACATCATTTATTCCTACTTTGAGATGACACACTGGTAAACAGTCTATTCCCTCTCTACACAACAGTTGCCATTATCTGGGGGCTGGTCCTTGACCAAATGGCACCCCAGGCAAGGAGTGTCTTCAGTCCCCCCCTCCATGTGTTAAACTTTGAATCCCTTATTTTTTATTGCATTTGTAGCCCATTTCATGTCTCTGATGTACAATTTGCATGAATGATTTATCCCTGTCATCTAAGACGATAAATTTGGCACACTAGGATCTGTAAATGTGTATTTATTCATGCCATATATAAACAAATAAAACATTCATTTCCTCTAAGCTTATAGAAACTTTTTAATTTTAAGAATAACTGAAATGTACTAACATCAAGAAATTGAACTGTCCACCAACATTGGATGGACCAGCATTAAATAGTGTGACAGTAGGTGACAGCCTTAGAATGTTAACCCTAGACCTTTAGTTCAAAAGGTCTGTGTTGTTCTGTTTCAGATATTTTCAGAGGTGAAAGTAAGCCGGTCCGGCCCGGCATGGCGTACTGGCTCTTGCCTGCAGCGGTCGGAGCCTCGGGCCCTTTAAATTGCCTCCTCAGCCCCACTGCCGGAGCCCTGGGGTAGCGGCAGCAAGGCTCCAGCGGTGATTTAAAGGGCCCAGGGATCCCCGCAGTGGCCGGAGCCCCGGGCCCTTTAAAGCGCCCCCCAAGCCCCACTGCCAGAGCTGGAACCGGTGGAAGGGGTAGGCCTGGGTTCCCCTACCAACGCCCCTGATGGACCTGAGAACAGAGAAGATGTCCAGATTACTGGACACCAGGAGAGTGGACTGACAGCCCCGTTCAGCTGAGTGAGTCAGAGCCATGCTCCCACCCCCATTTGGCTAAGGCAGGCACCTTTGCATTGATGCACCACCCCACAGAGCCAGACAGCTCAGAAGGGGGAGAGGCAGCAGAGAACAAGAGACTTACCTCAGGAGATCCTGAATAATGGTGCAACAGGAGCCCAGGCTGCAGGAGACATTTTGCTAGCAGAAGCTAAGCAGCTACCCCAGGCCTGAGAGGAGGGGCTAGCCTTTCCCTAAGACTAGAACTCTTTGATCTAACTTCAGGAGTATCATGGCTGAGGCATTTGATTGCCCAGTGGAGAGGGAGGGCCTGGGCTCCCGTACTAACCCTCCATTTCATGGAAGGGACATAGACCCCTTTTCCCTCCCTTGGAGAGGAGGAGAGGGTAGAGAAATTATAAGCCCTGAGCCAAAGATGTGCCACTCACAGGAGACCAGAGGTGGGCTGAAGACCTTTTCTTTTGTGGGGACATTGGATTGTATACATTTTGTTGGACTCAATTGGTGAACTGGCCAGAGAGCCAAGGCCTCAGATCCCCATCACTTAGCCCAGTTGATCCCACACCTCCTATTATCCCCATTTGCGCTACTCTATGAGAGGATCTTTGATCTCCACAAACCATGTGAGGAGCCAGACCCAGGAACAGCCAGTATGGTACATGTTCTATTTGAGGGAAAACTTGGAGATGCCGTGGGCTTCCTTGAGAAAAAGCCTGCTAAAATCTCAGTAGAATGAGGAATGGCTACAACAATGGAGCCAGGATGTGAAAATTTAAGACCAGTGCTAGGGTTTGTTGTTGCTACCAACCTTCAAGTCAAAACTGGTGACCAAGTGGCAAGGATCATTCAAGGCTGTAAAAAGGGGCAAGGGCAGTTGATTATTAAATCTGCCATCCAGGGAAGAGAAAAGAGGCACAGATGTACTACATGAACTTTCTGAAGGCTTAGAAGGACCAAGAGAGTCTCCTCATAATGCCTTTTCTACCAGAATTTGAGCCTGGCCCCATAAGTGCCCTTTATCCATGATTCTGGCTCAAACAGAGACAGCAAATACAACAGCTAATCAAAGAACTCTCCTTAGTGTTTGTAGCATTGCCAGAACAAACCCACCTAGCCTACCACCAAGTGGATACCAACCCGGGAAAAAAGATCCCTGAGAATCTACGACCCCTTTGGCAGAAGTTGTGGGAAACGGTCTGCCAGAAACTATTGGCCATGTTGGACCTCAAGGTTGTTGGGGAATCCACTAGTGGAGCCTTTCTCAAACTGGGGGTCCCAACCCAAAAGGGGGTCGCAAGACTAGTGGAGGGTTTTCCCGGACATGACCTCTTTTTTGGTCTGCTATCTCCCTGTGGGCAGATTTTGGAAATATGAAAAAAAAAGAAAAGAAAAATGTCTGATTTTTTTCCTTGCCTTCAAAGCTGGGCAGCAGGAGAGCGGCAGCAACTGGCAGCGTCACCGCCAGCAGCAGCTGTGTAGAAGGAAGGGTGGCATGGTAGGGTTCAGAATTCACAGCTGAGTACTTCTCCTCTGGTATGTTACACAGTTTATGATTGGAATCATCTTCCCTTGTAGCAAAACCCTGCTTAAGCAGAGGGATAGCTCAGTGGTTTGAGCATTGGCCTGCTAAACTCAGGGTTGTGAGTTCAATCCTTGAGGGGGCCATTTAGGGATCTGGGGCAAAAATTGGGGAGTGGTCCTGCTTTGAGCAGGGGGTTGGACTAGATGATCTCTTGAGGTCCCTTCCAACCCTGATATTCTATGATTCTATGATTTGAGTGAGAACATTTCCTGTTAAACTGAATGAGCAATAACTCTGGCATATTCAACCTTCTAGTGCCCAATCTGGCTCCCATTGGAGTCAAAGGCGAGACTTCCAATCAAGCCCTCACTGGTGTGTGTCTGTGTGCAGACAGCGCGAATGAAGAGTCATCAATGAGTGAGGGTGTTTCCAGTGGACTCCTGCAGGGATTGGTTCTTGGTCCAATGCTATTCGATATTTATCCATATTCAATGACCTGGAAGAAAATATAAAATATTTATCAACAAAGTTTGCAGATGACCCAAAGGTTGGTGGGGCGGTAAATAATGAGGAGAACAGATCACTGAGGAGGAGTGGTCTGATTTGCTTGACAAACTAGGCACAACCAAAACACAGCTTTTAATGCAACCAGTGTATAGACACAGATACCTATGTGCAGATGCATATACTTGTGAGAAATCAGTATGGCTGGCATATGCTTCATAGTGTGTAATTTATGCATGTCTGAAGCATAAATAGTTGATTGCTGTCATGCTGCTTTCTAACTGTCCTTAGGCATTACCAAATTAATAAGCAGAGAGAATAAATAGCAACTGCCAGCCCAGCCCATTATACTACAGCCAGTTTTGACACAAGTTTTGGGATAAAGGTTGCATCAAGTTGTTGCCATCATCTCCAGTAATATCCTGTGCTGAGTACTTGGGGGAGGGAGCATCATTCTTCCTTTTTTCCAGACCTCTGTCTGAAAGTTAAATGGTTCTGATGGAATGGTCTTTAGATCCTCAAAGGTATGGAGGCATCTAATTCCCACTGAATTCAAGGGAGTCAGGTACTTAAATACCTTTGAGGACCTGGGCGTAGGTCCTTGATTCAGGGATCTCTCCATGTGGATCCCAGTGCAGGATCAGGATTCCTTTCTACCTCTAGTGATCTGAACACTTGGGTGGGCACCAGGACCCCTCCAGTTCTAATCTTTGCTCTGAAACTAACTAACTTCTTCTGTGGCCTTTAGCAACTCACAGACTCTGTTCCTTGGTTTCCCCCAGATGGAAAAGTGGGATAATCTATGTTTCACTTCTAATAGTGAAAGAATTAATTCATGAATATCCCTTAATTGCTTTGAAATCCATGAACAGAAGCCAAAGCATTTGAATGGAGCCAAAGGTATAACAAGGTGACTAGCCTATGTGAAATGGTTGCTGGTAGGAAAAAATTAAAAATACCGATAAAAAGAACTTTTTAATGAGTATCAAAAAGTTATTGTGTGACTTTTATTACTATTGATCTGCATTTCAGTAGCACCTATAAATGCCAACCAGGATCAAGGTGCAATTGTGCTATGCGCAATATGTACACACAGTAAGAGACAGTTGCTGCCTCAAGGTGCTTAAACAATCTAAATAAATAGACAAAAAGTGGAAAGGTAAACAGCAGCACAGAGGACAGAAGGGACTCAGTCAAGGTCATACAGCTGGTCAGTGTCAGAGCTGGGAATATCACCCAGGTCTCCTGAGTGCTTGGTCATTGCTTTACCCACTAGACCACGCTGCTTTTCTAGTCATATCTTTTTGCTTGTAATGAAATTAATCTGTTTCACTACTGCAAAAGGGCTGACATGCTGAGCCCAGGTAGGCTCCCTTCCTCATCTGTAGTACATTGTTCCTGTGTTTTTTCACTGGTATTATTATCTGGCTCCATAATTGAAATGGCTCCCTGAAGAAGTTGCTCCAGGTGCTGATAGCTTTATGATTAACTGCAGTGGCAGCTTAGGCTCTGTTGTGTACAGTGGCTGGGAAGGGTTGCTGAACATTTTGTCCCCCTCTGCCTGACTCATCCATTGCTTCTGTGGAAATGTTTTGCAACCAGCAGGGAAACTCTGGGTAACTGAATTCCCAACTCACCGGTGGCAGAAAATTCATCAGCGCAGGCTATAAGAGGCTGTTTTTTAAAATGCAGAAATATCTACCGGAGGCCTGCTGTGCAGACTGAACCCTGAGATATGTAAGGAGAACGCAGCTCAGATGAGAGTTGAGATAGAGTGGATGCAAACCAGCCTGCTGAACGTGCCTGATGGGTTGTGTGATGGGGCGTCCACCCCACACTGGCAAGTAAGGGGTTAAGAGGGTTAGGGAGACTGTGCAGGGAAGCGACCGATAAGAGGGGGGCTGTGAGAAACAGCCAATCCAGGCGCAGAAGGCCCATATAAGAAGAGCTGCAGGGCAGAGCAGGGTCAGTGGCTGTGGGAAGCTTGTGTTCCTAGTAGGTTGCAACCTGTTCCTTGGACAGAGCAGTGCAGGCAGGGACCTGGGGAGTAGAGAAGGAGCTTCAGATGGGCTGCTGGGATTGAGTAGGGTCCTGTGTCCACAGGGGAATGGCCTAGGGAAATGTAGCGGGAGTCAAGGTAAAGGAATGCAGACTGTGGTTCAGAGGGTCTCTGGGCAAGGACCTTTAGCAGTGGATGGGCTTGGCTCCCATCCCCGCCAACAGCCATTGGGTAGTGGTTAAGGATGTGGGAGATACAAAGAAGACAGCAGGGTCAGGAAAGATTGTGATTCCCTGGAAGGGGAGAACTTAAGTGACCTGGCTGGTGGGCCCAGTCAGGAGGAGAGAACTGCAGATCCAGGAGAGAGCAGAGCAGCAGTCAAGATGGGGGGGAAAGCAAGCACAGAAGGAAGTCCTCTACCTCAAGCTAATCGCCAAAGTGGCAAGGAGGAGGTGCCAGACAACTGTGAGTGGTGCGCCCCATGACAGGTTGCTTTTAAGGCCTTCAGATTTAGCAGGGTGAGAATTCTATGAAACAAACTGAAGAGAGAATAGTCATAAGAATTAATAATCCATTGTACTTTTGGGGCACCTTCCCTCAGTGGATACTAAAGTGCTTTGGGAACAACAAGAAGTTAAACTTTGCAGGAGTAGGATAAAGTGTAAGACTTCCAGTTACATTTATTCAGCAAAGGAGACGATTTTAAAAGGCTGCATGGATTGTGTAGCTCATTTTTGAATGAATGGTGCTATACAAGGTCACCCACTGAGTTACCAATTTGTGACAATTATAGTAATTATTCTGCTACAGAAACAGTGCCATTGCCAAAATGTGTTCGATGAGTGGCTTAACCTAAATGAACAAGAATACCCTGAATCTGTGATACTGAATCATTTAATTTTCTGATGCTGGTAGTTCACTGTTGCAAATACAGATACCTTTTCAACTACTCCTTAAAGAACAGTTAAGTGGAGCAAATAATTTACTCCATGCCACAGGAACAAAGGGTTTGTAACCACACTGGGATAATACAGTCACACAATATGGGAAAACACGCCTTCTCCATGAGCTGGAAATTGTTACACATAAAAGGCCAGATTTAAAGGTGATTCTAAGGCCAGATCCATAGAAGAAACTTTTGCTGGTAAAGAAACGTTGGTTAGGTGTGTGATTTTAATTTTTCTATACCAGCAAAAGCCCTAGTGTAGATGGAGTTATACAGCAAAAAGTCCTTTTGATGTTAGAGTTTATTTCACTCAAGAAACTGGTATAAACTATACTGGCCCTTTTTTGTCAGTTTGAGTAACATCTACACTAGGAGGATATGCTGGTACAGCTGTATTAGAAAAGGTTTTCTAGCATAGACTAAGCCACAATGAAATTAAAGGAGCTTAAATTGTTATAATTTCACATTATTTCAGCCCATTCAATATGTAAATCACACAATTTAACAATTAATGTAATCAGTTAACCTCTGAATTGGGCCCCCAAATGCTTAATCATTAAGGTTACATCCAAACACTGTTAATTTAACTGCAGACCGTAGGATACCCAAAATGTCAATATAGTCTGGCATTTCAACATTGGCTCAAAATTATTTATACTTTTCTCAGGTAATGTCACCTGAAGATAATCAAGCATAGCTGGAAAGAGTGATCTCTTCTGCCCAAAATAAGCTAACCACTCGAGTGGCAGGCATGTGTTACAAAGGTTAGTCAATGGACATTGAAGTTCTCCAAGATGAACTTAATGTCTGGGGTTTTCAGAAGAGTTTATGGGAGCTCAATATCAAACTCCCTCTGACATTCAGTGAGAATTGGGTGCCGAGGGCCCAAATCCTCAAAGCAAAGAAATAAGAGAACTGCCTCAGAAGACTTGAAGCCTGGAGCCGGCTTGCTCAATGAGCCAGCCAGAGACACCTGGGGCAGGTTCCTCATAAAGGAGCTGAAGTGGTTTTGGAGTAGGAGGTAGGGAAGACTGATACTGAGAGGCTGCAAGGGACTCAGCTATAAGCCAGGCAGCTGCAAGCCAAACCTGGCATGGGTCACCTCAAAAGAAGTGATATGAGAGACTCTGTGAAGAAATCTTTTTTGCTCACCCAGGCTCTGAGGTAAGAGCCATGCCCTGGGACAGACTTTCTGGGACTCTGAATGATTGGGGAATTCCCCCTTTTAAGTTTGTTTTTGGGTCACCTTCTCCCTCCCCAAGGGAGGAGTCCAAAGAAGCCCTGTGTTGATGAAACAAACCTTCCTTGACATTTTTTGGATTCTTATTAAGGAAAACCACCTCCCTAGACTCTTCTGGGAGCGGAGGTGGTGGGGTTGAGGTGGGAGGATACCCCTCCCTCATCCTCTTACAAACCCCGTGTTAGTTTCACTATGAGTTAGGTGCCTAAATGCCCCTGAAGGATCTGGGCCTAACTCTCTGAAATTCCTGGCAAAATTCTTTACATGGGATCTCTTCCATCCCTGAATGAGGGGGACACTGTCAATGGGACTTTTAGATTGTTAACGATGAGCTAACCTCAAAAGAGCAGGACTTCTCATTTGGTAATAACCCCCCCTTTAATTTGTTTTGTCAATAAAGAAATAGCTAGAATAGTCCAGAGTGCTTCATGGCCAGCAGTGTCCTTACAATGCAAAGCCCAGTGCTACAGAAAGAGCTGCTTCTTGTTGGAGAAGAAAATGTATTTTATGATTTTGCTCAGAGAGAATTGAACTGTGAGGCTGTGTGGTGCCCCTGCCTAACCCTCTACCCACTCTGTCATGATGGGCTATCTACTGTAAGGCCGTCAGGCATAAGAAATGGCTGCCATAGAATATGTATCTGTTTTTCTTCATGATCCACAATGTGCTTTATGGGCAGTAACTGGGGTTGGCTGGAAAACAACAATTGTGTTTTGCAAAAGCATGCTAGGTTTTGAAGTTTGTTTTCATTCCAGTGCAGAAGGAAAATGAGTCCTTTTGAAATTTGTTGTGAAAAAACAAGAGAGACAGAAGCCCCAGAATAACCAGTAGTTGGGACAGTCTTCTCGGATGTGGGAGAACCCAGCTCAGGTCTCTGAACTGAATCAGTCAGTGCAGGGACTTGGTCCTCAGGCTCCTACCCAACAGGTTATAGAGTCAATCTTTGTTTCTGGCTCAATTAATATTTATACAAAGTGGAACAGCTCCAATAGGAGAGATTGAAAGAGACTGACTGGCTGCAGATCACGGCAGTGTCTGAATCCAGCATTCTAGCCTTTTAGATGGATTGTATTAAGCAAGTAGCCAGAGGTCACCTTGGAGCTTATAGTTGAGCTCATACTTGTGTCCTGGACACATGGAGCTTCACAGCAGCAGTGGGGCTAAACCTCAGATCTAGAGCAGAGTGGGAATTTCTTGATGAAAGGCTTTTTCATTGGAAAGTGCTGATGCATTGAAACTGAAACTGTTCGCGGGAAAAGAATGTTTGAAACAAATTTCCCTCTTAAAAAATTGAAAATATATTTTCAAAATTATCAAAAGGCCCTCGATTTTCAACATTTTCTAAACGAAGAAGTTCTAATTTTTTGGAGTTGATACAACTTTGTTTTGAAATTTAACTTACTTTATAGAAAAAAGTAAAAAAGAATTAAAAAGTTTGAAAACAAAACAAAATGTTTCAGTATTATTGAAACAAAATGTTTCAGTTGATCTGAGCTGATTTTTGGTTTGCAAAAATTTAAGATTTTGTTTTTTGTCCCGATTCCAGTTGGGACATATTTTTTTCAAAATTTCAAATATTGTGATGGGATGTGAAACCATTTCCCAGCCAGCTCTACTCACATCTTATCCTTCTGCTTGAGGAACATCTTTGCTAAGTATTAATGGGATAGGATCTGTGACAAATAACTAGGAAGTTCAGCTTCCATCTAAGAGACTGCAGTGTGAAAACACCCACACTGATCAGTTTATTACCATAGGTGGAATAAAACCAAGCAGTTCTGACTTGAAATACGGCTGTACTCTACAGCCATCATGCAACGAGTATCTGACACATCTTAGTCACATCATGTGACTTTGCCAAGAGGAAAAATCTAACTTGTTCTTTTACAATGTTTTAGAACCTCACTGTTGTCAGAAGTTAACCATAACCTCAGATCTTCAGACAAACCAAAACACCATACATGTCCTGTTTGCACCAGCATGAGAGACCACGCAGAAAGGCTTGTCAGGAGGAGATTTTATGCAATGGAAGAAATTGGCAGCACCAGTGAGCTGTGTTTGAATCTGTGAAGGGCGAAGTAAAGTCCATATGCAGAGGTTTAGCCTTCCCCTCCCGCAGAAAGAAGGAACACAGCTGCCTGTCCTGAGTGCATGCAGTTTAGTTGTAGGCACTGTACTTTGAATGGTCCATTTTAATACATGCTAACTACTTATGCTAAACAATCTGTTCTATCTTGCACTTAGGTGTGACTGCTTGACAGGGCCAGACCTAGACCAAATGGCTCCATAGGCGAGGAGAGTCTTCAGCAACCCCCTACATTTGTTAAACTTTTGAATACCTTATTTTTATTGCATTTGTAGCCCATTTCACGACTTTGATGCACAATTTGTATGCATGATTTATTCCTGTTATCTAAGATGATGAATTGGCACGCTAGGATCTGTAAGTCTGTATTTATTCATGCCATATATAAGCAAATAAAAAAATCATATCCTCTGAGCTTTTCAAAACTTTTACATTTTAAAAATAACTTGATGTACTAACATCAAGAAACTTGAACTTTGTGCCAACATTGGGTGGACCAGTATTAAATTGTGTTTACAGTAGGTGACAGCCTTAGAATGTTAAGTGATCACTCTGATTACGGTGTGTATGGTAACAGCCATTGTTTCATGTTCTGTGTGTATATAACTCTCCCCACTGTATTTTCCACTGCATGCATCCGATGAAGTGAGCTGTAGCTCATGAAAGCTTATGCTCAAATAAATTGGTTAGTCTCTAAGGTGCCACAAGTACTCCTTTTCTTTCTGCGAATACAGACTAACGCGGCTGCTACTCTGAATCCTTTCCTAGTCCTTTAGTTCAACAAGTCTATGTTCTGTTTCAGATATTTTCCCATCAAATTTGCCCCTTGCTGGAAAGTAGATTGCAATACTGTGCTCCTGCAGGCTTCTTTGGGGGCATCTTTCGTTTTCTATAGGGGGAAAAAACAGTATTAGGGAGAGCAAAAGTCTGTGTTCCGCAGTTTTAGAAAGTCATCAAACATTATGTGTTGAGCATGGCAAAAGAAGTAACAGTATTTCTTTTATATTAGAGCATAGATAGATAGAAGTTCAATAAATATCTCTGGCATCTCATTAAATATGTCCTTTCTTAGTCGCTACTTACAATTTTCACATCTTAAAACACAAGTACACTTTCACAATTACACAATAAAACAACGTTCACAATATTTCAGCTGGGGGTCTCATTTCACTTCAGTTCATTCTGGAGACTGAAACAAGTATTTGCAGTAAGAAAAGGAGGACTTGTGGCACCTTAGAGACTAACCAATTTATTTGAGCAAGTATTTGCAGTGACACTCAAACAGAGTTGTCAAAAAAAAGGTAGGATTTATTAGTCAACTGGAACACAGCATAGGAAGTCCTTAGGTGAGCATAGAGAAAGGAAGGTTAAAGCATAGCCCAGGTCTATTCTGGTTAGCCAAGAGCCTGGCCAACCTGTCGTGATCCCCATTATCCAATCTCTGTCTGTCTCTCAGTCTTACTTCCTTTGTCAGATCCCAGGTGAGAGCCCTGACTCCTGCCATCAGCCAACACTTATCCCCTCTACCTCACACCTCTCCAGTTCTTTGTTCCTGAGCTGGTGAATGTCGCTCAGCTTCCCTGCTGAGACTTGGGGAATTCCATCTCCCTCTGAATTGTTGGTTGCTAGGTTTCAGTGTCTTGGTGATTGGCTTTGCCATTGTCTTCATGGATTCTGCATTGATATGAGGTTGGCCTTGGCTAGTCTTTTCCCAATGACCCAGACAGTAAGGTGACATTCATATCTATGTCTGGTTTCAGAGTAACAGCCGTGTTAGTCTGTATTTGCAAAAATAAAAGGAGTACTTGTGGCACCTTAGAGACTAACGAATTTATTTGAGCATGAGCTTTCGTGAGTTACAGCTCACTTCATCGGATGCATACTGTGGAAAGTACAGAAGACGTTTTTATACACACAAACCATGAAAAAAATGGGTGATTATCACTACAAAAGGTTTTCTCTCCCCCCCACCCCACTCTCCTGCTGGTAATAGCTTATGTAAAGTGATCACTCTCCTTACAATGTGTATGATAATCCAGGTGGGCCATTTCCAGCACAAATCCAGATTTTCTCTCCCCCCGCCCTGGATTTGTGCTGGAAATGGCCCACCTGGATTATCATACACATTGTAAGGAGAGTGATCACTTTACATAAGCTATTACCAGCAGGAGAGTGGGGTGGGGGGAGAGAAAACCTTTTGTAGTGATAATCACCCATTTTTTTTCATGGTTTGTGTGTATAAAAACGTCTTCTGTACTTTCCACAGTATGCATCCGATGAAGTGAGCTGTAACTCACGAAAGCTCATGCTCAAATAAATTCGTTAGTCTCTAAGGTGCCACAAGTACTCCTTTTCTTTTTGTGAATACAGACTAACACGGCTGCTACTCTGAAACCTGTCTTTATGAAGCCTGTTTGTGCCTCAGTTTTCTCTATACATAGTAATGTTACCCAGTGGGTGGGAAAGGACTGTTTGCTCTCAGGGGAGGCTAAGAGACATAGATATGGAGTACTTGTGGCACCTTAGAGACTAACCAATTTATGTCTCTTAGCCTCCCCTGAGAGCAAACAGTCCTTTCCCACCCAGTGGGTAACATTACTATGTATAGAGAAAACTGAGGCACAAACAGGCTTCATAAAGACAGGTTTCAGAGTAGCAGCCGTGTTAGTCTGTATTCGCAAAAAGAAAAGGAGTACTTGTGGCACCTTAGAGACTAACCAATTTATTTGAGCATAAGCTTTCGTGAGCTACAGCTCACTTCATCGGATGCATCTGATGAAGTGAGCTGTAGCTCACAAAAGCTTATGCTCAGATAAGTTGGTTAGTCTCTAAGGCTTCATAAAAATATTACAGAAAATTCCCACTTAACATACAGCATTAGGAGCCAAGAGACTGGAGTTCTGTTTTTTAGTTCTGCCACACACTTCTTGTGGGAACTTGGGCACATTAATTAATCTCTCTGTGCCCCAGTTTGCTCATGTAATAACATGAGGATAATATCTACCTCACAGGAGTAAATTAATGACTATAAATCCTGTTGAGATACTGAGGAGAAATGTTCTATATACATGTAACATAATATTACATTTTTTATTATATTCATCTCCTGTGGTGAGGAGTTCCACAGGTTAAGTATATGTACTAAATATATTTTTTGTAAATATATTGCCTTATAAGTTCATTGAAGGCTTGTGCAAGGGGAAAGAGTAACTGAGTATTCTAAGGACTTAAATCTAAAGTACTTATATTGCCACATTACTGTGTCACACTCTTCAATGTATTTATCCTTATAACACCCCTATGTAGCAGGGAAGTGCTATTACCCTTGTTTTATTGATGGGGAACTGAGGCACAGAGAGACTAAGTGACTTGCTCAGGATCACACAGGAAGTCTGTGACAAACAAGGAAACTGAACCCGTCTCCGAAGTCCTATGCTAGTGTCTTAACTGCTAGACCATCTCTACAGCCCATTTCTAAATCGTGCCTAGAGCTCTGCACAGGAGTGAATTTCACCTTGAATCTTTTCAAAACGACATAGTTCTAATATTTTCAGTCTCCCCTCTTCTTGAATCCCTCTCGCCCATGCATCTAATGGCCATTATTACTTTTATCTGGACCTTTTTAGCTAGGCCCTTTTTGGCGATGAAGTGACCAAACATGGAGGCAGTATTCAAAGTGAGGATAGACCGTAATAACAGTAATATTTATTTATATTCTAGTGATACCGGGGAGCCTCCCTTGACAATCAAGGCCCCATTGTGCAAGGCACTCTTCAGACACTTAACAAAGAAGACAGTCCTTGCCCCAGGGAGCTCACAACTGGGGTGGACGAACCAAACCAATGGGTCGGAAGGCTCAGGTAACAACAAAATTAACAGAGTTTAGCAGAGAACAAAATGTCACCACTTGTCACGTGCCTAACCGATGGCAGGTGGGAGTGACCTGTGGGCATCACAGCAATGGTGGCTTCAAAGAATGATTTGAAGGAGGATAAAATGTGGCTGCTTCACAAATTTTGCCAGAGGAGTTTGCCCCACACTTGGGCAGGCAGCAGGAGAAGAAGCACAAAGGTGCTCGAGTGAGAAGTGGCTAAGCAGGGCTGGGATGCTTGGCAGAGCAAAGGCAGGGGGCAGTGACTTCGTAAGCTAGTGGATCTGATGGGTGGAGGGGCAAATCATGCTTCGCTTTAAAGGTGAAGACAAGGAGCTTTTGTTTGATGCAGTGGAGCCAGGGGAGCCAGTAGAGGGATGCTAGGCAATGGTGTTGTGGATAATGGTCATGTCGTTATTCTTCCTCTTTTAAATATAGCCTAACACCTTATATGCAGTTTGGGCTGCAACTGTGCAGGGAGCAGATCTATTCACTGAGCACACATTGACATCAAGCCCAATTTCCTCACAGGTTGCAATGAATTCAGAACCTGTTAGTGTTTCTGAGTAGCTGAGATTGGTCTTTCAAATCTGCATTACCTGGTTCTTCCCTGCACACGGGTCTAATGGCTGACAAAGTTAAAATACAATTGTCACTTCAGTCCTTGCACCCAGTATTCTTGATAGAGAAACTGAGTTGGAATAAAAATGCATCCTCATGCATTTAGATGCCTTCATCAGCCGAGAATGCTGTTTCGGAAAGGGACATTTAAAAACCTCTTTGTTGGCTTTGTAGGTTCTTTAAAGTCTGTCAGTCTGAAAGTCATTAGATAGCAGGTTAAAATTAGTCCATTTGACAGCAGACAGCAACTCACTTCTTTCCCAAGGCTCCTTATTAGCATTGATTTTTCAGTCAGGAGAACATCTGAGTAGAGGAAGACTGAATTAATTATACTGCATTTGGGCTGCAAGGTTTGGTTGGAGATATCTGCTCTTTTGCGCAGGGACCAAAACGTACAGTTTGTCCTGGTAAATGAGCTGGTGATTCAATAATGAAAGCACTTAAAGGGAGCACCTGGAATTTAGGAACAAGGAGTTTAATTGGTTTGGGCTACATGGAGGAAAACCCAACGTTTTCTCCTTCATCCCATGCAGCGGGCTCAGTACAGGAGGTGAAATGGGATGGGCTGTGGGATACAGGGGGGTCAGGCTAGATGATCTCGTAGCCCCTTCTGGCTTTAAAACCTGTGAACCTGTATAAGAGAATGTGTAGATGGGATTATTACCACAGTTCAAAAGTAAATAACTAAATAAAGAAGAAACCAGAAATATTGGCTAGCAATGCTGTGCACTGCTGCATGTTGGAAACATGGGTTAAATTCCCAGCTCTTGGGGCGCACCCCTTGCACTATACAGGCCTCCCATGTGATCTATGTGAATGTTTCCATTGGCTTCAGTGTGCATTGGAGCAGGCTGGAGAGAGCGTGCTGTGTGTTGCTCAGCCACAGTCTCTCTGGTTAGTCAAGGATCAATGGACTTAGGCATTCAGTGCTTGAATCAGGGATGTTCAAGACATTGGAAGATCAGGTTTTCAGTAGGAACCTGCAGGAGAACACCCCTCAAAACGCAATCTGGTAAATCTTTGTGACTATCATTTTTGAAAAGCAAAAGGCTAGCAAATGTAGTTGTTTTCACTGAAATTAGTTCAATTCTGGTTCTTGTACTGTGCTCATCATCTGGTGTCTGAGCATGTGCAGCAAGGTCCATTCACTCAGAAAGCCCCTTTTGTTTCCTTTCACTGGGCAGGCGCAGTGCACATGCTATTTGTGTTTTATCCTCCTAATTATAGCTCCTATTCCAGGGAGCAATTCCTATTCGCAAGGCACTTAAGCACATGCTTAATTCAATTGGATTCATGTGCATGTTTAGAGTTAAGCATGTGCTTAAGAGTTTTCCTGAATTTGGGCATTATATATATTCAATCTAATCCCCTTTTTTCCTAATATTATCATTAATTATTGATATTATAGCAGTACCTGGAAGCTCCAACCAATATTAGAGGTCCATTGTGCTAGGTTCTGTTCAAATACATTCCTTGCCACAGAGAGCTTGCAATCTAAATAGATAAAACAGACATGGGAAGTATTATCTACATTTTACAGATGAGGAATTGAGGCATCAAGGGTACATCTACACTGCTGTTAAACACCCACGACTGGCCTGTGTCAGCTGACTCAGGCTGCCGGGCTATTTACTTGCGTGTAAATGTTTGGGCTCTGACTGGAGCCCAGGTTCTGGAATCCTCCCTATTCTTGAGGTCCCAGACCCTAGGTTCCAGTCCAAGCCCAAACATCTACACTGCAATTAAACAGCCCCACAGTTCAAGCCCCATGAACCCGAGTGAGCTGACATGGGCCAACTGCAGGTGTTTAATTGCAGTGTAGACACACCCAAAGAGATTGTTTTGCTGAGGAGTGTGGTCCTCATATGTATTTGGCCATGGATTCCTTAAAGGATGGTAACAAAAGACATGAAAATCACCTTTATTAAGTACTCCTGTCTCTCTGCTAAAGACCAAGCACTTGATCTGCATAGGCCTTTTTAAAACTAGATCCTCAGTGTTGCCTGGGAGACACCCTGCTGTGGTTGGACTAATGCATTAGCCTAGTGGAATAATGTCAACAATATGTTTAGTAGGGGGCAAATACTACAAAGTACTAAGTGCCTCCCGGAAGCGTCTGAGTGCTCTCAATGCCTAGTGAAGTAAGTGGGAATTGAGGAAGCTCCGCTCTTTGAGCAACCAGTCTCTGAGTCAGCAGGAAGGGAAGCTGGTCACATAGGATTGTCAAAGAGGAAGCGTGCACTCTACTGAAATGAACTGATTAATCGTGGGTATTATGGCAGTGCCTAGTGGCCAGCTGAGAATGGTCCCCCATTGTTCTGGGTACTGTTCAAACAAAATAAGAGACCATTCCTACCCTAAAAATATTACAGCCCAGATGGACTACACAGACACAGGATAGGGGAAAGGGGAACGGCACACATCCAGAGTGAACTACGATGATTTGGGAGGGGTGGATGGACACTGTATGAGTCCTAGTGTCCCCATAGTTTTGTGGGGTTTCCCCGGCATACTTCTGGGTCTGGAGGCAAGGATGGCCCCATCTGGGCTCCATTTTACCCCATCCTTCCCTACTTGAATTGCTTTCTACAGCTGTAAATTTAATGTTGTAACTTTAACATACAGGTTTGATGTTACAGGGAAGGCAGGATCCTTACCTTGTGCTGTCCAATTAGGCTGCATTGTCTCTCTTCTGAGCCTTGTGCTTGAACATTGCAGGGATGTTATGTGACCACCATCGTATCAGCCCACTACTTTATTCTATTTCATGTAATTGTTTCATAAATCAGCTCAGAAGCTCAGTGTGGGTCATTCTATCCTTACTGAAATGATTAAGTAGATCCACTCTAACTACACTTATCTGAAAAAACGTAAGGCTCTCGGCCAAGATCTTGAAGAGAGTTAAATAAGCATCTGCTGACTGTGTATTCAAACTCAAGAGAAGTGAAGAAAATCACACACACATTGTCATTATTGCAAACAGGAACCCACAGACTGAACAGTCCTCCTCGTCCTACTGAACACTAAATTTTGCTGCCTCTGAATGTTTTGATTTGCATAGAAAGCTGATATGCACTTGGATTTTCCCTCTCTGCATCTCTTTCTTGGTCTGAGTCTGTAGGGTGTAACTGACATTTGTTACTACATGCAGGCTAATGTGAAAAAAAATCTGAAGATATTAAACCACCTCCCCATCCCCCAAACCATTTATTACTTTTCCTTATTATACACCATGTGAAACAGAGCAGCCCCAACACACCTGGCAAACACGGTACTGGTATGATGGACACTTCAGAAAATGAGCTAGTCTTTTCAAGTCAAATATAGTACAAGTGAACAAAGAGTACAAATTGCATGCTTTAAGATGAGCAAAATAGAATGTGTGGGTCATTGTAAAATGGCATTGTGATTGCATAGGCGCAGCCATTATTGCAGAATGAGATGCATTAGTCTCTCTTTAACAACATTTTAAGACACCTTTTAGGTCGTGGTTGGTCATTCATGAATTCAACCCCTCTGGCCCATCCCACAAAAAACTGCACTGTCTGCTGCTAGCATTCTTCATCCACAAATGGATGCATGCTGATGCTGTTGATTCCGTTTAAAAGCATCTTAGAATTTGAGGATGATCCAAGACGTGGAGCTATAGAGCTTTATAACTTTTTGTGTTGCCAAAAGGCATTGAAGAAGTTCTGCAAGAACCAAAATCTCAATGGCAAGGGAAGGTTCATAGACACGCATAATTCATGAAAAATTGCTGCAAGCTGGACTGCATAGGGAAGTAATTTTATTCGAGTTTTGTTTTCTACAGTAGCCCTGTGCTGGTCAGTATACTAAGAGGCTGCAGAAGTATAAAAGAAAGAGAGCAGAGAATCTTCATAGTGGGTTTCTTCTCCATAGGCAGTGGGAAAGCAATAGTCTGGTGTCAGGACTCCTGGATTCTATTCCCAGCTTTGATGCTGTCTCCTTTTTTGAGACTGATTATGTGGCCTTGGCTCTGTCACTTAGGTCAACAGTGACACAAAGAGATTCCCTCTAAAACTGGGAAGATAATTTGGTACTAATCTAACTCATGGTAGTGTTGTGATGCTGTAGAAAGTGGAGTAGCCTGGGGTACTGTGGGATAGCAATGGGAAAACTATTTGCACTTCTGTGGCTGCAAGGCAGCATTTGTCTTCTGGACTGGCATTGTGCCAGTTCAGGTTGGTAAAGTGGAAGACCACATGGTGGTTAGCTTTGTGCAAAGCAAGGTTACTCATAGTACTGGTGTGACCACCTGTCCAGTGTTTTCTCCAGGAATGGACATTAGGGTGGGGGTGTCCAAAAATATGGGGTGTGTGTGAGGACCGATGACGGGGGAGACAGTTAGGGCGAAGGTGGGCTGTATGATACCATGGTAAAAACTGAAAAATGTTTTACGACCATTTTATTAGCTTTAACTCATGTTTTTAAATCATCACACAAATTAAAGCTGGCTACAGAAAACCACTATGAAGCATTATATCTACATCCTTCTTGGTTTCTTCTTGTAATTTTGCACAACTCTGTTAATGAACTTCTTGAATGCAGTGCATTCATTTCTGGTGGCTTCTCATGAGTCCGGTACTTCCAGTCCTTCATGATATGCTCATGATCAGGCAGAAGGTGACTTCTTTCAGAACACAAAATTCTATTCAGTGAGGAAAAAGAATGCATCGCTCAACTGTAGCTGTTGTGACTGGGACTAGAAAGAGATGAATTCCTGCTTCTTTCATCCCAGGAAACACAGCACAAAAATTGGGTCAAACCTCTAGTGATGATAAAGAAGAAGTTGAAGTTAAATCTTCATTCATTCGTCGTATGATATTCTACTCTGTGTTCAAATTCCCTGTTCTGTCCTGATCACATGGCAGCCCCATTGCTGGTAGTGCCTCACTCCACTCAACTATAGGTGTTTTATAAGACAGGCATCTGTAAAAGCCACATGGAGGTTGATAGAATCCAGAAGTTGCTGTTGTAGAGATATAAGAATCGAGTCTGTGTACTTTACTTTTTCAGCTGGCTTAACAAACACTTCTTGCCCCAAGAAGTCAACTTCTGAATTGTCAATATAAGTGCCCCAAATAGTCAACTTCTGAATTGAAGTCTTTGCTTCTTTCGGTATGTTTTCAATGGATATCTCTCTGATTGATCCAAGTGTAACTTCCATTGCTGGACAGAGATCTGCTATTGTTGTAGCAGATGCCTGGATGGCATTGTTTAATGACCCAAGTCGTTTCAACTGTTGACTTACATGAGAGAATGGTGATTTTCTTCTCTGAACTTAGTAGCAAAAGTAGTCCACCAGCCTCACTACTTAGATCTATTCCATCTTGGTAGATATTTTCCAAAACCAATAATAATGGTTGCAGTAATTTTAAGACAACTGCCAAGGATTGCTCACGAGGAAGCCAGCAGGTTTTCCCAAGTTGGACTAATTTAACTTCAGTCCCAATGTATTTTCTAGATTTTCCAAGACGTTCAGTCCTTTTGGACTCTTGCTGAAAAAAAAACAGTATAATGAAGACATTAAATTTATAGCTTTTAAACTGCCTTTTGAAGATCCTGCTGCTTGTACTAGTGTTAGTAGGAGTAGATGGCCTCTGCAGTGTATATAGGAGAGTTTAGAGTTACACTTTTCAATGAGCAAAGCTTGTACTCCACTGTCTTCCAGAGAAGTTTGCAGCTCCATCAGATGCACAAGCAGCCATCTCTTTGGGATCCAATTTACAAGCATTTAACTCTTCTAAGACGTGGGTTGTCAGAGTTGCAGCTGATGTGCCTTCTGTAACCTGAACATCTAGAAATTCATCTACTGGCCTACCACTGACATCAAGATAACGTGACACCCATTTGCATTGGTTCATTCATCAGCCATGTATGCACATTTTCTGAAAGTGGTGAGAGAGTTCTTCACTTTTTCAACTGCTGAGTCTTTTGCGGTTGCACTGCATGCTTCTAACCAGTCAGCTGAATTTCTTGCAGAAAGATAGAGAGCATTTGCCGGTCTTGGTCGGAACCAGTGTCCAACTTCAGGATAAACAAATGACAATGCACCTAACATTGGCCTCCAGTTTGTAGTGTGTGGTATCTCTTGCGTAGAGAGAAAGTATGATGTGAAAGCCATGTTTGTTTGAATAAACTGTGTTGTGTCTCCAGCATTTTTAACAGCCTCATTAAGTACTTCTAAAATTGGCTTTGACAATGACTGGCTTATAAGGTTTTCTGCATGTCAGTGCAGTCCAGAGGATTTGTGTTTTGCAGCCTTTTCACACAGTTTGTCAGCATTGGCTTTGCTGATTTGTCTGGCAAACCAAGCTCCTCCACTTTTATTATATAAATCCATGGTATGCTCACATCTTGAATACTGCTTGCAGTTTTGGTCGCCCCATTTCAAAAAAGATATATTGGAGTTGGAAAAGGTACAGAGAAGGGCAACTAAAATGATTAGGGGTATGGAACAGCTTCCACATGAGGAGAGATTAAAAAAACTGGGACTTTTCAGCTTGAAAAAGAGAGGACCAAGAGGGGATATGATAGAGGTCTATAAAATCTTGACTGGTGTGGAGAAAGTGAATAAGCTCCTTCACATAACAGAAGAACTAGGGGTCACCCAATGAAATTAATAAGGGAAGGTTTAAAACAAACAAAAGGAAGTACTTCTTCACACAACACACTCAACCTGTGGAACATTTTGTTAAGAGATGTTGTGAAGGCCAAAACTATAATAGAGTTAAAAAAAGAGCTATGTAAATTCATGGAGGATATGTCCATCGATGGCTATTAGCCAGGATGGGCAGGGATGCAACACCATGCTCTGAGAGCCTCTGCTTGACAGAAGCTGGGAGTGGATGACAGGGGATGGATCACTCAATAATTGCCCTGTTCTAATTCCCTTTGAAGCACCTGGAATTGGCCACTGTCGGAAGACAGGGTAGATGGACCATTGGTCTGACCCAATATGGCCGTTCTTATGTCAAAATTAATTATAATATAATCATAGAATCATAGAATATCAGGGTTGGAAGGGACCTCAGGAGGTCATCTAGTCCAACCCCCTGCTCAAAGCAGGACCAATCCCCAATTAAATCATCCCAGCCAGGGCTTTGTCAAGCCTGACCTTAAAAACCTCTAAGGAAGGAGATTCTACCACCTCCCTAGGTAACGCATTCCAGTGATTCACCACCCTCCTAGTGAAAAAGTTTTTCCTAATATCTAACCTAAACCTCCCCCACTGCAACTTGAGACCATTACTCCTTGTCCTGTCCTCTTCTACCACTGAGAATAGTCTAGAACCATCCTCTCTGGAACCACCTCTCAGGTAGTTGAAAGCAGCTATCAAATCCCCCCTCATTCTTCTCTTCTGCAGACTAAACAATCACAGTTCCCTCAGCCTCTCCTCATAAGTCATATGTTCCAGACCCCTGATCATTTTTGTTGCCCTTCGCTGGACTCTCTCCAATTTATCCACATCCTTCTTGTAGTGTGGGGCCCAAAACTGGACACAGTACTCCAGATGAGGCCTCACCAATGTCGAATAGAGGGGAATGATCACATCCCTCGATCTGCTCGCTATGCCCCTATTATACATCCCAAAATGCCATTGGCCTTCTTGGCAACAAGGGCACACTGCTGACTCATATCCAGCTTCTCGTCCACTGTCACCCCTAGGTCCTTTTCCACAGAACTGCTGCCTAGCCATTCGGTCCCTAGTCTGTAGCTGTGCATTGGGTTCTTCCGTCCTAAGTGCAGGACCCTGCACTTATCCTTATTGAACCTCATCAGATTTCTTTTGGCCCAATCCTCCAATCTGTCTAGGTCCTTCTGTATCCTATCGCTGCCCTCCAGCGTATCTACCACTCCTCCCAGTTTAGTATCATCCGCAAATTTGCTGAGAGTGCAATCCACACCATCCTCCAGATCATTTATGAAGATATTGAACAAAACCGGCCCCAGGACCGACCCCTGGGTCACTCCACTTGACACCGGCTGCCAACTAGACATGGAGCCATTGATCACTACCCGTTGAGCCCGACAATCTAGCCAGCTTTCTACCCACCTTATAGTGCATTCATCCAGCCCATACTTCCTTAACTTGCTGACAAGAATACTGTGGGAGACCGTGTCAAAAGCTTTGCTAAAGTCAAGAAACAATACATCCATTGCTTTCCCTTCATCCACAGAACCAGTAATCTCATCATAGAAGGCGATTAGATTAGTCAGGCATGACCTTCCCTTGGTGAATCCATGCTGACTGTTCCTGATCACTTTCCTCTCATGTAAGTGCTTCAGGATTGATTCTTTGAGGACCTGCTCCATGATTTTTCTGGGGACTGAGGTTAGGCTGACTGGTCTGTAGTTCCCAGGATCCTCCTTCTTTCCTTTTTTAAAGATTGGCACTACATTAGCCATTTAATAAAAATGTTTAGTACAGAAACTCCCCAAGATAACGACATCTCAAGATAGCAACAATGTGAGATAATGACCTTGGCAAATAATGCATTTTAAAAATCTTGGCCTACTAGGAAATGTATATTTATATAAGTTTCTCAGTCACCAATCTAGCATTCTGGAGCAAAGTCACTAAAATGTACCCCAACAAACAAATGTTCCTTTAACGTGCTCCACCGTTGTCCCTCTACTGCACCCCACTCATAGTTGTTGTCCTTGGTCAGTGAAGACCCAGAGTTCAGAGGTGCTTTCACATGAGTTCACCTCCCACCCTGGGGGAGTGGGCGGGGAGGAGAAGGCACCTTGCTCATTCCTCCAGCTGCTCACCACTCGCTCCAGCTGCTCACTCCGGGCACTGTTGTTTGTCGCACCACCATTCACTCCACTGCCAATGGCCCTGTGCCATCACCTTCTGCTGCCACCTGCCACTATGACCCCTGCAAGTCGGTCTCTTGAGGTTCAGTGATTTCAGCTCTCAGTGGGGGAACAAAGCAAATAAAAGGAAGTATTTCTTCACACAATGCACAGTCAACCTGTGGAACTCCTTGCCAGAGGATGTTGTGAAGGCCAAGACCAT
Source organism: Lepidochelys olivacea (assembly GCF_965140295.1). Lineage (NCBI taxonomy): Eukaryota > Metazoa > Chordata > Testudines > Cheloniidae > Lepidochelys > Lepidochelys olivacea. The sequence goes on from NC_140412.1 coordinate 18,762,147, forward strand.
AACAGCGTTAAAACAAAAGTAGATAAATTCATGGGGGATAGGTCCATCAATGGTTATTAGCCAGGATGGGCAGGAATGGTGTCCCTAGCCTCTGTTTTTCAGAAGCTGGGAATGAGTGACAGGGGATGGATCACTTGATGATTACCTGTTCTGTTCATTCCCTCTGGGTATCTGGCACTGGCTGCTGTTGGAGGACAGGATACTGTGCTAGATGGATCTTTGGTCTGATCCAATAGGGCCATTCTTATGTTCGTATGTTCTTAACCTCATAGCGAGTGCAGGCTGGGCTGTCTTTTCCACAGAAATGCTGTTCTGCAGCAGGTCTAAGCACTTAGACCTGATTATTAATGATTTCAGCTCTAGTGGTCACTTAACAAAACAAAAGACTCTCTAGGGAGCCTAATAAGCTCTATCTTTAAATAGGGGAGCGGGATATAGATGAGAATTTTCTCATTCAAAATTTGTTGCATCTAACATAGCAGAATTCTATATTAGGCCTCCTCTTGACAGATAAAGAGGAACTGATCTCAAAACTAAAAATTAATGGTAGCTTAGGTACAAGTGATCATGTCTCAATCACATTTATAATGTGCAAACAGAATAAAGTCCAAATAAGTAATATGTATAACCTGGTGCTCTAAAAGTGCCAATTTCAAAAGCTGAAAACACTTATGAGAAGAATTTAATCAGAAAAACGTGAACGATAATTGAGAATTATTTCAGAACACAAGCAAAGAAAAAGTTAAAGAGATCCTGAGAGATGAATTAACACACCTAGTTGCACTTAGAGGGTGGGTCAGGCTTAATTAAGGATAAAGCCCAGCTGAGGGAGGACCTGGGTTGTGACTATAGAGAAGGAGAGTCTTGAGCAAAAGGGGGACTGTAGGGAAAGAAAAAAGAATGCTGCTGTCACTCTCTGGTACTAGAGAAACTGGGAGGATAAAGGAGGAAGCTCAGAGGGAGAGTTGGCCTTGGGATCCTCTCCTGAGTAGAAAAGTTTGGCAGAAAGCTAGGAGAGACATGGAGTAATCACTGGGCTGGACCAAGCCCAGATAATAGGGCAGGATCTTGACTTCCAGGGAAAGAGCCTTGGGAAGAATTTAACTGAGGAATAGAACTGAGGTAACTTAAGAGATTTGAAAGGTCAAACGTGAGGAGGGAAAAAGTTGGTTAAAGTTTGTATTTTTGGTTTGTAATTGTGTGTGGGGATTCCAGGGGAGAACCTTATAAGTCCTGGCCCTGAAAGAAGGGTGAACCTAGAGAATTTGTGGGGAGAAAGCCCAGGGAGAGGCTTGTGTAGGAAGAAGCTCCAGGAGGTGGCAGCAAGGAGTCTGGTAAAGTGAACCTTGACTACCTTTCCTAGGGTTCCTAGACTCGAACCCAGTTTTGAAGGTGGGCCTGGGTTCCCCTACCAGTCACTGGTAAAGTGGTCTGAAGCCCGTGAGAAGGGGATATGGACTACCCTGAGAAGAGTGTGTATGGACAACTGGGTCCAGAACCTACAGCAGCAGAACGGATGTAGGGATTGGACATTTGTTTTTATTGGATTTTCTGTTACCTCAGATGGGGTAGGACTAAATGTGACTCGACTGGAGTGTCGAGACATGAGAACAGAAACCATCACAGGATTAGAGTGACTGTCAGCAGGATGTCAGCAGTGACTGTCACTAGATGAGGAAAGAGCTGCCATGCCATGTCCAGCCATGAAGGGGCACTCTAGCAGAGAGTCCACTCTTCCACAGTGCTGCTGAAACACAAACAACATCAATAATTCCCAGATAAGAGTAAACACAGGCCTGGGATCCGGGAGCTTCTGAATTCTAGTCTCTGTCGTGGACTCATTCTGTTGTGTTCAGCAACACCTCTCCCTGTCACAGCAAATAACTGTCTTTCAGAGTGACATTATTAATTAGGGTTTCTAAAGTTACACTTGTGTTATATAAATGCTTCATTTTATTGTTCTATAACCACAAAGTAACAAAAAGAGATTTTATTAAAAGTTCTCTGTTCTGCCATCCTAAATCTAAGCACAAAGGTGTAACAGGGGTGCTACATTTTAAACATATATTGTGCCCTCTGTATACTGCGGCAGGAGAACAAATGTGTTATAAGGCGTGGTGGTGGTGGGCAGGGGGGAGTTCATTTCCTGCCGCCTTACAGGCCAGCTAAGTGCAATAGTCCAAATAGATTTCTTTCTTTTCTATCTGAAGACAAATTTTGAAAAAGATTTCAGTACCCCAGCCATCAGTGACCTCACTAGGTCCTGGGCCCTGCAATGCATGTGCTAAACCTTGAGCACGTGACAAATCCCACTGACTTAAATAGGGCTATGCGCTTGCTTTAAAGTCAAGCATGTACTTATGTGCTCTGCTGTATCAGTGCCCAGACTCTGTGATTTGTGAAAGTCTTCCTCGCTTTCCTTGCCTCCCAGGCTAGCATGAACTCCATTTTGTTTCGCTGCCCCATTGTTTCCCTGTGAGCTTTAATTGACTCTTTGCCTCCCCTGTTTGATTGCGTCATTCCTTGCAAGGGCACTGGTACTTTTTGACTTGGGCCTAGTCTGGGAGGCAGGGAGAGGTGTTTTTCAACCTGCAAGCCTCGGGGGCAGGCACGGAGTGGCACTGGCAGGAGCTGTGCTTTGCAGTGGGGGAGCGCCCGGCACCACTCCACGCTTGCCTGAGGCTTGCAGTTTGTGGGGGCAACACCACCCTCTGTCCCTCCCAACTATGCCTATGTTAAAAAGTGGGGAGGCATGCACTGTGGAAAAAAAAAAAAGAGTAATTTTTAATTCACCTAATACAAGTACTGTAGTGCAATCTCTTTCTTGGGAAAGTTGAACTTACAAATGTAGAATTAAGTAAAAAAACAAACCTGCATTCAAAAATAAAAGAATGTAATATTTTAGAGCCTGTAAGTCTACTCAGTCCCAATTGCTCACACAAACAAGTTTCAGAGTAACAGCTGTGTTAGTCTGTATTCGCAAAAAGAAAAGGAGTACTTGTGGCACCTTAGAGACTAACCAATCTCCTGCTGGTGATAGCCCAGGAGAGTGAATTTGTGTGGGGGGGTGGAGGGTGAGAAAACCTGGATTTGTGCTGGAAATGGCCCAACTTGATGATCACTTTAGATAAGCTATTACCAGCAGGACAGTGGGCTGGGAGGAGGTATGGTTTCATATTCTCTGTGTGTATATAAAGTCTGCTGCAGTTTCCACGGTATGCATCCAATGAAGTGAGCTGTAGCTCAAGAAAGCTCATGCTCAAATAAATTGGTTAGTCTCTAAGGTGCCACAAGTACTCCTTTTCTTTTTACAAACAAGTTTGTTTACGTTTGCAGGAGATAATGCTGTCTGCTTCTTGTTTACAATGTCACCTAAAAGTGAGAACAGGCGTTCTCATGGCACCATTGTAGCCGGCATTGCAAGATATTTACATGCCAGATGCGCTAAAGATTCATATGTTCCTTCATGCTTCAACCACTATCCCAGGGGACATGCGTCCATGCTGATGATGGGTTCTGCTCAATAACAATCCAAAGCAGTGCGGACCGACGCATGTTCATTTTCATTATTTGAGTCAGATGCCACCAGGAGAAGGTTGATTTTCTTTTTTGGTGATTCGGTTCTGTAGTTTCCGCATCAGAGCGTTGCTCTTTTAAGACTTCTGAAAGCAGGCTCCACACCTCATCCCTCTCAGATTTTGGAAGACACTTCAGATTCTTAAACCTTGGGTTGAGTGCTGTAGCTATTTTTAGAAATCTCACATTGGTACCTTCTTTGCGTTTTGTCAAATCTGCAGTGAAAGTGTTCTTAAAATGAGCAACATGTGCTGGGTCATCATCCGAGACTGCTATAACATGAAATATATCGCAGAATGTGAGTAAAATAGAGCCAAAGACTTATAATTCTCTCCCAAGGAGTTCAGTCACAAATTTAATTAACACATTATTTTTTAATGAGCATCATCAGCATGGAAGCATGTCCTCTGGAATGGTGGCTGAAGCATGAAGGGGCATACGAATGTTTAGCATATCTGGCATGTAAATACTTTGCAATGCCAGCTGCAAAAGTGCTATGTGAACCCCTGTTCTCACTTTCTCGTGACATTGTAAATAAGAAGAGGACAGCAGTATCTCCCATAAACATAAACAAACTTGTTTGTCTTAGCGATTGGCTGAACAAGAAATAGGACTGAGTGGACTTGTAGGCGCTAAAGTTTTGCATGGTTTTGTTTCTGAGTGCAGTCATGTAACAAAAAAAAATGTACGTTTGTAAACTGCACTTTCATGACAAGGAGATTGCACTACAGTACTTGTATGAGGTGAACTGAAAAATACTATTTCTTTCGTTTATCATTGTTACAGTGCAAATATTTGTAATAAAAATAATATACACTTTGATTTAAATTACAACACAGAATACAATATATATATGAAATTGTAGAAAAACATCCAAAATATGTAATAAATTGCAATTAATATTCCATTGCTTAACCATGCGATTAAAACTGGTTAATCGCGATTATTTTTTTTAATTGTGATTAATTTTTTTTTAGTTAATCACGTGAGTTAACTGCAATTAATCAACAGCCCTAGTTATGCCTTTTAAAAAATTTGGCCACAGTGACCAACCATAGGCCACACATGAGCCAGTGGCAAAATGGGTGCTGGAGCCCAGAGCTTATGACTCCCAGTCCAAGATGACTCTCTACTGCATAATCTTACCTCAGATAGTTTATGATGGGGTTGTGCTGTCGTGTGCAAACCCTTTGAGCCTTGTTCTCCTAACATATTATTATTAGAAACTAGTCTAATTGGGAAACCTTCCACACTCAGTTGTTACTGTTTGAGGATTTTACATTATTATGACCCTGATTCATCAAAGTACTTATGCATGGGATTAAGTGCTTTGCTGAATCAGGGCCTCTATTCAAATCATTGCTTATAAGTTAAGTACAAGTATGTATGCTCCAGCTTAGAAACAGCACTAGCTTTGGAAGAAAGAAATGGCCACGCAACCTCTGAAGAACACCGAACAGTAGCTGATACAGCCAGCAATGTGCTCATGGGGATCTCCCACCGGCATCTTCAAGGATCACAGTAAATTGTCTCTCTGGGAGAAAAATTTCTGTTTTTTTCAAAGTAGCATAACTGAGCAGCATGAGAGATGCTTCTTTCCTGTTGATTCAGAGCTGTGTGGGAGAATTGGCCCCTTTTGGACTGGTGTCATTTACTTCATGCATTTCTCTTTCACGCAGCCTGTAGCCCTGGGAACACACACACATGCTCAAGCACAAAATTAAAACCTTTTGTGATTTCCGGTTTCTTTGCAGCTGACTTTTCCCTTTAAAGATGTGAACACTTGTGATAACCCTCAAGCCTGGAAGCAAAGCAACAATATTGCTTGTAGAGTTAGTCAGGTAAGAGAATTTATTTGCTTATTAATCAGCCAGCAATCTTTAAATTTAGAGGCAGAAGAAGAAAACGTTTAGAGCTCTATTTGATATGCTCATGGAAATTCCATTGTCCCAGCAAGACACTCGACCTCAAACTGTTAAGCAGTTTAAATACATTTCCAAAATAGGACATGGTCTGGAATGGAGGGATACATAATAAGTTAATTTAAAAAAAACATTTTATTGAATGTTCATATAACATTGTCAAGACGCCCTTAGACTGAAAACAGTTGGGTCAGATCCACATCTGGTGTAAACTGGCATGGAGACATTGGAGTCAAAGGTGGTTGGTTGATTTACACCAGCTGAGGTGCTTTGGCCCTGAATTTGTGGTGGGGGAGGGAAATAAATCATTTCCCCCAGACGATGAGCCACCCTCCTCTGCATGTCTCTTGCACATTCCACTTTATGGCAGGTTTAGATACCCTCTCTCAGATGCTGTCATTTTCTGCTGCCCATATGTCTTGCTAGTGGGTAGGAAACCTCAGCCTTCCTACCCACCCCCCGAACTCTCTGCACACACCAGGGGCTCCTTGCATCTCTCCATTCCCCCGCATGTTAAACTCTATTGGGAGAATAGACAGAACTGAGATAGGGTTATTGTTATACTTGTAGGCCTTCATGGGTGCCATCAACCAGTTCTTTGCTCTACAGACAATTGCAGAGGTGCTTGAAGCTGTGGCTCTGCTAACCAGAGGAACGGAGCTCAATAAATCCCCCATTATGCCTCCTTTGTTTTTTTGACTTTCCACAAAATCAACAGGGTTCTGCCCAATGATCCCTAGAATATTCCTGGAAACTTTGGACGTGATCACAAGCAGCTTTCAAAAGTTGTGTTATACTACAGAGAAATGCCATTGAGTGTACAGCCTGGCAAGCTTGTCCGATAATTTCTCTTGGAGTTAGGAGTGACAAACCATGGATTTTATAAAGTATTGCATATAAACTCAAGAAGAAAAGGAGTACTTGTGGCACCTTAGAGACTAACCAATTTATTTGAGCATGAGCTTTCTTGAGCTACAGCTCACTTCATCGGATGCATACCGTGGAAACTGCAGCAGACTTTGTATACACACAGAGAATACGAAACAATACCTCCTCCCACCCCACTGTCCTGCTGGTAATAGCTTATCTAAAGTGATCATCAAGTTGGGCCATTTTTGATGATCACTTTAGATAAGCTATTACCAGCAGGACAGTGGGGTGGGAGGAGGTATTGTTTCATATTCTCTGTGTGTATATAAAGTCTGCTGCAGTTTCCACGGTATGCATCCGATGAAGTGAGCTGTAGCTCACGAAAGCTCATGCTCAAATAAATTGGTTAGTCTCTAAGGTGCCACAAGTACTCCTTTTCTTTTTGCGAATACAGACTAACACGGCTGTTACTCTGAAATATAAACTCAAGGTTCACTTGGAAAGTTTGTCTCCCATCTTGCTAGTGTTGGCCACTTTGATACACCAGTCTTTTTCTGATTTATCAGGAGCACATTTTGTCCCCTAAAATCTCTGGAAAATACTTCTAACGACATCTTTATTTCTTTGAGGTACTCCATCTACCACCAATTTTCTGATAGGCCATTTCTACATTTACCGGTAGATTGGCACTACTGTGATTGATGTAGCGGTGTCGATTTAGCAGGTCTGGTGAAGACCCACTAAATCGATCGCAGAGCGCTCTCCGGTCAACTCCAGTACTCCAGCTCCCTGAGAAGAGTAAGGGAAGTCGGCGGGAGAGCGTCTCCCATTGACCCAACGCAGTGTAGACACCGCGGTAAGTCGACCTAAGCTACGTTGACTTTAGTTACGTTATGCACATAACTGAAGTAGCGTTGTAACTTGGGTCGACTGCAGTAGCATAGACCAGCCCTTAGTGCCCATAGGCACTTCTCATCTCATCACAAACACACTTGTGCCTCGCTCCAGTATCAATATGAGTGTTTTTAGATACCCATCTGGTATAAAGTGCCAGACCTGCATTGACATCAGTGGAGCTGTGACAATTTATGGGAGCTGAGGATCTGTTCCTTACGCTGCAGCTGGGAGGTGACCATGCACTAGCTCTGCTCCACGCCAGCATCTAAAAATAGCAGTGTGGCTGTGATGGCATGGGCAGTAACTTGGGCTAGCCAACCAAGTATGTAACTAAGATCTCAGATGGGGTTGTATTTGGGCAGCTGCTTTGAGCCACTGCACGTGCTGTCATGGCCAAACTGCTATTTTTTGCACACTTGGTCACAAAGACACTGTGAGTATATATACCTGATCTGGGAATTACACCTCCTAGCTACACTGTAGATGTACCCATAATCTCTTGCATGTTTCTAAGTACTTTACACAACAGTTATCCAGCTAAGGAAAAAAGGAAGGTCTTTTTTTCTTTGTCTGGAAACTCAGACTTGAGGTTCTAAAGGAGAATCCCTCAGGAATCTGTCCTGCTAGATCAGTGTATTGCACTGTCCACCGATGCTACAAAGCAGTGCTGGAAGACTGCAGTATTCCTGTCTTGTCACTACTTAAGTTTTCTCTTGTGCATAGGCTGGGTTACACAGGAATGAGTAGCCCTGTCCCCTCTTCATTATTTCATGGCTGCAAGACTCCTGCTTTCCCAGATTTTGTTTCCCCATCCTTATCTATCTGCATGAGTTTACCCCTGTGCTCTTTCATGGATCATATATTGATTAGTAAAAACAGGCGAGCAGTTGTTTGCAGTAGGGCATGCAATGTTAAAGAGACTTTTCAATCCTGGGGCATTAGGATCAGTTTTACTTTCTCCTGGGATCTTGAAAGCTCTTATAATTCAGCATGCAGATTTCAGAGCTGCCTTTCTAGTCTGCAAAGTCAGCCAGCCAACATATAATTATTTTCTGACTGAGCGCCAGGGTTGGGATTCAGAGCCTGAAATTTTGCAGACTGGAATGCTGGCTCTGGCATTGCTGCACTCCTGGGATTCCAGGACTGGATAATCCCTCAGGGAATTCAATCCCTAGCAAATAGTATGCTCCTTTACAGAGCGTTTGGTATATCCACTGACACGCTGTAACAGTGCATGGACAGAGAGGGCAAAGAGGAGGCTATATGGGTTACTTTCTATTTTGGGAGGCAAGAGTAAGCACAGACGCTGGCAGCAATAAATATGGAGAGAAGAGTCAGGAGCATTGGTCATGTGGTTAAGGCTCTTGGGAGAACTGCATTCAGTTTTTGTCTCAACCACAGACTTCCAGTGTGACTGTGGGTGAGGGTACATCCACGCTGCTATCAAAGACCCGCTGCATGGCTGCAGTAGGCCCAGGCCGTCTGACTCGGGCTGGGGCTACAGGGGCTATAAAATTGCAGTGTAGACTTTCTGGCTCGAGCTGGAGCCCAGGCTTTGGGGCTCCACAAGTGGGGCAGGGTCTCAGAGCTCGGGTTGCAGCCTGAGCCAGAACCTCTACACTGCAATTGTATAGCCCTGCAGCCCAAGCCTGAGTCCACTGACTTGGCCTCTGAGACTTGCTGCCAGGGTTTTTTTATCACAGTGTAGACATACCCTTAGGATACATCTACACTGGCAGCGAGTCTCAAACCCCAGATCTCTCCACTTGGGCTTGTGCTATGGCACTAAAAATATCTGTGTGGATGCTCCTGCTCAGACTGGGGCCCAGGGTCTGAAACCCACTCCCCTTGCCAGGTTTCAGTGCCGCAGTGCAAGCTCTTTCAAAATGAGGCTCCTAGCCCTGCCCTGCCTCACCGGGGTGATGTGAGGACAAATATGTTAAAGATCATGGAGTGCACAGATACTTTGTTACTGGGGGCCATCTAAGTAACTTAGATAGCTACTGATTCCCCCATTTACCAGATCTTTGTACAGCAAGAGAAGGTTAAAGTTGGCACAGTGGCAGATTTGGATCTTGTTAAATCTAACTGTGATGTGTATCAAAGAGATGCTTTGCCTACTTTCCAGGCTGTAAGAAGCCACTTTACTGACTCTAATTGTCTTTATTAAGCATACACCACAGACTGCAGATGAAGACAAAACAAGGGATATTAGGCTAAGGTGTAGGCTGTTTATGTCATTTCCCCCCTCTATCCAAATCTAATTTAGTCCAGAAAACATAAGGTAAAAGAATGTGCTGGTATGGATGGCTGGTTCTGATAAACTCAAAGTCACATAGTCCACCAATTTTGGACACCAGCTATTAGAATATTGAAGAGAATTTGCTTTGTGTGGTAAAACATTGAGTTCAAATGGTCACATATAGCAGAGATGTGTGGGAAACAGAACCGATGGCAATGTGAAACATATGTGTGACTGTCCCTAGGACATGGTGTCTCATTAATAAATCAGTGCCAGGGATGTAAGAAGAGATGTGTGGGGTTTGGTAAAAGCTCTTAGATGATGCATTTTGCTTTCCAGGCCTGGATCTCAGAATAGAATCATATTTTTGATTCGCTCTCCACCGTCCCTCTGATCTTGCGTTGTTCAGTAGTTAAAATATACAGAATGTCAGTCTGTTCCCATTGCTTTGATTTTTCTTGGGTAATGCTTACACCACGTGACTGCTGCCAGTTACAGTACTGTATGTGTCACGAGGTCTGACTGAATCGATCACAGGCTGTCTGAGAAGAGAACTGCTATAGTAATTGTCACACCTTGAAATATCCAGGCCAGCTTGTTGCTTATCTTCTTGCTCAGGAGCTCTGACTGGAGTGTGTATGCGAGGGGGGAGAGATGTATAAAGCCCATGGGACATATACAGGGAGCCTTTCCAGCAGGGATATATGAATTTGTCATCAGGTAGGATTATTCAATTCTTATATTATCTGTAACAACTGTCATCTTGGATGTCAGCAGAGGTTGAATCTGAAACTTCTAGAGCTAAAAGACTGAGCCCCCCCAAGCTTGAGTGAAAGGACTAAGTCTCTCTAGCCAGGCACCTGTACCAGACACAGAGGGAGATGCGTAACATATACCGGGTAGGCCTATGATGATAACCGTAGCTAGGAGAGAAATCTCCTCCTGCTAGTGGTTCCTTCCTGATCATTTACAATCATATGAAAGCAGAGATTGTGGCCCAGGGTTGCATGGGGCTTACTTTTCCTCCCTTTCTGTACCTCTTAAAGGAAAATTAACCCTTAAGTGTGACGTGGTACACAGAGCCCTAGCCTGCAAATTAACTGCTTGTTTGTTATCAACCTCCCTACCTGTTAACAATAACATTTCTCTATGATCTCTGGCTATATTTTAGTTACTTGTAATACAGAGGACTGATGAGTGCCCTGGCAACCTGGGATCTGTGGCTAATGCAGCCAGGATGGCATCAAGTTGCATATGAAACGCATTTGTATTGTGCCATTGAATGTCAGCAGCAGGAAAGAATTGGCACTTCTCAGAAACCATGCCTAGTGGCACTTTGGCCTATTGGGAAGTCAGGTACTTACAGGCACACTGGAAATATCCACTTCACACATTCCTGTAAGTTCTTCCACTGATCATTTTGTGTCGTGACTGCTGGAAACTTACTGCCAGGGGGTTTGTGGGGTGCTACCTGAGTCTCAGGAACAATAACCTTCTTGGCAACAAGCTGTGGAGTTGCTTTAAATCTATGGTAGAAGAGACAGAACATTGTTTTGGTTGTAGTTAGTCACATAGAAATGAAGGGCCAGATTTTTCATGGCCCTTACATGTGTGGGTAAGATGGAAGAAGAAATCTTCCCACTCCTCTCTCAGCTGGGCCACAGAAAAATCAAGCAGAATTGCAGACCTTGTGCATGGAGAAGTACAGGGGCCGTTCCATCCCAACTCCCTTTCTGTGGTGGGGGGGAAGGAGGTGGCACCTCAGCTCCACCTCCCTATATCTTAGCTAGCAAGCTGCACTAGGGTGTGGTAATCTCCACACCACAAAGATCCGATCTAGCGGTGGCTGCACTGGCTCTGAGTGCCCCGGCCATGTGAATAGCAATAACTATGTTTGAATGTCTCTGCTAGTAATGGGCAATTGGTGCTATGGACCTCTACTGAAACAAATAAGGGTCTGATCTGCAGTGGGGTCCACATGGGTGGATCCCATAGCCCCTGGGGAGCCTCACTGAGCCCCTGAACTCAGCTCACCACAGAAAGGAAATCAATTTGTAGAATACAGTGTTATCTGGGAAATGTTTGGGTAGGTAGGTGTTAACAATGGGAAGGGTCCACCTACTCTGGAATCACCAGATACATCCCATTGGGTAAGAGGAAATATGTGGTAGCAGCCTTGATCCATCAAAAATATGTAAACAAATAAAATTTATGCCTGAAGTGCTTCAGTGGAGATGAGGGTGCTTAATGCCTGAATAAGTTTCAGGATCAGGTCCTGAATTATGCAAACAATACAGCTCAGATGCACAACGTACTGCAAACATCAAGGTGTGACTTTTTTGTACTGTGTTCTTCTTCCTATGGTGGAGTAACATGTGTGGTTCTGCAAACTTTAATTTCTAACAGGCACGAGTGTGTGAATGAAAACCAAGGTGACAGGTGCTTTAGAAATACTTAAGGGTGTGTTTGGTGGTGGTAAGTGTATCAACATGTAAATAAGCATGTGTATCTGTTCGAGTGTATGTGTTTAAAGAGGTGAAATAGCATGTTCCTTCCTGCTTAAGCAGTGGAGTTGAATGTTCAGATGGAACACTCTAAAAGTAAAGGACAGGTGTCATTTAGAGGAACTATCAAGAAGGACCAATCTCTTGTTAGAGTAGCTGTGAACTCTTGTCTCAGCCTCTTATTCCATGACACATTCCTCCTACATTTGGAAGTGGACCCATATAAAGCAGGAACACGTCCAGAAATAAGATATGTCTTTCCACACTTTTATATATATATTTTAAAGCTATGGACTGATTTTAGGTTACAACAGTCGTTGCTTGCTGGCAATGTAATTATTTACTTCATTGGCGGCAACTGAAAAACAAAGCTTGCAGGATGATGGAAAAAATATAAAGTGCACTTTAAACAGATTGCTTTGGGCTGAGTTCATTAAATACTATTGCCAATTTTGTGGGTGAATGGGAGCCCATTTTGTGTCCCGCTAGTTTCAATTTGTTAAAGTGAGAGAGAGGGAGGGAGGGAGAGAGGGAGAGAGAGAATGTGTGGTCCTGTGCCAGTGAAAGCAGCTGGATATGCTTATACAGTAGCTGCAAATGGTTTGCTGGAGATGGCAAAATATTACCTGTGAAGAGACACACAACAGCACTGCTTGAGAGAGTCTTTCATACAAACCGTATCCCAAACTAACTACTTTGCAGTATTGATTTATAGAATTTACCACCTTAAATGGAGAGGGACAAATGAAGAGGCATGAGCGCAGAAACATGCTATATTTTCAGTAAAATTTGCAATGAGATGAAGAGATAGAGAGTCAGGCTATTCCAGAGAGCAGGAGCTGCATAAAATGAGGTTATTGCTTTAAAGGCTGGATCCTGACAGATGCTGAGCAAAGCAGTGATCCAGCAAAGCACTTAAGCTCATGGTTCTCTTTATTAGTGATAATAATAAGCCCTGGTTCCTAGTGCTTTTCATCTGTAGACCTCAGATGGGTCTACTGATGGGGAAACCGAGGCATAGTCCCATTGGCTCCATTGAGGCTATTCTGTTGCTTAAGTGCTTTGCTGGATCAGGAAGGGCGTATTCTGTGCCTTGTAGGAGTGAGCCCTACGAGTGGGGAGATTGTGCACCTGGACAGAGAGGAGGTCTAGGTTAGATGTCCAAAGGTACTGCAGAGGGAAGCAGAGCAAGACAAAAAGGTGAAGTTTTCCAAAGCACCTCATTTGTATGCGTTAGGGTATGTCTACACTGCAAAGACACTTGCGGCAGCAAGTCTCAAAGCCTGGGTTAACCGACACAGGCTTGAAGAGCTTGCACTATGGGGCTGAAAATAGCAGTGTAGATCTTCCCACTTGGGCTGGAGCCCAGGCTCTGAGATCTTCCCCTTGCTGGGTTTCGGAACCCGGCCTCCAGCCCAGGTGGGAATGTCTACATTGCTATTTTTAGCCCAGAGGCATGAGCCCTGTGAGCCTGAGTCAGTTGACCCAGATTATGAGACTCACTGTTGTGGGTTCTTTTTATTTAGTGTAGACATACCCTAAGTTATTTTAACACTTTGAAAATCCCACCCAAAGGCCTTAAGTTAGTCTGAAGCAAATGCATAGAGGGCTATAAAAGCAAGGAGAGCAAATTTGCCCTGGTCACTGAAATGGTTTACCATACACATATACAGACACAGAGTCAAATATTCAACCCAGCCTCAATCAAGTTTTTACAGGCACAATTTTGCAGCTGCAGTTATTCATACTCACAATTTGTAACCTGCAAATTAATGACTTAGTCAGTTAACTTACCATAATTGTGCGCACAAAATTGCACCTGCAATTATTTCCCAACCACAATTATTGCCTTCAAAAACTGGAGACCTGCACTTGAAGAAAATCTGGCCCTTTATATATAAAATCTAGAACTGGTCAAAATTTGTTCACCCAAACCTTTTTTCATCATAAAATGACTTTTTGACCAAAATTTAAATTTTGGGGAAAAACTTTAATTTAGGTCAAAATGTTTGGGTTTTTCAATAAAAATCTGAAAATTAAAAACTGAAACATTTTTGGTTATATTTTTCAACAAAAATGTCCATTTTGAAAACTGAAATTTTACCAATAACAGATTTTTTTTGGTCAGAAACAGTTTTCAGAAACCAAAAATTATTTGGATTTTCATTTTTCATTGTAAAAAGAAAAGGGGGACTTGTGGCACCTTAGAGACTAACAAATGTATTTGAGCCTAAGCTTTCGTGATCCGATGAAGTGAGCTGTAGCTCACGAAAGCTTATGCGCAAATACATTTGTTAGTCTCTAAGGTGCCACAAGTCCTCCTTTTCTTTTTGCGGATACAGACTAACACGGTTGCTACTCTGAAACCTGCCATTTTTCATTGTGAAACCAAAAACTTTTTGCAAGAAATCAATAAACAAACAAAAGAAAGCAAGCAAAAAATCCAAACAAATTCTGATTGCCATTTTCCCACACTCTAATAAAATGACATGTTCACAAATTCACCCAAACCATACAGATTTATCATGTATTTAATTGCATGTAAAAGTGCAAAAGGAACCTTGTCTAAATGGAGTATAATCTATTCCGCATGCTGAACACACTTAGCTAAGGAAGATCCAGTGAGCATATGTAGAATCTGCTATATGGTTTAGATGATAGTCTTAACACTTGGAAATGATCATTTTGGCAAACTGAATGTTTGACCTCTCTAATCTCTCCTTTTCTTGAACCTGTTCCCTCACCTCTACTTTCCAGGTAAATAATTTGCTCAGCTGTTTTGTTTTATAAATGGGAATAGGACTGATCACAGTTAGTCATGGGTAGTGAGGCAAAAATTGTCAACTGAAGTTATTTATTGCAGTTGTTAAGCACTGCACAGCCTCTGACCTTTTCATAAGCTCGTTACGAACTCTTTCTGTGACCTAGGACTGCATTATTCCTAACCAGCCTATGATGAATGGAAAGACAGGTAAGCAAAAATGTGTTGTTCATGATCATTCTATCTCTTCCCCCTTCCCTCCCCCCAACCCACACATGCAAGTGCAAATTTCTGTGTCTCCCAGTTTGGGGTGCAAACTAAGGAGCAGCTACAAATGTAAACTTTAAATGAAATTGTGGCTTCAAATTCCATTTTAAATGGACATAGCTGTGCTTTGCCCACGACTCATATAAACCTTATTTCTTCCTTTCTTCTTGAAACATTTATTTTTGTGGGTGACACTTTGGCTTTTTTTTAAGGCCTATGCTAATCTTCTATGTATCCCTCTGATTTTAGGGCTAGATCGCTTTAAGGCTCAGCCGTACGTTAGGTGTGGTGCAGAGGCACATTACCTCTCGGGAAGCAGGGGGATGAATTATACATCCATTAACAGAACCTTGTTGCAGGGATGTACAGACTGTACCAACTCCTGCAATGGTGTCATCTCTTCCTCACAGGCCACGGTCCTGCCTCCCCCCACGCCCAGGAACACACAGACCAATCTCTGGTCCCCTCAGCACAGGACAATTATGGCTCTCCTTATGTGATACATTCAAAGAAGGGCAGGGACCTCAGAGTATGTGCTGTCAAAGTGAGCATAGCACACTCCTTTTTTCACCTTCTGCTTGTATCCCATTGTGTTGCAATAGTTTTACCAAGTTGGTGACAGTCTACTGCAGGGGTGGGCAAACTTTCTGGCCCAAGGGCCACATCGGGGTTGCGAAACTGTATGAAGGGCCGGGTAGGGAAGGCTGTGCCTCCCCAAACAGCCTGGCCCCAGCCCCCTATCCATCATCTCCCACTTCCTGCCTCCTGACTGCCCCCCTCCGAACCCATGACCCATCCAACCCCCGCTGCTCCTTGACCCCTGACCGCCCCCTCCCGGGACCCCACCCCCTATCCAACTCCCCCTGCTCCCTGTCCCCTGACTTCCGTGACCCCTATCCACACCCCTGCCCCCTAACAGGCCCCCAGAGACCCCTGCCCCATCCAACCGCCCCCCACTCCTTGTCCCCTGACTGCCCCACCCCATCCAATTGCCCTCTGCTCCCTGTCCCCTGACTGCCCACCAGAACCCCCTGCCCCTTATCCAACCGCCCCCCCCAGCTCTCTTACCATGCCGTTCAGAGTGGTAGGAGCTCGCAGCCATGACGTTGCACTCCCCAGCAGGAGCGGTGTGCCAGTGCGCTGGCGGCATGGCTGTGGGGGAGCGGGGACAGCAGGGGAGTGACCGGGAGCTCAAGGGCCAGGCAGGATGGTCCCGTGGGCCGGATGTGGCCCGCGGGCCGTGGTTTGCCCACCTCTGGGCTACTGCATACTTAAGTTGTATACCAGTTAACTCTGTATTTATTGGCATTTCTACGGCACTCATTACTGTAGCTATGACCACCGCACAAACATACATACCTGTGAGAGCAGTACGGTCTTGCTACCTTGTGCTGATGGGGAAACGGAGACTGTGAATAGTTATGTAACTTTCCCAAGGACACACAAAGTATTTGACAGAGATAGAAAGAGAAGCCCGATTTCCTGACTCCCACTTCTATGCCTTAGTCTCCAGACCATCCCTCTTCCCTGCAGGCAAACTATATTCTATATGACATGCACATTTGTGAAGTGTTCCATATTTTTCTTTAACTCTCCTTTAACCTGATTTCTACAAGACACTTGACAACAGTTTAGGCTGCTGCAACCAATATTGTCTCGTTGTTACCTTATACTCCTAGAATCATAGGACTGGACGAGACCTTGAGAGATCTTCTAGTCCAGTCCCCTGCACTCCAGGCAGGAGTATCATCTGTCTGTCTCAACCTGTCGTCTCATTTCTTATCCCAAGATTGTAAACTCTGCGGCAGGGACTGTTTTTTTGTGCTGTGTTTGTACAGCGCCTAGCACAATGGGCTCCTAGGTGCTACAGTAATACAACATAATAATTAATATGCACAATTCATTTTCTTGTAAAATCACATACTTTTCACGAAACTTTTTGTCTGGTCACAATGTAACAAAATTGCATTAGACATATTAGCAGCGTATGAGCCTCTGAGCTTTGCTTTGGGTTCCAATTTAAATAAGCCCATAATTTAAATCAGTGAAACCCTGTGGTGTGTTCCACTCGACACTGTAAATTGGCCCAGGTTTACTTCATGCAGGACATAGGTCACTCAAACACTTCGCAAATCTTGGTGAGGCTTTTGTCTAAGTATTAAGGCCCTGATCCCCCAGTTGAACTCTACATGGGTGTAAGGGGCCACCCATGAGAATCGGATTGCTCAATGGGGCCCCGACTTTATAACATAATCAGGTAAGTTCTACAGGGCTTCAGTTTCGTGCACATGTTTTGCACAGTATCAACCACTTGCCCAAACCCCTGGTTACTCACAGCCGTGGTAAGAAGGATTTCTCAGTTTATTTGAATGGGAGCAGGAAAAGAGTCCATCAAAATATAAACACGTCCTAAACTACCATTGTTCTTATTTTGGATAGTATATTGACTTCAATAAAGGTACACTGATTACGCCAACTTAGGATCTAGCCAAGTAACTGTTCCCCACGCAGAACCAGACAATCATTAGGTTTTAGTTTTAAACTTGAAGTTAATGGAGTAATGCCAATTGACATCAGCTGAGGATCTGTTATAGTATGACATAGGTACAGACTTACAACTGGGCCAAGGGCACTGAACATTACTGTAATGAGGAGTGTTGAGGACTGGATTGAAGATTTTAAGCCCGACTCTCCAGTTTCATTACAATGAATTTACGCTGCCATAGAACTGGTGCAACAGAGTGGGAAAATCTGTTTTAGTTTAGCGTCTGCTTGTTTCCACTCCTCCAGTAAGGATAAACAATTTCTTGCAGTACCAGATAAGATCCTGTTAGTCGGTGGGCTGAGAAGTTAAGACAATCTATGCTATTACATTCATCCAAAAGACATGCCAATATCCCTAAAGATAACTTCTGTTGACCTGTATCTGTCACACAAGGTCAGATGTCAAATGCCGACATGCATGTGGCCATATGAGCTGCGTTTTCTCTTGTCTTTTTCCCTGAACTTTAAACCTTTGTTGCACATTAACACCTGGAAGCATGAGGTCCCTTAAAGGCCTGACATCTCATTGATCATATTTGTGTCATCTGCAAAGCCATGACTTCAATGAACGGCTGCTAAGCTTATGGGCTTAGAGCCAGATGAGCCCAAGACTTACCCTGGCAGTTGTGGGCACATTCACAAATTCTGAGCAAGTTGAGGTCTTCAAACTGTTTTAAATAAATGTATGTAGTCAGTGGAGTGGGTCATATTTTTCAACCTGTTTTAATAATCAATGGAATAATAATGGTTATTGTTGTTATGGCAGGTGTCACCAAGTAGCATACATGGTCTTCCTAGTTTGTTTTCTTAGTGTGCAAGCAAATTTTGACTCTTGAGAAGACATACTGTGTTCTCAGTTTTTGGCTTATGCAAGGTTTTATGTAGAGGCAACTTTGGGAGAGGGGATGCTATGTGAGCAGTTTGCACTTAGCCTGGGGCTCCAATTAAAGTAAATTCTGGAGGCGAAGTTGCTCTCTGGGAACTGGGCACTGGTGTTGGGCTGAGATTCCTGAAAGAAGGAATTGCCCTGCATGCTGTTTGACCACCACCATTCCAAGACTGGTGGATATGTGTAAATAAAACAAGTTGCATTTAGAATGTACCCAGACTCTGCCTCACTGATTTCTCCTCCACTGGGAAGTCAACCTGCAAGGCCCCAGACATCTGTTACCATTCAGCAACGGGGTGACACTTGTGTCAGAGTGGGCTCTAGTGTCAGAAGAAGGGGGCCACGTTGTTTTCTGAGCTCTTGAGAATATCTAGGCACCTCACCGAAAAAAGACTTGGCTGTGATTTTCAAAGGAGCCTAAAGGAGCTGGGCAACAAAGTCCCATTGGACACTTTCTTATAGTCTTGAGAAAGAAAATCACTGGTGGCCTGATTATCAGAGGTAATGAGAACTTGCAGTTTCCACCAGCGTATGAAAACCAGACCATTAACCACCTTGTCTCAGGTTTCTCACCTCTAAAATAGAAACGAGAGCCTGGTGCCTACATCACAGAGAGAACAAGAAAAATGAATTAGTTAAACTGTGTACAACATTTTAAAGATCATGTATTCATACTCTTTGCTTATGTATCCCATTAACCTCTGAAGGAGGAAAGGGTAACTCTCAAATCTCTGGGATCACAATGTACCTCTCCGCTGTAGGCAACCAGGATTTGTGACTACAGTTTCCGACGGGCTTGCTGTGTGGAGACGGCATTCTTATCCATCTAACCCCCCAAACTGGCTGCAGCCAGTCAAGCAACAGAAGCTCTTCTGTTCTAGTGAACAAGCCCGCCTGCCTCTGACATCCACTGAACCACATTTTCAGAAACCCACTTGACCTTGCCTTCTGTCAAGCACATGTGAAGATGTCCCCCCACAAGCAGCAGAAATGGTGGGGTGGGTACAAGAACAGCTGGAATCTGTTAAGAGTGAGGGCCAGCTTCTGGCATTAGCCCAGAGCTCCTTTCTTGTGCTCTGAGAGGCCCCAGAGCTGACCTCTGTCTGAACTGAGCTTAACTGGCCAGTGCTAAGAACTGGCTTTTCAGGCCCCCTGTGTCAGCACAAGATATTGCCATGACAGAGTGATTACAATTTCACGCAGCTTAATCTTTCCAAGACAGCAGGGTCTTCCACCTTGCTGTTGTTAGCGACTGTTACACTGAAAAAATGTATTTCAAAGCAAAATTTACACCAGCAGAGCCATTGCCTGTGTTCAGGCTACAAAACCTAGAGAAAATCCTACTGGTTAGGATTTAAGCAGGGCTGGCATGCAGCGTCTGGAGACTGATTGTGTGCTAACATACATAATGCTTTGAACTCGAAAATTAGGTTCCCAGTCCAGTAAAGGAAACCGCACAAGCAGATGCTTACTCTCATGCAGATTCCACTGGAGTGAGTTGCAGTGGCAGGGGAGTAAGTGTGAGTGCCAGGTGATCACTCTATGAATGGGGCACAGGAATGCGTATTGGTGCCCATCGCTCCCTTTGAGCCAGAGTGCATGTGTGAATGTCAGCACGTGCTCGCCTTTTGCAGGATGTCATGCGGGAGTTAAAGGCTTATGTGCACCAGTCCCATTGTGGGCATGTGGCTCCATGTTCTGATCCCTCAAGGGAGGGGGGGCCTCCGTGCTGGTGCTAAGTCTGTACACCGCAGCGTCATTTTCATTGGTTTTTGTACAACGAAGGGGATAGTCTTGGTGAAATCAAGCTGAACGTAGCAGAGAGGTGTTAACGGGACTGGGCTAACACCTGGAGGTTAATATTGTGCTGACAGTGACGGGAGCCATAATTTCCTTGCTTTCCAGAGCTTGTGTTGTGAGGGAGTGGGGCACACGTGTGTGGGAGTTTATACGGAGATTCAGGTACCTCTGCATTGCTAGACATTGCGGCTTATCCTGTCACAGACTGCTGCCGTGACATAAGGCATTCGCATCGGGGATTGGATCCCAGAACATCCCTAGGAAGGGGGGCGCGCTGTGCAGTGTGGCAGGGCAAGCTAGGTATACTGTCCTCATTCTGCCAAAAGGCTGGTGTTGATGTCTTTCATTGTTATCCCTCCGCTGTCCATACCACTGCTACCCAAGGAGTAACTGCCTATTAAGAATCCTATCTGTTCCTTTTTTACACTGAATTCCACAGCTTATTCAGCACTGCCCTAGCCCTGGTGACATGGCTGGTAGGAACTCTCTCCAACTGACTTATACCACTGAGTTGGAAACTACCCGGGCCTGTTGTGCTTGATGTCATTGCCCCAATGCTCACTGCCAGAGTTTGTCAGACTCATCGCCATCGATCAGGGCTGGGCCAGAAGCGATAAACAGCGCAGTGGTTAATTCACAGAATTTGTATTTGGAAGGAGGCGTGTCCTTGAAACACACACTCCACCATTGGGTTCCCAGAAAATGCATTAACTGCTCATATCACTGGGACACTAGAAAAGCCTTCATGGTTCAGATAAGAAACTCCTGGAAGCAACTGAAAGAAACAGAAAAGAGCAAGATGGAGCATGGGATCTGATTGGGAATGAGGTCGCATTTGCAATCAAGTCAGCCTCTAACAGGGTTGGCCTAAAAACATCCATGCCCACTAGCAGAAGAAAGTAGACCGGTGAGATGTAAAGGCAATAGTCTGGATCCTGTGAAGGCAAGTGTCTGGCCAAATCAGGAGAAGGATTTGGGCTCAGATTCAAGCTGTCCTCACAAGAGTGTGTCTGCAAATAGTGGAAATCTTTCAAGATCAGGTGATCTATGAACCTTCTGCAATTTAAGCCTGATATCCCCTGAGAGTTTTTGGCTGAATGCTGGCAAAACAGGCCCCTTCCAGTCCTGGATCCGACCTGGAACCAAAGCTATAGGGGAATGAGTTCTGATATGGGATTCAGCTAATTAGCTATAGAACACCCATTCTAGTAGTGTCTGAGAGCCCCCCAGGAATCCAGATCTCTTGAGGGTCTGTTGCGGCTCTTCTCGAAAAGAAAAGTGTCCTGAAAAATAGGATGTGGGAGCTAGCTCCCTGCACTGGCGGGGGAGGGTGGGAAGGGGAAGGGAAAATTAGTGGCATGAATGACCAGGAAACATTGGCCTGTGTACGCTGGGCCTTTTACTCTCACTTTAAAGGGCAGCTGGTTGAAGCTGCAATAGGCAAATGTAGTAGAGTTGATGCCAAGGAAGAGGGATGTTCGCAGACCTTCCTTTCTAGAGTTTACACCAAGTCTAGCTACACTGGCATGGTACGGTGGTTTGGGGGGTGGGTTCTGTGCAGACCCGGGGAATCTTCTCACCACTTCTGATAGGACACAGAGTGTCCATGGAGCTACCTCACAGCTGCAGTTGCCCCTGCTGCTGCTGTTACCAGTCTTCTGTTAGTGTGTAGGGGAATGGTTTTTGGATGAGCATAGAGATCACACCTTCCCTAACAAGGCCCCCGGTCATCAGGGAAGAAGGAGGATCCAGGGAACTACAGGCCAGTCAGCCTCACCTCAGTCCCTGGAAAAATCATGGAGCAGGTCCTCAAAGAATCAATCCTGAAGCACTTGCATGAGAGGAAAGTGATCAGGAACAGCCAGCATGGATTCACCAAGGGAAGGTCATGCCTGACTAATCTAATTGCCTTTTATGATGAGATTACTGGTTCTGTGGATGAAGGGAAAGCAGTGGATGTATTGTTTCTTGACTTTAGCAAAGCTTTTGACACGGTCTCCCACAGTATTCTTGTCAGCAAGTTAAGGAAGTATGGGCTGGATGAATGCACTATAAGGTGGGTAGAAAGCTGGCTAGATTGTCGGGCTCAACGGGTAGTGATCAATGGCTCCATGTCTAGTTGGCAGCCGGTATCAAGTGGAGTGCCCCAAGGGTCGGTCCTGGGGCCGGTTTTGTTCAATATCTTCATAAATGATCTGGAGGATGGTGTGGATTGCACTCTCAGCAAATTTGTGGATGATACTAAACTGGGAGGAGTGGTAGATACGCTGGAGGGGAGGGATAGGATACAGAAGGACCTAGACAAATTGGAGGATTGGGCCAAAAGAAATCTGATGAGGTTCAATAAGGATAAGTGCAGGGTCCTGCACTTAGGATGGAAGAATCCAATGCACCGCTACAGACTAGGGACCGAATGGCTAGGCAGCAGTTGTGCGGAAAAGGACCTAGGGGTGACAGTGGACGAGAAGCTGGATATGAGTCAGCAGTGTGCCCTTGTTGCCAAGAAGGCCAATGGCATTTTGGGATGTATAAGTAGGGGCATAGCGAGCAGATCGAGGGACGTGATCGTTCCCCTCTATTCGACATTGGTGAGGCCTCATCTGGAGTACTGTGTCCAGTTTTGGGCCCCACACTACAAGAAGGATGTGGATAAATTGGAGAGAGTCCAGCGAAGGGCAACAAAAATGATTGGGGGTCTAGAACACATGAGTTATGAGGAGAGGCTGAGGGAGCTGGGATTGTTTAGCCTGCAGAAGAGAAGAATGAGGGGGGATTTGATAGCTGCTTTCAACTACCTGAAAGGGGGTTCCAAAGAGGATGGCTCTAGACTGTTCTCAATGGTAGCAGATGACAGAACGAGGAGTAATGGTCTCAAGTTGCAGTGGGGGAGGTTTAGATTGGATATTAGGAAAAACTTTTTCACTAGGAGGGTAGTGAAACACTGGAATGCGTTACCTAGGGAGGTGGTAGAATCTCCTTCCTTAGAGGTTTTTAAGGTCAGGCTTGACAAAGCCCTGGCTGGGATGATTTAACTGGGAATTGGTCCTGCTTCGAGCAGGGGGTTGGACTAGATGACCTTCTGGGGTCCCTTCCAACCCTGATATTCTATGATTCTATGATCTGTGAGGAATCCTGCTCGCCCTGCACAGAGAAGCTGCACTGTTTCCACTGTTCCAAAGTCTATGGAAGGCTGAAGGGTGGGGGCACATTTTGAAGGCAGGACAGGAGGTTAACTAGGAAAGGAAGAGGGTCAAGGCCAGTTGGAAAGGGGATTTTGATGACATGGACGCAAAACTCTGTATGTGGGGGTGGATAGATGGAGGGGCATGCTACTGTCACCCCATCAGCTGCTAGCAGTCATTGCAGAGTGACTGCTCCGAAGTTCTGAGCACTATGGGAGAGAGGGTCCTGCCCCAAAAGAGATTCCTTGTATGAGGTTGCTTTAATTAGGCTTCAGTGGGGCTCCAGAATTTGTCGCTGAATGTGCATATAGAGCCAGGCAGGAACCAGATTTCCTGTTTCATGGAACATGCCGTGATTTTGAAATGTCTTGCCTTCCAAAATGAACAAAAAACAAAGATGTCACAATTGTTTTGGGTCACCGGAAGTGTTTTTGTTTCAATAAAATCGAAACGTTTCATTCTGATTTGGACTTTTATTAACTTTAAAAAAGTATGTAAAAACAATGAATTTTGTTTCAAAAACTCTCCCTCCTAACTGTGCAGGTTGCTCTCCAGGCGGGGCTGGGTTAGCTCTATTGTGGGAGGGTCAAGGGGCTGTCCTCCAAAGAACATGCTGGGAAAGATCCCCAAAAGACAGCTTTGTGTAATCACACAAAGGTGGGGAGCCCTTCTGCTTCTTAACTCCTCTGCCTTCCTGTTCCAGGACTGGTAATAGTTGTCTCAGTTTCCACGCTGCCACCGGCTCCTAGAGCGTGGGTGTGCATTGTGACCTTTCTGATGGGAGAGTCGCATGGCATGGGGGTGTGGATCAGTGTTGTCTCAGGCAGTATTAACTTTAATGCTCCACGTCTGTTTGCCATTTGATCAGGAGGACTGATGTACAGCCCAGCTGTCCCCATGACTCCCACCTTCTCTGGCTAGCTATGTTGCTTTTTCCACACAGCCCATTGGGCACATGGCTTGTCACAGTTTGTCTAGTGGTGTGGCTGCCACCTCTGCTGAAAGGGGATGCATGTCCAGTGTTCGCTTTTGTTCAGTCCCTTCTATCTACATTTGCATGGGATTATGGGACTTTTTCTCCACTCTGTGCTGCATAGTAAAACATAAGGGGCTCCTTATAAATCTAGAGATGGTTCAAAAATAAACATTAAGGGTGGGATTTTGCAAATGCATTCAGCCCTGGCCTAACTCGGCTCCTGTTGAAATCAGTGGTAAAACGCTCATTCGCTGGAATGGGAGCAGAGGTTAGACCAATGCTTTGGAAAATCCCAGTGCGAAAATACATAGGTGTATTAAATTAGGGCAGGTCAGACGTATTCCATCCCGTAGATGGCAGTGCTGAGTATGTACACATGCCTGCATGTAGTGTACATTTTTTGCAAGCCTCTGAATAATTTGAGCACAGTTTGGAAGAAAACACACACATATTACAATATTTCAAAGCTCTAGTTTGATTAGTACCGTATATGTCACTTTAATTGCTTCTCAAATGCATTTCCTACTCTGGCTTCCTTTCAGTTCTCTAGTAACAATCCTCCAGCCACCTAGTGTGGTGGAGTCATCTGAAATTCCATTCGTGAGACTGGAATCTGAAATCCTTTTCGAACTGGCAGCGCCTTTCATGAGATGGGGCTTCACAGCTCTGTAGCTAATTCTGCATTTCTTTGACAGTTGCCACATTCCTGAGATGTGATTGACAGGCTGTGAACTCTAGCTGTGAATTGTGTTTAAATTCCTAGTGGGAGCCTCCCATGGCCCAGCAATTTATGGGTTTTTTTGGCCTCCAGGCTTTCCTTGATTCACAGATTCATTGTGGATCCAGAACAGTGAACATTTAATAAGGATCTGGGGTTGTGTTGCCAACCAAGAAAACATGATATTTAGCATTACAAAATCAAAGGTTCTCTTAGGCATTGTGTCTGGTGCCTGTAGCTGTTAATCAGTTCACTAGTCTACATTCTTTATTTTTAATTATTTTTATTCCTTTACAATAAATGGAGGTACTTTTTAGCTGTTCAAAAAGGGAAAGTACTTATTTTGTAAAATTATATCTAATACAAATTACTATTGAACGTGTACTGTGTAGACAGAATCATGTGCTGGTTAGTGTATATGTGTACCACTGCCATCTACAGGATGAAATTAGAATGGCTCTGTTGTGTGGCATAGGTCCCATACTGTAATCAGCTCACAGCAGTTCTCCTTTTGCTCAAGTGGTTTAGGGCTTTGCTTTTGAAGGAGGAGGATCAGGCATCTGCAAAGTTGCGAATGGATTTGTTGCACAGCATACTTAGAGCCCTGAAGTCCTAGGGAGCCACCAATGTATTACACTATTTTTTTTGTGATGAACATACAAGAATATAAGATTTTAAAAAGACATCTGTATTTAAAGGGACACATCAACTTAAAAATCACAGAGCACTATTTTAAAATGAAGGAAAAGTGGTGGCAAAGCACAAAAATTGGCTGGGCAATTGGTGAGATTTCAAGTTGCATAGATGTATAGATTTTTAAGGCCAGAAGAGACCATTAGATCACCCAGTCTGAACTCCTGTGTAGCACAGGCCACAAAAGTTCAAAGAGTTTCACCAATGTTGACTTTGAAAGGATGCTGACAGGTGAAATTTTGCCTGGTTAACATGAAGAAGAAGGTTTTACATGATAGAAACATCAATATTTCTATTATTTCATTTTTAAGAGTCAACATGGAAAGAGCTTTATAAAAAAAGAACAAATATTTCTTTTTCTGTTTGTAAGACACCTTGCAAGTGAAATTGACTAGAAACTCTCTGACACTAATGTAAAACTGTTTAGTTTCACTGTCCCAGTGAGTAAAACACAAAAGACAAAACAAAACACAACCCCCCCAACCACAAAACAAAACAAACAAACCAACCCCCCCCCCCGAACCCGAAACACCTTAATAAACAGCATTATCAAAGATGTTATTACCAATTGTTACCCCACAAGTAAGGGCATTTTATTTCCCAATATGGGTAGGGCCAAATTAAGCCCTGTGCATTAATTTCACTGAAGTTACATCAGGTGTAAATTTGGCCCATCATTTTTAACGAGACAGTGACCTTTAAAAAAGCTGACTACATTTTTGCAGCAAGACAGGGCAATGTTTACTATGGCAAAGTGAGAGGCGCCCATCCATTCTTTACTAGGGCTATCAAATAGATTGTTACTCTAATTACCTTGGAATGTTATTTCTGTAAGATGCCACTTTCCTGAAATACTAGCTGACTCCCAATGCGGGAGGGGGAAAGAGGCGGCGATTAGCATGCTTTATTATGTATCTATGAAAATGTATCCATTTGAAGAATCAGGTTATTTAAAACGTACATTGCCGCAGGGAGGTGGTGTAGCCTCGCAAGGAGACCTGGGTTTCAATAGCGGCTCTGCCACTGGTCTGCTGGGCGTCTTTGGGTAAGTCACTTCCCCCCATGACAGTTTCTCCACCTATAAAATGGAGATAATGACACCGACCTCCTAGGAAAAGTACTATATTAGAGCTAGGTATTTATTATTATTATTACTTTATTACATCCCTAATCATAAGACTCTATCTCCCTCAATAAAACATATGGACGTGTAAAAATGAGGTTCTCTTATGGAGTGGAACTCCCCCTCCCCACCCGCCCCTGGCATATTGTTCTACCGTAGGCATACCATAGAGGGGTTTGGCTAGCCATAGAATGAGTTGTGGGTCTGGCTCCTAGAGATTATAAATCCAGGAAGCTGATTTATCGGCTAATTATGAAACAAACACACGTGCACATGCACAAAACACACCTAACTTCCTAAGTTAAATGGTTTGTGATGAATTATTTAAGCACTCAAAAGGCATTTCACCCTCACTGTCAATGGGAGTAAGACTGGGCCCAATGAGAGCCAGGGTTTGCACGATCATGCCTTATGCTTCTAAATTAGGATTCTTCTCCGATCCATTCTTTTATGAGTCAAAGTCTCCTGAGAGGCAGAAGGGCTGTAGGTGGCAGCATAGTCATTTGAATTGGAAGGAAGGGCTGACAGTTACAGCTGATTTCATCATCATTCTCCCCCCCCCCCCCTCGGTGAGCAATTGCCTGCTGTCTAGTGTCTCAGCAAAAGCAGCTGCTGCTGTCTGATGAGGGCTAGGGTGAGCCTGAATTTTGGAAAATGGAAGATCGAGATATGCACGTTTATTATTCGAGGTGTTATTCAGATGAATAGAGAAATGAATCAAAATGCTGTCTTCCAGCATTTACTGAATCGGGAGAAATGTGTGTTTGGATTTCACTCGTCTGGCTTGGGTTCTGGATTGTCCCAGGTTGTTAGAACATCCAATTCTTCCTAGCCAGGTACAACACAATCACTTGTGACCCACTAGACAGCTGCTGGCTTACACTTAAACACCTCAGGCCTGATCTGGCCTGGATCATTCACCCTGTCTCCCCCCCCACCCTCCATGAGATTCATGCAAGGAGGGGACACCCCAAGCAGGGGTCTCTGCATGTTCCTGGGGAAAAATGGCGTAGGTGTCTTCATGGTATTATGTCCACCCATCCTCCAGCCTGCGTATAGGGGTGGTGGAGCCTGGGAGGGACAGCAGATCTTGTGTTGCCTTCTAGCATCATCCTTCCTGCCCCATTTTTAGGCAGAATAGGTTATACTGCCCCAAGCTATATTAACCTTCCCCGTAGAGCCCACTGGGGATCCTGTGGCCACTGTGGCTAGAGGTGGGAATCCTTGGGAGGATGGATGAAATAGAGCTGCATTGCCAGGGAGGCACAGGGAGGGCCCTGGGTATCCACCAGGTTGAGGGGTGAGCCCTGTAGCCTCTTCCACATCCACTGATGGTACAGTGTGAGGGTATTTTACTCTATAAAGGCCCCTTGTTACAAGGTAGCTGGACCCCGTGTATAGCTCCCCTAGACAAGAGCAGGAGCAAATCCAATCCAGCCAATTAAAGAGGGCTGGGCTACACCTGGGCCTAGGGCAGCCAGTGGGAAGCTGGAGGAGGAATTGCCTGAGGCAGTCTGAGCCCTGGGGAGGGAAAGCCAGCCTAGAGTGGAGCTAGTGCTTGTGGTCGGTCCCTGGAGCCAGGGGCTGGGGGTGCTGCTCTAGGCAGGGAGCTGAGCTGACTGAGGAGGGAAGCTGCCAGAAACAGGAATGCCAGAGACCCCTGGAAAGGGTGATGGTGGGGCCAAGGACTGGGTTACGACCATTTTCTGATTGTTTGATTACCTCTGTTAATAAACTTCCTTGAAAAGAGTGGGTATGGCAGTGCATGCTTTGGAGCCGGAGACAGGCTGAGCCCTAGGTGACACCCCCTCCAGTGGGACGAGGGTGATCTGACCCCCTGACCGGGCTTTCAATCGTGTGCACGAGAGGGGCACTGAAATCAACATCAGTGGAAATACTCCAGAGTGAACCCAGGCTCCGTGAAATCAGAGCCGGGCCCCAGTGCACGGCCTTGTTCAGATGTCTGCCATCAGATGAGGCTGAAAAGCAAAGCTGCCCTTTCAGTTCCGGTTCTGTGTTCATACCACTGAACAGCGGGGAGAAAGGATGAGTTGCCCATTCAGCTTACTGTTTTGCTAAATTCCCCTCCTGGCTCTTCTCAGACTAAGTGCCCAGAAATGCACATAGGGAACAGAGCACATGGCTAATTATTTTTGGCTGCAAACAAGTGGGGCAACCATATTTTCTTCCTGGAGATCCAGGTTAACCTTTGACAAGTCACCTAAAAAATATTTTCCTTCCCCTATTATGTACATAAGGCAGCTGTGTGTTCATTTTTTAAAAAAGGATATGAAGCATATGCCACCACATTTAGGGCTCAGTCCAAATCCGGTTGAGGCCAATGAAAAGATTCCATTAATTTCAGGTCTTTTACAGCTTTGTGATGAAAGTTACGTATGTCTCCGTGCCACAAGGATGGAGGATGCAGAAGGGAGCTAGGGACAGATGGGCGTGACCCTGATCTTTAGAATAATGTATTATTCTGAGTACTAGAAAATCTGAGTCTAGGAGTTAAATTCACTTCCAGGCATCTTTAGGCCATGCCTGTTAGTTACTTTGAGAATGGGAGCTATGCACCTGTTTCAAGCAACACCCCAGCTTATTGGTACGTAGTACTGAAAGGACAACCACCCTATTTACATTTGTACACTCGAGTTCCACAAAAATAGTGTCTCTCCTTTGCTCTAGAAACTCCTAGACCCATTATAAAATATTATCACACTCACTGGTGTCTCACCATAGTGAAATGCCCTTTCTGCTCTAGTGCGAGAAAGATGTTTCCTCAAATTATCAGGAAACGTAAGAGAATTCTCATGATGAGGAAGTGATGAGGAAATGCTGCTGGTGCTGGGGAAAGAAGAGAGCGAGCTGACATCATGTTAAGTAACAACCTGTCCCTGGAGTAGATAGCAACCACAAAGGATCGAAGGGATCAAACCGCCAAACACTGCATGTACCTCTATCCCAAGTGAGTCAGACCGACCCATAAGAGGTCTCACTTTTTCTTACACTTAGGCAACACTTACATGATTTGTCATGCCAACAAGTGTCACTGAATTGCACGGTACATGCAGTTAGAAAAATCTACCTAGATTTTTCTGGAAACAGGAGAGAGATTTAGGGGTCTTACGCTTTATAAACTTTGTAAACTATTCTGAGCGTTTTGTGAAACATTGAGCCTGATTCTGAACTCACATACATTGGTGTAAATCAGGAGAAACTGAAGTCAGTGGCGCTATGCAGATCTAAAAGTAGGGTAAGTGATATCCTAATTAGAGCCATTGGTGCTGTGTACATAAAATTACTCATGTGCATGACTGCTTGTAGGTTAAGGGCCATTGTTTAGTTGTCACAACATGTACAGAAACATTTTTTGCATTTCTCGTAATGTAACTAAAAAAATTCCCACTTTCATGAGTAAAAGGATTAATTCACCTCTTGTGGCATAAAGACCAAGACATAAAAAAAAGAATTGCAACTGCAGCCCTTTGACTGAGTAGACCCATTGGAAATTCTTTGTGAGCTGGGATCTCCTCTTGCAACAGATCTTCTCGTCCTTTTCTTCTCCATCCTGGTACCTGCTTCTCCATCCTTGCTGTGGGCCCCGTTTTTCTGCTGGGTACAAATAATTCCTGTGGATTTCAGTGCTGCAGGCAGAGACCAAACCTGTGTGGCTTGTTCTCTTTATATGGTCTTGTTTCTCTCTTAAAGGCATGCTCTCACTCCCTTTCTCTCTCACTTTCAGGTGACTCCTTTTCAGAGGGTATCTTCTGCAAGATGTGACTATGACCCTGGTTTCTGTCTACGGCACCTTGGAATGTGCAGGGGCCTTTTGCAATTGGATTGGCTCTGAAGGTGGTTCCAGAGCTGACATTTTTGGTGAACGTGGGAGGGATTCTCTCCCCTGCTGCAGCCTCTCTATAGAGCTATGGTGGTGTACAAGGACTGCTGCCAGCTGGGGAGATTTACCCCAGTGCAGACACGGTGTAGGGTTGCCTATGGCAGCCTTACACAGGCCCACTCACAAGCCTCACAGTGTAGGATGGCACCCATGGCGGTCATTGTGTCAGGATGGGGCAGGGCCTGGAGTCTCCATAGCCTGTTACTACAGCATTTCTGGGCAGTCCTGGGTCATGGAGGTGCCCATAGACAGCCCAGTCAGGGCTGCTGTAACTTAAAGCCATTCCTGATGTTTCTCTAAGTTGAAATGGAGGCTGCACCAGCCCTCCACCAGCTCAGAATCCCAAGTGTGAAAAGGTAACCTAAAGCCACCTTTGCCCCCATCCCACCGTGCCCCCTCGGGCTGGGCACGTGTGAGCTGGGCCTTGTGGAGATGCAGCACACACTGTCACCTCATGTTCCAAGAGGCGACTACGGGGCAGGCTGGGGAGATGGGAGAGCTGGCCCTGCAGGGGAAACAAAAAGGTCTTAGTGCTTTTCGTTAAAAAACCTAGTGGTCTTAAGAATGTGCGGCTTTACTGAATCATTCTTCCCACGCACAAGTGACACCTGTTGTTCATTTTATCCACGTAAAATGCAGTGATAAATGGCTGGCCGCTGATTGTGTTTGGCTCTGCTGAGATGAATGCTTATGTCCCGTTCTGTGACTGGGGAGTTAATCATAATGGCGAGCTGGATGTGTAGCGCAAGCTTATGCTGCCAGCCCTTTGGAAACAAAGAGCAGAGCCATTAACCAGGAGCCATTCCTCAGGGAATGCAAAGCAGCCTGCTCTCCCACTTCTCCAGAGAAGATGGAGGAGGATTGTCATGTTTTCTATATGCTAAAAGGCACAACTTGGGAAAGGGAGGCTGCCCCCTTGTGGAAGGAGATGTGGGTTCACTCCCAAGCCACACAGATTTCCCCAGATCCTCAAGGGCCCTGGATCCACTTCACCCTCTTCCCTGCAAGTGCTACTTCAATGGAGCTTTATTACCAGACTCACCCCCTTGGTAGGGCCAACTCCAGGACCCTCCACAACACACATGCAGCCCAGATCTAGAACTTGTGGGGGTGACTTACCCAGGTGTGCCCCCCTCTTGGAGAGCTCTCTGTGGGGAGCCCAAGGAGAGGCCAAGCTGCCCTCCCCCTCTCTCCACACCAGGCAGGGCAGATCGTACACAGAAGGCCTGCATGGCATGTAGATCTGGACATGTGTGGTTGGAAACTGTGTCTCCAATTGCTCCGACACCTGAGATCAGCAGATGTGCTTGGTCATAGTCATTAATAATCATAAAGAAGACAATGTATTAAAATGGCTCTTGGTGTTTAGACTGGAGGGAATTAATGTCTGTAACAAACTCACTTTGGGGAACCCATTTCAGAGGAATTAAAGACATTCAGGTGACTGATGGAGAAAGTAACTCAGGTTTGTATTTGGGGATGATACAGTCAGTGTAACTGTGTTCGATCTAAGGGGTGGGGTGGGGTGGAGGGGAATACCCCAAAGATTGGCTAAATAGGATTGCACAATCAATCTATGTCCTGTGTGTAGTGTGGGTTATAAAGGGAATCTGGGCTGTTGGACCACTGACAAGACCTTGTATATTCTTGTTCCCAATCTAGATCCGCAACCCGTACTGATCTATCCAGCATCTCACTAAGTCCTGGCTAGGTGAAGTGTTGTGGGACCCTTATGAAAAATTCCCATAACGTTTGGTATAAAATGATAGTTTTTCTATTGGATTTTGGATCATCCTATAAGATTTACTAGAAAATTCATTTCTACTGTTTGTAGACTTCTAGGGGATGGTCCTATGAGTCTACAAAAAGATGCTCATTGTTGATGAAATTCTGTTGGTTTTAGGTGTAATCACTACAGGCCTTGTTATATTTCTGTAGAACCTGCTGATTTAATCTTGTTAAATTGGTTGGGGGGTGGGTGGTTGTAAGGTAAGGGGTCCTGGTTGTAAGGGAAGGGGTTATTCTTATTTGCTTGAGACGAGGAGACCCTGAAAAGCCTTCATAGTGCCAAGTTTTTAGCCAGTGCTGTGCAGTCTGACTTCTGATTGAAAATACATGTTTCTGTCTGAATTTTTGAGGTGCCACTTGAATACAGGTAAGAAATGCTCAATCTTCTCTCATTTGACAGCTGACTGTAGCCATCTGCAGGCAGGGACTGCATAGGGGGAGGGGTCAATATGCAAGTTGAGCCTATCAAAACCAACCTCTGCTCATTGCTGAAATGGATGCATCTGGCAACTTCTATGTTCTTAATCGTTACATGAGATAAAATAAACCCTTCCCCTCCTCTTGTTGCTTCATGCTACAAATTGTGAACCTCATAGAAAGCTGGGTGTTTTGGCATCCAATTATGTTTTGTTATCAGCTCATAAAACTATCCTGCACAGATGACTTGACATGAAAGGGGCTGACTGGAAATCTTTAGAGACTTCAGCTAAATCGAATCACATTTCACAGTTACAGACCTTTTATACAACAGCCCAGAATAGCATGATTTCTGATCTCTCTCACAGTAGTGTAACTCCATTGACTTCAGTCGTGTTACTTCTGATTTATGCTGGCGTCAGCGAGTGAGAATCATCTCCACAGTTTAAATGAATGTTCTTGAGCAGGTGACTCAAGGAATTGGTAATAGGATACAGCGTCTTTTACTTCCAGGCTGCTGGTCTGTATCCACCCCTGGTTGGTCATAAATAAACTCTAATATACTCTAATAGCTGTCGGATGGGCTACGTGAAATGGGTTGGGTGGTCTATGTCCATCTCCCAGCAAACAAGTGCCCCTATCACAAAACCCACCAGCAAAATTTGACACGAATTGGCAGCACTGTTTGCAGCTTCGTCAGAGAGGCCAAGGACTAAATGAGCTGCAGAAAGTGAACTATGCCCTTAGTTGCTGGGGATGTTTCGAGGGTCATGGCGTAAAGTTGCCACTGCTGCTGTTCACCCTGTCCTGTTCTTTGGAAAACCAGGGCTGTCAGCCTAGCAAATTCCAGGAAGCCCAAATTAAAAATAGCAAAGAAAATTTAAAACAAGTGGTCGGGTTGGCTCTTAAACATCCAAGCTTCCTAGGCAAGCAGCGATTAAAGTAGGTAGTGATTTTGTGTGTGTGTAGCGGGGTAGGCTTTTACAGGAAGCTCCATGTAACCTCAGGCCAGCATGAGAAATACTCTGAGGCTGATTCTCCATTGCATTACCTTTAGTAATGCAGGGCTTGATCCAAAACCCACTGAAATCCATGGGAGTTTTGGATCAGCCTCTTACACCTGTGAAAAGATAGCTTGATGCTCTGTTACACTAAGCTTTGTGCTCATCCACTGGTGCAATGCAGCCCTAAAGCCTGCCGAGCCAGCCAATGGGGAAGTCCCCCCAGGCTAGGGGAAAGCTCTGGTGGCACAGAATCGCCATTGTGGTTTCTAATCCACCTGCTCAATCTAGCTGTGAGTGTAGCGGATGTGGCTGGGGAAGAGGGCGTATTGTCCGTACTTCCTTACACCCAGCAGTTTCCTCACTCACAAGAATGGCCACTTCAGGCTGCTCTAATTCCCTCCAGGGACTGGACTGATGCCAGGAAGGCCCCATGATCAGAGGAGCACAAGGATTGTCCTAAAGCCACCTTTGCAACCATCCCTTCCTGAGCTGTGTGTGCGTTGCTCGACCTCAGCCTAAAATCTGTCCCAAAGGAGTGTAAAAGCACAGCCACTAGGAACTGGTGGCATTAACACATGCTTTGAACATACTGGCATACACAATGTAAATGGCTACACAAGGTCCACAGCAATAGAGCCCCATTCAGGTCCACATTTTCAAAAGCAGCCTCTTATGTTTTGATTAGGGGTCTAGAACACATGACTTATGAGGAGAGGCTGAGGGAGCTGGGATTGTTTAGCCTGCAGAAGAGAAGAATGAGGGGGGATTTGATAGCTGCTTTCAACTACCTGGAAGGGGGTTCCAAAGAGGATGGCTCTAGACTGTTCTCAATGGTAGCAGATGACAGAACGAGGAGTAATGGTCTCAAGTTGCAGTGGGGGAGGTTTAGATTGGATATTAGGAAAAACTTTTTCACTAAGAGGGTGGTGAAACACTGGAATGCGTTACCTAGGGAGGTGGTAGAATCTCCTTCCTTAGAG
The DNA here is from genome assembly GCF_965140295.1 of Lepidochelys olivacea. Taxonomy (NCBI): domain Eukaryota; kingdom Metazoa; phylum Chordata; order Testudines; family Cheloniidae; genus Lepidochelys; species Lepidochelys olivacea. The sequence continues at coordinate 18,797,201 of NC_140412.1, forward strand.
GTTTTTAAGGTCAGGCTTGACAAAGCCCTGGCTGGGATGATTTAACTGGGAATTGGTCCTGCTTCGAGCAGGGGGTTGGACTAGATGACCTTCTGGGGTCCCTTCCAACCCTGATATTCTATGATTCTATGATTCTATGTTGACTTCCTCCATCTTTGGGTGCTGGGATCTGATTGTCAGAAGGTGCTGTGAGTACCCACAGCTCCTCTTATTATTATTCAGAAATATACTATCAACGGCACCCCCTCTGCAACAGGACACTCCATCCTCCAAACTTTGGTGGAGCCACAATCTAGGCCTGTCTTAATTTTGGCTTTGGTATTGCAGGTCCAATATAAAAAGCTCAGCTAACTCTCTGGGCTCACCCTCAGTGTCATTACTTTATTATGTCCTCCAGACACATACAATTTAAACTTCTCTTGTCTCATTAGCAGCGGGCACCAGTGGAAATATATTCTGATGCGTTGTGTTATATCACACAGCAACAATGAGCCCAAGTAGTACTCAGTGGTGTGTGGGAACCAATTACAAGTGTATCCTGCTTGCATGGTCTATAAGCATTGCTCCTTCAGAAGGGTTTGATTGTTAGCTGGAATAGTTCGGTACATTTCATGTGACTGAGAGGGTGGTGAGATCACCTGTAAATGTCTTAGAGGTGTGTGAGCAGATGTGAATGCATCTTTAACATAAAACAATACAATTTTACAGGAGTCCTGCCTTTTCAAACCAAATATAAAAATAGCTTGCCTAACCTTTGGGACTCTGCACAGGGGGGTGGGGGGACGACGACTGCCTGCCAGCATCAAAGCCCCTCTGCTCTTGCTCTGTCTCTTGTCAAACCTGATGCTGTCATTGCATGTAAATACTAAAACTCACACATTTCTGGCCTATCTGGAGAGTTGGTTGTTAGCAAAGCGGGAGGAATGATATTTTTTGAGTGGCCTAATCTGGCTTCCACTGACGACAATAGCAAATTTCAGTTGACTTTGCTAGGAGCAGGATTGGGACCAATGTGTGTAGTTGACCATCCATATGTATTGCCACCACACCGGACTGTATTTTATGCAGGGTTTGGATTTCAAGGGTGGCTATTTCTTATACTTTGTCCTGTGGGAGAAGATTATGAAGCTGTCAGATACTACGCTTATAGGGGGCATATAGGTACTTAAGACAGACAGAGAGACACTTGTTCCATTATGCTATTGTGACATGGAGTCAGGCCTGATTTTGCTGTGGGCTCATTTTGGTGGCCTGCAGGGGATAGATTAGTCCTATTCAAAACGGAATGGTCTGTTAAATAATGACAGCATTCCAAAGGCAAGTTGCTTTATTATTATTTATTATTCGTTTATTACATATTGTTTATTAATATCATTTAGTTGCAATACAGTAGCATCTAGAGGCCTCAACTGAGATTGGCTCCTTGTTCTAAGCACAGTCAGTGCCCTGAAGACCTTACAAACTACGTAGACAAGACAGGTAAAAAGGTATGAAAAAGACAATTTTTGTATCCCAGTTCACAGTTTGGGAGGGGGAGGGGGTCTGAGGCACAGAGAGCTTGTGACCTGGATTCAGCATGTGTGTAACTGTAAACACGTGACTAGCCCTTGGCATTAGGAGCTAGACTTTCAAAGGTATTTAGGCACCTAAAGATGCAGCTAGGTGCCTAGTGGGACTTTTCCCTAAGCAAGTTAGGCACCTAACTCCCATTGAAAACAGTGGGAGTTAGGCGCCAGGTTAGATGCTTATGAAAATCTCATCTGGGGCTAGATTCACAAAGGAAATGTTGGCGCTTAGAAAAATCCCTGGCATTCACAAACACTGAGTTCGGTGCCTCGGCTCCCTATATAACAAATGGGGAGAGGTAGGAGCTTTAGAATGGATTCACAAAAGCCGGCATGCTCGGCAATGCCTCACCTAAACAAGCCAATGGGAGATGCCAAGGTTAGGGGTATGTGCTAAGGCCCCCTACCTCTCTCAAAATAGGTGCCGAAGTCTCCCTCTGCTTGGGCTTCCTAGCTGCAAACCCTCTCTTGGTGCCAGGCGCCTATGCCACTGTAGCAAAGCGTGGGAGGAAGAGGCAGACTTGGAGCTCCCACATAATGTTTAGCCCAGTTGTTAAGGTACAAGGCTGGCATGTGGATGACCCTTGGTTCAAATTCTCCCTCTGCCTGAGGGGGAGAAGGGATTTGAACTGGGATCTGCCACCTCTCAGGTGGGTATCCCCCTGTCTCTCCTGTTGAAGCTGTTCCACTGTGGATAAATATATTTAAAAAGATTCATTGGAGCAGGGGGACTTGCTCCTGGGCCTCCCTTCTGAGTGCCATAACCAGCAGGCTAGAGAATCATTCTCACCCTGGCTTGCTCGCTCTCTCGCCCAGTGTTGAAGCTCTTGCACTATGGATAAACAATGAAAGATTTGTTGAGCTAGAGAGAGCAAGCCAGCATGTGACTACTCCGTAGCCAAGTGGTTAGAGCACTCCCCTGCTTCAATGATTTGTTGTGCTTATTTATTCACAGTGGAACAGCTTAGCAGGGTAAATGGAAGGGAAGTTTTTGATAAAGATGTGATATTTCAAAAGGAAATGGGGCATGCAAAGGAAATTGTCTTGTGTAATAGCTCAATGCCAACCAAATCCTACAGTAAAGAATTTTGCACAAAGTGTACCAGCAACCAACAGCCACCCACATCAGAATAAGTCATAGCGCAATGGCAAGGATGCTAACCTGAAAGGTAGCAGATCCCTGTTTAAACCTCATCTCTCCCTCATGTGGTTGGGGGACATGGACTGGGTCACTCCCACATCCCTAACCGCTGGCTAAAAATTATGAGGGAGAGGCTCCTTTCGCAGTTTTGTGTAAGCTTGTCTGTAGGGGCCTGATCCTGTAAGTGAGACCTGAGCACGCTAGCTGTGGATTGGACCCCACAGAAGAGTTAGAGAAATGCCTAACGTTGCCCCATTTATACATTGCTCTGGGGCATAGGCGTTGGGACACCTGGCATGGGGCTGCAGTGAGCATATGCAGAGGCAGAAACAGAGGTGCCTAGGGAACTTTTACTGCAACATTTTAGGTGCCAAGTGATTTTAGGTGCCTACAGGGTTTGGGGACAGTTGAATCGGGGATTTGTGAATCCTAATGGGGCCTCAATCTGGGATTTAGGGACCTAAAATGGCAGTTGAGTGTGTAAGTCCTTTTGGTCCTTCACGAGGTGCCTATCTGCATCTCTTGGTGCCTAAATACCTTTGAAAATCTGGCTTGAAGTTACTTGCCCAAGTCACACAGCGTGTCTGTGACCAAGCTGGAAAATGAACCCAGATCTTTGGAATCCCAGTGCAGTGCATTAGCCACAAGACCATTCTTCCCTTCTTTACTTCAGTTTATCCGTCCATACAAGAGGCCTACTAATATCAATGTACTGTACTGCCTGGGGATGTTGCAAAATGAAATGATGGGAGATTTGCAAAGCGCTTGGATATTTCTGGGTGCAGCAGAAAGGCAAAATATTATTGGAACTAAAAGCATTAAAAAAAAAAGAAGCTATAAATTGACTTGCCAGCATTGCATCCCTCTGTGGCTTAGTCGTTGGTCAAGGCCACATCAATGTGTTCATTATATAATATGCTGATGTAGAAAGTGCCGGAAATGATTGCTTCCTATTACATAACTGTTGCTGTGCATGTGATGGGTCTTCTGATACTCAGGGGAACAGAAAGTGCAGTGGCTCTTGCTTGCTAGTACACTTTGTGCGAAATCCTTTACTGTAGAATGTGGTTCACATTTAGCTGTGACATAACACTATTCCCTTAATGGGCCTGTTTCTTTTTGAAATATCACCGCTTTGTTCATATTTTCTCTTCTACGTACTCTTCTAAAATCCAGGCAGTCTACTTTGGGTTCAGCGGCATTACATTGGGATGAGAGAGAGAGGAGAACTAGGCCCTTGAGACATGATGGATTAAGGGGCTGGTAATATGACAGAGCAACCTTCTCACCAGTCCACGTGCAACCCAAGTCAATAGTGAATGAAAGTTGTTGCCGGCTGGTAGAGTTATTGGCTTCTGTACAATGGGTTTGGCATAGTGGCTGGTGACATCTTGATTGCCAATATTCAGAATACCCCATAATCATGTGGCAGTGTCGAATGACTAGATTGTGTCCGTAGAAATGTCACAGTTGTGCCTTTCATCAATTTCAATGGGAGTTGCATGGCTAAAGCCCTTAGTCAGCTTTGGAAACCTCAAACAGTAGTTTTGCTATTTATAAGGAGTGCACCCAACCCAAACTCGGACAAGTAAATCTTAGCAGCACACCGCCTAATGGCCCATCATTGGCTTTCGCCCATTAATTCCCTCATCAATCCCAATAATCTGTAGTGGACTTTGCGCGTACCTCGATGCTGCCATTGGAAGTGTAATGGCAGCTCACACAGACAATCCCAAACTAGCTGTAATCTAGCTGGCGTGGCTATCAATAGCAGTGAAGATGTGGAGGTGCAGTCAGAACAAGCCCACCTGTAACCCTGGGTACATACTCATGTTCCCAGATTACGGCTGTGCTGCTACGTCTTCAATGATATCTTTAGCTGTGCTAGCTACATGAAAGATAGCACAGGCATGTCTGGATAAGCTGCAAGCACGTCTTTGGTTGCAGTGTAGACGTACCCATAGAAAGACTTCCAGACTTCGTCTGAAGAGTGCAGAAGCTGACTAATCCACCACCTCCCCAGATATGTGCAATGTGTAAATGTGCTGTTGCAGCCAACAAACGTCAATTGGCTGACTAGGAATAATTATAGTATTTGTATTACCGTAGCACCTGGACCCACTGTTGTGGATCAGGACCCCCCTGTGCTAGGTGCTGTACAAATACAGAACAAAAAGACAGTCCTTGTTCCAAAGAGTTTACAATCTAAGTATAAGACAAGAGACGACAGATGGAGAGAGACAGACAGAAGGGAGCACAAAGAGTCAACAAGATAGTATTGGCCAGCAGGACTGGCAGTGGTCTCAGATTGTTAGTAGACAATTAAACACAAGGGAACAGAGTCAGCAAATGATTAAGCAAATGAAAGCTGCTGCTACAAACGACACGGCAGACATCTAGCGGGTTCCAGAGATTAAAATGAGCTTTTAGCGACAAAGGGTATGTAAACACTACAGCTGGGAGCATGCCTCCCAACACGGGCTCACGCTAGCTCTGCTCAAGCTAAAGCGCTAAAAATAGCAGTGCAGATGTTGTGACACAGGCAGTGACATGGGTTGACCACCCGAGCTCCAACCCAGGTGATCAGGCGGGCTTGGACTAGGACAGGTAGCCCAAGGCCCTGCCACAACATCCACATTGTTATGAAAAATCATTTATGTCCTGCTGTATAGTTCCACTGTGTTTTATAAACACATGGCCAGATTCTGATGCATTCACTGTATGCACATTAGGAAATACCAGCTTAACAAAGATTGTGGTTGATTCTCCATCACTGAACATTTTAACATCAGGATTGGACGTTTTTTTCTGAAAGATCTGTCTTAGTTCGTGCAGAAATTAATTCAAGGAAGTCCTATGGCCTATGTTATACAGGAGATCAGACTAGACGATCACGATCCCTTCTGGCCTTAGAATTTATGAATATATTACTCTACAGTTAGTCCAGGGGTTTCAGAATAAGATACCATTACTCACTGTAAGTAAGGATATTGGAATACAGCCCACACAGTAAACACAATGGAACGTAGACCCAACCCTTGCCTTGAAGAGCTTACATTACACTGATTTTTCTTTTTTAAATTTGAGTTCAAATCTTGTCTCTGTCAGAAACTTTCTGTGAGCTTGGGCTGGGCTCTTAATCTCTCTGTGCTTCTGTTCCTCATCTGTAAAATAACCATAACGGTAACTTCTTTTCTCTCACTCTTTGCTTGTTTTGTCTTTTTAGATTGAAAGCTCTTTGGAACAGGAACTCTCTCTTACTACACGTGTCTTCAGCACCTAACACACTGGGCCCTGATCTTGGTATTACTATAATTGATGAGAGTGGTGCATTATACTGACATGCTTTGGTTCACAAAACGTTATGGAATGTTTTAAATTTAGAAAAACAAACTCCTCTTTACTGAATTTTTTAAAAAAACCCATGAAAATCCTTTTTATTCCTATTGTGGATTTCATAAGCCTCCCCCAAATTGACAGTATCCTATGAGACACCCTCTGCCCCTACCTATGGCTTCTTTAACTATGGTCGAAAGGCCATTGTATTGGGCTGCTTTTAACAGGAGAAGGCGAAGGAAGAGATCCCCTTTTCAAAATTCACTCTCTCTACAATTCTTTCTTCTGCAGATGTCTTAGTGAAAGACGGACTGAAATGAGTGAATGATTGATCCATTTGCATTTGCCTCATGCCATAGTTTCCTCTCAGCCATTTTTATTGGGCTTGTCCAGGAACACTTTAATCTCATTTTTTGTCAGAAGCTGAGAACTGGAGGTTTTTTCCTTTTCTTTTTTCCCTTAATTTTCAAAGATCGGCCTAAGCTTCTATGTGGAGGAAGGTCAGGGGGAGCAGAAAGAGATGGCTTTTCATGGCTCGGGAAGTAGATGCCAAGACACAAAGAAGGATCCTAGCAGGAGGCTGACCTCAGCCTTTGGGTCCCCTGAACTCAAAGGCTTAATCCTCAGTAATGACCTGTCTCTGTGAGAGATGAAACGGATGAAAGGAGGTGGAGTCCCTGTTTATTTGTTTATTTATTGCCATTTCTGCTCTGGCTCTTTCAGCGTCTGTTTCCAGACTAGCTTGGCTTGCTCCTAATGATGAGGTAAGAAAATTTTAAAAAAAATGAACTTGTGTGGGAAATAATTGAGCATCTCAAAGATGGAGAAAATTGCTGCTCCAGGAACAATCCATCCTTGGGGCTGCAATAATGTGGGGGTGGAGGAAACCAATTGGAGGTTATAATATCAATCAATTAATTTTTAAATCAAGGTCAGAAGTTTTGAAAAATTGTGCTCTAGTTCCAAAAGGAATTATTTTGGGGCGGGTCTTTGCCCTGTGTCATACAAGAGGTCAGACTAGATGATCACAATGGGCCCTATTGGCCTTGGAAGCTATGAGTATATGAATGAAAACACTAATGGCTCCCATTGAGTAGCACCTTTCTCCATGAGTCCCGTGAATTTCAACGGGAGTATTGGCTGAGTAAGTTGCTCCTCAATGTGTATCAAAGTAGCAGAACCTGAACGATATAAAAGATTATGGCCCACCCCTGCAACTCTTATTTTTATGTGGAGTCTATGATACTGCTTCACCAAACCCTAGCATCTTGCCGGTGCACTGAGGTCAGCACTGACTCTGATGTAAGAGTGCCATGCTCCCTGCAGCCTGGCACCCCCTGGTGCACCCTAGTGCTTGGAGCTCAATTGAGCTAGGTAGCACTGTCTTGGACAGTAAGGATTGCAGAATCAGGGGCTGTGTATTGTAAGTTCCCTCCTGTGGAACTCAGAGTGAGAGCTGGATACTGATGTCAGTTATTTGGTCAGGGCCCAACAGTGCCAACTTATTCACACTGAATAATACCTCACGGTGCTCACAGCCCCTTGATTTCAATGGAACATATAGTGGGTGCTGCTCACTGTAAGGTCTGTCACTTGAAGTCTTTAAATCAAGATATTTCTAAGAGCTGTGCTGTAGTTCAGCCACAGGTTATTGGGTTCCCCGCAGGAACTTCTAGGTAAAATTCTATGGTCTGTGTTATGCAGGAGGTCAGACCAGATGATCACAGTGCTTCCTTCTGGCCTTAGAGTCTATGAATCAGGCCCTTATTTAGGACTAGATTATGAACCATTATTAGTGAGCAGTTACTCACCCAAGTAAACCTACTCACTTCAGCGGGACGGCTTATGGGCCAGGTTCTGATATATTGACTAGCACCTGACAAGTAGCCCCATTCACTTCTGTAGGCCTAGATGAGGAGAACGGTGCTACTCAGCTCGAGTAAGGGCATCAGAATCTGGCCCGACGTGAATAACTACTCACTATTCTGAGTCAAGGGTTCACCATCTGGTCCATATTGTTTTATTTCTTTCCATTCATAAAATCTAAATGATTTCAGTGGAGTTGCTCCACTTTGGTCTAACACTGAGCAAAATTTAACTCTTGAGCTCTTCTTTCTTTATATTAACTAATGACTGCGGAAGACGGAGGTTTTTAAAGCCCTCTAAATGAATGGGAATGAAGCATCCACATCCCCTAGGCAGCTTTGAGAATCTCAACCTTGATTTCTAACTCACAGGTGACATACCAGCTAGTAAGCGACACGCTGTTTAGTAAGTACGACTGTTGATTAGTAAAAACAAAAGAAGCATCAAATTAGCTAAGGAAATCCAGTGCCCTTTGAAAAGTTTTGCAAACAGAAAACTTGAACAGTAGGAGTGAATTGGTTATAATGAACCAGAGGCTGATCAAACTTTTTGTAAGAAAATGACCCCTGTAATGTAATTTAAGTGTTCCCTTACACCGAAATCCTGGCATCCATTGCAGTGTTAATGCTGGCAACCAGACCTTCCTGAGAACAGACATGCAGAAACAGTGATCAGGTTTTAGCGACTTCCTTGCAGCTGGAAGGTGTGGTACATTTCAGTGCACAAGGCCCAGTCCACCTTGATACGATTCGATAAAATGGAACATGAGTATTCTTTCTTGGGCTTTATGTTGCTGCTCTGATGGGCAGGGTCTTGATTTCACTCTCATCCAAAGGCAGAACTTCCAGCAGCACAAGGACAGTAATTGGTATCCCTGAGATGTAGGTCATTGTATGATCTATTTAAGCAAACACCTCCCACCACAGTTTCTGATTCCTTAGGAACAGAATGTAAGATCAGGACATTCAGCCACAACATGATCAGTTTCACCTTTTTTAAAAAAATCCTAACATAAAAGGAAATCAATACAACTGAAAGGCTCCTGATTTAGTTTGATTAATATTCTAATATGCACAGTAGAGGTTCTTTAAGGTTTCACAGTTTTACTGTATACCATATACTACATAACAAGTTAAATTTCCAGCAGCGCACCCTTGGGTGATGTGCTGTTGAACACTGCAGCAATGCCAAAGCAAATATGGGCATGGAGCTAAAAGAGAAGATAACGATACTAATATGAATATTATACAGGAGTTGAGAGGCAGCTGGGGATAGATGATGTGTGCTTCATTTCTTTATTGTGATATAAAAATTGCAAGTTTGTGTGTGTGATACACTGTATAAAATATATGGTATATATCAGAGTGTATCTCTCTCCCCATTCATGTGTCATTTGTTGTCTTAGGGCTAGATTGTCACTAGTCCAAGGCTGTGATGCAGGAAGTAAGGGGATATGAGGCATCTCTTGGTCCCCTGCCCAGGCTAGCCATATTCTGGGTAGCAATGCAGTTGGGATATCAGACTCCATGGGGCTGCTATTCTCCCTCCTGTGGAGGTGGGCAGAGATTATGGGGAAGGGCACCTCAGTGCAGGAGAAGTGTAATCTGTACCAAGTACAGGGCTAGGGCAGATTATTTCTCCCTAGGACTAAGTGGGGAACCTGGAATGCAGATTGTGACACTCTGAGTCATGACTTAGTTCCAGGTCTGCTCCCGAGGCAGTGCAGCTACACACTGCCCCTTACATGGCTCTTTTGAGAACGTCAAACTCTAGCCTTAGATTTTGAAGTCTTGGGAGCAGTGACTGTGTCCTGGTATGTGTTTGTACAGCACTGCCCATAATGGGATCTAGAGATTGGTTGGGTTCTTTGGGTGCTACCTTATGTTGGGGTTCCCCCGATACTTCTTCCACTCAGTTTCCCAAGAACTCAGTTGGACTATGGTCTCATTACTCTGGTTCCTTTATTTGGCATACAGGAAAGCTATGCTGAGTTGACCAGATGCAAGCATAGGGTGTAGATACAGGGCATATTTTACATCCAAAGTGACACAGCAAACCCCTTCCTTTATATGCATTTACACATTACATTGCATTTAGTATACATTGCATCACACGTTTTGGAATTGGCTTGGTTACTTTGTAGGAGCCAATCCCTGGTCAGTATGCTCTGTCCGCTCACTGTCCATGTATGACTTACTCTTTACCTCCTCTTTACATTCCTGACTTAATCGTATCCATTGTTATCTTGTCCATTGTAAATGGTTCCTTGGGCATTCCCCCTTATCTTAGCTACTATTGACATTCTGTTTTCCAGCCTGCTGATTCATTTACCTCCAGAATCCTGTCTCCTAAAAAATAGGGCCTCACCCATGTCTAATTACCTATGTCATGCCAGGCCTATACAATAATTTAAATATTAAATAATAAGAATGGTCCTCACTCTTAAATCGTGGATCATTTATTTGATAAAAACTGAATTTTTTGTAACAAAAATTTTCAGATCAAATTGAATTAGGAAGCCATTGTCTATTGCACAAGAATCTGTGAGTAACATTTGTTACAACTGGGGCATCCAACCTTTGACCATCCAAGCAATGGTATACCTCCAGGAGCCAAAAAGCAACACCTAATTTGTATAAAACACTGGGCATTGAAGACACCTTTATCTTTAACAGACAGGCAGGCCCTGGCTGCTAAATTCTGACCTGGCTCTGAATCATCCCAAAGCTCAGAGGTGTGAGAATCTCTTTTGTTTTGGTTTAGCTCGTTCGTCCGTTTGACACAGAGGGTGTGGCCCAGCACAGTCTACGACTCTCATGCAGCATGCACTGCTTGGATCAAAGAATCATAGCATCCTAAATTCTGTAGTCGCTGGAAAGCACACTTCCCAGTTAAATATTAGAGTAGCCATGAACCACAGTGTAGCACTCCATGTGCTTTGCAAGTATGTAGGATTTGTACTGATTGGCCCGTGATGGTTTGTGAAGATATTGTCATTTCTTCGGGAGAAGAATCCTGAAGCTTTGAGCTGTGTCACTAGCTCTGTCCAAGAATCACGTGTCTGGGCCACATTCTCTTCTGTACTGAAAATATTTGATGTATATATTTTTGCTCACAACCATCTTCCAAATCCCCGTCACAGAGATTTTATCCTAAATCCTCCAGTTGCCCTGTTGACTTGGTACAATGGTTCTCAGATGTCTTTTTTTAATCCCATCATGTTGGAATTTGATTGCATCATTTCAGCACTTTTCTTTATGTGATTACATGGTGTTCTTCTGAAATTTGTTCAGTCCCCCAGCTCTGCTGGAGACTGGCTAGTTCTTCCGCTCCACCAAAGAAACTAATGGAAGAATATGTCAGAATGAAATAAAGATACTAATTGCAATGTATATCCCAACAGAAGAAAACACATCTTTGGCTAACTTTGTGTTTCCCTCAGCCTTTCTTGCAAGGAATCTCTGCAATTTTGCTCAGCTCTGAACAAAATGGACTTTGTAAGTCCAGCCTAGCTGTGATCTGCCATATCATATTCATAGTTGCCAGCTGTTAAATGATATAACTAGATATGCTCATTGCCATTTTTAATGGCAGACACTTTAGAGATTTTCTCTCTCGCTTTCTCACACTGTAAGCTAAACATTTTCTGCAGATAGTGTAATGTTTCTACAGCAGTGGAGATGATTAACGAAAATATACCATTACACAGTTTATTTCCAGAGTTCTGCAAGATTGTGTGGGAACAAACCAAGACAAAGTCAGGCCAATATTACAATCTGAGATCTAAAATCTTTTTCACACACTGAGCTATATTGTTTGCCTCAATGCAGGTGTGATACTCAGAGCTAAGTTGTGCACATGCAGCTTAAAAGTTTTTCACAAAAAGTGTGGCTTTCTGAGGAAATGTTCAGCTTTTATCAAAAACCCCCAAACTCAAAAACCAAAGTTTTCAGCTCAAAACTTTTCAGTTGTTTGACTAAAAGTCAAAAATTTTCCATGGAAAACATTTTTTTGTTTGTTGAAATTTTTCCACAAAAAAAGAAACCCATTTTCTGACCATCACTACTGCCAATCCTGGTTGGGGCTACTAAGTAGCAGAAGAATACAAATCACTGATAGTAAACCTAATCATCATTGCTACCTGCCTTGTTTCTTTAGTTCTCTTTATGTTCCCTACTAACACTGCCCACTGTGTCACCTACTTACTTCTCTGGGTGCAATCTCAAAACTCAGCGAAGTGTAACAAAGTTAAGGTACAAAAATGAGGTGTCTGTAAGGCAGGATCAATGGAGGAAGCAAAGAATGGAGAAGGAAGAAAAGTGAGGAAAGAAGAGGAGCAACCTCTGACATGCCATTCTTACCAACATGTGGATTTTTCAAGGGTACTGCCTAATACAGTATTGTTGGTAAAAGAGGACACAGTATATGTTAGATTTAGATAGAGAAAAAGCTGAATCAGAATCCTGGCTCTGAACTCACCCCAACGGCCAGGTGTTTGAAATTTGGATATAAGATCCAAATGATGTGGGTGGAGATGATCTCTGCTAAGAATGTTATGGGGAGTTGTAAATTTAAGTCTGAGGGTTGTTCTGGAAAGGAGCAGGAAGCTTGGTGTCATGTGAGTGACCTTTGCTGTCTAATTGGTCTCAGGTATGATCTTCATCAAGTTAAGGAGACCCTTAGCTCTGTGTTCCTCTTTTTTAGATATTATTCCTGCTACTAGGCAGGACTAATTTGGCAGCAGCCAGTAGCGCTTTTATTAAGGCAGGGTTAGGTTACTCCGTTGTCCTGCTTGTTACTTTTCACCTTGCTTCAATACTCACAAACCTGCATTGGTTATACATGGCCTTTGTGTACAGATCTTGTGTTTGGCTCACCAGAAGTGGACCAGGGCCCCACTATACTAGGTGCTTCCAGCTGATCTCTCCTGCCTTTTCTTTCCTATAGTTCCTTATACCTGTGGCTTTGCAGCTTATTAGACACAGAATATCAGCTCAGTTTGACACTCTGGGAACAATGCTTTACATTTTCAGACAATTTCTTAGATTATTCTCTTGGATCTTTGATGAAGTCCAGAGCATAGATACTTTGGCCATCTCAACATTTCATAATGACTTAGGACTGAAGAACACACAGCACAAACTTTCTTAAATTTTAAGCTTAGGGAATAAGCAGATTGTGGGACAACCAGAATCTGGCTTTATTTTTTTTCCCACTGACTAAGGGTTAAGAGTGGGTAATTGGTACTGCCAGCTTGGCTTCTCTCTCATTTTGTGTCATCACATCATGATGTGCCAGAATGTATTGCATTAAATGGCATCAAACAGCCATGGAATGTGACATGATGCATTACCTGACATGTTATCTAACACCCTGTCATAACACAAAGCATTCAAAGATCGGAGGGGATCAAAATTAATCTTGTCTGATTCCATTTTATCAATCAATCTAAAGTGAGGGAGTGTCTTAATTATTTGCAAAGTGTGCATGGGGAAATGCTGGCATTATGATTTGGTAACATTTGACACCTACTTTGCACAGGTGTGGATGGCTGCAAAAGGTGCATCATAGTGAAGAATCAATCTCTGAAGGGTGATACAACATGAAGAATAGCTGATAGGTGCCTAACAGGGTTGATTCCCACCCTATATCACCACTCAGTAAAATGTAGGGTAGGAATCCTTTGTGCTCTACAAAGAAGGGTTATAAAACAAACCAAAAAATTCAACAGTTTGAACTAAGAGCTTGATTTAAAGTGCGCTAAGTTAATAGAAAGAATCCCATTGTCTTCAATGGGCTATCGGTCAGTCCCTATGATAGTAGTAGGATTCGGGTGATGTCATGTTATTGTACATATGAGAGCTGGTGGAATAATGTAAAAACCTGTCCGCAAACAGCTTGCTGAATTAGCAACAGATGTGGCCTGTTTATATTCACTTTGTTGTTTGCTTTTCCTGAATGAATGTTTTTGTTTGTATGAATGTTTCCTGAACTGCAACATTTGGGCCCAAAACTGAGGTGTAATCAAGGAATTGGATGAGCTTTTGGCACAGAATGAAATTTTATCCTGGGTGAAAACAAATTTGGTTAGAGGTTATACTTTAAAAAATGTAAGTTATCAAATCAAATAACAGAAAAAATATCACATGACTCAAGAGACCAGTCACACAATTTGATGAGTCAATTCCAGATGAATTGATGGAATTCTTGCTACAAACAGTTTGAGAAATATCTGTGTAATAATTTTTTCAAACAGGAGGTTCAGAAATCTGGAGAATTTATGCAAATGTTTTTATGCCTTAACTTGGCAAAGCAGGGTTTGTGATAGTTTGCATCACTGTTCCCCTACTACAGGTGGGATTACCGCTGCCAGCAACCTTCACCATGAATTGAGTCCTGTTTGTTATATGTTAGTATTATATTCCCTGTACTTCTGTTGCGCTGTGATAACTTAGCATTATTTTTAAGGCACTCCATGAAAGGGCTTGTTCATTGTGCTGTCATGCTCTTACCGGAATAGTGCTGCAGCTGTGTTTTAATCTTTCAGTGTCCAAAACCTCTGATCTCAGTGCAAACTTCACAGTTTCTCAGACCAATCTCTAGGTCAGTTAGTTTGACTTTTGAGTAAAAGTTCAGGTCAGGTTTTTTTTTTTTTTTGGATGCAAACTGATTACACATCCCTAGTCAGCACAAATCTTAGGGAAAGGGTACTCATTAAGCATCTGCTGCAGCAGTTTTTTGTGGCAGGAAGCTGCGTTCCCATCATTTGGCTGCAGCTATCCCTGGCAATGTCACAAGTTTGTGTGGTGGGATGATGCGGCAGCCAAGAATGATGGAGAAACCATAGCATCTTTCTGAGACACAGGATGGGAAGGAGCTGCTGAGTACCAGGGTGGAATCAGTGGCAAGAGAAGGGGATTTGGCTCTTGTACCTCAGCATAATATCTTCAAAGTGTTCATAGAATCATAGAATATCAGCGTTGGAAGTGACCTCAGGAGGTCATCTAGTCCAACCCCCTGCTCAAAGCAGGACCAATCCCCAACTAAATCATCCCAGCCAGGGCTTTGTCAAGCCTGACCTTAAAAACCTCAAAAGGAAGGAGATTCCACCATCTCCCTAGGTAACGCATTCCAGTGCTTCACCACCCTCCTAGTGAAAATGTTTTTCCTAATATCCAACCTAAACCTCCCGCACTGCAACTTGAGACCATTACTCCTCGTTCTGTCATCTGCTACCACTGAGAACAGTCTAGATCCATCCTCTTTGGAACCCCCTTTCAGGTAGTTGAAAGCAGCTATCAAATCCCCCCTCATTCTTCTCTTCTGCAGACTAAACAATCCCAGTTCCCTCAGCCTCTCCTCATAAGTCATGTGTTCCAGTCCCCTAATCATTTTTGTAGCCCTCTGCTGGACGCTTTCCAATTTTTCCACATCCTTCTTGTAGTGTGGGGCCCAAAACTGGACACAGTACTCCAGATGAGGCCTCACCAATGTCGAATAGAGGGGAACGATCACGTCTCTCGATCTGCTGGCAATGCCCCTACTTATACATCCCA
Source organism: Lepidochelys olivacea (assembly GCF_965140295.1). Lineage (NCBI taxonomy): Eukaryota > Metazoa > Chordata > Testudines > Cheloniidae > Lepidochelys > Lepidochelys olivacea. Next base: position 18,812,665 of record NC_140412.1, read on the forward strand.
AAATGTCATTGGCCTTTTTGGCAACAAGGGCACACTGTTGACTCATATCCAACTTCTTGTCCACTGTAACCCCTAGGTCCTTTTCTGCAGAACTGCTGCCAAGCCATTCGGTCCCTAGTCTGTAGCGGTGCATGGGATTCTTCCGTCCTAAGTGCAAGACTCTGCACTTGTCCTTGTTGAACCTCATCAGATTTCTTTTGGCCCAATCCTCTAATTTGTCGAGGTCCTTCTGTATCCTATCCCTACCCTCCATCGTATCTACCTCTCCTCCCAGTTTAGTGTCATCTGCAAACTTGCTGAGGGTGCAATCCACGCCATCCTCCAGATCATTAATGAAGACATTGAACAAAAGCGGCCCGAGGACCAACCCTTGGGGCACTCCACTTGATAACGGCTGCCAACTAGACATGGAGCCATTGATCACTACCCGTTGAGCCCGAAAATTTAGCCAGCTTTCTATCCACCTTATCGTCCATTCATCCAGCCCATACTTCTTTAACTTACTGGCAAGAATACTGTGGGAGACCGTGTCAAAAGCTTTGCTAAATTCAAGGAACAACACGTCCACCGCTTTCCCCTCATCCACAGAGCCAGTCATCTCGTCATAGAAGGCAATTAGATTAGTCAGGCATGACTTGCCCTTGGTGAATCCATGCTGACTGTTCCTGGTCACTTTCCTCTCCTCTAAGTGCTTCAGAATTGATTCCTTGAGGACCTGCTCCATGATTTTTCCAGGGACTGAGGTGAGGCTGACTGGCCTGTAGTTCCCCGGACCCTCCTTCTTCCCTTTTTTAAAGATGGGCACTACATTAGCCTTTTTCCAGTCGTCCGGGTCCTCCCCCGATCTCCAGGAGTTTTCAAAGATAATGGCCAATGGCTCTGCAATCACATCCTCCAACTCCTTTAGCACTCTTGGATGCAGCGCATCCGGCCCCATGGACTTGTGCACGTCCAGCTTTTCTAAATAGTCCCGAACCACTTCTTTCTCCACAGAGCGCTGGTCACCTCCTCCCCATGCTGTGCTGCCCAGTGCAGCAGTCTGGGAGTTGCACCTCATCTCTTGGATCCAGGGAGGGTGTGCAATGAGCACAGGGAAGAGTCCATGCATAGGTTCAGGATGTTGGAGAAAAGATCAGTACGTATTTCCCTGCCCTGCAAATCACAGGTAAAATATCTAAATCCACCAACAGTAGATGCTAGCACCCAAATGAGTAATTAATATGTTTGAAGCTCAATCTACAGTGCCCCCAATGGACACACCTAGAATCCCAAAGACCCATGCACACACACTGGTAAGTAAAAACACACCCACAGAACAGATCACTCTCGCTATAATTAGACGATATTGTCACTCTAAAGTTAGCCGGAGAACATTCACACCAGAGAATCCTCGGCACAGAGTAACCCTCTGTCAATCCCTTTGTTCCCACAGGACAACATTGTGCAATATGCCAGATTTACTGAACTGGCTGTTTTCATTGGTTTGGAGATGAGGGCCTTTCTGCTGCCAAAGCGCAGCGTGGTCCAAACCAGGGCAGTTGATTTGAGTGGGAAGGGGGTGATGGGTGGGGCTGCAGTTCCTTTTATCAACCCTGAAATTAAGAGGGGGCAAAAATTCACAATGGAGGTGCCCTGCAAACACATATTTAAAGCAGAGAATGAATTCTAAGAAATGGAAGCCTTTTATACACAAAGTTCCTATGGGCTCTATTGTGGTTTTAGGCCACAGTCCTATGTCAGGGGCAGGCGCAAGGTCACCAGGAAGCATTAGGACCTTAGGGAGAAATGATGCCTCCCAGGGTGCATGGCATGCAGAGGGAGCACACTTAATGTTACACTCCTGCAAGGAGGAAGTACATGCTCCCCTCCATGGCCAGGCAGCAACTCTGGCCATTAAGAATGGCAGGCAGGCAGGACCCTGAGAGCAAGCACTGAGCAATGCCTGCATGCAGAAGGGACTGCACTTGTAGCCCTGGCATGACAGTGATGGTGGGGCTTAAAGTGGAGAAAAGGCATCTTATCACCTCTCTCTACTCCAGGCACACCTGCCTGTGGACTGCAGTCTGGACTCATGGTGGGGCAACATTTTCTATGAAAGGCGACTGGGCTTAATTTCCGAATATCACCTGCTGCAGCCTTGTGGCCCAAAAGCTGCTTGCTTTACTCCTGTGAGTAGGTTTATGCAGACACAAGACACCCAAAACAAGAACCAGGCCAAGGGATCAAAATAAGGTTTATGGGGAACCTCAGTGGTGCCTGTGTCAGAGAAGGGAAGGAGAGGAAAAAGGATAAAGAATGGGAGGAAGTGAAGAAACAAGAAATCACATGCAGAACTTTTAAGGGAATTGTTGATTTCTATTTAACAGAGGCTCCTTTATTTGGTTGTAGTTTCCTGTATTTCTGTACATCTGAGGCAAAGGGCTGGATTCTTGATCCCTTACTATGGTGTTTGTGTTGCTGGATTCTGTAGTTAAATAACTGCAGGAGAAGACAGAGAAAATCTAACATTTGGTGAAAGGGGACCCAGCAGCCACCCTTCCCTTCCCACCTCACCCCTAACAGCTCATATAGGGCCTGATCCAAAGCCAATAGAAAACTCCCATTGACTTCAGTGGGCTTATTATCAGGGACCTGGAGACTTGTCTCTTGACATTTAAAAGTAAGTGTTAACAACTATGCATGGATGCCAGCATGAGTGTCTTGGCTGTATGCTTATAGCAGACATGGCTGATGGCTGTCTGAAAATTTAGGAGGAAGCAAAGAATCATTTTGAAGGCTCTCCCCCAGATCCAAAGGCTGATTCCAGGCATAGTGGTGTGATCACAGGGTGTGGAAGGAAAATGTCTTTTTATAGGCTCCTCCCATCATGTCAGCTCACATTCTTTTCATTATGTAATGTTCCCCTTAACCTCCAACTTCAGGTCAATAGATGGGAAACTATATTCCTCCTGGGTCCTCTATTGCTATTGGCTTCCAAGCCAGTCAATAGCTACTTGAATGTGAGTGTCTCTATATGCTAAATGAACTCTGTGTATTTGTCTCTTTGTGTTAGCAACATCAGTGAATATAAGAAAATCACAAAATAGATTAAGTGCAAAGAAAAACTCTCATTGGACAACACTATGTGAAAAATGACACAGGCCCAAATGCTGAGATGTGCTGAGCTCATGTTGTGCATTCCCCATTCTATTGACTTGAAAGGGACTTGTCAGAGGCTCAGTACCTTTCAGGATTTGTCCCAGAATGGTTATACTGTGATATGCATGTATATATGAAAATACAGTAAATTCAACATGCGTCTATTACACCTTGTTGTGCAGATGCCATAAAACATAGACACAGGGCAGAATTGTGCCCTCATTTACCCTTCTCTGCCCTGCATTGACTTTAGTAGCATTGCACAGGGTAAATGAGAGCAGAATGCTACCTACTACATTTACATTAACGTAGCAATAAAAAAAAATCAACCAGATACACTGCACTGAAACTGAAGATAAACAAGCATGAACAGAGAACCATACAACCACCCATGTAGTCTAAGATATGCATGCGGAATTCACACACTGTACCTGGCACAAACCATCACTTCCCCAGAATCTGGGATGCTATACTGAACAGGATCTGGTTTTTAAAAAAAGTAAAATAAATAACATGAGATGGAGTTGGGAGTTAGATTATATCTGATTTACAGATGAGACGGGGTCTTTGTTTGAGAATGAGCTGTTTTCAAACTGATTCTTTCTCTCAATTTTCTTAATTAATTATAGCTGAATACAAGCAGTTCATGTACTTCTTTATTTTATGCATATATTTCCTAATGGAGGCTGGGTCATTAGGCACTCAATGGTCTGTTACATTACAGTAACCCAGTGCTATTTGATCATGGATTTTTTCATAGATTGCCAGTTTATCGTATTGTTCTCCCACATCCACTCGCCTCTCTGTCTCAGGGCTCTGGAGCTATGCCGTGGCTATAATGATATCCCATTCATTCCAAGTGTGCTGTAAAATTCTTTTTCTTTTTTTCCCTCTTCGTGCAACCTAATGCCACCTCTTGCTCTTTGATTCTAGCTGCATTCTTACTGGATTAAGGGTTTGCTGTTTCTTGGAAGGAATAAAATGGGGCTATCAGAGTCAGACCAGTAGGAAGGCTCTCTTTAAACTCTTTAATGGGAGTTTTTATGGGATATATTTTCACCTCATTTAGCTCTTATTTCAGCATGGCTCTGTCATCAATCTGCGCACCTGAAGGAAATGAGAACATTATGGGAATGCCAAGGAGAATCTTTGCATTAAAAGGCAATATGAAAACAGAGCTCAAGCAATGGTGATTGTTACAGAAAATAAGGTCTCAATACAATTCCCATTGATGTGAATGTAAATATTCTCACTGACTTCAATGAGCTTTGGAAAAACCCTAATAAACTGTTCTGTGAAAATCTTTCATTGAACGGACACAAGAATTATGCACTGAGTATTGCATTTTCTTTATAGATTAATATATTCATATATTTTTAAGGCCAAAAGGGATGATGATGATCTTCTAGTCTTACCTCTGGAATAACACATGATATAGAATTTCACCAAATAGCTCAAGTATCAGAGTGGTAGCCGTGTTAGTCTGTATCCACAAAAACAATGAGGAGTCCGGTGGCACCTTAAAGACTAACACATTTATTTGGGCATAAGCTTTCGTGGGTACAAAACCCACTTCTTCAGATGCATGGAACCTCCTGGAGAAGACACACATGTAAAGTGAGGTGGTGGCCTTGGGGGGAATAGGGGGTAGGTAGGGCAGTGGGGTGAGAAGAGGGAGTGGGGGGAATTTGGGACGTGCAGGGCTGCGGTGGCCAGAGCAAGAGGTGACTTTCCCCAGCTTCAGGGCTGTGGCTGCCAGGGAGAGATGGATGTCCTTCCCAGCCCCAGCTAGGGGGCTGCTGCGGTGGGGGAGAGAGGGAGAGACCCCCCGCATTCCCAGCCCCAGCTCAGAAACTGCCGCAGCAGGGGAGAGAGGGCATATCCATCGCATTAGAAAGGTAAGACTACTAATATTAAAATATGAGTTGTGTGCTTTTATTTGTTGAACAAAAAAAGTTTATTATTATTTATTATTATTATTTTTTATATAGTGCTTTTATCCAAAGTGCTTCACAATAGTTAGCTAACGGTACAAACAACATCTGGAAAGATTTTTAAGTGGTCTGCCGAGACCCTCAGCAATTTTCAAGTGGTCGGTGGAAAAAAAAGTTTGAGAACCACCGCTCTCGATCATTACTAAAGTTATTGAATAGCATTGGGCCAGGAATAGATTCTTCTGGGATCCCACTAGAAATACACACCTTTGGTGATGTTTCCCCATTACCAATTTCCCTCCTTTTTATTAGAACTATCCATTCACTAGTTTTTAACCCGTTTAATGTGTATGGCACTGAATTTATAGAGTGCTACTTTTTAAATCAGAATGCGATGTGGTCCTAGTAATAACAAAAAGCAGCTGAGAAAGGTGGGTGAGATAACATCTTTTATTGGACCAGCTTTAGCTGGTGAAAGAGACACGCTCTCGAGCTACACAGAGCAAGGGTGTTGGAACATTCCCAAAAGTGGGGGGACTGGTGGGCAGAGACCCCACCCCTCTGAGGCCCTGCCCCCACCCCTCCTCTTCCCCCCTGAGGCCCTGTCCCTGGCCAAGCCGGAAGCTGGATCAGGGCACGGGAGCCCGGTCCCCTCTCCCCCCACCCAGGGAGGGGTGGGGCCGAAAGCAGCCCCCTGCCCAGGGTCTCATCCCCTAGGTCCCCCACTCAGGGCACATGGAGGGCCCCAGGTTCCCCACAGCTGCCCATGTGGCTCTCCGCAACCCGGCTCCGGCTGGGGGGCAGGGCATCGGAGCCACAGCCTGGCCATGATAAGAGCTGTGTGGGCAACTGTGGAGAGTCGCAGCGGACCCTCCACCTGCCCTGGGTTGGGGGCCTGCCGAGAGCAGCCCCTGGCCCATGTCCCCACACCCAGCAACCCTGCCCAGGGCAAGTGGGTGGTCCGCAGCTCCCCACAGCTGCCCATACAGCTCTTACCATGGCCGGGCTGGAGCTCCGAGTTGGAGCCAGGTTGGAGTAAGAGCCCCGTGGGCAGCTGTGGTGAGCCGGTGAAAAGTTGCGGACCCTCCACCTGCCCTGGGCTGGACGGGAAGCCTGGGGAGTGGGGATACAGGCCGGGGGCTGCTCTCAGCCCCCCGCCTCCGCCCCAGCACTGTGGGCAGGTGGAGGGTCCGCGCGGCTCCCACAACTACCCAAGCTCCCAGGCCGGGCTCCGCCAGCTACTGACTTGGCTGGGGGTGGGGGGAGGGGAAGAGGAGGGGAAGGGGGCCGGCTCTGCTTCAAAGAGTGGGAGGTCTTCTCCTTTCCCAGACCCGAAGAAGAGCTTGTATCTCTAATATCCTGGGGCCACCATAGCTACAACAACACTGCAAAAAAAAAAAGCAGAATTATTTTAATACCCTTACTTTTGTGTGGTATGTCTTTGGGCTAGAAATAATGGGGTGGGGGTGGTGGTGGGGGAAGGAGGGAGCCTGAGCATTTTTTTCATTTGAATAAAAAATAAGGTGATTTCTTCAAAGCACACACACCAATAACACACAGACCTACACTGCTGAAAAAAATTACACAAACAAAACATTTTGTAGTTTGGAAGCCTCCAAGCTGTTAGTGGATTTTTTTACCCATTCGAATTTGCGCATTACCTTGAAATGTGTGGCTCAAGTTAGACTTTCAGAGACTAGCAGAGCAAATCACACACAGTCCCTGATTCAGAGTAATACATTTGCTTCTGAGGTTTAAATCTGTAAGGTGCTGAGCACCTCCTGAGCAATCTCAACACTCACCGAATTCAATGGACGTTGAGGGTGCTCAGCAGCTTGCAATATAGAAGCCGTCGTTCCTCCATGAATTTATTTTTGTCCTACTTCTATGCAGAATATTTACCTCTCTTAGCTGTATGTCAACCAGAAAGAGAGAATCAGCAATCAAAAGAGATGTCCCTCAACTCAGTGCAGGTTTGGGAAATAGGGAATCTGCACAGTCTACTTACCATCTGCCTGGGTATTCTAGAGTTTGCTATAGATCTCCCTGATCTGACAGCGCTGAAACCTGGATGATGACTATGTATCTACAACAGCTTTGTTATACAAAGTATTTTTATCGCTAGTTCCCAAAACAGAGATTGGGAAACGTTTATTTTCCCTTTTGCGGTTTGAGACTGAAGAGTTCTGCCCTCCCTTGGATGTGCAGGAGGAAGAAAACTGCTCTGGTTTCACTTTCAATTATGACCCCAATCCTTGAGACAGGTTTCCGAACCTTTTGGAGAGCTTAGGTTGAGTTTTGAACAAGTTCCACCAAGTTTCAAGCCAATTTAGGCAAAATTTTGGGCAAGATACAAATGGCTCTGGGCTGATTGATAGTTTTGGGTGGAAATCATGTAAAATGTGGTTTTGGCTGAGATTCTATTTGTGAGTTTTAGTTCCTGAAATTCAAAGCAAAATTCAGTTAAACATTGTCCTAACCTCATGTGAACCCAAACTGGTGACTCTTTTTTGGGTATTATATATAGACTAACCTCATTTCTTAGCTGCATGTTGGCCTGCACAGCTTGAAGCCAGTCTGAGATATGCAAGATTTCCCTGACACAAAAATCAGGGCAAGTGGAAAGTGAAGAAAGCAGCAAAAGAGGGTTAATTCTCACCAACTCTCCACCCCTCAACATAGCCATCCTGTGATTACTACAGATGCTCTGTGTGTCTTTTGGGTCTGAGCAGAAACTAAGGCTCAGCCCTGTAAACACTTAAGCATGCGATTGAAACCAGTGAGCCTACTCATATGAGTACAGTTACACATGTGCATAATTGCTTGCAGGACTGAGGCACAAATCCAAATTATATTTCACCTTTAAATTAAAACAAAACAAGCACCCAATAATTTCATTTGTGGCAGGCTGGAGCAGAAGCTCCTGTGTGTATGAGTTTTTATTTTTTGGCATTTTTTTCTTCTCTGCCATGAATATTGTGTGGTTCAGCAGAAACAATGAGGAGTCTGTGTGGCACCTTAGAGACTAACAAATTGATTTGGGCATAAGCTTTTGTGGGCTATAACCCACTTTATCAGATGCATGGAGTGGAAAATACAGTAGGCAGGTATAAATAAAAAGCACATGAAAAGATGGGAATTGCCTTACCATGTTGGGGGTCAGTGCTAACAAGGCCAATTCAATCAGGGTAGATGTCACCCATTCCCAACAGTTGGCAAGACGGTGTGAGTATCAACAGAGGGAAAATTATTTTTTATAGTGTCCCAGCCACTCCCAGTCTTTATTCAGGCCTAATTTGATGGTGTCAAGTTTGCAGTTTAATTCCAGTTCTGCAGTTTCTCGTTGAAGTCAGTTTTTGTTGTTGAAGAATGGCCACTTTTAAGTCTGTTATTGAGTGTCCAGGGAGATAGAAGTGCTCTCCTACTGCTTTTTGAATGTTACAATTTGTGATGTCTGATTTGTGTCCATTTATTCTTTTGCATAGAGACTGTCCGGTTTGGCCAATGTACATGGCAGAGGGGCATTGCTGGCACATGATGGCATATATCACATTGGTAGCTGTGCAGGTGAACAAGCCCCTGATGGTGTGGCTGATGTGGTTAGGTCCTATGATGCTGTCCCGTTTTGTGGTTCCTCTAGGAAGGAAGGAAGGCTGCTCTGGTCTGGTGGTTAGGGTGTTTGGCCTAAGGCTTAGCAGGCCTAGGTTGAATTCCCTGCTCTTCCACAGGCTGTCTGTATGACCCTAGGCTAGTCTCTTAGCCTCTTGGTGCCTCAGTAGCCCATCTGTAAAATGGGGATAAAAGCATTACCTCCCAGTGAGATTGTGAAGAACTCTGGCACTACAGTAATAGGGGCTGTACAAGCAGAGCCTGTATAAAACAGATGCTGTTAAAATAAATAATAAGGATAAAAAAGCTACAACTTTACAAAAACACACACCCTGCTTAAATTCTCTCACTGATTATTTGCTCAATTCCTATTTTAGATGGAAAAGTATGTTTTATTGTCATTACTATTTTTTCCTTCTTTAACTCTGCATTCACAAGTAATAAACCTGTGAAGAGTGTGAGACCTTTGTGTACTTACCCAGACAGTAATATTTTGTCTGAACCCATATGCAAATGTTTTACTCATTATCTGCTATCATGCAATGTGGATGATGAAATCATAAACCCGTGCTGTTACATGGCGTATTGGCAAAACTTTGGGCTGTAGTTTAATCTTAATAATGCAGCTTACTTCCTTTGATTACATATATGCCTGTTATTAGCTGCCTCCCTCTTTCTCTTGTTAATCTAAATTCTTCATGCCATTTTACAGGAATGAAACTCACCATTTTGGTGGGGGCTTTGCATATGTCTGTAGGTGTGGGTGGCTGATGTTGGGAAAGGGGGACTTCTAACATTGCAGTCCACATTTCTTCACGAAGGCACCATGCCAAGAGAGCTCAGATTTCAATGATGTTGGCCCACTCAGTGGTGCTGAAAAACTCCTTTCCTCTCTTCCTCAGAGTTTTTGTCTCTTTCCAGGCTGGAATAATTGCGTGACCAGATCTGAACATGAAAGACAACTGGTATGATATTGGGTGGTGGGGGGTAGGGAAATGATGAGGATCAAGCTAACCTAACTAGCTGGTTGCCTGTAAATATCCCTGACAATGTGGTGTAGTGGTTGGAGCACAGGGCTGGGAGTGCACCTGCAGTGCCTGTGGAGATCTCCAGCACGCAGACCAGACCAGGGGTGGCCAAACTGAGCCTGAGAAGGAGCCAGAATTTACCAATGAACATTGCCAAAGAGCCACAGTCATACGTGCGCAGCCCTCCATCCGCCCCCCTCCAGCCCCCAGAGCCTGCCACCCACCGGCAACCCCGCCAATCAACACTTGCCCCTCCCTCCTCCCGCCTGCACAATCAGCTGTTTTGCAGTGCGCAGGAGGCTCTGGTGGGGAGGGGGAGGAGTGAGGGCACGGCAGGCTTGGGGGAAGGGGCAGGGACCTTGGGGGAAGGGGTGGAGTGGTTGCAGGACCTGGGGCAGAGCAGGGGGTTGAGCAGTGAGCACCCCACAGCGCATTGGAAAGTTAGCATCAGTAGCTCCAGCCTCAGAGTCAGCGCCTATGCAAGGAGACGCATATTAACCTCTGAAGAGCTGCATGCGGCTCCGGAGCCACAGGTTGGCCACCCCTGGACTAGACACTTGGTCTGCTTGTAGGGTCCAGGATTTGGCCCAAAGTCTGTCTGTCTGTCCAATGTATTTGTCTGTTTTTCAGTTCAAATAGCAGGTCAGAATGGTAATGATTGTGGGTGTACAGTCTCTGCTTTGCACCATACCACTAGTGGAATCTAGGCCTAAAGCCAGCACAGCAGTGAAGAGGTCCTCAAGGGTGTAGAACCAGCGTAACACCTCCTACATTGCTCCTCAGCACCTGCTCTTGACATAAGCAGTGTGGCCAGAGAAAAGATGGCTGAGGCTTCCCTTGGCTAGCACAGTGGCCTGTTGGGGCTGTTAGCCGCTGATTTACCTGAGAATAATTCCAGCTGCTGTAGGCTATATTGGGGGATTGGCCTGACACACAACTGTCCCCGGACTGAGAATGTGTAACCCTTTGCATCCCATCTCCTCCGCTGCTTCGTGGGCAAAGCCGAGTTGTGTGTGAGCTCATCCTTGTTATCTAATGACTCTTTGGTGAATCGTACGAAATCAGGTGGTGGGTCTCCGTGGCCAAATGCCTACATCACAATAACCACCATGGCCATTGGGACTAATGGGTAACTTTTTGGCAGTGTCAGCAGTGCCAGGAACTGAATAGGCCACAGACAGTGAGCTACTCTCAACCCTAGACTTAGCTCTGTCCTTCCGAGTCAGGGTGGAGGCATATTGGTCGGGCAGAGAGAGGACAATCGCCTTACCACTGCTGGTGCTGTGCCTGTCTGATGGCTGCTGCTGCTGCCCTGCGCCCATTCTGTGACTAAAAAGGGGACTCCAAGTTTCAGTCCAGCAGCTTTTATCAGCACTGAGGCCTTGATCCAGCAAAGCACTTAAGCATATGTGTGACTTCAAACATTTGAGTAGTCCCATTGAATCCAGTGATATGACTCACATACTTAAAGTTGCACAGATGCTTAAATGCTTTGTTAGAATGGGGCTTAAATACACTACAAATATAACAAAATACTAAATATGTGTTTTAAACAAACTTCCCCCCTGCGTTAAAAACACATATGTATTCACAGCAAGGAATGTCCTCCCTGCCTGGGATACAATTCCAGTATATTTTCAGGAAAGTAAATCAAAAGATTATCTTTCAGGGCCAGTGCAAATGCCAGAATTAGGGGGTGTGGTAAAGGGATTTCTTTCCCTCTTCCAGAGCTGGATGAAATGCCTGACACAGCTGTTCACTCACAATTCTTACGAGAGGGAGGAATCTCACCAGATGTTGTTCATTTCCTCTCTTGCTGTGTGGCCAGCTCTCTGTTGTACAGAGGATGCAGGGGGAAGGGGAGACTCTCTGGCTAAATTACACAACTCGGGCCTAATGTGGGAATTTTGGGTGAGCGAGGAATGCAAGAGCAGACCCTGACTAGCAAAGCTGGAAGCTGGAAGGGCTGAGAACACTCATTCACTCATCTGATTCATCCACCACAGAACCCCGAAAATCCCAGTGTTCAGTGCTTCAACATATGATTATTTTATGAGTTATCACAAAAACTAAATTATTCCATAAGAAGAAAGGGGGGTTATGGAAGGAGTGAACAGTAGCAGACAAGCCATTGATTCAAAGACTCACAGCTGCAGGGGAGGGTGTACAACCCTCAGCTATGTTATTGACACTTCCTTGCATTAGTCCCTTTGAGGAGTAATGACATGCACAGTCTAGGTCTCAGTGAATGCAGTGACTTGGTGGTGGTGCTGTTTTTATTAGACCCTCTCTGGGAGATGCAGAGCGCAAGTTTGCAGGCTATAAATTACTCACTAGTGGTGCAGCTACCAGTGTGATGTGGGGCAAGTATCTTCAGTGGCTCATGACTGACTGGTAGATGTGTATGGGATTTGAGGGAGCAAAAGAGGGAAGTTGGGAGACAGGCTTGGAAGTGAGATGCTAATACCTGCTTCACGGGGATTGAAGGTAGCTTTCATTAGCTAATTTGGAGGCTTACTTTATGTTTATAAAGTGCTATGAAATCCTCATACCAAAGTGCACCGAGACTCAGTATTTTAGAGATAAAATCTATTGGCACAGTATTTGTCTCTGTTTCCCTGCAAAATGTCTAATGGCCAGTTCTGCACAATGTCACTGGACCGTCTGTGTAGTGGTTGTGGAGCTGCCGCCACCAGGGATTAGGGCTCAGGAGAGGTGATGTAACTGCCTACAAAAAGCTGGGGTTGGGGGGAGAAATGAGAGTGCAAATGCATTAGTTCTTCAGCCACAGTGAAGGTCTCTGCACACTGCAAAAAAAGGTGCACACTTAACTTGGGTTAAAATAGCAGTGCAGACACAGCAACTCCGCTTTTAACTTGGGTCAGTTAACTCGGGTTAAAATAACTGAGCAGATGCAGCAACTTGGCTTTTAACCCTGGTTAGCCGCTTGAGTTCAGCCTCAGGCTGCCTGAGAGGCTTGATTGAACTCGGGCTGCTAACCTAAGTTAAAAGCCTATTGCTGTGTCTTCACTGCTGTTTTAACCCAGATTAGTTACTGTGGGTTAACTAAACTGAGTTAAGAACACACCATTTTTCTCAGTGTGGACATACCCTGAACCAGAAGAGTAAAAAGCTGGTGGTGGGCTGGGGAAACATCCCCACTGGTGGTTGCCTCTAAATTCAGGAGTGAGATTTACATTTTGGTGCTTGTTACAATCTATATATTTAATACTTTTCAAAGATATTTTTTAACCTGTCTGGCAACCAATTGTTTTAATTAGGCTTTTATTTACATGGAATATTAATGGAACACTGGGTATGTCCAGCTACAATATAAAATACGTTTGAGTTAGGAAAAAAAATAGCTAAAAGAAGCCCAGTAACGGCTGGATTTCTAGTCCAAGGGTAGGAAGCAGCAGTACTTTACACTCTACAGTACTGCAACGAAGTTCATAGGCAAGTTAAAGCAGTGGAAATCTCAAGTAACCTATTAAGGTCAATAGAATCACTCCAGATTTACACTGATGTAACTGACTGTCAGATTTTTAAAAGGACTATATAACTGTGTTCGTCCTTGCCTCCTGGGCTCACTCCTTCTATGACTGTCTTAGACTCACCCCTGAATTTGGTCCAGTAGAATTATACTGCTGTAAATCTGTTCTCCCATCTCTATCTTACACAGTTTAAAAACTTTTAAATTAAAATTTTAAACTTTTAAAAACACCCCAACCCCCATTTTTATTTTTAAAACTTTTGCATTAATAATTTGGGCCAGAGGAGGGCAAAAATACTCTCATGGGGAAAAAAACAACAAATAAATTCATTCTGGATAGGCAGAAGCACAACTGGTGAATAATTCACACCTATACCACCACTGTCATTGAGATGTGATAACCATCTACTAATATTTGAACAGGATAAAAATCAAGGTGAAAGAGAGAGCAGGGATGTTTAGATCAACCTCCAAGTAATGGGGTTTAGGAGGAGATATTCCCTGGGGCCTGCACCAGAGTTTCTTCCTGTGATGTTGCCAGTACAGTCATGGGTGGGATACTGGGCTACAGGGGCCACTGGTCTGATCCAGAAGGGCAGTTCATATCTTTAAGGTGTCATAATGGGAGGGGTATAACTATCGAGGAGCATTGAGATGAAAATTAATAAAGGAAAATGTAGGGCAAGATTCTGCTCTCACGGCATACAGGTGTAAATTCAGAGTAAATCTATTGACATGAATGGAGTTACTCTGGATTTACACCACTATGTCAGAACATAATTTGATCATTAAATGGAATATCAGGAACAGTTCTTTAGCAATGAATGCAATAGTCTCACAACAGAATTGTTTATCTTAGACTAAGATGAAGGTACTCATTCTGCATTTCCAATGAGGATGGACTAGAAGACCTAATACTTTCTCATATCAATCATCTCCTCTTTATTTTCAAAGGGGATCCCTGGAGCAGTTGCCTTAAGATGCAATCTCTCTTCATACTAATTGCCTATTTCTTTGCAATTCTAATCGAACACTGGTGACCAGTCACATTGCTCCAGTAGCCTGTTCTGATCATCACCTCATAGATTGATTACTTGCTATGGTTTGCAAACTGTCTTATCTAATCTATCTGGCTATTACATGATCAGTACCTGTTCTTCAGAGTCAAAGCTGGAAACTTCCACATTTTCTGCGAACAGCTCATTAATATCACAGAATTTCAGCAAATGCATGTGCAGTTGGAAGTTACAGTTAAGATTACATGGAAAAAAGTGACACGAGCAGCTGTCGTATTTTTAACAAAATTTGGTCACTGCGGATATGAAACCTGAGAACTTGCATAAGAGACCCGCTCCACTGAGTGTTGGTTTAGTCCACAGAGCAGCTGCACAAAGGGGGGCCATTTCAATTCTTTTCTGGAACTCCTTGTCTGGGGAATTGTGGCTGCAGATTCCCGAGGGCCCCCTGGTGTTTTGCACAATCTATCTTTAGAGAAGTGCAAGTTCATTTCTGAGAAGGGCACTGGCTTTGAGCAGGGACTACCTCTAAACTGACAAACCACTTCCTGCAATCGTTAACTGAATTAAGAGGTTGCTGCCCCCCTCAGCCCTCCTTAACAGTCCCTTCTCTCCCCCTCCCCACTTGGCTTGGCATCAAAAATGACTGGTAAAGACTAAAGGACATGGAAGGCTGAAGTGATAGCAGTAATTCAATGAGAAAACAGCACCTCCTCCAAGACATTGAGGTAGTAAGAGAGAACTCTTAAAGGTGATTACAGCCACTGTCTTACTCAGTATTGGCTAATCCTTGGAATGAATGTATCTTATACACACCTGCATCAGATGCTCACTTCTCATTACTGATGGTGTGTTTCCCCAAATCCAGTGCATTAGGACTCTGATTACTGTCATATGGGCCAAATCCTGAGAGTCATAAAGCATCTGCACCTCCCATGTGTTGCCCCTTACTAACATTCAGTGGGGGTGTTTTGGTTGGCTAGCTCCCAGTACTAAAAAGGGGGAAGGGTCGATGGGGAATCAGGACCCTAAGACTGACAGCCCCCAGGAACAATGGGGAGAAGCTAATGCTCCAGGTCAGCCTGAATGACAGGGCGAGCAGGCTAATCAGAGAGTCAGGAGGCCAGGGAGGTCCTGTCCTCCGTGTGAGCTGGAATTGCCTGGGTCAGACAGAGTGGGGCCGAGCTAAGGAGAAAGCGGGGGCGCAAGCTGAGCTGGGGAGCAGAGCTGTGCCAGATCCAGAGGGACCAGAAAAGCAGCCCAGAGAGAGCAGACCCTGTGCTGGGAGCAGAGCTGCAGCCCCAAAGCCAGAGGCACAGCCCAGAGAGAGCAGACTTGCCCTGGGAGGAGAGCTGTAGCACCCAGAGCCAGAGGGGCCAGAAAAGCAGCCCACAAAGCAGGTCAGTGCTGGGAGCAGAGTCACAGAAGCAGCCTGCAGAGCTGACCTGTCCAGGGAGCAGAGCTTCAGCAACCAGAGCCAGAGGGGCCAAAGAAGCAGCCCAGGGAGCTGGAGGCAGAGCAGCAGCTGCAGCGCTGAGACAGAGTGGTGGAGCTGGGGCTGGAGCAGTCCGGAGCTGGGTGCGGTGAGCAGCTGGGGAGAGCGAGGGGGACCCTGGGCAGCAGGCCCAGCACAGGGAGACGCCTCAGCCAAGAGGCTCTGCAGGCCAGGCTTGGATCATAACCCCGACAGGCGGGGCTGACACTGGGAAGAAGATTCTTACCACTTAGAGCCTGAGAACGTGTGGCCACCCACAGAGCGAGTGTCCAACACACAGCATCCCTGCAGCACAGCCAGGGCCTGAGAAGAAGGTCTGGGACTCACAAGGAACAGACTGTGAACTGCCCGGACATTCCAGAGACACTGTTTGTGATGTTCCCTGCCACAGAGCAGGGTGATGTGTTTCCTTTAACCTTTCTCATTATTCCTTGTTCTTTTTAAAATTAATTGTTGATTAAATAACTTGCATTTGCTTTAACTTGTATGTAATGGTCAGTGGGCCAGAGAAGTGCCCAGTGCAGAGAGAGTACCCCGGAGTGGGGACACCCTAGCCCCTGTCCTAGGTGACCACAGCAGGGTTGGGGGTCAAGCCCTCCAGGAATCCTGGGCCCAGCCTTGTTGGAGTTACGAGGACTCTGCCAGACAGGAGGGTGTAAGGGGAGTCCTCAAGGGCAGGGAGGCCACTGGGTAAAGGAAGTGGGAGTGAGGACTCAGATCCTTTCGCTAGCCCACTTCACTGGGGTAGTGCAGAAGCCAGGAAGGTTCCCCACAATAGCGGGACTATTCCCCTGCTTACACATGGACTTTAGCACCAGTTAGAAGTACTCAGTATCTCTCTAGATTTTGGTCCTTAGGGTCTGTTCTTGCTCCCATTATAGTCAGTGGCAAAACTCTGTTAACTTCAATGGTGCATGACTGAGACCTTAGAGAATTGGGTCATATGAGGCCACTCTCAGTCTATCCACTCTGTCTTTTTGCAAAGCTAACATCTATTACTGTCTTCTATAACCCATTGCTGAATATGTGTAGTGATGGTGCCTCACACATGTATCTCATCAGTTTAATTGGTGTGACTGTTCAGATATGTTCCCAATATTTAGCCTAAAACTTTTCTCCTTTAGCTTCAGGCTACTGGTTCCACCCTGTATCAAGAAACAAATTCTTCAGGGAGGGCTCATCCACTACTGGGACATATAGTGCCGGAGTCTTTTTCTGTAATGAGGTTGCAGAAAATAAAAAGCAAGAAGAGAAAAGTAAACTTTAAAACATTTCAGTTACGGATGAGTGAATTGCTTTAAGTTTTTCTATTATTCTTTAATAATTAATATCAATATTGCAAAATTCTTCTGGATCACTCCCATTGGACAAATAGTTGTTATAATTACATAGCACAGGCATTATATAAACAATCCTGCTTTACTTTTATTTGGAGACAAGCTCCATTAAGACACCAATTTTTATAGTTTCCTTGAATGATCCCGTAAGACAGGTTTCACATCTGTCTGTCTGCCTGTTGCAAGGAATATATAACGTCATTTTGAGTATTGCTACACAAATGTAATTAAGATTTGGCATTGCCGACATATATCTCAAATCAACTGCTTTGCTACTTTGCGTTGCCACAAGTATGGACTTGCCTTCACTACGGGCTAAAGTGGCGGTGCTGTGATCGATGCAGTGGGCATTGATTTAGTAGGTCTGGTGAAGACATGATAAGTTGATGAGAGAGCTTCAGTACTCCACCTCCCTGAGAAGCAGAAGCTATGTCAATGGGAGAGCGTCTTCTGTCAACATAGCGCAGTGCGGACACCGCTGTAAGTCGATCTAAGATACGTCAACTTAAGTTACGTATCTTACATAACTTAGATGGATTTACCTTGTTAGTGTAGACCATGTCTATGTTGTTGTCAGGACAGAAGGAGCACGTGAATAGGCACTCACCAAAAAGTGGAGTATATGCTAAAAGTTAGGCTCCAGAGGCTTGAAAAATGTATAGAAGGGAGAACAATGTGAATACAAGAGTTCGCTAAGGTGAATGGTGTATTTAAGGCTAGGAGGAAGCCCATGGGCCAGGGAGGAGAACTAACACCACATGCCACAAAAGGTAGGTGCAACAAGGGCCAGAATAAGCTATTAGGAGACAAAAAGAAAAGGAGGACTTGTGGCACCTTAGAGACTAACCAATTTATTTGAGCATAAGCTTTCGTGAGCTACAGCTCACTTCATCGGATGCGTTCTGTGGAAAAGACAGAAGATGTTTTTATGCACACCGACCATGAAAAAATGGGTGTTTATCACTACAAAAGGTTTTCTCTCCCCCCACCCCACTCTCCTACTGGTAATAGCTTATCTAAAATGATCACTCTCCTTACAATGTGTATGATAACCAAGGTGGGCCATTCTGACAGGATTTTAAAAATCATACAGGTTGATTTATTAATACAAACTATAAATATCTAGGCAGCTGCAACTAAGTATTGAGTCAAGTAGCAAAATCATGGGACTAGAGCTGGTTAAAATTTTTCAAACAAGATTTATTTTGCTCCCAAATTGCGTCTTTCAAATTTGATTTTTTTTTCAAAAAATTCTCCATTTTCAAATTTTTGTGTGAAAATTCTCCTGTTTTTTAAAGAATCTTTCAGTACTTTTAAAAATGCTTCATTCCTCCCTCCCATTGTTTGGTTTTCCCTTCTTTTCTTTTCCCTCTTTTCTTTCCTCCTCTCTCCCCCCCCCCCAGCTCCCCCAATAACTTTCAAAAATTGTTGTTTGTTTTGCACTGGGGAAAAAAGGAAAAACACGGACAAATGTTTTTTAAAATCAAGAAAGGTATTGATAAAAAATAGAAAAATGGGTCCATTTTGAACCCTGTGAATTGAAAACAATTTTTAAATTTTTGCAAATTCATTTTTGACCAGCCACAATAAATACATTTAAAATTCATTTCTTTAAAAAATAAGAACTTATTTAGTAAGCCCTCTGTGCATAATCTTACATTGGTTTAAGAGTGGCTCATGTTAGTTTAGCTTACTTCAGTAAGTAATCAAATTTACACTAAATGAAGCTAGGCTACTTTTAAACCAGTTTAATATTGTCCATACCAAGATTTGCAGCAGTTTAGCTATATCTAAGAAACTGATTCAGTTAAATTGATGCAAATTTATGTATAGACCAGGCTAACTACCTTTGAGGATTTGGGCCTAAGATTCTAGGGGCCAGGAACATATCTTTTTTATATGTCTGGACATCATTTGGTACTCTATGGAGTGTTCAGGGAATAAATAATAATAATTAGTGATGTAAAATAACTTCTTGATTCATAATAATATCACAACTTCCAGGGCTAGAAATAAGTGTAGTGTGTCCCACTGAGAAGCTAGTAAAAATCACCAGTGATAGGAAGCTCTGGTTTTTAGGACTTGAATGGCTTGGAGCTTCATTCTCTGCTCCCTTGCTCCTTGCACAGTCATTTTCACCGGTGCAAAGTGGTTGTAAAACACTACCAGATTCAAATGATGTTTTGTACCCATTTTACAGTTCCTTTGCACAGGTGGAAGTGACTACAGAAATCGCAGGGCAATGGAGGATCAGACCCATGGCAGCTTTTGAGTATTGAAAGACTGTCACTTTAACTCTTGCTTTTATTCACATGTATTTGTTTATTGAACATGTCATCCTGGCCTGGCTGACTGCTATTTAATATTCTTAGCCTTTGCTTTTTCTCTAATTTTTAAGGATTGATAGTTGACCTTCACCTTTTCTATTTTGTAGCTGTTTCTAACCTGAGTTTTATATAACAAACACCGTCTGCAGTCATTTAAATTATATCTAAAAGTAACTTTTTAGTTTTTTAAACAAAAATAGCATTTTTAACCCCTTTAAATACCTTCCTTTATTTTAACCCTTGAAAACCACATACAACCTACAGAACACCTCTTCTCCCCACCAAACCTTCCCAACACAAAGAAGGCCTCGCTAATCCCCGCCTCACTTCTTGCGCGTCTCCTGACAGAAATCAGTGATGCTGAACACATGTCATTCGCTCCTCACCTTCTTCTCCTGGCTACTCAGTTCTCTACTTTCCCTCTGCACAACCCCCCCAACAGAAATTAACTTTCCCTTTAGGAGAGACCTAAAGTCAGAGGGAGGGGCCAAGGTCCTAGGGCCGTGAAAGCTCTTCTGCTTCAGCTCTGGTCCTCCAGCGTGTCCAGTGCCACTTGGCTCCTGGGGTTTTCCAGAAGTGCGAGCCTAGAGTCTCAGATGAAGTCAATGGGAAAAGCGGGGTGCTCAGCACCTCTGAAAATCAGGCTGGTGACCACTGAGGCATCTGATTTTTATTGGGACTATTTTTGTGTCCCTTCGCCTGTAAAGGCAGGGGCTTGGATGGGCACAGGCCTAGTTTTCAGAGGTGCTGAATACTGCTTCCATTGACTTCATTTGAGAATCTTTAAAGGTTTTGAAAAGCACACTAAAAAACGAGAAATTCCATTCTGTGGCACCACGTTTAGCCCCACATGGACATCGGCAGCGTTGGAACCTTTGGAACTGCTGCATGGACCTCTGTCTCTTGAGCTAAAGAAGTAACTGATAGCAGTAGTGGGTTGTCATCCTCTCTATGGACCAGCACTAGAGAGGGATGGGGGTCTTTGCCAGTGGGTTTCAGCAAAGGAATGATGAGACTCAAGAATCTTAGGTTCCATTCCAGCTGTAGACGGGAATGTTCTCGAGTGGGCACAATCTCTTCTGGCCCTTTCCCTGCAGCTTGACTCCTTCTGCCCTTCCTCTCCAAACTTGGCCTTTCATAGTTTGGTTTCTTCCCCACCCCTGGTTCCTTGTCCCAGTCTGATTCCCCACTCCTCAGACTTCTCATCCTAGTCCGATCACCTTGCCCAGCCTGTCACGAGGTATGTGTACACGGTGTTAGTCTCCCCAACTGGGCTCAGTGTCCCAGCCCCCATCTTTTGGTCCAGCCACTCAAAGCTCCAGCCTTCCCTCCACTGGCTCCTCAACTGATCTGTCTCTTTCCTCTACCCCTGGCCTCCAGTCCCAGTCCATGCGCACATTCCCTATCCCTACTGGCTCTCAGTTCCAATCTGTGTCCAACCGCACCATGGTTCCTTGTTCTAGTCTCTTTGCCAGCCATCCCAGTTCTCTTACCTGTATCCTGGCTCCTTGTCAAATTTCTCTCCTCTTCCCTTCTTCCCAGTACCCCACTAGTTCTGTTCCAATTTCCTGGACCGGGCAGTCAGAGTTCCCCCCACACCCAATCTCCCAGTCTCAGTCACTTCCCCCTGTTCTTGGTGTGAGACTCCTTGCCGGTCAGTCTCATTGTCCCCTTCCAGCCTCCAGTCCCAGTCTCTTCCCACAGGTACTTGTCCCAATCTACCTCTCGTCACCCCACAGATCTGGCCCTTGTCTCCCATGCATTTGAATCAGGCCGCTTCCTCCTACAGGCTGCCTGGGTCCACAGGACTGACAGCCTCCCCGTTTTCATTTCTAATGCCCAGACCTGGCACGGTTTGCAGTAACTCACAGCTGTAATTGCAGGGAAAGTCCTGCTCAGTTCTGAGCTGCAGCATGCCCAGTGTGGACAGAATCTTCAGGGAATGTAGCTAAGAAGACTCTACTGAGCATTTGTATACTGTGATTTTTCAAAGGCTTATAACGTGGACAGATTTTCATAGGGATGGCAAAAGGCACATGCCTGACACAAAAGCCACTTCCTGGCAAATTTCAAGTCCCTTCTCCAAAGCATAGGGTTGCTAATGCTGTTCTTAGAAAAGGTGGCCAATAAACAATGTATATTTCCCTAGCCTCATGCTCAGAAATGCCGAAGAGTTTAGGGTTAAATTTTCCAGACAAATTCAGCGTGAGGTATGGAAAATTTCAGCCCAGACAGTTAAAGCCTGGCAAAGTTATAAGCAACTGAAAACAGGGTCTTATAATGGAAAGTGTTGGGAAACCTTAATAATTGGTGGGGCTACCAGCCACACCTATAATAGAGAAAGGTGTGTTGTGAGGTATAGATTATTTTTTCTGGTACTTGTTTGTGCTGACCTGCCTAATTCTGTTGTACTTCACCACCTGTAGTGATGTCATCATCGCAAACTCTTGCCAACTAAACCTTTCTACTACACCACACAAACATTTATTCTCTCCATGTAGCTATATCTGTACCAGGTATCTATTATGGCAGCTCCACAGTAAAGGTCCAGTTGAGTTTTGCATGTCTAGTGGTTAAGGCATAAGAATGGGCTGCAGGATTTCTGAGTTCTGCTCTTGGCTCGGATTCTATCCCCTGAGCAGTACCTTTCCTCAGGACTTGTCCCACTGAATTCTATGGGACTACCTGAGGAGCACTTTGGGAGGTGAAAAGAAAGGAGTACATGTGGCACCTTAGTGACTAACAAATTTATTTGAGCATAAGCTTTCGTGAGCTGCAGCTTACTTCACATTGAATGCATCCGATGAAGTGAGCTGTAGCTCACGAAAGCTTATGCTCAGATAAATTTGTTAGTCTCTAAGGTGCCACAAGTACTCCTTTTTCTTTTTGCGAATACAGACTAACACGGCTGCTACTCTGAAACCTGTCATTTGGGAGGTGAGTTTACTTCTCTGTGCCTCAGTTCCCCCCCCCCTTTCCGCTCCCCGGTACAATGGATATAATAATGCCCTCCTTACAGGGCTGATGTGAGGACAATATTGTCTCACTGTTTCCTTGTACTCGCTTGTCTGTCTGTCTGTTGCTTCTTGTCTTTTACTTAGTTTGTAAGGTTTCTGAGGCAGGGACGGTCTTTTTGTTCGGTGTTTGTACAAAGCCTATCACAATGGGGTCCTGAGCTATGACTGGGTCTCCTAGGTGCTATCATAGTATAAATAATAACTAACAATTCATTAACAAAGCAATTTGGAATTCAGTAAAAATGCAAAGTAGTATTAAAGTTTGAGGAACATACCCTATACTTCCCTATTTTGCTCCAAGGAATGAAAAAAAACAAACCATCATGATTTAAAGAATTGTAAACCCAAATTGCTGTGCAGTAAGGTTAAGAGAGGGCATGCCCTTAGTCTGGGAAGTTGTGAGAGTTCAAACTCTCTGAGAGCTAATACATGCATAGTGTAGTTCTAACACTCTAAATAGGTACACTGTCATGAGAGAAAATCATGCTAACCAAACCCACATGTCTTGAGTTGGCTGGAAACCAGAGCTCTTCATCAAATAAATGTAAAACAAGTAGAGTCACATGTGCATGCTGACTCAAAACCCACGTTAGGCTAAATCCAGAGTTGGTTCACTATGGATCATTGGGAACTTCTAAATTAGGACAGATAGGATAAAGGAGGGAGCCATTCCACGGCATTTCATTCACGGAAGCTGATGAACACTTCCCCTCTTTATGCTGTATTGGTGAATCTGTGAAAACTGCACTCTTCTGAACCTGGATATTGTTTTAGGGCTTGTTTACAGGGAATACGAAGGAAAATTAATTCAAATTAATGAAAGGTGTGAATTTAAAGTGGTTTAGATAAACCACATGAAAGTCTTGTGTGGACGCTCTTAGTCAGAATGAAAGTTGTCTTAATTTGGTTTACTTTAATTCACTTCAATTACTTATTGAATTAATTATTCACTAAACTCACTTTAACTCAGAATGAGGGATACACACAGGGGTTTCATGTAGTTTAACTAAGCACTTTTAAATTCACAACCTTAGTTAATTTGGATTAACTTTTCTGAGTATCCCTGTGTAGACAAGCCCTTACTGTTTCCACTCACCCCTCCCTTCTAAATATTACTACTAACCAGGACTTAGAATTAGGCTATGTCTGCACTACAGGCCTTACAGCGGCACAGCTGTACCACGGCAGCTGCGCCACTGTAAGGTCTCCTGTGTAACCGCTTTCCCATCAGCATAATTAAACCACCCCCAATGAGCGGGGGTAGCTATGTCGGCAGGAGAGCTCTCCCACTGACATAGTGCTGTCCACATTGGCACTTCTCCTGGTGAAACTTGTATCAGTCAGGGATGTGTTTTTTCACATCCCTGACCGACAAAAGTTTTACCAACAAAAGTGCTAGTGTAGACACAGCCTTTGTCTTTATTCCCTACTCATTAAAGCTAAAAGACTGGTGACTGTGTGTTGTTTCCTAACACTAGAGTCAGAATGAAAGTTATATAGAAAGAAAATAATCTCCCACTTCTTCATAAGAAATGAAGTCATAATAATTATAAACAAGAGAAGGAAAAATGCCATCTAAAGTTATCCCCACCTTTGGATTTCCTACTATGTCCCATCTTCTGTGAGCCTGTCTTTTAGATTTTAAAATCCTCGGGGGAGGGACTGCTTGATTTTTCTACAGTACAGTGCTGAGCACATTATGGGCATTATAGCATCATAAAGAAGAGAAGAATGAGGGGGGATTTGATAGCTACTTTCAACTACATGAGAGGTAGTTCCAGAGAGGATGGTTCTAGACTATTCTCAGTGGTGGAAGAGGACAGGACAAGGAGTAATGGTCTCAAGTTGCAGTGAGGGAGGTTTAGGTTGGATATTAGGAAAAACTTTTTCACTAGGAGGGTGGTGAAACACTGGAATGCGTTGCCTAGGGAGGTGGTGGAATCTCCTTCCTTAGAAGTTTTTAAGGTCAGGCTTGACAAAGCCCTGGCTGGGATGATTTAATTGAGTATGAGTCCTGCTTTTGAGCAGGGGGTTGGACTAGATGACCTCCTGAGGTCCCTTCCAACCCTGATATTCTATGATTCTATGAAATATATAGGATAAAAATTTCAAAAGTGCCTAAGTGACTCAGGGTATGTTTGCACTGAAAACACCCATGGCTGGCTCATACCAGCTGACAGGCTCGCAGGGCTTGAGCTACGGGGCTGTTTAATTGTGGTATAGACATTTCGGCTTGGGCTGCAGCCCGAGCCCGGGGACCCTCCCATCTTTCCAGGTCCTATATCCCAGGCTCCAGCCCGAGTCCGGACATCTACATTGCAGTTAAACAGTCCCTTAGCCCGAGCTTTTGTGAGCCCAAGTCAGCTGCCACAGGCCAGCTGCAGGTTTTTAATTGCGCCCTTAGGCACCGAAGCCTCATAGTGTTACTAAGTGCCAAAATCACTTTTAAAAATGGAACTTGGGAACCTATGAGAATCTGGGCCAAAATCATGTAGGGACTTTTGATAATGTTACCCAGGATCAATCCATAAAAATAATAAACAAAATACTCTAGTATACAGAAAAGTTTCTGGATGAAAATGGAACCTTTCCTTACTGCTTAACTCTCGTTGCAGAAAATGAACCCTGAGATTATGCCATGTGTCTCATTTTCTGCTGCACATTCCTTCTTGTCATAACAATGCTTCTAAAAACAACAAAAACATCTCTGGACTGTAAACAGGTATCCTTTGAATTTTTTTTTTGGACCCTGAGGCACATAGCAGGATGGCCTCACTTGCTTGTTTACTTGGTCTTAGACTTAACATCAACCTGCCATGATGGATCATTCTAGCAGATGTCTTTCTGTAACTGATCCTTTGACACAAGGGAATTATTACTTCACTTGTTGTCGTGCAATTCATGATTAGTTGGTATTCAGCAGAGCCCTAGTTTGCTTGCCCTTTTCAATGATCCGTTATGGTGCAGGAAGATGCAGTTGCAGGGAGTGAGTTCTGACAGACACACTGGCATGGCATCTGAGGAGAATCACAAAATCCCAAGGCTGGATCCACCTCATGGAATGCTGAAGTCATGGGGGAGGAAGGGAGATGTTGATGATATTCAGCACGTTACAGGCTCAGACCTTTGATAATCAGAATGGGATGTTCCACTCTTAGCATAATCAGCAAAGTATTTTTAATGCTCTTGTTACAAGTACTATACCACAGTGAGGTGAAGGAATTTTAATAGTTCACATTCTGTGAGGGAAATCAATTTGCTATTTAACCTTATCCGCTTTCTGCCTACAACCACACTACCTTATTGGTGGTAACATCAGGTCACAATCTAAGCAGGGTCAGGCAAGGTGAGAGCTCAGATTATCTCTAGGGAAAGCTTAGGTGATGCTGGATTTAATGATTCAGCAGAAAGGAACTCTTTGCCCAGAATTAGCAAAGAACCAACACTGCAATATAGTGTTACAAGGAGAGGACTGGTGGAGATGCCAATTTTTAGATGACTCACAAAAATGAGGTCCTGACCATTCTCGGTTGTTAAAGTTGCCAAAAAAGTAGATGTGTTAACTCTCTGCATCCTGTTTAAATTTCAGTTTGAATTCATCTCACTTAAATTTCCTCCTTGTGCTTCCAAATGGATGAGGGCTACTCTGCACTTCATATCCTAGAACTACATCTTCTGCTTCTTAGGGAAAACACACACATGCAAAAGAAGGTGTCGCCTGCAAAGATCTTTGCTTTGTTGGCAGTGCCATAACATTACAGTAGTTGCACTGGGCAGTAGGTCCTGTGGTTGTGCACCTATGGGAGAGGTTGTATGCTGCAGACTGCACAGAGGTTGAAGCTCCACAGAATTAGGAAGGGCATTCATCACACGTGTGAGCCCAGCTGCATGTAAGGAACTTGCTACATGCTCTTGTTCCTTTGATCACTAGGTGAGTGACTGACAGACGGTAGGTGTTAGTCTTCTACTTCACCCTGTTCAGAATATTAATGTTACAATGCTTCTTGGGGCACAAGTTGAACAATTTACTGTAGTCCACATGTGGTGCCTGTTCTCCAATGCCTCCCTTTTCATCAGGCCACAACCCCCTTTTATACATTCAGGATGTCTGCTACGTTAATTGAATAGGGCAGATGGTAATGGGCATGTGTGTGCGTGAGAGAGAGACTACAGTTTAATTTTGTATCCGCTTGGCCTCCTACAACTCTTCCTCACAGTGTTAATGGTCTTTGGCTCCACTCTGTACTGCATAAAGGTTGGGGAGTGAATGGCCCAAAAACAGCTGTGTAGCATTGCCGTGTGCTGGTAAACAAATGCTCCAGAAGAGGCTGCACATCGGCGCTGGACAAAGTCTGGTTGCATATGTATGAGTTGTACAAACGGCAAAGTTTGGATGAAAACTGCTTTATAAAATTAAGCTCATAATCACCGATTGGAGGTCCTTTCCATAGAATGTTATGGAGGGGATAGGCCAGGAACTCATGAGACCTTGCTTTTATTCTTATCTCTGCTACAGACTTTCTGTGTCTGGGCAAGTCACAGGACCTGATCCAAAGTCCACTGAAGACAAGGGAAAGATTCTCGTTTGGGCCTTGGTATCAATCCATCATCTGTCTGTGCGTCTTGGTGTCACCATCTGGAATAATAGGTTAATAATTCTTACCTACTACACAAGGGTGATATGAGTTTTAATTCATTAAAAGCAAGATCCTGATGCCTTTATTGACATGCAGCAGTACCCTGTGGGGCTATTCGAAGAGTATTGTACTATCCTAAGTGCACTGAGATCTTTGAATGAAGAGCACTGAAGAAATGCAAGGTATTAGACTGAATTAAGAATCAGGTGAGGGGAAGAGGGAATATAATACAGCAGGGAACACAAATCAGTATATAAATGTAGAGCCTCCTTTATTTTCACAAAAAGCAGTACAAAATTGGGAAAAGACATCTGGAATCACTCTTCTAACACGCTTGCATTGTTTCTCCTAATAAGGGATATTTATCTTAGGTGATTAATAGAGAAGAAAGGAGACTAAATGCAAATCCAAAAAAGCCAATCATATTTGCCCATTTATATTTGAAAAACGAAAGTACTTGTGCAGAGCAATTTTCAGATCATAAAAATAACCATTGCGAAACTAACTGAAATTGAAAGCAAGTTTGACTGAATCCTTTTAAATCTTTCACTTCCCAACTGTTTTTTGCACCTTCCTCTTCTTCTTCTCTGCTTACAGTAACTGTTTTTCTTTGTCTGGTAGGGTGAAAAAAATTGCCTATATGTGACTAATGCAATCCCTTCAATGAGCAGTGGGGGGTAGTCTTACACTATCTGACTGACTGCTTCGTTGGCTTGACAGTTTATCACTGTCCCTGGGGGTAGGTGATTCCATGTTCATCTCTAAACATGGATCATTTGCAGGTAGTAGAATGCATTGTTCTTCCTCTGATGGAATGTCCTCTTAGTTAGTCTCTGGGTTCAAAGGCTCTTTCAAAAGCTCCATTGACTCATCTACTAAATTGAATAGTTAAAAACCACATTAGTTGTGACTGAGATGACACTGGCCATGGGAAGTAGAAGTGTGTGTATAATACCTTCTATGGTGCCTTCTCTATTCCTGTGTTTATGAGGAATTATTTAATTAATTACTGAAAAATCTGAGAGATAATTATTTACCCAGCTATTTTCCAGTCATGACAATAATAGATCTAGGAATAAGAAATATTCCTTGGCTGTGATTATGATTTTTTGGGAAGAAAATACTTTGATATTGACAGCAGCAGCTGTAAACATAGCTTGGGACACACTAGATAGGGGAAAAATACTCTAAAGTTGCCTCGTCCATCTTGTTATGGATATTTTGAGCACTGTAATGGTTATTGGCTCAGTCCTTAAGACAAATTTTGAACTTCTCCCTTTCATGATACTTACATTTCTTGATTTACTTGTTCTGAAAAGCACTTTCTTTTAAAAAAACAACAACCTATTCCTTGTATTGTAATGTGAGGTTGTGCTTAGACCTTTTGAGAAACCTGTCTGTAAGCCACCATGCCAAACCTATTCTTGTTTTCATTTGGTATGTCACTATTATTGCTAACAGGCGATGAGCTGTAATAAGAAGCTCAGGTGTCTACAATGCTGCATGTTCTGCCATTCCACATTTCTTAACAAAATCAAATGGTTTGAAGGTTTAATTCAGATAAGTGTTTGTTCTGAAGCTTATCCCAAAGCTTGGTTAGAGAGAGAGAGAGAGAGAGAGAAGGGTGGGGTCTCATCAGCATGGGTTGGGGGTGGCCATGTTACTCAGAATTGGTGCAACTGTGAGTGATTGATGCAGGGTGTCCTGAATGAGGTGTAATTAAAATCTTTGGGTAAAATCCTGGCCTTAGTGAAGACACTGGTTCACATCCTTTGGTTCACACTGCTAGTTATGGCTAGGGCTCCAGCAAGGCCTACATCATGCATATGCCACATGTTTTCCAGGAAAACATTTCAGAGCGTGCTAATTATTTTTTAAATGAGGACTGTTTTTTCAGATCCTTCCATTTGTAAAGCCAGATGCGCTTAGTATGATGAGTCCAACTGCACAGGATCCAGAGTGAGAGGGAAAATATAACCACCACATTTTAGAAACCTCTAGAAAACCTATTTTAGACAATTTTTGATGTCGTAGGATTGAGGTTTGATGTTGCCGTGCGTGCCACACTAGTGTGAGGGTTATGTAGCTTATTGGAAAGCTGTCACAGTCCCTTTCTAATGGGATAACGCTCATGTATGCGCTGAAGGGGAATGAGATGTAGCTTAAATCTGTCGCTGGCCTAGGAGGGCTGACTGTTGTGGGGGTGTATGTGTACATACGTGTACACATGGGAATGTATGTGTATGCTCACAGGCCTGAAAATGGGAATGGGAATATTGTATTCTCTGTATTTTGCATAAATAAATAATGGGTCTGAAGGTGATGGCTGGAAGTAACAGGCTGCTGAAACATGTCATCGTCATCACCATTCCTGCCTTTTATTCAGCACTTTCCATTGGTAGATCTCAGTGATTTGTTCAGGCCAGCAGCAGATCTGGGAAGAGAATCCAGCTCTCCTGAGTGGCAGGCCAGTGCTCGAGCATTCATTAATATAGATCTACCTTAGTATTGAACAGGTTTATTGAGGCCACAATTCCACATTTTTCATTCTTTACTTTATTTAACAGATGACAATGGCTCCAAGAACTTTCTAAATGGCTAAGCTGAATTCAGAAAATACAGGACAGGGAGATACAAATTACTAAGTGTCCAGCACAGGAGGGGTGATTCACCTAGCACAGGGCAGGTGGTGTTTTTGTTTCCGCTTGTCTTTGCTTATGCCTGGAGGAGGGAGGACAGATTTAAAACACACCTGAGCTCTGCTGGGAGAATGACTGACCAGCGCCCCTGACCACACTACCCCAGCAAACGTTAGCTACACTTTGAATTATCCAGGCTCCGCTTTGTACCACCCGGACCTTGTTACCTAGGAGCTCAACTATGTCAGAGTAACCCAGCAGTGAAACTACAGCCACCACTGCCCTATGTATAAGGTCTGTCTGGAATGACCTGAAGGTCTCAGCGATGTGGCCTCGCACATTGGAACTCAGGAGACCTGGGTAATATTTCTGGCTCTGCCACTGACTTGCTTTGTGACCTTAGGTAAGTCATTTCACCTTTCTGTTCTTCTGTTACTTCTCTCACACTATATCTGTCTTGTTTATTCAGATTGTTTGGGCAGGGACGGTCTCTTACTGTGTGGATGCGCAGTGCCTAGCATGTTCGGGGTCTCTAGACACGACTGTAATACACGTAATAGTATGGGTATGTCAATAAAAGGGTCAGACAAACAGGTATCAACCATTTAATTCTGTCCTATTCCACATCCGCACTAGCCCCACCCCCAAGATGCTGACGTTATAGAACATAACTTATTTTTAAGAGTGCTTATTGAAGAATTGGTTACACAACTCTCATGACAACTGATGGGATTTGTGTGGCTGATTTCCTGAGAACTCCATGGAAAATGCATGTCTCTTAGTAAGCTAAAAGAGAGAGAAAATATTTGCATGCTTCAAAGGTGAATGTAATCAGCATCTTCCAATCTGTGATGTTTAAAGGATTTCAGTCTTTAGCACGCGGAACAAAATAACTATTCAGCAACACTTCAGAATAAGTGGCCAGTCATTACTGGAACTTGTGGGGTTCACTGTAATAACATTAATCATGATGAATTGGTGTGGCATCTGCGTGGCTGTAATATATAACTCCACAAGAATTCCATTAGGATGCAGTTCAGTATTTTTTCAGAGCGGTTTATCTTTTTCTCTCTGGTAAGAGGGAACTTTTCTAAATCACCTATGTGCAGGGTATTCATAACAACATTTTGCCTAGCAACTTACTATGGCGTATTAGTGGTCTTCTGCTTCTAGTTCAGAGCAACTAATGGCCTTCCTCATGCAATGGCATTACTGACTCAATCTACTCCTAGCAGAAATTAAATTCCTGAAATAATTTTAAAATTCTAGGAGAGCTATTCGCTCAGACAAAAGAAACCAGAAGGGAACTCACTCTGTTTTGATATGTTTTTTTTTCTATGCTTACGCTCTGCCATAAGATAAATCATTGTGGAAAGTTTGAGGAAAATCCCTTCAGTGGTGTTTGAATTATATGGAAAAGTGTTTATGTTGTAAAAATATTATTGCCATGCTATGATAGCTCTGAACAACTGCACTTTTTCTGTTACAGCTCCCAGACCCAACGAGAACCCTGAACCTTACCCTCTGTGGCCATGAGTCCAAATCTGTCCCCACATCGGTACTTCCCCGAAATTGTTTCCATCTGCTGCTGAACGCTGTAGTCTTTTTGGTGCTGTACAATGTCTAGGGGGGAATTACATTGACGTTCCACAACTCATTTCACATAGACCACTGAACTAAAGTCAGGCTTTCTTCCTGGAGCAGGAAGAAAATTATATCTCTGTGTTATGGAGTTAAGTGGCCGACGTAAAAAGAATTGGAGGTTTCAGTATAATTCACTACAGACAAAAATCCGTATCATGATAACACCGCCACACTTGCCTCCAGATGAACTTTTGTTGTAGTCAACCTGGGTTGAGAGGTCAAGCAAACGAGCTTGGAGACTGAATTCTCCTTTCCCACCTACAGGTGGCCTCTTCACATCAGAACTGAGGCTTCCTAGTTGTACAATGCGGGCCAGAGTTGCCCATACTGCATAGTACATGTTGGGTGGATAAAGACCCCAATTCACCTGTGTATGGAGGGCCAGCACACAGACTGCACTGCTTCAATCCTATTTCAGCCTCATTTTGAGGGAGTAAATGTTGCATAGGCCTTGTGCTGGTGAGTGTGTATGGTACAGGTACCGCCTGCCCCCTTGCCAATACACAGAGGATAAGAGTTGTGACAACTGCCAGCTTCAGAGCTGTGGCTCTTTAGTTTAAGCTGTAGCAGCTCATGCAGTTATCTTAGGAGGTCCCTTTTCAGGCCCTAGGGTGTCAGCCAGGATGGTGGCCATCACACTGGCCCTCTGCTTCCGTGAGAATGCCACTCAAGTAGAAGGCTTCAATTGTCACAGCTCTTAACTTAGCTTCTTTCACAAGCGCTAAGTCAGTCATGCGACAGCTGCCATCAGCAAGGGCACCCATGCTGGATTTCCCTCAATATGAAGAGCGGGGTCAGCTGGCATGGTGTTCTCTGGGAGGACTCTGGAATTTTTCCCCCGTCTTGGAACTGTGTGGGGGCTGGGTGCTACCCTGGATTCCCAGAAGTATGCATTGTTTACAATATTCTTCCCCCATTTGTAGCACGTGAGGGGTTCTCCAACCAAAACAAAGCAGCAAAAAAAAAACCAAAAACTTTTTTTATCTCTTTCCCTTGATGGAGAGGGGAATCAGAGTAAAAGAGAAGAAAGGCAAAGGTGGTCTGTCTCTTAGACAGTCTTTTGAGGCTTGGCTTACCAGCTGGTATAGTCTCTTTAGTCAGGATGAGGGTCCGCCTCCAGCCCCTCCTCTTGGGTCATCCCACTTTATACCTGGTCCATGAAGTCTAAGGGGCAGTGGGGCCTGTGACTGTCTCCCTCTTGGCTGACCTGGCTCTGTGGTCAGCAGCCTCTGAGGTGCAGCCGTCTTCTTCTTGTTCACCCCCACCCCTTTCCTGTAGCAGGCTTTCCATTTTTAAGCTTCCCCACTCCACACAACATAATCCTTACTGGTGCACCTGATAGTGCTGGGTTGTCTCCATCGCCTATTTCCTGTGAAAAGAAATAGACGCTAGTCTGGTTCTTTCCAGCCAGGTGTTGCACTCAACCTATAGGGCTGTGGCTCAAGGCACCATCGCATTATATGCAGGTTCATGTCTTTCATGTGTGGGGAGCATGATCAAGGATAAAAGGTTACGCAACATGTATTACCCAAAGGAAGCCATGGTCCATTTGATCGCTAGTGCCTCCTTTGTCAATAATTGAGTAGGCCTTTTCTCTAGGGAATAGCTTCTTATTTAGGTATAGCATTGGATGTTCTTCTCTTCTGAAGTCTTGTGAGACCATAGCCCCGAGTCCAATGTCTGAGTGGACTCCTGTGTGCAGTACAAACTGACAGGAAAAAAATCGGGGCTGAAGAGCTCAGGTGCCCAGCATAGTCACCCTTTCAGTTCACTAAAAACTTCCTCACATTTCCCATCCTATCAGATTCTTCACAT
Source organism: Lepidochelys olivacea (assembly GCF_965140295.1). Lineage (NCBI taxonomy): Eukaryota > Metazoa > Chordata > Testudines > Cheloniidae > Lepidochelys > Lepidochelys olivacea. The sequence goes on from NC_140412.1 coordinate 18,845,794, forward strand.
CCTTCGGCCTATGGTTATGGGGTAGACCAACTTTTTTGGCAAAAGCTACTATTATCACTTTGGGATGTGTCCCCACTGTCAGTTGTAAAAGTTGGCTGGGGCACATTTTGACATCGCCATGTATACATTGCAGGTGGATTGTATTTTTAGGGGTGTTGTCGTCTCCTACTGTGGAGAATTGAACCATCATCGGGCTGCAGCCAGAGTCCAAGAGTCTTTGAACCCTCTTTCCTTGGACCACCACTGATACCTTCAATTTAGGGGGAGTCTTTTTCTGGGGATGGGATTCTGCCATCCAGCCCTGGGCATATTCACAGTCCATAGGAGGGCACTCCCTCTTCATGGGTCCTGGCTGCCCACAGGATTAGCAAGTCATTGGGCTGGTGTCTTTTCTAGGTGGGGGTGAACTTGGTTGTGGAGCAGTGGCTGGACCCCGGGTCTGTGAGTCCTACACCAGTTGTTTGAGGTGCCTGGCTGTCCCACTGGCAGAGTTATGTCTGTGCCTGACCCCCTTGGACTACCCCTGGTCTAAGGTATGGTCTGACCATCTGGGAGGACTTCCTTGGGGGTCAGACCTTTCAGAGGGGTTGTTACTGGTTTGGGTTCGCCCTCCCGGGTCTCTCTCTGGTCTGTCCCCTGTGCCACCAAAGTCTTGGGGGATTCTGCCACTAGTGATCCTTTGGCTTCTACAAAGTCCTCCATTAGCCACACAGCATCTGATAATGTTGCAGGGTGGTGCTGTAATACCCACTCCCTGCCTTTCATGGGTAATATCATTATAAATTGTTCATTCACAATGGCCTTGGCCACTTGGCACCCAGATAGGTTTTTCTGGGTGGATCCACTTCTGGCAGCGTTCCCTCAACTGCTGCACTACAATTCGGGGTCTGGCCGAAAGAGTTAGCAGTGGGTTTCTTTGGAAATGTCCAAACAGTCCAAAATGGTGGATTGTACTTGTTTATAGTTCTTTGCTTGTTCCAAGTCCAGATTACGATAGGTTGCCAGGACCAGACCCATCAAGTCTGGGGCCAAAATCAAAGCCCACTGTTCTAGGGGCCACTGGAATGCTACTACCACCCTCTCAAATGTAATTTAAAAGGCCTAAGGATCATCATCTGGCCCCATCTTGGCTAGCTTCACTGGCACTGGTGGGGGAATCCCCGCTGCAGAAGCATGACCTGCTGGAACTACCTGGGGATGTAGGGCTGGTACTATCTGTTGTATCATTTCGTTTTGAAACTCCTGCTCCTGGACCATCAGTTGCTTCAGCAGCTGTGATATTACATGGTCTGACCTTGCTATTGGGTTGCCCACTGCTGCAGCAATTGCTGCTGTTTCTGGGTAGCTTGCTGTTGCTGCATCTCTGCTAGCCACTTATACCACTGCTCTGTTTTTGTCTTGCACAGAGATGCTGAATTCTGTCCTCTCTGTGGTATTCTTTTTAACCCCTTGTATCAAGCATAGTTATGCCCACATTCTCCACCACTTGTGGGGGGATTGGGGGCTCCCCTGAGTCCCCACCAAACCATGATTTGAATTGTTTACAACATCCTTCCTGCTTTTGTAACACAAGGGGTTCTCAAAAAACAAATAAACAACCCCCCCCAGCAAAAAATAGTCCTTTTCTCTCTTTCCCTTGAGAGAGAGGGGAATGAGAGTGAAAGGCAAAGGTGGTCTGTCTCTTAGGCAGTCTTTTGGGTCACCTCTTTGGGGCTTGGCTTATCAGATGGTATAGTGTCTTTAATCAGGATTAGGGTCTGACCTGTCTTGGGCACTTCACTTTTATATCTGGTCTGTGCAGCCTCAGGAGTGGCGAGATCTGCAACTGTCTCCCTCTTGGCTGATCTGTCTCTGTGGTCCGCAGTCTGTGAGGTACAGCAGTCTTCTTCCTGTTCACCACCCCTTTCTGTGGCAGCCTTTCCTTCTTTAAGCTTCCTCCCTTCAGGCTGAGCAAGCATTACAGGTGCACCTGATTCCTGCTGGCTGAGCCCAGAAGATCATGTTAGACTCCTCTCTACTAGAGTGAGGGTATTCCCCTTCACAGGCCCTACCACCAATTTGAGTCATGTTGCAAGACATTGGTTTGAGAGAGGTTTTGGAAAGGACTGAAGGTATGCTTCCCACAATGAAGAGATGGAAAGGAGTCTCTGTAAGTGGCTGGCTAGCTGAGTTCCTGTTGAAATGATTAATGCACAAGGTGTTTTATTGTATTCTTAATGATGTGTTAACCTTAGCATGTCCAGACCCTTTGAAAGGTGTTTTTAACATTATTTTAAATCAAAATGAATAAATATAAGATTAAGAGAACAAAGAGAAAATTATATTTCTTATGGTTTTTCTATTTACAAAAGAAATTTGCTCTAAAGGGGCCCCACTCATTCACAATGAACCAATCCTGAAATGTCATTATGTAACTCTGAGAGCTCTCCTAATCAGTTGACCTCTGGATGGGTGGGCACAGCAAACTGGGAACCAGAGTCCCCTGTACCTAAAGTTTCTCCAACTTCCTGTTCTAGGAATTAACCACAAGAGACTTAGAGAAACTCCTGTGGTTACTAACAGAAGAAACAAGTTCCCTCCAATCTCCCACTGCACCTTGTCACTTGTGGTTTGTGGGAATTACACGACTACTCTTATCCAAGACAGTCAGAAACCAGACCGCTTGCACACAGCAGTATTGTGAATTAAGCATCTAGACAACAGAGTGGATGCTGTAAGGCTGGCATGGTGGGTCGAGTTTGCGGGAAATTGCTCAAATATTTCCACAAAGAAAACCGTTATGTTATGAAAGCTACCTGAGCTAAATCACAGCCGCTCTGTGGGAATGAAACAAGGTTTTGCTACAGATTTTTTTGGTCTTCATCAACTTGTGAGACAGTTTGTTGTTCGAATGCTTTTGACAAAAGGTCTCCTTGCCTTCTTCCATGTTACACCTTCAGCTCATCCATAAGGCCACTAGCCTCTGCTGTTTAAATCCCTCCTCAACACCCCCCTCTGCTGCGATGACTAGAAGAAATAAGCCAATTAGTGGCTGCTAGGTTGACAGGCACATGAGGCTAGTTAACACTTTATCTATTTATAAACTTAATAGAAGGCAGTACTGCCAGCTACACTTACAATAGTAAATGCATATATGGTTATAAAATTGTGTATATGTGATTCAAGCCCTCTCTCCCTACCCTTCATAGCTCATTCATTTGTGCTGTAAGCTTATTAGGTCATGGATTGGGTCTTTCTGTGTTTTTTTACAGTGCCCAGCACCATGGCACACTGCTTTTGGCTGGGCCCTCTTGTTGTTATCACAATACAGGTCACAAATAGTAGGTGAACTCCTGGCCCCACTGAGTTTTGCCATGGACCTCAATGGCTACTGGATTTCACCACATAATCCTCTGGACACTTTTCACCATCTTGTCTTTTTGGCTGCTTAATCTGTGGATCTGACTTCTTCACTTAAGTGAGTTATTTGGCACCAGGCCAGAACTGCCTGTGCAGAACCACACACATACTTCTCCCCACCTTAAAAACGTGGAATCCATTTGGGTTATGCAGACCCTTGCTTTAAGTGTATCTGAGATGCTTTTTGACTCTATTTCCCTGAGACATTTTGTGCATTAGCTTCTCTATATAATGCCAAGCCTCAGGCCTTGGAAACCACCCTTATCTTCAAGAGCTACCTGAAGACTCTGGGGCCATTTATGTCATCACATCTCTTCCATTGCGTCTGCAGTTCTTCCCTGCAACATCTTAGCTGCTCTGTGGTGTGTCATCCTGAGGGATTACACCATCCTTTAATTAATATTTTTCCCTAGCTCTTCTTTGTTACTCTACAGTTACGCTGCACAGTTCCATCAAAGAAATAACCACAGTTGTCTCCTACTTAATGAATTACATAATATAATGAGTTTCAGGGCAAGAGTGAGAGAGAAACTTGAAGTTGATGTAACGGTCAGGCGAGCGGCTTGATACGGAGCTTCGTTCGCTTTGTTTCCCAGATGAGGAGAGGCATAGCTGCCAGTTCCTTTTACGCGCCACGCAGGTTAATGGCTCCAATGGCAATAAAGTGTTCACAGTTGGTTTTTGTTTGTCTTGTTCTCATTACAAATGCCATGTTGCTCATTTCTGTGATGTCTGGGTTTCCAGATAATGATCCAGTTCCAGGGACAGGCAAGGATTTTGCTTTTGGGAAGGGATTGATTAAATAAAATATAATAAAAAATCATGTGTATGTGTGAGGGGGTATTACCTGAAGGTACAGCTTCCTGTGTTTCTTTGGGCCAGATTTTTAAAGGCATTTAGGTGTCTGAAGATACAGAATGAAAAGTCCATGGGGTGCACTATTCATATCCCTAGGCAAACTAAATGCCTTTAAAAACCTGTCCCTTTTCTGCCCAGTGATGCTCAGGATACATGCACTCTCCCATGAGTGGGTGGAAGAGTTGAGTTCTCACAGGGTATGTCCATATTGGACTAAAAGACCCACAGCACAGCCACAGCTGGCCCAGGTCAGCTGACTCGGTCTTGTGGGACTTGGACTTCGGGGCTAAAAATTGCAGTACAGACATTTGGGCTTGGACTGGAGCCCTCTCCCTTCACAGGGTCCCAGAGCAAGGGCGCCAGCCCGAATGTCTCCTCAGCAATTTTACAGTCCTGCAGCCCGAGTCCCAGAAGCCTGAGTCAGAAGACCTGGGCCAGCCATGGGTGTTTAATTGCTGTGTAGACGTACCCTCAGTCTACTAAGCACAAGGACTACTTCTATCATTAGCTACTACAACAGGCATGGGGGAGACAAAGCCATAGGTTTTCCCCCCTCTGTACTGGCCAGCTGAGGATGTCAGCCATGAAGAGGAGTGTACATTGAGCTCCATTAAGTGGGGTGAAGCAGCAGGCACGTGCATGCCAGGGTGGTCTGTGACTTTCTGAGGTACCATGCCTCACACAGCTCCCAGTGGGGTGATGCAACCGTGCTCTGTCACCAGTGTGAGTCACTGCCTTGCAGGCACGCTGTGTCCTGTACTGTTTTCATGTTCTGAAGTGTGGTGAATTTGTGCTTTGTTCTTGGATTTCGCAGAAGTGGGTGAACTTGAGAAATCTTCAGTCAGTGACATGCGTGTTTTCTGCCCTCAGATTTGTCAGAGGAATGTAACTTGTTATTACTTAAACCAACCTTTGTGGGGGGTCCAAGTTCAGAATTCAAATATGGATCTGAATTTTGAAAATTGCTTTTACCCTTATGATGAACTAAATCAAGGGGTCTAACTAAACACCCCTGGCACTTGAGGGTACTGAAAACTCAGATCCAGAGCTGAATGTTGCATCTTTGGCTTTAATGTAACGAGCAAACAGGCTTTTAGAGGAAGTGTAGACTTTTGAATGGGAAATTTTAAATGACATGCACATCCAAATTGGAGACATGTTAAGGGGGAACTGTTGTGATTATTGCCCTTCTGATCGTGTTTACTTTCCAAATGGGAAGAAGGGAATGTTTGTTTGGGAGTTCTCACCATTTACTAGAACAGCAAGAACAAAAGTCTTTAGTAGTTTTATGGTGTTCAGCTGTAGTCGTAATTATCACCACAGCTTTTCTTCAGACAGGGCCCAATCCAAAGCCTACGAACCTCAATGGAAAGACACCAGGCACTACAACTATGGGGACCCTCCTAGACAGAGATATGGACTTACTGTCTCTCTGCTGGTGCAGCTGCTGCTACCTGATCTATTTTAGCAACACCGAGGGTGGTTAACGAACTATTTTTATGGTCATTATGTGGACCCATAGTGCCAATTAGCACATTCTCATATGTGTGAACACTTGGAGGGGCAGAGGAGGCTAAAAATACTTTAGGCAAGGCATCTGTGCGACTCCATAGAGTCATACATTGTTTTCACTATTCTAAGGTCACATTCTCTGCTACTGTCCATTGGCCCATCTCCATTGACTTCAGTTCAGGCATGCCAATTGCCACCAGCACAGCACTTGGCCCTACATGTTGGAAAATCCCAACATTCCAGGTTATGTGTATCATGTAGAGTGATTTATTTTGTCTGCAATAGAGCTGTTCAAGTGATTTGGAGTGGCCGGTTCTGAATGCCAAGTGTGCTGGTTTTCAGGTGGGTTTGGGAGTGCAACTCAAAGAATAAACACGGGGAGCCTCTCCAATCCCACAGCTATTTTTATGGTTCTGGGAGCTGGTGTAGGACAGTGCTGTAGCTCCAATGAAGGCAGGTGGCTCTAAAGTAGGCTGGGGTGGGTGTTAACCACAGACCCAGAGAGCTGCAACTGTGTCCTTTGTGACTCCCCATAATCTGTGCCTAGGGGTTGAAGGAAGCAGTTAAGAAAAAAATAGTCCTTCTGAGAAGGGAATGTAACACAAACAACTGTTCAACAGAAGCTAGAATAACAATAGATTTTGTTTCAGAGTAGCAGTCGTGTTAGTCTGTATGTGCAAAAAGAAAAGGAGTACTTGTGGCACCTTAGAGACTAACAAATTTATTTGAGCATAAGCTTTCCACTGAATGCATCTGATGAAGTGAGCATAGCTCACGAAAGCTTATGCTCAAATAAATTTGTTCGTCTCTAAGGTGCCACAAGTACTCCTTTTCTTTTTTTAATAGATTTTGTATTGCTCAGGTATTTATTATAACTCCTTCCAAAATGTATAGGTCCAAGAAGCTTTCATCACTAATTGATCTATGAAATGAAAAGCAAAAAATAACATTTTGCACCATTCTGAGACTAGACTCTGATCATCAGGTGTATTCCACATCTGCATTGCGTTGCCTATCCAATCCAGAGTGAAGGATGGAGTTTAGTCTGCACTGAACAGCATCTAACATGTTGACAGTGCTCAGTGAGTAATGAATAATAAGATATGCTGTGTACAAAGGGCAATCTTAAAAAGCTGTATTTATCAATTCAGCCATGTAAAAGTTTATTATATTTGCAGAAATTCCCCGTTCTAAGTACAGAGAATATCACAGATACCAGATAATGGTAGAAGACAAGCTTCTTTGAATGTCCACTGTGAAGTAATCCTTTTTACTTTTATAAATATAAGAACGGAATCTGGGATGTTATGATTTCAAATTATGTCCATTTATTTTTTTGTTTTTTATCATAGTACAGATTATGCCATGATACATTACTGCCTTTCCCTCTCAGAAGGCCGGTCAAAATATTGTATGTGACTCTCCAGTAGAAGCCAACTCAGTTCTGCTCTTTTGCAGCATTTTATTGACATTTTTGACCCTTTGTTTAGCTTCTCTTTCTGCTGCCTCTGTACAAGTTGCTGCTGAGGGTAATGCCATTTGTTATGGACAGCCAAAAGACATGGACACTACAGCCTTCTCTGCATGAGTCTTCCATCTACTGTCACTCACTGCAGCTGGTTAGGATTTTCTTGAGATGGTGTAGAAGGTAAACATGAGATCAATGGGCTTTAGCACGTGATTGATGGGATCATGTTTGTATGGATTTAAAGCCAGAAGGGACCATTATGATCATCTAGTGTGACCACCTAGTTTTCAAAGATCTATCACACATGGTGTTAAAAAGAACTTTCTGCATAGAGTGAAGTATTTGGGATTAGTGTATATATGGGTTAATAATACCAGAATCCCAGTTTTCAGAGGTTGGCACCATAACAGGACAGCCAAATCCCAAAATGGAATCTAGCTACATCAAATGGGAATTTAGTTGCCTATGGTAAGTACTGATTTGAGAAGCTGGATGGCGGGGACCAAATGCTGTAGAGAAGGATGTTTTTTCTATTATTAATCTGCATATCTCAGTCCTATATGAAATTTGGAAAAAATTATCCTTTTGTGATTAATTTTTCCATGAGTGGTCTCTTCCCAAAAATGCATTGTTTTGGATATTTGGAGGAAAATTCCTCCAGCCAGTGTAAATTAATTGAAAAAGAGCATTTAATCTTCAGTTGACACACACACACACACACACACACATTAAATGCAAGCTTTTCTTTAGTTAACTGCTATCTAGGAAACTTGCTAATACTAATTAAATCCCCAGTCCTGCTGTCTGTACTCAAAATTCCTATTAACTTGAAGATATGGCCAGAGGTAAGGGTCATGGAGCTTACACTAGTCTATTTCAGGTTGCACTTTTCCTCCTTTTTTACTTAATTAGAGTCTGATTCTGCAACTCTTGTGAAAATGGAGCAGTACTTACTCAGGTAAATGGCATTACTTATGTGAGTAAGTGCTGCTTGATATATGTACAGGTTGCAGAGATTTGCCCTATTAGCTATCCCTTTTTGCTGCGGAGTAGGGACTTTGCTTCTTGTTACTAATTAATGCCTGTCCAAATTGAGTGTGAAGTGCTACCAGATCACAGTATTAGAGTTTTACATCCACTCTGCACTGGTGTAAGCGATTACACAATTTGCAAGGCAGTAGAGAATAAGACCCTAAATGTCTACCTGACAGCCACCAGGTAGGATCCAAGAGTCCAGACAAACAGCTTCTTCCAGCACTGCTTTATTGGGAGCATAGGGGAAGGAGAGGGTAAAAGCTAGAATGTCTCCTAGTAAAGGAGATTTCTGAAATTCCCCAAGCCTTTGCTAGAGTAAGAAATAGAAACCAATGGACTTGGTTTCTTTTGCCATGGTTTATGTGGGCATTTTCCCTCAGGAGTCAAGACATGACATTTGACATATTGCTAGCAAATTATTAACTCATCTTTATGATTATAGTTCTTGGACTTGTGACTAAAGAAACTTGCTGGAGAATTGAGTTGTGGAGAATTGAGTCTCAGTACTCTCTCATAGAACTCAATGGCAACATTCCCATTGACTTCAATAGAGCCTGATCAGGCTCTGAAAGTGTTATATTGAGCTGGCAGATTATGAGAGGAGAGAAAAGCATTTCAGTGACACAAACAATGTGTTTCTGTTCAGCGGGGAGGGCCAAATTTCCAATTATCAGGGAAACGCCACTGGAGACAATGGTAACCAAGCAGAATTTGACCTGGATTACTTAGAAACAGCTGCTTACCCTCTCTAGTGTAAGTACTGCCTAACCCTCAAGCTAATATGCCTAAATACTGCAACCACAGCTAATTCCTGTGGTTTGCTTTCAAAGGCCAAATGCTTTCTAGGCTCACCAGTGCTGGTAGCCATTCATGATTAGTCTTCTCCTGGATAGCTGGATGAGGTATCAATGAAAAAAACAGTTACTAACTAGTTTTATTTAAATAATGACATTAAAATACGCCTACATTACTAATTGTTAACAGTTGTTGACCAGTTAATAATAAATAACACTAATTCCATCTTGGATCTAGGTTGGAATGTAAGTGGCTCTTTCTTCACTTGGATCTTAATGACACATCTCCTAAATTTTCAAATTCAATTTTAAGTCAGTAAAACCAACACACTAAACTCAAAAAGAAAAGGAGTACTTGTGACACCTTAGAGACTAACAAATTTATTTTCCCCTGAATGCATCTGATGAAGTGAGCTGTAGCTCACGAAAGCTTATGCTCAAATAAATTTGTTCGTCTCTAAGGTGCCACAAGTACTCCTTTTCTTTTTGCGGATGCAGACTAACAGGACTGCTACTCTGAAACACTAAACTCAAGAAATCATTAGGGGGAGCTGTTGCCCCAAAAACCCACACCTCCTCTCCACTCCTATTCAGACTTGCCTTGGATTGCACTACAGTCAAGAAATGTTAAATTGATTTGTGAGTTAGCACCTTTATGTACAGTGTTGTCAATCATGTCAACGCTTGGGGATGCTTTGTAAATAAATATCTTCATTTTCATTTGCTTGGCTTTCCCACGCACAGCTGAAGAAAGATGTCTTAGCTGAAGTAACACAGAACTGTGATCTTTCCCTGCGAGTTAGAGCAGTCTTTTAATCACTCGACTTTTATTAATAACTCTTGTATTAAAAAACGGTGTAGATTTTGACATTTTCTTCTGTCACTTCACTGTTTTTTCTGGTTTTACACAAGAGTCTTTTTATTACATGAAGGGCCTGATTCTGTTTTCATTTACACCATTGTAAATCTGCAGTAATTCAAATAAAGTCAGTGGAGTTACACTCGTGCAGACTGATACAAATTAGAATCAGGCTCTTTATGTAGGTAAACAGTGCAAAGACCCAGGACCAATCCCTAGCACCTGCAACTTCCATTGACATTACTATTCAGGAGTTAACCTTTGATTTTTAACTCTTATCCATTGACACCCCTCCTTTCCTACAAAGAAATGTCAGACATTTAAGCCTATGACACAAGGTGCAAGGTTCTCTTAGTAATTATGTATAGGAATGTTGTTAATCTATTATTTTGCAAGTAGAAATGTGTACAGATTAGATGCCACTGACTAATTGCATGGTTACTCAAGACTGATAATATCACATTGTGCATTTTATATTAAAATGGGTTGTATGTTGCATTGCACATCAGTGCCAGATTAGAAGGTGAGGTGGGTGAGAGGTGAATCATGTATGCCATACACAAGAGCAGACTTTGGCCATAAGAAGTTATAATTTTGGTTTATTTTAAGTCATATATGCTTGATTAGAAAAATCATTAATCTTACAGGGTTTTTTGGATAGGTACAAGCAATTGTGTAATTGGATCCCCTCACATATCAAACCAAGTCCATCCCTAGTGTAAATCCTTTGAAATCAGTAGAGAGACAACAGGGATGAACTTGATCCATTGACTTGTAATGTCCTAAAATTGGAGAAAAAAAAGTCTGTCTGATGGTAGTTGACTGACTGGAAGCAGAGGGACTAGCAATATTAACAGTAGAAAGCCAAGAACCAGTAATTTTAACTGATTTTTTTAAAATGAAGATCATGTTTTTTCTCCCCCATAAGTGCTAAGCCCTGTACAACGGTCACCCTTAAAAATATGCCAGTTTCACTTTAAACAGATAACCTTATCGCAGTATTTGCAGTATTCCTCCTAGTTAGAATATCAGGGTTGGAAGGGACCTCAGGAGGTCATCTAGTCCAACCCCCTGCTCAAAGCAGGACCAATCCCCAACTAAATCATCCCAGCCAGGGCTTTGTCAAGCCTGATCTTAAAAACTTCTAAAGAGGAGATTCCACCACATCCCTAGGTAACGCATTCCAGTGCTTCACCACCTTCCTAGTGAAAAAGTTTTTCCTAATATCCAACCTAAATCTTCCCCACTGCAACTTGAGACCATTACTCCTCGATCTGTCATCTGCAACCTCTGAGAACAGTCTAGATCCATCCTCTTTGGAACCCCCTTTCAGGTAGTTGAAAGCAGCTATCAAATCCCTTCTCATTCTTCTCTTCCGCAGACTAAACAATCCCAGTTCCCTCAGCCTCTCCTCATAAGTCATGTGTTCCTGTCCTCTAATCATTTTTGTTGCCCTCCGCTGGACGTTTTTCAATTTTTTCACATTCTTCTTGTAGTTTGGGGCCCAAAACTGGACACAGTACTCCAGATGAGGCCTCACCAACGTCGAATAGAGGGGAACGATCACGTCCCTCGATCTGCTGGCAGTGCCCCTACTTATACAGGCCAAAATGCCATTAGCCTTCTTGGCAAAAAGGGCACACTGTTGACTCATATCCAGCTTCTCGTCCAGTGTCACCCCTAGGTCCTTTTCTGCAGAACTGCTGCTTAGCCATTCGGTCCCTAGTCTGTAGCGGTGCATGGGATTCTTCCGTCCTAAGTACAGGACTCTGCACTTGTCCTTGTTAAACCTCAGCAGATTTCTTTTGGGCCAATCCTCTAATTTGTCGAGGTCCTTCTGTATCCTATCCCTACCCTCCATCGTATCTGCCTCTCCTCCCAGTTTAGTGTCATCTGCAAACTTGCTGAGGGTGCAATCCACGCCATCCTCCAGATCATTAATGAAGATATTGAACAAAACCGGCCCCAGGACCGACCCTTGGGGCACTCCACTTGACACCAGCTGCCAACTAGACATGGAGCCATTGATAACTACCTGTTGAGCCCGACAATCTAGCCAGCTTTCTATCCACCTTATCGTCCATTCATCCAGCCCATGCTTCTTTAACTTGCTGGCAAGAATACTGTGGGAGACCGTGTCAAAAGCTTTGCTAAATCAAGGAATAACACGTCCACTGCTTTCCCCTCATCCACAGAGCCAGTCATCTTGTCATAGAAGGCAATTAGATTAGTCAGGCCTGACTTGCCCTTGGTGAATCCATGCTGACTGTTCCTGATCACTTTCCTCTCCTCTAAGTGCTTCAGAATTGATTCCTTGAGGACTTGCTCCATGATTTTTCCAGGGACTGAGGTGAGGCTGACTGGCCTGTAGTTTCCCGAATCCTCCTCCTTCCCTTTATTAAAGATGGGGACTACATTAGCCTTTTTCCAGTCGTCTGGGACCTCCCCAATCGCCAAGAGTTTTCGAAGATAATGGCCAATGGCTCTGCAATCACATCCGCCAACTCCTTTAGCACTCTCGGATGCAGCGCATCCGTCCCCATGGATTTGTGCTCGTCCAGCTTTTCTAAATAGTCCCGAACCACTTCTTTCTCCACAGAAGGCTGGTCACCTCCTCCCCATGCTGTGCTGCCCAGTGCAGTAGTCTGGGAGCTGACCTTGTTCGTGAAGACAGAGGCAAAAAAAGCATTGTGTACATTAGCTTTTTCCACATCCTCTGTCACTAGGTTGCCTCCCTCATACTTCCTTGTACTTAGCATAAAGCATACCTAGTATCTGCACTATTGTAAGGTAATGTTAGTTATTTGAGGCAATTTGGCCGGTTTTTAAGTGTGACCAGTCTACATGTAAATTCAGTGCATAATGTCAGGGCTGCCATTTTACTCATTTAAATGCACTGAATAAAAACAGTGTATTTTTGTAGACTGTCTGTGTTCTCCTGGGATAACTTTGTAAATGAACTGTTACATTCCCACGTTTCAGCCTGGTTAAGAGCCTCATTTAGTACTAATAAAGGACAGTCATTTGCTAATAAAAATATTGACTGCCAGAAGCACTGTTCTGAAGATCGGACAACAATTTCTATGTGCAAGAAAGAAAGAAAGACATTCTCCACTTATAACAGGATGCTGTTGTATAAGGGCTCAGTCCTGACCAATGCTGACGTACTTGGCACACTTCACTTCAGTGGGCTATATGCAGGCTCAATATTAATATACAGTGCCTAGCACAAAAGAGTCCATGACTAGAGCTCCTAGGCACTAAGGTAATACAAACAATACATAAAAAGAAGTTTAATGGAATTTGACACTTGAGCATACATAATTGCAAATTCATAATGTATGAATTATCATCTGCAAGTGCAGTAGCTTGTCTAGCAAAGTGTATGGTAATATATTCCATAGCAGGATTGTGCCCTGGGTATTACCTTATAGATATACCATTAGCCAGCTATGCACTACAAAGCTAAGTCCTGGTACTTTAAACCTCCTGTGTATTCACTGTAAGGTAGTATTCTGCAGTCTGACACTGCATTTGAGGATAGAACGTGAGTATGAAACTTGGCCCCTTCAATATATAACTTAAATGCCAATCATCAGTATTTGCAGAGCAAGTGCTTTTGCTCGAAAATCTGACTGAAAGACTTTGGGTCTGATTATTTCTCTTACTTACAATGGTATAAACCAGGAGTAATTCCACTGCAGTGAGTGGATCTGCATCAGTGTAAAAAAAGATGAGAATGAGGACTCTATGTCTAATTGGTACCATGCCATGTGTTCCATAGACTCATAAACACTGGCGATGGAAGAGTTGTTACTGTCCATAATCTAATCCATCTAATTGGCAATGCTGAATTGTTCCTTATACTGCACTTGTTAGCATTTTGTTCAGTATGGTTTTAATTGTACATGATTTGTAAACCCTAGACAGCTCCACCCCTTAAGTAACAGAAAAAGATCTCCCAGTGCCTTCATAAATATTGTGAAATTAACAAGACATTGTATTTAGCCTTCTCATTCAATCACATTACTTTTCATTTTTCTCCCTTGTTCTGCCTGATGCAAGTTTGTATACTAGCTAGAAGTGGATGGAAAGCAAACGTTCTCTTTTGTGAAAAATTGTACAGTTCTGAAATTTGTTTTCGTGCCATGACAGACTGAAAATAAGCCCTCTCAAATGGTTTTGTGAAAAAGCATGCAGGGAGAGCCCTCCTCTGGACTAGCTGATAGTCCAGTGGTTAAGGCATTCAACGGTCATAGAATATCAGGGTTGGAAGGGACCTCAGGAGGTCATCTAGTCCAACCCCCTGCTCAAAGCAGGACCAATCCCCAACTGTGCTTTAGGAGACCTGGATGCAAGGCCTTTGCTGGATTCCAAGCAGCCATCTGAATCAGGTTCCCTCACATCAGAGCCCTAGCACCTGGGTTATTGGCTATTCTGGGGTCTCTCTCTCTTACAGAAACTCCCTTGCAGACATGAGAAAATTTTGTCAAACCCAAAATGTCTCCACCAAAAGTTTTAGTTTTGATGAATCAGCTTTTTCTGATGGAAAAAATAAAACATTTTATTAAAAAAAATAATCCAGTCCAAAGTTCTCCTACTGACTATATGTAATGTTTTCAATGCAGGGAGCTCATCTTTATTGTGCCTGCAAAGTGCCTAGAATGCTAGTCGTGCCGTACAAACAAAATCATAACACCAAATACATAACAGGGGGGAGGGGCAACTCAAGAGGTGTGTCTTCCATAATTTCTCTTGGGACACTGTTCTACAGTCAAGGACACCTCACTTTCAGGAAGTTATTCCTGATATTCAGACCAAACTCTTCCATTCTTAAATTATATCCCTTTCTCTTAGTTATTCACTTGTGTACCATGCTCGATAATTCCTTTCCTTCCTTGGTTTTTACCCTTCAAAGAGTTGCATATAGTGATCATTCACTTCACCAAGGGCCTGCCCTGGCTTGCACTAACACGGATGATGATTTTCCTGAAGTTCCTTTGAGCTCATTTTCACCTTCCCCCGCCTTGTCTGATTCAATTTGTGTCAAATCTGCAGCATTGTTATTGGCAGTTTGAGCCAGTGGCTGGTTCCGCCAGCAGCCAGCCAGTTGTCGACCATAAGATGCCTAAATACTTTGTGAAGCCCACCCGAGGTCCCTTTTATAGGGGAAGGGAGGGGTGTAGCGAGGCGGTGTGGCTCCCTGCCACCCCGGAGAGGGTCGAGCCCCTCCAGACACCAGAGTAGGCGGAGCCAGGAAGCTCTGAGCCCGCCCCTCAGAGGGACAGGCGGCGACCCGGAAGTAGAAAGGCGCGACCCGGAAGTAGAAAGGCGGGCTCTCAGCGCTTACTAGAGGACCAGCCGCCGGGGGAGCCAGATGTAGCCAGCCTAGCCTGCAACAGGGAAAACCCTGTGGCCCCAGGTCCACGCCAAGACTGGCCGGACCCGCCCCGCGCCCGCTCTCCGGGGGAGTTGCCGGACCCACCCCGCACCCGCTCTCCGGGGGAGTTACCAGGCCGGTTGCTTGTCCACTGCCCCGAGGATCCCATGGTGCTGGACCCCCCGGAGAGCCCTGCCGAGACCCAGGTACCAGAAGGAGGGGAGTTAGGAACTAGCCCGGGGGCAGCCGACCCTAGTCCGGCTGTAACTCGGCCAGCACCCATGTCAGTGTGTTGCGGCCAGGATCCCCACTGACCCAGCAGCGGGTCGTTTGCTGCGGCTAGGGCCCCGGGCTGGGACGCAGTGGAGTGCGTGGGCCTGCGTTCCCCCCTGCCACCCAACTCATGGGTGGCAATCTCTCCCTCTTCCAGGTCCTTGGAGGCCTGGGCTAATTCACACACGCTGTGTTGCTCAGCCCCTGCCTGAAGGCCTGAGCTATTGACTGTTTGTTCCCCCTGCCCTGACCCAGGGCCTGACCTACTAACATTGGGCTATTTGCTCAGCCCTGCCTGAGGGCCTGAGCTACTGACTGTTTGGTGCCCTGCCCTGACGCAGGGTCTGGGCCTACGGTGCTCCGTCCAGTTACTGCAAGGGCTGCCGAGGGAGACTCCAGTGGCCAGACAAATTCCCCAAAGTTAACTGTGTGTAGCGAGCCCGTGTGGCTCCCCGCCGCCCCGGAGAGGGTCGAGCCCTGGCATAGCCCTTTACGGGGGGGGCAAGGAGGGCAAGGGGATAGATGGTGTGTGATTGCCCTGGTGCAAATCTGGAGTAGCTCCAATGAAGTGCTTGGCTGTCTGGTTCTTGCTCATGTGCTCAGGGTCTAGTTGATCACAATTTGTGGGGTCAGGAAGGAATTTTCCCCCAGGTCAGATTGGGAGTGACCTTGGGGTTTTTTGCCTTCCCCTGCAGCATGGGGTGCAGGTCTCTTGCCAGGATAATCTGGGTACACTTCAATTACTTCATACATTTTGGTTGCTGGGTTTATTGTGCTGGTGTGGGGTGGTGGTGGTGGCATGTGATGTACAGGAAATCAGACTAGATGATCTGATGGTCCTGTCTTGCTTTAAACTCTATGATTCAGATGAGTTACACCAGTGTAAAACTGGGGTAAGCAAGAACAGACTCAAGCCATTTTATTATTGTTAAAAACCGTGGGGGATAATTCAGGATGGCTTTTAGACCATACCAGGAACTGCTGAGACCTGTGCTGCCCCAACACTCCTGGAGGCAAGGTGCCTGTGTCTAGAAGCAGCCACTGTTGCACCACCCCAACACAGGCAATGGCTGAATGCCACAGTGCTGCCCTTCCTATGTATCACAAGGCAAGTACAGTTCCAACCTATGCGCACATGTACACGGTCACAGAGAATCACACAAGCATTTCTAGGAGCAAAGGCCCAAATGCACAAAAAGAGTTAGGTGCCGAAGTTTCAGTATTGGGAGCACAGTGATGCACAAAACTACAGCTAAACCCTGTGGTGCCTAAATCACTTGGCACCTAAGTTTTTACAGTAAAAGTTCCCTAAGCACCTATGTATCTGCCTCTGGGCAGTGCACTGCTGCCTCCCTCTAGACCAGGGGTTCTCAACCCATTTACCATTGTGGGCTCCATATGCAGCTCTCTATTTGTTATGTGGCCGTATCCACTACCTGTATGGCCCTGAGGATGTCACATGGGCTGCAGCTGTGTGTTGATTGGGTTGCAAGCGGTCTGCGGGCCATAGGTTGAGAACCACTACTCTAGGCACCCATCTCCCACCTATCACTTCTCAGATGCTCTAACCACTGGTCTATTGTCGTCACTCGCTTTCAGAGTCGTTAGAGAGAGAGAAAAAACAGAAGCATGAGAATGACTCTCTAGCACACTCTCCCAGGATGTGAGAAGCCCAAGAGCCAGTACCCAGTTCCAATGATGCCTTAATTCTTTTTCCAGAGTGCACCCGTCTCAGGAGAGCCTGAGAGAGCCCTACATCAGAATATACCAGAGCACAATGGTTAGAACACACACCCACAGCGGTGGTAGATTCTTGTTCAAATCCCGTGTCCTGCTAAGGTGGAGGGAAGACTTGAACTGGGGCCTCTCACATCTCATGTGAGCACCCTAACTCTGGGCTAAAACTCACAAGGGAGCTATTGCTCCTCTCCCTCAGCCTTCTTGCTAACAGCATAGGTGCCTAATACCAAGAGAGAGTTTGCAGCTGAGAATCCCAAGCAAAGAGAGGCATCTCCCTGCAGCCTGGATTTAGGCACCTATCTTTAGCACACACCCATCTGGTCAGCATCTCCCATTGGCAGCTCCCTGCATAGCATGCTGGCTTTTGTGAATCACACTCTAAGGTGCCTCTCTCTCCCCCCATTCTTTGGAGTTTAGGTGCCAAACTCAGGCTGTGTGAATCCCAGTGATTTTCTCGGCACCTAAAAGTTAGGCGTGACAATGCTGCGGGGGCGGGGGGGGGGGTCACAACACCAAACTCCTTTTGTGCATTCAGGCCAAAATCCATAAAAGACTTCCAACTACCTTAGCTCTCTCAGTAGCTCCTGACCATGGGGGAAGGGTTTCAGATGTTGAAATGACCTACAGGCCATGTGTGTGCAGGGGGTGGGGGTGGGGACGTTGGAAGCGCTAAACACTGAAAATAAGAAGTGGTTTCATTCAGCCGTGCAGTTTCTGCTTTTCATTCACAGCGTGAAACTTGTGACAGGATACAGTGAGATGAGGTGAGGGAAGTAACCTTTACAGTCAGTGGGAAAGTGAAGTCATTGAAAAAAAAACACAGCCCGGGAACTAGACTTTTGCCCAGTAAAAGATAACCTATCAGGTACCAAACACGCTCTCATTTTTCTCAATGAAAACTAGGACCCTAGAAGTGCAAGGCAAACAATTCCTACTTTCTCTCTGCCAGCAAGAATGACAAGGCTGTTTGCCAGCTCTGGGGCCTAATTAGAAAATGCTATCTGTGAGGTTCCAGCTTCCTAGATATCATTCATGTCTGTGAGTTTTATGGCTTAATCCTGATGTTCAACATTCCACAAATTCCCCGTGCCTGCTGAGAGTCCCAGTGCATTCAAAAGTAGCCAGACCTAGTGGAGCAAAGTCTACAACACTCCTCCTCCCCCCGCCCCCCCCCCCCCCCAGCCAGCAATGGCTAATCAGGGTTAACTCTTGCTTACATGCTCTGTGCCGCTTCTGCCTAAGGCTGCTGTGATGATGAGCTGGAGCAAATGTAGACAACAGCGATGTAGGAAGTATATTGATAACTTGTCGCATCATATGGCCATTGATTCAAAGAACTTGACAAACATTAATACGTTCAGTCACACAACACTCCTGTGAACTTCTATCATGCCCATTTTATAGCTAGTGAAATTGAAGCACAGAGAGGTTTTAGGTCCATATGTTCAAAAGTGACCTCTAATTTGGTGCTCATTTTATGACACCTCGGTTGTTGGTTATAGAGCACGGCAGTGGTGGAGCTGGGAATAGTAGTTAGATCTTTCAACTCCCAGTGCTATTAACCACCAATCTACAGTACCTCCCATCCACCAATACGTCTATCGTACCTGCATACATAAATCCAGAGTGAAGGCATTTCTCATATTGCTTGACTGTCTGGGGCGCGCTCCAGGTAAATGTCTCTCTTTTTTTTTTTTTTTTTAAAACTGTCCCTGTCGTTTATGTTGGCAGGTTTGGCTCAAAATTTACTTGGCGCTGGTTGGAAAATTCATGATGATATTTGCCAGCTTTGCTTCCCTGTTATCTTAGTGCCATCGCTCAAGTGGCAATATGGGATCATGCGTGGTCGCATTAGTCAGAAGTTCTTGCTCCCACAGACCCAGCACTTTTAATTACATTGGTGTGTTTGAGAACACATTTTAATTTTGTGTATTGCTGGTGTGCAGGGAGATGTGTGCATCACCCTCACCCTCTTGCACTCACTAGCGTTCACAGCAGCAATAGAATATAGCCAGAGACTTTAAAGCATTTCTGCCCTTCACCCCCATTATGACCATCACAGTGGAGATTTCTGTTAGGGTATGGACCCAGAACCAGCTGCCAGCTATGGAAGCCCTGTCAGCACAGCTCTACTGGAGTCACACAGCTGAATATGGAGGTAGGGAAATGCAAGGGACCTGGGCCGGGATGCACAAAAGGCGTCGGGTGTTGTGAGGCTCAGGCACCTAGAAAAATCACCGTGATTCACAAAGTTAGGTCTTATACAGTGAATGGGGAAAGATAGGTGCCTTTGAACATGATTCACAAATCCCAGCATGCCAGGCAAGGAGCCGCCTAAGCTAGCCAAAGGAAGATGTCGATGACAAAGGTGTGTGCTAAGCCACAACTCTGGGGTTGGCAATTTCCTGAGAAAAATTCGTTTAGCACAGGCTGCTGGTAAATACTGGCTTGAACCTAGTTTAACCCGAGAAACTGGGGGGGAGGGGGAAATTGCTTCAAGCATAGAATAAATCTTCAAATTTTGGATATCACCATTCAAAACTGAGCAATAGGCTTGGTCTATTCACTATGTCAAAGTGCATCTTCTGCTACAGACTGCTGCATGGCCAAATGGACCAGGAAAGGTAGTCGGCGATGCTGCATGCTTCTGATTGCTTAATGCTTCAAGCCAACTCTGCATTACTGTCATTTTCATATTGTTGAATGGCTTTGACTTTTGTCTGTATAATACTGAAAACTGAAATGAGTCATGACATGTATAACTTCCTTGAGAAAATACCGAACCAAAACCTATACAGACATTCCGCTGTTCAATGTTACAATTACGTATTAGTGTTACGCCCACTGCAGTTCTACTTTTTATTTGTACAACCCTAAATTAATCCACTATCTTATGTAACCACAGTTTGAACATGTAGCTAGAATTATGTGTAACGTGGTGTGCATTAATGAAAGAGTTTTTAAAATAGAAAAAGGCCTTAAACTGGGACTAACTAGTTTTTTCCCAAGGAGGTAAAAACCATAATTTCACCTGGTAAAGACCACCTCTGGTAAGTACTATGCCATCCCTGCACACCCCCCTCAAGGAGATAGGCCCCTAAGTGCAGGGTGTAGGGAGGTGTATGTGTCTGCTAGTGATTCTCAGCTGTGAACTTTCTCCTGGAGTTAGGCGCCTACTCTGTTTTAGCAAGAAGCTCAGGAGGAGGAGCGCTCTTATAACATTTAGCCCAGTGATTAGAGTACTCGTTTAGCACATGGGACACTCCTGGTTCAAGTAAAGAGTCACTGGTGCAGGGAGACTGGCTCCTGGGTCTCCCAAATCCTGGGTGAATACATCAGAATATTCCATAGCCTGACAGTGAGAACACTCATGTAAGAGGTGGCAGATCCCTATTCAAATCCTTTCTCCCTCTCAAGGGGAAGGGAGACTTGAACTGGTGGTCTCCCACATTCCAGATGAGTACCTTAACCCCTGGGCTAAAAGTTATGAGGCACATCCTCTTCATCCCCTCCCTCTGGCTGTGTTATGTGAACCGGCCTAAAAGGCCCAATCTGATAGGTGTGCTTAGAGGATGCCTATTGGATTGGGCCTTGCCTGTGACTTAGGTGGCTAAATGCCTCTATTCCCCTGGCTGGTGAATCGCTCTGGGGCTTAGGTGGGAGATAGGTGCCCGAGTACCTTGAGGGAGGCAGCAGTGCGCATGATCAGAGGCAGAAACGAAACTGGGTGCCTAAAACAAGGGCATAAGGGCCTAACTGTATCCAGGCCCTAAAGCCTCCACACAGATGGTGCTGAAGAGGAGGACAGTCTTGTAGTCGAGCCACTGGAGTGGGCCTCAGGAGAGCTCAGTTGAATGTTTGGCTTTGCTACAAACTTTCTGAGTGGTCTTGAACAAGTCATTTAATCCCTGTGCCTCATTTTCCCTTCTGTAAAATGGAGCTAATAATACTCTCCTTATCAGTCTTTTAAGCTCTTCAAGGCAAGGGTTGTTTCTTTCTTTGCGTTTGTATAGTGCCCAGGACAATGGAACTCTGATGATTTTGCTTGGAACCTCTAGCTGCTACGTTAATACAAATAATAAATAGTTAATGGGAGCCGTTATAAGGCTCTTGATAGTCCAGGCCTGCACACCCTTATTCAGGTCCCAGTGGCTTCAATAAGACAACTTGCATTTGCAAGGATTAAGCACATGAGCTACTGTTTGCAGGATTGGACCTGAACATTTGCAGCATAAGAGTGATCGATGGGGTTTTTTCCCCTCAGAGTGTCATGGTTTCTAAGAATTTCAGTGACAAGTAGGAATTTGGAAGCTACTGTAGGCTGATAACAGTGGCCGTTATGATTTGTCAAGTATGAAAGACAGGCATGTGTTGTCCTGAGAGATAGGCAACACTAGCCATCCATACATCACCCAGGGATGAGTGTTTACAACTTTCTGAATCAACTGTCACTTTTTCTTTTCTTTTTTTTTCCTCTTTTATGAATGAAGCCTGAAGAAAGCCAGACAGAGAGGAAGGCAGTAGAATGTTTTATGAGCTGAGTTTCCTTCTGGTGAGGATGTTACATTTACTGAGGTGAATTTTTGAAAGAGATGTGGAAGGGTTTTCTGGTCAGGGGATATTTCATTCACATAGGAAGTTGCAAAAGCTGAACAGAAAGTGTATATTCTGGAAGTTTCAATTGAAAAAAATAGACTTAAGGCTACAACTGCAAAATATTAGCTGAGGCTGAGAAATCCACCCTATTTCACAGTTTCATTAAAGTCCATTAATAAAAAATAATACATCCTTTAAAGCTGTCATCAGATTAATTTTCCAGCTAATTTCTTGTACCTCAGAACTTTAGAAATACCTATTAATAATAAATAACAATTATCTCTTACATAGCCCCTTTCACTCCAAAAACACTATAGAAAGTAAGATAGTACTTAGGTTGTATGCTCTTTGGGGCAGGGACTGTCTTTTTGTTCCGTGTTTGTACAGCAGCTAGTACAATGGGGTCCCTGGTCCATGGCTGGGACTTCTAGAGGCTACCTCAATACAAATAATAAATAGTACTACTAATAATTAATAAGAGACTGGAATTGCTTCACACAATGAAGTGCTGTCACTTCCAGGTTAGGCTGCAACAGGTGTTTAACTGCACACATCAGGACTACTCCACACTTTGGACAGAAAGCACATGGGGCCAAATTCAGAAGTGGTGTATGAGTTGATTTAAGTTAGGAATCTTTAGGTGATACTCTGAGCGTCCCACATACCAATGTGTAAATTAGTGTATGGGATCTGAAGCTGATGTGGCTTACGTAGAAAGGAGATGAAGGAATTATAAGAAGATCTATGTTAGCGTGGTCTACTTTAATTTTGATTCTTACAACTTCCTGATAAGTTGTTTTTGCCCCATTCCTTTCTTCTGAACCATTATCATGCAAGTGTACAGCTCCTTTACAGACATTTAGACCCAGTGAACCAAATGTGCTGGTGATAGTTGAGGGGGTTTGGCATAGACAGTGAGTTATACTCTAATAAGCCATTATTGTTCAGGGGTCATAAATTTTTTTTTTAAGGCCAGAAAGGACCATTATGATTACCTAGTCTGACCTCCTGCATGACACAGGCCAGAGAATCTCACCCAATAATTTCTGAATCAAGCACATCACTTCTGGTTGAGCTACAGCGTATCTTTTAGAACAATATCCAGTCTGAGTCAAAGACTTCAAGTGATGGAGGAACCACTCCATCCATAGGAAAGTTGTTTCAGTGGCTATTTATCCTCACTGTTAAAAATGAGCATCTTATTTCTAGTCTGAATTTGTCCAGCTTCTAGCCATTGTGTTTTGTTATGCCCTTTTCCGGTAAACTAAAGCGCCAGCCTCTAACAGAAATGTCCTCACCATGTAGATATTTGTAGGCCATGATTGTGAGTCTAAAGGAGTCCAAGCTTGTATGATTTGTACCTTCTATCTTAGAGCTCAATTCTGCCCTTGTTTACAGCTGTATAAGTGAGCTTAGAATTTAGCCCTTCCTGAAATTTACAGCAGTTCAGACTTGAACTTCCTTTGTCTCACACTTCCTCCCCAGTGGTCTCTGTGTCTGGTTCATGGAGTCCAAGAGATTCCAAGTTGTTGTAGCTTACAAATTGAATGAGGTTTAAAAAAGTGGAAATTGAAGTCAATGGGACTACGGGCATCATGTTTAAAGTGAAGCACATGTTTAAGTTCTTTGTTGGCCTACATTAAAAATTTGTATCAATGCCATTAAAGGAAATAAAATAGATCTAGTTACACCAGTGCAAATCACTCATGAAGCTGCACTGAAATCAGTTTAATCCTCACTTAAATCAATTTATCTTAAATTGGTAAAATGCCAAATGAAACTAAATTGATTTAAGCAAGGGCTAAATCAGTTTAATCACACCTACATGAGTTGTTTGGAGTGGTCTAACTAGATTGATTTTACATGAATATAGTTGCACTGGTGCACCATTTCTAATATAGACTAGCCCTCAGACTCACTTCTGAATTTGGCTCATTGGTGTTTAACTGAAGTTGGAGGGCAAATGAAAGTGGGCAATACATAATCACTGCAGCCATAAACTGTCCAGGGCACAAATCTGACAGCTTTGCTTTTACAAAAAAGTGGCCCATAATCTGTAATGGCCACAAGCATTCACAACCTTGGCTTATGTCTCATCCCCAGAAAGCACCTCTAGCAGCAAATGGGGGGAGGGCATTGTTTTCAGTCAGGCCACATCTGCTTGCCTTGTGTGTACATGCCACTTCTTGGTATGCTAAGTGACAGACCAAATCAGGAAGATTTTCTATTTAGGACTGAACAGATTGTGACGTAGTACAAGCAGTAGCCTGGAACCATATTATGGAAAACCGAACGCCGGGAGATTTAAGGGATGCAAACACAAGCTTACAAAGGTAGCAGACTAAAAAAACATGGAAGCGAGAATGAAAGCAGTTGAAAACTGTATCCAGAGCAGGTTTCCTTTTGCATACAAGCCAGTATCCATGAAACACTGTTATCTGAGTGGTTGACATAAGATCCTCACAGCAAAACTGACAAAGTAATGAAAAACCCACAGATCTGCTGCTTTGGTTTCCCCTCTCTTCCACCCCCAAGTGACTGCAAGCACAGGTGGTTTAGAGTGTTTTTTAGGAGCCATTTAGTGAAAATGATACAGGCACAATTTAATACACTAGAGTCTGGATCACAAGACACACAATACAGAAACGTGCTGAGGAAGAAAAGTTTCTCTGACTGAGTTGAAGTGCCCAACACTTTCAAGGACTGGACTGATCTGCATGTTTGTTTTTATTTGTTTGTTTTGCCATGAAGAATTATGCTGTATCATTTACTTGAGTCTGAACTGAAGACTAATGCTGCGTAAAGAGTGAAAAGGATTTCAAGGAGAAATTTCACCCCCAAGGATGGGGCCCTTATTGCTTTTTCCCCTGAAAAGCATTTTTGAAACAAACTTCCTAATGCTCTGGTGAGGAAGGGACAGATTGTCTCCATTTAACAAGCGGGGAAACCAAAGCATAGAGGTTGAGTGACTTGCTCAGTGCCGCAGAGTTATCATTAGAACTGGGATTAGAATTCAGGGGACTCCAGGTGCTCAGACTGCATTCCTCTCCCAACTGCATGCTTATGAGAAGCAGCAGGAAGTAAGGTGTGTGGAAAGCAGCCTTGAAAGGTCTGTGGAAAGTAGCAATAGAAAGCATGTTTCATGTCCAACACGGTGAGAATACAGTGAATGGAGGAAATATGCAGTGGCACTGGATGGAGCTAAAGAGTATTCCCTGCATTGTGGGTGCAAAGTGAGACTTGGGTTCTGTGAAAAGTTTCCACTACTAGCAAGGTTTGGCACGGTCACCCAACTGAACTTTTGCAAGAACTATTAGCTAGCAGATGGTTGCCTAGTAGGGATGGAAGGCAGAGGTAAATGTTGGTGACTTATAATAGTTCCTGTTCTCAACATATCTTAAGGCAATGTTAATGCAAAGTTTATTTAGGAGATTAAGGCCACATTTTGCAGAAGTGGCTACTAGTTTTGGGTGTCTCAGTTTGACACAGCCTGGGCCTGTTTTACCCAGATACTGAGAACTCACCGTTCCTGCTGACTTCAAATGTACCAGTAGCTGCTCAGCACCAAGTCTAAGACGACACAAGTTGGTCACCCAAAAATGGAGTCACCAAAAATTAGAGGCCACTTTTGAAAATTTAATAACTTGTTCCAGGTCACCCAGCTAACAAGCAGCAAGGTCAAGCCGAAACACTAGGTCTCTTGATTGTGTGTCCACTACTAGACAATGCTGACAAATGGCAGCTAATAAGTCCTATGTCCAGGGTCCCCAGGGCAGCACAATGGACATTCTCTCCAGTGTTAATATATAGTATACAGAATAAAAAAGAGTTAGGGCAAAAGCCTAGGACTCAATGGGACTGTAGTATGCTGGATTGGAATTAAATGGGAGCTGAGGTTGCTCATGACCTTGTACCTGGCCTTCAGTGGGATGTAGGTACCTCTGAATCTGTTTTCTCTGTACAGCGTTTTTAATACATGAGAGCTGTGCCTGCCTGTGAGTGTGTGTGCAAGGAGATTTAAGATGAATGGTTTAATTACAGCAAGCCACACTCAGCACCTCACAGGATTGGCCCTTATGGGTTTAACCACTAGAGGTAATAATCATGATTCTGAATATTCTGAATCTACTGCATCTGCTCCAAATGTGTACACTCTCCACTAAATATGAAAGCCATTGATCTACTCAGCTTAATTAAACTGGATATTTCAGCTCACACAATTTAAATAAGAAAATTACTGTTCCTCCAGGACTCAGTCAGAAAGAAACCATCAGACCGCTTTCTCGTTTGGTGTAATTCTCTTCACCTAATTTGTAATGTGCAGTGTTGAGAACCACTTTCCAAATAGATCAAAATGCCTCACCCTCTAGATGGCACACTCTCCTTAAGTTTGAAATGTCAGAAAGATGCACCTGAGCTGTGGCTGACTTTTAACATTATTAATATCCAATATAATTTCAGTTTGTACTCCTGAATCAAACATACTAAAAAGAGAGAATCTATAAAATGACAGTGAAAGGTTGGAGGGAACTCAGTTTATTACTGTAAGAAGCTACAGAGATAAAGTGTTTGCATTTCATATGCATCATGGGGTCTCGCAAAATGAAACGTGAGATAAAAGGCATTCATAACCTGGCATATTCCTAGAGTGCATATTGCCAATCCACAACCACAGCTATATGGATCTACAGGACTGATTTAACCAGTACCACACTCTCCTTCTCCGCAGAAAGACTTCATGCCTGTTTCGCTGATTTAGATGTGACTGAAGCAAGAAAAAATTTTATCTGTTGCCAGTGGGGTGACTCACAGACTAGAGATGCTAGTTAGTCATGACAGGAAAAAAATTCTGGCTACCTCTTAGTGAAGGCTTTACCCCAGCAGAGGGGTCTTTAACATGGCCAGTGAGATTTTCCTTCTCTAAGTTGTCTTTCCCCAAAGAACCCCAAGAGAGGAGAGGAAACTACTAGACAGCAACTAATTCTTTTTAATATCTGGTATGATGAGTAGATATTGCAGGATGCCTGCGTGAGCTATACTTATATTAGCCTTGCAAAGTTCAACTAAGCCACTGACTTGGGGTGATTAAAATATCATTTGTCTTTTCTCCATCAATTCTTAGGCTAAAAAGGAGTAGGGGGAGGAGGGAATGAGTAATTTTTGTGCCTTAGCTGGTAAATTTCTAAAGCTGATCTAGGTAGGTAGATTAAATGGGGCAAGTTGTTTTAGTTCTGATTGATGATATTTGTTCATTTCCTTTACATTGGTAGGGCAGTGACAAATGAGCTATAAACACCTAGACAGACCCATGTTAACAAAATAATAGAGAATGTAAAAATAGTTTGTGGATTTCAAAGCCACATATTAACACTGACTACACTGTTCATCACTTATTTGATGTGTTACTTGATAGTAAAAGTCTTTCAGTTGTCAAGTAACTGAGCCAATGATCTTTTATTCCATGGCTTGGTTTCTTATGTTGCATGTATTTTAGCTGGAAAATATTCAGTGAATAAAATATGAATTGAAACAAGACTGTATCACAAGGCACTTCATTCTCAGTACGTATCACCTGCACAATAACTGCATTTGGATATTCAGATGTACATTTGCTGCCATGAAGAAAAAAAAAAGCGAGCTTTCTGAGCTGTGCCTACAGCAATGGTCTAATCTCAACACAGGCCCCATGTCACGTCTATCAGGCAAGTTCAGGACTAGCACAAGCAGCTTTAGTTGCATATTCTTCCCATATTCCATGAAAAGTTGTGCACCTTTCTTAACACTTCCAGTTTTTGATGGTAATAGAATCATTTTTCCACTCTGAGAGCACATTCCATCAAAGGTGCTCAAAGCCCTTTATAAACATTAGTTAATTTAAACGGTCAAAACACTCTGTTAAGGATAAGTACTTTTATCCCCATTTTAGAAATGGGTAAACTGAGGCTCCAGGCAGTTAAGTGACTTGCGCACACACAGCAAGCCAGATGCAAGCAGAAATAGATTCCAGGGGCCCTATTTTCTCACACCAGTAGAACTCCTATTCTGTTATACTGTCTGTTTTATTATACAACCCCCATGGGGTGGGGGAATTGGACCCAGGAGTTCTGATTCCCAGGTTCTCATCTTAACCAGGGGACACACTCCATCACTGAATTATACAAAGATTTTGCCAATCCCATTGGAAAGTTACATTACATGGCACTTTTCCTATTGTTAGTAGAAGAAAAAAAAAGTGTTCTAAGATCACGCGGTTATATATGGCCAAGAGTATTAAACCTGATTTTACAGACTTTGTTGCTGGGCTCTAGGGGGTCTCCTCCAAAGCCAGCTGATGGCAATAGGAAGATTTCCATTGACTCCCAAGGGCTTTGGAGCAGGCCCTTGGAGAGCTCCCATCCCAGCTTTTGCACATTGCTCCCAAGTGTCCTGTCCTTGTCGCACTGTGTGATGGGAGACTATTAGGCAGTAAAGGATGGGAGAGGATGAAACATACGGAGCAGAAGTCTTGTGTAAAGGTATGAGTTTCCCAGAATCCTCTGGCCCTTTTCTCCCTTTACTCACTGGCTGCCCCCCCCCAAAAAGGGGGTTTGGGAGAATGAGGAAAGAAAATATTTGTGAAACCATTTAATTCATGTGAAGTTTAAGCTGTTGGGTTTGGTCTCTGCAGTCCTACATGGTTTAGGTCCTGGCTGCTCTAGAGACTGCCTCTCTCCCTGTGTGATAGATAGACCCCCCTCTCTCTGCCCCACACACTTTCCTGGCTTAATAGATAGGGGCATTCCCTGTGACAGCTCCCACACTTCAGAATTCACTTCCAACCTTGGTTTGCTAGACCTCAGATTTTTTAACCTTCTAGACATGTTGCAGTCCTGGTCTCTTCTCCCAGGCTCCTTCCTAGAAACAAATGAGTGGGGGGAAGATTAGGATGGAGACTGTGAGGAGATCCTGCTTTGTTATGCTCAGTGTAATTATTCATGACTGGATTGTTATTTTAAATAAGAGTTAGGCACCTTGTGCCATGGCTAAATGTCCTTTGTATTTATGGCACAATTTCAAAATAAATGTAGTTGGATGTAAAGCGCCCAGATTAGGTCTCACTTGATTATCTGTACTAGGGCTACACTGAAAAGTTACATTGGCATAGCTACGTCTTTTAGGAGTGTGAAAACTCCACACCCCTGTGTGATGTAGTTAAGAGGACCTAACCCCTAGTGTAGACAGCATGAGATCGATGGAATAATTCTTCCATTGACCTAGCTACCGCCTCTTGGAAAGATAGATTACCTACATCAGAGGTGGGCAAACTATGGACCGTGGGCCACATCCAGCCCGCAGGACCGTCCTGCCCAGCTCCTGAGCTCCTGACCAGGGAGGCTAACCCCGGCCCCTCCCCCACTGTCCTCCCTCCCTCACAGCCTCAGCGCACCACGCCGCCGGTGCTCTGGCCCCCCGCTACTGCTGCCGGGCAGCATGGGTGGCGGAGCTGCGAGCTCCTGCTGTTCTGAGCAGCATGGTAAGGGGGCGGTGGGGTTGGTTAAGGGGCAGGGGACGTTGGAAAGGCGTGGGAGTCCCGGGGGGGACCTGTCGGGGGCGGGGGTGTGGATAGGGATCGGGGCATTCAGGGGGCAGGGAGGGGTTGGATGGGGTCCTTGGGGGGTGGTGGGTTAGGGGTGGGGGGGTCCCAGGAGGGGGCAGTCAGGGGACAGGGAGCGGGAGAGGGTGTTAGGGGGTGGGGTCCCAGGGGGCAGTAGAGGTGGGGGTCCCGGGAGGGGGTGGTCAGGGGACAAGGAGCAGGGGGGGTTGGATGGGTCGGGGGTTCTAAGGGGGACAGCCAGGGGGCGGATGGGGTCGGGGGCCAGGCTGTTTGGGAAGGCACAGCCTTCCCTACCTGGCCCTCCATACAGTTTCACAACGCCAATGTGGCCCTCGGGCCAAAAAGTTTGCCCACCCCTGACCTACACCAATGGGAGGACCCGTCCCATTACTATAGTAAGTGTCTACACTGTAGTGCTGCAGCTGTGCTGCCGTATTTTTTTAAGTGTAGACATAGCCTTAATCAAGAGAGAAACCTAGCAATAGATGCCTATACACTAAATACAGTACTGGTTAGAACCACATATGGCCCTCAGTCTACAAAGGTAACTTATTTTATTATTAGTATTTGTGCCTCTCTGCAGATGAGATCAGAGAATGGTTAGAGTGTTCTACATTCAAGCAACTGTGTGGAACATCTCATTCCCCCATCTCCCCCCAGTACATTCCTTGCTGTCAGACAAGCATACTTAAACCACTTGGCCAGCTTCTAATATTAAACTAAACATTTTAAACAAATTTAGAACAAACAGCCATGCTCATTGATTAGACAATAGTAATTCTGTGCCTACTCCCATCCTTGCACAGTCTGTTAATCTCAGGATTGTTGTGTGAAAATTCAGTGGTGAATTATGTGGGCAACAGCTGCCACACTAAAAGAGCCCAGTGGATTAGAAGTGGGGAAGAGGGAGGTGCTGTGGTGTGTACATGA
Organism: Lepidochelys olivacea; assembly: GCF_965140295.1. NCBI lineage: Eukaryota > Metazoa > Chordata > Testudines > Cheloniidae > Lepidochelys > Lepidochelys olivacea. The sequence goes on from NC_140412.1 coordinate 18,876,232, forward strand.
TCCTGGAGAGAGTACCTGGTAAGAGTTTTGTCTGCATGAAATGCCGTCTGATAGAGCTGATGGAGGAAAAGATCCGAGATTTGGAGATGCAAGGGGAAAGTCTGGTAGAGTTTAGGAAGGGGTTTGAGCAGATTATGGAGCAAAGACATGAGGTATCTGAAGGGAAAAGCTCAGACTTGCAGATGGAAATAGGGCTAGGGAATTCTGAGGGGAGACTGGGTGAGGATAGTGGTCAGTGGAAGCATGTGACTAAAAGAACCAGGCAGAGGAAAAGACGGGCTAGTGAAGGAGAAATAGAGCTCAAGAACAGGTTTGCAGAGTTGGAAAACGAAGAAGGGGCTCAGCAGCTAGTCGCTGAAGGTGGAAGGGCAAGGAAGAAGAGAAGAGCGGCTAGTCCTATAGGAGAAGGGGAAGAGTTAATGGAGACTACACCAAATATGAGCCCCAGGAGGATACAGGATGGGTTGAAGAGGATTACAAGGGAGAATAGGAATGGAAAGAACAGGTTTATGTGATCGGGGACTCTTTACTGAGAAGAATAGACAGGCCTGTAACCAGAGCTGATCCAGAGAATAGAAGGGTGTGATGTCTTTCAGGTGCTAAGATACGGGATGTAGACCTGAGGTTGAAAAGGATCCTAAAGGGAGCAGGAAAGAATCCCCTAATTATCCTTCATCTGGGAACAAATGATACGGCTAGATTCTCGCTGGAAAGTATTAAGGGAGACTATGCTAGGCTGGGGAAGACGCTTAAGGAAATCGAGGCTCAGGTAATCTTTAGTGGGATTCTGCCTGTTCCTAGAGAAGGGCAACAAAGGTGTGACAAGATTATGACTATCAACAGATGGCTTAGGCAGTGGTGCTATAAGGAGGGCTTTGGGATGTATGGCCACTGGGAGGCGTTCATGGACAGAGGTCAGTTCTCTCGGGATGGACTTCATCTGAGTAGGGAAGGAAATAGACTTCTAGGATGGAGGCTGGCACAACTGATTAAGAGAGCTTTAAACTAGAATTTGGGGGAGATGGTTGGGAGATGTCCAGGTAATCTCCATGCCGGATTTTAGCATTGAGAGGGAAGAAAACAAAGTAAGAAAGGATACAGCCGTGGGTAGGAGAATGTATATGAGGAGGAAGGGCAGTGTGGATACCAGTCTAATAGGTTACACTGGCTGAAGAATGACCGTGCCTAATAGGGTACAGACTGTGAGTGAAGCCAAACAGCAAAAATTAAGATGTTTGTACACCAACGCGAGGAGCCTAGGTAACAAAATGGAGGAACTAGAGCTACTGGTGCAAGAAGTGAAACCAGATATTATAGGGATAACAGAAACATGGTGGAATAGTAGTCATGACTGGAGTATGGGTATTGAAGGGTATGTGCTGTTTAGGAAAGACAGAAATAAAGGTAAAGGTGGTGGAGTCAATGTCAATGATGAGGTAGAATGTAAAGAAATAAGAAGCGATGGAATGGATAAGACAGTCCGTCTGGGCAAAAATCACATTGGGGAAGAAAACTATTAGAGCCTCCCCTGGGATAGTGCTTGGGGTGTGCTATAGACCGCCGGGATCTAATTTGGATATGGATAGAGACCTCTTTAATGTTTTTAATGAAGTAAATACTAATGGAAACTGTGTGATCATGGGAGACTTTAACTTCCCAGATATAGACTGGAGGACGAGTGCTAGTAATAACAATAGGGCTCAGATTTTCCTAGATGTGATAGGTGATGGATTCCTTCATCAAATAGTTGCTGAACCTACTAGAGGGGATGCCATTTTAGATTTGGTTTTGGTGAGTAGTGAGGACCTCATAGAAGAAATGGTTGTAGGGGATAATCTTCGTTCAAGTGATCATGAGCTAATTCAGTTCAAACTGAACGGAAGGATTAACAAAAATAAATCTGCAACTAGGGTTTTTGATTTCAAAAAGGCTTTCAAAAATTAAGGAAATTAGTTAGGGAAGTGGATTGGACTGAAGAATTTATGGATCTAGAGGTAGAGGAGGCCTGGGATTACTTTAAATCAAAGCTGCAGAAGCTATCAGAAGCCTGCATCCCAAGAAAGGGGAAAAAATTCATAGGCAGGAGTTGTAGACCAAGCTGGATGAGCAAGCATCTCAGAGAGGTGATTAAGAAAAAGCAGAAAGCATACAGGGAGTGGAAGATGGGAGGGATCAGCAAAGAAAGCTACCTTATTGAGGTCAGAACATCTAGGGATAAAGTGAGACAGGCTAAAAGTCAAGTAGAGTTGGACCTTGCAAAGGGAATTAAAACCAATAGTAAAAGGTTCTATAGCCATATAAATAAGAAGAAAACAAAGAAAGAAGAAGTGGGACTGCTAAACACAGAGGATGGAGTAGAGGTTAAGGATAATCTAGGCATGGCCCAATATCTAAACAAATACTTTGCCTCAGTCTTTAATAAGGCTAAAGAGGATCTTGGGGATAATGGTAGCATGACAAATGGGGATGAGGATATGGAGGTAGATATTACCATATCTGAGGTAGAAGCAAAACTCAAACAGCTTAATGGGACTAAATCGGGGGCCCCAGATAATTTTCATCCAAGAATATGAAAGGAATTGGCACATGAAATTGCAAGCCTATTAGCAAGAATTTTTAATGAATCTGTAAACTCAGGAGTTGTACTGTATGATTGGAGAATTGCTAACATAGTTCCTATTTTTAAGAAAGAGAAAAAAAGTGATCCAGGTAACTACAGGCTTGTTAGTTTGACATCTGTAGTATGTAAGGTCTTGGAAAAAATTTTGAAGGAGAAAGTAGTTAAGGACATTGAAGTCAATGGTAAATGGGACAAAATACAACATGGTTTTACAAAAGGTAGATTGTGCCAACCTGATCTGAAACCAACCTGATCTGCTTCTTCGAGAAAGTAACAGATTTTTTAGACAAAGGAAATGCAGCGGATCTAATTTACCTAGATTTCAGTAAGGCATTTGATACCGTGCCACATGGGGAATCATTAGTTAAATTGGAAAAGATGGGGATCAATCTGAACATTGAAAAGTGGATAAGGAATTGGTTAAAGGGGAGACTACAACGAGTCCTACTGAAAGGTGAACAGTCAGGCTGGAAGGAGGTTACCAGTGGAGTTCCTCAAGGATCAGTTTTGGGACTAATCTTATTTAATCTTTTTATTACTGATCTGGGCACAAAAAGTGGGAGTGTGCTAATAAAATTTGCGGATGTTACAAAGCTGGGAGGTATTGCCAATTTAGAGAAGGACCGAAATATCATACAAGAGGATCTGGATGACCTTGTAAACTGGAGTAATAGTAATAGGATGAAATTTAATAGTGAGAAGTGTAAGGTTATGCATTTAGGGATTAATAACAGGAATTTTTGTTATAAGCTGGGGACGCATCAATTAGAAGTAACGGAGGAGGAGAAGGACCTTGGAGTACTGGTTGATCATAGGATGACTATGAGCCGCCAATGTGATATGGCTGTGAAAAAAGCTAATGCGGTCTTGGGATGCATCAGGAGAGGTATTTCCAGTAGGGATAAGGAGGTTTTAGTAAGTTATACAAGGCACTGGTCAGACTTCACCTGGAATACTGTGTGAAGTTCTGGTCTCCCATGTTTAAGAAGGATGAATTCAAACTGGAACAGGTACAGAGAAGGGCTACTAAGATGATCCGAGGAATGGAAAACTTGTCTTATGAAAGGAGACTCAAGGAGCTTGGCTTGTTTAGCCTAACTAAAAGAAGGTTTAGGGGAGATATGATTGTTCTCTATAAATATATCAGAGGGATAAATACCGGAGAGGGAGAGGAATTATTTAAGCTCAGCACCAATGTGGACACAAGAACAAATGGATATAAACTGGCCACCAGGAAGTTTAGACTTGAAATTAGACGAAGGTTTCTAACCATCAGAGGAGTGAAGTTTTGGAATAGCCTTCCAATGGAAGCAGTAGGGGCAAAAGATCTATCTGGCTTTAAGATTAAACTCGATAAGCTTATGGAGGAGATGGTATGATGATATAACATGATTTTGGTAATTAAATGATCTTTAAATATTCATGGTAAATAGGCCTAATGGCCTGTGATGGGATGTTAGATGGGGTGGGATCTGAGTTACTCAGGAAAGAATTTTCTGTAGTATCTGGCTGGTGAGTCTTGCCCATATGTTCAGGGTTTAGCTGATCGCCATATTTGGGGTTGGGAAGGAATTTTCCTCCAGGGCAGATTGGAAGAGGCCCTGGAGGTTTTTCGCCTTCCTCTGTAGCATGGGGCACGGGTCACTTGCTGAAGGATTCTCTGCTCCTTGAAGTCTTTAAACCACGATTTGAGGACTTCAGTAGCTCAGACATAGGTGAGGTATTTTGCAGGAGTGGGTGGGTGAGATTCTGTGGCCTGTGTTGAGCAGGAGGTCAAACTAGATGATCATAACGGTCCCTTCTGACCTTAGTACCTGTCATAAATATAAAGGGAAGGGTAAACCCCTTTGAAATCCCTCCTGGCCAGGGGAAAGCTCCTCTCACCTGTAAAGGGTTAAGAAGCTAAAGGTAACCTCGCTGGCACCTGACCAAAATGACCAATGAGGAGACAAGATACTTTCAAAAGCTGGGAGGAGGGAGAGAAACAAAGGGTTTGTGTGTCTGTCTGTAGTCGTCTTGGCCGGGGACAGAACAGGAATGGAGTCTTAGAACTTTTAGTAAGTAATCTAGCTAGGTATGTGTTAGATTATGATTTCTTTAAATGGCTGAGAAAAGAATTGTGCTGAATAGAATAACTATTTCTGTCTGTGTATCTTTTTTGTAACTTAAGGTTTTGCCTAGAGGGGTTCTCTATGTTTTTGAATCTAATTACCCTGTAAGATATATACCATCCTGATTTTACAGGGGGGATTTCTTTATTTCTATTTACTTCTATTTTTTATTAAAAGTCTTCTTGTAAAACACTGAATGCTTTTTCATTGTTCTCAGATCCAAGGGTTTGGGTTTGTGGTCACCTATGCAAATTGGTGAGGCTTTTTATCCAACATTTCCCAGGAAAGGGGGGGTGCAAGTGTTGGGAGGATTGTTCATTGTTCTTAAGATCCAAGGGTCTGGGTCTGTAGTCACCTAGACAAATTGGTGAGGCTTTTTACCAAACCTTGTCCAGGAAGTGGGGTGCAAGGTTTTGGGAAGTATTTTGGGGGGAAGGACGCGTCCAAACAGCTCTTCCCCAGTAACCAGTATCAGTTTGGTGGTGGTAGCGGCCATTCCAAGGATAACGGGGGTAATATTTGTTACCTTGGGGAAGTTTTGACCTAAGCTGGTAAAGATAAGCTTAGGAGGTTTTTCATGCAGGTCCCCACATCTGTACCCTAGAGTTCAGAGTGGGGGAGGAACCGTGACATGGTGGCACAGTGGTGGGATTAACCTGAAATCATTTTGAGATCCAGTTGAGATTTTTTGAACTAGAAATACAGATTTTAAAAAGGAATTTTTAGGAAGTCCAGAAGGCAGCTTTGAAACTGAAAGCAGCTTGGTTTCTCTCTGCTTTGTGGCCAAGCAGAGACAAAAGGGGATTATCTTGTGAATTGCAGGTTTTCTTGCCTGGAGGCAGGGTACTTAACTCCTGCAGGGAAATTCACAGTCTTCCAACCCAGAGGTTTTTTTTTTTCTTTTCTTCCTAAAAGTAAATAGGGGGTGTGTGCTCTACCCATTTGCCTGGAGACAAAAGTGGCAGGGTTTTTTTTTAGGATTTTGATTTTTTTTTTTTTGTTTTACAAGGAGCACAGGTTTGAAAAGAAATTTTTTTTTTCTTTGGGCTGGGTAAGCAGTTTTCCAAGTAGTTGGAGGTTTTTTGCTTTAATTTGGGCCCAGAGCAGAGACAAGGGAATTGTCTTTTTCTGTAGGCTGACAATCACTATCAGAGAATAGGTACTCTATTCCAGCACAGCAAAAGTTTACAGCCAAGTTTTGTTTGTTTATTTCTAAACCTCGGGTGTAAAGTTAGTTAAAAACAGAGAGGTTAGAATGGCCAAATCCTCAGCTCGACTACAGCTGGAATTAGCCAAATTGCAGGCTGAGGAAAAACAAAGGGAACATGAAAGACAGATAGAACTCATGCGGCTGAAGGAGGAGGAGAAGGAAAAAGAGAGGAAGCATGTGGAGGAGATGGAGAGGATAAAGGCCCAGCAGAATATACCAACAAACCCTAGCAATCCTTCTCCAGGTACCACTTCCCATCCCAGAAAGTTCCCCACCTACAAGGCAGGTGATGATACTGAGGCCTTCTTAGAAAACTTCGAAAGGGCCTGCCTTGGGTACAACATCTCTACTGACCAATACATGGTAGAGCTGAGGCCGCAGCTCAGTGGACCCTTAGCTGAGGTGGCAGCTGAAATGCCTAAAGAACACATGAACAAGTATGAACTGTTTAAATCCAAGGCGAGAGTCAGAATGGGGATAACACCCGAGCAGTCTCGTCGGAGGTTCAGAGCCCTAAGGTGGAAACCAGACATGTCATTTACCCGACATGCCTACCACATTGTAAAACATTGGGATGCCTGGATATCAGGAGCAAGTGTTGAATCTCCAGTAAATTTGCCCTTCCTAATGCAAATGGAACAATTCTTAGAGGGTGTTCCTGAGGAAATAGAAAGATACATCCTAGATGGGAAACCCAAAACTGTAATTGAGGCAGGAGAGATTGGAGCCAGATGGGTGGAGGTGGCAGAGAAGAAGAAAACTGGTCGCAGTTGGAGCGGAGACCAGAAGGGACCACCCCAGACCACACCCTATTACCGGGGGCCGCCCAAAGCCCCACCTACCTCCCAAAGAACCCTCCAGACCCCTTATCGTCCCACCACCCCGTTCTCCAGCAACCCACCTCGCCCCGGTGACCCGTCAGCTGGACGATGTTTTAAATGTAACGAGCTGGGGCATGTAAAGGCCAACTGCCCCAAGAACCCCAACAGGTTACAGTTCATTGCACCGGAATCACACCAGAGGTCCACAGGCCCAGATACCTCCCAGATACCCTTGGAGCGGAGGGAAACTGTGAGTGTGGGTGGGAAGAAGGTCACCGCGTGGAGGGACACCGGAGCACAAGTGTCAGCTATCCATGCTTCCTTAGTGGACCCCAATTTAATCAACCCAGAGATCCAAGTGACGATTCAACCCTTCAAGTCCAACTCTTTCAATTTGCCTACAGCCAAGTTGCCTGTCCAGTACAAGGGCTGGTCAGGAATGTGGACTTTTGCAGTCTATGATGATTATCCCATCCCCATGCTGTTGGGGGAAGACTTGGCCAATCATGTGAAGCAGGCCAAGAGGGTGGGAATGGTCACCCGCAACCAGGCTAAACAAGCCGTGAGGCCTAGCTCTGTTCCGGAAACTTCTATCAGGACCCAGTCAGAGGTGATGGACCTGGACCCCAGGCCAATGTCTGCAACAGCAGTAGTGGATCCCGTCCCAGAGACCCAGACGGAACCAGTCCCAGAACCGGAACCAGCCGAACAACCAACACCAGACCCCGTGTCAGCACTGAATCCAGTACTTGCAACCTCAACACCAGAGGGCCCCACCGAACCTGAACTGGCAGCAGCCGATAACCCTACACAAGAGGCTCAGCCGGAGCCTGAATCCCAACATAGTGCACCAGCGGAGAGCGGTTCACAGTCAACAGAAACAGCTCCATCCCCTATATCGCTTCCAGAGGGACCAAGCCTAGGTCCACAATCCCATGAGGAACTGATGTCTCCAGCATCAAGGGAACAGTTCCAGACTGAACAGGAAGCAGATGAAAGCCTCCAGAGAGCTTGGACGGCGGCACGGAGCAACCCACCGCCTCTCAGCTCTTCTAATCGATCCAGGTTTGTTGTAGAAAGAGGACTTTTATACAAGGAAACTCTTTCTGGGGGACACCAGGAAGACTGGCATCCTCAGAGACAGTTGGTAGTTCCAACTAAATACCGGGCCAAGCTCTTGAGCTTAGCCCATGATCACCCTAGTGGCCATGCTGGGGTGAACAGGACCAAAGACCGTTTGGGGGGGTCATTCCACTGGGAGGGAATGGGCAAGGATGTTTCTACCTATGTCCAGTCTTGTGAGGTGTGCCAAAGAGTGGGAAAACCCCAAGACCAGGTCAAAGCTCCTCTCCAGCCACTCCCCATCATTAAAGTTCCATTTCAGCGAGTAGCTGTGGATATTCTGGGTCCTTTTCCGAAAAAGACACCCAGAGGAAAGCAGTACATACTGACTTTCATGGATTTTGCCACCCGATGGCCGGAAGCAGTAGCTCTAAGCAACACCAGGGCTAAAAGTGTGTGCCAGGCACTAGCAGACATTTTTGCCAGGGTAGGTTGGCCCTCCGACATCCTCACAGATGCAGGGACTAATTTCCTGGCAGGAACTATGAAAAACCTTTGGGAAGCTCATGGGGTAAATCACTTGGTTGCCACTCCTTACCATCATCAAACAAATGGCATGGTGGAGAAGTTTAATGGAACTTTGGGGGCCATGATACGTAAATTCGTAAATGAGCACTCCAATGATTGGGACCTAGTATTGCAGCAGTTGCTCTTTGCCTACAGAGCTGTACCACATCCCAGTTTAGGGTTTTCCCCATTTGAACTTGTATATGGCCGTGAGGTTAAGGGGCCATTGCAGTTGGTGAAGCAGCAATGGGAGGGATTTACACCTTCTCCAGGAACTAACATTCTGGACTTTGTAACCAACCTACAAAACACCCTCCGAACCTCTTTAGCCCTTGCTAGAGAAAACTTACAGGATGCTCAAAAAGAGCAAAAAGCCTGGTATGATAAACATGCCAGAGAGCGTTCCTTCGAAGTAGGAGACCAGGTCATGGTCTTAAAGGCGCTCCAGGCCCATAAAATGGAAGCATCGTGGGAAGGGCCATTCGTGGTCCAGGAGCGCCTGGGAGCTGTTAATTATCTCATAGCATTCCCCACCTCCAACCGAAAGCCTAAGGTGTATCATATTAATTCACTAAAGCCCTTTTATTCCAGAGAATTAAAGGTTTGTCAGTTTACAGCCCAGGGAGGAGACGACGCTGAGTGGCCTGAAGGTGTCTACTACGAAGGGAAATGTGCTGGTGGTGTGGAAGAGGTGAACCTCTCCATGACCCTTGGGCGTATGCAGCGACAGCAGATCCAGGAGCTGTGCACTAGCTACGCGCCAACGTTCTCAGCCACCCCAGGACTGACTGAATGGGCATACCACTCCATTGACACAGGTAATGCTCACCCAATTAGGGTCCAACCTTACCGGGTGTCTCCCCAAGCTAAAACTGCTATAGAACGGGAGATCCAGGATATGTTACAGATGGGTGTAATCCGCCCCTCTGAAAGTGCATGGGCATCTCCAGTGGTTCTAGTTCCCAAACCAGATGGGGAAATACGTTTTTGCGTGGACTACCGTAAGCTAAATGCTGTAACTCGCCCAGACAACTATCCCATGCCACGCACAGATGAACTATTAGAGAAACTGGGAAGGGCCCAGTTCATCTCTACCTTGGACTTAACCAAGGGGTACTGGCAGGTACCGCTAGATGAATCTGCCAAGGAAAGGTCAGCCTTCATCACACATCTCGGGCTGTATGAATTTAATGTACTCCCTTTCGGGCTGCGAAATGCACCCGCCACTTTCCAAAGACTTGTAGATGGTCTCCTAGCGGGATTAGGAGAATATGCAGTCGCCTACCTTGACGATGTGGCCATATTTTCGGATTCCTGGGCAGACCACCTGGAACATCTACAAAAAGTCCTTGAGCGCATAAGGGAGGCAGGACTAACTGTTAAGGCTAAGAAGTGTCAAATAGGCCTAAACAGAGTGACTTACCTTGGACACCAGGTGGGTCAAGGAACTATCAGCCCCCTACAGGCCAAAGTGGATGCTATCCAAAAGTGGCCTGTCCCAAAGTCAAAGAAACAGGTTCAATCCTTCTTAGGCTTGGCCGGTTATTACAGACGATTTGTACCGCACTACAGCCAAATCGCTGCCCCACTGACAGACCTAACCAAAAAGAAACAGCCAAATGCTGTTCAGTGGACCGGAAAGTGTCAGAGGGCCTTTAACAAGCTTAAAGCGACACTCATGTCTGACCCTGTACTAAGGGCCCCAGACTTTGACAAACCGTTCCTAGTAACCACAGATGCATCCGAGCGTGGTGTGGGAGCAGTTTTAATGCAGAAAGGACCTGATCAAGAATTCCACCCTGTAGTGTTTCTCAGCAAAAAACTGTCTGAGAGGGAAAGCAACTGGTCAGTCACTGAAAAAGAATGTTATGCCATTGTCTACGCTCTGGAAAAGCTACGCCCATATGTTTGGGGACGGCGTTTCCACCTGCAAACCGACCATGCTGCACTAAAGTGGCTTCACACCGTCAAAGAAACTAACAGAAAACTTCTTCGGTGGAGTTTAGCTCTCCAAGATTTTGATTTCGACATCCAACACATCTCAGGAGCTTCTAACAAAGTGGCTGATGCACTCTCCCGTGAAAGTTTCCCAGAATCAACTGGTTAAAATCGTCCTTGAGATGTGGAAAATATTGTTAGTCTTTATGTACTTGGTAGTATATTTAGAGATGCATGTGTCTTATTAACTCTGTTTTCCTAGAGCTCCAGGAAGAAATCCCAGCCAGTGTTTCACCCTAGCTGAGATTTGGGGGGCGTGTCATAAATATAAAGGGAAGGGTAAACCCCTTTGAAATCCCTCCTGGCCAGGGGAAAGCTCCTCTCACCTGTAAAGGGTTAAGAAGCTAAAGGTAACCTCGCTGGCACCTGACCAAAATGACCAATGAGGAGACAAGATACTTTCAAAAGCTGGGAGGAGGGAGAGAAACAAAGGGTTTGTGTGTCTGTCTGTAGTCGTCTTGGCCGGGGACAGAACAGGAATGGAGTCTTAGAACTTTTAGTAAGTAATCTAGCTAGGTATGTGTTAGATTATGATTTCTTTAAATGGCTGAGAAAAGAATTGTGCTGAATAGAATAACTATTTCTGTCTGTGTATCTTTTTTGTAACTTAAGGTTTTGCCTAGAGGGGTTCTCTATGTTTTTGAATCTAATTACCCTGTAAGATATATACCATCCTGATTTTACAGGGGGGATTTCTTTATTTCTATTTACTTCTATTTTTTATTAAAAGTCTTCTTGTAAAACACTGAATGCTTTTTCATTGTTCTCAGATCCAAGGGTTTGGGTTTGTGGTCACCTATGCAAATTGGTGAGGCTTTTTATCCAACATTTCCCAGGAAAGGGGGGGTGCAAGTGTTGGGAGGATTGTTCATTGTTCTTAAGATCCAAGGGTCTGGGTCTGTAGTCACCTAGACAAATTGGTGAGGCTTTTTACCAAACCTTGTCCAGGAAGTGGGGTGCAAGGTTTTGGGAAGTATTTTGGGGGGAAGGACGCGTCCAAACAGCTCTTCCCCAGTAACCAGTATCAGTTTGGTGGTGGTAGCGGCCATTCCAAGGATAACGGGGGTAATATTTGTTACCTTGGGGAAGTTTTGACCTAAGCTGGTAAAGATAAGCTTAGGAGGTTTTTCATGCAGGTCCCCACATCTGTACCCTAGAGTTCAGAGTGGGGGAGGAACCGTGACAGTACCTATGAATTTATGAATCTATAAACAATACAAATGTGCCTAGCTTTTTAAAAATAGGCGTAGTGAATTTAGCTTCTTTGACCTTAGTAGGAGGGAGGGACCTGGGAAGGCAGCCACAGAAACCTCATGGGTTACGCCAAGGAGGAGGAGAGAGAGACCAAGAAGGTGGAGGCCAGCTTACTCTTTTTGGGAAAAATAGAAAGGGACAGGTATGGGAGTTGGTACTGCAATGAGGAACCAGAAAGGGATACTGAACAGAGAACCTCATACAATGCCCACTGCTCTGAGGAAAGGACTGGTGCCGGCCTATTTAAATCCAGGGATTTGCGAGTGGAGCCCATCTCTACAGTCCACCTTCTCAGATAAGGGAGAGGACAGAGGACCTAGGTACATACCTAGGACAAAGAATGGATAAACAGGGATGGGGCAGCAGGTCACATGGTCAAAACAAGAGCTTCAGGGCGGGGGAGGGGGACACTGAGCAGAGAAACCCAGACAACACCCATAGCCTTGGTACTAACAAGAGCAAAGTTACATCCCTGAAGACTGAAGCCCTCTCTATTTTGACAGGTCAGGTACAGCAAAGATTGTAAACAGAGCAATCTTCTGCCCAGCAGACCCAATTCTCATACCTGATCTATAGCAACTACTTCTAAGGAGGAAAGGGTCCTTCACTTTCCATGTGCCCTGTGAAAGAGGGGGAGCTGAAGGTGCACAGTGTTACCCTTTCTCTCTTGCACTGGGCCATCCCAAACTCCTGGCTTGCACCCAAGAGTGAAAATATTCTTGAATTTTGAAGTCTAGGCATGACCTCCACAGGTGTTCCCAGCAGGTACCCAGGATGATGTGATCTGAATCTTCTGGAACTACATAAATCCTTCACTTGTTCTAAAATATGGTGCATGTATTTTTGTGGCTCACTGGAATCTACCAATATGATAGATGATATGCTTAGTGAATCCCAGTCCTTTGAACACCTATCTCATCAAATTCTTTCAGACAGTCTTTTGCATTCTGGTCAATAGATAAGTTATGCACCTGTTTAATTACCTGCATTAGATGACTGTCTTCAACTGAAGCACACAAGCCATCCCGTTCCACTGTTTCAAGCTTTTCTGAGTGGCGTCTGTCCTTACGGAGAAGTGCCAATGTGGCTTGTTTTGCACTTGCTACATGCACAAAGGTTAGTCTTTCTGATTACATTTACTGTGCTTAGAGCAAGAGGTAGGGTGTTCAGTGGACAGGACACTGGGCTGGGAGTAAGGAGATCTGGGTTTTACTCCCAGCTCTACTAATAACCAGCATATGGCCTTGGGAAAGTCACTTCATAGAGTCATAGAGTTTAAGACCAGAAGGGACCACCAGATCATCTCGTCTGACCCCCTGTCTATCACAGGCCACCAGTACCACTCAGCACCTGCACACTAAACCCAACAACCAAAATGAGACCAAAGTATTACAGCCCCCAGGAGACTAGACTATTGTGTGCGACTGGCAGAGAATAGGAGGGACCCAAGGGCCCCGCAATGGCAAGGAAATGGTTAAATGAGATACACCTAGATAATCCTGGCAAGTGAGCCACACCCACACACTGTAGAGGAAAGTAAACCCCCCCCCCAAGGTCACTGCCAATCTGACCCAGGGACAAATTCCTTCCCAGCCCCATATATAGTGATCAGTTAGACCCTGGGCATGTGAGCAAGACCCAACCAGCCAAGCAGCACCTGAGAGAGATAATACTCAGTGACACCTCCGAGCCCTGGCCCTCCCCATCCTCTGTCCCATCTCCAGCTGTGGCCATCTCTGTTGCTTCAGAGGAAGGAGACATTAAAATCCTCCCAGAATACATTGGGGGGGAAAATATCTTCTTTCCTCTCTCTGTGCCTGTTTTCCTTCCCGTCTCTTGTCTGTTTAGACTGCAAGCTCTTTGGGGCAGGGATGGTCACTTACTATGTACAATGTTTGTACAATGCCTAGCATAACAGGGGCCTGATCTTTTTTGTCGCCTCTGGGCACTACTGTGATATACATAACTAAAGATGATAATTACATTGCACTCAGCTGCAATGTCTTTTAATTTATTTCCAGTGTTTCAAATCTATTGGAGAACCTTGCTGTGTAAATTAAGATTCAAAGAACTATCTATGCTCCTACATTATAACTTTGTCCTTCAGGTATGTATTCAGGCATGTATTTTCCTTTGTATTTCTCTGCAATGTTTTGCTGAGAGAGGAACACACTTGAAGAATGGTTTCCTTTATTTCATGCATGACCCCATGCCCCCAGTGCTGGAGAACTTTGTGTCATGTTGTGACTGTTGTCACATTTTCTGCAAGGACATCTGGTCTAAGCCATTCATTTACCTTTGCATTGTGTCTTTATGCCTGGTTGTGCATTTTTAATCAGATTCCCTTCATTCCATTTGGTTTTTGCTAACATTTTCATTTAGGAAGTACAGTTTTCACTCGCCTTGCAAATATCTACTCTTCTTTGCAAAGACAAGTCCATTTCTTCAATAACCTTCTTTGATCTGGCTATCATTTATACCACAAATAATTCAGTCTCTAATTAGTCCATACGTTAACTATTCAAATTCAGATTGGTCAACAGTTGTCTTCATGCTTTCACTGGAATTGTATTGTAGATTTCCAGTGCTTCTGTGCCCCCACGTAGAGCAGTGTGGAGGATTTCATGCTGTTCAATTTCTCTGTAATAGCACTTGTTTTTAGGAACAATCTGAAGCAGCGCAAGCAACTCAACCAGTTCTTTGCCTCAGTAGCGCTGGTAAGACAATGGATCTTTATTTCTTGGTTCTCAATGATCAGGGATACAAAAGTGCAAAGCTCTGATCACATGCCAGAAGTCAGTAACCAACAGATACTGTGACAGTGTTTTGTGATCTGGGGATCCTGTCCACTGAGAACTAGACTGAAATGATCAAATGCCATTAAATCTATTATTTAATACAACGAAGCACAAATGCAGAATCTCTGCTTTTAAACTCCCAACCTCCTCCTTTTAGTTATACCGTAACAATGAGAACAAACTTTAAACTAAAGGACCTGATTTTCAAGTCTGGCCTTTTTTAGTTTTTTTTTTTTTTTCAGGCAAAATCACACATCTGCAATAAATTAGCAAGTGAAAGCATTCATGAACAAACTTGTGCTGGCAAAAATGGAGGTTCAGTTTGAAATCAGGACCACAATGTTTTTTCAGTCTTAGTTCTCCAGGCTTCCCCAAAGACGTGATCCAAAGCTCATGGAAAAGACTGCTCTTGCCCTTAGTGGATAAAGACCTAGAGTACACATTTCAAAAGCACCTAAATGCCTTAGGAGCCAAAGCCCCATGGAAAGGCAATAGGACTTCGGTTCCTAAATGACTTAAGCATTTTTTCCAATGCCCCAGTCATTATCTACCATCTCTGATAGATAGTAGAGTGCAGCATATCTGCTCAATAGAGAACCTGCTCCTGCAGCCATGTCCCTTTCCCTTTTTCGGTCAGTCACTGGGATCAGTTCCTTCCAGTTTTCCTTTTCTCTGTCTCTCTTTGGATTTCTTCTTCTTTCCCTCTCATCATTTTCCCTTTATGTCCCCTCTAGTCTGTGTGTGTCCCTGTTCATTTTTGGATTTCCCACCCATAGAGTTTGGTTCTCTCCCCTTCCAAGTAGTTCTTTTGTGATTTTACTCACTGGCTGCTCTGCAATTTCCTTCTCTTTTGACGGAAGCCTGCTGTTTTCTCTATGCTTCCATGCCAGGCTCGCCTTCTGTCTCCAGATGCTCAAAAACCAACTGCTCTTCCCAATCCATTTGCAGCAGAAGTTGTGATCCATTCCAGCCTTTCAGTTTTCAACTCTGTTACTAGCCCTTTACATGGAAACAGTAACTGAACAGAGTACAGACAGCCTTGTGGTTAAGGCACTGATGAGTGTCTCAAGAGGGACGCTTCAGTTCTCATCTCCGCCACAGACTGCCTGCATGATCTTGTGCCTCAGTTCCTCATCTGTAAAATTGAGTTAATCAATGGTATCTTACATCCATTCTATGCCTTTCTTGTTCCTATTGTAATCAGGGCAGGACTGTGTCTCACTGCATGTTTGTAGTATGCCTTCTTGCACAGGAGGGCCCTGATCTCAGTTTGGGTCTGGACATGCCACCGTAATCCAAATAATAATAAAAAATAATCATCCAGGCTTTACTTGGCCAAAATACAAACATTTAAGGACAAAAGGAACAATTAGTAACTGGAAAAACCCAGGGTAGCCACATAAAACATTGCTTCTTGTGCTTCATCTCTGTAGGATGGCGTATTTTAATTTCTGTTATAAAGCCTTTGATATTGGGTTATGCTCTCTGGCTGCCCTTGTCTGGTTTATGGCTCATGTGACATCTTCTAGTACTAGCAATAACCATATATATAGAAAGCCAAAAGAGTGGTTTAATAGTACACATTATTGTTGTGAAATTGATTTTTGAAAGAATGGAATTTTTTTTTAGATTAGCATTGTTTCAGTTCATCAGCACAAAGGACTGGTGTTATTGTAGCAACCGCTCACAGGGACTCGAACACACAACCTTAGCACAACCTGGAGCATAGACTGCGACGACCAACCGAAAGGATCCATTCCATTAGTTAGCTGCACTAGCTGGTAGCTGTTCCTGGTGGATCAGCTGCAGCGTGAGACTGGAACACCCAACACTGACTGAGAAGTAGGTTGTACCCAATTCAAAACTGGGACCACAGTAGTGTATTAACTTACTTCAGCAAAAATCTGGAGGCAAATGATGAGCCCAAGCCTGCAAAGAGCTGCTGCACTCCAGTTCTGTGATGAGGCTGCTTTGTTCCATTCTGATGGTGCAAAGAAGCTAGAAAGTCAGTTTAACCAGCTATCCGGGGATTTTCTTTGTGGCAGGGGAAATCCACAAATGACATAGAGCCAGCACCCCCTCTACTATATTCCAGTGGGAAGGGTGGGTAAAAGGCAGCCCCTACTGGCAGAGACAACAGAAGCATCCTCTGAATGAAGATACATATAGAATCATATATTTTAAAGTTGTTTTGAACATTCATATTTGTAAAGATACCGGACCTGATTCACCTGTGCATTGCTCCAGTTTTACATTGGCATTGCTCCACTACAATCCAGATTTATGCTCATGTAACACAGAAGTGGATCAAGTTCATATTCTTGCTATAGATGGCGCTAGTAGCACTGCCTATTATATAGGTTGTCTGACACTTCCCAACATAAGCTCCTGTTTTCAGTTGATTATAGCTTTGCCAAACTTTAATTGTTTGGACTGATATTTTCCATGCTAGTGTCTGCTGGAACAGGGAATGACTGGGATGAAAAGACTGAGTGGAGACTGGGACTGGGTAGGTGAGGAGAATGGGATGAGGATGAGGAATAATAATGCCCCCTCAGCTCACAGGGGTGTTGTGAAAATAAATTCATTAATGTATGTGAAGCACTCAGACACTATTGTGTTAAGTGCCATAGAGGAGCCTATTAGGAATGTAATAATTCTGTCTTCAGTGCAGGGTTTGAATAGCGTGCAGTAAACAAGGCCCGGGGCCACACACTGAGGAGAAAAAGATATTGATCACTGTCCATCCTGTGCAATGAATGAGGTGGCCGTCTTGTGGAAAAATTATCATGTCATTAAAGACTGTATCATAATGCATTCACATAAAAGGGCCAAAATAAGGTTGCCCAGGCAACTTTAATTCTGGTATTTCTTAACTTTTAATTTTTGACTTTGCAGCCTTAATGTTCTTTTAATGTACTTGTGCGTGCGTGTGTGTGCGATACAAATAAATATCCATCAGCTAGATACCAAAGGGCCCAATCCCGCAAGGTTCTGAACACTCAAAAGTTGTTGTATCTTATCTCTGGAGTCTCACTGAATGATGTACTATGCTCACTGTATTCTACAAAGCTTGTATTCTACAAAATAAAAAATGGTACATATATAGATGTTTGTTTTCTGCCCTTGTCAAACTACAGCCTCAGTTGTGCATACCCAGGTCTAGTGACTGTAGCTTTAGTCCATGGGGAAAAGAGTGGACACCTGGGAAATGAAGCATTAAGTTCTAGGAAAGCTGATGGCTTTATGTACCAAGCTGTTATCCTTATTCTCTTAATTGTTCGGCACTTAATCAACAAGTAAATACCGGCTTCCTATGGACAGCTTCACTGATGTGGGCAGTACCAAAGTCAACAAACATTTTAATTACCCTAGGTACCATTTCCTCAGGTATCATGTTACACTACAGGCACTTCAGAGAGAGACGCAGCTGGCTTTGAGGAGACCAGAGCCTTTGCATCAAAGAAGGTCAAAAGTCAAAGGAAATACCAATAGAGGTAATAGTCCCAGTAAACCCGCCTTATCTGCTTAATATAAGACTATCATAATCTAGCCAGAGCCTGTCCTTGCTTCTCCTTGACCTCTCATTTATTATAGACCAGAAGCTAACCTATATTGATATAGGCGCAATGGCAGCTGGACTGTATTTGCTCAAGGAGAGGACTCAGGTGAAAATGTGGAAAGGAACCAGGGTTTAGATTAATCAGCCACAGTACTTCTCTGCTCAGCAAACCCTTGAGCCCAGGCAGGCAATAACAGGAATTACTCCTAACACTCATATTGAGTCTCAAAGCATAAGACGCCTTTGAAAATCGGTTCTAGATGGAAACATTTCAGATGAAGTTGAAAATATATGCAAAGTGAGCAGGCCTGGTCTGCAGTAAAAATGCAATTGTGTGTGAACAATGGATAATTCTGCATAGAAGAGGTTAATCTGTGTGTGCAGTCATAGCCTGGGTGAGAATAGTGATTTTAGATTAATAGATTCATAGATTCCAAGGCCAGAAGGGATCATTGTGATAATTTAGTCTGACCTCCTGTATAGAAAAGGCCATAGGGCTTTCCCATAATTCCTAGAACAGATCTTTTAGAAAAACATCCAATATTGATTTAAAAATTGTCAGCTCATACTAGAACTTCAGAATTGGTGCAAACTTTATCAATGATATTTTTCTGTTTTCTTCCAGATCATTAATAAAAATGTTAAATAGAGTACAGCCATCAAGTGATCCCCATGGAACCCCACTAGAAACACATCCGCTAAATGACGATTCACCATCAGATTAGGCCTGAATAAAGACTGAGAGTGGTTGGGTCATTATAAAACCTAAACCTAATTTCCCCAATACTAATTTCCCCCTACTGTTACTCACACCTTCTTGTTAACTGTCTGACACTCTCATTACCACTTCAAAAGTGATTTGTCCTCCCTTGGTATCCTGCTATCAATTGAATTGTCTCATTAGACTAACCTCACACTTGGTAAGGCAATTCAAATATTTTCATGTATTTATACCTGCTCCTGTATTTTCCACTCCATGCATCTGATGAAGTGGGTTCTAGTCCACAAAAGCTTATGCCCAAATAAATTTGTTAGTCTCTAAGGTGTCACAAGGACTCCTTGTTGTTTTTGCTGATACACACTAACATGGCTACCACTCTGAAACCTGTCCCCATTCACAGTTATATTTTGAGATCTATCAGTTAGCCAGCTTTTAATAAGTTTAATGTGTTGTCATAAATATAAAGGGAAGGGTAACAACCTTTATGTATGCAGTAATATAAAATCCCTCTTGGCCAAAGGTACAGAACCCCCTTACCTGTAAGGGGTTAATCAGTTCAATTAACTTAGTTGGCATCTGACTAGAAGGACCAATGGCGAAAGAAGATAGTTTCAAATCTGCGGGTGAGGGGGTGGCTTTGCTTTTGTGCTCTGTGTGTGTGTTTGCTCCGAGACAAAGAAAGAGACCAAGCAAGTAATCCAGCTCCTACTGAAATGATACCTCTAATATTACAGAAATAGTAAGTAATAGCAAGGAATGTGTTAGATTATCTTTTGTTTTAGCTTGTGAATTTTCCCTGTGCTAAGAGGGAGATTTATCCCTGTTTTTTGTAACTTTAAAGTTTTGCCTGGGGGGAATCCTCTGTGTTTTAAGTCTTATTACCCTGTAAAATTACCTTCCATCCTGATTTTACAGAGGTGCTTCTTTTACTTTTTTTCTTTATAATAAAGTTCTGTTTTTTAAGAATCTAAATGGTGTTTAGTGTCCTAAAAACCCAAGGGTCTGGTCTGTGCTCACCTTGTTTACCTATCTGGTTGGTAGATTATTCTCAAGCCTCCCGGGGAAAGGGGTGAAGGGGGAATATTTTGGGGAAACAGGAACTCCAAGTGGTCCTTTTCCTGAATCTTTGTCTAACTCACTTGGTGGTGTCAGCAGTACTCATCCAAGGACAAGGAAGGATTTGTGCCTTGGGGAAGTTTTTAACCTAAGCTGGTAGAAATAAGCTTAGGGGGTCTCTCATGCGGGTCCCCACATCTGTACCCTAGAGTGGGGAGGGAACCCTGACACTCCCTATGGGTCCAGGAGTTTGCGGGAGGAACAGAGCTACACTGCTTTAAGACTCTGCTCCTGCTCCGATTGAAGTCAATGGCAGAATTCTCACTGACTTCAGTTGTGCAGGATCAGGTACTAATGCAGGCCCATGTGTAAATCAAACCGACAAGATTTGGGTACATTCCACAGATCTCGCTAAATTACAGGCCGGTCTATCAGAACTATCACTAGGGTGGCTTGGTTCTAACTTTAGTAGAAATCTTACTGATGATTTCAGAGCATAGAAATGCCACTGTGGAATTTGACTCCTTCCCACCATCAGTGTACACCCAAAACCTCAGGCTGCTGGCTGCTTTTTGTGTGTGCATGAATCATGAAAGCTAGCTATTTATTTTTGCACTCAGATCTATATGCCTGCTGTCAGCTGACAGATGGGAAGGTTCCCGCAGGGTAGCTGTTAGAGTAAGATTTTCCAATTCCTGGGACAAGACAAGTGGTAAGAGTGATGCTCATTTGGAGTGCTCTGGGAAATCTATGTTGATTTAACCGAAACCCCCAAACCTTCTACAAAAAACTAGTGGTCTGTCTTCAGGAGAAGCAGGGCAAATTACATTTGGTTCTGCTCCATTCAAAACTCTACCCCAATCCCAACAACACTGCTAATAAACAGTTACCTGATATTAACAATTCATTATCTGGCAAAGCAAAGAGCAAATTAAATATAAAAAATCAAGATCACGCCCAGCCTGGGTTCAGCATCCAAGGTGAAGAGGGTAAATTGCACCACCTTTTTTGTGCACTAGTGCAAGGGCTGGGCACAACTAAAGCCCTTTTGCTGCCTGAGGTTCAAGACAGCAGGAGGCTGATACCCATGTTGGAGAGGATACTACTAATAGTGGTAAGGGAGAGATGGGAAAGAGCCACCCTCCCTTTTAACAGCCTGCTCTCAAACACAGAGAGCAGCTGGTGGTGCAGCGATAGAGCTGGGAAGTATTGGCTCACTTCAGGTCCAATGGCTCTTGGGGCACCGTACTGCTTCACCATTCACAAAGTAGAGTCTGTGCTGGAAGAGCTTCCATTTAGTCCCTTTATGCCCCCCTGTTTTATTTAGTGTAAACTGTTTACCCCATGTCCGTTACAAATCCACTTTGTCCTCCATTCACTCAGTGCTCCTGTCTGATTGTCTCAGCATTACAACCTCCAAGAGTTCACTTTGGGCCTCAGCCTACTCCCATCAAAGTCTCTGGCACAACTTCCATGGAACTGAAGGGGTGCAGAATTGGGTCCGTATATGGGACATTTGTTGGCAACGAAACATGGGAGTCTTCCTCACTTTGTGTTATGTCTTCACAGAGCCAAGGAAAGGCCTAGTGGTGACGTGTGCCACTAGAGACCAAGAAATAAGGTTGATCTTCTGGTTAAAGGATACTGGCGTAGGACTCAGGATATGTGGGTTCAATTCCTGGCTCTATCCCAGACTTTGTGTCACCTTGGACAGGTCACTTAGGCCCAGGTCCTCAAAGGTATTTAGGTGTCTCGCTCTCATTGAAATCAATAACTTTTGAAGATCTGGGCCTTGAGTCCTAGTTCTCCATGTGTAGAATGGGAATAATAGTTTTCCTCTGTCTGTCTTTCCTACTTAGACTGTAAGCTCTTTAAGACAGCAATGGCCACTTACTATGTGTTTGTGCAATGTCTAGGACAATAAGATGGTCCTGATCCCGAGTGGGTCTTGTAGCGCTATTGTAATACAAATATAACTAAGGCCCTACTTAACTTGCCATTTTGTGGAAATTGCTGATTCCGCAATATTAGGCTTTCACCACAATTTTGACAGTGGAAGCCCCAGCCGTCCTGGGGCTAAGAGCGGAAGCCCCCACTGTCAGCCCTGGACTCCCCACTCTCAGCCCCGGGAAGCTGACAGCGGAAAATCATGGACAAGTAGTAATGGACTTTATTACTGCAAATAAAAAGGTCCATTATTACTTTTCCGCAATTTTCCATGGCTTGGCTGCAAATCAGCTGCAATTTTTTTTTGACAGTCATCCCACAATTCAAGTAGGGCCTTAAATAGAAAAGCAGAGACAACGCAGGGGAAACCCAAACCTGGATTCAGACCTAAATATCACAAGGAGCAGCCTTGTGGGTTATGTGCCCTTCTGCTTCTCTTTCCCTGCGTGACATGTAGGTAAACATATATGGTGAGGTCATGAGCGATCACCACAAGAGCACAGAGTTCTATTTATCAACAAAGGCTTTATTGATTTGAATATGTTAAATCATATTGCAGGCTTGGAGAGGCATGCCTGTGCTGGGGAAACCCTGCTCTGCTCTGTATCAAAGAGCATCTTTAGCTGAATTCTTTGTAGTGCTAATTGTGGGATGCAGCAGAATTGCTGTGTTCTGCTACAGCACATTAACCCAGAGGGAAGCTATTGCTTGCTTGGTTTATGCATTACTTTTGCACGTAACTTTAGCACACTTTCCAGAATCCAGCCACATCGAGTGTACTTAGGCTAAACAATGAGACTTAGAATAGGTAACTGTCCTTACAAATACACAGTGAAAATTAGCATGATTTTAAAAGACGAATCTGATTCTGGGAGAGGTAGGAGTGGATTACAATATTCCCCAAACTGCAGGATTTGGAAACATTGATTGATCAGATAGTAGTCATTAGTGGACAGGTACACAATTAATCTCGTGCATCAAAAATAGCCCCTTCTGAATATTGCATCTTTAATACTTCACAAGAGTACAACAAAGGACACGTACGGTTGCCACAAATCTGAGCCAGAGAGAAACAACAGCTGCCCTGAAGATCTGAGACTTCAGTATGCACCATCTCTGGCAGCTGCCAAAACTCTGTCTACATGTGGATATCAGGTGACAGATCTGAACCTTTTTATCATCATGAGGAAAAAAAAAAAGTTAGCTCCCTGTATCTGCATGTACAGCTCTCTAGCCAATTTCACCCAGGAGATTAGACAGTGACATGAGTGGCACATTCAGCACAACACTTATTTCCCTTACAGCAGATGCCACTGCCAATCATGATGACTAACACTGTCTCTTTGTTCCCTGGCACTATTCTGTAGGTTGTCTGTATGCTCCTGTCTCTCTTGTCTTATACTTTGCTTGTAAGCTCTTGAGGGTCGGGACCACTTTTTTTGTTCTGTGTTGTACAGCATCTAGCACCGTGGGGTCGTGGTCCACGACTGGGGCTTCTAGGCACTAGCACAATACAAATGATAAATAAAAATTCCCTAAATACTCTGTAATAACAAGGACCATGATTTACCTGTGGCGGGTTTCTGGATGACCATACTCTTACCCGGTTCTCCTGCCATCTTCCAACTGCCAGCTCCAGGCCAGAATCAGGGACAGTAAAGAAGCTCCTTAGGACACAATTGTTGGCCCTGATTCTGATCTCATGCTGGTGTAAATCAGGGGGTTGAAATTACACCAGTATAAAACTGGTGTATATGGGAGCAAACTCAGGCCCAAAATTTGCTGCATGTTAGTCAGTTAGGCACTCTGGTGTGTACTGAGGTACATAGCCTCCCCGCAGGTGAGGCCTCTTTGCACCACTCTGGGGCACAAGGCAAGCTTCAAGCTGGAGAGCCCACTGGAACACAAGAATTCCTGGGTGGTGCGAAAGCCAGTGTAGTTGGTTTTACGCTATCCCCTTCCAGCCCCCTTAACAGCGGGAAGATGTTGGGGGTCAGATGGGGTGTGGCCAAAGCATACACTGCTCCTGCACACCTTGTGGTATTGCATAGTTTCATAGCATTTAAGGCCAGAAGGGACATCACTTAGTCTGACCTCCTGGATATCACAGGCCATTAATTTTCAGTCAGATATCCTTATATTCAGCCCAAAGACTTTAAAAAGGGGCCATTGTAAGCTTCTGTAAGATAAAGCAACCCTGCTCTGATTTAGGCCAGAGGTCAAACCTCTTCCCAGAAACCCAGGCCTCCTCCCCACTTCAGGTCCCATGCCAGCTGCAGTGTGGTCAGATATTATATGCCCCCCCTCCTTGGTCCCACATTTTCGTAACAGTTATCAACAGCATGAACACAATTAAACTACCACAATTTACAGCCATTCTACTTAATACTTTACAGCTGGACCACAGCTGAGGCTCCAGCGACAGGCACTTGTCATGTGTCCATCACCATGGTACCTCAGTGCTGTACAATTAAGAAGCAATAAGCACCCCTCCAAAAAGGACCACCATCTTTTTTTATATTCTTTAAAAAATCATTCTTTCCTCCCTCTTTCATCTCCCTTTCTTATGGCCATTCTTGACCCCTGTGTTTCCCTCCTAATTGCCCCATTGTAGGTTGATCAGAGAGAGCTACTACTGGTGAGGAGAGCCATGCATGCATAGCCATTACCAGAAAGCCACAAACTCAACTCTCTTGGAGAAGAAGGATGGGCCACTGCTTAGGATGCTAGCCAATCAACTCCCTTTGCTACCACAGACTTCCTGTGTGACCTTGGGCATATCACACAGCCTCTCTATGCCTCAGTACCCCATCTATAAAACGGAGATAATAGTGCTTTCTTACATCACAGGGAGGTTGTGAAGACAAAAACTTTAAAGACTGTGCAGTGCTCATCCTAACTTTGAGTTTGTTAAAATGTTAATTTCCTCATTGAGGGTGTCCATTTGCTAACCTCTGCAACCATTCCAAGTCAGAGTTGCATGCTACAGAATGTATGCTGTCAATTTGAGGGCAGTTTTTTATGTTCTGAGGTCTCAGAATACACCTCAGTTGGTGTAAGTCAACACAGCTCCACTGGAGTGAATGCACTGGAAGTGATTTACACCAGGTGAGGTCGTGGCCTTCTGTTTTTATTCCCCCCAAATTCTGTGGATGTCTTGTGCTCAGACTGACTGCAAAATTAGCCTCCATAGTCTTTTATAAAAAAAGCTTTTTGTTCTCCAATATCCCAAAAGGTCAAAACTGTAAATTAACTATTATCTCTTAAATCTAATCATTCATATATTAGCCTTTAGTTCAGAACCAGGAAGGTGAGTATTTATGGCTCATGACTGCCAAGGTAAAACATGAATGGGCCAAAGAACTGATCTCCCACATTCATAAAAGGTTTAAAAAATTGCTAACACGGCTGCCAGGTCACCTGTAACAAGTTCCAATTCCCAGGAGCATGTGGGAGAATTTTCAAAGTAAAAAATCAATGGCTATGAAATTACACATTAGTCTAGGGGAGTGCACTCTGCCTGTTTTCACAGCTAACATTCATCTTGCTATAGTAATAGTGGTACAGACAATTTGCCATGGTAAAGTTGGTCTATAAGTGGTTTAATTAAAGTGCTGACAGCAAATTTAAACCTTATTTTACTTTTAGAATGCACAATATCCATCTCTCTCTTTTGATTGAGAAACCAGGCCATGTGACAGAGCTTAGAAGTGGGGGTAGGCATCCGAGAAATACTGGGGAAAGTCAACATACTTTATAGTATGTTCTATAGAAATAACAGCAATAATGATCCTACTTTGCGTCTCTGATCTCAGAATGTTTTTTAAGTAGCTCACAAAGTCTCGCGGTCTCATGTTGCTTTGTACAAAGAGTAGACTCTCATATTTACAGCTGCAATGACACTTAGTTTAGATTAAAAGAACAAACGTGAGAGATCACCAGGATGTGCCTTCGCTGCAACTGTCTGCACTGAACTGAACACCAAATGGTTGCCCAGATCGCCAGACAGCAGAGGCATTCGCTATTTAAAGATGCAGTACAAAGAACACAAGAAGGTATGACAGTTGCATATCGGAATACGCCACACACACACCACCTCTGTGATGGGCCCTGTGACTGAAACCATTTTACTGAGATGGGGGAACCTGGAGCTCAGAACTTATGTGTCCCGACCACAACCATACAATGCGCCAGTGACCGATAGTTCTTAGACCTCTGCTCTGATCACTAGACTCCATTCTCAAGTTGAAATGCTTTCATTACGGTGACGATTTGTAGCATTTGTCTGTGTAACACTTGTGAATTCTGTCTGATTTAATGGAATTGCTGTGTCATTGAATGCCTCAGCGCATACCGAATCAGTCGTTTGCTAAAAGGGACTGCGTCACATACTGCACAGACTGTACCTAGACAGCTGTTGCAGGAATGTCAAGTCTCATTAACACCTGAATAGGTCTACGCTAGCCACACATGGAGCTGATTCTAGAGAGGGTGGCTGAGCCGCAAGAAAACAGTTTTTTCAGTTCAGACTTTAAGCAAAAGATCACTTGGAGAGGAATCTTGATCATGTGACATAGGCTTTGAGGTTGACCAGGAGGGTCATGTGACAAAGGGGAGTGGAAAGTTACAAAAGAACAAGGTCTGCTCTGGGAAGCTTTCTCTCACTGAGCAGAACAAGGAGGCAGGAAGAAGGAAGGTTAAACTGTAAATCAGAGTATCCAGGAGGGTGTAACTCTGGGCAGGGTGTGCTAGAACCCCTGGGGTGTCTTGGGAGGTCAGCACCAATCCTGGAGGCCTAGGGCATCTGGACCACAGGGTCCCATTCCCTAGAAGCAGCACCAGACAGAGAGTTTGTGCCTAGGATTGCACCTGAGGGTATGTCTAAACTGCAAGTAAAAACCCATGGCTGGCCCATGCCAGCTGACTCAGACTCGTGGAACTCAGGCTAAGGGGCTGTTTAATTGTGGTGTAGACATTTGGGCTTGCGCTGGAGCCCAGGGTCTAGGACCCTGCGAGGTCGGAGGGTCCCAGAGCTCAGGCTGCAGCCCGAGCCCTTAGGTGCTGGAACTAAGGGTGCTGGAGGTGCTACTGCAGCCCCTGGCTTGAAGTAGTAATAACAACCCAAATACATGGTTTCCGCCTTCAGTACCCTCACTGTAAAAATTGTTCCAGCACCACTGCCTGAGCCTGGCCCCGATCGTCCACACTGCAATTGAAGAGGCCCTTAGCCTGGGCCCTTTAGCCCAAATCATCTGGCGAGGGCCAGCCACGGGTGTCTAATTGCAGTATAGACACACCCTGAGAGGCCAAAGTCTGGCTGGAGCCTGCCCAAAGCCAGGAGAGCTTAGAAGCACATGGATCCATTGCATGGGTCTGAACACAGCTGCCTGGTGAGCATGCAGGAGGGGGAGTTCAGTCAGGAGTGTGACAGCAGCCTATACAGTAGAATCTAAACCAGAAAAGCACTGACGTAGTCTTCATCAAAACATTTTGCTCTCCGCTGTCTGCATCATGGGCGTCTGTGATTTTGAGAGCTAAGAACTAGTCTCCTCCTGTCTGATTGACGTTAATAAGAATTATGCATGCATAGTTGTTGAGGGGAAACAAGACCCCTGTGTGCATAAACCTATAATGTAGTCAAACAAGTGCCTCAGGACAAGGGAAGAGCTGGGTAGAGCTTCCCAGATAGGAGGTAACAGTCAAATAGAAGTGGCCAAAATGCTAAAGATTGGATGACCTGTAAGATCATGACATTTAAGAGCCCAGGGGCCAGACCATGAACTGGTCTGAAGCAGGGTTTGACTCCAGCGATTCACATGTGTAGTAAGAGAACGGTTCAGTCCTAAATGTTCAGTGGAGAAATTAGGTGATTTTGGGCATGATGCTTCACTGCCCCAGCCCTGGTGGACCAAATCTTCAGCTGGTGTAAATCAGCATTGCTTCATTGAAATCAATGGAGCTGCACCGATTTACGCCACCATGCACACTTGTGCAAAGTGGGTGTAAAACATTACCAAATAAGGATTTTCCACTCAGCCCGATGCTAATAGTATAAATACACTTCACTATCCCTTTGTACAGATGTAAATGACCAGACAATGGGCCAGCCATGGAAAATCAGGCCCTATATCTCTGCTGTGAAAGCTTCCTCTGCAGCCCACATACTCACACAGGCCCTGATTCAGGAAAATATTTTAGGCCTTGTTTAACTTTAAGCAAGTGCTTATGTCTTGTTGCCTTTGTTGCAGCTTAGGAACAAGCTTAACTTAAGCACTACACAAGATCCAAGGCAGTGGAGAATCAAGCCCCCCGTCTCTAAAAGCGTGTTAAGCATTAAACCTTGGTGCTCCCTGTAAGACTGTTACGTAGTGTTTTCCTTTTATAGTTATTTTTGGTATATTAATTTACAGTAAGGAGAGAAGCAATTGTTTACTATTAGCATAACAATTGATTTGAAATAATTAACGGCAATATTCTTTTACACTAAGCTTAAAACAACTCTCAAATTTATACCTCAAGTACGTTAAAAAACCCCCAAAGCCACTGTTAATTAGAGATTTATTCAGTACCATACCTGGGTGTTTGAACAAATTCAGCTAGGGACTATGCAACATTATAAAACAAATCCCCTGTTTTGTCACATTTGAGAGTTATTAATAAAAAGGGTAATTCAGCGTTATAAAAGTGATTACTTTGTCTGGGGAGACCTAATAGCATGTCAGTATTATATAAGTCACACTATGGAGGACCAGAAGAGAGATATAAATTGTTTGGTTGGGGAAATTAACTGAGGATTGATTCTATCTGTTTTAATTTAGCATCAGAGTGCTAGAATACCCCTAGAAGTAGATGAGCTATTGATCTGACAAGAGGATAATCAGTGCATCAAAACAGGAGGAGGAGAAATTGGAACTCTTGGGGCTCTTCTATGATTGCTGTCTTAGATAGAAAGCTACAGTCTAATTGAAGACTTCTTAACTTGCTGAGAGATCTCATTATCAAGGAGCCCTGGGAGGTAGGAACAGAGCACTGGGGGAGGGAGGGATGGAGAGGAACGAATGGTCTTAGAGGAGCAAGGATGAGGCGTTCGTAAAAAATGAATCTGAAATAAATACATCTGGCAGTAAAAGGAAATATAAAACACAGGGAGGGAAGATCCTAAGTTATGAAAGAGCAAAGCAAAATGCTAGAGAAGAAGACTTTGACAATAAATCAGTGAAGAAGCACAAACCAGTGATCTTCTGTCAGAGGGGCATTAACAGATCTTTACCTGTCACATATGTGCTAGGAACTCAGATTCCAGGAATTCTGAATGGACGGACTCGCCAGAAGGCTCTGCTGTGTTGGGTCCAGCAGTGCTCATCTATTTATTTTCCTATTCAGTTTCTGAGGGAAGGAATAATTAATGATCTGCTGTCCTGTATCTCCCTGGCTGTGGGAGCAGAGCTTTTCTGGGTTCATGTTAACCACACTTACAGCAAATGATGCTGTCTGATGGGAGTCTGCTGTCATGACTAATGTCAGGACGTCCTGACTCCTGGCACAATATGCAGCTATATACAAATCCCTAAAAGCAGCACTTGAGCTTAAATGTTAGAGGGAAAATGTGAGTCAGGAGAGAAGAGAACAGATTCTCTGGTTCAACCAAACAGTGCTTAACACAAGCCCAGGGTGGGATGCAAAGGTGGCTGAAAGCAAACTTTACATTCCCTTCATTTGAAGACTCTCCCGGACAGAGCACCCTCATGGCTGCTTTATTTTGCCCCAGTTTCCCACAACCCCATGAATAGCATTGTCCCTTTCCTGCTGGCCATACTCCTGCTAGAGAGGAACTATGCCACAGGAGAATTCCCCACTGGGGGAATGGAAAGTTGGTCTTGCATTTACAGCTCTGGATTGAAACTCGGGAGATCTGAGTTCAATTGTAAGCTTCATCACAGATTTCCTGAGTGATCTTGAGCAAATCACTGAATCTCTCTGAGCCTCAGTGCCCATATGTAAAACAGGGATAATTACTTATCTTTCCCCAATTTTTGTTCTTTATTTAGACTGTAAGCCCTTCAGGGCAGAAACTCACTCTTATTATGTATAGCACCTGGCACAATTTGGTCCCCACTTCAAGTGTGCTATTGTAATACAGAAATTAAATAGTGACAACAAGTGGTTGTTTAATTCAAGTTTACAGATTCTTTGTGCTATTAGACCAATACAAAGCAGCCAGGATGTGCCAGTGAATTGGGCCCGAGGTATTTATCTATCAGCTAATGTACTTCTACAGCACCAAAATCCAGAGTATGGGAGTTCCCAAAGTTTTGCAGGGTGGGTAACACATTAATTGTGGCATTTTCTTGCTGAAGCTAACCTCCTCTCCCATGGGTGACCACAGAGACCTACTCCTCTCCCATATGCAATAATGTCACATCCCTTTGGAATCTACAGCAAATTGCTTATGCACGGGACAGCGTTAGAAGGGTATTAGCGAATTTGCAGCTCTCTCAAGTGCAAGCAGCATTTACTTGGTGTTGAAAATGTTAATCATGCTGTTTGTGTCAGCTCTTTGTGGCATCTCCTCCTCTCATTGGTTCTGTCTCATTCAGCTGGAAACAAGGGGGAGGAACCCAGCATCACATGACCAGCCAGCTCCCTGTAGACCACCACTACACAGACCACTAGTTAGTCAGCAAGCTTTGACTGAGCCAGGCAGTGGGAACCAAGTGCAATTTGCCCTGTTTGGCTCCCATTTAAATCCTGCTTGTTGAGAGACATGTATTTAAAGAGCAAATGGGCAGGAGAGGAGTCACTTCCTGTAACAGAGGCTTTTGTGCATATCTGGGGTCCTCGGAATACAATATAGGCATTAGGAGGAAGTGATTTCATATTGAAGGGTCTCTGGAAAGAACAAGCAGGATTGTGCTACTTTGCTGTGTGTGTGTGTGTGGGGGGGCGAGCTGGGAAGGCTTCCTCCTACTAGGTGCCAAATGGCCTAATCTCACATTGTGGCTGTTATTTATGTGCCAGCCAAGTGCCTGGTGCTGTACAGCCAAGACGAAGACAGTCCCTGCCTCAGGGTTTATAACCTACAAGCGTGACACTGAGGGAGGAGATGCACTGGGACTCACTGAAGAAAGAGTCACTGTAGGCAATTTTACAGTGTTGCCCACTCTTGCAATTTTATTGCGGGTATCATGATATCAGGCAATTTTTTAAAAGCCCCAGCTCCTGGAGTCCTGTGATTATGTGAAAATGTCAGTTTTCATTTTAAATAAAACAAGTTTCTGGCCACCTTGGTGGTTGCTGGGAAAAGCCTGGACCCCAATAAAGACTCAAAAATCAGAATGTAAATAAACCCCCAACATTTATTTTATTTATTTTTAATCTCATGACTCTTCCAGCCAATCTCATGATTTGCAGGGCTTTACTCATGATTTTTGTATGCGTCGGATTGCATTTATTTTTTCACATTCTTAACCTGATCATTTTGCATTGTTTATACCACAGGGCCTTGTGGAAGAAACAGGGGGATGCATGAGGTGAGGGTGAAGGCTGGGATTGGGAGGTGCAGGGGAAGAAGGCACAAGGTAGTGGGAGGAGGCCATAGAATGGTTTTGAGGCTGGGTGTAGGTGGTGGAGCAATGCAGGTGATCCAAACCATGACTAGAGGTGTGATCCAATAAGAGAAGCTTCAGTAGGAGTTGAGAGTACCCAGCACCCCGCAGAACCTCACTTTATGGCTCTGATCCTACAATGAATCCCACATGGATGAACCCGTTTATCTGCATGAAGCCCTGATGAAGTCACTGGGGTTCAGTGCAGTGGTTTGTCTGAGCAGAGCTCATTGCAGGACTGGGGCCTATTTCTGCAAACAGATTCTCAGCTGTAATTGTAGACTGGCAATTTTTAGGTTTTGGCAGGAATTAGGAACATAGAATTCCGACAATGATTCCATGATATATGTTTTCTGAACATGGCCAACTAGCAGCTTGTTTTTCTAACTGCTCAGAGCTGCTACAGTAGCTCTCCTTACATGACACTTTTTTCCATGTCCAGCTGTCGACTAGTTAATTTTTTTTTTTTTTGTTCTCCAGATCTTAACAAGTTAGTCCCAAGTATTATGCGGATTCAACTGAATTAAATACCGACAATTACTGGAATTTAAAAAACACCAGGCCTCTCTTATTCACTTGTCAGATGATGATATCTTAAGTGACAGATGAAAACTTCTCCATTAAAGTCATTAGGATTTCTGAAATAATTACTTAAAAACGAAGTGAAATTTTAGATAAATTGCACTCATTAAAAAGTAAAATTCACATACCACTATAGCGAAAACTAAAGCTTGTACTAGATGCTATAAACTAGAACAAAAAGTTTTCAAGGTAAAGTGTGTACTGGAAAGGAATATTCAATAGTTACAGTAGAGGTCTAATAGTCAAGACTTTCGGATTCTAGTCTCATCTCTCTTACTGACTTGTTATCTGACCTTTGACAAATCATTTCTCTCTACAATTCAGTGTACTTTTATATGGTAGTAATACCTAGCTCTTATGAGCACTCTATCTGTAGATCTCAAATTGCTTTAAAAGGAGGTATCATTATTCCCATTTTACAGATAGGGAAACTGAGGCATGGGGAGGCATCTGACTTTCCCAAAGTCACCCAGAAAACCAGTAGCAGAGGCAGGAATTGAACCGAAATCCCTGCATCCAGCCCAGTGCCCTATCTACTAAGGGATGTATTTATACTGACCTAATTCATATAGATGTTATGAGATTTAATTTACAACACAAACTGAGCTCTTGAAACAGAAGGTGCTTGAGCAAGTACAAGGTACTATTATTAGTTCACCATCAATCATTTTTCTTGAGAAAATACAGAACTTTTGTTATCAATAACAACTACAGGTCTCAATCGAGATTGGAGCTCCGCTCTGCTAGCAAATGTACAAAAACACAGTAAAAGACAAGTCCTACTGCAAAACATTAACAACCAATTAGACAAGATAGACAAAGAAATTATTATCTCCCTTGGGGACCCAAGGGATTAAGTCAGGGATCGGCACCCTTTGGCATGGTGCCCATCAGGGAAATCTGCTGGCAGGATGGGACGGTTTGTTTACCTGCAGCGTCCGCAGGTTCAGCCGATCACAGCTCCCACCGGCCGCGGTTCACCGGTCCAGGCCAATGGGGGCTGCGGGAAGTGTAGGCCAGCAGATCCCTTGGCCCGCACCGCTTCCCGCAGCCCCCACTGGCCTGGAACAGCGAACCGCGGCCAGTGGGAGCTGCGATCGGCTGAACCTGTGGCTGCTGCAGGTAAACAAACCATCCCGGCCCGCCAGCAGATTTCCCTGATGGAGTGCATGCCAAAAGTTGCCGATCCCTGGATTAAGTGATTTGTGCAAGGTCATACAAGAAGTTTGTGGCAGAACTGGGAACTGAGCCTAAATCTCCTGGATCCCAATCTAGTGCCCTAACTACACCACTGCTCTTCCTGTCTACTCTGAAGGGTATGTATGGTACAACTGGCCAATAAAAATAAAACATCCTGATATAAATTTGCAGTTATTTTCACAACACTACTTTGACCTGTTCTCTGGAAGGGCTAATCTCAATAATAATTCTGTGTTCATTTACATCACTGAGGATTTGGCCATGTTTTGTTAGGAGTTGGTATGAAAAACTTAAATAGTGTGGTCACGAACTACTCTTTAATGTTTAACTTTTAAAACTTTACAGTAATTCACTCCCAATTAGATTGACTGTTTGCACCAATTAAATAGGCTGTTTTTTAAAAAAATGCACAAAAGAATCTCAATATAAGAAAGAGCAGTAAAAATCTTTCATTACAAAACCTGACACCATGCAGAAGTCATAGTTCAGGGTCTGTCACAAACTTGGGGGGAATGGGAACTCTCATGAAGCAACATGAACTAAAATCACCAACTTTTATACAACTCACGTAAAAGACATAGGACCAAATTAATCCCCGCTCTCCACTGGCTTCGGTGGTGTTACCACAAGGATGAAATTAGCCATCCTCATAATCCGATTGTAATTTTTGAGACCCTATCTCCCCAAAAGTACTGCTCCTACAGCTGAGATCAGCCAAGGTGCTTCACTTAACAGACCCAAGATACAAACTGTCTAATGAAGGGCATTTGGTTTTGCAACTCTCTCCTCTCGCTGTTGATCCATCAGAATCACCATTTGGAGCCCGTCAGCTTGAAGAGTAAGGTCCAACTGCTTTATCCAGGAACTTTGCCTGAATAAAGGTTTGGACAGGAGGTCCCGCAAGTCTTATGTGCTCACTCCTGAAAGATGCGGAGCCCTCTGGCCTTGACCCAGCAGAAGCACTTCAGCACATGCTGAGATTTAAACACATGAGTAGTTCCACTGGAGGGACATGACTCATGTGTGTCTGAAATTACACACAGGCTCAAGGACTTTGCTGGTTCAGGCCCAGAGTGCTCAGCTAAGTGGCTGAGAAGAGATGTATGTTTGAGTTCCTTTAAGCCACTAGGCTTCTCCGATTACTCTAGGGGAGGTTTATTTGCTGACGGTTTGTTATAATATTGTCTTTTTAAAAAAAAAAAACGTAGTAAATGTGCCTGTAGAGAGGCGGTCTGGCTCCCCACCGCCCCGTAGAGGGATGAGCCTCTCTGGATGCCAAAGTGGGCGGAGCCAGTGAACCCTGCGCCTGCCCCTCAGAGGTCAAGGCGCAGGACAGGAAGTATAAAAGGCCGACCCCAGAGCTCACTTGAAACGCTGCCACCGGAGAGGCCAGACGCCGGTGGCAGAGCTTCTAGCTGGGAGACCACGGCAATCG
The DNA here is from genome assembly GCF_965140295.1 of Lepidochelys olivacea. Taxonomy (NCBI): domain Eukaryota; kingdom Metazoa; phylum Chordata; order Testudines; family Cheloniidae; genus Lepidochelys; species Lepidochelys olivacea. Next base: position 18,910,781 of record NC_140412.1, read on the forward strand.
GCGGCCGACCCGAGGACTGGCCAGACCAGCCAATGCCTGAGGCTAGCTGGAGCCCAGAGACGCTGCCAAGCTTGCCGCCAAAGTCATAAACTCATAAATCCTAAAGGCACCTCTTTTTTGGTGGCCCAGATGCTGGTGCTAATGCAAATTTTCCCTGCTCCTCCCCCACACCAAACACATTTACAGAATCACTTCTCTCTCACACATTTCGGTTTACTGAAGAAGCTGTTGGGCAACAAGAGTGGGAAAGCACAATGGACATCTAAACTGTGGCCCCCCATCCTCAGTTGCCGTGCATTGCCATAGCTCTATTGACTTCAATGAAATTACTCTGAATTACACCAGCTGAGGATCTGGCCCCTTGTTCCTACCGGTATATTGGTGGTACATGAACTTACTGCCTGCTATGCCCTGAAGGGCCACAAGAATTGGCCCGTTTATTCCTGCTTCCATCTCTTAAGTGTTTCTCAAATATCAAGTGACTCATTCAGAATCTCTGGCTTTAACTGCTCATGGAAGTTTACGTGATTAGCTCACCGGGGAAAAATGATCTTCCTTTGTCTTAATACATCCAGCATTTACATTTCAGAGTATTCTTTCAATGAAGTGTATCAAGTAAATATAAGCAGGAGTTTATTGGCCAATATTGAAACAACATGAATTTGACGGTTAAATTAAATTTCCTGTACAAAGTCCAGTCCCGTTGCTTTGTCAGGGCTCTATTGGCTTCCCAGGCAAATGTCTTACTGACCTCCCCTTGCAGCTGAACAGGAGTGGTGCCTGAGAAAGAAGTAGTACTGAATAAGGCCCAGAGTAATTGGTGGTTGGGAGGATTTTCCCTTCCAGCAGGAAAAACATAGTAAGTGGTTAGGGACAGAGAAAGGTTCCATGGGGTGCAAATATATGTGTATGTGTGGAGATTGTTCCCCTATGGAATGAACAAGGGGGCTCTGTCCCCAGAACTCAGATTTCAGAGGATTTAAAAGAGGCCTTGGGACTTTGCACCAATTCTGCTTCACCCAGACTCTCAAGCAATGTTGCTGTCACGGAGTCAAGCTGCCAAGGGCTTCCCCCACCTGATGGTCGTGCTGGGATCCCCCTCTAACGATGGTGACGTACCCATGCAAATGTTCATCTAGCTTCAGCCTGTATTACATTTTCAGAATCACCCTCCTGGGATTGGTGTGTGTTTGGGGGTGGGAAGGAGGAGGTAGGGATGATGCATATTAATTCCACCTGGCTAACTGTGTGGCTCTCCCTGGAGAAGTGAAACACTGTGCTGTATGCTCAGCATATTGAAGAAGAAAAATATAAACATTTCCAATGATTGCATTTAGTAACAGTTTGTTTGGCAAGCAGAGCTACCTCTTTCCTTGGGGTTATGAAAAAACAAATTATTTTTAAAAGGAAAACAAAGGAATGGATTCCCTTGTCCTTCATCCTCTTCCCAGAGCCCACACACTCCTGGTACGAGGTATTTATCACAGGTGAAGGAAGAGATTTCTTGTGGGAGTCCCTTGTTAAAGAATTGGCAGCATATCACTGCAATGGACCTTTCCAAATAAAAACATGAGCATTCCTTTTCTTCTTGGCACTTAAGATTTGTTCCAAGGTGTATAATGTGTAACAGGGAGTTCTGTTGGTGTTGGAAAAATACCATCTGACTTTTAACAAGACCATTAATTGATACTGTATCTTTTTGGAACTCTTGTTTAAATGGCAGTAAAATTCTAAACATTCTTAGAAGTATTAATAAAGAGGGCAGTTAGACATGCTTATTTCAGGAGTCTTGATATATGACTAAATCAAGAGTTAATTTCAGTGAAGGACCCCAAATTTTATCTCTCAGAGACTGCAGTTAGTAAATTCCAAAAGTGGCTCTTATCACAGTTAATTTCAAATGGTTCACATATATAACAACAGCTAATTGGAACAGTAAATCTAGCAGAAACACTCATGGGGGATGCCTCTTCATCGTTTGCTTGGCTCATTCTCTCTCATCTGTTTAGTTCAAAGTTTAGATGAGCTCATACTAGAACTTCAGAACTGAACAAGCTCACAGATTAGAAAGAGACTCATCTATCCCTCCTCCAGGCTATTCTGTCCAGTAGGTACCACCCGTTCCCAGAGAATTCCAGCCTGAGCCAAGACACACTAAGTAGACAACAGACGCTGTCCATACACTAAAACCAATATAACGTGACCCTCTCGTTTCTACTGTGTCTTAGCTGAGAAAAGCTAATCTGTTTGCTCTCTTAGGAGAGCATCCTAACACGCGAACTGGTTATCTGTCAGAGCCACTTGCTGTAGCACCAATTTCAGTAAATAAGAGAGGTGCTTTGCTTAAATCTTGGCATATACACATTCCCTTACTCATCATTAAATACTTCTTTTTAGTTGTAAGTACATACACATGCACACAAAGACAACTTGGACATGAAACACTCTTGGCTGAAGTTCCTAGAGACCTTTGTACTGTAATTTTATGTCATTTGCCTGAACATCTGGCAATGTTCTAACTGATTTTTAAAGGTGCATATTGGGTTAATCTACACATTTATGGGTATCTGATACCCAGTAATAATACTTAACTGCCTTTGTACTTTTACAACTGTATCGCTGTCTTTGAAATGTTGAGTTACACCAATGAGGTTTGCTTGGACCGCACTACAATCAATGGGATTATTCTGAAAAGTATAAGTTAACAGCTAATTGATATTTGGGTTCCTTATTCTTTATCTGTTCAGTAAAAAACATATGATGCTCATCAGAACCGAGAGCTTTCAGAACTTCCATTTCGTCTTGAGCAATATGTGCCTCTGTACACAGTAAATCAGACTTCTGATATATTGGTAAACCATTGTTTAGCATAACTTGTGCTCATTTAAATAATCGAATTGCTCTTATTGTTTACTCCTCAATCACTCAAGTTCAGCCAGCACTGTGGTCAGCATGTGGGCCATTCTGCACTGGCTATCCTATACAGTAACATTTTGGTAAATGAATTAACAAGGCCAAGGACTCAGTTTTAGCTCAGTTTAGATGTGCTTCATCTCCAAAACACGGTTTGAGAATTCTATCTGAAGGATTCAAACATTGAGACATAGAAAAGTGTAGATGATGGGCAGGAGTTCAGGCTGAATAAATATAGAGACTAAACAGTCTCATTAAACACTATGATATTAAAGATCAGCTGATGCATCACTGTAGACTAATGTAAGTAACTAGCAGAATTTGGATTTGATGCAACATTCAAATGTATGATGGAATTTTGGACCAATTACTGCCAAAAAATGAATCTCTGTGGAACCCCAGAGGAAAGAAAATTCCATTTATTCTTGCTGTAGAGTACATTAGTCTTGTGCAATCCATTTCAGTGCACCGGGCATTCTAGAAAGATGGTTGTAGGTGAAAACCTAGTATTACAACATTTTCAATTCTGTGCCTTTTGGGGAGTAGAGACTAGAGATCACCTCTACCAAATAGACCATAAAGTGGACAATTTGTCTCAGGATACTGCATTCCCAGAGCCCCACTATTTATTTTGGTCTGAAGTAAACAGGATGAAATTCAATAAGGACAAATGCAAAGTACTCCACTTAGAAAGGAACAATCAGTAGCACACATACAAAATGGGAAATGACTACCTAGGAAGGAGTACTGCGGAAAGGGATCTGGGGGTCATAGTGGATCACAAGCTAAAGGTGAGTCAACAGTGTAACGTTGCAAAAAAAGCAAACATCATTCTGGGCTGTATTAGCAGGAGTGTTGTAAGCAAGACACGAGAAGTAATTCTTACGCTGTACTCCATGCTGATTAGGCCTCAACTGAAGTATTGTGTCCAGTTCTGGGTGCCACATGTCAGGAAAGATGTGGACAAATTGGACAAAGTCCAGAGAAGAGCAACAAAAATGATTAAAGGTCTAGAAAACATGACCTATGAGGGAAGATTGACAAAAACTGGGTTTGTTTAGTCTGGAAAAGAGAAGACTGAGAGGGGACATAACAGTTTTCAAGTACATAAAAGGTTGTTGCAAGGAGGAGGGAGGAAAATTAATGTTCTTAACCTGTGAGGATAGGACAAGAAGCAATGGTCTTAAATTGCAGCAAGGGAGGTTTAGGTTGGACATTTGGAAAAACTTCCTAACTGTCTGGGTGGTGAAGCACTGGAATGAATTGCCTAGGGAGGTTGTGGAATCTCCATCACTGGAGATTTTTAAGAGCAGGTTAGACAAACACCTGTCAACGATGGTCTAGATAATACATAGTCCTGCCTTGAGTGCAAGGGACTGAACTAGATGACCTCCCAAGGTCCCTTCCAGGCCTATGATTCTATGTTAATAAATTGCTGTGTCATTCTGATTTTTTTTTTGAGTGGTTTAGGATGTGCCTAAAATGTACCTCTTACATAGGCAGAAATCCATAAAACAAATATAAAAAGAAAAATCAATATTAAAACAAATAATTTACTGGCACCACAGAAACAGGAATCAAAGCCCTATACTAATGATGAATATTAACTTTCTCTGCAAGAAGTCCCACTGAAACCAATGGAACTACTCTGGGAGGTAGGTGCTGCTCAGCAGGAGTAAGAGTGATGGAATCTGACTCATGAGGAGATTGCTATATCCACGTGGACTATATCCAGCCCTGGTGTGTAACTCCTTTAATTTCAGAGGAGTTACTTCAGAATTATTCTTGCCCTTATTAGGCAATTCGCGCACAAGCATTAACTAATATCAGGCTGAATTTGAACCAATAACTGGAATACAAAAGACAAGACTCTGGGACAAACCCTTGGAATATTACAATACATTATAGAAGGCAGTTGAAAGAGAGTCTGCGGCTGCAATACTCAGCTTCCCATAGAGAGAGATCTTTATTCCCTCTTAGCCAGCAAGTTGCTTGAGTTAGCTTTTGCAAAGACAGAGCCTTTAAATAGATGCTAAGTTTTACTCTCGATCTGTTATTATTGTACCCAGGGTAATTCATGTCTTCAGTGACTCCCAGTTAGAGGCCTTCTGTGCTGGATTCCTAACAACAGGTGAAACTGGCAAAATAGAATGTGATAATCAGCAACAGGTAGATAGTTATTTAATAAAGAATAGACAGGGCCATATGCAGCACAATGTAATCAGGAAAGACTGGCATTGAAGTCAGTGGGCAGAATACTGCTCTCACACCTGGAATTCAACAGCTACGTCAGATTTACACCACTTCGCCCGAAACTGGGGATTTGGTCCAATGGGAATTTTGCTTTAGAGAGGCGTGAGTAAAGAATGATGATTAGGACTCTAAATTAGAATGATTACAGCCTAGCCTAGCAGAATGAAAACAATTCAGAGAGCTGCAGGGTCATTTGTCTAATGAGAGAGCTTGTGTTATTTGTACTTTGTGTTTTTATGATTAGAGAAGGAAATTAAGCAATTTCTAAGGAAGTCAATTACTTCTTTACAAATTGCTTAGATTTGCTGGTCTGAAAATCCTTATGCCAGACAAATGTTAGCACAATTTTTGCTTGAATGGATGGTGAAAAGAAAGGCAGCAGATGTAATATTATCTGCCAAAGCATTGACAACAATGGGTCATATTCTGCTGTCATTTCCTCTGGAGCCAGGCCCATCCTATCCCCTGTTTGAGACTACATATGGGGGTTGGGGACAGCATCTGGTCTACAGCATTGTTATATTTCCTTGTAAAGACATTATAAACCTTGAGTTATTTACTAAGGGGATTCCTATTTCTTAGAGAGGCTGGTGACCTGTCACTGTGGAAAACAGAAGCAATAAATAGCAGAAGAAATGTTTCTGCAAGGAAAGGAAAGCTCTTCGATGTCTCTTTCTGACAAAATGTTTCTTGAACTTTTAAAATTTCCATACTTTTTTTTTTTAATCTTTACCGATGTGAGGTGAGGACAAAGTCTTTCAATTAAAATGAAAGACGAGCAATCCCCTCTCCTTTGAACTCAGGTTCTCACCTAATGGGGCATGATTTAGGCCAAGTGCATCTCCAATCACAACATCTCAATGCCCTCTCACTAAGACACCTGGCCTGATTTGAGCTGCTCTGTTCTTGTCTTTTCAACCCATCTCCATTTAATGATGAATTATGATGTTCATCCTGAAGCTGGATGAAGAGAATTGTTAGTTGAAAAGCCGAGGAGGAAGAAAGATTTCGTCTTTTATACTGATTGCTAGAATTACCTGGCCTCAGAGCTGGAATTTCTCAGAGCAGCTCATCAGACCAGACTGATTCCCCCTCACTATTGAACTGACAGTACATTTTAAAACCCAAAATGTTTTCAACTATCTTTAGCTACTGCTTGCCTCCCCCTCAACTGCCCTGCTCTATAATGCACCCCCCATATAGCCACCAAATAACATTTTGTAAGGCTTAATACTGTAACGTGTTTTCTAATCTGTATTTGTAGTCCCCATGCTGGCTCAGTGTTGTCTTCCTCTTTTCAAATGACATGTTTATAATGGAGCAAGGAAATTGAAAGCTCTGGTTGATGTGGAGAAAAAAAATCAAAGAAGTTTATGCTTTATTACTTTCTTTGGAGCTTGGCCTTCTTCACTTTAATTAGGTTTTCACATTGGCTGAAGTCTCCGAGGTGACCACAGTCCAGACCCCTTTAGAGGAGAGATTTTAAAATAAGATTGCCCTCCATGCCACAATCTTCCATTAGTTTTGAATAGATTCCTAGGCAAGTGGCTGCTTCCTTCATTCTAGAAATGATGTGAAACAGCAATTGTCCCTGCTTGAAGATGATATGCTGCCTTTCATATTAAATGTGAAGGCAGTGTGTATTGTCATTGACATAATTATGGTAGGACCCCACTTGCTAGACTGCCACAGTGATCCAGATACATGCAGGTTGCTGTCCAAGAGATTAGCAGCGTGTTCATTCCTGGTCCCGTCTCCATCCTGACTCTTGACTGAGAGTCGTTCTGAATCAGCCTGAGAGGAGACAAATCCTCCATTCCCTTCCCCTCACTACTATCTTCAGGCTCAGTCTCCATCCTGTCATTATTCCCGGTGGGACTGAGACCTACAAGATGAGGAACAGTAATCACGTGTCTCTAAAAGCTGAAATCATAAGGCTGGTGGTTTTGTGTCAGAACGTATTTGTTAATCAAGGTGGCTCGGAAGGGTGGATAGGCAGATCCTGGTGTAATCAGGTGAAATAGCCTGGCAAGGGTTAAAAGCTGCCTACCTGTCATATCACTGAGAAGGGGCATGTTCTCTTTCCAGACTGAGAGAAGCAAGGGGAAATCCCTCTGGGGACTGCAGCCTGCTTTGGTCAGGAATTGCAGTGTGTTGTTTTTCATCATGAGTTTGCACGTTTGACTAATATATTGTGTGGCAAGGGACTGAACGGCCTTGAGCGTGGCACTTGTTCCCTCCGGGGCTGGTGAGAGATCCCACCACTTACGTTGGCATCAGCATTTTGTCCTAGCCTGCCATAAAAACCATTATCCCTTCTCCTCTGTCCCTAAATGGAACCAACTGCTGACTCCTGTCTGCTGCCACCACAGTAGTATGCACAGGGCTCGCCACAGGATGCTTAGAGGGCTAATGAATGATGTTTTGAGGCACCCACATATATAGAAATATATGGCTACATTCGAGGGTGCCCCCAAACCATCATTTTAACTCTTTCCAAGTATATCTCGATATAATGGGTGGGGTTTTTCAAAAGGGAGTCCAGAGCACAAGTTCCACTCACAGCCAATGGGATTTGTGTTCCTAACTCACGGAGGGGCTTTTGAAACCTTCGTTTTTGAAACTATCTGCTGAAGAGGTGGAGGGTCACCACTGTCAGCCGTCTAACGGAGCTCAGCTGAATGTGCTGGGGTCCTGAATCTAGTTATTCAATGGCGCCCATTCCTGTGAGAGCTGGGTGGGACCATGAACACCTGATAGCATTCAGAAAAGTTTTTCAAGGGAGAATCTGAAACCTAAGTGGGGCTCACTCCAATACCACAGTGACGAGTGTGGTATAAATGCCTAGGTAGGCTATTGAACAATAGATTAGATGGGGGCCTGGTTTGTAAGTGACTCATGTGGACATACTCTTAGAGTATGTCTTCACTGGAGCTGGATGGTATAGTTTCCAGCTTGAGTAGACATACCTATGCTAGCTCTGATCAAGCTAGCACTGCTATGTCTTCCTGAGCTGGACATTACACCTTCCAGCTCCAGTAGAGACAGATCTTTAGTCTAGAATAGTGGTGTGTATGTGAGTAGGTTAGCAGGACCAGTTTTCTTTTACTACAAAGGAAGCTGAGGCAAACCTATAGGTTGTGTTGGTTGCAACTAAGCAGATCAGTTTCTTTTACCTAGGAAAGGTTCCATGGGAATGGAATGCATACGTTTTAGATTAAAACAAGACCAGGTCTCTTTAATGTGATGCTGGAAGCTGCTGTTTTGTTGGCCAGGCACTCTACATGGCGAGGAAGATAAGGGTAAAACCATTACAGTTGCATCCTCTTTGGAAAAATGATCAGGCAGACAGTTATACTATGCTCTGACAGACGATAACAGGTATCTGTTTGTGTCTACTGAATGAGGGCCGCATTCAGACCTGGTGAAAGCAGGAGCCTCTCTGTTGACCTTAAAGGAGTCACGCCCACTTACACCAGGCCACATCTTGGCCCTGTATGACTTACATTAGAATTCTACAATTATCAAGTATAATTGCCCACTGATGAAATCACTAATGCTCATCCACATGCACAGTAAAGTGGAGAGAGAGACAGACAGATGTTTGATGTAATAAGTATTAAGCTGGGTCTCATTCAATCTCTGCCCAATGAAAGGTTACTTATTGCATATTCTCCAGGAGAGCCATTTGCACTTCCCATTTACAAGCCGACTGAAATGTAATCTCCACCCAAGATAGCCATCAGCAGGAAGGTCTCCAGACAAATTAGCCAGGTTAAAAAAGAAGAACATTCACCTTCAAATCAAATTCACTGCACTCTTCTGGCCCCATCAGTAAGCCTGTTCCCTTAGAAGGGGCAATGTAGAGTCGCAGAATCTAGATTTCTGTAATGGAGTCAGAAGTTTCCTTGCTTTTCATTTTAGTTATGGAGCTCTATATTCACACCAGGCAAAATTCACCGTGGTGCAGAAGGCCAATACAAGGACTACTGTATCATGTAAGTGGCAGTTATGTGTTTGTCTCTTGCATAGCACAATGGGGTCCTGGTCTCTGATGGGGTTGTACAAATAATGAAGAAGAAGAATAACTATGACTTCCCTATGCACTGCCGTGAATTTCAGCAACTGTTCTTTCCTGCACAATCCCTCATTAAAAAACCTTCTGAGCTCCCTATTTCTGTTCCACGGCTACCCAGTCAATACCCCATTCAACTACCCACCTACACCAGCTTTAACCTCAGACCACAGTATTGCAGCCATTAACCCTCAACAGTACTTTAAATCTTGAAGGCTAGGAAGCGGGTTGAAATGCATTAAAAAGAAGGGGACACGGTCAAAAACTTTCTATGCAATTTGTGGAGTAGGTAGCAATATTAACTTGCTGAGGTCACTATACATTCTTCATTACTTATGCAGATAAGGTTAATTATAGGAGGAGACCAAGGTTCTATCTCCAAAGAAAGAATTTTTCAGAGAAATGACAAATGATTTTTATAAATATTCAAATGTACTAATTCTCATGGAATAATTTCCCCCTGCAGATATGCTCTAATAGGAACATGACAGTTGCCAATTAGGATAATGAACTATGTTCCCTCTCTTTCTCTGAATTATCAGAGCAGACAAGGGGCTTAGTCCAGGGCTCATTTTTCAGGCTAAACTGATGTCAGGTTTAGAATAGAGTTAGTCTCAAGATCATAGACTCACAGAAATGTAGAGGTAGAAGAGATCTCGAGTGCTGAGGCAGGACAAGACCACCCTGACAGGTGTTTGTCTAACCCAGTGGTCTCCAACCTTTTTAAGCACAAGGTCACTTTTTGAATTTAAGTGCAATCCAGGATCTACCTCAAAGAAAATGTAGAAATAACAGTATTCACACAAACCCAAACACCCTTCCATGCCCTTGCCCTGCCCCTTTCATGAGGCCATGCCCCTGCCCTTCCCCTTCTCCCAGGCCCTGCCCCACTCACTCCTTCCCCGCTCCCTCTGTTGCTCTCTCCCACTCTCACTCACTTTCACGGGGCTGGGACAGGGGGTTGGGGTGCGGGAGGGGGGGCAGGCTCTGGGCGGGGCCGAGGGGTTTGGAGTGTGGGAGGGGCTCCAGGCTGAGCCTGGGGCAGGGAGTTAGGGTGCCGGATGGGGCTCATGGCTAGGGCAGGAGGTTGGAGGGCAGGAGGGGGAGCAGGGTGCTGGCTCTGGGAGAGGCCTCAGGGCTTGGGCAGTGGTTTGGGGTGCAGGGTGCAGGCTCTGGGAGGGAGCTCAGGCAGGGGGCTGGGGTGCAGGAGGGGATGCGGGGTGTAGGCGCTCTGGGAGGGGGTTGGGGTGCGTGAGGGGGTGCAGGCTTTGGGTGGGATTTTGGGTGCAGGAGGGGGCTCAGGGCTGAGGCAGGGGGTTAGGGTGCAGGAGGGGTTCAGAGTACAGGCTCTGGGAGGGAGTTAGGGTGTGGGAGGGGGTTTTGACCTTGGGCAGGGGTTTGGGGTGCGGGCTCCAGCCGGGTGCCGCTTACCTCAGGTGGCTCTTGGGCAGCTCCCTGCCTGCCCTCACCCCACACCACTCCCGGAAGCAGCTGGCACATTCTTGTGGCCCCTGGCAGGAGCCTCTGCATGCTGCCCCCATCCGCAGGCACCACCCCTGCAGCTCCTCTTGGCTGGGAATGGGGAACTGCAGCCAATGGTAGCTGTGGGGGTGGTACCTGCGGACAGGCGCAGCACACAGAGACACCTGCGCCTCCCCCCGGGAGCCGGTGCCTGACATGCTAGCCACTTCCAGGAGTGGCGCAGGGCCAGGGCAGGCAGGGAGCCTGCCTTAGTCCTGCTGTGCTGCCGGACTGTTAGTGGCCGATCTTCCAGTTTGGCTGCAGGAGGGTTGCAACCCTAGACTGAGACTGACATCGACTGTCAGAGGCTCCACAGTCGACCAATTGATCGTGATCTAATGGTTGGTGACCACTGGTCTAACATATTCTTAAATTCCAGTGCTTTAGCTATCTTTTTAGGGTACATCTAAATTTGTGCCAAAGAGCCGTGGCAGCAGGTGAACTGACTTGGGCTCATGGGGATTGGGTTGCAGGACTATAAAATTGTGGGGTAGACATTTGGACTCGGGTTGGAGCCCGAGTTCTGATGCCCTCTCCCCTCACATGGTCTTAGATCCTGGGCTGCAGCCCAAGCCCAAATGTCTACACTGCAATTTTATAGCCCCATGGCCTAAGCCAGCTGGCCCGGGCTCCGAGACTTGATGCCACACGTTTTTACTCACAGTGTAGACATACCCGTAGTTTAGAAAGCTTTTCCTAATATCTAGCCTAAATCTCTCTCACTGAACATTAAGATGATTACCTTCAGTGGACTTGGAGAACCTCCTCTTTCTAACACACTGAATTCAGAGCTGGATTTTGAAAACCTTGTATCTCCAGCTTATTTGGATCTAGAATTTTGGTTCCAGCCAATCTCTAGTTCAGAACAGTACTGAAAAGCTGCAAAATGTTGAGTGTACATCAGTACAGCATCTGTTCTTGGAGAGAATTATTGTAATAATTTGATATCTAGAGCCGTACTGGGAATTTATATTTGGTTTTCATAAGTGACAGCACCTTTATGAATTATTTACTTTCTGGATTTGTTATTACTACAGTTAAAAACCCCTACAAATTACTATAGATCTTAAAAACTCTTATTGGCCTTTTTACATTGACAGCAGTAAAAGTCTCTCTGCTCCAAGCCTGCTGGGCATTACAAGTTAATGGCTGAAACTGACTAGCTGTAAAACAATGATTAATGGAAAAATCTCAAGTCTCCCTATTGAAGTTTGCTCTAGAGCTAGGCTCACATGGTAGCATCTACGATATTTCTCAGAATCAGCTTTGCAATCCCCTGAAGATGAAAAATGGCACCTCTATATATTTCCAGGATAGCTTGTTCTCTTACCATTGACTCTGTTATGCAAGCAAATGGTACTCTAAATATGTGACTAAATATTGGGATGTTTTTATTATGCAGAATGAGCTTATTTTAGATTTCATAAATTAACATGCCAGGAATATCTCCCTTAACAAATCACTGTTTAATTACTATTTAAATTCCAGTTTATTTACTAGAACAGGTGACAATTTCTTAAAACCAAGTATTTTATGAAGCTAAAGATATACCCACTTCTCCCCACAAGGAATAAAACACTTAAAAAACAAGGAAAGTCATAAAGCAGTCCCGAAAAGTTCAGTGCAGCCAACTGGGAAAAATACAGCTACATGGATTTTTGTAATTAGAACGAATATTGACACGCTAATGCATATGAAGTCACAGGTGTGCTAAATGGCTTTTTTGTTTTAGTTTTCACCAAAAAGTTTAGAAGCAAGTGGGCATCTAACGTAGTGAACGCCAGTGAAAGTGAGATAGGATCAGAGGCTAAAATAGGGAAAGAATAAGTTAAAAGTTACTTAGACAAGTTAGATGTCTTCAGGTCACCAGGGCCTGATGAAATATATCCTAGAATACTCAAGGAGATGACAGAAGAGGTATCTGAGCCATTATCGATTATTTTTGAAAAGTCATGTAAGATGGGAGAGATTCCAGAGGACTGGAAAAGGGCAAATATAGTGCCAATCTATAAAAAGGGGAGTAAAGACAGCCCAGGGAATTACAGACCAGTCAACTTAACTTCAGTACCTGGAAAGATAATGGAGCAAATAATCAAGCAATCAATTTGCAAACACCTAGAAGATAATAAGGTGATGAGTAACAGTCAGCATGGATTTGTCAAGAAGAAATCGTGTCAAACTAGGTCTAGTTCTGTTCAATATCTGCATCAATGATTTAGATAATGGCATAGAGAGTACACTTATACAGTTTGTGGATGATACCAAGCTGGGAGGGGTTACAAGTGCTTTGGAGGACAGGATTAAAGTTCAAAATGATGTGGATAAACTGGAGAAATGGTCTGAAATGAATAGGATGAAATTCACTAAGGACAAATGCAAAGTACTCCACTTAAGAAGGAACAGTCAGTTCCACACATACAAAATGGGAAATGACTGCCTAGGAAGGAGTACTGCGGAAAGGGATCTGGGGGTCATAGTGGACCACAAGCTAAATATGAGTCAACAGTGTAACGCTGTTGCAAAAAAAGCAAAAATCATTCTGGGCTGCATTAGCAGAAGTGTTGAAAGTAAGACATGTGAAGTAATTCTTCCGCTCCACTCCGCACTGATTAGGCCTCAGTATTGTGTCCATTCTGGGTGCCACATTTCAGGAAGGATGTGGATAGATTGGAGAGAGTCCAAAGAAGAGCAACAAAAATGATTAAAGGTCTAGAAAACATGACCTATGAGGGAAGAGTGAAAAAAGTGGGTTTGCTTAGTCTGAAGAAGAGAAGAGTGAAAGGGGACATGATAACAGTTTTCAAGTACACAGAAGTTTTTACAAGGAGGAGGAAGAAAAATTGTTGTTCTTAATCACTGAGGATGACAAGAAGCAATGGTCTTAAATTGCAACAAGGGTGATTTAGGTTGGACAATAGGAGAAACTTCCTGTCAGGGTAGTTAAGCACTGGAGCAAATTGTCTAGGGGGGTTGTGTAATCTCCTTTTAAGAGCAGGTTAGAGAAACACCTGTCAGGGATGGTCTAGATAATACTTAGTCCTGCCATGAATAAAGGGGACTGGACTAGAAGACGTCTCAAGGTCCCTTCCAGTTCTACGACTCTATGTAATTGATTTTTGGTTTAAAATATTACTTCTAGGGAATCTGAAGAAAACCCATCTAATGAAGGGTCCTATGTGCATATGGAGCCACATACAAAATTTGTAAAAACCCTTGAACCCACTCAGACTCAGTCTGGGTTTGAGAATTGTTGCATCTGTGAACCACACTCTTATGGTCTTGAAAGGCTCACAGCCAGAGCCCAACGTTTCCACTGGAAATAACCACTTCCCAACTGGGGAATTAGGGAAGAACCCTGGAGGTACTTACTGTGTCTAAGGATGGAGGGTAACAACTACTAATTCTGTTGTAATTGATCTGCATTGTGAGGTAGTCCCATGAGGAACACAATCTAATGTTAAAATGATTTGAATGAAATAAAATGAGGAAGCTTGACATTGCATTTCACAGTCAAAACTGAGACAAACATCTGTTATTAAGTGACTCCTTTGTGGGTGCAGTTCAGGGCCATTGTTATCAAAAGGTAAACGTTTACAAAGTCTTTTAAATATATTATATTATACAAAACTGAAAAATGTAAGATAGAGAAGAAAGCTTTTCTTGATGAGTCATGCCTATCCATTGAGTCAAATAATCATTTTCTGAGAAAACACTGAAACCTAACCCTTCACCCAAACACCCAAACTTTGGAAAAAATGGATCTGAATTTTGCAAGCTCATGCCCAAATCTATTTTTATAATTTATTTTTAGAGCTTAAAAATGTGGATGAAGGGGCTGATCAAAAGCCCACTGAAGTTAGAAGCACTCTTCCCATTGACTTCAAAGGGTTTTGGATTAGGCTATAGATTTCTATTTGACTAATCAAGGACGACAGACACCATGACACCCCTTACAATAACTGGCTGAGGATAGTTTAGCTTTCTGTGTTTCTAACCTGTAATAGTATCTCCATCTCAATCTATCTAGCTGCTTGCATGGCCTTCATCACCATAACATCTGAGTGTCTATCAAGTGTTTACAAGTAGAAACAGCAATTAGAGCTGATTGAAAGTTTCAAATTCTGCCTTTTTTTTGACCCCACCCCACCAAATAGGGAATTTTTCAGAACAATGTTGGTAAAAAATTGATCCCATTTTTCAACCCGCTCTATTTTTCTCTCTTTTTTTCTTCCAAGCTTCTAGAAGAAATAGTTTCTAGCTTTTCTGTTCATTTGCGTATGTGCAAAACATCTGTCAAGGGGAAGCCAAGCTGAAGCAATGAGTTCTGTAATTAGTTCTTAAAGTGACTGGTTCCATGGTCATTCTTACCTCTTGCACGACTGTGTGAGAATCAGGCTAGCTCCAGCTCCTTTGAAAGTTCTGTCAGAAGCACCCGGGACCTCTCTTACTGGTTGACAGTGTTACTCCAGATGAACTTAGCTGACATGGGAAGTCACAGATGCGGAGAGAGGTGATCTCTAGGGTAGCTATGGCCAATCCAGGGAAGCTTTTCTGTATCAGCACATTCGGCAGTGCTGGAGCTGCTGTATTCTGCTTTCAGGCCATGTAAAAATGCACACTATTTCTCCAACAAATCTCAAGAGAAAAATGGACAGAGAAGTTAAGTCTACAAATGAGCTTCAGGTGAATATCTAGATGGCAGCATAAATGACAAGTCATGTAATTGTTACAGGCCTCCGGTAAAATTGGTGTGTAAGTCATTCTAAAGGCTACATGTCTACAATTACTTATTTTTTTCCTTTGTGCCAAGATACATTCTTTCAAGAAAAGTACCGCTAGGCAAAGGGCACCTGTCTAAAATTACTAAAGCTAAGTCTGCAGATCAACTTTGCTGCCCTTTTCCCCCCTTGAACTAGAACTATATATTTTTCCTACTGAAAAAACAGCAGATAAATTCCCAATGCCCAGATTCATGAACTTTAAAAATGGGGTTTGAAAACCATATCTAGGAGGAAATAGAAAGCAATACTGGTCTTCAGCTGGGTAAGGCTTTATATTTACTGTATTTAAAAAAATAGGAAGATGGCACAAATATTTTTGTGATCCTTCATTTTTTTAACGTATTTTTCGCTTCCCAATAATTATTGCAAGTATCGGTTTATCCTGTAGAGCAACAGCTCTCGGCAAACCCATATACTTCGATACAAGAAAATGGATACAAAATTACAGTGTAATTTTTTGTTTATTAAGTTATATTTAGAGCTGGTTAGACAATGAAATTTCCATCCCCCCCTGAAATTCTAATATTTCAACAGTCATTTTTGTCCTGATTCAGGATCAAAAGTCGAAATAGCTGAAATTTTAATGAAATGAAATATTGTAAAAGATTTTAATTTGGAAATGTCAGGACATTTTGTTTTGACGCTTCAGTTTGAAATGAATGTTTTCATTCTGAAATATTGATTACACACAAACCAGTTCTTTTTGATTTTCCTAATGGAAGTAGTCAATTTTGTGGAAATATTTTCTGTCTAAATGGAAAATTCATGGGCAGCTCTGATTATGTTCCTAATAGTACCTCAGAATTTTTAAAGCTGATTTGTTTTCATATGTATTGTATCATTTTTGCTCTTTGCAGCTTATTTCCTATATGCAAGTAGAATGAAATTCACCCCGGCTCAGAGGTTCCATACAAGAATCATGCACCACTTAAGCCCCTCTGAAGTTTCCTTGTCATGTAGGTGTTTCAAAACTCTCTAACCTTTCTTTTTCTGGGCTGCACCCTCTCCAAGCCAATAGCACCAGACATGTGATATGAAGACCAGGCCAGACCACAATACTTCAGATAGCAGGCAATATTCTCTACAACTCTAAAGATGCAAAGAGGCCAGTGAAGAGCTAAACAGATCAGTCGAGATTTCTCCCTTCTGGGGATTGCTGGAACATGTTACTCAGTCAGCTGAGCAGATAAACAGAGACAAAAGATAGGAGATCGTTAGCTGGCACTACTAATCCAGTGCAAAATACCCCCCCAAAGAACTAGTTTTGTCACTGACAAAGTCAATAATAAAATAAAGCAGTTATTTTTGAGTTTCAGTATGGATGATCATAATTGAAAAGTGCCCAGCTTCACGCCTTACGTTGGACCAGGGATGCTCCGTGCAACTGTTTCCTGAAAGTGCTCTGTAATGGAAGAGATAATCGAGTGCTAGCTTCTACATTTTTATTACAGTTTATTTTATGAGAGTAAACATCATTAAGACAGTGCCTTGCTCCCAAGATAATGCTGGCAAAGAGGGCTGCACATTATTGAACATTACAAATCATTCATCCAATAAAAAAAAATCTTTGCAATTGCAAACATGCCCTTCCTAAAAAAATCTCCTTCCCCTTCAACAGTAAAAAAACCTGATTTGTTCTTTCTGAAAGTAAACCAGCCTCCAGTCTATACTTCACAAAGATTAAACAGCTTATTATAAAACTGAGGATCAGTGCTCAGGATCAGTGCTCAGGATCGTAAAAGTGTAGCATTACACCACAATGTTGAGATAGTCTAATGGTGGCCTAATTTATCCTGAAGCAAGATATTATCCATCAGGAACTGAGATTGTCTTGGGGAAAGAGACTAAGATTGTCATAGTTGCACTGAAGTCAACAGAGCTATGATAATTTACACCAGCAGAGATTCTGCCCCTACATCTTTAGGGTGTCTGATCCAAAGCCTATTCACATTAGTAAACTCTCATGGGCTTCCATGAACTGTGGATCAGCTCCAAAAGGCCAGTTCTCTGCTAGTTAAAATAAAGCAGATCTATTGACCTATATTCTTTATCTAAATTCACACAATTCCAGGAGAAAGTTTATAATCTGAAAGTCTATGGGTTAACTCAGATGGCTACATAAGGTTTCCATTTAAGTCCCAAGGTGCGGATACACTTGATTAGGAATTTAGCTTCAAGAAAATTAAACTAATCTTCATTTTAAGTGGTACAACGATCAGGGTACTATAAGCCAATGTTTTAAAGTATAAATGCATAAGTTGCTCCAGCAAAATGTGCGCACATTCATACATCCAGTTAAGTCCATGCCAAATTATGCCTTCATGTATACAAAAGAGGTACTTGCACACTAGAGGGTATGCATTTGTGGACAAATGGATGTTGGCATCAGGAGGTCACTGAGAAGCTCAGCAGCCACACCAGAACACTTGTAGGAAGCACACATTTTACAAATTTTGGTTTATATTTTTTCCTCTTTCAATATCTCCTACTCTTAGTGCCGTGAAGAGTCCCAAGGGAGCTGCTTACGTTCTAATCAAACTACAGCACAGAAGGGATGGGGCTCAAAATGTGACAATCACTATGACTGCAAAAACATTTCTGACTCATGAACTAATGTATCCTGGTAATCTCAGGCACAATGCCATCAGCAGAAATACCAACCTTGATAGGCCTCAGAATTCTGTTTCGAATGAGTTTTGCCAGGATAATGAATATCTAGATTACTATGAACTATGGGAAAAATTTTCAAAAGAACTTAGTGCTCCTAAATGCCTAAGTCTCATCAGAAGTCAATGGAACTTTCTGGTTCCTAAATTCTTGAGCTGATTTTGAAAATCTTCCCCAAAAATCTTTTTTAAAAAACGAACCACCAGCAAACTTTTAAATGGGGCAAAAATATGTGTAGGGTTTGCTCGATATTTTCAAGAATAGAATGATGATACGCTTTTTTTACATTAACTTTAAGATTTGAGGATATACGAAAATAAAATATGACTATTAAAAGAAAGCCCCATTACTACTAATATGAACCCCAGTTTGCATTCCTGCAGTGCTTTTCATCAAAGCATTTCAAAGCACTTTATAAACATTAATTCATGTAGCCTCACAATAGCCCTGTCCACCTGGTATTATCTCCACTTTACAGTTTGGGAGATTGAGATGCAGAATGGTTAAGGCACTGAGAAAACTTTAAACTTGTGAGTAGTTCCCCACTGACTTTAGGGCATAAGAGAATTGCCTAAGGTCACACAGTGAGTTGCCAACAGTAGCACCCAGACTCCCAACAGGGCGGTCTCATCCTAGGACACTTTCTCTGACTCATTAGCACTGATGATGTTTCTTTATGCCCCTATTCTTTTTTTCTAACCTAAGAAGCCATCAGTACCCTGCTATTGTCTTACCTAACTACATTCTTGCCAAGGGTCATGGTGGATTCACTGGCAATTTTTAAATCAAGAATGGATGTTTTTCTAAAAAATCTGCTCTAGGAATTATTTCAGGGAGGTTCTATGACCTGTGTTATGCAGGAGATCAGACTAGATGATCACAATGGTCCCTTCTGGCCTTGGATCTTGGAATCTTCTTGTCTCACCAACACCATTACACCTATTGAGCCTATGCAAATAGCCGGCGTTCCGTCTGAAACAGAAATATTAGCATTCAATTCAGAGGAGTTTTTAACAATATGCTCCGAGGTGTTGAGGGTTCATTTTACGTCTGCAGCAAATTTGCTATGTGATCCGTTGATGGGTTGCAGATGGTACCATGAGCCCCTGTTTGCAATAGAAGTAACAATCATGGTCACATTTTACCACATTAAAACAATTTGCTTGGGTGGCAATTACATTGCCATAAACTGCGCTGCCTCACAGATGCTATGTGAGCAGTCTGAGTGGGGGAACTCTAAAAGAGGCAGCGTCAGTCTGTATCTGACTGGGAGTGAGGGTTTGTGCTGTGGCAAGCTGATGGGAAGCAAGACGCCAGCTGGGATCAGTTTGGGGGGAAAACGTCTATTCTATTGGGGAGGACTAGGGAAGAGAAGCTAGGATATTGTGCTGACTACTACTGGAATATCATTTTCAGTTTTAGTGTCCACACTTTAAAAAGATATTGACAAATTGGAGAGGGTAGCTACAAGAATTATTTGAGGTCTGGAAAACACACTTTACAATGAGAGACTTACAGAGATTGGTCTAGTTAGTTTTATAAGAGAAGATTAAGAGATGACATAGACCTTGATCAAAAGTGCCTACAGAGAAAGAAGATATCTGATACTACAGGGCTCTTTAAAGTAGCAGACAAAGACATAAGATCCAATAGCTGGAAGCTGAACGTACTAAAATTCAAACTGGAACAGTGAGGATAAACTAGTTATTAGAACAGCTTATGAAGGATTGTGGTGGATTCTCCATTAGTTGGTGTCTTTATATTAAGACCGGACATCTTTGTAAAAGGTATGTTGTAGGTCAAACACAAGCTATTGGCCTTGATGCGGGAACTACTGGGTGAAGTTTTATGAGCTGCGTTATATCAGAGGCCAGTCAAGATGATCCTAGCAGTCCTTTTTGGATTAAAATCCATAAATATTTGACGGTTTCTGTCCATGGGCCTTGCTATGTATTTTCATACACTGTGATTGCAAAATGGGGGGGCTGGGGCACCTGACTTACGAGGAGAGACTGAGGGAACTGGGGTTATTTAGTCTGCAGAAGAGAAGAGTGAGGAGGGATTTGATAGAAGCCTTCAACTACCTGAAGGGGGGTTCCAAAGAGGATGGAACTAGGCTGTTCTCAGTGGTGGCAGATAAAAAACAAGAAGCAATGGTCTCAAGTTGCAGTGGGGGCGGTCCAGGTTGGATGTTAGGAAACACTATTTCACTAAGAGGGTGGTGAAGCACTGGAATGGGTTACCTAGGGAGGTGGTGGAATCTCCATCCTTAGAGGTTTTTAAGGCCCGGCTTGACAAAGTCCTGGCTGGGATGATTTAGTTGGGGATTGGTCCTGCTTTGAGCAGGGGATTGGACTAGATGACCTTCTGAGGTCCCTTCCAACCCTATGAGTCTATGATTCTATGAATGCGCTTTTTGTCAGAGTTATCCTCCTTTTTCCTGGCTCCACCCCTTCGTTATAGATGGTCACAAGGCTCTGCCCACATGTATCTCATTGCAGGATCAGGCCCTTTGATGGTAAGATCTTTAGGGTGGGTAATGTGCCTCTATTAGTTTTACCTGGAGCACTTTTGATCACTTCATAAGTCATTAACCATCACCTTGTGAGAAGTAGGCTGGTCACGTAACTACCCCAGTGGCCTGCATACCGTTCTTGGCTCTGTCACAGACTCCCTGCATAACTCTAGGCAAGTCATTAGGTATCTTGGTGTCTCAGTTTCCCAGGAGTAAAATCTCTCATTTCTCCCTTTCCTTGTCTGTTGAGATTGTAAGTTTTTTGGGTCATGAACACTCACTTACTATATGTATGTTCAGTGCTTAGCACAGTAGGACCCTGACTGCAGACGGCATTAGTATAAATAATGATGGGCTATATGCAGTGGTCACATTGTAAAAGTTTCTTCCAAATTTTTTTTCCATTTTGGCAGACATGACCAGTGCCAGTGGGATAGGCCTTATTTTAATTGTACAGCATATTTCACAAGCTGGTGGATCCTTTCAAAATGGAGGACAGGTAGGATTTTCTAAGGCACTCAAGGAAGATGGGAGCACAAGTCCCACTTAAAGTCATCGGTACTCAGGCTGATGATACCTCGGGCTCTTTTGAAAATTGTAACTGCTTAACAACTAATACCTAGTAACACAGGTGTGGACGCGACCTCCTGGGTTATAGAGATCAGTCCCCTGCTATCACAGGCATAGACTACTGCTGTACGGTCCCTTAATAATGGGGCAGGGTTTGGAGCATGAGTTATAGACCCCAAATACAACTATGACCACCCCTGTATCAGACCTTTTCTATGCCCATAACTTAGTAGAATGTTATCTCTGATTACAGCAGCTCATTACACATAATTACTGTGCATGAACAGCTGTAAGGAGGGTTGTGTGCTGAATGCTAAGAAAGTTAGACAAAAAGCTGAACTTTTTTGGTTTCCTTTTAACATTTAGCAACTGTCATTCTGAATCAGCTATACAGCATCCAGAAAAGAAGACTCCAGCAAAAGTTGTTAAAATTAATTTGACAGTATGTTCTGCTACCGATTATCTTGCCTGATATACCAGCTGTCACTGACAGTGCTAAAATGCAACTTCTTACAGCTCTTAGGGTTTTTATTATTTTTAAACATGACACAAGGCAAAAAGTTTGCTAATAGTGAAGCTCATCTGCAGCAGTTGTCTGGCTGGAACCTCAGTTGGCGTAAAGTGATACGTTTCCACTAAAGTTACATGGACTTACACAGATTTGCACCAGCTGAGGACCTGGATAGGGTGCTTGGTGGAGAATAGTGCAGCTAACACCAAGGCACAGTGCACAACAGTCATCAGCATAAATACAAACTAAGGATTCTTCTTACTTCTTAATGGAACAGGCTGGGGACTTTCTAGCAATGCATTTGTGTGCCAGAAAATGAACAATGAAAGAGTGTTTAGAGCAGGGGGACTGGACTCAGAGTCTCCCAGCTGCCAGGCAGTAGGGTGACCAGACAGCAAGTGTTAAAATTTGGGATGGGGGTGGGGGGTAAAAGGTGCCTGTATAAGAGAGAGCCTCAAATATCGGGACTATAAAATCAGGACATCTGGTCACCCTACCAGGTAGGTGCCCAACCACTGGACCAGAGTCATTCCCCCTTGCTTTCTTTTGCTCTGGCCAAATGACTGTTTAAATATTTAATCCACAATGGATCAGCTTCAACAGATGAGACTGAGGGAGCTCCATATTAGAATATCCCATAGCTCAGTGGTCAGCGCAGTCTCCTGAGATGTGGATGATTCTGGTTTAAATCCTTTCTCCCACCTCTGGGAGAGAGAGAGGGGCACTGAAGCTGAGTCTCCAACATCCCAGACAAATGTGCAAACCACTAGGCTGAAAGTGGGTCTGACTGAGAGCACCCCTGTATTCACATCCTATATACTATTGTAATAATCTTTGTACAAAATATGTCTCGTGAGGTGCCATCTGAAAAACCAATAACTCACTGGTCAATAATAACCTGGTGAAATGTATGTAGCTACATTCTATGTGAAGTTACAGATTCCCCCTGTATGATGCTCTTAGCACATGTTCAAAACCACACAGCTCTGCCCAGACAGAAGTATCCTGAATGAAGAAATGTGCCTTTAGCTCAATTTACATATAAGTAATAAACAGGATCCTCAAGACAGTAGGGAGAAGAGATGGCAGGAGACAAAGCAAATTTGTATTTCAGCAAACACAGGTGAGAAGAAAGAACATGGAGCCTCCTTCACCCCCAAACTCCATGTTTCCTTCTTTACTGTTTGAAACTTTGCTTTGAAGAATCCACTTGAAAGGTTAACTGGACTATAGAAGAAAGGAGCAGAAATCTCCAAACTCTCTCTGTGTTTCACCTAAGAAGACAAAGGAAGCAGCCCTTTGACTTTGCGGGGGAGATCCTGACCTCAGAATTTGATCAGCTGTGTTGCTGGGAACACATGGTAAGGATTTGACCTCAAACCAAGTCTAGCATGTTAAAGATAAAATGTTTCTAGTAGCTAAAAATTATTTCTCTTGTAACCATTTCTGATTTTAATACCTGATACTTGAATTCACTTAAAATCACATCTTCTTTTGTTAATAAACTTGTTTTACTTTTTTAATCTAAACCAATCCAGTGCTGGATTTAAACTGAACTGTTTAGTAACACCATTTAAAGTAGTAAACTGTTGAATATTGATCTTTTACAGGGGCAACAGACCTTGAACTGCCTGGGAGAGGGCTGCACAGTGCAGAACACACATTTTTGGGAAAATTCAGGACTGGGAGTATGTTGGGGTCACCTTGCAGGTAGTAACCCAGGTTGGTGGAAGCCAGAGTGTGACTGGAGTGTTGCTGACAAGCTGCTGGGATCAGTATCATGTGGTAAATTTACCACTGGATGGCTTCACTTTCACCCTGACTCCAAAATATACTAGAGCAGATGCCTAACTTTAAGCACGTGAGCAATCCCATTGACTTCACTTTTGGCTTTCGTGATGATGCCCACTTCACGTGTGTATATAGAGTACATAAATAAACCTTACCTGTTTACTGAGTATATAAAGTTAAATATAACTTGTGTGTATATGAGCACGCACACACACTCACACACCTAATTTAGCTCCCCAGTTCATTTCCTTCCCTGTACTTTTGACCTGAAACTGGCACACAGATGTGGAAGCTTATTGCTTAAACCACTTAAAACTGGACAGAGCAATGGAGAATTATACTGCAGGGAACAATCCTGCTCTGGCTGGTGATGGACAAGACAGCTGCATCTCTAATATTCAAAAGGAGGTTTAAGGCCCAATCCTGGAAGGTGCTGAGCATGTTCAGCTCCCAGTGAAGTCAGTGGGAACTGAACCTGCTCAACCCCTTGTAGGATCATACTCCCAGTCACGAAGGTCAGTCCCTGATGTGATGTGACATCTCCAGAAAAAGGCTTTGACATGCTCTTGCATTGTCCAGGACACACAAACAGTGGGCCTGCTTCTGACCTCAGGAACTGTTAACACATTCAGCTCCCATTGACTCCAGTGGGAGATATGCAGGTGTTTCTGGGCACAAGACCGGAATGAATGAGTCAGAGACTGAATTGGAGGAACTGGTTACATCTACTGTAGGGAATGAGCAGCAGACACATCACATTCCTTTAATCTTGCCCTCTTAACTTTGATAACAATAGAACCAGGGATGAAGCAGTTTCCTGCTGGGAGGATGATGGCATCTTGCACGGAAGCAGAGCACCTGTATTCTCACAGAAAGAAAGAGTGATTATCAAATAAGTGGCATGGACAGGTGAGATGCGCCTCTGAAACAATAACTATCCTTTGTCACTGTAGGCTCATGTTGTTTAATGGGTCAGGCAGATACAATCAAGATGATATAAATGGTTCAGGAAAAACCTTGTAAAGAAGGAGGAAGGAATGGAGTCATTCATCAGCTGTGTCCTTCATCTGGGCCAGGCTCTTACTAGTAAAAGGGAAAGATGTGGACTAAATGCATTGCAGATCTGGAGAACATTTCAGGGTCTAGTGCACCACTGAGGGGAAAACAAAGATGTGTTGAAGATGTGACTGTGGGGTCTGATTTTCTGTGAATGTAGAGAAAAAATATTCACACTGAAAAATACTTGCCTCCTTTCTACCTTGGCCCCAGTTCCCAAACCTCGGATGTTCATACATTCCGAGGGCGAAACTGCACAGAGGGGATAATCATTTTCCTGTGCACAAGGCAAACGGACTTGGTTCAGGGAGCGTCTGTGGAGGCAGTGAGGAAGGCAAAATCTTTGCCCATAGGCAGTGCCATAGAATGCTAGAGCTACAGGCTTGCCTTTTGCTGTTGAGTCCTGTGGCTTGCTGTGGATTCATCAGTATTTATTCTGCTCCTGTCATTAGAGGCCCATGCTAAACCTTTCCAAAACCTAATGTGTGAGACATGAGGGCTCTTGTGCACACTCCTTAGATCCCAGCCATGACTTCAAGAGCAGCACCAGTTCAGCTGCAGGTAGGCCCTCCATGGCTGTGGAAGAGAGGCTAGGATTGGCCTTTAATGTGCTAATTTAAGCATCCAAACTGGGCATTTAGATGCCTTCGTCAGGTGATTAGGTTTGAAGATTAAGCCAGATATGTTCACCACAGGGATATGGCAGATCTGTTTCCTTCACTGGATTTAGGGAAGCTTGTCTTAAGAGACCAATCGAGCGACCAACAAAAATGTGGCTGCTTATCAGAGGCAATCTTCTAATGTAACTGGAGCAGATCTAATCTCAGTACATTTGGAGATACAGTGGGGTGGTCTCTAAAAGGAGGGTGCCAAAAAAGGAGAGGTAGGTGAATAACCAGCAGGAAACAATTTACTCAACAAGGTGAGAGATTCCAGCTGTGCTGGTTACTTGTATTCTCATGATATTGCTTCTGTTCCCTGTTTGGATGAAGGTTCTAGCTGAGGGTGGGAGGCTCTGGAGAAGGTCAGGGTGGATTTTGATGTTGATTTTCCCTTGCTGTCTGCACTCTAAGAATGGAGTTCTAGAGGTTTTTTCCCCCTTGGGCCAGTCATGGACTAGAAGCTGGTCCCCTCCCCTTCCCTTGTTCCCCAGACAGCAACCTGTGGGGGGCTCCAAGGACTGCTAGAGCAGCCACATAGGAGAAGCCAGCCTTCTTTTACCACTCAGGCAGGATGGGATCAGTGCATATGGATTCTACTGGATTGGCTTGAGGGGAGCATCGTATCCTGCCTCTGTGTTCTGCAGGAGCACTTTTAGGCCTGCTACTCATATTAATTATGAATTTTGATTTCACCATGTCATATCAAAGTCTAACACCTGGTCAGCCTACATCTGTTGGAATTAACACTAGGTTCACGTTCAGTTGGACAGACCTGACACAAGCTGTGTCTAGGTCTCACAACACTCCCAGGTGCAGTAATAGCTACAGGGATGCATCAAACTTTTCCCATGTCTGCAGCTTTTGTAGAAAATGTAGGAAATGTCCCCTCTGTCTATATTTTATTGATCATATCATTAAACTACAGCTGGGCAAAACCCAACAGAATAATTTCCTAGGGGTTTATTGAGAACTTTTTTATTCACGTGCCATGAGTTCTGCATGTGAGTGAAGCCAAAAATTCATATTTAAAAAAATTCTTATCCTTAACCACCAATTTTTGCCTGTTCTCAGTCTGGAACCAGGCAAGAAGAGAGAGTAATCAAAACCTTAAATTGGTCAAAGTTAGCTTGAATCAATGGCTCACATACCTTAACAGGTTTGCAAACCTGCCCAAAATTTTGGATCAGTAACGACAAAACAGGTGCAATTTCCTGAAGTTAGGTGCTGGTATATGCTAGATGTGATAAATGCAAACACCACCATGTTTGATCCAATTGTCCAAAACACTTCACTATTCATCCCTTATTAATGAACTGCCATCTAATCATTCCATGTCTATTGTCTCCTGGTCATCCAGGTTCTCATTAGCTTTGATACTTGACAGGTGAGGTGTGATCCAAAGATAATTAAATGAATGGGAGGATTTCTATTAACTTTAATGGGTTTTGGCCATTGTGCATAGACACCACTATTAGCTGGCTAATCAGAGCGTTTCAGTGTTATCTTGTCTCTTCAGTGTTTGTTTCATCCATCTTTTGTCTTCTAGCAGATGGCATACTCTTTGGACCTGGAAAATTGCCACATAGCTTTATGTGTGGTTTATGTCTATTTCTTTATCTGTTGAAATTTGTCTCTTTTTTGAATATTAAATAACTTATTTCTGTGTTATTTTGACTAGCTAGTTACTAATCAATCCAAAGGGGAAGAAGACCCGGTAAAGTGACTACAAGGTGGTGCATTATATGTCAAAGTTTTAATATCATATTTGCAGCTCACTCACTAAAACCAGACCCAGGAATCCTCACTGAGCCAGAATTACAAACATGATCATTCCTCTAATTCTGGCTTTTCACAGGCGGGCATGTTACTGTGGATAGCAAGGTTACCATTTCATCTTCAAATTATTTATAGAGGCTTTTCCCACTGAGAAGTCACATTGCACCAGCAGTCAGCAGTTCTGAGCTTTCAGTTAAACATTGTGCCATTTAAATGGCAGTAAAAATGAAATGGGACAGCAGTTTGGAAAGGAATCTAAAGACAGGTGCAATTACACTCATTTTTATTTCAGACACTTACATTTTAATGCCTTTTATAGACACACGAATAAATGAATTATATAGGATTCACAACTGTTGGGAATGAATTCATACTGTTCCAGACAGCTCTAGTTTTGTACAGATAGCTAAGGGAATTGTGGGTTCTAAAGGTACCAACTGTTGGCAATAGCTTTTCCAGTGATTCCAGGTACACACCAGGAAGCATCTCCTGTGGGATTATTTTGATGGGAGGGGCTGGTTCTGCAAAGGGCTGAATATACTCAGATCCCAATGACTTCAGAAGGAATATGCAACACCATGCAGAAGGTCGTTGACATCTCACAGGTTTGGGCTTTTCATTCCCTGTCCAATGACCCCCAGTGCTAAGAAATGGAACAAGGAGACCATTTTTTTTTAATTCTCTCATTTTATTTGGCTGGAAAGGCACAAGTAGGCATCTATATCACATTTCTGTAGAGTGTATATTGCACCCAGTGGTCATCCATATAGATTGGGATTTGCCAAGGGGATAAAAGAATTAGGCACTTAGCTTCCACAGAATTTCAATAGGATTTGAACACCTAAGTCCCTCTGTGCGATTACTGTCAGGGCTAGCCTATGCTGAAAAGGCACACTGTCATGGCTCCACTGTTCGAGGACCCAAGTTAGACAAAAAATCACACCCTGTGATTGCATTCTAGACGTACCCTGAGACTCCTTTGGAAATTCCAGTCATAGAGGATAACAGCCTACTACTGCTGCCAGCTAACCAAGTTACTGCTTTTGCCACTGTAGTACTTGGTAAAAGGAAGATCATGGTTTAACGGAAGCTTTGTTTGCTAGTGATCAAAAAAGCATTTGACAGCTGTTTAGTAGTCTGTGAAACAGTCTTGACTCTTAGTCGACAGCTGTGCACATCATAAAACCCACCACCTCTCTTGGTGCTCTCTGGGCCATAACATCAAAGGCTGAGGATGGAATATGCATGACCTTAGTCACCCTTTAGAGTTCCACACTGGGGATAGGCTTGCATTGTTGCTGCCTTTTACCTTAGCTACACTGTGGACAAAGGACTTCAGCATCCAGGGCTGTCAGTCGGACACTGACCTGCACCAAAATTCACAGACCAAAAGGAGCGAAATCTCTAAACACAGAGTTTTCATTGTTCTTATAGTAACGTCTAGTGGCCAAGTTGTGCTAGGTGCTGTGCATACACAGACTAAGAGGCAGTCCAGGCCTCAGAATACCTACATTCTAAATAGGTAAGACAGACAAAGGGTGGGAAGAAGGAAGCATTACTATTATTCCAGTTCTGTGAGGATAGGGGGACTGAGGCGCAGAGAGATTAAGGCCCTGATTCTACAATCTATTCTGCCTGGATGGACCCTGGATTCACTGCACAGCATCTTGTTGGATAAAGGCTTGCACAAGGTCATAGATGAAGGAAGTATGTGGGAGAACCAGTAATTAACCCCGGTCATCTTAGTCTCAGCCCAGTTCCTTAACCACAAGACCATATGGTAGAAAGACTAATATAGCCATTAAAGTAGTGAACAGTGTCTATGAACATTGGCATATGCTGTAACTATAATCTGGGTGAGGGCAATGTGTTTTGCTCTGAGCTTTTAATGTTTACAAACAGCCAGTTACACATTTCAGAATATATGTATTCAAACTAGGGCTGTCAATTAATCACAGTTAACTCATGCGATTAATTAAAAAAATTAATCACGATTAATCTCACTTATAACAATAGAATCCCTATTGAAATGTATTAAATATTTTTGGATATTTTTCTACATTTTCACTATTGATTTCAGTTATAACACAGAATACAAAGTGCACAGTGCTCACTTTATATTATTTTTTATTACAAATATATACACTGTAAAAATGATAAAAGAAATAGTATTTTTCAATTCACCTCATAAAAGTACTGAAGTGCAATCTCTTTATCGTGGAAGTGTAACTTACAAATACAAATTTTTTTTATTACATAACTGCACTCAAAAACGAAACAATGTAAAACTTTAGACCCTACAAGTCCACTCAGTCCTACTTCTTATTCTGCCAATCGCTAAGACAAACAAGTTTGTTTACATTGATGGGAGATTCTGCTGCCTGCTTCTTATTTACAATGTCACGAGAAAGTGAGAACAGGCATTTGCATGGCACTTCTGTAGCCAGCATTGCAAAGTATTTACATGCCAGGTATGCTGATCATTCGTATGCCCCTTCATGCTTCAGCCACCATTCCAGAGGAGATGCTTCCATGCTGATGATGCTTATTAAAAAAAATAATGCGTCAATTAAATTTGTGACTGAACTCCTTTTGGGGAGAATTGTATGTCTCCTGCTCTGTTTTACCCGCATTCTGCATATATTTCATGTTATAGGAGTCTCGGATGATGACCCAGCACATTTTCATTTTAAGAACACTTTCACAGCAGATTTGACAAAACACAAAGAAGGTTCCGATGTGAGATTTCTAAAAATAACTACAGCACTCAACCCAAGTTTAAGAATCTGAAGTGCCATCCAAAATCTGAGAGGAACGAGGTGTGGAGCCTGCTTTTAGAAGTCTTAAAAGAGCAACACTCTGATGCAGAAACTACAGAACCCAAACCACCAAAAAAGAAAATCAACCTTCTGCTGATGGCATCTGACTCAGATGATGAAAATGAACATGCGTCAGTCTGTACTGCTTTGGATCATTATCAAGAAGAACCCATCATCAGCGTGGAAGCAAGTCCTCTGGAATCGTGGTTGAAGCATGAAGGGACATATGACTCTTTAGTGCATAAGGCACATAAATATCTTACAACGCCAGCTACAACAGTGACATGCGAACACCTATACTCACTTTCAGGTGACATTGTAAACAAGAACCAGGCAGCATTATCTCTTGCAAATTGTAACCAACCTTGTTTGTCTAAGATATTGGCTGACCAAGAAGTAGGACTGAGTGGACTTGTAGGCGCTAAAGTTTTACATTGTTTTATTTTTGAATGCAGTTTTTTGATACATAATTCTACATTTGTAAGTTCAACTTTCATGATAAAGAGATTGCACTACAGTACTTGTATGAGGTGAATTGAAATATACAATTTTTTTTGTTTTTTACAGTGCAAATATTTGTAATAAAAATAAATATAAAGTGAGCCCTGTACACTTTGTATTCTGTGTTGTAACTGAAATTAATATATTTGAAAATGTAGAAAACATCCAAAATATTTAAAATAAATGGCGTTCTATTATTCTTTAACAGCACGATTAATTGTGATTAATTTTTTAAATCGCTTGGCAGCCCTAATTCAAACTAGTAGTGAACAATAATAAAAGAAATAATTCTCTTATCCGCTTTATTGCCACTACTTGGCTGATAACAAGGTCACCTGGTCTGATAACTGGGGTGTACATGCTCTATTTCCATTCATTACTCTGGCTACATGAAGTATTATGGTCAATAGTAAAACTAGAAACAAACTCCCTTCTCCTGATACTGGCTTGTTTTTTCTTATGAAGTCCGGACCGATCATGTGACTTCTACAATGGTCTTAATTGGCCAAGTCTCCCTGAATGAAAGCAGCAACATTGTGTAACCAGATGTAAATCTTTGTATAAGCATACTTTGTTCACAGATTGGCACCAGCCTAGTTATGTGCTGTTTTATCCAACGGCTTTCATTCACGGCCATCTATGAATTTTTGCAACGAAGGAGGTAGATAGTCGAAGTAGCAGCACCAAACAGACTATTTCATTAAGACAGACATCAAGTTTTGTGTGCAAGCACTTTAATAAGATTATTCAGTGCACAAAGAATTGATGTAGTGGTTGACTGATGTCACCTCATATTTTACAGGTCTGTATTTTTAGGGGGGGCCAAGATCCAAAGATGATTGTTGCCCTCTTGGCCAGCACATCAGGATCTCTGCAACTGAATGCACAAGCTTGAGCTGAGCTAAACAGTCACTGTAGCAGCTCATATCCCACAGAGTGGGACTTGTAACACACTCAGTAGTGGGTTACACAAACACCTGCAAACCTCAGGGAAATTCAGATCCAGCCCTTCATTATGGCTCAATCCTGCTATGTGCCAGGCACTTCCTGCACCATTCCAAGTGCCCTGAACTCTCATCAGGGTCCATGGAAATTGAAGATGCTTAGCAGACTGCAGGAGGGACTCAGCACCTTGCGAGATCAGGCTCCTCTCTAATTACATCATTTGTTCTGCATCAAGCCCGAGAGCAGGAGTATAGAACTGCTGTTCTCCTGAGATCTTCACACAAATGAGATGAAGCTATTGACGAAATGAATGAGAACAGAGCCAGAACCCATCCCCAGCTTCAGCTTTTTCAAAATTAATTTTAGGTTAGTAGCCTACTGGCTTCGCAGTCCTGTTTGAAGACTCTCCAGGCACAGCAAGAAACGTCAAGTTTTGATATTTTTACAAGCTTCTGCAGTGGAAAACAAAGTTGTGAGCCAGGTGTGCTCTCAGATCTGCTTCTTCTTCACATTGCTGTATGCTTTTTTAGTTTTCCTGGTATTCTTCTGGGCATGTCACCCACATCATCACCACTCCATTCACAAAGCAAAGAGATTGGCTGTACAAGAAGGGAATCTTATATGTACTCAGTCTGCATTTAAAGCAGCAATTTTGGGGAGGAAATTAGAGTATGAGGCCATTAAAAATATTAAGAGTATCGGGTATAACTTTGCAAACAGCCATGTAACTTAATTCCCTGGCTTTCTCCATGGTAATCTGTCATTTATTCTCATCTAAGCGTATCTGTGCTTCTCAGACTAGAACACACATGGCTTTCACACAATCACTCCTTGAAATAAACTTGCTGCTGTATTCAAGATTATAAACCCAGATACAGTAAGGAGGAACAAAGAGCTCTCCAAGCCCCTCCCCACCCTCATCTCTCTCTCACTTAAGTGCAACAATAAGTTACAGAGGCAGCCATGGAAAACGAGCTCTCAGATGCTGTGGCCTTTCGCAGCTCTGCCTACATACAGCTGGCACGGATTTGGCAGAGCAGGGATCCTCACCCCCTCCAATGAAAAGTGCTCTTTTCAAAACCACTGCTGAAACCATCTCTGGGATCCCAACCTGGTCCCTGATGGCATCTTTGACATGCCTTGTAATCTCCGGCAGCACCCCCAGCCAGAACCTACCACGTAGCTTGTGTCTTGCCTCGGAAGACAGGAGAAAAGTGGATGCCCCAGGATTCCTTCTCCCGCTGAGAACAAGTGACCACCTTCTCAAAAGTGACTACATAGGCTTCAAAATACTCATCTAGTCCCATCTTGGATGGTGAAGGGCTGGGACTTGCCAGAAATCTGGGTGGTATCCCCTGCTTAACCAGCCTCTGGAACATCTGCTCCTGCTGATGCACCAGTTTCTCTGACTATTGTTTCCATCAGCTGTTTCAGGACCTCTTCCATCTTTCCCCTTTATTCTTCTTTCATAATGGTGGTTAAAATATCACACCTCTAGTACGCTGTTTCAGAAGACAGCCCACACATGCTGCATAAGCTCAGACTCACCTCCTTCCTGCGGCTTGGCTTTACTAACAAAGAAAGCAATAACAATGTCTAACCCAAACTTTCTCCCCAGACTTGGCTGCTCCTAGGGTTCCTCTCTGAAGATTATTCAACCTAGATAGCCTGTCCAGAGAAGCTCTCCTGACTCCTATCTCCTTTATATCCAGTTAATGAGCCCCACTTGCTGCAGTGAACCAGCAAAATCCATCAGCAGTCCTTTACAGGTTTCTAACTATTGCTAACAATGTGAGTCAACAGAAGACTCCTGCCTCCCTATTGCCCCCCACCTTGTGTACCCACACAGGGACTGGCTACGTTACACCCCTAGTATCAGGGTGCCTCATTAGGTATTCTCATCTTGAGAGAAAGGTACTTTAAGAGATTTAGGGCCCTATTTAGCAAGGTACTTAACCACATGCCTAACTCTGAGTGCTACTCACATTCTTAAAGTTAGATATGTGCTTAAAATACCTTCCTGAATTAGAGCCATAATTCTGAGCTTGTAAAATCAACCAGGTTTATGAACATCCTTTTGAAGATCAACCAGTGTTAGTGGGAGACCTCAACCTTTATTACATTCTAGTGTCATTGCCACAAAGAATAAAATTCTTGTTCAGCCCCACTTTTCTACTCAGAAGCATTCTGCTATAACTGCTTACAAAAGATTTCCCATTTATGGTCATCCACCTCATAGCAGACCTGTTGATAATATAGTGTCTGTCCATCTGGCACATCCAGGTTACAATTTTACAAAGGTCTTTGCATCTCACTTCCACTTTGAATGGTTTTCAAATGTTTTTTAAAGACCACCTTCAAGGAGAAAAGCCGTAAGAGCCACTCAGAAGTACAGAAGGTCTTGAAAAACCAAGTATAGCTATATCAGCAGTTAAAGTGAAAATCTGAACATATACAAATCTGCTGGCTTTGGTGACTTGCGCCCAGGGAATTAGTTGATGAAATGGCTTCACCTGACAGATATTTTTTAAAAGTAATGGAAAACACACTGTGGAGGTGCTGGAGGACTGTAGAAAGCCAAATGTAGCTCTGATCTTCAGAACAGGAACAATCAATATGCTGACAGAAATGTACAAGGAGATGGGCTAGCAAATTGGATGTGGATTTGAATGTGATATGATAGCAAAAGAGGTTGATGAGTTTTTGCGCTGCAGATGCAAATTAATCATGCCATAGAGCCAAGTGGTAAACGGCCCCTCTCTATATAGCTCTGGTGTGTTTGCACTGGGAATATTTCATTCAGTAATGGACAGCAGAAAAATACTGAAAAACTGGTACATCCAGGGAAGAGCAAAAAATATGGTCAGGTGGCCGGAGTAATTTAATTTATGAGGCAATATTAAAAGAGGTAAATATGTATAATTTAGTTATGTGATATAAAGTCCCATTGATGTCAGTGTGACTACTTGTAAAATATGTTAATAATCAGCATGAGTTAGTTTGGCATAATCTGTCCCTTCATGGAGATGAGATAAAAGTCTGCATCTATTTCATGTTTGTAAACAGGAAGGAAGGAGACATTCATTGAGGGTGGTACAAAGTATCAGATAGGATTAAATTAAATAAGGGACGGTTCTAACATGGGCCTGGAACATGGGGGGATTGTGCCTAGTAGTTGGAGAGGAGTCATGCCTAGTGGTCAGGAGAGGAGTCAAGCCTAGTGGTTAGACCAGAAGTTGGTAGCCAGCTGCCAGAACCCAGGGTCAGAGCTGAAGTCAGGAAGTGGAGCCAAGAGTCAGGACTGGGTCACCTGGAGTGAGGCAAGGCAGGGCTAGGGCTGGGACTAAGGCAGGAGTGGGACTGGAACAAGGCTGGGAACAAGCCGGCACAGGAACTGCAGAAGCCATGGGTGCATGCTTTGAACAGGTGCTCAACTGCTGCTGGGCTTAAGAGTCAGCCTGCCGACTCTTCCAGATGATCAGGCTCCTTACTACAGGCCAGCTGTGCTCATTAGGTTGTCCAGAGATTCCTGACAGTACGTATAAGAAAAACCTCTGGACAATGAGACATGTTCGGCTGTGGAATAGTCTCCCAAGAAAAGCTATGAAAGTTCTAGAAATTGAGACACTTAAAACTGGACTGGAGAGTGATTTAGCGGGAACACTTCTGCACTAACAGGGTGATGGATTAGATCACCTAAGGCCTCGTCCAAAGTCTATTAAGGTCAATGGAAAAACATCTGTTGACTTCAGTGGGCTTTGGATCAGGCCCATAATGGATATTTTTGCTCCTAACTTCCATGGTTCTCTCTCTCTTTCCAAACTCCATTCTACTGCCTGTAGGAGATCCTCTCCTTGGCTTCCCTGATGCTAGTTTGAAATTCTTGCAGAGACCTGTTCATTACACTCAACCTTCTTCATTTTTGAGAACCTGAGTGAAAACATTCATAAGGAAAGTCTTGGGAAAAGAAACTGCCTGGGCCCTTTTTGAGCTTGTGAAAGGCTGTGCTAATAAGTTTCGGAACAACCAGCAGCCATGCACAAGCATTAAAAATCAGAAAGCCACCATATAACTGGTTCAGCTGTGCTCTGCACACTAAGGAGATGGAAGTGCCAGCATTAATAGAGATAGTGAGAGACCAGAAATCCAGCTGATGCATTACGTAAGAACCAGATGTGGGAATTTTAAGGCATGAACAAGTGTGGGCATTTCTGAATGAGCTTTTGTATGGATAAGCACTCTACAGAGGGTGCAGATCACAGTTAGGCTCTGGTGATAGAGGAGAGATCTGTCTTTTGAAGAACTGTGTAAAAGTTCATTTCGTGAGGCAGAGGAAATCTGGGTAAATTCTAGTTCCAGGAGTACATCTCTGTGAGAATACAGAAGATTTTTAAGCAATAAAAGGCTTGACCTCCACATTCTCATGGTTAAATAGTACTTTCATTCGCTTTGTCACTACAGCAGACACTTGGATAAAGCTGACAATTATATAAAGGAAAGCACCTGAAGTCTCTCTCTAAATACATAAATTTAAAACTTTGTATTATTGGTACCTGGACAGTTGCCACCTTACTTGTTTGCTGTTCCCCTGTCCCTCTGTCTGGTTGTTCTTGCAGAGACTGTGGCAAGAATGTGCCTGATAGGAGCCTAGCACATGATGTACCTACCACCAGACACAAATAATAAAATAAAAGACAATCTCCTGTGCTAGAAGGACAATACCAGTCTTTAAATCATTTAGCTCTCTTGTTTTTTCTTGTCTGGTCACATATGCAGGGTCTGACACACTCCTGCTTTTCACCAAGGCACAAACTGGTAGAATCCCTTCACAATCACATGATGGTTATATATTCTGCATATAAATGTCCCTATCTGTTCACTGCAATCATAACTCTTGGGGGAATTCTGTACCACTGTGCATGCACATCGATTCATGTCCCTGCAGACTTTTGTGTTTCCCCGCAGAATAATAGATTCTGAGAGGGAAGCAAAGGGAAGTTGCAAGAGGGTTCATGCACCCTCCCCCTGGCAGTGGTCCTGAGCGGGCGCATCAGTTCAGGTGTCAGGAGCCCCTGGGAGAGACATAACTCACCACCTGGGGTGGGAGGGGGGAGTGGAGGATGTTGGGTGTGCATGCAAAACTTTGTCCCTCTCATTCACTATCACAGTGCACCTGGCACAGAGGGGCAGGGCCCAAGGGTGTTTCTAGGGCAGACATGGGGCAGGCCCAGTCCTTGTGCTGTCTTACGGTCGGCTGCAGTCTCATTGTTGAGTTCGTGTCCTGGGGGTGTGTGGCGGGGAGCTGCAGGGTGATCCCCCACCTCTGTGCAGCCAGTGGCCTGCACTCTCATTGGGAGGCAGCCCCAGTGGGGACCCCTTGCCCCCATCGATGCGCCCCTCTACAGAGGCATGGGGCTGACACAGGCAGCTGTGGGGAAGCCGCAGGGAGCCTTGGCCAAGAGTGCCATTTTGGGAGGGCAGGAGGGCAGTTTCGTACTGGAGGTCTGCTCATGGCCATGTACCAGCCCAGGTGGAGCTCTTACCTGCAGTGCCACACAGGCAGGTCTCCTCCTCCAGGAGCTGGAGTTCTCCACCTGCGGCTCCTGTGTTCCATTTCCTCCACTGTGCTAGGGCCTCTGGGGATGGGGCAGGGAAGGGAGGGGTCAGTCAGGGTGGGAGGGGGGACTACAGTGCTGGTGGGAAGGGGGAGAAGCAGAGGGTCCCCACTGCCGGTGGGAGGGTGAGCAGAGGGAGCACAGGGCACCAATAGCGGGGGTGCATTTTGGAGCTGGGGGAGGGGGCAGTGTGGTGGGAAAGGGGAGTCACTCTCCAGAGGAAGGCAGAGGTGAGGGCATAAGTCTGTGCCCTGAGGGAGGGGGCAATGAGTGTGGCAGGGGCAGCTGAGGGGACTAGGATCCTGAGGGAGGGGGAGCTGAAGAAGTGAGGGGGCAAGGAGCAGCTAAGTGGGTCTTGGGGGTCCATTTGCCCTCAGAGAAGGAGGGAGCACCCTCACCTCTCCCTGGGAAGAGACCAGGCACAGACCCCACTAAGCTAATGCATTCTCTCAACCGACTAACCTGCTTTCTGCCTTCCTCCCCATCTCTCCTACTTTAGGGAGGTTATACCTTGATCCTGCAGCCAGGTTCCATGTGGGTGGAGGGGTCTGCCCACCTAGAGATTATGCCTTTATCAGGCCTGTAATGTATATGCAGCACTTCAGGTAAAGTGCACTGATGGGCTTTGTGTGTGGCATCTTTAGAAGGAAGAACTGAGAATTTGAACTACAGTTTTGTTTGATAGTGATTAAAATGAGCAATTTAAAATGACCTTCTTTATTTTTATTTTGCTGTTTGGTCTTCTGCAGTGTAATGAAAATGAAAATCCAGGATTATAATTGAAATGCAGGATATTGGTTACCAAGTATTTGTAACTTTGCTTTCATGTTGGAGTGAAATCAGGAAGGCCCAATCACACCTGGAGTTGCAGCTAGCAAGAGATGTTAAGAGTAACAAGAAGGGTTTCTTCAGGTATGTTGGCAACAAGAAGAAAGCCAAGGAAAGTGTGGGCCCCTTACTGAATGAGGGAGGCAACCTTGTGACAGAGGATGTGGAAAAAGCTAATGTACTCAATACTTTTTTTGCCTCTGTCTTCACGAACAAGGTCAGCTCCCAGACTACTGCACTGGGCAGCACAGCATGGGGAGGAGGTGACCAGCCCTCTGTGGAGAAAGAAGTGGTTCGGGACTATTTAGAAAAGCTGGATGAGCACAAATCCATGGGGCTGGATGCGTTGCATCTGAGAGTGCTAAAGGAGTTGGCGGATGTGATTGCAGAGCCATTGGCCATTATCTTTGAAAACTCATGGCGATTGGGGGAGGTCCCAGATGACTGGAAAAAGGCTAATGTAGTGCCCATCTTTAAAAAAGGGAAGAAGGAGGATCCTGGGAACTACAGGCCAGGCAGCCTCACCTCAGTCCCTGGAAAAATCATGGAGC
This sequence comes from Lepidochelys olivacea, assembly GCF_965140295.1. Classification (NCBI taxonomy): domain Eukaryota; kingdom Metazoa; phylum Chordata; order Testudines; family Cheloniidae; genus Lepidochelys; species Lepidochelys olivacea. Next base: position 18,949,131 of record NC_140412.1, read on the forward strand.
AGGTCCTCAAGGAATCAATCCTGAAGCACTTAGAGGAGAGGAAAGTGATCAGGAACAGTCAGCATGGATTCACCAAGGGCAAGTCATGCCTGACTAATCTAATTGCCTTCTATGACGAGATAACTGGCTCTGTGGATGAAGGGAAAGCAGTGGATGTGTTGTTCCTTGACTTTAGCAAAGCTTTTGACACGGTCTCCCACAGTATTCTTGCCAGCAAGTTAAAGAAGTATGGGCTGGATGAATGGACTATAAGGTGGATAGAAAGCTGGCTAGATTGTCGGGCTCAACAGGTAGTGATCAATGGCTCCATGTCTAGTTGGCAGCCGGTATCAAGTGGTTTTGGGGCTGGTTTTGTTCAATATCTTCATAAATGATCTGGAGGATGGTGTGGATTGCACCCTCAGCAAGTTTGCAGATGACACTAAACTGGGAGGAGAAGTATATACGCTGGAGGGTAGGGATAGGATACAGAAGGACCTCGACAAATTAGAGGATTGCGTCAAAAGAAATCTGATGAGGTTCAACAAGGACAAGTGCAGAGTCCTGCACTTAGGACGGAAGAACCCAATGCACAGCTACAGACTAGGGACCGAATGGCTCGGCAGCAGTTTTGCAGAAAAGGACCTAGAGGTTACAGTGGACGAGAAGCTGGATATGAGTCTACAGTGTGCCCTTTTTGCCAAGAAGGCTAATGGCATTTTGGGATGTATAAGTAGGGGCATTCCCAGCAGATCGAGGGACATGATCGTTCCCCTCTATTCGACATTGGTGAGGCCTTATCTGGAGTACTGTGTCCAGTTTTGGGCCCCACACTACAAGAAGGATGTGGAAAAATTGGAAAGAGTCCAGCGGAGGGCAACAAAAATGATTAGGGGACTGGAACACATGACTTATGAGGAGAGGCTGAGGGAACTGGGGATGTTTAGTCTTCAGAAGAGAAGAATGAGGGGGGATTTGATAGCTGCTTTCAACTACGTGAAAGGGGGTTCCAAAGAGGATGGATCTAGATTGTTCTCAGTGGTAGCAGATGACAGAACAAGGAGTAATGGTCTCAAGTTGCAGTGGGGGAGATTTAGGTTGGATATTAGGAAAAACTTTTTCATGACGAGGGTGGTGAAAGACTGGAATGCGTTACCTAGGGAGGTGGTGGAATCTCCTTCCCTAGAAGTTTTTAAGGTCAGGCTTGACAAAGCCCTGGGTGGGATGATTTAGTTGGGGATTGGGCCTGCTTTGAGCAGGGGGTTGGACTAGATGACCTCCTGAGGTCCCTTCCAACCCTGATATTCTATGATTCTATGTGTTTAGAAAATGCTGAATAATTATTGTGACTTTTTCTGTATTGAACTTTAAACGAACTGTTACTCAACGTTCTGTATTAATATGCCTAGTATGGAATCTATTTGTCAAAAACCATATCCTGAACCCATTTTGTTATCTGTATTGTTACAGACATACTTGCTGACAGGTATTTTGAAATAAATTAACAAAATAATTGAAACTGGTGTGATTATATTGTGTTATTTTGACAAACAAAATATGCAGAATTTTAACACGTGTGCAGAATTTTGTTTTTTAGCACAGAATTCCCCCAGGAGTAAATCATAGACTAAAAGACAGGCCCTGCTCCGAAGAGGTTGCAGTTGAAAGCACAAGGCTAACAACCAGAAATAGATACACATTACGTACGCAAACAGTCAAAAGTAAAGAACCCCTAGATTAGCCTGGCCCTTCACTCACCCTCGCATGACAGCCCCCCACCTCCTCCCACCCTTAGAGGAAAACTCAGTCTGGGAGAGGGAAAGAAAAAAAATGCCCCCGTCTTCTAGCTATGCTCTCCTGGACTATCTTAACTGATACCTCTCCTTCCTTGCACACCTTACCATTCTGGGCTTTGAAGTGAACCCCTAGGCTTAATCCCCCTGACTAGAGAAGCAGCCCACCCACCCCCATTGAATATGGACAGCTCAGCCACATACGGGAGGACCTTTAAGCAATTGCCAACTCTTAGGGGGAGGGAGGGTTCCCTATGCCTCCTGCTATCAATGGATATGAGTAATAGGATGAAATTGAGAGAGGGCCTATTTAGTCTGAATCAGAGAAGTTCAATGTAGTTTTTGCTGTCCTTGAATTGTCAGTTTCCAGTGTGCCACAGACTTTTGCATTGACAATGCCTAACTGCGTCAAAGAAGCCATCAAAGGTGAAGCTGGCTTTTTTTGACAGCTGGGTAGGGGTCAGCTGATGCTTTAGACACCTGGGAAGCAGTGTGCAGTTGTCGAATAAGCATATTAACTGGTGAAGCAGTTAATTAGCTAACAATGCTGGGATTTAAACAGTCATCAGGAAGATATCACTGCATTGGCTTACATTTGATTCTTGTTTTCAAGGTTGTCTTTGCAACTGGAATCCAATTCCACAGTAAAGGGTGAATTCTGCATTGGATTCCTCAGTGGAATCATAGAATACTTGGGGTCCCTGTGTAACTGGTCTTTTCCACCTCTTATTTCTATTATTACCAGTCTAGCCCAGATTTAACACAAATGAACAACTTGGTCCCATTCTCATTCCTCTGACACAACTAGTCCCTTTCTTTACCTTCCCCCTTTCCTATTATTGGGCCAGATCCTCAGCTGGTGTAAATTGGTGTAGCTCCTTAAAGTCATGGAGATTTACACTAATTGAGAACCTGCCCCAGTGAATTCATTTTAATCAAATTAGTTGCTAAGTACATTTCAATGGTTTTGAACATTTTACACTGTATCTTCACCAGTTCTGTTTTTCTGGGTTTTGATAAACCAGTGTCCCACCTCAAATAAGTAAAATTTGTTGCACAGATGTGGAGAAATCTATTTGTAATGACACACACTAAAAACAAACTCACATTATGAGCAATTGGTCATTTTAGTCTCCACCCCCGCACATTACAACCATGATTAATTCACTCCAAAATGCACCTCTTCATCTCTAGAGCTAGTGAAATGCTTGTTCAGAAGCAGCCTTCACCAAGAAATGTGAAGACCTCTGTAGCGGAGCCAAGAGGCCCTGTTCTTGCTGCAGCTCTAACAGCTGATTCAGACATCTACCAAACAGCTGACAGGATGCAGCCTACAGCTGTTAGATAACATGACATAGACCAGTCTCCTCATAAAGAGCCAGAGGAGATATTTTAGGTCATATGAACTAGGGACCAGTATTACACAAAGAAAGAAGCTTCCAATCACATAAATATGCTTTGTTTAAGAACAGGAATCTGGGGAGAAATTCACCTTACTGGAGCCAGATTGGTCAGGGCCCTATGTATCATTTAAATCCCAGTCAAGCCCCACCTCAGGGCTGTGTGCCGGCCCTTTGCACTGAGGTGACTTTCAGCCTTAACAAGGAGAAATCTCATGAGTGAGGATCAATGCGTCCAATGAAGTGAGCTGTAGCTCACAAAAGCTTATGCTCAAATAAATTGGTTAGTCTCTAAGGTGCCACAAGTACTCCTTTTCTTTTTGATCATTCCCTGGCTTTCATACTGCAGAAAAATCAGCCCAAGCAGTTTGAATGAATTGCTTATATTGGAGGTAGAAAAGATCAGCCAACCTATACTTTTGTTGCAATGTGCGGTATTATTCACACAGTACTTTACCTACCTTGCAGTATGCTTGAATCAGGTTTCCATGATGGACCTTAGAAGGTGAGTCCATATTCTCACTAGTGTTATAAACATTCACAATCAGATAAATTGGGGTTCATTAAAAACTCCTGGTTCATTCAGGTTTGCAAACTTTGGAGTGAACCTGAGCCATGGCTCGGTTGTCAAGGAGGGAATTCGATTTGTGGACTGAAACTAGGTGGTTTTGCATAATTTCAGCCTGAATACAGGCAAAACCTATCAGCTACTAACTTTGGCCTTGAGTTCATTCAGCTATAATGTATCTCAGGCAGCACTGCTCCAACATCCCTCTTCCACCCCCCCACCCCCCACACCACACACACAAACAGAACTCTGGCTCTAGGAGTATAACTGAGCCCTGTCCATGGATACAAGAATTTTTTTCATATCTAGGTGTGATCAGTTTTTGGTACCATGTTACTTAATAACTTAATGTTACTTAATGGCTGTGGGAATAACAGAAATTAGAAATGGGACAGACATCTTAATCGCTGTAGTTCACCCCACTCCTCCCATGTCTCACAGGATTATTCCCTTGGTATATCCTGCTGTTTCTCTGTAAACATGGGAAACCTAAACCCAAATGAAATAAGATATTTGGCTTCATGGAACTTGGTTTGGAAGCTGGAAGTTCTTATGAACATCTGGTAATGCTGCCTCCCACTCACAAACGTCAAATGCAGGACCTTTCTGTCCTGCTGCACCACTGTAACCAGGGAAGAATTCAGAGTATTTCCTCCTTCCCAGCAGGTTAGAAGTTGCAGGCTGTCATGGAAAGGAGGATTTCCCCCCCCTTGCTTTATCTTTCTCTCAGCTCAGAAGGAACTATCTTGGATCTTTCATTCATAAGCTCATAACCCATTTTCTTGGTCTTTGCGCCAGAAACTGATTTATCTTTCCCCATTATGATCCTAAACTTTAGCTGAGTCTGGAAGTTAGTCCTTAACAATGAGTTCTCCTATCCTCTTGCTGCTTCTCACCTTTAACCAATAACCTTTATGGGAAAGTAAATCTTTTTCACTAAAGAATCCAACACACACACTTCCTGTTCTACTTTTAATGCCAGACACTTACCGAAAGGGGATATGGGAATGTACAACTATGGATCAGAGCTTTCATTTTATTATTATTTATTTATCATCATTGTGCACGGTAAACCATAGGTAGATTAAGTGTCTAAGTGATTTAGGAACTTAGATCTAATTTTTTTTCAAAAGGTGAACTCTGGCACATCAGTCCATTGAAAGCCAGTGGGAAGAGGTTGTCACTTTAAAAAATTGGACTGAGACTTCTAAGTCACTTGGGTGCTTTTGAAAATTTTACCCAAGGTCCCTACCCTGAAAACAATTTATATCCTTGACATGCACATAAATGACAACATGCAGGGAGAAGACTTAAGGAAGCAGATTCTGCTTTTGTGCCCTGCTCCAAAGTACCCTGATGTCATTGGGAGTCATTCAATTGCCTTCCATAGGCCCTAGATCAGGCCCTTGGATAATATTTTTTCCAGAAAGGCTAGATCAAGTATGTTGCTTAGGCTCTGTCTACACTGCAAAGAAAATCCTGCAGTACCAAGTCTCAGAGCCCGGGTCAATTAATTTAGGCTCCCAGGGCTTGGGCTGTGGGGCTTAAAAAAGCATTGTAGACTTTGAATCATGGAATCATAGAACCGTAGGGCTAGAAGGGACCATAAGGGTCATCTAGTCTAACTCCCCTCCCCCTGCCAAGATACAGGATTTGTTGTGTCTATACTATCCAAGACAGATAGCTATCCAGCCTCCTTTCACTGGGTTTCAGACCACCGGCTCCAGCCAGAATGGGAATGTTTACACTGCTATTTTTAGCCCTGTAGTCCGAGTTCTGTGAGCCCAAGTCAATTGATCCGGGCTCTGAGATTCAATACTGCAAGATTTTCTTTGCAATGTAGACATACCCTAAATGTGCTTCTTTAAAGGTGATAGCAGATCTAGGATACATTTGCATATTTGGATGCAGACTGGCTAACCTAGTGGGGAGGGCTTTAAACTAGGTTTGATGGGGACAGGAGATAAAAGCCCACAGGTAAACAAAAACATCGAGACCTAGGAGAAGGGTAAGAAACTGGGGGTGGGGTGGGGGGGTGCATGGGCCATTATAGCAGGGATAAGGCAGAGACAAGAGAGAACATAGGAGGGAAATAAAATCACTAATGAGAGAAGTATGGGGAATAAACAGGAAGAATTCAAAATGCTAGTCAATAAACACAAATATGACATAAAAAGAAAAGGAGGACTTGTGGCACCTTAGAGACTAACCAATTTATTTGAGCATGAGCTTTCATCCGATGAAGTAGGCTGTAGCTCACGAAAGCTCATGCTCAAATAAATTGGTTAGTCTCTAAGGTGCCACAAGTCCTCCTGTTCATTTTGCGGATACCGACTAACACGGCTGCTCCTCTGAAAACTATGACATAGCTGACAACACAGCATTATAGAGACTTGTGGGATAATACACTTGACTGGACTATTAGTACAGAAAGGTAGAGCTTGCTCAGGAAGGACAGGCAGGGAAAAAAAGGGAGGAGGTGTCGCCTTATTTATCAAAAATGTATATACTTGGACTGAGGGTGAGATGGAAATAGGAGACAGACTTGTTGAAAATCTTTGGGTAAGGATAGAAGTGTTAAAAAACCAGGGGTGATGTCATGGAAGGGGTCTACGACAGACCACCTAACCAGGAAGAGGAGATGGATAATGCTTCTTATAAACTAACAAAATCACCCAAAACACAGGACTTGGTGGTAATGGGGGACTTCAACCTATCCAGACATCTGTTGGGAAAATAACACAGCAGGGCACAAATTATCCAACAAGTTCTTGGGACCCCAGAGCTAGGCACTGCAGCTCACAAACACAGTACTAGACAGTCCCTGCCCCAAAGAGTTTCCACTCTAAATATGCAAGACACACAAAGTGTTGGAGGGAAAAGAGAGGCACAGGGAAGTAAAGAGATTTACCCAAGCTCATACAGCAGATCAGTGTCAGAGTCGGTCTTGGGAATAGAAGCTAGGCCTTCTGGGTCTGAGGCCAGTGCTCTAGCCCCTGGACCATGCTTGTCAAAAGTGAGGCTTCATTTTGCCCACGACAGGAACGCACTGGTTAAAAACATCTGCAAAAGGTAGGGGTTATTCAGATCCGGGATTTGTGAATCAGCTAAGGAACTTAAAGCCAAATTTGATCAACATTCAGGAGTGTTTGGAGCCAGGGTTTTTAGTCTGAGCCTGTCTCTACTCAAAGAAACAAAAAGACTTTTGGTGGAATCAAGGGAAACATATTTTAGGGTGGATTTTATGACAGCCCCGCTGATAAAATGTTAAAGATGAAGAAGAGAAAACGACCCACTCCTGTTTAGTCCGGGGTGGAGAGATGGAGGGGGGATACAAGAAGCACTAGTTAGTCTGCTGTTTATGATGAAGGTAAAAGGCTGTAACTCCACAACTAAGTTAGGGCCAAATTCTGCTTGTACCCATAAATAGGGGCTGAGCAGAAAATCCTTAACTCTTCCAGAGCTTCTTATTTTAAACAATGGCCAGATTCCTGCAGCAGAGAGCAGAATTTGGCACTCTGAATTTTATGCACCTTAAATAATGCAGCAGTGGCCACCAATAAGGTCTTCACCACTGTATCTATTTAGAAAAAAGAAAAGGAGGACTTGTGGCACCTTAGAGACTAACAGATTTATTTGAGCATAAGCTTTCGTGAGCTACAGCTCACTTCATTGGATGCATTCAGTGGAAAATACAGTGGGGAGATTTATATACATAGAGAACATGAAACAATGGTAGAAACTAACAAATTTATTTGAGCATAAGCTTTCGTGAGCTACAGCTCACTTCATGAATGCATCCGATGAAGTGAGCTGTAGCTCACAAAAGCTTATGCTAGTCTCTAAGGTGCCACAAGTCCTCCTTTTCTTTTTGCGGATACAGACTAACACGGCTGCTACTCTGAAACCTGTATCTATTTAGGTATCTCTGATTAAAATTCATACATATAACAAAGTACAGACCTTTCTCAGAAGTTTGGAGTCATATCTATCCCATGCATTTTACCATTTGAACTCTCCTGATAGATAAAAAGGAAGTTTTTAATCAAGGAATGAGTAATTTTTAATCATGGATACTCATGAAAACTCAAAACTTAAAATAAACCCTGTATGGTAATGGCCTTTAAAGCCAGTTTGGGTTTGTACCAGCCAAAGAAACTCTGAATTCCCTACTGTGCAGGACAAACCATTAATTTCCGCCGCAGCATTACTACTAAGCAGTCTCAAGGGACAGGACTGCTTCTATACGAGGCAGCGCTGAGATCTAATGACATACGTTTGTGATTGTTTCCCTGCCACAACACAAACAGCCTCAAGAATGAGTTTCTCTAATGTACTCATTGTATTGTCCCCTCTGTAATACTTTAGTTTTGAAGGCTTAAGTATACCTTCCTCATAGCTTAATTAAAGCAGTATGTCTGGAAAATCAAAACTTGCTAATGGTAAGACCTCAGTTGCTATTAAATGAGAAGTAACTCATGTACTGATCATTTTTCATGATATATAATTTTGGTAGAGAGTAAAAACATAAGCAATTTCCTGCTATCACTTGCACTGAGACCAAGTTTATGCTGTCTCTAATAGCCCTGTCAGAGATATAGATAACCAGGGAATTGTTTGAACAGGGTTGTTGAGGCATGAGGAAGTGAAGAATGTCGGCAGTGGAATATTCTGCACTTTCACTTGGTTGGAAGGTACTTGTTCTTGTAAATATGGATGGGTGAAATTTCAGGAGTCTGGAAGTTCAGTTTGGATAAGCATCGGAAAGCTTAGATCCTTATCTTATTGGTCAAACACTCTAGCTGGATACCTAGCGAGATCAAATGTTCTCCTAATTGTTCTAGTTCTCTCTGGTTCCAGCATTATGGCAAGAGCACCCTTTAAAAAAAAAAACTGGAGGTATTTAGCTTCTTCTTATAGTAGTCCCAACTGAAAACAGAAAATGAAGAGCTGAATAGAAACATGTTTGTTTCATCACGATTAACCAAACTTTTAAGCGCACCAGAAAGCATACAGATATGGCATGAGTCTTTGGCCAAATACCCCAGGCCTTTGCCTAAAATTTAATGGAGCTTTAATAAACATAACTGAGCTGCACATAAGTTTTACATCTCACCCACAAGACAGAACCTTCTGCAGCACACTGTCCGTTAGCACCAAGTTGGAAAATGGATTTAGTACTGACTCACTCAGATGGAAGAGTGCCTAAGGGATCATCATAATATGCATTTCAAGACACCCTTTCTTATGCACCGATTCAACAAGGTACTTGAGCACATGTGTAACTTTAAGCATGTGAGTAACCCCGCTGAACTCAGTGGATAACTTTAAGCATGTGCTTCTGTATCTTGCTGAATTGGGACCGGTTTCTAAATTACAACAGGGAAGGGATTGTGATGAGGACAGTCATACTGAATGAGGAAACTTATTGGTCTGTATTATGATCAGTTGGGTGTGAATGAAATAAGACTGAGAGATAACTACCCTTGGGAAGCCTCCAACTCGGCCCCAAATATTTGTTTTAAAAATGTATGGCTATCGAGATATATTAAACTGTGGCCCTGGGAAGTACCATGGTTAATAGACCAATTTTGCTGATTTCCTTCACAAAGTTTTTCAGTAGAAAAGCACCACTGGATTTTTGGTCTTTAACTGAAAAAGTACCATGAAACCCAGGGCAGCTCATGATCAAACAGATTTTTCACACCTGTTTTGTGAAGGTAGAAACCACTCAGTAACCAGCTGAGACATTTCTGTCAGTAGCAGCATTTGCAGTTTGTGAAGACTGAAGATTCATGGTCTTCCTGGGGAGCAGCAGGTGTCGTCCTTTAGCCAGGCTCCAGAACCAGGCTCCATCATTCCACTCTTGCACAATTCACAGATGAGGTTATATTTGGCCGCTGCTGCACCTACCCTTAATAGGATTGTGCAATGACCCAGGTGCGGCACCTCTAAGAGAAGGAGGGGGAAACAGGTGGGTTGTTATGATCAGTATCTGAAGAAAAACATTTGCTTTCTTTCAGAGCCAGCCCCAGCTTAGCTGTGGAATGAACAGGACCTAAAAAACTTTTAGTCTTTAAAATGAAAATGTGCATATGGGTGGCAGTGGGGGGAGGACTGCCTCTCCCCCCCAAAAACCCCCCAACCAACCCAAAAACAATGGCAACCTGTCATTTCATATATGCTTCTCTGTTTCCAGTCCTGATGTTGACACTTTTGATTAAATCCTTGACTAATTCGAATCTGAACTCACTTTCTCAGGAGCACAACAAGGAAGCTCTTTTTTCATACCTCGTGGATGGCTGGTAATTTTGTGTGTCATTACGGTAACATTTTTTCAGCATGTGTAGCCGTGCAATATTACCTGAAGCTTTTAATTCCAACCAGAAAAAGGAAAAAAAAGTGCAGCTCAGTGTAAAGCATGCCAGGTAATGTTCCTTACACACTGCGTGAACGGATAATGAATGCTTATGACCCAAGAGTGTCTCATCTAAGTTGTTTAGCCCTATGCTTTTTTTTAAAAAGGCTTCAGTGATCTTACTGTATAACTGGATATTTGCAGATGAGATGCCACAGGGTTAGAAAGAAATCAGCAGAAAGTATCAGACCTGGGACCAAGTTCAGGTCCAGCCACTGATCGCCATGTGGGAAATGTGAAGAAGAACTGTTCCCTTGAGGAAGCTTCTGGGCTCAGGGGGCCACAGACAAGATGCAAAGAGATATCACTCTTCTTTCAGTTACGCCAGTCTAAAGCAAGGGTAAGTCAATGGAGTTACGCCAGCATAACAGAGGAGAATGAGTCTGATCCCCTGTTCAAAGCAGGACCAACACCAACTAAATCATCCCAACCAAGACTTTGTCAAGCTGGGCCTTAAAAACTTCTAAGGATGGAGATTCCACCACCTCCCTAGGTAACCTCCCTTAGTTAGACTATGGCTTAGAGGTTAAGCTTCTGAGGGCAGGTGCCATCTTTTTGTTGTGTTTGTACAGTGCCCGGCACAATGGGACCCTGATGGAGGCGTCTTGGTGCTATCCTAATACAAATAATTAATAACCATCAGGCTCAACACCTCCAGGAGGGCAGAGGGAGCGAACTCGTAAAGGTGCAGTGTGTGCTCTGCTAGTCTGTGTGGAACTGCTGCCCCTTCCCACCCTCTCTGAGGCATCTAGAGGCACTGGCTGGGCTAGACATGCATAGTTGTTCTTGTTCTTGCTGAGCATGGCCATTACTGCCACAAAGAGGCATTAAGCCTTCTCCAACTTCCATGCATCACCCATAGACAAGCACAATCTGGCCCTAATGCTGCTCCCAGGCGTTCAAACTAGGAGAAGTGGAGAACACACAGCACCTGACCAGGGAACCTGGAGGCACTTTTATACTTCCAGAGGCCGGGAGCAGCCATAGGGAGCTCTGTTGCTTCTGCACATTGTGGAGTCCTTTGCACCAAATGTTACTGGTTGTAATATGCAACTGCTGTGTGAACTGAGAATTTGCTAACATTTTAACCCACATTAAACAGGTGTAGATGACTACGAGGGGGTGGGGAAATCAAGCCCATATTGCCTCCAGGGTAGCATGTTCACTGCTGACCGCTTTGACACACTGATAGCACGCGTAATCTGCCGTCTTCCCAACACAACTCCACATACGCCAGCTGGTGAGCAGAGGCCATGCCTGTGCAACGACCCGTCCTGCACCCCTCAAGCAGCATAGACCACAGGCAAGGCTGGCTGGCCTCTGCCTCCACCTGCGCTCCCACTAGTGCAGAGCACCATCCTGCATTAGGGGAAGGGGACTAAGTGCACTAAGTGACCTAATATGTCTTTTCCATCTGTAAATTCCAGCTCTGAGTCTGACGCCTGTCCGTGCACATCACAGCTCAGTGAGCAATGATCAGCGTTACGTGTTAAGTAGAGAGACAGAAGATTGGGAGAGCAGTTTACATTTACAGCCACTGAGAAATGAATCTCACTTTTGTGTGTGACAAACCTATGGACGGTAGAGAAAAATCCCCTGTCATCTGGTATTGGATTCATCAATTAAAGTTCAAGGTCAGCTGTGGCACAAAGATAGCCAAAATTATGCCGACAGTCTATTAAATTTGCTTTGCTAGGGTCTGTTGCTGCTCCCCCCACCCCAGCCAGCAAGCAGCAGCATCCCCAATCAGGCTATGGGCTTATATTAAGGTGACACTGTAAAATACGACCATGAAGTTCCTTCCAGCATTTACAGGACATATTGCACTCTCACCTATACTGGTGTAACTCAACTGAAGGGAAGGATGTTACTCTGGATTTTCACTGGCCCAAGGGAGAGCAGAATTTTGTTCCATTGCTCCACTTTGGCTCACTGTAAAGGCTTAATATAAATGCAACCGGCAACATCTGCTTTGTTTTCCTTTTCTTTCCTCCGATGTGACCCTATTTCTTACCCATGTCTATCTTTGTCCTCAGGAAGATCTCACCTGACCCTTCCAAATGCTCTGGCATTTGGAATTAAGGTTGAAACTCCAGGATGGCACTGCCATCATTTACACAGGTTACGTATCCGGAATAACTCCATGGAAGTTTTTGGAGTGTGAGGCCCCGATTCAGGAAAGCATCCCTATTCCATTAGAGCACTACAGCAACGTGCTTAACTTTAAACACATGGTTAAGTGCCATTGAAGTCACATGATTAAGTGCTTTCCTGATTAGGGATGGACTTAGGCATTTGCTGAATTAATTGCTTTCCTGAATTCAGGCCTGTAGCAGGAACTTACCTCATCTGGCAGTGGAACCTGCCACTGCCTCAGGTTCCTCACACTGGAAAACTCCTGTGCTTCTTCTCTCAGCAAATCTGGCCAAGTCATAAAGTTCATCCCCTCCATCCAAAAGGGGTGTGTGAACAAAGCCCTCATGCCCAGGTCAGAGTCACACAGTATCTTCATCCTTTTCTATCCACCCCAGCTCAGCATTTGCCTTGTCCAGTCACCCTCATCAGAAATCCCGGCTTGGAACCCTAAGTAAGTACAATTTCCTTCAAAACCTCTCCATGCTACCCTGTCCAAGCTACTTCCTCCTAAGAGTACCCTTCTTCAGGGCCTTCTCATTTCTGTTGCATCAGGGCTTCAGGACCCAGTTCTCTCTCAGCTCCCCAGTTCCCTTCAGCTGGGGAGCTCAGTCAGTCTCATTCTTAACCCTTAGCCTGTATAGGAGTCCTCTACCAGCTGCCTCCTAGCATCCCACCTCTCTGCAAGTCGCTCCTAACTGAGCAGGCTCCCTTTTATATGAAGCACTTCCCATGCTCCAAGTAACCATCACATGAACCCTGGTCACCTGACCCAACCACCAGTCCAAGCTGAAGCCCATCACCCTGGAGGTGGATAACTAGACATATGGGACTAGACCCAACTCTCCTGAAAGGGCCAGCCCACCCTGTGACAGATTTAACTTGCCTCTCTGGGGTAAGTATTGCAGAGGTCTTGAATTAACAAGGAGTGATCAGCCAAAGGTTCAGAGTTCTCAGAGAAAAGGGGTCATGAGGGATCAGGAAAGGACTCTTTAAGTTTTGCAGTTTGGTTCAGTTTTGAAGAGGGTGACCAGATAGCAAGTGTGAAAAATTGGGACAGGTGATGGGGGCAGGTAACAGGCACCTGTACAAGACAAAGCCCCGAACAGCGGGACGGTCCCTATAAATTCAGGACATCTGGTAACCCTAGTTTTGAAATAGAAGCCAAACTTTTGGGTGCTTATTTATATTAAACCTCTGAACTTTCTAAGATTCACTCATCTTTAACAGAAATATCAAACGTCACACAAAGTCAAACAGATCCCTTATGACCTACCTGATGAAATAAATATCAATAGCAGTCTGGGAAGCTTCTATATAATCTAGGGGTTTGCAAAACTATGATCTTCCCCCTGCCCTTTCAATTTCTTTGTCAGTTTTGTTGTGGGTGATTCCCCACCTGCAAAAGTAGAATGGTTTGTAAAGTGGGGTTGTTGCTTTGAAAACATGTGCAAAAGGGATTTTCCCCTCGCCCATTTTAGTTGGAAATATACCTTTGTTCAAAAATGGGAGTCATTTCATTGGAAATATCACCCATTTGTGTGTGCAATTCCCCCTTCTGGGATAAAATGTGGATCCATTTTCAAGTGAAAAATTCAGAAACTTTCTGTGGTTTTCTTTTGTGATGTCAGAACAGTTTCTGATTTTTAAAAACTGTGCAAAGACACCGACATTAGGGTTTTTCATTTGGTTATTCAATTTTTGCACTGCTCTAAGCTAACAAATTGTCTGCTGCATCCATGGCATCTCTTAGTTGTCTGTTACTGTGGCTTTGATCCTGCAGCTTGCTACCCAATGACAGACTGGTGCGCCCACATGAAGCCCCGTTTAAGGCAACAAATTGCCCTTCTTTGTAAACTTGGATTTCTTTCACCCTATGAGGTTATAGAAATGCTGCCAAAAATGTTCAGAGTTAGGCTCCTCAAAGCTAGGCCCCTCAATCCATCCACCCAGACTCCAAATCAGCAACGTGGCATAAGCGTGTGAGTAGTAATGTTGAAGTCAGTGGGACTACTCATGTGCTTAAGTATCTTACTGATCAGAGCCAAGTTAAATTAAATGAAAGTTTCAGATGGCTCTTTATCCTAACAGAAAAAGGCATAAGACAAACCAATATCTGGACTTCAAGCCACACAAATTCAAATGAGAAATAAGGTGCAAATTTTTAACAGTCACGGTGATTAACCACAGGAACAAATTACCAAGGGAAGTGATGGATTCTCCATCTCTTGACGTTTTCAAATCAAAACTAGATGCCTTTCTGGAAGATATGCTTTAATCAAACACAATTTCTTGGCCTCAGTACAGGGGTAATTGGATGAATCTCTGATCTGAAAACCAGGCCACTTATTTAGATGCTTAAATATCCACATAGGCACCTAACTTTATGACTTCAACTTTGAACATTTGGGCCATTATTTTTTCTTGGTATTTTTTAAAACGAATAGAATTATTATTATTTTTTAAAAAGCTATTTGTTTGCATGCTGCAGAACCAGCCACATCATGTTGTAATAATGATCCAATCCCCCCCACCCATCAATGTCACAATGTTTGTTTTAGCAATCTTAAGTTCAGCTGCCAGCTGTTCTGTACTTTGGGTTTTATTGCAGGAAGTATAAATTCCTGTTGGCTTGAGGTGCTTTTAGAAGGCTGGCAGGGAAGGGGAGCATGAGAGAGGAAAGAACAGAATGTATATATGTGTAGATCTATCTATTTTTTTTTTTTTGAGCAGGGTGACAATCAGTTAAGGACTATTAAGCTTGATGGCCTTCATGTTATCAAATTGCATCTCTTTTTACCATTTCTTAATCACTGCAGTGTAATAGCATCTTTCAAATTTATTGGGACAATTAAAAGCAAGCGCAGTTCCTTTGACCCCAGCTCTTTTAAAGACACATAGATATTTTTTTTAAACAGGAAAGAGTAGCCACGGGATCTGAATTCTTTTCAGGAGGTTTCTACCTGGAGAGTTAGTTCAAGTTCCAGGCTGCTGATAACATGATAAACTATATTAAACCATGAAAAGAGAAGGGAAAAAGCAACCCTGAGCTTTGGTAATGCCACTGTGAGGAATGCAGGCTGGAGTTAAGAATGGGCAACCCACTTTGGAAAAAATAAAAGCACCCCTTCTCCCCCCTCCCTAGACTTTTGTCCAAAATTTGTCCTGAAGTCTTTGGAGGTTTGATAAAGTTTTGCTGAGTCTCTTGATGCCCCTTCATTTTGTTAATGTATCCCTCAAGTAGGAATACCTTTGCATGCCTATGTTCCTGGTGGGAATAGAAATGCAAGTGAAACTGAAATACCACAAGGGAGCCTGCTTCCTGCCTTTTACCACACTAGATTCAAACTCTTTGCCCACATCTTCAATGTCTGACATCATCTCAACCCTCTGATCTCATTCCTCTTCCCAGTCATCGCTCTTTTCTACTTCCCCCCTACAGCTGGAAAAATTGTCCATTTCCTGTCCACCTTTGTTCCCTCTATCCTACTCCAGATCTCTCCGTTTAACTAACTTCTTCCAGGTCTTCCCTACGTGATTCTCTTCAGTAATAAACTCTTCACACTCTCTGCCTAGGCCCCTCGCCACAGTATCTGAAAAAAGAACAAGGAGTATTTTTGGTACCTTAGAGACTAACAAATTTATTTGGGCATAAGCTTTTACAGTATCTGAGTGCTTCACAATCATTACTATATTTACCTTTACAAAACCCGTGTGAGGTGGAGGAGTATCTGCACTTTTACAGTTGGGAAACAGAGGGGCTAAATGACTTGCTGGAGGTCACAGAGCAGGGAA
The DNA here is from genome assembly GCF_965140295.1 of Lepidochelys olivacea. Lineage (NCBI taxonomy): Eukaryota > Metazoa > Chordata > Testudines > Cheloniidae > Lepidochelys > Lepidochelys olivacea. The sequence goes on from NC_140412.1 coordinate 18,965,217, forward strand.
TTGAACTTTGGTCTCCCAACTCTGTGGCTTAATCTCTAGACTATCCTTTTTGCACCACTGTCCTGTGGTTTTGGCTTGGTTTGTGTCTTGCATTTTAAGCTCTTCAGAACAGGGATCAACATCCTACTCTGTGTTTTGAAAAGTACCATGTACATTCATAGTGCATATTCTATCAACCTTAATGGTGTTGAGTACTCCCTTATTCCCCTATTCCACAAATAGGCCCTTTGGAACTCAATCATGGAGTAAGATGCTGTTTACCCAGAATGTGCGACTCGGTTCAAACTCTGGCCCAAAGTGATTAGCAATAACCGCCCCTCCCCCCAAAGGAAGGACTGGAATTTTGCAGGAGAGCTTGTGAGAGATCTGGTTCTATTCTATGAACTCAAGATGCTCACATCTGCCTCTGAACATTTGGGTACTCATCCAAAAAATCAGTCCAGACTATAAATCTTTTGAGATTGGCCAGTCACTGTTCTATCAAACTCTAATTCCTCTCTGTCCTTAACTCATCTCGGTTGTGCTTAAGTATTGCACTAATTGCTCTGCTAAATCACTCAGTGTTTGGAGAAAGCTGCAGAAACTGAAGATTCAATTTCAGCTACAGCAGGCCAAAAAAAGAAAAGGAATTGCTTCCCTCCTCCTCCTTCACCAAGAGCTTTCCATGTTGTTTTCCAAAAAAAAAAGAAGATATTTTTTCTCTCAACTTGCTCTTTAGTAGGTCAAAAATGTGGGGAAAAATGAAAAGATTTGGTCTGACTTTTTAAAAATCTTTGATTAAATCCTAGCAGATAGATATCAAGAGGTCACTCTCTGTTCCCCTTCCTTCCTTTTCTTTCCCTCCCTTTCCAATCCTTTACTTGTTTATACTTTTGGGTTTTTTGTGAGGGACATTCCCAAACCTGAGCCATTCTCTTTAGGTGACAAATCTGAGGAACTCTACCATATTGAGGTGTCATTAGAGGAAGTTTTGGAACAAGTTGATAAACAATTTGATACACTAAACAATTTGATAAACTAAACAGTAATAAATCATCTGGACCAGATGGTATTCACCCAAGAGTTCTGAAGGAACTCAAATGTGAAATTGCAGAACTACTAACTGTAGTTTATAACCTATCATTTAAATCAGCTTCTGTACCAAATAATTGGAGGACACCTAATGTGATGCCAATTTTTAAAAAGGGCTCCAGAGGTGATCCTGGCAATTTCAAGGCGGTAAGCCTGACTTCAGTACTAGGAAAACTGGTGGAAACTATAGTAAAGAACAAAATTGTCAGACACATAGATGAACATAATTAGTTGGGGAAAAGTCAACATGGTTTTTGTAAAGGGAAATCATGCCTCACTAATCTACTAGAATTCTTTGAAGGGATCAAGAAGCATGTGGACAAGGAGGATCCAGTGGATATAGTGTACTAGTTGGGCAAGGACATGAAGCCTGGACAGAAAGACTTGGCTAGGGAGCTCATGGAGTGAGTCTCAGTTGTTGCAGAAGTTGGAAGCTATGTACCGAAATGTACCTGTTGCGAGTACTGGGACAGATCTGCCCAGACCTGCCCAAATATAATGGCTTGCCCCCTCTATCAAGGGTGGAGGAACCACAAAACTCAGGCCACAACTGAATTTGTGGGGTTGAGAGGGCAGGGGGAGAAAGAGAGAAAACAGGAATGGGAGTGAAGGTCATAGAATCAAAATGTGAGATCAAGAGGGGGACACAAAGCAGAGAACCCCAGACAGTGCCCACTGCTCCTCAAATAAGTCCAAGGAGCCAGTGGGCAGGGCCTAGAGGAACTATGCCCAGACATATGAAGTGAAAAGGGTCCAGAATGGGAACGTGTGTACTATTTGCAAGACTGGCACAGGACGGTCTAGGCCCGTCCAAAAATGAAAGGCCTGCCCCCTGAACTAAGGGGGAGGAACCACTAGGCCCAGATACTTGGGACAACAAATGAAAAAAGTACTTGGGACAACAAAGTCAAAAACAGGGACAGGAGTGAGGTCAAAAGTTAAAAATCAGGGAAACAGGGACACCGAGCAGAGAATTCTGGATGGAGCTCACTGCTCCCAAAAGGTATCTAAAGAGTCAGTGGACACCGCCCAGAGGAACTCTGCCTGCGTACATGAAGTGAAAAAGGACCAGAACTGTAATGTATGTAGTGAATAAAGCAGGGGATTGCAGGAAGAGGAAGGGTGGTCACATGGCTAAAGATAGCTGTCCTAGAGAATTAGATTCTATTCCTGCCTCTTCCACAGAGTTCTTATCCAAGGCTCAGAAATATACTTAACACCAAACTTTTCACAGGTGGCCACTAATTGTGTGTTCCTCACTTTCTGAGGGTGTCCAATGTGAGACCCTGGGGTCTAAGTCGCACAAGTGCTGAACAGACACAGCTGCAATTGATGTCAGTGGGAACTATGCTTTTGGCGTATGAAGTGCCATATAATGCTTAATACTTGGAAGAATCAGGCCTTAGTCCTCTTGGACTAGGCACCCAAAATTAGTGGACACATTTGACTTTAATCTCTCTGAACCTAAGTTCACCATCCGTAAAATGGGGATAGTAATGGTCCCTCATCTCGTAAAATCTGTGGGGCAAGGACTGTCTGTTCTGTATTGTACAATGCCTAACACAATGGGGCCCTGGTCCAAGACTCCTATATTACTGCTACAGTAATAATAACAGGGGTTATGAAAATTAATTCATTAATGTTTGTGAAACACTCAGACACTATAGTGACAAGTGCCATAGAAAAGCGGAATTCAGAGCAAGGATTGAATAATGTGTAGTGAATTAGGCACAAGGCCAACATGGAACAGTGAGGCTAAAACAAAATATTGAACAGTGGCCAATACAGTGAGCAACACCCATCCTGTGCACCGACTGAGGCACAGGTCATATGGAAAAAAATAGGGTTCATGTAATTTAAGACTGTTTCATAAAGCGTACACACAAGGGTGTGTGTGTGTGTGAGGGGGGCAAATTAGGGCTGTCCAAACAACTTTAATTCCCTAACTAGTGAGTAATTGACTTTGCAACCTTAATGTTCTTCTAATGCAGTTTTTTGGATGTTAGATATGGCTGCATTGTAATCTATATATACGTTGAGCCAAAGTTCCTCCTCTGCTTTGGTGGGTCCTGTGCTTTCCAGGAGAGTTGCTCGCCTCAGGGGTTCATGGCAGCCCTCAGTTTGGCCACTTTTGCCATTGGCTCAAACCTGCCGTTCACTCAACTAACCTCATCACTGGCCAGCATGGGGGAAAGGGAGAACAATCCCTGCAGTCTCTGTTGTTCCTCCTAGTGGGTTGGGGACAGGCCAGAGACCTTCCCCTCTGATATGACTCACAGTCTAGGTCAACTCCTCTTGTGTCAAATAGGGAATTGGCGGAATGGGGGGAACCCGGGCCCACCCTCTACTCCAGGTTCCAGCCCAGGGCCCTGTGGATCACAGCTGTCTACAATGTCTCCTGTAACAGCTGTGTGACAACAACTCCTCCCTAGGCCACTTCTCTGTGACCTTCCCCCAGCACCTTCTTTGTCCTCACCGCAGGACCTTCTTCCTGATGGCGTTTGTATTCCTCAGTCCTCCAGCAGCATGTCCTCTCACTCCCAGCTCCTTACGGGCCTCTCCCTAACTGAAGGGAGGTCTTTCTTTTTAACCAGGTGCCCTGATTAGCCTACCTGCCTTAACTGGTTCTAGTAGCTTCCTAATTGGCTCCAGGTGTCCTAATTAGCCTGCTTGTCTTAATTGGTTCTAGCAGGTTCCTGATTGTTCTGGAATAGTCCCTGTTATCTTACCCAGGGAAAAGGGAACTGCTTAATCTGGGGCTATTGTATCTACCATCCATCACTCTTCTTTAGCCATCTGGCCCGACCCTGTCACAATGTATACAAACACATGCCGACCCAATCGAGCTCTACATATGTGGAGTACAACCTGGGCATCAATATGAAGTGAATATAGTAAATAGGAATGGATACAAAGTAAGGGTGAATGATAAAAGAGATGGTTGCATATAAATCAAAACAGCTGAAAATAGTGGATAAAACCCACAAAATATCAGGGTGTGAATGAGAAACCAGATGAAACTCTAATCAAAATAAAAATGATTAAGATGAAATAAAATGACAGCTGTTAGGGAACAAAATTCAGATGGATAAAGATTTAAAATATGGAACAAAGGTGAAAGAAATTTGAACAGACATGCTTTTATTAATTGTTAATTTGACAAAATTACATTAATCATACAAGGAATCAAAATGATGTTTTGTAAATGATCTTTTAAAAGGAAATTAGCCATCAAGCTTTTATTTATTTAAGCAATAATTAATGTTTCCATGTATTTTTCATACATATTAAAGATATCAATGGGACATCGGCATATACTTGAATGTAACATGTGCTTAAGTGCTTTGCTGAACAGACATGGACGTAAGAACAAGTGTAAGTGCTCTTCTGAATCTGGGCCATAATGCAGGCATGATCAATAGAACTCAGAGTTATGCACCTCACCATCAAGTAGAATCCAGTAAAATGGGAAACAATGGTGGCATTCATATTAAAAAGAATAGGGTTACAAGTGGTGCCTGGAAAACAATCGGGATGTGTGATAACGTGAAGGAATTTGTTTTGTTATTTTGGCTGTCTGTAAGATGGAAAACATTTGCAAACGTTGCAAATAATACATGCACTTAGAGATAATACTGAAATGTCAGAAATAAAACAAAAATGTATCTGCAGTAAGATGTGTGAAATGCAAAACCCATGTCAGTAGAGTAAACCCATAACATCTTATATTAAGGGGATTAGGTGGGATTAGTTCCAGTGTTACCTGCCATATGAAAATATATGACAACAGGTGCTTTTAAATTACCGTAACAAGGTAAGGCCTCCCCTCACAGTCAAAAATGTCAGGAACAAAAGCAACTGCTTTTTGATGAGAAGCCATCACATACAGTGTGAAACTAAGAGAAGTGCACTGGCAATAAGTATATCGCTTTTGTACAGATCGATCTCAGACTTTGCCCTGCACTGTAAATTCAGTTGCCTTTTTTTTTTAATTCAATTCCTTCCATTTCTGCTGAAAAGTCTTCAGTGCAGAAAGCTGCAGTAATGGTGAGCTTGCTATGCTCCCCCATAAGGTTATGCAAGCATTCCCATGAGGTGGGAAAATGAGTGAGAGACAAGTAGAGATAGGCCTGAACCAGAACCCTGGGTCTGAATTTTGCAGAAGTTTGGATGAGAATTCAGATATGAACACTCCCGCTTGCACCCGTCTCCAGAGAGAAGTAAAATTAGAAAGAAAGCATGTACCATCTCGGCTGACACTGAGGATTGAACCATGGATTTCCAGATCTAAAAGCATGAGTTTGAACTAGACTCTGTAATGGAAACTGTAACAGACCCAAATCCTCCATCCACACCTGGACCAATGAGTTACAAAAGCAGAGGTGTAAACATCACTCGGACCCAGCCCTGGTTTGGAATGTGTGACAGTGGGAAAAGGATCTCTTTTGGCTTAAGTTGTACAGAGGTGAAGTCTCTTGTATCAAACCACATCACATTTTTTCTCTTTATTTCAGGGTATTAAGCTTATCAGATTTGATATGCTGCACTCCAGTCTGATCTCACTAATGTTTCTAATATGGCGGTCAAATGTCCCACAGCACTAAGGGGTGGTGCAGAGCAAACCACCATAGGGGGAAGCATAGGAGGGATTATCAACACTATCTAGAGCCTAGTTCCTTATACACTGCTGCTCTGACTCCTTTCTAAAACAGAACACAGCGAGCACCACTAAAGGGCTCTCAAGCTATTTAAAAGTATATTTACCAATTTGTATGCACGATAGTACTCCTTGGCTATGGACTCTATTCTATACTTCTTCACATTGTGCAATGTAGCCCATGATATTTATACTCACATAGCATAAAGAGAACCTGTAGAATGTGGTTGCTCAGATCTACTCAGGATCAGTCTGTGTTTATAAATTGATTTAGGGTGCATTTGGGATCCTTCTGGGTTACATTTGTAATATGAAAATATATTTTTGTACTGCCTCAAGCAGAAGGAAGCCCAGAACATCAGCATGAGAACAGAGCACCTCAAGTACAGTGTAAAATAGTTATGTAATATAGCAGGAAAGGTTTTTCTAAGTTTTCATGCTGGTACAGGCTTGTAGCACGTTAACATAACAGTAATAAGGTACTATAAAATATACAAAGCTTTAAACACTGCCTTACAGACTGATTATTCCATTTCCGGAGAGAACGGATACAGGTGTTTTTCCTCTAAGTTACTAGAGCACATCTTCAGCAGGTGTACATCAGCGTAGTTTCAATGGAGCTATGCTGATTTATACCTTTTGAAGATCTGCACCACTGTTTCTTATTAGGCTTCAAAATATGTATTCATACTTATGGTTTGGTTTTGTTATTAACGTTTTTGACCATTCCTATCCTCCTGCATTTATACTGTTAGTCCCTCCCCCCACATATATGACAGTACAAGAGGTGAGTGCAGTGTTTCTCTAGAATATTCCAAGCAAAAGCATTTAAATACAGTACCTCATAAAAATGAATGCTTATGGTATTTTGGCTGCAAATGAAGGCAAGGGCCTTGTCTGGTGGCACTGCAGTTTGAAAGGCCTGGCACAGTTTATTTTCATGTGCTCCGGAATGCCACTCCTTCCTCTGCATTCAATTTCTCTGTCTCCAGCTTTATTTAGTCAGATGTTTCTCTTGTGTATCCAGTAAAACTCAACCACAAAAATGAGTAGTTGCTGTTTATAAAATCAGCACATTGTTATATAATCCAGATGACAGAAAACGTGTGAAATGGTGTTAAATACTCAGCTACGACCACAATTCAATCACTTGTAGACTGTTACAATTTTGTAGCGGCGTCTAGCTTTCCAGAAGAGCTGACACTACCAATGAAAGGCCAAATTTGCTCTAAGTCATGTAGGTGTAGTAAATACAGAATAACACCACAAAAATCAATGGAGTCATTCTAAATTTTCACTGGTCTGACAGCCACATTCAGCCTGAAAGTGTAATAAAAGTATATCTATCTATATAGCATGGCAGTCTCTGTTGATAACAGTTACCATTTTGATTTGAAAGACCAGTCCCAGAGACAGGTTTCAGAGTAGAAGCCGTGTTAGTCTGTATCCGCAAAAAGAAAAGGAGTACTTGTGGCACCTTAGAGACTAACAAATTTATTTGAGCATAAGCTTTTGTGAGCTACAGCTCACTTCATTGGATGTTTTTTCACTGAATGCATCCAATGAAGTGAGCTGTAGCTCACGAAAGCTTACGCTCAAATAAATTTGTTAGTCTCTAAGGTGCCACAAGTACTCCTTTTCTTTTTGCAGTCCAAGAGAGGAAGACTGTTATAGAGAAAATGTTTTTTTTATGTATTATAAAAAATACATTTTAAAAATACGTATGTCCTTTAAAATACGTGCCACCACATAGTATGGATCTGACGTATAAGGAATTGAACTTAATTCTGTCATAAGCAAATTTACAAACCATGAATAAATAGCACTTTTATAGAATTTTTCATTCATAGATCTCAGTGTGTTGGAAAATCCCATAAAGTTTCTGCTGAGTGTGATCAAGGATCTCCTGTAGCTTCACTTCAATATTAATAGTAGCAATATTTGATAACATGATCTTGTCTGATTGGCCAGTGAACATAGGCTTTATCTGACCACTGGTCTTTCATGTCAGATATTCTGACTCCAGCAGTTGCAAATACTCTCAGGAAAACAAACTGTTTTCCTCCTCATAATACTCCTCATCTGTTGTACTGGGGGAACTGGGGAAGCTTCCTTCCTGAACCCTTTATGATTCGTTTACACCTAAAGCATGAGATTTGGTTACCCACTTTAGAATGCTTAACTATAAATATTATGGGTCGGAAAATTAGCCGGACTGTTTAAAAGTCTGCTATAGTATTTGATCAATGTTTTCCTATGATAGTAAATTCCACAGAGTGACTAGAAGCAATACAGTAGGAAGGTTATATCCATTGGCAGGTTTGGCTCCCATTCAGATTACATCTTATCTACTCTCTGGAGTCAGGTCATAAATCACCCCAGAATGAGCAGGGAGGAGCAGGGACATGAGCTTCCCTATCCTGCATTAGCCCCCTGAGCCAGCTGAATGCAAAGCAAGAGGCCTGTTACATCACGCAATAGAAGGTTTGAAGATGCACGCTGTCAGAAATACAAATGTTGATGGTTGGATTTAGGAAGTCATTGATAGTCCATAACAACAACTTTATTCAAGTGCCTAATTTATGATCAGTGTTACATATTTTGCTGTGCCAGTAGAGGGTACTCTTTTCATTAACCAACCATGTACACCGGTATGTAACCCTTCCGCAAGGTATTGCTGGCAACAAAAATTTCCTATTAAAATTAACAAACACCACCAACTTGATCCCCCACCCAGAAATCTAGGGAAAGTAAATTCCTCTCCTAGGTGCTCTTCATAGGCTTGTGAGCACTGAGTCTGTGTATAAAACAAAGAGAAGTTTTATTAGAGGGTGTCAAGGTTCCTGCCCCACTCTGAACTCTAGGGTACAGATGTGGGGACCTGCATGAAAAACCTCCTAAGCTTATCTTTACCAGCTTAGGTCAAAACTTCCCCAAGGTACAAAATATTACACCCGTTATCCTTGGACTGGCCGCTACCACCACCAAACTAATACTGGTTACTGGGGAAGAGCTGTTTGGACGCGTCCTTCCCCCCAAAATACTTCCCAAAACCTTGCACCCCACTTCCTGGACAAGGTTTGGTAAAAAGCCTCACCAATTTGCCTAGGTGACTACAGACCCAGACCCTTGGATCTTAAGAACAATGAACAATCCTCCCAACACTTGCACCCCCCCTTTCCTGGGAAATGTTGGATAAAAAGCCTCACCAATTTGCATAGGTGACCACAGACCCAAACCCTTGGATCTGAGAACAATGAAAAAGCATTCAGTGTTTTACAAGAAGACATTTAATAAAAAATAGAAGTAAATAGAAATAGAGAAATCCCCCCTGTAAAATCAGGATGGTAGATATCTTACAGGGTAATTAGATTCAAAAACATAGAGAACCCCTCTAGGCAAAACCTTAAGTTACAAAAAAGATACACAGATAGAAATAGTTATTCTATTCAGCACAATTCTTTTCTCAGCCATTTAAAGAAATCATAATCTAACACATACCTAGCTAGATTACTTACTAAAAGTTCTAAGGCTCCATTCCTGGTCTATCCCTGGCAGAAACCAGCATACAGACAGACACAGACCCTTTGTTTCTCTCCCTCCTCCCAGCTTTTGAAAGTATCTTGTCTCCTCATTGGTCATTTTGGTCAGGTGCCAGCGAGGTTACCTTTAGCTTCTTAACCCTTTACAGGTGAGAGGAGCTTTTCCCTGGCCAGGGGGGATTTCAAAGGGGTTTACCCTTCCCTTTATATTTATGACACGCCCCCCAAATCTCAGCTAGGGTGAAACACTGGCTGGGATTTCTTCCTGGAGCTCTAGGAAAAACAGAGTTAATAAGACACATGCATCTCTAAATATACTACCAAGTACATAAAGACTAACAATATTTTCCACATCTCAAGGACGATTTTAACCAGTTGATTCTGGGAAACTTTCATGGGAGAGTGCATCAGCCACTTTGTTAGAAGCTCCTGAGATGTGTTGGACGTCGAAATCAAAATCTTGGAGAGCTAAACTCCACCGAAGAAGTTTTTTGTTAGTTTCCTTGACGGTGTGAAGCCACTTCAGTGCAGCATGGTCGGTTTGCAGGTGGAAACGCCGTCCCCAAACATATGGGCGTAGCTTTTCCAGAGCGTAGACAATGGCGTAACATTCTTTTTCAGTGACTGACCAGTTGCTTTCCCTCTCAGACAGTTTTTTGCTGAGAAACACTACAGGGTGGAATTCTTGATCAGGTCCTTTCTGCATTAAAACTGCTCCCACACCACACTCGGACGCATCTGTGGTTACTAGGAACGGTTTGTCAAAGTCTGGGGCCCTTAGTACAGGGTCAGACATGAGTGTCGCTGTAAGCTTGTTAAAGGCCTTCTGACACTTTCCGGTCCACTGAACAGCATTTGGCTGTTTCTTTTTGGTTAGGTCTGTCAGTGGGGCAGCGATTTGGCTGTAGTGCGGTACAAATCGTCTGTAATAACCGGCCAAGCCTAAGAAGGATTGAACCTGTTTCTTTGACTTTGGGACAAAAGTTTGTGTGGTGACTCCCCAGAATGCCACTTGGTGGATTTCTGGGTAGAAAGCTTACACTCGCTCTGTAGGCATATTTTCCCCTCTTCATGAAGAGATGGTGGCAGAGCACTCCTTCCCTCATGGAGTTTCTGTCCATCTGGAGTTTTAGGTAAACAAACAGTTATGGAACCACTCTTGGCCACTCCTGCCCCTCTTCAACCACAGATGGTAGTAGTGTGCTCTCTATGTTCAGAGCTTCAGGCCACAGGCTTACATATAAATGGACTTCTCTCTTTCATATAGCACTCCTATGATAACCAGAAGGGATTACACCCTCCGTACAGCTGCACTGCTGCTTATTCAGGGCTATGGCTAAATGCTGAATCTCTAGTCCTTAGTGAGTTTTGTAACTGAAAAAAAATGAGCAAGCAACATCAACACAACAAAGTAACAGAAGAAAGGGAGCAGCAAGCTATTACTGTACATGAAGCATTAGCAAAGTGTATCAAGTAGGTTTATTATTAGGAGCCACCAGCATCTGTCTGGCCATTGAAGCTCCTATGTAGAGGTAAGAGTCCTCAGAAATACTGCAGCAGCTACTTTAATTTCCTTCTCCCACCCCTGTCACATTTCCTTCTTTATGTGGCCCCCTCAGATACCTGGAACACCTTTCATCCTACAAAGGGGTCTCTATGCTAGGCCACATAGACCAATGTAGTGGGCAGCACTGGATATTTCATGTACCACATGCTGCATAAAACATGGCAGAGATGCCGCAAGTGCAGCTAACAATCTACCCATGTGCACACAGACTAACTTCCTGGTGCTTCCTCCAAACACTTCCCTCCAGCAACCTGTGCTCCACCCTCCATCTTCCTTACAGGTTGCCACACTGGGGAAAACTGGGAAGTGGCAAGGCCCAAACCCAGTGGCTCTAACACTATACTAGTGGCACAGAATGGATGCAGCCATTGGTCCTGAAACCTATGCCCCGGTTCTGGGTTGAGAGGGTGAATTCCATCTCCCTAGCCTACTTGCACGTCACCCTTGCAAAGCCTAATTTCTTTGGCTCTATGAGAGCAGAGTGATATCAGCCTACAAGCATATCAGGAGAAAAATCTGTCTTAGGGTACATATACTCTTGGAGCGAGGGGTGTGATTCCCAGCTCAAGTAGACATACTCTTTCTGGCTCTCCTCGAGCTAGCGAACTAAAAATGGTAGTATAGCTGTGATAGTATGGGCAGGGATGACGTAGCCTGACAGCGGTGGCTGAAGAGACCCTCTCTTTCCGTCAATCAGCATTTCGTATGCATGGATTACTGTAGTATCGAAGCACTGTTCTGTGTCTCTGCTTCTTTCTAACATATTGTGCAGTCACTGGCAATTCCGCATGAGCTACATCCTAAGAAACTTCCTCACCAGGCACAAATCTGATAGTGGATGATTGCCAGTAGTAGGTCATAAACCAGATTATTCACATGCGAGCTACACAGGTTCAGATATGCACATATATTCTGAAATCTAGACATCTGCCAAGTTTTGTAGCTGGGACACTTTGTCAAATTGCCCACTTTCCCGCCCCCCCCCCCCCCAGCCAGTGCTTTTGGGGGATGAAAAAATAATTAAACCTTATTTTGGATAAGTGAATTGTCCAAAAGTGCTTTATGAATCGGGGCTGGTATTGTTTGAACAAGAAGGGGTGAGGTATTTTACATCAGAATTTTATGATGGATAATTCCCCCCTGCAAATTTTGAGTTAATCTTTGGGTAGATAACAATATCATGTAGAGACCGATGTGAATCCCTGTCACGAGTTCCATAGTTACGAGCTAGATGTTGTCTTTCTCAGCGAAATATGACAATATAGAGCTCTGTTTCACCAGTTGCTATGAAAATATCCAGCTGCTATGAAAATAATATGTTTGATATAATTCATTTGACATTTGATGGGTTTAAGGCTCCTCTGACAAGATATAATCAACTCATTATGGGGAAACAGAAGCCTTCCTTGTTACAAATAAATTATTCCTAGTCATGATTGAATTACTGTATGTTCAGTAAAACTGGGATGGCTGAGCTTCCAGTACAAACGGATGTTTTATCCTCAGGCCCCAGTGATAAAGCCAATATTTTCACTGTTAGATGCACTGATTAACAGCTGGCATTACTTTCCTAAACCAACAAATTAGGTTGTCCATCTCCCGCTGCCCATATTCTACATTTGTAAATTATAAAAGATTCCATATTTCCTTCTCATTCTTAGGCATTGAATCAACAACTCGGTCAACATGCCTTTGATATTTTAATTTCCTTCTGATTCATGTTTGTTAACAAAATATCATACATGGGCATTACATCCAGGCAAGACTAGCTGCATTGCTGGGGCTTTGGGATTATCTGTTTTAAATCAGTACCCGTGACTAATAATTTTGGTGTTGTTATTAAATCTGTTGTGTCCTCAGTTCAGTACCATTAAATTAAAGGAACAGTGCTCAGTTGTGCCACCGCACAATTAAAAATAAATTACCACTGACAGCTGAGGGGCAGCTAACATCCAGAAAGGTTGAAATATGTTGAGCAAGCTCTGGGTCACGAATACAACATAGTATGTTTACAAGGCACAATCCCACAAGCCCTTCATCAGATAAACACCCCTTTGATTCCAAAAAAAGCTGCACATGCAGAGAGGTTTGTAGAATTTGGCCCTTTGCTGGTTTTATAGCCTGTAAAAAGATATCAAAATAACGTTTCATGGTGGAGACAAAAAAGGAAACAATAATAAGTATAATATGACAAACTTAGGGTGGGGCCTAAAATGCAAGGTGAAATCATTTGAATGCTACAGAGCAACCAGAAAAACACAATTCAAAGGACCTTTCATGTTTACAGCAATATTCAATAGGCATTGGAAAGAAAAGCACTAGAACTTTATGAAAAAAGGCATATAGTTAGCCAGTAGCTATTGACTATTTCTCTAGATTTTCAGATATTCTACTTCTTACTGGACCAACAAATTATTTCTTTATATCGGGGCAGCAACTAGGGGATAAGGAAGATTCCAGGCAGGAGCTCTCCAATGACGGGAGGAGAGAGATAGAGTAGCCTCAGGGATGATACAGTTTTCTTTGTTCTAATTAAGTTCCTTGTTCAGTGTTAGAAGAAAACAAATATTTCAGAATGGTTCAATACAAATAAACTCATTCTAAATCTTGTTAATTCCACACGTAACATTCTTTCCTCTGCACTATATAGTATCTTGTTGGACTTTCAAAGAATGCAATTCACCATGACACAGAGGGATTTCAGAATTAGCCTCCAGTGAGTACTATCCACTAAAATATGACAAAGACTCAAGGAGAAGTTTGCAAGAACTTGCAAGCCTCCTATTGAGAACAGAGGAGAACTAACACATTCTCCTGAGTCTCTGCTGCTTTTCAAAGGACAGCACTGTAACCCTTGGCAAGAGTCAGAATAATCTCCTGTCACCAGACATTTCGATCTCTTAGGTGGCTTTGGAAACCCCAGCATCTAAAACTTTCCTCATTCAGATATTTCTCTGTCTACACTTGCTTTTCAAGTCAATGATGCTTTGTAATTTTCAGCACCATCCCTGAAGAACAGCATCATGCCCATGGATCACCCTTTCCCCCTATTCAATATTTGTCTTTGTGTTTCATGTAGCCTTGAGTCAAACTTTTCAAACTTCTGAGCTATTTGTATACCTTTTTCCAGTGAGGGCCCATGATGGTAGCCATCCATACCAAGTTTTGCCATGGTTTGATTGATTAGATTTATTTTTTCCAGAAATGTGTGAAATTAAAAGGCAAAGACCCAACTACTAGGGTTAAGATTCAGACTAATTAGCATGACATGTACCGCTGCTCTCTACTGAGTGGATTCACACCTGCTCAGGTATGTGAAAACATATGGCTGCAGCCTATGAAGAATATTAATTCTACTATCAATGTAAGCAACGGAGTTTCTTTTAGCTCAGGTGGTAGAGTGGCCAATAAAATCTTGGCTTCTATAGCCAATGTTGCATGTTTGTGGCTTAAATGAGGACTGTGGTGTCCATGCTTTGTGGCCACATACGTTACAATTTGGCACCTGACTGCTGAATTTGAACTTCTAGAAACCCCAGATGCTTGGATATAAGCTTTGCCTAGTTGGGTGGACCATATAATGATGTGATGTATGGGGTACTATATATTGCCCCTTATGGATGTAAAATCAAAGTTGCTCAAGTGTGTATGTGGGAGATCATGTTGCTCTGTGGTGCCTAGTAGCCAGAGGACATAACCTTTAATACTAGTACAGCTAGCCAAGAGTTTCCATTAAGCCAGGTGGTAGGAGTTTTTGTTTATGAGGCAGTAATTCCTAGTTCTACATGTCTGTGGTTTAGCTGTCACCCATAGTTTTCATTATCTCATGCTACTGTTTTTCCCCTCTAAACCAGAAGAGGCTTTGGGAAAAAATATCTCTGAATTATTTGGGGCGTGGCAAGGTTGGTCTATATCTTAAAAGAAAGTAATATAAAAATAAAATATTATAGAACATCAAAACCATAAAACAGCAAAATGAGGATGTGTGAAAGCAGCATGCAACACCCCCCAAAAAACTCTACCCTCCCCCAAACCCCCACCCCTCTCCCACACACACTCATTCTACCATGCATCCCTTTCCTATATATGTTCATCCTCTGATAAAAGGTAATGCTGTTCTGAATCTATCAGTTCAGATGAAATAATCACTTAAAGCAAATAAATACAATCTTGGTAGAAAATGCTGTAAATAGAACCCCTTACATTTAACATGTCAGATAAGGGTTAGATTTGCTACATTGCAATTGTCTGTTTTGGAGTCATTCACAGCAAGAACAGCTGCCCAGTGTAACCCCTTTTGTTACCATGGGAATAGAAGCTACAGATTTACTGTAAGGGTAGCCAATCAGGCTGGATCAATCTGTGCATTTCATGAGAGGATGTTTTCTCTGCTCTGTGACTGTCACAAAAATTAATCTGTTTGTCTGGCAAAGGCTGAAAAGGTGAGGGGGAGGGAGACCAAGTGCTTTAAAATGATTGCAAACTGGGATTTATACTAGACTGATTATTTTTCAAGGATTGAGCCATAATACTCTCTTTAAAAAAAGAAAAGAACAAAGATTACAAACAAAGCAAAACAACACTGGAAAATTGGTATAGATTTTTAACTGCTCCTTGATAAAATCCATTGGATAGACAACATGATGCCAATAGTCGAGCTATTTCCTCTGATCAGCGATAAAAAAAAAAAATGATTAGAGAGCAGTTTACAGAACCAATAAGATAATTTAAACAATCATTACATGACAAATGATGTTTCAACTCTACTTAGTAATTGCAGAATGATTAATTTTGTGCCTTTGGATCAAAATAATCTTTGGTCTTCCTATCTCAAACACTCATTGATTTTCTATTTATTTATGAAAAAATAATTTAGAATCATCTTAGGCCTTTTTTTTTCTTTTCCTGAATTAAGACCCCATTACAAGGCTAGTCACAGGATACATGCTTCTCAGCATGGGTAACATGTGGTAGAATCTAGGCCATAAGCTTGCAGTTTAGGGGCGGGGGGAACCAGAAGTGACCATTGTGAACATCTCTTCTGACCTCCTGTATAACACAGGGCATGGATTTTCACCCAGTTACCCCAGTTTTGAGCCCAATAACTTGTTTATGTCTAAAGCATATCTACCAGGAAGGCGTCCAGTCTTGGTCTGAAGACCTCAAGAGATGGAGAATCACTTGCTAGTTTGTTCCAGTGGATAATCACCCTCCCTGTTACAACATTTGTGCATCATTTCGAATATGAATTTCTCTGGCTTTCTCTGCCTTTCTCTGATAGATTTAAGAGCCCTTTAGTAATTGGCACTTCCTCCTCCTGAAGGTCCTTATACAAAATTTTTACCCCCCCCAGATTTAAACTTTAGTTGTTTTTTTTAAGAAAAAGAGTTGGCTCCCTAGTTGTGACTATAACTGGAAAAGAATGTTTTATAAACCCCATGCCACCAAAAGCTGTTATTTCAGTCATTCCAGTCTGACTGGGAACAGAAAGGGCCAGAAGTCTCATGAGACTCTTGATAATATCAAGGGGTTCAATCTTGAAGCCCGTGCTGAGGCTGATTGCAAGTATAGTATTCAGGATAGGAGATGGCAGTTTTTGTCCCAATTCTGTACATATAAGTGCTTTTAATAGTTCAGATAAGCGCCCAAACAGAGCTCTGAGCATTTTGCTATTTACCCAATTTTATTATCACCTAAAGATTCCTGATCTTATCCTGTCCTAGCTCTTACACCATTCCCATCGTGGTTGTATCTGTCCGTTTTCCAGTAGCACATTAAGCAATATGTTACAATCTGCCATGTGTGGGACTTCTTTCTCTCTTTCACTCCGTGACGAGGAAAATTACATGTGGATTTGTGTGTGTTATTGTTGGTGGAGGCAGGTCAAAATGCACTGTGCACTTGGAAGCTGGTAAGGTTTGTGGTTGATCCTGCAGGAGTTCATTCCTCAACCTTGGACCAGCCACTGAGAAGACTCTGCAGGCAGACCCGTGAGCCCACACAGAACCCCATTTAAATCAGCTGGGCTCTGCAGGCACAGTGATCTAGCCACATCGAGGTTCTTACAGGATTTGGGCCTTACATTTAGGCCCTGGTTTTGCAAAGAGAACCCCCCAAGTAGATCTCTATGGCTGTGTGATGCCCCATTGCCAAAAATAGGGCTTGCAGATTACCAGCATTCCAGCCACACTGGCTATTTCATAGGATCAGGAGCCTAAGTGGTCATTTAAAAACTATAACAAGACCAAGGGCCTGCTCCGGCTGCCACTGAAACCAATAAGAATTGTGCCCTTGCTGTCAGTGGGAGCAGGGTCGGATTGTAGAGCGACAAATTTGTTTGTGGGAATGTTTATTCACAGCACATCACTAACTTACCTTTTGTTAAAAAAATATAGCATTTTACAGGCCATTATCTATCATCATGTGGGTTAAGGCGCATAGGTATCTAATCCCTCTCTCTGATAGATAACTGGTTTAAAATACTGCTCCAAGGGACTGGCTTATGAGATACACATCTTATTTCCTAGAGAGTCCCAGTAGAACAGTAATTAAGCAAATCCTCCTTCAACCCAGTTCAATAATGGCTAATAAATGCTTGAAAATCAGCCAAAACATTACTTTAACATATTTTTGTGTGGTTTATTAGTAAATAAAGATGCCAATTATGTTTTGTTTCCTGCTCCTCCAACAGTCCATAGGGCACCAGGACACAGGCAACGTGGTTGTAATCAGAGTCTAGCTTTCATTAACACATTCCTCCAACAGATGGTTGCATTTCCTCCCTCCCTTATTTGGGAAGCACACTGTGACTTACATCAGCAATAATCCCTACTGGGATATGAAAGGCTTCCCCCTCTAAAAGTTTTGTTTGTTGATTGAAAGGGGCAGGGGACAGCTAGCTTATTGGAAAAGCCTTGTGGGGAAACCTGCACAGTCCATTGGCAACTTGACAAGAGAATTCCATTTGCTTATAGAGTTATTTTAAATCTATATGTTTCCATAGTCTCCTTAGAAACCAAAATGAAAATTAATGGAAATGTCAATTTCTTTTTAAAATTTTGGGTATGAATTGAGGATCCCCAAAATGAAGCACTATTGTTACTATGACTTGTATATATTGAAGAAGTGTCAAAGGACCTCAGTCAAGGATCAGGGCCCCATTGTGCTAGATACAATACATCAGAGATGAACAATCTTTGGCATGCGGCCTGTCAGAGAAAGCCACTAGCAGGCCGGGCCTGTTTGTTTACCTACCGTGTCTGCAGGTTCAGCCAATCACAGCTCCCACTGGCTGCAGTTCACCATCCCCGGCCAGTGGGGGCTGTGGGAAGTGGCGCGGGCCGAGGGATGTGCTGGCCGCCACTTCCTGCAGTCCCCATTGGCCTGGAATGGTGAACCGTGGCCAGTGGGAGCTGCGATTGGCCAAACCTGTGGATGTGGCAGGTAAACAAACTGGCCTGGCCTGGCCTGCCAGGGGCTTTCCCTGATGGGCCTCATGCCAAAGGTTGCCAATCCCTGCAATAGATAGTAACATAAAGATAGTCCTTGCCATAGAGAGCCATGCATAGTATAGACCGGCTTCTCCACAAAGCCGTGCCAATACCCCTTAATCCTAACATGAAACAGCCTTGCTTTTTCAGACTTCTCTGAAACAGGCTGCCTATCTGGGACCATGCTATGGTTTGCCATATGGCAAATATTTGAGTCCCTAATGAACAATACCACAAAATTAATTACAAGAACAATTTATTTCATAGGTTATAATAATAGATAATAATATTTATAATAGAAGAGATCATTGTGATAATCTAGTCTGACTTTCTGCATCACTCAGGCCATAGAATTTCTTTGAATTAAAGTCCTTTTTGAACTAGTGCATAAACAAACTAGGGAAATGTGGTCTAGATGAAACTACTATAAGATGAGTGCATAACTGGTTGAAAGACCTTATTCAAAGAGTAGTTGTCAATGGTTTGCTGTCAAACTGGGAGGAATTATCTAGTGGGGTCCAACAGGGGTCCGTCCTGGGTCCAGTACTAATTAATATTTTCCTTAATAACTTAGATAATGGGGTGAAGAATGTGCATATAAAATCTGTAGATGACAACACACTCGGAGGGATTGCAAGGACTTTGGAGGGCAGGATTAGAATTCAAAATGACCTTGACAAATTGGAGAATCGGTCTGAAATGAATAAGATGAAATTCAATAAAGACAAATGCCAAATTACTACACTTAGGAAGAAAAATCAAATGCACAACTACAAAAAGGGGATAACTGGCAAGGCAGCACTTCTGCAGAAAAGGATCTGAGGATTTGAAATTGAATATGAGTCAACAATGTGCTGCAGCTGTGAAAAAGACTAATATTGTACTGGTGTGTACTAACATGACTGTCATATATAAGACATGGTGGGTAACTCTCCAACTTTACTCAGCACTGGTGAGGTCTCAGCTGGAGTATTTGTCCTGTTCTGTGTTCCACACTTTGAGAAAGATATAGACAAATTGGAGAGAGTCCAAAAGATAGCAACAAAAGATAAAAGATGTAGAAAACATGACTTATGAGAAAGGTTACAATAATTGGGCATGTTGTGACAAAAGAGGACTGAGTGGGACCTGAAAACAGTCTTCAAATATGTTAAGGGCTGTTATAAAGACAATGGTGATCAGTTGTTCTCCATGTCTCCTGAAGGTAGGACAAGAAGTAATGGGCTTAATCTGCAGCAAGGGAGATTTAGGTTAGATGTTAGGAAAAACTTTCCAACTATAAAGATACTTAAGCATTGGAATAAGTTTCTAAGGGAGGTTGTGGAATCCCCATCATTGGAGGTTTTTAAAAACATCTCTCAAGGATGGTCTAGATATACTTAGTCTTGCCTCAGCACAGGGTGCTGGACTAGATGACATCTTCAGGTCCTTCTAGCTCTACATTTCTATGATATCTTTTAGGAAAACATCCACTCTTGAGTCTTGATTTTAAAATGTCCAGTGATGGAGAATCCACCACAACGTTTATAAGTTGTCCCAATGGTTAATTACCCTCACTGTTAAAAATTTGCATCTTATTCCTAGCTACATTTGTCCAGCTTCACCTTCCAGCTATTGGATCATGTTATACCTTTGTCTGATTGATTGAAGAACCCTCTATTATTAAATTTCTGTGCCCCATGTAGGTACTTATAGTTGTCTTAAAAATGAAATTTAAAATTCAAAGTTAACTCAGTTCACAAAGTTTCTATTTAGTTAAAATAAATCCTTGAAAACAAATGTCTGAAATTTAGGCTTATTATTCCTGGTATCAAAAGACAATGGAGCAAATTCAGCCCTGGTATTGAATTATAGAAATGTAGGACGGGAAGGGACCTAAATAGGTCATTTAGTCTTGTCCCCTGCATTCAAGGCAGGACTGAGTAATAACTAGACCTTCCCTGACAGCTGTTTGTCTCACCTGCTCTTAAAAACCATCAATGACAGAAATTCCACAACCTCCCTGGGCAATTTGTTCCAGTGTTTAACTACCCTGACAATTAGGAATTTTTTCCTAATGTCCAACGTAAACCTCCCTTGCAGCAATTTAAGCCCACTGCTTCTTGTCCTATCTTCAGTGGTTAAAAACAATTTTTCACCCTGCTCTTTGTAACAACCTTTTATGTACTTGAAAACTGTTATCATGTCTCCTCTCAGTCTTCTCTTCTTCAGATTAAACAAACCCAATTTTTTCATTTTTATAAGTAGGAACAACTTCCACTGAAGCTAATGTGATATGGATGTGCATGACATTCGCCCACTGAAGGGGCATTTCAGAAGTAAAAGTTCACGGAGACCTGCTGGTAACTCTTCTAATATGGTAAAGTCATGGATGGAGCTGGCTGGAAAAAATGAGTGCAGGGATCACTTTACATTGAGAATACAAAATTTTTGGCCCAAAGATTTCTGGCAAAAAGCTGAAAGTTTTCAAGGAAAGCAGACACTTTCCACAAACATTTCAATTGAATTGAAAACCCAATTTTCCATTGAAAGAAAAGGTGACAAAAAGTTGTCACAACCAGCCCTAGTCATCATTGACTGAGAAGCTTTATGGTAATAACAAATAGTTATGGTGCTGTCTAGTTCCAAAGTAAAGACAATACCATAGGAATAGTTCTGCTTACTGCTACTATGGTGTGTCACAATGAGACAAGAGCAGCTTAGCACAAGACCTAAGTGGGGTGAGAAGAAAGTTAGTCCCCAGATTCTGGGGCTGTCCGAGGACTGGTTTAGAGCAGCTAAAGCAGCCTAAGGGCTTCTCTGGTTATGCCTGGCAACCCACTGGGTCATTCCAGCTGCCAGGAATAAATAGAGTGCAGCAATGCTTTGCTTACAGACCCCTTTTCCCCAGCCATGCTTTGTGTGTCAGGGAAGGCCTTACCTCTTTGCCAGTGGAATTTCCAGGAGGTCAGATCCACTGGCTTTATGGCCTCTTTGCAGTGTTGTCAGTGTGTGGTGGAGAATCAGGGGTGTATGTCTGTTCACTTGTGTATTCCAAGTAGGGCTGTCAATTAATCACAGTTAACTCACGTGATTAACTAAAAAAAAAAATGAATCGTGATTAATTACAGTTTAGCTGCACTGTTAAACAATAGAAATTTATTAAATATTTTGGACGTTTTTCTACATTTTCAGATATATTGATTTCAATTACAACACCGTATGCAAAGTTGACAGTGCTCACTTTATATTATTACTTTTGATTACAAATATTTGCACTGTAAAAATTATAAACAAAAGAAATAGTATTTTTCTATTCACCTCATACAAGTGCTGTCATGTGTTCTCTTTATTGTGAAAGTGCAACCTACAAATGTCAATTGTTTTTGTTACATAACTGCACTCAAAAAGAAAACAATGTAAAACTTTAGAGCCTACAGGTCCACTAAGTCCTACTTCTTCTTCAGCCACGCAAAGAGACACAAGTTTGTTTACATTTACAGGCGATAATGCTGCCCGCTTCTTATTTACAATGTCACCAGAAAGTGAGAACAGGCATTCGCATGGCACTTTTGTAGCCAGCATTACATGATATTTACGTGCCAGATATGTTAAACATTTGTATATTCCTTCATGCTTCGGCAACTATTCCAGAGGACGTGCTTCCATGATGATGATGCTTGTTAAAAAAATAATGCGTTAATTAAATTAGTGACTGTACTCCTTGTGGGAGAATTGTATTTCTCCTGCTCTGTTTTACCCACATTCTGCATATATTTCATGTAATAGCAGTCTCGGACGATGATCCAGCACATGTTGCTCATTTTAAGAACACTTCCACTGCAGATCTGAGAAAACGAAAAGAAGGTACCAATGTGAGATTTCTAAAGATAGCTACAGCACTCGACACAAGGTTTAAGAATCTGAGGTGCCTTCCAAAATCTGAGCGGGATGAGGTGTGGAGCATGCTTTCAGAAGTCTTAAAAGAACCAATGCTCTGATGCAGAAACTATAGAGCCTGAACCACCAAAAAAGAAAATCAACCTTCTGCAGGTGGCATCTAACTGAGATGATGAAAATGAACATGCATCAATTTGCACTGATTTGGATCATTATCAAGCAGAACCTGTCATCAGCATGGATGCATGTCCTCTGGAATGGTGGTTGAACCATGAAGGGACATATGAATCTTTAGCACAACTGGCACTAAATATTTTGCATCGCTGGCTATAACAGTGCCATGCAAATGCCTGTTCTCACTTTCAGGTGACATTATAAACAAGAAGTGGGATGCATTATCTCCTGCAAATGTAAACAAACTTGTTGGTCTGAGCAATTGGCTAAACAAGAAGTAGGACTGAGTGGACTTGCAGGCTCTAAAATATTACATTGTTTTATTTTTGAATGCAGGGGTTTTTTTTAAACATAATTTTACATTTGTAAGTTCAACTTTCATGATAAAGAGTTTGCACTACAGTACTTGTATGAAGTGAATTGAAAAATACTATTTCTTTTGTTTTTTACAGTGCAAATGTTTGTAAACAAAAATAAATATAAAGTGAGCATTGTACACTTTGTATTCTATGTTATAACTGAAATCAATATATTTGGAAATGTAGAAAACATGCAAAAATATTTCAATAAATGGTATTCTATTATTGTTTAACAGTGCGATTAATCGTGTGATTAATTGCAATTAATTTTTTTAATTGCACGATTAATCACGGTTACTTTTTGTAATCACTTGACAGCACAGCCTTAATTCCAAGCTAGTTTCAATCAATATTATTTGCCTCCTACATGGCTTGTGAGACAAGAAAACATGTTTGTGTTCTCTATCAAGAATTTTACAACTGAAAAAAATATAAGGTGCCATCCAGAGGGAAGGGGCTGGACAAAGGACATTCCTACACTATGGGTTCAGTATGAATAATGCTTAAGACACAGCGAGAAATATTTCATCTACCCAACATGACTTGCCAATGAAATATACATTATTGAGCTTTTCCTTTCAATTAAGTCTGTTTTCTCTGCACACTCGTTGGTTTTCAATAACCCCTGCTTTAGAATGATAAGCTGCTTGAGGATCCATCCCACCTTTGGAAACATACAAAGATTTCTTTCTAGAGATAGATATTTGATTTTCTACTGTTAATGAAAAAGTAACATTTTAATTCTTCCAGATATTAATGAACATGGTAGTAGCATTGAGACTTACCAGATGTCTAGCGTTATAGGAAAAATAGCATCATCCATCCCTGTTTGGTATTTATAAAGTGATACTATTCTATAAACATATCACTTTGATTAACAAGGTACATTGTGGGATAGGTAAGTAACACACTGTACAACCAGAAGAAAATATTATTTTTAGGAGAATATTGCCAGCATTTTTGGAGTTAATTTTCTGCATTTTTCAGAAATATTCTGCTGTGTGCCTGGTGTGACAAGGCAAAGAGCTGCTTATTGATCCAGGAGTCTCATTACAAGTTGTACATTGTGAACTTAGCATCACTGGTCATGCCATTAGTGTAATTACATTATTTCATTTGAGATAGCGCCACTTTGCATTACAGTATATTGGCTCACTTAAAAAGCAATGAAGATTTTCGAAGAGGGGATACATTCGTTACTTTTGGAGCGTGTATATGATCTTGTCATGGCTTTAAAAGTTACAGCAAAGGGCCAAGATCTGTTCTGATTACCACTCTGTGCAACTGCATTGAAGTCAATGTGGTGGAGTGGGCTGCTGGCCAGCACAGTATACAGCCTTACACTGTTTTAAATAAACATAAGCCTTTTTATCCAGTCAGGTGCGACAGATTTCCCTAGAGGGCAGTAGTCAAACAGACACAAAGTAATTCTTTGGGAGTGGCTACACCAGTGGTTCTCAACTTTTCTAGACTACTGTACCTCTTTCAGGAGTCTGATTTGTTTTGAATACCCGCAAGTTTCACCTCACTAAAAACTACTTGCTTACAAAACCAGATTTAAAAATACAAAAGTGTCACAGGACACTGTTACTGAAAAATTGCTTAAAGTTTCTCATTTTTACCATATAATTATAAAATAAATCAATTAATAAAATAAAATAAAATCAATACTGTACTTACATTTCAGAGCCGTATAAATAAGTCATTTTCTGTATGACATTTTAGTTTGTACTGACTTCTCTAGTGCTTTTTATGGAGCCTGTTGTAAAACCAGGCAAATATCTAGAGGAGTTGATGTACCCCCTGGAAGACCTCTGCATGTACCCCTGATTGAGAACCGCTGGGTTACACCACCCATTTTTCTCCCTGTCTTATTGTATTATGCCAGGCATGGGTGTCTCTTTACTGTGAGGAAGGGATTTCAGTGGTGGAGGAATGGTTGTTTGTCTGCAAAGTACTTTAGGATCCTTCGGGATAAAGGTGCTATATAAACACAAAGGTTATATTTATAAAATTTCCTCCATAGGGAATTTCCTCCTCTTTTTCCCTCCCATATGGCTCCATTTTGTGGTGACCTTGGTTGTTTGAGGACAGCAGTATGGGACTTCCTTCATAGTCGAACAACACCGAAAGCACCTTCTCCATTGAGAAATCAGCACCTGGGACCTACATAACCCAAAGCTGGTGGAGACTCCTGATTCTAATTTGAAAACAGACCTGAATTTGACTTTGTACTACGATAGCTGCCACTACACAAGTGCATTGACTAGTGTTCTATTACTTCTGCCTGGTCTTTGGCAAAGCTGCCATAATAGAGGAAAGATCAGTGGGCCTCCCCAGCCTTCTCTCAGAACAGATCCAGCTATTAAACCTTCTTCCCCTTCCTGGAGAAGTGGATGAGGGATACTCCAGTTCCATTCCCTCCTAATCTTGCAGTGAGGGAAGGAAAAGGGAGGAGATTGTTTCTCCTCTTGATCACATGGAAAGGGAGACGGAAAGAGAGAAGGCCTGTTTTCCCCGCTTCTTGCAGTGGGGATGAAAAAGATGGGAACGAGAGGTTTAAAGGGATGAGGATAAACCAACAGGATTCTGGGACCTTTCAAACAAGCTAAACCTGTCCTGTTGTGCATGGACTGAGTATGTGGCCTCTTGGCCTTAGGAGAGAGATGCTGAGCCCAGCAAAGTACCCCAGACCAGTTGCACTGCAATAGGGAACGCAGGAATTACCATATTAGATCAGACTAATAGTCCACCTAGTCCAGTATCCTGTATGACACCAGAGGTTAAGAAATAAATGCAAGAAATTGCATAATAGATCATTATTAAATAACATGCCAATTGCAAAGCATCCTTCTAACCCAGGCAATTTGTGGTTGGGTTATACCCTGAGGCATCAGGGTTTATATCCCTAATTTTTTTAATCATATTTAATGTAACCATGAATGTTCTTCTGTACAGAAATGTCCAAGCTTTCTCTGAATTCTGTTGAGCTTTTGGCCTCAATGATCTTTCCACTAAAATAAAAACTTGTGAAATAAAAAAAAACTAATGTCATGATTCTCATAAATAATATACAAAAAACTTTTTAAAGCCATAATAAGATGAAATGGCATCCTGGATCTAGCAGCTGTAATGGTATTTTATGCAAATCCTTGGCTATTTCATGATTGCAACTAAACTTCACACCATGGCAACTCAGAACCCCTCAGAGACAATGGGAACAGAACTAATTCTGCTGCCAAAGCACAGATAATAATGAGGAAACTCCCTTAGCTAGCAGCAGTAAAAGGGCGCTATTGAAGGGAACTATTTCTTCCAGTAGAAGGATGTGGTAAATGTACGTGCTAACCAATTCATTCCAGTAGACACAAGTCACAGAACCCTTTGAAATATTGGCAATATGCTAATATGATCATTTTCCTTCCCTGTTCAAGTTTGGTTCCAGTTTTACAATTTTCCCATTAGAATGGTCTCATTTTACAACAAAATTGTCTTCATTGTGAAAACAAGTGACGTGCCATTGTTTTAAACATTTTCACTGGTCAGTTTTGTTGTCCTGAAGACACAATTTGTCAGGTACACAGTAACAAGCAATGCAAAATTGGGAACATTTCACACACAGTCACACAAAGTTTCCTCCATTCTACACTGCCAACTGATTGCTTCATTGCTCAGGACGTTTAGACTGCCTAAGAACACTGGAAGATACACTGCTGGGAACAAGTCACACTAGCAGGGAGATGGATTAGAGGACTTTATCACTCTTTTCCATCTCTAACTCTATGATTTTATGAACTATGCAATATGGTATTTGATTTCATGTTATGAACGAATGACAATAAATAAATGCCTGGTTTTTGCACTTACTTTTTCACTACAGTTTTAGCTAGATCACTAATGGCATCATCTGTTTACTGCTAACATGAAGATAGAGATGTGGGGGACAGCTTTAGCAATGCGATATATGTAAAATGTCTATTCTTTTGTTCATTTCAGGATCATGCAGGTATCAAAAGTGTGAATTACTGCTTCTCATCTCCTCAGTCATGATCCTCATATTGTAAAAGCAGAGGCTTTCAAAGTTATTGTAAAATTACTCCTAGCAAACCATTTAGTAATTACTGTATCTTATCTTTGAAATGGATACAAATGCACCAGGCCCTTGGGACCAGCAGATAGGGGTCACACTGTAATGGTGCCTGGCAGCTCACACAACCAGATATTGATGTCAATTTCTGGCAGGGAGACATTTAAAATAACTGCAACCAAAATTCAGTTGGACTACCAAAAAAAGTGTAAAAATGTTAAGGGCTAGACTCCAATGTACCCACATCCAAGTTGAATAATACTTTACTATGTGAGCCGCCCCATGAAATCAATGGCACTACTTCTAGAGTAAACCAGTACTCAGTAAGGGTGGAAAAATCTGTCTCTATGTATTGTTAAAATCCACTCAGACATGCTCCAGAAAATCACAGTAGCCAAGTCCAAAATCACCTATCAGGTGGTGAGTGCAGCTTCCTTTGCAGACATTAAATACAATCTAGATGGAGCTACGATAAGATGGGAGCATAACTGGTTGCGTGGTTCACAGTCAAGCTGGAAGGGCATAACGAGTGGGGTCCCGCCGTGGTAAATTCTGGGTCCGGTTCTGTTCAATATTATCATCAATGTTTTAGATAGTGGCATAGAGAGTACACTTATAAAGTTTGCAGACAATACCAAGCTGGGAGGGGTTGCAAGTGCTTTGGTGGACAGGATTAAAATTCAAAATGATCTGGACAAACTAGAGAAATGGTCTGAAGTAAATAGGATGAGATTCAATAAGGACAAATGCATACTTACTTTTAGGAAGTAAAAATCAGTTGCACACATGCAAACGAGGAAATGACTGCCTAGGAAGGAGTCTGCAGAAAGGGATCTGGGGGTCATAATGGACCACAAACTAAATATGAGTCAACAGTGTAACCCTGTTGCAAAAAAAAAAAAGGCAAACATCATTCTGGGATGTATTAGCAGGAGTGTTGAAAGCAAGACACGAGAAGTAATTCTTCCGCTCTACTTCACGCTCATTAGGCCTCAGCTGGAGTATTGTGTCCAGTTCTGGGCATCATATTGCAGGAAAGATGTGGACAAATTGGAGAAAATCCAGAGAAGAGCAACAAAAATGAATAAAGGTCTAGAAAACATGACCTATGAGGGAAGACTGAAAAAATTGGGTTTGTTTAGTCTGGAGAAGAGAAGACTAAAGGGCTACATGATACCACTTTTCAAGTACATAAAAAATTGTTACAAGGAGGAGGGAGAAAATTGTTCTCTTTAACCTCTGAGGATAGGACAAGAAGCAATGAGCATAAGTTGCAGCAAGGACAGTTTAGGCTGGACATTAGGAAAAACTTCCTGTCAGGGTGGTTAAGCACTGGAATAAATTGCCTAAATCTGTGTCACTGGAGATTTTTAAGAGCAGGTTAGACAAACACCTGTCACGGGTGGCCTAGAGAATACTTCGTCCTACCATGAGTGCAGGGGATTGGTCTAGAAGACCTCTCAAGGTCCCTTCCAGTATTATGATTCTATGATTATTTGGCTTGGTAAGAGAATGTCACTAGAAGACAGGGACTCACCTGGCCCTGAAAGCTTATGATCTGAACATACTATTAAGACCACTCTCTAAAGCATTTTAAAATGGTAAGTAGGGAGGCGAGAAAAACTCTGCATTTTTCTAATAAGAGACAAAACTGCGATCCAGTGTATATGTAAGAATATTTTCACAGGCCTTATATACCATCAGGATAATTTGGACCTGATCCTGTGAGTTCCTGAAAGGTGCTAGGCAACCTCAGCTGCCAGTGATAGCTATGGAAGTTGAAGGCACTCAGCCCTTCCTAGGATAGGGCTCTTTATCATCCTTTAACCCACTACCTAGGACTTACATTGAATTCCATCTCAGTTACTGGCTGCAAGATGACTCTTGTTAAATCTTCATTTGGCCTGCTACAATGAGGCATTTTCTGTTTGATCAGGCCTCATGCCAAGTGAGAAGTTGAAGTTCACCTCCAAGTACCTATGATTTATAGGATAGTAACATATAATCTATGCAAATAATGGGAAAGGAGTGTAGGGAGGAGAAGGGGGGCAGGGGGAAAGAGGCCAGATGAGAAAGTAGTTGTTAGCTCACACTTAGGGTGGATTCCTGGGATCATTCATTCACCAAAATAGAAAGTGTGTTAAAATGCATTGAGGCTGTCTCTTCCTTTTATTGTCCAGAGTTTCCAAATAATTTTAAGCATACAGCTGTGGATAGTTCAACATCTCTAATTATAGCCTGTGCACCACACAGTTCTGAAGTGTTGCTGATTTCACTGGCACAACGACTATTTGAACGTACTTCCCAGAAGTCTTGGGCGCCTTGCCATAGAGCAATGTACTTAATTTACGTCAGACTTTTAATAGGGGAATCCAGGGGAGATTTTACTGTGCAGCTGATGATCATTTTTCCTAAATCCCGCAAGTCAGAAGTGGCCATTGTTCCACTCTCACTTCTAGGTCCCTTCCAAGTGAAGCGTCTGGAGTCAGCTGTTCCCAAAAGTGCTCCCACGGGAGCGGCAAATCTGTCTCAGTGTGGGTCTAAGAGCTTTTTCTTCCTTATGCTAGCTCACTTTACAGAATGCAATAGCTGTTAAAGAGGATTTCTTTTTGTTAGGTTACTGCCGGATTTAAGACTGCTAAGCACAGACCACAAGGAAAAAGCAAAGCAAAAATCTTCTTGGGTCTAATCTACCTCTCAGCTACCCAGGGTAGCTCTGTGCAATAAGTCAGTGTAGCTATTCTGGGTTTACAACAGAATATGACCCTCTGAGCAGCACAGTCAATGACTTCCCTGCATGGTGGAAAGTCAACCGAGTGCCAAGGGTTTCCAGATCCGGTAGTGCTGGCTGGAGCAGTCTCTAGTTTTCGTATGTGGGGAGACATCACGTTCAACTGCGTCAAGCTTATTTGTTTCTGGGAGGCATGGAAACACGTTCTACAAACAGTGCAGAGAGACTGAATCTTTCTTGGCTGGGAACTGCAGAGCGGGACTGTAACTGATTATGGTTTCCCTTGTGCTCTATGAGGTCCTATCACTAATCCATCTTCATAAATACAACTGATTGCTACTCGCCGGTAAATAAAATTGATTTTAACATTTCAGCTATCAGGCTCCTAGCTTACACCACCTAAATTAGGAATATGGCATAGGCTAAACAGACTGAATGGGGGAAGCACTTCTCCACAGGGGCATAGGACACATATAGAATAAGCATCTGAAATGTGAACAGACTGTGATCACAAATTGCCATCAAGCTCAGAGCTAAGTGGACTGGTCAGCCGAAGCATTGTTTGATTAGTTGTTTCTGCACTTGACAGTTGGCTTTGGAAACTGGAGTGATGATGCAGGAAGAGAAAAAAGACAGGACTCCTACCAGTGTCTGCATAATTCTTCTCAGCATTACTGACTGGTTCTGACCAGCACTGAGTAGGCAAGTAAATGAGAAGGCAATTCAAATGAATTTCTTTTTCCAGTTGCATCAAAAATATCTGCAGCACATACTAGTAAGAAATGAAGAATTAATGGCTTAACTTTTCAAAAGTGCCGAGTGATTGTGGGTGCCCAGCTTGATACACCCCAGTACCCTGATTTTCAGAGTGCATGGCCTCTGTACTTTCTGAAAATCAAACCCAGGGTGGACCTCACCCATTCAGGAGAATGTACCCCTGTATCATAGCACAGGAATTGATGATCATGACATGGGTAAAATGGTCCATGACATGGGTAAAATTGAGATGGCAACCACTTGGGATAGTCCAATGATTGTCACAATGGCCATTAAACTTTGAGTTGTCTCAAAGGAATTATCAATGTAGTTGTTAGTCTCTGAACACTATCAGCCTTGTTGTCAACTAGGGAATGAGCTTTTTTGAATTCCATAGCCATCTTACTTCTAATGTATTTATATTATTGTTAATTAAGTTGAGATCATTGACTACTTACTTTTCACATACCAACAAGTATTAAATTCTAGTTGCTGTCTGCTTAGAACATGTAGCATGTGATCCAATACTTCATTTATTTTATATAGCATTTCTCAACTTCATGAGCTTCACAAACATTACAAGATATTTTTACTCCTAATAAACCTATGTACTTAACAATGATGGGTTTAGTCTCCTGTGTCTGTTTTTTGTTTAGAAAAATAGAGACCACCCATGCCTCAAATACAATGTTCTCAAATAGCCCAAAGGCAAGTCTGCAACGTTCCCCTCAGCATGCATTTAACTGCTATGCTCATAGTGCTAAATTCTGCTTTTAATTACTCTGACCCAAGTCCAGAAGAAGTTTACTGTAGTCGGTTGCTTGGCCTTATGTTATTGATAAAGGGAAAGTGGCTCATTGTAAATCTAAAAGAGAGCTGATGCAAGTTATTTCCCCTCCCACTGTTCCTTCTAGTGCTTCCATGTGACTTCCTCATCTTCCACTTTATAGAACTGGCTGAATTTTTCTGTGCACCACGGAACATTTCCCCTTGGGCACCTGCCACAAGAGGACTAGAGAGGAGATTTTGAGGACAGGCCAGGAGCCATGACTACTCAGCTCCAACAGGTAGCCTTCTCATTCCCTACACATCCCACTTCTCCTCCCCATTCCACTGCAGCCTGTGTTGGGTGAAACATTCGCGGAAGCTGCAGGAGTCATCCCAGAACAATTGGAAGATGATGATTCCATCCCGCTCACCTTCTCTTTGCAGGACTCCCCTGTGCAAAGCACATTTACCAGCACGTGAGAGGATTAGGGCTTAAAAACATTAACAAGTTTTCTCCATCTAGAGTAGAAGTCTGTGCTTGTGAATAAATGGCTATATAAAGACAGACAGCCTATCTGACCTTGGTAACCCAGTCCAATCAGCTATACAAATGAAAGAGAATAATTTTTCATGTTAAAAGATAACATTTTAGACAAATGTGGAAGTGTAATATTCTTGAGCTGGCATAACCACACAACTGCTAAATGACGGAATGAAATGGAGCCATGTAGAAATTATAGTATATTGTCTCCATTGAGTGCAAATGAAATTACTAATATGGTATTACACTATTGGCTGCATACGTAAATGGTAGTTTTTCAGCTTCTATTGAAGCGTCAGGTGTAGACTACTACTGGAGGCAAAATAATGGACCAGATGAGCCATTAATGTTTTCTAATATAGCGATTCCCTTCTTTATCTAGGAATTCGTGAATGTGCAGAGTGAGACACAAAATGGTAATAATACAGCGGAGCATATTGTTTTGACAGCTAAAGCAACACTAATACCCCACCCAATAGTCCACATAGAAAAGATTGAATTTGGGCTGGAATGCCACATATAGTGATATAAT
Source organism: Lepidochelys olivacea (assembly GCF_965140295.1). Lineage (NCBI taxonomy): Eukaryota > Metazoa > Chordata > Testudines > Cheloniidae > Lepidochelys > Lepidochelys olivacea. The sequence goes on from NC_140412.1 coordinate 18,997,371, forward strand.
TAAGTTAACTGGCCTACATTTCCCAAAAAAGTGGTTATTGATTTGGAGTGCCTCTGTTTTTGGAAAATCCAACTTGAGATGCATGCGAAGGTTTTGAACATGAGTGTTTCCACAGGGAGAATATTCTTCCTCTCACAGACCACTCTTTCCATAATGATCTTTTGGATACTGGATATTAGGAAACACTATTTTGGATATTAGGAAACACTATTTCACTAGGAAGGTGGTGAAGCACTGGAATGGGTTACCTCAGGAAGTGGTGGAATCTCCATCCTTGGAGGTTTTTAAGGCCTGGCTTGACAAAGCCCAGCTGGGATGATTTAGTTGGTGTTGGTCCTGCTTTGAGCAGGGGATTGGACTAGATGACCTCCTGAGGTCTCTTCCAACCCTAATAGTTTATGATTCTATGATTTTGTTTGCAATTAATTTTTGAAGTAGCCCTCTGGTGTCCTTTCCCTCAGCTTGGTTCCCAAAGGTCACTACAGTTTATAGATGGCCTGTAACAACTCAAGTGGGAAGTAAGGTGCCTAGAAGATTTCTGGTGGAAGTTTCATGCAGATCTGACCAACTGCATTATAACATTATTTTAAAATCTTGTGTCATGGTTCTGTGGCCTCGTGCCTGCTACGTCTCAGTCAGTGGATTTGTTTGGTAGTTGACAGTCTGGTTAAGCTGAGCTTCTTTAATTGCTGACTTGCTGATACAACTCCTTCTTATATCACGATATATCATGTTATTTTGTGGGCAAGCCTGATCTGGACCTGGACAGTCTGTTTGTACAGGGTGAGATGTGAGGGCACTAGCAGTAAGTCTTCTCTGCCTGAGCAGAGACGGGTGTCGTTTCTTGAGATAGTATTGGTGTTATGGATATTTTATTTCAGACCAACTGCCTTGGGGCCATGTTCTTCCCCGTGAAGGCCAGTGAGGAGGAATTGGGCCCATGGTTGGTGGAGATGGCCAATGCCTCCCTTCTGGAGGGCAGATTGTCAGCTTTTATTAAGGAAGCTGTGGTAAAAGACATATGTGCAGCTAAACTTCACAAAACAGATTGGTTGCATCGGCAAAGATAACAAACTTTAAGGGCCAAATATTAGCAACTGGAGGATAACTCCCCTTGAAAAGGGGAATTCTCTGGGCTGTGCAGCTGAATCTACAGCACTGGCTCATGGCCTTCTTCTGGGTGTAGGGAGGTGATCCAGAATTAGTTAGGGGTGTGACTAGTGTGCACTGTTCTCCAGCAATCCTGGGCTGGTAGAACAAACCCTAGAGGGCTGGTATTACTGGCACAAGTTAGGGCTGCCTTGATCATCTGGCCTTGACCATGTGGAGAGCTGAACTCTTTTATATTTAGCTTTTTAGGCTAAGGAAATTAACTGAGCCTTTTTGCTGGTTCATTCAACCATATACACAAGAGAAAAATATTTACGCCAGGGGCCTGATCATGCAGACTCTGAGTCATGCGAGTAGCACTTACAGTAATCCATTGACTTCAAAGACACTACTCACATGAATAAGGATTTGTAGGATCAGGCCTTATTTATGTAAGAGCCTGAAAAGTGAGAAATATAAGTGAGAATTATAAAATATGAAAAGTGAGAAATATAAGCCCTTGAGAACTTTTTATAATGTTCTCTTCCATTTTATTTATTTATTCTTGAAGTTTGTAAATCTATTTTTATACAGTTTTTTGTAAAGTTTTTGCATCTGATCTGAATACATTTTTGTGTGGTCACTTGTAACATTTTGCCTTAGAGATGCCAAACAAACAAACAAACCCCACTAAAAAAAAATCTAATTTCATTAAAGGAAAAGAGACGTTTTATTTATCATAGCTCACTTTAAAAAAAAAAAGCCTTTTTTGGGGGGAGGAGCTTAAAACACAGTCTTTGCTGAATTGCTTTTAAATTCAGAAAAAAAAGACATACTTCCAGAAAGAGAATCCTAATCAACATACATAGAGAATTACTTTACCAAGTTATTTTCATTATGTATGAGATGGAATAAATATTAATACTAATCCTGAACAAGAGACCATAAATAGTTTTTAAAAATCATACTGGTACAAGCATGCATTGTGACAATGAACTCATTGTCACGCCTTAAATAGCTTTTAAGATACCAGCTTAATCAGGAAATTCTAGCAGGCTTTCCCACAATGGAATATTTCAGGCACTATGCCAGACTTGCACCAGTGAAAGCAGTTTAAGAATTTTCCTAACACACAGACGGTGGATCATTGCCAATACCACAGAGTTCCCTAAATTACCTGGACTGTGGTGAATATGTGGCAAACAGCCAAAGGACACAGTTTCATTCAGGTGAAGGCATGATAAAAGTTTATGACTATCTTTATAACACACAATTATTCTTACTTTTCACAGCAGCATTAACTCTTTAATTTACAGTTTCTTCCTTTAAATCCTACTAACCAGGGCAAGGAAAGATATTCCAGGTATCTCCAGAGAGGGAAGCTATAGGCCTTATGTAATTTTTCAGGTGCGTTAAAACTAGTCACATTTATGGGTGAGCATAAAAATATGTTTTCCACCACCAAAGCAGGTTGTCTGCTCCTGAGAAAAGGCCAGGTGTGGAAGACCATGAACCTTTAGAAATTTGAATGGTCATGTTCAGGATCTTATTTATGGAGAGTTATTAGAACTTAAAATGATTAGTATTGCTTAGATTGTAAGTTCCTTGTGGCAGGGAAGACACCTGTTTTGTTAGGTGTTTGTACAGTGTCTACTGCAATGGAGCCCAGATCCCCAGTTAAAGCCCCTAGGCACTCCTGTGATTCAAATACAGGAACTCCTCATTTAACGTTGTAGTTATAAGTTCTGGAAAAATGCGACTTTAAGTGAAACGATGTGAAGCAAATCCAATTTCCCCATAAGAATGAATGTAAATGGGAGGTGGGGGGGGGGGCAGGGAGTTAGGTTCCAGGGAAATTTTTTTTGCCATACAGTACAGTCCTATAGTTGGGAGGTGCCCCCGCCTTACCCCACACAGGCACAGCCCACTGGAACTGGAGAAAATGAGGAAGGAAAGGAGGCGGAAGATGCTGTAGGCTAGGAGAAGCACATTGCACAGCAGCAGCGGCAGTTTCCCCTACTCTGAAAGCACCAGGGGTGGGGGGCTCAACCCTCGGCCTGCCCACTCCACCCCTTCCCCCAAGCCCCCACCCTTAACCTGCCTCTTCTTCCCCCCTCCTTCTCCTTTACTCCACACGCCGCGTCCTCGCTCCTCCCACCTCCCTCCCTTGCCTCCTGCCAGCGGCAATCAGCTGGCTTGCAACGTTCAGGAGGGAGGGGGAAGGAGCGAGGACACAGTGCGCAGGCTTCCCCTCCCTCCCTTGCCTCCTGAACACTGCAAGCCATCTGATTGCCACAGGCAGGAGGCAGGGGAGGGAGAGGGGAGGTGTGCTGCATCCTCGCTCCTCCTCCCTGCCCACAGCAATCAGCTGGCTTGTGACACTCAGGGGGCAGGAGAGAGGGGGAGGAGTGAGGACTCGGTGCGCCTCCCCTCTCCCTCCTCTGCCTCCTGCCCGAGGCAGTCAGCTGGTTTGCGGAGTTCAAGGGGCAGGGGAGGGAGGGGGAGCCTGCGCGCCATGTCCTCGCTCCTCCCCCATCCCTCCTGAACACCGCAAGCCAGCTGATTGCCGCAGGCAGGAGGCAGGGGAGGGAGGGGGAAGGCGCTGGTCCATGGGGTCTGCCGGAGGGTGGGAGGTGCAGGGGGGCCTTAGGGGAGCTGATGGGGGGCTACCAGCTGTGGGCAAAGTAGGCAGACAAACGACATTATAGCGAAGCATTGCACAACTTTAAATGGAGCATGTTCTGTAATTGAGCAGGGACATAAGATCGAAACAATATTAAGCGAGAGGCCGTTAAGTGAGGAGTTACTGTAAAGGCTATAGTAATAGTAGTACAGTAATATTGTAGAATCCAGAGACTCCTATTGAGATTGGGGCCCCATTGCTCCAGATACTGTCTGCCCCAAAGAACTGACAATCACTTTCACACATTAATAACGTTCCCACCTACGCGGTCAGGGCACTTTCATGGGCTTTCCTTCACCTTCCTTATCAAGTCTATTCTCTTTGTACTCAGTTTCCAGAATCTCAATCCCTGACTACATGTTTCTGCTCTCACTTTATCCTACACACTCACACTCTGCTTTTCTCTGTCTCCTTCTTTCTTGCCACTCCCTTTATCCCTTTCCCTCATTCTGGGTGTCATGCCTTCCCCCTATGCTTGGGGAAAAACTTCTGCCTTCCCGCATGCCAAGAGCCCGCCTTCTCTTGCTCCACATCCTTTCTGAAAGCCCCAATCTTCTGCCAAGCATCCCTTTGTCGATTTTTTCCACTGGTGATCTCTCCTTGCCTTCTTCCATGGGTATTGCCTCTGACTCAGGTAAATGTTAATCTCCTCATACCAGGGATCTTTATCTTGCTAATTCTAATAGTACGTTGCAAAAAGAGAATCATAATTATGGGAAAAAACCTGACTCAGGTTTATGCAGTTGCCACAGGGTCAATATACCTCCAACAGGCCATTTAACTCACTGCCTCAGTTTCCCCTTTTTGAACTCTCCAGTAACTGCACATAGACTCTTACAGGCATCCAAGTCCCAAATGTCGGTGGGTATGTCTACACTACAACAAAAGGGCCACAGCTGGCCTGGATCAGCAGGCTCGGGCTCACAGGCTGTGGGGCTATACAATAGCAGAGAAGTCATTTGGGCACGAGGCTGGAGGGTCTCAGACTCTGGGCTCCAGCCCGAATATTTACACTGCTATTTTTAGCCTTGCAAGCCAAGCCCGAGTCAGCTGACCCGAGCTCTGAGACTTGGTGCTTCGGGCTTTTTATTGCAGTGTGGACATACCCAGTGTAAATTGGCCCCCAATGACTGTGTGACTGAAGAGGACCAAGCCCAGTGTGGACTGGTGGCAGAGGGGGCCTGACCTTGCTCCATGGGTGGAGCCCCAGTGTGACATGGGGTGTGTTTTTAAGCTATACTTGAATTCTGAGAAGTCAGAGTTCTCCTACCATTAAAAAAAGCTACGTCTTCATAAATGTTCCTTCTGGAAATAGCAAACCAAACTGAAGGCTGACTGATAGTATCTAAACCTAGATGACAGCAACAAAGGAGGCTGGAGACAAAATATTTCCCATGCCAAGATATAACATGGGCTGATCATCCACACTCTTTTTTCTCTAGAGACAGTCAATGACCTAAACTGCTGACACTGGTCCAGCTAGCATTGCAATGTGCTGTAGTGGGAACCCTAAAGAGTACTCCACAGATACTGCATTGTACAGTGACGACACCATTAGGAGAACCCATAAGCATTTCAGCATCTGTAATCCATAAGGAAACCTAACCTGTCAAAGCAAAACACATAAGCTAACTTCATCCTGATGTATCACCATCGGTGTTACATCTGCTGTCAATTTGACTCATGCTATCTACTGAATATGGATTAAACATTGTAGCTTCAAATTGTTCACATAGGCATTCCTGTGGGATTCCTTCCTTCAGTGTAAAATAAATCTTTAACCTCAATTTCATGGTTCATTATTTCTGATGTAAATACAGTTTAGCAGTAAAAGTGAGGGGCACCAGCTTGGTTTGGTACCTAAGTAACTTTGGCCCTAAAAGGGACATCCCTCAAAATGAGCTATATTTCAGAGGTCTGTAGAGCGCAAGTCACAACAGATTTAAGGAGCAAACAACTTTAACTTTAAGCCAACATGAGTAATTATGCCTCAAAAAGTTAACATCCCTACTACTCAATTGTAGGCAAAAGAGATGCCAGTGTCCACAAATGGTTCTCAAAGAAACTTAACATGAAACTAGCATTACTTGTCATGGTGTTTCAAGGAATTATACTGAACACACAGACTCTTTTATCTAAGGGTATGTCTAGATGGCAAATCAGAGGTGTGACTGCGGCACATGTAGACATATCCAAGCTAACTTTGAGTAGTAGAAGTGGAGTTGTAGAGGCGTGGGCTGTACAAACTTGGGCTGTCTGGCAACTTGGGTACATACTCAAGCAACTAACCTGTGCCTCATTGCTATTGTTATTCAGACTAGCTAGATCAAAGATACTTTGGTTCCACCTACATGTGCGGCAGTCACACCTCTGATTGCAGCATAGGCATGCCCCAAGAGCTCAACACACACTCATCCAACCACATAGGCCCTGATATCAGGCCATTTTAAATATTTCAAATTTGCATACTGTATGATTTACACTTACGTTCTGGGGCTCTAAGCCATGAATCTTGAAGACACAGTCCATCAAAAAAGTAATAGCTGTTTCAGGTAGGCAGTGTGGCCAAGTGCACAGAGTATTGGATTGGGACTCAGGAGACTTGTGTTCTTGACTTGGCTCCGCCACTGGCCTTCAGAGTAACCTCGGACAAATCACTTTGCCTCTCTAACCCCATTATAAATAATACTACTGACCTTCTTTGCTTTGAGAATTACTGATAGGAAGCGCTATGTAAGAGCGAGCTGTTATTATTCAGAAAATGCAAACATTACTTTTTTGATCAACTCTGTCAGTTAAATTCCATAATCAGTCCTATAAATATTAAGACAAAGAAATAATTCATTAACCACATTTGAAACAATAAAATAGATTTTTTGGGGGAATAAACATTTGACACTGCTCCTGATAAGGACTGTGGTACCACTGATCTTAGAGAAAAGGAAACATTCCAGCTGAATTTTGATCAGCTTTTCCCAGGAACAGGAGCTGTCACACTGACCTGAAGAAGACATTACTGTATAGACAGTAATGGAATAGATGGTGGAAGCTCGAAAGCTTCTCTTTCTCTCACCAACAGAAATTGGTACATAGTGGCTCTATACCGCCCACTCCCAGCCCTAATGTAGGGGGTGTGGCTAGGACAAAGGGGGAGTGGTCAGGGCACTGTTGACAGCCACGTGCAATTTAATGCTGTCATGAGCCTGCTTGCCTTAGGACTGGTGGGAGGGGAGGCGGAAAGGTGCACAACACTTAATTCTAGAGGAGCTTCAAATCAATTTCTGTGCATTTTTTTCGTTACCTTTGTAACATTATTACAAACGTCTGAATCCCTTGCTGACTTAGTAAAGTTACCCTGAAGCTGAAATTCAGCTTGGCTTAGTTTTTGCAGGACACAGTTTGTACAGCAATCGTTTGAATACTGCTTTTCAGTTCCAGCATGACAACCGACAATTAGAGCTACTCACTGAAGGATAACATGTTATAGACATTACTGTATTTAAAGCGCTTCAGGAATACACCATGTTTCCTGCTTCTGTTAAATGGACTAAACTAATAGCTTCATTATTCAATTCTGAGCAGTGACAACTTCTGTCTGCATTGATTAACACAAAGACAGGGGAAGAAAAATGTAAAAGTCTAAAAAAGTAATCTAAATCTATGCCTCCTATTTTAGGCTGGTATTTTCAGAGGACCTAAGGCAGGTAGGCCCCCAAATACCAGGAATCTTAACTCTTTTCTGGAGAGCACAGTAGTAAGTTTTCTCTTTGTCTTTACAAGCCAGTGTAAGATTTCATTGTCTCCTCCAAATTGAATGAAGCCTGTTCAGATGAACAGCTTGCTTGGGAAATGCAGTCTCCTCCATCCCAAGAAAAATAGGGATCTAAGACTCAAATTGCTCACCTCTGCAGAAATGACCACCATAGAAGATCTGAAGAATATTCTTGGGATCATTACATTGGTGGGGAGGATAGCTGGCCAAAGGAAAGGCCAGTGGTTTTACCCCCTCCAACTCTCTGCTACTGGTTATGTGTTCTGTCTTCTGGAAATCAGGACCAGAAAGCCCTGTTAGGTCAACTTGTCCATCTCAATTTCCTAAAGCATCTGAGAAACAAGCAGAAGTTGCTGTCAGGTCAGAAGCTGGCAGTAGTGACATCAAAACACATTAAGAAAAGTGTACTTTTGTCTTTTGTATGAGCATTTTTGTGACCCTAAAAATGCCACTGTACAAGTTACTCGGTTTTTGATTTTGGAAATATCTTAATTTTAAAGAGACTATTAATGCTAATGGAAAAAAATCTGAGCAGTACTTACAGATAGAGGACAGAGACACCCAGAACCACTGCAAACATACATAAGACAACAACATTGTTTTTCATGCACCCAGTTTCATCAAAATGAAACATTCCACTTTTAATTGGCTAATAAGAGACTTTAACAAGTTCCCAGAACAAGATCTAATCCCTGTCTTTGTTCCCCACTGGGACAAGGGAAATCAAATGTTTAGTGACTGCTTTAAGCACGTCATGATGTATATGGGAAATAAACCATTTATTTTTATGACTTAGGGATCACCATGTAACTCACAAGTAGTGAAGCGCAGAGAAACCATGAGCCAATTATGCAAGTCATAGCCCTATAGCATGAAAATAAATTGGTTATTCCAACCCGCTCATATTGTGTGTTAAATTTATACCATGACCTGCCGCTTTGTACTTATTATGAGATTTTCAATATTTTCAGTTGCCTTGGTTGGGTACCTGCAGTAGTTTTGTATCTAGCCCCTAGCACACTGACAGGAGATCTTTACAGCATCAGTTGTAACCCTGCTGCCAGGTGTTGATGGGAGCAAAAAGGGCTGGGTTCAATTTTCTGGGGGTTTCCTTAAAGACCTAACTCTAGCTCGAGCCCTTGCCCAGAAACCTGGGAAACTGTACAACCACCCTGGAGGCCCTTGACGTAAAATGCTTCCTCACTCATACGCACTGAATCCAGGGGTTTAAAACAAAAGTGGGTGGGGAGGGGAGGAGAGAACAGAATGAATTTCGGAAAATCAGCAATTAATAAATCAAACATATTCTATGAGGTAAAATTCCCACCCCCGCAGGGCTCCTTAGACATAATACCTCCCAATCTCTCTTCTCCTGGCAATTGTGAGGGGGTGGCACAGCGTAGCCACTGCCCTCCTCCCTAGCTCTCCACTCACAGCTGTCCTGGGCTGGAGAACTCCAAGGATGCTGGCAGGCCAGTGCTGCCTGGGCTGCTCTGGGGGCCTACCACTTGACCAAGCTAGGGAGATTTCAGCTTTAATGGCTGGGTATGAAGTCCCTTCAGTAGGCTGCTGCGCTCTCTGTGGCTTCAGCCCAAGCAGCCTCAGCTCTGCTCCGGCCACTGCTGCTCTATGCCATCCGTCTCCTCAAAGCCACCCTCAGCTCTGCACCATCCACTGTTTTGCAGCAGCCTCAGCTCTGCTGTTGAGAAAAGAATCCTTTACAGAGTCCTTGGGACCAGAGTGGGACTCCCAGCAGAAGGCGGGAGTGCACATACTGTTGCACCACAGTGTGGCAAACCTTGTGGGGCTGATCCTTGGCTGTGGCCCAGGAAGGAGGATGCAACAGTACCCTTTGCAGTCCACAGTCCTAAAATTACTCTGTCACATGCCGGTCCCTTGATGCAGGTTAGAGTAGCCTACAGATCCTCTTTGAAACTCATGGGGATCAGGAGAGGTCCCGGACGACTGGAAAAAGGCTAATGTAGTGCCCATCTTTAAAAAAGGGAAGGAGGAGGATCCGGGGAACTACAGGTCGGTCAGCCTCACCTCAGTCCCTGGAAAAATCATGGAGTAGCTCCTCAAGGAATCAATTTTGAAGCACTTAGAGGAGAGGAAAGTGATCAGGAAGAGTCAGCATGGATTCACCAAGGGCAAGTCATGCCTGACTAACCTAATGGCCTTCTATGATGAGATACCTGGGTCTGTGGATTAGGAGAAAGCAGTGGATGTGTTATTCCTTGACTTTAGCAAAGCTTTTGATACGGTCTCCCACGGTATTCTTGCCAGCAAGTTAAAGAAGTGTGGGCTGGATGAATGGACTATAAGGTGGATAGAAAGCTGGCTAGATTGTTGGGCTCAACGGGTAGTGATCAATGGCTCCATGTCTTGTTGGCAGCTGGTATCAAGTGGAGTGCCTTGGTCCTGGGGCCAGTTTTGTTCAATATCTTCATTAATGAACTGGAGGATGACGTGGATTGCACCTTCAGCAAGTTTGCAGATGACATTAAAGTGGGAGGAGTGGTAGATAGGCGGGTAGGGATAGGATACAGAGAGACCTAGACGAATTAGAGGATTGGGCCAGAAGAAATCTGATAAGGTTCAACAAGGACAAGTGCAGAGTCCTGCACTTAGGATGGAAGAATCCAATGCACTGCTACAGACTAGGGACCGAATGGCTAGGCAGCAGTTCTGCAGAAAAGGACCTACGGGTTACAGTGGACGAGAAGCTGGATATGAGTCAACAGTGTGCCCTTGTTGCCAAGAAGGCTAACGGTATTTTGGGTTGTATAAGTAGGGGCATTGCCAGCAGATCAAGGGACATGATCATTCCCTTCTATTTGACATTGGTGAGGCCTCATCTGGAGTACTGTGTCTAGTTTTGGCTCCCATGCTACAAGAAGGATGTGGAAAAATTGGAAAGAGTCTAGTGGAGGGCAACAAAAATTATTAGGGGGCTGGAGCACATGATTTATGAGGAGAGGCTGAGGGAACTGGGATTATTTAGTCTGCAGAAGAGAAGAATGAGGGGGGATTTGATAGCTGCTTTCAACTACCTGAAAGGGGGTTCCAAAGAGAATGGATCTAGACTGTTCTCAGTGGTACCAGATGATAGAACAAGGAGTAATGGTCTCAAGTTGCAGTGGGGGAGGTTTAATTGGATATTAGGACAAACTTTTTTACCAGGAGGGTGGTGAAGCACTGGAATGCGTTACCTAGGGAGGTGGTGCAATCTCCTTCCTTTTGGGGTTTTTAAGGTCAGGCTTGACAAAGCCCTGGCTGGGATGATTTAGTTGGAGATTGGTCCTGCTTTGAGCAGGGGGTTGGACTAGATGACCTCCTGAGGTCTCTTTCAATCCTGATATTCTATGATTCCATGGATGCAAGGAACTGTTATAACAGCCGGGGATCTTGGGATACAAGGGAGACCTGGCGAAGTTTATCCATCAGCAGTCAGGAAGGGGTTGTGCAGAAGATGCTATGGCAGCTCTATGCCTGTTGGGTGATCCCCTCCCTCCCAACCACTAGGGAGATCCTCTGGGGGCTGGATGTGCCATGTTTAGGGACACTTTGCATCCGCATAGCCCAGCTGAGCACCCACCCTTTGATAATCAGCGCCCACCCCAAAACTGAGGCAGCCAAAATAACTAATTGCTTTTGAAAATCTTGATCCATGATTTTATTACTATCCACTGTATTATGCACAGTGCGAGGACACAAACTACCCATGTACCATTAGGCATATAGAATCTCTTTCGAAAATAGATTTCAAACAGCAGTTTAAAATCTCCTGTTAATTAAAAGGATACTGTTGCAAGTCTCCCATAGTTCATGGACACACATCTGGGAGGGAATTAGACCATTTAATGGGCATCAAAGATCTAAAAGCCACCTGGCAGAGAGCACTGGTTTTTACTTTCTCTGTGTGCATGTGGATCATGCAGGAGCCGCGGTGTGGTGCTGTCTGACAAACGCTGCAATCAAAGCAGCTCCGTACCTCTCTTACCTGATGTGAGGGCTGGCTGAGTCAGCGGTTTCCCACAGCAGGGCATTGTGGGATCGCTGAGGCAGCTATGAAAGTCTTCAGTCGGCTCAGGAGCATGACTATGGGAGGAGGCAGGGTGAGAGGTGGGTCAGAGAGAATATTAAACTGAGAGATTCATACAAATTGGTTGATATTCTGGCCACACTGACACTTATGGGAGTTTTGCTACCGATTTCAGTGAGGTCAGGATTTCATTTGCTGTCCCCTGCCCCCCACCACCATCCCCCAAGTTTTATCTATATTTCTATTACACTGGCCGCAGTTTGAGAAAATTGTTCCCTTTCCTAGTTCTTCCAAAGCATAGCTCTTACATCCAAATTCAATCCAACAAGAAGGCCACTCATAATGAAAACCTACCTACAGTCACTCTAGCAATGAGCAGTGCTTGTTACAGAAACACCTTGTATAAGGATGTTGATTATTCAAATGAGGTTTCAATCCTTTTCTACCAATACAAAACTTTGCATCCCCCTTTCCCTTAACTACCCTCATGCATTTAGCGGATTGATAATGCTACTCTTCTCATAGTAGACACAATTATAAACAAAAAATCATCTTGTTTTTGGAGTTTGGACTCTTTGTAAAAGTTTGGCTGAACTTTGCAAACTTTACCGAAGGGGGAACCCTTTCCCACAATTCATTGCAAGACCAGCCCCTTTCATGTCACAGCTGGCTCAAGTAAACTCATTTCCTCCTTCACTAATGTGTGTCTGATGCAATTTTGGCAAGCAGTCTCTCTCTCTCTCTCTGTGGCTGCTGCTCCTGCTGCCTGTTTTGAAATGTGGCCAAGTGCAATGTTTAATGTGAATGTTTGGTTTGGCCTAAATGTAGCCAAATCATCTGTGCTTTGTTTCACTAGTAAACTATATTATATATTTATATATCCAGATCTATCTACAGAGATATTGAGGCATATTTTTTCTTATTTTGCAAATTATTCACTCCATATGTTTTCAGTTTATTTCTTTGTGGTCTACTCCACCCAGTTCCTAAATCAGTAAATCATCTTCATGCTTCTTCCCTTAAGGAAAGCAAGTTCTCCATTACAGAGACACTGAATGTAGTTTTGCAGCATTCGGATGAGAGGGTGGGGTTAGCTTCTTGCTCCATCAACTATAACATTCTTATGTGCTTGAAATAATCAAATAAAGTTTTAGAGTGGCAGGATTTTGCCCCGTAATGTACAAGCAGGCACATACTGCCTGATTACAGTGGGAACAACACAGATACACAGTGCGAGGGGCAGGATGGAAGGAGCCAGTAAATGGATTCTAAAGCGTCTGCTTTCTGTGGAGCTCTCGGCTTTCCATGACTGGAAAGATCTGTGTGTTGAGCACAGGTTGGAGGGTAGTCAGCACATCCCACATAGAGCTGGGTGGGAAATAGTGTTCCGAGTCTCCAAAGACTTTCAAGAAATTGAAATTTTTTCACAACTCAGATGCGGACAAAACTGCAAAATCTCAAAAATATTGCATTTTTGACCTTCTCTCTCTAACCTTTTTTCAGTCTTACTAGCTCACTTTGAACTGGAAAGACAGAACTTTTCATTTTGAAAATGTCAAAACAAAACATTCACAGAATTTTGAATCTTCTCCCCACCCCCAAACCGCCAACATTTTTTATGAGTTGGGAAATCTGTTGATCCCAACCCTTTGTCGTGAACAGCTTCACTTTCAACGAGTTGGCATTTTTCAACAAAAAGCTATTTGTTCAAAAACTCCCAACCAGCTCTACATCCAGTGTCCCTATCAATTTGTGATGGGTTGGGTGAGCAACAGCCATGTAGGGTATTTCAGCCCTGAGGGTACTCCCCAGTGTGCAGTGGGTGAGTGGGTGGCTTCAGTCCTTCCCAGACTTCTGTAGAACCTCCCTGAGCCAAATCTGTTTATTCAGGCTTGGTGCAGACACCAAAGTTTGGCTCTAAGTCAATACTTTTCAAGTAAGTGCCTAGATTTACACTACTAAGATGGAGAAGAACTGATCAGAAAAAGGAATGTGCTTGAATATGGGTAACTGGTATAGTTTTCAGAACATTCAAGTAAAAATGATTTTACACAGAGAAGGGTAGAGTCTTTTATGCTTCTGTATAAGACCTTAAGGAGTTCATCTGGAATCCAAGCAGGACTCTGAACACAGACACAAATCCAACTTTAGGCCCCAATGAATACAAATACCAAGCAACCACCACTATCCCTGGAAACTAGAGAAAACTACTAAGGTTTGACACACACAACACTCCAGCAGTATCGCCAGTTCCAAGTATTCAGAAATCAAGATTGACTTCAAAATCATGAGTTTTTTAAAAAGGGGGAGGAGGGTTGCTTTATTTACCTTCTGGTTTTTGAACCATTAGGGGGTGAACATGGGTCACAATTCCAAGGTTTTCTCAATAATCATGAAGGCTAGAATCTTAAGAAAGTAAGAAAAAAAGAAATTAAAGCAGAGATTCTCATGTATTCACATGACTTTAGGAGATGAGGCTTTAAAAAAATACAACAAATATCACGAGACTCACAATACAATCACAAGAATGGGCAACCCTTCTCTAATTACATGACTAAATGACTTTTTTGTTTAAGTTTTCACCAAAAACATTACTAGCAATCCAATGTCTAACATAGCGAATGCCAGTGAAAGTGAGGTAGCATCTGAGGCTAAAATAGAGAAAGAACAAGTTAAAAATTACTTAGAAAAGTTAGGTTTCACAGTAGCAGCCGTGTTAGTTTGTATCTGTAAAAAGAAAAGGAGGACTTGTGGCACCTTAGAGACTAACAAATTTATTAGAGCATAAGCTTTTGTGAGCTACAGCTCACTTCATCGGATGCAACTGTAGCTCACGAAAGCTTATGCTCAAATAAATTTGTTAGTCTCTAAGATGCCAGAAGTACTCCTTTTCTTTTTAGAAAAGTTAGAAGTCTTCAAGACACCATGGCCTGATGAAATACATCCCAGCATACTCAAGGAGATGACAGAGGAGATATCTGTGATTATCTTCAAAAAGTCATGGAAGATGGGAAAGATTCCAGAGGACTGGAAAAGGGCAAATATAGTGCCAATCTATAAAAGGGTAATAAGGACAACCCAGGGCATTACAGAATAGTCATCTTAACTTCAGTCCCCAGGAAGGTAATGGAGCAAATAATTAATTGATCAATTTGCAAACTTAGAAGTTAATAAGGTAAGTAACAGTCAACATGGATTTGTCAAGAACAAATTGTGTCAAACCAACCTAATATTTTCCTTTGACTGGGTAACAACCCTTGTGGATAGGGGAGAAGCAGTAGATGTGGTATATCTTGCTTTAGTAAGGCTTTTGATACTGCCTCACAAGACCTTCTCAGAAACAAACTAGGGAAATATATCTAGATGGAGCTACTATAAGGTGGGTGCATAACTGGTTGGAAAATCATTCATCAGGGGTTCACAGTCAAGCTGGAAGGGCATATTGAGAGGGATCCTGCATGGATCAGTGCTGTTCAATATCTTCATCAATGATTTAGATAATGGCATAGAGAGTACACTTGTAAAGTTTGCAGATGATAGCACGTTGGGAGGAGTTACAAGTGCTTTGGAGGATAGGATTAAAATTCAAAATGATCTGGACAAACTGGAGAAATGGTCATAAGTAAATAGGATGAAATTCAATGCAAAGTACTCCACTTAGGAAGGAACAATCATTTGCACATACACAAAATGGGAAACGACTGCCTAGCAAGGACTCTGCAGAAAGGAATCTGGGGGTTATAGTGAATCATAAGCTAAATATGAGTCAACAGTGGAACACTGTTGCAAACAAAGAAAAAAAAAAGGAAACATCATTCCGGGATATATTAGCAGGAGTGTTGTAAGCAACACACAAGAAGTAATTCTTCTGCTCTACTCCGCGCTGATAAGGCCTCAGATGGAGTATTGTGTCCAGTTCTGGGTGCCACATTTCAGGAAAGAAGTGGTGAAATTAGGGAAAGTCCAGAGGAGAGGGACAAAAATGATCTAAGGTCTAGAAAACATGCCCTATTGGGAAAGATTGAAAAAACTGGGTTTGTTTAGTCTGGAGAAGAGAAGATTGAGGGAGGACGTACCAGTTTTCAAGTACATAAAAGGTGGCTACAAGGAGGAAGGTGAAAAATTGTTTCCCTTAACCTCTGAGATTAGGACAATAAGAAATTATCTTAAATTGCAGCAAAAGCAGTTTAGGTTGGACATTAGGAATAACTTTCTAGCTGTCAGGGAAGTTAAGCACTGGAATAAATTGCCAAGGGAAGTTGTGGAATCTCCATCATTGAAGGTTTTTAAGAAGAGGTTAGAAAAAACACCTGCCAGGAATGGTCTAGTTATTACTTAGTCCTGCCTTGAGTGCAGGGGATTGGACTACTGAGCTCCCTTCCAGTCCTACACTTCTATGATTCTATGACTTTCTTTATTTTAATTGACTAGCCAACAATATTTTCTACCATCTTTCAAGGACGGACATTAGTTACATTTACCCTCATCAGTCACAGTTATTATTATCCATTATTTGTATTACCTTATTGCCTAGGAGCCCCAAGTACTGGAGCAGGACCCTGTTGTGCTAGGCACTGTGCTAACACAGCTGGGGCTAGAGCTGCATGAAAAGGAGTACTCACTTTGAAGGCAAGATCTTTAGCTATGGGTAAGGAGTGTTCAAGATGGGTGGGACTGTATGTAGTTGGGGTAGGTTGTACAAAGAGGCATTACCTCAATGGAGCAACATTGTGATAACCACTCTAGCTGGGCTAATTGTAGCCATCTTTTATTTTTTGTTACCCCTCTCCTCTCTATTCCTAACCCCAGACTGTTTGATTTATGTACCTGTTATTTCTCATTTTCAGTTTGTAAATAGAGCTGGTCAAAAAAGTTTTGATGGAACAGTTTTCTGACAGAAAATACAGTTTTGTCTAGATCAAAATGTTTCATGGGAGCATGTCAAGTCTGACAAATTTTTGACAGGAAAAAGTCTAAACAAATTATAGTAGCTTTCTTGTTTCAATGTTGTCAAAACATTTCATTCTGATAAGGTAAAAACGTTCCATTTTGACTGCATCATTTCAATCCATTTTTTTACATTTATATTATATTAAATGTCATATTTTGTATTGGTTATATTAATTACATTATATTGTAACAATTCTACTTTATCAAAATGAAATGTTCAATGGCCCCAAACTGAAATTTCTCAGAATTTTTGTTCTGCTGGAAATGTCTAAATTTTGGCTTTTCTTTTCTGATTCCAAATTCTTTTTGGGGGGATGGGTATGTGTGGAATTTTGGTGTTTGCTGCAGAATGGAAATTTTGCACCTCTAATTGTAAACTCTTTGGGACAGGCAGTGTCATTTACCATGTTTTTCTAGCACAATGGGGCCCCAGCCTTGCTGACCTCTATGGCTGATTAGAAAATATATAAAAGTGTGTGTGTGTCATAGAGGTCAGTAAGGCTGGGGCCCCATTGTGCTAGAAAAACACACACACACACACACACATCCTGCCATCGGCCTCAGCCTGGACCGGTCCAAGCGGCAAATCCACTTCCTGGACACTATGGTGCTGATAGGCGATGGTCGCATGAACACTGCCCTGTGCCGGAGGCCTACTGACCACTGTTCCTACCTACATGCCTCCAGCTTTCACCCAGACCACACCACCCGATCCATTGTCTGCAGCCGGGCTCTGTGATGCAACTGCGTTTGCTCTGGGCCCTCGGACGGAGACAGACATCTACAGGATCTCTGTCGAGCATTCTTGCAGCTGCAGTGCCCACCTGCTGAAGTGGAGAAGCAGGTTGGCAGAGCCAAAGGAGTGCCTGGGGGTTGCCTGCTGCAGGACGAGCCCAACGGGGAAAATGGCAGGGCGCCGCTGGCCATCACCTTCAGCCCCTGGCTGGAACCTCTCTGGCACATCGTCGGGCATCTGCGGCCTGTCCTGGGTGGCGACCCATCACTCTCACAGGTCTTGGGAGACAGGCCAGTCCTTGCTTGCAGGCAGCCCCCCAACCTGAGGCAATTACTCACCAGTAACCACACACCGCACAACGGAACCACTAGTCCAGGGGCCTGTCGTTGCGGCAGAACCTGTTGCCAACTGTGTCCACATATCTATTTGGGGGACACCATCATAGGGCCTAATCACATCAGCCACACTATCAGAGGCTCGTTCATCTGCGCATCTACCAATATGATATATGCCATCGTGTGCCGGCGGTGCCCCTCTGCCGTGTGCATTGGTCGGGCTGGACAGTCTCTACGTAAAAGAGTGAATGGATGCAAATCAGACGTCAAGAATTATAGCATTCGAAAACTGGTTGGAGATCACTTCGGTCTCTCTGCTCACTCGATTGCAGACCTGGAAGTTGCTGTTCTTCGGCAAAAAGGCTTCAAGGGCAGGCTCCGACGAGAGACTGCTGAATTGGAGTTGATTTGCAAGCTGGATACAATTAACTTAGGCTTGAATAGAGACTGGGAGTGGATGGGTCATTACACAAAGTAAAACTATTTCCCCATGTTTATTCCCTCCCCCCCACACACACTGTTCCTCAGACGTTCTTATCAACTGCTGGAAATGGCCCACCTTGATTATCACTACAAAAGGTTTTCTCCTCCCCCCGCCCCCGCTCTCCTGCTGGTAATAGCTCATCTTAAGTGATCACTCTCCTTACAGTGTGTATGTATGGTAACAGCCATTGTTTCATGTTCTCTATGTATATAAATCTCCCCACTGTATTTTCCACTGAATGCATCCGATGAAGTGAGCTGTAGCTCACGAAAGCTTATGCTCAAATAAATTGGTTAGTCTCTAAGGTGCCACAAGTACTCCTTTTCTTTTTGCGAATACAGACTAACATGGCTGCTACTCTGAAATCTGACACATATATATGTATATAAAGAAACAATATTTAATAATTCTGAAGCTGCTCAGCAATAATCACTACCTGGACACTTTATTTATGTGTTCATAGGTGGTGGGCCACCAACCTGCTGCCTTTCAGAGCGCTAACACCTGGACTGTGGTGGGCCCATCTGCGTTCCGCTTCTTCCTGTCCCTGCTTTGCCCCTTTGGCCAGACTCTCACCGCCTGCCCCTGCCCAAGTCCCTCCTCTCACCCAACCCCGTCCCACAAGGCCCTACTACCTGCAGTTCACCACGTCCCTCCTACTGGTAAGCAGAAGGCAGCAAGTAGGGGTTCCTGTTTTTGTACTTGTCCCAGTACAAGAGTGCCAGAAACCCCAGGGATGAACTTAGGTTGTTGGCCTGTTTCAGGGTCTGTGTCACTGCGTCTTCATTGCTATTATTACCCGTGCTATCTGGATTAAAGCTAACACAGGTATGTCTACCCATGCTACCATCAGTCCTTCATTTAGGGGGTAGACATACCCCAAATGAGATCACACTAGGCCTGGTCTCTGTGCCCAGAGAGCTCACAATCCAAGTTTAGTCATCTGAGCGTTTAGTCTTTTGGGTGTTCTCAGTAGGAGGATTGCAGGCTTGTCATTTCCTTAGGCTGAGCCCAATCCTAGCTGTGTTCAGATTGACATGCAAGACCTGCTTTCCTTCAGACAAAAAGAACAAAGGATCACATCCTGCAAGCCACTCCCAGTACCCGTGGGAAGGCAGAGAAAGGAGAACTCCTATTGCGATTTAACTGAGGCCTGAGATGATAAGGTGATAGGTGCCTTAGACATACTGAAGACAGTCATGTGCATGATACATTGTTCTCAACAAGAGAATGCAAATAATTGCCATGCAGGGCTAAAATCTTCCATGTTTGGTCCCTGTTTTGTGGGCTGTTTGGGTACAGTCATGTTGTAAGTATCTGTTCTAAGATGTATCCTTTTTAAAAGGCAGCACTATCCTAGCACAGTAACCCTTGGGCACAGAAGCTGCTGCTGGCCCTACACAGAGGTAAAATGCTGATCTATTTTGGGGTGATACCTCATATACATATCAGGGATCAGATCCTTTTAGCTATCAGACAACAGTGAGTAAGTACCCCCTTAAACAACTGTTCTTACAGTAGTTTTTATTTAGAAAACTGAAGTGAGTGTTTTCATTCTTAGAGATTTGATATACTGTCAAAAAAAATTTCTCTTTGCACTTGAACAGCGGGAATTATGGAACTTGTAGACTCTTGGCTTGTCCGATAACTTAATTCTTATTGTGTTCAAAAACTAGGCATTGGAGAATTTACAGTATCAGCAAGAGTATCAAATATTCATTTTAATATGTGTGTGAATTCTGCAGCTTTCTCACTTGATTTGACATCAGGGTTGAGTGAATTGGTTTGGAAAAAATTAGAACCGACCTGAATCTTCACTGAAACCAAACTAGATGTGCTAGCAAAAATGTGCAAGAGAACTTCTTACCCTTTACTCACCAATTTTCTGGAATCAAGGTTGAGAAGAACTTGCTTCAGTCAGTTGGAAGCTAGATGTGGCTAATTTTTTTTTTAATTAAGCCTTTTTTTTCTGTTTGTGAATGATTTATGACCTGATCCCTGATTTCGGGGAATGCATTCATTATTCATAAAATAGTGAAATTATTTATGCAAACAAATGTCAGCCTGTGAATTGCTGGTGAAAGACATCTATTGAGTTCTAAAGGTCTTTGGATCAGACTCGTAGACTATTCACAGTTTGCCCTTCATTATTCACAGTCAGTTGACATAATATGCTCTTTGGGGTCGGACTATCTTTTAGTTTGGGGTTTGTACCGCACCTAGCACAACAAGGCTCCTAAGTACTATTATGCTACAAATCAATATTAGTAATAATATTATAAATTACAAATGAATAATCATTTGGGCTAGAATTTGGGGGATTGTCAAACATTTTTATAAGTGCCCAATGGCCATCTAGATAAAACCAACAGACAAATATTATGGATCCATAAGTAAGAGCTAGAAGAACTCATCACAGCTTTCCTTCTGAAAAACATTTGAGAGTCACTTTTAAAGAGGATTATCATCATTGCTGTGCCAGCTCTACCGGAAGCAAAGCAAATCATTTGGACAAAGTGAGAATTAGAGCTGGTTGGAAAAACTTCAATGGAACAATTTTCTGGCATGAAATACAGTTCCAGTGAAATCAAAACACTTTGCAAAACTGATGATTTTGCAGAAATTTCACTTTGGAGAAAAACGGAGGGGGGGAATTTCCAACATTTTCAGCAGTAAATGTTTCAGTTTTTAATTTCTAAAGGATATCTTGTTTTGATTTTTTTAATTATGTATTACATACGACACAACGAAGAACTCAAAATCAAGAGGAAACTTTCTATTTTGAAAGCAAAACATTTGGATTGATCTGAAATGAATTTTTTTCAGAATTTTCTTTCTCAAAGAATTTTGAGATTTTTCAGGGATTTTTCCAGAATGAAAGCAAATCTTGAAATCCTCTACAAAATGGAATTTCCATTCTCTGCCCAGCTTTAGTAAGAGCCAAAACCACACCAAAATGACAATATTCTTTCTGGAACCATCTGGCAGCAGCCAGAACAAAGCTGGGTTCACATCTTCAGAGGGGCGAGAAACAGAACCTTTCATCTTACATTCCCTAAGGTTGGATAACTTAAAGTCTAGATCTGAATCACTCCCCAATTTTGGTGTACGTTTTTCAAATCAAGCACAAACAAAGCAAGGGACATCCATAACTAGCCAGGACAAGCAGAAAACCCCTCCCAGCGGTGTTATGTGAACATTGCTTTCAAATATTTTCTAAGCTCTTTTAGGCCATTTTGCTTTCTGAAAGTTTGCTTCCTGATGGAATGTCTGGTATCAGCATCAATATATATTGGATTTGATTTGATTGTTGGATCCCCAAAGCACTGGGGCTCCGTGTTCCAATGTATCATATGGGATATTTGCCTTCAGTTCCCTCCAGTAGCACAGAAATCCTAATATTTTTCCTGTGGCCTCTACTTTCCAGGTCTTCCATTTTTAATGTCAGTGGTTTGATTTGAGATTCCAGGGCCACAAGTCTCTCCTCCCAATCCTGCATGTCCTCCTCATTGTGTTCCACAGTCCATATCTGTAGTGGCTTCTATTAATTCATTTATTTAATGATCCACTGTGGTCAGGTTCTCATTTAACATTTTTTTTCAAACTTGCTGAAATGGGTTTCCAGCACCACAGGGAAACTGGAAATAATCTGTGCCACTGTTTTACTAGCCCTCCCCAGAACTGCTGAGTCTTCTTCTGACTTGGGGTATGTCTACCCTGCAGTTGGCTTCTGTCAGCTGACTTGGGCTCACGCTGCAGGGCTATAAAATTGCCGCATAGACATTTGGGCTCTGACTCCTTACTTGCTTTGCATGTGGCTCTTTCCTTTTACCCTCTTTCCCCTTTCTTTGTGTTTTGCATCCAGAGTTCCCAACCACCACCAAAAATTCTGGGATAGACCTACTAACTCCAAAGCCACCTTCTGTACTCCTCTGTATTCTAGCTGCCTCCAGGCTACACTGATCCAGCCTTAAACCATGGGAAGGTTTCCTGTGCCCCTTTCAATTACACTGTCACCACCAGCACCACCTTTGCTCGCCAGAGAGGGAAGGTGTTTTTTTCTCTGCATCCCTCCATCTCAATTCCTTTCAGGTGTGTCACTACCCCTGCTGCCATGGTTTCCAACCACCGCAACCTCCACAGAGGCAATAAAGGGGAGGGTGAAGAGAAATGACCCCTGACCCACACAACTGCTGCTCCTTTTGATCCTCTGGGAAGGGGGAGGGGGTGGACTTCCCATTTATTCAATTTCTCAGCTCTCTGGCAGGGAAAGAAAGTGTATCTCAGTGACCTATTACCAGTGAATTCAGGGGGAAGGAAGGGGAGAAACAGCCCTCAGCCCACAAGTCTCCTGCTCCTTACAGTTCTCTAGGGAGGGAGACGGGGGTGGGAATGGGTCACCCATTTGCTGTTCTTCTCAGCTTCCCAGCAAAAATGGAAAGCATTTGTCTCCTCCAGCTGTGTTATCAGTGAGTTCATTTGTGTGTGTGAGAGAGAAGCCATTATCTGTCAATGCCTATACACCAGCGATGAGGCCAGCAGGCCTCTTACTCAATGCTGATGTCATGTCTCAGGTGGGGTGGGAGGCCCTCAATCCACTCTTCTTCTCTGCTTGTACCCCCTCTGTCCTATTCTCAACTGCCCCCCTGCTCTTCGGGGATGCGCCAGGTCTTGAGCTAGTATATAGGATCTAGCTCGGGGCTTTGCTGGTAACCGAGGAAGGGGAGAGAGAGCTCACTGAGTCGGTTTCCCCATTTCATCATGGCGGTTGTGTACCAACATCACAGCACATCAAATAGGGACAATTTAACCTAAGGTGCATCTTTCCAAATTGCCTTTATTCCCTTGAAGTTCCATTTCAGGAATAATACTTTTGGGGGTGGAGAGGCGTGTTATTCTTGTTCAGAGACCATGTGTCTGTTGCAGTCACAGACACCTGTCATCTGAGGATAGGGGTAAAAACTGGAATCCACAAATTCTAACCCAAGCAATGCCACTAACTTGAAGTTTGGGTTTGAGGCAAGTCACTGAACTTCTCTGTGTCGATTTCTTCATCTACACATTGAAGATAATAAATAGTACAGTACATATTTCCCTCATTCACAAGGATGTTGTGAGGCTTAATTAATTACTGCTTGTACATCACGTTGAAGAGGTAAGTGCAAAGTAGTATTATCTGGGCGTGACACCCTGTCTACAAATAAACTGCTGCACAGTAAGAGGGCCCAGAAGCAGACATAAACACTGTGATTAGAGAGACACACTCGGCACACAGATGTGTGATAGCTCTCGGAATTGGCATGACATCTCCACCTGCACATCTCTGTCCACATGCTCTGCGGCCATTGAAAAGCAAACATTTGATTCCTCCATGACTGCACAGAAAATTGAAACAAATGACATTAGAAATCTTTAACCCCTAGCCTGCTTTAAGTTAGTCCCTGCATCCTATATCGGACACATGAACCCTGTAAATTCCTGTGAGTGCATTTTTTCTTATGCTCTGAATAGGCCACCACAATCAGACATATTAAATTCCAAGTGCATTTTTAACCACATCAGTTGGACTCCAATAGGAAAGAAGTTGCTGATGTTAGGGACAGACACATTTTATAGACTATGGGACAGATCCTCACCTGATGTAAATCTACATAGCGCCATCAAAGTGAATGGACTTCACTGATATTGAAGCTTATGCTGATTTACACCAGCTGAGGATCTGAACCCATGTTCTGGAAGTGGCTTGTGAATGTTTAGTGTTCCCAAGACATCACACAGCACTGTAGGCGGGAATGGTCCATGGAGACATTTGCAGCACATTTCTATAAAGTCCTTTGGGGGTTTACCATGAATACATCACACAAGAATAGTAATGGTTAGTGAGTTATTAGTTTTCCAATGATATATTACATGAAACCTTTTGGGTATATATCATTGTACTGTGTTAGGTGTAGTGAGTATTTCAGGCCTGACAAAAGTTGCTGACACAGAGTGGTGAACCCCCAAGTGACACTATCATGATAAGCTTTATGGCTGTTCACAGAGTGGAAACGGCAGAAGTCATAAATCTCTAATACAGTGGATGGCCAAGGCTGGATCCAAGCAATTTGGGGCCCTAGGCACACCCTTCAATGGAAGCATCTCTATGTTCTGTCTAAATTTGGGATGCTATTGATATGGGCCACTCATGCAAACACACCTGCTGGGTGGGTAGGTGCCCACTACACTCCAATTTGGGCAGGGTACAACCTACCAATTCCCTGGACCACTGTTACCTCTCTGCAGATGGGCTGGGGTCCATACCAGAAAAAGTTCTGAGCCTCCACCCACCGGAGCAGAAGACTTTTCTATGTGGTGACCTCTGCCAACCTCCAGCAAAATCTTGATGGGAGTGCGAGCAGCAAAGACCCTCTCCTAGAGTGTCCTCTGCTTGGCTGGTGCTGGTAGGGTCCCTTCCACACAGCAGTGGGTTTTAGAGTTAACAGCCCATTAAGATGAATGGGACACCTCACACATTGTAGGCTTTTACAAACATTCATTAGTTCATAGAATTAAACAGCGCTTACCAGAAACAAAGGCTTAAGCAGCCTGACTAAGATGACTTTTCCCTGTCAGTGGCTCAGCTTTCACAGTGTCACTCAACTATCACAGTGTCATAATTTCACTAGTCCTCCGAATCACCATAGAGTCTTCAAGGGTAGACAAGACATGAATTTCTAATGTAAAAACTTCTAGACTCTCTCTCTCTCTCTCTCTCTCTCTTTCTCTCACACACACACACACTTTTTTTTTTTCCCCTTTGCAAGTCACCTTTAACAAGAATTCAATTTATTACCATGTGTCAAGGTTCCTTCCCCACTCTGAACTCTAGGGTACAGATGTGGGGACCTGCATGAAAGACCCCCTAAGCTTGTTCTTACCAGTTTAGGTTAAACACTTCCTCAAGGTACAAACTTTGCCTTGTCCTTGAACTCTATGCTGCCACCACCAAGCGTGTTAAACAAAGAACAGGGAAAGAGCCCACTTGGAGACATCTTCTCCCCAAAATATCCCCCCAAGCCCTAGACCCCCTTTCCTGGGGAAGGCTTGATAAAAATCCTCACCAATTTGCATAGGTGAACACAGACCCAAACCTTTGGATCTTCAGAACAATGAAAAAGCAATCAGGTTCTTAAAAGAAGAATGTTAATTATAGAAAAGGTAAAAGAATCACCTCTGTAAAATCAGGATGGTAAATACCTTACAGGGTAATCAGATTCAAAACATAGAGAATCCCTTGCAAAACCTTAAATTACAAAAAGACACAAAAACAGGAATATACATTCCATTCAGCACAACCTATTTTACCAGCCATTTAACAAAAGGAAATCTAACGCATTTCTAGCTAGATTGCTTACTAACTTTTTACAGGAGTTCTGAAGAGCATTCCTGATCTGTTCCCGGCAAAAGCATCACATAGACAGACAGAGCCTTTGTGTGTCCTGTCCCGTTCCCCCCCCCCCCCATACCTCCCCCCCGTGCTTTGAAAGTATCTTGTCTCCTCATTGGTCATTTTGGTCAGGTGCCAGTGAGGTTATTTTAGCTTCTTAACCCTTTACAGATAAAAGGGTTTTGCCTTTGGCCAGGAGGGATTTTATAGTTCTGTATACAGAAAGGTGGTTACCCTTCCCTTTATATTTATGACACCATGAAATAAAACGTATCTCCTCAGTTACTCCTTTCAGAGATAATAATGGATTACGAATCTTTCTGATGTCTGTGACAGTAAGATTAACTCAGTAATCCTGTTTGTTATGTGTCTCCTACCTCTCCTTGTACATAGGATAAGGCAATAGAGTTTAACTTCTCTAACTGAAATCAGCCTACTGACTGAGTCTGCCCATGGATACAGGAGCTGGACTGTAATAATCTGTTCGGTGGAGAATTAATCTCCTGGGAGTGAGGCAGACCTAATTACCAACCTGCTCATGTGCCCAGCTGGAGTAAAAGGGCCAACACACCATCTAACTAATCTCTTCTTAAAATGTTTTAAACCTGCCTAATATTGCATCTTATGCCAGCTGCTAAAGCAAATCGCACAACAATACAAAGGCTTCCCCCCTACTCACACTGTGCATAGAAGGAAATGGGGCCACCCATTTGGCTCAGGGCAACAGCATGCAAGTTCTAAAATAAAAATAAAATAAAATAAAGCAAATCTCATGAAGAATTATAAAATGTATTTAGAAAACACATGTTTAAATTACAACTATATCGACCTTTCTCCTGGGACCAGCCATCTTGCTAAGAAAAAAAAATAGTGATGTTTTGCCAATGTCAATAAGGGACCTTTCACAGAGTGGCACTGGCCCTTTAAGAGGAAAGAGGTGCCAATGCACCTTTGACTAGTCAGCTGCCTCCTAATTGGTTTTAAGCAAGGACTCCTGGGATATATAAATGGGGGGATGCCCAAGGACAGGCAGTGAGAGTCAGTCAGGAAAAGTGGCAGATGAGGGTTGCCTGGAAGTGAGAGATTGGCACATGAAAGCTGTTAGAGACCAGGGGACTGCAAGTGGTCCCAAAAAATGATGTAGATGGTTCCTGGGGGAAGGCTGAAGGCAGGAGAACAGCAGAGGGAGTTATCTGCTGATTTCTAAGGTGGAGAGCTGAGGGCCAGAGAGGGCTGAAGGCAGGGGAGCAATGGAGAGTTAGACCCAGAGGGTTGGAAAGGGATGAGGGCCAAGGTGAGTGAGGGATCCTCTGCTGGGGAGGATGAACTCACAGAAGAGAGGCTGTTGGAGTTCCCCCGGGGATGAGTGGGATTGCACTCCAGTGAGAATGGCTGGGGTAGCTGTCCTGGGAAAAGGACAGATGAGGCCCGAAGAGTCCTGGTGTAGGAAAAGAAGCTGAAGCATAGTATGTACTATGTCAATTGACAAGAGGATATGAGTTTTTAAGGACTATAGACAGCGGGGGTGATAAATGGAATATGTTTTGGGTCTCTGAAGAAAAGAAGCTGAGGCAGGTATACCTGTCACACTGCACACTGCCACAGAATGGTGCCTCGGGCAGGGGTTGCCTTATGACGGGACCTCAGTTTAAGGCACTGTAAACTGGTTTCCAGCAAATGTGATATATCTATATGATATTTCCACAGCTGTGGTCAGGGATGTGCCCCTCTGTATAGAAGAGAGTGAGCAGCTACCAGTGTGTACTCAACTGGAGTGTTCTCCATCAAGACTTCTAGTTGCTGGAACTTGTTCCCATTCCCCAGTAGTCCAGAATGGCCTAAATCTGTGGACCATTGCGGAGACCTGCTGTTGGCTAGGTGCCTAAAGTTAGACTCTTAAATCTAAGATAAGAGGGCTCTTTTTCAAGACTGATGAGCATCCAGTAATTCTCACTGACTATGCTGGGAGCTGTTAGAAAATTTAGAAAAAATCAAGTCATTTTACAGGGAGCTTAATTTTTGGGAATCATGTTTGAAAAGATAGGTTGTAAGCATGTAAGAAAGGCTGATGGCATGGGTGTGGTGGAGGTGTGACTGAGAAGAGTGTTTTGCTGCTTTGAATCACTGGTAATTAAAGCAGTTTATTCTCAGTTTTGTTATGCTGCTTGGTGGTAAGCCCTGTATGGATTATTATTAATTAAATTATTATTGAGCTTTGATTTTAGGGATCTCTTCTGTATTTGAACTGAAATAAAAAAATCAAATCAATCAACATACATATACACCCTCCCCCCCTAGTTTTTAAGCCAGAAGGGACCATCATGATCCAGTCTGACCTCCTGCATAACCCAGGCCATTGAATTTCACAAAGTGATTCCTGCATCAAGCCCATAACTTCTTGTTGAGTTAGAGTGTTTCTTTTAGAAAGACATCCAGTCTTGATTTAAAGGCTAAGTGACAGTGAATCCACCACATGCTGAGGTAAGTTGTTCTGTGATTAATTAACCTCACTTTATAAACATATATAGTATTTAGTACATTTAGATCTGAAACAGCACCGTTTTTTCTTCAGATTGTTAGAATGGTATCACTTGTGGCTTTTCCTGAGACAAAACCCAATAATTTTGTTATTTATTCTAAAAAGCCCAGCACAAAACCACCATAAAAACCCCTCTGATTGTGTCATATTTCAAGTTTGATTTCCAAACAAGAGCAATTCAGATCAGTATGGATAAGAGCTATATACATAAACACACATATCTAATCTAATACAGACACTCGTAACCATGGTACTGATTAACACAATTAGCATCCATGTTCCCATTGAACTAGAATCTTGAAATCTGGTACAAATATTCATTATGGGCCATTCAGAACAGGAGAAAGGGGTTGGGGATCCCAAATTTGACCTAAGAAATCATTTATAAGAGGTCATTTTCAAACCAGTCCATTTTATTTCAATTCAACCGTTCAAATGCCCTCTAAAGCTGCAGTCATGAAATTTGTTCACTCATTCAATATGCCATCATTTCTCTACAGCCCCTCAGGTCACAAAATCTGACCTCTGATCTTTCTATCAGATGTCACTAAAAGGTCATCAGTCTTTCTTCTCTGATTTCAACTCTTCAGATGCCTTTTAGATTTACAATCTTGAACTTTTGGTGCATTAATTCAATATTGAACAATAATCACTGAGAAAAATGGAAATTTGACTCTCTCATTGATGACCTTTGGGTGACCTCACAAAAGCGATAGGAAGTTTCTTCTAAGACACTGCCATATTGCAACTGAAGCCTTCACTGTGGAAAAATTAAGGTTGCCTGAGATTCCTGGTTTTATTTATCAGATTTTAGGCAATTGTTGAAAGGCAAGTGAGTGTGTGGCTGGAGCATAAGTCAGTCACATCCACCCAAAGGATGGGTCGGTATGCATGATGTATATGTATATGCACATACATTATATATGTGTGTGTGTGTGTGTGTACCTGTTTATATTGATATATAGATGCACTACAGTACATATGAATTGTGACATCATAGGATACATTTTGGAATCTGCATTTGAGTAACCTTTGACAGCTTCACCTGAATTCTGTCCATAAATCTCTCTTAAGAGGGGCCACTTCTGACATTCTAAGTCTCTGAGCGGCTTCAAAAAGAGTTTTAAAAAGCCAAAACCAAACCCAACCTGCCAGACAAATTTCTTCTTTGTGCTCTCTCCAAATGTGAAATTGCCCCCAACCCTTCTCCCACTAAGGTCTGATGCCTTATAACCCATCTGCTAGAAACAGGAACTTTATGTACCAGTGGAAATAGAGTTTGACCCTGCTTATCTACTGTTGAAGGACTTCTGTTGAAAACATGCATAGACAACCCCTAGTGCAAGGGGACTGTTGGCCCCCTACTGAGTTTTAGTAAGGGGTTTTGGGTTGGAGAGCTCTCAGTACCAAAAGAAAGGGGAAGGGTGGATGGGAAATCAGGACCCTGAGACAGACAGTCCCCAGGGCAATGGGGAGTGGCCAACGTTCCAGGTCAGGCTGATTGACAGGGTGGGCAGGCTAATGAGGGAGTCAGGAGGCTGGGGGAGTCTTGTCTTCTGTGTGAGCTGGAATTGCCTGGAACAGAGTGGGGCCAAGCTAAGGAGATAGCAGGGGCCTGAGCTGAGCTGGGGAGAAGAGCCTTGCCAGCCAGAGAGAACCAGAGAAGCAGCCCAGGGAAAAGGTCATTGCTGGGAGCAGAGTCACAGAAGCAGCCTGCAGAGCAGACCTGTGCTGGGAGCAGAGCTGCAGCAACCAGAGCCAGAGGGGCCAGAAAAACAGCCCAGGGACCTGGAGGCAGAGCAGCAGCAGTGCTGGGGCAGTCTGGAACCAGGTGCGGTGAGCAGCTGGAGAGAGCGAGGGGGCACCCTGGGCAGCGGGACCAGCGCAAGGAGACGCCCCCCAGCCAAGAGGTCTTGCAGGCCAGACTTGGAGAGGGATCATAACCCCAACAGGGGGGCCGATGCTGTGAAGAAGGGTCCTGCCACCTAGCACCTGAAGGTGTGTGACCATTGCCAGAGCAAGTGTCCAACCCACAGCATCTCTGTAGCACAGTCAGGACCTGAGAAGGAGGCCTGGGACATGTGAGGAACAGACTGTGAATTTCCCTTACATTTCAGCGACGGTTGGTTGTGATGTCCCCATGCCACAGAGCGGGGTTACGTGTTTTCCTTTAATCTTTCCCATTTTTTCCTTATTTTTTAAAATTGGTTGCTGTTTAATAAATTGTATTTGCTTGAACTATATGTAATGATCAATGGGTCAGGGAAGCATCCAGAACGGAGAGAGCACCCCAAAGTGGGGATACCTTTGCCCCTTTCCTACGTGACCATGACAAAGTTGGGGGGCCAAGGAATCCTGGGCTCAGCCTTGTTGGGGTTACGAGGACTCTGCCACATAGGAGAGTGGACGGGGAGCCCTCGAGGTCAGGCAGGCCTCTGGGTAAAGGAAGTGAGAGCGAGGACTCAGATCCTTTCGCTATCCCATCTCACCGGGATAGTGCATAAGCCAGGAAAGTTCCTCACAATAGAGGGACCATTCCCCTGCTTACGCTAGTATGAGGAGCCTTGCAAAGCAAGGGAAAATGGGGGAGGGAGATTTTCTGAAGGTCTCTTCAAGTAATTGGTTTAACTAATTATGGAGCCATTAGCCTGAAGCACTACTGAACCTAAAAGATAGAAACTCCTCAAGACTGCTATGCACATCTCCTCATGCTATTAATTTCTTCGATGTTTTGTTACAATTACTGACTTGTTTGAGTATTATAATGCTAGTGCTCAGCTGGGATACTGGATCAGCCAGTGAACATGCAGCTGGTTAATGGATTAATGAGACTGGTATGTTCATGTTAAGGTTCTCAAAGTGTCAGCCAGCTATCTGATGACGTAACAGGGTTGATTGCTAAAGCATTTAAATCAGCCAATGACTTTAAGAAACAGGTCTCTTGTTAGAGTACATCCAGCATGCTAATGATATTATTGCATCAATGTTTTACTTTACTTGGATTTCTTGGCTGTGTGAAAATCTCAGGCTACTTCAGGTGACAGCTTCCATTTTACATGCTGCTGTCCTGTGTACTTTTGTACCAATAAAACATCATACAAAAGAGAATTTCTAGTATTTTACTTTATAAGTAGGAAGATGAACCTCCTTGTCATATGACAAGTTCATAACTAATTTCTATGGGAACAAAATTCATTCTGGTTTGAATTACTACTGAATCAACATTTAGCTGCTGAAATAGGTATTTTTGTGCCAATTGTGAATTCAGAGGGGATGAACTTCAAGACCTCAAATTTGAGTATTGGGCCTCAAATCTGTAACAAGCCTAGCTAACAGAAATATTGCCTTGAGAATTGAAATAGAGAATTCTTTTGCCAGGCTTTATTTAGGATTAGATGCAGATTTTACATCAACACAAGCTCAAATTCTTCTCGTCCTTGCAATGGTGCAATCCTATTGACTTCAGTGGGCTTTCTTTATTGTAACTGAGACCAGAATTAAACCCTGGCTTTCTTCTAAGCAGCTTCTCTTCTCTCTATTATAGTAACATTTTACGTCAGTCACTGACTGTGTGCATGGAGATGTATGAAACACAGGAGATACAGTCTCTCCCCAAGAAAATTACAATCTCTTTCTCTCTTCCCACCTCTGCTAGGGAATTATTCGCTAACCATCATTTTGACAATTCCATAGAATAATTCAGTTAACACCAATAGCATGATCTTTTAAAACAAAAATTGATAATTACTTGTTCCTTGTAAGAATATAATTTCCTAAGACATGCTGTTCAGGAATAGACCTGAATGCAGTGAACTAATCATTTATTCTCCCTGTTTCCGGGGGAAAAATTGCTTGTATGCTTTGAAAAATAAAGGCTTCAGTATACTGAAGCATGAGGGAGCCCCATCAGAGAGGAGACTAAAGGAGAGCACACTGTACTTTTATTTCGGTTTTCCTCTTACAAAAGCTTTTTGACATATGCAATATGAAAAGTGAAAAGCTAAAGCTAAGTGAAAAGAAAGAGTGTCACTGAGCATGGAGAAATGGAGTCTTAAAAAAAATAAAAAGGAGACGAATTGTGTCTCAAAAAACAAAACAAAACAAGGAATGAACTGACAGACCTGTTGTTTGGAAGGCAAGATGTGTAGCATGAAACAGGAATCACAGTCTATGTTTTCAATCAAGAAGCACAATCAGGATATCACAATGTTTAATAATAGTAATAAAACCACGAAAAACTAGAAAACCAAAAATACCCGTAGTTTTCAGTTGCAGAAAAACGTAAAGAAAAAAATCTGGAGACACCTTCAGATTCTACACACACTGGCAAACCTATTAACTGAGATAGGACAATAAGTCTCAATTGACAACACTGCTCAGATACTTAAGATTATTGCTACAGTCCACTGAATAAAAGAGCTGTTCAGAAAATGGATTTTCTGTCCCATGAAAAATGTTGTAAAAACAAATGTTTCAAATCGGGGTGGGGGGGAGCTAACATTTCAAAATATTTTATGAAAGGAAATTCTGAAAAAAATTCACTTCAGTTCAACTGAATTTTTCTTTTCTTCAATTTTGACCATTTAAAATGTATTGCTACATATAAAACAAATTTGGAAATGAGAAGTAGTTTCAAAATGAAAAATCAGAACTTTCCATTCAGAAAATGTTTAAATAGGACATTTTGAAGTGTTCAAAACAAGTTTTTCCATTTTTTTCTAAGTAAAATTTTGTTAAAATCGATATTTCACAAAAAAGGTGGTGAGCACACCAGATCTCTTCATAAATGGGTGTAACCAAACAATATGAGTTTTAATGTGGTTAAATGTAAATGTATACATCTGGGAACAAATAATATGGGCCATACTTAAAGGATGCGACTCTGAAAAAAGATCTGGGTGTCATGGCGGATAATCAGCTGAACATGCACTCCAGTGTGACGATGTGGCCAACAGAGCTAATGCAATCCTTACATGCATAACCAGGGAAATCTTAAGTGGGAATAGAGAGGTTATTTTACCTTTGTATTTGGCACTGGTGTGACCACTGCTGGAATACTGTGTCCACTTCTGGTATTAACATTTCAAGAAGGCAGTTGATAAATTTGAGAAGGTTCAAAGAAGAGCCACAAGAATGATTATACAACTTGCCTTATACTGATAAGCTAAATAGACTGAGCTCCTTGAGTATAACAAAGTCAAGGATAAGGGGTAATTTGATTACAGTCTATGTATCTACATAGGGAACAAATATTTAATAATGGGCTCTTCAATCAAATTCAGACTGGAAATAAGGGATACATTTTTTAAATGAGAGTAATTAAGCCTTGGAACAACTTACCAAGGGTCATGGGGGGAATTCTCCATCACTGACTATTTTTAAATCAAGATTGGGATGTTTTTCAAAAAAATCTGCTTATTTTTGGAGAAGTTCTATGGCCTGTGTTACAAAGTAGGTCAGACTAGATGATCACAATGGTCCCTTTTGGCCTTGGAATTTATGAAGATTCAAGAGCATATTGAGGTTGAGAATGGTTCATGGGCTGGAGGTATTTCTATTATAAATAATATTTTGCAATCCTAAAGTGCTGTACAATTCCAACTGAGGGAGTGAAATGCATGCTCTATCTTAGATTAGAAACTCTTTGAGGTAGGGATCATCTTTGCATTATGTACAGCACATAGCACAATGGGGCTGATTGGCGTCTGTTGGCCCAACTCCAATACAAATAAATAAAGTCAATTGCACTAAACTGGTCTAAGAAAGAGGAAAATCAGAACATTGGTCTTACATGGGTTTAATTACACAAATGGTCCCACTGAAGTCAATGTAAGTAAGGCTTTTGGCTACTGCCTTGAGCAGAATTACTTCGGACTTATACAGGTTAAAGTGAAAGGAGAAGCAAGTCCGATGTGTTTAACTTGCCTTCCCACCCCCACAACAACAGGGTATCCGCGCTCTGCCTAGTTACTTTTTCTCCCTAATTGATTCTGAGACATGGTTGTAACGTTCAACCTTCACAGATTAACAATGGCTTACTAACGCTTAAGCACACGTTTAAAAAAACTAAATGGGATATCCGTAGCCATTAGCAAACAAAAACAATCTGTCGTACAGGCACAATAGCGGGTAAGAGGAGAAAGGGGGGAATCCACACCTCCTTCCCCTTTTACTTCTTGGGGAGAGGATCGGGCTGTTTTTATATTTGTTTAAAAACAACTTAGCTACAGCTGTGGAACTGACGATAGAAACGCTATCCCAGTGCTCTGAAAACACTTCCAATTCACACAAGCCTCCCTGGGGGGAGGGAGGGGGGAAATCCATGGTAATCCACATGATAGAAAATGCTCGAATGTATGTAATGCTGATTATTGCCACCTGCTCAGCCTTTTCTATGGTACAACCCTCCTGGGAGGAGCACACTTAAGGGTCTTGTCAAAAAATGTCAACTTTACTTTTTTCACCAGATGCAATAACTTCCCTTGAAGACTGACTGCTTTGGATCCCACGTGAAAATACCAGTAAGCCTTCAGAGATAGGTTTGGGATGCCAATTGATCTGAGACTAGTTTACGGCTGCTAAATGGCT
Organism: Lepidochelys olivacea; assembly: GCF_965140295.1. Lineage (NCBI taxonomy): Eukaryota > Metazoa > Chordata > Testudines > Cheloniidae > Lepidochelys > Lepidochelys olivacea. Next base: position 19,032,021 of record NC_140412.1, read on the forward strand.
TTGAAAGGCCCTTTTCTGTCTGCTCCCCCCCGCCCAGGGGGGCTAAGAGGGAAAATTATTATTCACATCTTTCCTTTTTTATTAAATAAAACAAATAGGAAATGCTTGATTTGACTGTGTATGTTTTCTTTTAATTAGAGCCCTGCAGACACTCTCTTCCCAGAGGCTAATGCTGATAGATAATCCTTAACAATGTATGCATTACAGAACCATCAATTCAACTGTTTTTCAACTATGGTTAGCTTATCACAAATGAGTTGACAGCAGGCATTAAGAGGTGCCTCCAGTAAGCTAGAAACAAGGATATTAACATCTAGACAAAAAGTCAGGCAAGGTTGTTTTTTTGTTTTTGTTTTTGGCCTGAATAACTATCAAAAGAAAGTGTATGTTACTACAATTTCCAACAGCTAAAAAAACCCTTTCACCTTTGTGTTTTAAAGAACGTCTTCAGTGAGATTCACAGTGAAATCCACTGCTTTCAAGATTTTTTGTTTGCCTTTTCCTCCTGCAAAGATTCTAGGATAGCAAAGGCAAAGTAGTAGGTTGTGTCCGTTTGAAGAATTTCAGGTGCAAACATAATGCTGTAATAGACCAGACAAGAGCAGCATCTTTGGTATTTGTGTATTTGTCCAGTGGCATGCTGCATGCCATTGTTGCTTTGATTCTCGCTTACCTCTGACTGCTTTTAAGGTTTTAGTTCTTTGGCTGGTTAATGTTTAATGTTACATGCATTTGAAATGAGGGTCAAGGAGAGGTCATTGCTGGTAAACTATGGGCTTTCTCCAGACTAAAAGTCATCTCAATAGTTAGTGGCCTTGAAAAGTGGCATCCTGTAAGCCCCAGAAAGAAGCTACAAGCAGGAGTAGGAAGAAGGGGAAAAAGAAAATTAGTATAATTAGGTTATAAAGATGGTCCTGTGATTAAGGGACCAGACTAGTACTGGGGTTCAATTCCTGACTTTGTCATTGACTCCCCGGTGGCTTTGGGCAAATCAGAATCTTTCTGTGTCATATTTGTCCATCTGTGAAATGAGGATATTTATAATTCACCTGTATTTTGTCTTGTCTGTTTAGACAGTAAGCTCTTTGGGTCTAAGACTTTTACTATGTGTATATACTACACACAAAGGGGCCTTGATCTCATTTGGGGCCTCTACCTGCTACTTTAATACACATAAGAAGAGAAAGGATAGGGACTTGCAGTACATAGGGAATGACAAGCTCAGTTATATGAGTTCCTCCATCTCCATGTAGCACACAGAAGTGTGTCATTTAGCTTTTTCCTTGCTTTTGGACAAGCAGCTAGCTTCTCACCTGGGCAGTCAGTATATGTAGACTTTTGGAAACTGAATGCCAGAAAAGGCAACACATATTTGGAATACATAGGGACCTCACAAAATAGTTTCTCGATTAACAGTGTGTGGAAAGGAGATTTTATTTATTTTTTGAGGATGACTTGATGCTAGCACTCTCTGTTGAGCTACGCATTCAGACCAGTAGTGTTTTATGGTAGAATTAAATAGATATAATGGCTTATGGTCACTGACCTAATTCAAATAAAGACTTTATTGTCTGTCTGTTACATTCGTGTAAGTCCAGACAGCATTGTTGGCAAGATAAAGTGAATGTCCTGAAACGATGTCTAATATGTTACTCTTTTTCTCTGGTGTCATCTTGCAAAAATTTTTGCAATTTGAAAAAGAAAATCAGGAAATAATTCAAGCCATCTTTGGGGAGATGGGAGAACTTTCCTAAACTTTTTCAAATATTTGGAAGGAATTACAATTCATCCATTTGTTAATTGTAATGCCACTGATGCTCTACCTGGCTGTTCTCTGCTACTGGATGTTCAAGGGTTACCAGAGGAAGCAAAGAAGTTAGTTTGCCAAACTAATATTTTCCTCTCATCAAACATGTAGATGAGTCCTTATCACAGACTTTCATAGATGAGTGCAGTAAATAGCTATTTCCACATCAGCAAAAGGCCCATGGAGATGGAGCCAACTTGCTTGTCTGTCTCTTAAGTGAAATCATACTATCAATGAAACTCTATTCTGGTATTTATATGCCTCTCATCACCATAGTATCTGAGTGTCATTCAAGACGCTCAGATACTGTGGATTATGTAGCATAGGCTGCATATAGGCTTAAAGTGCCTAAATACAATGTACAGCCAGAATCTATTTCAGGTGGGCACAGAAGTTCAATCGTGGGTTAAATGTCAGGGTGAAATCAGTATTCATATAAAGTGGGTGGGACTCCTCATGCAGTTCAGTCACTTGGAACAAGTTGGATAGTTTTATTTCTGTCCCTCCAAAAAACATTTCTGTGCTCATCACAATTATCTTGCAGCTACATTGCTGTCGGAATAACTTGATTTCTCTGTGTGTCCTTTGTCCAAGTTAAAATATATCCTCCTCCATATAAATATAATGGAGGGTTGAGAGCCAGTCTTTCACTGAGATGAGAAACCATCAAAATGTGTTTTTGTAGCTTCAAGACAAATGATAGGAAAACAGATCCTATTAGAAAGAAATAAGCAGAAATTTCAGTGTCTGGACATTTTTTCAGCTTATTGGAGCATAGTGAAATCCCCAGTGATCAAGCCCAAAGCCATTTCATTCCAAAGACATCTTTCAGTAACTGCTGCAACCAGAGACCATTATGTACAGGAAAGTTAACTGGGCAAAAATGTATCCCGTGAATATGGCATTGTAGGAAATGAGCACTCATATCAAATGGAACTGTTTATTGGTGATCCAGGATCCTTTCCGTGTCAGTCTGTAAATACCCAAATTTAGCCTTTAAATCTCTACCTAGCTGTGGAGGGATGGAAGGAAGGATTTGCAATTAAAGGCACCAAACTGGGAGTCAGGAGATTTGGGGATGTAATTCATAGCACCTGTAAGAGCTACAGAAAGTCACCTGGGATAGTAACACTGGGCATCTAGAAAGGAAGACACCTCAAATTAGACCTCATTTTTGAAAATTTGAAATTTAAATTCTCCATATCTCCATTTCCCCCAGTTTTAATAGGGATGATAATATCTTGGAAGGGTGTTTACCTACCTTTCCTGGGATGTTCCTCATCTATAAAATAGAAGTTCTGATACTACCTTCTTGAGATGAGGAGTCCATCTATAATACATGGCTAATACTACTTATCTATTTTAGCAAATTAATCCATTAATGTCTCTGAGGTATGCTGAGATCTGGAAAAGGAAAGTGTTGCCCAAGTGCAAAGTACTTTTACAACAAACAGTGTTACAAAAATGCTTTTTCAAATATTCAGAAATGTTAACACTATGTTTTTTCCTATGAAATTCAGATTTTTGAATGTTACTATTAAACACTAAATCCATGCATTTTTGGTGTCAGATTCAAGCCTGTCAAGATACCAGAGCCTCATGGCTATAATACTTCAGCTTCAACCATGTTAAATTCTAAACAGAATTGATGGGAGGTATTCTTACTAATTGCCACTTTTGAAAAGATAATTATATTTTGTGTCACAGATAATGTGCTATGGCATTTGTGACTAGCTAAGCATGACCTACATGACCTTTGCTGTTGTCAGTTCTGGGGTGAGTGGTGCGGAAAAACAAAGAATAATTGAGCCTAGGAAAAAAGAGAATGTGAGTCTTACCATAATTCATGTGGGGAAGGGGTGGGAGGGAGGGAGTTAAAGCTAACTTGATCAATGAAAGATGACTATATACAAGTACTGTACCTGTAGTCAGTAATTTATTCTTGGAAATGCTTCCATTGAATAGAAGCTCTATTTTATTTGTGGCCTGCTTTTAACGTCTTTCTGCAACAGGAATGCAGGAATTCTTTTATGCTGTTGTGTTGCAGTGTAAGAAGGAAATCTGCCAAAAAATTATTTAGGGAGGTTTTTGCAAAGCAAAAATATTTATAGGGACTTTTATTAAATATTAATATTTTCTGAACTTCTGCTAGTTAAAAGTTTGTAACCTAACTATTATAGATGTATGAGTGGAAGGCTGGATTGGTGGCTAAGGTACTGGAAGGTACTCAGGAAGGCTGTGTTCAGTTCTCTGCTCTCCAGCAGTCATCCTGTGACACCTTGGTCAAGTCACTTAATATCCCTGTGCCTCAATTCCCCATTTGTAAACTGGGGATAATGCTACATTCTCTCTCCTGCCCCTTGTCTGTCCTGTCTGTTTGGATTTTCATACTCTTTGAGGCAAGGATTGTCTATTATGTGTTTGTACAGCACCTATTACAATGAGATCCTGATCTCATTTGACACCCCTTCATGCTACTGTAACACAAACAATTAACAACACGTGGCATTCATTTCTATTAGATAACCACAGAGAAGCACTAACAAGAGCAAAAAATGGCTTAATTAAAGGATGAGATATTTACAATCCTATTTACACACAGTTTGTTAATATAAAATAGGAGGAAAGAAGAGATACAGAGGATCCCCAGGTTGGACCTAGGATCTTTGTCAAAGGCCTTATCTCTTTGTTTAGCAGTTTGCAGGGTTAAGCCACTATTTCTCTTGGCAAATGATGACATTGTTCAGATGGTTTCATTGTTATTTTAGTTAGAAGTTGGGCAAAACTTTATATAGTCTTCCATTCTCTTCAGCCCACTACTCTTTAATTTCTCTTTTCTTTAAACATCCGAAAACCCATCTCCCTTGCATTTCCTTCATTACCTCTGAAGTATTCATTGACAGTTCCCACATCCCCTTTCCATATTTTCTCTAAACTGTGTAAAATTAAACCAGAGTCTAACTTATAGAAATCAAGTGAAATTAAGATTACGTATGTCCGATAAAAACACTCAATTTTTTTTAGTAGACAATCACTTCTACAGGATACTGATGTCTTTCCCTATATAATTAAGCAGTCCTAGATTTCATCTTTTCATAAACCAGAGAATTCCTGAAAACCAAACTAGCCAAAAGCATGAGTCAGCAATTTTTTCTTTCGCTCTGCTGCTGCTCTTTCTAGAGCAATGAATGTTTCCAGCTGTGCATTGCTTACCTCTGAGTTAACTGTGGGTGGCAGCTTGTACCGTTGCTGCCTGGTTTATGAGCCCCAGCCAGAACCGAAAGAAACCACTTCAAACAATGCTATCACAACAACTAAGTAAAGTCAGATGGACGCTGACTCAAGTTTGGTCTGTTTCAAAACAGTTCCCAAAAATGCAATTCCAAATGTGTGTTCTTTTGTACAGCTAAATTAGGTAATTGCGAAGGTCTTGTGTCTGCACAGCCATATTGCAGCAAAACCCTTCTCACTCCTTTTTGAAAGAGGAACATAATTTAGTTTGACGATTAAGGCCCTGACCCTGAGAGATCCAAAGCACCCTCATCTTTCTACTGGAGGATACAGGATCAGACTCTTCAGTTACCTGGAGCATGGGCATGGTCATCTTCTATACTTTGTACAGGGTCAGACACATGGTAGATCCTTAACAATAACGGGTCAGATCCTTTGATGTCCTAACTTGGACATAAACTCCCAAGTTAAAGACTGCACAAATGTGACGACCACCCTCTTGGCCGACACCCCAGGTGATCAAATCAGTTCTGCCACAGCTCTGGCATCTTGAGCTAAAAAAGATAAGGCTCTGTAGCAGGGAGCTGTAACAAGTAATATCCCTGAGTGGTTTGGCACAGAGAGGGTCGTATAATACACACCAGTGAGTCAAAGAGCGAGCGAGAAGAATGAAAGAACAGAAGAAATGACCAAAGAAAGAAAGGGATCCATAAAATAACTAGAAGGGGAAGAGTGAGGCAGAGTCATGCCTGGGAAATTATTTGGGATACAGAATAAGTGTCCCAACAGGAACTTCTGCGTGCTGAACACTTTGGTGCCTAAATGGGAGCCATTTTGATCATCTGGCCCCGATTATGAACGCTTACACATGCAGTGCTGAGTGTTTTGAAAGTCCCACCTGCAAAACTTAAATTCTTAGTTACCTTAAATACAGTTTAGTAGATCTGGATACAAAAAAATTACTGGAAATATTCATGAAAATTAGCTTCGACCATGTACACATCCCTTCTGCATTTTCTTCCCATGAACATTTGAACGATCAAGTTTAGTGGCCAAAAAGCAGGAAGCAAATTTCACATTTCAAAGTCCCATGTGCGGGTGTTTGTAGGCTTTTAGCTATTCCAGCAGGTAGATAGTGTCGTCTCAAGCATGCTCTCTTAGGAATCTGATTCGGAAGGTAATGAGAGCTTATATCAGCTTTTTAAAAATACTGTATGTGTGTGAGGGGGGAGGCAAGTCGCTCACAGCTGTGTTGCAGCCCTCTCCATCCACTAAATCTGTTTCTGTAATTTATAACCTTCCCCTGTTTGCATCTCCTCACAGTAATCTTAGCTCTGCCATCTTGGAAAGTGAAATATGTGAATCAATTACTAGCTGAAGTTACCAGAATCAGAGAACCTGAGAAAATGCATTGTCTGAGGCAGGGAGGTGAGCTCCCAGGAACCTGACCAGACAGCAAATAAAAAAAAAAAGGAAAAGAAAAGGAAAAAGCCGAGCTGTAAATAGCAAGGAGTAAGGTAGTTTAATAGTCTGGCATACGCTGGTCTCTAGTCTTTCCTTGTGAATTTTCACAGTTAACCTATAACTAAATAACTCCCCCAAATAAACCCAAACTATCGTAGTACTTTGGAAACCATACCTGCATAATAGTGGGCTATGTTGGGTCCCTGTCTGTTTGGTCTTGATTCAGCAGTCCATCCCCTATTCAGCAAAGCTCTTAAGCAAGTGCTTAACTTTAGGCACAGGTGTTAGACACAGGCTTAAGGCTGAATTGACTTTAAGTTCATGGTTAAAGTTGAGCACGTAGTTAAGGGCTTTCATGAACAGGGGATGGCCTTAACCAAATACTTAACTGCTTAGCCGAATTGAGGCCTGTGTGAACTATAAACAGTATAGGCCAGATTCTGCTCTGATGCTGGTGTAAATCCTGAGTAACTTCATTTTCTTTACGCCTTAGAGAAAACAAATATGCATTGTTGGCCCAACTTGCTCTTTCTTTTACCTTTTTTCAAAAAGGAGGAATTGGTAACTTCAGTGCCAAAGCACCACAGGCTTGCTCTGATTATGCTGTGGCAACATAAGCCTCGTTTTGGTCTTATTTATACCCCTGTAAACTTGGATTAGCTCCATATTTAAACTAGTGTAAATGAAATCAGAATCTGATCATAGTCTGACCAAAGTCATACAGTGTTCATGTCATGAGATGCAAGGCAACTCCAGTTCTTTAGGACTGAAGGATGTTGGCAACACCCAGGAAAATAAGCCCTACTCCATACACATCAGGAGCAGTAAAGAACTCTTTAGAATTGGAGCTGATCCACATTTTTCATGCAAAATATTTTGATGAAAATTTGGCTGGTTTTTTTACATTGAAGTGTTCACCAAAAAGCTTTGACTTTTTTTTTTTAAGGAGATTTTCTGTTTTTGAAAAATTTCTCATGAAATTCTGATTTGAGGGTTTTTGTTTTGTTTTGTTTGTTTGTTTGTTTGTTTTTTTACACACTGTCAATTTTGATTGCTCATCTTAGTCACATGGCAGGATTATTCAAATTCAGTACAAAAAAATACAAAATAAGCTTCCTGGAAAAAAATATTAATGAATAATAATAAAAATAATAAATCCAGTTCTAAAACTAGCAAGACAAAGCAACCCTGAACATGTGTGAATTTTTGTTTGGATTTTTCAAAGGGTAGAGAAAGAAAATCCTATTACTGTAAAGTTGAATTATGAATTTGTATCTTTATAAGCAGATAAAAATGGAGTTAACCCCCAATAATTTGTGTTTGGCTGAAGCATGTATTTTGGAAAGGCATCTAGCCTTCATATGAGAACATTAAGAGATGGAGACTCCATACTTTCCTTGGTACTCTGCTCCAATGGTTAATCATCCTCACTGTGAAAAAATTGAGTCTAATTTCTAAAATGAATTTGTTTGACATCTTCCTACTGTTGGTTCTTGTTATGTCTTTCTCTGCTAGATTAAAGAGCCCTTTAATAACTGGCACTTGCTTTCCGTTAAGGTACCTATACACTATAGACAAGTCACACCTCAATCTTCTTTTTGATAAACAGATTGAGCTCTTTAAGTCTCTCACTGTAAGACATTTTTTCTGGGCCTTGAATAATTTTTGTGGCTTTTCTCTGTACCCTCTCCAATTTTTCAACATCCTTCTTAAAATGTCAGCAGTGGAACTTTACACAGTATTCCAGTTTTGGTCTGATCAATGATGTATACAGAGTAAAAATCATCTTTCTGCTTCTACTCACTACTTCTCTATTTATACAGATCGCATTAGCCCCCTTTGAGACAGCATCACATTGGAAGCTCGTGTTCATTTTCTTGCCCAATATGACCCCTAAATCCTTTTCAGAGTCACTGCTTTCCAGGATACAGTCCCACAATTCCATAGGTGTGGCCTGCATTCCTTGTTCCTAGATGTATAACTTTGCCTTTGGTTATATTAAAACACATTTTGTTTAAACTGGCCAAGTTTATCAAGTGATCCAGATTGCTCTGTATGACTACCCTGTCCTCATCATTATTTACCTTTCCACCAATTTGTGTATCACCTGCAAATTATATCAGCCGTGATTTTATATTTGGTTCCAGATCATTGATAAAAGCATTGAATAGCATTGAGCCTAGTACTGATCCCTGCAGAACTCCACTACAAAGACCGCCATTCAATGACCATTTCCCCATTGACAGCTGCTTTTTGAGATTTGTCATTTACTCAGTTCTTAATCCATTTAATATGTGCCCCCCCTCCCAGGTAAGCACCGCCCTTCACCCCAGCCCTCAGTCCTGAGGCCCCCCCCCCACCTAAACTCCTGCTGCTGGGGAGCTGAGTGGGGGTGAGACTCCCCCAGCATCAGCCACCAGTAGCACTGGCCCAGGGGCTGCCTGAGCTGCCCATGTGGGTCCCGGGCCAGTTGCATGAGCCACTGCAGAAGTCATGGAAAGTCACAGAACATGTGACTTCCGTGACCTCCGTGACAGTACCACATGGCTAAGGCTCTGTGTTTAAGTTAAATGCCTTATAAAAGTCTATTATATTGATGTAGTTATCTGTATCAACCCAACTGGTATTCTCATCACATAAAATAATGAGATCACGTATAGGAAACAGAGTATAATAGATTCTTTTTGTTTTATAAACGACAGAAAAGATTGTCGATTACCCTGATCCCCTTAGTATATTAGGGCTATTCTACAAAGGGATTTAAGTTCCTAGCTACCACTTTACATGCCTATGTCCAAAATTTAGATCCTCATAATTCCTGCTTACCTGTCATCAGCCCCCATAGGCACCTAAATTGCTGCTGGTGGTTACGTGCAAAGCCACCCGAGTCCTGATGGTGCTGAATTGCTTGACACTCACATGCAAGCCCCATCAGATTCACAAACTAGGTGTTCCCCTGTCTATCAGACCTGTGGGGCCCAAGCTTAGAGCACACCTAACCCACATGAAAAAAGAGAGTGGTGCCTGGTTATTCCTGATAGCTCAGCAGTTAGAGTACTCACTTGGGACGTTGGAGACCCAGGTGTTCAGATCTCCACTCTGCCCAATTTAGAGCAGGGATTTGAACCCATGGGTCCCACCTGCTAGGTGAGCGTTCTAATCATTAGGCTATAGGGTAATTAAGGCTAGGTCTCAGTCTCTCCTCTTGAAGCTGTTCCACTATTTTATAATAGTCATTGGAGCAGGGATAGGAACCAGGTGCTCTAACCATTAGGCAATACAATAATTCTTACATTTTCATTGGGCTAGAGAGAAAGTAAATATTTCATACACAGTGGAACAGCTTCAACAGGGAAACAGAGTCATCCATCCCTAAGTCTCGTTGGACTTTCCCATAAGTGTAATAATGGCTGTATTGAAACAATGAAAGGCTGCAGCTAGTTCTCAGCGATCTGTCTATATTTTGCCAACTTGTTGACTCAAACCACATGGTCTCCCTGGTAAATTTGACTTTTTTCTTTCTTCAGTCAGAAGCCTGTGGAGCATTCCTAGAACATCAGATGAAATGATAAGAGCTCACATGTGGGCTAACTCTCCTGTGGCCACGTTCCCTCTTTTCTTTCCTGCAAAGTGTCCCCACAGGAGTGGTTAGTCCATCCCTATAATGCTATGTATACTTTGCACCTGTGCTCTGCAGAGGGCATTTCCTTCAAAGAACACATCGAGGCTGTGAGAAATAACCATGAGAACATTTCTCCGAACATCCTTCTAGCTATTATCTTGATACAACTGCTGTGTTCTGGGTACTTAACCCTGGGAAGATTAAATCTTTATGCGCTAGTGCAAAAAGATCATACCCCTGTAATTTTCAATATATATAATTTCTCAACTGCCTTAGTTTAAACTGGTCATATTTATGGCACAACTATAATTTAGGGAACACTTTAAAATACCATTCTCAAAGGACATCTCTCTTGATCTGCTGCAGCAAATGCCTTGCTGAAAAGTGTATTGGACTGTGGTAGAACTGATTATTGTAGTCAGTTATATTTTTCAGCTAGTGACTTCTTAATATTCCCTAGGAGAAAAATCATTAGTGAGCCTGCACCAATAAATCATAGTCCAGTGTAACTGGAGGAACAACAAATACAAGGACTCCATACTTTCCCATATTTCCTGCAGAAGCGAAGGAGACAGCTGTAATTCACCTTAGACACATGGAGAAATTGGTCTGGAGCAGGTATTCATGATAATGTAAAGTGGGTTGTTTTAGCTGCAACCCATCTATATTTGGTATTTCTGCATCTTCTTATAGTTACACACAAAAGTCCCACTTCTCCACTAGATCAGATTTAAGATTTGTGTTGTCATCTTCTAGACCCTGTATAGCTCTGTTCTGGCCTGCCTCTCCCAGATGCCTCCATTCTGCCAGTGATGTGCCATTCCTCTCTGTGTCCCTTACCCGCCACAGTGATATCTTCCACACTGTGCTTATATATGGAATTCTACCTCTCTGTACCTTTTGCACAGCCCACTTTGGTGGGTATCCTGGCTTCCTCCCTGGCTGTAACTGTGCTGCTTGTTACTCCTGGCTGTCTACTCTGCAATACTGAACAGCTACATAGTAGGAGTTGCAGCTGCATTCAAAAAGCAGAAGCTTACAGTGATACGTCATGAATCTTGATTTCGTTCAAGGGTAATATGCCATGGTGGAATAGCTAGTCTTTGGCTCTTCCCCTTGCTCTGGTCCTCTTGGCCACATGGATCAAAAACAGTATCATATTGGCCATCGAGGGGAGACAAGTGACAAGGAGGCTGGGGAAATGCCACATTACCTCTTTCTTCCTCCCCATAAGACTTAGCAGCTCTTAGTTCACATATACACTGCATAGCAGGGAAAGTTGGCGGACTATGGGGTAAACAATATCAGTCATGCTTAATTGTGCTATGTGGTAATTGGATGTATATTTTCAACAAGTATCTGTTGGGATTGTGCTTCACATTCAAATATGAATACAGCTGCTCCCAGCAGAAAAAATCCTCCAAGATGTTCAGAAAACTAATATCAGTCCAGTTCTTATCTGGACTGGAATGTGGATCAAGTTGGAATACAAAATCTGTCTTGGCCAGCACTGCTGATCTTATTTCTTTTCCCCTGACCTCTCTGCCCTGCCAATGTGCCAGCCTGGATGTTTCCTTCATCTGCTTCTCTCACGCCTTTTCCCATGTTACCCCCTACTCACAGAAGTTCCCACTACTTCCTATCGGATAAACCACTACCATTTACATTCAAATTCCTCTTCAGGACTCACTTACAGTTAAGTATCTGAGCAAGAACTTTATTGTAAAGGGATGGATTGCTATCGCGACTAAAGGCAGTTGACTTTAAGCACAAGTCTAAACCCTGTTGAAGTCAGAGGGGTTTAAACACGTGCTTAAGTGTTTTGCTGAACTGGGGAATCCCTACTAGTATTCAGCTGTACATTGCATCTACTCATTTTTGTTTTGTTCAACAGTCTTTAGACACCACAGTGTTTGGTAAACCACATGACTAAGCACCTTTGGGTGCATTGACAAATACAACCTCAAAAGTCAACTGCTTTTAGCCACTTAAGCAATGCGGGTAGCTTCTAGGCAGCAAATGTATTTCTTGAAGTATGCAACTTGTTTATATAATGTTTTTGGTTACACCGTTGTAACAATTTTTAAAAAGCAGTGGAATTTCCAAGAATACATAGAGGAAAGTGCACACACTTTGAGCCCAGTAGAGAGAGTACACCACATCACACAAACCACCTCCACAATTGGCATTCCTCCTGTTAGCCTTGGAAGGCAGCCCAAGAACTGAGCAGGCTGAACGCCTCCCTCTTACCCTGAAGCAGGGTTGAGGTGCCCGTGGAGGGCTGAGTGGGGAATTCGCTTGCATTGCTGCCGCTGCCCATAACATACTCATTCTGTGAATAAAGAGCATTGGTCTCCAGGATGGTTAAATTGGTATCTGCATTCACATACACATGCACTTAGAACAGTAACAGTGTACAGAAAAAGATAGCCGCAATGAAAACAAATTCCAGTTAGTACTTATTTCCAGTGGTGGCAGGTGACTTTTTTGACAGGTGAGGCCAATATTGAAAAAAGTCTCACAGATTCCAATCTACATCCTCCTCCTTGCAGTCTTGGCCAGGGATCTCTGCTCCACCCTGTCAGGACCACTGCTGTTACTTCCTTGCACCTGCAGGGATCAGGTGTCACTGGCCCTGCATGGCTGCAGGGAGCTCGCTTCATCCCTCACCAGCCGGCCATTCCAAGGCAGGAACTGTTCAGCAGCAGGGTGGCCTCCCCCATGACTGGGTCTCTTGCTACTCCTTGCAATGCTGTGCCAGGCCAGGATGACTGCAGCCACCTCGGCGCCTTGCACCCTGGCATCTTGGGCTTCTCAGATATGCAGGGAGCCTCCTCCAGCCCCTCTTTGTCAGCGCTGGGAGGGAGCCCCCTGCAGCCCCGCTCTCAGAACCAGCCTTAATTGCTGCCATCCTGCTGCAGCCTCACCATGCTGCGGTTACCTCAGCAATACCCTCATGAAGTGACTCTCGGGTATGGAAATTTGCCATGGTAACAGGGTAGTTTCATGAGGCACCATGACCTGTGCCATGATTTGAGCCTCACATGCAGTACTACATTTTCTTGAATGTTTTACTGAATATGTACCTGCTTAACTGTCCTCTAAATCTGTATAGATGCAAAAAAAAAAAAAATAGAGTTTAGGAATCAGCTTTTGAATTCTCTGAGTAGGCTGGGCCTTGCTTGCTGTAGTTGATAAGTTGCCACTGCTCATTTCCGTAGTGGAACAGCATACAAAGATTCTCATCAGCATACGTTTATGGTAGGGTTGTCAAGCGATTAAAAGAAATTATCGTGATTAATTGCACTGTTAAACAATAATAGAATACTGTTTATTTAAATATTTTGATGTTTTCTACATTTTCTAATATATTGATTTCAATTACAACACAGAATACAAAGTGTACAGTGCTCACTTTATATTTATTTTTGATTACAAGTATTTGCACCGTAAAAAAACAAAAGAAATAGTGTTTTCCAATTCATTTATTACAAGTACTGTAGTGCAATCTCATTACCATGAAAATTGAATTTACAAACATAGATTTATGTAAAAAGACCTGCATTAAAAACAAAACAATGTAAAACTTTAGAGCCTGCAAGTCCAATTAGTCCTACTTCTTGTTCAACCAGTCGCTCAGAGAAACAAGTTTTTTTATATTTGCAGGAGATAATGCTGACTGCTTCTTGTTTACAATGTCACCTGAAAGTGAGAACAGGCATTCTCATGGCACTATTGTAGCCGGCGTCACAAGATATTTACATGCCAGATGCGCTAAAGATTCATATGTCCCTTCATGGTTCAACCACTATCCCAGGGGACATGCGTCCATGCTGATGACGGTGCTGCTCGAAAACAATCCAAAGCAGTCCAGACCGATGCATGTTCATTTTCATTATCTGAGTCAGATGCCATCAGCAGAAGGTTGATTCTCTTTTTTGGTGGTTCGGGTTCTGTAGTTTCCGCATCGGAGTGTTGCTCTTTTAAGATTTATGAAAGCAGGCTCCACACTTCATCCCGCTCAGATTTTGAAAGGCACTTCAGATTCTTAAACTTTGGGTCGAATGCTGTAGCTATCTTTAGAAATCTCACATTGGTACCTTCTTTGCGTTTTATCAAATCTGCAGTGAAGTGTTCTTAAAATGAACAACATGTGTTGGATCATCATCCGAGACTCCTATAACATGAAATATATGGCAGAATGTGGGTAAAACAGAGCAGGGGACATACAGTTCTCCCCCAAGGAGTTCAGTCACAAATTTAATTAACACATTATTTTTTAACGAGCAACATCAGCATGGAAGCATGTCCTCTGGAATGGTGGCAGAAGCATGAAGGGGCATAAGAATGTTTAGCATATCTGGCACATAAATACCTTGCAATGCCAGCTACAAAAATGCTATGCATATGCCTGTTCTCACTTTCTGGTGACACTGTAAATGTAAACAAACTTGTTTGTCTGAGTAATTGGCTGAACAAGAAGTAGGACTGAGTGGACTTGTAGGCTCGGAAGCTTTACACTGTTTTGTTTTTGATGCCAGTTATGTAACAAAAAAAATCTACATTTGTAAATTGCACTTTCATGACAAAGAGATTACAGTACTTGTATGAGATGAATTGAAAAATACTATTTCATTTGTTTGCCATTTTTACAGTGCAAATATTTGTAATAAAAATAATATACACTTTGATTTCAATTACAACACAGAATACAATTTATATGAAAATGTAGAAAAACATCCAAAACTTTTAATAAATTTCAACTGGTATTCTATTCTTTAGCAGTGTGATTAAAACTGAGATTAATTGTGATTAATATTTTTAATTGCAATTAATTTTTTGAGTTAATTGCATGAGTTAACTGCAAGTAATCGACAGCCCTAATTTAGGGCCAAATTTTTCCTTACTTAAAATTTCATGGAATGGCACAAGTGTAAGGGGCAAATGGAGATGCATGAGTGTAGCTGAGAAGAGTCTTATTTATGGGCATAAATTTACACTAGCTGGTATTACTGAAACCTGGTGGAATGATTCACATGACTGGAATACTAAAAATCAGTGTGTATAACCTGTTTAGGAAAGATGGAGTGGGCAAAAAGGGAAGGGGGAATGCACCCCGTGTTAAAAAAGACGTTACCTATTTCCGAGTCACTAATAACATGTAAGAAAATGATCTTGAATGCTTATGGATCAATGTCCTAATAGGTAAAGCACAAGATGGGGTACTGGTGTCTGCTACAAACCACAAAATCATAAAAAGGAACAGGACGATTGCCTCCTTATGTACCTATCTATAATACGTAAGAAAAAAACTGCTTGATCATAGGGGATTTTAATTTGAGTGACTAATGCTGGAAGTCTGATACTGCTGGCACTAAAACATCCTTGGAATTTCTAAATATTATAGATGACAATTTCCTAACTCAAAAAGTGCTTCAGCCAACACAGGAGAATTCTTTATTAAATCTTGTCCTAACAGATAAAGAGAGTAACAGAAAAAGAACTAAAAAAAAAAAAAGTTATTAATGGTAGCTTAGGTACAAGTGATCATGACTTGAACACATTTATAATGTGGAAGCAGAATAAAATCCAGACCAATAATATATATATTTTTGGTGCTTTAATAGGGCCAGTTTCACAAAGTTGAAAATAATTATTTTCACCCGAATCAGCTGGGTGGAAGAATTTAAGCAGAAAAATGTGAATGATAATTGGGAATCATTTAAGAACATCTTACCAGATGCCCCAAAAGCCACAATCCCACAATTGAGGAAAAGGCTGTGCTGGCTAAGAAACTGGCCTAGTTTAGAGGCGAAGTGAAGGCAGATATAAAATGTATATATATATATATATATATTATAAAGAAATGGAAGAAAGGGGAAGTTGATGGTAATGAATATAAACCAGAAGTTAGGAACTGTAAAAAAACTGATAAGGGAAGCAAAGGAGAAATCTATGGCCAGAAGAGTTGAAGAACAATAAGAATGTTTTTTTAAAAACATAAATTAGGAACAAAAAGAATCCTGACAGTGGTATTGGTATATTACTAGATGGAAATGTTAGAATTATCAAAAATAATGCAGAAAAGGCAGAAGTGTTCAATATTTCTCTTCTGTATTTTTGGGGAAAAAAAACCCAGATGATATAGTCTCATCATATGGTGGTGATAACATTCTTTCCATTCCACTAGTATCTCTGGAGTATGTTAAACAGCAGCTACTAAAGTTAGACATTTTAAAATCAGCTGATCCAGATAGCTTGCATTCAAGAATTTTAGAAGATCTGGTTGGGAGCTCACTGGCCCATTAATGTTGATTTTCAATAAGTCTTGGAGCACGAGGAAGTCCAGAAGAGTGGAAGAAATGTGGTTCCATTTTTGTAAAAGGTGAACAGAATGACCCAGGTAATTATAGGCTTGTCAGCCTAACACTCATCCTGGGCAAGATAATGGAGTAGCTGATACAGGACTCGATTAATAAAGAAATAAAGGAGGGTAATGTAATTAATGCAAATAACATGGGTTTATAAAAAAGTAGATCCTGTAAAACTAACTTAATATCTTTTTCTGATGAGATTACAAGTTTGGTTGATAAAGGTAATAGTGTCGATGTAATTATACTTAGGCTTCTGTACAATGTTTGATTTGGTACCACATGGCATTTTGATTAAAAAGCTAGAACTATATAAAATTAACATGGCACAAATCAAATGTATTAAAAACTGGCTGACTCAAAATGAAACTGTAAAAGGAGAATTGCCATTAAGTGAGTGTGTTTCCAGTGTGGTCTCTCAGCGATCAGTTCTTGGCCCTATGCTATAAAACATTTTTATCAATGACCTGGAAGAAAACATGAGATCATCACTGGGGGGAGTGGCAAATAAAAGGAGGGCAGGTCCCTGATACAGAGCAATCTGGATTGCTTGGTAAACTGGGCACAAGCAAACAATATGTGTTTGAATACTGTTAAAATGTATACATGTAGGAAGAAAGAATGTAGGCCATATTTACACAATGGGGGGCTGGGAAGCAGTAAGTGAAAAAGATGTGGGGGTCATGGTGGATAATCAGCTGATCACGAGCTCTCAAGTTGATGCTGTTGCCAAAAGAGCTAAGGTGGTCTTGGGATGCATGAACAAAGGAATCTCAAGTAGGAGTAGAGAGGTTATTTTACCTCTATATTTGGCACTGGTGCGACTTCTGCTGGAATACTGTGTTCAGTTCTGGTTCCCAGAATTCATGCAGGATGTGGATAATATGGAGAGGGTTCAGAGAAGAGCCATGAGAGAGATTAAAGGATTAGAAAGCATGCCTTTTAACATAAACGCAAAGAGTTCAATCTATTTAATTTAACAAACAGAAGGTTAAGCAGTGACTTGATCACAGTCTATAAGTATCTACATGGGGAACAAATATTTAAGAGTGGGCTGTTCAGTCTAGCAAAGGAAAGTTTAACATGATCCAATGGCTGGAAGTTGAAGCCAGGTAAATTCAGACTGGAAATAAGGAGTACATTTTTGACACTGAGGGTAAATAACTATTGGAACAATTTATTAAGGGAATCTCCATCACTGAGAATTTTAAAGTCAAGATTGGCTGTTTTTCTCTAAAATATGCTGCAGGAATTATTTTGGGGAAATTCTGTTGCCGGTGTTATATACGTAGTCAGACTGGATCACCACAGTGGTCCCTTCTGGCCTTGGAATCTGTGAATTTGACCCTAATTGTTTACAAAGCTGGATTCAGAAAGACATGTCAG
The DNA here is from genome assembly GCF_965140295.1 of Lepidochelys olivacea. Classification (NCBI taxonomy): domain Eukaryota; kingdom Metazoa; phylum Chordata; order Testudines; family Cheloniidae; genus Lepidochelys; species Lepidochelys olivacea. Next base: position 19,049,902 of record NC_140412.1, read on the forward strand.
ATCATCAGAATCTCTTCCCTTCTGACAGCTGGAGCTTTTATTTTTCACTGGGCTTTCTAAGACACCTCTGCTATGGTTGTCATGCCAGATTTAAATATCAAATAGTCCATGTGACAACTGAATAAATGGGCCTACCCAGGCAAGATTCAGACCTACTGTTTCCAGCTGTGAATCACAAAGCCAGAAGCAGTGGTGAAATTCTTGCCAGCTAACAGGAAGCAACTGCATCTCCATGTTAACTGCTAACGCGCAAGCCACTGATGCTGGTACTGAAGTATGTGCAGGATGAATTGTTAAGATCACTATTAAAAACCTGAGTTCTCTCTCCCCACAATATGTTCTTCATCTGTGTCTTGTATTTTAAATGAAAGGAAAAGAGCAAAATGAATAAAGTCTCCAGAAGAGTGCACAGTAGGTGTGCCTTCTCTGTGACAGACCTGAGAACAAAATGACTGCTAGCTCTACAGACAAGCAGAGTTCTTTGAAATTTAAAAGTACAGTACACACAAAACAAAGGGGTAAGAGTTACAGACTACTTTCTATATACCGTGCACATGCATGATGAGAACTATTGTACTCTGATCAATAAGGTTTGGATTGCTGGTGTGCAATTGTGTACATTTTTCGTACATAAAAACCTAGAGATGAATAATTTATTTCTTCTACAGACTGGGAAACCTATCTTGGTCAGTTGAAGTACTAGCTTTCAAGGGCTCTTTTTGCTCCATCAAGGGAATTTCATAAGAGGAAGGATGGTCCAGGGTAATAGCCTGCTACTTGGGAAACCAGGATTTCATTCCCTGCTCTGACACAGACTTCCTGTATGACCCTTGCAAGTCACAGAGTCTCTCTTTGCCTCAATTCTCCATCTGTAAAATGAGACAATGGTACTTCTGACCTCACAGAAGCATTATGAAGATAAATACACTTAAGATTATGAGGGGTTCAGATAGAATGGTAATCAGGGCCACATAAGTGCCTAAGACAGAGAGAAACCATTCCTATTATGTTTATTTTTAATTAAAGAAAGAATCTAATTTATACATGTGCCTGTGAGAGAGAAGCTGACCTATGTGGCATGAAACTTTCACAAAGGAAACAATCCTCATCCCTGTTCAAAGTCAGGTCAGAGCAAAGCCTCCTACTGACTTCAGTGGGATTTTCACCAGGTACAGTCAGACACACTATTGTAACCACTCTGCATTTCACTCATTTACAAAGAATAAAAATGGTGTCACAGATCTATATTTTCCCCCTACTTCAGACTCAGCTTGCTCTCCCTTTACAGCTGAGAGAATGCTTTAACTTTGCGGGGCGGCCCAGGTGGAACCAAGAGATAAATTTGGCCCACATTGTTTTCCCGCATTAACAATTAATTTGACATTTTAAATAGACCATGCAAAGGCAACGGATTAATCAAGCCAGATATTGTAGGTATGCTGGGAGCACAAAGGAAAACAACCTGTCAAGGTTCCTCCCCGACTCTGAACTCTAGGGTACAGATGTGGGGACCTGCATGAAAAACCTCCTAAGCTTATCTTTACCAGCTTAGGTCAAAACTTCCCCAAGGTACAAAATATTACATCCGATATCCTTGGACTGGCTGCTACCACCACCAAACTACTACTGGTTACTGGGGAAGAGCTGTTTGGACGCGTCCTTCCCCCCAAAATACTTCCCAAAACCTTGCACCCCACTTCCTGGACAAGGTTTGGTAAAAAGCCTCACCAATTTGCCTAGGTGACTACAGACCCAGACCCTTGGATCTTAAGAACAATGAACAATCCTCCCAACACTTGCACCCCCCCTTTCCTGGGAAATGTTGGATAAAAAGCCTCACCAATTTGCATAGGTGACCACAGACCCAAACCCTTGGATCTGAGAACAATGAACAAGCCTCCCAACACTTGCACCCCCCCCTTTCCTGGGAAATGTTGGATAAAAAGCCTCACCAATTTGCATAGGTGACCACAGACCCAAACCCTTGGATCTGAGAACAATGAAAAAGCATTCAGTGTTTTACAAGAAGACTTTTAATAAAAAATAGAAGTAAATAGAAATAAAGAAATCCCCCCTGTAAAATCAGGATGGTAGATATCTTACAGGGTAATTAGATTCAAAACCATAGAGAACCCCTCTAGGCAAAACCTTAAGTTACAAAAAAGATACACAGACAGAAATAGTTATTCTATTCAGCACAATTCTTTTCTCAGCCATTTAAAGAAATCATAATCTAACACATACCTAGCTAGATTACTTACTAAAAGTTCTAAGACTCCATTCCTGTTCTGTCCCTGGCCAAGACGACTACAGACAGACACAGACCCTTTGTTTCTCTCCCTCCTCCCAGCTTTTGAAAGTATCTTGTCTCCTCATTGGTCATTTTGGTCAGGTGCCAGCGAGGTTACCTTTAGCTTCTTAACCCTTTACAGGTGAGAAGAGCTTTCCCCTGGCCAGGAGGGATTTCAAAGGGGTTTACCCTTCCCTTTATATTTATGACACGCCCCCCAAATCTCAGCTAGGGTGAAACACTGGCTGGGATTTCTTCCTGGAGCTCTAGGAAAACAGAGTTAATAAGACACATGCATCTCTAAATATACTACCAAGTACATAAAGACTAACAATATTTTCCACATCTCAAGGACGATTTTAACCAGTTGATTCTGGGAAACTTTCACGGGAGAGTGCATCAGCCACTTTGTTAGAAGCTCCTGAGATGTGTTGGATGTCGAAATCAAAATCTTGGAGAGCTAAACTCCACCGAAGAAGTTTTTTGTTAGTTTCTTTGACGGTGTGAAGCCACTTTAGTGCAGCATGGTCGGTTTGCAGGTGGAAACGCCGTCCCCAAACATATGGGCGTAGCTTTTTCAGAGCGTAGACAATGGCATAACATTCTTTTTCAGTGACTGACCAGTTGCTTTCCCTCTCAGACAGTTTTTTGCTGAGAAACACTACAGGGTGGAATTCTTGATCAGGTCCTTTCTGCATTAAAACTGCTCCCACACCACGCTCGGATGCATCTGTGGTTACTAGGAACGGTTTGTCAAAGTCTGGGGCCCTTAGTACAGGGTCAGACATGAGTGTCGCTTTAAGCTTGTTAAAGGCCTTCTGACACTTTCTGGTCCACTGAACAGCATTTGGCTGTTTCTTTTTGGTTAGGTCTGTCAGTGGGGCAGCGATTTGGCTGTAGTGCGGTACAAATCGTCTGTAATAACCGGCCAAGCCTAAGAAGGATTGAACCTGTTTCTTTGACTTTGGGACAGGCCACTTTTGGATAGCATCCACTTTGGCTTGTAGGGGGCTGATAGTTCCTTGACCCACCTGGTGTCCAAGGTAAGTCACTCTGTTTAGGCCTATTTGACACTTCTTAGCCTTAACAGTTAGTCCTGCCTCCCTTATGCGCTCAAGGACTTTTTGTAGATGTTCCAGGTGGTCTGCCCAGGAATCCGAAAATATGGCCACATCGTCAAGGTAGGCGACTGCATATTCTCCTAATCCTGCTAGGAGACCATCTACAAGTCTTTGGAAAGTGGCAGGTGCATTTCGCAGCCCGAAAGGGAGTACATTAAATTCATACAGCCCGAGATGTGTGATGAAGGCTGACCTTTCCTTGGCAGATTCATCTAGCGGTACCTGCCAGTACCCCTTGGTTAAGTCCAAGGTAGAGATGAACTGGGCCCGTCCCAGTTTCTCTAATAGTTCATCAGTGCGTGGCATTGGATAGTTGTCTGGGCGAGTTACAGCATTTAGCTTACGGTAGTCCACGCAAAAACGTATTTCCCCATCTGGTTTGGGAACTAGAACCACTGGAGATGCCCATGCACTTTCAGAGGGGCGGATTACACCCATCTGTAACATATCCTGGATCTCCCGTTCTATAGCAGTTTTAGCTTGAGGAGACACCCGGTAAGGGTGGACCCTAATTGGGTGAGCATTACCTGTGTCAATGGAGTGGTATGCCCGTTCAGTCAGTCCTGGGGTGGCTGAGAACGTTGGCGCGTAGCTAGTGCACAGCTCCTGGATCTGCTGTCGCTGCATACGCCCAAGGGTCATGGAGAGGTTCACCTCCTTCCACACCACCAGCACATTTCCCTTCGTAATAGACACCTTCAGGCCACTCAGCGTCGTCTCCTCCCTGGGCTGTAAACTGACAAACCTTTAATTCTCTGGAATAAAAGGGCTTTAGAGAATTAATATGATACACCTTAGGCTTTCGGTTGGAGGTGGGGAATGCTATGAGATAATTAACAGCTCCCAGGCGCTCCTGGACCACGAATGGCCCTTCCCACAATGCTTCCATTTTATGGGCCTGGAGCGCCTTTAAGACCATGACCTGGTCTCCTACTTTGAAGGAACGCTCTCTGGCATGTTTATCATACCAGGCTTTTTGCTCTTTTTGAGCATCCTGTAAGTTTTCTCTAGCAAGGGCTAAAGAGGTTCGGAGGGTGTTTTGTAGGTTGGTTACAAAGTCCAGAATGTTAGTTCCTGGAGAAGGTGTAAATCCCTCCCATTGCTGCTTCACCAACTGCAATGGCCCCTTAACCTCACGGCCATATACAAGTTCAAATGGGGAAAACCCTAAACTGGGATGTGGTACAGCTCTGTAGGCAAAGAGCAACTGCTGCAATACTAGGTCCCAATCATTGGAGTGCTCATTTACGAATTTACGTATCATGGCCCCCAAAGTTCCATTAAACTTCTCCACCATGCCATTTGTTTGATGATGGTAAGGAGTGGCAACCAAGTGATTTACCCCATGAGCTTCCCAAAGGTTTTTCATAGTTCCTGCCAGGAAATTAGTCCCTGCATCTGTGAGGATGTCGGAGGGCCAACCTACCCTGGCAAAAATGTCTGCTAGTGCCTGGCACACACTTTTAGCCCTGGTGTTGCTTAGAGCTACTGCTTCCGGCCATCGGGTGGCAAAATCCATGAAAGTCAGTATGTACTGCTTTCCTCTGGCCGTCTTTTTCGGAAAAGGACCCAGAATATCCACAGCTACTCGCTGAAATGGAACTTCAATGATGGGGAGTGGCTGGAGAGGAGCTTTGACCTGGTCTTGGGGTTTTCCCACTCTTTGGCACACCTCACAAGACTGGACATAGGTAGAAACATCCTTGCCCATTCCCTCCCAGTGGAATGACCCCCCCAAAACGGTCTTTGGTCCTGTTCACCCCAGCATGGCCACTAGGGTGATCATGGGCTAAGCTCAAGAGCTTGGCCCGGTATTTAGTTGGAACTACCAACTGTCTCTGAGGATGCCAGTCTTCCTGGTGTCCCCCAGAAAGAGTTTCCTTGTATAAAAGTCCTCTTTCTACAACAAACCTGGATCGATTAGAAGAGCTGAGAGGCGGTGGGTTGCTCCGTGCCGCCGTCCACGCTCTCTGGAGGCTTTCATCTGCTTCCTGTTCGGTCTGGAACTGTTCCCTTGATGCTGGAGACATCAGTTCCTCATTGGATTGGGGACATAGGCTTGGTCCCTCTGGAAGCGATATAGGGGATGGAGCTGTTTCTGTTGACTGTGAACCGCTCTCCGCTGGTGCACTATGTTGGGATTCAGGCTCCGGCTGAGCCTCTTGTGTAGGGTTATCGGCTGCTGCCAGTTCAGGTTCGGTGGGGCCCTCTGGTGTTGAGGTTGCAAGTACTGGATTCAGTGCTGGCACGGGGTCTGGTGTTGGTTGTTTGGCTGGTTCCGGCTCTGGGACTGGTTCCGTCTGGGTCTCTGGGACTGGATCCACTACTGCTGTTGCAGACATTGGCCTGGGGTCCAGGTCCATCACCTCTGACTGGGTCCTGATAGAAGTTTCCGGAACAGAGCTAGGCCTCACGGCTTGTTTAGCCTGGCTGCGGGTGACCATTCCCACCCTCTTGGCCTGCTTCACGTGATTGGCCAAGTCTTCCCCCAACAGCATGGGGATGGGATAATCATCATAGACTGCAAAAGTCCACATTCCTGACCAGCCCTTGTACTGGACAGGCAACTTGGCTGTAGGCAAATTGAAAGAGTTGGACTTGAAGGGTTGAATCGTCACTTGGATCTCTGGGTTGATTAAATTGGGGTCCACTAAGGAAGCATGGATAGCTGACACTTGTGCTCCGGTGTCCCTCCACGCGGTGACCTTCTTCCCGCCCACACTCACAGTTTCCCTCCGCTCCAAGGGTATCTGGGAGGTATCTGGGCCTGTGGACCTCTGGTGTGATTCCGGTGCAATGAACTGTAATCTGTTGGGGTTCTTGGGGCAGTTGGCCTTTACATGCCCCAGCTCGTTACATTTAAAACATCGTCCAGCTGACGGGTCACCGGGGCGAGGTGGGTTGCTGGAGAACGGGGTGGTGGGACGATAAGGGGTCTGGAGGGTTCTTTGGGAGGTAGGTGGGGCTTTGGGCGGCCCCCGGTAATAGGGTGTGGTCTGGGGTGGTCCCTTCTGGTCTCCGCTCCAACTGCGACCAGTTTTCTTCTTCTCTGCCACCTCCACCCATCTGGCTCCAATCTCTCCTGCCTCGATTACAGTTTTGGGTTTCCCATCTAGGATGTATCTTTCTATTTCCTCAGGAACACCCTCTAAGAATTGTTCCATTTGCATTAGGAAGGGCAAATTTACTGGAGATTCAACACTTGCTCCTGATATCCAGGCATCCCAATGTTTCACAATGTGGTAGGCATGTCGGGTAAATGACATGTCTGGTTTCCACCTTAGGGCTCGGAACCTCCGACGAGACTGCTCGGGTGTTATCCCCATTCTGACTCTCGCCTTGGATTTAAACAGTTCATACTTGTTCATATGTTCTTTAGGTATTTCAGCTGCCACCTCAGCTAAGGGTCCACTGAGCTGCGGCCTCAGCTCTACCATGTATTGGTCAGTAGAGATGTTGTACCCAAGGCAGGCCCTTTCGAAGTTTTCTAAGAAGGCCTCAGTATCATCACCTGTCTTGTAGGTGGGGAACTTTCTGGGATGGGAAGTGGTACCTGGAGAAGGATTGCTAGGGTTTGTTGGTATATTCTGCTGGGCCTTTATCCTCTCCATCTCCTCCACATGCTTCCTTGCCTCCATTTCCCTCTTGTGGGCAGCCTCCTGTACCTCCTTCTCCAGCCGCATGAGTTCTATCTGTCTTTCATGTTCCCTTTGTTTTTCCTCAGCCTGAAATTTGGCTAATTCCAGCTGTAGTCGAGCCGAGGATTTGGCCATTCTAACCTCTCTGTTTTTAACTAACTTTACACCCGAGGTTTAGAAATAAACAAACAAAACTTGGCTGTAAAATTTTGCTGTGCTGGAATAGAATACCTATTCTCTGATAGTGATTGTCAGCCTACAGAAAAAGACAATTCCCTTGTCTCTGCTCTGGGCCCAAATTAAAGCAAAAAACCTCCAACTACTTGGAAACCTGCTTACCCAGCCCAAAGAAAAAAAAAATTCTTTTCAAACCTGTGCTCCTTGTAAAACAAAAAAAAAATCAAAATCCTAAAAAAAACCCTGCCACTTTTGTCTCCAGGCAAATGGGTAGAGCACACACCCCCTATTTACTTTTAGGAAGAAAAGGAAAAAAAAACCTCTGGGTTGGAAGACTGTGAATTTCCCTGCAGGAGTTAAGTACCCTGCCTCCAGGCAAAGAAAACCTGCAATTCACAAGATAATCCCCTTTTGTCTCTGCTTGGCCACAAAGCAGAGAGAAACCAAGCTGCTTTCAGTTTCAAAGCTGCTTTCTGGACTTCCTAAAAATTCCTTTTTAAAATCTGTATTTCTAGTTCAAAAAATCTCAACTGGATCTCAAAATGATTTCAGGTTAATCCCACCACTGTGCCACCATGTCAAGGTTCCTCCCCCACTCTGAACTCTAGGGTACAGATGTGGGGACCTGCATGAAAAACCTCCTAAGCTTATCTTTACCAGCTTAGGTCAAAACTTCCCCAAGGTACAAAATATTACATCCGTTATCCTTGGACTGGCCGCTACCACCACCAAACTACTACTGGTTACTGGGGAAGAGCTGTTTGGACGCGTCCTTTCCCCCAAAATACTTCCCAAAACCTTGCACCCCACTTCCTGGACAAGGTTTGGTAAAAAGCCTCACCAATTTGCCTAGGTGACTACAGACCCAGACCCTTGGATCTTAAGAACAATGAACAATCCTCCCAACACTTGCACCCCCCCTTTCCTGGGAAATGTTGGATAAAAAGCCTCACCAATTTGCATAGGTGACCACAGACCCAAACCCTTGGATCTGAGAACAATGAACAAGCCTCCCAACACTTGCACCCCCCCCTTTCCTGGGAAATGTTGGATAAAAAGCCTCACCAATTTGCATAGGTGACCACAGACCCAAACCCTTGGATCTGAGAACAATGAAAAAGCATTCAGTGTTTTACAAGAAGACTTTTAATAAAAAATAGAAGTAAATAGAAATAAAGAAATCCCCCCTGTAAAATCAGGATGGTAGATATCTTACAGGGTAATTAGATTCAAAACCATAGAGAACCCCTCTAGGCAAAACCTTAAGTTACAAAAAAGATACACAGACAGAAATAGTTATTCTGTTCAGCACAATTCTTTTCTCAGCCATTTAAAGAAATCATAATCTAACACATACCTAGCTAGATTACTTACTAAAAGTTCTAAGACTCCATTCCTGTTCTGTCCCTGGCCAAGACGACTACAGACAGACCCAGACCCTTTGTTTCTCTCCCTCCTCCCAGCTTTTGAAAGTATCTTGTCTCCTCATTGGTCATTTTGGTCAGGTGCCAGCGAGGTTACCTTTAGCTTCTTAACCCTTTACAGGTGAGAGGAGCTTTCCCCTGGCCAGGAGGGATTTCAAAGGGGTTTACCCTTCCCTTTATATTTATGACACAACCCCACTGAGCCAAAAGCCATGTTGCATGAACTGTAAACAGGATTTCATTAAGCATGTGTGACTCCGTTCAAATCGGATTTCAGTTTCTGGGTAAGAAAAAAAAATCTATAATGATTTCTCTACATAAAGTACTAAAAGATTTAAAACATTAGAACCATATCGGGATGATGCCTGTCTGTGTGTGCATGTATATAACATCCTCAGCTTTGTCTCCCCCTCAGGAATTCCCCATTTTATTCTTTCTTTACTTTTCTTTTGGCAAAGGCCCCTGCTGGCTCACTGAGTTTAGACCCAAATTAGGATCGCCTGGGTGGCAAGTGTGCTGTGTAGTCACTAAAGCCCCAGGATGCCATGTATGTTCTTTCTTAAAGGGTACCCCACTCTTTCAGACACCACAAAGAGGGCTAGCCTCCTAAAACATTATTCTGAAACAGCAAGAACCAAAAATAAATAGTAATAACAAGGTTTTTGCTGCCTCTCCCCTCTCCTCTCAACTTTTCATATCAAAGAAATATGCTAACAAAGTTAAAATCAAGCCTATAAAATTAGCAATATTATAATAATTGAGAAGAAGACTGGTTCAGTGGCTAGGGATATCCAGGTTCAATTTACAACTCTGCTTCCGATTTCCTGTGTGATCTTGGACGACTCACTTCGGGTACGAAGGTGTAAATCCCAGCTCAAGGCTGAAATTAGAGCATAGAAGAGTCTAGCTGCATGAATATGTGCCTAGGGTCTTAGATGAGTATATCCTGCAGGCAGCATACCACTGCAGCTACACTTGGTTTCGAGCACATTAGCTTGATCAGAGTTAGCACCAGTATGTCTCCTCGAGCTGGAATTTATACCTATCGCTTAAAGTGTAGACATTCCCTTAGTCTCTCCATGTTTTAGTTCCCCATCTGTAAAATAGGGATAACACTGCCCTACCTACAGGGGTGTTTTGAGAATAAATTCATTAAAGATTGTGAAGCACTCAGATACTATGGTAATGGGGGATCATATAAGTAGAATCATAGAATATCAGGATTGGAAGAGACCTCAGGAGGTCATCTGGTCCAACCCCCTGCTCAAAGCAGGACCAACACCAACTAAATTATCCCAGCCAGGGCCTTAAATACCTGTAAGAATGGAGATTCCATCACCTCCCTAGGTAACCCATTCTAGTGCTACACCGCCCTCGTAGTGAAATAATTTTTCCTAATATCCAACCTAGACCTCCCCCACTGCAACTTGAGACCATTACTCCTTGTTCTGTTGTCTGCCTGAGAACAGCCTAGCTCCATCCTCTTTGGAACCCCCCATTCTGATAACTGAAGGCTGCTGTCAAGTACCCCCATCACTCTTTTCTTCTGCAGACTAAATAAGCCCTGTTCCCTCAGCCTCTCCTCATAAGTCATGTGCCCCAGCCCCCTAATCATTTTCGTTGCCCTCTGCTGGACTCTCTCCAATTTGTCTACATCCTTTCTGTAGTGGGGGGCCCAAAACTGGACACAATGCTCCAGATGTGGCCTCACTAGTGCCGAACAGAGGGGAGATATCACTTCCCTTGATTGGCTGGCACTGCTCCTACTAATGCAGCCCAATATGCTGTTAGCCTTCTTGGCAGCAAGGGTACACTATTGATTCATATCCAGCTTCTCGTCCACTGTATCCCCAAGCTCTTTTCTGCAGAACTGTTGCTTAGCTGGTCCCCAGCCTTTAGCAGTGCATGGGATTCTTCCATCCTAAGTGCAGAACTCTGCACTTGTCCTTGTTGAACCTCATCAGATTTCTTTTGGCCCAATTCTCCAATTTGTCTAGGTCACTCTGGACCCTATTCTTACCCTCCAGCGTATCTACCTCTCCCCCCAGCTTAGTGTCATCCGTGAACTTGCTGAGGGTGCAATCCATGCCATCATCCAGATCATTACAGAAGATGTTGAACAAAACTGGCCCCAGGACCGACCCCTGGGGCACTCCTCTTGATACTGGCTGCCAACTAGACATGGAGCCATTGATCACTACCCATTGAGCCTGACGATCTAGCTAGCTTTCTATCCGCCTTACAGTCCATTCATCCAATCCATACTTCTTTAACTTGCTGGCAAGAATATTGTGGGAGACCCTATCAAAAGCTTTGCTAAAGTCAAGGTATATCACATCTACCATTTTCCCCATATCCACAGAGCCAGTTATCTCACCACTGAAGGCAATCAGGTTGGTCAGGCATGAATGGTGAATTGCCCTTGGTGAATCCATGTTAACTGTTCCTGATCACCTTCCTATCTTCCAAGTGCTTCAAAATGGATTCCTTGAAGACCTTCTCCATGATTTTTCCGGGGTCTGAAGTGGGGCTGTAGTTCCCTGGATTCTCCTTCTTCCCCTTTTAAAAAATGGACACTATATTTTCCTTTTTCCAGTCATCCAGGCCCTTCCACGATTGCCACAAGTTTTCAAAGATAATGGCCAATGGCTCTGTAATCACATCAGCCAACTCCCTCAGCACCCTCGGATGCATTGTATCTGGCCCTATGGACTTATGCATGTCCAGCTTTTTTAAAATAGTCCTTAAACCTATTCCTTCACCACTGAGGGCTGCTCACCTCCTCCCCATACTGTGCTGCCCAGTGCAGCAGCCTGGGAGCTGACCTTGTCTGTGAAGACTGAGGCAAAAAAAGCATTGAGTACTTCAGCTTTTTCCACATAATCTGTCACTAGGTTGCCTCCCCCATGAAGTAAGGGTCCCACACTTTCCCTGAGCTTCCTGTTGCTAACATACCTGTAGAAACCCTTCTTGTTACCCTTCAAATCCCTTGCTAGCTGCAACTCCAATTGTGCTTTGGTCTTCCTGATTACCCACCCCCACCATGCTCGAGCAATATTTTTATACTCCTCCCTAGTCATCGGTCCAAGTTTCCACTTCTTATAAGCTTCCTTTTTGTGTTTAATCTCACAGAAGATTTCACTGTTAAGCCAAGCTGGTCGCCTGCCATATTTGCTATTCTTTCTGCACATCGGGATGGTTTATTCTTGCGCCCTCAGTAAGGCTTCTTTAAAATACAGGTTTCAGAGTGGTAGCCGTGTTAGTCTGTGTCAGCAAAAAGAACAAGGAGTACTTGTGGCAACTTAGAGACTAACAAATTTATTTGGGCATAAGCTTTCGTGGGCTAAAAACCCACTTCATCAGATGCATGCAGTGGAAAATACAGCAGGAAGATATATATATATATATATACACACACGGAGAACATGAAAAAATGGGGGTTGCCATACCAACTCTAATGAGACTAATCATTTAGGTGGGCTATTATCAGCAGGAGAGCTACTACAGGACAGTCCCAACAAAGAAAGTAACAGGATGCCACTAGCCGTCACCTGCAGCCCCCAACTAAAACCTCTCCAGTGCATCATCAAGGATCTACAACCTATCCTGAAGGACGATTCCTTGCTCTCACAGATCTTGGGAGACAGGCCAGTCCTCGCTTACAGACAGCCCCCCAACCTGAAGCAAATACTCACACACCACACAACAAAAACACTAACCCAGGAACCTATCCTTGCAACACTTCAACCTCCCTGGACACGCAATTACAGACCTAAAAGTCACAATTCTTCAGCAAAAAAACCCTTCAAAAACAGACTCCAACGAGAAACTGCAGAACTGGAATTAATTTGCAAACTGGACACCATTAAATTAGGCTTGAATAAAGACGGGGAGTGGATGAGTCATTACACAAACTAAAAACTATTTCCCCATGCTCTTTTCCCCTACTGTTACTCACACCTTCTTGTCAACTGTTTGAAATAGGCCATCCTGATTATCACTACAAAAGTTTTTTTTCTCCTGCTGATAATAGCCCACCTGCTGCTTAGCCAGTCGGTCCCCAGCCTGTAGCGGTGCATGGGATTCTTCCTTCCTAAGTGCAGGACTCTGCACTTGTCCTTGTTGAACCTCATCAGATTTTAACAACGACAATAGAGCAGGGTCCTTTGAGTCCACAATGCTGGATAATCTTATTCATATTATTATAGAACTGCACACACAATAAGTTACAATTCAACGGCGCTCTGCAAGACATGTGATACCGTGTAGTAGATTAAGCCAAAAACTGTGGTTATGATTGAAGAAATGTGTGAGAATTTTACCAGAAAGTTTGTCTGTTTAATCATAATATTAAGTCTGGTCTACAGCCCTTGTTCACATTGAGCAGTATCTGCTGATGCTAGTAATTCTGTTAAAAATCAACAGGATGAATCATTTAAATAAATACTAAACAATGTGAGCACAGATGAAAGAATCAGCCCAAAATGATGACGTGATTCTACAGTTACCACAACAGAATTTCTTTCTTCATTTTAATTCAGAGTGGCTTTATGGTTATAGGTTTGAGTGATTGGACACTTAAGTGGAGAGACAGCTAGTTGTTCACCTGAAATTTCTTCAAGCTCTAGCAAGCGAGCCCACTGATGCTCATGAGCTCATTGCAGAATTGACCCATCAGGAGACACTCCAACTATTCATCATCACTGACTATACTGGTATAGTTCTGTGCTAAAGCAATCTGTTGCCATCAGCAAAAGGAAGCTGCAGTTGTCTGGAAACGGGCCATGAGGAGGACAGAAGAAGGTCACCACCATATTTTACGTGGTGGTCTGAGCCACAGCATTCAGATACTGATGCAAACTTCCCCAAACTTCAGGTATCTTCAGCTGCAGAGTTTTGCCTTAGGCCCGTCTCAACTAATTTTTAAAGTCACAGGGTTTGTAATCCCAGTGCAAGTCTGCATCCTGGAAGGTACAGGGAGGGAGAAGAGTACAAATAGAATGCTGTTTTGTAAACCTATTGGGCCTGTCTGCTTTCATTACTCTGTGGTAATTCAGGAGTAGTCCACCTGAGGTCCATGGAGTTACTGCACATCTTTTTCCAGAGTATAAAAGACATCACTCTACATTTCCTTCCACTAACTCAGAAATCTCTCACATAAATGATTTTGAAGAAGGTGGTTGAGGAACGTGAATCCATGGGGGCTTAGTACAGTTACTTTGGCAACTGTTTTTTCTCCTCTAAGAGTTACCAGAAAAGATCTCCACTGCAAGTAGTAGTGACCTGCTAAGAAGAGGGCCCCAGGAGTATTTGACAAGTGATTGCAGGATTGCTCTCCTCAGCTGGGCATCAGAACTAGAGCACAAAAGTGAGGGAGTAACACTGCATAAAGGTGCATTTAGAGCTGCAAAAAGCAGCCTGGAATATTTCAATCACATACAGATTGCAGAAGCATGTTGAAGAAGCTTCCTTAGAGCTAGATGAATGTTCTTTCTCCATTACATACATTGCTTTGCTGGTCAGGGCAGAGTACAATGATATGCAAAGATTATTGTTGGCTGTGACCCAACTGGAATTTATTGCTGAAACTGAGTCAGGGACATCCCCATGGAGCTCAAGACAGGCAAATTTATGTGAACAATGTATTTCACAATGAATTTATTTTTCATTGTGACCGATGTCGGTCTAACTTTTCAAAGAGAAGATATTTTATTGTTTGGGACTTTGCAAAAGCTCAAAAGTGCTACATTGGAACTCCCAGTAGTGAAAGATGCTGTGTTGACTCTTTTGTCCTAAATCTTATTGTAAGGGCTAAATATTTAAGGGTCTTTCAGGCTGCAGAAAAATCAGATCTATATGCAATTTCCAGTGAACATATGGATGCCAGATTCACTGGCTACAACGACCATCATTCTAATCGTTTCACTGCTTTGATGCCACACAATATAGAATTAGCCCATTCTTGCAATGCACAAATTGGTAATCATCTAGACCAGTTTACACAGGTTGGTATTGAGGGAGGAAGAGAAAGAGAATGTCCTACTGCAGTGCTTACTTCTATAATCACACTTCAATGCCATCAAATCCATAACAAGTGACAGTGCATATTTAATAAAGCTTTCCATTACAATGCCACCTGCTCTTCGGGTGCCATGAATGGTCCCTTACAACAGTGGTTCTCAAAGCCAGGCCACCGCTTGTCCAGGGAAAGCCCCTGGTGGGCCAGGATGGTTTGTTTACCTGCCGCATCCGAAGGTTCGGCCGATCGTGGCTCCCACTGGCCGCAGTTCGCTGCTCCAGGCCAATGGGGGCTGCAGGAAGGGCGGCCAGCACGTCCCTTGGCCCGTGCCACTTCCTGCAGCCTGCATTGGCCTGAAGCGGCGAACCGCAGCCAGTGGGAGCTGCGATCAGCCTAACCTGCAGACGTGGCAGGTAAACAAACTGGCCCGGCCCGCCAGGGGTTTTCCCTGAACGAGCGGCTTTGAGAACCATTGCCTTAGAATATGTGCTAACTACTTAAGCTAAAATTATCTGTTCGATCTTGTATTTAACTGCAACACTCTGAATACCTTTCCCAAACCCGAGGAAGAGCTCTGTGGAGCTCAAAAGCTTGTCTCTGTCACAAGCAGAAGTTGGTCCAGTAAAAGATATTACCTCCCCCACCTTCTCTCTCTAAACTGCCTTTCAGGACATAATTGTTCTTGGTGGAAATCTTGTTCTCATTGTCCTGTAGCGCTGCAATTGCAGAATGTGGCTTTTACAAAGGAATCTAATCAACACAAGCTGTTGGATATACACTGGACCCTTGCTAGAATGCAGGATTTGGGATCCAGGGCGGTACCGTGTTAACACGGGGACCACGTTATAGCGGGGACTGCGTTACAATGAATTGCAAATAAAGTAATTAAATTTGGGATCCATGGCTGCAACCACATTATATGTGAACTCGCGCTCTATAGCGAGGGTCCAGTGTATGTGCAGCAAAGCTCATACTAGGACTTGGATGCAGATACTAAAAATCATAGGACTGGAGAGGTCATCGAGTCCAGTCCCCTGCATTCATGGCAGGACTAAATATTATCTAGATCAGGGGTGGGCAAACATTTTGGCCCAAGGGCCACATCGGGGTTGTGAAACTGTATGGAGGACCAGGTAGGGAAGGCTGTACCTCCCCAAACAGCCTGGCCCCCAACCCTCACCCATCCCCTCCCACTTCCTGCCCCCTGACTGCCCCCCTCAGAACTCCCAGCCCATCCAACCCCCCCGCTCCTTGTCCCCTGACCACCCCCGCCCCCTATCCAACCCCCCGTGACTGCCCCGACCCCTCTTCACAGCCCCACCCCTAACCGCCCCCCAGGACTCCACCCCCTATCTAACCCCCCTGCTCTCTTCCCCCGACCACCCCGCCCCATCCACCCACCCCCTGACTGCCCCCGGAAACCCCTCCCCCTTATCCAACCCCGCCACACTCCCCGCCCTCTTACCATGCTGCTCAGAGCAGCGGGAGCTTGCAGCCACACCGCCGCACTACCCGGCAGGAACTGCACTGACAATGCAGCAAGGTGAGGCTGCAGGTGAGGTGGGATGATGGGGAGGGGCCGGGGGCTAGCCTCCCAGGCCGGGTGCTCAAGGGCCAGGCAGGATGGTACCGTGGGCCAGATGTGGCCTGCGGGCTGTAGTTTGCCCACCTCTGATCTAGACCGTCCCTGACAGGTGTTTGTCTAACCCGCTCTTAAAAATCTCCAATAATGGAGATTCCACAAGCTCCCTGGGCAATTTATTCCAGTGCTTACTTACTCTAAGTTAGGAAATTTTTTCTATTGTCCAATGTAAACCACCCTTGTTGCAATTTAAGCCCATTACTTCTTGTCCTATCCTCAGAGATTAAGGAGAATCAATTGTTCTCCCTCCTCCTTGTAACAACCTTTTATGTACTTCAAAACTGTTATCAGGTCCCCTCTCAGTCTTCTCTTCTCCAGACTAAACAATCCCCCCCCTTTTTTTTATTTCAATCTTCCCTCATAGGTCATGTTTCTTTAATAAATTTTGTTGCTCTTCTCTGGATATTCTCCAGTTTATCCACATCTTTCCTGAAATGTGGCACCCAGAATTGGACACAATACTCCAGTTTGGGCTTAATCAGCATGCAGTAGAGTGGAATTACTTTTTGTATCCTGCTAAAACAGCCCAGAATGATTTTTTCCCCACAACAGTGTTGCACTGCTGACTCACATTTAGTTTGTGATTCATTATGACCCCCAAATCCCTTTCTGCAGTACTCCTTCCTAGGCAGTCGTTTCCCATTTTGTATGTGTACAACTGATTGTCCCTTCCTAAGTGGAGTACTCTGCATTTGCCCTTATTGAATTACATCCTATTTACTTCAGATCATTTTGAATTTTAATCCTATACTCCAGAGGACTTGCAACCCTCTTCCATAAACTTTAAAAATGTACTCTCTATGCCATTATCTAAATCATTGATGAAGATCATGAACAGAACCAGATCCAGAACAGATCCTGCAGGACCCCACTTGATATGCCCTTCCAGCTTGACAGTGAACCACGGATAACTACTTTCTGGGAACAGTTTTCCAACCAGTTATGCACTCACCTTATCGTAGCTCCATATATGGTGTATTCCCCTAGTTTGTTTACAAGACGGTCATGGAGAGCGTATCAAAAGCCTTTCTAAAGTCAAGATATACCACAGGTTTCAGAGTAGCAACCGTGTTAGTCTATATTCGCAAAAAGAAAAGGAGTACTAGTGGCACCTTAGAGACTAACCAATTTATCTGAGCATGAGCTTTCGTGAGCTACAGCTCACTTCATCGGATGCATTCAGTGGAAAATACAGCAAGGAGATTTATATACACACAGAACATGAAAAATGGGTGTTATCATACACACTGTAAGGAGAGTGATCACTTAAGATGAGCTATTACCAGCAGGAGAGCAGGGGGAGGGGGGGAGAAAACCTTTTGTAGTGATAATCAAGGTGGGCCATTTCCAGCAGTTAACAGGAATGTCCGAGGAGCAGTGGGGGGTGGGGAAAATAAACATGGGGAAATAGTTTTACTTTGTGTAATGACACATCCACTCCCAGTCCCTATTCAAGCCTATGTTAATTGTATCCAGTTTGCAAATTAATTCCAATTCAGCAGTCTCTCACTGGAGTCTGTTTTTGAAGTTTTTTTGTTGAAGAATTGCAACTTTTAGGTCTGTAATCGAGTGACCCAGAGAGATTGAAGTGTTCTCCGACTGGTTTTTGAATGTTATAATTCTTGACGTCTGATTTGTGTCCATTTATTCTTTTACGTAGAGACTGTCCAGTTTGACCAATGTACATGGCAGAGGGGCATTGCTGGCACATGATGGCATATATCACATTGGTAGATGTGCAGGTGAACGAGCCTCTGATAGTGTGATATACCACATCTACCTCTCCCCTCACCCACCACCCCCTTGTTATCCTGTCAAAGAAAGCAAGTAGGTTGGTTTGACACAACTTGTTCTTGACAAATCCATGCTGTTACTTAACACCTTATTATCCTCTAGATGTTTGCAAATTGGTAGCTTAATTATTTGCTCCATTATCTTGCCAGGTACTGAAGTTAAATTGACTGGTCTGTAATTCCCCAGGTTGTCCTTATTCCCCCCACCCCACTATTTTTAAAAAACACAGATTGGCACTATATTTTCCCTTTTCCAGACCTTTGGAATCTCGCCAGTCTTCCATGACTTTCTGAAGATAACCACTAATGGCTCACCTCTGTCAGCTCCTTGAGTATTCTATAATGTATTTCACAGAGGGGAGGGATAGCTCAGTGGTTTGAGCATTGGCCTGCTAAACCCAGGGTTGTGAGTTCAATCCTTGAGGGGGCCATTGGGGATCTGGGGCAAAAATTGGGGATTGGTCCTGCTTTGAGCAGCAGGTTGGACTAGATGACTTCCTAAGGTCCCTTCCAACCCTGATTTCTATTCTATAAGGCCCTACTGATTTGAAGACGTCTAAGTAATCTATAACTTGTTCTTTCCCTATTTTAACCTCTCATCCTATCTCATTTTCACTGGCGTTCACTATGCTAGAAGTCTAATTGCTGCTAACCTTTTTGGTGAAAACAGAAACAAAAAAGTCATTTAGCACTTCTGCCATTTCCACATTTTTTGTTATTGCCCACCCTCCCCCCCTTGAGTAACAGGCCTTCCCTGTCCTTGGTCTTCCTCTTACTTCTATTGCATTTGTAGACTGCTTTCATGTTACCTATTATGCCTCTAACTAGTTTGATCTCATTTTGTGCCCCATCAGACTATTATCTCGTGGCATCAAGGGGGAAAGGGAAAAAAACATTTGTGGATAGAATCAGAGCAGGCATTCAATGACAAAAATGAAGGCAGCACTAGCAGAGTACTAGAATAGTGGTATTCTGTGTGACCAGATATGGATAATGTCAATCTGGTTGAAAAATCCAGATTTTTATTTAATCATTAGAACAGTTACTTTGTTTTCAAATAAATTACAACAGACTCAGTTCCAGGCCTGTGATGACACTGGCATTTAAAATTTATATTAAACACATAAGACTAAGAGAGATCCAGACACACCACAAATAAGAGAATATAAACAAAAAATCCTGGCAGAACAGTCCAAACAGATTCAGAGAAAAGCCATTAGATAATTACAGCAGCAGCAGCATTTCATTTCAATGAGAGAATGAGGTCAAAGCCAGACACCCAGATAACCATGTTTTCTTGCTTGACATCATCTGAAGTCTTCACTGAGCTCAGACAATTTTTTCTTCCAGTCTGCAGATGGCTGAGAGCAATACCCTCTTTCTCCAATGTCTGCCTCTTACATCAGTATCATTATGTATGGAGTTTCAGAACATCTTGAAAAGGAGGGTTTTATTAAAGAAAACTACAGAACAAGAACATGTTTCCACATAGTTTGAGTTCTAGCTTTGTCTCCCTTGTTTACCACACCCTGTCTGAACCACTATTCCCACAAAGACATCTAGTGGCTAAATATATTGCACATAAACATTTATAAATGATGCATCCGATGAAGTGAGCTATAGCTCACGAAAGCTTATGCTCAAATAAATTTGTTAGTCTCTAAGGTGCCACAAGTACTCCTTTTCTATTTATAAATGGGGTATCGATACTTTCATTTATTCATGGTTGTTTAAGGGGGGGGTGAAGCAAACCAAAAAGCTAGCACTGTCCAAAGAAAAGGTGCCATGAAAAGCTAGGCCCATGCAAATACTTCCTAACACCCCCCTGCCCTGACCCGATTTCCCCTCCCCCCACCCCGCTTCCAAATCCCAGCTATTATTCCCTTGATCTTATTTTGGCATGTTATGTTCAGTGCTACTTCACCTTCCGCAACTGCATTAGATTTTAAATTCCACTTCTATTATATGTCCATAACGCACTGAAGAAGTTAACATGCAACCAGCAAAGAGCACCATTCCCTGAACTAACATTTTACTCCAGATGTCCCCGATTCCCTTTGAATTTCACCATGCTGCATTAAGTAACCAGGTTTGGGTTTTCCTTCTCCCCTATGATTTTCCTCCTCCCTATGAACCGTGAAAGTTAAAAGCAGGGCAATCATAGGCGAAGTGTTACTAAAAGCTGCAGCTTCACAGATGTTGTGACAAGGGTCAGAAGGAGGCAGGGAAGAAGTGAAAGAGCTTTGGAGAGGAACTGTAGTGTTGCAGAACTTCCTAAGGGAACTTAGTGTTTCCGTGTTGATTTTTAACAATTTTATATTTAGGATAATTTAAAAAAATCATTTTAAGTTCAAATATTACTTTACTTGGGCCCTGATCCTGTAAGTGGCTGTATGCAGGTGGATCTTTGTACTCACAGATCCACATTAAAGCCAAGGGGGGCTCCCTGTGGACCTAAGGATGTACCTGCACACAGCCTATTACAGGACCAGGGCCTTTGTTTTTCCACTCAGGCAGAACCTCACTAGAAGCTCCCAGTGATTTCAGAGTTTGCCTGAGAGAGGACAGAGTAAAAATTAAGCAAGGGTCTAAACATTTGGCCCACTGCTTCCAGTGCCTCATTCAATGCTCCTGAGTTTAAGCAGTTGCATGGGTGTAAAATGAGGACAGAATTTGGGAAAGTGCTTTGAAAGAGGCAACTCAGTTTTCTGCCATTGCTTCTGGGCTGCTCAGTGAAATTGAGGACCCTATTGCTCGTCTGAAACCTCCTCCTGGAATGTGAGCTAACATGTCAGAGTGACTGAAGCTACTCGCTGGATGGACCCAACACGAGATAGAGAGCGACACTGTTACATTAACGACTACAAACAACGTATGGAACTAGGATGATAATTTCACTTTGCTCTGATTTCATTTTCTCCTTGTTATGGACTCAGATTTGAAGGCCAGAAAGAATGGATTAGAATTTTCTACTCTGACCGTCTACCTAAATACAGACCATGGAATTTCACCAAGCAATTCCTCTGTCAAGCCTGTACATTTCAGATAAGCCAGAGCATATCATTTAGAAAAATATTCAATCATGATTTAAAGACTTCAAATGATGGAGAATCTACCACATCCCTAGGTAAATTGTTCCAGTGGTTCATTAACCTCATTGTTAATTTGGTTCCCCTCAGCTAACAGGCATCAGATCTTGTTATGCCTTTACTAGACTTAAGAGCCCTCTCCTATCAGAAATCTTTCCCCCATGCAGGTACTTATAAACCATGATCATGTCACCTCTTCATCTTCTCTGCGCTAAACTAAAAAAAATTGTGTAGCTCTTTTCTGAGTTCATTCAGAGTGGTGAAATGTCCCAGCTGCAAGAGCACTGTTGCTGCAGTCATACATGGTGTTAAAATTATTGTAGAACCTGCAGGTACTGGATGATACATGACTCCACTGGGCTATTGATATATTTTAATTAAATTTCAATAGCTTAACTCTAGAAAATTCCAATTACTTCAAAGAGACTCCTTCATTATCAGCTGAAAACATCACAGAGCTTCATATTGGTTATTGGCTCTCTTCCGAGTGTATCAAAAACCCGCACCACACACAACCAGCCATGTTTGATTGCTTAATTATATTCGCCCTGTCTTAAAAGGTGTAGATGCCATGGATTAAAGGCAGCATCCAACATTACCAGGATTGAACAGAGATAAATTGTGTGAAGGAAAATAAAAATGAACATAAGCTTTGGTGGGTAAAAACCCCACTTCTGAAGATCTGAAGAAGCGGGTTTTTTACCCACCAAAGCTTATGCCCAGATAAATCTGTTAGTCTTTAAGGTGCCAACAGACTCTCGTTGTTTTTAGGAATACAGACTAACACGGCTACTCCTCTGATACAAAATAAAAATGATGGTAGTGATTAAAAAAAAGAATCAGCAGTAATTACTGGACACCAGTTACTAATTCTTTCATCCCAGTGTCTGCTATGTCCGCTGGCTTAGGTCTATATCTATGGCAAGGGAATGAGGTGAGTGATCTAATAGCAGAAGCCTTTCCTTATACTAGCATCTATGCATTTAAGAGATGTGGATGCTAAATGTGTGGTACCACCTTCCCAATTCTTACTCTGGACCTTTTTTATACTCTTGCATTGTGTCTTTTTGCCTTAGTTTACATTCTTAACAAGATGCTAGTTCTTTCACCGCTTGCTAGCATTTTCATTTAGGAAGCACAGGTTTTACTCACCCTGTAAAAAAGAAAAGGAGTACTTGTGGCACCTTAGAGACTAACCAGTTTATTTGAGCATAAGTCTCTAAGGTGCCACAAGTACTCCTTTTCTTTTTGCAAATACAGACTAACACGGCTGCTACTCTGAAACCTGTAAAAAATAACTCCTGTTCTTCGCAAACCCACCTCCATTTTCACATAATTCAGGTGCCAATTAGTCCATCTGCTGGCTGTTCACATTCACATGGCACAGCTTTATTATGCAAGTCATTAACATAATGGTCAATGGCCTTTACTGCCAGCTAGTTTCTTGTAAAGATAATGTACCTTTTCAAAGTGGCTCTTGTACGGAGCAAAGTGTACCTGACATTTTTGAATTGCTTTTAGCAATTTGCTTTCACTGGAATGTATTGCAGATCACCATTGTGTCTAGTCCTCACATGTGCAGCTCGGTGGAATATTTCCTCCTGTCTGATTTCTTTATACCACCACTTGCTTCCTGGAAAATTTAGAAGTAACAGCAGACACCTCCTCCAGTTTGGACTGGTTCCATTCCAGATTGAGGGATTCTGTTCACTGCATTTGCTCTATTTATGCCCAAGGGTTCATTTATTTCTGACATCATGTATTCAAAGGTGTGACACAGAGAAAGGCTCCTAAAAGACTGGGTTTCGTTTCCTGGACCTAGTCACATGAGCTGGGGGAATGAGAATGGGATGTCAGGGTTACAAACTGTTACGGCGAGAATTATATCAGCATCACAGATATTTAGTCATTATTTCTATTCACACAAATACAGCTCATAGTTTATGAATTTTAGTAGGCCTGTGATTGCTCCCGGCTAACCACTATCATAATTTGTGATTACTGACTGACTAACTAAACTTCTCACTTGTCCTCTAGAAACTGTGCTCAGGCCATCAGCTCATTTTATCCAAGTCACTGATCAAGAGCCATCCCTTGACAGTGCCTTGAAAATCACTGCTAATCTGGGCTGAATTTTGTAGTGCAGTAGAACCTCAAAGTTTCAAAACACCTCAGGAATGGAGGTTGTTAACTCTGAAATGTTCGTAACTCTGAACAAAATGTTATGGGTGTTCTTTCAAACGTTTATAACTGAACATAGACTGAATACAGCTTTGAAATGTTACTATACGGAAGAAAAATGCTGCTTTCCCTTTATTTTTTTTTATTAGTTTACATTTAACACAGGACTGTATTTGCTTTAATTTTTTTCCTTCTCTGCTGCTGCCTGATTGCGTACTTCTGGTTCCAAATGAGGTGTGGGGCTGACTGGTCAGTTCGTAACTCTGAGGTTCTCCTGTAACTCAGAAGAACAATGGACATTCAGGAGTTGCTAGACTTTCCGGGACCTGATGGGAAAGTGGATTACACTGGAGGGAGTTAGGAATTTTTCAGCAGAATGATTTTCTGATGGAAAAAATACACTTTTTGCAAATCAAAATTTTCTATAGGAAGATTTCCATTTTCTGTTGGAAAATTTGAAAAGGTGTCCATGTGGAAGCCTCTTTTCAATTTCACTTTTCAGTTGGAGGAGGAGCTGGGGAGCTCAGCTTCCAGGAGCCTGCCTGGATGGCTCTTCATTGTCAGTTCACATATATGGCAGCTGGCAAGCCAGAAAAATTCCATTTTGGTTCTCCTGAACTGGCCTTTTTGTGGAAATCTCTTCCTGTGAAAAATGTCACACTTGTGACTTTTCATCCTGATTGGGGATGATTCCCCCCCCCCCCCAAATGTGAAGCTTTTCCACAGGAAGGGATTTCCGTTTTATGGCCAGCACTGGTATATACAGAGCTATGCAAGAGTCTCCATTCTGCCTATCCAGATGATCCAAATTGAGTTAAATAATCTCAAACCAATATTATTTCTGAAATGTAACTCCAGACGATGGAGATATTGGCAAGACAATGCCAAACAGGACATTGGGCAGTTGTTAGGAGCTTGCTTGTGCACCAGGATATCTAGTAAACCATTTTTAAAAAAATTCTAAATATATTAAAGAGTGGATGTGCTCTGAAAAGTGACTCCAACAATGGCCTTACAGAGCTCTCTATTTATTTTCTTTCAGTTATGCTCCTCATTTATTCTCTCTCAAAGAGTTGCATATCAAATATACCCCATACTCAGCTTAGAAGTCCAAAGATGATTTTTCTAATTTTCAAGGCATAATACTCCTCCCAGGATCGGAAAATAAAGCGGTCAGGATAGCTTCTCTCCTGCATTCTAGCTCTGCTCAGTGCTGGGAGAGAAGGGAGGGAACATCACAAAACAGATTATGGCTCTCTGGCTCGGCCCTGACTTAGAGCAGCTGCTGCACAAATCGAATGTGGTATCCTTCATAGCCTTATCCCAGCTGAGTGCTGGTAGAACATAGTGGAGTTCTGCCACTCCACCTCCCCATTCCCAGCACATTCCTTAAGTCCTTGTTATGCTTTCCATGCCAAGGGGTGATGGTCTGCAGTCTCACGGCCTGGATCTGCCACACACTTGTCTTTGGGAATTCTCTGCTGGCACCAGGAGAATTTCCTGCTGGGCATTTGCAGTCAGTTGCAGCCCACTTGGGTGGCACAAAGGGGATGTGTCGGGGCAGAGAATCAGCCCCATTTGCTTTATTTTCAGTTATTTTTAAAATGCATGACTGATATTCTTAATGATCTAAACTCAGTGTATATAGAAAATCTAGTGCTTGGACTTAAAAAAAAAAAAAAGAAGTGTGCCATTGGACAACTAAATTAAATACGAGGTCTCAGATAAATATGCTCAATAAAATGGCCAGGTAGACATAAAACTGTTTCTACACAGTTGCAGTCATTGTGCATGCAAATTAAACATGCAATTGTGCCCATTTTTGTGCATGCAGTAGAACACATTTTAGAAAAATATGACCTATTTAAAAAAAAAAGCCCCAAATTTTCCATCTGGGACACCTAAAATTAGGCTCCTAAATAAAAGCAGATGGATTTTCAGTCCAAGGTCAGCATGAGCTGCAGATTCACAAGACCTCTGGAACATCAGGCCACTGTTATTTAGGAGCTTAAGGACTGATGCTGCAAAGATCTTGCCCATATGCTCAGGGTTTAGCTGATCGCCATATTTGGGGTCGGGAAGGAATTTTCCTCCAAGGCAGATTGGAAGAGGCCCTGGAGGTTTTTCGCCTTCCTCTGTAGCATGGGGCACGGGTCACTTGCTGGAGGATTCTCTGCTCCTTGAAGTCTTTAAACTACGATTTGAGGACTTCAATAGCACAGATATAGGTGTGAGGTTTTTTGCAGGAGTGGGTGGGTGAAATTCCGTGGCCTGCGCTGTGCAGGAGGTCAGATTAGATGATCCTAATGGTCCCTTCTGACCTAAATATCTATGAAAAAAAAGATTGTGTAAAGTTAAGCATGTGTGTAAAGACTGCAGTGCAGCGCCTTGCAGCCCATAAAGTTAAACGCATTCATAAATCATTGCAGGATCAGCCCCTACCTAGTATATTCACCCAGGTTAGACTCTTTTGTCCATAATTTCTTCAATTTCAACCATAATAGAAATTCTTCAAAAACTAAGTACCAGCCCTAACTCCTTCCTTCCCCAGGCAGCCTGGGAGAATAAAAATGCCTTACACTTTTCTCTGAAAACAATAGATTCTGGTTTTATTGGACCAGCCAAGAAAATTAAATTGACTGTGGCAGGTTGACCGTAGCTCCCTTTTGAAAACCTGTCTGTAAACATAGGAAGACTAAGGCTATATCTGCACTACAATCTTAAGTCAACCTATGTTAGGTCTACTTACAGCCACCACAGTAATTACTGCGGTGGCTGATGTCCACACTACCTTCCTTCTGTTGGTGGTGTGCATCCTCATCAGGAGTGCTTCCACTGACTGAAGAGGGGCAAGTGTGGGGGACTGAGAGGCCAAGTTCTCAGCTCTGCACAGCTCCCAGCCAGAAGCACGGGTGGGGGCAGCTGCCCGCGGCTTCACGGACACTGTGTCACTCTAACTACTCTGACATAAGTCCTATGCCTCTCACCGAGATGGTTTTATTAGGTCACATTGGCAGGAGGAGTGTGTACAACTCCACTCTTATTGACAAAAGCGGATTTTTGTCCACAAAAGGAGTGTAGACAAGGCCTAATTCACTAAAGGTAAGTGGATTTATAGTATCGGTATGTCAGGGAAAGAAGAAGCCTGTGAAATACACACACACATACTTATATATGACAGTAATAGTAAATATACCTGGTAAACAAGCACACTACATATATCAATTTGAAAATATATGCACCATTATTTTTTTCATGTGCAATTACCCCTTTGCACTTGCATAAACAGTTTTCAGGTGCAAGATTACAGCTACACTCTGAGAAGACAGAGGAGACAGATTGCTTTAATTCTAAAGTTTGGCTACAAGATCATAATCACTAAGTTTATGCAAAATGATGATCATAATCATTATGCGAGTGAGTTTTAAGTACCTGATACACACTTTCAGAAAAGTTATGCTAGCAAGATTTCAGAGCAAGGCTTCAACTCACTGGAAGTTTAAAGCATAACAGGTTTCAGAGTAGCAGCCGTGTTAGTCTGTATCTGCAAAAAGAAAAGCGGTACTTGTGGCACCTTAGAGACTAACAAATTTATTTGAGCATAAGCTTTCGTGAGCTACAGCTCACCTCATTGGATGCATTGTTGGGTGTTACTTTTTAGCATAAAGGCAAATATGGCTAAGGGCTTCACTGCAGGTTTTAACAAGGATGTAACAAAATAAAGTTATAATGTTTAACAAAGGACCCCTTTTTCCATGGGAAAGAAAAACTGTTGGCCACCTGATAGCCATGCATTAGGGGGAACTGAAAGCCCATAGTTTGCAGAATCCTTCCCACAGGGAGCGAGGATGTTCAGATTTTCCCCATATACTGTACCATGGCAAGCATGAAAATAGTTCCCTGAAGTTCCTGCCACTATATGCTAAGCCTCATCAGACCCACTCCTTCATCATTTGAAATAAGTCTGCCTGTTATTCTTGTTAAAGAAGATTAATCAGCCATGAAGTCAATGACTGAGTGGACTCCATGTATTTGGTCGCAGTCATGGTATTTTTAGACTCATTGAAGACAATGCTGGTGATTTAGAACATCTGCTGAAAGATCACGTCCTCTTGAGGCACTTAAAAGAGACCATAAATCATAATGTTCAGAATGAACAGCAATGTTTTACACCTCCATAGCTATTTACATCAGAAGATTTCAAAGCTCATGACAAACATCAATGAGTTCAACTTCACAATGCCCCCCATGAAGTGGGTATTATCTATATTTTAGAGGTGGTGAGACTAAAGCACTGAGGGGTCAAGTAAATTGCCCAAGGTCACACAATGAGACTTTGGCAGGCCTGCGAGTATAAACCAGATCTCCTTATTTCTAGTCCTGTGCTTTGTACCATACTCTGACTTAACTGTGCTCCTTGAACCCGCATCATAAGTGTAACTATCTGGGATATGCAGCTGTTAGTAATAACGCACTGTTAGACCAAAAAATATACCAGTAGCCAGAGTTACACTAGATTAATGGTGGTTCCAAGAAGCAATCCTTTCAGGTAGCAAGAAATGGCTTCTCTAAACCTTCCCCCCAATTGTGACATTTGACTAGCTTATATGCAAGTTGCTAAAGTCATCCATTATCATTTTATTAAGCTGATCTTTGATCTCTCTCAACATTGTGCACTCAATATCCTTTTCCTGATCAGGAAGCCAGAAATATAACCCAGCTACAATATTTATATTTTTATGACTTCAGATTTGTATCCATAAAGATTGTAGTGTAATGGGCCTTTCCACTCAGAATTTCTCTCATTAGATTTCATTGTAATGCTACTCCTGCACCTCTTTGATCTGATCTTACATTCCTATGTAGTCTATAGCCAGGATTTCATTGATTTTGGTCATTCAGCTATGCCTGCTAAGTTCAAGTCTCTTCCATTGTCAGACAACGTAGGTAGCCTGCTTTTGTACTTCTCACACTGGTATAACAGGCAGTTTTACTCTAAATTTTGTAACTAAAGTTGTGCAGAGATCTGCATGTTTTTTCTGGCAGGGTGTTTAAACATCTAGCTGTGCCCTGCTTATCCAAACCTTTGGAGGTTCAATCAATCATTACTGTTAACTGCATTGCCTGAAGTGCATGCCATGGAAGAAAAAAACATTCAGAAAGTCTTCACTGTTTTCCAGTGCTTTCTTACAAAGAACCTTTGGTGGGAAATGGTTATGTTTTGATCTAATAGAATACAAGAAGTTATTCAAAGAATAAGGAATGTGATGATTTTTTAATTATTTTGTTTAAAGGAAAAAGCATCCTATCAGCAGTA
Organism: Lepidochelys olivacea; assembly: GCF_965140295.1. Lineage (NCBI taxonomy): Eukaryota > Metazoa > Chordata > Testudines > Cheloniidae > Lepidochelys > Lepidochelys olivacea. Next base: position 19,078,593 of record NC_140412.1, read on the forward strand.
AGCTATAACTCAGAGGTTCAGATTTGGTTAAAATTCTTATTAGCTGTTATGGGTTTTGAAACAGCTGATTGATTCTCGTTCGCTCATTAAATTTACAAAGATTCATTGTGCTAGTGTTAATTTGAGAGTTACATAAAAGCACAGAAATAAATTAAATACAGAGCAGATAATGTTTCTTAAAGGCTGCTCAGAACTGATTCTTTCAAAGGTGCATGAAGTATATTTTCTTTCATCCTTGTTTTCTCGTAATGTGTTTTCTAGTAATATAATATCCCTGCCTACCTAAGATAACTCCCACAGGCCTTTTCCACTTGCCTGCTGACCCAGTGCATGTTATAAAATCATCCCAGAAGTAGGTACATCAAGGAATGACATGGCACCACGTAGCTGTATTTCAAACCTCCTGACCTATCGCTGTAAGAGAAGTAATACAAAAAGTTAAAATGCAAGCTTACCTAGAACTGTACCAAATGTTAAAAAAGTGCAGCCCTAAGGAATTTGTGAGATAGCTGCCCAAAAGGTGGTTTTGGTTTTCTCCAAGACTACATCTTAAATAAGACCACGTTTATCTTACTGTTTCTTGAGGCTGAGCATTTTAGCAATATCTACTAGAAAAGGAACCTGTGGCTCATTCTCCAAGATACAGGCACCTCCCAAAGAAAACTAGATTCCTCCTGGAACTAGAGTGAACCAGGGTGAGAACTACTTTGCATGAAAAGAAAGATGAGACCTAATCTTTTGCCTGAAATCAAACTGAACAGAATTGGAAAGGATGCACCACAAAACCTTCCTCATTTTTTTTAATTCTAGTGCACAGTACAGAAACATGCTCTCTCCCCTTATAGAGTAAGTTTTCTATGCATGCAACCTCAAGATCTTTAATAAGAACCTTATCAATTTTAGCACATAGAGGACACTGGCCAAGATTTGCAAAAGTAACCAGTGATTTTGAGTTCCTGGATTTTAAGTGCTCAACTTGAGCTTGCTTTCCACTGGCAGAGGGCTCAGCATTTTTTGAAAATCATGCCCTTCTAAAGTGTCTCAAATTGGGCACACAAAATCCACTTTTGAAAATCTTGGCCCGTTGATTGCAGCTGGTCTGCCCTTTTGTGAAAAGAATCTGTTTCCTGTTACACTCTTAACATATTAGCATCCTGGTGTTTGAGAGAATGCTACTGCCCGCCAGTCCTTGATGCTGAAAGGTTAGCTCAGAGCACAAGAGGTCAGCTCGGTTACTTTTATGGGAGCACAAGAGGTCAGCTCGGTTACTTTTATGGATGCAGCAAATGGCATAAAATGAAAATAATTTCCTGTGAGAGCTGAGAACATTCCTTCATTAGATTCGTTTCCTGTGCTAGGTCATATGGCTTTTTTAAAAAACATGCATTTGCTGGTTTCCTGTGTCCTCAGGCTGTAGTAGTCAGCTTTTATGAGACCAGGCCCACCAGTGCAGCTTTGTAGGGTATGAATGAATAACTCAGCGAACAGAAAACATCACAGAACTGCTTGATAAGGGTAACAGGTTATAGGCACTTGATAGGTTGAAACAAAAAACGGTTACATATTTTCCACTTAGTCACAAAGAAATGGTTTAATTGCCAAGCCATCTTCTTGTCTAATAAGTAGCTACATGAGTGGAAATTTACAGCTACAAACAGCACATACTCCTCTTAGTGGTCGCCGGTCTTTGTCCAGGCCTGGCTTGTGAGCTGCCTCCTCTTTCGTTTTTGCATATAAAATGTTGGACAATAATAAGATCCAGAAATATTTTTCACCCTCATGAAAGTTGTTGCTGCTCTATAGAAAAACAGCAGCTCACCGGTGTCCCTTTGCTTCGTAAGAGCAAGGTTCTGCCTTTTACGCCTACCGCTACAGCAGAGTGGAGTCCTAACGTAATGCTCTAGGGGCGTCAGCTACAGTGCTAGCTGGTCCATCACAGATCCAAGGACCCTAGCTAGCCAGCCAAATTACAATGCTGACTGGCTGACATCTCTGTGATGTCACTCCCAAATTTACTTCCTCTCTGGCTCTTCTCAGCGTGGCATTAAAACATGGCAGACCTCACTGGTCCAAGTGATCCATAAGCAAGTTGGGGTTATGAGATTTCTTGCAGGTCACCCATAATTACAGGAGATTTCAATCACAACTCACTCTCAGTGGGCCAAACTCAAATGTCCCTTTGGCTGTAAGGAGTTTTATCTGAGTAAGGAGAGATTAAAGAATAGATAAGGATGGACATCACTGGGAATTCATCTGCCCTGTGAAATACCTTATTACTACAGCAACAGGGTAATCTCAGCCCCACAATGGCCTGATCCTGCAGAGGGCTGCCACCAACTTCAAAGCATGAGGGCTTGCAGGAATGGAAGAGGTGGACACTGGGAAATGTTTGTCTTATTGCTCAAGGAAAAGGAACTGGTACTAAAAATAAGCCCTCTAACACTGTCACTCTAAGTCAGTTCATGCCTTTCAACTACAGACTCCTTAGATACCATCTGAACCCACAAACAAAAACTATTTTAGACCTGGGATTATGTTATGTCCTAGTGTATGTTAAGTAAAATTCACTTCTTCTTAGAGGAATTCAAAGTCTCTTGATCTTTTCACTCCTTTTGCTTCGTGGCCATCTTTTCCGTCCTCTAAGCACTTTGGGTGCTGATATACCCTATTTTCTGTGCAACTCAATGAATGTTTTTGTCTGCCTTCGATGAATTATTGAAGACAATAAGAGTACAGAATGGTCATAGGTAGAACAGTATATATTTCATCCGCAGTTAACTGAATACCAAAGTACCCATGTGAGATATCTTTGAGACAAACTAGTTCATTACCCCAAGTTCATGTCTAGAGAGAGATTATTTTCTTCTATTAAAGTGAAGACCTGTTTTATTTTGTATAGTTCATGGCACTTCTATTTAGTGGATGTCACTATGTAGCTGCTGATATCACTTATTAACAATGATTTGCTATCCATAAAGTCTCCAGATCCGCTGTATGATAGAGAGGTGATGCTGGTATTAAAATTATGTGGAGCACCAAACATATGATTGAAATACCACTGAAAGAGAAGGTAGAAAGTGAAGTGAAGATAAAATGTAAGCCATCACGAAGGACATATCTACATGGGAAGTGATGCTGGAATAGCTATTCCCGATTAAGGCATTCTTATTTTGGAATCATATGTGGATGCTTGTATGTTATTCTGAATTATCTTAATCCACTCCCAAAAAGTGGATTAAACTAATTTGGAATAAATTATTCTTATTCCAGAATAAGAGCGTCCAAACATGATGATAATGAGGAGTAGTTAATCCGCTTTAAAGCCACCCCCTATTTTATATTTGGTTAACTTTCACGTGTAGACAAACCTAAAACAACATCACAATGGCCCTTATTGGCAACCTTGCTAAGGGCCTCTTCAGAGAGGACAAAGGATTGAGGGGACTGACCTGAAGCAGCTCAGAGTTGGGTGAATTTAGAGGAAACGTAAGTGACTCATTAATGGACCATCTGGTGTGAAGGTTATGGAATGACAAGATCCCGAAGAAATGTTTGTTTGCATGGGGTCTAGCGTCTGAGAAAGCAGAGGCTATCAGTGTGCCAGTGGGATGTGAAAGAAATGAGTGGGATTGGAGACAGATATGGTATATATATATATATATATATAGAGAGAGAGAGAGAGAGAGAGCGTATAAAGTGGAGACAGATATGGTAAAAGAAACCACCGTAAGATGGAGCGTAGGCACCTGATTGATGACTCATCCACAGTGTCGAGACACATTGATGGGGCACAGTAGAACAGCTTACACTGAAGCTGAATACGTTGTATATGTCCTATAAATAAGGCAAGGCCCTGGGTTTTCACATCTATCACTCCATTTGTCATAAGCATTAAATACACATTTTGGAAATTTAAAGAAAATAGTATAGACACATCCAACATGGCACCCAATATGCTGTACAAGAGTGGAGAGGGGAAACATTCTGGGTAGAGAGGCAGGAGCAAATGCAGTCTCTTGCAAAATATACACTGGGATCTTTAGTATTGAAAAAGAGCAGACAAAAGCTTGTCTTTTTAAGGGCTTGTCCAAAGAGCTGCACAGATTCAACCGCCTGGTGTTCAACAGATGTACTCAAATATTCGCCTGCTTTTACTGCTATGAACTTTTGTGTCACTCAGACTGAAGTGGCGATTAGGACCTTATGCAGGTCCTCCGCACTGTGGCTGAGGGCAGAGCAGCTTAACTGACTTGTGCTGTGTTTCTTTACAGGGGTGAGTTTTGCTGTAGGTGAATGCATTTGAGGAAAGGGCAGCCCGCTCACAGATATCCCACAAGCCGCGAAGAAGCTAAGCATGCCACCTCAATTATTCATCATGAATTTTTCCCTCGGCTCTGCCCAGAAGGATGAAGGACATGGCTGCTTGAGGTGAATTTGCACTTCCAGCAAGCCTAACGATTTTGCGTGTGAAGCCTAGAAGTGGTGCTGATAACCTCATTGGAGGGTAAACAACAATTCCACCCACCCATCTTTAGTTATTCTCTCCAAGCAACAGCAATGGGCCTACTGCTTATTCTCAAAATGAGTAGTCCCTGAGCTGCTGTCAACCAACATTCCAAAACGTTATTTTTAATTCAGTTTTCTTGCTGCTCTCTTTTGTTAGCCGACTCCTGTCTTCTTGTGCAATCCTCTTTGTAGCCACTATACAGTAAAATGTGTATTTAGTCAAAGTATCCCTTGAGGAAGGAAGTAAGAATGAGTATGCTTGTTATAGATCACCTGCTGGCAGCAAATGGGACTCTGACACATTTCTTAAAATGTTGACACCGCCCCCTTTCCACTTCACATGCCCAGGTGCCTTGTCCAGTAGATGGAGATGGAAAGTACCCTTAGGAAACAACTTGTATTAAAAGGCAGTATTCCAGCACTGAACGTTCAAAATTCATGAGTTGTCGCCCCACTAAAATAATCACAAGACTGGCTTAAAAATCACAGGGCTTTTACAAAATAATAAATAAATGTTGGGTTCTTTTATTGGCCAACAGCTCTGGCTCCCTGTGGCTGATGCTCTCTCCTACTCTAGGCACTCTCATCTTCTCCCCGAGCCTGACTCCCATGCAGCCTTCCTCCAGTTGGATTCCTTCCAAAGAAGAGGTTGAGAACCGGAGCAGGTGGGAGCAGACCACATGTACTCAGGGTGGGGAGAGCTGGAAGGTTCCTGGCAGTGAGGAAGCCCACTGAATCGCAGTCTAAGGAAGAGTTCCATCCTAGCTCTGCCTCTCAGAAGCCAGAAACCTTCTTTGCACATTGCTCCCAGCACAATACTAAGGCCCCTAGAAAATTAGCCATGGCGATTGTCATCTGGGGATTAACATATCATCTTGGCCTCTTCTCTTCATTGTCATGAACTTCGGGCAAGTGGTCACTCCGTTTCCACTTTAAACAGCCCATTTTAAATAATTTATCACCTGTTTCCTTGATTAGAACCTGAAAATGTCACAATTACGATAGTCAGACTGAAATAACTATTTAATGAGCTGGTGTCTGCCGTAGATTCACACAGCCAAACAGGTTTTTCCAGATACAATGTCAGTTTCTCAAGGTGCACTGGGAAAAAATTGCATTGATTTCAGTTCAGATTTAAGACCCTGGGGAAAAAAAAAAGCCAGAGGAATCCACAAGTTACAGCTGATAGTTGCCGGTATCATCATAACCGCAACACTGCTCAAAAGCGGTATTAATTGGCAGTATTATCAAAACTGCTGGCAGAGGCAATAAGGAGTGACTGGTGGAGCAAAAGAATAGCTACCCACTCCAAAGCCAGCTGGAGTTAAAAGTGGTCTTTCCCCTGAAGTTAAAGGTTGTTCCAGATGCTGGGGACACCTGGATTCTGATCCTGGCGCTGTTCCTAGCTTGATGTATTAATTTGGTCAACACAGCTATTTTTCTGCTTTAAATTTATCATCCTGAGGAATGGAGATCGTAATAATAATTGATAATGTTTGCAAGCCATCTGGAAGATATAAAAGCATTATCTGAGTGAAATGCATTCTTTAGATGCATCTTATCTTTTTTAAAAAAATACCCTTATTGTCATTATTAATATATATGACCTGAGAAAATATAACCACTTAAAAATCCAAATAATTTTAATAAGAAATTATACCAATGTTCATCAAGAGAAAACAATAGATATGCTGTTTATCTCCTTGGATTCCTAATTTTTATTTATTTATTTATTTATTTGGGGTAAAGAACCGGGGCAAACCCATGGAAATGACTTCAGCTGTGTGGTGAAAGCTGCTAAATCCAAATCACAGAGCACTGTTGGGAAGCTGCTGACTTGCATCTGATAACCATTTTATGGGAATGTGTGCTGACCCACAGTTTTGGTTCCCCACAAAATGCTGGAAGCCTGAGTTTCTTTTCTACTAAATCTACTGCAGTGTCGACTCCTAGCATTTCTTTTGTACCAGTTTCATACTTCCATCAGCTAAAGGTATTAGAGCTTAACAGAAATCAGTGAGAAGGTTTTCATGCCCGCTTCTGATCTCACACTAATTTTAAACTGTTGTAACTCATTTGGCTTCAGTAGTTACCACTGATTTCCATTGGTTTAGGTGAGATAAGGATCAAGACCATTATAGTTATATTGATTTATTCCATAATATTTGCATATTTTATCAATGAATATGGGTTACCGCAGGGGTTCTCTAACAGGGGGTCACGAGGTTTTTTACATAAGGGGTTGCAAGCTGTCAGCCTCCACCCCAAAACACGCTTCACTCCAGCATTTATAATACTGTTAAATATTAAATTTTTTTTAATAAGGGGTGGGGGGTGCACTCAGAGGCTTGCTGTGTGAAAGGGGTCACCAACTGAAAAGTTTGAGAGCCACTAGGTTACTGCTATTGTATTTACATATTCAGATTGCTAGCTGTAGAATGGGCCAAAGGGAAAGATCTAGGCTTACCTGACTTTCTGATCAATATATCTCAACAGTGTAGAAACGTATGTCCCTTTGCCCTGCCCCAGCACTACTTTGTGTGATTAAATAGTTACAAACGTTAATGAGAGGGGGGACCAGAGCATGTAAGGAAGCTGTGATTAGGGTACTGTGTTCCATCTGATCGGCCATGAGAGTTGCAGGTGGCATAGTTCCATCAGCATACCCTGCCATATGACCATTGGAGAGGGTTTAGCATGTCTAGCTGAGCATCCACTGATACTTTCCGTACACAGACATGTTAAGGAATCAGTTCACTGAAGCATGCTACCATGCCTTGCTGCACTGCTAGGCCAGTGTATGGGCCTGATAAAATCATACTGTGGACATATTTAGTCCTTGAGACACGCTTTCAGCATCCTTGTTAAATAGAAGGAAGATCTATACATAGTAGGTGGAACAACTCTAAACAGAGTTCACACCAACTTGAATTTCTTTGTCGCTTGTCTTTGGGGATGCTGGAGGCTCCATGAGTCCCCTGCATACTTGAGCATGTAAGAAATTCTCATTTGCCACCTGTGAAAGCAATACATGTTCTCTTGGTTTTGTATTAGTTTAGGTAGGATTAGCGAAGACACGTACCTTCGATCAGAGGCACTCAACCTCAGGGGAAATAGCAGACTGGACATTTCCAGCTGGGTCTCAACAACCACACTTGATATTCTTACAGAACATGGGATAAGGAGTAGATATACATTAATCTGTTAAAATGTAGCAGCATGGAGGAGAAGATTATAGTCCATTTAAAGACTCCTCTCTCTTCCCCTCTTTCACAGTCTTCAATCTTGGTTGACTTTAGTAGCAATGAATCTCTGTTCCTGGTAACATTTAGCACTCAAAACTGTAGATCTCTATTCAAATATAGTGGAGACAGCTCTACTGGAGCTTCCCTGCTGAGTCCCCAGATGATCTCAGGAAGATTCATCCTTGTTGCCTGCTTGCAAATAGAAGTAGGGCACCATCTCGTATTTTCACACTCATCCCCCAGAGGGATAGAAGTTTGCCTGCAAGATTCTCTTCATCCCCCCCCCCCCCCATCTTTAAAATACCTCCAGGACATTTTCACGTGTTCATCCTTTAAAAGCAAGTAGTAGCACCCAAATACTACGGTGATGGATACTGACAAATAGACAGAAAATGAATGAGCAAGTAACTAGACTAGGAGAGAAGAAGAAAGTACCTTAAGTGCACTGTAAGAGAGACGCAGGAGACCAGGGTTCAACTCCCTGTTCCAGCACAGATTTCCTTTGCGACACTGCACAAGTCATTTAGGCCTAGATTTTTAAGAAGTATTTAGATGTTCTGCACTCAGCATTGTCATGATTAACTGATTTAGGAGGCGAAGTCTCATTTTCAAAAAGGACTTCAGCAATTAGCAGCCAGGCGTTGCAACGCTTAAATACCTTTTTAAAAAATCTGGGCCTGAGTCTCTGTGCCCCAGTTCCTACCTCACAGGGTGTTGTGAAGAGAAATACATTAAAGATGATGATGTGCTCAGGTACTTACAGTAATCGGTACCATATAAATACCATTAATTGAAATAGAAAGCATATGCTAAGTGTCCATAAAGGAATTATGGACATTGGCTACAACCTGTCTCCGTATCAGCTAGGATGATGAAACGCACGGCACCCTGGACTTCCCTTCCCCAGTCCCTCTCTCTGTGCACTTAAAGCAAGAAAGTTTTCCAACTTAAAAAGGCATTCATGTAAACTTTCTAAATCACGTATCTTCATCTGAGTCGGCAATTCTGCTTGTGTGACAGTCTAGTTCAGTGAACAAACAAAATAGTTTATTTATAAACCTGCTTCTCACCAGGGATCCAATTGATGCTTACATTGTGCTAATTGAGATAGATTTCTACTTGAAGTAAATAGAGGTCATTATTTGCAGAATGCAGACTCAATGAGAAATGCAGTTATCTGACAAGAGGATAAAGCCCACTGAGGGACCACAGGGAAAGGCAGCTATTTTGAACAGCTGTTTAGTTTTACAGTTTTGGAAAACTAATTTGGTGTGTGTGGACTGGGGAGTAGAGGAGAGGGCAGTCAAAGAAGCACTAAACTCAAAGACTGTGTTTAGCCAGTACTCTCATTGCCTTTTAAGGCCGGCTGGACTACAAGTCAGGCCCACACTAGGTTTTTCCTTTAGGTGTACATGCTGATTTTGATCTTCCTCCTAGGAAACTCCCATATTCTGCTGAAAAAGCATTTCTAATCAGACCTCCCAAAATAACCTCTGAATTCTCATGAAAGATGGAAGCAATGCTAATAAAACGCCAGACATTCTCCCAAAGTCAAACACTGGTTCTCTCTGTACTTTTAAGGCACCGACAAGCCTGGGAATATTACTCCCTTGCCTGATGTTGTACAACTGCATGTCAGGCAGGAAAGATACTAGAAAAATTCTGAAAAATAACTTTATTGAGCCCAGGGAAAAAGGATATTCTATTCCACTATTACCGATGGCTTTACTCTCAGGCACATGGTTGGCATTAGGACATATAATGCAAGGAAGTATTGCACGCTTGTAAAATTCAAGCAGCAATGCATCACCTTGTGGAGAAAGGCCTTAGGGATGGGAGTCAGGCCTAGTGCTATTCAACATTTTTTATTAACAAGCTTGCGGAAGGAACATATAGCCCATTTGTTAGATCTGCAGATACTACTAAATTAGGAGGTGCTACAAACAGCAGGGAGGACAGAGAAGTAATAGACAAGGCCCTAGAGTTGTTAGATCTATGGGCTGGGAATACATAACTGAAACTGATCCAGGCAAACATGGAAGTCAAGACTGAAGAATAACCTGAAACACGATGTTTAATGGAAAGCAAATACCAGGAAGGCAGCAATGCTGCAAGTGATTAAGGATGATAGTGGTCAGCAAGTTAGACAAAACACTTTCAAATGTGATATAGTAGCAAAGCAACCAAGAAAAGGAGGACTTGTGGCACCTTAGAGACTAACAAATTTATTTGAGCATAAGCTTTCGTGAGCTACAGCTCACTTCATCAGATGCATTCAGTGGAAAATACAGTAGGGAGATTTATATACACTGAGAACATGAAACAATGGGTGTGATCATACACACTGTAACAAGAGTGATCAGGTAAGGTGAGCTATTACCAGCAGGAGAGCGGGGGCGGGGAGAGGGAAGAGAACCTTTTGTAAAGATAATAAAGCTGGGTCATTTCCAGCAGTTGACAAGAACATCTGAGGAACGGGGGGAGGGGGGCAGGAGGTTTGCTGGTGACCACACACCACACAACAGAACCACTAACCCAGGAACCTATCCTTGCAACAAAGCCCGTTGCCAACTCTGTCCACATATCTATTCAGGGGACACCATCATAGGGCCTAATCACATCAGCCACACTATCAGAGGCTCGTTCACCTGCACATCTACCAATGTGATATATGCCATCATGTGCCAGCAATGCCCCTCTACCATGTACATTGGCTAAACTGGACAGTCTCTACTTAAAAGGATAAGTTTCAGAGTAACAGCCGTGTTAGTCTGTATTCGCAAAAAGAAAAGGAGTACTTGTGGCACCTTAGAGACTAATCAATTTATTTGAGCATAAGCTTTCGTGAGCTACAGCTCACTTCATCGGATGAAAGCTCATGCTCAAATAAATTAGTTAGTCTCTAAGGTGCCACAGGTACTCCTTTTCTTTAAAAGGATAAGTGGACACAAATCAGACATCAAGAATTATAACATTCAAAAACCTGTTGGAGAACACTTCAATCTCTTTGGTCACTTGATTACAGACCTAAAAGTGGCAATTCTTCAACAAAAAAACTTCAAAAACAGACTCCAATGAGAGACTGCTGAATTGGAATTAATTTGCAAACTGGACACCATTAACTTAGGCTTGAATAAAGACTGGGAGTGGATGGGTCATTACACAAAGTAAAACTATTTCCCCATGTTTATTCCCCACCTCCACTGTTCCTCGGATGTTCTTGTGAACTGCCGGAAATGGCCCACCTTGATTATCACTACAAAAGGTTCCCCCACCCCGCTCTCCTGCTGGTAATAGCTCACCTTAACTGATCACTCTGGTTACAGTGTGTATGGTAACAGCCATTGTTTCATGTTCTCTGTGCATATAAATCTCCCCACTGTATTTTCCACTGAATGCATCCAATGAAGTGAGTTATAGCTCACGAAAGCTTATGCTCAAATAAATTTGTTAGTCTCTAAGGCGCCACAAGTACTCCTTTTCTTTTTGCGGATACAGACTAACATGGCTGCTACTCTGAAAGCAACCAAGGTGATTCTTGATCCCACATCCACAGAGGATACTGGTCACAGACCGGGGAGGCATAGTTCTTATGTATGGCACTGATACATAGGAATTGACTTATTGAGTCAGACCAGTGGGCCATGTAGTCCAGTATCCTGTCTCCAAGCGTCCAGTACTAGATGCTTCAGAGTAAGGTGCAAGAAATCCTGCAGGAAACTGTCCTGAAATGGCTTGGTCACAAGGAAAAGTTTTTCCCTAACCCCCATTAGTCAGAGGTTGTGTGATGTCTGGAATAGTAACCATTTATATCCATTCTAAAACTCTTGGGGTAAAATCCTGTGTCCATTGACGGCAGTGGCAAAACTCCCATTGATTTCACTGGGGTCAGGATTTCACCCAAAAAGTGTGTACTATATATCAAAAGCTATGAATAATTTGAAAAATCTGAATAGACAGACTGGTATATTTCTTCCTCGTGTAAACCTGTTCTCTCATCTTCCTCCAACAACACCTTCCTCTCTGCAAATGTAACCTTCCAAAAGGTGTATGCTATCCATATCGATTTATATAGTCCGATTTAGAAACCAGCCATAGGAATCTTTTTATAAAGCTCATTAAGTACCTATGAAAGTCAAGTGGAAAAGCAACTTTGTTGAGTTGAGAACAAACACATTAAACTTTATAATCCAAGACATTCGATTGCATTGTTTTAAAATGCATGAATAGAATTGGCACAGCAACCTTCTTTATGAAGTGGAATAAAAATACTTAATGACTGTGGGGGCTTTTTGTGGTCCTTTTCGTTTTATTGCTGCTTGTGAGGACAAAATTCCAATATACTTTGTCCTACGTAGATGAAACATATTTAGAATTCTTCTGCATAATGGCTATTTTTGAAGACCCCTTCAAGAGATAAAATGATCACAGAAACTTTAGAAGAGTTACTCATAAAATAAGCTTGCTATTCTTTACAGAGCTCCAGAATACTGAAATAATGGTGTATGCAGGAATCTCTTGGGATTTTGATGCAAAGAACTCCAAGTCTTCTGAAATTTTAACATAGAATTTACAAAAAAAGTATACATTTTGCATAAAATGCTCCTTTGATCCAATGATACTAATGATTGAGAAACTTACATTTGTAAATGTGAGAGACATAGGGGATTAATTTACCACTCCAATCAATGCATTCGCTCCCATACAAAACTAAAATAATGCAGTGTTAAACTCAGGCCCCAAACCATGAAATGTGACAAGAGGTGACCAAATCAAAGAAATAAATGATCTGATTAAATCACTATAAGTGGGCTCAATATCCTGGAAAACTTCAGTTAAAATATAGAGATACACCATGAATTCTAAGGCAAACCAAGTATTGCTGTTTTCTAAACAAGAATTTGAGAGTCAGGAGGACTCTAAAGAGAAACAAATACAGAAGTCAACTGTCTGCAACTATTCCTGAATAAACCATAGGATTTAAAACAATAGACCCAAACACATACCAAACTAAAACTTATTTTTTTGCTGTTCAAAAGTTTGTGACCTTGGTCAGCTCAATTAACCATTCTCAGCCTCATTGTCTACATCAGTGAAAAGGGGGGCAGTAGATTTATCTTCCCCATAGAGATGTAATGAGTGGTAACTAATATTTGTAAAGTCTTATATATCTGCAATTATGATGGGTTGTATTCCTTCCCCAGGACCACACTTCCTTCCCCATTACGGATTGCTTTTCCTTCAAGTTAAACATTCACATTGAAAATTGTGAAGTTTCAATCAGAACTGATTTTGACATGCTTCAGTGAGGAACGTTTTCAGTCTCCCAAAAGGTCATGAAAAATTTGCAATAGTCATATGTAGTGAGCTAACAAAAGAGATCTCACATCTTCAGAGATAAGAATCACCAATTTCAGGTAGCTACTCTGATCCTCAAGAGGATTCACGCTTCATAGTACTGAGGATCTCCAAAAGAAAGCAGTTTTTCTTCCAAATTATTTAGATAAGACGTCTCAGAAAAGACACACACACTTAAGACAATCCAGATATCCTCCGTGAAAAAAACAAGGTGAGATCTTCAGATTGTATAAATCATTTGACACCAATGGACTTAACACCAATTTACAGCAGTTGAGGATCAGACAGAAGTCTTAAAGGGATATCATCCTCAGAAAGGTCTAGGACATTAACAAGAAGAGCAAGGAGGGGGCTAAGAATTCGCTCTGACAAGTTTCTATGTACCTCCTAAGTAGTAGCAAACACTCTCAACATCTGGGACAGGTTCCTGCATACTGACCCAGTTTCTGTTCTTGTTATACCAGACTAAATCTGGATCAGCTCTGCTAAAGTCATTGGAGTTATCCCAGATTTACACGAGGTGGGCTAAAAGAGTAGAATCTGGCCCAGTGAGATTACAAACCAAGCTGTTTTGGAAAGTATTTTTTTCAGTTAAAGTAATTGTTAGAGAACCTACTCAAATGTTTTTTCAAATATAAATAAATCAATCAATGGTACATATAGCTGTCCTGGATAAGTAGGCATCCTTCAGCCTTGAGACACCTTGGGTATGCCCAGAGAGGTAAAGAATTTACTCGGTTGTTTTATGACAGCTACGAACGTGGCTGAAGACACCCACTCGAGAGAGACAATCTCTGCCACATTTAAAGATGATGTTATGACCCTTTGGGCTCTGCCTTCTGCAAACTTTTTTCTTCTCTGCTAAGCTGGATGGCTTCCTCTCGGAACTCCAGAGACATTAGTTAAGCTCTTGTTTCTAAAGGCTGCGGTCTTGAGTGTGATCTTCCCAGTTATCCACATCCATGTCAATTTCTTTGAGATCTCGCTCACACACATCCTTGAAACGTAATTTTGGGCATCCTTTGGTTCTTTTTTCAGATGCCAATTTGCCGTAGAGAATGTTTTTTGGGATGCACCCATCATTCATTCGGCACATATGCCCAAGCCAGCGGAGGCATCTCTGTTTGAGGAGGAGTGTTTGCATGTTGGGTATTGCTGGCCCATTTCAGCACCTCAGTGTTGGTGACTCTGTCCCTCCAGGAGATTCCAAAGGTTCAATGAAGGCAATGCATATGAAAGCTGTTGATACTCTTATCAGGAAAAGAGGCTAAGGTCCATGTCTTTCTCTAATACAAAAATGGGCTGATAACACATGCACGATACACACAGATCTTTGTGTGTTCTATCAGTTTGTTTTGCCATACCCTCTTGTTCAGTCTAGACATTGTTGTGGCAGCTTTTCCACTGCGGATGTTGAGTTCTGTGAATTCACTACCTATGAATTGGTCAATTCAGAACATTAAATATTGCTTCATGTAATTACTGTCTAATGCAAATCAAACAATAGTTGAAAGACATAATGGTGCTGAAAGCTAAACAAAATTCTCACGTCTTCTTACAATGCTTAGTGCCTACAGAAGTCTTAGGCCTAATCTGCACTAGAAAAGTTATGGCTACACTGTCAAACACTCCTAGTGCAGATACATCTTATACTGGCAAAAGATGGCAATCAGTATAGCTCAGACCAGTTCCCCAAGCAAAATAAGCTGTACCAGCAAAAGCATTTTTTTTTATTTTGGGCCAGTATCACTGTGTCTACATTAGAGCTTTTGCTGGTATAAAAATGTCATAAAGAAGTCATTCCCCTCTAACCAACATTACTATACCTGCCAAAGTTTTATGTGTACACCTTACTATGACTTTACAGTAAATTTGTTGAAAAATATGGAAACAATTATGTTTATGGCATACACACACTAGTTTGATTTTGTGTAGTACATTTAAGCAATAAGTATTATTTGATTTGCATTAGACATTGATTACCTGGAATATTCTGTGTTCTAAAATTGACCACCTGTGATTTTCTCCCCTACAGGACAATGAACCTGTATTGAGTCTAATTGTCCGTAATGTAAATTGAATTGTTCCGATTATTAGAACTAATATATAATCGAAAGGAAGTCCTTGTTTTACTTTTGTTTCTTATTGCATGTTGGGATTGGGTTTTAACATTCAGTACCAGAGAATTTCCACTTTGCTTTGTTGTATGGCCAGACAGACAGTGTGGCTATGGTATTATGCTTAAAATCCATAACAAAAAATCATAGTCAAAGCAAAGTTAATACAAAACCATTAACACAGAGCAGTGCACCATGTATGCAGCTGCAGCAGCAAGGAACATAGGACTGGAAGGGACATCCTGGATATCAGAGTCCATCCCTTACTATTGCAGGCCATCTCATTGCATAATTGTGGACTTAAAGCACAGGACTGAAATCTAGATAGGTCTGGATTCTAGTTCTGGCTATGCCATTTACTAGTTGTATGGCACCTAATGTGTGCTTCTGCTTCCTCCTCAGTATAAAGGAGATAGTTACATTGTCCTGCCTCACAAGGGTGCTAGGAATTTTTTTGTTTTTTGAATAGTTGTCATGTGCTAAGCATTCTTGATTAACTTTATGTCATTAGATTAGGAGATACGTCCTATATGGACTTGGGCCTCAATTTTGCATCAATATCTGCTGATACAGACCTCTGCACCTGTGTGCCACTGACTTTAATGGGACTCCACATGGGCACAGGATTCCATCCTAGGGGATCCTAATGTGCAATCAGGGCCTTAGTTACTTAAACTTAGTTACTTCCTCTGTGTGTGATACCTCCACAGTTGGGCTTAAAGGTGGAGCCCCCCTGTTTTAGGCCAATTCTTCAAAAAATTTAACCACATAGAATTATAGGACTGGAAGAGACCTTGAGAGGTCATCTAGTCCAATGCCCCACACTCATGGCAGGACTGAGTATTATCTAGACATGTTTCAGTCCCAGTGACCTCAGTGGGATTGACGTACGTGCATAAGAGTTTTGCTAAAATCAGGGCCAAATGTAGGAGAGGCTGCTGCTATTGTATTATCCATGAAACTCTCTCACCCCTGGAACTTGTTCTCCATCTTGTTCTGGCAAAGCCCAAAAGTTTAACAAACTCAGGCATGTGACAAAGTCCTCTGGCCAAATTCTAGTTGTGGTTACACCAGTATAAATCCAAATCAACTCTAATAAAGTCAATGTAGTTACTCTGATGTAAGTCACAGTCTAATCTGGGTACATCTTTTTTCCCCATCTACAGGTATATGGGACAGATAAAACGTGTTTGTTAGGGTATTAGTTAAGGTTGTATAGTCAGTCCATTCACATGGTGAATGTTTCTTGACAGTCTCCATTTTAATTATTGTGACCCACATTCTGCCAGCTCTTCCACTAGGGCAGATCCTTAGCAGGTGTAAGTCAGCATAGCACCACTCACTTCAATGGAAGCATGCCCATTTAGATAATTTGAGGCTGACTAGTTGATTAGAGCTTCATGAACATTCATCTCATAATGGGAGTGCTGGTGAAGTAAGGTATTCCTCTATGCAAGAATCCTGCCCTGTGAAAACAACCAGAGCAATGGATGGGCACTTGTAACAAATCAGAAGCAGCAAATAAAATGCATTGAAGTTCCAACAGGTAAAAGTGGAATAAACATCCACGAAACTTGGGCACATCTTGGTATTTAAGGGCCATTTTCCATGAATATTTCACTACTAATACGTCTTTCATTCCATAAACAAAAAATCATAGCAGCAGCAACAAAACATTAAATGGGAGTTAGATATTTCTCATTTTCCCTTTTATGGGATTATAGGAGACACCAACCACTGTTGCAAGTGGCAATAAGTAACCATTTCAAAGCACTTGTTGAGCAGTAAATGTGTTTTCTGTAGAATAAGAGAATCCACATTACTGCCATTAACAACTGCCCCATATCACCCCAAAGGTGGCTGCATTTCAGTTTTAAGCAAAACAATTACAATATTGTACAAAGGGCTTCATCTGTAGGTTGACACACACTGGGCAATTCTCAATGACAGGTGCTAAATAAATGCAAAGCATTGTTTCAGTTAGTAGGTGGTACTCTTCCAAAGTATAATGTTAGTATTCTTAACGTTAGTATTCAGTTAGTAGGTGGTACTCTTCCAAAGAATAATGTTTGTATTCTTAACGTTAGTATTCAGTTAGTAGGTGGTACTCTTCCAAAGAATAATGGCCACATTTAAAGGATGTGGGGCTCTTTCCCGGGAAGCAGAGACTCTGAAAAAGGTTAGGAGGTTGTGGTGGATAATCAGCTGAACAAATTCCCAGTGTGACGCGTTGGCCAAAAGAACTAATGTGATCCTTGGATGCATAAACAGGGGAATCTCCAGTAGGAAAAGAGAGGTTATTTTACCTCTGTATTTGGCATTGGTGCAACCACTGCTGGAAAATGGAGTTTAGTTCTTGTGTCCACCATTCAAGAAGGATGTTGAAAAAAAAATCAGAGAAAAGTAATGAGAATGATTAAAGGATTAGAAAACACGCCTTTAGTGGCTCAAGGAGCTCAGTCTATTTCACTTAGCAAAGAGAAGGTAAAGGTATGACTTGATTACAGTCTACATAGGGAACAAATGGGCTCTTCACTCTAGCTGAGAAAGGTATAACATGATCCAGTGTCTGGAACTTGAAACTAGAGAAAATTTAGATTGGACATTCGACATACATTAAAAAGAAGTGTGGGTAATGAACCACTAGAACAATTTACTGGGGTTGTGGTGGATTCTCAGTCACTGCCAATTTTTAAAACCAAGATTGGATGTTTTACTAAAAGATACACTCTAGGAATTATTTTGGGGACCTTGTATGGCCAGTTTTTATACAGACAGTCAGACTAGATCATCACAATGGTCCCTTTTGACCTTGGCTTTTAGGAGTCTTATGTTATAAGGGGAAAAATATGCACAGTACAAAGCCCATTAGAGTCAGAAGGAAGACTTACCAATGACTTCAATGGAAGTATTCATTGGGACTTAAAATAGGAATCCAGGAGCAGAATTAATATTATTTGATTTCTTGTCATTGAAAACGTTTCCATGTAATGGCGTGTGTGAACTAGATATAGTAACTGTTGATTTAACATCAGTTTAATGATTTTCATAGGGTATTGTTTGCACACACCTGTTTTAAGTAGATGTATTTAAGGGCATATCTTGTCTTGAACTGTATTTAACTTTAACTAATATAACATCTTGTTTTGCTGTGAAGTTTTCATTAGCAAACAATTGCGCTTTATCCTGTATTGCACGCAACAGAGCCCACGCATTTGCAGAACCCTTTCCCACAGCCCTCTTTTTTTTCCTTTGGACTGCAGATTGAAGAAGAAGAGCCACTTGCAAGGTTAATCTGAGTTGACAAGCCTCCTTCATATTTTATATGTTCCTTAAATTCACATGATGGCACAGCCACCGGTTTCTGCTTACTCTGCTAACGCAGGAGTGGCCCCCGATCAACAAGCTAGCAAAACACAAACTCCTGTCTGTAAACAATGGAGCATCGGAAAAAATGCTGCTCAGCTGGTTTCTTGTGTAGTTTATGAGCTACCTGAGTGATAAGGAAGGCCTGCATGGGCTTCCAAAGAGCCAAGCCAAAGTGATTCAGTAGCATCTAAATCTGCCAGATCAAGCTCCGGCATTAATGATTGTTTAGCTGGTGGTCATCCTGGATAGCTATTACAAAGGAGCTAGACAGATCTTTATTAGATTGTAAGATCTTTGGGAGGGACCACGTTGTGTGCATTTGTGTAGATTGAGGCCTCTGCATGCTCCTGTAACAAATATTTGATAAAAATAACATTAATTAAAATAATAAAGGGGAGATATTAGTGACAGACAGTTGATGAACAGTGCATACTGGTTATGATCTATGAAAGGGCATGGTTATGTTTCAAAACATCATTAGCCAAAATAGGTTCACTCCTGAAACAAATGGCCAGTCAGTCTCAAGGCATCAGTTCACCTAGGGCTATATGAATTACATTATCCTTAACTATAGCATAAATAATTAAGTAAGTATATTTGCTTACGTGGCCTCATTTTTAGTTCTTTCTGGGCATGACACTTCCAGTCTATTTTAATTGTATAACCACGCACACGGGTAAGGAGACAAGCAGTTGTCTTTACACAATTATTTCTGATTCAAAACTCAAGGGCAAACTAATAAAACTTCATCAACTCAGACTGATATCATGCTTGAGTTTTCAGACTCCAGACATTAGTAATTTGAATTTGCTCTTAAAGCCCTGAAAATGACCATAAAAAGAGCTGGTTTAAAAAAGAAAAAAGTGAAAAAGAAAAAAAAATTAAATAAAAAAAAATAAAAAAAAATCAAAGTTTGGAAGTTTTGATCTGGCCTAACCATTAATGATTTCATCTCTTTCAGAAGTTTTCTGTAATCGCTCCCTCATTTGTCCATTTCCATGAACTTGTGTGTGTGTGTGTATATATATTATAATACACACACACACACCACACAGAGAGTGTATTATTTACCTTTAAAAAACCTTTGTAGCTCTTTAACCTAAAGTGTCTTAATAAAAATATGCTTATTCTTACTTAAGCCATATCATGCTATAGCCTCATGAGGCACATAAGGACTCCCAGTCTGATGCTGGACAGGATAGATTTTAAAGCGTCTTCCTACAGCCAAACCTCTACCACCCACTACACAATCTTTTCCCTGAATTTCATCTACAGCCCCAATGAAACACACCAGATTTCAATTAAAGTAAGTATTCTCCCTTTTCTGTCAATACCCATGTGTAGGTTCCTCAGTCACTATTCACAATCCTGAAGACCAGAAATATTTCCAGGGGGGAGAAATCCAGCTACTCAAGCAGTTCTTGAAAACTGACAGCCATTTCCCTTGCAATGATCACTTGATAGATTATCTCAGCAATTTCTTGGGATCCCATCAGTATTGTGCTAACAGAGTGGGCTGTGTGTGTGTGCGCCATTGATTTCTACTTCAGGAAAAGAGGAGAGCTATGATCAACACCCGCTCTGGCAGCTGGCCTACCAAAAAAGGACCAAGAACTAATATTAGCAGTATCTAATGAAGATTCTCTTTTCCTACAAGCAGAAGAGACATGTACAGCATCATAGAACTGGAAGGGACCACGAGAGGCCATCTAGTCCAGTCCCTTGCACTCAAGGCAGGACTAAGTATTATCTAGACCAGTGGTTCTCAAAGCCGGTCCGCCGCTTGTTCAGGGAAAACCCCTGGCGGGCTGGACCAGTTTGTTTACCTGCCACGTCCACAGGTTCGGCCGATCGCGGCTCCCACTGGCCGTGGTTTGTCGCTCCAGGCCAATGGGGGCTACGGGAAGGGCATCCCTTGGCCTGTGCTGCTTCCCGCAGCCCCCATTGGCCAGGGGCTTTCCCTGAACAAGCAGCGGACCGGCTTTGAGAACCACTGATCTAGACCATCCCTGACAGGTATTTGTCCAACCTGCTCTTAAAAATCCCCAATGATGGAGATTCCACCACCTCCCTGGGCAATTTATTCCAGTGCTTAACCACTCTGACAGGAAGTTTTTCCTAATGTCCAACCTAAACTGCCCTTACTTCAATTTAAAGCCCATTGCTTCTTGTCCTATCCTCAGAGGCTAAGAAGAACAATTTTTCTCCCTCCTCCTTGTAACAACCTTTTATGTACTTGAAAACTGGTATGTCTCCTCTCAGTCTTCTCTTCTCTAAACAAACCCAGTTTATTCAATATTCCCTCATAGGTCATGTTTTCTAGACCTTTAATAATTTTTGTTCTTCTCTGGACTCTCTCATATTTTCCACATCTTTCCTGAAATGTGGCACCCAGAACTGGACACAATACTCCAGTTGAGGCCTAATCAGTGCAGAGTAGAGCGGAAGAATTACGTCTGGTGTCTTGCTTACAATACTCCTGCTAATACATCCCAGAATGATGTTTGCTTTTTTTGCAACAGCGTTACACTGTTGACTCATATTTAGTTTGTGATCCATTATGACCCCCAGATCCCTTTCCACAGTACTCCTTCCTAGGCAGTCATTTCCCATTTTGTATGTGTGCAACTGATCATTCCTTCCCAAGTGGAAGGAAGACCACATAAGAAGATCTATGCTGAGACCAGAGAGTCTTGATGAATTGGCTATGCACAAGCGTGGTTTAACCTGACCCTCTGGAGACATTTCTACAGCACATATCGCTGTATTTTCTAGGGATTATACATGGATTAACCACATAGCAGGAGCTACCAGGAGTTTTATAACAAATCCACAGCCACCTAGGAATTTCAAGGCTATCGTGCTTTACACCATGCCAATTTGGAACGTCACTGTTACGAGAAGATGCATCTCTTCCAGCTCTAAAAGCACAAGCCCCTTACACTTGACCCAAAAGGAAAATTTCTATCAGTCCACTTACACCCTTGAGACGTTCTGATTCCATCCAGTAGAGGGCAGAGCAGTATACATATTATATACACATGTATCTTCATTGCAGTATTGTTAAAATCAATTTTTGACAGAATGAATGAATGAATGAATGAATGAATGAATGAATGAAGTTAAGATCCTTCCAATACACTCAGGCCCTTCCAGCTAAAAACTTGATCTCACAAAAATTGATTCCAGTCATGCAAAAAAGAAAAAAAACATTCACTTCCCCATATTGGCTGCATGTTGTGCCCTTCTTCCCAGGACATAACCTATTCCCTGTGTTTAGTCCACAAAATGTGTCCTATAATTTGCAATAGCTACAGCATCTTTTAAAGGAGACACAATGGTAGACCATGCAAAGGATTCTGGGTATTACTTTCATTCACAAGTACCCACTGAACATGACTGAGCAGAAATTGGAATTGCCCTACTGGAGGGAGACCAGCTGGTTAGAAATGTTGCATCTTAATGTTTCTGGATTAACCAGTTGATTGATTTGTCTTCATTTTAGACAACTGTCTGCTCAGTCTAGGTCTGGGGTTACCTTGGTAGCCACAGTGAACATCATAGATCTGCATTTTAAGAGAGATCTTTCAGTCTAGGAATGAATCAGGTTTTCTTTGTTCAAGAAGCTATGAAAACACGCAGCTTCATTCAATGAATGACTTTCCTAACAGAGACTGAAAGCATGTGAAAAAACCATCTGAAGGGTGGGAAACCTCATGAACTTCAAGATTTTACAAAACTTTTGGGGGTCTTATAACAAGAATGTGAGTTTGTGAAACCAGTTTAAGCCAAAAACGTTCTTCCAAGTATGATCCAGTTGTTTGTGGGATGAAGCCCACAAACTCCCACACGCTTTAGCAATCAGCCTGAGTTTCAAAGTTTGAATGAAGGCCCTGCTATCAACTTTCTTCAAGCTTGGCAGTGACTGGATTTGATATGGATATGTTGTTTAGGGCAACTGTTGAGACCTAGCTACCAAGTTAGCAACTGGATGTTAACTTCCGCCTAAACGGGATTTTTCAGATCCAGCATTTTGGTTTCTACCGGTCTGATTTAGAACATTTTATCTTAAAATCATAGAATTGCCATATTGATCAGACTAGTTGTCTAACTTGACCTCCTACTAACAGCAGCCAGTACAAGATGCTTCAGAAGCAGATGCAAGAAAATCTGAAGTGGACCACAGAGAATAGTCTCCTCATAGGAAAGGCTTCCTACTAGTACCCAACAGTTCATGGTTGGTTTATGCCTTGAAACATGAGGGTTTATATCCCTTACAATTGTCAGGATAACAGTGGATACATTTTATCAATACCCATGTCTAGTCCTTTTCTGAATCTTACTAAGCTCCTGGTAGCTATGATTAACCCTTTTAATGGGGTTTTCAAATGTGGGGACACTTGGCAATATACATTCTTTTAAAAAGCACTTCCAACTTGAAGTCCTGAAAACGAGGCAAAGGTTCTTCAAAATGTACCTGATGTCCACAGTGTTGCCAACTCTGTCTGCAAATATTTGGTGTTTTTCTTTAAATTCTCAGCTCCTGTCCTGAAAGTAGGGATTGCCAGATGTTAACATGCTATTACTTTAATTTAGTGGGAAAAAGAGGGGCCAGACCACCCTTGGGTCTACCTGTTTGCATGCTTAGCATCCCCCTCTAAAAAAAATTCAAAGTCTTGTAAATAAACAGACTCATCCTTGGAAAGGCACGTTTCTTGGATGAAATCAAATTGAGCTAAATAATTCCAGAAAGCCAAATCTCAGGATTTACTTTTTTATAGCCAGCAGTATTCCACAAGACAGATTTGATACAAGTTTTACTGGAATTCCCATCAGCCCCATCGAGTCAATTCACCTTCCTTTCCTATTGCCTCAACTGAAAATTTGCCATGAAAAACTGCCCTATTGTCTTTATGATTAGACCTAATTCTCTGAATATGGTGGTCTTCAGTCCTCTGGGTGGCTTTTGGGTCTTGAGCAAGAGGGTCTGAGACCAGGCTGTTTGGTTTCACCTAAACAGTCCAGCAAGAGTTGCTTGGGTGGTCTGGTAATTTATTTTGTTGTTAAAAGGATCAGAGATTCTTTCTGGCCGTATGTTCATAAGCTGTTTTCTTTTGACTTTTTCTATTGAATGGCCTCTGTAGCTTAGAAGAGCTCTCTCACTCCAGGTTTTCTTACCCACCCACCCATCTTTAAACGCCACCTTTAACTCTCTCATGATCCTATATAAGAGAACCTTTTTTATCTTTAGAATTTAGTTACTGGGTAAAGAATAAAACTCTAGCAATACATATATAGGACATTGCATACATATATTGGGCCTGTGATGCAACCTTTTCCCTAGAGAGGTTTTAAAAACAAGAGCCACAGGTCAAAGGTGCTTAGAAATTTCTTATTCTTAAATCAGGGGTGGTTTCAATTAGACTGGGTTGAGAGGATAAAGCAACCTGTGGAGACTCCTAAGGCTGCCTACTAACCTCAGAGGTATGGGAGGGAATAGCAAGAATGGTTTGGGAGTTGTCATCACCTTTTGGGGACGTACCAGGCTCAGTACTGATGGGTGTAAATCTGACACCCGAGCCATTACGTGAATCCGGATCAGAAGAGGTGCTAAGCACCCTCTTTTGATTAGCAGATATTAACGAGAGACACTCAGGGTTAATACTTCCCTTAGAATAGTTGGACTCTTGCCAAACCTGTCATAACCCCACCACCACATTCACAGCATAACCTTGAAATCAAAGAAAGTTTGATTTCTGTGATATAGCTTTAATCATCATATCCACTAACTTCCCTAAGGACAGTCAATGCTCTTAGCAGAGAATTTGTTCTGCTAACAACCCTGGGAAAAAGAGTTTTAAAATCACCCTGTGTAGGATGTGTGGTTCTGCGAGGACAGCCCAGATCCCTATTATGATCATGAGAGAACTGTCCAATCCTTGATTCACAGGAGGCATTACTTACTCCTTGCTTATAGTTAGAATTGGATAAGCAACCAGAGAACTCAAACTAGGGGCAGGACAAGAACCTGATAATGAAATCGTGAATCAGAGGGTCTCTCAGGTAAGAAGTGTGCTCCTTAACTCCTTCCCACCAAAATAACCAGGTGGTAGCTGGTATACAGATACTATGAAGATTTTTATGGGAGGTATTTTCTGGGCCTCTGCAGGACCCCTCTTGCCATGGTATGAGCGGTTATGAATTCTGTCATTTTGATTTGACCAATAGTGGAAAAAGATACACTTACAACTGAGACCAGTCATGAGGCCCCTCAGGGGAACCCAGGCCTGTTAGGCCCCTTGCTACCCCTTGGCCATAGCATGAGGGAGCTTTGTCGGTCCTGCCGTGGGTCAGCTCCCCAAATCCCTACCCCCCTCAACTACAAGCACTTCCTTCTAGGCCTACTCAGCCCCCGCCCCTGTCCCACTCCCCCCACCGTCCCCAGGTTAGAGAAGTCACATTCCAACTCTCGAGCCCTCTGAGCATCTCCCTGGTGGTTCCAGACCCTGGTCCACTGGACACTCACAGTGTTCATAGATTCACTGCTTCCAAAGAGACAGAGAGCTTACCAGTTACACCTCAGATCGCCGCTCTGCTTAACACACAGCACTTAGATATGTTTATAGTGAAAAAAAAATGTTTACCAAAGTATAGAGATTCAGGTGATAGCAAGTAGAAGTACAGGAAACAAAATGGTTACATATAAAATAAAATCAGAACAGGTATTCCAGAACTTAGATATACTTAACTAGACACTTTCATGTCTCCTAGAGCAGAATTCCAGCACTTTACAGCCAGATTTGGCTGTGATCATCCGTTCATGGGACGAGTCATGTTGTCACCTGGTCTCAGTTACAGATCCAGGGTGCACCTCTGCACCCCCAGCTATATGCCAACAATCCATCACCTTTACTCGTAAATAGGATGCATCTGGCTGTTTATTTCTTCTCAAAGATTTCACAATCCCTTGATTAGCATTTGGCTCAGTATGCAAACAGGCACCCATTGTGAGACACAATGCCCAACACACACGTGACCGGACAGGGAGATAAGTATCTGTTATGTCCTGCTTGAAAAGAACCTGTACAAGACAGGTCACCACCTGCCTACTTGGCTACCTTAGGAACGTAATTTTCACTATAGATACAATATTTAAGGGGTTATCTGTACATTCATTTTGCAATGATTATGATGATCAGTGGGTTACTAGCTCTCGGTAGAGACTCACTTGCCATCTTGTAGTGAATTATTTTGCATATATATATGACCTAGGGGATGCCTGTAAACCTCTATGCCAGTTGGCCTCATGGAGGTCCCTGATCACACCTCACCCCTTACCTTGACATTATAAGGTTAGCCACTGGCTAATCTGTAGGTGTCAGCTTGGAACCCTCTTGCCTGAACATTTCATCTGCCATCACATTTTCTGTGCCTTTAATACATACAGCTTCCATATCATATTCTTGCAGAACTTTACTAAAGCGTAGCAGTCTGGAATTAGCTTCTTTCGTTCTATGAAGCCATGCCAGTGGAGAGTGGTCTGTTAGGACTCAGAACTTCCTGTTGAATAGGTAAGGTGCTCCACTACCCACCCTCCTCCCCTCTACTTTGGAGTACTAATCAGACAACTTTAAGGTAGAGAAGGAACTGAGGGGTTGCGGGATGCATGCGCTCAGGCAGACCCTAATGATGCCGTGAGACAGCAGCTGAGCGCGTGCATCCCAACCAGGCGCTGCTACCGAAGATCTCCGATCAACAACGCCGGGATGCACCATCACCTGGAGTGGAGCACCCACAGGGACACACATCTCGAAGAACATCAGTTACTGCAAGGTGAGTAACTTTCTCTTTAGTAGCACTGGGGAGTTGTGTGAGGCTTGGGATGGAATACAGGTAAGCGTATTGGCTGGTTAAGGTGGAATGTAGACACCACCTTGGGGAGGAATTTGGGGTGGGAGTTGCATAGTAACCTTGTCTTTAGAGAAAATGGTGTAGAGAGGGTAGGCCATCAGAGGGCTTATTTCACCAACCCTTCTCGTTGACATTATGGCAACCAAGAAAGCCACTTTCATAGACATGTGGAGCAGGGATGAGGTAGCCAGGGACTCAAAAGGGGGTTTCATAAGAGTGCGGACAACTAGGTTGAGAATCCAGGAGGCTACTGGTGAATGAATCTCAGGGTAGAGATGTTGCAGACCTGTGAGGAAGCATTTCATGGTGGAGTGAGCGAAAAGTGAATAGCCATCTGTCAAATATAAAGGGAAGGGTAAACCCCTTTAAAATCCCTCCTGGCCAGAGGAAAAATCCTCTCACCTGTAAAGGGTTAAGAAGCTAAAGGTAACCTCGCTGGCACCTGACCAAAATGACCAATGAGGAGACAAGATACTTTCAAAAGCTGGGAGGAGGGAGAGAAACAAAGGGTCTGTGTCTGTCTGTATGCTGCTTTTGCTGGGGATAGAACATGAATGGAGTCTTAGAACTTTTAGTAAGTAATCTAGCTAGGTATGCGTTAGATTATGATTTCTTTAAATGGCTGAGAAAAGAACTGTGCTGAATAGAATGACTATTCCTGTCTGTGTGTCTTTTTTGTAACTTAAGGTTTTGCCTAGAGGGATTCTCTATGTTTTGAATCTAATTACCCTGTAAGGTATCTACCATCCTGGTTTTACAGAGGTGATTCCTTTACTTCTATTAAAAGTCTTCTTGTAAGAAAACTGTGAGATGTGTTTCCGAGTCCCACTCTGGAGTGAAATAGATGGCATTTGTGGTTTTGAGGCGTGGCAAAACAGGTCTATTGACGGAGTACCCCTGTGGGACTAGAGCTGTCGGAATATCATGGGATGTAATTCCCATTTGTGTTCCTTGGAGAAGTGTCTGCTGAGTGTGAGATGGATGTGCAGATGCATCTCTGATAGGGTCCAGCGGCCCTGCGCCTTGTGGTCACCTAGGTGCGCTCCCCAACCTATCAGGGAAGTGTCTGTGGTAAGCATGAATACTGGGGAGCGTGGATGGAAGGGAACACCCATGCATAGGTTCTCTGGTTTTGTCCACCAAGGTAGGGAGGTCAATACATATGGTGGCGGAGTCAGTGTTATGCAGAAACTGTGTCTGTTGGGTTTGTAGTTGGAGTTGAGCCAACCCTGAAGGCATCTCATGTGCAGCCTGGTGAATTTGACCACGAAGGTGGTGGCTGCCATGTGACCAAGAAGCTGAAGGCAGATCTGTGCCTGTATTCTGGGGCGAACAGAGATTGTGCCTATGAGATGTGGAATAATGAGGAATCCATTGTGTGGAAGCAAGGCTCTGGTTCGAATCGAGCCCAGGTGAGTTCTAATGAACTCTATCTGCTGTGTAGGTATTAGGGTGGATTTCTGGAAATTTATTTGCAAGCCTAGGACTGTGGAAAAGGGAGATGGTAAAGCTTGTTGCTTTTAACGTCTCGTCGTAGGAGCTGGCTTTGATAAGGCAGTTGTGTCAGAGTGTGAATTGCAGGAAGCGTCTGTGTGCCGAATGAATGGATATATGGAAAGTCATCTTGTAGGTCGAGGGCTGTGAATCAGTTCCCTTGTTCCAGCGTGGATATTATTGTGCCCAATGTGACCATCTTGAATTTTTGTACACGTACAAACTAGTTCAGTCGGTGTAGGTCTAAAATAGGTCTCCACCCCCACCCCCCGCCTTTCTTTTGGGTCAGAAAGTAGTGGGAGTAGAACCCTTTTCCCCAATATTGCATCAGTACATGTGCGACTGCACCTAGGTGGAGAAGATGAGCCACCTGCACACGGAGAAGGTGCTCGTGAGAGGGGTCCCTGAAGAGGGACGGGGAAGGGGAAAGGGATGGAGTAACCTGACTGAACTATTTCCAGGATCCAGCGGTCCTGTGTGATCTGTTGTCAGACATCGTAGAAAGCCTGGAGGCAGTAGCCAAATGGGCAAATAGGCGGCGGAGTCAAGGGGTGGTTGCACAGACCCCCGACCAGCACTTCAAAATTGTTGTTTGTTACCCGATGGGTGGGAAGTCGTTGGTTGCACCCGGTTTTGCTGCACCTAGGAGGTCTGTTGTGGTTTCTCCCAGTGTTATACGGTCTGGACTGGGGTTGGGGATATTGTTGTGCGCAGGGTCTCTGATAAGGTTGATACCGTGGTCTTCTCGGGATGGATGGGTATGCAAAGTGGCCCTAGAGTCTTTCATAGCGTGAAGGACTTCATCGGTGGGTTTTTTTTTAAAAAAAAAGTTTGTCTTAATCAAAGGGGAGATCCTCCACTTTGGTCGCAAATCTTTGGGGATACCAGATGCCGAGAGCCAGGAAGATCTGCGAATCACCATTGCAGTGGCGCGGGCTGCTGTATCATACATGTCCATGGACACTTGTAATGTCATCCTAGACACCAACTGACCCTCAATGAGGACTGACTTGAAGTCCGCTCTCCTGTCCTCCAGTATATGGGATGCAAAATCAAAGAGCTCATTGTAGTTGTTGTAGTCATAGCTTGCAAGGAGAGCTGAATAATTTGCAATTCTAAATTGTAGAGTAGAAGAGGTATAAACCTTGCAGCCCAGGAGGTCAAGGTGTTTGAGGTCCTTGTCCTGCGGAGCGGGGCTGGTGGTGTGGCTGCTTTGCTCTCTGCGTTGCTGCATCCACCACAAGAGAATTGGGTTGTGGATGGGAAAATAAGAAATTGACATCCCTCGCGGGCATGTAGTACTTACGTTCAGCTTTCTTTCATGTTGGTGGGATGGAGGCAGAGGTCTGCCAGAGAGTATCAGCTGGTTCTAGGAGAGCTTCATTTATGGTTAGTGTGATCTTTGAGGGGTGCAGAGGGTTGGAGGATTTTGAGGAGTCTATGTTGTTTCTCCTGGACTTCCTCCAAAGGGATGTCCTGGCTGAGTGCCAGTCTCTTGCAAAGTTCCTTGAATTGCTTAAAGTCGTCCAAGTTCTATGGAGGAGGAGGAGGCATGAGGGCGACTTCTGCGGCTGATGGCAAGGCAGGAGCTGGTAAATCCAGGAAGGGTTCATAGCCCACCTCTTCAGGAGGGGGTTCAGGAGCTCCACATCTTGACAGAGCTGGGGATATAGGCATAGGACGAGCTTGCAGTCCAGTAGAGGTGGCAGGAGCAGACCACGGATACCACTGAGGCCAGGGAACTGAGTAGGAAAAGTTGGGTCCTGGCCACCGGGGCACAAAGTAGGGAAACTGAGGCTATTCTTATGATGTGCCATGTCTTGGGGTACGTATGGCTCTGGTGGAGGGGGAAACTCAGGTGGAGAGAACTCTGCCTGCTGTGTGTTGTTCTTACTATCAGTGAAAGTAGCCAGGTGAGGTGGTGAGAGATGCTGTTCAAACAGCGAGTGCTCCCTGTCTAGGAGCAGAGAGTCAGGCTCAGGGGCCACAGAGATACCCTGCTGATGCAGGAATTGTTGCTGCTCCCTAGGCTGGTGTGCTGTAGAGCATGGAATGTGAGCGGCAGCCCGGAGTGATTTTATTTTCACTTTTGTAGAACCTGTGACACATTTGTTAGAGCCCCGCAGTGGGGTCTGAATCTGCTCCAGGGGTGGTGGGCAGGCTCAGTGCCGATGTTCTGGTCAGCACTGGGGTGGAACGCGTTGCCAGCACTGGGTCCATTGTCGGTGCTGGCAGGACCGGTGTTGCAGAGAGCTTCCCCCTGCAGGAAGTCAGGTCCCTGCTTTTGCACCCTGTGAGAGTTGCTGCTGAAGTGCTGGGGCCATCAGAGTTGCCTGCTCTCAGCACTGACAGCACCAAGGGTAAAGACCTTGCAGGAGATCCTTTACCCTTTTGAGTGTCTCAGAGGAGACATTAGTGCTTCCTGCCTCTTCGCAGGAGAGGGTGGGGCCAGGCTCCTGGTCAGTTCTGACCAGCAGGGGAGCGTGAGGGAGAGGCTTTACTGCCCTTCTCCGTAGACGGCTTTCTCCATGACAAGCATTTTTAGCCACAAGTCTTTGTCACGGCGAGCTCTAGTTTTTAAATTGGTGTGGTGGAGACACTTCACAGGGACGTGTGTCTCGCCAAGGCATTTAACGCAGAGTGAGTGCCCGTCCGACTGCGGCATAGACTCCTTGCAGGAGCCACATTTCTTAAAGCCTGGCGACTGCAGCATAATGAAAGTCTGAGTGGCCGGGGAAGTCTCCGCAAGAGACTAACTTGAGAAAAAGAGACTAACTTTTTTTTTTTTGACACTAACAAACTACACTAAAGGAAAGGGAGAACTGGGAAATGGCTAGCTAACTCTTTCTATTTTTCTCTACTTATTTCCTACAGTAACCAGGGAAGAGATAATCACTGCCCCGAGTCCAGTCTTCAGCCGAGGACAGTTGAGAAGGAACTGAGGGGGGTGTGGATGCACATCTCAGGCAGCCCCTAACGATGACGCAAGACAGCAGCTGAGAGCGTGCGTTCCAACTAGGCACTGCTACCGAAGATCTCTGATCAACGGCGCCGGGACCCACCGTCACCTGGAGTGGAGCACACACAGGGACAGCATTTGAAAAAGACTCATAGTTCAAGCAGCTGCAGCTTGGGCCCACCCCATCCAGAAGCCAGAGAACAGAAATGCAGCACTTCCTAGCCACTCACACATAGTCTGCCTCAACTCCTCACTGTCCAGGGCAGCCATGGTTTCAGACAAGGTCAACCAGGAGCCGCCATCACCAACAGAGCTAACGGACAGCACTGCCATATCCAGAGGCAGGCGGCCCATCTGCCAGACCTAGCCAGAGGAAGCATTGCCTTGGAATTCCAGAATTATATTGGGATAAAGGAGATCAGATTTTGGCCCACAATGTAAGAGTTGGGGCTCAAACCTGTAAGGACTTCACAGTTAAATCTGAATCTTAAGGCTTTATTGTGCCTAGGAATTAAAATCTAATTTGTCTTGTGCCCTTTTATATCATATTACATGAGCCAACTGGAATTGACAAGGCTAGATAGGGTTGGTTTAATATTATATTCAATTTCTTACTGGTAACTAGCATAGGTTTAGGTCCAAATTATCAAAAGTAACTGACCATTTAAAGTGTCCAATCTGAGACACCTGAGAGCGGCCTGAATCCCACAAAGTGCTACTCACCCACCTTTGAAAATCAAGTCCATTTAAGTATCTCATTGGGCACCCCAGAAATCATTGGCCACTTTTCAAAACCATAACCTTAAAACTAGACATTTGACATTTATCCTACTCATGCAGTGGTGAGAATGCATACACTTCCTTAGTGATAACGGAAGGGAGTTGGGGAGGTGGAATAAAGAAAACAAGTTCTCATGCAAATTGCGAGATTAATGTATATTTTTAAAATAATCATTTATCTGAAACGCTTGGGGCCAGTCAGTCAATCTTCTCCTCTAGGGAGAAAGAAGAATAAGCATAAGGAAGCAAATCCTCTTTTTTGTATTTTTGGTCATAGTTGTGTCTGGCATTTTTATGCCAAGATAAAAAGCACTTTACAAGTACCTCATATACAGTAGATAATGTACAAACAGAAGTTACCTGCCTCACAAAATAAATCACTATAGCCCCTATAGGAGGTCACAGTCTAGGATGACAATGCATATTGCACATACTCATAGTAAAAGACACTCCTTGAACCAAGAACTTGCAGTCTAAATAGACATGATACACAAAGAGCTGGGCGAACACAAGCATAATCCCCATTTTAGTGATGGTGAATTCAGTTTGTGTATTGAGAACTGTGTTAAAATTATAAGCTCTCTTTAAATTTGCAGTGGTGGTCTAGTCCTGCTTGCAGCCTAGGGGGCTCTGTAGGGAATTGAGAGAGCTGGGTCTTTCAGGGTATATCTGTACTGCAATAAAAACATCTGGGGCTGGCCTATGTCATCTGGCTCATATTGTGGGGCTTTAAAATTGCCCTGTAGGTGTTCAGGCTGGAGATGGAGCACAAGCTCTGGGACCCTCTCACGGTGTCCCAGAGTCCTGGCTCCAGCCCAAGCATCTACACTGAAAATTTATAGACCTGCAGCCTGAGTCAGCTGACACAGGCCAGCTGTGGGTGTTTTACTGCAATGTAGACATAACCTCAGTAGTCAGGGTAAATAGCTAGCTTAGGGCGCAGCCTGCTTTCTCTCCGTTTTCAGTTCTTGCATATTCCAGTTTTGAATTCTAAGAAATAAAACTGATGTGTGAAGTTGCAACCTTCCACAGAGTTTTTTTATCCAACTTCTGTTCCTGAGCCGTGAACATAACAGAACTGAGGCATAGTGGGGAAGCGACTGGCCCTATTTCACACAAAGAGCAGCAGAGCGAGAAATGGAAGACAGATCTCCTGAGCATTTTAAACCACAAGACCATCCTTCCTCTCTAACTCCCAAATTGATAGCATGTTAAGAGAACTACATTTTTTGCTTGTTGAATTATAGGTGTCGGGAGGGGGGGAAAAATAAGTTCTTGAAGATAGATGATTACTATAGAAATAATTTACGATCCTTCACAGCTCAGTAGGGTTCCTGACTCACAGGGAGTGAAGAGGGATATCACATGGCCAGTTCTCCCTCCTTTTATGCTGCTCCCTTACTTGGATCTACTGGATTTTCATCCCTTCTCCTCATGGAAACAGAGAGGATCATTTGGCTTTTATCATTTAGCACCAAGGAGTGACATTTCTGTTTAATCAACACTAACCCTTGAGTGAGTTAAATGACATCTGGGGCTGGACATTGGACAGGAATTATTGACCTCAGCGAGTCATCAATAGCACATACGTTAGCAGGGATAGCCAATAAATCAGGGACTCCACTTCCTAGCACTGCACCTATTACAATGCAGAAAAACAACACTAACACAAAATGCAAGTGGGCCCAAGATCATGCCCTAGCATATCCCAGAGGATCAAGATCAGAATTAAGGATTGATGGCAACAAAATGAGAAAGAAAATAGTAAGTTAAGTCATAGCCCAAAGGTTTTAATTTCATGCTTTGAAAGTCTCTCTTCTCTCTGCTTGTTATTTCACGTTCTGGTATCAGATAATAAATTAAGGCTACACTAGTCATTCAATAGCTACACCTATTGAATTTAAAGCAGAGTGGAAAGTCTATATATTCTTCAGTAGCTACGATGCAACTACAGAGAGCATTAATGAAAGGGACAAAACAAATCCACTATGTTAGAACTTCCTGGACACTACAGTGCTAATAAACGATGGTCACATAAACACCACCCTATACCGGAAACCTACTGACCGCTATTCCTACCTACATGCCTCCAGCTTTCACCCTGACCACACCACACGATCCATTGTCTACAGCCAAGCTCTGCGATACAACCGCATTTGCTCCAACCCCTCAGACAGAGACAAACACCTACAAGATCTCTATCAAGCATTCTTATAACTACAATACCCACCTGCGGAACTGAAGAAACAGATTGATAGAGCCAGAAGAGTTCCCAGAAGTCACCTACTACAGGACAGGCCTAACAAAGATAATAACAGAACGCCACTAGCCGTCACCTTCAGCCCCCAACTAAAACCCCTCCAACGCATTATTAAGGATCTACAACCTATCCTGAAGGATGACCCATCACTTTCCCAGATCTTGGGAGACAGGCCAGTCCTTGCTTACAGACAGACAGCCCCCCAACCTGAAGAGAATACTCACCAGCAACCACATACCACACAACAGAACCACTAACCCAGGAACCTATCCTTGCAACAAAGCCTGTTGCCAACTGTGCCCACATATCTATTCAGGGGACACCATCACAGGGCCTAACAACATCAGCCACACTATCAAAGGCTCGTTCACCTGCACATCCACCAATGTGATATATGCCATCATGTGCCAGCAATGCCCCTCTGCCATGTACATTGGTCAAACTGGACAGTCTCTACGTAAAAGAATAAATGGACACAAATCAGATGTCAAGAATTATAACATTCAAAAACCAGTCGGAGAACACTTCAATCTCTCTGGTCACTCGATTTCTCATCTCAAAGTAACTATCCTTCAACAAAAAAAACTTCGAAAACAGACTTCAATGAGAGACTGCTGAATTGGAATTAATTTGCAAATTGGATACAATTAACTAAGGCTTGAATAGAGACTGGGAATGGTTGAGTCATTATAAAAAGTAACCTATTTCCCCTTGTTTATTCCTCCTCCCCCCCCCCCCCCCGCACTGTTCCTCAGACGTTCTTGTTAAATCCTGGATTTGTGCTGGAAATGGCCCACCTTGATCATCATACACATTGTAAGGAGAGTGATGAAGGGAAAGCAGTGGATGTATTGTTTCTTGACTTTAGCAAAGCTTTTGACACGGTCTCCCACAGTATTCTTGTCAGCAAGTTAAGGAAGTATGGGCTGGATGAATGCACTATAAGGTGGGTAGAAAGCTGGCTAGATTGTCGGGCTCAACGGGTAGTGATCAATGGCTCCATGTCTAGTTGGCAGCCGGTATCAAGTGGAGTGCCCCAAGGGTCGGTCCTGGGGCTG
The DNA here is from genome assembly GCF_965140295.1 of Lepidochelys olivacea. NCBI lineage: Eukaryota > Metazoa > Chordata > Testudines > Cheloniidae > Lepidochelys > Lepidochelys olivacea. The sequence goes on from NC_140412.1 coordinate 19,113,650, forward strand.
GTTTTGTTCAATATCTTCATAAATGATCTGGAGGATGGTGTGGATTGCACTCTCAGCAAATTTGCGGATGATACTAAACTGGGAGGAGTGGTAGATACGCTGGAGGGGAGGGATAGGATATAGAAGAACCTAGACAAATTGGAGGATTGGGCCAAAAGAAATCTGATGAGGTTCAATAAGGATAAGTGCAGGGTCCTGCACTTAGGACGGAAGAACCCAATGCACAGCTACAGACTAGGGACCGAATGGCTAGGCAGCAGTTCTGCGGAAAAGGACCTAGGGGTGACAGTGGACGAGAAGCTGGATATGAGTCAGCAGTGTACCCTTGTTGCCAAGAAGGCCAATGGCATTTTGGGATGTATAAGTAGGGGCATAGCAAGCAGATCGAGGGACGTGATCGTTCCCCTCTATTCGACATTGGTGAGGCCTCATCTGGAGTACTGTGTCCAGTTTTGGGCCCCACACTTCAAGAAGGATGTGGATAAATTGGAGAGAGTCCAGCGAAGGGCAACAAAAATGATTAGGGGACTGGAACACATGAGTTATGAGGAGAGGCTGAGGGAGCTGGGATTGTTTAGCCTGCAGAAGAGAAGAATGAGGGGGGATTTGATAGCTGCTTTCAACTACCTGAAAGGAGGTTCCAAAGAGGATGGCTCTAGACTGTTCTCAATGGTAGCAGATGACAGAACGAGGAGTAATGGTCTCAAGTTGCTGTGGGGGAGGTTTAGATTGGATATTAGGAAAAACTTTTTCACTAAGAGGGTGGTGAAACACTGGAATGCGTTACCTAGGGAGGTGATAGAATCTCCTTCCTTAGAGGTTTTTAAGGTCAGGCTTGACAAAGCCCTGGCTGGGATGATTTAACTGGGAATTGGTCCTGCTTCGAGCAGGGGGTTGGACTAGATGACCTTCTGGGGTCCCTTCCAACCCTGATATTCTATGATTCTATGATTCTATGATCACTTTAGATAAGCTATTACCAACAGGAGAGTAGGGTGGGGGGAGAGAAAACCTTTTGTAATGATAAACACCCATTTTTTCATGGTTTGTGTGTATAAAAACATCTTCTGTATTTTCCACAGTATGCATCCAATGAAGTGAGCTGTAGCTCACGACGAAAGGTTATGCTCAAATAAATTGGTTAGTCTCTAAGGTGCCACAAGTACTCCTTTTCTTTTTGCAAATACAGACTGACACGGCTGTTACTCTGAAATATGTTGGAAAGCATTGTTCTCAGTTCTAACAGTTACACAGGGTACTCAAAATAAACCAATCACCAAAAATATAGTAAAAACAAAATGGAAAAAATACATAGAATCATAGAAGATTAGGGTTGGAAGAAACCTCAGGAGGTCATCTAGTCCAACCCTCTGCTCAAAGCAGGACCAACACCCACTAAATCATCCCAGCCAGGGCTTTGTCAAACCGGGCTTTAAAAACCACTAAGGATGGAGATTCCACCACCTCCCTAGGTAATTCATTCCAGTGCTTCACCACCCTCCTGGTGAAATAATGTTTCCTAACATCCAACCTAGACCTCCCCCGCTGCAACTTGAGACCATTAATCCTTGTTCTGTCATCTGCCACCACTGGGAACAGCCTAGCTCCATCCTCTTTGGAACCCTTTCAGGTAGTTGAAGGCTGCTATCAAATCCCTCCTCACTCTTCTCCTCTTCAGACTAAATAATCCCAGTTCCCTCAGCCTCCCCTCGTAAGTCACATGCCCCAGCCCCCTAATCATTTTCATTGCCCTCCTCTGGGCTCTCTCCAATTTGTCCACATCCTTTCTGTAGTCGGAGCCCAAAACTGGATGCAGTACTCCAGAAGTGGCCTCACCAGTACTGAATAGAGGGAAATAATCACTTCCCTTGATCTGCTAGAAATGTTCCTACTAATGCAGCCCAATATACCATTAGCCTTCTTGGCAACAAGGGCATACTGTTGACTCATATCCAGCTTCTCATCCACTGTAATTCTGAGGTCCTTTTCTGCAGAACTGCTGCTTAGCCAGTCTGTCCCCAGCCCATAACAGTGGATGGGATTATTCTATCCTAAGTGCAGGATTCTGCACTTGTTTTTGTTGAACATCAGATTTCTTTTGGCCCAATCCTTTAATTTGTCTAGATTACTCTGGAATATATCCCTACTCTCCAGCATATCTACCTCTCCCACCAGTGTCATCTGCGAACTTGCTGAGGGTGCAATCCATCCCATCATCCAGATCATTAATGAAGATGTTGAATAAAACTAGCCCTATGACCAACCCCTGGGGCACTGTGCTTGATACCGGCTGCCATGCTTGTATAGAAAGTATGTCACTGAGTTTATAAATACATAGGAGTTACCATAATAAGATACTGGACTAAGTGGATGTCTAGTCTCTGACAGTGGCCAGTTCCAGATGCTTCAGAGGAAGGCGCAAGAAACCTTGCAATGGGCAGTTATAGGATAGTCTTACCCCAGGAAAACTTTCCTCCTAACCTCCATTATTTAGAGATGGTGTTTTGCAACATGAGGGTTTATAGCACTTCCAAACTGCCATAAAAATATAGCAAGCAAGGAGGGAACACTATGACAAGTATAGATTATAAAATGCAGAATAGCTCAAAATCTATGGATTTGTGAAAAGTACTGTTAAAAATAAACAATAGGAGATGCCCTTTCCCTCCTGCATTCCATGTCCCCCATGATGTTTGGTAGTTGTAGAGATAGCTGGATTATGTCCTGTCACCAGCATGAAATATAAGTGGACAGTAATGCACCAGAAGACACTCAAGCTATAGGGAGGCCTGGCTCACTGAAGACAATTACCCAAAACTTAGGCTGTGAATCTAAACATGCAAACCTTTAAAGGCTCCAGCACTTTTGGGATTCTTTCTCTCCCCAAATAATTGGTAATATCTTCATCCAGCAGCAGGCCACAGAGCCATCTTCTGTTGCTAGACATTTTAATTCACCCAGTTCACCAAGGCAAAGAGATGAGACACTGGACATAAAAGGAATTACTGAAACATAAAATGACAGATCAATGGGATACGGTGATAACTAGCTATGAACTACATGGGAAAGAGAAGTTGGGTCAAAGATGTGTGGAATTGCCACTGAACCTGAAAGGCACCATGAAATCTCAAGAGATCAAATTTTGGATTAGAGAGAACTGTGTATCTCTGTGGATAAAAATCCCCCAATCACAAATATAGGCCTGGTCTACACCCAATCCCAGCTTCTGGGAAACAGAGGCTAGGGACACCATTCCTGCCTATCCTGGCTAATAGCCATTGATGGCCCTATCTTCCATGAATCTAACTCCCTTTTGAACCCCGGTATAATATTGGCCTTCACAACACCCTCTGGCAAGGGAGTTCCAGAGGTTGGCAGCGCGTTGTGTGAAAAAAAACAAAAAACAAAAACACAAAACAAAACAAAAAACACAAACAACTTTGTGTTTGTTTTAAACCGGCTACCTATTAATTTCATTTGGTGGCCCCTTGTTCTTCTATTATGAAAAGGAGTAAATAACACTTCCTTATTTAGTTTCTCTATACCACTCATGATTTTATCCCCATTGACTCTGCCTATGCTTCTCGTTCCAGTGGACTACTGGAGTCAATGGGAGAGGGTTTGGCAGTCAATTTATCACGTCTTCACTAGACTTGATAAATCAACCCCCACTGGATTGATCACTCCAGAGGTAAGTGTTGACATGCCCATAGTAGCAGCATTATTTAGGTGGTCCTCCTGATCGGGAAAGACAAGGTAGGGTGAGGTAATAGCTTTTATTGAACCAACTTTTATTATTGGTTGACAGAGACAAGCTTTTGATACACACTTACTACCAGAAGTTGGTCCAATAAAATATTACTTCACCCATCTTGCCTCTCTAATATCCTGGACTGACACGACTACAACTATGCTACATACAACTCAGGAAACAGTTAAAGCTGAGGAGTATCAAAGAGGCAATTACATCTCATCAACAAGTAATACATTAACTATCTGAATATGAACTGGTCAAATATCCCCATCAAGACTGCTTTAGAAAAGTAATTTCTCAGTTGCTTCTGACAGCAGTTGGCTCTAGAGCAGACCAGAAAGAGAAGCTATTCTCAACTTAGTCCTGAGTAACACAGGTTACTGATGCAGGATGAAAACAAACATGCAAAACCTTGACTTTTTTCATGACATGAAATTTTTGCTTTGTGGACAGTCCTAAATATAGACTAGACAACCCAGACAAAGAGTGGGGAAAAAGGACTATAATCCCCCATTTTACAAATGAGAAACTGAGGCACAGATTAAAGTGATTTGTCCAAGGTCACCCAGGTAGAGCCAGCAACTGAACCCACTGCTCTTAAGTCCCCATCTAGTAACTTAATCACCAGACCATCCTTCCTCCATTGAGCTTTAGAAGATTCAATGATCTTTCTGACTGCAATGATCTTTCATCCTGTGGGGAGCCGGAGTCCAACTTGAGCTCCTAAAACTCTCCTTGATTAGGCCTAATTTTGGTACAATCATAAGTGCAATGGGTACAGTATCCCACTCTTATTTCTCCACCACATTAAGTGAACCACATAAAATCTTAGAGCGAGAGCCTCATTAGAAAGAGAAAACTGGTAGGGGAAATCATAATGCAAACCATCTGATAATAAGAGAGAGAGTGCAAGACTGCTGAAAACTAAACTGTCCCAGAGTCGAAAGGGCTCTTCATGAGTAACCAAGTCCAGATTTTTACTGCATTTCATTTGGTTCAAACATATCATTAACACTGACCCAAATAAAGTTTCCAATAAAGAATTTCTTTTTTTGATAGATGAGTGAAAAATATTTCCCATCTGAAAAAGCTGAGGTTTCAGTTGACTTCATCTGGGTTGTGTCATTAAGTGTCAGCCCTTCCAAAGAGGCATCAGTATTGATGAATCTCAGCTAAGTAAAGGGAACTCACTAAGATGCTCACGTGTTACTGACTGGAAATCAGGAACTTTCAACCTTATTTGGAGGTACACAAAAAAAATCAACCAGATTGTGAGTCAAACTAGTAACCTCTGATCAGCATAGTGCTTACCAACCTGATAGAAACTAAAAGCACTTTCACTAGAATAGGCTAAATTATCCTAGCATTCCTCAATGTGCTTATGTGATTATATCAGAGATTGGCAGGAGATTCTGTTCTTGGCATATATTCCTGATTATAAAAATCATAGGACTGGAAGGGACCTCGAGAGGTCATCTAGTCCAGTCCCCTCCACTCCTGGCAGGACTAAGTATTATTTAGACCAGGGATCGGCAACCTTTGGCACGCAGCCCATCAGGGAAATCCACTGGCGGGCCGGGACGGTTTGTTTACCTGCAGCGTCCGCAGGTTCAGCCGATCACAGCTCCCACTGGCCGCGGTTCACCGTTCCAGGCCAATGGGGGCTGTGGGAAGCAGTTCAGGCCAAGGGATGTGCTTGCTGCTGCTTCCCGCAGCCCCCATGGCCTGGAACAGTGAACCGCGGCCAGTGGGAGCTGCGATCTGCTGAACCTGCGGACGCTGCAGGTAAACAAACCGTCCCGGCCCGCCAGCGGATTTCCCTGACGGGCCGCGTGCCAAAGGTTGCCAATCCCCGATTTAGACCATCCCCGACAGGTGTTTGTCTAACCTGCTCTTAAATATATCCAGTGATTGAGATTCCACAACCTCCCGAGACAACTTATTCCAGTGCTTAACTACCCTGACAGTTAGGAAGTTTTTTCCTAACGTCCAACATAAACAGCCCTTGCTGCAATTGAAACCCATTGCTTCTGATCCTCTCCTCAGAGGTTAAGGAGGAGAATTTTTCTCCCTCCTCCTTGTAACAACATTTTTAGATACTTGAAAACTGTTATGTCCCCTCTCAGTCTTCTGTTGACTAAAGAAACCCAATTTTTTCAATATTCCCTCAATAGGTCACGTTTATTATGTGCCACTAGCTGGCTGTGACCTTGGATGAATCACTTCATTTCTCTCTACCTTTGTTGGGCTGCGAAGAGTGTTTAACAAATAATAATAATACCATAATAGTTTACAGGCATGTTGTGAGGTTGAACTGAAGTTTGGAAAACCCTGCACACTTTTAGAGTCCCTTTCATCTGAGGTTCTCAAGGTTATTAATCTCAATCAGCCTGAGCCTGATACTAATTTGCATCTGAATTTGGTGAGACTGAGATCTCCTGGATATCAACCCTCAGGACCTGTTGGTCAGAAAACATTGACTTTCTTACTTAAACTGTACGCTCTTTGGGACAGGGACTCTCCCTTTATTCTATGTTTGTATAATACCTAACAATGTCACCCTGATGACTGTCTTGGGATTATTTAATTATACCAGTTACAGACAATTTGAGGATGTAGTAATACCAGAGAGGAATAGAGGATTAACAGATTTTAAGATGGAAGTAGCTAACAATAAAAAAAACCTTCCCTTCCTATGTGCAATGTGAGATGTGCTCGGAAGTTGAAGACATCTATTACTAGTTACTATTAAGATGGAGTGAATTCACTTTCCAGATGTTACATGAACATTACAGCCAAGGAATGTTGTCTCAGCTGGAGGAAGTGGTTACTATTTACTTACTGGGACACTCCAAGTTTATGAATCCTATAGTCAGCTCATAAAAACTCACCAGGTCCCAGGTAATTTACTTTCTCAGTTTAGTTGAGGAAAAACTGGTTATTGGTGGTATAGAAGCAATGCTCAAATTACCATAGTGTGGACCACATCTTAATAGAAATAGAGCTGGTTGAAAAAATTTCAGGAAAACAGCTTTGTGTCATTAAATGCTGTTTTTTCAAAATGTTTTGCATGAATATATGGATTTTTGACGATTTTCAGTGGGAAAATTCAAAGCTGAAGTGGAGTTTGTCATTTAGTATTAATTTTATTTTATTATATATTGTTTCCATATTATTGACATGAAGTGTTTGGACATTATCAAAAGAATTAGGTTGTTTCAGAACAGGGGTGGCCAACCTGTGGCTCCGGAGCGACACACGGCTCTTCAGACGTTAATCTGCGGCTCCTTGTCTAGGCACCGACTCTGGGGCTGGAGCTACAGATGCCAACTTTCCAATGTGCCGGGGGGTGCTCACTGCTCAACCCCTCGCTCTGCCCCCACTCCTCCCCTTCCCGCCCCCTCCCCTGAGCCTGCTATGCTCTCACGCCTCCCCTTCCCCTCCAAGCCTCCTGCACGCCACAAAACAGCTGATCAGGAGGTGCGGGGAGGGATGGGGAGGCACTAATCGGCGGGGCTGCCAGTAGGCAGCAGGCGCTGGGGAAGCTGATTGGGGAATGCAGACGTATGACTGTGGCTCTTTGGCAATGCACATTGGTAAATTCTGGCTCCTTCAAGGCTCAGGTTGGCCACCGTTTCAGAAGGTCCAAATCAAAATATTTCGGAATTTCCATTCTGCAAAATATTTCAAGATTTTGACTTTTAGTTGAGACAAACATTTCAAAGTGTAGGAATTCCCCCTGAGACAGAAATTCTGTTTTCTTCACTAGCTCTAAATCTATGTAAAAAATATTGTTTCAGAGACCTTTCACAGTCACATAGCCTACTCATAACAATAATAGCAATTGCTTACATTGAATGACAGATCCTGAACAATTTTCAGAGTAGCAGCCGTGTTAGTCTGTATCCGCAAAAAGAAAAGGAGGACTTGTGGCACCTTCGAATTTGTTTGAGCATCAGCTTTCGTGAGCTACAGCTCACTTCATCGAAAGCTCATGCTCAAATAAATTTGTTAGTCTCTAAGGTGCCACAAGTCCTTTTCTTTTTGCGGATCTTGAATCAATAACTGATGAGTGGTCTGTTTGATAAAAACAAAGACACACAATTTCTGCCCCATGGAATTAACAATCTAGGATAGTCCCAGAGAAAAATAAACATTCGACCATATAGTATATATTGGCTGTCCAATCACTGTTCCTGGAAAAAAAGATTCCCGACCTCTATTAACAGTTCACCAGACTAATAGACTTGTGATTCACGTCTTCCCTGAAAACCCATTTGTTCCACGGGCATTCCTGTCTGACTTTATTTGAAGCATTATATTTTTGTCAAGTTAGAATTTATCATGAAACCTAGCAGGCAGACAAAAGCAGAACTTTCCTCCCCCCCATCAACAGCAGGTTACACATCTGGCACTGAAAATCACTACGACTTCTATCCAGCGGCCACTTGGCTGGGCTGTTAACGCTGAACTGTGGGAAGATATCCAGTTACACACCTACAGAGTCTATTCATGCTGCTGCATAGGGTTTTTTTGGTTTTTTTTTTTTAAAATATCAAAGTGGCTGTGGATCTCTGGCTCTGGCACTTTTCTCCATCCACACATACGGAGGTGTTTGGTTCCACTTTCCCTACCCGAGAGTGTCTGAACTTGACTGGTGTATATTGCACAGTGTTGCATCTGGATAAACTATTATTTGTTTAGTGCATGTAGTGGAAAAGACACCAGAACTGACTTACTATCATTCATACATCTCCTTTGAGGAAAGAGACATGATTAAAAAGTGCTCAAGCAGTAATAGTATTTACAGTATTTCAGTGATATGTTTAAGTCCAGAATCCCGTCTCTGTTTCAGGGAAACACAATAGCAATGAGCTAATTTAGGAAAAATTGACTATATATATTCTGATCATAGTTTCACAAAGAGCTCAATGACTCATTCCTAACTAATGACTTACTCAATGAGCCCTGATTCAGCAAAGCACTTAATTATGTGACCAGAAGCCTGATCAAAGCAAATTCACTTAAAACTGGGTATGAATAGTTACAGAGCAATTGGGAAAAAAAATAAATCATTTCGGGATTAACTGAAATAAAAAAAAAAGAAAAAGAAAAGTAGGAAAAAAATTTCCGGCCAAGCAGCTTAACAACTGGGCTATAGAGTCACTCTCACTCCCTATTTCTGGCCCATTGACTATTTAAGTATATTATACAAAATGGAACAAATTTGCATGTTGTTTTCTATAGTATATAGAAAAAGCCCAGAGGATAGAAGTCAATGATTTTGGTGCCAAATGTGTAACCTGCTGTTAACAGGGGGATAGCAAAGTTCTTCTTTTGTCTGTCTGCTCAGTTTCGAGATATAAATCCTAACTTGACACCCAAAAATATAATGCTTCAAATAGTCAGACAGGATTTTTTTGTTGTTGTTGCCATATTTCAAGCTGGATTCCTTTATTTTTTATATGAAAAACCCTATACACAGGCAGAAGGATTGTGGATGGAAGAATTTCACTTCCCTCAGTGTTGTGACAGGTATACACTCCTCTACTAACCCCAGTTACCCTACCATCAGCCAACCAACCCCCCGCCCCCACACATTTATAATCCAACTGATTCCTTTAAAAGTCAAGTGGAATCATCAACACTACAGCCTATATCCAGAGGCTACCACACCAGGTATTAGACCACTGAGCACTTATTTATCATATTACACATTTGGTAGGAGCCCACATTTGTCCCACATGCTGATTAGACAAAAACAGAGGGTCAGGAGGTGGGAAGATAGGGAGAGAGAAAACACCAGTACAGAATCTCACACTTTTTTAAAATTCCTGACCTTTCACTATAAGTTTCCATCTTCTGTTTATTCCCCCATTACACGAGAGAAGATGCTACTTGTAAGCCAGATAACAGCCGCTGGATGTGTACTAGGTGCTTCTAAGAAACCACCATCTTGTTCTCAGAAGATCAGGAAACTGATGTGACCTCGAGGATAGAGATCAAAGGTAGAGTCAGGGGAAATGTTTTGTAACAGCAGTATCTCCCTGTAGCTTGGTCAAATTCTACTACAGAGAGAAAATTTACATGTGCCTTGGGCAGATCTGGCTTGATTAGCGGAGTCCATTAACCCACTTACACCAACAGTTGGTGGATCTGAGCATTCCTTGACTCTCATTCATAACAATAATAAGCTTTTATTAGGCACTTATCCATCTCCAAATGTTTCATCAAGGGGGACAAAAGATTAGTTACTCCCATTTTACTGCTGAGAAGACTGAGGCACGGTGAAGGTAAGTGACTTGCTCAAGGTCACACAGAATGCGAATGGCAGAGCTGGTAATATAGCCCAGGTCTCCTTACTCCAAGACAACTGGCTGTCTCTGGGATGGCAGCATGGGATCTGGCAACACTCCCCTCTTCCTTACCTAGTACAAACAGGAGGAATCCTGCAGGGTCACCATTATACTTTTATTCTGCCATCCCTTTCTCCCCCCTCCCATCTCTGTTTTGTCTTTTTAGACTCTCAGCTTTGGGGTAGGGATCTTTCCCTCTCATGCTTGAAAAGTGCCTATTGTCTTTAGTTAGAGAAATTATTGGGCTTGACACAGGCATAGCTGGGTGAAATTTAATGACCTGTGATATACAAGAGGTCAGGCTAGTTGATCTCATGGTCCCTCTGGGTTTTAACTTTACAAATCTATGAACTGCATGCTCTACTAGAAAAAAAAATACTAGAACTGAACAATGTTAAATAATTTGTCCAAAAATGGCCTTTTCTACATACTTTTTTTAAACAAAAAATTGACATCAAAACATGAAAGTTGCTTACAATATAAACATTTTTGGCTAAAAATGTTGCTTTTAAAAAAAAAAATGATGAGTAACACTAAAAATCATCAAAATGGTTATCCAAATTTGTGTGTCTGTCCATATATCAGATTTGCAGTAAATGAAAAATATTGAATAGCCAGTTTGGTAATGTTTTTAATTAAAATTAAATTTGTGTATTACATTGAAAACAGAAAAAGTTTTGGGGTAGAGAAGTGAAAATATACATCTGTTTTGAATCTTTCATTTAACCTCTCCCTCCACCTCCCTCCACCCCCAACTAGTTTTTCCTGTCTTGAACCAGCTCTGATAAAATGTATACGCCCGTGAAAGATCACAGAGGAAAGCCAGCGAGATGGCATGGCCACCCATATCTCCACACACAGAAAGATTGTCTTGGTTTCCCCTAGAGATAGTAGTTATTACTTCACAAGGATGTTGAAAACATTAGCTGGTTTGCAAGAGCCTTAATTTGACTACCTTCAGGGGATGCTGCAAAAAACTTTTCTTGATCTGTAGGCATTTATGGCAAAGCAGGGTCCATGGAATGATGTCTGAAAATTCTAGGTGTGTGAGATCAAGATGGTGGGTCAATGTTGCTATTATTATAGGTCTGCACAATAATGGACTTGTTATTTTTAAGTATTGCATTAATATTATGTAGTATTTTAAATAATATGTAACGCAGAGGGTCTGATTGTAAATCCACATAAGTCAATGGAGAGACTCCTGTGGACTTCTATCTTTGGAAGTCATATGGCCCCTATTACCATAGTTCCTTGAGCACTTCACAGTCTTATTTACCCTCATAGCACCCCTGCGAGGTAAGGAAGTGCTATTATCCCCATTTTACAGATGGGGATCTAAAGTTCACAGAGACTAAGTGACTTGCCCATAGACAGCCTGTGGTGGAGCAATGAATCAAACTGTCTCACAAATCCCAGGCTAGCAACCTAACCCTAAGACCATTCCATTCTTCCTCAAGGTCCCAACTGAAAGCACGTTAGGCTTGATTAGATTTGGGCCTGGAATAGGCATTGGAAGCACCAGAAAAGTAATAAAAATCAAAGGTTTGCGAGCACTTCAAATGCAAAGAATTACCTGTCCTACTGGTGACATTTCTGAGTATTTACTTCTTTCTCAGATCAGCACAACCAAACTAACTCCCCACCGGCCGCACATTCAAACAGCATTAAAAGTTTGACTCTAAACCAGGGCCAGGAAATTCTGAACCTCTGACATTTACTTTTGTTTCTAGGTATTGGAGCAGCACAACATACAAAATTACTCATCAGTACTGACCCCTCTACAGTTAGGACTCTGTGGAGGCAGCTGAGAGAAAAAACAATGTGATAGCCCCTGCTATATATCTTCATGTATTTCAGGTTCAATGTAGTTTCCAGCATCCTCAAGCTTAGACTCAGGGGAAGGACTGGGGTTCAGTTACTGTGCGCTGTACAAAAGAAAAAACCCACCAAATGTTTTCAGATGCAAGGGATACATTAAGGGTGTGTTTTTAAAGCACATTTTTGACCTGTCTGAACAGAGTTTTGTTTTTGAACCGTAACACTGAATTGCATAAACATGCCTGTTACTAACAGAGATCTTGGTGAAGCGTGCCCATGGAACTGCCGTATGTGTTCATTCTAAGCTCTCTGATGACACTGCAGCTGAAGAAAGATTATTGCATGTGAATAGTGTCACGTGTTCACAGCAAACACACAAAAGTTAAAAAAAACCCATCAAATACTCTTGCTGGAAGGTTGCAACATAACACGACTTTATTTCTTAGAATCCAGAATGATAACACGCAGTAACCAAAACAGAGACAAAACAAGCTGCTCCCTAAAGCAGAGAGGGTATAACACACTCCACCTTTTTATCAGCTAGCTGTCTGCAGACTAACTGCTGCTAGGCCTAGCTCCCACACTTCCCCCACAGAGCCCCCTTTCCTGGCAAGCAGGATCAGGAAAACCTACTGAAATTTAAAGTGACAGCTTACCATTTTAACACAGATAGATCTCAGAACACTAGAAATAGTGGCTGCTTTTCCAAATGACGTAATCCTGAACGCTATACATCTTTCCATGAAAGAGCCATCTGTTGGTGCTGATTGGAGCACAAACGCAAATAGGGCTGGAGTCTTAGGTGAGGCACCAGAAAAGAGCCGGGTTCACATTGTTGAGGGGTGATGAGTGAGGGCATCAAACCATTGTGTGTGTCCTATTGTAGTTTTGATACTCCAAAGGTGGTGGTGGTAGAATCAATCCAGCACGAGTTGCTGATTTAGCAGAAGAGAAAGGGACGTTCACTTACACAGCTTATGATTAAGGACAGCTCTACATATGGGGTCTGATCCAGAGGGGTCTGATTTGAAGTAGAAATCTTAATAGAAAGCTTTGGATCAGGCCCATGGACAGGAGAGTAGACCATCTCAATAGTTTGAATACACATAGAGCTCAATTCACATCCAGGAATAAGGGCTCAGAGGCATTTAAGGAACAAAAGGCAACTGACACAACTGTTAACTAGAAGTGGTCAGAAAATAGGCTTCCAAAAGTTTAGAGAAAAATGAAAAAGAATACATATTCATTGAAGTTTTTCCACAGAAACGTTTGACTTTGTGGCAAAAAGAAAAAAATTTCAGTTTTGAGTAATGCTTCCTTAGTTCTTCATGCGAATTGGAATTTGGGTGCTTCAGGCTCCTATTCTACTCTGTAGGCTGGGCTCCCTGGATTGACTACATCTCCCATGATGCACCACTTTCTCCCCTTGTTGATGATGGAAGGGGATACAATAAAGGCTGTGGTGCTTCATGGGAGATGCATTCTAGATGGGGAGCAAGGCCCACTGAGGAGAATGGGGACATGAGGAGAAAACAAACAGCACAGCTCCATGAGGAAACTCAGACTATCCAAATAAAAGTATTTTTGTTTTTCTGAATTTTGGGGTATGCATTTGGGGGCAGAGGGAATCAGTGCTCTACAGAAAGCAGAGACTTTCTGCAAAACATTGCTTTTAGCCAAGACTCGAATTTTCCTGTGAAAACACAGTTTTGATGGAAAATACTTGACCAGCTCTACTGCTGACCTTATTAGAGGTGGACTCAAGCTGCAAGATTTGGATCTGGCTCCACATCCAATCATCCCCAAAGCTAGGGAGTCTGGCTCTGGGGTGAAAGTTTTTCTTCCATCTTTTACTTTGTTATTAACATAAAATTAGTGTTTTGTGATGGAAACAAACATCTTCTGTTCAGACTAGCTGTGTGTGGAACAGGTTAGACAAACACCTGGCAGGAATGGTCTAGTTCAGGGATCGGCAACCTTTGGCATGCAGCCCCTCAGGAAAATCCGCTGGTGGGACGGAACGGTTTGTTTACCCCACAGTGTCCACAGGTTCAGCTAACCGCAGCTCCCACTGGCCATGGTTCACCGTTCCAGGCCAATGAGGGCTGCAGGAAGCAGCACGGGCCGAGAGATGTGCTGTTCTGCCACTTCCCGCAGCCCCCATTGGCCTGGAACAGCGAACCGTGGCCAGTGGGAGCTGCAGTCGGCCAGCATCTATACCTGTGGATGCTGCAGGTAAACAAACCGTCCCAGCCCGCCAGCTGATTTCCCTGACGTGCCAAAGGTTGCCGATCCCTGGTCTAGTTATTACACGGTCCTGCGTTGAGTGCAGGGGACTGGACTAGAAGAGTCTTGGGGTCCCTTCCAGTTCTACACCTCTAGGATTCCTTAATGTTTTGGAGCAGGTGCAGCTCACAAAACAAGGTGATATTGGTCCCAGTCTAATTTGAGCCAGTCAGGCCAGCCTACTAAACTGTGGAGCAGGGTTAAGGAACCTGATAGCGACTCAAGAATGGCAGTAGAGAAAGGGAGGAATGAAATCAGTGACTTTGGATCAAGCTTAAAGACTACTTGAGGAGGATTAATGGGAGTGGACATATGATCTCTGCTGGTCTGTCTTTCCCTACCTGCAACAGCAGCTTTTTTCCTGTTCCCTTACGTTACTCGCAGTGTCACTACTACGAGCATAACCACATGAAACCTATAGCTTTGATGATCTAAGTTTTGCTTTCACCAGCATTGCACAGAAAACTATGCAGACCAGTAATCTGAGCTAAAAAGCCGATGAGCAATATTCTGTCCTGATGCACACCTGTTGAATGGGTAAAGGGTATTTCACTGGGTGCACGTCATGGCAGACTTAGACCCATTGTCTTTTCTGGGGGATTTACACAGTCTTCCCCACTATCTGTCAATAATTACAACACCAAACCTGTAAACCAACAGAAGGTTAGGGATGGTAGTGTTCAATCCTCACTATAATTCAGTAACTACTGAAAATATAGAATTAACCCATTTCTTTAAGATAGCTATGGGTGTTTTTAAGATAACTTTACATTAAGATTAATAGCCTTTGTAGAGTCCAGAGCAGAGATTCAGTTAATATTCCTAGATGTTTGATTAGCGGTCAGAATTCAAACTGTCCTAAAGGAACTGTGATGTAATGCAGTTTATAGACTAGTGAGTCATCAATAGATCTTTCCCAAGATTTTCTAGATTTGTTACTAAGAGGGATTAGATGCTACACCACTGACGCATCAGTCACACAAAAGCCACATCTCAGACAGGTGTATTGGGTAACAGAGAAATTAGATATGTGCCAATCTGGATAGATCACACAGCTCAGTTTAGTTAAGCAATTGGAAATAGCACTTCTTGCTTATTTCCAAACAGCTAAGTGGCCTGGATCTGGAGACAAAACACTTTATGGTTAAAATTTGAATCCCTTCACCCTGCAGATCATGAATATGGCTAGTCTAAGTGACCATGACTTCCTGTCAATGTTATTGCCACCTTCTGCTTGTTTGTTATATCAGCTGATCATGTCTTGTGTTAAAATTAAATTGTAAACTCTTCAGGGCAAGAACTGTTTTTCCCTACGTGGCTGTACGGCACCTAGCATACCATTACCCTGATTCTGATTGGGGCTGAATATCAATAAGAATGCTTGTTTATATAAAGTAGTGTTCCCTTTTCGGATTGGATGTATCGTATGCTGCCTGTTTCTCTGGCCTAGATAATACAGGGTGTATGTATCCGACAGGGGCAGTTTCCATAATATTAAGACTTATTTCACAGGAAAATGACTGCATATTTGAAGTTTTTGGTATTTATTCTCTGCTTACATCCTGCAAGCGGAACTCGAAGTATCATGAGAACACCCAGAGGTTCTGAGAATTTTGGCTGTTGAATAAGGATCCTGCACCACTGAATACAATGGGAGTTTTGCCAACAACTTGCCTAAGAGCTAGAACACACCCTAAGTTCAGGTAAATTTCCAGTAGGCCTCTAAAGATCTGGATTTTTATCTAACCCACACCTCACCTCCAAGCCATTTGAGGTTGATGCCATCACTTAAAACCAAGTGCATACATGCTGCAGATGGATGCACGCAAACACACAATTATCTCACCCATACATCCCAAACATGCCACAACATAGTTTGCTTTTGTTTTGCCCCTTGAGCTACTGCTACTGGTCCAGAAGAAGCTGTTTCTGGTACACTGTCAGCTGTTGGATGCACCTGCCCTGCATACATGACAGGTTAAGGAGTATACTCTGGCTGTATTTCTGGAAACAGAAAGCTAATTTCAACAAACAAGTGTTGCTGCAACTAGAGCTGGGTACAATTTTTCAGACAAAAAGTTTAGATGAAAAATGCATTTGGGTGATACAATTTTTTTCAAATTTGACACAAGGCATTTTGGCAAAATGGCCGGAAAAGGAAGACGAGGTGGTGGTGTTGCTGCGGTCACCCTCTCACTCCCACCTTTAGACCAGTGGGAGGGTACTAACGTGGGATGAAAAGTCTAGGAGACCAAGGTATTATTATTAAATCATTCTCACTCTCTGGTACAAATAATGCTTAGTGATGCAGGTGGTTCTCTTAAGGTGGTCTTATTTTCATATGAATCTCATTTGGGGGAAAGAGAAGGGAAAAGGATGGGGGAGGGGACCCAAGCGCTTAATTACATCAAATTCAAATTAGCCCACTGACTGACACCAGTTGAGGCTCTCCCCCTCCTTTCTGTATAGTTAGCTTTCTGATATTTCCCCTTACCATTGCTATTAAATTGCTGATTAGCCTCCACGAGGCTACATTCCAAGCACTGTTTTGATAAAGAGCTTCTTGGTGGCTTTTCTTCTCTCACACACCTTATATATATAAAACTAGCTTGCTTAAATGGTCAGCAAAGTTCATAATTTCACAGGGAAATGGCAGACTAATCGGATAAATATTAGAATACATTAAAAAAAACACACATCACCCACAACCCTCTGATGTTTACCAAGGACAACAGTTTTATCATAAAGTACCAGGTGCTTCTGAGTCCTTCAGTTAGGCCTTCACAAGACATCCTGCATCATAACCAGCTAAAGAAGTGGGGGGACCACACAAGCAAATATTTAAAAAGCCAGGGGAAAAATTCCAGTGGTTTAAAGCATGGATTGAGCTACTATTGCTCTTTGACCAGAAGTAGGATTAAAAGTTCAAAAGGGCAGGTCACATAAAGGCACTGGGGGCAGAGCAGGTCTTGCAGGGACATGACCTAGGAAATACTGGCTAGTCAAAGTGTGATCCCATACACAGTATGCTACCAATTAGCATTTAAAGACCAAATGTGGAACGCATTAGTACTTCTGAGCATTCGGTACGTTTTCAAAAGGCCCAAGATTGTTCTTCACAAAGATTCCTGTGTAGTTTGGTTCAAACTGAGTTTGGGGAAGTCTTGAGACTTTGCCTGGATTACAGAATAGATTGCTGCAAATTCCCGTGGACACAAGAGTACATCAAAAAACAGCTTAAATTGGAAAGTAGTAAAATGTTGGCTCTCATGGAGCAAGGATGGCTGTTCAGCTGTTCAGACAGTGTTTTCCTCCTTGTTTAATTAGAGCCATAAATCTTCATAAATGATCTGGAGGATGGTGTGGATTGCACCCTCAGCAAGTTTGCAGATGACACTAAACTGGGAGGAGAGGTAGATCCACTGGAGGGTAGGGATAGAATACAGAGGGCACTAGACAAATTAGAGGATTGGGCCAAAAGAAATCTGATGAGGTTCAACAAGGACAAGTGCAGAGTCCTACACTTAGGACGGAAGAATCCCATGCACCACTATAGCTGCTCATCTGTAGCATCTGGACAGCAGTTCTGCAGAAAAGGACCTGGGGTGACAGTGGACGAGAAGCTGGATATGAGTCAACATATCCAAGAAGGCCAATGGCATTTTTGGGATGTATAAGTAGGGGCACTGCCAGCAGATCGAGGGACATGATCGTTCCCCTCTATTTGACATTGGTGAGGCGTCATCTGGAGTACTGTGTCCAGTTTTGGGCTGCATACTACAAGAAGGATGTGGAAAATTGGAAAACGTCCAGCGGAGGGCAACAAAAATGATTAGGGGACTGGAACCCATGACTTATGAGGAGAGGCTGAGGGAACTGGGATTGTTTAGTCTGTGGAAGAGAAGAATGAGGGGGGATTTGATAGATGCTTTCAACTACCAAAGAGGATGGATCTAGACTGTTCTCAGTGCTAGCACATGACAGAACAAGGAGTAATGGTCTCAAGTTGCAGTGGGGGAGGTTTAGGTTGGATATTAGGAAAAACGTTTTCACTAGGAGGGTGATGAAACACTGGAATGTGTTACCTAGGGAGGTGGTGCAATCTCCTTCCTTAGAAGTTTTTCAGGTCAGGCTTGACAAAGCCCTGGCTGGGATGATTTAGTTGGGGATTGGTCCTGCTTTGAGCAAGGGGTTGGACTAGATGACCTCCTGAGGTCCCTTCCAACCCTGATATTCTATGATCTGTAGGACGCTTAATACAAGAATAAAGAATATGGGCTTCGATTGAGCTGTGCCAATTTATCGACTGAGGATCTGACCCAGGGTCTCTACCCTACAGACTTTGCTATCAAAGGCCTGATCCTGCACACACTTCCTACCATGACCAGTTATCACTTGCCACTTCATGGTAGCAACTATTTGCAGGATGGTGCCTTAAGGTGTCATTTAAGAGATGACTGTGGTAGTGGGGGAGGGGGTTGAAGGACAAGGGAAAAGGTAAAGGCCCCTCCTCTTCTGCTAGAGAAGAAAAAGAAATTTAGTAACCATAAAAGACCTAACCATTCACTCCTTGTGCCTCTAAACTTTCCCGCTAATGAAGCTGGGACCAAATTCGTGTGTGTTCTTGGTGTAGTTTTTACTTTGTTTCTGTCTCTTCTTCTTGCCCTCTCTCTTATCTCCATGCTATTTTCTCTCTCTCCACTCTTTAACCATTTTCTTTTCTGCTTTCTGCCCTTCCCCCACCACTTCAGTTTTCTCTTGCCTCCCTCTGATCTTTCCCATTTCATCCCCTTTCTCCAAACAGGTTCGTTTTCTTATTCACTTGCGTATTACTATGCATGAGACTGACTCATCTCTGAACTATATTTCTGGCTAAGGTTTTGACCAACAGCACTTTAAACCTTAGTGTCAACTGACTCACAGGCTGGGTGGGTATTTCTGGGGAGTTGTGCGGTAAAGGCTTGTGTGATAATTATGTCACAACTACTGAGGAGCAAAACTCAAATGGTATCATCACCTGTGTGCTACAGCCCCTTCACAGTGCCTAAGAGGGCCAGAGCAGCATGAAGGGGCCCTAAAAGCCCTGTAACTGGTAGAGAGAGGATTCCCCTGGCTCAGGCACTGCGGAACACAGACATCCGACTTCTTTCCAAGGACCCCTTTGCAAGCTCCAATGTAGGGGACATGGCAGGATGGGGCTGGGATGAAAGAGGCATGTTGGGGGACAGTGCTGCAGAGATTCCAGGCTGTGCTGTAGACACAGGGTGTCATGGGAAGGTGGCTGTAATTACAACAGCCCCCAGGACAACCTAGGATCGAGAGGCAGAAAGGTGGCTTAGAGTCACCATGACCCCCTCTCCCTCCACTCCCCTGCAAATGTTGTGATGCACCTCAGAGGCACAGCACAGAATTGGACCCAAAATCTTCAGTAACTTAGTTCAGAACAATACCTCAAAGCCCGGATGCTTAAACTTGAGTCTGCAGAATTGGGCTAGAATTTTCCTAGGAGTCTGTTACAGTTTGACGACAATGGCGGCTATCCATTAGGAGTCACCGATGTAGGAGCAGCCAGGATGAAATTCCCCATAGAAAGAGGCATGATGCTATGCAGTCACTACACCAAGTGTCTTTAAGGGCCTTGTGCGTGTTACAGCCCCCTCCTTGGTCTAGCACCTGGAGCTCTGAATTTCCTTTGTGTCGCAAAAGAGAGGTGGGAAAGGAGGGTAGATGTCCAGGCTCTCTTTTCCAGGCCATTAGGGTCCCAGTGAGCAGCCTGGGATGAAGGGCTTCCCAGGTGGAAAACCCAGGGATTGAGGCAGAAAGAAGAGACTGAATGAAGCAACAAGATTGACACGAGACCAAGGAGAAAGACAGGATCTCTTTCTGAGGGCAGGGTAATGGTGCCTGACCTGATGTTTCTGGAAGAGGGAGATCCCTGTGTGACATTTGTTACCGCCTCTGTCCAAGGAAACTGGATTTGTGAACATTTTGTAAATCAATCAGGGACACTAAGAAAATGGCTGGCTCTGCATCACCTGCTTCTGAACCAGATGGGAAGCTGCCCTACAAGGCCCTGCAGGTTCTGCTTGGCACAGGGAATTCCCATTCCTTTTTGCTTTCAGCCAGGGAAAAAATAAGAGGCAGCATGGGGGTCAGGATATTTGGGTTTTATTTCAGCTCTGCCACTCACCCACGCTGATGACCTTGGCAAGTTACTTCACCTCTCCGTGAATGTTTTTACCTTCGCAGCCTTAGTCTTGTCTATTTAGATCAGCAGTAATTTGGGGCAGTGACTGGTTCTAAATCCATGTACAGTGCCTGGCACACTAGGGCCCTGACTTCAGCAGGGAGATCTCTAGGTGCCCCTGTAAATAATAATGAATATATTCTGTGAGAACAGCCAATCTCCTGATATTTCTGCACTCCAACTTCAACTCCTAAGTGAGACAGATGGAAAGAAGCCACGGCCACCTACATACAAATACAAACTGCTCAACCTGGGACTTTCAACACCAAAAGCACAGGCCTTTACCACACACACAAGACATCACTGGCACAAGAGAAGCTGCTGAACATGCCTTGAGTTATCTAATACCATACTTTACCCAGGCAAATAGCTGCTTTGAAAAACTCTCATGATCATTTGAGTACCAAACATATTTTATAAATGTTCAAAATAAGGGCCTGAACATTCTTCCATTGATCTCCCTGGGCAGAGGATCATGTCCTAAGAATCTACAGCATGCACCAGAATGGGTCCCAGGGATCCATTACCATTCATTACATAAATATGCATTTTATCACTCAGTCTAAGTACTTACTCTCACAATGGGCTACTTCATCTCTCACTTTGAGACACGGTGCCATACGTATTGTGGCAGGTGGCGTATGTGGCAGTACAGAGACATAGTGCCCGGGGAGAATCACACTGCATAGTACCTCTCCTCCTTAACCCCTACCACAGTCTTTGGGGTGCAAGGGCCATGAGAACACCGGGGTATCCCTTGTGATGGTG
This sequence comes from Lepidochelys olivacea, assembly GCF_965140295.1. NCBI lineage: Eukaryota > Metazoa > Chordata > Testudines > Cheloniidae > Lepidochelys > Lepidochelys olivacea. Next base: position 19,134,882 of record NC_140412.1, read on the forward strand.
CAGAGTGCTTTGCCACTGCACGCTGGAGAGGATGTGTAGACTCACCTCAGTGTCCTTTGAGCAACATGCCCACCCCCAGAGGTGCACGGAGGGAGCAGTCCCCATGCTCTTCACCCACCCCCAAATACAAGGGCTGAGATGGCCTCAAACCCTTCTATAAGAAGGTGGGGAATCTCTTCCCCTTCTCCCAGCAATTGAGCAAGGGCTAGGGCACTGTATCTTTATGATATGGGAACAGAAAATAAAAATAAATGTCTCTTTGTTACGTTACATCTTGACACTTCAGATAGTCCTGTCACTCTGGTTTAGCTGAAGATGTTAGTTGAAGAACTCAGCCATATGGACTAGGAGCTTTCTTAGCTAGCCTTGAAAAATGAGGTGTGTTGAATCTTTAAAGAGATCCTTCCTTCTAGTTCTGTGACAGGTGTGAAGAGTTAAATAGTCCATAAAATGAATTCCAAATTAATCAACTTGAATGAAAGTCACTTCATCTCTAAATTAATCAAGGCTCCGTCCTTTGGTATCTGTGATGTCATAAACCTACAAGTTTGCCAGACATCAGTAGATTCTTCCAGAAATCATCCCCCTCTACGAAGGGCATTTACTCCCCAAATTAAGTACTTAGCTGGATAATTGGCCATTTGCATGCACGATGGAGGTGCATTCAAATTTTGGATGTGCAGTTAAAGCCAGCCCCAATTATCTAGTTCTATTCACTTCTCCAGCTTTTGTAGATTTAATTCAGTATGTTACTACTATATAGCTGCATGTAACTAAGCAGAAAATTACAGACAGATCGGAGACTCCCATTGCATTAGAACACAATACAAATGAACCATGTTTAACAGTGGGGGTCAGAAACAGCTAATGCCGGAAAGAGCTGTCTTGCTAACTTCAACATGTGTCTCTCATTCTACAATGGTTTGCTTTATAGATCCTTACCAGGGACACAACTGCTTTTGATTGCAGTTGAGGAGAGGCCTAGGGGGCATGCCTGGTGTCCTTTGTCAAGCCCAGCTCACTACAGATATACTTGTAGGCATGGTATAGGAAATGATCTAGTTAGGACACCTACACACTACAGGCATCATAAAGCTGAAGCACTATCCAGGCTTGTATTGCAATTGACAGCTGCTTCGCTTGCTACACTGTTATCTTCCCGCTGGCCTAGACCATTTCTAACCCATAGAACATATGTTCTTCTTACATATGTATATATTTATGTTCTCTAGCCTTTACAGGCTGGCCAGTACACACAGCTATATGATAGGGTTCATTTTGACACATACTCTGTAGCTAAGCCACCAAACACCTGTTTCAAACTGGCTTCTCTCTAAATCACATGATGTGCCTCAGATACCTTTTCATGAGGAGGGTAGCTTAAGGATATCTGACTCAGCTGGCTTGATTTTTTGCAGCTGATCCTTTTATTCTGCAGCAGCTCACAGTGGAAGTTAGTGGATCCTTGGACTAATTTTAATGAGGTTTTCTTCTTGTGATGAGCTTTTGAAGAACATGCACTCAAAACACAGCTCTTTAGGAAGACTCTGCAATTCTCTGCTCTGGCCAAGCCTAGAGGTTTCGAATCCATCATTGATTTCTGTAGCAATGACCTACAAAATGGGCATCAGGAGCTTCAGATCTGTCAGCAAAACCACTGTTAGGCATTCATATAGGGGGGCAAAATTAACTGCCAGTGTAATATCTATTAGAGATAAATCCCATGGATGAATTGTATCCCACACTAAGGAAGGATGATCCAGTGGTTCGCACATTACTCAGCAAACAGGGCTTCCATTCCCTGCTCAACCACAGTGCCTGTGTGCTCTTGAGCGAATCACTTCGTCTCTTTGTGCCTCAGTTTTTCCCATGCGTAAAATGATGATAATAGCTCTTCCCTGTCCCACTCGGGTGTTATGAAGATTAATGCATTAAGGACCGGGAGATGTTCAGACAACAGGGTAATGGATCCCAGGCCACAGATATTGTCATATGTTCAACTAATAGCAACTTTACACGCCCAGTTCAAGTTGCTAATTCTGATCAGCCCCAACATGGTGAACCATAGGTTCGTGGCTCACTGTCCTGCCAGAAAGCTACCTGTGATACTATTGGCTGTAGATAGTTAACAGGGACCCTTGGCATGTCCATATGTGTGTCAGTGTTAGAATTGTGTGAAATTAACAGCTTTGCATAAGTGGCATTTCACTAGCTTAGCAATACAACTGACACCAGAAACCCAATTCTGCTGCTCTCAGCAACACCAATGGAAAACTTAGTAAGTTTCAGTGCTTAATTTGTGCCAGGGCTGAGCCCCGGCACCTCTAGGCTTGGCAGTTCACAGCCCTAGCACCTCTGGGCTGGCTGCATCACTTATGAATGTAAAAAAATTACTTGAGCCCCAGCGCCTTAATTGCTTGAACCCAGCACCTCATTCATTGGTAAATGGTGTAACTCCACTTTTACACTCATGTAACTTCGAGCAGAATTTGGCCTCTGAGGGTGATCAGTAGGTGTCAGCAAAGCCCAATGCAAAGAGATGCAAAGTCTGCCACAGCTGGCAATAGGAAGAAACAGAAGAAACTTTTGCAGGAGGATAACGTGAATAGACTCTACCACAGGGGTTCTGTGGGGATCGGTGCCCTTTAGGGGGTCACGAGGTTATTACATGGGTGGGAAGGGTCACGAGCTGTCAGCCTCCACCCCAAACCCCACTTTGCCTCCATCATTTATAATGGTGTTAAATATATAAAAAGTGTTTTAATTTATAAGTGGGGGGGGGTTGCACTCAGGTTGCTCTACCATCTCGTCAGTTATTGTAAAAAGAACTCGGTATCTTTAAAAAAAATCATCACATTCCAGTATGTCACCAGAACAAATACAGGGTTATTGTTGCCAAAAGGACCAGGGAGCAATTCCTTTATAAGATCGCTGCTGTGTTAGATCGTGAATGAAAGTTCTGATGTGGTGATTGCAGGGGAAAGTTCATTTCAACCCAGGCAGTCAGCCAAGTGCTCAGTTCATGTTAGCACTCTTCCACCAGGGTTTAAGAAGAGCACACCACAAACACACAGATTTATATCAGCGTAGGGTGGGAACAGATCCAAACACTGGATTTCAGCAGGTTTGGTGATGCAGCAAAGAAAAGAAAAAAAAAAAAAAAAACCTAGACCCTTAAAAGAAGATCACACAATGTTATGGCATCGGGTTGCTGTTTGGTTTCATTTCAGAATTCTTGAGGAAGGTAGAGTGGGGAAGGGGGCGGGCAGTGGTTATCGTTAGGGATGGGTGGAAAACAACGTTTCCAAAAATGTTCAGGTTTGGGCATTTGTTGTCATTATGCATCAGAATGAAACCGAGACCTTTTAAAAAAAAATGTCATTAAAAAAACCCCAGCACCTCCCCCACCCCCCACCCCTCTCCCTCCCACAGCTCGGAGACACAGGTTAAAGTTCCTTCTCTGAATCAGGCAGAGCAGGCATTTGGACCTGGGTTTCCCACATCCTAGTTGAGTGCCCTTACCCATTGGCTGTTCTTGGGTGGGCACCTGGCTGTCCCTATGTTTTGACCAGAAATTCCATCCTGGATCCAAGAAATCTTCCCAACTGCCCCCCTGCCCCTGAAGAGTTTTGGTTTTGAGAAGTCAGCATTTTCCAACCAAAAAATATTGCTTCAAAACAATTCGCAATCAGCTCCGCTCCTAAGCCTTTTCCATACTCCTCTCTCTCAGAGGCTCCCCTCCCATTTAGCAATATGGAAAGGACACAATGGCCTCAGGGTTCAGTGAATCACTAACAGGATAAAGAACTTCTTTTAAAAAATGTGTCATGATATAGTGCCTAGTCTAGAAGCCCCTGTTCTGTACAGTTTACGTTCTGAAGAGACAAGAGAAACAAAGCATCAATACTGTCTTATTGTTTCCTGGTACTTCCTCATCTGGCTGTATCCTCCTTTGTAACTTATACTTAAGTTTTAAGCTCTTTGGGGCAGGGAGTCTATTTGTCCTGTGTTTGTACAGTGCCTTGCACAGAAGGGCCCCAGTCATGGATCAGGCCCCACAACATGTTACAGCAATACAAACAACGTAAAGTGACTTGCCTGTTCAGTGCTCCTTACTCAGGGCCCAATCATGTCCCACTGAACCGTGTGGAAATCCTCATTTCAGAGGTAGTTTTGCCTGAGTAAAGAGTGCTGAGGAAGGTAGGAGATCAGTTCAGTTGGAAGAACTGCACGCAGATATTGTAGAACAAATCACTAACCAATGACTGTATATAACTCAACTGGACTTGTATTTTATTTGTGTTATTTCATCACCTTTCTTTACCTAAGGTCACCTTTTCATCCACTCTTGCCAAGCCTTCTCAGTACCTGGCGATATCACAACATAACCTTTACATAGGGGTCATTGGAACATATGGATGGAAAAATGTGAGCTTTGCAGATTCAGAACATCTGGTTCAAAATCCTCTCCGAGGTCCTGTACTGGAGCAAGGAAATACCAAGCATTCCATTTTAGAATTGTTATCACATATGGAGGTATGGTTATGTGCTTCTGTAATGGAACAGTGTCAAAAAATACCGAGCCAGGAAGATTTTTTTTTGAGGTGAGGAGATAGGGAGAGCGAGGGTGGGAATTAAGATATCCCAAAGCTGTGGAGTCTCATAGGAATTAGAAGGGAGAGCCCGAATAGACTATGTGATACTGTGGTATCCAGAGAGGTGCAAAATGTTCTTGACTCACAGGATTTCAAGAGGTGCTAAAAATACTCAGGCCCTTGCAGGATCGAGGCCATAGTATTCTACCTCTTTGAAGTGCTCAGTGCCCTTTACCCAACTGATCCTTGTGCATCAGGTTGTAAATCCTGTTTTACAATACTCAGAACAAAAGCTCAGAGTAGAGCTTCAGTTACGCTGTAAAGACACAGGGCTATGTTATGTATAACCTTGCATGAGTGCACAGGAAGAGAAGGGATGCAAGGAGCCATCTTTGCCCTCCTCTTCTGTCCATCCTGTTGCGGTATTTCTAAAATTCAGCCTTTCCTTTCTATCCCAACCACCAAATTGCTTGTTTATGCCTTGGCCATCTCCCATTCTCATTATTTGCAATGTCCTCCTTCTGGGTCTTTGATAATAACCTCACCTTTCTCCAGCTGGTCCAAAATTCTAATTCCGTAATCTTCATCTATCACCTGCTACTTTGTTTCTCTCTCTCTCCCACTCTCTCTTTATGTGGGTGTTTCTCTCTCTGTTTCTGTCTTTCACACACACACACACACAACCTACCTCACACCCTTGGAACAACTTGTCTGGCTCCTGAGTGTGCTAAGCATTACATGTAAACTTCATGTCCTTGCTTTCAAAGCGATGCATTACCACAGCTCCTACTCATGTCATGGGCCTGATCTCCTATCACATTGGTTAAGCACAGATCCTCAGAGCTGATTCTCATTGGTCGCTGGATAATGGCCTTAGTGAAGTGGCAGCACCACATTGGGTTGCAGTGCAGCAGATTAGAGTGTCCTGTCAATGGATGATATGTTGCATTGGGAAGCATTAGGATAGTTCAAACTCTGCTGTAAATAGTTCTGAAAGGAACCATATTTTACATGGTCTGAGAATTATGGAAGATAGCTGTATTTCGGCTTGCTGCCCAGGACTGTTGTTCTCAGAGTAAACATTTTACTTTTCTCTGCTTCCAGTCCACAACCAAAATAGGAGAGCTTTGTCTAAAATTAACTAAAGAGGCTCTTTCATCTTCAGGCCATTTAGATTTGAGACTTCAAGTAATGCTTTAAGAAGAGTCTTTTTTTTTTCAGCAGACTCCTGGAATTTCTGGGCTGGGTGCCCTTGGCCAGATAAACATGAGGTCTTTATAAGTGGGAAATAGATTTTTATCTCCATATATCTATTTTTCTGTAATTTTAAAATATTTTGGCCAGAGTGCCACACTTCAAAGTCTGTGACATGCCTTCTTGAGGGTTTGTGTGTCTATTAATACACAGGACTCGAACATGAGCTCTCACTTAGTGCCTTGTTGTGGGACAGACTTGGATGGATATCGAGTATAAAAATGAGAACAGGGTGTATTTCAGCATCAGGACATTTCAGGTTACGATGGGCACTTTTCAAAAGCTCATTCTAAATGATGACAGGTTGTGGTTCTCTAAAGAACCAGAAAGTATCTTGCAATAAGGGCTTCAGAAAGACCAGCTATGTAAACTACACTACAGTTCCCATTTCAGATGTATTCATTTCAGAAAGAGAAAACTGCAGTGATTATTTATAATACTTAACGGCCTGATCCTGAACCCATTGAAGGCAATTAAAGACTTCTCTGAGACGTGCGTTCTAATCATGACCGTGACTCTGGATGGTGACATGTCTCAGGCAAGTCTCTTAGCCTCTCTGCCTCAGTTTCCTTATCTGAAAAATGTGGAAAACAATATATGTTTACGTAAAATAAGCCAATTGTAAAGACTGACTAGACGTATATGTACAGGACAAGTACCTTGTATTTCTAGAGTGCTCTTAAAGTACTTTTAGAACCATAGTCTGCAGAGCTAGTTCCCTAGCAAGAAAAAAATTGTCTAGTGTTTCTAAGGAGGACAGCAAACTCAGTCTGATGGCTGGTGTAATGCAGTACTGATCTGCCAGACAAGATCTTAGTTATAGATAGTGTCACAATTCAGATTTGGCCAAAATTGATTTCTTACGCCAAACCCAAAGTTTTATAAACTTATTTGTAACCCCCACTAACCACGCTTTTTGTCCTATGACTACAGGGGTGTTAATAGGCCACTCTACCCTTAGAACATGTGCTAACACTTATGCTAAACTAGCTGTCTGATCTTTTATTTAGCTGTGACACTCTCCATACCTTTCCCAGACCTGAGGAAGAGTTCTGTGTCCCTCAAAAGCTTGTCTCTTTCCCCAACAGAAGTTGGTTCAATAAATATTACCTCACCCACATTGTCTCTCTAATAATCTGAGACCGACACAGCTACAACACCACTGTATAAACTGATCACAGTCACATGAATGCTATGAATACAAGTATATGATAATTGGTAAAACTATGATGCAGGAACAAGTCACTTCAGAATTGCAGTCCACTTTCTCTGTCCCTCCATTACAAAAATCACACGCAGGACATCAGTCCCAGGTATTGCTTGTAACTGCCTTTCTCCATTCTGATGTCAGCTCAATCTAAACTACACCCCATGATGATTTAGCATAGGAAGTGCCATCACAGAAAAACACTTAGTTTAGCCTTTAAGAATTAATAACTTTAAAAAAATAAAAATAAAATAAAATAAAATCTATGGAATTGGAAACATGCTCTATGAAAGGTAGGACAATGCAATAGACTGCCTAGAAAGGTTGTGGAAGCTCCTTCACAGGAACTTTTCAAAAGGAGGCAGGATAGCCATCTGTCTTGGATGGTTTAGACCAGGGTTCTCAACCTTTTGCTTTCTGAGGCCCCCCCAACATGCTATAAAAACTCCACGGCCCACCTGTGCCACAGTAACTGATTTTCTGCATATAAAAGTCTGGACCGGCATTAAGGGGTAGCAAGCAGGGCAATTGCCCAGGGCCCCTTGCCACAGGGGACACCGTGAAGCTAAGTTGCTCATGCTTCTGCTTCAGCCCTAGGTGGCGGGGCTCACGGCCCCAGGCTTCTTCTCCATGCAATGGGACTCTGGCTTTCTGCCCTGTGCCCCAGCAAGTCTAGCACTGGTCCTGCTTGGCGAACCCCCCTGAAACCTGCTCATGGTCCCACAGGGGGCCCCAGACCCCTAGTTGAGAACAGCTGGTTTAGACACAACAAATCCTGCATCTTGGCCGGGGGTTAGCCTAGATGACCCTTGTGGTACCTTCTAAACCTCTGTTTCTATGATTCTATAGTTTTGTTCTGCCAGCACTCCCAGCTACCTTCAAGACACCACCAGAAAAGTACCCAGAAGTCACCTACTCCAGGACTGACCCAACAAAGAAGGTAACAGAACGCCATTAGCCGTCACCTTCAGCCCCCAACTAAAACCCCTCCAACGCATTATTAAGGATCTACAACCTATCCTGAAGGATTACCCAACACTCTCACAAATCTTGGGAGACAGGCCAGTCCTTGCCTACAGACAGCCCCCCAACCTGAAGAAAATACTCACCAGCAACCACATACCACACAACAGAATCACTAACCCAGGAACCTATCCTTGCAACAAAGCCCGTTGCCAACTGTGCCCACATATCTATTCAGGGGACACCATCACAGGGCCTAATAACATCAGCCACACTATCAGAGGCTCGTTCAACTGCACATCCACCAATGTGATATATACCATCATGTGCCAGCAATGCCCCTCTGCCATGTACATTGGTCAAACTGGACAGTCTCTACGTAAAAGAATAAATGGACACAAATCAGATGTCAAGAATTATAACATTCATAAACCAGTCGGAGAACACTTCAATCTCTCTGGTCATGCGATTACAGACATGAAAGTTGCGATATTACAACAAAAAAACTTCAAAACCAGACTCCAGTGAGAGACTGTTGAATTGGAATTCATTTGCAAATTGGATACAATTAATTTAGGCTTGAATAGAGACTGGGAGTGGCTAAGTCATTATGCAAGGTAACCTATTTCCCCTTGTTATTTCCTACTCCTCCCCCTCTCAGACGTTCTTGTTAAACCCTGGATTTGTGCTGGAAATGGACCAACTTGATTATCATACACATTGTAAGGAGAGTGATCACTTTAGATAAGCTATTACCAGCAGGAGAGTGGGGTGGGGGGAGAGAAAACCTTTTGTAGTGGTAAACACCCATTTTTTTCATGCTTTGTGTGTATAAAAAGATCTTCTACACTTTCCACAGTATGCATCCGATGAAGTGAGCTGTAGCTCACGAAAGCTTATGCTCAAATAAATTGGTTAGTCTCTAAGGTGCCACAAGTACTCCTTTTCTTTTTGCGAATACGGATTAACATGGCTGTTACTCTGAAACCTGTTCTGAAACAAAGGATGTCAGGGAATGTGCAGACAGGTGAAGAAAAGAATGGGAAACATTATATAAAATTAGAACTGGTTGAAATTTTTCAAGCAATAAATTTTCTTACCAAAAACAGGTTTTTGATCAAATAACTTTTCATTGGAAAGAGTAATTCATCCATAATTTCTGTTAAAATTATTTGAAATGAAATTAAAGTTTTCATTTTGAATTGCATTTTTCAGTTCAGTTTTCAAAAAAGTAAAAAGTTTCAGGTTTTGGTTTTCACTTTTTGAATTTTCAGATTTCTTTCTTCCCTTTTCTGGTAAACCTTTCCTCTGCCAGAGAAAGCGAGAGTGTAAATGAATCTAAAGAAAGTGATGGAAGTCCACATTCTCCCCCATGTACCTTTTTTCCCCCTGTGGACAATGTTGGACCAAAACAAAAGTAAAAAATTGGAAGGGAGGAGACATTACTTTTTAAAAATTGAAAAAGTGTAAGAAGAAAAAAAAGGTAAAAGTGATGATGAAGGAAAGTGCTATTTTCTAGACCGACATATTATATTAAAAAAAATAACTTTACACTTTTCCAATTGAAAGGAGTAAAAAAAAAAAAAAAAAGTTTCCCCAAACTTTCTCACAGCCAAAAGCCCCAAACCAAAAATTCAAAACTGAAATCAATGTTTTCATTCCTATGGAAAATTTTAATTTTGTTTCAAAATTTCCCTAAAAATATCAGAATAAATTTTCAAAAAAAATGTATTCACATTTTCTGAGTGTGTGTGGTGGGAAGGGGAAGAACACAACAAAAAATAGGTTTTTGACCAGCTCTGTATAAAATACCACATGATCTGGAAAGTCCATTTAGAAGCTACGAAAAACACAGGACTCTGGAATTTGAAATACAGACTGAACACATCCATTAAAAATGAAGCAAAAATATTCAATTAGGAAAACTGTATATGACTCCAAAAAGAGATCAATATAGTTTAACTGTCAATGCACTTTGTTGTCATTGCAAACAATACACCCATAAAGCCAGTCAAGCAAATCTATGATCACTTATCAAAGTAAGTGGTTTTTCCCAGCAGCTGGAGGATCAAAACAAGAATAGGCTTTTAAGTCTGCAGACTGCATCAGTGCAGCTTTTCAAATTTAAATACACCTTTGTGTAACGGGCTGTAAAGCACTTTGGGATCCTTTGGGATCCAAGATGCTATAGAAATGCATAATGATATTATTAAGCACACCAAGACATGCAAGAGCCAAAATTACTGACCTTTGCACTTGGTAATTTGGGAAGAGAATTTTAAATGTAGGAGGTCCAGATTGTGTATCCCTTACACTGAGTACCGCTAGCTTACATGAGTATTCCCATTGGGACTGCTGGTAGGTGCTACTTGGGGCTACTAAGGGCTGGAGCAGACCCACATGCTCCTCTGTATAGGGATCATGGCTTATTTGCTTGAGCAGTGCTGATCACAATGCTAGTGACTTCCATGTAATGCTACTGCTTGTGAGAGAGAGTGAAAAGCTGCCCTCTTCACCTGATCACTGTTCCAGTCTCTCATGTATTGAGAGATTGATACTATTTGTAGGCCTGCCTCTCCACTCCTTATATAAATGACCCTCCTCACCACCCCTGAAGGGACCGGATTCCTTCCATCTCCAACAGTAGGAGTGGGGAGGGAAAAGGCCATTGAGCCACACCCCAAAGGCCAGTAGAACATAAGACGAGGAGCCTGCTTCCTTTTGAGGGCAAGAAGATCCCATGGAAAAGGGTTTCTCAAATTTCATTGTACCATGACCCCCCTTCTGACAGAAAAAATGACTACACAAGCCCAGGAGAGGGGACCGAAGCCTGAGCCTGCCCGAGCCACGCCAAAGCCCGAGCCCCACCACTCCAGGTGGGAGGACCAAAGCCCAAGGGCTTCAGCCCCAAGCAGGAGGCCTTAACCTGAGCCCCGCCACCCAGGGCTGAAGCCCTCGGGTTTGGGCTTCAGTCCCGGGAAGTGGGGCTTGGGCTTTGGCCCCAGGCCCAAGCAAATCTAATGCCAGACCTGGTGACCCCATTAGAATGGAGTCACAACCCACTTTGGGGTCCCGACCCACAGTTTGAGAATTGCTGCCATAGGCCATAGAAGATAAGAGCAGATGTTCCCAAGTCTAGCTGAAAGTCAGCTGAGGGGATGGGTAAAGATTGGAGAGCCCCAAACCTCTCCATAAAACACCATGTTTCAGAAGGTGTCTAGTTCACAGTATGTGGTTTGAAGCCATTTAGGATCAGTGCCTTTAATGGGTGCACCTAGACAGCCTCCATGTGGCTTCTCATCTCCACCACTCATCTCCACCTAGATTAGACTTATAGGTGTGATTTAAGTGGAGCCATTATAACATTCTTGTCATCAGTAGATCTCAACACACTTTACAATGAAAGTCACTATCATTATCCTCATTTTACAGATGGGTAAACTGAGGTACAGAGGAGTGAAGTGACTTGCCCAAGATCACACAGCAGACCAGTGGCAGGGCCAGGAATAGAACTCTTGTGTCCATCCTGTGCACTATCCACTAGTCCATACTGCCTCCCCATAGTGAATTATCTTAGAGATTCAAGAGAATATTGGCTTACAAACAAAGGTGTCATTTACTTACCAATGAAGCCTTTACATTATCTTCCAGAGAAAGGATTCTTTATAAAGCATTCCAGTGCGCTTAGTTCTTTCACAGAAGCAAAGTGTTCTGCCATTCTAGGGATCCTACTTGCTCTGACTTGCCATGACATTTTGAGCCATTGTTATCTTCCTATTCCCTCTCCCACAAACCTTGACATCTCCTTGTGCTGGCAGCCCTCTATCAAGCTGAGGGTGATGGGATGGAGTGCTTTGTACATATGATACATACCAAAGATGGAAGCATTGGATGAATTTTTGGAAGCAAAATTTCAAAACCTATCTTGAGTCTGGGACTGACACAGAAAACTAAAGAAACTCGTCAATAAAGTCTCTCTTTAAAGTGTAGTTTGGACCAACTTAATTAATACTGGTCTTGGATTTGGGATGGATTAAACCTCAACTAGTTTGGGAAATACCAAGCTTCAATACTCTCTGGCTGCTTCCACTGTAGCCGCTTGAGCCTGCTTGGAGGACCTCTCCACTGCTCCTTTCCTAGGACAAGTGTGGCAGGACCCTGACGCCTCCATCAGGGGGCTCTGGGCCTAGTCCAACCTGTCCTGTCCCCCCATTCCGGAAAGGATTGGGGGGGTAGTTCTGTAAAGGGAACTCTCTTTTTATCCCGTTTAGCCCCATGTTAGCAGAGTCTTCCCCTCCCAATTTCCACTCCATCTCTACCCCCACTCCCAAACAAATCAGTGTTTTTTTCTAGTCTATCTTTAAAAAGGCAGAAGCTGCTACCCTTTTGTGGGTCATGCTATTTTTGACCCTGTGGAAAATGTTCTGAGAGTGCTTTCTAGACTCTCCTGAGATTTGGAGGTAGGGCATTCCTGAGGCATGGGGTCTACAGAAGCAAAGAGAAAGAATACCCATTCTTCCCCCCTCCTCTCCTGGATGACATTGTATATAACACGCTGAAAAGATAATTGGAGAACCATTCTTTTTCATCTTTGTCTTTTAGTGAAACCTACATAGGACTTAAATTGGGGGCATAATAGTACAAGGTACCAAGTGCTCTCAACTCCCACTTATTGCATGGGAGTTGATGGCATGTGGCACCTCATTGGACTGGATTTTTAAACTTCTACCTGACCCAGTTCCTGCCCGACATGGTAAATCTCATTGAATAACACTGAGTTCCCATAAAAAGAGACTTACTTTCTGCAGGAGAGATGGAACGTTAAATCTGCAGAAGTGGAAAGACTGGACCTGGGTGAATAGTTGTGCCAGTGTTTAAATGAATTTGTGTAAGTAACACTGACACTCCTTTTCACTTCCCATGAACTTGAAAGGGATTGTGTTTTGCTCACAAAAATATTCATGAAAAACAAATTCCAAAGTCACGTGCAGGAGGATTGTGAAAATCAAATGTTTCCCATGTTTCAGTATTCATGCTTGGTGTACATGTGTGCTCATCCAATCTAGGAACAGATATAAAATGGTGACTTTCAGGATTGGTCTACTCCCATAAAGTTATGTTGACATAAGGCACCTTGCATCAACCTAGCTGTGCATGGGTCTACACTCAAATTTGTTTCCTGCAGATGTTAGTGCCCTGTTATAGTGATGCAGGAACACCATGTCCCCAAATGGCGTTGAGCTATGATCAACACACCGTGGTTGACAGTGTGAGCGTAGACAGTGCATGACTTATGTCGACCCTAACAGTTGTCCCGCAGCTGTCCTATAATGCCTGGCACTGACTGCTCTGGTTACAGTTGTGATGCCCAGGGGATCACAGAGACTGGAGCTCCCACTCCCACCCCCTTTAAAAGCCCTGCATATTTTTGAAATAACTTTTCCTGGTTGCCCAGCTTGGTGAGCACACCTAGCAGCTCTCCCTTTTTGTGTGCTGCTGACCAAATGACCATGCTGGTTACATGCCCTAAACACACGTGATGCTCCTGCCCCTAGCAGACAGACTGGATCTTGTGGGCCTGATGGCATAAGAGGCTGTGCAGGCACAACTCCGGAGCAGTCATAGGAATGGGGACATCTCGGAGCAGATTGCTCAGGCAATTCAGGTGAAGGGGCACAGCAGGGATCATCAGCAGTGCCATGTGAAAGTGAAGGGGGGGGTGTAGCCAAAATTGGACATGAATGTTCTTCCCCTTGTTAAATTCTGTTCATTTATTTCAGAAGTCTTTATTGTATTTGTTTTTCAACTGCACATAGTTTTCACACTGTTTTGCTATGCCATAAAATTCTATTTTGGGGATGGGGGTAATTAATTCATCTTTATTATTTCCCCACACACGTTGTAGAATGTCTAGTGATACTGAAAGCACCCATTACTTCTTATGGTACAGGGTGACAGAACGCATGGGATCAGTGACACTCAGTGTAATCATTATAAAATATACAGCAAACACTGGAAAACTAATGGGTGCATTAACAGACAGTGTTAAATTCATAAACATACCCCAGCACCACATAATTCCTAACAAACCTAAAACTTTAGGGCCAGGTACAGCACACTCCACCATACCACAGCACTGTGAAGGACAGTTAAAGTGCTCTTTCAAGGCCTCCCCTCAGCACTGAGCTCTTCTAATAGCCCCTGTGTCTGGCTGTTCAAACTGCAGACGGCCACTCCACCTCCATGGCAACTTTTCCCCCTTTGCTTCACAGATATTATGCAGGACACAGCAGACAACTGTAACTATTGGGATATTTTTCTCAGAGATCCAGTCTTGTGAATAAACAATGCCAGTGTCCCTTCAATCTACCAAACACACATTCAACTGCATCTTGGTGAGGGTTAGGCTAGATGACCCTGGTGGTCCCTTCTAACCTATGGTTCTATGATTCTAACACTCATTCTGCACCTGCTGAGCTGGTAGTTTAATCTTTCCTTGGGACAGTTGAGGTGGTTGGTGTACGGCTTCATCAGCCAGGGAAGCAAAAGGTGTGCTGGGTCTCCCAAGATCACTATTGGTATTTCAACATCACAAACGGTGATCCATCAGTCAGGAAAGAATGTCCCTGCTTGAATCTTTCTGAATGGTCCTGTGTTCTTAAAGACATGCGTCTTTCCTGACCAGCCACACTGATGTCATTGAAGTGTCCCCGGTGAACCACCAAAGTTTGCATAGACATAGAAAAGTAGCCCTTTCTGTTGATGTCCTCTGTGGCAAGGTGGTCTCGTGTCAAAATAGGGGTATGTGTGCTATCTATTACTCCATCACAGTTCGGCAACCTGATTGCTACAAATCCATCCACTATGTCCTGTACATTGGTGAGAGTCACAGTCCTGCATAGCAGGAGATGATTAGTGGCCCAGCACACTGGCATGACAAAGAACTTCACTATGGATTTTCCAACTCCAAAATGATTTCCCGCTGACTAGCAGCAGACCGGTGATGCAATCTTCCACAGTGAATCGCCTCAGTGAAGCTCTCATTCTAGTGTCCCTGAGCTGGAGGGCTGGGGCAAGCTCCGCACACAGATCTAGGAATGTGGCCTTTTGCTTCCGAAAGTTCTGCAACCATTGCTCATTGTCCCAAACTTGCATTATGATGTGATCCCACAAGTCAGTGCTCATTGCTGAAGCTCAGAAGCAGCACTGCAGTTCTGCCATGTGCTCGCCTACTAAGTAGAGCTGGCTGGGAATTTTCAGACTAAAAAAAAGTGTTTTTTCAAATGGAAGATGCTGCTTTGTCTGCATCAAAACATGATCATTCTGACAAACTTTCTCAGGTCCATGGTAGAATTTCTGGTCAAAACTGGAGAGCATAAGAAAGACCCAAGAATAGCTGTGTGATTAGGGCAGTCATCTGGACAGAGCAGGGACTACACCCTGGGTCTCCCACATCATAGATAAGTGCCCTAATCACCCATCCCAGAGCCAACAGTTGGGTCTTCCTCTTGTGTTTTTTTTTTCAGACGTTTCAAAAGGTCTCGTTTTCATTCCAATGCAGAACAAAGAAAAGATTTCAAAATCTCAAAGTTCTTTTGCCAAACAAAAGTCCTTGTTTCCAATTAGTCCTACTGCTAACTGCATTCATTTCATGCTCCCTTGAGGTGGGCCATATTGTGGAGGAAACAATGGATTCTGTTCAGGTCTCCAAGGAGTGAGGTCTCAGAAAGCAACTCTCCTATCAGGCTCCCCTACTGCCCCAGGACTTCCGTGGAGGGAGAATGACAAGGAATGATTCCACAGACTCGTGGTTCCCTCCATTTCATCTTTCCCAGCCAACATTCACAAGTTCAGATTAGCCTCATGAAAGCTGAGGGGATGATTATGCAGATTGATACTATTTGCTGACATTATTCCATTGTAAATAACCTCACTGGACATTTTATACTACACATTCCCAACACTGACTTTCTAGTCATGTATAGCTGAGTCAATAATGGCAAACACTATAAAATAGACACTGTAATAAGAGCAATTTTCAGCAAGTTAGATGGCAGGTGGAGGCTTAAATTAGCTTATAAAGGAAATGTACTTACAACCTTATCAGAGGAGTGATTGATTTATGGTTCTCATAATGAATCCTCACAACAACCCATGGAGATACAGAGGCTAGGGCCAACGTTTTCAGACTGTCACACTGTAGAAGTGTGGTCTCACTTCTAGAGCACTTCCTCGTCACTGGGCGTGGCGTAGCACCTCTCTCCTGTCTAGCACTCTCGTGCCAACAGTCACTCCAATGCCGTGGTGGTCAGGGCCAGATTAATGCAGGAGATTTAGGGGCTGCAGCCCAGGGCCCTGAGCTAAACGGGGGCTGGCACAGCAGGGTTCAGGCAGGCTGCCTGCATGCCGTGGCCTCATGCCGATCCCGGAAGCAGCTAGCTGCTGGTACATCTCTGCAGCCCCTGGCGGGAGGGAGGGAGGCAGCTCCACGCGCTGCCCCCGCCCCCAGCACTGTCTCCGCAGCTCCCATTGGCCAGGAAATGGGAGCTGCGGAGGAGGTGCTTGTGGGCCCGGGCAGCGCATGGAGACACACTGTCCGTCCCCACCCCCCCCCCGAGGGGTGCACAGAGAATTGCCAGCAGCCGGCAACTTCCTGGAGCAGAGGGGCCACAGCATTCAGGCAGGCAGGCAGCCTGCCTGAGCCCTGCTGTGCTGCTGGCCAGGAGCCACCTGTGGTAAGCTCCTCCTGGCCGGCTCCTACACCCATCACCCTCTCCTGCACCCCAACACTCTGCCCCAGCCTGGAGCCTGCTCCTGCACCCAGACTCCCTCCCAGAAAGAAACTAATATAACAGCTGTTCTAAGGTAAGAAGTAGGCTATTTTGAATTAACTTAACTATATTCTACATGTTTTAAGACTGAACTGTAACCACAGAACGGCTTTATGTTTAATTAAAAGGCAAGTTTAGTACAGTATAGCGTTAACAGCCTCGATGCCATAATTGTAATCATTTTGTTTTAAATTAGGAGAAAGACTTGTAAACAGGGGCCCCACAAAATCTAATAGCCCCTGGCCCACAGGAAAGTTAATATGGCCCTGGTGGTGGTCCACTTCTTCTTGTGACACAGTTCTTTGGCCAAGTCATGTCGGAATCTACCCCTTCTTGGGTAACAAGTCAACAAACTAAAGTCCAGAACCTTGTCTGAGGTCTTTGGCCTTAACTCTGGATCCTCCTCCCCACCTTTTCTCTCAGGCCTCAACATCATTCTTGTCCCATTCTCTGGCCTCATGTCACATCCCAGCTGGTGGTAGGCC
This sequence comes from Lepidochelys olivacea, assembly GCF_965140295.1. Lineage (NCBI taxonomy): Eukaryota > Metazoa > Chordata > Testudines > Cheloniidae > Lepidochelys > Lepidochelys olivacea. The sequence continues at coordinate 19,152,217 of NC_140412.1, forward strand.
GAGGAACAGGCCCTCCCACTGCACTACACCTCCCACCCTATCACCAGCAGCCACGGGGTGTTCCATCCAACGTTTTCTTACTGTTTTCTTGGACTTTCCTTGGGACTTCTTCCCACACAACCTTTCTCAAGCCCTCTCTCCTATAACCTCTCTAGGTTAACCTGTCTGTCAGAGGCCTGGACTCCGAGGACTCTCTTCTGGAAATTTTTTAAGTCCCAAACAATAAAATATAAATGTGAACCAACGACTTTACATCCCTCTCAATTAAATACCTCTCAGGTCTGGCTCCCTAGAAAGTCTAGTTCTTGCTCTTTTGTCAGGGCTTCTTGCCACAGTCTGCTCCACTCCACTGGCCGCTGTCTATCACTCTTCGCCTTTTCCAGACTTCTCTACTCCAGAGAGGATCCCATCCCAGGATCAAGTCTCCCCCTGTGCTGTCTCCTCACCACCTCTCTAGTTCCAGAGAAAGCAACTGCAGAGTTCTTTGCTCTACGTGCAGCGCCAGTCTGCCTTCAACTGCCTCTGTTTATAATTCTCTCCCAGCCTAGCCACAACTGGGCTTCAGCATTAATTAAGGCTGGCTGTCCTGCCAGGTGCAGCCAGGTAGCATAACTCTCAGCCCCATACTAACCCATTCAGCGCCTGTGGGGGGGTATACACCCCATCACAGGCACATGAAGATCCACATCTAAATCAACAATTACACATTTATCTCATTGGCTTGATTTTAAGAGGTGTTCAGCTCCCACTGAAATATATTGAAATTGATGAGCTCTCTGGGTGCTCAATATAACCCACTGGCACGTGCATGTAACAGGTACCCTTCTGAGCCCAATCCAGGTGTTTTAGGCCACCTATTAGACCATTTGCTCCTTAGCTCAAGCTGTAGCAGCTCATGTATTTAGCTTTGTCTGCCCCCAGTTCGTTTAGTGGAGATGATGCATGTCACACTCAACATCTCTACAAACCAGCCTAAATGTGGCATTAGTTGCCAGATTTTAAATGCACGCAGTCACATTAAAACAGATTGCATTAGGCACCTAAGCTTGTCAGCTCTGACGTACATGACTTGACCATGGTGGCAAAGTGAGTCAATGACACAGCTAAGAACAGGACCCAAGAGTGCTGACTCCTCATTCATTACTGTAACCACTACACCACATTCCCTCTGGTCAGGGGCGAGCAACTTTACAGCTTTAAAGTTGCTCAGTGAAGGCCTGCCTTTTGTCTTTTAGAACTGGGTGTACATTATACATATGGAGTCAATTAAACAAAAAAGGATCTACAGCAAAACACACTGTATATTCCCAATTAATTAGCTCAGTTCCTAAACTGTCATCCCTGAAACAGCTGCAGCTCTCACCTTAGTGAGAACCAAGGCTATTTTGAGAGAGAACAAGTTTCCCACCAGCATCAGGCACTGAGCCACCATCTCCACCCAAGATCTCTTACTGCCTCAAGTAAAAGCAAAGTCGATAAAGCACTTCTTGTGCTCGTGAACAGGAATTCTTGAACGGATGCCAGGGCAATAAAACATATGTTTAAAAACAACATGGCACATGTGTAAGGCTCATTTCACAGAGCTGGGCACAGAGGTACTTGGGTTCCTAAGACATCAGGTGAAGCTCTATAAGGTGCCAGTGTTGAGGCAGGGAGGGAGTAGGAGAGTGAGAAAGACACTGAAGTCTGGCTTGAAGCCAACAGTTCCCAGCACAGAAAGGCATCTCTTCATAATTTCCACCTTGGGTGTTTGTTTTAAGTGTTTGCATTCCTAACAGAAAGCAGCAGCTGATGTCGTAAGAGCGTGGAAAACTCCTGCATTAGCTTTCCAAGAGATTCAGTTATGGGAGGGAAATGCTGTTGATTGTGAAATTATAATACTGTAAAAAAATAAACACACACAGCAGCACCTTCAAATTAGTGCTAAATACAACCCTTCCCCTTTGCATGGCCATTCAGAGCCAGGAGAACAAAAGGAGAAGCCTATGAAATTATAAGGACAAGATGGGGGGAAAAACAAACTGGCTTACTGTCATGAAACAGCATATTAGTGACACTGGAGGGTGATACTAAACTATGATGAATTGCAAACACCTATAGAGATAAATAAATATAAAACCAAGGGAACTAAACAGGCAAGAGATAGAGGCAGGAAGAAACCAAAATAAGACTAAAAGAACGAGGAGTACTTGTGGCACCTTAGAGACTAACAAATTTATTTGAGCATAAGCTTTCGTGGGCTAAAACCCACGTCATTGGATGCATGCAGTTCTATCTGCTACCCAAGATCCAAGTGGTATTCTGTGTGCTACCCAAGTGCTGGTAGCGTAGGGCCTGAGGAGGGAGTCTACTTAGCCAGAGAATCCTGCTGTCAGGGTGCCAATGCCTGAGATGATGGGGCGTCCAGGATTTCCAGGTTTATGGATCTTGGGTAGCAGATAGAATACCCCTGGTCGGGGTTCTAGGGGTGTGTCTGTGCAGGAGATGCTGTTGTCATCATGAATAGGTCAGAATATGAACGAGGGGCTACTAGGCAGCTCTCCAACACCACTTTCTACAAGCCATTACCCTCTGATCCCACTGAGGGCTACCAAAAGAAACTACACCATCAGCTCAAGAAACTCCCTGAAAAAGCACAAGAACAAATCTGCACAGACACATGCCTAGAACCCCGAGGAGGGGTATTCTATCTGCTACCCAAGATCCATAAATCTGGAAATCTTGGATGCCCCATCATGTCAGGCATTGGCACCTTAACAGCAGGATTGTCTGGCTATGTGGACTCTCTCCTCAGGCCCTACTGTATCAGCACTCCTAGCTATCTTCAAGACACCACTGACTTGCTGAGGAAACTACAATCCATTGGTGATCTTCCAGAAAACACCATCCTCACTGCTATGGATGTAGAAGCCCTCTATACCAACATTCCACACAAAGATGGCCTACGAGCCATCAGGAACAGTATCCCCGATAATGTCACGGCAAACCTGGTGGCTAAACTTTGTGCCTTTGTCCTCACCCATAACTAATTCACATTTGGGGACAATGTATACCTTCAAGTCAGCGGCATTGCTATGGGTACCAGCTTGGCCCCACAGTATGCCAGCATCTTTACGGCTGACTTAGAACAACGCTTCCTCAGCTCTCATCCCCGAACGCCCTTACTCTACTTGCACTACATTGATGACATCTTCATCATCTGGACCCATGGAAAAGAAGCCCTTGAGGAATTCCACCATGATTTCAACAATTTCCATCCCACCATCAACCTCAGCCTGGACCAGTCCACACAAGAGATCCACTTCCTGGACACTACGGTGCTCATAAGCGATGGTCACATAAACACCACCCTGTACCGGAAAACTACTGGCTGCTATACTTACTTATATGCCTCCAGCTTTCATCCAGACCACACCACATGATCCATTGTCTACAGCCAAGCTCTACGATACAACCGCATTTGCTCCAACCCCTCAGACAGAGACAAACACCTACAAGATCTCTATCAAGCGTTCTTACAACTACAATACCCACCTGCTGAAGTGAAGAAGCAGACTGACAGAGCCAGAAAAGTACCCAGAAGTCACCTACTCCAGGACAGACCCAACAAAGAAGGTAACAGAACGCCACGAGCCGTCACCTTCAGCCCCCAACTAAAACCTCTCCAGCGCATCATCAAGGATCTACAACCTATCCTGAAGGACGATCCCTCACTCTCACAGATCTTGGGAGACAGGCCAGTCCTTGCTTACAGACAGCCCCCCAACCTGAAGCAAACACTCACCAGCAACCACACACCACACAACAAAAACACTAACCCAGGAACCTATCCCTGCAACAAAGCCCGATGCCAACTCTGTCCACATATCTATTCAGGGGACACCATCATAGGGCCTAATCACATCAGCCACACTGTCAGAGGCTTGTTCACCGGCACATCTGCCAATGTGATATATGCCATCATGTGCCAGTAATGCCCCTCTGCCAGGTACATTGACCAAACTGGACAGTCTCTACGTAAAGAATAAATGGACACAAATCAGACTTCAAGAATTATAACATTCATAAACCAGTCGGAGAACACTTCAGTCTCCCTGGGTCACTCAGTGACAGACCTAAAAGTGGCAATACTACAAGAAAAAAAATTCAAAAACAGACTCTAATGAGAAACTGCAGAATTGGAATTAATTTGCAAACTGGACACCATTAAATTAGGCTTGAATAAAGACTGGGAGTGGATGGGTCCTTATACAAAGTAAAACTATTTTCCCATGCTTTCCCCCCCCACACACACACTGTTACTCACACCTTCTTGTCAACTCTTGGAAATGGGCCATCCTGATTATCACTACAAAAGTTTTTTTTTTCTCTTGCTGATAATAGCTCACCTTAACTGATCAATCTGGTTATAGTGAGTATGGCAACATCCATTTTTTCATGTTCTCTGTATCAATCTAATCTATCTATCTATCTCTTTCTACTGTATTTTCCACTGCATGCATCCGATGAAGTGGGTTTAGCCTACGAAAGCTTATGCTCAATTAAATTTGTTAGTCTCTAAGGTGCCACAAGTACTCCTCTTTCTTTTTGCTGATACAGACTAACACGGCCACCACTCTGAAACCTGTCAAAATATGACTGCAGCTGATACTGAAATGAGATGAATGTAGCTGATAATAATGCATGGGCATGTTTAGCACATGGCTTTTGGAACAAGTCGTGGACATCTTGGAATCACAGACTTTGAGTGGCTCAACTTACTCTTGAATTAACCCTTGTTTATTACAAAGGACATGTTCAAGAGTGTCTTCTCCTTATGCATTTCAGAGTTAGCAATTGTTTAATAAGACCAGAAACTGCTTGCCTAAGCCTTGTCTCAACAAGACATTTGACCAGTTTTATAAGTAGGTTGTTGAAATCACTCATCAGGACTGTTATTAGAGTTACTTGTTTCTTTGATCTTCTTCAGCATCATGAACTGAGTATATTTTTTCAGATCCAGAGATCAGAAATAAAACTTTACTGGCATATTTGTACTCCTATGATTTGGGATTTGTATCCAAACTTATTCCATTGTATGGTCTGCATTAGGTTCTGCGGGAAAAGTCTGATGTTTCAGTATTCCCCGCACTTTATCTTTTAACCAATTTCCTGTATAGTTTATACTCATGTATTACAGTATTCCATTTATTTTTGTCATTCCATCATATTTCAGTAATGTCTGATATGGCAAAATCTCCTTCCACTGTCCAAATTCCAGGCTACTATTGCTTTTGAGCTTCTCATATTGGTGTATAGATCTTTATAGGATGAAATCCTGGATCCCATTGAAATCAGTGGCAAATCTCCCATGATTTCACCAATACTTTTTCGTGTGGTTTTTTGGCCATGTACTTATTTTTATTTAATACTTTTAGCAAACACCCTTCCCTGCGTTGCAAGATCTTTCCTTCTCCTTTTTATTTTTCTTTGCTCCCTTTCACTTTCCCCAGCAAGTGGAGCAAAAATTCCGAGTAGGGAATGTAGGCTTCATGCCAATGCATCTATGAAGGATGAGGAGCACCTCATAGAAGTCTTTTGAGGAGCTAAGTGATGCTCACAAACTGGAGGAAGAAACCAAAGGACACTGAGGAAAATACTTGGTTCTACCAAGCAAACCAACTTCTGAAGTTTGTCCGAGATGGACAGACAGCAAGAAGTTTTGCTATCTATGCTAGCAGCAGCATCGTGGCAAATAAAGATTAGAGGCATCCAGATAGACATATTGATGAAATGTCAAAGGTTATCAGTGATCTATTGTTTATTGACCCTGTAAACAAAATACGTTAGTATCGGATTATCTTCCTTAGGCCAGGTAAGTAAACTACTTGTCATCCAAAAAATAGGCAGGGAACTTCAGATTGAGCTTTTTCAGTAATAATAGAAAGCTGTGGTCCTCCAAGCACACTGAAAAGCTGTCCTTCCGTTTTCAGCGGTACCGCTCTGACATGATTTGTCACTATTCAAATCTACATTTAAATATTAATTAAACTCCACTTATTCCAGGTTTACTGGGAAACAGAAACATTTTGTATGTTCTGAAGAGTTACATCTAATATTCAAAAACCGGTCAGAGAACACTTCAGTCTCTTTGATCATAGAATCATAGAATCATAGAATATCAGGGTTGGAAGGGACCTCAGGAGGTCATCTAGTCCAACCCCCTGCTCAAAGCAGGACCAATCCCTAATTAAATCATCCCAGCCAGGGTTTTGTCAAGCCTGACCTTAAAAACTTCTAAGGAAGGAGATTCTACCACCACCCTAGGTAACGCATTCCAGTGTTTCACCACCCTCCTAGTGAAAAGGTTTTTCCTAATATCCAACCTAAACCTCCCCTACTGCAACATGAGACCATTACTCCTTGTCCTTTCATCTTCTACCACTGAGAATAGTCTAGATCCATCCTCTTTGGATCCACCTTTCAGGTAGTTAAAAGCAGCTATCAAATCCCCCCTCATTCTGCTCTTCCGTAGACTAAACAATCCCAGTTCCCTCAGCCTTTCCTCATAAGTTATGTGTTCCAGACCCCTAATCATTTTTGTTGCCCTTCGCTGGACTCTCTCCAATTTATCCACATCCTTCTTGTAGTGTGGGGCCCAAAACTGGACACAGTACTCCAGATGAGGCCTCACCAATGTCGAATAGAGGGGAACGATCACGTCCCTCGTTCTGCTGGCTATGCCCCTACTTATACATCCCAAAATGCCATTGGCCTTCTTGGCAACAAGGGCACACTGTTGACTCATATCCAGCTTCTCATCCACTGTCACCCCTAGGGTCCTTTTCCGCAGAACTGCTGCCTAGCCATTCGGTCCCTAGTCTGTAGCGGTGTATTGGATTCTTCCATCCTAAGTGCAGGACTCTGCACTTGTCCTTGTTGAACCTCATCAGATTTCTTTTGGCCCAATCCTCCAATTTGTCTAGGTCCCTCTGTATCCTATCCCTACCTGCCACCGTATCTACCACTCCTCCTAGTTTAGTATCATCCGCAAATTTGCTGAGAGTGCAATCCACACCATCGTCCAGATCATTTATGAAAATATTGAACAAAACTGGCTCCAGGACCGACCCTTGGGGCACTCCACTTGATACCAGCTGCCATCTAGACATGGAGCCATTGATCACTACCCATTGAGCCCGACAATATAGCCAACTTTCTACCCACCTTATAGTGCATTCATCCAGCCCATACTTCTTTAACTTGCTGACAAGAATACTGTGGGAGACCGTGTAAAAAGCTTTGCTAAAGTCAAGAAACAATACATCCACTGCTGTCCCTTCATCCACAGAACCAGTAATCTCATCATAGAAGGCGATTAGATTAGTCAGGCATGACCTTCCCTTGGTGAATCCATGCTGGCTATTCCTGATCACTTTCCTCTCGTGTAAATGCTTCAGGATTGATTCCTTGAGGACCTGCTCCATGATTTTTCTGGGGACTGAGGTGATGCTGACTGGCCTGTTGTTCCCAGGATCCTCCTTCTTCCCTTTTTTAAAGATGGGCACTACATTAGCCTTTTTCCAGTCGTCCGGGACTTCCCCCAATCGCCATGAGTTTTCAAAGATAATGGCCAATGGCTCTGCAATCACAGCTGCCAACTCCTTTAGCACTCTCGGATGCAACGCATCCGGCCCCATGGACTTGTGCACGTCCAGCTTTTCTAAATAGTCCCTAACCACTTCTTTCCCCACAGAGGGCTGGCCACCTACTCCCCATGCTGTGTTGTCCAGCGCAGCAGTCTGGGAGCTGACCTTGTTCATGAAGACAGAGGCAAAAAAAGCATTGAGTACATTAGCTTTTTCCACATCCTCTGTCACTAGGTTGCCTCCCTCATTCAGTAAGGGGCCCACACTTTCCTTGGCTTTCTTCTTGTTGCCAACATAACTGAAGAAACCCTTCTTGTTACTCTTAACATCTCTTGCTAGCTGCAGCTCCAGGTGCGATTTGGCCCTCCTGATTTCATTCCTACATGCCCGAGCAACATTTTTATACTCTTCCCTGGTCATTTGTCCAGTCTTCCACTTCTTGTAAGCTTCTTTTTTTATTTTTAAGATCTGCAAGGATTTCACTGTTAAGCCAAGCTGATCGCCTGCCATATTTACTATTCTTTCGACACATCGGGATGGTTTGTCCCTGTAACCTCAATAGGGATTCTTTGAAATACAGCCAGCTCCTTTCCCCCTCATGTTATTCCCCCAGGGGATCCTACCCGTCAGTTCCCTGAGGGAGTCAAAGTCTGCTTTCCTGAAGTCCAGGGTCTGTATTCTGCTGCTTACCTTTCTTCCCTGTGTCAGGATCCTGAACTCGACCAACTCATGGTCACTGCCTCCCAGATTCCCATCCACTTTTGCTTCCCCCACTAATTCTTCCTGGTTTGTGAGCAGCAGGTCAAGAAAAGCTCTCCCCCTAGTTGGCTCCTCCAGCACTTGCACTAGGAAATTGTCCCCTACATTATCCAAAAACTTCCTGGATTGTCTGTGCACCGCTGTAGTGCTCTCCCAGCAGATATCAGGAAAATTAAAGTCACCCATGAGAACCAGGGTGTGCAATCTAGTAGCTTCTGCGAGTTGCCGGAAGAAAGCCTCATCCACCTCATCCCCCTGGTCCGGTGGTCTATAGCAGACTCCCACCACTACATCACTCTTGTTGCTCACACTTCTAAACTTAATCCAGAGACACTCAAGTTTTTCTGCAGTTTCATACCAGAGCTCTGAGCAGTCATACTGCTCCCTTACATACAGTGCTACTCCCCCACCTTTTCTGCCCTGCCTGTCCTTCCTGAACAGTTTATAACCATCCAGTCATGTGAGTTATCCCACCAAGTCTCTGTTATTCCAATCACGTCATAATTCTTTGATATCACCAGGACCTCCAGTTCTCCCTGCTTGTTTCCAAGGCTTTGTGCATTTGTATATAGGCACTTGAGGTAACCTGCTGATCGCCCCTCATTCTCTGTATGAGGTAAGAGACTTCCCCTCACAGACGTTCCCGCCTGTGCTTCCTCCCGGTATCCTGCTTGCCCACTTACCTCAGGGCTTTGGTCTCCTTCCCCCGGTGATCCTAGTTTAAAGCCCTCCTCACTAGGTTAGCCAGCCTGCTCTTCCCTCTCTTTGTAAGGTGGAGCCCATCTCTGCCCAGCACTCCTCCTTCATGGAACACCATCCCATGGTCAAAGAATCCAAAGCCTTCTCTCCAACACCACCTGCATAGCCATTCGTTGACTTCCACGATTCAACGGTCCCTACCCCGGCCTTTTCCTTCCATGGGGAGGATGGACGAGAAGACCACTTGCACCTCAAACTCCTTTATTCTTCTTCCCAGAGCCACGTAGTCTGCAGTGATCCACTCAAGGTCATTCTTGGCAGTATCATTGGTGCCCACGTGGAGAAGCAGGAAGGGGTAGTGATCCGAGGGCTTGATGAGTCTCGGCAGTCTCTCCGTCACAACCTGAATCCTAGCTCCTGGCAAGCAGCAGACTTCTCTGTTTTCCCGGTCAGGGTGGCAGATAGATGACTCAGTCCCCCTGAGGAGACAGTCCCCGACCACCACCACCCGCCTCCTTCTCTTGGGAGTGGTGGTTGTGGAACCCCCAACCTCACTCAATTACAGACCTAAAAGTGGCAATTCTTCAACAAAAAAACTTCAAAAACAGACTCCAACGAGAGACTGCTGAATTGGAATTAATTTGCAAACTGGATACAATTAACTTAGGCTTGAATAGAGAGTGGGAGTGGATGGGTCATTACACAAAGTAAAACTATTTCCCCTTGTTTATTCGCCCGCCCCATCCCCCACTGTTCCTCAGATGTTCTTGTCACCTGCTGGAAATGGCCCACCTTGACTATCACTACAAAAGGTTCTCCCCTCCCCCCCCCCCGGCTCTCCTGCTGGTAATAACTCACCTTAAGTGATCACCCTCGTTACAGTGTGTATGGTAACACCCATTGTTTCATGTTCTCTATGTATATAAATCTCCCCACTGTATTTTCCACTGAATGCATCCGATGAAGTGAGCTGTAGCTCATGAAAGCTTATGCTTAAATAAATTTGTTAGTCTCTAAGGTGCCACAAGTACTCCTTTTCTTTTTGTGAATACAGACTAACATGGCTGCTACTCTGAAATCTAACACCCAGGTTACATGAGAGGAAAATCGTTAGAAGGCTGAGGGTAGTGGCTAAGCCTTTCTTGCACTATTTGTTTCTGCAAAGGCCAGTGCACCCTCACTTACCAGCATGACTTGTGTCAACTGGTGGAGTGTTTCCACACACAGCGCTACCTTTAACCATGATTGCATAGCTGTCCTATGGCACCTAGCCCACAAGTCCAGGCACATTTCCCTGGAGCCGGTGCACTGCCTATTACCTCATTCATTTCCTTGTTCATTGTGGCTTTTTCAAGGATTCTCTTTCGGCACAGAATGCATTTCCAGACCAATATCACCAAGTCACTGCATCCCTCATATTTGAGTCCCTCCTTAAGACTCACTTAATTTAAAAAGAAACCCCTCTAAGTTATTCCTTCCACTGGATTTGCAATGCATCCCATCCATAGGTACCGACTCCATGGGTGCTCTGGGGCTGGAGCACCCACAGGGAAAAATTAGTGGTGCTCTGCACGCACTGTCAGCCAAGCTCCCCACCTCCTTCTCCCGCCCCGCCTCAAGTGCGCCATGTTCCGGGACCTCCGCCTACCTTCTAGCGCTTCCCCCCAGCTGCCGCCAAACAGCTGTTTGGCGGTGTGCTGGGAGGGACGGGTGGAGCGGGAACGTGGTGTGCTCAAGGGAGGAGGGGGGGAAGGGGTGGGACCGGGGTGGGAATTTGGGGAAGGGGTTGGAATAGGAGCAGAGAGTGGGTGGAGTTGTGTGGGGACTTTGGGGAAGGGGTTGGGATGGGGGCGGGGCAGAGGTGGGAAGAGGAGGGCAGGGGCAAGGCCACATGGAAGGGGCAGAGTGGGGGCAGGGCCAGGGCAGAGGTGGGGTCGAGCACCCAGGGGAAAGTGGGGAAGTCGGCACCTGTGATCCCATCTCCCGTGTCACAGCGCAGCTCATTTTCCCATAGCAATTCACAGAACTGTGTTTATTCTTTCCTGCCTCCCCGCACTCTCCTGCTTGTATGTACAGCATCTAGCACGTGGCTGGCACTTTTCAAAAATAAACAACAATGGCATGTGCATAGCATGGTTGCTGACGCATTCTAGGCCTGACCTGGGGTCCCTGGAAAATGATGCTGTTGTCTCCTCCTCATTTCCAGCTGCTAAGTTACTTAAAGGCAGCTAACGATGCTGTAAATAGTTTCCTAATATTACTTTTCTATTGAAGCAGTTGCCATAGTTACCACTTGACTGTTGTGTGCTGTGTATTTATAACACCTATATCGTTGTGGCTCACACATACAATGCATTATGGAAAACATGCCACTGAAGTGCTGTATGAAGGTTTATCGGCAAGATTTTGTGCTTTTCAGTCCATACTGTCCTTGATGTTATTTGAACTGAACCAGCATGGCTAGAAGCAGTCTGATGTGGGGTTACTGGGCTGGGAATGATAAGCTTCAAGTATGGATGGATTTTTAAGATGAACTCCTCTCCAGAGGACCTGCTGTTTGGTACCAAGTCAAAGTGGGAGCCCGAACTGAAAGGCAGTTTTGCGAGAAGGAATCACTTGAGCTAGTATTTGTTGTTTTTGACACGCAGCCTAATTAGGCCTTTAACTCCTAAGCCACAAACTCCTTCAGTTAGAGAGGAAAATTTAACCAAGGGCTCTACCCCATCTGCAACAAATTAAAATAATGTCCTGCCTCACTAATCTTGCTGAAAGTCACAATAGTAAATATGCTCTGTGTTTAAGAGTTATGTTAGTCTGCAGCTAACCAGAGGCTTACGTGAAAATGAACATACACCAGCACTAGTACTTTGAAATAGCAAGTAAAAAACCCACTAATGGCTGGGGTGCATCATCTAGCAATTTCTCTCTCAGACATGCACAATGCCAAGAGTTCAAGAACTGGATTGTTATCTGGGGTTATAGGATGGCAGCATGTTCCAATAGTTAGGGCCATAGGGTTCAGGAGACCTGGACTCTAGTCCAGCTCTGGTGCTGATTCAATATATGACTTTGAGCAAGTCGCTTGACCTCATTGTGCCAAGTCTTCCCTTAAGGAAGGATAACCTTGTGGTTAAAGCAACTGGGCTAGTACTCAAGAGATGGGGGTCAATTACCACCTGTGCTATTCGGTTACGTCTACACTTACAGGGGATTGATACTGTGGCGATCGATCCACCGGGGTCAATTTAGCGGGTCTAGTGAAGACCTGATAAATCGACCGCAGATCGCTCTCCCGTCAACTCCAGTACTCCACTGGAATGAGAAGCATAAGGTGAGTCGACAGGAGAGTTTCTCCCATTGACCCAGTGCAGTGTAGACACCACAGTAAGTCGCCCTAAGTTACGTTGACTCCAGCTACGTTATTCAGATAGCTGGAGTTGCATAACCTAGGTTGACTACCCCATAGTGTAGACCTTCCTTATTGTCTGACCTTATGCATGTCACTTAATCCCTCCATGCTTTATTTCCCCATCTGTATGATGGGGATAATAGCACTCAATTTGTCTGTCTAGTCTAGTTAGACAGTAAGCACTTCAGGTAAGAGACTGTCTCTTCCTATGTGTATTTACAGTACCAGGCCCAAGAGGGCCCTGATTTCCGCTGGAGCCTTTAGGAACCACCAGAGTATTACTACTACTACTAGGGTTTTGAAAAATCTTTCATTTAAAAATGAGTCAGTTTTAAAGTATACACCCACTTTTGATACTGCAACAATGGGGAGGATGTAAAACTAGCACGGTGTCCCCAAATTAAGAGTCACATTGCTTCCCATTTTCCCTGGCTGTATGTACCTCATGTTTACATACGCATAGAGAAGGTACAAAACTGAATTCAAATTCCTTTGAATGTCACGTGGGTGGAGGAAAGGCAGTCTCATTAGGCCATGGCCCCAGTCCTAAATTGTGTTGTCTTGTATGATCAAAACCATCTCACGGTTTCCTTGGGTAATCCTCAATCCCGTACCACAACTTTAAGCAGGGTCATATTAGTGTTATATGTTTGTACAGTGTGTAGCACCAGACTGTCCTAACCCCTGATTATAGCAGTGTCTAAAGGCCACAATACAAATAATTCAACAAGACAGACAAGAATCTTTGTAACTTTAACATTTCATTGCGTGCACTCTCGCATATGTGTATTTCCAGTCAATCAGCCTAGAACACGCATACTATAACTTGGTCAAAGTGAGTGAGGAGGCAGAAGCAACCCCTAACACACTTCCAGTTCTTCAGGACAGCACGGAAACCGTAGCTTGTTGCTTTTATGTAATATCAACACCTAGGGTTGCTATGTAAATCGGATGTAATTATCACCACACTCCTCTAGGAAAGAAGCATAGGAATTGTTGCTGTGCTCCTTGTCCTGCCTCCCAGTTAGATATAGCTTAGGAGAAGGATGGTGCAATGGTTAGGGCATGAGGCTGGGACTTGATATCTGGGTTTGAGTCACTGCTCCATCACAGACTTCACATGTGACCCTGGGTAAACCACCTAGTCTTAGTGCCTCAGTTCTGCAAAATGTGGATATCACCCCTGCCCTATTTCCCCGGGGTGTTGTGAGGAGAACTACCTTGAGGAGGGTGAGGTGTTCAGATACTACAGCGATGGGGATATACAAGTACTTTAGAGGTGACACATCTGACCAGGCTATGCATGCAAACTGGAAGGCACAATGTCCCGTTATAGTACTTGTGAAGCCTTGTCTCAGGGTGGTACATGAAGATAAGGGGCAGTTTGCAGCACGGTGCTGCCTGTGTTTTGTTAGAGAGAGAACTGAAATTGGGAACTGATGGAGATGAGATTGGACAAAGGAGATCCCTGAATGAATTCCAATAGAGTGGGTGGTCTGTCAGCTCCCAAGAAGTGCTGAGCTCCATCTTTCTCCCACCAGGGACAGTAAGTATGGTGAAGTTAATGTGAAGAGACATGGGTACTACTGAGATAGATCAGAAAAAAAGATTGTACTCCAGCATTAAATAGAAGACACAGAAGAGGGGTATGGATGACTTTGATCATTAACATACACATTCTACACACGTACCACACTGGGAGAACAGAACACACATTTCTTGCCAATACAGAACCCTTTTTTACTTTATATCAGGGTGTCACCATTCCCTTAATACTGTTGCCTCCCACCTCAGGCCCATTAATTCCCTGTATGCATGGCCATCATCATTTCCTTGCGGTTTATGGCTTCAGTGAGAGTCTTTCATCCCATTGTTAACCCCCATCGTTACCCATTTCCTAGCCCAGTCCTTAAACAAGAAAATGCAATCTGCTAGCTCAGTCCTGCCCATGACCTCCATATCCTCTGAAGAAGAACTCCCCTCAGACATTATTATTGCGGTCCACTCTCCTCCTGTGGGCTAAAAATCAGTCCCTAACCAGCCAAAGAACAGACACACAGCTGGATGGCCAATTGTGTCCTAAACTCGTTAGCAAGACAAAGCACTCAATAGAATTTAAGCCCCTAGAGCCCATTCCTGTAAGGAGGATTTTTGAGAGCTGGCAATTCAAACCTGGTGAGGAATTCCATCAGTTAAATAGAAGATCAGGAAACAGATAAGGAAACCTGGAGCTTCTGAGTGAGAATGTGCTCTGTTTAGTGGGGGGAAAAAACAAAACAGTATAGATAGCTGTATCAGATGATTTAAAAATATAAGTTACATTTTCAAGTCAGTGTTGAATAGTGCTCCTTCTTTAAAATTATATATGCTGCTTGAAGAGGCATGAAAACCTGTCCCTTTTTAACTCAATAGATAACTGTTATCCCACAATCAACAAAGTCCACAGGGCCATATTTTTAGATAAGACAGCTTCTCTTGTCCATAAAACACCTAGCTCTGCAAATGCTGAGCATGACCAACTCCCATTGGAAGTTGCAGGCATTTGGCATTTCACAAGAGCCACTTTGCGTAACCAACATGTGTTGCCAAGAGACTGTTCTTTTCCCCTGGCCTGTGTCAGGTAAGACTTATCATAGCTACAAAAGGTTATTGCTCCCGTCACAAGGCTAGGTTCAATACCCATTGACTCAAATGGCTGGGGGGAGGAGAGTGGAATTTATAACAAGACTAAAGCAAACTATGTTTAATCTGGTTTATGTAAGGATCACATGATTCAAAATCCAGAATTGTTGTATATATAAAGCCTGCTGCAGTTTCCACGATATGCATCTGAGGAAGTGAGCTGTAGCTCACGAAAGCTTATGCTCTAATAAATTGGTTAGTCTCTAAGGTGCCACAAGTCCTCCTTTTCTTTTTACTTAAAAGTTAGGTCAACATAGCTATGGCACTCAGGGGTGGAAAGAATTAAGCACGGTAGCTATGCAGACCTACCCCCCAGTGTAGATGCACTCAGTTGATGTAAAAATGCTTCCGTTGACAGCACATTATGAGAGGAATGATTGATTATAACTAACGTATGCAGAGTGGGCCAGATTCTGATCTCCATTACAATGGGGTCAATCTGAAATAACCCCACTGGGCCAAAATCTTAGCTCCTCAATTAGGCCTTGTCTTGCATTAGTGTAATTAAACCAATCTAGTTATGGGAGGAACTCAAACCAGTTTAGTTAACGCTTAAACCAATTTAGTTTAGGGAGGTAGCACTGTTGGGGGTTAGCGCTGGTGTGACTGGACCGATTTTAGTTACACTGGTACAGCTTTCCTAATGTAGACGAGGCCTGACATGCTGTTAGGTTTCCATGGTGGCTTACTTTTGCTTGATTAACTTAATATTGATCCTTCATTATGTTCATGCCAGAGCAATTCCAAAACAGCAAGACAAAAGCATAAGAGGATGATAGATTGCAAGGCGGCGACTGCACTCTCTTTTCAGTGAGGGGTTGATATCTGTAGACCGTTATCTCACATGGCAGCCCTGTGAATTAGGAGGCGGAGAAGTTTTCAGCCTCTGATTGCATACATATGATGGCAGAGAAGGCCCATGGGGTTAGTGCTGAGACCTCACAGGAAGCTCAGAGCTGCAGTGCAGGTCAAAGAGGAAAGGGAGGGAAGCATGGAAGTCAGGGCTCAGAGAGATAGGAAACAATTATCATTCAGACGGCAAATGGCTAAAGACAGCCTGCAGCAACGTTGCACTGGTAGCCCCAGAACAAGAGTTACCCAGAGGAGAAGAACAGAGAAACAGGGGAAATACATTGTTCCCTGCAGTGTGAATTTCAAATGCGATCAGATTTTTGCCAGCATTAAATAAAGAATCAACCAGAACCAATAGCTTTTCTAATAAAATAACTCTAGATCTCATTTTTAAAAGCACACTTAAATAGTGGGCTTGAGAATAGTGGGCTAGGACAGTGATTCTCAAAACCGGTCCGCCGCTTGTTCAGGGAAAGCCCCTGGCAGGCTGGACCGGTTTGTTTACCTGTCGGGTCCGCAGGTTCGGCCGATCGCGGCTCCCACGGGCCGCGGTTCGCCGCTCCAGGCCAATGGGGGCTACGGGAAGGGCGGCCAGCACGTCCCTTGGCCCGCGCCGCTTCCCGCAGCCACCATTGGCTTGGAGCAGCGAACCATGGCCAGTGGGAGCCGCAATCAGCCGAACCCGAGGACGTGGCAGGAAAACAAACTGGTCCGGCCCGCCAAGGGCTTTCCCTGAACAAGTGGCGGACCGGCTTTGAGAACCACTGGGCTAGGAGATAGTGTGGCCTAATGGGAAGGGCACTAGACTGGGACATAGGGCACTTGGTTTCTATTCTTGTCTTAGTCACTAATCTGCTCTGCAACCTTGGTCAAATCATTTCACATATCTGTGCCTCTGTTTCTCCTTCCACCCTTTGTCTTGTCAATTTAAGACTGTAGGGAACCTGATATTGGTCCTTTAGGTGCCAGTCTAATACAAATAATAATAAGTCAAGGAAGATTTCAGCAGAAGAGAATCATGCCTAAAAGGCTAAAAATACAATTTTTATTAATAATAATCATGTTTATTAAGTAGTGCCTAAGGGCCAGCCAAAAATGGGGCCCCACTGAGCTAGGCAGTGTACAAACAGTTGTAGAGAGCAACACCCAGAGCCCAAGTCAGGGATCAAAGCCCCCTGATGCTAGGTTCAGTATAAATAAAAGATTGGTTCCCTTCCCATACGAACTTATGGTCTAAACCAAGAGATTAGTACAAAACGGAAAAGTGTGTCTTTCTTTATATTTGTGTAGCACCTAGCACAATGTGGTCAGATCCTGGTTGAGTTTTCTGAGCACTACCAAAATAAAATACACTTTCTTTACCTGTAATACAATTTTTTAGGGCATTTGGGTCTCAATAAATCTAGAATTTGTTTAAATAAAGACTTTGGTTAAACCCTTCTAATGTTTTGTGAAACATTATCCTTCATTAAAACCGTATAGGCTTGGTTTTTAGAGGTGCTGAAGTTGATGGAAACTCTGGGCGTTCATCTGGTGTTGTGTGGGCTCAGCACTTCTGGGGAAAAAAATCAAGCCACATGCAAACCAAGGTAGTGGTGCTCCGATCCAGAAACTGCCCATCTTCAAGTTCCAGGTTGGTATTCTTATCCTAAATTCCATCCTTAGATCCACCTACAGGACCCCAACAGCAGAAATCTTGCAACATTAAATGTTCTGACAAGATTACTGTCTCACACCCCAACCTCTGTCCTTGTAATGGTCCAAAGGTAGCAAAGAAACTAAACATGGACTTCTGTAGTGTGTACTGCAGTTGATGGTGGCAGGGGTGCTGCAAGGAAAAGACCATGCCAACAATTTGAGTTGACCCTCTTACTTTCAATACACCAATACGTACAGAAGGTCTAAAACTTAGACAAACACACATCCCGCTCTCATAGGATCATTGGAATTGCCATACTAGATTAGAATAGTCATCCATCAAGGCCACATCTGACGTGGCCAGTACCCATTGCTTTAGAAGAAGGTAAAAGAAACCCTGTAGTGGACAAGTGCAGAATAACGCAGCTATGGAAGAAAATATAACGCCTCCATTACCACCTTAGGATAAAGCCCCAGGCCTATATTTTCAAAGGTGGCCACTGAATCTGGGATGCTTTCCACTCTGGAGGCCCAAGTTGATACACTGAGGTGATTTAAATTGGACGCCAGGCCACAGAGGCATCCAAAACCGTTGGACACTTTTGAAACTGTAGGCCTTAGGAAACAACTGTGCCTTCCACTGATGTGCTATAGTTTCATATAAATCTAGAAGGGTCAAATTAATCAATAGTGTAATTCCACTGAGCTCACTAACGATTAGTTTGGCCAAAAATATTTAAATACATTGCTCTTTACTTAAATATAATACTCCCCTCACCCCCACTTGCAATGCTGTAGGTAGGGTTTAGATAGAATTGTCACATACATATGTTGTATTCTTAGACATGCAAGAACATATGGAGAATGTATTTATCTTCCATTCTAGTGATGTCAGCCCTGTGGTATCAGGATATATGAACTCATTCCCAGGAGTCCAATTCCATCCATACAATCACTAGCATGTTCAGTCAGAGCCAGCATGTTCCTCACATTTTAAAGTGACAAGCTGTTTTATTCCGATGTTGTGTTAACTCAAGGAGAAGGTTTACATAGATTCCAAGAAGAATGTAGTGACTGTGGTTGCCATAACTACAATTTAAGCACTTACTACTTGCTCTTTCCCTGCCTCCCTTCCCCCCAGGTATTTTCTTGTGATTCCACTGGTTTTTCACCCTTACGTTATACTATGAGTTTACTAAACCACGGATGTTTGCCCTCCCACACACAGTCAACTTCAAGGCCACGTCTGTACTTACAGCGCTGCAGCTGTACTGATATAACTGCGCCACTGCAGCGCCTCTGGTGAAGACGCTCTATGCCGACAGGTGAGAGCTCTCCCTTCAGCATAATAAAACCACCTCTGCCAGCGACAGAAGCAATGTTGGTGGGAGAAACTCTCCCGCCGACATAGCGCTGTGCACACGAGCACTTATGTCAGTGTAACTTATGTGGCTCAAGGAGTGACTTTTTCACACCCCTGAATAACATAAATGATGCCGATATAGGCGACAGTGTAGACATAGCCTAAAGCTCGCTCCAGCCTCATCAACCGCTCTACAGAAGCAACAACAGACACTCTCTCTGGCTTTGCTCTGCAATCTTCTGTGGCATTTTTAAAGGGGATTACCTTCAGAAGTGTGCTTAATGCCTCATTAATGACTTAAATGCTTTTAAGCAAGGGTATTCATCAGCACGGTATGAGGGGGAAAACCAATGATTCACAGAAGGTTAGACAATCTCTTCAAAAAACTTCTGTCGGAAGGTAAAATACAACTACAGGATAACCTTCATTATCCAAACCTCAATTGTCCAACACTCCCCATTATCCAAAACCAGTCACATCCCCTGACATCTTTCAGTTAGCCTGAAAATTCCCTTGGTGATCTGAATTTAATCAGTGTGCCCTATAACTCTTAGGTAACAGCTAATGTGATAAATCTCACAGAAATGGGGAAATGTAGTCAAAATACGTATGCCAACGCTGCTCTTAGACCCAAACCCACACACCACCATTTCACTCCCATATAATTCTCTGTTCATAATGAAAGACTGAAGCAGCAGCCGTAAGCTTTCCATCCTGGTGATGGATTGTATTGTATTATGTATGTATGACAAGCCCCAGGTGGTGCTGTTGTAACCAGGGTCTGTTGGTGGGCGGGATCAAACCTGGAACCTAGTACATGAGCCTCTACTGCATGAGCTAAAAGCCAACTGGCTGTTAGCTAAGGCTGTAGAGCAAACTCATTAATCTCTAAAAAGAAAAGGAGTACTTGTGGCACCTTAGAGACTAACCATCAGATGCATCTGATGAAGTGAGCTGTAGCTCACGAAAGCTCATGCTCAAATAAATTGGTTAGTCTCTAAGGTGCCACAAGTACTCCTTTTCTTTTTGCGAATACAGACTAACACGGCTGTTACTCTGAAACCTGTCATTAATCTCTCTCTCTCTCTAAGTGGTTTCAGTGCCACTACATGGGACAGAACAGCACACCCAGGAGGTGTGTGGGTTACACTGTTACACATAGACCTTCAAGTTCTTCTTCTTAATGTGTGAGCAAACATTCAGTTTTGGGAAGACATGCTGTGTTAGCTTTAGCTATGGATGGTTCTTTGTTGAGGCTGTGCTTCTCTGACAGGACATTGAGCACGTAGCAAGAGTTTGCCCTCCGCCATGGGTTCTGATTAGAATCAGTTCTTGAGGCAGAGCTGCTTCTGAGGAACTGGACATTGGTGTTGGGTTGAGATGGCTGAAAGAAGGGAGGCCCCTCGGTGCTGTTTGTGATCACCTCTGTTCCAGGTATATATATGGGCCAATAAAGCAAGTTACACTTAGAATATATTCAAATTCTGTCACTGTTTTCTGCTCCACTGGAGAGCTCAACTGCAAGGCTCTCAGACATTTGCTAACACTTGGCACAGGGGTGAAACTGGTGTCAAAAGAAGAGGCAGCAATGTTCTCCAACAATTGTTTACTCATCAGCGCAACCATTACATTATGTTGGGGCGGGTGGGGGGAATGTTCAAGCAGGGAACTAGAGAATCCCATTATACAGTAGTTGCCAATGAAATGCCAATTTACTATAGCATCCTGGAGAACTGAAAAAACAAAGAAAGTTTTAGCCAATGAGACAGAAGCACAATATTCTGAATTGCATTTGTGCAACAGATCAGTCATGGACACACATGGCAAAGTGTAGGATATTGTGGGGTCCCTATATGTGCTGCAAGATTGCAAGAACCATTTTGGATTTCTCTTTAGTGAAGATCTTTAGGGCACTAATTAAACCTTGGTTTTTAATTCAAACAGTATAAATCTACTGGGAGAATACACTCCACTGGAGAAATGAATTCAAAATGGCAACACGAACTGTACAGGGCAGAATCCAAAAATGCATTTTAACATACAATCCTTTAAAAAGTATAAAAAAATACCAAACAAACTTTCCACTCACAGCCATGTTCATGCAGCACATCTGTCAGGGTTTTTTGCTGCTGCCAGTGCAGGTCCGGTGGGGCCCTCTGGTGTTGGGGTTGCAAGCACTGGATTCAGTGCTGGCAATGGTTCTAGTGCTGGTTGTTCCACTGGTTCCGGTTCTGGGACTGGCTTTGGTTGGGTTTCTGCGACTGGCTCCACCACTGCTGTCGCAGACGATGGCATGGGGTCCGGTTCCATCACCTCTGTCTGGGTCTCTGGTAACATGGACTGGGCCCTGGTAGAAGTCTCTGGAACAGAGCTAGGTGAGACAGCTTGCTTAGCCTGCCTGTGGGTGACCATTTCCATCCTCTTGGCCAGCTTTACATAGTTAGCCAAGTCTTCCCCCAGCAGCATGGGGATGGGATAATCATCATAGACTGCAAAAGGCCACGATCCTGACCAGCCCTTGTACTGGACCGGCAACTTGTCTGTAGGCAAGTCAAAAGAGTTTGACTTGAAGGGTTGAATTGTCACTTGGATCTCTGGGTCGATGAAGTTGGGGTTCACTAAGGATTGGTGGATAGCCAACACTTGTGCTGCGGTGTCTCTCCACGCTGTAACCTTTTTTCCACCCACACTTACAGTTTCCTTCCGCTCTGAGGGTATCTGGGAGGGCAGAGGACCTCTGGTGTGATTTCAGTGC
Organism: Lepidochelys olivacea; assembly: GCF_965140295.1. NCBI lineage: Eukaryota > Metazoa > Chordata > Testudines > Cheloniidae > Lepidochelys > Lepidochelys olivacea. The sequence goes on from NC_140412.1 coordinate 19,174,002, forward strand.
AATGAACTGTAATCTGTTGGGGTTCTTGGGGAAGTTGGCCTCTACATGCCCCGCCTTGTTTCATTTAAAACATCTCCCAGCTGGGGCGAGGTGGGTTGCTGGAGAATGGTGTGGTGGGATGATAAGGTGTTTGGGGTTTTTCTTGGGGTGTAGTTGGGGTTTGGGGCTGCTCCCAGTAGTAGGATGTGGTGTGAGGGTGTCCCTTCTGGTATTTGCTTAAACTGCTACAAGGGTTGTTTCTTTTTGCTTCCTTCTCCCATTTTTTTTAAGTTTGCCCCACCTTTTTGGTGGTCTGGGACTGTTCGTATTGATTAGCATAAGAAGCAAGAGTTTTTGCTGAGTTTATTTTTTTATTCCGTAAATACTGTTTTATATTATCCTTGGACATATTCAGGAATTGCTCCTATATCATCAAATTCCGCATTCCTCCAAAGCTAGTTACATTCTGTTCTTTGAGCCATTTATCAAACAGATTTTTTATTTGGTTTACATAAGCCACATTACTTAGTTCAGGCCCTTTCTTAAGGGTTTGAAATTTTACTTTGTAAATTTTAGGTGTAACTTGAAATTGTTTTAAAACCAAATTCTTGAATTTATTCTTGTTCGAAGCCTTATTAGTAGGCATCTTGTTGAATATGTTCAGAGCTCTTTTAGTTAATTTTGCGACCAATGTGGCCATCTTGTGAGCGTCAGGAATTTTATGGAGTGTGCACAGTTTCTTAAAGGTGAGAAAATATTCAGCAATATCACTGGATTTATTATACTGTGGACATAGTTGCTCCCATTTGTGGATTGTTGGGGAAAGATTGTTAGGGTTATTTGGTATATTATGCTGAGCCCTTGCCTTTTTTATCTTTAGTGCACGCTTCCTTTTTTTTTTCCCCTCTCCTCCATTTTTTTTTCTTTTGCCTCCATTTCTTTTTTTTTTCTTTGCCTTTATAGCTTTTTTGTGGGCAGCTTTTTTTGCCTCCCTAGCAGCTTTTTTTTTTTTTTTTGGCCGCTTGTGCATCAATCTCCATCTGCTTGAGTTCTACCCGTTTTTTATGTTCCTTTTGTCTTTTCTTAGCCTTAAATTTGGCTAATTTCAGTTTTTGTTGGACATTGCTTTTTGCCATTCTAGCCTTTTTTGTGTTTCACCTAGCTATACCCAAGAGTTAGGGAAAAAAACACAAAAACCTTTTCTATCTGGAGAGAATGCAAGATCTAGAAGCTAAAGCATAGGTCTGGCACTCAGGAGATCTGAGCTCTATTCTTGCCTCTGCCAAAAATATCCTGTGTAACACTAGGTAAGTCACTTAGGACCGGATTTTTAGAGGTGCTGATCTGCTCCCATTGACTTAGAATAATAGAATATCAGGGTTGGAAGGGACCTCAAGGAGGTCATCTAGTCCAACTCCCTACTCAAAGCAGGACCAATCCCTGATTTTTGCCCCCAATCCTTAAATGGCCCCCTCAAGGATTGAACTCACAACCCTGGGTTTAGCAGGCCAATGCTCAAACCACTGAGCTATCCCTCCCCTCTGGGTACTCAGAACTTCTGAAGACTCAGCTGTTACCCACTTTGTATCTAGTTACTCCAACTGTAAAGTGGAGAGATGAATGCTTTTCTACCTTCCAAGTGTATAGTCAAACTTACTTAGCACTGATGAAGGGCTTTGAGATCCCTGAAGGCACATTAGGAAGGCAAATCATTATTGTTTTTCTAGACAAGTTACTTCATACTACAGTAGCATTTATACATTGTATGGGTAAGTGGTAATATACATTACAGTGAAATTCTTCTGCAAAAAAAGAAGATGATTTATGATTTTGTGTCAAATGAATAAATAATTATTGGCTACTTACTTTAAATGTAGTCCCCCATTCTTCCCTGCTCATTTATAAAACAACTCTAGCATGTTTGGCACACAGAATTACTTTTCAAATAACATTTTAAACATTCCAATATAAATTAATTTCTTACAGGAGGAGGTGAGGGAAGGGGACTAATAAAGATTGCAACAAACTAGACTCTAATGTGAATAGCATGAGAAAAATGATCTTTGTAATAGGACAATGTTTTGCTACTGACACTCAGAAAACATATGCTAAAGCCAAGGAAAGTCCCCCCAAACTGAATGAAGGTATATATCCCTCTTTGAAGTTTTAGTAACGGAATAGCATTTCTACATCAAGTACATTATGTGGTTACATCAAATAGCTCAATTATTTCACCAGCATTAGGTACCCAAATGACAGCAAAACATCAGCTTCCTCCAGAAATAGTAGACCTGTTTTCAAACTACTTTGCGTTGTGGCCAGCATGGTAGTAAAGGCCAATAAAGCTTAGAGAGCTGTGCTATAGAAAATTCTTCAGTAGAGAGAGAGGCAGTTTGCTTATAAGTTAATTGCTGTTGAATTTGACTTCCTAGCTCTGATTTGTGTATTGATTTAAGAATAAATCTGTACCAAATAGAGAGATTTACCATTTTGCTATGATTGGCCTACAAAGTAAGTCATTTTTCTCAGTGATTTATGTGACACCTTACTTATCAGTCATGTCCTCCCACCTGCTCAGATAATGAAATCTTAGTTATTTGTCAAAACCAATCTTTCATGCACTAGATGCTGTAATTCTAAAGTAAAGTAAAAGGAATACCAGGAAGTTTGGAGTCAGCAGCCAAAATTCAGAAAAACCAAGAACATAAAACTAGTTTTTTAAAGATGATATTAAGGCTTCAAGCCTGCAGAAAACTTACATATGTGAGTCTTTGCAGGATCAGGGCTTTAGACACCTGAATAAGTAGCTTGGTTTACAAAAATGCTGAACATCCATCAGCTGCCAATGAGGTGAATGAAAGCGGTTGGGAGTTCAGTACTTTTGAAAGTCAGGACACTTATTCAGGTATCTAAAATGGTATTTGGATCTTAGCTTTGTGTACCCATTTTTTAGACTAGAATAAATAAAAATACGTGATACTTGAAGGATTAGTATTCTAACAATTGTAAACATTTTAGTTTGTATGGACTCGATAGCTTCCCTTTAGTTTAGATTGCATTAAATCAAAACAAATTTTTTTAAAGCCCAGCTTTTTAATTAACTTGTTTTTAAATCCAAGGAAAAGAGTTTCTTCCTCCTTGCAGCATTCATAACCGAACATCTGAATATTGTGCTATAAACATTGGAGCCAAAAAATGAAACTGACTAGTCTATATTAATTGCTCACGCTGAATGAAATGCAAAATATAAGAACATAACATATTCTCAGTAACAAGAGAAGACACAAGAGGACCTAAAAATACTCAGTACTAAAATACTAAAAATAGCTGGAAAATAGGAGGGTACAGCCTGCAGTCAAATAGAAAATGGCCTCCTTAAGGCTGAAGTTGCTTTTCTCTCCCAAATTTAAATGGCTAGCCACAAGAAAAGCATGCTGGGAAAAGATTCCTATAAGAGTGGAAGCCTCCAGTAGGGAGTTCAGAGGTTTAGTCACTGAATTACCAACTTTTGGTTACGAGATGGTTTTTTAAAGGTCCGGGTAAAAGATATTCTGCGCTTTCCCTTTGAGATCATATTTCTCACCAAAAAATATTTAAAAGCATCTAGACTTTCATGGTCTGTGCATAAGCTTTACTACCACTTCATCGCACACAGTATAAACAAACTGCATAAACTGGGAAAAGCAAAGTACTTCAGTTTTAATAATACAAGTAAAGAACTTTTCCCCTTGAAACTAAGCAGTTGTGACTGACAGCTCAGAGAAAGACTTTTGGGCACTCAAGTGGAAAATAGCTTTATCATAATATAGAAAAGCATCTACAAAGAATACACTTCCCAGTTAAGAGCCCAACAGAAATACAATAGGACTTCCCCCAGCCAAAGTAAAGATTCCATAGAAGTCAAGGAATGCTTCAGCTAAGCCCAAATCAAAACCATGATTCACATTAAAAAGTTCTGAAAAGAAAACCTTCTCTCTTATTTTTACCTTCAGCCCTCTCCCTAGAGATCTTGACTCTCCATAGCACATATGTTTTATAGGCCCCAATCCTGCAAATACTTACACATGTTTAACTTTATACATGTGAGTCTTTCATTGAAGCTGACTGGACTATTCACATGTATAAAGATAAACACATTTGTGAGTGTTTGCAGGAGTGAGGCCATAGCGTGCAATGGGCACAGTATTACTCCTATTGAAGTCAAAGGACACTCCCATTCACTTTGATAAATACGGAATAGATGCATTAAATACATAAAAGGATAAATACATTCAAGACTGTGGTGCTCAGTTACTCTGGGACTGGGGACCATATCATTGTTGGCTATCCCTCAATATGAGGGTGATGTCTTCACGATAAAAATCATTGATAAGTCTTAAGATGGCTGAGGAATCCAATCCGTGCTCTACAGGTTTTTCCACATATGTGACAGGTGATTACTTGGAGAGAGCACAACTACTGGCCAGGATCCTGTATGCTTTCCTTCCTCCTTTGCCATTTCTCAGCCTCTTGAGCAAGGTGATTCTCTTCAAAATGGGAAAAGGCTTGATGTATGATGCGATGCCATTACACTCTATTGCCAACCAGCTTTTCGCAAGTCGTGGGGTCAATGTCTCCCTTCTTAAGATATACTTTCAAAGTGTCCTTGTAGTGTTTCCTCTGTCCCCCAGGTCCTCTTACCGTGACTAAGTTGAGAAAAGAGGACTTGCTTCAGAAGACGAGTATCAGTCATCAGCACACAATGGCCAGCCCAGCAAAGTTGATGTTTCATAATCTTCACCACAATGCTGGTGATGTTAGCAGCAGAGAGAATGCTGGCATTGGTGCAACAATATTCCCATCTGATATGGAGAATCTTCCTAAGGCAGTGCTGTTGGTACCACTCCAGACGCTTAAGATGGCTTCAATATGTCATCCATGTCTCACACCCATAAGAAAGAGTGGGGATGACTACTGCATTGTAGACCAGGCTCTTAGTCCATCCACGGATCTCTGTCAATAAAGACTCAACAAAGCAACTTTCCGAAGGATGCACTAGCATAATGGATCCTATGTTCAATCTCCACATCAAGATTGGCTGTCTGGGAGAGGTAGCCACCAAAGTAAGGGAAATGCTCAATGTTTTCCAGGAGTTCACCAACGATGACAATTTGTGTGCGAACAGGAGCAACTTATGCTGGGGCAGGCTGGGGTAGCACCTTAGTCTTCCCAGGCTAGGGAAAGTCCCAGACTATGATAGGCACCTGATAAGAGAGCTAGTGTGGATTGCAAGTCAGCGTCTGTGTGCGTGAGGATAACACAGTCGTCAGCATACTGAAGATTGAAACAGTCCTGGTGACCTTATTTTTAGAATAAAGACACTGCAAGTTGAAGAATTGGACATCCATCCAATACTCAGTTCCAATTCCAGATAAAGGCGGTCATGAATAAGAATCAATATCATCGCAAGACAGATGGAAAAAAGAGTTGGGGCAATAACACAGCCCTGCCTGACATCAGTACAGATGGTGAATGGGTCTATCTGTCTCCAGCCAATTACAGAGGACAGTGGTGGTCATCCCATTATGAAGTAGCCTGAGAACACGAATGAACTTCAATGAACAACTGAACCTAGACAGCACCTTCTATAATGCTTCACCACTGATGGAATCAAAGGCCTTAGTCAGTCAATAAATGCCATAAACAACGGCTAGTTCTCTTGGATCCACTTCTCTTGGATCTGTTGTGAAACAAAAATCATGTCGGTGATGCCCCTCCAAGACAGTCTGAAACCACATTGGAATTCCGGAAGGATGTCTTCGGCAAGAGGGAGTAGATGGTTCAAAAGGATGTGAGGAAGGATCTTCCTGGCAATGGGGAGGAGGGCAAGAAAGGGGGAAAGTCAATGTGAGGGAATTACCAAGGCAATGGGGACCATATAGGTCCATAGATAGATACCACTTCAATGAAAGCAGGTACACTTGCTACACTTAAGGCAAGTAAGAATGTCCTTAGATCTTACCAGCAGTTAACCTCTTTACTATCAATATCTGGCAGGGTCTATACTCCCTCTCAGAAATTATATAAAACCAGTATTCACTGAATGAGCAATGGGCAAAAAGAACAGGCCACATAAGCAATCCTGCTGCTATACGCCTACTGCTTTGTAACCAAATATATCACCTCCAACTGTGAAAAGGTGAAACCCTAGCTACAGCTTAGCAACCAACAGCAGTTCTTTCTGCAGCTTACAGTATATTCACATATTGGTTTATCTTATGCAACATTTGCTGCTTCACAATGAAAGAGAAACATTTTAAAAGTTTTACTCACACTGACATATCATCAGAAGTTGTATGTGACACATTAAGAGCTCTAAAGGCACCTATTCAATGTGCTAAAAACCATATATTCATTAATTATGGGGCACCTTATTGATTGTACTTGGGTTGCAGCACTAATGGTGAAGAAACAGGGTCAACTGCCCTACAGTTTAATTTATATCTAAGGCCTTGATCCTTCAGTGGGGCCTCCTTGGGCTAACCCTGTGATGGCACACAGCTAGGGTTACCAACTTTGGCTGGTTGAATTCCTGGAGATTTCGTCACATGACATTATCTTTACTTAAAGATTAATCTTTAATTCCTGAAGACTCCAGGACAATCCTGGAGGGTTGGCAACCCTACACACAGCCCAGTGCAGGAACAGGGTCCACGGACAGGAAGGGTGATCTAACGGGTAAGGCACTGAACTGTGACTTAAGAGAGCGGGGTTCAGTCATTGGCACAAGCACATATTTCCTATGTGACCCTAGGCAAGTCACCTAATCAACTCTGTGCCTCCGCTCCCTATCTGTTAATTGGAGATGCCTCCCTACACCAGTGGTGTCATAAGGATAAATTCCATTAGTGACTGAGGTGTTCAGACACTATGACAATGAGGGCCATACAACACCTAGCTAGAAGAGACCATGGAAGAACAGGTGGCTGACAGCCTGTAAAATTCAAGTCCGCGTCGTCCAAATCCAATGAATGGTCCCTGAATAGCACTTACAGTCTGTTCACTGATTCAGTAAAAGGATTGACACAAATTGTGGAAATATAAAAAATGCCTAGCGTAGTTCAAACAAGTCACCATTCAAGGTGGTATTTAAAATACTCATGAGAAGGAAGAGGAAAGAGTCAGGGCTGCAGAGCTAAGCCACCCCAGCATCAGTCCTGGCAGCCTGAGCTGCAGAGATATTCACCACTAGTGCCACAAAAGCCCATGGCTACATCTGAATCTCACATTCATTACGCAGCCTCAAGACTGCCTGTTCCCAGTGGCTATGGCCCACAGCCTCCAGGGTATTTAGATGCCTGACTCGCTTTGGCATCAATGGGAATTAGGAACCAAAGTACCTTTGAGGGTCTGGGCCCACCTTCCTTGTTTCAGTGCCGAGCATCAGCTTCTTCTTCCAGATCAAGGTACTTTAAACATGACACAGGCAATAGCTCTTCCGATTTCCTCAGTGAAGTCAGATTTCTACCTCCTGAGTTCTGGAGAGGCCCTACATTCAAACGTGGGTGTTCAGAGCTGTGAATTAACTGCTGGTTTCAGTGAGAGTTGCTGAATGCTCACCATTTTGAAAAAAAATCACTTATTTAGGCACCTAAATATGAATTTAGAAGCCTAGCTTTAGAATTTTATCTTTTGAAATCTTGGTATCAAATGACATTGGGTTTGATTCAGAGACTAAAAGGAACAAAAAAACGAATCAGAGGGGAAATGCTGTCCTTATTGACATCAATGGCAAATCTCCCTTTAACTTCAGTGGGGCCAGGGTTTCACCCCGAGAGCACAGATACTATGGTGATGGGAGCAATATAAAAACCTAGATGGAACAGAATAGCTCTTTTAAGCCTTCCTCACCTGGAACTTGCCTTGACTTCAATAGGTGGTTCACATGCAGGATCTGGCTCCGATTGATACTTATTCTGACTTAAATATTTTTAGTGCAGGAATTCATAAAGCTCTGTTCTGGACAGGGTGAAACAAACAAAGATTATTTCTAGACCTCTGTGTTGCTCAAATAGTCTGAAAGAGCCATTTGTCGAAAACATTTTTCATGTTGTAGTTGCAGGAAGAAAAGTTTCCAGACATAGCAACTTAATTCTCCCTGGTGGTGTGTTTATTTTTCTTGGTGGGGGGGTGGGATAAATAACTGTTTTTTTTCCTTTCTCTTAAAGAAGTTAAAACTATGATGGCCTATAGTTCTTAATAGATATAATATATCTTAATTGAAGAACCCCCCGCAAAGGCAACTGTGAATTTCCCTAATATACACTGTCTTCCAAAGATCGACGAGAATAACAACCCATTTGCCTCTGTGTTATTTGTAATGTTTTTGCATGATATTGTTTTAATTGGTTTCTGTAAATTACACAAGGATTCATGTTTTAAATGCTGCGAAGGGATATTTGATTGTTGCACAAGCCCTGCTCTAAACAGGTCAAAATCTGACAGAAAATTGAATTTAAAGCACATATACTCAAACACTCAAACAACTAGAGATCATGTTGAACCAGAAGCTCAGTGCTGAACCCACCAAGTATAGAAAGAGAACTTTGTGACTCAGATCCTTATGCCAGAGGAAAAAGAAAAAAAATATATAAAACAAGTAGAAATTTCTCATATAGAAAGCATTTTTTCTGAAAAATATAGTTTAGTTTAAACCAAAATTTTTCCTGGGAAAATGTCAATACTGATGGAAAATATAAGGTTTTCTCATGAGAAATTTCAGAATAAAAGTGTTTGTTTTCAATTGACATTAGAAAAATTGTCATTTTTATTTACTGCAAAACATAAAGCAAAAGTTTTTACCTTAAAATTTCTTGCTGGAGAAAAGGTCAGGTTCCAAACAGCATCAAGGAAAAAGTGAAGAAAGCAAGAGACTAGATAGTAGAGGTCCGAATAATTTAAAAATAATCTAGGACACATTTCAATATGCACAAAATGTCTCTCTGAAGATAAAACCCAAGTGTTAAATAAGAGCATAGATTACAGCTGTGTGTAATATGTTCCTTTCAGATCACAGGGGGTTCAGTGAGCCTGTTTATTGGTTGAAGTTGGGATCTTGGGGGTCAGGAGAAATACATTGCAGTGAAACTTGGGGTGCTATTACGAGCATTGCAATTAGAGCCGTTGAGTGGTAGTTGTTAGAGCAGGCTGTAAGTGGTTTGTAATCATTTTGTACAAGGGCTACAAGGCACATAAGTGGTAGTACTAGAAGGCGATAGGATCAAGTGCAGTTGGATAGTAGTGGGGACAGGGACTTGAAGGAAAGAAACAGGGCTAGGGGCAAAGAAAAAGGGAACGGGAGTAGATAGGTGGGTCTGGCAGCCCAGAGAGAAGACTAAGGGATGAGCGAGACTAACATAAAGCCAAATTTTATATATAAACACACACACTCTCTCATTTTGACTCCAATTCAGCAGTCTGCCCTGGGACTTAAGCACCGGGTTATGTGGTTTTCTGAAGAGGGATGGACTTAGAAATCCAGGTTTGCTCAACTGGGGCTCTTTCTCCTTTTGCTTCAGAGGAGAGACAAGGGGATGAAGTAGGAGACAGGAGACATACAATTCTTGATTTCAAGTTAACTGCAAGAAACTTTCTCTCTTCTATATCTTTACATGGGGGGACAAATTCTGCTGCTGAGTGTGCACGTGAGGTTCTCATTGACTTCAGTGGGAGCTGCACACATGCATCCAAACCAAAATTTGGCCTTTCATGTGGTCATCATCCAGGCTTCCCCAGATCATGCCGTTGTGGGCGGGCATGGTGTTGCAGGTGAGTCCTGCCTTGATTGCCCCTCACCCAGCAAGTCCAGACAGACCTTTAGATACTAAAAAGCACCCCCTTTGGAGGGTCTCATTTATTAACAGAAAGGGCAATGCAGAACATAAACAAAACATTCACCATGGCATCCTACCTGGGCACCCACAGCATTCTTAGTTCACCTGGCTCCCACCTGAGTCTAGAGGAGCCTGGATGGAGGTAAACATACCCGGAGTTCTCTCAGTTCAGGCCTACATCCTTGAGGGTAGGCCCCTTGCTGATACTGGAATGGGCTCCATCTCTGGAGTCAGGGGTCCATGGAGCTTTGTCCACTGCCACTCTTCCCCAGGGTCAGCACATGATTCCTCTCGGATCAGACTTCCTGCCAGAGTCTGAGAGCCACCCCCACAGGCTGAGACCAGGCCCTCCTGGATGCCTGCAGTTCTCCCTCTAGGAGTCTCCCATCTCAGACAGCTCTCCCAGAGGCCTCTTGCAACCACCTCTCCTTAAGACATCCGCACTCTAATTGAGCTTGTGTAACCTTTATTAGGCTCAGGTGCTTGTTTATTAATTAATAAACTAATTAATTCAGTTAGGACCCAAGTGGATCGTGAGAAGGCAGTCTTGGGCAGACTAGGCCCTGACGGCCCATAAAGTGGCCAGTTGCCCTGTGACAGATGTCCATATGTATTTTATATATTTCAAGTCCAGGGGGCACCTTGAGAATCATCTAGTCTGACCACCTGTACAATGCTGGTCAGAGAATTTCAGTTAGTGATTCCTGCATCTAGCCCAGCAAGTTATGGTTGAACAAGAGCGTCTTTCAGAAAAAGACCTCCAGTCTTGATTTAAAGTGATGGAGAATTTACCACAATCTGAGACAAGTCACAACACGGGAGTGTGGCAATCAATAAGAGGGACGAGTTGGAAAGAGGACATGGGTAATGAAAGTAACTTGTGCTTGCATGATGATCTCTTGCACAACTCAGTGGCTCCTGATGCTTCCAAATCATCCTGGATTTTTAAATAAATCAATAAAATCAGCCATCTTTGAGCAAACGTTGCATTAAATAAAAGATGTCCCACTGTTGCTGAATAAAGATAATACATAGCTTATATAGCTCACAGTTCTGAATGACAAGATACCATATTGGGTCATTACAGTACCACTCCGATTCCCAGTGATGTGAATCACTTTGATAACTGCGCTCTGAGTCCTCAGAGCCATTAGAAACTGCCGATTACTTACTTACTGTAATTACTTTTAATCATATTTGCTCTGTGGTTATCTGTTGTTAATAGAGCTCTTTGATCTGCTTAACTGCCTCCCATGTAATTAAACATTGGTGAAAAACACATGGGTAATACTTGGCTAACGATACACAATTTACATTTAGGAAGATTTAAAAGCAAATGGTAATTGTCCATGAGGTTTTGACTCAGAATGTTGCGGTCATAATTTATCATATTTATTTTGTTGCTAACATCAGGCATAATTAGTTGTTATATTGTTAATTGCTTTGCTTTTAGACAAAGTATGTTCATTCCATTCCATTGTTTCTTGGGCAGAATTCCTTGTTTTAGCTACAATCTATTTTCGGGGGTAGTTATTGAACCAACCCCTGCTGGCTTGCTTAAGAGTCTGGGTTTTACAGAACCAGAACCTTCAAAAACTTCACCTCTTCCCCAAGACTAATCCCTTGGAACCTCCATCCTGCTTTTCTTTGGTATCTTCTTGAGGAGCTTGTAGCCTGACCTCCCCTCCCCCACAGATGCCAATATCTGATGGGGCTGGGTGTCCCTCTTCCCTGGGTTTTCTGAAGACACCCAGTGTCTATTCTCCCTTTTTCTTTTTTCGGGAGCTGCCATCATGGTCTTCTAGGTTGGAACCAAGATGTGGGCTGACAATTACATGACGCCGTGTCCGGTGCACTTGTATGTTTGCCATGCTTCTCAAACCTATCAATGAGCCTGGGCCAAGTTTCACATGCACCTGGACTCATACATGTGTGTGGATGGAGAGCATACAAGACTCACTGGTTCCACAGGGCATTGACTCCAAACCAGACAAAACTTGGCCATTTTGGTGGAGGTGCACAGTGAGTTTAGGGTTCTGACAATGAAATTCAGGGCTGCCAACTCGTGGAACTAATGACTGATGCCTACCAAAAAACTGACCAACTTCCTATTTGAAAAAGCCTTTCCACCATAGGAATGGTACCCATAGCTCTGACACCCCATTGTATTCCTACACCCCTTCCAACAGCAGAGGAAAGTAATAAGATATATATATTAAAAATCCCCAAACCCTACCCCAAGCCAAGTTTTGACCTCAAAAAGGGGGAAGACCCAGAGATTCCATAAAGTTCATTATGAGCTTCTCTATTGCTATAGATTTTACATGGAAAGTCCTCAGCTACTGTGGTGATAGGTGCAGGATAAAACCCTGAGACAGATTGAAGATCGAATTTTATAAAACTACTTCCACAATAATAATAAAATACCCCGGATTCAAAAATTCAAATAGCGCCAGACTTGTTTCCATGGTTTAGTGACTAGTAAAGGCTTGTACCTCACAAATGGATCCACATTTCAGTGCATTGCAAGGCATAATTAATTTTGGTAGCGAGAGGGTTAAAAACTAATGCAGGAATTTAACAGAACTGAGTCAGGTGCCATTGAATCCACTGATCACCGTCATTTGTGACTGGCGCAAAACTCAGTAGTAAAAGCAAGACTGGCTGCATGCCCATGGAGCTGGCGGACTCTGAGATACTGAATGAATGAATGAGTAAGTACAAGAGGAAGGCAATAGAGCCACCGGAGATCCAACAAAAATCTTGTAGATGCTTGTAGATCCCTGCTAACACCACACAATAAGCCAACAAGTGATAGCAAATTCACATGACGAAAAAAAACCCTCAATTCAGAATGAAGTGCTTGCAAACCTCAAGAAGGGCATTTTCCATCCTAAGCCAATTCTGCAGTTATCCCAGGGATCAGGATCAGGCAGAGGGCATGGCATCCAGGATGAACGGCTTATTCATTACAATCTGTTCTCTTGTTTGGTCTGTGTTTAGTTTTGTTGCATTTTTTTCTGCACAGATTCACAACTGGAATGAAGAGGGCATGGAGAGGTCACAAGAAGTCCTCATTTGTCTCTGTGCAGAGGCCAGGCACCGTTGTTATTATTTGTATACTGTGACAGACCCAGACCAGTGGGATACAGGAGTCGGGTAGAAGACAAATATACTGGCCACTGGATGAACAGTTTTCTGTTCCCTGAGTGACCAGAGCAGGGGCTGCCCTAGAGCAATCAGGAACCTGCCAGAACCAATTAAGGCAGGCAAGCTAATCAAGACACCTGGAGCCAATTAAGAACGTTCTAGATTCAGTTATGGCAGGCAGGCTAATCAGGACACCCGGTTTAAAAAGGACCTCCCAGCAGTTAGTAGGGGGGGGTGTCAGAAGCAGGGCGTGAGAAGGTGTGCTGCTGGAGGAGTGAAGAGTTCAAGCGTGATCAGGCTTCAGGAGAAAGATCCTGCAGTGAGGATAAAGAAGGTGCTGGGGGGAAGGCCATGGGGAAGTAGCCCAGGGAGTTGTAGCTGTCACGCAGCTGATACAGGGAACATTGCAGACAGCTGCTATCCGCAGGGCCCTGGGCTAGAACCTGGTGTAGAGGGTGAACCTGGGTTCCCCCCCATCACCCCAATTCCTGATTGGACACAGGAGGAGATGACCTGGTCTGTGAGAAACACCAGAAGGGAAGGCCTAAATTGGAAAGGGATCTGCCCTGTACCTGACCCACTAGGTGGGACACAGAGACTGCGGGGATTGTTCTCCATTTCCCCCGTGCTGGCTGGTGATGAGGTTAGCTGAGTGGATGGCAGGCTTGAGCCACTAGCAAGAGTGGCCAAACTGAGGGCTGCCATGAATCTCTGAGGCAAGCAAATCCACCAATAAGTGCAGGACCCACCGTGGCAGAGGAGGAACTTTGTCATAATACCAATAACAGCTACAGGCCTCATCCAAGATCAGGGTCCCATTTTGGTAGGGGCTACAAAAACACACAATAAGGCAATCACTTCCCTAGAGAATTTGCAATCTAAATAGGCCAGTGCAGTGTTATCATTCCCATGACACATGGGGTATGGAGAGAATAAATGATTTGCTCAAGGTCACACAGGAAGTCTGTTGCAGAGCCAAGATTAGGACCTAAAAGCGTTGGATGGAAATGAACCCATTTGGGGAAGACAACATACTCTGCTAGCCTGCTCCATAATAAAGAGCTTCAGATAATCATACAAGCTTAGGATGATCCTCCTTAAAACTCTCCTCTGCTGTGAAAACTACATAATACTTAACAATGGCTATATAGCTGGTATGCTGAGACCACTGCTTATTATGCTGACCAGTGGTGTCTCATTGCTTCCTTTTTCTCCCCTGTTTATTGAATCTACCATGTTGATTCTTGTTTTGTATGTTGACTGTAAGCTGTTAGGCACTGTACAAAGGGATGGTTCCTGCCCCTATCACAGTAGGGCCCCATGTCCAGGATGGGAGCCCCTCAGTGCTACTGTGATACAAATAAAACATGCTATTAACGCTAATAATGAGGATGTATCTCTGACTGCAGCAATTCAAATTTTGCCTATCATCACTGTTTTCCCACTGGGAATGGCCTGACATTCCCTCCTGTAACAAGGTCTGCTCAGTTAAAGAAAGCCGTATAGAGTGGGAAGTCTGTCAGGGAGCCAATTACTCCCCCACTTTGCAGTACCACTCCTGGCCCCAGCATAGTTAGAGCAACCTTGAGGGTGCTCCACAAAAATCTTGACAGCAGCTAAGCGGCTGGTGGTGCTAGGCTTTCCAGCTCGCTCTATGAAATCAGTAAGAGTGAAACTTAGCAGGCTCATTTCATAAGGGATCAGACCACCCTTTTCTTCATTTTCCATTCAGATGGGTTCACACCCTGAGTTTTGCTTTGAGTTCAGCCAAGGCTACCACCTTTCACAATGAAACAATCACTTTTGAAAACATGTAGGTTTTCATGTAAATGCACACACACACACACACACGTCACTTCTAAAGATTCAGAAACATTAATAAGCCTCTTGATGAACCTGGGCTGTGCTTTAACTTCAGAATGAATCCCAAAAGTAGGCAAGTTATGGATGTTTTTGCAAAGTGTAGCTGTAACTGTTTACATTATGAATGCAGATTTGGGACCTGATCCAAAGCCCAGCGACATCGATGGAAAGGCTCCCATTGACTTCAGGAAGCTTATGATCAGGCGCTTACAGCTTAAAAGGGTCAGAGTGTGATGAATAGTAATAGATGACCTTCAAAAGGCTTAGCAGTTCTGTTCAGAAAGTCAGCCAAAAGTTCTGATGCTTAGACACATCTCATCTGAGTTGTCCATGCCTCTGCGCATATGAGGTGGGGAACGGAAGAACAAAGTGTTCTGTGATATTAATGCCACTGCCTGTCTCTGCCGGGCTTTGAGATGCACTCAAGCAGGTTTGCTTTGAATTTGGGGCAGAGCTTTGGTTGACTGGGGTTTGTCGTTCAAATCCGCCCAGTCATTCACAGAAATGAACAGAGCTATGGAAAACTCAAGACTGTAAAGCCACACAAACGGAATCTGGAAGAAGAGAGTCATGTGACTCTCCTGCCGACCAAGTATATGAGGCTTGCATAGCTCCAATACTGAGTGGAAAAGACCAATATGGGGAATATTCGCACTCAGGGGGATGTCGACACTGCAGCTGGGACCATCCCTCCCAGCCCGGGTAGACAGACACATGCTAGCTCTGCTCGAGCAGGCATGCTAAAAATAGTAGTGTGGACTTTGATGTTGCAGCACGGGCTAGCCATCTGAGTATAAGACCCTGGGGTCTGGCGGGCTTGGACTCAGGCAGCTGGCCCATGCCACTACATCCACACTGCTATTTTTAACATGCTAGCTTGAGAAGAGCTCGTGTGTGTCTGTCTCCCCAGGCTGGGGGACATGCTCCCAGCTGCAGTGTAGACATTCTGTAAGGTTGATGGCAGATGACCACCTGCAACTTCCATTGATCACAAGATCAGCTTGTCAGTAAACACAGCTCTGGAGGAGACAAATACAGGGAGCTGACTGGCTGAGGAGAACCCCCACTTATCTGCAAGCATTTCAATCTGGACTTGCGGCTCATGCAGCCTCTCTTTTATTTTTAGTCTTATTGATGCCTAACCCTTGTGAAGAGTGAAGTATCTTTTCATTTCATTTTCATTTTCTGCTCCACTTCCCTTACTGGCACCAGAAGATGCTGAACCTTCTAAAAATAGCCTGATAATTAAAACACTTTACAGGCTGACGATGCACCATCTGGATTTGACCTACTTATGGATTAAAACTTTGATTGCTGCATGGGAGGCAACCCTGGATTTACTCACAGCAGCAACCAGTGACTTACATTCTTTTCCCCCAAGAGCAACTGTTCATTTTGGGTGCCTGCTTTGAGACAATTCTAAGGGGTGGGAGGGCAGGTGCTCAGCACTTTCTGAAAATCAGGCCTTTCATGGTGCCCCAAGTGGAGCACCCCTTAATTGAGGCAGATCGCTACCATCGAACAGAGAAAAATGTCCTCAAATGCAAGACACCATTTCAAAGATGCAACACCATATTCAGAAATATTCCCCCAACCAGCTGATATTTCTCCTTGGGATTTGATCGACATGAGAATGAGGACACCCTAACACTGTAGGTAATTAGGCTTGACCTTGACAATTGCTGTCTCCCAATAAAGTCACTCTGATGAAGAAATACAAGCAAGCTTGTGCAAGATAATAAGAGTGCTTTAGTGATAATGAATGTGTTCTCAGTTTCAGCTTCTTAAACTTCACGTCCTCTGAAAGCCATTTAACATTCTGCTTTTGTCTGTCTTCATGCCCTAAGAGCTTAGCAATTAAGCTGGAAAGATTTATTAGGATTTTCTAGGCTGGCCCAGCAGTATATTTGAGGTGACAGAGTTTCACATCAATTCTGCCTATCCAAAGCACATGCGACATACATGTTTGCTGAGCATAGTTTGGGGACTGAGCTAAAAGCCCATGTGTGTCCTTTTCATTTTACAATGAAGTTCCTATACATACATCAGGTTATGGGGAGAGGTAAACAAAATACATTCCATATTGCTAAGTCCTTCAGTCTGTCTTGGATGAGATGATAAATCAGTAATAAATAAATAACCTCATTACGTTGGAAGACAGCCATAAGAGCATACAACATGCTGAGAGACACAGGTTGAGCTACCTCTGCCATTGGTGGCATAGAGCAGGAATATATTTATATTATATATTAATTAATTAATTATAATTATATTCTATTATAGCACCCAGAAGTGTTGTTGGCACTTATAACATTCTTCTAGGGCATGACCCAGTGCCCGGTGAAGTCAACAGAAGTCTTTCAATTGACTTCAATAAGCTTTGGAGCAGATCCCTGGGGACAGATTTTCACCAAGAGCTCTGCTCCCATTTAGGCACTAAAATAAGTAGCCAACCTTCCAAAAGAGCTCAGCACACTAGGTTTGGACACTTTCAGCATCCAACAACTTCAGTGAGAGTTCAAGACCCTTAGCACTTTACAAGAGACATTCATCAACCTGCAAGATCAAACTCTCTATATACCAATTTAGGAGAATTTGATTGGCTTATTCTAGTGCCAGCAAGATGCTTTTGTAAACTCCTTTTAAGGCAAGTATTGCTGGTTGAAAAGCAGGGGAAAGTTATTGCAAAAAAAATTATCAGCATTGCTCCATTTATTTCTGTTACGGTTAACATTTTAAAATTGGGGTGGGGGAATCAAAATTTGGAAAATTTCAACAGGGTCGTAATGCAAATCTGGCACAAAAAGCAGTTTTTCTTCTTAGGAGAGCACGTGGAATGGAGTTATAGATGTACTGCCGCTCAGGATTGGGGTATTCTTGCAAAGGTGCAATGGAGAAACTTAAATAACATCCATCCAAGTTATGTTTGTTGTTTGATCAATACTGTTGATCCATCATTTTTAACCATTGGGGAAGAAAATGCCAGGATCCTCTTTCTGCAAAAAGAACCGAGGAGCACAGGGTATTATCATGTGTGAGATCTGGTTGAGAGAACAGCTTCATAGAGATGGTATGATACCATGGAAGGTGAATGCTGTAGTAAAGAAAGGCAGCTTTGCAAATCTCCTATTGACTCCAGTATGGCAGACTACAAGATTTGGCCCTAAGAGCAACTTCTGCCCATTGAGCCATAGTGGGTTATTGGTTGTGCATTAGAAGGTGAAGATAAGCCACTATGAGAAGATGGATGGTCCAATGGTCAAGGTGTTACTCTAAGCCATTAGAGGGCTAGGTTGAATTATCTGCCCTTCCCCAGACATTCTGAGTGACTTGGGTAAGTCAATTAGCTTATTTATGTCTCAGTTCCCCCACTGTAACATGGGTATAATAGAACTTCCATACTTCACAGAGCATTCAGAGGCTAAATACTATGTAATGTACTCATTTTCTATGGATTAGCTGATGGTTCCACTTGTGTGGCGCAGTGTGGTCCCATCCGACACGAAGGCAATCACACTCTTTTGTAAATATGTTTTAACTCTTGGGGCACTAAGCTCTAAGCGAGTTTTTACCCTCCAAGATGGCTGAAGTGCAATCTCTCACCGGCGCTGTGATGTATGAAGAGGGGCAGCTTCTATAGCTCTGGGCATGGGCCGAGTTAGCTTTCCAGCATAGAGCCAGGCCTGTCATGGCCATGGATACCGCTCCTCTCCCAGTCTTGCCTCCTCTCCAGCTATTACTACTAGGCCCATTCCCGACTCACAAGAGGGGAGGTGGTTCCAGAAGGCAGCAGTGGCCAGAGACAGAGAAGAATAGTCACAGAACCAAGAATTATGTCTGTGGCTGGTGGATGAGAAGCAGGAGGTTCCATTTTCTTGGAAAGGGGGAATGAGGAGATGAGGGACAGTTTGGTGGATGAGAAAGGGAGGGAGGGAGGTCCAGGGCTGGGCAGCAGGGAGAAGAGAATATGGGAGTCAAGTTAATTTGACTAATTAGGGATAAAAATGGCCTTGCTTGATTGCAAGATAAGATTTCTGCTTTTATTGTTTGGGATTATTTTCAAGGAATTATTATGGTGGTTAATATGTAGTAACATAATAGGCAGGTTGGGTGGGGGAATTTTATAATAATCTGAGATATTCCCAGTTTTCATTGGATTTGGATTTAGCACAGTGAGAGACTGAGACCAACCACAAAGTTTGGCTCCAGATCCAAATTTTCTCAAAATTCCAGGAAGTTTGGACCTTAGCTTTTGCTTTGGGGGCCATTTCCTGTTTCCATCCTAGCTCATGAAATCTCATTAGAAAAGCCACTTTCTCATGAGAGCCATCAGTAAATTTTGTGTTCCAGGGAGGAATGGCTGCATTCAGAAGAACATTTGAATTTTGTGACATTTAGCTTAACTAAACCTGAACTGTAAACCTACTGAGGTTCACCAAGTTGGCCATTATTTCACTAGGATCAAGAAAGTTGCACAGAAAACCTCGTAACTATTAGAAATGGGCCCAAATATCAAAGAGCAGGTTTCAACCCTGATTTGACCCAAACCTGCCATGATTCAAGTTCTGGCCTGGTTCTGGTGTTTTATGGCTAATTGGAGTGAGACATGATGCTCGGACTTGGCTCTGAACATTTCCAAAGTTTACGAGCATTTTAGATGCATGGTTTTGAATCACAATCCAACACCAGACTCAACACGGAAAGCCACAGAATGAAATGAAAAATCAGCAGTCCTCTGCCAATTCCAGGCTTGTTACTGAGTTCTGGAAATGAGTCCTCTAGGAAAGGGAGTCTTTTGCTTTTGTAATGCCCAGGGGACTTGAAACTAAGATAAAGACTAATTTGTTTAATGCCTTTCATACCCAAAAGAATAGGGATGTGGTCTACCCACACATCAGCAGCTGGACACCAGGAAACCTTTGCTTAGAAAAAAACCCTAAAAGGGATAACCATCTTTTTGTCACAAATTCCTCCCTTCTCCTTTTATTTAACTCATCAAAGAGGTCTGCAGCACTTTGCGGCTAGTAAATCTGTTTGGCAGATAATCTGCCACCCATCTACCAGCTGCTATTTTGGCAAGACTAGCATTCCTGTTGCCATAGCAAAGCTCAGGCAGGCAAATGACATGTAGGTCTTGGATTTTTGCCAAGGTAATCTGATGGCACAGGTCTTTGTTAATAGAAAGAGGAAAGCAGGCTGGTGCAGCCTGCCATTTCCTGCCAATAAAGGCTGAACTTTGAACAGGGCATAGGACTAATTAACTGCCTCCACCAGCTGTTGGCTGGACTATGCCAAATCTGACAAGTGGCTGGAGCCGTGCACCCTTAACTCTTGTTGTCTTCTAGGGAACGAACAAACAGTCTTTTCTTGGTGATTAATTGGAGCAGTTGTAGAATTTTCTCTTCTGAGAAAGGTCTCAAGAAAACAAAGTTATCATCCCTGAAGAGACTTGTAACCCCTTACTAGGTCTGAAAAGGCTTTTCTTGTGATTTAGGGTAGTTCTACACTGCAATGTAAGCCCAAGGTTCAAAATCAGGCTCAAGCCTAACCCCCTCTCCTTCTGTCTACACACAAATAATGCTAAGCCAGGGCTCAGACCCAGGGCCCAAAAGGATGGAGGAGCTGAGTCTGAAGCAAGCTGGGACTCATGGCCCTATTACTTTGCAGCGTAGATGCAGCCCTATTGGACACATGCTCCGGAAGTCCGTCAAAAGTATCCCACCGGCCAACTTTCTTTGTCCTCTGGACACTCCAGTTTGGTGGACAGTCAAATTTTCCCTCACTGCACCATGAACAAAGGACTAGAGCAGCCACATTTTGGGAGGGCGCTAGGAAGTCTGGGATATGGATGGTTGGACTCAGGCCCTCATCATGCAGTGTAGATGCTGGAGCCCCACAGTTCAACAATTCCTAACCTGGGCCTCAACAAATGAATGTAGCTGCTAAAGCCCTATGTTAACAAATGCAGGGTCTGCTAACTTGAGTTTTACTAACCCTGGGCTTACACTGCAGTGTAGACATACCCTGGGTGGTTGTGTTGTGGCTACTGTTGTTGTGCTATATTTACACACTCTGCCAGCCCTTTACAGAACAGAAAGAGGACACAGGCCAAGAATTTTGAGAATGCCATATGATTTTGGGTGTCCAATTTGAGACACCTTAAAGGGGACTGATTTTCAGAAGGTCAGGATACAAATTAAGAACATACAGGAGCTTTGCTTGGTGTTGTACACTGCATAGGTGAATTGTGCTTCCATTGTGTTGGGAGGGCGCTGTGCACAGTGCAATTTGGGCTGGAAGAAATGGCAAAGGGAAAGTCTCTTTTGAAAGCTGTAGGTGTAGCCTTGGGGGCACCCCTTTCTGTAGTTTTAGTGGGGCTCTGCTCTGAGTAATATTTATGTCCCATTTTGCAATTCATCTGGAATTTATCATCACTGTCAATAAATCTAAATGAATCAATAAGGCCAGGCAATAGCTTTCTCAACCCATCTCTAGCCCAACCCACTGTTATGGACTGAGATGTGGGCGGTCTAGCCTAGTGGGCAGAGCAAGCATCTAGGTTGGGGAATGAAACCAAGGGTCAGCACCAGAGTCAACTGCCAGTTACAAGAGCTAGCAGTACAGCCAGAGTGAGAACCAGGAATCAAAGCTGAGGGTCAGAGCCAACATCAGATACCAAAGGCCAGAGCCCAGGGTCAAGCCAGAGTCAGATGTTGAAGGATAGAGTTGGAGCCAGGCCTGGCCACTGAGGATTGGATTGGATTGGATTGGATTGGATTGGAGGCGAGGCGAGGACCAAGCACAGAGCAGGAGCGGAGCCAGGAGCAGAAACCTGGAGTCAGTGCAGCACAACAGGAAACCACCATGCTGCTCAGACAAACTTCCTGTGCCACCTCCTGGCTTAAATAGCATAGCTGGACCAATCAGTGGAGCCGGGCAATCCTCCAGTCAGAGGTCTCATAGGTGGTGCCTTGGCTGCCTTCCCAGCCCATTTGATTTCAGTAGCCATTGGGTGGAGCCTGGGGTGTGGCAGCTTTCTGGGGACTCCAAGACCCAAGACATCCCACCCCTTTCCCATATGTGTTCCTTCCCCACCACCTAGTAATGAATTAGAGTAATTAGCCAGTAATGAATTGGAGCAATTGGTTAGGGCAATCATAGCAGGAATAATATCTAGCTGTTCCATAACACCTTTCATCAGTAGATCTCAAAGTTCAGAGGGGGAAGGTTATTAAGGGGGTTACTTCTCCCAAGACCATGTAGCTACCTTGCCCTCTGCAAAATATCTGGCAGAGTCTATGCTCTGTGCCTCTGCTTGATGGAGTCACTGAATGCAGCAGGGGCAGTGAGCCAATGCAGCACACCTACTGGCTCTCCCTTGGCTGGTGTTGCCAGAGGGGTAGCTATCTGAGATCTGTGAGGTTGGGAACTAGGCTTCCCCTTCCTTTGTTGCCTTCTTAAGCCCCAGTCTATACACCCCGCTAGCTCCATGGAGTTTTCCCTGAATCAGGTAGTTTGAATCATCCTTTAATTGCATATGTATGGGCTAAAATGCCTTACTGAGTTTAACTTTTGGCAGGTAGAGCACACAAATATTTACATGGCTGTAATGTGTAAAATCCCCAAACTAACAGCATCTTAGGCAGATGTGTATCTACATGAGAAGGAATGTATTGACTTGTTCTCCCACGACTCACATTTATATAAAAAGAAAAGGAGGACTTGTGGCACCTTAGAGACTAACCAATTTATCTGAGCATAAGCTTTCGTGAGCTACAGCTCACTTCCTCAGATGCATATCGTGGAAACTGCAGCAGGCTTTATATATACACAGAGAATATGAAACAATACCTATTCCCACCCCACTGTCCTGCTGGTAATAGCTTATCTAAAGTGATCATCAGGTGGGCCATTTCCAGCACAAATCCAGGTTTTCTCACCCTCCACCCCCCCACACAAATTCACTCTCCTGCTGGTGATAGCCCATCCAAAGTGACAACTCTTTACACAATGTGCATGACAATCAAGTTGGGCTATTTCCTGCACAAATCCAGGTTTTCTCACATCCCCCCCACCCCCATAAACCTGGATTTGTGCAGGAAATAGCCCAACTTGATTGTCATGCACATTGTGTAGAGAGTTGTCACTTTGGATGGGCTATCACCAGCAGGAGAGTGAATTTGTGTGGGGGGGTGGAGGGTGAGAAAACCTGGATTTGTGCTGGAAATGGCCCACCTGATGATCACTTTAGATAAGCTATTACCAGCAGGACAGTGGGGTGGGAATAGGTATTGTTTCATATTCTCTGTGTATATATAAAGCCTGCTGCAGTTTCCACGATATGCATCTGAGGAAGTGAGCTGTAGCTCACGAAAGCTCATGCTCTAATAAATTGGTTAGTCTCTAAGGTGCCACAAGTACTCCTTTTCTTTTTGCGAATACAGACTAACACGGCTGTTACTCTGAAACCTCACATTTATATGTTTCTGGTGTTTGAAATAAGCCTGTTGCGTACAGGGCTCTGGGCAGTGTAATTTTTACTGGTATAGGCATGGCCAGGGTGTGTTTGGCTTTTCAAATCCCCTTTCCAGGGATGCACAGGGGTCTGTTTATAGAATCTAGAGCTCAGCTGTCTCCTCTGTGAGGTCCAGAGAGGAGTTTCAATTGCTATGTATAAATTTGTCCTTGGTGCCTTATTACTTTCTTGTTCCTTATAAGGATCCTGTTTACACTTCCTTCAGTAGAGAGAAAGGAACACATCTTAGGCAGCCTTTTTCCTTTTTATACACAAACACACACACATACACAAGCCTTCACAGAAAGAAAAGGAGGACTTGTGGCACCTTAGAGACTAACCAATTTATTTGAGCATGAGCTTTCATGAGCTACAGCTCACTTCATCGGATGTATACTGTAGCTCACGAAAGCTTATGCTCAAATAAATTGGTTAGTCTCTAAGGTGCCACAAGTCCTCCTTTTCTTTTTGCAAATACAGACTAACATGGCTGCTACTCTGAAGCCTTCACAGGAAATTTAATGTAGCACAGTACATAAGCGACAGTGCTGAGTCAGCACTTGCTGGTCCGTTTGTGTCTACTGATTATCCAGCACCAGCTAAGGTGGAGCAGGCACTGTATATGCATGCCTGATGTACGCTTACCAAAACAGTTGGGCTGCATGCCCAACTCACCAGAGGAGAAGAAACCGGGAAGCCAAAAGAAATGCTTTAAAGACACCCTCAAGATAAACATAAAGCGATGTGGTCCTCAGTTACCAAAGGACCCATGAAAAATAAAACCTGTGAAAGAGATTATTCTCGACCTCGAGGGATTGCCGCCGCCTCTGGTCAAGTGACCGCTGCCACCTAAAGCCATCTAAAGATACGGCTATCTGAAAGGGGAGGGGATGAGTGTGAACTGTGTGTTAAGCAGGGTAGTAATGTTAATGATCTGGTGACGCAACGTGAGATGGTGACTTGTTTTGGGGTGCGGTGGTTCTTTAAGAGACAGACATGCTGAAATCCCTGGCCCTGCTACATGAAACCACAGCAAGGAAAGACTGTCCCAAGGTAAATGCAGCTATAGGTTGCCACTGTAACAAACGCCGATGGAATATCAAGGCATGCTCAAGTGATCACGTTACCCTCTAGTGGCTGGACCACCAACATATAAGCCCTAATGTCAGACCTACTAGTGGAAAGTCTCTTCTGTCCCATGTCTCTTTTGGCTGCATGTATTTTGTGAGTCAAAAGGTTCCAGGTGTACACCCACTACTGAAGGGTTGTTGTGTGGATAACAAAGACCATGTATGTAGCCTCACATCTGAGCCATTGGCTGGCTGTATAGTCAGAGGGCCACATACAGCATTGGTGTAAATTGGCATAGGTCCATTTGTCACTTGCCCAGTATCGACATCATACTTAACACCTCGTATATTTCACTATTCATGGATACTCCTTTCAGTGCACCTGGGTAATGTGACCGTCTGATCCTTCAGGCTGAAGAGCTGGGATTTGATGAAGACGTATGTCAGCACGGCTGTATCAAGGGAAAAGGAAAAGACAAAAGAAAATAAAGGGAGATTTGTTCTTCCTCCTTCCCACTCAATATAAATAACTGTTGTGTGATGTATCTCAGCAGTGGCATAAAGACAGCTGCATGTATCTAGTGTGGACTGGTTTTGTGTTTGCTAGATAACCAGTCAACGGACAGATTTATGCCAGGGATCACTCACGGGGAGAGAGATATGAGTTGTCCTACACAATAAGGCTCAGTGCTTGACTAACAGTCACAACTTACTTTCCTCCTGTCTCTGCCTCACCATCAGATTCTTTATTCTGCAGATGTGCAGGAGATTGTTTTATCTGGAATTAGATGGGCACAAGTGGAACCATTAATAACACTCATTGTCTCCCAGCCTAACAGCAGCTGTAAATTCTTTAGTTCTCATTATCTCTACAACAGTGTCGCAGCTTGTAATAGGTTGGATGAAGGGGGTGGGGAGAAGGCAGAGTTAGCCTATGCTATTGTAATTTTCTAGCACTAGCTTTCTTTGGTGCCAGCCTTTGAGACTGTCCCTGTGCTGTTCTTGAAGGTGCTTGTTGTGATGTGCAGTATCACTCCGCCATTGACATTAGGATAGTACCAAAGTAAATACTGGACATTTATTGTGCTTCTTCAGTTGTTGGCTGCTGTTATTAAACATCACAGAACAAGACCCAGGAAGGTGAAAATGATTTTGACCAGCTTTAAGGCTGTTAGAGAGTTTTTTCCAGAGTAATAGCCTGACAACACCACAACAAACTACAGCAGACAACTGAGTCTTCACTGCTATACTGTTTATAATAATGGCTCCCTACCTTTTGTGGGCCACAGTTCCATTTGACCAGATTAAGTGTACAGGCCTGAGTCTGTCATCTACATTGGTGTGAGTCAGAGAACTCCTCTGAAGCGAATGGATGGAGTTACACACGTGTGTGAAACTGGTGTAAGTGAAATAAGAGCCAGACTGTTGTCTCTGCCGCTCAGGAACCTCCTTACCCTCCCCATCCTAGAGCAGAAAAACGCAGCTAAGGGGAAAATGTAAATTAGTGAAAGTTACATTTGAATTGAAATAGAGGAACAGAAAATGCCACAGTGTGTTTGGGCTAAAGAGTTCTAACATGCTGAGATGTATCTGCATTGCCTAGTAACTTCATGTTCAACTAGGGGGAAATCTACAGTTTTTCAGCCTTTTCCCCTCTTCACAGCTAATGTTTCTTAGGCTTTAGTTGACTGTCCAAAGCTTTGTTCCCACGAACCCAAACTGAGGATAGTCCTTACTCTCGCAGATTTTAAGGCTAGAAGGGAGCACTTCTAGTCAGACCTTCTGTGTAATGCAACCCAAAGAATTTCATTCATTAATTCCTGCAGCTAACCTGATAACTTGTTGTTTAGCTGGACCATATCGTTTAGAAAGACATCCAGCCCTGACTTAAAGTTTTCAACTGACTGAGAATCCACCACAGTCCTTGGTTATCTGTTCCAGTAGTTAAATATTTTCACTTTTAAAAATATGCATCATATTTACAGTTTAAATTTGTCTAGCTTTAACTTCCAGCTATTGGATCTTGTTATGCCCCAATATCAGAAACCTTCTTTATGTTGGTGTAACACTGGCAGACCCTGGTCGTTAGCGAACCTGGGACCTCTGGAGCTAAATACATGAGCTAAAAGCCACATAGCCCTTAGCTAAGGCTGCAACAGACTCATTAATCTCGAAGTGATCTCGATGCCACTAGAGGGGACAGAACACCACACCGAAGAGATGTGTCGGCTACATAGGCCATGTCTACACTAGCACTTATGTCGGCAAATCTTCTGTTGCGCAGGGGCGTGAAAAAAACCCCACATACCCTGAGTGAAATAAGTTTTCCGGCATAAGTGTTCATGTGCATAGCTACCACCGCTCATTGAGCTCGTTTTATGATGTCGACAGGAGAGCTCTCTCCCATCGGCATAACGCGGCAACACTGTATCGGTACAGCTGTGCCGTTGTAAACTTGTAAGTGTAGACGTGGCCTAAGTCACATCATAATTTTTTCTTTGATATGGTAAACAAACTAAGCCTCCCTACGCCTCCTCCTGGGTTACTTAGCATGATCTAAAACACTACCCATAAAAAAGGAAGGACTTAAAAGTACCGATACAGGGTTAGTTAGAGCTGAGCTAGAGGGAAAAACCAAACTATAACTTGACCACAAATCATGGTCTAGACGAGGCCTCACTAATGTATGTTTAACATACCTCAACTGATGAGTAATCCAGTGAACAATTAGTGTGGGGAAGGATGACTTGCCTGAAAAGGGTTTGAGAGATCAGGCCATCAGTTTTTACTTCTCAGTGCTTCATGTCACGGCTCTTGTTCATACTGTAGGTTACAATCTTTAATTTAAAATTATGTCATGATGAAACCTCCAGGAATACGTCCAACCAAAATTGGAAGCCCTAACGTGGATGGGTATCTCTTCACTGCACAGTTAACTGGACTTTCATCCTAGCTCAGTCCAACACCCACCCCCCCATTCTCCAACTATCCACACAGAGAAAAACCTTTGACCCAGGTTTGGAGGTGCTTTAAATAGGGGCTAGCTGACATGTCTCAGCGTAGCGGTTAGAGCCCCAGCTACAATTTAACTGTGGCTGGAAAACAGCCACTCTGCAGTGTAGATGCAGGTTAAAAAAAAAAAGTCACTCAGCTGCCCATAGATTTCCAGCTCCTTTCCCACAATTCCTGCCGAAGGACAGACAACTTCTTCCACAATTGACAGGGAAAGAATCCTAGAGTGTCTCAGAACAAAGAACCACGGGCTATGCCCCCCCCTCCCCGACACATTATGCGTGAATGACGACACAGTGAGGCCATTGTAACACGGAAAGGGCTTTGCTGTAGGGACACTCACACCCAGGCTCAACTAACATGGGTGCCAAGCACCTGGGTTAACAGTGCAGCAAAGATCTACTCTAAGAGGTTCAGGGGTGCATTACACTCCCTTACTCCCTGGTGAGGCCGCAGATGCTGGGTCACAGTTTGGCCTGTGGTTAGGTGGAGACAGAGTCACTAGTGTTGGGGAACTGATGCATGGTCTGAGGCTATATTAGAATCTGTCAACACCCTGCAAGTTGTTTGTGTGCAGTTAATTAAAAATCACATGCCTAAAAGTATTACCACTACCCTGTTTGTGTGGGTGTTATATTTGCTGTGGGGTTAAATCTGTTAGTTACAATCACATCCTATATATAGCTCATTGTCTCAGTATCTTCACTTTTACTTTTCAGCCTTTTGCACCGAAGCTTTCTCCCTTAGATTTTGCATCACAGCACACATTTTACTCACACAAATGAAGCTCTTGCAAAGCAAATCTGACTTCACTTGATCAGCCAAATCCACTACTTTATGAAGGTGTGAAATGGAAAGCGGACCAGCCTATAGTTTAGTTAATGGAAATGCAAGAGTCAAGTACAAAATCTTCACTTGGGATATTTATAATATTGTAAGATCTCTGTATCTTCTTAGTGATTAATATAAACAAAGCAATGTTAACCAAATTGAATAGAAGCAGTAGGAGAGAAAACATGCCTCTGAAACGTGATTTAACCCACTCCAATTTTTTAGCAGTACACTTTCCACATTAGACATCAGTGAAGAGGTGCCTAGAGGTCGCCATAACCTGGCCTTCTATGGCACTGTATGACCACCGCTAGAGAAAGCACAGTGGGCTGGGGGAGGTGTCCTGATTTTATTGTTGCTGGAAGAACACACTCATTCAAAATCCATGAAACCTGAAGGTTTTACATTACAGTAGTTTGCAAGAACATTTCCTTTGATTTAAAGCCACATGGGTTTGAAGGCGGTACCCAACTCTGCGTATGAAATGCAGTCAAAATCACCAAGTTTTGCATCAAACAAAAATGGTTTCGTGGCAAAAACATGAGTGTCACATTGTTTTGCATCAAAACAAGCAAATCAGTTCAGCTTTGAGTCAAATATCTGGGTCATAAAATGGACGCCAGGTAAAAGTTCCATAGTTTTGACCTCCATTGTGAGTATTTTGCTTGGCTCTGGCTCTGCAAGTCACAAATAGGCCCACTACTGTGCCACTTGCAGAACTTTCCCTGAAACCAGACAGACCTTGAGACAGTCTGGTTGTAGCTGTGTTGGTCCCAGGATATTAGAGAGAAAGGGTGGGTGAGATAATATCTTTTATTGGACCAACTTCTGTTGGTAAAAGAGACAAGCTTTCGAGCCACACAGAGCTTTGACCTGAAAAAGAACTCCCTGTAGCTCGAAAGCGTGTCTCTTTCACCAGCAGAAGTTGGTCCAATAAAAGATGTTACCAAACCCACCTTGTCTCACTAATAAATCTTACGTCAGTTTCACAAAGCAATTGCAATTTCAAGGCAGGACAGGCTAAACATAATAGTAGACCTGAACAGAAAGTTAATCTGGATCTACAGCATTTTATTATCAAAAATTAGTTAGACCCATCTTGCTATCTCTTGTCCCATTATAAAGTTTCAAACAATTTCTATTCTTATTCTTGCTAAATTTAAGATCTGCGTGATGTGTGAAAGGGAAGCATGTTGTACTAAAAAGACCTTTGTGAGTACAACTGGCCTGATCTTGATAGCGTTCACATAATCAAATAGTATTAAAAACAAAACAAAAAAACAACGCCACCCCTCCACCCCCAAAAAAGCACAACACTTTCTTTGAGCCAATCTGTAAGAGGCAGTACTTATTTTCCAGTGTAAAGAGTTACTGGTTCTTACTATTGTGGTTTTATTGCTTCACAAGCTAATGAGTTTCAGACCTGCTTAGAACAGGAAAACCCAACACACTCAAAAGGTTTAGCAGTTTCCTCCACTCACTGTGGTCAGCGTACAAATCTAAAGGAACTGCAGAAGTGAAAAAAGGTGAGTAATGTGCAAAGCTCTTTAATGTTTAACAGCCAGCCCTTCCTTTTTCCCTGTAAGCACAAAACAAAGTGTGGATCAAGGGTAATCTGATAGCTCAATCTAAAAGGAATATCCAAATGGGCCACAATGCATATTCAAAGTTCTCAAATACGTCTGAACATTTAGACTCAATGAAATGGTGCAGTGAAGGTCAAACAAAAGTGCCCCTATTAGAGCTGGTCAGAAAATTCAGACAAAGTGTTTGGTTGGAATTTTGATCAACCAACTAGGGTGACATTTTCTTGATCATGCCAGCCTGTTTTTCAACCAGCTACCGTTCCAAGTGATGCTTCACAGAAGAAAGACATGAAAACGGCACTAGTAAAACATTCCTCCCTCCAAACCCCCCCCCCCTCCATTCTCATCCAGCATA
This sequence comes from Lepidochelys olivacea, assembly GCF_965140295.1. Classification (NCBI taxonomy): domain Eukaryota; kingdom Metazoa; phylum Chordata; order Testudines; family Cheloniidae; genus Lepidochelys; species Lepidochelys olivacea. The sequence goes on from NC_140412.1 coordinate 19,204,235, forward strand.
AGGACAAAATTCAAAAAACACTGTACCTCTTCCTTGATTTTGGCCAATTTTGGAACTAAGGCAGAGTCTTTTGTGATGATTAGTTTGTTTGAAAGGTTCTAGGGTCTGTTGGGGAAAATGGGGACTTCTAAGTGTAACCCTTCTACCAGGTGGAGCCAGCAACAACCAGGGCTGGGTTCAATATCTAGGGGTTCCTCTCAACAACACAGAACGGGCTCAAGCCCCCACCCAGTAACTTGTGAAAATTACACACTACCCTGGGTCCTCTGAGAGGCAATACTTCCCCACTCGCAAGCACAGAGTCTGAGTCTAGAAAAGAAACTTTTAATGAAAGAAGAGAAGTCACCCAACATTAATTAGGGAAAATGCCGTAAGCAGGATTTGTAAACATAAAACTGTGAGCAGGACACCCACCCTAGAGTGCGTGGGGCAGGGCCTTTTGCCTCATGTTCTTGAGTTCTACAACCAGAAGTTCCTTTACTGTGCCCCCTTCTGCTCCCTCACCATACACCACTCACAGTGTTTATCCTTGGTCAGTGAGGACCCAGGGTTCAGAGGTGTAGCTGTGTGAGTTCACCCCCCCAACCCAGGGAAGAAGGCACTTTGCTTGCTCCACCATCTGAGTGCTTGCTCTGGCTGGCCACCCTGCCAGCTGTCTCACCAGTTGCTCGTTTGCCGGCCGACTATCAGTCACCTTCTGCTGCCACCTGCCTCTCTGCTGTGACCTCTGCAGGTCAGTCGCTTAGTGATCTTCAACTCTTTGCAGGCTGGGCAGAAACACTGCCCCATCACGAGTGATTTCAGCTCTCATTTGAGCACTTTAAAATAACAAAGGCTCCTAATGATGCCTGTTTAGCTCTGACGTTGAACGGTGGGGAGGAACAGGTTAAACCAGTCCAGGGACCCTTAGGGAGCGTCCATCCCTCCTGGCTGGGACACCTGTCCCCACTCCTCTTACCTTCACAGGGCTCTGGCATCCAAGCCCCTGGCTTAACAAGGTCCTTTCAGCTGAGAGTGGCCTCCTCATTTGGGACAGGTTAAGCACAGTTCTACTCCTCTTTATTCATACAATAAAGACAATAACATGATAACAGCATTTTACTACCCCTGCATTCAATACTAAAGTGATTTGTAGCCCAACACCAGTGAAAGCTGATCACATGGAGCTACACAACTCCTGTCACCTATGCAGAGAAGGTGTGTTCATGTAAATACAGGTTGCTCCTGAAGTCTCTCCCCATCCTGAACTAGCTGTCAGGGAAAGTTCATTCAGACCCTGCTTACATGAGGAAGGATTTTATATGTTGAGAAATGGTGGGAGGGGGACTCCAAAGATTTTGATCATTTTCATAAGCTTGCAGTTTGAATCCAAACTCTGAAACTCAAGGTTCACCCATCATTAGGTGGAATAAATAGCCTTCCACTTCAGTAGAAAATTCATCAAAGCATAGCCATATACATTACTATACAGTTTGCAGCCAGGAGAGGCTATTCTTGTGCAGTTATAAATAAACATTGACTGAGACAGACTTATAAGAATCTGGTTTTATTTTCAGCAACATGGAACAAGAACTGAAGGGACACCTTTTACCACAACCACTGACAACAGTTGGGGAGGGGGGGCTTTCAGAGTCTTTGCACTTACAGCAATGACTAATGCTGTAAGATAAGCTTGTCTGAGACAAGGCTAAACACTGATATGTTCACAATGAAATCCTCATTGGAATCATAGGTGAAGGGAGGCGTGCCTGGCTGCCTGGTAGGCTAACTGTAATACTTTGTCAGTGACAGTGAAATTCTTCACCAAATCAGGTCAGTTACAGTATTAAAATGTATTGCCATGCCACACTCATTATCAAGGAATATACCTAATGGTTAAAGCAAGAGGCTTATCATCAGGAGAGTAGGTGGGTTATTACAGACTCTGCCACTGAGTTAGTGTGTGACCGGGCCAGTTTTAATTATTGGAGGTCAGGAAGAAACTTCTCATGGGGGCAAGTTAGAATATTGCCAACTCTCACAGTTTTATCGTGACTGTAGTAATTGGGGAGGGGGTGTTTAAAAAAGCAAGTTTTCCCTAATTCAAAATGACCCCATCACCTCTTACTGTAAGTGGGGCTGAAGCCAGCAAAATGGCCAACATTTCCCGCTCTGCATGTGGGAGTCAGGCTGCCCTTAAAAAAATTGGCTCCCCCCTCTTACTGTTTTAAAGGAAGTTGAAGGCTCCCACAGGCAAAATGGCTGCCATCCTATGATTCAGGGGGTTAGAGAGGACATGGGACTATGAGGAGCAGCAGAGACACTGTGAATGGTGGATGGGGGAGTGAGGAAGAGCAGGATACTGGGGGAAGGCTGGAGCAGGAGGTCTATTTATGAGTTGCCAGGGAAGAGGAGGCAGGGAATGTGAGGGCAGGAAGGAGGTTGAGAGGAGAAGAGGACAGTGATGGGGTGAGAGATGGAGGGATCAGATGGCAGCTCCCCAGACCTGGGGGCAGTGGCGGGGAAGGAGAGTCCTCTTCCAGCAGCTAGTGGAAGGCAGTGTCACCAACTTGCAAATTAATGGCAAGTCATGAGATTTGGGCACCTAAGGTAGGAGCTGTCAGGATCCTAACCCTCCAGTTTCAGAGCTGGGCAGAACTGTGTGCAAGAGCCTCAGGCTGAGGACCCAACCCTGCCCTGACCCTGAGTCCTGCCTACATGTAGGGACCCACAGAAGAGAGAGGGTCCTGGGGAAGCAGGATGCAGGAGTGGGGCGGAAATCAGGGAAGTGGTACTGCTGGGTCCCAGGTAGAGAAGTCCCAAGGCAGTTGGATGCAGAGAAGTGATGCTGCTGGGACAAAACAGTAATAGGAGATGGATGGCGGTTCCCCTATCTCATTCATGAGGAGAGGAGTCTCCCTCTGAGCAGTCAGGGAGAGGTGTACATTTGTGTGTGTATTAAAGGTTGACTTTTTAACCTGACATTATCACACAAGAGCAGAGGAAAAAAGGAGAGTTAAGGTCAAACAACATACTAAAAACAATATTTGATTTTCAAAAATCTCATTTTGGGGGGGACCAATCTAATGATTTTTTCCTCTGGGGGTCGGGGTTGACTCATGATTTTTGATCTCTTGAGGTTGGCAATACTGAAGTTATCCAATAACACCTCTTTGCATGATGCTGGCCTACATGGTCATTGAGATCCTCAAATGAAAGGGACCATATTAACTCAAAATACTTCTATCCCACCCATCCCCAAAAATAAACATTACATTGACATTAAGGTGATAAATATGTAAACTTAGCTGACGGGAGCAATTCACTTGCATTTCTCACTCACACAGTTTTTCCTGCCAAAAAATGGCCACTTAACTAGGTGATAGACTCATAGATTCAGAGACTCATAGATATTAAGGTCAGAAGGGACCATTATGATTATCTAGTCTGACCTCCTGCACAACGCAGGCCACAGAATCTCATCTACCCGCTCCTGCAATAAACCTCTCACTTATGTCTGAGCTATTGAAGTCCTCAAATCATGGTTTAAAGACTTCAGGGTGCAGAGAATCCTCCAGCAAGTGACCTGTGCCCCATGCTACAGAGGAAGGCGAAAAAAGAGCCCAGAGCCATTGATTTTGTGATAGTCCATTTGATTTTGTTGATACCTGTCTGAGGCATCAGTCTGCCTTTTGCCTCTGAGGAACTGGTTTAGTGCCTCCTTTTCTAAACCTGGAACATGTCTCAGCAATGTGATACAGTAGAATTTTATAACTTTGCATACAATGTTGCCACACATATTTTACAAGGACAATAATGATTAGCAAATTATACTTTCCAAATGATACCTCACAAGGCATACTTTCTAAAAAAAAATTATCGTAGTCCTGTAAAAAGCATGAACATAAGGATCCAGACTGTCACAGAGGGTCAATGATTAAATAAGTTATAGTTCACTCCTAAACCACATTTTCCTTTCACTTAAATTAATTTCACACTTGTGAAACTCCACTGACCTCCATGGAGTTCCTCCTGAATTATAATGGTGCAACTGAGAGGAGAATCAGGCCCTGTATATTTTGGCCGTATGGCTGGAACCCCATTGCAGCAAAATATGAATTTGATCAGGTCAAGGAAAGAGCATTCAGGATGTCTGAAGCCACAAGACTGAGCAGGCTGGCTATACAATCTAAGATAGCCAAAGTGGCAGAACAGAGCTGGCCCACTGTCTGTGTGGACAGCATGCAGATAGACATTGGCAATGCTTTTCTAATTGGGTTCTTATGTCACTCCCATCACTCTGGTAACTATCTTATAGTTAGTTATAATAGGTCAGACAGGATGTTTTCTGTCCCAGTAAAAAGCAGAACCCCTGTTGATTTTAGCATATCTTGGAAAGTTGTTAATAAACTATTAGATTTTAATTAGAAACAAGTTGATGGTAAATAGGAAGTGGAGCTGACATTTTAACAAGTCTATGGAACAGAGCCCGGGAAGAGGATTCCTTAAAGGGCTTCTACCCTAACTTTTTAGTATGACCCTCCAGAGTTTCTGGCCACCAAAGTACATTCACTCACATATTTCACTCTCTGTGAGTTGGGAAGGTTGTGGCATGGTGTGGGGCTCAGGGAGCTGTGTATGGTGTCCGTGGGCTGGACAGGTTGAAACAGGGAGATGGGACGGCATTATCTCAGTGAGTCTAGTGGTTTCTAAGCTCCATGGAGCACAAGCATGGTGTATGACGTCCAGAGGGTGATTGTGTGTGTGACTGGTTGGTGGGTGCTGGTAGAGGGTTGCAGGTACACTGGAGTGGAAGGGGACAGAGTCTGTGCCCTGCTAGTTCCAGAGCAGTGTAAAACTCAGCCCGTCCTGTTGAGAAGCTTCCATATCTTTTCAGACAGTTCGAAGGCCATCATAGCATTTTCAAATTTTGTAACATCAGGCAATCCTTTGGCAAACTATAGATAGTCCACTGAATTTTTTTAATTGAACAAACCAAAGTCCCCCCAGACCTACGGCAGACTTCTTCATAAAGTCATGAGACTATTGAGCATTTTGATATTTCTAATTTGCTAGTGATTAGAAATATGCAGCCCTACTTAGATTCTAACCCCACACTTGCAGTGCATTTATTCTTCAACAGCATAATGCAGAATTATTTATTTATATAGTCCTTATGTTACTTCATTACACAGTCCTGTCCTTGATACCTGTTTACCCTAATCAGAAGAGGAGAAGCCTCCATGCTTATAAGCACCTTGCTAAAGAAAGGAAACTGCACTCAAAAATGAACGGAAAAAGAAAGCGAAGCTAATATCAATCGCCACACAAGACCAGACAGTCCCTTACATTCTTTTATGTGACCTCTTCAGTTCCTCCAGATAAGTACCAAGTAGTACCACTAATGCCCAGCACTGGTTGGAGGAGATGTGATGCTGACTGACAGCTGTCTGTCAAGAGGACAGTTGTTTTACTCCTAGGGTAAATTTTTCAAAAAATGGATGCTTAAAATAGGCTCCTGATCCATACATGTAAACCAGGAGCTGCTGGATGATCAGCATTTCTGAAAATCAGACCAATGATTTAGGTGCCTAATAAAGGAGTCAGATGCCTATTTTTGAAAATCTTAGCCCTAGTCTCCAGAAATAGCTGGTAATTGTGAATGTTAGCAGCTCATCCGACGAGACTGATATTCTCAATGTTCTTCAACTCAAGCTCAATCAAGATTTCCCTTTTTAAGGGCTAGTCTACACTGGGAACTCACATTGGCAAAGGGGTGTGAAAAACCCACATTCCTGAAAGACCAAGCTATGCTGACCTAACGCCCGGTATAGATCCTGCTAGGTCAACAGAAGAATTCTTCCACTGCCTAGCTACCTCCTCTCCGGGAGGGGGTTTATCTATGCTGACAGGAGAACCATCGCTGCTCTAGCGGTTTATGTGAGGACATACCCTCAGACAAAAAGGAAATAAGCAACTAGACTTAAAAGTCCTTCACTATCTCAGGCTCTGACCTGCCTGCAAGGCAGCGCTTTGCCCATTACCCCCCCACACACACTGTGAAGAATGGAAATGTTACTCATCTGCTGTTTGGATGGGACAAAAGGTTAGAAAAACACACCGGTTTATAACCTCACCTACATAAGGCAGAGCTGTGTGTGTGAGAGAGAAAGAGTGCAGTGAAATACCCATTACACACTCATACTTGTGTGGGGGGAAAACAGATTTGTTTGTGATGAGTAACTAAAGCTTCAGGCTCTCTTCAAAACAGTCATTCATGTGTGAGCTGTTCAAGCCCCAGTGGAAAGAAAAATTCCCATCATTGTTCTCAGCCTACCAGTCTGAAAGCTCAGCAGGGGAAAAAGCTCATTCCCCATTAATAGGCTATACGATGTATCTGGAAAGGAAGGGTTTGATTACACTGAGGAGCTCCAAGCCTGTCATAGCTGTGGATATGTTATTAAAGAATTTAAAGTGGCAACATGGGAACTCCGCACAAGTGTCTGGCAAACCAGTGTTGAAACAAACTGGCTTTTAATCAGAAGAAAAAAATATAACATCACCATCAGAAATATTTCTCCAGGCTCAAAATTTGGATCTGGATTCCAAACATTCCAGATTCAGGTGTGTTCACATTTGAGGTTTTGGTCCACACTATTATAAATACAGGTGTGGTTTGTGTGGACCAGTGGTCACCAACCGGTCGATCGCGATCTCTGGCGGCACAGCAGGGCTGCCTCTAAGACAGGCTCCCTGCCTGCCCCAGCCCCACACTATTCCCGGAAGTGTGGGGCCGGGGCAGGCAGGGAGCCCTGTGGCCCCGGGGGTGGGAAGGCAGGGGTCTCCCGACGCACTGCTCCTGCCTGCAAGCGCCACTCCCACAGCTCCCATTCCTGTGGCCAATGGGAACTGCAGGGTCAGTGCCTGCAGAGAGTGGCAGCACGCAGAGCCACGCGCCGCCTCCCCCACCCAGGGGCCGCAGGGACCCGTGGGCCCCTTCCGGGAGTGGCGTGGTGCCGGGGTAGGCAAGGACCTGCCTTAGTGGCAGCCACGCTACACCACCAACCAGGAGCCTCCAGAGGTAAGAGCTGCCTGGTGGGAGGCTGCACCCCAACTGTAGAACTGATCAATGAAATTGTTTTTAATTGTTCACTTTATTAATATAACTTCATAGGCAAAGTTTTATGACTGAAACAACATTCATTCTAAAACCGGTTACCCCAGTAACTGGCTAATTGAGTTTCACTTTCAATCCGTTTGCTGCTTAAATCATTGAAATTTGCACTGTTTCAGCATTGTAACTTCTGCTCACTGTTTGCCATTCCTTACCCTTGTCCTTATTGTAACTCATGCTCCATTTTTTAAAAGCTTGCTGCAACCTTCATTTTTGCAAAACCCTACTGTAATCTTATTAGTTTAGTTTAGGTGTGTGAATGAGGTTTGTATGGATGACGGAATAAACCTCCAGACCCAGCCTGTCCTGTTGAGATAAAGTGTAAACACCAACAGCTGAAGACGCAGGCAACAGCCCTGACAAAGCAAGAAGAATCCACCCTAAAAAGAAAAGAACAAAAGTACAATTCAAGAAACATCAAAGCCAGGTCCTAGGCTGAAAGTCACGTCTGCAATTGACAGGTGATCAATCATACTGAACCCAGAGGCAACGTAACGCAGTAAGACCTATAGACTCTGGATGCAAACTAAAGCCTACAAAAAGGATGGATGAGATGGAAGACTTTGAAGGGTAACATTCTGCTGCCAAAATGGAAGGGCATCGGTGCATACCCAACAGAGACCCAGCCCTTCCTTGAGCCCAGCTTTCTTGGCCAGTTAGCCGCCCCAAGCTACGAACCCAAGCCACGAACTCAAGCTACATTCAGGACTGGTAACTATACAGCAGCTGCAGAATATTTGATGTGTGTGTGTGTGTGTGTACATAAGTATTAGGTATTAGCTAGTGGTTATAAATCAGATTGTGTTATAATAAACGTGACATCTTGTCTTGTCCCCTGAAACGATCCTGTGTGGTTTTGTCTACACAACACAATTCCCAGCCCTGAGCCCCCTCCTGGAGCCAGCACCCTGACTCCTCCGGCACCCTAAACCCCTTCCTGCACCCCAACCCTCTGCCCCAGCTCTGACCCCCCTCCCAGAGCCAGCACCCCCACCCCTCCTGCACCCCAACCCTCTGCCCCAGCCCTGACCCCCCCTCCCAGAACCAGCATCCTGTACCCCTCCTACACCCCAAGCCCCAGCCCTGACCCCCCTCCCAGAGTCTGCACCCTGTACACCCTCCTGTACCCCAACACTCTGCTCCAGCCCAGAGCCCTCTCCTGCACCCAAACTCCCTCCGAGAGCTTGCACCCCAACCCCCTGCCCCAGGCTCAGCCCAAAGCCTCCTCCCACACTGCACACCCCCTGGCTCCAGGCCAGAGCCTGCATCCCCTCCCAAACCCCTACCCCAGACCGGTGAAAGTGAGTGAGGGTGGGAGAGAGGGGGGAGGTGAGTGAGCAGGCATGGCTGTGGGGAAGGGGCAGGGCCTTGGGAAGGGGCAGGGTAGATCCTGGGTTGCCCTTGAACTCAAAAAGTGATCTTGGGCATAACAAGGTTGGAGACCACTAGTGTAGATGCTCTATTGGACCCAGGGCAGCCCCATACATCAGGAGGAAGGTGGCATAGGAGCTGATAAATGGCCATACACCAATTTTCCTCTGGACTGAAGGAAAACGCCGGTGGCTGGTTGAGAGATACAGAGCAGCCGTAATACGCCTGAGAGTCTTTATGTGAATGCTGCTCCATCCAAGCAGCAGCTTCAAATCCACATTATGTAATTCCATGGGCATGATTCCCTTACATACAAGGCCAGGAAAAACCAAAAACGTCAATGAATTAGAAAGGAATCTGAGCACACTGTTCTCTGCAATCTAGAATTTATACTAGATCGTAACTAATGTTTACAAGATACAGGGTTAGTCAATGAAAAATGTTTTGTAGTCTTCACTGGCCAGGCGAGAGGAGAGGGGAAATATTGCCATTGGTCAGAGCACAGGACTAGGAGCCAATGAGCTGGGGCTGCATTCCCAGATTTGGTACTGCTTTGCTGTGAGCCATCCTCATTTTGTACTAAAACCAGGTTTGCTGAAGTGCTTTTAAGTTGTGTCAGGCTAAAATGGTAATGCTGGAAGGGGTGAGACAGTGTTAAAACAATGCCCCCCATGCCAGCCCCCAGTAATCACACGTGGTGAGTCAGCAGTAATAATACTTGTTAAAGTTTTTGGTTTTTTAATTGACTCTCCTAACTGTGCAGATATCTAAATGGAGTAACTGTGTGATTCCGTTGCTTCAAGCCTTATCTTTCCTCACCCCATCTCCTCCAGGCTGCATGTGATCTCACTCATCACGTCACCCTGAAAATTAAAGGCTAGGGTGGAATTTTCAGAAGGGCTCAGAGTTGCCCTGATCTACCCCCTTTGAAGATGATAGCAAAATTCATATTGACTTCAGTGGGAAAAGAGTTAGTTCATTTCTGAGTGCTTTTAACAACCACACTGGACAAGGAACCTATTCTATTTGAATTTTAAAGCTCCTAGTACAGTGCTGGGCTGTAGTTAATTAAAAATAATTAATAACACCTGTATTTTAGATGGTATGAACAGGTTGTTGGGGTTTTTTTAAATAGCTGTAGCTTGATTTAAATGCATCCACAGCATTAAAACTGAGGGCAGGACTTTTGGTTGGTATAAATTGGTGTAGTTCCAGTGATACATCAATTTACATCAGCTGAGAATCTGGCCCCACATTAGTAAGAGGTCATTTTTAAAATAAGTTTAAAAGGATCTCAAGTCACAAGTTTGGTGTGGACAGGGCCTGTAGGGTACCAACAGCTGGGGAGGATCAAATCGTTCTTTGAGAACTTACTTTGCGGTTACAATGTCAATGCATGTCCTGCTGTGGTTCTGAAGCGTTGGTAGATATTTATTTTGCCACATTATACAAACCACAGAGGGAGAGGGATGGGACTGTTATTCTAGCGGGCACTAACTTCAGCTCAGCTGTGCCTTCTCAAGTGATTTGCACTACAAAATTATTTTCGTCCCCTGTTCAGAGACACAGGATGGCCTTTCTGTGAGGTTTTTTGGAGTTGTAAAGTCTGTTAACAGACATACTAAGCTCAGATCAGAAGCTGACTGAGTTGCTTAGAGCTAAGCTATGGTCAGTCTTTAGTGGCTTCAATGATTTGCATGAGAGGGTTTATGGAGGCTCAAAAGTATTTCATTGTTTTTTTGTCCCACTAAACCAGCTCTTCAGGCAGGTTCTTAGACAGACAGTTTAAAAACGTAGAAACTTATGATTTCCACTTTTCTGCCTAAAGGCCCTACCCTGCTAAACATTTCAACTCAGTACAAAGCAGTCAAGTGCTTTGCTCTAGGCAGAACTAAACAATAGACTGAACAGGAAAAATGAACATCAGTGATGTGTTTTGTGTATTGAGAACATATGTAAATTCCAGAGATGATCTTCAGACAGATGCAACTTGGGCATGAAACTTTCTCTTACTCTCTCTTGAGAATAAATCCACAGCAATTTTTTAGCTTCCTTTTACTGTAGCAATAACCCAGTTCTCTAACCATGTCATAGGGGGTTTGGTCTAGGGCAACATTTCCCAAACCTTTAAAAGCTGAGCCCCCCCATTCAGAAAAATGGGGTCAGTCATAATGACTCCTTCTCCTGTCCAACCCCATCAACTGTTGTTAAAGGCCTACACATCTTAATTGATATGCCCTGCCTTCAATACCTTCCCACTAGTTCTTTGGTTTTCACCCCACATTCTGGGAAACACTGGTGTAGTTCTTTGTAAGAAGACAGTTCCTCTCTTGATGTATTACTGGCTGAGCAGTGAAATAGGTAACAACATCGACATTCTTTATATGATTATTTGCTTTCACTTGAGTTAGCACCAATTAGAATGAATGGGGCAGTTGAAACCTCAGAGCTATGATTTCAGGCTCTCTGCAAAGTCAGGCATACATCTGCACTGTTTGCATGCAGATCATGCTTTTAACATTTTGCTCCACAACCATAATAGGTACAGACTAATTCTAAAGGGAAAAGGGAAAGGGGGAAGGAAAGAAAATCAAGCTATCTCAGACTCTAGAGCAAAATTGAGGGGACCGAGGGAGCCTATGTAGCAAGCACCCTCCCCTCCATAGAGGAAGTCCCATGCTTTGGGAAACACTGGTCTAGGGGAATGAGTATAAAATTGAGAGTCAGTCATGACTGGATTTTAACACTGACCTTGCAACTTATTCAAGGCCAAACAGCTTAGTTTCCCCACCAGTAAAAATGGAGATAACAATATGTATCTACACCATTTTGTATTGAAATGATTAATTAATGGGCGTACAGCTTTGAATATGTAAAGGCTCAGTATATTTAGTATCCCCGACCTCTTCTCTATCTAGCTAGGTGCTTTATATGGTCCTCATAGGGTCCAAATCTGTGATCATAAATACTTGTCCATCAATAATGAACACCAGACTTTACACACACATTATAATTTGGTGGAATATTCTATTCCTGGCACATCAACCTACTGCCTCCTCGAATGCCTGAGACAAAAAGTAGGGTTTGTAGCATAAAAAGAGTTGGGCTAGATCACTCAGCTATCACCTTGTAGAGCTGGATCCTTTGGCATGTGAAAAAGTTTGGCACTTTGGCCCTGTTGCCTGCATTTGATTGGCCACATTATTACAAAAACAACCTTCTCTTCATTTCTGGTTAGAAGGTGGTCTTTTAAAGTCTCATTCCTCTATATGAAGAGAGGCTGTAGCTTTAAGGTACAGTACATCAGATTTCTTGGAACTTGCCTTGTTTCATCACAGCTTTTGATCCCCTGTAAAGTTCTGAGGCTAGCGGGGCCAACTGCTTTGGCAGAGAGGTGGAAGTTTGCTACCCAGTCAGCAAGGTCTGTGAGCCAGGAACAGCAGAGGCAGCCTGCCAATTGGAAGCTATGCTGTGATTTTAAAAGAGAAAGATGTAAGGGTTACAACACTGTTTATACAGCATGGGCCATCCCCCAGGCTTTGGTTAAGAGAACAACTGACACATATGGCAAGCCTCCTCATCTCCCTCCCACAAGCTCAGCTGATCGCAGCCTACAAGGACCCAGCTAGGAGCCTTTACAGTTCGTTGGGAAAGGAACTCATCTAGCTGCTTTTGGTATCTGAGATTTTGCAATAAAGAAGGTTATCTCCCTGCTGAAGTTAGCACACTGATTCACACACAGGAGGGCTCTCAGAAGCTCACTGTGATGTGTCCACTCTGAAAACTTGTACTGGAGCTTGAGTTCATTAACATCACTGATTTTGCTCCTTCCACAATCTAAGAGTCAGCGTTACACTGCAGATAGGCAGAGACTGGAAGAATTCAATGAACAGAGGTATTTCCAAACTTGAATGTACTTTGAGTGCTAGGGGTACAGAGGTTTTCCTGACTCTATTCTTTTAATTATGTAAGTCTGACAGAGCTGAACACAATTCAGAATTTCTGTGTACAGGAAATTCCAACATTTGTTTGCATCCCAAATTGGGATGCAATGTTGACATTTAAATTTTTTTTTCACAAAAGCAAGAAATTTGGAAAGAATTCCATTTGGAAATGTCAAAACAAAACATTCTGACATTTTCAAAAGAAGCTAAACATTCCCCAGATCAAAATATTTCATTGTGGTTTAGTGAACTGACCTGAAATGCTTTGTTTCAAGTCAGCTTAATATTAAGTGGCATTTTCCCATAGTGGGACATTGCCTCATGGGAGTTGTAGTTGAGGACTCTGATGCCCCCATTCTCCTCTAAGGGTCAGGATTACATCTCCCGTAAAGTACCCAGAGTGCTGTGACTCCTATGATGCACCATGCAGCTCAGTCAGAGGGAAATCTCCATTGCATTTTGGCGATGTAATCCTTCAGGGAGCTTGGCCAACAGGAGAGACTGAGGGCACAAACTACAACTCCCATAAGGTAATGCACTGATAGGGAATATTACTTTAATGCCTTGAACTGATTTAATCCAAAACATTTTGGGGCAGTTAAAAAAAACCCGAAATATTCAGATTCAAATTATACCAGCCCAAATGGAAATATTTCATTTTTTATTTTTCCCAATGGAAAATTGACTTTTTTCAACAAAATCAATTTTTTCCTAGAGAAAATTTAGATTTTGCAGAAGCTGCGTTTTCTGTTGGAAAATCATTCTGATTGAAAATTCCTGACCAACTTTAAAATATGACAATATTAACTTTTTTGGAAACTAAACTTAGAGGAAAGACGTTCTTGGGGTTATGGCCCTAGGCTGGGACTTGGCAGCTTTGGGTTCAGTCCTTGGCTCTGTCATAGATCTGCTCTGTTGTGTCATAGACCTCTCTATGCTTCACTTTCCCCATCTGTAAAATGTTTTAAGCACCTATTGGATAGCACAGACTCATGGAATTTGATTTCAACCTGCAATTTTCTATCAGCCTTCTGCTATACTTCAAAGATTCGCTAAGAAGTTGCCATCCAAGAAAACATGTCTATCCAAAACAGTACTTAAGCACACATGCTTAAAATTTGCCTATAGTCTCCTTTTTTAAAAAATTGTCTGTCATATCTGGAAGCAGTTTCTGCTGTCACAGAATCTAGAAGTTCGTGCTATTGGGTCAGACAGTCAATTCCCATGCTACTACAGACGATCTTCGACTAGTAGAGAAGAGTGTGCAGTAATTGAGATTGGGTGAATCACTTCAATTGCTAGTAGGTGAGCCTCAGTTTCTGTTTGCTGTGTCTACACTACCACTTATGTCAGCCTAAATGTCTTGTGTTGTATTTTTTAGAAACCAGTTATTTGGCATTTCAAGTCTCACCATGTGGCACACACAAATTGCTATTTGTATTAAAACATATGTAGAAGCGTTAGGGTTTTCCAGCTCACTCTAGGACAGATTCAGAGTACACTGAAGTCAATGGAAAGATTTTAGCTGATTTCAGTGGGCTTTGGATCGATTTGCATTTCTATTACCAGCTGTGGTCATGAGTGACAGATTCCAGAGTTTGTTTGTTAAGAAACCAAGTTATTTATGAGGGATTAGTGAACATCTGTCGGAGCCTAATTTTAAAGCAAAGAGAAATATAACCCTAACCATCTTTTTTCTGTTTGGCAGAATACAACATGGTCTTTTTCTTTGACCTCTCCATCAACTCCCTCCTATGCAGGAGGAACTCGTAACTGATACTGGAAGATGCTGAGCTGTGCTGCAACATTCATGCATCGACATTCACAGAAACCCTTTCTCCTGTTTCCTGATCCTACAATCCAGATTGACAGTTTAGAGTTGTTTACACTGCAATATCTGGTGGTCATATTTTAATTACTTGCTTGGAGAAGGCACAGAACTTCCAGATTTTAATGGAATCATGGTACCACAGAGACTTTATTATCGAGCACCTGTACATCATTGCTCGCTTGAATCAATGACAGTTGCTCCTTTTGTAGCAGATAGCTGTAGGTGGGAGGAGGCTGAAGATATACAAACCTGTTTTGTTTACTTGATTGAGGCTGGTTTTCAAAACCCATCAACAGGTGGGTGGAGTGAGTGGGTAGCATTGCTTCATCTTCAAGTATCACATATCCAAACACCTACAGGTAAGATAGTCAGATGCTAGTTCAAACCGCAGCAATGACCTATGTGAAAATACATGTCTACCATGAAAGAAAAAAGAGGTGATAATAATAACTTGTTTGCAGCGTTGTTGTAGCCATATTGGTCCCAAGATATTTTAGAGAGAAGGTGGAAAAGGTAATATCTTTTATTAGACCAACTGCTGTTGGTGAAAGAGATGAGTTTTTGAGCTTACACAGAGCTGTTCTTCAGGTCTTCCAGATCTGAAGTCTTCTTGATTTAAAAACTGTGAGCGCTGGAGAATCCACCACATCCCTTGGTAAATTGTCCCATTTATCAAGGTGATTTTTAATTCAAGATTGGATGTTTTTCTAAAAGATCTGCTTTAGGAATTTTGGGAAAGTTCTGTAGCCTGCCTAGAACCTAGGTGGACAGGGACCCAAGAATCATGATTAAAAGGAATGAACCAAACCTGTTTAATTCTTAGCAAAGGATTGACTCAAGTTTTTCCAAGAAGGATCAAGAGTGAGTAAGGAGAAGGGGGAAGAGTTTTTGGTTTGTGTGTATAGATTTCCTTAGAAAGGGTCTGATCCCTAGCCTATTTAAATCAATGGAAAGAATTTCATTGACTTCACTGGGCTCTGCGTCAGTCCAAAGAATATCATTCTGGAGATAACAGAAGAAGACGACACATCGGAGGCTTTGCAAGAAGACAGATTTACTGAACCCTTCCCCTCCTAAAAAGGTTTGGGGTCAGTTTAGAGAATGAGTGATGGCCCAGAATAGCTCTTACTTTGCATAAGCCAGATCCTTGCTCTGAATCCAGAAGCTTCTATCACTTTAAAATGGAAGGTAAGTCAAATATTTAACAGCCCGACTGGGACTCCGCTATGCCAGGTGCTGTACAAACACATAGTAAGAGAGAGTCCTGAAGAGCTTACTATCTAAATAGATAGACAGACGAAGAATGGAAAGGAAAACAGAGGTACAGAGAGTTGAAATGATTTAGCCAAGATTTAGCAGATCAGTGGCAGAGCTGAGATTAGAACCCAGACCTCCAGAGCAGTTAAAATTTACTGAAAACTCCCAATTCTGTATTGTGTTTCACAGAAGCACATCTTTTATAAGAGCATATTCTTACTGTCTCACTCGTTACATATATGGCCCACTCATGCTTGCAATGAAGTCAGTGGCAAAGCTCCTACTGCAATGCACTAATTAGGTGTCTCAAGAAATATCCAACACACAGAAGCAAACAACCTTTGGCTTAAAGCAAACCAGTTGGAAAAGACTTGATGTATTATTTCAAGAATTAGCTCGTTCTCTTTTTAAGCATAAATTACCTTTACTTTCACGTGTCTATTTTCAGACATTTCCTTTATTATGCACATCGGATGAAAGGCTACACGTGGAATCTATCTTGTACAGAAAATCCCTTGTGTTGTTCCTCTTCCCTGACCTCTGGTTACCTGTCTGTGTTCAGACTGAGAGCTCTGAGGGCAGGGACCATTCTAGCCCATTATGGATGCCTATTGCAAAGAAGTTAAAAAATAAAATAGGCTTGAAACATAATCTTTAAAAGTTCTCTGCATACAGTTAGGCTGACATTTTCAAAGGTGCCTAGTGGATTCAGACACACACCCCCATTGAAATTAATGGGATTGGTGTATCAATCTCCTAGGCCGGTTTGAAAATTCTCCGAATTTTATAGAGACAAGCTGGTGAGTGAGGTAATATCTTTTATTGAAACAACTGTTGGTGAGAGAAACAAGCTTTTGTGCTTACACAGGCCATGCCTACACTACAGAGTTGACAATGGCACAGCTGTATCAGTAAGATCTCTTGTGTAGCCACTCTATGTCAATGGGAGAGACCTCTCCCGTCAACATAATTAAACCACCCTCAAGTGGCAGTAGCTATATCAGCAGGAGATGCTCTCTTGACATAGTGCTGTCCACACCAGCGCTCCGGTTGGTGTAACTTATGTCGTTCAGAGGCGTGATTTTTTCACACCTGAGTGACATGTTATACTGACATGTTACACTGGTAGTGTAGACATAGCCCCAGAGCTCTTCTTCGGGTGTGGGAAATGTATTCAGGCCAGGTGTTCACTACAGACCTATGTTGGTATAACGACGTCACTTGGGTGTGGAAAATTCCTGAGCGACGTAATTATTCTGACCTTAATGCCCCATGTAATGGTCTCAAGTTGCAGTGGGGGAGGTTTAGATTGGATATTAGGAAAAACTTTTTCACTAAGAGGGTGGTGAAACACTGGAATGCGTTACCTAGGGAGGTGGTAGAATCTCCTTCCTTAGAGGTTTTTAAGGTCAGGCTTGACAAAGCCCTGGCTGGGATGATTTAACTGGGAATTGGTCCTGCTTCAAGCAGGGGGTTGTACTAGATGACCTCCTGAGGTCCCTTCCAACCCTGATATTCTATGATTCTATGATTCTATGTAGACAGCGCTATGTCGAGAAGAGACCATCTCCCATTGACATAGCTTCCACCTCTCAGGGTGGTGGATTAACTACATGGACAGGAGAGCTCTCTCCCATCAGCATAGTGGAGTCTTCACTTGCACATCACTGGAAAAGCATCACCAGTAAGAGCTGTATGCCTCTCGTGGAGGTGGTTTTCTTTTTGCGGTGAAACTTCTGAGTTTCACTGCAAAAAGTCATTGGCAAGTGTAGATGCTCCCATGGTTTTTGCACAAAAAAGGGACTTTTTCCACTTTAAATGGCAAGTGTAGACATAGCCGGAGAGCCTTCACTTTAGTGCTACAGCAGCATAAGTGTTTTAAGTGTAGACCTGCCCTCAGAGTGTCACAGCTAAATGCAAGAAGGAACAGATTGTTTAGCCTTAGAAGTTAACACATATTTCAAGGGACTATTCAAGGTGAAGTGGGCCATTAGCTCCCCTCAGTTATTTGACTTCCAGTGGCATGACTTGCACTTGCTATTGAATTCTGTCACTCCCTTAAAATCACCAAGTGGTTAATTAGTTCTGTTCAAATTATTTTGACGGCCTAGCAAGCAAACTTTACCAGAGCCCTTCTTCAGTCTGTGTTTTTAGCATCCCTAGATTAACAGTGTTATGGAAGGTTCTGTAGGGCAAGTGATCCAAAATTAGGTTTACTACTCCAAAGACTAACCTTTTTGCTGAAGGATCATGATCAGGGCACTTGTTTCTAATGGCAATTATTGTTTCAAACCCAAATGCCCATGCTAGGAAGCAAGCCATAGGCTCAAGTGAAGCAGTCTTTATATTTATTATCCATTGGCATATTATGCTGCATGACTTTCCCCCACAAAAGTCGCAAAGCACTGTCAGGTGGTACAAAACATTCTAATTCCGTAGTAGCTGCATCTCCCGTGATGGGGACACTTGATCACATTTTTAATCTTTTGTTTCACCTTGCTAGTAAAGAAGGAGGATTAAATTCCCTTCCATTGTCCCACTGACACTTTTATTATGGCCGTTCTGGTAGCATGACAAGGTGTAAATCTGAGGCTGGCAGGATTTCAGCACCATTTTTCCCCCTCAGCCAATTGCCAGATTTTAGGCTTCACCTGCAATTAAATAACTATTTTGAAGCAGTTTTTTTCTACCTTGCAAGAAGGATATGGGCATCAAATCTACCATACAGCTTGTCTGTCTCTGAAGCCAGTTGCTCCAGTGAACTACATTTGGCCTAGAGGAGCTTCGCTCATGGTTTCGATTTTTAGAGTGGAATTTTCAAAACTGCCTATGGGAGTATGGCACCCACTTCCAATGACTTTTGATAAGAGTTGGGCACCCAAGTCCTAGAGGTGGTTGAAAAACCTTGGGGAAAAATTCACAAATACATTTAAAACTTATTGTTTTTTGTTTTTGAAAAAGGCCAACATTTCATTGAACTTTTTTGACAATCAAAACATTTTGAAAAGGCACAGAGGTGGTTGAAAAACCTGGACATTTTCAATGAAATTTTTTGTTAAATATTTGAAGGACTTTTTAAAATTGAAAATCATATCCTCCATGAACAATTTGCAAATAACTTCAATTTTGGTGGAAATCTCCCAAATTTCAACCTCAGGTACCTTTGAAAATCCCACCTGAAACTCTAGCCCAGCGGCTGGTACCAAGACTTTTTTCTGGTGGGGAAGTAAAGGTCTGATATTTACTTCTATCTCCTCACTAAAAAGAAGTGGATAAATGTTTGATTTTAATTATTATTAGAGATGGGTCTTAAGCAAAACTCAGGATCTGAAAACCAATGAACTTTGTGGAAGACCAGATATGGATCAAAGCTTTTATGCCTGTCTGTACTATAGGTCAGATTTATAATGGACACTATTTGCTATTGCACAAAGCTTAGGTACAAAACAGTAGATTTACAAAGTGATTTCGGTGTCTAATTGCCCCTTTAGGTGCCCAAGTCCCAGATTTATAGATTCTAAGACCAAATGGGACCATTGTGATCATCTAGTCCAGGGGTTCTCAGGACAAATTATTTTGTGGCCTCAGAGTGGCCGCTCTCTCACTTTTTCCTAAAATACTTAATTACCATTAGGAAAAACAAATAAATATGCACAAATACACATCCAAATCATTGTAGTTTATTTACTGGTAGTTAGTAAGCCTGCTATGAAAAGTGATATTAACAAACATATAAGTATCACTTTTCACAGCAGACTTACTCAGCCCCAGCAAGTCTGGGGACAAATTAAGCCCTGGACAGGGGATCGGGGAAGGCAGCAGGGGCTGGGGTGATTGGGGGCTGGTGAGGAGTTGGATAGGAAGGCGGTGAGGGCTGGAGCCTGAAGCCCCACGGCTAGGGACGGAACCCAAAGCCACGTGGCTAGAGCCTGGGGCTGAAGCCCAAAGCCCCACAGCCAGAACCTGCCTTCCATGCCACCCCTGGGCTGAAGCCCAAAGCCTGAGCCCCGCCACCCCTGGGAAGGTGGGGAATTCACCAGTGGCCTGCTCCTCCAGCATTGTGCCCCAGATGTCTCCAGAGGAGGGGCAGGGCCCAACTGGAAGTCCCAGCAACCAACACCAAAGCTGTGCATCCAGGAGCACCCAGGGAGTGGGAGGAGCCCACTGCTCCTCTCCCACCTCCCAACACATCCCAGGAGGCTGTGGCCGCAAGAAAAGCTCCTGGTGGCTGCATGTGGCCATGGTGGCCGCATTTGAGAAATGCTGATCTACTCTGACCTCCTGTGTTACACAAGACCATAGAACTTCCCCAAAATAATTCCTAGAGCAGAGCTTTTAAAAAAAATCCATTCTTGATCTTGAATCATCAGAGAATCCACCACGACACTTTGTAAATTGTTCCAATGGTTAATTACTCTCACCATTAAGAATTTACACCTTATTTCCAGTTTAAATTTGTGTAGTTTCAACTTCCAGCCATTGGCTCATGTTATACCTTTCTCAGCTAGATTAAAGATCTCATTATTCAACATTAGTTCCTCATGTAAGTAATTGTACACTCAAGTCACCCCTTAACCTTCTCTTTGTTAAGCTCAATAGATTGAGCTCGAGTCTATCACTATAAGGCATGTTTTCTAATCCTTTAATCATTCTCGTGGCTCTTCTCTGAACCCTCTCCAATTTATCAACATCCTTCTTGAATTGTGGACACCAAAACTGGACACAGTATGCCAGAAGCACTTGCACCAGTGCCAAATACAGAGGTCAAATAACCTCTCTACTCCTACTTGAGATTCCTCTGTTTATACATCCCAGGATAGCTCTTTTGGCCACAGCTTCACACTGGGACCTAATGTTCAGCTGATTATTCAACACAACCCCTAACATCTTTTTCAGAGTCACTGCTCCCCAGGATAGAGTCCTCCATCCTGTAAGTATGGACGTACATTCTTGGTTCCCAGATGTATATATTTAGCTGTATTAATGTGACACTGATATTCACAAAACCCCCATTCAGCTACCACTGAACCTGGTAGATGCCTAAACTCACTCCGTGTTTAAGCTTTTACAGAAAAGAATCCCTAGGATCCTATGTTCCTACCTCTGGGCATACTCACTGCTGCTGCACTGTAGGTGTCCGAACAACTATCTTCCAGCTAAGCCCCAGTGCGATGCACAAATTGGGGGAGGATAGGCTCTCCTTCATCTGCAAGGCCTGATCTGGTAGGTGTGCTCTCAGCGCACTCACAAAATGGGTGGGGGGCAGTGTGAGCACTCACCCAGGATCTGAGACACCTAGGATCCAGACCCCCGGCTCCAATGGACTAAATATTTATCCAAAGTGGAACAGCTTGAACAGAATATCCTACAGCCCAGTGATTAAAGCAATCACCTGAGAGATGGCAAATTCCTTTGCCAGTGCAGGCGGAGGGAAGGCTTAAATCAGGGTCACCCACATCCCCTGTGAGTACCCTAACCTCTGGGCTAAGAGTTGGGGGGGCAGCCTTCCCCCCCTGCATCCTAGCTTCTTGCAAGAAACACCTCAGGTGCCTAATTCTAAGAGAGAGTTCACAGCCTAGAATCCCAGCAGAGATAGGTTTCAGAGTAACAGCTGTGTTAGTTTGTATTCGCAAAAAGAAAAGGAGTACTTGTGGCACCTTAAAGACTAACCAATTTATTTGAGCATAAGCTTTCGTGAGCTACACAATTTGATTGATACAGCGTAGCTCACGAAAGCTTATGCTCAAATAAATTGGTTAGTCTCTAAGGTGCCACAAGTACTCCTTTTCTTCTTCCAGCAGAGATAGGCACCTAAGTCCGGGCTGGAAGGAGGCACCTAACTCCCTGAGAGAGATGGGATTTAGGACACACACCTCTCCTTGCCATCTCCTATTGTCTATCTTAGGTGGGGAGCTCGGCCAGGGCTGGATTACCCAATAGGCAGACTAAGCACGTGCTTAGGGAACCAGCAAAGCAGGGGGCACCAAAAAAAATGAGATTTTCTTTTTTTTTGAAAAAATTTGATATTTCAAAAAAAGCACTGAAGTAGTCATCATGGGAAAAATCAGAACTTTGTTAGACTTCCTTACACTCCACTACATACACTTCCCCCATTTTTCTGTTCTTTTTTTATTACTTATCCCAACCTAAACCAGGGGACTATCCTACTAAAGTAGATCAAAAGAATGCAAGGAAATCAGATCATTCCAAAACCTGTAGGTGTTTCAGAGACTGTCCCTTCTTCTATTGATGAAACAAACACCATTCCAGAACATGTGGATGTGTCAGAGACTGTAACTGATCATCCTACTCCCGGTGGTAAACCAGACATTGTTCTAGAAGGTGTGGATGTGTCAGAGACTGAACCTGCTCATGCTGTAAATAATAGGAGAAAAGATCCTGGTATGTGGGTTGATTTCAGTACGATGATGTAGCTTACTGGATAGATCATGGACCAAATGACTGTCAACACCACACTGGGCCATTTGAGAAATCATGTCGGACTTTTACCAATGGCAAACAAATAAGATATTGTCCACAAAAAATATTTTTCGGCATGAAAGCGAATGGTGAGAAATACACTCGAGAATGGCTACTGTATTCACCATCACACCGATGGGCAGTTCTTAAAACATATTTGGACAATGATCGTGTGTTGAAATCTCTTTCTAATACTCGCTGGGAGGTACATGCAGTGGCAACAAGTGCAGTTCTGGAGTCCTACTCAAAGACTGTGGATGCATTAGAAAGTATAGCCAAAGACTAGTCACAAAAGGGAGAAACTATACGAGAAGAAGAAAACATTGCAAACAAGATGCAAGAACTAGAGTTTGTATTCATGTTGACCATGTGGAATGAAATTTTACAACACTTTTACCACACAAGTCAAGCTCTCCAGGAAAAAGAATTGGATTTGAAAACATGTGCAGACCTCTGTCAATTAGCAGACCACTTACACACTTTGAGGAATGATTTTGAAAGATTTGAAGACATATCAAAAGATATCTTGCCTGATACTAACTACAAAGAAGCCCAGTCCCCTAAGCGAATCAGGAAAAAACAAGCAAATGATAGCAAGTGCAACAGAAACAGCATTGAATCCTAGAGACAAATTTTGCGTATCTACTTCCTGTGCTATAATTGATACACTTGAAGCTCATATGAAGCGGAGAGGTGAAGTGTACAAAGAAGTATCAAGTAGATATTTTTTTCTAAATGATATGGACTTATCTGACGAACAGTATTCACAAGGTTCCCAAAAGCTAGTTGATTCATATCCTGTTGACTTGAGCATGAATCTCTGTGGAGAAGTATGGCAGTTCCACTGTTATATGGGCACAAAGTTTAATGGAACAGGAAAAATGAAATTCAGTCACATTGATCTTCATGACACAATATTGAAAGACAGACTACAATCTGTTTTTCCAAATGTAGAGATGGCACTACATATTTTTCTAACATTGATGATTACTAACTGCTCCGCAGAATGCTCTTTTTCTCAGCTGAAAAGAATAAAAAACCCTCAGAGAACAATAATGTGTCAGGACAGACTTGATTCACTTTCCCTATTGTGTATGGATGCAGACACGTGGACGCGGAGTCAGCGTTGATGAACTTATCCAGAATTTTGCAATCAGAAAATCTAGAAAGAAGCTATTTTAATTTCAGCATACATGTAAGTTTTGTGTCATTTCGAAAAATAAAATTTTATTTTATGGTATAGTATTGTTTTTATTTTGAATTACATATGTGGGGGGCACCATAATCTTTTCAGTGCTTAGGGCCTCTAAAGGTCTTAATCCAGCCCTGGGAGCTCCCTAGTATGAACCTCATTTTTTGGTGCCTATCTCCCTGCATTCATTATATGGGACATTTGAGCACCTAACTCAGGCATTGTGAATCCTAATGATTTTCTGAGCACCTAATAGTTAGGCCTGGTGACACTTAACATCACAAAACTTAAGCCACAGATGCCATGTCAGAGCCCAAATAGATACGCAGGTAGAAACCCGGAATTCAAACATTTCTGAACTTTGGATTCACTTTTGAAATGTATAGTTCTGCTCCTTCTCTAAACATGAACTTTAAGACCCAATTTCCTTAGTTACTTAACTTGTCTTTCTAAAATTATATAAACATGTGTGTTTGGAAAAAACAGAACTCCTCTCTTCCATTGTTCTCTCTACTCTCTGCATAGAGTTTAATGACCTAATTGTCAGAGGCCCTGAGCAATCACAGCTCTTGAACTCCATGGGAGGTAAGGGTGGTCAGCATGTCTGAAAATCAAGCCAGAAATAGATGTGAATGTTTTACTCAGGGAACTGAATTGTCAAGTTCCAGCATTGGCAAAAGAAACCCAGATTGTTCAGAAATGCTAATTTAAAGCTCTGTGTGTGTGTTTGCACAGGCTGGATTGGTCTGAATATGTCTGAAACAAGTCATAATAAAAGGGAAACTTCCTTTTCTACAAGGAAACTTCAAATTCTTGGGGGTTTGAGAAAAGGCTTCTGTTTGAGAGAGCTGCATATGAGTAACCTTGGAGCGGAAGTGAAAAGGAAATCCCACACACGGCCTAATGAGGTACTGCTGCGGGATAATCACTGCCAAAGAAGCTTGACAGTTCAGACTTTGAGCGTCTTTGTCTGTAAAAGAGTCTGAATTGAACAAAAAACATGGATTTCCTTCAGTGGGTTTTTTTTTGTTTTGTTTTGTTTTTTTTTTTTTGCTGTTGAAACCATGGTTATTATTCCCTCTAAAAAATAATTTCAGTCAGGGAGGTTCAGGGCTTTCTGACATTTCCTTTCCCATTTCGGAAACTGATTTAACAGTTTTTCTTTTGAATATCTTGAGAATAAAGAACAATCCTTGAGCAATAAAAGAAAATAATATTCACTGTGTTGCCTTCTGTTCCTAGCATGTTAGAGCGGACCTTTTAATTTCTTGGAGCAAAGCACTTATGTAGAAAGCAGCTATGGGAAAAAATATCATGGCTAGGAAAATTTCCCTGTCTTAGATCTCCATCCAATAAGAAGGAATAGGAAAGCAAACTTTTGGATACAGCCTATAAAAAAGCTTTAGGATTCTTCTAGGAGAAAGAAACATATAAGCCAATGTCGCTATTTACCAGAGATGGTCCACTCTCAACCCTGGAACATTAGATTTGAACCCAGAACACTATGAAATTAGTTTGCCTGAAGTAGGCAAAGCTCAGATCTGAATCTGACCTGCTTTCCCCATTCAGGCTCATTTCTAGTTGTATTTATTAATTATTTTTTGAATTACTGGTACTCCTTATTATCCCGTCTCACGATGCATTTATGCTACTAACAAATAATGGGCCACATCCTCAGCTGGTGAAATCAGTATAGCTCCTAAATAGAAAGGAGAAGGGAATTACTACCACCATCTCCACTTTGATGGGGGAACTGAGGCACAAAGAAATGAAGTGACTTGCCCAAGGTCACAGGACGGCTATGACAAAGTTGGGAGCTGAATCCAGGTCCCCTGAATATCGGGGGCTGAGATATCACGGTAATGAGTGGCAGTACGTATCCCTAAGGTAAAGAGAACAGTATTTAGCCTACTAGTAATAGTCCTTGGATATTGAATCTGTATTCACAAAGGTGATGACTACTCATTCAAGCAGAAGGCAGTAGCGATAGTCTGGGACACTCACCCACCACCCTCCCCCGAGTGCAGATGGAAAGAGCTCTTCCGCTTTCCTAGCTCTGCATTCCAGGCAGCCTCTGACTGCTCGGTGGCTTTGAAAGCACAAACAGTGCTTTTCAGGTTATGAAAAGTACAGCACTGTGATGGGTACATGCTGTGCAGTCAGGCTTGAGAGCGTGCAAATGCAAATGCTCACCCACTCCTGACACGAGGGAGGAGCAGTTTAGCACATCTGTAATTGGATTATAACCCTTGTTTCATGCTGAGATGTGAAGAGGATTTTCACTGCAGCTGATGTACTTAGTAAAAGTGTGTGTCACTGAAGTAGTTGGTCTTGTTTTTGGAGGAAAAGGCCAGTGGTAAGAAAATACTGTCACTGCCTGTGGCTTATGGATACTCAGTATATTCCATAGGCTGAAGACCTGTCCAGGGACAGGGATTTGAGGGAACATGCCAGAAAGGGAAGTGGTTTAGTTTAGTTGAAAACTGTGCATAGGTGTTAATGACTGCATAGGATACAAGGCTGGGAAGACTCCAGCTTTATGGTTAGGCTTCTGGTGTGCTGATACTATTGCTTATTAGGCGGACCAATACTGTCTTATTGTTTCTTTGTCTGTATTCATTTTCTAGATTGTAAGCTTTTTGGGGCAGGGACTGTCAGGGCCTAGACCATGACCAGGGCTCCCCAGCCCTATGATAATACCATAACAAACAATAACAGCATAGCTATGAACAAGTGACGCTATAATATCTTTTGGTAGTAAGAGGCATGGAGCTGATGAGACCATGCAGTGCTCAGGATAACAACGATTTGGGATTCGATTCTGACTGCGCCTACATTGGTACAGAAGGGGATGGGAGAGTGCGCACAAGGAACTCCTTCACCTCTGCAGGAATCTGCTAGGTGCAGCATTCTCCCGGGTTCTGCAGCATTCTCCCAGTGGTGCTACTCAGCTCCAAAAACCAGGCCCTGCTGTGATGGCAAGCGGCGACACTCTGCCTGGCTGGAGCTAGACGTCGTGACGTTGAGAGCAGTTTCTTTTAAGGGGTGGTAGCATATAGTAGGGATTCTGCTGCCACAGATGTCCTCTGCACAGTCAGAATGGTGTGGGGCACCACTGCTCAGGTGGTTCAGGCCCTCAGGGCCTTGCCTCTAGGAGCCAGAGCTTGGCCTTTAGCTGGGCTATGGGGGAGTCCCAAAGATGTTGAAGGATAAGGAGAGGGGTTGTGAAATGTGGTTGGTTAGCTCTCCTCTTTCTCTGAGCTGTGGTGACCTGACACCAAGTGATTCAGTTGAGTAAAGTTTTGGGTGAGGTTCCCTCTTACATTCTCTGACAAACAGTATGGAAACCCTGGTTTCTGAGAGGTAGGGGGAGGAAAAGGAGACTCTTCGCATTGTTTTCCATCAATGAATACCTGGAGAGGCTACTGTTCTCACCAAGCCAATTCAAATACCACAATAGGAGATCTCCTGTAATTCACTGATGAGCTTCTTGCAGTAGCCAAGTGCATTCAGAATGCTAGTGTGGCAAAAGAGACTGGTTTCCATGGCTAGAGTTATTAGGTATTTACTCTGAGTCATCTCTGACTAAGAAAATCAACAGGCTATTATACATTTCTAAATAGAGTAGAAAGGACGGGTGCCACCAAACAATTTGAGATTGCTACTCCATGAAGAAGATTCCACCACCCCTCATCACAAAAAATTAGAAATGGATACACCGATTGAGTCATCTAGTCCATACCCCTGACAATGCATGTCTATGATAGCATATTCAAAAGTGCGGTGCTGTTCAATATTTCAACTACCAAAGTCAAAGGGCTATCAATTTCCTTTGAAAACTTCTGTAGTTTAATAGATCAGCCAAAACTTTTCCTTTGAGTAATTCCATCTCATAACTCCCTTGCAATACTCCAAAAAATTCCTCATGCTCCTTGATGTCTGCACTTTTCAACTGATCAATTTTATGACACAGCTATGACCCTTCCCCCCACCCCCCGCACTTTCCTATCCTTTGATTAAAGCTATACATAGCCAGTTCTTTCATAAGCCAGGCCTTCCAGCCTCGTAACCATTTTCATTGCTCTTCAGTTTAGCACCACCTTTCTGGTACTGAAATACCCTAAATGTAATGAAGTGTAAGTATTAATTATTTGTATTGCAGTAGCACCTAGACTCCCTAGCCCCATTGTGCTAGGCACTGTACAAACATAAACAAGAAAGACTCTGCCCCTAGGAACTTAGTCTAAATTGGCAAATGATTTAAGTGTGATCTCACCACGGTCATAGCTCTCTATCAGAGAATGATCCCCTCCATCATTTCGTCCCGGCTTCATGTATTTGGCGGTTTAGGGACACCCAGTGCATGGGACGGCACCACTATCTCAGCTAATAGCCATTGATGGACCCATCTTCCAGGAACTTACTTAATTCTTTTTTTAACCCAATCATACTTTTGGCCTTCATAACATCCAATGGCAACAAGTTCCACAGGTTGACTGTGCATTGTGTGAAGTAGTACTTCCTTCTGTTTGTTTTAAACCTTCTGCCTATTCATTTCTCATTCTTGTATTTACCCTTTCACATAACAGGTCCCTGTTCTGTCTCTATGACATACATGATTTTATAGACCTCTATCATATCCCCCCTCAGTTGTCCTTAATCTAAACTGACCAATCTCTTTTTAATCGCTCCTTGTATGGAAGCTGTTCCAGTTCCCTAATCATTTTTGTTGCCCTTCTCTGCAGCTTTTTCAATTCTAATAGATTTGTGTGTGTGTGTGTGTGTGTGTGTGCAATGGGGCAACCAGAAGTGCACTGAATATGCCAGGCTGGAATGGTGAAATGTCCTAATAATTATGATTAGAATGGAAGGGAATGTGGTGGTGAAGACATCAATCTAATATGAATATTCAGATTTGATTAACTGTTTCAGTTTGTAATTATGTTATATTGTCATTCGATACCCTCAGTATTTCTTTTGTCAATTAACTAATCCATGCTTAATGCCAAGTAAGAATAGACTACACAGAAAACTAGAGGATGTCCACATGGATTTTAGCAAAGGACATACACGGAGTGTCTGTAGGTACAATCAAAACACCCTCAAGAGTGCAGGTTACACTGAATGGATGGGCCAGTGTTCAGAACCGAAGCAAACACTCTGAAATTGATTGACGGGTCATTGACTTAGGATTGTTTCATCAGCTTTCACAGCTACACTGCATGTGAGGGTGTTTGAGAGGGAATCAAACTGTTCTGAGCCTGTTTGGCCTAATTCCACTGTAGAGGGCATTAGCGACACTAGGCTACATAATGAAACAAATTAAATAATAAATTAATTGAGAAAAATTAAATAAGAAAAATTAGTGCTAGGTCTAACCCTGTAACCTTGACTTCTGACAGGAGTATTATGCCACTGAATTAAAGATACAGCTCTGAAGTCAACCATATCTTTTTTAATCACCGATCCACGCTTCCTTTCCCTCCATTTCTCCCTTCACTGAAATTAAGCCATTCAGAGGTATTAAACTGTACCCCTACACTCTTCATCACTGTGGTGATTTTGAAGACTTTTATATGCCAGTAATCTGAATCCAAGGGCTGCTGCACATCCCCTTTGAATGACAGTAAACAATTACGCTTGAGACGTGAGCACTTTTTTCTACCAAACAAAGGAGCAGTTCAAACCAGCAGAGTCTGTTCTACCTAATCCAATCTTCCTTGCAGATGGATGAATGAATCAGAATACAACCACAAAGTATGACAATTTGTCAATTACAGACTATTTTAAATGTGACCTGCTCAACAGTCAGATGGAGTCTTAACTACTCAGAAGATCAATTAACTCAGTCAGCCAGAGGAGAGATAAGGAAAATACCTCTACTTTTAAAGAACTGGGTTCATCTTTGTGATTTTTATCTTGTTGCACTGCAGAGAAAAAATTGTAGATATGATGATAGTTGCAGTAACTTGGAAGATCCAAAGTCTGAAAACTAGTTCCATGAAAATGCAACATATTTGCCAGAAGGAAATGGTATTTGTTTAACATCACTGCTGCTGAGAACTCCCCACCACCATGTTGTCCACTGGTTTTATACCCTTAATATTCTTCCTAATTAAATAGTTGAAGGCACTAAAGCCCAGATCCTCAAAAGGTAGCTAGGTGCCTAACTCCTATTGGTTGGGAGTTAGGCACCTTAATACCTTGGAAGAGCTGGGCCTAATGACAATGGGGGCTGTCATCTTAAACAGCAACACTATGAAAAGAAAAGCATGACCTAGGTAAAGCAAAACAAGAAATGTTCAGAAGCAGAAAAATTCCTATCTGAATAAGTTATGTCATGCACAAAAAAGGGACAAATGCTGAATGGTCTTTATGTCATCCGTTCACAGCAGACATACCTAATAATTACATTTTAATTAGAAAATATGACTTGCTCATTGTAAATATTTTTAACTCAAAGGACAAAAGAAAAAATGTCCTGTCCTCTTATTGCACTTCTCCACCAAAAAGTTCTTTGCCCAGAATTTTTCAGCCTCTGTTGAGTTTTCTGCATGCAAGCAGTGTGACAAAGAAGTCTCAGGATTATATTCCCATTCACTTCATGTGAGGTCAAACGGAAAGGGTTTAAATCAGTTTTCAGCCCGAGGACTTTATTTTATATCTTCTTTTATTCATGCTTCTTTTTTAACCCAGACACAAAATGAGTGATTTAAATCATTTATTATTTTTAAACTCATCAGTACAAGTGTGCTGGGGGAAAAAAAATCAATATAAAAATGGAATATTCACCTAAGAAGACCTAATCATTTCTCTATTTAACATAATTTTATAATGTTTTATGTATTTATGGTAGTGCACCGTAGAAAAACCTACACCTCTCATACCTTAATGGATTTATCATCCTGTAAAGAAAGGACGTAACAACCTCATTTTACAGACAAGAATGTATTTTACAGACTGGGATGCAAGATAAAGGCTCAATTGTCAAGGTTCTGAAGGCTCTGGCCCCAATCCAAAGCAGAGCACTTAAGTACATGCTTCACTGTAAGTTTAGTGAGTAGCTCCATTGTCTTCAATGGCTTTATGTGTCTGCTGGTAAGCATGCATTTCAGTGCTTTGCTGATCAGGGTGGGTGTTCAGCAGCTTGCCGAGCCACATCATGTTAAAACTTCCTAAATAATTACAATCAATAAAATAAAGCCCGCTGGCCCCTTTGCAAGAAAAAAGGCTTGAAGAGTTTTAAGATGGGAGACTCTGTCAGGATCCTAACAAGAGCAGGCAGGACCAAGGGTCAGAGCAGGGTCAAATCTGGGGCTGGGAGTAGTAGAGGAGTTCATAGTCAGGTTCCAGGCCAGGGTCAATACCAGGAGTCAGAGTTCAAGTCAGATTTCAGGGTCCAGATCACGAGGTGAAGTCCAAATCAAGCCAGGTTTAAAGCCAGGCATTCAAGAGCAGGAATGACCATTGCAACCTCAGGAGATCCACACTGCCTGGAACGCCCCTTGGATTTATATATAGCAGGAAGCAAATCAGGAATCAGGGAGGCTGCTGCCTACTAGACTCCTTGAGGTGGGATTTCCCATGGTCTGTGTCCTCGGTGGGTCATGGATAAAAGAGCACAAGCTTATTATAGGTGCTGATGATGAGCAGTATGGGCCTGACTTGCTGCCTAGTAGCTCTGCAGGCCCAGACTCGAGACCTGCTGGGCCTTACAGAATCTTGCAAAGTCATGGAGGTTTATTCTGCTTTCTCTCCCACTGAAATTTTATGTTTGCTCCTTGTTTCCTTAATTTAAAAGTAATGTAGACTCAATGTGCATGTTGCTCATTTGTGCACGGGAAACAACAATTTCCAAATTATATCTCAGTCTTCTAAAACAATGGCCCTTCTCTATCGTCATCATCATCATCATCAGTTAAGCCAATATATCACCAAAGGGTGCCAAATCAATCATGAAAGAATTACGCAAATGCTCTGTCACAGTTATGGAGCTAGTTGCACCTTGGACTCTTTTCTGGTCTCTGAGAGCCCCACCTCCGCAGCTGGTAGGCTTCTTTAGTAGTTGGAAGATTTTAAAACAGCTCACATATATATTTAGTCTCATCTAGTCATACGATTCACTACAAGCTACATTAGATCGACTATTTGCAAATGCATGTGGCCAGAAAAAAGTCAGAAGAGAGAAAGGATGTGAGATGAAGGTGGGGTGTTTTAGAAACTCCTGTGGTGGTATAAGACCACTAGCGTATAGATATGTGACCTAAAAGCTCCAAAGGCCATGTGCAAATGAAAAACATGTAAGATGCTACTTAAAGAACAGCACATACAGGTCGGGCAGTAACTGCTGCGAATTCATGGTATGTTGTTTCAGAGAAAGCAGGAAACAGGTTTACTGCAGAAAAAAAAAACCCTCTTATTTGAAAGCTGTCTTCATATATAGTGTTTCAGCAAGAACCTGAAACAAGCTGCTTTATTTTAGTCATATTTTATTTGTATGTCAATTATTACATTTCATTACTTGATAAAAAGAGGAACACAGAGGGAAGCACAGGACTGGGAGTACAAAGACCAGTGCTTTGTTCCTTGGTTGTGCAAGTGTCCTTAGGGGTGTAACTCAGTTTCCCCCACCCGTGTGAAGGAGATCACTGGAAATGGCTATATACACAAATTCTGGAGTCAGGTACCATGAGCTCAAAGGTCAAACAGGCCCATCAAAAGAAATGTGGGGCCCCAGTACATCATGGTCACTGGTGCCCCACCTCCTCCCATTTCATCCCAGTAACAGCTGTTTGGGGGGCTCCCTGAGCTTGGGGCTCAAGTACAATTAACCCTGCACCCCCATTTCCCTGCCCCACACCAGCCCTGAGGAGCTCAAGCCCATAGAGCATGGAGAACAAGGAGCCTACAGCGGGATCTTCGTGCAGGGTACAAGTACTTTAATAATGGTGATCACAAGGATATGGCTGTGGACTTATCTGTGCTAAACAGCAACAGGAAAATGTGGGAACTCATAGAAATTAAAAGAAACAGGCTTGGCAGAACTCAATTTTTATAATTGACAGATATCCAAGTTTATTTTTAAGCACTTTCCCTCATTTTTATCAATTTAAATTTTCACAGCAGTGGGAAATTATGGAGGGATGCTCAGACAATTAATGACAGTAGCTGTAGAGATTCAAAAAGTTAAAGCATTAAAACACAAATTGTCAACATCACATGTCAAAATATACAAAGTCAATATCCTTGCATGCATTAAACTCCAATAAGTTCCCAAGCAGTGTTTCTTACTTTGCCTATCTTTAAATTTCGGTTATTATTGATGGAAATATTTTTTCATTGGTTTGTGTATGAATGGTGAAATGGATGTTTACTGACATTTACTGATAAAAAAAGTTTAATCCTTCCAAGCCTAAATTTACTTTATAGGCTTGATCTTGCTCAGTCCTGCTTGTTGAGAAGTGTAGCATGGATAAGTGCTAGATAAAAAGCATTAAGCAGCACATGGGAGACATGGGAATCTTGTCCTGCATTAACATGAGAGCCACGGGCAGCTCTTACATTACTCCAACTTGGGGAACAGAAGTCTGGCTAGAAAGGGCAGCCAGCAGCTCAGTGTTATTACTATGAAGAAGACTAAGCTCAAGTCAATGGGCCAAGTTGAGCCGTGATCTAAGTGGGTACAGCTCCATTGAGCTGCATGGAGTTATAACTGCTTATACCAAGCATAAATTTGGCCCCATGTCTCCTCAGACCTCATGCTCCTCCCATCCTCTTTCCTACCCTTTGCTCTTGCAAGAGAGCTAGCAGGGGCTGGAGACTTAGTGCAGAGCAATATACCTAGTATTTAATAGTGACAGGTTTCAGAGTGGTAGCCGCTACAAAAGTTATTTTTCCTCCTGCTGTTAACTGAATTGTCTCATTAGACTGACCTCACACTTGGTAAGGCGACTCCCATCTTTTCATATATTTATACTTGCTCCTGTATTTTCCACTCCATGCCTCTGATGAAGTGGGTTCTAACCCACGAAAGGTTATGCACAAATAAATGTGTTAGTCAGTAAGGTGCCACAAGGACTCCTTGTTGTTTTTGCTAGTATTTAATGTTATGCCTCCATGTAGGCTCCACTCACACTGTAAGTGGTGCCCCACAACTTTGTGCTCTCTGCTGCACACTGTGCAAGGAGTCCTAGAATCAAAGCCGTAACAGACCTAGGGGCTTCTTTTCCCTAAGGAGCAATCAGCGGTTGGAAGGCTTTGCCCCAGGAGGTGTTTGCACATTACTGGGATGCAGGAAATACATTGGTAGTTATGGGCTAATGGTATCTCAGGGTATAAATGGGAGTCGATAGTTCTGATGGCTCTTGCTCACACAGTGAAAGGACTTGGGAACTAGGAAATGGAGGTTTGTTTTCACAGGCACAGGGCTGAACTAAATGACAAGCACAAAGAGAGGAGGGAATAGTCTTTCTCAGCATATTAATAGAGGCTTTGGAAGTGAGAAATGGCAATTGACATACAGACCGCACCATCACCTTCACCTTCTTAGAGGCAAGATGGCAATGGCTACATGCAGAATTTGTGGCTTCCTCTTCAAGCTTTCACGAACACCTGACCAGATCTCATTAAACGTCTCGAGCTGTGTCATCTCTTCACTCCAGGAATGAATTTGGCTGACTTTTTGAAAGGATTTGTTTGGCCACCCTGAAAGCAGAGGACAACCAAGCAGCCTTCTTGCTGATGAACGTTGGCACGCTAGTAAGGCAACAAAACCATTTCATAAACTGTGTTTCTAACTTTTACTCATTTCTGCTGCACCCTATTGACCACTAGAGCTTGCTGTTTTAATGCAAATGTGTGAACCAATCCAAAGTTTCTGAACCAGCCCCACCAAATGAAATCCACAGACAACTCAAATCCTTTCACCACAAACTGTAGAAATGACAATGTACGCACCCAGCTGTTGAGATGAGCCCAACTGGAAACAAAGGAAGCTCCAGTGTTTGTGATTAAAGAATTGGCACTCCTCTCTCTAAGCGTACCAATGTTCCAGCAACGTAGTCAGGGGCACTATGCTATTTTCAGATTAAATGTAAAAACGAGGTCTTGGCCACTTTAGCTCAATAAAGATCCCATGACCTTACTTGTGAGAGAAGGGATGTTAGCTCTGAGGAGCTGGCCAGACTCCAACTGAGGAGCTACACACCTCAAACCTGAGTTCCTCCTGTAGTTATAATTGTATATTGTATTTTTCTTCATTCACTGTCCTAAGCTATGGCTTTGCATTGCTTTGTGCTTTTACATAGGAGTTCCTTTCACCCTAGAGATGGTTGCATTTTAATGGTAAATGAAATTATTCCTTCCTGTATACAGCAGGTAACGCATTTTGGGATCCACTGGGACAAAAGGCGCTATATAAGGGTGAGATTTTTATTTTTCTGATTTTTGGATCGAAAGTGGGGATTGAGCTTAGTGACTATGCTAATTTCTGGTTGACTCTTTAATAGAGCTGTGATGCTCTGATTTTTGAGGCCTGTAGGCAAGATTCACCCACAATTTCTGAAACTGGAACCGAATAGTTTATTCTTGTTAGGGTGACCAGACATCCCGATAAAATCGGGACTGTCCCGATATTTAGTTGTTTGTTCCGCGTCCCGACCGCTGTACGGGCGGGACGCCATTTGTCCCGATATTTTGCTTCGGAGGCTCTCTGGCTTTTTTTTTTTTTTTTTGCGCTTGGGGCAGCAAAAAACCAAAAGCCAGCGCTGGTGGTGGTGGGGTGAGGCTGTAGCTGCTCCCTCATGTGTCCCGATATTTTGTTCTTGTCATCTGGTCACCAATTCTTGTTGACAGTTGCAGCACCAGTTCAGCTGAATCCATTAGCAGCAGTGGGTAACATTCATGGTTTAGACAAGACTTTGGCATTCAATAACACCTGCTAACTCAATACCAAGCTGATACTTGCAAACAGTGGCAGCGCAATAGTACTAATTAGGTCCCAAATTTTACTGAGCAAATTTCAACTACAGATTCTGACCTGGTGCTAAGGATGCTTTTCCCTTAGCTATCTGGACACCAGCAGGGGGAGCACTGACAGCACAGGGGCGAGAATCTCTCTGCTCTAAGTTCCAGTGCATGGTCCCACAGCAACTCCTGGCATCTGGGAGGTGCAACTGCAGGGAAAGTCCTGCTCAGCCCCTGCAACCCTGGGATGGAGCATGCTCATTTGGACTGGGGTGACTCCCTGCCAAATTTCAAGTCTCTGCTCCAAAGCATGGAGTCTCTAGAGTTTATCAAAATAGTTGAGACTTTTTTTTATTTTTAAGATGAATAAAAATGATGTGTTTATCCCTAACCTTGTTCTTGGAAATGGTTGAGCTGGTTTAGCTGAAGTCTTTGAACAGAGAATTCAGCATGAAGCAGACAGACACACAGCACTGGGAATTTCAGACCAATTGGTGAAAGTTTAGTAAAGTTATAAGCAACTGAAAATGGAGTCTTATAATGGGAAGTAACTGGTAACTTTATTTAAAGGCAGTGCTATCTGCACTCCCTATAATAAATCCTATCAAGATGATGATAGGTGCTACCGGGAGAAAACCCAGACCCTGAGACAAATACATAGCAAACCAATATAACCATTAGTCATATATTGTCATAACCCTCATCTGCCCTTCCTTAACCTCCCCTTTGACTGTTACTATCACTCATTGCATATGTCTGCGCTGAAGGTGTAATCCTGCTCTCACTCACATCTAGGTTAACACTAGTGTTTAATTTGGGCCAGGGCTTGCCACTTCATAGCCCCGGCATCTCTGGGCTTGCTACATCAGTTATGAGTGTAAAAAGATTGCTTGTCCCCTGGCACCTCTTTCAGGACAAATTAATCTCTGGCTAACACACTGAAGCTAAAGGGACTACTGGCAAGAGTCAATTGCCTATTTGTGTCTCTATGGATTTCAAGACTGGACCCTTGGAGGCAACAACCATGAGTAAAATTTTCAAAAGTCCTTAAGTCCCATTCTCCAAAGCGTTCCTAAATACCATTGACTTTCATTGAGATTTAGGCTTCGAAGTGCCTAGTCACCTTTGAAAATGAGCGTTAGGGCCCTAAGGCATAAGGATTCTTTTGAAAACTGGACCCCATGTCTACTATTTGTTTGTACAGAGCCTTGCACTTATGGTGATGACCAAAAATGAGTCGTTCATTTTTTTCTGAATGAAGCTTACCCCATCAGATATGGCATAAAGAATAAAAACCAGCAGAACTAGAAGCAAAACCCAAATGAGCTAGAAATAAGAGCACCTGGCCTGCTGCAGAAGTCAAGTCTCTTGCATGAAAATTTGAACTATACCAAGCACAGCCAGCCTTAGCATTTTTGGGTGAGCCAGTAAAACAGCATTCTGCCAGTGCTCCCAGCCGACCGTAACCACTAAGCTGCTCACCACAGTCACACTCAAACACACAAGGGTGGCTGAAGGATTGTGGGACGGGTTAGCCAGATGGTTCATTGGAAGGAACATGAAACTTAACAGTTCCATTTTACATAAAAATTGTGTGGGGGGAGGGGAGAGCAGGAGGAAGAGGCTATCTTTTGGCCTTCTGCAGGCTGTTGCTGCAGAAGGGGAGCCCAGCTGTTGATTCCTTTCAGGGCTATTTGCCAGGGGGAAAGCTAGAAAGCTGAGATTGTCCCTTATGTTTATAGTCCCTGGCTGAACGTGAACTTCTTGGGGCTTGAAATCCTGGCTCTCCTGCTAAGCTCTACAGTTGAGACTGAAACAAAGCCAAATGAAGCTTTTCCTATCAGCCTCTCTTTCATGCAACATATATTAGCTCTACCATTTAAAATCAAACCAACCAACCCTCATTTAGTCCAAAGAGCCCTCGTTTCTTTGAGACTGAATTTTGAAGAATTCCACAGAACATTAGAACACTCTTAACTGCAGCGTCTATGGGCCTGAAACTCTCCTTAGTGCAGGAGTGAAGACCAGACTAGATAAGCATAGTGGTCTTGTCTCACCTTAAAAATTGATGAGTCTCTGCCCAAAGCCACACCCTGCTGCACCATGTGACTACGGTTGGTCTCAACAACAAGCATGGTTAGGCTATTTACCTCTGGGGATGTTGACACCACTTTGTCCAGCTGTTCTGGAGCAGAAAGGGCGGATCTATTTGAAATGATTGATCCTTTCTCTTATACAAGGGCCAGAGGCCCTACCGCTAGCTACAATACCTGAGCAATTTTCCCTATCCAATTACCACTGGTAGATATTAATCAATGGCATGGCCCCACTTTGGTTTTATGCTTCACCCTTCTGCTGATATTTTCATATCAGCTGTTCCCCTCACAAGTCAAAAAAACACACGCACGTGCAAATATTGTACATGCCATAATCATTCCACTGGAAACAAAGAAAATGAGTAGGTACTTAACTTGCTTTCTATACAAAGAGACATTTTGTGAGTCTCCTCTAGTAGGAAACCCTTCCAGATTTATCACATTTCCAGGCCTAGTCATATTTTTGCTATGGCATTATTGTAGCCTTACACACAAACAGAGGGGCTACAGCTACTTAGATATTGTACTATGTCCAGGGTGTGTGCAGGCATCTTCATTTCGCATAACAACAAATATTAACAGACAAAACTGAACAGTTTAATGACTAGAGTTATAGTGTGAAATCTGAATTAGGGACTTTTTTCAATTGATTTCTTATGTAGATTTGACACCCAAGCCTTAGCTATAACTTAAAATAAATAAGGTTTGCTTTCCGAGACAGCGATTTATCAGTACACAGATCTCAGATGAATGACCACAGAGACGGTGATAAATTTCTAAGGAAAAAAAAAAAAGGCTATTTATGGATACAATTTTTTCAGTAAACCTCTGAAAGCAGAGTGGAGCTTCTTTCACTCAGGCTTATAATAGTGTAATGCCCATGAAAAAAGTAACAGCCCTAGTTGCATGATAGTGACATGTAAATTACTAGATAAAAACATAACATATTCAGGGCTGTGCTATAAACACAGAAATAATAATGAGCTTATATAGTTCAGTGGTCTTGTTTAGCCACAACCCAAGCACAGCAGACCACATAGAAAGAGAATTAGATAGTCAAAGGTCTGATTCTCATTTACACTAAAACCCATTTATACCAATCTGGCAACATAAAGGGGCCCTAAATTGGCCAGACATTACATTTACAGATCCAGAAAGGTATAGAGGGGCTTTGGTGTAAATGAGAATCCGGCACCCTAATATCTGTTCCATCTACAAGCAAGCATTTCCTTGTTCTTAACCACAGTCATTCGGTCATGAATCTTCCATTGCACTGTTCCTTACCTAAGTCATATTTATCTGCCTACAGGTTGCAACAACTACGTTCAACTATCTGCCACATACCTCCATGCCATACACCTCCACACACACCTACACCCCACCTACAGCACAGGCCATAATATTTGAGAATAAAGAATTTAGAGCAAATGTCATGTCTATGTAGGGGAAAAAAACTGACTAGATTTCGTCAGTCTGCTCTTATTCTTTGGCATTTTACAAGACAGAGTTACTTGCTTGTTGATGTGTATATGGTGTGCAAGATTCTCACCTGATTGCTTATATTCTGCAGAGTGGGGATAGGGATTGGTATACATATGCATTGTTTGTACTTGACTTGGAGGAGTAGTGAGCTGTATTAAAAAAATACCATTTGTTTTTTCCAGCAGCCTCATGGTAGCAGGGAGCCAGCAGATATTGTGATTGTGACTAGGTTAGTAAATTTCCTTGATTTTGCAAAGCTGGTACAGTTTTTCATTCCAAAGACTCCCAAAACACTTTGCAAACTATATAGAGGAACTGCTTCCCCATCACCACTGAAATACAGCCGCCTCTAAAGAGGAACACAGCCGCTGTTTAACGCTACACAACACATTAGGGGCTTGCTCTCATTCCCAGTAAATCAATGGGACAGCTCACATGCTTAAATTAGTTATATGGGTATGTAACTTGCTGAATGGGGGTTTAAAAGGGGCAGATCCTACTCATGCCACAGTCAATGGCAACATTCACATTGGTGTCAGTGGATGCAGGATTGAGCCCTAAGAGGAGAAGTAAAGAACACTAGGTTCATCAGAACTACAGGGGGAATTTTAGCCCTGGTCTACACTAGGACTTTAGGTCGAATTTAGCAGCATTAAATCGATGTAAACCTGCACCCGTCCACACGATGAAGCCCTTTATTTCGACTTAAAGGGCTCTTAAAATCGATTTCCTTACTCCACCCCTGACAAGTGGATTAGCGCTTAAATCAGCCTTGCCAGCTCGAATTTGGGGTACTGTGGACACAATTCGACGGTATTGGCCTCCAGGAGCTATCCCAGAGTCCTCCATTGTGAC
The DNA here is from genome assembly GCF_965140295.1 of Lepidochelys olivacea. Lineage (NCBI taxonomy): Eukaryota > Metazoa > Chordata > Testudines > Cheloniidae > Lepidochelys > Lepidochelys olivacea. Next base: position 19,243,860 of record NC_140412.1, read on the forward strand.
CGCTCTGGACAGCACTCTCAACTCAGATGCACTGGCCAGGTAGACAGGAAAAGAACCGCGAACTTTTGAATCTCATTTCCTGTTTAGCCAGCGTGGCAAGCTGCAGGTGACCATGCAGAGCTCATCAGCAGAGGTGACCATGATGGAGTCCCAGAATCGCAAAAGAGCTCCAGCATGGACCAAACGGGAGGTACGGGATCTGATCACTGTTTGGGGAGAGGAATCCATGCTATCAGAACTCCGTTCCAGTTTTCGAAATGCCAAAACCTTTGTGAAAATCTCCCAGGGCATGAAGGACAGAGGTCATAACAGGGACCCGAAGCAGTGCCGCGTGAAACTGAAGGAGCTGAGGCAAGCCTACCAGAAAACCAGAGAGGCGAACGGCCGCTCCAGGTCAGAGCCCCAAAAATGCCGCTTCTATGATGAGCTGCATGCCATTTTAGGGGGTTCAGTCACCACTACCCCAGCCGTGTTGTTTGACTCCTTCAATGGAGATGGAGGCAATACGGAAGCAGGTTTTGGGGACGAAGAAGAAGATGATGATGAGGTTGTAGATAGCTCACAGCAAGCAAGCGGAGAAACCAGTTTTCCCGACAGCCAGGAACTGTTTCTCACTCTGGACCTGGAGCCAGTACCCCCCGAACCCACCCAAGGCTGCCTCCTGGACCCAGCAGGCGGAGAAGGGACCTCTGGTGAGTGTACCTTTTAAAATACTATACATGGTTTAAAAGCAAGCATGTGAAAGGATTACTTTGCCCTGGCATTCGCGGTTCTCCTGGATGTACTCCCAAAGCCTTTGCAAAAGGTTTCTGGGGAGGGCAGCCTTATTGCGTCCTTCATGGTAGGACACTTTACCACTCCAGGCCAGTAACACGTACTCGGGAATCATTGTACAACAAAGCATTGCAGTGTATGTTTGCTGGCGTTCAAACAACATCCGTTCTTTATCTCTCTGTGTTATCCTCAGGAGAGTGAGATATAATTCATGGTCACCTGGTTGAAATAGAGTGCTTTTCTTCAGGGGACACTCAGAGGAGCCCATTCCTGCTGGGCTGTTTGCCTGTAGCTAAACAGAAATGTTCCCCGCTGTTAGCCACAGGGAGGGGGGAAGGTTGAGGGGGTAGCCACGCGGTGGGGGGAGGCAAAATGCAACCTTTAACGAAAGCACATGTGCTATGTATGTAATGTTAACAGCAAGGTTTACCCTGAAAGAGTGTAGCCACTGTTTTATAAAATGTGTCTTTTTAAATACCGCTGTCCCTTTTTTTTTCTCCACCAGCTGCATGTGTTTCAATGATCACAGGATCTTCTCCTTCCCAGAGGCTAGTGAAGCTTAGAAAGAAAAAAAACGCATTCGCGATGAAATGTTCTCCGAGCTCATGCTGTCCTCCCACACTGACAGAGCACAGACGAATGCGTGGAGGCAAATAATGTCAGAGTGCAGGAAAGCACAAAATGACCGGGAGGACAGGTGGCGGGCTGAAAAGAGTAAGTGGTGGGCTGAAGAGAGGGCTGAAGCTCAAATGTGGCGGCAGCGTGATGAGAGGAGGCAGGATTCAATGCTGAGGCTGCTGGAGGACCAAACCAGTATGCTCCAGTGTATGGTTGAGCTGCAGCAAAGGCAGCTGGAGCACAGACTGCCACTACAGCCCCTGTGTAACCAACCGCCCTCCTCCCCAAGTTCCATAGCCTCCACACCCAGATGCCCAAGAACGGGGTGGGGGGGCCTCCGGCCAACCAGCCACTCCACCACAGAGGATTGCCCCCCCCCAAAAAAAGAAGGGTGTCATTCAATAAATTTTAAAGTTGTAAACTTTTAAAGTGCTGTGTGGCATTTTCCTTCCCTCCTCCACCACCCCTCCTGGGCTACCTTGGTAGTCATCCCCCTATTTGTGTGATGAATGAATAAAGAATGCATGAATGTGAAGCAACAATGACTTTATTGCCTCTGCAAGCGGTGATTGAAGGGAGGAGGGGCGGGTGGTTAGCTTACAGGGAAGTAGAATGAACCAAGGGGCGGGGAGTTTCATCAAGGAGAAACAAACAGAACTTTCACACTGTAGCCTGGCCAGTCATGAAACTGGTTTTCAAAGCTTCTCTGATGCGTACCGCGCCCTCCTGTGCTCTTCTAACCGCCCTGGTGTCTGGCTGCGCGTAACCAGCAGCCAGGCGATTTGCCTCAACCTCCCACCCCGCCATAAACGTCTCCCCCTTACTCTCACAGATATTGTGGAGCACACAGCAAGCAGTAATAACAGTGGGAATATTGGTTTCGCTGAGGTCTAAGCGAGTCAGTAAACTGCGCCAGCGCGCCTTTAAACGTCCAAATGCACATTCTACCACCATTCTGCACTTGCTCAGCCTGTAGTTGAACAGCTCCTGACTACTGTCCAGGCTGCCTGTGCACGGCTTCATGAGCCATGGCATTAAGGGGTAGGCTGGGTCCCCAAGGATACATATAGGCATTTCAACATCCCCAACAGTTATTTTCTGGTCTGTGAATAAAGTCCCTTCCTGCAGCTTTTGAAACAGACCAGAGTTCCTGAAGATGTGAGCGTCATGTACCTTTCCCGGCCATCCCACGTTGAAGTTGGTGAAGCGTCCCTTGTGATCCACCAGAGCTTGCAGCACTATTGAAAAGTACCCCTTGTGGTTTATGTACTCAGTGGCTTGGTGCTCCGGTGCCAAGATAGTGATATGGGTTCCGTCTATGGCCCCACCACAGTTAGGGAATCCCATTGCAGCAAAGCCATCCACTATGACCTGAACATTTCCCAGGATCACTACCCTTGATATCAGCAGATCTTTGATTGCGTGGGCTACTTGCATCACAGCAGCCCCAACAGTAGATTTGCCCACTCCAAATTGATTCCCAACTGACCGGTAGCTGTCTGGCGTTGCAAGCTTCCACAGGGCTATCACCACTCGCTTCTCAACTGTGAGGGCTGCTCTCATCTTGGTATTCATGCGCCTCAGGGCAGGGGAAAGCAATTCACAAAGTTCCATGAAAGTGCCCTTATGCATGCGAAAGTTTCACAGCCACTGGGAATCGTCCCAGACCTGCAACACTATGTGGTCCCATCAGTCTGTGCTTGTTTCCCGAGCCCAGAATCGGCATTCCACAGCATGAACCTGCCCCATTAGCACCATGATGCATGCATTGGCAGGGCCCATGCTTTCAGAGAAATCTGTGTCCATGTCCTGATCACTCACGTGACCGCGCTGACGTCGCCTCCTCACCCGGTATCGCTTTGCCAGGTTCTGGTGCTGCATATACTGCTGGATAATGCGTGTGGTGTTTAATGTGCTCCTAATTGCCAAAGTGAGCTGAGCGGCCTCCATGCTTGCCTTGGTATGGCGTCCGCACAGAAAAAAGGTGCGGAACGATTGTCTGCCGTTGCTCTGACGGAGGGAGGGGCGACTGACAACACGGCTTACAGGGTTGGCTTCAGGGAGCTAAAATCAACAAAGGGGGTGGCTTTACATCAAGGAGTATTTCAGGCAGGACTTCATGGAGGGTTCCAATAAGAAATGGTGCACCTAAGTTATTGTTCTTATTGGAACAAGGAGGTTAGTCTGGCCTCTGATTGATACATGGCTAGATTTACCTCGCTGCACCTTCTCTGTGAGTGACTGCAGTGTGACCTAGAGGAATGAGTCCCCTAGACAGGGGAGGAGGCAAATGAGTACAAAACAAATCTGGTCTATTTCTTGTTTTGATCCACTCCATCTATCTTTTACATCTTTGGCTAGCAGCAGACGGTGCAGAAGGACTGCATGCCATCCACATCTCATGGCTGCTCAGCAGAAGATGATGCAATAGGACTGCTAGCAATCCATATCGCCTGCCTGCTCACCATAAGACAGTTCAATAGGACTGACTGCAGGACTAAAGAGAATGACCTGGTCAAGTCACTCCAAATTTAGTCCCTGCGCCCATGTCTGCCCAGGCGCTCCCAGCCGATGTGGCCAGGAGCACCTCGGACACGACGAGAACGGCTACCAGTCGTACTGTACCATCTGCTGCCAGAAGGCAATGGGTTGCTGCTACTGTGTAGCAATGACATACCGCGTCTGCCAGCATGCAGGGGACATAGGGTGACAGTTACCTGAGCGGGCTCCATGCTTGCCGTGGTATGGCATCTGCACAGGTAACTCAGGAAAAAAGGCGCGAAACGATTGTCTGCCCTTGCTTTCACGGAGGGAGGGAGGGAAGGGGGGCCTGACGATATGTACCCAGAACCACCCGCGACAATGTTTTAGCCCCATCAGGCATTGGGATCTCAACCCAGAATTCCAATGGGCAGCAGAGACTGCGGGAACTGTGGGATAGCTATCCACAGTGCAACGCTCCGGAAGTCGACTCTAGCCTCGGTACTGTGGAAGCGCTCCGCCAAGTTAATGCACTTAATGCACTTAGAGCATTTTCTGTGGGGACACACACACTCGAATATATAAAACCGATTTCTAAAAAAACGACTTCTATAAATTCGACCTTATTCCGTAGTGTAGACTTAGGCAGAGTAATAGGGTGTCACTGGAGTGTAAGCAGCTGTTGAAGCATATGATCCAGATGTTTTCTGGCTGCTGTAGTGAGGTATGTCAGTGTAACCCACACACCTCCTGGGTGTGGTGCTCTGTCCCATCTAGTGGCACCGAGACCACCTAGAGAGAAATAAAATGAGTCTGCTCTACAGCCTTAGCTAACAGCCAGTTAGCTTTTAGCTCATGCGATAGAGACTCATGCACTAAGGTCCATAGGCTCCAGTTGTGATCCCGTCTGCTGATGACTGGGGTCTGTCGGTGTTACATCAGGAACCTGGAAAAGATAAGGCAGAAAGCTTTATTTGGGTAGAATTTTTTTCTTTTTTTTAATAAGCCACTTGGCTCACAGAGGTGAATTACAGTATGTTTAAAGAGGGAGAGCCTGGCAAAACTGAACGGCTCAACCCAAGCTAACAAGCGTATTCTGCCTTTTGAGCCCAATCAGTTCCTTGCTTCAGGCTGGAAAGCGTTCTCCTGTTCAGTGAAACAGCCTGGAAACTAAAGTAGTAAACCACCCAATGCATACATTTTTCCCCCCCACCCTGAATGCCCACATTCACACCAGAGACAAGTATTTGTTCAGTTTGCTCCTGCATTTCCACAACCAAATCTCCCTTGGCCTAAACTGCAAGATGTGAACATGTACAGAATGATTTTCAAGGACCTTTTGTTGAGGACACGGCTTTTTTACCCAGACAATGTTTCCTCTTTCATCAGCTGCATACTACATTTCCTTTCCTGCTTGCATGCACACGCAGTGGAGATGCAATTGCAAAGTAGCCATTTGCTCAGTGTAATAGAGACCTTTGATAAGTAACCAAAGAAACCTGCCACAGAAAACCCACAGTTATTTCCAATTTTCTACACTTTTTTTTATGAATGAACTGAGCAGAGAATCTGCAGAACCTCCAGCTGATAGAGCAGTAAACGGAGCACTCAGCTCAACAGCCACTAGAGGAGATGGAAAACACTGGATTTGCTGTGGGGGTTTTAAATAAAGGAAGTTCTTTTAAAAAAAAAAAAAAAGAAAAAAACTGTCAGCCACACAGCAGCCTCATGCATTCCTGTATTGCAGCTGACCTGCTGCTTTTTCCAAAACACATTGATCCTTGCCTTAAAAATGTCGCTGTTTGGTTCTTGAATTTAATGCACTCAGTCAGACATTCAAGTTTTCAGATTTTACCCAATACTACTTTATTTTCCCCACTACGCTTCTATTTAGACGATCTCTGGAGCGCAGACTGGCTCTTACTATGTTTTTACGGCCTCTAGAACAATGGAATCTCAGTTAGGCCTCTAGGCACTACTGTAATGCAGACAACACTATGGGTAACTTATATAGCGATTACATTATTAATTGGACAGAAGGGCTTCTCAACCTAAGAAACTGAATAGTGAGCTTCATCTTTCATTCAGTGTAGTCCCAAGGTGAAACCAGGTTTCATATTCAGAGCTGTCTAGTTAGCCAGTTTCTCATCATCCCCACTCATTTTATCATTACTGTTTTTTCTCCGTACACTTCAGAGTTCAATTCCCGTGCCTGTGAAGGTGTGGAAAGACCAGAGGAGGGCAGGCAGAGTCTAGGATGGAAAGTCAACAGCTAGATAGAGATGCTTGAAATATGCCAAAGAAATCAGACATACAAGGTGAGTGAGGAAATATCTTTTGTTCGACCAACCTCTGTTGGTGAGAGGTACGCTTTTGGTTTATGCAGAGCTCTTCTTCAGATCAGAGGAATCAGTAAGCCAAAGAAAAAGAAACACAGGAAGCTTCTTTGATGAATCATAAAAATAACTGATGCCTTTTACATGCAGATCCCTGCAGCTGAGCCTCGCCTTTTACTACTATTCTATACAATTAGATTAATAAGATGCAGCTAATTGCTGTGATAGCCAGGCAAGTTCATTCCAGCTGCAGGCTGACTGTTGGGTTTCTTCCATCTTCTTCCTTCTGATTTTCTTTTTCAAATTAAATAGCTAAAAGTAGCCACTTGGACCAATTTCTCAACACAAGGAGGCAAAAAATAAAATGATTGTTATTTATCACACAGCTGTCACGGAACATATAAGATATGGCCCCTGCCTGGAGCATCTTCTGGTCTAATTTTAGACAATAGACAATGAGTTGTGGGTAGGAGATTTTAAGGGAGGAGGAGGAGGACAAGAGTTATAGGAAGAGGGTTATGTACGTGGTTGTCTCTGATCCTTGCAGGGGAAGGGCAGAAGGAGTCTTCTCTACTCCTTGCAAGCATTCTCTGCACAAAGATCAGGGATAATCACTACTCCTGTCCTTAGGGGAGCAAAGGGACTGCTCTCTCTGTTTGTCAGTCATTGGGCAGATCTCACCCTAGAGGGGAAGAGATGGCCCATATCCTCTTTGTACCAGCCCATGGAGCAAGCCCACTACAGAGAGCTGGGAGAAAGCAGACAATGGTTGCTCTGTGTGCTGGGAAGCATGAAGTGCTGAGACCACTGCCTACCATGCTAACCCACATTGTTTCCTTGTACAGCCCCATTTGTCTGTAGCCATCTGTTGTCGCTTGCCTTAGATTGTAAGCTTCCTGGGACCGTGTTTTTGTTCTGTGTTTGTACAGCACCTAGCACAACAGGGTCCTGGGCCATGACTAGGGCTCTTAGGTGCTACAATAATACCAACAACAACGAGGAGTGGCTGCACCTCCTTGAATCACACTCCTTTCATGACCTCTCTGTGGGGCAATGCAGCTCTCTGCTTTCCTTACTGTCAGTATTATTACTTGCACTACAGGAATACCTGGAGGTCCCAGCCAGGGATCAGACCTGACTGTGCTGTACACACACAGGATGTAAAGAGTCCCTGCCCCAAAGAGCTTCCCATCTGAATATATGGTGGGAGACAATAGGTGGATACACCAGATAGGAGCACAAGGTAACCATGAGATGATTATGGTCACCATAACAGGCAGTCAGAGCAGTTCAGCTGCCTAATCATTGTTGGGTGAGCTTTAATGAGAGACTTGAGGGAGGCTAATGTAGGGGCTCTGTGGATCTTTACAGGCAGCAATTCCCAAGAAGAAGATGTGGCACTGGAGAAAGCACCAAGGTGCTTATGGGATATTTTGACTAATGGGCAATAAAGGGTGCCAGCACTGGAGGAGCAGAGGTTGGAGTTGACAGCTCCTATATCATGTAAGAAATTAAATGCAAGGCAGGGCTAAGCCATGAAGGGTCTTAAAGACAAAGTCCCTTGTTCAGTGTTAGCAGAAAACAGCTGTGATCCTTTACCACTGTCACATGACCATAATCAAGGTGAAAAATGATCCAGGAGTGGCGATGACAAAAAAAAAAAAAAAAAGGAAAGGTCAGATTTTAGAAATGGTGAGAAGGACTAAATCTTCTGGACAATTGGAACCACTGGCATCTTGCCATTTCTCCTAATGGATGCAAGTAAATATTAGATAGGACAAGGGGAAAAACTGAGCTGTATGATATTTGCCAGGTGAGAGTTCTGATGGGAGAGGTGCAGTTTTCAGTCACTGTTCTGGATGCAGCCTCAGAAGAAGGATTCAGATGATTTCTGAGAAATTTGCTAGACACCTGCCTCCTCTGAGAGGGAGAACAGCATCCTATGATTGACTGTATTCAAAGCTGCAAAGAGGTCCAGGAGTATGAGAATTCACATTAGCCCTGGACATATGGGTAGCTACAAATCAACACCACTGTTGCTGCTTGTTCCATATCCTGGCCTGAAGCCTGCCTGGGGTGGATTTAGGATATTCGCTAGTGTGGTGTGATTCTGTTTTTCTAGCTTCTCAACAAGCTTGAGTCACAATGGGAGCATGGTGGAAGATGGCTTCATTCATTATATCAGGGAAGGATCCTTCATTTGTAAACAAGATCATTCTGAGTGATGCTAAACATTGCCCTCCACCTATAGGCTTAGGGTATTGCCTATACAGTGATCCAGTTCCTTTACATAAGAAGTGGAAAAGGTCAAGTTCCATCTCTAAATTTGCATCTCCTACATTACCAATAGGCCAGCCTCAAAGCTGTCTTTTTTAAAGGCATCATAAGCTGTGTACTGAAGTTAAACCAGATTGCTTTTCCTTTTGATTATTTCTGCACAAATGAAAGATTAGCAGCATCTGAGTAATATCTGAGCACAAAACCAATCATTTGAAGTATGTCTCTGCAGAAAAGTGACAAGAAGTCAATTATGCAGTCATAAAAATTCCTGAGATTTGACAAGGAAACATATAAAGCCAAAGCTGTTCCTATTTCTGGTCACTTTAATTTCTTAAGTGTGGCTGTTTTTCTTGTTAATGTATGGTTCTGTCTCAAAAAAAAATAAGAGAGGTGTTTTGTGTTCTCTTTCTCTAGGTATAGCTCAATATACTACACTTCCATACACACAATCCTCATTGCTCTCTAGTTTGAAGTCAGCTTCTGAGCTTGCACATCTATCACAGGCAGAGTTAGTAGCTCGAAACTTCCCATAAGAAGACCCTGCTTTTAGTTGTTTACAACTTTGCCAAATTGTAACTCTTTGGTCTGAAATATTCCATGCCACGTGTCTGTCTCAGGTTGAATCTCTTTAAAAAAAATTACTAAACTAGAAATGATTCTGTCATTTCTCAGAATCAGATGAGGGAAGAATACATTGTTGCTCATTTAAAAAAAATTCCGACAACTCTTTTCCTCAAGAAGTCCTGGCACCTCCATACTTTGGAGAAGAGAACTGAAATTTAGCAGGGGGATTGGCCTTTATGCCAGGAATGTGGCTTTTGTTGTTTATGCGACAAAAATCACCCAAGCCTGGTCAAGTTATGAGCCTTTGAAAAAAAATCTGTTTGCACATGCTCAGTAGACACTAGATAGAGTTGGCAGCTAAATTCTTCAAAGATTCCATCTGTATGGGGCGTGCTCCAACCCAAGGCGGTAGAGGCTGAGCATGGTTTTCCCTGTAATTGTTCTTCCTGACTGCTCAGGCAACAAAACAGAGCAGGGAGACTCTTCTGTGCTCTCAACGTTCCACCTGTTGGGCCCACGGGTAGGTAGGAACTGGGTTCTGTCGGTCGCAACATGATGCTCTGGGAAAGTCTTGGCAGGATGAACCCAAAGCTTTTTGGCAAGGCACACTGTTTATATAGTGATTTTCCTTCATTGGGACCAATGAGTTTTGCACTGTCATGCTGTAATCAATTGTTGTTTGCGAGTGCTTGTTTTCTTAAATTGTCCTTCTCATTCTTTATCTTGTTTTTATTAAGTCTCATAGGGAGTTATTCCATGGTGGTTTTGATCACAGCTATATTGTCCCCATTGATAGGTGCCTGTCTCACCTTTAGAGTCGTCAATCTGCCTTCCTCTGACATTTCAATAGGGGCATGTTGCAGCCTCCTGGCTCCCTAGAACATCTGGTTCAGCGATGACCCTCACACTTCTCTCTTAACACCCATTCCTCATTCACACACAAAACAGAATTAATTTACACAAAACATTTTGAACAGGAACGTCAAATTGCAATGCAGAAGAAAAACAATCATGGCATTCTTTTACTTGTTTTAAAATGCTAAGCCTACAACAAAGTGGTGACCCTCAAAGGTCTGTTTTTGCCTTGAAATCAGTCCAGACACAAAGAAATTCTGGCTGATGCATCTGTACCAATGGCTGTTAGGCCATTCCTTTCTGCTGTTCAAAAAGGGTGGCTGGCAGGATATGGTTAAATCATACATCAATACATTGAATACATGCTACATTCTATTATTTTTCCATTCTAAATTATACAAAATACCAACAATAAATCCTACTCCTACAGACTCTCACAATTCCTTTGCTGTCAGCAAATATCTGTGCAACTCACTGACAAAGTGCTCCATGCCGCTCTAGTGCTGGTCCACATGGAAGACGACAACTTACTATCAGTTACTCAGTTAGCTCAAGTGACAGAGGTCTGTGCAGTGGATCTTAAAAGTCCCAACCCCTTCTGATGTGGATGGGATTTATCCAGGATGTGGATAAATTGGAGAGAGTCCAGCGAAGGGCAACAAAAATGATTAGGGGACTGGAACACATGAGTTATGAGGAGAGGCTGAGGGAGCTGGGATTGTTTAGCCTGCAGAAGAGAAGAATGAGGGGGGATTTGATAGCTGCTTTCAACTACCTGAAAGGGGGTTCCAAAGAGGATGGCTCTAGACTGTTCTCAATGGTAGCAGATGACAGAACGAGGAGTAATGGTCTCAAGTTGCAGTGGGGGAGGTTCAGATTGGATATTAGGAAAAACTTTTTCACTAAGAGGGTGGTGAAACACTGGAATGCGTTACCTAGGGAGGTGGTAGAATCTCCTTCCTTAGAGGTTTTTAAGGTCAGGCTTGACAAAGCCCTGGCTGGGATGATTTAACTGGGAATTGGTCCTGCTTTGAGCAGGGGGTTGGACTAGATGACCTTCTGGGGTCCCTTCCAACCCTGATATTCTATGATTCTATGATTCTATGATGCCCCATGTGGGTGTCAATAGGATGCCACGTGCTGGAATCTTTTTTTTCCCCCAGTTTGCTTTTCTTAAAGCCTAGGACATGACACATGAAAAGCTACAATAAAAGAACATTAAGGTTGCAAAGCCAAGCACTTCAAAGTTAGGAAATATTAGAATTAAAGTTGCCTTTATTTCAGCCCCCCTTTCAGTATATGCATTAGTATACAGTCTTTAATTACATGACCACATACTCTCCCCCCCCACACACACACACACTTAAACCAACTGGCTTTCTCCAAGATAAACAATTAGATTCCCCATCCCTGCAAACACATATGCACATGCAAAACTCTAAGCATTCACACAATTATGGCCTGAAGTAAGATTTTTTCCTCCTTTTTTATTTCACTCCGTCCCCTTCGCACTGTGCTTTGCACAAAAGAGCTCTCTTTTGCCCCTACCAAAAGCCTTTCTTTCTGCATGTTTACAACACAAAGGCCATCTTCCTTCAGAACAGGTTTCCGCCCAAATGTGTGTCAGCCCAGTGGGGCAAAGGTGCCCCATAACCATTGAAATGGTTTCTATATGGGGTGCCCTACAACCATTGCCATATGGTTGCTGCAGGTTCCTCTAGCTATTTTGATGGGGATTATGGGGCATTTCTAATTGGATCAGCACAAGCTGTCAATTATTCCAAAGCTCCTGGTGCTCCCATCCCCAAAGGATCTGAATGGACTCGGGGAGGAAGCAACCCTGGACAACATATCCCCTGAAGACTCTGCTGGGGGAGTGACTCTACAAGTCATCGGGGCTATCAAGCTCAGTGAAAGAGGAGCAGGATATAGCCCCGGCCATGCTCTGCAAAGGAATCCAAGGGAAACAGTTCTGCATTGAGATAGTTCAGCTAGTGGAGAGGAGCACGTGTGCGAGGGGACATCTCTTGCAAGGACAGTATGTGGTGCTCTTTAAACAGGATCAGCCATGATCAACACTAGGGTTGCCAGGCATTCAGTTATTGACTAGAACACCTGGTCAAAAAGGGACCCTGGAGGTTCCGGTCAGCACCACTGACCAGGCCGCTAAAAGTCTGGTCGGTGGCACAGTGAGAACCAGAGCTAAGGCAGGCTTCCTGCCTTCCCTAGCTCTGCGCAGCTCCCAGAAGTGGCCGCCAGGTCCCTACGCACTGGTGTGGCCAGGGAGGCTTCATGCGCTGCCGCCCTGAGTGCCGTTTCTGCAGCTTCCATTGGCTGGGAACCACTACCAGTGGGAGCTATGGGGTGAGGGGACAGCACCTGCAGGCACGAAGGCAGCATGCACCATGCTGAACTGTCTGGCCACCCATGTGCCTAAAGGCCGCAGGGACTTGGTGGCCGCTTCCTCGGAGCTGCGGTAAGCCCTGCAGGGACCCTGCACCCCTGCCCCAGCCCAGAGTCCTCTCCTATGCTCCAACCCCCTGATCCCTGGCCCCATCCAAAAGCCCGCACTTCCAGCCCAGAGCCCATACCCCCTCCTGCACCCCAACCCACTGCCCCAGCCAGGTGAAAGTGAGTGAGGGTGGGGAAGAGCGAGCGACTGAGGGAAGAGGGGGGATGGAGAGAGCGGGGGTGGGGCCTCGGAGAAGGGGCAGGGCAGGGCGAGGGTTGTGTGAGATTAAAAGTTAGCAACCCTAATCAACACACATTCATGGACCTGGACTGATGTCCCTAGACCAAGAGAACCCAACCCCATTGCCAAATCCCAATTCATTCTTGCCTTTTTGAAAACCACACAGATCTAAAAGGTTTCTTTGTTTCATACACCTGAAGTCTGGCCCTCACATGCTATGTATTATGGTCCAATCAAAGGTGTCATACTATCTATCTCGGCTAGTTACTTCCAGAGCATTTGTGGAGCACTTAATAGAAGAGGGTGTTACATACATGTATGAAGTGCCAGCATAACCTTTTCAGCACGATTCATCCTGCCAGACCTAGTGATGGGATCCAAACCTACACTATGCCTTGCCAATAACATCTGTTTTCATCCAGCACAACACATTGAGACTTTGGGGGAAGATCAAGCCAAACAGTGTTAGGATGTCAAGTATAAACATGCCTGTTATCTCTTGGACATATTTGTCAATTTGATATCCAAAGGAAGCAATCTGGTGCACAAGTCACAAATAAGGAAACGCAAGGACTGTTTCTTCTATATAAAATCTCTTTAAATAATTTTCCAAATGAAAAGTGACAATACTGCAGGCAAGAGATTTTACTGTCTCTTGTTTGCGTATGCTCCACTAGAGAGTAAGGCTGCTATTTCTAGCTCACTCTTTCATGAGGAAAAAGACCCTATAAAAACAAAAGATCTATGTATTGTAGGGAGAATGCAACACATTATGCTAGAGAACAACAAAAATTAGCAAAGCAAGGCTGCATCATTTGGATGGCTTCCACCTCAGTACAAGGGGTACCAAATCTCCTTGGGGACAGGCTGGCTAGGGGTTAAACTAATAGCAAAAGCGGAGAGTAAAAAGAGAGAAGATATGAGTACCCAGCTAGCACAAAAGTGAGATGTTGAGAACAACAATAAAAAAAAAACAAAGAACATGAAGCGAAGAAATTCTTGAATTGCCTATACACTAATGCTAGACGCCTAGGTAATAAACAAGAGGAACTGGAATTGCTCATTTATGAGCATAAATTTGATCTAATGGGTATTATGTACCTTGTGGGATGAGTCACATGATTGGAATGTTAAAAAAAATCAATGTTTATAACCTATTTAAAAAGGATCAAGTGGGCAAAAAGGGTGGGGGGAATGGCATTCTACATCAAAAATGGCATTACTTGTTTCCGAGTCATTGGTAACTCAGAAGAAAATTATCTTGAATGCTTATGGATCAATATCCTAACAGATAAAGCACGAGATGGGGTTCTAGTTGGTGTCTGTTACACACCCAATCACAACAGGGAACAGGCTGACCACGTCCATATATACCTATCTAGAGAGTGTAGGGGAAAAAACCCAAAACCCTGTGTGATCATGGGGGATTTCAATTTGAGTGACTTATGGAGGTCTCATGCTGCCAGTACTAAAACATCCTTAGAATTTCCAAACATTATAGATGACAATTCTCTAACTCAGCCAACATGGGGGGATTCTATACTAGACCTTGTCCTAACAGATAAAGAGGAACTACAGAACTTAGTAGCTTAGGTACAAATGATCATGACTTAATCAAATTTATAATGTGCAAGCAGAATAAAGATCGATTCCAATTTATCAAGAGTCATGGTGGATTTTCCATCACTAACAATTTTTAAAAAGATCTGCTCTAGGAATTATTTTGGGGACGTTCTATGGCTTGTGCTATACAAGAAGTCAGACCAGATGATCACATTGGTCCCCTCTGGCTTTAGAATCTATGAAAGGCATGATTCTGCTCTTACAGGGGAAGGACTCAAGGTATATGGTGAAATTCTTGGCTGGTATAACTCCATTTCACCCAAAAGTTCCTCCTAATCTAGAAAGACCAGTTTGGCAGCTCCCCTGGAATGAAGAGTGTTCTTTCGCCAGTGCCTTTACAAATTCTCGGGGTTACTTTTGACACAGGTAGTGCAGTTTTTTCCATGACCACTTTTCTTTTGTGCCCAAGGATTATCTCCAATTTAACTGTAGATTTGTAATCTTAGGCTGAGAGCCAGCATCCTTTTTGATAGGCATTTCACAATTAAAACATTGCAATCCTGATTTATAACAAGGCCCTACTTCAGCACAGTTCTTAAGCATGTGCTCAAGTAACAGGGGATTCAAGCATATACTTAAGTATGTTGCTGAATTGGGGTCAAAGTGAATACAGATTTTCAAACAGCTGATGTGCCTTTTTTGGTCCTTTTTAGGATGTCTAACTGTGTTAATACTTATTTGCACTTCTTACTTTACAGGATGACCCCATAATTATTAATCATCAATTTACAGGAACCTTGTTCAACCTGAAATGATCACTCAGGCTGATGTTTGGCATCTGAAGATGACTAGCTCTTAAGGGATAGGCCATTATAATGTAATAAATCACAGCTACCAAGAGCTTTGCAGTTGGCACTATTCTGCGCACAGTGACCACTTAGAAAGTCATGTTTGTAACAAGGAACACCCTTGCCCCACCACTTCTCTGAAGCCCACTCACTCCATTCCCTGTCCCTTGCTCTCCCTCGCTCATTTTCACCAGGCTGGGGCAGGGGGTTGGGGTGCGGGAGTGCGAGGGCTCTGGCTGGGGGCGCAGGCTCTGGGGTACAGGAGGGGGCTCCAGGCTGGGGCCAAGGAGTTTGGAATGTGGGAGGGGGTTCAAGGCTGGGGAAGGGGATTGGGGTCTGGGAGGGGGTGAGGGGTGCAGACTCTGGGCAACACTGACCTCAGGCAGCAACCGGGAAGCAGTGACATGTCCCTCTGGCTCCTAGGTGGAGGCATGGCCACTATGGTTCCACACGCTGCCCTGGCAACTCCCATTGGCCATGGTTTCCAGCCAATGGGAGCTATGGAGCTGGTGCTCAGGACGGTGCAGCGCACTGAGCCCCTTTGGCTGCCCCTCCGCCTAGGAGCCAGAGGGACATGCCAGCCGCTGCCTAGGAGCTGCACATGCTGCAGCGCCAACCAGACTTTTAATGACCCATTCAGCAGTGCTGACTGGAGCCGCCAGGGTCCCTTTTCAACTGGGTGTTCCAGTCAAAAACCAGACACCTGGCAACCCTACAATTACTCAATTGAATAAAATGACTCACACTTAAGTGTTTTCAGGATGAGGGCCTACATAGATGTTTCATGAATATAGTGCTAGTGAAAGGGGGAGAATTGATAGCCCTAAAAGGGAAGTCCTCAATTTATCCATAGAGCAGATACAGCATGAGCGGTGGTATTATACGCTTCATCAAAATGCTTCTGCCATAGCCTGTGAGGAGAGACATTTTTGTATCTTTGACCTGTTGAGTCCTTGGCTTTTGTACAGAGACTGCCAATAATTGTTAACGCCAAGAGTGGTGTTGGTTTTTAAAGTGAGAACATCTCTCCACTTCACTAGCATAATCCTAAGAAAAATGTATACATTTGTTACAACCTCGTTCAAGCCTGTCTTTGCATACATTTCCCTTTGCTGATAATGGGTGTTCTACATGGAAGCAAAAATTGAACAGCAAGGGGCTGAAGTCCCATGTATGTCTACACTGAAATCATGGGATGTGACTGCATCTTATGTAGGTATACACGAGCCTGCTTTAATCTAGCCAGTCTGGATACTGAAGTAGTGAAGCCAGGGAGGCATGGGCATCAGTATAGGATGTATAAGCCAACCAGAAACCTGGGACATTACTTTTGCAGCTAGCCTGCGCTCGAGTCTGTGCTGCCATGGCTTCTCTACTCCACAACCTGAGATAGTGGGATTACGGCTATCTCTGGTACAGTCTACACAAGCAGCAATCATACCCCATGACTGCCATGTAGACAGTGAACAGCAGGTGCAATGAAACAGACAATGTCTTGGAAAAACATTTTGTTATGGCCACCTCTATACATCCATTAACCCCATTTTACCCATTATGTCTCCTAAAATACAAATGCTGCATTAGTACAGCAAACACTACCTCGAGAATGAGAAAGGATACCAAAGGGAATTAAAAAAACTGGTTACAGGTTTCTGCCAGGAATATAGTCTACCTTCAATACAACCACATTAGCTCCCATTAACACTAATGAGAATTTTGCATGCACATCGAAGTTAGAATATATAGCCCCACATTTGACTGCCGTGATATATATTTATGAATGTAGCTATACATTTATTCTTTCAGCTAATTTAAAAACCTGCAATTCAGAGTTTAAATTTATTCATTAGTACCTTCAAATCGAGAAAAGCAGCATGGTGCCAACATTAATTTAAAGGAAAACAATCTGATTATATGGTGAAATATGTCAGTCATAAGTAACAAAATGAAGGTTAAAATTTCTCTCTCCTGAGGTGAGATTAGAGACACTGACAGACCAGTTATCCCACTGTGATCCATTGTTTGGAGAGAAAAAAAAGGAATGTATTAAAAATTTATGGTACAATTATAGACCAGATCATTAATGTCACAAGGGTACATATTATTTTGCATAGCCAAGTAATGAAAATAAATGTCAAAAATACTCACTTTTAGAACAATAATTCTGCAGCTGAATTCATGCTTCAGGAAGCTCCCCATAAACATCCTCAGAACTAAGTCATTATGCTCCTTCAAAACCCTCCGCAAAGCTCTCCTTTGTTGCTGAACATGCAAGAACCCCAACAACAGTAGGCTGCTGGTGTGCGGAGCCTGTTTCACTAGGAGGGTGGTGAAGCACTGGAAGGGGTTACCTCGGGAGGTGGTGGAATCTCCTTCCTTAGAGGTTGAGGCCCGGCTTGACAAAGCCCTGGCTGAGATGATTTAGTTGGGGTTGGTCCTGCTTTGAGCAGGGGGTTGGACTAGATGACCTCCTGAGGTCTCTTCCAACCCTAATCTTCTATGATTCTATTCTATGAGCCTACAGCCTATCGTGCTGACAAATATTGTCTCATTGTTTCCTTGTACTCTCCTGCTGGTCTCTCTGTCCCTGTGTCTCTTAACTTACACTTAAGGCTTGTCTATATGGCAGGTGACTGCAAACCAGAGTGTAAATCTACACAGCAGCCACCAGTCATGCATTAGATCCTGTTTGGATAGTGCTACAGTGCACTGAAAGTCCTGGAGTGCACCTGGACAAGCTAGTCCTTCAAAACATAGTAGGCCAAGCTGCACTCTGGGACTTTCTTGACACTGCAGTAGTAACCACATAGGACATGACCACACTACAAGCTGGAATGCTGTAGATTGACACCCTGGCTTGCTGCACAGGAACTTGCCGTTTAGACAGGCCTTTAGATTGTAAACTCTTTGGGGCAGAGACTGTCTTTTTGTCCTGTGTTCATACAGCATCTAGCATACTGGGGTCCCGGTCCTTGCTGCAGTAATATAAGTAAAATAATAATGGACTGGCTTAATTTGCTTTCAGTTTTGCCATGCATCCAATCAGATATATATATGTCAAATTTACGTGGGTATATCATTATTCTTGCAGTCAGATTGATTTGGATTGGATTTCTTAAATCATTTGATTTTATGTTTGGCTGACTGTGAACTTGGGGCCTGATCCTGCAGAGTGTTTGGCACCCTCAGCTCAGCGGCATTTGGGTGCTAATCAGCAGCCAGGGAAATTAATGGGAGTTGTGAGTGCTCAGCATGTCACAGGATAGCGCCCTTCAGACATCAGCATCAAGAGCATGTTTACCCGTATGGCAGCAGTGGGGGAGGTTTAGACTGGATATTAGGAAAAACTTTTTCACTAAGAGGGTGGTGAAACACTGGAATGCGTTACCTAGGGAGGTGGTAGAATCTCCTTCCTTAGAGGTTTTTAAGGTCAGGCTTGACAAAGCCCTGGCTGGGATGATTTAGTCGGGGATTGGTCCTGCTTTGAGCAGGGGGTTGGACTAGATGACCTTCAGGGGTCCCTTCCAACCCTGATATTCTATGATTCTATAGGCACTATACGTACAGCTGCACACGCAGGCTGCGTCCAGACTTGTCACTGCGATGAGGAGCTGCACACTACAGTGGAAGTGTCTGGCAGTGGGAAGGCAGAGGAGAAAGGCTTTGGCAGGGGGGAATAAGTGAGACCCTACACTGATGAAAATAGCAGCATAGACTTGGGAAGCACTGCCTGCGGGAGCAGAGAGTTGTGTAGGTTATACACACAGGGCTCCGATGTATACAGTGCTCCACTCTACAGTAGTCACCTAAGCCACGCCTCACCGACTACACTGCTATTTTATACCATGCCACCTGGGGAGGCAGTGTCCGTACACGACACACCACTGGAAGTGTAGATGCCCCGAGACGAACAAATTGGTCACTTCTTCAAACCTCAGCTCCAAAGTGAAAGCGACTTAGGTTCTAATCTAGTCTCCTGTGAAGTTTTCTTCTGTATTATCAAACCACCACGTGGTCTGACATAGCGAGGAACAGCTGAGAGGTTACGTTCAGGAGAACCTAAAGATTGAAATCCTCAGGGAAGAGAATTCAAGTATGCAAATAACTTACACAGCTGCAGCGTTTTCTCCAGGTCTCAAAACACGTCTCAAAGGTGGCTCAGCATCATTAGCCCCATTTCACAGAGAAAGTAGCTGACGCACAGAAGGAGGTTTAACATATTCAAAGTTACACACATCAGGAACAGAACCCAGCTGTTTCAACTTACCCAACCCCACACTCAGTCACAAATTCAAAGCAGGGTAGTTAAAACACTGGACTAGGACTCAGGAGACCTTGATTTCATTCAGGACTTTCCCCACAGGCTTCTTAGGAGAGTTACTTAGAACCATATTTTTAAAGGTATTCCGGCCCTGAAGGTACAGAAAGGTACCTAGTGAGGTTTAAAAAGGGGCCTAGCTCCTATTGTTAGATGCCTAGGTGCTGCTGAAAATAGTAGTAGGCAGATATCTCCATCATTAGGTGCCTAAATATCTTTTAAAATATGGCCCTCAGTCCAAATCTGTCTCCCATTCAATTCAAGCGTTACTTGCTCATTTACTTCAGTGAGCTTTGGGTAAGGCCCTGAATCTTTCTTTGACTCAGTTCCCAGTGTGCAAAACGGGAATAATATTTCTTCTCCCACCCTTTGTCTTGGCCATGTAGCTTATAAACTCTTCAGAGCGGGGAGGTGTTTGTACAGCGCCAAGCACAATGGAACCTTGACCTTGGTGGACCTAGGAGCTACTGTAATACAAGCAAACAATGGCAGAAGAAAAAAAATCAGATTTCGCCATCCACATAAAATATAAGTTGGTTTGTGTTTTAACTTCCAGGACTATAACACTGCCAGTTCTTTAGATTTGAAGAATTACTTATTTGTTTTCAGTCACTACTTTAATGTGTTTCTGAGTGGTAGCCGTGTTAGTCTGTATCAGCAAAAAGAACAAGGAGTTCTTGTGGCACCTTAGAGACTTGTTAGTCTCAAAGGTGCCAAAAGTACTCCTCATTCTTTTTACTTTAATATGCTAGCACTGAGCATGCCATACTTTAAAAAAAATCCCATTCTCACTGCCATAGCTGCAAAAAGGGATCATTCCTTTATTGGTTGTAACATCTAATCCACCCTCTAAATGTGAACAGATTCAAAGAAAGTATTTACAATGTAATGCTTCTCTTTTCAATCGGAGTTTCTAGAGGGTTAAATTTCATTAATTCTGGTTCTGTTATTTCACTGTTAAGGACATACTCTCATATTACTGGCATGCTGTTATGCTGAAACACTGAGATACTGAACAATTCTGGTATCATCAACCCACTTGAATGTTTCTTTTTATGACAGGAAATGATATAATCTCCTTTAGAGCTCTCTCAAGTCAAACTGACCCAATTTTATTACAGTGATGATGCTCTTGAACTTTGGATGGTTTCTGCGGAGAGCAAAATTTCCACACTCCAGTGTGGTTTACAAACTAAGCCCACCAACCTAGATCACAAACAGAGCTGTGCAGAACACAGTTGTTTTCAGGGGGTTCCCAAAAATTAGAAATGGGCACAAGCCAGAAAGTTTGAATCAATAGGTAGATCTTAATCCAAATTTCCCCAATGTTCAGGAGTGAACAGATTCAGATCAAGAGATCCACTTCTGCCTACTACAGAGAGCAGTCTGAGTTACAAAGTTCAGTTCTGGATTCAAGCTTCCTTAGACTTCTAGTTTATCACACTTCATAGTTTGGGCTCATGTCTAGTGTGACTGTTTTCTCCCCCCCTCCCACCAATTTTAGCTCATGTAATTTATTGCTGCCTCAGTTTAGCTTTGAGCCTGAACGCAAACTTAGCTGCGATTGCCACATTTCACCTGGCTTCACAGTGAAATGGCAGATTTCATTATTTTGATGCACAACTTCAGATCACACCAATTTCCCCAAAAAACAGGCCTATGTTCATACAAATGATTTGTGAAAGAAAAACTCTAGAGAGGGTCTTTATAATGTTCATGAATAAATTAATAAGCTTCCAAGAGAAACAAAGGCTAGCCAACTACTAGTGTGTGTATATATCCTACCTTTCCTGTATGTGAACTGCTCATATACTGCATATAGAAGGAAGCAGATATAAAGCTCCTGGCATGGTTAGAGGCACTTGACATTAGCAGAATTTCAGGACACAGACTTCCATTTTGATTGTACTGTATCTGAATTTCAGTTTAATCATTACTTTATTTATATAAAACATGACCAATTACAGTTGTGTTCCAGGCAGGCAGACAGGGAAATTAGACACAAAACCCTCAAATACTCTTTCTGGAAGGCTCCAGTGTAACACTACTTCATTTCTTAGAGCTCAAAATGTTAACACACAAGAAAGCAAAACCAGAGAGACAAAACAGGCTGCTCCCTAAAAGAGAGAGACAAAACTCACTCCACTTTAATCTAGGCTGCCTGTCTGCAGACTGTCTGTTCCAGGCTCAGATCTGACACTTCCCTAACAAATGTAAAGTGATAGCTTGTTACTCTGACACAGTTTTCAAGACATCACAATTACAAATGCCTCAGGCCACACACAGAATATTCTAAAACAATATTAAATTTTCAATGACCAAAGCGAGTACAAAGAAAAGCCTACCCTCAGAGTCAGCTACCTACCCACCACTCAACCCTGCTTCAGGCAAAGCCCTTAGGAAAATATATGAGGCTTTTCCCATGCTCTTAAGTGACCAGACTTGAACGTGAAAGCTCTGCCTTTAGCCCTTAGAATTTCAAAGGTGGGGGAAGGATTATTAGTAGGAGCACATCAACTGACCTCAGCAGCCATAGCAGCACCTAGAGAAGGAAGGTTGTGACTATAGTTGGGTAGAGCTAATTCAATGCAGGAGACAAAAGCTTTCTGGAGAGTCAGTCAGACCGTGGAGCAAAATCCCGCAGCAACTAGGGACTTTCAGAAGCCTCACTGCCTTCTGCTCCAAGTGGAAAGCACACTTGTTTGGCCTTCCTTCTCAAATATAAACACAGCAGCCTGGACAAAGGGTCAGGACAGGAAGCGTACCTAATGGTTGGAACAGGCATAACTAGGCGTACTGTCCAGAATCCAGATCAGGAGCTGAGTTACCATGTCCAGGGAGCAAGCTGAGTCAAGAGCCAGGAAGCAGGAGCCAAGACTCAGAGCTGGGGTCAGAAGCCAAATATCAAGTTCAAGGAGTGAGACAGAGCTGAGCACCATGAATCAGAATATCAGGAGCAGCAACCAAGAACAAGGAAGAGGAGACCACGAGCAGGAACCAGAGACAGGAGCAAGGAGGGAATTGAGGACAGGAAACAGGACCAGAAACACAGCTGCAGGCATGGAATGCTATTAAGTAGCCAGGCACCCAGGCCTGCTGTAAGATTTAAGAATGTGCCAGCTGGAGTCTTCAGCCAATCAGAAGGCCAGGGTCATTAGCTGACTTACCAGGGGGCAATGAGCTGGGTCTAGATTCAGCTGCGGGTCCTTGACACTGGGGAGAAGATGAGAGAGAACACGTGACAGATGTTAGCAATGTCACTTAATTCACTACTGGAAGATGCTCAAGTACTACAGTGATGAGGGCAGGATAAGCACTTGTATGGAATAGTAGAAGAGATGTATCTAAAAGAATCAGCAGAGATGATTTACTTCCATCATTAGCAAAGCTTCAACCAATGCACCCTTTGTGCTGTATCAGAGTCTAAAACCCAGCTGAAAAGCAATTGTTGTTTACCCTAACCTTCTCAATAAATGTTCCTGAAAGATGAGGCCTGAGTGGATAATTAATTGATGATATGGCCAGCTTGTAGAGATGGTTTCTTCAGCAGGGACCCCACAACTGTTCATTAGTTGGAAGTAAGCTAGTCCTCATGTAGGGAGACACTATACAACCTCATGCAACATAAGACCATAATACTTCACTCACTTGAGCTTACCAGCTGTGATAGGCACGGATCCAGCCTACAGGAAATGTTCCTAGAGCTCATCCCAGGTTTCAGACAGGAGGTAAAATGCAACCAAATAAACTATTGCCTATATGACTCCAAGCATAGGGCTAATTTGACATGAATCTGATCTCTTTTATCCACAAACCAGATAAAAAACCTCAAGAGGGAAAAATCCAAATATTTCTGAACAGACCCAACTCAGTTCCCCACGCTGTTGGCCACCTGGGCCATTCCACGAAGGAGGTCTTTACCATTTAACAGGGGAGAAAAATCTTGCCTCGTTCGGCTTTAAATTCTTTGCATTCCATCATGCACCTGTTAGCTTCTGTCATTACCATTAATGTAATCGCTTCAACAGCTGATATGCTCCAGTAGCAAAGGTATTAGCAGGTACTGTGTGTAATCAGAAGAGGAATGAGTTTGACCTCACTGATGTATAGAAAAAGCCATAAAGAGTGAGGGATGGATATATATGTATAACTAAGTATTAAAATGGAACAGGATAGCTCTTTACCATACTGTTGCGGAGTCAGTAAAGATGGAGCTTTGTGCATTTTCTGTCTGCCAGACAGGAAATCCTAGGCCTAGATCAGCAACACAACATGCAAATGTGAAAAAAAAAAAAAAGACATGACGCTGCCCAAACAGATCATTCTCTGGAGTCACTTTCTGTATCCTATTTGACTGTGACAACAGAGTTATTAAACCAGATAATAAGAGAGCTTGCTCACCAGGTGAGTTTAAGTACAACCCCCCCATGCCTCTCTCCCTCTCCCCCTCCCCATTTTCCAAGTTCATGAACCTGTAGAGAGACATTATAGATAAATGGGGAAAGTTTTCAAATAATTAAACGAGAATAAATCGGCATATATTTAGGTTTGATTTTCAGAAATAAGCATTTATCCCTGATCCTGCAATTTACAACAGAAGGCATACTGACATTGATTTTAAATTGCAGTATCAGAGACTTGAATTCTACCTACAAAATATGCATGTATGGGTGCACATGCAAAACATACAGTTGTGAGCACAATCGCCTGCTTGCACACAGTTTCCCACGTCGAACAAACAAGTGGACAGATTTTGTCCATGTAATTACCTTAGTGTGCTCCTGGGTGTATATTTTCCATGCAGAACTTAGGCGCAGAGTTTTAAAAAGTTGGTGCTGAACAGCTCTCCATCCTGCTATATGCAGAAATGCATAATTATGGTCACGATGATACCCTCCCTCAGTCATATGAAATGACAAATATAGGTTCTTGTCAGGTTTCCCACTGTTAGGGTGCTACATTCATGGTTCTCAGTTCAACAAATCTATTCTACTAGGCAGATCACAATATAGCAGAGATCGGCAACTTTTGGCACGCAGCCCATCAGGGAAATCCGCGGGAGGCCAGGACGGTTTGTTTACCTGCAGTGTCCGCAGGTTCAGCCGATCGCAGCTCCCACTGGCTGCGGTTCACCGTTCCCAGCCAATGGAGGCTGTGGGAAGCAGCGTGGGCCGAGGTTGCCGGTCCCT
The DNA here is from genome assembly GCF_965140295.1 of Lepidochelys olivacea. Classification (NCBI taxonomy): domain Eukaryota; kingdom Metazoa; phylum Chordata; order Testudines; family Cheloniidae; genus Lepidochelys; species Lepidochelys olivacea. Next base: position 19,268,378 of record NC_140412.1, read on the forward strand.
GCAATATAGCAAGAATGACCTGTAGAATATTTTTCTAAACAATTTATATTTGGAGAAAGTAATGGTATCAAATTAGAAACAAGCTAATTCAGTTGAGAAGTAATTCTCCTTCATTGACAAACATGAAAATATAGTCAACATAAATCCACATTCTCAAAATTAGGATGTGGATTCTAATTAGATCTGAACAAGCCTTAGCAGTCTCATTTCAGAGATTCACACAGATATTTGCTTAGTTTCAAGCCACCATGATTCACACTCCCCCTGAATTTCCCTTTGCATGAGTCAGCTTTGATGAAATCGGAAGTCTCCAGGTGAAATTCAGTCAAAACTGCCAAGTTTCACCAATGTGAAACCATGTAGAACTGCAAACTCTTCACTGTGCCATGATCCAGTTTCACCTAAAACGGTATACGAAACTTAGCAAACCTTTCCAGGAACTTGGACTGAGTCTCAAATATGCCACAAAATCTTAAATGCTGAGTTGGTTTTGCATAGCTTTGCATTTCATTGTAAATAATGAACACAGCTGTAATTACTAGTAAGTTTAAAAATAAAAGGAAAGATGGAACTGATGAAACAAACAAATAGGAAAGCATTTTATAAAGGCTAAAGGAAGTTGTGATTTCTGAGATTGCACCAGGGTGGCCAGCAAAGCATTTTCCTTTGGAAAACATCCCTTGAAGATAAGGGAAGAGTAAAGGATAAGAAATCAAAGGTCACTTGCCGGGCAATTAGTTGCTTTGAGTGAGCATGAGCTGGCTTTTAATACTAATCATGCAAGGCTTGAATATACAGCAAATTGCATTCAAACCCGTTCCTCTGCTTCTCACCACAGGTTGCCAAGATGAATAGTGCTGTCAATAAACTGACTAGGAGGACAGTAGTCTGGAAAACAGAGAGAGCAATGAATAAGAAACACAGAAGCAAAGACCCTCTGCCTGTCTTCTTCCATACAGTTCAACTGGCAACACAACCTCATGGTCAATCAGAATGCTGGTTTTGCTTTGGATAACATGACACATATCACTGGGCTGCCATATGCATTTTATTACACAAACCTCTTGCCCCCAGATGTCCCTAATTCAGACCTTACAACAATGTGCCACACAATTAATGTGCAAAAGCTGCACTGCTGTGAGCCCAAATCCTGGCTGTCCATGACTCCACAACATCCTACGTAGATAAACCCTGCCGTGAGCAAAAGTAAATCTGTACAAGACATGGGGCATCTTGTCAAAGAAGTATACACACTGAAGTACACCAAGCATGCCCCTTGTCTTTGGAATTGCCACCTCTTCAAATCCAGCAATACTGGGCCTACAGGGTGGGGATTTCCAGATTATAGAGCAGCCCAAAGCAGGGCATAAGAGGCAGCTCTGGTGAGGCCCTTCCTGACTGTCTCCTTTTTCTACTTACCTACACAACGTTGACAGAGTTTCATAGAATCATGGAATATCAGGGTTGGAAGGGACCTCAGGAGGTCATCTAGTCCAACCCCCTGCTCAAAGCAGCACCGATCCCCAATTAAATCATCCCAGCCAGGACTTTGCCAAGCCTGACCTTAAAAACTCCTAAAGATGGAGATTCCACCACCTCCCTAGGTAACACATTCCAGTGTTTCACCACCCTCCTAGTGAAAAATATTTTCCTAATATCCAACCTAAATCTCCCCCACTGCAACTTGAGACCATTACTCCTTGTCCTGTCCTCTTCTACCACTGAGAACAGTCTAGAGTCATCCTCTTTGGAACCCCCTTTCAGGTAGTTGAAAGCAGCCTTCAAATCCCCACCTCATTCTTCTCTTCCGCAGACTAAACACCCCCAGTTCCCTCAGCCTCTCCTCATAAGTCATGTGTTCCAGTCCCCTAATCATTTTTGTTGCCCTTCGCTGGACTCCTTCCAATTTTTCCACATCCTTCTTGTAGTGTGGGGCCCAAAACTGGACACAGTACTCCAGATGAGGCCTCACCAGTGTCATAGAATCATAGAATCATAGAATATCAGGGTTGGAAGGGACCCCAGAAGGTCATCTAGTCCAACCCCCTGCTCAAAGCAGGACCAATTCCCAGTTAAATCATCCCAGCCAGGGCTTTGTCAAGCCTGACCTTAAAAACCTCTAAGGAAGGAGATTCTACCACCTCCCTAGGTAACGCATTCCAGTGTTTCACCACCCCCTTAGTGAAAAAGTTTTTCCTAATATCCAATCTAAACCTTCCCCACTGCAACTTGAGACCATTACTCCTTGTTCTGTCATCTGCTACCATTGAGAACAGTCTAGAGCCATCCTCTTTGGAACCCCCTTTCAGGTAGTTGAAAGCAGCTATCAAATCCCCCCTCATTCTTCTCTTCTGCAGACTAAATAATCTCAGGTCCCTCAGCCTCTCCTCATAAGTCATGTTCTCCAGCTCCCTAATTATTTTTGTTGCCCTCTGCTGGACTCTCTCCAATTTATCCACATCCTTCTTGAAGTGTGGGGCCCAAAACTGGACACAGTACTCCAGATGAGGCCTCACCAATGTCGAATAGAGGGGAACGATCACGTCCCTCGATCTGCTCGCTATGCCCCTACTTATACATCCCAAAATGCCATTGGCCTTCTTGGCAACAAGGGCACACTGCTGACTCATATCCAGCTTCTCGTCCACTGTCACCCCTAGGTCCTTTTCCGCAGAACTGCTGCCTAGCCATTCGGTCCCTAGTCTGTAGCTGTGCATTGGGTTCTTCCGTCCTAAGTGCAGGACCCTGCACTTATCCTTATTGAACCTCATCAGATTTCTTTTGGCCCAATCCTCCAATTTGTCTAGGTCCTTCTGTATCCTATCCCTCCCCTCCAGCGTATCTACCACTCCTCCCAGTTTAGTATCATCCGCAAATTTGCTGACAGTGCAATCCACACCATCCTCCAGATCATTTATGAAGATATTGAACAAAACCGGCCCCAGGACCGACCCTTGGGGTACTCCACTTGATACCGGCTGCCAACTAGATATGGAGCCATTGATCACTACCCGTTGAGCCCGACAATCTAGCCAGCTTTCTACCCACCTTGTAGTGCATTCATCCAGCCCATACTTCCTTAACTTGCTGACAAGAATACTGTGGGAGACCTTGTCAAAAGCTTTGCTAAAGTCAAGAAACAATACATCCACTGCTTTCCCTTCATCCACAGAACCAGTAATCTCATCATAAAAGGCAATTAGTCAGGCATGACCTTCCCTTGGTGAATCCATGCTGGCTGTTCCTGATCACTTTCCTCTCATGCAAGTGCTTCAGAACTGATTCCTTGAGGACCTGCTCCATGATTTTTCCAGGGACTGAGGTGAGGCTGACTGGCCTGTAGTTCCCAGGATCCTCCTTCTTCCCTTTTTTAAAGATGGGCACTACATTAGCCTTTTGCCAGTCGCCCGGGACTTCCCCTGATCGCCATGAGTTTTCAAAGAGAATGGCCAATGGCGCTGCAATCACATCCGCCAACTCCTTTAGCACTCTCGGCTGCAACGCATCTGGCCCCATGGACTTGTGCATGTGCAGCTTTTCTAAATAGTCCCGAACCACTTCTTTCTCCACAGAGGGCTGGCCACCTACTCCCCATGCTGTGCTGCCCAGTGCAGTAGTCTGGGAGCTGACCTTGTTCATGAAGACAGAGGCAAAAAAAGCATTGAGTACATTAGCTTTTTCCACATCCTCAGCTTTGCCCCTGGTATTGGTGAACACCTGAAGGGAGGGAATCCTGTGGCCTGACAGTATGTGTATGGACATATATACATGTGTAACAAGAGAGTAATATGTTATCCACTTTGAGCTAAATCCTGCCCTCACTCACATCCATGTAACTCCATGGATTACGATGGGGTCGCAGAAGTGTTGAGAGCAAGTTTGTCCCTGGCTGGATTGGATCTGTGCCCCAGTTAAACTTTAACCCACTCCTGCCTCTGGTCTCCAGTCCAGCCATTGGCTCTTTCTCTCTTCTGTCCTTGGAATGGTATGGTTAGTTGATCCGACACAGGCTCTGCTGAGACCGCTATACCACGAAAGCTACACCAGCAGAGCCCCATAGTGCAGACGCAACATATCCCAATAGGAGGAGGAGTTCCGCCAGTGTAGTAACACCACCTCCCGAACAGCATTGCTTCTGTCAACATAGCTACTCTTCTGTAAGCGTAGCTGCATCTACACTGGGAGTTTTGCTGGCATAACTGGGGTATGTGTGGTTTTTTCACACCCTTGACCAATATACCTGTGCTGACAAAACTGTCATGTAGACCTGGCTTCACTAGACCTTACCCAGTTATTTCCTGTCCCTAAACACTGTTTTGTTCTCCCTATAAACAAGAACATACCATTGGAAATGCAGCCAAACAATGGCTAGATCTTTTAATTTTGTTAAAAGTATGTATTAGTTGTATTTATTTTTACCAGTTTGGCAATACATTTTTAAAAAATTATTAAAATAATGGGTCTTTCAATCATTCATTAGCTCCCAGGAAGAAAAGTCAAGCTTTTGCATTAAGCATTGCTCAGGTGCAACTGGGCCTGTCATCAGATAATTTTATTTTTATTTTGTAGCCTCTCATCTTGACCCAGCTTTAAGCACCCCTCATCATAGTCACTGCCAGAACAAGAAGATATGTCACTATCAGTAACCATAGCAGCAGCAATGGAGAAAACAATAGCATTGTCCAGACGAAATGTATCCATCATCGGTTAGTACTGAGCACTGAAATATTACCATAAAGAAAAGGCAGGGAAAGGAGAGTGGATTTATATTTGTTATAGCAGCCACTGGTCAGATGGGGACAGGGAGGAGGGGAACTTGGAGCAAGGCAGTTCACCTTCCTAAAATGAAAGAAAAACTCCTTGGTTAACTATTTACTACTTGAGCCATATTAATTAACAATTAGAGTACTGGCTAGTTCCCAGGTAAGTAGTACCAGGGGGTGATGTGTTTTTAAAGTTGTGGGTTCATTTCACAAGCCAAGATGTTAAGGGATTTTCCCATACTACTAGTATTTCACTTTCTTTAAAGCAGTCCTCTGCCATAGAAAAGGCTACCATTCTTAATATAACAAATCTCTTCCAATGGCCATTTGGAAGGCCAGAAATATCAGACTCCAAGCCATTGGTAAAAAGTAAGAAGAACATCGGTTGAACCTAGTTGGTCACTATAAATCTCTTTACTTGCCGGATTGTATTCTAAACAGCTACATTAACATTCAAGCGACACAATCAACACATTTTTACAGTATGTCTAAACTAAATTATTCAACCATTTTTAAAAACCATCTCCCTAGCTCCAGTGCTCTGACTGTCACATCCGACTAGTAACTTTCTCCATCAGTCACTCTCAGGATGCTGCCCCAATTAGGAAAAGAGGATTTATGTCATTCTTAAATCCCTTATTGAGAAGAAGCACATGGAAGAGGATATTAAAAGAAAGAGCGTTCATAAAGAAACCAACATCATCATATATATTGGTCATATATATTGATGATGGCTCTTGTGTTACGTTGACAAGACCTGCCTTTGAATGCCATTCATCAAGTCATTCACCCGTTGTGGCATGAGTAGATGCACTGCATATTCTCCTTTGTTATCCCTTTTATTTTATTTATGTTTCCTGGTACCCTTATGATCAAATTCTGTCCTCAGATATACACATGTAGCTCCCATTGAATGCAGCACTGTTATTACATCAGTCATTCCTTAGGTCAGACCATTCTTTCTTGAGTGTCTGCAAAGTGCCTAGTATATAGAAAATGCTACTGTTAATAAAGAACAATAGCCACAAAACTGGAGTAACCTCACTGACTCCAGATGCGAGCAGATTTGGCTCTACATGAATTGTGCCTTCCTGTCAGAGGCAGAATTCGGTCACTGTTTTACAGAAAGTTAACTGTATATGTGATCAACACAGTAAACAACATTCTCAGTTTTTTTTTTTAAAAAAAAAGTCATTTGGGGAAATTCGTATATCATTGCCATAATGAGTGGATCAGTCAACCACTCACTTCATTGGAAATAGAGCCATCTCTTCCCAAAATCAGGTTCTAAGACTTACAATGCAGTTCTCTCAAACAAAGGAGATTTTGACTTTTATCAGCCTGGGTTGTATTTACATCCTGTTTTGCCTTATTTAAAAGGCAAAAACATCTGACAACTTATTCCAGGGCTAAGAAGGTAGAGCAGGATTTTATGCCGTATCTATTTTATGTCCCACTCCCCAAAGTATCTATATTACTCTGCTGATTTGCCAACCGTAATAAAAGTGGTATTATGTCTACACAGATCTTCCCGTTCTAAGCAATAATAGCTTGTTTTTCCTCCTTCAGTAAAATAAAAATCTTTACCAAGGCTCAAGTTTCCCCATAAAGATCCAAGGAAGCCTAGGATTGTCACCTAATGTCACTAAGACCAGAAACTGACTTCAACAAATAGATGCCCAGTTGAGTCAAGAGGAAGCCACCACTAACCTGCCAGAGATCAAAGCAACTAGGTAAAGCCCAGGAGGACAGCAGAATGGTGCAGGAGGTTCAGAGGGGAAGATGATGTTAAAGCAATAAATAGCAGATGGTTCACAAAGTTCCCCCCCCACACTTAATTCTAGTCAAAACTACCGTGGGTTCTGCTCCCACAAATTCAGTCGCATCTTAATCATGAGGCAGTTGAGTTGAACATTCTTCCACTTTCTATTGCTGTTTCTTTTATAGCTTGTTGATAAGGGAGCTGTCCAGCAAGAAAACAATCACCAAGAGAACTCACTGGCAACATTAATTTACCTGTGTTTACTGCTAACCTGAGAGGAGCAAAGGTAACATTATAAAACCCTACCGCCCAGGGCTCGTTGCCACATACCTACCCATCAGTGAAAAACTAACGACATTCTCTCTCTATCGTCAAAGTTTCATGATCGTCATGTTTTATTTATTTATATATTTTTGCAACTGGCAACCCACATACTTTGTACCCAGAGAGGGGTAATTGCCTCCCAAGCTTATTTGCTCTCTGAGGCACAATTAAAGTCTCTCAAGCTTGGAAATTCACCCCAGCACATATGCAGACAGCATACAATTATTATTTTACTTATAGAGTGCCAAATGGGCTGTAAGAAAGAGAACAGGAACCCTTGCCTCCATTAGCTTACAAAACATAAGGATCTGATCCAAAGCTCACTGAAGTCAATGGGAGTCTTTTCATTTTCTTCAGTGGGCATGGGATCAGGCCCTGAGTAGGCAGTGTATGGATGAAAGAAGAGGGATGAGAGGAAGAAAAATGAAATAAAAGCTACTTACTGAGATGGGAAGCACATGGCTTGTGAATTCCACATTTCTTGTCTTCTCTTTTCCCAACACTTCTTTGATGGGGCATGAGAACTTCAAGGGCTTCTGGAAGAGATGTGTTATAAGGAGGCACCAGAAATGGGTGATGTTGGAGTCACAGAGAAGGCTTCTGGGGCAAAAGGCTGCAGGCACAGAGACCAAAGTGGGAAGAGGAGGTCAGCCTGGAAGCGGTGCATCAGCCACAGGATTCCATAGGACATTAACCCAACCAAACCAGTGCTCAGTGATACTGGGGTGGAACATTAAGGCCTCCTTCTTGTGCCTTTATGTTCATTCTCTTCCACTGAAGCCCAGGTGGTCCCCCTCTCTTCATCTTGGTCAATTGGAAGGGAGAATATTCGCAGCTCTGCAATCAGGAAGGGGTTTTAGTCTTAGTTTTGAAGAAAATATGTTATACTTTACACAGAAGTGGATACTTGTGACCCAAAGTCCTCTTGATGGCAGTGGGCAGAGGGGTACACAGGGATGCAGAGATCCCCTGGGTTCACCAAAAGAATGCCATGTAAGGTCTCTAATAAAAGCCTATGGCACATTGGTTATCATAACCATCACGAGATGTATGCACAGAAAATATCTGAGGCGTTAAGTATATATACTGAAAATTATGTTCTCTAGGCCTTCTAGTTAAAGGCAGGTGACTCAGAGGCAGTGTATCTTGAGACAGACTTCTCCAGATAGGAAATAGGAGCCACTTATTTCCCTGGTGGACCACTGTGTATTGTGTGTCTTACAATGGATGTCTGCAAGCATACTGAATCAATTATTTGTGAAGAATTTGCAGAGACTTCAGAAAGAAACTAATGGGAAGAGGTAAAGAACAGGGTGTGACCCTCTTTTCAGGGGAAGATCAAAGGCCTGGTCTCTCTGGGATACAGATGAACCCCCAGGTACCATTCGATTTGTGAAGACAGGTGGCCTGTGGAATTGAACTCATGAAAAGGGGAATTTCAGTCATCTTGGTTGAAAACTCTGGGAAAAGGACTTGGGGTAAATTATCCTTTAGGAGACTGGGGAATGTCTTGTGTGTTAAGTTTAGGCTCTAGGAAGTGTGTTACAGTTTTGTTTTATATATATCCATTTGTTTCCGATATTCTTACTTTGGATCATTTGAATCTCTGTTCTTTGATGATCAACTTATTCTTGTTTTCACTATACATACAACTAAGTGCTGTGTGTGAAGCAGAGTGGTGATGCTGAGTTAACACTAGTAAGCGGGTGCGTACTATTCCTTTCAGAGTAGTGAGTCCAAGAGGTCTGTGAGCATTCAGTGGAACAGAGGCTGGGCTCTCCAGAGGGTTGCTGGGAGATTAGGTGTGCCTATCGCTAACCTGTACAGAGAGAGCAAGGCCTGTGGTGGCCTGAAGGCAGCGCTTGTGTTGCCAGAGGCTGGTGGAGACAGGGAGCTGATCCACAGCAGGCACACACAAGATTTCCTCATACTTTGGGCAGGTGATAGTGAGGTACCTCACAGCCCTGGGTCCCCCGGGGAGAGTCACAGTGCTAAAGTAACAGATCATTGGAACTCCTTTCAAGCATCATTAGAGCTCCTTTCCAGCACATTCAAAAGAGGGGGAGAGAATAAAGCCCATAATCCAGCAGGGCTGGCTATGTTCACATTCATGAGATGGTCAATGCTTCAGGCGTCATCCACTGAGGAATTCACAGGCAATTATGGAATTTAAAGCTACAGGCTGCAAGAGGAACATTGGTTGGTAATCCAGTTTAACCAGCCTCCAAGCACTAAATTCATGGCATTCTTGGTTCACACACACAACTCCTTCTGACATCAGAGGGAACTGTGGGTGCTGAAGGGGCAATATCACAGCAGAGGTTTATCTGGAATATCTGCAGTGGATTTGTGACTGTTATGTAACCAGCACAAACTATTTAAACTACTATCAAATTCAGTCTGAAAGGAAGATCACCCTGTTTTGATTAGAAATAAGGTAGATGGATAAACTGTGGCTGCATTTAAAGCATGTCCCATATGCACCTTAAGTGGGTTAGAAAATTCCACAGAACCAAGTCAAATTCATTTAACCAACATTACCTGTGATTTTACTCACAGTTTGCCAAATCTTAAAATGGCAAGATGGTGAGAAATGTGTTCCACTTTCAGTTGAGAAACAGAAAAAAAAAAAAATCCACCCGCACACACACTTCTTTCTCAGAAACGGTTCACTTTGACTGAGAAGAACGGAGTTCCATCGTGAAAGCACAGTTAGGGATTTCCACATTGTTGTTAAGTAGCAGCAGTGTGCTCTGTTTATGATAATCTGTATTACAGGAGAAAACTTCTTTTGTTAGTAGAAGGAAACACCGTGTGGGGAGAGGAGGGGAGAGGGGGAATTTGCTTTAAATTCCATGCGGATATAAAAAAATGCATTGGTTTTGCTCAAAAAGTACAATTGTAGAAGCCCATGCAGTGCTGAGAGAGAAGCAAATCAGACTTCCTTTGCTGTGTTGACTTCTCAACCCACAAGCAGGTTTCTTAACAAAATATTTTCAGAATATCACAGAACTCATCATGTAACCTACTACAGTAAATCTAAATTCTATGCAGCTCCACTGCCTGTTAGGCATTACACTAATGTTAGGGCCTTCCAATTGTTCCTGAGTGGCTCTGTGTATTGGCAGTTGAAGGCTCTCAGCACTGGGCAGTTTCTTGCACTGAGTACAGTTTAATTTCTATCTGGAGTTCTGCCAGTTATACGTGACAACCACAAAAAATATTTATGACATATCTGCATGATTTGTGTACTCAAGAAGGTTCAACTCAGCACCTGGATTTCGCTCACATCCCATTTTTTTCTTATGCAGTTTTATAGCGAGACACAAATAGGTCAAATGACTTGCCCAAGGTTAGAAAGGAAGCCATTGGCTCAGACAAGATTTAGAAGATCCCAGGATCCTTTTGGCTGCTAATAATTGCTATTATCCAGACCGCATGGTGTGCCTCAAGGACAGTGTAAGAGTGTGCTCTGTGAAATCTGGCTTCTGTGTCATTGCTGGATTATTTCCAGTGACAAACATTAGCTTCTCACCATGCTCTCTCTTGGCAGCAATATTCAGCTGAATTACTGTCTGCTCCCAGTTACACTGGTGTAAATTTACAGCAGTGCCACTAAACGCAATGGGAGAAAAACTGTTATAAGATGCACCTTTTCAACTTCATTAATTTCAACAGTTCCACGATTGTAAATAAGAGCAATATAGGATCCACTTGAATTACTTCAGATTTACATGGGATTAACTGAGTGCCCGTAGTTTTTCTGATATCACCTGGAAAGCATCCTAGTCAAATAATTTATATTCCTGTCACCTGAGTAGCTCATTGGCAGTGCATTGCACTGCCTTACCGAAATGGCTACAGATATTTCTCCTAAAAAAACCCATGCTTTGCATTCATGATCTCTTTCTCCATGGGGAAAACGTGGAAGAGGAAATAGGCTTCATTGCTATTTGCTAGTAAAGTGCTTTCATAGAATCATAGACTATGAGGGTTGGAAGAGAACTCAGGAGGTCATCAAGTCCAACTCCCTGCTAAAAGCAGGACCAATCCCCAATTAAATCATCCCAGCCAGGGCTTTGTCAAGCCTGACCTTAAAAACCTCTAAGGAAGGAGATTCCACTACCTCCCCAGGTAACCCATTCCAGTGCTTCACCACACTCCTAGTGAAACTGTTTTCCTAATATCCAACCTAAACCTCCACCACTGTAACTTGAGACCATTACTCCTCATTCTGTCATCTGCTACCACTGAGAACAATCTAGATCCATCCTCTTTGGAACCCTCTTTCAGGTAGTTGAAAGCAGCTATCAAATCCCCCCTCATTCTTCTCTTCTGCAGACTAAATAATCTCAGGTCCCTCAGCCTCTCCTCATAAATCATGTTCTCCAGCTCCCTAATTATTTTTGTTGCCCTCTGCTGGACTCTTTCCAATTTTTCCACATCCTTCCTGTAGTGTGGGGCCCAAAACTGGACACAGTACTCCAGATAGGCCTCACCAATGCCAAATAGAGGGGAATGACCACGTCCCTCAATTTGCTGGCAATGCTCCTACTTATACAGCCCAAAATACCGTTAGCCTTCTTGGCAACAAGGGCACACTGTTGACTCATATCCAGCTTCTCATCCACTGTAACCCCTAGGTCCTTTTCTGCAGAACTGCTGCCTACCCATTCAGTCCCTAGTCTGTAGCAGTGCATGGGATTCTTCCGTCCTAAGTGCAGGACTCTGCACTTCTCCTTGTTGAACCTCATCAGATTTCTTTTGGCCCAATCCTCTAATTTGTCTAGTTCCCTCTGTATCCTATCCCTATCCTCCAGTGTATCTACCACTCCTCCTGGTTTAGTGTCATCTGCAAACTTGCTGAGGGTGCAATCCACGCCATCCTCCAGATCATTAATGAAGATATTGAACAAAACCAGCCCCAGGACCGACCCTTGGGGCACCCCGCTTTGAGAAGGTGCTATAGAATTGATAAATGCACTATATAGTATGGCACAAATTCACCAAAGTACTTTAGGGACATGCCTAACTTTAAGCACATGAGCAGTGCATTGACTTAAATGGGACCTAGGCATATGCTTAAGTACCTTGCTGAATCATAGCTGATATATTTATCACAGAATTGAATCTTCTTCTGCAGCAGAAAACAGCAGCCATCAAAAATTATAGTTTAGGGGGAGATATCAAGTACAAACCAAACCCAGGAACAATATCCATTTGAAACTATAGAGGGAATATTTTGTGGGTGTGGCAAAATATAATTATCCAGGGAGAAAATCCTGCTTCCCTTGAAGTCAATGGTAAACATCCCATTAACTTCTTGGGAGGCCAAGATGTTATCCCCAATCTTTAATGATCACCAATAGTCAGAAGATTGGTTTTCATTCTGACAATTGGGGGTGGGAGGGAAGCACTTTGGTTCTCTTTTTTAAATAAAATAATGTGTAAAAAGAACAAGGTCTTTTGGAGCTAACAAGAACTAAGAATTGGTTCTACTACATTTCTAGGGAGTTCTCTCCTGCCACATAAGAGACATCACAGATCAGCTTCTTTATTAAGAATGAGGATATACCATCTTCCAACAAGAAAATCCACATGACGATTCCTTTTGTTTTTCATTTCACTGAACCTGAAGACATAATTGACTCAAATGTAAGACTTTTTGTGAGAACCACACAGTTAAACACATCATAGGGAAAATGAGAATGACCCGCTTTGTGGTGGTCTTTGTTGCTGCCATTCATCTACTTACATCTTTGGTATACCACTGGATTTCATTTGTCTGCCATACTCTTTCCAGGAATTGTCTTACAGCCCATTCAGAAATCAACCTCTCCCTGCCTTTTAGAAACCTTTGACTCATTTCCCCATCCATGTTGATACATGTTGCCAAAAACATATGTGGAATGTAAGCTGTGGTGATCTTGGAACATTTGAATGTCTCTGTTAATCATTTGGCCCCTAAGAACTAGGCCAAAATTCTCAAATCCAGACAGCTAAAGTTGGGCTCCTAAAGCCAGATATAGTGCTAAATAATAGTGAAAGCTAAATAAAAGGCCTCATTTTCAAAGGTGCTGAGCTCCTGCTGCTCTCATTGACTTCAGTTGGCTTTGTTGGCATTCCAACACCTCTGAAAATGAGGGTAACTATTTAGGTGCCTAAATCTGGATCTAGGAGCCTAATTTTGGGTCCCAATTTAAATTTTTTTTAGACTTACTGAATTTTAAATCAGAGAGAGAGTAAAAAGAGAGAGAGAGCTGTCAAAAATAAATATTTTGCAGGTTGCCTTATTCTTTCAGCTGAAGTGACTAGCATTTAATATCTTTGATGATGACTTGATGAAAGTTTGTCATGTTACCTGAATCCTATGTTATCTCATATACACAAGGTGCACAAATTGTATTTCTCTGCATGGCAGAATACAGTTTGAATTTATATCCTCATTCTTTCTTTCTGAACTCTTCAGCATCTGAAGTCAGTGACATCTGTACAAATTAGCACCTGGCCTCTCGTCTTAACTAAGAGGAAATGTACCAGGTGCTCATTTAGTAAATTGATTTCCATGATAAAGTCAAGGATATTAAAAAGAGAAAGAGATTACAGAGCACTGGTCTCTCACAGGAGCAGACAGAATGGCAGCCAGCCATTGTTCCAAAGACAGCATCAGCACTGAGAATCAGATGACTAAGCTCCTCATAATGAATGAAATATTTTTACTAAGCTGAAGAAATTCTGGCACCAGCCATAGGAGCTCAGAATACAAAAAGAGAGCAGTCTGAAGGGCGTGTCTGAAGGACACCAACACATAACCTTCTCCTTACAGGAAATTCCAGTGCCCAGAAGGGAAGAGACTGGTGATGGTGTGGGAATACAATCTTAGGTTAATATGGACTCAATGAGAACAAATGAGAAAAGACACTTTCTGCTTGACCAATGTAATAAAAGCTAATTGTTCATTTGTTAGAGTCTCTGCTGGGTGGCAAAAGTCTGAAGAACTGAAGATGGAAATGGAGATTAAAGGTTAGTCAAGTCTGCTGAAGCATCCACCAAAAGCATTACCTTTTCAGGGTGGAAGGTCAGGTATTCTCCCCCCTCTACTTGCAGAACAAACCAAAGGAGACAAAGAAAAAGCAATAGGAAATGCATGCCAAGACCAGGGGGAAGGATGCATGTTCCACGTTCAAGTCTTCTCCAAACTCCATCACTTTTGTGTTTAGTTTGGCAGATGTCCACCAGGGCTACCTCCTTACTTGCACTGTGATCACAGGACACGCAGTAAGAAGACATCAACCAACCCAAAAAAGCTCATTGTCTGGAGCACAGGAGACAAGAGGAATTCTTGGACTGAGTTCATGTCTGCTATAACACCAATGAATCAATGCCATGCAACCACACTGGAAGTCTGGGACAGTACAGTCGTTCAGTCTTCCAAAAAGGGGATGTTGACAAGTGTTAGGATATAGATATTCAGGCCTGTCTGTAAAGGTCTATACTCTAAGAATTTAGGTGTAGTCTTATCACTTAGCTAATTATAGAGGTATAAAAGAAAGAATCAAAATCACTGTCTGCCGGTGTAAGGTCCTTCTCTTACTGTGACAGTCTGAGGCCCTGTGCTTAGGCTAAGATCTTTGGCTAAGCAACAGAGGCAGCCATAAGCTGAGAAGCGACCAGTCACCTCCTCACATTCCAACCTAGTCACATTGAAATAAGGTGCTATTGGGCTGTTAGGAGTACAATCCTGTCCTGATAATGCCTCTCACCTCCAGAGAAAGGGAAGTGCCTAGAAGATGTAAAAGGAAACTGAGTTTGATAGCATCCTGTCTGGCAAGAACTCACTTATCAATAGCTGGGATGTGAAATCCTCATTTCTTTGTTGTTCTATCACTGTAGTCCCCATTTCCCTATTGTTTGTCTGTATAATCTCTATCTGGTTCTGTGATTGTTTCTGTCTGCTGTATAATTAATTTTGCTGGGTGTAAACTAATTAAGGTGATGGCATATAATTGGTTAAATAATCATGTTACAATATGTTAGGATTGGTCAGTTAAATTTCAGTAAAATGATTGGTTAAGGTATAGCTAAGCAGAACTCAAGTTTTACTATATAGTCTGCAGTAAATCAGGAAGGGGGGGGGGGGGGCGGGGAATGGGAACAGAAAATGGGGGTGGGGAAATTGGAATCATGTTTAGCTAAAGGGGGAAATGGGAACAGGGACACAGGTAAGCCTCTGTGGTGTCAGAGCTGGGAAGGGGGACACTAAGGAAGGAAACTGGAATCATGCTTGCTGGAGGTTCACCCCAATAAACATCAAATTGTTTGCACCTTTGAACTTCGGGTATTGTTGCTCTCTGTTCATGCGAGAAGGACCAGGGAAGTAAGTGGGTGAAGGAATAAGCCCCCTAACAACAGGTATTTGGAAATTGAGAGGTACGAACACCCCTAATTAGGAAGCAGTTACTGTTGCAAATATTCTGACTCTAGTGGGAAAACTTTAGCAAAGAGGAAGAGCTTGAAACGTGACCTGAAGGGCACTGAACTGTAACTAAGGCTTTGTCTACACTACAGAATTTTGTCAACAAAAGTTATGCCACTTTAATTAAACTGTTGCATGTCCACACTATTTTCCTTGTGTCAGCAGAGCGTGTCAGCAGTAGCAGCTCTTGCATTGACACAGAGAGCAGTGAACCATGGTTAGCTATTCTAGTGTGCAACTGGCCACAGGGTGCTTTTGGAAGGGTTTGCAATGCCTCATGGGGTAGGCACAGCATCACATGACGCAGGTTTCTCAATCAGGTTCCGTGGTCATCACTAGGTTGCCAGCTGCTTTTCCACTGAAGCATGGGATAAGCGAGGGAGAGCGTGTCACAGGGACTGGGGGGGTAAGAGGGGGGAGAGAGAGAGAAAAAAACAGAGTATGTGTTGGGGAACTGTGTGTGTTGTGGGAGAGGGAGTGTGTCGGCATGCTGTCTCTCTAAATTCAAGCAGCAACCTGGCCAACCAATCCTGAGGCAGACCCCGGCTCTTCACAACACAACAGTCTCTCCCCCAACCCCCCTCGCAGCAGCAGCCCGGGCTGCCAATTTCACATGAATGGTTCTGTGATTCCACAGTCTCCCCAGCTCCTGGGGGCAGCATCCTGAGCAGCTCTGTTTGCTTTCCATGCTGAGGAATGTCAAAGCTTCCCGGAGCTTTGAAAGGGGAAGGGCACTTGCCTGTCGGGCAGCCAGTTGAAAGTAGCGAGCAGAGCAGTCATGGTGGGCATTGTGGGATACTGGGGGAGGCCAGTTCTGGTGATATAACGAACGGCAGCATCTATACTGATGTTTTGTCGCTTTAACTTTGCTGCAAAAAGCTTTATGCCTCTCGTCAAGATGGTTTTGTTTTGTCAGCAAAACAGCGGAGTTTTGCCACCCAAAGTAGCTTTGCTTTGTATGCACCTCCACTGTTTCGGTGGCAAACAAACTGTTTTGTCGGCTGCCTTTTGCTGACAAAACTGTGTAGGGTAGACAAGGCCTTAGTCTCTTCTCTTCTGGAAGTTGGTTCCACAGCCAGATCTCCTTGATCAAGAATATCTTATCTCCTGTTTTTACATGCCTTTTCCTGGGTTGTGCAATTTACAATGCTAACTCAGATGGTTGTTTTTCTGAACCACGTACTGAGGTGAATAACCTGAAAAGAACAGCAGCTGCAGAAAGTTGTTTTTGTTTTTCAGTAGAACAAGCCATGTGGCTAGATTAGGAATCAATCTAGAATCCTGAAGGTGACATAAAAATTAGGAACAAGTATATCCAAATGATTACATTAAAAAGGGACCTGCATTCTTCTCACAGACCAAAGTAGATTCACACTGAACGCACATACATAGGATCTGTTTCCAGCTTTGATCTTGCGCTAGTTTTAAAGCAGTATAACTTCTCTATTAACTTTAGTTTATCTCAATGTAAACAAGATCAGAATCAGACCCTCCCAGATGTTAAACTGGTGCCAAATTCCAATTAAACCCGTTTCCCCTATGCTAAAGATCTTTATAAACAAAAAACTCAATGTAAAGTCAGAATTCTTACATTAAATTCCAGAGCCAAAGTCCAAGGCTGCTGTGGAGACACGGCATCTATAAAACCTTCATTAATTCTTCCATGAAGCTTTGAAGTGCCGCTGTGCAACTATTAGCTGATCTTATTTAACAAACAGTGATGCAGGTGCCGTGTGTTTGTGACTGAGCAGGTGATGATTTTCTCTCTGCTGCCACCAGTCAAGGACTTTCAGCTTCCAGGCTCCAGCTGACTTTCGGCCCAAGAGGTCAGAGTGTAGGTGTTCTGAGGCCCAGGCTGCAGTGGGGGAAAGGGTAACATTATCTTCATTGATTTCTAGTTCAAAGAGCTATTTTTCTTTCACACTTTGAAAAGGAAAGACTATCAGATTGTCCCACAGCCAGGTAATGGTGTGGTTTGTTTTATTTCATTGTATTTTGTGGCCACAGAGGCTAATATGATTGTTGTGTTTAACTACAGGAATAGGAAACTATTCAGGTTTTATTTCCCTCTCTGAGGCCCAGAGCCAAAGCCCATTAACGGAAGCATTTCCAATGACTTCAGTGGGCTTTGAATCAGGCCCTTAGGGACAAATTGTGCCCACAGATAATGGGAGTTGTTTACATGTGCCTTCTATGTAAAAATAAGTCCAGTGAGGGATTCTAAACACCCCAAAGTTCAGGTACAATTGGATTTAGGGGTTTGGCTTGTCCAATGATAAAAGAGAGAGGTCACTAGCAAATCTGGATCTGGATCCCAATTTGGAATTTGAGCAGCCCAGATTTTGAAGATACACACATAAGCAACAGCCTGGATGTGAATATCTGTGGACAAAACTGGGCCCTGAATGTGTTAAGTATAATAAAACCCTAAATATCCAGAGTCGTGCAGACACCCAAAATGAGATGATACCCAAAATGCTCACGTAAATGAGGTTCAGATGTGCCAAAGAAGCAACTTTTGACCTCAACACTCAATGTGACCTGATCTTGAGCACAGACTTCAAAGTCTGTTGGCCACTCAGACTATAAACAGCCAGCTGAGCTAACTGCTCTTCTCAGAAGTCCCTCACAGCTGTTAAATCCATGTCTGTGGTGTTTCTGGTCTAATTGGGTTCTTACACTACACTGTCAGATTTCAGCTCTGATCCTCTGCTCTCTTAAGGTTTCAGAGTAGCAGTTATGTTAGTCTGTATTCGCAAAAAGAAAAGGAGTACTTGTGGCACCTTAGAGACTAACCAATTTATTTGAGCATAAGCTTTCGTGAGCTACAGCTCACTTCATCAGATGCATTCAGTGGAAAATACAGTGAGGAGATTTATATACGCACAGAACATGAAAAAATGGGTGTTATCATACACACTGTAAGGAGAGTGATCACTTAAGATGAGCTACTACCAGCAGGAGAGCGGGGGGTGGTGGGGGGGGGGATGAAAACCTTTTGTAGTGATAATCAAGGTGGGCCATTTCCAGCAGTTAACAGGAACGTCCGAGGAGCAGTGGGGGGGGGGGGGAATAAACATGGGGAAATAGTTTTACTTTGTGTAATGACACATCCATTCCCAGTCTCTATTCAAGCCTAAGTTAATTGTATCCAGTTTGCAAATTAATTCCAATTCAGCAGTCTCTTGTTGGAGTCTGGTTTTGAAGTCTTTTTGTTTTAATATTGACAGGTTTCAGAGTAACAGCCGTGTTAGTCTGTATTCGCAAAAAGAAGAGGAGTACTTGTGGCACCTTAGAGACTAACCAATTTATTAGAGCATAAGCTTTCGTGAGCTACAGCTCACTTCCTCAGATGCATATCGTGGAAACTGCAGCAGACTTTATATATACACAGAGAATATGAATCAATACCTCCTCCCACCCCACTGTCCTGCTGGTAATAGCTTATCTAAAGTGATCATCAGGTGGGCCATTTCCAGCACAAATCCAGGTTTTCTCACCCTCCACCCCCCCACACAAATTCACTCTCCTGCTGGTGATAGCCCATCCAAAGTGACAACTCTTTACACAATGTGCATGACAATCAAGTTGGGCTATTTCCTGCACAAATCCAGGTTTTCCCATACACACACAAACTCACTCTCCTGCTGGTAATAGCTCATCCAAACTGACCACTCTTCAAGTTTAAATCCAAGTTAAACCAGAACATCTGGGGGGGAGTACGAAAAAACAAGAGGAAACAGGCTACCTTGCATAATGACTTAGCCACTCCCAGTCTCTATTTAAGCCTAAATTAATAGTATCCAATTTGCAAATGAATTCCAATTCAGCAGTTTCTCGCTGGAGTCTGGATTTGAAGTTTTTTTGTTTTAAGATAGCGACCTTCATGTCTGTGATTGCGTGACCAGAGAGATTGAAGTGTTCTCCGACTGGTTTATGAATGTTATAATTCTTGACATCTGATTTGTGTCCATTTATTCTTTTACGTAGAGACTGTCCAGTTTGACCAATGTACATGGCAGAGGGGCATTGCTGGCACATGATGGCATATATCACATTGGTGGATGTGCAGGTGAACGAGCCTCTGATAGTGTGGCTGATGTTATTAGGCCCTGTGATGGTGTCCCCTGAATAGATATGTGGGCACAATTGGCAACGGGCTTTGTTGCAAGGATAAGTTCCTGGGTTAGTGGTTCTGTTGTGTGGTATGTGGTTGTTGGTGAGTATTTGCTTCAGGTTGCGGGGCTGTCTGTAGGCAAGGACTGGCCTGTCTCCCAAGATTTGTGAGAGTGTTGGGTCATCCTTTAGGATAGGTTGTAGATCCTTAATAATGCGTTGGAGGGGTTTTAGTTGGGGGCTGAAGGTGACGGCTAGTGGCGTTCTGTTATTTTCTTTGTTAGGCCTGTCCTGTAGTAGGTAACTTCTGGGAACTCTTCTGGCTGATAGATAGATTGATAGAGCCAGAAGAGTTCCCAGAAGATTTGTGAGAGTGTTGGGTCATGCACATTGTGTAAAGAGTTGTCACTTTGGATGGGCTATCACCAGCAGGAGAGTGAATTTGTGTGGGGGGGTGGAGGGTGAGAAAACCTGGATTTGTGCTGGAAATGGCCCACCTGATGATCACTTTAGATAAGCTATTACCAGCAGGACAGTGGGGTGGGAGGAGGTATTGTTTCATATTCTCTGTGTATATATAAAGTCTGCTGCAGTTTCCACGATATGCATCTGATGAAGTGAGCTGTAGCTCACGAAAGCTTATGCTCTAATAAATTGGTTAGTCTCTAAGGTGCCACAAGTACTCCTCTTCTTTTTGTTTTAATATTGCGACCTTTAGGTCTGAGATCGAGTGACCAGAGAGACTGAAGTGTTCTCCGACTGGTTTATGAAATTATAATTCTTGACATCTGATTTGTGTCCATTTGTTCTTTTACATAGAGACTGTCCAGTTTTCCCAATGTACATGGCAGAGGGCCATTGCTGACACATGATGGCATATATCACATTGGTAGATGTGCAGGTGAACGAGCCTCTGATAGTGTGGCTGATGTGATTAGGCCCTATGATGGTGTCCCCTGAATAGATATGTGGACACAGTTGGCAACGGGCTTTGTTGCAAGGATAAGTTCCTGGGTTAGTGGTTCTGTTGTGTGGTATGTGGTTGTTGGTGAGTATTTGCTTCAGGTTGCGGGGCTGTCTGTAGGCAAGGACTGGCCTGTCTCCCAAGATTTGTGAGAGTGTTGGGTCATCCTTTAGGATAGGTTGTAGATCCTTAATAATGCGTTGGAGGGGTTTTAGTTGGGGGCTGAAGGTGACGGCTAGTGGCGTTCTGTTATTTTCTTTGTTAGGCCTGTCCTGTAGTAGGTAACTTCTGGGAACTCTTCTGGCTGATAGATAGATTGATAGAGCCAGAAGAGTTCCCAGAAGATTTGTGAGAGTGTTGGGTCATGCACATTGTGTAAAGAGTTGTCACTTTGGATGGGCTATCACCAGCAGGAGAGTGAATTTGTGTGGGGGGGTGGAGGGTGAGAAAACCTGGATTTGTGCTGGAAATGGCCCACCTGATGATCACTTTAGATAAGCTATTACCAGCAGGACAGTGGGGTGGGAGGAGGTATTGTTTCATATTCTCTGTGTATATATAAAGTCTGCTGCAGTTTCCACGATATGCATCTGATGAAGTGAGCTGTAGCTCACGAAAGCTTATGCTCTAATAAATTGGTTAGTCTCTAAGGTGCCACAAGTACTCCTCTTCTTTTTGTTTTAATATTGCGACCTTTAGGTCTGAGATCGAGTGACCAGAGAGACTGAAGTGTTCTCCGACTGGTTTATGAAATTATAATTCTTGACATCTGATTTGTGTCCATTTGTTCTTTTACATAGAGACTGTCCAGTTTTCCCAATGTACATGGCAGAGGGCCATTGCTGACACATGATGGCATATATCACATTGGTAGATGTGCAGGTGAACGAGCCTCTGATAGTGTGGCTGATGTGATTAGGCCCTATGATGGTGTCCCCTGAATAGATATGTGGACACAGTTGGGGCTTTGTTGCAAGGATAGGTTCCTGGGTTAGTGGTTCTGTTGTGTGGTTGCTGGTGAGTATTTGCTTCAGGTTGGGGGGCTGTCTGTAGGCAAGGACTGGCCTGTCTCCCAAGATTTGTGAGAGCAATGGATCGTCCTTCAGGATAGGTTGTAGATCCTTGATGATGCATTGGAGAGGTTTTAGTTGGGGGCTGAAGGTGACGGCTAGTGGCGTTCTGTTATTATCTTTGTTGGGCCTGTCCTGTAGTAGGTGACTTCTGGGTACTTTTCTGGCTCTGTCAAATTGTTTCTTCACTTCAGCAGGTGGGTATTGTAGTTGTAAGAATGCTTGATAGAGATCTTGTAGGTGTTTGTCTCTGTCTGAGGGGTTGGAGCAAATGTGGTTGTAACGTAGAGCTTGGCTGTAGATGATGGATCGTGTGGTGTGGTCTGGATGAAAGCTGGAGGCATGTAGGTAGGAATAGCGGTCAGTAGGTTTCCGGTATAGGGTGGTGTTTATGTGACCATCGCTTATTAGCACCATAGTGTCCAGGAAGTGGATCTCTTGTGTGGACTGGTCCAGGCTGAGGTTGATGGTGGGATGGAAATTGTTGAAATCATGGTGAAATTCCTGAAGGGCTTCTTTTCCATGGGTCCAGATGATGAAGATGTCATCAATATAGCGCAAGTAGAGTAGGGGCGTTAGGGGACAAGAGCTGAAGAAGCGTTGTTCTAAGTCAGCCATAAAAATGTTGGCATACTGTGGGGCCATGCGGGTACCCATAACAGTGCCGCTGATTTGAAGGTATACATTGTCCCCAAATGTGAAATAGTTGTGGGTGAGGACAAAGTCACAAAGTTCAGCCACCAGGTTTGTCATGACATTATTGGGGATACTGTTCCTGACGGCTTGTAGTCCATCTTTGTGTGGAATGTTGGTGTAGAGGGCTTCTACATCCATAGTGGCCAGGATGGTGTTTTCAGGAAGATCACCGATGGATTGTAGTTTCCTCAGGAAGTCAGTGGTGTCCCGAAGATAGCTGGGAGTGCTGGTAGCATAGGGCCTGAGGAGGGAATCTGCATAGCCAGACAATCCTGCTGTCAGGGTGCCAATGCCTGAGATGATGGGGCATCCAGGATTTCCAGGTTTATGGATCTTGGGTAGCAGATAGAATGGCCCAGGTCAGGGTTCCAGGGGTGTGTCTATGCGGATTTGTTCTTGTGCTTTTTCAGGGAGTTTCTTGAGCAAATGCTGTAGTTTCTTTTGGTAACCCTCAGTGGTATCAGAGGGTAATGGCTTGTAGAAAGTGGCGTTGGAGAGCTGCCTAGTAGCCTTCCACACAAACTTCCTCGTGGCTGGACTTTACAAAAACTAGACAAGCCATTTACAACACACATGTTGCTTCTCTACAAAAGAAAAAGGACACTAAACTATCGAAACTACTACATGCCACATGTTGGTTGAACATGATGCTACTTCAGATCGTACACACTTCAGTATCATTGAGGTTTGGATCACTAAGGCTACTCAGTTTAGAAGCCAAAATGGTAAAGCAGAACAGAGATAGTAGGGAAGAAATGAGTAGCAGTAAATGACTGTACATTTGTGTAAGCAGAGTCAGGATGAGCTCCACCCTGACATCTGGTGGTGAGGTGTGGCAAGTTGTGGAAAAGAACTTCAGGGGCCGATCTCATTTGCATAGGCACACCCACCCCACCTAGAATGAGACCATAGCTGCCCAAATGGTCACTTTGGCTGCTGTGGGATCCCCAGTGTCTCTGTTATTGGAGCAGGAAGAATAAATTGTTATTACCCTGATTATGGGAACTGTGCTTGGAACTGTACTTGGCCTTTTGTTATGATGGAGGGATTCACCATCAACTAAGTAGCACTCGCTAGGCAAGGGTCATGGGTTCCAAAACTCTGTGAATTGAGAGAGACTGGGGACAAGTATTAATACTTGGTGGTATGGGCCCCTTGGTGAGGGCCTTACATGCTAATTGCACTTCCTTCTCTCTCCACTGTGGGATATCAGAGCTAATTTTGATTCCATTAGAAGTCTAGTTACAGGCTGCTGAGCTCACTTTAGGCTAATGGTGTACCAGCACTGAGGCTCCCCTACTACAAGCTGAATTCACCAAAGAGCTGAACTGACTAAGAGCTGAAATCACTGAGTGTTGTGTTAAGTAGGGGGGGAGCCTGAAGAGATATTGTGGAGCAGTTTGCGGGATGGCAGGAGGTGCTTGTGGGACGCGAAGCGGAGCAGTTCGTGGACCGGCTGGTGGAGCAATTTGTGGGACGGTGGGAGCTGCTTGTGGGATGCGGACTGGTGGAGCGGAGCGGAGCCCTATGGAGCTGCGGGGCAGTCAGCTTCAGATCATGTAAGGTGCCCTTACCTCTCTTTCCTCCCCCCCCGATCTCCACCCAGGTTGGGAGGTAAAGCTCTGCAGATAAACTTTCAAACTCTGGGGCTGCCCTGACCAGGGACAAAGACTTTTGGGTCACTGGGACTTTGGGTGATTTCGGGTTGCTGGACTCAAGAACCAAAGGGAAAGGACACGACCCAATTTGCTTGGGGTGGGTTTTTGTTGTGTTATGAATCCTGTTGGTGGTGTTTCCCCAACATAATGCCACATTTTTTCTCTCTGTTATTAAAAGGCTTTTTGCCACACTCAGACTCTGTGCTTGCGAGAGGGGAAGTATTGCCTCTTGGAGGCGCCCAGCGGGGGTGGTATATATTTGTCCCAAGTTACTGGGTGGGGGCTCGAGCCGGTTTTGCGTTGTGTTATTGGAATGGATCCCCTAGATATTGAACCCAGCCCTTGTTGCTGCCAACTCTGATGGGCAGAAGGGTTACATTTGCAAATGGCTGTGACATTCTCCCCCATCCTTCTCACCACCCACCCCTAACAAAAAAGCTAAGGGACAAATTCTGCTCTAAATGAACACCCAAGCAACCTCATTAACATAAATAGGGTTGCACAAGGTGTAAATCAGAACAGAATTGGGCTTTAAGAGCCTTATGCTGCAGACACTGCATATATGGAATCCCGATTGACTTCATTGGGAGCTGTGGGTACTCAGCTACTCTGAAAACCAGGCCACTGTTGCATGAACCTAAATATGGATATTGGCAACTGTGTTAAGTGCCTTAACTTCTCAGTCTCTGCTTCCTCATTGGTAAAATGGGGATTAAAATACCTGCCTGAAATACCTCAACCAGGGGGGCATACATAACTGGTTAATGTTTGTGTAACATTTATAAGAAGTTAAATTAATTATCATGATTCAGATCATGTACCTGGAATAATTTAAAGCAGCAAGAGATTCACAGTGACTTCCCATATGTATGCTGTGATCCCTAAGGAACTGGGATGAGTGAACTCGATTGTGTATCGTTTTTGGGTACTTAGACTTCATGGTTTGGAATCCTTGATTCAGATGCTTTTGGTTGTGTGTTCTGTTTAGGAGAAACTGTAACAGGAGCAGAGTGCCTTATTTGAGGAGAGCTCAGAGGGAAATGCTTACCTTTCAATAGAAATTTTCCAACCAGCTTTAGTGATGAGCATCTTAAAAGAACCGGGGTAGACAGAGAGAAGCATTCTGAAAAATACAATCCATCTACTGCACAAAGGACATCCACTTGTCACCAGTCTGTCTTATATGGGGGTTTCTATCTCCAGTGTACTATACAACCTTCTCTTTCAACAGAAAGACATTTGTTAGACGAATTAGCTTTGCTAGTATGTCATTTAAATCCTTCCCCCCCCCTTTGCATCACTTTAAAAAATTGTAAAAAATTAAATAACAATGGAACAATTAATTATGCAAAAGAAGTTGAAAAACTTTCAGCTAGGGTGGGGAAATTTTAAAAAATAGTTCTAGGGGCAGAGCCTCTGCTAGTGTAAAATCATCACAGTGCAACCCACTGCTCAGCTTGTATTATGTTTCCCCTCCCTTAGTGCCTGGTTTGCCAAGACTAGGTGTCTATTACAACTCCAGCTAGGGCGCTTTAGCTCAAGCTGTAGTAACTCATGCTTTTAGCTCTGGATGTCCCTAGTCCAGTCCCTGATGCATTGGCCAAGATGGCAGCCATTACAAAAGTTCTATTGACTTTAATTTAAACCAGTTACAAATCTGCCCTCCACAAACCTCACCCAGTCCAACATGAAGCCTACAGGGCTGTGGATTATCATCCCCTGCCAAAGCTAGCTCCAGAGCATGGAACAATCAGAATGATCTCCATATAAAGGAAGTCTAGGATACACATCCACACCGGGAACTGCTTGGAAAGAGACCAGTCACGTTTTCCAAATGCCGTGTAAACCACCCCCAGCCTTGCAAAACATATTTAGTGAAAGAGGCACCAGCTAAACTAATTACACACGCCCCTTGGCGGCACAGGCAGATAAGATAAGGACTTTCTTTTTTATTGTCACTGGCTCTCTAAAGCAGGAACAACCTATCAGAGCTTGTTTGTCCTCTTGTTAAACATGAGATAAATGTGCCAAGAAAGAAAACCCAGCACGTCACTATTAACGTTGGTAGGAGCAACAACGCCACCACCCCAAAATTAGAAAAATAAACTGGCATTTTGCCCCGCTCTCTGCTGCTTGACAGCTGATTTCAAAGATTGTGATCATTACAACCAGGGAAAAAATAAGAAGTCTAGAAAGGGAGGGAGATATAGAAGTTAGCCTCTGGGCACAACTGTCAATGGAGCATCGGGGGGAAGGGGGGCATGCGTGCCCCTTGAACTTTTCTAATCTGCATCAAGACCAACCAGCTAGTTAGACTAGACCTCTGGTGGTGTACTTTTGAAATAGGAAGAGTACTTTTTCAGTTCAGCCATCTGACCAGTGATTCAGTGCCTTTACTGAATAAAATAATTCCAAGGTGCAAGGATCTGCCATATTCAGGGCAGAGACCATCTGCTGTGTTTTTGTACAGTGCCTAGAACAATAAGGCCACATTCCTGGGTGCACCTCAGCCACTGCTGTAAAAAACATGACAAACAAATATTTCACCATGGCCATTAGCTTCACTGTTTACTCATAAAACCAGGAACGTGGCTGTGGCTGGAACTTCCCGTGCTCAGAAGATCACAGCTTATTGGTGGGAAAAGGCAATGAAAGGAAAAGGGAAAAAATAAGAAGCAAGGAAAAACAGAGGAGCAAAAAAAAAAAATAATACCAAGTCAAACTGATGTGAGAGGGAACCAGGGATGTAGGCAGATAGGGTGCATTATGGAGCAGAGTGGTATGTGTCCACCCCCCACACAGTAAATTCTTTAAATGGCAGCTTGCAAGAACTTACATGACCAACCTCTGTGTGGCAGGGAGCTCTAGTCGACACTGTCCTTGGATAATAATACCAGGATACCCAGCTCTAGATTAGCCAGTGTAACAAAACAGCTCAACTTCTCACCGCCAAGTGTGGCTACTGTCTCAGTTTCCCCCTTGCTAGCAAATTCCCTTAGCTAAATCACAAACTCTTCCCCTTCTAGGGTGTGCCTTCACTGCTGGCTGACTGGCACTCAGGTTAGCCTCACCCGGGTGTGAGCAGATACACTGCAAAGCCCTACCTGAGATATTGTGGTCTTCACTGGTGCTGTGCTTCCCTCTGTGTGTCGCTAGGACTTCTGGGGGCCTGACCCATGGTCCTTTGTGCTGCAATAAGATGAGCTGCTCTAGTATTCTTTCCCAGTGAATTATGGGGAAACGTGTCTGTGTTTCTGGGCACACAGTGAGAAGGCCTTGGAGGACTATCAGCACTCGAGCAATGTAGCCTGTGCTCTCACTGAAAAATGCATGGGTTACCAGCCTGAGTGAAAGTGGAACCTGGGGTTTAGCCCATATCCCCAACCATGGCTAGCTACCTGGGCTGAAAGCACCACTAAACTTGAATGAAGTTTTCATGTGTGGACAGAAGTGGAGTTAGGGACAACCCTTGCATCAGAGCCTGAGCTAACTACAGTGAAGATATACCCTAACACATAGTGCAGCCAAACAAATTCTGCCCTTGGTATTCCCTGGGTCACACATGCCCTGAGGGTGTCTGCATGAACCCCCACTTTGATACACTAGGGTGAAGTTGAGCTTCAGCCAACTCTATGGAAAGCAGATAACCAGTTCAGGTCTGAAGCCCACTGGGCTTCTCTGCCCAAAACCACTTCCTTCAATTATTCTCAAAGCTCTGTGCCACCTCAAAAAGTCATAGAATCATAGAATATCAGGGTTGGGAAGGACCTCAGGAGGTCATCCAGTCCAACCCCCTGCTCAAAGCAGGACCGATCTAAATCATCCCAGCCAGGGCTTTGTCAAGCCTGACCTTAAAAACTTCTAAGGAAGGAGATTCCACCACCTCCCTAGGTAACGCATTCCAATGTTTCACCACCTTCCTCGCGAAAAAGTTTTTCCTAATATCCAACCTAAACCTCCCCCACTGCAATTCGAGACCATTACTCCTTGTTCTGTCATCTGCTACCACTGAGAACAACTTCCCAGTATTACCAACCCCAAATGGTCAAAAATCATGAGTCAGAGCCTCCCAAAACCCACAAGATATTTTTAAAAGGTTTAAATCATGTTTTCTTTGGTATGTCTTCTGCTTTTCCAATTCCCCCCTGCCCATCTCAAACATGTGTGACTACAGTATTGCCAACTCTTGCAAATGTATTGGAAATAATGAGATTTTGGCCCCTGCTGCCAGAGCTCTCTCTCGGGGACCCAGCCAAAATCAGATTAGGGCCCTATTGTTCTAGGCATCAGGACCAGCCTTAGGAGAAATGGCCCCCTGGGTGAACTTTTTTTGGTGCCCTTTAAGTACTGCTTCTCATGCAGCAGGCAGCCGCTCAGCACGTAGAGCGGCAACAGGTGGACAGGCGGTGGCGCTGCAGGTGTCATGCTGCTGGGAGGGGAGGTGGAGAAGGGATATGTGAGGGTGCCTGGCTCCCGCCCACAGCCCTCTTTATCCCCTCCCCCTGCTTCCTGCATGGGCACGACCCTTCTGCAGACTCGTGACCATGACACACACATCCCAACCACTGCACCCTGGGTGGTCACCCATGTCGCCAACTATAAGGCCGGCCGTGGTAGGCACTGAACAAATGCACAGTAACAGACCCCGTCCCTGCCCTGGGGAGGCTACTGAAAACCTCAGTAGTGAGCTTGTGACATGGGATTTAAAACTGAGACTCACCAAACTCCTCCGCTATAGGGCTACCAAACATCCCTGCTGAGCTGGGCAGAATGCCAAGTGGTGACCTACAGGTCAGAGGTTCTAGGATACATTAGCTACATCCTGAGCCATCCAGACCCCCCCTGTGCACTTATGTTACACTTGGGAGAATGAGGCTTGCTTTCTGATAAGACAAGTTTATTAATTCTAGTTCTGACTTATCCAGAGCTTACACAGGTAGGGTCCCCCACAGACAAATTCTCCAATGTGTTGCACTCTATGTTTGCCACACCCTAATCTTAAAGGGGACAGCTCCTATTAACCAAAATGCAACAGCAAAACAAATATTAGCATCACATCCACTTCTAAATCCAACATTTTGTACTGAAGAATCATTCCCACAGTTACTCCAGGGTCCTTACACTAACTCTCATACATATATTTCTTTACCCTTGCAAGGTACATCTTTGGGCCCACAACCTTCAGAGCCATGATACAGATAGCTTTCATTTCACCTATGAAAGTAACTGGAGGGGGGGAAAGAAAGCAAGCAAGCAGTTATCCTCAACTTGGCCAGTCCATAAAGAGAAACAACACACACACTGAAAGTACATTACATTAGTATTTGTGAGACAGCAGTGAAATGCTGGACACCAGTATTCTTGATTTCTCTGCTGGACTCTGGGGACAGATTGTGGTCTAGTGACTACACACAACATAGCCAGACTAACACTTCCCTGTTTAGGTCTTCTGTGGAGAATGAACTCTGCATAAAAAAGCATGAGCGTGTATCACTTCATAGGTCCAGATTCTCAAAGGTATTTAGGCCCCTAACTTCTAAGCATTAGAGGCCTAAATACTTTTGAGTATCTGAGCCCAGTCTCTTAGCACAGATGCAGTAGCAGATTTATAAACACCTATTAATGGCCTAGATGCTAAAGGGTGACAGAGCTACATTATGTTAGGGGTTTATAAATATGCTACTCAAAGCTGACCATCAAGGGGGAGGGATAGCTCAGTGGTTTGAGCATTGGCCTGCTAAACTCAGGGTTGAGAGTTCAATCCCTGAGGGGGCCATTTAGGGATCTGGGGCAAAAATTGGGGATTGGTCTTGCTTCAAGCAGGGGGTTGGACTAGATGACCTCCTGAGGTCCCTTCCAACTCTAACCTTCTATGATTCAAGACCAAAATGCCAGTGTACCAAGCTTGTGTCCTCAGCACCCTCATGTATGGTGGGGAAATGTGGACAACTTATGCTCATCAGGAGAAAAGGTTGAACAGTTTTCACCTGTGTTGTTTGTGCCATGTACTCAACAGCAAATGGCAAGATAAAGTCACCAACACAGAGGTTCTTCAAAGGGCAAATTTACCAACTGTGACAGCCCTGCTCAAGCAAAGTTGACTGTGCTGGCTGGGCCATCTGAGTAGGTTGGAACATGGATACATACCCAAGGACATGCTATATGGGGAGCTATCAGAGGGAACAAGAATAACAGGGCATCCCAAGCTTCGCTATAAAGACACGACGAACCGCAGCCACTGGGAGCTGTGAGTGGCCATGCCAGCGGACGGTCAATGTAAACGAACTGTCTTGTGGCCCACCAGCAGATTACCCTGACAGGCCGCAGGTTGTCCCCACTGATCCTGACCAGTGGGAAATCTTGGCAAGTGATCACAACAAGCGGTGCCATCGTCTCCTTCAGAGTATCAAAGTCCATCACAGGAGCTGGCTCCTACAGCTTGAGGAGAAAAGAGCCCGGAGGAAGGAAGCAGCTCCCAAGCAAGATACATACATTTGCAATAACTGCCAAAGATCATGCAAATCTCGTATTGGCCTGTTCAGTCACACGAGACATTGCAAACCATCTGCATCATAGGATGCAATTCCCATCATCTCTCACAGAAGAAAGGATGCCAACACACTGTATCTGTGCTAAGAGATTGGGCCCAGATACTCAAATTTGCATGTGATTTGGCACACTCCTACTGCAAGGCTGTACAGCAAAGATGAGCAGTGGCTTCGTTATATTAGAGACCTAGGTTTTATTCCGAGCCTTCTTCCTGAAGCATTACCCTGGCCGAGCTGTCAGTTATCTGTGAATGAGAATTTCCCACCAAGGCAGTAGCATGAGAACTTGATTTATAGTAAGGCTTGTGACTATTAACAGTAACCAGTGAAAGAGCCGGGACTAGAACTCTCAGTGTCTAGCTTGTACATCGCTGCAACTTCCCCAAAGCTACTGGGTACTGCACCGGAGTTTCACTCCCACATTACACTTCCTCAAAATCAGGTGAAGGCTGGTGCTTTTCCTGCAGCAGGGGTCAATCCCGTTAACTCACGATACATTCACAAGAGTTGACAACATTGACATCACCTCCCAAGTTTCTTCTTGAGCCTCCCAATTCTTTCAACAGCCCCATGACCCAGCTTCCTGCACACACACGGACTTCTGCTCCAGCAGCTGGAGAGATCCACAGCTTGTTCCGTCTCTCCTCTCTCTATACTTCAGAAGGGGAGTTTATACACAGCTTGCCCTCTTCATAGCAGAGTGCCCCAAGGGTCACTTGCCTGCCTCTGACTCCCTCTGTACTACAAGTTCCACAATTCCCTTGTTCTGGGTAGACTTGGGAGAGCTGTGCCAACACCACGGTGGCCTGCCTTACAGAACAACACACCCTATGGCAGGAAGCTACAAATAGATGAATTAAGTTTTTTTTGGTTTATCTTTACCTTAATGCACAATGACAAAGAGTCGGTGTTGGAGATTTAGACTCAGGTCTGGTCTACATTACAGAGTTAGATCGACGCAAGGCAGCCGACGCGGACCTAACTACGGAAGTGTCTACATTTACATTTCGCTCCTGCCGATGTAACTGCCCTGCTACGCCAACTTAATAACTCCGCCTCCCCGAGTGGCGTAGAGTCAAGGTCCATGTAGTTAGGTCGATGCCGTGTCACTGCAGCGTCAACTGTTTACGTCGACTGTCCCACAATGCCCCACCCTGACAGCGCAAGCCATACAAGTCCTACTGGTGAGGACGTGCACGCCAACACAAAGAGCAAAATGCATGCGCAAGAGACGCAGTTACGGCAGCAGCTGCATGCCGACGCAAGTTAGGCCAACTTAATTTTGTAGAGTAGACATGGCCTCATCTAATGAAACAAACAGGAGTTTTGCTGGGGATGGAAGTTGGAGGTTAGTTTGAACATTCCCCCCCCCCACACACACACACAGCAGTATGGCCACCGGCATAGCCTTTGTGGGGAGCTCTAGAAAGACACAAATACAACAGCAGGGTCCAAATGTAATGGGGAAAGTAGAGAAGAGGAGAAGGTGACAAAGAAAGAAGCTACTTTTGCCAGAAAAATTGCTGTTTTCTCTCACCTTGACCAGGGAAACCACCACCGCTCGGGCCTTGCAGGCCTACATCATGCCGAGGCAGAATTCTGCGGCTAAAATCGTTCTTTTGGCCCATCACTCCCCTCCCCCGGCCCTCCCTTCTCCGTCACACACAAGGAACTCAGAAGCATGAACGCTAACATTAATATCACTCTCTTTCCTCTCCTCTTCCCTCATCATTTTTAACTTTTTCTTGCCTTCACTCCCATAGCTATGCCCTCCACTGCCACAGCCTAGTGCCTGCATCGTCCCCAAGCTTATAAAATCCAGGCTGGGAGAAATGCTTGCTGCTATATCGTGTAAGGCTGACAAATGCCTGCCTTATAAAGCTAGTTACAGGCCCAGAAAGTAAGTGTCACTACGGCAATTTGATCCAAGCCTCATCAGCGACAGTATTGTACGTTTCCCTACTATATGCATCTCCCTCCTCATCCCTCCAAAGTGCACAGAGCAGAGGGACATCTGCCAGTCAAATACAATAATATTCAGAAATGTGTGTTAATAGGATCACATCCCTTAGCCTATATGCTCACGTCCTAAGCTTTTCTTATCTTTTTCCATTTCTTCAGCTTCTCCTCCTATTTCCACCCCCCACCCTTTTTGCCTATTTCCATCTTTGAGGGATGTCAGACATCCTCAATTTCCCACCCCCACTTCATGGCAACCCTCCCATTTCCATTTTTTCTCCCCTATCACACTGAGTTTGAGAAAGTCTCCAGACACTGTCTAGGGGCTGTTCTAACTTATTTGACTAGGGGACCGGTGCCAGTTGAGAATTGGCAGGGCTCCACCACACCACCTTCCTCCTTGACCCTGCCCTCACTGCTCGAGGGTGTACATGGGGCGGGGAGGGTAAGAGGGGGGTCTGTTCACATAAGATCCGGGTCTGTCCATTTGACATCATCTAGGACTTCTTCCCCACCAAGGAAAATTCTCAGCTTGGGCCCTGCATCCAGATGACAGGGGATGGGTCCAGGGGAGAGAGAGTTTGCCCTTGATATTTACTCTTTCATTATTTTCCTTCATCTGAAATAAGAGTCAGCTATGCTAATAATGATATATTAAGTTGTGTACAAGGAACCATGACATTCTCCCATCTCCCCTCTCTCCATCCCCTTCTCCTTATGTTATCTCTAGAGCCCTACCAAATTCACGGCCATGAAAAACGTGTCATGGATGGTGAAATCTGGTCTTTTGTGTGTGTTTTACCCTATACTATACAGATTTTACAGGGGAGACTGGAGTTTCTCAAATTGGGGGTCCTGACCCAAAAGGGAGTGGCAGGGAGTCACAAGGTTATTTTAGGGGGGATCGTGGTATTGCCACCCTTACTTCTGAGCTGCCTTCAGAGCTGGGTGAGCGGAGAGTGGTGGCTGTTGTCCGGGCATCCAGCTCTGAAGGCAGCGCCCTGCCAGCAACAGCGCAGAAGTAAGGGTAGCAATACCACAACCCCCCGTACAATAACCTTGAGATCCCCCCGCAACTCCTTTTTGGGTCAGGACCCCTACAATTACAACACCATGACATTTCAGATTTAAATAGCTGAAATCATGACATTTACTATTTTTAAAATGTATGACCGTGAAATTGACCAAAATGGACCGTGAATTTGCTAGGGCCCTAGTTATCTCTCCTGTTCTCCTCCTCCTTCATTGTCTTTGCGGTAGTGATCCCACATTAGCAGTATTACCCAGATACTCTTGTTTCTGCTTCCCACCCACCCCCTTTTTGATTCCCGGGATCCCCATCTTGAGATTGGGGCCCAGGTAGGTCTCTGACAGAGCGAGTATCAGCCAACACTTTTGTCTCTGTTTTGGTAGCTTCTGTTTTGCTGTGGCAAGTTTCTCCATAGTGGAGGCTATTGAGCCATGAAGCCTGTTTGCCAAGGGCAGATATTGTTCTTTCCCTTGACTTACTGACAATAAAATATGGTCGCATCAGACGCATTAGCACAATTGTATTCATGAGCAAGGAAATTGAAATTTTACCTTTCAAAGAGAAATGAAGCTTTGCTCTGAGATAAAAGGGCAGCGGGTTGAAGAATACAAAGAAAGTTTGAATTCTCCTATAGCTAAAGAAAAAAAAAATTATGCCAAAACTATTTCAAACAAAGGCCCTGTATAAGGAAGTCTGCAAAACCACTTCCCGTTTCATAGGACAGGATATACCAAAGTAATGATACAGCTTGGCACGAATAACAAAGATAACTTCCATTCTATTTAAATACTACAAGAACATCTCAGGTATAAATCCCATTTTGATTACATTCTTCAGCCTTACTTTAATGTTCATCTTTTTCTGGCAGGAGGAGCGGAGGGGAGGATAGTCATAACTTGTGGCTTGTGAAGATTTATAAGCATGTAGTAGGCAGGACTGGAAATTTAACTCTGACATTTCTTCCCCAAATGGGTTTGGTGCAGGAAGCCTGCATGTAATCTTCTTCCCATTGTTTTACTAGGAACCTTTTACAGCTCATGGCTGACCAGGAAGATGAGAGGTAATTTAAGCTCTAATTGTCTCAATAAAGGGTGAGCAAAGAAAACAAAATATATATTAAAACAAATAGACCAAAGCCACTGAATCTAGCCTCTGCCAGACTCATCACCCTGGGGCTATGACTAGTAATGCTGGGATTAAAATTAAAATCACTGCTCACTGGGATCAGTGAAGAACTGCCCTTGGTGTATGCCAGACAAACATACGTACACAAACACACATACACAGCCAGATCCTCAGCCGTTATAAAGTCAATGGAGTTCCGTCAACATGCACCAACTGAGAATCTGGCCTGGAAGGCTGTGAGTTTGGGTTAAGCTCATGATTCGCAAGTGGTGAAGCCAGGAGCGAGTTATGCAAGTTGCTCGTTGCTTTGCCATTTGTGAGTACCAAGAAAGCTGAGCAAGAGCCAATAAAACCTTCACACCATCCCAGCCCTCACATATTGTGCATATGCCACATAAGGAAAGGAAAACTATTTTAGAGCGTTCTGACCCTTTTATTGGGAGCAGTTGCTAGTGCTATTCAACTTCTAAACCAACTGCATTAGTTACAAGAGTCAGATGAAGTCATGAAGGGCCAGATCCCCAGGTAGCATAAATCAGCACGGCTCCATTGAAACCAATAATGATTTACGGAAACTCAGGAACTACCCCAAAATCTCTAAAAATGACCCGAACAGCCTATCTACGCCTAAAACACTGCACTATTTTAAGGTCCAATAGTTGGGGACTCTCCAGGGCTGGAAATAAGTGGTTCATCCCCTAATGGGAAAATTAGGAATATTTTTTTATTTCAATGGCATAATGCTCTCCGTCCTCTCCCTGCAGGTTCCCAAGATAGAGGCATTTAATCCTGTCCCTCATCCAACACTGTCTGTTCTGCGCATCAGAGCAGTGTGATTTTGAGGGGAAAATTCAGCATTTTCGGAGAAAGGAGGGAATATTTTTCTAGTGAGTGTTTTGTATTTTTTAAGGACAGCTGTTGGAAACTGCTCAGAGGTTTGGAATGTTAGCAGGAGATGGAGTGGTGGGCAGTGGGAAGGGGAAAAGTGCATGATAAATTGCAGTCCTGAGATACATTTTATTTATCACATGGCTCTGCAAAGCATCAGAGGGATGTCATCACCACATAAGTGGTGTATATGGTGGCTGCATCCCCTGCACATCCTCCTGTACTGGGATTAATCATGCTCCTAGAATGAATAACCTCTGTGGATAGCTGTGTCAAGTGAAAGAGAGGAAGAATTGAGAGAGATACTGAGGGAAAAGAGAACCCATTATACCCCCAATCTCTAGTCCCTTTGTGTTCTCATTTCTGTCGCCTGATCCTCACACTCCCTATTCATACATATACCTACGCTCTGGACAGAGTAGTTGATGACATCTGGGGAGGCCATGTGCCTTCCCCAATCATGCAGTCATTTCCCCAGACCACAGACCCATCTAGTGCTCAGTGTTGGTGAGCTGACATTTCAATTGCTTTGGGCTTTTTAAAACATATTCCATTATTCTTTCTCTTGTGCATATTCATCCTTCTACTGAAGAAGCCACAAGAGAAGGATGGACAGAGTATGATCCTCAGATTCTTCAGAGGTAACGCTGCTTCATGAGCAGCACATGAAATAAACTCCCTGGTCATCCTTTCCATACAATCCAGTACACAGATAGGAACACAGGACATAAGACTGGAAGGGACCATCCCGGTTCTCTGCTATCATAGGCAACCCTGTCATACAACCCCATCAATGCAATCCCAGTGAATGCAATCCAGCCTGCCCTACACACACACACACACACACTTTTCACCTACCAAGTTCCAGACGATGAATGATGGGAGATATCTCACCATGTTCTGCCTATTGCTGAGGCTCAGAGTGCTAAGCATCGATCAGTAATACCCATGTCTAGAGGGTTTATTCCAGCGCAACGTTCTGGTTCAGGCCTTCCTCTAGGTCCATCAGCACCCTGGGAAAAGATGAGATCTGGCATTCTTCTAATTGCTCATTTGCTGCTTTCTTCTTCCCACCAGGTCACCTTTGTGTCCCTTCCTCCTCCAAATGCATGGTGGGGCTTAGGACCCAAAGTCGCCTTCAAAGTCAGTGGAATTTAGACTCCTAATTGCCTAACTCACCTGTGAAAATGGGTTATAGGCATTTTTAAAAAATTTATCCCAAACTAATACACACAAAAATATAGAAATAATTGTAAACTATATTGTATTTCCGAAAATATATGTATCAGCCAGTACAGAGGTGCATTGTGCTAGCTGTCTCTCTCTTAGGCAAGTTCATATAATCACATAATATTTGGGTTGGAAGGGATCTCAGGAGGTTATCTAGTCCAACCCCCTACTCAAAACAGGACCAATCCCCAACTAAATCATCCCAGCCAGGGCTTTGTCAAGCTGGGCCTTAAAAACCTCTAAGGAAGGAGATTCCACCACCTCCCCAGGTAACCCATTCTAGTGCTTCACCACACTCTTAGTGAAACTGTTTTCCTAATATCCAACCTAAACCTCCACCACTGTAACTTGAGACCATTACTCCTTGTTCTGTCACCTGCTACCACTGAGAACAGTCTAGACGATCCTCTTTGGAACCCCCTTTCAGGTACTTGAAAGCAGCTATCAAATCCCCCCTCATTCTTCTCTTCCGTAGACTAAACATCCCCAGTTCCCTCAGCCTCTCCTCATAACTCATGTGTTGCAGTCTCCTAATCATTTTTGTTGCCCTCCGCTGGACTCTTTCCAATTTTTCCACATCCTTCTTGTAGTGTAGGGCCCAAAATTGGACACAGTACTCCAGATGAGGCCTCACCAATGCCGAATAGAGGGGAATGACCACGTCCCCCGATCTGCTGGCAATGCTCCTACTTATACAGCCCAAAATACCATTAGCCTTCTTGGCAACAAGGGCACACTGTTGACTCATATCCAGCTTCTCATCCACTGTAACCCCTAGATCCCTTTCTGCAGAGCTGCTGCCTAGCTGCTTGGTCCCTAGTCTGTAGCAATGCATGGGATTCTTCTGTCCCAAGTGCAGGACTCTGCACTTGTCCTTGTTGAACCTCATCAGATTTCTTTTGGCCCAATCCTCCAATTTGTCTAGGTCCCTCTGTATCCTATCCCTATCCTCCAGTGTTTCTACCACTCCTCCCGGTTCAGTGACATCTGCAAACTTGCTGAGGGTGCAATCCATGCCATCCTCCAGATCATTAATGAAGACACTGAACAAAACTGGCCCCAGGACTGACCCTTGGGCCATTCTGCTTGATACCAGCTGCCAACTAGACATGGAACCATTGATTACTACCCGTTGAGCCCGATGATCTAGCCAGCTTTCTATCCACCTTATAGTCCATTCATCCAGCCCATACTTCTTTAACTTGCTGGCAAGAATACTGTGGGAGACCATATCAAAAGCTCTCATCCACAGAGCCAGTTATCTCATCATAGAAGGCAATTAGGTTAGTTGGGCATGACTTGCCCTTGGTGAATCCATGCTGACTGCTCCTGATCACTTTCCTCTCCTAGAAGTACTTCAAAATTGATTCCTTGAGGACCTGCTCCATGATTTTTCCAGGGACTGCGGTGAGACTGATTGGCCCGTAGTTCCCCGGATCCTCCTTCTTCCCTTTTTTAAAGATGGGGACTACATTAGCCTTTTTCCAGTCATCCAGGACCTCCCCTAATCACTACGAGTTTTCAAAGATAATGGCTAATGGCTCTGCAATCACATCAACCAACTCCACGATTCTATGACCACCCAGTGTGCAGGACCGCCCAGGTGTGTGCTTCACCAACCACCCGGCCAGCTCAGCAGTGCCAGACTTGCACAGTCTAGGTGAGATTTTCAAAACTACAAACTGTGGGATTATGACAAACTATGCCCAAGGGGAGGAAGAGTCCCCCAAAACTCTTCCCGAACCTTGTGTTGGGCTGGGCCCAATCTGCCCATAAATTATCTAAGGAAAGGGGGCTTACTCTGAGGGGAGAAAAGGGCATTTCCTCATAAATGTTTTCAGGATGTATTTAACAAGTGGACTGGGAGGTCACTGTAGGGCATCAGAGTTGTGTTTGTCATTGTGTTTTTCACTAAGCAATCTTAAAATAGTATGGGTTTCATATAAGTAATAACTCTGTCAATTAATGAAGAAAACTAAGAAGGTTATCAGTGCACTGAGACCTTACAATGTGAGGGAGCTAATGCAGAGATCTTATTGCACTTGAGCGATAGCATCTCAGCTCCTTATGATGCCAGACAGTTAATGGAGCAACTGCCAAAGCTAAGTCCTGTTTTTCTTAGGCAAGGACATACCTGCTGTGTGTAGAAACACCACGGGCAGGCTGGGGGAGTCTGAAAAGTGAAAGGAAGAGAGACTAAAGATCAAAACAAGTTTGTCTTGTTCTCACCACTGGGTGTGTCCTCATTCCGAGTGAGGAAGTAATGTGGTCTAACATCCTGATCAGCTGAAAAGTCTAATTTCTCAGCATTGCTACAACAGAAGTGCAATTTTCATATCCCCTTCCCCCCTCACATCAAACGCTGTCACAGCTTCACATGGGACCATCAGTCTCAGCCCAGAGCTGGGCAGCCTAATTAAGTGATGTTCAAAGGGCTTGTTTCCAATTAAACCGAAAAAAACAATCCTTCAGTTGTGAAGAGGCTGCTCCAGAGTTTTCAAGGCTTGCCCTTCACTTGCCCCCCCTGAACCCATACACACTGCATAATGACATACTCGAACCCAAATCCAGAGCTTTCGGGGTGGAAGAGGTGGGACCGGTGCAAAGGTACATCTGGTCAGGGAGGCAGATTGCTATTAAGGGTAAAAATGTGGTCTGTTTGGGACAGGTGCACTTTTGACACGGAGGAGGGGGAAGTAAGTGTGCTGGGGAGCGTCTTCCTTTGCTCTGCCTAAGACAGAGGTGAGCAAGATCATTAATTTTTCGAGCAGGAGTTGAAATGTCCAGCTGTCACACCCAGCAGTTCTCTAAGTGTGTAGACGTCACTGCAGCGGGGAGGGTGATTCCCAGCACGGGTAGACAGACACTAGCAAGCTAGCGAGCCAGAATTAGCCGTGTGGCTGTGATGGCGCTGGCAGTGGCTTGGCTAGCTGGCCAAGCACAAGCTCACCCAGTCCCTGGGTATAGTCTTGGGTGGCTAACCCAAGCCACTACCGTAGCCACGCTGCTATTTTTAGCACACTAGCTCGAGCAGAGCTAGTGACTATCTGTCTACCAGTGCTGAGTGGCACACCCCCCAGCTGCTGTGTAGCCATGATCCAATAATGTAAGGGCATTGGCCAGGCCTCTGTTCCCCAGCCCTGTGCACCAGCAGCCATGCGGCCATTTTATGAAGTAGCAGGAAGGGGTGCTACAGCACATTGTCTCCCTGCTCTGAGCCATCCTGCCCCATGCAAGCAGAATTGCACATGGAGCTTCACTGCATCCACACCCCTCTCCCACTTTTAAAACCAGAAGTGATTTTGCCCTAGCAATCTCAAACTAGGATTAAAAGACTTTCAGATTAAGGAGTGAAGGGAAATGCACCAAGTGGCATTGGCCAGAGACCTCAAATATATACCACTGTACTAGGGTCCTGCCAGACCTCTGTTACCCTTGGTGGACTACCATCTGTGGTAGCAAATGTCACCCAAACCTTCGTTCCTGGGCTCACCTGGGCAAAACTATTTGTTTTAATACCTTATAGGAAATGTCTTCATAATCTTCAAAAGAACAAGCACTCTGGCTGCATGCTTAACTGCAGGCTTGTCGATACAGCCAGCACCAGAAGGAACTGCCCGTTTGTAAATTAAATGAAATAGAAAGAAATTAGCCACTTGGAACTGATACGAGAATCTGTCCTTCCCAACTGAGCTGGGCACATAGTGCTGTGATTGCGACCTTTTGTTGTCTGACAATGTGGTATAAAGGAAGGACATATTATTTGAACCTGGCCCTGTGGAGAGAGAGCGAGATCAGCTTACATTAGGTTTTCCACGTGAGCATTTTGATGTCCATGTGGTAACAAAGGATTTCATTACTGGTTATGCCAGGGGACGGCAACCTGTGGCAGTGTGCCAAAGGCGACACACGAGCTGATTTTTAGTGGCACTCCACTGCCAGCCAGAGTCCCAGCCGCTGGGCCCGCTCAGCCCGCTGCCGGCCTGGGTGGACGGAACCCCGGGCCGGCAGCGGGCTTCTCGGGCCAGTGGCCAGGACCCCGGCTGGCAGGGAGTCCCAGCCGCCAGCCCCACTCAGCCTGCTGCCAGTCTGGTTCCATCAGGGGACCCCTGTAAATGTAAAATTTATTACTGGCACGCAAAACCTTAAATTAATGAAGACTTGGCAGGC
Source organism: Lepidochelys olivacea (assembly GCF_965140295.1). Classification (NCBI taxonomy): domain Eukaryota; kingdom Metazoa; phylum Chordata; order Testudines; family Cheloniidae; genus Lepidochelys; species Lepidochelys olivacea. The sequence continues at coordinate 19,309,157 of NC_140412.1, forward strand.
CACTTCTCAAAGGTTGCCAACCGTTGGGTTCTGCCGTTGTCTTTTTGACCATGGTCTGCCTGTGTGCGTGTGCATACGGGCTCGGAGGCAGCGGAGCGTATATTTTCTCTTAATGGATAGAACACTGGACTCAGACTCAGTAGACTTGGGCTCCATTCCTGACTCTGCCATCAACCTGGTGGGTGACCTTGGCCAAGTCACGACATCAATCTGTGCCTCTGTAAAATGGGGAGAATAATACCATTGTAAAGGACTTTGAGATCCACTGATGAAAAGTGCTATCCAATTAAATCTTCTTCCTTGCTTCTTAATTGCTAGATGTATGGGGCATATTTTTTTTACCTCTGTCCACAGCTTCAGAGACCTTTGTTTGACTCCCCTCTCTAAGGACTTCCCTACACAGGGAGATATTCCACAATAGGCAATCCTGATTACTCCCCGGGTGTATGCTCTTTTTCTGGAATAAAAGTGCCCTGTCTCAAATGAGCTTAATCCACTAAACTGATTGAGAATAAGACACTATTAGTTCTCCATTCTTAGGGCTAGTCTACACAGGGAAATTAGTGCAGATTAGGGTAGGGTGTGAATCTAGAGCACAATAGTTGTTCCTGAGTGGATGCTCTTATTCCAGAATAAGGCTTTGTCTACACTACACAGCTCTGAGCGACAAGGCTGTGTCACTACAACCGCGCCCCTAAAAGTCGTACAGTGTAGCCGCTGTTTGTCGGCTCTCCTACCGACAGAAAACTTCCACCCCCAACGACCAGCATTTGCTCCTGCCGACAAATTGCTGGTCACACTGGCGCTTGTCACCAGCAAAACTTTTGTCTTTCGGGGGTGTGTGTGTGAGGGGGGGTTTAACACCTCAGAATGACAAAAATGTTGTCATTCAATTGTCAGTGTAGACATAGCCTAAATCACAGCATTGGGATATAAGCAGGGTTTCTCAAACTTCAATGCACCACGATCCTCTTCTGACAACAAAAATTACTGCATGACCCTGGGAAGGGGACAGAAGCCCGAGCCCCGCCGCCCTGGGCTGGGGGGCCAAAGCCCAATCCCCACTGTCCTGTGGGTGGGGGATGAAGCCAAAGCTTGAGGGTTGCAGCCCTGGGTGGGGGGTGGGGGTTTGTAACCTGAGCCCCACTGCCCAGGGCTGAAGTCGAAGCCCTGAACCCCACTGCACAGGACTAAAGCCCTTGGGCTTCGGCTTCAGCCCTGGGCAGTGGGTTTTGGACTTTCGATTCAGCCCCAGGCCTCAGCAAATCCAATGGCAGCCCTGGGGACCCCATTAAAACAGGGTCACGACCCACTTTGGAGTATCAACCCACAGTTTGAGAACCGCTGGGATATACGATACTGTATGTTCTATGGTGCACTGGACAGCGGCAGCAGGATTCCTAAAAGTGGCAACCTAACATCAGGAAGCTAGATGTGCTGCAGCAGGGACGGTTGCCAAACAGCACCCTCAGAAGCTTGGCAAATCGAAATGTAGATCAGGCGGTGACAGAGTATGAATGGCTTTAGGCTACATCACCACTCTGGGCATTTGGTAAGTGTCCCCCCATGGAGCAAATTGACTGAAAAAAGGGAAGAAGGAGGATCCTGGGAACTACAGGCCAGTCAGCCTCACCTCAGTCCCTGGAAAAAGCATGGAGCAGGTCCTCAAAGAATCAATCCTGATGCACTTGCATGAGAGGAAAGTGATCAGGAACAGCCAGCATAGATTCACCAAGGGAAGGTCATGCCTGACTAATCTAATCGCCTTTTATGATGAGATTACTGGTTCTGTGGATGAAGGGAAAGCAGTGGATGTATTGTTTCTTGACTTTAGCAAAGCTTTTGGCACGGTCTCCCACAGTATTCTTGTCAGCAAGTTAAGGAAGTATGAGCTGGATGAATGCACTATAAGGTGGGTAGAAAGCTGGCTAGATTGTCGGGCTCAACGGGTAGTGATCAATGGCTCCATGTCTAGTTGGCAGCCGGTATCAAGTGGAGTGCCCCAAGGGTCGGTCCTGGAGCCGGTTTTGTTCAATATCTTCATAAATGATCTGGAGGATGGCGTGGATTGCACTCAGCAAATTTGCGGATGATACTAAACTGGGAGGAGTGGTAGAAACACTGGAGGGGAGGGATAGGATACAGAAGGACCTAGACAAATTGGAGGATTAGGCCAAAAGAAATCTGATGAGGTTCAATAAGGATAAGTGCAGGGTCCTGCACTTAGGATGGAAGAATCCAATGCACCGCTACAGACTAGGGACCGAATGGCTAGGCAGCAGTTCTGCGGAAAAGGACCTAGGGGTGACAGTGGACGAGAAGCTGGATATGAGTCAGCAGTGTGCCCTTGTTGCCAAGAAGGCCAATGGCATTTTGGGATGTATAAGTAGGGGCATAGCGAGCAGATCGAGGGACGTGATCATTCCCCTCTATTCGACATTGGTGAGGCCTCATCTGGAGTACTGTGTCCAGTTTTGGGCCCCACACGACAAGAAGGATGTGGATAAATTGGAGAGAGTCCAGCGAAGGGCAACAAAAATGATTAGGGGTCTAGAACACATGACTTATGAGGAGAGGCTGAGGGAGCTGGGATTGTTTAGCCTGCAGAAGAGAAGAATGAGGGGGGATTTGATAGCTGCTTTCAACTACCTGAAAGGGGGTTCCAAAGAGGATGGCTCTAGACTGTTCTCAATGGTAGCAGATGACAGAACGAGGAATAATGGTCTCAAGTTGCAGTGGGGGAGGTTTAGATTGGATATTAGGAAAAACTTTTTCACTAAGAGGGTGGTGAAACACTGGAATGCGTTACCTAGGGAGGTGATAGAATCTCCTTCCTAAGAGGTTTTTAAGGTCAGGCTTGACAAAGCCCTGGCTGGGATGATTTAACTGGGAATTGGTCCTGCTTCGAGCAGGGGGTTGGACTAGATGACCTTCTGGGGTCCCTTCCAACCCTGATATTCTATGATTCTATGATTAACCAGTTAACAAAGTATCTCAGCTCATCAGCTGAGGACAGCTAAGAGCGAGACAGGAATTGGAAAAGGGATAGGCTGGAAAGAAGGACCAGAGAAGCCCAGCATCTCAAAGAGGTGAGTTCTCTCACCCTATACCTGGGGACAATGTAAGAACCCTGAGCTCTGAGGAACATGTTCTGTTATATTCACACTGTAAACAGAGCACTTGGTGTTGAATTTGCCATGAGTTCTGTGTGAGGAATGTTTGAGGAGAGGAATCCAGAGTGAGGGAAACCTGCCCTGTAACACAGAGGTGTAGAGATTCCACTACAGCACCTCCTCAGCCCGCTTACTAGGCTCTGCTTATTGTTGTGTTTTTCACAGTCCTCTTCAAAGATTTAACAACCAGTGATACTATAATGACCAATCAAAGGAAAAGTGCAGATGACAATAATAGGTTAATCAGGCTACTAAAAAAACAAAATCACTTAGTTTGCGCAGGTGCTCTCTCTTCAAACAGGATGTGGGGTTAGCTCCTATCACCAGCAGAAAAGGTTCTCTGTTTGGATGTCACCAAGCATGTAACCTTCTTAGCGACCCCACTCTTTAATTTGTGTGGTTTCCTGAAGAACACTGTTCTGCGACTTCTCAGAATAGCATACATGTTACAAGACAGGTTTCTTGATGAATATGAAATCATTCTGTTTACACCACACAAATGATCGTGGCTCAAACTTATCAAAGCAGAGTCCTTTGTTTGCTGCTTCCAGCAATATCTAATTCATTTTTTAGATACCAGTGCTTGAGTTGTAGGGAAGAGTCCGCCCCTGCTCCCAGCCGCCTTCTCCCTCATTTTCACAACTGCAGTTTCCCTTTTTCCACTGATAATTGGGTATCCAGCTTAACTCCATATAACCTGCTATTTCATACACACACACACACACAAATTCAGACCCTGGTGTACACAGCAAAGGGCATCAGGACTCATACAAAATAATTAAGGTGGCCTTTATGTTCACATTTTACTGATGTAGCCTGAGGTTGAAGAGAGCCCCTGGCCCCTCTCCTGCCTCGGAGCTGCTGCCAGAGGGATGTGCTGGCCGCTTTCAGGAGCCGCCCGAGGTAAGCGCCACCTGGCTGGAGCCCACAACCAGCATCCCAACCCCCTGCCCCAGCCCAGAGCCTGCACCCCACACTCAAACTCCCTCCCAGAGCCTGCACCCCTCACCCCCTCCTGCACAAAAACTCCCTCCCAGAGCCTGCACCCCCTCCCCCACCCAAATCCCTCCCAGAGCCCACATCCGCATCCCATCCTGTACCCAAACTCCCTCTTACAGCCCAGATCCTGCACCCCACATCCAAACTCCTGCCCAGAGCCCGAACCCCCCACCCCCTCCCACACCTAAACTCCCTCCCAGAGCCCACATCCAGCACCCCCCCAACCCCCTGCCCCAGCCTGGTGAAAGTGAGCGAGGGTGGGGGAGAGCGAGTGACGGAGGGAGGGGGGGATGGAGTGAGTGGGGGCAGGGCCTCGGAGACCTGGCAGGGCAGGAGCTCAGCAGGGGGGTTTGGGGGTCCCTGAAAATGTTTATATCAAAATGGGGGTCCTTGGGTTGCTAAAGTTTGAGAACCACTGATCTACTCTAATCCTGTGTGCCAAAGCATAATAGTTCTGAGAATAATCAACTTGCACAATAAACACCTTACATAGCAGAGGCAGCTGGGGGTCTCTCATGTCTTAACAGTTTCATATCTTCCACGTATCAACTAAAAATGGTGCTGCAAGGCAAGCAATTTTCTGCTGAACCAAACAAAAGGGGGAGGAACCCTGCTGCTCCGCAGCCATCTGTGCAGAAACAATGTATGTATCATTTCTGCCTATCACAGCTCTGTATTATTACTGAATAATAAAATCCGTAGGATGTAAGCATCTCTACCAGACGGACCAGATAACAGCATTACTAGTGCTGTTTGCCCTGAGGCAAAAATTACTAATAACACTGGACTATATTAATACATTGGCACATCCCAATGCACTTTACAAGTTATGAACTGGTTGTAGGACCTGGAGTGCTACATCACACTCTTAACGCCAATGCTGTAGAGCACAACCAAAGTCTTGGGGTAGCAGGGCAGAAGCAGCCCTCAGCAACAACTGAGAAGGTCTTCAGAGCAGCCAAACCCCATGCCTTGCTCAGAGGCAGAGTCTATGACTGCATTCCTCCTCGCCAGTGGTGCTCCAAGACAGGGTGGTATTGCCAAAAACCACCACAGGACCTTTACTGACCACAATGGACTCGAATCAAACCTTGGTTTTATGTCTCACCAAAAATATGGCATCTCCAACAATATAGTGCCTCTCTACACCACACTGCAACATCAGTTCTGAGGAAGAGTGCCATTTCCTAAACCATCAGCATCCCTTCCAGCACTCCATTGACCTTCCAGTCCTAATTCCCATCCAGAACTGACCCAGGCCCACCTTTATTTAGCTTATCTAATGAGACCAAAGTCCAAGGTGGTGACTCTGAATGGTGTACCAGTCCTTGAATACAACTGTCTCAGTCATGGGTGAAGAGTCTTAGGGCCTGATCCAAAGCCCACTGAAGTCAATGGCAAGACTCCCATTGATTTCAGTGCGAGTTGGATTGGGACCTCAGTGAAGAACCCCCTTTCAGATTCTACACTTTTATTCATTCTTATTGGCAAATGCCACTTTTTAATAAATGGCAGCAGCTGTCATCACTTGATTGTTTATGTAGCTCTTGTATTAACAACTATTTTTCCCAATGTGTTGAAGTAATTAATGTATAAATAAACCAAGTCTTTTAAAGCTGGAGACACATGCTATGGAATGTTTGCAAACACAATATTTTCCATGAAATACAGGGCACATCTCTTTCTTCATCTTCTCAGGCAGCATGTCACTAAGACAGGTAATTAGCAAGTTTCAGAAATCTCCAGTTGTGCTCCATATGGCAACTGAAGAGCTAACAAATTCATCAGTGTCACCCACCTAATTAGTGACACTGTAAAGGTTTGCATGCACACAGTCTAAGGTGAATGACATCCACAACTGGTGTAAACTGGCACAGTGCAGTTGACATTGGTGGACCTGTGTTAATTTACAACAGTTGAGGATCCAGCTCTTCATTTTGATTCTCCCACTCAAACCAGATTTACATGGGTGCAACTCCGCTTACCTCTTACTCTTGATTAGTACCATTATAGCTAAGAGAATCGGTCTCGGAGACATATTGGACAAACGCACGTCTCAGTTATATTGCCCTAGCCAATGTCTGAAACCTGATCCATTACAAGACTCCTTGTTGTACTTCTGTATAATAAAATAATAATTAATGCTAATACGTAGTACGTAGATGGTCAGATTCTTGCTGGTCCTCCCTGGTGGCACAAGGGATACAGAGGGTGTCTGTAACCTTCTCTCACTAGCCAGAGTTCTGATAATTGTGCTTCTTGGGCTTCATACAAAGCCCACTAAAGTCAATGGAAAAACACTCATTGACTTCAATGGGCTCTGGACCAAGCCTCTTGAGGACAAGGTACAATACAGAAGAGTAAAGAAATGTCCAAGAAGATGGGACTGGGCTGAGAGCTGCTCCAGAGTGTACTTTCCCTAGCAAACCCAGTTGCCTCACCACTCTACAGGCACAAGGCCTCCAACAACTGTCTCTTTGGTGTTTTACCTGTGACTCCTGCCTATCCCCATAGCGCAACCTTGTCTCTAAATGCCACAGTAGAACCTACAATGCCTTGCAGTTTCTAAAGCATTAGACCAACTTTAGCTGATTTATAAGCGATAGATACACCAGCCATGATGTACAAAGAAGCGATACATCTGCCATTTCCACTTTTCTCTTTCAAAGTAATAGCCTAAAAGGAGAGCTTTTGTAAAAATATTAATTGCAAACGAAGAATCAGAATTAGCACTTTTTTTTTGCATTAGAGAGCTTAAAGAATGAAAATCATTCTGACTATGGTTGCATATGTTATGTATGTGCATATCTGCTGAAAAGCGTCCAAAATAAGATCTGCAATTTTTACAGATGTTACACTGTGTGCTTGCAATTAGACCTGCCATATCCCTGATCAATGTATCTGGATCCAAAAGAAAGACAAAGTGGTGACTCAGTTTCCATTCCACAGCGCTTATGCGTCTCTGACTCACTGACTTGATAATCTGAAAGGTCTCCCTAGTCCAAATAAAAATGGAGTTCTACAAACTGATTAACTAGGTTTAACTAGAATTAACCCACATTAACAATCCTTAAGAATCTCAAGCCAAGAATTCTCAGGCTAAGCGTGTTCAGATACAGGTTTCCCCCACATGCTGGATGGACACAAGGATTTGTGGTCCATACTCCAGTTCTGTCCGACTGGAAGGTTAATCTATTGTACACCCTGTGCAGATATTCTTCTTTCAACACTAATTCTGTGGGCTGTAGATATACAAAAATGTTATGTTCTACAAGTGGCTTTTTACAAAGGTTAATAGAAGTGGATAGGCGGGTCTTACAGGAGATTTGAGCTCCATTCAAGCACCTCGTATCAGCTCCTGGGAAGGATATACGTCTTGATTACCTGGCTATGGGCTTGCTAAAAAGCTCATTGAAGTCAATGGAAGGGTACCTATTGAGTTCCACAGGCTTTGGATCAGGCCTCATGTTCTTAACACCAACCATGAGAACGTGACAGACAGTGTCAGCCATGCCAGCTTGCTGGTGTTATAAATTCATTTCAGGGAGAGAACATTATCACAGCATGGCCAGCCAGCAGGTGAAATGAGTCTCACATGAATGTCGGGTATATGTAGCATCCCCTATCCACTCGGTTATCTCCTTTAGTACCAATCTTCTTACTGGTTTTGATGACAGGCCTGGGTTCTTCGGAATCCTGCTATCCACTCAGCAGAGTGTAACTTCTTTTTCTTTCTATAGGAATTTATTTGATGGTGCCTCCACCCGCCTTCTTCCTTCCTGCCAGAGTCAGGAGGGCAGCTTGGGAGGAAAATTCTAATCACAGAGTAATCCCCACTTATTGCCGGATAGCTGGAGACTTCCAAGAAATAACACAAACACACACAGTATATTTAACACTGTAATTATATTAAACAGGAGATAAATACAACATAACAGTATAAAACACTGTTCTCAGGGTCACTGGTGGGTTTGTGTGATTAGACAGTTGGCAACCCTAAACACCCTTGCCCTGCCCCTTTCCTGCCCCTTCTCTGAGGCCCCGTCCCACTCACACCATCCTCTCTCCCTCCGTCACTCGCTCTCCCCCACCCTCACTCACTTTCACGGGGCTGGAGCAAGGGGTTGGGGTGCAGGAGGGGGTGCGGGCTCTGGGCTGGGGCCGAGCCATTCAGAGTGTGGAAAGGGGCTCCAGGCTGACCCTGGGGCAGGGCGGGAGGGTGCTCAGGGCTAGGGCAGGGGGTTGGGGTACAGGAGGGAGTGCAGGGTGCAAGCTTTGGGAGGGAGTTTGGGTGCTGGAGGGGGCTCAGGGCTGGGGGTGAGGGAGAGGGTGCAATCTCTGGAAGGGGGCTCAGGGCTGGGGCAGGGGATTGGGGTGCAGAAGGGGATGCAGGGTGCAGGCTCTGGGAGGGAGTTTGGGTGCAGAAGGGGGCTCAGGGCTGGAGCATGAGGTTCGGGTGTGGGAGGGGGTGAGGGATGCGGGCTCTGGCCGGGCAGCACTTACCTCAGGTGGCTCCCAGGCGGAGGTGCAGCGAGGCTAAAGCAGGCTCACCTGCCCACCCCAGCCTCATGCTGCACCTGGAAGCAGCAGCATATCCCTGGGACAGGGGTCTCGGTGCGCTGCCCGCGCCCTGAGCACCGACCCCACAGCTCCCATTGGCCGGGAACTGCCTGCCTTAGCCACACTGCACCACTGACAGGGAACTGGCCGACTCCTGAGGTAAGCGTAAGCAGGGCCAGGGGGCTCCACGCACTGCCTCCTCCGTGCGCCACTCCCAGAAGTGGCCAGCATATCCCTGCAGGCCCTGGCGGTGGGGAAACAGGGGGCCCCATGAGCTTCCTCCACCTGCAGGCACCGCCCCTGCAGCTCTCATTGGCCACAGTTCCCAGCCAATGGAAACTGCGCAGTCGGTGCCCAGGGCACAGGCAGCACATGGAGACCGCCTGGCCCCCCCAAGGGCCACAGAGACGTGCCGGCCACTTCCAGGTGCCGTGCGGAACCAGGGCAGGCAGGGAGCCTGCCTTAGTCCCACTGTGCCGCCGGACTTTTAGCACCTAAAATCTCATGGTTTGGTTTTCAGTAGCCTCTGGGAGATCAAGCCCAATTCCAGGAGACTCCCGGCAAAACCGAGAGGGTTGGCAACCCTAGTCACCAGTGCCCATGCTGATAATACCCATGAATTTCCCCAGTCACGTGACCTGATACAGGAAATGTAAAGTTAATATTGTGTGGTACATGTACTTTGTAGGGCTCTTGATGATCTGTGACCATGATATCTTCTGTGCAGCAGTTAGCAACGTAGCTGAGTTCAGTACAGCCCCAAAGACTCTCATGTAGGGTAAGGCTTGAGGACACAGTTCAGGGAGGAAGGGGTCTCCCAAACAATCTCCCTGACTAACTAACTAAAATATGACAGGTTTCAGAGTAGCAGCTGTGTTAGTCTGTATCCGCAAAAAGAACAGGAGTACTTGTGGCACCTTAGAGACTAACAAATTTATTTGAGCATAAGCTTTTGTGGGCTAAAACCCACTTCATCGGATGCATGCAGTGGAAAATACAATAGGAAGATATATATATACACAGAGAACATGAAACAATGGGTGTTATCATACACACTATAACGAGAGTGATCAGTTAAGGTGAGCTATTACCAGCAGGAGAGAAAAAAAACCTTTTGTAGTGATAATCAAGATGGGCCATTTCCAGTAGTTGACAAGAATGTGTGAGGAACAGTGGGGGGGAAATAAACATGGGGAAATAGTTTTACTTTGTGTAATGATCCATCCACTCCCAGTCTTTATTCAAGCCTAATTTAATGGTGTCGAGTTTACAAATTAATTCCAATTCAGCAGTCTCTCGTTGGAGTCTATTTTTGAAGTTTTTTTGCTGTAATATTCTTGCAGTCGCAATACATTTCAATCTCCCTGGTCACTCGATTACAGACCTAAAAGTCACAATATTACAAATATTACAGGCACAAAGAAGTGAAGTGACTTGCTCACAGTCACAAAGTAGTTCAGTAGCAGAGCCAGAACTAGAACCTGCTTTAATAACAGCAAAGGGGCATCATGCTGAAGGGGGTTGTTTTTTGTTTTTTAAGTTACACTAGATGCCACCCTGTTCATTAAGCTTAAAGAGTTTCTAGCAGCTCAGGTTATCCTTCACTGTAATAACAATGGTATTTACAACTTGGGTTTTTACTGAATTCCTGGAAGATTCCCTTACAATAAACATGTTGTAAAGAATCCTCCCTTCACAAATCCTGGAGATGTAGCTGAGAATGGAGCTGGCAAAGAGGTTGGAGTTGGGATTGAAGTGGGGGATGGAGTAATTTGGGGCCCAGTTCTGTGGTCAGAGAATATGAGCATTCCCTACTGGCTGCAGTGAGGATAACACTGTGCTGTGGAAAATACAGCCGACTGAATCTGCACAGACTGGTGAGTGGAAAGTCTAACCCAGTGGATTGGGACTATGTTTCTTCAGCAGAGTCTGATGTAACCTTTAGGGAACAGTGAGAGACTGAGGCTAGTAAAATCTCCAGTTTCCATTTGGGTTTTTGCTAGGCAAAAAGTCCCTTTCATTGACACTCAAGGAGCTAGAGGGATAATTTCATCTCCTAGGGTCACTCTTTTGAGAGAAAGACCTTGCAGCTCTCCCACATTTTCTCTATTATTCGTCCCTCTCCAAAATCTCATCAAGCCCACCCACATTTTTGACCAGAGAGATTTGGAAGGAGGCGAAACTGTCAGATTCCTCTCTCTAGTGGCAAGATGAGGGATGTAGGCATTCAATGTGGTGACAACTCTGCCAGACCCGGACTCACTGGAAGAGGCACTGAAAGGATTAGCAACTATCAGTCCAGCCTCACAGCCCACTCCCTTCTTTAACACTTTAATACCCCCATTCTTGCTTGAGGCAACTTTTTGGTCCAAGGGCCACATCTGGGTATGGAAATTGTATGGTGGGCCATGAATGCTCACGAAATTTGGGGTTAGGGTGCGGGAGGGCAAAAGGGCTCTGGCTGGGGGTACGGGCTCTGGGGTAGAAGTGGGGATGAAGGGTTGGGGGTACAGGAGGGTGCTCTGGGCTGGGACCGAGGGGTTTGGAGGGCAGGAGGGGGATCAGGGTTGGGGCAGGCTCCAGGTGGCACTTACCTCAAGCAGCTCCCAGAAACAGTGGCATGCCCCCACACCGGCTCCTATGCAAAAGTGCGGCCAGGAAGTTCTGTGCACTGCCCTGTCCGCATGCGCTGCCCCTTCAGCTCCCATTGGCTGTAGTTCCCAGCCAATGGGAGCTGCAGGGGCAGTGCTTGGGGCGGGGGCAGCATGCAGAGTCCCCTGGCTGCCCCTACGCATAGAAGACAGAGGGGAGACATGCCACTGCTTCCGGGAGCCATGCAGAGTGAGACAAGACCTCAACCCTGCTCCCTGGCTGGAGTGCCGGAGCAGGGCAAGCCCCGGGCCCCACTTCCTGGGGGGGAGTTTGAAGGCCAGATTACAACAGTTGAAGGGCCAAATGTGTAGTTTGCCCACCCCTTCCCTAAGCTGGGTTTCCCCTGGATATGCACTGTGCTGCCTTTTGTTTTTTTAAAGGCTTCCAGAACTTAATTCCTTCTTTTTTTTATAAACTTACAAATGTTTAAAAGAGAAATCACATATTTTATTATCACTAAAAGTGTCATTACCCTTTGAAACTTGTAAAATAAATAAATGACCAGAAATTTGCTGTCTCAGATGTAGACCTCAACTTTCCAATGATTCCCCTTCTCCTGCACTTTACTGTTAACATTTTTTCTATCTGCTGAAATCAATAGCTGCAGTCTCTGTGAAGCAGCCGCAGAGAGAAAGAATATGCTAGAGGTCACATAGGACTAGGTAGCACAGACAGGGTCTGAGTCTATGGGCCAGATTCTCGGGTTGAGTAAATCATCATAGCTCCACTGGCTGAGGAACTGCTATTGTATCTTTTTAATGTGGCTAACCTTGCATCCAAGCAGAGATGCCCTAAATAACCTGGCCCGTATCTGGAGATATTTTTCACGCTTCGGAAGGTGTCTGCATTACTGTCAAATTCTGAAATGTTTCATTGAATTGCATCCGCCTAGATTACTCAATTGCTTCAATTACATATGGTGGTCTTCATTTCTCATCCCTTCACTGCTGTGTAGACTTCTTGACTCTGCTGTGTTCTACCCTAGACTTGGCTGCATTTTAGCAATGGGTAAGGAGCACATGTGTAGGGCCAGGAAGAGCTCCACCGCTTGCAAATAGCATTATTTAAATTGATCTAGAGTGGTCACCCATAAGTAGCTAATATCTGGCAATAATTACTACACAGTTTCCATAGTTGTTTTAGTCTCTAAGCAAGGGGGAAGTGAGGTATTTCAGATGCCACTATGAGGTACCTTGGAAAATGTTGCTTTTTAAATGGTGAGTAGAATTATTTGTGTTGTGGTAGCACCTGGGAGCCCCGTTCATGGACCAGAATCCCATGGTGCTAGGTACTGTACAAACAGAACAAAAAGACTAATCTATTCTACATAGTTCTTATACTGTGCTCACCACCGTAGTGCCTGAGAGCCTTCCATTGAGCAATGTGATTAGATCTGTTCATGGTCCCTGCCCTAAAGAGCTTATCCAAATATGAGACAAGAGACAAGTAGATTACAGACAGGCAGGGGAGTATAAGAATTTCAAGAGTGACTAGTGATTTTGGATGCCTCAAGTTGGGTGCCCAACTTGAGACACTTTAAAGGAGGGTGGTTTTCCAAGTGGGGGTCCTCTGCCTTTAATGAAAATCAGGCTACTTGAAAGTGTCACATATTTAGCATCCAAAAATCACTGATTACTTTAAAAAACTTGGCAACTATACACAACAGTTTCATGAACACAATACAATCTCCTTAAGACTTTTCCAGACCCCTTCACTAAGGACCACAAAATATTCTAGTTTTCCTTCCAATTGCTCACATACATTTCCAATCAGTATCACAACACTGTTTTTCCAGTGCTGTTCTCCAGAAGGTACATGGAAGTGTGGTCATGCTTGTGCTGTGCTATGCGAACACCTGATATCAGACTGAGCTGACCTCTCTTAGGGGAAAAGCCAGATCTCCTCCCCCTGTGGTGCAAGTGGGGTGGTGCTGCCATATGGCAGTGCAGGACACGCCGAGAACAGATTCAGATTTAACACTTCCTGCATGACAGGGAGGGCAGGATGAGCCCGGGTAGGCTGAGGCCATACTCAGTGAATCCATGAGGTTGCAGGTCCAACAGCTATTCCTTTGTGAATGCTGGTGAGAAGAGGAGATGTACAACAGCTGTTATGGCTACTTCATCCCACAACCTCCTGTCGTGGCTCCAGTGAGTACTTCAACCCCAGTCTAACAGAATCTGACTCTGATCCAAAGCCCACTGAAGTCAATAGAATGGCTGCTATCCAATTAACTTCAATGGGCCCTGGGTAGGGCTCTTAGAGTCCAAGAGTTGCTTCTGAAAGTAACCACTTCTCTCCTTTGGACATGGGACAAGTTGAGCTATCGGGAATCGCTTTTTCTGGTTGTCTCCAGGGGAGGAATGGCCATTAAATGTATGGTTCATAGGAAGCACATAACTTTAAAAGATCTGGTCTCATGTTTTCAGAATAAAATATTTCCACTGTTACAGTTCAAATAGCTAAGACAACCTAGCTCCTATTTTAAAACAGGCTGCTAACAGCAGTTCTGCTGTGCACCGCATTAAGCTCATTGCATTTTCTACTAAGTAGCTTTCTCTTGGGGCTCATTGGCACTTCTTTGGCTCCATGCATCAGTGACTGATGTTTAAGAATATCTGGCACTGTCTGTCATTCTTTAGCTGAAGGGGCAGTTCCACTTGGCTCAGACTATCATGTCAGCCTCAGTTCCCTTCACCTCTGGAGCTGAACTTGTGTTATAAAAATACCATAGTAGCAGCTACCATGAGGCAAATCTGCACCTTCTGTGTCAATCAGATCATTCTGCAGGCTGCCTCTGTATTTTTATTTCCAGTGCATCTTGGGGAAAGGAAATAACTAGCTCAGCTGGTTTTGTCTGTAGGCATTTAAGCTGGTAAGACTCAGCTGTACAAATCTGCCAAGAGTAAGAACCTTGGTGCTTTTCCTCCCATGATAAAGCCTTCCACTCTAACTTTGTTTCAGTGGGTTGTTATATATAAAACCTTTCTTTGCATCTGGGGAACTGCTTGATGTCAACTGCCAAAGAAATGGGAAATTGATAAAAAAAATTCCAAGTTTACAGGATTAGCTTTAAATCAAACCTGAATCTACAAATCAGGTTGGACAGATGAAGATTTGAATGGGGTGGGAGGGGTTATCCATTGGGAGATCAACATTGAAGAATAAAATGCAGCTGTCCCCAACAGGCTGCGTTGCTAAGAGCTGGCATTTCCACTCTTTAAAAGGGAGGGAAGTGTTGATACGTCCCCTTATAGTAGCCTTTGCTGATTAATCAATGCAGTGACATTGAAGCTGGCTCCAATGGGAAATAACTGCTGTCCCTCTCAGACACAATATAGGAATAAGATGCCATGACAACAAGCGGGTGAGAGAATCCAGATCAAAGATCAACATCTGACAGGCAAAGCACTCACTCAGAGAAGGGTTTGGGCAGCGAGGTTTCCCCTAGGAAAAGACAGCGAATGGGATAAAAGGGAGGAAAAACCTTTTTACGAAAGATTGGGTCTGGAAAGGAGGAAATGTTTAAACTACAGCTGGGCTCAGATCAGAGTTTGGACCTGATTTTGAATTTCTCCAAAGTTGGAGGGGGGGGAGGGGAAGAGGATAAGATACTCATGAGAGGAAGGGTGGTTGTGGGGTTAAGGCTCTGTCCTGGAACTCAGAAGCCCTGGGTCCAAGCCCTGGCTCTGCTACCCACTTCCTGTGTGTGACCTTGCACAAACCACGTAGAGCTTGTCTACATGGTGTCAGCAAAACGCACTAGAGGGCTGTGATTTGTGGAGCGCTTTAACTGCCTTGGGTAGACTCTGCTGGCATACGCTAAAAGCTACTTCGTTTGCATTAACATAGTCCTGTTTCAAATGCAACACGTAGCATGGCCCTCCCATTCTTCGCCCTCCCCAGTACTCAGGATGGGCTATAAAGCTCACTGGGGACTAATTTATATGCTCAAACACGATGCTGGAAATTGTACTCAACAGGGCAGGTGAAAATAGTGTGTGTCAGGTTGTGTGTGAGGGGGTCTCCTACCCATAGATGGAAAGTGGGCAGGGATGTGGGGCCAGAACCAAGGCTGGTCTTGCACTGGTAAGCGAGAATGTCCTAAGCCTCTAAGAAAAAAGAAACCAGCGCTGCTCTTACGGGAAATGCACTGTCAGCCTTAACTACCTTAATTACGTTTCTTGTCGGGGAATAAATACATGGGTTTGAATAGTATGCAAAACTATCAACAGGCCAGAAGCAACCACAGTACCTAAGAAACAGTTTCCCCTGACTCATATTTCCAGCAGGCAAATGAAAGCAAGCCAAAGCAAATCACTGTGATCATGAAAATATATGGCACAGAGATCAGGGAACTGAACGGCACAGTTTACATGGGAAAGTGAATGTGATTTCCATCAGCATAATGAGAATTGGTTCTCACGCTGTACTAATAATGCAGACATTGTCCAGAAAGATAAATATGCTGGTACCTGGGGATAAATTCAATTGTTTTACATTGCCACTGTCCTTATGTCACCCAGAAATGTGACTTTTTATCTGCCTGTTTGGGACCAGGACTAGAATGGACGATTGAGCTACTTTTTTCCACTGAATGCATCCAGTGAAGTGAGCTGTAGCCCATGAAAGCTTATGCTCAAATAAATTTGTTAGTCTCTAGGGTGCCACAAGTCCTCCTTTTCTTTTTGCGAATACAGACTAACACGGCTGCTACTCTGAAACCTCTAGATCAGCTGTACCTCTCAGGACCCACGGACAGAAGGCAAAGGGTATCTTCTGAGACAGAACCAAATTTAAGGCCCCTACTATGCATCACACAGTAAAATCTGAAGGAAGGGAGACAAAGGACTCAGGAAACAGTGGGAGCATCCTCTGGATGAGTTTTCATCCAGATACCCCCACAGTGGAGTGGGGGAAGAGAAGGGGAGTCAGGGGAATCCAGGTGTGGCCTCTAATAGACAGGATCACCTGGGCTCCATGGATAAAGGAAGCTCATACCCCACAGCAAATGGCTGAGAGTCTAATATAGACAGGGCTATTTCCCCTTTTCTATATAAGGATAGGATCGAAAAAGGCAGTATAGTCCAGTGGTTAGTTCACTGGCCAGGGCCTGAGCAGACATGGTTCAATTCCTGGGGCTGAGTGACCTTAGATGAGTCCCTTCACCCCTCCATTTCCCATCCTACCTTTTGTTTTGTCTATTTAGACTCTAAGCGCTTTGTGGCAGGGGTGTCTCTCGCTATTTGTATACACAGTGCCTAGCACAAAGGAGCTCTGAACTCAGCTGGGGCCTGTGGGGTACATCTACACAGCATTTTGGAGCAAGTCTCCTAGCTCAGGTCAGCAGACTTGGCCTAGTGGGGCTCACGCATGCACTCTAAAAACAGCTCTGTAGACAGTGCTTTGAAGCTGGAGCTCTGGCTCTGAAGCCCATCCCTCCCCTTAGACTTCAGAGCCTGAGCTGCAACTTCAAATCACTGTCTCCACAGCTGGTTTTAGAACAGCTGGGCTGGGAGGCTCACTCCTGCTCAGTCCAAAATGCTGTGTAGATCTACCCGAAGTGCCATTGCAATACAAAAGACACACAGACCAAGTGACTTGTCCCGGATCATAGAAGAAATCTGTGGCAGAGCTGGGAATTGAACTCATTTCTCCCAAGTCCTAGGGTAGGCCTCAAATCACCAGCTCATCCTGTCAAAGACACTAGCTAGCTTTGAATACTGCACTCATTGCCATCATAACCTCGCATGCCAATTTAGGCCAACTCCTGAGTTGATTCAGTTTTCACTCAGTTTCCTATGTGGCTTAAGAGCCCAAATCCCATTTTCAAAAGTGATTTAGCCACTTAGGAGTTTGTGTCATTGAAAAATTAGTGGGACTTAGGTGCTCATAAAATTTACCTTTAGTTTTTATTAGAGATTTGAGTAAAAACCTCAGGATTTAGCTCCTTTGATAGCTGGGATCCTTCGTTAATTGTTGCGGAGTTGATTCGTTTTCTCCATGAAAGATTATGTCTTTTAGCTCAAGATATGCCGATTGATCTCAGAAAAGTTTATTAGGGTTGAGGAGCAGCAGCTGTGGAGATAAAAGTTCCTAACCCTTTGAGCAATTGATCCAGGGAAGACTGAAGTAAATGGCGTTTCTCCAACCTTTTTATATATATATATATATATATATATATATTATAATTTATGCACTTACCCCAGTCTTCTGGGATATTGGAATGTCTGTGCTGAAGTTCGCCTGAAGTTTAGAGCACTAAAATAGCATTTCAGACATAGAAGCATTTGGTTTTTAGAGGATCTGTGAACCATACGTAACTCTTTCTTGTCCAGCATTCAAACAGTTGAAAAGGCCCCTAGTGGCACTTTATATACAACTCAGTCCTGCAAGGAACCAAGTGCTCTCTACCCGCATTGAGGAGTACTTGCCACCTGGCATGACTGAGTCTACACTGTAATGGATTAGGGATAACACTGCTTAGCTTTTTCTGGGACTAATTTTCAAAGGTGCCAAGCACCTGCATCACCAGCTGAGGTCAAGGGGAGATGTGAATAAGCCAGGGACCTGTATCTTTAGAGAGCTAGGGCAACTCCCTCTTTATAATATCCTAGCAGCCTCCTTCTAGTTAAGCTGCTTCAATTCTTATTAGTAAAAGGACGCCCAAAGGGCCATCAGGGGCCAGCTAGGCCCGAATTCTCTGAGGGGCCATTGGCTCCGTGACAATGACCCTTACACTGCCCTTCTCACAAGTCCTTGTGCAGGGACATGGCAGTGGCAGGAGGGGGCATCCCTGCAGTGTAAGCTGGCATGGAGATTCTGGGCGGCTGTGGACTGTGAAGCAGCCCATAGGCAGCGTCAGGAAACTACAGTAAGTTAGAGCTGCACCTGGTTGCTCTAATTTCTGCCTGAGATTATTTCAGAACACCCCAGAATATAGTGGACACAGAAGTAGCCTCAGGCTATCTTTGCTTATGCATTCTGTGCTACACCTTCCGAAGCTGCAGCACAAAATCATAGCCGTTAACTAACTGATCACCACAACAGGGGGTCAGCAACATTACTGTCCTCCGTTTACCAATGGGTAAAGCAAGGCACTGGTGCTATGTGACTATGCAAGAACTGGAAGTAGTACTCACCACCAGCTGGCGGTTAGTCCTGTATTTAAGAGAACAGGCCAACATCTGCCTGTAGCACCAAGGATTTATCCACATGGTTCTGGTTGTCATATTCAAGATAGAGATGTGCTGCAAGAGGAAAAATTAGGACCTTAACACTGGAAATCTGATTAGTGCAAGATGAGCCATGCTGACTCCATATTTGCTTGTGATGATGATCTTGTTTAAACTCATTAGGCATCCCTGCATTGTTCAGTGGGCTGATCATTCCGGACAGGAGATATTCAAAGAGCCCCAATCAATATGTTTGTTTGAATAGTGGACGCATCCATAATTTTGCCATTGTACTGGGCTCATATGCTAATGTCTAGGTTTGGTTTCAGATTTTATTTAGCTTTACAAAGATCAGCAGAAATGGGGGCTCCTAGCTCAAATAGTAAAGGGGGAGAAAGATTTATATTATCCAGTGGATGCACCAAATATTACATGGTAAATTACAGTCTATCCAATTGCACCATTAATAGTTAATTGAGCCAGTGTACCTAAAAGGTTGCAGCCGCATTGTTTACCCCCATCTGTTCAAGGAGCACAATAATAACTGAATTCTAAACAGGAAAACGTTGATCTCTTTCAGTCCCGACGCTGTAGCTCTTTTCCAGTAGAACTAATGTTCTGTGGGCTGGCATGGAGCACATGTGCCTGTGGGTAAAATTCTCCAAGTCATGAGCCTTTTCTTAGCATGCTTTCCCTCTCTCTCCCCAGTCAGAATGTAATCCTTTCATTGAATGCAGAAACCCTTACAGCTATCATGCTTTTTATTACGTCTCTGCGATATTAGAGTCATTGAGTTTAAGGCCAGAAGGGACGATCATCTAGTCTGATTGTCTGTATATCACAGGCCACCAACATCATCTGGCACCTACACACTAAATCCAACAACTGAAGTTAGCCCAAAATATTACAGCCCAGTATTGTCTAGGAACCTGTGCAATCCGCCAGCTAGCACCTAACAAGTTATTTTATTTACTTTGGAGTTTTGTTTAGGCTGAGATTTGGGTTTTCACTACTGATCAATATGGCAGAGAAAGGCAGAGCAAAGCTTTACAGCTGGTAAATGTAAAAAGTAATCTTGACCAATGAATTGGCAGAAAAAACCTGAATTAATGAGTCAGCGAGACAAAGGCATGATGAAAGCCAGGAGTCAGGGAAACATGGAGACATTCTGCAAATCTAATGAACACAAACAACAGATATCTTTAGCATTGCTAAACTGTCTTTGTGACCTAAAGGATAGTTACACTAAGCCTTTGGTTAATAGGCAGACATATAAAACACATCTTCCTCATCGTTCATTATGTTGGCCGGTTGGAAAAGTCCAGAGGTCTCATGATCAGAGACTGATGTCAATGGATGTCTCATACATACAGTTCTCTATCATTTGTTTCTTATTTAACATACATAGGTGTGAGCCTATATAAAAAGCTCCAGAATAAGGATATCGTACATCAAGCAGATTCAGGAAGAATGCAGACAGATCCCGATTTGTTAGGATTTACTGCACTATACACTTTTGTCAACAAAACAGTGGAGGCGTACATAGTACAAGGCTCCTCCCGCCATCAAAACTCTCCCGCTTTGCCGACAAAATAAAACCACCCTGAAGCGAGGCATAGAGCTTTGGGGGGCAAAGTTAGATCGATAAAGCGTCAGTGCAGACACAGCATTCGTTACGCTGCTGTAACTGGCCTCCAGGAGGTATCCCACAATGCCCACCGTGGCCGCTCTGCTCACTGTTTTGAACTCTGCTGCCCTTCATGCAGCTACCCAGGCATGCTCCCCTCCCCTTTCAATGCCCCGGGAAGTTTTGAAACTGCTCAGCATGGACAGCTCACATAGCTACTGCCCAGCTGAGCATGCTGGCTCCCAGCAAACGCACTCCTGCCTGGATTACAGGGGAGAGGGTGGATCTCCTTGCTCTGTGGGAGAACTTGGAGGGAATCACAGAATCCAAACATTAACGTGGAATCCTGCTCTCCCTGGCAGTAGGAACATAGCAGCAGACGGGTAGGTCAGACTGCTGCTGGGGGTGGCGGCAGGGAAGAAAGAGATTCCTGCTATGCTGTGCTGTGCAGAGCCAGGGAGGGAGGCAGGGGCTGATGTTGGGGTGTCCTGCTCCCCATGTTGGTGTAGGGGATCAGGGGGACACCAGCTGTCTGTGCACCAGCTTTCGCCTCAGGACTGGTTGCCTGGAGCTGCTATCTGAACTTAAAGTGCCGACACACTCACTCACTCACACTCTCTCTCTCTCTCACACACACACACACACACACACTTCTGTGGGCTTCTTGTGTTAGGGTTCAGCAATGTCAGTTTGGTCATATCACTTTGAGCGCTATTTTAAAATGTGATTTAAAATGCGTTGCTTTTCAGGCACACACATTACAAGGTTCATAGCACGGTGCTGACAAACAAAGCCAGGCTTAGCACATTACAGCAACATACACCACTGTGGCTCAGTGTTAATATGCTACTTCAAGGCATCCCCCAGCTGAATAGCCCCACCTGGGTCTCCTCTTATAGACTTGTGTTCATAACACACAACACAGTACTGAGCAGCAGTGCAGGATCCATGCTTTCTGACATGCAGGATTGAGGTTACCAGGACAGTTGAAAAGCAGCTGGCAATCTAGTAGGATGCCCATGTGGATCGCTACCCACAGTGCACTGCTCTCTGTGTCGATGCAAGAGCTGCTCGTGTGGATGTGCTCTGCCAACAGAAGGAGCATAGTGTGGACACGCGACTGCGGTTTAATTATGGCAGTGGCTGTACATCTGCGTAACTTGGGTCAACAAAACTCTTTAGTGTCAACAAGACCCTCATAGATAAAAGGCCATATCCAGAGGCAATGCAAATGGTGGGGTACGTTACATGTTGTTAAACTGGGGTGAGTGAGTGTGAATGTACCTTAGAGACTGAAAGGGGCAGAAGGGTTGGTGACGGAAGTTATACTAGGCAAAGTTATTGACCAGAGGGGGTAAGATGAAGCAGGAGGCCAGTAGAGTTTGGGGATGTTTCTCTTACAGTTGCTTACACCTTCTTTTGCTCTCCTGGGAACATTTACTGCTAAATTTCCCCTGCCCTTCCTTTTCCTGTTCCCCATTCAAATAAATGATCAAACTCTCATTGATTTCAGTGGCAATAGGAGATGAACCATTCTCCCCCAGTGCAGCCTGTTTGACTGTCTAAACATTGACATTCCATCCAGCATCATGATTTACAGCATAATTAGGCCGCTTCTGAATTTAGTTCAATACTCAGTGAAAGTCAAATGGTTCAGACCTTTGGTTTGGGAAAAGCTGAAAAATGTTGGCTATATATTCAGAGTTTCTCAATAGAATAAACCTCCAAAAGCCATTAGATGAATCTAGAGTCTTATCACCTTTAGGAAACAGGACAAACCTTCCTATTGGATCAAGCTTTTCAACCATAAACAAACAACATTCTGAATATTAGTCTTTTTACTCACTCCCTCCCACAAAAAACCGTCACCAAATCAGATTTCTTACCATCCAGTAGGGGAGAAGAACCAGGAACTAAAAGAAATCCAGTGGCCAGTCTATTTCATGAAGACAGTGGTCAGATGCAACAGTGATGGGCAGCAATGCAGAACCACTACAGAGGTTGATACCAGTGTGGGCTATATTTCAGCTGCTGGCCTAGAACTGAAAGACTCCATATATCACACTGCCAATCCCTTGAGTCATCCTTTGAAGAATTAAACTTTCATTTTGAACATTAATTCATTTTTCACCTTATCTTTTTTAACCCAACTGAAGTGATGTTGCAATTCTGAAATCTTTCAGTCTGCTTTGCAGTCACAATTAAGATTTGCTGTAGACAATAACTCATTAAGCATCTCCCATAAAAATTCAGTTCTGGGAAACATATGGGAGATTACCATCTTCTAGAGAGCATGACTAACACAATACTGTTTTGGCACAGTACGGAGGAAGACATATGCACCAACACAAAGGCTACAGCCCTCATTTGTAGTCATCTCAGGACAGTGATGGGCACGTCCATAAACAAATAGATTAGGTAGATAATCTGGCAAAGAAACAAAACAGAGGCTCTACACATTTTAGTCCCAAATGCACCAATATTCAGTGAAAGTATTTCCAGTTGCAAATGGTATGCTTGATGCAAAGCAAGGATGGTTTTGCAACTAAAGTGCTGGACTGGACGCCTGAGATCAGGGTTCAATTCAGACTCAGTCACAGATCTCCTTTATAGCCAAATCACTTAATCCCTCCATGCCTCAGATCATCATCATCATCATCTCCTTTTTCCAATAGCACCGTTGTGTAGGGTCAAGGCTATGAGCAGATTCCATCCACATCTGTTTTAAGCCACCATTTGAGCCTGTTAGGGTTTGCTTGGATGGTTTTATATACCGTGTTACACCACTGTCTCCCTGGCTATCCACAGCCTCTCTCTCCATGCACTCTTGCATAGAGAACAATTGCTTGCAATCAGTATGGGGTCATTCTAATGACATGGTCAAATATTGTAGTTTATGCCTTCATCCTTCATATTGGACCAAAAAAAATCACCCAACTATTTCCATGTTTTGGAGACCCCTAGTAAGACAAAATTGGGGGGAAAAACCTCATGGGATGCACTTAAAAAACTATGAACATGTTAAAACTTTTCTACACTCAGAAGCACTCTACACAGGACTTGTGTTGGGGGGTCTAACTGACTGTGACAGTGGCAGACCAGGTGCCAGCTCATGTCAAGGTCCCCATGACTCAGCTGAATACTGACAAACACAGATCTGGAATCAGTCTGGCTCACCAGGGTTTTAATATTGTTAAAATGGGTAGATAGAATTATACGAATGTGTTTAGACTTTATGGAATGCTTGTAACTTATAACATTTGTATCCCATATTATAATATTTGGGTGTTTGTATTGTAAGGCTCTGTAACTGTGTAAGTCACCAGACAGGAGAGAGACATTAACTAGTGTGAAATGCTGGTCTCCAAAAGAAGGTGGTACATCCTACCCAACAGGAAAGACCCATCAACACCAGACGAACTATTGTGGAACATTAGAGAACAAAAGACTTTGTTGATTACTCTCCCCCTTCATGAAGACAAGTCATGCAAGTGAAGTCCTCCCATAAGCTGAGTTTGCAGCTCAGAGTGCAAGTGAGGAAGGGAATAAAAAAACCCTAAGAAGAAGGAACTGTATCTCTGTGATGCTTGGACTCTGAGGGGCAAGGTATCTAGGCATAAGCATGGGATCCTCTACAGCTTAGAGGATGTTTATTATTGAAGCTTCTGTTGTTACCCTTTGATACTTAAAATTGTAACTCATTTGTGTGTGTATGTTTACCTACTTCAACCTTGTAAATAACTGTCTGGTTTCCTTTTACTATTAATAAATCTGTATATAGTTAATTATAGGATTGGTTAGCATTGTCTTTGGTGTGAGATCTAAGGTGCAATTGACCTAGGGTAAGTGAATGGTTCTTTAGGAAAGGGAATAACCTGAATATTGCTGTGATTCATGGTGGAAGGGACCATCTACCACAAAGGGATGCTCACCTGGGTGGCAAAGCAGATCGGAGTACCCCAGGGAACTGCCTATGACTCCATGTTAAGGCTGTTACAGAGCCTGAGGAGTTTACACTTGATAATTGGCTGGTGAAATCTAAGTATAGAACTCACAACCAATTTGGGGTTTGTGTCCTGGTTCATAACAGTTCGCCCTGAAGTTGGTATTCATGCTCGTGGACCACTGCAGGACACCTGGATGCTGACCCCATGACCAAACACATTTTTTAAAAAGCTACACACTATACAGGTGTTGGGGTCTAAGTGACCTCATGTTTAAACAATGAAAATAGATAGCAACTGCAACAATATGAAAGGCAGAAACACAGCAAAGTGGCAGTAAATGACACTACTTTGAACAAATGGCACAAACAGGTGACATATGTTCTGAACATACAAAGGGTTTACACATCACACAGTTGTATGTGTTTTTCTATCTCATTCTCTGGAACAGAGGTAGTATCTTCCAAGTTTCTTAGGCTCTGGATCACTATCCAGCACACTAGACGCTGCTTTCTGAGAAGCTTGATGCAAGGCTGCAATGATCCTTTCCTGCACCAGTGGTTTCACCATTTCTATACCCAGGTCCATGAGAAATATCCGTCTCTTACTTACTGATTTATTATGCCATGTACAATTCAACAAAATCCAAACAAGATATGTATTCAGACCTGCAATGGGCACGTGCAATGCAACAGTGAGGCCAGGTCTACACTATAAATTCACATCGGTATAACTACATCACCGAGGAGTGTGAAAAATTCGCTCCCCTGAGAGACACAGTTATACCGACCTAACGCCCAGTGTAGACAGCACTATGTCAACAGCAGGGCTTCTCCTGCCGACACAGCTACTGTCTCTTCTAAAGGTGGATTAACTACGCCGATGGGGAAACTCTCCCATCGGCATAGTAACCACTTCACTGCAGCATTTTAAGTGTAGATCTAACGTGACTGTTTGCCCCAGCAATTCTTTCCCTCAGCAACAGTGAGTCTTTTTTCCTGCAAGTCTGCCCCAGCAACAGAGAGTCTTTGCCCCCACAACAGAATCTGTCAAGTATGCGCTTGCCAGAAAATGTATCTGACAGTTCTGGCTTCCCCAGAAACCCTTGCTAGCAAGTGTAGGATTCCCAGAAAATCAGTTTGACAGTGTTACCTTCAAAGAAACTCAATCTGTTGGACAATTGTGATGATACAGGTGGCAAACTGTTATCTCCCAAGAGCCTTTTGGTGCATTTTTTGAAAAACAAAAAACACTGAAACTATGGTGATAAAAACAATGCTGAAAGAGTCATATTATCGTAACTGTTGCCTCAAAGTAAAGATAACTGGATGCTGAAATACCTGCATAATTATTTTGGCATCTAACTGACTCCAATACCTTTTTTGAGTGTCTTTTTCTCTACATTTAATCCACAACAGGTATGCAGACAAAAGCAACAGTAACAGGCCATCCTCCTCATGGTTTGAGAATACTTAAAGAAAGAAGAGGCAGGGGTTTGCCTATCCTGTTTTATTTAAATGAATTTTGGTATGTGTTTGGTGTCCAAGAGACCCCCAAAGACTTTGGCCGAGTAGTACTTTCATTTTTCCCATTGACTAACATTGAGGGGGTCTAATTGATGCCATTACCTTTTCAGTGACTTTTTTTCATATACAAAAAGCTCAACAGGTAGGATGATAAAACCAATGCAGAAAGATTCACCTCATTCTACTCTGAAAACACTTATGTACGAAGAGGCACAGAAATTTTTATTTACATTGTTGTGTGCTTAGAGTCAGACAGACCCCAAAACATTAATGACTGCAGTCACGCACTGCACTTTCAGCCTTCTATGGATGTCTTCGTTTCTTAGTCTGTCTAGTTTTGTCATGCCTGGGACATGGTGCAGGCATCTCATTTCAAACGTCTACAGCTTTTGCTTCAGCCGCTTTGTCAGTACTCATATTTTGCAACCATAAAGTAATATGAGCACAATGAGCGTTGTTGTGCTTCAGACCCCCTTCTCTAAAATGGGGATAACCAAATTTCCTTTGTCTTCCTTGATTCCTAGATTCCAGACTCTCTGGGGAAAGGACGACAGCACTATGCACAGGTTCTAGCACAATGGGGCCACACTGCCGACAGCAGTCTCTAATAAAATAATCTGTGGGAATACATGATTTAACTTTTCAGCACACAGAAAGACAGAGGAAGATGACCCCCATTCACAGACTTTCGTCTTGTTTCATCAGTCAAACAGGAAAACTAGGCTAATTTGTAGGGGGAAAAGAAAAGCTACTATTAATTCTTAGATATACCATACGTTAGAACAAAATTAAACAAAAGCCACAGTTGACAAGAGAAGCATTATCTATATTAATCCATGCCCTTGTGATCTACATATGTTTTAAAAATCTACAAACTCAGTGATGCATTTCTTAAAAGGTTTCCAATAGATGGCTTTTTATTTATGGATCACTGTAGGCCAGATTTGCTAAAACGATCATCCATTTCTCTGCCCCAAAATTGCTGGCGTTAAAATACTACTGTCATTTGTATGCTTAAGGGCCAGATTCTCTGGTTTGGCTGAGCTGCTCTCATCACATGATTGCCTTAAACCACTTTTATCTCCCCCTTGATCCTGCAGCCAGCCAGATACCAGTCCGGTTTCTTGCATAAATGAGATCAACCTCAGGGATTCTCTAACTTCTGCCTGACAGCCCACAGCCACAAAGGGCCATTCTGGCACATGCATATTGCTGAAGCATCAGGATAACCTCCAGCCATGTGTCATTTGCCCTAAACAGTTAGAACTTTCCCCCTACACCTCGGGCTGAAAACAGGGTGGTGTAGGTGCTAAGATGCTGGCCCTATGCAACCCAGGGATTTCATTTTTAAAAGGAGAATCCTTACAGGGCTGGATCTACCAGATTTATGTCCCCTTTGCATTGGATGCCTGGGGCAGAGGGACTGAAGCATGACTGAGGATCTGTCTCCTTGGTGCCTAAGAAGATACGATGAAATCCTGGCCCGATTGAAGTTAATGGGAATTTTTGCCATTGACTTCAATGGGGCCAGGATTTCACCCAGAGTACATTACAATCAAGTAGCTGATTTGTGGCACAGTCTACTGCTTATATGTCCAAGGGACCTGAATGTTGCCAACACATTGTTGCTGTAAAATTGCACGCATAATTCTGCAGGTTTAAAAATTAGCATTTGGGTTAAAGCCAGGCTAAAAATGTAGCCTGCTATCTGTATAACGTGTGTGTGTGTGCTCACGCACAGACAGGAGATATAAATTCTGACTGGTTTGCAGAGCAGCCGCAGTAAAATATTGCCAGAGGAATAGAGCAAAGCTACTAAGCCAGTGATATAATCAGTTTCAGACATTATTTCATGACCAAGGTAGCTCTTCTGTCCCTCTGGCAATATTTTACACAAATATTGCTAAAGAAAACTGTCCCTGTTTGTTTCATTGCATTTCTCTATTTTGGTGTAAATCTTCACTGGGGAGCCTTATGAAAGGCAATGTCAGGGTTATATTGGGCATTTTGTTTTATGGTGCACCTCGGCATGTGCTCTGATCTATCACCTGAATTACTATGCAAAGGCAATTATACCTAGTCATGTGAGGATCAACCAAAGAAAATCAAGAAGAGTAGGAAGTTATTGCATGTTTGCCTATGCATATGCTCACAGTGTTCAGCTGAATTACCTTGTGCTCCCTCATGTGTATAAACCTGTTGTCTTCTGTCTTACACTTGGATTGTAACCTCTTTGGGGGCAGGGACCGTCTTTTTGTTCTGTGTTTCCACAGCACGTAGCACCGGTCCATGACTGGGATTCCTATGTGCCACCACAAAACAATTCATATATATTACATACACAAAAACAACATTAAAATAACGTTATTAAGCTTCAAAGAGTCCTGTGGTACCTTATAGACTAACAGATGTATTGGAGCATAAGCTTTCGTGGGTGAATACCCACTTCGTCGGATGCAAAGTGAAGCACTCAAACATTAAGCTTGCAAAGTCAAGCACTCAAACATTAGGAAATGCCAAAATTAAGGTCGTCTTAATTCATCCCCTTTATGCATATGCTTTATAATGCAGTCTTTAATTACACTATTACATATTATTTTTTCCACAGGACTCCTGCCACTTGAGGTAATGGAGAAGCTGACAGTAGCAGTAGTAGGTTGTCATCTTCTATGTGGGCCAGCACTAGAGGGGAATGGGACACTTTGCCAGTTACATAATTGCTAACAACCGAGGAATGATGAGTGTGACAGGGCAATTTCCTGCAATATCCTTGAAGAACACTACTGAATTAAGTTTAACTATCTTTGAACTCCATTGTATTAAATGCAAAAGTTAGGTATTATTGTGGGACTTGGTGATCAAAGGACTATACTGAACAATACGGCAGACAAAAATGGCCTTTTGGGGATAATGTGTGTGTAGTGGATTTTCTGGGGAATCTCCAGCGGGTGGTGAATACAAATTCTCCATCCCCTGCTCATGCAAAAACCCAGCCTGGGGAAGGGACCATTGTTCCTGGAAACTGAAGATCAAAGGCCCAGGCTGTATAAAGGAAGAGCTAACTTATGCATTGGGGGCGCTCTTATGAACTTGTAACCACAGAAAAACCCCTTGATGGTGTTTGAAGGACTGACTCCTGACAGAATCCCTGCTAGAGTTGGGGTGAGGTGATCTCTGGTAAGCTTATAAGCATGCATATAGGCTCTTTTTACAAACTCAGCTCCTCCTCTTATCTCTCTCCCCCATCCTGGGTTTCAATCACCTCTCTGACCATGTTCCCCATCCTCTTGGCTTCCAGTTCCAATTTTCCTTCATGGGCTCCTCATCCAATCACCGTGTATCTCACTGGCCTCCTTGTCCCAGTCTCCTTGCCCAGTTCCAGTTCCCCTCCGCATCTCACCTCTGTGGCAGAGCTATATTCTCTCCTCATCAGTTTGTCCTCCTCACCTACTTATTCCAAGTCTCCTTGCCCAGTCAGTTGCAATGTCCGGCCCCAACTCCCAGTATCCACCACCCCCATCCTCCTACTCCCAATCTACTACCACTCGCAGGTCCAGCTTTTTATCACGCTGCATTTGAATCAGGCAGCTCCTCCTCCATTCTACCTTGGACCAGCAGGGGTATGTGTTTTTGTCACTGGGCGACTAGGAGACATGGGCTTCCTGCTCCCCAGGGGAACCCAGGAGTGAAAGACATCTCACTATTACCTGCCCTTAGCCTGAAAAAGTCTTGTCTGTGATTGCTGTGGATCAGCTCTCTGAAACCTCTGGCAACACAAGCACTGCCTTGCAGGTCTCCTTCTCTCTGTATAGGCTGTGACAGGCCCACACCAACCCCAGAATACTTGGAGCATTCCCTGCAGTATCCAACCCCTTTTTTACTGAACTTTAGAATTACCAGGTGAACTATTCCCAGAGGAACAGTACACACCAGTTGTATGATTCAGCTTAGGACCAGCACTTTGCTTAACATCACAGCACTGAGATATATTCGTAGTGAAGACAGGAAAAAGATTATTACCCAAGACTACAGATTTGGGTGATAGTGAGAAAGGATATTGGAAACAAATGATTACATATTAGATAAAATTATAACACGCTTGAGAGTAAATTTAACCAAAAGATTAACCTCCTATCTAAATATGTTTATCTCACCCAAAGTTCTCTTCAACAGTTTCAACCAAGGTTGACTGAGACCCCATTTTCATGAATGTAATCGCACTGTGCATTTATTTCCTAAATGCAGGATAAAGGGGTGTCTTCTTTGAGAAATACCTCCAGAGTTCATTGTCTTTGCTCATAGACAGGATAACCCCCCATGGCTTGTTTTTTCCTGTGTGATCCTTAGGGTTGCCACCTTTCTAATGGCTGGTAACCAGACCACAGAGGCCCCACCCCCGCCCCACCTCTTCCCCTAAGGCCCAGTCCCTGCTCCCCCTCTTCCCCACAAAGCCCCACCCCTGCTCCACCTCTTCCCTCAAGGCCCCATCCCTGCCCCACCTTTTCCCGCAAATCCCCGCCCCTTCTCCACCTCTTCCCCCAGTCCCCACCCGCTTCTCTGCCGCTCCCCACCCCCAAGACCCCGCACCTGCTGCAGTGAGCCTCACAAGCAGCCTGGCCCTGCACTCCCTCCTTCCTTCCACTTAGGGTTGCCATAAATTAAAAAAAATAGACATCTGGGCTTGTCAACTGGCACCCAGACACACAAGCCGAAACCCGGACTGTCCGGGTGAAAACTCGGCAGGTGGCAACCCTAAGTGCTTCTTTCCTGATGACTTTACATCTCTTCATTAACATATGACTTGGTACTTAAGTGGGCATCCATTGTGTTAACTTACAATGCTTAATTTGCATCCTGACAGAGAGAGAGGAGAACAAACACCTCTTGTGTGACATAAAGCCTGAAGGCAGCGCCGCAACGAGCAGCCGTGCAGAAGTAAGGGTGCCAGCCACCCTGCCATTGTGTCAGGAAGAGACACTGCCCCCCACCTCCAGTGAGTACTTTTTCTACAAATACCCCCTCCATCGCCCCCAACTCTACCCCCCACAACTTCTCCTGCCCCCTTCAGATCCCATTCCACCACCCCCTGCAGTGTCCTCTTGCTGGGAACCTGAAATATGGTACCCCTATACTAACAGCCCATTGACACCCTTACTTCTACACTGATGCTCGCGGCAGGTGCTGCCTTCAGAGCTGGGCACCCAGAGAATTGCAGCAGTTCACCAGGGACTCAGTTCTGATAGCAGTGCCGCCATCAGCAGCAGCGCAGAACTGCAGAAGTGAGGGTAGCAATGTCATATACCATGCCACCCTTACTTCCGTATAATATTTGACCTTTGCTCTGGCAGGGGAGGCTAAGGGAGACGCTAAGGCAAATTTTGGGATGGCTCTAGCCCCCACAGTGCCATCCCTGCCTGTGTATCGGACTGTTCAATTATAAATTACTTTTTGTTTTTACTGATCTCAGTGTTCTGATTGGTCTGCAGTTTAATGCAGTTCTTCAGCTGCTGAATACTTAAGCCCTCTAATGTTGTCTCAGTTCCACATTTTTAGTCTCAAGACAACAAACCTGCGTGCGTGATGCTAAAATCTACAGAGCCCAATTTCCTTAAACTGGTAATCATACAAATATATATTTTGTTTAGGAACAACGATGGCTGCATTTACAATAGTTTTTGGAGTAAATACACTATGTTGCAATGGAAAGGTGTGTATAATTTTCTAAAATGTTAGATTTAAATTATTTTATAGCACTTTCTCTCTGTTTTGTGCATGTACTCATGACCCCCACATAATAATCTCATGACCCGCTGAGGGGTCCTAACCCCCAGTTTGAGAACCCCTGCTCTAGTACATGTAAATGATCCATCTGACTGATTCCTGCTGGGTTGTGCTGTGTTTATTTCCACAAGCAAACAGAAAAGATCTTGTCTTAAAAATTTCACAGGCTTTTTACTGGTAACAAAACAAAAGGCCATTCTGTGATATTTTGTTGTTTCTTCATGATGCTCTGAAAGCTAGAAACAGGAGCAATACAAGGTACGCAAGTTCGAGGACACAAATCATATGCCCTTCAAGCTTATCTCCACGTACTTGGATCAATATTATTCTGCTTCACACTCTTTGTAGTTTTGGTGATAAAAAGTAACAACCTGTATTTATATTAGGGAGTGATATACATGTTGTTCACATAACTTTTGACACAGTTGGACCACCACATACTTAAATATACCACAATACCTGCCTGCTGATAACAGTGCTGATAAATTAATAAGTGCTTTTCAAACAGCCAAAGCAACATAGAATTGTTTATGGCTTTTCATGAACTTTTTGAGCTGTATTTGATGCATGTGTTCTAAAACGGTTCTCATGCACATTTATACAGATTTGGCTCTCCAGCACATTTAGTTAGTTTCTGTGGAATGAGCTGGCTATGAATGCAATTTGGTCACAACCCAAACGACCCCATTCCAATCCAAGCCTATTTAGGAAAGGAACAGCAATTTGTTTTCAATGACTTCACTCATGCTTATTGCAATGTTTCCAGTAAGCTCAGGCAGTGTTCATGTCATGAGATCCTAGCATGTCATTCTAATTGTGTCTCCTCCTGAGATTTCACATTACTCAGTGAAACAAGCAACTGGTGTCTTGCTACTTTTGTTGCCCATTACCTCCCATTTGATCAGGCTGAATCACTGTAAAATGAGAGAATCTGATGACTTACCCATATGCATACCAAAAGACAATATGGCATCATGATCGGTGCTGCTAAAGTGTATGTAAATTCCTAATTACTGGCTGCCAAAAGCAAAGCACTGACAAATAGTTTTGGTGACTGTGTTTATGCGGCGATGGATTCTCATGTTAGTCATGTCCTTCCGATGAAATGTTTTGGATAGTATTCTTAGTCAGTGTCCACAAGGGAATAAAAGGAGGCACTTAAACTCATTTGAACACTTGCCATCCTCAGAGGTTAAGCACTCACAGTCACTCTCCTCCTAAATTACTACAAAGAAACATTAGAGAATTAGAGTATTAAAAACAGTAAGGACCAATACAAAATGTGCAAAACAACCAAACCTAATCAATCAGCTATGGGGCCAGATCCTGTCCCCATTGAAGTCAATGACAAAAGTCCCTTGGGCTCCAGAGGGAGTAGAATCAGGCAACTGGTCCTCATACAGACTACAGAAAAATCTCAAGGTCCTGGACTCCTGTTTTTCATCCAGTCCTTATTCATGCAAACTTCTGTTGGGACTGAGTAAAAACTGAGTCAGGACCTAAGCATGCAGGCCACGGCTACAGCTTAGCCTGAGCATTGACTAATACTTACCATGTTCACTTTACATTACGTACAGTTGAGTAATTAACCTCAACTTTCACTACATCACCATAGTATTCCCATTTCCACCGAGATTTTTGATCTCTCTGTAGCACTGTCCTCATTCCTAGCCAAACCAGCTTCACGCACAAAATCAGCTAACCAACAGCAGTGGGAAAACTGTTGAAATAAGAGCAGGCTTAGAGTGAAGTCAATGGGAGTTTTGCCATTCCAGTTGTCTTGTATTGACCCACCCAATACCTGGAACAGCCCGGCAGCTATTCTGCAACTGCTACTGTAGCCAGTAAGCATTGCCCCCTGCCTATGCCCTATGCAAGGGCTTTGGCCAATGGACATACATAGTCCACAGACCCATTGGCTGGGCCCTGGGCCCTCCACCCCACGCCTAACTCACTCCTTCAGGGGCCTAACGATTGAGCTCCCATGGAGCAGTGCATGCCCTTCTACATCGCCCGTCCCTCCCTCGCCCTCCACCCCACTTGAGTGCCAGTTATGCTGCATATTGGACCTTTAAGTATTTCTCTCTCTGATAGGAGGAAGCAACAGTTTCCAAAGGCCACAAAGACAGACATTACACAACATCCCCAGTATTGAAAATCCAAGCTCATGATTTCACTTCTTTCACTCTTCAGGTTTAAAAAGAGGAATAAACACGTACTGCAGTGTGTGACTCTGCAGAACAATGTCACCACAGACACTGTGCATCAGAGACCTGGATAAACCGTAAAATTAGAGAAAGAGTCCCCACTCAGCTTTCACCCTTCTACTCTCCCCTTCTCTGATCCTCTAATGAGGAAGATTTGTGGGAGTCTGTCAGTCACATCAGCTGAAAATATAGATAGTATTGTAAAAGTCAGAGTCCACATGAAAAATGGTTTCCCCAAAAAACTCTGTTTTGTGTTCCTCACAGGAAAGGACTGTGGAGAATATAATGACAATGGGCCCCGTCCAAAAGTGACAGAAGTTACATTCCCTTAACACTTCTGGTTTTTACAGGTTTTTTTGAGAAATTAGGACTTGCTCCAAAGCCCATGAAAGTCAGTGGAAAGACTTTAGGGACTTCAGTGAGAGATGGATTTGACCCTTGGGCCCAGATTCATCATGGCACTTAAACGCCTAACTTGAAGCACGTGAGTTAGTCCCACTGACGTTAATAAGTGCAGGTGAAGTAAAAATAGCTGACTTGAATTAAAGAGAAATTCACTCGGCATACTGGAAGGATAAAGAAGTGTCAGGTACATAAGCAAAAGAGGATAGATAGTAATACAATAGGTAAGGTGATGATGTGCACCACACTACAAACTCATCGATCTGTAAGTGTATGAAAGGGTGTCTAAGTTAGGTTCCTCTCTATGTGAGTTGCACTATTTTAACTAAGCCCTGGTCTACACTAGGACGTTAGGTCGAATTTAGCAGCGTTAAATCGATGTAAACCTGCACCCGTCCACACAATGAAGCCCTTTATTTCGACTTAAAGGGCTCTTAAAATCGATTTCCTTACTCCACCCCTGACAAGTGGATTAGCGCTTAAATCGACGTTGCTGGCTCGAATTTGGGGTACTGTGGACACAATTCGATGGTATTGGCCTCCGGGAGCTATCCCAGAGTGCTCCATTATGACCGCTCTGGACAGCGCTCTCAACTCAGATGCACTGGCCAGGTAGACAGGAAAAGAACCGCAAACTTTTGAATCTCATTTCCTGTTTGGCCAGCGTGGCAAGCTGCAGGTGACCATGCAGAGCTCATCAGCACAGGTGACCGTGATGGAGTCCCAGAATCGCAAAAGAGCTCCAGCATGGACCGAACGGGAGGTACGGGATCTGATCGCTGTTTGGGGAGAGGAATCCGTGCTATCAGAACTCCGTTCCAGTTTTCGAAATGCCAAAACCTTTGTGAAAATCTCCCAGGGCATGAAGGACAGAGGCCATAACAGGGACCTGAAGCAGTGCCGCGTGAAACTGAAGGAGCTGAGGCAAGCCTACCAGAAAACCAGAGAGGCGAATGGCCACTCTGGGTCAGAGCCCCAAACATGCCGCTTCTATGATGAGCTGCATGCCATTTT
Organism: Lepidochelys olivacea; assembly: GCF_965140295.1. NCBI lineage: Eukaryota > Metazoa > Chordata > Testudines > Cheloniidae > Lepidochelys > Lepidochelys olivacea. The sequence continues at coordinate 19,344,217 of NC_140412.1, forward strand.
AGGGGGTTCAGCCACCACTACCCCAGCCATGTTGTTTGACTCCTTCAATGGAGATGGAGGCAATACGGAAGCAGGTTTTGGGGACGAAGAAGATGAGGAGGAGGAGGAGGTTGTAGATAGCTCACAGCAAGCAAGCAGAAAAACCGGTTTTCCCGACAGCCAGGAACTGTTTCTCACCCTAGACCTGGAGCCAGTACCCCCCAAACCCACCCAAGGCTGCCTCCTGGACCCAGCAGGCAGAGAAGGGACCTCTGGTGAGTGTACCTTTTAAAATACTATACATGGTTTAAAAGCAAGCATGTGAAAGGATTACTTTGCCCTGGCATTTGCGGTTCTCCTAGATGTAGTCCTAAAGCCTTTGCAAAAGGTTTCTGGGGAGGGCAGCCTTATTGCGTCCTTCATGGTAGGACACTTTACCACTCCAGGCCAGTAACACGTACTCGGGAATCATTGTAGAACAAAGCATTGCAGTGTATGTTTGCTGGCATTCAAACAACATCCGTTCTTTATCTCTCTGTGTTATCCTCAGGAGAGTGAGATATAATTCATGGTCACCTGGTTGAAATAGAGTGCTTTTCTTCAGGGGACACTCAGAGGAGCCCATTCCTGCTGGGCTGTTTGCCTGTAGCTAAACAGAAATGTTCCCCGCTGTTAGCCACAGGGAGGGGGGAAGGTTGAGGGGGTAGTCACAGTGGGAGGAGGCAAAATGTGACCTTGTAACGAAAGCACATGTGCTATGTATGTAATGTTAACAGCAAGGTTTACCCTGAAAGAGTGTAGCCACTGTTTTATAAAATGTGTCTTTTTAAATACCGCTGTCCCTTTTTTTTTCCCAGAGGCTAGTGAAGCTTAGAAAGAAAAAAAAACGCACTCGCGATGAAATGTTCTCCGAGCTCATGCTGTCCTCCCACACTGACAGAGCACAGACGAATGCGTGGAGGCAAACAATGTCAGAGTGCAGGAAAGCACAAAATGACCGGGAGGAGAGGTGGCGGGCTGAAGAGAGTAAGTGGCGGGCTGAAGACAGGGCTGAAGCTCAAATGTGGCAGCAGCGTGATGAGAGGAGGCAGGATTCAATGCTGAGGCTGCTGCAGGACCAAACCAGTATGCTCCAGTGTATGGTTGAGCTGCAGCAAAGGCAGCTGGAGCACAGACTGCCACTGCAGCTCCTCTGTAACCAACCGCCCTCCTCCCCAAGTTCCATAGCCTCCACACCCAGACACCCAAGAACGGGGTGGGGGGGCCTCCGGCCAACCAACCACTCCATCACAGAGGATTGCCCAAAAAAAAGAAGGCTGTCATTCAATAAATTTTAAAGTTGTAAACTTTTAAAGTGCTGTGCTTAAAGTGCTGTGTGGCATTTTCCTTCCCTCCTCCACCACCCCTCCTGGGCTACCTTGGTAGTCATCCCCCTATTTGTGTGATGAATGAATAAAGAATGCATGAATGTGAAGCAACAATGACTTTATTGCCTCTGCAAGCGGTGATTGAAGGGAGGAGGGGCGGGTGGTTAGCTTACAGGGAAGTAGAGTGAACCAAGGGGCGGGGGGTTTCATCAAGGAGAAACAAACAGAACTTTCACACCGTAGCCTGGCCAGTCATGAAACTGGTTTTCAAAGCTTCTCTGATGCGTACCGCGCCCTCCTGTGCTCTTCTAACCGCCCTGGTGTCTGGCTGCGCGTAACCAGAAGCCAGGCGATTTGCCTCAACCTCCCACCCCACCATAAATGTCTCCCCCTTACTCTCACAGATATTGTGGAGCACACAGCAAGCAGTAATAACAGTGGGAATATTGGTTTCGCTGAGGTCTAAGCGAGTCAGTAAACTGCGCCAGCGCGCCTTTAAACGTCCAAATGCACATTCTACCACCATTCTGCACTTGCTCAGCCTGTAGTTGAACAGCTCCTGACTACTGTCCAGGCTGCCTGTGTACGGCTTCATGAGCCATGGCATTAAGGGGTAGGCTGGGTCCCCAAGGATACATATAGGCATTTCAACATCCCCAACAGTTATTTTCTGGTCTGGGAATAAAGTCCCTTCCTGCAGCTTTTGAAACAGACCAGAGTTCCTGAAGATGCGAGCATCATGCACCTTTCCCGGCCATCCCACGTTGATGTTGGTGAAACGTCCCTTGTGATCCACCAGAGCTTGCAGCACTATCGAAAAGTACCCCTTGCGGTTTATGTACTCAGTGGCTTGGTGCTCCGGTGCCAAGATAGGGATATGGGTTCCGTCTATAGCCCCACCACAGTTAGGGAATCCCATTGCAGCAAAGCCATCCACTATGACCTGCACATTTCCCAGGGTCACTACCCTTGATATCAGCAGATCTTTGATTGCGTGGGCTACTTGCATCACAGCAGCCCCCACAGTAGATTTGCCCACTCCAAATTGATTCCCAACTGACCGGTAGCTGTCTGGCGTTGCAAGCTTCCACAGGGCTATCGCCACTCGCTTCTCAACTGTGAGGGCTGCTCTCATCTTGGTATTCATGCGCCTCAGGGCAGGGGAAAGCAAGTCACAAAGTTCCATGAAAGTGCCCTTATGCATGCGAAAGTTTCGCAGCCACTGGGAATCGTCCCAGACCTGCAACACTATGCGGTCCCACCAGTCTGTGCTTGTTTCCCGAGCCCAGAATCGGCGTTCCACAGCATGAACCTGCCCCATTAGCACCATGATGCATGCATTGGCAGGGCCCATGCTTTCAGAGAAATCTGTGTCCATGTCCTGATCACTCACGTGACCGCGCTGATGTCGCCTCCTCACCCGGTATCGCTTTGCCAGGTTCTGGTGCTGCATATACTGCTGGATAATGCGTGTGGTGTTTAATGTGCTCCTAATTGCCAAAGTGAGCTGAGCGGCCTCCATGCTTGCCTTGGTATGGCGTCCGCACAGAAAAAAGGCGCGGAACGATTGTCTGCCGTTGCTCTGACAGAGGGAGGGGCGACTGATGACACGGCTTTCAGGGTTGGCTTCAGGGAGCTAAAATCAACAAAGTGGGAGTCTTTATATCAAGGAGTATTTCAGGCAGGACTTCACGGAGGGTTCCAATAAGAAATGGTGCACCTAAGTTATCGTTCTTATTGGAACAAGGAGGTTAGCCTGGCCTCTGATTGATACATGGCTAGATTTACCTCGCTGCACTTTCTCTGTGAGTGACTGCAGTGTGACCTAGAGGAATGAGTCCCCTAGACAGGGGAGGAGGCAAATGAGTACAAAACAAATCTGGTCTATTGCTTGTTTTGACCCACTCCATCTATCTTTTACATCTTTGGCTGGCAGCAGACGGTGCAGAAGGACTGCATGCCATCCACATCTCATGGCTGCTCGGCAGAAGATGGTACAGTACGACTGCTAGCCATCCTCATCTCTTGCCTGCCTGGCAGAAGATGGTACAATACGACTACTAGCAATCCTCATCTCTTGCCTGCCTGGCAGAAGATGGTACAGTACGACTGCTAGCAGTCCGTATTGCCTGCCCGCTCACCATAAGACGGTTCAATAGGACTGACTGCAGGACTAAAGAGAATGACCTGGTCAAGTCACTCCAAATTTAGTCCCTGCGCCCATGTCTGCCCAGGCGCTCCTGATCGACCTCACAGAGGCGACCAGGAGCACCTCGGACATGACGATGACGGCTACCAGTCGTACTGTACCGTCTGCTGCCACAAGGCAAGGGGTTGCTGCTACTGTGTAGCAATGCCGTACCGCGTCTGCCAGCACCCAGGAGACATAGTGTGACGGTTACCTGAGCGGGCTCCATGCTTGCAGTGGTATGGCGTCTGCACAGGTAACTCAGGAAAAAAGGTGCGAAATGATTGTCTGCCCTTGCTTTCACGGAGGGAGGGAGGGAACGGGGGCCTGACGATATGTACCCAGAACCACCCGCGACAATGTTTTAGCCCCATCAGGCATTGGGATCTCAACCCAGAATTCCAATGGGCAGCGGAGACTGTGGGAACTGTGGGATAGCTACCCACAGTGCAACGCTCCGGAAGTCGACTCTAGCCTCGGTACTGTGGAAGCGCTCCGCCGAGTTAATGCACTTAATGCACTTAGAGCATTTTCTGTGGGGACACACACACTCGAATATATAAAACCGATTTCTAAAAAACCGACTTCTATAAATTCGACCTTATTCCGTAGTGTAGACATATCCTTAAGCATCTTGCAATCTTTAGCTCCCTTACTCACCACTCCTTGTCTCTTCTGACCCCCTGGCATGTCAATGGACAACAGCTTAGGGCTTGTCTATCCAACAAGTTATTGCATGGCAAGCCAAGGTGTGAATCAACACACCAGCTTGCTGCACAGTAACATCGCATGTATTGTGCTGCTCTCCTTTCTTCCTTTTGTCAGGATCCTGAACTCAACCATCTCATGGTCACTGCTGCCCAGGTTGCCACCCATTTCTACTTCCCCCACCAATTCTTCCCTGTTTGTCATGTCATGTCAAGAGGAGTGTGGTCCCTAGTTGGTTCCTCCAGCATGTGCACCAGAAAGTTGTCCCCAGCACTCTCCATCAACTTCCTGGATTGTCTGTGCATTGCTGTATTGCTCTTCCAGCAGATGTTAGGGTGACTGAAGTCCCCCCTGAGAACCAGGGCCTGTGATCTAAAAACTTCTGTTAGTTGTCTGAAGAAAGCTTCGTCTACCTCATCCTCCTGGTCTGGTGGTCTATAGCAGATGCCCACCATGACATCACCCTTGTTGCTTTTGCCCCACTTACCTCAGAGCTTAGGTCTCCATCGTCCAGCGAACCTAGTTTAAAGTCCTCCTCACTAGATTAGCAAGCCTGCCTGCGAAGATGCTTTTCTCTCTCTTCGTTAGGTGGATCCCATCTCTTCCTAGCGATCCTTCTTCCTCAAACAACATCCCATGATTGAAGAATTCAAAGCCCTCTCTTTGACACCACCTGCACAACCAAGCATTTACATCCACAATTTGATGGTCCCTACCTGGGCCTTTTCCTTCAACTGGGAGGATGCATGACAAGAAGAGAGGAGTCTGATCCATGGAGGATGGCTTTCAAAGAATACACTCAAGACAAGGGAGTGGCACCAGTGCAAAACAGGTGTAAGCAAGAGGAGAATCAGGCTTAGTATTTCTAAGGCCTTGTCTACATATGGAAGTTTTCTTTGGTATAACCTAAAGTGTGAATTTAAACTGATATAATTAATCCTCCCTCAGTATGTGGGGAATGGAGTAGGTGAACTCAAAGTTCCTTCCAGCCCTGAGGATAAGATGGCGGGGGGGGGGGGGCAGAAGGGGAATTATACTGCTAGAACTAAACTTTCCCTTCTTGTCTTGAGAATCAGTAGCACTCCATAGCTAGCCTGGCATGGGTCAGCATTTCCACTATGAACACTTATATTTCAGGGATTTATATCACAGCCATAAAAATCATTCCAGATGTGAAATTCAGTAGTCTCCTTCTGGGGCTAAATTGAGTTTTTGAATACAGATTTTTCAAAGAATTCATTTTGCAGAGTAGTTGGGTGGGGGTGGGGGCGTAAAAGGAATGAAGAGCTGGAAGTCTCCCAGAGGAAGATGCAATTTGGTGATTTTCTATATAACTGTAACATTTCTTTGTCTTTTTATAACTGGAATGTAGCAGGCCATTCGTCCTTTAATGTATTATCTCTATCGGTGGTGGGTATTTTGTGTGTGTAGGTGCGTGTGTGTGTGTGAAAAAAGCATTAAAGTGATCGAGATATGGAGAACATTGACTGCTCCGGAGTCTCCACTTTTCATCAAGATTTTTACTGCACCCTTGGTGTTATGGATCTATAATATGCAAATGTGCAGCTTCGTTAATATGCATTCTCTACATTCACCCTCCCTAAAAGGGAATGTTATGGAAATGCAAATTAAAAGCCATACACTCAGCTAAATCTCAATGGCCATTGTAGGCAGGGTCCCTTATCTCAAGGAGCAAGAGCCTCTCTCTTGGATGCTTCACCTTCCCCTCTTCTCTTTAGTCCTTCTTGCTTTACTGCTTTACATGTTCGAACTATTCCAATCCCATCGGAAACATCCCAGTACCATTCAGATTTTCATTACTGCCCTCCATGGACGCAGCTGGCCCAAGGAGGAGCAGGGATGCTGTGCTCTCTGCAGTAGGATTCCTGCTAGTGCAAGCCATGAGTCCCGCATGGTACAACGTGCTGCGCAGCTCCCTTTGCTACAGGGTTAAGAGCTCGCCTACCCTGCAGCCAGGGCGTGAACGGCAGCGCGTGTGGACCCACCCACGCTGGCGGGGCTCTGGTTCGCGCACTAAAAACAGAGGGGAGGATGCCGCAGCACAGGCTTCGGCGCCGGCTGCACGAGTGAGTACGTCCTCGTGGGGCGAGGGAGTCAGGCAGGCTCGGGCAGCCGGCGTTGAAGCCTGCTCAGTAAGCTGCTGGAGGTGGCTCCACGGGCCATACTCCTCTCTGCTGAGCGCCTGCCCCCATTGCAAAGAAATTTGTTTGCCCGTTGCGAAGATGGAAAGTGCTATGTTGGGCCATTGTGAGAAGTCCAGCGGTAGCCACGCAGGACGCAGCAGCACAGGTGGCCGCACGGGCTAGCGTTAGCCCCACCCGCCCAAGTGGCCATCGCGCACGCTGCTGCAGTTTCGCTGCTCTCGTGGCTCGAGCGGGCTTTGATCTAGCTAGCTCAGGTGTGTCTACACTTGATGCACACGCTCACGCCTCCTGATTGCTGGCTAGACATACTCTGAGTGGGAGTAAAGTGTGTCCTGACCTTACGCTGGCTAGTATTTGGTGCTGCTGGTAGTTCAGGTAGTAGCTAGTTGGAGTGGGGTGGGGGAGGGGAGGGAAGAATTGGGCACATCCCTCTTCTGCTGAAGTATGCCCGCTTGGGGACAGTATGGCACATTACGCTGGCATACCTCTCATCTCACTTTGGTGCACTGCCCTTGGCCCTATTCTGTCAGGCTGCTTGTGCAAGGATAAGAGGCTCCACACACAGAATCATAGAATCTCAGGGTTGGAAGGGATCTCAGGAGGTCATCTAGTCCAACCCCCTGCTCAAAGCAGGACCAATCCCCAATTTTCACCCCGATCCCTAAATGGCACCCTCAAGGATTGAACTCACAACCTTGGGTTTAGCAGGCCAATCCTCAAACCACTGAGCTATCCCTCTCCCATCTCCATACCACCAAACCCCCAGCGCCCCTGACAGAGATGGGATTTGACTGCACCAAGAAAACCACATTAAGCACTGGGGCTGAAAAGCTCAGTCATGCAAGTAAATGGGCTCCAAACATTTAATAACCTTAGAAGTTGCCAGTGCTGGGGTGCAACACAGAGGCTTAAAGCAAAGTTAAAGCTTTAAATCCAAATGTCCAGACTTTTGCAGATCTAAAAACAGACCTTTGCCTTGGTTTGAATTTAGTATATGGTGACTTACTCCAGGGTTATTTCCCTTTATTTGGTAAATAAAATGTGAACATTCCAGAGGCTAATCCTTTCAGAATACAGTGGGGGGGGGGCACAGGGGAGGAGAATAAAGAAATAGGAGGCACTCTGCTGTGCTAATTGTGCTTCCTAATATGGCATAAGGCTATTTGTCGCTCGGGCTGCTCATTCACAGAGCTGCATATTCCAGCTGTTTCAGCAGGTCCAGCTAATCTTATGGGAAATTTAGCTGCAATGAGATTCTGCAGACATTCAGGTCTAGACTGTGATATTGATCATGGCACAGACAAACTGAAGGAACAAGGGTGAAGTGGCCTCTTTGTATACAAGTGCAGTTATTCAATATAAAGTGACCTTTTACAGATGCAAATCTGCTATGTAAAGCATAATGTGGCTATTTGTAAAATATGTGAAAAGCGCTAGTTAGATCCTTTTCCAAAATAGCTGGGATGGTTCCCCCCCACCCACACGCACACACCTCCTGCTTCATCCTCACTTCACCTTCTCCCGTACACTTTCCCCAAGAACCCAGGTTACACAGAAGATCAGACTAGAAGATTACAATGGTCCCTACTGGCTTTAAATCTATGACTTACAGAAGTTTTTACTGGCTGGATTTGATGTCAGGTGTGACAATACATATCACTCGTTTATAGGCATTCCCAAGTGAGAATCCCAAAACCAACCACCTTGTCCCTACAAGCTTCGAGGAAGCTCAGGCCCTAGATCTGGATCCAAAATTCATGTCCTTGGTCCATCTCTAAAATGGGATTCCAGAAGATGAACTCCCCTAGAGTTGGGGCAAATTCAGATCCAGGTGTTGGCTTTTCAGCTCAAGTCCATAAGAAGAGGGAATACGTAAGATGAAATAAAATAAAGTACCAGAAAAAATGTTTTTTTCTTCAGTTAACTGAAAAAGTAGACCCAGCTGGAGATGAAATGTGAACTGTTGATGTCATTCTAGTGGTTTCTGTGTTCCACTTTAGCAGAATGGTGGTACATAATGTGAACTGGTCTCTATCTGTATAGAATCTAATTCTGACCATGCTCCTGGAGGATTGTGAAAGGCTTTTTATAATTAAGATACAAATATAAAATCAGCTACCAGCTATTTTATGTTCAACTAGTATTTAGGATTCATAGTATACAGGAAACAACTGCAACCTTAACTATCAAGTGAATCAACAACATAAGCCACCTTCAGAGAACACAAAATTCAATAAAGAATACTTTGGGGACCCCTAAAGAGGAGGAAGGGAAACAGCTTTTAATGGGGGTAACCATCATTCTTGTTTTAGCATCTCTTAGAAAAAAAGAATGTTGCCAAAATGATATGTTATTTGTATTATCAAAGCACCTAGAATCCCTAGCCATAGACAAAACCCCTCATCTACATATTGAGCAACACTCCTCAAAAGTGATTTCTCATATCCGACCTCTCGGTGAAGAAAATTATCCATCATCAGTGACTACGAGCTTTTATGTATCACTAAAGTCACTGAAGGACAGTCCCAAATTGCTCCATCAATCTCCCTGGTGGAAGCAACACTCCGGTCAATTGTAACAAGGGCTGACAACAGATTCAGCATGACCAAAATGGCCAGCTAAGCCCAACCTAGAACCTGCAGGAGTTTATTCAGAACAAGAAGGCCTGTGCCCAGTGGGAACCTTTTCCCCAAGTTTTCAGAGGAGTCTAAATACACCTGAAATGAATAGCCACACCTTTCTCAATCACTTTCCCCAGAAGAACAACAGTTTCTCCAGGAGGGGCAGATGCCTATATGTGTGAGTGTAGATAGCATCCTCTTTTACTTAAGCAAAGGGCTGATAATGTATGGCAGCATCACCAGCACAGCAATTGCATTAACCAACCAGGATGAGTGAGGATCAGATGGGGGATCTTAGGGACCAAGGAAACCATCCCAATCCCCATCAGAATGTCAGTGCATACCTTGATTGCAGGCATTTAAAACTAAAAGGCATTTGGCCAGAGAGATACCCACCATAGATCGCTAGAAAACAAATCTGCACCGAAGGAAAGTGGCCTGCAGCAATCATCAAAAAGCCCAGGGACACCAGCCTGGAGCTGCTTCATCCCATCTGTGAGTAATGAAATCAACTCAGCACTGCATTTCTCTGCCAAAGGCAAGAACTTCCTTGCCTTAGTCCTAGTTCTCCTGCACATAATTCCAGCATGGAGGCTGATCAAATGCCAGGGGACTCCTCAGCCATCATCTCTCCAGTACAGAAGCCAGCTGCTTCAGCTCCTGCACTCAGATATCACAGAGATGCAATTGGTTTACGAACAAAAACAAAACAGAACACATCACTGTTAAACTATAGCACAAGGAAAACTAGTGTATAGCAAAAATCCAGGAAGTCATCTCCTCACGACAGCTGATAGTAACAGCTAGCGAGCAGCTCAACATCTGGAAGAAGGAAATCAGGTATGACTCAGTACAAGTAGGTATTAAGTAATGACAAAAGAGCAGATACGGTTCAGATAAAACCTAAAGTGGGCAGTGACAATCGTTCAGTCTAGTCGGTTGAGCCGCTGTCATTTTATCTAGCTAAAAATGAAAAGTGTAGAAGACTGGATTAATTAACTAGTGCAAAACTTTGCGAATAACTTGTACAGTATTTATATAAATGTTTTTCATCCAAGGATCTCAAAATATATTAAAAGCTTTAACTGACCCCAAAAACCTCTGACATAGAGTTAGGATTATCCTCATTTTACAAATGGAGAAACTAAGGCACAGAGAAGTGAATTGATTTGCCAAAGGTCATAAAGTAAATCTGTAGCAAAGCCCAGGAAAGAACCCAGAAATCTTGATTTATAATCCCCTACTCTAACGACCATGATGCTTTTCTTGTTGAATTCAGTGGCTAATAGTATTCCTTGAGATAAAGTTAGCCAACTACAGGCATATATTTTTTTAAAAAAATAAGTTTTAAACCGCTTATTTGCTTTTTCAGTGAAGTTAGTATTTTGATTGACATGAACAATTGCTCTGATAAAGTCTTAAAATAGGTGTGTTTTATCACCTTCTTTCCTTTTGAAAGGAACAGAAAAGAGAACATCTATTTTCATAAGCTGACAGCCACTGTGACAGACACATCAGAATGTCTGAGTTCCCCTGTTGCCTTGAAGAAAGAACAGAATATCTACCAATATTTGAGATCTAACCAAAAATGAAGGTTAAAGTGCCTTCCAAACTTGCTGTATACATTCATTCTTTTTTCATAGTACCCTCTTACCGAAAGACTGGAGTTTATAATACTTTTGTGAACGGAGTGGTGTCTCTCACTAGAAAATGTCCTTGTACTGACAGGGAACACAGCTTCCATTTGAAGCCATGAGAAAGTGAGGAGTTGCAAAATTGCTTTAAAGGAAGGAAGTTTTATTGTGTGTGTGTGAATGAGGGGAGACTTCGTTATTTCAGTGGAAATCTAATTTGTTGAATAAACCCAAACTTTTACAAGTCTGTGTTCAGTCAACATGACATAGGTCTGGCCTACACTACCAAATTTGGCCGGTATTGCTATGTTGGCTAGGAGCAAGAAAAAAATCACACTCCCTAGCTGACATAATTATGCTGGCAAACCCTCAGTGGTGACACAAATATGAGAAGAGAAGAATGCTTCTTTTGGCTTAGCTAACGTTATTTGGTGACGTGGTATTACTATGATGGCATAAGAACTCCTCTTGGCATCTGTAGCATCTACGCTAGATGCCAGGCTATGCTGGTATAGTTTTGCTGACATAGCCTCTGTGGGGTAGACACGGCCACCATGTGAGGCCAATTGTCATGGGGCTGACTGGTCAAAATGTCATCCCAGAAGAGCTCTGCTCTGCAGATGTTTATTTAGGATACCATCACAAATGAACCACTGGTTTGTTCTGGTACATAAGTTCCTGTGAAATTGGCATCTGGCTAGTGAATATGGGAGATCTTTAACTGCTGTGAGTAATATGGCCAACCCTAGTCATTAGCAACATGTGGTATCCTACCCTCACACTACTCACAAATATATTGCTTACCTGCCACTTTTCCAGCTAACCGGTGCTTCCTTTTCCACTCCCAGGAAGCTATACCTCATCCTCAATATTTGAAAGACAGGTTCTGGTGAGCAAACTGCAACACAAATGATGGTGAATTTGTACAATGCCATCATAAGATCATCATCAGAACAATTGTCCATCTAGCCCAGTATCCTGTCTTCCAGCAGTGACCAATGCCAGGTGCTTCAAAGTGAATGAACAGAGCAGGCAATCATCAAGTGATCTATCCCCTGTTGTCCACTCCCAGCTTCTGGCAGTCATTAGCTAGGGACACCCAGATCATGAGGTTGCATCCCTGACTATCTTGACTAATGGGCATTGATGGACCTATCCTCCAGGAACTTATCTAATTCTTTTTTGAATCCTGTATAGTTTTGGTCTTCACAGCATCCCCTGGCAATGAGTTCCACAGGTTGACAGCATGTTATGTGAAGTACTTCCTTTTTTTTTTTTTAAACCGGCTGCCTATTAATTTGATTGGATGACCCCAGCTTCTTGTGTTATTTGAAGGAATAAATAACACTTCCTTATTCACTTTCTCCACACCAGTCATGATTTTATAGACCCCTATCATATCCCCCCTTAGTCGTCTCTTTTCCAATCTGAAAAGTCGCAGTCTTTTTAATCTCTCTCATATGGAAGCTGTTTCATATTCTTAATCATTTTGGTCGCCCTTCTCTGTACCTTTTCCAATTCTAATATATCTTTTCTGAGATTTGGGCAACCAGAACTGCACATAGTATTCAAGGTGTGGGTGTACCAGGGTTTTACATGTTGGCATTATGATATTTTCTATCTTACTATCTGTCCCTTTCCTAATGGTTCCTAACATTCTGTTAGCTTTTTTGATTGCTGCTGCATATTGAGCAGGAGTTTTCAGAGAACTATCCACAATTACTCCAAGATCTCTTTCTTGAATGGTAACAGCTAATTTAAACCCCATCATTTTATATGTATAGTTGGGATTATGTTTTCCAATGTTTATTACTTTGCACATATCAGCATTCAATTTCATCTGCCATTTTGATGTGCAATCATCCAGTTTTGTGAGATCCTTTTGTAACTTCCCAGTCCCAGTTTGGACTTAACTATCTTGAGTAATTTTCTATCATCTGCAAACTCACTGTTTAACCCTTTTCCCAGATCATTTATGAATATATTGAACAGCATTGGCCCCAGTAGAGATCCCTGGTGGACACCACTATTTACCTCTCTCCATTCTGAAAACTGACCATTTATTTCTATCCCTTGTTTCCTGTCTTTTAACCAGTTACAGATCCATGAGAGGACCTTCCCTCTTATCCCATGACTCCTTTTTTGCTTAAGAGCCTTTGATGAAGGACTTTGTCAATGGCTTTCTAAAAGTCCAAGCACCCTATATCACTCTTGTGCATACATTTGTTGAGTCCCTCAAAGAATTATAATAGATTGGTGAGGCATGATTTCCTTTTACAAAGGTCGTGTTGACTCTTGCCCAACAATTCATGTTCATCTATGTGTCTGATCGTTCTGTTTTAACACACACACCAATCCACAGTTCACAAGTGTTTGAGGCTGAAACTAACTAGGCCTGGGCAAACCTCAGTAGAGGCTAGTCTAGGAAGGCCAAGTGAATCACCGACTGCCTGTTCAATTCATAGAGACTGGCACTAGGCTAACCTCTGCTAATACAGAGGGGCAAGAGAAAGATGGACCCCCTAGGCCACCTAGAATTTGGCTGGCAAATTGCTTTAGCTATGATTCATCAGTAGTAGTAAACCCCAGCTCCACCTTGATCCCAAGAGATTCAGGGTTCTGTGCAAATCTTTCACCCAGCCCTAGAGCAAATGCATCATGAAGCTATCAAAATGCATATAGCTTCCTACATCTTGCTCCATTTCATTTCCTTTCTCCGCCTCCTCCTCTTGTACAAGTGATTGATATATATCTTCCCCATGAAATACTGCAGTAATCTCCTCCAAACAACACCTAACAGCAAAGGATAGGAGGAGAAGGGAGGAAACAGAAATATCAGAAAGGCTGGGATACATATTACTGCTTACCAAGGCAGAGGGTGGATAGGGTACAGTCCTACCCTGTTTGCTCACACTCATTCTTTTCATGCAAGGTCAATAACTCCTGCTCCTTACTAGCTGCAGCCACTGAAATTAAAGTTTTTAGGTTTTTTGGTCCCTTTACATTTCAGAGGGGGGCACAGACTTCCCTAACAATAAAGATAACATCGATCTCAAAAATGAAAAGCTGGAGAGAAAACCCAGACCAAGTCAGTTGCCTCAAGCTTGTAAAACACCGGGCTACTTTAAAAAGATATTAGTGTATCAGAAAGACCTGCAAACATGATATCAAATGGAAAAAAAATACCTTTTACAAATAATAATCTTTATATTTTCATACTCCCTATACACACTTGGGTCTGTATAAAAATATATCTGTAGCCAATACGGTAAATGTCAAGGTTTTAATGGGGTCAGTCGAAAAGTTAGCAAAAAGAGGTTATACATCCAATCAGATTAATTGACTAACGTGCCCAGCAGTAGATTATGTTAATTTTGAGAGTAATTTTTAATATTTGTAATGCAATGCATTACTTGATAATGTTGCTAAGCCTTCTCACAACTTATTAGCCTGCCTTTAAAAACCAAATGTTAGCTTTATCAAAGCCAGACATTAGTTATTAGAGGTAGGTGAAACTCAAAAGGCCCAGAGATTTGGACTAGTTTGATTAAACAGACATAAAGATTAGCTGCTTCTCCCAATCTTTTGGTCTCCATATTTGGGCACCCAATCCTGCAGATGCTTTTGCATTTCTTTAACTTTACTCATGCCGGGAGATCCCACTGAATTCATGGAGACTACTTGAATGCAGAAAGTTCAGCATGCGAATGGATTAGGGGGATGGTCCAGCAGTTACAGCACTAGACTGGGAAGCGACAGTAGAGCTGGATAGGAAATACTTTACCCGCCCCAGGAACATTTTCAAGATTTTGGAACTGTTCTCCTTCCCACATCAGGATGAAAACAAGACCTTTTGAAATTTTTCACAAAAAAAAGGAGCAAGTGAGCAAGAGGATGCAGAATAACCAACAGGCCACTGGTTAGTACACTCCCCTGGGATGGGAGATCCTGCTTCAAATCCCTGCTCGGGTCTCCCTAATCATAACCACCAGACTATTGGCTGTTCTGGGGGCTCGCTCTTTCTTGGATTTTGACCAAAATTCCATCCTGGACCAGAGATACCTTTCTGACTGAAGTTTTATCAAAACTGACCCTTTCCCACAAAAAGTTTCAGATTTGATAAATCAGCCTTTTCGGAAGAAAAACCATTTAGTCAAAAAATTCCTGACCATCTCTACTTGGGAGACCTGAGACTTCCCCCATCTACACTGCTACTTTTTAGCAGTGCACTCTCCCATGGCTGGACTCTTTTCTTATTTCAGTGAAAGACTCCAGCAGCAGGACAAGGCTCTGGCAATGGGGAAAAGCTCCAGCAGCTCCCCGCTCCTGGAGCCTTTCCCCGCTGCCTCCCCCTGCCAAAGCTGGGTACGTCTACACTGCAAAGTAAGCCTGGGCTCAGACTCCGGCTTGAGCCCAAACCCACTTTCTATCTACACCCAAATCTCTCAGACCAATGGCCTTGGAAACCCCGGGAGGATGGAGGGTTCAAGCCTGAGTCAAGCCAGGACCCTGAGTTCAAGCTCTATCACTTTACAATGTAGATGCAACCCCTCTGGACTCAGATCCTGGGAGTCCGCCAAAAGTATCCGACATTCCAATGGGCCAACTTTCTTTGTCCTCTCTCCCAAGAATCACCAGTTGACTCCAGGGAAACAGAAGCAACCCCACTTGTTCTAGTACAGCAGCTCAGTGAGTCAGCATTTAAACCTTCCATTTTATTCTGACTACCACATTGCAAACGCACTTTCGGAGAACCGAATCTTCTGCAATGGACACCAGCCAGAAGAAGTCCTTTGCAAAGTGCACTCTCTCATGACTGCAGGAGCACAACCAGATTTTGGTTAATCGCCAGTGCAAGGCCAGGAAAAAAGGGGATTTTAGTAAGAGTACCAGGAATGGCCACACACGCAAGCAAATAGCAAAAGAGCTGGTAGCGCTGGAAATTTACTGCACCGGTGAGCAGTGCTGGGAGCAGATTAAGCAACTCAAGACCAGAAAACCAGGGCCCAGAACTGCACCTGAGGCAACTTGCCAGCATCGTGCCTCTTTTATGATGAGCACAGAGCCAATGGCAGTACATGATGACCTGCTCAGCGGGGATGGTGACCTGCTGACCCCAGAATCCAGCATAGGAACGGATGGGAGCCAGGCCAGCGGCAGGCGCTGAATGAGGCCAGTGAAGTGACTCTGGTCCCAGGGGAGGCTTTGCCACAGGAGCAGCCAAAGTACATCCTGGGGCCATACTCAGTGGAGCTTTTGATTGTGTCTCCCCCTCCCCCCCCCCGAGGAACAGTCTGCTGCAGAACCGGCTGCTCAAACAGAAGTGGCAGAAGCCACCTCAGAGTCTGGCATGTTTCTGGCACCATTTTAATGTTGAATAATATAGGGACAGGACGGATTTCCATTCTATGAATGAATGCAAAAGTTATTATAAGCCTTGGGTAGAAGCATGAATTCACTAATGGTGGATTGCATGCCAGCGCCTTGGCATCCCCCACCCCCTGAGGAATTCAAAATGGAGACCAGGAAATGCAACCAGTAAAAAATGCCTTAAAAAGTGTAGGGAGGCAGGATTTACTGGAAAGATGCACATTTTTGCTAGGACATTTCCCATTTGTTAAAAATAATAACCTTACACTACCATGCCTGTAAGGTTGCTGCTCTGTAACCACTGACTGGCATAATGAGCTGTCTGAAAACATCGAGCTGGGTTGGAGGGGGAGAGTTGCAAGCATGTTCCATTTACAAATCTAGTCCATTTTAGTTCAGTGTAACCCATGCAGTCCATAGGTAATGAAACTGTGAGTCCCAAATACGATTGGGGTTTTAAATGTTGTCCAGAAATGTGCCCTGGGAGGAGGGATGGCAGTGCAATATCCCATGCTGCAGTCCAGGAACAGCTTGGACAACTCCATGGCTGCTGTAGCCCATGCAATCAGGCCCTACCAGCAGCTGGACAGGGCCACTGGGCCCTAGAGCGGTCACATTTCAGGAGGGTGCATGCAAGTCTGGGAATTGGCTGGTTGGACTCAGGTCTGCAGCATGTGGATGCTGGAGCCTGGGTTCAGGACTGGGTTAGAAAATTCTTAACCTAGAGTTGACAGTGTAGTCGCTCAAGCACTGTTCTCTCTAACCCAGAGTCCGCTGACTCAACTTGCCCTAACCCTGGGCTTACATTGCAGAGTAGATGTACCCAGAGCCTTTCACTGTCACTTGTAGCTATACACCACAGCATGGAGGCAGCCTGCTTTTCACTGCAGCACGTGGCTACTCGTACCCCACATTCCACTGCCAGCGTAGACAAGGCCTTAGAGCAGTTTCCCCAAACTGTGGGGCATGCCCCCTTCCAGGCATCAAGGAATGTTCGGGGGGACATGGCAGGGCCTGGACCAGCTCCCACAGGGAGGCAGCACCACACAGGCCAGATCTGTCCCCAACTGTGCTCTGGCTCTGCCCCGGCCACAGCTGCAGCTTTGACTCCCAACTCCGCTCCTGGCCCCAGCCATGGCCCCGCTCCCAGCTGCAGCCACAGCCACAGCTACACTCTAACCCTGGCCCACTCCCAGCCTCGGTCCCTGGCTCCCAGCCCAATTGCGGTCTTGCTACTGGCCCTGGCTCTTGACCACCCATGGTGCTGGAACAATTTTTATAGTCCGGATGCTGAAGGTGGAACCCATGTATTTTACTCCTGGGGGAATTCTGCGCCACTGTGCAATGCAGACTTTTGCAGAAATTAATGTTGTGCCCACAAAATTTCCTTTCCCTGACAGGACTTCAGTGCTGCTGGCCATCACTAGGGGAAGCTGGACCTGGCAGAGCTCAGCTCGCACATATAAGATACTGCTGGGAGGGAGGGGGAGACAGTGAAAGGGTTCCTGGCAGCTCCCGTTCCCAGCACACCCTGAAGGAAGGAGACGGGTGCTGCGCAGGGAACTCCACACAAACCTGGGGCAGAGCATCAGGCTGTTTCTCCCTCTGAATCCCTAGGCTCAGAGAGGTGAGGGGTATCTGGGCAAGAGGGGGGCCTGTGGCTGGGCTCTGGAGGGAAGAGGGGTGCAGGTATCTGGGCAAGGGGGGGGCCCTGCAGCTGGGTTCTGGGGGGAAGAGGGATGTAGGTATCTGGGCCAGGGAGGATGGGCTCTGGGGAAGAGGGGTTCAGGTGTATTGGCTGGGGGGGGCATGGCTGGGTTCTGGGGGAAAGGGGTTGTGGATGTCTGGCCCCCTGCCTGGGCTCTGGGGGGCAGAGAAACAGGAACTGGGTTGTCAGAAGAGTTTCTTGAACTCTCTACTCCTGGGGGAATTTTTTTTTGTGTGTGTGTATTGTTACAGACATATTTGCTGATAGGTATTTTGAAATAAATTACCAAAATAATTGAAATTGGCATGATTACGTAGTGTTATTTTGACAAATACAATTTGCAGAATTTTAAAATGTTGTGCACAGAATTTTTCATTTTTTGGCACAGAATTCCCCCTGGAGTAGTATTTGTGTTGTTATTACTACCACTAGCCAGGGGTTGCGGTAGCACCTCAGTCAACCGCGACTCACATGGGGATATGGACAGATTCCATTACTGGTAAGGGGGAGGTGAGACAGAAAAAGTTTGGGGACCATTGGAGAGATGTGGTTGAGTGACTGGGACTTTGGGCTGGAAGCATATTAACAGGTAAGTGTGGGGAAGCTTGATCTGCTGCTGTACCTGTTCTGAGAATAAATGGAGGTGCTTCTCACAAGCACCTAAATGAGTTAGCATACATATGGTAGAAGAAACTATGACCAAGGAGAATGAAAAATATTAAGATTTTAGTTTGCTAATAGTTCACACTACCCCACCACTCCAACTATAAGAGTTGCTTGTTAAGGCAGAATTACGTGTTACTTACTTTTTTTTTTTTTACCTGGATTTATGCTGGAAATGGACCAACATGATTATCATACACATTGTAAGGAGAGTGATCACTTTAGATAAGCTATTACCAGCAGGAGGGTGGGGTGGGGGAAGAGAATACCTTTTGTAGTGGTAAACATCCATTTTTTCATGGTTTGTATGTATAAGAACATCTTCTGTATTTTCCACAGTATGCATCCGATGAAGTGAGCTGTAGCTCACGAAAGCTTATGCTCAAATAAATTGGTTAGTCTCTAAGATGCCACAAGTCCTCCTTTTCTTTTTGTGAATACAGACTAACACGGCTGTTACTCTGAAACCTTCTTTTTACTGCAATCGATTTTTCTAGTCTCACACTAACATATACAGGGGAGCTGTGAAGCATAACTGACATTTGCAAAGCATGTTGAGATCTTTGGACAACAATGTCAAGGCTGGGTCGTGGACCGCTAGGCCTAGTGGTCAGAGCCAGAGTCCACAGTCACGAGACAGGAGTTGAGTGTCAGCTGGATCAGGATACTGGGTGGTCAGAAGCAAGAGACAAACTGGAGATCAGAACCACGAGTTAGAAACCAGGAAGTCAAGCTGAGGGAGCAGGAAACATGAAGTACACAGTCCAGCGCAAGATGGATCTCAGTTGTTCAGATGGCTTCCTTTTCCCGCTGCTGACTTAAGTAGTCAAGTGGCTGCTCTGGAACTCCACCAATAGGACCTCAGGGGCAGAACCTCACACTGGGGCTGGATTTCATGGGTCCTGGGTAAGTAATTGTCAGGAAGCTGGCAAATGGTGGGCTGGAGCACAGCTGCTCCAGTGAACCCTACAGAACTGGGTTCAAGGCCCATGGGTCACGACGCACAGATGCTATGGATCTAAGCGTGACCAGTCCCATATTCATGGGCTGATGGGAGATGTTGCTTGTAGTAGGACGCAATGGATTTTGGTTGCTGTGTTTTTCACACAGCATGCCATGTGACCGCTACCAGAGCACTATTAGCTGTCACCACTGTACGTGGCCGTAATTATTCTTTAAGCTAGATAGGACCATTGTCATGCAGAGGCTTTTGGGTTATCAGATGTGTCTTCTCAAAAGCTCTGTTTGTTAGCACTTTCACAGAGCATGTTATGAGTCATCAGACAAGCGAAGTTTACTAGGCTCCTAGGTCAGGATTGCTTGCCCTAACATATGACAGTTTTGCTTATGGAACACATAGCCTGTCCTTTCAGAAACATATTTCTGAGCTGGGCACATTTATATTTTAAGGAGAATTCTCATATCCCTCTTTTAACTGGTTTGATTTTTCTAAAACATAATCGTGCCACTAATCAAGTATCTTTGCTGAAGGCATTATTTACCTCAAGGTTGGCTGGAAACTACATACTGTATTTTCTCCTACCAAACCACTATGATACCTGATTGGAATGGTACTTAGAACAGTGACTCTGTATGTCCAGCAATTGTCCAAAATATCCTTGAACGTAAAGAGACAGAGCAAAAGACAGTCTGACATGCTACTATGCAAATGGCAAAAGTAATGCACCGGGGTGTCACTGTAAAGACCTCTGGTCAATGTGGAGTTGCAGTTTAAAAAAAAAAAGAAAGAAAAAAAAGCTAATATATTGGGATGAATAAAAAATGGGTTTGGTGAATAACATACAGAATATTGCAATGTGTCTTTATAAATGAATGGTGTGGCCTCATCTGGAATACTGTGGGCAGTATTGGTCACCCCATCTCAAAAAGGATATTGCATACCTAGAGGGGATTCAGAGAAACAGTGATGAGAATGTTCAGGGGCCTATAAAAACCTTCATATGAAGAGAGATTGAAAAAAGATTTGCATTGTTAACCTCAGAAAGAAGATGAAGTAGTAGGGATATGATAAAAATGCACAAAATAATGAACAGGACAGAGAAGGTACATCAGTAACTTCTGTTCTCTCTGTCTCATAATGAAAAAACAAAAGGACATACAGTGACATTAAAAATTGGGACATTCAAAACTGATGCAAGGAAATACTTTTTTTTCCATGTGGCTAATTAACCTGTGGAACTCACTGCCACAGGAAGTTATGGAGGCCAATTGTATAAGAGTCTAAAAGGGGTTGACCATTTATATGCATATCAAGAATATCCAGTTATCACAATAAATAAATGTTTGGACTATCCAGTTATCACAATAAATAAATATTACACTCATTCATGCCAATCTCCAACAATTAAAGACCCAAAAGACACCGTATGTGGGAGAGGAGAAGATTGCTCCACACCCACCTGCTGTGGGGTGCTTAAACCTTCCTCTGAAGCATCTGGAACTGGCCACTTGTGGAGACAGAATAGTGGACAAGCTGGACCTCTGGTCTGATCCAGTATGGCCATTCCTATGTTCCTAAAGAGATGCCAGGGCACACACTGCAAGCAACTGGGGCAAAAGTAGAATCAATACAGGTAGGGGCAGATGCTAAGTGTATTTATAACTTGTGACAACAGCAGCAGATGCAAAGGTATATGACGTTATAACCATGATGAAAGCAGCAGTCGAGGCAGGGGCAGGTGGCGCCATAATTGTAGCAGAGACAGCAGGAATAGATGCAAAGGGAGATGGTGCTGTAATCATCACAAAGCTGACAAGGCAGATGCCATTGTAACCACAGCAGAATCTGCAGGAGTAGATGCAGTGGCAGATGCTGCAATTCTAGGAGAAGTGACAGGCACACACACTGCTGCAGGGCTGTATGAGTTCTAAGCTGCTACTGCAGTCACTCTTTGACTTTTCAAACTCCAAGCAGTTCATCACTTGCTAAACTGGGCACATTATTTTTTTCATATTCCCCAAATTTATTGCAAAACCATCACAACATTCATTGAATAAACGATCTAATTCAGAGATTTTTCAGGCCAGGAGGGACCTTTATGATCCTCTTATTTGGCCTCCTGTGTAACACTAGCCATAGAATTTCAATCAGTAATTCCTGCATCAAGCCCATAATTTCCTATTGAGCTAGGCTATTGCTGTAGAAAGACACCCAGTCTTGACTCAAATGCTTGAGAATATGTCACATCCCTACGTAAGTTGTTCCAAAAGTTAGTTACCCTCACTGTTTAAAAACTGGCACCTTGTTTCTAGCCTGATGAATGTGCCAGTGAATTATCCACCCAGCTCTACATCAGAATGAATTAAAAAAATGATTTAAAATATTTTTTTAATCACAAAACCCTGTTTGGTCAGTGCTTATTTCTACAAACCAAGGATCTCATGCTATATTGTGGCCATATTGGCTTCACCGCTTTGCCGAGTATTTGTGCTCTTGATGATTACAGTGTGCCTTCGAATTAAGACAGTGGAAGGGGACTCAAGAGATGTGGGTTTAGGTCCTGGCTTGGCCACAGATTTACTGGGTGACCTTGGACGGGTCACAGGTTTTCGTAGGAGATCAGGCAAATCTGTAAAATGCAGAGAATAATACTTCCTTTTTCGCATGCTTGCCCATGTGTCCACTTAGGCCCCGATTCTGCAGCTGGCTCCCCAGGGGCAGACCTATGTGCCTGCATGGAAGCAGTGACAAGATCAGGACCTTAGACTGTAAACTCTTCAGGGCATGGACTCTCTGTCAACAACCACCACCACAGCCTAGCACAGGAGGCCGTGACCTCAGCTGAGCATCTAGGAGCTAATGTAATACAAATTATACATCACTCTGACCAATATTCCCTTTTTCTTTATTATTATTAATTATATTCATTTATTATTATTATTTTATTATTACAGTAGAACCTAGACACTCTTGCCATGTACTGCATTGTGCTAGGTACTGGACAAACACAGAACCAAAAAAACCAACCTTCCCTGCCTGAAAGAGCTTATAATCTGCGTAATGTAACCCACATTTGCTCTCTCTATAAACCTGTATTTCAACGAGATGGAGGTGTGTGGTGGGGGGGTGGAGGAGGGAGCGCAAAATAGAAAAATGTGAACTCCCGCAGTTAACAACAAGTAAAGGGCAGGAGACAGAAGTGGCAGTTTCCCTACACTGCTCTGCCAATGTGCTTTACCAAGCCCAGCCTGGAAGGACCTTTCTAAAGAGTGACAGGGTAATTCGGTCTCCAGTCAATCCTAGGTCTCTCTGAGGCAGTCCACAAATGGGATAATTAATGCTGATTTTGACAGCGGATTGTTTTGCAATGTGGACAGATCTGGGATATGAGCTGTGACCCTTAACTTATCTCATATAGATGCCTAATCATTAACTCATTTCACAGTAGTCGCTGAAGAGCCGCCTAATGAGAGAGAGAGGACAAAAAGTGAGGGGAGGACAGTGAATGTAAGAATTTTGACATTTATATTTGATTTTAATAGGATTTTGGATTAGGTGCCCTTCCTAATCTACTTTGTGAACATGGTCCACACACTATGTAAAGTGGAAACTCAAACCCTTCCTGGGGTTGGGCTTTAATGAAGTAAACAAATAATCTCAGACCTTCTTCTCAGGCATCACTACTCCCATAAGACTGCCCAGCCCACACGCTAGATCCTCTCTCCCCAATATGCCAATCCCACCTCCTTAATACCCAGATAGCGCAGTGAGTCACCTTCTTCACAGAGCCAGCAGAACCCGTGCAGGACTTTCCAACAGGATCAACACCTGCTAACAAAGGGGGAAAAGTGGGGGGCAGATTCAGGCTGGGTGAAATTTTTTTCAGAGAAGAGTAAATTTGCCCAAAAATTAATTTCCGGAGGGCATCAAAACTATTCATGAATTCATGTTGAATTCAGCAAATCATTTCATCGGGAAAAAATGAAAACAAAAATTTAGAAATATCAAAATAGCTTGTTCCGATATTTCAATTTAAACTGACATTTTACGTAAAATGTCATTTTGATTCAACATATTGTATTTGACCCAAACTAAACTTTTTATGGCTTTTTATTTTTATCAGCAAAACCCCCCAAAATTTAATTTGGGGTCAAAAACATTTCTGGAATTTTTGGTTTAAACACTAAACAATAAATTATTCGCCTATTTCAGGCAAACAGAGTGTTGCCAATTCTTGTGATTTTTATCAGAAGTCTCATGATACTCTGTGTTTTTCTTAGAGCCCCAGCCCCTGGAGTCATGTCATTACATAAGAATCTCAGCTGCCATGAAAGCATAAAAGTAAGTTTCTCACTCTCATTGTTGGGGTGGGGGGGGGAACCACCTTTAAAATGTGAACCCTGAAGGCTTACCAAGTGAAAGGCAAAGAGAAAGATCCAAAATGTATTTTTAAGCCACACTCATGATTTTTTGGGGCCTGACACCAAAATGCTTGGAGATGGTAATATTACAAACACGGCCAGCCTGTTACAGAGGTGTAACGGACTCTCTGATTTGGTAAGCTGATTTGCCCAGTGCTCTGAAAAGACACATAGTGTGTTCATTTACAATCCAAAAGAACTATTCCAACATTTCTTTGTGTGATTTAGAAGTTATAAGTGAGACTTTCAAGAATTTCCAACCCTCCAGAGCCATGCACGCAAATGATGAAGGCAGAATCTCAGCCCCCGAGAGTCCTCACAATTATACCAAAATAATTGCTATGACGTGCCAACTTTCTTCCTTTGCCTCTTTTTATCTTTCTTCCTCTCTACCAGTGGTTTCTATTTAGATGAAACCTTAAATATTCTGTCCTGACCTTTGCTGGAAGGAATTTAATTACCTGCAGAGTTTACATAAATTATACAGCCTGTTTGTCTAAGATTAATCCTGTCCAGAGATCAATATTGCCCTGGAACATCCAGAGAAAATGGTTCAGTGCAAATGCCACCAAAGGTCACAAAAGTCTTTCTGGACACAGGAGGAGAGAGGCACGGTGTGACACATTCCTGTCTTCAGTCCGGTGCATGTTAGGAAATAGATATTCAGGCCTTTCTGTAAAGGCCTATACTCTAAGAATGTAGGTGTATTCTTATCACTTAGCTAGTTCTAGAGGTATAAAAGAGAGAATCAAAATCACTGTCTGCCGGTGTAAGGTCCTTCTCTTACTGTGACAGTCTGAGGCCTTGTTCTTAGGCTAAGATCTTTGGCTAAGCAACAGAGGCAGCCATAAGCTGGGAAGCGACCGGTCACCTCCTCACATTCCAAACTAGTCATATTGAAATAAGGTGTTATTGGGCTGTTAGGAATACAATCCTGTCCTGATAATGCCTATCACCTCCAGAGAAAGGGAAGTACCGAGAAGATGTAAAAGGAAACTTAGTTTGATAGCATCCTGTCTGGCAAGAACTCACTTATCAATAGCTGGGAGGTGAGATCCTCACTTCTGTATTGATTTGTCATTATAGTTCCCATTTTGCCATTGTTTGTCTGTATAATCTCTATCTGGTTCTGTGATTGTTCCTGTCTGCTGTATAATTAATTTTGCTGGGTGTAAACTAATTAAGGTGGTGGGATACAATTGGTTAAATAATCATGTTACAATATATTAGGATTGGTCAGTTAAATTTCAGTAAAATGATTGGTTAAGGTATAGCTAAGCAGAACTCAAGTTTTACTATATAGTCTGCAGTCAATCAGGAAGTGTGTGGGGGGGAAATGGGAACAAGTAATGGGGGTGGGGGAACTGGAATCATGTTTAGCTAAAGGGAGAAATGGGAACAGGGACACAGGTAAGCCTCTGTGGTGTCAGAGCTGGGAAGGGGGACACTAAGGAAGGAAACTGGAATCATGCTTGCTGGAGGTTCACCCCAATAAACATCGAATTGTTTGCACCTTTGAACTTCGGGTATTGTTGCTCTCTGTTCATGCGAGATGGACCAGGGAAGTAAGTGGGTGAAGGAATAAGCCCCCTAACAACAGGTATCTGGAAATTGAGAGGTACGAACATCCCTAATTAGGAAGGAAGGGAGTGAAGGAATAAGCCCCCTAACAGTGCATGTCTCTGCTGCTACTTTCTGTTACCACTCAGGGATGATTTATCAGTGTTAGAGGACACAGGGTACAATCCACTCTAAAAACCAGCTGAGTAAAATTAATTGAATGCAGTGATGAATACAATTCATCATTCTTGAAAAATGGCACAAAAAGTGCAAGGAGCGTGATGCCTGGGCCGTGGCACAGATAAACTGATTTTTATACCAGCACTTGGTAACTACTGAGTAGAGGCCATAAATGTCAGACCATTCTCTGCATAGGAAAGAGAGTTCCTACTCTTTTGTTTACAGAGAGACAGGATATTTAAAAAGAAAAGGAGTACTTGTGGCACCTAAGAGACTAACAAATTTATTAGCGCATAAGCGCTCACGAAAGCTTATGCTCTAATAAATCTGTTAGTCTCTAAGGTGCCACGAGTACTCCTTTTCTTTTTACGGATACAGACTAACACGGCTGCTACTCTGAAACAGGATATTTAAAGCGTGCATGGTCAGGAAGATGATTACTTACCTACAAACGGCAACTCTGTAGCTCAACATCTTTGCTTCCCGGGTGTCTTGGAGTCCTACCTGGAACTTTACTGGTAAAACAAGTTTTTATAACTACTAGCACTACCGAGCTAACGCAGCTAAGAATAACAGAGTTTATAGAATCAGAGAATATCAGGGTTGGAAGGGACCTCAGGAGGTCATCTAGTCCCATCCCCTGCTCAAAGCAGGACCAATCCCCAACTAAATCATCCCAGCCAGGGCTTTGTCAAGCCTGACCTTAAAAACTTCTAAGGAAGGAGATTCCACCACCTCCCTAGGTAACATATTCCAGTGTTTCACCACCCTCCTAGTGAAAAAGTTTTTCCTAATATCCAACCTAAACCTCCACCACTGCAACTTGAGACCATTACTCCTCATTCTGTCATCTGCTACCATTGAGAACAGTCTAGAGCCATCCTCTTTGGAACCCCCTTTCAGGTAGTTGAAAGCAGCTATCAAATCCCCCCTCATTCTTCTCTTCTGCAGACTAAACAATCTCAGCTCCCTCAGCCTCTCCTCATAAGTCATGTGTTCCAGTCCCCTAATCATTTTTGTTGCCCTCCGCTGGACTCTTTCCAATTTTTCCACATCCTTCTTGTAGTGTGGGGCCCAAAACTGGACACAGTACTCCAGATGAGGCCTCACCAATGTCAAATAGAGGGGAATGATTACATCCCTCGATCTGCTGGCAATGCCCCTACTGATACATCCCAAAATGCCATTGGCCTTCTTGGCAACAAGGGCACACTGTTGACTCATATCCAGCTTCTCGTCCACTGTAACCCCTAGGTCCTTTTCTGCAGAACTGCTGCCTAGCCACTCGGTCCCTAGTCTGTAGCGGTGCATGGGATTCTTCCGTCCTAAGTGCAGGACTCTGCACTTGTCCTTGTTGAACCTCAGCAGATTTCTTTTGGCCCAATCCTCTAATTTGTCTAGGGCCCTCTGTATCCTATCCCTACCCTCCAGTGGATCTACCTCTCCTCCCAGTTTAGTGTCATCTGCAAACTTGCTGAGGGTGCAATTCACACCATCCTCCAGATCATTAATGAAGATATTGAACAAAACCAGCCCCAGGACCAACACTTGGGGCATCCACTTGATACCGGCTGCCAACTAGACATGGCGCCATTGATCACTACCCGTTCAGCCCGACAATCTAGCCAACTTTCTATCCACCTTATTGTCCATTCATCCAGCCCATACTACTTTAACTTACTGGCAAGAATACTGTGGGAAACCGTGTCAAAAGCTTTGCTAAAGTCAAGGAACAACATGTCCACTGCTTTTCCCTCATCCACAGAGTCAGTTATCTCGTCATAGAAGGCAATTAGATTAGTGAGGCATGACTTGCCCTTGGTGAATCCATGCCGACTGTTCCTGATCACTTTCCTCTCCTCTAAGCGCTTCAGAATTGATTCTTTGAGGACCTGCTCCATGATTTTTCCAGGGACTGAGGTGAGGCTGACTGGTCTGTAGTTCCCAGGATCCTCCTTCTTCCCTTTTTTAAAGATGGGCACTACGTTAGCCTTTTTCCAGTCATCCGAGACCTCTCCCAATCGCCATGAGTTTTCAAAGATAACGGCCAATGGCTCTGTAATCACATTGGCCAGCTCCTTCAGCACTCTCGGATGCAGCGAATCCGGCCCCATGGACTTGTGCTTTTCCAGCTTTTCTAAATAATCCCGAACCACTTCTTTCTCCACAGAGGGCTGGTCACCTCCTCCCCATGCTGTGCTGCCCAGTGCAGTAGTCTGGGAGCTGACCTTGTTCGTGAAGACAGATGCAAAAAAAGCATTGAGTACATTAGCTTTTTCCACATCCTCTGTCACTAGGTTGCCTCCCTCATTCAGTAGGGTGCCCACAATTTCCTTGACTTTCTTCTTGTTGCTAACATACCTGAAGAAACCCTTCTTGTTACTCTTAACATCTCTTGCTAGCTGCATCTCCAGGTGTGATTTGGCCTTCCTGATTTCACTCCTGTATGCCCAAGCAATATTTTTATACTCTTCCCTGGTCATTTGTCTACAGTTCCCTCTTCCAATGTCACCCATACTAACTAAGTTCCAGATGCAGAACAGTGAGCACTGTTGCTGATGTGAGGATGGGTTTTCAGAAGTACTCATCACCCAGCAGTTCCCATTATGCAGATTTTCAAAGATATTGGTACCTAGTATGCACAGCTCTTATGAAAATATGGCTGTGATAGGGTGGAACAGCCAGGAAAGGATGAAGGGCTGCTTGCCTGTCATATGATTCACCAGATGTTTAAAGGAAGGGATGCATCCTTTTTCCTGGGGGGGGGGGGGGAGAGAGAGAGAGGTGTAAAGGGAAAGGTCCTGGGCCTTGCGGCCTGTTTTGGTCAGCGGAAGTTCTTTGTTTTCTGTTATGAAAATCGGCTCCCAATGGTAGGTTCTGGGCTCTTTTGAAAACCTGGCCCCTATGGGCTGAAATGACCCAGCTTGACTTTCAGATCCCAGGTGGAGTTTGCAGCTTTATCAAGTAGGAGATAAAAACCCTTTAACTTGCACACTAACTAGTATGTATCAGATTAAGCTCTTTGGTCATAACTATACTGTGCATCAAATCCTGAGCTCCTTCTTCAGTCCTTCTCAGGCTAAACTTGTGTTGGCTTTTTGTCTGAGAGGGGCACCCAGATTCTATCCATGTGGTCTAAATTGTACAGATTGTTACAAACTTCAATTCTAAACTGTCTGGACAGAGTTAATTTTATTACATTTTTCAGCACCTAGCATAATGGGGCCTTGAATAGGTTCTATTGTGACACAAGGAATAAATAATAATACATGATAACTTGTACCAAACGTGAGTCGATTTCCAGCTATTGGACCTCAAGCCATGAAATTTTGATTCAGCTTCAGAGTTCAAATGCCCCAAAGTTTGGGATGGTTGGTTCTAGGATATGGGTTTGGATTTGTAACATTTCCTCTGAAGTTCAGGGGTGTTTAGATTTGGAGTTTTGGTTTGGGCGATGACTCCAGATTAGTAATACTTTTAACGGTTTATCTTTGCTTCTATCAGCAAGCCAGGGCCAGAATACAATGGGGAGCATGGTATTAGAATAGAATATAACCAAACAGGAATTATAAAGCAAGGGAAATTCAATAAGATTGCTATTGTAATACAAAGAAACAATAGGGAAGGGAAGCACCAACTGAGATCGAGGCTCCATTGTGCTAGGCACTGTACAAACGAACAGTAAGAGACAGGCCATGGCTTGAAGAGCTCATGATCTAAATAGGTGAGACAGACAAAAGGGAGACAGAGGAAATGATTTACCCGAAGTCACTTAGCAGAGCAAAGAACAAAACCAAGATTTTCTGACTCCTCTTTTGCTTCCCTATCCACTGGGCCACACTGTATTCAAGATCAACCTTTCCTTAGTCACAGTGTGGAGTGGGTGAGGGGTGATACAGACAGTTTCTGATGCTAAAATGAGCCTCATGTGAACAGACCTCTGTGGTGAGTTGGAGCCCCACTGGCTTCAGTGGGAGTCCACTCACATGGATCTCATTATAGGAATGGGCTTTAATGTGTAACTTTAAATGCTGCCAACAAGGCTGGGGGCAGAATTAAAAGATTACAGTGTAAGCTCCTTGGGGCTGAGACCGTCTTTCATTAGGTGTCTAAAGGGCCTAGCACAATGGAGGGCCTCCCCTAATGTAATCATGCAATACAAATAATAAATACAGGGGAAGATTCTGGGGTTCCCTCCTCCTCTTTTCTTTCACTTGCTTTAAAAATATGAATGCTAAAGGCACACAAATGTACCTTCAGCGCTACTGGAATACATCTTACTGACACTGCCAAGCCCATGACAGGCTGCTAACATTTGGCACAACAATAGGCCTACGAAGCTTCCTACCCCTTTCTGTCTTTATCATGCTTTAGAACCAAGAAAGGTGGTAATTTTATTAATAACATACCAGCTCAGCACTGTTTCAATGCCTGAGGTTCTAGTGTCCCTGAGACTGTCCTTTTGCGGTTGGCCTTGTATTACCGCACATTTCCCACTGCATTTCAGCCTCTTGGTACTTAAAGCAAAGATACAATTTTGAAGGATTTGTTGCTATCTTTGAAGCATTTCCTTTCATCAAATCTGTAAAGTGCCTTTTGGCTGTTTTTTGTTCTCATGGAGAGAGACAGCCCAGTGTCACTAAGGAAACATCTTTGCTGTGAAAGGAGAACAGAATAGCATGATAGAAAGTGCTTTTTAAAAAATCCACTTGTGTTTTGGCAGCTCAGATAATGTACAGCTGTGAAGGCTTTCCTCCCCCCCCCCCCACCTCAGATAAATTGCAATACATACGTACTAGGGTACAATATTTCTTACATATAACATTTGCTCTGAGTGATACAACATTGTGATCTACAATGACATATCTTCATCCCTTTACTTCCCTGGAGATAATATAATGAACAATCACTTTGACATAGCTCCTTATACCCTAGAGGATCCCAGCAGGTTACAAGTTGTGTGATCCTTGCTCTGGGGGCGAGGGGACATGCTATGAATTGCTATGGAAATATGCTGGAGTAAAGATGGAGTACTAAATATGGATCTCTAGATTTTGTTGGACAGGTCTTGAAAAAATTACAGAAATATTGTATAAAGAACAAATGATGTCTGATGAGTCATAGCAATGTCCTTACCATACCAATCATGCCATTGTGTGTTTGCATAGCACCTAACACAATCGGACCCAGCTGCTGCTTGGGCCTTTCTGGGGCTACCATAATACAGTTAATTAATAAATAATGAAATAAAGAGTCCAAAAACTTCAAAGCGGGGAAATGAATCATTAAGGACATCCTAAATCTTAGACAGCCCACACCATTAAAAATAGGTCTACTTATCAAATATAAAGAGAAGCACATTTCACCACCTCACAGACATCTTAATTCTAACCCTAAATGAGTATCATTCCTGTGCCAAGTATGCAGTGTAGTTGTAACTGCGTCGGTCATAGGATATTAGCGAGACAAGGTAGATGAGGTAGTAAGAGCTGTGTGTGGCTTGAAAGCTTGTCTCTTTCACCAGCAGAAGTTGGTCCATATGACCTCACCCATTCTTGCACCAGTAACCTCAACATATTAAGACGGCACAATGCCCTTTTGAAAAAGAAGCCCCCAAATTATGGGCCATATCATCTCTGTCCCTCTGTTTGACAGCTTTGTGTTAGAACTCATCCACAGATAGGCTGGTTAGTACTCTGAGTTCCTTTAACTTTCACTGCCTGTAGAAGAATCACTACACTTCTCCCACTCTTCCCCAATGTCAGTCATGTGATCCCAATTTCGTTTCCAGGCTGAGCAGACTCTTAGGGATGGAGCTGAGCAAACCCAGGTTGATGCTGCCGTGGGTGCTGAGCAGCCTTTGGCAGGGGGAGTTCAACTTCTGAGGTCCAGCAGCAACAGAGGTTAATTTTGGACTGAATTCCTGAGATGAAAACCAGAGGTTGGTGATGAGTTATTAGCCATAGTAGTTTCCTTGTTTCCCATCTCTGAGTGTCCAACCATTTGACCATCACATCTTCATTTCCATGGTGGACAGCAGATTCATTTCCTTTCTTGTGACTGGCCAAGTCTCCGCCCTGTATATTAAGATGGGTCAAATTACAGGTTTATACACTCTACCTTTTAACTTTATTGGCATCTTTTTGTCACAGAGAACTGGGATCAGCTCCCACCATTTTTGCACCACACCACTTTAGTACAAGGCTGGGTATCCCTTAGGAGGGCACAATCATCAGCAACCTTTATCCTAGGTCAGAGGTGGCCAATCACATCCATGACAAAGGCAAAACAAAAAGGGGCTCAATGCTGACCACTGATATAGGCCAATGTTTCCTGGAAATTCTCTACTGTAGCCCCATTTAGTTTGGACACCAGTAGTCACTGCATCATACATAATCTGGATGAGATGGGCATATCCTTCTGGCAAGCCTCTTCGTCACAAACACCACCAAACTAGTTCTCTTGTTGCCCAATCGTACACCTTCTCCAGGTCCACAAAGACCATCCACACTTGCTGTCTCTTTTCTCAATTTCTCCATGAGGAGTTGTAGCACAAATACGTTATCAGTTGTGCTAGTCACAAGCTTGACTCCATATTGACCTATGCAAATTTCAACCATTTCATGCAGATGCTTTTCAGTAATTTCTCATATTTTTGAAGCATGTGATGTCAGCTTAATTGGGCAATAATTAACAGACAGTGTAATATCTCCTTTATGCTTAAAAATTGGACCACAAAGCTTTTACACCTTTTATCCAGAAATTCCCTTTCTTAAGAATATCATTGAATAAACTTGTAAGATACTTGATACTTCCCAATGACTTCATCAGATCCACTGGTACTGCATCTGGTCCAGGTGATTTCTCCTTTTTTATTTTCCTAAGTGCCTCTGCAACTTCCTCCTCCTATATGCAATCCATCACGCCCCCCATTTGGCTTACATGTTCTTAATTTCTCCCTTGGGTTCTCCTCATTCATCGCTCTTCCAAAATAATCATTCCAAACTTTGTTGATTGATTTACCATTCATTTGCAATATACCATGTTCATTTCTAACGTAAGCTAACTCGTTCACATCCGTCATCATTTTCTCTCTTGCCTTGTCAAGTCTATAGATGGACTTCTTTCCCTCACATCCTCTTAGTCAGTTATATGGCTCATCACAGCCCATACTTTTAGTGGTCACGACACCTCCTTTTGCCTCATTTTTTGCCTCCATATATGCCATTTTATCACTGCTCAAGCCACCGGGCTGCCATTTTTTGAAGACTACCTCCCCTCCCGCCCCCCCCCCCCAATGAATTCTTTAACTTGAGGATTCCATCACTCCCTTTTATCCTTTTTGGCACTGGTTTCATCACTCATCCAGAAAAGTTTACTTTGATTTGAACCAGTTGTCCTCCACACATCCCTGTGTGTAGTCAGGAAGTCTGCATGCTACTCCTTGTTTTGAAGGCTTTTCATTCCCATCTTTCATTTTCCATCACTTAGGCTTTTCTGGTGCCCAGGGGTTCCATTGCTTTCTGGGGCCCAACCCCAGGCTCCGGATGTGGCCCTTAGACATTGCATCCTGCATATGTAAAATGTAACTGAGGCTCTCTGGAACGTGTAACATGAAGCAGCCCAATGAAAATTATTAACAGTTACGTAGCACTGCACTGTAGTGTTACCTTAATAACAAGAAACACTAATGCCGTATCTGCAGAAAAATTAAAGATTAAATCATACAATGAATCCTATAGATTATTTCTTTCACACCTCCCAATGAGTTCACTAGAGAAAGATACCAAGAAATGTTGTGGGAACAGGATTGTTTTTTATTCATGGAATTAGACAAAATACTCCAACCCAACCAGAGGAGTCACTCATCACATTGATGGGGAAAATAAACAAGACAAAGACTAAAAGTCAAAAGCCCAATGGTGAGAGGAAGAGACCCTCTCTCAACAGAGTTTCAGGGGAGCAGACACATAATCCCATAATCAATTATTAACCAAGGTCAATATTTATGGCACAAGGAACCATTTTAGCATACATTATTTATGCAGAGACTTGTAATGAGCACTTCATGCTTGAACAGAGAATGTTTGTAGTGGAATAATTTTAATAAGAAATCTGCCTGTCACAGGAAACAGGATATATTTTCCTTGGAAATAGTCTCCGTGTCTGTCTGTCTCTTGTTTTTTTCTCCAATTTGATCTATCAATAATTTTCTCCATTGTAGTCCACCTTCAGCTGCAAATTGGCAAGAATGGAATTAGAGAGATTTTGAATTTTGGTTGAGAAACATCTATTTATGCAAACAGAATCCATCTTGTGGATTTTTCTAGGAAAATGGTCATCGTCATCTAAATTATGCAAGAAACTCCAGCTACCCATTGCACAGACCCAAATGGCCAAACAGCACAGCTAAGCAGCTTCTAAATGATACATCAACATGCCTCTTTTCTCTCTCCCCATGTAGAGTGACAAATTAAAAAAAAGATGTCAAAGACACTCCTGAAACAGGAAATGATGCCTTGTTATGGCACCTTCAGGAGAAACAAACTAAATAATTAGATTAGGAAGGATTAGATTTTAATCGGCAAATGTCGGTAAACGTCAGTTTCACTGTGGGCATGCAAACCAGTGGGAAAGAAATTCCATTGATAATAACTGAAATTTACAAATAGGAAAAGTAAGAAAAATGCTGCTTGAGAACTTAACATTTTATTTAAGGATACTTTGAATATCTTGACATCTGATGTTAATTTTTGCTTCACTAATTATAAAGCTTTACCGTTTTGAATCTCGGTGAATTTTGTAATTATATAACTGTTGTCTGACTCCCCTCAATTTCCCATACCTGTAAAAATATAAATTGATGAAAATAAAAAATGCTTAAAAATAAACAGATATTATCTGTCAAAATTATTTTTAAAAAATCAAAATCAAATTCTGCCAAGCCTCAAAATAAGCCTTTACATTCTTGGTTTGGCTTTCATCCCCACAGCCACAGAGCATGAGTCATGCTTTCAGGTTCTGTTCTTTGATACTGTTCGGTATGTGAGAGTAAACAGCATAAAGTGGATTGGGCCAGATTTTTTTCAAGTATTTAGGTACCTAAAAGATGAAGATAGGAGCCTAGTGGAATTTTCAAAAGCACCTCACTCCCACTGATTTCATTGGACTTGAAAATTCCACTCGGTGCCTCTCTGCATCTTTAAGTACCTAAATCCCATTGTGATTAAAGATAAACATATTCCTCAGCTATCAATATATTCAGGCTGGGATCTTCAAAGCAGCTTAAGAGAAGTAGGTGCCCAACTCTCACTGACTGTCTGAGGGATCTGGGCACTTCATTCTGTTCCATTTCTTTGAAAATCCCAGTCTAAGATTAGGCTGCGGTGCCCATGATTTCAATGGGAGGGGCTAGAGAGTCAGCCCAGCAAAGTGATTTAGAATTTGGCATTAGCAATCACTAAATAGCAATCCAAGAAGTGTCTAATGCTGGGTGTCATTCGCTATTAATCAAAGGCACGTGATAAGTTAAGGAAAGGAAATGTGACGATGGAACTCTAGTGGGGCAACTGAGCGGGAATGCATCAATCATGTCCTTAGCTTGACATGCACCTCCTGTAAAGCTGGAGGTCAGGAGGTGATTATTGCTGGACAGTTCTCCAGGCATAATGACCGTACAGAAGCAACAAGATCAGTACAAGCACACCTAGAAACCCCTTCCATACCTGCCCAGCTAGATACTCTCTTTTATGCAATCCTTTATTTATTCTCCTACGATGACACCCACACCCCCTTTCAGATGGATATCTATCTGCAGGCTAAAGCATGGTTCTCTAATATGGTTGTAATATGTTTTTTCCCACCCACTTAGGAAGCGGGGGGGGGGGAATGGATGAACAGTGTTATAGCTAGGCAATAACAATATAGAACTTGATTTTCATTGCCCTGCACCTGTTGCTTGTCATTTACAACAGTGTAAACTGGCTGCGAGATACTAACAAATCAGTGTGCCCAACTAATTTATACTGGCAGTAGTGTTTTACATGTACGTTGCACAGGCATTGAAGTCTACACGAGGTAGACAGCTAGTCGAAAGATGCAAGTTTTATGGGAGGATTTGTGGAGGAGGGAGAGAGCGAGATTACTTGTCATACAGAAGAAGGCTGTTCCTGCTGCCAGAGGAGGCAAGGAAGAGGGTGAAAGGCTGGGAGGGGAAGAACTACACTGGCAAAGCTCAATGAGTTTCACACAAAAACCATTCAACTAAATAAAATTTGCCAGGAGAGACCATTGATCCATCCACAGTAGATCAGGATCCTGTCTTTGGCAGTAGACAATGTGCTTCAGAGGAAGGGGTCGGGGGTGTGTGTGTGTGTGTACGCACGCACACGCTCTCATGCGTGCAGACACATCCATGCACCCAGTAAGAGAAGAGATGATGCCAACTTTTAACTCTTTTGGTAATTTATTTTTGTTTATGAGGGAAAAAACCAACAAGCAATATAAGATGTTAGGGGGCTTATTCCTTCACCCACTTACTTCCCTGGTTCTTCTCGCATGAACAGAGAGCAACAATACCCGAAGTCCAAAGGTGCAAACATTCGATGTTTATTGGGGTGAACTTCCAGCAAGCATGATTCCAGTTTCCTTCCTTAGTATCCTCCTTCCCAGCTCTGACACCACAGAGCCTTACGCCTGTGTCCCTGTTCCCATTCCTGCCCTTAGCCAAACATGATTCTAACTTCCTTACTCCCATTCCCTGTTCCCATTTCCCCCTTTAGCAAAACATGATTCCAATTTTCTTACCCCCATTCCCTGTTCCCATCTCCCCCTTTAGAATCATAGAATCATAGAATATCAGGGTTGGAAGGGACCCCAGAAGGTCATCTAGTCCAACCCCCTGCTCAAAGCAGGACCAATTCCCAGTTAAATCATCCCAGCCAGGGCTTTGTCAAGCCTGACCTTAAAAACCTCTAAGGAAGGAGATTCTACCACCTCCCTAGGTAACGCATTCCAGTGTTTCACCACCCTCTTAGTGAAAAAGTTTTTCCTAATATCCAATCTAAACCTCCCCCACTGCAACTTGAGACCATTACTCCTCGTTCTGTCATCTGCTACCATTGAGAACACTCTAGAGCCATCCTCTTTGGAACCCCCTTTCAGGTAGTTGAAAGCAGCTATCAAATCCCCCCTCATTCTTCTCTTCTGCAGACTAAACAATCCCAGCTCCCTCAGCCTCTCCTCATAAGTCATGTGTTCCAGTCCCCTAATCATTTTTGTTGCCCTTCGCTGGACTCTCTCCAATTTATCCACATCCTTCTTGAAGTGTGGGGCCCAAAACTGGACACAGTACTCCAGATGAGGCCTCACCAATGTCGAATAGAGGGGAACGATCACGTCCCTCGATCTGCTCGCTATGCCCCTACTTATACATCCCAAAATGCCATTGGCCTTCTTGGCAACAAGGGCACACTGCTGACTCATATCCAGCTTCTCGTCCACTGTCACCCCTAGGTCCTTTTCCGCAGAACTGCTGCCTAGCCATTCGGTCCCTAGTCTGTAGCTGTGCATTGGGTTCTTCCGTCCTAAGTGCAGGACCCTGCACTTGTCCTTATTGAACCTCATCAGATTTCTTTTGGCCCAATCCTCCAATTTGTCTAGGTCCTTCTGTATTCTATCCCTCCCCTCCAGCGTATCTACCACTCCTCCCAGTTTAGTATCATCCGCAAATTTGCCGAGAGTGCAATCCACACCATCCTCCAGATCATTTATGAAGATATTGAACAAAACCGGCCCCAGGACCAACCCTTGGGGCACTCCACTTGATACCAGCTGCCAACTAGACATGGAGCCATTGATCACTACCCGTTGAGCCCGACAATCTAGCCAGCTTTCTACCCACCTTATAGTGCATTCATCCAGCCCATACTTCCTTAACTTGCTGACAAGAATACTGTGGGAGACCGTGTCAAAAGCTTTGCTAAAGTCAAGAAACAATACATCCACTGCTTTCCCTTCATCCACAGAACCAGTAATCTCATCATAAAAGGCGATTAGATTAGTCAGGCATGACCTTCCCTTGGTGAATCCATGCTGGCTGTTCCTGATCACTTTCCTCTCATGCAAGTGCTTCAGGATTGATTCTTTGAGGACCTGCTCCATGATTTTTCCAGGGACTGAGGTGAGGCTGACTGGCCTGTAGTTCCCAGGATCCTCCTCCTTCCCTTTTTTAAAGATTGGCACTACATTAGCCTTTTTCCAGTCATCCGGGACTTCCCCGATTCGCCACGAGTTTTCAAAGATAATGGCCAATGGCTCTGCAATCACAGCCACCAATTCCTTCAGCACTCTCGGATGCAACTCGTCCAGCCCCATGGACTTGTGCACGTCCAGCTTTTCTAAATAGTCCCTAATCACCTCTTTCTCCACAGAGGGCTCCACATGTTTAGCAAAACATGATTCCAATTTTCTTACCCCCATTCCCTGTTCCCATCTCTCACACCCACATGCCCATGCCCACCCCCACCCACACCCAGTCACTTTCTCATTGACTACAGATTATATAGTAAAACTTGAGTTCTGCTTAGCTATACCTTAACCAATCATTTTCCTGAAATTTAACTAACCAATCCTAACATATTGTAACATGATTATGTAACCAATTATATCCCACCACCTTAATTAGTTTACACCCAGCAAAATTAATTATACAGCAGACAGGAACAATCACAGAACCAGACAGAGATTATACAGACAAACAATAGCAAAGTGGGAACTACAATGACAAGACAACACAGAAGTGAGGATTTCACATCCCAGCTATTGATAAGTGAGTTCTTGCCAGACAGGATGCTATCAAACTAAGTTTCCTTTTACATTTTCTAGGCACTTCCCTTTCTCTGGAGGTGATAGGAATACAATCCTGTCCTGATAGTGCCTGACAGCCCAATAGCACCTTACTTCAATGTGACTAGTTTGGAATGTGAGGAGGTGACTGTTCGCTTCCCAGCTTATGGCTGCCTCTGCTGCTTAGCCAAAGGCCTGAGCCTAAGCACAGGGCCACAAACTGTCACAGTAAGAGAAGGCCCTTACACTAGCAGACAGTGGTTTTGATTCTTTCTTTTATACCTCTATCGCTAGCCAAGTGATAAGAATACACCTAAATTCTTAGAGTATAGGTCTTTACAGACAGGCCTGAATATCTATATCCTAACATAAAGCATTATAACACCCACTGTAACGACAGCAGCCCATTCCACTGCAGCTCAGACAGACCACCCTAACTGGGTTGATGCTGAACAATTCAAGGCATCTGGAGAATTAACTACATTTAAAAGAAGACAAAACCATCCTATGCAGCTGCGATTCATTACAAAAAGATATAATGGATCCAGTTCAGGGCAGGGCTATGAGAGGACATTCTCTGGGAAGTGAAAAGAAAAGGAGTACTTGTGGCACCTTAGAGACTAACCAATTTATTAGAGCATAAGCTTTCGTGAGCTACAGCTCACTTCCTCAGATGCATATCGTGGAAACTGCAGCAGGCTTTATATATACACAGAGAATATGAAACAATACCTCCTCCCACCCCACTGTCCTGCTGGTAATAGCTTATCTAAAGTGATCATCAGGTGGGCCATTTCCAGCACAAATCCAGGTTTTCTCACCCTCCACCCCCCCACACAAATTCACTCTCCTGCTGGTGATAGCCCATCCAAAGTGACAACTCTTTACACAATATGCATGACAATCAAGTTGGGCTATTTCCTGCACAAATCCAGGTTTTCTCACATCCCCCTCCCCCCCATACACACACAAACTCACTCTCCTGCTGGTAATAGCTCATCCAAACTGACCACTCTTCAAGTTTAAATCCAAGTTAAACCAGAACATCTGGGGGGGGGGGGTAGGAAAAAACAAGAGGAAACAGGCTACCTTGCATAATGACTTAGCCACTCCAGTCTCTATTTAAGCCTAAATTAATAGTATCCAATTTGCAAATGAATTCCAATTCAGCAGTTTCTCGCTGGAGTCTGGATTTGAAGTTTTTTTGTTTTAAGATAGCGACCTTCATGTCTGTGATTGCGTGACCAGAGAGAGTGAAGTGTTCTCCGACTGGTTTATGAATGTTATAATTCTTGACATCTGATTTGTGTCCATTTATTCTTTTACGTAGAGACTGTCCAGTTTGACCAATGTACATGGCAGAGGGGCATTGCTGGCACATGATAGCATATATCACATTGGTGGATGTGCAGGTGAACGAGCCTCTGATAGTGGGGCTGATGTTATTAGGCCCTGTGATGGTGTCCCCTGAATAGATATGTGGGCACAATTGGCAACGGGCTTTGTTGCAAGGATAAGTTCCTGGGTTAGTGGTTCTGTTGTGTGGTATGTGGTTGTTGGTGAGTATTTGCTTCAGGTTGCGGGGCTGTCTGTAGGCAAGGACTGGCCTGTCTCCCAAGATTTGTGAGAGTGTTGGGTCATCCTTTAGGATAGGTTGTAGATCCTTAATAATGCGTTGGAGGGGTTTTAGTTGGGGGCTGAAGGTGATGGCTAGCGGCGTTCTGTTATTTTCTTTGTTGGGCCTGTCCTGTAGTAGGTAACTTCTGGGAACTCTTCTGGCTCTATCAATCTGTTTCTTTACTTCTGCAGGTGGGTATTGTAGTTGTAAGAAAGCTTGACAGAGATCTTGTAGGTGTGGAAGCTGTACACAGGAAGAGAAAAAAAAATACAGATGATGAAAACTGGTCCAGTTAATTTGAACCACCTCAGCTAGTGTAGCCCCTTCCTGGTCTGGAGCCATCCCGTTAAATTCAGGAATAGGGTACAATTGACAAATATGTGCAGCCAGTAAAAATTCAACCAGTATACATACTGCATACATACATACCACTTCAGCATACTTGCCCTTTCCCACCAGTCATTCTAAAAAGCTCTGGATAAAAACAGCACTCCAGACTGCCTGCCTGACCTATGTAACAGTAGTTTCACTGGCTTGCATCAGCCGGCCTGCTGCTCTTCTTACCCCAGCCAGGCAGGCATTATTGTATTATATTTAATGGCTCGCCTTCTGCCGGACCAGCCCTGCTTCCATTTTCTGATCCCTGAATGTTCCCTCCCTCCCTCTCTCCCACACTCTCATCTCAGCTGGTATGCATGTGCACTTCTCTTCCTCCTCTATACAGACACCACTGCAGTGCAGTGCTTATGATTGCAAATCCTCTCATTAAAGCCAGACAGCCACTCAGCTGGATGCAAATTACTGACCGCCTCAATTTATGAATGTCAGACTTTTTCAGGGCAGGGGAGGGAAGGGGGGTGGGGGGGTGAATGTTCCATTAAATAGTATCCATCAACCCTATCACATTTATAAGTTAATAAAAAGGTTAAAATGAAGTTCATTGGGATTGGCTGGATCTAGCAATACCAGCTGGTTAAATCAAATATTAATAGAAACAAGCCATATCTCTGCTAGGCTCCACTGAGTGAGAACATGACAGTTATTGATAACATATTGCCCTCCCCATTCTTCTGAGTGGCATCTTCCGTTTTCCTTCTGGCTATGTTAGTTCTCCTATGTACATGAGGAGACTAGGCTGTAACACATGAGCTTCTGACTGCTGAAGAATAAAGGGCACAAGTATCACAAAAAAAGTTTCCACTTGCTAGATTACAGCCTGACATTTTGTCCCCTCCCCACCCCCCAAGCATACACTGAACTTTCAAGTCTGCATTTGATTTGATTATATGTCTATGCCATGAGTTGCAAGACGGGGCTGTGGAATGGTGGGTCTGGTCCCTGATCACTCAGCCCTGGAGCAAATATTGCTAACTGTGCTCAAGATTTTGAAGTACAAAAAAACACACAACAGCAAGATACGGGAGCTTGCTTCAAACCCAGCCCAGGTACTGAACGTTATTACGCCATGACAATTATTTGATGGACTTCGTGAAATAAGTTGGTGGGTTCAATCCAGATGTACTCATTATAAAAACTACAGCTATAATTAACACAGCTTTGCACACTTATTAGCAAATTTCAGCAGCCTAGATAGTCATATACCATGTTAATCACTAGAGTAGACCTACATAGATGGGGAAGAGAGAGATCCAACACTGAACAGGAGTCTGGGAACTGAACTAACCTTTTGGACCTAAAGGTGATTCTTCCAGCTCAGAAGGAGGTATACTGGGAGTAAGAAGTAACCCCCACATAATGCTTGTGTGATGTC
Source organism: Lepidochelys olivacea (assembly GCF_965140295.1). Taxonomy (NCBI): domain Eukaryota; kingdom Metazoa; phylum Chordata; order Testudines; family Cheloniidae; genus Lepidochelys; species Lepidochelys olivacea. The sequence continues at coordinate 19,385,977 of NC_140412.1, forward strand.
TGGTCTGTGGGTAAAAAGAATTTCAATCCATGGTACTGTCAGTCAAGCTCTTTTCACCAGGATGAAGAAAAGGAAAGCACTGAAGTTGTGCTCTCTGAGAAGTTCACTCTCGCTGAGTGGGACATTCAGCTCGATGAGTGAACTCTTGAAGTTCATGGCTTCCTTTGTCCACCTCCTACACATCATTCAGCCTTTTGTTGTACAACAGATAGACAGCTTCTTCCTTGAGCCTCCTCTTGTCCTCCATAACAGAAGTGTGGTAAGGGCTCAAAGAAACCTTCCTGGAGAATTTCCTTTTTCAGCCTTAATGTATTGCATGGTATGAGCCCACCCCTACTATCCGGCACGTTATTTTTATTACCTGATCAGTTATGTGTCCTCACATATGCTGCCCTGATCTTTTGGCCTTCATTATACAGCTAAAGTAGCTCTGAATCTCCTGATTTTTGTGCAACTAAACTCCCAACCTGAAATTGCACTAACATGGGAGATGTTTGGAATTTAACAGAGGAAAGGAAACAAGTAAGTAAACATCAGCTAAAGGACTATCCTTATTTGCAAGGAATCCACTCTGAAAAGAAATTGACCCATGCCTCTGTGTCCCAAAGGAGAAGGGTTATTTTAATAGGATCTGCATGCCTGCATAGGAATGCAGGTTTTTTTCCATTGAACCATCCTGTCAGCAGGAGTTTGGATCCAGCATAAAGTTGTTGAGTAAATTCTGCAGACTCACTGTGTCAGATGCAGCTTGCCAAATCTACAAAGATTAGAGCTGGTGGGAAGATAAGGTTTATGACCTCCAAGGAAAAGTCTGACTTTTCAGAAGAAAAAAATTGAACACGAAGAAGTTTTTGTTGAAAAACAGACATTTTCAATTGAGAAATTCTGCCGCAAAGCTTCAGCAGGGCTGTACTCATACTTCTGAGAACAGAACTTCTGTGGACTGGGCTTCCCGGCTGGACTACATGTCCCATGATGCCCCACAGCCTCCCCTCTTGCTGAGCCATTGTGGTGCATCATCCCATATCCACAGTGACTCATGAGTGAGGTAGTCTGGCTGGGGAGTACAACCCACAGAGGAGAATGGGAACATGAGGTAACCAAACTACAATCCCATGAGGGACTGCAGCAGGATTTCCAAATTGAAACTTTCAGTTTTTTAGCAGAAAGTTTTCAGGTGTCAGGAATTTTTCATTAAAAGTATCTGTTTTCCATGGAGAATTTTGACATTTTGTCAAATAACCATTAAATCAAAAACCCTATTTTCCATATAAGAGTTTTCAACCAGCCCTAACCAAGAAAGGAGAAGTTTGTGCGACTCTTGGCTCAGAGAGAACTGGTACAGAAATAGGGAGCCGCTTCAGGAAACTCTATGAACAGCCAGACCTGGGAGAAAGTTTAGGTTCAGGTTTGTGTTCTGTTATTATCTGAGTTACTGATAAAGCCAAAACCCAGGAAAGGAGTTAGTTTTGCTTATGTAGGCTTTACTGGAACAAGGTGGAAAAGGTACCTGCACACAGCTCCCTATGAAGCTATAGGAACAGTTCTGTTTGAGATACTGTTTTCCAAACACTGTAAACAACAAATTCATGAAGAAAATGAATCTCCTTTCTTCCACTGAGTCCTCCTTCCAAGTTACTGACCAGTCCCAGGTCTTTCAAAACATAGATCAGACACACTTGGACAGATTCTTAGCCCCACTGAAGTGGTGCAAAGCAGACAGAATGCTAGCTTAGCTGGCTGGGGGAGGATTGTCCATTGTTTGGAAAGCAGCATTCAACAGTGATAACCAAGAGAAAAGGGTCCATGCATGTGGATTGAATAGATTCACGTACACTCATGAGAATGATGAAGTACATTCAGAAAGGTTAGTCACAATGAATGTACAGAACATGCACACTATGTTACTTTCAAAAGGCTTTTATTTTGTTATCTCCAAATCAAAAGAACAAATCCTCATTCAGGATCACATACATGCCAAGTCTGACGCTTCAAAACACTTCTTGAGTAATCTAAGCATAAAACAGGCCCTTAAAAAAACTGAACTGATCTTCATAAAACTTTCCTAAAAGAATTCAGTTCTGGGCTAAGACCAAGCACCTGGAACATCAGTCAAAAAGGTAGCTGTTTGATAAACTTATAAGCAGCTGAATATAGTGTTTAGAGTGAAAGTACCATTGCAAAATGTTTCTATAGTATTACTACTTCCATGCTATGGCTAATCTTCCTTAGGTCTCCGCTATATAGCGAAGAATATCTGTTATCTGTAAGCCATTACACAGCGTGACATTTCACAGCTGAAGGTCTGTGCATTCAATAAAACAGTGCTTGGAGGAATTTATTTGGCCAAAGTCCACTCTGAATAAGAAATTATGAATGTAGAAACTATCCACTAGCCATTGATTGCTGTCCAGAAACTACAATTGTAAAGGTTTAGGTGCACATCTCCAGGTAACAGAAAACCAACTTGTCTCTTCGAAGAAACTGTATATTATTTTCTCTTTCTTCTGTGACTCAATATTGCAGACTATGTATATGAAGCAGTTTGCCTGACCCCTTCAAAGATGAAAATGTACCTCTAAAGAACCTCCACATGAAGAAGCACACACCATTCAAGCCAAGTGGAGGGTGGACAGCTGTTATTGAGACTTTCCGCACTGTATGAACAACACACTTTTTAGTCACAGATGGCCGTGCCTGGTTTTGAGGGAAACATCTGATTACAACACTCCTCTGTTAAAGGTCAATCGGTAGAGCTAAGAAAGATACCAAAGTACTCCAGTATTTATTTTCCATTGACCAACATCTCTTCTTTCTCGGAAGAGCCTTGTAAAGAAAGAGAAAAGACAAATCTAGCAGATAAGGCATAACAGGATTCAGTGCCTGGAAGATGAAGATAGAAAAATTCAAACTGGAAATAAGATGCAACTTATTAACAATTAGAGTAATTAACCATTGGAATAAAGAAAAGGAGGACTTGTGGCACCTTAGAGACTAACCAATTTATTTGAGCATGAGCTTTCGTGAGCTACAGCTCACTTCATCGGATGCATACCGTGGAAACTGCAGCAGACTTTATATACACACAGAGAATATGAAACAATACCTCCTCCCACCCCACTGTCCTGCTGGTAATAGCTTATCTAAAGTGATCATCAAGTTGGGCCATTTCCAGCACAAATCCAGGTTTTCTCACCCTCCACCCCCCCACACAAATTCACTCTCCTGCTGGTGATAGCCCATCCAAAGTGACAACTCTCTACACAATGTGCATGATAATCAAGTTGGGCCATTTCCTGCACAAATCCGTGAGAGAACCTGGATTTGTGCAGGAAATGGCCCAACTTGATTATCATGCACATTGTGTAAAGAGTTGTCACTTTGGATGAGCTATCACCAGCAGTAGAGTGAATTTGTGTGGGGGGGTGGAGGGTGAGAAAACCTGGATTTGTGCTGGAAATGGCCCAACTTGATGATCACTTTAGATAAGCTATTACCAGCAGGACAGTGGGGTGGGAGGAGGTATTGTTTCATATTCTCTGTGTGTATATAAAGTCTGCTGCAGTTTCCACGGTATGCATCCGATGAAGTGAGCTGTAGCTCACGAAAGCTCATGCTCAAATAAATTGGTTAGTCTCTAAGGTGCCACAAGTACTCCTTTTCTTTTTGCGAATACAGACTAACACGGCTGTTACTCTGAAACCAACCATTGGAATGGCTTGCCTCAATTCCATTTTAGCATGCCATCAACAAGTTTTCCTCAGTATGGTTGGGTGCAACATAGATTTATGTCCTGATATAAGATGTAGTCTGTGACTGAGTGATTTTGCAGAGTAGGACAACATTTAAATGGTGTCACACAACCATATTTGCTCTGGTCTTTGAAATCCTTAATCAGTCTGTACAGGGTCTACCAGGCCTCCTCTGCATCCTGTTGCAAATGGTGGTGGCCTGACATTCCCCCTCCCTAGGAACAACCCACTCAGACCTTGGTACCAACAAGACTTAGTCATCTTCCAAGGGTCCCAAATGGCCCAGAAGAGACACTAACTAATCAAAAGCCAGCAGGCAAGCTAAGGCAGCTTGCTGGATTCATCCCGAGGGAGTACTGGGTGGAGCTAAGGCAGGAGAGGAGCTCCTCAATCCTAACCCCAAACTGAGGGCTTTCATTTAAGTGCTACAACCAAGCAGTTACTTTTTGTGTTTCTTTTCAATTTTAAAGGCACAGCAGCCAATTCTGAGTTTCACTTTAATTTACTATTAAAGGACTGACCTTGAGCTCGCTGCATGAGTCATCGTGCTCCAGGCGGGTTGCCACACCGTCTGTGTTCGTTCCTTACTCAGGCAGAACTCCTAGTGAAGTCAGTGGGAAAGATGAGCCCAAGGTCTCCATGACTTATTGAACTGTGTTTAGAAAAGGACACAAGACAAATTGAAGCAAGTGATATTTTTACAAAATGCTCTGAATAAATATGGCCCTGAGAAGCCTGAGCTAAACACATTTCTACTTCCACTGAGCCACATGGGCTGTACTGATTGCTGCCATAGTGACCTATCACAAGCTGATTGTATTGATCCACTGAAGAGCAGCTGGAGCTGCTGTATCACACTGATCACTTGCACATGGAATACAAGCCAAATTTGGATGTGAGCCTAGCTCTGGGCACTTGCCAAGTGTATTTCATCCAAGAACAGCTCGCACAAACATTCACCTGATGGGACAGACTATTTCTGTCCAGCCCATTGCTTAGCCGTATAGCAGGTGCTGGGCTGATGCAACACACTGGAAACTCTGTCCAGATTTTTTAAAAAAGCATTGTTTCCACAACAGACTTCTTTCTCTTCCATCTCTGTCTCTCTCTCTCCCTTCTCTCTAATGTTGCTCTATGTCTGTTTATATTTTTGTAACAGTTGCCTGCCTCCTTTCATTTCAGTGGCTTGCACTGGACCTGCTGACAAGTGACACAAGGGGTGACTGCAGAGCACTTACTCATCATTGCATCAGAAAAGGAGAGGTGGCAACTGCTACTCAATAATGAAAAAAGAGTGAGCTCACGCTGAAGGTGACTCAGCAGTGCTTCTCTGCTGTCTAGTATAAAAGAGATAAGCCAGCTTCTAAGAGAACAAAAGCATTTTTCCCAGCAGCTTTGGTGTATAAGAGGGCTTGAAGAATCTTTAAATAAGCGAAATGACAGAGACAGCAGCAGCCTATGTGGATAGGAGCTCTTCTATCTGTACACGTTTTTAGTACCGCAGCTTGTTGATCCTGGCACTCTCTCTTCCAGGAAAGGTAGAATCTGAAACAGTATAAACAGGCTGATTCACCGTTCGCCACCCCCAACAGACGTGGAAGGTAGAGGATACTTAAGACCAACAATATTTTACAACATTCAAACAGCACAGTCGGGAGCAGTTGCCTGGGATTTAGGGTCTAGAGAGTCAAGCAGTGAACTCAGCTTGTATATCTGCTCATTTCTCCACACCAAGCTATGGGGAAATCATGTCCATCTACAATACATGGGCCAAACCCTATCTCCTGCACAGAGCCTATGTAAAGGTGCATGGCACAGGGTTGCATTATCAGGGATATAACCCTAGTCCCTGAAACGTTGGGGGCTACTCCACAGCTTCTGCTGTAAGCTCTAGTTCAGGGGTCTCAAACTCTTTTTGCTGGGCCCCCCTTTGAAAATATTTCAGGCTGTGACAACACCACCCCCCCCTCAAAAAAAAGTGATAGCAAATTACTGTACATACTCATAGGAGCACTAAATGAAGTATGTAATCATTATCCCTGCAGCGAAAGGCCCTGAAGCCTCTCAAAAAGTGTCAAGCAACAGTTTTCCAGGAATAAATACATGAACATTTCAGAAACACATTTTCTGGGGAAAAAATAGACAACAGGATACATTTTGGGGAGCTCGAAGCCTTTTCCAGTGATTGTGGCAATAATCATCACATTGTCCAAGGACTGTGGCTTTATACACAACTAGACACAAACAAGGATCTAGACACTTAATGTGAGGGGGTGCTGCTGTTTTGAAGCACACAGGTTTTTCGATCACAGCTTCAGGGAACTGAGGCAGACCCTTAAATCATCCTCCACATTCGCTCTCTGGCTGCCCAGCTCTGAAGGCAGCGCCGCCATCAGCAGCAGCGCAGAAGGAAGAGTGGCCATACCATACCAGGCCGTCCTTCCTTCTGCGCTGCTGCTGGTAGAGACATTGCCTTCAGGGCTGGGTGCATCAGTCACCACTCTTGCGACTCCCCCCCCCCCCGCTTTGGGTTGGGACTCCTGGTTTGAGAAATGCTGCTCTGGTTTATAGTAGCTACCATGGCAGCAGCATGTGTCCCTCTTACCCCCAATGCAGGGAGTGGGACTGTCTAGTGAATTTGCATAGTCACATATCAGATGGGTTAATCCTGCAGCATCCCTGCATTCTGCCATGAATGGAGCTCTTTGGAACACAGCTGCACAGCATCCAGGGGGAGATAGCATCTCCCCATATGCTGATCCACCCTGAACTGGAACTTCACCTGTTCTACCAGCTATTGGGCTTCACCCAAAGGAGAGGAGGGGTTGGGTCTGACCCCAGCTCATAGAGACTCTTCTCTTGCATTTCACTCCCCTATGATCCATTGTCCAAATTAGTGAAAGCGGGATGAATTAGAACCAATTAAAGCCTATAACTTCAGCAGCAATAACCTAGAGCACTAGGTTAATAGTGACTGGTTGCTCAGAGAAGTCCCAGCTTTGAAGATTCCGCCCCCCCACACACACACAGCCCAGCAGCAACACTAAATGAGAGGTGAAAAGGTGACTTTGCCTGTTTGCTTTTTGGTACCATGATTACTATTAGTGCTATCCTGGAAAGATCAGCAAAAAAAAACACCTGAAAAAAAAACCTCTTACGTTTCTGTCTTTGAGCCATGTTTTGTTTGTTTTCTCTTCATCGTGTATTTCTGAATTGTATTAATGAGGACGATAATCGTTATTTAATATCCTCTTCCAAAAAAGCACTCAACCAAATCACATGAGGGCTTGAAATAATTAGGAAGATATAATTGGGTACATTATAGAGGGCATGAAATTAACTGTAGTTAAATTAACTCCTCTCTCAAATGAGCATAAAGGAGAAATCACAAAGAGCACATCTTTCTCATACTAATTGGAAGCAGAGGATTGTTGTACTTAACTGCTAGAGTTCTTCCTCTGAACCACAATTACCCTTGTAAAATCTCATGAACACCACATATAATTGTGGCCAACCAAAGCTCTACCCTCTTTCCACTGTACTAAGGGCTTTCCCTCCTACTGCCTATGGACTGAACAACATACCAATGTAGACTTTCCACCTACTGCTGTGATCCAGTCTAATTCAACAACTGGGTAGGAGACTTTCAAAGAATACTTAGGTATATTGGCAATTCACTACTTCAGTACTAGATCACTGCCCCAGTACTGAGAAGGGACATTAAACGCTGTCTTTCATAGGAGACATAAATCAGAAGCCTTGACCACTTGTGCTTAGATGTCATGACACTTCTTGCACAAAGCAGAGGTATTAGAATTAAGGCCCCAATCCTGCAAAATACTCACACTTGGATTCAATTTTACTACCATACATAATCCCATTGAAATTAATGGGACTACTCGTAGTAAAGTTAAGCCTGTGTTTAAGTGTTTGCAGAATGAGGTCCTAAGAGTCTGGACAAATTCCAGTTTGAAGAATTAAATTTTGCCTTCTTAAATTTCTCCTGCAGTTTCAATGGGGTGAGGTATTAATTTTCACCTCCTGTTCTCAACTACTGTGCACTGTTAAACAGCTGTTGTGTTTCACTTGAGTGTTCACTCGGTTTCAGCCGTGTCTGAAGCAACGCTTATATATACAGTGCTAGTTAAAAACATTTCACTGAAAACTTTGGTGATGACAAATAGCTTTTCGACAAAAACAAAAATCTTCACACAAACCTTTTGTTTTTGTTGAAATTTTTCTTCTTTTTTTTAATGGAAAGTTTCTAAACAAAATGAAAGTTTCAGTTTTTACATTTTGTTTCAGAGTTTGGGGTTTTCTCCCTTTCCCTAATCATTTTACTGCCCTCACCCCTCACTTTTGTCTCCCCTGGAAAAGTGTGTGTGGGGGGGGAAATAAACAAAGAAAAAAGGGGAGGGGAGCAACACAAAATGAAAAAAAATCCTGAAAATTTTAAAACAAACTGAAAACTGTTTGTGTTTTGAGTAAGCACCACCCAGAGCCTGCACCCCTGACCCCCTTCCCACACCCTAACCCTCTGTTCCAGCCCTGATCTCCCTCCCGCCCCCCAAACCTCTCGGTCTCATTCTCTTGCACCCCAAACGCCTCATCCCCAGCTCCACGCCAGATTATGCACCCCCAGCTGGAGCCCTCACACCCCTGCACCCCAACCCCCTGCCCCAGCCTGGAGCCCCCTTCTGCACCCTAAACCCCTCATCCCTAGCCCCACACCAGAGCCTGCACCCTCAGCTGGAGCCCTCACACCCAAGCACCCCAACCCCCTGCCCCAGCCGGCACCCTGAACTTCTCATTTCTGTCCCCACTGTGGAAGCCGCACTCCCAGCCCAGAGCCCATACCCCCTCCCACACTCCAACCCCCTGCCTCAGCCCAGAGCCCCCTCCCATACTCTGAACCCCTCAGCTCCACCCCCCAGCCTGCAGCCCCCTCCTGTACCCCAAACCCTTCATCCTTGGCCCCACCCCAGGGCCTGCACTCCCAGCCGGAGCCCTCACCCCCTCCTGCACCCCAGTACACTACTTCAGCCCAGAGCCCCTCCCACACCCTGAACTCATTTCCAGCCCCACCCTGGAGCCTGCAACCCCAGCCAGAGCCCTCACCCCCTTCCGTACCCCAACCCCTGAGCCAGCCCAGTGGAAATGAGCGAGAGAGTGAGGTGGGGAAAGCAAGCAACAGGGGGAAGCGGGGATAGCGTGAGGGCGAGCAGGGCTCGGAGAAGGGGTGGGGCAGGGCCTCAGAGGAGCGAAGGGGCAGGGGCGGGGCAAGCATGTTCGGTTTCGTGCGAGTAGAAAGTTGTCAACCCTACACTGGCCTGCTGCATGGCCTTGGGTAAAATCACATCACTTCTCTGTGCCCCCATCTCCCCTCCCATACTTTGTCTTGTCTATTCAGATGATTCATTCCTTGGGGGCAAGGACTTCCTTGGAGTACGTGTTTGTACGGCTCGTAGCACAGTGAGGCCCTAATTTCAGCCAGCGCTCCTAGTTGTTACACCACCATCAGTAATAATGAAACCGCGAATATGCCACCCGGATGTTATTCCGCTGCAGCTCTCAACAACAATCCCTCCCCCCTGCCCACTTCAAAGACAGGGGCACACACAATTCTGCTTCTTCAATTCCACCACGGCATTTCCTTGGCTGCTCTTTTTCAGCTGATCATTTTTTTAAATATTTCGGTTCCTTATACTTGCGAACCATAACAACACAGCAAGTGACACCAAAACTCACCAAGAATATGGCACGGTTATGAGTTGAGCACCCAGCTCAGCAGCTCTTGGAAGACTGTACATGAAACCGAAAGCTTATTAGTACCACAGTCTTGCCAACGGCAGGCAAAAATGCTCAGGAGTAGGGCCCAAACCAATCCAAGGATTGAACAATCATTAGATTATAAAAAATAATAAATGTTGGGTTCTTTTAATTTGGCGTCTGGGCTTTGTGCCTCTAGGGTTCATAATTTCAGGCTTTTTCTACAGCTGAGAGGTCAAAAACCATCCTCCTTTTTCCCAGTGATAGCTGAGATTCCCACAAAACCACTTGACAGCAGGGGCTGGTGCTTGAAGAAAATCACCAAATATTGTGCGATTTGTGATAAAATTGTGAGAGTGGGCAACACCGTAGCAGTACAACATTATGATCATTGGTTTGTATTATGCAAACGCCTCAGGGTCCAAATCAAGATTCTGGCCCCACTGCACCAGGCACTACACAGACACTTATTGAAAAGAGAGTCACTAGCCCAGAGAGCTACAATCTAGATTACAACAAAGGGACAAAACAAAGCGGGAGGGTTGATGGAGAGAGGAAAGGACAAGGCAGCAGTAAACCAAGCACTATGAGCTCTAGTCATGTTTCAGCACTTTACACAGTCATTCTTACTTTCTAATTGTTCTTTACTTTATTTGTGGTTAATTATTTAGGTCCAAATCCTCAGTGAATCTACTGAACTCGGTGGAGTTACACCAGCTGAGGGCCTGGCCCATATTTTTATAAGGAACTCAATATCTTGGTCATGCTGAGTAACAATTAAATTCATCCCACTCCCCATTCATTCATGAGCCTATGTTTTCCCCATGGGCCTGATCAAAAGCCCATTGGCTTCACTGGGAGCCTTTCCATTGACTTAATTGGGCACTGGATCAGGCCTTGTATTAATACTTTGTACTTCAATGTGGCGTACCATGTTTTTCTCAGCCATGGAATTTGCACCCAGCAGCTCTCATCAACCTGGAAGAGAGCAAGAAGAGAAGCAGAGCTAATCAGCAGTGTAAAGAGATGAAAGAGATTGATGCACTAGTTAAAGTGGAATGTGAAGCAAGTTGGGTGTAAATCCAGATGTGTGGGAATTAAGACAAAGGCCTAGTATGGGAGTAAATGAACGAACGGCATTAGTAGTTTAAGATCCTCAACTTCAACAGTTCTGCCCTTGTTGAAAAGAGAAAAAAATATCATCTTTAATCTGTTCATGGGCCATTCGTTAGTTTCAGTTTGGGTTTTTCTAAGAGTAATTACGGAAAGATGTTTCAATGTCCGGCACTGCAGTGTGAAAGGATGACAATGGACAGTGCTCTGTCCATCTGCTATTGTTCCCTCCTTTGCCTTTCAAGATGAGATGCTGTACATTTCCTCATGCAGCTGAAATGTGTTTCCGTTGTGTAAAAAAAAAAAAAAGGTGGGGGGACAGGGAATGGGGATTATTTTACTATAACTCAGTCTCAGCCAAGCACCTCTGAGGAAGGACGATAGCAAACATTTCTGTAGCCCTTCTTAGCTGGCATTAATACTGCAGCATAAATGTTATAAATATTTCAGAGCTTATGCTTGATTTCAAATGCCTGAACAGAAAGCAGTTTTAAAAGCCTTTAACCCCTAGAGCACTACATGGTGTTTGAAGTCAGGGCCACCAGGGTTTATATAGCTATGATCAAATACACTAGAACTTTAAGATGTACTGCCTGCAGCCAGAAAGCCATCCAGGTGTCTCTAATGATTACTTCAGTTCTGTGGGGCCTGATGAAATAGATATTGCAGCCACTTTCACTTTATAATGGACCGGAGTTCAAGTACACAAGAGTTTCCAAAATAGCAGCCACAGTTTCTTTTATGTCCGTTGCATTTAAACGAGATCATTTGATGAATAAAAGATATCTGCCCCAAAACAGCATTCAATCGAGCTAAAATGACATATCATGACAGGGGATAATAAACACTCATTGTTCATTATTTTTTTGCAAGCAGCAGTGAGGAGTTCTAGTCACGGACCCATTGTGCTAGGTGCTGTACAAACACAGAACAAAAAGACACTCTCTACCCGAAAGAATTTACATTAGTGATGGATGAGAAGGGTTATGGCAACAAGCTATGCACTTAGCTCCCAGTTCAGCAAGGTACTTCAGCACACGCCTAAATTTAAGCACATGAGTAGTCCCACTGATGTCAATAGAGCTACACACATACTTAAAGTTAGGTGTGTGCTTATGTAACTTGTTGAATCGGTGTCTTACTTTCATTCGTACTGTGCACTCCACACTAGCACATGATCCTACTCCCCTTGAGCCTCTGAGATGACTAGTTTATGCAAATTTATTCTCCTTTATGGTACCTATCCCCAGGCCCAGTTATACCCTTGTTTATCCACTTGGCTCATTTTTTCTAATCCTAAACTTGGAGCAATCTGGGGCAGGGACTGTCTTTGTGTTACTTGTTTTTACAGTACCTAGCATGATAGGGCTCTGTTCCCTGTCTGGGGCCTCTAGACACTACACAGCACAAGTGATAAATCATCATCATCGTCAAAATCCTTGGGAAAATGCCTATTAACTTCAGAAGGAACAGGCGTGGGGCCTAAGGGTCCAGTCTTGACATGTGCTGAGCACCCAAAACTCCCATTCATTTCAATAGGAACTGCAGCAACCCATAACTTTTCAGGTTCAGGATGTTAATGTCTAGATTGCTGCCTTTGACTAATATTTGCTCCTTAAACTCCACAGCTGAGGATATTGAGGATACGCTGAGCTTACAAGCCCCAAAATAGAAGAACCAGGAGAAAGCACATGCAAACTAATATTAAAACTTAAAACATTTTGGCCTCTGCATTTTGTCTATTATTTGAGATTCCCAGGCTTCATGAAATAGCAAACATCTGTATTTCCATACAACAAAAATCAGGCTCTTAGCTACCAGTCACCCATCCCTGGACAGCTTTTTGTACAGACAGACAGATGGATGAAGATTTGTGTAACATGTACATTTACATTTAAGCACATTAATCTAAATCATTTCTGTTATTGGCTTTGACAGCTTTTGAAAATTGCCACGCTAAGTTATTTCGTTTGATCTTTCAGCATTATTAGAGGTCATATAAACAGGATGCTATGAATATTTTTCAGTGTCAGTCAGCATAATTCTAAACAAACATACTGTCACAGCCCCATCAATTGCTTGCAGTGAGCATGTTCAGGGACCTGTGTTAAGAACACAGCCCAAAGTTACTCACAGTGGAAAGGGCAGCCTTACTGATATTTCCCTTAGCAGCTATCTAAGGGTTTTGTACAGTCACGCATCACCACGGTATTTAAGTGCCTACCACATAAAACATATTGGCAACAACTAAGTCCCTAGTGGGCTTCATGAGGTCTCTGGAACTTCTCCCTTCTCGGGTTTTATCGCAGTATAATATATAGTAAAGAGCATCGGGAAATCAATTCTGTATACAAGTGCCTGAGACCAATGAAACTGAGAGCCAGATTTTTCAGTAAGATAACAAGGACACATTTTCAAACCTTAATGACCAAGTTAATTATGGACTGCCGTTCTGCAAGCATCTGATACCATGATGATGGGCAACCTTATGATTAATAGACAGATAGAAGTCTTCCTCCTTTGCATTTCTGCATAGGGGCTACCTTGACATTTTTAACCAATAATTTTTTTCCACTATCTGATACAAGAAAAAATTTGGATTTATAGTGCCTGAAGTCAGTGGAAAAACTCCCACCATCAGTTATTTTGTACCCTACCCATTTGTTTAATCTGTTCAGTTCCTGCGTATTCCTAATCTTTTAGTGAATGTAACACTGGCATCTTGCATATTTCCCCAGAGGAGAAACTTTCCTTTATTGGCAGTAGTTCCACACATCACATTGAGGCCTCCCTTTGCCCTCCCTCCTGGGAACTTTACAGATTGGTTGAACATGATCATCTCTAATTTCTGTGGCACATTCCACAGCAGCATTCTGCTGGGGGACATCAAAGAGCTTATTTTGCTTGGGGAATTGGTATAAGCTCCCTTGGCAAAAGCACTCTTTTCTGGTATAAGCTACATCTCCACTAGGAGAGTTTGCCAATAAAGCTATACTGGTATAGCTATATTTGCAAACCCTTAAGACAAGCCCTTAGACTGTTAAGCTCCTCAGGTCAGGGATTCTCTCTTTCAATGTTTTTGTACAGTACCGAGTACATTAGAGTCTTGATCTCAGTTGGTTCCTCTAGGTGTTACCATAATGCAAACAATAGTGCTTCAGAATGGCAAAATAGATTAGAAAAGTATGGATAAATCAGGAGAAATTTAGAGGCTGAAGTAATATCATACAAGTGTAACGTAAATAGGCATGAGTATCAGGACTCTGTCTGCTATTGAGCTAGTATGTGACATTAAAGGACTGCTAATACAGAGTCAATTCAGCTCTTAGATGCATGTACACATCTCCTTTGGCCTTCTTTCAGCAGCTGGTACATAAGAACAGCCATACTGGGTCGGACCAAAGACCTACCTAGCCCAGTATCCTGTCTTTTGACAGTGGACAATGCCAGGTGCTTCAGAGGGAATGAACAGAATAGGTAATCATCAAGTTATCCGTCCCATCGCCCATTCCCAGCTTCTGGCAAAGAGGCTAGGGACACTTCACGGCATGGTTTTGCATCCCTGTCAATCTTGGCTAATAGCCATTGACGGATCTATCTGTTATAGTCTTGGCCTTCACAATATCCTCTGGCAAAGAGTTCCACTGATTGACTGTGCATTGTGTGAAGAAATACTTTCTTTTGTTTGTTTTAAAACTGCTGCCTATTAATTTCATTAGGTGACCCCTAGTTCTTGTGTTATGAGGAGGAGGAAATAACACTTCCTTATTTACTTTCTCCACACCAATCATGATTTTATAGACCTCTATCTTATCACCCCATAGTTGTCTCTTTTCCAAGCTGAAAAGTCCCAGTCTCATTAATCTTTCCTCATACGGAAGCTGTTCTATAGCCTTAATCACAAGAATGGCCATACCAGGTCAGACCAAAGGTCCATCTAACCCAGTATCCTGTGTTCAGACAGTGGCCAATGTCAGGTGCCCCAGAGAGAATTAACAGAACCGGTAATCATCAGGTGATCCATCTCATCACCCATTCCCAGCTTCTGGCACACAAAGGCTGGGGACACCATCCCTGCCCATCCTGGCTAATAGCCACTGATGGACCTATCCTCCATGAATTCATCTAGTTCTTTCTTGAACCCTGTTATACTCTTGGCCTTCACAACATCCTCTGGCAAAGAGTTCCACAGGTTGACTCATCATTTTTGTTGCCCTTTTCTGTACCTTTTTCAATTCAAGTATATCTTTTTTTGAGATGGGGTGACCACATCTGCATACAGCATTCAAGATGTGGGTGTACCATGGATTTATATAGAGGATTTTTATATATGATATTTTCCGTCTTATTATGTATCCCTTCTCAATGATTCCCAACATTCGGCTGGCTGTTTTGACTGCCGCTGCACATTGCGTGGATGTTTTCAGAGAACTATCCACAATTACTCCAAGATCTGTTTCTTGAGTGGTAACAGCTAAATCAGACCCCATCTTTTTATATGTATGGTTGGGATTATGTTTTCCAATGTGCATTACTTTGCATTTATCAGAATTGTATTTCATCTTCCATTTTGTTGCCCAGTCACCTAGTCGTAGGAGACAGTCACTGGAGGGAGTAGCTTTCCTAGGAGGCACTAATATTAACAAAGAAGACGACAGACCAAGTATGTGTGATTATAATTTAGCACCTAAAAGCTAGGGCTAAAAATGTATTGTGGGAAAGAGCATTGACTGCTGGGGACAACATAAAGCCCATGTGAGAATATGTGCATTAAACAAAAGATGACTACTTTCACAATAGAGCAATACAACTTCGTTTAGGCAGGAAGCCGGTATTGTTTCAGATAGCTCTCTTCACACCTATTAAATACCAAGTACGGAAATTACAAAGGGGATGTTTAGAGGGATAGATGAGTAAGAAATGAGATGGTATCAGTTGAAATTTGGGATTTCAGTGTCCGTGACGTAGATGTTTAGAAAGACTTTCAAGAGACGAGAGCTGAAGAGGAGAAGGATCTCACATGTCACGTGTGGAGAGACATCAGGGAAGCTTGATGAGTGGAGAGAGTGGGAGTGGCAGAAAAGGGCAACTGACTGAAAGTGACTGCTTGTGGGTCAGTCTTGGAGTTCATAAAAATGGGGGGCATTCAGGCTTTTTAAATGTGTATAATTAGACTGACATGGCATGAAAAGTAGCTTCATTTAATGTCACACTTCCTCTTGGCCAGGCAAGACAGATGCCTTGTCTAATCACAAAATGGCAGCTGAAGATCTGAGGACTTTGTAGTCTCGATCCACCTTCCTCCCTCTCAACCTGCCAAGGCCCAGATGCCAGAGGCCATGTGTGACAGAGACTCCAAAGGAGGGACACAAGAAAATGATTCATGCAGGAAATGTTGGCCTTTCCTTCCCTTGTAATGTAGTGTAAATGACTCTTTCTAGAACACTCTGTTTCAGGATTCTTGATTGCCAATGGCATATTGGGGGTGTATAAGTAGGGGCATTGCCCGCAGATCGAGGGATGTGATCGTTCCCCTCTATTCGACACTGGTGAGGCCTCATCTGGAGCACTGTGTCCAGTTTTGGGGCCCACTCTACAAGAAGGATGTGGAAAAATTGGAAAGAGTCCAGCGGAGGGCAACAAAAACGATTAGGGGACTGGAACACATGACTTATGAGGAGAGGCTGAGGGAACTGGGGATGTTTAGTCTACGGAAGAGAAGAATGAGGGGGGATTTGATAGCTGCTTTCAACTACCTGAAAGGGGGTTCCAAAGAGGATGGCTCTAGACTGTTCTCAGTGGTAGCAGATGACAGAACAAGGAGTAATGGTCTCAAGTTGCAGTGGGGAAGATTTAGGTTGGATATTAGGAAAACCTTTTTCACTAGGAGGGTGGTGAAACACTGGAATGCGTTACCTAGGGAATCTCCTTCTTTAGAAGTTTTTAAGGTCAGGCTTGACAAAGCCCTGGCTGGGATGATTTAATTGGGGATTGGTCTTGCTTTGAGCAGGGGGTTGGACTAGATGACCTCCTGAGGTCCCTTCCAACCCTGATATACTATAATTCTGTGATTTCTGATGCAAGTAATTTTCAGCAAAAGAAGTGAGGCAACACCAAATTTGACCAGACTGTAGGCAACTTTGCGACGAAGATGAACGATGTACCTCGTAATAAGGGACATTTGAGAGACAGCCTTATAGTACAGAAGCAAAAATCCAACAAACACACGTCCCCAAGTAGAAGAGAGAGGGTGGGATTTCTCCCTTCATTCCTCCATTCTCCTTACACCGGGGCAGAGGGGAATACTTTCCAGAGAGCATCATGAGTCAACTGATGTTTCATATCTAATTCCTGGAAAAGGTCAATATTGCAATAGTAATTTCTTTGGAGACTGCAGATATACATTTCCTGTCTAGGTAATCATTTGTCTGGCAGCCTGGAAAATGCCAGTATTTTAAGGGTTAATTTGCAAGTATAAAACATATACTGAATTTTCCCAACGGGGAGATGGGGGCAGCAGGGAATGTTGAATAAAAAGTTAACAGCATATAACAGGCTTTATTTCAAATACAGGGTGCATAATTGGGAAAGAGTTTGAATGCAACTGTGGTCAAGCCTGAACTGATTTCAGCTTGAAACCTTTGCAAATCTCCGGGCTCATCTGTTCAGTTTGATCTCACATCAATAATTCTTTGTTCAGAGCTCTGTGATAATTTCATGGTAAAAGTCTGTTTTGTGGGATTAGTGCTTTAACAGTAGGCAGTGTGTGATTACAGAACAGAGCCTTCATTTGAATTTGAGTCTTCTGTTTATTTACTTCACGGATGAAGACTGGCACCAAAATGTAGCATTATTTTAGACTGAGACTAGGGGAAGAAATAGCCCTGATTTTAATGACCTAGATGAAAATGACAGAAGAACTGGTCTATATTGGAGGGGGAGAGAATGGTCTTGTGTTTAAAGCACTGGGCTGGGTATGAGGCAATCAGGGTTTTTTTTTCTGGCTCTATCAGTTGACTTTTTGAATGACCTCAAGCAGCTGCTCACTTGAGCCAAGATCCTGCAAACACACATGTGCTTAACATTCCTTACATGATTATCCTTGAATATTATTGGATACTCATGTGAGTTAAATGCTTGCTGTATCGGGGCTTTGCCCTGTTATTTATTATTTGTGATGCAGTAGCAGCCAGGATTCCCATAGACCAGGAGCTCACCTATACAAACACAGAACAAAAAGACACTCCCTGACCTAAAGAGCTCACAATCTATTCCGAAATTTCATAATTGCCAGTTTCCTCCAGCTCCTTGCGTAGATGATTTCACGAAACCTTCCTCATTGTCACTCCCTGATTGTCATTTTATCCTGCTTAGGAGATGGAAAGCCTCATTGTTTACGAGGTGTCGCTCATTCGTGAGCTTGTTATCTAGGCTCTGGTAGACTAAGTCACAGCATTTCCCTAGGGAACATATTTATACACAGAGTTACTTATTTATAATCCCTATTGCAAATATTATCAAATGAATACAAAGTGTTCTGATGAAACTCCAGATACAGCATGGTCCCAAATCACTATAATTTTCTTCAATGAAGAAGGAAGAAAAGAAGGAACTCTTCTTCCTAAGAATAAATCAAACAGCGTTTTTGTATTCCAGCTTGTGTAGTCTCACCAAAAGTAGAAGAGATTTATGAAACCCAAATCTCATTAGCATGATGGATAGAAACACAAACGAATGCTCATATAATACAGATAATTCATTACTGTAATTGTTACAATTCATGCTGATTTATATTGTGTCATTCGTTTGTGTGGAATCGTTGCAATCAATCCGATGCACCAGACAAACAAGAGGATCTCTGCCCTCATGACTTTACAAATTAGTGGACCAATTCTGCTTCCATTGGCATGAATGGGTATCGGATATGGCTGTTAGTGAAAGCGGGTAAAATACAATACAAACCATGGACCAAATCTTGCAGTGCTAATTTATAATTTATATTGTGGTAACACCTGGGGGCCCTGATCTCAGCTGGCACTCTATTGTGTTAGGTACTGGGGACAGTTCCTGACCCCAAGAAGCTTACAATGTCATAACAGGAAGTATTACTCACCTCATTAGACAGGTGGGGAACTGAGGCACAAAGATTTAAGTGACTTTCCCAAAGGCATACAGGAAGTCAATGGCTGAGTAAAAATTATATTCTCACCTCCTAAATCTCCACCCAGTACCTTACAGATAAGGCCTATCATTTCTTCTTCTCTAGGCAGAATTCCTAATGGGAATTTTACCAGAGCAAGGGCTGAAAAGGGATGGCCGGATTTGGCCCAGTGCATACAAATGTGAAGAAGGTGAACGCAGAATGGTGCCTAGTCACCACAGCTGAGCGAATTGATGAATAGCTAGTGAGGGTATCGGCCTGTAAAGGAAGGGATAGTAAAGTGCTGCCTGCAATAACTACAGCATGCCCAACATATAATAGAGCTGTATGAGTATTCTGGATAAAGAAAAATGTACTCTAATGTATAGCCAGAGAAAATAGATTAAATGGCATCCGGTCTTAATCCTGGTATTGATTTTCTAGTAGTTCCATTAACACGATACTGCAGTTAAACACTCTATCATTTTGACCAGTTTGGGAGTGTAAATAATTACAACACTATAATCCTAGCTGACAAATCTTACATCTCTCCTATATAGCCAGGAGTCAGTACATAGCAATCAAAGCTGATGTATATTTTGACATGGGAAGCACTTAGACAGGGCATATCTTCTACGTGTTTACCACCACAACACTCAGATAATAGCCATTTGAATCTATCTGAGATTCAAGCTTTGGATAGGAATCGTGGCATTCCTTCATGCTGCCCCACAGGGTTTTGAAATACATCATCAATCTACATTGATTGACATGGGGAGAGCTGTTCTGAAGGAGGAGCAAATAATTGATCAGCTTGTCCTATCAAAGGTGTAAAACTGCTAGTAATTTTTTTTTTATATTCTTGCTGTATTTTCCCTTAAGAGAAAATGAGAAATCTAATCTCAAGTATTATAAGGGCCTGGAGTGTGCAAAGGGAATGAGTAAAAGAGGGATAAGGCTCAGGTGGATAAAGCTCAGAGCTAGGATTCAGAAACATTGGGGTCTGTTCTTGGCTCTGCCACAGACTCCGTGTGTGACCTCGGGCAATTCTCTTAACCACTGTGGGTCTCAGTTATCCTGTCTGTTAAAGTGAAGATAACAACATGCCACTGTGGTTCAGAGATTTGCAAATGAAGGGCCTGAACCAAATCCCACTGAAGTCAGCGGGAGCCTTTCCATTGTCTTGAATGGGCTTAGGATCAGGCCCCCAATGCACGAAACATTATTAATCTTTAGTATTACAAGCAGTGTTTTATTATAGTCACTAGATACTTTGAAGGACGGGTGAGGTGCATCGGGCTGCCCAGCTCATGGTAGAATGAGTGTTCTGTGACAGCATTGCTGGAATATACAAGGAGATGAGTTGGCAGAGTTTCTCGCTGGCAAAGTGTGGGCTGTTGGAGGTAGACGTGGGCTTATGTTTTAGTCAGAGGCCCGTATTACCAGGTTCGTAGATCAGTGACAGAAATGTGGGAGGTGAAAGCTTGAGTTCGGTATTGGAAATGTGGCAGAGATATTGTACTACAGCACTGAGGTCAGCGACTGAAAAGGGTTTTTTTGTGGGTAGACCGAGTATGGGCTTTAATATGTGCTCATTTTTCAGGTGATTTCTCGAATCTTAACTATGAATTTGTCTCATTTATTTTCAAATAAATCCATAAGTTGGAGTTTGCTGGTAGGATGGAAAAGTTCCAAAGAATTTAATAGAATTTTCAGTGTGATTAGGACCATCCAATAGACTTTAATTGAGAATAATAGCCCTTCTCTATATTTGTATAGGATGGCTCAAAAAACCCCACTATAGAAATGATATAATCTGCTATTAAATTCTATAGATCTCCAGAGTAACTTCTGTAGAACCCCTATTACATTTCTACTGAATTGTATTAGTTTATTCAATTCTATAGGATTTCTCCACAGGGGGCTCCCTCTGGAGTTCTTTAACTCTACAGGTCTTGTTCACAATCCCCATTAGATTCCCTCCCATCTAACCCAAGACTGGATGTCTCAGCAAAGGTCTGATGATCAGGAAGCATTTGGTAAGAGAGCCATGGAATGGGAGCTTTGCAAGACCAATTCTCTGTCTAGCTTGGGTACTTATTATTTCCGTTCCCCACCCCTTACTGTACTATCTGAGCACTTCACAATCTTCTGTGAGGTAGGGAAGTGCTATTCTCTCCATTTTTCAGGATGGGGAAAGACTAACTGACCTGTCCAAGGTCACAGAAGAAGTCTATAGCAGAACTGGAATCAAACCCAGGTTTCACAAATCTCAGGCTTTACCCTAACCATCGATACATCCTTCCTCTCATACTTAACCTCCTCAGGAGTGAAATTGTAGGGACAATTCTCTCCTACCTGCCCCTCACGGCTCCTTCCTTCAACTCTCTCTCTCTCTCTCACTCACTCACTTCCATGGCCCATTTCTTCTCTAGTTCATCTCTCCAGCCTCTGCCTCCCAGCCTGGAATTCGGCTGGGCCAAGCAACTTTGAGAAAGCTCCAGGGACAGCCCTCAAGATTTCCAATCCCACTTTCTGCAGTTCTCTCTCCTCCAGAAAATGTCAAGTAACCTTCCAAACATCACAGAAGAAGCCCAAATTAGTTTGCTTGGCCCACTAGACCTCACCCTTCCCTCTGTTCCAATGAATAAATAATAGTTAGGAATGTCATTTATTCATAAAAATTAGAAAAATGAAAAATATCTACCTGTTATTCATTTGATTAATCTACCACAGAGTCTTAAATATACTGCATATCCTGACAACCTCTTATTTCTATTTTAACTATAGGACCCCACAAAAAAACTAGACCTAACTTCCACTGCTTTAGATTCTTATTTTTAGTTGTCACAAAATCGTTACCTGAGATACAGTGGAATCCGCTTCAATCAATACCTGTTAAAGCAATACACCTTTTAAAAAGGCAAAGGTAAATTACAAGAATAACTCAACTTGTAAAAGGAATAAAACTGCTAGAAGGATACATATCTGCACTTTAAATCAAATAAAAAACAACAGTAATAGTCATATGAAACCCTTCTAAACTAATAATTCATAATGGACAAAACAAAGTTCGGATAGATTTTCTGTGAACAAAGGTTAACTATTCAACCAATTTTAAATGTGTACATGATGTTTGGAAATTAATTTATACTTAGGGCAGATAGTGTGTATAAACATACATAAAAGCAATGACTAAAATAATATTATAGCTCGAAAGTCCTCAGTAGGTGTGTCTTATCTACAATGGTTTCAGACTGAAAAGCCACAGACATGATTTGTTGAGTAAACAATGACCTTCAGGTACCAGAATTGTTCAATAGCAAAGCACTGAGCATGGCCCAAATCCTGAAGTCTTTGCTCCAGCGAAAGCTGCACTGAAGACAGTCAGAGTGTTGCCTGAATAAAGATGCCAGCATTTGATCCCTCTGCACAACTTTTTGCACACACAAAGAAACAGCCACATCTCCCTCACCCTCAAACTATTCCACATTCATTAATAGTGGGTCCAGCTTGTGACCCGAGGTGCCTAGGGTAGCTCACCCTGAAAATGCCAAGGTCAGGGGCATAAGTGAGTTCAACGAAATCTAAATGACTAAAAGGGAGTCTGAAATCAGCAGCAAGGAATCAGACTTACACATCACCTCTGGATTTTGCCCTGGCAGCATCTAAACTTGAACTTTCAGCACTGAATAGTTGGAAAGCACACGACTAAATAACCATTAAGAGTAATAGAAGTCATTTTATTTTATTTGTTTATAAAAGTTATCACAAGCATCCTGAACACGCACACCTTGTCCTCAGGTGCCGCAGTCATATTCCGCTGTGTGAAGAAAAAAAAACACTGATATGGCTCCTGAACAAGTCAGTGCAAGATGTGTATTGTGCCACCAGAGTGGGAGAAAAAAAGGTTCTGACCCAAACTTTTTTAAAAGCTCTGAAATGTTCGGATGCAGAGTTTGTTTGTTTGTATAAAACTTAATTTGAGCCAATAAAGGAGCCAGAAGAGTCAAAAGTGTGGCACTCTGATACTAAAACAAGGGTAGAATAAATATAGATTGGAAGGATTGGAAGGACAGATAGGAAGACAAGCTGTTCTTTATGTATTTCTGGCAAGCACTTGTTATGGACATGCCAGAAGTCTTGTGTGAAAATCTGTTCTAGTGAAATTATCAGCCTAGTTCTGCAGACTCAAGAAGTTCAGGTATACTTTGCAAAAAAAAAAAAAAAACAGGGGCAACTTGAGTGGGACAATGAACTGGGGTTCAGGAGACTGGGATTTCATTTCCAGCTTTGACTCTGACCTGCTACATGATTTTGGACAAGTCACTTCACCTCTGTTTCTTTTCTCACCCTTTGTCTGTCTTATCTATTTAGACTGCAAGTTCTTTGGGAAAAGGACAGTCTCTTACTATGCACAATGGGAGCCAGATCTCAACAGGGGCCTGTGAGTGCTATGTATTTTGATTACGTAGCCAGACAAACTAAATTCTGTGCCTTCTGAAATGTTTCCGATCACTAGCTCATGAGTCTCTTTGCATGCTCCTGTGAAAGATGCATGTTCTACCACACAGCCAAAAGCAATAAGGGAGTTGAACCATCATTAACCAGCCAGGCAGGCATGAATATAGATGTGGGGTTAATGAAAAAGGGACAGCAGATGCCCTTCAGGAATGTCTATAAAATTGTTTCTATTCTGCAGGAACAATGGAGGCAAAGTGTGGCAAGGTGATAAAGTTAAAAGAGCTACCTGACAGAGGAACAAGGGAAATATACACGGTCATCACATTTCAGGAAAGGGAGAAAATTCTATTGCATTGGCCGGCCAAAAATCAGTGGGAACATTTCATTAGAGCCTTCCAAAATGCCAAGCTAATGCTGCAGCAGAAAAGTAAACAGTTTACACAGTATTGGCAGTCCAGAGCTGAAGAAAAGAAGCTTAGCTAGTCAGGATTAGACCTGGTCGCAGATCTGTGATTAATGGATGGTAGAATTACAAATGCAATCGGACACCTGCATAACATAGCCAAAAAGATGGATTGCCAAACGGCCTGTGAGAAATTAGAGGAAGGTCGGGGGGAGAAAATGTTTCAATGTGACATTTTCATTCCAACGGAGGAGAAAGTGATTTCTGAATTTCACCTACTGGGGGACATCTGTAGGGAGAAAAAAATGAGCTATCAGCAATTTAATAACTCTTTCATTAGTGCCTGTTGTACTGGATAGAGCCTTATTATTATTCTCTTCTTACAGATGGTATCTTCTTCCTAGTCTCTCTTCTGTGTGTGCATGAATGATGAAAAGCCCTGACTTAAAACCTTTAGTAACAAGAATTTAATAACAAGAATGGGTGAAACTTGACTTGTACAGTGGAGAATGATGAAGTTAGGTCCTGTTTAGGCAGCCGGCAGGTTAGAACATGTCATTTTAAAAACAATTGGAGGCATAGCTTGCATACCCAAAGTCCTATGAATAGCTTTACCCTGATTCAGAATCTGACAAAACTTAGCCTAATAAGCCTTAACCTTAATTAGAATGCCACAGTGACAGGCCTGATGTTTCAGATGGGCTTGTTACTGAATTTAACTGCAGATTCGCTGAAAAATGCCATTAGGGAATGTCTTTAAATAGCACCTCCACATGCTATTCTTGTCTTTCAGAGAGGAGTATGTCTTTATATAGTCCATAGAACTTTGGGCAATTGTTAGATTACCTAGATTTTCATGGGAGACAAAAGTATCATTGACCTATTCTCTCTGGGTGTAATTCACCCCTGTACAGATAGTCTCGCATCTTGGCCAGCCCCCCTTTAATCCCACTTAAACAGGACTGGATTAAGCCATAGGCAGTACAAATCCATGCCTGGCTTCTCGAGTCACAGAATGGCTTCAGAATCTCAGCCTTCGTTATAAAAAAATGTTTCTAGCCGTCTTGGTTGCACAGAAAATCTCACAAATGAGAAGCAAATGGAACTCATGCAGTGATGCCCGTCTGAGTCTGCAGACAGACTGAAACAATAGCTCAGAGATGTGAAACGCCCCTTGCCCCACCATACCATTTAACTCTGACTCCCTGCTGCTCTGGAGGGTCACACCCAGACCTTCCCAAGCAAGGAGCTTTATGGGCTCGGCCTTCACTGCAGCCAGCCTTGGTGTCAGTAGAGGCCCCACACACTTAGAGGGATGGGTGGAGGCTGAGTCCCCCTTCCTCCAGGATAGACCCTAACCTGCCTGAAGACATGACATGGCAGGAAGGAGGCCCAGCCTGTCAAAAGAGGACTGGTGGTTGGGCTCCCCACCTGCCCACTAAACAGCTCTTGGGTGGGGGAGGGCAGGAAGGGGGAGGGTTCCACCTCCACTCTAAGGAGAGGTAGAGTGAGACCATGGGGAGTCAGCCATGGTACAGGGGATGGGGCCCAAGAGTTGGTGGGTCTTTGCCCTTGGATTGCCTTAATGCAGTCTTGCACTTAAGCCCTATTTTGAAGATGTTAGTGGTATTTAAGTAGATCATAGGCCATGTACTTACCCTCTGCACAGGCCTGAATTTCACCATCTGACCAGAATACAGAAAAACTTCTATTCTGGGAAAGTCTCATACATTTTTCTGCATGGATGAAGAAAAATCTAACAAATGTTCCTATCGCAGAGAAGCCCAGAAAGCGCATGGACCCTGTTCCACGTATGTCATTCCATTCCACACATGCAGCTTCTAACCATTAGGGATGGGCCAACTTCAAAGAATGATGCAAGCTGGTGGTGTTATTTCACCAGCCAGGGAAGGGAAGCAAATACCATGCCCAAGCCCTGTTAAAGGCTCCCACCTCAGGGCACAATTTATGGTCTGAACACAAAAGTCATGACTCAGAGTAAAGCAACTCAACTGACAAATGCTGGCTACAGTCCCCAGAAACTTTTCCCTTGCCTCTGCCATTCAGGGGGAAAGAGGACACATCCTTTTACTCTAGTCCCTGGGCCCATATTCCTCCTCTTTATGTGTCCCGCCCAGCTACAAGACTGCTGCTTCATCTTCTACCACACACCTCTTCACCTTCTACCACACACCTCTTCACAAGAGATTTGAAGCCATGCTAGCTGCAGGAGAGAATTTTAACTTGAGTCTGGCCAACAGCGTTCTAACTAGGCCTTTGAAACAGAGCCATGGGTGTTCCCTCCAATACAGCACTTCAGTGGCTGAGATGGAAGAAATGACTGAGTGACATGTAGGGCCACTGCTGACACCAGAGACCTCAGTCTCTTGTAGCACAAGTGTGACCCAGAAAATCCCTCAGTGCCAACTGGCAGAGGGCACACCCTAACATAACTCACATCAGGCCTGATACCCACATTACCCCAACACAATGTTGTCATAAACTGTGTCTAACAGGTGTCATTGAGGTATCTCATGCAAACTGGTAACATGCTGGTTATTCATATTATTACATGATTTATATATGGGCCCTGTATAAAGATTATAGATATGTGATGAAAATATGTTCTTTAATGACAGGTTTCAGAGTAACAGCCGTGTTAGTCTGTATTCGCAAAAAGAAAAGGAGTACTTGTGGCACCTTAGAGACTAACCAATTTATTTGAGCATAAGCTTTCGTGAGCTACAGCTTTGTGTGTATATAAAAAAATCTTCTACACTTTCCACAGTATGCATCCGATGAAGTGAGCTGTAGCTCACGAAAGCTTATGCTCAAATAAATTGGTTAGTCTCTAAGGTGCCACAAGTACTCATGTTCTTTAATGTGGTTTGCAAGCAGTGCATTAACTCAGCCTATCCTAGGCTAAGGAATGTGGTCTTGCCTGTTTTTCTGTGTCCAATGTAAATTGAGCCAAGTAACACCTCAGAGGACAATGAAAAGTACATCTACACAAAAGGGAAAGAAAGTCATCAAGCTAAATGAGCAGTGGGAAGAACATTTAACGATTACAACAGGGGACAGAGCTTGCACTCCCAGGAAGCCTTCCTGGATCTTGAAACAAGGACAATAGACTATGGTAAGCATAAGCAAAGGCAGAAAGCCACTTTGTCATCCATCACCTGGGCAACCCAAGAGGCCAGAGTTCTTGTAATCTGAGAAAGGTGACTCCTTCAGTCAAAGGGGTTAAAATCTCTGGGAATTGACTATAGGTGAGAAAGCTGCTTAGACAAAGATTGTAACTTGCTGATGTTAAGTTTTTGTCACTAGAAAGAGTGTTTTGTTTTACATGTGACCACACCTGTGTCTTCTACTCTTACAGTCATTTACAATCACTCTGCTCTTTGTTAATACGATTATTCTTGTTTTATTACAGAACCATCTCCATGCTGTATATTAAACAGAAGTGCGGGTCTTCAGCTGAACTACCAGGCTGATGTGAGCTCTGTCTCTGTGAGTGTCCACTGAGAGGGGCTGAACACTGTAGAGGAGATGGTTTTGGGGAGACTCAGGACTGGAAGGGTTGCTGGCATCACCCTGAAAGAAGTAACTAGGCTGGGGAAGTCAAGGTGAGGCCATTGTGCTGTGAACAGGCTGCTGGTGTCTGGGCTCTGAGTCAAAGGTGCAAAGCACAAGAGCACCCAGGGTTACAGGGCACGTGGTGACAGAACCCCTTACTGGTCTGGGATAAACCTCAAAGCATCACAACAAGAACCACAGTTTGGCAGCTGACCCCTGCACAGGGGCATAATAACAGGTGAAACAGAGAAGCCAATGGGAATCACAGATGCTCAACATCTCTGAAAAAATCAGTTCACTGTTATATAGGATTCTCCATATAGATCGAGTTGGCTAACTTTGGGCATCCAGGGTTGAAAACTATGCATAGAAGGAGGTTTGAGTTTCATTCACTTAGCGTAAATATCCTCTGTGACTCATCATCAGTCCACATATGTCAATTTGTCACTTTATTTTCTTACTTTTGAAAGCAGCCACAATTCATAAAGCTATTTTAATACAGGTCTGTAAACACAGAAAGGTGTTGTACCAAAGCCAAGAACAACTGATTATTAATCTAAAAAGGGAGATATTGGACCAGGTACCTCCATTCATTTTGCATGTGACAATGTGGGACTTTAAAGCATTGCTATCTACCAACCTCTGGCCATTAGGAAGAAAGTTGCCTTCCACAAGTCTCCTTTTTTTTTTCCTATCTCCTACAAATGACAGGGTGTTCTGTTGTCAGGAGTGTCCTCCTGCGTTCCATGCCTAATCTTTCCTGTTAGGGCCAGTGACTACCGATCTACTTCAGAACAAGGGTGAATTTTATCAATGACATTATAATCTGGCTCCAGGATATTTAATAGAAGCATTTTAAAATGTTGCTAAATTATTACATTAGGGAACAAATTCCCTTTTTCTCTTATGTTCATCAAATGTATTCTGTGCTGATGAATACAGAGAGGGTGCATCTCCAAAGAACGTAGATTTGAGTTTTAAAGGAGGTTTAACGTTTGAATTTGGCTATAACTCCAATTTCCTTTCATGAATATTTTATTTAAATCCTGTATTAATCACAGAGTCACAATGATAGCCTGCCTCCTGCTCTTGCTCTCTCTCATTGTCTGTCACAGAAGCACTTTCTCTCAACCTTAAATATCTCTAATTAAAATTTTCCCTGAAGGCGACTGATACCTGTGTGATTAATGGGTTGGCTAATAAATAAAACACACCATGTTCCTTTAAGATCATCGTACCATAAAAGACACAAAAAGGGTGCTACTGGCCTCATCCGTTTGAGAGACATTTATTAAAGCAACAAAGCAAAGGTCCTAAGGGTTCTAAAGTGCTCCACATCATTAATAACTAGATAAGCCATCCACCGAGAAATCTGCTTCAGACACTTTCATTATTCTAAATGAGGCAGCTATGCAAAGAGGAAAGAGATTCCAGGAGGGGAGGGAGAGGCACAGGCATCACTTCTACAACAGATAACAACCCACTCTTCCTTCCTCACAAACACATATGGATGGTAATAGGGCACTGGATGCCTCAAGGGACTGCTAATGGGTTATGGAGTCTTTCAGACCCAGATTGCTGGCTCAGATCCAGCCCAGATGAGGGAAAGCTGTTCCCATCTGATGACTGTTCCTTGGACTCCACGTAACGAGACTGGTAGTCTCAGTCCAGTTCCCAGTTGGACCATTGTCTGTATCACAAAAACACCACAACTGGCTCTGTCCAGAGCAGCTCTCAGACTCTTGGGCAGGGCGTTGTGGAGGAAGGTACACACAGCCTTATCAGTGTTCCCTAGAAAAATCTCTGAATGAAATTCATCCTTATGTATAGGGCCAGGTCTATGCACCACTTTAGCCCTAGTTTGAAGGCTGACTGGGTGTATAGGGCTTGTGCTGTTCCTCTGCATACGGGTGATTTTTCATCCCATTTGCTGGAGTCCAGTACAGCTTTGGGGCTATTCATTTTGGGCTCTCTCATCACATTACAATCAAGCCCCAGGGGAGGGACACCATAGAGTCATGCAGTCCCTATAGCAGGCCAGGACACCCCCATTCCTGCTCTCTCTACTGCTCCAGGCAGGAAGTTCTCTGCCAGGTCTATATACCTGGTGCAGCTTACCCTCCCAGCCGTCTGACATAGCTAAACCGGAGGGCATGTAGGAGACAGAGTCAAGACTGTGCATCCTTAGCCCCTCCCATTCACCAGGGCAACAGGGGTCTATAAGGCATCTCTACACTCCCAGCCTGGATCCACAGACTCATGGTTGCAGGGCTCACATTACCACTCTAATCACAGTTTTGTAGATATTGCCGGCTTGGGCTGAAACTTGGGCTCTCACACCGCCCCCCCCCCGCCCCCACTCCTGAGATTTCAAAGCCTGAGCTCCAGCCCAAACTGCAACATCCTCTCAGCTCTTTTCAGAGCCCTAGCTCAATCCCCTCTAGCGTGAATGTGGAGAGCCAGGCAGGAAGGCTCACTCCCTGATGAAGTGCACACATGCCCTTAGGAGCTCTGTGGAACCTGCTACCTCACCCTCCCTTATCTGGGCACCACTGAAAGGGGGTAAGGAGGAGTGGTTACAGACCTGGCTGGGTCCCATTAGTGGTTGGACACCAGTCTGTTGTAATTGGATCCAACCTGTGGACCAAATGTGCTTCCAAACCGGCTGGGTTTGAGCATAGTCCGAGGCCCTGAAACCAGTGCTGAGACCTCCCCCATGCCTCCCCAGGCACTTCTGCACACTCCCCCAGAGTTCCAACTCACTGCAGGTGTTCTGAGAGACATTTATTAAAGCAACATCGTTTAGCTCTCCCGGGGACCTGGTGGCAGGTAGAGTAAAGGAAGTAGAGGAGATTTTGTAAAGGGACTGCTCAGTGTAACAAAAATAAGTCTATTTACAAGACTAAAAGCTGGGAACTTGCTGCTTTATTTAACTGCATCACAGCAGAGCATGTATGGGGCAGGAGGGGCAGGGGACCCAATAACTGAACATGAAGTAAGGGTTGGGTGGAGCACAGCTCCAACCCATAATGCTCTGAGCAACCTCCTTTGAAGACTACTTTACTACAAGGGAAAATAAGTGCAACAACTACACTTATTTAACTACTACAGGGGAAAATAAGTGGAACTACAGTAACTTTTACCCTTAAAGCATACAACTGTTATACATCTCAAGGAAAAACATCACAAGCATCTGTGCTCTCCACCCTAAGTATATGCTCACTCCTTCTTTGAGTCCTAGGCCCATCAGTGTGCCATGCAGATAGGCCCACAGTCTTCTGTTGTTGGGTGACAGTCAGGAGGTAAGATGGCAGGAGCCTGGAACAGATCCTACCTTTAAATAAGGCTTCTATTCCCTCTATCAAATGACCAACTGATCAGCTGAAGAATTCAGTCAGATGGTCAGCCAGGAAGTTCCAGCCAACTCTGAAGTCCAAACTGGGGAAAACCAGTTCCCTTCAGCTGGGCCACTCTCTGAGGCAAAACCATTGTTCTACAGGTGACCCTTTTGGCTGGGATTCATTGATGACTCTTGTGTTAGTCCTCAAGGGAGGTGTCAGGCATTAGAGTTAGCTGCCCTTGGTGATTTCACAAAACCGGATCACTGGGCATCAAAATGGTAGATGAAATTCAATGTTGATAAATTCAAAGTAATGCACATTGGAAAACATAACCCCAACTACACAGATAAAATGATCAGGTCTAAATTAGCTTTTACCACTCAGGAAAGATATCTTGGAGTCATTGTGGATAGTTCTCTGAGTTCTCATCCACTCAGTGTGCAGTGGCAGTCAAGAAAGCTAACAGAATGTTGGGAATCATTAGTAAAGGGATAGATAATAAGACAGAAAATATCATATTGCCTTTATATAAATCCATGGTAAATTCATATCTTGAATACTGCATGCAGATCTGGTTGCCTCATCTCAAAAAAGATATATTTGAATTGGAAAAGGTACAGAAAAGGGCAACAAAAATGATTAGGGATATGGAAGGGCTTCCGTATGAGGAGAGATTAATAAGACTGGGACTTTTCAGCATGGGAAAGAGATGACTATGGGGGGATATGACAGAGGTCTATAAAATCATGACTGGTGTGGCAAAAGTAGATAAGTGTTATTTACTCCTCCTCATAATACAAGAACTAGAGGCCACCCAATGAAATTATTAGGCATCAGCTTTAAACCAAACAAAAGGAAGTATTTCTCCACAAAACGCACAGTCAACCTGTGGAACTCTTTGCCAGAGGATGTTATGAAGGCCAAGATTATAACAGGGTTCAAAAAAGAACTAGATAAGTTCATGGAGGATAGGTTCATCAATAGCTATTAGCAAGGATTGACAGGGATGCAAAACCATGCCCTAAAGTGTCCCTAGCCTGTTTGCCAGAAGCTGGGAATGGGCGATAGGTTATGGATCACTTGATGATTACCTGTTCTGTCCATTCCCTCTGAAGAACTTGGCATTGGCCACTGTCAGAAGACAGAATACTGGGCTAGATGGACCATTGGTCTGTCCCAGTATAGCCATTCTTATGTCCTTGATAGCTCTAGGCAGCTATGTTCTCAAAATGAAGGTCAAATTCTTCAAAATGGCAGTTATGTCAATTGAAAGTCACAAATTTTATACAGACTTCAAACCAATCCATCACAGGCACCATACCCACTTAGTCCCTCATGCTAGCATACAGGACAGATCACATTCTGGCCTTCTATTCACTCTGAATTCATTCCCTGGGTTTCATCTGCATTCCTCAACTCTAAAAATTAATAGGTATTTTTTAAAACTATAATGTGGGGATAATAAAATAAAGGCCAGCGGACAAATTCAGCCCCACTTACCCAAGCAGAACTCAGAGTGGTCCAGTTTCAGCCACCCTTATTCAGGAGGCCCAATAATTTATGCCTTAAACAGTCCCATTGAAATGAATGTGGGGCACCTCTCAAAGCAAGGAACTACTCAGTTTGAGCCAGCATGACAGAACGTGGCCCATTGATTGCATTTGGAGTCACATATTCTGATCCTGGTCTAAATCGGGTCCAAAACATAATAAAAATTACACCTCGCTACTATGCCATTGTTTAGGCAATGACTTATATCACCTTACAGAGGTGCCTAAGGCATGAAAGCTGCATGCATTTGTACTAACCTCATCTCAATCAGGTGAGCAAAACTTTGTATATTGGCCATATTTCGCTAGCCAGGCACAATTAATTGCATGTGAAGTCTCTGTAACTACAGGTTATTTCCATTGTAAGAATATACACTTAATATGAAGTTTCCAGGGCATTTGTCATTCACGCTATGGATTTATGGCTTCTCCATGGCTTACGTGAAACTAATAATAGGGATGACACAATGACATCTGCATATAGTGCAAGGCGGGCTGCAATTATGTGAGTCAAAGGTCTCCCCCAGTCCCTCAGTAGCTCAGTGGTTTGAGCATTGGCCTGCTAAACTCAGGGTTGTGAGTTCAATCCTTGAGGGGGCCATTTAGGGATCTGGGGCAAAAATTGGGATTGGTCCTGCTTCGAGCAGGGGTTGGACTAGATGACCTCCTGAGATCCCTTCCAACCCTGAGATTCTATGATTCAGTGCTGTTATGGTAATGCCTGCACGGAAGGGGTGGAAAGAAACAGTATTTTATTCTTGTGGCTCTCATTTGTATTTGTGGCTGCCCTGTGGCATTAGGAAATTACTCCTTAAAACGAAGAATCAGCAGTAGTGAAAGCACCTAAGATGGCAGACAGTGTTATAATAGAAATACATGGAACGGGGCAGTCCTGCGTTTCTGTAGATGAACAAGTTAGCAGATGACTCGGCACCCTTTTGTCCACGGGGCATTAACTCTGCTTTTCAGTAAACAGCATCCTTTTCTAAACTCTGACCTGACCTCACAAAGTTGTTGTAATGATATCAGCCTACACCCCTCATATTACAGTCTCCCAGATGGCCCCAAGTTTCAAAGTCCAGATCCAGATGCAAATCTGGATTGCAAATTATCCGAAGATCATCAATAGAGGTTTGGATGTGATGTTCCAGTTCACACCCATCTCTACACGTTAGCGTATTATGATCTTAGAACATGACACAATAAGGCCAAAACCATCTGGCTATAAAATCTGCTACAAGCAAGCAGACCAGTAATCAGCTACCTAGCATTACATAGCTCTGAATCACCAGTGGAGACTTTGGTCAAAACTGTGAGCCAGAACATTGGGTAAGGACCTGATTGGGGGGGGGGGTTGGAAAGGAGGCAAAAGTGACTTAAAACCTCATTTGTGCTCCCTCAGTCCTGGAGCAGCCCAGAACCAGTTCGTCCTTCATACAACTCATAGCAGCCACAGGGCCTAGGGTTCCTGAAAAGGTTAAACGTAACCACACAAAAAGAAACATATTGTTACTGGCACATGTTGGCCTGAGCCATACACATGCTCCTACGTGTAATTAGCATGGTTCTCTAC
Source organism: Lepidochelys olivacea (assembly GCF_965140295.1). Classification (NCBI taxonomy): domain Eukaryota; kingdom Metazoa; phylum Chordata; order Testudines; family Cheloniidae; genus Lepidochelys; species Lepidochelys olivacea. Next base: position 19,419,658 of record NC_140412.1, read on the forward strand.
GGGAACGCAGACAGACTGACAGCTTTTTGCATGCAGAACTGTCTAATCTATGGACGTCCTGGCCAAGGTAAAGGTAAGTAGTTCAAATGCCTGAGCCTTTTATTGTCACTGATCCAATTCTCTGACTTCAGTTATAAATACACTTAAGCATATGGAGTTACTCTATCTGTATGTCAGAAATGCAGTTCCGTGAAAATCAAAATACTTAATGAAATTGTGTCAGTTTCAACAATATTTTATTTGGGGGCTGGGTTCTCAAAATGCCCCATTTTTACATATTTGGAACTAGATGTTTAGATTTTTCATTTTGATATGACTTTTCATTTCAAAATATTTTAATGTTATATATTATGAAATAATATATAAAATTTTACAGATCTAACTCAGAAGACAACATTCTGATTTTTATTGAACTGAAACATTTCAATTGATCTAAAACATTTTTGCCAGATTTTTCTTTCACTGAGAATTTCTAAATTTTTTGGTTTTATTCCAAATTGGAACTAAAACAAAGTCTGAAATCTCAAAATCCTCAATGAAATGGAATTACTGTTCTCTGCCAAGGTCTAATATTGATGCCATAGCATTCGAATCTGGCCTATCATGCGTAGCACAGGGCTTCTTCACCTTGACAGTGTGGGTCAAAAGATTGTCACTACCTAATTAGAGCCAAACACCAACTATCATGTAGAATATGAAAAATCCCTGATTAGCATCCTCATCCATGCACAAAGGAAGCCATTTGATTAAATGGCTTGAAAACATGCATGAATTAGTCCATCTCTTGGGTGGAATAAAATATTTATGTGATCAGTAGAAAATGTACATGTTTACAAGCTGAGCTACAAAATTTCATTGCTTTTATCCTGCTCCTGCCCCCTATTAAATATCTGCCTCATCGCTTATGGAAATTACACAGAAATGTCAATGCACTCTTGATAATGCATGCGAGGATATGGGCAGAAGTGATCATGGATGCACTTCCTGAAATGCAATAGCTGCGCCCAACACCTCAGACTGCGGTATACTCAGGAACACATTGTGAATCTGAATTTGGCACTCTGCTAGGAGTGTGCTATTGATTTGTAGTAGACACCTTAGGCTTTACTCTTGCAGACATTAAATGAAATATTCCTGTTGGAGTATTAAGATAAAAAAACAAGTATGTGCTATATTCTATCTATCTTCTACAGTAAGAGACTCATAAGCTATTCGCAAGTTTCCTGTCTGTCTCTCTCTATTCATATCTAGCTATTTTACAAAGTATTATAGCTTTAATCCACACCTTAAAGTTACTGGAGTTTCCAAAACAGAAATCTCCTAATCCCAGTATCTGAGACAGTACTGTGTTCTGCTGATAAAAGTACTGGTTCATTCCCATCTTATCCCGTTTACAAGTTGCAATTCCTTTGGGGAGCTCTCAAGGCGTTAGTAGGATAATGTCCAGCCAGATTAAAAAAAAACTGCTGATTATTATACAGTTCGCACAACACTGGGAATCAAACAACAATCACTTGAGTACTGGATTGCACGTTTAGCTTTGATCATTATCTTGTGCCCCTGTTATAAATCCATTCTCTCAAGTGCCGCACCAGCAGGGAGACGTGTTGTATATTAGGAGATGGCTACAAATTGCAGCCTCCATTAGGAGATTATTTGGAAGATGCAGGCACTTTCTGACATCCCTGCTGTTTTCTTTCACTCTGTGCAACTTCAAAGGGAAGGTGTTTGCATTTCAGCCCCAGGAAGAAATGTTTGGGGAATAGCCTCACACAGAAGAACTCTGGAAGAATGAGAGAACAAGTATTTTCACATTGATTTCCTGGTCACAGACAATGCTTACATGCATGCAGCGAGGACGACCAGGTGACCTATGCTACTAGCATTGAGTGCTGATTTTGACTGAAACATTTCATGAGAAATCTGCAGCCAGAAAATCTCCATCATGTCTCCAGAAAAGGTGCTGACATAAGAACAGCCACACTGGGTCAGATCAAAGGCCCATCTAGCCCGGTATCCTGTCTTCTGACAGTGGCCAATGCCAGGTGCCCCAGAGGGAATGAACAGAACAGGTAATCATCAAGTGATCCATTCTCTGTCACCCATTCCCAGCTTCTGGAAAACAGAGGCTAGGGACACCATATTAACCTTTCTCAAGCCCAAATGAGGGCTTTGATTATTAATTAATTATATTGTTTATTATTTATTATTATTATTATTTGTATTTCAGTAGCTCCCGGAGGAGGCAACCAAGACTGGGACTCTACTGTGCTCAGCCCTGTACAAATACATAGTAAGAATTAGTCCTTGGTTTGAAGAGCTTACAGTCTAAATAGACGATACAGACAAAGGGTTGGAGAAAGGAAAAATACTACTATCCCATTGCACAGCTAGGGAAGCGAGACCCACAGATATTTCGGTTGATTCTGATCCCTGTGGTAAGGTTCAGTAGCACCTTTCTCCACAAGTTGTCCTCCTGATTTCAGGGGACAATTCATGGAAGAAGCTACTAGGCAATGTAAATGGGACTACCAGAATCTGGCCCTAAATGATTTGCCAAAAGCCACACAGAAAGGCTACAGTCAAACTGGGACTTGAACCCACGCTTTGAGCCTCAGTTCAGTGCCTTAACCAGAAGACCTTTTCCCCCTCTCACTAGATAGATAACAAAAAAAATTTACATACAAATCAAATCCATTTTCCCTCTAATTATAAAAAAAAAAATGTGTATGTGGGTTTAGGGTGGTTGTTTTGTTTGTTTGTTTTATACTGTCACTGGTGTCCTAAAATAAGTGAAAAGGCGAAGGTGCTTAAGTACAATTCATCCGCGCAGGAAATACACTGCACTGCAAATGCACAAACACACAGTCCTTTGTATGATTAAATATTAGTTGATTAAAGGTCACTAACAAAGAACCTTCAACGCAACCCTCTGCAAAGGTTTAGTGCAGATAAATGAGGCATTGTGTTTTTTATGGCACGTTTACAATCAAGCACAGATTACTAGTGGCAATATTTCTTTTATAGAAACAGCAAGTGCCAATTTGTTATTAGAAATGCTGTGAATGGTAATTAATAACCTCCTTTGGTGTGTTAATAAGACACTACTATCCAGTAAATATTGACTAAATAATTGAGTTTTTTTCTCTTAAATCCCATATGGAATTTGCTTAATTTGATGGATTATTACAGGAAATGCAGAGATGCAGTTAATATTTAAAAAAAGTTAATTAAATCCACTTATATTGCTCTCACACATCCGCTCCACTACAGGGGCAAACTAAGCTAGACAGGAGGGGACAGCTTTTCAAAGGTAGTTAGGCAGGTAAAGATGCAGCTAGGTGCCTAACTCCCATTGAAATCAGTCCAGTTCAACTGAGGAAATACACAATGGGTGGACATTTTTAGCTCAAATATTCACTGAAAACTATGGGAATTGGGCACCTAATTTGCTTGGCATGTTTGAAAATCGCATTAGGTATTTAGCTGAACCTAACTATCTTTGTAAGTCTGGACCAAGATGAAGACGACCCTGATCCAGCTCCCATTGATTTCAGTGGACTTTGGATCATGCTCTGAGTGAATAAAAAGTAATCTCACCATGCTGCTGAAATTCACATATTCAGTGTTTCCATTAATCAGTTTCCTGAGCCATGCAGTCCTCTTTTATATTTGAATCTGCAGCATTTTAGTTGGCATATTATTAGCACCCTACAAATTCTCTCCTGTAAACAGAGGCAGACTTGCAAGTGATAGTTCTGTACCTCTCCAGTACTGCCAGTCTGTTTGAAGCAGCACCAGTAATTCACACCCACTGCAGTTAACGGTCTCCCAGAGCTTTCGAGTGCATCATCATTACATTGCAAATAAGATTTGTATACACGAAGGGCCAAATTCTTCCCTCAGTTACAACTGAGCAACTGCACTAGAGTCAGCACACGATCCAATGGCTGGAAGTTGAAGCTAGACAAATTCAGGTGGGAAATAAGGTGTCAATTTTAAACCGAGAGTGTGATTAACCATTGGAACAATTTACCAAGGGTCACGGTTCCAGGTGGCCTTGGAATCTATGAGTGGGTTTGCACAGTGTAAGAAGACAGAACAGGGCCTGGTTAGTAGGTTATATAGTCTGAGATTTTTAAAGGCATCTAAGGGTTTGGGGTTAATTCCTATTAAAATTAATGGGCATAGGGTATCTAAATTCCTACATGAATTTGAAAACCTCAGCCAGAGCACATGTGTGACACAGAAGGCCTGATTCTGGCCCCAGATATATGCACATAAATCCCATTAAGGTCCATAGAAGTTGCAAGCATGTCTTTAGGGCAGTACATGACCCCCTGCTACCCAGTCACTGCCAATTAACAGCTGGAAATGGAAGGAATATATAAAAAAAGCAAACGCCCTTCGCAAGGCCACATTGAAATACAAGGGGTTTACATGTCATGGTGAGATGTGTGATATGGAGTGAATGTTTATTACAGGCTGCAGGGGGACAAGATATATATATGTACAGTAAATTTGTATTGGAAGATGTCAAAGCTGGGGTACAGTCAGTGGAAGGTCTTTTGGCAGAGGATGCTTTTGTGATGCTCCTTCTGCTCATTTAGAAACAGCTACATTACAAATCAGTGAGGAGGAAATTAGGAACGTAACCATTTCAGAGATATTTTACTTCTATATTTTGCTTAATTTTTAAAATAACTTTTCATCCATAGCTCTGGGGTGATGCCCAAAAATCGAACTAATAAAATCCAGACATATTGCAGCTGGAGCTCAGCTAATAGCGGAAAACCTTCTCCAAAACATAGTCGTCTGAATTTCAGTCTGATCATGTAGGCGACCCTGTCATAATCACTTGCCATGAACCTTTGCCCTCTGTCAAGGTTCCTCCCCCACTCTGAACTCTAGGGTACAGATGTGGGGACCTGCATGAAAAACCTCCTAAGCTTATCTTTACCAGCTTAGGTCAAAACTTCCCCAAGGTACAAAATATTCCACCCGTTGTCCTTGGACTGGCCGCTACCACCACCAAACTAATACTGGTTACTGGGGAAGAGCTGTTTGGACGCGTCCTTCCCCCCAAAATACTTCCCAAAACCTTGCACCCCACTTCCTGGACAAGGTTTGGTAAAAAGCCTCACCAATTTGCCTAGGTGACTACAGACCTAGACCCTTGGATCTTAAGAACAATGAACAATCCTCCCAACACTTGCACCCCCCCTTTCCTGGGAAATGTTGGATAAAAAGCCTCACCAATTTGCATAGGTGACCACAGACCCAAACCCTTGGATCTGAGAGCAATGAAAAAGCATTCAGTTTTTTACAAGAAGACTTTTAATAAAAAATAGAAGTAAATAGAAATAAAGAAATCCCCCCTGTAAAATCAGGATGGTAGATATCTTACAGGGTAATTAGATTCAAAAACATAGAGAACCCCTCTAGGCAAAACCTTAAGTTACAAAAAAGATACACAGACAGAAATAGTTATTCTATTCAGCACAATTCTTTTCTCAGCCATTTAAAGAAATCATAATCTAACACATACCTAGCTAGATTACTTACTAAAAGTTCTAAGACTCCATTCCTGGTCTATCCCCGGCAAAGACCCAGCATACAGACAGACACAGACCCTTTGTTTCTCTCCCTCCTCCCAGCTTTTGAAAGTATCTTGTCTCCTCATTGGTCATTTTGGTCAGGTGCCAGCGAGGTTACCTTTAGCTTCTTAACCCTTTACAGGTGAGAGGAGCTTTCCCCTGGCCAGGAGGGATTTCAAAGGGGTTTACCCTTCCCTTTATATTTATGACACCCTCTCAAGATTGATTGCGAATACTTGTGAAACGCTCACCCTCCCTTCCCACCCCCTGCCCATACACGTTTAAACTCAACTCTTCAATGGAAGACTATTCAGTTGTGCAATTCACAATATATAATCTGCACTGTAGGTCTACCCTGACCCAGGAGCAGTATCAGAAGTGTAATACCCAGCTCAAGCAGACATACCCATGCTAGCTTCGCTCAAGTTAGCACGCTAAAAATAGCAATGTAGTCAGGATAGCATGGGCAGCAGCTTGGGATAGCCACTCGCATACATACCCTGAGGGTCTGGGGAGGGTGGGTATGTACTCAGGCAGCTAGTCCGAGCCACCACCCCACACATGGTACACTGCTATTTTTACTAGTGTGCTAGCTTGAGCAAAGCTACCATGGGTATGTCTACACGAGCTAGGAATCACACCTCCCGGGTCAAATATATACATACCCTCGGAGAGGTAGGATTCCTTCCTTGCTCTGGGCGGCAGTAATCTGTTACTGGTCACTTCCAATCTCCCTCCCCCTCCCCGTTTAACACTGGTTCACTGAAAGAGGTGGAGTTGAGGCTCACCCTCTACCTATCCCTCTTCACCAGATCCCCACTCATCTGCTTGGGTGGGGAATAGTAGAGGGCATGCAGCTTACTTCAAAGTCCAGGGATGCTCTGCAGGGGTTTACAGATGGGTTTTGTTTCCCTTTATGCCAGGATCTGGGCCTAAGTTTTGATTCATTGCTCATTAATTCAGATGATTTTGTTTCTGCTCCTAGATTGGGCAGCGAAGTTACTGACCAACACTGCACAAATTGCAAAGATTGCAATCAGTTCTGGAATTTGTAGTATGTATGTAGTACATGTATGTAGGTTGTTACATAAATTAACTACATGCATTAAAAGCGGCAAAGAGTCCTGTGGCACTTCTTTGCTGCTTTTACAGATGCAGACTAACACAGCTACCCCTCTGATGCTTGACTACATGTATTAAAGTAAAAACTGTATTTTGGATTGTAATAGCAACAATCTGAATTATCTGCAGACCAAGAATTACTCTCCAAAAGAAAATTCACATTTTTTTTTTTATAATGAATACATCAGAGAGACCTCTGCATTCTGTTCATGGACTATTTGTGAACAGGAAAAGGGGGAAATCATTAAATATATTATTCGTTTTGAATTATTCACTCCGCTCTAACTGGGACAAATGTCCAAATCCAAAACAGACATTCCCACCCATTCTGACTTTTCTACATAAGCAGAAAAATAACAAAATCGGATTCAATATGGATCCAAGACATACTGATGACATCTATTAAATTAAGCCAGCACAGAAGTTAGCCCAAAGGCTTTAGCTTGGCAGGCCTCTAGATTGTAAGTTCTTACCGAGGCAAGGACTGCATTTAATTTTATGTTTGTACAGTGCCAAGCACACAGGCCATGCTCCATCAGTGATTAATTATATAACTCACAAGGTTATCTGTAAGATGTTTGTCAAGCAGTTCAAACATAAAAATATGTATAAGCGCCAAGTTTTGTTATGATGTTTCTGTAGCCCAGAGTCACCCGGGCTTTTTTACCACCACTACATGTTACAAACTCGCACCTTACCATAAGTATGCTTGTCCCGTTGAATATTGGTGTATCCGGTTCTGTTTTCCCAGTTGTACCGGATTTAATTTTTTCCACGTTAAATCTCATTTTGGTTTTTGTGCTCATCTAGGTGGTTGGAAATAATAAATATCTCACACTTATATAGTGCTTTTCGATAGAGATCTCAAGGTGCATCACAAAAGAGGTCAGTATCATGATCAGCATTTTATGGATGGGGAAAGGGAGGCACAGGAGCAGGCCAGTGGCATTGCTAGGAACAGAACCCAGGTCTCAAGTCCCAGCCCAGTGCTCAGAAGTCTGATTCTAAATAGTTAAACTGAACTACCCTTGTCAAAGTAAATTGAAATATATAACACTCTGGAATTGTCAGGCTTAGCTGAATTGGTGGCAGGGAGTTAGGCCAGCGGAGAATGTGGTCCATTGATTTTAACGGTTGCTCCAGGCTTACTGAGCAGAATTTGCTCCATAATGCAGATAAATAGAAGATGTCAGCCTCCAGGGCTAGCAAACAGGCACTTTCCACCAGCACTAAATTCAAAATAAAATGTAATCTAAGCATGCTAGTAGGTCCCTCCAACCTCATGGCTCAGTACCAACATACCAGGCTTCCACATGAGAACCTCTGCTTAGAAATACCATTCAGAGACCCACTCCATGAACACTGACAGAAGCCAGTCAGGCACTTTGGCTCCAGGGAGAGGGCAGGTGACAGTCACCCACTCAATTTCTTTTCTGGCTGATTGATGCATCATCACTGAGCTCATCCTTGGAGGGAGCTGCCCACCAGTCATCATGGCGGAAGGACAAGGTACCATGATGTTGGATGCCTGTGAGGAGTGAGAGGGCATGAAGAGTGTAGTGGCTTTGCTCAGGGGCCAGCTGGCCTAGTGGTGAGGCCATAGCCAAACAATCTCTCGGAGTCTTGGGATGGCTCTTCTGGGCAGCCCAGGGACACTCAGTGGCCAAGTCACCGTTGGTCTCACACACACCCCAGAGCCGTGCAGGCAGCCCAGGGTGGGAAGAAGGGTAGAGGGACCCCACACTGCCTCTCCACCAGGTCCCATCCCAGGGCCCTAGGGTTGAGAGGCCAGGGGTGGCTCAGTGACTTCTGGCTGCTAGTCCTTATCAGCCTCCCCTGGGCCACTTCCTACCTTCCCTATTTTCCCTTCAGTCTGGGACACTGAAGTTACTGACAAACACTTTCCCTTCAGTCCCCCAGCCCTCTGCTTACACAGACTCAGTACTTCAATGTCACAGCTGTGGGGGTCTTCCCAGCTCACTCTCAGAGTCCAATTGTTCCCCCTGGTCAGAGAGACAGGCACCCAGCCTTCCAGTCTTTCCCCTGTAGATCACTCTGTCTCAACAGCTGTAGCCTGTCTAACCTTCTTGTAGCCAGTCTCTCCTTCACTTTCCCCAGACTCAACTGCCAGAGCTCCCTTTTAAGCAGGTCCTCCATAGGGACCATCCCCGGCATCTGACGATAGGTGGGGCCTTCTTGGCCCAATACTGCTCCAGCATTCCTTTACCTTAGCATAGAGGCTGTCAACCCCATCACAAGGAGTGTAAAGAAAGAAAGAGACCACCCCCAAATAAAGAAATAGATGCCAATACAAATGTAGGCAAGCTCATTGAATTGGAATGTTACCTGGATTGAAGCAGTTGTGAAGCGAAGTGCAAAGTGCATGTTTGATGACATTCTGACACATTGATTTGAGCAGTGCTCACTCCAAAAATCCCACGGGAATGCACATGAATAATAAACAGTTCTTTTGAGTCAGACCTTCAGACAAACCCAATTCTCCCTTCCCCTCCTGGCCAAGTCAAGTAAGAGTGTGGTCACGTGGGCAAAAGCAGACTCTGCACATGCTACTCACCTGGAAACAGGACAGAGAGAAGAGGAATAGACATTGGTGTTGCCCCTCCAGAGCACAAGGCAATGCAGCTCAATCAGTGCATGGAGGGCATTTTTAATGTACGGCTGGGGCAGCCCCGCATGAAATTAATACTCTCCCATCTCTGCAGAACAAGGGAGAAGCAAGGAGGGAATTCCTCCCTGGATGCACAATGCCCTCCCTGCACTGCTTCATAGGCACTGCAACCTGTCATGACTTGCAGAGAGCACAAAAGCAAAATCTAGCCTGATGTCTTTCTTACATATGCAGTCACCACAGGGTTAAAAGGTAAGTGGGCTCCTGAAATAAAAACATTAAAGCGTGATAAAATGGGTGCTTTCCTTACACTGCCTAAACTTTGTTACAGCAGTTCTTTAAATATCAGCCCTCTCGTACTGTGCGATATACTGTAATACACCTGCAGATTCTCTCTCACACTCTGTCACTCACATCTGTACTGTTGGAACAAGCTTCGGCCACTGTAGTCAGCACGCAGAACAAACACAAAGTTAACACGCTTAACGGCACATAATATGAGCCTCAGGAGTTCACATCAGGCCACAATAAGTGTATCAGTTTTAAAGGGATTGGATAATTATTATGGGACTGGTTCCCACCTCCCTTACACCCACAGGGCCAAATTCCTTCACCCTTACTCACGCTGAGGAGCATCCCACCATCCTTTCTAGATTCCTGGCTAGTGGGTCTTACTCAGACACTCGGGGTCTAACTGCTTGCCAGACTTGAAGTCAGGAAGGAATTTCCCCCCAGGTCAGATTAGCTGGGACCTTGGGGTTTTTTCCTCCTTTCTCCACAGCATGGGGCATGGTTCACCTGCTGGGATCAGCTGAGCAGATCTCACTTAATCAATTCCCTGCTACAGCAGGTGCAGAGCACATTGTTGGCACCTTGCTCTCTACTGTTCTCTGCCTGTGGCTCACAGGTTAGTTTCCTGAGGATTTAAATGGTCTGGCTTAGCTAAAGTCTTTGGGGTTAATATAATGGTGTCTGGGCGGAAATTAATGGCCTGTGATACACAGGAGGTCAGACTAGATGATCTAATGGTCCCTTCTGACCTTAAACTCTATAAAGCTACATGTACTAATAAACCATGCAAGTGTGGCAGAATCTGGCCTGTAAATAGCTCCACTAATCACTTCATTGGTTGCCAATCAAATCCAAGAACAGTTCAAACTCCTTCTCAGCTTCACCTAATCTCAGGGACTGTTACTTCATGGCTTGTTTCCCTTTATAGCCTCACCATGGATGTTGTGAACAGCCAGGATGGCTTGGCTGATGGAATTCAGATTTCAGCATGTGGCAGCAGTGAAGGGAGTGTGTCCATTGAGCCCAAATTTCAGCCCCTTTAGAGCACCCAGCAAGACACCCTTGTTTAAAGAAACGTGTCCTCAAACAATCATGAAACAATGACACCCAGGGCAGAAGAAAGCACCCATCAGACTCTTCCCTTAGTAATAAGGAGCCAGATTGAAAGGAGAAGGCTGCTACTCTGATATCACTGGGATCAATAGAGCTGGGTGGAACTGGATTTTCCATTTAGCACAAAATTCAACAATTTCCAAAAAAAACCCAACTGCAGTTCCGAAACAGACTGAGAACCAAAAATATTGAAATGTCCTGCAAAACAAAATTCTGGAAAAAAAAAATCATTTCAGGTTGATCAAAATGGTTCATTTCAATAAAATGTAAACATTTTGTTCCAATTTTGACCTTTTAAATTAATTCTGTCTTGAAAAGTCATTTTGAAATGAAAAATGCAAATTTCTGTTTCAAAAATGTCAAAATGTCCCATTTCAACATTATCAAAATGCTTCATTTAGGGATTTTTTAAAACAAAATTTCACTGGGATTGACAAATTTTTCAAAACACTTTGATTAACAGAACTAGCATTTTTCATCAAAAACATTTAAACCAAAAATTTCTGACCAGCTGTAGTGATGAATGCAACAGAAATGAATAAAGAGTTAAATAAAATAAACACCACTTGCATCTGCACTTGTTTTAAACAATATAAGGCTATTACAATCATGTGCTTTAGGGCATAAACTCTTTGCGTGTATAGATTAGGAGAAAATACACACACACACACGAGAGAGAGAGATTTAGAGCATCATACAAGTGTAGGGTGAAATGTTGTGAATTTATGGCAGAACAGGCCTAATTTTCAGTCCACCGAAATAAACCTTTTAATTTTGAGTAGCTTCACCTTTCATTGCAAATATTTTACAACGTCTACGAAAACAGCACATGGGGAAAGAGGGGACTAAATTGTGATTAATAATAAAAGAAACTCTGATGATCTGAACTTGTAGAGCTTAACTTATGGAAGTAGTCCTTACTCACAGGAGTCACAGGATCCAGCCCTAATACAATAAATGGAAGGATTATACTCCAGCTTGTGTGAATCGACATATCAATGGAGATATCAGCTTTCAATCAGTGTATCTCCACTGACTGAGCTGATTCACACCAGCCAATGCTTCAGGCCCTTTATTTTTTTAAAAACTAATGAGTTTTTCAATAATTGCTTGATGTTATTTAGGATTTATATAAGAAAAGTGTATTCAGATGATCACACACCGAGACACACACACATGCATACAAAATAACATGCCTCATGATTTGTAGTGGATGTTTTACTGCATGTTTCAAGTGTGCTGGAATTGCTGTGAGGGGATAGCTTTGAATATTTTTTTTCTAGATCACTGGAAAATGCTGATATATTAAGGCTACGTCAGAGAATCTCATTAGAGCTGCAGATCTTCTTTGGTCTACATAAAAGGCTTTCTTTAAAAGGTTGCAGGATGTTGTATTGGTTAGTTGAATTGGGAGCATATTTTTCCATCCCTCATACCTAGTCACCAATGCCTGAAAGCGGAGGTCTGAGACAGACGCCCTGAAACCCGGAGGCGGTTGGGGATTGGAATATTGCATCAGGTTCACAAGTGCCAGTTCAGAGTTTGTACCTTTTGAGCTGCCCAGGACCTGGTAAAACAAGTCAGCAAACCAAATTGTCTGATTAACACTCTGCCAAGGGTCCTCTAGTTCCAAGAACAGGAGACGTTAGTGAGTCAAAAAGAAGTAGAGAAAGTATGAATCAAAGAAGAATTTTAGAAAATTTAATTTTCCTCCATATATATGGGCCAGATCCTCAGCTGGTGTAAAACCAATGAAACTCCATTGGAGCCAACGTACACCAACTGAGGACCCAGCCTGTAGAGACTTCTTCAGTTCTATTTGCATTTAAATTAAGGATTTGGGGCTTGATTGTACCTAGGAGGCAGAACTCTATGTTGGCCACAGTTCAGACCTGCACCCTCACAGAAAGGGAAAACTAGGAAAAGCCTGCAGGAGTGCACAGACTGTGTCCCTGCTATTACATCTCTTTAGAGGGAAGCTTGCCATCTCCCAGCATGGGCAGACAGCTCTGCTAACCAGTGCATGGGAGGCAGGGCTGATGGGTGGTTTCCTTCGAGCTTTGGGGCACTATGATCCCGCCAGCAAAGTAGGAGATCTACATTAATCCTTCCTAGCCCTTGTGCAGCCCCCACAGGGATAGGGAATAGAGCTGGGTACAAAACTCTTTTCCTGTCTCATGAAAATTTTTGAGATTTAGAAAGAAAAAAAATTTGTCCTGAATCAGGCTGAGAAGTCAAAATCTTGAAAATGTTTGCAAACCAAAGCTCCAGGGGGAAAAATGTAGTTTGAGTCAATTGAAACATTTTGTTTCAATAATTTTAAAAGGTTTCATATTCAATATGAAATAAATATCATTATTTTAAATTTCTAAATGAAACATCCTTTTGAAGGGGAAAGCCCAATTTTTTTCCTTTGGCAATGTCAAAATAAAACATTTCAACAATTGGAAACATTTTTTTTTCTTCTTGGTCAAAAAGTTAGTCAAAACCAACCCTTTATTGTGAAAAAGTTTGGTTTTGACAAATGGGCATTTTCCAATGAAAAAATGTTTTGTCAAAAATTCCTGATTGGGTCTAGTACAGAAGCTCCTTGTGCCCTCTCAACTCTGAACCCTGATCAAGGCCAGGTGGAATCCAGCCCTTTACCCAATGCAATGCATTCAATATTAATATGTTGCTAGAGTGACCAGATGTCCCAATTTTGTTGGGACCATCCCTATTATTAGGGGTTTTGTCTTATGAAGGATCCTATTACCCTCCCATTGCCTGCTCACTGTCCTGATATTTCACACTTGCTATCTGGTCACCCTGTATGTCACACTTACCATATGTACCTCCTTTCAAACAAAGATCTAAGTACTTTATTGGCATTAATGAATTCTAACAACAACTCCTTGAGGTAGGCATCACTCTACCTATTTTCCAAATGGATAAACCAAGGAACAGAGAAATTAAGCCTCAAATGTCTTCAAGGCTCAATCCAGCCTCCGTTTCTGTGGGTACAATTTGCACCCCTAGATCAGGTAGATAGCCATCTAAACAAATGCCACAAACACATCCCTTCCCACCCTCCCCCTCCCCACGTTCTGCACTCAACTTTAACTTCCACCTATGTCTCCATAGCAGCTCAGTCAACTGAGGCTGCCTAGAGAGATGTTAATAGAGTCATAGATTCCAAGGCTAACAGGGACCACTGTGATCATCTAGTCTGGCATCCTGTATAACACAGGCCAAAGAGCTTCCCAAAATAATTCGTAGAGTGTATCTTTTCAAAAAACATTTAATCTTGATTTTAAAATTGCCAATAATAAGAATCCATTACAACCTTAGTAAATTGTTCCAAGGCTTAATTATTCTCACTGTTTAAAATATACAACTCATTTCTAGTCTGAATTTGTCTACCTTCAGCTTTCAGCCATTGGATCATGTTATTCCGTCTCCACTAAACTGAAAAGCCCATTATCAAATATTTGTTCCCTATGTAGGAAGTTATAGACTGTAATCAAGTCACTCCTCAACCTTCTCTTTTATAGAATCATAGAACTGTAGGGCTGGAAGGGGCCTTGAGAAATCACCAAGTCCAGTCCCCTGTGCTGTAGCAGGATCAAGTAAAGATAGACCATCCCCAACAGGTGTTTGTCCAACCTGTTCTTAAAAACCTCAGATGACAGGGATTCCATAACCTCCCTTGGAAGCCTATTCCAGAAGTCAACTACCTTTATAATTTGGAAGTTTTTCCCTAATTTCCCTAAGTTTTTCCCTAAATTGCCTCTATCCTCTTTATAACAGCTTTCAGTATATTGGAAGACTATTATCAGGTCCCCCTTCAGCCTTCTTTTCTCAAGTCTAAACATGCTGTTTTTTAACCTTTCCTCTTAGGTCAGGTTTTCTAAATCTTTGAGCATTTTTGTTGCTCTCCTCTATACTCTTCCCAATTTGTCCACTTCTTTCCTAAAGTGTGGTGCCCAGAACTGAACACAGTCCTCCAGCTGAGGCTTCACCAGCGCCCAGTAGAGTGGGAAAATTACCTCCCATGTCTTACATACAACACTCCTGTTAAACCCCAGAATGCTATTAGCCTTTTTCACAACTGCATCACATTGTTAACTCATATTAAATTTGTGATCCACTATAACCCCCAGGCCTTTTTCAGCAGTACTACAACCTAGCCAGTTATTCCCCATTTTGTAGTTGTGCGTTTGATTTTTCTGTCCTAAGTGAAGTACTTTGCATTTGACTTTATTGACTTTCATCTTGTTTATTTCAGACCAATTCTCCAATTTGTCAAAGTTGTTTTGAATTCTAATCCTGTCCTCCAAAGTGCTTGCAATCTCTCCCAGTTTGATCGTCTACAGAGTTTATAATCACACTGTCCATTCCATTACCCAAGACATTAATGAAAATATTGAATAGTACCTGATCCAGGACTAACCCCTGCAGGCCACCACTAGATACGACCTACCCAGTTTGACAGCAAACAATTGATAACTACTCTGAGTATGATTTTTCATCCAGTTTTGTGTCCACTTTATAGTAATTTCATCTAGACCACACTTCCCTAGAGATTATCATGTGGGACTGTGTCAAAAGCCTTAATAAAAGTCAAGATATATAACATCTACTGCTTCCTCCCTATCCACTAGGCCAGTAACCCTGTCAAAGGAGGAAATTAGGCTGGTTTGGCAAGATTTGTTCTTGAAAAATCCATGTTGGCTAGCTCTTATAACTTTATTATCCTCCAGGTGCATACAAACTCATTGTTTAAAAATTTGTTCTAGTATCTTTCCAGGTATCAAAGTTAAGCTGACTGGTCTATAATTCCCTGGGACCTCTTTGTTCCCCTTTTTAAAGATAGGTACTATGTTTGCCCTTCTCCAGTCTTCTGGAACCTCGCCCAACCTCCATGAGTTCTCAAAGATAATTGCTAAGAGTTCTGAGATTGCTTCAGCTAGTTCCTTAAGTATCTTAGTAGGAATTTCATCAAGCCCTGCCAACTTGAGTACATCTAAATATTCTTTAACCTGTTCTTTCCCTATTTGGGCTTGCATTCCTTCCCACTTGTTGTTACTATTAATTGTGTTAAGTGTCAGGTCATCATTAACCTTTTTAGTGAAGACTGAAGCAAAATAGACATTAAACACCTTAGTTTTCTTGATGTCATCAATTATTAGCTCTTCTTCCCCACTAAGCAGAGGACCTACACTTTCCTTCATCTTTCTTTTGCCCCTAATGTAAAGAACCTCCAATTGCCTTTTATGTCACTTGCTACATGTATCACATTTTGTGCCTTTCAGATTTTGTTGCTACATGCCTGTGCTAGTCTTTTGTACTCCTCCAACGCAATTTGTCCATGTTTCTACTTTTTGTAGGATTCTTTTTAGTTTTCAGGTCATTAAAGAGCTCCTGATTGAGCCATGTTGGCTTCTTCCTATCTTTGTTAAGCTAAATAGATCAAGCTGCTCTAATATATCATTGTTAGGCATGTTTTCTCATCCTTTAATCATTCGCCTGGCTCTTCTCAGAACCCTCTCCAATTTATCAACATCCTTTTTGAGCTGTGGACACCAGAACTGGACATAGTCTTCCAGCAATGGTTGCACCAGTGCCAAATACAGAGGTACACTAAATAGCCTCATCCCCCAGCTGTCCCAGCCATAGCTGGCTGTGTGGGGTCTCTGCTTCAAGTGCAAGATAACAAGAGCCTTGCTGTGATCCAATCTGCTCCTTGCAGAGCTTCTGACACTGGGTATCTTCTACAAGAGATAGTGTCATCCCAAGCTCAATATAATCCTGATTTGGGCCTATTGCTATAACAGAGAAAACTTGAACATCAGAACTGAACATCCTAGAACTTTAGGGACATTCAGTTTTAAATCTGATCGCAGAGCTGAACTCTGAGTCTTGCATCACTGATCAGCACATAGGGCCTGCTGCCCAATCATGCAGCCCTTATTCATCCAAGTAGTCCCATTAACTTCACAGATTTTAAGGCCAGAAAGGACCATTCTGATATTCTAGTGTGACCTCCTACAGTAGGGCTACTCACATGGGGAAAGAATGATGCACACGGGCCAGAGTTTGCAATATTCCATAAAAAATATCAATACCCCCACATATATAATACACATTTTATAAGATTTCTCACACAATGCTGAAATTCTAAACATAAGATTTTTAGGAAAACAAAAGTCTGCTGTAAAAATTGCACTGAACAAAAACAAGCTGAATTCAAGCATCAGAATTTTAAACTGAGTTCTGCTGCTGATTGAGGGTTTTCCCCTCCGATTTTACTTATACAACATTTCTCTAGGATCTCCTAAAACCCTAGGACCACATCCTCAGCTGGTATAAATCAGCCTAGTTGTATTAACTTCACAGAGCAAGGCTGATTTACACTAGCTGAGGAGCAGGGTTCTGAAGTTCTGAACTGACAACAATGCACAATATGCAGACTCTGTGACTTGTCTCCTCTTAATCATGTCACAAAAGCCCCATAAAGATTTCTTTTTGCAAACAGTGCCATCCCAGGCAAGTCACGCATGGGAGATAAGCTGCTCCCTCCCCAAAAGGTCACGGCCTTCAAGACCCTGCATCTTACTTCCTATAGTTATAAAATGAAGACATACCTAGCAGCAATCCCAGGCCATTCTGGGAAGAAGCAAAAGAGCCCTCTCCCAGAAACAAAAGGATGTCTGTGTCTGTGATCTATTCAGAGCCTACCTTAAGTCTTGTATATGACATGATCACTTTTAATGATCTGTCTTAAACTATGTTTAAAGAAGCAAGATTAGTATTGCCCAAAAGTGCCTCAATGTACTCCTGGGGTAAAATCATTGCCTCACTGAAGTCAATGGGAGTTTTGCCATTAATTTTAATGGGGCCAGAATTTCACCCAGATATTTAGCACCATCACATGTCAGCATGCACTTCATACAATCAAGCACTGGGAATTGAAATGACCCACTGCAGTGTTAGCAACAATCAGAGTAATGATGTGTTTTCCAACCTAATTACTGCTAGGATTCTTTTTAAAGGCTGCACAGTACTTCAGGAGCATCTAGAATTGGACACTAACCTAAGTATTCAAACAAAGGAGAGTGCAAAGACCACCAGTGTTGTGCACTTATCTCAGAGGTGTGTTCAGTTGTCTTTGTTTACTGAGGTCCCTGATGTTCCTACAATTGCCAACCCTGATGACATGCAGTGAAAAGTAAGTAAACTTCCGTGAAACCCTGCAGACACTATCAACTGCTTCCTAGGTGTAATTTTCAAGTTTACTTAATCTGACATATGGAGAGTTTGGGAGTCACTTGATAACGTACAAACTAAGAAATACCAACACCAAGAAGAACCATAATGAGCAGCCCTGCATTTCTACTTTCAGAAGTTGCCATGGGAAATACATTTCAGGGAACAATCTTGTATGAACAGGGGAACGATTATACTTTCCTGAAGACCTTTTACATAGTGTTGGTCAAACATTTTCCATAAAAACTTTTACTGACAGAAAAATGGGGTTTTAACCTTTTTATTAATTATTATTATTGTTGTTGTTGTTATTAGTGTGTCTGCTTCCTGCAACAACATTTGATTTTTCATCTGAAAACACAAAAGCCAAAATAATTTCAGGCAAAGTAGAAAATTTTTCAGTTTTCAACAGTTTCCAGCTGAAAATATTCTTCTTTCGCTTGCTGACCTCTCCCTTACCCCCTCCTCCCCCCAAAATAGATTTTCAACAAAAAGTCAAAGTTTTCCATGGAAAATATCCCCATTTTCCAACAAGCTACATTCTCTAGATCCACATTTTTAGACCAGTTTTAACTGGGCTTTTAGTTTTTGACAACAGCTCGGATTACTTAATCTGAGTATCTGACTCAACCTGTCAATCAAGTACTTAGACATCTAAATGACCTAAATTTCAGGCCTCAGAATGGAGGCCAATGTCCCAAAATCTAACCATTGATGTGTGGGAAACTTATGTACATCAAAAACCTATTTCAGGTCCTAGGTGTTTCTATTACAAGTAACCCATACAAGATAAGTGATGGGATGCATCATAAAAGTGTTATCCATACTAGTTTGCGCTGACCTGCATAAATCACTTATGACTAATAAAGTTGTCATAGTTCAGGGCAACTGCACCTGTATTTCCCCTCAGTGGTTCAGTAAGGGCACCCACTCTCAGGCTTCAAGCCTCTGCACCCATTGCCTCTCTTGCATGGAGAAGTGCATCTCTCTCCCTCCTGACTGGGATATTTCCAGACTGCATAGTTCCTGCCTTCACTGCATTATTCCCAGCAAAATACAGTCTGCCTAAGCAGGCCTGCTTTGCTTTTCCCCTCAGACCTGGTACACAGTGTGATTGCCAACAATTAACTGTTAGTTACCACACAGTATTTCCTGTGTAAGCCTGTTTTATTCTTAAGGTAAAAACACCACAGTGAGAACGTATTAAAAGCAATAAAAGAACCTATAAGCATGCTAATAAGTTTACCAGAGATCACCCCCAACTGACTCCAACATGGGCTCTGATATGTGAGTCCTTCAACCCCCACCCCACCCAAAAAAGGGGTCTCTTTTGTGGTCACAAGTTCATAACAAACAGCACTCAGTCATATGGGGCCTCAGAAGGTCAAGTCCTTCCAATCCTTCCCTGAGGACTGGGGCCCACCATGGACAAGAGGTCCTGTCTGTTTGTTGGATCAGAACAAATCCCCTGAGCCTGTTTAAAATCAGGCTACTTATCCAAAAATCCTTTCTTTGTCTGTTGGTCCCTTGAGAATCTAGTTTGAACTAGTAAATGAGGACCAATCCAGGAGGTGGTGTTTCTCTGGAGATGTTACAACCTGAGTGAATTTGCCGAATCACCCCTTTGTTGTTCTCCTATTTCCCCTGGAAATCCCAGTCTCCAAAGATATTACACTCAATTCAGTAAGGTATGTCCAGGATATTACAGGAGGGATGTGCTGGCCACTGGAAGCTGCAGGCGGCCGTGCCTGTGGACAGTCAATGTAAACAAACTGTCTCATGGCCCACCAGCGGATTACCCTGACAGGCCACAGGCTGCCCACCACTGGTATAGAGAGACCTGAGCAGCAAATCTCAATTGTCCAGACTCCAATATATTTAGAATGCAATTCCCTGCCTTCCCCTGCACATCCAGAAACACGAACACATCACACCCATCTTCAAATGGTTCCCCATTCCCAACCTGCCTCAAAATTACCCTCTTTATGCACAGAACTCTCCACAGAATTGCCTCACCCTTTGTCACAGACCCCTACTGTCTTTACTTGTTCCACTCAACCACTATCTGCCCCCTCTCAGTCCCCACCCACAATATCGCCACTGCTCAAGAGGCTCCTCCTCTTCCTTACTTGCTACCCAGAATAGCCTTCATTCTGTCACACCAACTCCAACTCTTCAATTTTATCTTAAGCATCTTGTTGCCTATACCTCCACTACTGTCTCTCCCTTTGCTACTAGAGCTTTCATCTATTCATCTTACACTTCACTTATATCATGGTTTAGTCTAATTTATTCTATCGACAATCTGCTGTCTTGTATTATTTAACTGTTTGAAGCATTTTGAACTACTGCTTACATGCAAGCTGCTGCACAGTATAAAGTTGCATTCCATTGTGCTATCACAGTTAAACTTAGCACACAGTTTGTTCCACTGACAATTCTGGTATATGTTCTAAAAGATGGAAAATGAAGCACTGGTTTTTGGTCTCTTAAAATACTCATTTGCTTTTAACAAAAGTAAATTGTGCACCTGAATTGGGAACTGTCTCTTTCTCTGTGAGTAATTCACTAGAAAATGTCATCAAAAGGATGCAAAAGAAAAGTAAATTTCACTAGTCAACCCATATATTTTAAGAATGACATTTTAACTTAACTTATAATAATACATCATGCATTCAAGGATTCCAGATTGAAAGGCATCATTGGGCCTTCATCCTCAGCTGGTATAAATCAGCTATATTGACTTGAGTGGAGTTATACCAAACTACATCTGACCCACTATTGCATTTTTAAAAAAAGTTTACCTGTTTTCGCTATACTCCTGTCTAGAATCTTAATACTCCATCAGTTTGCAATAAATCAGTGAAGTAATACAGAGATGCAGTCAAATACTAACATTCAAAGGAAACAACGAGTCTTCTCCAATCATTAGAGTGTATTTACAACTGTGGCTTCAGTGGGTGGGAAAAACAATAACCAACAAAGCTAAGATCTCTGTGACAGCACATCCCACTCTTTACAGTAAATCTTAACTTGCCCTCTGGAATGTCACAGTATCAAGCTGTCATCTTGTAGGGGTTTTCCCTTGATGTTTAGTATCTTTCCCATATATCAAACTTAAATGCATACCAGTAATTAACAAGTTTAATACTGTAAGCATAAAAATAGGTTACATGCTATCCTGCACATCTAGGCAGGTCTGTACTGAAAGTACTGCATACAGCCACACCTGCTTCTGTTTATGGAGGATGTTGTGCAGGGTTATGTAAAGTACATTGTTCTTTCTCCTAAACACTTGCAGATCTAGCATGTTGGGCTGTGATCTTGTTAGCTCTCATAAGCTCAGCTAGGCTGGATCTGGGCATCCTCCAAGAAAATGTAGATGCTATAGGTTGTAGTGTGAGCTACAAAATGTGGTGCTGATGTGAATCAGTAAGTGATACTCATCCATCTGAGTCAGAGCTAAAGCAATATCACATCATGTTGTCATGAAGTACAAAGCCCCCAGAAGGGGTGTCTTTGAAATTAAGCATAAAAGAAAAGTTTAGTGCTGACCGCATGACATGCATTAAAGCCCATGCCACTTCCTGCTTTATATAGGAAGTTAACCCTGTCCTAGCCGAGTTCCAAATTGGTGAATGACTCCTGCCTCTATAATAAATAGCTCTGGAGTTTCAAATGAGACAAGTTATTCTGTATTTCCTATTTTGTTGTGAGAACCTATTGAAATTTTTCATCGATTTTTTCCTAGAAAATTTCCATTTTTGTCCAAATTCTTTGGGTTTTCCTCAACCATCCCCAAAAAAGTCAGTTGTTGAAATGCAAAATATTTTCACCTTTTTGATATAAACCCAGAATGTTTCTACAAAACATTTTAATGAAAACAACTGTCTTCAAAATTTTCCACAGAAAAATAAATTATTCAACCCGCTCTACTTGTCATGGTACTATTAAACAGCTGCTACCTTCCACCTCACAGGCCTTGCCCATCAGATTTTATTTACCCAAAATTCCCCATGGTTACACAACCTATGAGTTCCACCAAGGGTAGGAACAATGAGAGCCGTATGACAGGGTTAGAAGCACCACAATAGACCTGCTGTGAGCAGGATTAGACAAGATGGTATTTAAAATGTCAGCTGCTGTCTGAAGCCCTCTCTACGTTAACACTCCCACTATTGCTCCCATCGGTGGCATAGAACTGGTGGTAGAAATGGCAGGAAATTTGAGACAAAAATTGTGGTGAGATGGAAAGTGCACAGCAGGACTTAGAATCATAGAATATCAGGGTTGGAAGGGACCTCAGGAGGTCAATTGGTGGTTCCCAACCCCCTGCTCAAAGCAGGACCAATCCCCAATTAAATCATCCCAGCCAGGGCTTTGTCAAGCCTGACCTTAAAAACTTCTAAGGAAGGAGATTCTACCACCTCCCTAGGTAACGCATTCCAGTGTTTCACCACCCTCCTAGTGAAAAAGTTTTTCCTAATATCCAACCTAAACCTCCCCCACTGCAACTTGAGACCATTACTCCTTGTCCTGTCCTCTTCTACCACTGAGAATAGTCTAGAACCATCCTCTCTGGAACCACCTCTCAAGTAGTTGAAAGCAGCTATCAAATCCCCCCTCATTCTTCTCTTCTGCAGACTAAACAATCCCAGTTCCCTCAGCCTCTCCTCATAAGTCATGTGTTCCAGACCCCTAATCATTTTTGTTGCCCTTCGCTGGACTCTCTCCACATCCTTCTTGTAGTGTGGGGCCCAAAACTGGACACAGTACTCCAGATGAGGCCTCACCAATGTCGAATAGAGGGGAATGATCACGTCCCTCGATCTGCTCTCTATGCCCCTACTTATACATCCCAAAATGCCATTGGCCTTCTTGGCAACAAGGGCACACTGTTGACTCGTATCCAGCTTCTCGTCCACTGTCACCCCTAGGTCCTTTTCCGCAGAACTGCTGCCTAGCCATTCGGTCCCTAGTCTGTAGCGGTGCATTGGGTTCTTCCGTCCTAAGTGCAGGACCCTGCACTTATCCTTATTGAACCTCATCAGATTTGGAGTGTGCTTTGTGTCTTTGCGCTATAATAATGGGAGGGGACAACCAGACTGGAGAAAAGCTGAGAGGGTGGTTGGCCCAGGTGTGTTTGGTATCTGATTTAATAACATTTTCCATGGCACTACACCTCTTCAAAGCACTGTACAGACCTGAACGAATGAATCCTCCCTACACACCTGTAAATTCTGTATTGTTTTACTTATAGCAAAAAGAAATAATGGCAGACCTGGTGTAATTGTTGCTTAGGAAAGTCCACATCAAGGATGTTCAAAGCAGTAGTTTTCCTGAGAGCTAAATTACTTTTGGCCGTCTACCAGCTCGCTGCAGAGGGTGTCCGAGAAAGAGACACAATGGGACCAGTCTCACCTCAGAACACCTTCATAGGAAACAGCTATAAACAAGTGATAGGAATGCAAGGGGCTGAGTAGTGTAGCACTCACTATTCTGTTACAGGAGTGAATTATGTCTGTATATATGTACATAGCTAACAGATAATATGCCAGGAGATGGCACTCAAGAATATATTAACCTAGTTCCTGGGCTTTGTAGGACCAGTAAGACTTGCTAGGTGCTAAAAATGGCATCCTCTCACCGCCCTTTACATCAGCTCTTCACACATTCCAGACGGAGCACAGCTGGGGAGTTGCCATGGACCATCTCACCCCACTGCAGACCAGATTGTGCTACCAGGTGGTGGGGCTGGGCATAGACTGCACCGATCTTTGTGGTGGAGCAAGACCCACTAGTCAGTGGGTCCTCCATCAGAGGCATTACAGGAGAGACAAAGCTAAGCCTGAATTTCTGACAAGTGCTGCTTTTTAAAATGTTCCTAGCAATAATGCCAGATTCAAGGCTAGTAGGAAAACAGATGAGATGCTCAAGCCTGACACCGGGAAAGGCTGTCCTTTTCTTTAACAGGGAAGAGGAAAGTAGTCTCTGGGCTTAGCCACTTCTGCACAGAGAACCTGAGGCACTACTAAATAATGATAAATCACATGTGATAATGGGCCCTGCACTCCATTAGTGACTGAGAAGAGATCACAAAAGATATTTCACTTGGGTCACCAGGACGGATATACTGCAGTCTTGGAAACAAAAAACCAGTTTCTTTTTCCACTAATCAGCTGGGTGACGACTGACTTTTGGGTAAACAATGAAAAAATCTTTCAAGCTACCAACAAGCTTATGTTCCCAAAGCAATTTTTGTTGTGCAAAACTGGTACGATTCAAATGAAACACTTGCAATGTTATTAAAAATATATATTTGTATCTTCCTCTTTATCATTTCAGCCCAATAACTGCCTAATCCACCCTTTACACATTAAACTCTAAGAGGAACACTATTAGACATGCATCTGAAGAAGTGGGTATTCACCCACGAAAGCTTATGCTCCAATACGTCTGTTAGTCTATAAGGTGCCACAGGACTCTTAGTCGCTTTTCCTGTTAGCTTTCTCCTTTTCATAAGGACACAGGTGTTTGGAAGGACAGATCCATATAATAAGAGTCACCTATCATCACTAATCAGGTTCTAGATGCTTTACAGATAGGTAAACAGATGTGGTCCCCCGGCCCCCAGAAGACTGACAGCCTCAGCAAACATGGAATAGACAAAGGACAGAGGGTGGGCCAATGTGAACAGCACATTGATGTGTGTTTATATTTCATTTCCAATTCTTTATCTCATTAATATTTGCATTGATTTCACATGTTGGTGGTCAGGCATCACAGTGATGGGCAGCAGTATAAACTCTTAAGGGTATGTCTACACAGCAGTATAAGCCCAGAGTTCAAACTCAGGCCCAAACCTAACCTCACTTCCCCAATCTGTCTACACACAAATTGTGCTAACCCAGGGCTCGGACCCAGTGTCCCAAGACTCCATGGAGGTGGAGGGTCCAAGTCTGAGTTGAGCTGGCACCCAGGTTTCAAGCCCTATTGCTTTGCAGTGTAGACGCAATCCCACCAGACAAATGCTCTGGGAGTCCACCAAAAGTATTCCACAATCCCATGGGCTGATTTTCTTTCTCCTCTGGACAGTCAAGTTTTCCCACACTGCATCAGGAACAAAAGGCTAGAGTGGCCACTTTTTCAGAAGGTGCTAGGAAATCTGGGATATGGGTGGTTGGACTCGGACCCATGCAGTGTAGACACTGGAGCCCCAAGCTGGGACCCAGATTTAACAATTCCTAATCTGTCGTAACAAATGAATGTAGGTGCTCAAGCCACAGGGTAACAAGCTCAGGGTCTGCTAACTCGAGTTCCACTAACCCTGGGCTTACTTTGCAGTATAGATATACCCCAAGATAATACTTGACACTTACATAATAGATGCTACATAGAGATCTCAAGGCACTTTTCAAAAGTGGATAAATGTTATCAATCCCCATTTCACGCAGGGGGTGACTGAGGCAGAGAGAGGTCAAAGTGACTGTACCATATGGCTGTATCCACCTAGGTAAACCCATTTACCGCTATGGGAATACCCACCTGGGTAGCATGTACAAGCTTTGACCCACTGTCATCTTCAAAAGCAGCACTGGCAGCCATGTCTCTGCACTGCTCATCCCATGCTTAATCCACTAGACCACAGAGCAGTAGCAGTCAATTAGCATCCCTTTGTTGACTGAACTATCCCTTGATGTATGGAGGTCTGTCAAAGACGGGGTCTGCTGTGAGTGTCTCATTTCCAAAGCCTTTTCACATGCTGCATTAGCGCTTAACAGATCGAAGAGACCAAAGCTATTTTTGGCAACACTGCTGTTCTCTGAAGGGGCAGAATGTGTTGCACTCCCAGCTCCTGCCAGGCTGGCAAGGACATGACTGGGGCTGATTCATAAAGCACCTCTCACCAATATCCAAGTGCTATACGAGATCATGTGTGCAGGAATCATATCTCCCATCATTGCCAGGCACCACCCTTCACCCCAGGTCAGCGGGGAGCACTCTAGCTAAACCAATGGATTGGGGAGAGGAGGAATTGCCATTCATTATAAATTCAGTAACGCATTCAAGATTAGCGAAGGGTGTAAAACAAAAGGAGAGAACCTATTTCCCCTTCAGGAATATAAATTAACCCCACTGAAACTGGCAGAGGCGCTGAAAAAAGTCCCAGGATAGTAATGCAAAATCATGATGAAAAGTGACATATTGCCACACTCTGAGGCCACCAAAAATTTGTTGAGAAAACCCCTGGTTTAAACTATTATCACCTATGAAGCTCCAGGTAGGGGGCCAGATCCTCAGCTGGTGTAATTCAGTGTAGATCCACTGAAGTCCACACTGACTAATGGGTGTGCTGGAAAACCTGCTGAGGATCTGGAGGGCTCTCTATGTTGGGTATGTTACCCTGGTGTCTAATCTGGGGACTGTCTCGGAAGATAATATTTAAGAAAAGTGTCTGGGTACAATACTGTACCTGTTACTGCTTGCTGACATGACAGTTTTGGGTCTTATCTGTTTTATTTGGTGCCTTTCTCTTACACACACCAACACACTTGATTCAGTGTATGCTACTGCTATGCTTTTTAAAAAGAAACCCCACAAAGATGAAAAAATGCTCTAGCTTGGAGTTTGTATCTTGTCTATCTGTTCCCCAAATGGCAGCATTTGCCTTGCATGGAAGGGAATAATTTGATTCCGTAGAGACAGTTTCTTCCTTTGAATCCATGATTCGGCAAATCCTCCCCATTTCCCCGGATCTTTTCTGGGTCTGGTCACCTCTTTCTTCTTCTCCATCTCAACCTCCTTTTGCAATAATACATTCAAGAGAAACCTAGAGGAACGTCATCTGTGAATTAGGCACTTGCTGTCAGCATAACTGTAAATCCCACTGCTTTGTTTACTGCATCCACCTGCATTTCCAGATGATAAAAAACTATCTAGTTGGTCTTGTATTTAAGTCAGCAGATGCCAGTATTACCACATCTCAAAGGTTTACAATCAACTCCTTTCCTTCATTGTCCTATTCTCACAAAAACCTAGCGAGAAATGCCTGAGGCTGTGTCATTTTTGAAGTGCTCTAATCTGGACAGATTTTACCACTGCTGTCATAATTGATTAAGCTGTTGCGAGCCTCTTCTGCACCTCCTAAGAGCTGCCATGTCCACATTCCTCAGGAGGTATTCCAGACCTCACACACTTCCACAAGGCATAGATCAACTTGAGTCTGGAGTTATTAGAATAATAATACTTTGCACTTACATCTTGCCTTTCATCTGAGGCTCACAAGACACTTCACAAATATTAAGGGCCCATTTCTGCCACCCATACTCATGCTGAGTTGTACCTTACTCCACAAGGTGTCCTGTTTGCCTCAATGGCCCTACTCACAGAGTAAGATCTAGTCAGTGTGAGTAAAGGCAGCTGAAGCTTAGTAAGATTCATAATACCTTTCTGATGTATTAGCCCCATTTTACAGTTGGGGATACTCAACATGGTTATGAAAATTAGGCTTCTGAAACAAAATTAAACAAAAAGCTAGCTACAAGGATGGGCAAAAGTGTTTTGGAAAAACAGAAGCCCATCATTACAACCACGACCCTACTGCTATCCCCTGACCTAGCTCCCATTTCTACAGCCAAGCCAAAGTTTTGTTATGGTTCTGAAATGTTTGGGTTTTTTAAAAATTCCATTTTCCAGCCAGGACTGGATCCAAGAAAGAGTTCAGGCCATGGCCAGAAAAAAACAACAGAGATCACATGGGAAAACTAATTTAGGAAAGATATTAAGCACAATTTTGCAGACTCCCTGGTTGGGCTAGCTCCTATGACCTTCAAATAAGCAGCTAGGAGTTTGGCTGCTTCTTCAAATGGAACCTAAACGCTGAATCTTTTCAGGTTAACATCACTGCTAGCCATCTTCTCAGTCCTGATTCATCCGCAGAAGGGTGGTCCAGCAGTTAGGGCACTAGCCTAGGACTTAGGAGACTCTTCTTTAATTTTTCTGCTCCACCACACTTGCTGTGTGACCTTGATCAAGTTAGTTAGTCTCTCTGTGCCTCAGTTCCCCGTCTGTAATATGGGAATAATAGCACTGCCCTACTGTGCTGGGGTGCGATAAGGATAAATACATTAAAGATTGGGAGACACTCAAATACTGTGATCATGGGGGCCATATAAATACCTTAGAGAATCCCTCATCCTTCTCCAGTCTGCTTTGAGCCATCCTTTTCTCAGCTCACTCCCAGTTCCTTGCTGGAAGGACCCCTCAAGCAGCAGCATCTTGCCAGCTCTTGTGATTTCATCAAGAGTCTTGTGATATTTTGTGTTTTCTTGGATCCTCAGCTCCTGGAGCCATGTGATTGAGCCTTATTTTAAAACAGAAAAGGACAGTAAGTGTCTAGCCTTGTGTTCCCAGAAAATACATTTGAAAACATGAATCCCAAAGGCTCATAAACCAGAAGGCAACTAAAAAAAGACCAAACTATTTATTTTAAACCACATGATTATTAAGCCAATCTCATTATTTTCTGGAAGCAGAGACAGGATCTGTGAACATCTGGGGTTGGCAATACAGAGCTTCTCTCTCCATATTATTGGGACAGATATTTCATAGTCTGCTTCTCTCCCTTCCCAGCAGTCCAATGACACCTGAACTCCAAGACCCAGAATTCCATGGTTCTGGGAGAAAGCTAGGCACAATTCAGAGCCAGGGTCTGAATCGTTCAAAGGCCCAGTTCACCCTTTGGTAGACTCTGTCTAGGGCAGGGGTGGGCAAACTTTTTGGCCCGCGGACCACATCTGGGTTGCAAAATGGTATGGAGGGCCAGGTAGGGAAGGCTGTGCCTCCCCAAACAGCCTGGCCCCCGCCCCCATCCGCCCCTCCCACTTCCCGCCTCCCTGACTGCCCCCCTCAGAACCCCCAACCCATCCTACCCCCCCTGCTCCCCGTCCCCTGACTGCCCCGACCCCTATCCACACCCCCTCCCCCTGAGAGGCCCCCCGCCCCATCCAACCCCCTGCCCCACTCCTTGTCTCCTGACTGCTCCCTCCTGGGACCCCTGTTCCTAACTGTCCCCCCAGGATCCCACCCCTCTCTCCCCCCAGCTCCCTGTCTCCTGACCGCCCCCCCCAAACCTCCACCCCATCCAACCACTCCCTGACTGCCCCCCAGAACTCCCTGCCCCTTATCCAACCCCCACTCCTCCCACCCCCTTACCATTCTGCTCAGAGCAGCAGGACAGGCTTATTGGAAAGCCTGGTAGGTGGGTGGGCACAAGCCGCGTTGCCTGAGGGGGAGGGAGGATATCAGGGGAGGGGCCGGGGGCTAGCCTCCCCAGTTGGGAGCTCAGGGTCCGGGCAGGATGGTCCCGTGGGCCGTAGTTTGCCCACCTCTGGTCTAGAGTAACTACCTGTCTCTAAATTGGGCAGGACAGTCCTGAAATGTACATTTCAAGTCCCAGTCCTGGGCTGACTGACTCCAGGACAGCATTTGTCCTGGATTTCCTCCAGTACCACTCTGTGCCTGCCCAAGGCTCAGGTGAGGTGCAGCCTCTTCCTGGGGGGGGGGGGAGTTAAGGTGGGCCTTAGCACCTCTCACCACAAGGCCCTGCCCCCTGCTCCTCCTCTGCCCCCTGATGACCCGGCTAGACCAGAAGGCAGAGGCAGGCAGTGGTAAAAACCGTTCAGGGAGCCCAGACTGCTGAGGGGAGCCCCAGAATCCCAGATCTTCCATCTGCCCTGGGCAGTATGCCCCAAGGGGCGGGGACACAGGCTGAGGGCTGCTCTTGGGCACCCCACTTCCCCACCCAGGGCAGGTGGAGGGTCCAGGGCTTCCCACCACCTGGGCTTTCTGACCGGGGCCACAGAGGAAAGAGGAGGAGCAGGGGTGGGGCCACCGAGGGGAGGGGGCTCCTGCATGTTTCCCATCTTTGCATTTTGAAAAGGTGGTCACCTAGCTCTGTCTCTTATAAAGCATACGAAGCGCTTTACTGATAGATATGAAGATGAGATCTCGTGTCTCCCAACACTGCACAGATGTTAGTGATGGTGGCAAAACCCAGTTTCAGAAACAGTACTGAACATTGTCCTTGACCACCCTTGTAGTTCAACTATGGTCGGCATCAGTTCAGCAGACAGTCCTTGTCAGCAATAGCATATTTCCATGGTGCAAACAAACCTATGGAAGCACTGGGTACTACATAACCCTATGCAACTTACAGTGGGCAACATATGGTCAGAAGAGATCGGGCTTCAACATTCCTCTCCTGAAGTAGATCAGGCTGCTATGATGAGCACTGCATGCCTTGATCTCCCTGCACGTATTGTATTGCTTTTTCAAGGAGGAAAAAAGTAAACAGACCAGATCCTCAGCTAGTATAAATCAACATCCCTTCCTTGAAGCCAAAGGAGCTACTCCAGTGTATACCCGCTGAAGATCTGGCCCAATGAGATTAGTGCTGTGGGGTTATGAATCATTGTTATCACACAGCAGTAAACTTAATTGCCTGCTCCTCTCCCCCATGTGTCCCCATGGGCTCTGGCTCTGCTCCCGTAATGCTGCCAGCCAGGAGGGGAGAGACCCTGACTCAAGTGTAATGTGCAATTATCTTTGCATGTTTTTTCAACAGTAAATCACAGCATGGGATGTGACCCCTGCTAATTGGAAACCTCATCCCAGAGGGTTTTCCACTTCGCTGTTGTTCATATATCTGTGTTTTTATTAAATATTGATAAATGTCACAAATATGAAGAGTAAATAGATTCTTCGTCGTCAAGACTGTAACCCAGGGCAAACTTTTTGGCCTGAGGGCCACATCTCGGTATGGAAATTGTATGGCAGGCCATGAATGCTCACGAAATTGGGGGTTGGGTGTGAGAGGGGGTGAGGGGTTGGGGGTGCAGGAGGGTGCTCCGGGCTGAGACTGAGAGGTTTGGAGGGTGGGAGAGGGATCAGGGCTGGGGGAAGGGTTTGGGGCCCGGGAGGGGGCCAGGGGTGCAGGCTCCATGCAGCGCTTCCCTCAAGCAGCTCCTGGAAGCAGCAGCATGTCCCCTCTCCGGCTCCTATGTGGAGGTGCGGCCAGGCGACCTTGTGCATTGCCCTATCCACTTGTGCTGCCCCTGCAGCTCTCATTGGCTGCAGTTCCCAGCCAAAGGGACTACGAGGGCCATGCTTGGGGCCAGGACTGCACACGGAGCCCCCTGGCGACATGCCATAGGAGCGACATGCCACTGTTTCTGGGAGCTGGGCAGAACCACGGCACGCGTGGAGCAGGGCCAACTTCCGACCCTGCTCCCCAGCTGGAGCGCCAAAGCAGAGCAAGCTGTGGTCCCTGCTCCCCAGCGGGAGCTCGAGGGCCGGATTAAATCATCCGAAGGGCCAGATGCAGCCCCTGGGCCGTAGTTTGCCCACCGCTGCTGCAACCAGTAGTCTATTATGAACCCAATTTTTACCTATCTTCTAAAACATGTGGGTGGTTGAGATTCTGTGGCCTGTGTTGTGCAGGAGGTCGGACTAGAGGATCATAATGGTCCCTTCTGACCTTAGTATCTATGAAACATTAAAAAAACAGCCTTTCTACTTAACTTCAGCATGGGTGGCCTGAAGCTAATGGAGAGTTCTCTGGCAAAATGTGACTGAGCAGTTTCTCAGCTATGGTTGTGTGACACACTTTTTTTAAATAGCCTTTTGCAAATTTTTATAACCCTTCTTTGCTGCTTTGTGTCTCAGAAAGCCCCGAGACTGAAATGTGGTGCAAGGGCAAGATCTTTGTCTAGTGCACCAGGAGGCAAGTTTTTTGGGGGGGCGGGTTTCAGACTTTTAAAATTATTCTCTACAGGAGAAATTCTCCGCCAATGACCCACTTGAGTCCCATTTGAGTGCAGGAGTGAGTAACGTATGGGTCTTGTGCTGGCCCTCTGCACCAAATTTCACCAAATTACACCATCGCTGTGTCAGGCCATTGTCTCCTTTTCCAAGCACCTGTTGGATCGGGCGATACGCACCAAGGGTATGTCTAAATCAGGATAAGAGATGTTTCTTAACAAACAAGTTAGCTAACACACTTTAACTAATGAATTTTAAAACCCAAGGGCAGACAAGACTAGTTGTATTTCAACACGTGTTAGCTGGTCAAGGTGAACCCCAGAGGGAAGTATAAGGGGTGTAAAGAAAACTTGGCAGACTGGAGAATCTAGCCCATAGAGGATTTAATAGGAATTAGGGCCCTGATTCAATAAAGCACTTAAGCATGTACTTAACTTTAAGTTTGTGCTTAAATCTACTCAAATCTACTCAGCACAAGTTAGGCATGTACTTAAGTGCTTTGTTGAATCAGGGCCTAAACCAAATTTCACAAGGTTTTATAGAAATTACTCTACAATCTTTTAACTTTCATAGGAAATGATCTCCCTCTTTTCCAGAGGTTTGTAAAATCTTCCTCTAGAATTTGGTAGTAGGGTTCTAATCTTCAATCAAATTCTATGGCATGATTAAACAAAATCTTTAACAAAGTGATCACTTTGTGTCAAATTATATAGGACTTTCCCAGAAGGGGAATAGTTTTTTTTAATCTCAAACGTCAGAATTAATAATCAGCCATTGTATGAAATCTAAATTACAATAAATTGGAGAAATGTGACATGAAAGTATCCACATGACACATCAAAATGAGATTTTATACACAGTGCTCCTGCCTTGTTCAAATAAGAACTGATTATGACTACAAGTCACAGCTGTCTAACCCCCATGCATTGCAATTATTACAATAGGAATGTTACAATAGAGGGTGAGAGTAGGGAGATGCTCAGATACCACAGTGATGGTCATGGCATAAGAAGCTGAACAGAATACAAACAGTCACTAGCGAACGCTCGTGTAACAGCGTAAGCTGATTCACACCATCTAGGATCTGGCCCAAGAAGAGGTGAGGAGAGATGGTAACTTAAGAGCTAGGATGGAGAATCACTACCAGCCAGGCTTATGCTCATTCTAGGCAGCACAGAGGAAGTAAGTTTGGATGGTATTTTTAAGGAGGAGAGAAGGGGATTAGTGAGGCAGAAAGAGTATGCAGGCTGCTCCAAAGTTGTTGCAGTGGCAGCAAGAAAGGCCTCTGGCAGTAGGGTGACCGGATAGCAAGGGTGAAAAATCAGGATGGGGGTGCGGGGTAATTGGCACCTATATAGAACAAAGCCCCAAATATCGGGACTGTCCCTATAAAATCGTGACATCTGGTCATGCTATCTGGCAGAGACGAGGGAGCAAGGGACAAAGAGGAGGCAGGTGCTGCCAGCATGGAAGGAAGAGAAATAAAATAAGATCATAGATTTGTTAAGCTTACTTTAAAGCAGTGATACTCAGACTGAGGGTCGCAAGCATCAAGTAGCTCTTTAAAGTGTCTCCTGTGGCTTTTTTGCAGCACATGATATTAAAACTAGGGCTGTCAAGCGATTAAAAAATTAATTGCGATTAATCGCACTGTTAAACAATAAGAGAATCCCATTTATTTAAATATTTTTGGATGTTTTCTACATTTTCAAATATATTGATTTCAGTTACACCGCAGAATACAAAGTGTACCGTGCTCACTTTATTTTTATTACAAATATTTGCACTGTAAAAAAAGAAAAAGAAAGTTGAATTTACAAATGTTTAATTAATGTAAAAAAAATCTGCATTCAAAAATAAAACAATGGAAAACTTCAGAGTCTACTCAGTCCTATTTCTGGTTCAGCCAAACAAGTTTGTTTACATTTGCAGGAGATCATGCTTCTGGCTTCTTGTTTACAATTTCAACTAAAAGTGAGAACAGGCATTTGCATGGCACTGTTGTAGCCAGTGTCACAAGATATTTACGTGCCAGATGCGCTAAAGATTCATATGTCCCTTCATGTTTCAGCCACCATTCCAGAGGACATGCGTCCATACTGATGACAGTTTCTGCTCGATAATGATCCAAAGCAGTGCAGACCGATGCATATCCATTTTCATCATCCGAGTCAGATGCCACCAGCAGAAGGTTGATTCTCTTTTTGGTGGTTCGGGTTCTGTAGTTCACACATCAGAGTGTTGCTCTTTTAAGACTTCTGTAAGAATTCTCCACACCTCGTCCTTCTCAGATTTTGGAAGGCACTTCAGATTCTTAAACCTTAGTGTCATAGCTATCTTTAGAAATCTCATATTGGTACCTTCTTTGAGTTTTGTCAAATCTGCAATGAAATTGTTCTTAAAACAAAACAACTTATGCTGGGTCATAATCCGAGACTACTTATAACATGAAATATATGACAGACTGTGAGTGAAACAGAGCAAGAGACAAACAATTCTCCCCCAAAGAGTTCAGTCACAAATTTAATCAATGCATTATTTTTTTATTGAGCGTCATAAGTATGGAAGCATGTCCTCTGGAATAGTGGCTGAAGCATGTAGGGGCATACGAATGTTTAGCATATCTGGCGCGTATATATCTTGTAATGCCAGCTACAGAAGTGCCATGCAAACGCCTGTTCTCACTTTAAGGTGGCATTGTAAATAATAAGCAGGCAGCATTATCTCCCATAAAGGTAAACAAAATTGTTTGTCTTCACAATTGGCTGAATAAGAAGTAGGACTGAGTGGACTTATAGGCTCTAAAGTTTTACATTGTTTTGTTTTTGAGTGCAGTCATGTAAAAAAAAAGCCTATGTTTGTAAATTGCACCTTTACAATAAAGAGATTGCACTACAGTACTTGTAGGAGATTAACTGAAAAATACTATTTCTTTTGTTTATCATTTTAGAGTGCAAATATTAGTAATCAAAAATAATAATATAAAGTGAGCACTGTACACTTTGTATTCTGTGTTGTAATTGTAATCAATATATTTGAAAACGTAGAAAAACATCCAAAAGCATTTAATGCATTTCACTTGGTATTCTGTTGCTTAACAGTGCAATTAAAACTGTGATTAATCACGATTAATTTTCTTATCGCGATTAATTTTTTTGAGTTAATCGTGTTAGTTGACGGAGATTAATCAACAGCACTAATTAAAACATTGTGTGATTTCATTATTAACCAGTCAGGATGCTTTTACTAGGTTTTTAATCAATCACAGTTGATAAAATAATAATACTTGGTCAGTCATTTTGCAGTGAGAATGTATTCACACACACACACACACATAGAGGTAATGGTGGTAGCTAATTTGGCTCCTGAACCACTGAGGTCTGAGTATCACTGCTCTAAAGTGTTTCTAAAAAATGACTGCCACCCCCCAACTGCAGTCAAAGCGACAAGAATCAAGTATTCAGCCAAGCATTTTATTATAAGAGATTTGCCTTGTATTTCTTTCCCTATATGTAATTGAATTTGACTCTTTTTTGTTTGACTGCTTTCCCTATCGAATCTGCACTTTCACCTTTGTATAGTCAAGGCTTCCAAGCCTTGTATATAAGGTATTTGCATTTGTACAAGTGCACACCACTATTGCACTGCACAGAGGCTGCAGCTTTCACCATGCCCTTTTGACTTTGTCGACCAGAAATGTGTCTGCATTTAGATAATAGCAGAAGCAAAGGTGTGAACCCATCCCATACTCACCTCCCCTTTAAACTCAAGAAGATGAAACCTCCACCACTTCCCCCAGTCGCACATGCCCTCATTTCAATAAAGTGTTACCTACAAAGCTTAGTTGAGGTTATTTAAATGTTACTGCTATTAAATAAGAGCAAACCAAAACAGAACCAGAGTGAGGGCATGTAAAATTAAAAAGGTTGTTGGAGTTTTTAAACCAAGGGTTCTATTAAAGCAGACAAGTGAGATGCAGCACATAGTTCAGACAGAGACATCCCTTAGGGGAGGATTCATTAAAGGGCATACTCTATATCCTAACAAAGAGGAGATGATAGAAGTTGATAAAGTATAGGTAGGAACTAAAGAGAAGCAGTCAAACAAAAAAGAGTCCCATTCAATTACATCACATGAAGGTAGACAACCAAATACTGACAAATTGTATAAGTGCTTGTATACAAATGCAAGAAGTCTAAATACTAAGATGGGTGAACTTGAGTGCCTGGTATTATATGGGGATATTGATATAATAGGCATCACAGAAACTTGGTGGAATGATGATAATCGATGGTGCACAGTAAGACTAGAGTACAAAATATATAGGAATGACAGAGTAGGTCAAGCTGGTGGGGGAGTGGCACTATATGTGAAAGAAAACAAAGTAAAAATCTTCAATGAATCAAACTGTACCATAGAATAATAAGAATATAGCAGTGGCACTACCAACCACCTGACCAAGACGGTGATTGTGAATTGTCCAGGAGATTAGCGAGGCTACAAAAACAGAAAACCCAATAATAATGGGGGATTTCAACTATCCCCAGATTGACTGGGCACGTGTCACCTCAGGATGGGATGCAAAGATAAAATTGCTCGACACCATTAATGACGGCTTCTTGGAGCAGCTAGTCCTGGAACCCACAAGGGGAGAGGAAATTCTTGATTTAGTCCTAAGTGAAGCACAAGACCTAGTCTAAGAAGTGAATGTAGTTGAACCACTTAGCAATAGTGACCAAAATGTAATTAAATTTAACATATTGAGGGGGGAGGGGAATACCAAAAAATCCCCTCACAGTAGCATTTAACTTCAAAAAGGGGAACGGCACAAAAATGAGGAAGCTAGTTAAACAGAAATTAAAAGGAACAGTCACAAGAGTGAAATGCCTGAAAGGTGCATGGAAACTATTTAAAAACACCATAATAGAGGTTCAAACTAAATATACCCCAAATTTAAAAAAAATAAAATTAAAAAAAAAATTTAAAAAAAAGCCAAGAGGACAAAAAGCAACAGTAAAGAGCCAGTTAGAGGCAAAAAGGTATCCTTTAAAAATTGGAAGTCAAATCCTACTGAGGAAAATAGAAAGGAGCATAAACTCTCACAAGTCGAGTAGAAAGAAAAGGAGTACTTGTGGCACCTTAGAGACTAACCAATTTATTTGAGCATAAGCTTTCGTGAGCTACAGCTCACTTCATCAAATAGAATTGTGCAGGCCAAAAAAGAATTTGAACAACTAGCAAAAGACAAGAAAACTAACAGAAAAAAAAATACATTATGCCAGAAACGTGCCAAACAATCAGTGGAGTCAATGGACAATTCAGGTGCTAAAGGAGCACTACGGGAAAAGCTAAATTAATTCTTTGAATCGGTTTTCACTGCAGAGGATGTGAGGGAGATTCCCAAACCTGAGCCGTTCTTTTTAGATGACAAATCTGAGGAACTGTCCCAAATTGAGGTGTCACTAGAAGAGGTTTTGGAAGAAATTGATAAATTAAACAATAAGTCACCAGGACCAGGTGGTTTTCACCCAAAAATTCTGAAGGAACTCCAGTATGAACTTGCAGAACTAACTGTGGTATGGAACTTATGCTTAAATTAGCCTCTGTACCAGATGACTGGGGGATAGCTAATGTAACACCAATTTTTAAGGACGGCTCCAGAGGTGACCCTGGCAATTACAAGCTGGTAAGCCTAAATTCAGTACCAGGCAAACTGGATGAAACTATACATAAGAACAGAATTCTCAGACACATAAATGAACACAATATACTGGAGAAGAGTCAACACAGCTTTTGTAAAAGGAAATCATGCCTCACCACTCTTAGAATTCTTTGAAGGTGTCTACAAACACGTGGATAAGGCTGATCCAGTGGATATAGTGTACTTGGACTTTCAGGAAGCCTTTCACAAGGGTCCACACCAAAGGCTTTTGAACAAAGTAAGCAGAAATGGGATAAAAGAGAAGGTCCTCTCATGGATCAGTAACAGGTTAAAAAATAGGAATAAATCAGTTTGCATGGTGGAGAGAGGTAAATAGTGGGGTTCCCCAAGGATCTGTACTGGGACCCGTGCTGTTCAACATAGTCCTAAATGATCTGGAAAAAGGGGTAAACAGTGAGGTTGCAAAATTTGTACACAATGACTCAAGACTGTAAAGTTGAAAGCAGACTTCAAGGAGTTACAAAGGGATCTCACAAAATTGGGTGACTAGGCAACAAAATGATCAATGAAATCCAATGTTGATAAATGCAAAGTAATGAATATTGGAAAACATAACCCTAACTGCTTATACAACATGATGGGGTCTAAATTAGCTGTAACCACTCAAGAATGGGATCTTAGAGTCATTGTGGATAGTTCTCTGAAAACATCCACTCAATGTGTGGTTATCCCCTAGCACAGTATGCCCACTAAAAGCTCTAGCATAGATGCAGTTCTACCAGCAAAACTGTGTTTTTGCCAAATCGAAATGAGCTATACTAGTATAAGCCCTTTTATACTGATCTACGCCATTTTATATCAATAGAAATGTATCTACACTAGGGTTGAGGGGAGTTGTTGTGGGTGGGGGAGGGTTGGATGATTTAACTATGTTAACATAGTTAAAGTGGCAAAACGTTTAAGTTTGGACAAGATCTAAAGACTTGTCTATGTGGGGAAATTCACCAACATAATTATACCAGTACAATTATACCAAGATAGCTGTCCGTGTGGGCACCTATTCCAGAATAGGGGTATGTCTACACTTAAAACGCTACAGTGGCAAGGCTGCAGCTGTTCCACTGTAGCACTTCAGTGCAGACACTCACTACAGAGACAGGGTGGGTTGTCCTTTTGCTGCTGTTAATCCACCTATCTGAGAGGTGGTGGCTAGGTTTGCAGAAGAATGCTTCCATCGACATAACACTATCTATGCCAGAAGTTAGGCTGTCTTAACTACCCAGAAGTACCCTCTGTACCCTCCCTCCTTTCCAGATGGCACTGCTAGAGCCTCCCCTCCTACTGTGCTGCCCTGCCTGTCCCTGCTCTTTGTCTCGAATTTCACATTCCCAGGGGCATGGCCATCGCCCAGCGAGGCCCAGTTCCCTGGGGCTGGGGCTTCATTCACTGAGCACACCTCCAGCGTGTGAAGTTCCCATGCCCGTAGGGACACTGTAAATACTGTACAGGATGGAGAATTTAAATTAATTCTCATTTGTGGCCCATTTCAGATGAAGTGAGCTGTAGCTCACGAAAGCTTATGCTCAAATAAATTTGTTAGACTATAAGGTGCCAAAAGTACTCCTTTTCTTTTTTACCTATGACAATGTCAGTATAGCCCAGCCCTGAGAGATTGTCAACACAGGAAAATTGAACACCAGAACTATAACAGTATAATTAGTGCTATAAAGTTTAATAAGAGATGCTCTTCCTCCTTTCTATATGTCTATAAGCTGAGCACCAGCTCCTACACCGATTGCTGATCCAAACATATATTAGACAAGCAACCAACATTTTAGGCCTTAACTCCCACCATTGCTACCACTAGCAGGGCCAAACCAGGAAAATCTGGGGCACTGGACACATCCCTCCCATATGGGGCCCCTTATGCACCCACAAGGAATCATCTTGACCCCACCCTCATGTGGTAGCCTTCACTCTTCTTGGGGTGGTAGCATGTTTCAGAATTTAATATTAATAAAGTAATTTACACCACATGATTCTGTTGTTTCAGACTGTCTATAGACAACATAGAATCATAGAATATCAGAGTTGGAAGGGACCTCAGGAGGTCATCTAGTCCAACTCCTGCTCAAAGCAAGACCAATCCCCAAATAAATCATAGAATCATAGAATATCAGGGTTGGAAGGGACCCCAGAAGGTCATCTAGTCCAACCCCCTGCTCAAAGCAGGACCAATTCCCAGTTAAATCATCCCAGCCAGGGCTTTGTCAAGCCTGACCTTAAAAACCTCTAAGGAAGGAGATTCTACCACCTCCCTAGGTAACGCATTCCAGTGTTTCACCACCCTCTTAGTGAAAAAGTTTTTCCTAATATCCAATCTAAACCTCCCGCACTGCAACTTGAAACCATTACTCCTCGTTCTGTCATCTGCTACCATTGAGAACAGTCTAGAGCCATCCTCTTTGGAACCCCCTTTCAGGTAGTTGAAAGCAGCTATCAAATGCCCCCTCATTCTTCTCTTCTGCAGGCTAAACAATCCCAGCTCCCTCAGCCTCTCCTCATAAGCCATGTGTTCCAGTCCCCTAATCATTTTTGTTGCCCTCTGCTGGACTCTTTCCAATTTTTCTACATCCTTCTTGTAGCGTGGGGCCCAAAACGTACACAGTACTCCAGATGAGGCCTCACCAATGTCGAATAGAGAGGAATGATCACATTCCTCGATCTGCTGGCAATGCCCCTACTTTTACAGCCCAAAATGCCGCTAGCCTTCTTGGCAACCAGGGCACACTGTTGACTCATATCCAGCTTCTTGTCCGCTGTAACCCCTAGGTCCTTTTCTGCAGAACTGCTGCCGAGCCATTCGGTCCCTAGTCTGTAGCGGTGCATGGGATTCTTCCGTCCTAAGTGCAGGACTCTGCACTTGTCCTTGTTGAACCTCATCAGATTTCTTCTGGCTCAATCCTCTAATTTGTCTAGGGCCCTCTGTATCCTATCCCTACCCTCCAGTGTATCTACCACTCCTCCCACTTTAGTGTCATCGGCAAACTTGTTGAGAGTGTAGTCCACACCATCGTGCAGATCATTAATGAAGATACTGAACAAAACTGGCCCCAGGACCAACCCTTGGGGCACTCTGCTTGATACCAGTTGCCAACTAGAAATGGAACCACTGATCACTACCCATTGAGCCCGACAATCTAGTCAGCTTTCTATCCACCTTATAGTCCATTCATCCAGCCCATACTTCTTTAACTTGCTAGCAAAAATACTGTGGGAGACCGTAAAGCTTTGCTAAGGTCAAGGAATAACACATTCACTGTTTTCCCCTCATCCACAGAGCCAGTTATCTCGTCATAAAAGGCAATTAGGTTCGTCAGGCATGACTTGCCCTTGGTGAATCATGCTGACTGTTCCTGATCACTTTCCTCTCCTCTAAGTGCTTCAGAATTGATTCCTTGAGGACCTGCTCCATGATTTTTCCAGGTACTGACGTGAGGCTGACTGGCCTGTAGTTCCCCAGATCCTCCTCCTTCCCTTTTTTTTTAAAGATGGGCTCTACATTAGCCCTTTTCCAATCTTCTGGGACCTCCCCCGATCGCCATGAGTTTTCAAATATAATGGCCAATGGCTCTGCAATCACATCCACCAACTCCGTTAGCACCCTCGGTTGCAGCGCATCCAGCCCCATGGACTTGTGCTCATCCAGCTTTTCTAAATAGTCCCGAACCACTTCTTTCTCCACAGAGGGCTGATCACCTCCTCCCCATGCTGTGCTGCTCGGTGCAGTAGTCTGGGAGCTGACCTTGTCCGTGAAGACACAGGCAAAAAAAGCATTGAGTACATTAACTTTTTCCACATCCTCTGTCACTAGGTGGCCTCCCTCATTCACTAAGGGGCCCATACTTTCCTTGACTTTCTTCTTGTTGCTAACATACCTGAAGAAACCCTTCTTGTTACTCTTAACATCTCTTGCTAGCTGCAACTCCAGGTGTGATTTGGCCTTCCTGATTTCACTCCTGCAAGCCCGAGCAATATTTTTATACTCATCCCTGGTCATTTGTCCAATCTTCCACTTCTTGTAAGCTTCTTTTTTGTATTTAAGAGCAGCAAGGATTTCACTGTTAAGCCAAGCTGGTCACCTGCCATATTTACTATTCTTTCTACACATCGGGATGGTTTGTTCCTGCAAGCTCAATAAGGAGTCTTTAAAATACAGCCAGCTCTCCTGGACTTCTTTCCCCCTCCTGTTATTTCCCAGGGGATCCTGCCCATCAGTTCCCTGAGAGAGTCAAAGTCTGCTTTTCTGAAGTCCAGGATCCATATTCTGCTGCTCTCCTTTCTTCCTTTTGTCAGGATCCTGAACTCAACCATCTCATGGTCACTGCCTCCCAGGTTCCCATCCACTTTTGCTTCACCTACTAATTCTTCCCGGTTTGTGAGCAGCAGGTCAAGAAGAGCTCTGCCCCTTGTTGGTTCCTTCAGCACTTGCACCAGGAAATTGCCCCCTACGCTTTCCAGAAACTTCCTGTATTGTCTGTGCACTGCTGTATTGCTCTCCCAGCAGATATCAGGGTGACTGAAGTCTCCCATGAGAACCAGGGCCTGCGATCTAGTAACTTCTGTTAGTTGCCAGAAGAAAGCCTCATCCACCTCATCCCCCTTGTCTGGTGGTCTATAGCAGACTCCCACCACAACATCACCCTTGTTGCTCACCCTTCTAAACTTAATCCAGAGACTCTCAGGTTTTTCTACAGTTTCATACCAGAGCTCTCAGTTGCACTCAGATCACATTTCAAGGTTTTCTTTGCACCCATGAAGGCTGGAGACATTTTATTTAAATGAAGGCTGAGCTTCTCATATTGCCATGTGACTCCAGACAACAGGACCCTACATATGCTGACCCCTATAGTCCATATGTCTTAATTTAGCACTAACCACTAATGAGGAAGCACCAGTGATA
Source organism: Lepidochelys olivacea (assembly GCF_965140295.1). Lineage (NCBI taxonomy): Eukaryota > Metazoa > Chordata > Testudines > Cheloniidae > Lepidochelys > Lepidochelys olivacea. The sequence continues at coordinate 19,462,104 of NC_140412.1, forward strand.
TAGCAACAGTGAGAAATTTTTAGAAAGAAGATTAGTGTAGGAGGGGATCTTACAAAACCATGTTGTAGTTTTGGTAGCTACCAAATTTAGAACCTGCTTCTCTCATTTGGTTGTACCGTGCCCACATGGGCAAGGAAAAACACATTATTTGGACACAAACAGGTTTAAATATTACAGCTCATCAACATTTCTCAAATTTTGATGCAATTTCAAACTACAAAGAAGTGGAACTTTTTTTAAAAAAAAATCTTTAAAATGTTCCATGCGTTTTTGACCAACTATAGAGCTGTACAAAAATTCTTTATTTAGAAAATGTCAAAAAATTCAAACAAAAAATTTCTATTTTCCATCCAGCCCTCAACTAGTTCTAGTAAATATGAGTATTCTCCCAGTGTGAATGGAGAGTAGGAAGTTAGCAACCAGCTGTAGCTGAGGCTCCAGCTTTATGCTATGTCTTTCCTTTCCAAGCTGAGAAGCTCTGGAGGAAGAAAAAGGTCTAATCGTGCAAATCTGAAAAGTCCTGTAGATGAGCACAGAACTGGACATCAGGGTTCTTATTTTGGGTTTGCCACTGACTTCCCATGTGGCCCTGAGCCAGTCATTTCAGCTCCATGACTCAGTTTCCCCATTTGCACAATGTGAGGATGAATGAGTCAGTGTCTGTGAAGTACTTCAAACACACAAAGCACGGTGTAAGTGCAAAATATTACTCACATGAGTTAAGTCTTGCAACACTGAGCCTATAGGTAATGAATTGTTGCAGACATTTTATTCTACGTGGGCTTTAGTTGTATATTTTCCCACAAATGTTTCCTTTGGTAGCTATGTATAATTCAAAACTGTCAGATTTGATATCACGTGCTGTGCAGAAAGTAAGAGTAGGTGGTATGCATCCTACAACTCTTACAAGAAATCTTTACAATTGCCATTGACCCAGTCTATGAAATTGCATTCCACTTGAGTGGAAGTTTCTAAAAAGAAAATGGGAGGGAGATAGATTTTGTTCTCTGGTGAGGGTGTAATTTATGTGCAAATGTTCTCTGGGTTTCATGTGAATGGGAAACCAAACCTGAGGGGAAAATAAAAACTCCCCTTTTCAAAGAAAAACAGACTTTGATTTGCATCAAAACGTACCATCTTTCTGGTGCTTTCCAGAAGTAAATTGTCTGATGAGATAACTAGCAAGGGGATGGGCCCATGATTGTTAGGGAACAATCCTGCACTAGCAAGGAGGTGGACTAGATGGTTTGACGTAGCCTTGCTATCTCGCATGTGTTCAAGCTCTGCTCACTGGCGGAATGGGAAGCCGTCAGCGAGACAGTTATGATTCTCTTATTCTGAGCCAGACTGGCTCAGCCATGATTTAGATCAGTCTATGGGCTACTCTAATTCATGCCACCAGCATATGGTTCCGTACGTCAGTGGAGGATTTGCATAATGTAAGTGTGTCACGGTTCCTCCCCCACTCTGAACTCTAGGGTACAGATGTGGGGACCTGCATGAAAACCCTCCTAAGCTTATCTTTACCAGCTTAGGTCAAAACTTCCCCAAGGTACAAAATATTACCCCCGTTATCCTTGGACTGGCCGCTACCACCACCAAACTAATACTGGTTACTGGGGAAGAGCTGTTTGGACGCGTCCTTCCCCCCAAAATACTTCCCAAAACCTTGCACCCCACTTCCTGGACAAGGTTTGGTAAAAAGCCTCACCAATTTGCCTAGGTGACTACAGACCCAGACCCTTGGATCTTAAGAACAATGAACAATCCTCCCAACACTTGCACCCCCCACTTTCCTGGGAAATGTTGGATAAAAAGCCTCACCAATTTGCATAGGTGACCACAGACCCAAACCCTTGGATCTGAGAACAATGAAAAAGCATTCAGTGTTTTACAAGACGACTTTTAATAAAAAATAGAAGTAAATGGAAATAAAGAAATCCCCCCTGTAAAATCAGGATGGTAGATATCTTACAGGGTAATTAGATTCAAAAACATAGAGAACCCCTCTAGGCAAAACCTTAAGTTACAAAAAAGATACACAGACAGAAATAGTCATTCTATTCAGCACAATTCTTTTCTCAGCCATTTAAAGAAATCATAATCTAACACATACCTAGCTAGATTACTTACTAAAAGTTCTAAGACTCCATTCCTGTTCTGTCCCTGGCAAAGACCCAGCATACAGACAGACACAGACCCTTTGTTTCTCTCCCTCCTCCCAGCTTTTGAAAGTATCTTGTCTCCTCATTGGTCATTTTGGTCAGGTGCCAGCGAGGTTACCTTTAGCTTCTTAACCCTTTACAGGTGAGAGGAGCTTTCCCCTGGCCAGGCGGGATTTCAAAGGGGTTTACCCTTCCCTTTCTATTGATGACAAAGTGTCACCCTCAACATAATCTATTCCCCACCCCAGCATGCCCCCTCTGCCAGGATGAGGCTGGAGCAGCTGGTACAGGAACCAGCTGCACTAGCTTTATGCCAACAGGGAGGTCCCTCCTGCCAGGAGGTTCTCTGCTGGCGAGTTACCGCCAGAATCTGGCACTTTTGTACCTGAGTTGCATGAAGAGGACAGAATATAATTCAGAATCTGTCCCTGGTGTCTATGAGGCAAACATGGGACAGAGACTAGGGCACAGGACTAAGAGGCACGGGCCTAAATTTTCAAAAGTGACTAATGACTCTGGGTGCCCAACTTGAAACAGCTTTAAAAGGACCTGATTTTTCAGGGAGGAATGTACAGCGCTTTCTGCAAGTCAGGCCCCTTTAGAAGGTGTCTCAAATTGGACACCCAAAAATGGAGGCATCTAAAATCAGTAGTCACTAAGCCATGGCTTCTACTCCCTTCTCTGCAACTGACTTGTATTACCTTAGGCAAGTCCCTTAACACCTCCATGCCTCCATCTGCTTAATGGGTATAAAGATACATATCCGACCTTATCACATGTTCTTAGAGCTAGAGTTAGTGGGTGCTTGGCTATTACAATGAGTCTATCACCAGAAAAGAATGCCCATTCAGCCTTATTTTGGTGTTCTCTTCAATATAGTAAGCATTTAAAGAAGATGCCAGGCTGAGCAGTGGTGATTAACATTTTCTAGTTAATCAATCTCTGCAGATATTTTCCAGCCTCTGCTTCCCTTTAGCTAATGAATCAGCACCGGATGATGGTTTCAACACCTATGCAGCAGACAGCTTGCTGTATTGTTCTCATGCATTGAAGTGGAGTAACATGAATGGGGTAACTATTCTGCTCCAGACTGGCTGCCCCTTCATTGCTTGAAATAATTATTTACAGTCAGAGCCTCAGCCTCACCTGCCCCATTGAAGTCACTTCAGTTAAAGGAATACTTGAGTGATGATTTCAGGATTGAACCCTTAAACCCTCACCTTAATCCTACCCCTCTACAGCCTCAACTTCTCTTTCCTTAATCCTCCACCCCCAACACACACATATTTCATGTTTCATCCTCCCCCTTGCCCCTTATCAATCTCTGAAGGGGCCTTGTTGGGCCAATTTGTGATACTGCTGCTAATGCTGATGTACAAGGATACAAGGTAAAGAGCATACTTTGTTCCATTAACATAATACCTTGAGTCAGTTCTGTGACTCTGTTCCCCTTTGTGTCCTACCCTTTGTCTCTCTTGTCTATTTGGGGATTGTACCCTGAAATGCAGGGACACTGAAAAGGTAGGAGTCCTGGTGGATAACCAGTTGAACAGGAGTTCTCAGTGCAACGTTGTACCAAAGAGGGCTAATGTGATACTTGGATCTATGAGCACGGGCATGTTGAGCGGGAGGAGGTATTATGTATGTAGATGGCATTACTGATGCCATGGTTGGAATACTGTGTCTAGTTCTGGTGTTCACATTTCAAAAATGCAGGGCTCAGAAAAATGTTACAAGAATGATTTAAGGTCCGGAAAACAAGACTTACAGTCAGAGTCTTAAGAAGATCAATCTAGTTAGTTTATCCAAGGAAAGATTAAGAGGTGACTTGATCACATGGTATAAATCCCTACCTGGGAAGAAGATTTCTGATAGCAGACATCTGTTTAATCTGGCAGAAAAAGGCGTAACAAGATCCAATGGCTGGAAGCTGAAGCTAGACAAATTCACACTCGAAATAAATGCCACATTTTTAACAGTAAGGATAATTAACCATTAGAACAACTTACCTAAGGATGTGCTGGAATTTCTATCACTTGAAGTCTTTAAATCAAGATTGAAATTTTACCCAGGAATTAGTGGGTAAAATTTTCTGGTCTGTGTTATGCAGGAGGTCAGACTAGTTTATCATAATGTTACCTTCTGGCCTTGAAAATTTATTAATCTATTTAGATTGTAAAATCTGCAGGGCCGAGATTTTATTTTCCTATCTATTTGTACAGTGCCTAGCACGACAGGACCACCTGATCTCAGCTGAGCCTCTAAGCACTATTGTAATACAAATAAAAATAAATGGGTTTAAATAAGCTTTAAAAATGGCTTTAGCCATCTAGGGATGACTTAGTGTTTGCATCTTCTTTCTAACACCTTAAAAGGAGGATATGTTTGTGGGGGGGGTTAATTTTTGTTTCTAAACTGTTTTTATTTCCTCCCTTTTTATTGTTAGCTATATGAGGTTGTGGCTTCCCTGGTTTTGCTAGAGACTCTCTGCAGAACCAGTGGGATTTGGGAAGCACAAGAGACTGAAACGTGAGCAACTGACAGGGAAAAGAGATTTCTAGTCATCTTGTTTAAAGCCATTTAGGTTTTGTGTTTGCTTTCAGACCTGGTTGAAAACTGGCAGGAAGAACTGAACAAAAAAACTTAAATCCTTCTATCCTTTTTTCATCAAATTTGAAAAATGTCAATCAGCTTTATAGCTGCGTAAAAAACAAGAAACACTAATGAATGGAAATGTCATCAATATTTCTCCCCCAAGCCCTCTGCACCCCCTTTTTCAAATCAAAATATTTCATCAGAACTTCGACATTAAAACATATTCAGCCAGCTCTGTTTTATTAGCATGTGTTTAACCCAAACACGTAAACAGGGCTGTCCCTAGAGGGATGCGGGGTCCAGGGCAGAAGTGACGGATTCATCTCTTCCAGGACCGACCGCGCCGGCCAATCATACCGCCCACAGGGCCCCCCACAGCACAGGGCTCAGAGCAGTTGCCTCAATTCACCCTACCCAAGGGATGGCTCTGCACATAAACAAACGCTTGGGAGTAAAAACCTGCTTGTGAAAGATTCACCACCTTGCCCCTTCAGCTGAAGCTAAGGAAAACTCCTACTCCAGCCAATCCTCCAAGGAGTCCTCCAGCAAAAATGAGGAAAGACAAGATTTGATATCCCTGAAATTACTAGGGTTAAAAACAAGCAGAAAGATTGTTTTAAGGAAAAATAGTTCTTGAGACCTACTGAATGGATCATAACAGGAACAAATGGATGCAGCTTCTCTGACTTCAGTGGGATTTCACTCATTTACATCAGCCTAGAATTTGGGCCTTAATATTTAAACCAAGAGGAGAGTCAATTCAGCAAAGCATTGAAGTTAATGGGACTTAAGCACATGGTTTAAATCCAGCTGTTCTCAAACTGTAGGTCGGGACCCCGAAGTGGGTCGGGACCCCATTTTAATAGGGTTGCCAAGGCTGGTGTTACACTTGCTGGATTCCAGGGTTGAAGCCCAAGCCCAAGCCCCACCACCTGGGGCCAAAGCCCAAGCCCCACTGCCCAGGGCCGAAGTGAAGCCCGAGGGCTTCAGCCCTGGATGGTGGGGCTCAGGTTACAGGCCCCCCACCTGGGGCGGAAGCCCTTCACCTTCAGCTTTGGCCCCTCCTCCAGGGGCAGCTGGGCTCAGGCTTCGGTCCTCCTCCTGGGGTCAGGTAGTAATTTTTGTTGTCAGAAGGGGGTCGCGATGCAATGAAGTTTGAGAACCCCTGAGTAAGACACATACTCAGGTGTGCTGGAACAATTTGTATAGTGGGAGGGCTCAGAGCCATTGACCTAAACTGTAAATCCTGTGTATGATGGAACCACTTCAAGCCAGGGTTATGGCAGCACCCCTATTTCTAGCACCCATGCACATACTTTGGTGAACCAGGGCCCATGTGACCAGGTAGCACTTTGTTGCCCTCCGCTGGACTCTTTCCAATTTTTCCACATCCTTCTTGTAGTGTGGGGCCCAAAACTGGACACAGTACTCCAGATGAGACCTCACCAATGCCAAATAGAGGGGAATGATCACGTCCCTCAATCTGCTGGCAATGCCCCTACTTATACAGCCCAAAATGCCGCTAGCCTTCTTGGCAACAAGGGCACACTGTTGACTCATCCAGCTTCTCGTCCACTGTAACCCCTAGGTCCTTTTCTGCAGAATTGCTGCCGAGCCACTCAGTCCCTAGTCTGTAGCCGTGCATGGCATTCTTCCGTCCTAAGTGCAGAACTCTGCACTTGTCCTTGTTGAACCTCATCTGATTTCTTTTGGCCCAATCCTCCAATTTGTCTAGGTCCCTCTGTATCCTATCCCTAGCCTCCAGCATATCCATCCCGTCACTCATTCCCAGCTTCTGGTGCAAACAGGCTAGGGACACCATTCCTGCCCATCCTGGCTAATAACCATTGACGGACCTATCCTCCATGAATGTATCTAGTTCTTTTTTTAACCCTGTTATGGTCTTGGCCTTCACAACATCCTTCTGGCAAAGAGATTCTTCTCATACAACAGGGTGGTTCTGGAATTTCATCAATGGGGGCCAAATTCTCCATTAATTTATACAATTGCATCTCATCTGTGACAGCAAAAAATGGGATTGCTCTGATGTGCAGAATATAATCATTAAAAGGAAGCCTCACAGGTTCTGAAGACCCTCTACAATATCTAGGCACTACAGTTTACTGAATATTTGCCCATTACTCTTACCTTTCCCCTTTATATTCTCTACTCTCCAGGCACAATATCAGTTTAACCAACTCTTCTGTCCCCCATGACCTAAGCAACTCACTGTAGCAATAAAATTTCCCAGTGGATGATGCTTCTGGAAACTGTCCCACAATCCACTATGAAAATACCCCCCTGTGAAAAGCAGAGAGATGATGGGGGTTAGTATGCTTAGCTGTGGATGGGTTTCTTGTTGATTCAGCATTGTGAACATTATTTATGTCCCAGTTAGAGAGATTCAGAAAGATTTTATGTTATCTTTGGGGACAGTGCTGAAAAGTAGGTCAGGTAGAATAAGTGTAACAAGACTGGCCACTCAAGGGGAGGTGGAAAGTTCAGTTGTTATAAGTACAGTCTAGACAAATTTAGTCCTTGGCATTTGTTGTGTGATCAGGGTCTTTGAAATAGCTGTAATAAATTCAACCTTCTTTCTAAAGCTGAGTGCATCTGGGTTTGTCCTTTAGATATTTTGTGAAACTAACACTAAAATGCAAAGAATTTATTTCAGGGGCTGCCTTTTACATTTAAATAGGCAATTCCAAAGTAGTGTTATGAAAGGATAACGTATTAATTTCAGGAGTTTAGATACCTAATATCACTTTGTCAATTCCCAGGCACTGTATTTACTAGTTAAATACAACGTAGTAAATTAATAGGAACAATGTGATTAAAACCAGGTAGGTACCTATATAAGCACATATGAAGTTATGACCCATGCAAGTTAAAGATGTGTCAGGTAACAAAGTGAGTACACAGTGTATTTACAATGAGAATGTTGTTTACTAAATACTGCTATCTATAGTTAACTATGTACTAAAATATGCAATAAACTCTATTACATATAATTTTACTCAGAAATCCCACAGCACAATTAACACAGTACAATAAAAACCAAATGTAAATGCAATCAAAACATCATAAAAATGCAGATTATAATGCCAAATTCTTGACCTAAACACTATGGACCTTTTCCAAAGCCAACCGAAGGCAATGGAGAGTCTTTCCATTTATTTCCGATAGTTTTGGGAACAGATCCTTTTAAGTATGGGCACAGGCACAAACTGGCCTGTATTCATGCTAGCTGTGACCCACCACAGATTACCTCAGACAGGGCAGAAATAATCTTTTGCACTCACTACACTAGGGAAATTTTTAATAAAATTCCCACCAGTGCTAGTGCTCAGAGAAGAAGGATGGTCTAGTGCAGCTGTTCTCAAACTATGGGTCGGAACCACAAAGTGGGTCCCAACCCTGTTTTAATGGGGTCACCACAGCTGACATTAGACTTGCTGGGGCCTGGGGCCGAAGCCCAAGCACCACAGCCCGGGGGCGAAGCTGAAGCCCGAGATCTTCAGTCCTGGGTGACTGGTCTCAGGTCACAGGCCCTCCACCCAGATCTGAAGCCCTTGGGCTTCAGCTTTGGCTGGCTCGGGCACCCGGAGCAGTGGGGCTCAGGCTTTGGCCCCCCACTTGGATGGACTCAGACTTCAGTACCCACTCATGGGGTCACATAGTAATTTTTGTTGTCAGAAGGGGAGCGCAGTGCAATGAAGTTTGAGAACCGCTCGGCTAGTGGTTAGGGCACTAACCTGGGTCTTCAGAGATCTGGGTTTAATTTCTGTGTGACCTTAGGCAAATTGCTTAGTCTCTCTGGCCCACGCACCCAGACTCACTCAGTGTCGAAGTTTTCAGCGTAAAAGTTCCCTCAGCACCTGAGTTTCTGTCTGGACATACGCACTGCTGCTTCACTCTAGGCATTCGGATGCCTATCTCCTGCTTAAGCCCCAGAACGGTCCAGCGGCAGACAGGCACTTGGCCACCTATCTTGTGTGCAGGGCCTGATCCAGAGGGTGTGCTCAAAGGGCGCCTACCGGATAACAGTATTGCGTATTACTGTATTGGAGGACCAGAGATAAATATTTCAACCAACAATGGTGTTACCAATATTGGGAGCCCAAATGTAGATGGCCCACCATTTCAAGCACTGTGTTCATTTATTTAGATTAACTACAGTGCTAAAAAATGTGTTTAGTCATAGGCTCTAGGTGGCCTTAACATAACTGGAAAATGCACCCTAAACGCAGCTACCTAAGTTAGCCCACCACATTTCTCTGTCCCCCTTGAACAATTTGTCCATCTTCCCCAAATATAAAGGCTTTAAAACAACAACAAAAAAGGAGCCTTGCAACATGCCCTGAAGATAATCTGAATCAGGCTACTGCTGACCAAGTGAGGGAGTGAATGCCTTTCACAGAGAAAGCCCTGCCAGCAACCCCCTCTCATTTATATCAATGGCTCCAGCTTGACCCCCATTGCTGATCTCAGCTGTGGCAGGATGGTATATGGAGAGGGAACCTACCAACATGAGAGAGCCCAAGTCACATAGGGTTTTAAAGGGGAAAACAAACACTTTAAATTTCACCCATAAGCCCAAAGGCAGGTTGTGCAGGTTAGGACTATTCCGATCTCCCAGGAATAAAGACTTGGCATAAAGAAAGGGAAGGAGCAGGTTAAAAAACATTTAGATAAATTAGATTATTCAAGTCGGCAGGGCCTGATGAAATTCATCCTATGATACTCAAGGAACAAGATGAAGCAATTTTGGTAATGATCTTTGAGAACTCATGAAGGATTAGTCAGGTCACAGCGGACTGGAGAAGGGCAAACACAGTACCTATCTTTAAAAAGGGGACAAAGAGAACCCAGGGAATTATAGACCAGAAAGCCTGACTTCGATACCTGGAAAGATGAGGGAACAAATTATTAAGCAGTCAGTTTGTAAGCACCAAGAAGATAACAGGGTTACAAGGAATAGCCAGCATGGATTTGTCAAGAAAAAATCTTGCCAAACCAATCTAATGTCCTTCTTTGACAGGGTTACTGGCCTAGTGGACCGGGGGAAAGCAAAAGATGTGTTATGTCTTGATTTTGACACAGTTCTACATGACATTTCTATAAGCACACTACGGAAGTGTGGTCTATATAAAGTTACCACCAGGTAGGCACACAACTGGTTGAAAGATAGTACTCAGAGGGTAGTTATCAACAGTTTGTTGTCAGACGGGGAGGGCATATCTAATGCTGTCTCACAAGGGCCAGTCCTGGGTCCAGTATTATTCTATATTTTCATTAATTACTTGGATAATGGAATGGACAATATGCTTATAAAATTTGTAGATGACACCAAGCTGGGAGGAATTGCAAGCACTTTGGAGGAGAAGGTTAAAACAGAGAACAACCTTGACAAATTAGACACCTGGTCTGAAATCAACAAGAGGAAATTCAATATAGACAAATGTAAAGTGCTTCACTTAGGAAGGAAAAATCAAATGCACAACGACAAAATGGAGAAGAACCGGCTAGGTGGTAGTACTGCCAAAAAGGATCTGCGGGTTACTGTGGATCACAAATTGAATGTGAGTCAACAATGTGATGCACTTTCAAAAAAGGCTAATAGCAAGAGATGCATGTAAGACACGGGAGACAGTTGTCCCACTGGTGAGGCCTCAGCTGGAGGACGGTGTCCAGTTTTGGGCCCCACACTTTAGGAAAGATGTGGACAAATTGAAGAGAGTCCATAGGAAAGCAACAAAAATGCCAAAAGGTTAAAAAAAACAAAAAAAAACCCTTGATCTGTGAGGAAAGGTTAAAAAACAGGGGCACGTTTATTCTTGAGGGGAGACCTGATAACATGTTAAGGGCTCTTATAAAGAGGATGGTGATCCATTGCTCTCTAAGTCCACTAAGGTAGGACAAGAAGTTACGGGTTGAATCTGCACCAAGAGAGATTTAGGTTAGAAATGAGGAAAAACTCTCTCACTATAAGGGTAGTTAAGCTCTGGAATAGGCTTACAAGGGAGGTTGTGGAATCTCCATCATAGTAGGTTTTTAAGAACAAGCTTGTGAGGGATGGTCTAGGTTTACTTTGTCCTGCCTCAGAGCAGGGCTGGACTTGATAACCACCCAAGGTCCCATCCAGCCCTATACTTCTATGATTTAGTGTGGCAAATGTATCCTTATGGCTATTAGCCAGGATGGGCAGGAATGGTGTCCCTAGCCTCTGCTTGCCAGAAGGTGGGAATGAGCGATAGGGAAAGGATCACTTGATGATTACCTGTTCTGTTCATTCCCTCTGGGGCACCTGCCTTTGGCCACGGTCGGAAGACAGGAGACTGGGCTAGATGGACCCTTGGTCTGACCCGGTATGGCCGTTCTTATAGTAAGCAAGTGCTGGGTGATCATTTACCCTGTTAATACAGTAGACTCAAAGTTGCAATAAAAAGTGCTGCCAAAAATTATTAAGTAATTAAGCGCTTAGGTTCAGTTCCCTGTTGCCCTACACCTTGTATAGTCATTATACCAGTACGGAGGGGGTGTAAAATGCTACTCAAATCAGAAAGTCAGTGTTTTACACCCTGAGGTCACTCTGGCAATGTTAACTGTCACACTGCACATCCTTTACATTTTCTGGGGGTCGTCAATAACAAACAAATATCCTGATTTACACTTGACAAGAAAAATCTGACGTATGTCCAAAAAGGATGCACTACCTTAACTTTTGGAATTCCCTGAGTGCTCAGTGCTTGATCTTGCAACCCTAACATTGAATGAATACCAGGTTTTTTGCATATAATTTCCTAGGTATTTTTTTTAAAGGAGGGGTGTCATAAATATAAAGGGAAGGGTAACCACCTTTCTCTATACAGTGCTATAAAATCCCTCCTGGCCAGAGGCAACATCCTGTTACCTGTAAAGGGTTAAGAAGCTCAGCTAACCTGGCTGGCACCTGACCCAAAGGACCAATAAGGGGACAAGATGCTTTCAAATCTTGGGGGGTGGGGGGGGGAGGCTTTTGTTTTGTGCTCTTTGTTTATGTGGTTGTTCTCTCTTGGGAATGAGAGAGGCCAGACTGAAATCCATCTTCTCCAACCCATCCTAATCCAAGTCTCCAATATTGCAACCAGTATAGGTAAGCCAGGCAAGGCAGATCTTGTTATCTTTTGTTTTATGTGAATTTTCCCTGTGTTAAGGGGGAGGTTTATTCCTGTTTTCTTAACTTTAAGGTTTTGCCCAGAGGGGGATCCTCTGTGTTTTGAATCTAAATACCCTGTAAAGTATTTTCCATCCTGATTTTACAGAGATCATTATCTTCTTTTTTTTTAATAAAATCCTTCTTTTAAGAACCTGACTGATTCTTCCATTGTTCCAAGATCCAGGGGTTTGGGTCTTTGATGATTTTGTAACCAATTGGTTAGGATATTATTCTCAAGCCTCCCCAGGTAAGGGGGTGTGTAGGGCTTGGGGGGATATTTTGGGGGAAGATGTCTCCAAGTGGTCTCTTTCCCTTGTTCTTTGTTTAAAACGCTTGGTGGTGGCAGCATACTGTTCAAGGACAAGGCAAAGTTTGTACCTTGGGGAAGTTTTTAACCTCAGTTGGTAAGAATAAGCTTAAGGGGTCTTTCATGCAGGTCCCCACATCTGTACCCTAGAGTTCAGAGTGGGGAAGGAACCCCGACAAGGGGGAAATGGAAGAAAATAATCTGGTGTTAATCTTTTTGTGTGGTTTATAATTGCTGCTTCCTAATGGAAATTCCTTGCTCCATACTTATTCTGCTCGTAAATTTCTCTGTCTCCCCTCACCTATTCAGCTTGTGTCCCCTCACACAAGGAGCTTTCCTCTAAAGATATTTGCATTGCACAGCTTGCAGCCTTTGCTGTCTTTCCCAGCAGTTTGCAACTCCTTTCAGCCAACCAGTGTGCACCTAAGGGTTCCTTGCTGTTACCACTGAAATCAATGACAAAGCCCATATGAAATAGCTGTGTGCGAAGGCCCTAGCAAAGCACGCACACAAGCAGCCCCAGAGACTTGCATTTGAATACTTACATGCTTAAAGTTAAGCATATTAAGTGCTTTGCTGGATCAGGACCTTACCCAACATCATGTAATTGCTCAATGCTTCTCTGTTTAAATGCACACCTGTAGATGCAAGGGCATTTAGTTTTCTTCTGTGTTCTCAGTAGGCAGTATCCAAATGGCCAGGTCTTTCCTTAACCAAATAATTCCAAACCAAGCAAAGTGCAAGTACTCATTGAGACTGTGAGCCTGAGCCAAAGCCCACTGAAATCAATGGAAAAACTCCCATCCATTTCAGTGGGTTTTAGATCAGACTCTAGGGCTATAAGATTGCAAATGTAACCTGTTTTGCTGTAGCTGTGTCCAAAAAAATTGCAATTAGAAGATGCGCACGCACACACACACAAGACTTAAGGGGAGAGCCCTGCAAATCTGCGGACATACACTTTGTATCCACCGTCCGTGTTTGCAGATCGGATGCAGATACAAATTTTGTATCCGCGCAGGGCTCTACTTAAGGAACCTGAAAGCAAACTCAGCATCAGGCAGAAACCCAGCCCAGGAAGTTTCCAACCAAAAGATTTGATGTTTCAGATAGTTGTGAGTATGCAAAACCAATAACTGAATCTTTAACGACAGTGGGTGCTCCCTGGCATCCACTATAATAAGTAGGTCCCTCTGCGTTTTCATTCCTTTTTGGCTAGTGTCATATGATTTCATTAGACATGTGAGTAAAACTGCGATTTCTGTGCAACTTTCTATCTTCCTCCTGTGAACCCCCCTCCCACATACCTCCATTTCTTCCGAGAAGAGGACCTGAAAATGGCAGCTTAAGGTTTCCCTTTCTTTTCAGCTGAAAATGAGACAGAAGCTGAGACTTTCTGAGTGTGTCTGTACTTTCCCAATCAATGGAAGAATGTTATCGAGAGCCTTAACATGCTCTGTACAGCTAAAGTCCCAGCATTTCCTGTCACTGCCTGCGATGAAACCTTCCATTGCTTGTTATGATGATTCATTTCCAAAACTTCAGTTAATTTATCACAGTGACAGGTGGCCTCTGAATTTCAGCCCTGTCTTTTCCCCACCCTTGCTTTCCTTTATTCTTTGTAAAACTAAACAGTGACTCACTGAAATGGAGTTTTAATACAGAACATGCAAGTTCATCCTCTTCCTCCCCAATCCCTTCTTGCATCCATTGTAAACTGATATTTTAAGTTCTCTATTGTTATCTAATACATAGACTGTGGTAGCACATAGAGGGCAACTAGGTCAGGAGCCAAGTGTGCTGGGTGCTGTACAGACATAGAAAGTGACATTCCCTGTCCTAAAGAGCTTACAATGTAAAAGGGAGCTTACATCATTTAAGCATCAATCCTTAACCCTCGCTGTTTCTCTTCTTGCCCTAATCGGTTCCTGCATCTTTTTCCTTTCTATTTGTCAAGCTCTTATCAGTATTCACATAAAAAATAGTAACCCATTCCTGCTCTTCATCTGACAAAGGCAAATCTAGAGTAACTCCACTGAAGTCAGCGGAGTTATTCCAGGTTTACACTATGGTGACTGAAAACAAAACTGAGCCTTGTATCTTCCATTTAAAGCCACACTGGACAAGACAGTAGAAAATGTACTACAGGAAACAGTTCTACATTAGCAGGGAGAGGTATTGGATGACCTAATAAGTCCTTTCCATTTATAATGTCCATGATTCTGTATAGTATTTCATCCCAAAAGACCTTAAATTGATATATTAACTATTCACTTTATCTAGTGTACTTTACTCATCACCACTTTGTGCTGGGATGTCATCAGTGGTCACAGGCTAAACTAAGGAGGCAAAGGATGACACTAGAAGAAGAGACCTCTAGGGGAAAGCCTGGGAACTGCAGGAAGTGTATTGGTACTGCACTGTACATCGCGCTCTTCTCCTATGGGTATGTCTGCGCAGCAATGGGGAAGTGTGACTGCAGCATGTGTAGACAGACCGAAGCTAGTTGTGTCCAGGACCTTGAGTACGTACTCAAGCAGCTAGCCCATGACACTGCCTGTACTGCCACAGCTGCACTGCTATTGTTACTCGAACTAGCTTTGATCTAATTAGATCTAGTTAGAGCAAAGCTAGCTCAGGAATGTCTACGTGTCCTGCAGTCACACCTCCCGATGGCAGCGTGGACACCCTTAGTCAGAACTAGACCAGTGCCTCAGTACGATGTTCGGCTGTCCTTTGGATGAGATGAGGCACTGAAGTCCTGACTATGAATGGCTGCCAAGGCCCCATAGCATTTTAATAAGAGTAGACTGCGGTATATTTGGCAGGATTCAATGGGTTAACTTCCTTAAATCGCTCTAGCTGAGTAAGGGACTGCCAAGGAACCCTTAACCTGAGCGTCTGTGAATTAATCCATTCTCATCATGTGCGCTCTCTGAGTTAAATCCTTATCTCCCCATTCCCTAATCAAAATCAGTCCCCCCAAACAATCCTGCACACTGTAGCCAGGTCAAATTGATGCAACTTTCTTTGTGCTTTACACTGGACTTTTACTAATGTTGTGGAGGGAAAGAGATCTTTGTCATCATCACACATGCTGTCCCTCAACCATAGCAGCTCTTTGTTAAATAATTAGGCAGACACCATAAGACTTACCTTTAAACTCCAACACTCAGCCGTTGTGAACCATGCTAAAATGAGATTATAACTCAGAGTAGAATCTTAAATATTCCAGTTAAACTCTAATAAATAGGCCTCTCCCATTGAAAAATGCAAGTGACCCTATGTAACTAAAAGATTTGTATGGGTACTAATCAAATACTCAGCATCCAAAAAATGGTAACCTTGTTAGGAGAATAAAGTGGCAGATCCATTAGGGGATGATCTTGCTGAGGACACTGCATTCGTTTGTGTTGGAGAGGGCAGGAGATGATACTCTCTCATGCTTGAAAGTTTGTATGACACTGTTCTTCAGCGGGGAAGATTTTCCCAGCATATTATGTAGACCAGTGGTGGGCAACCTGCAGCCCGTCAAGGTAATCTGCTGGCGGGCCGTTGGTTTACATTGACCGTCCGCAGGAACAGCCACCCACAGCTCGCAGGGGCTGCGGATCGCCGTTCCCAGCCAATGGGAGCTGCGGGAAGCAACACGGGCCGCAGGGACGTGTTGGCCGCGGCTTTCCACAGCTTCCATTGGCTGGGAATGGCAAACCATGGCCACTGGGAGTTGTGGGTGGCCGAGCCTGTGGACAGTCAATGTAAACCAACTGTCTCGCGGCCTGCCAGCAGATTACCCTGATAGGCCGCAGGTTGCCCACCACTGATATAGACTATGAGCTTTACTATGTAGTCAGCAGCATCCATGTAGGTTGAGAACATGGCTAATTGACATAGTCCTGCCTTGAACATGATTTTTCTTCCCTGTTCTTATACTTTCAATGCATGCGTGTGGCTGAGTTAATATTGTGGGGGCAGCCTTAACTGGGTGAAAACCCAAATAGTAACATCTAACTAGCCCTTGGAAACGAACCTGGATACTGGCAAGTGTCAGAAGGAATTCCGACCAACCTTTATGTTTGATTCTCCCCATCCCCTCGCCCCCAATTTCTGTTCTTAAAAATAACTTAAGTTTTGATGCTGAGGGTCTTATTCCAGGCAGTCCCTAAGGGGAATGTGCCTGGGTGCTCGGTACTTGCCCATCTATATTGGGTAAAGGTGAAAAGCCTCCTGGGGCAAGCCAGGGAGTGGAAACACTCTGCAGCCACCGCCCCAGCCTGAGGGTTGGATTAGCCTCCAAGGCCTCTCGAGGCATGGGAAGGATGGAAGGATCTTCATAGCAGTGGAATCTCTAGCCTCACCCAAAGAGTTGTTGACGTAGACAAGCTTGTTGGCCCCGTGTCGCTCTCTTAGAATCTAGCTGTTCCTAGTAGAGTAGATAGAACTACATTGAGCTATATCAAGGACTCTCTGCATCTGTGGAGGACCGGGGAGGGGGGCAGGATTTCAGCCTTAGCACGTAAACCCTGTGACCAAATCCCATTAATGAGCGAGGAACAGATGGATCTATTTTTTTAAAAGTATCTGTTTTCACAATATCATCAGCTAGAGTAATATCACTCATTCTGCAACACACCTTTCAGTAAGCCACCTATGCGGGTTAGTGATGGGTGCATAGGACAAAGTTCTGAAGTCCAGACAGACACATGAAAAAAAATATTCAGCCGTATCCAAACCATATCCAAAATAGTTGAGAATATAATGGATTACCTTGATACTTCTGCTTTGAGGCCCCTCTACAAGCAGGATATATAGACCTCAAAACAGATAGTTCAGGCTCAGTTCAAATTCTGTGGGAAAACTCAATTTGTTTCTTATTTTTGCCAAGACAATTTCCCTTTTCATAATTGTGACAGTATCAAGCAGGGCAGACAAAGATGAATAACAAATACTGGAGGCAGTCAAAGCAAGAACAGAGACAGCCCTCTCTAATAGATGGTATAGAAACATGGACAACTTATGCTCATCGGAAGAAAAGTTTAAACTGTTTCCACCTACGCTGTTTACGCCGCATACTCAACATGAAGTGGCACAGTAAAGTCACCAGCGCAGAGGTTCTTCAAAAGGCAAATTTACCAAGTGTGACAGCCCTGCTCAAGCAAAGACAACTGTGCTGTCTGGGCCATCTTAGTAGGATGGAAGACGGATGCATACCCAAGGACATACTATATGGGGAGTTATCAGAGGGAACAAGAACAACAGGACATCCCAAGCTTTGCTATAAAGACACATGCAAGCGAGATATGAAGAAGCCCATGAGAATCAGGGCTACTAGATCGCATGCCCTGATTCTCATGGGTGACTTTAATTTTCCTGATATCTGCTGGGAGAGCAATGCAGCAGTGCATAGACAATCCAGGAAGTTTTTGGAAAGCGTAGGGGACAATTTCCTGGCGCAAGTGCTAGAGGAGCCAACTGGGGGGGGTGCTTTTCTTGACCTGCTGCTCACAAACCGGGTAGAATTAGTGGGGGAAGCAAAAGTGGATGGGAATCTGGGAGGCAGTGACCATGAGTTGGTTGAGTTCAGGATCCTGACGCAGGGAAGAAAGGTAAGCAGCAGGATACGGACCCTGGACTTCAGGAAAGCAGACTTCGACTCCCTCAGGGAACGGATGGCCAGGATCCCCTGGGGGACTAACTTGAAGGGGAAAGGAGTCCAGGAGAGCTGGCTGTATTTCAAGGAATCCCTGTTGAGGTTACAGGGACAAACCATCCCAATGAGTCGAAAGAATAGTAAATATGGCAGGCGACCAGCTTGGCTTAATGGTGAAATCCTAGCGGATCTTAAACATAAAAAAGAAGCTTACAAGAAGAGGAAGGTTGGACATATGACCAGGGAAGAGTATAAAAATATTGCTCGGGCATGTAGGAATGATATCAGGAGGGCCAAAAAGCACCTGGAGCTGCAGCTAGCAAGAGATGTTAAGAGTAACAAGAAGGGTTTCTTCAGGTATGTTGGCAACAAGAAGAAAGCCAAGGAAAGTGTGGGCCCCTTACTGAATGAGGGAGGCAACCTAGTGACAGAGGATGTGGAAAAAGCTAATGTACTCAATGCTTTTTTGCCTCTGTTTTCACTAACAAGGTCAGCTCCCAGACTGCTGCGCTGGGCATCACAAAATGGAGAAGAGATGGCCAGCCCTCTGTGGAGATAGAGGTGGTTAGGGACTATTTAGAAAAGCTGGACGTGCACAAGTCCATGGGGCCGGACGAGTTGCATCTGAGAGTGCTGAAGGAATTGGCGGCTGTGATTGCAGAGCCATTGGCCATTATCTTTGAAAACTCGTGGCGAACCGGGGAAGTCCCGGATGACTGGAAAAAGGCTAATGGAGTGCCAATCTTTAAAAAAGGGAAGAAGGAGGATCCTGGGAACTACAGGCCAGTCAGCCTCACCTCAGTCCCTGGAAAAATCATGGAGCAGGTCCTCAAAGAATCAATCCTGAAGCACTTGCATGAGAGGAAAGTGATCAGGAACAGCCAGCATGGATTCACCAAGGGAAGGTCATGCCTGACTAATCTAATCACCTTTTATGATGAGATTACTGGTTCTGTGGATGAAGGGAAAGCAGTGGATGTATTGTTTCTTGACTTTAGCAAAGCTTTTGACACGGTCTCCCACAGTATTCTTGTCAGCAAGTTAAGGAAGTATGGGCTAGATGAATGCACTATAAGGTGGGTAGAAAGCTGGCTAGATTGTCGGGCTCAAAGGGTAGTGATCAATGGCTCCATGTCTAGTTGGCAGCTGGTATCAAGTGGAGTGCCCCAAGGGTCGGTCCTGGGGCTGGTTTTGTTCAATATCTTCATAAATGATCTGGAGGATGGTGTGGATTGCACTGTCAGCAAATTTGCGGATGATACTAAACTGGGAGGAGTGGTAGATACGCTGGAGGGGAGGGATAGGATACAGAAGGACTTAGACAAATTGGAGGATTGGGCCAAAAGAAATCTGATGAGGTTCAATAAGGATAAGTGCAGGGTCCTGCACTTAGGATGGAAGAATCCAATGCACCGCTACAGACTAGGGACCGAATGGCTAGGCAGCAGTTCTGCGGAAAAGGACCTAGGGGTGACAGTGGATGAGAAGCTGGATATGAGTCAGCAGTGTGCCCTTGTTGCCAAGAAGACCAATGGCATTTTGGGATGTATAAGTAGGGGCATAGCGAGCAGATCGAGGGACGTGATCGTTCCCCTCTATTCGACATTGGTGAGGCCTCATCTGGAGTACTGTGTCCAGTTTTGGGCCCCACACTACAAGAAGGATGTGGATAAATTGGAGAGAGTCCAGCGAAGGGCAACAAAAATGATTAGGGGTCTAGAACACATGACTTATGAGGAGAGGCTGAGGGAGCTGGGATTGTTTAGCCTGCAGAAGAGAAGAATGAGGGGGGATTTGATAGCTGCTTTCAACTACCTGAAAGGGGGTTCCAAAGAGGATGGCTCTAGACTGTTCTCAATGGTAGCAGATGACAGAACGAGGAGTAATGGTCTCAAGTTGCAGTGGGGGAGGTTTAGATTGGATATTAGGAAAAACTTTTTCACTAAGAGGGTGGTGAAACACTGGAATGCGTTACCTAGGGAGGTGGTAGAATCTCCTTCCTTAGAGGTTTTTAAGGTCAGGCTTGACAAAGCCCTGGCTGGGATGATTTAACTGGGAATTGGTCCTGCTTCAAGCAGGGGGTTGGACTAGATGACCTTCTGGGGTCCCTTCCAACCCTGATATTCTATGATTCTATGATTCTATGAAATTTGGAATTGATCCTGACCTATGGGAATTCTTGGCAAGTGATCGTAACAAGTGGCCTCATCATCTCCATCAGGGCATCAAAGTCCATGACAGGAGCTTGCTCCTACAGCTTGAAGAGAAAAGAGCCTGTAGGAAGCAAGCGGCTCCCAAACAAGATACATACGTTTGCAATAACTGCCAAAGATCATGCAAATCTCAGATTGGACTATTCAGTCACATGACACATTGCAAACCATCGACATCATAGGCTGCAATTCCCACCGTCTCTTGTAGACGAAAGGATGCCAGT
Source organism: Lepidochelys olivacea (assembly GCF_965140295.1). Classification (NCBI taxonomy): domain Eukaryota; kingdom Metazoa; phylum Chordata; order Testudines; family Cheloniidae; genus Lepidochelys; species Lepidochelys olivacea. The sequence goes on from NC_140412.1 coordinate 19,482,456, forward strand.
ATGGAGGAATAATTTAACAATATTACCCTGATGCAGAACTAGATCTGATATCATGGGCCATATGGGAAGCCCCTTCCTTTCCAAATGTTTCCACATCACACTATGAGTGTACAACCTTTTGGTATATTGAACAGTTTACCACATTGCATTTACTTCTGCAGACTGGAGAGAGAAAAGTGTCATCTCTTTCTAATCCTGCCAGACACTCACTTAGAAGTAGTGGAATGCTGACACATTTCAGAACTTTGCAGTCCTCATGTTCAAATTTAAGTAACCCAGCACATCACTTGGAAGAAGACTCCACTATCATTTTCAATAGCAACCTCCAGCATGCACCTGTTTGCAATCCCAGCACAGCAAGTTCTTGATTGAGTATGCAACAGAGATACCAAGGAGCCTGTTGATTAAAGGACACAAAGGGTATGTCTACACTACGAAATTAGGTCGAATTTATAGAAGTCGGTTTTTTAGAAATCGGTTTTATATATTCGAGTGTGTGTGTCCCCACAGAAAATGCTCTACGTGCATTAAGTGCATTAACTCGGCGGAGCGCTTCCACAGTACCGAGGCAAGCGTCGACTTCCGGAGCGTTGCACTGTGGGTAGCTATCCCACAGTTCCCGCAGTCTCCGCTGCCTATTGGAATTCTGGGTTGAGATCCCAATGCCTGATGGGACTAAAACATTGTCGCGGGTGGTTCTGGGTACATATCGTCAGGCCCCCGTTCCCTCCCTCCCCCCATGAAAGCAAGGGCAGACAATCGTTTCGCGCCTTTTTTCCTGAGTTACCTGTGCAGACGCCATACCACGGCAAGCATGGAGCCCGCTCAGGTAACCGTCACCCTATGTCTCCTGGGTGCTGGCAGACGCGGTACGGCATTGCTACACAGTAGCAGCAACCCCTTGCCTTGTGGCAGCAGACGGTACAGACATTTAAAGCAGATATCTCAATATTGCGAGCTATATGGCAGCTCTGACGTCCCTTATACATCTGTAAGCATGGGCTTGGTCCCACTATTGTGGGGAACTTTCCTGGCTTATACACTACCCTGGTGGAATTGGCTGGCAAAAGGATCTGAGTCCTCACTCCCACTTCCTTTACGCAGAGGCCTGCCTGACCTCAAGGGCTCCCCTTCCTCTCTCCTGTGTGGTAGAGTCCTCATAACCCCAACAAGGCTGGGCCCAGGATTCCCGGGGGGTGGGGTCAACCCCCAATAGTGTCGTGGTCACTTAGGACAGGGGCAAAGGTAACTCCACTCTGAGATACTCTCTCTGCTCTGGATGCTTCAAAGCAAAATATAATTTATGAAACAGCAAGCAATTTTAAAAAATAAGGAAAAAAATGGGAAAGCTTAAAGGAAAACATGTAACCCCGCTCTGTGGTGTGGGGACATCACAACCTGCTGTCGCTGGAATGTCAGGGCAGTTCACAGTCTCCTCCTCACATGTGCCAGGCCTCCTTCCCAGGCCCTGGCTCTATTGCAGGGATGCTGAGGGTCAGACACTTGCTCTGATGGTGGCCACACGCCTTCAGGCTCTAGGTGGCAGGACCCTTCTTCCCAGTGTTGGCCCCCCCATGTCAGGGTTATGATCCCCCTTCAAGTCTGGCCTGCAAGGCCCCTTGACTGGGGGCATCTTCCTGAACTGGGCCCGCTGCCCAGGGGCCCCGCTTGCTCTCCCCAGCTGCTCACCGCACCCAGCTCCGGCCTGCTCCAGCCCCAGCCCCAACTGCTGCTCTGCCTCCAGCTCCCTGGGCTGTTTCTGTGGCCTCTCCAGCTTTAGTTGCTGCAACTCTCCTCCCAGAACAGATCTGCTCTCTGGGCTGCTTCTATGGCTCTTGCTGCTGCGATTCTGCTCCCAGCATGGATCTGTTCCCTGGGCTGCTTCCCTGGTTCACTCTGTCTGGCACGGCACGGCACGGCTCCACAGCTCGGCTTGGGCTGCGCTCTCTTCCAAGCAATTCCAGCTCACACGGAGGACAGGACCCCCCTGGACTCCTGACTTCCTCATTAGCCCGCCCACCCTGTCAGTCAGGCTGACCCAGAGCGTTGGCCTCTCCCCATTGCCCCGGGGGACTGTCTGTCTCAGGGTTCTGATTTCCAGTCGACTCTTCCCCTTTCTTTTGGTACTGGGAGCTATCCAACCAAAAATGTTTTAGTAAGGGGCCAACGGTCCCTTTACACATCTTTTCAGGAAAAGTAGTTGACTTCACAACAGAAGATGACTATTGTTCCTGAAATTTGGTTTCTATATTAAAGATTTTAAAATGTGGGTGTCTGGAAGACTGAATTGTACAGTAAATGGATTATGGAATATGGAGCTTTTCAGCTCTAGGATGGTGCTTCTTATCTCATCCATGCTGGTGTAAGCAAAAGTCATTACCGTATGACAACTGTTGAGTTAAATGAGTCATTGATCTCAGTCCATTTCCAGGTTTCTTCTCTAAGTGTCCAGATCAAAAATCCATCATCTTTAACAGATGCCCACTTACTGAAGCCTCAGTGGACAAAATCAAAGACCTGGTCAACATTTAAAAGTTTTGCTGGTATAGCTTTGTCAGTTGGGGCGGGGGGGGGGGGGGGGATCACACCCTGAATCAACATAGTTATTCCAGTAAAAGCCCCAGTGCCAATGCAAAAACAAAAAATGTCTGTTTATCCATACAGCATATTTCATTTGTGAAACTGGAATAAGCTGCATCTCCACTAAGAGGGTCTGCCAGTAAAGCTAAACTGACAAACCCTTTCTAGCGTAGGCAATGCCTCGGTGGTATTGAGAGCCATGCGGGCCTAATCCACAGACCACTGAAGTCAATGGGAAGTCTATGGACTTCAACTGACTTTAGTTCATGCCCTAAATGACCCTTCATTCCTGTGGGGTGGAGGAATCTCTCCAAAACAGGATTATGGCATATTGTCATGACTCCATTACAAAGCTGCCATTCCCCATGCTCTGCTTATGCAGTCATAAAATGAATGTCAAGTTGCAGCACTAAAATTCATTTTTTAAAGGCTTCCCTGGTTAAAATGCAATTGTCTAAACCATATTAGAGAGAAAGCGCACAATCTTATTAGCAAAATACACCAAGTGTGCTGATGTGAGCATTCCTGATCATTTCCAACGTGAGTTAATGCCCACTAGAAACAGATTTTAAATGACTACGGTAATCAGTATGTTTTCTAATTACTTAGGGGATTAATAATGCATTAGGAGGCCCATCCCACATTGGCTAACAATTATTTTATCCAATTGTATAAAGAGCAGGTGATAAATTAACAAATTATAATCAGTCATTTATTAAGGCTGTAATGGCAGATGGCTACAAGAAGACTAAAGAGAGTCTTAGCGTTACAAAATGCTATTCAGGTATGCGTTTTTCAATGTATTTTAATGAGATGTGCATAAAATGCACAAAACATATCATTCATTTATAGAAGAGCAAATTATGAAGTTGAATGGGCCACTTTAATGGAAAGGACAATGTTGTCATCATATTATTTGTATTACAGTAGCATCTAGAGGCCTCCAACTTACCCCTTGTGTTAGGCACTGTACAAATGCATAGAAAGACACTCCCTGCCCCAGGGAGTTTACAGTTTAAATAGACAAAGTGTTTATGGGGAAATGGAGACTCAAAGATGGGAAGTGACTTGCCCAGTCCCACAGGAGGTCACTGGCAGAGCCAGGAGTGGCCCCAAGGTGTCCTAAACCAGAGACCTGTGATGTATTAACTGGATCACACCACCACTCACTGTTCCAATTAGATGAATGCTCATGTGGTTGTTTTATTAACTCAGTTTTTCAAAACTTGAGGTGAAATTCAGCTTTGTGAAGAGGGCCTGCCATAAGTCCTTAATGGTGCATAGGACTTGTTCAATCCAAGGAAGCATTTCCCCCTGGGTGCTTAAATTTGTGTGCACTCATTTTGCTAGCGCAGTTTGTATGCGTAAACCTGCCATGGTATGACCAAAGTGGGTAACTGCATGAGCAAACAGGTGCTCAAATTTGCAAGGACTCATTAATTAATGCAATTATATCTCCTATTATTTTCCTTGAAACTGAATAGGTTGCTTAAACATATTATCCCCTTTCCCTCACACTTTGGGTGAAATTCTAGCTCCATTGAAGTCAATGGTAAAACTCCCATTGACTTCAATGGGGTGAGAATTTCATCCTTTGTCTTTGGCTGTTTAGACTCTAAACTATTCAGAACCAGGACAATTTCTTCCTGTGTTCATACAGCACCCAGGCTACGTCTGCTCTGGCCCCACAGTTTGTTAATGACAGGTTTCAGAGTAACAGCCGTGTTAGTCTGTATTCGCAAAAAGAAAAGGAGGACTTGTGGCACCTTAGAGACTAACCAATTTATTAGAGCATAAGCTTTCGTGAGCTACAGCTCACTTCCTCAGATGCATATCGTGGAAACTGCAGCAGGCTTTATATATACACAGAGAATATGAAACAATACCTATTCCCACCCCACTGTCCTGCTGGTAATAGCTTATCTAAAGTGATTTCCAGCACAAATCCAGGTTTTCTCACCCTCCACCCCCCCACACAAATTCACTCTCCTGCTGGTGATAGCCCATCCAAAGTGACAACTCATGCACATTGTGTAAAGAGTTGTCACTTTGGATGGGCTATCACCAGCAGGAGAGTGAATTTGTGTGGGGGGGTGGAGGGTGAGAAAACCTGGATTTGTGCTGGAAATCACTTTAGATAAGCTATTACCAGCAGGACAGTGGGGTGGGAATAGGTATTGTTTCATATTCTCTGTGTATATATAAAGCCTGCTGCAGTTTCCACGATATGCATCTGAGGAAGTGAGCTGTAGCTCACGAAAGCTTATGCTCTAATAAATTGGTTAGTCTCTAAGGTGCCACAAGTCCTCCTTTTCTTTTTACAGTTTGTTAATGTAACCCTGTTTGTAGATGACTATGTTAATGCAAACAAGGTACCTTTTAGTTCCTGCCTGCAGCATCCACACAGGTGAGTTACATCACAGCATCTTAGCACACGTTGCAGATGTCACCCCCGTAACCCAAACTGGGGGGCCATGTAGACAACACCCCAGCTAAGGTCCTGATCTTTACTGATGCTGAACCTTTGAGTACAACTGCAATTCAACTGTAGCTCACGGAAGCTTATGCTCAAATAAATTTGTTAGTCTCTAAGGTGCCACAAGTACTCCTTTTCTTTTTGCGAATACAGACTAACACGGCTGCTACTCTGAAACCTGTCAATTAATAACAGGTAATGAACCATGAAGCCTTTTGCATTGTGGTGACTGGCTCAAATCAGCCTGAAGTCAATTCACTCTGAAACTTGATCGGTGCTCTGTGTGAAACTAGTCTGGTATCCCATCCCAATTCCCAATAGACAGATATGCATCTCACAAAAAATCACCAGCATAACTAGTGCCCTAGTTGGCAACATCAGCCGAGAGGTCAAGAACTGAATGACCTATGGAGAGCTTTGCACCACTGCCTTCATGCTGACAGCTCTTGACTCTGTGCTCCTCCGTATGTCGGTATCCACCAGCTGTCCCTTGTTTTGTCCTTGGGTGTAGACCAGGCCTAAAACTTAGGTGAACCTGGCTACATCGCTCAGGGCTGTGAAAAATTGCATGTCCTGTGTGACATAGTTAAGTTGACTTAATCCCCACTGCAGGCACAGCTAGGTGGGCAAAAGAATTCTTCCATCAATCTCGCTCCTGCCTCTCGGAAAGGTGAATTTACTACAGAAACTGAAAAACCCCTCCTATCCCCCGAGGACGTGTCTACACTACAGTGCTGCAGCTGGAGCACTCTTAGTGTAACCAGGTCCTTAAATTGTAAAGTCTTTGGGAGGGGCCCATCCCTTTGTTCTGTGTTCGTACAGCGCGTAGCAAACTGGGGTCTGGGTCCATGTCTGAGACACTACCACAATACACATAAACCAACAACAACATGGGCAGGGCAGCAGGAAGGAGTTTACACTGATGCTCTCTGTATTGTCCCCAGCCTGTGGATAAAGGGAGGATATTCAACTTCCACGGCAGTCAGCCTGGCACCTTTCACAAGCAATAATACTCACACAAACATTTCTAAATGGGAGGAATCATAGAATTGTAGGACTGAAAGAGACTTCAAAAGGTCTCCTAGTCCAGTCCCCTGCAATCAAGGCAGGACCAAGTGTCTGCTCTCCACCCAAAACCTCTGGCTGATACAGGCCTGATGCTGAGGAGCTCTGGAGTTGGGGGCGGGAAGTCTTCAGGTGGGTCACTGTGTTGGATGGCCTCAATGGATAGGGAAGATCTTGGAACTCCATGGAGCATCTGTTGAAAGCTCACTATATTCAGGGGCAAGAGGAAAGGTTGATGCACAGGGTTTGCATACAATCATGGCCTTAAATGAAACAGCCTTCACATTGGACTGACCTTCCCAGATTCCCTCTCTGTAGTGGTTGGCAGATTCACTCAGCTGCTATTAGATATTTCTCTGCCAGCTCCTTAATTACATTCACCCCCCGACCCCTTCTAATTCCTGATTCCCTTTGTTTACATGCAGAGCAACTCGTGACTGACCTGGTGCTAAACTGTAAAAACACCACATCCACGGGGAAATATTAAATAGATTCTTATAGAGCCCTTCATATTTAACAACTCAAAAACCCAGGGCTTTACCCCCTTCAATACATGATTTTCATCTTGTTTATGCTGTTTGTTCAGAAGAAATAAAACTTCCATATAGTTAATGACTCGTTTCTAAAGCAATTCAGACAAGCCCATAGGCTCTTCACTTTCTCTTCCAGTTACTGGAAAAAACACAGTCTCGTGCATTAGAAAATATAGGTTTAATAGATATTGGCAAGCCCTGCTCTGGCACCTTTGCACCAAGGGCCAGAAAGCTAGTGATTTCCCCTAACTTAAGGGAATCTCTGGGTGGCACAGAGTCTGATGAGCTATCCCTAACATTCCCCTCCTAGCACAAGAGCATGAGGAGGCTTTCCCCAGGCGAGGGAGAGTGAGCACACTATGCTGCTCTCCAGCTGGTGCACCAGCCCCTTGGGGTCAGAACCAGCCAGGCAAACTATGCCAGGGGGCAAACTGGCTCTGAGCCAGTCCTGGGATAAGGGAGGTAACCCCAGCTACTTTGCACCCCCAGTTTCCTTCAGCTGCATCCCTTGCTGATACTGGGCACAGGTGAGAATTAAACCCTGTACTTCAGACCCTGCTCTCATCACCAATAAAAATCTGCATTCTTCCCACTGAATTGCTTCTTCCTCTCTAGGATAATGTGCAGCATTTTACTATCTCCTCCAGCGAAGTCTCAAGAACAGCTTTCCCCATAAGTCCCACATTATTGATAGTATGCACAGGACCCATCCATACGTCCTGCCTTCCGTCTCCTGATTCTGGACTCCCAAGCTTATTATCATTACTCTACATTTATCTGCCTTTTATTGGATGCGCCATCTGCCAGGCTGGATACTTTAACAGGATCTAAATCCTTCTGTATCTAATTGTGATTTTCCTCATTGTCCTCCAAATTTAGTGCAAGATCTGCAACCATTACAGTCTTGTTTTCAATTGAGTCATAAAAGCCAATTACATCAATAATAAAAAAGCAAAGGACCCAGCAACAATCCCTGAAGTCTAGAAAATATTCCATTCCCTGCAGACATAATAATTGCTGGGTTAATTCTGCAGCGTTCCTTGACTACACTCTAGGCATCAGCCTCGGACTTGTCAAACAAGTTACACACACCCCCCCCCGTATCTGATGCCCACTGAGTCTCCCATGGCAGCAATATCCTCAAAGAATTCCAGCAAGTTAATGAGGCATGCCCTTCCTTTCCTGAAACCATATTAGATATCCTTAATTAAGCCATGCTTTTCCAACTGTCCCTCCCTTGGTCTCTCAGAAGAGTGCCTAAGTCTTTCAACCACATAGAACTGTGACTTTCCAGTGCATCCCTAAACCCTTTATAAAAATATAAAGGCGGCTCACGTTACCTCCTTGCCAACCCTAAGAGCGCTCGTGCACTAAGCGAACTTATAAAAATAGATAGTTACAGCTTCTCCAGTTTCCAGTCCAAACCTATTGCAACTTAATTTTCTTTCCTAGTCAAGGGTGAGCTTCAGGGAGTTTGGAAATTTGCTCATATAAGCATTCAAAAGTTAGGTGGCCAGATTCAGCTTGTGCTAGCCCAGGGACCAAGCCAGGGCCCAATTTAGCTTGGATTGTTCATACAGTGTCTGTGAAATCTTACAACAACCTCCTTTCTCATAAGATTTCCTGTCCATCTGCTCAGGGTCCTGGCTGCTGAATGGAAGTGAAATGAACATATCCAGACATTTCAAAACCTTGGCTCACTTCTAGAAGTGTGCAAAAGTTTCTGAAGATTCTTTATTTTTTCTAGAGATAGGCCCAAAACACATGGCCAAATCTCTGGTGGTTTGGATAATGTGGGACTCTGATCTGAACCACTGTTGCTTTGTGTTTTGCATTACCAATAGCTAACTAACAAGACCTTACCACACCAAAATCACCCCAGTTTGTCCAGTAGAGAGAACAAAACTAACACCATTGACCCAGAATCTGCCGCCTTATTTTGGTGGTTTGGATAGACTGAAACCAAACCATTTGGTGGTTAGTTTTGAAAAAGCAAACTAAAAGCTAACCCTTCTTCACAGGTTGCTCATTATTTTCTACAATGCTTCATAATCCCTTGCCTTGCCCTCTCATAAATTGTTTTGATGGGTTTGACAATGCCTAACTTGCTTCCATAACAAACTGGAAAAATGGTTTGCTAATATCTTTTCTTTTCACACACACACACACACACCCCGCCCAAGTTTTTAAACGTAGGATCATCTTTTCTACAAAGAACATACTTTTTCCTATCTAATTTCTTAAAAGCACATCAGGTTTTTGGTTCTTGCAGGCTCTTAACATCAAGAGGGTGAAATTCACTCCACACAAAAGGCCAGAACGAGGCCTGAGCACAGTTTAAAGCCAATTTAAGGTCTATTTTGAAGGTTTCAGTGAGACTCAGGTGGTACCTAGGTTTTGTGTCTTCCCCTCCACCTTTCACTCAGGGCTTTTCTACATGAGGGGAAGGGGTTAGTTCACACTAAATTGGTGGGAGAGGAGTATTCTGCAGTCCTCGAATGACCAGCATTGGTGACAATTTTGACAAAGGTGCAGGCACCTTCTTAGAAATCTGTTCCAGAGTAGCCCCAGAGGCAGCATACCAACATGCAATGTCCCTACCCATTGAGAAGCATGTTTCCATTGCCATCTGGTATCTGTCCACCTACAACTGTTACTGGTCCACTGCCAATCAATTTAGTATGGTGAGATTAACTGTTGCGGCCACGGTCATGCAGGTGTGTGATGCCGTGCAGAAGGCACTGTTGAATCAAATTAGAAAGTTTGGTCATGAGCAGGAGATTATTGATGGCTTTGCACATATGGGGTTCCCAGGCTGTATTGGGGCAATTAATGGGACCCCCGTGCCTATCAATTGCCCTCCTGCATCAGTCCTTGAAGTTTATAAACAGAAAGGGATATTTCTCCACGGTGCTTCAAGGCCTGTTCGACTACTGTGGCAGGTTCACAAACACATGTAGGATAGTCTGGAAAGGTCCATGATGCTAGGACCTTTGGGAGTACATGCCTGTTCCCCTTAATGAACAATGGCCAGTTTGCCCCCAAGCTCACCGTGGAGATGGCCCCAGTTATTCTAGGAGACCTACCTTACCCTCTGTTTCCCTGGCTCATAAAACCATTTACAGGCCCATTGGACAGAAGGAAGAAACTGTCTAACTATTGCCTCAGTAGTTGCACAGTGACAGCAGCATGTGCATTTTGCCATCTCAAAGCATCTTATGGCTAGGTTAGAAGCTGCAGAACAAAACTTGCCTAGGATAACAGCTGGGTGCTGTATTATACACAGCATTTTTGAGAATACGGGAGAAAGACTTATCAATTGGGGAGGAGGGGAAGCTGAAATGCAGAGACTTTGATCGGCTGCACGTGCGGCATCCACTAGGAAGTGTAAACAGCCAGGACAATACAGTCAGGGATGCCTTTTGTTCTTACTTTGAGTCTGGAGCCGGCACGGGTCCAGCTGGTATTTGGAAGGGCGGAGTTCCGACTGGATTCTGAGCATTGACGCTTTTATGGGTGGTAGCAGGGGCAAGCTTTCAAAAAAACAAAAACAAAAAAAAACAAATCTTGTGTGCACTTTTATATTTTTGTAAAAGCCTTCTACCTGTGAAAATTTGTGCTGATCACGCGTTCCATGCATGCACTGCAGATTCTTTTGTGACTTCCTGAAAAATTTGAGTGCACAAATTATACCACGACATAATAGCCAAAAATAAAACTAGAAAAATGTTACAAATTTGGCTTATAATAATTGTAAAAAGGTGAACAGGTTTAAAGTGGAAAAGTCCAAAATTCAAATACAGTACAGTTGGGGGACGGGGGGACGGGAGTTAGCACAAAGGACACGGGGGGTGGGGAGAAAGAGCCCATTCACTGGCAGTGAACTTCTTGCCTTTGCTTCTTGTTCTTCTGCTTTCCGGGGTTGAGCGTCAGGACTGTCTGAGCACCTAACTGCAGCATTTTCTCCGGGATTGCTTCTGCATCTCCCTGTCTCTCTCCACAGTGGCTCTGATCATGATAATGCTGTCCTGGGCCCCTTCAATGCAGTCTCTGCATAGATGCCTATTTTTCTCCCACTCCAACATCCAAAAAAAAAACCAAAAACCCTCCAGGTCTCTGTAGTTTTCACTCCCTCCTCTGGTCTAAGGAGGGTGCCAAACATCTCATCCTTAGACCTCTTTTTCTTCCCCCAGATGCTCAGCCATTGACAGAAGCCCTGTCCTTGAGGGTCATACTGCTGCAGCTGCCACTGCTCAGGGAGCAGAGGAAAAAGCAAGTGGCTATTGTAAGGATTACAACTATTTCCATAGAAGCAAGGATAGCTGTTTGGGTTTTTTTTATCCTCTGTTCCTGATTTCCATCCCCTGAGACTCATTCATCCCGATCTTGGGGAGATCTGCGAGACGATAAATGGCACGTGCATAAGGGCTACACTGAGATGCTGGGCTTCACGCTCCTGGCTTGGGTCTGGAATTTATGCTGTGCCTTGGAGATACTTATATGGGGTTGGAGGGAGTTAAGGGGTAAGGGGTGGGCTAGACAGTAGAGTATAGTAATCTCCTCTGCATCCCGTTTAGGCTGTCCTCACTTTCAATGACTTCAAACTGAGGCAGCTGACTAGGAAGCAGAGAATGGCCTTATTCATAAAGGCAAAGGGCAGACCAGTGAGAGATGCTGTCAAGTTATTCACCAAGATGGTCCCCTCCTGGCACACAGTCACAGGAGTGGAAGGGAGTTGCAAGCGATACCAGGGGCAGGGACCACACAGCTGTCCCACAGAACATCCAGACTAAAATCATGTAGTTTCTCACTCTTAAATTCTGCTTTATGGCCCCTGAAAGTGCAGAGAAGATTAGTTCAGGTTCTGCCCTGATTATTTGAAACCTTAACCACTTCCACGCTTTTCCTGTGAAGTGTATGTAAGGCTGTGAAGAGCCATTAAGAGTACACAGTTACCCTATCCCTAACCTAAACTTCTTTTTTTCCTTGATAATCCCTGCTACCAGGCTTGTATACCTCAGCAGGGACCAGTAGCCTTATTGCCTTTACAGGTAGACAACATCCAGGCCTATGTACACTTCTTGTAAATTGCGAACACAGACAAAGTTATTGTCCTGGAACATCAGTCCGAATAAACTTCTGAATTTCACACAAACGGTATCGTTACTTGGCTCTGTGGCAGCAGGCAAGAGGAAGTAGAGGTTGCAGCTGTTCCAATGCAGCTGCCATTCTAAGCGCACAGAGGGGGTTGGGAGTGATTGATGAGTGGGAGGGAGAAGGGATTAGTAGAGAGATATATGCCCACTGTGGCATGGGTTTCTAAACAGCTGATAGTCAGAGCCTCGGCATGATCTAGGCCAGTGATACTCAGATTGATTCTTGTGAGCCGCATGTGGCTCTTTCGTGCGTCTCCTGCAGCTCTTTGTGGCACATGATATTACAACACTGTGTGATTTAATTATGAACCAGTCTAAGTGATTAACCAACCAATCAGGATGCTTTTACTATGTTATTAATCAATTGTAGTTGATAAAATAATACTTGGTCAATCATTTTGCTGTGAGAATAATATGTATATAAATGAAATATTTCCTGTCATACTGTTTAAATATGGCTGATGCTACAGTAAATGAAACCATGAATTCACACAACTGTGGCTCTCCTGAGTAGTTGATCACTAATTTGGCTCCTGAACCACTGAGGGCTGAGTGTCACTGATCTAAAAGCTGAATGCCAGTCCAGCTGCCATTTTGAAAACATGTTGGGGGAGAGCATAACCAAGGGGGACCGCATTGTGATGGGTGGGTGACAGGGGCTGGAGACGTGGAAAGATTCCTAGGTCACATCTGTCCAAAATGGCAGCAGCTGTGGCGTACCCGGAACAGAAACGAGCACAGCAGCATTGCAAATAATAAATTGGGACACTAGATACTTATGGGCCAAGATCCCATCAACAGGATCTGTAGAATCTTCTTCCTGTGTCCTGGGTTGGGTTTGGGGCTGGGAATTGGGATGGTTTCCTACACAGCCACCTTCTGGCTCCTGAGTTCCGAAGAGATCTTCTCACGGTCCTCCTCCCATGACTCTTGATCTTGCGTGTGCTCAGCGGGTTGAGTGTCCACAAGGGCATTGGGTTCTGCAGTGGCATGCTGGCTAAAAAACCTGTCCAACCTTCTCATTAAATAGGCAGCACCAGACTTTCTCCTGTCCTCCTTGGTTCTTCTGTACATTTTTCTCAGTCGTTTGCTCTAGATGCGTCACCGAGAGGTGTCCTGTTGTGACCCATTTTTCAGCCACCTGCTTTGAGATCTCCTCCAACCTTTTCTTATTGTGGCAGCTAGCCACAAGTGCCATCTCCACTGCTTGAGTCCCGTCATATAGCACCTATAGGAATATCGCTGCAATGCTGATATATTTGAACCCTGGAGCCGATTGTGGCCCTATGCCAGTTTTTAAAATGGGGAAGGGACATCCAGTCAACTTGACCCCAGAAGACTGGAGGGCACACACCAGTAAGCAGATCGGTCAGTCATAAGCAACTGCAAAGCAATGTGGGATAGCAATTGGAGGACTGCCGTAGTAGAGTACAGCAGCATTGCGAGCACATGAACAATAGTCCACACTAATTCAGTTCATATCAAACTAGTGCTATGTCTACACTGCCCTGCAGTTCAGTCTACATGGGTGCAAATTACAGCGCACATCTAAGTGCTGAACTGTAACTCCCCTGTGTAGACCTTGCAGGCATGTACAAGAAGGTATCTAGTGAACAGCCTGAAGCCTCACAAGGGGAAGGGACAGCCCAGCACTTTGGTGCACACTGTAATCCACAACTCCGCAGTCTGAACTGCAGGACAGTGTAAACAAGCCCTTAGTATAACTTTGAGAGAGGACTCTAGAATTTGCACCAAATAAGGAGTAGTGTGCTTTAAAGGTTTGTGTCCATGAGTATTTAGGCATTTTCAAGCTGCAGTAACTTCAATTAGTACAGACTAACCCCCTCCCCCAGAGACATACCCTCCAAGAGAATAGTAGTTTAAAATACAACAGTTAAAAGAAGAATGTTAAGAAAAACATTGCAATGTGGAGAAGTGGTGATGAGCAGCCATTAGGGTAGATTGTTGTGTGAGCACCTAGGATTTCAGGCTGCCATGCAGTACCCATGCCTAGCCCCTCTTTAAGGAGATTGACTCTCAATCAATTGACTCTCTTTTGCCCATCTGCAAAAGCTTTGAGGCTCCAAAGCGAGAGGGGGAGGCTGGCACCCAGACTCACAGAAGACCGTGTGGTCCCATGTGCCGTTTTGGGCTGGGGTTTACTAAGTGTAAAACCCAGGGGGTTGGGGATAGGACAAAGTGCTGTGTGTTAAACAGTCATGATAGCAGTGGGATGGCGGGAGATCTGGAAGCGAGGCAGCTGCAGTCCTTGTGGCATCAGGGCAGAGCTGCTTGACCCAGGGGCTCTGCAAGAGGAAGTCCCCTATGTTCCAGCTATTAACACCCCTATTCAGGTAAACAAGTCTTGTGCACAGCTTGTAAATAAACAAATTACACTGGTTGTCTACATCACCAACTTCTGCTCCACGCAGGAAGCTGCCCTGGAAGGCCCTGAATTCTGCTACCAATCAGCAACAGGCAACAATATATACCGGGGAGAACGGTCTTGGAGATGTCTCCTCTCAGGCACATTTTGATACGATGGAGTGAGCCCCCCTACAATTTTCCCCAACAGATTTTATATTTGATTTTTTTTTTTTAAATCCTTCAAAAAGCTACTTGGACTCCAAGTAGAGTTTCCAAATCCAACAGAAAAACATTCCATACCCTGCTGTGATTACAAGACATTAATGAACCTTTAGTTATACAGGGACTGTTCAATGACAGTCCCCTGTAATTGATCTTATTTGTGGCCTTGAGAAATAGCAGGAAACACTCATTTTGAAGGTAAGCGAGTGATTGGTTTTCTAAAATCCATTTAATCGGGCACATCATTCATGGCCTCTACTGTTGTTGCATCACAAGAGGTGAGCTAGCCAGGGGTGGGTTTTGGTGGCTCCCGTGATGGGAGAGGGCAGAAGGACAGTACAGATTAAGTCCCGCAAGATTTCCAACTTGAGGTCTTGCAGGATTTGGCATGAGCTTTGCAGCCATGATAAGAGCCATGCGCTCAAAGCCACTTCCTGTTTGCTGGTTTCCAGCAGCCAACCCACCCTCTGTCCCTTATCTAGGTTGCTGCAGGCTGGGCTAGTTGCCACTTAGGGGTTGAGAAGGAATTTTTCTCTCATACCACCAGATTGGATGTGGCTGGCTGGGTTTTTTCATTTTCCTCGCAATGAAACTGAGGGGTCGGCGATTGGAGCAAGCAGTGGGCCACAATTCTCCCCCTCCTGGAGGGCACAGTTGGGCTTATGAGACCGTCATTTCATTGTTGCAACCTTTATCTCGTGCCCATTGTAGGAAATTGCTGATTTAGGCTGCAGATCCAAAAAGGTAACCTGATGGGCATCCTAAGAGCATTGTGTCTAACCTCCCGGGGGCAAATGTGAACCAGGGGCTGGGGCACTACCCTAAGGAGACCACCCCATCAGTGCGCTTGATGGTAGTGCTGACTAGGGACTGAGGTCCCCTCTCAACTCACACAAGGAGTGGTGCTAGCAAGCAAGTAGAAGTGCACAGAGACCATCCTAGTGTGATGATTGGCTCCTCCTGCCATGGGAGCCTCCAAGAATTGGCAAAGGATCAACGGGATACAAGTGACTGCACTGGGCTGTCCCCCAACAGGGAGCTTGGATGTAATTTGACTAATAAATTGGTTAAAAAACTATAGCGTGTGTCCTGGCTTTCTTCCATGTGTTAGGTATACATATAGCCAGTAGCTTGGTGTACTTAACAGCCAGCTTGTCTGTAGCAACTGAATACACACCATACTTGGAGGCATTCAAAGAATCAATGAGCTGTGTGTTTGTGTGAATAACACACATCTCCATCTCCTGTTATAAATTACACTGGATTTGGATAAATGACCTGTTACAACAATCTATAACCCACTAACAACCCCACCCAGCTGCTTCCCCCTTTCTCTCCTTCCCTCCCTGCCCCCCCACCCATGACTGGAAGGGTGTTAACAGGCCACTTCACTTTGAAAGGCCCCTTGAAATGTGTGTGAACTACTTATGCTAAAAAATCTGTTCCACCTTGTATTCATCTGTGACACTTGAGTATGTTCCCCAGATGGGAAGAATTGTTCTAAGATCGAAAGCTTGTCTCCTTCACCAAAAGAAGTTGGTCCAATGAAAAGATATTACCTCATCCACCTTGTCTCTCTACCATCGCAAATGGACTCCAATATGCTTCTGTCTCAAAAAACATGCTTCTTTCCTGGGTCATTTCCTATTTCTTCCGGTCACTGTCAGAGAAATTTAAAAACCTCCTTGATTAGTGGTATATTTTTACAGTCTTCTCTTATCTCTACAAAATGTCCTCTCACCTAGGATGACTATAGCAGGTTGATGAGATATGGAGTATTTTATTCTTCAGCCCCTTTGATTTCAACCCAAAACTGACTCTGGCCTCATCTACAGTACACAGTTAGGTCGATGTAAGCCACCTTGCACTGACCTAGCTGTGTATGTGCCTATACTTAAATTTGTCTCCAGCCGCTGTAAGTGTCCCATAACAGCAACTCAAGTAACCCCAACTCCCTGAGCAGCATTGAGTCATGGTCGACGTACTGAGGTTGACATAGTGCAACTGTAGACACTGTGTTACTTAAGTCAGTCCTCCAGCAGCTGTCCCACAATGCCCCACACTGACCGCTCTGGTCAAAATTGTGAACTCCAGGGAGAAAGAAGGCCTCCCTCCCCTTTAAAGCCCTGCACTTATTAAAAATGCCTTTTCCTGATTGTCCATCTTGGTGAGCATGCCTAGCAGCTCTCCATTGTTGTGTGCAACTGCCCAGCTGATCAATGCAAGCTACATTGGAATAGGTTACCTAGAGAGGTGGTGGAATCTCCATCCTAAGAGGTTTTTAAGGCCCGGCTTGACAAAGCCCTGGTGGGAATGATTTAGTGGGTGCTGGTCCTGCTTTGAGCAGGGGATTGGACTAGATGATCTCCTGAGGTCTCTTCCAACCCTGATATTCTATGATTCTTCATGCTCCACACACACACGGACTTGGAATAGGTAGGGCCTGCGGGGAGAAGCCACTGTGCAAGCACAGCTATGGGTCAGCCCTAGAAGTGTGGACATCTATGAGCAGACTGCACAGGAGATGCAAGTGAAGGGGTACAGCAGTGCCATTGCCCTAGACATATTTTCATGCAACTGAGCAAATCTCTCTTCATTTCCCTCACCCCTGGTGGGCCATATGCACCCCTGGTTGATGCTTTGCATTGTACCCCTCACAAGCACTCTGAAGCAGAACGGTCAATAAGCACGTCTTGTTTAAAACTTTAGGGGAGCCAGGAAAGGGGATTCTGAATCCTAACTTTTGCTTTCCAGTGTGACCATACTGACAATGGAAACTCTGAGTGTTTTATCTGTAGCTGCTGCCACTGTGGCCTTGAGGGATTCCCCCTCCACACCCACAGAACACCTTAGCCAGATAAGGAGGAGACGGAAGGGGACTCAGGATGATGTTCACTGAGATCCTGCAAGCCAGCTCTGCATCAAACCATGAGCAAAGGGCCTGGATGATGAACAGTGCAAACTGCCTGGAGAAGGAAAGAACATAGAGTAGAAAGGCCCAGGAGTCCCGGCAGGAAAAGGAGAGGGAGATGCACCAGGACATGATGGTGCTTCTCTGGCAGAAAACACAGATGCTGCAGACTCTTGTGGACCTACAGGTTCAACAATGCTGGGCTAACCTTCCTTTGAGGTCCATGGGGAACTGCAGTATAAATCCTTCCGGCTCCCCACACCAACCTTTCAAATAGGCCACATCCCTACCCCTACCACTCTATTCCACTCCAGGATACATTAAGGACGAGAATGGTTTCACATACACTGAGCTATGAAAGCCAAGGTTGTGGTATGTGTAGGTAAAATGGACATTAATGTTCTTCTCCCTTGTTCATAAGTTAATGGAATAAATCTGAAGTTTGTAATGTCTTTCTTTTAAATTGCATCCATTTTTCTCGACACTGGTTTTATTACTGAATAAAATTCTATTTGGAAAATAAAGCTGACTTATGAGTTCACAACATACGCTGGAGAGGCCTAGCAGTGCTGAAAGCACCCACTTATGTGTTTCTGTACGGTGTGATAATCATAGGATCAGTGACAAACAGGGTAATAATCTTAGGTGTCCAGCAAGCACCACAAAATTAACAGATGCACTGAGCATTATATTCAGACAGTCACACTGAGCACTACAAAGTTCATAACAGGTCACAAAATAGCCGGGTCAGATAGAGACCAGCACACCACAACGCATTACTGTGACTCACTGTTAGTGCGCTTTCTAAGACTACCTGAACCGTATAGCTCTGTGCTGAATTATTCTGATAGCAGAAAGCCACTCCATCCCAGTGGCAACACTTCCCCCTTTGCATTGTAGATATTATGGAAGACACAGCAGGTGACGAAAGCCATTGGAATATTCCCCGCACCTCCACCCCGAGAGCCAATCTTGTGAGTAGACAATGCCAGCAACCACTCAATCTACCAAACGCACATTCAACTGTCATTCTGCCCCTGCTAAGCCAGTAATTGAATCTCTCCGTGGTAGGGTTGCCAACTTTCTAATCACACAAAACTGAACACCCCTGCCCTGCCCCTTTCCCAAGGCCCTGCCCATTCTCCAAGGCCCCACGCCCCGGTAGCTCCATCTCCCCTCCCTCCTTTGCTCAATCTCCCCCACCCTCATTCACTTTCAACAGGCTGAGGCAGGGTTCAGAGTGTGGGAGGGGGTGCAGGCTCTGGGTTGGGGTAGGGGATGAGGGGTTTGGGCAGAGGAGCAGGCTCGGGGCTGGGTCAGGGGGGTGGGGGGAGTTGCGGGCTGTGGGCTCTGGGAGGGAGTTTGGATGTGGGAGGGAACTCCGGGGTGGGGCAGGAAGTTGGGGTGCGGGAGGGGGTGCAGGCTCCGGCTGGGGGTTGCAGGCTCTGGGGTGGGGCAGGGGATGAGGGGTTTGGGGTGAAGAAGGGGGCTCCAGGCTGGGGCAGGGGTGTTGAGGGGTGCAGGGTCCCAGTGACGCTTACTGCGGCTCCCAGGAAGTGGCCTGCTTGTAGCTTTCTGAACAGTCCCGTGTTTTTAAAAGTGCGAGCGTCATGTACCTTCTCTGACCAGCCAACACTGATGACCATGAAGCATTCCCAGCAATCCACCAGCACTTGTATAATCACAGAAAAGTAGCCCTTTCTGTTGATGCACTCTGTGTAGCAAGGTGGTCTGGTGCCAAAATTGGGATGTGCGTGCACCGTCAATTGCTTCACCACAGTTCAGGAATCCCATTGCTACAAATCCATCCACTATATCCTGCACATTGCTGAGAGTCACAGTCCTGCATAGCAGGAGACGATTAATGGCCCAGCAGATTTGCGTGAAATCTGCCCCCAGTGTGGATTTTCCAACTCCAGAATAATTTCTGACCAATAACAATCCAGCATTACAAGTTTCCACAGTGTAACCATGACTTGCTTCGACACTGTCAGCTCAGCTCTCGTTCTGGTGTCCTGTGCTGGAGTGAGCCCAGCACACAGATCTGCGACGTGGCCTTGCACATCCAAAAGTTCTGCAGCCACTGCTCATTATCCCAAACCTGCCTGGGGAAAATAGCTCAGTGGTTTGAGCATTAGCCTGCTAAACCCAGGGTTGTGAGGGGGCCATTTAGGGATTGGGGTGAAAATTGGGGATTGGCCCTGCTTTGAGCAGGGGGTTGGACTAGATGACCTCCTGAGGTCCCTTCCAACCCTGAGATTCTATGATGATGCAAGGCCACCAGTCAGTGCTTGTTTCGTGGGCCAAGAACTGGCACTCCATCATCTGCAGCTGCTCTGCAAACACCAACAACCAGGTTGAACAGGTTTTCACTATGTCCCACAACAATCTGTCCTCCAAGAAATCATCATGTTCCCTGCTCTTTTGGTTCTTTTTACAGCTCTGCAAATACCAGAGGATCATGCATTCTGTGCTTGCAGTGCTTATGACAATAGTGCAGAGCTGTGCACGCTCCATGGTTCTGTCACAGATGACAGACAGTGAGGAGGGCTGCACAGGATCACGGGATTTTTTAAAGAGGGAGAAAATTATGGGAGATAAATATTATGGGATGGAGAGAGTTGCTTGCTGGGAAGTTGATCCCTTGCTCCCAGTCACCCCTATGTGACTCATTTCTGCCCCACCATGCATTGCCAAGACTTTCCAAAAGAGAGCACACTGGTCAGGGGCAGGTTGCACTCTGGGATACCTACCCATGGTGCATTGCACTATACATCAATACAAGCACTCCTGGTATCAGCCTAAGGAGTATCAACACCATCAACCTAAGGAGCCAAGTATGCTTCACGCAAGTCCTACACTAACGGTGGCAGCTTTACACCAATGTAACTTGCATCAACCAAAGTTTGTAGTGTAGACATGGCCACTCTCTCATGGAAACGGTTCCTTTAATGCAAGGTTAGGGCTTCTATTAGAGTATAAACAAACACACACACACCAAGGAAGGATAGTTTAGGCTGGACCTGAAGGGTAGCAGGGTGGGGAAAGAGGAATGAGCTTGAAGCTGATTCTCCTGCCTTCAGTTCATTGATTGCCAATTAACTCAAAGTAGTTCATACATTTATAAAGGCTAGTGTGAATGCGGACACAGGGTAAACAACAAACTTAGCCTAGATCAAATGTGTGGGGAGTGTCCATACTAGCTTTCACAAATGAGTTAACTGCGTAATTAGCAATCAATTAACTCTAGGTGCAAAAAAATCAATCAATCTAGTGTAGACAAACCCTTAATTGACCAAAACTAAAATGCAGGCTGAATAGCAGAAAAATTACCCCAGAGTGGGTGGAATTCCCTTGGCTGCCTGAGACCAGCCCAAGGCCCATGTATCATTCAAATCCCTCCCCGAGGGCTTGAGTTGTGGCTAGCTCTTGTGTTAGCTGTGACACTGGGGAATGATCTCCAAAGGGAAATGGGGGGTGCCAGATAATTTAAAGATGGACTGAACAAAGCAATCAATAGCTGGGAAAGGGAAAAGATTACCTAATTCTTTTCTGTCTCTAATTTCTAGAAGCCACATCCCAAGGTCTGCGTTCAGGCTGACCTGCGTAAGAATTTCCACTGACTTCTTCTGGAGTTCTGCCTGAGAAAGGATAGAATGAACTGCATACTGATCTCAGGAGAAAGCCCACTGCATTGTGTACCTTGAAAGGTCTGGATTACCCAGACTATGGAACCACCAGACTATGGGACCTGCACGGGGTCTCTGTGTCACACAAGTCTCATATAAACCCTATTTGGAGGGCTTAAATGGGTTCACAGAGTTCAATGCTGGCACTCTGCATAGGGGCGAATTTCACCTTCACAGCCATGATGCCACATCCCTCGCTGCACCGATAGCAGTTTCACCTCTGCTTCTGGCTTAATGAGCCCATTGCCTAGCTTAACGAGCAGCTTCAGGTAGGGCTGTGGTTTTCATTTCCGTTTCCTTTGTTACAGTTTTGTTCCCAGCACTGTTCATTCTCTTCTTGGCCAGTGTGGAAGGGCATCTCTTTCACTTCAGCATTTGGTCATGGGGTGTGAAAACACATTTTGGGAGGGGTTGCGCTGCCTGAAGGGGTTCATCCCTGCTGGGAGCTGTGACTCATCCTCAGAAGTCACTCTTTGCAGGGAGGGGGCACTGTTGCCTCACCCTCCCTCCGCTGATCTGAGTTCCCTGCCATGCTGCATGCTTGGAGCAGCTGGTGTTACCTGCTCTCGCATTTCCATTGACACTGTCCCACTTTTCCTGCTCTTCAGGAACATAACCAAGTTTAAACGGACCTTCAAGCTCTAATTCAAAGAAGCAGCCCCCTTTGAAAGCATTCCCTTCTTCGTTTCTCTTTTGGTATCTACTCAAGCTTCCATTCTAACCCACAACCATCAACACAAAACCCTCTTCTTTACCTTGGGTTCTGCCCATTTAGCCCCTCTTCTTTAGGTACTTCTATTAAACACCCTCTCCCCTTCCCCCACCATCACCATAGTATCTGAACACCTCACCATCTGATGTATTTATCCTTGCAACCCCACTGCAAGTAGAGAAGTGCTATTATCCCCATGTTACAGATGTGAAACTGAGGTACAGAGAGACTAAATAAGTTGCTCTCGGCTACACTGGAAGTTTGCAGCAGAGTAAGGACCTGAACCCATCTCCCAAGCCAGCACCCTAACCACTTGAACTTCCTTTCTCTCCAGTTCTCCCTCCTCTCCTATCTCTACAGGTAAGAAAAAGTGTCATATGGGAAGTAGTCAAATTAAACCAACTTGAGAACCAGACTGTAGCTTAAAAATGAGAGAGAGCATAGCTTTGCCTTGTCTTGTCTTGTCTTTAGAGAATAGTCATGGTTTATTGAAAGCATTGTTAACTGACCTCACTGGGAGGAAGCATGATCCAGTGGTTAGGGCACTTATATGGGACGTGGGAGATGAGGGTTTAATTCCCTGTTCCACCAAGTGAGATTAAATAACTATATAGAGATTGAATAGGGAGAAATGTTGGAGAAATTGTAGTGAAAGAGGAGATTTTATGCATATATGGTGGACACGTTCAATTACTAGGAAAGTATTGGGATGCAATCTGTAAACAACTATCACAAGCTATTGGATATTTCTTACCAAATGATCCTTTGGCAAGCCTCCTGTGGCTTTCCAGGGGAAATGGTCACACAGAGGAAATGAAGAATTAATCTTTCATCTGCTAGTAGCTGCACACCTATCCAATTTTTTTTTGAATATTAACATTTGATAGACACACCGAGTCTGCTAAATAGTTAGGCTTGAATGGATTCAATTTTTTAGATCAGTAAATGTCAGTATGTCAATTTTACCACACAGACACACACGCACACACACAAGCCAATGAAAAAAAAAACATTTTCATTGACAATAATTGAAATTTACTGATAGGCAAAGAAAGAAAAATGCTGCTTGAGACACTAAAGTTCAAATTAAGGATATTTACTTTGTATAATTTGTGTTTTAACGGTTTAAAGATTTAACTTTTAGCACCTCAATGTCTGTCATTAAACAAACTGTCTGACTGCCTATAGAACCATAGAATATCAGGGTTGGAAGGGACCTCAGGAGGTCATCTAGTCCAACCCCCTGCTCAAAGCAGGACCAATCCCCAACTAAATCATCCCAGCCAGGGCTTTGTCAAGCCTGACCTTAAAAACTTCTAAGGAAGAAGATTCCACCACCTCCCTAGGTAACGCATTCCAGTGTTTCACCACCCTCCCAGTGAAAAAGTTTTTCCTAATATCCAACCTAAACCTCCCCCACTGCAACTTGAGACCATTACTCCTCGTTCTGTCATCTGCTACCACTGAGAACAGTCTAGATCCATCCTCTTTGGAACCCCCTTTCATGTAGTTGAAAGCAGCTATCAAATCCCCCCTCATTCTTCTCTTCCGCAGACTAAACAATCCCAGTTCCCTCAGCCTCTCCTCATAAAGTCATGTGTTCCAGTCCCCGAATCATTTTTGTTGCCCTCCGCTGGACGTTTTCCAATTTTTCCACATCCTTCTTGTAGTGTAGGGTGGTCACCCGCTCCTGCCCTGAAGGGCTCGAAATCAGCCCTGGAAGAGGGCGGAGGCTGCGAGAGGGCTGCTGCTAGGAAAAGCAGCAAGCCTGGGCTGACTGGGGAGACAGCCACAGCTGCAGCCACACCCCAGTCAGGGCCCAGCTGGCCTTTATAAGAGGGCAGTGGGCCAGGAGGACAGAGTCTCTCTCTCTAGACGTAGAGAGAGAGGGGCCTGACTGCTGGGAGCTAAGCAGGGTACCTAAGGTGGGGCAGGGCTGGGGAAAGGCGAGAGGAGCTGGGGAGCTCCGACCTGAGAAACCTGCAGGCCTTGATGAAGGCCTAGGAAAAGGGTACTGGGGTTGCAGAGGGCAGCCCAAGGGTAGGCAGAAGCAGCAGATCCAGACCCTCCTTGCTGATGAGTGGCAATTATACTGCAGTCCGCCCCAGGGAGCAGAGACTAGATGGTGACTGACAGTAGCCAAAGACTGAGGCACGGTGGGGATAGAGAATGGGGGTTCCCTGGCGGGGAGACCCAGATCTGTGGGGGTACTCTCAGGGGGCAGCACCCATTCGTGAAAGGGGTACCGGGGTCCGGGAGGGACTTGGGGCCCAGCAGCAAGTGGGACACCGGCCTGCAGAGGGCTCTCTGGAGGCTGGAAATGCTAATTCCCTGGATGACCAGCAGGAGGTGCCGCAGGGGTGAGTCCCGCCCCACCACACACATCCCCTCACCCCATAATTTTCCACAACTATGAAATTTAAAACAACAAAAATAAAAATACTTAAAAGTAAACATTGATATTATCCATCTAAGACATGTAAATAGACTTCTGCTAAATGTGTATATAGAGATTTGCCTCAATTTAATAAAATCACTAGAAATGACTTCATGTGTTGTACTGATGCTCACTCTGTAATATGGTAACACCCTGTTAAACAAAAAGATCTGATGACTACAGTCCTGTATAATGTCCCTAAACAAAAGCTAACTATTGGAATGATTGTTTGGATTGTGATATTTACCTAGCAAGGATTTAAAACTTCCTGTATAAATAGTTAGAACTTAGATATTGTTGGGCTCTAGAAAAGCTTCTTCAGAGTGCTCTAGACAATGAAATGTCCTCGCCTTTCTAGAGCATAGAAGCCATCTGAACTTTTCATTGTATCAGTCCCACTCCAAGCACGTAACTCTCAAACAAATACCTCGAGAATGACCTTTGCTAAACAATGACAAATTCCTTTACACCAGCTGTTTTAAAATCCCATACTTAAGAGTAGGTGCAGATTGTTAAAAGAAAAATGCCCTTACCAAGGCCCTTACCAAATGGAAGCAATTAAATGGCAATTGACCTAACAAGTGTTTTGGTCTTTCCCACTTTTGTTTTTTAGCCTCTTCCCTCTTGGGGGATCACGTTGAGACATGACAATTTAGACCATATCATGATGTTAGTAAATCATCGTATAGACCTACTGTAGGGACATTGGGGGCTGTAACATGGTTATAATATGAGACACAAGTTGGGTGGGGTATTATCTTTCATTGGCCCAACTTCTGTCCTTCAGAAGAGCTCTATGTACCTTGAAACTTGTCCTCTTCACCAACAGAAGTTGGTCCAATCAAAGATATTACCTCACGCACCTTGTCTGTCTAATATCCTGGGACCCACCTGGCTACAACACTGCAAACAACATGGTTATAATATGATCAGATCCCAACTATTTTGGCAAGAATATCATGTTTTGACAAACTTGGGACACAGTTATGTTGATGATCTCATAAAACAGGCAGTTTGGTTCTGTTGCCGAGCCCTAAAATATGTAATCATGCTTGAAATGCTTTCCCAAGATTCCTATGTAGTTTAGGGGGAAGAGAACTGAACCGGATTGTAATCCAAGCTCTGGCACTGCCTTTGTACAAGTTACTTCACCTCTCTGTATTGGATTCTCCCTTCTGCAAAATGGGGGGAAATGATGATTTGTAAAAAAGCTTTGAGATTTATGGTCATATGAAAGCTATGTATAAATTACAACAAAACCTGGCTCTAAATTGTCTACCTTGGAAAAATTTCAGGATAGCGTAAGGTGTGAATTTAAATGCATATAGTTATACCAGTAGATCCAGCTATGTGGACCCTTATTCTGGTATAAGAGTGTGTCTCTTTTTTTTTAAGTGTATGTTACCTGGGAGGATGTTGAAATTAAACCAAAAAAGGCACACATGTCCTGGACTACGTGTCCACATGGTGGTAAACCGGTGTCATTGCTCAAATTTTCCCATGTTGACAAGGCCGAATGTTTCTGGCACATTACAAATGTCCTGACTGCATTGGAAATTGAGAACACTCAGTACCATGCAATGCCAGACCTCTTCCTACAGCTGTGTACAAAACCAGCCCCGTCAGGGGCAAGTCTGTAGCACAGATTCTTCTAGCCCAGGGGTTCTCAAACTTCGTTGCATCGAGGCCCCCTTCTGACAACAAAAATTATTACATGACCCCAGAAGGAGTGGCCAAAGCCTGAGCCACACTGCCCTGAGCTGGGGGGCCAAGGCCGAAGCCCAAAGGCTTCAGCCCCAGGCGGGGTTCTGAAACCTGAGCCCCACCACCCAGGCTGAAGCTCTCAGGCTTTGGTTTCAACCCCAGGTAGTGGGGTTCAGGCTTTGGCTTTGGGCCCCAGCAAGTCTAAGCCAGCCCAGGTAACCCCATTAAAACGGGGTTTCGACCCACTTTGGGGTCCCCACCCACAGTTTAAGAACTGCTGTTCTAGCACAATCATTTATTTAAAAACAAAAATCCCTACCCGTGCAGGGCACTGAAACCATACTATACTAGTGACAGTGGTTGGATCTGACAGCAGTTGTCTCTCTCATTTGAGAGACCATTTGGTCTCACGGTGTGGCCAGCACCTCTCCCTTTCGACCTACGAGTTACTACTTTCTGGGCCTAATTTCCTTACTGTTGCAGACAAGCCAGACCCATTGAAGGAAATAGGAGTTGCTTCCCTTGTGGTCAAATCCTACAGAATTTCCCAGCAGTTGAAGCAATAGAGTTCCATGGAAGTGTACCAGGATTCTATGGAAATTACTCTAAAACCCAACAGGGCCTGATTCTGATCTAACTGGTACCGTTTTTACACTAGCGTAAGTCCATTAACTTCAGGGGTGCTTCTCCTGATTCAACCCATGTGCGATCAGGATCAGGCACATAGAATTGAATGGAGAATAATGCTTTCTATGGGCCTAACTCTCTACTCTGTTACACCAGCGTCACTCCATTGACTTCAATGGATGGAGTCGTGTGTGTAAAACTGGTGTAACAAAGTGGTAAATCGAGTCTTGTAGCTTTGCATCAGCCTCTAGAATTCTACTGTTGATATATGAAATGGGCCAGATTTTTTTTCTCAGTTAATGAATGCAAGTCCGGAACAACTCCACGGAACTACATGGGGTAAAACTAGTGCAAGTGAGATGAGAATCAGGACTATTATTTTCTATCAAATTATATAGGACAATGCAAAAAACCCCTAATTCTACAGGATTTTCCCATACAGGTCTTATGCAGCAGTGGCATACTAGGCCCATGATTTTATTTGTATTGCAGATTTCTTGCTTGACTAGCACAAAAGCAACACACTGAGAGCTGTACCTTGTCTCCCTTCCTACAGCAAATGACACGGCAAAGTGCAGTAGAACATATACATCCTTTCCCTGGATTGTGTTTAAAATATTCTCCAGTTAAAAGCATTGTGCCTAAATATATTGCTTTTCAATTTTGCCCTGTGTGTCACTCCTTGCATGAATGCAGGACATAAATTGACGTTCAGTCGATGCTCAGGTGTCTAGAAATGGGCCAGGATTCACTGCACCAAAGTCAGGAAGAAGTGGTTGATTTCTGAAGGCTTCCAGAGGCAGATCCAGGCCATAGGGTAATACGTTTGCAATTCAACTCCTTTGATCCAAAGGAAGCAAACTTTCCTATTGATATGTACAATAAAATGAGTCAAAAGAGCTGAGACAATTAGGCCAAGTCATGTTTTAGTTCAGAGTTGCTATAAAGTTGGGGATTATAAACCCTCTCCTCTCAGACAAGCAAACACCATTCTATCTTCAAGGAATGGATGCTATCACTCAGGCAAGATTCCAACTCCCAGTGGGTGATAAAAGCTTATCACCTCCTGAATAAACCAGTCTAATAACTGGTGGAGGCCTCTATCTCACAGCTCCAGATGCTGGCTTCCTTTGCCTTGAAGTAAGTGAAACATAAATAAAACACTCACCATATGGATATTGTATTATGTAAATGGCAGTGGCTGTGAGAAATGCAATTTAATATATCATTAGAGGAAGCCTGAATCAGGGCCGTCCTTAGGCATACGCGGCTACGTAGGGCACCCAAAAATTTGGGGCATCACTGGGACAGCAAGTAAGAGCAGGTCAGCTCCCACACATCCAGCGTGCACTTCAGTCTTCTTAGGCAGGGACTGTATTCACAGAGCCGAATGCGTGGGCGCGGTGCATTCTGTGTGAGGGAGAGGGTACGAGGGTCTCTGTGAGGAGCTGTGACTCTCCACCACCGTGAGGCAGGCCGGGCAGCTTGGTATCCTTTGCTGCCTTGTCCCTCCACCCCGCCCCCAAGGCTGCAAGCCCAGGCTGCTGCAGCATCTGCTGCTTGGAAAGCTCAAAGCTCGGTGTGTCTCAGCAATGGAGGAGGGGTTCTTCTGCGGGTCTGGGGGAGGGGATTGTGGCTGTGCCCCAAGTCGGGCATAAGGGCACCAGTCTAAGAATATGGCGTAGAGCCCCATAAATCCTAAGGACAGCCCTGGCCTGAATTCATCAGCAGCAGCCCAGGGTTGGTTGAGCTGAGTGAAATGTTTCTCCAGCACATTCTTGCAGCAGCAGGGGATGGCTGTGCATTATCTCCGTGACAGTCCTCCCCACTAGCTGACACATGACTAGAGTTTGAAGATAACAGCTGGGGGGGGGGGGGTTTGAGGAAGGATGAGTCAGTCTGTTAGCCTGCGATGAATAGTACTCCATACCAGGAGAAAGGGCTGGTGTTTCTTGCCTCCAAGCTGCAGTTCCACTTAATGATTTCCAGCGGGCACAGAGCTTTGCAGCCGCACAGACTCAGGAAGCAGCCTTGTGGGGCTGATTCCCTTTGCAGTTATGCTGGTGTAAAAATCAGGAATAACCTCATTGAAGGGTAAGAAGAGAATCGGATCCTGTGACGCCAACTCCTGGGTGACAGGGACTTATTTATCATACATGAATTAAACAGACCAGTGTTCTTTCTTCATAGCCTCAAATAGGCCAAAGCTTAATTTGCTGCTTGTGAAAGTAGGGCTTATTCACCACTTTAAAACCCATGTAAGTCAGGAGTAATTCCATTGACTTCTGAAGTATTCCCAATATA
Source organism: Lepidochelys olivacea (assembly GCF_965140295.1). Taxonomy (NCBI): domain Eukaryota; kingdom Metazoa; phylum Chordata; order Testudines; family Cheloniidae; genus Lepidochelys; species Lepidochelys olivacea. The sequence goes on from NC_140412.1 coordinate 19,511,239, forward strand.
CACCAGCATACCTGTAGAGCAGAATTTGGCCCAAACAGTATATTCAGAAACTCTGACGTTAAGAGAAGGGGATGCTGGTCCAGCAATTTAGGCCTTGGATGATTAAAAAGGTCCTTGGGAGTGGGCCTGGAGCATTCACTTAGGTCTTGGCAGGACTTTCTGCCCAGGTATGAATTTCATGCTTACAGACTTTGGGCAACATAAACTACATTTAACTAATCCAATTTTATGAACTTGCTAATCTTTGAGATGGGGTTTTTTTACCTTGAGCATTCTGACTGAAAGAATGAAAAATGAGTGGTCATACTGGTAGTTTAGTTATACTGACTGTTTCCTTTAGCAGTGATAATTATTTTTACCTCTATGACTTGGTTTTCTTAATGACTTTTTTTTTTTTAAATAGCTTTCATTGGTAATAACCACCCTGAAGACATCTTCAAACCATGTAGCACATACAGTTTTACAGAAGTAGAAGTTTGAGTTTTCTTTTTGCTGAAACCCGTGTGATCGTATCAGTCAGACTGTAAAACACACACAGACACACACACACACGTATTAATACTGACAGAATATAATGAGTCATAGCCATTACAGAAACCACAACTTTAAAAAAAAAAATGAAGCCACTGCTCAACACTATTGGTGTTCCTGAAGTTAGGCAAAGGGGCCTTCTACAATCCAGTAAAGTGGTATTTCCTTTACTAAAGAATTGTCCAGCTGTTACCATTCTAGTGGTGTTTGCCAATAGATGTCCTTGGGTAATGAGGGCTCTGAGAATGCCAGCCCCCCATAATTCTATGAACAACATTCCATCCCTCTGCCAGAGGAAACTGTCGTGTGTTGAGGTCGGTAGGGTCAACGTTAAAGAGGTTTCAGGTGTGATGTGATAGTGAAGACTATTCATTACATTGGAAGGAAATCAGTGAGTCAGATTAATTACTGATATTCATGTCTCCAGTTTGGCACTATACCAGGTTATTGAACATTTTAAGTTTCTGCCAGTCATCAATAGTTTATTAAATACTTCTTTTTTCACCCCTTCCTCCAGTTCCAGCTCCCACAGAGTTGGATTTTAACAAATTTGAGGCCAGAGGCCCAGACTTTAACAAGGTCCCAATGCCAATCGACCTTTGTGGCATATATATTTTGTCCTAAGGAGAGGGGCTAGACAACTACACACGGAAATCTCTCAAATTACCTCTAGGGCATGTAAAGCCCTTATATCTTTATGAAGCCTACCTAGCACACAAAATCCCACCCATCCAAGTTCTAAGAGGGCATCAATACATTACATCACGATGGATCTTTTACAGGTCCAAGGCCAACTTCTTGATTTAATCATGTATGTCAGAGAATGTGTCCAAAATGGGGCTTTTACCAATAAAAGAGTGAGCATGACAAATTCAGCACAATTATTTTACCTCCTCTGACTGGATGCAGCTCATCATTATCTGGATAGACAATTCCAATAGATCCAGAAGTTATCCTAATGTTTACCATAGCTATTATGCCACGACCCTAATGTCACCAAGAGCAGGATGGAAGGCCATCTTGCAAAACCTTTTTCAATCAAGCTGGTTTTTGTTTTGTTTTCTTTTAACTCTAGGTCTACAAAGCCCCTGCTGGCTAGTGCATATGCTATTAGATTTTTAAAAAGAGCAGATGTATATGCATCACCACATAGTAAGACATTTTTACTCCCAGAGGAATTCTGTGCCAAAAGGTAATTTATTTAAACTACAAAGCAGAAAAATGTCACAATAACTATTTAACATTTCCTAAACACATGAAAGTGAAGTTACAAATACTTGGTACCAATACCCTGCATACCAGTTATAATCCTGGATGGCTACTTGGTTCTGACTGTCCTGACATTTTGTTGACTGCTTGATTAACATTTTATTTGCCCTCAAAGTCTTCTTTTTCTAAAGTGGGCAAGTAAAATAGAACCTGAGCTGTAATCTAATCACATTGTGCCACTCTGGCAAAGGAAAAAAGCAAGAAAGCAGAGATCTTCCTAGCTGAGGATTCCCTTACTGTCCTTTACAATAAGGCTCCTTTACACCACTCTGGCTATTAAAGGAGTCTTAAAACTTTTACACCTGTTTTATGGTTCTGGGGGAATTCACTAAGAATGGGAACAATTAACTAACAACAATAGGAGCAACTATGCAGGCAGGCCACTACATTTTCTGCTGTTCCTGAGGGGACAGAGCCTGCCTCATGCCTACCTCCAAACAACCCAGAACGCTACCCCTCCATTCTGTGTACACCACAATAGAGAGCATGAGGGACAGAGCCTCTATCACTCACTCACACACATGACATCCCCCCATGCATGCCCAGCCCCACCCCACACTGATTTACATCTCCACTGGCTGCTTCAGGAGCTCAAACAGGTGTGCACGGGCTGCCAGGGAAAGGGTGCATTTCCCCTACAGATTTATTTGCTTCCCCATTTTTCTGCGGGGAAGCAAAGAAATCTGCAGGGGACATGAATTATGCAAGTGTGTAGTGGTGCAAAATTACTGCAGGAGTACATCTTCCCTTGCCCCACACAATGATTCTCATATCTAACATGCAGCCACCATCAGCCCTATAGCTGCTTTCTGTCCTGTCCCCACACAACTCATAGCCATAAGGCAGGATTTTGTCCTATGACTGTGAGCCTGGCATTTTATACTTTTGTAAAGAAACTTGACATTTTCAAGATGCGCAAAGCTTGCATCATTTTCTGCAGTACTCACACTTCTTTGAAAGGAACTGATACCAAGAGAAGGTGCAATAGTACTTTGGCGTTCTTAAAACACGTACCCCTTTTCCTCAAAATGCTTTTCTCCTTTTGCCACAGCTTGCACTTTCTCCTTTAAAAAGTGCAAATGTGAGTAATCCAGGAACCACAAGGAGATTCCTGGATAGCATTTACTGAATATGGCCTGTGACAAAGTTCCTCCTTTACCTTGGTGGGTCTTGCACTTATTGGCAGATTTGCTTACCTCGGAGATTCATGGCAGCCCTCAGTTTGGCCGTTTTCGTGAACCCACAGTCCAGGTCAGCTTCTCCTGTGTCTGACCAGGAGTTGGGAGGTTTGGGGGGGAACCCAGGCCCGCCCTCTACTCCAGGTTCCAGCCCAGGGCTCTGTGGAATGCAGCTGTCTAGAGTGCCTCCTGGAACAGCTGTGCGACAGCTACAACTCCCTGGGCTACTTCCCCCTGGCCTCCTCCCAACACCTTCTTTATCCTCACTATAGGACCTTCCTCCTGGTGTCTGATAATGCTTGTACTCCTCAATCTTCCAACGGTATGCATTCTCACTCTCAGCTCCTAGTGCCTCTTGCTCTCAGCGCCTCACATTCACACCACAAACTGAAGTGAGCTCCTTTTTAAACCCAGGTGCCCTGATTAGCTGCCTTAATTGATTCTAGCAGCTTCTTGATTGGCTGCAGGTGTTCTAATCAGCCTGTCTGTCTTAAGTGTTTCCAGAAGGTTTCTGATTGTTCTGGAACCTTCCCTGTTACCTCACCCAGGGAAAAGGGACCTACTTAACCTGGGGCTAATATATCTGCCTTCTATCACTCTCCTGTAGCCATCTGGCCCGACCCTGTCACAGGCCTTATATATTGCACTGCAGATTCTTAAAGCGTCTTCCTAATTTTAGACATGGCTGAGCCCTGCAAATCTTCAGTAATGAGCCTTAGCAGCATCTGCTACTCTTTAGGATATTAATAAAGCGCAACACCTCTCCAACCAGAAAAGATATTTAATCTCTCCATCAGGGCCGGCCCACAACATTTTGGCACCTGAGGCAGGGAGCTCAAATGACACCCCCATGCCCCTTTGCTTGGGCCAAAACTTTGAAACTCTGGGTCCTAGTGGCACCCCCTCATAGTCTGGCACCTGAGGCGGCTGCCTCAGTTCACCTCATGGCAAGGCCAGCCCTGCTCTCCATCATCATTTCCCGTTAATTCAACTTTTGAAGCTTGTAACAGTAAGACCTCTAGATTTATTTAAATAGAAAGAAGAATTTCAAGGTAACTTCCTAAACTGGCAGTCTTCACTACTTCATGACTGATCCTAGGAACTTAGGCCTGCTGATCACAGGCCACAGTATTATAAAATATACTACTGGGTTCTCCAAAAACTGACCAGCTGCTAGAGCTGCCTTAAATGGAAGAGTGAATCCTTGTCTGGGACAAAGCTGTCCTATCTATATAACTAGAACCAGTTTAGATACACCTAAGTTGTGCACTTGTGTTCCAATGGTAGTCACTCTCCCTTCACTGGGGTGTCAATTTAACAAACCGGTAAACCATATATACCAGCTGCTTCCCCCAACCTACTGATATTATCTCTGTCTTATCTGGATTAAGTTGCAGCCAGAGCCAGCCCTCATCCAAAGACATCTAAAATGCTAGGTCATTTATTCCACAGCACCAGACAGGCTAGATGGAAAGGAAATGTACTTGATATGCAGATAATACCTTACCAGTACATCACAGCACACAACCTCTCACTGGCCCTTCTAGGGGCCTCTTATGCATTGAATAGGAGGTAAGAATACAGACCCTGTGGTACCTCACAAGACAACAGATGCTGGGGTAGTGGAGCAATGCCCATTTACCCTTTGGGTCCTCTCAGAAACGTAGGGATAGCACAACTCAGGGATAGGCAGACTCAAAGCATGGACTGGTTCTGTTCCCTCATCTGACCGCACCATAGCAACTACTTTCTCCAACAAGAAACTTCAGAACTGGAATTAATTTGCAAACTGGACACCATCATATTAGGCCTGAATAAAGACTGGGAGTGAATGGGTCATTACACAAACTAAAAACTAATTTCCCCATGCTAATTTTCCCCCTACTGTTACTCACACCTTCTTGTCAGCTGTTTGAAATGGGCCACCCTGATTACCACTACAAAAATGATTTTTCCTCCTGCTGATAATAGCCCACTTTAATTGAATTGTCTCTTTAGAATTGGAAAGGCAACCCCCATCTTTTCATGTACTATGTAGATATATCTTCCTAATATATTTTCAACTCCATGCATCTGATGAAGTAGGTTGTAGCCCATGAAAACTTATGCCCAAATAAATTTGTTAGTCTTTAAAGTGCCACAAGTACTCCTCGTTGTTTTACTGCTCAAAAGAAGGTCTCAAGCAATAAGAAGGGTCCTGAACAAACATTCCCAGCCTGGCACAGTCTGCAAGCTCATCTACTAAACCTTGCAATCAGTGGTCTCATGATGAGTCTAAAAGACTCAGCAGACACACTATCTTCATCCATTGGCAAGGGAGATCTTGAACCAACCAGCCCGTGCAGTTTCTACCCCATGCCCAGGCCTAAAACTTTTAAGGTCCTCATATATCCTTAACCTCAGTCTGATCACGAATGGCTGATTCTGCCACTTTTCTTTTTAAAAGAGAGGGAGCTCTCTGTGGCATAAGTAGCTATGTAAGTCTTCCAATTTTGTTTTTTGTGTGAGGTAGCTTCAAATCATTTCAGTCCGCTGTTTGCTGCAGGCAGCTGCCAATTTGCGTTGTTTACCTATAGCCTGGTGCAGAGCAGCCGCACACACTCTGCTTTCTCATTGCTTGTTCTGGAGTAATCTGAAATAAAAAATGTGATTGAAACTGTTTGGTGGGTCTTTGTGTGGGGCTCATTATCTATCGGAAGTTCTAAAACACCCATCACCATAGGTGCTGACGTGGCAGGTCATTTCATAGAAAAAAAAATCAAATGAACTGCTTCATCCAAATTTCAGGGATGGAAGGAAGACTTCACGATACATTTGCTTTAACACATTTGGGGAAAAATAAGTCTGTGAATAGTATTAGGTCATCAGTTCTTATGGGGGGAAACCATTGGCAAGATGGGGTTTTCAAAGCTGAAATGCTTCTGCATCTGGAGTTTATGTCACACATACCACAAGTCCCAAATGTTCAAGAAAGTGAACCAGTAGTGACTCAAGTAGCAGGAAAACATCAGTATAATGCATGAAATACCTAGAAGGGTCTGGCTCTCTGGGAATCAGCTGAAGCTTTCAATTGCCACTTTAATGGCAGTAATTGAAGTTTGCACTATCGGTATATTAAAGATGAGTAATTAGATGGATTACAGTCTTTCTAGTTCCACAGCATTCCTCAGACAACTTCAGCTTGTCATATAGTCAACACTCTAGCAGAGATAAATGACACATTAGTTCAAAGGCAAATGTGATTCAAAGGAAAGAATATCTTCACTGAGTATTAAATAGCAGATATTGCAGAGATGTGAGGGTGGCTCTTTTCCATCTTAGAATGTGCTATTTTTTCATAACAAAAGGCCAGACCCTGAACTGGTGTAAATGGGTATACTTCTCTGATTCCTCTGTTCACACCATCTCAGGATCGGTCCCTAAGTATTTAAGGGTGGATGCTGGAAAGGACAATATTCTGACTCAGCAGAAATAAAAGTATGGGTGGAGGTATGGGGCGGGGGTGGAGGTTAGGGAAGGATTTCAATGGATCAAAGGAAAATTCAGACTGCAAATAAAGGGGGTAAAATTCCTCACTGGCATCTAAACATGTAGTCACCCAAAGAAAGCAACAGAAACCCCATTGCTTGAGTCATTGAAATTGAGCTTGGATAAAGGGAGAGAGACTCCAGAACCATCCATCCAGTCATAGGGGAACGGAAGAGATGACCTATTGGTCTCTCCAGTCATTGAGTCAGACTCAAAAACTAACAGCAAAAAAAAAAAAAAAGTTCTGCTTATACCAGAAGCAGGAAGCCTGTGAAAAAAAATCAGTCGGGCTCCTGGACAATTGAGGTGCCGAAGAAGCACTCAAGGGAGATAAGGCCATTGCGGAGAAGCTAAATGAATTCTTCGCATCAGCCTTCACTGCAAAGGATGTGAGGGAGATTCCCACACCTGAGCCATTCTTTTTAGGTGACAAATCTGAGGGTCAGATTTGAGGGGTCAGTAAAGGAGGTTTTGAAACAAATTGATAAACTAAACAGTAATAAGTCCCCAGGGCTACTCACCCAAGAGTTTTGAAGGAACTCAAATCTGAATTGGCCGAACTACTAAACGGTGGTATGTAACCTATCATTTAAACTAGCTTCTGTACCAGATGACTGGAGGATAGCTAATGTGACATCAATTTAAAAAAAAAAAAAAAAAGACTTTGGAGCCAATCCTATCAATTACAGGCCAGTAAGCCTAATTTCAGTACCAGGCAAATTGGTTGAAACTATAATAAAGAACAGAATGATCAGACACATAAATGAACACGATTTGTTGGAGAAAAATCAACATGGCTTTTGTAAAGGGAAATCATGCTTCACCAATCTATTAGAATTTTTTGATGGGATCAATAAACCTGAATGGTGTGGAGAAAGTGAATAAGGAAGTGTTATTTACCCCCTCACATAACACAAGAACTAGGGGTCACCTAATGAAATCAATAGGCAGCAGTTTTAAAATAAACAAAAGGAAGTACTTCTTCACACAAGACAGAGTCAACGTGTGGGACTTGTTGCCAGGGGATGTTGTGAAGGCCAAAACTATAATGGAGTTCAAAAAAGAACTAAATAAGTTCCTGGGGGATAGATCCATCAATGGCTATTAGCCAAGATGGTGAAGGACATAACCCCATCCTCTGAGTGTCCATAGCCTCTGATTGCCAGAAGACGGGAGTGGATGACAGCGGACGGATCACTCGATGATTGCCTGTTCTGTTCATTCCTCCTGGGGCACCTGGCATTGGACAGCAGGATACTGGGTAAGAAGGGCCATTGGTCTGCCCCAATATGACTGTTCTTATGTTTGAATGCCTAATTCTGTTTCTATAAATCATTTTCCAATATGGCCTTAACAATAGCAACATCTAACTGATAGGTGCTGACTCCATGGGTGTTCTGGGGCTGGAGCACCCATGGTGAAAAAATGGTGGGTTCTGAGCACCCACTGGCAGCCCCCCATCAGCTCCCGCCTCCCACCCAACAGTGGATCCCGCAGATCAGTGCGTCCCACCCGCTGCAATCAGCTGTTTCGTGGTGTGCAGGAAACTGGGGGGGGAAGGGAGAGGAGTGGGGATGGGACTCGCTGAGGGGAGGGAGTAGAATGGGGCGGGGGGGAAGAGGAGTGGGGGTGGGGCCTGAGGCAGAGCTGGGGGTGGGGCACCCCCAGCAAATTGTAAAGTTGGCGCCTGTAATCTAGCTACTGTTTCTTATGCTTAAAGCTATTGAAAAGTATGCTGCAGTTGAGGATTTTATTTTACTAGTGATCCTTTTCATTACTGCAATATTTGGGAACAATCTCTTGCCCCCTTTTTCAGTGCTCACATTTACAGTTTTGCTTCCACTTGGATGTGTAAGAGTGACAGGAAAACTTCAGAAGCATCAGAAATTTGGTTCAGACAAAGAATTGTGCAGCTTGAAAGTTCATCCCAACAAATCCACACCCCTTTGTTCTGACAACTGGCTTGAATGGGTTTCCCCACTGTGATGGAAGCAGCTCCATGGAGCATAACGTGCAGGTGTAAACATTTGCCCTCTCCATTTGCCACTTAACACAGTTCACACTAGAAGGAATGCCATAGGTTCTTACTGCCCTGCTGTCGGGTCATTACCTCAGTCTCCCTCCCAGAGACAGTTTCCCTCTGGCAGGTGGCTTATTATGATACTCTGGCCATCCAGGCAAAGCAAAAATCCTCCCTGCCACGGTAAACAAAAACAAAACATCCTTGGCTCTTCCCAGGCCAGAGCCTTCCTCCTTGTTGATGCAAAGCTGATACCATTCGACCTTTGACCTCTTGTCTCTTCAGGCATACCCCTTCAGGCCTCCCTCTGAGCCCTTTCACATCCTCCTTGCCACCTAGGTCTCTTCCCTACAACAAACACCTCCTGGGCACATTATCTGGAGAACGCTGAATAGCTGTTGCCTCAGTTACTTTAGCACAGAGCTCCCACACGGGATCGTACCTCATCCCCGGCTTCCCTAGACTGAGCACAAAGCTTGGTTGAAGTAGTCTCGCCTTTCCCAGCATTCACTGTGGTTCCAGTCTGGGCTGTAATTATAAATAGGCTGTACAAGGCCGGTAGCCTCTCTTAAAGGGCCACAATACCCTGCTTCCAAGACCATCAGGATAAAACTCATGAAACACACAAACTGCAATGAGAGTCACTAAAGGTCTGATCCAAAGCCTACTGGAGTCCAAGCAGAGATTCCCATTGACTGCAATGGGCTTTGGATCAGGCCTCAAATCAATTTCCACTATCACATCCCCATAAAAAACATCCTAGTGCACCCACTTGTTTCTTCTGGAAAGTGCAAGGTGCTCAGATACTAAGGTGATAGGACACTATAAAAAGCAGGAAAGAATAAAGAGCTAGAATTATTAATAGATTACAGACAGCAGAGCAAGACAAGCTATAAGTCATTCAGAGATTCTGGGTTGTGCTTCCAGTTTTGCCACAGACATGCTATCTGACCTTGGGAAAGTCCCTTAAAAAGCAGTTCTACCCTCAAATATGGCTATATAAAAATAGCACCTTCTTACTCAGCAGATCCGTTCCCTAGTGTATTCAGAGTCATATCTGCTTCCTTTGATGACAAAAAAAGTTTTTGCTGCTTTTCCACTCCTGTAAACCCATGCAGAGTGAACAAGCTCAAAAGGGTGAGCTCGGTTCTATTCCTCCTTGTGCATCAACAGAAGAGCTCAATCCCAGCCGTACAGCTCCATCAAAGACATGGGTTGCATTGCCTGCACGGGCAGCAGGTGACGCTTCCCCTTAGGGAGGCTAGTCTCCTGTCCTGCCTTTTCTGGTGAGGGCTGAGAGCTCAGTCAGGACCATGGTGGGATCGGGGGGGCCGAGAGTTCGGCCCCGGCTGGGGTCAAGCACTCAGCCTCGGATGGGACAGCAACAGAGCTCTCTCAAGCATGGCCAGAGCTCCGAGCCCAGAGCCCCTCCCCTGTTCCGCCCCTTCTGCTTGAAGCCTCCCCCTTATTCCGCCTCTTCTCCATGGCCCCATCCCCTGTTCTGCCCCCACTCTGACTCTTCCTCCGAGGTCCCACCCCCACTTGTTCCTTCCCCACCCTGCTGGCTGTGGCCCTGAAACCAGAAAAGCTCCACAGCTGGGAGCGAGAGCTCCTTCAGCCCTGGGGCCATGGCAGGGGGAGATTTTTCCGGTACCCCATATTGGCCATAGCCCCTGGGCACAGGCCTCTTGGGGCAATCCACCACTGCCTCCCACCCCCACCCCGGTGGCACGAGGTTTGGGAATTCTTAGCCTCCCCTCACCTCCATGATGTGCTGCCCCATGGTTTCATGTGTATCATTCAGGAGCTGCACAGGTGTCACTGAGGTCCTTTATTACTGCCCATGATTCGAAAGTGCAAAAATTTTTTACCAGCAGCATATTTCTTAGGTCGCTAGATCAGTTGACTGTAATGTCCATACGTCCATCCGATTGCAGATGCAAGGTGCACTGTAAGCACAAGTGCTTCAATTAACCGATCAGAAGGCCATAACCAATAGATGTTACTATGATCACTTGTAGGGCTACAGCCACAACTGACAGCAGCTCAACCAATTGTGCATCGATGTAGATGCAGCATTGCCATAATCAGGGTCCTCCAGCCAGCACGCCTCTTTAGCCCACTAAGCTCTTTGGGAGCTGCAGGGTGTTCCCACACTTTTGAAAACCAGGCTACTCCTTTGGGCATCTAGATAAGGATTTTCAAAAGTGATGAGTGACTTTGGTGCCTGCCGCCTTGGGTGCCCAATCTGATATATCTTAATGGTGGGAGGGGGGAGTTGATTTCAGAGGGAGGGGGTTCAGCACTTTCTGAAAATCAGGCACTTTTAAGACCTCTCAAGTTGGGCACCCCAAAAACTGAGGCATCCAAAATCACCATTAATCTTGAAAAATCTTGGCCTAACAGCCTAACTTGAGGCACCTGCTGTTGAAAATCTTGGCCCCTAATGATATATCACCCATGTGATGGTATATCCATGCTGTAAATTACAGACCCATGCGTCATGTGTCTCCACCTACCACACTTGCATTGTGCCTGCTAATCCAGCTCTTCTGCAGACTACTTCTAAGCAGCTTCAGCTCCAACCAATAGCCTACTGCACCACTGCACACGCATTTAGAAACTGAAATTTACACATGGAATGATACAGAAAACACTAATAGCCCAATTCAGAAGAATCACTAACAGCTGGCAACGCCCATTCACATATCTTTTCTGAAGAGTTACCGGAAGACATCTTGCAACCACTATTTGTAGCCTGATACCACACCTCACACACACATTCAAAACTCCCTAAGGATGTACATACAGTGCAATTTATGAAAGCCCCACCAGTTCCAACCATCCAAACACACAAGCACCTCACCAAAGAACATGGTTGTTGGTCGTTCAGGACAAGGTGAACATACGTAGCCTGTGGGTCATGGCAGGAAGGTAACAAAGGTTGAGAAAACAAACTAAAGAGTGGGGTGTAGATGGGGTATGGAATGATTTAAACAGAGGCAATATGGTGGCGGGGGGCTGCAGGGCCATGTACCCCCTTCCAGATTTGCTGCTTGGCTTGTACTGAGCATTCTCACATGGACTGAGAATGCTCAGTAACACCGTTGAAGCAAGTTACCCTCACTTTGTCCCATCCCCCAACCCCATCAGCAGGCATGGGTCAGCTCTGGTTCAAATGCATATTTCTTTGCTTTTTAGGACTTGCATATGTAGGAATTGCAGACCAGTAAATTAAGTCAGAGATGAGGAAGATTTTTGTGGGGAAATGTTATAAGGCTGCCTTCACCAGCTGACACCCTCCCACAGCTAAGCAGGGTGTTGCAGAGAGTCAGGTTTATAGACCCCCTAACTAGGAGATACCTAAAGCATTGGCGAGTCCTCAGTGAGTATACAGCAGATAGACCAAGACGCCTTCCCATTGCTCCTGGGGGCTGATACCCTCTTGGGGACCACTGGCAGTCGGGACCTGTTAGAGCAGCCCCAAGACTATTCTAACCTGGGATCACGGCTGTGTGGAGAATCAGGACGTTGTATCTAGCTCCCTGAGTGCACAACCCTCTCTTTCCACCCAGCAGAAGCTAGATGAAATTGTTTCCTTATGTTCCCCAGTCTCTGTCCGTATCTACCTGTTGTCTCTTGTCTTATAATTAGATTGTAAGCTCTTTGGAGCAAGAACCATCTTTTTATTCTGTTTGTACAGCACCTATCACAGTGGGCTCCTGGCACATGACTGGGGATCCTAGGCACCAGGGCTGGCTCCAAGCACCAGCGAAGGAAGCAGGTGCATGGGGCAGCCAATAGAAAGGGGTGGCACTCGGTCCCGGTCTTCGGCAGCAAGCCCTGTAGTCCCTCTCTTCCTCTTCGGCGGCAGCTCAACCAGGCTTGGTTTTTGTTTTTTTTCCTTTGCCACTTGGGGCGGCAAAAAAGCTGGAGCCAGCCCTGCTAGGTGCTATCACATGAAACAGAGAATCTTGCCTCCGACACACACACACACACACACACACAGAGACTCTTGGTATGGCATTTCTTTGGTGTCACAGTAAAACCCAGTGTGTTGTTACATAGATAGAGACATTCAGCTGCAATGAAATTGTGTTTAAATTGCTGAGTTAAACCCAGATAAGTGAGGAAATACGGAGCCAAGTGTGAAAATCCTAACCCAAGTTGTTGTTCTGGTTTTAACTCAAACAACTGTGCAAGAAAAAAGAAAAGCCTGGTGTCTTGTGAGTATTTTCAGTCTGATATAACTTCAGCCTTCATTATCTGAAAAATTCAAGTGGAGATCAGCCACATAGAGAAACTTATCACCAAGTGTTTGATAGGCACAGTACACAGGAGTCATACATGATCCCATTTTATTCACTCAGAGGAGTTTCTGCTCCAGTTTCAGATCACTGTCATCCAAGGAAGAAATGTACCAGATCACAGTGGTAAAGAAAGTGCTGGCTCCAGGTGCAACACTTTTTCATTGGTCGAGATACAGGGCCTCTTTTCCCTTCGGCTGCAGAGTGTCTCTTGGGACATTTATTCATTTAAAAAGGGGAAGCTGGCCCAGAATTGCAACTGCAAAAAAAAAGGGGGAGGGGGGTGGCTCATCTGATTAATCATTAAAGAGCGTGTAATATTGTCTTAAATTAGGAAAGTCCCTTGTTCAGTGCTCACCCTCTTTCAGCGAGTGGGGAAACCAATCTCCAGGCAAACAGACTCTCATGGATGTTTATTTCCTCAGGAGTGTGGTTGAAAGGCAGTGGATGGGTTCACTGCACTATTGTTCAAAGATTAGAAATGGAGCAGTGAAAGTAGTAGCTAGGTCATCCAGTGCATCACCTACCACCGAAGCAGCTCTCATTTGAGTGCTTTGTCCAATCTAGCTTTAAAAGTCTTAAGTAGCCAGGGCTTCACCCCTTCCCTTGGGAGCCTATTCCAGTCTAATAATAGAACTCACTGCTAGGAAGGGTTTGATATTCAGCCTACATTTTCCTTTGCTCAATGTCATCCTACTGCTTCATTAACCCCCTTGGATAACTCTAAACAATTCTCCTTTCCTTACTATTCAGGTCCTTCATATACTTATATAGTCACTCATCATTCAGCCAAGCTACATATTTCAAAGCTTTGTTCTTAAGCAAGGACTTTTCAACCTTCCCCCCACTCACCACACACACGCACACTTTCTTGAATTCCCTCCAATTTGTCACAATCTTTCTAGTATGAAAGTGCCCAGAATTGAATGCAATATTCCAGGTGAAGGCTCAGAATACATATCCTCCTCCTGGCCCATTCAGCATTATTTGTACTGTTGTAGCACGTAGTGGTCCCAGCCCCCGTTGTGCTAGGCACTCAGGATTTACAAGCTAAGTAATTAAATGGCATGTTTGCATAGGTAGCCATAGGGAAAACCACTAGGGACATGAGAGGGGACATTTCTCCCCACCCCCTCTTTTTTTGTTTTTGTTTGTTATCCTATTTATGACTCTCTCAAGAGGGCTCCATAGTCTCTCATCATGTCTGCCCTCTCCTGGCCTTTATGTATGTAGGCACCTAGCATTGTCCCGGCTTTCTGTTGCCCTACCACATAGCTGTCTACTTCCCTGTCCACCAGGTCACTTTTGGCATCCCTGTTTTTTCAAGCATCAACCTTCCACTTCTTCTTTTGTATGGCAAATAGTGGAACAGCAAAAGCAATGGCATGACTGTGGTTGGCTCTTAAGGTCTCTTATCCAGTCCAGAGCAGAGGAGGTAGCCACATGAATGGCTGCGACACCACCAGGATGAGCATAGATCAGGCAATCGTCCACGATGTTTCGGACAGTTTGCATTACACCACAGTCACAGTTCGGCAGTCCCCTCACTTTCCATCTATGGAGTAAGTATGTGCATCTTCCATGTCAGCTGCAGTTACCATTTAGAACGGTCTATGCGCACCATGGGGAAGAAAAGCCCAGCACATGCACAGTTCGGTCAATAATTCGATTTTTGTTTGGTCTGTTGGCAGCCACCCAGACTTCAGACTTATCTTCCGCAAGGAGGACAGTGGCCCAAGACCAGCAGGGTTTCTTGATCTTAGTCAGTAGCATGGGGGGGTATTCTACGTCACGGTGGAGCAGTAGCAGTAGGTATTTGCAATGATCTTTGTATACTCCCAAATGTCCCAGCGTCTTCCAAAGTGTGACTTGATAGAGGGAAGGATGGAGCAGGTGACAGGCTAAGGAGATTACATACACACTTACCCCTGGCAGTTTTACAAGTCAAATTTCAGTAAGGGCCAGATTCCACCACTTTAGCTCGTACTGGGTCAGATCCTCAGCTGGTGTAAATTAGTGTAGCCTCATTGACTTCTACGGTGCTACACCGATTTATGCCAGCTAAAGGTCTGTGCCATTGAAAAGCGACACACTTCACAAGAAATCAATTAGACTACTCACAGAGTAAAATACAACCCACCCACCCACCACCCCCCGCGCATTAAGGATGGCAGAATTGGCCCTTCGTTACCTCATGCATATATTTCATCACTGACTTTTGACTCCTTTAGTTATTAATGGATCTGGTTTGTAGATTCTCTCTCCCCTTAAGATAGCTTTAAACTCTGTTCTCTTTCCTACTGCCCTAATCTTTAACACGCAAATCACCGTATCCTGTGAGGCTCACTACTCCATGTCCACCACTGATTTTTTTTTTGTCTTTTTGCTCAGATCTTTAAACAGTCTCCGCTCACCTATGATGTCACACCGGCTCCTTACATTTTTCATTTGTTGACACTGACAATGTAACACGGTGCCACACTTCCTGTTACATGGGGGAAGATATGTCTTCTGATGCCAATCGGTTACACTAGATAGGAGATGCAACATTCCTCTGTTCAAATATTTGACTAACCTTTCTCTTTGCCTATCAGAATCCATATATCCACTCAGTAAACCACTGCGGGGTTTGGGAGGGGGTGGGGGGGGGAAACCCTTGTGATTTCAGGCTAATGAATTGTGAGGAGCTTCACTGAAAAACTCCAAGACAAATCTAAATTGGAAAAATCTTCATTGAAGTCAAGAGCTACACTGATTTACACCATCTGAGGATCTGTGTGTAGCAGATTATATTCCCTGAACATTCCCCTGTTATAGGACTATGGTTTGTTACCCTGGGGGTTTTCAATCAGGCTGTGATTTGGTATCATGTTCAGTAACAGACTAACAGAGTGCAGATTGTTGGTGTGTAAGAAACGATACATCATATAGTCCAGTGGGATGAGACCAACAATGGTGCCTCCAGTGGATTTAGCTCAGGCCTTTCATCTACGAGGGAACCTTGTGTTTTAATCAGCCGGACTTCACTCCACACTTCAAATGAATGTCTTAGTCTCAGCTTGATTGGCAGCCCCTCTGAAAAGGGGGCCTCTAAGGAAGTATGAAAGCAAAGAAAAGGTCCCTTCATGTCAACAAGCACCAACCAAAGGGGGAGGGTGAGAAACATGCTGGTAGGAAATGTGCTTGGCCTGAGGATATAAGTGAAACTGCTGCTCCATCAACAGACCAGTAGCTGTGTTGATTCACTGATTGATGTCTTGTGTGACGCACCAATGGAATATAGATACGCCTGCACAGTACAGGCTAGAAATGGGCCCAACCCAAAACTCTGAATACGCTCAGCATAATACCATTTGAAGAACTTCTCATGCCATTTGGATGTCCTACGTTAATAGAGAAACCAGTCCAGGGAACAAGAAAGCCATTTTCCATCCATGCCGTGAGGATGGAGCTGTAGAACACATGGCAGGAGGAAGTTAACCCTTCTGGAGAATGTACTTTGTCTCACCTTTTACTCCTAATTTTTCAGGGTAGCAAAAGATATTTGTTGTATCTCTGTGCTTGTGATCAAGTCTCTCTACTTTATTGTTTTACAGAAGTGGTTAGAAAGGTACAACAAAGGTGCATCAAGTAGCAGTGGGGGAGGTTTAGATTGGATATTAGGAAAAACTTTTTCACTAGGAGGGTGGTGAAACACTGGAATGCGTTACCTAGGGAGGTGGTAGAATCTCCTTCCTTAGAGGTTTTTAAGGTCAGGCTTGACAAAGCCCTGGCTGGGATGATTTAACTGGGAATTGGTCCTTCTTTGAGCAGGGGGTTGGACTAGATGACCTTCTGGGGTCCCTTCCAACCCTGATATTCTATGATTCTATGAACTAGCTGCATCCAGAGAGCAGCAGAGGCAGTTCCAGTCCCTGATGAGGAAAAAGTAATTTAAATATTGGGCCTCATGCTCAAAAGGGGACAAGATCTATTTTCTGTTCTCTCCTCTGCTACAGACTTCTCCTGTGACCTCAGGCAAATCATGTTAATGTCAGTTTCCCCATTTAAAAAGGGGATGATAATAAATACTTTCTGATCTTGTGGTGCTTAATTCGTTATGGTGTAACCCACACCCCTCCAGTGTGTGGTGTTCTGTCCCATCTAGCAGCACCGAGACCACTTAGAGAGAGAGATTAATGAGTCTCCTCTACAGTCATGGTAAAGAGCCAGTTGGCTTTTAGCTCACGTGGTAGAGGCCTCACACACTAAGCTCCAAAGGCCCCAGGTTCTATCCCGCTGACAACTGGGGTCTGTCAGTATTGCAGTGGCATGGAATCACCCCGTGTAGCGAGCCCCACAAAAGGTGTGAGCACCATGTAAACCATGAAAGTATGGTATAAGTGGGACTTACATTTTGATTAGAGTTTGTGCAGGCACTCTGCACATAGCTGAATTTCCCTCTAGTGTTTGTGAAGCACTCAGAGCCTCAGATAGAAGTCATCATATACATGAAAAATATAGGATTATTGTTTGTAATCCCATAGTGCCTAAGAGCCCCAGTCATGGAGCAGGACCCCATTGTGCTAGGTTTTGTACCAACACAGAACAAAAATAAAAGACAGTCCCTACTGGGCTCAAATCAATACCCAAGATACAGACATCCCTGAGTTTTGGATCTTTGGCTATTGTCTTGAGTCTGCCCTTAGTTATCATGCTATATACTAGTGGCTTGAAGAATTAGCACAGGGAGAGTATGTTACACACAGAGGGAATGTGGTCAAATGAAAGAAGGTGGGAAGCGTGGAGGAACAAAAGGGGCATCAAGACTGGCATCATCCGTGGAGCAGAAAATTAAAGGGGGACATGATTCATAGATTCCAAGGCCAGAAGGGACTACTGGGATCTAGTCTGACCTGCTGTATAACACAGGCCATAAAACTCCCCCAGAATAATCCCTAGGAATGATAGGAAACAAGGTTTGAGATGTGGGCAATAAGACCCCCCTTGTCTAGAAAGTGTATCTGTGGTATGCTGTTACAAACAGGTCGGAATGATGCTGCAATTGGCGGGCCCCAAAAATCAGCTGGCCTTGCCGTTCAGTGTACCGCTTCATGCAAGGCTATGACAGTGCAGAACCAAGACCCAAAACAAGACACAGCACCCAAAACTGTGATGAGGGGCTCCTGAAATAATGGAGCAGCACATTCTGCTCAAAACCAAACACAAATAGCATTTACCTAAACTTCATTTCAGGATTCATTAGCTTCCAACATCAATCATTTGCAGTAACAGATAATCAGAGTCTGGTAATCCCAGGTTTGAGCAGGATGATGATAAATTTCAGTCTACCAGCGACAAGCCATCAAATATACTTACATTACCCACTTCTGTGGTAGCTGAGCACACTGCGGTCAATGATTTCATCCTCACAATAGCTTTGTGAGGCAGAGATGTATCATTGCCCCCCATTTTACAGAGTGGAACTAAGGCACAGAGAGAATGACTTGCCCAAGGTTATGCAGGAAGCCTGTAGCAGAGTCTGGAATTGAACCCAGGTCACCTGAGTCCCTGTCCAGTGCAGTAACCATAAGAATGCTATGACGAGAGACCCCTATATATGGTTATGACCCCCATTCTCCTTTCTTTAAAAGGAGAGAAACTTCTTCATCTTATCATCAACTGGACACCAAACTGCTAGATTACAGTGCTCGTTTATATATTTCAAAAGAGGTTGTTCCCCCCCAATACAGACACACATTTCTAAGGTTCCTGTCATAAGGCCTGATATGATAACATAACTTACTGAGTTGACTTTGGTCCTGAAACCTTGACATAGCAATAAAATACAAGACTTGTGTAACATCTTTCAAACAGGCCATTCCCAAATGCTTTCATGCAAACGAGATCCCAAACTCTCTACCAAAATTTAAAAAAGACAAGTTTCTGTCCAAAGGGGAAAGCAACGTTCTTTTTTAACAAAAGGAATAGATCCCATGCTTCCAGAGGCAACATGGTCAAGCAATTAGAATATTGGGGAGGGTGGAGTCCATACACTTGGGTTCTATTCCCTGCTTTGCCATTCACCTGTTTTTATATTACCATGATACCTAACGGCCCCAAGCGATATCAGGGCCCCACCGTGCTAGGCACTGTACAAACACACAGTGATAAACAGTCCCCACATTGAAATGCTTGTAATCTAATTAGACAAGCCCATCAAAGGAAGTGTTATCATCATCCCATGTTTTACAGATGGGGAACTGAAGCACACAGAGATTAATAGACTTGTCCAAGGTCACACAGGAAGTCTATGATAGATCTGAAAATTGACCACAGTTCTCCTGAGTCATAATCCAGTGCCACATCTGCAAGACCATCCTTCCTCCACAAGCCCTGTTGTGGGACCCTGGGCAAGTCACTTTATCTCTCTGATGCAGTCTTTCTGTAAAAGAGGATAATGATATTTACCTTCCTTTGCAAACATTTTAGCTATCTACAGATTCAAGTGTGATATGGGATTGAACCTGTGCCATTAAAATCAGTGGGATAACTGACTGATTTCCATAGGAGCAGGATCAAACCCTAGAACAATTAAGTATGATTACTCATACATAGCTAGTAGGAAGCTCAGCTTCCTAGAACTACTTTCTGCAGTCTCCTTGAGTGGAAGCCCCAAGTGTTCTCCTAAAGCACAATCAAAATGAACTAACAATTCACAGATTATTAACTTTTGCTTTGGGGCAGCCTCACATAAGCAATTACTTTTGTAGCTTGATATGTTCCATCAACTCTTACAGCTTCTCAGTTACCGATAAGACACCAGCACTCCATGATATGGCTGGTATTGGTGAAGAATAATTCCTCTGCTATGATTTCATATATGCCTCTGGCTCATATTATGATGTCTTCTCTCAACTCAGACCCCTCATAAAGTTAAGAATGATTTGGGATTTATGGATCCAACCTGAGTTCAGATATGGAACCACCAGTTCAAAAGGGGAATTTGGATGTGGGGTTTTGCTTTGAGCCTTACTAATTTCCATTTCTTCAGAATAAAAAAAAACAACAAAACACAAAAGGGTTTTAACCAGTGGTGGGCAACCTGCGTCCCGCAGCTCCCAGTGGCCACGGTTTGCCATTCCCGGACACTGGGAGCTGCGGGTGGCCGTGCCTGCAGACGGTCAATGTAAATAAACGGTCTTGCAGCCCACCAGCAGATTACCCTGTCGGACCATGTGCGGCCCAGAGGCCGCAGGTAGCCCACCACTGGTTTAAACACTGAAGACAAATGCAAGGAGAATTCGCTACATTTGAATGTGTTACTATGAAGGTTACCTCTCCATCACCGCCTTGGGGAGGATTTCTCTGAAAGCCTTCCAACTTTATAGGAGGTTAGCAAGTCAGAGAAAGACCGCCTGGACAGAGATGTGCATTGGATGTTTTGATTTCAAGTGTACACTTATAATTAAGCAGCAATACTATTCTTAATTTTACCAAAAACCACACATTTCCGGGGCGGTTAACCTAGAGTAAAGGCGATACTACTGAAGTGAGTCAAATCTCTGCCTGAGCTGAGTTGCGCTTTTGACTCAGTGGCCACAGTGTTAGGAGGTATTGGGCATACTGAGCTGCTAAGTGAATTCTTAACCTAGCCTTTCCATCATTCCACGTACAGGCCTGCCCTTAAAGTCAAGAGGAGCTGTGCATGTGGATTGATGGTATTGTTGTGTTAACCACCTGCAAACCCTTTCGATTCTGATAAGTTTCTTCCTCCCAAACTCACAGGGCCAGATGGTCTGTGGTTAAGGCACAGAACTGGGAACCAGGAGAGCTACAGTTCTTATGCTGACTCTTCCACAAGCTTTCCTTCTGTTTCAGCGCATCATTTTGGGCCAGATCCTGACTTGCATGTCGCATTGACATCAATGGGAAATGGGAATGAGCAGCCCCTTACTCCCTCTGTGCCTCAGTTTCCTCTGCAAAGTTCTTCTCAACTTCAGAGGTGTTGTAAAGCATAATTAGAGTTGCCAAGTGTACTGAGGCCCTCAAACAGAGGTTGCAAACCATTACTGTGAAGAGCTTGCAACTCAGATTAGATTTGGAGACAAGCTCACAAGTTCTAGCCTAACAGTGACAAGGACTCTCTGGCCTTGCTCAAGTCGCACATTAACTGCTCTGTGCCTCAGTGTCCTTCTCTGACATGTGGGCAGCAATAATACTCGCCTACAAGACAGAGCTGTTGGGTGGCTTGTTCATAAAGCCATTTGAAGACTGAAGAGCTCTGTGCTAACACCATCAGAACACTTTCAACTGGGGCACCCTGGTGGCTGGCCTTTCATCCCGTTAAGAGGACTTTGCAGTTAGCCGGAGGTACTATTTCAATAGAAAAACACTGCTTTCAGCTAGCAGTAGATCCCGTCATGCTATTGTATAGGTGAATGGATTTAGCAGGAGACACCGGCAGCCCTGGGATAGGGATTCAGCTTGCCACCCACTGCCAGAAGCCCTCCACCGGCTTCAGAGCCTGGGCTCCAGCCCAAGGCCAAATGTGTACAGGGCTATTTTTGGCCCTGCAAGCCCACTCAGTGACACGTTGTGTAGACATACCCTATGCACCTACATAGCATTCCTTTACCTGAGTGTCCCTTGTAGACTCAGATCTCCCACTTAGAGATACATACTAAATTCAGTGAAGCGTAGCGATGGACTCAAAGTACAAAGCTTAGCAGTGTTTGGATCCACGGTTTTAATTCAGTCTGTTACAGCCTCAGGCTTCTCCAACATTCTAGGTGCAATGTTTTGCTTCAAGCCCATCCCCCCAGTAAAGATACCATCAAAAAGAACAGGTCCCATTCTGCTAGTAAATTTGTTACTCAGAGCTCTTTAAACCCCGTTTGGTTTCTTGTCAGCCTACAGACTTGGCTTTGGCCGTGTAATAATATTTTCTTTCTTCGCTGCTTCATTAGTTCTTGTTACTCATGCAACGGTCTCAGTTTTATTTCATGTAATCAAATTACTCAGCAGCTGCTGAAATACTGGCAATAGACTAAAAGTCCCCCATAAAACTTTTGGAGTGTACAATAAAAACGCACATAGCGGTCTGTTGATAGCTTAAACTTTTTGGAGGTCTCCAAATGCGTCTTGTCAGGACATGAAAGAAATGTAGAGTGCAAGCTTGCTCAGAAACTACAAGTTGTTTGTAGACTAGACTCTCCAATATGTGACTGAGGTAAGGTGGTCTGAAAATGTCTTCCCAAACCGGGGGATGTTTGATTGCAGACATTGTTTTGCTGCATCCTTGTCTGTTAACATGGGCTAGTGGTATTAATGCATCAGTGGTTTATTTTATTTATTAAGCTCTCTCTTTTTAAAAAGATGGGTCTGCGTTGCATTTGTAAAATATGTAGTTGCACATCAAAATCGGCAATAGTGCAAGTAATTTTCAAGTGTGCACGTGTAACGCCGACAGACCCCGGGCGGGACTGAACCTGGGGTCTCTGGAGCTTAGTGCATG
Organism: Lepidochelys olivacea; assembly: GCF_965140295.1. Classification (NCBI taxonomy): domain Eukaryota; kingdom Metazoa; phylum Chordata; order Testudines; family Cheloniidae; genus Lepidochelys; species Lepidochelys olivacea. The sequence continues at coordinate 19,533,568 of NC_140412.1, forward strand.
AGCCTCTACCGCATGAGCTAAAAGCCAACTGGCCGTTAGCTAACGCTGTAGAGCAGACTCATTTTCTCTCTCTTTAAGTGGTCTCAGTGCCACAAGATGGGACAGAGCACCACACCCAGAAGGTTTGTGGGTTACATACTTCCCCCAGCTGAGGAAGTGCGTCCCTGAGCTTCAGAGACTTCCCAGCTGAAATCCCGGATGAACCCTCACTTGTAACACCAACAGACCCCAGTCGTCGGCGGGCGAGATTGGACCTGGGGCCTCTGAAGCTTAGTGCATGAGCCTCTACAGCATGAGTTAAGAGCTAACTGGCTACGAGCTAAGGCTGTAGAGCAGACTAATTTTAACTCTCTCTTTAAGTGGCCTCTAGGTGGGACAGAACACCACACCCAGAAGGTGTATGGGTTACACATGCAACCATATTTCCAATACATGTCAATTAATTGAACAAAACCTCTCGCAAACTCAAAAGTGATAGAAAAAGTAAGTGGTTGTGCCTGCAGACATAGACATTAATTTAAATGTGCAAGTGATGTTTCACCAAGAGGCACAAACTGGCTTCCTCAATATCATCAAAGAATTTGCACAGTTCATGTTTCAAGAGGAAGAATAGGCCAGTGGAAAAGTACCAGCCTAGGCTTTAGAAGACCTGCGTTCTTAGTTCATTGTTGCAGACTGCTTGTGTGACTTCCTCTCTGCGCCTCATTTAACCATCTGTAACATGGAGATAATAGCACTGTCCTACTTCCTGGGGCTTGAGGAGAATAAATACATCACAGATGGTGTATCACTAAGATACTATGGTCATTCCTCCATGACCATAGTATTTTAGCTTTTCCCAATCTTTGATGTACTTATCTTCCCAAACATGCCTGGGAGGTAGGGCAGTGTTAATTCACAGCACCCTAGGTAAAGAAAGACTGATTGAATTACTGAGCTATATATTTAAATTGTAAAGTTATTGACCTATTTAGAAAATGTCTCACTTTAAATAAAAGCGGCTAAGAGTCCTGTGGCACCTTATAGACTAACAGGTGAATTGGAGTATAAGCTTTCGTGGGTGAATACAAAGTGGGTATATGAAGCTTATGCTCCAGTACGTCTGTTAGTCTCTAAGGTGCCACAGGACTCTTTGCCGCTTTACAGATCCAGACTAACAAGGCTATCCCTCTGATACTTGTCACTTTAAATAGTTTTCCTTTATTTTAGCATTTAAGAGAGGTAAAACAGTCCATCACAAAACCCCCCACAACCAGCCATGGATCAGGCTGACAGGAAATTCATTGCAAATGAAAAAAAACCCCAACAATAGAAAACAATGTAAATCATATTTGGTTATAATAGAAAGTCTTATCCATATAAAATCAACAACAGATCCTTATTCAGAAAAACAGTAACTTCTTGGAAAGAAAAAACAGCATTATATTAGATTTGTATCCCACAGTCCCAGTAAATAGGAAAAGGCTGCCAGATGTGACCATACGCCAGTATAACCTCCTAATCTCATATGTTTTGATCACATGCATTGAAAGAGATGAGAAAGCTGTTTTACCCTGTTCATAGACCAAGGTAAATTTCTGAACTCTTTCAGAGGAACAAGTATTTGACAGGCATCGGTATGACAACAAACAAGAGAACAACATCTGTAATAAATTAAAGGAGTTTTAGAAGGGGAAAAGTTGTTCATATTTTAAATTAGATAGAAATTTGGCCTCAGATTCATTTAAAAAATAAGCTTTTGCCTGCTATCAGTGTTGCTCTTGTTTACAAAAAGCCATTGTAATTAATGAAAAGGAACAATGAACTTTTAGGAGACGATTGCTAATGTAAATGAAAGCACAAATTAGAGGAGACAGTGAACAAAGGGGAGTGGATCTATGTACAGCTGAGGAAGGAAGAAATTCTGACAAAGATGTCTGTAAATCTGAAGAGCGGTGGTATGGATAGCCAGGGGAAATCATTTCTCATCATGTCACTCTGCTTCTGATTCCAGCCCTGCCTGCAATGAGGAAGCCCAGAAGCTTGCAAGAGTTGAGAAGAATCTGATATAGCATTTCACACTTTGGTTAATTTTCCTTTTGGATCTGGATTGAGTTGCAGCAGACAGTTCAGGTCAGTAATGTCAGCATTTCTGAACAGTCCTGCAATGGCAGAAAAATTGAATGAGATGAACTAGTTGGCCTTTCTCCGCTTTCACTAAACTAGTTCAGGTAAAACATGCTGGCAAAATTCCACAAGCCTTCACACGCAAGCCCTACCTGTGATTTGCCCTACTGGCAGAGGGGCACGACCATAGGAAAGGAAACATGACTGGAAGGCCACTGAACTACACCAAGCTCCGGCTGTGGTTTTCAGCCCCCTGGGGCCATTAACAACTGGTGCAAACGAAAGCACCCTGGGGACTGGTCCTGCACATGAGCCAATGATTGGCACAATGCAAAGGTGGGCTTTATACCATCTATGCGCCTCCAGCCTCACTTGCTTCACTGCCTTAGACCGTCTAATAATGAACGCGAAGACTTCGCAGCAGAAGGTTCAGCTGCAGCACTTCACAGAACAGCCTGGCATACACTACACAGCACTTTCAACACTGCTCTGAATTAACAAGCACATGTAGATCTATAGAACAGTCACCGCTGAAGAAGAATGGGCACAGAGAGAGAGAGACAAGGTGAGTGAGGTAATATATTTTATTGGACCAACTTCTGTTAGTGAGAGAGACAAGCTTACTAGCCCCACAGCTCTTCTTCTTCAGGTCTGGGAAACTTACTCCCAGCATCACAGCAAAATACAAGGTGGAACAGATTGTTTAGCATATGTACAGTCATAGGTGCCGACACCATGGGTGCTGTGGGGCTGGAGCGCCCACAGGGAAAAATTAGCAGGTGCTCCACACCCACCAGTGGCCAAGCTCCTCCCAACTCCACCCCCTCCTCACCGCCTCGTCCCCCGAGCGCAATGCGTCCCCGCTCCTCTCCCTTCCAGAGTTTCCCACCCGCCACCTAACAGCTGTTTGGTAGCACTTAGGACTTTCTGGGAGGGAGGGGGAGAAGTAGGGACACAGCATGCTCAGGGGAGGAGGAGGTAAAGAGGCGGGGCAGGGGTGGGGACTTGGGGGAAGGGGGTGGAATTGGGGGGGGGAGGAGGGAGGGTGGTGTGGGGGCCGGCAGAGACGGGGCCAGGGGCAGGATTGGGCGGTCGAGCACCCATGGGGCGGAGGGGAAGCGGCGCCTATGTGTAGAGTAGTTAGCACATATTGTAAGGGACCATTCAAGGAGAGTCATAGGACACAAAGAGGGGCTTTGTGGGTTACAGATGGGTGTAATAAGCCATAAATCCAGTGTATTAAGAGAAACCGTCACCGACAAAAGAACACTGTCATTTGTGGCAAACTGAGAGCGTGTGCACAGAGCGTGAGTGCTCGTGTTGACAGAGGAAGTTCATCTCAAAGGAGAAGAATCATCATTCCAGCTCAGCCGCATCAGTGAGTCGCCCTCCGCACGCCTGTCTTATAGCTAGCACACATGGTACTTGCTGAACACAATGCCTGTCTGCATTACAGAGCTCAAGCTACTGCAGCTTGGCATTCAGTGCAGGGAGTAGTCTGCATTATCAGGGCATGCTCCTCCAAGGGGATACAGTGCTTCTTGGTAGCATGTTGCAGCCTCAGAATTACAGCTTCACTCTTGGTCCTACTTATTTCCATCCCACTGAGGACACCTTCCACCTTCAGGCTGTTGCCTCTCCCTTGCCCCTATGCTTTGCACCATTTCCAGGGACAGGGCATGCTAGAGCCACATGGCCAAATGTGTCCCCTCTTGCTGACCACGCAGCATATCTGAGGTCACAGAGCTGAACAAAATAAAGATTGCAGAGGGTGGTTCTCTCACATCAGGGAAAACAGGCATTTGCAAACAGGAGAGTATTTGACTTCAGGGAGACAGGAAGACATACAGTTGACAAGAGGTTTCCTATCACCAGTGGGGATTTGCTCTAATGCGTCCCCCAATTCACTGTTGACTTGGCCTTGTGCAAGAGTGGCTGTAAAGTTCTTGGAAGATATACTGCATTGTGCTATTGCCCCACTGCCAGGAGTTCCTCCCATTCAGAGAGAGAGATGGGAGTGGGGTTGCTTCCTTCTGACTTTCTGTCTCATCTACAAAGATCACATTTTAGAACATAGTGGGGCAGATTCTCACTCCCATGGTGCAAAGTCAACTCAGAGCTGGTCTCTGTGGCCACCTGAGATTCCCTTTGCAAAGGGGAGTTCCCCAGTGGCATAAAGCAGCCCTAAATTCTAAATTGCTCTTGGAACCAAATTGTCCAGCTGATGCCAGGGTCAAAAATGTGCGTCTAAAAGGTGCATAAAACTGTCTTTGCTGCTCCCTCTTGGATCCTATGCTGAGTAATGTCTGACCAGAGTAAAGCATCTACCTCAGTGACTCTTATAGCATCACACGCAGGGATTGCCTTCTCCCTTTGAAAATCCTGCAGGAGTAAGACAGGGAAGAGGAAAACTCTGAATGGTTCCTGGATATCATTCAGCCCCTGTGATCCTGGAGCTCAAGGAATCCAACAGAGGCACACAACCCTTCCATCCTTTCTGCCCTCTTCAATCTCTCTGCCCTCTTCCCCAAATGGTGGAAAGGAATGTAGCTGTGGAGAGGCAGATCGTTGATGTCTGAGAGGGATGATGTGCATCCTTCTCCCAGATCTGCTCCCATAGTTCTGGGCCAGGTTGGGTAGAGGTTGTACTACTGAGGCCTGTGAGGGCCACCTCTGCCCCCAGACAAGGAATGGGGAGATCCAGGAGCTTCTTTGATACCATAGAATACCAGCGATCAGAGCTTCCGCATTCTCCACCCGAGAGCCAGTTGCCTCCCTCTACAAACCAGTTCAATGAAAAACAAAATCAATTTCATTTGGAGCCTGGCATGTCACAGGCAGCTGTTGTCCAAACCTGTGGGATTATTTCACAAGGAGATGCCATTCTACACACCATGATTTGGAACAATGTAAATACTGCCAAAGGGCTTTGACAAAGCAATTTGCAGTACTTTGCTCGGCTACTTTATAGCCCAATAAAGTGATGTTAAAATCATGTTAATATTTTATTATCTTTAGGCTGCATGAAGCATTGATGAAACATATCGACACCTACATCAACAGAATTAAAAATAGATAGGCCTTACTAGGTCAGCATGTATGTTTCCTTTCTAATGCAGGAGCATTCCCTACAGCATATTCTCATCTGCTTTGTCCAGTCTACTTTTAAATGCCACACCCACACAGTGGCTCCATCACTTCCTTGGGACTACTCTGCACTGAAATAGGTCTTGTTGTGAGGAACATTCCCCTCTACCCCCTCCCCCTGGGTATCCAGTCTCAATTTGCCTTTGCTTATTTTGTCCCATTAGAATTCCTCTCCCTCCTTGGCAATTACAACCTGCAGATACTTCGTCAATTGTTATGTCTCCTCCACTTCCTTTGTCCCCAGCAAAGCTTTACACGTTACACCAAAGTTCTCCTCTCACGCCAGTTTTATGCCCACGTAAATTGCATTGGTTTCTACACAGTTACTCCTGTGCAAGCAAGAGATGAATCAGTCCTGTTAATTCAATTATGTCACAGAAGAATCACCAAATAATTTTGCACAAAATGATCTGTTCCTGGACAGAAGAAATCTACGCCCAGGAACTAAACTGTTCACTACAAATAGTTCAACACGAATATTTTAACCTTTCCTCTTACTGTGACTCAGTTCCCTTTAACCTGGCAAGATACTAGAAGTGCCTAGAACCGCATGCAGTATTCTAGTGGCAGAATCTCAATTGCCAGGCAGAGACAGCACAACACTTCCCTGCTTTGTGACCTCTAGCGAGGCAACACCCAGTCATGCGATTAGTAACCGATCTTTGCCAGCATGTTTCATCTCAAGCTTCTAATATCCTGCCCACTGTCACACCTCTTGTTTGTCCCATTACTTTTCATTTGTTCCACTGCTAAGTTATTCTTATTGGAGAGTAATTGTCAGGATCATTTTTTTTTTAATAAGAGGCACCATAACATTTTCTTTTTGGTCCCCCAAAAAGCTCCCGATACCTCCAAGCTTTTACCGAGCACAACACTGACTACATCTTTTTGAATTCCTTTATAATTGCTATTATTTGTACAGGGCTAGTACCTGTAAGTCCCAGTCAAGAACCAAGTGCCCTGTTGAGGTAGGCACTTTGCAAACCCATGGTCCCTGCACCAAAGAGCTTAAAATCTAAGGCCTGCGCTATACTTAAAAATCAGATCAACTTAACTATGTTATACAGGACTGGGGGAAAGTTTGCGCTCTGCGCGCCATAGTTCGGTCAATCTAACCCCCAGGGTAGAAGCGGCTAGGTCAACAGAATAATTCTTCCAATGACCCAGCTCCTGCCTCTTAGGGCACGTCTACACTGGTACACCTGCACCACTGCAGCACTTTAGTGAAGAGACTATTGTACCGATGGGAGAGCTCGTCCCATCGGTGTAATCAATCCACCTCCGCGAGAGGCAGTAGCTCTCCCATTGACGTCATGCTGTCCACACTGCGGCGCTCAGGGGTATGGATTTTTCACCCCCCTGAGTGATGCAGTTACACCTACATAAGTTTGTAGTGTAGACCTGGCCAGAGAGCTGGATTAAAACTCCAGCAATGGAAAAACCCGTACCATTGACGTAGGAAGCGTCTACACTGCTGTAGCACTTGTAGTGTAGACATAGCCTAAGTATATTCGAGTCAATTCCTTTGTTAAGGGATGTGTCTCATTGGGGCCTGCATCCATTTATATTCCATTTTCCCCAAGGATTCCCTCACCTGGCTTTTACCATTCTGCTGAGTAGATCTGTGTGTCTTCCTAAGCTCTTAGTCTCTCCCTCTTTATTTTTATTGCTGAAGTCCAGTTGAAGAACAGGACAAGTAAGTAGCTCAGCTATTTTCGGGCGGTCATGGAGTCCATCCTCCGCTTCTGCCCCCTCCTCATTTTTTCACAAAACAAACTGTCCTGGATTTTTGCTGGCTCTTTAACAGAAACATTATTTGAGGAAATCTCTCGTCACATCGCCCTTCTGTGCTATGCAGGTTTTAACTGGTAATCTGGAGTTTAGTGGGTCCATATTCTTTTTGGATTTAGGGTAATTATGAATGAACTGATAATTTTCAGCACTCCTTAAACATGCCAGTAATTATTAATAATTAACATAGGCGGTGGTACTTTTCTGAGAAACGAAGTATGCGTCTTAATAGCCCTGCTGCAGTCACTTGAAATTAGATAATGAAGCTGCTCCTTGGGGGTAACTGTAAATGGTCTGGATTGATGGCTTCCCATTCCTCTTCCTCTGCAGTGTGCAATTACAAGAACTTTAAAAGGGAAAGGATTTGCTTTACAGTCAGATAACATTATGCTTACTTCATGTTTGTGGATGCCTTTTTTTCAACTCTGTGCTTAAGTTGTCCGGCAAACACCACCACTCTGCCACATCAAAGTTCTTCATAGACACGAACCAATGAAACTTCACAACATATGCGTTATTCCAATATCCCAGAGGAGGAGGGTGAGGAGAGAGACTAAGTGATTTGGCAAAAGGTTTCAGAAGAAGTTGGTGCCAGATGATGAGAACCCAGCCAGGAGTACCTGTCTCTTGCTCCTGTGGGTGACCTGGAAAATTAGATGCCTTTATCAGATGTATTAGTGAATACAGGTTTTAAAAATAATTTAATAACCCCACTTAGCATCCAGCATAGACAAAAATAGTGGTGTTTAGAAAGGGTGAAATAATGTGTTGGTGTGATGGCTGCCCTTTTGGCTAATACTGCAGGCATTCAACTAGGGAATCCAGAGCTAACAGCACAAGCTGCTAAAACCTGAGTACATGTCTACACTACAAACATAAGTCGACCTATGTTAGATCGACTTACAACCACCAAAGTAATTACTGCAGTGGTTCATGTGCACACTACCCTCCTGTCAGTGGTACATGTCCTCACCAGGAGCGCTTCCAATGACTTAAGAGGGGCAGTGGGGGGGGGGCCTGAAAGCCTGGACTGTCAGCGCCACATGCAGCTCCCCACCAGGAGCCCCACTGCCCCCCATGCTCTTGGCTCCCTGCCACCAGACTCCTGGCTGCAAGCTCCACACCTGTAGTCTGGGCGGCTCCCGGGAGCCTCAGTGCAACCACCAGGCTCCCCGAAGGGAGCAGGAAGCCTCTGGGCAGTGGCTGGGCTGCGTCTGCCCAGCTCCCCTCCCCCAGCCAGACTGAGTCCTGGGCTCCCCACTCCCTGCAGGGAGTCCAGCAGCTGACCCAAGGCTCTTGGCTCCCCACTCCCTGCTGGGAGCCTGGTTGTGGTGGGGAGCAGGAAGCTGAGAGCCTGGGGGACAGCCAGGCTCCCAATGGTGGAGAGTGGGGAGCAGAGAGCCTGGGCGGGCAGACTGCCAGGCTCCTGGTGGTGGGGAGCCAGGAGCCTCCAGGCAGTACCATGGCTCCCCACGGGGCGCCTCCATACAGCACCAGGAGCCTCCAGTCAGCACCCCAACTGGCAGCAAGGAGTGGGGCACTGGGCGGCTTACAGCGACCTAACTCTGTAGGGTAGACCAAGCCTGAGCTAAGGTTCAGCAGTGGTGCGCTGTAATATCTCATATCCTCTGTGGATCAGTACAGAGCGGGACCTGTAATACACACTCAATCAATAGTTGTTACATTAACTAACGTTTGCTCAACGCACCTCATTTTCCTAGTCGAGACATGACCCACAACTCCTCCGCTCTCCAGACACAACCAATAATTCAGAGGGTGTTGCTAAAGATAGAACATTTTCATTTTAGATGCATGCATATTGATGTGTACACACACCAAACACATTAAACACGCAACTTCCTATTTGTTATTCCAGTGACATATAACTTACCTGTTTGACCACTGGAAAAGGTTGACGTTGATCTGTAATGAAAATGAAACTTAAAAAAATTGGGGAAAAGATGCAAAAAAAAGGATAGGGTCATGAGCAGAGTATTTAAGAGTGTAGACTCTCTCCATTGTGCGTGTTAATTTTTAAAAGGGAAATTGTCTTTACTGCAATTAGAATGAGATTGTATGTGTCAATATAGTCCTGTGACAAGTCAAATTTAACTGATAGCAGCTGGAGGTCATTCTGTCTCTCAATTCTTTTTTTTCCTTCTAGTTGTTTTCCAGGCATTTGGTAGTGACAATGTGTAGAATTTAAAGGTTATGGACCAGATTGCACGAGCATAAAACTGGAGTAATTTAATAGAGAACAAGGCCTTGTATATATTGAGCCTAACTTTCCACCACTTTACATCTACTGTTATAATTTATATCTTTGCATAATAAGAATGTAAACTCCACCTAAACCAGACTGCTCCACACTTTATTGCCATGCAAATGGAGAAAATAGCTACACAAAGGAATGGAGAAGCAGACTCACTATATCTATATAAGGAGTCCCAAGGAGAAACGTGGCTGGCTGTTATGACCATCCCTCGAAACATTTGTAAGCTGGGTTGCTAGCAGTATATGAAAAGAGGAGAAAGAGCCGATTTGTTTTCGTAAATGATAAATATCTAAAGGATTCCAACCTCTCCCACCGGAAAGGGGGTTAGGTTTTTGTGAACTGGGAATAGCGTAAAAGCAAGTGGTTTTTTTCTGAATGAACATAGGGTTGGTACATGCAGCATGCATGTGCTCCTCAAAAGACAGACTGCTGCTCCTGAGAGCAATTTGGCTCCATTGCCAAAAAAGAAAAAGTGACAGCAAAGGAAATGTTCATCTAAACAAGGTATAAAGAGAAAGATTCTGCCTGAGGTAGAGAGACTGGAGAAGCAATGATACCTGGCTTGTTATAAAGAGAAGAGATCAAAACAATCATGATCTATCGTAAGACATGGCAACCTATGCTGTAAGATCAGACAGGTCCTCAGTTCTGCAGAACGAGCGGGTGACAGATTGCACGGTAATGGCATATGCAAGCACTACGGCAGCACAGCTGCAGTCACACTGCTGTACCATAGACACTTGCTACGGGCTGGAAGCAGTTTTTCCATTGCTGTAGTAAATCCACCCCTTCAAGAGGCGGCAGCCAGCTTGGATTGACATAGCTGAAACTTTTCACAGCCCTGAGTGATGTAGCTAGGCCGACCTAAGTTTTAGAAATAGACCAGGCCTTAAAAAAAAACAAAAACATCCACTATGACCTAAGAAAAGGGGAAGAGACTTAATGTTGGGAGACTCCATATTTAGAACTGAGAAGGGCCTATTAGAACTATTAGAAGTCACCATCCTTTTATCTCGTTGTTTGGGTCTGAGTCTTAGGATAAGAGGATATTCCCACAAGGGGGGTACAAGTTTCTTGTATGAGCTGGAGAGATGCCAGTAACTGGTTCCCTCTATTAGGATGTACAGCACAAGGAGGAGAGTAGGAGCTCTACAAACCAGACGGAGGAATTAGGAAGTATGTTAGCCAAAGCATGTGACCTCAAAGCTACGGTGACGCTGCAACTGAGCCCAGTAGCAGATCAGGAACCTCAAGGAGTGACTGGAAAACTGGCGCAGACAGAAGAGTTTTTAGTCTTGTGAGATGTTATGGAAGGTAGACCCAAAAGCGTCTGCACAGGCCAAACTGACCAGGCCAAACAAAAGGGCAGCGATTAGCTGAAAAACTGGATGGGACTGTTTGTGAGTGAGGCTGCAAAAAGGGAGGAGGACTAGACAGGCACGTGAGGAGTGTCTAACAGAAGAGCACAGAATGAAAGGGAAAAGCAGTCACAATGCAGTGGACACTGAAAGACGATTAAGGGAAAACATAAGATTATGAAATGGCTCAAAGTGCAGTAGGGAGGTGACTCAGGGGAAGTTCAGAGGGTGTCATCTGCAAACACACACAAAGGATTCCAGAAAGAAATGAAGGAACTGGTAGGGCTAGCAGGAGATTCATGCAGAGAGGGGTTTCAACATCCTGAGCATAATCAAATCCTAGTGAGGAAGTGAAAGTCAGAGAGGGCTGAATATTAAGGGATACTGAGCGGAAAAAATGGAAGGGGGAGGCACCAATGCCACACTCGGGTGGCACCTTTAACCCAGCAAAGTCAGAATGAAGGGTCCTTGCAGCAACTTGGACCTTGTCTGCGCTCCAAATTGCACGTCAGCACAGCAGCAGCAGTGGGGCTCTCAGCAAGGAGTGAGCCCGGGCGCTCCAGAGCTAAGGGCTTGTCTACACAGTGTTTGTGCAGATTTCTGTAAGTGAACAGAAACAAATTACACCAATCAAAGCACCTTTATACTGGTGCAACTGCAGCCAAACTAGTGGGCTGCACCAGCTGAACTATATGGGTTTTTAAGATAGTTAAACCAGTTCAAAACCTGTGTAGATTACCCCAAACAGCATGAGCTTCTATAGCTGGAGCTCAAGGGCCAACTGTCCTAATGGGCAGTTGTAACAGACCCTAATCTCCTAGAGATCAGGCACAGATCAGGGGTGGGTGGGATGTAACATACTAAACATGGGTTACTCTAAGAGCCATTTGGCCCCCTGCAGCCTCTTTGTAAAACATATTTTGTCACGTAACCAGTGCTGCACATGGTTTTCATGCCTGCAAAATACAACTTGGATTTGACTTGTTTTCAGCAGGGCTAAATACCAGTTCAGCCTGACCGCTTCAGCCTGCGCTGGTTTAGTGCCAATAGGTAAGCTCTCAAAAATCATTCAGATGGTTGGATAACAATGGGATGACTGTGGCCTTTCAAAATCTCCCAGAATCCACTGCTTCTGGGAGCTGTGCTCAGAACTGTGGGACAGGTAGCCAGGGAGATGGGTGGGGGTGGCATTGCAACTCGAATGGTTTAGCATGGCATTTGTACAGGCGAAGACCAGGACTGCTGCAGTTCAGAACTTGAGCCAAGGGGGCAGGTGTGGCTGTACTGAAACACCACGTTCATAGCAGTGTAGCGTCGCAGCACCAGCTATTAAATGGACACCATACTTGGCCTCTGCAAACCTGGCACAAAAATTAACCCCGAGCAAAGTAACAAGGCAGTCTGCAAATATTTGTCATATAAACAGGAGCTAAACAGAAAGGAGCCCCAACTGGGATAATGTTGAAGTGGATAATTAGTTTGGTAATGATGCTGAGTGAATTATATTGTCATCTGGCCTGATTTCTTACTCAAACTGAGGGCCTGGTGATGCAAGTCAGTGCAGTTCCATTAACAGTTGAGGAGCTGGTACTGAATAGTAAAGTATTGTAATTCAGTGTATAGGAGCCCTTCTGGTAAAACAATAAGACACAACAGGTTGAGCATCAGTCGGCTATTATTTCTTGCGCTGGTTCAATCTGGTGATTTCAGCCACGTGAGAAATGAACCAATAGCCAATTAATGCATGCCTTCGTGTGGTTTATTACTCTTTAGGTATAGTTCATTCATTTTACAGTCAATTTTGCAGGACTTTGCTACAGATTGTATTCTCCCACTATCAAAAGTAGTTTTTAGTAAAAGGATAAGAAAAAATAGTACTTAAAATAGACTGTTGGTTGTTTCTAACTCTTTTGCGTCTTCTCTTTCCACCAATTGGTCCTTTACTCTGTCTTTTCTGACCTTCAGAAACGCGCCTGCCCTTTCAACAGCTGTCTGTAGTGCTAATAACCACTTTCAACTCACTTTTTTTTTTTTTAAATAGAATTATTTGGGCTATTGAACAGTTTAGCTTCCTCAACTCCACCTGGGTGCTTTATGTCCCAGTATAGTACAGTTGATATCCTTTATCCATTTTTATCCCAGCTAATGTAACTACACATCATATGTTGCTTATTCATATCCATTTGAACCAGAATATCCATAAAATGATTATTTTAATTCTTATTATACAAAATTATAACACATCCCCTAAGTATGAAGTTAGTATAAAACCAAATTTGAAATATTAAAAATTGCAGAGGTCCACTTCCCCTACCTCAAGACATTTAGCTGATCAAAGCACCTCTATAAGTATTTAATCCATCTCTCCTTTTTGCCCCAATAATATCTAGTGGCAGTGAGTTCCACAGGTTAATTATGTGTTGTGTAAAAAGCAGAGAATTCTTGATCAGTTTTAAGTGTGTTGCCTTTTACATTTCCATAGGCTTTTTTAAAAAATGAGAGGTTACCTTGGAGCATGTGTTACTATCTTTGTTCTATTCAATATTGAAAATACAGTACACGCCCGTAAATTCCCTTTATCCAAAAATCCTAGTTATCTGAATCCAGTGTTCCCTCATGTAGCCCTCTGTTAGATAATCACCAGGTAATAATTTCCCATTTAGCCTTTTAGTGCTAATCAAAGGCTTTGTACTTTTAATATTTAATACTTCGTGCATTACTAAAGAACAAAAAAAACCTTTACTGAGATTATTAAAACAACAAAATTATGTCCACGGTGGCTTTCATGTAGTTTTGCTGTTCAAAGTTTTTTTGTTCTTTAATAAAGTATAAAGTATTAAGCATTAAAAGTACAAAATCTTTGATTAGTGCTAAGAGGCGCTAAGAGGCTAATTGGGAAATTATTAATGGGTTATTAACTAACCCAGGGCTACAGGCAGTGAAACTGCAGCTCAGAATAGCATTTCAGTTTATCCAAATGCCCAGTTTATCCAAAGTTTTGGCTGTCCCTCAATACTATTCAGATAAACAGACATGTATTGTACTTCTGTTATGTCCACTTATAATTAGTCTCCTCTTTAACCTAAGCAGTCCAAATCTTTTGACTCTCTCCTCCTCTGAAAATCTTGCCATGCTTCCAAACATTCCCATTATCCTTCTCTGGACCATTTTATTTCTGCCACTTTTCAGCACATTCCTGGTACTAGGAAAGGGATGCACTATTATTTTATTAAATTCTCTCCCTGCTGCTGCGGTTAAAATTCACACCCATTTTCACCCTTTTCATTTTTATTTGGAAATACATTTTTCCTTTTTTGTTATGTACTTTTCAGAAATTCGCATCAGTAGTTTTGTTGCGGGGAAGGAACTGTGGCCTCCATCTCTAGCCAAAGGAAAAACAGACTGACTAGTAAGTAAAGAAATTTAAAAAAAAATCAAGGCTGCTTTAGAGGATTAATTTATCGGAGGGCTGTGTGGGAACCAGCAGATGGAATTCCCACCCCTTTGGGGGCATTCTGAATAATTTACATCCTTGATTCAGAGCTAAAGGCCTGATCCTGAGAGCCCACAACTTCCACTGATGCATGGTTGCATCCTATTTAAGCAAGTATATTTGGATAAAAATTGGACTTCTGGGTCTTATCCTGCAGCTTGTACTCACACAACCCATCCAATTGATATAGTGAAACTATTCGCATGAGTAAAATACTACCTGGATAGGGCAGTTTGATAGAAGAGTATTTCCCTTCGTTTTATGGCTCTTAAAATGCCGGGAGAATTTCAGAGTTCTAGCAATTACTGTTAAGAAGAACAGGGCATAAAATGAACTGTTATTGCCTTTAAAAGAGCTGGCATCTCTTACACTTCATGAGTAGGGTATAAAATTCTGTATGCAAATGAATAAACATAAATGCAAATATCAATATAATCTCTGCCAGGAAAAGCAGTTTTTCCCTCAGCAAAGGGAGCATGAATGATGGTTCTGCTCCCCTGCTGCAAATTCTGCCCAGTATTTTGCAAGGGCTTTGGAACAATAGAATCAAGATTTAATCATATGCTTCCCCCCAAGTAGGAGCGACAGGGTGCGGCCTCATTTGCATGTAACCTACTGTTTTCCGTGAACACATTTCATGCGCTCTCTGGCACGTTTCTGCGATAGCAAATTTTGCCCCTGCTAATAGCTGAAGCACTTGCTGCACATGGAATAAGATGGACTGACTAAGAACTTTGCTTCTTTACTGACCTTTGACAGTGTATACAGATTTAAAGGGGCAGTTGAACGTACAAAGGCTTCCATGTCGATGCAGACCCAGACACAAGCCATTGTTTGCCAACAGGCATACATAAACAGGGAAAGGCAGAAATACTTGGTTCAGGCGCCAGTCGCTCCATGAGGGCAGATCCATGTGGTGCTCCATTGACTTCAATGTGGCTCCATTCGAGTGTGAGGGTCATTGCAGGACTGGGGCCTTTGTTACCAGCACAATTGCCTAGAGAAACGCTTGGTCCAATTCACCAGAGATGGGACAGCATCCAAACAAAAGCATCCAGCATCCCGTTAGGTTTGGAGACAGAGTAAAATAAGATCACTGGCTTTCAGTTGGGATAAGACCACGGCATGGTTTGGGGAAAATGGGATACAGCTCTGGAAAGAAGAAAATGAATGTGGAGGAAAGCGTTAAGAGGTAAATGAGTAAGTGCCCCAGGGTCCCGTCTGCAACGTTCCACGGGTTAAATATGAGCAAAGCCAGTGTAATGCACAAGAACATGGAGAACCTAATGAAGCTATATGAGAAGTATAAAGATGTCAAACACCACGGGAACAGCAAGATGTCAAAAAAAAAGTTCAGAGGGCACCAAACACAACAAAGAAAAAAAGGGCAAAAGGAAGCACAGGTATTTTAACAAAAAACAAAACAAGAACGGTTTCAAACAACAGCATGTGAGGAAACAAGAGGTCAACAAAGACGACAGAGTAAAGCCTCCAAGAGATGCAGCACAGACAATGATTTGCAGAAGAGATAAATATTACTCATGGAACTAAAATTAAAAGGAGATTATTTTGTTGCAATGTTCACAAAGGAAAATGGGGAAACTAACACACACTTCCCCAGGGTCGAAAGGTCAGACGGGACAAGAGAAGATGAGCAAGAAATTAAAACAGTTAGAGACTCAGACACACAGCCCAGGATGCTAAAGGTGAAGAGGAATTAGTGGGCCAGGAAAGAGCCATGAATCTAGAATGCTGCGATGACCTTGACTTCAGATTAGGAAAAATACTACATATCCTATTTTGTCCCAGTTTAGGGTATCTATAAAAACAGGATTTAAAGTATGTATAGAAAAGGGACATCCAAGAAAAAGAGTTGGCATAGGAAAGGAAGCCATAGACAACTACTCACAACTGCAGGAAAACTTTTCCAACAAGACCCTCCTGTATAATGGTGGGGTAGATGTAATATACAACAGTGGCTCAGGAACCTGCTGGGATATCAAAGGCACAGTGCATGTGTAAAAGGAAGTATTTAAAAATGAATAATGAAGGGTCACAAAGATGGGTAGTATGCTAGCAATTATTTTATTAAATTTATATAGCAATGACCTGGAAGAAGCAGCCTATAAGTCAGATGATGAAATTGGCTGATCAGATAAGACCGGAGGGAAGCAATACAGAAGCAGAGGGCAAAAAGTTGTATATAAACTAGGAAAAACAAATATAGGCCCTGATCCTGCACTATGTTGAAGGTGGAGGGCTATAGTTAATAAAGCTCCAAAGTAATCAGCCCAATGTCTAACAGCAATTTGGGGAAAATCCTGAGTGGAGATTCATAGAGTTTTAAGGCCAGAAGGAACCACTATGATCTAATCCAGGGGTGGGCAAACTTTTTGGGCTGAGGGCCACATCTGGGTGGGGAAATTGTATGCAGGGCCAGGGCAGAGGATTGGGGTGCAGGAGGGAGTGCAGGGTGTGGGAGGGGATGCGGTGTGCAGGAACGGGCTCAGGGCAAGGGGTTGGGGCAGAGGAGGGGTGCGGGGTGTATGAGGGGGCTTAGGGCAGGGGTGCAGGAGGGGTGCGGACTGTGGGAGGGAGCTCAGGGCAGGGGATTGGGGTGCAGGAGGGGTGCAGAGTGCAGGAGGAGGCTCAGGGCAGGGGGTTGGGGTGCAGGAGGGGTGCAGATTGCAGGAGGAGGCTCAGGGCAGGGGGTTGGGGTGCAGGAGGGGTGCGGAGTGTGGCAGGGGGCTCAGGGAAAGGGTGCAGGAGGGGTGCGAGGTGCAGGCAGGGGGCTTAGGGCAGGGAGTTGGGAGGCAGGGTACAGGAGGGGTTCGGGCTCCAGCCCGGCGCCACTTACCTAAAGCAGCTCCAGGGTGGTAATAGCATGCGCTGGGGACAGGGCAGGCTCCGGGATGCAGCCAGCACCATGTCCCTGCATGGCCCCTGCGGGAGGGGGGGCACAGGGCTCCATGCGCTGCCCTTGCCACGCCTCCAGGTACCTCCCCCGAAGCTCCCATTGGCCACGGTTCCCCGTTCCCAGCCAATGGGAGCTGCAGGGGGCGGTGCCTGGAGGAAAGGGCAATGCACAGAGCTTCTGAGAGTGGTGCGGGGCCTGTGGTACCACAGGGGGCAATCCCGCGGGCCACATCCAAAGCCCTGAGGGGCCAGATCCAGCCCACAGGCCGTAGTTTGCCCACCCCTGATCTAATCTGACCTACATAACTCAAGCCGTAGAGCCTCACCCAGTAATTCCTGAATAAAGTCCGTAACTTCTGGCTGAGCCGGAGCATCTCTTTAAAACAGACATCCAGTCTTGACTTAAAGACTCCAATTGACTGAGAATCCACCACACGGTTCTAACTGTTAATCAGCCTCATTGTAAAAATATTCAGACTAGAAATAAAGCACAATTTGTCTAGCTTCAACTTTCAGCCCATGGACCCAGTTATGCCTTTGTCTGCTAGATTGAAGAGCCTGCTACTATTAGAAATCTTCTCCCTGTATCTTCTTTTCTTATAGTCTTTTCTTCTCTGGTCTTACTAATAGGGATAGTCAAGGACATGAACTCTTATGGGCTTGATCCAGCCGCTCTGAAGTTAATGGGAGTTCTGCCATTGACTTCAAGGAGAGCTGGATCAGGCCATGTGGCTCCAACTACCAGGAAGCCAGGAGATAAAACAATCTGTGACTCAAGGCCAGTATATAATGGCCTGAGCCTGACACTTCCCCCGCGCCCCACGCACGCACGCACACACACCCTTTCCCATGAGAGACTTTCAGAGCCAAAAAAGTTAAAGAATAGAGAAATATAGATATAAGGCAGCTGTTTTTCTCATAAGGGAGGCGAGTAGGAGAAAAAAGGACCACGACGGAAGAATGACCTGCTATTAATTTACCCGTGTAGTACATTCCTCACCAATAGTATAAAGCAGCCCTAACATACTGGAGGATCTGGCCCCAAAACAGAAGCAATCACAAATAACGATCATCATGACTAATGCTACTATTCACTTTTCAGAAAGGGAATATTGTTTCTCTCCAGAGCTCCCTATAGGAGCCCAACCTGCTGCACTGAGGAGTAGTTGCCTACCCTGCACTCAAGGGGTGACTGCAGCCCATGGAGACACACCCGAGTAGCTATGACCTAGCTAGCTTAGGTAACAATAGCAATGAAGCTGAAGTAGCCCAGGCTGTACAAACCCACCTGGGACCTTGGATTTGTACTCAAGAGGCTAGTCCATGCTGCTGCCTAGGCTCCAGTGGGTTTTCTGCTATTGTTATTTGAGCTAGCTAGATCAAAGCTACCTGGGTTTGTCTACACATGCTGTGAGCACTCCCCAGGTTGCAGTGTAGACATAACCGGGATTGCAAAAGAAAATTCAAGGAACAAACTGAATTCAGCCCACAAACATTCAAAGTTTTATCACTTGACCCCACTGTGTTTTAGAGGGAAAAAAACTGCTAAATTGAATGTTGTGATCATGCGTAACTTTGCGGAGACACTTTTTTTCCTTTTGCTATGAACAAATATTTTTCTTGTTACCAAACATTTATTGCCAGAAAATTAATTTGTCACATTTCACACTGGAAAGAGATTCATAGATTCATAGATTCATAGATATTTAGGTCAGAAGGGACCATTATGATCATCCAGTCTGACCTCCTGCACAATGCAGGCCACAGAATTTCACCCACCACACCTAAAAAAGACCTCACACCTATATCTGTGCTATTGAAGTCCTCAAATTGTAGTTTGAAGACCTCAAGGAGCAGAGAATCCTCCAGCAAGTGACCCGTGCCCCATGCTACAGAGGAAGGCGAAAAACCTCCAGGGCCTTCCAATCTGCCCTGGAGGAAAATTCCTTCCCGACCCCAAATATGGCGATCAGCTAAACCCTGAGCATATGGGCAAGATTCATCAGCCAGATACTACAGAAAATTCTTTCCCGGGTAACTTGGATCTTACCCCATCTAAAAACCCATCACAGGCCATTGGGCCTATTTACCATGAATATTTAATTACCAAAACCATGTTATCCCATCATACCATCTCCTCCATAAACTTATCGAGTTTAATCTTAAAGCAAGATAGATCTTTTGCCCCCACTACTTCCCTCGGAAGGCTATTCCAAAACTTCACTTTCACTAAAACAGATTAAACGAGTAGTTTAGAAAACCCCAAATTAATTTCAGCTGATCTGCACAGTTTATTTGACATCGATCAAATTCTGCTTTGCAGTTTTCCTTCTCCCTATCCAAACAGTTGGACTAGAGGCTAGTATGTCCCAGTGCTGGATCCTGTTGTCACTGAAAAGGGATGCCTCAAAAGGTCTTTTGGTTATGAGAGAGAATTACAAAGGCACTCTGAGGGCTCTCTGATCGGTGGAAACTGAATGACAAGCACATTTCAAAGCCATTCTGCTTGCCAAGTAAAAGAACTGTGGCAATCACATACAGTACTAGATTCTACAGCCTAGGGGCTACTCTTAATGCCACCAGCTGGTCAGCTCCAGCAGCTCAAAAGGAAGAGGAAACTGACCATATCTCCTCAGCTGGGGATTCCCCCAGCATGTGGGAGCCTCCAGTGGCTGTACAGCAAGCGTGGCCAGCTCTATGCCAACCCCCTGCAGGCCCCAGGATAGGGGAAGTGTTGTGGATGCTAGGGGAACTCATGTGCCTTGGTTATTCCCAGCTGCCAGATGATTCCTTTCAGGCTGTTACCAGCAGTCAATGTTTACCATAGCTCTTCAGCTGCTCCAGGCTTGATGGGGCTCGGCCATCATAAAAACCAGGCAGTGGTAACCAGCACCCTGATGGCCCCAATCCCACCCCACCTGCACTCAGAATTTCCCCTCCTATACACCCCAAAGAGGAACACTTCAAAACACTATCCCCTGCTTTCATCGTTTTGCTGTGTGCCTTTGTTCGTCACTCCTGCCATTGGATACAAGGAGGAGGGAGAAGAATTGTTCTTAACTTCTGAGAATAGGACAACACGCAGTGTCAGGGTGGTTAAGCACTGGAAATAAATTGCCTAGGGAGGTTGTGGAATCTTCAACACTGGAGATTTTTAAGATCAGGTTAGACAAACACCTGTCAGGGATGGTCTAGATCAGGGGTTCTCAAACTGGGGGTCAGGACCCCTCAGAGGGTCAAGAGGTTATTACATGGGGGGGGGGTCGTGAGCTGTCAACCTTCACCCCAACCCCACTTTGCCTTAAGCATTTATAATGGTGTTAAATATATAAAAAAGCATTTTTAATTTATTAGAGGGGGGGGTCGCACTCAGAGGCTTGAGATTTGAAAGGGGTCACCAGTAAAAAAGTTTCAGAACCACTGGTCTAGATAATACTTAGTCCTGCTATGAATGCAGGGGACTGGACTTGATGACCTTGATGTACTTTGGGATCCTTCAACATCGAAGTTACTCTACGAACTGTCAGGGCCCTCAATTCTGTAACATGTTGCACGTCGGTGGACCTCCGCACCTATGCGGAGGTCAATGAAATCAATGGGTCTCAGTGAGGCCTGGACAGACCTAATATATTGCAGTGACTAGTAGTGAATATCCTAGAAATAACATTGCACTAAAGAGATTATTACAATTCCATTGACATTCGGCCGGGTAGATTTTTTCCCTCGATGCTTACTAAAATTTCAAAATGGTCAGGGACAGTTTCATTCCCCGAGGTGCAGAAACAGACTCTCTTTGTTTTTTGTTTTTTTAAGGTTTCAGCAGAAAAATTTTCAGTGTTTTTTTTTAAAAAAAACATTATTTTTATTTTTAATCCCCAAGTTGCCTGAGATGGCCAATCAAAACTAGGGATAAAAAAGAAACCTAAGAAATGAAAATCTGGTAGGAAAAGTCATCAAATGATTCTCAGCACCACTTATTGAACTATCAGTATTTCTAATCCACCTCAGAACTGGCTGCCCCAATCTTCCTGCTGAGGAGATCAGTTGTCATGAAGGGATAGATGGAGGGACAGATTCCCTTAGGTGGGCTCCCAACCGAGGGAAAGAAGGTTCATCATTCTTCATGAACCAAGGAGGTACCTCTGGGAGATGGCAATACAACCTGTTTATATCACAAAAATATCCATTTCTCCTGGAGAGTCAGCCTCCGCTACCTAAGTTCCACCTAAGGCAGGTTTTGTCCCTCCATTCTGCCTTGGTCTTTTCCAGCATGAGACTAGCTTCCTGAATTAGATGCTCAGGACAGCCAGTTTTGAAATGGGCCCACTCAACAATTTTTATAAATAATCCCTTCTATCTCAGCTCCTCCAACTCTGCATTCAAACCCCATCAAGTTCAGTCAATTTCTCTAACTGTTCTCCTTTCCATGAGAAATAATCTCACTCTTTCACAAGCTCTTGTTATACCGATATATCTCTCTTGCCATATTCACCATCTTTCTCTGGTCCACTATATCACTTCATGAGGTAAGACGGTCACAGGTAGAAGCAATACTCCAAATGAGCCTAGATGGAGTATTGGTTAGGAAGGCAGATGTCCAATTTATGTGGGAGGATGTAGAACTACATCTCTAGTGGTTCCTGAAACTTCCCGAAGAACATAGATGATAGATCCTGTCTCTGATCATAAACTGCTATTCTAATTCAGTGATTTATGTTCAGTTATAGCCTTTGCTCTGCAAAGGCTGCCAACTGAAACACTGAATTCTTAGTGGATATAATTACAGAGGTAAGCAGCACAGAAAAGAAATTTTGTTAAAAAAAAATCATTATCCAGGATGTCTGAGGAGAAAGTTGGAGAGCAGAGGGCAAGGACTCGGACACACAATAAAAATCCCACGCCCCTGGTGATCCATCTCTGCCCAATTGACATCCTGGTCAAATGGACTCCATTCCCGTGATGATTTGAAGAAATGTTTGTTTGTGGAGTGGGTGGATTGAACTCAGGATTTGTTTGCTGAAGCAACAAAGGCTTTCTCCCCCACCAACCTGAATTAGCATCTAATAGGTTTTAGCCTTCAGCAAAGAACACATTTAAAATGATCAAATAATGAGAAACCTCCATCCATATATTGCCAACTCAAATCGTTTGGGTCCTCGGTAACGGTTCTTGCCCTGCTCCTTTCCAGTTCCTTCCCCATTGCCCAGCACAGGCACCTGACTTTTCCCAGCTGCCTTTCCAACAGTCTCATTATTTGTATTGTTTTACCTTTGACATCACTTTGGTTTATTATTTTCACGTGCTCCTCTGTGCCATTTTAAAACACTGGCTGTAGATCCATGCAGATTTAGGTCATCCCTGGTAACTGGTCCTCTTGGAAAGGAGCTCGGATCAGTTCCCCAAATGTCCTAAGGTGTTTTGGGGGTGTCCCCCCCCCCTTTTTGTTTTATATTATAACTACAACTGGGTGAAAGGTTTAGGACAAATAGTTTGTGTGACCAAAAAAATGCAGCTTCAGTGGACCTGAAACTTTTGCAAATTCAACACAGATTTGACAGATAGTTTCAGCCAGGGGAATTAAAAAAAAAAAAAAAAAGTTGGGCTAGATTCACAAAATGGGGGAAGGTGGGCAGAGTGGAAGGAGGCAGGGTGAGGCGCCCATCTTGTAATGTTTTCATCAGTGGTTAGAGCATTCACATGGAATTGGGTGACCGAGGTTCAAATCCTCACTCTGATTAATGTTTATTTATACCAAGGGGAACAGCTGCAACAGGAGTTGCTGAAAGAGATCCGCCCCAGAATAGCCTATAGCAGCACACGAGCCGATTTTCAGGGGCATTCACACTGCCCGGGTACTGGACACCGGTCTGAAGGGCTCTGCATTTTAATTTAATTTTAAATGAAGCTTCTTAAACATTTTAAAAACCTTATTTACTTTACATACAACAATAGTTCAGTTCTATATTATAGACTTATAGAAAGAGACCTTCTAAAAACATTAAAATGTGTTACTGGCACGCGAAACCTTAAATTAGAGTGAATAAACAAAGACTCGGCCCACCACTTCTGAAAGGTTGCCGATCCCTGGCCTAGAGCCTACAATGCTCACCTGGGAGGAGGTGAAATCCCTGCTTTGGAGCCCACTGGGCTGAACACTATAAGATATGTGTTGTCCCTGCCCCCGTGTCTCCTCAGCACCCCCAGCCCCAATTTGTAAATCTCATCCTTTCCCAACAAGTTTCAGGTTGAACAACGTGTTTAGCCTGATTTTTCCATTTTGCCAGCGTATTGCAGAATTTTTGGACCCAAACCAATTATTTCTTTCCCCCACCCCAATTTTTCGGAATGGTCAGCGAAAGAGTCAGTCATCCACCCAGGTCTAACATAACCAAAGCTTTCCTGCTCACCCACAAACCAAGACCGGCTTCCTCTGGGGAATAAATATTTCACATTTAACCAACACACATTACAGTGACTACAACAGGACAGATGGTGAGGAGTGACAAAGGGAAGTTGCCATCTGACAGTTACTGGGTGGCCTTTATCAACGTATTGGATTCCATTCAGTTTTTAATACTTTGCCCAGTGCGATACTAGCCAAGCGCCTCAGTCTGGCTCAGCAGTGTCCACACCACAAAACCTGCCACCAATTAGCTCTAAGGGCCTCATGCAAAGGCTACTGAAGTCAATGCAAGTCTTTCCACTGATTCCAGTGGGCTTGGGATCAAACTGTCATTGACCTCTTTGTTAGGACAGCTAGCAGGGAGCGAATGGGCAATAAGCACGAGTTTCACTCACCTCGACAGCTCAGGGCTGAGGCCTATTGATAGGGGACAGAGTGCAGAACCTTGCATGGATACCGCCCACCTTTCTTCACCCAACAGGTGCAGGAGAGGATGGACTTGCCAAGATTATCAATCCAGCAAACAACCTCCTGCAACCCCAGTGGAATTGTTCTTTCTTCTTTGATGCGCTGAGACCCAGAAATCATTTTAGCCTGCCACTCAGTCTCTCTCTCTAAGGAAAGGCACCTGTCTGATAATAAGGCTTCAGTCACCATTTTTCTATTTTGAAATTCCACACCAGAATTTGCAGCCAGGGGGTTTCAGTGTCCTACCAAGCATTCCTGGGAAGGACTATCAACTGATGCAGAAGACTAGAGCACTCATGAAAGCCTCCAAATAGGGCAACTTCTACCAAAGCTGTGCGGTTGAGTTCAGATCTCACATTATAAGGAGCAGGGAGGGGAAGGAGAGCTTTGTCTAAGGCCAGGTTGCCACTACAGACTTTTGCCAGCATAGCTATGTAAGAAGTGTGATCTCTGACACAACTGTGCTGGCAAAAGCCCCTAGTGTTGCTGCAGTTACACTGGCAGAACGGAGTTTTTGATAGTATAGGTCACATCCATACAAGGAGCTTTTTACTACTATATTCCGGTGGTACAGCTGTACTGGTAAAGCTTTCCAGTAGTAGACCTGGCCTGCATGTTTTAAAGGAATCCAAATGCACACACTAGCCAGACCGCAGGTTTTCATTCTTTTCCCCTCCTTGTCTCAGAGGTGACTACCGAAAATTCTCTCTCAAGGGATTTCACAATGACCTCTAAAAATGCTCTTAAACCACCGCATTTATAGAATCCCCCTGGTCACTGTTCTCATTCCATTCCATCGCTCGGTTTGTTTTTTTCCTCCCCCTGTCACAGCATTTTACAGCAACCAAAACCCTTTTCGCTCTGCTCCTAACTCTTTGGCTTTATGTTGAGAAGCTTCTAGTGGCTGCAACCTGACCCTGGGTTGCAGAATCAATCTAAAAGGGAGCTTGAATATTGGGCCAGATCCTCAGCAGGTGTAAATCAACATAGCTCACTGGTGTTACGCTGATTAACACCACCTGCGAATCAGGCCCAGGATGCATAAAATGACCGTAAGACCCAACATTTTCAGCCATTCCCTTTTTGCCTTAACCTTAGCCTGCATCTCAGTTTCCCAATCTGTAAAATGGGAATAAGCTCTATTTAACTAGTACATGGCTATTGTGAGGGTTAATTACTGAACACGTGCACTGGCCTGCAAAGAGAGAGATCCCTCTGCAAGGATGAAGTTGCGTCTTTAGAAGTTTTTTTTCACTCTAGCCTTAGTGTCTAGTGGCTACGGCCTTTCAGAGCCACTGCAGGTTACCATCATGCCAGAGCTGCTTTGGGCCAAATTTTCAGATGTGGAGCCAACGAGGTGTCCCCACAAAGGTGCAGGTACATTTGTATTACTAACAAAACCCCACAAGTGCTGTTATTATAGCAGGCACCCACAGTGTAATTGTGCACCTAATTACCTCCCCCACTTGATTTGCATGTGCAAATACCAGGGCGTGCGTGTGCGCATTTTATAGACTTACTCACAGCATCTCCTATCATCTGGCCTTTCAAGCCTGCATTCTTGCAGGAAAGGCGCAAGAACGGTATGCGCCCTAGGGAGCGGGCAGACATTTTGCAGAGACATTCTGGTGAAATCCTTGCACAATTCCAGGTGCAGATTACTCCAGACCACGGCTCTTTGCTTCCACTTCATCTCATACTTCTGACTTCCATGATCTCGCTTTCTGTGCTCTTTGATAGGCTTTTCTGCAGGACACCCACCCAGAAACAGAAGCACAAACAAACAATTGTTCCCTTGAGCCCCAGGCCACATAAGCCAATGGCACATTCATCTTTTTAAAATGTTTATATCAGTTCCAATTTTTCTTTCTTGTTTAAACCAATCCACTCATGTTTATTCCCTTTTAAGGTTTATTCATTTCTCTACTACAGTCACTTTCATTTTTACTGTGAGTTCACGTTGTGAGCTCTTTGGGCTAAGGACCATGTCTTCAATTCACTGATACAGTTCCATGCATTCTCTAGAGACATTTAAATATTACTTTTATCATTATTCTTTCCATTCAGATACACTGAGAGGCAGATCCCTCAGCACAGCTCCCTCAAGTAGAGTTAAGCCTTTTAACAGCAGCTGACGCTGTGGCTCTAACAGTATGTCTTCACTCTCTGGGCAGGAGAAAAATACTTTGCAATTGCTGCATCTGTATTTACTGTTCACACTTTCCAAGCTCTTTGCAAATATTATCTCATTAATCTCAACCCTCTGAAGTGGATCAAACGACAGAATTTGGATCCAGATCTGGATTTGGAGCATCTCAACAGTTAGGGCTGTTTGGATCCAGTTACCTGTTCAAATGATAAAAATAGGAGCCATCTGGATTTTGGACAGCCCCAGAGTTGGGTGGTGCTCAGAGCTGGGATTTTGGTTCCTCTCATCTCTGTGAGTATTATCCCAGCTTTGGCAGACAAGGAAACTGAGGCAGGGAGACTAAGTAACTTTCCCAAAACCACAGAGGGAGGCGTGACCGCAAGTACTTAGATTGTAAGCTCTTTGAGGCTCTTTGTACAATGGGGTTCCGATCCATGACTGAGGTTTCTAGGCACTATAGAAATGCAAATAAAAAATAATAAATCCTAGCTCCTAGTACTTTGCTAGGTCCATTAGATTATGCATCTTTCCTACTGTAACTGTTGTGTATGCAAAAACCAACATCAGACAAGAATTCATTGTAAAACAAGCTAACATGCTTAACTGGCCTAAACTAGCCGGTTTAATTGGCTTATCCTATAAGAAAGGTCTTTAATAAGAAATGCTATGCAGTATATTCTGAAATTTATAGTCAAATGGCAGCTTCTGAAGCATGTAGTCATGGGGCTGTGCTGAATAACAAGTGTTTGAAGTTGCTTAACTTTCATTACATCTTTGCTCTGATTCAATTAGTAAACATCTTCAAAGGGAACTGAGTGACTGCTCAGACAACATGTGCAAACAGCCCTGCACTCCAATGAGTTTTTAAATAAATATTTAAAGGGCGTATGTTCAGGGACAATATTCTGAGCATCTGAAATCTTCGGGCTTGTCTACATGGAAACGGGAACCAGAATAATTCAGTCGTTTGTAATTTACAACCTTAGCTATTTCAGTGTAAATCTGTATGTGGACACTCTTAATTTGGAATAACACTGCCCTACTAAGTTCTACTGAAATAAGTCACTCTTTTTCCAAATTAAGAGTTTCCACATAGTTATTTCTGGCAAATCTAAGGTTGTGAATTACAGTGAATTTAATTATTTTAGTTCCAGTTTCTATGTAAATAGGCCCTTTGTCATTAGTTAAGATAACTGTCTGTGAAATATTGCAGTGGTTCTCAACAAGGGTACATGTACCCCTGGGGGTACTTAGAGGTCTTCCGGGGGTGCATCAACTCATCTAGATACTTGCCTAGTTTTACAACAGGCTACATAAAAAGCACTAGCAAAGTCAGTACAAACTCAAATTTAATACCAATAATGACTGCTCTATGTACTATACACTGAAATATAAGCACAATATTTATATTCCAATTTATTTATTTTATAATGATATGGTAAAAATAAGAACGTAAACAATTTTTCAGTAACAGTGCACTGTGACCGTTTGTATTTTTATGACTGACTTTGTAAGCAAGTGGTTTTTAAGTGAGGTGTAACTTGGGGTATGCAAGACAAATCAGACTCCTGTAAGGAGTAAAGTAGTCTGGAAAGGTTGAGAAACTGAAGTATTGGACCTGGGGATAGTATTATCTCTAAGTTTACTATAAAGAGTCCTGAATTCTAGTGGATTGTTTAGGTCTCTGAAGAACATTTACAGGTACCTTTCAGTATTGGACTCTGTGCAGAAAGGACTTGATTGGCTATATCCTACTGAGTCTGCAAACTGCTCTGTGCTGGTGGAAACTTTTTGAAGTTGAAGTGTTTCTCCATGGGCACTGTAGTCTGCTTACCGACAGCTCATTGCAGGACCAGAGCCTCAGTCGCTAAGAAACACAGCTACATTGCTGGACTATTTCAGACTATGATCTCTTCATGGAAGGGGATATGTTTCATTTCAGAAAAAATAGGATGTTTTATTAGTTTGTTTCCAACAGCAGTTACTGCACAAACACTAAAGAAGGTATTGTCCCTGCCCTGAAGACCTTGGCCATGTGGAAGTCTGTCCAAGTACATGCAGAAAGGTAAAATACTGTAACAGACAGAAAGAATGGCTTGCTGGTTAAGACACGGAACTAGCATTCTGAGTTCAATTCCTGACTGCCACCAATTTCCCTTGTGATCTTAGACAAGTCACTTAATCTTTCTTTGCTATAGTTCCCATCTGCAAAGGGCATTAATTCATATTTTAGCATTCTTCCTTTCTCCCACCTTTTGTCAACTGTGTCTCTTTGGACTGTAAACTCTCCTGGGCAGGGATTTTTATTATATGTAAATGTACAGCACCTAGCATCATGGGGCTCCAATCGTGGTTAGAACCTCTTGGTGCTCCTGGAATACAATTTTAAAATAAAATACTTTACAGATCCTGTAACAGAATGTTCAAGGGCCCACGTGACTTTTTAGGGACTTTCAGCCACTGGGTGACTCAGGAATTAGGCATCCCTCCTGAAGATTGCTTTAGGAGACAAAATAATGGACTGATAAAAATCCAAATGGCCCCTATCTTTATATTATGATCCTATAGCCTATTTCATTCTCATATGATGATCAACCATGCTACCAATGTACACTTGAGGGGTTTTTTAGTCTATAGTTAAATACTATACACCAGAACTGATTGAAACTTTTGGTCAAAAATATTTTATGATGAAAAAAGACCTTTTTGTAGAAACAAAACCTTCACGGACATTTTAATTTCTTTTCACATGGTCCAAATTTTCAAAAAAGGATTTTGTTTTCAAAAAACAGCTGCTTCCTCAACCAAGGCACCCCCTGTCCCTTCTGCCCCCCCCCCCCAAATTTCAACCAGAGAGAACATGAAAGTTTTTGAAAACTAAAAATGTGGGTTTTCAGTTTGTCTTGGGGGCGGGGAGAGAAGGAATGTTTTCATGGAAATTTTTGAAAAATGAAAGAAAAAATCCCCAAAGGGCGTTTCTTTTGTTTTTGTGGAAAGTGCTTACCATTTTCCAAACAGCTCTCTTGTATTCTTTTTTCTTAACATGTAATACACTACTAAGGAAGTTTGATTCAAAGTATGTACGTAGAGCCCCAGAATACGGCTGAGGCACAATGGTGGAGTAGGGGATATACAACTTAGTGGGTGAGAACAGCTGCCTTGACTCTGTGCCCATGCTGTGGATAAACTCATGACCTCAAGCCAGTATGAAATTCCCTACCACAGTTATCTTAAGCTAAGTGTTTTTCTTTTCAAGAGTTAAAACCCACTGGAACATACAAAGGAGTAGAAATCAGTTCAATCTCAAAGTGAATCTGTGACCTACACTGCCCCGTAAAAGGATTCTCCTTGCTCTGTAATTAAGTGTCTCAGTTGGCTGGGGAGGCAGGCAGGTGTAAAAGAAGTTCATGTTTAACCTCAGCGGGTTTGAAAGCCAGCTGGGAAGTTTATCAGCTCACAGGTCTGTGAAGGGAAGAGGAAAGGCAGAGAATGGGATTTAGTTAAAGCCTTAGTCATAGTTAACACAGGGCACTGGCGCTGATAAACAAACATTGCCAGACATCAAAAGGAAGTAAGTAAATCTGGGAAGGTTTAGTCCAAACAATGGAAGGGCAACCCACATGAGTTAGGGGGTGGGCAGCGCTGCTTGTGACATTGAGAAGTTAACCCTTGCTTAGAGCAGAGTATCACTGCAGCTTGGAGCCTTCAGTGTGAAACCCATCACAAGTCCCACCAATGCAAACCAAGCCGCCTGCCTCGGCCACCAGATTTCACCCACTTTCCATCCTGAAATACAAATCAGCCCAGATACACTCAGGATTTATCCCAGGCTCACTCAAAATTCAACCCAAGCTCACCAAAAGCTTTCTAAACCTCAATAAACCTGACTTGAGTTTGAAAGCTGTAATGAAATCTCAAAGCTGGCAAATCCCACATTGCATTCCAATAGCTTCACACAGCCCCTAGGCAGGAGATGGATTATGGTGTCTCCCAGGAAGTACCATTAAAATACAGTTATTCACCATACACCAGCATTTATGGTATTTCCAATACTTAAAAAGGGAAGTCTTGGTATGAAAGTAAAGTTCTCTGGGCAACAAGTGTTTTTAAAACGTTTTTAATCATTTTAAAATAGTGCCTACGCTAGGTGCATGTATATACTATGCATTATGAACTAAATAAAATGATAGTTGAAAAGTGATACACCTAAGTGCATAGGGCAGATGCTGCATTTGCTATTTCAAGGCTTTCAGATCAGTATGGTTCCTTTTCTTCTGAGGGAACTTATACTCAAATATATTTGAGCATTATTAGAAGTATTATGGTAATACCAAGAGGCTGCAACCCAAATCAAGGCCCCGTTCTGCTAACGAACGTACATAAAATACACAGCTGAGACAGGCCCTGCCCAGATAAGCTGCCAGTATAAGTAATCACAACAGGAAACAAGTGGGAGAAAGGAAACATCCCCATTTTACAGATGGGAAAGTGAAGCACAGAAGAATTAAGTGGCCTGCCCAAGGTCACATAGGAAGTCTGTAGTGGAGTCAGAGATTGGACCCATATCTCCCTACTCCCAGACCAGTGCCTTGGCTACAAGACTATCATTCCTCTCTCTAGTATCTTGAGTGACCTCCTCTGGCTGACCCCAGAGCAACATTTCCCACTGGCCAGAGATTTTCCTGACACTGGGGAGGCAAATACGAAACCATGAAGAACTGGGGAAGATCCTGAAGGACTCCAGATAACCACAGCACAAAGAAGAGTCCCCAACAAAGAGACCATAAACAAATATTTGTAGATCAGCCACACGATTTCTAAACCTCCCCTCAAAAAACAACACCGTATCACTTAGGTCTTTGCTCCCTTTGACAGCTACCTATGTTCTTATCCCTAAGCAGCAAAAACACACAGAGGCACCAACTTGCAGAGTTCCCAGGGGGTGCTCAACCCTCGCTCTGCCCCAGGCCCTGCCCCCACTCCGCCCCTTCCCCCAAGCCTCCACTCCTGCTCCTTTCTGCCCCTGCTCCTCTCCCTCTTGTGCCACCTGCATGGCACTGAACAGCTGATCATGGCGGGCAGGAGGCGCTAGGAGGGAGGGGAAGGAGCTGATCGGTGGAGCCCACTGGTAGGTGCAGAGCACCCACGATTTTTTTTCCCAGCCCTGGAGCACCCATGGAGTCGGCGCCTATGAGAACACAGATCCAGCAGTGCCTCACTACTGACGGCATTTAGCAGGTGATATCTTTAAAAAAACACACACCAGCAGTCACTGCCAAAATGGAGGTTTAAATATCATGCATAATGCATCGCCTACCCCCTGATTATTGGAAAGATGGCAGAAAAGGAGCATAACCTGAGCCAGAAACGAAGTCACTCTCTTTCCAAAAAACCAGCGCTGGCAGGTCTGTGATAGACTGCGATCTGCTGCAGCGCAGATTGCTCCCAGTCTAAGATGGAGAATAGCGGGCCAAAACAGGCCCAGGCCTCCACCATTAGTCTTTTGTTGTTGCTTCTGCTTAGTCAATACTCACACTGAAACCTTAGGCCCAGTTATTCTAATCACTAAAAGCATCTGCCCCCCTTACATCCCATGAGGGCCAGAGACAATTTGGCATTTTATCATCTCCCATCTGCTGCTGAGGATGTGGATTCCGACCAGGTTATCCGAAACAAATCAACTGCAGATATTTGATACAAAGATTTTTGTTTCTAGGTTTTGTTTTATTTTATTTTTTTCCTTAAACTGTGATCTTGTTTTGAATTATGCCATGTTATATTTCTTCAAATCACATTCTGTTGCACTCCTTTGTCAGACAAGGTAAAGTAACAGTGCAATGTGTTGTTTCCTTTATTAGGATCAGGTAGCTGCTGTCATTTCAGATAAGGACTATCCATTTCAAGGGGTTTTCTAGAAAGTCAATAGGGCTACATTTCTTACAGAGGTAACTCATTCAATAGAACCATCTGGACTTGAAGGATTCTCCAGGTGGGCCAACTTCAGATCATTCCCCTGTACCATAGCAAGATCGATGTCATTCTTTCAAAACATGCCAGATACACGTGCATCTAATTTAGCCTTAGGTCCCTGATCTAACAAAATAGGTAAGCACAAGTTTAACATTTAGCAAAAATGCTCTCTTTGATTTAAATTGTATTACACATGCTTAAAGTTAAGCACATGCTTAAGTGCTTTGCTGGATCAAGGTCTTAATATCACCAGTGATTATTAAACATTTTTACTGTGGTAGCACCTACCGCCCTCAGTCAAGTTAGGACCACATTGTCCTAGGCCCAAAGTAAGAGCCTGCCTACACATGGATTTGGTCCTGATTAAGTACATGTGTGGACACACTTATTCCAGAATGTGCCTTGCTCCTGTTTAGCTTAACCCACTGGGTTGTTGGCTAAACAGGAGCAAGGCACTCTTATTCTGGAACAACCCCACGTGAAGACAAGCCCTGAGTGATACACACTGCTCTACAGAGCTTACAGACTGAAAATAATGATTCCGCAGTTCCCTTGTCAGCTTGTTCTATTGCCTAACTCTTCTTACAGTTATTTTCCTATTTCCTATTTAACCTAAACACTCCCTGTGGCAACTTAACCCTGTTACTTCATGTTCACTCTTCACTGATTGAGGAGAATAGTTGATCCTTGGCTTTATAACTAGAAATAGGCTGTATTGGAACTCAGAATAGATTTACCCTAGGGCTTCAGTGGCTGCTGAGAGGCAGATTCAGACATAGCACGGGATGCGCCCAAATCTTGCCAGACTTGTGTGTGATTTTTCCGCACCACATGGCAGAACTCTGGTCAGATCAGCTGTTCTTTTCTGCCATTCAAGATGGTGGGAATCTTCCCCCAAAACAACTGTTCTATCAGAAGCTTCTGGTGTCTTCGGCCAAAATATTCCAAGAATATCTGGACACGTCATATTTTGGCTACATATGACTCCAAACTAGTCCCTTTCCAGCTTAAAGCATAGATGCGCATTTTGGAAGGACAGAACAAACCCCAGAACCGATGTACCTTGGATATCTGATGGATTTGAGAAGTGGTCCAGAAAACTGACTCTCTCTCTCTATAGCTACATCTACACTAGGAGTTTGGGGGGAGATTCCCAGCTTACATACATATTTGCACTCGCTCGATGAGAGCTAGCACAATATAAGTAGTAGTGTACCATGTGTGATACCATGGGCAGCAGCAATGGTTTAGCCTTGCTGGGAACAAATCCATCTGAAACCAGTGGACATGCACTCTGGACTGCTATGTCATGCCTCTGTTGCCCAGGCTGTCATGGCTACACTATTATTTACACCCAAGGTAGGCTGAGGAAAGCTAGTGTGAATGTGTATGCAACCTGGGAATCGCATCCCTGGCTCGCAGTGTAGATGTAGCCTATAACACACCAGGCAGTATTTGGGGGTGGAATTCATGCCACTTTAGCCCATTTATCCTGACCCCTGAGAAAGCTATTGGGTGCCCAGCACTTCTGAAAATCAAACCACTGATTTAGGTACTTATATGTGCATTTAGGTGTCTAACTTAAAAGACTTGGCCTTGATCTTTTCTCAAAACTGAATGTGCCCACTCCTCTCTCTTGCACACAAAAACTCATTGTTCTCCACTAAAAATCTCTTTGGTCCTTTTTAAAATCTGAACCTATTGCTCCATCAGAGTCCAACCAGTGCTGAAGAAAGCAGAAAAGTCTGGGTTTCTCTCACTTCGTTATCACACACAAAATTTTATTATTGCAATCTAATATAGCATTTTCCTTTAGTGCAATATCATACTGCTGACTCACATTCAATTGGTCACTCACTAAAATCCCCTGTTCCACATCCATGATGCACTCTTGTCTAACCAGTATTTTCCCATTTCCTCTTTTTGGGGGAGACGGCTGTCTCTTTTTAAAGGCTCTTTTAAAAATAGTAAATGATTTTATAACTAATAAACGTAGTGTACACAAAACTGACCATATGCAATGCTATAATTCACATCTATTCTCTCTATTGTTATAGCATTCAAAGTATGCAAAGGAGAGAGCTGGCCAAAATATTCTTCTGTTTCAAAATGTTGGTGAAATTTTAAAAAATTAGAAAGAAGGGAAGTAGATTTTTACAAAATTGTTGCAATTGTTTTCCTCTCCAGCTCTATTGATAGGTCCTGTCCAGCTATATAGGAAGACAAAGCTGCTGCCTAAAGAGCTTATACTACAAAGAGACCATAAAATTCGCCAAAGGAGCAGAAAAGAGATGCATGATTATTATGCATTTGCATTTCAATAGCATCTGGAGGCTCCAATCAAAGATCAAGGTCTCAGTGTGCTAGGCATTGTATACAAATAACAAAAAAGTCAGTCCCTGGCCCAAGAAGTTTACAGCATACAAGCAAACTGATCTGGGTACTCATAAGGACAAGACTTTTGAGTTCCACCATAGAGTTTGGTTTCTTGGGGCCTGATTCAATGCCCAAGGAAGTCAATTAAAAGATTCCCACTGACTTCAGTAAGTGTTGGATCAGGCTCTTGGACCACTTGGCCATCTTGACACCTACAACTGACAGTTATACAGGGCTTGCTTTCTTGGTACTTTATACTGTAACAAGTAGATACTGTAACAAAGTAGGTGCCCAAAAATCCAGTGCAATCACAAACCTGGAATCTGCCATTGTTTGGTGGTGACAAAGATGGCAGAGAAAAATTGTTTTCTTTATTAATCCATGTTACTGGGGAAATAGACTTTGTAAAGGTTATGCTATTTGATGAACAATGAAAGATTGCAACCTTTCAAATTCGCTGGTTATTTAATTTTGTTTAGTGGAAAAATCTATCAATTGGAAACTGCTTGAGAGCAAAGTTTCTTCCACATTATCCATTTCTGCTAGAAATGAGCGACCCTCCAAAAGGTCCATTTAAAGTAGAGCATCCAGATGCTGATCTGAGTTTTTTGAGTTCCTGAGATCAGCTTGAAAATCTTA
The DNA here is from genome assembly GCF_965140295.1 of Lepidochelys olivacea. Classification (NCBI taxonomy): domain Eukaryota; kingdom Metazoa; phylum Chordata; order Testudines; family Cheloniidae; genus Lepidochelys; species Lepidochelys olivacea. The sequence goes on from NC_140412.1 coordinate 19,568,659, forward strand.
CAAGAACAAGCTGTTCTGATAGGGCTTTCTATTTTCAAGTGCTTTGTAATTTAAGACGGAAATTAACAGGACCGGTGAACATGTACTCCAAATCACAGCAGGAGAGTGATCCAAAGTCTATTGAAGTCAGTGGAAAGATTCTCATGGACTTTGGATCAGGCCCTAATGCATCTGTGGTCTGAAGAAAATAAAGGAGGCGGAGTTAGTATAAGGCTATTGGTCACCCAGCCTCACATACACAAACAAGGCTGCATGGGATGAAGCTAAGGTAAAGCTGGGTGTTAGAAGTATTTCAGCAGAGTTTCTTTACAAGCCTCTCTTTCTTCCAACAATTTGGGATATGCCAGTTTGTGACACGGCTGAGTATCGGCATCCCTGCCAGCAAAAATTGAGATGAGCCCCACAGAGTGGGAGCACTGAATACATAACATTGCTGCATCACCCTATCTGGGTATGGGGAACGACACTAACCACTCCTATGCTTCTTTCAGTCTCAACAAGAGGATGCAATCAGATACACCACTGACAGAGCCCATCTAGGCACCTACCTTGAATTTTACCGAGCAATATAAGAAACCATGTTACCTCACAAAAAAATTTGGCCAGTACTTGGATGGGAGCAATTCCAAGGGGCACCAAAGTACTCTCTAGGACATGGTATTGGTGATTCAGAAGGTGACACTCTCCAAGCACGTACAATACCCCAATATGATTCCAGGGGACTCTGTACTGCAGCACATATTGCCTTCAGATGAGACAGAGAGAAGCTCTTAAAGACTCATAATACTTTCTATAAAAGCAGGGGATGTAAATCCAGTATCCTGACCAAATTCCAGTCTGAGTAACTATGGGCTGCCTACCTAAATCTCTCCTGGGTTCCTACTGGCTATGGTTCTCTACCTCACTTCCTGACTGTTATAAGAGTTGCTGTACTCTATCAAACAAGCGACAGCCTCCAACTCCGAGGGGGCTGCCCCATTCATGGACTGTTCATATAAAAGGCGACTATATAACTACAGCTTGTGGCAAGAAAGAAGAAAGAAAGAATCACTGAACTGTTTTAGGCTCCACGTCCCTGTGAATTTTATCCCGAATAACATTTCTAGTGTTCTACCCTAAGCTCTCACACGGGAACACAAGTCTGCATTGACAAGTATAAAATGTTTCTGTTTACTGTAAAGTTCAAATCTTTCCCCCCACCCACCTTCTCCTGCCCAAGAACCACAAAAATAAATAAAGAATTCCTGGATAAATTAAAGATGAACTATCCTTCTACTGAAGTCCTATTCAAGAGCCGCATGAAAATATGTACGTCACCCACATGTAAAAAGCATACATTTGCCTCATGCTAAGAAAACCTGAAATTCGCAAGTGGCTGCGTGTTTTGTGTTTCACTGAAAAAACAGGTTTTGGCCGTGGCTAATGAGAAGTGGTCTTTTCAAAACAAGGGAGCATACTTTCCCATGAAGGGGAGAACTGGCCCTATTCAGGTCCAGTCGTGAACTAACTGCCCTTCTTTCAACTTTAAGAGGAACCTTTTGTTAGTTCAGTGTATCAATAAAGAAAAGTACAGGTCACCCCCAGTAGCGATACATGGTATTTACTCTCATCTAATCTTTGAAGCCTGAAGTGATGCTGGGTAGAAGGAGGAAAAACATTTCAAAGAATTAGCCAAACCTCCAAGCTCACCCACCATTCCATGAAGGTATCTACCCTCCACTTGTCACAGCAGTATGGAGTTTTTTGAATCTCACTGGTCTCTTCTGTAATCCTGGATGCCCATGTAGTGGTGAGAAATGTCATGCAGACAACAGACACTGTGGTGAAATCCTGGCCCCACTGAAATCAATGGCAGTTTTCCAAGATTGGAAAACCAGACAACCCATTTTCACTTTAGACTCAACCCAGATTTGGAGTCATCTCTTCCACACACTGAGACCAAGGAAAATTTTTGCCTGCCCATTCTAAATCCCCAACTCAGCAAAGTTCGTAAGCCCTTCAGTGTGACTACTCACTACTTAACGTTAAGCACATGCTTAAGAAACTTGCTGAATCTGGGATTTGTATCTACAGGAAAGTATAAAATTAAAGCAAAATCAAAGGCCTATAAAAGGAAACTGAAAAGCCTGAGATTTTCCTCTCATTTGATCTCCCCAACCTACATTTCCTTCTGTCATGTGGGGGTGGGGAAGAAAAAAAATATACATCAAATACTTTTATTTTTCAAGGCAGGAAAATAGGTTCTCTTACTCATAGAGGCCTCAAGAAAGGTCTTTGCAGCCTGTCTGAGCAGCGTCCTCCTCACTATTCCTCCTCTTTCACTCATCGTCACGTTCAAGAAAGTGGCAGAGCAACCGCATCACCAGTGACCTCAGCATGGCCAAAAGTCCTACCATTTTGTAGGCAGCATCCAAAGGGCCCGGGAAATCTCCCCTCCACCACCAAAGCCTACGATTAGACAGATATGGCCAGGATGGCCATATGCAGTCTGGTTTGCCCTTCCCACAGCAGAGCAGAGATCACTGGTGGGGTAGACTCTTCTGACACCATCCCTCACCACATCCCTGAAGCTTTGTGGCATTATGACACTTAAAACTCACTCAGACCCTGCCCCCACAAAGGGATGAGGCCTCTCAGAGTCTCTGGAACCACCTCTCATGGACTTGGTTCCATTCCACCATCAGGACAGAAAATGATTCTCCTTTGAACTGAAATGAGGGGAACAAGAAGGGATGGAGATACTTGTGAAGTAATTAATACCAACTTTTTAGTTGGGGTTCCCAACATCACAGGTCTGGATGGTATTAGAAAGCTCTTGTGGTCACAACAATTTCTTTGGACAGAATACATTTTAAGACGATGGAAATGCATCGACACAGAAAGTCACCTGCAGATGAGTCACAATGTATAAACATCGCTGTCGAGAGCAGGACTACTCAGTTGTGCTATCACAGCAGAGGCAATAATAGCCATTTTCATAAGCCTATTACTGACATCTAGGCCTAGTTCATATCTACACTAGGGCCCCTTTACACCACTGTGGCATATTTCCACCCATTTACAGGGCCTTTGTACTGCCCAAGGAAGGTATTACAGGAGTGCTCTGTAAATAAGATGTCTGTGTATATGTAACTAATTACTAGATAAGGTTCCAAGTAGACAATGCTCAACAATTTGCAGCATAGTTCCTGGGTTTTGTAGGCCTAATAAAACATTCACATGAAACTCTTAATGCCAGGGCCTTAGAGCCTGCTTCTCTTTTATGCTCTCTACGTATAAAGTTCTATAGCGAGTCAAATCATGACACTCCTGAAATGCACAGCCAAGAGGAGGAGTTGTTTGACCTGAAGAAAAGCTCTGTGTAGCGCAAAAGCTTGTCTCTTTCACCGACAGAAGATGGTTCAATAAAGGGTATTACCTCACCTGCCTTGTCTCTCTAAGAGCCAAGATGAAGTCAGCCTTCAAGTCAGGTAACAGTACCTTCTCCTTCGCGGTCACAGAGGCCCCTCATACAGAAGATCCCTGTGTGTTTCAGACATAAAAGCCCAGCTGCACAGCAAATTTACTGTCTCAGGGGAACTTGAAGAGCTACAGTGGTGTCGTGGCCACATGTAGACAGGACCAAACTGTGTTATAACCAGCTATCGAGTCATCCAACAGTCCTGGTCTTTATGAAGCTATAACCTTGCTACTGACGATGTTCTACCGCTTGGTCCTGTGCACACAACCAAGACCAAGCAGTGCTATAACATAGCTGGGGCAGCATGGCCTAAATTTTCAAGCAAGCAGTGGCTTGGTGGGCCTGACTTGAGACACGTTAAAGGGGGTTCAGTTTCAAGCACCCACCCTCTGAAAGATCAGGCTCCTAAACAAAGACGTCTCAACTTGGGCCCCCAAAATCACTCATCACTTTGGAAAATGTAGGCCTATGAGATTTCCCCCAAATGGCAAACCCTCCCATACAGAGAAGCCCCTGACAAAGCCTCAAGACCCCTGAAGACAGACAGGTGTCACTATCCTTACTTTACTAAAAGGTAAGCCGGCCCAGGGAGATTTAGTGGTATGTCCAAGGTCACACAGGGAGTCAGCAGTTGAGCTGGGGACAGAACCCACAGACCTGGCTCCCAGTTCAGACCCCTAACCACCAGACAACAGCTCTTCACTGTTAGACTCTCTTTCGCCTACCTTAGCCAGATTCCTGTATGTGTTCGTAAACCGCTGATTACAAACTACAGGGGTTACCACACATCCTCAGACTGAAAGCCGATGGCTAATTCCACATGCATTTTTAAAAACCATTATGGAAGTTGTCACACGCTGTGAAATACTGAGTGAGATTCACAGTACAAGTAAGTAGCTTTTCGTAACCCCAGCTCTGCATCTGACACACGGCCGACAAACCTGCATTGTTGTGAAGCCAAACTGTATTCTTTCAAAGCACCAGGCTGGGCAAAGGGGCTGCAAGTCTTTGGCGGTGCTCAGACCTCCCAGCCTGTGGAGGGAAGGATCCTAGTCTGCTTTGTGGCTGCATGCACGTTGCCAGCTGATTTCCAAGCAGCATGGATACGACTTTTATACAAGCCAGCCCTACATCCCATCCAGTCCCTTCCACTTCTCCAGCATCGCTAGCCAAAGGATGGGATCTGAGAGCACGCAAAGCTTGAGTTTTTTCTAGTCATCAGAATATGTTTGTTCTGGGCTACTTATCTCTGTAATTGATTTTGCATTTTGGCCTAAGCCCCTGCAAACCAGCAGGCAGATCTGTCAGATAGACCAGCCCAAATACAACCCAAACACTTGAGTCCAAGTTCTACATCCCTTCCCTCAGGGCAGGATCACTAAATAACTGAATATGCACAAGGCTCAAAGTAATACAAAATACTTAGCAACAAAGAGCTCCCTGCTAGCTTTGGGGAGACAGAACTCTTCAATCCTCTCTTACCTACAGCTCCTACAGCCACAGGCAGGAAGCTTTATATCTGCCTTCCTGTATGCCATATGTTTGCCTCTGGTCACGTCTCCTGTGACTACAGCTCCCAGTTTTAAAGGGCTGAAGGGCTGTTTCAGGTGCACTGGGGTTCACATGCGCCCCCAAGCTCCTGTGCTCTGTTACACACCCTGTTGTTCAAATCATAGCCAGCACAGTGCTAATGTCTTGGCCACATAAATGGTAGATCCCACTAGATGGCTGCCCTGGACTTTAGTGTATTCAATTCAGAGGAAAGGTTTTTGATATGGAGAGGCAGCTGCAACAGGTTTGATGGAATTACAGACAAAGAGCTGTACAGCTGTGCATTACATAGCCCTGGATATAAGCAAGATTTTAGTGGAATTTATGCTGGAGATTTTGGGCTGGGATTTTAGGAGCTAGGACCCACATCCAAGGGAAGGGCAGTGGGAGCTTGACATTCTAACACCCTTTGGTCCCTTTGTAAATCCCAGCCTTGAGTCTACACGACACACGGAATTTGGCTGCACTTTTAGAAAAAAAAATATGGCCGTCCTCTACAGAATAGAGGTGGGGCTTTTCCAGTGCAGATTCAGGGCATTCTAGGGGTTCCCCCACCCCAAATATCAATTCTTAGTAAACAAAGCACAGCACAAATTCCAACCTGGAGTTCAATGGATAGAAAAAGGAGTCATTTGTGTGTATCTGCAGAATTTTCACCAACAGTTGCAAGTATGATCCAATTCAACTACTGTAGATGTCTGCAGCTTTGGAGTTATGCCGAGGCCCTCCAAGCCGGGACCTTAGTCATTGAAGGAGCCTCGATATGCTGCCTCACATCCTCTCCCGCACGTTTGTTATAGGTATATCACTGATTTTGGGACTCAAATTTACTCCCAACCCTGCACATGATAAACACAATAGCTTTTAATCATTTTAACTCTCGGAATGTTGAATCACGACACGTGAGTTCAGATGCACAGTGGTCCAGGCCAAATCAAAACCTGATCTGCAATCATTTGCATTTCTTCCACTATTTTTTTTTCTTGTGGCTCTCATTTGGAGTCAGTCTTTGCTCCCCGCTTGGGCCTTGGGAGCTTAACAGAAGGTGGGGTTTCCAAAAGTCCCAAGTGAAAAGTCCCATTGAAAGTCAGGAGGACTTGTGCTCCTAAGTCACTTAGGTGTTTCTGAAAACTGCATTTACAGTGCCAGGGGTCATACACATATCCAGAAACCGAGACTGATAGGCATTAGAGGCATTGGGGCTCTCTGGATAGGAGGCCTTCCCTAGCTCTTCATCATAGCGGATGAATTCTAATATGGCCTCTGCTATGCCAAAGACTGACTGCAGTTCAATATCGTATTGGTGGGAACATAGAAATAAAGGGACAGTGCCTAAATGCCAGCCTATGGAATTCACAGCTGCAGGGAACCATTCAGTTGTGGCTGCCTGGAATGGGGGGGCTAATGTGATCAGTAAAAACAGCTGTAACTATGCATGTGGAAGAAAACCAGCCTCATGCTTAAGGCGGTAAACTGATGTTCATGAGGTGAGGAAGACATTTCTTCCTCTCTCCATGCAACATCATGGGTGAAGCATACGGCGTTTGGCGACAGCTAGAGGCAGGATATCTGACAGGATGGACCCACAGTCAGATCAAGTATAGTAAACCCAATACTCCTAACTTTTGGTGTATAAAGCCCTAAAGACGTTCCTCTTTCTAAGGTCTTGTTTCCACTCCTCTCTCCAGTTTATTTGCATTACATCAGGAGCAGCATGATGGAGACATTTCCCTGAGGGGTACCAATTACGGGCTGGTCCCGCCTGCAATTTATCATCATGTTGTATGTGTTTATGAATTAGCCTCCACATACACTGGTTTATTTAGAGATCATTTGAGTCGCCATAAGTGTGAACAGGGCCTTTCATTTACAACACGCGAGCTGCTAGCTCTGCCAGACTGAGCGAAGGCTTGTGGAGACTGGTGATAAAGTGTTTCAAGCAGACAGCACTCCAGACAGTTCTATCTATGCAATGCCAATGTACAGCCAGCCATCCAAGGAAAAACTCAGGACTGAAGAGCAGTTGCTTTCCACCCAGGCAAAAACAGAAATGATATATATTTTTTCAACCCAACCGACTGTTAAAATATACACACATACAATACAGACTATGGACAAATAAATGACATATTCAGCAAGGGTCCTCTTTCCAGTAACCCTTTCCTCTCCCCATCCAGTCCAGAAACTGGTAATTCTCTAAAAAAGTTCCCTGAAATTTCTTCCACTTAATATTAACGTAGAGCGAGTGAATTTAAGGAGCCCAGACTTCCACCCTTCTCAAAGTGTAAGGCTCCTAGAATCGTGAGACTGGAAGGGACTTCGAGGGGTCATCTAGCCCAGTCCCCTGCACTCATGGCAGGATATGCTTCATAGACAGGGGTTTGGGCAGTACAACATAGTGTGGGCTGTATACACTGACTATGAGAGTGTTAAAAGTAGTGTTATGCAATTTGATGACAATCCTATTAACCCAGCCTTTGATTCAGAGCTTTGGGGGAGGGGTGCTCATGCCCAGCTGCTCATGCCCCTTCCCCCAATGCACTGCCCACTCTCCCCCAGGCTCTGCTCCCATGCTCCCTCTTCTACACCTCCCCCTCCCCCCCACAGCTAGTAAAAAGTGAGAGAGGATAGCCCCCGGCCGCTCCATACCAGTGTCCCTGCTGTACGCTGGTGCCATTAACAGACCACTAGATAAAATCCTCAGTCTTCTTGTTCAGAGCTTGTTATTGATCCCTCCCTGTGCTCGCACCACAGAGGATGTGTGCGCGCTACAGTGGGCAGGCAGAGTACTCGATCCTGTAGTTCAAGCTGTAGAAGTGACTGAGTTTAACTCCATTCACTCATTGCTCACCTTCAAGATGACAACCTACGATTGCATTGGTAGGGTGACCAGGTGCCAGGTTTTCAACTGGAACACCCGGTCGAAAAGGGACCCTGGCGGCTCCGGTCAGCACCGCGGACAAGGCTGTTGACTGTCTGGTTGGCGGCGCCATGTAGTGGGGCTGGCAGACTCCCTACCGGCCTCCCGGGATGTCCCCCCTCCAACTCATGTGCGTGGGGGCAGCCAGGGGGCTCCACACACCGCCCCCGTCCACAGGCGCTGCACCCGCAGCTCCCATTGGCTGGGAACTGCAGCCAAATGGGAGCTGCGGGGGCAGGTGCCTGCGGACTGGGCAGCGTGAAGAGCCACTTGGCCGTGCCTCCATGTAGGATCCAGAGGGGGGATATGCTGGCTGTTTCAGGGAGCTGCTTGAGGTAAGCGCTGCCTGGAGCCTGCACCCCTGATCCCCTCCTGCGCCCTGCCCCCCGCCCCAGCCCTGATCCCCCTCCTGCCCTCTGAAACCCTTGATCCCAGCCCGGAGCACCCTCCTTCACCCCAAACCCCTCATCAGAACCTGCACACCCAGCCAGAGCCCTCCCCCCCTCCCCACACCAGAATCCCCTCTCCCAGCCCAGAGCCACCTCCCACACCCTGAACCCCTCATTTCTGGCCCAGCCCAGAACCCACACACCCAGCCCAGAGGCCATACTTGCTCCCACACCCCAACACACTGCCTCAGCCTGGAGCCCCCTCCCATACTCTGAACCCCTTAGCTCCACCCCTCAGCCCCAAGCCCCCTCCTGCACCCGAAACCCCTTATCCCTAGCCCCACCCCAGAGCCCTCACCCCCCGCTCCCTGAGCCAGCCCAGTGAAAATGAGCGAGTGAGTGAGGGTAGGGAGAGCGAGCAACAGAGGGAAGGGGGATGGAGTGAGTGGGGCTTCGGAGAAGGGGTGGGACATGGGCATGGCCTTGGAGGAGGGGCGTGGCACGGGGTGGAGCAAGCGTATTCAGTTTTGTGCAAGTAGAAAGTTGGCAACCTAATTGTGAAAAGGGTTGGAGTGGGGGTGAGTGGAGCTAGAGATGTGATTATCTGACATGGGGACAATGTAAATTAAGTGTCAGGAGCACAGGCTGCGGAGGGCTGGTAAGGGATCGGGGGTACAGAGGCAACGGTCCAACCCCTTTTTGGACTGCCACAGCCCAGCTTGGGACAGGCGATCCTATGGCACCAGGGCCAGAAAGGGGGCAGGGTGGAGGGCTGTGGTGGGAAGGCCCCGCCTGCACAGTGCGGTGAGAGCCAATGGGCCAGAGCAGGGAGCGAGGCCAACTCCACAGGACAGGAACCGCTGTGGGGAGAGTGTGGAGTGGACTCGCTTCCCAACTCCGCGTACATGGCCTGACTCCCTGGGGCCAGGACCTGGCCCAGCTCCACTCCCCCAGCATGGCTTTCCTCCTTTAGATGGTGCTCGCAGCCCCTGGCCTGGGGCGTGTGGGCAGCATTTTGAGATTATGGAACAAGATGCATATTTTCACTAAAATAATCAGCAATTAAATAGTTACTAATGTTGCTATTTCAACCGCCCCCTTTAGGTTTCAGTGTTAACAACCAGTTCAGCCGAAGAGGGGCAGTTCAAACCTCTTGGAGCTATTGTTTCAAGCCGCCCACACACTCAGGAAGACAATCAAGTGTGGATTCTGGATCCCCATTGTGCTGCAAGCTGTGGCTTGTAAGGGAAATTCCGAGGCTGTGAGATCATGGAACAGGGCTGTCATGGAATGGCTAATGCAAAGAGTTGGTGATCTTCGCAATGCTGCGTGGGAAGGGTGGTGGTCTGACAAAGTTTGAGAGCCCTCACATTAAAGGTAAACCATATTCAAAATCCAAGGTTAGCAAACTGATAGCACAGTTGCCGACTTTCATGTGGTAAATAAGCACCCTGACTTTCACAATAAGCCAAAAACTAAGCTAATCCCGTTTCAAAACAAGGCCAAAACAAGCCAATCCCTAAGAACCCCAACACTCTATGTGACTAGATCCCCCCCGGCGTGCAGTCTGGGACTGTGGTGGCCCGCTGTGCACCCCTGACTCTCGCCCCCTTTCCTTGTTTGCCCCTTGCCCCTGCTTGCTGGGAGTCGATAAAAAACAAAACAAAACAGCAAGCTACAAGAAGCAACAAGTTACAAGCCAAACAAGCAATAAGCTACAGCCTAAAACTAGCCAACAAGCAACTCAAGCCATTTAGGCCAAAAACAAGCCCAATTTCTGCATTTTTTCCGCGGGTTTGGCATGCCTGAGTGACAGTAAAGCATGTTAAAAACAGAATGCAGGGGGCTCCTTTTCCCAGTTATGCTGCACTACTTTGAAATATCTACACACGCAACACGATTGGCTGTTTTTAGTTTCATTTTCACTAGTTCTCTACTCTGTGGGTCACTGGCTCTCAACCAGGCACCTGGAGCCCCCTGGGTGGCCTCAAGTAGGTTTCAGGGGTCTGCCAAAATAAACAGGGTTTAAGCCCCAGGTGGCAAGGCTTGGGTTGGGAGCACCACCTCCACCCCGACTCAGCTCAGTAGGCCACCCAGCCTGTCTGGGTTCGGGGTGTGGGGACTCGACCTAAAATTGCAGTGTCACTGCAGAAGAGATCTCCCCCTACCATTAGAAAAGGTTGCCACACAGCAGAGTTGCTGGAACAATTTGTATAGTGGGGGTGCTGAGAGCCCTTGTATATTACAGACTGTAATATAATGGAAACCACTTCAAGCCAGGGGGATGCGGCAGCACCCCCAGTTCCAGCACTTATGCCTCACAGCCATTGACTCCATGAGCAGGAAGCAGTTAGCCAAGGAGACACACCACTGTTATGCCCTGCATCATCAGCACTTCAGGAAGCAAGGCCAAATGGAAGACAGAAATCTGGGGGGCACATGTCCTCCTGCCCCCCCCCCGTGTCACCTCTGGTTGGGGGTCTGCAGATTTGTCTATTTAAGTTTAGGGGTCCCTGAGAATCACTGCTGTGCGTGACACCAGCGCTCAGGTCTCCTGATCTGAGCCTTTCCCCCCTCCCCCTCCCCATTTTCTTGGGCATGCCTGGTTTTCTCTTGAACACAATTTCAGTCTCCCTTTAAAGGGCTGGGGTGAACAATATTTTTTAAACACAGGATACTTTGTATATAGCACTGCAGCCCATGTGGTACTAGCCATTTTCGATTGTTTAAACTCCTGGCAACAACCATTGTTATCTATTTTCTTTAAAGTTAACGAGGCTGATCAACCACAAAGCCAAATACAAGCAGCCTTGACTTTCTGGAATAGGGATATGGTTCAAGGAATCGAACCCCGGAGTCTGAGATGAAACATCTTATTGTAGAACTTTATATCCCTTCCCAGGTTTGTTCATTCAATTTTACACTTTGTTCACTTTCACTATTAGGCAATTGTACTGCATGATGTGCAACAAGGCACATGCCAACTGGATCAAAGAGCCGCAGGCATTAGTCACCGGGGCATATAATCATTTTCAATTGCAAGAAACATTTAAATGTGATCTGGCACAAACACAAGCGCACTTTATTCAGAAGTTGCCAGCACAGAAACCAAACAAGCTTGATCCAATATACTTACCTTCTTTTTTTTAGTCACTCATTTTCCTTCCTCAGCTTATAAATGGATAAGACTGAAATTCTCCAAAGTGGACATTAACTGCAACAGCAAACTTCACGCACTCTTCATTTATAAATCTAAATACAGCACTTATGTAGCACCTTGTATATGTTGATCTCAATATGTTTTTACAAACAACTGAACCTAATTTAATTGTGGGAAGGGAGAGATAGGATAACATTTTCAAAAGTGTGTACATCTTTCATTGACTTTCCATGAGACATGGTGCCTAAATCCCTTTTGAAAATTATACCCAGGCTCCTAGGTCACTTAGACGCTTTTGAAAATGTTACTCAAAGTAACACTGCCAAAGTCACCAAATGAGTCCGTGGAAAAGTCAGGAACAGAAGCCAGGAGTTCTGGCTCCCGTCCCTCTGAGCTGTCCACCTTGAAACAAGTGTTTGAGCAGAGCTTAATTTTGCCAGAGCTACCTCTTCTGTCACATCAGCCTCCATGCACCATGAGTTCGAGGTCATGTCATTGAGGGCGAAGCAGCCTGCTCTGCAAAATGGCATCCTCCAGGCAGCGCACTCTGTTTGAGCCCTGGCCCCTCTTTACAAATTAAACCCTGGGTTCATATTAAAAGGCAATGAATATTCATTCGTCTGTGATCTTAGCCTGATCGGATTACACATTATTTATTCCCCAGAATGCACAATTTCACACAGACACAGGGTGAAATCGCTCTGGTTTCTATGTATCTGAAATGAGACTTTGTTTCTTGTATTAAGGTTAAGGTGTGATCACCACCAGCCTGGGCATTTGCGCCAGTGGTAACACTGATCTCTCACGTCGTGCCAAGAGGAAAACAGCAGCCTTGTTACGTTGTCAAAGAAAGTGGACAAAAAACCAAGTCTGCTTCAGCTTTCCTCAATTCTTCGGTCAAGCACCCCTGAGTTAGGAAAAAAGAAATATTTATGCCAAAGGTCAGCCTGTTCCAGGGCAGATTGTTCCAGCTTTGAAGTAGAGAGAGGCAACTAGTGGCACATAAACATACAGCCTGTTACACCTGACAAATTCACACCGATAAGACCCCGTGGTGGAGCTGCTCAGGGACCATTCACAACCTCACATGACTTCACTTGCCCCTGATGCAAACACCCCCAGATTCTCCTTGTAGGTCCTTTGCTCTGCTGCATCATGCCCTAGGCAATCTGTGCAGTATTTCACTGTCCACTGCTTAAGAACAGCCCACTTTCGGGAAGCATGTCTCTGAGGGGGTGTGGGATATCTAGAGAGAGGCACGATTCTGCTGAGACAAACCTGGTGTAACCCCATTCATTTCAATAGTACTCTTGGCTTAGGACAGGGAATGTGGTCCAGTGGTTAAGAGCTATCTTAGAATTTGGGAGACATAGGTTCAATTTCTGCTCTGCACCAGACATCTTGGGCAAGCCACTTAGCTTCTCTGTGTCTCAGTTTCCCATGGGGATAATAGCACTGCCCTACCTCACAGGGTGTGGTGGTGAGAAGTACATTAAAGATTGTGAAGTGCTCAAAACCCCAGTAACTGGGACCTTCAATGGGCACCAGCCTGAGAGGAGAAGCAGCCCAGAAGCTATCACGTACAGGAGGGCTAGAACCCTCTCTTGTATCTGCCCTTCAAAGGGCTTATTTGTATCAGGTGGAAAGAAACAAGCAGATATTTCGACCATTCCAGACCTTGGCTAGAGGTGTCCCCAAAGATGATCTCGGAGGCTGAAACATCAGGATAATACTTCCATCTACCTGACAACTGCCAAAAATAAAACATTGCAGGCTATCAGGAAGCGTAAGTGCTGCTTGCCTGCGGTGTGCCAAAGAGACTGAAAAAAGGACTGCTTTGACAGGGACAAGGAAAGGTTGCCAGAACAGTCACAATGGAGAATGAATCTTGTTCAGTTACAGCAGGGCAAGAGCCAGGACTCGTATAGGATATTACAGATCCTTGTCTACACGCTGAGAACTATAATGGCATGGCTACAGCACCACAGCTATGTTGGCACAAACCCATAGATGCATCCTACAGTGATGGAAAGGTAGGAATACCGCCTCTCCGATCGATGGTAGCTAGATGGTAGGAAGCCTTCTTCAGCCAACGTAGCTGCATCTACGCGGGGGTGGGGGTTAGGTCGGACTAGTGATGATGCCGAAGGTTGTGGATTTTTCACATCCCTGAGCAATGTAGCCATGACAACGTTAATTCAAAGCACAGACCAGGCATACGTGAGGCAATGGAGAACGAAGCCTAGTTCAGTTACTGCAAGCAAAGTGCCAGGACTTGGGTGAGGCATTTTACATATATTCAGACACACTGAATGGAGCAGGGTGGGTGTGAATTACAGATTTTAGTCTGTAAGATTGTCAGTCAGGGCAGGGAGTTTAATTCTTCTTCTTGTTTTTAACTGTGCAGTGCCAAGTACACTGAAGGTGCTAATTAAATAATAATTATGTATCTCACACACACACCCTACATTTTAAAAGAACATTATTAAGTTTGCAAAGTCAAGCACTCAAAAGTTAGGAAATGCTGGAGTTAAGGTTGGCAGCGCATGGCAAATTTCAGCTCGAACAGTAAAACTTAGTCCCTATTTTCACTTGCTGATACCTTTACTCATAATGGGCAGCGTCAAGCAACAAGCTACCAGCTGCCTATAATACACACCAAAGGCTAGCGTCTCAGCGGGCTTAACTCTATTGACCTAAATGGAGCTATACCGATTTACACCAGCTGAGGATGTGGTCCTATCTATACATCCACCCCCTCAGGGTATGTCTACACTGCAAACTAAAGGTGTGACTGTAGCAAAGTAGGCATACCCAAGTTAGATGTAATCTAACTAGCCAGCGTAACAATAGCAGCTAGTGGCACAGGCATCGGCATGGGCTACCAACTGGAGTGCAAGCCCTCCAGGGACCCTGGGTACTACTCTGGTTGGTAACCCATTTTGAATCTAGATTAAAGCCAACATGAATATGCCTACCCGTGTCACGGTCACACCTTTCATGTGCAATGTAAACATACCCGCAAGAAAGTAGTATGAGTTGCTATGTAGAAGCTAATGAGATAGCTAATTTGAATGAATTACCGTTTTTAAAACAGCCCCACTCTTATTAGCACGGAATAATAGAAACCCGAGGAAAGCAAGACCTATTGAGTGACCTTAGTCCATATCCCCTGCCTCCGTAGGACAGTTGCCTGCGGTATACGGTCAACTACCTTGGCCTGTCCAGTTGTAAAGGGTTCAAATGATGGTGCTTCCACTATTTCTCTTGGGGCTGCTGCCAATTCATTCATTACTGAGATCTGGAAGTGAAGTTAAAGCTGAATTCCACGGCTGGTCAAAAAGTGGGAATTTAACACTTTCCACGTAATTTTCTGATTTTTCCACAAAACAATTCAAAACAAAAAGTTTCATTTCAATTAAGTAAGAAAAAAATATTTGTTTAGAATCAGATCAAAACAAAAAAAATGACTTATTTTATCTTTTTCTCTTTTCCAGTTTTGCATTGTTTCACCTTAAAACTGGAAAATTTCAAATGATATGAAAACATTCATGTGGTTCAAAGACTTTCTTTCTCACAACCTCCAAAACATTTTGGCAAGAGTTTTGACCACTCCTACTGAGTAGATTTTATCCAGTCAAAAAGAGGATGAAAAAGTATTTTTCCATTCTCCCAAAGAGACAACATTCTCCTGCAGATTTGGTAGTAACTCACAAAGGCCACTTTACGGAAGGTTTAGAAAACTTCACATTTGTTCAAGAATCACATCCATCAGCCAATGAGACTGAAAAATAACACAAAGTGAATTGTGCTTTGTCTATCCACTCAATTAAAAAAAAAAAAAGCATAAAATCAAGGTGAGGGAAACAATCACTATGTTTTGTTCAGATTCTGATGAAGTTTTGTTATCATGCATCAGTGCAATCAACTCCCAGCGAGTGTTATATATGGTCTATGTGCGCAGGTTCAGCTCAGTGCTAATGCCAACCGTAGCTATTATAGATGTAGTCTGTTAGCTGGCTGTTTGAATGGGCTTTTAAATAAATAAATAAAATAAATAAATGGTGAGCTCATTCATTAAGAGTCTTTACTTTAAAAAGGGACTACCAAGAAGGATGCAGTGGCAACCACGCTGCAAAATCTGGTTTACTCATGCCTATCTGGCTGGTTTGTCAAAGGATTCGCATGAAGTAGACATTTGTTATCCAGTCAATGGAATGCCACTTTCTACCACTACACTACATATTCACTCTCACTGATGTTATGCACTGTAGGGAGAATCAGAAGACTTTGGACCAGATCTTCAGCTGGTGTTAAACTGGTGTAGTCAATAGAGCGACACTAATTTACATCATCTGAGAATCTAGCCTTTAATTTCTTTTACTTAGATGCAGGACAGAACCTGATTCTATGGGAGGCTTAGGATGGAGGAAACATAGAAGAGAACAAAAATGGATGTGAAATTTTCTTCTGGGTTTCATCACAACCAGTTTGCATGACTTAAACCTTGTCTACACTGGGATAGTTTTGCCAAAAATTCCCACCATTACGAGCAGCGCTTCAGATCCATTGATTTTAGCAGTGTCTGGAGGCGCAGCGTAGACAGGCTGCTGCTGGTGTTTTAAGCACTGTGTTGATTAGACCCACCACGAGCTGGGCTCCCAATGTCACTAGGGCCCCTGGAGCTGAAAGGTTGTTAGTAACAATGAGAAGCATTTACACAGTTTTCCTGACCTAGACAAAGCTGAGGTGGTGGGTGTCAGGGACAGATGTGCGTATGATGGGGAGTCGCGCACGGATTAAGCTCATAGCAATAATTCAACCAAATACATGGATCAAAAATGAGTTTGTGAACGGAATTCCCTGCTGGTGCTGCCCCTGACTCCTACAGACCAATGGAAGCAGGTAGGATCATATTCAATTTCCCTGAAGTTTCCAAAAGGTAAGAAAGAACGTTGCGTCTTTTTGAATGTCACCTGGCTTCAGCTAAAGAATGTTGCAACATGAGAGCCAATTAAAGCCATTTATAACCCAACAGACCTATTAGGTTATTAAAATGCTTAGCAAGATGGAGATTTCGCTCCTATGCACGTCCCTCAGATAGGAAGTTCATTGTCAGATTACTCTGGCTGTGACGACCATTCACATTTAAGTGGGTTACCTACATCGACCATTAAAGAGGATTTCACAGTACATCAGCTTTACCACAGTGTTTCCTTTTCCCTATTGAGATCATTTTCCTCTGTAATTTCTTCAGACAGCCGCTGGACAACCTTGTGTTGCAATGCCTTGAGATCTCAGGAACTGTGTCAGTATTCTGATAGGAGACCGCTGGGGAATACTCAGATTGTGAGAACTGATTAATGTTTCTGCATTCTTTTGAACATGGAAAGCACTAGAAGGGTTTTTATTAGGTGGTTTGTTCTAATAGTTCCTGACTTACAATGGCAGTTAAAGAAGTAGGTGTCAGTGTAGGAAAATGAGAGATGTCACGAATCATGGAACACATCAGGTTTACACACGAATCCAGCCTGGCTTGGAGCAAATTGGAATTCTCACTGATCCCTAGTCCAGAAAGAAGGTACGATTCCCACACAGCCATTTGATAGTCACTTCTTCCCAAGACAAGGCAACTGCCCGATACACTTTGGGCCTGATTCTCTGTTTACACTAAGACCCCTTTACACTGCTCTGCTGTAATTATATTTTCACACTTTAAGGCCTTTTTACACTGTTAGAGTGGTGTAAAGGGACTGGAGTGTAAATGAGAGTCCGGCCCTGTGGGTTCAAAGAATGCCCAGCCAGGTTTACCACCTGTTAACCTTGGTCTCTGGTGCAGACTCCATTTTGAATCTCTGTGCGAATGAGACATATTCGTTATCTGGGTGTTTCTCACCAAGTCAGTTATCCTACTTATGTCACTTAGAATTGCATAACTTTGCTTTTCAATTGATTACCTAACAAGCAACAATTTTATCTGTTTGCAAGTTGCAGCAAGAGTCTGAGCTTCACTCAGTAATGCCACGAAGCAACTTATTCAGGAATCAACTCCCATTTTTATTGAAAGGTTCATTGAATATTTGGTATGATAATTTCAATGTGTATCTGATACCCAACTAGTCAGCTATTCACTATCCAGAGGTTTAAAAAAGAAACATATGTGTCACCTTCCTAAAAGAGCCTGTCCTCCTTTGATAGCCAAGCTTACTGCTGTAGTAGGGAAACATTAAACTACTCTCAGTCCTCCATCCAACTAGTGAAAACTTTAAGGAACAGCAAAATCAGTTTCTGCAGTAGAGGTTGGATTTTAACTGAAGATCAAACAACGTTTTACTAGATACTTTACGGTTACCTGAAAGTGTTCAATGAAGAAATGGGGTTGCCAAAAAGAGGTGTTTTGTGGGGCGGGTTTCACTGTACGCTGACATATTAACCCAGTATTGCCAATCCCAAGTGATGAGTCAGCCTCCGCAAAAATCACGAGATCATGGGATTTTAAAAAAATTGGATTGTTTTTACTTGCTTTCTCTTATGGTGGCTTTTAGAATAACTAGCTTTTCTCTGTGACCATGAGGACTAGAAATGTTTTGGGGATTTTTTAAGTGAAATCCGAGATTCTCATATAATCAGCTGACTCCAAGAGCTGGGGCTTTAAAAAGGACAACAAATATTGTGAGACTTGTGATAAAAATCACCAGAGTTGGTGTGACAGAGAGCTGGGAAAAAGCAACTGAACCAGCAGCCTGATCACATAAACACCAATCCATTGCCTCCCCACCTCCCCGGGTGGACCTGACTGTGCCTTAATTAGCAGAGCAGAGTAGGCTAAGGTGGACTAAAGACCTAGCCCATTAACGAGAGGGTAGAAGGCAGCACAGGAAGGACGTAGTGGAGAGGCTAATGGAGCCAGAAGCAAGAAGGATCCCTGGGTGAAGAGATCTCTTCCCTCTCCTCGGCATAGGAGAAACTGAGGCTGTAAATGGTGTGGTGTATGCCTGGTTGAGGGTGGGGAGCAGAGCAATGTAAATAAACTATGCCGTGGTGTTTAACAACAGACAGTCTCCGAACAGTCTGTGTAGAGAGAGCAGAAGACAGGAGCTGGACCTTGCCCTGTCACAGCTGGCAAAACTGTTCACCTCAGGCTAGTGTTTACCTTGATCTGCTAACACGTTAAAACTACACTAGGATTGGAACACATTAGCTAACTTGTTAAAAACACACCTCTTTTCCTCATGTAAACAGGGCCTCAAGTGTAATTTAAAAGTTGCAGTGTGGGCAAGCCCCACGATGCATATTCTAAATCCAGAGGGTTGGGTCTATTAACTCAGTGGGGCACAGGACTCAAGATCACTGGTTGAACTGGTACCATGGCAAAGGATGGGGGTGGGTGTCGTTTTCCAGGTCATTAGGTGCACATGCAAAGGAACAGGAACTGTGATTAGACAGAGCTCATTTCTGTGCACGGTTCTACTTGTGACCTTCGTTTTTACTTTTGGCTGCACAGAAAGCCAGAGCAAAGGGTAGGCAGACATCAGTTTTAGTTTTATTCTCTGAAATTACTCCATTGCTCTGGACTTTCTTGAATTTTCCTATTGCCACAAGCCACTCTGTGGCAATGGAGTTTGTTTTGCTCAGGGAGTTTTTATACAGGCAAGTAACTAAAGCCTCTCTCCCTTGCCTTTCTAGCTTCCTGTGGCTCTGGGTTTGGCAGTCTGTGTGTGGAATTTGTGGCCAGTAACAAGGGTATATGTACTTGTTTATAAGCCTGTCTCCCCTCTTTGCTATACTGCAACATCACAGCATTCAGTTCCCCCAGGGAGAAAAGCAGACACAGTTGTTGGTTACACTGTGGCCATCAGCTGAGCCTTAGATTTGTTTGGAATCATGGCTGGCATTAGGCAGCTACAATTCCTGTGGTCATGGGAGGCCCCTAAAAATCAAGGTGGAATTTGCTTTTAGCTATCAATACTGAAATTTACGTAACAGGCCTGATTTTCACAGCGCCCTAGCCAGCAAGACAATCCAAAGGCCCCAGTTCATTTGGGGGTATCAAGAATGGAAGACAGAACAGAGTGGATTAGTTTTCTGGGCCCCATCCCTCCAAGGCAAACCTCTCTGGAAGCTCCAAAATTTGACCATGCTCAGAATATGAATCGTAGATTTTCAGGCCATTAAGATCACCTCGTCTGACCTCTTGCACGATAGAAGTCACAGAATTCCTTCACTGATCCCAGTACTCTGTGGCTGAAGCAGAAACTTCTATTAGAACAGTCTCCAAGCCTGATTTAAAGACTTCAAATGATTGAACAAGGTGCCAATTATTTCCTGTTCTGTAAAAACTTCTGGTTATTTCATTGGTTTCCAGTATCCTTTTTTTTTTATTTTTATTTTTTTGGTGTGCAACTTGCACTTATGCTTCCTCTGTCCTTACAGGCACTCTATCTATTTTTACTCTTTTAGAAAACACACAGAGAGAGAATGGAGATTTTCAAGCAACAAGTATCAGACAAGGACATGTCAATACAAAGATAACAGAGTATCTCCAAGTAACCTTTTGTTATATCCATACAATTGAAATCTGACAGTAAAATGCAATTCAAGGCTCACTTGTTTTGCCGTAATAGATAAAACTCTGGAGAGATTATCTTGGTTAGAAATAACAACTCTGCAAACAGCAACCACATATATAGTTATTGGAATATTAAAAGCCTTTTCTAGTGCTTTTACGAAGTATGACAGTTCCACACTGATAAACACGTCCAGCATAGAGACCTTGAAAGGCGAAAACACCCACTTCAAAACCATTCTTCATAAGCTGTGCTGAGTAGAAAAAAAACCAAAACTCTCCACAGCCCATGCCCATCCGGCCTTTTGCTTCTTAGAAAGGGAAAGGCCTGCATGCCTCATCAGCGCTGGGGTCTTTAATGGCAAATCCAATCACAGCCACTTGAAAACAAACCCAATGTGGTGAGTGTCTATATGAGGCTGAAAGAATAAGCTCCCTGATGTGATCAAAATGTATGTTGAGCATCCAACGGATGTGATTTCTTTTCTCTTTAAAACTTTTTAAACTGATGGTCAAAGTTCTCTTGATCCACATACCTACAGCCAGGGCAAGTGCAGAGCAAATTCCCCCATCTCTATGTTGCTGCACCCACAGGCCTCATCATCTCGTGGGGTGGGGTGGGAATTCAAGTTTCCATGGGTTAATGTCTCTTCCTTGCGTTCCCCTTTTTTGAGCATGTGATAGCCATAGTCATGTTTAATAAAATAAAAAGAAACCAGAGAGTTAACTCCTACAGAACATTTCTTTTATTGCTGCTTTCAGGCAGACACTCCCTAGCCCTCCATTTCCCACCCCACAATCTGTGTCTGCACTCACTGCTAGGGCTTAGCCAGACTTCATCATGGAGAGGAAATTGGGAAGACAATTACTAGTCTGAGACACAAAGAAGTTCTATGTACTCCATCATACTCCTTGGAAGGGAAGGATGGTCCAGGGGACTTGGGAGTCTCAGCTTCAGTTCCCTGCTCCACCACAGACTTCCTGTGTGACTTTGAACAAGCCTCAGTCTTTCCATCTGTAAAATGGGGACACTAGCACTTCCCCACCTCATAGAGGCTTTGTGAGGTACTCAAATACTACGTGATGGAGGCCATATAAGATAGGTTACCCCAGCCTGTGGGACAGACACCCACATAGTACCTCTTTCCTACTTGCACCAGACAACAAGGTCTATTAGGCTGGTTTACACACAAAGTTGCACCCATGTAATTACAGATATGATTTTAAACAGGTGCAACTTTACGTGGGGACACTCCTAAGTTTATTTAAACCTGGCTAAATGCAAGCTAACCTGATACAACCTATCTGAAGCTAACATAAGCGTGTCAATGCTGGGGGTCGCGCCAGTTTTACTCAATTGGTTTTTAAACAGATTTAAGTTAAAACAATGTAACTTGTGCGTGTAGACGGGCTGTTAGTTCTACGGGCTCTTCTGCAAGAGCCCTCCTTCAGGGCCCAGGCAAATTGTCCCAGCCAAAGCTCTGGATGAGCACTTCACTCAAGCCAAGTCTACACCAAGCTTTTGAACAGATATAACTATGTCAGTGAGTGGTGGGATTTATTTTTAAGCAATTTGTTATAGTACAACTCCTAGCATGGATAGTGTTATAGCTGTATAAAGGTGCCGAATGCCATTATAACCGCAACCACACTACAGGGATTAATAGTTCATACCGGTATAGTAAAACCAGCACCACTTTTTGAGCGTAAACAAAGCCTAAGACACCATGTCTTTGAAGGCTCTGAGAAACCAAGAGTTAGAGCACCACCAAGAGTTAAAATCTCAATGTGGGTCACATTCTTCACCCAGAATAGTCATTCACCCCCATGCAAAATGAGTGTCCGGGACAGCACAGAGTCCAAGACAATGGGGAATCAAGTGCTGTGCATTAAGGTAGAATTCCACCCGCTAGGCATATAATCATAACACCTCTTCCATTACTGACACAGGAATAATTTTGTAGCTCTCACTTTTCCCCATTTAAAGCTGTTTGGTTTCTGCTATTTCGTTCAGCTGGGACAGTGAAACTGGCTTTCATTTTCTGTTTTACATGATCCAGCACAATATTCCCGTCACGTCATTCGGCACCAGCACGAGCATCATTTGGAGTGGAAAAGCAGGGACCAGTTAGCTCCACTGAAAGACTGTGGATAAAGAGAACTAGCTTGAAACTAACAAATATACCACAAAAACCAGAGACTGCTCATCCTTGACAGGAACAGTCATGGCATGTCTGGAATGTGTCAAACCACAGGGAAGCCATTTCTGTTCATATTAGTTTTTGTGAAATCCTCTTTTTAAAAAAAAAACAACCAAAAACTGACATTCTAGGCCTCAGCTACTCAGCACTGTCCCTTTAAGATTGTCTTTTGCTTTGAAATGCAACTTATCAGTCGACCCCCAGATACATTTGTGTATTTGACTGTTGCATCCTTTTCCTTTGAACTCCCAGACCGATAAATGCACAACCCCCCACAATTGGCCAACCCAGTTTCCTCTCCTGTGGTCTTTGTTCCCAGGTTCTGGGAAGATAAAAGCCCTAACAGGCTTGCTGCCCTACCTACCCCACTCTGACTGATAATTCTACACTAAAAAACAACTATCAAACTTTGCCAGAGCAACCACAGTGTGAATGGACCATGCCCAGAGTACAGTATATCTTTCGATACTCATTAGAACGTTCTCTAAGTCTTGGAGTCCTGATATTATCCTGCCATGTCCTGTGTTATCCTTTGGCCTTGTCCAAGCCAGTCTTTTTGCCCTAAAATTTCCCACTGTTGCTACCATGAGCACAGTGCCACCACTGGCAGCAATGATGGGTGCCGGTTTGTAGGCAGGGCTCTAGTGGCTACCAGCATTTTAGACACCACTTGGTCTAGTCTTGCTCGGAGCAGCATTAGATGACCTGGTGGTTGATAAGCCAGTGGCTGGTCCAGGTTGGCACTCCCAGCCAGACCTGCAGTGGGTGAAATGTTGGCGGGGAAAAGACACTACAGACAGCCCTGGATCCACTGGTTTGCTGCACGAGTTTCACAAAGGAATGGAAGGAAGACGCTGTATGTATTAGGCCTGGTCTCCCCACAAACTTGCACTGGCTTAGTTAAACCCAGGAAAACCCTTACATGGGCACTCACTCATATTTCAATGGAAGAGTGTCGTCTTGTAGCTCAGGTTACACTTGCTCCTCATCACCTTAAACTAAACCACTCCAACACAAGAGAGAGAGTTTGCACTGGTTTAACTACATAGGATTAAGGCCACACTTTTAGTTCAACTGCCACTCTGAGAGGACGAGCTCTAGGGGTCCAAAAGGAAAGGTGGGAGTGACACCGCTTGAGCTACTCCATGACAGCCAAATCAAACTCCCACTGAATTCAATGGAACTTAACATGGGAAGGGTGCCTCAGCATCCTGCTGCCACCTGGCCCCTGGTCATAGCTTTCCTTAGATGGCTTCTTTTTCTCCTGCCTCTTCTCCTTTCAGTTCTTCTTGGCTTAAATCTTCACTAGAG
Organism: Lepidochelys olivacea; assembly: GCF_965140295.1. NCBI lineage: Eukaryota > Metazoa > Chordata > Testudines > Cheloniidae > Lepidochelys > Lepidochelys olivacea. Next base: position 19,592,217 of record NC_140412.1, read on the forward strand.
AGAGATGACTATTTGCACTCTGAGGCTCAGGCCTAGCACCACAGCAATCCTGGGGAGATGTTTTAGAACAGAAGAACGGATACACTGGGTCAGACCGAAGGTTCATCTAGCCCAGTATCCTGGCTTCCCGACAGTGGCCAATGCCAGGTACTCCAGAGGTGAATGAACAGAACAGGTAATCATCAAGTGATCCATCCCATCTCCCATTCCCAGCTTTTGGAAAAAGAGGCTAGGAACACCATCCCTGCCCATCCTGGCTAATAGCCATTGATGGACCTGTCCTCCATGAATTTATCTAGTTCTTTTTTGAACCCTGTTATAGTCTTGGCCTTCACATCATCATCCGGCAAGGAGCTCCACAGGTTGCCACAGAAGATCCATTAATTGGAATTTCCAACATTTTAGATTCTTCATCATGGGTTTCCTTTGCCATGGAATTGCATGAGGAATAATAAGTACCATAAATCATAGGTAAAAAGGTTCTGAGAATTGCTCAAAGAGCCAGAATACAAGTCCTGAGCGTAGGACAGAAGACAAAAATAGTTATCTGAACCATGCTCCAGTTAGTGCTAGAAAGGACTGTCCCAAATGGTCTTTGGTTCTCCACGTGACTGTTTCTGCTGCTGCTACCTTAATTTGCATACAAAAATTCGAGCTGGTGGTATTGGCTGTCTCAGAAAAAAGGTGAGACTTTTTTTGGCTGTCAGTGGTGGAATGGGTTTCACTGCTGTATAATGTGGCAAAAATCCTCTCCTCATTGAAGCAATATATTGCAGTACATTAAAAGCCTCCATTATTCCCAATGCCTTGCTCACTGTTCCTTGGGCGTCAGCATCTGATGCAAGTCCTCCAAGAATTCCCAGCAGCTGGAACCCTGAAACTGAATGGAAAATGATCAGGTGAGTAAATTTGCTGTCAAGATTCACCATTAATAAACAAGGTACAAAATTAGCAGGCAGGGGGTAGAATATTAGAAAGGGACACGGCGCCAACGTGAAAAGAAGCTTTTGGGCCTGCTACAATTACGAGCAACAGCTATGATTTTTGTAATAGAAAACTTAGTAAAAACCAATTTTTTCCCTACTTTTTCGATTTGTTCATTTGACAGCAGTTTGTGTATAGTCCGTTTCACTGTTTCTCCGTGCATGTCAGTTTCCCATTTGCTGGAGGGAGGGAGGGAGAAAGGGGGGGACGGGACCTTATAAAACATTAACAGAGAAGCAGAACAACCCTTAAACAATTTTTAAAGGTTTGGGGGTTTGTTTTGTTTTTAAAAATACAGGTCATACTATTTAAAAAGCCGCTTTATCAGAAACAAATTTCTTGAAATTAGGGAAATTTAAAAATTGATTAATTTCCCAAAGCTCTTGGATCTAAAAAATTCAAGTTGACAGCGTCCCCTTTAAACTCTAACCCTTTAGATTTCAGAATCTAACAGCACAAGCACAGTAATCAGTTCAATACGGTGTATCTGGCTTCATGGAAATAAACTTCTTCTTCAGTGGTGAGCATAGTATGAATGCTTTTGTTATATAATGCTTTGCACTTGTATTAGCCTTTTATCCAAGGAACTCAGCAAACTTAACGACCATTAACCACAATGCAGTACAGCAGTGAGTAGAATACCTGGCTTACAGATGAGTAACTGAGGCAGAGGCTGAGGGATGATACTAATCAGCAGACCACACTTCCTCCTTAATCCAGAACTCAGTTAATCACATTATCTTTCAGGGCCTGATCCTTCTCCCTTTGAAGTCCAGGGGAATTTGGCCACTGACTTAACTGGGAGCAAGACCAAACTATTAGCAAGCTGCTGCCGCCGCTAGACTTCTCTTCTTCAGAGAGGTGGGAAATGTCCAGTCTATCGACACAAGAGAAGGACACAGGCACAGACCAATGTCACAGCTGGACAGGTCATCTAGACCGGCATTTCAGCTCCAACAGTGGTTGAAGCCAGAGGCTTCAAAGGAGAGTATGAAAATCACACAGCGCACGCAATGTGAAGTGGCTTACAGGGGAGAGAAAAAACCCTGCATCTGAAATCCACACTCCAGGGTCATTTGTGGAGACAGATCTTTGATGCTACTGACAGTGAATCTGATGACATCAAAGCTCTGTTGACCCCTACCCTCTGTCTACTCAACTGGCTGTCCTCACACCGTGAGCTCCTCAGAACAGAGGCTGCATTCCCTTCTGGAAGGCACTTATCACACTGCGGGCACTATCATAAACAACCAACCAACTGCCTGCAGCCGTTAGGAAAGTGCCCTTTAACACCACTGGAAAGCCGTGGAGATTTTTTGGATGGACAGTGAGAACATATTAAAATTTTGAAGCTTTTAGACAGGTCAGGAAATGCTGTCACAGCCCATCTATACTATGTACAGTAACAGCGTCAGGGGACAATCACCCTCCCCTCCCACTGTTGTGTTTGAAGCGCGGGTGGTATTTCCCACCCAAGTCACACCCCCGTGGCAGTGAATTCTACGAAAACATAACAAGGGCAACATTTTAAAAATGCTTTACCCCCCCAACTATGTAGACTGCACAACAGAAAACAGGGTGAACACGTTGAAAGCAGTGCAGTACCCCTACTAACTTGTAGGTGTGGTCTCTTCATGGTCCTCTCCCCATTCCTCGTACTGCAAAAAATGCTTGAGCACACTTCCAATCCGATCAAAATAATGTGATTATGTGGCTGAGACAGGAAATGACCAACAGTCACTCCTAAAAGGATGGAAATTAGCAAGATTTTTTTTTTAGTCATTGCAAGGTAGTTACTTTTTAAAAGAATCTGTACAAACAGTGACCCAATCGCCACATGAATCGGAGGGGAATGTAAAACGAGAATTATCGATCTGTCCAAGGTCGCACCGCAGGTTAGCGGTAGAGGTCGGAACAGAATCCACGTCTGCTAACTCACAAAGCCTCCCTCTTTTCAGTTTGTGATGGCCAAGGTCACAAACCAGGGAAGCATACTGAGGGATACAATTAACCCTTGTAACACTGAACGTAACCCGTATTTCTCCTCTTAGACCAAACCCCGAAAGTCTCCCATTCCCCCCAGCCCCCCAGGAGTGGATCATGATCAGCTAACAAGTTTTTAAAGGGGTTAAACTGTGTCTACAGCAGGAAAAGAGGCCATGTTTGAAAACGTTAGCTAACACATTTTCAAACTTGGCTTGTTTTCCTAGACTTGACCTACACTTGAAAGTTATTTCAGCGCAGCTATGTCTATTGGGAGTGTGAAAAAACTACACTCCTCAGCAACCCAACAAAACCCTCCGCATAGACACAGCTAAGTCAACCGAAGAATGTTTCTGTTGACCAAGGAGGTGGTGTTCCTACAACTTCTTTTGTCAGTGTTGGCTACAGCTACGCTCTGGAGCTACGCTGGCATAGCTAAGCCACTACAGTCTCTGTAGCACAGTCATCTCCTGAGTTGGCACAGGACTTTTCCCAGGATTCTTAGGACTTGTCTACACAAAGATTTGGCACCTCTTTAACGGCATTAGCAGAAGTGTTTTATGTAAGACACAGGAGGTAACTGTCCTGCTCTACTTGGCACTGGTGAGGCCTCAGCTGGAATACTGTATCCAGTTCTGGGCACCACAATTTAGGAAGGATTTGGACAAATTGGAAAGAGTCCAGAGGAGAGAAACAAAAGTGATAAAAGGTTTAGAAAACCTGATTTATGAGGAAAGGTTGAAAAAACTGGGAATGTTTAGTCTTGAGAAAAAATGATGGGGGAGAAGAGAAGAGACGAGACATGTGATAACCATCTTCCAAACTGGATAAATTCATGGAGGACAGGTCCATCAATAGCTATTAGCCAGGATGGGCAGGAATGCAAAACCATGCTCTGAAGCTTCCCTAACTCTGTTTGCCAGAAGCTAGGAATGGGCGACGGGGGGGGGGTGGATCACTTGACAATTACCTGTTCTGTTCATTCCCTCTGGGGCACCTGGCATAGGCCGCTGTCGGAAGACAGGATACCGGGCTAGATGGACCATTGGTCTGACCCAGTATGGCCTTTCTTATGTTCAGGGCTGTTATAAAGAGGACAGTGATCAATTGTTCTCCACATCCACTGAAGGTAGGACAAGATGTAATTGGCTTAATCTTCAGCAAGGGAGATTTAGGTTAGATATTAGGAAAAACTTTCTAACTCTAAGGGTAGTTAAGTTCTGGAACAGGCTCCCAAGGGAGGTCATGGAGTCCCCATCATTGGAAGCATTTAAAAACAAGATGGACACACATGTGTCAGGGATGGGCTAGGTTTACTTGGTCCTGCCACAGGGCAAGGGCCTGGACTTGAAGTCCCTTCCAGCCCCACATTTCTATGATTCTCTATTAGTTTGAAATCCATATGAAGTGGTACAACCTCCTATTATGGACCAGTTACACACCTTTATACCAGCGTAGCCATCAATACATAGACTGCAAGGCCAGAAGGGACCATTAGATCTTTGATTCTGAACTCCTGTATAACACAGGTCAGTGTATTTCACCTGCTTACCCCATACTGAGCCCAATAACTTGTGCTGGCCAACATCTGTGTACTGCACCCAAACAATGGTCTTAGCAATTTAACAATATCAGTGAATCACACTCCAACTGAAATTTTTAAATCAGTACAAAAGACTCAGTAGACCCAGCCTTAAAGCCACAGCTAGAAGTGCATTTGGAAATGGCATCTCTCCCCTCAGTGGCATCTCTCCTCCTCCCTCGAGCAAGGACTCTGGGTGATACTTTGCAACACTGTTTTCTGTCTGGGAAGCAGATCGAGACTACGTCGAAAGGAGCAGAGCAGAATCTGGGCCTGTAACTACCCAAGTAGCTACACTACGTTAATTCACTGGATCTGTCTGAAATAATGCACAGTGCAGGTCCGCAGAAAAAGTGAAACACAGACGGTCAAGGGAAATCTGTGAAGGCCTTACGTGAAGCAGGGCCTTGGAGCCAAAGCAAGGGCAGACTTTGCACAGCCCTCAACATTTTCAGAAACCAAACCCCCTCGTCTCCTTCCCTCAGCACGTTACAGTGTAACTGACAGGCGCGAGGTTAATTAGTCGAAGTTGAACACTGGAGTTTTGTCCCTGTTGTGCCTCAGTTATGGCAGCACACTGGTGGATGACATCATGCATTCAGTCAGGACTCCCTCCCACACCTGGCATCATGAAGCGAGCAAAGGACAGGGTAACCCTTTCCTTCTGGTTACGTAACTGACGCATGGCTAGTGCGCTTGTTATCAGTTCCTGAGGGGAGGCAGTATAGTTTTTGTGGATTTTTCACACCCCTGATCAATGTCGTTAAGCCCACCTAATTTTCTAGTGTAGACCTGGCCTTAGTTTCCCCATCTGCATCATTAGGATAAAACTCTGTTAGGCGCTTTGATAGCTATAAACGTGCAAGTGCTAAGCATTATTTGTGTATTGGCGCGGGGGGAGGGAGGGCAGCAGACGTCACAGGGGGAGGATTGCAAAGAGTCTGGAAGGTGAAGGCAAGTAGCTTTCATGTGACACAGAGAGCAAGGGGAAGTGAATGGAGCAGTGCAGCAGAAGAGAAAGATGGTTTATGTGGCAGCGCTTAGGACACACGGTGTGGGAGCAAGATGAGAAACAGGGAGACCAGAGAGATCAATGCATGAAAGAAGAGTCTCAGCAATGGGGCTGCCCAGGAAAGGGCAGAATCAAAGATGCAAGGGTGAATCCTGAGCAGGGAGATAAAGGAAGAGTACAAACTCCTTGGGTCCCAGGATCTTATTCCTCTGTCAATCCCTTCTCCAAAAAAAAATAAAAATAAAAAATCTCTATTTGTGGCACTTATATGCCCCCCATTTCCATAGTATCTGGGCACCTCCCAATCTAATATATTTATTATATTACAGGTGGGGCTTGTAGCACCGTCTCTGGTTATGGATGCCAGACTCTTCCTATTGTAAGACTTTCTTTTCAGTTGCTAATAACTTTAACCAAGCTGTAACCCTCTGGGCAGAAGTTTTCAACACTGGGTGTCAGCCTCAGTCTGAATATTTTGGGGGCAAATTTCAGCCCAAATGGTTCGGCTCTTTCTGAGAACAAAGCTAGAGAAAAAACACAGTGTTTTTCCCATGTTAAAAAATTCTGCACAAGCGACCTAAATGCTGGCATTTTCTAATATTTGACTGTATTGACTTTGCCACCCCAATAACGTTCTTTTAATGCAGGCTTTTTGAGTGTAACAGTCGCTGTGTATTAGGGAAGTGCTAGGACTCAGACACGAAAGACTTGTCTACACTGCAACTGGGATCAAGCCTCCTAGGCTGGGGTAGCCAGGCTTGCGCTAGTAGGCTAAAAATAGCTGCGTGCAACTTGCAGCCCAAGTGGAGGCTCGGCCTAGCCACTCGGACTCAGACTGAGCTGGCCCGAGCCTCTGCCAGAGCCACAATGTGCAAACCACTATTTTTAGTGCACTAGCTGAAGCCTGCTAGCACTAGTCTGTCTCTCCAGGCTGGGAGGCTTGTTCCCAGTTGCAGTGCAGGTATAGCCTAAGTGACTTCCCAAGGTCAGTATCCGCAGACTAGGGACGTGCCCCAAGATCTGCCAAGTCCCAGGCTAGTACCCTAACACTGGACCATCCTTCCTCCCTAGGCTTCTTGCACCTTCCTATCTCCCCACTCCTGGGAGCATTTAAAGAGGGATTCCACTCCCCACCAGCGTCGAGAGAAACTGAGGGTGTATCTACATTGCAATTAGATACCTGCAGCCTGGCCCATGCTAGCTAACTCTATGCTAGAGACTTGGTGGGATAACTCATATGACTGGAGTACTGTCATGGATGGTTATAAACTGTTCAGGAAGGACAGGCAGGGCAGAAAAGGTGGGGGAGTAGCACTGTATGTAAGGGAGCAGTATGACTGCTCAGAGCTCCGGTACGAAACTGCAGAAAAACCTGAGTGTCTCTGGATTAAGTTTAGAAGTGTGTACAACAAGAGTGATGTAGTGGTGGGAGTCTGCTATAGACCACCGGACCAGGGGGATGAGGTGGATGAGGCTTTCTTGCGGCAGCTCACGGAAGCTACTAGATCGCATGCCCTGATTCTCATGGGTGACTTTAATTTTCCTGATATCTGCTGGGAGAGCAATACAGCGGTGCATAGACAATCCAGGAAGTTTTTGGAAAGCGTAGGGGACAATTTCCTGGCGCAAGTGCTAGAGGAGCCAACAAAGGGGGGTGCTTTTCTTGACCTGCTGCTCACAAACCGAGTAGAATTAGTGGGGGAAGCAAAAGTGAATGGGAATCTGGGAGGCAGTGACCATGAGTTGGTTGAGTTCAGGATCCTGACGCAGGGAACAAAGGTAAGCAGCAGGATACGGACCCTGGACTTCAGGAAAGCAGACTTCGACTCCCTCAGGGAACGGATGGCCAGGATCCCCTGGGGGACTAACTTGAAGGGGAAAGGAGTCCAGGAGAGCTGGCTGTATTTCAAGGAATCCCTGTTGAGGTCACAGGGACAAACCATCCCGATGAGTCGAAAGAATAGTAAATATGGCAGGCGACCAACTTGGCTTAATGGTGAAATCCTAGCGGATCTTAAACATAAAAAAGAAGCTTACAAGAAGTGGAAGGTTGGACATATGACCAGGGAAGAGTATAAAAATATTGCTTGGGCATGTAGGAATGTTATCAGGAGGGCCAAATCGCACCTGGAGCTGCAGCTAGCCAGAGATGTCAAGAGTAACAAGAAGGGTTTCTTCAGGTATGTTGGCAACAAGAAGAAAGCCAAGGAATGTGTGGGCCCCTTACTGAATGAGGGAGGCAACCTAGTGACAGAGGATGTGGAAAAAGCTAATGTACTCAATGCTTTTTTTGCCTCTGTTTTCACTAACAAGGTCAGCTCCCAGACTGCTGCGCTGGGCATCACAAAATGCGGAAGAGATGGCCAGCCCTCTGTGGAGATAGAGGCGGTTAGGGACTATTTAGAAAAGCTGGACGTGCACAAGTCCATGGGGCCGGACGAGTTGCATCCGAGAGTGCTGAAGGAATTGGCGGCTGTGATTGCAGAGCCACTGGCCATTATCTTTGAAAACTCGTGGCGAACCGGGGAAGTCCCGGATGACTGGAAAAAGGCTAATGTAGTGCCAATCTTTAAAAAAGGGAAGAAGGAAGATCCTGGGAACTACAGGCCAGTCAGCCTCACCTCAGTCCCTGGAAAAATCATGGAGCAGGTCCTCAAAGAATCAATCCTGAAGCACTTGCATGAGAGGAAAGTGATCAGGAACAGCCAGCATGGATTCACCAAGGGAAGGTCATGCCTGACTAATCTAATCGCCTTTTATGATGAGATTACTGGTTCTGTGGATGAAGGGAAAGCAGTGGATGTATTGTTTCTTGACTTTAGCAAAGCTTTTGACACGGTCTCCCACAGTATTCTTGTCAGCAAGTTAAGGAAGTATGGGCTGGATGAATGCACTATAAGGTGGGTAGAAAGCTGGCTAAATTGTCGGGCTCAACGGGTAGTGATCAATGGCTCCATGTCTAGTTGGCAGCCGGTATCAAGTGGAGTGCCCCAAGGGTCGGTCCTGGGGCCGGTTTTATTCAATATCTTCATAAATGATCTGGAGGATGGTGTGGATTGCACTCTCAGCAAATTTGCGGATGATACTAAACTGGGAGGAGTGGTAGATACGCTGGAGGGGAGGGATAGGATACAGAAGGACCTAGACCAATTGGAAGATTGGGCCAAAAGGAATCTGATGAGGTTCAATAAGGATAAGTGCAGGGTCCTGCACTTAGGACGGAAGAACCCAATGCACAGCTACAGACTAGGGACCGAATGGCTAGGCAGCAGTTCTGCAGAAAAGGACCTAGGGGTGACAGTGGACGAGAAGCTGGATATGAGTCAGCAGTGTGCCCTTGTTGCCAAGAAGGCCAATGGCATTTTGGGATGTATAAGTAGGGGCATAGCGAGCAGATCGAGGGACGTGATCGTTCCCCTCTATTCGACATTGGTGAGGCCTCATCTGGAGTACTGTGTCCAGTTTTGGGCCCCACACTTCAAGAAGGATGTGGATAAATTGGAGAGAGTCCAGCGAAGGGCAACAAAAATGATTAGGGGACTGGAACACATGAGTTATGAGGAGAGGCTGAGGGAACTGGGATTGTTTAGCCTGCAGAAGAGAAGAATGAGGGGGGATTTGATAGCTGCTTTCAACTACCTGAAAGGGGGTTCCAAAGAGGATGGCTCTAGACTGTTCTCAATGGTAGCAGATGACAGAACGAGGAGTAATGGTCTCAAGTTGCAGTGGGGGAGGTTTAGATTGGATATTAGGAAAAACTTTTTCACTAAGAGGGTGGTGAAACACTGGAATGCGTTACCTAGGGAGGTGGTAGAATCTCCTTCCTTAGAGGTTTTTAAGGTCAGGCTTGACAAAGCCCTGGCTGGGATGATTTAACTGGGAATTGGTCCTGCTTTGAGCAGGGGGTTGGACTAGATGACCTTCTGGGGTCCCTTCCAACCCTGATATTCTATGATTCTGTGATTCTATGAACTCAGGCTAAGGGGCTCGGGTTAAAGGGCTGTTTAATTGCAGTGTAGATATCCGGGATCAGGCTGCAGCCTGGGCTCTGGGACCCTCCTACCTCATAGGGTCTTAGACCCTGGGCTTCAGCCCGAGTGTCTACAGTGCAATTAAACAGCCCCTTAGCCTGAGCCCCGCAAGCCCATATCAGCTGGCACGGACCAACCAGGGGGCTTTAACTGCAGCATAGACATACCCTAAGGGTCCCTGCCTTCCTGCTCCCAGCCACTCAGTGTTCCCTGCCTGTTTGTCCCAGCCCCTCATTTAAACCCTCCCACTCAGTGCCATGAATAGATGGAAGAGGCAAGAGCTGGGGATCAGAGAGAGACGGCACAGCAGATGCACCGACCAGGGGAAAGAAGGGCTAGTTTGGAGGCACTGCAAGCAGCAGCCTTGCTGTTGGCTGGATGCATGCCCTCACCCGTCACAGTGGCCTTCCCAAAACACTACAGGCGACAGATAGGTGAGAACTGGTCAGTTTCCTGCACAGCACCCACAATGCACAGCTAAAAGCTGGCCCAGGCAACAGATAAAAACAAGTCTGTTCCTGGCCTTTGTGTGTGTCACAGAAGGGGTGGAATATCCCGTGCTTTCCCTATTCGCCCACATTCACAAGTTATCTGGTCTGAACTATCAGCAAAAGCCCTGCAAAAACATTTGACGAGGTTCAGCTACCAGGCAGTTTGTAACGAAGTTGTTCTAGAGAAAAATAAAACGGTATCACAGTTACTGCTGCCCCAATGCAATTAGTCATACCTGATAGAGAGATATGAACCTTCTCAGGGCACAGCCGGCTGCGCAGCATCGTCAACAGATGAAGTCAAAAGGAAAACATCCCTGCTATCAATAACCAGCTTGAAAGCTGAACCACAAAACCTCGAAAACCCCCAAAACCGTAGGAAGGACTCTCCTCCCTGAAGGAGATAGGAGTACTGCTTATAAAGGGCTTTATGTAATCGGCCTGTTCTGAGGAAAACATGATACTGCTTCCAATATGACTGGAGTTTGGCACTGGTTAAGTGACATCCTTCCCTCATTCTCTCTCTCTGTACAGGTTTAACAACACTTCTCCATCCTGCATGAGTGGTGTTGAGGGTCACGCAGAAGAAAGGATCGTAACAGAAGGAGCAGTGGCCTGGAATTCGGGAGTCCTGAGTTCAATTCCCTGCTCTGACACAAACATCCAGGATAAGCTGAGACACTCTGGTCCAGAGCCTCAAAGGTATACAGGTGCCTCACTCCCATTACAATCAATGGGAGGTAGGATCTGGGCCTCAGTTCCCTGCGTGGGTGGTCTGTGATATACAGGAAGTCAGACTAGATGATCTAGTGGACCCTTCTGGCCTTAACCGCTCTATAACACGGGAATAATGGCATTTTTCTACCTCGCAGGAGTGTTACCGTATTATCGCTGGTAAGGTGCTCGGGTGCTACGGTAACAGGGGAAGTAAGGAACTGCTCCAGGTTTCCCTCCTGTACGTACCACTCAAATGCACTGACTGGGCAGTGTTGGGGGAACTTGGCTGAACAGACTATTTTTCCATGAGGCAGCACCTTCGTTAGAGAGACACTGAGTTCACTAATGTGAATCTGACTTTATAAACCAGGGGCCATTTACAAAAACCCTTACACTGCTCTCCCTGGTAACAAAGTTACAGGTGAGCAATGTAATGATCACAGAACCCTCTACGTAAATAGCTGGGTGCTACCATTGTCTCCTTGACTCCTGCTGTTCCCAGGCCCCATGGTCTTTCCCTCTGCCATGGACCAGATTGGAGAAGCTAAGGCTGCAGATGTAACCTCAGAGAATTATCACAGGACAGCTCCCTGCGCTGTCCCGGCCCCGACCACAGCCAGGTAGGCTAGAAAGGGCACGTCCCCTGTCTTCCCCACCCCTGCTGCTCGTGGGAGTGGGAGAAGGAATCTGCCCCATGAGGCAGAAGCTTCAGATGATCAGGTATCAAACTGAATACCTGGAAACAGGAAAGAGCCATCAACCAACCAAAAGCCCACCGGCATTTTCACATCACGCACCACTTCAGTCTCGTACACCGCCACGGGGGGGGGTGCTCTGCCATCCTCCGCCTTTCCAGAACAGCGCGCCATCCCCCGTGCTGCGTTACAGCAAGCTGTGTTTGACAACCATTTCTGCCCCGTAAAACACAAAGCAAACAGAGGACTGTTGTTGAAACAGCCTGACCACACGTCCCTAATGCACATACACAGAGCCGGGGGTTAACCTTCCCTTTTCAGCCAGTGGGCAAGTTAGCCTTGGCTGAGTCAGTGCATTCATTTATTATTATGATTCTTACAAAGTAGCAATCTGATTTCTAAAATGGTCAATCAGCTGCCCAGGTGCAGATAATACACACAGCCCTCCCACCCCCCCATGTCAATCGTATTCTATAGCAAGACACCGGGTTTTACTGTACATCTGGTAAGAACGGAATAAGGCCATGAGAGGGTTTTTCCAGTTCACCGAATATATTTTTAACGATTTTCCAATGCAAATTTGCTGCAGTGTATCCAGCTCCCTACAGTTTCTCTTAGATGTGCAGCTGTGTTACGGGTTCATTACAAACCACAACTCTGTGGCTGGGTTCTTGGATAGTTCAGCCACACATAAGGTATCTAAGTTAAGCTGATAACAGGGCTGTCCAAAGTACCCTGCCAACCAGCTTGGGCTGTTCATCATTCATGCAAGGAGAAAGTTCATGGGAGCACTGCACCCTTTTCATGATTAAAAAAATATACAACTTCACTTACTATTCAGTTTAGGTGCTGTATGGAAATATATTGATCACATGAAGGCCAGCCAGACTTTGGCCACAAATTAGCAAAGCACTTACACATGTACTTAAGTGCTTTGCTGAATGGGGGGTCTTAAAAATAATCCTTAGCACTTATCTTGACATTCACTTTAGAAACACCATCACCACCCTTGTCAAGCAAACAGGGAAGGATTATCCCATTTTACAGAGGGGGAAACAGACACAGAGGGGTAAAGTAACTTACCCAAGGTCACTGAGGGTAGCAGTGTCAGAACCAGATTTAAGGTGCATCTACACTGCAGCCAGGAGTGTGATTTGCAGCCAGTGTAGACATACCAGCGCTAGCTTTAATCCAACTAGCTCACTAACAGCAGCAGTAAGGGTTTCAGCATGGGCAGCACAAGTGAATATGTACCCAGGTGCTCAGGTGGGCTTCTCTAGCCCATGCAGCTACATCCTCACTGCTATTTTTTTAGCGAGCGAGTTACAGTACAACTACTGCGGCACATCTACACAACTTGCCATTCGCACCCCGAGCTGCCATGTAGAAATTCCTTTAAAGCTCAGGAGATCCAGGCTCCCAGGCCTGTGCTCAGACCTCACCTTGGATCCACTTTCTATTTACTCTGTTGTGAAGCGGAGCTCTGTATGCCTCACCTCCTACATCCTATGCAGACGCGACGCTTTCCTGTTTAAAGGGAAGAATGGAAGTGGCAAAGCTGCGCACAGCCGAGAACCCACAAGGGGATATCAGTCAGACAACACCTAGGAAGTGATACAGTCATCTCACGAAATAGCAAGGCGGGGTGCAGAGGCTTAAAGAGGGGACTGAGGCTGTGTCTACAGTACAAGTGCTGCAGCTAAGCGACGGTAGCATAGACACTTGTGATGGCGACAGAAGGGGTTTTTCTATTGCTGTAGTAAATCCACCTCCTCAAGAGGCAGTAACTAGGTGGACGGAAGAATTCTTCCATCAACCCATCAGTGTCTATACCGAGGATTAGGTTGGCTTAACTCCATCTCTAGGCAACCTAGTTAGGTGGACCGAAGTTGTAAGTGTAGACAAGCCTGAGGCTTTGCCGTCACTGCAAGGAAAGGTGTATTTTTTATATCAAGCTAGCTCTCTCATTGTAAAGTCCTCGTAAGACAAGGCGCTGTAGTTTTGATCTAAACGTAGCTAGTCCAGGTCAACCCTTTCCCCTCCGCCTGGGGTTTTTCTTCCTGAACTGCTTGGCAGAGATGTTTGATCTTCTCCAGGATATTTTGCTGTATCACTGTTCAATGATTTAGGTTTCTGACATAAAGGATGGAGCGCGAAGGGAAGGTGTTTGGACCTGTGATTAGAGCAAAGAGCTAGGAGACAAGGCTCCTGCATGCGATTCATTAATCTGCTGCTGGCTCATTGTGAAACACTGGACCAGTGATTTAACCCTCTGTGGGAGTCAGTCTGCCTGTCTGTAATACTGGGCATCATATTTCTCTCACAGGGACTTTGTGAGGTTTACTGTCTGCCCAAGTGCTCTTAGGTCATCAGACGAAAGCTACAAGGGGACAGTTGTAAACAAAACAGCACAAGAGAAACAGAGGGGCAGGCTGGTGGAGACAACAATCTGACTATTTTTGGTAGCGTTTCTGCTGTTTTGATTCCTTTCTAAACCGATGTCAACAAAACCCAAATCTCCTACTCTGGTACGCTGTGGATAGTTATGATTAGTATCACAGTACCACCCAACTGAGATCAGGCCCCACTCTCCTCGGCACCATACCTCAGACAGTGCAAGAGAGAGCCTCTGTCCCCAAGAGCGCACGATCTAAACAGACAAGACCGATAAAAAGGAAAACAGAGGCACAGAGAGAGGGAGTAACTTGCCAAGAGCAAGTCACTGGCAGAGCTAGTACGGAACCCATCACTCTTGGGTCCCACCCTAGAGCCGCACCCACTGGATCATGCCATACAGCTGGATAGTTCCAAGGTATTTAATCTCTCAGTCGAACCTAGGACACACTTATGCATATGTGCATACACAGTACACAAAACAAGAGGTGTGCATAGTATATATATACGTACACACATATACACAAACACACCACTATATACAAACGCATTAAGAGAATGAAAAGCTGGTTAGTTGACAGGGCTCAAAATGCAATTGTAAATGGAGAATCATGATCTAGCAGGTGTTTCCAAGTCGGCCCTGCGGGGATCAGTTCTTGGCCCTACCCTATTTAATATTTTTACTAATGACCTGGAAGAAAAGAGAAAAAAGCATCACTGAGAGAATTTGCAGATGACAAAAAAAAAAAAAAAAAATCGGGGGAGTGGTAAATAACAAAGACGACAGGTCACAGATACGCGCGATCTGAATCACTTGGTAAACTGAGCGCAAGCAAACAATATGCATTTTAATATAGCTAAATAAGAATGTAGGCTATACTTACACAAGGCGGTGGGGGGGTTCTCTATCCTGGGAAGCAGAGGCTCTGAAAAAGATTTGGGGGTCATGGTGGATAATCAGCCGAACACAACCTTCCAGGGCAAAAGAGCTAATATGATCCTTGAATGCATAAACAAGGAATCTTGAGTAGGAGTAGAGAGGTTATTTTACCTCTGAATTTAGCACTGGTGTGATCACTGCTTGAATACTATGTCCAGTTCTGGTGTCCACAAGTCAAGAAAGATGTTGGTAAATTGGAAAGGGTTCAGAGAAGAGCCACAAGAATGATTAAAGGATTAGGAAACATGCCTTATTAGTAATAGCCTCAAGAAGCTCAGTCTATGTAGCTTAACAAAGAGAAAGTTACAGTCTAGGAGTACTACCAAGGGAAACAAATATTTAGTAATGGGCTCTTCAACCTTGCAGAGAAAGGTATAACACGATCAAATGGCTGGAGGTTGAAGCACAATAAAAATGTATGCCTTATTTCCAGTCTGAATTTAACAGTGAGTAATTAACCACTAGAGCAACTTACCAAGGATCGTGGTGGATTCTCCATCACCAACAATTTTAAATCAAGGTTGGAGGTTTTTTTCTAAAAAGATTTGCTCTACGAATAATTCTGGTAGGGCCTGTGTTAGACAGAAGGTCAGACTGGATAATCACAAACGTCCCTTCTGGATCTATAGGTTGCCATAGTATTTTTTTAGGGTGACTAAAACCATCTGCATTGCAGTGCGTGTCTATTACTGTAGAATACGGCAGTAGTTAAATTTAAAGCAACAACAACAGTGGAATAGCAGGGAGAAAGAGAGAGGAAGCAAGTCACAGCCAGAGAGTCAGTGCACAGTCAGTCAATACATACAGTACGAGCTCTTTCTCAATACAATCCGACTCTTACAGGCAGAGCACATGTACGCACATCTGTGGATCTGTGCAAGGTCCCGTTTGACTGTGGGTCTCCCATCTAGCCATATTTTATCCAAGGAGAAATGCCTCTTAGGAAGGGATTAAAAGCTTCCCAAACGCTACCAGGTGGGGAGGGTGAATTGCAGTTTAGTGTCATTGCGAGAAGAGCATTAAACGGCGATCCCTTCAGATCAGATAAAAGTAGGTCAATCTTTCTGCTTTGCTGAGTCTCTTGGCAGATCGGTGCAGCACACCATTGCCACTCACAACTTATTATTTGTGCTCTGCGGCAGACACATCGTTCAAAAGTTAATGAATTCAATACAGCTAATTAAATCAACCTTGGCACCCATTCAAAAGGCATCTTGCTTTTTTTATTCCCTCTCTCTTGGCTGCCGGGTGATGTGAGAGAGGAAACTGGAAAGGGTTGCTAAGAGAGCGGGGAGTGGGGGGAGGTTGTTTTTCATCTCTCGTTTATTTCCATGTCGGATTCCCATCATCACACAGATGCTTGTCTTTCTTGCGGGAATGTGACAAGCCCACCTGGCCTCCGTGTTTATATTCCATCAGCACCCAGCAACAAAATGACCTTTTCTACCTACTTGTGGGCTTTGAAAACCGAGTGCAATATGAGTCAAGGTACCTTTGGATCCCTTCGTGACATCTGCCATTCTCAATGAGTAATTGGAGGGGATGTGTTTGTAAACAGCATCCCTTCCAGCTCCTTCTCCCCCTTGCATCCTTATGCTGTAAGTAGACAGCCGATGCTGCATCCTTCAGCTGTTCATTATTGCTGGGCACGATCAGGGCATTAGCATGACCCTGAAAGCACTGAAGCACATGCCTAACTTTAAGCACAGGCAGAGTCCCACTGACTTCACTGGCATTACCCAGGTGCTTACAGTAACACATGTGCTTAAGCCCCTTGCTGAATTAGGGCCAAGGGACTGCCTCTCCCATTCCCAGCTCAGGAGTCTGTCCTAGGCGGGTCACTTTCATGGTCTGTTCCTGGAGTGAATCTCTGTATGG
Organism: Lepidochelys olivacea; assembly: GCF_965140295.1. Classification (NCBI taxonomy): domain Eukaryota; kingdom Metazoa; phylum Chordata; order Testudines; family Cheloniidae; genus Lepidochelys; species Lepidochelys olivacea. Next base: position 19,608,924 of record NC_140412.1, read on the forward strand.
CCAGTGGCAGGGAATTCTCGGCAGAGGGCCTGTTTCCTGTATTGGTCCCCTATTCTATAATGCATTATCGAGGCTTATCATCCCTGCAGCAGATTGGGTTCCCAGAACAGGATTGTGTCGGCTACCTGTGTGGTCTTATGGGTAGGGTTAACTGATCCAGCTGTGAAAGAGGTGTATCGTCCCCATTGTACAGACAAGGAAACTGAGCCTCAGGCAAACTCTGGGATGTGCCCAAGGTTACATCTATAGTCTGTAGCACAGCAGGGGAAGAGAATCCAGATCTTTGGACTCCCAGGCCTGTGCTTTAACTACAAGACCACCCATGATCTCCAACCAGAGTTTTCATCATTCATTGTTTTACTGGATTATTTTTATTATATTTTGATGGCAGACACTGTCGGGTGGAGTTGGGGACGGAACTGTTCATCTGGAATGAACACAAGAGAAGATCCATCTTTGTTTGTAATGAGTCACACAGAATTAGAGAGCCTCTGCCCAGATCCCCTGGCTCTTCTACATGGCATTGTGGAAGGGCTGTTCACTACTGCTGCGGCTCACTGGACTAGAGGAGCTGCCTGGGCGTTAGTCCCAATCTCCAGTTTTGTTCACGGTTAAGATCTGGTTCTGAAAGTCCCACGTAAATTTGTCTCAGCTTCAGGACACTGTTCCTTCTCCTGTCTTTTGCTCAGACTAAAGAGTTCCCTTCCTCCATTTATACCAGCGATTGAAGGTTATGTTCCTGCGAGGCTTGGCTTTCCTGCGCTATGACCCAAATCCTGCACTTCTTCCCCCAGACTCCCACTTAGGGCAGCAGGAGTTTTGAGTAAGGACAATAGGATAGGCCCAGCAGTATGCACGTCCCATCCTCCGATCCTTGTATCAGTTCTGTTGTCCTCTTCCGATCCTCTAGTTCTTCTATATCCTGTCTGAGCTGGGGAACCAGAACTGCCCAACGATTCCAGATGCTGTTGGATTAGAGTTATGTGTTCAGCACTATTTCCTCTATAGTTTTACTTGCAAGTTTGTCTGAGGACAGCATTGGTTTTAGACTTGCCGGCACTGCACATAGCAAACAAATGGTGGGTTGGCAATCTGCCACCATCTCTAAATTGTCCTTGGACCCTCCAATTCTAAGAGAGTTGTTTACCTTTTTTTTTTGTACCTGTGCTATATTTCCTCTCCTTTGACCTAAATCCTACAAAATGAGTCACACGAGCTAAAAATAAACGTGTGTAACTTCTTTATTGTCCTAAAGCTGATGTACCACATGGTGATAAACTGCAAACCGCTGCTTTGTCCAACAGTAGAAGTGGGTGCATTTCAGCAGCGGTTGAGGGGATTCCTGTTTAGTACAGCACTGTAGCTGAAGGAGTAGATGCTACAGTTAAGGCTGGGAAGGGCATTCATTCTAAACCTCTTGAACATACCTTTCTTAGAAATATGAAAGTAGTTTGTGAAGTGCTTTGAAATCCTTTAGGATGAAGGGCACTGAATGTAATGTAATGTACCTTTCTCCCCCATAGTGGATGTGCTAAGGCTGTATTCTTTAATGCAAACATGCTTTTCACTGCTTTCAGCATCATGACTTGCAGCAGGAAATGAAAGGAAACACAGCATTGCCTGAATGTGCAACATGGCTTCTTGTATCTTTCTTTTATTCTGCTGGAGTCAGGCACTACCTCAGGCCACTCTCAGGGAGAGCAGTGCATAAGGGATCATCACAGTGCACAGGGAAAGAAACATGAATGAAAACAAGATACGTGTACAGGGCCAGAGCAGAACGCCACTGACACCAGCTTAGAGTGAGAGAACGAAATCGACATTTCCTGCACTACCATTGAGGATTTATCATTACTATTTGTAGTACAATAGCTGCAGCTAAGATCCCAGCCCCCTCCCCCTCCCCCCCCCCCCAGGCACTGAACAAACACAGTGAGAGGTGAAGAGCTTACAAGACAGACGAGGCATGAGAAAGGAGGTGTTAGCCACACTTTAGAAATTCTCAGGTGTGCTGTGCTGCTACATTTAGTCTTGAGATAGGCTGTAGATACAGAGGTGTGGGGCACCTGCTTTTAGGACACAGAAGGAGGCAGCTCGTTGTCTGGGTAATTGCCACCCAGGTTCAGTTGAGGCTTCTAGCACTAGGGAGGAAAACTGAGACTCTTCTTGCCCTCCCCAACCTGGACTGAGTTGGTAGGGTTGAAATTATGGGATGAGGCTTGAAACTCCTAGTTATCCGAACCATGCACTCTTGATCACAACCATCCCTCTCTATCGCAGCCCAAGGAACTGCCATCAGCTTCACCATATTTTGGGGATATTTCTGCTGAGAAAATCAGCTGTGAAACAGTTAAAGCACCTGGACCCCCGCTACGCTCCAGGGTGATCATCATGAATGCTATAGCAGTTCCCAGACCTGGAACCTTTGGTGTCAGGCTGTCCGTTCGCATGCTCAGAAAGACAATCCTGCATCAGTTGATGTTTGGTTCACATTTGAGAGGCTCTCTCCACAATCTCCTGGTGTAAACAAGGCAAAAAAAACTTTTGATGCAAACCAACCTCTGAGTGTTTGGGGTTCTGTGGCATGTGTGCACACAAGGAATTTAAGAAACTTTATAGATAGCTAATTGCATCTCCTCTCATGGCTGTGAGAGTAGGTGGCATCATACAGGAGCAGAGCTGCTTCTGCTGTGCAACCTTGGACAATGTTCTACTGGCAGAGGAAGGATTAGAATCCAGAGGACCATAGTCCCACGGTCCTGTGCTCCAACCCCTACTCCTGGGGGCATTCTGAGACAAAACTTAAAAATTCGGCACTAAAATTCTGTGCATAATATTTTAAAATTCTGCAAATTTTATCTGTCAAACTAAAACTACATAATCACACCCGTTTCAATAATTTTGGTAATTTATTTCAAAATACCTGTCAGCAAGTATGTCTAACAATATAGACACACAAAAATTCCCCCAGGAGTAGAGAGTTAAAGAAACCCTTATGACAACCCAGTTCCTGTTTCTCTGCCCCCCTCCCTGGCCCCAGAGCCCAGCCACCTACAACCCCTCCCCCACCAAAGCCCAGCCGTGAGGCCCCCCCGGTCCAGACACCAGCACCGCCTCCCCCCAGAGCCCAGGAGCACCCCCCCCCCAGCCCAGATACCTGCACCCTCTCCCCCGGAGCCCAGCTACGGGGGCACCCCTTGCCCAGATAGACACCTGCCCCATCTCCACCCCAGAGCCCATCTGTGCCCCCCCCCAGCCCACATACCCATCCCCCTAGCCCCCTGAGCCCAGCTGAGGTGCCCCACTCCCACCCCCCCGAGCCCAGGGATCAAGAGGGAGAAACAGCCTGATGCTTGGTCCCAGGCTTGCATGGAGTTTCTTGCGCACCACGGTCTCCTTCCTTCAGAGCATGCTGGGAACCGCAGCTGCCAGGAACCCTCTAGCACCCTCCCCCTCCCCATGGCAGTGTCTTCTAAGCGTGAGCTGGGCTCTGCCGGGTCCAGTGGCCCCTAGTGGCAGCTAGCAACACTGCAGCGCATTTCTGTGAGGGAAAAGGAAATTCTGCGCACACGTTAATTTCTGCAAAATTCCGCATTGCGCAGTGGCGCTGAATTCCCCCAGGAGTGAACCCCCTTGTTTATGCCAGATGTAGCACTGCAACATCTGATCGGAGAAAGGATGTTCTTGTGGTTGAGATGGTATTATGGTTGGACTGGGATCTGGGTACAATTATGGGCTCTATCAGAGACGTCCTGCATGGCCTTGGGCAAGACATTTAACTTTTCCATGCTTTGGATCTCCATCTGTAAAATGGGGATACTATTATTACCTAGCCTCACAGGAGTATCAGGGAGATTAACGAGTTTATGTTTGTGAAGTACTCAGATACTACATTGATAAGCACCCCAGGAAAGTCTATGAGCAATAAAATCATTGGCCCAAGATCAATGCTTAGAAAAAATTAGCACTATCACATCACCAGCCTGACAGCAAGTCATATCAGCGCTTAATCACTGGCTACGTCTACACTGCAATAAACAAGAACAGTGGCATCAAGTCTCAGAGCCTGAGTCTGCAGGCTCGGGCCTCAGGGCTAAATATTGCAGCGTAGACATTCAGGTTTGGGCTATGCTCTGAGACTGTCCCCTCACAGAGTCTCAGAGCCTGGGCTCCAGTCCAAGCGCGAACATCTACTCTGTAGTTCTATAACTCTGCCAGCCCGAGTCAGAGCCAGCTGCGGCCGTGCGTCTTTTATTACAGTGTAGACGTACTCACCGTCTCACTTTCTGTTCCCCTCTTCCATTCTGATATTATTCTAGCAGCTGCTCTTGTGTCCTTAGAGCCGAGTCTACACTTTCACGTGAGTAACAGTTGTGACACTGGTTTCTGGTTCTGGAGCTTCTCAAGATAGCAGCCTCTGAAAACACATTAAAAGGGGGTGGAGGGAGGGAAGCCAGCCAGTAATCAGGACTAGGATTTTAAGATATCTCCTGACCTGCCAGAGCTAGAAATAACTGTTGTGTAGCACTAGAAAACTAAGACTCCCATGCCATTTGGCGTTTGCACCCACCCCTGGCAGATCACAATATATTGGATTCGAACTATCATTGGTATGTCTATCTACTGGTGATTTTTGGCACCGGTTCTGGACTGAATGTAGCAAGTCCAGTACCTTGGACACCTGTGATTTTCATGCCAAATCGCTGCCTATGCCAAGCAGGCTTTACTTCATCATAACCACTCAGCATACAATCCTCCCTACTAATCAACTCAGCCCTTTCAAAGTGGGAGACGACATCCAGGCCATTTAAGTGCCTCCCCTCGCCCTTGTTCAAGGCAAATCTACAAACTGCTGCAATGTTTATGGCAGGATTCTCCTCCCCAGTTGGACACGACACTGCTCAGACTGCTGTGGCTAGTGAAGAATTCCCTTGTATAGAGGAACCCTTTGATACTATAAAGCGGACTCAGAGCTAGGCCCTGCCCCAGCCACACCTCCCACCTACTATATAGGGAGCATCTCAGAGGAGGGAGAGGGGGTGCGGTTGAGTGGAGCTCCCCTATTCTGCAATATGCTCCTCTAAAGAAATAAAGTCACCAGCAGTTCCAGCATCAATGCTGGCTGTCCCAGTTTAGCATCTCTATTCTGTCCCACCAGTCAGTGCTAGCTAGCCAAGCCAACAGCCCAGAGCCAGCCCAGGAAAATGTCAGGCAGACGTGACAGATGATCAGTGCCCAGCATCCAGGAGTGCTCCCTCCACGCTGCCTGACAGCAGTTTGGAAATGGCCCTGGCTCACTAAAAAACGATGAATTTTGGGATGCCAGTAAAGGAATCATGGGAGTTCATTCATTTGAGCCCCAGGATTGCATTGGCTTCCCACAGGTGTCATCACCATGGCCGGGAGAAAAATCCCAGAATGCTTAGAGCCTCGCAGCGGAATACTGCACCATGGGATATCTACCCAGAATGCTGTGCAGTTATTCATATAAAGCATGGAGCTGTGTGGACACAAGGATTCACAAGGGAAGAAAGCTGGGACACTTTAATCAAAGTGTCATGGACACAATGTTTCACTATAGCTAAATCTATATCAGAGCAGAAAAACCTACATTGGAAGTATTTTCCTATGTGAACAAACCCTGAGGCACCTTTATGGCATAAATTACACCACCTCCTCAACTCTTCTAATCTATGCAGCATTAGAGAGCCACAACCAGCTCTCACACAAATTAATATGACGGTCTTGTGATTTCCTGGCTATATCGATCTGGTATTGGGATTTGGGTTTCTGTGTCGAAAATTATTTGTGTACACAGAATTACTGTCCATTTACTATACTCCTCCCCCCTGTTAATACATATGTATGTATGTGGGTTACATATATTATAGACTCTGTGTGTGTGCACATTCATCCACACAGCCTACATGTAACACCTGGTCGATACCTAAAAATTAGATTGACCTAGCTACATAGCTCAGGGCTCTGAGAAAAGTCATGCCCTGAGCACCTGAGTTAGATCAACCTAACCCCCACCGTGGACATAGCTGGACTGATGGAAGAATTCTAGCTACCACCTCTCGGGGAGGTGGATTGACGACGTCAAGGGGAAAACCCCATCTGCCGATGTCTGCGCTAAGGTGCAGCACCGTAGCTGTGCTGCTGTAGTACGGACCCACCGAAAACCGGGGATTAAGAGAGCTGCTGCTCTCATTCTCTCTTTAGCTCAGAGCAAGTCAGCTTTAACATTTACGACTATGAACTAGTCATAACACATCCTTTGGAAAAGGGAAACACAGGAAAGCCGCATGTAGCCCTCTAAGGCCCTGTCCAGAGCAGGATGAATTGGATACATCGAGTTAGACCCTTAATTCAGAATAGGGTTTGATGGCACAAAGGTAAAGATGTGAGAGCCCTGTCCACACTGCAGCTTCCAGTGGCCACGAATTACGGGTCTGAGTTTGGTCAGTAGAGAGGCAGCCTCTGGGAGCTGCTGTCTTCTGACGTACTGCAAACATCTGTACAAGCCCTCGCCTCCCGCTTGCCAGCTCCGTATGCTGAATGCTCCCATGAGTTCTCCGAGCACAGCAAGCCGGCAGGGTCATGTTCCTTCCCCTTCATTGGTATTCCTGGCATGAGGCAGGCTTGACAGCACATCACCAGGAGTGTAAAAATACACACTATGCTGCTGAAACAGTAGCAGCTCAAGAAGCCCATTGGCATCTTCACTCAAATATTTACAATTTTTATTAAAGCTAATGCTAAAAAACTATATAATACAGAGGTTAAGAAAAGAGTGTCTGCACATCTTCCTACACAAACTACCGGCCAGGATAAGCAAGCTGCTTCCCTGGATCATTTGGTATGCACCAGGCAGAAATTGGTGGTGAGGGGAGGTCAGTTTTTAACAGCAGGATGGGGGGTCGTGCTGGGTTCTCATGGCTGGAATTAGCACCCAGATATAATGCTTTCCACTTTTCTTAGACCATTATGTCCTTAGATGATCCTTATGAAGTCTCAGTTTTCTTTCCCTATGATGTCCCCCTCCTCCCCCGCCCAACTTCTCAATGTGAAATCAGAGGGTGGCGAAAGAAACCGATACTGACAACCTGAAGCATAACGAAAGGAACTCTTTGCATCTCTTTCCAAGTCCACACTACAGTGCGGTACCCTTGAAAGCTCCATCGATTCTGCTACCATCTGTGAAGCCAGCTCCTAGATTGATTGAATTATAAGCAGCAGAAAATGCCTGCATTTGCATAAAAGTAACTGGCCGTCACTCCTCAGAAAGAGCTGCTGTATATTTTAAGATTATGGCCACATAAAAATAAAAATTACCCCCTTGAACTGGGCGCTGCTTCTCTCTCTACACAGCAGCCTGGCAAAATGCATATCGCAGCGAGCCAAGATAGAGGAATCTTTCCAGATCCTGGAAAGCGGAACACTGCAGTGGGGGAGGCTTCCACTAAATGTTCATCTTCTGACACAATGAGTAACCTGGGCTCCGTTCCACAGACACTGGGAGCCAGGACTGGTTTTGAAACCAAAGTCGTGATTGCGGAAGCACCTCTGCACTGAGTCCACAGAGCTTGGGCTCCTGATTGTTGGCTGGATGCATGGATGCATGCTAGTTCCATTCGAGTGCTGCTAGTCCTCCAGTGCCTTCCCACAATTCCCCGTGTGCCCAGGAAGGACAGAGAAGTTTTCCCACAATTTGCTGGGAAATAATTCATGGAGGTCTCAGATTACCGCAGCACTAAGAATCATGAGATGTGCTTCCAGAAGCCCCAGCAACACACGCGAGTAAGTGCAGTGCCAATGTGGACACAGCAGCTCAAGTGATATTTCACTGTGTGGCTGCCCTCACTCAAGGTACAGTTACTAAGTGGAGATCCCAGCAAAGTTAACTGGAGTTAAGACACAGAGGTTAATCAGCAACACCTTGGTGTGTTAGCCCTGCTTAGTGAGATAAAGCCACGCACCACTGGTTTATTTTGGGAAGGTTCTCTGGCCTGTGTTATACAGGAGATCAGACTAGATAATCGCAATGGTCCCTTCTGGTCCTGGAATCTATGAATCCTGCCTCTGTGCTTTAACAGGCACTCCTCACCCGGGGTACAAGGACGGTACAACTCAATGGGTGAAATCCTGGTCCCACTGAAGTCACTAGGAGTTTTGCCATTGACCCAAATGGAGCCCAAGATTTCACCCATTGTACCTGGTGATTGGCTAAGTGGCTGAGAGCATGGTGATTTATCTTTCAACCTCCTGTCTTTGGCATGCGCCTCACCATACAAGAAAAAAAACTCTTCTGTAGACTGATAGGTTGCTTAAAAGCTCATCCCATGGAGAAAGTGCATTGAACATTTAAATAAAAACGGCAAAACCTTACCTCACTGCAAGCAGAGCTTGACCCCTGAAAAGGGAGACCAGTCCACTAGGGACTTCACTAGTGCTATTGATTTTACAGGGAAGATGCTCAGACACTACGATGATGGGTAGCAGGATAAAACCTCACAACAGACAGACGGAACATGAGCAAACAGATCAGACAAGACTATGCAATGTTGACCAGGGCAAGACACATTTCTGAGAGGGTGTCCAGGGCATGCTCTGAGCCTGTCACTTCCCTTAATCAGACTGAACTTAAAACGGTTCCTCTACTGACTTGCCAATTTCAAGGCTTCACCCTACAGCAGTTGCTTAAAATGGACATGATTCAAAAACACTTTGCATTTATGAGTTTGATCTCTCAATATATGTGGGTCGGAGCCACTGATTTAACCACTGATTTAACCATTCTCTATGCCCAACCAGATTTAATTATGTCTCACTTGTAGAGCACAAGAATACAACCCCCAAAGTGTTCTCCTTTGTCTATTTTGTGTTTGTTAGTTATTTAGATTTACAACACCCCCGCCCCAAAAGGCACTTATCCTAACATCCAGGAAGCCTGACCAATACTCAAAGCAATCTCCACCAAGAACAGCAGTAACTAATTAAACCTCAGAGCAAAAGGAAAATATTCACCACCTTCCTTAAAGTCTGCCTCAAGCAACATTCCTCTAACAAGCCCCCAAGCAAAGCGGATTCTTGCAGCATGCCCTGAAGGCTAAACGTGAACACAGCAGCCCCTCCAGGTCCCAGACTTGCACACTGGATTCCGTTCCTACATGTGTTGAAGTGGTTTCTAAGACCACGTCTACATTACAAACTTCTGCCTGCACAGCTATCACTCAGAGAGGTGTGACGAGGCATGGTCCCCAGCTGGAAGAAGGCCCTAGCTGTTATGAGAAAAGGAGTACTTGTGGCACCTTAGAGGCTAACAAATTTATGCTAACAAATTGGTTAGTCTCTAAGGTGCCACAAGTACTCCTTTTCTTTTTGCGGATACAGACTAACACGGCTGCTACTCTGAAATCTACCTGTTATGATGGCAAAACTGTGCTTTTGCTGGTATAGCTTATTTTGCGTGGAGAGGGGAGAGGAATGGGGGTGGGCTCACTGCTGCTGGTATAAGCTATGTCCACTCTCGGAGTGCGCTTTGCCAATACAGGATACGGGAATACTTATACCTACTGTAGACAAGGCCTTACAAACACCATCCAATACAAATCTCTTCCTCTCGTCCCCACACAGAGCTTGATCTCTGTTCTGAAACATGCACAGAACTACCCAGTTCTAAGATATATTAACTTTTTCCTTTATGTGGCTGAATGGAGCTTGGGGTCTCCCTGTGAGAGGGCCTCAAAGAACTTCCTTTAAAAAAAAAAATATCCCTCACAGTTCTCTCTCTCAAAAAAAGCTAGAGAAGGAGAGTGAAACCAACTAAACGGCGGGTTTGGGAAAAACAGAGAGGGGAAGTGACTGAGGGGGTCCAGTGGAGGAAGGGAAGAGGCTTAAAAATTGATGAAGTTGCAAGTGGGTAATGATCTCACGACGGCAAACACCCAAAACGGAAAGAGTCTCTGGCATGGGGAGAATGGGTGGGGATCAGGAGGAAGCTAGGATTGCAAAGCACAGCCTCAGCACACAGGGAGAAAGTGGATAGTGGGTCAGAGATTAGAGAGTGGGTTTAAGGAGAGTTTTGACAATCAGGAGAGAAGTTTCCTGCATCAGATCCTGCAATAACTCACAACAGTGTCTAGCAAAAGGATGGACAGAAATCCCACTCTGCAACTTAAAGCATCCTAAAAAGTGGAGTATTGAGATAGCTCGTAGTCAAAGTCATTTGAACTGAAAATGGCAACTTTGTATCAATGCAGCGGCCCCTGGGAGAAGGAGAAACTGCTCTTGGTTTCCTGAGGATCTTCAGTGTCAAACACAGAAGAGACACTCAATTCACTAAGATTTACGCAACCAGCTTTTGTAAAGTAAACACCTAGCGCTATAGCACCTCTGTGGTCCCGGTACCAGTATCTCTTGGCTGCTTTGCTCATGCACATCTTCCTCCACAACCCTCTCCCTGGTATAACAGGGGACCATGATAGTGGCTGGTGCTGGGAGCCCCGCTGGTGCAGTTCTGGTGTACAGCACGGGCGTCTACTTCTAGCCTCACACAACTTTTCTCCGTTTCAGAGCCTCAGGTTAACCCGTAATAAAAATTGGGGATGACAATATTTACCAGTTTTGTAAAATGCTTTGAGATCCTAGAATGAAAAGTGCTATGTATCCAGATGATTATTGGTGCCTGAGGGTGTATTTGCAGGTGGCAGGAGTAGGACACTGCACCAGTTGGAGTAAAGGTGTAGGGTGAAATTCTCAAAAACATCTAAGTGACTTAGGAGCTTAAGTATCCTTCTCAAAAGGGCCTACGTGATTTAGAAAGTATACCCACTTTTGAAAAGGGGACTTAGGTGCTTTTGAAAATGTTATCCTTACCTGGTATGGCAGCCTTTAAATGCCTATAAATATACTACATAAGTCATTCAAACTGTTCTAATTGTATCCACTAGCCAGCCACTGAAACCACAGAGAAACCTTGCTAAACAAAGGGTGTCCTTGTCCACCCTCTTGATGAGCTTTTCAGAGAGAGAGAGAGAGAGAGAGAGCGCGCGCTCTGTATTGTTCTCAAAAACTTCTCAGTGCAAAGGAACATTTGAGAATTCACGAGGGTAAAAATATTTAGGAAAGTTGTTAACGCTTCTCGGAAACTTTGCGAGAGTCTATTATTTACAGGGCTGAGCGGCCGTTTGTAAAAGTCATTCGCAGTTCGCAGATTTAACCCACAGACATATTAAGTGCTAACTTACTAATAATGGCCTATGTGACTGGAAAGCCCCTTTGATTAGCCACCTCAAACTCAGAGCTGCACTGTGCAGCAGGGCGATACGCCTGAGAGCCATATTTGAATAACTCTACCTCTGACAGTGCACAGGGGAAGCACCAGAATATCACTTCCGGTTGGAATCCTCCCCTCCACAGAGAATACCCAAAAAGGTAAAGAGGGGAGGGGCTGGGATTTCCATTGCCTTACCCTCAGAGTATTTCCATCAAGCAATGGCAAAGAGCCTTTAGCAGCTCTTAAAAACTCATTTTTACCATCAGTGGAGCAGGATGACATGTCAAATTGGAGAATCTCTCCCAATAACATTCCTGAGACCAGTGCCCTGCACTCATTGACTGAGGAGAGATAAGATCTAGATTCTCTGGAAAGCAAAATGTTGTTTTGGTTTTTTTTTTTTTAAGGGCAATGATATGATTCCAATTTCAGCATTTTTGCAGTGAGAAGAGTCAGCCTCAGATGAACAGATGATGATGATTCCTGAACCGAAAGGTTTATAGAAGCAATCTCTGCTTCACTGTCAAACAACATAGCCATATCTACATAACAAATAAAATCAGACTGAGGACCCTGTTACAACACACTTCCCCTGAGCTAGTAACAACATGGGTCATTTTTGTAGCAAGGGTAGGGCATAATATTGTACCTATACTGCTGAATGGTGCTAAAGTCTTGGGCATATCCCATTCAGGGACATAGGAAAGTTCCCATTTACACTACTACATGGAACATGGTTGTAACTGGATCCCAACACTGCGCTAGAGGTAGAAGAGACAGGGAAACTTGTGATGGACAACAGGGATTCAAATCCGAAACTGGTGAATTAAACAAAGCAACAGGACAAGCAAGCATGAAGACAGAATGCCCATGCCAGCCTTCTCTCCTGTAAAAAACACATGACTCCCTCGCTCCCTGTACTCCACACGCTTCCCTCAGGAGCTCACCATCCAGGTCAAAGCTGCTCGCCTTGGTTTTTAAAACTCCACGACTCCCTCCAACTTCTTCACAGATCTTTGCCCCCTTCGCTCATTTAAGGCCAACCTCCATTCTGTCCCTCCACACAGCTTTGACGCTGGTGATGCCAGAGCCTTCTCCTCCGCGGCTCCTGACATCTCCTAGGTGCCCTGTATCGCTCCAATTCAGTTCTTCAGGTCTTTGCAACTATCACCTTCGAACATATTTGTTCTCCCTGGCCGAAGCTTCTTGATTGTTATTATTACTTGTTTTTTGTATTGTGGTAATGCACAGAGGCCTCATTCAGGAACAGGGCCCCACTACACCAGGTCCTATATATCACCTATGTCATCAGTTTTAACTATAACAACTCTTGGCATGGAAGGCTAGTGCATAGGCAAAGAGTATAAGGATGATGATCTGCAAATTCTACTAGACAGTGACTCATCCCAGAAACACACGTTTTATTCGTGTTTGTGTGTACTTGTATTTCCACACAGGGGTAAAGAGAAGGAAGCTCCAAAGGAGAATCTCTTGCTGACGGTTCTAGAGGAGAAACTTAAATTTGAAATAAAAATGCACCAATCTGAAGCTTAGCCTCAAGCTTCAACCTTTTGTGACGTACAAAAAGTTCTGCCACTCTTTGGTTGTGCTCTTGCAGACATGGACACATTAAGCAGCCTGGTTCCAGATCACCTGGACCTTCTTCTCTGAATGTATTCAAGAATTCAGATGAAATAATAAGCACAGATCCCCAGGGTAAAATCCTATCTTCACTGTATTCAATGAGAGTTTTGTCATTGATGTTAATGGGGCCAGGTTTCACCCCTTGTGCATCAAATGTAATATGCTCCCAACAAAACAGCTGTCTCCTTACCTGCTTCAGGACTCTTTCAGTCGCTATTCTGGAGAAGGGAATAAGGTGCTGGAAAGAAAAAAAACAAACAGGAAAGCCACTAACTGCCAGTATTAAAAATATTTACAACTACAATAATTTAGCACTTCTAGTGTTTTCATTTGTAGGTCTCAAGATACTTTACAAATATTAATTAACTAACCCTCCCCATGCCCCACTTGAGGGAGGTGAGTATATCAGCATTAACTATATAGACATATAAACTGAGGGACAAAGAAATTAAATGACTTGCCAAAGGACACATGGCCAAACAGTGAGGGGCAAAAGACAAGATTCCTACCTCCCAGCTCTGTGTTCTAGCCACTGGACAACTGTCTCTCATATTTTAATATATACTTATGCTCCAGTACTTAAGTACTGTTAAGTAAACACACACAAACTCTACATGCCTATCAACATCATAACAATGTGAGTCATCCGTAATACTTATCTAATGGTGACCCAGCTTGTCTCATGGTTCACATTTTCCAGACAGATCTGTTAAGAAAACAAGAAGAAAGGAAACATTAATAGAGAAGTAAAATCAAGAAAGCATTTAGAGGGCACAGCTGGGACAGTAATAATGGAGCATGACAGAGGATCTAGAGGCAATCACGACTGCAGAAAGTAAATGGACGGGAGAATCATCTGAAAAATATCTTACTGTAAAAACACACACTCACTAAAGGAATTGGAGCCAGTCCAAAACCCCACAAAAAAGAGAGAAACAGGACAATTCTGCTTTGACTCTCTATTAAATAACCTGTTATAAGCAGCTGTTCTGAAGCGAGGTATATGATTCACATCTGTGCATTTTCTCACCTCAAGGGCGCCATTGACTTCATTAGGTTCAAAGGCAAAAGGGATCAGGTATCGGTATTTACTGGTGAAGATGGATACAATATCAACTCCATATAAAACCCCAAAGTCACCAAGCAAATGTGTTACAAGTTTTATTCTATGTCATTCTGATCCTTATACTGGGCCCATCAACATAGTGTCTGAGGGCCTAACTCAAACATACTTCTTTAAACACAGAAAGCTTAGGATTTCTGCAAGCACGGAGGATAAAACATTAGATCCCAATGACGGGTCTGCTCCCCTGCCTGGGCAAAGGAGGGTTTTCAATATATTGGGACAAGACCCTTTCATTAGCTGTGCTCGCTCGCATTTCGAAGCTGTACCAGTTTGGGAGCACTAAGCAATCGGGCTAAAATCCAGCAGCTAGATCACATATTCCATAATGTTTTTATGGTTGTAAACAGAGTAGTAGAAGGCTCATAAACTGCTCTAGACATCACCCCTGACAGAAATAGATTGTGTGCAAATATCCCGCTGCTTCGGTGCCAAGTGCCCTCCAAGATCTGATTGCAGAAGTCCCAGAGGAACAGTGTAATTAAAAACAATCACCTTGGCATGAACAGTAACTGAGTGAGTTTCATTGGTCTGACAGTGTTCCACGAAAGACAACTGTTACCCAGACATTGCACTAGTTAGGGACCAACATGGCCAATGGCAGCATGAAGGCCCCAATTCAGCAAAGCATTTAAGAAAAAGGACATCCTTAACTTTAAGCACATGAGTAATGCCGTTACTTGTCAGCAAAGCACTTAAAGCCTTGTCTACACACACAGTAAAAAAATAAATTCCTTTCAGTATATCAGTAGAATCAAAGTGTTACAATCTACCCCCTCGGATCCCTGGTGTGGGCACAGCAATAGCTGCATAAAAATGTTTATTACAGTATAGCCTCTCCTATCAAGGGAATAAGCTATACTGGTACAGTAATACCTAACCCTTACATCATGCTTTTCATCCATGGAGCCTGAACGGTTTACAAAGAAGGTCATTATCGCCATCTTATAGAAGGGGAAACTGAGGCACGGAGCAATTGAAGTGATCTACCTGAGATCACCCAGCAGGCCAGCAGCAGAGCCTGGAATAGAATAAGGTCTCCTGAGTCCCAGTCCAGTACGCCAACCGCATCCACATCAGGAATTATAGTGGTGTCTCTCTCAGTAGCAACAATTAACCAAAATAGTCATACCAATACAAAATCCATGTGTAAAGCAGGCCTAAAGTATGTACTTAACTTTAAGCACAAGCCTAACCCTAGCCCTCAGAGACTTCCACTGCTTTGGTGAATAGGGCTGGCATTACTCATGTGTTTAAAACTGAGAATGTGCTTAAGTGTTTTACTGAATCGGGGCCTAAAGCATGCATTAAGCTGCCCTCTCTACAACTCACAGACTGCAGCATTTCTGACTGTCATGTTCCCAGTCCCTGCTAGCCTAAGAAAAAGAGACTGGAAAAAGGAACAACCCTAGGTTCATGTTGTGAGTAGATTCATTACAGCAGCAGGTCACTTGGTCAGGATCCTTTCCTGGCAATGCATTGTCTATAGCCAAAACAGCAGCCAGACTTTGGGATTACTAACAAATTATTCTTTTTTTCACACATCTTATTAACTTAGGCAACAGCTAAAAGCAAATTCTTAATCTTTCACACCCATTAATGTATGACCTTTCCATCCACTGACTGCATTTTGGCAAAGTCTGCTGAGATGCAAAATTTAAAAGTCAAAACCCTCTTAGAGGACTTTCTCAACATGTGAAATCTCTGATGATGGGGTGGGGGGAACACCTAAAGGGTCTCCCAAGGGGGCTGAGTCATAGCACATGCCTCCATCGGAGGTTTCACACGGGTGCTTCGGGGGGGCAAAAAAAACCCCAAACACCTCCACAACTTCACACTGCACAAAGGAAGAGAAAATCCCACATATGAATCACATGCATTGTACTCTCCCCCTTACCCTGCCCCTGAAATCTTTAATGGAGAGTCACTGAACCATTTCACATGAGCTATTGCAAAAACTCCCCAGACCAAAGAACAGCAGGTTTAGTTTCTGAGGTAGGTGTAAGAATCTCTCTCTCTCAAGATGGCCATGCAAATAATTTTTCAAAAAAAAGCAAATAATGAGTGAAACATTCCTGACATAAAATTGGCATTTATAATATTTAAGCAGTTTTAAGAAGGGGGTAGCAAAGCTTCTGCACATAAACTTCAAACTATTCTCACTGAGGACCTGAAAAAATAGAATATTCATATAGATAAAAAATGGACAATTACTGCATTAAATAAAAAAAACCACCCTTGTAAACTATTGGAGGCTATTATCTTATCAACTCTCACAGTCTAAGAAGGGCAGAAGGTCTGCACTCAGTTAGGACAGGACAGCTCTAAGAAAACCCAGGGTGTTATTGGTCATGAAGTGGTTGATTCTGTATGTAGCATTACTACTTCTGTGTCAGTTCAGAACCAAATTCCCCACAAGAGCACTTGGGCTCATGACGAGTCTCAGCGGGGACTGAACCTCAGCTCTTCAGGACCAAAACCAAAACCACAACCCCCTCTCTCTACCTCCTGAGCTAGAGAAGTAATACCTCTATGGGGAGCAGCCACTAGAGGGGGATGTAACACACTGAAGCCACAGTGCGACACTTCCTCCCTCCCTGGATGCAAAACTGAGGGTCTGACAACTGGTGATTCAAAGGGGGGGAAGGGGGTGAGCGGAACACCACACCCTCTTACTATTAGCTCAAGTGTCAGGGATCTTTGTATTGGTAAGAGGAGGATCTGAGTCCCACCCCTGCCATCACTAAGCTCCAAGATGGCCACTTACTTATTACCTGATAAGACCTGCAAAAATATGTTGTCACCAACGCGTAGATCAGAGCATTTCCCTGCTCTTTGTACTTTGTTGTATAACAGAATTTATTGGGAGTAAATTTAAGGCCTATGCACCATTTAAATCTCATTTAAGATTAGCTTAAGGGGAGACACAACCATTCTGCTGGCCCTCTGCACACACCTGAATCTCATTCTTACCCATTTAGACTCTTACCTGTAAAGACTACAATGCTTGTTTGTTCCTTATAACAGCACTTCCACAGATTTTAAAGGTCAGAAGAGCTCATTAGGATCATCTAGCTTGACCTCCTGCATAACACAGGCCACACAGAATTGCACCCAGTAATACGTACATCAAGCCCAATAACTTCTGATCAGATTAAAACACATTTTTTAGGAGGAGATCTAGTCTTGAAAGACTGGGAATTTAATTTAAACAGGAGGCAGCGTGGCCTAGTGGACAGAGCACTGGACTGGGTGCAGAAGACCTGGGTTCTATTCCTAGCTCAGCTGAATGAGCTTGGGCAAGTCTCTTCCCACCCTGTGCTTCAGTTTCCCCATCTGTAAAATAGGGATAATGATCCTGATATCCTTTATACAGTGCTTTGAGATCTACTGATGAAAAGTTCCATATAAAAGATCGATCTCTCTCTCTCTCTCTCTCTCTCTATATATATATATATATAAACACACACACACCCCCGAGTAGGATGAAAGGCTGTGTTGGGATTTGAACTAGAAGTTCCAAGGAATTTTTCACATGCCATATTGAGACCAATGAGCCACCTTTTGGGTCATTGGCCAAAATCTCTGAAATACACAGATGTCCTGCACCAGAACACTGGTTCCCAAACTTTTTTTTTTTTATTTTTTACACTGAGGCAATCCACCAACTGTATGGTGGTTTTGGGGATCCACCATTACCCCGCCTCCCCCTCCACTCCCCACTTTGTCCGGCCCCCAAGCTCCTCAGCATCCCAATCCCATTGCTCTCCCAGCCCTGCCCCTTCCTGCAGTGCCAGCCGGCCTCTCTCTCCCCCTACTATTGAGCTGCAGTCACTACCAGACTGCTGACAGTCAGCAGGACAGTGGGGTGGGAGGGGGTATTGTTTCATGGTCTCTGTGTGTATATAATGTCTACTGCAGTTTCCACGGTATGCATCCGATGAAGTGAGCTGTAGCTCATGAAAGCTCATGCTCAAATAAATTGGTTAGTCTCTAAGGTGCCACAAGTACTCCTTTTCTGTCTGCTTGATGACTCCAGCCGCTTCCTCCGAGCTTCTGCTGCCCAGGGCAAATCAGAACACAGAGGTAGTGGTCAGAGCACCTGGGACCCACCGTTTGGGAAGCACTACACTAGAGCAACAGCCCCTCTGGAAAGATGGACATTTAAAATTGAACCAGGAACGCTCAGCCCCCCCCCTCCTTGCAAATTCTCTGGCATGTATTTTATTTGCAAACATACTTTTCAGTCTATTGCTTTGATATGTTTCTATTGGTTTCTCTATTTTGAAATAATCCATCAAAACTGCATTTTAATTTTTTTTTTAATAACCATCATGTGAAAAATAAAGGTTGCGTTTGAACTGAATTAACTTCAACTATAATCTAGCACAAACACTGCTTTGCTGAGAATGGTATATTTTATACCATTATATATAATTAGATGCTTGTAACAGGATTCCTGTAAACTGAAGAAACCCAACTCATCAGTTCCAGACATAGGGCTGATCTACACTTCATTACATAAACACCCTGTGCAATGTAATTAAGCCTACCTAAAACCTGGTGTAGACAGAAAACTACAGCGATGGAAGAACACCTCCCACCACTGTGGTAAGGATATGTCTACACTTAACCAGGGTGGATAAAAATCAATTTTAAAAAATTGATTTTTTTAATTTAAATTGGATATTTTTGACAAAATGCTTTTTGAGGAAAAAACTTATCCTAAGATAGTTTTAATTAAGACACCTTAAAACTCAAAGATATCTCATCATGGAATAGGGATTATAAATTCTAATTCTTAGCATGAGACAATATATTCATGTAACGTTTAAGAAAAGTTTGTAAATGAGTTCCAATAGTTCGTGGATTAGGGACCCAATCTTATAGGGTTCCAGGGGCTTCTGTATAGATACTTTAGGTTAATCTTTCTATCTACCCAATGGGACTCAGTGCTCAGTCTAGAAGATACCATCAGAGATGCTTAGTTTTGCAGTTCTCAAACTGTGGATTTGTATCTCCAGAGACAACATGCTTGTTAACAGCAAAAATGGTGGTTGTTTTTTTGACAAAGTTTGTTTTTTAAAGATTTCATTTAACTGTTTTAGTTTAACAATTTTAACAAAAAACAACCCTGATTTTGAAAAACCTGAATGTTTAACTAAAAATCAAAAATTCATATGCTTGTTTTGTTAAAATATTATATGTTTGCTGTTGAAAAAAAAATCCAGAATATGTAACATTGTTTTAGTTAAATAAAACAATTTAAAATGTCTGTCTGGTGATGTTCTCCTCCTAATACAGCATGGCAAGAAAATCTTCCAAATATTAATGATTAACCTGTTGAATTGGAGACAGTTCACCTCCCAGTGACTTCATAAATATCTGCCTCAATTACCTTTGGTAAATGAAATAACCAATCATTCATTTTCCGATATAGCTGTAAAACTAATCTGAAAAGTTTTCAAAATAAATCACCTTAAAAATGTAGGGTGTACCTTCTAAAAATGAAACCTACATCTATCTCTGAGTTGTGAAGAATATTTATTAAAGTTATAACAACCAACAAAAATGCACTTTTATGTAGAAATCCAGGATTAAATTGAGTCTTCCTAATGAGTGATTTAAATCAAATCCACCCTGCACTTAACCCTGAAACACTGTAGAATTTCAGTATAGACACTTACCACAGTGACACGGGGGTTCTCCTATCACTGTCGGTAATCCACCTCTCCGAGAGGCCGTGGCTAGGTTGACAGAAGAATTCTTCTGTTAACCTAGTACCATCCACACCGTGGATGAGGTCACCTTAACTATGTTGCTCAGGGTGGCAACCTGTGAGAGATGTAGCTGTGCTGATGTAACTTTTTCCTGCGGATCAGCCCTCAGGGCATGGCTACACTTGCAGATGTAGAGTGCTTTGAGTTAAACCAACCCTCGTAGAGCACAGTAGGGAAAGCGCTGCCGTCTGTCCACACTGATAGTTTCAAGTGCACTGGCGTGGCCACATCTGCGGCACTTGCAGCGGCACTGGGTGCGGTGCATTCTGGGCAGCTGTCCCAGCATGCACGTGACTGCAACATGCTTTTCAAATGGGGTGGGGGGTGGAGTGTGTTGTGTGTATGTGGGGGGAGAAAGAGTGGGTTTTTGGGGGGCTGAGAGCATGTCAGCATGCTGTCCTGTAGGTTCAGACAGCAGCAGACCCTCCTCCCCCACACCTCTCTCTCACACACAGCATTCCACAGTAATGGTCGCTTTGTCTCGGAGGAGATAAGCAGCCGGCTGTCAGAAACGGAGCTTTCAAAGGGCATATCCGCATTCCTGCAGCGATTCAAAAACAATGACAAGTGGCCACTTGACTTACGGGGATTATGGGACGTTTCCGGAGGCTGATCAGAGCGCAGTAATGCAACACCTCGTTCACACTGGTGCCGCGGAGCTCCAGCGGGGGCGCAGCAAACGCTATTCCACTTGCCGAGGTGGAGTACCAGCAGCGCCGTAGCCGCGGAGTCAGCGCGCTCTACGTGCCTTGCCAGTGTGGACGGGGAGTGAGCTAGTGCGCCCGGGGCTCCTTTCTTGCGCTGTAACTCGCCAGTGTAGCCAAGCCCCAAGTGGCTACACTACAGCAGTGGTGCAGTACTTTTCTGCATTTCTAGTGCAGACAAAATCTTAAACTTCTAGGAAGAAACTTCTTTCGAACTGACTGAAGACGTAACCTAGCAGAGCCATTAGCTTAGGCAGATCAGTTCCACAGAGTAAGTGGGAACCGACCGTTACCTATCTGGAGTAGAAATCTATGCACCACTCTCTCTCTTTCCACCAGAAAATAAATGCACAGAGAAGTCACTTTACATCAGTCATCACCATTTACTAACATTTATCAATAATGGGCGGGTGGGTATTTTTGACCAAGAAAAAGCTTGAAGTGGAAGTTTTATTTGAAGAGAGGAAACTGAGGCAAGCTGCCTGAAGCATGGCCCCCATTCCAACCCCTTCCCCAAAGTCCCCACCCCAACTCTGCCCCCTATTCCAACCCCTTCCCCAAATCCCCCCTCCCGCCCCGCCTCCTCCCCTGAGCACGGGCCGCATCCACGTGTTTGAGACCCCTGTTTTAGACAGTAACTGCCTGACCTACAGCTTAAGTGCGCCCACCTCTGGGACAGAACACAGTTGCGGTTCAGCTCCACCGCAACAGCCTAGGCCAGGAAATTGAAAGTGGTGGGGTGGATTTAGCTTGGCCTACTGTAATTACACCCAAAGGCACAGGAAGACAAGGCTCCTGCCCCAAATTGTTTAATAACTATACCAGATTCTGCTCTCCACAGTTTATCTAGTTTGTCTTTCAACCACTCTGGTTGCCTAGGGTAGCTCCAAAGATAACTGAAGATCTGTACAGTAGCTGCTCATTCTAGTGTATTTATGCGTCAGAGTGTAAATATAGCTATCACCCAGATGTTTGCAACCATTAATTAATTTCCGGTTTTGGTTAATGAGAGATGCTATCTCAGTTATACAGCAGCAGCCTTGACTCAGCACTTGGGGGAAGGGGAGGAGATTGTGCTTGTTAATTTTCTTCGAAGGTCAGTAAAGTGACACCCCGGAAATGTTCTGTGTTGTTGTAACACCTAGCTCTGGTAAGCAAGGTACAGCGGCAACGAGCTGCATCTATGCAGTTGCCGCATCAAGACGACACCAAGGAGAGTACATTCGATAGTCACTAACTCCAAATGGGGATGCCTTTTATTAGCGAGTGAGTATGCAGAGAACCGAACGAAGCCATGCAATGAACTTCAGGGTTAACGAGCTCCATTTGAGAGACTGCATTCTGCAATCAGTGGAAAATACGAAGAGCATTTAAAATTGGGGTTTTTTTAAGCAATTACAAATAATGTAGCCATTTAAAGAGAAGATTCAGACTAGAGGGAAAACACAGTCTCTAATGCCTATGGCACAGGATTGGAGTCAGGAGATCTGGATTCGAATCTCAGCTCTGGCATAAGCTTCCTGTGTGACTTTAGGTAAGTCTTTTAATCTTTCTGTGCCTCAGTTTATCCATGAAAACAGTGATAATAACTGCACACCTCGAAGGCTGTGAGGTTTGATTTATTAGTATCTTTGAAGGGCTTTGAGATCCTCAGATGAATATCTCTACACAAGTATAAAATATTACTATGTTGAATTAAACTATTTGCTCCTTGAAAATAATTTCACACCTTTTATGTGGCAACTCAGGTGACAATTCCCATAGAGCTGTGATATTTCCCTTAAACAGCTGAGTTCCCACCTTCCTTATCAGTAGAACGTTCAGTGATCAAAGAGACCGACTCCTAGTTCTGGCTTCCAGTTCACCGACCTACAACAAAGCAGAATAACGAGTCTCTGATAACACTCTTTAAATAGCATGATTTGGGGACAGGAAGAGTATTAATAAGGATATAAAGTCTGATTCACTTATTCCATGCAAGCTTTTGCCAATTTAAAAATCTGATGATTTGTATCTAGTTATCAATCAAGACACTGTAAAAACCCCTCCTTCCAGCCAAGCCTCACAAATGGAGATTTTTCAGCCCACCTGCTGGGAGCAAATGTCACAAATAAGCCTCCCCCCCCACATAAACCTTTCCATGCCCCTGTAACTGTGAAAGTGGAAAAAGAGCCTCCTTCTGTCTTTCCACCCTCCCGTTAATGGCACTCCCCACTTTGGAGGGTGCTTGTTGAGTGCTCTTGAGATCCTGCTTTATAAGAAACCAGGCCAGACACTCAGTCCACAGGAAGGGGAAAAACCACAAGTGCTCCATCTTCTAGGTTAGAAGGGCAGGGGGAGAGATTGGCATGACCTATTCCTCTAGTGTCTGGTGCTAAAACCATAAAAATGCCATTCAAACAGAGAATTTTCCTCATGCTGCCCATTCAACGGGCCATGGTTAGGTCTCAGACTTCAAAAAGGCCACAGATGCTGCAGTAATGGGATCTGAGTTAGGTGACTTGGCAAATAACATGAGAGAACTCCAATGTCTACAGTGATCTATTTCAGTGACAGCATATTGCCCCATTCTCTGTGTCCCAGCAAAGAACCTGATTCCCAAATGCTGAGCCTTTCTACTTTTAATTAGTCTAATAAAAGGGTAAGATGATCTCCAAGTTCAGGGCCATGTTCTGGCTTTGGACAAATATGTGCCACTCAAACTAACTTCGCAGCAGGATCAACGTGGCTGAGGTCAGGACAGGACTCTAAATGGTGGTGCAGGGTTTTGCATCCCCTCCTCCTCAAATATTTGCAGTATTTTATTAATAAAATAATAATAATATTTCAAATACACATCTTGTATCCATAAATTCTTTGCTAACTTTGGCTGCATCCTGAAACCTTGATTCACAGAAGTAGGCCCACTGACGTCAAAGCTATTCTCAAGCGTAAGAGGTGCAGGATCAGATCCTGCTGTACAGACACACAAATTCCAGAAGTGGTCCCCAAATCTTTTCCCCACACGTCCCAGAGCTATTTCTGTCATCACTGTGCAAGGGTATTTACGTGAGTATTCTGTTAGTTCTAGTGGAACCTCTGCTTTACAAGACTAAACAGTTCATTATTACAGGGCATTTCTCTTGGTGAGTGGAAACACACGTGGAAAGTAAGCAGATGCATTGCCCTCAATTCATACTCTCCATCACCCATGATGTTATTTAGTTATTTTAAACAAAGCCTCCTTCTGATCTTAGTTATGGTGCTGTAACGGTACTGGTGTAAAGCCAGAGTAACTGAGACCAGAATCTTCCCCAGAGTTTTTTGTCACCAGGAAAATGTTTGAAAGTTTAAGATGGTGAACATAAAAGCCACATATCATTCTGGCTCCAACACAAATAAACGGGGATGTTTTCTTTAGCATTTGTATTTTGGCACTAGAGAGATATGTAGACCATTCCCTGTGCATTGTGAAGATAGTTACAGTAAGATAATAAAAATCAAAAGGATTTGTTAGCCATAACTGGCAGTTACCCTGATCACAGGTGGCTATTGTTCCCATGTTTAATCTCTGCAAATCAGTTTAAAAGCAAATCACCAGCAGGACCTGAAAAAAGTGACACACACTAGCCAGTCCCCAACAAGATGCTCTCCCCAGACCATTGGCAAAACCATTCATTGCTGCCTTCCTAAATCTACAGGCTGCTCCAGTGCTTCTGATACAGCTCATAGGTTTGCCAGGCTGCAGAAGAGCAAAATTAACAAGACACTGCTCATTTTCATGCTGCTAACTCTGAACACCGGGGGAAGCAACACAAAGTTCTAACCATTCAAGAAGGGAGAAGTGCATCTGGCTGGAACAGTTTTTAATGACTCGTAACTTTTTGAAACTTGTGAACCAAAATTTTCCAATACGTCCCAAAAACATTTTTGGTATGGAAGTCACCGTTTGACAGCCAGTAGTAAATGAGGGTACGTCTTCACAGCAACTGGACACCTGCAGCTGGCCCGTGCCAGTCGTCTCAGGCTCGTGAGGCTGTTTCACTGCTGTGTAGACCTCCAGGCTTGGGCTTGAGCTCTGGAACTCTCCCACCTTGCAGGGTCCTAGAGCCCCGGCTCCAACCCAAGCCCAGAAGTCTACACAACAATGAAGCAGATCAAGTCCTGTGAGCCCGTGTTGGCTGGCACGGGCGTCTAGTTATTGTGTCGATATACCCTGAGAGATTATCTATGTGAGGACAGAATTGGACCCTTGAAAATTAACCTATCTTGAAATGATCCAGGAACAACAAGAAAACAATTTTAAAGGATTTTTTAAAAATACTCACCTAACTCAAAAGCTAAATTAAAATTAAGGGAAAACTTAAGCTAAATATCAGGAAACATTTCCTGAAGATGCATGCGCCTGTGCAAAAGTCTCCCAAGGGAAAGTGGGGGAAGCTCTGTTACTTGGATCTGTTAAAGTTCGACTGACACAACGAGAGGAAGACTGCACTGACTCATCCTACATGGACAGGAACATGAATAAGAATACTGGCTGATCTAATGAGTCTTTTCCATCTCTAGCTTTTATGAGAAATGTTGTTGAAACTGTCAGACACACAAACACACTCCTTTGGACTGAGAATAAACAAGAAAATCTTTGGAGGAAATTATGAGTGTGTGGAAATCAAATCTGAATGCAATGTGCCCTGCTCAACCTACAGGATGTTTCTTTGGCAGTGGAAACAAGGGAAATCTGCAGTCTGGCAGGAAAAGTGACTCCCTCAAAGCTGGTTAATATTACTGAGCTGGTTACATTTTAAAACAACAGCTTGACACTTTGTGGCCAGCCCCTTCAGAATGCTATAAACAGCTTTTGATTTTCAACAATCTTCGCAGATCACCCTTCAAAGGAGCTAACAACCCTTATTAAAAATAGTGCAGTAACAGGCCACAATATTACAGCAGCAAACATTACTAGTTTCAGAGTAACAGCCGTGTTAGTCTGTATTCGCAAAAAGAAAAGGAGTACTTGTGGCACCTTAGAGACTAACCAATTTATTTATTTATTATGCTCAAATAAATTGGTTAGTCTCTAAGGTGCCACAAGTACTCTTTTTCTTTTTGCGAAACATTACTAGAGAACCATTTGTAACATTTTAAGACAGAGGTAGCAGGGAAAGGAGCCAACCCACTGCACTGGATGTTATGGAGGGCCCAAGTTAAAAATTAAATATTCTAAATTCATAGCTTACTTATTTCACTCTACGTCACTGGAAGATTTAAAAAAAAACCAAAAACCACACACACAAAGAAAACAAATTGTCTATTTAAATGGGCACTGAACAAACAGAGCAACAGACGCCAAGGAAAAACACAAGGAGAGATAAGCCACCAAATGTCACTTTCTTACACAATTACTTTTGACTCCATCTCTCATCTGCCAGGCATATCGGTTTCCCTGGAGACCTGCAGTGCGGGGATATGCCAAGGCAGGATTTCCATAGGTTCATGGACATTTGTATGTAATTTAGAATTATAAACAGATCCTTTCAAACAAAAAAAAATAAACCCCTAGTATTGCCTGACAAATGAATTTGGTGGAAGATATCAGACTGATGGCCCTGTTTATCCTGAAATAGCAACACCTCAGAGATGAGAGAAAACTTCTCCATACTGTCCTGTGGCCTGCCTCAACCTAGCCCAGGAGCATCTACCTCCAGAGGAAAAAAGGGAGTTTAGTGTCCAGGCGCATCCACTTCTCTTTCTCTCTGCTGTGACTGACAAGGGGCAACCCATACTGCCAACTGACGGCAGCTGTGTTTTGTGGACACATCTCCACTATTAAATGGACTAAGGCCACTAAGTTGCTTCACCTTGTTTAATGACAACTCAACAATCACAACCAGCAGGGCACAGAAAATCCAATAGCCCAGGGAGAGAAAAGGAGGCTTTCCTAAGCAAGAACCATCCACTTCTACAGAATTTAAACTTGGGTATATCCAGCCTTTGTGTTGCTAACTTAACCTTTCAGATGTGAAAACACCACAATGCTGTCTTCCTAAATCTACAGGCCGCTCCCATGCCTCTGCTTCAGCTCACGGCTTTGCCAGGCTGCAGAAGAGCAAAACTGACAGGCTGCTGCTCATTTTAACGCTGCTACTCCAAACATGAAAGACGTGTGTCAGTTTCACACTGCTAGACCTGGACAAAGATATGAGCAATAAGTAGCATTGGAGCTATTCACTGAGGATGACTATCTGCCTCTGGGTACATTTTTCAAGCCTTGCCTACTAGCGTTGGCTGGATTCCAACCAGAGGGACCTGAAAGAGCAAAGTTCCATGTTCCGCTATCAACACCTGAGCTATCAGCATCTCCCACTGCCCCCTGGACAGTGATTTTTACAAGCTTGTTGTTCCCTTTCCACTAGCAAATGATTTATCATCCTAAAGTTTGATCTGGGGCAGTGAAGAAATGTCTGTGTGATTTACTTCTTCCCAGGCCCCGAAACATCTGAAGCACTGCACATCACAGCTAAAACACCATGATCCCTACCAACAGAAACTTACGAATTCCTTTCAGACATAAGCCAAAGGAAAAAGGAAGGACAGACTGGGGTGACATCTATAAGTCTTCCATCCAACAAGGGCAGCTTCTGCTGGCTCCATGCCCAGGCTGCAAAAACCCCTTAAAGAATAGGTATTAAATTATCTATCTGCCCAATGCACCTCAGCTGCCCCTTTTAGTAGACCAATATTTTTATCCTTCATTCTTCACAGATGTCCCATGATCATGTTTCAATCCCTGTAAATTATTTAGGAATATGATGAATCAGAGGCATTAGAGATGGAAAAGATGCACTAGCCCATCCCCTGGGGATCAGGGCTAGATGGCTCCCTGAGTTACGTTGTCAAACACTTGGTTCAGTCTAGCTATGAATCCCAGGAAACTCTGCTTCTACATCTTTCTTTAGGAGACTATTTCATAGTAATAGCTTTCCCCGTTAGCAAGTTCCCTCTGTTATTTCACTTAAGGTTTGCTGGTTTTATTTTCATCCCATTGCTCCTGTTTATACTCCTTGGGCCATATTCCACTGAGTCCTTGAGAGTGATATACTATCATCATCAGTACACTAGTCAAACATATGGGGCAAGATTTTCAAAAGTAACTAGCAATCTGGGGTGCTATCCTGGAGACACCTTAAAGGGGGGCCTGGTTATCAGAAAATGGGTGCTCATCACTTTCTGAAAAGTAGCCACCCAAAGTAGGGGCATGCAAAACCACCACTCACTTCTGAATATCTCAAAACTTGAAGTAAAATTTTGCTTCTAACTTCCTCCTTTCTTTCCCCACCCTGACGCTGAAGCCTGGTCAAATGAGGCATTTAGCACATGAGTATCTAGGAACCTTCAGGCCACCTGCTGCTTTTCCATCAGCGTTACAGAACCAAAAGAAAGACCTGACCTGCACACGGCCTCGTCCTGAGACGCTCAGATGAATGCAGTTTATTGGACTGGATGGCACTGAACCGCCCACATATCCAGTGACATTGGGAAGACACAAAACAAAAGTCCATCCATAGCACCATAATTGAAGAGGCTGCATTTGCAAACCTGCCGCATAGAATCATAGAATACCAGGTTTGGAAGGGACCTCAGGAGGTCATCTAGTCCAACCCCCTGATCAAAGCAGGACCAATCCCCAATTAAATCATCCCAGCCAGGGCTTTGTCAAGCCTGACCTTAAAAACTTCTAAGGAAGGAGATTCTACCACCTCCCTAGGTAACGCATTCCAGTGTTTCACCACCCTCCTAGTGAAAAAGTTTTTCCTAATATCCAGCCTAAACCTCCCCCACTGCAACTTGAGACCATTACTCCTTGTCCTGTCCTCTTCTACCACTGAGAATAGTCTAGAACCATCCTCTCTGGAACCACCTCTCAGGTAGTTGAAAGCAGCTATCAAATCCCCCCTCATTCTTCTCTTCTGCAGACTAAACAATCCCAGTTCCCTCAGCCTCTCCTCATAACTCATGTGTTCCAGACCCCTAATCATTTTTGTTGCCCTTCGCTGGACTCTCTCCAATTTTTCCACATCCTTCTTGTAGTGTGGGGCCCAAAACTGGACACAGTACTCCAGATGAGGCCTCACCAATGTCGAATAGAGGGGAATGATCACGTCCCTCAATCAGCTCGCTATGCCCCTACTTATACATCCCAAAATGCCATTGGCCTTCTTGGCAACAAGGGCACACTGTTGACTCATATCCAGCTTCTCGTCCACTGTTACTTCGAGGTCCTTTTCCGCAGAACTGCTGCCTAGCCATTCGGTCCCTAGTCTGTAGCTGTGCATTGGGTTCTTCCGTCCTAAGTGCAGGACCCTGCACTTATCCTTATTGAACCTCATCAGATTTCTTTTGGCCCAATCCTCCAATTTGTCTAGGTCCCTCTGTATCCTATCCCTGCCCTCCAGCGTATCTACCACTCCTCCCAGTTTAGTATCATCCGCAAATTTGCTGAGAGTGCAATCCACACCATCCTCCAGATCATTTATGAAGATATTGAAGAAAACCGGCCCCAGGACCGACCCCTGGAACTGAGATACACCATAAACGTGAACTTTCCATGCCTCCACACTGCACAGAATCCATCTTCTTGCATACCCATTGTGAGATTAGACCAGGGAGTCGCAATAGCTTCCTTCCATTACGCACGGCTTCAAGCAGATGTCAAAATGCTACTGTCATTAGACTTTATGGTTCTGTCTGAGATCTACTGAATTTATGCAACTTTGGTTTAAGGCTAACGTTCAAAAGAACATCTGTATTCAGGAATGCACTTAAGGCACATGCTTAACTTTAAGCATTTGCTTAAGTCCCATTGAAGTCAATGGGACTTAAGCACATGTTCGGAGTTAAGCACATGCTTAAGTAATTACAGCAAAATCCTCTTTCTAAAAAATAAGTGGCCTCACTGTAAATAATATAACAAGACATCAAGTAGCCTAATTAGAAATAAAACAGTAGTTGGCTAATAATTCCTGCCGGTAATTACGCACTAACGACTGAGGTGCAAGAAATTTTCAGGAGACGGATGTGTTAGGCCTAGGTAGGGATCAACAAGGTTTTAGGGGCCATCAACTGCCAGAGAACACCTAGCACTCAAATAGTTCTTGGTATGTACAAGATGAGCATAGAAAATAGAATACAAAGGCCATGGATTTTTTAAAAAACTGGACTGTGCATTTTCAATGGGAGCTGGAGCTGGATGAGAAGTGGGGAAATTTCCCTGTTTTCCTTTTCCCTGAAGATTTGCTTTAATAGAAATTTTCTAAGAGGCTTAAAACACAGGAAAGACTGATGCAAGGGACTGATGGAAAAGATATGGGAGTGGAAGTCCCATGGAAACATCACTGGGGTATTGGTAGATCCTTCTCTACTGTGGTTATTTGCCCAATTCCTGCCATCAGCATAGCTACACCACTGCAATCCCCTAGCGTAGAAAAGGCTAACCAGTATTGCTGTAGCTTTACTCTGCTTGAAATGGGTAAACTGCACCATGGGCTGCTGTGGCCTGCAAAGGTGTTTCAATGACCCTACAGTTGCCCAGTGGCTCAGAACTTTTGAGCCACAGGGATTCTCACCCGGTCATACACTCGGAGCAAGGATTTAAGGTGGGATAGCATGGAGTGAAAACATCCTGTATGTTAGCTAGAACAGCTTTAATCATTTCACCATATGACTGTGCTGGTGTCTCTAAACCTCTGACTGCCAGAAGATGGGACTGATATATGAGTCACTCATTGTTCTGTTCATTTCCTCTGAAGCATCTGACACTGGCCACCGGGCTAGACGGACCATTGATTCGACCCAGTATGGCTGTTTTTGTGTGCTGTCTTAAATAGGATGCTGTGGGTTGCGTGTTCACTGTGCCTCAGTGCATATCACTGAGAATATCAACTTAGCTTACAAATAAAATGATGGTCCTGCAAACTCAACCTGGGAACTGAGAGTCAAGCGGTGATCTTTTCTGCTAAAGTACCACCACCAAAAACCTACTCTCAACTGAACTGAATTACAGACAGAGGCCACTAACGTATCAGTAATACTCAACTGAATACTTACTATGGGTGCTGATTCAGAAGCCACAGAGAATTGACTTGACTTTCAAGATCACAGAGTGCACAGTTGGCAGTTAAAGGGAAAACACACACACCCTTTTTTTTTTTTGGGGGGGGGGGGGAGGGAGGGAGTAAATTGAGCAAATTTGATCTTGAAATACAACAATGGCCAGATCTTCAACTGGTGTAACTTGGCATGAGCCCTGTCATAAATATAAAGGGAAGGGTAAATACCTTTAAAATCCCTCCTGGCCAGAGGAAAAATCCTTTCACCTGTAAAGGGTTAAGAAGCTAGGATAACCTCGCTGGCACCTGACCAAAATGACCAATGAGGAGACAAGATACTTTCAAAAGCTGGGAGGAGGAAGAAAAACAAAGGGTCTGTGTCTGTCTGCGTGATGCTTTTGCCAGGGATAGAACAGGAATGGAGTCTTAGAATTTAGTAAGTAATCTAGCTAGATATGCGTTAAATTATGATTTCTTTAAATGGCTGAGAAATTAAGCTGTGCTGAATAGAATGGATATTCTTGTCCGCATGTCTTTTTGTAACTTAAGGGTTTGCCTAGAGGGATTCTCTATGTTTTGAATATAATTACCCTGTAAGGTATTTACCATCCTGATTTTATAGAGGTGATTCTTTTTTTACTTTTTACGTCTATTAAAATCCTTCTTTTCAGAAACTGAATGCTTTTTCATTGTTCTTAAGATCCAAGGGTTTGGGTCTGTGGTCACCTATGCAAACTGGTGAGGATTTTTACCAAACCTTCCCCAGGAAGTGGGGTGCAAGGGTTGGGAGGATTTTGAGGGGAAAGACGTTTCCAAACTATGCTTTCCTAATAAAAATAAACCCAGATAAACGTTTGGTGGTGGCAGTGGAAGTCCAAGGGTAAAGGGTAAATAGTCTGTACCCTGGGGAAGTTTTAACCTAAGCTGGTAAAAGTAAACTTAGGAAGTTTTCATGCAGGTCCCCACATCTGTACCCTAGAGTTCAGAGTGGGGAAGGAACCTTGACAAGCCCACTGAAATTAACGGAACGATACCACTTTACACTAGCTGAGGATCTAAGCCCTAATCATGCAACTTCACAGTGCCCATATTCCAGGGTACAACTTCACTTTATATAAGCGACTAGTGATTTCCGAGTGATAAGACAGTGGTTACGCAAAGAGCCTGTCCTCAAAGAACACCAGGCTGTGTATGGAGGGATAGCACCATCTCCACGTGAAAGGAGCTGCAATCTGATTGTGATTTATCACAAGCATATGACTAGTCTGAACCCATATTATGGAATTAGACCTAAGAACAAAGGGCATTTAGAGTCTCTTCTAGTGCATGCTCACTAAACCTCCGTCAGAACATTACCTCAGGGGATAAACACTTGGCCGGCTGCGTGCTGCAGCTATTGCTCAAGCCAGGGAAGGCAGCCAGGCTCTCACCAAATGACTGGGGCTCAGCACATTTTGGTATCACTGAGCCCAGCAGTTGTAGTGAGTCAGTGTTGCCCTGTGAGGTAAAGCTGAGGGAAGAAACTCTGCAGCCGGGGTTCTCAGCCTGGGGGCTGCAAATAGGTGGTTGCGAGCACTCTGCCCTTGCCATATTGCTAAATGGGAAGGAGACCCCAGCTGCTTGCTGAGAGGAGGGCTCTTGGGGCAGAAGGATTCCTGGCATGAAAAAGGCTGGGAACTGAGGAAGCTGTGTCGGTTTCTCAGAAGGGGAAGGCTACAGGTTCCCATCTGAAAGCCAGGGGAGATTCTAGGGTGATGAGGTCTCCTTTGGGTTTATAATCCAATCTAACCGAGACCTCCCACCGAGGGAGGACTTCCTGACTCTTCAAGAGAGTTTGAGTAGCTGTTGCTTTAGGACAATTTACCTACTAGATGCTTTGTCCCTCTGACACCAGGAATGACTTTATCCAGAGTCCAAGAAAAAGGAACAGGGTGAAGAATATCCTGGGATATCAGGCAGTTTTGGCCTGCAGCCATACCACCAAGGGCTGTGATTTTGTCAGAGCTCACCAGGTGCTGCAGGAAGCAGTCTTGTTGATTTAACAGGTAGTACTTTTCCCTTTGACTTAGAAGTGAACCAGGCCGCAGCATGGTGTCAGGGGGTGCTATACTATGGGAGGTACAGCCTTTCAGAGGCAACCTATAGCTAAGGGCCTGTTCACACAAGATCGTTACATAACCGATGGGATCTTCTGAAAGCATAGGTTTCAGAGTAGCAGCCGTGTTAGTCTGTATTCGCAAAAAGAAAAGGAGTACTTGTGGCACCTTAGAGGCTAACCAATTTATTTGAGCATAAGCTTTCGTGAGCTACAACTCACTTCATCGGATGCATTCAGTGGAAAATACAGTGAGGAGATTTATATACACACAGAACATGAAAAAATGAGTGTTTATCATGCACACTGTAAGGAGAGTGATCACTTAAGATGAGCTATTACCAGCAAGAGAGCGGGGGGGGGACGGACACACCCTTTGTAGTGATAATCAAGGTGGGCCATTTCCAGCAGTTGACAAGAACATCTAAGGAACTGGGGGGGGGGGGGAGGGGGGGGGAAATAAACAAGGGGAAATAGTTTTACTTTGTGTAATGACTCAACCACTCCCAGTCTCTATTCAAGCCTAAGTTAATTGTATCCAGTTTGCAAATTAATTCCAATTCAGCAGTCTCTCCTTGGAGTCTGTTTCTGAACTCTTTGTTGAAGAATAGCCATTTTTAAGTCAGAAATCGAGTGACCAGAGAGATTGAAGTGTTCTCCGACTGGTTTATGAATGTTATAATTCTTGACATCTGTTTTGTGTCCATTTATTCTTTTACGTAGAGACTGTCCAGTTTTACGTAGAGACTGTCCAGTTATGACTGTCCAGTCATAAGCTTTTGTGAGCTACAGCTCACTTCATCGGATGCATACTCTTTCCACAGTATGCATCCGATGAAGTGAGCTGTAGCTCACGAAAGCTTATGCTCAAATAAATTGGTTAGTCTCTAAGGTGCCACAAGAACTCCTTTTCTTTTAGCGAATACAGACTAACACGGCTGTTACTCTGAAACTGTTAAACAGCAGACGCATTCCACCCCAGAGGTGTTTGCCTTTAAAACGCTGCGTGAAGTGACTTCTTTTATAAAGTGTACAAAAGCATGCAAAACTCTCTGGCCCCGTTTGGGAGGAAAGAAGCCCTGTACAGATGGAAAGGGGGAGGGGACAGCTCAGTGGTTTGAGCATTGGCCTACTAAACCCAGGGTTGTGAGTTCAATCCTTGAGGGGGCAATTTAGGGATCTGGGGCAAAAATTGGGGATTGGTCCTGCTTTGAGCAAGGGGTTGGACTAGATGACCTTCTAAGGGGTTGGACTAGATGACCTTCCCTTCCAACCCTGATATTCTATGATTCTAAGGGGACATTTTAACAGGTTAAGTTTGTCCTAATAAGGACAGAGATTGAATTATCCTTAGGTTCACCCCGATAAGGGAGTAATTCATCTGGTAAAGAGTTTTCTTTGAGACCAAACAAAAGAAGCAAATGAACAGCTGCCTTCTCCAGGTATGTGTTAGGGGAGTTTGACAGAGATGATCCTTTTATTGGTTTCATTCTCTACCCTTCAGCTTGTAAGCTCCTATGGATAAATCCTGCTTTCTTAGAAAAGGCACAATTAGAGAAAAAAGGGATTCATCAGCAGACAGGAAAATACATGACCTGCAGCAGCAAACCAGCTCAGTCTTTGGAGCCTCAATCCCACACTGCAACGTCCTTTGGCCAAACCAGGAAGAGCACCAAAAGGGAAGTACACCAGAACGGGGGCAGACAGAAGAAAGAAGGATAGCATTATCTTCTCCTCTCTCTCTCTCCACAACACACGCGGCCTGGAAAGATTCCTGGAGAAGGTGTCTGCAAAGATGGGCTACAAGGAACGGGGAGGAGAAGACAAAGAAGAAACATGCACGATTGAAAAGGTAACAGAAGACTAAAGGGACTACAATAAGAAAGGGTAAATCCACGTGTCCCCATAATGCTGCGCCCATCGTGAGCTTTGGAAAGAGGCACTGAGGTCTTTGCTGTGGACCTGAGATTGCCTTACCAGCGGGCTTGACAGGATTAGATTTTTACTGGTAGATACTGGTCAACATCGAGTTCACTGTGTGCATACACACACCGGCAAACAAATATTTCCATCAATGATAACTGAAATGTATACATACAAAGTAAAAAAAAAAAAAAAATTGATGAAAACTGTACAAATCCTTAATACCCGTAATGTCGCACAACTGTGAATATTTAAATCGATACAAATTGAAACAAATGAACCACAACAAACAGAGCGGTCAAAAATATATTAAAAAGAAAAATCTAATTCTGCCAAGCCCACTTACAAGGAACACGTTTACCACTACTTTCCTTCCTTGTTTTCACTTCCCACCCCCATCGCCAGCAGCTGATGCAAAACCTGCAGCGCGGTCAATTTCCAATGAAACCTGGACTCACAAGCTCTACAGTCCTTGTTCCGCGTCAGCGCTGGCCCGCACTGCAGCTTTGTGCAACGAAGAGCAATGCCTCTGTGCTGGGTGACAAGGCCTCTCTCTGAATCAGCAAAGCCCTTGATAAGAAATGTCATCCCTTCACCGGGTAATTTTAGCCAGTCAGATAAGAATCTCTATCCGGTTCAAACATATGGCTAGCTGCAGAGCACACAGCAAACAAGCAGGGTAATTTATTTGCTTTGTGCTAAGGGCACCCCTGAACCAAGACGAGCTGATTCAATGAAATAATAAGCTCTAAATTACACTCCATTATTATTTGGGGGCCTGGTATATTCTCATGCTGGCAGTGACACAAGCTTGTCTTGTACAGAATTCCCTGTCCTGTACCTCCTCTCCTCTGACCATAAACCTACTAAAGAGACAATGGTAACCATACAAATAATAAAAACACGGAGCTTTAATGGTGTTATACACATTCCTGCCCTAGTTAGCAAATAGATAATACTTACAACTTGTAAAGCTATGTTCACCCAAAGCTCTGACAGCACTTTATAAAAAGGTGGGTAAGTATTATCTTCGTTTAAAAAAGGGGCCAACTGAGAGGTTAAGTGACAAGGTCACACAGCGAGTCAGTAGCAGAGCCAGGAAGAGCTCTCCTGCCTCGTGAGATCAGAACCACAATTTAAAATTAAAGTTTTATAGCACCACTGATGTGTAGGACCCTTAAACATTTTCAGTGCCATGTATAACTTAGTACCCATTACTTCGGTGTACTGGGCCATAACACCGGGCCAGATGCTGCCCTTTCAATGAGACTACTCACAGAGTAAGGTGCTACTCAGTATAAGGTGGCAAACATCTAACCCACAAAGCCACACAAGCACATTCATAAGAAGCACCTAAAGTTCTTATCCTTGCTCTTTTTAACAGACTGCTTATCATTTAAAATGCACAAATGCTTTTGTTCTTTAAACATGGGGAAGTTCATTCCCAGCCTGAGAGCTGGCATGGCGAGTTTCATTCCGAAATTGACTTTTACAGCTGAGTCAAACCACTGAAACTGGGTTTACAAGGAAGTGGACTGATCTGGCATTTGGAAATGAGATACGGAGCCTTTCAGCTCTCTGATCCAAACCCAGTCCAGGAAAGAAGTAAGCATGTTTGTTTTTTAAACTATTTGCTGGCTACTCACTGATGTATGTGAAACGAGTATGCGATCTCAAGGAATGTGAGGAAGTTTGTGGCAAAGCAGGGAACTGAACTCAGATCTCCCAAGCCCTAGTCTGGTGCCCTACCCACTTGAAGTTATGTCTACACTGCAATTAAACACCCCCGGCTGACGCCTGCCAGCTGGATCGAGCTCAGGGGCTGTTTAATTGTGGTGTAGCTGTTAGGGCTCAGACTGCAGCCCAAGCTCTGGGACCCTCCCGCCTCACCCTCAAGCTGGGCCCTGGTGTTTTTCTAGCATGTTGAGGGGCCTCAGGAAGAAAAAAGCTTGAGAACCCCTTCGTTAAATTACAAAGGGTGACAAAATTAATCCTCTACTTTAGTTTGTTCTGCTGGTTTTTTTTCCTTGCATTTCTTCCATCACATTGTCTGAAGCTGTGAGAGATTACTCACTTTCGTTGCTCACGCTGCTTTGAAAAAACTCACACTAGCACAAGGCTGCCGTGTTCCGGGTACAAATAACGCGGGGGAATATTTGAGGGACATTCTCTCCTCTCCAAAAAATATAGCTATTTCCACTGGAATAAAAGAAAATCAAGGAATCTGTTCTGTTTGTGAAAAAAAACATACTGTTACCAGATTTAACTACATGGACCCACTTGACTGGATGATTTTTACAGAAACGCCACTGCAGTCGCTGCTGGCCCATGGCAATTTCCAGATTTACTTTGTGCAGGCGGGCACATCCAAACGGAAGGACAGCAGCCAAAAAAGGGAGTGCAACAGAGGTTGTAGGAAGCTGGGGAAACCACCCAAGTAAAAAGCAAGCATTTGTATGCATCATCATTTACTCTTTTGATGCCTCGGTTTGGTTTGGTTTTTTACCTGCATATCCTCATGTAATGGGTCGCCCTCATCCCCAGGAGGCCTCTTTGCAACATAACTAGCAAGTTTTCCACCTGCAGTGTCATTCCTGAAGCATTCCATTTCTCTTGGTATGTTCCATCTCTCCTAAAGTGAGAAATTCCAGTCTCTTCCTTCTTTTGATTGCTCCCAACAGCAGCAAGCGCTCCATCTGGTATGGCCAAGTACCCAAGACCATCTTTTCTTCATTTGTGATTATCCTTGGGATATAGAATTAAAAACCACCTGCCTTCCAAAAGCCTATTTGTGTGTGCCTTGAGAGTCCAGAATAGCTTCACAGCCAACGATGAAACAAGCCAATTCAGAGCATGCACCCACTTCGCCATCACCGTCACTGACAACCTGTGCAGAAGAGACAATAACTTTAGGGTTTAATTTGAACAGATTGCCCCGTCTTTTGGCCTCTACATGTCATCATTAGTAATAAATAAAATAGTACCTAGCTCTTTATATAGCACTCTTCATCAGTAAGTCTCAAAGCAATCTCACAATCCTTAATATATTTGTCCTCAACACCTGGGGAGGTAGGGCAGTGCCATTATCCCCATGCTACAAATGGGGAACTAAGACACAGGGAGACTCAGCCCTGGTCTACACTACACAGTTAGCACGACATAATGCAGTTTATGTCGACCTATGTCAGCGTACACACTACCGCCTTGCTCCTGCCAACATGAGTGCCCTACTATGCTGACATCATAACTCCACCTCCATGAGAGGCGTAGGATTATATCGGTATAGTTAGGCCCACACAGTGTCAATGTAGACACTGCGTTACTTACATTGGCTGTTGGCTGTCTTGGCCTACTATTGGATCTCTGCTCCAAGCCCTGCTGCCCTCCAGGGTCCCAACTCAGAGCCCGGCTGCCCCCCTGGGCTCTTGGTTCCTCACCGGGAACACAGCAGCCTACTGGACTCTGCGCGACTCCCCCAACTCCCAGCTGGGAGCAGGAAAGCTAGAAGCCAGGGAGGAGAGAGGGAAGCTGGGCTCTCGCTGCGGAGCTGTGCGGAGCCGAGAGCCCAGGGTGGTATCGCTCCTGGTGAGGACACTCATCACCAACAGAAGGAGAGTAGTGCGGACATCAGGTCAATTTAAGATTGCAGTTTAGACATGCCCTAAGTGAACTGCCCAAGAATGTGAGGAAGTCTGTGGCAGAGCAGGGAACTAAACCCAGGTCCTAGTCTGGTGCCCTACCCACTTGAAGGTATGTCTACACTGCAATTAAACACCCCCAGCTGAACCCTGCCAGCTGGATCAGGCTCAGGGGCTGTTTAATTGTGGTGTAGATGTTCGGGCTTGGGCTGCAGCCCAAGGTCTGGGACCCTCCTGCTTAAGTCCAAGCCCGAACAGCTACTCCTCAATTAAACAGCTCCTTAGCTCGAGCCAGCTGGCATGGGTCAGCCGTGGGTGTTTAACTGCAGTATAGACATACCTTTGATCTAACCATCCTTCTGAAAACATCTTCTTCCCCAGAGAGAATGAGAACTGAATTGCCTTTACTGAACCAACAGAAGGAAAATCTTGTTCTTGTCCATAAAGCCAGCAGACAAAAGATATAATTCAGGAAGTCAGAATGTTGAGTAGGGAGGTATTTAGATACTTGAAATGGCTTTGGTACACAAAAAAAGAACATAGAACATACAGTGGGCCGAATCCTGTGCTGATTTACACCCTGATTACCCAGGGTCAGTGCAGATGTTGGCCTCACTGTTTGTAGAAGTTGGATCCAATCCAGAGACAGGAACAACTGCAAAATTGAGTCTGGATTTGAATCCAAATTTTCCCAAAGCTGGGAAATGTTCACACCTGGAATGTCTGCTGCGACCTGTCTCCTGATCCTGCTAGGCGTGAAGGCCTTCTGCTCCTGCTTACTTCAATGGGAGTGAAAGGCTCTCAGAACCTCCAGGAGCGGCTTGTGCTCTGCAGCTTGCTGGATCAAGCCTACAGCAGCTGAACCAAACCACTTCATTGTACGGCTCGTAACGGGGAAACCGGAAGGTACAGACGAATGGGCAAAGCTTTGTTCACAGATGATATTTTAAAGGGCTGGAGAGGCATAAGAAGGCTGCTCCAGGCAGCACAAGCTGCAGAGGAACAGGCACTCTCACTAGAAATGGACAGAGCGGAAGCCACTGTCAAATAACCAAAGAAGTGGGAAGGGAGGAGAGAGAGAGAAACGGTCTGTGAGGCAGGCAGGGGCAAGGCCGTGCACATGGCAGAAATAAGGAGAGAAACTCTGATTTTGGTGGCAGTCAGCAGAGGGGTTGGATGATGGGCACAACGCGGTGTTTTTGACTTTGTCTCCGAGTAGGTGGAAAGCAGCACGCAGTGAGGTCTGGACTTAAACCGAGTCTCTCAACTACATTACTAGCTCAAGCTTCAGTAACATTTGATCTTCAACCTGCCCCCATCCCCTGACTGGCAAGCTATCTCGAGCTTAAAGCCCCACTGAACTCAAGCTAGAGAATTGAGAGTGCGGACAGGAGTCAGGTGAGGGGCACCAAACGAGTTACACCTCATTCTAACACTGCAAGGAAGACATACCCTTAGGAGACCTCAGCTGGGCAACTGGGATCCCTGACACAATCCTCTTAGTGAGGAGGTGAACAATGATATCGATGCAGTGAGACTGCGAGGCGGTGTCAGCACAATATAAACCAACCCAAGGAAGAAAAAGTCTGAAGCCATCTCTCTGTCAGGCTTGCCTGACACTGACAGCTGCCACTGGGTTTTCCACAAAGGGAGCACGATTTCTATGCCATTCACCTCTACGACACGAGGGGAAGGCCTCCCAAGCAGAACTGCAACCCACACAATGTATACTGTGGCCACATGGCCCTGGTTTTGGGTTAACTCTCCACACTCCCTCTCTGCGCACTCGCAGTGCAAAGCCTACTGAAAGCTGCTCTTGCTTGGCTGCTGGGTTTCTCTCCCTTCTGTGGCTGGTGTAAGAAAATCCTCCTTCCTCTGGTGGCGACATGGAATTGTATCACCTTGATTGGGTAGAAGAGCTCTGACCTTCACATACTTCATAGAATATCAGGGTTGGAAGGGACCCCAGAAGGTCATTTAGTCCAACCCCCTGCTCGAAGCACGACCAATTCCCAGTTAAATCATCCCAGCCAGGGCTTTGTCAAGCCTGACCTTAAAAACCTCTAAGGAAGGAGATTCTACCACCTCCCTAGGTAACGCATTCCAGTGTTTCACCACCCTCCTAGTGAAAAAGTTTTTCCTAATATCCAATCTAAACCTCCCCCACTGCAACTTGAGACCATTACTCCTCGTTCTGTCATCTGCTACCATTGAGAACAGTTTAGAGCCATCCTCTTTGGAACCCCCTTTCAGGTAGTTGAAAGCAGCCATCAAATCCCCCCTCATTCTTCTCTTCTGCAGACTAAACAATCCCAGCTCCCTCAGCCTCTCCTCATAACTCATGTGTTCCAGTCCCCTAATCATTTTTGTTGCCCTTCGCTGGACTCTCTCCAATTTATCCACATCCTTCTTGAAGTGTGGGGCCCAAAACTGGACACAGTACTCCAGATGAGGCCTCACCAATGTCGAATAGAGGGGAACGATCACGTCCCTCGATCTGCTCGCTATGCCCCTACTTATACATCCCAAAATGCCATTGGCCTTCTTGGCAACAAGGGCACACTGCTGACTCATATCCAGCTTCTCGTCCACTGTCACCCCTAGGTCCTTTTCCGCAGAACTGCTGCCTAGCCATTCGGTCCCTAGTCTGTAGCTGTGCATTGGGTTATTCCGTCCTAAGTGCAGGACCCTGCACTTATCCTTATTGAACCTCATCAGATTTCTTTTGGCCCAATCCTCCAATTTGTCTAGGTCCTTCTGTATCCTATCCCTCCCCTCCAGCGTATCTACCACTCCTCCCAGTTTAGTATCATCCACAAATTTGCTGAGAGTGCAATCCACACCATCCTCCAGATCATTTATGAAGATATTGAACAAAACCGGCCCCAGGACCGACCCTTGGGGCACTCCACTTGATACCGGCTGCCAACTAGACATGGAGCCATTGATCACTACCCGTTGAGCCCGACAATCTAGCCAGCTTTCTACCCACCTTATAGTGCATTCATCCAGCCCATACTTCCTTAACTTGCTGACAAGAATACTGTGGGAGACCGTGTCAAAAGCTTTGCTAAAGTCAAGAAACAATACATCCACTGCTTTCCCTTCATCCACAGAACCAGTAATCTCATCATAAAAGGCGATTAGATTAGTCAGGCATGACCTTCCCTTGGTGAATCCATGCTGGCTGTTCCTGATCACTTTCCTCTTATGCAAGTGCTTCAGGATTGATTCTTTGAGGACCTGCTCCATGATTTTTCCAGGGACTGAGGTGAGGCTGACTGGCCTGTAGTTCCCAGGATCCTCCTTCTTCCCTTTTTTAAAGATTGGCACTACATTAGCCTTTTTCCAGTCATCCGGGACTTCCCCGGTTCGCCACGAGTTTTCAAAGATAATGGCCAATGGCTCTGCAATCACAGCCGCCAATTCCTTCAGCACTCTCGGATGCAACTCGTCTGGCCCCATGGACTTGTGCACGTCCAGCTTTTCTAAATAGTCCCTAATCACCTCTATCTCCACAGAGGGCTGGCCACCTCTTCCCCATTTTGTGATGCCCAGCGCAGCAGTCTGGGAGCTGACCTTGTTAGTGAAAACAGAGGCAAAAAAAGCATTGAGTACATTAGCTTTTTCCACATCCTCTGTCACTAGGTTGCCTCCCTCATTCAGTAAGGGGCCCACACTTTCCTCGGCTTTCTTCTTGTTGCCAACATACCTGAAGAAACCCTTCTTGTTACTCTTGACATCTCTGGCTAGCTGCAGCTCCAGGTGCGATTTGGCCCTCCTGATATCATTCCTACATGCCCGAGCAATATTTTTATACTCTTCCCTGGTCATATGTCCAACCTTCCACTTCTTGTAAGCTTCTTTTTTATGTTTAAGATCCGCTAGGATTTCACCATTAAGCCAAGCTGGTCGCCTGCCATATTTACTATTCTTTCGACTCATCGGGATGGTTTGTCCCTGTAACCTCAACAGGGATTCCTTGAAATACAGCCAGCTCTCCTGGACCCCTTTCCCCTTCAAGTTAGTCCCCCAGGGGATCCTGGCCATCCGTTCCCTGAGGGAGTCGAAGTCTGCTTTCCTGAAGTCCAGGGTCCGTATCCTGCTGCTTACCTTTCTTCCCTGCGTCAGGATCCTGAACTCAACCAACTCATGGTCACTGCCTCCCAGATTCCCATCCACTTTTGCTTCCCCCACTAATTCTACCCGGTTTGTGAGCAGCAGGTCAAGAAAAGCGCCCCCCCTAGTTGGTTCCTCTAGCACTTGCGCCAGGAAATTGTCCCCTACGCTTTCCAAAAACTTCCTGGATTGTCTATGTACCGCTGTATTGCTCTCCCAGCAGATATCAGGAAAATTAAAGTCACCCATGAGAATCAGGGCATACTTCTCAGAGTCAAGATGGTGATATTTAGAAAGAGCAATTCTCTGCTGTCACTTTACACAGGTAACGGAAGTGTGCTTGTTTCTATTCTCTCTCTCACTCTCCCGCCGCCCCCAATCACAGAAATGTAGGGCTGGAAGGGACCTCGAGAATTCATCTAGTAGAGCCCCCTGTGCTGAGGCAGGACCAAGTAAACCTAGACCGTCCCTGACAGGTGTTTGTCCAACCTGTTTTCAAAAACTAACTTCCCTTGGAAGCCTATTCCAGAGCTCAACTACCTTGACAGTTACAAAGTTTTTCCTAACATCTAACCTATGTCTTCCTTGTTGCTGATTGACCCCACTACTTCTTGTCCCATCTTCCGTGGACATGGAGAACAACTGATCACCGTCCTCAACATATTAGAAGGCTTATCAGGTCCCCCCGCAGCCTTCTTTTCTCAAGACTAAACGTCAACAATTTTTTAACCTTTCCTCAGAGGTTAGGTTTTTCTAAACCTTTTATCATTTTTGTTGCTCTCCTCTGGACTTGGCCACATCTTTCCTAAAGTGTAGCGCCCAGAACTGGATACAGTCCTCCAGCTGAGGCCTCACGAGTGCTGAGTAAAATGGGACAATTACCTCCCATGACTTACATACGACACTCCTGTTAATACATCCCAGAATGCCATTACCCTTTTCTGCAGCTGCATCACATTGACGACTCTTACTCAATTTATTGACCACTATAATCCCTGATCCTTTTCAGCAGTATGACCACCTAGCCAGGTATTACCCATTTTGTTGTGCACTTGATTTTTCCTTCTAAGGAAAGTACATTGCACTTGTTTTTATTGTATTTCATCTTGTTGATTACAGACCAACTCTCCAATTTGTCACGGTTGTTTTGAATTCTAATCCTGTCCTCCAAAGTGCTTGCAACACCTCCCAGTTTGGTGTCCTCTACAGAATTTATAAGCACACACTCCATTCAATTATCCAAGTCATTAATGAAAATACTGGCCTCTTACTATTTCTCCTATCCTTTCTTCGCATCGGGACAGCATGCTGCTGTGCCTTTAATATTGTTTCCTTGAGAAACTGCTACCTCTTCTGAATTCCTTTTTCCCTTATGTTTTCTTCTCACGGGATTTTACCTGCCAGTTCTCTGAGTTTCTCAAAGCCTGTTTTTTGAAATCCATTGTCCTCATTCTGTTGCTCACTCTTTCCTTACCTTAGGACCATGAAATCTATTGTTTCAAGATCACTTTTACCCAAATTGCCTTGCACCTTCAGATCCGCTACCAATTCTTCCATGTTGATCAGAATCAAGTCTAAAATGGCTGTCCCGCTGGTTACTTCCTCCACTTTCTGGAACAAAAAGTTGTCCCAGTAAATTTCAAGAACTTACTGGAAATTTTGTGTTTTGCCATATTACTTTTCCAGTGGAAGTCTGGGTAGTTAAAGGCACCATTACTACCAGGTCTTGTGTTTTGGATATTTCTGTTATTTGTTCTAGAGATACCTCAACCACCTTCTCTTCCCCATTCGGTGGTCTGTAGTAGACCCCTACCAGGATGTCACCCCTATTTTTAGTCCTTTTATCTTTATGCAGATACTCTTAACTGGTCTGCCTTCCACCTCCTTCTGAACCTCAAAACAAGTGTATATATTCTTGACGTATAATGGAATACCTCCTCTTTTATTACCTAGCCTGTCCTTCCTGAGCAAGCTATACCACTCTATTCAAATATTCCAGTCATGAGATTTATGCCATCTCTATGATGCCAAATAAGTCATAATTTAGTTTACGTACTAATACTTCCAGTTCTTCCTGTTTATTCCCCATACTCCTTGCATCTCTGTAGACACCTAAGATGTTGAGCAGATTTTCCCCACTCATTACCCTTCTGTTGCTTCAGTGACCCTCTTGCACTCTGCCATACCCCCAACATACAACACTCTGTTAAAGTTGCCCCTTTTTAATACTTATTCCCTCAGCACATGGAGTTGCTGAGGGGAACTTTGTAATGAAGGAACACAGTTATAACCCACTAAATGGGAAGATGTTTCCTGTAATTTTGGTTTCTAT
Organism: Lepidochelys olivacea; assembly: GCF_965140295.1. NCBI lineage: Eukaryota > Metazoa > Chordata > Testudines > Cheloniidae > Lepidochelys > Lepidochelys olivacea. The sequence goes on from NC_140412.1 coordinate 19,653,648, forward strand.
ATTTCATACACATCAATCCATGGAGATGTGCCAGGCCAGCAGCTGAGGCTGAAGGGACAATTTTTACCATCTAGAAAAGACTCTCCCAAATGATGGCAGAAAGGTACAAAACCTTCAATGCTTAGACATATTTTACCAAACTGCTATGACTAGCCAGGCTTGCGAGACATGGGATCACCTCAATGTCAATCTCAGTTGAAGCAAGACCATAGTCGGGTGGGCTGGAATGAAGTCTTTTCCATAGTTTTGAGGGTTAAACATTTTTATAAAAATCTTGGCTAGAGCAGGATTGTTCAAGATGACGCAGTGACAGTGCTCAGAAGCCATGATGCAGCGTAAGTGCCTAGACAGATAGGAATCACAAAGGTGTACACAACAGTACTGAGGGACCCTTCTGCCCACCTCACAGATCTTTATGCACATATCTCTATCCCCACAAACAACACATCTCTCTCTCACCCACCCCCCATGGAAAAATCACCCCACCCCCAAAAGTTTTGCAGCTTCATGACATGGAGCTCCCTTCCCACACACACGCTCATCTTTGGAAAGCACATACTGTACAAGCCAGAAAAGAGTCTCGCCTCCCCAGTGTAACATGAAACAATGGCAATATATGAGGCTGATCCAGAGCAGTGCAAGCCCACAGACCTCTGTGTGACTTTACTGGGAAGGATGGGTGATCAGCAGCTCTCCGGACCAGTCTCTCTCCATGTTATCACTGCCTGTTAAGACTTCAGTCGGCTGCAGACAGGGCTCCTGAGGTGAATCTGACTTGGAAACTGGCTGCTTCTGCTTGTCAAAAATTAGTGGTGATCCTCGCCACCTTTAGAAGTCCTTGAGGCAGAGAGAGGTAAACAGAGTGCTGCTTTTCTATGGTGAGCAGAGCTCTGCCACACACACACAACTTACTTAAAACAGATACAAATGTCAAGCAAGGGTTTGTAGTGTGCGTCCACACGTGGACTGGAAAACTCTGCGCCTTCTGATCAGCAGCATCTGGCAGGCATCCTTAGGCTGCCTGAGCCATTCTGCTCAATAATCACTCTCCCTCGACTCTCAGTGAGTAACGACGGTTCCATTGCAGATGCAGACACAGTGACAATCAGAGAGAAAACTCCAGCACTTTTAGTAATACCGAACCTGGCACCAGGGATCTGAGCTGTCCTGAAACTGCCCTGCCCCTGTAAGACCACCGCATGTGGACAACCCCAGCAAGGTGATCTTACAGTACTAAACCCTGACACATGATGGAGAGTACAGCAGCTCCCCAGGAGTAGGTGGAAGAATCTGAATCCTTTTTTCACACCTCCCTGTCTGCACCGGTGGAGCTCACACTGGTCTCAAGCTAAATTAAACTCTGCCGGTGCAAACAGAGGAATTATCCCTCTACACTAGGGGTTTGCACCAGTGCAGCTACACTGAGGGCTGTAACAGAGACAAATCCACAGTGCGGACAAGACTTATACTGAGTGAGTATTAAGTACAAAAGTACATTTAAAAACCTCATCAGAATGATCAAGCCAAGGAGAATTCGGCTTAAGGTTGGACATACATCAGACCTGGATTCAACCCTGTATATGGTCCAATGGAATGACACCACTCCTAGCTTAAATTAAACCCTATCCACCATCCAGTATTAACAACAGCCTGACTATTCATTAATAAGCCAAGAAGTAGTACGTCCAGGTAGAAAATACCGGGTATGGTCTGCCATTCGAATGACCTCAATAGAGAACAATGACCTAGCTGGTACAGTTGGGGAGAGGCAGCAAAGGGCAATGTATGTCATTGGAGATTCACACGATCTACCTTCCCCCCTCCATCATATGTACATAATGAAAGGACTTGTGAAATGGACGAAGGTGACAGGGACATGAAATCATTAAAATTAGAAATGTAGACAGAGCTCTTTGCCGAAAGTCTATTTAAAAAAAGAAAGAAAGGAACAGGCAGGACTGAGACAAAACCCTAGAATCTCTTAAAAAAAGCTGGCAGAAAATACAGAGCCATTTAGGAAGACTGAAAAAAAACCCCAGGATTTGTGGAAAGGTTTCAAATGCAGGAGCGCTATGGGACTGCATTACCTGAAAGGGGGCGGAAGGCCTGCCTGTCAGCAGTGATGGCCAACAGCCGTTTCCAGTGGCTTTACAGCTGCTCAACACCCCATCAAATCAGAGCACACATTTTGTTTCTTGAGCAACATGATATGGGGCCGGATCCTCAGCTGGGGCAGATCAGTGCACCTCCACTTAAGTCAAGAAAGGCAGGCTGATTTACACCAGCTGAGGGTCTGACCCATCATCTTGGAGCAAAAGAAATGCTTGTGCAAGACCTAGCACAATGGGGTCCCGGTCGGTCCCTGCAGCTTCTTGGACTATGGCAATATAAATAATAATTTAGTATGGCAGAACGCACAGCATGGTAAAAAGGAGGAGGGGGGAAAAAAAAAAAACTTGGGTCAATTTCTTCCACATTTTTCCATGGGAAGGGGGCTTGTTTGGGGGGGTGGATACTGGAGAAAAAAAATTACTGCATAGATGGAAAGATATCTGCTGGAATTGTTGGTAAGTACCTTCCTGGCTGGTAAGTAAATTGACATTCTGTGGGAGGGGGACAGGTGGAGCTCTCGGAGAAACTTTTTGAGGGCTATCCCTTTCAATGTCTTTTTAACAACTCCGATTTGATGCACGAGGCTTTGTTTTAGACATCCTGAGGTAACCCACAGGTGCAGAAAAGCTAAACAAACAGAAATTCCTCCTGTCCCCCCAGTTACTTGTCCTGTAAGTGCAAAACGCAGGGAACAATCCTGCAGTTCTGCTGGGACTGAAGGAAAAAAACTCTGTAAAGCTTCATGCTGCAGCATGCAAGCATAGGGACGTTTGCTGCAGCACTCTCATGACGTAACATTGCAAAACACCAGTTAAAATTAGTCTCCACTGCCTCGGTCATTGTTGCTTAATTCCACTCCTTCAGGATTTCAATTGGTTATTTTTAATTTTTTAGGACAGGCTGTGTTTTTAAATGTTTGTTTTCTTTTAACAGTGTTGGTGTCAGCCATTGTTTTGTTCCAATGTGGCGTAGTCATAACTGCAGAGGGGTAGTATGATCGAATGGCCAAAGCCCCTGACAAAGTCGGAAGAACTAGATTCTGTTCCTAGCTCTGCCACAGACTGGCTATTGGCCTTATACGAGTCAATCTACCCCGTGCCTCAGTTCTCCGTTTGTGAAAGAGGGACAGTATTTCTCTACTTCACAGGAGAGGGGAGAATTGATGATAAAATCAATTAATGATTGTGAGGTATTTAGGCACTCTATTAATCACAGCCACATAAGTACTTAAAGAGAGAGCAGCTGACACAGTTGATTCTCCCTCACTTGAAATCTTTAAATCAAGACTGGATGTCTTTCTAACAGATATTCGCTAGCCCAAACACAGGAATGACTGGGTGAAATTCTATGACCTATGTGATGCGGGAGGTCAGACTAGATGATCATAGTGGTCCCTTCTGGTCCAAAAATCTCTAGTTACTGGTGATTACTTGGCCAACTCCACTCTCCATTCCACATGTATACATCAGTGGAAACTGCAGTGATGTCAAAAGAGTAATGCCGCTATTGAGTGTGATCAGAACCAGGCTCCGTGTGTTTGGAACAGCAGTTGCTGAAAGAAAACCCATGAATTCCTGCTGATCCACACTCTTCAAAGGTAGTTTTACATTAAAGTAATATTGGTGTTTTGAAGTCACAGAGCTTAAATGATCTAAGTCTCTCAGGATTACAGAATCATTTTGCTAGCACCAGGCCTTAGAAAGGCTCTAAATATTTCAATAAGGAGCATTACTTCCGACCATGTTTGGCTTTAATGGCTTAGAAACGGGGCAGGGTTAAGGAAGAAAAGGTGGAAGTGAGGGTGCTAATTAACTTATACAAGCAATGGAGTGAGGCCAAAACTCTCTCACCAATAGCAACAACAATAATCAACCATTGACCCAAGTGGAACAATCACAATCACAGTTGACGTTTTAAGTTATGACTTTAAAACCATCCTCAGGATTCCAGTGTGGCAGGAGCTCACATGGGCTGGTCTCTGACTTAAGCAGGGGGATAAGCACCAACATTTTACTGTGTCAGCTCAACACGCAAAATATAAAAATGGAAGGTCACAAAACTACATCACACACAAATACATATACACGCACAAAAATATTTATTGGATATGTGTGTGTGTGTATCTATATATGGCTGTATTGAGTGGAGAGAACAATAGCCAGGAAAATACACTTTTATACTTTAGGCAAGTTTCATTGCGGCACATAAAACTGTACAAGAAAGCTGGTGCAAGTGTCCCTTCTTGGATAAGGCTTGCGCAGAGCCTGCCCATTGGTATATCAAGGTTTCTCATGTAGATGTAATGAGACCAGCAAAAAGACTGTCATCTTCCGAGCAAGTCACTAACATCCACCTCCTGATCAATGGCTCTTCAAACAGATCATAAAAATACATATTCAACTGCATGCGATTAGCAAAAACCACTGCTTGCCTTTCAACTTTCTGCTCTCTTGCTGTTCACCCAGTCGCTAACTACAGCATCCCCATCAGCTTCTCTCCCATACAGTGTTGGGAGCCATGGAGCCTAGAACTGATCAGGAAGTCATGGGCCCACTGAATAAGAGGGCTTCTTGCGTGGTACCATCCAAACAAACCCTAGGAAATAAGGGTGCTTGCTTTGCGCTCAGAGGTGAACACAGTCTGCCGCCAAGGTCGTCATCCCCTCACACAGAATACTCCACTGCTCTTTGCATCAGAATGATCTGATGCTAGCAACAAGGCAATTCTAGGGTGAGCAGTTATACTGGGATAATCAGACTCCTGGAGGAGACGGGAAGCATTGATCTGTGCCTGTTGCCACGCAGTGCATCAAACGGTATCGTTTTCTCATGATCGCCTTCTTTTCCTCCCCTACCGCTTAAACACATTTAGTGCACTACAGGGAGAAATTCATAAAAGACTTTAAAAAAAAAAACTGAAGGGACAACACAGCATCCTTGCCTGCTAGGTTCCGAATAGCCTAGCTCTTGCCCCTTCTGCTATCTCTCTCCATCCTTCCCTGACTAGTGTCCCATTCCAAGTTTATTCCCATGACTATCTCTCTCACACTCACACACACACACACACACTCTCCCCCCTCTGGCATATGCCCCTGACCCAGTTCACCACTCCTCAGCTTACATTCAAGCATATGGCCTTAACTCAAGATACCAACGTGGTTAAGAGATCTTACCAACCGACACACTTGTAGTATAAAAGCCTATGCGAGCTGTTGTTGCTACCTAAGAAACTAGGAGGCTAGAGCTGAGATTGGTCTGATCAGTCGAACGGTGAGGAACTGGATATGCACAGGAACGAAATGAGAGCTTGTGGTGAAGGAGATGAGTGTAAGTAAGATCACGTCTGGGTGGTCAGGCATGAAACTGATTCAGAGATTTTAAGGCCAGATGGGACCATCAGATTTTGACTCCTGTATATCATAGACCACAGAATTTCACTCCGTTACCCCTGTGTTGAGCCCAATAATTTGTTTGACTAAACCACATCTTTCGGGAAGCCATTTAAGTCTTGATACGAAGACATCAAGAGAGGCAGAATCCACCACTTCCCTTCCAGTTTGTTTCCAAGGTTAATCACCCTCACTGTTTAAAAAAAAAAAAACACAAGTGCCTTATTTGAATTTGTCTAGCTTTACAGTCATTGGTTTTTGTTATGTAACTGATGGACATCTGTGATGCCTTAACCGGTGAGCTCCTTGATTGTGAGTGACTACACTGGTAGGAAACGCCCGTGAGCATCCTGAACACTTTGCTGTGAGGGAATTTCCCCTTCTTGTCTCCCCCCCCCTTTTTTTTAAATAAAAACTAGCAACAAAAGTTGAAGAGAAATTAGCACATGATTTCAGAGGCGACCAATTACGAGGCCCATCGTGGCATCACTCCCCTCATCCTGAATTGGGGTGTCTGGGGATGAAGTTACAACTGCACCGGGGCGGGGGTGGGGAATGGACAGGGGAAATGATTATTGGATTAGATGTAAATATGGATAAAACACTTCCCCACATCATGCCCTTCTCCGTTTCATGTCTAATCCCTTCCTCCATACACTCTGTGGCTCTCCCAGTTTCCAAATACCTCCCGCTCCCATCTCCATAACTCACCTGCACCGTGCGCTCCTTTGTCCTCTGCACGAGCTTCATTGCACAGTCTTTTGCAGCCCAGAAGCCCTCCTCCTTTGATATCTTATTAATAATTATTAAATATTCTCCTGCACAAACACACTGCAAGAGGTATTTGTAACTGGCCACCTGTGAGCAGGATATATCTGCTGAGCACTGAGAAACTGGCCCTCAGAGAATTGCTCAAGGTCACACAACTTGATTGCAGTAGAGCTGGGAACTGAACCCAGGTATCCTGAGTCCTATGCCAAAGCCTTAACCATAAGGCAAGTCCCTCCTTTCAGTGCCCTCTAGGCAAAGCCCCCCACCCCACTTTCAAAGGTTTGCATTTTGAAGTATTTTTGCAGCCAATCATGTCATAAGGATCTTTGTGTCGTCAAATTAAATAAGAGTTGGGGGATATTTTTTTTTAAGTTGCTTAGATTCTCTTTGGGGCCACAATCCTAGTGCTCTCAATTGAGTGAAGGTAGAGTAAGTTTTAGTTTATGTAACAATTGGGGGAGGGCGGTGTACACATATATATTATATAAAATATGGCTGCATTGAGTGGAGAGAACAATAAAATACACTTTAGGCAAATTTTATTGCAGCACACAATTTGGACTCTGAAAATACACACAAGCAGGAGCCAGTTATAAATAGTGAAATATCAGGATAAATGCTGGGAACTGAAGGTTCAAATGACTAATGTGTTTGTTTTTCCTGCTTTAGTACTTTCTCCGCAGTTATCACTGTACAAATAAGTCCGCTCACACTAATTATCCTGATGTCAGTTTCCTAGGAATTGGAATCTAAGCAGGGCTCTACATGTATTGCAGAGTATGACCCCTCCCAATTCTAAAATGAATGAACACCACAGAAGCCAAATCACCCTCCAATTTCTTTCCTTGCTACAAATCCATCATTATTAATGTGGACATCCTTGTAACTTAGAGAAGCATTGAAGGTTCAATCAAAATATGACTAACCATTCAACTTATCTACAAGCCCAGAGAGAGCAAAAAGTAACCCCTGGTAGGGGCAGTGTGTTGAATTACGATGTCTCTCTCTTTTCCGGGTGGATTAAATTGATGGTTTCACTTAAGCAAACTACAACAGATAATCACTGTATGTATAGATTACAAATCAAAATTATTTATATTACAATAGCACCTATGAAATACAACCAAGATCAGTGTCCCCTAGTGCTAGGTGCTCTACATACATAGCACGGGACAGTCCCTACCCCAGAAAAAGGTATGGAAGGGAAACACCAGCGAAATGATCTGCTTCAAGTCACACAGCCAATCAGTGGCAGAGCTGGGAACAGAGCCCAGCTGCCCCAAGTCCCAGTCTAGAGGCCTATCCCCTGAACCACAGTCTCTCAAAACAGGCATGCACAAATTTACATCTATGGGTGAGCTACATCGAAGAGCCACCTAAACAATGGCTAGAGTTTTGTACTTGGTATTTATATAACATGGATTTGCAACCCAGTAAAGCTTAATAGAATAAAAGATGACAAAAAGAAAAACCTGTTGCTCACATTATATCCAGAGAAGCACTCAGTTCCTGGACAACCTTTCAGGTAACATTCAAGCCGCCAGTTGACTTGGATAACTCTCTCTCCTTTGCCAGGCAAAATCAGATACCCACATGGGCTCTTTCAACCTTCGTTTTTGATTTACTGTGTTATTGTTCCTTTGAGTAAAAAGATTTAAGCAACCTTTCCGATCCTCACCAGAAGCAACTCAATGCACAACAAGAAAGCCTCCACCTCGATGAAAACAGCGTCAAGACAGGTCAACAACCCAGCCAGAGACACAGGCATTGGGTCAGAAAATCCCTGCTCAGAACCATCAGTCTCTCTCTCCGACCCACGTGCATGCATGCACCTCCGGAAAGTCATCACACATCAGAATGAACGGTCACCGGAGTGTGACGAAGTAGCTGTTATCATACAGCTTTCCGCATCAGATAAGAGCTGTGGAGTGGCTGGTGACACAAAGGGCCCACGTTGTCTCAGGAGCCTGATAGGGGCATTCAAAAACCAATGCACCTTTAAAAACCAGTAACAGAGGTTGCAGCAGCAACCTTTAATTAATTCTCAGCTTCTGCAGGCAGCAGCCCAGAGATGCCAGACAAGGAAATGGTGCTTTAAATCTGCACACATGCACACCGTATTATAAGCCAGATTCAAAGCGATTTGGCCAGTGCCGAGGCAGTATGCTGTTCTGTTAATAGCCCAGGATCAAAGAACAGAACAGGTTTGGCATTTCCACATCCTCTGCCTGGTGAAATGGTATGCCTCAGAGGTACCATGCTCCAGATGGAGGAGGTAGAGCAAAGGACACCCTCCTCTTATGAAAGTACCTCTTACATGCTGGTTAAGAAACACCTGGATGCCTTAAGCTGCAGAGGGGTTGGTTTTCCAGTTCCTTTCCTGCAGGGATGGTGCTGGCAAGCAACCAGCTCTTGAGAGAACACATACCATCAACCGGCACAACTTTTAACATGCAGACTCTGATGCCATAACAGTTGGTCCCGCACATTTACAAAACAAGTCTGGAGACCACAAGCCAGCAGTACAAGTCATAAATAACTGCATGGGTTACTGAGAATTAGATCTTGGCAAATCACAGACAGTGGGGTCAGAAAAGGCCAGGTGCGTCATCTAGTTTGACCAATGGCATTTTGTTGAGCTACTCCCTACATCATTTCTAGCAAGGTCTTATCTAACCTGCCCTGGAATGATGCTGATACAGGACATGAACAAGCAAAATAATGGAAAGTGCTTCTAACCTTCACATTTTTGTCTTAACTATCATCCCTGTTAACTTTGAAAAAGCTGAACACAATCACAAAGGAAAAAGAATCCTATCAACAGGCTCCTAGGTTCAGGCCCTTCATTTACTATTAAAAATTAAACTAAAGAGTGATAAAAAAAACAACAACAAAGGCAGTCAAAATTCACCTGGAATACCTCTGGTTTTGGCCTGGGTAATGCTGCCTACTGAAATTCATGCCACTAAGTGAATGACAGTCTCTGAGATTAAACAGATACAATCATGCCCCTTCCTGTAAGCAGTCTGAATAGGAGCCTATGCCAACAAGTATTTCAGGTGATGCTGTTAAGAAGGCAGTTAAGGTTTATTGCATTACACTTTCAGTGTTGCAAGGTTGTTAGAGTCTGATTCAGTAATGCTGCTTGTTGTCATGCCTTTATGTCTAGTGAGTAATCTTATTTAATAACGCTTTCCAAAGCCGCGTTGAATTCTACTCCACAAATAAGTCATCTTTTTTTCTTTTAAGGTTAGTTATGACAATCTTGTTTTTCTTCAGACTTTGGTGGTGAGGAGAGGAGTCAAATTATACCTACCCATTACTGGACTGTTCTAGAGTAGAAGGGATACAAGAGGCAAATTCAAGCAACCAGAGAGCAAAACAAATAGCTGTGCTGTAGTATATACTAGGGATGAAGTATCTAGGAGCCGGCATGTTCTCAAGTGCAGGAACAAAAAAGAAATCGGCGACTGAAGACTGTTGTACTAACATGTCTGACCAGTAAGCAAGGAAAGAGTAATGGGACTCCCGATCCCTTCAAGCCCAGTTTCTCTTACACAGCCTTATTTTATGATTTGCTGAAAGAATTTATGCTATGTCCCAAAAATGTGAACATCCCTTCCATATCCAGAAGGGAACTCCCTGTGGAAGAATGGGAAAGAATGTGCTTCACATATGAATCTGACTGAATCACTGAAACTGACACCACTTCACCAGCAAAGAATGTGAGCACATGGAGCAGTTTTACCAGTGAAATAAGTCATCAGTCTAAATCAGGAGCATCCCTTTAAAGCCCTCTGCATGCAGACTGGCACAGGGCTCTCCTGCTGATGGGGCAGGAAGGAAACTAAATGTAGAACACTTGGATTTTTATTAAAAAAGACTAAAGAGCACTTACATTAGATTGACACTGTCCTGAGAGGCGAAAGCAGCTTTCGCTCAGGGATACATTCCTGCCACGCCTGTGTGAGCGCACCCCCCACTTCATACCCCAATCACATAGCTACAATTGCAGCCCTTGACTTTCCCTGTGGGGCTGGCATCTCTGCTAACCTCTCCAAAAGGGGCAGGAAAGGGAGACAACGAGCGCCATTTCCCCACCAGCCAGCAGGGAGTTGACCAGCTGTGGAAGGGAATGCACCGTGCAGTCTCCCATAGGGTGGTACAGTAGCTTTGCTTCCTGGGTATTTCAGTAGGCTTTGGGCCTCCCAGAGACACAATGGCTTTGGGAGCTCCCCCTATGCAGGCCTGTGCCATATTAGCACAATCTGGCCCATAACAATGAGCCTCTGTGGTGGGCCAACAAGGGCAGCTGCTTCCCCCCCCCAGCATATTCAGCAATATGTACTCTGACCCTCCATGGAAGCGGAGCTGCTCCAAACTCTTAGCCATGACAGTAGGGTTTGGGGCAGCCCAAAGTATTGTATGAGTTGGGGCATGGCCCAGATGAACAGAAAGTGGTGGGCACTGGCTGATACGGCCAAAGTTTTAATATGAAAAATTGGTCCAGTAACCCTAAAAGGTTGGGAATCATTGGGATGGGCTCCTTCTATCAGCTCCCAATAGCTCTTGCAGCTTTGCTTTCTCTCCAGCTTCCACGGGCGAGAACAGCTCCGTCTCTCATTGACTTCAACAGCTGTGGAGAATACTCAACAATGCTGAAAACAATCAGCCCTTCTTTCAAGTGGGTGCCTCATTTTACTTGTGTGGGATTACGGGGCTACCTCAAAGCATCCAGGTGTGAAAAATTTTCCCTGAGTGACTGGTTCAGGGTCACACGGCAGATCGATGACAGAAATGAGAGCAGATCCCAGGAGTCTCAACGCCTGTCCTGTGCTCTAAGCATCCCATGACATCTTCCACAAAAAGCTGGCTCAAGTGGCTACATTAGGACAGCAGGGTAGGAAAGATGGTCTAGTGGGCAGGGAACTGAACTTGGATTCAGAAGACCTGGGTCCAATTCCCAACTCAGCCACAGGCTTCTTGCGCAACCTCACGCAGCTCACTCCATCTGCACTGGGCCTCAGTTTTCCATCTGTAAAAAGGGGGATACAATTCCCTGCCTCCCAGCGGTGCCATGGGTATAAGAGCCAGAAGTGATTCTGAGGTGCTCAGACACTATGGTGGTGAGGGTCATTTCACTGCCTAGATAGTGGAAGTGCCAGATAGTGCCATAGAGTGCTGTAGCAGCAGTCTTTAAAATGCTAACCACCCACAATGTCACCAGGAAGCAATGGAGGAATTAGGCTGAACCCCTCCTTCAAGTCATCGAGAAGTCCCAATAGAGAACTATCCCAAACAGTCTAACCTGAATAACCAACCATGTTAACAAGAGACTTGTCTATATAGGGGAATGCCATCAGTTTAGAACATGTGTTAACTATAATGGACTTAATCATGATTTAGCACTCCGCATAAACCAGGGCTGTCAGCCAGTCAGGGTTTGTGGCAGGGAGGACAAGCCCAAAGGAAGAAAACCAATTCTCTGCCATAGGTTTTTATTGCATGTCTGTGCTGGTCCGAGGATATTAGAGAAACATGGTGGGTGAGGTCATATCTTTTATTGGACCAACCTCTCTTGGGGGGGGGGGGGGGAGAGACACTTTTGAGCTACACAGAGCTCTGTGTAAGCTCGAAACTTTTGTCTCTCCCTAACAGAAGTTGGTCCAATAAAAGATATGACCTCACCCACCATGTTTCTCAGTTAGAAGAGGAGTCAGAACTCACCCACTCTTGGGCATACGCCCTTCTAATTTAAAGTTGTCCCCATCACCTAGAGCCACACTCACAAGACTAGGCCGAGCACCCATACTAAGGGGGAACAAATTAAGGATCTGTGAGGCTTAGAAGAAACATAGCAGTGAATTAAATATTTGCATTTGTCCTTCCAACACCACCCCTCCGCAGCTGAAACAGCTTCCAGCCATGCAGCCGGTAAGAGCATGGTTCCTACTTGTGAACGTGACTGCATATTATAGCAAATTTAACCTCCCTCCCCTCTGCCCACCTGCAACAGTAACATCAACCCCCTGACAAAACAATCAGCATGGAGGAACAGCCTTCTGTCCAGCATTTCTCCTTTTCCCCAATGGAGAGACAGAGAGAGAGATCTGAGCTCATCCAGCACAAGAAAGATCACAAGCTAAATAAAAAAGACCTATGCAAACTGCTGCCAAACTGCAGAGTCATCACAGCAGCTGTCTGAAAGTTCAGATGAGCGCCTCTGGCTGAGCATAACTGGGCTACTCTCTGTAACAGCAGCAGCCTAGTCTAGGTCAGTAACAAATGGTACATATTTGGCTTTGGTACAGCACTCTGAAGTGGCAGTTATAACGCCTGACACAAGAGTACTCCTATTAAAGGATCAGATCAGGTGCCATCTTGTCAGCACTAAAATATCTAGAGTGAAAAAAATAAAGCTTCTGATTCTTTCACCGCCCCCCACCTCCTGCCGCCAATTCAATGGGTTTTGTACCTCATCTACCCCAATTGTTAAATCACAATCCAGAGAGAAACAACATTTCTCCTGGCAAACGGCCTCAAATTGTTTCTTTCTTGGCAAGCTCCTCCTTCAACTGAGGCGTTGCATAAAGGGGCGGTTGTTCTGAAGGGTTACTTGGGTGCATGAATTATTGCAAAAGTAAACAAGAGACTCATGCACAGACAACCAAAATTACGATTAAATTATTTATTTGGGGCTGGACACTATATGTACAAAGCGAGACAATCCCTGGCCCTGAAGAATACACAATCCAACATACGATACTATATTATTCTTATTACTTCTATTATGCTAGTGTGCAGAGACCCCAGTCAGAATCAGGGTCCTGACAAGTAGGCATGGAGATTATAATGTAAGACTAAACACAGAGGAGAGGGGAATCAAAAATCTCTCTGATTCAAAGAATACCTTAACACCATCTTACCCCTACACAGCAGTTTTCATCTGTAGATCACAAAGCACTTTACAGAGTAGGTCAGTATCATTATCATTTTACTATGAGAAAAATGAGGCACAACGAGATGAAGTGACTTGCCCAAGGTCATCTAGCAAATCAGTGGCAGAGCCAATCACAGAACCCAGATCTCATGGGTACAGTCCAGCGCTCTATCTACTAGAAGACACAGCCTCCCATGGTGCAACTAATAGGTCTTACAAGCTCTGGACATGCATATGAAGGCAATATGGGGTACTGTTTCGCAAACGGTGTTTTTTCCCCACTCAGGCATGAAAGACCAGCTGGGGCATGGAACTGTGGCTGTTCGAGTTCAGTGACTCAACTTTTCCAGATTACTGTACCCCTTTCAGGAATCTGATTGGTCTCGCCTACCCCCAAGCTTCACATCGTTTAAAAACTACTTGCTTACACAATCCGAATATCCGAGTTTTACTCTGTGCCTTCTTAGGTGCTCTGTGCCTCAGTTTCCCCATCTGTAAAACAGGGATAACATTTACACACCTTTGTAAGGCACTTTCAAAAACACCACATAATGTGCCAAGTATTTTTACTGTTACCATGGCCGTGATCCAAGGCAGAGCTCCTGCTGCTTGTTCCCCCTCATGGAACAATGATAGCACTAATGAAGCCCTGAGCTTAAGCAAATCAAATCTCACGTCTCAGGGCATATGCTGATTGTGTCAGAGGGTCCTTCATCAAACACACAGTCCACTAAGGACCGTTGCCCAGCCAGAGTGTACACAGATGAGGGCACTGTCACGGATCCATATGATTGGTGCTATGGCCCCAGCTTTGGAACGGTCTCTAAGTAGGAACCCCTTCAGCATGCCAGACCTCTTAGGGGTCTCACTCTTCCTCCAGGGTAAGCCAGGTGGCTTCACTGCCCCCTTAGACTGGTCCTCTGAGCCTGCAGCACTCCTGCTTCACAGTGTGAGCTCTGGTCAGCGAGTCCATCTGAGAGAGACTCCTGATAGAGACTTGTATACTCTTCAGGGATTAATGCACCTTGCCATGCATTTGTAGTGACTGTCACACAGCGCTGTCAAAACAGTAGTGTTAATTCGTTAACTGGAACACAGCATAGGAAGTCCTTAGGGTAGTCTAGAGAAAAGAAGGATAAAGCATAGCCCATTCTGGTTAACAAAGAGCCTACCCTTGGTTCAAGTTCTGTCTGTCTGACCTCCTTGGTCAGAATCCAGGTGAGAGCCCTGACTCCTCCAGAAAACCAATTTTTATCCCCACCTCACACCTTTGCTGTCCTTCGTTCTCAAGCTGGGGAAATACTGTCCATCCTCCCATAAGGAGAGGTGGGGATGTCCATATTCCTCTGGGTCATTGGTTGCTATGTGAGACTATCCAGGCAAATGGATTTGCCATTGTCTTTTCATGGGGCTCAAGGCCCAGACAGTTAGATTCCATTCACACCTGTGTCTTAGCCTGCCCCAAGAGCAAACAGTCCTTTTCTGCCCATCAGGTAACAATACAGCATTTTGGGGAAACTGAAGCACAAAAAGGACTCAAAAATATTCCCACTTTGTCACAGGCATCACACTAGGCATCGCATAGTGAAGGTCCCAGATTTGGCTCAATCCCGCGAACCCACAAATCTCTGGGGCAGTCCTGTGGGCGGTGCCAGGTAGGGTGAGGGCATGCACCACCTTGCACATCGATGCAGAGTCTGAGAGCATGGCACGTTGGGGTGCCTTTGTTCATTCTGGTGATGTGGCTGAAAAGCATGCACCGCTGCTTCTGAATATAATGAGCCACTAAAGGAAGGCCAGATCTCTGTGAAATTGTGACATTTTGCACAAAGACAAACCATTTAATGCTCAGGAATGGGCGCTGATAGCACATATGGAAAGTGTCTAGCCACTCCAAGTCAGCCTGTAAGAGGGTCCAGGCTTCTGACCCATATAGGAGTGCAGGCAGTACCCAGGTTTGATAGATCCTGAACTCTGTCTCAGCACAAAGACATTTGTGCATCCATGGGCAAGACAGGGCTCCAGGAGGAACAATTCTCTTCCCTGCACTGTGCACAGCATTACAGAACTGGCTAGGTGAATTACTGGGGGAAGAGGGCTGTCTTCCATGGAAGAGTCAGGGGTTGGCACTGCCAGTTGAAAGATGCCAGACTAGATGGATTGATCATCTGAACTGGACAGGTAAATCCCATGGCTCTTTCATAAAGTGGAATCTTATTTCCATTAGTTGGCTGACTCTTCCCGAAACTAATAAAAATCCCACTCACCACCACCGAGTCTTAAACACCTTGGGTCAAAGGGGGACTCAGATGTAGAGCCCTACCAAATTCACAGTCCATTTTGGTCAATTTCACAGTCATAGGATTTTAAAAATTGTACATTTCCATTATTTCAGCTATTTAAATCTGAAACGTCAAGGAGTTGCAATTATAGAGATCCTGACTCAAAAAGGAGTTGGGGGAGGCGGGCTCACAAGGTTATTGTAGGGAGGGGGTTCCAATACTGCTACCCTCACTTCTGTCCTGCTGCAGGCACTGGTGCTGCTTTCTGAGCTGGGCGGCCGGAGAGCGGCGGCTGCTGGCCGGGAGCCCAGCTCTGAAGGCAGAGCCGCCGCCAGCAGCAGCGCAGAAGGAAGGACGGCCTGGTGTGGTATTGCCACCCTTCCTTCTGCGCTGCTGCTTGCAGAGCTGGGCCTTCAGTCAGCAGCCGCCACTCTCCGGCCGCCCAGCTCAGAAGGCAGCGCAGAAGTAAGAATGGCAATGCTGCGACCCCCCCTAAAATCTTAGGACTCCCCTGCAATTCCCTTTTGGGTCAGGACGCCCAATTTGAGAAACGCTGGTCTCCGCTGTGAAATCTGTATAGTACAGGGTAAAAGCACACAAAAGACCAGATTTCACAGCCCGTGACATGTTTTTCATGGCCGTGAATTTGGTAGGGCCCTACACAAATGATCTGCATAAACTGAGCAATCACCCTTAATGAAATTAATGGGAGGGTATACACTGAGAAACAGCAGACACTATGGGCTCGACACACCTATCTGCACAAAATTCCTGTTTAAGTCAATGCATTTCTCAGCTGCCTGAAGATTGCAAAGTCAGGCCTGCTACGGCAGGGGTTCTCAACCTTTCTTTTTTTTTCCTGAGGCCAGCCCACAACATGCTATAAAAACTCCACAGCCCACCTGTACCACAAGAACTGTTTTTCTCCATATTACAGCCAGGGCCGGCGTTAAGGGGTAGGAAGCAGAGCAATTGCCTGGGGCTCTGCGTCACTGCGAAGCTAAGTTGCTCAGGCTTTGGCTTCAGCTCCAGGTGGTGGGGCTCAGGGTTCCAGGCTGCCAGTGGCACTGGAACAGTTTTTGGAGGGGGGGTGCTGAGCTGCACCCCCCTTACCCCTGTCTGCGCCCCTCACCGTCCCCTAGAGCGTGAGCCGGGCCGTGGCTCCGGGAAGAGAGGATGCGGACAAGGATAAAGAGGCAGAGGCTGGATGGGTGCAGAATCCCAGGCGTGGGGCCAGGAGTCAGGACCTCGCATGAAGGGCTGGTGGCCAGGACCCTGGGCCCAGGAGCAGAGCCCCTGGAGCCCTGGGAGCCAAGTGAGACGCCAGGGCCAGCAGTGGAGGCCCTGGGCACAAGGCCGGCGGCCAGGCAGGATCCCCCAGGGCCGGTGGCCGATTGGGACCCTGGGCCGGCGGCAGAGCCCCTGAGCAGGAGTGGGGCTGGTGGCCAGGACCCTGGGAGCAGGGGTGCAGGTCTGGCGGTTGGGATGCCAGGTGCAAAACCTGGGGGTGCTGCAGCACCCCCCGATCCCCTACTTCCCACGCCTATGCAGGCTGCAGTCCTGTGCGGTGGGGCTTCAGCTTTCTGCCCTGGGCCCTAGCAAGTCTAACACCATTCATGCTAGGCAGTCCCCCTGAAACCTGCTCACAGTGCCCCTTGTGACGTGGGGCCCTGGGCAACTGCCCTGCTTCCTATCCCTTAATGCCGAGCCCCTGGTTGAGAGTCCACTACTCTATGGAAAGGCTGACATGGAAATAGCTGCACTGTCATGGTCATTGCTGAGCAGCCAGAGGCACAGATAACTGAGACCACACCAGGGCCAGATCCTCAGCTGGTGTAAATCAACACAACTCCATTGAAAAACTGGTGTAAGTTGGCCTCGCCTCCTTGACTTCAGTGGAACAGTGTCGATCTACAGGAGCTGAAGATCCGGCCTGCAACATCTGACTGGTAGGATACAGAGTTTCCAAACAGTCAAAAAGACAGAAAATTTACATCAGTCGTGCACTGGGTTTCCCAAAACAATTAAAAAATATATCACACTACACAGTGCATTTAACCCTCTCATGCTCTGAATGTGGCAAACAGGCTTCCTACTCATTTCACCATGTAATTCCCTATCTGAATCCACCCACTCTTCTCCCACATGGAAAAGGAAGGAGAGAAGAAGAAACCGGATCTCTAGAAGAAAGGGAAAAAATAAACAGAGCAGGATGTCACCAATGTACCCCGTGGTGATTACAGAAAATAAAACCAGAGATGTGCCCAAGCTACACACTTCAGGGGGTGACAATCTGGCTCTAAACTTTCCCCCAGCTTCTAGGGTTTTCACATTCAGGCCCCTCTCTGAGTAAAAAGCAGGAAAACATCACAGAGTGGATTATGGAAGAGGAGGAGGATCCAAGTAACATCAGAACTAGCAGTAGGCTGTTGGTGATGGGAGGTGTGGGGGGAAAGGGGGAAAGAGATGGAGGAGGGGAGGGATAGCTCAGTGGTTTGAGCATTGGCCTGCTAAACCTAGGGTTGTGAGTTCAATCCTTGAGGGGGGCCATTTAGGGATTTGGGGCAAAAATTGGGGATTGTTCCTGCTTTGAGCAGAGGGTTGGACTAGATGACCTCCTGAGGTCAACCAACCCTGATATTCTATGATTTCTATTTAGAATATCAGGAATATCCAACCCTGATATTCTATGATTTCTATTTAGAAACAGGGTGAAATGAGAAAAGGAACCTTTAGACTGAATACCAGAAATATCTCCTAATGGTGAGTGCTCTCAGGCTTTGGAGTACTACTAAAAGAACTACACTGCCACCGTACCCTCAACCCGTGCATCTCGCTCCCCTGAACTTTACTGGTCTTTGTTGAATTTGATCATTGGCTCCTTGAAGGCAGTGATTGTATCTACCTCTAAGTTTGAACAGCATCAGGCTGCACGCTCCCAGCCAGGCTCTCTTATAACATTTGCTCAAGGCTACTGGTGTAATGGAGACTCTATCGCTTAAGGCCAGGCAGCACAGGGCCTTAATATACTGCAAGAACTGGCTGAGGGATCAATGACGACTGCTAAAATAAGTACATTTTCTTTTTGCGATAGCTAGGTCTCATCCAGCGTATCAAGGAACATCTTCTCTTTATCTGAGAGCAGTAACACCATGATGTTAAGTGTAGCTAGAACAGAATCCTTAGCAATATATGCAGTCATCATCACACTCATCATTTTATTCAGCAACGGCCAGTTCACAGGTCCTGAGTCCATGAAGCCAGCCATTACCCTCTGCCATAGGTGTACAGCACATCTACTGCATAGCGTATTGAAAGAAGAGTTGGAAATTGAGCTGGTTAGCTAGCGGTACACAATACATAGCACTGATCATATCACTTTGAATGCCGGGTCTCTGCCATAAGAACTCCTTTTGGAGGAATGCTGAAATTAACATTTCGCTATCAAACACAAACAGTAATTTCACATAAGCAAATGAGGAATGAAATTATTTTCTGTTAAACTGACTAGTGATCGTGTGTCCAAAGGAAACATTTTCCCACACTTCAGTACAGAATGCCCCACCAACCCCAAGCGGAAAAAACTGCAGGGGACCTATCCCTGCTATTTATATGGCTCCTCCCACTGCAGTATCATAGCACTGCGTCACAATCTTCCAAGGATCTTTCACCCATGAAAGATAGAACTGAGCTATTACCCCATTTTACAGATGAGGGATGGAGGCTAAGTGACTTTGCCCAAGGTCCCACAGGAAGTCTGGATCAAAGCCGGGATTTAACACAGGTCTCCCATGTCCCAGAGCAGCAAACAAACCACTCTCTCATGTGGCTACTTTAAAGTATCCCCAAGGTTTTCAGTACAGTTTTGTTCAACCTTTATTAATAGGCCATCTCTACACAGGGATGGATGATTTTTAACACCTAGATTTCATGGTCTATGTGCCGTCAATGGTGAAAGCTGGGAGTTCTTCTCAGTGTGTCTAATTAAAGCACACCAAACAAAACCTTTACCTTCATCAGTTCAATCACAGGATCAATGTCAGTAGAAAGCTGAATGTTCCATCCTTTCCCCCACCTTGTCAGTCTTGTCCATCAGAATATAAGCTCTTGGGGGCAGGGATGGTCTACTATGTGTTTGTACAGTACCTAGCACAATCGGGCCCCATTCTTGTTGGTCCCTAGCTATTACTGTACTAAACATAACAATAAAGCATACTTTTACATCAGGATCATAAACCCTGGAAAACAGAGTCCTTAAATGGAAACCATGATACCAACTTAAATGAAGCATCATAAACAGCTGCCTGCCCAGGATATTCAACTGTACCAGCTTCTTCTTAAAATGTTTACAGTGCTAAGAGTAGGAGGTGTAGCTAACTCGCTAATTTATATTGGCACAACCTCTAGCATACAGCTCTGTGTACACACAGTTAATACATAACATCCTCATCAATCATATTACAGACCTTGTGATACCAGTTTCCCTAACTTCCCAGGCCCTTTCACTTCATGCAAAACTTAAGTCGTGGAAACCAAGCAGCCTGATGGCATAAAACACTACATTCCTCTCCTGGGAATGTACAGTAGGAACAACCTAAAAGCTGATTTTATTGCTGTGTTCAAATTCTTAACAAGCCAACAACAACAACAAAATCTGGCTTTTTTATTATGAAAGAGACAAGGCTATTTAAAATCACCTTAAATTTTTAGGAATAGCAATATTGTTATGTATGACGGGGATGTTAATCAAAGCCACTAAAGGAGCACACCAATACTAGGATATATACAGTCCCCATCAGACGCAACGTGGCAGATAGCCCTGGCCATGATCATACTGACATTGGTACAACGGTGAGGGTTCCTGGCAAGAGATGAGAATTCAGTCTCTACCAAGAAGGTGGAACTCCCACAAACATGCAACTCAGCTGAGGTATTGAGTTCTGGGAGGAGGGCATTTGTGGAGATTGGTTGAGTGGGAGGTGGTACAATGATATTCTCCCTCCCTCCTTTCCCAGAAGGGTAGTTCCGGGAATAGCACCTAAAGGTTTTTTGGAGAGAGCTGCACATCTTGTACTCCCAGGGGCAGATAAAGCCTGGGAACCTGGGTGTGTCTGAAGGTGGGGCTTTAGTTGGTTGCTTTCCAAGGCAAGGACGGAGAAAGAGGAGTTCCACCCCAACAGCCTCAGCATTGCAGGCTTCAGCTTTCCTTCCCAGCCCTCCGTCACAGACATCTGCACAGCAAGGGCAGGCTGAGATCCAAGCAAACAAGTCTAGATATGTAATTATCATTAAAGGTAAGCAGGCTCAAGCAGGGGCAGAGAAGAGATGCCTCATGATGAGATGAATATGCTGAATGCTGCTCACATTCCTACATTCCTTCGCTGCTATGCAGCGAACAAACCCTGACAAATGCTAAAACTGAGAAGGTTTTGGGTAAGCTGAGTGTGTATTTTGTAACCATACACCTTTGCAGACAGAACCCCAGAACGCCTGTTATCTAGCAGTTGAGATTTTCCAAAGTTAGGTATGTGCAATTGTGCAAAGATGTTTGTGCCTCCCTACCCAGTTTGGGCACACATCTCCCCAACACGTGGGTGCAAAGATGCACTTGCGAGCGCACACGGTCAGGACATGATCCAGTGTCTGACCGGAGCGTGCATGTGAGCTCTCTCTCTCACACATATACACAGGATTTATGTGCATAAGCTAGGCATACTCAAATGTGTGCATTTCACTGAAAAACAATTTTTAAAATTATACAGATGCATATATTGTTTATATCTATTATGCATACACAGACATATATATTTAAAGATACATACACTGCTGTTTCTGTATGCATAGGGTATGTCTCCACGGGGATAAAACCCACAGCGGACTCAGGTTCTCGGGCCTCAGGGTCAGGGGATGAAAAATCACTTTGTACATGTTCAGGCTGGGGCCCAAGCTCTGGGACCCTGAGTGGGGGCAGGGTCCCAGAGCTCAGGCTCCAGCCCCAGTCCAAACATCTACACAACAATTTTTAAACCCACAGCCTGAGCCCTGTGAGCCTCAGTCAGCTGACTCAGGCCACCTGCAGCCCTGCCACAGTGCTTTTATCCCCGCATAGATGTACCCGGACTTTCTACAGCAGCTTTCTTTTCTGTATCACCCGAATGCACCATAAGAAAAACTTTTTCCAGCAAAGAATCAGTGGCAAACAAGGGCTTGACCAAAGACGATATGCACTGCACTGTATTCTGAACGTCTGCAAACTGGGCCTCAAAGCAAGCCCCCCAGCCCAGGTCAAAGCACGCACACACACACACACGATCTGCACGAGCAAATGTGCTAAAAATAGCAGTGTGGCTGTTGCAGCACCAGCAAGGGGCACAAGCTAGCCACCCAAGTACAAAACCACCTGACCCCCAGGCCCTAGACTGGGTGGCTAGTCCAAGCTGCTGCCTGGGCGGCCACACTATGTTTCGCACGCTCACTCGAGCGGAGCTAGGGCGAGTTTCTACCCAGGCGGCGAGGCAGGCTCCCAGCTGCAGTGTCGACACACCCTGAGGGCATGTGTAGGGACTGTCCACAGAAGCACCCCAGGTATCTCAGCCATCACCATGGCACACATATGAGTGCATCTGGATAACAGAGGTGGTGGTCTGATTACGAATCTAGGCTTGCCCAAAATTTGTGCAGCTCAGAACAGATGTGCCACTGTTACCCTCCCCCATCCCACCCTCTTCACTTGAAGAGGAAACAATTTAACAGCTTCTTCAGATTAGGCTAGCAGCCTATGCTAAACAAAGACTGATTAGACCCACCAAACAGGTCCTGTGAGGAGGGCTGTACTGTGACCAAGACTACCCTTAAACCTGAGATCGACCTAGCTATGTTGCTAGCGGGTATGAAAAATTCACACCCTCGAGTACCAAAGTTAAGCTGATTTAACCCCCAGTGTGGATGCAAGAAGACAGATGGAAGACTTCTTCCACTGACCTAGCTACTGCCGCTCGGAGAGATGGATTAACCACAGTAACAGGAAACCCTTTCTGTGGCTGCGAGAAACATCTATGCTACAGCAGCACATCTGCAGCGCCCGTAGTGTAGACAAGGCTGGTCTCTAAAACCATAGCAGGGTATTGGGGATGGCTCTAGACAGAAGCCCTGCAGTGAAGCGGAGAGAGTAACAGAGCAGCGTTAGCAATAACACTGTATTTGTTATTCTAATAGAGTTCCTTGTTCAGGGGTCATGACTCATTCCAAAACACTGGAAAACTGGATCAGACCTGCAGTCCCTCTAGTCCAGTATTCTATGTCTGACAGTGGCCAGCACCAGCTACTTCAGAGGAAGTTGCACAAAATCTACTAATCCCTCGTATCAGAGTAACAGCCGTGTTAGTCTGTATTCGCAAAAAGAAAAGGAGTACTTGTGGCACCTTAGAGACTAACCAATTTATTTGAGCATGAGCTTTCGTGAGCTACAGCTCACTTCATCGGATGCATGCCGTGGAAACTGCAGCAGACTTTATATATACACAGAGAATATGAAAAAATACCTCCTCCCACCCCACTGTCCAGCTGGTAATAGCTTATCTAAAGTGATCATCAGGTGGGCCATTTCCAGCACAAATCCAGGTTCTCTCACCCTCTGGAAATGGCCACCTGATGATCACTTTAGATAAGCTATTACCAGCTGGACAGTGGGGTGGGAGGAGGTATTTTTTCATATTCTCTGTGTATATATAAAGTCTGCTGCAGTTTCCACGGCATGCATCCGATGAAGTGAGCTGTAGCTCACGAAAGCTCATGCTCAAATAAACTGGTTAGTCTCTAAGGTGCCACAAGTACTCCTTTTCTTAATCCCTCATAGTTGTCTTACACTCTGAAGCACGAGTTTTTAATCTCTCTTCCAAAACCCATGTATTTATCCATGAGTGTTTAACATTTTTACATGAGATATTTCTTCTCCACAGAATAAGACTGACTGGGAGACGGAGTCAACACTGAGATCTTCTCTACACAACCCATTCTAAAACTGAGTTCAATTGAATCAGTTTAGAGCAGCCACAACTATTTCTTTTTCAAACCACAACATTAAGGCAGGCAGAGGCAAGTCGGCTTGGTTGCAGTATTCCTCCCAGAGATGGTCACAAGCGCTGATGTTGGGGGTGAGCTCCCATTCCCCTGGCTTCTTCCCCTCACAATACAAGCTGGCTTTAGTCTCTCCCATCTTGCTTGACCTCATTAGCCTCTTCAGCTATTGCCCTATTTCCCTTTTCCTTCATTTCTATGCTCACTGGCATGCCGTTTACAACCACTGTCTCAAGGGTCTCTCCTCCAATTCCATCCTAGATCTTTCCCAATCCAGCTTCCCCCCCTTGCGCTCCAAGAAAACTGCTTTTACCAAAATCTCTGAAGACCTCTCCCTACCTAAAGCTCAGAACCAGTACTCCCATCCCCACCCTCCTTGACCTGTCAGCCACCTCTGACATGGGTCAACCATGCTCTTCTTTATGAAATCTTGTCATCCCCCTGGCTTACATGACTCTGTACTCACCTGTTTCTCCTCCTATCTCTATAATTGCTCCTTCAGTGTTTTCATCTAAGGATCCTCCTCATCACCGTCCTTCTGTGATGGGTCCCTTTCTCTTCTTTGGGTAATCTCATCCACAAACAAATTCCACTTCCATCTCTGTGCTGATAACTCAGAGATTTATCTCACTACTCCAGACCTGTGTCCTTCTGTCCAAAGCAAAATCTCTCTGACATCGCAGCATGGATGTCTAGGTATCACCTCAAGTTTATCATGACAAAAGCTCTCTGAGCCAAAGGTCATCTGTTTGTTCTGTGTTTGCACAGCGCCTAACATACTGGGGTCCTGATCCATGATTGGGGCTCTTAGGTGCTGTGGTAACACAATTAATAAACAATAAAACATTTATCCAGGTTTGCATATTGACAGCCATACTGCAGTATCTGATTACCTGGCTTAGAATCCACAAGACAGTACAAGCCAACTAGTCAATGGGATAATGCTACACTGAACTGTTGCCACTGAAACACAAGTTACATTAGCACAGTTCATGCTGCACCCAGGAATCTGTCTACACTACAGATGGCTACCATGTTGTAAGATCCATGACAGTATTTCACAAGGTGAAAAATCCGTCTACCCCAAGACTAAACCATCTCTAACTGCGTAGCGTTACTTGTTACAACTGTGTCCCTTAATGGGGTATCTTTTGGTACCACAGCTGGAAACTTAAGGCATGTATGAACAAAACATTCCCACCCACCTGGTCAGATTGGTACATATTTGTCTCCATGTGTAACTTATATCTATCTGCACCCATCGTGGTGAACACGCGGTTCCTAACTACATGGGTGCACAGTGTTTTAGCTTTGCTTGCCAGCAGGGCTATAAAGCAATTGTTAGGCTGTAGCTCTGTTCTAATACCGTTCTTTCTGCTATGTAGAAGGGACCAACTAACTGACTTGTGCAACCAGTTTCGCCAGCCCTGAAACCTAACAGGGCTCCATGGAAGACGCCATCCCAAAGTGCAGTGACCTAAGGAAAAACATCCAGAATCCCTTCTAGCAGCACCAACAGCTGAGACAGTGTGGAACAGGTGCTCAGGTTCTCAGAAGGCTCCAATACTAACATGGGGTGTAATCCCGGTATTGTAAATCCTGAAATCCTGGCAGCTCTGTCACTGATTTCAGTGGGGACAGTATTTCAGCCACGTATGCAGAGTGTGAGAGGACAGGCAAACAGAGAAAACAGTGGTAGAGAGGGAATATGAGTGACCTTGATGGGCTGTGTTAGCTGTAAACACCTCTGCTAAGCGTGTCAGAGGCGGTTTACACTTAACATGGTTCTATTTGCAGAGCAGATGCGCTTCATAAGTTATATTGAGAGCATGGCTAAGGTATGTCCTTTTATTAAGGCTTCCCATTGTTCCTACCCCTGGAGTGCAGATGTCGATGGGGCTTCAGGTGCCCACTGCTGTTTTAACCACAGTGTCATCGTATCCTTCTTCGAGTTCAGTCGTGAAAATGCAGATGGGCAGCCTACTAGAGCTTTCACCATTGCTGCTACTACTAATGGTAATAACACAGACTCATGTGAACATTGCCTTAGTGCCGTGAAAACACCACTCTGCTCAACCGTGAAAGGAAAAACAGAGTGGCAACCTCCCACCAGTAGCAGGGGTCCCTCTGAAGCCCATCGACAGCCCTCAGAGTTCTTCTAACAGTCTGAAACGGCTATACTGCAGCAGGCAGGGCTCAAGGCTGTGCCCTGCTTATCTCTTCCCATAAACGCAGCCCCATACGTTCCATCTGTACCAGCTTCGGACACTTTGGCTGTCCCTCTGAATGATGAAAATCCAATAGCCTCACGAGACCAGCAAGTTTCAGAACCAAAGGAGATGCATACAGAGCAATTCTTCCTTAGGCTCCTCCATCCTTCATTTGAACTTGGTCTGAACTGATGGGAGCATTGGAGAGAAACCAGACGTAAGCCATAGTTTACTAATTAAACCTCCAACATAAGTGTAGGTCTTTCTAGAGCCTTTTGCTTCTTCCCCTGGCCCAGCCCCCATATTTGTGGATTCAATATTGATCTGTCCCAGGCTGAGTCCCGCTGCCCTGTGGGTTTGCTGCAGTAAGTGAATGAGCTCTATCTGGTCAGAAGTGGATATGAAACTGGACAATAGCGCTGCATGAGAGAAGTCCTGAACATGCTCTCCAGGTCCCCACACACACACACCCCACCTCTTGGGCAAGAGCCAGGGATTATCCCAAGCAAATCATCCGAATTTACGGTAAATATCCGCCGGCCCCTTCGATCGAGACTTGTCTGAAAAGCACAAGAATGAAAGCACCATTCTGTCACAGACAGCCTGATTCTGCTTGGTTTAACACAAACAACCCTCTCTATTTTAAAGTAACAATATCACCCTTCAGAGACAAGATCAAAATCATGTTGATTCACAACTATCATCCACACCACCTGCAGATAAAGCCAGTATCACAATAACCCCTTTGAGACTCCAGTTAGAAACTGCATGACATTAAAAATGAGTGCCCTGGATATTCTGAAGAGCTGGGCACACACTGCTCAGTGAAACCGGAATCCAAAAGATATTATTGACTAGCTCTCCCAGCATATATGTACAATAGCTGCATAAGCATGGAAAGACATAAAAATGCAGAGGATTCTCTGATCATTGTAACTTTTAGAAAATATGAACGAATGAAAATTAACAAATGACAGCACCTTACAGTTACATGGTGCCTTTCTGCTAGAAGAACCAGATGCAAGGTGTGTTATAGATTATCCCCAATGAAACGCAGCCATCTCTAGGGTGGAATAGGATGACAGTTGTTTAAAATGACTTGCCATAGAAGTTTGTAAGGAATAACTTATCTAACAGAAATTGAAAGGAAATTGTACAGAGGGAAGAAAGTAACTGAACTGAAACTTGGCTAGGACATTACCGAGACTTGTGTGAGAATTGGCATAAGACCCTTAAAGGATCAGGACCTCATAGGGCAACTGCAACTCCAATGGCACAATATCCCCTCACACGAGCTGAGAAGCTTATCTCAAGACGGCCTATAAGAGAGAGAGAAACCCACTGAAACACTGAACACCCTTCATAAAGACAGTGCACGATACTGCCTGAAGTGCCTACCATCCAAGAAGCAACCATGCTCAGCCTGAATGCGGAGACCGCAGCCTGAATGGCTTAGTAAACAGACAGGGACATAGAACTGTCCCATTTACTAAAAGAAGAAAGCATATTTCTATATGTAATTGTAACCCACGCACCTCCTGGGTGTGGTGTTCTGTCGCAGTGGCACTGAGACCACTTAGAGAAAGAGATTAATGAGGTTGCTCTAATGCCTTAGGACATGGCTACACTCGAAACTTCAAAGCGCCAGTTCAATCAACTTTCCAGCCAAGTCTTGAAACAAGTTTTCTGCCTCAGACCTTTTCAGTCACTGGCTGATTTTGATTCCTTCTGTGGCTCACCCCGGCTCAGCCCCATTTCCGGTGAGGAGATGATGCTGTCCAACGGCCAGCTCTTTAGCTGTCACCTTTCAGCAGTCCAGTGAGAGGCAGCTCTCTTGTGATTTGATAGCTGTTGTTCTGGGCATACCTTCAGGACAAGAGAGTTCTTTACTTGAAACCCCCTTGCGGATTTTTCCAATGTGCAGTTCAGACCCGATGGGATACCTGCTAGGGACACCCTGTTTTTACTGACAGTGGGTGTTTTTTTAACAAAGCTCTTCATTTTCCTCAGGGGCTCTGGCCAGCCATTGAGACGGCAAGTCCCCATTAATGACTGTATCCTAACGAACAGGGCCAGCTTTGACTCTGCTCTTCAGACAGTCTGGCTGTGTTCCTTGGGCAGGTTTTAGACTTGGTCCAGCTCACTTCTCTAGATAAGCGAGGGGATTAGCTTATAGCACTGGGTCACTGTTTACACTGGCGCTTTACCGCGCTGTAACTTGCTGCGCTCAGGGCAGTTTTTTTCACTCCCCTTAGCAAGAAAGTTACAGCGAACTAAAGTGACAGTGTAGCCACAGCCTTATCTAACAGCCAGTTGGCTTTTGGCTCATGCACTAAGCTCCAGAGGTCCCAGGTTCGATCCCGACGATGACAACCAGGGTCTGTTTGCTCTTTACATAATCAGGTAACCAAACAAATCTCTGTACAGTAAAATACGAGGGACTTACATTACACAGGACTTTCTTCCTTTTGTTGCACAGGAAGTATACCCTAGACTCTGCATAGCCACAAAGCGTTTAGGCTAGCTCCAGTAAGTTTAAAAGGCTCCCACCTAGACACACAGAGGAAAATCACTGCCTTTTCAGAACTACAGTATTTTGGAGTTCAACCAAAGTAATTATTGATACAGTGGCCCTTTCTGGGAGCAGAAGTTTTTAAGGGGCCCTCACAAAAATCAGAACTGCTTTTTCATCTTATTTGTTTTATTAATTGGTGGTAATCGTCAAGACAAGAGATTAAATCTAACCAATTCCTTGTCACTTTTACCAGAGGCAATTGGTAAGCAAAACAACAGGGGGAAACACCACATTTGCATAATAAGCTTGTTTTGCTTTCAGAAAACTGATTATCGTTTTAACCCCAAACCAGATGCAAATGTTCACATCCAATCCTAATGTAAATATTCACTTCTAATTGCTCTGAAGACTCTAATCTTATTTCAAATGACAAGTTAAATCAACTTTGCCTCTCCTGGAATTGACACCTCCTCATCTATTATTGGGAGTGGACTACATCCACCCTGAGTGCCCTGTCAGCACTGGTTCTCCACTTGTGAGGTAACTCCCTTCCCTTCATGAGTCAGTATATTTATGTCTGCATCTGTAATTTTCATGCCATGCATCTGAAGAAGTGGGGTTTTTACCCACGAAAGCTTATGCTCAAATAAATCTGTTAGTCTTTAAAGTGCCACCAGACTCCTTGAAGTTAAAACTAGTCGCTGGTTCTACAAATGCCCCCGAATTCCCCTTTCGTTTCTCATTTTTCAAACACATTTTCTCATTTTAAACTTTTTTTATTCCCTGTTTCTGAGAGAAAGATCCACAAAAGACCAAGGGAAGCTCAGTAACTAAATATCCCACGGGACATCTGAAACGAAGAATACAGAAGACATTGTAAAAATGCACCAAGTAAACAAAATGGAAAGAGAGGGGAGGGAGAAAAAAAACAAAAAACAAAAAACCTCATTTCTCCCTTCTAGTCCCTTTCATTTCCCAGGTCTGCCAATTGCCTTTTGAGTGACCTTGGGCAAGTCACTTCCAGCTCAATGCCTCGGTTTCCCCATCTGTAAAATGGGGATAATCACAATGACCTCCTTTGCAAAGTACTTTGAGATCTACTCATGAAAACTGCTATATAACACCTAAGCAGTAAATTATAGTAATTGCATAAGCAGCTAGGTACACTGCAAGGGTGCCTTCCGCTGAAGCATCAAGTACTGCTCACTCTTGCAAGGCACGTACAATGCAATTAAGTTCTACTGTAGAGTCCTGCAACCCTTATTTACATCACAGCCTCCACTGAAGACAGTGGGAGTACTCACATGAGTAAGGGGAAGGGCTGCAGGACCATAATGTGCATGAAAGATGCTCTGCAGAATATCTCAACCTCTTGCACTGGATTACATAAAACAAAAGTGAAGTGCGGGGTTGATTCAAAGCCCATTGAAGTCAATAGAAATACTCCAATTGATTTCAGTGGGTACTGAATCAGGCCCAAAATCATCAGTACAGGGAAATTAAAACCCACAGCAAGGGAACAGAGGCAGCTAAGCAGAGATAAATCAAGGCAGAGAGACAGCCAAGCAACTTTGTTCAGATCCATAGCCACAAGAAGGGGTCACAGTCAAGGTTTAGGCAAAGATTTACAGATAGTGGAGGCAAACGGGAGGTCCACATCAGGGAGAGCAGCATAGCAGATGACGCAGCATTACCAAAAGTTCCTCTCGACCAAAAGGAAGCACTTCTGTCTGCGTGATATTTAGCTGAAGAAAAGAAGACCCGGGTTTATTTGGCAAGGATGGACAGAGAAAGTGGGCACAGGGATGAGATGCTGGAGGATGCATACAGTTGAGTATCACAAGCATAAAAATGGAAGCTAAAGCTGGAGGTATTAATTCTATACACTACTACAGAGTTGTGTGTGATGCTATAGAAAAAAAAGAGAGGGGTCATTATTTGTGTGGGAGTAGTACCCAAAAAGTTCTGGGTGCTTCTCCAACACAAAGGAAGCTTCTGCCACTGCCACTGGGCTGGGAGATGGGAACAGAGTAAAAATCCTTGTCCCCAGGACCTTCTGACTTGGCCAATACTGACCAAGGGAAGACAAAGGATTCAGGGATAGGGTATGAGAAGATGAGAGGTGTGCAAGATCAGGAGACTGGTTTCTTGTTTTAGGCAGCTCATGTTAGTGCCTCTTCTTAAATTAAGATATTAATTTATATTAATGTTATATTAATATCTGGGGATGGTTGAGGATAGCAATGGAAGGCTGGCCAACTACAGCGAGTTCTGGAAGATGGCACTAGAGAAGATGGACAAGAATTAAAATATGTGGAA
This sequence comes from Lepidochelys olivacea, assembly GCF_965140295.1. Lineage (NCBI taxonomy): Eukaryota > Metazoa > Chordata > Testudines > Cheloniidae > Lepidochelys > Lepidochelys olivacea. Next base: position 19,684,261 of record NC_140412.1, read on the forward strand.
TTCTCTAGAAGAGTCTTGTTGCAGAGTGGGACTGAGACCATGTCTACACTTAAAACACTACAGCAGCATAGCTGCAGCCATGTTGCTGTAGCCCATCAGGGTAGACACTTACTACAGCGATGGGAGGAGTTCTCCCATCATTGTAGTAAATGCACTTCCACAAGAGGCAGCAGCTAGGCTGACAGAAGAATTCTTCCGTCAACCTATCGCTGTCTACACAGGAACTCGGGTTGGTTTAATTAGGCCTCTCCCTCAGGAGGTGTGGGTTGATCTATTTGCTAGTACACCAGCCCCTGAGAAAGAGTGCCAGGCAAGTACTGAAGGAGCAGACCACGGCAAGTTGAACTACATTGACCAATGCTCTAAACTGGTATAGAAATTCTTAAGTACACAACACAGTAAAATCCTGATTTTTAAGACACTGTATGCAAAATTACACAAAACTGGCTCGTTATCATTGTGCAAGGGAATAAACATAAAATCTGAGACGGAAAGGGAAGAGAAAATACTAGAACACCACAATAATTCCCACTTTCTATGTGAACCTGCTTTCAAATGAGGAATGAGAAAAACAGCACCTGTTACAGTTAGTTTACAGTCCAGAACAGTAGGAAATGGTGAGTGCAAAGGAATTACAGACGCTACAATTCTGAGGCTTTCTGCGGGGGGGTGTGTGTGTGTGTGTGTGTGTAAAATACCTTTTGTTCCAAAGAAAGACTGTTCCCAACATAACCCATGCA